>NC_091789.1:71075137-81075137 GCF_029378745.1 Bos indicus
TATTACTTTTGAATATAAATATCAAAATACTGGGGAAACAAATACTCTAATAATAAACACTATTAAATATACTAATATATTAGAAACATTCTTGTAAATGTATAGATTTTTATGCAAAATACTGAACTCACAGAAAACTATCTCTTTAAAGAATACATCACAATTTATTTCAATAGAATTATGGCATTATCTGTGAGCTATTAGAGGACACAAAAAGATCCTGTCATCATTATATTCCTAGCACGTGAAAAATAATGTGGGGCACAGAAAACATTATTTACAAAAGTAATTAATTAAAATCATATTAAGGGCCTAAATTATGGCCCCGAGAAAATTATGCACGTGTAAACTCTTTTTGTTATTCTATCACTGCTGCTGCTGCCCCTTCTGCTGCTAAGTCGCTTCAGTCGTGTCCGACTCTGTGTGACCCCATAGACGGCAGCCCACCAGGCTCCCCTGTCTCAGGGATTCTCCAGGCAAGAACACTGGAGTGGGTTGCCATTTCCTTCTCCAATCACTGCTACATCAAATATTAATTTGATTTTTATAGTGTTCCCTACTATAGTACTTTAACAAGATTAGCTCTGATCTATTATAACCATGGAAATCATCAAGATTCCTCTTAATGGAAATCTACAAAGTAAATAAATATATATAACTATACTTTCATTCATAATAAATAATTTTTAAATACTTTTTTCTTAATTTTACCTATGGACTTATATAATAGAGTTATCCAAAAAAATACATCCAGAATAAATAAAACCTTGACAGAGCTATTTATTATTAGAAGATTAAAGCTAAATTTTGATGCTGGATCACTATAGAACTTGGGAGAAAAAAAAGAGATGAAGTGCACTTTTTTTTACAACATGGAGAGGTTCATATCCTCTTCATATATTTTTTAATTTATTTATTTATTTTAATTGGAGACTAATTACTTTACAATATTGTGGTAGATTTTGCCATACATTGAGATGAATCAGCTACGGGTGTACATGTGTCCTTCCCATCCTGAACTCCCCTCCCACCTCCCTCCCCAACCCATCCCTCTGAGCTGTCCCAGTGCACCAGATTTGAGTGCCCTGTTTCACACATCAAACTTGTACTGGTAAGCTATTTCACATATGGTAACATACATGTTTCAATTCCATTCTCTCAAATCATCCCACCTTCGACTTCTCCAAAAGAGTCCAAAAGTCTGTTTTGAATATCTGTGCCTTTTTTGCTGTCTTGCATATAGGGTCATCATTAACATCTTTCTAAATTCCATATATATGCGTTAATATACTGTATTGGTGTTTCTCTTTCTGACTTACTTCACTCTGTATAATAGGCTCCAGTTTCACCCACCTCATTAGAACTGACTCAAATGTGTTCTTTTTAAGAGCTGAGTAATATTCCATTGTGTATATGTACCACAATTTCCTCATCCATTTGTCTGCCAATGGACATCTAGGTTGCTTCCATGTCCTAGCTATTGTAGTGCTGTGATGAACATTGGGGTACACGTGTATCTTTAGATTCTGGTTTCCCCAGTATGTATGCCCAGCACTGGGATTGCTGGGTCGTATGGCAGTTCTTTTTCCAGGTTTTTAAGGAATTTCCACACTGTTCTCCAGAGTGGCTGTACTAGTTTGCATTCCCACCAACAGTGTAAGAGGGTTCCCTTTTTGCCACACCCTCTCCAGCACTTATTTTTGTAGACATTTTGATAGTAGCCATTCTGACCAGCATGAGATGGTGCCTCATTGTGGGTTTAATTCGTGTTTCTCTGATAACAAGTGATGTTGAACATCTTTTAATGTGTTTGCTAGCCATCTGTATGTCTTCTTTGGAGAAATTTCTGTTTAGTTCTTTGGCTCATTTTTTTGATTGGGTCACTTATTTTTCTGGTACTGAGCTGCATGAGCTGCTTGTATATTTTGGAGATTAATTCTTTGTCAGTTGTTTCATTTGCTATTATTTTATCCCATTCTGAAGGCTGCCTTTTCACCTTGCTGATATTTTCCTTCATTGTGCAACAACTTTTAAGCTTAATTAGGTCCCATTTATTTATTTTTGCTTTTATTTCCATTACTTTGGGAGGTGGGTCATAGAGGATCTTGCTGTGATTTATGTCAGAGTGCTCTGCCTATGTTTTCCTCTAGGAGTTTTGTAGTTTCTGGTCTTACATTTAGATCGTTAATCAATTTTGAGTTTATTTTTGTGTATGGTGTTAGAAAATGTTCTACTTTTAATCTTTTGAAGGTCGTTGACCAGTTTCCACAGCATCACTTGTTAAAGAGATCATCTTTCTTCCACTGTATATTTTTGCCTCTTTTGTCAAAGATAAGGTGTCCGTAGGTATGTGGATTTATGTTTGGGCTTTCTATTTTGTCCCATTGATCAATATTTCTGTCTTTGTGTCAGTACCATAGTCTCTTGATGATTGTAGCTTTGTAGTATAGTCTGAGGTAAGGCAGGTTGCTTCCTCCAGTTCCATTCTTCTTTCTCAAGATTGCTTTGGCTATTCGAGGTTTTCTATTTTTCCACACAAATTGTGAAATTATTTGTTCTAGTTCTGTGAAAAATACCATTTGTAATTTGATATGGATTGCATTGAATCTATAGATTGCTTTGGGTAGCATACTCCTTTTCATTATATTGATTCTTTTGATCCATGGACATGGTATATTTTTTCCATCTATTTGTATCATCTTCGATTTCTTTTGTCAGTGTTTTATATTTTTCTATTATAGATCTTTTGTTTCTTTAGGTAGATTTATTCCTAATATTTTATTCTTTTCATTGCAATGGTGAATGAGATTGTTTCATTAATTTCTTTCTGTTTTCTCATTGTTAGTGTATCAGAAAGCAAGGAATTTCTGTGTTTTAATTTTATATCCTGTGACTTTACTATATTCTAGCAATTTCCTGGTGGTATCTTTGGATTTTCCTATGTAGAGGATCATGTCATCTGCAAACAGTGAGTTTTATTTCTTCTTTCCAATCTGGATTCTTATTATTATTTTTTTTTTCTTATCTGATTGCTGTGGCTAAAACTTCCAAAACTATGATAAACAGTAGTGGTGAGAGTGGGCATCCTTGTCCTGTTCATGACTTTAGGGGAAATGCTTTCAATTTTTTGCCATTGGGATAATGTTTGCTGTGGGATTATCCCATATGGCTTTTATTGTGTTGAGGTACGCTCTTTCTATGCCTGCTTTCTGGAGAGGTTTAATCATAAATGGGTGTTGAATTTTGTCAAAGGCATTCTCTGCATCTATTGAGATACTCATATAGTTTTTATCTTTCAATTTGCTAATGTGAAACATCAGATCAATTGATTGGCGAATACTGAAGAATCCTTCCATCTCTGGGATAAAGCCCACTTAATCCTGATGTATGGTCTTTTTAATATGTTGTTGGATTCTGTTTGGTAGAATATTGCTAAGGATTTTTGCACCAATATTCATGTGATATTAGCATGTAGTTTTCTTTTTTTGTGGCATTTTGTCTAATTTTTCTATTAGGGTGATGGTGAACTCATTGAATGAATTTGGGAGTTGACGCTCCTCTGCAATTTGCTGGAAGAGTTTGAGTAGGATAGGTGTTAGCTCTTCTCTAAATTTTTGGTAGAATTCACCTGTGAAGCCATCTGATCCTGAGCTTTGTTTTGCTGGAAAATTTTTGATTACAGTTTTGATTTCTGTGCTTGTGATGGGTCTGATAAAAGTTTCTATTTTTTCCTGGTTCAGTTTTGGAAGGTTATACTTTTCTCAGAATTTGTCCATTTCTTTCAAGATGTCCATTATTTGGCATATAGTTGCTGATAGTAGTCTCTTATGATCCTTTGTATTTCTGTGTTGTCTGTTGTGATTTCTCCATTTTCATTTCTAATTTTGTTGATTTGTTTCTTCTCCCTTATTTTCTTCATGAGTCTGGCTAACGGTTTGTCTATTTTATTTATCGTTTCAAAGAACCAGCTTTTAATTTTGTTGATTTTTGCTATGGCCTCCTTTGTTTCTTTTTTCATTTATTTCTGCTCTGATATTTATGATTTTATTCCTTCTACTAACTCTGAGGTTTTACATTTCTTCTTTGTCTAATTGTTTTATGTGTAAAGTTAGGTTATTTATTTGATTTTTCCCTTGTTTCTTGAAGTAAATTTGTATCCCTAAGAACCTTTCTTTTAGCACTGCATTTATTGAATCACATTACTTTCAGGTTGTTGTGTTTTCATCTGTTTCTATGCATATTTTGATTTCCTTTTTTATTTCTTCTGTGATTTGTTGATTATTCAGAATCATGTTGTTTAGCCTCCATATGTTTGTATTTTTAATAGTTTTTTTTTTTTTCCTGTACTTGACAACTAATCTTACCTCATTGAGATTAGATAAGATGCTTGATATGATTATAATTTTTTTGAATTTACCAAGGCTAGAGTTTTGGCACAGGATGTCATCTACCCTGGAGAATGTTCCTTGCACACTTGAGAAAAAGGTGGAATTCATTGTTTTTGGTGAAATGTCCTGTAGGTCTAACTGGTCCATTTATCATTTAATGCTTATGTTTCCTTGCTAATTTTCTGTTTAGTTTATCTATCCATAGGTGTGAGTGGGTATTATTTTGTTACTCCCAGTATTATTGTGTTACTGGTAATTTCCTCTTTCATACTTGCTAGCATTTGCCTTACGTATTGAGATGCTTCTGTGTTGGGTGCATATATATCTATAATTTCTATATCTTCTTGGATTGATCCTTTGATCATCATGTAGTGTCCTTCCTTGTCTCTTTTTCTGGCGTTTATTTCAAAGTCTATTTATCTTTTATGAGTATTGCTATTCCTGCTTTGTTTTTGTCTCCATTTGCATGAAATATCATTTTCCAGCCCTTTAATTTCAGTCTGTATGTGTCCCTTGGTTTGAAGTCGGTCTCTTGTAGAAAGCATATGCCCCTTTTTGCATCCATTTTTTTGCATCCATTCAGCCAGTCTTTGTCTTTTAGTTAGGGCATTCAACCCATTTACATTTAAGGTAATTATTGGTAAGTATGATCCCTTTGGCATTTACTTTGTTTGGGGTTTTGTTTTGTTTTGTATTCAAGTTTATAAACCTTTTCTGTATTTCCTATCTAGAGAATATCCTTTAGCATTTGTTGAAGAGCTGGTTTGGGGGTGCTGAATTCTCTCAGCTTATGATTGTTTGTAAAGCTTTTGATTTCTTCTTCATATTTGAATGAAATCCTTGCTGGGTATAGTAATCTGGGTTGTATGTTTTTCTCTTTCATCATTTTAAGTATGTCCTGCCATTCCTTTCTGGCCTGCAGAGTTTCTAGTGAAAGATCAGCTATTATCCTCATGGGGATCCCCTTGTGTGTTGTTTGTTGCTTTTCCCTTGCTGCGTTTAATATTTGCACTTTGTGCTTGATTTTCATTAATTTGATTAATATGTGCCTTGGGGTGTTTCACCTTGGGTTTATCCTGTTTTGGACTCTCTCGGTTTCTTGGACCTGGGTGGTTACTTCCTTCCCCATTTTAGCAAAGTTTTCAAATATTATCTCCTCAAATATTTTCTCATGGCCTTTCTTTTTGTCTTCTTTCTATGGGAGTCCTATGATTCAAATGTTGAGGCTTTTAACATTGTTCCAGTTATCTCTGAGGTTGTCCTCATTTTTTAAAATTATTTTCACTTTTTTTTTTCTCTCTCTGCTTCATTTATTTCCACCATTCTACCTTCCACCACACTTATCCTATCTTCTGCCTCAATTATTCAACTGTTGGCTCCCTCCAGAGTGGTTTTGATCTCAGTTATTGCATTGTTCATTACTAACTGACTCTTTTCTATTTCCTCTACGTCTTTGTTAAACATTTCTTGCATCTTTTTAATCGTTGTGTCTAGTCTCTTTATCTGTACCTCCATTTTGTTTTCAAGATTTTGGATCATCTCTACTCCAAAATCACTACAGATTGAAATTGCAGCCATGAAATTAAAAGACTCTTACTCCTTGGAAGGAAAGTTATGACCAACTTAGACAGCATATTAAAAAGCAGAGACATTACTTTGCCAACAAAGGTCCATCTAGTCAAGGCTGTAGTTTTTCCAGTAGTCATGTATGGATGTGAGATTTGGACTATAAAGAAAGCTGAGCACCGAAGAATTGATGCTTTTGAACTGTGGTGTTGTAGAAGACTCTTGAGAGTCCCTTGTACTGCAAGGAAATTCAACCAGTCCAGCCTAAAGGAGATCAGTCCTGGGTGTTCATTGGAAGAATTGATGTTGAAGCTGAAACTCCAATACTTTGGCCACCTGATGCGAAAAGCTGACTCGTGAGGGCAGGAGGAGAAGGGGACAACAGAGGATGAGATATTTGAATGACATCACTTACTCAATGGACATGGGTTTGGGTAGACTCCTGGAGTTGCTGATGGACAGGGAGGTCTGGCGTGCTGCAGTTCATGGGGTCACAAAGAGTCGGACATGATTGAGCAACTGAACTTAACTGAACTACTATCATAATTCTGAATTATTTTTTAAAGTAGACTCCCTATGTCCTCCTCTTTTGTTTGGTTTGGTGGGCATTTATCATGTTCCTTTACCTGATGAATATTTCTTTGCCTTTTCATTTTGTTTAGACCGGTGTGTTTGGGGTGGCCTATCTGTGTGCTGGAATTTTGTGGTTCTTCTTATTGTGGAGTTTCCTCCATATGTGTGGGGCTGGACGAGTAGTTTGTCAAGGTTTCCTGGTTAGGGAAGCTTGCATCAGTGTTTGGGTGGGTTGAGCTGTTTCTCTTCTTTCTGGAGTGCAATGAAGTGTCCAGTAGTGAGTCCTGCTGAATATTTCTCTGCCTTTTCATTTTGTTTAGATTGCTGTGTTTTTGGTGCCCTTTGTGTAAGCTGGAAGGTGTTTGTTCCTCTTTATTGTGGAACCTGGTCTTTATGGGTGGGGTTGGCCTAGTGGTTTGTCAAGGCCCTGGTTGTGGGAGCTTACATCTGTATTTTGGTTCATGGAGCTGGATGTCTTCTTTCTGGAGTGCAGTGAAGTGTCCAATAGTGAGTTTGGGTTGTTTATGGGTTTGACATGACTTTGGGCACCTTGTCTTTTAATGATCCGTGTCGTGTTCCTGCTTTGCTGGAGAATTAGTCTAGTATGTCTTGTACAGCAACTTTTTAGCTCTTGGGTGAAGCTTGTTTCAGTGTAGGTATGGAGGCTTTTGGGTGACCTTTTGTCTATTAATGTTTCCTGAAATCAGGAGTTCTGTGATGTTCTCAAGTGTTGGAGATAAGTCTCCTGCCTCTTGCTTTCAGTCCTTCTCTCACAGTAGCCTTAAGACTTCTCTATCCATACAGCACAGATGATAAAACATCTAGGTTAATGGTGAAACAGTTCTCCACAGCAAGGGAAGCCCAGAGAGACTCACAGAGTTACACAGAGCAGAGAAGAGGGAGAAGAGAGATAGAGTTCACCAGGAAGAGAAGAGTTGGAGTCAAAAGGGGAGAGAACAATCTAGCCAGTAATCAGTTCACTAAGTGCTCTCCACATCCCAGAACACCCAGAGAGTTCCCAGAGTAAAGTAGAGAAGAGAAGGGGGAGGAAGAATATAGAAGTGACTTGGGGGAGAAAAGGGATAATCAAAAGGGGAAATAACATTAAATACAGTAATCACACCCCTCCTTTCAAAGAGAATGGGCTGCCTTTCTGGGTGACTGGTGTCCTCTGCCACAATTCAGAAACTGTTTTGTGGAAGTCCCTCAACATTCAAATGATCTTTTGATGAATTTGTGGAGGAGAAAATGTTCTCCCCATTCTATTCCTCTACCATCTTGGGAACACTCCAACTACATGTATTTTTAAAGTGCTGTCTTACAATAGATAAGAATCAAGTAAACCAAAGTCTCCTTTATATTTGTATTCAAATAACTATATTTTCATTTAGGTTAAACATGAATGTAGATTGTGTAGACTTATAATACTACTCTAATAGCATACTAGAAAGTTTATTCGACCAGAGTTTCATGAATATGACTATGAGACTATTAATGTAGAACTTGTAATATCAAGCAAGTTTCTATTATTTGAGCTCTCACATTTAAATTCAATACAATCTCAAATACTTCTTTTAGAATTTAGCTCCCTTAAAAAGGTGAGTGTGCACACAGACACACACACAAACACACACCATGGCTCATTCATTATTTAAGAAAAGCTCTTGGTTAAAAATAACAAAAATACATTTTCATTACAACCAGTTTGTTTAATGTGTTATTTTTGGCTGTTAAACTGATGGTCTAAATAGGAATATTTTAGAACTATAACAAATCTCTACATCAGGTTCAAATAATTTATAAAAAGGGAAACCCAGTCACAATGATCAAAATAGCTCAGACAGGGTCAAAAGTGGTGTAGCTTATCTTGACAAATTTTGATAAGAAGGATTAAAAAACCGGAAAAAAAAAAAAAAAGGAGTTTCTAAAAGATATAAACTACTAGTTTGATCTGTCTGATTTGAGATTTGTCAAATTACTCCCAGAAGTACTATTATAGCAATCACATCCTTATAAGCAGAAGCAGACTCTGTTCTAACATGATTTTCAGATATGGGCAATAGAAATTGAGATAAAACTAGTTTAAGTTATTAAAAACTCCATGTCATTTTAACCTGGAATGCTAAATTAGTGTTATTAAAGACTTATTTTGTCATGATTTTACAAAATGGGGAAAATGAATGGCTGATCTTTAACTTGGAGAGAGAGAGAGAGAGAGAGAGAGAGAGAGAGAGAGAGAGAGAGATTTACCAGCAAAAACTTTACTGATGATGCATGTAAAATCATGTCTTGAATGATTTACCTTAAAATGGTATGAAAAAACTCTAGCTCACAGGTCATGACTGATCCAAACTAGTAATAGGTCAAACAATACACAGGTGTTATAAAATAATATTGCCTTTTAAAATCTTTGGATTTAATGTGTACCTTGGTTTCTCATCTCACTGTTTGTACTTTGTTCACTTCATCTGTATGCTTTCAGGTTAATTGTTAGAAAACTTCTGGAGATTTAATCCTTATGTCACTTTTGCCTATTGCTGTTTCAGATCTTGTGCACTTGTTTTTTTTGTTTGTTTGTTTGTTTGTTTGTTTGTTTTTTAATCATTTCATCACTTTAAAAAAATTAACTCTCTTTTGTCAAAGGAGTATCTCCAAGTGTACAATATATTTTTCCACTAATAGAATATGTTAAATTAAAAAGAAGTAACAGAATGCTTCCCAAATAATTCTATAAAGCCAGTTTCACAATTTATCCTATGAAGCAGTAATTTCCTGATGCTAAAAGCAGACAAAGACATTACTAGAAAGAAAAAAATCTATGAAACAATATAAATTATGAATATAAGTGAAAAAAAATTCAACAAAATATATAAGAAAGTGAAACTCAAAAACAAAAAAAAAAAAAAATAAGTATATGCTATGACCAAGAAGACTTTATGAACAAAAGTTTAGTTCAACATAAAAAAAAATAAAACAGTAAAAATATCTCTTTTTGTGATGACATGATATGTCATGTAAAAAACGCTCAATACTCCACAGAAAGCTTATTAGAACTAGTAAACAAATTTACTAAAGTTGCAGAATTCAGAATCTGCATACAAAAATCAGCTGTTTATTAGTTCTATACACTAATAAAAAACAACAAAGAAGAATTAAGAAATCAATTCCAAGTACAGCTGCATCAAGAAGAATAAAATACTTAGCATTAATTGAACCAAAAAGGCGAAAGACTTGAACACTGAAAACTAAAAAATATTGAAGAAAGAAATTAAAAGCATAAATAGAAAAAAAAAATCTCATGTTCAGGAGTCAAAAGACTTAATATTATTATGATGTCCATACTACTTAAAGTGATCTAGAAATTTAATGCAATTACCATTAAAATATTAATAGATTTTTTATATAAATAAGAAAAAACAAGTATAAAATAGAAGTTCAAATGACCCCATATTTCAAAAGAAAGAACAAAGATGGAGGCATCATACGTCCTGATTTAAAATTAACCCCAACTCCAACTCTAACACTAACCCCATGCCAAAGCTGCAGTAATCAATAGCATGGTCCTAGATTAAAAATAAACATATGGACTAAAGGAACACAGAAATAAACCCATGCATATATGGTAAACTGATCTTTGACAAAGGTGAGAAGAATACACAATGAGAAATAGTGTCTTCAACAAAAAGGTGCTGGGAAAACTGGATATGCATATGAAAAATAATAAAGTTGCCTTACAACATAAACAAAAACTGACTCAAAATGGATTAAAGACCTGAGATTGTAAAACTCTTAAATTAAAGCAAAGAGGGAAATATCCATGACACTGGTCTAGGGAATAATTACTTTGATATGCCACCAAAAGTGCAAGCAACAAAAGCAAAAATGGTAAGTAGTTATGCATCATAAGAAAAAGCATCTATATAGCAAAGGAAAAATAAATGTAGTGAAAAGGCAACCTATAGAATTGGAGAAAATATTTACCAACTAGATTATGTGGTAAGGTGTTAATATAATTACCAGGGAAATTCAAAATCAAAGTGAGATATAACCTTACATCTGTTAAGATAGTTATTTTTTTTAATGTAGGAAATAACATAGCATCAAATTTATAATCTTAACAATTTTAAGTGTACCCTTCAGTATATTAAGTGCACTCACATTGTTGTGCAACCATCACCACCATCCATCTCCATAATTATTTTCATCTTGAAAACTGAAACTCTATCCATTAAATAATAACTCCCTGATGGCAAAGAGGGTAAAGAATCCACCTGCAATGCAGTAAACACAGGAGAGGTGGGTTCAATCCTTGGGTCAGAAAGATTCCCTGGAAGAAGAAATGTCAACTCACTCCAGTATTTTGACTGGAAAATACCATGGACAGAGTAGCCTGACAGGCTACATTCCAAAGGGTCACAAAGAGTCAGATATGACCAAGTGACTAAACACAGAGCACACCACATTTATCCTTTCTGTAGGCCCTGGTAACCACAATTAGATTTCTGTCTCTATGACTTTAAATATTCTGATTACTTTGCAGAAGTGGAACTATACAATATTTGCCCATTTTTACTGGATTATTTCACTTGGCATAATGTCCTCAAGCTTCATACATGTTGTAGTATATGTCAGAATTTCCTTCCTTTTTGTTTGTTGTTGTTCAGTCACTAAGTCATATCTGATTCTTGTGACCTCATAGACATGCCAGGTTTCTCTGTCCTTCACTACCTTCCAGAGTTTGCTCACACTTATGCCCATTGAGTCGGTGACACCATGCAACCATCTCATTCTCTGTCGCCTCTCTTCTCCTCCTGCCCTCTCTTTCCCAGCATCAGGGTCCTTTACAACGACTCAGCTCTTGTCATCATGTAGCCAAAGTATTGTAGATTCAGCATCAGCCCTTCCAGTGAATATTCAGGATTGATTTCCTTTAGAATTGACTGGTTTGATCTCCCTGCTGACCAAGGGACTCACAAAAGTCTTCTCCAGCACCACAATTCGAAAGAATGGATTATTCAGTGCTCAGCCTTCTTAATGGTCCAACTCTCACATCCATACATGACTACCTGAAAAACCATAACTTTGACTATATGGATCTTTATCAGCAAAGTGATGTCTCTGCTCTGTAATATGCTATCTAGGTTGGTCATAGCTTTTCTTCCAAGAAGCAAGTGTCTTTTAATTTTGTGGCTGCAGTCACCACCTGCAATGATTTTGGAGCTCCAAAAAATAAAGTCTGTCACCGTTTCCATTTTTCCCCATCTATTTGCCATGAAGTGATGGGACCGGATGCCATGATCTTAGTTTTACAAATGCTGAGTTTTAAGCCAGCCTTTTGCACTCTCCTCTTACACCTTCATCAAGAGGCTCTTCAGTTCCTTTTATCATTCTTCCATTAGGGTGGTATCACCTTTTAAATGGAGCTTGTTGATATATCTCCAGTAAATCTTGATTCTAGCTCGTGATTCATCCAGCCTAGCATTTGCATTATCTTGATGTACTCCTTTCCCAATTTTTAATCAGTCTGTTGTTCCATGCCCAGTTCTAACTGTTGCTTCTTGACCTGCCTATGGTTTCAGGAGGCAGGTAAGGTGGTCTGGTATTCCCATCTCTTTAAGAATTTTCTACAATTTGTTGTGATCCACACAGTCAAATTCTTTAGCACAATGAAGCAGAAGTGGGTTTTTTTTGTTTGTTTGTTTGTTTGTTTGTTTTAGAATTCTATTGCTTCTTCTTTGATCCAAAGCGTGTTGGAAATGTGATCTCTGGTTCCTCTCTTTTTCTAAACCCAGCTTGTCCATCTGAAAGTTCTCAGTTCATGTACTGCTGAAGTCTAGCTTCAAGGATTTTGAGCATTACCTTGCTAGCATGTGACATGAGTGCAACTGTACAGTAATTTGAACATTCTTTTACATTATCTTTCTTTGGGATTTGAATGAAAACTGACCTTTTCCAGTTCTGTGGCCACCACTGAGTTTTCCAAATTTGCTGGCATATTGAGTGCAGTACTTTCACAGCATCATCTTTTAGGATTTGAAATAGTTCAGCTGGAATTCCATCACCTCTGCTAGCTTTGTTAATAGTAATGCTTTCTAGTGAAAGTCACTCAGTTGTGTCTGATTCTTTTCAACCCTATGGAATTCTCTAGGCAAGAATACGGGAGTGGGTATCCTTTCCCTTCTCCAGGGGATCTTCCCAACCCAGGGATCAAACCCAGGTCTCCTGCATTGCAGGCAGATACTTTACCAACTGAGATATCAGAGAAGCCCTTTAATGCTTCCTAAGGCCCACTTGAATTTTACACTCCAGGATGTCTGTCTCTAGGTGAGTGATCAAACCATCATGATTATCTGGGTCGTGAAGTTTTTTTTTTAATAGTTATGCTATGGATTCTTCCCACCTCTTCTTAATCTCTTCTGCTTCCCTTTTGTCCTTGCTGTTTCTGTCCTTTACTGTACCCAATTTTGCATGGACTGTTCCCTTGGTATCTCTAATTTTCTTGAAGAGATCTCTAGTCTTTCCAATTTTATTGTATTCCTTTATTTATTTGCATTGCTCACTTAAGAAAGCTTTCTTAGCTCTCCTTGCTATTCTTTGGAACTTTGTATTCAGGTGAGTATATCTTTCCTTTTCTCCTTTGCCTTTAACTTCTCTTTTCTCAGCTATTTTTAAGGTCTCCTTAGACAACCATTTTACCTTCTTGTGTTTCTTCTTTGGTACAGTGTTGATCACTACCTCCTGTAGAATGATATGAACCTCTGTCCATAGTTCTTCAGGGACTCTGTCAGATCTAATCCCTTGAATTTATTTGTCACTTTCACTGTATAATGCTAAGTTATTTGATTTAGGTCCTACCTGAATGGTCTAGTGGTTTTCCCTAATTTCTTCAATTTAAGTCTGAATTTTTCAATAAGAAGCTCATGATCTGAGCCACAATCAGCTTCAGGTCTTGTTTTTTGCTTACTATGTACAACTACCAATATATGTATAAATCCTATTTTGCTTTTCCATTCAACTTTCAGTGGAGTCAGGATGTTTCCATACTTTACCAAGTCTAAAATTCTGCTATGAATATGGGTAAACAAATATTTCTTTAAGACACCGCTTCAATTCTTTTTAATATATATCTGGAATTCAGAGTCATATGTCAACTCTACTTTAAAAATTTTTAATATAAATTTATTTATTTTAATTGGAGGTTAATTACTTTCCAATATTGTATTGGTTTTGAGACACCTCCATAGTGTTTTCCAAAGAAGATACACAATTTTATATTCCTACCAACAGTGTACAAAGATTCCAATTTTTTGACATCTTTGCCAATGATTTTGTTTTCTGTTTATTTTTTAATAATTGTCATCTTAATGGGTATGAGATGGCAACTCATTGTAGTTTTGATTAGCATTTCCCTATGAGAAAAGCTGGGCTGGAAGAAGCACAAGCTGGAATCAAGACAGCTGGGAGAAATATCAATAACCTCATATATGCAGATGACACCACCCTTATGGCAAAAAGTGAAGAGGAACTAAAACGCCTCTTGGTGAAAATGAAAGAGGAGAGTGAAAAAGTTGGCTTAAAACTCAACATTCAGAAAACAAAGATCATGGCATCTGCTCCCATCACTTCATGGGAAATAGATGGGAAACAGTGGAAACAGTGTCAGACTTTATTTTGGGGGGCTCCGAAATCACTGAAGATGGTGACTGCAGCCATGAAATTAAAAGACTCTTACTCCTTGGAAGGAAAGTTATGACCAACCTAGATAGCATATTCAAAAGCAGAGACATTACTTTGCCAACAAAGGTCCATCTAGTCAAGGCTATGGTTTTTCCAGTGGTGATGTATGGATGTGAGAGTTGGACTGTGAAGAAAGCTGAGTTCCGAAGAATTGATGCTTTTGAACTGTGGTGTTGGAGAAGACTCGAGAGTCCCTTGGACTGCAAGGAGATCCAACCAGTCCATTCTAAAGGAGATCAGCCCTGGGTGTTCTTTGGAAGGAATGATATTAAAGCTGAGACTCCAATACTTTGGCCACCTCATGTGAAGAGTTGACTCATTGGAAAAGACTCTGATGCTGGGAGGGATTGGGGGCAGGAGGACATTGGGATGACAGAGGATTAGATGGCTGGATTGGACTTTATGGAAATGAGTTTGAGTGAACTCCGGGAGTTGGTGATGGACAGGGAGGCCTGGCGTGCTGCGATTCATGGGGTCGCAAAGAGTTGGACACGACTGAGCGACTGAACTGAACTGAAGTGAATCATTAGTAATGTTGAGTGCCTTTATCATGCTTTTTGGCCATCATATATCTTTAGAGAAACGTCAGTGTAAGTCCTTTGTCCATTTTTGAATTGATTTCTTTATTTTTTAAATTAATTTTTATTTGGAGTGTAATTGCTTTACAATGAAACAGTAACATTAAAACATATACATTGCCATATGTAAAATATATATCAAGTGGAATGTTGTTGTATTACACAAGGACATTAACATGGTGCCCTGTGACAACCTAGAGGGGTGAGATTGGGAGTTTGGAGGGAGACTCGAGGGAGGGGCTATATGTATACCTACAGCTTATTCATGTTGTCGTATGGCAGAATCCAATACAACATTGTGAGATAGTTATTTTTAAAAGATGAGAAGGGTTTCTGAGAATATGGAGAAATTGAAACACTTGTACATTGTTGAGTGAGAATTTGGTAGCCACTATGGAAATAGTATGGAAGGTCTTAAAAAATTTTTTTAATAATTGCCAAGTGATGGATTCTTGGTATATACCCAAAAGAATTGAAATCTGTAACTTGAAGATATATCTGAAGTCCCAAATTCATTGCATCATTATTTACAACAACCGAGATATTGAAACAACACAAATCCTCATCAATAAAGAAAATGTGGTATGTATACATAATTAACTATTTAGTCATAAATAAGAAAATTCTGCCATATGCAACAACCTGGATGAAACTAGAGGACATCATGCTAAGTGAAATAAGTCAATCACAGAAAGAAAATTATTTTATGATTTCACAATATGAGGTATCTAAAATAGTTAAGCCAATAGAAACGGGGAGAAGAATTGTGGTTTGTTAGGGGCTAGAGACAGATGAGTGGGAAGCTGTTGTTCAATAGACACAAATTTCAATTATGCAAGATGAATAAATTTCAAAGATATGCTATAAACAGTGTTCCTACAATTAAAGATATTGTTTTGTGCACTTAAATTTTTGTTAAGAGGATAGATTTCACATTAAATGTTCTTATCACAATAAAACAATTATAATTATTATTATTTTTGATAAGATTTTTTTTAAAAAATGAAAACAATCAATGTAAAACATTTGTTAGTAGAATAAAGTACATAAACACATGATAAACTCAATTGAAGCAGAAAAATAATATGACAATATCTAACACATATTCATGATAAATGTGCATGTACAATGAATAAGACCTACAAAGAAATTTCCTTAACCAGATAAAAAGCATCTATGAAAAACCCTCTGACAGACAGAAGTGCATGCAGAACACCAGTTGAGAATGGATAGGGGTACCTGACCAAGGGAAAAGAATATATAGAAACACACAATAATCAGTAGGAGGAAGGAACTAGGGGGAAAAACAGGAGTGTTAGGAGGACTGGACAGTCCCTCAGCTGGTAGGGGAACTGAAGCAGCAGTCTGATCCCCACAGCAGGTCATTGTCTGAGTCAGAGGAGAAACATTTAAGGCTGAAAGTGAAACAGGTGATCTGTGGCAACCTAAATGGAATGAGAATCAGACAGTCCTTGCCACAGCCATACATACGCTGGACAGGGACACAGGGACCCTGGAAGGTGCAGCAGCTGGGAGCTGGATTTTTGGGATTGTGGAGCAATCCGAGGGCAAGGGCTGCTGTTGACTGCCGAGAGATGGATCAAAGGGATGTGAGGGAGGAGACTGTGGTGTGAAATGCCTGAGGAAGAAGGCTGGGCTGCCATGAAAACAAGGTGATACTGCTGAGTCACACGTAGGAGGTGGAGCCATCACCATAGCCTCTCTTTCCCCATATGCCAGCATTGGCAGCTGAACAGTAGAGAGGCTGGCCATCAGATGCCTGATGCACTGAACTAGAGTAGGACCCCACCGAGTGTGCCCCTTTAAGTGCCTCACATGCCTATCTACAGAGTAGGACGCCAGCCTGGGGGGGGGCCTCTATGTGCCTGATGCACCAAACAACAGAGAAGGACACCAAGCAAGGAAGGCCTCTAAGTGCCTGAACAGGTGGAGCTACGGAGAAAGACTGACCAAAGAGGCCGTCTGATTGCCAGCTACAAGAGGCTCAAAAAAAATACTCTGATAGGGCCATAATTCCTGTAGCCGAGGCAGTCCACATCCCTGCACACTTGGCGCCACCAGGGCCCCCACAAGCCAAGCAGCTGTGCCACTTTCACACTCAACTCTCATTGGGGCAGAGCTGACACAGGCAAAAAAAAAAAAAAAAGTCTTGTGTCTATGCACACAGGGTCTCTTCAGTCGTGTCTGACTCTTTGCAATCCTGTAAGCTGTGGACCGTCAGGCTTCTCTGTCAGGGAGGGGGGACTCTCCAGGCAAGAATACTGGAGCCTATGGGCAATACTCTTTGTCATACCCTTCTAGAGCACTATATTTTTTGCTGCCCTAGCCACCAACTACCCTGAGTACCTGGTGCTGCCAGAAACCCTGCAACCCAAGCAGCTACACCACCTCCACACTTGGCCCTTACAGGGGTAAACCCGAGTCCACCAGCGCAGCCTCAGGAGCAAATCCAAGTGGACAACCCACATGCAGAGGGGGAAATAAAACCACAATTGAAAGCCAGGGGCAGTGTGGCTAAGGAAGAAGATCCAAAACCTTCCCACCAGCTGTACAAGTTGCAGATTAAATCCACAGGATCAACTAGGCAGACTCTGTGACTATGGAATATATAAAAGGTCATTGAGAGCTCCTACAAAAGAAAACGCACTAGTTCTGATAGCTATGGACACTGGAGGCAAGAACACACAGGAGTAGGACCGGATTAGAATCTGAGCTGCCCCCAGAGCAGGTCCAGAGATCAGCACAGTGTTGGAGGGCATCCTAGAGAGGTGAGGTGGACTGTGACTCCCAGTGAGGGAAAGGACTCTGACAGCAGTGACTCAAGAAAAACATTTATTATTCTTATGTTTTGACTTGTTCTATAAATTCTTTTGGAATTTTTTTCTTCTTCTTTTGGATTCTTTTGTTTTTTAAACCTCTGTTGTAGTTGTCAATTTTATTGGTGCTATGAAATCTAATTAAGCTTATGAGGTTTTTTTTTTTCCCCTCAGTCACAATTTTTACTGTTATAAACATGTGCCTCTACGTTTGGCTTTTGCAGTTCTGTGGCGTTTTCCTTTTTTTTTCTCTTTTTTAAATTTTAACTTTTTAAACCTTTTACTATTTTTCTACACTTATTCATTTGTTTGCTTTTCCTACTCTTCTTTTCCCCTTGCAGTTCATCTTTAATGTAAATAAATCTCCTTTAACTACCTCTATTTAACTTTTCATATCTCTTCTTTCATTCTTTTCTTTCCTTCCTTTCCTCTTAACATTTTTTTTTTTTTTTTAAGTTGTATTTTAACTGCTTTATTCCTCAGTTGGCACCTTGCTTTAGTTTTGTTTTCCAGTTTGTGCTTTAGTTAATTTTGTTCTGGTAGATGTAATTTTTGGTTCCCTTTGTTCACCAGGTCAATCTATTATACTTTATTTTTGTTGGACGGTTTTGATTTTGCTTATGGGTGTATATGTATATGCATATATTCAGTTACACTTATTGGTGTTATAAACCTCTGCCTCCACATTGGGCTTTTGCAGTTATGTGGAATTTTCCTTTTTTCCCCCCTTTTCCTTTCTTCTTCCTTTTATTCCTTTTCTCTTTTTTATAATTATAATTTTAATTTTTTAAAACCTATTATATTTTTCTATATGTATTCCTGTGTTTGCCTTTCTTACTGTTCTTTTTCCCTTGCAGCTAATCTTTAATGTATATAAATCTCCATCCACCTATATTTAACTTCGCATATCCATTCTTTCTTTCTTTTCTTTCTTTCCTTTCCTCTAAATATATTTGTTAGTTTTCTTTTCATTGCTTTATTCCCCACTTTGCACCTTGCTTAACTTTGTTTTCCAGTTTGTTCTTTAGTTAGTTTTGCTCTTAATTTGTAAATATAATTTTGTATTTCCTTTGTTCACTGGGTCAATCTACTGTACCTTATTTTTGTTGGACTGTTTTGAGTTTGCTCATGGGTATATATATATATATATATATATATATATATATATATATGTGTGTGTGTGTGTTTATTCATATTTAATTATTATTTGCCTTATTTTGTAATGGCCATTTGTCTGGGGTTCATCTTTGGTTTCTCATTTTTGAATTATTATTATTTTTTTTAATTTCACTTAATGTCATAATAAACCACTTGTGGAATCTTTGTTCCTGACAAGAGATCAAGCCCTGAGCCTTTGGAATGAGAGCACTGACTCCAAGACACTAGATTACCAGAGAAATAACCCTAGGGAGTATCAAATAGAACTCACACAAAGGAAATCACTTGAATACAAGACCGAGCATTGCCCAACGACCAGTAGCAACCTGTGCCAGACACCTCATCTAAACAACAAATAAAAACATAAATCTAATCATCTGCAGATAGTATTAACACTTCACTCAGCTTTGCCCATCAGAGGAAAAACAAACAACAACAACAAAATAACTCAGCACAAATCTCACCCAATAGGAAGTTTGCACAAACCATTGGACCAAACTTAGGAGGGTAGAAACCAAAAGGAAGAAAGAATTCAACCTTGAAGCCTGGGAAAAGGAGACCTCAAATAAAATAAGTTTAAAAAAAATGAAAAGGCAAAGAAATACAACACAAATAAAGGAACAAACCAAAAACACAGAAGTCCAAATAAATGAAGAGGAAATAGGCAAATTACCTGAAAAAGTATTCAGAATAATGATAGTAAAAATGACCAAAAACCTTGAAAACAGAATGGAGAAAATGCAAGAATAATTAACAAGGATATAGACAATTTAAAGAATAAACATACAGTGACAAACAACACAACTACTGAAATTAAAAATACTCTCAAAGGAATCAATACCTGAATATCTGAAGCAGAAGAACAAATCAGTGAGCTGGAAGATAAAATGGTAGAAATAATTTCTGGAGAACAAAATATAGTAAAAAGAATGAAAAGAACTGATGATAGTCTCAGAGACCTCAGAAAGTGAAAGTTTCTCAGTCGTGTTTGACTCTTTGCAACCCCATGAACTATAGAGTCCACGGAATTCTCCAGGCCAGAATACTGGAGTGGGTAGCCTTTCCCTTCTCCAGGGGATCTTCCTAACACAGAGATCGAACCCAGGTCTTCCACATTGCAGGCAGTTTCTTTACCAGCTGAGACACAAGAGAAGCCCCAGAGACCTCAGGGACAATATCAAACAAACCAAAATTTTAATTATGGGGGCCCCAGAAGAAGAATAGAAAAAGAAAGGGTATAAAAAAATTTTGAAGAGATTATAGTAGAAAATTTCCCCAACATGGAAAATGACATAGTCAATCAAGTCCAAGAGGCACAAAGAGTCTCATACAGGATAAACCAAAGGAGAAAC
The DNA here is from genome assembly GCF_029378745.1 of Bos indicus. Taxonomy (NCBI): domain Eukaryota; kingdom Metazoa; phylum Chordata; class Mammalia; order Artiodactyla; family Bovidae; genus Bos; species Bos indicus. The sequence goes on from NC_091789.1 coordinate 71,095,327, forward strand.
ATGCCAAGACACATAATAATCAAACTAACAAAGACTAAACACAAAGAAATACTATTAAAATCAGCAAGGGAGAAGCAACAAGTAACATTTAAGGGAAACCCTATATTCTTAACAGCTAATACTTCAGCAGAAACTCTGCAGGCCAGAAGGGAATGGCAGGGTATATTTAAAGTACTGAAAGGGAAAAACCTACAACCAAGATGAGTCTACTCAGCAAGGATTTCATTCCAAATTGATTGGAGAAATCAAAAGCTTTTCAGACAAGGAAAAGTTAAGAGAATTGAGTACTACCAAATCAGCTGTATAACAAATGTTAAAGCAACTTATATAGTCAAGAAATATAAGAGAAGAAAAAAGATCTACAAAATTAACCCCAAACAATTAAGAAAAAGGCAATAGGAACATATATATATATAATTACATTAAATGTAAATGGATTAAATGCTCCAAGCAAAAGACACACAGGGGCTAAATGGATACAAAAAGAAGACCCATATATATGCTGTCTACAAAAAACCCACTTCATACCTAAAAACGCATATAGACTGAAAGTTAGAGGATGGAAAAATACATTCCATGCAAATGGGAAGCAAAAGAAAGCTGGAGTAGCAATCCTCATATCAGACAAAATAGACCTTAAAATAAAGATTACAACAGATAAGTAAAGACACTACATAATGATTAAGGGAGCAATCCAAGAAGAAGACATAACAAGTATGAATATCTATGCACCCAATGTAAGAGCACCTCAATACATAAGACAAACACTAACAGACATAAAAGAAGAAATTGACAGTCACACAATAATAGTAGGAGATTTAACACCCCACTTACACCAACAGACAGCTCATCAAAACAGAAAATTAATAATGAAACAAGTCTTAAATGATTTATTAGATGAGAAGGATCTCATTGATATCTTCAGGACATCCCATCCAAATGTGGAAGAATACACTTTCATCTCAAGTGCACATGGAACATTCTTCAGGATACACAACATCTTGGGTCACAAATCAAACCTCAGTATATTTAAGAAAATTGAAAGTGAAAGTGAAAGTGAAGTCGCTCAGTCGTGTCCGACTCTTTGTGACCCTGTGGACTGTAGCCTACCAAGCTTCTCCGTCCATGGGATTCTCCAGGCAAGAATACTGGAGTGGGTTACCATTTCCTTCTCCAGGGGATCTTCCCCACCCAGAGATCGAACCCAGGTCTCCCACATTGGAGGCAGACGCTTTAACCTCTGAGCCACCAGGGAAGCCCTTAAGAAAATTGAAATCATATCAAACATCTTCTCCAACAACAATGCAATGAGACTAGATATCAATTATAAGAGAAAATATAAGAAACACAAACACATGGAGATTAAACAACACGTTTCTAAATAACCAGTAGGTTACTGAAGAAATCAAATGGGAAATCAAAACATTTCTAGAAACAAATGACAATGAAAACATGACAAATCAAAACCTATTGGATGCAGCAAAAGCAATTTTAAGAGGGAAGTTTATAGCAATACAATCCTACCTCAAGAAACAAGAAAAACATTGAATACATAAGATCATTTTACACCTAAAACAACTGGAAAAAGAAGAACAAAAAAAAATTAATAGAAGGAAAGAAATCATAAAATCCGAGCAGAAATAAATGAAAAAGAAATGAAAGAAGCAATATTAAAGATTACTAAAACTGACAGCTGGTTCTTTGAGAAGATAAACAAAAATTGACAAATCTTTAGCCAGATGCATCAAGAAAAAAAGACAAAAGAAACAAATCAACAAAACTGGAAATGAAAAAGCAGAGGTTGCAACAGATAATGCAGAAATACAAAGGATTATAAGAGACTATTATGAACAACTATATGGCAGTACAATGGATAACCTGGAAGAAATGCACAGCTTCTTAGAAAAGTTCAATCTTCCAAGACTGAACCAGGAAGAGCTAGAAATTATGAATAACCCAGTTACAAGAAATGAAATTGAAGCTGTGATAAAAAAAAATCTCGCCAAAAACAAAAGCCAAGGACCAGATGGCTTCAGAGGAGAACTATATCAAACATTCAGAAAAGAACTAATGCCTATCCTTCTAAAACTCTTTCCAAAAAATGGAAGAAGAAGGAACACTTCAAAACTCATTTTATTAGGCCACCATCACCCTGATACCAAAACAAAAGACAACACAAAAAAGAAAACTGCAGGCCAATATCACTGATGAACATAGATGAAAAAAGATCCTCAACACAATTTTAGAAAATGGAATTCAGCAACACATCAAAAAACTCATACAACATAATGACGTTGAGTCTATTCCAGGAATTCAAGGATTCTTCAATAAATGCAAACCAAACAATATGATACACCATATTAACAAATTGAAAGATAAGAAAAACATATGATAATCTTAATAGATGTAGAAAAAGCCTTTGACAAAATTCAGCACCCATTTATGATTAAAACTCTTCAAAAAAATGGGCATAGAAGAAACCTACTTCAACATAGTACAGGCCATATATGATAAACCTAAAGCAAACATTATTCTAAATGGTGAAAAACTGAAAGCATTCCCCCTAAGATCAGGAACAAGACTAGAGTGTCCACTTTCACCACTATTATTCAATGCAGTCTGGAAATCCTAGCTACATCAATCAGAGAAGAAAAAGAAATAAAGGAATCCAGATTGGAAAAGAAGTTAAGCTCTCATTGTTTGCAGATGCCATGATACTGTTGATAGAAAACCCACAAATATTATCACAAAATTATTAGAGCTAATCAGGGAATTTAGAAAAGTTACAGGATACAAATCAAGACACAGAAATCACTTGCATTTCTATATAGTAACAATGAAAACTCAGAAAGTGAAATTAAGGAATCAATCAAATTCACCATTGCAACAAAAATAATTAAATATCTAGGAATAAACTTACCTAAGGAGATAAAAAGAACTGTACTCAGAAAATTATAAGACAGTAATGAAAAATCAAACATGACATAAACAGAAGAGAGATAGTCCATGTTCCTCAGTAGAAAGAATCAATATTGTGAAAATGACTACAATATCAAATGCAATCTACAGATTCAATGTGATCCCTATTAAATTACCAATAACATTTTTCACAGAACTAGAACAAAAAATTTCACAATTTATATGGAAACACAAAAGACATCGAATACAAGAATCAGTCTTGAGAAAGACGATTGGAGCTGGAGGAATCAACCTTCCTGACTTCAGATTATGCTACAAAGCTACAGCCATCAAGACAGTATGGTACTGGCACAAAAACAGAAATATAGACCAATGGAACAAGATAGAAAACCCAGAAATAAACTCATGCACATTTGGGTAACTTATTTTTGACAAAGGAGGCAAAAATATACAATGGGGAAAAGACAGCCTCTTCAATAAATGGTGTTGGGAAAACTGGACAGCTACATGTAAAAGAAGGAAATTAGAACATTTCCTAACACCATTCAGTTCAGTTCAGTCTCTCAGTTCTGTCAGACTCTTAGCGACCCCATGAACTGCAGCATGCCAGGGCTCCCTGTCCATCACCAACTCCCGGAGTCCAACCAACCCATGCCCATTGTGTCAGTGATGCTATCCAACCATTTCATCTTCTTTTGTCCCCTTCTCCTGCTGCCCTCAATTATTCCCAGCACCAGGGTCTTTTCAAATGAGTCAGCTTTTCGCATCAGGTGGCCAAAGTATTGGAGTTTCAGCTTCAACATCAGTCCTTCCAATAAACGCCCAGGACTGATTTCCCTTAGGATGGACTGGTTGAATCTCCTTGCAGTCCAGGGGACTCTCAAGAGTCTTCTCCAACAACACAGTTCAAAATCATCGATTCTTAGGTGCTCAGCTTTCTTCATAGTCCAACTCTCACATCTATTCATGAATACTGGAAAAAACATAGCCTTTACTAGATGGACCTTTGTTGGCAAAGTAATGTCTCTACTTTTTAATATGCTGTCTAGGTTGGTCATAACTTTCCTTCCAAGGAGCAAGCATATTTTAATTTCATGGCTGAAATCATCATCTGTAGTACTTTTGGAGTCTAGAAAAATAAATTCAGCCACTGTTCCCACTGTTTACCCATCTATTTGCCATGAAGTGATGGCACCTAACACCATACACAAAGATAAACTCAAAATGCATTAAAGACATAACCGATCTATATTTCTGTCTTTGTGCCAGTGCCATACTGTCTTGATGACTGTGGCTTTGTAGTAGAGCCTGAAGTCAGGCAGGTTGATTCCTCCAGTTCCATTCTTCTTTATCAATATTGCTTTGGCTATTCGAGGTTTTTTGTATTTCCCTATAAATTGTGAAATTATTTGTTCTATCTCTGTGAAAAATACTGTTGGTAGCTTTATAGGGATTGCATTGAATCTATAGATTGCTTTGGGTAGTATACTCATTGTCACTATATTGATTCTTCCGATCCATGAACATGGTATATTTCTCCATCTATTAGTGTCCTCTTTGATTTCTTTCATCAGTGTTTTAGAGTTTTCTATACATAGGTCTTTAGTTTGTTTAGGTAGATATATTCCTAAGTATTTTATTCTTTTCATTGCAATCGTGAATGGAATTATTTCCTTAATTTCTCTTTCTATTTTCTCATTATTAGTGTATAGGAATGCAAGGGATTTCTGTGTGTCAATTTATCCTAAAACTTTACCATATTCATTGATTAGCTCTAGTAATTTTCTGGTGGAGTCTTTCGGGTTTGCTATGTAGAGGATCATGTCATCTGCAAACAGTGAGACTTTTACTTCTTCTTTTCTAATTTGGATTGCTTTTATTTCTTTTTCTGCTCTGATTGCTGTGGCCAAAATTTCCAAAATTATGTTGAATAGTATTGGTGACAGTGGGCACCCTTGTCTTGTTCCTGAATTTAGGGCAAAAAAAAAAAAAAAAAAAAAAAAGAGCCAAAGAACTAAATAGACATTTCTCTAAAGAAGACATACAGATGGCTAACAAACACATGAAAAGATGCTCAACATCACTCATTGTCAGAGAAATGCAAATCAAAACCACAATGAGGTACCATTTCATGCCAGTCAGAATGGCTGTGATCCAAAAGTCTACAAGCAATAAAGGCTGGAGAGGATGTGGAGAAAAGGGAACCCTCTTACACTGTTGGTGGGAATGCAAACTAGTACAGCCACTATGGAGAACAGTGTGGAGATTCCTTAAAAAACTGGAAATAGAACTGCCATATGACCCAGGAATACCAATGCTGGGCATACACACCGAGGAATCCAGAACTGAAAGAGACACGTGTACCCCAATGTTCATCGCAGCACTGTTTATAATAGCCAGGACATAGAAGCAACCTAGATGTCCATCATCAGATGAATGGATAAGAAACCTGTAGTACATATACACAATGGAGTATTATTCAGCCATTAAAAAGAATACATGTGAATCAGTTCTAATGAGATGGATAAAACTGAAGCCTATTATACAGAGTGAAGTAAGCCAGAAAGAAAAATACCAGTACAGTATACTAACACATATATATGGAATTTAGAAAGATGGTAACGACAACCCTGTATGTGAGACAGCACAAGAGACACAGATGTATAGAACAGTTTTTTGGACTCTGTGGGAGAGGGAGGGGGGAATGATTTGGGAGAATGGCATTAAAACATGCATAATAACATGTAAGAAACGAATCACCAGTCCAGGTTCGATGCAGGATACAGGAAGCTTGGGGCTGGTGCACTGGGATGACCCAGAGGGATGGTATGGGAAGGGAGGTGGGAGAGGTGTTCAGGATGGTGAACATGTGTACACCTGTGGTAGATGCATGTTGATGTATGGCAAAACCAATACAATATTGTAAACTAAAAAAATAATTAATTAAAAAAAAATAAAGACATACCGAAAGACCAGAAACTATAAAACTCTTAGAGTAAAACATAGGCATAACACTCAATGACATAAATCAAAGCAAGATCCTCTATGACTCACGTCCTAGAGTAATGGAAATAAAAGTAAACAAGTGGGAGGTGATTAAACTTAAATCCTTTTTGCACAGCAATGGAAACTATAAGCAAGGTGAAAAGACAACCCTCAGAATGGGAGAAAATAATAGCAAATGAAACAACTGACAAAGGATTAATTTTCAAAATATAAAACCTGCTCATAAAACTCAATGCCAGAAAATCAAATAACCCAGTCAAAAATTGGGAAAAGACCTAAACAGGCATTTCTACAAAGAAAACATACAGATGGCTAACAAACACATGAAGAGACGCTAATCATCACTCATTATTAGAGAAACACAAATCAAAACTACAATGAGATATCATCTCAAACCGGTCAGAATGGCCATCATCAAAAAACTACAAACAATAAATGCTGGAAAAAGTGTGAAGAAAAGGGAACGTTCTTGCACTGTTGGTGGAATGTAAATTGATACAGCCACTATGGACGATAGTATGGAGATTCCTTAAAAAACTGGGAATAAAACCACCATATGACCTAGCATTCCCACTCCTAGGCATATACCCTGAAAAAAACAAAATTGAAAAATACACATGTACCCCATTTCCTCACTGCAGCACTATTTACAATAGCTAGAACATATAGGAAACATAGATGCCTTTCAACAGATGAATGGATCAATAACTTGTGGTACATATACACAGTGGAATATTACTCAGCCATATAATGGAAAATATTTGAGTCAGTTCTGATGAAGTGGATGAACCTATAACCTATTATACAGAGTGAAGTGAGTCAGAAAGAGAAAGAAAAATATCATATTCTAATATATATATATATATATATATATATATATATATATATATATATATATAATCTAGGAGAATGGCTCTAAAGAACTTATTAACAGGGCTGCAGTGGAGAAACAGACATAGAAAACAGACTTAGGGACATGGGGACAGGGGAGGAGAGCATGAGATGTATGGCAAGAGTAACATGAAACTTACATTACCATATGTAAAATAGGTAGCCACAAACTAGAGGGGCAGGATGGGGAGGGAGATGGGAAGGAGGTCCATAAAGGAGGGGATATATGTATACCTATAGCTGATTCATGCTAAGGTTTGACAGAAAACAACAGAATTCTGTAAAGCAATTATGCTTCAATTAAAAAATAAGTTTAAAAAAAAAGAAAAAAAAAACACTGATAAAATTATACTCAGTGATTAAAGACTGAATGCCTCCTCCCTAATTCTGGAAAGAAAGACAAGAGTTTCCACTCTCACCGCTTCTACTCAACATTTCATTGGATGTTCTACGCAAAGGAATTAGGTAAGAAAAAGAAAAGGCATGTAGATTGGAAAACAAAGCAATAAAACTATTTTCAGATATCATGATTTTATACATAGAAGATTTTAAAGCATCTACAGAAAAACCATAGAGCTAATAGTCAAGTTTAACAAGGTTGACGAATACAAATTAAATATTGAGAAATAAAATGTATTTCTATACAGTAGCAATGAACAATTCAAAATTGAAATTAAAATGATTTCATGTACAACTGAAATTAAAACATTAAAAGTAAATATGAATAAACTAAGCAAAAGAAGTACAAAACTATGCTCTTAAAACTACAAAACATTACTGAAGAAATTAAAGAGAACTTATAATAAATAGAAACAGACTCTTGAGAGTCCCTTGGACTGCAAGGAGATCCAACCAGTCCATCCTAAGGAAAATCAGTTAAACTTTTCACTGGAAGGATTGAGGTTGAAGCTGAAACTCCAATACTTTGGCCACTTGATGCGAAGAACTAACTCATTTGAAAAGATCCTGATGGTAACAATAACCCGGTGTACGAGACAGCAAAAGAGACACTGATGTATAGATCAGTCTTATGGACTCTGTGGGAGAGGGAGAGGGAGAGGGTGGGAAGATTTGGGAGAATGACATTGAAACATGTAAAATATCATGTAAGAAACGAGATTGCATCACTGACTCAATGGACACAAGTTTGAGTAAACTCCAGGAGTTGGTGATGGACAGGGAGGCCTGGTGTTCTGCAGTCAACACGGTCACAAAGAGTCAGACAAAACTGAGTGACTGAACTGAACTGAAAATATTAATATTTTTATGATGACAATACACCTCATACTGGTCTACAAATTCATCATCCTCCCTATAGAAATTCCTATTGACTTTTTAATAGAAATTTATCATGAAGTTCTTATGGAAATATAAGGGACCTATAATTTACAAAATATAATCTTTAAAAAAAATAAAGGGAAAAAATTAGAAGACTCATATTCACAAATTTCAAACTTACCCTAAGTTTACAGTAAGCAAGACATTGTAATACTGGCATGATGATAGACATATTAGTCATGGAACAGAATTGAAGGTCCAGAAATAAGCCTTTAACTTTGATGGTCATGTCTTTTTTTGACAAGGGTGCCAACTCAACAGGGGAAACAATAATATTTTCAATAAATTATGCTGGGACATTTTGATACCCACCTGCAAAAGAATAAAAGTGATTCCCTGACTAATACCAAACACAAAGTTAACAGAGATCATAGGTTCAAGTGTGAGAGCTAAAATTATAACCTTCCTAGGTCAAATAACTAGGAATATATCTTTAAGTATTATAGTTCAACTTTCAAGGATCAAATGACAGGAGTATATCTTTGAAAAGTGTCCTTTGGTTTTAGCAAAGAATTCTTAGATATGACAAGAAAAGCTTATGTGGCAAAAGAAAAATAGATAAATTGAACTTCATCAAAATTAAAAAAACTTTTTTCATCAATAATATAGAGATATTAATAATACAGAGATGTCAATAATACTGGGACTCTTGAGATCTCTGCAAGGAGATCAAACCTGTAAATCCTAAAAGAAATCAGTCCTGAATATGCATTGGACAGACTGATGCTGAAGCTGAAAATCCATTATTTGGCTACCTGATGCAAAGAACTGACTCATTGTAAAAGACCCTGATACTTGGAAAGATTAAAAGCAGGAACAGAAGGGGATGACAGAGGATGAGATGGTTGGATGGCATTGCTGCCTCAATGGACATGAGTTTGAGTAAGCTCCAGGAGTTGATGATGGACAGGGAAGCCTGGCATACTGCAGTCCATGGGACAACAAAAAGTCAGGCAAGACTGAGAGACTGAAATAAATCTGAACAAGAAGGAGAAAACACACTTTTAACAAACAGGGAGAGACAGAAACTACAGAGGTTTGTAGAACTATGACAAAAGATTCAACATTTGTATAACTGGAGTCTCAAAAAGAGAGGAGAAAAAAAGTAAGGTTTAAAAACCACTCAAAGAAATAAGTCCAAAAGCTTCTCAAATGTTGAAAGACATGCATGTACAGATTCAAGAAGCTGAACAAATCCCAAAGAGAATATATTCAAAGAAATCTTCCAAGATACATCATAGTCAAACTTCTAAAACTAAAGACAGAAAAAATCATGAAAGTAATCAACCATTATATATAAAAGGAAAAGCAATTCAAACAGCAATGGATTTCCCATCAGAAATCATGGCAGCCAGAAGGAAATGAAATAATATTTTTCAAGTGCTGAAAGTATTAATAATAGTCAACTCTGAAATATGTGAAAATATCCTTCAGGAATGAAGAGGAAATGAAAATATTTTCTGACGAAATCAAACAAGGAAAATTTGTTATTAGCCAACTTAACATTAGGTGAAGTGAAGCAAAAGTTGCTCATTCTTGTCCATCTTTTTGTGACCCCATGGACTATACACTCCATGGAATTCTCCAGGCCAGAATATTAGAATGGGTAGCTCTTCCCTTCTCCAGGGAATCTTCCCAACACAGAGATCGAATCCAGGTCTCCTGCACTGCAGGCAGATTCTTTACCAGCTGGGCTACAAGGGAAGCCCAATAAATGAATGGCTAAATAAAACTGTCTAAACAGAAAGTGAATAAGAGAATGAAATCTTGAACATAAAAAAGAACATGTAAAATATCATGTAAGAAACGAGTTGCCAGTCCAGGTTCGATGCACGATACTGGATGCTTGGGGCTAGTGCACTGGGACGACCCAGAGGGATGGTATGGGGAGGGAGGAGGGAGGAGGGTTCAGGATGGGGAACACATGTATACCTGTGGTGGATTCATTTTGATATTTGGCAAAACTAATACAATTATGTAAAATTTAAAAATAAAATAAAATTTAAAAAAAAAAGAGCACTTTGCTGTTAAGTGAATTTTTCTATAAATAAGTATCAATTAGATCCAAAAAAAAAAAAATATATATATATAACAATGGGAAGGCAAAAAAATGAGTAAATATTTATGAAACACTTTGAATTGAGTGAAAATAAAATTACAAGACATCAAAATTAGTAGAACATAGATAAACTAGTATGGAAAGAAATTTTATAACATTAAATGTTTATATTAGAAAAGAGAAAGTGTATAAAATAAGTCATCTAAGCTCTCACTTTAAGAAACTAGAAAAAGGTAGCGTTAAATAAAAACAAATCAAGCAGAAAAGGCACTAATAAAGGTAAGAGCAGAAATAAATGAAATTGTAAGCAAAGGAACAATTAAAAAAAAAAAAAGCAAATAAACAAAAGCAGATTTTTTAAAAGAGCAATAAATTTTGGAAATGTCTAGCTGGAATGACAAGTATAGAAGAGAAGTCACAAATTACCATTATCTGTATTTCAGAAATATCAAAAGGATAAAAATGAATACTACAAAAAATATTATACACATAAATTCCTCAAGTTAGATTAAATGCTCAAATTCTTTAAAAACCACAGATAGCCATAACTTGTATAATAGAAAAACTAACCTAAGTATTGCTATAACTATTAAAGAAATTAAAACCTGAATTTTTAAATATCTCTAAAATAAAATTTTTGCATTCAAATAGTTTCATTGAATAATTCCACAAAGCATTAGCACAAAGAGAATTGACACCAACTCTACAATTCTACAAAGAGAATTGGCACCAACTCTACAAAATTTTTTCCAAGAAATAGAAAAAAAAAAAACAAAACAAAACACACACCTTTCCAATGCATTTTATGAGACAAGTATTACTATGTCTCTAAATACAAAACCATTGCCCAGAATAGACTACAGGCCAATCCCTCAAGAATATAGATGCAAAACTGCAAGTAAAATATTAGCTAACCAAATCTAACAATATATACAAATAATTATATACTATAACCAACTATAGGGAAAGAACAAATTATCCAAGATGGTGTGTTCATGTTCTCTCACCCCACAGCCTCTAGCTCTTGCCCCACGTTTTGTAAATAATGATTATGTAACAGCTGAGATCTTTTATAGCACTGTGCATGTGGGTCATGAGGTACTCACTTGCTCATGGGTTGTGTGCCATAGGGATTTATGAGCTCCACCTAGAATGCAGTGGAATTACTGCTGTGTCATGGCTGTGTTGGTGGGGTCAGCCACGAGAGGAGAGATTTATGGTAGGGCTGCTGCATCAGCTAGGAGAGAATGCTATTATGGCTGCTGTGCCAGCCAGGAGAAAATAAACGTGTCTGCAGTTCCTATCGCTCTTCCTCTTGTTATCTTCTTCCAGCCTCTTAGCTCACGCCTTTCCTGCCCTGGGTTCAATGAATGGTGTGCATAGTGTGAACAGCAAAACAAGTGGCACTGTGAGCAGTATGAAAAACAATACACCAAGTGTGATTTATTCCAGGTATGCGAGGTTGGTATAACATTGGAAAAATAATCAATCTACTTTACTTCATCAATAGACTAATTTTTTTTTAAACGCATACTATCCTATAAACATATGCAGAAAATACATTTGACAAAATGCAGTACCCATGCATGAAACAAAATCAACTAGTTAACAACAGAACTAAATCACCTCAACTAGATAAAGTGTATCTACAAAGAAATCAACAGATAATATCATACATGATGTTGAAAAACTAAATGTTTTCCTACCATAATCAGGAAGAAATGAAGGATGTCCACATTCATCACTATTATTCAGTGTAGTAATAAAAGTCTTGGCCAATACAAGAAGGTAAGAAAAAGAAATAAAATTTCCATAAATCAAAAAAGCAGAAAAAAATTGTTTTCATTTGCGGATGGCATAGCGTGATTGCATATGTAGAAAATCTCAGGGGTTAAAACCATCCAAAAACCTTTTATAGATAATAAGTGAGGTTAAGTAAGGTGGCAGTATGCAAGACCAGTATGTAAAAATCAGCAGTATTTTGATATATTAAGAAAGTTGTAGTGTGAAAGCTGAGTTTGAGAATACAAAACCACTTATAGTCAAATGAACAATTTGTAATTATACAAATAATGAAATAGGTAGAAATTTAACAAATCTTGTACAGAACTTGTATGCTAAAAGCTAAATTAGCTGAAGAAAGAAATCAAAGAAAACCTAAATAAATGGAAAGGCATACTGTACTCATGTATTGGAAGACTCAAAATAGTAAAGATGTACCTTTACCAAAGTAATCTGTAGTTTTAATGTAATTCCTACCAAAACCCCAGCAAGGATTTGTACAGATACATGCTATATTTTATAAGATACATGGAAAAGGCACAGTCTCTAGAACAGCCATGAAAATCTTAGAAGAAAAAAAAGAAGATTAAAGTAGAAAAAGCATTTCTGTAAGTTATTAAAACTTACTATGGAGCTTCAATAATCAAGAGTGTGGTACTGGTAGAAGGACAGATACATAGATAAATAAAACTGAAGAGAGAAAAAGTCCTGAATAAGTAAAGATTACTGATTTTTGATAGAAAGTAACAAAACAATCCTTCACAGATCACTGCCTTGTGGTGAAAGGGCTTGAATAACTCAATGAAGCTATGAATCATGCCATGTAGGGCCACCCAAGATGAATGGGTCATAGTGGAGAGTTCTGACAAAACGTGATTCACTGGAGGAGGGAATGCCAAATCATCCCAGTGTACTTGCTGTGAGAACCCCATGAACTTTATAAAAAGACAAAAAGATATGACACTGAAAGATGAGTTCCCCAGGTGGGAAGGTGTCCAATATGCAATTGAGGAAAAGCAGAGGACAACTACCAATAGCCCCCAAAAGATTGAAGCAGCAGGGCCAAATCAGAAATGACACTCAGTTGTGGACATGTCTGGTGATGAAAGTAAAATCCAATGCTGCAAAGAACAGTATTGCATAAGAACCTGGAATGTTAGGTCCATGAATCAAGATAAATTGGACATGATCAAGAGGGAGATGGTAAGAGTAAACATCAACATCTTGGGAATCAGTGAACTAAAATGGACGGGAATACATGAATTTAGTTCAGATGACCATTATTTCAATAACTGTGGGCAAGAATCCCATAGAAGAAATCAAGTAGCCCTTATAATAAACCAAAAAGATTTGAAATCAATACTTGGATGCAACTTCAAAAACGACAGAATTATCTCTGTTTTCAACACAAGCCATTCAACATCAGAGTAATTCAAGTCTATGTCCCTACAACCAATGCCTAAGAAGCCGAAGTTGATCAGTTCTATGAAGACCTAGAAAACCTCCCAGAACTAACAAAAAAAGATGTTATATTTATTATTGGGGATTGGAAAGCAAGAGTAGGAAGTCAAGAGATACCTGAAGTAACAGACAAGTTTGGCCCTGGAGTAGAAAATGAAGCAGGGCAAAGGCTAACTGAATTCGTCCAAGAGAATGCACTGGTCATAACAAACACCCTTTTCCAACAACACAAGTGATCACTTTACACATTGACATAACCAAATGGTCAATACCAAAACCGAATTGATTACATTCTTTATAGCCAAAGATGGAGAAGCTGTATACAGTCAGCAGAAACAAGACCTGGAGCTGACTGTGGCTCAGATCATCAGCTTCTCATGGCAAAATTTAGGCTTAAACTAAAGAAAGTGGGGAAAACCACTAGACCAGTCAGGTATGACTTCAGTCAAAGCCCCTATGAATATGCAGTTGAGGTGATGAATAGATTCAAGGGATTAGATCTAGTTAACATTGTGCCTGAATAACTATGAACAGAAGTCTGTAATATTATACAGGAGGCTGTGAACAAAGCCATCCCAAAGGAAAAAAAAAAAAAAAAAGCAAGAAGGCAAAGCGGTTATCTGAGGAGGCATTACAAATAGCTAAAGAAAGAAAAGTAGCAAAAAACAAGGGAAAAGGGGAAAGGTACATCCAAATAAATGCAGAGTTCCAAAAAATAGCAAGGAGAGACAAGAAGGCCTTCTTCAATGAACAATGCATAAAAAAAGAGGAAAACAAAAGCAGGGAAAATCTAGACATCTCTTAAGTGAAATTGGAAATATCAAAATAACATTTCACCCAAAGATGTGTACAATAAAGGACAGAAATGATAGAGACCTAGTAGAAGCAGAATAGGTGAAGATGAGATGGAAATAATACACAGAAGAATTGTACAAAAAAAAAAAAAAAAACTTAATCAACTGGCTAACCATGATGATGTGATCAGTCACCCAGAGTCAGGCATTCTGGATTGTGAAGTCAAGTGGGCCTTAGGAAGCACAGCTGTTGATAAAGCTAGTGGATGTGATGGAATTCCAGTAGACCTATTAAAAAGCCCAAAAGACAAAGCTGTCAAAGTGTTTCATTCACTATGTCAGCAAATCTGGAAGGCCCAGTAGTGGCCACAGTATTGGAGAAGGTCAATTCTTATCCCAATTTCCAAGAACAGAAGTACTAAAGAATGCTTAAACCATCAGACAATTACACTCATCTCCCGTGCTAGTAAGGTCATGCTTAAAATCTTGCAGCTGGGCTTCAGCATTACTCAAACCAAGAATTTCCAGATGTCCAAGCTGGGTTTGTAAAAGGCAGAGAAACCAGAGATCAAATTGCCAACATTCACTGGATCATAGAGAAAGCAAAGGAAGTCCAGAAAAAACATCTACCTCGGTTTTATCAACAATGCTAAAGCTCTTGATTGTGTGTATCATAACAAACTGTGGAAAGTTCTAAAGAGATGGGAATACCAGACCATCTTACCTGTCTCCTGAGAAATCTGTATTCGGGTCAAGAAGCAACAGTTAGTACCTTGTATGGAACAACTGATTTGTTCAGGTATTGAGAAAGGAGTAGGACAGGGCTGTATGTTGTCACTGTGTTTATTTAACTTATAGGCTGAGCACATCATGGGAAATGCTAGGGTGGAAGAGTTACAAGTTGGAATCAAGATAGGCAGGTGAAATACCAATGACTTCAGATATCCAGATGATGATACCAGTCTAATGGCAGAAAGTGAAGAGGAAATAAAGAACCCCTTGATGAGGGTGAAAGAGTAGAGTGAAAAAGCTGGCTTATAAATATTAAAAAAATAATAATAATAAGATCATGGCATCTGGTCCCATTTTTTTCAAGGGAAACAGAAGTGGGAAATGTGGAAACAGTGGCAGATTTTCTATTCTTGGGCTCAAAAATCACTGAAGATGGTGACTGCAGCCATGAAATCAGAAGACGATTACTTCTTGTCAGGAAAGCTATGAAAAACCTACACAGTGTGTTGAAAAGCAGAGACATTACTCTGCTGACAAAGGCTTGTATGGTCAAGGCTATGGTCTCCCAGTGGTCACGTATGGTTTGGACTGTTGGTCCATAAAGAGGGTAGAGTATGAAAGAATTGATGCCTTTGAACTGTCATGCTGGAGAAGACTCCTGCGAGTCTCTTGGACAACAAAGAGATCAAATCAGTCAATCTTAAGGGGAATCAACTCTGAATACTCGATGGAAGGACTGATGCTGAAGCTCCAGTATTTTGGTCACCTGATTCAAACAGCTGACTCATTGGAAAAGTCCCTGATGCTGGGAAAGATTGAGGGCAGAAGGAGAAGAGGGCATCAGAGGATGAGATGGCTGGTTGGCATCACCAATGTAATGGACATGAACTTGGGCAAACTCCAAGATGGTGAGAGACAGGGAGGCCTGGCATACTGTAGTCCATGGAGTCGCAGAGAGTTAGACATGACTGGGTGACTAAACAACAACAAAAAATTCAATACAGAAGAATAGCCTTTTCAACAAATGGTACTGGAGTAGAAAAACAGAAAGAACCTTGACTTGAGATCATGATCATAAATGTAAAAGGTAAACCATAAAAGATAGAAAAGAAAACACAGGAGAAAATCTTCAGGACCTAGGTAAGGTGAAGTGATTCTAGACTTAACAGGAAAATTACCATAAAAGAAAAAAATCAGAAATTGAACTTTATCAAAATTAAAAACATTTGTTCTGCATGTGACTCTTTTAACAGGTCATACAAGACTCTTTTAACAGGTCATACAAATAAGATACAGAGTGGGAAAATATTTTCAAACGATATATTTGACAAAGGACTTGTAAGTAGATATATAAAGAGCTTTTAAAATTCAACAATATGAAAACAAACAAATGAATTATAAAACAAGGAAAAGACATGCAGACAGACATTTCATCAAAATTGATATATTACAAACAAGAGGTTCAAAATAACTAGTCACTAGAGAAATGAAAATTAAAACTGCAATGAGACAGAAGAATGGATAAGTGAGCTAGATGATAGAATGGTGGAAATAACTGCCAATGAGCAGAATAAAAAAGAAAAGAATGAAAAGAAATGAGGACAGGTTCAGAGACCTCTGGAACAATGTTAAGTATACAAACATTCAAATTATAGGGGTCCCAGAAAAATAGGAAAAAAAGAAAAGGTCTGAGAAAGTATTTGAAGAGATTGGAGTTGAAAACTTCCATTATATGGAAAAGGAAATAGTCACCCAAACTCAGGAAGCACAGAGAGTCCCATCCAGGAGAAACACCTGGTGAAACATGCTGAGACACATATTAATCAAAATTAAAAAAAAAATAGACAAAAACAAAACTATTAAAAGTAGCAAAAGAAACAAATACCATATAAAGGACTCCCCCCTGATTTTTTCAGCAGAAACTCTGAAGGCCAGAAGGGAGTGGCAGGATATGTTTAAAGTGATGAAAGGGAAAAACCTACAGCCAAGATTACTCTAACCAGCAACGATCTCTCTCAAATCTATTTGACAGAGAATTCAAAAGTTTTACAGACAACTATAAGCTAACAGAACTCAGCACTCCCAAACCAGCTTTAGAAAAAATGCTAGATAAAATTCTTTAGGTGAAAAACACAAGAGATAAGAACAACAAAAACAATCCAAAACAATGAAGAAAATTAAGAAAAAATGAAGAATAATGAAGAAAAACATATCAATAATTACCTTAAATGTAAATAGACTAAATGTTCTAACCTAAAAACACATACTCGCTTAACGGATACAAAAATAAGACCCATGTACATGCTATCTACAAGAGACCTGTTTCAGAACTAAGGACACACATAGACTGAAAGTGAGGGGATGTAAAAAAGATATTCCATGCAAATGGAAATCAATATAAATCTGGAGTAGCAATAGTCATATCAGACAAAATAGAATTTAAAATAAAGGCTGTTAGAAGAGATAAGAAAGGACACTACATAATGATCAAGGAATCAATCCAAAAAGAAGATATAACAAGCACAATTATTTATTCACCCAACACTGAAGCACCTCAAAACAAAGCAAATGCTAACAGCCATAGAAAGGGAAATTAACAGTAACACAATAATAGTGGGGACTATAATATCCCACATATTATAGTGTCCATAGTATACTGTCCATATATCAATGGACAGATCATCCAGACAAAAAATTAGGGAAGAAACACAAGCCTTCACTGACAAATTAGACAGATTTAATTGATATTTATAGGACAGTCTATCCTAAAGCAGCAGAATGCATTTTCTTCTCAAGTGCACATGGCACATTCTCCAAAATAGATCACGTCTTGGGTTACAAATCAAGCCTCAGAAAATTTAAGAAAATTGAAATCATATTAAACATCCTTTGTGATCACAATACTACAAGATTAGAAATCAATTACAGGAAAAAATAAACTGTAAGAAACACAAACACAAATGGAGTTTACACAATATGATACTAAATAACCAAGAGATCACTGAAGGAATCAAAGAGTAATTCAAAAATGCCTAGAACCAAATGAAAACAAAAAATACATGACCCAAATCCTATGAGATGAAGCAAAAGCAGTGTAAGAGGGACGTTTATAGCAATATAGTATTTTTTCTTAAATATCTCAAATAAACAGCCTAATATTACACCTAAAACAACTAGATAAAGAATAACATACAAAACTCAAACTTACTAGAAGGAAAGAAATCATAAAGACTGGAGCAGAAAAAGTGAAATAGAGATGAAGAAAACAATAGCAAAGATCAATTAAACTAAAAGCTGGTTCTTTGAGAAAATAAACACAATTCATAAACTCATCAAGAAAAAAGCGAGAGGACTCAAATCTATAAAATTTAAAATGAAAAAGGAGAAGTTACAACTAATGCCATAGAAATACAAAGGGTCATAAGAGACTTCAACAAGCAAGTATATGCCAATAAAATGGACAACCTGGAAGAAATGAACAACTTCTTAGAAAATACAACCATTCAAGACTGAACCAGGAAGAAATAGAAAATATGAACAAATCAAAGTCAACTAATGAAATTGAGACTGGGATTAAAAATCTTCCAAGAAACAAAAGGTCAGGAACAGATGGCTTCAGTTGACTTCTATCAAATATCTAAAGAAGAGTTAATGCCTATCCTCAAACTCTTCCTAAAAGTTGCAGAGGGAGGAATAATCCAAAGCTCATTCTACAAGGCCAATGTCATTGTGATAACAAAGTCAGACCAATATATCACAAAAATAAGAAAACTCCAGACCAATATCACTGACGAACATAGATGCAAAAATACTCAACAAGATATTAGCAAGCAGAATCCAGCAACACATTGAAAAGATCATACACCATGATCAAGTTGAATTTATCCCAAGCATGCAAGATTTCTTCAGTATATGCAAATCAACCAATGCGATATAACATATTAACAAAGAATAAAAACCATATGATCATCTCAACAGATACAGATAAAGCTTTTAACAAAATTCAACACATTTATGATAAAAACTCTCCAGAAAGTATGCATACAGGGAACCTACCTGAAATAACAAAGGCCATATATGACAAACTCACAGCAAACAATGTTCTCAATGGTGAAAAACTTAAAACACTTCCTCTAAGATCAGGAACAAAACAAGGATATCCACTCTCATCACTATGTTCATCATTGTTTTGGAAGTGTAACAAGAATAAAGAGTAAAGAGAGATGAAAAAGAAAGAAAAGGAATTCAACCTGGAAAACAAAAAACAAAACAAAACAAAAAAACAAAAAAAAAAAAAAAGAAAAACTCTCACTTTTGAAGATGACATAATACTATACATAGAAAATTTGTAAGATGCTTCCAGAAAATTACTAGAGCTAATCAATGAATTTGGAATAACGACAGGATACAAAATTAATGCACAGAATTTACTTGCATTCCTATACACTAACAATGAAATATCAGAAAGAGAAATTAAGGAAACAAACTCATTTACCATTAAAAAAAAAAACGATTAAATATCTCAAAATAAGTCTACTTAAAGAGGTAAAATACTTCTACTTGAAAACCTATAAGATACCGATGAAAGAAATCAAAGATGACACAAACAGATGGAGAGACATGCCATGCTGTTGGATTTCAAGAATCAATATTGTCAAAATGACTATACTACATAAAGCAATGTACATATTCAATGCAATCTCTTTTATATTACCAATGACATTTCTCACAGAACAACAACAAAAAAATCTTAAAATTTATTTGGAAACACAAATGACCCCAAATAGCCAAAGCATTCTTGGGAAAGAAAAATCGAGTGAAAGTGATCATGCTCCTTAACTTCAGACTATACTACAAAGCTGTAGTAATCAAGAAAATATGGCACTGGAACAAAAACAGAAGTATAAATCAATGGAACAAGGTAGAAAGCCCAGAGTACCCATGTACCTATGGTTATCCAATCTATGACAAAGGAGGCAGGAATATACAATGGAGAAAACAGTTTTTGTTTTTTTTTTTCCAAATAAATGTTGCTGGAAAACTGGACAATTACATGTAAAATAATAAATTTAGAACACTCCCTAACACTATATACAAAAATAAACTCAAAATGGATTAAAGACCGATATGGAAGGCAAGACACTATAAAACTCTTAGTGAAAAACATAGGCAGAAGACTCTTTGATATAAATTGCAGCAAGATCTTTTGTCCCCACCTGCTAGAGTAATGAAAATAAAAACAAAAATAAACAAATGGAACCTGATTAAACTTAAAAGATTTTGCACAGCAAAAGAAACCATAATCAAGATGAAAAGACAACCATCAGAATATGAGAAAGTATTTGCAAATGAAGCAACAGACAGTGAGTTAATCTCCAAAATATACAAACAGCTCATGCAGGTAAATATCAAGAAAACAAACAACCCAATCAAAAAATAGAAGACCTAAACAGACATTTTCCCAAATAAGACACAGAATTTGCCAACAAACACATGAAAAAAGTTCAATATCACCAACTATTAGAGAAATGCAAATCAAAGCTACAGTGAAGTATCACCTCACACCAGTCAGAATAGTCATCATCAAACTACCTACAAACAATAAATGCCAGAGAGGGTGTGGATAAAAAGAAACTCTCTTACACTGTTTTTGGTAATATAAATTCATTCAGCCACTATGGAGAACAATAGGAGGTTCCTTAAAAAACTAAACATAGAACTACCAAATAACCCAGCAGTCCCATTCCCGGGCATATTTCCACAGAAATCATAATTCAAAAAGGCACATCCACCTCATTGTTCATTGCAGCATTCTACAATAGCCAGGACGTGGAAGTAACCTAAATGTCCGTCAACAGAGGAATGGATAAAGAAGATGTGGTACATATATACAATGGAATATTACTCAACAGTAAAGCAACAAAATTGTGCCCTTTGCTGAGATGTGGATGAACCTAGAGATGGTCATCCAGAGTGAAGTAAGTAAAAAAAAAAAAAAATGTTTTATATTAATGCATATACTCTAGAAAAATGATATAGATGATCTTATTTGCAAAGCAGAAATAGAGACACAGAAATAGAGAACAAACATTTGGCTACCAGAGTAGGAAAGGGTGTGGGATGTATTGGGAGGTTTGGATGAGAAATATATGTTACTATGTATAAGTAGATAACTAATGAGAATGAACTGTATAGCACAGGAAACTCTACTTAATACTCTGTGGTGATTTAAATCAGAAGGAAACACAAGGAAGTGGCGATAGTTGTATATATGTGGCTGATTCACTATTCTGTATAGCAAATATTATCACAACAGTGTAAAACTCTATACTCCAATAAAAATGAATAATACCAATATAAGAGTAAAAAATGCAATGAGATATTGCTACACACACCTCTGAGCAGAGCTAATTTGTTTTTTACAAAAAGATACCACACAATGCTGATGAAGATGTGGAGAACTTGGACCAATCATATATTTCTAGTTGGAATATAAAAATGATCTGGCGACTCTGGGAGATAGTTTGGCATTTTGTTATAAAACTATACATACACATATCACATGACCCAGCTTTTGAGCATTTGTCCCAGAGAAATAAAGTTATATACATAAAAACCTGTACATAATTTTTCCTAGAAGCTTTATTAATAACAGACTAGAAACAGCAAGATATTGTAAAATAAATGTTGGCAAATTCTGGTGCATGCATACCACGGGGTACTACACAGTAATAAACAAAACAAAACAGGAAAAATTACTGACACATCCAATAATCTGAATTAGTACCAAGGAAATTTTGCTAAGTGAAAAAATTGTCATTCTCCAAATGTCATATACTGTGTCATTCCAGTTTTAGAACATTCTTTCTGCTGCTGCTGCTGTTAAGTCACTTCAGTCGTGTCTCACTCTGTGAGACCCCATAGACGGCAGCCCACCAGGCTCCCCCGTCCCTGGGATTCTCCAGGCAGGAACACTGGAGTGGGTTGCCATTTCCTTCTCCAATGCAGGACAGTGAAAAGTGAAAGTGAAGTCGCTCAGTCGTGTCCGACTCTTAGCAACCCCATGGACTGTAGCCCACCAGGCTCCTCCATCCATGGGATTTTCCAGGTAAGAGTACTGGAGTGGGGCGTCATTCCCTTCTCCAGAACATTCTTAGGATGATGGAATTATAAACATGGAAAACAGTGGTTTTGTGGGGTTAGGGATAATAGAATGGGGAGGGAGACAATAAAATAATAGCAGGAGAGCTTTTTGAGGATGACAACTGATTCGGTGGAGCCGCCCCAGGAGATGCACCTACAGTATCACCTCTTCCACTTCCCCATTGCAAACAATAAAGGCCATTTGTACCGTTTGTAAAAAAAAAAAAAAAAAAGGATACATGCAGACATACACATCAGTGAATTCATGTAATATGGTGAACATTTTATTAAAGTCTGTGGACATACCTATATAAAGTTTCTGATTTCCACATTATGTTATAATTATGTAAGATTAAGCCATCAGGGGAAGTGGTTGAAGGGTACAAAAGATCTGTATGTACTCTTTTTGCAACTTATTTTGAGTCTATATTAACACGTTCATACTCAGTTGTGTTGAGTCTTTGCAATCTCATGGACTGTAGCCTGGCAAGCCCCTCTGTCTACAATTATTTCTAAATAAAAAGCTTAAAAATGAAAGTAATTCAGAGAAAATTTCCAGTAAAATATGTTCCTTGTTTCTCTAATTTCTATTTAGAATCACTTTGATAAAATCCAGTAGTAATGTGTGTATGTAAGAGTTGAACTATAAAGAAAGCTGAGTGCAGAAGTATTGATGATTTTGAACTGTGGTGTTGGAGAAGACTCTTGAGAGTCCCTTGGACCACAAGGATATCAGAGCTGTCAATCCTAAAGGAAATCCATCCTGACTATTCATTGGAAAGACTGATGCTGAAGCTAAAGCACCAATATTTTGGCTACCTGATGTGAAGAACTGATTCATTGGAAAAGATTCTGATGCTGGGAATGATTGAAAGCAGGAGGAGAAGGGGAGATAGAAGATGAAATGGTTGGATGGTATCACTGACTCAATGGACATGAGTTTGAGCAAGCTCCAGGAGTTGGTGATGGACAGGGAAGCCTGGCATGCTGTAGTCCATGGGGTTGCAAAGAGTCAGACACAACTGAGCAACTGAACTGAACTGAGGATAAAATGCACAAAATTATATTATCCACTTTCCTTTAATGTATCTTAATGCCACTATAAATTTATTTGTAATGATGTTTGTATTTTAGTTGGTCAAATATAGTAGTCTCTCTTATTCAAAAAATATAATATCCATCAGATATATTATCCTATTTAGCCAGGGACATGATCATTTCCAAACACTTTCACAAAGAGACTTAGGATTTCTGCTCACAAAGAGACTTAGGATTTCTGCTAAGATGGCGGAGGAATAGGAAGGGGAGAACATCTTTGTCCCCACAAATTCATCAAAAGATCATTTTAACGCTGAGCAAATTCCACAAAACAATTTCTGAATGCTGGCAGAGGACACCAGGCACCCAGAAATGCAGCCCATTCTCTTTTAAAGGAGGTAGGACAAAATATAAATGATAAAAAGACGGAAAAAAAAAATTTAGGGATGGAGACCTGTCTCAGGGAGGGAGTCATGAAGCAGGAGAAGTTTCCAAACACCAGGAAACCCTCTCACCAGCAGGTCTGTGGAGAGTTTCGGAATATCAGAGGGCAACATAACTGGGAGGGGAAAAAAAAAGAAAAAAACCATAGATACAGGCCTAGCGGCAACTCCCATTGGAGAAGTATCCCAGATGCTCACGTCCACCTGCAGTGATCAGGGGCTGAACAGGAAGACACGGGCTGCATGCTTAGGGTAAGGACGGGGCCTGAATGCCCTGAGGACAATCTAAAGGAGCTAACATGAGCTAGCAATGCAAAGTGTGGGACAGCCAGGGAGAGAGAGAAACAAAAAAAGAGAGAGAGAGAGAACTTTCCCATGAAAAACTCTAACCTAAGGCACTGCCCGGCCTGATCACAGAACAAAGGGATGAGTGAATACCAGAGGAGAGCTAGCCCGCTGTGAGCTGGCCCCTCCCCCCACTGGAGGCAGAGAGGCAGGTGGGGGACAGCCAGAGCCAGAAGGCAAGGGGCAATCTCAACCCCAGAGATGGCATCCTCCACCAAATTGTGAGCAGACTCACAGCTGCTATCCAAATCTTCCTGGGACCGTGGATGGCTGACATACACCAGGAGGGTTGCAGTCAGAGATCAGCTCCCCAGAAGAGACACACAGCACACGTGAGATGGTGCTCTGGTGGCACAACCAGGAAACCAAAGGTTGGGACCAGGGAGGTGATAAAAGGCACCGCACACCTGGGACAGTGCAGTCTCCAAGCACATGATCTCCTGAGCTGCTTGGACCTGGGAAGGGCACAAAACACAGACCCAAATGAGTCTGTGCCTTTGTGAAGTACCAGAGAACCTGAAGCTGAGTGGCTTAGACCTGGGAACTGCACACAACCCAGGGCCCACATTAGACAGTTCCCCTGCAGAGCAACCTGGAGCATGAGCAGTGTAGACCGGGAAAGCACACATAGTGAGAGCACGGTCAAACTCAGTGTGGCCTAGACACTGCAAGCACTCGCCACACATGCCAGTGATATTTGTTTGCAGTGTTCCTCCTTCTGCACATCACAACTAAACAAGTGAACCTAAATAAGTGACCACCTTCACCCCCTTGTGTCAGGGTGGAAATTAGACATTGAAGAGACTTGCAAACAGAGGAAGCCAAAATAAGCAAAGAAGAGGGAACCGCTTTGGAAGTGACAGGTGCAACAGATTAAAACACTGTAGTTAGCACTGACTATATTGGAAGGAGCTTATAGACCTTGAGAAGAAGGATATGCTGGAACAAGGAATTATATGAAACTGAACTGACACCTCAAAGTCCTCAACAGCTCCAGGGAAATTCCTATATATATTTTACTACTATCATTTTTATTTATTTCATTTTTAAAAAATTTTTAAGTTCTTTACTACTCCTTTAATTTTCATTTTTATTTTCAAAGTGAATTTCATATATGTATTTTTTTTATAATTCTTGTGATTTTTTTTAATAGTATTTTTGAGAGTCTAACCTCTACCCTAGATTTTTAATCTTTGCTTTTTGGTATTTGTTATCAATTTTGTACCTTTAAAAATCCAATCTTCAGTACCTATTTTTACTTAGGAGTGTGCTTACTGGCTTGATTGGTCTCTCCCCTTTTGACTCTCCTTTTCTTCTCCAGCTCACCTCTATCTTCTCCCTCCTCCTTCTCTTCTCTACCCAACTATGTGAATCTCTTTGAATGTTCTGGGCTGTGGAGTACACTTAGGGAACTGACTACTGGATAGATCTCTCTCCTTTTGACTCCCACTCTTCTCCTGGTAACCTCTATCACCTTCCTCCTTCTTCTCTTCACTATGTAACTCCTTGAGGGAATCTGAGTGTTTCAGACTGTGGAGAGCACACAGAGAATTGATTTCTGGCTAAATTGTTCTCTACCATTTTGATCCTCCCCTTTTTCCTCCTGGTCACCTCTCTCTCTCTCCTCCCTTTTCTCTTCTCCATGTAACGCTATGAAACTCTCTGGGTGTCCCTCACTGTCGAGAATCTTTTCACTATTAACATATATGTTTTATCATCAGTGCTGTATGGATGGAGAAGTCTTGAGGCTACTGTAAAAATAAGACTGAAAGCCAGAGGCAGGAGGCTTAAATCCAAAAATTGAGGACACCAGAAAACTCCTGACTCCAGGGACCATTAATCAACAAGAGCACATCCAGAAGCCTCCATACCTACACTGAAACCAAGTTCCACCTAAGAGCCAACAAGTTTCAGAGCAAGACATACCAAGCTAATTCTCCAACAATGCAGGAACATAACCCTGAGCATTAAAATGCAGGTGGCCAAAAGTCACAGCAAACCCACACACACCTCAAAACTCACTATTGGACACTTCATTGCATTCCAGAGAGAAGAGATCCAGCTCCACTCACCAGAACACTGACACGAGGTTCCCTAACCAGGAAATCTTGACAAGCCACTCGTCCAAACCCACCCATATGGAGGAACCTCCATAATTTAATGAACCGGAAACTTCCAGCATACAGAAAGGCCATGCCAAACACAAAAATGTAAACAAGAATAAAGGGCAGAGAAGTATTCAGCAGGAAACGGAACATGATAAATATAGCCACCAAACCAAACAAAAAAGGAGGACATAGGGAGTCTACCTGAAATAGAATTCAGAATAATGATGGTAAAAATTATGCAAAATCTTGAAAACAAAATGGAGTTACAGATAAAAAGTCTGGAGACAAGGATTGAGAAGATGAAACAAATATTTAGCAAGGACCTAGAAGAAATAAAAAAGGTCAATCAATAATGAATAATGAGATAACTGAGATTAAAAGGATTCTGGAGGGAACCAACAGTAGAATAACTGAGGCAAAAGAAAGGATAAGTGAGGTGGAAGATAGAGTGGTGGAAATAAATGAAGCAGAGAGGAAAAAAGGAAAAATAATTAAAAGAAATGAGGACAACCTCAGAGACCTCTGGGACAATGATAAACGCACTAAAATTCGAATCATAGGAGTCCCAGAAGAAAAAGACAAAAAGAAAGGCCATGAGAAAATACTTGAGATAATAGTTGAAAACTTCCCTAAAATGGGGAAGGAAATAGTCATCCAACTCCAAGAAACCCAGAGAGTCCCAAAACAAGATAAACCCAAGGTGAAACACCATGAGACACATATTAATCAAATTAACAAAGATCAAACACAAAGAGCAAATATTAAAAGCAGCAAGAGAAAAGCAACAAATAACACACAAGGGATTCCCATAAGGATAATAGCTGATCTGTAAATAGGAAATCTTCAGAATGGAATGGCAGGACATACTTAAAGTGATGAAAGAGAAAAATATACAACCCAGATTACTATACCCAACAAGGATCTCATTCAAAGATGAAGGAGAAAGCAAAAGCTTTACAGACAAGCCAAAGCTGAGAGAATTCAGCACCATCAAACCTGCTCTTCAACAAATGCTAAAAGGTTTTCTCTAGACAGCAAACACAGAAAAAGTTTATAAACTCAAACCCAAAACAACAAAGTAAATGGCAATGGTATCATACTTATCAGTAATTACCTTAAATGTAAATGGGTTGAATACCCCAACAAAAAGACAAAGACTGGCCGAATGGAATACAAAAACTAGACTCCTATATATGCTATTGAGAAGATACACTCCTCAAAACAAGGGACAAATACAGACTGAAAATGATGGGCTGGAAAAAGATATTTCACGCAAATGGAAACCAAAAGAAATCAGGAGTAGCAATACTCATATCAGATAAAATAGACTTTGAAATAAAGGCCGTGAAAAGAGACAAAGAAGGACACTACATAATGATCAAAGGATCAATCCAAGAAGAAGATATAACAATTATAAATATATATGCACCCAACATAGGAGCACTGTACTATGGAAGGCAAATGCTAACAAGTATGAAAGGGGAAATTAACAGTAACACAATAATAGTGGGAGACTTTAAAACCCCACTCACAACTATGGATAGATCAACTAAACAGAAAATTAGCAAGGAAACATAAACTTTAAATGATACAATAGACCAGTTAGACCTAATTGATATCTATAGGACATTTCACTCCACAATGAATTTCACCTTTTTCTCAACCACACAGAAAACCTTCTCCAAGATAGATCACATCCTGGGCTATAAATCTACCCTTGGTAAATTAAAAAAAAAATATATTTCAAGCCTCTTTTCTGATCACAGTGTGGTAATATTAGATGCCAACTACAGAAGGAAATGGAGAAGGAAATGGCAACCCACTCCAGTACTCTTGCCTGGAAAATCCCATGGATGGAGTAGCCTGGTAGGCTGCAGTCCATGGGGTCGCTAAGAGTCAGGCACAACTGAGTGATTTCACTTTCACTTTTCACTTTCATGCATTGGAGAAGGAAATGGCAACCCACTCCAGTATTCTTGCCTGGAGAATCCCAGGGACAAAGGAACCTAATGGGCTGCCATCTATGGGGTCACACAGGGTTGGACATTACTGATGTGACTTAGCAGCAGCAGCACAGAGGGAAAAAAAAAGACTATTAAAAGTACAAACATATGGAGGATAAACAACTCGCTTCTGAATAACCAAGAAACCACAGAAGAAATAAAAAAGGAAATCAAAATATGCATAGAAACAAATGAAAATTAAAACACGACTACCAAAAATCTCTGGGATTCAGTAACAGCAGTGCTAAGGGGAAGGTACATAGCAGTACAAGCTGCCCTCAAGAAACAAGAGAAAAATCAAATAAATAACATAACTCTACATATGAAGCAACTAGAAAAAGAAGAAATGAAGAAACTGAGGGTTAGTAGAAGAAAAGAAATCATAAAAATTAGGGCAGAAATAAATCCAAAACAAGGAGGCCATAAAAAAATCAACAAAGCTAAAAGCTGATTCTTTGAGAAGATAAATAAATTAGAAAAACCATTAGCCAGACTCATCAAGAGAAAAAGGGAGAAGAATCAAATCAACAAAATTATAAATGAAAATGGAGAAATCACAACAGACAACACAGAAATACAAAGGATTATAAGAGACTATTCTCAGCAACTATATGTCAATAAAATGGAAAACTTGGCTATTATAAACAGTGCTGCGATGAACATTGGGGCACTGTTTATAATAGCCAAGACATGGAAGCAACCTAGATGTCCATCAGCAGATGAATGGATAAGAAAGCTGTGGTACATATACACAATGGAGTATTACTCAGCCATTAAAAAGAATACATTTGAATCAGTTCTAATGAGGTGGATGAAACTGGAGCCTATTATACAGAGTGAAGTAAGCCAGAAGGAAAAACATAAATACAGTATACTAACGCATATATATGGAATTTAGAAAGAGGGTAACAATAACCCGGTGTACGAGACAGCAAAAGAGACACTGATGTATAGAACAGTCTTATGGACTCTGTGGGAGAGGGAGAGGGTGGGGAGATTTGGGAGAATGGCAATGAAACATGTAAAATATCATGTAGGAAACGAGTTGCCAGTCCAGGTTCGCTGCACGATGCTGGATGCTTGGGGCTGGTGCACTAGGACTGCCCAGAGGGATGATATGGGGAGGGAGGAGGGAGGAGGGTTCGGGATGGGGAACACATGTATACCTGTGGCGGATCCATTTTGATATTTTGCAAAACTAATACAATTATGTAAAGTTTAAAAATAAAATTAAAAAAAAAGAAAAAAAAAAGAGCTGGAAAAAAAAATGGAAAACTTGGAAGAAATGGA
Source organism: Bos indicus (assembly GCF_029378745.1). Taxonomy (NCBI): domain Eukaryota; kingdom Metazoa; phylum Chordata; class Mammalia; order Artiodactyla; family Bovidae; genus Bos; species Bos indicus. The sequence goes on from NC_091789.1 coordinate 71,124,679, forward strand.
CAAATTCTTAACAAAGTATCACCATCCAAAATTGAACCAGAAAGAAATATAAAATCTTAACAGATCTATCACAAGCACAGAAATCGAAACTGTAATCAGAAATCTTCCAACAAACAAAGTCTCAGGACCAGGTGGCTTCCCAGGGGAATTCTACCAAAAATTTAGAAAATAGCTAACACCTATCCTTCTCAAATTCTTCCAGAAAATTGCAGAGGAATGTAAACTTCCAAACTCATTCTATGAGGCCACCATCACCCTAATATCAAAACCAGACAAAGATGCCACCAAAAAAATAAATAAATAACTACAGGACAGTATCACTTACGAACATAGATGCAATAATTCTTAACAAAATTCTAGCAAACAGAATCCAACAACATATTAAAAAACATCATACATCATAACCAAGTGGGCTTTATCGAGGGATGCAAGGATTGTTCAAGATTCGGTAATCAATCAATGTGATGCACCATATTAACAAATTGAAAGATAAAACCATATGATTATATAAATAGATGCAGAGAAAGGCTTTGACAAAATTCAACATCCATTTATAAAAAAAAAAAAAAAAAAAAAAAACCTCCAGAAAGCCTAAGGAAACAAAAGACCTATATACACAGAAAACTATAAAACACTGATGAAAGAAATCAAAGATGATGCAAATAGATGGAGAAATATACCATGTTCATGGATCTGAAGAATCAATATAGTGAAAAGTAGTATACTACCCAAAGCAATCTATAGATTCAATGCAGCCCCGATCAAGCTATCAACAGTATTTTTCCTAGAACTAGAACAAATAATTTCACAATTATTATGGAAATACAAAAAAAAAAAAAAAACTCAAATAGCCAAAGCAATCTTGAGAAGAAAACTGGAACTGGAGGAATCAACCTGCCTCACTTTAGGCTCTACTACAAAGCTACAATCATCAAGACAGTATGGTACTGGCACAAAGACAGAAATATAGATTAATGGAACAAAATAGAAATCCCAGAGATAAATCCACACACCTATGGACTTCTTATCTTTGACAAAGGAAGCAAGAATATACAAGGGAGAAAAGACAATCTCTTTAACAAGTGGTGCTGGGAAAACTGGTCAAATACTTGTAAAAGAATGAACTAGAACATTTTCTAACACCATACACAAAAATAAACTCACAATGGATTAACAATCTAAATGTAAGACCAGAAACTATAAAATTCCTAGAGGAAAACATAGGTAAAACACTCCCTGACGTAAATCACAGATGGATCCTCTATGACCCACCTCCCAGAGTAATGGAAAAAAAGCAAAAATAAACAAATGGGACCTAATTAAACTTTAAAACATTTGTGCAATGAAGGAAACTGTAAGCAAGGTGAAAAGACAGCCTTCAGAATTGGAGAAAATAATAATAATGAAGAAACTGACAAAGAAGTATTCTCAAAAATGTACAAGCAGCTCCTACAGCTCAATTCCAGAAAAATAAACGATCCAATCAAAAAATGGGCCGAAGAACTTAACAGTCATTTTTCCAAAGAAGACATACAGATGGCTAACAAACACATAAAAGATGTCCAACTTCATTCATTATCAGAGAAATGCAAATCAAAACCATAGTGAGGCACCATTTCATGCCGGTCAGAATGGTTGCTATCAAAATATCTACAAACAATAAATGCTGAAGAGGGTGTGCAGAAATGGGAACCCTCTTACACGGTTGGTGGGAATGCAAACTAGTGCAGCCACTATATAGAATAGTGTGGATATTCCTTAAACAATTGCAAATAGAACTGCCATACAACCCTAGCAATCACACTGCTGGGCATACACACCAAGGAAACCAGATTTGAAGGAGAAACGTGTTCCCCAATGTTGATTCCAGCACTGTTTACAATAGCTCGGTCATGGAAGCAACCTAGATGTCCATCGGCAGATGAATGGATAAGAAAGCTGTGGTACATATACACAATGGAATATTACTCAGCTATTAAAAAGAATGTGTTTGAATCAGTTCTAATGAGGTGGATGAAACTGGAGCCTATTATACAGAGTGAAATAAGCCAGAAAGAAAAACACCAGTACAGTATATTAACGCATTTATGTGGAATTTAGAAAGATGGTAACAATGATCCTATATGCGAGACAGCAAAAGAGACACAGATGTAAAGAACAGACTTTTGGACTCTGTGGGAGAAGGCAAGGATGAAATGATTTGAGAGAATACCACTGGAACATGTATATATCATATGTGAACTATATCACCAGTCCAGGTTCAATGCATGAGACAGCCCTGAGCACACTGGTGCACTGGGATGACCCAGAGGGATAGGATGGGGTGGCAGGTGGGAGGGGGTTTCAGCATGGGGAACACATGTACACCCATGGCTGATTCATGTCAATGTATGTCAAAAACCATCACAATATTGTAAAGTAATTAGCCTCCAATTAAAATAAATAAGTTAATTTAAAAAAGAAGATTTAGGTAACATCTGCGATTATCTCAGGAAAAGACTAAGATAATGAAGCACCTGCCTGAATAGAAAATATTTACATTATAGTGTCAGTATATACCCCAAAGCTTTCACTGAGGTTCAGGATAAAGAATCCACCTGCAATGAAGATCACAAGTTCGATCCATGGGATGTGTAGATTCCCCAGAAGAGGGCATGGTAACCCACTCCAATATTGTTTCCTGGAGAATCCACATGGGCAGAGGAGCTTAGTGGGTTACAATCCATAGGGTCACAAAGAGTCAGAAACCACTTGATGACTGAACATATGTGTGTGTGTGTGTGTGTGTGTGTGTGTGTGTGTGTATATATATATATATATATATATATATATATGTGGTCCTGAATGGATAGTCATTTACTTCTCCAGGGATTCTTCCCAACCCAGGAACTGAACCCAGTTTTCCCACATTGCAGGCAGATCCTTACCATCTGAGCCACCAGGGAAACCCCAAACTGAAATTAGCCTATTTGTAAAAAATAATAAATGATAGTACCTTTATTTTCATTTATTTTTACACAGATATGCGAATTTCAGTTTAGCAGAGGGTTTAGAACATGTATTGATGCTATGATAGTATATTTATTTTGGGCTTGATATGATAGTATCTTTGTTTTAGGCTTCCCTGGTGGCTGAATGGTAAAGAATCTGCCTGCAATGCAGGAGACCTGGGTTTGATCCCTGGGTCAGGAAGATCCCTTGGAGAAGGGAATAGCTACCTACTCCAGGATTCTTGCCTTGAGAATTCCATGGACAGAGGAGCCTTGTGGGCTACTGCCCATGGGGTTGCAAAGACTTGGAAATGACTGAGCAACTAACACTTTCATTTTCATCTTTATCTTAGATTAAATATACTTTATGTTCTTAAGATTCTTAAGGATGTTCAAACCATTATCTTTTCATCTATAGTGGACTGACTTAAAATGTAATGTTTTAGTGGACTCAAGTATTGGGGTTGATGATAAATTTATTGTTCCAGTATTTAGATAGCATACCAAAGTTTGATCAATGGCACTTATTTTACATATAAAGTTTTCAATAGATACAATCAATGTTAAGTGTAAAATATCAAAAAGCCCCTGTATTCCTACTAGCAGTTTCAGAAACCAAAGGCTGCCAAGGGCAGAGGGCCTTTCTTTGTGCCTTTGCTTCCACATGGGTAAAGTAGAGTGGATAGTCCCAAAGTCTCTAAAAAATTCCAAAACTGATTGCTAAAAAATTATGTAATACAATGTCATAATATACAATTGATTTGGTCAATTTGTTTGAATATATGTAGAAAAATAAAATCAAAGTCTTTAACTGACCAGTCAGTTTGGTGAACCTATTAATACTTGAGTCAAAACTAAAATATCAATTTTGATAATTCATATCAGATACAATATAAAGGGACATCACTGCCAGGAAAGCCTAGATCATATAGACTATGAAATGTCTGCATATGAAAACTCAAGGCAAAATGCAGATTATCATTTGAGATACATATTACACTGTCTGTCACCTAATTTTACAAGATAGAGCAAGGGGCAGTCTACATGAAGCATATTCTATGGTATTTCTTGCATATTCTATGGTATTTCTTCATTTTCTGAAAATTTAGACATAACAGTAAAGTTGGCATTTTCTAATTTCCAGAGCCATGGATGATACTACTCAATAAAATCATGATAATATTACTCAAAACAGATGTGAAAACATATGTTTGCCACAGTTGTATAAACTGCCTACTTGTCAAACTTAATGAATGTTGAGATTTCTACTTTAAACTGCATTCCCTTTTAAGAACTAAAATCTATTTCAGGAAAATATATTTTATCTTAATACCACAAATCCAGCTGGTAGAACTTGACGTAGAAAATCTCATTTAAAAGAAAGCTTTTGAATGACCCTGAGGGGCAGTCCTAAGATGATGGAGGAATAGGATAGGGAGAACTCTTTCTCCCCCACAAATTCATCAAAATACCATTTGAACACTGAGGAAATTCCAGAAAACAACTTCTGAACACTGGCGGAGGACAGCAGGCACCCAGAAAGCAGCCCATTCTCTTTGAAAGGAGGAGGACAAAATATAAAAGACAAAAAGAGAGACAAAAGAGTTAGGGGTGGAGACCCAGCTGCAGGGAGGAAGTCATGAAAGAGGAGAAGTTTCCAAACACCAGGAAGTCCTCTCACCAGCAGGTCTGTGTTGAGTTCTGGAATCTCAGAGGGCTAACCAGGAGGGGAAAAACAAAACAAAACAAAACAAAAAAAAAACAACAAACAAAACAAACAAACAAACAAAAAAACAGAATATGCACCTAAACACCACTCCCAGTGGAGAAGTAGCCCAGATGCTCGTGGCCACCAGCAGAGAGTGGGGCATGAATATGGAGGTATGGGTTGAATGCTTAGGGTAAGGATGGGAACTGAATGTCTTGAGGACAACTTAAGGGATGTAACATGAGATAGCAACCCAAACTGTGGGATAGCCAGAGAGAGAGAAAAAAGAGAGAGAGAACTTCCGGACAAAGAGCTGTAACCTAAGGCATAGCCTGGTCTGCTCACAGAACAAAAGATTGAGTGAATACCAGAGGAGAGCTAGCCGGGTGTAGAATGGCCCATCTCCCCACCAGAAGAAGTGAGGCAGGCAGGCAACAGCCAGAGCCAGAAGGCAAGGGGCAACCTTGGCCCCAGAGATGGCATCCTCCACCAAATTGTGAGCAGGCTCCCAGTTGCTAAGTCTTCCTGGGATTCTGGATGGTGGATATCTGCCAGGAGGGTCACAGCCTGAGATCAGCTCCCCAGAGGAGATGCATGGTACACCTGAGACAGCACTCTCATGGTGCAACCAGGAAATCAAGCAGCTGGGGCCAGGGAGGTGATAAGACACACCGTATACCTGGGACAGTGTGCTCACCAAGCACCTGGTTATCTGAGCTGCTTGGACCTGGGAAGGGCACAAAACAAAGGCCCAAATGAATCAGTGCCTTTGTGGAGTACCCGAGAACCTGAACCTGAGTGGCTTAGACCTGGGAAGTGCAGGCAACCCTGAGCCTTGTTGGACAGTCCCCCTGGGGAGCAACCAGGAGTCTGAGCAGTGTAGACCAGGAAACACACACTCAGTGAGCAGAGTCAAACCCAATGTGGCCCAGTCACTGTGAGCACTCCCAACACAGGCCAGTGATATTTGTTTGCAGTGTTCCTCCCTCCCCAAACCACAACTAAACAAGTGAGCCTAAATATGTGACCACCTTCGCCCCCTTGTGTCAGGGCAGAAATTAGACACTGAAGAAACTTGGAAACAGAGAAAGCTGAAATACACAAAGAGGGAACTGCTTTGGAAGTGAAAGGTGCAACAGGTTAAAACATTGTAGTTAGCACCGACTACATTAGAAGAGGCCAATAGACCTTGAGAAGAAGTATAAGCTGGAACAAGGAACTATATGAAACTGAACTAACCCCACATTGCCCTCAACAGCTCCAGAGAAATTCCTAGATGTATTTTACTATTATCACTTTTTAATATCTAAATTTTTAAATTATTTATTACTCTTTTAATTTTCATTTTTACAACTTATTTTACCTTGCAAAAAAAAAGACCCCATTTTAAACCAAATTGCATATGTATATATTTTTTATAATTTTGTGACTTTTTTTAATATTGTATTTTTTGAGAGTCTAAACTCTACTCTAGATTTTTAGTATTTGCTTTTTAGTATTTTTTTTTTTATCAACTTTGTACCTTTAAGAATCTAATCTTCAATACCCATTTTACTTAGGGGTGTGATTACTGGCTTGACTGCTGTCTCCCCTTTTGACTCTCCTTTTTCTCCCCCAGGTCACCTCTATCTCCTCACTCTCACTCCTCTTCTCTACCTAACTCTGTGACTTTCTTTGGGTGTTCTAGGCTGTGGAGAACACTTAGGGAACTGACTACTGGTAAGATTTGTCTCTCTCCTCTTGACTCCCCTTCTCCTCCTGGCCACCTCTATTTCCTTCCTCCCACTTATCTTCTCTATGTAACTCTGTGAAACTCTCTGGGTGTCCCTCACTGTCGAGAATCTTTTCACCATTAACCTATATGTTTTATAATCAGTGTGGTATGGATGGAGAATTCTTGAAGCTACTGTAAGAACAAGACTGAAAGCCAGAGGCAGGAGGCTTAAATCCAAAACTTGAGAACACCAGAAAACTCCTGACTCCAGGGACCATTAATTGACAAGAGCTCATCCAAAAGCCTCCATACCTGTACTGAAACCAAGCTCCACCTAAGTGCCAACAAGTTTCAGCGCAAGACATACCAAGTTATTTCCCCCAAAACACAGGAACATAACTCTGAGCATTAAAATACAGGGGGCCAAAAGTCACACCAAACCCACAGACACCTCAAAACTCACTACTGGACATTTCATTGCACTCCAGAGAGAAGAGATCCAGCTCAACCCATCATAACACTGATGAAAGCTTCCCTAACCAGGAAACCTTGACAAGCCACTCATCCAATGCCACACATATGGAAGAACCTCCACAATAAGAAGAACCACAAAATTCCAGCACACAGAAAGGCCACCCCAAATACATCAACTTAAACAAAATGTAAAGGCAGAGAAATATTCGGCAGGTAAAGGAACATGATAAGTACCCACCAAAGCAAACAAAAGAGGAGGACATATGGAGTCTACCATAAAAATAATTCAGAATAATGATAGTAGAGATGATCCAAAATCTTGAAAACAAATGGAGGTACAGATAAAGAGACTAGACACAAGGATTGAGAAGATGCAAGAAATGTTTAACAAGGACCTAGAAGAAATAAAAAAAAAAATAGTCAATCAATAATGAATAATGCAATAACTGAGATAAAGGCACTCTGGAGGGAACCAACAGTAGAATAACTGAGGTAGAAGAGAGGATGAGTGAGGTGGAAGATAGAATGGTTAAAATAAATGAAGCAGAGAAGAAAAAAGAAAAAAAAAAAAAGAATTAAAAGCAATGAGGACAACCTCAGAGACCTCTGGGACAATGTTAAATGCACCAACATTTGAATCATTGGAGTCCCAGAAGAAGACAAAAAGAAAGGGCGCCATGAGAAAATACTTGAGGAGGTAACAGTTGAAAACTTCCCTAAAATGGGGAAAGAAATAGCCACCCACTTCGAAGAAACCAGAGAGTCCCAAACAGTATAAACCCAAGGCGAAACACCTCAAGACACATATTAATCAAATTAAAGAAGATCAAATACAAAAAGCAAATATAAAAAGCAGCAATGGAGAAGCAACAAATAACACAGAAGGGGATTCCCATAATGATAACAACTGATCTTTCAATAGAAATTCGTCAGGCCAGAAGGGAATGGAAGGACATACTGAAAGTGATGAAAGAGAAAAATATACAACCCAGATTACTGTACCCAGAAAGATCTCCTTCAAAGATGAAGGAGAAATCAAAAGCTTTACAGACAAACAAAAGCTGAGAGAACTTAGACCACAAATCCAGCTCTTCAACAAATGCTAAAGGATCTTCTCTGGACAACAAACACAGGAAAGGTTTATAAACTCGAACCCAAAACAACAAAGTAAATGGCAAAGGTATCATACTTACAAATAATTACCTTAAATGTAAATGGGTTGAATGCCCCATCAAAAAGACAAAGACTGGCTAAATGGAATACAAAAACAAAACCCCTATATATGCTGTCTACAAGAGACCCACCTCAAAACAAGGGACACATACAGACTGAAAATGAAGGGCTGGAAAAATATATGTCATGCAAATGGAGACCAAAAGAAAACAGGAGTAGCAATATTCATATAAGATAAAATAGACTATGAAATAAAGGCCGTGAAAAGAGACAAAGAAGACACTACATAATGATCAAAGGATCGATCCAAGAAGAAGATATAAAAATTATAAATATATATGCACCCAACATACAAGCACTGTACTATGGAAGGTAAATGCTAACAAGTATGAAAGGGGAAATTAACAGTAACACAATAATAGTGGGAGACTTTAAGACCCCACTCACAACTATGGATAGATCAACTAAACAGAAAATTAGCAAGGAAACACACACTTTAAATGATACAATGGACCAGTTAGACTTAATTGATATCTATAGGACATTTCACCCCCCAAAAATGAATTTCACCATTTTCTCAAGGGCACACAGAACCTTCTCCAAGATAGATCACATCCTGGGCCATAAATCTAGCCTTGGTAAATTCAAAAAAATGAAATATTTTCAAACCTCTTTTCTGCAGTAAGATTAAAGGTCAACTAAAAAAAAAAAAAACTATTAAAACTAGAAACATATGGAGGCTAAACAACATTATTCTGAATAAAAAACAAATAACAGAAGAAATCCAAAAAGAAATCAAAATATGTATAGTGTACACCTGTGGCGGATTCATGTTGATGTATGACAAAACCAATACAATATTGTAATGTAATTAACCTCCAATTAAAATAAATAAATTTGTATTAAAAAGAAACAAGTACATGAAAATGAAAACACAATAACCCAAAACCTATGGGATTCAGTAAAAGCAGTGCTAAGGGAAAGGCTCATAACAATAAAAGCTTACCTCAAGAAACAAGAGAAAAATCAAATAAAGAACCTAACTCTACACATGAAGCAACTAGAAAAAGAAGAATTTAAGAACCCCAGGGTTATTAGAAGGAAAGAAATCATAAAAATTAGGGCAGAAATAAATCCAAAACACAGGAGACCATAGCAAAAATCAACAAAGCTAAAAGCTAATTCTTTGAGAAGATAAATAAAATAGGAAAACTGTTATCCAGACTCATCAAGAGAAAAAGGGAGAAGAATCAAATCAACAAAATTTGAAATTAAAATGGAAAAATCACAACAGACAACACAGAAATACAAAGTATCATAAGAAACTACTATCAGCAACTATATGTCAATAAAATGGACAAATTTTTAGAATGGCAAAACCAATACAATATTGTAAAGTAATTAGCCTCCAATTAAAATAAATTTATATTAAACAAAAGAAAAGTATAACCTTTTAAAACTGAACCAGGGAGAAATAGAATATATTCACAGACACATCACAAGAACAGAAATCGAAACTATAATCAGAAATCTTCCAACAAACAAAATCCGAAGACCAGATGGCTTCACAGGGGAATTCTACCAAAAATTTAGAGAAGAGCTAATACCTATCCTACTCAAACTCTTCCAGAAAATTGCAAAGGAAGGTAAACTTCCAAACTCATTCTATGAGGCCACCATCACTGTAATACAAAAACCAGACAAAGATGCCACAAAAAAGAAAACTACAAGCCAATATCACGGATGAACATAGATGCAAAAATCCTCAACATAATTCTAGAAAACAGAATCCAACAACATACTAAGAACAACATACATCATGACCAAGGGGACTTTATCCCAGAGATGCAAGGATTCTACAATATTTGCAAATCAATCAATATGATGCACCACATTAACAAATTGAAAGATAAAAAACATATGATTATCTCAATAGACGCACAGAAAACCTTTGACAAAATCTAACATCCATTTAGGATTAAAAAAAAAAAAAAAAAACAGAAAGCATGAATAGAAGGAACATACCTCAACATAATAAACAGCTTATCTGGTAAACCCACAGCAAACATTATCCTCAGTGGTGAAAAACTGAAAGCATTTCCCCTAAAGTCAGGAACAGGACAAGGGTGCCATTCTCATCACTACTATTCAACATAGTTTTGGAAGTTTTAGCCACAGAAATCAGAGAAGAAATAGAAATAAAAGGAATCCAGATTGGAAAAGAAGAAGCAAAACTTTCACTGTTTGCAGATGATATGATCCTCTAGATAGAAAACCCTAGATTCCACCAGAAAATTACTACAGCTGATCAATGAATATAGTAAAGTTTCAGGATATTAAAATTAACACACAGAAATGCCTTACATTCCTGTACACTAACAATGCAAAGACAGAAAGAGAAATTAAGGAAACAATTCCATTCAACATTGCAATAAAAAGAAAGAAAAAAAAAAAAAACTTAGGTATAAATATACTCAAAGAAACAAAAGACCTATATATAGAAAACTATAAAACACTGATGAAAGAAATCACAGATGATACATAAAGATGGAGAAATATACAATGTTCATGGATTGGAAGAAACAATATAGTGAAAATGAGTATACTACCCAAAGTAATCTATAGATTCAATATAGTCCCTATCAAGATACCAATGTATTTTTCAGAGAACTAGAACAAATAATTTCACAACTTGTATGGAAATACAAAAATCCTTGAATAGCCAAAGCAATCTTGAGAAAGCAGAATGAAACTGAAGGAATCAATGTGTCTGACTTCATACAATACTGCAAATCTACAGTCATCAGGATGGATTGGTACTGGCACAAAGAGAGAAATAGAGATCAATAGAACAAAACAGAAAGCCCAGAAATAAACCCACACACCTATGGACACCTTATCTTTGACAAAGGAGGCAAAAATATACAATGGAGAAAAGACAATCTCTTTAACAAGTGGTTCTGGGAAAACTGGTCAACCACTTGTAAAAGAATGAAACTAGAACACTTTGTAACACCATACACAAAAATAAACTCAAAATGGATTAAAGATCTCAACGTAAGACCAGAAACTATAAAATTCCTAGAGGAAAACATAGGCAAAACACTCTCTGACATAATTCACAGCAGGATCCTCTATGGCCCACCTCCCAGAGTAAGATGGTAACAATAACCCTGTATACGAGACAGCAAAAGAGACACTGATGTATAGAACAGTCTTATGGACTCTGTGGGAGAGGGAAAGGGTGGGAAGATTTGGGAGAATGGCATTGAAACATGTATACTATCATGTATGAAACGAGTCGCCAGTCCAGGTTTGATGCACGATACTGGATGCTTGGGGCTGGTGCACTGTGATGACCCAGAGGGATGGTATGGGGAGGGAGGAGGGAGGAGGGTTCAGGATGCGGAACACGTGTATACCTGTGGCAGATTCATTTTGATATTTGGCAAAACCAATACAATATTGTAAAGTTTAAAAATAAAATAAAATTAAAAAAAACACAGAGGATTATCTCTGTAATATCACTGTCCAAAAAGAATGCAGCTTCTTTTAATAAAATGAAATGACATGATATAATACCTTGAAAAAAAAAAAAGCAAAAATAAACAAGTGAGACCCAATTAAACTTAACAGCTTTTGCACAACGAAGGAAACTATAAGCAAGGTGAAAAGACAGCCTTTAGAATGGGAGAAAATAACAGCAAACAAAGCAACTGACAAATAATTAATCTCAAATATATATAAGCAGCTCATGCAACTCAATTCCAGAAAAGTAAATGACCTAATGAAGAAATGGGCCAAAAAATTCAACAGACATTTCCCCAAAGAAGATCTACAGATGGCTAACAAACACATGAATAGTTGCTCAATGTCACTCATTATCAGATAAATGCAAATCAAAACTACAACGAAGTACCATCTCACGCTGGTCAGAATAGCTGCTATCAAAATGTCTACAAACAATAGATGCTGGAGAGGGTGTGGAGAAAATGGAACCCTCTTATGCCATTGGCTAGAATGCAAACTAGTACAGCCATTATTGAGAACAGTTTGGAGATTCCTTAGAAACCTGGTAATAGAACTGTCATATGACCCAGCAATCCCACTGCTGGGCATACACACCAAGGAAACCATGTGTACCTCAATGTTCATCGCAGCACTGTTTACAATAGCTAGAACATGGAAGCAACCTAGATGTCCATCGGCAAACAAGTGTATAAGAAAGTTGTGATACATATACATAATGGCATATTACTCAGTTCTTAAAGAGAATTCATTTGAGTCAGTTCTAATTAGGTGGATGAAACTGGAGCCTGTTATACAGAGTGAAGTAAGTCAGAAAGAAAAACACCAATACAGTATATTCACACATATATACAGAATTTAGAAAGATGGTAACAATAACCCTATATGTTAGAAAGCAAAGGAGACACAGATGTAAAGAACAGACTTTTGGACTCTGTGGGAAAAGGAGAGGGTGGGATGATTTGAGAGAATAACTTTGAAACATGTATATTACCATATGTGAAATAGATCGCCAGTCCAGGTTTGATGCATGAGACAGGGTGCTCAGGGCCAGTGTACTGGGACAATTCCAAGGGAAAGGATGGGGAAGGAGGTGGAGGGGGTGGTTCAGGATGGGTAACACATGTACACCCATGGCTAGTTCATGTCACTTTATGGCAAAAGCCACTACAATATTGTAATTAATTAGCCTTCAATTAAGATAAATAAATAAATTTTAAAAATAGAGAAATAAAAATTTAAGAAACAAAAAATAAAATAAAACAGTGACCCTAAACCAAATAAATCAAGGAATGAATAAATCAGAAAAAAGATAAGCTTTCCATTATAACTGAATAAATGCAGTTTAATATGTCACTCTTGTCTATTAATATCCTCATCAGGATGTGTGACCAATCTATTTCAAATGAGTATAACTGTGCCATTCCACAGCAAGAGACTCAGAAATGGCAGTGCATACCACTGTGTATTTTTATGAAATTCAGTTACTGTACATCTGTACTAGCACTCCAGCTGATTTTTCATTAGACGTAGCAGTGTGTCCTTGAGCATTGCAGCACACAAGCCAGTCCTAAATGCCACTGTGACTTATGGGGTTTGCAGTTCTGATGGAATCATGTGTATCATGTACAGCTTGAGATTTTCCTAGAAAATCTGCTTTACTACCAAGCTGTCCTTCAAATTGTCATCACTTGCTGGGAAAGAGGTTTCAGGAACAAATTGTTGCTGAGTTATGAATGAAGTTTCATCTTTAACTACAGTTCCATTACCTCTGTAAGTGTTTGGGTAATTTAATATACTAAACTTGACTTCTTCCACTCTGACAACTTTTCTGAAATCAAGCATTTACAACTTGGGCCCCAGAAAGTACAGTCTTTGAATAAGAAAAGACAAAACATATGGCAAGAAAACCAAACATGGTTCGATGAAATTAAAATCCTAGAATATTCCAAATTCTAACTAAAACGCTCATCTAGGTAATTAGAAAGCAAGTTAAGTCTAGAGAAAAAGTAAAAGAAAATTCTCCGTCAACTCCTCAGCTGTTCATGGAGGGTTTTTTTTTTTTTTTTTTCCTACATATTATCAGCATCTTTGTTAAAGACAGAAAAATGCATCCTAATAGTGAAGTACAGTCAGACCATCTGGTGATCTGACAAATTACCTATTAGCTTATGTTCTTTAGCTTAGAGTTAATAAATTCATGATGACAATCATAGTGCATAGCCTATAACATATGCCGATATACTTTCCTTTACTCTTACCTTAAGTCTTTTAAACAAAGTTGTACTCAGTTTTCATATCAAGGAAATGTGACTGAAATTCTTACTCTCCCTACCTTCTTCAAACAGATATCCTAAGAAAAAATTGGATGCTGTGCAGAAATTACACATTTGTCAGTTGATTACAAGCCAGATTGATGTCATCATTCTAGGTAAATACATGATTGGAGTAGCTTGCTAAAATTTCATTTGAAATGTCTAAATCAGCATATACTTTTAAAATCACTTTTGCATGTTGAGGGTAACATCTTTCCTGCATGACAGCAACTCAAGTTTTTCAAACATAACCATAAAATGATGATTAATTTAAATATAGTCAACAAAGTACAAACATAATAAAAAGAGAATCAGATGTCTCTAATCAGGCATAATATAAAGAGCTTAGGGTAAAACTTCCAACCACAGGCACTAAGAAACTTCAGGTTAATATGTTATTTATAATATCAAATAAAATTCAGGTAAATATTATTTTTAATACTAAAAGAATTTATCCAAAGTCAGTATAGATCTATTCTGACTGAGGGAAATGTGTATACAATATACCACAATAGGGTGTTAAGTGAGCTAGTGTCCAATCTTTATATGTACATTAAATAAGCAAAAATTATTTTACCTTTATTTTCCCTTTGGAATTTTTTGATAGTTGGTCCAGTATCCTGGTCAACAATAAGGTCCTCTCTATTGTTGGGCATCATAACTATAAGTAAAAGATTTAAGTGAGTAATTCTCTTGCAAAATAGGCAAAAGAAAAGCAGAAAAGCATTGCATAAATAGCTATTTTACCCCAATAAATAACTAACAGGAATTTTATACACTTCTACTTATGAACCACTGAAAAGATTTTTGTTGGTATGATGATCATGCAATTTAAAAATCAATAAGCTGCTCAATCACGGTTTTTAAAGTATAATTAATGCATAGTACATATATAATTTCTAACATATTTCTTTAAATCATTTAAAATATATCCTCTTTTAAAATTCATGTGCAAATTAGCTATTTACCTCTATAATCAATAATTCCAAAAATGCTTCTGAAATGAATTTTGCATTTAATCTTATGAGTTTAAAATAATTATGATTCAAATGTACCTTACAGAGTTTTTGCAAATATATAGCAAAATTAATAGATATGATATAATTTTCTGGTCATTGTTGTAAGTACTTCACAAAACATTTATATTGAAAGAGGAAAATCATGACAATTTCAGTTTATCACTTAATATTCCTTATTTATACTTTATTAAAATATTATATAGCACCATCAATAAATATGGTCACTTTAAAACAAAAATCATCAAAACTTTTTATGCAGTTATAGACAATCTCATCATGCTTCAACAATTGCTGAATGCACATAAAGAGTATAATTGCTGTCAGTGTAATTAGAAATACTTTATGTTGTCAAGATTTTTTTTTATAATACTATACTGCTTTGACATATTTTATTTATAAACATAAGACATCCTTTAAAATATGTGTATGACAGTTCAGTTCAGTCACTCAGTCATGTCCAACTTTTTGTGACCCCATGAATTGTAGAACACCAGGCCTCCCTGGCCATCACCAACTCCCGGAGTTCACTCAAACTCACGTAAATCGAGTCGGTGATGCCATCCAGGCATCTCATCTTCTGTCATCCCCTTTTTCTCCTGCCCCCAATCCCTCCCAGCATCAGAGTCTTTTCCAATGAGTCAGCTCTTTGCATGAGATGGTCAAAGTATTGGAGTTTCAGCTTTAGCATCATTCCCTCCAAAGAACACCAAGAGCTGATCTCCTTCAGAATGCACTGGTTGGATCTCCTTGCAGTCCAAGGGACTCCCAGGAGTCTTCTCCAACACCACAGTTCAAAGGCATCAATTCTTCGGTGCTCAGCTTTATTCACAGTCCAACTCTGACATCCATACATGACCACAGGAAAAATCATAACCTTGACAAGGCGGACCTTTGTTGGCAAAGTAATGTCTCTGCTTTTCAATATGCTATCCAGGTTGGTCATAACTTTTCTTGCCAGGAGTAAGCATCTTTTAATTTCATGGCTGCAGTCACCATCTGCAGTGATTTTGGAGCCCAAAAAATAAAGTCTGACACTGTTTCCACTGTTTCCCTATCTATTTCCCATGAAGTGATGGGACCAGATATCATGATCTTTGTTTTCTGAATGTTGAGCATTAAGCCAACTTTTTCACTCTCCTCTTTCAATTTCATTAAGAGGATTTTGAGTTCCTCTTCACTTTCTGCAATAAGGGTGGTGTCATCTGCATATGTGAGGTTACTGATATTTCTCCTGGCAATCCTGATTCTAGCTTTTGCTTCTTCCAGCCCAGCATGTCTCATGACGTACACTGCATATAAGTTAAATAAGCAGGGTGACAATATACAGCCTTTACGTACTCCTTTTACAATTTGGAACCAGTCTGTTGCTCCATGTCCAGTTCTAACTGTTGCTTCCTATCTGCATATAGGTTTCTCAAGAGGCAGGTCAGGTGGTCTGGTATTGCCATCTCTTTCAGAATGTTCCACAGTTTATTGTGCTTCACACAGTCAAAGGCTTTGGCATAGTCAATAAAGCAGAAATAGATGTTTTTCTGGAACTCTTGCTTTTTCCATGATGCAGCGGATGTTGGCAATTTGATCTCTGGTTCCTCTGCCTTTTCTAAAACCAGCTTGAACATCTGGAAGTTCACAGTTCACGTATTGCTGAAGCCTGACTTGGAAAATTTTAAGCATTACTTTACTAGCGTGTGAGATTAGTGCAATTGTGCAGTAATTTGAGCATTCTTTGGCATTGCCCTTCTTTGGGATAGCAAGGAAAACTGACCTTTTCCAGTTCTGTGGCCACTGCTGAGTTTTCCAAATTTGCTGGCATATTGAGTGCAGCACTTTCACAGCATCATCTTTCAGGATTTTAAATAGCTCTCCTGGAATTCCATCACCTCCACTAGCTTTGTTTGTAGTGATGCTTTCTAAGGCCCACGTGACTTCACATTCCAGGGTGTCTGGCTCTAGGTGAGTAATCACACCATAGTGAACATCTGGGTTGTGAAGCTCTTTTTTGTACAGTTTTTCTGTGTATTCTTGCCACCTCTTCTTAATATCTTCTGCTTCTGTTAGGTCCATACCATTTCTGTCCTTTATCGAGCCCATCTTTGCATGAAATGTTCCCTTGGTATCTCTAATTTTGTTTAAGAGATCTCTAGTCTTTCCCATTCTGATGTTTTCCTCTACTTCTTTGCATTGATCGCTGAGGAAGGCTTTCTTATCTCTTCTTGCTATTCTTTGGAACTCTGCATTCAGATGCTTATATCTTTCCTTTTCTCCTTTGCTTTTCATGTCTCTTCTTTTCACAGCTATTTGTAAGGCCTCCCCAAACAGCCATTTTGCTTTTTTGCATTTCTTTTCCATGAGGATGGTCTTGATCCCTGTCTCCTGTATAATGTCATGAATCTCAGTCCATAGTTCATCAGGCACTTTATCTATCAGATCTAGCCCTTTAAATCTATTTCTCACTACCACTGTATAATCATAAGGGATTTGATTTAGGTCATACCTGAATGGTCTATTGGTTTTCCCTACTGTCTTCAATGTAAGTCTGAATTTGGCAATAAGGATTTCATGTTCTGAGCCACAGTCAGCTCCCAGTCTTGTTTTTGCTGACTGTATAGAGCTTCTCCATCTTTGGCTATAAAGAATACAATCAATCTGATTTTGGTGTTGGCCATCTGGTGATGTCAATGTGTAGAGACTTCTCCTGTGTTATTGGAAGAAGGTGTTTGCTATGACCAGTGCCTTCTCTTGGCAAAACTCTATTAGCTTTTGCCCTGCTTCATTCTGTATTCCAAGGCCAACTTTGCCTGTTACTCCAGGTGTTTCTTGACTTCCTACTTTTGCATTCCAGTCCCCTATAATGAAAAGGACATCTTTAGGGATTTTAGTTCTAAAAGGTCTTGTAGGTCTTCATAGTACGTTCAACTTCAGCTTCTTCATCAGTAGTCGTTGGGGCATAGACTTGGATTACTCTGATATTTAATGGTTTGCCTTGGAAACAAACAGATCATTCTGTCTTTTTTTTTTTTTTTTTTGTAGAAATATACTGGAACTTTATTTTTTTTTTAATTTTATTTTATTCTTAAACTTTACATAATTGTATTACTTTTGCCAAATATCAAAATGAATCCACCACAGGTATACATGTGTTTCCCATCCTGAACCCTCCTCCCTCCTCCCTCCCCATACCATCCCTCTGGGTCGTCCCAGTGCACTAGCCCCAAGCATCCAGGATTGGGCATCGAACCTGGACCGGCATCTCATTTCATACATGATATTTTACATGTTTCAATGCCATTCTCCCAAATCTTCCCACCCTCTCCCTCTCCCACAGAGTCCATAAGACTGTTCTATACATCAGTGTCTATTTTGCTGTCTCGTACACAGGGTTATTGTTACCCTCTTTCTAAATTCCATATATATGCGTTAGTATACTGTATTGGTGTTTTTCCTTCTGGCTTACTTCACTCTGTATGATAGGCTCCAGTTTCATCCACCTCATTAGGACTGATTCAAATGTTCTCTTTTTAATGGCTGAGTAATACTCCATTGTGTATATGTACCATTGCTTTCTTATCCATTCATCTGCTGATGGATATCTAGGTTGCTTCTATGTCGTGGCTATTATAAACAGTGCTGTGATGAACATTGGGGTACACGTGTCTCTTTCCCTTCTGGTTTCCTCAGTGTGTATGCCCAGCAGTGGGATTGCTGGATCATAAGGCAGTTCTATTTCCAGTTTTTTAAGAAATCTCCACACTGTTCTCCATAGTGGCTGTACTAGTTTGCATTCCCACCAACAGTGTAAGAGGGTTCCCTTTTCTCCACACCCTCTCCAGCATTTATTGCTTGTAGACTTTTGGATCTCAGCCATTCTGACTGGTGTGAAATGGTACCTCATAGTGGTTTTGGTTTGCATTTCTCTGATAATGAGTGATGTTGAGCATCTTTTCATGTGTTTGTTAGCCATCTGTATGTCTTCTTTGGAGAAATGCCTATTTAGATCTTTGGCCCATTTTTTGATTGGGTTATTTATTTTTCTGGAGTTGATCTGTAGGAGTTGCTTGTATATTTTTGAGATTAGTTGTTTGTCGGTTGCTTCATTTGCTATTATTTTCTCCCATTCTGAAGGCTGCCTTTTCACCTTGCTAATAGTTTCCTTTGATGTGCAGAAGCTTTTAAGTTTAATTAGGTCCCATTTGTTTATTTTTGCTTTTATTTCCAATATTCTGGGAGATGGTCATAGAGGATCCTGCTGTGATGTATGTGGGAGAGTGTTTTGCCTATGTTCTCCTCTAGGAGTTTTATAGTTTCTGGTCTTACATTGAGATCTTTAATCCATTTTGAGTTTATTTTTGTGTATGGTGTTAGAAAGTGTTCTAGTTTTGTTCTTTTACAAGTGGTTGACCAGTTTTCCCAGCACCAGACCCACCTCAAAACAGGGGACACATATAGACTGAAAGTGAAGGGCTGGAAAAAGATTTTCCATGCAAATAGGGACCAAAAGAAAGCAGGAGTAGCAATACTCATATCAGATAAAATAGATTTTAAAACAAAGGCTGTGAAGAGAGACAAAGGTGGTCACTACATAATGATCAAAGGATCAATCCAAGAAGAAGATATAACAATTATAAATATATATGCACCCAACACGGGAGCACCACAGTATGTAAGACAAATGCTAACAAGTATGAAAGCAGACATTAACAATAACACAATAATAGTGGGAGACTTTAATACCCCACTCACACCTATGGATAGATCAACTAAACAGAAAATTAGCAAGGAAACACAAACTTTAAATGATACAATAGACCAGTTAGACCTAATTGATATCTATAGGACATTTCATCCCAAAACAATGAATTTCACCTTTTTCTCAAGCGCACATGGAACCTTCTCCAGGACAGATCACATCCTGGGCCATAAAGCTAGCCTTGGTAAATTCAAAAAAATAGAAATCATTCCAAGCATCTTTTCTGACCACAATGCAGTAAGATTAGATCTCAACTACAGGAGAAAAACTATTAAAAATTCCAACATATGGAGGCTGAACAACACCCTGCTGAATAACCAACATATCACAGAAGAAATCAAGAAAGAAATCAAAATTTGCATAGAAACGAATGAAAATGAAAACACAACAACCCAAAACCTGTGGGACACGATAAAAGCAGTCCTAAGGGGAAAGTTCATAGCAGTACAGGCATACCTCAAGAAACAAGAAAAAAGTCAAATAACCTAACTCTACACCTAAAGCAACTAGAAAAGGAAGAAATGAAGAACCCCAGGGTTAGTAGAAGGAAAGAAATCTTAAAAATTAGGGCAGAAATAAATGCAAAAGAAACAAAAGAGACCATAGCAAAAATCAACAAAGCCAAAAGCTGGTTCTTTGAAAGGATAAATAAAATTAAACCATTAGCCAGACTCATCAAGAAACAAAGGGAGAAAAATCAAATCAATAAAATTAGAGATGAAAATGGAGAGATCACAACAGACAACACAGAAATACAAAGGATCATAAGAGACTACTATCAACAATCATATGCCAATAAAATGGACAACGTGGAAGAAATGGACAAATTCTTAGAAAAGTACAACTTTCCAAAACTGGACCAGGAAGAAATAGAAAATCTTAACAGACCCATCACAGGCATGGAAATTGAAACTGTAATCAAAAATCTTCCAGCAAACAAAAGCCCAGGTCCAGATGGCTTCACAGCTGAATTCTACCAAAAATTTAGAGAAGAGCTAACACCTATCCTGCTCAAACTCTTCCAGAAAATTGCAGAGGAAGGTAAACTTCCAAACTCATTCTATGAGGCCACCATCACCCTAATACCAAAACCTGACAAAGATCCCACAAAAAAAAAAAAACTACAGGCCAATATCACTGATGAACATAGATGCAAAAATCCTTATCAAAATTCTAGCAATCAGAATCCAACAACACATTAAAAAGATCATACACAATGACCAAGTGGGCTTTATCCCAGGGATGCAAGGATTCTTCAGTATCCACAAATCAATCAATGTAATACACCACATTAACAAATTGAAAAATAAAAGCCATATGATTATCTCAATAGATGCAGAGAAAGCCTGTGACAAAATTCAACACCCATTTATGATAAAAACTCTCCAGAAAGCAGAAATAGAAGGAACATACCTCAACATAATAAAAGCTATATATGACAAACCCACAGCAAACATTATCCTCAATGGTGAAAAATTGAAAGCATTTCCTCCAAAGTCAGGAACAAGACAAGGGTGCCCACTTTCACCATTACAATTCAACATAGTTTTGGAAGTTTTGGCCACAGCAATCAGAACAGAAAAAGAAATAAAAGGAATCCAAATTGGAAAAGAAGAAGTAAAACTCTCACTATTTGCAGATGACATGATCCTCTACATAGAAAACCCTAAAGACTCCACTAGAAAATTACTAGAACTAATCAATGACTAAAGTAAAGTTGCAGCATATAAAATCAACACACAGAAATCCCTTGCATTCCTATACACTAATAATGAGAAAACAGAAAGAGAAATTAAGGAAACAATTCCATTCACCATTGCAACTGAAAGAATAAAATATTTAGGAATATATCTACCTAGAGAAACTAAAGACCTATATATAGAAAACTATAAAACACTGGTGAAAGAAATCAAAGAGGACACTAATAGATGGAGAAATATACCATGTTCATGGATTGGAAGAATCAATATAGTGAAAATGAGTATATTACCCAAAGCAATTTATGGATTCAATGCAGTTCCTATCAAGCTACCAACAGTATTCTTCACAGAGCTAGAACAAATAATTTCACAATTTGTATGGAATGACAAAAAAACCTCGAATAGCCAAAGCGATCTTGAGAAAGAAGAATGGAACTGGAGGAATCAACCTACCTGACTTCAGGCTCTATTACAAAGCCACAGTTATCAAGACAGTATGGTACTGGCACAAAGACAGAAATATTGATCAATGGGACAAAATAGAAAGCCCAGAGATAAATCCACGCACATATGGACACCTTATCTTTGACAAAGGAGGCAAGAATATACAATGGATTAAAGACATTCTGTCATTTTTGAGACTGCACCCAAGTACTGCATTTCAGACTCTTTTGTTGACTATGATGGCTACTCCATTTCTTCTAAGGGATTCCTGCCCACAGTAGTAGATATAATGTTCATCTGAGTTAAATTCACCCATTCCAGTCCATTTTAGTTCACTGATTCCTAGAATGTCATCATTCACTCTTTCCATCTCCTGTTTTACCACTTCCAATTTTCATAGATTCATGGACCTGACATTCCAGGTTCCAATGCAATATTGCTCTTTACAGCATTGTACCTTGCTTCTATTACCAGCCACACACACAACTGGGTATTGTTTTTGCCTTGGCTCCATCCCTTCATTCTTTCTGGAATTATTTCTCCACTGATCTCCAGTAGCATATTGGGCACCTACTGACCTGGGGAGTTCCTCTTTCAGTATCCTATCATTTTGCCTTTTCATACTGTTCATGGGGTTCTCAAGGCAAGCATACTGAAGTGGTTTGCCATTGCCTTCTCCAGTGGACCACATTCTGTCAGACCTCTCCACCATGACCCATCCATCTTGGTTGGCCCCACCAGGCATGGTACTCTAATATTTCCCTATGTGCTCTGCTTATAACCAGTACTCTAAATAATTCTCTCTCTCCTTTTCCTCTCCACCCCCTCCCTCATCAATACAAAGATTATTCTAATAGAAGAATATGTGTTTCTTGATTGCTTAATGGTCATTTGGCTATATCCTAAGACTCCCTTTAATCAGTTGCACACAATATTGTAACAAGTAAATTAGGCTTTATCCACAGAAGAGAGTTAAGCTAGAAAACCTCTGTCACTTCTTCCAGGAATTAAATTTACTCCAGTATGGATATTAGCTAAAAGTTCTAATTCAGTGGTTCTTAACTCTGGCTGCACATTAGAATATTCTGAGGATATATTGAAAAGCAAAACAGAACGCTGCTGTTAGGCTCTATACTACACCAGGTACATGAGACTGAGCGTGTGGCCTGGGCATCCATATTTGTAAACCTTCCATAGGCGATCATAATGGGGAGACAGTTTTGTGAGTCACTGAGATCACTACAAAGCTAAATAGCTACAAAGAATACATAAAATTGAGAAGCTAAATGAGACTTGGATGAATTTCCACAAGAGTGAAATCATCTTTATCCTTTCCCAGAACAAATCCAGAATGTAAAACCTTCCCTAATCCCTCAAATTCCTTTCTTCCCCCACAAAAACATTATTTTGGACAGACTTGAGATGATCATTATTATGAATTGTAAAAATTTAGAATTTACATGAAATAAATATTCCTATAATAAGATTAAAAGAAGAGCAGAAATTATTTTCCCTAGAGGAAATGGATACCTACAAAATTGGACTTGTGTAGGTATAGAAGATTAACAAAGATTTTACTTAGCTCACCTGACTCATAATTATCATATATTATATGAAAATTAGTTATAGCTGAATGCAGTGGGTAACATCTGTATGCCTGAGTAGGATCAGACAGCAGTTGATAAGCAATCAAGGTAAAGCCACAGAGAAAAAAAATAATGTTTATCCATCACATTTCCTTAGTGCTTTAAATTTCTGAAGTATTTTCCCACATATTATTTCATTAGACCTCACAAAACTCCAGTGCAATAGGCAGAGCACTAATCATATCTATGCATGTGTGTGGGTTCCAGGTCACTTGAGTCGTGTCTGACTCTGCAATGCCATGGACTGTAGCCTGCCAGGCTCCTCTATCCATGGGATTCTCCAGGCAAGAATACTGGAGCGGGTTGCTATGCCCTCCTCCAGGGGATATTCCTGACCCAGGTATCAAACACACATCTCTATGTCTCTTGAATCATCAGGCAGGTTCTTTACTACCTAGAAGCCCAATCATATTCATATGTTAGGTAAAGATACTCATGGTGGTTAAGTGACATACCCAAGATGTCATAGCTAATTAGTGCCAGACTGTGGCTAGATTAGAGTCTCCAGTATACCAGATCACTGAAAATAATATTATACTATTTATGGAACAATGTCCTAGGTGTAAGACTTCTGAAACAATAAAAAAATGTGTGAAAAATCATGCCAAATATTAGATCAAATATTTTTTTATCTAAATTATTGTTGCTGTTGTTCAGTTACTAAGTCGTGTCTGACTCTTTGTGACCCCATGGACTACAGCACATCAGGTTTCCTGGTCCTTCACTATCTCCCAAAGTTTGCTGAAACTCATGTCCATTGAGTCAGTGATGCCATACAACCATCTCATCCTCTGTTAACATTAAAATTGTTGAGATTATTGCAAATCATATATTGATTCACTTTTTAATCACTCTTACATAATCAACTGCACAAAATATATTTTATCATCCATTATTCAAAGGGTGCTGTGAATATAGCAAGTGATTTGTGTCACACTAGCTGCTAAATACCAACATATTGAATTAACCTATATTCTATAAAACTCCCATCAAATTGTTCCCATCAGATCCAGTGATACATTATTTAAGACTCTTCTGGAGAACAAACTACTAACATTTTTGTTGTTGTTGTTCATATGACTTTTCCAATAACAATTCACCATTTTAAAAAACCATTTAAATCAAGGAGGCATCAGCTCCCCCAGATTTTTCCCCCTTCACTATTGCCTAATGAAGAATTTCCTGAAAGATTATCTTTCAGTTCCTTGCTTCAGGTGAGATACTCACCTATTCTCTCTGAATGGTGATCCATCTGAGAGGGAGAGCTGGACACGCTGCTGCTGGGGTGGGAGGAGGTCTGGCTCCCAGGGCGATGACTCTCTTCTGGAGAGGGAGCAGGAGAAGGACTCTGTGGAATCCGTTCCTTATATAAAAGGAAATACAAAAGGAAATGTCATCTCGCACCGAGTTTTTGATGTTGGTGGAATCCATAACGTTAGAAATGTTGACCTCTCATCTTTAAACTGAGTATATACCTGATTTTAAAATACCTGATCATAAACATGTATCTTTAAACAAAACCATATTTTTTGATATTGGGAAATTAATGGGATATTGTGAGGTTTAAATAAAATAAGAAAGTGAAAGGCCTCAGTGCTATGCCAGATACATGGTAGAACTCAAGAAAGGTTAACTTGCACTTCCTTTCCTAGGAAATTCACCAATCGAATTTATGAGGTGAAGTGATTATTATTAGTGAAGGTTTGTTATTATAAGCTTCTACAATGATATAACGTTCAAGCCATAACTTGGAGGGTGAGCCTACTACCTGAGTAAGAAGATCTCCCAAAGGTAAACACTTGGAACATTGGAATAAAACTCAAAAACAGTGGGAGGACCTGGTACATGTTGTGTCTTTCTGCACTGAAAACATTATGGCAATAATATATGTGTAATCTATCACACCTTAGGAATTTATTTTTAATGTTGGCAACAAAACGGTTTGATGGTCACAAGACACAATGATGGGTGTTTGAAACCAACACTAAGACCTATTATCAATTTGTTCAGTACAGTCGCTCAGTCATGTCTGACTCTTTGCGACCCCATAGACTGCAGCCCACCAAGTTCCATGGAGTTCCATCACCAACTCCCAGGGCTTACTCAAACTCATGTCCATATAGTGGGTGATGCCATCCAACCATCTTATCTTCTGTAGTCCCCTTCTCCTCCTACCTTCAATCTTTTCCAGCATCAGAGTCTTTTCCAATAAGTCAGTTCTTCACATCAGGTATCCAAAGTATTGAAGTTTCAGCTTTAGCTTCAATCTTTTCAATGAATATTCAGGACTGATTTCCTTTAGGATGGACTGGTTTTATCTCCTTGCAGTCCAAGTGACTCTCAAGAGTCTTCTCCAGCACCACAGTTCAAAAGCATCAATTCTTTAGTGCTCAGCATTCTTTAATTCAACTCTTAACCCCATACATGACTACTGGAAAAATCATAGTTTTGACTAGATGGACCTTTGTTGGCCAAGTAACGAATGTCTCTACTTTTTTAATATGCTGTCTAGGTTGGTCATAGCTTTTCTTCCAAGGAGCAAGTGTCTTTTAATTTCATGGCTGAAGTCACCATCTGCAGTGATTTGGGAACTGAAATGATTTTCATCAAATTTATAATTTAAAATTATAAAAATTAAACAATACTAAAAGGATGTTCGTTAGTATTGTTTAAATTTTTATAGTTTAAAATTACGAATTTGATAAAAATCAGTTCAGTTCAGTCACTCCCTCATGTATGACTCCTTGCAAGTCCATGGACTGCAGTACACCAGGCTTCCCTATCCATTACCAATTCCCGGAGCTTACTAACACTCATCCATTGAGTTGGTGATACCATACAACCATCTCATCCTCTGTTGTCCCTTCTCCTCCTGCTTTCAGTCTTTCCCAGCATCAGAGTCTTTTCTAATGAGTCAGTTTTTTGCATCAGGTGGCCAAAATATTTCAGCTTCGGCTTCAACATCAGTCCTTCCAATGAATATTCAGGACTGATTTCCTTTAGGATCAGCTGGTTTGATCTCCTTGCAGTTCGAGGGACTCTCAAGAGTCTTCTCCAACACCACAGCTCAAAAGCATCAGTTCTTCAGTGCTCAGCATTCTTGATGGTCCAACTCTCATATCCATACATGACTACTGGAAAAGCCATAGGCTTGACTAGATGGACCATTGTCAGCAAAGTAATGTCTCTGGTTTTTAACATGCTATCTAGGTTTATCATAGTTTTTCTTCCAAGGATCAGTTCAGTTCAATTCAGTCATTCAGACTTGTCCAACTCTTTGTGACCCCATGGACTGCAGCATGCAAGACCTCCCTGTCCATCACCAACTCCTGGAGTTTTTTCAAACTCATGTCCATTGAGTCAGTGATGCTACCCAACCATCTCATCCTCTGTCATCCCCTTCTCCTCTTGCCTCAATTTTTCCCAGCATCAGGGTCTTTTCAAATGAGTCAGCTCTTTGCCTCAGAAGGCCAAAGTATTGGAGTTTTAGCTTCAACATCAGTCCTTCCAATGAATATTCAGGACTGATTTCCTTTAGGATGGACTGGTTTTATCTCCTTGCAGTCCAAGGGACTCTAAAGAGTCTTCTCCAACACCACAGTTCAAAAGCATCAATTCTTCGTCACTCAGCTTTCTTTATAGTCCAACTCTAACATCCATACATGACTGCTGGAAAAAAAAAAAAAAAAACATAGCCTTGACTAGATGGATCTTTGATGGCTAAGTAATATCTCTGCTTTTTAATATGTTGTCTAGGTTGGTCATAATTTTTATTCTAAGGAGTAAGCATCTTTTTATTTCATGGCTGCAGTGATATTGGAGGCCCCCTCCCCCCCCAAAAAAAAAAAAAAAGTCTGACACTGTTTCCACTGTTTGTCCATCTATTTGCCATGAAGTGATGGGACTGGATGCCATGATCTTTGTTTTCTGAATGTTGAGCTTTAAGCCAACTTTTTCACTCTCCTCTTTCACTTTCATCAAGAGGCTTTTTAGTTCCTCTTCACTTTCTGCCATAAGGGTGGTATCATCTGCAAAACTGAGGTTATTGATATTTTTCTCAGCAATCTTGATTCCAACTTGTGCTTTTTCCAGCCCAGGGTTTCTCATGATGTACTCTGCATATAAGTTAAATAAGCACGGTGACAATATACAGCCCTGATGTACTCCTTTTCCTATTTGGAACCAGTCTGTTGTTCCATGTCTAGTTCTAACTGTTGCTTATTGACCTCCATACAAATTTCTCAAGAGGCAGGTCAGGTGGTCTGGTAACCCCGTGTCTTTCAGAATTTTCCACAGTTTATTGTGATCTACAAGTCAAAGGCTTTGGCATAGTCAATAAAGCAGAATTAGATGTTTTTCTGGAACTCTTTTGCTATTCTGATGACCCAGTGGATGTTGGCAGTTTTATCTCTTGTTCCTCTGCCTTTTCTAAAACCAGCTTGAACATATGGTAGCAAATTTGGAAAACTCAGCACTGGCCACAGGACTGGAAAAAGTCAGTTTTCATTCCAACCCCTAAGAAAAGCAATGCCAAAGAATGCTCAAACTGCTGCACAATTTCACTCATCTCACACTCTAGTAAAGTAATGCTCAAAATTCCCCAAGCCAGGCTTCAACAATACATGAACCGTGAACTTCCAAGGAGCAAGCGTCATTTAATTTCATGGACTCAGTCACCATCTGCAGTCTAGCCCAAGAAAATAAAGTCTGTCACTGTGTCCATTGTTTCTCCAACTATTTGCCATGACATGATGGGACTGTATGCCATGATCTTAGTTTTCTGAATGTTAAGTTTTAAGCCTCCTTTTTCACTCTCCTCTTTCACTTTCATCAATAGGCTCTTTAGTTGCTCTTCGCTTTCAGCCATAAGGGTGCTGTCATCTCCATATTTGAGGTTATTGATATTTCTCCAGGTGCTCGTGATTCCAACTTATTTTTCATCCAGCTCAGCATTTTGCATGATGTACACTGCATATAAGTTAAGTAAACAAGGTGACAATATACAGCTTTGATGTACTTCTTTCTCAACTTGGAACCAGTCCATTTTTCCATGTCCTGTTCTAACTGTTGCTTCCTGACCTGAATACAGATTTCCCAGGAGGTAGGTAAGGTGGTCTGGTATTCCCATCCTTTTAAGAATTTGTCATAGTTTGTTGTGATCAGCACAGTCAAAGACTTTAGCATAGTCAATGAAACAGAAGTAGATGGCTTTTATTTTTCTTTCTTTCTGTAATTCTCTTGCTTTTTCTATGATGCAATGGATGTTAATAACTTGATCTCTGGTTCCTCTGTCTTTTCTAAATGCAGCCTGAACATCCCAAAGATCTCAGATCACATACTTTTGAAGCCTAGCTGGGAGAATGTTGAGCATTACTTTGCTAGCATGTAAGAATAGTGCAATTGTGTGGTGGTTTGAATATTCTTTGGCATTTTCTTTCTTTGAGGTTGGAATGAAAACTGACCTTTTCCAGTCCTGTGGCTGTAAAATTATTGATAAAAATAAAATAAAATGTTTATTTTATATAGCTCTACAGTAACTGTTATGGTTCTCAGGATTTTTATCATAATTAATATTGCTATAAAGCTCTGAAGTTATTCACTATGTTTATGAATCACAAACTGATGAATAAATTTGACATTTAGTTAATTTGATCAATTAAAAATACATTATCATTTATCCATATATGCAATAAATGTGACTGAATAATAGACATTCTGGGACAGAGAATATTTGTTTTATTATATAACTCATTCATAATGAATTTCTTAAAGTTCTGTATATTTATATGCAATTACAACATCAGTATTCTAATCACCATAAGATTAAAAATCAGTTTGTCAAATATGTGTTTATATATTTTCACATTGATTTTGCATGAAAAGCCCCAAACTGATAAATTCTTCAAAGAAAAACTGTTTGCTTAATGCAAAATTAATAATATGAGAGTTAAAGTCTATTATTTCATTAGTAGATGTTAAGATTTTCCAAAGTTTATCATTATGGCAGACAGAATAATATCATTAGCTCAGCAAAAAATGTTTAGTCCACGTCCTAATAGTTGAACTTGTGAATATGTTATCTTATATGGCAAAATGGACTTTTCAGATGTGACTGAGAACCTGGAGATAGAGCTATTACATGGCTTAACTTGAGGGTAGAAAGGAAAGTCAGAGGAAGATATGATTATTGAAGAACGGTCAGAGAGATAACCTGGAAAAGGGAAGGAAACTGATACTATCCTGGAAGCTTACAGAAAGAAATTCAGCCCTGTGATTTTAGCTCAGTGATACCCATGTCAGACATCTGACCTACAGAACTGCAAGCTAATAAACTTGCATCATTTAAAGCTATTAAATATATCATACCTTGTTCCAAAAGTAATAAGGAACTAATACAGTCATCTGTGTAGTATGTTCATTTTTTATTGATGTATAATGTTATTTAGTATTCAGTAAACATCTGATAAATTTAATGAAATGAATAGTGGACTTTGAGTATATTAGCTGCAGTATCATATAGTTATTAAATACTATTAATTGTAAATATATTACCTCTGAAAGGCTTTATAACTTTTGTTATGCTTCAAACACAATATTTTATGACAGAGAAATATAAATGCATTTATATTTAGTATACAGTTAAATATACAGTTGTAATACTCTATATACAGGAAAAGATAAAAAGATACATATAAACAAAGCAGAAGATAATATTTTTTTTCCAAATAATTATATATGTTGTTTAGAGGGATAGTGTGGGCATGGATAGCAAATTATATATGGCTTTTATAATACATTTTTAAATTTTTTGAAAAGTTCATCAGTTGTGAAATTCAACCTAAAGTGCAGTGATTAAAATTATAATCCCTAAATAGCATATGTACACACACACCAATGAAAGGAATTTCATATATGAGGTCAAAATTATTTTCTTACTTTTCACTGTTGTGTAGTCTCAATGATTCTATGCTAAAATATGTATATAAATTGTGGAACAGTCTTTGAATTCTAACATTGGTTATTTGCTGAAAAATATTTAATTTAATGAACTACTTTTATCTTTAATGGACTGGTAAGTGAATGGATAGGGACAAAAGTACAGCAGTTATTGAGCAAAAATAAAACTGAACAAACAAAATCACTGTGTAGTGGTAAACAATAATCATACATAGCAATATATCCTGCCATAATAAAAATGGAAAATTTGGGAATGAATTATAAAGTTGATGGTTTAGAAAAAAAGAGAATACAAGTGATGTGACCTTGCCCATTCTGCTTAAAAAATGAATGGTCATTCTGAATTTTTTTTAATTGAAAGAATATCTACACAAATAGAAAATGCTATAAATAATGAGGAAAATTTACAATGCTATAAAGAGGAATCCTCCAAAATGTTTTAAAAGTACATATGATCAAATACTATGAACTCAAATACTTTACTTTTAAATTCATCTTTTGCCATTGTCAATAGCACATCAGGTGGATATTATTTCAAATAACTTTGAAAACATGATTTAGAGTTACAATAACATTTTGCATAAAACCACAGTTCATATTTAAGATTTGTAGCCTGCACTTACCAAATTCAATCAAAATTCAATTCATTGTTATTGTTTCCTAAGGCATCACAGAGGTCACATTTTTTTTTCACCATATAAACATTAGATGAGTCCAATACCTTACACTGATTAAGAATTAGGTGGGTTTTTAAAATACCTGTATGGAACTGGAAACGTTAATTTCTTCTAAAATAATCAATAGTTATATAACTAATTTCTACTTTGCAAGTAAACAGATCCATTTTTAAGGCCTGTAATCAGTATGCATCTATTTAGCTACTTAACTGCAATATGCTTCGGGTCATTAGGTGGTTACTGTTGTGTCTCAGCCTAGTTAAATTTTCACAGCAAGTTAATCTGTTTTATTACAAATGAGAAGACAAGGATAATGTCTTCACCACTTACCAAATACAGGGTTAACAGTATTTGCAACAAATCAGTAAGGACATTAAAAAGGAAAATTGAAAATCTAAAACCCAAATCATTTTATTCATTCATGACTTAATTTTATTTGGCATTTATGACTTTTACAACCCTGTTACTTTTCATTTATTTCATTCAAGCCCCTTCAAAACAGCTGTAGCTCTTCTAAATCACTGCAGAAATCTTCTCCAGATTCAGTCACTGTAGCAGAGAAGGGAGATTTCCAAAACTGATACATACTTACCCAATGAAATCCCGAATTTCCCTTGCAATTAGTAAAATTATCTTCAGTAATAACTCAAATTTCTAGCATATAGTTATATAGTTCAAGGCTTATGCTGAAGAAGAAAGAGACATTATAGAAAATACTTCTAATTAGTACATGTTATTACTTCCTCTTCTATCATACTGTTTTCATTTTTAGCAGGTACATATGGTCAAAGGACATTTACCTCATATTAAAAGATTTAAGAGTACATTTGAACCTTGAATAAAGAGCAGGGTCAAAGCTAAGGAAAATTAGCTTTATATGGTTTAACACAATCAATAGAGTATAGAACTTAGTTTATTGGCACTAAGGTATCAACTCTACCCTTTTTAATGGAGATCTTTTATTTCATCTCAATGTATTTCTTTACATACCTAGATATGGCAAAACACAGAACTTGTAATGTACTAATGCATGCATATTATACATGTGTTCACATTTATGTATATGTGTGTATAGTTGACTTTTAAGAACACCTATCTCATTGTGTTGTATCTATGATATTCTCTTATATTGATTCTTCTTAAGCATTTGGTGGGGTTATGTAATATATAATTTGTCTTTTTTTATTTAATTGCAATTCAACTCTCACTGTAATTAATCTCCCAAATGTTAATCTCTTAATAAGTTCCTAAAGGATTTAATGGCATTTCGCTGCTGAGGAGTGGCTTTTGGAAGTTTAACTGATACTAGATATTTTATTCATGCATTTGTCGAGATATTTTGCATTTAACTGATGTGTTCCTTCTGTACTGTCACCAGAGTGCTAAAGAAATAGAATAGATTGTAATCTGACAAATTTAAATAATAAAATCAGGAACAAGACTATATGTTTGTTCATTGATTTTGTTAACTTGGTTTACCACTAGTACTGAGAAAGAATTACATGCTTTGTTTTATCTTTGAATATTATTGGATGCATGACACTTTATGAATTTTTATGAATCAGTTTAAGAATTAATATATGTTCCACAATCATCAATTTACAATTGCATTTAGGTTAATGCAGATGGATATGGCAAGTTTTCATTAATTTTCATATGAGAGAGTCCAAAATCATAAGCATACCCTATCTGTGACCTATGTGATAGCTGGACAAAGTACCCTCTCACCTCTTCAATGAGATCAACTTATCCTGGAAGAGGCTGACAGCTTAAAGGGAATCAGCTATAATATCTGTTCATAGGATGCAAATGCCCTCAAGTGGGAGAAGGAATAGTTCAGTGGAAATATGTATGGCTTGCAAATTATGTTGTAGGCCTGGGCCTCTGCCACCCACCCAAATACATACACACATACACAGCAAACAGCCCTCAATTCTCACACAATGCATCTTCATCACATGTTCTAAAATATAAAGTAAATAAATAATAAAATAAAATAAAATATAGTAATAGTTTTTCCTTTCCACAGAGCACTTAGAATAAGATTCACCTAGTGATTTTTTTCAGTGAATTTGAATTATCACAAAAAGTGCTCTCTGTGTTGACGAATTTTAATGCCAGATGTTCACATGCTAATGCCATTGCCCTGTGACCATTTCCAATCAACTCATTAATTGCCAGCTGCTCAGGCAACCAAAAAACACAACTCATCAGATGGTATTGGTAAACGGCCAAATAACAGCTTCCTACTCAAATTTCTTAAATTTGTTATCAGAGAAAACGACGATGAACTTTCCCACAAATATAGAAAAAATGTACTATGAGATATTTAAATGTAAGAAAATATGTGTTCATATCAGTCAGGTATTTTACCTATTCTGCTCTCAGGATTTTGCCACATTGTGTAATATAACAGAAAGATAAGTCTTAAAAATCTAATGATCATAATACAATTTCTAATTAATGTTATAGCTCTATTAATTATTAGCTACAAATGCTAATAGCTGAGCCAACAGTTAAGAGATCTGAGTCAGACCTAAGGACTCTGTGCCCAGGCACAATAATAGTCTCAATCTATTTTTGACCAAAAAACAGAAATAACAACAAAACTAAAACTAAAAAAAAAAAAATATATATTTCACAACTTACAGTGTTTTTTTTTTTTTTGGTCAGTTTTGGAATTAACGTCTATATCATTAATGATCATTATTTTAAAAACACTCCCCAATGTTTAATATCCAATGAATCATTAGTTTGCATTCATTTATACAACAAACATTTATGGAGTGTATAATGTACCCATTGAAAATGACAGAAAATCCTACAGGTGCCTTCATATTGTGTTTATAAATGCACAGTTCAGACTACAGACTAAATAATCCACATAGAAACATTCAAATAGTTGGGGCAAATAGAAGGGGAAACAACAGAAATAGTGAGAGACTATTAAGGGGGGCTCCAAAATCACTGCAGATGGTGAGTGAAGCCATGAAATTAAAAGACGCTTGTTCCTTGGAAGAAAAGCTATGACCAACCTAGACAGCATATTAAAAAGCAGAGACATTACTTTGCCAACAAAGGTCCATCTAGTCAAAGCTATTATTTTTCCAGTAGTCATGTATGGATGTGAGAGTTGGACTATAAAGTAAGCTGAACGCTGAAGAATTGATGCTTTTGAACTGTGGTGTTGGAGAAGACTCTTGAGAGTCCCTTGGACTGCAAGGAGATCCAACCAGTCCATCCTAAAGGAAATCAGTCCTCAGTGTTCATTGGAAAGATTGATGCTAAAGCTGAAACTCCAATACTTTGGCTACTTGATGCAAAGAATTGACTTATTTGAAAAGACCCTGATGCTGGGACAGATTGAGGCAAGAGGAGAAGGGGATGACAGAGGATGAGATTGTTGGATGGCAACACTGACTAGATGGACATGAATTTGAGGAGAAGGTCATGACAGAGGATGAGATAGTTCAATTACATCACCAACTGAATGGACAGAGAAACCTGGCATACTGCAGTCCATGGGTTCACAAAGAGTCAGACACTACTGAGTGACAGAACTGACTGAACTGAAATATTCAAAGGTAATTTAAAATAGAATAAAACTCAGATCAATTTTGATATTAAAATGGGCATCTCTCTCCAGTCCCCACCAGATCCCTAACCTTCCTTTTGTGACATCAAGATCAAAGTACTACAAGTTATCAGTTTCTCTGCAGAGGGAGAGTCCAATACCTGTATATGCGTCTAATGGTGGGGACCCCTTAGTCCTATTACTGATAAGAATTTGCATAGACAAATGTATATAGGAAAAGCTATTTCTTTCTCAGTCTAGCTCTCTGCCATGATCTTGGTTTCCACTTATTACTATTTCTATATGAGTCCTTGAGTATAAAACATAATAAAATATAATTAGCTTACACTGAGTATTTACTAAGTATAAGCACACTAAGTGTGTTAACAAGTTTGTCTCATTTAAGTATATATTAACACCCCATGTTATGAGGTAGATACAATTATCTTCTGCACTTCACTGCAAAATAAGGCAAATTGATGGGCAAGTATGGACAGGTAAATTCATTTTCCTGAATTCACATAACAAGAAATTGTGCAATCAGAATTCAAATACAGGCATACAATCTGACTTCAGAGCTTATGCTCTTACCCATCATTCCATATTCCTCCACTGAAATCTTCTTCTTAATACATCTTACTTAACTGACAAATTATGATATATCTAGAGAGAAACAGTATATAATTCTATAAACTATTTTTGGGGGTGGGGTATCTGTTTCTTCTTCTTTCTTTCTTTTTTTTTTTTTTGATAAAGCAACATAACATGATTATTTGCAAATATTAGACCTATGCTAAATCAGTTAATTCTGTTCTTGCTCTCTGTTTTCTAATAGAAAATGATGACAATAATAATGGACTAAGCTTCTCGATGAGGGTGAAGGGGGTGAAAGTGAAGGAAGAGAGTGAAAGAGCCAGCTTAAAACTAAATTATTAAAACTAAATTAAAAAAATTAAGATAATGGCATCTAGCCCCATTACTTCATGGTAAATAGAGGGGGAAAAGATGGAAGTAGTGACAGATTTCCTCTTCTTGGGCTCTACAATCACTGCGGATGGGGACTGTAGCCATGAAATCAGAAGACATTTGCTTCTTGGCAAGAAAGTTATAACAAACCTAGACAGTGTGTTGAAAAGAAGAGACAATATCTGCTGACAAATGTCCATATAGTCAAGACTTTGGTCTTCCCAATGGTCATACATGATTGTGAGAGCAGGACCATAAAGAAGGTACAGTACTGAAGAATTGATGCTTTTGAACTGTCGTGCTGGAGAAGACTCCTGAAAGTCCCTTGGACAGCAAGGAGATCAAACCAGTCAGTCTTAAGGGAAATTGAGAGGGTAACAGGCAGGAAGGCCAGGGGTCTCCAAATGGAGGAAAGAGGCTGCAAGTGTCAGACATTTTTATCTCTCATAAGCGGCAGGAGGAAACAAACTAGCAATATTCTTTTCTTTCTCTATACAAATTAAAGAAATTTTCTCTTAAAATACTGATGCAATAATAACACCTGGTCTCACCTGAAGTTAACTATTCTCAAACCTTGAGTTAACCAAAGCATTTTTCTTATGGAAATGTTTGTCTTAAGCTATGTTAGTGTACTATGCATTTACCTCAAACTCTTGTCTTCAAATTGGTTCTGCCTAATGGCTCAGAACCTACTTGACAAACCAGTATGTTACACTCAGATATTGTTCCCCTAATCTATGTAAATGAAACTATTTGTATGGTAATCTGCCCTTCTACAAGACTCAAGTCAATCGTTTTTATGGCCCGGGATGAATCGCCTGCAGCCAAGATTATCCCAAAATACAATTTATGGATGAGGGGTCTGGTGCCATTCTGAGTTTTAAGACATTCCTTTCTTTCATTAACAGACTGCTAGTGACTATATAGCATCCAGCTGAAGACTATCAGGGGGGTACTCTTTCTGCCCCCTTCTGATGCCTATGTCAGAAACTTTCTCTATCTCCTTTATACTTTAATAAAACTTTATTACACAAAAGGTCTGAACAATCAAGCCTCATCTCTGGCTCCAGATTGAATTCTTCTCCTCCAGAAGCCAAGAATCCCAGCGTCTTTTCATGCTTCAGCAACAACTTTTTTTTTTTTTTTTAAACTTTACAAATTGTATTAGTTTTGCCAAATATCAAAATGAATCCACCACAGGTATACATGCGTTCCCCATCCGGAACCCTCCTCCTTCCTCCCTCCCCATACCATCCCTCTGGGTCGTCCCAGTGCACTAGCCCCAAGCACCCAGTATCGTGCATCAAACCTGGACTGGCAACTCATTTCATACATGATATTATACATGTTTCAATGCCATTCTCCCAAATCCTCCCACATTCTCTCTGCAACAAAGTCCACAAGACTGTTCTATACATCTATACATCTATACATCAGTGTCTCTTTTGCTGTCTCGTATACAGGGTTATTGTTAGCATCTTTCTAAATTCCATATATATGCGTTAGTATACTGTATTGGTGTTTTTCTTTCTGGCTTACTTCACTCTGTATAATAGGCTCCAGTTTCATCCACCTCATTAGAACTGATTCAAATGTATTCTTTCTAATGGCTGAGTAATACTCCATTGTGTATATGTACCACAGCTTTCTTATCCATTCATCTGCTGATGGACATCTAGGTTGCTTCTATGTCCTGGCTATTATAAACAGTGCTGTGATGAACATTGGGGTACACGTGTCTCTTTCCCTTCTGGTTTCCTCAGTGTGTATGCCCAGCAGTGGGATTGCTGGATCATAAGGCAGTTCTATTTCCAGTTTTTTTAAGGAATCTCCACACTGTTCTCCATAGTGGCTGTACTAGTTTGCATTCCCACCAACAGTGTAAGAGGGTTCCCTTTTCTCCACACCCTCTCCAGCATTTATTGCTTGTAGACTTTTGGATTGCAGCCATTCTGACTGGCGTGAAATGGTACCTCATAGTGGTTTTGATTTGCATTTCTCTGATAATGAGTGATGTTGAGCATCTTTTAATGTGTTTGTTAGCCATCTGTATGTCTTCTTTGGAGAAATGTCTATTTAGTTCTTTGGCCCATATTTTGATTGGGTTATTTATTTTTCTGGAGTTGAGCTGTAGGAGTTGCTTGTATATTTTTGAGGTTAGTTGTTTGTCAGTTGCTTCATTTGCTATTAATTTCTCCCATTCTGAAGGCTGCCTTTTCACCTTGCTAATAGTTTCCTTTGATGTGCAGAAGCTTTTAAGTTTAATTAGGTCCCATTTGTTTATTTTTGCTTTTATTTCCAATATTCTGGGAGGTGGGTCATAGAGGATCCTGCTATGATTTATGTCAGAGAGTGTTTTGCCTAGGTTCTCCTCTAGGAGTTTTATAGTTTCTGGTGTTATCTTTAATCCATTTTGAGTTTATTTTTGTGTATGGTGTTAGAAAGTCTTCTAGCTTCATTCTTTTACAGGTGGTTGACCAGATTTCCCAGCACCACTTGTTAAAGAGATTGTCTTTAATCCATTGTATATTCTTGCCTCCATTGTCAAAGATAAGGTGTCCCTATGTGTGTGGATTTATGTCTGGGCTTTCTATTTTGTTCCATTGATCTATATTTCTGTCTTTGTTCCAGGACCATACTGTCTTGATAACTGTGGCTTTGTAGTAGAGCGTTAAGTCAGGTAGGTTGATTCCTCCAGTTCCATTCTTCTTTCTCAAGATCGCTTTGGCTATTCAAGGTTTTTTGTATTTCCATGCAAATTGTGAAATTATTTGTTCTAGCTCTGTGAAGAATACCGTTGGTAACTTGACAGGGATTGTATTGAATCCATAAATTGCTTTGGGTAGTATACTCATTTTCACTATACTGATTCTTCCAATCCATGAACATGGTATACTTCTCCATCTATTAGTGTCCTCTTTGATTTCTTTCACCCGTGTTTTATAGTTTTCTATGTATAGGTCTTTAGTTTGTTTAGGTAGATATATTCCTAAGTATTTTATTCTTTCCATTGCAATGGTGAATGGAATTGTTTCCTTAATTTCTCTTTCTGTTTTCTCATTATTAGTGTATAGGAATGCAAGGGATTTCTGAGTGTTGACTTTATATGCTGCAAATTTACTATAATCATTGATTAGTTCTAGTAATTTTCTGGTGGAGTCCTTAGGGTTTTCTATGTAGAGGATCATGTCATCTGCAAATAGTGAGAGTTTTACTTCTTCTTTTCCAATTTGGATTCCTTTTATTTATATTTCTGTTCTGATTGCTGTGGCCAAAACTTCCAAAACTATGTTGAATAGTAATGGTGAAAGTGGGCACTCTTTTCTTGTTCCTGATTTTAAAGGGAATGCTTTCAATTGTTCACGACTGAGTATAATGTTTGCTGTGGGTTTGTCATATATAGCTTTTATTATGTTGAGGTATGTTCCTTCTATTCCTGCTTTCTGGAGAGTTTTTATCATAAATGGTTGTTGAATTTTGTCACAGGCTTTCTCTGCATCTATTGAGATAATCACATGGCTTTTATTTTTCAATTTGTTAATGTGGTGTATTACATTGATTGATTTGTGGATACTGAAGAATCCTTGCATCCCTGGGATAAAGCCCACTTGGTCATTGTGTATGATCTTTTAATGTGTTGTTGGATTCTGATTGCTAGAATTTTGTTAAGGATTTTTGCATCTATGTTCATCAGTGATATTGGCCTGTAGTTTTTTTTTTTTTTGTGGGATCTTTGTCAGGTTTTGGTATTAGGGTGATGGTGGCCTCATAGAATGAGTTTGGAAGTTTACCTTCCTCTGCAATTTTCTGGAAGAGTTTGAGCAGGATAGGTGTTAGCTCTTCTCTAAATTTTTGGTAGAATTCAGCTGTGAAGCCGTCTGGACCTGGGCTTTTGTTTGCTGGAAGATTTTTGATTACAGTTTCAATTTCCGTGCTTGTGATGGGTCTGTTAAGATTTTCTATTTCTTCCTGGTCCAGTTTTGGAAAGTTGTACTTTTCTAAGAATTTGTCCATTTCTTCCACGTTGTCCATTTTATTGGCATATAATTGTTGATAGTAGTCTCTTATGATCCTTTGTATTTCTGTGTTGTCTGTTGTGATCTCTCCATTTTCATTTCTAATTTTATTGATTTGATTTTTCTCCCTTTGTTTCTTGATGAGTCTGGCTAATGGTTTGTCAATTTTATTTATCTTTTCAAAGAACCAGCTTTTGGCTTTGTTGATTTTTGCTATGGTCTCTTTTGTTTCTTTTGCATTTATTTCTGCTCTAATTTTTTTTTTTTTCTTCCAATTTTATTTTATTTTTAAACTTTACATAATTGTATTAGTTTTGCCAAATATCAAAATGAATCCGCCACAGGTATACATGTGTTCCCCATCCCGAACCCTCCTCCCTCCTCCCTCCCCATACCATCCCTCTGGGCCGTCCCAGTGCACCAGCCCCAAGCATCCAGCATCATGCATCGAACCTGGACTGGCAACTCGTTTCCTACATGATATTTTACATGTTTCACTGCCATTCTCCCACATCTTCCCACCCTCTCCCTCTCCCACAGAGTCCATAAGACTGTTCTATACATCAGTGTCTCTTTTGCTGTCTCGTACACCGGGTTATTGTTACCATCTTTCTAAATTCCATATATACCCACCTCCCAGAATATTGGAAATAAAAGTCTGCTCTAATTTTTAAGATTTCTTTCCTTCTACTAACCCTGAGGTTCTTCATTTCTTCCTTTTCTAGTTGCTTTAGGTGTAGAGTTAGGTTATTTATTTGACTTTTTTCTTGTTTCTTGAGGTGTGCCTGTATTGCTATGAACTTTCCCCTTAGGACTGCTTTTACTGTGTCCCACAGGTTTTGGGTTGTTGTGTTTTCATTTTCATTCGTTTCTATGCAAATTTTGATTTCTTTTTTGATTTCTTCTGTTATTTGTTGGTTATTCAGCAGCGTGTTGTTCATCCTCCATATGTTGGAATTTTTAATAGTTTTTCTCCTGTAATTGAGATCTAATCTTACTGCATTGTGGTCAGAAAAGATGCTTGGAATGATTTCTATTTTTTTGAATTTACCAAGGCTAGATTTATGGCCCAGGATGTGATCTATCCTGGAGAAGGTTCCATGTGCACCTGAGAAAAAGGTGAAATTCATTGTTTTTGGATGAAATGTCCTATAGATATCAATTAGGTCTAACTGGTCTATTGTATCTTTTAAAGTTTGTGTATCCTTGTTAATTTTCTGTTTAGTTGATCTATCGATAGGTGTGAGTGGGGTATTGAAGTCTCCCACTATTACTGTGTTATTGTTAATGTCTGCTTTCATACTTGTTAGCATTTGTCTTACATACTGTGGTGCTCCCGTGTTGGGTGCATATATATTTATAATTGTTATATCTTCTTGGATTGATCCTTTGATCATTATGTAGTGACCATCTTTGTCTCTTTTCACAGCCTTTGTTTTAAAGTCTATTTTATCTGATATGAGTATTGCTACTCCTGCTTTCTTTTGGTCCCTATTTGCATGGAAAATCTTTTTCCAGCCCTTCACTTTCAGTCTGTATGTGTCCCCTGTTTTGAGGTGGGTCTCTTGTAGACAACATATGTAGGGGTCTTGTTTTTGTATCCATTCAGCCAGTCTTTGTCTTTTGGTTGGGGCATTCAACCCTTTTACATTTAAGGTAATTACTGATAAGTATGATCCCGTTGCCATTTACTTTAGTTTTCGGTTCGAATTTATACACCATTTTTGTGTATCCTGTCTAGAGAATATCCTTTAGTATTTGTTGGAGAGCTGGTTTGGTGGTGCAGAATTCTCTCAGCTTTTGCTTGTCTGAAAAGCTTTTGATTTCTCCTTCATACTTGAATGAGATCCTTACTGGGTACAATAATCTGGGCTGGAGGTTATTTTCTTTCATCATTTTAAGTATGTCTTGCCATTCCCTCCTGGCTTGAAGAGTTTCTATTGAAAGATCAGCTGTTATCCTTATGGGAATTCCCTTGTTGTTATTTCTTGTTTTTCCCTTGCTGCTTTTAATATTTGTTCTTTGTGTTTGATCTTTGTTAATTTGATTAATATGTGTCTTGGGGTGTTTCGCCTTGGGTTTATCCTGTTTGGGACTCTCTGTTTCTTGGACTTGGGTGATTATTTCCTTCCCCATTTTAGGGAAGTTTTCAACTATTATCTCTTCAAGTATTTTCTCATGGTCTTTCTTTTTGTCTTCTTCTTCTGGGACCCCTATGATTCGAATGTTGTAGCATTTAATATTGTCCTGGAGGTCTCTGAGATTGTCCTCATTTCTTTTAATTCGTTTTTCTTTTATCCTCTCTGATTCATTTATTTCTGTCATCCTGTCTTCTAATTCACTAATCCTATCTTCTGCCTCTGTTATTCTATTATTTGTTGCCTCCAGAGTGTTTTTAATTTCATTTATTGCATTATTCATTGTATATTGACTCTTTTTTTATTTCTTCTAAGTCCTTGTTAAACCTTTCTTGCATCTTCTCAATCCTTGTCTCCAGGCTATTTATCTGTGATTCCATTTTGATTTCAAGATTTTGGGTCAATTTCACTATCATTATTCGGAATTCTTTATCAGGTAGATTCCCTATCTCTTCCTCTTTTGTTTGGTCTGGTGGGCATTTATCCTGTTCCTTTATCTGCTGGGTATTCCTCTGTCTCTTCATCTTGTTTAAATTGCTGATTTGGGGGTGTCCTTTCTGTATTCTGGACGTTTGTGGAGTTCTCTTTATTGTGGCATTTCCTCGTTGTGTGTGGGTTTGTAAGGTGGCTTGTCAAGGTTTCCTGGTTAGAGAAGCTCGTGTTGGTGTTCTGGAGGGTGGAGCTGTATTTCTTCTCTCTGGAGTGCAATGAAGTGTCCAGTAATGAGTTATGAGATGTCTGTGGTTTTGGGGTGACTTTTGGCAGCCTGTATCTTGAAGCTCAGGGCTGTGTTCCTTTGTTGCTGGAGAATTTGCTTGGTATGTCTTTCCCTGGAACTTGTTGGCCCTTGTGTAGTGCTTGGTTTCAGTGTCAGTATGGAGACTTTTGATGAGCTCTTGTCAATTAATGTTCTTTGGAGTCAGGAGTTCCCTGGAGGCAGGGTTTGGATTTAAGCCTCCTGCTTCCAGTTATTGGTCTTATTTTTACGGTAGTTTCAAAACTTCTCCTTCTATACAGCACCAATGCTAAAACATTCACGTTAAAGATGAAAAGTTTCTCTACCATGAGGGTCACCCAGAGAGGTTCACAGCGTTACATGGAGAAGAGAAGAGGGAGGAGGGAGTTAGAGGTGACCCGAATGAGATGAGGTGGAATCAATAGTGGAGAGAGTGGACTAGCCAATAATCACTTCCTTATGTGCACTCCACAACTGGACCGCTCAGAGATGTTCACAGAGTTATACAGAGAAGAGAAGATGGAGGAAGGAGACTGAGGTGGCCAGAAGGATAAAAGGGGGGAATGAAAAGGAGGGAGACATATCCAGCCAGTAATCTGTTCCCTAAGTGTTCTCCACTGTCTGGAACACACAGAAATTCACAGAGTTGGGTAGAGTAGAGAGGGGTTAGGGAGGAGATACAGGCGACCTGGTGGAGAAAAAGGAGTGTCCAAAGGGAGAGAGAGCAGTTAAGCCAGTAATCTCGTTCCCTAGTGAAAAATGAGTACTGAAGATTGGGTTCTTAAAGGTACAAAATTGGTAACAAATCCATAAAAGCAAAAGTTAAAAATCTAGAGTAGAGTTTGGAATTTCAAAAATAAATGTTAAAAAAAAGAAGAAGAAAAAGAAAGAGAGAAAAAAAAAACAAACAAAAACAAACAATGTCGCAAAAATTATAAAGAAAATACAGGTACAAAATTGATATCAAATACCAAAAAAGCATAAATTAAAAATCTAGAGTAGAGTTTGGAATTTCAGATATACAGTGTTATATAAAAGAAGAAGAGAAAGAAACAGGGAAAAGAAAAAAGAATCACAGAAATTATAAAAAAACTATAGGTACAAAATTGATAACAAATACCAAAAATCTAAAATCAAAAATCTAGAGTAGAGTTTGGAATTTCAAAACTACAATGTTAAAGAAAAGAAGAAAAAAAATGTCAAAAAGTTATAAATATATATATATATATATGAAGTTTGCTGGAAAAAAAAATAGGATCTTTTTTTTTTTTGCAAAGTAATAGGCTATAAAAGTGAAAATTAAAGGAATAATAGAGGACTTAAAATTTTTAAAAAATTTAAAAAAAAGAAAGAAAGAAAGAAAGAAAGAATGATCATAAAAATAGTATAAATATGTCGAGGACTTTCTCTGGTTTTGTTGTGAGTATTGTGGGTTCAGCTCATTTTTGGCTAGTTCCTTGGTCCAACTTTTACTTCTCAAGATCTATAGGCCCCTTCCTATGTAGTCGGTAGTAACCACAGGGTTTTAATCTGTTGCCTGTAGCTTCCAAGGCGGTTCCCTCTGTTATTGCTTCTTCTGTTTGCTGGACTCTTCGGTGTCTGGTTTCCGCCCTGATGCAAAGAGGATGGTGGAGGACACTTTTTTTTTTTTTTTTCTTTTTAGGCTCACTTGTTCAGTCGCGCTGTGGGGAGGGATAGCGGGATGCTGCAAACAAGTAACACTGGCGTGTGCTCGCAGTGCCTCAGCCACACTGGGTCTGCCCCCACTCACGGCGCGTGTCGCCTCCCTGCCCACACTGCTCAGGTTCTAGGTTGCTCCGCCGGGAACCATCCGTAGCCGGCCCTGGGCTGCCTGTACCTCCCAGGTCCAAGCTGCTCAGGTTCAGGCACTTGGGTAGTCCTCAGAGGCGCAGACTCGGTTGGGCCTGCATTTTGTGCCCTTCCCAGGTCCGAGCAGCTCAGGTGATGAGGTAT
The DNA here is from genome assembly GCF_029378745.1 of Bos indicus. Taxonomy (NCBI): domain Eukaryota; kingdom Metazoa; phylum Chordata; class Mammalia; order Artiodactyla; family Bovidae; genus Bos; species Bos indicus. Next base: position 71,169,175 of record NC_091789.1, read on the forward strand.
TTAGTGAGCGCAATTGCCGCGACTTATCGCCTCCCCGCCGCTCAGTTATTTAGGTGTACAACCGGCACACCTTCTCAGGGAGATGTTGACCGTCCAGACCCCCAAGAAGTTTTAGTTAGCAAAGAAGCCTACTTACAGTTTTATAGATAATGTCTCTCTGGGGCTGTGATTGCCCCCTTCTGGCTCTGGCTGCCTGTCACCGGAGGGGTAGGTCTGCAGCCTGCTATCTCTGTTAAGTCCTTTGTTCTGTGCACGGGCCTGGCGGTGTCTTAGGTTAGGGCTGGCTTTTCGTGTGATAGATATCCCACAGTCTGGTTTGCTAGTCCAGATTATTTCGCTCAGATAGCGCTCAGGGTATTCAAGCCAGGTCCTTACTCTAAGCGATGCAGCCTGTGCCCCACCTCCCTGCCCAGCCCCTGCTTGCTAATGGCGTGTGCAGGCGTCTGCGCTGCTTCTCCGCTGGGGTAGTTACCATAGGGCTCGCGATCTGCAAGTTTTAATTGTTTATTTATTTTTTTCTCCCTATTATGTTGCCCTCTGTGCTTCCAAAGCTCGGCACAGATTCGGCAGTGAGAAGGTTTCCTGATGTTTGGAAACTTCTCTCTTTTTAAGACTCCCTTCCCGGGACAGAGTTCTGTCCCTCCCTCTTTTGTCTCTTTTGTCTTTTATATTTTTTCCTACCTCCTTTCGAAGACTTGGGTTGCTTTTCTGGGTGCCTGATGTCCTCTACCGGCATTCAGAAGTTATTTTGTGGAATTTACTTGGCTTTTAAATGCTCTTTTGATGAATTTGTGGGGGAGAAAGTGTTCTCCCCGTCCTACTCCTCCGCCATCTTGGCTCCTCCCAGCAACAACCTTTCAAAATCAACCCTAAATACTCATTGGAAATACTGATGCTGAAATTCCAATATTTTGGTCATCTGATGTGAACAGCTGACTCATTGGAAAAGTCCCTGATGCTGGGAAAGATTGAGGGCAGAAGGAAAAGAGGGAATCAGAGGATGAGACAGCTGGATGTCATCAACAATGTAATGGACATGATGATGAGGGACACAGAGGCCTGGGTGTGCTGCAGTCCATGGGATAGCAAAGAGTTGGACAGGACTGGGCAACTGAACAACAGTAAGGCAATTTAAGCAACAACTATCCTTTCTGGCCAAATTCAAGGCAAATTGCAATACACTTGCTGATTTTTCAAAGTGTATTATCTCTTTTCCCCATAGACTGAGTGTTCTGAACTTTGCAACCATCCTATCTAACGTCTTAGAAACAGTGCTGTCTGATAAAATTTTCTGTAAATAGTCAAATGTTCCCTATCTGTACTATCTAATTAGAAATTTAAATGTAGCTAGTAGCCATTGAGGAACTGAAATGTCCATTTTATTTAATTATTTTAAATTGAAATAGCCACATGTGGCTAATGGCTACTATATTAAATAGTATTGCTGTAGTAGGTATGTGCTATGCATCTAAGATTGTTTGTTGATTGTTTACCACCATGGAGGTGGGGAATTTATTAAAATCTAAGTAAATACATATTTTCTTTAGATGTCTAAGATTCTAAAAGTCACATCACTTCTCAAAGCTCTTAAAAGCTGTGGTTTTATTTCCTACCTGTGAGAAGGAAATTCAAAAGATGAAACCAGGTCTAGTCTCCCTTGTGTTAGTTTTCACTATTTAAGAGCATTTGCAGAAGTCAACACCTCTATTCACCAATTTCCTTCTTTTTTTTTTTTTTTTTTTTTTCCACATTGGGGTGGAAATATTTACACACTGGTAGAAGAAGAAGGCATAAATGCAATTATGCTCTTTCCAATGTGACTTTATTTTATGTTAAAGTGGCATAATTTCAACAACAGGAAAAAAAAAAAAACTTTACTCATTTTTATAGAGATCTCAAAACTTGAGTTACATGTTATGTTTTTCTGAGTAAATATGAGAGGTAAACTACTTTGAAAATATTTTGTTTGATTTACTGGATATGGGGGAATATTGGTGTAGAGAAGCTGATTTGATAAACATTTCATATTTCATATAAGGCTTTAAAGGAGAGTATTGTCTTTGTTCAAATTAGAGCTAATTATTAAAAACACAGTAATTCTGTGAGTCAGGTGTTAAGCTGCTGTTAACATTAAATCAGCTATGGTAGGAATTACTTATACCACATAAATTGGCAAATGTTATAAATCAGAGGTTTTCACTTTCTTTTCTTTTTTTTTTCCCTCATCTATAGGCATACCACTGGATGCTGGCCCAAATACAAACTCTAAAACACTGGACTTTTAAGCCTATTACAGGAACCTGAAGGTTTTTATTTAATTCTAATATGCAACATTATCAGACTAGTCAAATGATATTATGAATAAGTATACTAAGTGGTGCATTCATTTGAGTCTATGAGCATTCAAACAAAAGTATACTGTCACATTATAAAAATACATATTATATAAATATGTAATCATGATTGTATGCACTTTACATCGCTCCTTTTAAAGAACCTGAAAAAATAAAGACAAACATAACACATTAATAATCATTTACTACTAAAATTTTAAGCACACAGAATATAGGAAAATTTAAAGCATTATATGTAGTTTTCACATGACTCAGGAATCCTGGCTTCAGATAGTACAAAACAAAATCAGCAAAAGCATGTTTTCAAAATAGTACACATTTGTTCATTTTATCCATTTACATTTTAAATCAAAAACTTTGTTTATTTTTTGTCTCTCCCTATTAGGTCACAAACCTTAATAATCACATGATGCATAATAGGGACCCAGTCAATAGAAAGCAAAAAATACAGATGGATCCACAGTATTTTTAAACCAGATATCAGTGTCTTATTCTGATTCTCCAGAAAGTGAGCATATAGGGAATGTATTTCAGCATAATAAAGGCCATATATGACAGATCTACAGCTAACATACCCAACTGTAAAAAGCTGAAAGCATTTCCTCTAAGATTAGTAACAAGATAAATATGTCCACACTCTTCACTTTTAGTCAAAACAGACTAACTCACTGAGGGCCACAGTCCTTACAGAAAGCATACTGCTACATGGCCATAAAAATATAAATGGAGCTTAATAAAAAATTATCAGTTCTTTCCCTTTCTTATAAAGATTATATTTTAAATTTTCTTTATTGCTTTAGAAGTTCACCAAATTAGAAGCTAATTTAATATTAAACAAATATGTCTAGAATCTCTTATTTCTTCTACCTTCAGTTCTTTTTCTCTCATGTTCACCTATTACAATAATATCAATATTTCAAGGCCTAGCTCAAATCCATCAACTGTAATACCATTTGTGATTCCTGTTCCCTCTCTTCTCTAACCTAGATTTGCTCTCTCCCTACTCTAAATTCATGTAATGCTTGATGGATTGCTATGCATCACAGTCTGTGTTGTTATGCAAGTTAAATGTGTACTTGTTATTCTCTAGAATTTAGGTTGTGGGTCCTGGAAGTCAGGAACTACATCCTAATTATTTCCCATATTACCCTATGTGATGTCTACATATTGAGTATTTTTGTTGAATAAATGGAGGGACAAAGGAACAAATCAAGGGTTGCCCTGATTAACTATACTATTTGATTCTATACACCCTTATATTATCTTCTCCACAAAAGGAAAAATGTATTACAAAACTTAGTTCATGTTATACTTGGAAGGCAAAGGAAGATGTGACAAACTAATAGGAGACATAAGGAAGATTATAAAATATTTGTGTTTCATTACACAATGGTCCAAAAATTTTGAAAAATTTTATTCTAGAATATGATAATGATAAAACTCCAATACTTTGGCCACCTCATGCAAAGAACTGACTCATTGGAAAAGACTCTGATGCTGGGGAAGATTGAAGGCGGGTGGAGAAGGGGATGACAGAAGATGAGATGGTTAGATGGCATCACCAACTCTATGGACATGAGTTTCAGTAAGCTCCGGGAGTTGGTGATGGACAGGGAAGCTTGGCATGCTGCAGTCCATGGGGTTGCAAAGAGTCAGACATGACTGAGCAACTGAACTGAACTGAATACTATAAATTATCATAAGGATTTGTTTAATGTTTCACAATTTTAAACTGTATTTTACTCATATTACCTCTAGACGGCCAATGAAATAGGTGGGATAGATTAGGACTTTTATTTTACAGTTGAGGAAAAAGTTGAGGAAGGTTAATTGCTATATCCAAGGTCATTCAGATATTAAGTAGCAGAATCAGAACTGAAATGCAGGTCTTTTTAACTATAAATCTTTTATGATATATACTATTCCACAACTGTCTCACAAACACCAAGAAGATGCAGTGTTTACTTTGTTTCACTCCAGCAATGGGAATGGATTTTGCACATTCTTCTGCTCTCTCTTTAGCTGAGCATGCCTCCCACACACTGTGCTCATGAATACAAGACAGGATGCTAGAATTAAAGGTAGTATCTGTGGTCATTGAATGAAAACAAATGACAATAACAAAAACACCTTAGCAGGCCTAGTCAGAAATCAAACTCATCAATACTTTATGCTAAGCAACTGAGTCAATGAGCTATGTGTTTATACTGAAGATTTCATGGAATTATTATTATTTTATCAAAATTGACATGTTATTAACAACTTTATCCTCTTCTAAATTACTATTCTTACCTTTATAACTGAGGCCCCAGCTCTAGAGAGTGGATTGTGAATCTGGGCTGCAGCAGCCATGTTGGCAATAGTATTAAGATGGTTCATCTGATTCATTGCCATAGCAACTGATGCAGGAGGTAAGCTGACTGGAAGTAGGGGATGAGGCATCATCATAAATGGCAGATCCAGTCCTAAAAGAGACAGTGCATGTTAAACTATAATATTAGTTACATTATATGGACAAATGGAAATTACATAAAAATTGATGTTATTAAATAGTTAAGAAAAAAAGTCTTCACTCTTGTTGAATTTTAAGTGGTTTTATCATATTTTAGTATCTCCTTGAGGAAATAATAGTATCTGTGGAATTTAACATGGTTTTATAATTTAAAAATGCACCTATATTCAGACTTTTATTTAACAATATTCCTTATTCTTGCTCTCACTTCCAAAATATTTATTTATAATGTTCAATTTTTTACTCATAAAAAGAAACAAAAAACTTTAAGCTAAACATCGTTGTGTTTAATAAAAAGAAGCAACTTGCCTTTTAAATATTATAATGTAATGATGTGTTGATACTTTCTAGCTTAACTCTTTCCTTAGGAGTAAAGCTAGTGAAGGTGATGAAATTTCAGTTGAGCTATTTCAAATCCTGAAAGATAATGCCATGAAAGTGCTGCACTCAATATGCCAGCAAATATGGAAAACTCAGCAGTGGCCACACGACTGGAAAAGGTCAGTTTTCATTCCAATCCCAAAGAAAGGCAATCCCAAAGAATGCTCAAACTACCGCACAATTGCACTCATCTCACATGCTAGTAAAGTAATACTCAAAATTCTCCAAGCCAGGCTTCAGCAACATGTGAACCTTGAACTTCAAGATGTTCAAGCTGGTTTTAGAAAAGGCAGAACAACCAGAAATCAAATTGCCAACATCCACTGGATCATCAAAAAAGCAAGAGAGTTCCAGAAAAACATCTATTTCTGCTTTATTGACTATGCCAAAGCCTTTGACTCTGTAGATCACAATAAACTGTGGAAAATTCTTCAAGAGATGGCAAAACCAGACCACCTGACCTGCCTCTTGAGAAACCTATATGCAGGTCAGGAAGCAACAGTTAGAACTGGACCTGGAACAACAGACTGGTTCCAAACAGCAAATGGAGTACGTCAAGGCTGTATATTGTCACCCTGCTTATTTAACTTATATGCAGAGTACATCATGAGAAACACTGGGCTGGAAGAAGCACAAGCTAGAATCAAGACTGCCAGGAGAAATATCAATAACCTCAGATATGCAGATGACACCACCTTTATGGCAGAAAGTGAAGAGGAACTAAAATGCCTCTTGATGAAAATGAAAGAGGAGAGTGAAAAAGTTGGCTTAGAGCTCAACATTCAGAAAACGAAGATCATGGCATCTGGTCCCATCACTTCATGGGAAGTAGAAGGGGAAACAGTGGAAACAGTGTCAGACTTTATTTTTGGGGGCTCCAAAATCACTGCAGATGGTGACTGCAGCCATGAAATTAAAAGACACTTACTCCTTGGAAGGAAAGTTATGACCAACCTAGATACCATATTTAAAAGCAGAGACATTACTTTGCCAACAAAGGTCCGTCTAGTCAAGGCTATTGTTTTTCCAGTAGTCATGTATGGATGTGAGAGTTGGAATGTGAAGAAAGCTGAGTGTCGAAGAATTGATGCTTTTGAACTGTGGTATTCGATTAGACTCTTGAGCGTCCCTTGGACTGCAAGGAGATCCAACCAGTCCATTTTAAAGGAGCTGAGTCCTGGGTGTTCTTTGGAAGGAATGATGCTAAAGCTGAAACTCCAGTACTTTGGCCACCTCATGCAAAGAGTTGACTCATTGGAAAAGACTCTGATGCTGGGAGAGATTGGGGGCAGGAGGAGAAGGGGACGACAGAGGATGAGATGGCTGGATGGCATCACTGACTCGATAGACATGAGTTTGGGTGAACTCTGGGAGTTGGTGATGGACAGGGAGGCCTGGCGTGCTGCAATTCATGGGGTCACAGAGTCGGAGATGACTGACTGAGTGACTGAACTGAACTGAACTGAATAGAGGTACTAGTATGATAAGATGTAGATTCTTTAGGCTTCAGAATGATTGAAGAAAATAAGACTGGGACTATGTCCTAGTCTTTTAGCTATAAATCTCTAAAATGAATGCTTATAGTTCTAATTTGAAGACTTTGTCCATAAGGAATAAGTCCTCTATCAAAATATCAACCTGTTTTCCAGTTTAATAACGAATATCCACATATTTGGGTAGTTCCAAGAATTCTATTTGTTTTATTATGCAAAGTGAAATATTTTTCACATATTTTAACTTTCTGAAAGAATATCTTTCAAGTATTATCCATATAACACTTGTGGTAGCCACAGATATGTCATTATGAAAAAAAAAGTAACAAATTGAAATAGTTGTCTGCTTATCCTTCATAAGGTTGGTATTTGTATGGAAAGAATGGAAAGACCTTTGAGTAGAGGCTAGGGAAAGTTGGCCTAACATTATGGATATTAACATGACTACAATAAGTAAACCATATCACATTATAATGTATTTTAAGCTATTGTCTTGCCAGTAATCTTGCCTTTTTTGGACATGATCCCAGAAACAAGTAATATTTAACAGATGTTCGAAAATGTGCCTCCTTGTAATTTTCCAAAATTATTATAGGCTATTGAAACTCTACTATGGGCAATGTTTATGTTAATCTTACACACAATTATCAAATGTTAATAACGTCCCTTTCTCCTGTTTGCATCCCATCATTTTTTCTTGTTTCCAATATCACAACAACAAGTGTACAATGAATCTATAGGAAATATATTCAGAGACCTCTTAAATCTCATTCCTCAAAACAACAGTAATGGTAATACAAACACTCAAAACATAATTTTAGGACACAAACAGGGTTAGAAGGAAGAATGTTGTAAATAAATCTCCTGGGCTCAACAAAGATGGTTGAGTTAAAGTCATTAACAAAGTTTTCAAAAGTAGCACAATGAAACAAACTCCTAGATATGACAGGTCTCACACATTAAAATGATCACTCTATTAAAGAAATTCCTAAATAAAGAATAAAACAGTCATCAATATTTCTGATAAAGACAGACACAAAATGTACTGTTATCAGAATTATTCAAGGATAAAAAAGCTGGAAACAAATTTAGTGTGGAATCTAAGAAGGGAAACATATTCTACACTTCCTATGACTCCAAATCCCCAAAGAGTATTAGTAAAGTATTTAAAAATCTTCCCCATCACTTCATTTATGGCTCACCCTCTGATTTGCTTTTAGGAGCAATCTATTAAAACAGATTTTGCAGTTTTGAAGCCTTTTTCCTGTGATTATTAATTTAAAGTCTCAATAGAGTGCAAACACTGAATTAAAAATGGATTTCTGTGTCACCTTTTAAATTAGTTTATTTTCAGTTAACTTTACAAAATTATGTAGATGTATATGTATTTTATGCTTTACCCATCATGCAGCTTTGCTATAATGATGGGACATTCCATAACATAAATTAATCACTATTTATCTCTCCCTAAAATCTTCACCTCTTGTTCAACATAATAGCAACCATCAATAACCTTCGCCTTATGTTCAACATAATAGCAACTATCAATAACCCATTTATATAAGGTTAACATTTACAACAAACCCAAGACAATTGTGGACTTCCAATTCTTCTTTGTATAGTTAGTATTTTAATAGAAAATTGATCAAACTATAAATGAAAAGTAGCCATCAGTGCCTCAATTTATCACTCAAATGCTCAAACTTTTGTTGAATTTACACTTCTGTTAACAGTATAATACTCTTTCCTCATCCTTGAAAGGTTTTCAGTATTATCCAGATACCATTTGGCCATATCAAGGCATATGCCTATGTAAAGTCCAGTTGACAAGCAAACTACATGCAAACTACAAAGAGAATTTAACAGCCCACTGACAGTTTTAAAATATAATTCATTCAAACATTTCAAATAACCATGAAGTACTTAAAAGCCACAACTTCAGATCATGACCTACAATAACTAACCATCAATTGACTATAATATCCTGGAATTTAAGCTAATATTTATATTACATGTGAGTTTAATAGTGACCCCACTTGAGATGCACATGCAAAGCATATGCAAATACAGAGTTACGCAAGTCAAACTTTTTCCGAAAGCTGAAAACATTAAATTAAGAGCCATCAATATATATATAATTTCAGCAATCTGGCTCATTGAATTACATATCAGAAATGTACAGAGACTTTTAATAGAATGGTAATGAAGACAAACTCTTTTCAAAAATCACCAAAATGTTATTTTTTTCTTTCTTGTCAATCACATCAGGTGTACTACTATAAGCCCTCTTTCTAATGCATCTTGGTATTGTGGCAACTCCTTTAAGTTTTACGTAAGTGCATGGCACCACCTCCTTTCAGGAATTAAGGCTACAAATTTCATAATACTCTGATCTTCCCTCTACAATTACACTTACATTTGGTTTCCAAGTCATTGTCATATGTAATATCTTGTATTCTACAGTCAGGCACCAATCCTGTCATGCCTAGATGGTAAAATGTTTTCCTGGTTGGTTTTCCTATACCATTGAATTTGCCTTTCCACTTCAATTTTTAAGACTTTCAGCGGCTACTCATTATCTCCAGAATAAAACAGAAGCTCTCTGGTTTCATATGAATTTAACTTTCTAGCTTTGATATTTCACTATATTCTTCTATGTATGCCCTATTCTTTCCCCTCTGGGCCAGCTGCAGTTCTCCACAATTTTAATTCATCTTAGCTTTCACTTTTTTTTCTTTTCTCATTATTATTTTATTTAATTGGAGGCTAATTACAATGTCGTGGTTTTTGCCATACATTGACATGAATCAGCCATGGGTGTACATGTGTTCCCCATTGTGAACTCCTCTCCCACCTCTCTCCCCATCTCATCTCTCAGGGTTGTCCCAGTGCACTGGCTTTAAGTGCCCTATTTCATGCATAAAATTTGGACTGATCATCTGTTTCACATATGTTAATATACATGTTTCAATGCTATTCTCTTAAATCATCCCACCCTCGCCTTATCCCATGGAGTCCAAAATACTGTTCTTTATATCTCTGTCTCTTTTGCTGTCTCACATATAGGGTCATCATTACCATCTTTCTAAATCCCATATATATGTGTTAATATACTGTATTGGTGTTTTTCTTTCTGACTTATGTCACTCTGTATAATAGGCTCCAGTTTCATCCACCTCATTAGAACTGAAAATGCAAGCCTTCACTTTTGTTGATTTTTCTCTCTGAATTCTGCCACTCTAACCCTATTTATTCAGGTATGGCAAAAGTTGTCTTTTATTTTAATCAACTGACTTTATTTTTAGAACATTTTTACATTTACAGAAAAAGTGAGCAGAAATTACAGAGAATTTCCATATACTTCCTCTCCACCAGCAGTTTCCCCTCTAATTAACATCATATACTAGTGAGGTACACTTGCTGCAATACATGAATCAATATTGATACACTATTGTTAACTACTGTCCATAGTGTACAACAGAGTTCATTCTTTGTGTTACAAATTATATGGCTTTTCACAAATGCACAACATCATGTGTCTACCATTACAGTATCATACAGATTACTTAGTTTCACTCCCTTAAAAATCTCTTCTGCTCCATCTATTCACTCCTTCTCTTAAACTTGGCTTTTAATGTCTCTATAAGTTTGCCTTTTCCTGAATGCCATATAGGTGGAATCATACAGTATTTACTCTTTTCAGACTGGCTCTGTTTCACTTGGCAATATGCACTAGTCTTTTCTTGATTTCATAGTTTATTTGTTTTGTTGCTAATTATTGTTCCATGGCATGGATATACCAGTTTGTTTACTCATTTAACTACTGAAGGACACTGTGGTTGCTTTCAACTTTTAGCAATTATGAATAAAGTTGCTATAAACATTGGTATGTAGATTTGTTTAGACATAATATTTTAATTCATTTGGATAAACAAGGAGACTCTGTTTAGCTTCGTGAGAAAGCACCAAATGCTTTCCAAATTGCTGTGCCATACTACATTCCCACCAGCAATAAATGAGAGTTCTTGTTGCTCCACATCCATACCAGCAGTTAATGTTGATACAGTTCTGAATTTTAGCCATTCCAATAGGTGTGCAGGGGTACCTCATTTTTGTTTAATCTGAAATTCTCTAATGGCATATGATGTTGAATATATATTCATATGGTTATATGTCATTTGTACATTTTATTTGATGAGGGTCTGTTCCAGGTCTTTGACACGATTTTAATCAGGTTCTTTTTTTTTTTAATTGAACTATAACTGACTTACAATATTAGATTATCTTCAGGTGTACACTTAGTTATTTTATATTTTATAGCTTACACACCATACAACACTATTAAAAAATATTGATTCTATTTGATGTCATGTTTGTTACATCCTTAAAACACTTATTTTCTAACTTGCAGTTTGTACTTCTTAATCCCTTTCACCTATTTGGTCCTTCCCACAATACCTGTCCCTTGTGATAACCACTAATTTGTTCTCTGAATCTGCCAGTCTGTACCTGTTTTTAATACTTGTTAATTTTGATTTTTGAAAAATTTCACATTTTTGATATACATACAACATAGAGCATTTGTTTTTCTCTGACTTATTTCTCTAAGCATAATACCTTCCATGTACATCCACACTGTTGCAAATGGTAAGATTTCATTCTTTATTATTGCTGAGAAATATTATATTGTGGTGTGTGTGTGTGTGACCTTTTCTTTATCCATTCATCTGCTGTAGGCACTTAGGTGGCTTCCATTATTTGGCTATTATAAATAATGCTGCTATGTACATCTAGGTTCATATTTCTTTTTAAGTTAGTATTTTTGTTTTTGTTTTTTGTTTTTTTGTTTTTTTCAGATAAATACCCAGAGTAAAACTGCTGGATGGTATGGTAGTTCTGATTTCAATTTTTTGAGGAACTTCCATATCATTTTCCATATGGTTGCACCAATTTAAATTCCGTCAACAGTGCATGACGGTTCCTTTTCTCCAGATTCTTGCCAATATTTGTTTTGTTTTGTTTTTTAATAACAATAATTCACAGGCATGAGGTGATATCTCAGTTTGGTTTTGATTTGCATTTCCCTGATGATTAGGGATGTTGAGCATCTTTTCATGTGTCTGTTTGCCATCTAGATTTTCTTTGGAAAAATCTCTTCAGGTTTACTACTCATTTTTTAATCAGGTGATTTTTGGATGTTGAGTTGTATAATGTATAAGTCTTTTGTATGTCTTGGGTATTAAGTTTCTTATCAGATATATTTTTGAAAATATCTTCTCCCATTCAGTAAGCAACTTTTTCTATTAATAGTTTCCTTCACTGTGCAAAAACTTTGTAGTTTGTAGCCACAACTGATTCTTTGTTTACTTTTGTTTCCCTTGCCTGAGGACAAATATCCAAAAGAATATTGCCAAGACTGATGACAAAGACCTTACTTTGTATGTTCTATTATTTCCCAAATAATCCCTCTGCCCCCCTCCAGCAAGTTAATTTTAGGATTCTTGATGTTTTCCCTAAATTGTTTTCATTTTTTTAAATTTTATCCTCTTTCTGTTCAGATTGGGTGATTTCCACTACTCTGTTTTCCATTTTGCAAATGCATTCCTTTGTATCATCCTATCAACTGCTGATTGCTTCTAGTTCATTTTTTTTTATGTTATTATATCCTTAATTTATGTTTAGTTATTCTTTATGTCTTCCATCTGTTAAATTCCTCTTTGTGTTCACCCATTCTTCTCTTGACTTCACTGAGGGTCTTTATGATATTAACTTGAACTCTTTATTGGGTAGATTCCTTATCTCCACTTTGCTAAGTTCTTCTGTGGTTCTGTCTTATTTCTTTGTTTGAAACACATTCTTCTTTCTTCTCACTTTGCCTACTTTTCTGTGTATAATTCTATGCATTAAGGAGCTTGGTTACATTTCCTGATCTTGTAAAATTGGCCTTATATAGGAGACATCCTATGAGGCACAGCAGCACAAGTTATATGCTCTAAGAGTGCCTTCTGTGTGGGCTGCATGAACACTTCGTTGTGATGGGATCAATTACTACGGGCACACTATTAGGAAGGGTTAGTTTCGCCCATTTGGCTGCCAGGGATCTTTTTGTGCAATGGCTACAGGCTCATTGGTGGGTTGGACTGTGTGTTGGCTGGGATAGTTGTACTGCTCAGGCAGTCCCAAGGTTTGTGCTAGCCCACTGGCAGTGGGGATGGGGATGGGGAGTCTCAGTATCACTGGCTTCTGGGCCTCAAGTGTCCCAGGGGTGGTGTTTGCATATACATTCCTGCGATAAGGTTCTGGTGTGACTGGATATAAGGCCTGTGTGGCTAGGATTGGTGCCAGCATGCTGGTATGTGGAACTGGGTCCTAGAGAATTTGTCTGTGTGACCCAGTGGGCCTGGGACTGATACCAGCCCTGTGGGGGCAGGGCCAAGTCATAGCTTGGCTGGTTATGTCACCTGGTGAGTCTCATGGCTGGCAAAGACCCACTGGTGAGTATAGCTGTAGCTGGCTACTTAACCAGAGGAGTGTGGGACTCAGGTTATTATAGATGGGATATAAAACCTCAGGGCTAATAGACTACAGAGAGAAGTCCAAAATGGCACTCATCAGAACTGGTGTTCTCATGATAAAATGAGCTCCAAAAAATGTCTACTGACATTCTATGTCCCCAGGCATAATCCTTGTTGCTTCCTGCCTCTCTGAGAGGCTCTCTAAGATCAGCAAGTGTATCTGACTAAAGCTTGTTTCAAACTACTGCTTCTGTGCTGCAAAAGTTATAAGATTTTACATGCATTCCTTAAGAGCAGAGCTTCTGTTTCCTACAGCCCACTGACTCTCTATACACAAGCCCCACTGGCCTTCAAAATAAGGCCTTCTTGTTCCAGGGTGTTCTCTGTTGGATGCAAGTTGCCTAGGCTACGGAACTTGATGTGGGGCTTGGGCAACTTTCTCCTTGGAGAGAATCTCTGCTATTGTGATTACTCTCCCATATTTCAGTTACCTACCCTGGTGTGTGAGTGCTGATGATTTGACTTCTCCACTCATCCTATCTATCTTGTTGCGGTTATTTCCTTATGTCTTAAGTTGTGGAAAATCTTTTCTGCTGGTCTTCAGGTCATTCTATAAATACTTACTCTGTGAATAGTTGTAATTTTAGTGTGCTTTTGGAAGAACTTTGAACTTGGCTTTCCCACTCTTCCAACTTAGCCACACTGCCTCCAATTCTATATTTTTAATAAATATGTGTCTTTATAATTAAAGTAAGTTTCTTAAAGAAAATAAATTGTTTTCTTATCAACTTCAATAGTTTCCATATTTGCAGTTTTTTTTTTTTTTTAATTGAATCATGATTATATACAAGGGCCACTCTGGTGGTTCAAATGGTTCAGAATCTACCTACAATGCAGGAGACCAAGGTTCAATCCCTGGGTCGGGAAGATCCCTTGGAGAAGGGAATGGTTACCCACTTCAATGTTGTTGCCTGGATAATTTCATGAACAGAGACTACCAGGCTACACTCCATGGGGTTGCAAAGAGTTGGACATGACTGAGCAAGCACACATGCATAATTATAGTTGGACATGACTGAGCAAGTACACATGCATAATTAAATAGGAAGTAGGTGGTTTACATACAAGCAAAATCACCAACACCATAGGTCACTAATATGCACATTTATGTCTTTAGTTGGTATATTCAGTTCAGCTCAGTTCAGTTGCTCAGTCGTGTCCGACTCTTTGTGACCCCATGAATCGCAGCACGCCAGGGCTCCCTGTCCATCACCAACTCCCGGAGTTCACCCAGACTCACGTCCATCGAGTCAGTGATGCCATCCAGACATCTCATCCTCTGTTGTCCCCTTCTCCCCCTGCCCCCAATCCCTCGCAGCATCAGAGGCTTTTCCAATGAGTCAACTCTTCACATGAGGTGGCCAAAGTACTAGAGTTTCAGCTTTAGCATCATTCCTTCCAAAGAACACCCAGGACTGATCTCCTTCAGAATGGACTGGTTGGATTTCCTTGCAGTCCAAGGGACTCTCAAGAGTCTTCTCCAACACCACAGTTCAAAAGCATCAATTCTTCTGTGCTCAGCCTTCTTCACAGTCCAACTCTCACATCCATACATGACCACAGGAGAAACAATAGCCTTGACTAGATGAACTTTTGTTGGCAAAGTTGTGTTTCTGCTTCTGAATATGCTATCTAGGTTGGTCATAACTTTCCTTCCAAGACCAATCATATTTAGAATGTGCTGCATTCAATATGCCAGAAAATTTGGAAAACTCAGCAGTGGCCACAGGACTGGAAAAGGTCAGTTTTCATTCCAATCCCAAAGAATGCTCAAACTACCACACAATTGCACTCATCTCACACACTAGTAAAGTAATGCTCAAAATTCTCCAAGCCAGGCTTTAGCAATAAGTGAACCATGAACTTCCAGATGTTCAAGCTGGTTTTAGGAAAGGCAAAGGAACCAGAGGTCAAATTGCCAAAATCTGCTGGATCATTCAAAAAGCAAGAGAGTTCCAGAAAAACATCTATTTCTGCTTTATTGACTAGGCCAAAGCTTTTGACTGTGTGGATCACAGTAAAATGTGGAAAATTCTGAAAGAGATGGAAATACTAGAACACTTGACCTACCTCTTGAGAAACCTATATGCAGGTCAGGAAGCAACAGTTAGAACTGGACATGGAACAACAGACTGATTCCAAACAGGAAATGGAGTACGTCAAGGCTGTATATTGTCACCCTGCTTATTTAACTTATATGCAGAGTACATCATGAGAAACACTGGGCTGGAAGAAGCACAAGCTGGAATCAAGACTGCCTGGAGAAATATCAATAACCTCAGATATGCAGATGACACCACCTTTATGGCAGAAAGTGAAGAGGAACTAAAACGCCTCTTGATGAAAGTGAAAGAGGAGAGTGAAAAAGTTGGCTTAAAGCTCAACATTCAGAAAACTAAGATCATGGCATCTGGTCCCATCACTTCATGGGAAATAGATGGGGAAACAGTGAAAACAGTGTCAGACTTTATTTTTGGGGGCTCCAAAATCACTGCAGATGGTGATTTCAGCCATGAAATTAAAAGACACTTACTCCTTGGAAGGAAAGTTATGACCAACTTAGCTTATTCAAAAGCAGAGACATTACTTTGCCAATAAAGGTGCGCCTAGTCAAGGCTCTGTTTTTTTCCAGTAGTCATGTATGGATGGGAGAGTTGGACTGTGAAGAAAGCTGAGCACCAAAGAATTGATGCTTTTGAACGTGGTGTTGGAGAAGACTCTTGAAAGTCCCTTGGACTGCAAGGAAATCCAACCAGTCCATTCTGAAGGAGATCAGTCCTGGGTGTTCTTTGGAAGGAATGATGCTAAAGCTGAAACTCCAATACTTTGGCCACCTCATGTGAAGAGTTGACTCATTGGAAAAGACTCTGATGCTGGGAGGGATTGGAGGCAGGAGGAGAAGGGGACAACAGAGGATGAGATGGCTGGATGGCATCACCGACTCGATGGACGTGAGTTTGAGTGAACTCTGGGAGTTGGTGATGGACAGGGAGGACTGGCGTGCTGCAATTCATGGGGTCTCAAAGAATCGGACATGACTGAGCAACTGAACTGAACTGAACTGATGCTACTTGAATAAGTAGCTATCATATTTTCTATTCATTATCCTTGGTTCTTTTTAAATCTTGTTTTCCATTATTTTCTTGACTTCTGTAGTGTTAACTGATGATTTTATATGATTCATTTTCTCTCCTCTTTTATCAGGTTATTTATACTTATTTTTACAAAATTTTAGTGATTTCTCTTTTAGTTTGTAATATATATTTTACAACTTATTTAAAACTGCTTTCGATTAACACTAAATCACTTCATGAATTTTTGAGGTTGCACACAAGAACTGTCTTTCAGACTCTTTTGTTGACTATGAGGGCTGCTCCATTGCTTCTAAGGAATTCTTGCCCACAGCAGTAGATATAATCGTCCTTTGAATTTGCCCATTCCTATCCATTTTAGTTCACTGATTCCTAAAAGGTTGATGTTCAATCTTGCCATCTCCTTCTTAACCACATCCTATTTACCTTCATTCATGGACCTAACATTCCAGGATCTTATGCAATAGTGTTTTTCATGGCACTGGATTTTATTTTTATGACCAGACACATCCAGAGGACACATCCACCACCAGAACTGAGTATCATTTCTGCTTTGTTCAAGCTGCTTCATTCTTTCTAGAGTTATTGGTAATTACCTTCCACTTTTCCTCAGTAGCATAGTGAACACTATCCAACCTGGAGGTGGGGATCATCTTCTGGTGTCACACTTTTTTGCCTTTTCCTACTGTTAATAAGGCCCTCATGTCAAAAATGCTGGAGTGAGTTTGTATTTCCCCCTCCAGTGGACCACAAATTGTCAGAACTCAAAAACTATAGAATGATCATAGTTCATTTCCAAGGCAAACCATTCAACGTCACAGTAACCGAAGTCTATGCCCCAGCCACTAATGCTAAAGAAGCTGAAGTTGACTGGTTGTATGAAGATTTACAACACCTTCTAGAAGTAATAGTAGAAAATGATATCTATTTCATCATAGGGGATTGGAATGCAAAAGTAGGAAGTCAAGAGAAACCCCAAAAAACAAGCAAGTTTGGCCTTGGAATGCAAAATGAAGCAGAGCAAAGGCTAACAGAGCTTTGACAAGAGAACACACTCGTCATAGCAAACACTCTTTTCCAACAACCCAAGAGACAACTCAACACATTGACCAGATGGTCATTATTGAAATCAGATTCATTATATTTTTTGCAGCCAGAGATGGAAAAGCTCTATACAGTCCAAAAAAAAAAAAAAAAAAAAATGGAGGTGACTGTGGCTCAGATCATCAGCTCCTTATTGCAAAATTGAGGCTTAAATCGAAGAAATTAGGAAAACTACCAGAACATTCATGTATGACCTAAATCACATCACTTATGATTATACAGTGTGGTTGATGAATAGATTCAAGGGATTAGATTTGGAAGATAAAGTGTCTGAAGAACTACGAACAAAAGTAGATAAAATTATACAGAAGGCAGTCATTAAAACCATCTCAAAGAAGAACAAATGCAAGAAGGCAAAGTGGTTATCTGAGGAGCTTTTACCAATAGCTGAGGAAAGAAGAGAAGTGAAAGTCAAGGGAGATAGGGAAAGATATAGCTAAGTGAATGCAGAGTTCTAGATAATAGCAAGGAGAAATAAGAAGGCATTTGTAAATTAACAATGCAAATGAATAGAGGAAAACAGTAGAATAGGAAAGACTAGAAATCTCTTCAACAAACTTGAAGACATCTAGGAAACATTTCAAGCAAGGATGGGCATGATAAAGGATAGAAACAATAAAGATCTAACAGAAGCAGAAGAGATTAAAAAGAGATGCCAAAAGTACACAGAAGAACTGTACAAAAAATGTCTTAATGATCCAGATAACAACGATGGTATACTCACTAACTTAGAGCCTGATATCCTGAAACATTAACTTATGTGAGCCTTAGGAAGCATTATTACGAACAAAGTTAGTGGCGATGACAGAATTCCAGTTGAGCTATTTTAAATCCTAAAAGATGATGCTTATAAAGTGCTGCACTCAACATGCCAGCAAATTTGGAAAACTTAGCAATGGCCCCAGGACTAGGAAAGGTCAGTTTTCATTCCAGTCCCAAAGAAGGGCAATGTCAAAGAATATTCAAACTACCATACATTTTTGCTCATCTCACATGATAGCAAGGTTATGCTCAAAATCCTTGAAGCTAGACTTCAGCAGTACATGAACTGAGAACTTTCAGATGGAAAAGCTGGTTTTCTAAAAGGCAGAGGAATCAGAGAAAAAATTGCCAACAATCATTGGTTCATGGAGAAAGCAAGGGAGTTACAGAAAAACATATACTTCTGCTTCACTGACTACACTAGAGCCTTTGATTGTGTGGATTAAAAAAAAAAAAAACTGAACAAATTATTAAAGAGAAGAGCCTTTGATTTTTTGGATCACAAAAAAATTGAAAAATTATTAAAGAGATGGAATTGCCGGACGTCCTACTTGTCTTTTGAGAAACTTGTATGTGGGTCAAGAGGAAACAGTTAGAGTCAAAAATGGAAAAACGGACTGGTTCTAAATTGGGAAAGGAGTACAAAAAGTCTATTTATTGTCACCCTTCTTATTTAACTCATATGCAGAGTACATCATGTGTGATGCCAGGCTGGTTGAATTACAAGCTGGAATCAAAATTACTTGGAGAAATACTAACCACCTCAAATAGGCAGAAGATACCACTCTAATGGCAGAAAGTAAAGAAGAAGTAAAGAGCTTCTTGATCAGGATGAAAAAGGAGAGTGAAAAAGTTCGTTGAAACTCAACATTTCAAATAAGATCATGGCATCTAGTCTCATCATTTCATGTAAAATAGGGAAAAATTGGAATTTTCCTAGGCTCCAAAAACACTGCGGATGGTGACTACAGCTATTAAAAGATGCTAGCTCCTTGGAAGAAAAACTTTGACAAACTAGACACCATATTAAAAAGCAAGAAGTAATTTTGCTGACAAATGTCGCTATAGAAAAAGTTATGTTTGTCAAGTAGTTCTTTACAAATGTGAGGGTTGGACTACAAAGAAGGCTGAGCACTGAATAATTGATGCTTTTGAATTGTGGTAAGAGAAGACAATATACAGACTTGACGTACTCCTTTTCCTATTTGGAACCAGTCTGTTGTTCCATGTCCAGTTCTAACTGTTGCTTCCTGACCTGCATAAAGGTTTCTCAAGAGGCAGGTCAGTGATCTGGTATTCCCATCTCTTTCAGAATGTTCCACAGTTTATTGTGATTCACACAGTCAAAGGCTTTGGCATAGTCAATAAAGCAGAAATAGATGTTTTTCTGGAACTCTCTTGCTTTTTTGATGATCCAGCAGCTGTTGGCATTTTGATCTCTGGTTCCTCTGCCTTTTCTAAAACCAGCTTGAACATCTGGAAGTTAATGGCTCACGTATTACTAAAGCCTGGATTGGAGAATTTTGAGCATTACTTTACTAGCATGTGAGATGAGTGCAATTGTGCAGTAGTTTGAGCATTCTTTGGCATTGCCTTTCTTTGGGATTGGAAGGAAAACTGACCTTTTCCAGCCCTGTGGCCACTGCTGAGTTTCCCAAATTTGCTGGCATATTGAGTTCAGCACTTTCACAGCACCATCTTTCAGGATTTGAAATAGCTCCCCTGGAATTCATCACCTCCACTAGCTTTGTTTGTAGTGATGCTTTCTAAGGCCCACTTGACTTCACACTCTAGGATGTCTGGCTCTAGGTGAGTGATCACACCATCGTGATGATCTGGGTCGTGAAGCTCTTTTTTGAACAGTTTTTCTGTGTATTCTTGCCACCTCTTCTTAATATCTTCTGCTTCTGTTAGGTCCATACCATTTCTGTCCTTTATCGAGCCCATCTTTGCATAAAGTGTTCCCTTGGTATCTCTAATTTTGTTGAAGAGATCTCTAGTCCATTCTGTTGTTTTCCTCTATTTCTTTGTATTGATCGCTGAGGAAGGCTTTCTTATCTCTTCTTGCTATTCTTTGGAACTCTACATTCAGACGTTTATATCTTTCCTTTTCTCTTTCGCTTTTCACGCCTCTTCTTTTCACAGCTATTTGTAAGGCCTCCTCAGACATTTTGCTTTTTTTGCATTTCTTTTCCATGAGAATGGTCTTGATCCCTGTCTCCTGTAGAGTGTCACGAATCTCAGTCCATAGTTCATCAGGGACTCTATCAGATCTAGTGCCTTAAATCTATTCTCACTTCCACTGTATAATTTGATTTAGGTCATACCTGAATGGTCTAGTGGTTCTGCCTACTTTCTACAATTTAAGTCTGAATTTGGCAATAAGAAGTTCATGATCTGAGCCACAGTCAGCTCCCAGTCTTGTTTTCGCTGACTCTATAGAGCTTCTCCATCTTTGGCTGCAAAGAATATAATCAATCTGATTTTGGTGTTGACCATCTGGTGATGTTCATGTGTCGAGTCTTCTCTTGTGTTGTTGAAAGAGGGTGTTTGCTATGACCAGTGCGTTCTCTTGGCAGAATTCTATTAGCCTTTGCCCTGCTTCATTCCATACTCCAAGGCCAAATTTGCCTGTTACTCCAGGTGTTTCTTGACTTCTTACTTTTGCATTCCAGCCCCTTATAATGAAAAGGACATCTTTTTTGGGTGTAAGTTCTAAATGGTCTTGTAGGTCTTCATAGAACTGTTCAACTTCAGCTACTTCAGCGTTACTGGTTGGGCTGAAGGAAGCACAAGCTGGAATCGAGATTGCCAGGAGAAATATCAATAACCTCAGATATGCAGATAACACCACCTTTATGGCAGAAAGTGAAGAGGAACTAAAACTTCTCTTGATGAAAGTCAAAGAGGAGAGTAAAAAAGTTGGCTTAAAGCTCAACATTCATAAAACGAAGATCATGGCATCTGGTCCCATCACTTCATGGGAAATAGATGGGGAAACAGTGGAAACAGTGTCAGACGTCTTTGGGCTCCAAAATCACTGCAGATGGTGACAGCAGCCATGAAATTAAAAGACGCTTACTCCTTGGAAGGAAAGTTATGACCAACCTAGATAGCATATTAAAAAGAAGAGACATTACTTTGCCAAAAAAAGGTCTGTCTAATCAAGGCTATGGTTTTTCCAGTGGTCATGTATGGATGTGAGTGTTGGACTGTGAAGAAAACTGAGCGCCGAATAATTGATGCTTTTGAAATGTGGTGTTGGAGAAGACTCTTGAGAGTCCCTTGGACTGCAAGGAGGTCCACCCAGCCCATCTTAAAGGAGATCAGTCCTGGGTGTTCATTGGAAGGAGTTTAGTTTTCAGCTAAAGCTGAAACTCCAATACTTTGGTCACCTCATGTGAAGAGTTGATCCATTGGAAAAGACCCTGATGCTTGGAGGGATTGAGGTTAGGAGGAGAAGGGGATGACAGAGGATGAGATGGCTGGATGGCATCACTGACTTGATGGAGATGAGTTTGAGTGAACTCCAGGTATTGGTGATGGACAGGGAGCCCTGGCGTGCTGCAATTCATGTGGTCGCAAAGATTCAGACACGGCTGAGGCCTGAACTGAACTGAATAGAGAAGACTCTTGAGAGTCTCTTGGACTGCAAGGAGATCAGACCAGTCAATTCTAAGGAAAAGCAGCCCAAAATAATCATTGGAAAGACTGGTGCTGAAGCTCTCATACTTTGGCCACCTGATGTGAGGAGCCAACTCATTTGGAAAAGACAAGACTGAAGGCAAAAGAGAAGGAGTGGAATAGAATGAGATGGGTATATAGTACTACCAAATCAATGGACATGAATTTGAGCAAACTCCTGGAGATAGTGGAAGGCAGAAAAGCCTTGAATGCTGCAGTCCCTGGGGTTCACAAAAGAGTCAGATATGACCTAACAACTGAACATCAACAACTTAATGGTAGTGAAAATTAACTTAAAGCAGATTATCTTCATAGCTCAGTTTTGTGTTTTGTGTGTAACATCACTCTCATCTTCTGTATTATCATTGGTGTTATTATTTGGAAGAGTGTATTTGCTAGATTAAGAATAGAGACATAGACATATTAATGTATTGCTTCTCTAACTCTCTCCTTTTATGTTGATCAAAATTTCTGACCTATATCATTGTTCTTCTCTATGAAGACTTTCTTTGAACATTTTTGCAAGGCAGCACTGATGGTATGGCCGCAAATTCCTTTAAATTTTGTTTGTCTGAGAAACTCTTTATTTTTTCACTTCAAAAGGAAAGGTTCAGTAAGTCGAAAATTCTAGGTTGGTGGGTTTGTTTCTTTTATTATTGAGTATTTCATACCACTCTATTCTATAGTGCCTGGTTTCTGAAGGTAAGTCTAAAGTAATTCTTCTTATACCCCTCCCTAGCCTAAATGAGTAAAATGTGCCCCAATCAGTCACTCCTTTCTCTCCCTCTCAACTCAGAAAGGAACAGACATATGAGGGTGGCACACACAGAGAGATGAACCCCAAAACAAAGCTGAGCCCCATAAGTAGTGCAACTAAAGAAGAGAATGGAAATCTCTCTGAAACTTCACAAGCTGAAGATTAAATCCCTGTGATTGGCATGGTAAATCCTGTGTCTTTGGAATGTATTAATAGACAGAGTGTTCCCACAACTGAGACCAGTCTAGCTTTAGTAGCAGTGTACTTTGTGGGGAAATACACGTGGGAGTTGGCACAGATCAGAATCTGAGCCACCCCAACAGTGCCCACAGTGGGTCGAGAGACCTATCTAGAGGGTCCAGTGCTGGACATTTAACACAAAGAGCCAGCAAGACAGGGACACAGTCCCATGATCAGCAGATGGGCTGCCCAAAGTTGTACTAAGCTCACAGACACCCCCGAACACACAAACTGATGTGGCCTTGCCCATCAGAAGGAAAACAGTAAACTTCACTCACCAGAGTTCAGACACCAGACCTGCCCACCAGGAAACCTACATAACTCTGGATCAACCTCACCCACCAGGGGATAGACATCAGGAATAAGTGGAACCATGACCCTGAGGGTTTTGGAAAAGAGATTACATAAAAAGTAAGACGAAATGAAATGACAGAGAAATATGTTGCAGAAGAAATAGAAAGATAAAAACCCACAAAACCAAAAAGTGAAGAGGAAATAAGTTATCTACCTAAAACAGAATTCAGAGTAATGATAGTAAAGAAGATTCAAGATCTTGGAAATAGAATGTAGGCATGGATCAAGAAGATACAAGAAATGTTTAACAAGGATCTACAGGAACCAAAGAACAATCAGTGATGAACAATACAATAACTAAAATGAAAAACACCCTAGAAGGAATCAACCACAGAATAACTGAGGCAGAGGAACAGATAAATGAGATGCAAGGTAGACTGGTATAAATAACTTTTGGGGAGCAAGTAAAGAAAAAACAAATAAAAATAAATGAGGAGGGCAGCAGAGACCTTTGTGACAGCAATCAACACAGAAACATTCAAATTATAGGTGTCCCAGAAGACACAGAGAAAGCACCTGAAAAAATACTTGAAGAGATTATAGACAAAAACTCCCATAATATGGGAAAGGAAACAGTTACCCAAGTCCAGGAAGCACAGAAGGTCCCATACAGGATAAACCCAAGGAGAAGAACACCTAGATACATATTAATCAAAATAATAAAAATTAAACCCAAAGAAAAAATATTAAAAGTAGCAAAGAAAATGCAACAAAAACATACGAGGTAAACTGCACAAGATTATCAGCTGATTTTTTCAGCAAATTCTGCAGACCAGAAGGGAGTCACAAGATATATTTAAGTGATGAAAGGGAAAAATCAACAACCAAGATAACTCTAACAAGCAAGGATCTCAATCAGATTTGACAGAGAAATCAAAAGCTTACAGACAAACAAACAAAAGCTAAGAGAATTGAGGACCACCAAACCAGCAGTACAACAGATGCTAAAGGAACTTCTCTAGGCAGGAAACAGAAGAGAAGAAAAATACCTACAAAACAAACAAAATACAATTAAGAAAATGGTAATAAGAAAATATATAGTGATAATTAACTTAAATGAAAATAGACTGAATACTGCAACCAAGACACAGACTGGCTGGATGGATATGAAAACAAGATCCATAAATATGTTTGCTACAAGAAACCAACATCAGATCTAAGGACATATACAGACTGAAAATGAAGGGATGAAAAAGATATTCCATGCAAATGGAAATTGAAGGAAAGGAATAGTAGTAATGCCCATATCAGAAAAAAATAAATAAATAAATAAATAAATAAATAAAGACAGTTATAAGAGACAATAAATAACACTAAACAATGATCAAGAGATCAATCCAAGAAGATACAGCAACTGTAAATATTTATGTTTCCCAATATAAGAGCACCTCAATACATAAAGCAAATGTTAATAGCCATTAAGCCTGGTGTGTTGTGGTCCACGGGGTCAAAAAGAGTTGGATACGACTGACTGACTGACCTGAACTGAACTGAATTGAACACAATAGTCATAAAAGGGGAAATTGACCACAAAACAAAAATAGTGGTAGACTTTTGCATGGCAGTTTCCAATGGACAGAACATACAGACAGCAAATTAATGAAGAAAGACAAATCTTCAATGACACATTAGACTAGATAGAATTATGATATTTGTAGCACATTCCATTCCCAAAGCAGCAGAATACACTTTCTTCTCAAGTTCACCCAAAACATTTTATCTAACGGATTACATCTTGGGTCACAAATAAAGCCTTGGTAAATTTAAAAACATTGAAATTGTATCAAGCATCTTTTCTGACCACAAAGCTATGAAATTAGAAATCAATGTCAGGAAAAAAAAAGAAAAAACAACAACAACTGCAAAAAATATGAACACAGGGAGGCTAAACAATATGCTACTAAATGACCAAGAGATCACTGAAGAAATTAAAGAGGCGATAAAAATTACCTAGAAACAAATGACAATGAAAACACAATAGTTAAAAAGCCATGGGACACAGCAAAAGTAGTTTTAAGAGGGAAGTTTATAACAATATAATCCTACCTCAAGTAACTAGAAAACCCTCAAATAAACAACCTTACCTTACTTACAACCTTAAGTAACAACCTTAGCTTACACCTAAAGCAACTAGAGCCAGACATCCTGGAGTCCGAAGTCAAGTGGGTCTTAGGAAGCATCACTGTGAACAAAGCTAGTGGAGGTGATGGAATTCTAGCTGAGCTATTTCATGTCTTTAAATATGATGCTGTGAAAGTGCTGCACTCAATATGCCAGCAAATTTGGAAAACTCAGCATTGGCCACAGGACTGGAAAGGGTCAGTTTTCGTTCCAATCCCTAAGAAAGGTAATGTCAAATAATGTTCAAACTATCATACAATTGCACTCATCTCACATGCTAGCAAAGTAATGCTCAAAATTCTCCAAACAAGGTTTCAACAGTATGTGAACCGAGAACTTCCAGATGTTCAAGCTGGTTTTAGAAAAGGCAGAAGAACCAGAGTTCACATTGCCAACATCTGTTGGATCATAGAAAAGGCAAGAGAGTTCCAGGAAAACATCTATTTCTGCTTCATTGACTATGCTGAAGCCTTTGACTGTGTGGATCACAACAAACTGTGGAAAACTTTTAAAGAGGTGGGAATACCAGACGACCTTACCTGCCTCCAGAGAAATCTGTAAGCAGATCAAGAAGTAACAGTTATAACCGGACATGGAACAACAGGCTGGTTCCAAATTGGGAAAGGAGTACGTCAAGGTTGTATATTGTCACCCTGCTTATTTAACTTATATGTAGAGTACATCATGCAAAATGCCAGGCTGAATGAAGCACAGGCTTGAATCAAGATTGCTGGGAGAAATAACAATAACCTCAGATATGCAGATGATACCACCCTTATGGCAGAAAGCAAAGAGGAACTGAAGAGCCTCTTGATGAAAGTGAATGAGGAGGGTGAAACAGCTGGCTTAAAATTCAACATTAAAAAAAACTAAGATCATGGCATCCAGTCCCATCACTTCATGGCAAATAGTTGGGGAAACAATGGAAACAGTGACAGACTTTATTTTCTTGAGCTCCAGAATCACTTCAGATGGTGACTGCAGCCATGAAATTAAAAGACACTTGCTCCTTGGAAGAAAAGCTATGACCAACATAGACCACATATTAAAAAACAGAGACATTACTTTGCCGACAAAGGTCCATCTAGTCAAAGCTATGGTTTTTCCAGCAGTCATGCATGGATGTGGGAGTTGTTCCATAAAGAAAGATAAGTGGTGAAGAACTGACACTTTTTAACTGTAGTGTTGAAGAAGACTCTTGAGAGTCCCTTGGGGTGCAAGGAGATCAAACCAGTCCATCCTAAAGGAAATCAATCCTGAACATTCATTGGATGAACTTACGCTGAAGCTGAAGCTGAAGCTCCAATACTTTGGCTACCTGATGTGAAGTTTTGACTGACTGGAAAAGATACTGATTCTGGGAAAGATTGAAGGCAGGAGGAAAAGGGGATGACAGAGGACTAGATTGTCAGATGGCATCACTGACTTGTTGGACATGAATTTGAGCATGCTCTGGGAGTTCATGATGGACAGGGAGGCCTGACATGCTGAAGCCATGGGGTTGCAAAGAGTCAAACGTGACTGAGCGACTGAACTAAATGAAAGCAACTAGAGAAAGAAGAAGAACAGCAACAACAACAAAAATTGGTTCAAGGGAAGAAATCATAAAGATCAGAGCAGAGATAAGTGAAATAGAGATGAAGAAAACAAAGGCAAAGATAAATGAAACTAAAAGGAAGTTCTTTGAGAAGATAAACACAATTCATAAACCTTTAGTCAAACTCATCAAGAAAAAAGAGAAGAGGACTCAAATCAAAATTAGAAATGAAAAAAGAGAAATTACAACTGACATCCAACCCTTGGCGATCCCATGGACCATAGCCTATCAGGTTCCTCCATCTATAGGATTTTCCAGGCAAGCGTGCTGGAGTGGATTGCCATTTCCTTCTCCAGGGGATCTTCCTGACCCAGGAATCAAACCTGGGTCTCCCACATTGCAGGCAGACGCTTTACTGTCTGAGCCACCAGGGAAGCCCACAACTGACATCACAGATATACAAATGATCATAAGAGACTACTACAAGCAACTAGGACTTCCCTGGTAGTCCAGTGGTTAAGAATCTGCCTACCAATGCAGGGGCCACAGATTCAATACCTGCTCTGGGAAGATTCCATGTGCATCGGGGCAGCTAAGCCAGTGCACCACAACTACTGAGGCCAAGCTCTAGGAACCAAAAGCCTCAACTGCTGAGTTCAAGAGAGACAACTGCTGAAGCTCACATGTCCTAGAGCCTGTGTTCCACAACATAAGAAGCGCCTGCAATGAGAAGCCCGAGCACCACAACTTGAGAGTAGCTCCCACTTGCTGCAACTAGGGAAAGCCTGAGCAGTGCACAAAGGCCCAGTATAGTCAAAAATTAATAAGCAATTTTTTTAAAAAAAGAGACAACTACAAGTGACTATATGCCAGTAAGACGGAAAACATGTGAAAAATGGACAAATCTTAGGAAATTGCAACCTTCCAAGACTGAACCAGGAAGAAATAGAAAGTATGAACAGACCAATCACAAGTAATAAATTTAAAACTATGAGTATAAAAGACTCAACAAACAAAATTCCACAACCAGGACAAGAGGGCTTCAGAGGTGAATATTACCATATATTTTGAGAAGAATTTACACACATCATTCCCAAACTCTTTCCCAAAATGTCAAAGGAAGGAACACTCCAAAGTTATTTCTATGAGGCCACCATCACCTGATATAAAGACTAAAGAAAGATATCACACTGAAAGAAAATTACAAGCCATTGTCACTGATGAACATAGATGCAAAAATCCTCAACAAAATATTAGCAAACCAAATCCAACAACACATTAAAAGGATCCTAAACTATGATCAAATGGGATTTATCCCAGGGACACAAAATTCTTCAATATGTGCAAATCAATTGATGTCATACACCCTATCATTAGTGACAAATTGAAGAATTAAAACCATATCATTTAAATAGATACAGAAAAAGCTATTGACAGATTTCAACACCCGTTTATGATAACAATTCTCCAGAGCATGGACAGAGAGGGAACCTACCTCAATAATAAAGGCCATATATGACCAACCCAGAGCAAACACTAATGTCAATGGTGAAAAACTGAAAGCATTTCTTCTAAGGTCAGGAAAAAGACAAGTTTAATGACTCTCACCATGATTATTCAACATAGTTTTTTAAGTCCTAGCCATGCCAATAACAGAAGAAAAAGAAATAAAAGGAATCCAAATTAGAAAAGAAGAAGTAAATCTGTCACTTTTTGCAGATGAAATGATAACAGTACATAGACAATCCTAAAGATGCCACCAGAAAACTCCTAGAGATAATTAATGAATTTACAAAGGTTTCAGGATTAATTAATAAAATTAATAAACAGAAATATCTTGCATTTCTATGCACTAACAATGAATGATAAGAAAGAGAAATTAAGGAAACAATCCCATTCACCACTGCAACAAAAAGAATAAAATACCTAGGAGTAAACCTACCTAAGAAGGCAAAAGACCTACATTCAGAAACTATAGTATACTGATGAAAGAAATAACAGATGATGCAAGCAGATGGAGAAATACACCATGTTCTTGGATTGGAAGAATCATTATTGTGAAAATGACTGTACAACCCAAAGCAATCTACATATTCAATGCAATCTCTTTCAAATTACCAATGGCATTTTTTTGCAAAATTAGAACCAAAATTATACAATTTGTATGGAAACACAAAAAGCCCAAATAGCTAAAGTAATCTTGAGAAAGAAAAACGGAGTTAGAGGAATCAGGCTCCCTGTCTTCAGGCTTCACTACAAAGTACAGCCATAAAGACAGTCTGGCAGTGACACAAGAATAAAAATATAAATCTGTGGAACAGGATAGAAAGCCCACAGATTAGCCCACACTACTTATGGTCACCCAATCTATGACAAAGAAGTCAAGAATATACAATGAAGAAAAGACAATCTCTTCAATAAGTGGTGTTTATTGTGGAAAACTGGAGAGCTGTATGTAAAAACATGAAATTAGAACACTCACTAACACTATACACAAGAAATAAACTCAAAATAGATTAAAAATCTAAATATAAGTCAACATTCTATAAAACTCATAGAGGAAAACATAAGCAGAACAGACTTTCACATAAATCACAGAAACATCTTTTTTGACCCATCTCCTAGAATAATTAAAATAAAAACAAAAATAAACAAATGGAACCTTATTGAACTTAAAAGCTTTTGCACAGAAAAGGAAACCATAAACAAGGTGAAAAGAAACCATCAAATGGGAGAAAATATTTATGAATGAAGCAACTCACAAGGGATTAATCTCCAAAATATAAAATCAGCTTATGCAGCTCAATATTAAGAAAACAAACAACCCAATCAAAAACTAGGCAGTGGGAGAGGGAGGGGGGATGATTTGGGAGAATGGCATTAAAACATGTATAATATCATATAAGAAATGAAACACCAGTCCAGGTTCGATGCAGGATACAGGAAGCTTGGGGATGGTGCACTGGGATGACCCAGAGGGATGGTATGGAGAGGGAGGTGGGAGGGGGGTTCAGGATGGGGAACACGTGTACACCCGTGGTGGATGCATGTTGATGTATGGCAAAATCAATACAATATTGTAAAGTAAAATAAATAAATAAAATAATAATAATAAAATTAAAATAAATAAATAAATATGAAAAAAAAAACTAGGCAGAAGACCTAGAAAGATATTTTTCCAAAGGAGACATACAGATGCCCAACAAACACATGAAAAGATGCTCAACATAACTACTAGAGAAAGAAATACAAATCAAAACCACAATGAAGGTGGTCCTGTGGTTAAGACTCTTTACTTCAACTATAGGGTCATGGGCTCAATCTCTAATCAGGGAGCTAAGATCCCACATGCCACACAGCATGGCCAAAAACAACAAAAAGAATAAAATGAGGTATCACCACAGACCCATCAAAATGGCCATCACCAGAAGATCTACAAATAATAAGTCCTGGAGATGATATGGAGAAAAGGGAGCCATCTTGTACAGTTGATGTGAATGCAAATTCAGACAGCCACTATGAGTAACGATATGGAAGTTCCTTTAAAACCTAAAAATAAAACTACCATACTACCCAGCAACAACACTCCTGAGCATATACCCAGAGGAAATGACAATTCAGAAAGATACATGTACCCCAATGTTCATTACAGCAATATAGCCAAGACATTGAAGCAACCTAAATTTACAACAAAGGAATGGATAAAAAAAAATATGGTACCTATATGCAGTGGAATATTCAGTTCTGATCAGTTCAGTTAAGTTGCTCAGTCGTGTCCGACTCTTTCTGACCCCATGAACTGCAGCATGCCAGGCCTCCCTGTCCTTTACCAACTCAGGGAATTCACTCAAACTCATAGCCATCAAGCGGGGATGCCACCCAGCCATCTCATCCTCTGTTGTTCCCTTCTCCTCCTGCCCCCAATCCCTCCCAGCATCAGAGTCTTTTCCAGGGAGTCAACTCTTCGCATGAGGTGGCCAAAGTATTGGAGTTTCAGCTTTAGCATCATTCCTTCCAAAGAACACCCAGGGCTGATCTCCTTCAGAATGGACTGGTTGGATCTCCTTGCAGTCCAAGGGACTCTCAAGAGTCTTCTCCAACACCACAGTTCAAAAGCATCAATTCTTTGGCGCTCAGCTTTCTTCACAGTCCAACTCTCACATCCATACATGACTACTGGAAAAACCATAGCCTTGACTAGGCCCACCTTTATTGGCAATGTAATGTCTCTGCTTTTGAATATGCTATCTAATTTGGTCATAATTTTCCTTCCAAGGAGTAAGCGTCTTTTAATTTCATGGCTGCAGTCACCATCTGCAGTGATTTTGGAGCCCCCAAAATAAAGTCTGACACTGTTTTCACTGTTTTCCCATCTATTTCCCATGAAGTGATGGGACCAGATGCCATGATCTTAGTTTTATGAATGTTGAGCTTTAAGCCAACTTTTTCACTCTCCTCTTTCACTTTCATCAAAAGGCATTTTAGTTCCTCTTCACTTTCTGCCATAAGGGTGGTGTCATCTGCATATCTGAGGTTATTGACATTTCTCCTGGAAATCTTGATTCCAGCCTGTGCTTCCTCCAGCCCAGCGTTTCTCATGATGTACTCTGTATATAAGTTAAACAAGCAGGGTGACAATATACAGCCTTGACATATTCCTTTTCCTATTTGGAACCACTGTGTTGTTCCATGTCGAGTTCTAACTGTTGCTTCCTGACCTGTATATAGGTTTCTCAAAAGGCAGGTCAGGTGGTCTGGTATTCCCATCTCTTTCAGAATTTTCCACAGTTTATTGTGATCCACACAGTCAAACGCTATTACTCAGCATTAAAAGTAATCAAACTGTGTCATTTGCAGAGCCATGAATGGACCTAGAGACTGTCCGACAGAGTGAAGTAAGTCAGAAAGAGAAAAATCACTTTTATATTCAGGCATATATGTGGGATCTAGAGAAATGGTATAGATGATCTTATTTTCAAAGCAGAATTAGAGATGCAAAGAACAAATGTATGGATGCCAAGAGAGAAGTGGGGGTGGTGGGATGAATTGGAAGATTGAAATTGACATATATATTGTTGTTCAGGCACTGTCGTGTCTGATTCTTTGCGACCCCATGAACTGCAGCACACCAGGCTTGCCTGCCCATCACCATCTCCCAGAGCTTGCTCAAACTCATGTCCATTGAGTTGGTGATGCCATCCAACCATCTCATCCTCTGCCATCCCCTTATTCTCCTGCCTTCAATCTTTCTCAGGATCAGAGTCTTTTCTAATGAATCTGCTCTTCACATCAGGTGGCCAAAGTATTGGAGCTTCAGCTTCAGCATTAGTCTTTCCAATGAATACTCAGGACTGATTGATTTAGGATTGACTGGTTTGATCTCCTTGCAGTCCAAGGGACTTTCAAGAGTCTTTTCCAACAACACAGTTCAAAAGCATCAAGTCTTCACTGCTCAGCCTTGTTTATGGTCCAACTCTCACATCCATACATGACTACTGGAAAAACAATAGCTTTGACTAGACAGACATTTCTCAGCAAAGTAATATCAATTTTTTTTAATACTTTTCTTCCAAAGAGCAAGCATCTTTTAATTTCATGGCTCAGTCACCATCTGCAGTGATATTGCAAACCAAGGGAAAAAAAGAGTCTGTCAACTTTTTTCCATTGTTTCTGCAACTATTTGCCATGAAGTGATGGAACAAGATGCCATGATGTGCCTTTTTGAATGTCCAGTTTTAAGCCATTTTTCACTCTCCTTTTCCAACTTCAAGAAGAGTCTCTTTACTTCCTCTTTGCCTTTGGCCATAAGGGTTGTGTCATGTGCATATCTGAGGTTATTGATACGTCTGCTGGCAATCTTGATTTCACCCTGTGCTTCATCCAATCTGGCATTTCGCATGATGTACTCTGCATATAAGTTAAATAAACACGGTGACAATATACAACCTTGACGTACTCCTTTCCCAATTTGGAACCAGTTCATTGTTCCATGTCCAATTCAAACTGTTGCTCCTTGACCTGCATACAGGTTTCTAAGGAGGCAGGAAAGGTGGTATGTTTTTCCCATTTCTTTAATAAAAATTTCCAGTTTCTTGTGATTCATACAGTCAAAGGCTTTAGCATAGTCAATGAAGCAGAAGTAGATTTTTTTTCTGGAATTCTCTTGCTTTTTCTAGTATTCAGTGGATGTTGGCAATTTGATCTTTAGTTCCTTTGCCTTTTCAAAATCCAGCTTGAACATCTGGGAGTGCTTAGTTCAAGAACTGCTGAAGCCTGGCTTGGAGAATTTTGAGCATTACTTTGCTAGCATGTAAACTGAGTGCAATTGTGTGGTAGTTTGAAGATTCTTTGGCATTGCCTTTCTTTGGTAGTAGAATGAAAACTGACCTTTTCCAGTCTTGTGGCCAATGTTGAATTTTCCAAATTTGCTGGCATGTTGAGTACAGCACTTTAACAGCATGATCTTTTAAGATTTGAAATAGCTCAGGTGGAACTCCATCACCTCCACTAGCTTTGATTCTAGTGATTCTTCCTAAGGTCCACTTGATTTCCCACTCCAGGATGTCTGGCTATAGGTGAGTGATCACACCATTGTGGTTATCTGGATCATGAAGATGTTTTTTGTATATTTCTTCTGTGTATTTCTGCCATCTCTTCTTAATATCTTCTGTGTCTGTTATGTTCATACCATTTCTGTCCTTCACTGTGCCCATCTTTGCATGAAATATTCCCTTGGTATCTCTAATTTTCTTGAAGAGATCTCTAGTCTTTCCCATTCTATTTTATCCTCTATTTCTTTGCATTGATCACCAAGGAAGGCTTTCTTATCTCTCTTTGATATTCATTGGAACTCTGCATTCAGATGGCTATAACTTTCTTCTTTTCCTTCTCTTTTTGCCTCTCTTCTTTTCTCAGCTATTTGCATGACGTCCTCAAGACAACTACTTTGCCTTTTTGCATTTCTTTTTCTTGAGGATGGTCTTGATCACTACCTCCTGTACAATATCATGAACCTCCAACCATAGTTCTTCAGGCATTCTGTCTATCAGATATAATCCCTTGAATCTATTTGTCAGTTCCACTGAATAATCATTAGGGATTTGATTTAGGTCCTACCTGAATGGCCTAGTGGTTTTCTTTACTTTCTTCAATTTAATTTTGCAATAAGGAGTTCATGATCTGAGCCACAGTCAGCTCCTGGTCTTTTTTTTGCTGACTGTATAGAGCTTCTCCATCTTTGGCTGCAAAAATTATAATCAATCTGATTTTGGTACTGACCATTTGGTGACTTCCATGTGTAGGGTCATCTCTTATGTTGTTGGAAGATGATGTATTAAAATAGATAACTGATGAGAACATACTGTATAGAACAGGAAATTATACTTGGTGTTCTGTGGTGACCTAAATTGGAGGGAAATCTGAAATAGAGGGCATCTGGGTATATGGCTTTTTCACTTCCCTGTATAGCAGAAACTGACAAAGCACTGTATAGCAACTACATTTCAATTAAAAAAAAAAGTTTTGTGTTCAGTTGCTAAGTCCTGTCTGCCCCTTTTGTGACCCCATGGACTGCATTATGCCCAGCTTCCCTGTCCTTCACTATCTCCCTGAGTTTGCTCAAACTCATGTCCATTGATTTGGCATTGCTATCCAACCATCTCATTCTCTGTCTTCCTCTTCTCTTCTTGCCCTCAGTCTTTCACAGCATCAGGGTCTTTTCCAATGAGTCAGCTCTTCTCATCAGGTGGACAAAGTATTGGGAGCTTCAGCTTCAGTATCAGTACTTCTGATGAATATTCAGGGTTGATTTCCCTTAGGATTGACTGGTTTGATTTTCTTGCTGTCCAAGGAACTCTCAAGTGTCCTCTCTAGCACCACAGTTTGAAAGCATCAATTTTCTGTGCTCAGCCTTCTTATGTTCTAACTCACATCTGTACATGACTACTAGAAAAACCATAGCTTTGACTAGACAGACTTTTGTCACTGAAGTGATGTCTCTGTTTTTTAATATGCTGTCTAGGTTTGTAATAGCATTTATTCCAAAGAGAAGCATCTTAATTTCATGGCTGCAGTCACAGTCTGCAGTGATTTTGCATCCCAAGGAAAAAAATCTGTCACTGTTTCCATTTTTTCCCTATCAATTTGCCATGGAGTGATGGAACCAGATGCATGATCTTAGTTTTCTTAATGTTGAGTTTTAAGCCAGCTTTTTCACTCCTTTTTTTTTTTAACACTCATTAAGAGGCTCTTTAGTTCCTCTTTGCTTTCTACCATTAGAGTGGTATCATCTTCATATCTGAGGTTGCTAATATTTCTCCTGGTAATCTTGATCCCAGTTTGTGTTTAATCCAACCTGGTATAAAATAAGTAATTTTTCTGTTCATTCCTGTCTGCATAAAGAGTTTTTTCCCTTCATGTTCCTTAAAGATTTTTAATTTTCCATTTTGAATATAATGTTCATACCTGTATATTTTAAAATATTTATCCTTCTTAGTGCTTTGTGAGCTTTCTGGATTTGCAGTTTGGTATCTCTCATTAATTTACAAAACTTTTCAATCATTGTTATCTCTTTCTTTCTAATATAAATTTATTTATTTTAACTAGAAGTTAATTAATTTACAATATTGTATTGGATTTGTAATACATCAACATGAATCTGCCATGGGTGTACATGTGTTCCCCATCCTGAACCCCCCTCCCAACTCCCACCCCATACTATCCCTCTGGGTCATCCCAGTGCACCAGCCCTAAGCATCCTGTACCATGCATTGAACCTGGATGTGTGATTTGTTTCACATATGATATTATACATGTTTAAATGCTATTCTCGCAAATCATCGCACCCTCGCCCTCTCCCACAGAGTCCAAAAGACTGTTCTATACATCTGTGTCTCTTTTGCTGTCTCACATACAGTGTTATCGTTACCATCTTTCTAAATTCCATATATATGTATTAGTATACTCTATTGGTATTTTTCTTTCTGGCTTA
The DNA here is from genome assembly GCF_029378745.1 of Bos indicus. NCBI lineage: Eukaryota > Metazoa > Chordata > Mammalia > Artiodactyla > Bovidae > Bos > Bos indicus. Next base: position 71,205,130 of record NC_091789.1, read on the forward strand.
CTACACTCTGTATAATAGGCTCCAGTTTCATCCACCTCATAAGAACTGATTCAAATGTATTCTTTTTAATGGCTGAGTAATACTCCATTGTGTACATGTACCACAGCTTTCATATCCATTCTTCTGCTGATGGACATCTAGGTTGCTTCCATGGCCTGGCTATTATAAACAGTGCTGTGATGAATATTGGGGTACACGTGTCTCTTTCAATTCTGGTTTCCTCAGTGTGTATGCCCAGCAGTGGGATTGCTGGGTCATATTGCAGTTCTATTTAGTATTCTAAGGAGTCTCCACACTGTTCTCCATAGTGGCTGTACTAGTTTGCATTCCCACCAACAGTGTAAGAGGGTTCCCTTTTTTCCACACCCTCTCCAGCAATTATTGCTTGCAGACTTTTGGATAGCAACCACTTTGGAGTGAAATGGTACCTCATTGTGGTTTTGATTTGCTTTTCTCTGATAATGAGTGATGTTGAGCATCTTTTCATGTGTTTGTTAGCCATCTGTATGTCTTCTTTGGACAAATGTCTGTTTAGTTCTTTGGCCCATTTTTTGATTGGGTCATTTATTTTCCTGCAATTGAGCTGCAGGAGTTGCATGTATATTTTTGAGATTAAGTTATTTGTCCATTGGTTTGTTTGTTATTATTTTCTCCCATTCTGAAGGCTGTCTTTTCACCTTGCTTATAGTTTCCTTTGTTGTGCAGAAGCTTTTAATTTTAATTATGTCCCATTTGTTAATTTTTGCTTCTATTTCCAATATTCTGGGAGGTGGGTCATAGAGGATCCTGCTCTGATTTATGTCGGAGAGTGTTTTGCCTATGTTCTCCTCTAGGAGTTATATAGTTTCTGGTCTTATGTTTAGATATTTAATCCATTTTGAGTTTATTTTTGTGTATGGTGTTAGAAAGCATTCTAGTTTCATTCTTTTACAAGTGGTTGACCAGTTTTTCCAGCACCACTTGTTAAAGAGATTGTCTCTTCTCCATTGTATATTCTTGCCTCCTTTGTCAAATATAAGGTGTCCATAGATGCGTGGGTTTATATTTGGGCTTTCTATTTTGCTCCATTGGTCTATATTTCTGTCTTTGTGCCAGTACCATACTGTCTTGATGACTGTGGCTTTGTAGTAGAGTCTGAAGTCAGGCAGGTTGATTCTTCCATTTCCATTCTTCTTTCGCAAGATTGCTTTGGCTATTTGAGGTTTTTTATATTTCCATACAAATTGTGAAGTTATTTGTTCTAGCTCTGTGAAAAATACCATTGGTAGCTTGATAGGGATTGCATTGCATTTTATTGGCATATAGTTGCTGATAGTAGTCTCTTATGATCCTTTGTATTTCTGTGTTGTCTGTTGTGATCTCTCCATTTGCATTTCTAATTTTATTGATTTGATTTTTCTCCCTTTGTTTCTTGATGAGTCTGGCTAATGGTTTGTCAGTTTTATTTATCTTCTCAAAGAACCAGCTTTTGGCTCTGTTGATTTTTAGTATCGTCTCTTTTATTTCTTTTGCATTTATTTATTGTCTAATTTTTAAGATTTCTTTCTTTCTAGTAACCCTGGGGTTCTTTATTTCTTTCTTTTCTAGTTGCTTTAGGTGTAGAGTTAGGTTATTTATTTAACTTTTTTCTTGTTTCTTGAGGCATGCCTGTATTGCTATGAATGTTCCCCTTAGCACTGTTTTTACAGTGTCCCACAGGTTTTGGGTTGTTGTGTTTTCATTTTCATTCGTTTCTATGGATATTTTGATTTCTTTCTTGATTTCTTCTGTGATTTGTTGGTTATTCACAGCAGGGTGTTTTTCAGCCTCGATATGTTGGAATTTTTAATAGTTTTTCTCCTGTAATTGAGATCTAATCTTACTGCACTGTGGTCAGAAAAGATGCTTGGAATGATTTCAATTATTTTGAATTTACCAAGGCTAGAGTTATGGCCCAGGATTTGATCTATCCTGGAGAAGGTTCTTTGTGTGCTTGAGAAAAAGGTGAAATTCATTATTTTGGGGTGAAATGTCCTATAGATAACAAATAGGTCTAACTGGTCTATTGTATCATTTAAAGTTTGTGTTTCCTTGTTCATTTTCTGTTTAGTTGATCTATCTATAGGTGTGAGTGGGGTATTAAAGTATCCCTCTTATTTGTTATTGTTAATTTCATCTTTCATACTTGTTAGCATTTGTCTTACATATTGTGGTGCTCCTATGTTGGGTGCATATATATTTATAATTGTTATATCTTCTTCTTGGATTGGTCCTTTGATCATTATGTAGTGTCCTTCTTTGTCTCTTTTCACAAGCTTTATTTTAAAGTCAATTTTATCTGATATGAGTGTTGCTACTCCTGCTTTCTTTTGGTCTCAGTTTGCATAGAATATCTTTTTCCAGCCCTTCACTTTCAGTCTGTATGTTTCCCTTGTTTTGAGGTGGGTCTCTTGTAGACAACATATATAGGTGTCTTGTTTTTGAATTCCATTCAGCCAGTCTTTGTCTTTTGCTTGGGGCATTCAACCCATTTACATTTGACGTAATTATTGATATGTGTGATCCCATTGCCATTTAGTTTCTTGTTTTGGGTTCGAGTTTATGCACCCTTTTTGTGTTTCCTGTCTAGGGAAGATCCTTTAGCATTTGTTGGAGACCTGGTTTGATGGTGCTGAATTCTCTCAGCTTTTGCTTGTCTGTAAACCTTTTGATTTCTCCTTCATATTTGAATGAGATCCTTGCTGGGTACAGTAATCTGGGCTGTAGGTTATTTTCTTTCATCACTTTAAGTATGTCCTGCCATTCCCTCCTGGCCTGAAGAGTTTCTGTTGAAAGATCTACTGTTATCCTTATGGGAATCCCCTTGTGTGTTATTTGTTGTTTTTCCCTTGCTGATTTTAATATTTGTTTGTGTGTGTGTGTATGTGTGTTTTTGATCTTTGTTAATTTGATTAATATGTGTCTTGGGGTGTTTCACCTTGGGTTTATCCTGTTTTGGACTCTCTGGGTTTCTTGGACTTGGATGATTATTTCTTTCCCCATTTTAGGGAAGTTTTTAACTATTATCTACTCAAGTATTTTCTCATGGTCTTTCTGTCTTCTTGAATGCTAGGGCATTTCGCATTGTCCCAGAGGTCTCTGAGATTGTCCTCATTTCTTTTAATTTGTTTTTCTTTTTTCTTCTCAGTTTCATTTATTTCTACCATTCTATCTTCTACCTCACTAATCCTATCTTCTCCCTCCATTATTCTACTATTTGTTCCCTCCAGAGTGTTTTTAATTTCATTTATTGCATTATTCATGATATATTGACTCTTTTTTATTTCTTCTAGGTCCTTGTTAAATCTTTCTTTCATCTTCTCAGTCCTTGTCTCCATGATATTTTCTGTGATTTTATTTTGTTTTCAAGATTTTGGATCATTTTCACTATCATTATTTGGAATTCTTTATCAGGTAGATTCCCTATCTTTTCCTCTTTTGTTTGGTGGGCATTTATCTTGTTCCTTTACCTGCTGAGTATTCCTCTGTCTCTTCATCTTGTTTATATTGCTGTGTTTGGGGTGACCTTTCTGTATTCTGGAAGTTTGTGGAGTTCTCTTTATTGTGGAGTTTCCCCACTCTGTGTGGGGTTGTACGGGTGGCTTGTCAAGGTTTCCTGATTAGGGAAGCTTGTGTCAGTGTTCTGTTGGGTGGAGCTAGATTTCTTCTCTTTGGAGTGCAATGAAGTATCCAGTAATGAGTTATGAGATGTCAGTGAGTTTGGAGTGACTTTGTGCAGCCTGTATATTGAAGCTCAGGGCTGTGTTCCTGTGTTGCTGGAGAATTTGCATGGTATGTCTTGCTCTGGAACTTGTTGGCCCTTGGGTCATGCTTGGTTTCAGTGTAGGTATGAAGGCTTTTGATGAGCTCCTGTCGATTAATGTTCCCTGGAGTCAGGAGTTCTCTGGTGTTCTCAGGATTTTGACTTAAGCCTCCTACTTATGGTTTTCAGTGTTATTTTTACAGTAGCCTGAAGACTTCTTCATCTATATAGCACCATTGATAAAGCATCTTCTTTCACAGACAATGGGCTGCTTTTTTGGGTGCCTGATGTCTTTTGCCAGCATTCAGAAGTTGTTGTATGGAATTACTCAGCGTTCAAATATTCTTTTGATGAGTTTGTGGGGGAAAGTGGTCTCCTTGTCCTATTCCTCTGCCATCTTAGGACCGCCTCTCCAATCACTGTTATTTCAAATATTTCTTCTGTTCCATTCTAGTCTTATCCTTCTTGTATCTCCATTACATATGTACTACACATTTTCTAATTGCCACACAGTTCTTGGCTATTCTGTTGTATTGTTTTTGTATTTATTTCTGTTTTTCTTTTTCAGTTAGAAAAATTTCTATTGACATATCCCCAAGTTTCCTAATCCTTGCTTTGACCCTGGCCAGTCTACCTATGCCCATCACAGGCATTCTTCACTTTGTTGGAGTGCTTTTGATTTTCAGTATTTCCTTTTAATAGTTGGATTTTCCCTTTCTCTGATTAAAATTTCCATGAATAATTTTGTTTTCCACTTTTTCTATTCTCTTAGTATACTGTGCTAAGTCACTTCAGTCGTGTACAACTCTGTGCAAACCTATGGGCTGTAGCCTGCCAGGGTCCTCTGCCCATGGGATTCTCCAGGTAAAAATACTGGAGTGGGTTGCCATACCCTTTTCCATGGCATCTTCCCAATTCATAGATTGAATCCATGTCTCATGTCTCCTGCATTGGCAGGTGGGTTCTTTACCACTAGTGCTCCCTGGGAAACCCATATTAATCATAATTATATAAAATTCCTAATCTGATAATTCAAAATATTGACTATATCTAATTCTGGTTCTGTTGTTTGCTTTATATCCTCATATTATTCTCCCCCCCCCCCCTTATTTATGTCTTGCACGTCTTGTTTGAAGCTAGAAAATATATATTGTGTGTATTCAGAAGAAACATAAACATTTAGTGGGAAATTTTATGTTTTCTGGCAATAAGTTAGGATGTTTGGTGTAGCTGTCATATTAGTAACGGTATTTTCCTATCTTCCCTGTTGTCTTTGTTTTTTTCCTTGAGATTTTGTATTAAATAGGGTCTGAGGCTTTCTGTTCTTTCAATAGTTACCTCCTGGTATTATGTAGAGCCCCAGTGTGGTATTAGTAAAATGTGTATAGAGATGCAGCAGTCTATAATTTTATGATTAAGTCTCAGTCTCCTATTGAGACTGAGTGTCCTTGGGTTGTGACTTTCACAAGTACTTTTCAGCTTCTCCCCTCCTCTTAGGTTGGCCAGGAAGGCTAGACAGGACTATAGGTGAATATTCCTCTTTTTTTAAATATAAATTTATTTATTTTATTTGGAGGCTAATTACTTTACAATATTTTTTTTTGCAGCCCACTTTATTTATTTATTTATTTTTAATTTTTATAACTTTACAATATTGTATTGGTTTTGCCATATATTGTAGTGGTTTTGCCATACATTGTCATGAATCCGCCATGGGTGTACATGTGTTCCCCATCATGAACCCCCCTATTTCTAATTCTCCACGTGAGAACTAAAGGGGCTGGAATTTTATAACCTTGTTCCCTCATATTAACAGCTACAGGATACTGGAGTTTAGTGTATCCCTTCCTCTGGGTCATGCTGTGCTAAAACCAAATAGCTTAAGCTCTGGGAAAATAGTTTCCTTTGAGGATGGGCCTCTGTGTTAAGGAGAATAGAATATTCTGGACATATTTTAAAACGGTTACTTTTCCTTCCCTTTTCCAGAATATAAGGACAATTTTCTCAAATTAATATCTGAGAACCTCATGGGGCTTCTGGAAGTAAAATTCATGAAAATGTAGAGGCCCCTTTAAGAATGGCCTCCTAGGAAATTTTATTTCTCAAGCTAGATCCACACTGAATCTTCAGAAATAACTCAATCACCCTTTAAATGCTTCTATCAGTCTTCAACTCTGGCTTCTTTTCCCAATAAGCTGTGATTCTCTGTATCTGCCTATTTATTTAGTTTGTGCCCTATGTACTCAATCTGTGATAAATTTAAAAGAGTTGTTGATTTTCAGATTGTTCCATATTTTTCTCTTGTTATGTGGACAAGAATGACAATTTATAAGCTCTTTACATGTCAAACAAGAAATCAGAAGTCTTCTAGGTTCCCCTTTGTTTAAAGCTGCTTTTTACTTCTTGTAACATAAAATTTACAACTTTTCGGGCATTGATTTTATTTTCTTTTGCTTAACATTACATTTTTATGAGACATTTAACTCTTTAGATTATAATCTTCTTAAAGGATGACATTATAACTTATTTTATATCATTAATAACTGATGAATTTCATTACAATTTAGATTATGTTAAAGTTTCTCAGAATTCCTCTGTTTTCTTCATTCTATTGAAAGACTGAAAGTCTTAGAGAAAGGAATAATTAAACTTTTCTGTTATACTTCCTGTCTGTAGGAAAAGTAAGAGTTTGTCCAAGTAATGTATATAAGGCCTGCTTTCCTATAGAAAGATTTCTGAGTCTTTGAAGTTTCTAAAAACATCTCTAAATGTGAATTTCTATAATTCAGCTATAGTTTGACTACTGAATAATAAGTACTTACTATATGCAAGTCACTGCTAACAGTTTTCCCTTTAATATTTTTAGCCCTCTCAGTAGCCTTAAAGATTGGGTACATTTGTATTCCTATTTTACAGTTGTGGAAACTGAAACTTGAAAAAGTTATCTGACTTCTCCAAATCCAAATAGTGACACAGGATTCAAAATATGTAGAATTCAAACCCAAGTTTATGTGACTATAGCCAGAATTCTTAATTACTCTGTTAACATATCCTCCTAGGTACCTCTACTCTGCTACATGGCCATTCAATCTATTTCTTCTCTAAAAACCTCACCCTGTCAAATGAATCCCTCTCTATATACCTCCTAACTTCAAATTGTTAAATCTTATTGAAGAGAAATAAATTATCCCTGATATCCCAAGTTGTCCAATGGGTCTTGGGTGGTATTTTTCTTACCAAATCCTGGGAGGACAGTATACATACTATTGGTCATCAGGTGGTTCTGCTGCAGTGGATTGAGGGTAGGAGTACCCCCAAGGCCTGGCTGGCCAGCTAGGGATGCATGAACAATTCCATGTTGGGGTCCAGGAGCAACAAGAGGAGACTGCATCTTATCCTTATCCCAGGAGGATTCACATCCACCTGAAAAACATTCATATAAACAGATTGCAAGTTGACAACTTTCTAAGAGAAGGATTTATAAACTCCCTTTGTAAGGTTGTAATTATTAATATTACTCCATAGAAAATTATTACTAAATAAAAGTGACTCATTTTTATCATGGTTTCAAAACTCTCAATAGTCTTGGATTTAAGCTGACTCTGGGAAGACTAAACAACTCTCACTAAAAAGATAGGCTCATTTGTCTACAGGTAGTCAAAACAAGTCTGGAAACATAATGAATAACTTTAGAAAGCATGTATATGTTAAAGGCCATTAACTGAACACTACTGCCTCCTCCCAGAGAAGGCAATGGCACCCCACTCCAGTCCTCTTGCCTGGAAAATCCCATGGATGGAGGGGCCTGGTAGGCTGCAGTCCATGGTGTCGCTAAGAGTTGGACACGACTGAGCGACTTCACTTTCACTTTTCACTTTCATGCATTGGAGAAGGAAATGGCAACCCACTCCAGTGTTCTTGCCCAGGGACGGGGGAGCCTGGTGGGCTGCCATCTATGGGGTCGCACAGAGTTGGACAGGACTGAAGCGACTTAGCAGCAGCAGCAGCAGCAGCAGCCTGCTCCTGCAACCCTCTAACATACGTGCACTATATCTTACTGACGAGCAGTTGCTATTCACTCCAAAAGAACACATTTATAAGAGCATGATGACATGCAAAAATATATGGTAAGATACAAAATGATCAGTTATTTTGTTCTGATATACAGCCCTCAAAAAGCTAATCTCTTTATACACAGCAGGATTTTATGCAAAATAAACTGGATAAAACATAAAACCATGGCTCTCAACTTGAAATTGTGCTTTACTTTGATCATCCACGCTATAGAGTGAAGTAAAGTATGCATAAATGCAGACTATTATATTATCATGATAAATTATAGTGGCATAGCTATTACATCAGGCAATTAGCATATTATGGGACAGAATCATTGCTTAAAAGCATATAAGAAACAAACAAAAATTATTTCCAGGGTGTCCTTTTAAGAGGAATACTTTAAACAGACTGGTCAGAGATTAAATTACAGTAGCAGTAGCAGACAATTTGGCTTTAGAAAACAAGGTGGTTGTGTAGGCAGCCCTATTGATTCACTTGATGTGTTTCATTACTTGAGAGATCCGTGCTTCTGCTCCTATGCCCATACTGGAATTGTGACATTAGGATCTCTACTTGGCTGACTCTGTCCCATCTGCTGCCCAAAACATATACCCTGTTGTGTGGAGAAAGTTAAGCCTGGAAATCTTGCACCTATTGGTCTAAGAAAAAAAATTAAAAATAAATCAAGGTGCTCACATCCCTAACATTAAACATTGTAACTTTTTCACTTCTTTGAGTTCCATCAAACACCTCTCCCATTTTGCTTCAGATATTATATTTAAAAAGTATAATGGCTATATAGTAGTTTACTGAATTAATGTAATATAATTTATTAAAAATTGGGTTTTCTTTTAAATTTGTCACTATTATAATAAGATCATTCATTTGAATATTTTCTTATACTCAAACAACTTCTTAGAGTGGGATTTCTGGGTCAAAGGAAATTAATATTTTTTTATTTATAAAGTATTTATTTATTTTATACTTCTGCTTTCTAGTATTACATTTGTAAAAATCAGGTTTTAGAGTTACATACATTTTAGGGAAATGTTTTCAAGGCAAATTGGGGTTCTCCCTGAAAATTCTAAATTTATTTAAGCAAACTGCAACTGATAAATCTCTGAGAAGTTTTTGTTCATTTGTTTTTGTTTTGTTTTTCAACTATTCTACTTATACCTCTATTCTTCCCCCAGATATGGGATTCAATCACTTTTGCAGGACTCATTCAAGCTCTCCTGAGTGCAGAGTCAATTTTTAATTCAAAAGTGGGAGTCTTGGCTAACCTCCAACTAGGTAAGTTCCAGAGAAGGAAATACCAGATTCTCCATCAGCATATATAAAGGCTGAGGGATACCTGGCCATGATTATAAAGACAGTTTTTCCAATCAAATGGGGAAGATATAAGTAGCTAATTGTTCAGTTTCTGATTTATGGGTGTTCATGTGTTACCCATCCTGAACCCCCCTCTCTGCTGCCTCCCCATCTCATCCCTCAGGGTCCTCCCAGTGCACCAACCCTGAGCACCCTGTCTCATGCATCCAACATAGATTGGCGATCTATTTCACATATGGTAATATACATATTTCAATGCTATTCTCTCAAATCTTCCCACCCTCACCTTCTCCCACAGAGTCCAAAAGTATGTTCTTTACATCTTTACATTCTATATATATGCATTAATATGGCAGTGAGATATTTCATGGTTGGTGCATTGACATAATTTAGCATTCACAAATTTGAAATTCCAATTAAAATCAATATGATATTGTCATGCTGTAATGAACAAAAATGCTGGAGGGGAATGAGGATAGTATCTTAATAAATGATGAATAACCACATTACAACACTGAGATTCTTTATAGTAACATTGGGCCAATATACATGATTAATACCAGAAAACGCAAAATTTTGAAAGATCCATTGCTGAGCAAAAAACAGAACCACTTCATCATTTTAGCACTATGTCCAAAATATGAATTACCTCACCATTACAGAACTGTAATTTGTAAAATGATAAACAATACATTGACAGAGATACATTTTGAATAAACTAATATTATGCCTTTGATATTAACATGGTATTGTACCATCACAACAGCAACAGCATATAGCAATACTAGGGCTGAGACTGTCAATATTTATTTTATAAAGTGAAAATCCTTTAGTCAATTTTCAATAACAAATGTACATTAGGTATTAGTTTAATATTTTGTATATTATATATTCCAAATAACTTGAATATAAATGATTTTTAAACTGCATTAAAAGATTCCAGGTGTTATAGTGTCTGCTTTGATGAGAGCTTTAGATGAACTTTCACCAACAACTCTCATCTTTTTAACTACTGTGTTAAAAATAATACAAGGAGGCTGGTTACCAGGTATGCCCATCTTTGCCAAGTATAAATATATGAAATTATCCTGCATTCTTAAGGTAACTATTTATGAAGCAAGTGAAAGCAGAGTATAGGACATCCTTGATGCTTGCATAAGAAGCTCTGGACACATTTTTGTCTTTTGACCCAAAACACTTACCATTTTAAAGTCTATACAAATTGACTTATGAATCAGTATTGAGGCTTTGGTAGCCTGAAACTTGATATTTGCCTATGCCTTTGTGCCAATCTGTAATAACATCCACTGAACTTAAAGTTAACAAAATATTTTTACCAATCTAATCTAGAGTCAACCTTTTTTTTTTTTTTTTTACTACTATGTGATGGGCTTGAGTATTCATCTTCTTTTTTCTATCTATCTAATATATATGTATATATATGTGTGTGTGTGTGTGTATATATATATATATATATATATATATATATATATATAGGTAAGGCTGCCAAAATAAAATATATACTATAGACTGAATGTTTGTGACTCCCCAAATTCATATATTAAATACATATTCCTAATGTGATGGTATTTCATGATGGGTCATTTAGGAGGTGATGAGGTCATGAATGGGATAAGTGTCTTTATAAAGGAAATCCCAAAGAATTTCTGAGCCTCCTTATACCATGTGAGGACACAGCAAGAATATGGTTCTCTGTGAACTAGGAACTTGGTCCTCATCAGATATTAAAAGGGCCATGGTATTGATCTTGGTCTTCCAGCCTCCAGAATTGTAAGAAATAAATTCCTGTTGTTTGTAAGTCACCAACTCCATGGCATTTCTATTATAGAAGACCAAATGGACTAAGATACCATAGAGTGCATAGATTAAACAACCAGAATTATTTTTATTAGAGTTCTAGAGGCTAGAGGTCCAGAATCAAGATGTCAGTAGATTTGGTTTCTCCTGAGGGTTCTCTTCTCCCTGTGTCCTTACATGGTCTTTCTTCTGTGTGTTCAAATTTCATCTTCTTATAAGGATACCACTCAGATTGGATAAGGGGACACTCTAAGAGTTTAATTTTAACATAATCACCATTTTAAAGATGCTATTTCCATATATGGGCACATTCTGAAGCACTGGGTGCCTTCAACATATGAGTTTTTGATGCATACAATTCAAGCAGTAACCCTAGAGTATGTACCATTTACTGACTCAGATATTAGCTTTATGAAGGAATCCCTCTAATAAAGAGAAGAAAAACTGGATAACATTTCAACAAGGCAAGTCTAAGAAACAAAGTACACAGTTGGTTAGGGCAAACAAAGAAGGCTCATCAAAGGCTTCACCTTTACTTCAAGAAACTTCATATTAGGTATAAAACTAATACGACACAGTCCTAAGTAGAGAAAGATAATGTATAAAACACTGAAAATTCTTAAGAATTGAATAAATGACAAGCTTTTCCATATCATCTAATTATCACTACTTTAGCTCAATGTTTAGAAGAACTAAAACTAGGAAATAAGAAGGACAGGGACTGTTGCTACATTAATACTATACTTAACTAATTAATACGGTCAGAATCTTTCCAATGAGAAAGATAGAGAGAACTACATTTTTATAAGGTTCCACTTAGTAGAAAGTTATTATTAATTAGAATCAGTGTAAGAATAATTAAGTGATGAATGATGAAGGAATATTAATTTGACAAACAATTTGACAAACTTTCGTTGCCACAGTTAAAAACTCTTAAGTTGCAATTTATTTTTTTCCTTTAAGACTCATTGCAAAATGTTAAGGTTCCCAGAGGATTGTTTATTTTTGCTGTTTTTTCTTTGTTGGAGAAGTGGCCAGAAGAAGAAGACTCCTGAGTCATGCAAACTTTGTGATAGATACATAACATTTCAGGGATGGACAGATTTTTATATCCATTTACTTTAAAATAATACATTTGACAAGGAGAATGAACATGAGTAGGGCCCAAGGAAGTATTTTAATTTACCAAAATTTTGCCTAACTAGTATTCTTTCAACCCTGTTCTTTTGATACACTTAATAACTGAATGCTTTCTGTGGTCAGGTTCATGAAAAGTAATGGAAAATAGTTTATGTTTCAAACAAATTAACATAGGCCTACAAGCCAAAACCCTCAACTTATTTCAAATAAGTATAAAAGAAATCCAGCAGTAAGGCCATAAAGACCATTACAAAACATCATTCTTAACCTTAACACTCTCATTTTACCAGACTACTGGTCTTCACTTAATATGCTTTGCTCTTAAGAATGAAAGGAGCTAATAAAACATTGACAGAAATCACAGTGAAGAGTCTCAGAATAACTTAGTAATCAGTGATCATATTCCCCCTTAGGGTGAGTAATCCTCTATAAATGCATAAACTACTACTGTGGGTTTGAGTTTTTAAGACTACTAGATTTAAGTGAGATATCTATAAGGAATTTATACTTAAAAAGGATCTCTGTCTTCTGACTAACATTGAATGTGTCTTGACTTTTAAAGGAATAATACAGTAGGAGTTGCTATTAGAAATTGGAAAGCAAAAATATAAAAGCTACTTGTTAGAAAATATAAATTAATTATTAAATGTAACAGTATGCTCTTGCTATTCAGTCCCTCAGTCGTGTCCGACTCTGCGACCCCATGGGTAGCAACACACCAGGTATCAAAAAATGTAAACATTTATAACAAGCTACCCTTACTTTCAGAGTTTTATAGCTACAACAAAACATATAACTTTGATTATTTGCAATATGGATCTAAATTAATCATGTTTCCAGTAATCTTGTATACATAAGGCACAAAGCAAGCAGTCAAATAGGAAGAAAAATCTATGTAGCATATGACCTAAGTCGAGCTTGTTTTCTTATTCATAGGATATTTTGTTTAGCTAGAGTCTTAAATGAATGTACATTGCTTGATGAATCTAAATAGCATGTAGCCTTTAGAATTAAAAAAAAAAATAAAAGTCATAATTAAATCAGTAAATTGGAAGTAGTCTAAAAAATATGGAGCTTTCCCTGAATAGTAAGGAGTTTGTACTCAACATCAGCACTCTAAACATTGAGAATTACACTGAATAGATGCACCCTCAACATGTTTACCTTTAAAATCCAATGAAGTTTACTGCAGAATAACCAAAGGGAAGTTGGAAACTGAGATTCTACTCTTAAAGCATTCACTCACAGTCTGACTTACTTCGGAACTCAGCACAAAAGCAGCAGTTTGAATAGAGCCTAAGCTATATGTGAAGGAGATTCAGTTGCTAATCTTAAAGCATATGGTGAAAGAGTAAGGGTCTGTTGGGACTTTATTGAGAAGCAGAGACACTGGAGGGTACCATTTTTGCACTCTACTTCTGTCTGGCTAGTAATGGCACTGGCAGGTACCATTTTTGCACTGTTCCTCTTCCATGGTAGCACCAACTGGGATTCTGAGTCACAGCACTCTTCCAATGTCCCACTTAAGCCTGTGGGCATGCCCTGCCCCTGTGCTCTCCCAGTTGCTTATTAAAACAGGTGCCAACCCTTGCTTATTAAGCTCCAGCCCTGCACACTCTGGATGCCTCGCTAAAGCCAGCAGGTGCACCCTGACTCTGTGCTTTTCTGCTGCCTCACTAAAGCTAAAGCCAGCAGACATGCCCAAGCCCTGCACTCTCTCTATGTCTTGGTAAAGCCAGCAGGCACACAGAGTCCACACAGGGGATGCTCCTTGCTCACCTGTCTCTTTTGGCCAAGGGGATTTGTGTGGCCGAGATAGACATAAACAATTGGAGAGACAGTTCTTGGTGGGCTGCCACCTACAGGACACTTCAAAACAGACTGACACATCCACAATTTTCCTGTGAAAAGATCTATTTACTAACCTAAGTGGCAGGCTTTAGGTTTGCCACATTTCTAGAGGCTAGAGTGGAGCTTTCAGAAAACAGGCTAAGAAATGCCATTTTTTCATTTTTTTTTTGGCCTCACTACAGCTTGGTAGCTCCCAGAAAGGAGTACACAAGTACTCACCTGGAATAATTCACCTCAATTTTTGAAACTGTCACTCAGGAGACACCTCCAGATAACCAAGTGAGGAGGCAAGCAGGATTTTCAACTGGGACTCACAGGAATTTACATATTTGCACAGTTTAAAAGTTGCAGCCTGAGACTCTAACTTCCACTCAACCTGAATCTAGGTTCTGACTGAGATTCCTCCCTTTGCAACACTGACAAGTATTGGCACACACTCATTAACCAAGACCCATCAAGAATAAAACAAGCTGCTTAGACAATCACAAGATTTCAGAAGACAACCAAGAGCAAGAGCAAGGTTGAACATCAAGGTTCATAGGTTCATATACTATACAAGTTCACTCCTTCAAGATTGGGAGATGTAGCTGTTTCACCTAATATACAGAAACAGAGATTCTAGCAAATTGAGGGAACAGAAATATACAACAATAAAAGGAAAAGATAAAACATCAGGAAAAAAATCCTAAAGAAATAGCCATAAATTACATGATAAAGAGTTCAAAGTAATGATCATAAAGGTGCTCAACAAACTCAGGAGAAGAATGCATGAACACAGTGAAAACTTCAACAAGGAGACAGAAAATAAAAGAAAGCACAAAACAGAAGTAACAGAACTAAAGAGTACAATAAATATACTGAAAAAAAAAATACACAAGAGTAGTTGTACAGAAGGCTAGGTGAAGCAGAAGAAATAATCATTGATCTGGAAGACAGGGCAGTGGAACAGCAAAAAGAAAATTTGAAAAAATTAGCTAGACTCACTATTTAATAAAGAGAGTGAGAACAGAAATAAAATCAGAAATTAAAAAGAATTTTAATTGGCCACAGAGAAATGTGAATTAACATAAAGTACTGCTTTGAGCAATTGTATGCCAAAAAATTGAACCAGCTAAAGAAATTAACAAATCCCTAGAAACATATAGTCATCTAAGACTGAATCAGGACAAAATAGAAAATCTGAATAGAGTGATTATTAGTAAAGAGGTTGAATCAGTAATCAAAAATCTTTCAACAAACAAAAGTCCAAGACCATACAGCTTCGCTAGTGAATTCTACCAAATGTTCAGAAATTTAATACCTATCCTTCTCATATTATTTTAAAAAACTAAAGAAGAGGAAATGCTTCCATACTCATTTTACTAGGTCAACATTACCCTGATACCAAAGCCAGACAAGGACACCACACATACACACACACACACACACACACACACACACACACACAAAGTTACAAGTCATTATCAATGAGAAGCATAAATGAAAAATCCTCAACAAGATACTAACAAATTAAATTCAAGAATACATTAAAAGGCTCATACAATACAATTAAATGGGTTTGATCACAGAGTTGCAAAGGTGTTTCAGTATTCACAAATCAATCCTTGTGATAAACCACATTAACGAATTGAAGAATAAAAATCATATGATCATCTCAATAGATGCAGAAAAAGCATTTGACAAAATTCAACACCCTTTTATGATTAAAAACTCTTAACAAAATACATATAGAGGGAACATACTTCAACATAATAAAGGTCGTATAAGTCAAGCCCACAACTAACATCACACCCAATATTGAAAAGTTCAGAGGTTTTCCTCTAAAATTAGAACCAAGACAGTTTAACTCAACATAGTAGTAGAAGTCAGCCAGAGCAAATAGTCAAGAAAAAGACATAAAAGACATCAAAGTTAGAAAGGATAAAGTGAAACTACCAATGTCTGCAGATAACATGATTTTATATACAGAAAATTCTTAAGACCCTACAGAAAAACTTCAGGAATTAATAAAAGAATCAGTAAAGTTTCAGGACACAAAATCAATATATAAAAATTGATTTTTTCATTTCTATACAGTAACAAATAACTATGAAAAAGAGAAAGTAAGAAAACAATTTCATTTACAAATGCATTAAAAAAAATAATATAGCTGGAAGTAAATTCAACCAAGATCTGTACACTGAAAACTAATACACTGATAAAAGAAACTGAAGAAGACACAAATAAATTACGTGCACATGGACTGGAAGAATTCACAGTGTTAAAATATCCATATTACTCAAGGCAATCTACAGATTCAATATATTCCCTATCAAAATCAATGACTCTTTAAAAATAGAAATAGAACCAAAATATCCTAAAATTTCTATGGAGACACAAAAGACCCTGAATAGCTGAAGCAATCTTGAAAAGGAAGAACAAAGTTGGAGGTATCATGCACCCTGATTTCAAACTATATTGCAAAGCTACAATAATAATAATAATAAATTGATATTGGCATAAAAGCAGATACATAGATGAATGGAACAGAATCAAAAGTATAGAAATTATCCCATGCATATGTGGTCAATTAATTTGACAAAGGAGGCATGAACACACAATGAGGAAAGAACAGTCTCTTCTATAAATACTGCTGAAAAAACTGGACAGCCACATTCAAAAGAATAAAATTAGACTAGTATCTTACAGCTTACACAAAAATTAACTCAAGATGGGTTAAAGACATGAATGTGATACCTGAGAGGAGAAGGGGATGACAGAGGATGAGATGGTTAGATGGCATCATCAACTTGATGGACATGAGTTTGAGCAAGCTCCAGGAGTCAGTGATGGATAGGGAAGCCTGGAGTGCAGCAGTCCATGGGATCACAAGGAGTCAAACACAACTGAGCGACTAAAGTAAACTGTGATACCTGAAACTATCAAACTCCTAGGAGGAAGCATGGACAGTAACACTTGGACATTTGTCTTGGTGATGATATTCTGGATTTGACTCCAAAAGTAAAGGCAACAAAAGCAAAGACAAATGGGTGGGACTATTAAAAAGCTTTTGTGCAGAAAAAAAAAAATATATATATATATATATATACATATATATGTATATATATATGTGTATATATATAAAGAATGAAATAGCAACTTATTGAATGGAAAAATGGAAATCATATATCTGATAAGTGTTTAATATCCTAAATATACAAAGAACTCATAAAACTAAACCTCAAAAAACAAAACGCTGGATTTAAAATGGCCAGAGGACCTAAATAGATATTTTTTTTCCAGAGAAAATATACAGATGGGCGATATACACATGAAAAGATGTTCAACTTCACTATTCATGAGGGAAATGCAAATCACAACCACAATGAGACATCACATCACACCAGTCAGAAATGTTATTTTCAAAATTATATCAAATAACAAGTGTTGGTAAGGATTTGAAGAAAAGCCAACTGTCATGCATTGGTAGGAATGGTAAATTGGTAGCAATGTAAACTGGTGTAGCCAGTATGGATAACAGAATAGAGGTTCCTCAAAAAATTAGAAACAGAACTACCACATTATTCAGCAATTCCATTTATGGATATTTATCTGAAGACAACAAAAACATTAATTTGAAAAGATGCATACACTCTTTTGTTCATTGCAGCGTTACTTGCAATAGACAAGATAGGAAACAACCTTCATGTCCATTTGTAGATTGATGGATAAAAAAGATTGGTATACATATACAATCGAAAATTAGCCAGAAAAAATGAAATCTTACCATTTGCAACAACATGGATGGATCTAGAGGGTATTATGTCATGCAGAAAGAGATAAATACAATATAATTTCACTTATATATAGAAACTACAAAACAAAACAAATGAACAACAGAAAAACAAAATAAAAGTTATATATACAGAGAATGGGTTAGTGGCTGCACCTTTGCCCTATAGGAATGCAACTTTATCTAACACCTTCAGAGGATGTCGCCAAACTTTAAAATAATTACTCTTAGAGAAAATAAGTCTTATGGTTGACAAACCTTTATCAGAGTCATAAAATGTTAACAGGCCTTCTGGCCAGAAGATGATGTAAATCACCTAAACCATTTGTATACGATAAGTTTGCAGAAAAGAAAGCCTGGTCTCAATAAGGATCAAAGACTGCTGATTGTGCATGATTTTACACACCCCCCCCCCATTATCCTCTATGCACAACTTAAGGTATATAAGCTCCCTTTGAAAATAAAGCTATGGACCTTGCTCAAAGCTCGGTCTCCCCGTGTCATTCTTTCTTGCTTCCTTTTCTCTCCTTTTCTTGTCTGTTCTTCCTTCAGGACAAATAATTGGAGTGTGGGGGCCCTTTGAGACCACTTATTTGCCCAGGCTTCTAAGACCCACTTGAGAAGGTGCCTAAGGTGGGGCACCTTCCGCTATTCAAGAGGGAGCCTGCAGACCCTGTGGTCAGTGCAAACCTGGTGTCACAGGTTTTACTGGCTTTCCGCATAAACCAGTTATATTGAGCCTCTAATCTTTCTCCTAAACCAGTTATATTGAGCCTCTGATCTTTCTCCTTTTATCTATCCTTTTAATCGCCAACTCTGTCCTCCCGAGGGAATCCCTGGATCCAACCGGGGCTGGACCCCGGTAAGAGTATAACAAGTAACTACTCAAAAATGTTGAAGAGATCTCTAAATCAGCTTGTCTTCTATATGATTTGAAATGTTGTCTATAGGAACAACTACCTCCTGGGGCTATAGGCTAGGAGTTTCAAGTTTCCGCAGAGGTAAAAATGGTGGTTCAGATCTCTAGGGCTATAGTCTCAAATATAGTAGCCAGTCTTCACATAAGGCTATTTAAATTTAAATTTTAATAAATTTAAATGGAATAAAATAAAGAAAATCACCTTCTCAGTTGCACTAAGTCACATTTCAAATGTTCAAAAGCCACATGTGACTAGTGACTACCATATTGGAAGGTGCAGATATTATTCCCTTTGCTGAAGAAGGTTATATTAGATAGCACTATTCTAGAGTGTAAGGAGTCAGCAGTTTGTGTAAAACAAATACACAGAGGTATCCACAGCATCTTTAGTTCACCATGAAAGTGAAAACAGGAAGTGTTAGTCGCTCAGTCATGTCCAACTCTTTGCAACCCCATGGACTGCAGCCTGCCAGGTTAGGCTCCTCTGTTCATGGAATTCTCCAGGTAAGAATACTGTATTGGGTAGCCATTCTCTTCTCCAGGAAATCTTTCCAAACCCAGGAAGGACTGAACCTGGGTCACCTCCATTGCAGGCGAATTCTTTACCATCTAAGTCACTAGACAAGCCCCTTAGTACACCATATGCAATAGTAAATTGACCCTTATTCAATGAAAAAGATTTTGTCCCTTTACTTTCTATATCTGGTAGTAGGATAATTTAATTGTTTTATCTGGAACATATTGAGTTCCCAATATGTATCAGGTGCCATTTTCAAGTACTCAGAATACAGAGAATACAGATCTTTGTCCTCAAAGATCTCTATCTAATAAGTATCACTGACATCTCTCTATCTCTTTGCTTCCTGTTAAAGTGGCCAAGTCTCTGCACTTGGCCTTGCATTTGTTTCCTTTCCATTCCCATTGCCACCATCTTCATTTGGACCCTTGTTACTCTCACTTATCTTGAGTCACTTAGCAGACTTTCCTACCTGAAGATCCTGTTGGATCTTCTTCTCAAAGTGACCTTTGTCACTGCTGCCAAAATAAGCTATCAAAAATGAAAATAAAGAAGGTGGAGTTTCAGGAAGGACAATCAGAAAAGTAGGGGGAAACAACACAGCAGTATGCAGAAAGCAAGAAAGGAATACTTTGATTCCATGACATCCAAGTTTACACACAATGAACACCAGTATAGAAGAGTTAACATGGACAGGTATGCTCCATAACTGTTGTATCAATGTATCAGCATCACTCTAATTATGAAATTAAAACAGCTTTACATTTTTATCAACATCATCATTCTAAAGGATGTGAAGTCAAGCCCCAAAGTTTATATCTGGGTTTAATGGGAAACTGTTGCTTAAAAGTATACTTATTAATTAAAAATTAAGTATTCACCTCTGGCTTATCCAAATAAATTGCACCTGACTCGTTCTAAGAATTAAGCTGACATGTTTCACTAAATAAATGTGAAACTCAAAGTCCCTGTACATTTGTTTCTAAATTAAAATGCTACAAGATGTACATATATTTACTGTGCGTCACTTCAAAGCACAGTTGTTAAAATATGAACATCACATTATTGAGTTTCAAAGATTAGTTCAGATAAATACAGAATTAAATTGTACATATTGAAAGCACAGTACTCGCCTATAAGACCTGCTGAGTGTGATGACAGTGTCAGAGAAACTCTTACAAGCTGTTAGTCTATGTATAACTTGAAAAAGTCTGGTTGAAAGGAATTTTGCTGAAGACAGGAAGAAAATGAGATTTTGTCTGCTATTAGTTTGTAATTACAAATGATAAACTTTTCTTAATTACTCTTCTGTGAACCCCACAGGTGTTTTAATTGTCCTTGTATTTATAGTGGTATAACTTTGAATTTCCTGGAGCCAAACTTTTAAAAATACTGCAATTTCATAAAAACTGTATGCTATGGCTAGTACAGAACATTTTTGTCTGCGCTGTGATCTTGGACTGCAAGGAGATCAAACCAGTCAATCCTAAAGGAAATCAACCCTGAATATTCATTGGAAGGACTGACGCTGAGGTTGAAACTCCAATATTCTGGCCACCTGATATGAAAAGCTGACTAACTGGAAAAGACCCTGATTCTGGAAAAGATTGAGGGCAGGAGGAGAAGGGGATGACAGAGGATGAGATGGCTGGATGGCCATCACTGACTCAATGGACATGAGTATGAGCAAACTCAAGGAGATGGTGAAGGACGGGGAAGCCTGGTGTGCTGCAGCCCATTGGGTCACAAAGAGTCTGACATGACTTAGCAACTGAAGAACAACAATAACATTTTTTTGAAATTTGGATTCATCTCTTGCTAGTGTAAGTAGTACACATAGAAAGATCCTCAAAAATTATTATAATTTTAAGCCACTGACAGTACTTTCTTATCTGAATTTGAGTTTTCTCTGTCACCCTAAAGGCATGTGGTCTGTCTAAATGACAACCATATTATTTTCACTTTTTAATAAATAATCATATAATACCAGTATACATCTTATCCCTTTTCTGTCATATTTTAAGAAATATGAAAATACTGAATATCTGTTGCTGAGAATAAATTCTAAAAATTTATTTTAAAGATATGGGTACTAGAATTCCTAAATTATGACATATTCTTTTGTGAAATATATTTTAAATTGGAGGTCCCTAAAGTGAGTCATGCATATCCCAGGAAATACAAAAGATGAAGATAAAGCAAGATATGCAGATTTTATTTTCTAACTAAAAAGAAAGTACAACATTATATTTCACTAATTTTTGAGATATGGATAACCACCAATGCCCTCATCAGTCAAGTACTAGAAGTATCTCAAAGGAAAAGTGGGAGTTTGAAGCAGAGCAATTGGTTGGCAATTAGCAACTCCAGTCTTATACTTACCTCATTGTAATGTGATCTACATATGCCCCATTGGGTGGATAAATGGGCTACCTTATTTATTTTTAACCAAGCCATATTACTTAATGGATAACACAACCACAGACTTAACATAATGGAAGTACAGGGGTAAAACAATAAAATAGCAAAGCTGATATGTCTTCTTTTAGTAGGAACTCTTTGTCAATTTTATTGTCAGGGTTATAAGATAAGACATATTAGTTGTATTGTTCTTTTTGCCATCAATAATATATTTTAAAGTTTTCATATCATGGATAAATGCATTGGTTATAATCTTCTTTAAATCTTACTCTAAATATCTAATTATGTCTCTTAATATAAGATTAAATATCTTATAATTCAACTTATACTATGAAAATAGAATGCTTACTATTTATCTGATAGGGTATATGAACAAAAGATTTCAGAAAATTGCCTTAAATTGAAAAACAATTAAAAGGAAGCAGAAACTTAAATTTCTTTTCACAGTCTATCAGAAATCCTCCCAAAATATACATTAAGGATCCTCAGTTTTACAACTTTCATTTTTCATTTTTTTATATAATAGAACTATGATCTATAAACTTTCTATTTACATAATTAAGTACTGTTTCTATTATACTATTAATTTAATCAAATGAGCCACTCTTTTGAAGACAATGAGCTACATCTAAAAGCATAAGACAAGACTGGCCACATGGATTGAAGCAGGAGAATTCATCTTTTCTGGTTTTTACCCCTCCTCAATGGTGATATATTGTACATAATTATCATATGTATATACATGATCAATATGTATAATGAATGCATGCTAAGTCACTTCCGTCATATCCTACTCTTTATGATCCTATAGACTATTGCCAGCCAGGATCCTTTGTGCATGGGATTTTCCAAGCAAGAATATTGGAGTGGGTAGCCATTTCCTACTTCAGGGGATCTTATGTCTCTTGTATCTCCTGCATTTGTAGGGGGGTTCCTTAATACTAGTGCCACCTGAGGGGGCCCAGTATGTATAATATATATGTATTAATATTATCTCTACAAGTAATACTACTTTTCTGTCAGAATAATCCTTACAACTATCAATAATTATTTGGGAGAACCATAAAGTGGTTTCTAGATAATAAAATTAATTTATCCAAGGAAACTGAAGTGAAGCCATTATGACTGTTTGGAGATAATAAGGAAATTTAATTATTACTCACACAATTACTTTTTTCTTGGGGTTTTTATGCCTTTGCATGTGAGATTAGAGTGATCTTACTTGACTGGCAGTTGAAAACTAATGAGTGTTTAAGAAAAAATAGTGGCAGATAGAGACAGATGCAAAATAGAGAATGAAGGACTGTATCCTCCCCAAACTAGAATAGCACACTAAAAAGAGCATCAAGCAGACTTAAGGTTGAATCTTGGCTCCTCCAATTAATACCTATGTTGTTTTTATATCTAGTATGGAGATCATTATATCTACCTATTTAATGGTTGCTGTAAGGATGAAATGAGATATAACAGAAGACACATAGATTTGATTCCCAAGTCTGGAAGGTCACCTGGAGAAGGAAATGGCAACCCACCCCAGTATTCTTGCCTGGAGAATCCCATGGACAGAGAAGCTTGGCAGGCTACAGTTCATTTGGTTGTAAAGTGTCAGAGACAATTGAGCCTAAACACACACACACACACACACACTCACTCATACATGTAAAACAGCACACTATCTGGATATAATAAGCACTAAATTAAATGTAAGCAATTACCATTTAAATTAGTTTAGAATATAAAAGAAAATAAAATGTTATTTTAGTTATTAATATCATTAAATTATCTATAGGGTAAATATATTTTTAATGATAATACCAATATGATGAAGAGCACCAGTGACCCCAAAAACTGAATAAATAATTCATAAAAGTAAATTTCATTATTTTTGCAGGTAGAATGTTTACTTGCATGGCCATATGCATTTTAACATATTGTCCTTAAAATGATCTGTATAATCAGGTATGTTAAAACTGAAAACCAAGAACTCCAGATATGATTTTACTGGGCTACTTCCAATAAGATATCAAATGGTTCAGCAGACGTAATTACCATCAAACCTTGCCAAGGTTTTGAAATGTGCCCATTAATTAGCAATTCCCAATCTGTTCATCTGTCAGTCATACTTTAAAGATATGCCTGTCACCATGTAGGTGAAGAAATCTATTGATTATTATACAATAAAATCCTTTTGAATATTTAAATATATACTCCAAACTTTTTCTTAAAAATATCCCATTAGCAAAATCAATCTTTGTCTCAGGAGCAGGTACAAAAGAGATACTGAAAATAATGAGCAGTTCAGAAAGTTATTCACAAAACAACTGACTGTGCTGAGGTTGAATAATATCTAAACAACCACTTGTATTTTGGTATCCTCTTGGGAAAGCATTACTTTGCCAACAAAGGTCTGTCTAGTCAAGGCTATGGTTTTTCCAGTGGTCATGTATGGATGTGAGAGTTTGACTGTGAAGAAATCTGAGCGCCAAAAAATTGATGCTTTTGAACTGTGGTGTTGGAGAAGACTCTTGAGAGTCCCTTGGATTGCAAGGAGATCCAACCAGTCCATTCTAAAGGAGATCAGTCCTGGGTGTTCTTTGGAAGGAATGATGCTAAAGCTGAAACTCCAGTACTTTGGCCACCTCATGCAAAGAGTTGACTCATGGAACAGACTCTGATGCTGGGAGGGATTGGGGGCAGGAGGAGAAGGGGATGACAGAGGATGAGATGGCTGGATGGCATCACTGACTCGATGGACGTGAGTTTGAGTGAACTCTGGGAATTGGTGATGGACAGGGAGACTTGGCATGATTCATGGAGTCACAAAGAGTCGGACACGACTGAGTGACTGAACTGAACTGAACTGAAGTGGGAAAGCAGAAGCAAAGTGCTTGTTTTTCTTTCTCTGTACACAGGAGACTAAGTTTGGTTGGCAGAAAGTTTATATTAATCCTAGAATTTCCTGAAAGAATAATCATAAGAAACAGCAACATACTTACATAGTAAGATGAAACAAGCACTAATATGAAAAGAATCTTGGTAGAAAAAAATGATTATAACCTTTTAAAGTTTTTTCATGTCACTCTAAAAGAATGAAAAGTATAATAAAAGATAAGAGAGGAAAGAATCAGCAAACAATGTAAAACTACAAGGTCTAAAGGAAAGGAGAATTTCACCAGGAATAAAACCATAATTTTACTTAAAGACAAACTCTACACTAGATAAATGAGATAACACATTTAGAGCTTTTAGCTAAAGATCAAACTTCACAGAAAGCTATAAAATTGGGCAAAATATAACAAATTGAAATACAAGGCAGAATCTAGGATAACAAATACAAAGGTAAAAACGTATTTTGTTAAGTGGAGACATTAGAGTGAATACACAAAAATCCATTTTAGATGAAAAAAAAAGATGATAGAACACAGCTTTTTAAAAGGGAAAAATAGAAAGGAGAAGGAAATGGAGTAGGAGAAAAGAAATGAATAGAATATAATCAAAGTAACATAACAGTACATAATGATTATTAATTTGACAGGAGACATTTACTAGGTCTGAGTTCTTAATTCTTACAGATACATGGCATTAGTCTTTCACTTTTATTATGAGGGGATTTCTGAGTTACTGCTGATGGTACCAAATAAGTTCATAAATGTACTTTATTATTATGTTAGAAGTTAAAGTATAATTAACAGTTATGGGCCACTACTTAGAATAAATGCAATGCATATCTAATATCTGTGGGAATCACAATTAGTAAATGCTTATTATGTGCAATAAAAGTGTTCAAAGCACATTGAGTACTGGATATGTGCCAGAAAGTACTCATCTAGTACTCAGGACAGCCCTATAGGTTAGTATTATAATCAGTCACATGTTATAGAGAAAACTTGGGCTGAAAAAGATTTCAGAATTTTCCAAAATTTACACAACCAAGAAGAAATTGAACCAAAATGGGCTCCAGAATGCACACACTAAACCACCATCATCAACTGTTGTTAATATAAGGCTGCTGCTGCTGCTGCTGCTGCTGCTGCTAAGTCGCTTCAGTCGTGTCCAACTCTGTGCGACGCCATAGATGGCAGCCCACCAGGCTCTCCCATCCCTGGGATTCTCCAGGCAAGAATACTGGAGTGGGTTGCCATTTCCTTCTCCAATGCATGAAAGTAAAAAGTGAAAGTGAAGTCTCTCAGTCGTGTCCTACTCTTCGCGACTCCAGGGACTTCAGCCTACCAGGCTCCTCCATCCATGGTATTTTCCAGGCAAAATTCTGGAGTGGGGTGCCATTGCCTTCTCCATAATATAAGGCATATGGATGTAAATACTTTCAACTGAAACTATTTTTATATGTGCACCCTGTTTCAACTCTGAGGAACAAAATGAGGCACTTGGTGAAGAGAACTGAGAAAGTAGGAGTTTTAAAGACAGGCTTACTCGTGTGGAATCTAATTTAAAATTATACAAATGAACCTATTTACATAACAGAAACAAGTGCACAGACTTTGAAAACAAACATATGGTTACCAAAGGGGAAACTTGGGTGGGGGGAGGAATAAATTAGGAGCTTGGGATTAACATATATGTACTACTATATATATATAATAGATAACCAACAAGAACCTACTGAATAGCACAGGAAACTCTACTCAATGTTATGTAACAATCTATATCGAAAAAGAAACTGAAAAAGAATGAACATATGTATATTTATAACTAAATCACTATACTGTAGACCTGGAACTAACGTGACCCTGTAAATGAACTATATTCCCATAAAATTTTAAAAAGAGAGACCGGCTTACTAGACTAGGCCAAGATCTGTAGTGAGCAGACCCATGAGTCATGAAGTACAAAACCTTTACAGAAAATGTCTCAATTCCAAGTAAGCAGGAAAGCTACATTTGTATTCAGGTCTCTCTTTTAAAAGCAAGTCTTAAAAATTACAAATCATATGGGCTGACTCTGGGTAGTATTTTCTCTGTCTTTTGAAAACAAGGGAGACTGCAAAGCATCAAGAATAAAAACGCCATCTTGATGCCTGAAGAGGAAACAAAAGAGTGGAAAAATAATGGCATTTCTTGGAAGTCAATCATTGCAAAGAGAACAGAACATATAAGGGCTAATACCACAACTGAAAAGGATAATTCAAGTGGAAAAGGCAGCATTATTACATCCAATATGATTGTCAACACTTATTTAATTTTCAGGAAAAAGGATAAAATCCATGGGTTTAAAGTAATGAAAATATACAAAATTCAAAATACAATAAAAATGCCATAAGTAGAGAGAAAATCTTGATAGTTTTGTTTTTTAACCTCAATTCCCAACCTCTATTTAACCAGCAGGAATTATTTTTCAAGAAGTATACAAGACAGACATTAGAAATAAACAAGAGAATATATCCTTTTAGTAGCTGCATTCTTTCAATATATCTAAGCATATCATAAATAAATAAATTCAAGAAAATCATATGAATCATGACAGAATGGAGTCAGACATACATATGGATTTATGAGTCTGAAATATATCGCCTCAATTCCCTGTGAACTGAGTCCTAGATAAAGAAATGTCCTGTTTTAAAATCAAGGGAAAATGAGTCATTTACTGGCTTTAAAGCCACTAAAAATTTTTTTAAAGAAAATAATGATGAGTGTAGTCAAGACATTCACTACATTTTCAAGCGATAAGGAGAAGCACTACAATTTGCTCTCCAAATGGCCATTCACTGGACCATAGGCATGTGTGCATGCTCAGTTCCTAAGTTGTGTTCAACTCTTTGCAACCCCATGGACCCATAGACCCATGGCCAACCCCATGGTCCACCAGGTTCCTCTGTCCATGGGATTTCTCAGGCAAGAATCTTGGGAGTTGCCATTTCCTTCTCCAGAGGATCTTCCTGACAATAAAAACAAGTATCTGATAGTTTGTTCTAATTCTAGATATTCCTCTGAATACATTTTTCAAAGAAAGAAATAAAACATTACATTAAAATACTTAATACATTAATAGTTTAGCATAATTGTTTACTACACATATATAAATGTAATAGGTAGATTTTTCAAAAATATGATTATATATTTTATATTAATGGCTGGATGGTCCTTAGTTAACTTTAACACATTTTAGTTACACAGGAGCAGTGCAATAATTAGAAAAGTTTTAGAAACTTTCAGTTATGTTTCAATGCTCATTTTCAAAATTCAGCAAGATTTGGAAGGGTGAAATTGATCTCAAAATAAAAATAATGCAATTTAGTATGTTTGGAATTTTTCAATTAAAAATTTAGTATTTCACCATCATTAAGTTCTTTGACTTGATCTCTTCATATATGTAAGGTATGCTCAGAAAAGACAGTAGAATTAAAACTAATGCATTTATTTTTCCTAAAATATATATTTTTAACTTGTGAATTATTAGTAGACCATATTTTTTTCACATGCAAGCCCTTATTCAGTTACATAATGTAATTCAGTATGAGATTTTCTATTTATTGTTCACAGGCTACTAAATCCCAATACATAACCACTATTAAGCTCAGACTCATTCCTGTAAAAATGAAAGGTTCAATATGCACCAGCACAGCACAGAGGCTCAGCTTATTAGGGCTGGCAAAGCAGCACAGTGGCTGCGATGGTGCAGGAGCGCAGCAGCTGCAACAGTACAGGAACATGGCTGAGAGGAACTACCCCACGTCCAAGGTCAGGGGTGGTGGCCGAGAGGAGCTACCCAATTTCAAGGTTAGGGGCAGTGGCTGAGAGGAGCTACCACATGTCCAAGGTAAGGAGCAGTGGCTGCACTTTGCTGGAGCAGCCGTGAAGAGATACCCAGTGTCCAAGGTAAGAGAAACCCAAGTAAGATGGTAGGAGCCAAGAGAGGGCATCAGAGGGCAGACAGACTAAAACCACAATCACAGACAACTAGTCAATCTGATCACACAGATGACATCCTTGTCTAACTCAATGAAACTAAGCGATGCCATGTGGAGCCAACCAAGATGGACTTGTCATGGTGGAGAGGTCTGAAAGAATGTGGTCCACTGGAGAAGGGAATAGCAAACCACTTCAGTATTCTTGCCTTAAGAACCCCATGACCAGTATGAAAAGGCAAAAAGATAGGACACTGAAACATGAACTCCCCAGGTCAGTAAGTGCCCAAAATGCTACTGGAGATCAGTGGAGAAATAACTCCAGAAAGAATGAAGGGATGGAGCCAAAGCAAAAACAATATCCAGTTGTGGATGGGACTGGTAACAGAAGCAATGTTTGATGCTGTAAACACCAATATTGCATAGGAACCTGGAATGTTAGGTCCATGAATCAAGGCAAATTGGAAGTGGTCAAACAGGCAATGGCAAGAATGAACATCAACATTCTAGGAATCAGTAAACTAGGATGGATTGGAATGGGTGAATTTAACTCAGATGACCATTATATCTACTACTGTGGTCAGGAATCCCTTAGAATAAATGGAGTAGCCATCATAGTCAACAAAAGAGTCTGAAATGCAGTACTTGAATGCAATCTCCAAAATGACAAAATGATCTCTGTTCATTTCCAAGGCAAACCATTCAATATCACGGTAATCCAAGTCTATACCCCAACCAGTAATGCTGAAGAAGCTGAAGTTGAACAGTACTATGAAGACCAACAAGACCTTCTAGAACTAAAAGCCCAAAAGATGTCCTTTTCATTATAGGGGACTGGAAGGCAAAAGTAGGAAGTCAAGAAACACCTGAAGTAACAGGCAAATTTGGCCTTCTAGTACAGAATGAAGCAGGGCAAAGGCTAATAGAGTTCTGCCAAGAGAACGCACTGGTCATAGCAAACACCATCTTCCAACAACACAAGAGAAGACTACAAATGGACATCACCATATGGTCAACACTGAAATCAGATTGGTTATGTCCTTTGCAGCCAAAGATGGAGAAGCTCTATAAAGTCAGAAAAAAACAAGACCAGGAGCTGACTGTGGCTCAGATCATGAACTCCTTATTGCCACATTTGGACTTAAATTGAAGAAAGTGGGGAAAACCACTAGACCATTCAGCTATGACCTAAATCAAATCCCTTATGACTATACAGTGGAAGTGATAAATGGATATATGGGACAAGATCTGATAGACAGAGCACCTGATGAACTATGGATAGAGGTTCATGACATTGTACAGGAGACAGGGAGCAAGACCATTCCCAAGAAAAAAGAAATGCAAAAAAGCAAAATGGCTATCTGAGGAGGCCTTACAAATCGCTGTGAAAACAATAGCGGTGAAAGGCAAAGGAGAAAAGGAAAGATATACCCCTTTGAATGCAGAGTTCCAAAGAATAGCAAGGAGAGATAAGAAAGCCTTCCTCAGCGATCAATGCAAAGAAATAGAGGAAAACAACAGAATGGGAAAGACTACAGATCTCTTCCAAAAAAATAGAGATACCAAGGGAAAATGTCATGCAAAGATGGGCTCAATAAAGGACAGAAATAGTATGGACCTAACAGAAGCAGAATATATTAAGAAGAGGTGACAAGAATACACAGAAGAACTGTACAAAAAAGACTTTTATGACCCAGATAATCATGAAGGTGTCATCACTCACACTCACCTAGAACTGGATATCCTGGAATGTGAAGTCATGTGGGATTTAGGAATCATCACCGCGAACAACTAGTGTAAATGATGGAATTCCACTTGAGCTATTTCAAATCATCAAAGATGATGCTGTGAAAGTGCTGCAATCAATATGTCAGCAAATTTGGAAAACTCAGTAGTGGACACAGGACTGGAAAAGGTCAGTTTTCATTCCAATGCCAAAGAATGCTGAAACTACCACAAAATTGCACTCATCTCACATGCTAGTATAGTAATGCTTAAAATTCTCCAAGCCAGGCTTCACCAATACGTGAATGGTGAATTTCCAGATGTTCAAGCTGGCTTTAGAAAAGGCAGAGGAACCAGAGATCAAATTGCCAACATCCGCTGGATCATCGAAATAGCAAGACAATTCCAGAGAAATATCTATTTCTGCTTTATTGACTATGCCAAAGCCTTTGACTGTGTGAGTCACAATAAACTGTGGAACATTCTGAAAGACATGGGAATGCCAGACCACCTGACCTGCTTCTTGAGAAATCTGTATGCAGGTCAGGAAGCAACAATTAGAACTGGACATGGAACAACAGGCTGGTTCCAAATAGGAAAAGGAGTACGCCAAGTCTGTATATTGTCACCCTGCTTATTTAACTTATATGCAGTGTACATCATGAGAAACGCTGGGCTGGAGGAAGCACAAGCTGGAATCAAGATTGCCTGGAGAAATATCAATAACCTCAGGTATGCAGATGACACCACCCTTATGGAAGAAAGTGAAGAAGAATTAAAAAGCCTCTTGATGAAAGTGAAAGAGGAGAGTGAAAAAGTTGGCTTAAAGCTCAACATTCAGAAAACTAAGATAATGGCATCCAGTCCCATCACTTCATGGCAAATGGATGGGGAAACAGTAGAAACAGTGGCTGACTTTATTTTTCTGGGCTCCAAAATCATGGCAGATGGTGATTGCAGCCATGAAATTAAAACACGCTTACTCCTTGGAAGGAAAGTTATGACCAACCTAGAGAGCATATTAAAATGCAGAGACATAATTTGTCAACAAAGGTCCATCTATTTAAGGCTATGGTTTTTCCAGTGGTCATGTATAGATGTGAGACTTGGACTATTAAGAAAGCTGAGCACTGTAGAATTGATGTTTTCAAACTGTGTTGTTGGAGAAGACTCTTGAGGGTCCCCTGGACTGCAAGGAGATCCAACAAGTTCATCCTAAAGGAGATCAGTTCTGGCTGTTCATTGGTAGGACTGATGTTGAAGCTGAAACTCCAGTACTTTGGCCACCTATGTGAAGAGCTGACTCATTTGAAAAGAACCTGATGCTGGGAAAGATTGAGGGCAAGAGAAAGAAGGGATGATAGAGGATGAGATGGTTGGATGGCATCACTGACACAGTGGACATGGATTTGGGTGGACTCCAGGAGTTGGTGATGGACAGGGAGGCCTGGTGTTCTACAGTTCATGGGGTCATAAAGAGTTGGACATGACTGAGCGACTGAACTGAACTGAAAGCAGCAAAGGTAGCATAGGTTTATAGCCAAAGAATGTCTGGTACATTTGGCCTATTTACAGACTTCCTTTTCTAAGGCTGATAATCTGATGTGATGAATACATTTGGAAGAAAACAATATATCACCAATGCCTGGCATTGTAAGTAATGTCCATATGTTAAATTTTAAAAATAACTCTTTGAAGTTTTATAAAATAATAGTAGCTTCAAATTTATTAACATAAATTTATAGGCATCTATACCTGTGGCAGATTTATGTTGATATATGGCAAAAAAAAATCACAATATTGTAAAGTAATTATTCTCCAATTAAAATAATTACTTTTTTCAAGTTTGAATTTGTCTAAAATTTTTGCATTAAGTTGTGAATAGTAATATATATTTTTTCCCGATTTTAGAACAGAAAGCAGCACAGATAGGATCTCCAAATAAAGAGTGGAATGAGGCTCTTGTTAGATCTGTAGAAGGGCAATTTATCCTTGTGTATTCAAACAAATTTCCTTAGCACTCCCAACCTAACACTGAACATTACAAAGCAGCTTTCAAAAATGGGTTTCAAATTAAGGAACCACAAGAACATGTGTTTTTTAAAAGGCTGCTGCTGCTGCTACTGCTACTGCTGCTAAGTCGCTTCTGTTGTGTCCGACTCTGTGCGACCACATAGACGGCAGCCCACCAGGCTCCCCCGTCCCTGGGATTCTCCAGGCAAGAACACTGGAGTGGTTGCCATTTCCTTCTCCAATGCATGAAAGTGAAAAGTGAAAGTGAAGTCGGTCAGTCGTGTCCGACCCTCAGCGACCCCATGGACTGCAGCCTACCAGGCTCCGCCATCCATGGGATATTCCAGGCAGGAGTACTGGAGTAGGGTGCCATCTTCTTCTCTTTTAAAAGGCTAGAATTTATTATTTCCCAAGCTTTATTAACAACTCAATTCATATCTGTTTACTTCATGCAGTCTAGATAGTTCAGACACAATTTATAAAGTAAGCCTGAAAATTTTAAATTATTGTAGAAAGTGAGATAAGAAGGAACATACCTGGGGTGTAACTTGCATAAGACTGTAAGAGATGGATGATGATGTAAGATTGCTGCCCAAGAGTAATCTAAGAAAAGGACATAGAGATCAGGAACCTTTGATGCCAAGGGAGCAGGTAGCTCCATATATTTGTCCTT
Source organism: Bos indicus (assembly GCF_029378745.1). Lineage (NCBI taxonomy): Eukaryota > Metazoa > Chordata > Mammalia > Artiodactyla > Bovidae > Bos > Bos indicus. The sequence goes on from NC_091789.1 coordinate 71,238,010, forward strand.
ATGCCCTCTTCTTTTTCACTGACCAAAGGGATCTAATTTGCAATCATTCAGTTAAATTCAGCATCTAGTATGCAGGTGACAAAGATGAAAGAGACACCTACTCCTTAAGGAGGTCAGAAAAGTTCAAAGATAAATCCACTAGCTCTTGTACATATGTTTTCAACTTAATAAAACACACTTAAGTGGTCTATTTTACTATTTTATATTCTAAAGGTTACTCTTATTTGTTTCACCGTTACACCTATGGAAAAATGTCTATAGATCATACGTATCTGAATGTTAAATTTATAAAATGTACTCATTATGCAATTATTGCTGCTGCTGCTGCTGCTGCTAAGTTGCCTCAGTCGTGTTCGACTCTGTGCAACCCCACAGACAGCAGCCCACCAGGCTCCCCCGTCCCTGGGATTCTCCAGGCAAGAACACTGGAGTGGGTTGCCATTTCCTTCTCCAATGTATGAAAATGAAAAGTGAAAGTGAAGTCACTAAGTCGTGTCCTACTGTTAGCGACCTCATGGACTGCAGCCTACCACGCTCCTCCACCCCTGGGATTTTCTAGGCAAAAATACTGGAGTGGGTTGCCATTGCCTTCTCCAGCAATTATTGCTACAAGTCAATGAATGTGCTGATAAAATGAAGTTGTTTAAATTTCTGCTATTGATATTTTGTAAGTGATATGAAACATGGTTTCTTATTCTGTCTCATTTTTATGAAGTAAAACAATTTAATGTTTTGAAACACTGTTTTCTCACTAATATGTTTTCTTTTGATATTAAGTTTGTTTTCCAGTTTTGAAGCATATCTTCAGTTTGGCAACATAAACAATAAATATTTCATATTCTGTTATCTGATTGTAAAGAAAAACAAACAATAGTTTGTCTTTGAATAGAGAATGTGTGTACTTTCCTTCAAATGAAAATAGGTCACTTTTTATCATAAAATATCATAGCCTGAAAGATTTCATGGCTACAGGGATCAGTAGGAATATAACATCTAAAAATGTATTAATCATCTGAAATGTGAAAACCTGTGCCTTTGTATTTTCTCCTTAAAATATGAGTTATATTTTTATCATGTACCACCTTCATTGTCTATTAAAAAATATTAACAACTTGCCTCCTCATTCCAGTGCCCAGTTACAAATATTTTATCACATTTATTGTGAGCAATGCCATCTGCCAGAGGAGGCATTTCATGGCTGTTTACCATAATTCCCTCTAAGAATTCATCTGCCACTATCTAATGCTGCCTGAATAAAGGGGATTAAGACTCTGATGCAACAGAGACTATTGATAATTTGGTATAATTGGGAAGAAATGAAGATAAATGAGGTTGAGGAGGCAGAGGCAATTAGTTGTGCTCCCTGTACAGCTGTGTTCTCAGCCTTGCTCCCCTGGCCTTTTCTTCAATGAGGTTGTGCAAATTAACCATAATGACAAATACACACTTCACAAAGGTCTTGTACTTTCTAAAACTTGAGAATTCACTTTTCACTTCTGAAAACTGAGTTGGTTGTTTGGTAAATTTAACACAGTCTCCTAAAGTCCTTATAACACAGGACTACTGCACCTGCTCTATTTCAGGAATCATGCCCCAGCCCTACACACACACACATACTATATTTTGCTTTTAGTTGATCTCAGGCTACTATTCTCAACCTGAGTAGATTGCAGATCCAAACCCTTAATTACCTTAATTTTAATCCAGAGTTTAGGACAGATTGTCAATGTTTTCATTTTTAGATGATTAGAAGCCAAGAGAACTCTTTAGTCAATGAAAAGAAGCTTCTAATTATTTTTAGGAAATAGTCTATAAATAAATTCTTTTTGACAGTTTTCAATGAAATGGTAGGGATAGCTTTACAAAGAGGCTCTAAGGGATCTTTAGAGATTGGCAAAATCAGTATTTCCAAGGAATAAATTTACATATTCATATAAAAATAATTATTGTCATTATTAATATGTTTCCTAAATGAAAAAAAAAAGCCACCTTAGTACAGTTATCCATTAAAATGTTTAGGCACTAATAAACTTAATTCTAAGATATCTTTTTCTAACCACAGAAACGGTTATTTAGGGTATTTAGTTAAGGATGCTATCATAAGAACTAAATATTTTGAGGTCCATATTTCTATTGGCAGCTTCTCCTCTATTTTGTTCTTGAAATTTTTCTTATTATTCCTTGTTTTAACTGGGAATCATATCACTGTGTGTCTCTCAGTTGTTACTTGTTACACAAGAATGACAAATCTACACTAATAAATAATAAAGTGTCAGATTATGGATGTCTTTCCCATTATATAAAAAGAAATGCATGAAAATAAACACTTCTTCAGAGGGCGGTTCTAAGACAGCAGAGGAATAGGATGGGGAGAACACTTTCTCCCCCATGAATTCAACAAAAGTTCATTTGAATGCTGAGCAACTTCCTCAAAACAACTTATGAATGCTGGCAGAGGACACCAGACACCCAGAAAGGCAGCCCATTTTCTTCAAAAGGAGGTAGATCAAAATATTAAAGACAAAAAGAGAAACCAAAGAGTTAGGGACAAAGACCCGTCCTGGGCAGGGAGTGGTGAAGGAGGAAAAGTTTCCAAACAGTAGGAAACCCTCTCACAGCAGGTCTGTGGGGAGTTTTGGAATCTCAGAGTGCAACATTACTGGGGAAAAAAAAAAAGAAAATGTACCTAATCGCAACTGCCAGCAGAGAAGTAGCCCAGACTCTCACATCCACACCAGCGGGTGGGAGCTGGACAGGGAGGCTCGGGATGCATCATCAGTGTTATAGGGTAAGGATCCAGCCTAAATGCCATGAGGACAATCTGAGGGACCTAACATGAGAGAGCAACCCAAACAATGGGATCACCAGAAAGAAAAAAGAGAGAGAGAACCTCCCTGTGAAAGGATCTAACGCTCAGGCTGGCTTGCTCACAGAACAAAGGATAGAGTGAATACCAAAGGAGAGCTAGCCAGCTGTGTCCCTCCCCCTCACTGGAGGCAGAGAGGCAGGCATGGGACAGCCAGAGCCAGAAGGTAAGGGGCAATCTCTACCCAAGAGACTGGCATCCTCCATTAAACTGTGAGCAGGCTCCCAGTTGCTAACCAATTCTTCCTGGGGCCCTGCACGGTTGACATCTGTCAGGAGGTTCACAGCCTGAGATCAGCTCCCCAGAGGGGACACATGGCACATCTGAAATGGTGTTCTCGCCACACACCTAGGAAACCAAGTGGCCAGGAACGGGGAGGTGATTAAGATGCACGGCCCACCTGGGACAATGTGCTCGCCAAGCACCTGGTTGCCTGAGCTGCTCGGACCAGGGAAGGGCACAAAACACAGGAGCAACCAAGTCTGTGCCCTTGTGGCATACCAGAGAACCTGAACCTGAGCAGCTTAGACCTGGGAAGTGCACAAAATGCAAGGCCAGCTTTGGACAGTGCCCCTGAAAACACCCTGGAGCCTGAGGAGTGTGGACCCAGAAAGCACACTCTATGAGCTGGGGAAAACTCAGTGTGGTCTGTACCCTGCGAGCACTCCCCACACATGCTAGTGATATTTGTTTGCATCACCCCTTTGTGTAAGGGAGGAAATTAGACACTGAAGAGACTTGCAAACAGAGGAAGCCAAAATAAACAAAGAAGAGGGAACCACTCTGGAACTGACAGGTGCAACAGACTGAAACCTGTAGTTAACATTCACTAAGAACTGGAGGGGGCCTATAGACCTTGAAAACAAGTATAAGCTGGAACAAGGAACTATTTGAAACTGAAATGAATCCACATTGCACATAACAGCTTTAGAGAAATTCCCAGGTATATTTTTACTATTATCATTTTTAAATTTTTAATGTGTTATTACTCCTTTAATTTTCATTTATAACCTAATACCTTGCAAAAAAGATTCTATTTATAAAGCAAATTTCATATATATATTTATATTTATAATTTTTGTGACTATTTTTGCTTTGTATTTTTAATATTGTATTTTTGAGAGTCTAACCACTATTCTATATTTTTAATCTTTGCTTTTTGGTTTTTGTTATCAATTTTGTACCTTTAAGAATCTAATCTTCAGTTTCAACTTTCACCTAGGGGTTTGATTACTGGCCTGATTGCTATCTCCCTGTTTTGACTCTCCCTTTTCTCCCCCACCTCTATCTCCTCCCTCTGCCTTCTCTTCTCAACTCTGTAAATCTCTGTGGGTGTTCTGGGCTGAGGAAAACACTTAGGGAACTGATTACTGGCTAGATCTGTCTGTCTCTTTTTTACTACCTCTCTTCTCCTGGTCACCTCTATCTCCCTCATCCTTCTTCTCTTCTTTGTGTAACTGTGTGAACCTCTCTGGGTGTCCCTTTTGTGAAGAATTGTTTCACCATTAGCCTAGATGTTTTATCATCTCTGCTGTATGGATGGAGAAGCCTTGAGGCTACTGTAAGAATTAGACTGAAAGCCAGCTTCAGGAGGCTTAACTTCAACACTTTAGAACATCAGAGAACTCCTGATTCCAGGGAACATTTAGAGACAAAACTCACCCCTAAGTCTCCATACCTACAGTGAAACCAAGCTCCACCCAAGAGCCAAAAAGTTCCAGAGCAAGACATGCCATGCTAATTCTCCAGGAAAGCAGGAACACAGCCCTGACCATAAAAAGACAGGCTTCCCAGAGCTATGCCAAACCCATAGACACCCTAAAACACACTACTGGATACTCCATTGCACTTCAGAAAGAAGAGATCCAGCTCCACCCACCAGAACACAGATGTAAGATCCCCTGACCAGGAAACCTTGACAAGCCACTAGTCCACTCCCACCTACAGGAAGCAACCTCCACAATAAAGAGGAACCACGAACTTCCAGCCAACAGAAAGGACACCTAAAACAAACTAATCTAAACAAAAGGAAAAGACAGAGAAATATTCAGCAGGTAAAGGATCATGATAAGTACCCACCAAACCAAACAGAAGAGGAGGAGATAGGGAGTTTACCTGAAAAAGAATTCAGAATAATGATAGTAAAGATGATCCAATATCTTGAAAACAAAATGGAGTTACAGATAAATAGACTAGAAAGAAGGATTGAGAAGATGCAAGAAATGTTTAACAAGGACCTAGAAGAAATAGAGAAGTGTCAATCAGTAATGAAGAATGCAATAACTGAAATCAAAAGCACTCTGGAGGCAGCCAACAGTAGAATAACTGAGGCAGAAAATAGGATCAGTGAAGTGGAAGATAGAATGGTAGAAATAAATGAAGCAGAGAGGAAAAAAGAAAAAAAAATAAAAGAAATGAGGAGAACCTTAGAGACCTCTGGGAAAATGTTAAATGCCCCAACATTCAAATAATAGGAGTCCCAGAAAAAGAAGACAAAAATAAAGGGCGTGAGAAAATACTTGAGAGATAATAGTTGAAAACTTCCCTAAAATGGGGAAGGAAATAGCCACCCAGGTTTAAGAAACCCAGAGAGATGTGAATAGGATAAAGCAAGGTGAAACACCCCAAGACACATATTAATCAAACTAACAAACATCTACCACAAAGGCCAAATATTAAAAGCAGCAAAGGAAAAGAAACAAATAACACACAAATGCATCCCCATAAGGATAACAGCTGATCTTTCACTAGAAACTCTTCAGGTCAGAAAGGAATGGCAGGACATACTTAAAGTGATGAAAGAAAAAAACCTAGAGCCCAGATTACTATACCCAGCAAGGATCTCACTCAAATATGAAGGAGAAATAAAAAAAAAAATTTCTGGACAGGCAAAAGCTGAGAGAACTCAACACCACCAAACCAGCTCTGCAACAAATGCTAAAGGATCTTCTCTAGACAGGAAACAAAGAAAAGCTTTATAAATCCGAACCCAAAACAACAAAGTAAATGACAATGGGATCATACTTATCAATGATTACCTTAAATATAAATGGGTTGAATGCCCCAAAGAAAAGAGAAAGACTGACTGAATGGACACAAAAACAAGACCTCTATTATATGCTGTCTACAAGAGACCCATCTCAAACCAAGGGACGCATACAGACTGAAAGTGAAGGACTGGAAAAAGATATTTCATGCAAAAGGAGACCAGAAGAAATCAGGACTAGCAATAACTCATATCAGATAAAGACTTTGAAATAAACGCCATTAAAAGAGACAAAGGACACTACATAATGAACAAAGGATCAATCCAAGAAGAAGATATAACAATTATAAATACATATGCACCCAACAAAGGACCACCACAATATGTAAGGCAAATGCTAACAAGTATGAAAGGGGAAATTAACAGTACCATAATAATAGTGGGAGACTTTAATATCCACTCACACCTATGGATACATCAACCAAACAGAAATTAGCAAGGAAACACAAACTTATATGCTACAATGGACCAGTTAGGTCTAATTGATATCATAGGATACTTCACCACTAAACAATGTATTTCACCTTTTTCTAAAGTGCACACAGAACTTTCTCCAGGATCGATCATATCCTGGGCCATAAATCTAGCCTTGGTAAATTCAAAAAGAAAGAAAGAAAGAAAGAAAGCATTTCAAGCTTATTTTCTTTCTTATCACAATGCAGTAAAATTTGATGTCAACTACAGGAAAAAAAATATTAAAAATATGAACATATGGAGGTAACCAAAAAATCACAGAAGAAATAAAAAAGGAAATCAAAATATGCATAGAAACAGATGAAAATGAAAGCATGACAACCCAAAACCTATGGGATTCAATAAAAGAAGTACTAAGAGGAAGGTGCATAGCAATACAAGCTTACCTAAACAAATAAGGTAAAAAATCAAATAAAGAACCTAACTTTACACCAAAAGAAAGTAGAAAAAGAAGAAATGAAGAACCCCAGGGTTAGTAGAAGAAAATAAATAATAAAAATTAGGGTAGAGATAAATGAAAAAGAAACAAGGAGACTATAGCAAAAATCAACAAAACTAAAGGTGATTCTTTGAGAAGATAAATAAAATAGATACAATAGACAAACCATTAGCCAGACTCATCAAGAAACAAAGGGAGAAGAATCAATTCAACAAAATTGGAAATGAAAATGAAGAAATCACAACATACAACACAGAAATACAAAGGATCATAAGAGACTACTATCAGCAACCATATGCCAATAAAATAGACAACTTGGAAGAAATGGACAAATTCTTAGAAAAGTATAACCTCCAAAAACTGAACCAGGACAAAATAGAAAATCTTAACAGACCCAATCACAAGCACAGAAATCAAAACTGTAATAAAAAAATCTTCCAGCAAACAAGAGCCCAGAATCAGATGGTGTCACAAATGAATTCTACCAAAAGTTTAGAGAAGCACTAACATGTATTCTACTCAAACTCTTCTGAAAATTGCAGACGAAGGTAAACTGCCAAACTCATTCTATGAGGCCACCATTACCCTAATACCAAAACTGGATAAAGATGCCATGGGGAAAAAAAAAAAAAAAACTACAGGCCAATATCACTGAGGAACACAGATGCAAAAACCCTCAACAAAATTCTAGCAAACAGAATCTAACAACATATTTAAAAGATCATACATCATGACCAAGTAGGCTTTATCCCAGGAATGCAAGAATTCTTCAATATTCACAAATCAATCAATGTGATACACCACATTAACAAATTCAAAGATAAAAACCACATGATCATCTCAATAAATGCAGAGAAAGTCTTTGACAAAATTCAACTCCCATTTATAATAAAAACTCTCCAGAATGCAGGCTTAGAAGGAACATACCTCAACATAATAAAAACCATATGTGACAAACCAACAGCAAACATTATCCTCAATGGTGAAAAATTGAAATCGTTTCCCTTATAGTTAGGAACAAGACAAGAGTTCCAACTCTCACCACTACTATTCAACATAGTTTTGGAAGCTTTAGCCACAGCAATCAGGGAGGAAAAAGAAATAAAAGGAAACCAGATTGGAAAAGAAGTAAAACATGTATTGTTTGCAGATTACATAGTCCTCTACATAGAAAACCCTAAAGACACCATCAGAAAATTACTAGTGTTAATCAATGAATAAAGTAAAGTTACAGGATACATAATACACAGAAACCCTTTGCATTCCTATGCACTAACAATAAGAAAACAGAAAGAAAAATTAAGGAAACATTCTAATTCACCATTGCAAAAAAAGAATAAAATACTTAGGAATAAATCTACCTAAGGAAACAAAAGACCATTATATAAAACACTGATGAAAGATATCAAAGATGACAGAAATAGATGTAGAAATATATCATGATCATGGATCAGAAGAATCAATATATTAAAAATGAGTTTACTATCCAAAGCAATCTATAGATTCAATGCAATCCTTATCAAGCTACCACCGGTATTTTTCATAGAGCTGGAACATATAATTTTACAATTTGTATGGAAATACAAAAAACCTTGAATAGCTAAAGCAATCTTGAAAAAAAATAATGGAACTAGAGGGATCAACCTGCCTGACTTGAGACTATACTACAGAGCTACAGTCATCCAGACAGTATGGTACTGGCACAAAGACAAAAATATAGATCAATGGAACAAAATAGAAAGCCCAGAGATAAATCCACACACCTATGGGCAGCTTATCTTTGACAAAGGAGGCAAAAATATACAATGGAGAAAATAGAATCTCTTAACAAGTGATGCTGGGAAAACTGGTCAACCACCTGTAAAAGAATGAAATTAGAACACTTTCTAACACCATACACAAAAGTAAACTCAAAATGGATTAAAGATATAAATGTAAGACCAGAAACTATAAAACTCCTAGAGTAAAACATAGGCAGAACACTCACTGACATAAATCACAGCAAGATCCGCTATGACCCACCTCTCAGGGCAATGAAAATAAAAGCAAAACTTTACAAATGGGACCTAATTAAATTTAAAAGCTTTTGCACAACGAAGGAAACGATAAGCAAAGTGGGGAGACAGCCTTCAGAATGGGAGAAAATAATAGCAAACAAAGCAAATTATAAATAATTAATCTCAAAAATATACAAGCAGCTCCTGCAGCTCAATACTTGAAAAATAAATGACCCAATAAAAAAAATGGGCCAAAGAGCTAAACAGACATTTCTCCAAAGAAGACACACAGATGGCTAAGAAACATGAAAAGATGCTCAACATCACTCATTATCAGAGAAATTCAAATCAAAACCACAATGAGGTACCATCTCAGGCTGGTCAGAATGGCTGCTATCCAAAAGTCTACAAACAATAAATGCTGGAGAGGTTGTGGAGAAAAGGGAACCCTCTTACACTGTTGGTGGAAATGCAAACTAGTACAGCCAGTATGGAGAACAGTGTGGAGATTCCTTAAAAAACTGGAAATGTTACTGCTCTACGACCCAGCAGTCCCACTGCAAGGCATACGCACTAAGAAAACCAGACCTGAAAGAGACACGTGCACCCCAATATTCATCACAACACTGTTTACAATAGCTAGGGCATGGAAGCAGCCTAGATGCCCATCAGAAGATGAGTGGATAAGAAAGCTGTGGTACATATACACAATAGAATATTACTCAGCTATTAGAAAGAATGCATTTGAATCAGTTCAGATGAGGTGGATGAAACTGGAGCCTGTCATACAGAGTGAATTAATTCAGATAGAAAAACATCAATACAGTATATTAATGAACATATATGAAATTTTGAAAGGTGGTAATGATGACTGTATATGAAAGTGAAAGCGACGTTGCTCAGTCCTGTCTGACTTTTTGTAACCCCATGGACAGTAGCCTACCAGGCTCCTCCATCCATGGGATTTTCCAGGCAAGAATACTGGAGTGAGTTGCCATTTCCTTCTCCAGGAGATCTTCCCAACCCAGGGATGGAACCCAGGTCTTCCACATTGTAGATAGACGCTTTAACATCTGAGCCACCAGGGAAGTCTTTATATGCAAGACAGCAAAAGAGACACAGATATAAAGAACAGACTTTTGGATATAAAGAACAGACTTTTGAACTCTGTAGGAGAAGGCGAGGGTGGGATGATTTGAGAGAATAGCATTGAAAATTGTATACTACCATATGTGAAATAGATCACCAGTTCAAGTTTGATGCCTGAAACATGGCACTCAAAGCTGGTGCACTGGGAAAACCCATAGGGATAGAATGGGGAGGGAGTTGGGTAGTGGTTCAACATGGGGGACACATGTACACCCATGGTGTCTCATTCATGTCAATGTATGGTAAAAAACAGCACAATATTTAAAAGAAATTAGCCTGCAATTAAAATAATACATTCAATTTAAAAATAAGAAAATAAACACATCTTCAATTTTTATTTTATTTACATGAGAAACTAACCTAAATTTATTTATTAAAAAAAAATCATGATGATTACAAATGCATATCAACTCAGACAAACATGCCCAGTAGGATGTCTCTTTATAATTATAACCTAACCTTATTTCTTGCATAGCTACCAATTAGCCTTTTATTAATTTTTGTCTGATATTTCCTGATGGTTCAGATGGTAAAGAATCTGCCTGCCATGCAGGAGACCTGGGTTCCATCTCTGGGTTGGGAATATTCCCTGGGGAACGGAATGGCAACCCACTCCAGTACTCATGCCTAGAGAATACCATGAACAGAAGAGCCTGGCATGGCAGGCTAAAGGCCGCAAAGAGTCGGACACAAGTGAGCAACTATCACTTTCATTTGATATTTCCAATGCAGTAGCCACATGTTGCTATCTAAGATATTCAAATAAATTAAAAATTCAGTGTCTCAATCACACTAGCCACATTTTAAGTGCTATAGAGTCCCATGTTTCTGTGTATGTAAAAATATTTCCATCATCAAAGAAAGTTCTATTGGTCAATCATAGTGAAAGTCACTCAGTTGTGTCCAACTCTTTGCAACTCCATGGACTATACAGTCCATGGAATTCTCCAGGCCAGAATACCAGAGTGGGTAGCCCATTCCCTTCTCCAGAAGATCTTCCCAGCCCAGGGATCGAACCTATGTCTCCCACATAGCAGGTGGATTCTTTACCAGCTGAGCCACAAAGGAAACCTATTGGTCAGTGTTGGTCTATATTTCAGACTTACTACCTCCCTATTAATATAAAATGGTGACGTTGAACTTTAGGCAAAACTATGATTTTAACACAAGATATACCAAAAACTGAAAATTCAATTTGCAAAAGTATTCACAATTCCTTTCCTCGGGAGGTGGGCAAACATTATAATCTGATTAAAAAACACCAGCATCTTTTTAAGATTTCAGAAAACTTTAGCAAGACTATTTAACAAAATCAGTGCCACTTTACCCACAATGCCCCTTAAATGAATCCAGAAGCCAATATATGGAGTGAAAAAATGAAGAGGGATCAGAAATAAGTCTTAGGTTATCAATTCTATAAGGAGATGACTGGGATGTAATAATGTGTTACAATTTCTAGGAACTGTTTTGGAAATTAATACTCTAGTTTGCTGGTCTGAGAATATACACACATACTTGGACTCATCACATTAGTTCACTAGTTCACCACACTGTTTTAATGAGTGCAGTGATATAATTTAAAGAAAATCAGCATAGATTAATATTTTCATAAGAAATTATTTTTCATTGACATATTTCTTCTATAACAATTTACTACACATTTTAAAGTTTGCTACTATCAAATGAAACTGATACTGTGTTTATATATAAATAAGAGACTGATATATAATGCATACAGCTTTAATTTATAAGCAGCTTTTCTGTAAATAAGTTCTTATATAGTTTATATATTTTAACATACAAAGATTTCTAATTTGAGAAATATTAACACCTAGCTTTATTAAGTATTCAATATCAATTATTATGACGGGGTTAGCACTGAATAGATAGTAGATTCACAGAATATTAGTATTTTTTCAACCTCCAGATGATGACAGTACTCTCACTTAAGAGCTAGATATTCTCATTCTATCTTCTGTGAAGTTGAGTTTTCTTTTAAGAAGCAGTGTAGCTCTGTCATTCTATAAGGAGGAAGGTAAAAGCCTGGGAAAAAATATAGGCAAATAAATAAATACAAGTTTTGGATATTTTAGTTCTTGGATTGCTTGGTGGGTTTACTGATATTTATATTATTATACTTTATAATTACATTTATGTTATATATTTGTTTTCTATATTTTAAATATTTTTAAAATAATAAAGGGAAAATACACACTGGCCACTGACAAACCCATTTGGTTCTTAGAATCAAATTACTTAATGTTAAGATGTGGTACATTAACTATTTAGGGCAAGACTGCTTTTAACCAAATATTGATGAGAGAAGAGTAGATATGTCCAGATATCAGAGAGTGAACAGAACTAATTTAAAATACTTGTCATTTTCTTATAAGGTAGAAATCGTATATTTTTATCAATTAAGACAGGCCAAAATGGAGAAGAGTAACAGATTTTTAATTTGTGGAATGTAATTTCTGAGCCAGAGAAGATAAACACTGAAAATCCAAAGGATTTGTATTGACAATGATGCTACTCATCCTTAACATGCACGACATCTTAATGAGTGAGTCCAGATTTATATTAAACATGATTCTATTGTGCATTTTGGACCATTCAGCTGTAAAAGATCAAAACCAACTGTCTGTATATACCAATAAAAATCAATTCAAGATAGAATAAGTTTGACACTGAGGTCACAACCTTCTTTGCTGGTAGAACATTTGGACATTTACAGCTTGTAAATTTCCAATCACATATTTCCTGAGCCCTGTGGCCAGTAAAGTTAATGAATTGTGACTTCAAAAGTTGTCAAATCTTTTATGGTTCTACAGTGGAGGTGACAAATCAGATCAGATCAGATCAGATTAGTCACTCAGTCGTGTCCGACTCTTTGCGATCTCATGAATTGCAGCACTCCAGGCCTCCCTGCCCATCATCAACTTCTGGAGCTCACTGAGACTCACGTCCATCGAGTCAGTGATGCCATCCAGCCATCTCATCCTTTGTCGTCCCCTTCTCCTCTTGCCCGCAATCCCTCCCAGCATCAGAGTCTTTTCCAATGAGTCAACTCTTCGCATGAGGTGGCCAAAGTACTGGAGTTTCAGCTTTAGCATCATTCCTTCCAAAGAAGTCCCAGGGGTGATCTCCTTCAGAATGGACTGGTTGGATCTCCTTGCAGTCCAAGGGACTCTCAAGAGTCGTCTCCAACATCACAGTTCAAAAGCATCAATTCTTCGGCACTAAGCCTTCTTCACAGTCCAACTCTCACATCCATACATGACCACAGGAAAAACCATAGCCCTGACTAGACAAACCTTTGTTGGCAAAGTAATGTCTCTGCTTTTTAATATGCTATCTAGGTTGGTCATAACTTTCCTTCCAAGGAGTAAGCGTCTTTTAATTTCATGGCTGCAGTCACCATCTGCAGTGATTTTGGAGCCCAGAAAAATAAAGTCTGACACTGTTTCCACTGTTTCCCCATGAAGTGATGGGACCTGATGCCATGATCTTTGTTTTCTGAATGTTGAGCTTTAAGCCAACATTTTCACTCACCTCTTTCACTCTCATCAAGAGACTCTAGTTCTTCTTCATTTTCTCCTTTTTCTATTTGGAAACACTGTGTTGTTCCATGTCCAGTTCTAACTGTTGCTTCCTGACCTGCATACAAATTTCTCAAGAGGCAGATCAGGTGGTCTGGTATTCCCATCTCTTTCAGAATTATCCACAGTTTATTGTGATCCACACAGTCAAAGGCTTTGGCATAGTCAATAAAGCAGAAATAGATGCTTTTCTGGAACTCTCCTGTTTTTTCCATGATCCAGTGGATGTTGGCAATTGGATCTCTGGTTCCTCTGCCTTTTCTAAAACCAGCTTGAACATATGGAAGTTCACGGTTCACATATTGCTGAAGCCTGGCTTGGAGAATTTTGAGCATTACTTTACTAGCGTGTGAGATGAGTGCAATTGTGTGGTAGTTTGAGCATTCTTTGGCATTGCCTTTCTTTGGGATTGGAATGAAAACTGACCTTTTCCAGTCCTGTGGCCACTGCTGAGTTTTCCAAATTTGCTGGCATATTGAGTGCAGCACTTTCACAGCATCATCTTTCAGGATTTCGAATAGCTCAACTGGAATTCCATCACCTCCACTTGCTTTGTTCGTAGTGATGCTTTCTAAGGCTCACATGACTTCACATTCCAGGATGTCTGGCTCTAGGTCAGTTATCACACCATCGTGATTATCTGGGTCATCAAGCTCTTTTTTGTACAGTTCTTCTGTGTATTCTTGACATCTCTTCTGTATATCTTTTGCTTCCGTTAGGTCCATACTGTTTCTGTCCTTTATCGAGCCCATCTTTGCATGAAATGTTCGTTTGGTATCTCTGATTTTCTTGAAGAGATCCCTAGTCTTTCCCATTCTGTTGTTTTTCTCTATTTCTTTGCATTGATCGCTGAGGAAGGCTTTCTTATCTCTTCTTGCTATTCTTTGGAACTCTGCATTCAGATGTTTATATCTTTCCTTTTCTCCTTTGCTTTTTGCTTCTCTTCTTTTCACAGCTATTTGTAAGGCCTCCCCAGGCAGCCATTTTGCTTTTTTGCATTTCTTTTCCATGGGGATGGTCTTGATCCCCGTCTCTTGTACAATGTCACGAACCTCATTCCATAGTTCATCAGACACTCTATCTATCAGATCTAGGCCCTTAAATCTATTTCTTACTGCCACTGTATAATCATAAGGGATTTGATTTAAGTCATACCTGAATGGCCTAGTGGTTTTCCCTACTTTCTTCAATTTCAGTCTGAATTTGGCAATAAGGAGTTCATGGTCTGAGCAACAGTCAGCTCCTGGTCTTGTTTTTGCTGACTGTATAGAGCTTCTCCATCTTTGGCTGTAAAGAATATCATCAATCTGATTTTGGTGTTGACCATCTGGTGATGTCCATGTGTAGAGTCTTCTCTTGTGTTGTTTGAAGAGGGTGTTTGCTATGACCAGTGCATTTTCTTGGCAAAACTTTATTAGCCTTTGCCCTGCTTCATTCCGTATTCCAAGGAAAAATTTGCCTGTTACTCCAGGTTTTTCTTGACTTCCTACTTTTGCATTCCAGTCCCTTATAATGAAAAGGACATCTTTTTTGCCCGTTAGTTCTAAAAGGTCTTGTAGGTCTTCATAGAACCGTTCAACTTCAGCTTCTTCAGCATTACTGGTTGGGGCATAAACTTGGATTACTGTGATACTGAATGGTTTGCCATGGAAACGAACAGAGATCATTCTGTTGTTTTTGAGATTGCATCCAAGTACTGCATTTCGGACTCTTTTGTTGACCATGATGGCTACTCCATTTCTTCTGAGGGATTCCTGCCCGCAGTAGTAGATATAATGGTCGTCTGAGTTATATTCACCCATTCCAGTCCATTTCAGTTCGCTGATTCCTAGAATGTCGACATTCTCTCTTGCCATCTCTTGTTTAACCACTTCCAATTTGCCTTGATTCATGGACCTGACATTCCAGGTTCCTATGCAATATTGCTCTTTATAGCATTGGACCTTGCTTCTATCACCAGTCACATCCACAGCTGGGTATTCTTTTTGTTTTGGCTCCATCCCTTCATTCTTTCTGGAGTTATTTCTCCACTGATCTCCAGTAGCATATTGGGCACCTACTGACCTGGGGAGTTTCTCTTTCAGTATCCTATCATCTTGCCTTTTCATACTGTTCATGAGGTTCTCAAGGCAAGAATACTGAAGTGGTTTGCCCTCCCTTCTCCAGTGGACCACATTCTGTCTTATCTCTCCACCATGACCTGCCCATCTTGGGTTGCCCCACGGGTATGGCTTAACTTCACTGAGTTAGACAAGGCTGTGGTCCTAGTGTGATTAGATTGACTAGTTTTCTGTGAGTATGGTTTCAATGTGTTTGCCCTCTGATGCCCTCTTGCAACACCTACAGTCTTACTTGGGTTTCTCTTACGTTGCGCGTGGGGTATCTTTTCACGGCTGTTCAAGCAAAGCACAGCCATTGCTCCTTACATTGAACGAGGGGTATCTACTCACCACCGCCCTTCCTGACCTTCAACTTGGGATAGCTCCTCTAGGCCCTCCTACGCCCACACAGCCACGGCTCCTTGGACGTGGGGTTGGTCCTCTGGCCACTGCCCCTGGCCTCGGGTGTGGGGTTGCTCTTCCCGGCCGCTGCCCTTGGCCTTGGGCATGGGGTAGCTCCTGCCACCCACCGCCCCTGGCCTTGGGCTTGGGGCGTGGGGTGTCTCATAGATTCAAGGAATTAAATCTGGAAACAGAGTGCCTAAAGATCTATAGACAGAGGTTCATAACATTGTAAAGAGGCTGCTGCTACTGCTAAGTCACTTCAGTCGTGTCTGACTCTGTGCGACCCCATAGACAGCAGCCCACCAGGCTCCCCCATCCCTGGGATTCTCCAAGCAAGAACACTGGAGTGGGTTGCCATTTCCTTCTCCAATGCATGAAAGTGAAAAGTGAAAGTGAAGTCGCTCAGTCATGTCCGACCCTCAGCGACCCCATGGACTACAGCCTACCAGGCTCCTCCATCCATAGGATTTTCCAGGCAAGAGTACTGGAGTGGGGTGCCATTGCCTTCTCCCGTAAAGAGGCAGGGACCAAAACAATCCCAAAGAAGAAGCAATGCAAGAAGGTAAAAAGGTTGTCTGAGAAAGCCTTACAGACAGCTGAGAAAAGAAGAGAAGTGGGAGGCGGTCCTAAGATGGCAGAGGAATAGGACAGGGAGACCACTTTCTCCCCAACAAATTCATCAAAAGAACATTTAAACGCTGAGTAAATTCCACAGAACAACTTCTGAATGCTGGCAGAGGACATCAGGCACCCAGAAAAGCAGCCCACTGTTTTCTAAAGAAGGTAGGAAAACAATATAAGACAAAAAGAAAGACAAAAGAGGTAGGGACGGAGCTCCATCCCAGGAAGGGAGTCTTAAAAAGAGAGAAGTTTCCAAACACCAGGAAACACTCACTGCCAAGTCTGTGGTGAGCCTTGGAACCACACAGAGCAACATACCTGGGAGAGAAAATAAATAAATAATTACAACCCACAGATTATATGCCCAACAGTAACTCCCCCAGCGGAGAAGCAGCACAGACGCCTGCACCCGCGACTAGCAATCGGGGGTTGGGCAGGGAGGCACAGGCTGCATTGCTTAGAGTAAGGACTGGGCCTGAATGCCCCGAGGGCAATCTGAGGGAACTAACTTGGACCAGCAAAACCAGACTGTGGGATAGCTACCACATGAAAAGCCCTAACCTAAGACACTGCCAGGCCTGCTCACAGAACAAAGGACTGAACAAAGCTAGCCGGTTGCAGATCATCCCCCTCCGGTGACAGGCAGCCAGAGCCAGAAGGGGGCAATCTCAGCCCCAGAGAGACATTATCTACCAAAGTGCAAGCAGGCTTCCTTGCTAACTAAGACTTCTTGGGATTCTGGATGGTCAACATCTGCCTGAGAAGGCACACCAGTTGTACACCCAGAAAACTAAGTGGCAGGGATGGGGGATGTGATAAGTTGCAGCGACCGTGCTTGTCAAACACCTCATCACCTGAGCTTCTAGGACCTGGGAAGGGCAGGAAACGCAGGCCCAACCGAGTCTGTGCCTCTGAGAACTACCCAAGTGCTTGAAACTGAGAAGCTTAGTCCTTGGAGGTGCATGCAGCCCAGGGCTGGCCTTGGACAGTTCCTAGCAGAGCAACCTATACCTGAGCAGTGTGGGCAGGGAGGGCACACGCGCTGTGAGCAGGGGCAGGCCCAGTGTGGCTGAGACACTGCAAGCACACTCCAGGGTTATTTCTTTGCAGTGTCCCTCCATCCCTACAGCACGACTGAACAAGTGAGCCTAAAAAAGTGTCCACCACTGCCCCCTTGTGTCAGGGCAGAAATCAGACAGTGAAGAGACCAGCAAACAGAAGAAGCTAAAACAGAGGGAACCATCTTGGGAGAGACAAGTGCAATAGATTAAAACCCTGTAGTTAGTACCGACTACATAGGAAGGGGCCTATAGATCTTGAGAAATATAAGCTGGAGCAAAGAACTAGACAAAAATGAACTGATCCGACACTGCCCACAACACCACCAGAGAAAGTCCTAGATATATTTTTACTACTTTTACTATCATTTTTTAATTTATTTTTAAATTTTTAATCCCTCTATTACTCCTTTAATTTTCATTTTTATAATCTACTACTTTGCAAAAAAAAAAAGAGAGAAAGAGAGAGAGAGAGAGAGAGACCCTATTTTTATTTGGGAGTGAGATTACTGGCTTACTGCCCTCTCCCTCTTTGGACTCTCCTTTTTATCCACCAGGTCAACTCTATCTCCTCCCTCCCCCTTCTCTTCTCTACCCAACTCTGTGAATCTCTGTGTGTGTTCCAGATGGTGGAGAACACTTAGGGAACTGATTACTGGCTGGATCTGCCTCTCTCCTTTTGATTCCCCCCCTTTATCCTTCTGGCCACCTCTGTCTCCTTCCTCCCTCTTCTCTTCTCTGTGTAACTCCGTGAACATCTCTGAGTGGTCCAGACTGTGGAGCACATGTAAGGACGTGATTACTGGCTAGCTTGCTCTCTCCTCTTTTGATTCCACCTCATCTCATGTGGGTCACCTCTAACTCTCTCTTCCCTCTTCTCTTCTCCATGTAACTCTATGAACCTCTCTGGATGTTCCTCACTGTGGAGACACTTTTCATCTTTAACCTAGATGTTTTATCAGTGGTGCAGTATAGATGGAGAAGTCTTGAGGCTACTGTAAAAATAACACTGAAAACCAGAAACAGGAAGCTAAAGTCCAAACCCTGAGAACACCAGAGAACTCCTGACTCCAGGGAACATTAATCAACGGGAGCTCATCAAACGCTTCCATACCTACATTGAAACCAAACACCACCCAAGCACAACAAGTTCCAGAGCAAGACATACGATACAAATTCTCCAGCAACACAGGAACACACCACTGAGCTTCAATATACAGGCTGCCCTAAGTCACTCCAAACCCACTGACATCTCATAACTCATTACTGGACACTTCACTGCACTCCAGAGAGAAGAAATCCAGCTCCACCCACCAGAACACTGATACAAGCTTCCCTAACCAGGAAACCTTGACAAGCCACCTGTACAACCCCACCCACAGCGAGGAAACTCCACAATAAAGAGAACTCAACAAACTGCCTAACACAGCAATATAAACAGGATGAAGCGACAGAGGAATATCCAGCAGAATAAATGTCCACCAAACCAAACAAAAGAGGAAGAGATAGGGAATCTACCTCATAAAGTATTCTGAATAATGATAGTGAAAATGATCCCAAATCTTGAAATCAAAATGAAATCAGATAAATAGCTTAGAGACAAGGATTGAGAAGATGCAAGAAGGTTTAACAAGGACCTAGAAGAAATAAAAAAGAGTCACTAAATAAAGAATAATGCAATAAATGATATCAAAAACACTCTGGAGGGAGCAAATAGTAGAATAATGGAGGCAGAAGATAGGATCAGTGAAGTAGAAGATAGAAGAGTAGAAATAAATGATCAGAGAAGAAAAAAGAAAAACTAATTAAAAGAAATGAGGACAATCTCAGAGACTTCCAGGACCATGTTAAACGCCCCAACATTTGACTCATATGAGACACAGAAGAAGAAGACAAAAAGAAAGACCATGTGAAAATGCTTGAGGAGATAATAGTTGAAAACTTCCCTAAAATGTGGAAGGAAATAATCACCCAAGTCCAAGAAACCCAGAGAGTCCCAAACAGGATAAACTCAAGGCTAAACACCCAAAGACACATATTAACCAAATTAACAAAGATCAAACACAAAGAACAACATTAAAAGCAGCAAGGGAAAAACAACAAATAACACACAAGGGGTTTCCCATAAGGATAACAGCTGATCTTTCCATAGAAGCTCTTCAGGCCAGGAGGGAATGGCAGGACATACTTAAAGTGATGAAAGAAAATAATCTACAGCCCTGATTACTGTACCCAGCAAGGATCTCATTCAAATACGAAGGAGAAATCAAAAGCTTTACAGACAAGCAAAAGCTGAGAGAATTCAGCACCACCAAACCAGCTCTCCAACAAATGCTAAAGGATCTTCTCTAGACAGGAAACACAAAAAGCGTGCATAAACCTGAACCCAAAACAACAAAGAAAATGGCAACAGGATCATATTTATCAATAATCACTTTAAATGTAAATGGATTTAATGCCTCAACCAAAAGACAGACTAGGTGAGTGGATACAAAAACAAGATCCCTATATATGTTGTCTACAAGAGACCCACCTCGAAACAAGGGACACATAGAGAGTGAAAGTGAAGGGCTGGAAAAAGATATTCCACACAAACAGAGACCAAAAGAAAGCAGGAGTAGCAATACTCTTATGAGATAAAATACACTTTAAAACAAATGCTGTAAAAAGAGACAAAGAAGGACACTACATAACGATCAAAAGATCAATCCAAGAAGAAGATATAACAATTATAAATACATATGCACCCAACATAGGAGCACCACAATATGTAAGACAAGTGCTAACAAATATGAAACGTGAAATTAACAATAACACAGTAATAGTGGGAGACCTTAATACCCTGCTAACACCTATGGATAGATTAACTAAACAGAAAATGAACTAGGAAACACAAACTTTAAACAATACAATAGGCCAGTTAGACCTAATTGATATCTATAGGACATTTCACCCCAAAACAATGAATTTCACCTTTTTCTCAAGCTCACATGGAGCCTTCTCCAGGATAGATCACATCCAGGGCCATAAATCTAGCCTTGATAAATTCAAAAAAAAAAAAAAACTGAAATCACTCCAAGCATCTTTTCTGACCAAAATGCAGTAAGATTAGATCTCAATTACAGAAGAAAAACTATTAAAAATTCCAGCATATGGATGCTGAACAACACTCTGCTGAATAACCAACAAATCACAGAAGAAATCAAAAAAGAAATCTAAATATGCATAGAAATGAATAAAAATGAAAACACAACAACCCAAAACCTGTGGGACACTATAAAAGCAGTGCTAAGGGGAAGGTTCATAGCAATACAGCCATACCACAATAAACAAGATAAAAGTGAAATAAACAACCTAACTCTACACCTAAAGCAACTAGAAAACGAAGAAATGAAGAACCCCAGGGTTGGTAGAAGGCAAGAAATCTTAAAAATTAGGGCAGAAAAAAATGCAAAAGAAACAATAGAGACCATAGCAAAAATCAACAAAGCCAAAAGCTGGTTCTTTAAGACGATAAATAAAATTGACAAACTATTAGCCAAACTCATCAAGAAACAAAGGAAGAAAAATCAAATCAATAAAATTAGAAATGAAAATGGAGAGATCACAGCAGACAACACAGACACACAAAGGATCATAACAGACTACTATCAGCAATTACTGGAAGCAATTATTGGACAAATTGGAAGAAATGGACAAATTCTTAGAAAAGTACCACTTTTCAAAACTGAACCAGGAAGAAATATTCTCCTTCTCAATATTTATCTAAAGAAATAGAAAATCTTAACAGATCCATCAAAAGCACGGAAATTGAAACTGTAATCAGAAATCTTCCAGCAAACAAAAGCCCAGGTACAGACAGCTTCAGAGCTGAATTCTACCAAAAAATTTAGATAAGAGCTAACACCTATCCTTCTCATATTCTTCCAGAAAATTGCAGAGGAAAGTCAACTTCAAAACTCATTCTATGAGACCACCATCACCCTAATACCAAAACCTGACATAGATGCCACACACACACACAAAAAAAGAAAACTACAGTCCAATATCACTGATGAACATAGATGCAAAAATCCTTAACAAAATTCTAACAATCAGAATCCAACAACACATTAAAAAAAAAATCATACACCATGACCAAGTGGGCTTTACCCCAGGGATGCAAGGATTATCTGCATATCAATCAATGTAATACATCACATTAACAAATTGGAAAATAAAAGACATATGATTATCTCAATAGATGCAGAGAAAGCCTTTGACAAAATTCAACATCCATTTATGGTAAAAACTCTCCAGAAAGCAGGAATAGAAGGAACATTCCTCAACATAATAAAAGCTATATATGACAAAACCACAGCAAACATTATCTTCAGTGGTGAAAAACTGAAAGCATTTCCCCTGAAGTCAGGAACAAGACAAGGGTGCCCACTCTCACCACTACTATTCAACATAGTTTTGGAAGATTCGGCCACAGCAATCAGAGCAGAAAAAGAAATAAAAGGAATCCAAATTGGAAAAGAAGAAGTAAAACTCTCATTGTTTGCAGATGGCATGATCCTCTACATAGAAAACCCTA
The DNA here is from genome assembly GCF_029378745.1 of Bos indicus. Lineage (NCBI taxonomy): Eukaryota > Metazoa > Chordata > Mammalia > Artiodactyla > Bovidae > Bos > Bos indicus. The sequence continues at coordinate 71,260,342 of NC_091789.1, forward strand.
AAGACTCCACCAGAAAATGACTAAAACTAATCAATGAATACAGTAAAGTTGCAGGATATAAAATCAACACACAGAAATTCCTTGCATTCCTATACACTAATAATGAGAAAATAGAAAGAGAAATTAAGGAAACAATTCCATTCACCACTGCAACAAAAATAACAAAATACTTAGGAATATTCTACCTAAAGAAACAAAAGACCTATATATAGAAAACTATAATATGCTGGTGAAAGAAATCAAAGAGGACACTAATAGATGGAGAAATATACCATGTTCATGGATCAGAAGAATCAATATAGTGAAAATGAGTATACTACGCAAAGCAATCTATAGATTCAATGCAATCCCTATCAAGCTACCAATGGTATTTTTCCCAGAGCTAGAACAAATTATTTCACAATTTGTATGGAAATAGAGAAAATCTCGAATAGCCAAAGCAATTTGAGAAAGAAAAATGCAACTGAAGGAATCAACCTGCCTGACTTCAGGCTCTACTACAAAGCCACAGTCATCAAGACAGTATGGTACAGGCAAAAAGACAGAAATACAGATCAGTGAAACAAAATAGAAAGCCCAGAGATAAATCCACACACCTATGGACACCTTATCTTTGACAAAGGAGGCAAGAATATACAATGGATTAAAGACAATCTCTTTAACAAGTGGTGCTGGGGAAACTGGTCAACCACTTGTAAAAGAATGAAATTAGAACACTTTCTAACACCATACACAAAAATAAACTCAAAATGGATTAAAGATTCTAAACATCAAATATGTATATATATGTGTGTGTATATATATATATATATATATATATATATATATATACATAACTTGCATACATATTTTTCAAAAGATAAAAGGCAGATTGGGAAAAATATTTGTAACATGTTAAATGTGATTAATATCATTCATATCAAAGTACATCTATACATCAATAAAAAAGAAACACAATAGAAAAATCAGTAATAGATTAGAATGCAATCTCACAATATAAGAAGTATAAGTGGAAAATAAATATGATACATGAAAAAATAGTACCATGAATAATAAGAAAAATGAGTTCCCAAGTTGTCTGCCCACACCTACTGTCCAACTGCCTGACTGAAATTTAAGAGGATAACAAGTCACCAAGGACTCCAGAGGAGGAGATGGAAGCTTGGGGCCATCAGAAGATGTTTAAAGAAATGGTCTCCAAAGATCTTAAGATTTATAAAGGTGAGAAGAAGCAGCTAGCAGCAGCTTCAGGAGTAAGCTATCAGAGAGGGCAGGGGCTAACAAGATGAGCTCTTTAAAAAAAAAAAAAAGATGAGCCCTTGTATGTTAGCTAATATTTCTGGCTTCATTTTGTTGATTCTACCCTTGTTGTTCTTTCTTTTTCACTCGTGGTTTGGTTTTCATAGGCCACTTTATGGTATCTTATTAATCTTATAAACTGCCTTACATATTTGCAACATTTTTAGAATGGTCAATCTAATCAATTTAGAATGTAGAATAAAATGAACGAATAATTTACTCATCAAAAAAAAAAAAAAAAAAAAAGATTCTAAACATAAGACCAGAAACTATACAACTCCCAGAGGAGAACATAGGCAAAACACTCTCTGACATAAATCACAGCAGGATCCTCTATGACCCACCTCCCAGAATATTGGAAATAAAAGCAAAAAAAAAAAAAAAAACAAATGGGACCTAATTAAAATTAAAAGCTTCTGCACAGCAAAGGAAACTATAAACAAAGTGAAAAGACAGCCTTCAGAAATGGAGAAAATAATAGCAAATGAAGCAACTGACAAAGGACTAATCTCAAAAATATACAAGCAACTCCTGAAGCTTAATTCCAAAAAAAATAAATGACCCAATCAAAAAATGGGCCAAAGAACTAAATATACATTTCTCCAAAGAAGACATACAGATGGCTAACAAACACATGAAAAGATGCTTAACATCACTCATTATCAGAGAAATGCAAATCAAAATCACAATGAGGTACCATTTCACCCCAGTCAGAATGGCTGCTATCCAAAAGTCTGCAAGCAATAAATGCTGGAGAGGGTGTGGAGAAAAGGGAACCCTCTTACACTGTTGGAGGGAATGCAAACTAGTAAAGTCACTATGGAGAACAGAGTGGAGATTCTTTAAAAAAATTGGAAATAGAACTGCCTTCAGTTCAGTTCAGTTCAGTCACTCAGTCGTGTCCGACTCTTTGCGACCCCATGAATCGCAGCACGCCAGGCCACCCTGTACATCACCAACTTCCGGAGTTCACTCAGACTCACGTAAATTGAGTCAGTGATGCCACCCAGCCATCTCATCCTCTGTTGTCCCCTTCTCCTCCTGCCCCCAATCCCTCCCAGCATCAGAGTCTTTTCCAATGAGTCAACTCTTCACATGAGGTGGCCAAAATACTGGAGTTTCAGCTTTAGCATCATTTCTTCCAAAGAAACCCTAGGGCTGATCTTCTTCACAATGGACTGGTTGGATCTCCTTGCAGTCCAATGGACTCTCAAGAGTCTTCTCCAACACCACAGATCAAAAGCATCAATTCCTTGGCGCTCAGCCTTCTTCTCAGTCCAACTCTCACATCCATACGTGACCACAGGAAAAAGCATAGCCTTGACTACATGGACCTTTGTTGGCAAAGTAATGTCTCTGCTTTTGAATACGCTATCTATCTTGGTCATAACTTTGCATCCAAGGAGTAAACGTTTTGAATTTCATGGCTGCAGTCACCATCTGCAGTGATATTGGAGCCCCAAAATTAAAGTCTGACACTGTTTCCACTGTTTCCCCATCTATTTCCCATGAAGTGATGGGACCGGATGCCATGATCTTCCTTTTCTGAACTTTCTCACTCTCCACTTTAACTTTCATCAAGAGGCTTTTGAGTTCCTCTTCACTTTCTGCCATAAGGGTGGTGTCATCTGCATATCTGAGGTTATTGATATTTCTCCCGGCAATCTTGATTCCAGCTTGTATTTCTTTCAGTCCAGTGTTTCTCATGATGTACTCTGCATATAAGTTAAATAAGCAGGGTGACAATATACAGCCTTGATCTACTCCTTTTCCTATTTGGAACCAGTCTGTTGTTCCATGTCCAGTTCTAACTGTTGCTTCCTGACCTGCATACAGATTTCTCAAGAGGCAAGTCAGGTGGTATGGTATTCCCATCTCTTTCAGAATTTTCCACAGTTTATTGTGATACACACAGTCCAAGGCTTTGGCATAGTCAATAATGCAGAAATAGATGTTTTTTCTGGAACTCTCTTGCTTTTTTCATGATCCATCAAATGTTGGCAATTTCTTCTCTGGTTCCTCTGCCTTTTCTAAAACAAGCTTGAACATCAGGAAGAACATCCTAACTGGGCCTTAGGAAGCATTAATATGAACAAAGTTAGTTGAGGTAATAGAATTCCAGTTCAGCTATTTAAAACCCTAAGGGATAATGCTCTTAAATTGCTGCACTTAATATCCCACCAGTGAACCAGTGAAGTTGCTCAGTCGTGTCCAACTCTTTGCCATCACATGGACTGTAGCCTACCAGGATCCTTCATCCATGGAATTTTCCAGACAAGAGTACTGGAGGGGGTTACCATTTCCTTCTCCAGAGGATCATCCCAACCCAGGGATCGAACCCACGTCTCCTGCATTGCAGGCAGACGCTTTACTGTCTGACCCACCAGGGAAGACCCCTTAATATGCCAGGAAATTTGAAAAGCTCAGCAATCATTACAGGACTGGAAACGGTCATTTCTTTCCAATCCCAGAGAAAGGCAACGCCAAAAAAATGTCCAAATTACTATACAATTGTGCTAATTTCACATGCTACAAAGTTAATGCTCAGAATCGTTCAAGCTATGCTTCAGCAGTGCATGAAACAAGATCTTGCAATATACAAGCTGGGTTTAGAGAAGGTAGAAGAATCAGAGATCAAATTGCCAACATTCCTTGGATCATATATAAACAAAGGGAATTCCGGAAAAACATCCACTTCTGCTTCATTGACTATTCTAAAGCCTTTGGCTATGTAGATCACAACAAACTATGGATAATTCTTAAAGAGATGGGAATAGCAGACCGCCTTACCTGCCTCCTGAGAAACCAGTAGGCAGGTCAGGAAGCAGCAGTTAGAAATAGACATGGAACAATGGGCTGATTCCAAACTGGGAAAGGAGTAGTCAAGGCTGTATATTTTCACTCTGCTTATTTAACTAATACACTGAGCACATCATGCAAAATGCCAGCCTGGATATGTTACAAGCTGGAATCATAATTGCTAGGAGAAGTATCAATAACCTCACATATGCAGATGAAACCATCCTAATGCCAGAAAGAGAGGAGAAACTAAAAAGCCTCTTGATAAAGCTGAAAGAGGAGACTGAAAAACCTGGTTTAAAACTCAACATTCAAAAAATGAAGATCATGGCATCTGGTCCCATCACTTCATGGCTAACAGACAGCAAAAAAGTGGATACAGTGGCAGATTTTATTTTCTTGGGCTCTATAATCACTGCAGATGGTGACTGCAGCCATGAAATTAAAAAACGCTTGCTCCTTGGAACAAAAGCTATGACAAACCTAGACTGGGTATTAAAAAGCAGAGACATCACTTTGCTAACAAAGGTCTGTATAGTCAGGATGGTTTTTCCAGAAATCAGGTACGGATGAGAGAGGTGGACCATTAAGAAGGCTGAGCACCAAAGAATTGATGCTTTTGGATTGTGGTGCTGGAGAAGACTCTTGAGAGTCCCTTGGACAGCAAGGAGATAAAACCCTGTCAATCCCAAAGGAAACCACCTCTGAATATTCATTGGAAGGACTGATGTTGAAGCCGAAGCTCCAACACTTTGTCCACCTGGTGCGAAGAGCTGACTCACTGAAAAAGACCCTGGTACTGGGAAAGATTGAAGACAGTAGGAGAAGGGGGTAGCAGAGGATGCATTGGTTAGAAAGCATCACTGACACAATGGATATGAATTTGAACAAACTCTGGGAGATAGTGGATGACAGAGGAACCTAGCATGCTACAGTCCATGAGGCCACAAAGAGTCAGATATGATTTAGCAAGTGAACAACAACAATAAAACTGTTGGTGTCAATGCTAATGAGCTAGAATTAATCAAATTCTTATTACTAAGTTAATGATTTTTAATGCTAATTGCTAAATTAATGCTAGTACAATGCAAGGATTTTAACAAGCTAATATGGAACATAGCTGAGCCTAACTGAAATAGAAGTTAGTATGTATACAACTAAGCTCACTGAGAACTATATTGTTAAAAAATATATCTATTTTATTTTTTGCTTTATGTCACCCATTTGGTACTCATATAGTATATATGACATGGAGAGATTTTTGTTACTGTGCCAAATGATATTCAATTGGTTTTGTCACTAAAACAAAGGAAACAATTCAATCAAGTTAATACACATTAAGAACTTGGATTGTGAGGCAATTACTATATCATATTTAATATATCTCACCCCATCCCCATTGATTTCTGTCACCAGCAGTGCTATCTGTACCACGTAGCACTAACTCCTCAGAAAAAAAAAACTGAGTTGCAGTAAGGGGTAATTTAAAATATACTGGCTAGTTTTGTAACTACAGCATTTGTTGTTGTTTAATCACTATGTCACTTTCAACTCTTCAAGACCCAATGGGCCTCTGTACATGGCAGAAGATTTTACAGGCAAGAATATTGGAGTAGGTTGTCATTTCCTTCCCCAGTGGATCCCAGATCAGGGATTGAACTCTTGTCTCCTACATTTGTAGGTGGATTCTCTACTGCTGAGTCACCAGGGAAGCCAACTATCATACTGTTGTTGTTCAGTCAGTCAGTCCAACTCTTTGTGTCCCCATGGACTGCAGCATGTCAGGCTTCCCTGTCCTTCACCATCTCCCGGAGCTTTCTCAAACTCATGTCCATTGAGTCGGTGATGTTATCCAACCATCCTGTCCTGTCGTCTCCTCCTCCTGCCTTCAATCTTTCCCAGCATCAGGGTCTTCTCTGAGTCAGCTCTTCACATCAGGTGGGCAAAGTATTGGAGCTTCAGTTTCAGCATCAGTCCTTCCAATGAATATTCAGGATTGATTTCCTTTAGGATGGACTGGTTGGATCTCCTTGCTGTCCAAGGGACTCTCAAGAGTCTTCTCTAACACCATAGTTCAAAAACTGCAGCATACCTTCATGTTAAATGTAAAGAAGAGAAACAACAAATTCTAATTTGTACTCATAGTAACAGTATATTTCAGCTGGAAGGAACTTTTAAAATCATGTTTTAGATAGGAGAAACTGAGATTCATACAGAGGAGAATCAAGATCACACTGTCACTTAGTGGTTGGACCATTAATTTACTGCTAAAACCTCTTTCTGTTCATCAGTCAAAAAATATAAATACATAAATATATCTGTACTAGGATGCAGGGTCAGGATAGGAATCAAGCTTAAGTTGGCAAGTAGGTAGATTTCATAGGGGATATGAAGGTGGTACCTCTCCTCTTGGAGAGAAACTATCCGCATTCTCAGGTAAATAATTACCACTTGTATATATTTTACAATTAGAATCTGTAAAGTATATTTCACATCCATAATCTCATTTGATTTTCACAACATGAACTCATAAGACAATGGATATAAAACTGCCTTGAAATTTAAAAGTTCTATATAACCTCTATAACTAAAAAAGTATTGTAGCTATACAGAAAAACTTGCTATCCATTTTCCTCCCACATATATTTCCCAGAAGTACCTTAAAAATAAGAAAAAAGATAGCCATGAGGCCTAATTCATTCAGATGAAATGTCTGTATGCACTATCCAAGTTTATGAAATAGTCATCACACATACTGGGAGTTTGCAATAAAAATACTTAGCATTTGTAAAGTACTTTTAGTTTTTGAAAGCACCTTCAAAGCCATTATTTCATTTATCTTCACAACAGTTCTATGGGTATCTCTAGGAAACAGACTCCTACTTTCCTTTACATCAATATCACAGAGTAGACAATCAATAAATATTTATTGAAAGAATACATGAATTAAAGGATAGAAGAATAGATGGATTGTGTGAAAACAAAGGAAATCTCATTTAAAATGGAATCAGCAAGCCAAATTGTGTGAAAACAAAGGAAATCTCATTTAAAATGGAATCAGCAAGCCAGTGATGGGAAACTTTCAGGTACCACCACTAAGATCCCAGGAAGAGGAAAGAATTTCTCCTTGCCCAGTCAGTCAATTAGAAGCAGGGTTGGACACAACTGAGCAACTTTCACTTTCTACTTTCACCACCCTCTTAGAAATAGCAACTCCCAACTCACTCTTCTCTATAAAAACAAGCCCTTTTCCTCCATTCTTCAGACTTGCCTATAATGAACCATAGTTTGCTTGTCCCAAATTGCAATTCTCTGCTATTTCTGAGTAAATTCATTTTGCTAGTAAAGAACTGATTCTTTTGCTTTTTTTTTTTAAGGTCAACAGTTTCATGGATGTGTAAATTAATAAAAAAGAAGCAGTTATTTATTTTTATTGTATTTCTTGGCAATGCATCTATAATCTGTCCCTCCAACTCTATATATGTAACAATGTTTTAGATGATTAAGTATTCAATCTTGCCTTTATTTTTCTTTAGTATTATAGTTTGAAGTCTACTTCCTTTCTGACTTATATTGCCTTCCTATCTTTAGGAATATCCTAATTCAGTATACTTTACGTAACTGAATTAACTCAGACATGAGATTATCTGAATGCTTCCATAAATGGGTGAAAAATATAGATATGCCTACACTTGTTCTTATTTTTTCATTGCTTATTTTACTGACCATTCTAATTCAGTATTCCTGGATTTTATTTTATTTGAGCCTCTTTATATTCAATATCATGACTTTTCACAGGTTTCCAGTGATTTCATTTCAACCATCACTTGATTTTTGCTTTTGAGATAACTAGGCACCACTGGTTTGATTTAAGTTGTTCCAATTTTGTCTGGCTTTGTATCTACTGGCCAACACCACGTTACTCCTCCATTTACCCTGACACATGCTATCAAAACTATCAGCAGCAGGTCAAAATATATTAAAATCATGTGCTCTCAGTGATTTGATTTTTTTCCAAATTTTCTATGATCAGCTTTTTATGTTACATAGTGTTAGTCACTCAGCCATGTCTGATTATTTGGAACCCCGTGGATTGTATAGGCTCCTTTGTCCATGGGATTCACCCAGCAAGAATACAGGAGTGGGTGACCATTCTGTTCTCTAGGGGGTCTTCCCAACCCAAGGATCAAACCTGGGTTTCCCACATCACAGGCAGATTCTTTACCATATGAGCCACCAGGGAAGTCCTTTTATGTTACCTTCCATGCCTAATACCTAAATTTCCCTGTACTAATGCTTCCAATCACCAAGACAAGCTTATCTTTCAAATTGGAAGTGATTCACAATAATCCATTAGTAATTACTCTGTAACTGACTTTGCTTTATTGTGCCTGCTGTTATTTATTTTTTAACTAGTTAATTTATTTTAATTGGAGGCTAATTACTTTACAACATTGTGGTGGTTTTTGCCATACATTGACATGACCTAATTAAACTTAAAAGCTTTTGCACAATGAAGGAAACTATAAACAAGGTGAAAAAGCAGCCTTCAGAATGGGAAACAATGATAGTAAATAAAACCACTGACAAAGAATTAATCTCCAAAATATACAAGCAGCTCATGACTTTGTTTTCAGTAGCAAACCACAACAACAAATTCAACTTTTCCTTTGTAGTTTCTAAGTTGAAACTAATTACAAAATTGTTCATTATAGCTATTTTACCTTTAAGTATATTTTTTCTGTAGGATGTTTAGAAGGAAAAATAACATTAGTCATAAAATTTCTATTTATGTATTTATTTCAGACTTCGAAGGGAAGTGCAATCTTTTGTTTTTATTGACAAAAATATCTTTGTAAATAATGAAGACCGAGCTAGAATGACAATATAGTGTAGTAATCCATAGGGCTCCCGTGTAATGTATAAAATATGATGCACATTACATTATCAGCATTCAGTAAACATTTGGTATTATTCAGTAAACATACTGTGTGCTAGGAACATACATTAAGCTTGATATAATTGGTCTATCTTTTATATATTTATCATACCAACTTTATGTTAAGATATTATTTTAGGCTAATGAATATAAACAGGAAAATTAGACAATTGCTGTATTGCTGCATAAGTAAAAAGAGTTTTCTCATATTTAGTAATGAAGCAGCTCAAATCCCTACAGTTAATTTGTACTTTGGAGCACAAACAGGTCATTTTATTAGCCCTTATAGCTTACTGACTATGTGTACAAATAAAAAATAAATTTATTTTAAAAGTAGGAAAAGAAAATCAAATTAAAACCTCCAATGCATATATGTTGGTGTTTGCAATAAATTGCAACAGGAGTGGTAAAGTGCACATGCCTTATTTTTAATCTTATGAAGCAAGCATTTTATAATTGTTGCTTTGTCATTGATATGATCTTTAATTTCTTTTGCAAGGAAAGAGTCAGCAATCTAGTGGTGATCCTATGTTTCATGCAAAAAATGCTAGTTATCATAACAAATAAAATATTCTGTTCATCAACAGCAAACTAAATCCACTCTATCACTTTGAAATGTGAGCAGAGTTATGAACCCACTTTTCGGGTGTATTCCAATTCTAATTACACTGTGTTCTTATTCATGATGGAGTCACCAAGATCTATTAACCTGTATATCGATGGAAACATAAGCATTCTCCATGCATTCTCAATTTAATTTCTTCATAGTGAGTAATTTTACCATGGAAAAATGTTGGCTTTGGCATTAAAAGTAATGTATTTAACAATATACTATCTGCTTGAACTTAACCAAGTCTTTGAGCCTTTTGTGGCTCTGGTTTCTTCAACTAACAAAAAAGGGATAATGATAATACCTGCTCTGCTTACTTTATAGGAATTTTGTGATAACCAAAGGAAATAGATATGAAGACTGCTTTGTAAACTAAATTGCTAACAAATTCGAGCTTCTGAGGAAATGACCCACTATATTTTTCCTCTTTTGCAAAGTCCTAGATCTACTGAGTCCAACATATGAATTAGAAAGCAAAGGAATGCAGTAACACCTCAACTGATGAATATATACTATCAAGTACATACTATTCAGGGCTTCCCAGGTGGCACTAGTGGTAAAGAATACGCCTGCAGATGCAGGAGACACAAGAGACTCTGGTTTGATTCCTGGGTCAGGAAGATACCCTGGAGAAGGGCATGGAAACCCAGTGCCTGGAGAATCCCATGGAAAGAAGAGTTTGATGGGCTATAGTCCATAGAATTGCAAAGAGTTGGACACAACTAAGTGACTTAGCATACACAGACATACTAATCAAAATCTCCAAGAAAGTGTCTGGGTGTACTTATTATTATAAATGTCAATAACACACGTGTTTGAAGAGACAGTGAACCCTATCCATGACACAACTAATTTCTTTGTATGTGTTTTTTTTGGTTCTTGGAATCCATTTAGCATTAAATGTAAAAACATTCACTATCTACAAACACTACTAAATTGTCAGTGTCCAGTATGATTTGTGACAATAGCATTTATTTATTTTTTTTTTGACAATAGCATTTACTGACAATGAATAATATCATGTACAGAAGAGCTGTTGCTTTCACTTGGCCCACTCTTTAAATTCTTTGTATAAATCTAAAATTTGTTTTTTAAAAGATGATATTAATTATTTTGTATAATTATCCTGACACAAAATATATGCTGCAATGATATGGTCTCTGTCACTTAATCAAACTTCTCTACCTAGTCTTTGAAATAACATTCAAAGATCATTATCAGGAACAAAACAACAAACCTAAAACTCTTGTTTCCTGAAATTAAAAACAAGTTACATGCCCTTTCCCTCCCTCGCTGCAGTATGTTGAAAATAAAACTAAAATATTTAGATTGGAAGTTTTTATTAGATCTTATTTTCCTTTTAAAAATCAATTTATTTGCTCCTTGTACATATCTCCTGTCAATAAAATGAAAAATGATATAGATTTAGGAGGATAGTGGTCTCAGCGTAGTATCTCTCATATTATTATTCCAGTATCATCTGTTACAAAGTAAGTCCAATTCCCACATCTAATTACAAACAGGATTTCAGAGTCATTAAACAAAATACATTTCCATTAGTGCTGCTGTAAGAAGATAGAGGGAAAAATGAAGATTAGTTCATGCTGCACCTCTGTTTTTTAAGCTTTGAAGATTTAGACCATGTACTCAGAGAACATAAATTTATAGAAGATCAGCAAGGTTATAGACTTGTGAAAATGTTTATTATAAACAGTTTAACGTGCTACTTGCATTTTTATTACTAGTTTTTGTTGCACTGCATTTAGTTCTTGTAGTAAATATAGCATGAAACTAAGAGGTTCCTTCCCTATTACTTGGCAGGTGCCTGGAGTATCTCCTTGTACTCTACAAAGATGTGTTCCTTATACTTCAAAGTAAATTTGGTACAACAAAACTTACATATGAAAATAAATTACTTGCAAGCAGATAATTTTGATTTAATTAGACAAAGTTATTTTTTATGCTATTAAAACACAGAGTCAGTTCTTAAATGTAAGGAAGGTTACAAACTAGGTAAATCAAGTAAAATAGATCATTTGATTATGCCTAAATTGCTGAAATACAAGCTAAAAAGTATATATTTTCCTTCAGTGAGTGCATTAAGTTCCCATTAACGTTAATGCATTCAGGGAAGAGTATACCCTGAAGCACTGTAGAATAACTGAAATACACAATCTGGTGCACTTTATCTAGTTACAGTTTTTCTTACAGAAAGCCTATTCAGGTAGTTCAAAGAGAGCTTGAAAGTTTTGCTCTCCACAGTATGTTAAGCCATACAGTTCATGGAAATCAGAATTATTCTAAACTGAAGGAGATAAATACAGTTGACATGGTCCTACAAGCAAAGAAGATAGACAGCTTCTCACTTGAGTCTTAACTCTTTCAAGAACAATGCCAAACCCAGTTCTTCTTCCAGCATATATTATATTAATCCTTGTACCTTTTTATTGTGAGTACAGGAAGATTTTGGTGAGGATCACTTTATCATGTACTATTGAGATGCATTCCATAGCAATTCAGCATTATCTAATACGTATGAATTCAGATGTATTCTGCTGCTGCTGTTAAGTCACTTCAGTCGTGTCCGACTCTGTGTGACCCCATAGACGGCAGCCCACCAGGCTCCGCCGTCCCTGGGATTCTCCAGGCAAGAACACTGGAGTGGGTTGCCATTTCCTTCTCCAGTGCATGAAAGTGAAAAGTGAAAGTGGAGTCGCTCAGTCACATGTCCAACTTTTAGCGACCCCATGGACTGCAGCCCACCAGGCTCTTCCATCCATGGGATTTTCCAGGCAAGAGTATTGGAGTGGGGTGCCATTGCCTTCTCCGCAGATGTTTTCTGTGCTATGCTATGCTAAGTCACTTCAGTCGTGTCCGACTCTATGCAACCCCATAGACGTCAGCCCACCAGGCTCCCCCGTCCCTGGGATTCTCCAGGCAACAACACTGGAGTGGGCTGCCATTTCCTTCTCCAATGCATGAAAGTGAAAAGTGAAAGTGAAGTCGCTCAGTCGTGTCTGACTCTTAGCGACCCCATGGACTGCAGCCTACCAGGCTCCTCCGTCCATGGGATTTTCCAGGCAAGAGTACTGGAGTGGAATTCTAGAAAAGAAACAGGGCTCACAATAAAGTCATATCTGAATTATTCCTTTTCTAAAATCTATTTAAAGGTAGTCTCTGAACTAAACAGCAACACTTATCTATGCACAGAACACTTTCCTTGCCCCATTCTGAAATCAGAGTGCCAGAAATAAGCACTTAGCCTGTGCACAAAGGCTGAATCTCCACAGCTGGAATTGTCCTTAAATGTCATCTAGTTCCACTTTCTCTTTTTACATGTTAAAAAGCATAGGGTCAAACACAAGAAGAAAATTGCTTAAGGTCTCACAGCTACTTCTTGGCAGAGTTGGTTCTAGAACCCATATCTCCTAACATTTAATAATCTGCTGGCTTTTCCAACTTAGCCTCAAATGCATCCTCTTATTTTTGTTCATTTCAAAACCATCCTGGGAGTTCTTGTTTCTTGCTTGAGGGCAGAGCTTTAATTCGATCGAATATAATCCATTTATGTTCAATCAACACAACTACTTGACAAAGTGAAGTATGTACCAAATTTTTTTTTTAAAAGTAACTGTAACAGATAATGATACCATTCAAAGTGGAAAATAATCAGAAACAATTAGGAAGACTTTGCCTAGGAGGAATATCTTTCTCTCCTCTTTTCTCTCTCTTTCACACAAACCTCCAGAAATACTACTACAGGATAGGAAATGCTCTTATTAATGTATATGGTTGTTACTTACAAAGGTAGACACAACTCAGAAAGAGGGTAAAAAGAGACTGTTGAAGAAGAAAGAGATTGAGTCTGAAAACACCAACAAGAGACAAAGAAGCCGGGTGAAGTGGTAATTTAGACCTCAGACCATTCCATAGATAGAACTGAAAGTATTGTTAACTCTCTGCGAATTTCACTGTTGTGATTTTGTCAGTAGAAAGAGCAGGTAATGGTAATGACGATGAATTTTCTGGAAATAAGAAACGCAAATTGATGCTCCTTTTAAAGGAGTATTTGCAACACAAAACCCACAAGAACTTATGGAAAGAGAGTTTAATCATCTATGTGTCAAAATATGCACATCTCTCTCCACAGAAAGGCTGTATGTATGCATGCTCAGTCGCTAAGTCATATCTGATTCTTTGCAACCCCATGGACTGTAACCCACCAGTCCCCTCTGTCCATGGCATTTTCCAGGCAAGAATACTGGAGTGGGTTGCCATTTTCTCCTCCACAGGATCTTCCCAACCCAGGTGTCGAACCTATGTCTCTTGCACTGGCAAGTGGATTCTTTACCACCGAGCTAAGGAAGTCCCCACAGAAAGGTTAGAGACCCAGAAAATGGAAAAAAAAATACATTCTATAAATTACTCATATTCATTATTTCCAGTGGTAATAATATCAAAGGCTTATCATTTTCTACCAAAGTAAGGTGCAGTTTTAAATTGGACCACCTCGTTATCAATTTTACTTCTATAATATATCTGCATAGACTTCCAAAATATTGATGAGACTGAAAATCTTATTTTCCAATTTCATGCCATTACCACCAGTTAGCTCATTACATGGTTTTTTCTTCATTGTCTATAAATTATCAACTAATAACCAGTCAATCCTAAAGAAAATCAACCCTGGATATTCACTGGAAGGACTGATGCTGAGGCTGAAGCTCCAATACTTTGGCTACCTGATGAGAAGAGCCGACTCATTTGAAAAGACCCTGATGCTGGGAAAGATTGAGGGCAGGAGGAGAAGGGGGCAACAGAGGATGAGATGGCTGGATGGCATCACTGATTCAATGGACATGAGTTTGAGCAAACTCTGGGAGATAGTGAAGGACAGGGAAGCCTGGTGTGCTGCATTCTATGGGGTCACAAATATTAGAACACGACTCTTTGAACCACAAGACACAGAGGCAAATTGAACACTTATACATGCACAGCAACTTACAGAGAAAAGTCTGGGTGTAACAATAGCATAGAAAGTCCACTAGGCTCAGTAGGCTGAAACATAAAATCTTGTCTCTATTACCATTCATTTTCTCCTATAATTAAGATTTGTAACTTTAAAGAAGGCACTGGATTTGTTTGTGTCTTTCTTTTATACAATAATAAGAAGAGTATTGCCTTCTTACTGTCTCAAAGGAGTAATACAAGAGCATGAGGGGGTCAATAACTGTATTTTTACAGTATAGTACCTAGAGAGAGGATAAATTATGTATTTAATAATAATAGAATTATTTTAAATGTGGATTTCCTTGGTGGCTCAGATGGTAGAGTCCATCTGCAATGCTAACAGACCTGGGTTTGATCCTTGGGTTGGGAAGATTCCCTGGAGAAGGGAATGGCAACCCACTTCACTATTCTTTTTTTTTTTAATATAAATTTATTCATTTTAATTGGAGGCTAATTACTTTAAAATACTGTAGTGGTTTTGCTATACATTGACATGAATCCACCATGGGTGTACATGTGTTCCCCATCCTGAACCACAATCTCACCTCCCTTTGCATCCCATCCCTCTGGGTTATCCCAGTGCACCAGCCCCAAGCACGGTGTCTCATGCATCGAACCTGGACTGGCAATTTGTTTCAAATATAATAATATACATGTTCCAATGCCATTCTTCCAAATCATCCTACCCTCGCCCTCTCCCACAGAGTCCAAAAGACTGTTCTATACATCCATGTCTCTTTTGCTGTCTCTCATATAGGGTTATCATTGCCATCTTTCTAAATTCCATATATATGTGTTAGTATACTGTATTGGTGTTTTTCTTTCTGGCTTACTTCACTCAGTTTCATCCACCTCATTAGAACTGATTCAAAAGTATTCTTTTTAATGGCTGAGTAATACTCCATTGTGTATATGTACCACAGCTTCCTTATACATTCATCTGCTGATGGACATCTAGGTGGCTTCCATGTCCTAGCTATTATAAACAGTGCTGCGATGAACACTGGGGTACATGTTTCTCTTTCGATTCTGGTTTCCTCAATATGTATGCCCAGTAGTGGAATTGCTGGGTCATATGGCAGTTCTATTTACAGTTTTTTAAGGAATCTCAACACTGGTCTCCATAGTGGCTGTACTAGTTTGCATTGCCACCAACAGTGTAAGAGGGTTCCCTTTTCTCCACACCATCTCCAGCATTTATTGCTTGTAGACTTTTGGACAGCAGCCATTCTGACCGGCATGAAATGTACCTCATTGTGGTTTTGATTGGCATTTTTCTGATAATGAGAGATGTTGAACATCTTTTCATGTGTTTGTTAGCCATCTATATGTCTTCTTTGGAGAAATTTCTGTTTTTCTTTGGCCCATTTCTTGATTGGGTCATTTATTTTTCTGGAATTGAGCTGCAGGAGTTGCTTGTGTATTCGTGAGATTAATTCTTTGTCAGTTGCTTCGTTCCACTCCAGTATTCTTGCCTGGAGAATTCCGTGGTCAGAGGAGACTACAGGCAGGCTACAGTCCATGGAATCGCAAAGAGTTGGATACGACTTAGTGACTAACACTTTCACTTTCTTTCACGTATGCTATCTACATTTTCATTTTTAATACTGATAGAGGATAAAACTTTCCAAGTTTATAAATGACATGCTAGTGTGGTTAAAGCACTAAAACGAAGTTTTTCCTCCTGTTCTTTGAAAGGAAAATAACTTAAAAATACTTTAACTATAAGATAGATATGTAAAAATAATACTTAGCTTAACAACTGTAGAGCACTCCTGGAAAACTTCCATAGCACTCATAAAGATGAAAAAGTCTTTCTTTGGTCTTGCCATCTTTACTCAACAGTAAAATAATAGCCTACACATATGTTTTTTTCAGAATAAAAGACCTACCTCTTTTGCCTTTTGAAGCACTTGAAAATTTAAAAGAGAAAAAAAAAAAAAAAAAAGCTAAAAAACGCTGACCACATAATAGCTCACTATTCATGGTGGGTGTAGACATGAAAGGCTATAATATGGATCTCTGCCTATGTGTTTCTTTTCAACTTGAGCAGCATCCTCCTGCTTTTGCTAACTCGGCAATCATACAGCAGACAGATTTCTGAGTTGTCTAAATAATGCATGGGCTTTTCTTTTAACTTGTCAGTGCTAAAGTTTCAATTCTGCCCCAGTGTCATTCGTGATACTGATTTGACTTGACAGCATTCCATTAAACCAATGAGTGTTTCCCCTCCTGATGGTTCCTTAAATATTCCTCTGAATGATGCATTTGTGGGTTAAAACACACACACACACACACACACACACACACATTGTGAAGGATGCTTGCATATATGAGAAAACTCCATGGCAGGTATATTTGGAAAAAAAGTACAACAATAATAAAACTTTATAACAGGACACTTCTCCCCATTCTCTGGATTCCTCAAATGTCACTCCTCTTACCATCTCTAGAAAAGCTTCACATTCAAAACATTTGAACTTCATTAGGAAACACCACTGAAATATTTAGAACTGTTTAATATCTCTCCTGGGAAAGTAGAAACGCATTTATTAAATCATGCATGCTAACTTCAGAGCCTACACAAGGAAAACAAATGCTTTGTTCATTGCTCAGTTCTTTATGGAAGCAGGTTCAGTCTCTAGCACAATGCATCGATGCTTCATTGATTATTACCCAGAAGGATAAAGCAGTCCAAAAGCCAGAAAATTTTAATGAAAGAGCATTTGCACTCTATTTTTATAACGAGGTATATATTTTTTGCAGAAGTTGCTGTGCCATAAAACGCAAACCTTGAACATCTAGAGGAAAAAAAAAAATTTTGCCTCTTGGCTAGGGATGATTTAGATGCAAATAAGTCCTGGGGGTTTCTAGTGGTTGCTTTGCAAATTTCTGCAAGCCATTTAAATAAATATTAGGAACTTATAATGATCACCTAGAGAAAAAAAATTTTTTTTGTAAACATTCATGACCCAGCTAGAGAGGCTTGACAATTTGATTCATATAGAAAAAATAAAACATGGTCTGGGAATACATTAGGTATAGTAGACATAGACACAGTTGCATGTGGAGGACAATTCTTGTGAAGAGACTTTTGTGGGGTTTTTTTGGCAAGAAAGAGAAGCTAGACATTTTCAAATTTAGAATTTTTGTAAAATTTAGATATAGTTTTTCTTGGGACATGTTGGTTTAGAAAAGAAAGAGGTAAAATGTAAGTGCATTTAAAAGAGGCTACTAAGTGTTTGTGGCCCTAACCTTCAATTCTCTCTTCTCGTTGCACACAATATCTATCTGTCAGGCTTTATCAAGAGAACATCATCAGCATCAATTCTCAAACTTTCATTCACTAAGATTTAAAAAATAGATAAGTGTGAAAATTATAATACCCTGGACAGCTTTGAAATGAACTTTATATTTTTGCATTAGACAGGTACTGTGAGTGTTGACAATTACACAAACATTGATGTCATTTCACAGAGTCCATGAAATCATCTTAATTACAGATCAAGCCAGCTTTGATGAAGTGTCTTATATTACTTGTGTAATTTAATTTTGCTAAAATAAACATGTTCTATGAGAATCCAGGCACAATCAATTTCTCTCAGTAAATCAGAAAATAAAACTCTCACATGTAAGTGAAATAAATATTTTCTACACTGAGTACTTATATTAAGTTTCTACCTTGAGCTTCTACCCTAAGAGCCAGTGGTCTTAATTGAGATTTCTGGAAAGTTTCTCCAAATATATTCTTCTGTTATTCCTGAAGACTGACTCATTTTTACTGTGTTTACTAAGATTTGTGACTTGTTTTCCCTTGGCTTTCCATGCTACTGCTTAATTATTTATTCAAAATATTTAACCAGAAATATACTGACAGTATTTTAATAATTATTTATGTGTACATACCACAGAAGTGCACTCATCTCACATGCTAGGAAAGTAATGCTCAAAATTCTCCAAGCCAGGCTTCAGCAATACATGAACTGTGAACCTCCAAATGTTCAAGCTGGTTTTATAAAAGGCAGAGGAACAAGAGATAAAATTGCCAATACCAACTGGATCATTGAAAAAGAAAGAGAGTTCCAGAAAAATATCTATTTCTGCTTTATTGATTATGCCAAAGCCTTTGACTGTATGGATTACAATAAACTGTGGAACATTCTGAAAGAGATGGGAATACCACACCACCTGACCTGCCTCTTGAGAAACCTGTATGTAGGTCAGGAAGCAACAGTTAGAACTGGACATGAACAACAGACTGGTTCCAAATAGGAAAAGGAGTACGTCAAGGCTGTATATTGTCACCTTGCTTATTTAATTTATATGCAGAGTATATCATGAGAAACGCTGGGCTGGAAGAAGCACAAGCTGGAATCAAGATTGCTGGGAGAAATATCAATAACCTCAGTTATGTAGATGACAACACCCTTATGGCAGAAAGTGAAGAGGAACTAAAGAGCCTCTTGATGAAAGTGAAAGAGGAGAGTGAAAAAGTTGGCTTAAAGCTCAACATTCAGAAAACAAAGATCATGGCATCTGGTCCCATCACTTCATGGCAAATAGATGGGGAAACAGTGGCTGGCTTTGTTCTTTGGGTCTTCAAAATCACTGCAGAGGGTGACTGCAGCCATGAAATTAAAACATGCTTCCTCCTTGGAAGGAAAATTTATGACCAAACTAAAGAGCATATTGAAAAGCAGAGACATTACTTTGTCCACAAAGGTCTATCTGGTCAAGGCTATGGTTTTTTCAGTAATCATGTGTGCATGTGAGAGTTGGACTATAAAGAAAGCTGAGTGCCAAAGAATTGATGCTTTTGAACTGTCGTGTTGGAGAAAACTTTTGAGAGTCCCTTGGACTGCAAGGAGATCCAACCAGTCCATCGTAAAGGAGATCAGTCCTGGGTGTTCTTTGGAAGGACTGATGTTGAAGCTGAAACTCCAATATTTTGGCCACCTGATGCGAAGAGCTGACTCATTTGAAAAGACCCTGATGCTGGGAAAGATTGAAGGCAGGAGGAGAAGGGGATAACAGAGGATGAGATGGTTGGATGGCATCACCGACTCAATGGACATGAGTTTGGGTAAACTCCTGAAGTTGGTGATGGACAGGGAAGCCTGGCATGCTGCAGTTCATGGGATCACAAAAAGTCAAACATGACTGAGAGACTGAACTTAACTGAACTGATGTGTACACCTATCCTTTTATCATTAAGATGATATATGTGCTTATTTACAGATAAAAAAAATACTTGTGTGTGATTTTTGGTGTGACAGTCACCTTGAAAAGGGTTCTATTTAATTTTTTTAGGGCTTAAGATTCAGTCCTAACTCCATGGTAAGATGAGAGAGAATGGAAAAACCCTAAGACATAGTAATTCCCTTGAGAATATACTCAAATCCATGAAAAATGTATCTTAAAACATTCAGCCAGTGACAACTCCTAGCATATGAATTATTCTCGCCTCTTTCATGCTATATCAGTAGGAAAGCATTGTACAGCCTCCTCCAAGTCAAATATGTATGAGTTTATCCCTGCTAATAATACTCTTCACAATACTTTGACTAACCTTTTTCCCTCTGAACAATCTTACTTCCACCTGTAATCAGTAGCCAAGAGTTAGAATGCCAGACTAATTCTAGGAGGATTTTATCTATGAAATCACTAGTTTTGATGACAAACTGCTATAATAATCTTTTTGTTGTATGATTTATTTCTCTCTTGTATTTATATACTATAAACTGGAAAAGTAAGGGGTCAATTCTGTTCTCCCTAAATCAACAGAACTATCATATTTCACTTCTCAAATTCTCTATCAATTAATAATATTTGCTCTTCTTAGAAGTTTTTGGAGTACTTGAATTTCTGCTATGCAGCAGGATCAGCTTCTGTTTAAAGGTGGAGGAGGGGTGTTTAATGTTGGAATATCATGAAAATTACACAATGAAGACCACAGAGTAAAGAGTATCCAGTAAATGTATGATCTATTAAAATGTGATTTTCGAAAACAATCTGTGGATACATAAGCCACAAATGTACTTTGAGAATGTAAGATGTTGCAGTCATTTTGGAAAACAGAGATTTTTTCAAAATGTTAAACATAAAGTTACCATTCAATCCAGCAATTCCACTTATAGATATATATGGAAGATAGATGAAAACATATGTCCACCTAAAAATTTGCACCTAAACATTATTTATAATAAGCAAAAAGTGGAAACAACCTAAATTTATCCGTCAACACCTGAACTGGGAAACAAAATGTAGAATAGAATATGTAGAATGTTCATATGATGGAATATTATTCAGGCATTAAAAGCATTGAAGTACTGAAAAATGCTAAAGTATGTATGAGCCTTAAAAACATCATGTTGAGAAGGTAACAGGCAGGAAGACCAGGGGTCTCCAAATGGAGGAATAGGCTGCAAGTGTCAGACATTTTTTATCTCTCTTAAGTGGCAGGAGGAAACAAACTAGTGTTATATTTTTCCCCTTCTCCGTACAAATATGAAAATAGTTTTCTCTTAAAATTTTGTGTTGCCATAATGACACTTGGTTCCACCTGAACTTCACTCTTCTCAAACCTTGAGCTAACCAATGCATTTTTTTTTTATGGAAATGTTTGTCTTAAGCCATGTTAATGTACTATGTATTTACCCTAGACTCTGTCTTCAAGTGGGTCCCACCTAAAAGCTCAGAACCAACTTGACAAACCAGTATGTTATACTCATACATTGTTCTCCTATTCTATGTTAATGAAATTTGGAAATCTGCCTTTCTTCAAGATTCATATCAGTCATTTTATGGCCTGGGATGATTCACCTGGTTCCAATGTTATCTCAAAATGCATGTTGTGGGTGAGGGGCCTGGTGCCATTCTCTGAGTTTTGAGACATTTCCTTTCTTTAATTAGCAGCCTGCTAGTAGTTATATATCATCCAGCTAAAGACTAACAGGGAGGCATTTTTTCTGCCCCCTTCTAATGTCTATGTCAGAAGCTTTATCTATCTCTTTTATACTTTAATAAAACTTTATTACACAAAAGCTCTGAATGATCAAGCCTCATCACTGGCTTTGGATTGAATTCTTCTCCTCCAGAGGCCAAGAATCTCAGCATCTTTTGTGGTTCAGCAACAACCTTTCAATGTCAAGTTAAAGAAGTCAAACTTAAAAGATCATATGTTCTATAATCCCATTTATATGAAATATCTAAAATGAGCAAATCCATAGAGACAATATAATGCATTAATAGATTAGTAGAGGACTGGAGGGACTGGAGAGTGAAGAAAAGTGAGGTAACTCTTAATAGTTATGAGTTTCTTTTAGGGGTGACAAAAATTTCTGGAATTGGATAATTGTGATTATCTCACAGATCTAAACTCTCAAAAGCACCTGAACTGTGTACTTTTAAAGGGTGAACTTTGTGGTGTATGAATTATACTCTAATAAAGCTTATAACAAATCACTTTGTGACAACACAGATGGACCTTGATGGCATTATGCTAAGTGAAATAAGTCAGATAGAGGAAAAAATATATGCTATGATCTCATATACAGAACAAGAAAAAGCTCATAAATATAGAGAACAGATCAATAGTTGCTGAGGCTAGGTGGAGGAATGGGCAAAATGGGTGAAGGGGATCAAAGGTAAAAACCTCCAATTATAAAATAACTAAAGTCATATGATTATAATGTAGAGCATAATGACTATAGTTAATAATACTGTATACTTTAAAGTTGCTAGAGTATTAAAAGTCCTCATTTCTAGAAAAAAATAAAATAAAACTTTTTAACTCTGACAGTGACAGTTAACTAGACATATGATGGTGATCATTTTGTAATATATGCAAATCTTAAATCATTATGTTTTGCACCTGAAACTAATTCAATGCTATAAAATAAGAGATACCAAGGGAACATTTCATGCCCATTTCATGACAGAAAGGACAGAAAGAGTATGGACCTAATAGAAGCAGAAGATATTAAGAGGAGGTGTCAAGAATACTCAGAAAAACTGTACAAAAAAAAAAAAAATTAATGACCCAGATAACCACGATAGTTTGATCACTCACCTAGAGCCAGATATCCTGGAGTACCAAATCAAGTGGGCCTTAAGAAGCATCACTATGAATAAAGCTAGCGGAGGTGATGGAATGTCAGCTGAGCTACTTCAAATCCTAAAAGATGATGCAATTAAAGTGCTA
Organism: Bos indicus; assembly: GCF_029378745.1. Taxonomy (NCBI): domain Eukaryota; kingdom Metazoa; phylum Chordata; class Mammalia; order Artiodactyla; family Bovidae; genus Bos; species Bos indicus. The sequence continues at coordinate 71,283,202 of NC_091789.1, forward strand.
CACTCAATATGCCAGCAAACTTGGAAAATATCAGTTTTATTCCAATCCCAAAGAAAGGCAATGCCAAAGAATGTTCAAACTATTTCCCAGTTGCACTCATTTCACACACTAGCAAATTAATGCTCAACATTCTCCAAGCTAGTGTTCAACAGTATGTGAACCAAGAACTTCCAAATGTTCAAGCTGGATTTAGAAAAATGGAGAGGAATCAGAGATCAACTTGCCAACCTCCACTGGATCATAGAAAAGGCAAGAAAAACCTACTTCTGCTTCATCGACTATGCTAAAACCTTTGGCTGTGTGGATCACAACAAACTTCAGAAAATTCTTAAAGACATGGAAATACCAGACCACCTTACCTGGCACCTGAGAAATATGTATGCAGGTCAAGAAGCATCAGTTAGAAGCAGACGTGGAACAGCAGACTGGTCCACATTGGGAAAGGAGTATGTCAAGGTTGTTTATTATCACCCTGCTTATTTAACTTATATGCAGAGTACATCAAGCATAAGCTTGAATCAAGACTGCCAGGAGAAAAATTAATAACCTCAGAAATTCAGATGACACCACCATTATGGCAGAAAACAAAGAGGAACTAAAGAGCCTCTTGATTAAGGTGAAAGAGGAGAGTGAAAAGGCTGGCTTAAAACTCAACATCCATTAAACAAAGATCATGGCATTCGGTCCCATGTCTTCATGGCAAACAGATGAGGAAACAATGGAAACAGTGACAGACTTTATATTCTTGGGCTCCAAAGTCACTGCAGATGGTAACTACAGTCATGAAATTAAAAGACATTTGTTCCTTGGAAGAAAAGCTCTGACAAACCTAGGCAGTATATAAAAAAAAAGCTAACAAAGGTCCAGTAGTCATGTCTAGATGTGGGAGTTGGACCATAAAGAAGGCTGATCATCAAAGAATCGATGCTTTTGAAATATGGTGTTGGAGAAGACTCTTGAGAATCTCTTGGACAGCAAGAAGATCAAACCAGTCAATCCTAAAGGAAATCATTCATTGGAAGGACTGATGCTGATGCTGAAGCTTAAGCTCCAATACTTTGGCCACCTGATGCAAAAGATGCTGGGAAAGATTGATGGCAGAAGGAGAAGGGAATGACAAGATGAGATGGTTGGATGGTATCACCGACTCACTGTACATGAGTTTGAGCAAACTCTGGGAGATGGTGAAGAAAAGGGAAGCCTGGCATGCTCCATCCATGGGGTCTCAAAGAGTTGGACTGACTGAGTGACTGAACAACAATAATGTCAATTACATCTCAATTTAACAAAAGTTACATGATTCTGTTTTCTAGTCCCAAAATCCAAAAAAGAGTATTGTGATTGATAGATTAACATTAATTTGAGTCATAAATGACTGAATCTTTCTGAAAATTTTCTTTCAAAATTGTTTTAGTAAATAGTAAAAGCTGCTTTTGCAACATAAAAATACATTTTAGATAATAGAAAACCTTTAAACTTGCTAATAAAGACACAAATATGTTTTGAATTTAGATTCAGTGCATGCATTTAGTTTCACTGTATGCACTGGTCTTATTCATACTTCAATACTGATGATATCCAAGTATGACAGAACCATAAAGGATGGAGTTTAGAAAAACTAGGGATTATTTCCAAGTCCCTTAGACTAATATGTTCATGAAATGTGTGTGCGTATTTGTGCACTCAGTCACTTCTGACTCTGCGACCCATGGACTGTAGCCTGTCAGGCTCCTTTGTCTATGGGATTGTCCCTGCAAAAACACTTGTATGGGTTGCCATTTCCTCCCTCAGTGCTTCTTTCAAAAGTAAAAATCAGCCCCAGGTCTCCTGTATCTCCTGTATTGCAGGATTCTTTACCACTGGGGAAGCCTCACTAAATGTGAATCTTCATTAAATGTGAGAGAAAATTTAATATGCCCAGTTATATATTAAAACTTTATGTATATTAACCTGCCATTTATAAAAGAAACAGGAACAATGATGACAGTGCATAGTAATTGTTATTTTAATTTTTAATTTACACATATAATTTTAAGAGGTAGATATATGCTGTAAATCAGCTTTTGAAATCTGGCTCTGCAATAAGCACAATTACTATTAAATTTTTTGTGAAGTTCCAATTAATTTGCAGATGACCTTCTTCAAAATGTTAAAATGTACCCACAGTCAGCTATTGTAAACTCTATATATGAACACAATCTCTCAAGTAACATATAGAACCAATTATTTACAATAATTTATCCAAAGGTTTTAGAGAAAGGAGTTAAAATTCTATATTTTGTCCAGTTTAAGAACTATCACTTATATTTTCCTTGTTATTTTTCACCTGTTTGCACTTAATCTGTAAGGACAACATGCATTTTCTAGATGATACTGCAAATAAACTTGCAAATACCTTGAAGAGAAAAGTCTGCTGGGTAATACCCAGCATGGTTTCCTAAAGATCAAGTATTGTCAGATGAATTTAATCTCCTTCTGTGACAGAATGACAGCCTGAGATATCGAGGGGAAGTGATAAACGTAATTTATTTTGACTTTATCAAGGTTATTGAGACCAGTCTAAAATACTGGCTCATCAATAAACTGTGAAAATCCAAGCAAATGATACACCTACAAAGTGTTCTCAGGAGGCAGGAAATGGGCACTCTAAGAGTGGTCGCCCATGGATCAATGTCAGTCTGGGGTTATGATAAAAAATATCTCCCAGATTCCCAAGGGTAGAAAAATATTTGTATCCGTGCCCTGAAAATGGACATAGGCATAATTTTGATCATGTGACACTAGCCCAAAGATTCTGAAGATCAGTTTAGAATTTGAAGTGTCATCACTAAAGGAAGATTCAATAAGAAATTAATGATACAGAAAGTCAGAGCACTGGATTCAGGAGAGTACCCATTAAGTAAAAATGATTCAAACAGGTTATGGGGACAAACAATGTTTGAGAATCATAGAAATAAAATTAGAATTCAAAAGCAATAATGATCTTTCAAACTCCTTTATTGTATCTAAGGCACAAAGAGAGGAAGGGACTCATTCAAAATCACAGGACAAAACTGCACCAGAGCTAAGCATTTAGTATTAGAAATATTTAAGGAGTATATAACATGTAGGAATCAACACAACAACCTAATACTGGTTAGATCCTTCCTCAGAAGTAGATTTCTGCACATTATTCTATTGATATTGTATATGAGGGCAGGAGGAAGTTGGGGGATTAAGAAAAATTCAGAATGATTATAGTATGGCAAATTAGATCTATAAGGAAAGATCACATCGTTTCAAATTATTCACTGTAAAGAAGATGAAATGTTTAGCTTAGCTTGGAGGTACTATTATACAAACTATTTTAATAACACTGACAAAACAAGTTGTTAATCCACTACATGGGTTATTGAGAGTAGACACTGTAATTCTCCAATAGTGAGTTACTTATTCCTGGAATAAGTTTTTAGAAGTGTCTTTGAAAGTACAATTTTTCCCTGTTTACATCCTTTTGAAGGAGCCATGGTGGCTTAGATGGTAAAGAATCTGCCTGCAATGCAGGAGACCCAGGTTCAATCCCAGGGTTGGGAAGCTTCCTTGAAAAAGGGAATGGCAACCCACTCCATTATTCTTGTCTGGAGAATCCCATGGACAGAGGATCCTGGTGGGGGGAATCCATGGGGTACAAAGATACAGTTCTTATTATTAGGATCTAATGAACACAAGCATGCCTCACTTGATTCTCTAGAAACATCTTGTTTATCCACTGGGGTGTTTGGATAACATAAAGAAGGTAACCTTGAGATTTTCTAATTCTACTTTGCAAGTTAATCACATATACTTTGATTATTTTCACTATAAATGATATTTTCTAAAAGGCAAAATATTAAACATCTGCTCAGAAGTGAAAGCAACACAAAGTCAGAACAAGCAGGGACTCAGAAGTTAAAGATTTCCATGACTATCATCTTGGATTCTCCAGTGAAAGTCACTGTGCACAGTTCTTCCTGAAAAAAAAACAATGCAGTTAAAAAATACTCCATTTATTTCTACAAATAAATGGGCGCATGTTGAAATCTTTGTTACAGTAAAACAAAAATGTATTGATGTATAACTATATTTCTGATTTGACAGCTACAGCTATAATCATTCAGGCATCTATTTCCCATAAACTCTCCACAGCCATAACCTTTAGAGATTAATTATAAAGTTCCAGGACCAATAGTACACAGACTAATTTTCTAAAACAATAAAAGACAGAATTTCTCATTTGGAGCTAAATGAAACACTAACAGGTTTTTATTCATGGAAATCTTGATGCAAAATCATGGTGCAGCCATTATAGAAGCTATTAAACAAAACCTCAAATCAAAGAAAGTATAGGTGTTCAAAAGAGAAAATGCTTTTCCTGCTAAAGAATCCTCTAAATTCTATGCCTGCTTTTCCTTTTAAACTTATGAACTATGTTTTCAATTTTTCTTGCCTCTACTCTTTCAGAATCGTCAAATAATATCAATATTAACCAAACAGAAGGAGATACAAGAATTCACAGAAGGAAAATTCCTACTACATTCAAATATCTCAACTGAACACAGGCTACCTGTTTTGCTTATTTCAGGATATATCAATAAATTTGTAAATTACCCTGGGTTAGGGATCACATGTTCTGCGACTGCCTTTGTTAGTTTTTTTTTTTTTTTTTTTTTTTTTTTTAAGCAAAACAAAATAGGCAATAGTTGACCCTATACCCTGGATGAAGATGTTCCATTCTGTACATTTTCCTGTTAAGTTTGGAAAAGGCTGTGTTTCATTCCTTATTTTGATAAAACTTATCACAAACAAACGTTTTTTTAAAAAAGTTAAATGGCAAGAGTCAAGCATATAATGTGGATTGGAATAAGAAGTTATGAGAAATGTGCAGAGAATATAAAATGTAATTATTTTTAAATGACAAAATTGTAAACATATTAACACCAATATAAAATTTTAATTGACTACTATATTTTTAGTTTTCATACTTTACCTTCTGGGGATTTAGGAACTAGTAACAGTGATAAAGCTGAATGGCAATCCTGCTACAATATGATGTTTAAAATAGAGTATGTTCCTTCTGAAATTAAAAAAAAAAATTCTCCTCCTTTTTTGAGTTTTCTGGTTATATAGATCATTGTGGAAATGGCTTATAGGAAGTAAACATCTTCCTCTAATGTTAAATGCTCACATGGCCACAGATAAAAAGAACTGAGAGATTATTCATTTCTATTTACAATTTTGCCTTATAAAAAAATGCTGCCCAGGAGGGGAAAATTAAAATATTCACTCAGATTGATCTGAAAGCTGAGATCTTAGTTATTGAGCTATATTTTTTAAATGATAGAAAATTATAAATCATTTTTCATCATTTGTGCATTTGTGATATTTGTGGGTTTAGAGTATTTTACTTCAGTCGCTCAGTCATGTTCAGTGAACCCCATGAACTGCAGCACACCAGGCATCCCTGTCCATCACCAACTCCCAGAACTTACTCAAACCCATGTCCATTGAGTCAGTGATGCCATCCAACCATCTCATCCTCTGTCGATCCCTTCTCCTCCCACCTTCAATCTTTCCCAGAATCAGGGTCTTTTCAAATGAGTCAGCTGTTTGCATCAGGTGGCCAAAGTATTGGAGTTTCAGCTTCAACATCAGTCCTTCCAATGAATATTTAGGACTGATTTTCTTTAGGATGGACTGGTTGGATGTCCTTGCTGCCCAAGGGGCTCTCAAGAGTCTTCTCCAACACCACAGTTCAAAAGCATCAATTTTGGTGCTCAGCTTTTTTATATTCCAACTCTCACATCCATACATGACTACACAAACACAACTTTGACTACAAGGACCTTTGTTGGCAAAATAATGTCTCTGCTTTTTAATATGCTGTCTAAGTTGGTCATAAGTTTTCTTCCAAGGAGCAAGAGTATTTTAAGGATTAATTGAACCCAGTTTCAGAACTATAAACATTTCTTTTCTATCCATACCACATTAATTTAGGAGAAATAAGATAATATCAAGAAATAAAATCTATCAGAAGTATAGTTAAAATATAATGCCCAAAGTAGATCCTGAGGTCAGGTCAAGTCTGACCTTGTAAACAGAACTTTAGTCAGTCTGAATTAGGGACAATCTCCCTTTCAGCTGCATCTCAATCTCCTGGCCTATTGATTGATTGATACGATATAAAGGAATGGAACTTCCTTATATACCTTAGACTATACTGGAAAATCAGTTGAAATATCAGAAGTATAATGTTATAGCAGAATCATTGCCAGCTCTTTCATTATCTATCTGTGTTACCACAAATAAGTCAATTTCTCATCCTGCAAGTACCATCTGTAATAAGAAGGGATTGTGTTAATTATTTCAAGTCACTTAGATCTCTAAAATTTAACTTGAGAAATACTTGCCAATTCTGGTTTCCTTGGTGTGCATGCCCAGCAGTGGGATTGCTGGGTCATAAGGCAGTTCTATTTCCAGTTTTTTAAGGAATCTCCACACTGTTCTCCATAGTGGCTGTACTAGTTCGCATTCCCACCAACAGTGTAAGAGGGTTCCCTTTTCTCCACATCCTCTCCAGCATTTATTGCTTGTGGACTTTTGGATCTCAGCCATTCTGAATGGCGTGAAATAGTACCTCATTGTGGTTTTGATTTGCATTTCTCTGACAATGAGTGATGTTGAGCATCTTTTCATGTGTTTGTTAGCCATCTCTATGTCTTCTTTAGAGAAATGTCTATTTGATTCTTTGGCCCATTTTTTGATTGGGTCGTTTATTTTTCTGGAATTGAGCTGCAGGAGTTGCTTGTATATTTTTGAGATTAGTTCTTTGTCAGTTGCTTCATTTGCTATTATTTTCTCCCATTCTGAAAGCTGTCTTTCCACCTTGCTTATAGTTTCTTTTGTTGTGCAGAAGCTTTTAATTTTAATTAGATCCCATTTGTTTATTTTTGCTTTTATTTCCAATATTCTGGGAGGTGGGTCATAGAGGATCCTGATGAAACTGGAGCCGATTATACAGAGTGAAGTAAGCCAGAAAGAAAAACACCAATACAGTATACTAACGCATATATATGGAATTTAGAAAGATGGTAATGATAACTCTGTATGTGAGACAACAAAAGAGACATCGATGTATAGAACAGTCTTTTGGACTCTGTGGGAGAGGGAGAGAGGGGGATGATTTGGGACAATGGCATTGAAACATGTATAATATCACATAAGAAATGAATCACCAGTCCAGGTTCGATGCAGGATACAGGAAGCTTGGGGCTGCTGCACTGGGATGACCCAGAGGGATGGTATGGGGAGCAAGGTGGGAGAGAGGTTCAGAATGGGGAACACATGTACACCTGTGGAAGATTCATGTTGATGTATGGCAAAATCAATACAATATTGTAAAGTAATTAGCCTCTAATTAAAATAAGTAAATTTAAATTAAAAAAAGAAAAAGAAATACTTGCCAATAAGAATATAAACAATAGGTTTTTTATTGATAACCTAAGAATGCAATTAATCAAAACTTTCTAGTTATCAAATGTAATATTTCCTCAAACAAATAGTCAACACTTATCTGACTCCTAGAGACAAGCTGAGGGCTTTAGGAACTACTCTTTGAAAATCAGTGACATGGGGAATCACTCATACAATCTCCACAATACATTATTTAACACTATTCATTTTTCTCATGTTCACTTTGACATCCTTCAAAGACCAATTCAAATGTCACATGCTAAGCTTGAATTCCTTCCTTATTTGGTTATTCAGAAGATTTTCCCCTTTCTCTGTATTCTCACAGCACTTTGTCCTCTCATCACTTTTATCACATTTCTTTTCAGAGTATGATCATTTATCAGTTCAGTTCAGTTCCCTTGCTCAGTCGTGTCTGATTCTTTTGGACCACATGGACTGTAGCATGCCAGGCTTCCCTGGCCATCACCAACTTCCATAGCTTGCTCAAACTAGTCCATCGAGTCAATGTTGCCATCCAACCATCTCATCCTCTGTTGTCCCCCTCTTCTCCTGCCTTCAGCCTTTTCCAGCATTAAGGTCTTTTCCAGTGTGTCAGTTCTTCACATCAGGTGGCCAAGTATTAGAGCTTCAGTTTCAGCATCAGGCCTTCCAATGAATATTCAGGACTGATTTCCTTTAAGACTGACTAGTTTGATCTCCTTGCAGTTCAAGGGACTCTCAAGAGTCTTCTCCAACACCACAGTTCAAAAGCATCAATTCTTCATCACTCAGCCTTCTGATCATCTATACATTTATAAATGTATGATCATTTATATACTTATTCATCTTTAATGTTTCTTTGACTAGATCATAAGCACTTGAAAGCCAGTAATCCTTGTCTTCTCTCCTCATAGTGTCAATGTATAGCTTTATCCATTGCTGAAATATTGTAGATTGCAGATAAATGAATTTTGTTAAAAAAAAACCCTATATAAGAATTAAGCTAATTAGACTCCAATTAAAATAATGAAATTTAAAAAATAATTAAGCTAATTATTGTGGAATGGCTGTTAATGGTCACTAGCTACATTTCATTCATATACTGAACTTCTGAGTATGTCTGTCATTATCATTTGCTAGTCATTTTTATCTATACAAAAGAAAGGCAGTGCCAAAGAATGTTCAAACTACCACAAAATTGCATTCATTTCACACACTTGCAAAGTAATGCTCACAATTATTCAAGCTAGGCTTCAACAGTATGTGAACCGAGAACTTCCAGATGTTCAAGCTGGATTTAGAAAAGACAGAGGAACCAGAAATCAGATTGCCTTTGTCTCATAGAAAAAGCAAGAGAATTCCAGAAAAGCACTTACTTCTGCTTCATTGTCTATGCTACAGCCTTTGACTCTGTGGATCACAACAAATTGCAGAGAATTCTTAAATCTCTTTAAGGCAGGCACCTTACCTGCCTCCTGAGAAATCTGTATGCAGGTCAAGAGTCATCAGTTAGAAGTGGACATGGGAAAACAGAGTGGTCCACATTGGGAAAGGAGTACATCAAGTCTGTATATTTTCACCCTGTTTATTTAACTTATGTGCAGAGAACATCATGTGAAATTCTGGGCTCAATGAAGCACAAGCTGGAATAAAAACTGCTGGGAGACACATCAATAACTTCAGATATGCAGATGACACCACCCTTATGCAGAAAGCAAAGAGGAAGTGAAGAGCCTCTTGATGAGAAAGAGGAGAGTGAAAAAGCTGGCTTAAAACTCAACATTTAAAAAGCTAAGGTCACAACATCCAGTCCCATCACTTCATGGCAAATAGATGGGGAAACAATGGAAACATTGACAGACTTGATTTTGGGGGCTCCAAAATCATTGCAGATGATGACTGCAGCCATGAAACTAAAAGACACTTGCTCCTTTGAAGAAAAGCTATGAGAAACCTAGACAGTATTTTAAAAAGCGAAGGTATTACTTGGCAGACAAAGTCCTATCTAGTCAAAGCCATAGTTTTTCCAGTAGTCATGTATGGATGTGAGAATTGGACCATAAATAAAGCTGAGCACTGAAGAATTGATGCTTTTGAACTGTGGTGTTGGAGAAGCCTCTTGAGAGTCTCTTGGGGTGCAAGATCAAAACAGTCAATCCTACTGGAAATCCTTCCTGAATGTTCATTGCAAGGACTGATGCTGAAGCTGAGGCTTCAATACTTTGGCCACCTGATGTGAAGAACTTCCTCATTGTAAAAGATTCTGATGCTGGGAAAGATTGAAGGCAGGAGGAGAAGGGGATGACAGAGGATGAGATGGTTGGATGGTATCACCGACTCAATGGACCTGAGTTTGAGCAAGTTCCAGGAGTTGGTGATGGACGGGGAGGTCTGGTGTGCTGTAGTCCATAGGGTCACAAAGAGTCAGACATGACTGAGCAACTGAACTGAACTGAGAGTTGTCATGCTTCTGTATTTTCTAATTTTAGACAGAAAGCTTTAAAGTTTTCATGATTCAATATGATGCTTGCTTTGAGTTTTTCATTAATAGTCTTTAATATAGTGAGATATGTCCCTGCTATCCCAACTTTATTGAGAGTTTTTATCATGAATGGATATTGAATATTGTCAAATGCTTTCCTTCATCTAGGGAGATGATCATGACTTTTAGACTTCATTTTGTGAGTGTAGTGTATCATATGGATTGAACTGTGGCTATTGTACCATGTTTGCATCCCTGGAATAAATCACATTTGTCATTGTATATGATCCTTTCTATACATGGTGGAATTCTGTTTGCTGGTATATTGTTAAGGATATTTCCATCTACATTCATCTGAAATATTGTTATGTAATTCTTTCTTTTTTGGTAGTGTCTTTTTTTTTTCTGATTTGGCATCAGGGTAATGGTGGTCTCAGTATTAATTGGGAGTGTTCCCTTATTTTCAATTTTTTGGAATACTTTGAAGATACATGTTAATCCATCTTTATATATATGAATTCTCCTGTGAGTCTATCTTGTCTTTGATTTTTGCTTGTTGAATGGTTTTGTTTATGGATTCAATTTCAATAATAGTAACTGAGAGAATCAATTCCTAAGCAGACTGATAAGAAGTTCAGGGTGCCAAAGGAGGAAAAGGGGTCTGCTGCTGCTGCTGCTGCTGAGTCACTTCAGTCGTGTCCGACTCTGTGAGACTCCATAGATGGCAGCCCACCAGGCTCCCCCATCCCTGGAATTCTACAGGCAAGAACACTGGAGTGGATTTCCATTTCCTTCTCCAATGCATGAAAGTGAAAAGTGAAAGTGAAGTCGTGCAGTCGTGTCCGACCTTCAGTGATCCCATGGACTGCAGCCCACCAGGCTCCTCCATCCATGGGATTTTCCAGGCAAAAGTACTGGAGTGGGGTGCCATTGCCTTCTCCGGAAAGGGGTCTGGGGCTCTCGAAATTGAGATTGGGGGTCTGGAATTCTCAAGGGGGAGCAAAGGACAAATGTTTTGTTTTGTTTTGTTTTTTCATCCTCTGCATTCCTTCTGTTCAGTTCAGTTCAGTCTCTCAGTCATGTCCAACTCTTTGCAATCCCATGAACCATAGCACGCCAGGCCTCCCAGTTCATCAACAACTGCTGGAGTCCAACCAAACCCATGTCTATCAAGTCGGTGATTCCATCCAACAATCTCATCCTCTGTCGTCCCCTTCTTCTCCTGCCCTCAATCTTTCCTAGCATTAGGGTCTTTTCAAATGAGTCAGCTCTTCGTATCAGGTGGCCAAAGTATTGGAGTTTCAGCTTCAACATCAGTCCTTCCAATGAACACCCAGGACTGATCTCCTTTAGGATGGACTGGTTGGATCTCCTTGCAGTCCAAAGGACTTTCAAGAGTCTTCTCCAACACCACATTTCAAAAGCATCAATTATTCGGTGCTCAGCTTCCTTTATAGTCCAACTCTCACATCCATACATGACCACTGGGAAAATAATAGCCTTGACTAGATGGACCTTTGTTGACAAAATAATGTCTCTGCTTTTTAATATGCTGTCTTGTTTGGTCATAAGTTTCCTTCCAAAGAGTAAGCATCTATTAATTCCATGGCTACAAAAAACATCTGCAGTGATTTTGGAGTCCAGAGAAATAAACTCAGACACTGTTCCCACTGTTTCCCCAACTATTTTCCATGAAGTGATGGGACCGGATGCCATGACCTTAGTTTTCTGAATGTTGAGCTTTAAGCCAACATTTTCACTCTCCTCTTTCACTTTCATCAAGAGGCTCTTTAGTTCTTCTTCACTTTCTGCCATAAGGGTGGTGAAATCTGCATATCTGGGGTTACTGATATTTCTCTGGGCAATCTTGATTCCAGCTTGTGCTTCCTCCAGCCCAGCGTTTCTCATGATGTACCCTGCATAAAAGTCAAATAAACAGGGTGACAGTAAACAACCTTGACGTACTCCTTTTCCTATTTGGAACCAGTCTGTTGTTCCATGTCCAGTTCTAACTGTTGCTTGCTGAGCTGCATACAGGTTTCTCAAGAGGCAGGTCAGGTGGTCTCGTATTCCCATCTCTTTCAGAATTTTCCACAGTTTATTGTGATCCACACAGTCAAAGTCTCTGGCATAGTCAATAAAGCAGATATAGATGTTTTTCTGGAACTCTCTTGCTTTTGTGATGATCCAGCGGATGTTGGCAATTTGATCTCTGGTTCCTCTGCCTGTTCTAAAACCAGCTTGAACATATGGAATTTCATGGTTCACGTACTGCTGAAGCCTGGCTTGGAGAATTTTGAGCACTACTTTATTAGCCTGTGAGATGAGTGCAATTGTGTGGTAGTTTGAGCATTCTTTGGCATTGCCTTTCCTTGGGATTGGAATGAAAACTGACCTTTTCTAGCCCTGTGGCCACTGCTGAGTTTTCCAAATTTGCCAGCATATTGAATACAACACTTTCACAGCATCATCTTTCAGGATTTGAAATAGCTCAACTGGAATTCCATCACCTCCACTAGCTTTGTTCATAGGGATGCTTTCTAAGGCCCACTTGACTTTACATTCCAGGATGTCTGGCTCTAGTTGAGTGAGCATGCTATCGTATTTAGCTGGGTCATGATGATCTTTTTTGTACACTTCTTCTGTGTATTCTTGCCACCTCTTCTTAATATCTTCTGCTTCTTTTAGGTCATACCATTTCTGTCCTTTATTGAGCCCATCTTTGCATGAAATGTTCCATTGGTATCTCTGATTTTCTTAAAGAGATCTCTAGTCTTTCCTATTCTGTTGTTTTTCTCTATTTCTTTGCATTGATTGCTGAGGAAGGCTTTCTTATCTCTCCTTGCTATTCTTTGGAACTCTGCATTCAGATGCTTATATCTTTCCTTTTCTCCTTTGCTTTTCACTTCCTTTTTTTTTCACAGCTATTTGTAAGGCATCCTCAGACAGCCATTTTGCTTTTTTGCATTTCTTTTCCATGGGGACGGTCTTGATCCCTGTCTCCTGGACAATGTCACGAACCTGTTTTCCATAGTTCATCAGGCACTCTGTCTATCAGACCTAGTCCCTTAAATCTATTTCTCACTTCCACTGTATAATCATAAGGTATTTGATTTAGGTCATACCTGAATGGTCTACTGGTTTTCCCCACTTTCTTCAATTTAAGTTTGCATTTGGCAATAAGGAGTTCATGATCTTGATTTTGCTGACTGTATAGAGCTTCTCCATCTTTGGCCGCAAATTATATAATCAACCTTATTTTTGTGTCGACCATCTGGTGATGTCCATGGGTAGAGTCATCTCTTGTGTTGTTGGAAGAGTGTGTTTGCTGTAACTAGTGTCTTCTCTTGGCAGAATTCTATTAGCCTTTACCCTGCTTCATTCTCTATTCCAAAGCCAAATGTGCCTGTTACTCCAGGTGTTTCTTGACTTCCTACTTTTGCATTCCAGTCCCCTATAAGGAAAAGGACATCCATTTTGGGTGTTTATTCTAGAAGGTCTTGTAGGTCTTCATAGAATTGTTCAACTTCAGCTTCTTTAGCGTTACTGGTCTGGGCATAGACTTGCATTACCATGATATTGAATGGTTTGCCTTGGAAACAAACAGAGATCATTCTGTCCTTTTTGAGATTGCATCAAGTACGGCATTTCAGAGTCTTTTGTTATAAATTACATAACTCACTCTGTACTAGGGAGTAAACAACAACAGTGTATCTGGCTGGAAGAGAGTTTCTCCTTCCTGAAAACCTTCTGACTAATCTTGATATCTTAGAATGCATGTTATGGGAGTGGGTCTGGAAGATCTTTCTATTGTTAAATTCTAATCTTGTTATCCTAAAATGTAAATTGCTGTAAAGGTAAAATTTTCACAAACTTGAGACATTCTTTTGATTAATTGTAAGAACTAATTAAAAGGTATATAACTCCATTGCTAACACTAGTAAGGGTATATTCTTTCTGCCCCCTTCTGATGTCTATGTCAGAAGCATTTTCTATCCCTTTTACACTTTAATAAAACTCTATCACACAAAAACTCTGAGCAATCAAGCCTCATCTTTGACCCCGGATTGAATTCTTCTTCTCCAGAGGCCAAGAATGCTGGGGTCTTTCATGGTTCAGCAACAACCTTTCATAACTGTCTGTTTAGATTTTAGATTTCCAGTTTCTTCCTGTTCAGACTTGGAAGTTTGTATGCTTCTACGTACTTATTATTTCTTCTAGGTTGTCAAGTTTGTTGTTTTCTATTGTCTATATCTCTGTAATATTTCTCCTCCATCATTTCTTAATTTGTTTGTTAGTGTTCTCTCGTTCTTCCTTAATGAGTCTAAAGGCTTGTCAATTTTAACATTTCAAAAAACTGTTTTTTCTTCCTTTTTTTTGGTCTCTATTTTATTTATTTCTTCTGTAATCTGTATTATTTCCTTCCTTTTGTTCTTTTTGTGTTTGTTTTTTATTTTTCTAATTCCTATATGTGGTAGGTTATATTTTTATTTTTATTTTTTTTAGATTTCTTTTTCTTTAAGTAGGCCTATAAACTTTCCACTTAAAACTGTTTTTACTACACCCTATAGATTTTGAAAACTTATGCTTTCATTTTCATTTATCTCAAATATATTCTGATTTCCTTTTTGATTTCTTCACTGGCACATTTGATTTTTAGTAAAATTTTTTTATACTCCACCTGTTTGTCTTTCTCCCATTTTCTCCCTCTACTTGATCTATGTTTTATACAATTTTTGTCAGAAAAGATGCTTGATGTAATTTCTATTCTCTTAGCATTTGTTGAAAATTGTTTTGTGATCTATCATGATCTATTCTGGATAATATTTCATGTGCTCTTTAAAAGAATGCATGTACTGCTGGTTTGTCCCTCAAGAAATCTATTAAGCCAATTGGTCAAATTTTTCATTTAAGACCACCGTTGACTTACTGATTTAATGTCTGGATGATTTGCCCATTGATATTAGTGGGGTGTTAAAGTCCCCAACTGTTGTAATATGTTAATTTCTCCCTTTATTTCTGTTAATATTTCCATTGTATATTTAGGTGTTCCTACATTAGGTACACATATGTTTATAAATGTTATATCCTCCTCTTGTATTGATACATGTATCATTACTAATGAAATTCTTAGTCTTTTGTTTTAGACTGTTTTAATGTCATTTTGACATGCATCTTGCTATCTTAGCTTTCTTTTCATTTCCATTTGCATGGAATATCTCTTCCCACACCTCACTTTCATTCTGTGCATGTCTTTACCTCTGAAGTGAGTCTCTTAAGCGGCATATAGACTGATCTTTTGTGTTTTATTCAATCAACCACCTTGATGTCTTTAGATTGGAGCAATTAGTCCATTGACTTATAAAGTGACTATTGATAGGCATGTAGTTACTTTTTTTTTTTTTTTGCTTGTTTTCTGGTCATTACTGTGGTACTTCTCCATTATTTTCTTCTTCCTTTAGTCATTTCCTTTCAAACTATTACGATTTTCATTAGTGTGATGCTTTGTATTTCTTTCTCTCTAGTTTTTGTGTATATATTGAAGGTTTTTCATTTGTGGTTACAATGGATTTCATATGCATTTCCCTCTCACCATATTTTGCTTGTTTAATCCAATATTTTTGTTCAAACACACTGTAAAAAATCTACAATTTGTAGATTGCTTTGACTATTTGAAGTTTTTTGTATTTCCATACAATTTGTGAAAGTATTTGTTCTAGTTTTCTGAAAAATACTGTTGGTAGCTTGATAGGGACTACATTGTATCCATAGATTGCTTTGGGCAGTATACTCATTTTTACTATATTGATTCTTCCAATGCATGAACATGGTATATTTCTCCATCTATTCGTGTCATCTTTGATTTCTTTCATCAGTGTTTTATAGCTACATATATACATTTTTTCTTTTGTTTATATATATTGCTTATATATTTCTTGTGTATATACTATATATATATATATATATATATATATATATATAATTTCTTTTTCTTCTCTGACTGCTGTGTATAAAACTTCCAAAACTATGTTGAATAATAGGGGTGAGAGTGGGCACCCTTGTCTTGTTCCTAACTTTAGCAGAAATGCTTTCAATAATTCATCATTGAGGATAAAATTTGCTGTGGGTATATTATATATGGCTTTTATTATGTTGAGGTATATTCCTTCTTTGCCTGCTTTCTGCAGGGCTTATTTATTTATTTATTTATTTTTATCATAAATGGATGTTGAATTTTGTCAAAGGCTTTCTCTGTATCTATTGAGATAATCAAATGATTTTTATCTTTCAATTTGTTAATGTGGTGTATTACATTGATTTATTTGTGAATATTAATGAATCCTTGCATTCCTGGGATAAAGCCCAATTGGTCACGATGTATGATCTTTTTAATATATTGTTGGATTCTGTTTGCTAGAACTTTATTGAGGATTTTTGCATCTATGTTCATCAGTGATATTGGCCTGTAGTTTTCTTTTATTTTCTTTTTGTAGCATCTTTGTCTGGTTTTCCTATTAGGGTGATGGTGGCATCATAGAACGAGTTTGGCAGTTTACTTTACTCTGAAATTTTCTGGAAGAGTTTGAGTAGGATAGGTGTTAGCTCTTCTCTAAAATATTGGTAGAATTCCCCTGAGAAACCATCTGGTTCTGAGCTTTTGTTTGTAGAAGATTTTTTACTACAGTTTTGATATTTGGGCTTGTGATGGATCTGTTAAGATTTTCTGTTTCTTGTTGGTTCAGTTTTGGAAGGTTATACTTTTCAGGGGAGGTCAGAGGAGGCGGCTGAGAAGAGCAACCCCACGTCCAAGGAGCAGCGGCTGTTCAGGCACAGGAGGGCCAAGAGGAGCTATTTCATATTCAAGGTGAGGAGAAGCAGCCGTGAGGAGATGCCCCTCATTCAAGGTAAGGAGCAGCGGCTGTGCTTTGCTGGAGCAGCCATGAAGAGATACCCCACATCCAAGGTAAGATAAACCCAAGTAAGATGGTAGGTGTTGCGAGAGAGCATCAGAGAGCAGACACAGTGAAACCATAATCACAGAAAACTAGCTAATCTGATCACAAGGACCACAGCCTCGTCTGACTCAATGAAACTAAGCCATGCCATGTGGGGCCACCCAAGATGGGAGGGTCATGGTGGAGAGGTCTGACAGAATGTGGTCCACTGGAGAAGGGAATGGCAAACCACTTCAGTATTCTTGCCTTGAGAACCCCATGAACAGTATGAAAAGGCAAAACGATAGGATACTGAAAGGGGAACTCCCCAGTTTGGTAGGTGTCCAATATGCTACTGGAGATCAGTGGAGAAATAACTCCAGAAAGAATGAAGGGATGGTGCCAAAGTAAAAGCAATACCCATTGTGGATGTGACTGGTGATAGAAGCAACATCTGATGCTGTAAAGAGCAATATTGAATAGGAACCTGGGATGTCAGGTCATTGAATCAAGGCAAATTGGAAGTGGTCAAACAGGAGATGGCAAGAGTGAAAGTTGACATTCTAGGAATCAGCGAACTAAAATGGACTGGAATGGATGAATTTAACTCAGATGACCATTATATCTACTACTGTGGGCAGGAATCCTTTGGAAGAAATGGAGTAGCCATTATGGTCAACAAAAGAGTCCGAAATGCAGTACTTGTATGCAATGTAAAAAATGTCAGAATGATCTTTATTCATTTCCAAAGCAAACCATTTAATATTACAGTCATCCAAGCCAATGCCCCAACCAGTAACATAGAAGAAGCTGAAGTTGAATGGTTCTATGAAGACCTACAAGACCTTTTAGAACTAACACCTGAAAAAGATGTCCTTTTCCTTATAGGGGCCTGGAATGCAAAAGTAGGAAGTCAAGAAACTCCTGGGGTAACAGGCAAATTTGGCCTTGGAGTATGGAATAAAGCAGGGCAAAGCCTAATAGACTTTTGCCAAGAGAACACACTGATCATAACAAACACTGTCTTCCAACAACACAAGTGAAGACTCAACAAATGGACATCACCAGATGGTCAACACCAAAATCAAATTGATTATGTTCTTTGCAGCCAAAGATGCAGAAGCTCTATACAGTCAGCAAAAACAAGACCGAGAGCTGACTGTGGCTCAGATCATGAACTGCTTATTGCCAAATTCAGACTTAAATTGAAGAAAGTAGGGAAAACCACTAGACCATTCAGGTATGGCCTTAATCAAATCCCTTATGATTATACAGTGGCAGTGAGAAATAGATTTAAGGGACTAGATCTGATAGACAGAATGCCTGATGAACTATGGATGGAGGTTCATGACATTGTACAAGAGACGGGGATCAAGACCATCCCCATGGAAAAGAAATGCAAAAAAGCAAAATGGCTGTCTGAAGAGGCCTTACAAATAGCTGTGAAAAGAAGAGTAGCAAAAAGCAAAGGAGAAAAGGAAAGATATAAACATCTGAATGCAGAGTTCCAAAGTATAGCAAGGAGAGATAAGAAAGCCTTCCTCAGCGATCAAGGCAAAGAAATAGAGAAAAACAACAGACTGTGAAAGACTAAAGATCTCTACAAGAAAATTAGAGATACCAAGGGAACATTTCATGCAAAGATGGGCTCAATAAAGGACAGAAATGGTATGGACCTAACAGAAGCAGAAGACATTAAGAAGAGGTGGCAAGAATACACAGAGGAACTGTACAAAAAAGAGATTCATGACCCAGATAATCATGATTGTGTGATCACTCACCTAGAGTCAGACATCCTGGAATGTGCCGTCAAGTGGGCTTTAGAAAGCATCACTATGAACAAAGCTAGTGGAGATGATGGAATTCCAGTGTGGCTATTTTAAATCCTGAATGATGATGCTGTTAAAGTTCTGCACTCAAAATGCCAGCAAATTTGGAAAACTCAGCAGTGGCCACAGGACTAGAAAAGTTCAGTTTTCATTCCAGTCCCAAAGAAAGGCAATGCTAAAGAATTCCCAAACTACTGCACAATTGCACTCATCTCACACACTAGTAAAGTAAAGCCCAAAAGTCTCCAAGCCAGGCTTCAGCAGTATGTGAATAGTGATATTCCGTATGTCCAAGCTGGTTTTAGAAAAGGCAAAGGAACCAGAGATCAAATTGTCAATATCTGCTGGGACATCAAAAAAGCAAGAGAGCTCTAGGGGGAAAACACACACACACACACACACACACACACACACACACATGTATTTCTGCTTTATTGACTATGCCAAAGCCTTTGACTGTGTGGATCACAATAAACAGTGGAAAATTCTGAAAGAGATGGGAATACCATACCACCTGACTTGCCTCTTGAGAAACCTATATGCAGGTCAGGAAGCAACAGTTAGAACTGGACATGGAACAACAGACTGGTTCCAAATAGGAAAAGGAGAACGTCAAGGCTATATATTGTCACCCTCCTTATTTAACTTATATGCGGAGTATATCATGAGAAACACTGGGCTGGAAGAAGCACAAGCTGGAATCAAGATTGCTGGGAGAAATATCAATAATCTCAGATATGCAGATGACACCAGCCTTATGGCAGAACGTAAAGAGGAACTAAAACGCCTCTTGATGAAAGTAAGAGAGAAGAGTGAAAAAGTTGGCTTAAAGCTCAACATTCAGAAAACTAAGATTATGGCATCTGGTCCCATCACTTCATAGGAAATAGATGGGGAAACAGTGGAAACAGTGGCTGACTTTATTTTTTTGCACTCCAAAATCACGGCAGATGGTTATTGCAGCCATGAATTTAAAAGACACTTACTCCTTGGAAGGAAAGTTATGACCAACCTATATAGTATATTCAAAAGCAGAGATATTACTTTGCCAACAAATATCCGTCTAGTCAAGGCTATTGTTTTTCCAGTGGTCATGTATGGATGTGTGAGTTGGACTGTGAAGAAAGCTGAGTGCTGAAGAATTGATGCTTTTGAACTGTGGTGTTGGAGAAGACTCTTGAGAGTCCCTTGGATTTCAAGGAGATCCAACTAGTCCATCCTAAACAAGATCAGTCTTGAGTGTTCATTGGAAGGACTGATGCTGAAGCTTAAACTTCAATACTTTGGCCACCTTATGCAAAAAGGTGACTCATTGGAAAGACCCTGATGCTGGGAAGGATTGGGGGCAGGAGAAGGGGATAACAGAGGATGAGATGGCTGGATGGCATCACTGACTCAGTGGACATGAGTTTGAGTGACCTCCAGGAGTTGATGATGGACAGGGAGGCCTGTTGTGCTGTGATTCATGGGGTCGCAAAGAGTCGGACACGATTGATCGACTGAAATGAACTGAACTGAAACTTTTCTAAGAATTCGTCCATTTATTTCAAGTTGTGTATTTTATTGGCATACAGTTGCTGATAGTAATCTCTTATGGTCCATTGTATTTCTGTTTTGTCTGTTGTGATTTCTCCAATTTCATTTCTAATTTTATTTATTTGGTTCCTCTCCCTTTTTTTTCTTTATGAGTCTGGCTAATGGTTTGTCTCTTTTATTTATCTTCTCAAATAACAAGCTTCAGTTTTGTTGATTTTTGTTATAGTCTCCTCTGTTTCTTTTTTATTTATTTCTGCCCCAATTTTTATCATTCTACTAACCTTGGGGTTCTTAATTTCTTCTTTTTCTAGTTGCTTTAGGTGTAATGTTATGTTATTTATTTTATTTTTCTCTTGTTTCTTGAGGAAATTGTGTATTGCTATGAACCTTCCCCTCAGCACTGCTTTTACTGAATCCCACAGGTTTTGGTTGTTGTGTTTTCATTTTCATTTGTTTCTATGCATATTTTGATTTCTTTTTTTATTGCTTCTATGATTTTTTTGTTATTTAAAAGAGTTTTGTTTAGCCTTCATATGTTTGTATTTTTAATATTTTTTTTCTGTAGTTGACATCTAATCTTACCACTTTTTGATCAGAAAGGATGCTTCCTATGATTTCAAGTTTTTTGAATTTACCAAGGCTAGATTTATGGCCCAGGATGTGAACTATCCTGGAGAATGTTCCTTGTGCAGTTGAGAAAGGGGTGAAATTCATTGTTTAGGGGTGAAATGTCCTATAGATATATAATTAGGTCTATCTGGTCCATTTTATCTTTTAAAGTTTTTGTTTCCTTTCTAATTTTCTGCCTGGTTGATCTATCCATAGTTGTGAGTGGGGTATTAAAGTCTCCCACTATTATTGTGTTACTGTTAATTTCCCCTTTCATACTTGTTAGTGTTTGCATTACATATTGCAGTCTTCCTACGTTGAGTGCATATATATTTACAATTCTTGTATCTTGTTCTTGGATTGATCCTTTGATCATTATATATTGTCCTTCTTTGTCTCTTTTCACAGCCTTTGTTTTAAAGTCTATTTTATCTGACATGAGTATTGCTACTCCTGCTTTCTTTTAGTCGTCATTTACATGAAATATCTTTTTCCATCCCTTCACTTTCAGTCTGTATGTGTCCCTTGTTTTGAGGTGGGTCTCTCGTAGACAGCATATATAGGGGTCTTGTTTTTGTATCCATGCTGCAAAAACTGGTCAAGCACATGTAAAAGAATGAAACTAGAACACTGTCTAACACCATATAGAAAAGTAAACTCAAAATGGGTTAAAGATCTAAATATAAGACCAGAAACTATAAAACTCCTAGAGAAAAATATAGGCAAAATAATCCCTGACATAAATCACAGCAGGATCCTCTATGACCCACCTCCTAGAGTAATGGAAATAAAAGCAAAAATAAACTATGTGACTTAATTAAACTTAAAGCTTTTGCACAATGAAGGAAACTATAAGCAAGGTGAAAAGACAGCTTTCAGAATGGGAGAAAATAATAGCAAATGAAGCAACTGACAAAGAATTAATCTCAGAAATATATAGGCAACTTCTGCAGCTCAGTTCCAGAAAAATAAATGACCCAATCAAAAATTGGCCAAAGAACTAAACAGACATTTCTTCAAAGAAGACATACAGATGGCTAACAAACACATGAATACATACTCAACATCACTCATTATCAGAGAAATGCAAATCAAAACCACTATGAGCTACCATCTCTCCCCAGTCAGAATGGCTGCTATCAAAAAGTCTACAAACAATAAATGCTGGAGAGGATGTGGAGAAAACGGAACCCTCTTACACTGTTGGTGGGAATGCAAACTAGTATAGCCACTATGGAGAACAGTGTGGAGATTCCTTAAAAAACTGGAAATAGAACTGCCATACGACCCCGCAATCCCACTGCTGGGCATACACACTGAGGAAACTAGAATTGAAAGAGACACATGTATCCCAATGTTCATTACAGCTCTGTTTACAATAGCTCGAACATGGAAGCAACCTAGATGTCCATTGGCAAACAAATGCATAAGAAAGTTGTGGTACATATGCACAATGGAATATTACTCAGTATTAAAAAGATTGCATTAGAACCTATTCTAATGAGGTAGATGAAACTGGAACCTATTATACAGAGTGAAGTAAGTCAGAAAGATAAATACCAATAAAGTATACTAACGCATATATATGAAATTAAAATGATGGTAACAATGACCCTACATGTGAGATAGCAAAAGAGATACTGATGTAAAGAACAGACTTTTGGACTCTTTGGGAGAAGACGAGGGTGGAATGATTTGAAAGAATAGCACTGAAACATATATATTACCATATGTGAAATAGATCGCCAGTCCAGGTTCAATGCATGAGACAGGGCACTCAGGGCCAGTGCATTGGGACGTCCCTGAGGGATGGGATGGGGAGGGAGGTGGGAGAGGGATTCAGGATGGGGGACACATGTGCACACATGGTTGATTCCTGTCAATATATTTGAAAAACCACTACAATACTTTAAAGTAATTATCTTCTAAGTAAAATAAATAAATTAATTTAAAAATTTATTCCAAGGTTAAACAAAATAAAATTCCTCTTACAAAACAACATTGAAGTGGAGGAGAATGTGAAAAGGGTACATACTTTGGACTTAACCATATACGGTTGAAACTGAGCTCTGCCACTTACTAGCTTTGTGATTATCAGCAAAGCTTAAACACTCTGTGCCTCTGTTTCACCATCTGCAAAATGGAAATTTTGAAAATTCCATTTTCCCAGGAATTTGGTAAGAAATAAACTAGTTAACATGAGAGATAGAAGATGGATAATTTCAAGAAATCTAATGCACAACACTATGATTGGAATTAACAATATAGTATTGTATATTTAAAAGTTGCTATTAGAATTGATCCTAAAAGTTCTCACTACCAAAACAGAAATGATAATTATGACATAATAGAGGTGTTAACATTATTGTTAATAATTATAAAGTAATATATAAGTGCATCAAATCAACACTGTGTACATTTCAAACTTACACAATATAAAAATGAACATGTTTCCATTTATTCCCCATTGTGAACACTGGTTGAAGACCAATTCCCACTCCATAATTCCCCATGAACACTTCAACTTTACATGAGTTTATTATGTTGAAATGATTCAGTAATTTATTTCTTTAATTCTCCTTTCCTTTTCTCTTCAAAAGAAAGTCCCAAAATGCTTGAAATTTTATGAGCCTAATAGAAGAGAGAAAATGCTGCTACCTATTTGCCTATCAAATTATATTGAATTTAACTGAAAAAGCATATTGGAAGCTTGTGGCTCCTATGACCATTATTGGTTGCCCCTTATTATTCCTTATTAAAAGTACACTTTATTTATTTGTCTAGTTATTTATCCATTCACGGGTGTTACACAGATAGTCATAATCCCACCTACTTCCTAAAGAGATCTCGAGGGTGATCTTATGATCAAAGTCAAGGTACAATTATTACAGGGTAATGGGAAAAAAAAAAAAAAAAAACAGTTACTAAGAAGGAAGAGGACATTCCATTTCACAGGCATTTTTCTCATTTCCTTCCCACCCCCATCTTTTTTCTTTGCTTTCTGCTTGTTCTACCACATTTCTTTAGCCCCTACTGATAATGCCTCATCTCCTAGCACCTCAAAACAAAGGTAGATTCTCAGTATTGCATTTCAGTGTTAAATTTAGAAAAAAAAAAAAAAAAGTGAAGAAGGCTGTGGTGAAACTGAAGTAGGCATCATTTAGTAAGCAAAGGGTGCAATAGGTAGCACTATAAAAATTAGAATTTAACCCCACAACAACAAACAATGGAGATACTAAATGTTTCCTGAAATGAGGTTTTGATCTATAATAGTTTTCTAATTTCAATGTACAAGTTAGAGGTAGGATTAAGCCTCCTTTTTTGTGTGCATGTGTGCTAAATTGCTTCAGTTGTGTCTGACTCTGTGTGACACTAACAGCAGGCTGCCAGGCTCCTCTATCCATGGGATTCTGCAGGCAAAAATACTGGATTGGGTTGCTGTGCCCTCCTCCAGGAGATCTCCCTGACCCAAGTATCAAACATCTTTTACATCTCCTGCATTGGCACGTGGGTTCTTTACCACTGAGCCACCAGGGAAGCCCCTTCCTTTTGTAGTAGCTGCTTATAATCAAAGTATACATGTTATTCTCTCCTTTCCTCCTCTCTCCAATTCCAGAATAAGTCAAAGAGAGCCACCTGCCTTGGATTCCTAAAGACACTCACCTGTATGAGAATTAAGATCATCAGGCTCTGATTCATTTCCATTTTGACTTCCTTTTCCCTGAAGAGTGTTCATGGCTATAAGCTTCATCTTCTGCAGCTTCATTGCCTCAGCCATTGCTGCAGCTGTTATACCTAAAACCAGAACCATTCCTTTTAAAACAGGGATCATTTCTTAATGTAATTGAAAACAGGATACGTTTAACAGGGCTATACTAGACAGCACAAGCCAAAAGGAAACCCGAGTCTAATTTATGAACAATATCCTTTCAAAATTTAATTTTCTACTCTTGTAATAACTTCATCTTACAATGGACAAGTTGAAAATCTGAAAAAAAAAAGTATTAAATATGCATCTGATTCTCAATTCAAAACAGAGAAAACATAGAGCATAACATGGAAAACTTGGGAAAATACCAAAACTCTTGCTAATATCTTCTGGTGTCTAGTAAGAGCTCTGGATAGTTGATTAAGACAGAACTCACTATGCACTAAAAACCCATCTAAGACAAAACTGTCAGAAGAAGCACTCTGAAATGGTATAGGGAATGACTTTCTATGGAATATCCTTGTTGACCCTTCTGCTAAAGAATGGGCTATTTTGCCTCGAAAGTTACCTTAGCAAAAAAGAATAAAGGGGAGTAAACATTTAAGTAGTCATCATACTTTTACTGGCCTCCTTCTTATACGCTGAGAGAAAAAAAAGAAAACATAGCAGATCACTGCAGAAAGTGTGCCAGCCCTTGCAATATAATTACATTATTTTATTAATATAAAGCAATTTTTACAATGCTTGTGTAAACTCACCTATATTCATACACAAACCTCCACACACAAATACCACACACATTTCTATATCCATGTGAACCCATAAATACAGACACATGTGCATATTACATTCACACATCAGATTTGCCAATTTAGAAAGAATGTGTACAGATGGAGGAATGGAAGAACATATGCTAACCCCTTCTTATGAGAACATCAGAATCACAGTTAACTGCTAAGCAACCATTCACAAAAAGACACTGAAATGTACCAAAATGATACCCTACCTCCAAAGAAAAATCCACAATGAGACGGGAACAGGGACACAATCACGATAAAATCAAATCCCATACCTGCCATGTGGAAGATTCACAAAGTGGAAAACAATTATACCACAAAAGTTCTCCCACTGAAGTAAAGGTCTGAGACCCACTTCAGTCTTCCCAGCATGAGGATCTGACAACAGGCAGAGACAACCCCAGAACATCTGGCTTTGAAGGCTAGCAGTGTGTGCCTGCAGGAATTACACCAGACTGGGGGAAACAGGCTCTACTCTTGGAGGGTACACACAAGGACCCATGTGCACCAGGACCCAGGGAAATGAAGCAGTGACCCCATAAGAGACTGGGTCAGATATACTGGCTGGTATTGGAGGGTCTTTCATGGGGCGGTAGGGCTGGGGACCACTGTGGGGGCAAATAAACTTGCAGCAACAATTATAGGGGGCACTCATGGTGTGAGATACTGCAGAGGTTACAACTAGCCCCACCAACAGCCTGTAGGCACCAGTACTGGGAAGCCTCTGGCCAAACAAGTAAAAGGGTGGGGAACATAGCTCTACCCATCAATAGCTGCTGCTGCTACTGTTAAGTTGCTTCAGTCGTGTCCGACTCTGTGCAACCCCATAGACAGCAGCCCACCAGGCTCCCCCGTCCCTGGGATTCTCCAGGCAAGAATACTGGAGTGGCTTGCCATTTCCTTCTCCAGTGCATAAAAGTGAAAAGTGAAAGTGAAGTCGCTCAGTCGTGCCTGACTCTTAGCGAGCCCATTGACTGCAGCCCACCAGGCTCCCCCGTCCATGGGATTTTCCAGGCAAGAGTACTGGAGTGGGGTGCCATTGTCTTCTCCACCCATCAATACAAAAGTGGCTAAAAGTCTTACTGAATACAGCCCTGCCCACCAGAAGGACAAGAACTGGCTCCATTCATCACCAATCTCTACCTTCAGGAAGCCTACACAAGCCTCTTAGATAGCCTCATCAATCAGAGGACAGATAGCAGAAGCAAGCAGAACTACAATCCTACAGCCTGCAGAACAGAAACAACAATCACAGAAAGTTAGACAAAGCAAAATGGCAAAGAAGTATCTCCCAGATAAAGTGACAACTACCAGAATAACTAAGTGAAGTAGGCAACCTTCAGAAAAAGAATTCAGAATAATGGCAGTGAAGATGATCCAGGATCTCAGAAAAAGAATAAAGGCGAAGATCAAGAAGACACAATAAATATTTAAGAAAGATCTAGAAGAACTAAAGAACAAACAAACATGAAAAATATAATAGCTGAAATGAAAATGCACTAGAAGGTATCAATAGCAGAATAACTTTGGCAGAAGAATGGATATCGAACACAGAATAACAGAAATTACTGCCACAGAATAGAATAAAGAAAAATAAATTAAAACAGCCTAAGAAACATCTGGAAGAACAGTATATGAATCAATATTCACATTATAGGTGTTCCAGAAGTAGAGGACAGAGAAAAAGGATCTGAGAAAATATTTGAAGAGATAATAGCTAAAAACTTCCCTAACATGGAAAAGGAAACAGTCACCCAAATCCAGGAAGCACAGAGTTTTAGGCAGAATAAATCCAAGGAGGAACATACCGAGACATGTAGTAACCAAACTGATAAAAATTAAAGACAAAGAAAACTATGAAAAAAGCTACCAGGAAAAAGCAACAAATAATAAACAAGGGAACTCTCATAAAGTTATGAGTTGATTTCTCAACAGGAACTCTGCAAGCGAGAAAGGAGTGGCAAGATATATTTAAAATGATGAAAAGGAAGAAACCACAGCCTAGAATATTCTACCCAGCAAGACACTCATTCAAGTTCAATGGAAAAATCAAAAGCATCACAAACAAGCAAAGTTAAGTGAATTCAGCACCACCAGACAAGCTTTACAACAAATGCTAAAGGTACTTCTCTAATTGGAAAAGGACACAACTAGAAACAAGAATTCAGTACCACCAGACAAGCTTTGCAACAAATGCTGAAGGGACATTTGTAATTGGAAAAAGAAAAGGTCACAACTAGAAACAAGAAACTTATGAATGGAAAAGCTCATCAGTAAAGACAACCACATAGTAAAGTTAGGAAATCATCCACACACAAATGTGGTATTTAAACCAGCAATTGTTAGAAGAGAAGAACACAAATGTAGGGTATGGGAAATGCATCTGAAATTAAAAGACCAGCAACTTAAAACAACTTTATTCATATATAGATTGCCATATTTAAATGTCATGTTAATGGCAAGCTGAAAATCAACGATAGACACACACACACACAAAGGAATAAAAATACAACACTAAGATTAATTATCAAATCACAAGAGAAAAGAACAAAAGAGAAAGGGAAGAAAATGTACTTATAAAAACAAATCCAAAACAATTGACAAGATGGCAATAAGAATATTCATATAGATTATTACCCTTAACATAAACAGATGAAATACTCCAATCGAAAGACACAGATTGGCTGCCTGGATACAAAATCAAGACTTGTATATATGCTGCTACAAGAGATCTACTTCAGACCTAGGGACACATACAAACAGAAAGTGAGGGGGTACGAAAAGATAATCCATGCAAACAGAAAGCGAAAGAAAGTTAAAATTGCAATACTAAAATCAGAAGAAATACTTTAAATAATATAAGAGACAAAGGAACACTTTATAATGATCAAGAGATCAAGCTAAAAATAAGATATTACAAATATATATGCACCCAACATAGAAAAACCTCAATATATAAGGCAAGTATCAATAGCCATAAAGGGAGAAATTGACAGTAATGCAGTAACACCAGGGGATTTAGCCCACTTACACCAATGGACAGAACATCCAGACAGAAAATCAATAAGGAAAAACAGGCCTTGAAAGACACATTAGTTCTGATAAACTTAACTGATTTTTATAGAGCTTTCCAACCAAAAACAGCAGAATACCTATTCTTCTCATGGGCTCAATGAACATTCTCCAAGATTGACCACATACTGGGCCACAAAAAGTCTTGGTAAATTTAATAAAACTGAAGTTATATCAAGCATCTTTTCTGACCAAAACACTATCAAATTGGCAATTATCTACAAGAAAATAAAAACTCTAAAAATCACAAACATGTGGAGGCTAAATGATATTGTACACAAGAATCAATTGATCACTAAAGAAATAAAAGAGGAAATTAAAAAAAATAAATAGAGACAATGAAACAAAAACACAACATTCCAAAAGCTGTGCAAAAACAGTTCTGATATGGAAGTTTATAGAAATACACTCTTACCTCAGGAAACAATAAAATCTCAAATAAACAACCTAACTTTACCCCTAAAGCAACTAGACAAAGAAAAACTAACAGAACCCAGAGAGCATGAGGAAAGAAATTTAAAAATCAGAGCAGAAATAAATTAATTAGAAACAGAAATATTTAGAAAAAAAGAAAAGATCAATGAAACTAAAAATGGCTTCTTTGAGAAGATAAAACTGACAAATTTTTAGCATATACTTTTGCTTTTCATGCTGTTAAAAGAAAAAGCAAGGGAATTCTACAGAAATATCTACTTCTACTTCATTTACTATGCTAAAGCCTTTGACTGTGTGAATCACAACAAACTGTGGGGAATTCTTAAAGATATGGGAATACCAGACCATCTTACTTGCCTCCTGAGAAACCTGTATGCAGGTCAAGAAGGAACAGTTAGAACTGGACATGGAACAACAAACTGGTTCAAAGTTGAGAAAAGAGTACATCAAGGCTATATATTGTCACCCTGCTTACTTAACTTATATGCAGAGTAATTCATGCAAAATGCCAGGTTGCATGAATCACAAGCTGGAATCAAGATTGCTAGGAGAAATATCAATAACCTCAGATATGCAGATAACACCAACATAATTGCAGAAAATGGAGAGGAACTAAAAAGCATCTTGATCAAGGTGAAAGAGGAGAGTGAAAAAGCTGGCTTAAAACTCAACATTCAAAATACTAAGATCATGGCATCTGGTCCCATCACTTCATGACAAATAGATGGGAGAACAATGGAAACAGTAATAGACTTTATTTTATTGGGCTGAAAAATCACTGAGGGTGATAACTGCTGCCATGAAAATAAAAGACGCTTGCTCCTTGAAAGGAAAACTATGACAAACCTAGACAGCATATTAAATAAAGAGACATCACTTTGCTGAAAAAGGTCCATATATTCAAAGCTATGATCTTTTCAGCAGCCATATACAGATGTGAGAGTTGGACCGTAATGAAGGCTGAGAGCCAGATAATTGATGCTTTTGAACTGTGGTGCTGGAGAAGATTCTTGAGAGCCTCCTGGACTGCAAGGATATCAAACCAGTCAATTCTAAAGGAAATCTATCCTTAATATTAATTGGGAAGACTGATGCTGAAGCTGAAGCACCAATATTTGGTCACCTGATGTGAAGAGCCAAATCATTGGAAAAGACCTGATACTGGGAAAGATTGAGGGCAGGAGGAGAAGGAGGGTGATAGAGGATGAGATGGTTGGATGGTGTCATCGACTGAATGGACATGAGTTTGAGCAAACTTCAGGAGATAGTGAAGGACAAGGAAGCCTGGGGGGGGGGGGGCAGCAATCTATGGGTTTGTAAAGAGTTAGACATGACTGAGCAGCTGAACAACAACAAACCTTTAGTAAGACTTATCAAGCAAAAATTAAAGGCGAGGGCTCAAATCAATATAATTAGAAATGAGAAAGGAAATGTTAAAATGGACATCAGGTAATACAAATGATCATAAGATACTACTACAAGCAACTATTTATCAATTAAATGGTCAAACTGGAAGAAATGGAAAAATTCTTAGAAAGGTATAATCACCCAAGACTGAAACAGATAGAACCATATAATATGAATAGAGCAATTAAATGTACTGAAATTGAAACTATGATTTAAACATTCTCAACAAACAAAGTTAAAGAACCAGATGGCTTCACAAACAATGTCTATCAAACATTTAGAAAAGAGTTAACAGCTATACTTCTGAAATGATTCCAAAAAGTTACAGATGAAAGAACACTCCCAAACTCAGTATATTAGGTGACCATCACCCTGATACACAAACTAGACAAAGATAGCATTCACAAAACAGAAAAATACAAGCCAATATCACTGATGAAGGTAGACACGAAAAACCTCAACAAAATTCTAGCAATCTGAATTCAATAATATAGTAAAGGCATTATCCACCATGATCAAGTGGGAATCATCCCATGAATGCAAGGGTTTTCCAATATCCAAAAATCAGTGTAAAACACTGTACTGAAGAATAAAAACAATATGATCATCATACTAGATGCAGAAAAAGCTTTGACAAAATTCAGCACCCATTTATGATTGAAAAAAAAAAAAAAGAAATCTCCAGAAAGTTGGCTTCGAAGGAACATAACGTAGTAAAGGCCATATAAGACAAACTAGACATTACATGGTAAAAAGTTGAAAGCATTTCCTCTACAATCAGCGAGAAGACAAGGATATCTACACTCTTCATCATTATTCAGTATCAGTCAGTTCAGTTCAGTTGCTCAGTCGTGTCCAATTCTTTGCAAACCCATGAATCACAGCAGACCAGGCCTCCCTGTCCACCACCAACTCGCAGAGTTTACCCAAACTGACTCATGTCCATCGAGTCAGTGATGCCATCCAGCCATCTCATCCTCTGTTGCCCCCTTCTCCTACTGTCCCCAATCCCTCCCAGCATCAGGGTATTTTCCAATGAGTCACCTCTTCGCATGAGGTGGCGAAAGTATTGGAGTTTCAGCTTCAGCATCAGTCCTTCCAATGAACACCCAGGACTGATCTCCCTTGGAGGGACTGGTTGGACCTCCTTGAAGTGCAAGGGACTCTCAAGAGTCTTCTCCAACACCACAGTTCAAAAGCATCAATTCTTCAGTGCTCAGCTTTCTTCACAGTCCAACTCTCACATCCATAAATGACCACAGAAAAAACCATAGCCTTGACTAGATGGATCTTTGTTGGCAAAGTAATATCTCTGCTTTTCAATATACTATCTACATTGGTCATAACTTTCCTTCCAAAGAGTAAGCGTCTTTTAATTTCATGGCTGCAATCATCATCTGCGGTGATTTTGGAGCGCAAAAAATAAATCTGACACTGTTTCCACTGTTTCCCCATCTATTTCCCATGAAGTGATGGGGCCAGATGCCATGATTTCGTTTTCTGAATGTTGAGCTTTAAGCCAACTTTTTCACTCTGCTCCTGCACCTTCATCAACAGGCTTTTTAGTTCCTCTTCACTTTCTGCCTTAAGGGTGGTGTCATCTGCATATCTGAGGTTATTGATATTTCTCCTAACAATCTTGATTCCAGCTTGTGTTTTTCCAGCCCAGCTTTTCTCATGATGTACTCTACATATAAGTTAAATAAGCAGGGTGACAATATACAGCCTTGACGTACTCCTTTTCCTATTTGGAACCAGTCTGTTTTTCCATGTCCAGTTCTAACTGTTGCTTCCTGACCTGCATATAGCTTTCTCAAGAGGCAGTTCAGGTGGTCTGGTATTCCCATCTCTTTCAGAATTTTCCACAGTTTACTGTGATCCACATAGTCAAAGGCTTTGGCATAGTCAATAAAGCAGAAATAGATGTTTTTCTGGAACTCTCTTGCTTTTGTGATGATCCAGCAGATGTTGGCAATTTGATCTCTGGTTCCTCTGCCTTTTCTAAAACCAGCTTGAACATCTGGAAGTTCATGGTTCACATACTGCTGAAGCCTGGCTTGGAGAATTTTGAGTATTACTTTACTAGCATGTGAGATGAGTGCAATTGTGCTGTAGTTTGAGCATTCTTTGGCATCGCCTTTCTTTGGGATTGAAATGAAAACTGACCTTTTCCAGTCCTGTGGCCACTGCTGAGTTTTCCAAATTTGCTGGCATATTGAGTGCAGCACTTTCACAGCATCATCTTTTAGAATTTGAAATAGCTCAACTGGAATTCCATCACCTCCATTAGCTTTGTTCGTAGTGATGCTTTCTAAGGCCCACTTGACTTCACATTCCAGGATGGCTGGCTCTAGGTGAGTGATCACACAATCATGATTATCTGGGTCATGAAGCTCTTTTTTGTACAGTTCTTCTGTGTATTCTTGCCACCTCTTCTTAATGTCTTCTGCTTCTGTTAGGTCCATACAATTTCTGTCCTTTATTGAGCTCATCTTTACATGAAATATTCCCTTGGTATCTGTAATTTTCTTGTAGAGATCTCTAGTCTATCACATTCTGATTTTTTCCTCTATTTCTTTGCACTGATTGCTGAGGAAAGCTTTCTTATCTTTCTTTGCTATTTTTTGGAACTCTGCATTCAGATGTTTATATCTTTCCTTCTCTCTTTTGCTTTTCATTTTCCTTCTTTTCACAGCTATTTGTAAGACCTCCTCAGACAGCCATTTTGCTTTTTTGCATTTCTTTTCCATGGGGATAGTCTTGATCCCTTTCTCCTGGACAATGTCATGAACCTCCATCCATAGTTCATCAGGCATTCTATCTATCATATCTAGTCCCTTATATCTATTTCTCACTTCCACTGTATAATCATAAGGGATTTGATTTAGGTCATACCTGAATGGTCTAGTGGTTTTCTGGAACCACTTTCTTCAATTTAAGTCTGAATTTAGCAATAAAGAGTTCATTATCTGGGCCACAGTTAGCTCCTGGTCTTGTTTTTGCTAACAGTATAGAGCTTCTCCATCTTTAGCTGCAAAGAATATAATCTGATTTTGGTGTTGACCATCTGGTGATATCCATGTGTCGAGTCTTCTCTTCTGTTGTTGGAAGAGGGTGTTTGTTACGACCAGTGTGTTCTCTTGGCAAAAGTCTATTAGCCTTTGCCCTGCTTCATTCTGTACTCCAAGGCCAAATTTGCCTGTTACCCCAGGTGTTTCTTGACTTCCTACTTTTGCATTCTGGTCCCCTGTAATGAAAAGACATCTTTTTTGGGTATTAGTTCTAAAAGGCCTTGTATGTCTTCATAGAACCATTCAACTTCAGGTTCTTCAGCATTACTGGTTGGGGCATAGCCTTGGATTACCGTGATATTGAATGGTTTGCCTTGGAAATGAACAGAGATCATTCTGTCGTTTTTAAGACTGCATCCAAGTACTGCATTTTAGACTCTCTTGTTGACCATGATGGCTACTTCATTTCTTCTAAGGGATTCCTGCCCACAGTAGTAGATATAATGGTCATCTGAGTTAAATTCACCCATTTCAGTCTATTTTAGTTCACTGATTCCTAGATAGTTTTCAATATTCTAGCTAAGACAATCAGAGAAGCCAAAGAGAAGGACTCCAAATTGGAGAAGAGGTAAAACTGTCACTGTTTGCAAATGACAAAGAAAATCTTATAGATGGTACCAGAAAAATACTAGTGCTCAACAATGAATTTGGTTAAGAGGCAAAATTAATACAGAGAAATATGTTGCATTTCTATACACTAACAATGAAAAGTCACAAAGAGAAATTAAAGAAACAACACCATGTACCATTGCATCAAAAATAATAAAGTGTTTAGGAATAGACATACTTAAGGAGACAAAAGACCTGTTCTCTGAAAATGATGATGCTGATTAAAGAAATTGAAACCAACATAAACAGATGGATAAAAATATACCGTATTCTTGGATTGAAAGAATCAATATTGTTAAAATGCTTACAGTACCTAAGACAATCTACAGATTCAATGCAGTCACCATCAAATCACCAATTGTATTTTTCACAGAACTAGAGCAAAAAAAATCTTAAAATATCTATGGAGATACAAACGAACCCAAATAGCACAAACCTGAGAAAGAAAAAAGAGAGCTGGAGGAATCAGGCTCCCTGACTTCAGAGTATACTACAAAGCCATAGTCATCAAAATGGTATGGTATTGGCACAAAAACAGAAATATAGATTAATGGAACAAGAAAGCAAGCCCAGAAATGAACCCACAAATCTATGATCAATTAATCTAAAACACTGGAGGTAAAACTATATAGTGGAGAAAAGACAGTCTCTTCAATAAATGGTACTGGGAAAACTGGATAGCTACATGTAAAAAAAAAAAAATGAAAATAGAATGCTCTTTAACATCACTCACAAAAAATAAGCTTAAAAAAATGGATTAAAGACCCTAGTGTAAATTTGGATACTATAAAACTCTTAGAGGAAAACATAGAAAGAAGACTCTCTTTGATATAAATCATGGCAATATCCTTTATGATTCATCTGCTGGAGTAATGAAAATAAGAAGAAAAATAAACAAATGGGGCCTAATTAAAAAGCTTTTTCACAGCAAAAGAAACTACAAACAAGATGAAAAGACCACCCACAGAAAGGAAGAAGATATTTGCAAATGATGCAAGTGAAAATGGATTTATCTTCAAAATTTACAAACAGATCAGGTGTCTCAATATAAGTAAAACAAAAAACCTAATCAAAAAATTTGCAGAAGGACTAAATATAGACATTTCTCCAAAGAAGACATACAGGTGGCCAAGAGGCACACGAAAAGATGTTAAAAATTGCTAATTAAAAGAATTAAAATCAAAACCACCATGAGCTATTACTTCACACCTGTCAGAATGGACATCATTAAAAAATCTACAAACAATAAATGCTGGAGATGGTGTGGAGAAAAGGGAATTCTCCTATACTGTTTGTGGGAATGTAAATTGGTATAGTCACTATGGAGAACAGTCTGGAGATTCCTTAAAAAACTAAAAATAGAACTATCATATGATAGAGCAATCCCACTCTCAGGCATATATTCAGAGAAAAACTTTATTTGAAATTATGCATACACTCTAATATTCACCAAAGCACTGTTTACAGTAGCCAATACAGGGAAGTAAGATATATGCCCTTCTACAGATGAATGGATAAAGAAAATGTGATACATAAATAAAACAGAATATTACTCAGACATAAACAAAAGAATGAAATAATTCCATCTGTAGCAACATGAATGGATCTGGAGACCATCATACTAAGCAAGTCAGGGAGACAAAGACAAATGTTATGATATCACTTACATGTGGAATCTAAAATAAGAAAGATACAAATGAACTTCTCTACAAAACAAAAACAAACTCACAGGCTTAGAGAATGAATTTATGATTACCAGGGAGAAATGTAGGGGCAAGGAGATAGACTGGAAGCTTGAGATTGACATGTACATACTGCTAGATTTAAAATAATCAACAACTACTTACTATAATATATATACGGCAATTTTTTTAACTCTATGTAAACAGTTCAGTTCAGTTCAGTCGCTCAGTCGTGTCCGACTCTTTGCGACCCCATGAATCGCAGCACGTCAGGCCTCCCTGTCCATCACCAACTCCCAAGATATAATATGAATACTCAGGTTTGAAATTTTTCCTCCTATGAAGTCTGTATCAGGCTAAACCATAGAAATATATCAGGAAATAGGTACTAAAAATAGATCAATCCATACTTCACCAATGCTTTCCAAAATATCTAGTGAATTCAACTACATTATTTTTTATTTTATATTAATTAATTTATTTAGTTTTGGTGGCACTGGGTCTTTGTTGCTACACACAAGGCTTTCTCTAGGTGAAGCAAGCAGGTGCTACTTCTTATTGAGAAGCACAGGCTCTAAAGCCTATGGGCTTCAGTAGCTGTGGCTCACAGGCTGTAGAGTGAATGCCCAGTAGTTGGGGTGTGCAAGCTCAGTTGCTCTGCAGCAGGTGGGATCTTAGCTCCCAGACCAGGGAACAAATCCAGAATCCACGTCCCCTGCATTCCAAGTCACATTCTTAAAAAACTGAACCACCAGGGAAGTGCCTAAATTATTTATAGATATTATCAAAATCCCTAACCATCTACTGGTACACTGGTGCCATGAGCCAAAAAGAAAAAAAAGTTCTTGCCAATTTAAAACAATATTTTAGAATTCAGTCAAACCCATTCTCCCCTGCAAATGCAAATCAAATAACACATGTATTGATTGTTGCAAAAAGAAAATATAGCTACTATTATTATAAATACATATTATAAAGGACATGTGAATTCTTATCAAAGGTATAAGGGGAAGTAAATACAGCCTGGAACATCTGTCTATGTTTAGTGGCATCAATGAGCTCTTATTTTGTCACTCTGCACTTTTTGTAGTACATGGAAAATGCAAGATAAAGCAAACTTTTCTCCACATTAGCTTGTCTATGAATCATGGCAAGCAAAAGATCTGAAAGAAAATTGCTTTAATCTCTGAAATGATGGTACACGTTTGTGCATTTTCTAGATAGTCCTAGAGATTTTCTTGCCATATTTATCATTGCTGAATCCCAATTACTCAAACTGGCCTATCCAACATCCAAGGGTTACTATGAACAGAAAATATGATGACAATGATTTAAACAAAGGGATCCTGCTTAGAACTGCCAGGACTGAGTGCTTCAAAACTAAAAATGTATCAGGAAAAGTTTCCAAAATTTATATCTGATCTCCTGACTACCAACTCAGAACTGGATCTTAACTATAGTACTTATTGAATTACTGGTTGTTTCATTATCAGTAGTATAAATAGTGGATTTTTGTGTACAATATATGGATTCTTATGATATGAAAAATAAAAGTTGACATAATATCTTATAGACAGATAAGGTAAATGTATATCTAATACAATGACACTAAGAATTAATGAACAAGATTCCCCTACTATTTTTTTTTCTTAAAAGATGGTAAGTTCCAGTATCAATTCATTTGTTCAAGAAAATGCTATCTGTATGTCACTGCAGGAAAAAAAAAAAAAAAAACAGTAAATTCAGAAAGTAATAAGGTGGTGAAGAATCATGGTATAATAGCACTACAAAGACATTTAAGAGCCATCTGGTTCAGTCTCTTCATTTTGAAGATGAGGAAACTGTCTCACCGTGATGTGTCATAGATAAGTTATTTAGGGGGAAACATGGAGCAAAACTCAAGTTTCCTGATGTGATCTAGATATATTTAAGTACTAAAGTTGTTCAAATATGAATTAATGAAAATCTCTAAAGGGATATGATCCCCTCGTCACACCACAGTCTCATATTGTATTTTATACTTCCTTACAATTTATTTGAGGTTTAGAGACCTAAACTCTAACACATATTTTGTATTGCCTCATGGTTCATATTACAGTGACTTTAGCCTTAAACAAAGTCTTAAACCCTACTTGTTGAATCTTCAGTACATCATTTGAATATCTATCTTCAGGGAAAACCAGAAACACATGAAAAGCAGTGGAAAAGATGTTATAGTTTATTTGGTATTTCATTAGCAATTTCTCCTCTCATTCAACTGATCAATTAAATTTTTAACCTCAAGATATGGCTCAGATGGATTTAGAACAGACAATTAGTTCCAGACACCAAGTTCTCAAAAAATAGCCCTGAAATAGAACATGCTGTGAAAATGATGCACTCAATATGTCAGCAAATTTGGAAAACTCAGCAGTGGCCACAGGACTGGAAAAGGTCAGTTTTCATTCCAATCCCAAAGAAAGGCAATGCCAAAGAATGCTCTAACTACCGCACAGTTGCACTCATCTCACACGCTAATAAAGTAATGCTCAAAATTCTCCAAGCCAGGCTTCAGCAGTACGTGAACCGTGAACTTCCTGATGTTCAAGCAGGTTTTAGAAAAGGAAGAGGAACCAGAGATCAAATTGCCAACATCCGCTGGATCATGGAAAAAGCAAGAGAGTTCCAGAAAAAGATCTATTTCTGCTTTATTGACTATGCCAAAGCCTTTGACTGTGTGGATCACAATAAACTGTGGAAAATTCTGAAAGTGATAGGAATACGAGACCACCTGACCTGCCTCTTGAGAAATCTGTATGCAGGTCAGGAAGCAACAGTGAGAACTGGACATGGAACAACAGACTGGTTCCAAATAGGAAAAGGAGTACGTCAAGGCTGTATATTGTCACCCTGTTTATTTAACTTATATGCAGAGTACATCATGAGAAACGCTGGACTGGAAGAAACACAAGCTGGAATCAAGATTGCCAGGAGAAATATCAATAACCTCAGATATGCAGATGACACCACCCTTAAGGCAGAAAGTGAAGAGGAACTAAAAAGCCTCTTGATGAAAGTGAAAGGGGAGAGTGAAAATGTTGGCTTAAAGCTCAGCATTCAGAAAACAAAGATTATGGCATCTGGTCCCATCACTTCATGGGAAATAGATGGGGAAACAGTGGAAACAGTGTCAGGCTTTATTTCTGGGGGCTCCAAAACCACTTCAGATGGTGACTGCAGCCATGAATTTAAAAGACGCTTACTCCTTGGAAGGAAAGTTATGACCGGCCTAGATAGCATATTCAAAAGCAGAGACATTACTTTTCCAACAAAGGTCCGTCTAGCCAAGGCTATGGTTTTTCCTGTGGTCATGTGTGGATGTGAAAGTTGGACTGTGAAGAAGGCTGAGCGCCTAAGAATTGATGCTTTTGAACTGTGGTGTTGGAGAAGACTCTTGAGAGTCCCTTGGACTGCAAGGAGATCCAACCAGTCCATTCTGATGGGCAACTCAGAACTTACAGAACTAACACCCAAGAAAGATGTCCTTTTCATCATAGGGGACTGGAATGCAAAAGTAGGAAGTCAAGAGATGCCCAGAGTAACAGGCAAGTTTGGCCTCAGAGTACACAGTGAAGTAGGGCAAAGGCTAACAGAGTCTTCCCAAGAGAACACGGTGGTCATGGCAAACACCCTCTTCCAACAACACAAGAGAATATTCTACATATTGACATCACCAGATAGTCAATACCAAAATCAGACTGATTATATTCTTGCAGCCAAAGATGGAGAAGCTCTATACTCATCAGAAACAAGACTGGGAGCTGACTGTGGCTCAGATCATGAATTTCTTATTGCATCATTCAGCCTTAAGTTGAAGAAAGTAGGGAAAACCACTAGACCATCCAGTTATGACCTAAATCATATCCCTTATGATTATACAATGGAAGTGACAAATAGATTCAAGGGATTAGATCTGATAGACAGAGTGCCTGAAGAACTATGGATGGAGGTTCATGATGTTGTATAGGAGGTAGTGCTCAAGACCATCCCAAAGAAAAAGAAATGCAAAAAGAAAGGCAAAATGGAAAGTCCAGAGATAAATCCACGCACATATGGACACCTTATCTTTGACAAAGGAGGCAAGAATATACAATGGATTAAAGACAATCTCTTTAACAAGTGGTGCTGGGAAATCTGGTCAACCACTTGTAAAAGGATGAAACTAGACCACTTTCTAACACCATACACAAAAATAAACTCAAAATGGATTAAATATCTAAACGTAAGACCAGAAACTATAAAACTCCTAGAGGAGAACATAGGCAAAACACTCTCCGACATACATCACAGCAGGATCCTCTATGACCCACCTCCCATAATATTGGAAATAAAAGCAAAAATAAACAAATGGGACCTAATTAACCTTAAAAGCTTGTGCACAACAAGGGAAACTATTAGCAAGGTGAAAAGACAGCCTTCAGAATGGGAGAAAATAATAGCAAATGAAACAACCGACAAACAACTAATCTCAAAAATATACAAGCAACTCCTACAGCTCAACTCCAGAAAAATAAACGACCCAATCAAAAAATGGGCCAAAGAACTAAATAGACATTTCTCCAAAGAAGACATACAGATGGCTAACAAACACATGAAAAGATGCTCAACATCACTCATTATCAGAGAAATGCAAATCAAAACCACTATGAGATACCATTTCACACCAGTCAGAATGGCTGCCATCCAAAAGTCTACAAATAATAAATGCTGGAGAGGGTGTGGAGAAAAGGGAACCCTCTTACACTGTTGGTGGGAATGCAAACTAGTACAGCCACTATGGAGAACAGTGTGGAGATTCCTTCAAAAACTGGAAATAGAACTGCCTTATGATCCAGCAATCCCACTGCTGGGCATACACACTGAGGAAACCAGAAGGGAAAGAGACACGTGTACCCCAATGTTCATCGCAGCACTGTTTATAATAGCCAGGACATGGAAGCAACCTCGATGCCCATCAGCAGATGAATGGATAAGCAAGCTGTGGTACATATACACAATGGAGTATTACTCAGCCATTAAAAAGAATACATTTGAATCAGTTCTAATGAGGTGGATGAAATTGGAGCCTATTATACAGAGTGAAGTAAGCCAGAAGGAAAAACATAAATACAGTATACTAACACATATATATGGAATTTAGAAAGATGGTAACAATAACCCTGTGTACGAGACAGCAAAAGAGACACTGATGTATAGAACAGTCTTATGGACTCTGTGGGAGAGGGAGAGGGTGGGAAGATTTGGGAGAATGGCATTGAAACATGTAAAATATCATGTAAGAAACGAGTTGCCAGTCCAGGTTCAATACACGATACTGGATGCTTGGGGCTAGTGCACTGGGACGACCCAGAGGGATGGTATGGGGAGGGAGGAGGGAGGAGGGTTCAGGATGGGGAACACATGAATACCTGTGGCGGATTCATTTTGATATTTGGCAAAACTAATACAATTATGTAAAGTTTAAAAATAAAATAAAATTAGGGGGAAAAATCAATGAAAAAAAAAAAAAAAGAAAGGCAAAATGGTTGTCTGAGGAGGCCTTACAAATAGCTGAGAAAAGAAGAGAAGCGAAAGGCAAAGGATAAAAGGAAAGATATACCCATTTGAATGCAGAGTTCCAAAGAATAGCAAGGAGAGCTAAGAAATCCCTCCTCAGTTATCTATGCAAAAGAATAGAGGAAAAGAATGGAATGGGGAAGACTAGAGATCTCGTCAAGAAAATTAGAGATACCAAGGGAACATTTCATGCAAAGATGGGCACAATAAAGGACAGAAATTGGATGGACCTAATAGAAGCTGAAGATATTAAGAAGAGGCGGCAAGAATACACATAAAAACTATACAGAAAAGATCTTCATGACCCAGATAAGCACAATGGCGTGTTCACTCACCTAGAGCCAGACATTCTGGAATGAGAAGTCAAGTGGGCCTTAGCACTATAAACAAACTTAGTGGAGGTGATGGAATTCCAGTTGAGCTATTTCAAATCCTAAAAGATGATGCTGTTAAAGTGCAGAACTGAATGTGCCAGCAAATTTGGAAAACTCGGCAGTGGCCTCAGGACTGGAAAAGGTCAGTTCTCATTCCAATGCCAAAGAATGTTCAAACTACTGATCAATTGCACTCATCTCACATGCTAGCAAAGTAATGCTCCAAATTCTCCAAGCCAGGCTTCAACAGTAGGTAAACCATAAATTTCCAGATATTCAAGCTGGACGTAGAAAAGGCAGATGAACCAGATATCAAATTGCCAATATCCGTTGGATCATCAAAAAGTCAAAAGAATACCAGAAAAACATCTACTCTGCTTTATTAATTACTCCAAAGCCTTTGCCTATGTAGATCACCACAAACTGTGGAAAATTCTATAAGAGATGGGAATGCCAGACTACCTTACCTCCTTCCTGAGAAATTTGTATGCAGGTCAAGAAACAACAGTTAGAACTGGACATTGAACAACAGACTGGTTCCAAATTGGGAAAAGAGTACTTCAAGACTGTATATTGTTACTTTGCTTATTTAACTTATATGCAGAGTACATCATGCAAAATGCTGGGCTGGATGAAGCACAAGTGGGAATCAAGATTTCCAGGAGAAATATCAAAAACCTCAGATACACAGATGACACCACCCTTATGGCAGAAAGCAAAGAAGAGCTAAAGAGCCTCTCATTGAAAGAGAAAGAGGAGAGTGAAAAAGCTGGCTTAAAACTCAACATTCAAGTCCAGGTTCAGTGCACGATGCTGGATGCTTGGGGCTGGTGCGCTGGGACGGCCCAGGGGGATGGTATGGGGAGGGGGGAGGGAGGAGGGTTCAGGATGGGGAGCACGTGTATACCTGAAATTTTTTTAATTTTAAAAATAAAAAAATAAATAAATAAAAAAAAAAAAAAAGAAAGAAACACACACAGCACCATATGTAAACTAGACAGCCTGAGGGCATTTGCTGTATGACTCAGGGAGCTCAAACTGGTGCTTGGTGACAACCTAGAGGGGTGGGATGGGATGGGAGGTGGGAGGGAGGTTCAAGAGGGAGGGGACATATGCATACATACGGCTGATTCATGTTGATGTATGGAAGAAACTAGTACCATATTGTAAAACAATTATCCCTCAATTAAAAACAAATAAAAAGTTTAAAAAAAGAAAAAAAAAAACTCAACATTCAAAAAACAAAGATCATGGCATCTGGTCTGATCACTTCATGGAAAACAGATGGGAAGCAATGGAAACACTTTATTTTTTTTTAAATAAAAAGACTTTATTTTGGAGGGTGTCAAAATCACTGTAGATGGTGACTGCAGCCATGAAATTAAAAGACACTTGTCCTTTGGAAGAAAAGCTATGACCAACCTAGATAGCATATTAAAAAGCAGAGACATTACTTTGCTGACAAAGGTCCATCTAGTCAAAGCTATGGTTTTTCCAGTAGTCATGTATAGGTGTGAGAGTTGGAGTATAAAGAAAGCTGAGCGCCAAAGAATTGATGCTTTTGAACTGTGGTGTTGGAGAAGACTCTTGAGCATCCCTTGGACTGCAAAGAGATCAAATTAATCAATCCTAAAGGAAACCAGTCCTGAATATTCACTGGAAGGACTGATACTGAAGCTGAAACTGCAGTACTTTGGCCACCTGATTGGAAGAGCCGACTCATTAGTAAAGACTGATGCTAGGGAAGATTGAAGGTAGGAGGAGATGGAGGACAATAGAGGATGAGATGGTTGGATGGCATCACCAACTGGATGGACATGAGTTTAAGCAAGCTCTGGGAGTTGATGATGGACAGGAAAGCCTAATATGCTGCAGTCCATGGTATCACAAAGAGTGGGAAACAACTGAGAGACTGAACTGGAACTGGAATAAGAATGAAAGATGCCTTCAAAAATGAAAGTGCTATAATTATAGGTAAATATCTACATAAACATCTA
Source organism: Bos indicus (assembly GCF_029378745.1). Lineage (NCBI taxonomy): Eukaryota > Metazoa > Chordata > Mammalia > Artiodactyla > Bovidae > Bos > Bos indicus. Next base: position 71,326,808 of record NC_091789.1, read on the forward strand.
GAAGCATAAAAGTTGTCTTCAGTAACTGAATTTGAAAGTGGTAACTTTTACATTATGTTTAAATTACATAGATTTAGCTGATTGATAATGATTTGGAAAGGCAGAGACTCATTGATACTGGGGAAATATTCACCTTCTGCATTGTCTAATACTTGTGCATTTACTCCTATAACCATAGCACCTTTCATACTTGTTCACCTACTTTCATAACTGGCTCATGGCTAGTCAGTATAATTATTGACCAAGTCATAAAAACAGCCCTTATAATCATTTACACTCACTCCCTAATCTACAATTCAACATAACAATATGAAAATGCCCCAAATATCATAAATTCATGTGCATGAACATGTGCCCCTTGTGTGTGATTATTATTATTATAAGTATTCAGATATTCAAACTCCAGCTTCAGATTTAGAGTAGTGTAGAAAGTTCTTAAGAGTAACAAGAACTTTAATGAATATCTAAACCAACCTCTCCATCTTACAAATGAAGAACTGGATCCTAAAGGGGATAAGTGAGAGACAATACAAAATAGACAGTAGGGCTACGATAAGAAATCAAGTATCTTGAGGCAATTTTATAGTTTCCTATTTGGATGAACTGTGCCCATCTCTTCATACGTTTGAAAGCTTTTCTGTCAAAACTGTGAATAAGTAAATTAATTAAAGGAGAACTATGAGTAATCAAATCTTGAGGTTTGCAATTACTGAAATGAAATGGTGGGTCAGTTTATTGCAATATGGTTTTATTATTAAAATAACATTTAATTAAATTAATGGTGTTGCATTAATAATATCACTCCAAAAATGAAAAACAGTTTATATCTCCCTCATTATGTCTCTCTACTGTCAAGTACTGCATGTTGGCTTGTTTATTGTTTACATTCAAAGCTACTTTGGGTTAAGTATGATGTACTAAAATATGAATAATGAAACATCTGGCGATATGAAATGTTAATGTGGTATATCACATTGAATCTAATGGAAACAATTTTGAAATTCCCTATAAATCAACTGGGTAGATGTAAGCCTTTTCAGAGGTAGTATTCAGACTAATTTTCAGGAAATGCTTATGCTCTGAACTCTGTTATTTGGAAAAACATTTGGACTCCAAAAGATTCAGAACTCAACTAACAGGAAAGCCATACAAATATAAGAATAGAATGAAAGATCAGAGAAGCCACATGCAAGTAGTTACAGACCACTTAAGTGAGGAGCAAATATTACAGTGATTCTTAGGAATCACCACTCAGGGATAGATACAAAATTTAAAACTACTCAGCTCAGCACCATGGCTAAGAGGGAAAGGCAGTCAAACATAGGTATATGCAGAGTTTGTAAAACATTTGCAGCTGTATGTGGGCTAGACATCACCAAAGCCATCAAATGATGTGAGACTGGAAATCTGCTATATTGGCATGAACTGTTTGTTCAGTTCAGTTCAGTTACTCAGTCGTGACTGATTCTTTGTGACTGCATGGACTGCAGGGCGACATGCTTCCCTGTCCATCACCAACTCCCAGAGTTTACTCAAACACATGTCCATTGAGTCGGTGACGCCATCCAACCACCTCACCCTTTGTCATCCCCTTCTCCTTCTGCCCTTAATCTTTCTCAGCATCAGCGTCTTTTCAAATGAGTCAGCTCTTCACATCAGGTGGCCAAAGTATTGTAGTTTCAGCTTCAACATCAGTCCTTCCAATGTACATTCAGGACTGATTTCCTTTAGGATGGACTGGTTGGATTTCCTTGTAGTCCAAGGGACTGTCAAGAGTCTTCTCCAACACCACAGTTCAAAAGCATCAATTCTTCAGCACTCAGCTTTCTTTATAGTCCAACTCTAGTTTGTACACTTTGTTAAGCCACAGATAGATATGAAGAGAAGATACACTCAATCTTTGTTAAAGTTCAGCTTATTCTACAAAAACAGCAGATTGGAGAATGCACAATAAGGCAGTGAATTTGCCATTTAGAATGGGGCCAGAGATAGGAAAATGATAATTAGTAAGGGTTGGGAGGGAAAACAGCATTGCTCATTAGAAAGTGCAACCAAACCAGGAACCTAGGAGAAGGCTGACTTCTGCTTTGAGCAAACTGCTATCCTGTAGCCTGAAATGCCTAACAAAATTTGAGGTTGCCAAGCAACATTTTATTTTCCTATATACTATTATGAAAATGAATAAAAATACATTTTAAATGTCTTTGAGATTCTAATAATCTCTTCAAATGCTCCAATTACATCTAATGTTAAAAGATTAAAGCAAGAAAGAAACATCATATTGAACTTATACCAGTATATTTTATTTTCCATTTTCCTGCTTGTTCACGAAATGTTAAGAAAATTGATGAAAAAGGCAAGGATAGTTAGGAAGGTGAGAGAGTTTCATGACCAATTGAGCTAACACTAAGTTGGAAACAACAAATTTTATATACCACTTATCATATGCTACACAGTTGTAGGTTCTTTACATATTTACTTATTTAATATTTACAAAGCACTTCAGAGGGAAGTAGCATCAGTATTTCCATTTTTCAGATGAGGAAACTGATTTACAGAAACTGAAAAAACCTGTCAAATGAAAAACCTGTCAAAATTAACCTTCACAGCTAATAAGCCTTGAAGTTGTATTTAAACTCAGGTACACTGACTCCAGGTTTCCTTAATGCAGATATTTTCAAAGTTTATAATATGCTAGTATTTATTGTGACTTTCCAAAAGAGGTAGAGAACACACTATTTTCTAAACTTTTGCAATAATGGAACTTGTTTTTACAGAGTATCTATTAAAGACTCAAAAGACACCACTAATCCATAGAATGAAGTTTGAGAAATACTGTTGTAAACATTTTTTTTTAACTTGGATGCATGCTTAACTTCAACTATTTTGACACTATTTCTCTGTTTTTGAAATATATATTTATATAAATATATCAGGAATTTTTACATAGTTATAAATTTAAATTTAGGAGTTTTCAGTTTACATAATGTTAACTACTATCTCAGTTTTCACAGTTTACATACAATTAACTACTATCTCATTGGGTTATACTTGCCCTTGGTGATATCTTTTTAAATTAGAAATGTTCCAGGTTTTTAAGCATAGTCACTGACAATTATTATATTGTTGGTACCTCTCAATAGACCATTTCTTTTTCATGAAAATTTGAGCTATAAAAATTCTTCAAATGGTACACACAAGTTCTTATAGGTTATACATGTCCCTAGGTACTTTACTTGAGCATTTTTATATAGTATTATAGAGTAGACATGTCAAGATAATTTCTAAGGTCTTGCAGCCCTGACCTCCAATTGGTCTGATTTTCAAACGAGAATTGACACATCCAGCAAATATCATTGTAAGTCTATGGGAGGGTTGCATTAGACATAGATTAATGGTAACAAAACATCTCAAATTTCTGACATTAGGGCAAAGATTAGCTATTCCCAGGAAGCTGGGGACCCAAGACAAGTTGAAGGAGCTCCTTCCACAGCCCTTCCATCCTCAAGTGCAGGATTTTCTCGTATAGACCATCCCACCAAATAAGAAACCAAGCTACTAGTCTATGAAATATAGACTCTCGGATATCAGTCAACTTCCAAAAGCTACAGAAATAATTAAAAGCTAACACTTCATATACCAGAATGACCTTGAAAACTGTTGGAGTAGTCAACTTATTTTACTTTTTATATTTCATTTCATAGATATTCTTGACACTTTAAAAATATATTTGGGTGTCAGCTTCAATAGCTCATATACTAAAATTAGGACAAAACAGAGAAAACTACCATGGCCCCTGCACAAAGATAAAATGTGAATTTGTGGAGTGGTCAATATTTTTAGTGATAGTTGCACAACAGTGTGACTGTACTAAATGCCACTGAATAGTAGTCATAAAATTGTTAAAATTGTAGACTTTATACCATGTATATTTTATCAGAGGAAGAGAAAACATAATTGGGCAAGTTAGTGACCTCTTACAAATTAAAAACAGATTAACATGGATGTAAAAGAAGAAAAAAAATTATTAACTTCTGGGATGCTGCAAAATTTGTGATTATTTTCTCCCATAGTTGCTCAAAGAAAGAATTTAAGTTTTGTGTTATACGTGTTGCTGTTTGTTGTTCAGCTGCTCAGTCATGTCCGGCACTTTATGATCCTATGGACTGCACCACAACAGGCTTCCCTGTCCTTCAACAACTCCAGGGCTTGCTCAAACTCATGTCCATTGAGTCGGTGATGCCATAAAAACATCTCATCCTCTGCCATCCCCCATCTCCTCCTGCCTTCAATCTTTCCCAGCAACACAGTCTTTTCTAATGAGTCAGCTCTTTGCATCAAGTGGACAAAGTATTGGAGCTTCAGCTTCAACATCAGTACTTTCAGCGAATATTCAGGACTGATTTTCTTTAGGATTGACTGGTTTGATCTTGCACTCCAAGAGACTCTCGAGAGTCTTCTTCAACAACACAGTTTGAAAGCATCAATTCTTCAGGGCTCAGCCTTCTATATCGTCCAATTCTGACATCCATATATAACTACCAGAAAAAACATACCTTTGACTAAATGAACTTTTGTCAGTAAAGCAATGTCTCTGCTTTTCAATATGCTGTTTAGGTTTGCCATAGCTTTTCTTCAAAAGAGCAAGTTGTTTTAATTTCATGGCTGCAGTCACCATCTGCAGTGATTCTGGAGCCCAAGAAAATAAAGTCTGTCACTGATTGATCTATTTGCCATGAAGTGATGGGACCAGATGCCATGATCTTAGTTTTATGAATGTTGAGTTTTAAGCCAGCTGTTTCTATCTCCTCTTTCACCTTCACCTTCATTAAGAGGCTCTTTAGTTCCCCTTCACTTTCTGCCATAAGGGTGGTGTCATCTTCATATCTGAGGTTTCTGATATTTCTTCTGGAAATCTTGAATCCAGCATGTGATTCACCCAGTCCAGCATTTCTCATGATGTACTCTATGTAGGTTAAATAAGCAGGGTGACAATATACAGCCTTGACATACTTCTTTCCCAATTTTGAACAAGTCCATTTCTCCATGTCCAGTTCTAACTGTTGCTTCTTGACCTGCATATAAATTTCTCGGGAGGCAGGTAAGGTGGTCTGGCATTCCCATCTCTTGAAGAATTTCCAACGGTTTCTTGTGATCCACACAGTCAAAGGCTTTAAGTAGTCAATGGAGAAGAAGTAAATGTTTTTCTGGAATTATCTTGCTTTTTCTGTGATCCAACGGATGTTGGCAATTTGATTTCCAGTTCCTCTGCCTTTTCTAAATTCAACTAGTACATATGGAAGTTCTCAGTTCACGTATTGTTGAAGCCTCACTTGGAGAATTTTCAGCATTGCTTTGCTGGCATGTGAAATAAGTGCAATTGTACAGTAGTATGAACATTCTTTGGCATTGCCTTTCTTTGGGATTGTAATGAAAACTGACCTTCCCAGTCCTATGGCAACTGCTGAGTTTTCTAAATTTGCTGGCATACTGAGTGCAACACTTTCACAGCATCATCTTTCAGGAATTGAAATATCTCTACTGGAATTCCATCACCTCCACTAGCTTTGTTCATAGTGATGCTTCCTAAGACCCAGTTGACTACACACTCCAGGATGTCTGGCTCTAGGTGAGTGATCACACCATCAAGGTTATCTGGGTCATTAAGACCTTTTTTGCACAGTTCTTTGGATTCTTGCCCTCTCTTCTATCTTCTGCTTTTGTTAGGACCATACCGTTTCTGTCCTTTATTGTGCCCATCTTTGCATGAAATGCTCCCTTGGTATCTCTAGTTTTCTTGAAGCAATCATTAGTCTTTCCCATTCTATTGTTTTCCTCTATTTCTTTGATTACTGAGAAAGGCTTTCTTATCTCTCCTTGTTATTCTTTGGAACTCTGCATTCAAATAGGTATATCTTTCCTCTTCCCCTTTGTCTTTCACCTCTTTTCTTTTCTCAGCTATTTGTAATGCCTCCTCAGACAACCATTTTGCCTCTTTGCATTTCTTTTTCTTGGGGATGGTTTTGATCACCGCCTCTTGTACAATGTTACAAACTTCCATCCATTGTTATTCATGCACTCTCTATATCAGAACTTGAATCTATTTGTCACTTTCACTGTATATCATTGGGGATTTTATTTAAGTCAGAACTGAATGGCCCAGTGGTTTTCCCTACTTTCTTCAAATTTGAGTCTGAATTTTGCAATATGGAGTTCATGATCTGAGCCACAGTCATGCATTTTAGGCAAAATTAACTTCAATTTTAAAATGTCCTTTACTCTAACAATGGTGCCAGCAAGAATATATACAATATAACATATAGCCATTTTAACTTTAATTTACAGAAACATGCAGCCACACACAAGAGTCATATTCCTAGAAGAAAGCTAAAAAAAAATAGTGATTCATTAATTAAATTTACTTTTAATTTGCAAATCAATAATAACAGTAATCAATCAAAGTGCAACATGCATTTAAATGATTTGGTACTGCACTGCAGCAGGTATCACCAATTAATAGAAAGGAGAGAGCATTAACAGAATTAATGGGAGAGAAAGAGAAACCAACCTAGCCAAGTTCAAATTTATAACAAAAATCAAGTTTCCCTTAAGATAGCTTCCATAGTAAAAGGAAATTCAATTTACTAAATGTATTTTTGAAATGTGGATTTCAGGAACTCAGAATGTGTTTAGGAGAGATAGACTTATCACTGAGGATATTAATATGAAAAAGTGATCAGTGGTTATTATGTAATTTCATTTTCTCTACTTGGTTTGTTCTGCTCACTGTAACTATAAGACTTTTCTTCCTGCTGCATTTTGGAAAGCTATTTTTGCCTGTGTGAAAAACCAGCAACATGCTTAAGAGTTAGATAAAGTAAAATATTTTATGTCTAGAAGGCAAATTCAAGAGGAAAACTTCCTATCCATTTTCCTTTAGAAATAGAAGAAATGGGAATTTAGCCTCAAACAAAAATGTAACTTTGTCTAACATTGAGCTGAAGTGCTAACTCCTGTGTAGCAGCTAATGAAAACTCAAATGTATTTTGTGTTCATTAAAAGGTATCAAATTGCTACTACAAGAATATTGTTGTTTAGACACTAAGTCATGTCTGACTCTTTTGTGATACAGACTCATTCACTGTTGCTAACCAGCCTTTTCTGTCCTGGGATTTCCTAGGCAAGAATACTAAAGTAGGTTGACTTTTCCTAATCTAGGGGATCTTCCTGACCCAGGGATTGAAACAGTGTCTCCCACATTAACAGGTAGATTATTTATCACTGAGCCAGCAGAGAAAATGAACATTTACATCTTAGGAGCCAGTGAATTAAAATGGATGGGAATTGGGTGAATTTAATTCAGATGACCATATCTACTGCTGTGGGCAAGAATCCCTTAGAAGAAATGGAGTAGCCCTCATAGTCAACAGAGAGTCTGAAATGCAGTACTTGGTTGCAATCTAAAAATGATAGAATAATTTCAGTTCCTTTCCAAGGCAAACCATTCAACATGACAGTAATCCAAGTCTATGCCCCAACCACTACTGTCAAAGAAGCTGACACTGAATGGTTCTCTGAAGACCTACAAGACCTTCTAGAACTAACACCAAAAAGATGTCATTTACATCATATGGGATTGGATTGAAAAGGTAGGAAGTCAAGAGATATCTGGAAAAGAGGTAAGTTTGTCCTTGGATTACAAGATGAAGCAAGCCAAAAGGTAGCAGGGTTTTATCAAGAGAACACTAATCACAGCAAACACCCTCATCCAACAACACAATAGACCACTCTACACATGGACATCACCAGAAGGTCAGCACTGAAATCAGATTGACTATATTGTTTGCAGCTAAAGATGGAAAAGCTCTATATTGTCAGTTAAAACAAGACCTGGAGTTGACTATGCAAAGACCATGAGCTCCTTATTGTAAAATTCAGGCCTAAATTGAATAAAGTAGGGAGAACCACTGGGCCATTCATGCATTACCTAAACCAAATCGCTTATGATTACACAGTGGAGGTGATGAATAGATTCAAGGGATTAGGTCTGATAGACAGAGTGCCTGAAGAACTATGGACAGAAGTTCCTAACATTCTACAGGAGGCAGTGATGAAAACCATTCCAAAGAAAAAGAAATGTAAGAAGGCAAAATGATTGTCTGAAGAGCCTTTACAAATAGCTGAGGAAAGAAGAGAAGTGAAAGACAAGGGAGAAATGGAAACATATACTCAACTGAATGCAGAGTTCCAGAGAATAGCAAGGAGAGATAAGAAGGCCTTCTTAAATGAACAATGCTAAGAAATAGAGGAAAATAATAGAGTGAGAAAAACTAGAGATCTCTTCAAGAAAATTAGAGATATCTTGGGAACATTTCATGCAAGGATGGGCATGATAAAGGACAAAACAGTAAGGATCTAACAGAAGTAGAAGAGATTAAGAAGAGGTGGCAAGAATACACAGAAGATCTATACCAAAAAAAAAAATGTCTCAATGACCTGGATAAACACAATCGTGTGGTCACTCACCTAGAGCTGGACACCCTGGAGTGTGAAGTTAAGTGGGCCTTAGGAGTTATTACTATGAACAAAGATAATGGAGGTGATGGAAGCCCAGTAGTGCTATTTAAAAGCCTAAATGATGATGCTGTTAACATGCTGTACTCTATATGTCAGCAAACTTAGAAAATTTAGCAGTGGCCATAGGACTGGAAAAGGTCAGTTTTCATTCCAATCTCAAAGAAACACAATGTCAAAGAATGTTGAAACTACCATACAGTTGTGCTCATTTCACACACTAGCAAGGTTTTTCTCAAATTCCTTCAAGCTAGGCTTCAGCACTATGTGAACCAAGAATTTCCAGATGTACACGCTGGGTTTTCTAGAGGCAGAGGAATCAGATCAAACTGCCAACATTCATTTGATCATGGAGAATGTAAGGGAGCTCCAGTAAAACCTGTACTTCTGTTTCAGTGACTACGCTAAAGCTTTTGACTGTGTGGATCACAACAAACTCTGGTAAATTCTTAATGAGATGGGAACACCAGACCACCTTGCCTGTCTGCTGAGAAACCTGTATGTGGGTCAAGAAGCAACAGTTAGAACTAGACATGGAACAATGGAGTGGATCCAAATTGGGAAAGGAGTATGACAAGGCTGTATATTGTCAGCCATATGTAACCCTGCTTATTTAACAGATTGCAGAGTACAATCTGTGAAATGCCAGTCTGGATGAATCACAAGCTGGAATCAAGATTGCCTGGAGAAATATCAACAACCTCAGATATGCAGATGATACAACTCTAATGGCAGAAATTAATGAGGAAGTAAAGAGACACTTGGTCAGAGTGAAAGAGGACAGTGAAAAAGCTGGCTTGAAACTCAACATTCAAAAAATTAAGATCACAGTATTCAGTCCCACCATTTTGTGGCAAATAGAAGCAGAAAAACTGAAGTAGTGACAGATTTTATTTTCTTGGGCTCCAAATTCATTGAGGAAGTTAACTGTAGCCATGAAATTAAAAGACAGTTGCTCCTTGGAAGGAAAGCTATGACAAACCTAGACAGTATATTAAAAAGCAGAGAAATCACTTTGGAGACAGTCTGTATAGTCAAAGTTACATTCTTTCCAGTAGTCATGGTAGGTAGGAAGATAGGCATGGACAAGGAGGGGGCCTAGCTGAAAAGGATGCAAACTGATCTCTAAACCCCACCTGACACACCCTGCAGAGCTCACAGATAGACTACAAAAATAACCAGAGACTTTTCCAACTCCTGCACATGCACCCTAGGCACACACTGGATACAAACTAACCACTGGGGCTTCCCCAACTTTGGCACATGCACACTTGATGTATAGCTGTGTCCTCAAGTAACCTTATGCAGCTAGAATAAAGCTTCGTAAATATTCTGTACATACATACATCTGATTATAACAGACTGAATTATGGGAAAGACCTGTGCAATAGAGCCTATTGCTATGTAACTTGCAACTGTCAATCAAAACTCTCAGTCCACGCCCATCTAGATGGATATGCAAAGGCCTTATTTTGCATGTGCCTAGATATGCCCCTTTCTCTGATTAGCCTTGAGTGTATGACTATTTGCATTTTGCACAGGGCAGAAACAAGAGAATGAGACCGGGCATATAAAAAGGGAAGCCAAGAAGCATTGTGACCACTCCTTCAGGGTCAGCCCACTCCCACATCTTGGGAATGTACTATCTGCTGTCTGTTTAATAAAAGATCTGTCTGCTTGAGCTGTAACTGAGCTGTAAACCAGTTTGTTGTTTTAGATCCTTGCTAAGAGGAGACAGGATCAGATAAATCTTGCCTGCTTGAGCTGTACTTAGTCTGTTGTTCCAAATCTTAGTTACAATGAGATAAGAACTGAGTGAGAGAAATAAACAAACCTGACAGTGGGGTACAGATTTGAAAGTTGGACCATAAAGAAGGCTGAATACTGAATAATTGATTTTTCCAATTGTGCTTCTGAAGAAGACTCCTGAATGTCCCTTGGACTACACAGAGATCAAACCAGTCAATCTTAAAGAAAATCAACCCTGCATGTTCACTGGAAGGACTGATGCTGAAGCTGAAGCTCCAATACTTTGGCCATCCCAATGCGAAGAGCCAACTCATTGGAAAAGACCCTGATGCTGAGAAAGATTGAAGATAAAAGGAGAAGAGGACAGCAGAGGATGAGATGGTTAGATAGTATCACCAACTCAATGGACATGAATTTGAGTAGACTTTGGGAGATAGTGGATGGCAGAGGAGCCTGGCACATACAGTCCATGGGGTTGCAGTCTGACACGACTTAGCAATTCAACAACAACAACAATGAAAATATTAAACTTGATTCCAAATCACCTTCTGTAAAGGTAATTGGTTTCCAAAAGATGACTGCCACTCATGGCTTGTAAGTAGATGGTTTTCGCTTGTATATGCCATACGTGCCAGAGAATCAGGTGTGCAATACATTCTCCAATCTTCTATACAGTAGTCCTCAAACATTGCCATGTTCTGTTGCCCAGAGAGCTACTACAATGATTCTGTTATCTGTGTTTAACAGTGGTTGGTTAAAAAAAAAAAAAAAAAAAAAAAAAACCTCTTTATGATAATCTGCATATTTATAATAGTCAAGATGTAACATATAACATCAAGAAAGACCTGAGAAAATTGCAAGGAGAATGTTCCTCTCATGTGAAAAATTATGTCCCAAATCATGATTTTAAAAATACTGCATGAGGAATCTGAAGGGATGCATGTTAAAATTGGACTTTTCTATAACTAGTTATATGCCTATATTACCCTCTTTCAGAATCAATATTCTTGTCTTAAAAATTAGGTTCATGGAAGCAGCCATGTTGTCCTTCAATAGGTAAATGGAAAAAATAAAATGTGGTACATCCAGGCAATGGAATATTAGTTAGTGCTACAAACAAATGAGTTAGCAAGTCATGAAAAGACATGAAGGAACTTTAATACATATTACTAAGTGAAAGAAACCAGTCTGAGAAGCCTAAATACTATGTGATTCCAACTATATGGCATTCTGAAAAAGGACAAATCACTGAAATAATGCAAAGATAAGTGGTTGTCAGGGATGAGGATGGGGACAAATAGGAAGATCATGGCATTTTTAGGGCAATGAAAATACTGTGTAATATCATAATGGTGCATGTATGTCATTCATTTGCCCAAAACAACAGAATGCACAGTACCAAGAATGAACTCTAAGGTAAAGTATAGACTTCAGATTATAATGATGTAGGTTTATCCTTAGTAATGAATGTACCATTCTGCTGAGTTATATTGATAATGGGAGAGTCTGTTTTTGTGAGGATGTAGGGGAGAAATCAGGATAGTATAGAGTATACAGGAAATCTCTATACTTATCTCTCAAATTTAAACCTAAAACTGCTCTAAAAATATTGTCTTTAAAAATATGAGATTCACGTGTTCCCAATCCTGAACCCCCCTCCCACCTCCCTCTCCATACCATCCCTCTGGGTCATCCCAGTGCACCAGCCCCAAGCATCCTGTATCCTGCATCAAACCTGGATTGGCGATTCAATGCATTAACTTTCAATGAGTCTACGTGGAAAAATTACTTCCAAGATAGTCATTTATTGAGTTGTTATGTATTCATTTTTTAAAATTTATTTATTTTTAATTGAAGGATAATTGCTTTACAGTACTGTGTTGATTTCTACCAAACATCAACATGAATCAGCCATAGGTTTGCCTATGTCCCCTCCCACTTGAACATCCCTCCCACACCCCTCCCCATTGTACCCCTCTAGGTTGTTACCAAGCCCTGGTTTGAGTTCCCTGAGTCACACAGCAAATTTTCATTGGCTATCTATTTTACATATGGTAATGTATGCTTTTATATATATATATATATATATATATATAATATGTTATATACATTGTGTATATATAATTATAATTATATGTTAATCATGTTGCTCCTATATAGGCTGCAATCTCTTTACTTGAAGAAATTATGTATTATTATTTTCTATATTATTCTTAACTTTCTTACATTCCTTGGTGCTTGACATAGTAGTGGGTATTTGGTAAGTAAGTAAGTAAGTAAGGAGGCTTCCCTGGTGGCTCAGATGGTAAAGCATCTGCCTGCAGTGCAGGAGACCCAGGTTTGATTCCCTGGGTTTGGAAGATCCCCTGGAGAAGGAAATGGCAACCCACTCCAGTACTGTTGCCTGGAAAATTCCATGGACTGAGAGGCTCCTCAGAGCCTGGTAGGCTACAGTCCATGGGTTCGCAAAGAGTTGGACAGGTACTTGGTAGTGCCTAGTAAACGACTGCAGAATAATCAGATGTATATTTGAAGGGACAGGGCCAGGAGGCAGGAAAAGGTCTAATTTAGTTGCTGTACAATAGTAATTTTGCATGATTCTCTAGTAGGTCTATTTTCCACTGTTTCCACAATCACATTCTGCCTGACCCTCCCGCCAAGACATGATAACAAACATGAGAAATGGGGAAAGAGATGGTTCACTCAAATACAAACTGCCAATAGTTCTGTTTTGTTTTACTTTTGCTGTCTGATGATGCCATTCTTTATCGTTAGCTTATGCTTATGCTTACTGAAGCAGTATATGTCAAGCATCTGTTTTAGAAGGCAAAGCAATATGTAATATTAACCATAATTATGTCAAAAAATTGCAATAGAATTAGTTTTATTTGAAATTTAAGAAGCACATGAAGTTAACCATAGGTATACTGATCGAAATGCATGAATAAATTTATGGTCACATCTCAGAGGCTTCCATCTGTATAATATTAAATAAATGTGAATGCTAATTCTTTTAAACATAAAATTTTAAAGAGATTAATTATAAAACTCTGAAGGTATATAGACAAAGGGAAAAAGTCTAAATTATATCCACTATGATAATAATAATATTCAATTATATGTATATTTTCCTAGATGTTTTTAGATAGATAGGTAACTATGTCTCTATTGGCTATCAGAATGTGTAATTACTTGAGGTTACCTGAAACAACCAACAACGACATGAACATTTGTCATATGAGTTACAAGGGAGAGTAAATAAGTACCATGAGAACCTGGCTCTTATTCTGGAATCTTAAAAGACACAAGGTATCTGGCAAGATTATTTTTCAAAGCTTACATTATTTTGCCTCATAAAATGCAGTGTGATAACTCAGACTTCTGTCACTTTTGAAACATATCAGTCCATTACATTTTTACCAACCAAGAATAATAAGAAATTTTGGTATTATTATTTCCACATTAAAACTCCACTAAATTTTTAAGACCAGGAAAACCTGGCTATCGGAGTGTTGACATGGACAAGGATTCTTTTACATCATATGACATTTTACTTTAAATAGAGCTACCTTCTAGGAACAATATCATTGTCAGGAAGGGCAAGATTTAGAAAATTGTGAAATATTGCCACTCAACACTAAAAATATATCCAATGAACATGATTTTCCCCTAAAATTTCTGTGTAGAATATTTTCCTCAGTTGAGTCATTATAAAACATGTTTGAACTACAAACATCCAGTATTTCATTATAGCCCAGTAGAATAAAGAGTTACAAAGGATAATTCTGACTCCTATCCATCTTGCTCAAAAGCATTATTATCTGATTGTATACAAGTTAGTGCTTGGGTGGCAGAAAAATAAATGGAAATTAAATAATTAGGCCAGATAATTAATAGTGGACACACACACACACACACACACACAAGCATATACATGCAATAAAAATGATTCGACATGGAATTGGGGGCTAATGAATGATTTATAAGGTGGCAAATTCTTTCTGGTTTCCTGAATTCTGTCATACAACAAATTAACAACAAATTCAGAAAGAGATACAAACCATTATTTTATACTTCAACCAATAACTTTAGGTTACTAAAGGGGCACACAAACTCAAATGTATCAAATTAAATAGAAGTCATAAGGAAATTTATCTCCTTCCTAAACTTTTTTCCAGTCAGAATTTGAAATATTTTTGGTAATAATATATCTGACCTCAAAACTGCTATAGCTAGAGATAAACAAACACACAGCTGGGCGATAGATGATGACAGAATTGTCTAGCAAAATGTTAGGAACACTATATCATCTTGATGATGAGACAGGGAGCTCCATCTTTTGGGGACGTGTGAATTTCCACAGCTTTTGTTCCTGTGAATAAGATACTATGTCTAGAACCAATAAATAAGAACAGAAACATCATCCCAGATTCCAGTTCTCTAAACTATGTTCTATTTATTCCCTTTCAGTTCAATTTATTTGTTCCTTTTTCTTTGTTATCCTCCTATATCTTTGATATGGATGGAAGACTTTGTTTCCATACTGTAGTAATTTGTAGAAACAGAGTGGCCTAAATCATGGCTTTCTCTAGTATCATTTCAATGTGATCTGTACCACCACTTTGTACCATCATTCTTTAGTGATGCCAGTAACAAAGCCCCTTCAACTCTTCCAAGTTAAACATCTTTTAACAAGTTATTACTCTCTATTTAAAAAAAAAATAAGAAAAAGAATCTTAGTTTAGTTACATGTACTATATATATATATTTACAATTGCCATGCATCTAAGAAAGACTGACACATTAAAAAAAAAAAAAAAAAAGTTTCCTCTGGCTGGTTGCAATTGAATTGAAGGCATAAAAATTCTAAAATGTTTGGTATAAAATAATCAGATATTTTAGTTAGAATTTCTGCTACCCAAACTTTCAAACGCACCAGAGTTTAAACAGCATTACTACAAACTCATACATTATGAATCTAAAAGGGGTATTTTGAGTCCATAAAATTAACTAAGAATTTCACAACTCACATTTTTATAGTTCTACATTCCTTCTCAGCCTGACTACCTAAAGAACTTCCTAAGTGATACCCAAGCCCCTAATTCTTCCCCCGCAGTACATCCAATACTTATTTCTCAGTAATATTTTAATAGCATTATAGTCACATTCCTCACTCACACCAAAAATGTTTAGAAGTTCACTATTGCCTATAGAATAAAGTCCAGAACTGGTAGTTACAACTTCCCACAGTGTGTTCCCACCCATCTCTACAGGTAAAGCTCTACTTTTTTCCATTATGTACCACATATTATAATCAGACTGAACACTCTGTTGCCCGTACAAACTCAGTACTAGCTCATCTTCACATCTTTGTAGATTATATCTTTTCTCTGGAATGCTTTTATTCCTGTCTTGACAACTGCAGCCTAAACAATCTTTAAAGCACAATTTAATGCCATCAACTCCAAAAAGCTTTAATTCCTACTACTGGAAATCTCTTCTTTGTAGGTTTCCACAGTACTTTACACAGACACATTCATATGAACATACTTATTACTTTCTGGCCTATTATGAGTATGTCTATAAGTAGCCCTCATTTTCCCACCTAAAATGAAGGTTGTGATGTTTTAGTTTTGTAATCATAGCAGGATACAGAATGCTGTCTTGCAGTAGGCAGTACTTGATAAATACGTGTTTAATGAATTTACCATTCCATAGAAAGAGGTTTATTAAAAACATTATAAAGACCTTTGATACTCAGAATGTAGTCATATAGATGGGTAAACAGTACCCACATACACATACATGTATACTGACCTCAAACACCACTTTTTTCTATTTAACTCAGCTAATCGCTATGTATTCTCATGTCTCTTTTTTCTTTTACATATCATGGAAATTTCCCTATAATTTACTTAAAATATGAAAGAAAGAATGAAAAATATATAATGCTTCCTAGTGGTTTTAAGATATATTTTAAACGAAGATTTTACTAAAAAATATCTATGGAGAAAAATTGTTTTCCCTTGACTAGTCATGGAGTAGCTATGACTAGTCAGGAGGAAATTACATTACAAATGAACAGCTATTTGTTATCAAATTACAAGGCATCTTCATCAAAGGACCTAAAAAAGGCAGCAAACTGACCAGTTAACATGCTTCCACTGACCTGGGGGGATTTTTTCCTGTTAATAGCTTCTTAAAAATGCTTCCTTTTGGTTCTTGTCTCTGACACAAAAATGATTGTCCCATTTAACCAGTCTTCTATCACATCTATCAGAGAATCCTATTTACTCACATACTACTGGAACATTAAACACAATAGAGTGATTCTTTCTAGAAGAAAAATTTAAAGATTGACATTTTTTTTTACCCTAAAAGGGGGTTGAGATCAAAAGCTAACTTTAATAGATGTTTGACTAAGGTCATACTCCCAGGAAATGGAACACTGAAGATGAAAGAAAAGAAAT
Source organism: Bos indicus (assembly GCF_029378745.1). NCBI lineage: Eukaryota > Metazoa > Chordata > Mammalia > Artiodactyla > Bovidae > Bos > Bos indicus. The sequence goes on from NC_091789.1 coordinate 71,343,601, forward strand.
AGATTTTGTTTTTGATATCAGTCAAATCCATTTGGCATTGTTTAACTTTTATATGATACTTCAGTTTTAGGTGATATCATGACTGAAATGAATTAGCTTTTTTCTTGAGGCTTTAATAGCTCGGTATTACTTTGACATTTAGCAAAGTTTAGTAAAACAGATTCCTGCTTTTTTTAGCTGGTAATACAATGATAGTTGCAAATATATTTTCTTCATCTACAAGTGCCACTATCATATGATAAACGTGATATATCTTCAAAAATGTAACAGAGAGCTCAAAATCCAAAATTTTCCTATGAAATACTCTTCAAAGAAAAGCATCATTCATTGAAGCCACCACAAATTTTTAAATAGTAAAAGATATTCTTATTTTTGAGTACACTTGATTGTACATTTTCCAGAACTGGAAGGGGTTTATTGTTACTTTGTAGCTCATCATTGGATAATGCCAATGTAAAAGAAAAAAACAAAAGCTATTACTGAACACCCACTACTATACGTCAAGCACCATTTAGGAACATTATATGCATTATCTTATGTAATCTTCAAAACAACTCTGTGGAAATGAAAGGACTATTACACTAATAATTAAAATGAGAAAAGTGAGAGTGAAATAAACTGATTAGATTTGTCAGATCATATAGTGAATAAGTGATAAGGCATAATTTTGAATCAAGCTTTATCTAACTCCAAAATTCTATTATTTCCATTCTGCTCTTTAACATTGATGGTGCAGTGGTAAAGATAGCTGCCTTCCATTCTGCTTTTTAACTATTAAAATAATAAAACAAAAATTTATTTCTCTTAGTTCTATGAATTAAGTGAATTAAAACTACACCGTATATATGTATATAAAATATGGGACATTATTTGAGATGTGTGGAAGAGTTATACTGTTTATCAAGCACTTGTCAAAATAATCCATGCCCCTGCAAATTTACTTTTGTCAAAGGCTTACAGATTATCACCCTTAAAGTTTAGGATATTGTGTTTTATTTAATTATTCTAGTAATTTTCTCAATGTGCCACTTCTCTTTAGCAGGTGCAAGCTGTCTATAAATACCTACATGTCATAATGCTTAAAAAAAAAAAAAAAAAGAAAAGAGGTTTCTAGGTGACAGCTTCCCATAATCTATCAGAAGACTTTATTCAGTGGATATTTTTTTACAAAAAGGATCACCACAAAGATAAGTTACTGTAAAGCGGAGCTTGAGTTGCCAAATTAATAGATTAGCAAATGATTTTAGAAGGGGAAACAGAAGTCAAATGATATATCATATACAATAGCCTCTTTTTAACAGATTTTAAACTTCTGAACTTTATTAAAAGAGAGACCCACAGTTCCTACGTCACACTAACCTCAAAAATGGTAGATGTCAATCAAAAAAGTTAAGGACTCTCTGTACTGAAAATTGACAGCTACCCAGAATTGGAAGTCCCTGCAAATCTACTTGTCTTTGAAAAACATAGTGGATTAAGATATTCTCTTTTCTCTCCCTTCTTTTATTTACTTTGCTTGTCAAAAATTATTCAGTGCCATTTTTTCCTCTCCTGACTGTCCCCACTCCTCACTCCTCTACCCTAGCACTTTCATAGGCCGTCTCAATCACAAATCAAAAGGCACAGTGGAGAAATAACAAAAGAGTTTTCTGACTCTTCTCTGGAACAAATTGAAATTTAAACATCTTAAGGATACAAGGCTCAAATTAAAATACTTTTGAAACTCAGATATTACAATGTTTGGCATTCCATTTTCAAAAGAAAAACAGTCTAATAGGTCAAGGAATCACTGAGGGTTTTTTTTCCACTCTTCAAGGTGAATAAACTCTAGTAGAGGGAAGGATGTAAAAGACAGAAAGCATACCATTAACATTTATTGGTTATCTTCTCTGGTGCCTTTTTTATGAGAATGATGGTGAGTCAGCTGGGAAAGGCTGCTATCCATGTTGCCCATGGAGAAGGAAGAATTATTCTCCATATTTCAAAACAATTAGCCAGCTCTAATTCAGAAAGTGACAGGGAGCCAAGCACAAGTGACAGTCTCAGCAGTTACTTGATTGATGAGAAGAGGCCACTCAATTTCATATCCTTTGTCTATGTACAAATTTAAAGGTAACTAGATTTTCCATTTTAAAAGTTATGACCATAAAGGAACAGTTAACAGTTGACTGGAATGATTTTATCTTTAGTGCCAAATGGTGGAGGTGGGACAAGGGGAAATGAAATATATCAATCAATAAAGATCTGAATAAAGCTAAATTCAACCACTTTAATTCTATGGATATTTGACTGAATAAGCCTGAAAAATTATCTTTCAAATAATCATTGCTATGTTTCCCTTATCAGAGTTAAAATTTGCAACCTACATAAAGCAGTCACTGAGTAAAAAACAAACAAACAAACAAACAAAAACTGCTTTTTGTTGCAATTTTTTTCAATAAAAAAACTAGTCATTTGAAGACTCAGTAAATACATATATCAAAGACTAAAATAAGTTGATTTGTATTTAAAATTATTCTTAATGTTAAAATTACGATAACAATTGTGACTAGTAAAAGTCTTTTATCTTTAGACTGACATATAATTGAAATATTTGATATTTCAGCTGCTACGGCCTTAACAAATCGGAACCATTTCTCCTCACATCTACCTTTCAATAGCATTACAATATTTTTGTTTGTAATGAATTGATATTATAAGTATTTAATGCATGCCTACATTAGCAGACCCCTAAGTATTTTCATTTTTAAATGTGATCAAACTATCAAATTGATTTTAAATGCAACATGTCATGGTACAATGACTAAGGCAAAATAGTGTATTATCAGCCCAAGCACAACAGATTCATATCCATCTTTCTCGAAAGCATTATTATATATCTATATATGAGTTAGTGCTTGGGTGACAGAAAATAATTTGAAATTAATAATTAGGCCAGATCATTAATAGAGATGTGCACGTGCACGCACACACACACACACACACACACACACACACACAATCTCTCTCTTCATCCAGCAATTCACTTACACAGTTCCTGTGGGGAAAAGATGATAGGCAGGTATTACACAGCACCTGAAATCCTGAGAACCATGGTTTCTTTAATAGCAATGCCAGTCAGGATCTGTGACTAAAGAAATCCTGTGTTTATTGTTAATTCCACAGAGAGCATAGGATACTTTTCAAAACAGTTTCTTCCTAATAGGTAGATAATCTTGAAGTCAATAAGTTGATGCATTTCACTGGTATTTAGGACATTATATTAAAACAATTTCCCCCATATCCTCCCTTATCACTGCTAATTTCAGTAAAAATAAATTCACACAGAATATTTGCCTTGGGATGCTTTTCTGCTTTCCAGTAATATTTGATTAATGTATAGAAAATAAAATAGGACATAGTTCAATTGTTCAAGTCTAAATCATAGATATTCAAATACAACAGATGTTGCCTTTGAAAAGGAAATTTTTACATAAAATTATTTTATGCTTTAATGTAATAGGGTTCCTAAAAGACTTATTCAAACAGATACTTGACTATTACATTTTCTCTTCTTAAAAAAAAAAAAAAACTAAAATATCTCTAAAAAGATCCTAGTTATACTTGAAGATCAAGTTTCTTTCCCAGCATTAACAGTAATTTTCCAGCTGAAATAAATTCATTTTAGACTATCAAGTGTATTTTCATGTGCTCAGTTGCTCAGTCATGTTATCATGGCAGCTCAATGGACTGTGGTCTGCCAGGCTCTTCTGTCCATGGAATTTTCCAGGCAAGAATACTGGAGTGGGTTGCCATTCCCTCCTCCAGAGGGTCTTCCTGACCATGGGATCAAACCTGTGTCTCTCGAGTCTCCTGCATAGGCAGATGGATTCTTTACTACTAGCACCACCTGGGAAGCCCACAGGAAAAAAAAAAAAAAAAACTGATATACATAGCTGAATTATATGGGAGAAATAAATGACAGAAAGAACAAGATTAAAAAGTTAGAACCGAAACTATGTAAACATGAACGACAATTCTGTGCACACTAAAAATGAGCAAATAGGGACTTCTCTGGTGGTCCAGTGGCTAAGACTCCACACTCCCAATTCAGGGGCTCTGGGTTTGATCCTGGGTCAAGGAATTAGATACCACATGCTGCAACTAAAGATCATGCACACTGCAACTATGACTCAGTGCAGCAAAAATAAATAAACAATAAAAAAAAAGCTAAGGGGAACTTCAAAAAAATGAGCAAATAGATGTAGGTAGAACATGGCAGGTAAGCCAATTCTACTGTGAAATTCCACGTGCATGTGCTCAGTTGTTTCTGTCATGCACAATTCTTTGTCACTCTGTGGACTGTAGCCTGCTTGGCTCCTCTATCCATGGGATCTTCCAAGCAAAAATACTGGAGTGGGTTTCCATCCCCTCCTCTAGGGGATCTTTCCAACTCAGGGATTGAACCTGTGCCCCCTGTGTCTCTTGCATTGCAGGCGATTGTTTACTGCTGAGCCAACGGGGAAGCCCAAACTTTCATGCAGCTTATATAAATGAGTGTATGTATGTGTGTGTGTGTATATATATATATATATATATTTATATATTAGAAAATTTCTACAGAGTAATCCAATTTAAGCTTACCACATTTCAACAGGTATATATATTATGCACTGTATAAGATATATGTATCCATTTTATCTCTTAAAATATTAAATATAAAAGAGAAAAACAATCAAAAGCAAACACAGAAAAGTCTTTGTAAAATAGTGACACTTTATGGCATTTTTCTTTTTTATTTATGATTAACAAAATATAATAGTACATTTTTCACTAAACCAACAAATACCAAAATAATATTTGTTAAACTCATAAAATGTTTCTGGCAATATGATATTTTTTAAAGATACACTGTCTAGAGGTGGTCCTAAGATGGCAGAGGAATAGGACGGGAAGACCACTTTCTCCCCCACAAATTCATCAAAAGAACATTTAAACGCTGAGTAAATTCCACAAGACAACTTCTGAATGCTGGCAGAGGACACCAGACACGCAGAAAAGCAGCCCATTGTCTTGGAAAGGAAGTAAGAAAAAATATAAAGGATAAAAAAAGAGACAAAAGAGGTAGGGACGGAGCTCCGTCCAGGGAAGGGAGTCTTAAAAAGGGAGAAGTTTCCAAACACCAAGAAACACTCTCACTGCCGAGTCTTGTGAGCCTTCGAACCACAGAGGGCAACATAACTGGGAGGCAAAATAAATAAATAATTAAACCCCACAGATTACATGCCCAACAGTAACTCCCCCAGTGGAGAGCAGCACACATGCCTGCAACCGCCACTAGCAAGTGGGGGCTGGGCAGGGAGGCACGGGCTGCATTGCTTAGAGTAAGGACCGGGCCTGAATGCCCCGAGGGCAATCTGAGGGAACTAACTTGGGCTAGCAAACCAGACTGTGGGATAGCTATCATGCAAAAAGCCCTAACCTAAGACACTGCCAGGCCCGCTGACAGAACAAATGACTGAACAGAGATAGCTGGCTGCAGACAATCCTTCTCCAGTGACAGGCAGCCAGAGCCAGAAGGGGGCAATCACAGCCCCACAGAGGCATTATCTACCAAACTGCAAGCAGGCTTCTTTGCTAACAAAGACTTCTTGGGGTTCTGGACGGTCAACATTCTCCTGAGAAGGCACACCAGTTGTAATCCCAGAAAACCGAGCAGCAGGGACGAAGGAGGCAATAAGTCGCCGTGACTGTGCTCACCAAACACCTCATCACCTGAGCTGCTTGGACCTGGGAAGGGCACAAAACACAGGCCCAACCGAGTCTGTGCCTCTGACGATTACCCGAGTGGCTGAACCTGAGCAGCTTAGGCCTGGGAGGTGCATGCAGCCCAGGGCCAGCCTCAGGCAGTCCCTGGTGGAGAAACCTAGAGCCTGAGCAGTGTGGGCAGGGTGGGCACATGTGCCGTGAGCAGGGGCAGGCCCAGTGTGGCTGAGACACTGTAAACACACTCCAGAGTTATTTGTTTGCAGCATCCCTCCCTCCCCACAGTGCGACTGAACAAGTGAGTCTCAGAATAAGAAGACAAAAGAAAGACCATGAGAAAATGCTTGAGGAGATAATAGTTGAAAACTTCCCTAAAATGGGGAAGGAAATAAAAACTCAAGTCCAAGAAACCCAGAGAGTCCTAAACAGGATAAACTCAAGGCAAAACACCCCAAGACACATATTAATCAAATTAACAAAGATCAAACACAAAGAACAAATATTAAAAGCAGCAAGGGAAAAACAACAAATAACACACAAGGGGATTCCCATACGGATAACAGATGATCTTTCAATAGAAACTCTTCAGGCCAGGAGGGAATGGCAGGACATACTTAGAGTGATGAAAGAAAATAACCTACAGCCCAGATTACTGTACCCAGCAAGGATCTCATTCAAATACAAAGGAGAAATCAAAAGCTTTACAGACAAGCAAAAGATGAGAGAATTCAGCACCACCAAACAAGCTCTCCAACAAATGCTAAAGGATCTTTTCTAGACAGGAAACACAAAAAGGGTGCATAAACTTGAAGCCAAAACAATAAAGTAAATGGCAACGGGATCATACTTATCAGTAATTTTCTTAAACGTAAATGGGTTGAATGCCCCAACCAAAAGACAAAGACTGGCTGAATGGATACAAAAACAAGACCCCTATATATGTTGTCTACAAGAGACCCAGCTCAAAACGGGGGACATGTACAGACTAAAAGTGAAGGGTTGGAAAAAGATATTCCATGAAAATAGAGACCAAAAGAAAGCAGGAGTATCAATACCCATATCAGATAAAATAGTCTTTAAAAGAAAGGCTGTGAAAAGAGACAAAGAATGACACTACATAATGATCAAAGGATCAATCCAATCCAAGAAGAAGATATAACAATTATAAATATATATGCACCCAACATAGGAGCACCACAATATATAAAACAAATGCTAACAAGTATGAAAGGGGAAATTAACAATAACACAATAATAGTGGGAGACTTTAATACCCCACTCACACCTATGGATAGATTAACTAAACAGAAAATGAACAAGGAAACACAAACTTTAAATGATACAATAGACCAATTAGACCTCATTGATATCTATAGGACATTTCACCCCCAAAATAATGAATTTCGCCTTTTCTGAAGTGCACAAGGAACCTTCTCCTGGATAGATCACATCCTGGGCCATAAATCTAGCCGTGGTAAATTCAAAAATATTTAAATCTTTACAAGCATCTTTTGTGACCACAATGCAGTAAGATTAGATCTCAATTACAGGAGAAAAACTATTAAAAATTCCAACATACGGAGGCTGAAAGACACACTGCTGAATAACTAACAGATCACAGAAGAAATCAAAAAAGAAATCAAAATATACATAGAAACGAATGAAAATGAAAACACAACAACCCAAAACCTGTGATACAATGTAAAAGCAGTGCTAATGGGAAAGGTTCATAGCAATACAGGCATACCTCAAGAAACAAGAAAAAAGTGAAATAAATAACCTAACTCTACACATAAAGCAACTAGAAAACGAAGAAATGAAGAACCCCAGGGTTAGTAGAAGGAAAGAAAACTTAAAAATTAGGGAAGAAATAAATGCAAAATGAAACAAAGAGACCATAGCAAACATCAAAAAAACCAAAAGCTGGTTCTTTGAGATGATTAATAAAATTGACAAACCGTTAGCCAGACTCATCAAGAAACAAAGGGAGAAAAATCAAATCAACAAAATTAGAAATGAAAATGGAGATATCACAACAGACAACACACAAATACAAAGGAATATAAGAGACTACTATCAGCAACTATATGCCAATAACATGGACAACTTGGAAGAAATGGACAAATTCTTAGAAAAGTACAACTTTCCAAAACTGAACAAGGAAGAACCAGGAAGAAATAGAAAATCTTAACAGACACATCACAAGCACAGAAATTGAAACCGTACTCAGAAATCTTCCAGCAAACAAAATCCCAGGTCCAGATGGCATCACAGCTAAATTCTACCAAAAATTTAGAGAAGAGCTAACACCTATCCTACTCAAATTCTTCCAGAAAATTGCAGAGGAAAGTAAACACCCAAACTCATTCTATGAGGCCACCATCACTTTAATACCAAAACCTGACAAAGATGCCACAAAAAAATAAAACTGCAGGCGTATATCACTGATGAACGTAGATGTAAAAGTCCGTAACAAAATTCTAGCAATCAGAATCCAACAACACACTAAAAAGATCATACACCATGACCAAGTGGGATTTATCCCAGGGATGCAAGGATTCTTCAATATCCACAAATCAATCAATGTAATACACCACATTAACAAATTGAAAAATAAAAGCCATATGATTATCTCAATAGATTCAGAGAAAGCCTTTGACAAAATTCAACATCCATTTATGATAAAAAAAAAAAAAAACTCTCCAGAAAGCAGGAATAGAAGGAACATACCTCAACATAATAAAAACTATATATGACAAACCCACACTAAACATTATCTCCAATGGTGAAAAATTGAAAGCATTTCCCCTAAAGTCAGGAACAAAACAAGGGTGCCCACTTTCACCACTACTATTCAACATAGTTTTGGAAGATTCGGCCACAGCGATCAGAGCAGAAAAAGAAATAAAAGGAATCCAGACTGGAAAACAAGAAGAAAAACTCTCACTGCAGATGACATGATCCTCTACAGAGAAAACCCTAAAGATTACACCAGAAAATTATTAGAACTAATCAGTGAATATAGTAAAGTTGCAGGATATAAAATCAACACACAGAAATTCCTTGCATTCCTATACACTAATAATGAGAAAATAGAAAGAGAAATTAAGGAAACAATTCCATTCACCATTGTAACGAAAAGAGTAAAATACTTAGGAATATATCTACCTAAAGAAACTAAAGACCTATACATAGAAAACTATAAAACACTGATGAAAGAAATCAAAGAGGACACTGAAACAGGGAGAAATACACTGTGTTCATAGATTGGAAGTATCATTATAGTGAAATGAGTATACTACCCAAAGCAGTCTATAGATTCAATGCAATCTCTATCAAGCTACCAACTCTATATTTTTCACAGAGCTAGAACAAATAATTTCACAATTTGTATGGAAATCCAAAAAACCTTGAATAGCCAAAACAATCTTGAGAAAGAAGAATGGAACTGGAACAATCAACCTGCCTGACTTCAGGCTCTACTACAAAGCCACAGTCATCAAGACAATACGGTACCGGCACAAAGACAAAAATATAGATCAATGGAACAAAATAGAAAGCCCAGAGATAAATCCATGCACCTATGGACACCTTATCTTTGACAAATGAGGCAAGAATATACATTGGAGAAAAGAGAATCTCTTTAACAAGTGGTGCTGGGAAAGTTGGTCAACCACCTGTAAAAGAATGAAACTAGAACACTTTCTAACATCATACACAAAAATAAACTCAAAATGGATTAAAGATCTAAACGTAAGACCAGAAACTATAAAACTCCTAGTGGAGAACATAGGCAAAACACTCTCCGACATAAATCACAGCAGGATCCTCCATGACCCCCCTCCCAGAATATTGGAAATAAAAGCAAAAATAAACTATTGGGACCTAATTAAAATTAAAGGCTTCTGCACAACAAAGGAAACTATAAGCAAGGTGAAAATACAGCCTTCAGAACGGGAGGAAATAATAGCAAATGAAGCAACTGACAAAGAATTAATATCAAAAATATACAAGCAACTCCTGAAGCTCAATTCCAGAAAAATAAATGAGCCAATCAAAAAAATGGGCCAAAGACCTAAACAGACATTTCTCCAAAGAAGACATATAGATGGCTAACAAACACATAAATACAAGCTTAACATCACTCATTATCAGAGAAATGCAAATCAAAACCACAATGAGGTACCATTTAACGCCAGTCAGAATGGCTGCTATTCAAAAGTCTACAAGCAATAAATGCTGGAGAGGGTGTGGAGACAAGGGAACCCCCTCTTACACTGTTGGTGGGAATGCAAACTAGTACAGCCACTATGGAGAACAGTGTGGAGATTCCTTAAAAAACTGGAAATAGAACTGCCTTATGACCCAGCAATCCCACTACTAGGCATACACACCGAGGAAACCAGACCCGTGTACCCCAATGTTCATCACAGCACTGTTTGTAATAGCCAGGACATGGAAGCAACCTAGATGTCCATCGGCAGATGAATGGATACGAAAGCTGTGGTACATATACCCAATGGAGTATTACTCAGCCATTAAAAAGAATACATTTGAATCAGTTCTAATGAGGTGGATGAAACTGGAGCCTATTATACAGAGTGAAGTAAGCCAGAAGGACAAACACCAATACAGTATACTAACGCATATATATGGAATGTAGAAAGATGGTAACGATAACCCTGTATGCGAGACAGCAAAAGAGACACAGATGTATAGAACAGTCTTTTGGACTCTGTGGGAGAGCGAGAGGGTTGGATGATTTTGGAGAATGGCATTGAAACATATATAATATCATATATGAAATGAATCAGCAGTCCAGGTTCGATGCGTGGTACAGGATGCTTGGTACTGGTGCACTGGGATGACCTAGAGGGATGGTATGGGGAGAGAGGTGGGAGGAGGGTTCAGCATGGGAAACACATGTATACTCGTGGCAGATTCATATTGATGTATGGCAAAACCAATACAATATTGTAAAGTAGTTAGCCTCCAATTAAACTAAATAAATTTATATTAAAAAAATAATAAAGATACACTGTCTAAATTCATTCTCCCTAACAATTGCAGTTGTCTCATTTTGCAGACAGGTAATGTGAAATGCAAAGAAGTTAAAATCTTTCACTTTTCATATAATTAAAGATGATGGAAACAGAATTCAATGTAAAAGTTTTCATTATGAATGTTTCAATACATAAGGTACTTCAGGATGCATTGTTCAAAACTGGACTTTTTAAGTCAAAAATAATCCTTATTCTGTCCTGAGAAATATTTTTCTTTAATTATATTTAAAAATTTGTTATGTTAAGAAAGGAACGTTCCCTGGTAACATTTGGCTACTTTACATGTACTTAACATGGATCATATGTGAACTGGCACAAATGTTATCAATATTTATAGGAAATAAACTATTACTAATGTCTGTAGTAATACTTACTCTAAAACTTTGGGAAGTTAAATGACTGCTGTCCCTCTATAAGTTCAGTGGTGCATAGAAGAGAGATTATAGGCTTTGGAGGCATAGAGAGTTATATTCAAATACAGTATAAGTTGAATGGTTCCATAAAAATCTACAAAACCTTCCAGAACAAACACCAAAAATATGTCCTTTTCATCATAGGGGATTGGAATGAAAGAGTAGGAAGTGAAGAGATACCTGGAGAGACAGTGAAATTTGGCCTTAGGGTACAGAATGAATTGGGGAAAAGGCTAACAGAGTTTTGCCAAGAGAACACACTGTTCATAGCAAATATTCTCTTCCAAGAGAATGACAAGAGATGACTATAAACATGGACATCACCAGATGGTCAATATTGAAATCAGACAGATTACATTCTTTGCAAGTGAAGATGCAGAAGCTCTATATAATCAGCAAAAACAAGACCTGGAACTGACTGTGGCTCAAATCATAGCCTTCTTAGTGCAAATTCAGGATTAAATGGAAGACAGTAGGGAAATCGAGTGAGCTATTCAGGTATAACCTAAATCAAATGACAAAGAGATGCACGGGATTAGATCTGGTAGACAGGATGCCTGAAGAACTATGGACAGAGTTTCATGACATCATAGAAGAAGCAGTGATCAAAACCATCCCCAAGAAAAAGAAATGCAACAGGACAAAATAGTTGTCTGAGGAGGCCTTACAAATACGTGAGGAATGAAGTGAAGTGAAAGGCAAGGGAGAAAGGGAAAGATAGACTCAACTGAATGCAGAGTTCCAGAGAATAGCAAGGAGAGATAAAAAGGCCTTCTTAAATGAGCAATGCAAAGAAACAGAGGAAAACATAGAAAGGAAAATACTAGGGATCTTTTCAAGAAAATTAGAGATATCAAAGGAACATTCCATTCAAAGATCAATACAATAATAGACAGAAAGAGCAAGGATCTAAGAGAAGCAGAGGAAATTAAGAAAGGGGGCAAGAATCTACATATACACAATGCAGTATTACTCAGACATTAAAAAGAATACATTTGAATCAGTTCTAACGAGATGGATGAAACTGGAACCTATTATACAGAGTGAAGTAAGCCAGAAAGAAAAACACCAATACAGTATACTAATGCATATATATGGAATTTAGAAAGATGGTAACAATAACCCTGTGTACGAGACAGCAAAAGAGACACTGATGTATAGATCAGTCTTATGGACTCTGTGGGAGAGGGAGAGGGTGGGGAGATTTGGGAGAATAGCATTGAAACATGTATAATATGTATGAAACGAGTCGCCAGTCCAGGTTCGATGCACGATACTGGATGCTTGGGGCTGGTGCACTGGGATGACCCAGAGGGAGGGTATGGGGAAGGAGGAGGGAGGAGGGTTCAGGATGGGGAACACAGGTATACCTGTGGTGGATTCATTTTGATATTTGGCAAAATTAATACAATATTGTAAAGTTTAAAAAAAAGAAAAAAGGCAGCACTGACCTCAGAACTTAAAAAAAAAAAAAGTCTTAATTACCAAGATAACCACGATGGTGTGGTCACTCACTTAGAGCCAGACATCCTGCAGTGTGAGGTCAAGTGGTTTTAGGAAGTTCATTACAATGAACAAAGCTAGAGGAGGTGATGGAAAATCAGCTGAGCTATTTCAAATCCTAAAAGATCATGCTGTGAAAGTGCTGCACTCAATATGCCAGCAAATTTGGAAAACTCAGCAGTGGCCACAGGAATGGAAAATGCCAGTTTTCATTCCAATCCCAAAGAAGGGTGATGTCAATGAATATTCAAACTACCAGACAATTGTGTTCATTTCACATGCTAATAAGGATATGCTGAAAAACCTTCCAGCCAGGCTTCAGCAGTACCTGAGCCAAAAACTTAAAGGTGTACAAGCTGGATTTATAAAAGACAGAGGAACCAGATCAAGATGCCAACATTCATTGGATCATGGAGAAAGTATAGGAGTTCCAGGAAGACATCTAGGTCTGCTTCAATGACTACACAAAGGCACTTGACTGTGTGGATCAAAGAGATGGTAACACCATACCTTACCCATCTCCCAAGAAACCTGAATTTGTGTTAAAAAGTAACAGAATCAGACATGAGACAACTGACTAGTTCCAAATTGGGAAAGGAGTGCATCAAGCCTGCATATTGTCACCCTGCTTATTTAACTTATATGCAGAGTACAATCTGTGAAATCCCAGGCTAGATAAATCACAGGCTGGAACAAAGACTGATGGGATAAATATCAACCACCTCAGATGTTTACATGATATCACTCTAATGGCAGAAAATGAAGAGGAACTAAAGAGCATCTTGATGAGATTTAAAGAGGAGAGTGAAAAAACTGTCTTGAAACTCAACGTTGAAAAAAACAAAGATCATGGAATCTGGTCCTATCACTTCATGGCAAATAGAAGGGGAGAAAAATGGAAGCAGTGATAGATTTAGTTTTCTTTGGGTCCAAAATCACTGCAGATGGTGACTGCAGTCATGAAATTAAAAGACACTTGCTCCCTGAAAGGAAAACTGTGACAAACATAGAGAGCATATTAAAAAGCAGAGACATCACATGACTGGCGATGTCTGTACAGCCAAAGCTATGCTTTTTCTAGTACTCATGTACAGATGTTAGAGTTGGACCAAAAAGAAAGCTAACCAACCAAGAACTAATGCTTTTGAATTGTGGTGCTGAAGAAGACTCTTGAGAGTTGCTTGGACAGCGAGGAGATTAAACCACTCAATCCATGTTTTTGTTTGGTCACTCAGAAGATTCTGACTCTTTGCAACTCCATGGACTGCAGCATGGCAGGCTCTCCTGCCCTTTATTAACTCCCAGAGTTAGCCTAAACTTACGTCCACTGATTCAGTGATGTCATCTAATCCTCTGTTGCCCCCTTCTCCTGCCCTCAATCTTTCCCAGCATCAGTATCTTTTCCAATGAGTTGGCACTTCACATCAGGTGGCCAAATTATTGGAACTTCAGCTTCAGCATCATATCCAGGGTTTATTTCCTTTAGAATTGACTGGTTTCACCTCTCTGCTGTCCATGGGACTCTCAAGAGTCTTCTTCAGCACCACAGTTTAAGAGTATTAATTCTTTGGCCCTCAGCTTTCTCTATGATCCAACTTTCAAATCTGTATATGACTACTGGAAAAACCATAGTTTTGACTATACAGATATTTGTCAGCAAAGTGATGTCTCTAGTTTTAGTTTTTTGAATGTTCAGTTTTAAGCCAGCTTCTTCACTCTCCTCTTTCATCCCCCATTAAGAGATTCTTTACTTACTCTTCATTTTCTGCCTTTAGAGTGGTATCATCTGAATATCTGAGATTGTTGAATATATCTCCTGGCAAACTTAATTCTAGTTTGAGTTTCATCCAGCCTGGGATTTCACCAGATGTACTCTGAATATAATTTAAATAAGCAGAGTGAGTATATACAGCCTTAACATACTCCTTTCCCAATTTTGAATCAATCTCTTGTTCCATGTCTGATTCTTAACTGTTGGTTCTTGTCCTGCATACAGGTTTTTCAGGAGGCAGGTAAGGTGGTCTGTATTCCAATCTCCCTAGGAATTTTCCACAATTTGCTGTGATCCACAAAATGGCTTTAGTGTAGTAAACGAAGGAGACGTAGATGGTTTTCTGGAATTCTCTTGCTTTTCCTATGATCCAGTGGATGCCTGCAATTTGATCTCTGGTTCCTCTGCTTTTTCTAAATCTAGCTTGTGCATCTGGATGCTCTCGGTTTGGGTACTGTTGAAGCCTAGTTTGAAGGATCTATGTGAACTATGTGATACTACTATGTGAAATGAGCACAACTGTCCCATGGCTGGAATATTCTTTGGCATTGCCCTTCTTTGGGATTGGAATGAAAATTGACCTTTTTCAGTCCTGTGGCCACTGCTGAGTTGTTTGTTTGTTTGTTTAATTTCTTGGCATATTGAGTGCAATACTTTAACAGCATCAGCTTTTAGGATTTGAAATAGCTCAGCTGAAATTCCTTCACCTCAATAGCTTTGTTCATAGTAATGCTTCCTAAGGCCCACATGATTTCACACTCCAGGATGTCTGCCTGTAGGTGAGTGATCATAACATTGAGGTTATCTGGGTCATTAAGACCTTTTCTGTGCAGTTCTGTGGACTCTTGCCCCCTCTTCTTAATATCTTCTGTTTCTGTTAGGCCCATACCATTTCTGCCTTGTATTGTACCTATCTTTGCATGAAATTTTCCTTTGGTATCCCTAATTTTCTCAAAGAGACCTCTAGTCGTTCCCCATTATATTGTTTTCCTTTATCTCTTTGCATTGTTCAGTTAAGAATGCTTTCCTATCTCTCCTTGCTATTCTCTGGAACTCTGCATTCAGATGGGTATATCTTTCCTTTTCTCCTATTCCTTTCATTTCTCTTATTTTCTCAACTATTTGTAAGTCCTTGTCAGACAACCATTTTGTCTTCTTGCATTTCTTTTTCTTGGAGATGGTTTTGATCACCACCACCTTTGAAATGTTAAGAACCTCCATTCATAGTTCTTAGGGCACTCTGTCTATCAGGTAATCCCTTGCATCTCTTTGTCACTTCCACTGTATAATCATAAGGGATTTGATTTAGGTCCTACCCGAATGTCTTACTCATTTTTCTTATTGTCTTCAGGTTGATTCTCAATTTTGCACTGAGGAATTCATGATCTCAGCCACAGTCAGCTCCAGGTCTCGCTTTTTCTGACTGTATAGAGCTTCTCCATCTTCACTTGCAAAGAATGTAATCAGTCTGATTTCAGTATTGACCATCTGGTGATGTCCATGTGTAACATCAGTCATCTCTTGTCTTGTTGGAAGAGAGTGTTTGCTATGACCAATGTGTTCTCTTGACAAAACTCTGTTAGCCTTTTCCCCACTTCATTCTGTACTCTAAGGCCAAATTTCACTATCTCTACAGGTACCCCTTCACTTCTTACTCTTTCATTCCAATCCCCTATGATGGAAAGGACATCTTTTTGGTGTTAGTTCTAGAAGGACTTGTAGGTCTCCATAGAACCGTTGAACTTCAGCTTCTTTGGCACTACTGGTTGGGGCACAGACTTGGATTACTGTAATGTTGAATAGTTTGCCTTGGAAATACACCAAGATCATTCTGTCATTTTTGAGACTGAACCTGAATACTGCATTTCAGACTCTTTTTCTGACTATAAGAGCCACTCCATTTCTTCTAAGGCATTCTTGCCCAAAGTATAATGGTCATCTGAATTAAATTCACCCATTCCCATCTATTTTAGTACACTTGAGTCCTGAAATGTCAATGTTCACTTTTTCCATCTCCTGTTTGGTCACTTCCAGTTTACCTTAAGGCATGGACCTAACGTTCCAGGTTCCTATGCAACATTGCTGTAAGCATCAGACTTTACTTTCACCACCAGACACATCCACAACAGGGCATTGTTTCTGCTTTGGTTCAGCTGCTTCACTCTTTCTGGAGCTATTTCTCCCTCCTTCTCCAGTAGCATATTGGACACTGGAGTTTCATTTTTCAGTGTCATATATTTTTGCCTTTCATACTGTTCATGGGTTTCTCACAGCAAGAATGCTGAAATGGTTTGCAATTCCCTCATTCCCTTCTCCAGTGGATTATGTTTTGTCAGCTGAGTGCCAAAAAATTGATGATTTCAAGTTGTGATGTTTGAGAAGACTCCTGAGAGTCCCTTTGACTGCAAGGAGATCAAAGCAGTCAATCCTAAAGGAAATCTACCCTGAATATTCATTGGAAGGACTGATGCTGAAGCTGAAGCTCCAATACTTTGGCCACCTGGTGCAAAGACCTGACTCATTGGAAAAGACCCTGATGCTGGGATAGATTGAAGGCAAAAGGAGAAGGGGGGTGACAGGATAAGATGCTTAGATAGCATCACTAACTCAATGGACAGTGGAATTTGATCAAAATCTGGGAGACAGTGAAGGATAGAGGAGCCTGGCATGCTACAGTCCATGGGGTCATAAAGAGTCAGACACAGGATTTAGTGACTGAACAACAACTGATACATTATTATTAACTAATGTACACAATTTATTCAATTATCTTAATGTTTTACTTAGTGTCCTTTTTCTGTTCCATGACCCTCCAGGAATACATTACATTAGCCACCTCATCTCTTTAGGCCCCTTTTGCTGTGACAGTTTTTCAGATTTTCTTTGTTTTTTATAACCTTGACAGTTTTGAGGCACAGTGGTTGTTTATTTTGTAGAATACCTCTCACTTGGTATTTGTTTGATGCTTGTCTTATGATTAGACTGAGGTTGTGGGTTTTCAGAAGAAAAACAACAGAGGTAAGATGTCATGCTTATCACATCACATCACAGTTGATGCTAACCTTGATCACCTGAATGAGGGATAGCTTTTGTTGTATTTCTCCACTGTAATGTTACTGTCTTGTTACCCCTTTCTATACTGGATTCTCTGTAAATGAGTAACTATACACAGTCATACTTAAGGAGGAAGGAATTAAATTCCACTACTTTGAATGAAGAGTATCTTCATAAATTATCTGGACTTTGTCTTCATTGGGGATTTGTCTATGCTCTTTCCTTTATATGCTTATGTAATCACCTATCAATATGAAGTCATGACTAATTATTTTATTTTGGTTATAATACATCACTGCTGTACTTCTTTTGTTACTCAATTTTTTTCTAGCTTTGGTTATTGTAAACTTTCATTTGCTCCTATGTCCCCAAGATTGCGTTTTTTAGTTTGTCATTTGTGTTTCTAAGCACTTTCTTACTTTCTGGAGCTACAAGATGCTCCCGGATCATTGTGTATATTTGCTGCTCCAGTCCAAGATGCAACTATTTCTCCAATAGTCCTGGTTTCCCTTATTAGAAAATGGTATTTAGAAACAAAGATTGGGTTTTAGGTGCTATGTGTATGTGCGTGTGTGCACGCGCTCAGTCGTGTCCAACTCTTTTGCACCCCATGGACTGTAGCCCACCAGGCTCCTCTCTCCATGGAATTTTCCAGGCAAGAATACTGGAGTAGGTTGTCATTCCCTTCTCCAGGGGATCTTCCTGACCCAGGGATTGAACCTGCATCTCCTGAGTCTTTTGCATTGGCAGGCGAATTCTTTACCACTGAGCCACCTGGGAATCCCTGTGCTAGTACACTTTTAAATTTCTGATTTACTAATTTTTTTTTTAATTAAGTAGCTGCTGAATTTTGACAAATGTTTTTTCTGTGTCTTTTGAGATGATAATATGTTTTGTGTTTTTAGTCTGCTGATGTGGTGAATTACATTTACTGACTTTGGAAAATTTATCTGACCTTACATTTCCTGGATACACTCTGGTTGGCCATGATATATTATCCTTTCTTTGTATTGCTAAAAGTAATATGCTAATTTCTTGAATTTTTGCACCTAAGATTTTCCTCCAATATTCCTTTCTCCCAGTTCTTTAAACAATATAGGTTTTGCTGTGACAGTATCTGCAGATATAATTGAAGTTACTAATCAGCTGACCTTCAGGAAATTATCCTGGATTATGTTGTTGAATGCAATGTAATCACATGAGTCCTTAAAAGCATATGATGAAGGCAGAAGTGTCAGAGGGATGTAAAGAAGTAATTAAGGAGGAGAAGTTAGAGATATTTCATAGATGAGAAGGATTCGAAGGTCTGTTGCTGGATTTGAAATATTGGAAGCCATGTGTAGGAACTGAAAAGAGGTGATTGGGAGCTAAGGGCAACCACTGACTGGTAATCATGTGAAAGTATGGGAAACTCAGTCTTATAGCTGCAAAATCTTGATTCAAATAATAACCTGAATGATCCTAAGAGTGGATATCTTCACAGAGACTTGAGTAGGGTCTCACCTTCAGACATCCTTATTCTAGTCCAGTAAGTCTTGGGTCAGATTTCTGACTTACAAAAACAAAGATAATCATTTTATGTTACTTTAAGGTGCTGCTGCTGCTGCTGCTGCTAAGTCACTTCAGTCGTGTCTGACTCTGTGCGACCCCACAGATGGCAGCCCACCAGGCTGCCACATCCCTGGGATTCTCCAGGCAAGAACACTGGAATGGGTTCCCATTTCCTTCCCATTTCCTTCTCCTATGCATGAAAGTGAAAAGTAAAAGTGAAGTAGCTCAGTCGTGTCCGACTCTTAGTGACCCCATGGACTGCAGTCTACCAGGCTCCTCTATCCATGGGATTTTTGAGGCCAGAGTACTGGAGTGGGGTGCCATTGCCTTCTCTGCTGTAAGGTTCTAAGTCTGTTCAAATGTTTTGTTTTGTTTTGTTTAACGTGAGCAATATAAAACAAAAGCACTTTCATTATAGTCATTTCTACTTCCATCAAGCAGTTATTCTGCATTTCATAGCATATTGAACGTCAGAAAATAATTAAAGGAGTGCTGATTATGTATATATATACATATATATAATATTATATCATTATATATAATATATATTCTATATATACATGGAAAACTTGAAGCAGTGACATGCATTATTTAATACAGTAAGACATATATTGCTAACCCTGGAACCCGGTCTAAAATCCTCTTCTAACAGATGAAGTAACTGAAGCATAAAGAAATTCAGAGATTTGATCAAAGACAAATAACGAGATAGTGGAAAGGCATTATTTATAATACAAGGTCTTTCTCCTTGAATCTCAGATTCAGGACAAAAAATGGGGCTATTTTAATCAATATGTTCTTCATGTGTTCCTAAAAGGATGTAGGATAAAGTTTCTGGGAATAACTTCACAGATGGGACAGAAACAGATACTAAATTAAGGGTAAGATTTGTTTAGTTCAACAAACATAAAATAGAAATTTAGATATAAGAATGAGCCAGTACATTAGAAAATCTTCTGTAGTAGGTTAAGAATTGTAGAGCTCTGGTGGGAATAAATGACAAAAAGCATTGAAAATCAAAGACGTTTGTATTTATGTTGAAAGTGGTAAGCATTTTTGATAATATATCATTTCTGATAATAAATCCATTGACTATAAGTATTTTGTTACCTTGACAATTAGGTAGTAATATGAGGACTAACAAAAATAACATTTATGGAGACATTATTTTGTTCATATTGTGTTTAAAATTGCATTGAATTTAAACCCTGTACACAGAATTTTCATGGATACTTGAATTTTGATCTGTTACACATTGTTCTAAATTATTTTGCTGCTCTATAGATGACCACTATGATTTCCTACGAACAAAGCTAGTGGAGGTGATGGAATTCCAATTGAGCTATTTCAAATCCTGAAAGATGATGCTTTGAAAGTGCTGCACTCAATATGCGAGCAAATTTGGAAAACTCAGCAGTGGCCACAGGACTGGAAAAGGTCAGTTTTCATTCCAATCCCAAAGAAAGGCAATGCCAAAGAATGCTCAAACTACTGCACAATTGCACTCATCTCACACACTAGTAAAGTAGTGCTCAAAATTCTCCAAGCCAGGCTTAAGCAATACGTGAACCATGAACTTCCTGATGTTCAAGCTGGTTTTAGAAAAGGTAGAGGAACCAGAGATCAAATTGCCAACATCTGCTGGATCATTGGAAAAGCAAAAGAGTTCAAGAAAAACATCTATTTATGCTTTATTGATTATGCCAAAGCCTTGACGGTGTGGATCACAATAAACTGTGGAAAATTCTGAAAGAGATGGGAATACCAGACCACCTGAACTGCCTTTTGAGAAACCTATATGCAGGTCAGGAAGCAACAGTTAGAACTGGACATGGAACAACAGACTGGTTCCAAATAGGAAAAGGAGTATGTCAAGGCTGTAAGTTGTCACCCTGCTTAAACTTCTATGCAGAGTACATCATGAGAAACGCTGGGCTGGAAGATGCACAAGCTGGAATCAAGATTGCTGGGAGAAATATCAATAACCTCAGGTATGCAGATGACACCACCCTTATGGCAGAAAGTGAAGAGGAACTAAAAAGCCTCTTGATGAAAGTGAAAGAGGACAGTGAAAAAGTTGGCCTAAAGCTCAACATTCAGAAAACAAAGATCATGGCATCTGGTCCCATCACTTTATGGGAAATAGATGGAGAAACAGTAAATACAGTATCAGACTTTATTTTTGGGGGCTCCAAAATCATTGTAGATGGTTATTGCAGCCACGAAATTAAAAGATGCTTACTCCTTGGAAGGAAAGTTATGACCAACCTAGATAGCATATTCAAAAGCAGAAACATTACTTTGCCAACAAAGGTCAGTCTAGTCAAGGCTATGGTTTCTCCAGTGGTCATGTATGGATGTGAGGGCTGGACTGTGAAGAAGGCTGAGCGCCAAAGAATTGATGCTTTTGAACTGTGGTGTTAGAGAAGACTCTTGAGAGTCCACTGGACTACAAGGAGATCCAACTAGTCCATTCTAAAGGAGATCAGTTCTGGGTGTTCTTTGGAAGGAATGATGCTAAAGCTGAAACTCCAACACTTTGGCCACTTTATGCAAAGAGTTGACTCATTGGAAAAGACCCCGAAGCTGGGAGGGATTGGGGGCAAGAGGAGAAGGGGACGACAGAGGATGAGATGGCTGGATGGCATCACCGGCTCGATGGACGTGAGTTTGGGTGAACTCCCGGAGTTGGTGATGGACAGGGAGGCCTGGCGTGCTGCAATTCATGAGGTCGCAAAGAGTCAGACACGACTGAGAGACTGAACTGAACTGAACTGATGATTTCCTAGCTTCTCAGTAAAGAGCTGAAAACCTTTGTAGGAACTATTTCCTTCGGAAACTTTCAGAAAGAACACTTTCAGAAACAAAGTGTTTGTTGTCTTCTCAAACTGATTCCATTCATCAGTTATTTGGTGGTCTTCTGGGGTTCACTGATTGTGGAAACCAAATTGTTAATGTCTTTTAAGACTACACATTTGTGTGGAGAACTGGATTTTGCCAGTATTTTTATTTTTAATGTCTCATTTTTTTCTGGGAAATGTCAGCTTGAATACTTGAATGAATTGAGGAAGACAAAAATAGACTATCAAGGAAAGGTAGGTAGTTTTGAGCTATTATTCTAAAATAACAAATAGGATATGTAATTATGGGTATTTATGCTTAATGAATTGTAACAGTGATATTATCTAACAACATTGTTAGCTTTTTACCCTATATACCTACTTGATTCTCAAGAAGTTAGACTGTACAGAATAAATATACATTTCAGAGATTATTTCTCTTTCAAAATTCATGGCTGAGACAAACAAGAACATTAGATTACCTCACGACTTTTTCCTATGGAAGGAAACTAAACCAACACAAAACACATACTAATTCTTAATTTTTTATAAAAATGCACAATAGTTCCTATTTTCAACAAGGTTCTTTTAATGGTTGTAATGGCCAAGTCCATCCATATCAGCTCCAGAAATACAGCTATAAACCTTTATGGTTCATTCTTACTTCTAGTTTTTCCCTTCAAACTAGGGTGCATTAGAAGTACTGTATTTTTTTGTGGAAAAATTAGAAGTTGAGGGAATATTCTTGTCAGTTATTTGTTATAGCAGAGCTTGGTTTCTTTGATAAGAGTAAGATATCATTACCTGTAATGCATTGGACCTAGAAGACAAACTTGGAAGTCATTTAATTCAACACTCTCAATTTCAGATCATGACACCAAGGTACATACATGGTATTGTGACTTCCCCAAATTTACAGAGAGAATCAGTGACAAACCCAGAACTAATGTTCTTGAGTACTGACTATCAGACAAATGCCTTTCTTTTATAGTATTCCATCTCTTATTGCTGGGGAAATGTCAGTGGTTTACAAAGTCCTAATTCATAGTTTAATGATCACATGATAGATTTCTTTCTCATAGGAAAATGTCAGTCAATTTATCCTACTGCATATTCTCAGAAGTTCTTTCAGACTTTCTGGAAATAATTTGCAATTAAATAATCCATAGGCACCTAGAAGAATTAACATGTTACTTAACTAGCTCAGCTTTTTCTTAAGACATCTAGTTTCTCTCTTAAGAAAGAATAGAGGGCAGCAAAGAAACTGTTTATTGACAGCCTGCTATATCACTGGACTCTGTACCAGCCATGTCAGGACTTATGTTACCTCAGCTAGTTTTAAAAGATATATATTATTTTATACTCAACTTTTTAGGACTTCAAGGTTTTCTTTTTTAAGTTTCACAATATTTATAATCAGGAAATTTATCTTGATAGCTGATCTTAACTTGTTTTCAGTGTTGTCTTCCTAGCTAAACATCCAAGTTTATGTATCAGGAGTTTACTACATGTTAACATGAATAGTAGAATATATTTTGTTATATAAATTTTTACAATCTGCAAGGTCTTTAATTCTTAATACAGATATTTTATGTTCATTTATCAGTTGTTAGAAACTTTGTCATTTCAGTAATTTTTTAGTTTTCAGTTCAATTCAGTCGCTCAGTCGTGTCCGACTCTTTGTGACCCCATGGATCGCAGCACGCCAGGCCTCCCTGTCCATCACCAACTCCGGGAGTTCACTCAGACTCATGTCCATCGAGTCAGTGATGCCATCCAGCCATCTCATTCTCTGTCGTCCCCTTCTCCTCCTGCCCCCAATCCCTCCCAGCATCAGAGTCTTTTCCAATGAGTCAACTCTTTGCATGAGGTGGCCAAAGTACTGGAGTTTCAGCTTTAGCATCAGTCCTTCCAAAGAAATCCCAGGGCTGATCTCCTTCAGAATGGACTGGTTGGATCTCCTTGCAGTCCAAGGGACTCTCAAGAGTCTTCTCCAACACCACAGTTCAAAAGCATCAATTCTTCGGTGCTCAGCTTTCTTCACAGTCCAACTCTCACATCCATACATGACCACTGGAAAAACCACAACCTTGACTAGATGGACCTTTGTTGTCAAAGTAATGTCTCTGCCTTTGAATATGCTGTCTAGGTTGGTCATAACTTTCCTTGCAAGGAGTAAGCGTCTTTTAATTTGATGGCTGCAGTCACCATCTGCAGTGATTTTGGAGCCCCAAAAAATAAAGTCTGACACTGTTTCCACTGTTTCCCCATCTATTTCCCATGAAGTGATGGGACCGGATGCCATGATCTTCATTTTCTGAATGTTGAGCTTTAAGCCAACTTTTTCATTCTCCACTTTCACTTTCATCAACAGGCTTTTTAGTTCCTCTTCACTTTCTGCCATAAGGGTGGTGTCATCTGCATATCTGAGGTTATTGATATTTCTCTGGGCAATCTTGATTCTAGCTTGTGCTTCCTCCAGTCCAGCGTTTCTCATGATGTACTCTGCATATAAGTTAAATAAGCAGGGTGACAATATACAGCCTTGATGTACTCCTTTTCCTATTTGGAACCAGTCTGTTGTTCCATGTCCAGTTCTAACTGTTGCTTCCTGACCTGCATACAGATTTCTCAAGAGGCAGGTCAGGTGGTCTGGTATTCCCATCTCTTTCAGAATTTTCCACAGTTTATTGTGATCAACACCAGTCGTTTTTAGTTTTAATAATCTATAATTGATTTGTGGCTTAAAAAAAAGACTCTATCCCTTAGATGGAGGAGTTTTTCTCACTCCCCACCTCTTGTCATTGCAGGTGTTCATCTCAGCTTTTGGTTTGCTCTCCATCTTGAATTTCTTATTTACTCTGTGCTGACTACTGCTCTATAGCTTTTGCCACCTTTCTATTTCAGTATATACATAATGTATACAATTCTTTAAATTACTATCTTGTTGCTGTCAATAAAGCCTATTAGTAATGCCTTCACTTAAGAGTAAAACATTGTCTTATTTGGTACAATCTCGAGTAATGACTTCCTAGTGAAGTATGCTCTCTTGGATTTGGCAGGATAAAATAGATTATCACATTTTTAGTTTGGTCTACCTTACTGAGTATAAGATACTATCTGTGACACCTTCTTACCAGATGGCGTGATCTTGTCATACCTCTTATAAAATATAATATATAAGCCTATTTGTCAATAATTCAGGACCCACAGCATAAATCAGTCATATGGTCTGTTCCAGCAGATGGGGAAGTTCTATTTTCATATTTAAGATCTAATTCATAAAATGTTTTTCAGCCTATTTCTATATAATTCTCATATACTCATAAAGGAGTAGTACAGAATGTACTTCTTGTTATAAACTAATATTAACTTTTTTACCAAACGTTTCTGTAGACCCATACAAACATTAAAAATGAGCTACTATATTACATAGTTCAGCATTTTACTCAAAGATAAACTACAGTATAGTAATATAGTTTTCTTAAATAAATTTACTTTTACAAGTGAGAAACTTGATCTGTTGGGAAAAAAAAAAAATGATTACTATTTTTCCAGGATGCTTGAACAAATGACCATATGATTTAGATATGTGTGTATGTGTTAGTTACTTAGTCATGTCTGACTCTTTGTGACCCCATGGACTGTAGCTTGCCAGGCCCCTCTGTCTATGGGATTCTCAGGTGACAATACTGGAGTGGATTGCCATTGCCTTCTCCAGGGGATCTTCCTGACCCAGGAATCAAACCCCGATCTCCTGAATTACAGGTAGATTCTTTAACATCTGAGCTATAGAGAAGTCCACACTTAGATGGATATGTGTATATTCATCAATTTGGACAATAATTATATTAAGATTTATTAATTTTGCTAGAAGTTGATAGTGTTTGGGGAATCTTGACCACCACCTGTAACAAGCAATCTTGTTAATGGGAAAGATAATTTATTTGTAATTATTTAGACTTTTGAAAAATGGTTTTTAAAATGATATTTAAAAAAATAAGAAAATCAAGACAAATATGATATTGGAACTATTAAGAAAATTCTTGAGAAAAACACCTATCTTGGCTGAAATACTTTAATGTTTACAAAGGTATTTGTCATATTTCTTATTTCATTGATACCTCACAATAAATCGGCAGAGAAGATGTTATCTCTGTTCTATAGGTCAGGAAACTGAAGCTCACAGTTTAACATTATTCTCTTGATTCTGTGTTCAATATCCTTTCTGGTACTTTCATATCATATTTTTTAGTTGAATGGCATTTTAATTCTTTTGAATTTGACAGTGGATAGCAGGCCACTGCCATTTGTGATATAGCAAAGGGCTTAGAAAGTGTTGTAGAAACATTATGGTTAAAGGAAAATTCTATATATCAAGCTACCTCCAAAATTTTAGGGAATACAGCTCAGTAAACATTGTTCATTAACAAAAGTGGGTTAATTCATATATTCATTTAAGGTAAACTGTACTTAGGAGGTTAATCTCAGGAAACAGTTTAAGATGCTCAAATCTAAAAACAGAAAAAGAACATTTACAAGATTACTTTTATGTCACTGCTAAAAGTTCTTCCTTAACATTTGACAAGGAATAGCAAAGTTTCTTGAATATGCCTATTTATACAGAGTGAATTAAGTCAGGAAAAAAAAAAAAACACACCAATACAGTATATTAACACATATATATGGAATTTAGAAAGATGGTAACAATGACCCTACATGTGAGACAGCAAAAGAGACACAGATATAAAGAACAGACTTTTGGACTCTGTGGGAGAAGGTGAGGGTGGGATGATTTGAGAGAGTAGTATTGAAACACGAATATTACCATATGTGAAATAGATGACCAGTCCAAATTTGATGCATGAAACAGGACACTCAAAGCCGGTGCACCGGGACAACCCTGAGAGATGGGATGGGGAGAGAGGTGGGTAGGGGGTTCAGGATGGGGGACACATGTACACCTATGGCTGATTCATGTCAATGTATGGCAAACACCACTACAATATTGTAAAGTAATTAGCCTCCAATTAAAATAAATAAATTAAAGAAAAAACAACCACAGTGAGATAGCGTCTCACACCCATGAGAATGCCCACTATGACACACACAAAAAAACAAACAAACAAAAACGAAGGCCAGAAAATAAAAAGTGTTCTCAAAGGAAAAAAAAAATTATATTTTTTCCTTGCAAAGCCTTTTTTGGGGGAGGAATACAATGAATAGATCCATACAATGTTAGATCATCTTGAAGGCTTCTAAAGCACTGAATCACTGCCTGATGTCACCCTCTCCCATTAGTCCTTTCTGAAAAAGACCATAAGGCAGATAAGAAAAGTAAAGTTTTTTTTTCATCTGGAGCTACTGCTATCAGAGTGTAGATTAAGTTTGTAAAAGAAATTTGACCATTTTTTAAATTTCTTTCCTTCTTTGATGTGGTTCTTCATGTATTTCTGGGACAAAATTAGCAAATGCAAACCTTTATAAGGCAAACAATCCTCTCTTTATCTTACTACTCACAACACTGAAAGGATATTGCGGTCCCTGTTTTTTTTTTTTTTTTTTTTTTATGTTTCTCTTTTTTTTTTTTTTATTTCATGAAGAAACTGGAATTCTGACAGGTATAGTAACTCGACCAAAATGACTGTTAGAGCTGAAATTTGAAACCACATTTACATATCTCCAGATCACAATGGTCTGGTGGTGGAAACTAGACTTTATATTTCAAAGACTAATAATAATTATTATTATAAATGTATATTTATTTTTATATATTTATTCACTACCAATGAATGCAGTTGTTTTATTTACAAAATCCATCTTAACCCTCACAGCAACTACACAAATTGTAAAGTTTCATCTTCTTTATTTTGTAAATGAGAATACTGAGTATTTGCACAAGATCAAATATCCACTGAGTAACTAAAGCAGTTGTTCAGTTGCTAAGTCCTGTCTGACTCTTTCTAACCCCGTGGACTGCAGCACACCCAGCTCCTCTGTCTTACACTATCTCCCAAATCTTGCTCAAACTCATGTCCATTGAGTTGGTGATATATCTAAACTTTTAATCTTCTGCCACCCCCACTCCCCTTCTTTTGCCTTCAATATTTCCCAGTATCAGGGTCTTCCAATGAGTCAGCTCTTCACATCAGGTGGCCAAAGTATGAGAGCTTCAGCTTTAACATCAGTCCTTCCAATGAATATTCAGGGTTGATTTCCTTTAGGATTGACTGGTTTGATCATTGTGCAGTCCAAGGGACTCTCAAGAATCTTATCCAGCAACACAGTTCTCCTTCTCCAGCATCAGTGTTTCAGCAATTATCCTTCTTTGTGGTCCAAATCTCACATCAGAACATGACTACTGGAAAAAACATACCTCTGATTATACATACACTATCATCAAAATGATATATTTGTTCTTTAATACATTGTCTAATTTTGTCATAGCTTTACTTCTAAGGAGCAAGCACCTTTTAATTTCATGCCTTCAGCCACTATCTGCAGTGATTTATGACCCCAAGGAAACAAAATTTGTCACTGCTTCCATTTTCCCCTTTCTATTTGCCATGATGGGATGAGATGACATGATCTTCATTTTTTGAATGTTGAGTCTCAAGCCAGCTTTTTAATCCTATTTCACAGTCATCAAGAGGCTTTTTAGTCCCTCTTCACTTTCTGCCCTTAGAGTGGTATCATCTGCACCTCTGAGGTGGTTGATATTTCTCCCAGCAATCTTGATTCCAGCTTGTGATTCATCTAACATGGCTATTCACAGATTGTATTCTGCATATAAGTTAAATGAGCAGGGTGACAATAAACAACCTTGACATACTCCTTTCCCAATTTGGAACCATTCAGTTGTTCCATGTCCTATTCTAACTGTTGCTTCTTGACCCGCATACAGGTTTACTCAGGAGACAGGTAAGGTGGTCTGGTACTCCAATCTCTAAAAATTTTCCACAGCTTGTTGTGATCCCCACAATTAAAGGCTTTTGCATAGTCAATGAAGAAGGAGTAGATGTTTTTCCAGAACTCCTTTACTTTCTCTATGATGCAATGAATGTTGGTAGTACAATCTCTTGTCCCTCTGCCTCTTCAAAACCCAGCTTGTACATTTGGAAGTTCTCAGTTCACAAACTACTGAAGCCTAGCTTGAAGAATTTTGAGCATATTCTTACTAGAATGTGAAATGATCACAATTGCCCAGTAGTTTGAACATTCTTTGACATTGCCCTTTTTTGGGATTGGAATGAAAACTGACCTTTTCCATTCCTGTGGCCACTGCTGACATTTTTAAACTTGCTGGCATATTGAGGCAGCACGTTAACAGCATCACCTTTTAGGATTTGAAATATCTCAGCTGGAATCCCATCTCCTCCTCTAGCTATGTTTATAGCAGTGCTTCCAAAGGCCACTTGACTTCATACTCCCTGCTGTCTGGCTGAACGTCAGTAACTACACCATCATGGTTATCTGGGTCATTAGGACCTTTTTTTCTATAGTTTTTCTATGTATTCTTGACACCTCTCCTTAACCTCTCCTACTTCTGTTAGGTCCTTACCATTGTGTCTTTTATTATGCCCATCCTTGCATGAAGTATTCCCTTGATAACTCCAATTTTCATGAAGAGATCTCTAGTCTTTCCCGTTCTATTGTTTATCTCTATTTTTTTGTGTTGCCCACTTAAGAAGGCCTTCTGATCTCTCCTTGCTGTTCTATGGAATTTTGCATTCAACTGTGTGTATCTTTCCCTTCTCCCCTTGTTTTTCACGTCTCTTTGCTCAGCTATTGTAAAGGTTTCTCAGACAATCGTTTTACCCCTTGCATTTCTTAATCTTTGGGATGGTTTTGGTCACTGCCTCCTATACAGTGTTATGAACTTCTATCCATGGTATGTTTCATTAATTGCAATAAATGTGTCATACTAATATAAGATTTTAAGTAGCTCAGTAATGCATTATGTCCTGAGAGTTGCCATAACAAAATATTACAGATCTGGTAGCTTAAATAACACAAATATATTTTTTCACAGTTTTGGAGACGAGAAGTCCAAGATTAAGCTGCCAGCAGATTTGATTTCTTCTGAAGCCTCTCTTCTTGGCTTGCAGATGACTTTCTTCTTGCTGCATCTTCAAATGGTCATTCAGCTGTGTGCACATATCCCTGGTGCCACTGTGTTCAAATGTCTTATTTTTATAAGGACATCAATCAGATTGGATGAGGTTCTACCCTAATAATCTCATTTCAAGTTAATACATTATTAGTCCCAGCCCCAAATCCAGTCACATTCTAAGGTAATGTGCTTGTGTTTTCAGTCGCCCAGTCACGTCCAACTCTTTGCATCTCCACAGACTGTAGTCCATCAGGCTCCTCTGTCCATGGGATTTCCAAACCAAGAATACTGGAATGAATTGCCATTTCCTTCTCCAGGGGATCTTGTCAAACCATAGATCAAACCAACATCTCCTGCATTGGAAAGTGGATTCTTTATCACTGAGCCATCTGGGAAGCCCCTCTAAGGTTAATAATCCAATATAATTCCAATATAATTAATGTCATTATATAAAAAGAGAAATTTGGACACAGAAACATGCATTTAAGGAAGGTGTCAAGTGACAGAGAAGATGGTCATTCACAAGCCAAGAAGAAAGGCATAGAACAGATCTTTTCCTTATAGCTCTCAAAAAGAACAATCTCTGCCTATAACTTGCCTTTTACTTCCAGCCTTCAGAACTCAGAAACAAATTTCTGTTGTCTAAGCCACCTAGTGTTAGTATTTTGTTGTGGAAGACATAGCAAATTAAAACAGATTTCGGTATCAGGAAGTGGGGTTCTGTTTTAACAACAACAACAACAAAAATGTAGAATTTGGTAATGAGTAGAGGTTAGTAGAGTTTTGGAGAAGGCAATGGCAACCCACTCCAGTACTCTTGCCTGGAAAATCCCATGGACAGAGGAGCCTGGTGGGCTGCAGTCCATGAGGTCGCTAAGAGTCAGACAGGACTGAGCGACTTCACTTTCACTTTTCACTTTTCAATTTCATGCATTGGAGAAGGAAATGGCAACCCACTCCAGTGTTCCTGGTTGGAGAATCCCAGGGACGGCAGAGCCTGGTGAGCTGCCATCTGTGGGGTCGAACAGAGTCGTACACAACTGAAGCGACTTAGCAGCAGCAGCAGCAGCAGCACACTAATTTAATAAGCCTATATGGTAAAACCGAAATTTATAAAGTATTTTAGAAAAGAAAAAAAGAAAGTATTTTAGTATTTTATAAAGTATTTTAGAAGAATACAATAGGAGAAAGACTTGTGACCTTGAATTATGCAAAGTTTTCTTAGGTAAAATTAAAAAACAAAATTCATAAAAAATTATAGACTGTGTCATCAAGATGGTCAAGTAAGAGAATATAGAGTTCACCTCTCCCACAAATACATCAAAAATACATCTACATTTTGAACTATCTTAATTGAAAACTAATTGGAAACTGGTAGAAAGTCTCCTGTGCAACCAACATTTTAAGAAAGATACACACTTAATTGGGTAGAATGGAAAGAAAGGTGATCAGGTTGGGAATAGTGCCCATACTCAGAAGAAAAGGAAGATTACATGGGCAGATATCTGCCCTGGGTAGTTAGTAGTTCAAGCCACAGACTGAATGTCCAAGTTTTGTCCTATGTAAAGGGGAAAAGCCTTCTTGGCTGGTAGGAAGGCCACTGGAACTAATAGAAGGACTGAGGGAAGCCTGGACTCCACTCCTGAGGAGCACAAGCATTCAGGTTTTCCCTCAGGGAAAGGTGGAGAGAGATCTGCTCTAGTGGTTGCCAAGTGTCCCACAAACACGTTGACATACACCCCAGCATGAGCAGAGTGAACACTCTGGCCCAACTCCAGGACAGAGCACAGCACTGGATCTGGGGCAGTCATGACCAGGGAAAATCTTTGACCATGGACACAGAGAAGACCCAGTCACAAAGTGGAACCTGAGTGGGGAGTCAGTGGCCATTGTTGGTGCTTACTCAGGCAGTACCTCAGAAGTAGCCCAGATCTCTGATGGCAGCTCCTTCCTCATAGCTCACCCCTGGATAAAAGCCAGGAGGCAATGTGCGCTGCCGCCCCCACCCCCCGCCCCAGCCTATACAGCAATTCTAAAACACTGCAAGTACAGCAGAGGCTGGAGGTAGTAATTGGTTGCAAAGGACAAAGAAGATTTTCACCCTAGTTTGTGTCTCAGTGGAACAAGGGAAAATATTGTGGGCACCTGCATAGGCAATGTACTAAACATCAGTCAATGGCCAACATGAGCTGAAAGCCTACATAAGCCCCACTTGTCTCAGCACTGCCCTTCTTCAGGGCAAGGGTCTCAGAGCAATGAGAGGGAAAAACATACACTTAAAAGAACAGAACAAGCTCGGTCCTGATACTCAGGACTTCTTCACCAGCAATGTGGCAGCAGACTTCATCCCTGATAGGGTGGTGATGGCCACTGACCAGAGGGGAAGACTTGCCTAGAAAACTAGCACCAGCTCTAGGCAGTCCATCTACAGTCCCATCCCCTAGAAAAATGAAAGCTTCCATCAAACACTGAAGAAAAATATGATTTGAGTCTACATCAAACCAGTTCTTCCACCAAAGGTATTGGGCACACACAGTCAATATAGAGATGCTCCCACGTAAGGTAACACCTTCAGGACAACAATAGATACTGTTTCAAGTAAAATCATAGAGGCAGAGAAAATTAACCAAAATGAAAAGGCACAGGAACTATGTTCAATTGAAAATGCAAAAGGAAAACCTTAAAAAATAAAACAGAAATAAACAGTCTATCAGATTAAAAATTCAAAGCACTGGTAGTAAAAATGTTAAATGAATTAGGGAAAACTGTTGATGTACATAGTGAACACTTTAACCAGAAACTATAAGATATAAAAAAATACCAAATTAGAAATGAGGAATTTCATAGCTAAAATTAAAAACAAAATATACTAGAAGGAATGAACAGCATACTAAGTGATATGGAAAAATGGATAAATGATCTGGAAGAAAGAATAATGGAAATTACCAAACCAGAAGAGCAAAAAAGAAAAACAAATTTTTTAAAATAAAAATCATTTAAGATATATGTGTGAAAACATTAACCACAACAATATTTGCATTATCAGGGTCTCAGAAGGAGAAGGGAGAGAAAAATGTGTCAAGAATTATTTTGAGGAATTTATGGCTGAAAACATGCTGAACATGAAAAAAGAAACATAAATCCAGGTATAAGCAGCACAGAGGCTTCCAAACAAGATTAACCCGAACACAGAGTCATACCAAGGCATATAATAATTAAAGTAAATACAAAATGAAAGATACAAAGATAATTCTAAAAATATAAAGAGAAAAACAACAAGTCTCATAAAATGAAACCCCTATAAGGCCATCAGTTAATTTCTCTGCAGAAAATTTGCAGGCCACAAGAGAGTGCCACAATATACTCAAAGTTTTGAAAGGGAAAAATCTAGAACCCAGGATATTGTAGACATCAAGATCATCAATTAAAATCAAAGAAGAGATAAAGAACTCAGATAAGCAAAACCCAAAAGTTTATCAATATGAAACCAACTTTTAAAGAAATTCTGAAAGGTCTCCTCCAAGGGAGGAGCCAAGATGGCGGAGGAGTAGGACGGGGAGAACACTTTCTCCCCCACAAATTCATCAAAAGAGCATTTAAACATCGAGTAAACTCCACAAAACAACTTCTGAATGCTGGCAGAGGACATCAGGCACCCAGAAAAGCAATCCAACTCTTCGAAAGGAGGTAGGAAAAAATATAAAAGACAAAAAAAGAGACAAAAGAGGGAGGGACGGAGTTCCGTCCCGGGAAGGGAATCTTAAAAAGAGAGAAGTTTCCAAACACCAGGAAACCTTCTCACTGCCGAATCTGTGCTGAGCTTTGGAAGCACAGAGGGCAACATGACAGGAAGAAAAAATAAATAAACAATTAAAACTCGAAGATTGCGAGTCCTACGGTAACTCCCCCAGCGGAGAAGCAGCGCAGATGCCTGCATGTGCCATTAACAAGCGGGGGCTGGGCAGGGAGGCGCAGCGCGGGCTGCATCGCTTAGAGTAAGAATCTGGCCTGAATACCCTGAGCACTATCTGAGCGAAATAATTTGGGCTAGCAAACCAGACTGTGGGATATCTACCACGCGAAAAGCCAGCCAACCTAAGACACCGTCAGGCCCGTGCACGGAATAAAGAATTGAACAGAGATAGCCAGCTGCAGACCTTCCCCCTCCAGTGACAGGCAGCCAGAGCCGGAAGGGGGCAATCGCAGCCCCAGAGAGACATTATCTATAAAACTGTAAGCAGGCTTCTTTGCTAACTAAAACTTTTTGGGGGTCTGGACGGTTAACATCTGCCTGAGAAGGTGCGCCGGTTTTACACCCAGATAACCGAGTGGCGGGGAGGCGATAAGTCGCAGCATTGGCGCTCGCCAAACACCTCATCACTTGAGCTGCTCGGACCTGGGAAGAGCACAAAACTCAGGCCCAACTGAGTCTGCGCCTCTGAGGACTACCTGAGTGCCTGAACCTGAGCGGCTTGGACCTGGGAGGTACATGCAACCCAGGGCCAGCCTCGGATTGTTCCCGGTGGAACAACCTAGAGCCCGAGCAGTGTGGGCAGGGAGGCTACACGCACCGTGAGCGGGGGCAGACCCAGTGTGGCTGAGGCACTGCGAGCGCACGCCAGTGTTATTTGTTTGCAGCATCCCTCCCTCCCTCCCCACAGCGCGACTGAACAAAGAGAAGAAATACAGCTCCACCCATCAGAACACCGACACAAGCTTCCCTAACCAGGAAACCTTGACAAGCCACCTGTACAAACCCACACACAGCGAGGAAAAGCCACAATAAAGAGAACTCCACAAACTGCCAGAATACAGAAAGGACACCCCAAACTCAGCAATTTAAACAAGATGAAGAGACAGAGGAATAGCCAGCAGATAAAGGAACAGGATAAATGCCCACCAAACCAAACAAAAGAGGAAGAGATAGGGAATCTACCTGATAAAGAATTCCAAATAATGATAGTGAAATTGATCCAAAATCTTGAAATTAAAATGGAATCACAGATAAATAGCCTGGAGACAAGGATTGAGAAGATGCAAGAAAGGTTTAACAAGGACCTAGAAGAAATAAAAAAGAGTCAATATATAATGAATAATGCAATAAATGAAATTAAAAACACTCTGGAGGCAACAAATAGTAGAATAACAGAGGCAGAAGATAGGATTAGTGAATTAGAAGATAGAATGGTAGAAATAAATAAATCAGAGAGGATAAAAGAAAAACAAATTAAAAGAAATGAGGACAATCTCAGAGACCTCCAGGACAATATTAAACGCTACAACATTCGAATCATAGGGGTTCCAGAAGAAGAAGACAAAAAGAAAGACCATGAGAAAATACTTGAGGAGATAATAGTTGAAAACTTGCCTAAACTGGGGAAAGAAATAATCACCCAAGTCCAAGAAACTCAGAGAATCCTAAACAGGATAAACCCAAGGCGAAACACCCCAAGACACATATTAATCAAATTAACAAAGATCAAACACAAAGAACAAATATTAAAAGCAGCAAGGGAAAAACAACAAATAACACACAAGGGAATTCCCATAAGGATAACAGCTGATCTTTCAATAGAAACTCTTCAAGCCAGGAGGGAATGGCAAGACATACTTAAAATGATGAAAGAAAATAACCTACAGCCCAGATTATTGTACCCAGCAAGGATCTCATTCAAGTATGAAGGAGAAATCAAAAGCTTCTCAGACAAGCAAAAGCTGAGAGAATTCTGCACCACCAAACCAGCTCTCCAACAAATACTAAAGGATATTCTCTAGACAGGAAACACAAAAATGGTGTATAAATTCGAACCCCAAACAATAAAGTAAATGGCAACGGGATCATACTTATCAGTAATTATCTTAAACGTAAATGGGTTGAATGCCCCAACCAAAAGACAAAGACTGGCTGAATGGATACAAAAACAAGACCCCTACATATGTTGTCTACAAGAGACCCACCTCAAAACAGGGGACACATACAGACTGAAAGTGAAGGGCTGGAAAAAGATTTTCCATGCAAATAGGGACCAAAAGAAAGCAGGAGTAGCAATACTCATATCAGATAAAATAGACTTTAAAACAAAGGCTGTGAAAAGAGACAAAGAAGGTCACTACATAATGATCAAAGGATCAATCCAAGAAGAAGATATAACAATTATAAATATATATGCACCCAACACGGGAGCACCACAGTATGTAAGACAAATGCTAACAAGTATGAAAGGATAAATTAACAATAACACAATAATAGTGGGAGACTTTAATACCCCACTCACACCTATGGATAGATCAACTAAACAGAAAATTAACAAGGAAACACAAACTTTAAACAATACAATAGACCAGTTAGACCTAATTGATATGTATAGGACATTTCATCCCAAAACAATGAACTTCACCTTTTTCTCAAGCGCACATGGAACCTTCTCCAGGATAGATCACATCCTGGGCCATAAAGCTAGCCTTGGTAAATTCAAAAAAATAGAAATCATTCCAAGCATCTTTTCTGACCACAATGCAGTAAGATTAGATCTCAATTACAGGAGAAAAACTATTAAAAATTCCAACATATGGAGGATGAACAACACCCTGCTGAATAACCAACAAATCACAGAAGAAATCAAAAAAGAAATCAAAATTTGCATAGAAACGAATGAAAATGAAAACACAACAACCCAAAACCTGTGGGACACAGTAAAAGCAGTCCTAAGGGGAAAGTTCATAGCAATACAGGCACACCTCAAGAAACAAGAAAAAAGTCAAATAAATAACCTAACTCTACACCTAAAGCAACTAGAAAAGGAAGAAATGAAGAACCCCAGGGTTAGTAGAAGGAAAGAAATCTTAAAAATTAGGGCAGAAATAAATGCAAAAGAAACAAAAGAGACCATAGCAAAAATCAACAAAGCCAAAAGCTGGTTCTTTGAAAGGATAAATAAAATTGATAAACCATTAGCCAGACTCATAAAGAAACAAAGGGAGAAAAATCAAATCAATAAAATTAGAAACGAAAATGGAGAGATCACAACAGACAACACAGAAATACAAAGGATCATAAGAGACTACTATCAACAATTATATGCCAATGAAATGGACAACGAGGAAGAAATGGACAAATTCTTAGAAAAGTACAACTTTCCAAAACTCGACCAGGAAGAAATAGAAAACCTTAACAGACCCATCACAAGCACGGAAATTGAAACTGTAATCAAAAGTCTTCCAGCAAACAAAAGCCCAGGTCCAGACGGCTTCACAGCTGAATTCTACCAAAAATTTAGAGAAGAGCTAACACCTATCCTGCTCAAACTCTTCCAGAAAATTGCAGAGGAAGGTAAACTTCCAAACTCATTCTATGAGTCCACCATCACCCTAATACCAAAACGTGACAAAGATCCCACAAAAAAAGAAAACTACAGGCCAATATCACTGATGAACATAGATGCAAAAATCCTAAACAAAATTCTAGCAATCAGAATCCAACAACACATTAAAAAGATCATACACCATGACCAATTGGGCTTTATCCCAGGGATGCAAGGATTCTTCAATATCCACAAATCAATCGATGTAATACACCACATTAACAAATTGAAAAACAAAAACCATATGATTCTCTCAATAGATGAAGAGAAAGCCTTTGACAAAATTCAACACCCATTTATGATAAAAACTCTCCAGAAAGCAGGAATAGAAGGAACATACCTCAACATAATAAAAGCTATATATGACAAACCCACAGCAAACATTATCCTCAATGGTGAAAAATTGAAAGCATTTCCTCCAAAGTCAGGAACAAGACAAGGGTGCCCACTTTCACCATTACTATTCAACATAGTTTTGGAAGTTTTGGCCACAGCAATCAGAACAGAAAAAGAAATAAAAGGAATCCAAATTGGAAAAGAAGAAGTAAAACTCTCACTATTTGCAGATGACATGATCCTCTACATAGAAAACCCTAAAGACTCCACCAGAAAATTACTAGAACTAATCAATGATTATAGTAAAGTTGCAGGATATAAAATCAACACAGAGAAATCCCTTGCATTCCTATACACTAATAATGAGAAAACAGAAAGAGAAATTAAGGAAACAATTCCATTCACCATTGCAACGAAAAGAATAAAATACTTAGGAATATATCTACCTAAAGAAACTAAAGCCCTATATATAGAAAACTATAAAACACTGGTGAAAGAAATCAAAGAGGACACTAATAGATGGAGAAATATACCATGTTCATGGATTGGAAGAATCAATATAGTGAAAATGAGTATACTACCCAAAGCAATTTATAGATTCAATGCAATCCCTATCAAGCTACCAACAGTATTCTTCACAGAGCTAGAACAAATAATTTCACAATTTATATGGAAATACAAAAAACCTCGAATAGCCAAAGCAATCTTGAGAAAGAAAAATGGAACTGGAGGAATCAACCTACCTGACTTCAGGCTCTACTACAAAGCCACAGTTATCAAGACAGTATGGTACTGGCACAAAGACAGAAATATAGATCAATGGAACAAAATAGAAAGCCCAGAGATAAATCCACACACATATGGACACCTTATCTTTGACAAAGGAGGCAAGAGTATACAATGGATTAAAGACAATCTCTTTAACAAGTGGTGCTGGGAAATCTGGTCAACCACTTGTAAAAGAATGAAACTAGAACACTTTCTAACACCATATACAAAAATAAACTCAAAATGGATTAAAGATCTAAACATAAGACCATAAACTATAAAACTCCTAGAGGAGAACATAGGCAAAACACTCTCTGACATACATCACAGCAGGATCCTCTATGACCCACCTCCCAGAATATTGGAAATAAAAGCAAAAATAAACAAATGGGACCTAATTAAACTTAAAAGCTTCTGTACATCAAAGGAAACTATTAGCAAGGTGAAAAGACAGCCTTCAGAATGGGAGAAAATAATAGCAAATGAAGCAACCGACAAACAACTAATCTCAAAAATATACAAGCAACTCCTAGAGCTCAACTCCAGAAAAATAAATGACCCAATCAAAAAATGGGCCAAAGATCTAAATAGACATTTCTCCAAAGAAGACATACAGATGGCTAACAAACACATGAAAAGATGCTCATCATCACTCATTATCAGAGAAATGCAAATCAAAACTACTATAAGATACCATTTCACACCAGTCAGAATGGCTGTGATCCAAAAGTCTACAAATAATAAATGCTGGAGAGGGTGTGGAGAAAAGGGAACCCTCTTACACTGTTGGTGGGAATGCAAACTAGTACAGCCACTATGGAGAACAGTGTGGAGATTCCTTCAAAAACTGGAAATAGAACTGCCTTATGATCCAGCAATCCCACTGCTGGGCATACACACTGAGGAAACCAGAAGGGAAAGAGACATGTGTACCCCAATGTTCATCGCAGCACTGTTTATAATAGCCAGGACATGGAAACAACCTAGATGTCCATCAGCAGATGAATGGATAAGAAAGCTGTGGTACATATACACAATGGAGTATTACTCAGCCATTAAAACAAATACATTTGAATCAGTTCTAATGAGGTGGATGAAACTGGAGCCTATTCTACAGAGTGGAGTAAGCCAGAAGGACAAACACCATACAGTATACTAACGCATATATATGGAATTTAGAAAGATGGTAACGATAACCCTGTGTACGAGACAGCAAAAGAGACACTGATGTAGAGAACAGGCTTATGGACTCTGTGGGAGAGGGAGAGGGTGGGAAGATTTGGGAGAATGGCATTGAAACATGTGAAATATCATGTATGAAACGAGATGCCAGTCCAGGTTCAATGCACGATGCTGGATGCTTGGGGCTGGTGCACTGGGACGACCCAGAGGGATGGTATGGGGAGGGAGGAGGGAGGAGGGTTCAGGATGGGGAACACATGTATAATTTTTTTTTAATTAAAATTGAATAAAAAAATAAAAAATGAAAGGTCTCCTCCAACTAAAGAAATAATATATAAGGAAGGGAAAATTCCACTAGGAAATGAAAGTATATCGAAAGGACTGAGGATCAAATACTTAGATAAAATAGTATGGAGATTAAAGGGCAAAAAATTGTAAAATCAACTATAACTACAATAAACAGTGAAGGACTAAGCATGAAGATGTAATATATGACATCATAAACACAAATTATTAGGTCAGTTCAGTCACTCAGTCGTGTCCCAATCTTTGCAACCCCATGAATCGCAGCACGCCAGGCCTCCCTGTCCATCACCAACTCCCGGAGTTCACTGGGACTCACGTCCATCAAGTCAGTGATTCCATCCAGCCATCTCATCCTCTGTCGTCCCCTTCTCCTCCTGCCCCCAATCCCTCCCAGCATCAGAGTCTATTCCAATGAGTCAACTCTTCGCATGAGGTGGCCAAAGTACTGGAGTTTCAGCTTTAGCATCAGTCCTTACAAAGAAATCCCAGGGCTGATCTCCTTCAGAATGGACTGGTTGGATCTCCTTGCAGTCCAAGGGACTCTCAAGAGTCTTCTCCAACACCACACTTCAAAAGCATCAATTCTTCAGCACTCAGCTTTCTTCACATTCCAACTCTCATGTCCATACATGACCACAGGATAAAACATAGCCTTGACTAGACGGACCTTGACGAGACGGACCTTGACGAGACGGACCTTGACGAGACGGACCTTGACGAGACGGACCTTGACTAGACGGACTAGAGGTAGCAAAGTAATGTCTCTGCTTTTGAATATGCTATCTAGGTTGGTCATAACTTTCCTTCCAAGGAGTAAGCGTCTTTTAATTTCATGGCTGCAGTCACCATCTGCAGTGATTTTGGAGCCCAGAAAAATAAGTCTGACACTGTTTCCACTGTTTCCCCATCTATTTCCCATGAAGTGATGGGACCAGATGCCATGATCTTCGCTTTCTGAATATTGAGCTTTAAGTCAACTTTTTTTTCACTCTCCACTTTCACTTTCATCAAGAGGCTTTTTAGTTCCTGTTCACTTTCTGCCATAAGGGTGGTATCATCTGCATATCTGAGGTTATTGATAGTTCTCCCAGCAATCTTGATTCCAGCTTGTGTTTCTTCCCATCCAGCGTTTCTCATGATGTACTCTGCATATAAGTTAAATAAGCAGGGTGACAATATACAGCCTTGATGTACTTCTTTTCCTATTTGGAACCAGTCTGTTGTTCCATGTTAGGGGAATAATAAATGGAGATCCTTTAGAATGTGTGTGAACTTAATGTCTATCAATTAAGAACAAGTCAATATAATTATGAGTCAATATATACGGAATCAAGTTCAGTTCATTCACTCAGTTCTGTCCTACTCTTTGTGACCCCGTGGACCACATCATGCCAGGCTTCCCTGTGCATCACCAATTCCAGGAGCTTACTCAAACTCATGTCCATTGAGTTAGTGATGCTGTCCAACCATCTCATCCTCTGTCATCCCCTCTCCTCCTGCCTTCAACCTTTCCCAGCATCAGGGTCTTTTCCAAAGAGTCAGTTCTTTGTATCAGGTGGCAACCACAAATCAAAAACACACAATAGATACAAAAAGAACACAAAAACACATACTACAAAGAAAATCATCAAGCCACAGGAAATGAAATAAAAAGACAAATTAAACAAAGAAGAATTTCAAGAATAGCCCAAATAAAAGCAACAAAATGGCAATAAAGACATACTTGTCAGCAATTACTTTCAAATGACAATGAACTAAATGCACCAATCAAAAGACATATCGTGGCTGATTGGATTAAAAACACAAGACCCACCTATATGCTGCCTACAACAGAATCATTTCAGAACTAAAAACATACACAAACTGAAAAATAATAGGATGGAAAATATTTCATACAAACTAAAATGACAAGGGGGAAAAAATAAAATAAAATAAAATGACAAGGGGGTGGAGGTAGCAATATTATACCAAATTAAACAAACTTAAACCTAAATGCTATATGAAAAGACAAAGAAAGGCATTATATAATGATAAAGAGATTAGTACAAGAAAATAATTTCACACTCCTTAACACAAATGTACCCAATACAGGATCTCCTAAATATACAAATAAATACTAACAGACATTAGAAGATAAGCTGACAATAAAAAAAGAAACAAAAATTACAGGGCATCTCACTGCCCTCAATGGCCAGGTCATCCAGAAAAAAAATCAATAGGGCCATAGTGACCTTAAATGACACTATGGAGAAGGTGGACATACAGATATCTACAGAACTAAGAATAAAGCTAGTGGGGGTGATGGAATTCCAGTTCAGCTATTTCAAATCCTAAAAGATGATGCTGTGAAAGTGCTTCACTCAATATGCCAGCGAACTTGGAAAACTCAGCAATGGTCACAGGATTGGAAAAAGTCAGTTTTCATTCCAATCCCAAAGAAAGGCAATGCCAAAGAATCTTCAAACTGCCACACAATTGCACTCATCTCACACACTAGTAAAGTAAAGCTCAAAATTCTCCAAGTGAGGCTTCAACAGTATGCGAACTGAGAACTTCCAGATTGTTCAAGCTGGACTTAGAAAAGGTAGAGGAACCAGAGATCAAATTGCCAACATCCACTGGATCACTGAAAAACCAAGAAAGTTGCAGAAAAACATCTACTTCTGCTTTATTGACTATGCCAAATCCTTTGACTGTGTGGATCACACCAAACCGTGGAAAATCCTTCAAGAGATGGGAATACCAAAACACCTTACCTGCCTCTTCAGAAATCTGTATGCAGGCCAAGAAGTAACAGTTAAAACTG
Source organism: Bos indicus (assembly GCF_029378745.1). Classification (NCBI taxonomy): domain Eukaryota; kingdom Metazoa; phylum Chordata; class Mammalia; order Artiodactyla; family Bovidae; genus Bos; species Bos indicus. The sequence continues at coordinate 71,386,413 of NC_091789.1, forward strand.
GACAGGAAACAATGGACTGGTTCACAATTGGGAAAGGAGTATGCCAAGGCTGTATATTGTCACCCTGCTTATTTAATTTATATGCAGAGTACATGATGTGAAATACCAGGCTGGATGAAGCACAAGCTGGAATCAAGATTGATGGGAAAAATATAAATAGCCTCAGATATACAGATGACACAATCCTTATGGCAGAAAGGAAGAAGAACTAAATAGCCTCTTGATGAAAGTGAAAGAGGACAATGAAAAAGCTGGCTTAAAACTCAGCATTCAAAAATCAAAGATCATGGCATTTTGTCCCATCACTTCATTGCAAACAAATGGGGAAACAATGGAAAAACTGAGAGACTTTATTTTTGGGGGCTCCAAAATCGCTGCAGATGATGATTGCAGTCATGGATTGAAAGACACTTATCTTTGAAAGAAAACCTATGACCAAGATAGACAGCATATTAAAAAGCACATTCTTTACTTGGCCGACAAACGTCCATCCAGTCAAAGCTATGGTTTTCCCAGTAGTCATGTGTGGATGAGAGAGTTGGACTATAAAGAAAGCTGAGGGGAGGGAGGGAGGGATGCTGCAAACAAAAAAAAAAGTGTCCTCCACCGTGCCCTTTGTGTCGGGGCGGAAACCAGATACTGAAGAGACCAGCAAACAGAAGAAGATACAACAGAGGGAAACGCCTTGGAAGCTACAGGCAATAGATCAAAACCCTGTGGTTACTACGGACTACATAGGAAGGGGCCTATAGATCTTGAGAAATATAAGTCTGACCAAGGAGCTAGCCAAAAATGAACTGAACCCACAACACCCACAAAAAAACCAAGAAAGTCCTAGATATATTTTTATTTTTTTTACGATCATTCTTTTTTTTTTAATTAAAAAAAAAATTTTAAGTCCTCTATTGTTCCTTTAATTTTCACTTTTATAACCTATTACTTTGCAAAAAAAAAAAAAAAAAAAGACCCTATTTTTTTCTTCAGCAAACTTCATATATATATATTTTATAATTTTTGACCTTGTTTTTTTGTTTTTGTTTTTTTCTTCTTTTCTTTAACATTGTATTTTTGAAATTCCAAACTCTACTCTAGATTTTTAATTTTCGCTTTTTGGTATATGTTACAATTTTGTACCTATAGGTTTTTTTTATATAATTTCTGTGACTTTTTTTTTTCTTTTCTTCTTTTCTTATTCTCTGTTTCTTTCTCTTCTTCTTTTATATAACATTGTATATCTGAAATTCCAAACTCTATTCTAGATTTTTAATTTATGCTTTTTGGTATTTGATATCAATTTTGTACCTGTATTTTCTTTATAATTTTTGTGACATTGTTTGTATTTGTTTGTTTGTTTTCTCTCTTTCTTTTCCCTCTTCTTTTCTTTAACATCGTATTTTTGAAATTCCAAACTCTACTCTAGATTTTTAATTTTTGCTTTTATGTATTTGTTACCAATTTTGGACCTTTAAGGACCCAATCTTCAGGACCCATTTTTCACTAGGGAGCGAGATTACTGGCTTGACTGCTCTCTCTCCCTTTGGACTCTCCTTTTTCTCCACCAGGTCGCCTGTGTCTCCTCCCTAACCCCTCTCTACTCTACCCAACTCTGTGAATTTCTGTGTGTTCCAGACGGTGGAGAACACTTAGGGAACTGATTACTGGCTGGATCTGTCTCCCTCCTTTTCATTCCCCCCTTTTATCCTTCTGGCCACCTCTGTCACCTTCCTCCTTCTTGTCTTCTCTGTATAACTCCGTGAACATCTCTGAGTGGTCCAGTTGTGGAGTGCACATAAGGAAGTGACTACTGGCTAGCCCACTCTCTCCACTCTTGATTCACCTCATCTCATTTGGGTCACCTCTAACTCCCTCCTCCCTCTTCTCTTCTCCATGTAACCCTGTGAACCTCTCTGAGTGACCCACACAATAGAGAAACCTTTCATCTTTAATGTAGATGTTTTATCAATGGTGCTGTATAGAAGGAGAAGTTTTGAAACTACTGTAAAAATAAGACAGATAACCGGAAGCAGGAGACTTAAGTCCAAACCCTGACTCCAGGGAACTCCTGACTCCAAGGAACATTAATTGACAGGAGCTCATCAAATGCCTCCATACTGACACTGAAACCAAGCACCACACAAGGGCCAATAAGCTCCAGGGCAAGACATACCAAGCAAATTCTCCAGCAACAAAGGAACACAGTCCTGAGCTTCAAGATACAGGCTGCCCAAAGTTACCCCAAAACTATAGACATCTCATAACTCATTACTGGACATTTCATTGCACTCCAGAGAGAAGAAATACAGCTCCACCCACCAGAACACAGACACAAGCTTCCCTAACCAGGAAACCTTGACAAGCCACCTGTACAAACCCACACACAGTGAGGAAACGCCACAATAAAGAGAACTCCACAAACTGCCAGAATACAGAAAGGACACCCCAAACTCAGCAATTTAAACAAGATGAAGAGACAGAGGAATAGCCAGCAGATAAAGGAACAGGATAAATGCCCACCAAACCAAACAAAAGAGGAAGAGATAGGGAATCTACCTGATAAAGAATTCCGAATAATGATAGTGAAATTGATGCAAAATCTTGAAACTAAAATGGAATCACAGATAAATAGCCTGGAGACACGGATTGAGAAGATGCAAGAAAGGTTTAACAAGGGCCTAGAAGAAATAAAAAAGAGTCAATATATAATGAATAATGCAATAAATGAAATTAAAAACACTCTGGAGGCAACAAATAGTAGATTAACAGAGGCAGAAGATAGGATTAGTGAATTAGAAGATAGAATGGTAGAAATAAATAAATCAGAGAGGATAAAAGAAAAACGAATTAAAAGAAATGAGGACAATCTCAGAGACCTCCAGGACAATATTAAATGCTACAACATTCGAATCATAGGGGTTCCAGAAGAAGAAGACAAAAAGAATGACCATGAGAAAATACTTGAGGAGATAATAGTTGAAAACTTCCCTAAAATGGGGAAGGAAATAATCACCCAAGTCCAAGAAACCCAGAGAGTCCCAAACAGGAGAAACCCAAGGCGAAACACCCCAAGACACATATTAATCAAATTAACAAAGATCAAACACAAAGAACAAATATTAAAAGCAGCAAGGGAAAAACAACAAATAACACACAAGGGAATTCCCATAAGGATAACAGCTGATCTTTCAATAGAAACTCTTCAAGCCAGGAGGGAATGGCAAGACATACTTAAAATGATGAAAGAAAATAACCTACAGCCCAGATTATTGTACCCAGCAAGGATCTCATTCAAGTATGAAGGAGAAATCAAAAGCTTTTCAGACAAGCAAAAGCTGAGAGAATTCTGCACCACCAAACCAGCTCTCCAACAAATACTAAAGGATATTCTCTAGACAGGAAACACAAAAATGGTGTATAAATTCGAACCCCAAACAATAAAGTAAATGGAAACGGGAACATACTTATCAGTAATTACCTTAAACGTAAATGGGTTGAATGCCCCAACCAAAAGACAAAGACTGGCTGAATGGATACAAAAACAAGACCCCTACATATGTTGTCTACAGGAGACCCACCTCAAAACAGGGGACACATACAGACTGAAAGTGAAGGGCTGGAAAAAGATTTTCCATGCAAATAGGGACCAAAAGAAAGCAGGAGTAGCAATACTTATATCAGATAAAATATACTTTAAAACAAAGGCTGTGAAAAGAGACAAAGAAGGTCACTACATAATGATCAAAGGATCAATCCAAGAAGAAGATATAACAATTATAAATATATATGCACCCAACACGGGAGCACCACAGTACGTAAGACAAATGCTAACAAGTATGAAAGGAGAAATTAACAATAACACAATAATAGTGGGAGACTTTAATACCCCACTCACACCTATGGATAGATCAACTAAACAGAAAATTAACAAGGAAACACAAACTTTAAACAATACAATAGACCAATTAGACCTAAAGGATATCTATAGGACATTTCATTCCAAAACAATGAATTTCACCTTTTTCTCAAGCGCACATGGAACCTTCTCCAGGATAGATCACATCCTGGGCCATAAAGCTAGCCTTGGTAAATTCAAAAAAATAGAAATCATTCCAAGCATTTTTTCTGACCACAATGCAGTAAGATTAGATCTCATTTACAGGAGAAAAACTATTAAAAATGCCAACATATGGAGGCTGAACAACACGCTGCTGTATAACCGACAAATCACAGAAGAAATCAAAAAAGAAATCAAAATTTTCATAGAAACGAATGAAAATGAAAACACAACAACCCAAAACCTGTGGGACACGGTAAAAGCAGTCCTAAAGGGAAAGTTCATAGCAATACAGGCACACCTCAAGAAACAAGAAAAAAGTCAAATAAATAACCTAACTCTACACCTAAAGCAACTAGAAAAGGAAGAAATGAAGAACCTCAGGGTTAGTAGAAGGAAAGAAATCTTAAAAATTAGAGCAGAAATAAATGCAAAAGAAACAAAAGAGACCATAGCAAAAATCAACAAAACCAAAAGCTGGTTCTTTGAAAGGATAAATAAAATTGACAAACCATTAGCCAGACTCATCAAGAAACAAAGGGAGAAAAATCAAATCAACAAAATTAGAAACGAAAATGGAGAGACCACAACAGACAACACAGAAATACAAAGGATCATAAGAGACTACTATCAACAATTATATGCCAATAAAATGGACAACGTGGAAGAAATCGACAAATTCTTAGAAAAGTACAACTTTCCAAAACTGGACCAGGAAGAAATAGAAAATTTTAACAGACCCATCACAAGCACGGAAATTGAAACTGTAATCAAAAATCTTCCAGCAAACAAAAGCCCCGGTCCAGATGGCTTCACAGCTGAATTCTACCAAAAATTTAGAGAAGAGCTAACACCTATCCTGCTCAAACTCTTCCAGAAAATTGCAGAGGAAGGTAAACTTCCAAACTCATTCTATGAGTCCACCATCACCCTAATACCAAAACGTGACAAAGATCCCACAAAAAAAGAAAACTACAGGCCAATATCACTGATGAACATAGATGCAAAAATCCTTAACAAAATTCAAGCAATCAGAATCCAACAACACATTAAAAAGATCATACACCATGACCAAGTGGGCTTTATCCCAGGGATGCAAGGATTCTTCAATATCCACAAACCAATCAATGTAATACACCACATTAACAAATTGAAAAATAAAAACCATATGATTATCTCAATAGATGCAGAGAAAGCCTTTGACAAAATTCAACATCCATTTATGATAAAAACTCTCCAGAAAGCAGGAATAGAAGGAACATACCTCAACATAATAAAAGCTATATATGACAAACCCACAGCAAACATTATCCTCAATGGTGAAAAATTGAAAGCATTTCCTCTAAAGTCAGGAACAAGACAAGGGTGCCCACTTTCACCATTACTATTCAACATAGTTTTGGAAGTTTTGGCCACAGCAATCAGAGCAGAAAAAGAAATAAAAGGAATCCAAATAGGAAAAGAAGAAGTAAAACTCTCACTATTTGCAGATGACATGATCCTCTACATAGAAAACCCTAAAGATTCAACCAGAAAATTACTAGAAATAATCAATGACTATAGTAAAGTTGCAGGATATAAAATCAACACACAGAAATCCCTTGCATTCCTATACACTAATAATGAGAAAACAGAAAGAGAAATTAAGGAAACAATTCCATTCACCATTGCAACGGAAAGAATAAAATACTTAGGAATATATCTACCGAAAGAAACTAAAGCCCTATATATAGAAAACTATAAAACACTGGTGAAAGAAATCAAAGAGGACACTAATAGATGGAGAAATATACCATGTTCATGGATTGGAAGAATCAATATAGTGAAAATGAGTATACTACCCAAAGCAATTTATAGATTCAACGCAATCCCTATCAAGCTACCAACAGTATTCTTCACAGAGCTAGAACAAATAATTTCACAATTTATATGGAAATACAAAAAACCTCGAATAGCCAAAGCGATCTTGAGAAAGAAGAATGGAACTGGAGGAATCAACCTACCTGACTTCAGGCTCTACTACAAAGCCACAGTTTTCAAGACAGTATGGTACTGGCACAAAGACAGAAATATTGATCAATGGAATAAAATAGAAAGCCCAGAGATAAATCCACACACATATGGACACCTTATCTTTGACAAAGGAGGCAAGAATATACAATGGATTAAAGACAATCTCTTTAACAAGTGGTGCTGGGAAATCTGGTCAACCACTTGTAAAAGAATGAAACTAGAACACTTTCTAACACCATACACAAAAATGAACTCAAAATGGATTAAAGATCTAAATGTAAGACCATAAACTATAAAACTCCTAGAGGAGAACATAGGCAAAACACTCTCTGACATACATCACAGCAGGATCCTCTATGACCCACCTCCAAGAATATTGGAAATAAAAGCAAAAATAAACAAATGGGACCTAATTAACCTTAAAAGCTTCTGCACATCAAAGGAAACTATTAGCAAGGTGAAAAGACAGCCTTCAGAATGGGAGAAAATAATAGCAAATGAAACAACCGACAAACAACTAATCTCAAAAATATACAAGCAACTCCTACAGCTCAACTCCAGAAAAATAAACGACCCAATTAAAAAATGGGCCAAAGAACTAAATAGACATTTCTCCAAAGAAGACATACAGGTGGCTAACAAACACATGAAAAGATGCTCAACATCACTCATTATCAGAGAAATGCAAATCAAAACCACTATGAGGTACCATTTCACACCAGTCAGAATGGCTGCCATCCAAAAGTCTACAAATAATAAATGCTGGAGAGGGTGTGGAGAAAGGGGAACCCTCTTACACTGTTGGTGGGAATGCAAACTAGTACAGCCACTATGGAGAACAGTGTGGAGATTCCTTCAAAAACTGGAAATAGAACTGCCTTATGATCCAGCAATCCCACTGCTGGGCATACACACTGAGGAAACCAGAAGGGAAAGAGACATGTGTACCCCAATGTTCATCGCAGCACTGTTTATAATAGCCATGACATGGAAGCAACCTAGATGTCCATCAGCAGATGAATGGATAAGCAAGCTGTGGTACATATACACAATGGAGTATTACTCAGCCATTAAAAAGAATACATTTTAATCCGTTCTAATGAGGTGGATGAAACTGGAGCCTATTCTACAGAGTGGAGTAAGCCAGAAGGAAAAACATAAATACAGTATACTAATGCATATATATGGAATTTAGAAAAATGGTAACAATAACCCAGTGTACGAGACAGCAAAAGAGACACTGATGTATAGAACAGTCTTATGGACTCTGTGGGAGAGGGAGAGGGTGGGAAGATTTGGAAGAATGTCATTGAGACATGTAAAATATCATGTAAGAAACGAGTTGCCAGTCCAGGTTCGATGCACGATACTGGATGCTTGGGGCTAGTGCACTGGGACGACCCAGAGGGATGGTATGGGGAGGGAGGAGGGTGGAGGGTTCAGGATGGGGAAAACATGTATACCTGTGGCGGATTCATTTTGATATTTGGCAAAACTAATACAATTATGTTAAGTTTAAAAGTAAAATAAAATTAGAAAAAAAAATTAAAAAAAAAATAAAAGAGAAAGACATAAAAAAAAAAAAAATAAGAAAGAAAGCTGAGAGCCTAACAATTGATGCTTTTGAACTGTGGTGTTGAAGGAGCCTCTTGAGAGTCCCTTGGGCTGCAAGGAGATCAAATTAGTCAATCCTAAAGGAAATCAGTCCTGAATAGTCATTGGAAGGAGTGATGCTGAAGCTGAAATTCCAATACATTGGCTACCTGATGCAAAGAACTGACTCATTCGAAAGACCTTGATGCTCGGAATGATTGACGGCAGGAGGAGAAGGGGATGACAGAGGATAAGATGATTGGATGGCATCACCGAGTCAATGGACATGAGTCTGAGCAAGCTCTGAGAGTTGGCAATGGACAGAGAAGCCTGGCATGCTGCAGTCCATGGGGTTGAAAGAATCGGACACAACTGAGCAGTTGAACTGAACTGAACAGGATATTCTAGTCAAAAACAGCAGAGTATTTATTCTTTTCCAGTGTATATGGACCACTCTCCAAAGAGATCATAGGTAAGGCCATAAAAAGTCTCAACTAATTTAATAGGATAGAAATTATATCAAGCATTTTTTTTCATAAACACAACACTATGAAACTGGAAAACACTTGCAGAAAGAAAAATGAGAAAAGGATAAGTGCCACTGAACAATATTCTATAAAAAACCAATGTGTCAAAGAAGACACCAAAGAGGAAATTCGAAAATAACAGGAGACAAATTAAAAGTTAAACAGAACATTCCAAAACCTCTGGGATGCAGCAAAAGCACTTCTAAGAGGCAAATTTATAGCTATACAGGTTTTGATCAAAATAAGAAAAATCTCATATAATAAACCTCACCTACCACCTGAAAGAATTATAAAACTCTAGCAAATTTCAACATCAGCAGAAGGAAGACAATAATCAAGATCAGAGAGGAATTATATAAAATAGAGACTAAAAAGAGTGTGTTTGTTTTTGTTTTTTTTTTTTTTTAAGAAAAACAAAATAGTTAAACTTTTACCCAGGGTCACCAAGAAGAAATTAGAGAAATAACCTAAATAAAATGATAAATGAAAGGGGAGAAATAACTACCAACATCACAGAGATACAAAAATCACAAGTGAAATCTATAAATAGTTATATACCAAAAATCAGACAACATAAAAATAGAAAGTTATAGAAATATACAAAATGCCCAAGACTGAATGAAGAAAAAATAGACAATTTGATAAGGCTTATTATTAGTAGTGAAATTGAATATGTAATAAAAATACTAGTACCAAACACAGCTTCACAGGGGAATTCTACCAAATATATAAAGGAGAGATAATACCTGTCTTTCTCAAAGTATTTCAAAAAAATTTAAGAGAAAGGAATATTCCTAAATACATCATATGAAGCCACCATTACCTTGATTCAAAAACAGAGAAAAACACTACAATTAAAAAAAAAAACTACAAGCCAATGTCTTTGATGAATATAGATGCAAAATTCTAACCAAAATATTAGCAAACTGAATTCAACATTATATAAAATGATTATTAAACAGGATCAATGTTTAGTATTTTCATAGATCATGAAGATGATTCAACATTCACAAATAAATGTGACAGACCATATTAATAAAAGAAAAGATGAAATCACATGATCATCTCCATAGACACAGAAAAAGCATTTGACAAAATTGAATACTAATTCATTATAAAAACTTTCATCAAAGTAAATATATAGATAACATAACACAATAACAGTAATTTATGAAAAATCACAGCTAATATCATTTTCAGTGATGAAAACCTGAAATCAGTTCCTTTGAATTCAGGAGCAAAACCAGGTGATAAGTGGTATTCTCATCACTTCTATTTAACATAGTATTGGATATCTTAGCCACAGCAATTAGAGAAGAAAAGGATATAATAGCAATCTAAACTGGATGTGAAGAAGTAAAATTGTTACACTTTGAAGATGACATTAAATTGGGTTGGCAAAAAAATTACTGCAGCTTTTAAGTAAAAATAAAAGCTATATATTTTTTCCTTTTTCTTTTTTTTAAATTAATTTATTTATTTTAATTGGAGGGTAATTACTTTACAATATTGTAGTGTGTTTTGCCATATATCGACATGAATCAGCCATGGCCACACATGTGTTCCCCATCCAGAACCCCCTCCCACCTCCTTCCCCATCCCATCCCCCAGGGTCATCCTAGTACATCAGCCCTGAGCACCCTGCCTCATGCATTGAACCTGGACTAGTGATCTATTTCACATAATATACACATTTCAACGTTATCCTCTGAAATATCCCACCCTCGTCTTCTCCCACAAAGTCCAAAAGACTGTTCTTTACATCTGTGTCTCTTTTGCTGTCTCACATATTGGGTCATCATTACCATCTTTCTAAATTCCATATAAATGTATTAGTATACTGCCTTGCTGTTCTTCATTCTGACTTACTTCGCTCCAGTTTCATCCACCTCATTAGAACTGATTCCAATGTAGTATTTTTAATGGCTGAGCAACATTCCATTGTGTATATGTACCACAACTTTCTTATCCATTCATCTGCCGATGGACATCTAGGTTGCTTCCATTTCCTGGCTATTGTAAACAGTGCTCTGATGAACACTGAGGTACACATGTCTCTTTTAATTTTGGTTTCCGTGGTGTGTATGCCTAGCAGTGGGATTGCTGGGTCATATGGCAGTTCTACTTCCAGGTTTTTAAGGAATCTCTGCACCATTCTCCATTGTGGCTGTACTAGTTTGCATTCCCACCAACAATGTAAGATGGTTTCCTTTTCTCCACACCCTCTCCAACATGTATTGTTTGTAGACTTTTTGACAGCAGCCATTTTGACTGCAGTGAGATGGTACCTAATTGTGGTTTTGATTTGCATTTCTCTGATAATGGATAAGTAAGTGTTAGTCGCTCAGTCATGCCTGACTCTTTGTGACCCAATGTTGAGCATCTTTTCATGTGTTTGTTAGTCATCTGTATGTTGTCTTTGGAGAAATGTTTGTTTAGTTCTCTGGCCCATTTGTTGACTGGCTCATTTAATTTTCTGGAATTGAGCTGCAAGAGCTGCTTGTATGTTTTTGAGCTTAATTCTTTTTCAGTTGCTTCATTTGCTATTATTTTCTCCCATTCTGAAGACTGTCTTTTCACTTTGCTATACTTTCCTTCGTTGTGCAAAAGCTTTTAAGTTTGATTAGGTCCCATGTGTTTATGTTTGCTTTTATTTCCATTACTCTGGGAGGTGGGTCATAGAGGGTCCTGCTGTGATTTATGTCAGAGAGTATTTTTCCTATGTTATCCTCTAGGAATTTTATAGTTTCTGGTCTTATTTATATCTTTAATCCATTTTGAGTTTATTTTTGTGTATGGTGTTAGAAAGTGTTCTAGTTTATTCTTTTACAAGTGGTTGGCCAGTTTTCCCAGCACCACTTGTTAACGAGATTCTCTTTTTTCCGTTGTATATTCTTGCCTCCTTTGTCAAAGATAAGGTGCCCACAGGTGTGTGGATTTTTCTCTGGGTTTTCTATTTTGTTCCATTGATCTATATTTCTGTCTTTGTACCAGTACCATACTGTCTTGATGAATGTACCTTTGTAGTATAGCCTGAAGTCAGGCAGGTTGATTCCTCCAGTTCCATTCTTCTTTCTCAAGATTGAAAAACCATATTTTTCACTTTCACCAAGAACTTTATTGAGCATTGTAGCCACCATTTTGTTCTACTATCTTCTTCCATATTTCAGCCAACTTAATAATTTCATCTTCCCCAAATTTTTTATCTTTTTGAGCAAAGAACTGTTCCAAGTGTCTTTACAGTTTTCCATGGAATTGAATTTTTTTCCATTAAGAGAATTTTGTAAATAAAAAAATTAATGGAAATCTGAAGGTGCAATATCTTGTGAATAAAAGTTCAGGTGAATCAGAACTTCCCAGCCAAGCTATAAAAGTTTTCCCCTGACCATCAAACAAACAGGTTGTCTTGTGTTATCTTGACAGATTATGCATTTTCTGTTGAGTAACTCCTGAATCTTTTTCTTGAGTACTGCCTTTAGTTGGTCTAATTGGCAGCAGTACTTATTGGAATTAATACTTTGGTTTTTTACAAAGAGTTCATAATAGAGTACTCCCCTCCAATTCCATCATATATACAACATCCCCTTCTTTGGATGAAAATTGGCCTTTGGTGTGGTTGGTGGTGGTTCATTTCACTTGCCCCATGATCTCTTCCATTCTGCATTATAGTAAAGTAACCAGTTTCTATTGCTTATAACAATTTGTTTTAAAACTGGAACATTTTAATTATGTTTCGGAAGAGAGTCACATATGGAAATATGGTTAAGAAGATTTTTTTTCATTTCGCTTATATGGAACCCAAACATCAAAGTGATGAACATAACCAACTTGCTGTAAATGATTTTTAAAATTTGATTTGGAGGTTTTGAGTATGTCAGCTATCTCCTGTGTAACATAACATTGATTGGTCTCAAAGTCTTGATTTTATTGTTATCATCTTCAACTGGTCTACTTGAACATGGAGCATCATCCAGAGAGAAATATCCAGCACAGAATTTCACAAACCACTTTTGAAATGTTCAGTTCTCCATACACTGAACTGAACAACAACAAAAAAATTGCATTTCAGTTGCATTTTCACCTTTTTTGAAATAATAAAGCATAATATAACAAAATATTGCTTTTCCCTTCCATCTTCAATATTAAAATGACTATACAAAAGTTTACCAATTTCGATGCCTTTTTAAATTGCACACTGATCTGACATCTGTCACTATACAATCTAAGAAAATTGTTTCTAATGAAGTTAAAGACACCTAAGTGCTACTAGAGCCATTTTATGGAAAAAAAAAAAAGAAAGCTTTTGGCCAACTCAATACTATACACAGAACCCACTGAGGTCTCCACTGCAAAACTAGCAGAACTAATAAATAATTTCAGAAAAGTTAAGGGATATAAGAGTAATATGTAGAAATAAGTTGCTTTTCTATACACTAACAATGAACTACAAGGAAGAGAGAATTTTTAAATATCCAATTTGAAATCACACCAAAAAGAATAAAATACCTACCAGCAAATCTAACCAAGAAGGTAAAAGGTCTATACTCTGAAAACTATGAAATAATGAGGAAAGAATTATGCAAAGAAAAGGAAAGACATCCTATGCAATAGCACAGGAAGAATTGGAAGAATTAATATTTTTAAAATGACCCTACTACCCAAAGAAATCTATAGACTTAATGCAGTTCCTGTCAAACCACTCCATGGTATTTTTCACAAAACTAGAATGAATAATCCTAAATTTCATATGGAACCACAAAACACTCTGAATTACCAAAGTAATCTTGAATAAAAAGAACAAAGCTGGAGCTATCCTCCTCCCTAACTTCAGACTATACTACATAGCTACAGCAATCAAAATAGTATGATACTGGCACAAAACTAGACACATAGATCAATTGAACAGAATAGGGAGCCCCAAGATAACAATGCACTTATGCTCAATTTATATATGACAATGGAGGCAAGGATATACAATAGAGAAAGGACAGCCTCTTCAAAAAGTGGTGCTGGGAAAATTGGACAGCTACATATAAAACAATGAAATTAGGACACTTACTCACACCAAATACAAAAATAAACTTAAAATGGATTAAAGACCTAAATATAAAATCTGAAATCATAAAGCTTCTAGAAGAGAACACATACAGAACATTATTTAATATAAATCATAACAATATATTTTTTGAATCTCTCTCCTAAAGCATAAGAAATGAAAGCAAAAATAAACAAAGGAGAACTAGCTAAAATTAAAAGCTTTTACACAGCAAAGGGAATTTTCAACAAAATGAAAAGACAACCTATGGGATAGGAGAAAATATTTGTAAATGATAATATCCAATAAGATATAATATCCAGAATATATAGACAGCTCACATGATTTAATATATTTCATTATATACTAGTTATTTTCATATTTCTTAAACCAATATTTCTCTCAACAGAAAGCCAAGAACTTTTCTGTAATAGCTAATACTTTCCTTAAATTTCAAAAAATATGTTTGGGTGCATTTATATCCATTGATATGGCTTTTAAAACTGCATTAAAAATACCACCATTTCATTTTCTCATTAAGGCATATTTTTATCTATCAATCTGTAACTACCATTTTACAAATGTGATTCAAGGCAGTAACTTACTTTCTTCTTATTCTAGATGCAGAGGGCTATAATTCCAAACTGGGAAGATGACAATCTTTTTTTATTTATTTACTTATGTTAGTTATAAATAAGTAAATAAAAATAAAGTAAAATTTTATTTATTTATAAATAAATTAAAAAAAATAAGATGGAGGCTACTTTAATATTTTGTGGTGGTTTTTGACATACATTGACATGAATCAGCCATGGGTGTACATGTGTCCCCTCCACCCTGAAATCCCCTCCCACCTCCCTCCCCTTCCCATCCCTCTGGATTGTCCCAGAGCACCAGCTTTGGGTGCCCTGTTTTTTGCATTGAATTTGCACTGGTCATCTATTTTACATATGGTAATATACATGTTTCCTATGCTATTCTTTCATATCGTCCCACCCTCACCTCCTCCCACATAGTCCTAAAGCCTGTTCTTTACATCTGTGTCTCTTTTGTTGCCTTGTATAGAGGGTCATTGTTACCATCTTTCTAAATTCCATGTATATGCATTAATATACTGTATTGGTGTTTCTCTTTCTGGCTTACTTCACCCTGTATAATAGGCTCCAGTTTCATCCACCTCATTAGAACTGACTCAAAGTGCTCTTTTTTATAGTGAATAATATTCCATTGTGTGTATGTACAACAACTTCCTTATCCATTCGTCTGCTGATAAGATGACAATCTTAAAATAGAAAAAAAAAAACTTATTTTAAAATGAGGATAAACTTTTTTTAAAAAGATCAACTTGTTTTTTTATTGATGGGTGACAACTTTATACTCCTAGGTAGCACTAACTGTGTATAATTAGAGGTGCAGCATTATAGAGGAGCAGATAGCAGAATTACACAGTAGAGGCAAGAAAATGTCGATCTTCATTATTTTGCCTATTTTTCACTATGTATACACATAAACATGAATGTAATTTGAAATCCTTTAATGGCAATGAAGTTACAATCACACATCTATGTAACATCTTAATTTCAAACATTTGATCTGCAATGTATATATAATCAGTATCCACTCCAGTATTCTTGGGCTTCCCTAGTGGCTCAGCTGATAAAGAATCCACCTGCAATGTGGAAGACCTGGGTTCCATCCTTGGGTCAGGAAGATCCCCTGGAGAAGGGAATGGCTATCCATTCCATTATTCTGGCCTGGAGAATTCCAAGGACTGTGTAGTCCATGGGGTCGCAAACAGTCGGACACGACTGAGTTTCACTTTCACTTCACTTTCAAGAAGCTTCTCTTGAAATTATTAAAATGCCCTTTTTTTCCTGTTAAGAACCAGTAAATTATTTTTTGTGTTTATTTATCTTCTAAAGTAAGAATTATTTCTCTCTGATTGGTGGCTCATTTTAATCATTTATCAAAACCTAAAGGGTAGAGAAAGAAATGTGATGGATTAGAAAAATTACTTTTTAAGAAAAATAAAATTCATTTTCACAAATTTACTGGTATATGTTGTTGGTGCGGCATTTATTCTACTATGTAATTACACTAGGAATCAGTATTATTTCAGGAATCATCTTTATTTCAGCAATATGTTTATTGTGTGCATTTTCTTAAGTACAGCCACAGTCTTTTTTAACCAAATGATTTTCATTTGGAAATTAGAAGTCAAAATAAACTGTGTTGGGTGCAAACCCCAAGGCATCTCTTTCATTTTAGTCCATTTTTGCAACAAAATGTTTCTCTCTAAAGAGCCACTAAAGAGAGGAGGATATTTGGTGAAACTTGGTTCTCTACAAGGAGCATCGAGTGCACATAGTGATGGCTACAGCAGGTCCACAGAGTGGTAATACAGAACGAGGGGAGTGTACTCAGCAGTGGCTTTCACCACCTTGTACTGATTAATCACTTCAGCCTACTGGCCCTTGATGCACAGCCAGCCATTCAGATCTATCTGAGACATCCGTGGTATAGTGGTCACCTGTGGTGCTGCATTCATGGTGGTAGACCACTGAAAATAGCTTCTATATTCTGTGGCATTTTAAATTCTTATTTTTAACCCCTGAATAAAGCAGTTCTTTATTAATTTCCAAGTCCACAGGATATTCAATATTTTTGATAAGCTTCTGACATTCATCAGTCTTCTGGTAAACAAAATGTTTCAGGTGCAACACGAGAACAGGAGGGAGTTTTTCCAGAGTGACTCTTTGACTGATCTCAACTCCTTGTTTGGTTTTGATGATGTGTAATCCTAGACATACAATCTTGCCACCAGAATTTCCTGGACAGTGTGTATCATGTGGAACTGAATATACTAACTACAACATAAAGAAAGGCTGCAGGGTGGTAGACTCTTGAATTTTGCTGGGAAACCACAGATCTGATGTGTCCACCAAAAATGCAAGTGATTGGAATCTAAACAAAATCTACCTGGCAAATGACCTAAGTCTTATTTCAGGGGCCCATTTTCTCCCATTGGTGCTTATTTCCTTCACCTGGTTCTTCCTGCTTGTCTTCATTCACTGAATGGCTTTTGGGCCCATTAGAAATAGTAAGTTTTTCATTATTTGGTGACAGAAGTTTCTTTGAGTTCAGCATATCTCGTGAAGTCCATCTAGGATAAAGCCTATGTATCACCTCATGGCAAATAGATGAGGAAACAGTGGAAACAGGGAGAGACTTTATTTTGGGGGGGCTCCAAAATCACTGCAGATGGTGATTGCAGCCATGAAATTAAAGACGCTTACTCCTTGGAAGGAAAGTTATGACCAATCTAGACAGCATATTAAAAACCAGAGACACTACTTTGCCGACAAAGGTCCATCTAGTCAAGGCTATGGTTTTTCCATTAGTCACATGTGGATGTGAGAGTTGGACTATAAAGAAAGCTGAGTGCTGAAGAATTGATGCTTTTGAACGGTGGTGTTAGAGAAGACTCTTGAGAGTCCCTTGGACTGCAAGGAGATCCAGCCAGTCCATCCTAAAGGAGATCAGTCCTGGGTGTCCATTGGAAGGTCTGATGTTGAATCTGTAACTCCAATACTTTGGCCACCTGATGTGAAGGGCTGACTCATTTGAAAAGGCCCTGTTGCTGAGAAAGACTGAGGGCAGGAGGAGAAGGGGATGACAGAGGATGAGATGGTTAGATGGCATCACCGAGTCAATGGATATGAGTTTGAGTGGACTCTGGGAGTTGGTGATGGACAGGGAGGCCTGGCATGCTGCAGCTCATGGGATCACAAAGAGTCAGACATGACTGAGCAACTGAACTGAACTGACTCCGCAGTATCTTCTTTTAGACCTTTTTCAGACAGGTTTGACTTGATAAATCTTTGAAGTCTATAAACACACATGGGTCCAACAGCAGCTACAGAGGGGATTTTGTTGTTATTGTTCAGTTGCTAAATCATGTCCAACCCCATGGACTGCAGCACACCAGGCTTCCCATCCTACATTATCTCCCGGAGTTTCCTCAAATTCATGTCCATTGGGTTCGTGATGCTCTTTAACCATCTCATTCTCTGTCATCCCCTTCTCTTTTTACCTTCAACTTGTCCCAGCATCAGGTTCTTTTCAAATGAATCAGCTCTTCCCATCACCTGCCCAAAGTATTGGAGCTTCAACTCCAGTATCAGTCCTTGGAAGGACTTTTCTTTAAGATTGACTGGTTTGATCTCCTTGAAGTTCAAGGGACTCTCAACAGTCTTCTCCAACACCACAATTCAAAAGCATCATTTTTTCTGCACTCAGCCTTCTTTATGTTTCAACTCTCACATCCATCCATGACTACTGGAAAAACCATAGTTTCAATATACAGACCTTTGTTGGCAAAGTGATGTTTCTGCTTTTTAATATGCTTTCTAGGTTTGCCATAGCTTTTCTTCCATGCAGCAAGTGTCTTTTAATTTTATGGCTGCAGTCACTGTCTGCAGTGATTTTGGAGCCCAAGAAAATAAAATCTGCCACTAAATCCACTTTTCCCCCTTCTATTTGCCATGAACTAATGGGACTGGATGCCATAATCTTAGGGGCTTTTTTAATGTTGAGTTTTAAGCCAGCTTTTTTACTCTCCACTTTCACTTTCATCAAGAATCTCTTTAATTTCTCTTCACTTTCTACCATTAGAGTGGTATCATCTGCATATCTGAGGTTGTTAATATTTCTCCTAGGGGGTACATATCCCTTATGATTTTATCCCATAAAGCTTGTATAGGTTTTAGAGGTACTTACATAAGAGTAAACTCATACATTAGCTAAACAAAGTTATCTATGATAAGTGTGAACTTACAAGGCCTTTGCACTTTTGAATATAGGGGAATGAACTTCAGCTGAAAAAATGGAGGTGATACATTGGAAGGCAAGCAACCAATGACTGCAGTATAGTGTTAATGTAGCACCAGTTTCCTTTATTAATCAGCCCACAAACTTGCAATGGCACTAGTTTATGAACCAGGGTTTTGTTTTCCAATTACTCTACAATTTTTATGGCTACAAGATTCTCCAAAACTGGAAGCAGCCCTTTCTTGACTTTGGCCAGCTTTTCAGAGACCAGGGGAGACGTTACAGGAAGGGAACACTTAGTTTCCACAGACACCACAGGGAAGAGGAGGAATAGGAGGGGTCAGGGGCAGGGGGAGGGGAGGGGAAGGAGGAGGAAGAAGAGGGTTTAGAATCATGAAAAAGACTGGCACACAACTTCACGAGTTGACTAGCAGGTGCAGTGCCTGCCACAGAGCCTGGGCTTCCCACGGGAGGGGAGGCAATCTTGGCTTTCCATGTCTAAGCTTTTCACAGTATGCAACACCACCCTGTTGGCAGCTGTGCCCTCACTCAAGGATTCAAGTATTTGTCTGTTGGAAACTCTGGGGTTCTCAGTAATACCAGCCCCAACATAAGGCTGAGCCACAGCTATCTTCAACAGGATGTTCCTGCCAGCCTCTGCAGTGAGGCATGGTTGTTCAAAGTCAACCCCATGGCAGCCCTCAGGCTGCCCTGCAGTCCTGGCCCCATTTTCAAGGGTTCTGGGGAAAGAACTACCAGGCACAGTGTCACTGATGAAGTCCATGGCATTCTCAGGGCTGCCATAAGTCTTGGGTGTCCCCAACAGGGGCACATTATCTATGAACTCCACAACCTCTACACCTACACTGTTCGAGACTGCTGGATTAGCATGGCCATTGACCAGGGCTTCTGTGGAAGTACTACTCTCTCCACCATCATTTGAGTAACTCTAATACCCAGGTGGACATTTTCCTTCCTTTTTATGCTTCATTTGTTCTAACACCTAAGATGCCACTGTTGTCTAAAACTTCCACCTCCACATTAGAGCTGCCATATGGAGGAAGGGCAGAGCCTCAGTACTGGTAGCTGATAAAGCTACAATTCACTTCTTTATCTATGTCATCAGGAATCTTGCTGGAAGTTGTGCAACTAAGGACAAATTCAGGGGCCTATGGATTCAATGTGCTTGAAATGCTGTAGTTGGGAGTTCTTGGCAAAATGTCACTGGGTTCAATTACTTCATTAATGCCAAATTTAATTATCTGATAATTTCTCTATCAACAACTTGTGCACACAGAACTGTTCCACTGTATGGAAGAAACTCAACTGAAGAGCACTGAGTCACAAAGAACTGATTTAATTCATCAGGGCTAAAATTCCCCAAATATACTACAGGTTGCACAGGGCCATGGCAGCCCATTTTAATAAGCCTTGGTGCTCAACCAACTCTTTACACTGCTTCTTCTTTGCATCAGATTTTAATTTATATATATTCTCAATAAGATCCCTTAGGTATCATTACCAAAACTGTTATAGAATAACAACAACAACAACAAAATACATGTAATAAGTAGTTAAGGAATAAATGAAGAGGAGGAAGAGGATGGAAAAGCATTAAAGCAAGACAAGTGGAAACTAAGGGTGTTCACAACAATAAGAGAGTAGAGTTCAATAATTTTATAGACACAAAAGAACCAAGGTTCATTTTATTCCACCCTTCATTTTGAAATAAGCACCAAGTGTCTAGATACTAATATTTATTCCCCTTTTGCCAATGTTTCCTCCATATTAAATACTTGTTCAAAAGACAAAAATATAATTCTGTCCTTGAGATTAAAAACAACAATTACAAAAGTAACAGCAGTACATATACTGTCCCAAGGAAATAGCTCTGTTCCATTTAAAAGAACTTAATATTATGATCCTCAATAATGAAAGGAAACTGCACTGTATAATGAAGTAAAAATAATAAATCTATAATGAAGATCTCTAAACAGAAGTCATGGAAATTGGACAATTTACTGTCTGCTCTTAATTTTTTTGTCAGGATTTTTATTTTAACTGAGAAAGGAAGTTTGTATGCCTGGGTTGCTATTGGCCTCAGTCATAATTTCCAACTACATTTATTCACAGATGACTACATATTGTCTTCTATTCCTGAATTTTCTTTTGGCCAGTCAGAACAGACAGAAAATATGTCTGTTGTCCTTTGATATACTATTCATTGCAGTGAAAAGTAAATAAGAACTATTTCATCTTCAGAGTACTTTTCTTTCTTTTTTTTTAAATTTATTTCTTATTTTGGATATGACTTTCCTTTTTTTGTTTTGTTTTGTTAAGGAAATTTAGTTCCCTTCTTTAAAAATTTTTTTTTTGATGTGGACTATTTTATTGAATTTGTTACAATATTGTTTCTGTTTTGGTTTTTGTCCATAAGGCATGTGGAATCTTAGCTCCTCTGTTCAGTTCAGTTCAGTCACTCAGTCATGTTCCACTCTTTGTGACCCCATGAATCACAGCATGCCAGGCCTTCCTGTGCATCACCAACTCCTGGAGTTCACTCAAACTCATGTCCATCGAGTCGGTGATGCCATCCAGCCATCTCATCCTCTGTCATCCCCTTCTCCTCCTGCCCCCAATCCCTCCCAGCAACAGGGTATTTTCCAGTGAGTCAGCTCTTCACATGAGGTGGCCAAAGTATTGGAGTTTCAGCTTCAGCATCAGTCCTTCAACTCCTCAACCAGGGATCAAACCTATACTACCTGCATTGGAAGGTGAACTCTTATCCAGTGGACCAAAAGGGGAACCTCCAGAGTATTTTTCTATGACATTAAAATGTAAACAATATTAAAGTCACATTTCAGCTGTTTATTAAATTAAAGACATATAACAGAAGATATGCAGTATTAACACATTTTTGCTTTAATTTAATGCAGTAATAATGGTGTCAAGTTAAATAATAGTTTTCAATATAATAAACATTTTATTTATAAACAAGTGTTTGAACACATTACTAGAAGCAAATGCAATAAATTTCAAGATTTTAAACTGCAGAGGAAAAGATGTGAGTTGAATTGTACTTCATAGTATTATAAACAGGGCTTCCCAGGTGGCTCAGTGGTAAAGATTCCACCTGCCAATGCAGGAGACACAGTTTCAATTCTTGGGTTAGGAAGACCCCCTGAAGAAGGAAATTGCAGCCCATTCCAGTATCCTTGACTTAAAAATCCCATGGACAAAGGAGCCTAGTGGGCTACAGTCCATGGAGTTGCAGAGTCGAGCATGCTGAGTACCTGAGCATGTTATGTCATGTCAGTAATATGAATTTCCTCTTTCCGTTAGGACCACAAGGGGAAATCAGTAGATTAATAGGTAATCATAACCGAAGTTTATAAAAACTCAGGGTCTTTGTTACAAGTACAGCAAGGACTACTAAAATCATAGGCCATAATTTACGTGTGTGATTGGTGGTACAGAAATGGTGTACCTTGACATTCAGGGAAAGACCAAAATACATGCTTTAACAAGGTTGACTGTGCCTCTATGTAAAGGAGGTAAATATATACCACCCTTTTCCTCTCACACAACACAATGATATGTAGATGGAATGCATAGTATAGCTCATTGAGAATTCTGAAAAGTATGTCAGCAGAAGGATAGAGTCAGAAGCTCAGAATTCAAAGACTACCAATCTGGTAGTAGGTTTATACAATTTTCTATCCAGTATCTTCTAGCTTGAACTCAACATAGCTTGAAATATATAAATGGGCACTGGTGCAGACAGAGAGGGAAATAGAAGTCCTCTGCTTCTGGCTTAAGGAGTAAGAAAGGGAACTCCTAATATTCAGATACTGGAAACCCTCAATTTTTTGCTTGTTTTCATTTCTTTGTTTTCCTTTCTCTAGTACTTAATGTCCTATGTCTCAATTTATAGTACAGAAACAAGAGTACAGGAATTTTTCCTTCTGATAAAATGAGATCTGATACCAAGAAGGTGGGGCCAGACCCACTGATATTTTTTTTTTTCTTTCTGATTCTCCACTACTTGAAAATGAACACAGGCACAGGAATGGAAGTGTACAAATATAGTAGAGTAGCTAAGTCTCAAATATCTTCCAAAGGTCTCACAAAAGGAAAGCCAAAGAACTGGAAACCACAGGAGAAATCAGGAAGAGGGAGGCACTCAAGGCAGTGAGCCTATAAAATAATTTATGAAATCCTGGTATCAGTTCTGAACTGTGCATACTTGGGGATCTAATATTGGTCTGTAAATTAAAGACTTTGAGAAATAAACTAAATGAAACCACTGCCATGTTACAGAATGTCCTAGATTATGTACACAAAGGATGGATTTGAAAACTACTGCAAAGACTTTTAACAAAAATTACATCAAAAACACAACATACACAATGTGAATGAGAAGTTGTGGCCTGAAAAAAAAAGGTGATTTCCTTGATAAAATAAAATATAAACATTCTACACAGGCAACATTCTGCATAGGCAACATTCTGGATAGACTGTAAATAAGTCCTAAAATCTAACATAATATTCATAATGTACAGAATAGAATTCAAAATTATTAGATATACAATGAACCAGGAAAAACCGAGCTTACATGGAAGAAATAGTAATCGTTATGAGATGACTTCAAGAACAGTGATGTTAGGACCTCTGCAGAATTGCTTCTAGAGGGAAAACATAATTGATAAGAATTATTTAAAACCAAAAATTTTAAGTCTCTGGAAACAATCCTAATTAAATACAGCAAAAGAAGAAACATTTATCCCCACTTGAATATACTAAATCCCAACAACAGGAAAAGTGACATTTGAGCCAGGAAACCCTCTCCCTCTCCCCTCTGCTTCCATTCAATAAACAGAATCTCAATTATGAGGAGAAGTGACCAAAAAACACATGGGCATCTCTTCCTCCAGATCCCAGTTAAAGGAATGCAATCTCTCTGAGGGGGGACAGGTCATTTCATACCTTCCCCAGTTCCATGTTGCAAAAGCTCTATTACATTCTGAGTGCTGCAGGGCTCTCTTCCTCCACCTAGCCACAATTCACAAGGCAGAAGCTCTAAAAGAGAGTACAGCGGGGGGAAAAAAAAAACAAACAAAAAAAAAAAAAACAAAAAAACAGTGCAGCCCAGATCACCTTTTCCCCAGCTCATTCAAAGAATGAAGGTTTCATCTTGGAAAAGGCAAGTCAAGAAGAGAAAAGTTACTCCCATATAAAGCAGGAGTATCATTCTGAGAGAAGTGAGCCACCTCCCGGTCCCCAAATTCAGATCAGTGGTATAGTTTTTCACTAGAGAGACAGAGGTGGGCCATCATAACAGAAAACTAAGATGGTCTTTCCAAGGGAACTGACTTTATTTCTAAGAGTTTTGGAAAATTTAAACTTAATGGTTCTGTTGAATGTAATGGATATTTTAGATGTAAGTGATAAAGAGGAGACTAAAAACTCCAAGAGAGCAACCAGATAAACCACAGGCCAGCTGGCTGAGCAGAGAAAACCATGGAGACAATCAAGATGATTCCTCCTCCTGGGGGCTTACCTCATAGCTCAGTTGGTAAAGACCCTTCCTGTTAAGGCAGGAGACCTGGGTTCAATTCCTGAGTTGGGAAGATCCCTTGGAGAAGGAAATGGCAACCTACTCCAGTATTATTTCCTGGAGAATCCTATGGACAGAGGAACCTAGCAGGCTATAGTTCATAGTATCACAAGAGTCAAACAGCTCAGTGACTAAACCACCACTATACCACTTCTGGGGTCAGAACAAACCACAAAGAATAGCCTATAAAAACAATTCCTGCCAAAGGATCAAAATATAATTGGATAAGACTATATATAGTATTTATACACCCAGCGAATTGTCAAAAATAAGATAAAAATCAGCTGGCTATGACTCAGGGCTAAGGGCTGAGTGTGATATCAGCTTGACAGAAATATCAGAGAAAATGACAGCCAAAGAGAACCATACTAAAACACTGTCATCCTATAGTGGCTGTACTTATACTAAAGGCTGTACCCTCTGAGGAGGGACAAAATAGACATTTAAAAAATGTTACTAGTGATAAAGAGTGACATTTTATAATAATAATGGTCAATACATCACAAAGATATAATGATTATAGATATATATGCATCTATAACAGAGCTCTAAAATGTATAATGCAAAGCCTGAAATAGTAAATGTAAAAATAGATAATTCAAATCATAGTTGGAGGCTTAAGCAATCCACTTAACAATAACAGAACAACTAGGCAGAATGTCAACAAGGAAATATAAGAAACTGAACAACACTTCAAAGAAAATAAACCTTAATGAAATCTACAGAATACTCCACCCAAACCCAGCAGAAAACATTCTCCTCAAGTACACAGAACATTCTCCAAGATAGAGCATACACTAGGCAATAAAACAAACATTAATAAATTTAAAAAGAATTGAAAACTTGCAAAGTATATTCTCTATCTACACTATGGCATTAAATTAGAAATCAATAAAAGGAAGAAATTTGGGGAATTCAAAATGTGAGGAAACTAAAACACATAAGCCTACATTACCAATGGTTGAAAGAGAATATCATAAGGGAAATTAGACAGTAGTTTCAGATGAATGAAATGTGGACACAACAAATCAAAACTGAGAATGTAGCTAAAAATGTGCTTAAAGGAAATTTGTAGATTTAAATGACTATGTTAAATATGAAAATGCACATACACCCCATGTTCATGAATTAAAAGACTTAATATTGTTAAGATTGCAATACTCCCCAAAGAAATCTATAGATTGAATGCAAACCCTATCAATGTGCTAACAGTTCTTTATTTCTGCAGAAAAGAAAAATATATAATCTTAAAATTCATATGGAATTGCAAAAGGCTCCAAATGGGAAAAAAAAATCTTGAAGAACAATAACAAAGTTGAAGAACTCAAACTTCCCAATTTCAAAACTTACTACAACACTGTAATAATCATGATAGGATGGAACTTCCTTAAGGATAAATACCTAGAACAATGGAATAGAATTGAGTGTCCAGACATAACCCATACATCTATGATCCCAAGGGTCAAGAGACCATTCAATGGGGAAAGGATAGTCTGTTCAACAAGTTATGCTAGGACAACAGGAGCTAACTCTAAAAATTTCAGAAGAAATTATAAAGGTACATCTTGATAATCTTGGATTTGGCAATGATTTCATAGTTGTAACACCAAAAGCACAAAGAACAAAAGGAAAAGCTAGATAAATTGGAATTTACTAAATTCTAATTTTTGTGCATTAAACACTATCAAAATAGTGAAAAGACAACCCATAAATAGGAGAAAATCATATACTGGATACAATTATTGTATCCAGAATATGTAAAGAATTTTTACAGCCAAAAAAAACAGAAAAACCATTAAATAATGGGCAAAGGAGATGAATAGATATTTCTCCAAAGAGGATACACACACACAACAAGGACATGAAAAGTTGTTCAATGTCATTAGTCATTTGTGAGATGCAACTCAAAACCAAAAGAGATGCCACTTCACATCCATAAGCATGACCACATGGGAAAAAAATAAGTAAATTTTGGTGAGGATACGGAGAAATCCTAACCCATATGCAATGCTGGTTGGATTGTAATATGGTGTAATCCCTGTAGAAAACAATTTTATGGTTTCTGAAAAAGTTAAACATAAAACTATGATATAGCAGACAATTACACTCCTAGATATCATCAATGAAAACATATTATAAAGCAAAAGTTTATACACTAATGTTCATAGCAGCCCTATTCACAGTAGTCATAAGAAAGGAATAAACCAAATGGTCATCAGTTGATAAATGGATAAACAAAATATTGTATGTCTATAAAATAGAATATTACTCAGACATAGAAAATAATGAAAACTGATACATGCTATACCATAGATGAACCTTGAAAACATGCTAATGAAAGAAGCCAGATGCAAAAGGCCACATGTTCTTTTCACATAAACTATCATGAACAGACAATTCAACAGATAAGAAAGTATAATAGTGGTGGCCAGCGGCTGGAAGAGGGAGTATGAAAAGTGACTGCTTAGTGGGTAGGAGATACAACATTGGGATGATGAAAAAATTGTATAGCAACACAGTGATTGTACAATGCTGTGACTCCAATAAGTGTTCCTGAATTGTAAACTTCACAATGGCTAAAACGGTAAACTTTGACTTTTAAAACATATTTTCATTTATATGGATTCCCTGAAAGCTTTAACTAAAACATTCATTTTATTAATATAGTGTAGACCTAGGCCTTACATGCATGAATTCACTAAATTTGAAAAGAATGACTAGATTCCATGCTTCAGAATAAATATTGCAATGCTATTAACCTCAGATTTTAGTAGGCTTTTTTTTTTTTATCAATTTCATACACTAATTTTATATTACTATGTTCATAGTATTATAGTAAATGTGTCCTCTATTGTAATCTTAAATTGTATTTAGCAGTAGGTATATATAAATAATGCTTCACGTACTGCTCAAGCCTTGCTTGGAGAATTTTGAGCATTACTTTACTAGCGTGTGACATGAGTGAAATTGTGCAATAGTTTGAGCATTCTTTGGCATTGCCTTTCTGTGGGATTGGAATGAAAACTGACCTTTTCCAATCCTGCGGTCACTGCTGAGTTTTCCAAATTTGCTGGCATGTTGAGTACAACACTTTAACAGCATGATCTTTCAGGATTTGAAATAGCTTAGATGGAATTCCATTACCTCCACTAGGTTTGCTTCTAGTGATGCTTCCTAAGGCCCACTTGATTTCACACTCCAGGATGTTTGGGTATAGGTGAGTGATAACACCATGATGGTTATCTGGGTCATGAAGATCTTTTTTGTATAATTCTTTGTATTCTTGCCACCTCTTAATATCTTCTGCTTCTGTTACGACCATACAACTTCTGTGCTTTATTGTGCTCGTCTTTGCATGAAATATTCCCTGGGTAACTCTAATTTTCTTGAAGAGATCTCATAGTTTTCCCATTCTATTATTTTTCTCTATTTATTTGCACTGATCACTTAGGAAGGCTTTCTATCTCTCCTTGCTATTCTTCGGAACTCTGCATTCAAATGGGCATATCTTTCCTTTTCTCCTTTGTCTTTAGCACCTCTTCTTTTCTCAGCTATTTGTAAGGCCTCCTCAGACAACCATTTTTCCTTTTTGCTTTTCTAGCTGAGCAGAAAAAAATTGATGCTTTTGAAAAGTTGTGCTGGAGAAGACTCTTGAGAGCCTTAAGAGTCTGCCATGAGATCAAACCAGCCAATCCTAAAGGAAATCAGTCCTGAATACTCATTGAAAGGGCTGATGCTGAAGCTGAAGCTCCAGAATGTTGGCCATCTCATGTGAAGAACTGACTCATTGGAAAAGACCCTGATGCTGAGAAAGACTGAAGGCAGGAGGATAAGGGGACAACAGAGGATGAGATGGTTGGATGGTATCACTGACTTGATGGACGTGAGTTTGAGCAAGCTCTGGGAGTTGGTCATGTACAGGGAAGCCTGGCATGAGGTGGTCCATGGGGTCACAAAGAGTTAGATATGACTGAGAGACTGAACTGCACAGAAATATAAATTACATATTTAAATATATAGAAAAATTCAGGGGTACTCTTTCTACCCCCTTCTGATGCCTATGTCAGAAGCTTTCTCTATCTCCTTTATACTTTAATAAAACTTTATTACACACACACACAAAATAAATAAATATATAGAAAAATTCAATAATTGAGGTTGAGAATAAAGAAAAACATGGATTGTTCTTTCTTCTAAACTTTATGTTATGTATGTTCTGCCACAAAAAAAAAAAAAAGAGAAAAACTCAAAACAACTACCTAACCTTCCAACTTATGCAACCAGATAAAAGAAGAGCAAACAAAAATCAAAGAAAGTAGAAGAGAGAAAATGCTAAAGTTTATAGTGAAAAAGAGACTAGAAAACAACTAATAAAATCAAGGAAAACATAACGGAGGCAGAAGATAGAATAAGTGAGGTAGAAGATAGAATGGTAGAAATAAATGAAACAGAGAGGAAAAAAGAAAAAAAAAATTAAAAGAAATGAGGACAAACTCACAGACCTCTGGGATACTGTTAAATGCCCCAACATTTGATTCATAGGAGTCCCAGAAAGAACAAGACAAAAAGAAAGACCATGAGAAAATACTTGAGGACATAATAGTTGAAAACTTCCCTAAAATGGGGAAGGAAATAATCACCCAAGTCCTAGAAACCCAGAGTCCCAAACAGGATTAACCCAAGGCAAAACACCCCAAGACACATACTAATCAAATTAACAAAGATCAAACACAAAGAACAAATATTAAAAGCAGCAAGGGGGAAAAAAAAATAACACACAAGGGTATTGCCATAAGGATAACAGCTGATCTTTCTATAGAAACTTTTCAGGCCAGGAGGAAATGGCAGGACATACTTAAAGTGATGAAAGAGAAAAACCTACAGTCCAGATTACTGTACCCAGCAAGGATCTCACTCAAATATGAAGGATAAATCAAAAGCTTTCGAGACAAGCAAAAGGGGAGAGAATTCAGCACCACCAAACCAGCTCTCCAACAAATGCTAAAAGATTTTCTCTAGACAGGAAACACAGAAAGATGTATAAACTCGAAACCAAAACAATAAAGTAAATGGCAATGGGATCATACTTATAAATAATTACCTTAAATGTAAATGAGTTGAGTGCCCCAATCAAAAAACAAAGACAGGTTGAATGGATACAAAAACAAGACCCCTATATATATCGTCTACAAGAGACACACCTCGAAAAAAGGGACACAAACAGACTGAAAGTGAAGGGCTAGAAAAAGATATTCCATGCAAAAAGAGACCAAAAGAAAGCAGGAGTAGCAATACTTATATCAGATAAAATAGACTTTAAAACAAAGGCTGTGAAAAGAGACAAAGAAAGACACTACATAATGATCAAAAGATCAATCCAAGAAGAAGATATAATAATAATAAATAAATATGCAACCAACATAGGAGCACCGCAACATGTAAAACAAATGTTAACAAGTATGAAATGGGAAATTAACAAAAACATAATAATAGTGGGAGACTTTAATACCCCACTCACACCTATGGATAGAATAACTAAACAGAAAATTAGCAAGGAAACACAAACTTTAAGTGATACAATCGACCAGTTAGACCTAATTGATATTTAAAGGACATTTCACTCCAAAACAATGAATTTCACCTTTTTCTCAAGTGCACACAGAAGCTTTTCCTGGATAGATCACATCCTGGGCCATAAATCTAGCCTTGGTAAATTCAAAAAAGTTGAAATCACTCCAAGCATCTTTTCTGACCACAAGGCAGTAAGAGTGGATATCAATTAAAGGAGAAAAACTACTAAAAATCCCAACATATGGAGACTGAAAAAACACTGCTGAATAACTAACAGATCACAGAAGAAATGAAAAAAAATCAAAATATGCATAGAAAAAAAAAAAAGAAAAAAGAAAACACAACAATCCAAAACCTGTGAGACACTGTAAAAGCAGTGCTAAGGGGAAGGTTCATAGCAATACCGGAATACCTCAAGAAACAGGAAAAAAGTCAAATAAATAACCTAAATCTACACCTAAAGCAACTAGAAAATGAAGAAATGATGAACTCTAGGGTTAATAGAAGAAAAGAAATCTTAAAAATTAGGGCAGAAATAAATGCAAAGTAAACAAAAAGGGACCAGAGCAAAAATCAACAAAGCCAAAAGCTGGTTCTTTGAAAAGATAAAAAAACTGGCAAACCATTAGCCAGACTCATCAAGAAACAAAGGGGGGAAAATCAAATTAACAAAATTACAAATGAAAATGGAGAGATCACAACAGACAATACAGAAATACAAAGGATCATAAGAGACTAATATCAGCAACTATATGCCAATAATATGGACAACTTGGAAAAAATGGACAAATTCTTAGAAAAGTACAACTTTCTAAAACTGAACCAGAAAGAACTAGAAAAACTTAACAGACCCGTCACAAGCACAGAAATTGAAACTGTAATCAGAAATCTTCCAGCAAACAAAAGCCCAGGACCAAACGGTTTCACAGCTGAATTCTACCAAAAATTTAGAGAAGAGCTAACACCTATGCTACTCAAACTCTTCCAGAAAATTGCAGAGGAAGGTAAAGTTCCAAACTCATTCTATGAGGTTACCATCACCCAAACCTCACAAAGATGCCACACACACACAAAAAAGAAAACTACATGCCAATATCACTGATGAACATAGATGCAAAATCCTTAATAAAATTCTAGCAAACATAATCCAACAACATACAAAAAATATCATACATCATGACCAATTGGGCTTTATCCCAGGCATGAAAGGATTCTTCAATATCTGCAAATAAATCAATGTAATACACCACATTAACAAATTGAAAAATAAAAGCCATATGATTATCTCAATAGATGCAGAGAAAGCCTTTGACAAAATTCAACATCCATTTATGATAAAAAATCCTCCAGAAAACAGGAATAGAAGGAACATACCTCAACATAATACGAGCTATATATGACAAACCCAGAGCAAACATTATCCTCAATGGTGAAAAATTAAAAGCATTTCCCCTAAAGTCAGGAACAAGACAAGGGTGCCCACTCTCACTACTACTATTCAACATAGTTTTGGCCACAGCAATCAGAGCAGAAAAAGAAATAAAAGGAATCCAAATTGGAAAAGAAGTAAAACTCTCACTGTTTGCAGATGACATGATCTTCTACAGAGAAAACACTAAACACTCCACCAGAAAATTACTAGAGCTATTCAATGAATATAGTAAAGTTGCAGGATATAAAATCAACACACAGAAATTCCTTGCATTCCTATACACTAATAATGAGAAAACAGAAAGAGAAATTAAGGAAACAATTCCATTCACCGTTGCAAAGAAAAGAATAAAGTACTTAGGAATATATCTACCTAAAGAAACTAAAGACCTATATATAGAAAACTATAAAACACTGGTGAAAGAAATCAAAGAGGACACTAATAGATGGAGAAATATACCGTGTTCATGGATCAGAAGAATCAGTATAGTGAAAATGAGTATACCATCCAAAGCAATCTATAGATTCAATGCAAAACCTATCAAGCTACCAACACTTTTTTTCACAGAGCTAGAACAAATAATTTTACAATTTGTATGGAAATACAAAAAAACTCAAATAGTGAAAGCAATCTTGAGAAAGAAGAATGGAACTGGAGGAATCAACCTGCCTGACTTCAGGCTCTACCACAAAGCCACAGTCATCAAGACAGTATGGTACTGGCACAAGGCCAGAAATATAGATCAATGGAACAAAATAGAAAGCCCAGAGATAAATCCATGCACCTATGGACACCTTATCTTCAACAAAGGAGGAAAGAATATACAATGGAGGAAAACCAGTCTCTTTAAGAAGTGGTACTGGGAAAACTGGTCAAACACTTATAGAAGAATGAGACTAGAACACTTTCTAACATCACACACAAAATTAAACTCAAAATGGATTAAAGATCTAAATGTAAGACCAGAAACTATAAAAATCCTAGAGGAGAATATAGGCAAAACACTCTCCGACATACATCATATCAGGATCCTCTATGACCCACCTCCCAGAATATTGGAAATAAAAGCAAAAATAAATAAATGGGACCTAACTAAAATTAAGTGCTTCTGCAAAACAAAGAAAACTATAAGCAAGGTGAAAAGACAGCCTTCAGAATGGGAGAAAATAACAGAAATGAAGCAAGTGACAAAGAATTAATCTCAAAAATATACAAACAACTCCTGAAGGTCAATTCCAGAAAAATAAATGACCCAGTCAAAAATAGGCCAAAGAACTAAACAGACATTTCTCCAAAGAAGACATACAGATGGCTAACAAACACATGAAAAGATGCTCAACATCACTCATTATCAGAGAAATGCAAATCAAAACCACAGTGAGGTACCATTTCATGCCAGTCAGAATGGCTGCTATCCATAAGTCTACAAGCAATTTTGGAGAGGGTGTAGAGAAAAGGGAACCCTCTTACACTGTTGGTGGGAGTGTGAACTAGCACAGCCACGATGGAGAACAGTGTGGAGATTCCTTTAAAAACTGGAAATAGAACCACCATCAGTTTAGTTCAGTTCAGTTGCTCAGGCCTGTCCAACTTTTTGTGACCCCATGAATCACAGCATCCAGGCATCCCTGTCCATCACCATCTCCCAGAGTGCACTGAGACTCATGTCCATCTAGTCGATGATGCCATCCAGCCATCTCATCCTCTGTCATCCCCTTCTTCCCTGCCCCCAATCCCTCCCAGCATCAGAGTCTTTTCCAGTGAGTCAACTCTTTGCATGAGGTGGCCAAAGTACTGGAGTTTCAGCTTCAGCATCATTCCTTCCAAAGAACACTCAGGGCTGATCTCCTCTAGAATGGACTGGTTGTATCTCCGTGCAGTCCAAGGGACTCTCAAGACTCTTCTCCAACACCACACTTCAAAAGCATCAATTCTTCCTTGCTCAGCCTTCTTCACAGTCCAACACTTGCATCCATACATGACTACTGGAAAAACCATAGCCTTGACTAGATGAAACTTTGTTGGCAAAGTAATGTCTCTGCTTCTCAATATGCTATCTAGGTTGATCATAACTTTCCTTCCAAGGAGTAAGCGTCTTTTAAATTTCATGGTTGCATTCACCATCTGCAGTGATTTTTGAGCCCCCAAAAATAAATTCTGACACTGTTTCCACTGTTTCCCCATCTATTTCCCATGAAGTCATGGGACCAGATGCCATGATCTTCGTTTTCTGAATGTTGAGCTTTAAGCCAACTTTTTCACTCTCTTCTTTCACTTTCAGCAAAATGATAGGATACTGAAAGAGGAGCTCCCCAGGTCAGGAGGTACCCAGTATTCTACTGGAGATCAGCGGAGAAATATTTCCAGAAAGAATGAAGGAATGGAGCCAAAGCAAAAAGAATACCCAGCTGTGGATGTGACTGGTGATAGAAGCAAGGTCCAATGCTGTAAAGAGCAATATTGCACAGGAACGTGGAATGTTAGGTCCATGAATCAAGGCAAATTGGAAGTGGTCAAACAGGAGATGGCAAGAGTGAATGTTGACATTCTAGGAATTAGCGAACTAAAATGGACTGGAATGGGTGAATTTAACTCAGATGACCATTATATCTACTACTGCAGGCAGGAATCCCTTAGAAGAAATGGAGTAGCCATCATGGTCAACAGAAGAGTCCAAAATGCAGTACTTAGATGCAATCTCAAAAATGACAGAATGATCTCTGTTCGCTTCCAAGGCAACCTATTCAATATCACAGTAATCCAAGTCTATGCCCCAAACAGTAACACTGAAGAAGCTGAAGTTGAACGGTTCTATGAAGACCTACAAGACTTTTTAGAACTAACACCCTAAAGAGATGTCCTTTTCATTATAGGGGACTGGAATGCAAAAGTATGAAGTCAAGAAACACCTGTAATAACAGGCAAATTTGGCTTTGGAAAATGGAATGAAGCATGGCAAAAGCTAAAAGTGTTTTGCCAAGAGAACACACTGGTCATAACAAACACCCTCTTCAAACAACACAAGAGAAGACTACACACGGATATCACCAGATGGTCAACACCAAAATCAGAACTGCCA
Source organism: Bos indicus (assembly GCF_029378745.1). Lineage (NCBI taxonomy): Eukaryota > Metazoa > Chordata > Mammalia > Artiodactyla > Bovidae > Bos > Bos indicus. Next base: position 71,420,161 of record NC_091789.1, read on the forward strand.
TATGATCCAACAATCCCACTGCTGGGCATACACACTGAGGAAACCAGAATTGAAAGAGACATGTGTACCCCATTGTTCATCGCAGCACTGTTTATAATAGCCAGGACATGGAAACAACCTAGATGTCCATCAGGAGACAAATGGATAAGAAAACTCTGGTACATATACACAATGGAGTATTACTCAGCCATTAAAAATAATACATTGGAATCAGTTCTAATGAGGTGGATGAAACTGGAGCCTATTATACAGAGTGAAGTAAGCCATAAAGAAAAATACCAATACAGTATACTAACACATATATACGGAATTTAGAAAGATGGTAACCATAACCCTGTATGCGAGACAGCAAAAGAGACACAGAGGTATTGAACGGTGTTTTGGACTCTGTGGGAGAGGGTGAGGGTCGGATTTTAAGGGAGAAAGGCATTGAAACATGTAAGTTATCATATGTGAAATGAATCACCAGTCCAGGTTTGACGCATGATACAGGGTGCTTGGGGTTAGTGCATTGGGATGACCCAGAGGGATGGGATGGGGAGGGAGGTGGGAGGCGGGTTCAGGATGGGGAACACATGTACACCCATGGAGGATCCAAGTCAGTGTATGGCAAAACCAATACAATAATGTAAAGTAAAATAAATAAACAGAAAAAAACAATGAATAAACAACAAGGGCATACTGTAGGGCAGCCTGAATGGGAAGGGAGTTTGGGGGAGAATGGTCACATATATTTGTATGGCTGAATCCCTTCACTGTTCACCTGAAAGTAATACAGTATTGGTAATTGGCTATACTCCAACACAAAATAGTAAAAAAAGAGAATTTAAATCATATCAACCATATTTTCTGTCCAAAATATTTATGAGACTGGAAATCAACTAAAAGAGGAAAACACACACACACACACACACACACAAATAAAGATGAAAGTTAATTATATGTTTCAAAACAACCAATGAATCACTTAAGAAATCAAAAAGATAAAAAAGAAGTTAAAAAACTACCTAGAGACAAATGAAAATGAAAACACAACAATCCAAAATCTATGAGAACCAGCAAAAGCAGTTTTAAGAGGAAAGTGTAGAGTGATACAGGCCTCCTTAGGAAAGAAGAAAAAACTCAAACAACCTAACTTTCCACCCAAAAGACAAGAAATGGAAGGAAAAAACAAAGCCTAAAGTTTGTAGAAGGAAGGAAATCACATAAAGACCAGAGTAGAAATAAATGAAGTAAAGACCAAAATAAATAAATAACAGAAAAGATCAATAGAATTAAGAGTTGGTTCTTTGAAAAGATAAACAGAATCAATAAACCTTTAACCAGACTCATTAAGCAAAAAGAGCTCAAGTCAATAAAATGAAAAAGAATTTACAAGCAACATCACAAAAATGCAATCACTATGAACAACTATATACCAATAAAATAGACAAATTCCTAGAAATGTACAACTTCCCAACACTAAACCAAGAAGAAATAAAGAACATGAACAGAACAATTACCAGTAATGAAACTAATAAAAATATTTCAACAAAGAAGGTCCAGGATGGCCTCATAGGTGAAGAGTTAACATCTATTCAGTTTGAGAAGAGTTAACAGCTATTCTTTTCAAACTATTCCAAAAAACTGTAAAGAAAATAAGGCCTGCAAACATTCTACAAGGCCAGAATCATCCTGACACCAAAACCAAACTTAACACACAAAAAAGAAAATTATAGGCCAATATCACTGGTGAATATATATGCAAAATCCACCAAAAATAATAGCCTACCAAATTCAACAATCCATGAAAAGGATTATACACCATGAACAAGTGGAATTTATTGAAGGAATGCAAGAATGTATACAATATCTACAAATCTATCAAAGTGAGACACCACCATAACAAAAGAATAAAAATGATATGATCATGTCAAAAGATGCAAAACAAGCTTTCTGACAATCCAACGTCCATTTATGATAAAAACTCCACAATGAAGATACAGAAACAAAACGCCTCGACATAATAAAGGCCATATATGATAGGGTCACAGCTAACGTCATCTTAAAAATAAAAAGTTAAAAGCATTTCCTCCAAGATTAGGGACAAGACAAGGATGCCCACTCTCAATAATTTTACTCAGTATAGTATTGAAAGCCCTAATCAGAGTAATCAAACAAAAGAAATAAAGGAAAGGAATCCAAATTGGAAAGGAAGAAGTAAAATCATCACAGCTCTCTGTTGTTTGCTTGCAATGTTCTTCCCTCTCCACAACACAACTAAGCAAGTGAACCTGAATAAGTGTCAACTTTTGCCCTCTCATGTCAGAGCAGAGATTGGACCCTGAAGAGATCTGCAATCAGAAGAGGTCAATCTAAGCAAAGAAAAGAAAGGAGAATTGCCCTGCAAGTGACAGATGCAACAGATTCAAATCCTGAAGTTAAGCTGAGACTGTGCATTTGAGGGGCAGCTGTAGACTATGAGATCAAGTATTAACCAGAACAAGGGATTATCTGACACAGAACAGACCCCACAATATTTGTCTTAATTGTGGTGTTTGGCTTTTTAAATATTGTACTTTTGAAAGTCCAATCTCTATTCTAGGTTTTTAATTTTTACTTGTTGATGTCTGTTATTAATTTTGTATCTTTAAGAATCTAATTTTTAGTATTCATTTTCACTTAGGGATTTGATTATTAACTTGATTGCTCTCCTCCCTTCTGACTCTCCCTTTTCTTCTCTTGGTTACCTCTATCTCCCTCCTACCTCTTTTCTACATAACTCTGCTAATCTCTTTGGGTGTTCCTGGCTGTGGAGAATTGTTTCACCATTAACCTAGGGGGTTGTCTTCTGTGTTGTGTAGACAGAAAAGTCTTAATGCTACTGTAAGAGGGACAACAAAACCGAGAGGCAGAAGCCTCAACTCCAGAACTTTGAACAATCACAGAACTCCTGACCCCGGGGAACATCAATAGACGAGAGCCCACCCAAAAGCATTAATACCTACACTGAGGTCAAGCTCTACTCAAGAGCCAGCAAGCTCCAATGCATGACGACCCATGCTAATCCTCAAGCAAAACAGGAATACAACCCTGAATATTAAAAGGCAAGATGCCCAAAACCATACAAAAACCATGGATACCCCAAAACTCATTACTGGACGCTGCATTGCCCTCCAGAAGGACAAGATCAAGCTCCATCTACCAGAACACAGACACAAGTTCCCCCAACCAGGAAAACTTCACAAGCCACTGATCTAACCACACTCACAGGGAACAGACTCCACAATTAAGAGGAACTACAACCTTCCAGCATGCAGAAAGGAGACCCTCAAACACAGCAAACTAAACAAAATAAAAAGACAGAGAAATATCCAGCAGGTGAAAGAACATGATAAAAACATATCAAACCAAACAAAAGAGGAGGGAATAGGGAATCTACCTGAAAAAGAATTCAGAATGATGATAGTAAAGATGATCCAAAATCTGGAAAACAAAATGTATCAACAGATAAAAAGGTTAGAGACATATATTGAGGAGATGCAAGAAATGTTTACCAAGGACTTAGAAGAAATAAAGAATAGTCAATCAATAATGAACAATGCAATAACTGAGAGTAAAAACACTCTGGAGGGAACCAACAGTAGAGTAACTGAGGCATAAGAAAGACCTGTATACAGAAAACTATACAACACTGATGAAAGAAATCAAAGATGACACAGATGGAGAAATATACCATGTTCTTGGATTGGAAGAATCAATATAGTGAAAATGAGTATACAACCCAAAGCAATCTACAGATTCAATGCAATGACTATCAAACTACTAGTGGCATTTTTCACAGAAGTAGAACAAATAATTTCAAAATTTGTATGGAATCACAAAAGACCCAAAATGGCCAAAGAAATTTTTAGAAAGAAGAACAGAACTGGGGGAATCAACCCTCCTGACTTCAGACTATATTACAAAGCTCCAGTGATCAGACAGTATTGGTACTGGCACAAAGACAAAAATATATATCAGTGGAACAAAATAGAAAGTCCAGAGATAAATCCATGCACCTGTGGACACCTTATCTTTGACAAAGGAGGCAAAAATACAGAATCAAGAAAAGGCAGTCTCTTCAATAAGTGGTGCTGTGAAAACTGGTTCACTTCAGTTCAGTTCAGTCACTTAGTCATGTCTGACTCTTTGAAATCACATGAATCGCAGCATGCCAGGCCTCCCTGTCCATCACCAACTCCCAGAGTTCACTCAAAATCATGTCCATCAAGTCAGTGATGCCATCCAGCCATCTCATCCTCTGTCATCCCGTTATCTTCCTTCCCCCAATCCCTCCCAGCATCAAAGTATTTTCCAATGAGTCAACTCTTCTCGTGAGGTGGCCAAAGTATTGGAGTTTCAGCTTTAACATCAGTCTTTCCAGTGAACACCCAGGACTGGTCTTCTTAGGATGAATTAGTTGGATCTCCTTGCAGTCCAAGGGACTCTCAGGAGTCTTTTCCAACAACACAGTTCAAAAACATCAATTCTTTGGTGCTCAGCTTTCTTCACAGTCCAACTCTCACATCCATAGATGACCACTGGAAAAACCATAGCCTTGACTAGATGGACCTTTGTTGGCAAAGTTATGTCTCTGCTTTTTAATGTTCTATATAGGTCGGTCATAACGTTCCTTCCAAGGAGTAAGCGTCTTTTAACTTCATGGCTGCAGTCACCATCTGCAGTGATTTTGGAGCCCAGAAAAATAAAGTCTGATACTGTTTCCACTCTTTTACCCCATCTATTTGCCATGAACTGATGGGACCAGAAGTCATGATCTTCGTTTTCTGAATGTTGAGCTTGAAGCCAAAATTTTCACTCTCCACTTTCACTTTCATCAACAGGCTCTTTAGTTCCTCTTCACTTTCTGCCATAAGGGTGGTGTCATCTGCATATCTGAGGTTATTGAGATTTCTCCTGGCATTCTTGATTCCAGCTTGTGCTTCTTCCAGCCCAGCATTTCTCATGATGTACTCTGCATATAAGTTAAATAAGCAGGGTGACAATATACGACCTTGACGTACTCCTTTTCCTATTTGGAACCAGTCTGTTGTTTCATGTCCAGTTCTAACTGTTGCTTCCTGACCTGCATATAGGTTTCTCAAGAGGCAGGTCAGGTGGTCTGGTATTCCCATCTCTTTCAGAATTTTCCACAGTTTATTGTGATCCACACCGTCAAGGCTTTGGCATAGTCAATAAAGCAGAAATAGATGTCTTTTTGGAACTCTCTTACTTTTTCCATGATCCAGCGGATGTTGGCAATTTGATCTCTGGTTCCTCTGCTTTTTCTAAAACCAGCTTAAACATCTGGAAAACTGGTTAACTACATGTAAAAGAATGAAACTAGAATACTTTCTAATTCTATATAAAAAAATAAACTCAAAATGAATTAAAGACCTAAATGTGAGGCCAGAAAGCATAAAACTCTTAGAAGGAAACAGGCAGACCATTCCCTGACATAAATCACAGCAAGAATCTCTATGACCGTCCTCCAAGAGTAATGGAAATAAAAACAAAATAAACAAATGGGACCTAATTAAACTTAAAAATTTTTGCACAATGAAGGAAACTATAAGCAAGGTGAAGAGACAGCCTTCAGAATGGGAGAAAATAATAGCAAATGAAACAACTGACAAAGAACTAATCTCAAAAATATATAAGCAGTTCATGCAGCTCAATACCAGAAAAGTGAACAATCCAATCAAAAGGTGGGCAAAAGCTCTAAACAGATATTTTTTCCAAAGAAGATATATAGATAGCTAATAAACACATGAAAATTTGCTCAACATCACTCATTATTAGAGAAATACAAATCAAAACCACAATAAGGTATTATCTCATGCCCATTAGTATGTCCATCATCAAAAAGTCTACAAGCAATAAATGCTGGAGAAGGTGTGGAGAAAAGGGAACCCTCTTACACTTTTGGTGGGAATACAAGCTGGTACAGCCACTATGGAGAACAGGGTGGAGATTCCTTAAGAAGCTTGGAATAGAATTGTCATAGGACCCAGAAATCCCACTGCTGGGCATATACCCTGAGGAAACCAGAATTGAAAGAGACACATGTACCCCAATGTTCATTGCAGCACTGTTTACAATAGCTAGGACACGGAAGCAACATAGATGTCCATCAGCAGATGAATGGATAACGAAGTTGTAATACATATAAATAATGGAATCTTACTCATCTATAAAAAAGGAATGCATTTGAGTCAGTTCTAATGTGGGGCATGAACCTGGAGCCTATTATACAGAGTGAAAGAAGTCAGAAAGAGAAAGACAAATACTGTATATTAATGCATATAAATGGAATTTAGAAAGACAGTACTTATGATCCTACATGCAGGGCAGGAAAGGAGACACAGAGGTAAAGAACAGACTTTTGCACTCAGTGGGAGAAGGTGAGGTTGGGATGATTTGAGAGAATAGCATTGAAACATGTACATATACTTATGTAAAATAGATGACCAGTGCAAATTTGATGCATGTAGAATGGCACCCAAAGGAGGTGCTCTGGGACAACCCAGAGGGATTGAGTGGAGAAGGAGGTGGGAGAGGGGTTGAGGATAGGGGGGATACATGTATCTCTGTGGCAAATCCATAAACGTATGGTAAAAAGCCATCACAGTATTCTAAAGTCATTATTCTCCAATTAAAATAAATTAATTAATTAAAAATAAATAAATAAAATAATCATACTACCAAATGTAATCTATAGATTCAGTACAATCCTTTTCAAAGTACCAATGACATTTATCACAGAACCAGAAAAAAAAAATCCTAAAATTTATGTGGAAATAAAGACTTCAAATAGAGAAAGTAATCTTCAGAAGAAGAACAGATCTAGGGGTATCATTCTCCCTGAGTTCAAACTTTATTACAAAGCTCCAGTAACCAAAACATCATGGTACTAGCACAAAAGCTGGCACTTAGATCAATGGGAAAATAAAAGAGCTAAAAATAAAACCATGCATGTATGGTCAATTAGTCAGTAACAAAGGAGTCAAGAATATACAATGGGGAAAGACACTCTCTTCAACAAGTGATGCTGCAGAAACTAGACAGCTACATTTAAAGAAATGTAATTGGAATTTTTTTTACACTATGCACAAAACAACCCCTTAAAATGGGTTCAATACTGGAAAACATAAAACTCTTACATGAAAACATAGGCAGAACACACTTTGACATAAACCTTACCAATAATTTTTTTGGATCTATTTCCTAAGGCAAAGGAAAGAAAAGAAAAACTAAACAAATGATAACTAGTTAAACTTTAAAGCCTTTTCAACAGCATAGGAAACCACTGACAAAACAAAAAGTCAAACTAAGAATGGGAAAAATATTTGCAAATGCTTTGACGGATAATGGGTTTACTTCCAAAATACATAAACATCTCATGCAACTCAATACCAAAAGACCAAACAATCCAATTAATAAGTGGCTAGAAGACCTGAAAATATGTTTTCCCAGAGAAGAACTATAGATGATCAATAGGTACATGAAGAGATGCTCAACATTACTAATCATCAGAGAAATGCAAATTGAACCAACAAATATCACCTCATACATGTCAAAATGGTTATTATTAAAAAGACTACAAGTAATAAATATTGGAGAGGATGTGGAGAATAGGAAATTCTATTACACTGTTGGGGGGGAATGTAAATTAGTGCATCACTAAAGAAAGACCATGCCAAAGAATGCTCAAACAACTGCACAATTGCACTCATCTCACACGCTAGTAAAGTAATTCTCAAAATTCTCCAAGCCAGGCTTCAGCAATACTTGAACCGTGAACTTCCAGATGTTCAAGCTGGTTTTAGAAAAGGCAGAGGAACCAGGGATCAGATTGCCAACATCTGCTGGATAGTCAAAAAAGCAAGAGAGTTCCGGAAAAAACATCTACTTCTGCTTTATTGACTATGCCAAAGCCATTGACTGTGTGGATCACAGTAAACTGTGGAACATTCTGAAAGAGATGGGAATACCAGACCACCTGAGCTGCCTCTTGAGAAACCTATATGCAGGTCAGGAAGAAACAGTTAGAATTGGACATGGAACAACAAACTGGTTCCAAATAGGAAAAGGAGTACATCAAGGCTGTATATTGTCACCCTGCTTATTTAACTTATATGCAGAGTACATCATGAGAAACGCTGGGCAGGAAGAAGCACAAGCTGGAATCAAGAATGCCAGGAGAAATATCAATAATCTCAGATATGCAGATGACACCACCCTTATGGCAGAAAGTGAAGAGGAACTAAAGAGCCTGTTGATGAAAGTGAAAGAGGAGAGTGAAAAATTTGGTATAAAGCTCAACATTCAGAAAATGAAGATCATGGCATCTTGTCCCACCACTTCATGGGAAATAGATGGGGAAACAGTGGAAAAAGTGCCAGACTTTTATTTTTCTGGGCTCCAAAATCACTGCAGATGGAGATCGCAACCATGAAATTAAAAGACGCTTACTCCTTGGAACCAAAGTTATGCCCAACCTAGACAGCATATTCAAAAGCAGAGACATTACTTTGCCAACAAAGGTCCGTCTAGTCAAGGCTATAGTTTTTCCAGTAGTCATGTATGGATGTGAGAGTTGGACTATAAACAAAACTGAGCACTGAAGAATTGATGCTTTTTAACTGTGGTGTTGGAGAAGCCTCTTGAGAGTCCCTTGGACAGCAAGGTAATCCAACCAGTCCATCCTAAAGGAGATCAGTCCTGGGTGTTCATTGGAAGGACTGATGTTGAAGCTGAAACTCCAATACTTTGGCCACCTGATGCGAAGAGTTGACTCATTGGAAAAGACCCTGATGCTGGAAAAGATTGAGGGCAGGAGGAGAAGTGGCTGAAAGAGGATGAGATGGTTGGATGGTATCACTGACTCGATGGACATGGGTTTGGTTGGACTCCAACAGCTGGTGATGGACAGGGAGGCCTGGAGTGCTGCAGTTCATGGGGTTGCAAAGAGTCAGACATGACTGAGCGACTGAACTGAACTGAACTGAACTGAAAATGATGTTTATAATGGAAACACAGTTCCTTACCAACAAGTACCCAACATGACACATCAGCAAACAAATGTTCCACATTCAAATAAAAAATAAATCCCTTCCTTCTATTAAACAAATATTTTTCTCACCTATTTTTCATATTGATGTAACAATAAGCGAAATCACTAAAGTTTTCCCTGAAAAGGGGAGCATACTGAGGTGCACAATAAAGAATTTATAATTATCTGTGTAATGCTAAGGGCACAACATTCCAAAAAACAAATCAACAAATTTATGTAAAGGAAGTTTGAAGCACTATGGCGTGTTCAGAATTACTACATGATATATATAACAATGAAAAAATTGTGTGGAGGATGAGAATGAAGAGTCATGCAGAAGTCAGATTAAGAAGGGTCTTGCTGCTGCTGCTGCTGCTAAGTAACGTCAGTCATGTCCGACTCTGTGCGACCCCATAGTCGGCAGTCCATCAGGCTCCACCGTCCCTGGGATTCTCCAGGCAAGAACGTTGGAGTGGGTTGCCATTTCCTTCTCCAATGCCTGAAAGTGAAAAGTGAAAGTGAAGTTGCTCAGTCGTGCCCGACTAGTAGTGACCACATGGACTACAGCCTACTAAGCTCCTCCATCCATGAGATTTTCTAGGCAAGAGTACTGGAGTGGCTTGCCATTGCCTTCTCTGAAGAAGGGCCTTACAATGACTAAAACTAACCTAAGAAGAAAGAAAAAACAAAAAGAGCTTTAGATTAAGTAAATTAAATCTGAATTAAAACATTTCCAAAATCAAAATTCCTGCCCAGAATAGCTTCACTGGTGAATCTGATTAAACATTTAAACAGAAATAATAACAATCCAAAAGAGCAACTGGATCTCCCATGCTGCTGGTAGGAATGCAAGTTAGTTGAGCCACTTGAGAGATTTGGCAGTTTTCTTCTAAAGTTACATAAACTTACCATATGACTGAGCAATTCTATTCCTAGTTTTACACTCCAATAGAAATGAAAACATATGTCTAAAAGATTGTAAGTATAATCCTGCAAGATCAGAGTACCATTAATCATAATAGCAAAACTGGTAGCAAGCCAATCATCATCAATTGATGAATGGATAAACAAATTTTGGTGTGTCCATAAAAGAAAATTTAATGAATTACTAATGCAGGCAGTGTCATACATAAATCTCAGAAAGACTATGTTGAGTAAATGAAGCTAGAAGCAAAAGACTACAAAGTGTATGCTTTCAATGGAAAGCAATCATTAGGCTGAGATCATGGGAGGGAACTGAACTGCAAAGAGGGTAAGAAGTGTTCTGAATCTTGATTTTGGTACTTATTACTTACTACATACAATTGTGAAACTCATTATGTGGTACATATAAATTGGCAATATTTATCGTTTGTAAATTATACCTCAGTAAAAGTGGGGGGACTTCTATAGAGGTCCATTAAAGGGGCTTTAAGTTGTTGCCTATGGAAACAATGAAGAGCATTTTTAGGGTATTGGCAGTGAGAACAGAAAGGAAGAACTAGACATAAGAGGGCTAAAAGAAAATGTATAGTATAAGTTGATTGTTCACTTGAGTGAGAAGTTAATGATGACTTACAGATTTCTGGCTTGGCCAGAATTGTATCACCTTCTTTGAGAAAAAAAACGAAGGGTATATGATAAAATATTGAAGGCAAAGACAATGGATTTGGTTTTGTATACATTGGATTTAAGTGGCATTTTAGAAACATCAGATCAGATCAGGTCAGTCACTCAGGCATGTCCGACTCTTTGCGACCCCATGAATTGCAGCACACCAGGCTTCCCTATCCATCACCATCCCGGAGTTCACTCAGACTCACATCCATCGAGTCAGTGATGCCATCCAGCCATCTCATCCACTGTCGTCCCCCTTTCTTCCTGCCCCCAATCCCTCCCAGCATCAGAATATTTTCCAATGAGCCAACTCTTCGCATGAGGTGGCCAAAGTACTGGGTTTTAGCTTTAGCATCATTCCTTCCAAAGAAATCCCAGGGCTGATCTTGAGAATGGACTGGTTGGATCTCCTTGCAGTCCAAGGGATTCTCAAGAGTCTTATCCAACACCACAGTTCAAAAGCATCAATTCTTCGGTGCTCAGCCTTCTTCACAGTCCAACACTTGCATCCATACATGACCACAGGAAAAACCATAGCCTTGACTAGACGAACCTTTGTTGGCAAAGTAATGTCTCAGCTTTTGAATATGCTATCTAGGTTGGCCATAACTTTCCTTCCAAGGAGTAAGCGTCTTTTAATTTCATGGCTGCAGTCACCATCTGTAGTGATTTTGCAGCCCAGAAAAATAAAGTCTGGCACTGTTTCCACTGTTTCCCCATCTATTTCCCATGAAGTGCTGGGACTGGATGCCGTGATCTTCGTTTTCTGAATGTTGAGCTTTAAGCCAACTTTTTCACTCTCCACTTTCATTTTCATCAAGAGGCTTTTTAGTTCCTCTGCATTTTCTGCCATAAGGGTGGTGTCATCTACATATCTGAGGTTAATGATATTTCTCCCGACAATCAGCTTGTGTTTCTTCCAGTCCAAAATTTCTCATGATGTACTCTGCATGTAAGTTAAAAAAGCAGGGTGACAATATACAGCCTTGACGAACTCCTTTTCCTATTTGGAACCAGTCTGTTGTTCCATATTCAGTTCTAACTGTTGCTTCCTGACCTGCATACAAATTTCTCAAGAGGCAGGCAGGTGGTCTGGTATTCCCGTCTCTTTCAGAATTTTCCACAGTTTATTGTGATCCACACAGTCAAAGGCTTTGGCATAGTCAATAAAGCCGAAATAGATGTTTTTCTGGAACTCTCTTGCTTTTTCCATGATCCAGCGGATGTTGGCAATTTGACCTCTGATTCCTCTGCCTTTTCTAAAACCAGCTTGAACATCAGGAATTTCATGGTTCACATATTGCTGAAGCCTGGCTTGGAGAATTTTAAGCATTAATTTACTAGTGTGTGAGATAAGTGCAATTGTGCAGTAGTTGAGCATTCTTTGGCATTGACTTTCTTTGGTATTGGAATGAAAACTGACCTTTTGCAGTCCTGTGGCCACTGCTAAGTTTTCCAAATTTGCTGGCATATTGAGTGCAGCACTTTCACAGCATCATCTTTCAGGATTTGGAATAGCTCAACTGGCATTCCATCACCTTCACTAGCTTTGTTCGTAGTGATGCTTTCTAAGGCCCACTTGACTTCACATTCCAGGATGTCTGGCTCTAGGTCAGTGATCACACCATGGTGATTATCTGGGTCGTGAAGATCTTTTTTGTACAGTTCTTCTGTGTATTCTTGTCACTTCTCCTTAATATCTTCTGCTTCTGTTAGGTCCATACCATTTCTGTTCTTTATCGAGCCCATCTTTGCATGAAATGTTCCTTTGGTATCTCTGATTTTCTTGAAGAGATCCCTAGTCTTTCCCATTATGTTGTTTTCCTCTATTACTTTCCACTGATCACTGAAGAAGGCTTTCTTATCTCTTCTTGCTATTCTTTGGAACTCTGCATTCAGATGTTTGTATCTTTCCTTTTCTACTTTGCTTTTCACTTTTCCTCTTTTCACAGCTATTTGTAAGGCCTCCCCAGACAGCCATTTTGCTTTTTTGCATTTCTTTTCTAATGGAATGGTCTTGATCCCTGTCTCCTGTACAATGTCACGAACCTCATTCCATAGTTCATCAGGCACTCTTATCTATCAGATCTAGACCCTTAAATCTATTTCTCTCTTCCACTGTATAATCATAAGGGATTTGATTTAGGTCATACCTGAATGGTCTAGTGGTTTTCCCTACTTTCTTCAATTTAAGTCTGAATTTGGCAATAAGGAGTTCATGGTCTGAGCCGCAGTCACATAGGTATCCAGAAAGGTAATGAACATATAGTCTGGAGCTTAGGTGAGAGAGGTCTAGAATGGTGTTCAGTCACTTCCTGTTACTTTTTTAGGAATGGTTAATTTTCATTTTATTTTGGTTAGTTTGTTTTGGATAGTGCAATTGACTGAAAGCTTAAAGAGCAAGCATAATGACAATTATACTTTTGTCACAAACCATGGATGATTATTTAATTTCAGAGCCTATAAGATTTGTATAACATTAAAGTGAGCTGCCAAGGGGTTCCTTAGGATAATTGTGGAGCTCATCAAAAATGAGAAATATTTGCCTTAGCATATTGTCATCATAAACCAAACCTAATCTTCTGTGGAGATAATGTGCTTGATGTAATGAATATCAACCAGGAATAAAAAAAAAAAAAAATTGCCAAATCAAAGCTCTGAAGAAACAACTCAGAGTACCATTTGGTAGTATACATCCAAAAATTCAGCTAAATCCTCTCTGTCACATTGGACTTAAAAATAAACGCGTGTATTTTAAACCTTTTGAGCTTTAAATCTGTTCAGATATATACGAGATTCTATACTGAAAATAAGGGAAAAGTAATACTCTATAGGGAAAAATCTAAAGGTGAAACTGGGAGTGATCATGACTAACATAACTAACTTCTTCCCAAATCCATTTCTCAATAACTTTAGATTTTTTTTTATATATTCTATTTACCTACTTATTTTCCTTCCCACATATCAACCTTTGTTAATGACAAAATCATCATATTTATTAGTGTGTGTGTTAGGTGCTCAGTTGTGTCCGATTCTTTGCCACCCCATGGACTGTAGCCTGCCAGGCTCCTCTGTCCACGGGATTCTCCAGGCAACAATACTGGAGTGGGCTGTCATCTCCTTCTCCAGGGGATCTTCCAAACCCAGGGATCGAACCAGGGTCTCATATTTATTAAGTAGCTATCATGGTATATCTAGGAAGTTTTGGTATAACCTTTTCTAAAAAGAGGTAATTCAAACATTCAGTGTAAACTTCCACTCTAACCTTAATGTCCCTTTATCCATATGTAAACTAAAACTAAAGTTTCAGTAACAAATGAAATTTTAAAAAATCTCAACTACAAAGTCCAACCCCAAATTTACAAAAATAAATACCATTATTACTTCTACTTTAAACACAATGAACATTTCATGCAGCTAGCTAGTCAACAATATTTGTTACTCATCTACAATAAGCAAAGCACTTTGTTTGACAAGCTCTATGGGAAACATGTATAATTTTTTCATTATTTTAATTTAAATTTATTTTTTTAATTGGAGGCTATTTACTTTACAATATTGTATTGGTTTTGCCATACATCAACATGAATCCACCACGGGTGTACACGTGTTCCCCATCCTGAATGCCCCTCCCACCTCCCTCCCCGTACCATCCCTCTGGGTCATCCCAGTACACCAGCCCCAAGCAATCTGTATCCTGCATCGAACCTGGACTGGTGATTCATTTCTTATATGATATTATACACGTTTCAATGCCATTCTCCAAAATCATCCCACCCTCTTGTTCTCCCACAGAGTCCAAAAGACTGTTTTATACATCTGTGTCTCTTTTGCTGTCTCACATACAGGGTTATCATGACCATCTTTCTAAATTCCATATATATGTATTAGTATACTATATTGGTATTTTTCTTTCTGGCTTACTTCACTCTGTATAATAGGCTCCAGTTTCATCCACCTCATTAGAACGGATTCAAATGTATTCTTTTTAATGGCTGAATAACAGAAATCATCAAGATCTTATAAACAAGGAAAAAAGGCAGCACACTCCACACATGTACAGATAAAGAATGTACATACCACTCTTTTCTTTTGTCACTACTGAGGTTCTAGCTCAGGCCTCATCTCAAATTGGGATCATCAGTTCAGTTCAGTTCAGTTCAGTCACTCAGTCGTGTCCGACTCCTTGCGACCCCATGAATCGCAGCACGCCAGAACTCCCTGTCCATCACCAACTCATGGAGTTCACTCAGACTCACGTCTATCGAGTCAGTGATGCCATCCAGCCATCTCATCCTCTGTCGTCCCCTTCTCCTCCTGCCCCCAATACCTCCCAGCATCAGAATCTTTTCCAATGAGTCAACTCTTTGCATGAGGTGGCCAAAGTACTGGAGTTTCAGCTTTAGCATCAGTCCTTCCAAAGAAATCCCAGGGCTGATCTCCTTCAGAATGGACTGGTTGGATCTCCTTGCAGTCCAAGGGACTCTCAAGAGTCTTCTCCAACACCACAGTTCAAAAGTATCAATTCTTCAGTGCTCAGCTTTCTTCACAGTCCAACTCTCACATCCATATATGACCACTGGAAAAACCACAGCCTTGACTAGACGGACCTTTGTTGGTAAAGTAATGTCTCTGCTTTTCAATATGCTATCTAGGTTGGTCATAACTTTCCTTACAAGGAGTAAGCGTCTTTTAACTTCATGGCTGCAGTCACCATCTGCAGTGATTTTGGACCCACCCCCCCCAAAAAAATAAATAAATAAATAAAGCCTGACATTGTTTCCACTGTTTCCCCATCTATTTCCCATGAAGTGATGGGACCAGATGCCACAATCTTCGTTTTCTGAATGTTGAGCTTTAAGCCAACTTTTTCACTCTCCTCTTTCACTTTCATCAAGAGGCTTTTTAGTTCCTCTTCACTTTCTGCCATAATGGTGGTGTCAGTTGGGATCATGGCAACCTCTAATTGAGCCCAAAGTCTAGACACTCTTCCCACCTACCTCTCTTTTTCAATAGAATTACTTATAACTGCCAGGTAAATCTCCATAAAATTTTTATTCTACCATTCTCTATTCATAAGAGATTCATTTGCTTCCTATAAAGTTCAAGCATCACTTTGGAACAGGACACTTATCATAACGAAACTTAATCTATCTTTCCCATCTCCCACTTCTCTCTCTCCAAAGTGCATTTCATTAATAACACATTCATCAGTATTACTTGGCTTAAACTACATTTCTTTTTATTATAACTCCAACCTAGACTGGTTTGCTTTTTACTTAATACCCTACAAGACACTGGAATGTATCATACAAATATACCAAGCATAATGTCTGACAGACAATAGTCAGTCTATGCATTTTAGGTGAATGGAACTGAATCTGTACAAGTATGGGAGAAGTATAATAAAGTGGAAGAAGCACTTGGCTAGCATTCAGGCAACTTAGTTTCTATGGCTAGTTTTGTCATTTTAGTTATCTGAGTCTTGATTTCTTCATCTATGAAATAAGAATCATACCTGTTTCAACTACCTTATAGGATACAGGGAGGATGAAATAAGAAATTGAATATCAAAGTATTTTGAAACACATAAAGGTTTTGTTATGACAGTATGATGATGAAGATATTCATGTATATATAAAAAGTTGTCTATTTTTAAAAGCCACAATAAATATAACCGCATGGTATGGGCATACACATAAATTCATATCCCACAAATAACTGCTTTTATCTGCATGTACATGATGAATATGATTTATGATGTTCCTACACAATTGCTAATACTGTTTAATCTTCCAAGGCTTATTTTTTGCTTCTGAAAGCACATACATTCTCCAAATGGAATGACGAAAAGGTTATATTATAATATCATTTGAGTTTGACTTTTCTATCTGAAAAAGCTCCTCCCAAAATACATTATATTCCTAAGAAATGTTTTAAAAGTCTAGAAGGACTAGAAGAACATGAATCAAGTAGATTCATGTTATTGATATAAACAAAATTTAAAGCTAATAGAGAGGAATAAAGAGCACTTAACCATTGTTAACATACATTATTTATTTTATAGTTGAGATTAATGTAATTTAAGAGATAAAATGAACTTTTCAATGACTTCAGTGTAGTTTGATATTGTCTATAATTTTTTCTGGTCCCAGTTACCTATATATTACTTATCTGTATTAATGTATTCACTTGATAACAAATAGATTTTATAGAACCTTAATATCCACAGTCAAAATACCAGGAACATACAACATACATTATACCATGCAATGCCCAGGTGTTAGCAGAAAGTTATGAGTTTAACTAAAGAATGTTAATTTTAACATTTAAAATAGACTATCTTGGCTGCATTACATGGTCAATGTTTTTGTTTTTGTTTTTGTTTTACCCAAAACATTTATTCCAAAGATAAACAATATAAAACTTCTGAGAATATCAGTAATCATACAAACAAACATATTTTTGTGGGATTCATTTTTGTTGCACAAAAAGAATTGACATATTGATCATTTATGACCTTGATTTCACTATTTAAAATACAGAATCTACACAAATAGGGAGACAGATTTTTCACTTTATTTAGATAAAGGGGCAATTTGGAAGTCACTTGATTTTTTCATAGCTTCTCTAAGATTTGCCATTTTTGCATACCATTTATTATATCTTCCCATAACACATTCATTGAAAAAAATATTCTTACTTACTATGTGCTATTATTGGTCATGCAATGAAGATTTTTCAAATGAGTAAGTTTTCACTATGCTTGCAAGGTGCTCACAATCTAAATGCTTCTCAAAATCCATCAGAATCACCTGCATGGCTTGTTAAAACAGTTTGCAAAACCCCATCCCTGGAGTTTCTGATGCAGTAACTATGGGATGAAGGCTGAGAATTTGTATTACTAACAAGTTTCCAGATGATGCAGATACGGCTGGTCCCAAAACCACACTTCATAAACTGTTAGTTCAGTGGTTGGAGGCAAACATGCTAACAGGAACAAAAGGCAGTGAAGTAAGTGAAATAATAGAAGAGTCTAAAGTTTTGAAGTACAATAGAAAAAAAAAAAAAAGGTGATGAAATTTGAGGAGTGTCAAAGAAAACCTCATAGAGGTGATGATAGATAAGCAAGGAAACCATTGATAAATCAGGAAAATTAACTGTAGGCAGCAGATTTTATCTTCCAAGTTGATAATTAAGTTTTAAACAGTAGATTAAATTGCTTTGGGTAGTATACTCATTTTCAGTATATTGATTCTTCCAATCCATGAACATGGTATATTTCTCCATCTATTAGTGTCCTCTTTGATTTCTTTCACCAGTGTTTTATAGTTTTCTATATATAGGTCTTTAGTTTCTTTAGGTAGATATATTCCTAAGTATTTTATTCTTTTTGTTTCAATGGTGAATGGAATTGTTTCCTTAAATTTCTCTTTCTGTTTTCTCATTATTAGTAAATGAAGCAACCAACAAACAACTAATCTCAAAAATATACAAGCAACTCCTACAGCTCAACTCCAGAAAAATAAATGACCCAATCAAAAAATGGGCCAAAGATCTAAATAGACATTTCTCCAAAGAAGACATACAGATGGCTAACAAACACATGAAAAGATGCTCAACATCACTCATTATCAGAGAAATGCAAATCAAAACCACTATGAGATACCATTTCACACCAGTCAGAATGGCTGCGATCCAAAAGTCTACAAATAATCAATGCTGGAGAGGGTGTGGAGAAAAGGGAACCCTCTTACACTGTTGGTGGGAATGCAAACTAGTACAGCCACTATGGAGAACAGTGTGGAGATTCCTTCAAAAACTGGAAATAGAACTGCCTTATGATCCAGCAATCCCACTGCTGGGCATACACACTGAGGAAACCAGAAGGGAAAGAGACACGTGTACCCCAATGTTCATCGCAGCACTGTTTATAATAGCCAGGACATGGAAACAACCTAGATGTCCATCAGCAGATGAATGGATAAGCAAGCTGTGGTACATATACACAATGGAGTATTACTCAGCCATTAAAAAGAATACAATTGAATCAGTTCTAATGAGGTGGATGAAAATGGAGCCTATTATACAGAGTGAAGTAAGCCAGAAGGAAAAACACCAATACAGTATACTAACGCATATATATGGAATTTAGAAAGATGGTAACGATAACCCTGTATACGAGACAGCAAAAGAGACACTGATGTATAGAACAGTCTTATGGACTCTGTGGGAGAGGGAGAGGGTAGGAAGATTTGGGAGAATGGCATTGAAACATGTGAAACGTCATGTATGAAACGAGATGCCAGTCCAGGTTCAATGCAAGATGCTGGATGCTTGGGGCTGGTGCACTGGGACAACCCAGAGGGATGGTGTGGGGAGGGAGGAGGGAGGAGGGTTCAGGATGGGGAACACATGTATACTAATTAAATAATTTTCTATTAAAGAAAAAAAAATAAAAAAAATAAACAGTAGATTAAGGGCCAGATTGTGAGAGAATTCTTATGTCATGCTAGGAAATTTCAACTTTATCTTCTGGACAATAGGTAGCAATGAAAGTTTACATCGAAAATGGCTACAAGATATGATTGTGTGTACACTGAGGGTGGGTTGGTGTTGGGGTTGGGCAGATAAGTAAAAAGAGATAATAGTTATACTAAGTCAGTGGCATTAGAGATGGAAAGAATGGGATGGATTTATCACCTGTTTTCCCTATTCTTCCCTATATAAAGTCAATAAAATGATTACTTTTAACATGGCACACCTGTTTTCTAAAACTAGAGGAACAATTAAATGAAATTTAAATCTAAAGTGCAACCCCTGGTTGTGTGGGAATATATATGGTTGCTGCTGTTGGAAGATTTCACATTACGTCTTTCATTATGGGCATTTAGCAGACAGCCTCTTATTATTAAGATACTGCTGACTTTTATTGTCAATGTGGCCACAGGACAAAGCTAATAATTACCAGCACCAGAAATAGCTTGTGGTTTTATATTACATTGAGGTAAATTACACTGGAATTAGAGTGGATTACTTTTATCAAATGGGGAATAAACTGTTAATTAACTCCCTGCTGTAGCAATCTTTTTCTGAGCTTGCAACTGTTATTAAGCCCAGATTAAACTGTTGAATTAATTTCCCTCTTACTATTTCAAGAGTTTTTAATTTAACTGGCAGCAGTTTTAATGGGAAATTGCATTAGTGAGTATAAATTGTTTTGGGGAAGGGTAAATAGTTTGTGATAATGTTTATTAAGTCGTTTTGTTTGAGCAAAAATATAATTGCAGTTTTAATTAGTGCATGGTTGTTGGAATATTAGGTTCGAGATTACATTATGGCTTTCTGAGAAAACACTCAGGTGATCCCAGCATTTATAACTTATAGCAAATAGAAAAACTATGTCAATGTGACATTGACTTGGATTTTGTACCATAGTTCAGGAAGGATTATGGGAAAGTATCTAAGTGTTCTTCCTTCAATTACCTTAAGATTTATTGGCTGCTCCTGAATATCACTGTCCACTGTGACAGGTATATAAGAAATAGTACATATGAAGGGTTAACAAAAAAAATTTTTTTTTTTTTTAATTAAAAGGTACAGTTTCTTTTAAGGTAAAACAAATGTAGAAATCAGGAATTTTTTTTTAGATGATCAATAAACTTTTTGTGCTCTATTATTGGTTATAATGCTGGCATTACTATTTGTCTTATAATACCAACAATAATCATGCATTATGTTAGTATGGTGTTTTACAGAAGTGAACTAATGGATAAAGAACTTAGGAGGAAGTTGAGAGATAACAGTGCACATTGAAAACTGAGGTCTAAAGAGAATAAAAAGATCTTCCCCAGGATATAAAGCTAGTGACTGAAGTAAAACAAAACATGGGGCTATTTGCATGACAACAAATAATATCTCAGTCCAACATTTAGGCTCCATTCCTTCCCCAAATTAGAGTTGGCTTTCATTGTAAATAACAAGTAGAATTTTATGTCCCATAGAAGTCTAAAATCTTTCCCTCTGTCACTTTCAATATTACACCTTCAAATTAATATTATACTTGTTGTTTTCAATGATACAATTGCCTGATTCATACAAAATTATTTTGTAGCCAAACTCTTTATAATAAGCAGTCTTGGGGGGAGGGCGGTCCTAAGATGGTGGAGGAATAGGATGGGGAGACCACTTTTTCCCCCACAAATTCATCGAAAGAACATTCGAACACCAAGCAAATTCCACAAACCAACTTCTGAATGCTGGTAGAGGACATCAGGCACCTAGAAAGGCAGCCCATTGTCTTCAAAAGGAGGTAGGACAAAATATAAAAGACAAAAACAGAGACAAAAGAGGTAGGGATGGAGATCCATCCCAGGAAGGGATTCTTCAAAAAAGAGAGAAGTTTCCGACACCAGGAAACACTCTTTTTGGCGGGTCTCTGATGAGCCTTGGAATCTCAGAGGGCAAAATAACCTGGAGGAAAAATAAATAAATAATTGAAACTCACAGATTACGTGCCTAACAGCAACTCCCAGTGGAGCAGCAGCTCAGACACTCGCATTGCCCACTAGCAAGCAGGGGCTGGACAGGGAGGCACAGGCTGCATTGCTTAGGGTGAGGACCAGGCAAAAATGCCCCAAGGGCAATCTGAGGGAACTAACTTGAGATAGCAACCCAGACTGTGGGATAGCTATCTCCCGAAAAGCCCTAACCTAAGACACTGCCAAGCCCATTCAAAGAACAAAGGACTGAGAAGAGCTAGCCGGCTTCAGACCGGCCCATCCCCTGCCAGAGAAAGGCAGGTGAGGGCAGCCAGAGCCAGAAGAGGGCAATTGCAGCCCCAGAGAGGCATCCTATAACAAACCGCAAACAGACTTCATTGCTAACCAAGACTTCTTGGAATTCTGGATGGTTGACATCCACCGGCAGGGTTGCAGCTAGGGATCAGCTCCGCAGAAGAGACACACGGCACACCTGAGAAGGCACGCCCATTGTACACATAGAAAACCGAGCAGCTGAGACAGGGGAGGGGATAAGACACAGCCTTCAACTCGGGGCTACTGTGCTTGCCAAGAACCTGGTTACCTGAGATTATTGGACCTGTGATGGGCACAAAACGCTGGCCCAACCAAGTCTGTGCCTTGTGGAGTACCCAAGAACCTGAAACTGAACCTGAGTGGCTTAGGCCTGGGGAGTGCATGCCAGATATACCACGAAAATTCTCCAGCAACACAGGAACATAGCCCTGAGCTTCGATATACAGGCTGCCCAAAGTCACTCCAAACCCACTGACATCTCATAACTCATTACTGGACACTTTATTGCACTCCAGAGAGAAGAAATCCAGCTGCACCCAACAGAACACAGACACAAGTTTCTCTAACCAGGAAACCTTGACAAGCCACCCGTCAAAACCCACCCACAGTGAGAAACCTCCACAATAAAGAGAAAGAACAAAGTTCCAAAATACAGAAAGGCCAGCCCTAACACAGAAATATAAACAAGATGAAAAGGCAGAAAAATACCCCACAGGTAAAGGAACAGGATAAATGCCAAAAAAAAAAAAAAAAATAGAAAGAGATACAGAGTCTACCTGTTAGAGAATTCTGAATAAAGATAGTGAAAATGATCCAAAATCTTAAAAAAAAATTGTAGTTACAGATAAATAGACTGGAGACAAGGATTGAGAAGATGCAATAAAGGTTTAACAAGGACCTAGAAGAAATAAAAAAGAGTCAATATATAATGAATAATGCAATAAATAGATCAAAAACACTTTGGAGGGAACCAAGAGTAGAATAATGGAGGCAGAAGATAGGATAAGTGAGGTATAAGATTGAATGGTAGAAATAAATGAAACAGAGATGAAAAAAGAAAAAAGAATTAAAAGAAATGAAGACAATCTCAGAGACCTCTGCTGCTGCTGCTACTAAGTCATTTCAGTCGTGTCCAACTCTGTGTGATCCCACAGACAGCAGCCACCAGGATTCCCCATCCCTGGGATTCTCCAGGCAAGAATACAGGAGTGGGTTGCCATTTCCTTCTCCAATGCATGAAAGTGAAAAGTGAAAGTGAAGTCGGTCAGGCATGCCCGACTCTTAGCGACCCCATGGACTGCAGCCTACCAGGCTCCTCCATCCATGGGATTTTCCAGGCAAAGTACTGGAGTGGGGGGCCATTGCCTTCTCCACAGAGACCTCTGGGACAATGTTAAACACAACAACATTCGAAGTCCAGGAGTCCCAGAAGAAGACAACAACAACAACAAAAAGACCATGAGAAAATACTTGAGGACATAATAGTTGAAAACTTCCCTAAAATGGGAAAGGAAATAATCACTCAAGTCCTAGAAACCCAGAGAGTTCCAAACAGGATAAACCCAAGGCAAAACACCCCAAGACACATATTAATCAAATTAACAAAGATCAAACACAAAGAATAAATATTAAAAGCAGCAAGGGAAAAATAACAAATAACACACAAGGGGATTCCCATAAGGATAACAGCTGATCTTTCACTAGAAACTCTTCAGGTCAGAAAGGAATGGCAGGACATACTTAAAGTGATGAAAGAGAATAACCTACAGCCCAGATTACTGTACCCAGCAAGGATCTCATTCAAATATGAAGGAGAAATCAAAAGTTTTACAGACAAGCAAAAAATCGGAGAATTCAGTACCACCAAACCAGCTCTCCAACAAATGCTAAAAGATCTTCTCTAGACAGGAAACACAAAAAGGGTGTATAAACTCGAACCCAAAACAATAAAGTAAATAGCAAAGGTATCATACTTATCAATAATTACCTTAAATGTAAATGAGTTGAATGCCCCAACCAAAAGACAAAGACTGGCAGAATGGATACAAAAACATGACCCCTATATATGTTGTCTACAAGAGACCCACCTTGAAACAAAGGACACATACACTGAAAGTGAAGGGCTGAAAAAAGGCATTCTAGGCAAATAGAGACCAAAAGAAAGCAGGAGTAGCATTGCTCATATCAGATTAAATAGACTTTAAAAGAAAGGCTGTGAAAAGAGACAAAGATGGACACTACATAATGATACAAGGATCAATCCAAGAAGAAGATATAAAAATTACAAATAATATGCACCCAACATAGGAGCACCACATTATGTAAGACAAATGCTAACAAGTATGAAAGGGGAAATTAACAATAACACAATAATAGTGGGAGACTTTAATACCTCACTCACACCTATGGATAGATCAACTAAACAGAAAATTAACAAGGAAACACAAACTTTAAGTGATACAATAGACCAGTTAGACCTAATTGGTATCTATAGGATATTTCACCCCAAAACAATGAATTTCACCTTTATTTCAAGCGCACATGGAACCTTCTCCAGGACAGACCACATCCTGAGCCATAAATCTAGCCTTGGTAAATTCAAAAAAATTGAAATCATTCCAACCATCTTTTCTGACCACAATGCAGTAAGATTAGATCTCATTTACAGGAGAAAAACTATTAAAAATTCCAACATATGGAGGCTGAGCAACATGCTGCTGAGTAACCAAGAAATTACAGAAGAAATCAAAAAGGAAATCAAAATATGCATAGAAACGAATGAAAATGAAAACACAACAACCCAAAACATGTGATACAATGTAAAAGTAGTGCTAAGGGGAAGGTTCATGGCAATACAGGAATACCTCAAGAAACACGAAAAAGTCAAATAAATAACCTAACTCTACACCTAAAGCAACTAGAAAAGGAAGAAATGAAGAACCCCAGGGTTAGTAGAAGGAAAGAAATCTTAAAAATTAGGGCAGAAATAAATGCAAAATAAACAAAAGAGACCAGAGAAAAATCAACAAAGCCAAAAGCTGGTTCATTGAGAAGATAAATAAAACTGACAAACCATTAGCCAGACTCATCAAGAAATAAAGGGAGAAGAATCAAATCAATAAAATCAGAAATGAAAATGGAGAGATCACAACAGACAACACAGAAATATAAAGGATCATAAGAGACTTTATTTGTCTGGGCTCCAAAATCACTGCAGATGGTGACTGCAGCCATGAAATTAAAAGATGCTTACTCCTTGGAAGGAAAGTTATGACCAACATAGATAGCATATTCAAAAGCTGAGACATTTCTTTGCCAACAAAGGTTCATCTAGTCAAGGCTATGGTTTTTCCTGTGACCATGTATGGATGTGAGAGTTGGACTGTGAAGAAGGCTGAGCACCGAAGAATTGATGCTTTTGAACTGTGGTGTTGGAGAAGAGTCTTGAGAGTCCCTTGGACTGCAAGGAGATCCAACCAGTGCATTCTGAAGGAGATCAGCCCTGGGATTTCTTTGGAAGGAATGATGCTAAAGCTGAAACTCCAGTACTTTGGCCACCTCATGCGAAGAGTTGACTCATTGGAAAAGACTCTGATGCTGGGAGGGATTGGGGGCAGGAGGAGAAGGGGACGACAGAGGATGAGATGGCTGGATGGCATCACTGACTCGATGGATGTGAGTCTCAGTGAAATCCGGGAGTTGGTGATGGACAGGCAGGTCTGGTGTGGTGCAATTCATGGGGTTGCAAAAAGTCGGATATGACTGAGCGACTGACCTGATCTGATCTGATCTGATCAGCACCTATATGCCAATAAAATGGACAACTTGGAAGAAATGGACAAATTCTTAGAAAAGTACAACTTTCCAAAACTGAACCAGGAAGAAATATAAAATCTTAACAGACCCATCACAAGCAAAGTAATTGAAACTGTAATCATAAATCTTCCAGCAAACAAAAGCCCAGGACCAGACTGCTTCACAGCTGAAATCTACCAAAAAATTAGAGAAGAGCTAACACCTATCCTACTCAACCTCTTCCAGAAAACTGCAAAGGAACCTAAACTTCCAAACTCATTCTATGAGGCCACCATCACCCTAATACCAAAACCTCACAAAGATACCACAATAAAAAAGAAAATTACAATATTCTGGGAGGTGGGTCATAGAGGATCCTGCTGTGATGTATGTCGGAGAGTGTTTTGCCTATGTTCTCCTCTAGGAGTTTTATAGTTTCTGGTCTTACGTTTAGATCTTTAATCCATTTTGAGTTTATTTTTGTGTATGGTGTTAGAAAGAGGTCCAGTTTCTTTCTTTTACAAGTGGTTGACCAGATTTCCCAGCACCACTTGTTAAAGAGATTGTCTTTAATCCATTGTATATTCTTGCCTCCTTTGTCGAAGATAAGGTGTCCATATGTGCGTGGATTTATCTCTGGGCTTTCTATTTTATTCCATTGATCAATATTTCTGTCTTTGTGCCAGTACCATACTGTCTTGATAACTGTGGCTTTGTAGTAGAGCCTGAAGTCAGGTAGGTTGATTCCTCCAGTTCCATTCTTCTTTCTCAAGATCGCTTTGGCTATTCGAGGTTTTTTGTATTTCCATACAAATTGTGAAATTATTTGTTCTAGCTCTGTGAAGAATACTGTTGGTAGCTTGATAGGGATTGCGTTGAATCTATAAATTGCTTTGGGTAGTATACTCATTTTCACTATATTGATTCTTCCAATCCATGAACATGGTATATTTCTCCATCTATTAGTGTCCTCTTTGATTTCTTTCACCAGTGTTTTATAGTTTTCTATATATAGGGCTTTAGTTTCTTTAGGTAGATATATTCCTAAGTATTTTATTCTTTCCGTTGCAATGGTGAATGGAATTGTTTCCTTAATTTCTCTTTCTGTTTTCTCATTATTAGTGTATAGGAATGCAAGGGATTTCTGTGTGTTGATTTTATATCCTGCAACTTTACTGTAGTCATTGATTAGTTCTAGTAATTTTCTGGTGGAGTCTTTAGGGTTTTCTATGTAGAGGATCATGTCATCTGCAAATAGTGAGAGTTTTACTTCTTCTTTTCCAATTTGGATTCCTTTTATTTCTTTTTCTGCTCTGATTGCTGTGGCCAAAACTTCCAAAACTATGTTGAATAGTAATGGTGAAAGTGGGCACCCTTGTCTTGTTCCTGACTTTAGAGGAAATGCTTTCAATTTTTCACCATTGAGGATAATGTTTGCTGTGGGTTTGTCATATATAGCTTTTATTATGTTGAGGTATGTTCCTTCTATTCCTGCTTTCTGGGGAGTTCTTATCATAAATGGATGTTGAATTTTGTCAAAGGCTTTCTCTGCATCTATTGAGATAATCATATGGTTTTTATTTTTCAATTTGTTAATGTGGTGTACGCACATCAAAGGAAACTATTAGCAAGGTGAAAAGACAGCCTTCAGAGTGGGAGAAAATAATAGCAAATGAAGCAACCGACAAACAACTAATCTCAAAAATATACAAGCAACTCCTACAGCTCAACTCCAGAAAAATAAACGACCCAATCAAAAAATGGGCCAAAGATCTAAATAGACATTTCTCCAAAAAAGACATACAGATGGCTAACAAACACATGAAAAGATGCTCAACATCACTCATTATCAGAGAAATGCAAATCAAAACCACTATGAGGTACCATTTCACACCAGTCAGAATGGCTGCGATCCAAAAGTCTACAAGCAATAAATGCTGGAGAGGGTGTGGAGAAAAGGGAACCCTCTTACACTGTTGGTGGGAATGCAAACTAGTACAGCCACTATGGAGAACAGTGTGGAGATTCCTTCAAAAACTGGAAATAGAACTGCCTTATGATCCAGCAATCCCACTGCTGGGCATACATACTGAGAAAACCAGAAGGGAAAGAGACACGTGTACCCCAATGTTCATCGCAGCACTGTTTATAATAGCCAAGACATGGAAGCAACCTAGATGTCCTTCAGCAGATGAATGGATAAGAAAGCTGTGGTACATATACACAATGGAGTATTACTCAGCCATTAAAAAGAATACATTTGAATCAGTTCTAATGAGGTGGATGAAACTGGAGCCTATTATACAGAGTGAAGTAAGCCAGAAGGAAAAACATAAATACAGTATACTAACGCATATATATGGAATTTAGAAAGATGGTAACAATAACCCTGTGTACGAGACAGCAAAAGAGACACTGATGTATAGAACAGTCTTATGGACTCTGTGGGAGAGGGAGAGGGTGGGAAGATTTGGGAGAATGGCAATGAAACATGTAAAATATCATGTAGGAAACGAGTTGCCAGTCCAGGTTCGATGCATGATGCTGGATGCTTGGGGCTGGTACACTGGGACGGCCCAGAGGGATGGTATGGGGAGGGAGGAGGGAGGAGGGTTCGGGATGGGGAACACATGTATACCTGTGGCGGATTCATTTTGATATTTGGCAAAACTAATACAATTATGTAAAGTTAAAAATAAAATAAAATAAAATAAAAATCCAAAATTAAAAAAAAAAAAAAAGAAAATTACAGACTAATATCACTGAGGAACATAGATGCAAAAATCCTTAGCAAAATTCTAGTAAACATAATCCAGCAACATATTAAAAAGATCATACATCATGACCAGGTGAGCTTTATCCCAGGGCTGCAAGGATTCTTCAATATCCGCAAATAAACCAATGTAATACACCACATTAACAAATTGAAAAATAAAAACCATATGATTATCTCAATAGACCAAGAGAAAACCTTTGACAAAGTTCAACATCCATTATGATAAAAACCGTCCAGAAAATGGGAATAGAAGTAACATACCACAACATAATAAAAGCTATATATGACAAACCCACAGCAAACATTTTCCTCAATGGTGAAAAATTGAAAGCATTTCTCCTAAAGTCAGGAACAAGACAAGGGTTCCCACTGTCACCACTACTATGCAACACAGTTTTGGAAGTTTCTGCCACAGCAACCAGAGCCAAAAAAGAAATTAAATGAATCCAGATTGGAAAAGAAATAAAATTCTCACTGTTTGCAGATGACATGATCCTCTACATAGCAAACCCGAAAGACTCCACCAGAAAATGACTAGAACTAATCAGTGAATAGAGTGAAGTTGCAGGATATAAATCAAAACACAGAAAACCCTTGCATTCCTATATACTAACAATGATAAAACAGAAAGAGAAATTAAGGAAACAATTCCATTCACCACTGAAACAAAAAGAATAAAATACTTAGGAATATATCTACCTAAAGAAACAAAAGAACTATATATAGAAAACTATAAAACACTGGTGAAAGAAATCAAAGAGGACACAAATAGATGGAGAAATATACCATGTTCATGGGTCAGAAGAATTAATATAGTGAAAATGAGTAGACCACCCAAAGCAATCTATATTCAATGCAATCCCTATCAAGCTACCAGCGGTATTTTTCACAGAGCTAGAACAAATAATTTTACATTTTGTATGGAAATACAAAAAAACAAACTCGAATAGCCAAAGCAATCTTGAGAAAGAAGAATGGAACTGGAGGAATCAACCTGCCTGACTTCAGGCTCTACTACAAAGCCACAGTCATCAAGACAGTATGGTACTGGAACAAAGACAGAAATATAGATCAATGGAACAATATAGAAAACCTGATAAATCCACATGCCTATGGACATCTTATCTTTGATAAAGGAGGCAATAATATACAATGGAGAAAAGACAATCTCTTTAACAAGTGGTTCTGGGAAAACTGGTCAAACACTTGTAAAATAATGAAACTAGAACACTTTCTAACACCATACACAAAAATAAACTCAAAATGGATTAAAGATCTAAACATAAGACCAGAAACTATAAAACACCTAGAGGAAAACATACGCAAAACACTCTTAGACATAAACCACAGCAGGATCCTCTATGACCCACCTCCCAGAATATTGGAAATAAAAGCAAAAATAAACAAATGGGACCTAATTAAACTTAAAAGCTTCTGCACAACAAAGGAAACTATTAGCAAGGTGAAAAGACAGCCTTCAGAATGGGAGAAAACAATAGCAAATGAAGCAACTGACAAAGAATTAATATCAAAAATATACAAGCAAGTCCTGCAGCTCAATTCCAGAAAAGTAAACGACCCAATCAAAAAATGGGCCAAACAACTAAACAGACATTTTTCCAAAGAAGAGATACAGATGGCTAACAAACACATGAAAAGATGCTCAACATCACTCATTATCAGAGAAATGCAAATCAAAACCACAATGAGGTACCATTTCACATCAGTCAGAATGGCTGTTATCCAAAAGTCTACAAGCAATGAATGCTGGAGAGGGTGTGAAGAAAAGGGAACCCTCTTACAGTGTTGGTGGGAATGCAAACTAGTACAGCCACTACGGAGAAAAGTGTGGAGAATTTTTAAAAAACTGGAAATATAACTGCCATATGACCCAGAAATCCCACTCTTGGGCATACACACCGAGGAAACCAGAAGGGAAAGAGACATGTGTACCCCAATGTTCATCGCAGCACTGTTTATAATAGCCAGGACATGGAAGCAACCTAGATGTCCATCAGCAGACGAATGCATAAGAAAGCTGTGGTTCATATACACAGTGGAATATTACTCAGCCATTAAAAAGAATACATTTGAATCAGTTCTAATGAGGTGGATGAAACTGAGCCTATTATACAGAGTGAAGTAAACCAGAAAGAAAAACAACAATACAATATACTAATGCATATATATGGAATTCAGAAAGATGGTAATGATAACCATGTATGCGAGACAGCAAAAGAGACACAGATGTATAGAACAGTCTTTTGGACTCTGTGGGAGAGCGCGAGGGTGGGATGATTTGGGAGAATGGCATTGAAACATGTAAAGTATCATATGTGCAATGAATCGCCAGTCCAGGTTCAATGCAAGATACAGAATGTTTGGGGCTGGTGCACTTGGATGACCCAGAGGGATGTGATGGGGAGGGAGATGGGAGGGAGGTTAGAGTGGGGAACACATGTACACCCATGGTGGATTCATGTCAATGTATGGCAAAACCAATACAATATTGAAAAGGAAAAAAAATAAAATTAAATGAATTAAAAAAAAAAAAGCAGTAGGAGTTCCAAGATGGCAATAAACGTTTAAATTACAAGTACTATAAAATTAATATTATTTCTTTAGTGTTCATTTCTAATCCAAACATAATTGATGTTTCTATATTATTGCAGTAAGCATTCATGAAATAATAAAATTTCCTTAAAATTAGGTCAGCAGCTTTGACTCCATAAAAACCACCTACTACTCTACATAAAATTAATTTTCAGTATCTTCTGAATATCCATATTATATATTATACTATTCTATTTCAGGAAATAAGATAAATTTCCCTGCATAAGGCTAATAAGAAAATAGATTTCCTTTATTCTTTAAAGAAACCCAGATCAGTCTAAAACCTTGTGCAACAAAATATACTCATAATGTCCAAATCCTCTGCATATGCCTGTCAAGTTAAAATTGGCTATTTATCATTTATATCTTTGAATATTTAAAGAAATGGGAATACAATCATATTTTTGCTATTGAATTATTTTCATCTCCTTACTTCCCAATACATGTTGGATTTTGAATGAGGAAATTAAGATGATAAAAATGCATTAATGATACAATACAGACATTACCAAGAAATCCTGTAGTTGTTAAGAATAATAACTTATAAAAGGAGTGCCTGGGAAACTCTGTGCCCTTTTATAGCTGCATATCAATTAACTTCATTCAAACACAAACCTCCTGGGTTACCATTCAAATTTAGGATTAATTTTTGAAAACCATCTTAATGGTTTTCTTTGGATTAAAATTATAAGATTTAAAATTTAATCTTTGATTAAAACTATAAAATAATTTGTTTTGATTTTTGAAAGTTATATGTCATAAAACAATGTTACTGCTCTGAAAAAGTTTAGTTAGGAAATAAGAGATTGATATATATATATATATATATATATATATATATATATATATATCTCCATTCCAAACTAATAAGAAGTTTCCATGTTTTCCATTAATTTGCTATTAATGTATCTGTATTATATGTATACATAATTTTAAGTAACATTAAGCAGGTGGCTCAAATATGAAATGTAGGTCATTTATGTTAAGAGGTTTCAGAAAACCTTGATGTGATTAGGTATACCATTTCTCGTTATAATGCAAAAAAGAAGAGCTCTTCATTGCTCAAACCTTCCTAACTCTTCTTTAAAGCTATGAACCATTTATATGAATCATGTAACTGGGAAACCACCCTAAGTCATTTCCAACAAAATGAGGTTGTGTTGTCTCTTCACAGTGAAACAGACAATCTCACTGTCACAGATTAATTGAGAGGAAAAAAAGAACAACCAACACAAATCTTACAGGCAAAAAATAATGCACCTTATCCTTGAAAATTCAACCTTCCAGACAGGCAGCAGTATAATAGTATTCATCCCCATGAACAATAAAATAATAAAATACCATCTCACTCTTAAATATTGAAAAATGAGGAAAATAAGAGAAGCATGTATTATTGGGGTGTTTTGTCTTAGTTTATAAATTCATTTACAAGGCCACTGACTTCTGGATATAAATGTATTTTTTCAGAGCCCACTCATGTGCATGCATGCTAAGTTGCTTCAGTGGTGTCTGACTCTTTGAGACCCTATGGATTATAGCCTGCCAGGCTCCTCTGTCCATGGGATTCTCCAGGCAATACTGGAGTGGGTTGCCATGCCCTTCTCCAGGGGATCTTCACAAACCAGGGATCGAACCCACATCTCGTGTCCCCTTCATCGGCAGGCAGTTTTTTACCTCTAGCGCCAGCTGGTCTCTCGCCAAATTTTGTTCTCCCAATGACCTACAGACAGAGATATCATCCCCATTAGGTAGATGAAGAAATGAGACACAATGAAGTTAATTAAGCAATCTGTCCCAGTTTAAAATGGGCTATAGGCACAGAAGGAAAAAGGTACTTGTTCTTTTTGCTATCCCAGTATCCCACAGTGACTGGCAGATACTACACCTGGAATTTAGAACTTAAGAAAGGTAATGTGGCTCAGTAGTTAAGGGAAGGATCTTGGAAAATTCAGATAGATTTAACATTGATTCACTAGCACTGTGACGTCTCTGAATTGGTTTCTTCATCTATAAAACAATGATAATGATGACTCTCTCATAAGTTTTTTGTGAAAGTTAAGTGAGATAATGGATAGAAATCACCCAGCACAGTTCCTAACTTATAGTAAGCACTTGTGAAGCTGTTTCTATTGTTCTTACTTGATTGCTATGGACTGAATGTTTGTGTCCCCCCAGATTCATATGTTGAATCCCTAATGTTGAATGTGAGGCCTTCAGCAGTTAATTAGGTCATGCAGGGGGGGGAGCGCCATGATGGGATTAATATCTTTATAACAAGAGAAAAAGCACTCCTTTCATTCTCTCTCTTTTTATTTCTCTCTCTACCTCCTTTGGCCATGTGACGATACAATGAAAAGGCACTTGTCTATAAAGCAGAAAGGCAGCCCTCGCTAAGAACTGAATCTGTTAGCACCTTGATCTTAGACATCCCAGAACTATGAGATTTAAATACTTGTTGTTTAAGCCACCCAATCTATGGGTACTTTTTATAGCCCAAACTGATTAAGAGAATGATTATGTTAACATACTTTTTAAATTAAAAAGAATTGCCTATTCTGACTATACAGTGCTCAACAATTTTCTTTTAGGCTATGAATTAGTGTCATCTCCATGCTTCTATTGAGTAATTTACCCATGTGAAAAAGAGAAGAGTTTTCCCTATTGTAAACTTCCATCACTCCCATTCTCCAGTACTGGAGTTTGGCACTGTGTACTACATGAGTGATTGCAAACTCTAGCTTTCTAGGATTCTATAAAAGATCTATTATCAAAATAAATACAAGCATCATTCACATAGAGAAGTGATGCCTTTAAATTGGATGTCTTACTTTTACTCATTATCATTTAAGGTATTTTGAGAGCCTGTGGGTTGAAATAACTACTGCACAAATCATAATTTCTGTATTGGTTGGAAAATTATGCTGATCAAATCTAATTTAGATATTGTAGATGCTGGAGTTAAAGTGTATATTAACTTAGTAAACACACTGGGTTTAAAAACTGAAAATAAATGGTGCTTCACACAACATCGGCACTATTTTCCCTTGCACTGCATTAAATTTGGGTGGGATGAACATATTAGCCACTGTCACTAGTTCTGAAAAGTCTACAATGCACTTTTGAAAATGGATACAAAAACATAAAAATAAAAAACATTCAATTGGAGTTTATTTAATTAATTATAGCTTCTAATTAATAAAGTTTTTCTTATTTAATCAAAGGAAAATGAGAATTAAAAATGTGTTTGAAGACATGATGTGCTGACACCCAGCACAATTTTAT
Organism: Bos indicus; assembly: GCF_029378745.1. Lineage (NCBI taxonomy): Eukaryota > Metazoa > Chordata > Mammalia > Artiodactyla > Bovidae > Bos > Bos indicus. Next base: position 71,454,116 of record NC_091789.1, read on the forward strand.
AGCTTTTTTAATACTGAAGTAATTTTTAAAATAATAGGCTTCAAATAGTAAAAAAACAAAACTAATAGTTCTGCTAAATTGCATTTTTATTACATGGTTTCAATTAGCATTTTTCTTCTCAATGATACAAATTTTGCTTTAATTTCTACTGGAGTAAATTATAGGATGATAGAAACATGAAGAAGACTTTTTCCAAATGGTGGCTGACCACCCAGCTGATGGCATTTATAGCATTTATGGTTTCCAGAATGATTTGCTCTTGTAAATATTGAAAACATTAACTCTTGAGAGCATGCGTGAGCTTCAAAATATATTTCTCATATATGGAAAGGAATATCTTTCTACAAAACTCATCTCTTTTACATTTAATATAGAAAATACACAAAATTACAAATAACAAAATGTTTTCAGCATGCATGTGATTTTGGATAGGTTTGGAGTCATTAGAAGTATGCTTTGGTATTACTTAAGGTATTATGCTATGGCATGAGGAACCTGTTACATGACATGTGTGTATAAGATTTATTCCATATGTTATTAGCCATCTGGGTTATAAATAGTGGGATGAGTGATATGTTTTTGGTAGTAATGAAATGCATTTCATAGGTCAGGGGAAAAAATCATTCAACTCATGAGTTAGTGTATGACAGCCACAAAATCAATATATTTTCCTTCACATTACAAGGAATCTACATCCTAATTCTGCAATATAGCATACATTCATATTAAAATATTGACAAAGAGTAAAAAAAAATCAAAGTATATAAGAATAGTACTGAATAAAGTATTTTGTATCATTCAATGTATTTTCAAACACCATTCATTCATTTGTACTTAAACAAGGCAAGGGTGATCATGTATATCTTACAGATGAGAAACATATTCCTTGGAGAAGATAAATATGACTTACCAGAAATGACACTTAATTGGTTGTTAGCTAGGACCCAATCCGGTCTCATTCTATAGCATCATGCTGCCATAACAGAGTCAGAAGAAAAGAAATATCATGATACTCTCTAAATAACAACAGAAGCTAGGATAACTACTTTCTCTTATCCAGCTCCATCCCAATTTATAATTTATGAGTAAAATAATATATGCCCTCATTTCTATCATAAAGACATATTAATACAGGCTAATAATGCCCCTGTAAAAAAATCTGTTCAGGAGAACTCTTCATGTAATACAGTGTTTCATTTTGTATATGTACATGGAAAAAAATATTAATAATAAAGTGAACTGACAGTAAAGCAAAACATACATTTCCAATAAGAAAATGTTTTATACTTTGTATAATATATTATTATGTTATTATTTTATACAGACTTCCTCTGGATGATATGATTACACCTTTCCTTTTGATACTTATGAAAACAATAACAAACCCAACTAAAGCATAAAAACAATTGTATTACTTCTCATTAAAGTCTGTACAACCTTTATATAATAAATATATCAGTCATCAAATGTTTCTAAATTAGCTACATTAGGGAAATCAAATATTACCATGTACGTGCGCACACACACACACACACACACACAAGAAACCTGTTTTAAAGCACATTGGCAAACACAAAATTTGTCCTGAATAGTTACTGAATGTGGTGCTCTGACCTCAGTAGTCAGACATGTTTTTTCTTCCTATTGTTATCCATGAATGATTTATACTTGGTGAGTGAGTGAAAATCACTCAGGTGTGTCAGATTCTTTGTGACCCCCCATGGACTATAGCTTGCCAGCATCCTCTGTCCATGGACTGTAGCCTACCAGTATCCTCTGTCCATGGAATGCTCCAGGCAATTCTACAGGAGTTGGTAGTCATTCCTTTTTCCAGGAAATCCTCCCAGCCCAGGGATTGACCTAGGTCTCCCGCATTGCAGGCAGATTCTTTACCATCTGAGTCACCAAGGAAACCCTTATAACTTTATATATACAGTTAAAGAGTGTTTTTTAACTGATGGTCAAGAAAGGCTATTTGCTACCAAGAAGATCTAAGCAATCTGGAAATAAGAATCAACTGTTCATTGCATTTAGACTTACAACCAACTGGATGAAATAAGTTATATCCAGTACATTTGACTTCTAAACTTATCTAACTACTTACTTAACTTTTCTACCTATCTACTAAACATCTAAACTCACTTACTTATCTATTATTGCTATGTACATTTTTTTCTTTCTTTGAAATAAACTCTGTCCCCTAAATGTATCTGTTGCTTGGATCCTGATTATATACTACACAGTATATTATCTGATGTATATTTAGTTATTATAATATACTACATAAGTAACAATAAACATTATGTTAGGAACATTTTTGTATTCCTATGGGACTTTCAATGCTGTCAAGCTGCTACTATACACTAAATATAGAATACAGGAAAGTCCATTTATTTTTTAAATTGGGGTGGAGAATTAACAACCATCGGATTAGATTAGATTCACAGTAACTTTACCTTCTCTGTAACAAATCCGGCTATAAATTTAATAAAGACATTTTCAACCAAATTATAGCACGTTTTACTTCATATGTAGCTATAGTCAAGCATACCATGCATTTGCATGGTATGGATTGTATTGTTACCTTTAAATTTTTAAATGTTCAAAATTTCTGTTTAAAGCAATTCATACTTTCTTTGCATTTTAATTTTCCTAAGAATAGACCCATCTTTAGCTCCCTCATTAGTTTTGCTGCCTGGGGTGTTTTGCAATAATGCCAAATGCTTAATACAATGAATAGAAACATATCATTAATTGTGTCTTAGCACTTCACAGTATGATGATCTAGAGAAAATTGGGAGAACTTTAAGTGCTACATTACAGCTAGTTTAGCCACTGGAAAGGGTGAGGATCAATGGTGGGTACAAAAAATTTTAAGACCCATTTTAGCATTCCAATTGTCTCCATATGAGTATCTAAAATGAGGTGCCTGCTATGCATAATATGCCTCTTTTTTTCTTCCAGTCAGAAAAGTGTTAATTGATAGGTATTGGCTATGGAAGTGAGAGGAACAATAAATAATAATGGAATTCACTTCTATACATGTTAAACTTCAAAAGACACTAAGATAAATTTATTTATATAAAGATTACATGGCTTAATAACTACATAATTTATCTTTCAAATAAAGGCACTTTTGAGAGTAATAAAACACAAAAGAAGACAGGGAATCAGAACAATCATAGACCAAGAATATCCCAGGAAAATAAATTATCTTTATTTTAACCCATAGATCTCTTCCTAAAATTAAATTGAGATGGAATCAAGAAGCACTTGGAATCAGGCCTGCAAAAGCCGAAAGCTTCAAGGTCCCACAACTTTGAAAAAGCATGCTCAGATCATATTTTCTACTAACCACTTAAGCCATTTTCACAAGATAAGAAAGGATACAGATTGGATTTGTGTCATCAGGAAGAGAAACTTCATATATTGAGGTAAAAAGGAAAAACAACAACATGAAACAAGTTACTGATTTGCTGAAAAAATAAAATCGTTCAGCTACAGAAAGAATGTACTTAGAATTACCTATGTAAGAGGCTTCACATCCAACATCATGCCTTCCTAATGTAACTCATAAGAAGGAAAGGAAGTTTTAATGTAGTTAGATACAAAGTACTGATAGAAAATCTCCTTGGTGACATTTAACAATGCTAGAAATCTTCAAGGGGAAGAGGCATCAATCTTCTATTATACCTTGGTGTAAAATTTTTTTTCAACTCAATTGATGATTTGTAATCAGTTTCCTACATTGGTTACTGAGTGATGTTGGAGATCATGTAGCAAAAAGCTGTGAACATAATTTATAATCAGAAATATTCTGTATGAGGCAGGTATGCTGTAACATTTCAGTGATGCCTTTGAATTCTAATGGTTTCAAGCTGCTTCAAACTCCTGTAGCAATCAAAAATAATCTGTCATGGGAACAAGGGCTATGAACATCATGTCATAGCCACTCTGCTGTTCGATTTATTAGAGGGTAAAGCATATCATTTATGCATCAACTCACAGAAGAAAAAAGCTATCCCTATGAAGTTAATCTAATAATAGACTGGAAAGCAATGATTACCATTTCATGTACACTAGCTATTTGTAGCAGTGGTTAGCCTAGTTCTTCAGGTAATCAAGTCACCTGCTCAGTGGTTGCTAGGGCCAAGTCAATAGTACTCCAATGAGCACTGAGTGTTTGCAGGGAGTAACAAGAACAGCTTTTTGCATATATGTGCAGAAACACTGAGAGTTAATAATAGTGGGAATTAACTCTTCCTAATGCATTTTTGTGCTTTCCTTTCCATGTAATACGTAATGTGAAAAAGAGGTAGCCACCTTATATCCTCAAGTTACCACCCATTCCAAACAGTGCGAATGGTAGGTTTGCTTCCTTTACTAATAGATTTTAAAATACATTTAAAAAATCAACCTAAAAAGGTACAAAGGAAAACACTGTGACACCATCTTTCCCTCTAAACTGAATCATGTCAATAATGTATATTACTGTAGGCAGCTATGGGGTATGTGTGGTGGCAGTGGTGGCAGTGGTGTGTGTTTGCTGCAACATTTTAGGCTTCATTTCTTCTAAAAGCTGACTGAGGCAGTACCATCTCAACACAAAACAAAAAATATATATCAAATGACAAGATTTGATCATAGAAACAATTAAAACAATAAGAATGAGTTATAAATACAAACTTCAATTCATAAATGTGACCGTTACAAAATGTATTTCCATTCATTACCAATGCATAACAGACATTCCCACTTGCCAACACATTTATAAATGCTATCTTAGGAAACTCCAAGGGTTTACTTTAATTGCTACTCACTTAGTAAGTGTTCATTAACATTTCACTGAATGCATTTATATTTCTGTTTACAAGTTAACCTCTTTATTTTACATAATAGATATTCTCTCTGGTATGTCAAAAGGCATCAGGCAAACAACTAGATTAGGGCATTGAAGAATTTTCATTACTTTCACTCCTTCACTAAAAACAGAGGCCTCTAATCCCCAGGAATGTGGCCCAAATTTTTCTACACTCAGTAGATCCAATATCTAGATAAAGGGGCCTCAGGAGTGAGGTTAAGGTTGACAATATCAAGGCAAGGGAGGAGACAGTCAAGTTCCACAGTGCTAATATTAAGGAAATAAAAGAGGACATAGTTCAATTGATTTATATCAGCAAAAAATAGATAAGTGCTGCCAAACAATGGCCCAGAGGCTTCTAGCCCCCCTCCATTATCCACAGTTTGAAAGGGAGGTGTTACAGATGCTTCAGATGCAAGACGATCAGCTCAGCAAGCCAATCACTGAACACTGACCACTTTAGGTTGAATCCATCTGATACCAAAATTTTGCAAATACTTCATTTGAAAGGCATAGTCAATCAATCAGCACATGAATTTCTCCCACATTAATTGAGTCATTCAAGGGAAAAACCTGCTACAAAAATAATTGAAAAATAATGTATATTATTCCATCTAAGTTGTTACTATTTTAGCCCATATTTTATTTCTTATTCTGTGATATGATTCATCCACTTTTTTCCTTAGGAATAAAATACACAACCTTGCAAACCATTTATATTAGTAAAATGAAAAGGTGACCTTTTTAAATTTAATAAGAAAGTGTAGAAATATTCTTTCAATATGCTAAGACTTATGAACAATTGCATCTTTCATTTCTTGAGGTTATTCTTTCCCTTCAGGATTCACTTTTTAATCTACCCATATTTCTCAGATACAAAAAATATTATGGAATGTGATCTGCCTTTACTAAATTTTTCTGAAAATATATTTCATTTCTAATTTAAGTTACAGGTATGAAAATAGCAGTAACATTATGTATTAAATTTGCCAAAATGGACTTAAGAATTGGAAGAAATTTTTGATGTTTACAAAAAAGACCATGAGCTCTAAATAACTTTAAAAGTCTTCCCCTTAGTTATGTTTATCAGCCTGGAGGGATTATATTAAATTCTAGATTATCTGTGTTATTGAGTGGAAGAGTGACTGAAATGCAAAGTTAAATCTGATATTTTAGTCTTTCTCCAGGGACTTTTTTTTCTTTTCCTACCCTTATCTGTCTAGTGGAGAAGCAAACAGAGAAACAGACAAAAGGCAAACAAGTAAGATGGAAGATAGTATGAGAGATTATCCCATATCTTTATAGCACTACCTCTGCAATGAAACAAACAACTTGTTCATAATAAAATAACAGGGCAAGTACTGTCTGGAGATGGGGTATTGTGTATATGAAAAATTATATTACATCATGAGAAATGCTGGACTGGATGAAGCACAAGCTGGAATCAAGATTGCCCAGAGAAATATTAAAAACCTCAGATATGAAGATGACACCACCCTATGGCAGAAAGCGAAGAAGAACTAAAGAGCCTCTTGATGAAAGTGAAAGAGGAGAGTGAAAAAGTTGGCTTAAAGCTCAACATTCAGAAAACAAAGATCATGGCATCGAGTCCCATTACTTCACAGCAAATAGATGGGGAAACAGTGACAGACTTTATTTTGGGGGGCTCCAAAATCACTGCAGATGGTGACTGCAGCCATGAAATTAAAGGACACTTGCTCCTTGGAAGAAAAGCTATTACCAACCTAGACAGCTTACAAAAAAGGCAGACATTACTTTGCTGACAAATATCTGTCTAGTCAAAGCTATGGTTTGTCCAGCAGTCATGTAAGGATGTGAGAGTTGGACTATAAAAAAAAAGCTGAAAGTGAAAGTGAAGTCGATCAGTTGTGTCTGACTCTCTGTGACCCCATGGACTGTAGCCTATCAGGCTCCTCCATCCATGGGATTTTCCAGGCAAGAGTGCTGGAGTGGATTGCCATTTCCTTCTCCAGGGGATCTTCCCAACCCAGGAATCGAACCTGGGTCTCCCACATTGCAGGCAGATGCTTTACAGTCTGAGCCACCAGGGAAGCCCTCCCCCGCCCCCCCCTCAAAAAAAAAAAAAAAAAGCTGAGCACCAAAGAATTAATGCTCTTGAACTGTGGTGTTGGAGAAAACTCTCAAGAGCCCCTTGGACAGCAAGGAGATTCAACCAGTCCATCCTAAAGGAAATTAGTCCTGAATATTCATTGGAAGGACTGATGTTGAAGCTGAAACTCCAATACTTTGGCCACCCGATGGGAAGAACTGAGTCATTTGAAAAGACCCTGATGCTGGGAAATGTTGAAGGTGGGAGGAGAAGGGGACAACAGAGGATGAGATAGTTGGATGGCATCACCAACTCAATGGATGTCAATTTGAGTAAACTGCAGGAGTTGGTGATGGACAGGGAGGCTTGGTGGGCTGCAGTCCATGGGGTTGCAAAGAGTCAGACATAACTGAGTGACTAAACTGAACTGAGAGTCGCTCAGTCATGTCTGACTCTTTGCAACCCCATGGACTATACAACCCATGGAATTCTCTAGGCCAGAATACTGGAGTGAGTAGCCTATCTCTTCTCCAGAGGATCTTCCCAACCCAGAAATCAAACCAGGGTCTCCTGCACAATAGACAGATTATTTACCAACTGACCTATCTGGGAGATGGGGCATTTCTTTTAAAATGTACCAAATTCTTTATAGTGATTAATCATCTCCTAACACTCAAAAGTTCCTTTTTTTCCCCAAAAATGCAAGCATTAAGAGTGTAAGCACCAGGGTCAGGACTTCTTGGCTGAAATCTTATAGCCAGTGTATATAGCAGATTTTTTCTTGGGAAAATCACATTACCATCCCCCATACTAGTAGTATAATATCTTGATCTATAACATCAGAATAATAACAGTAGCCATCTCACATAGTTATACAAATTAAATAAGATGGTATGTGTGTATAGTACAGTATTGGACATTCAAATTATTCAATGTGTTATCTATTATTTTATAAATATAATCTCAAATAAATTTAGTATTATTGATCTATTATTTTAATAATAATTCTTGAACTAAAATCAGACATTTCCTTTTTTCTATTTTATAAACTAAGGGGTATAAATGTTAACTCAAGGAAGCCTGGGTTCTAATAAATGACCAAGTTAATATGTGACCAAGTTTCACTTCTTTTTTTGAATTTTGCCTATTTAATCATGTGTCTTTACATGCATATTTCCATTTAACAAACACATATTGAACAACTGTTAAAGGTGATATATAATGTTAGACACTGGCAGGGAGGGGAGATGGAAGGGAATAAAAGAGACTTGGATCACAAACAGCCCATAAACTTGGGTGAGAAGGAAGCAATTACTACATTGTTAAGTATAGCCGCAAAGAATCATTATCACAGAGGCAAAAATTGAATGGTATGGAGAACATATTCTAATATAATCAAGTAACAATTGTATTTTCTTGCATTTTGTAAATTCAGTACAGTAAGAATGACCTGGTATGCCCTCAAAAAGTAATGAGAGCAAGAAAGGAAGTCTGCTTTACATACCAATGTGTTTCTGATTTATAGGGCTAACCAAACATTGTAATCATTATATTCAGTTCAGTTCAGCTCAGTCGCTCAGTCATGTCTGATTCTTTGTGACCCCATGAATTTCAGCACGCCAGGCCTCCCTGTCCATCACCAACCCCAGGAGTTCACTCAAACTCATGTCCATCGAGTCGGTGATGCCGTCCAGCCATCACATCCTCTGTTGTCCCCTTCTCCTCCTGCCCCCAATCCCTCCCAGCATCAGAGTCTTTTCCAATGAGTCAACTCTTCACATTATGTGGCCACAGTACTGGAGTTTCAGCTTTAGCATCATTCCTTCCAAAGAACACCCAGGACTGATTACCTTAGCACCCATATTTTTGCAGTACATTGCTTTTTCACAGGTAAGCATTTGGTCCTGAATATTTCAGTCCCTTGGCTCATTAGGACTACAGAGTGAAAGATGAAATTCATTTTGGGTGAAAACATTGTTTAGTCCTAACATTTTTTAGTTGCCATTCCTGGATGGCAACCAGGCATCCTATCAGCATTCATAAATATATGCACTATTACTTCTCTAGCACAGTAGTTTCCATTAATTTATTATACTTTTATGTAGTAAAGACCAAACATCTCTTTCATAGCCTGTCAGAACAGCAACAAATGATAGCAATCATAACGCTAAAAATTACAGCATAACATAAATATTTATCTAATTTGGAGTTTGTAATTTTGAAACTAAGTGAATCAGCTCTATGCTACATAAAGTGAGTGAATGAATGAATAAATGAATACCAGTCCAGCAATTTAATTTCCAGATCAGCAGCCACAATTTGGATATTCCCCAAAAGATGTCACTGTACTGAATGTGCCAGCAGAATAGATCAAGACACATGTTGTAATTCTTCATACTTGACAATGACTCTGCTGATTGGGCTACTTCTTATGCATACAAATGTAGTTACAGAAATGGATGTGAAGCTGGTAATGTTTTCAACACAATTTATATGATTCACTTTTTCTTTCTATTATGATTGTAGCCTTTGCCCTCAGGATCTTTCACATTCTATATACTGTTTCTTAGTTTGTGGTCTTCCTGGCGCTTATTTCAGATATAGACTGCTGAATATTTACATATGCTACCTACCCTTGATTTGCCTCAAATGTAGAAAAAGGTCAATTGAGATGTATTTAGGACTATCTGGAAATTGGCAGGCAGCAAATATCCAACAGTGGGAAAATGAGGAATCAAATGCATTCTCTAAAATATTATAACAAAAAATATCAAATAATGTTATATTCAAACAGATAATTTTTAAAAAGATTTATTGAGTATATTACAGCTAAATACAATGTTATTTTATAATTTCTTAGATTGATAAAAATGGGACTGCTTTATGACTATAATTTTACAATAAATTATTTTTTAATAAACCATTTTGCTGTTTCTTAAACTTCCCAAGTCAAGTTGTAAATGGAAAGCCTTCTTTTCAGATGGATCAACTGTCTTTATGTCATGGCCACATAATTTTAAGTCAGATTTCCCACACAATAATAATAATAGTAATGGCTAACTATTATTGAATGTTTATTATATCAGACACCATGCTAAGTTATTTATATGCATAATGTCATGTAACTCTTACATCACACTTATTAGGCCAATAATATTGTTACCTTCTTTTTACAGGTAAGGAAAGTCATGTACAGAAAAGAAAATAAAATAAGCTCACAGTCATAGAAATAGTTATATAACATCTTTGTGTGCCTCACATCTAAATGCATTCACTCAGTATTCAATATAGCAGTTTTCACCTTTCTGCCATTGTGAAAGCACTAAATATGGACTCAGAAACGTTATATTTCTATTCTGATTCTACTGCTAATTCCATACACTTGTATGCATGCTAAGTCACTTCAGCCATGCCCAACTCTTTGCAACCCTATGGACTGCAGCCCATCTGGCTCCTCTGTCCATGGGATTCTCCAGGCAAGAATACTGGAATGGGTTGCCATGCCCTCCTCCAGGGTATCTTTCCAACCCAGGGATTGAACTCTCATCTCTTTCTTGCATTGGCAGGCCAGTTCTTTACCAATAGCACCACCTGGGAAGCCCTCCATACTCAAGCATACAATTTTATAGTCTATGAGTCAGTTGCATTATCAACAAAAATGTTAAGATAAATACTCCACTCTGTCTACCTCAAAGGATTTAATATCTTAATAGTCATCAAAATTCTTTTAAATTTCTATGGTACTATGTATGCTTAAAAGACTAATCATCATCAATAAGGAAAAGAGGGGGGGCTGGTCCTAAGATGGCAGAGGAATAGGATGGGGAGACCACTTTCTCCCCCACAAATTCATCGAAAGATCATTTGAACGCTGAGCAAATATGTCAAAACAACTTATGAATGCTGGCAAAGGACACCAGGCAACCAGAAAGGCAGCCCATTCTCTTTGAAAGGAGGTAGGACAAAATATAAAAGGCAAAAAGAGAGACAAAAGAGTTAGGTACAGAGCCCTATCCTGGGGAGGGAGTTGTGAAGGAGGAAAAGTTTCCAAACACCAGGAAACCCTCTCACAAGCGGGTCTGTGGGGAGTTTTGGAATCTCGGAGGGCAAGATAACTGGGAGGAAAAAAAAAGAGAACCCACACATTACACGCCTAGACACGACTCCCAGTGGAGAGGTGGCCAGGACACTTGCATCCACCAGCAGCGAGCAGGGGTAAAACAGGGAGATTCAAGTTGCAAGCTTAGGGTGCAGACTGGGCCTGAATGCCCTGAGGAAAATCTGAGGTAGCTAAAGTGAAATAGCAATCAAAACTGTGGAATAGCCAGAGAGAGAAAAAGAGAGAGAGAACCTTCCTGCAAAAAGCTCTGAGTTACAGCCTGGTCTGCTTACAGAACAAAGGACTGAGCGAATATCAAAGGAGAGCTAGCTGGCTGCAGATGGCCCCTCCTCCTGCTGGAGGAGCCAGAAGGTGATGGTCATCTCAACCCTAGAGATGACATCCTCCACCAAACTGTGAGCAGGCTCCCAGTTACTAACCAAGTCTTTCTGGGATCCTGGATGGTTGACATCCACCAGGAGGGTCACAGTCAGAGATCAGGTCCCCACAGGAGACACATGGCACATCTGAGACAGCGCTCCTGCACTGCACCCAGAAAACCGAGGGACTGGGACCGGGGAGGTGATAAGACCCACCGCACACCTGGGAGATTGTGCTTGCCAAGCACGTGGTCATCTGAGCTCCTCAGACCTGGGAAGGGCACAAAATGCAGACCCACCCGAGTTATTGCCTTTGTGGTGTACCCGAGAAAATGAACCTGAGCAGCTTAGACCTGGGAAGAGCATGCAACCCAGGGCCCGCTTTAGACATTTCCCTTGCAGAGCAACCTGGAGCCTGAGCAGTGTAGAATGGGAAAGCACACAAGCCATGAGTGGGGGCAAACCCAGAGTGGCCCAGACACTATGAGCACTACCCACACATGCCAGTGATATTTGTTTGCAGTGTTCCTCCCTTCCCACAGCACAGCTGAACAAGTGAGCCCAAATAAGTGACCTCCTACACCCCCTTGTGTCAGGACGGAAATTAGACACTGAAGAGACTTGCAAATGGAAGAAGCCAAAATAAACAAAGAAGAGGGAACTGCTCTGGAAGTGACAGGTGCAACAGATTAAAACCCGGTAGTTACCATTGACTACATTGGAAGGGGCCTATAGACCTTGAGAAGAAATATAAGCTGGAACAAGGACCTATCTGAAACTGAACTGACCTCACACTGTCTTTAACAGCTCCAGAGAAATTCCTAGATACATCTTACTATTATAATTCTTTAATTTTTATTTTGCTTAATTTTTAAGTTATTTACTACTTTTTAATTTTCATTTTTATAACATAATATTGCCTTCCAAAAAAAGCAAATGTCATATATATATTTTTTATAATTTTTGTGACTTTTTTATTTTTTTAATTTAATTTTATTTTTAAAATTTACAATATTGTATTGGTTTTGCCAAAAATTGAAATGAATCTGCCACAGGTATACATGTGTTCCCCATCCTGAACCCTCCTCCTTCCTCCCTCCCCATACCATCCCTCTGGGTCGTCCCAGTGCACCAGCCCCAAGCATCCAGTATCGTGCATCGAACCTGGACTTTTTTTTTTTAATCTTGTATTTTTGAGAGTCTAACCTCTACTATGGAGAAGGCAATGGCACCCCACTCCAGTACTCTTGCCTGGAAAATCCATGGACAGAGGAGCCTGATAGGCTACAGTCCATGGGGTCGTGAAGAGTCGGACACGGCTGAGCGACTTCACTTTCACTTTTCACATTCATGCATTGGAGAAGGAAATGGCAACCCACGCCAGCGTTCTTGCCTGGAGAATCCCAGGGATGGGGAAGCCTGGTGGGCTGCCGTCCATTGGGTCGCACAGAGTCGGACATGACTGAAGCGACATAGCAACCTCTACTATAGATTTTTAATGTTTTGCTTTTTGGTTTTTGTAATTAATTTTGTACCTTTAAGAATCTAATCTTCAGTACCCATTTTTATTTAGGAGTGTTATTACTGGCTTTATTGCTCTCTCCCCCTTCTGACTCTCCTTTTTCTCCCCCAGGTCACCTCTATCTCCTCCTTCTCCATTCCCTTCTCTACCCAACTCTGTGAATCTTTTTGGGTGTTCTGAGCTGTGGAGAACACTTAGGGAACTGATTTCTGGCTAGATCTGTCTCTCTCCTTTTGACTCCCCCTCTTCTCCTGCTGGTCACCTCTATCTCCTTCCTCCCTCTTCTCTTCTCTATGTAACTCTGTGAACTTCTCTGAGTGTTCAAGACTGTGGAGAGCACATAGGGAATTGATTACTGGCTAGATTGCTCTCTTCCCTTTTGATTCCCCCTCTTCTCCTCCTGGTTACCCCTATCTCCCTCCTCATTATTCTCTTCTCCATGTAACTCCGTGAACCTCTATGGGTGTCCCTTGCTGTGCAGAATATTTTTCCACCATTAATCTAGATGTTTTATCGTCAATGCTGTATGGATGTAGAAGTCTTGAGGTTACTGTAAGAATAAGACTGAAAGCCAGAGGCAGGAGGCTTAAATCCAAAACTTGAGAGCTCAGAAAGCTCCTGACTCCAGGGAACATTAACTGACAAGAGCTCATCCAAAAGCCTCCTTACCTACACTAAAACCAAGCTCCACCCAAGAGCCAACAAGTTCCAGAGCAAAACATACCAAACTAATTATCCCACAACACCAGAACGTAACCCCGAGCATTAAAATACAGGCGGCCAAAAGTCATACCAAACGCATAAAAAGCTCAAAACTCACTACTGGACACTTCATTGCACTCCAGACAGAAGATACCAGCTCCATCCACCAGAAGACTGACACAAGCTTCCCTAACCAGGAAACTTTGACAAGCCACTTGTCCAACCCCACTCAGAGGGAGCAACTTCCACAGTAAAGAAGAACCACAAACTACCAACATACAGAAAGGCCACCCCAAACACAACAATCTAAACAAGATGAAAAGGCAGAGAAATATTCAGCAGGTAAAGGACCGTGATAAATGCCCACCAAACCAAACCAAAGAGGAGGAGATAGGGAGTCTACATGAAAAAGAATTCAGAATAATGAGGGTAAAAATAATCCAAAATCTTGAAAACAAAATTGAGTTACAGATAAATAGTCTGGAGACAAGGATTGAGAAGATGCAATAAATGTTTAACATGGACCAAGAAGAAATAAATAAGAGCCAATCAATAATGAATAATGCAATATCAGAGATCAAAGCCACTCTAGAGTGAACCAACAGTAGAAAAACTGAGGCAGAAGATAGGATAAGCGAGGGGGAATATAGAATGGTGGAATAAATGAAGCATAGATGACAAAAGAAAGAAAGAACTGAAAGAAATGAGGACAACCTCAGACACCTCTGGGACAATGTTAAACGCCCCAACATTCAAATCATAGGAGTCCCAGAAGAAGAAGACAAAAAGAAAGGCCACGAGAAAATACTTGAGGAGATAATAGTTGAAAATTTCCCTAAAGTGTGGAAGGAAATAGCCACCTAAGTCAAAGAAACCCAGAGAGTCCAAAACATGATAAAGCCAAGGCAAAACACCCCAAGACACAAGTTTATCAAATTAATGAAGATCAAACACAAACAGCAAATATTAAAAGCAGAAAGGGAAAAACAACAAATAGCACACAAGGGGATTCCCATAAGGATAACAGCTGATATTTCAACAGAAACTCTTCAGGCCAGAAGGGAATGGCAGGACATACTTTAAGTGATGAAAGAGAAAAACCTAAAATCCAGATTACTGTACCCAGCAAGGATGTCATTCAAATATGAAAGAGAAATCAAAAGCTTTACAGATAAGCAAAAGCTGAGAGAATTGAGCACCACCAAACCAGCTCTTCAACAAATGCTAAAGGATCTTCTCTAGACAGGAAACACAGAAAAGGTGTATAAACTCGAACCCAAAACAACAAAGTAATTGGCAACAGGATCATATTTATCAATAACTACCTTAAATGGAAATGGGATGAATGTCCCAACCAAAAGACAAAGACTGGCTGAATGGATACAAAAACAAGGCTGCTATATATGCTGTCTACAAGAGACCCACCTCAAAACAAGGGACACATACAGACTGAAAATCAAGGGCTGGAATAAGATATTTCAGGCAAATGGAGACAAAAAGAAAGCAGGAGTAGCAATACTGATTTCAGATAGAATAGACTTTGAAATAAAGGCCGTAAAAAGAGACAAAGAAGGACACTACATAATGATCAAAGGATCAATCTAAGGAGATACAACAGTTATAAATATATATGTACCCAACATAGAAGCACCACAATGTGTAAGGCAAAAGCTAACGAGCATGAAAGGGGAAATTAACAGTAATGTGATAATAGTGGGAGATTTTAATTCCCCACTCTTGCCTATGGATAGATCAACTAAACAGAAAATTAACAAGGAAACACAAACTTTAAATGATACAATGTACCAGTTAGACCTAATTGATATCTATAGGACAATCACCCCAAAACAATGAATTTCACCTTTTACTCAAGTGAACATGAAACCTTCTTCAGGATAGATCACATCCTGGGCCATAAGTCTAGCCTTGGTAAATTCAACAAAATTGAAATCATTCCAAGCATCTTTTCTGATCACAATGCAGTAAGATTAGATGTCAACTACAGGAAAAAATTATTAAAAATACAAACGTATAGAGGCTAAGCAACACACTTCTGAATAACCAACAAATAACAGAAGAAATCAAAAAGAAAATCAAAATATGCATAGAAATGAATGAAAATGAAACCACAACAACCCAAAACCTATGGGATTAGTAAAAGCAGTGCTAATGGAAAGGTTCATAGCAATACAAGTTTACATCAAGAAACAAGAGAAAAATCAAATAAATAAACCACACCTAAAGCAACTAGAAAAATAAGAAATGGAAAACTCCAAGGTTAGTAGAAAGAAAGAAATCATAAAAGTTAAGGCAGAAATAAAAAAGAAACAACGGAGACCATAGCAAAAATCAACAAAGCTAAAAGCTGGTTCTTTGAGTAGATAAATAAAACAGATAAAACATTATCCAGATTCATCAAGAAAAAAAATCAAAATTTGCAAAAATTTTAGAAAAAGAAATCAAATCAACAAATTAAAAAAAAATGAAAATGGAGAAATCATAACAGAAAACAGAGAAATACAAAGGATCATAAGAGACTACCAGCAGCAACTATATGCCAATAAAATGGATAACTTAGAAGACATGCACAAATTCTTAGAAAAGTATAACTTTCCAAAACTGAACCAGAAATAAGTAGAAAATCTTAACAGACCCATCAAAAGCACAGAAATCAAAACTGTAATCAGAAATCATCCAACAAATAAAAGCCCAGGACCAGGTGGCTTCACAAGAGAATTCTACCAAAAATTAAAGAACAGCTAACAACTATCCTGCTCAAATTCATCCAGAAAACTACAGAGCAAGGTAAACTTCCCAACTCATTCTATGAGTCCACCATCACCCTCATACCAAAACCAGACAAAGATGCCACACACACACACAAAAAGAAAACTACAGGCCCATATCACTGATGAACATAGATACAAAAGTCCTTTAAAAATTCTAGAAACAGAATCCAACAACATATTAAAAAGATCATACATCATGACCAAGTGGACTTTACCCCAGGTATGCAAGGATTCTTCAACATTTATAAATCAATCAATGTGATACTCCATATTAACAAATTAAAAGACAAAACCATAGGATTATCTCAATAGATGCAGAGAAAGCTTTTGTTAAAATTCAACATCCATTTATGATAAAAATGAATGGGCTTTCTGCCTCTAGACAGCAGGCATATAAGGAACATACCTCAGCATAATAAAAGACATATATGATAAACACACAGCAAACATTTTCCTCAATGGTGAAAAATTGAAAGCATTTCCCCTAAAGTCAGGAAAAAGACAAGGGTGCCCACTTTCACCACTACTATTCAGCAAAGTTTTGGAAGTGTTAGTCACAATAATCAGAGAAGAAAAAGAAATAAAAGGAATACAGACTGGAAAAGAAGACTCTCACTGTTTGCAGATGACATGATCCTCTACATAGAAAACCCTAAAGACACCACCAGAAAATTACTGGAGCTAATCAATGAATATAGTAAAGTTGCAGGATATAAAATTAAAACAGAGAAATCCCTTGCATTCCTATACACTAACAATCAGAGAACAGAAAGAGGAATTAAGGAAACAATTACTTTCAACACTGTGACGAAAAGAATAAAATACTAAGGAATAAATCTACCTAAAAAACAAAAGACCTATAGATAGAAAACTAAAACACTGATGAAAGAAATCAAATATGACACAAATAGATGGAGAAATATACCATGTTCATGGATTGGAAGAATCAATATAGTGAAAATGAATATATTCCCCAAAGCAATCAAGACAGTCAATGAAATCTCTATCAAGCTACCAGTGGTATACTTCAGAGTACTAGAACTATTAATTTCACAATTTGTATGGAAATACAAAAAACCTCAAATAGCTAAAGCAATTTTGAGAAAGAAGAATGGAACTGGAGGAATCAACCTGCCTAACTTCAGACGATACTACAAAGCTACAGTCATCAAGACAGTATGGTACAGGCACAAAGATAGAAAAATAGATTAACAAAACAAAACAGAAAGCCCAGAGATAAATCCACACACCTATGGACACCTTGTCTTTGACAAAGGAGACAAGAATATACAACGGAGAAAAGCTAATCTCTTTAACAAGTGGTGCTGGCTATTTACAATAGCCAGGACATGGAAGCAACCTAGATGTCCATCAGCACATGAATGGATAAGAAAGCTGTGGAAATATTACTCAGCTATTAAAATAAAAGCATTTGAATCAATTCTAATAAGGTGGATGAAACTGGAGCCTATTATACAGAGTGAAGTCAGCCAGAAGGAAAAACACCAATACAGTATATTAACACATATATATGGAATTTAGAAAGATGGTAACAATGACCCTATATGCTAGACAGCAAAAGAGACACAGATGTAAAGACCAGACTTTTGGACTCTGTGGGATAAGGCAAGGGTGGGACGATTTGAGAGAATAGCTGAAATATGTATACTATCATATATGAAATAGATCACCAGTCCAGGTTTGATCCATAAGACAAGGTGCTCAGGGCTGGTGCACTGGGATGACCCTGAGGGATGGGATGTGGAGGCAGGTGGGAAGGGGTTCAGGATGGGGAACACATGTACACCCATGGCTGATTCATGTGAATGTATGGCAAAAAATACTACAATATTTTAAAGTAATTAACCTCCAATTAAATAAATTTTGAAAAACAATAAAATAAACTGTTTCAAGTTATTGTAAAATAAATGTAGGAAAGTGATACACTCAAGGTGTTTTTTTTTCTGGAGCTGTCCTTTAAAGAACCCATACTTATGACGAATACCAATATCTTTCTTTGGAAGGTATGCCACAACTCTCTGATTTTTACTCATTCTACCAAAAAAAAAAAAAAAAACATGCCACCTGCCCTTCTTATGGTAAATTCCTTTGTCTCCCTACACATTCAAAACTATCACAAAATTGTTTCTTTGGTCTGAAACATTCTGAATCTCTCTTTTATAGTGTCCTTTCTTTAATAAACAAAGAGGCCTAAATAAAATTATCTAATATCTTCAAGTTTATTGAGATACTCTCCCAACTTGCAGGGTGAGTTATTTGAAGGCAGGTGTCATGTGAATCCCCATTGCTGCTGCTGCTGCTAAGTTGCTTCAGTTGTGTCCAACTCTGTGTGACCCCATAGACGGCAGCCTACCAGGCTCCCCTGTCCCTGGGATTCTCCAGGCAAGAACACCGAACTGGGTTGCCATTTCTGAATCCCCACTACCAAATGCTAAATAAATGAGTTGAGTGAAATGAGACATTACATAAATAAAGTCACTACTTCCACCTCAAAATACACAACTTTTCTTTTAAAAAAAGAAACAGAAAATAATGTTTTGTAAAAAGAGCTATGAATAATTTATAATTATGTGTGGTTTGGCACGTCACAATTAATTGAAAAATTTCTACATATTGGCTGTCTTTTCCATCTATGCTTTTACTAAGGAAATTTGTGTGTGACAGGAAAATTATAAGCATGTTGAATATAGTCAGATAACTGGATTTCCTTTATATTTAGGTGAGGATCAGTGTAAAGTTGACAAGACAAATTGAAAATTAGGGATTATTCTGAAAAAAAAAAAGATAAACTCAATTTAAAATAACAAATAGTAAGTTGCCTGAAATGATATTTAAAAGGTACAAAATGAAATAAACACAAAATGAGATGCATTAAAATAAAAATTAGGGGGGTCCTAAGATGATGGAGGAATAGGATGGGGAGACCACTTTCTCCCCCACAAATTCATCAAACGAACATTTAAACGCTGAGTAAATTCCATGAAACAACTTCTAAATGCCAGCAGAGGACATCAGACACCCAGAAAAGCAGCCCATTGTGTTTGAAAGGAGGTAGGAAAAAAATATAAAAGACAAAAAAAGACACAAAAGAGGTAGGGACAGACCTCTGTCCCGGGAACGGTGTCTTAAAAAGAGAGAAGTTTCCAAACACCAGGAAACATTCTCACTGTCAAGTCTGTGGCGAGCCTTGGAACCACACAGGGCAACATAACTGTTATGAAAAATAAATAAATAATTAAAACCCACAGATTACATGTCCAACAGTAACTCCCCCAGTGGAGAGCAGCACACACGCCTGCACCCGCCACTAGCAAGCGGGGGCTGGGCAGGGAGGCGTGGGCTGCATTACTTAGAGTAAGGACCAGGCCTAAATGCCCTGAGGGCAATCTGAGGGAACTAACTTGGGCTAGCAAACCAGACTGTGGGATAGCTACCACGCAAAAAGCCCTAACCTAAGACACTGTCAGGCCTGCTCACAGAACAAAGGACTGAACAAAGCTAGCCGGCTGCAGATCATCCCCCTCTGGTGACAGGCAGCCAGAGCCTGAAGGAGGCAATTTCAGCCCCAGAGAGGCATTATCTACCAAACTGCAAGCAGGCTTCTTTGCTAACTAAGACTTCTTGGGGTTCTGGATGGTCAACATCCGCCTGAGAAGGCACACTGGTTGTAATCCCAGAAAACCGAGAGGCAAGAACGAGGGAGGCGATAAGTCGCAGCAACCACGCTTGCCAAACACCTCATCACCTGAGCTGCTCAGACCTGGGAAGGGCACAAAACGCAGACCCAACCAAGTCTGCACGTATGAGGACTACACGAGTGCTTGAACCTGAGAGGCTTAGAACTGGGAGGTGCATGCAGCCCATGGCTGGCCTGGGAGAGTTCCCGGTGGAGCAACATACAGCCTGAGCAGTGTGGGCAGGGAGGGCACACGCACCGTGAGCAGGGGCAGGCCCAGTGTGGCTGAGACACTAGGAGCAAAAGGCAGTGTTATTTGTTTGCAGGGTCCCTCCCTCCCCAAAGCGCGACTGAACAAGTGAGCCTAAAAAAGTGTCCACCACAGCTCCCTTGTGTCAGGGCAGAAATCAGACACTGAAGAGACCAGCAAACAGAAGAAGCTAAAACAGAGGGAATTGCATTGGAAGTGACAGGTGCAATAGATTAAAACCCTGTAGTCAGTACTGACTACATAGGAAGGGGCCTATAGATCTTGAGAAATATAAGCTGGATCAAGGAACTATCCAAAAATGAACTGAAGCCACACTGCCCACAACAACACCAGAGAAAGTCCTAGATATATTTTTACTACTTTTACTATCATTCTTTTTTTTTTTAATTTTAAGTCCTCTATTACTCCTTTAATTTTCATTTTTATAACCTATTACTTTGCAAAAAAAAAAGAGACCCTATTTTTTAAAAGCAAAATTCATATATATATATATATATATATATATATATATATATTTGTGACTTTGTTTCTTTTTTTTCTTTTCTTTAATATTGTATTTTTGAAAATCCAACCTCTCCTCTAGATTTTTAATATTTTCTTTATGGTATTTGTTATCAATTTTGTACTTTAAGAACCCAATCTTCAGTACCCATTTTTACTTGGGAGTGAGATTGCTGGCTTGACTGCTCTCTCCCCCTTTGGACTCTCCTTTTTCTCCAACAGGTCAACTCTATCTCCTCCCTCCCCCTTCTCTTCTCTACCCAACTCTGTGAATCTCTTTGTGTGTTCCAGATAGTGGAGAACACTCAGGGAACTGATTACTGGCTGGATCTGTCTCTCTCCTTTTGATTCCCCCCTTTATCCTCCTGGCCACCTCTGTCTCCTTCCTCCCTCTTCTCTGTAAAACTCCATGAACATCTCTGAGAGATTCAGACTGTGGAGCACACATAAGGAAGTGATTACTGGCTAGCTTGGTCTCTCCTCTTTTGATTCCACCTCATCTCATTCAGGTCACCTCAATCCCCCTCCTCCCTCTTCTCTTTTTGATGTAACTCTGTGAACCTCTCTGGGTGTCCCTCATTGTGGAGAGACTTTTCATCTTTAACCTAGATATTTTATCATTGGTGCTGTATAGATAGAGAAGTATAGAGAATACTGTAAAAATAAGACTGAAAACCAGAAGCAGGAGGCTTAAGTCAAAATCCTGAGAACACCAGAGAACTCCTGACTTCAGGGAACATTAATCGATAGGAGCTCATCAAACACCTCCATACCTACACTAAGGCCAAGCACCACCCAAGGGCCAACAAGTTCCAGAGCAAGACATACTATCCAAATCCTCCAGCAACACAGCCCTGAGCTTCAATATACACGCTGCCCAAAGTTACTACAAACGCTTTGACATCTCATAACTTATTACTGGACACTTCATTGCACTCCAGAGAGAAGAAATTCAGCTCCACCCACCAGAACACTGACACAAGCTTCCTTAACCAGGAAAACTTGAGAAGCCACCCGTACAACCCCACACACAGTAAGGAAGCTCCACAATAAACAGAACTCCACAAACTGCCAGAATACAGAAAGGCCACACCAAACTCAGCAATATAAACAAGATGAAGAGACAGAGGAATACCCAGCAGGTAAAGGAACAGGATAAATGCCCACCAAACCAAACAAAAGAGGAAGAGATAGGGAATCTACCTGATAAAGAATTCTGAAAAATGATAGCGAAAATGATACAAAATCTTGAAATCAAAATGGAATCACAGATAAATAACCTGGAGACTAGGATTGAGAAGATGCAAGAAAGGTTTAACAAGGACCTAAAAGAAATAAAAAAGAGTCAATATATAATGAATAATGCAACAAGTGAGATCAAAAACACTCTGGAGACAACAAATAGTAGAATAATGGAGGCAGAAGATAGGATTAGTGAAGTAGAAGATAGAATGGTAGAAATAAATGAATCAGAGAGGAAAAAAGTAAAATGAATGAAAAGAAATTAGGACAAATCTCAGAGACCTCCAGGACAATATTAAATGTCCCAACATTCGAATCACAGGAATCCCAGAAGAAGGAAACAAACAAACAAAAAAAGACCATGAGAAAACACTTGAGGAGATAATAGTTGAAAACTTCCCTAAAATGGGGAAGGAGATAATAGTTGAGAACTTCCCTAAAATGGGGAAGGAAATAATCACCCAAGTCCTAGAAACCCAGAGAGTCCTAAACAGGATAAACCCAAGGCAAAACACCCCAAGATACATATTAATCAAATTAACAAAGATCAAACACAAAGAACAAATATTAAAAGCAGCAAGGGGAAAACAACAAATAACACACAAGGGGATTCCCATAAAGATAACAGCTGATCTTTCAATAGAAACTCTTCATGCCAGAAGGGAATGGCAAGAAATATTTAAAGTGATGAAAGAAAATAACCTACAGCCCAGATTACTGTACCCAGCAAGGATCTCATTCAAATATGAAGGAGAAATAAAAAGGTTTACAGACAAGCAAAAGATGAGAGAATTCACCACCACCAAACCAGCTATTCAAAAAATGCTAAAGGATCTTCTCTATACAGGAAACACAAAAAGGGTGTATAAACCTAAACCCAAAACAATAAAGTAAATGACAATGGGATCATACTTATCAATAATTACCTTAAACGTAAATGGGTTGAATGCCCCAACCAAAAGACAAAGACTGGCTGAATGGATACAAAAACAAGACCCCTATATATGTTGTCTACAAGAGACCCACCTCAAAACAGGGGACACATACAGACTGAAAGTGAAGGGCTAGAAAAAGATGTTCCATGCAAATAGAGACCAAAAGAAAGCAGGAGTAGCAGTACTCGTATCAGATAAAATAGATTTTAAAACAGATGCTGTGAAAAGCGAAAAAGAAGGACACTACATAATGCTCAAAGGATCAATCCAAGAAGAAGAAATAACAATTATAAATATATATGCACCCAACATAGGAGCACCACAATATGTAAGACAAATGCTAACAAGTATGAAAAGGGAAATTAACATAACACAATAATAGTGGGAGACTTTAATACCCCACTCACATCTACAGAAAATTAACAAGGAAACACAAACTTTAAATGATGTAATAGACCAGTTAGACGTAATTGTTATCTACAGGACATTTCACTCCAAAACAATGAATTTCACCTTTTTCTCAAGTGCACACGGAACTTTTTCCAGGACAGATCACATCCTGGGCCATAAATCTAGCCTTGGTACATTCAAAAAAATTGAAATCATTCCAAGCATCTTTTGTGACCACAATGCAGTAAGATTACATCTCAAATACAGGAGAAAAATTATTAAAAATTCCAACATATGGAGGCTGAACAACATGCTGCTGAATAACCAACAAATCACAGAAGAACTCAAAAAAGAAATCAAAAAATGCATAGAAATGAATGAAAATGAAAACACACAACCCAAAACCTGTGCTACTGCTAAGTCGCTACAGTTTTGTCCGACTCTGTGCGACCCCATAGACAGCAGCCCACCAGGCTCCACCATCCCCAGGATTCCCCAGGCACAAATACTGGAGTGGGCTGCCATTTCCTTCTCCAAAACCTGTGGGACACGGTAAAAGCAGTGCTAAGGGGAAGGTTCATAGCAATACAGGCATACCTCAAGAAATAAGAAAAAAGTCAAATAAATAACCTAACTCTACACCTAAAGCAACTAGAAAACGAAGATATGAAGAATCCCAGGGTTAGTAGAAGGAAAGAAATCTTAAAAATTAGGGCATAAATAAATGCAAAAGAAAGAAAAGAGACCATAGAAAAAATGAACAAAGCCAAAAGCTAGTTCTTTGAAAGGATAAGTAAAATTGACAAAATCATTAGCCAGACTCATCAAGAAACAAAGGGAGAAAAATCAAATCAATAAAATTAGAAATGAAAATGGAGAGATCACAACAGACAACACAGAAATGCAAAGGATCATAAGAGACTACTATCAGCAATTATATGCCAATAAAATGGACAACTTGGAAGAAATGGACAAATTATTAGAAAAGTGCAACTTTCCAAAACTGAAGCATGAAGAAATAGAAAATCTCAACAGATCCATCACAAGCAAAGAAATTGAAACTGTAATCAGAAATCTTTCAGCAAACAAAATCCCGGGTCCAGATGGCTTCACAGGTGAATTCTACCAAAAATTTAGAGAAGAGCTAACACCTATCCTACTCAAACTCTTCCAGAAAATTGCAGAGGAAGGTAAACTCCCAAACTTATTCTATGAGGCTACCATCACCTTAATAGCAAAACCTGACAAAGATGCCACACACACACACAAACACACACACACACACAAAAACTTCAGGGCAATATCACTGATGAACACAGACGCAAAAATGCTTAACAAAATTCTAGCAATCAGAATCCAACAGCACACTATAAAGATCATACACCATGACCAAGTGGGCTTTATTCCAGGGATGCAAGGATTCTTCAATATCCACAAATCAATCAGTGTAATCAGATCAGATCAGTCGCTCAGTCGTGTCCGACTCTTTGTGACCCCATGAATCGCAGCATGCCAGGCCTCCCTGCCCATCACCAACTCCCGGAGTTCACTCAGACTCACGTCCATCGAGTCAGTGATGCCATCCAGCCATCTCATCCTCTGTCGTCCCCTTCTCCTCCTGCCCCCAATCCCTCCCAGCATCAGAGTCTTTTCCAATGAGTCAACTCTTCGCATGAGGTGGCCAAAGTACTGGAGTTTCAGCTTTAGCATCATTCTTTCCAAAGAAATCTCAGGGTTTATCTCCTTCAGAATGCACTGGTTGGATCTTCTTGCAGTCCAAGGGACTCTCAAGTCTTCTCTAATACCACAGTTCAAAAACATCAATTCTTCGGCACTCAGCCTTCTTCACAGTCCAACTCTCACATCCATACATGACCACAGGAAAAACCATAGCCTTGACTAGACGAACCTTTGTTGGCGAAGTAATGCCTCTGCCTTTTTGTTTTTTATTTTATTTTATTTTTAAACTTTACAATATTGTATTGGTTTTGCCAAACATTGAAATGAACCCGCAACAGGTATACACGTGTTCCCCATCCTGAACCCTCCTCCCTCCTCCCTCCCCATACCATCCCTCTGGGTCGTCCCAGTGCACCAGCCCCAAGCATCCAGTATTGTACATCGAACCTGGACTGGCGACTGGTTTCATACATATTATACATGTTTCAATATCATTCTCCCAAATCATGCCAGAATATGCTATCTAGGTTGCTCATAACTTACACCACATTAACAAATTGAAAAATAAAAGCCATATGATTATCTCAGCAGATGCAGAGAAAGCCTTTGACAAAATTCAACATCCATTTATGATAAAAACTCTCCAGAAAGCAGGAATAGAAGGAACATACCTCAACATAATAAAAGTTATATATGACAAACCCACAACAAACATTATCCTCAATGGTGAAAAATTGAAAGTATTTCCCCTAAAGTCAGGAACAAGACAAGGGTGCCCACTCTCACCACTACTATTCAACACAGTTTTGGAAGTTTCAGCCACAGCAATCAGAGCAGAAAAAGAAATAAAAGGAATCCAAATTGGAAAAGAAGTAAAACTCTCACTGTTTGCAGATGACATGATCCTCTACGTAGAAAACCCTAAAGATGTCACCGGAAATTTACTAGAACTAATCAATGAATATAGTAAATTTGCAGGATATAAGATCAACACACAGAAATCCCTTGCATTCCTATACACTAATAATGAGAAAATAGAAAGAGAAATAAAAGAAACAATTCCATTCACCATTGCAAAGAAAAGAATAAAATACTTAGGAATATATCTACCTAAAGAAAATAAAGATCTATACATAGAAAATTATAAAACACTGGTGAAACAAATCAAAGAGGACACTAACAGATGGAGAAATATACCGTGTTCATGGATCGGAAGAATAATTATAGTGAAATGAATATACTACCCAAAGCAGTCTATAGATTCAAAGCAATCCCTATCAAGCTACCAATGATATTTTTCACAGAGCTAGAACAAATAATTTCACAATTTGTATGGAAATCCAAAAAACCTAGAATAGCCAAAGCAATCTTGAGAAAGAAGAATGGAAATGGAAGAATCAACCTGCCTGACTTCAGGCTCTACTACAAAGCCACAGTCAAGCCACAGTCATAAAGACAGTATGGTACTGGCAGAAAGACAGAAATATAGAGCAATGGAACAAAATGGAAAACCCAGAGATAAATCCACGCACCTATGGACACCTTATCTTTGACAAAGGAGGCAAGAATATACAATGGAGAAAAGACAATCTCTTTAACAAGTGGTGCTGGGGAAACTGGTCAACCACTTGTAAAAGAATGAAACTAAAACACTTTCTAACACCATACACAAAAATAAACTCAAAATGAATTAAAGATCTAAACGGAAGACCAGAAACTATAAAACTCCTAGAGGAGAACATAGGTAAAACACTCTCTGACATAAATCACAGGAGGATCCTCTATAACCCACCTCCCATAATATTTGAAATAAAAGCAAAAATAAGCAAATGGGACCTAATTAAAATTAAAAGCTTCTGCACAACAAAGCAAACTATAAGCAAGGTGAAAAGATAGCCTTCAGAATGGGAGAAAATATTAGCAAATGAAGCAACTGACAAAGAAGTAATCTCAAAAATATACAAGCAACTCCTGCAGCTCAATTCCAGAAAAATAAGTGACCCAATTTAAAAATGGGACAAAGAACTAAACAGACATTTCTTTAAATAAAACATACAGATGGCTAACAAACACATGAAAAGATGCTCAACATCACTCATTATCAGAGAAATGCAAATCAAAACCACAATGAGGTACCATTTCACGCCAGTCAGAATGGCTGCTATCCAAAAGTCTACAAGCAGTAAATGCTGGAGAGGGTATGGAGAAACTGGAACCCTCTTACACTGTTGGTGGGAATGCAAGCTAGTACAGCCACTATGGAGAAGAGTGTGGAGATTCCTTAAAAAACTGGAAATAGAACTTCCTTATGACCCAGCAATCCCACTGCTGGGCATACACACCAAGGAAACCAGAATTGAAAGAGACACGTGTACCCCGATGTTCATTGCAGCACTGTTTATAATAGCCAGGACATGGAAGCAACCTAGATGTTCATCAGCAGATGAATGGATAAGAAAGCTGTGGTGCATATACACAATGGAGTATTACTCAGCCATTAAAAAGAATACATTTGAATCAGTTTTAATGAGGTGGATGAAACTGGAGCCTATTATACAGAGTGAAGTAAGCCAAAAAGAAAAACACCAATACAGTATACTAATGCATATATATGGAGTTTAGAAAGATGGTAACGATAACCCTGTATGAGAGAGAGCAAAAGAGACACAGATGTATCGAACAGTCTTTTAGACTCTGTGGGAGAGGGAGAGGGTGGGATGATTTGCGAGAATGGCATTGAAACATGTATAATATCATATAAGAAATGAATCGCCAGTCCAGGTTCGATGCAGAATACAGAATGCATGGGGCTGGTGCACTGGGATGACCCAGAGGGATGGTATGGGCAGGGAGGTGGGAGGGGCGTTCAGGATGGGGAACACGTGTACACCCGTGGTGGATTCATGTTGATGTATGGCAAAACAAATACAATATTGTAAAGTAATTATTCTCCAATTAAAATAAATAAATTTAAATTAAAAAATTTTAAAATAAAAGAAAATTTTAAAAATAAAAGAAAAATTAGGAATAATGTACAATCATAAAGCATATAAGATTTTCAAGAAGAAAGAGACTGTCAAATACTGGAGATCCATAAATAAAAATATACAATTAAAAAAGAGAAAGCATTTTATTAAAATCACGGGGCTACATAAAATAGAATTCTAGTTCATTCTTAGATGGATCAACCATAGAAAGAGGAACACTATTAAGTCTAGAAAGAAGGCTAAGTGTAATCAAATGCATGATTTATACCAAGCTGAATACAGTTTGGCCAGTAGAACTCAAATACAAAATGTTGGGCATACAGTCTTCAGTGCACATGGGTTTTTATTTTTGTTTGATTAATATGGAACAACTAATGAAACGGGAAACATATTATACCTTTCAAATAATTTAATCCCTTATTTTTTTGCCATTCTACTGTACCCATCACAGGTGATAAAATTAAGTTCTTCAGTTTCCTATCCTGTAAATGAAAATACAGCATACAACCCACAATGTTTACTAGCTAGACAAATACAACTGGCCAATTAACTTCTTCCTTCCCTTTCTATAACTCCATGCAATGATAGCCACACTGTGTTGAAATTTCATCTTTAAGTACTTTCCCACTACCATCTTTGATTTCTACTTTCCTTCCAGGTGCTCCCCAACTCCATCATGCAATACTGCATACAAATGGCTGTGGTTTCAAATTAATAGATTAAAATATTTTAAAGTAATCAGGCTACAGGGAATCTGCTAGCAGATAAATCAATGTTCCAGAGTAATTTTACTAGTCTCAAGTTGTCAGTTCATTTTTAAGGGTAGCAGGGCATGTTCACTAAGTAACTCCTAGCAGTTCACAAAGGTTGGCAGTACCTTTTTTCAAGTAATCAGATCAATGGAAATTGATCATAGAAGTTGCTTCTTTTGCACACATGTGACACAAAAGAGATATCATCTGGCTTATGTTTAATCCTTAATCCTGACATTCTGGAACCAAAGCCTTAAAATGGCATGTGATTAGTGACATCAAAGAGGTTATTAGAGTGAAAAATGTAATTGAAGCTTTGTATGTATTCATTAAGTACTTTTTTGTAAAGAGAGCTCTAAGCAAGCATTTATTCTAATATCCTCATTTTCAGAATCTTAAACTGGCCTTGAATGAATTAAATATTAGGATAAATCATACTTAGAATCAAGACTGGAATTATATGAAATGACAATTTTTGTCTTATTATTTTATTGTACAATCAAGTAACATATTATTTTGTATTCTCACCAGAGTATCAGCCCCTCAGTGATCAAACCAATCTTTGTTTTCTCTATATTTATAGTAGATAAAATATTTTGATGTCATGAATGAATGATAAATACTTCTGTTAAAAGAACTTGATACTAAAAGCAAATTGACAAAATTTATCACACTATTCAAGTATTTTATTTTCATTTTAAAGAGAATAAAATAGTTGTATGTAATTACTATCTTGCTGTGCTAATTTAGACATTCCTATGGAAGAAACACAAGCTGGAATCAAGACTGCTGGGAGAAATATCAATAACCTCAGATATGCAGATGACACCACCCTTATGGCAGAAAGTGAAGAGGAACTAAAAAGCCTCTTGATGAAAGTGAAAGTGGAGAGGGAAAAAGTTGGCTTAAAGCTCAACATTCAGAAAATGAAGATCATGGCATCCGGTCCCATCACTTCATGGGAAATAGATGGGGAAACAGTGGAAACAGTGTCAGACTTTATTTTTCTGGGCCCCAAAATCACTGCAGATGGTGACTGCAGCCATGAAATTAAAAGACGCTTACTCCTTGGAAAGAAAGTTATGACCAACATAGATAGCATATTCAAAAGCAGAGACATTACTTTGCCAACAAAGATTCGTCTAGTCAAGGCTATGGTTTTTCCTGTGGTCATGTATGGATGTGAGAGTTGGACTGTAAAGAAAGCTGAGTGCTGAAGAATTGATGTTTTTGAACTGTGGTGTTGGAGAAGACTCTTGAGAATCCCTTGGACTGCAAGGAGATCCAACCAGTCCATTCTAAAGGAGATCAGCCCTGGGTGTTCCTTGGAAGGAATGATGCTAAAACTGAAACTCCAGTACTTTGGCCACCTCATGCGAAGTTGACTCATTGGAAAAGACTCTGATGCTGGGTGGGATTGGGGGCAAGAGGAGAAGGGGACGACAGAGGATAAGATGGCTGGATGGCATCACTGACTCGATGGATGTGAGTCTGAGTGAACTCCGGGAGTTGGTGATGGACAGGGAGGCCTGGCATGCTGCAATTCATGGGGTCGCAAAGAGTCAGTCACAACTGAGCGACTGATCTGATCTGATCTGATGTCAAAAGTGATTCTGTTTTGACCATAATAGTCTTTGCTCACATTTGTAAGTAAAGCAGACCAGAGGGCAGAGCATACTCAAAGCCAAGGATGTGGGGAAGAGCATGGAATAGTTGAAGAACAGAGAGAAGTTTAATAAGATTATACAATACACAGTATTTGAGGAAGAAGTTGTAGGAGATGATGATAAAAAGTCATGCTGAGGCAGGATCAGAAAGACTCTTTCTCCGTGTTAAGGGACTTAAACTTTACTGTCAATAACAAAGCATAGAAAAAATTCAAGCAAAGGATAATAAGAGATGGGTATTTCTGAAAGATCTGAAGTGCTACTCAGAAGGTAGTAGGCAGGAAGGCTGCTGCTGCTGCTGCTAAGTCGCTTCAGTCATATGTGACTCTGTGCAACCCCATAGACAGAAGCCCACCAGGCTCCTCTGTCCCTGAGATTCTCCAGGCAAGAATACTGGAGTGGGTTGCCATCTCCTTCTCTGGCAGGAAGGCTAGGGGTCTCCAAATGGAGGAAATAGGCTGCAAGTGTCAGACATTTTTTTTTTTTCTCTCTCTCTTAAGCAGCAGGAGGAAACAAACTACAAGTGTCAGATTTCTTTTCCCTTCTCCATACAAAATTAAAAGGATGTTACTTTTAAAAGTCTGTGTTGGCATGACAACACCTGGTTCCACCAGAACTTAACTTTTCTCAAACCTTGAGCTAACCAATGCATTTTTCTTACAGAAAATTTTTTCTTAAGCTATCCTAATGAACTATGTATTTATCTTAGACTCTGTCTTTCTTCAAGTCGGTTCTGCCTAAGACTTAGAACCAATAATGGCTCAACAAACCAATATGTTTTACTCATACAATTGTTCTCCTAATCTATGTTAATAAGACTATGTATTTGCTTGGAAACCTGCCTCTCTTCAAGAGTCATGTCAATCATTTTATGGCTCGGGAATACTCACTTTGTGCCAATGCTGTCTCAAAATTCATGTTGTGGGTGAGGGGCCTGGTGCCACTGTCTGAGTTTTGAGACATTTCCTTTCTCTAATTAGCAGCCTGCTAGTAGGTATATAACTTCCTGCTAAAGACTAACAGGAGGGCACTCTTTCTGATCCCTACTGATGTCTTTGTCAGTAGTTTTCTCTATCTCTTTTATACTTTAATAAAACTTTATTACACAAAATTTCTGAGCAATAAAGCCTTCTCACTGGCCCCAGACTGAGTTCCTTTCCTCTGGAGGCCAAGAATCCTGGTATCATTCATGTCTCAGCAACAATTTTTCACTACAGAGGGTTGATCTGTCAACTACAACTAGGACTAATGTTAAAGTACTGTCCTTTTGGGATTTTAAACATGGACAAAACTATGGAAGCTATGCATGTTATCTTCAGTTAATGCTTATGTTTAATTTTTGGAAAACCACAATATATCAGTTACTATTAGTTGGAAATTACTAATATAAAATCAATATAAAATAAATTTGAATATGTAACATTAAAGGAGTGTTCATTGCTGTTCAACTGAACAAAACTAACATTTAGGCAAACATAGTTTTATTTGGAACTCCTCAAAAACAAAAGGAAAAAAATAATTTTATTTTATATAACTTTTCAAAAGTGCTATTTTTATATTTTTATTGCTTTATAATACTGTGCTGGTTTCTGCCATACATCAACATGAATGAGCCATGGGTATACATATGTCCCTTCCCTCCTGAACCTCCCTCCCAACCCCACTCCTCTAGGTTGTCAGAGAACACTGGGTTTGAGCTTCCTGTGGCATACAGCAAATTGCCACTGGCTATCTGTTTTACATATGGTAATGTGTATGTTTCAATGCTATGCTCTCAATTCATCCAACCCTCTCCTTCTGCCACTGTCTCCACAAGTCTGTTCTCTATGTCTGCATCTCTATTGCTGCCCTGCAAATAGGTTCATCCATACCACCTTTATAGATTCCATATATATGTGCTAATATATAATATTTTTAAAAATTAATTTATTTGTTATTGAAGGATAACTGCTTTACAGAATTTTGCTGTTTTCTGTCAAACTTCAGCATGAATTAGCCTTAGGGATACATCTATCCTCTCCCTTTTGAAACTCCCTCCCATCTCCCTCCCCATCCCATCCCTCTAGGTTGATAGAGAGCCCCTGTTTGAGTTTCCTGAGCCATACGGCAAATTCCTGTTGGCAATTTATTTTTTATATGGTAATGTAAGTTTCCATGTTACTCTTTCCATACATCTCACCCTATCCTCCCCTCTCCTCATGTCCATAAGTCTATTCTCTATGTTTGTTCTTCATTTCTTCCCTGTAACTAAATTCTTCAGTACCATTTTTATAAATTCCACGTATATGTGTTAGAATACGGTATTTTTCTTTCTCTTTCTGACTCACTTCACTCTGTATAATAGGGTCTAGGTTCATCTACCTCATCAGAACTGACTCAAATGCATTTCTTTTTATGGCTGAGTAATATTCCATTGTGTATATATACCACTACTTCTTTATCCATTCATCTGTTGATGGACATCTAGGTTACATCCATGTTCTAGCTATTGTAAATAATGCTGCAATGAACAATGGGATACATGTGTCTCTTTCAATTTTGGTTTCCTCGGGGTATATGCCTAGGAGTGGGATTGCTGGGTCATATGGTGGTTTTATTCCTAGGTTTTTATGGAATCTCTATACCATCTTCCATAATGACTATCAATTTACATTCCCACCAACAGTGCAAGAGTGTTCTTTCTCCATATCCATTCCAGCATTTATTGTTTGTGGTCTTTTTGATGAGGGCCATTCTGACTGGTGTGAGGTGATATCTCATTGTAGTTTTGATTTGCATTTCTCTAATAACCAGGGAATCTCAATAATGAGGGATGTAGAGCATCTTTTCATGTGTTTGTTAGCCATCTGTATGTCTTCTTTGGAGAAATGTCTGTTTAGTTCTTTGGTCCACTTTTTGATTGGGTCATTTACTTTTCTGGAATTGAGCTGCAGGAGTTGCTTGTATATTTTTGAGATTAATTCTTTGTCAGTTGCTTCATTTGCTATTAGTTTCTCCCATTCTGAAGGCTGTCTTTTCACTATGCTTATAGTTTCCTTTGCTGTGCAAAAGTTTTTTAGTTTAATTAGGTCCCATTTGTTTATTTTTGCTTTTATTTCCAATATTCTGGGAGGTGGGTTATAGAGGGTCCTGCTGTGATTTATGTCAGAGAGTGTTTTGCCTATGTTTTCCTCTAGGAGTTTTATAGTTTCCAGTCTTATGTTTAGATCTTTAATCCATTTTGAGTTTATTTTTGTGTATGGTGTTAGAAAGTGTTTTAGTTTCATTCTTTTACAAGTGGTTGACCAGTTTTCCCAGAACCACTTGTTAAAGAGATTATCTTTTCTCCACTGTATATTCTTGCCTCCTTTGTCGAAGATAAGGTGTCCATAGGTGCATGGATTTATCTCTGGGCTTTCTGTTTTATTCCATTGGTCTATATTTCTGTCTTTGTGCCAGTACCATACTGTCTTGATGACTGTAGCTTTGTCTGAGGTAAAGCTTCAGGCTATGACTGAGCCTAAAGTCAGGCAGATTGATTCTTCCAGTTCCATTCTTCTTTCTCAAGATTGCTTTGGCTACTTGAGATTTTTTGTATTTCCATACAAATTGTGAAATTGCTTGTTCTAGTTCTGTGAAAAATACCGTTGGTAGTTTCATAGGGGCACATTTCTTTTGTTATATCTCTAACAGGACATGCAAGGATGATTTGTGGTAAATCGTGATCATTTACTCCAACAAATGTCACCTTTGTGGGGGATGGGAATGGACTTATCATGAACAGTCCTAAAATTTCTTAATCATTCTCCATGACTTTTTTATATGGATAAGTTCTAACAGACCATTCACTGGACTATAATTGAGACAAACTTCTAAACCAGAATATCAATCTATCTCTCCTTTTCAGCCTATAAAATTTTCAAGTATTATTCCTATATCCAAATATGAGTGAAATCACACAACACCAAGACATTTTGTAATTAAAATAGTACAAAAATAAAGAGAATACTAAATGGAAGCAAAGGAAAACCAGGAAGTTATATACAAGAAAGTGACCATAATAGGAAATCTAAAGACCAGAGGGAGTGGCATGATATTTGAACATATAAAAAGGAAAACCTACAAAAAAAGAATTGTTGTTCAGTCACTAAGTCATAACTGACTCTGCAACCCCATGGAGAGCAGCACACCAGTCTT
Source organism: Bos indicus (assembly GCF_029378745.1). Classification (NCBI taxonomy): domain Eukaryota; kingdom Metazoa; phylum Chordata; class Mammalia; order Artiodactyla; family Bovidae; genus Bos; species Bos indicus. Next base: position 71,488,838 of record NC_091789.1, read on the forward strand.
CCCTGTCCTTCACAATCTCCCAGAGTTTGCTCACACTTGTCCATTGAATCGGTAATGGAATCCAACCATCTCATCCTGTATTGTGCCCTTCTCTTCCTGCCTTCAATCTTCCCCAGCATCAGCGTCTTTTCCAGTGAAATGGCTCTTCGCATAAAGTGGCCAAAGTATTGGAGTTTCAGACTCAGCATCAGTCCTTCCAATGAATATCCAGGACTGATTTCCCTTAGGATTGACTGGTTTGATCTCCTGGCAGCCCAAGGGACTCTCAATAGTTTTCTCCAGCTTCACAGTTTGAAAGCATCAATTCTTCAGTAGTCAACCTTCTTTAGGGTCCAACTCTCACAACTGTATATGACTACTGGAAAGACCATAGCTTTGATTATATGGACCTTTGTTGGCAAAGTAATGTCTCTGCTTTTTAATACACTGTCTAGGTTTGTCATAATTTTTCTTCCAAGGATCATGTGTCTTTTAATTTCATGGCTGCAGTCACCAATTTTAGAGCCCAAGAAAATAAAGTATGTCACTGTTTCCCATCTATTTACCATGAAGTGATGGGACTGGATGCCATGATCTTAGTTTTTTGAATGTTGAATTTTAAGCCAGCTTTTTCAGTCTCCTCTTCCAGCTTCATCAAGAGGCTCTTTAGTTCCTCTTTGCTTTCTGCCATAAGGGTGGTGTCATCTGAATATCTGAGGTTATTGATATTTCTCATGGCAATATTGATTCCAGCTTGTACTTCATCCAGCCTGGCATTTCACGTGATGTACTCTGCATATAAGTTAAATAAGCAGGGTGACAATATACAGTCTTAACATACTCCTTTCTTAATTTGGAATCAGTCTGTTGTTTCATGTCTGGTTCTAACTGTTACTTCTTGACCTGCATACAGATTTCTCAGGAGGCAGGTAAGATGGACTGATATTCCAATCTTTAAGAATTTTCCATATTTTGTTATGATCCACCCAGGCAAAGGCTTTTAGCATAGTCAATAAGGCAGAAGTATATATTTTTGTAGAATTCCCTTCCAACTGATATTGGCAATGTGATTTCTGGTTCATCTGTCTTTTCTAAAGTTATACATGTGGAAGTTTTAGGGTCACATACTGTTGAGCCTAGCTTGAAAGATTTTGGGCATCTATACAACAAAGATTTTATTCAGATTTGATGGAGAGAATAAAAGGTTTACAGTAGCTTTGCAAGAAATAAACAGACCTCTCTAAGTTAAAAACAAAAGGACATAGATAGAAATATGACAATTAAGAAAGGAAAAATATCACAAGTATAGGCAATATGCAGTTGTTGTTACTGTTTAGTCACTAAGTTGTGTCCAATCTTTGCAGCCCCATGGACTGCAGCATGGGTTTTCTGGGTGGCTCAGCAGTAAAGAATCTGCCTGAAATGCAGAAGTCACAGGAGAAGCAGGTTCAATCCCTGGGTTGGGAAAATCCTCTGGAGGAAGGCATGACACCCCACTCCAGTATTCTTGCCTACAGAAATCCATGCATAGAGGAGCCTGGTGGGCTAAGTCCATAGGGAGGCAAAGAGTCGGACACAACTGAAGCAGTTTATCACACAGGCACGGACTGCAGCATGCAGGCTCCTCTTTTTTCACTATCTCCTGAATTTTTTTCAAATTCATGTTTATTGCATTGGTGAAGGCAATGGCACCCCACTCCAATACTCTTGCCTAGAAAATCCCATGGATGGAGGAGCCTGGTAGGCTGCAGTCCATGAGGTTGCTAAGAGTCAGACACAACTGAGCGACTTCACTTTCACTTTCATGCATTGGAGAAGGGCATGGCAACCCACTCCAGTGTTCTTGCCTGGAGAATCCTAGGGACAGAGGAGCCTGGTGGAAGGCCGTCTATGGGGTCACACAGAGTCGGACACAACTGAAGCGACTTAGCAGCAGCAGCAGCATACTGTCTAACCATTTCATCCTCTGCCGCCCCCTCGTCTTTTGCCTTCAATCTTTCCCAGCATCAGGAACATTTTCAATGAATCAGCTTTTTCTATAGGGTGGCCAAAGAACTGAAGCCTCACCTCAGCATCAGTTCTTTCAATAAATATTCAGGGTTGACTTCCTTTAAGATTGACTGGTTTGATCTCCCTGCAGTCCAAGGGACTGTGAAGAATTTCTCCAGCACCACAATTTGGAAACATTATTTTTTTGGTGCTTATATTACTTTATGGTACAACTCTCACTTTCATACACGACTACCAAATAAAAAACCATAGCTTTGACTATGCAGCTCTTTGTTGGTAAGGTGATGTCTCTTCTTAATATGTTTTCTAGGTTTATCATATCTTCCCTACCAAGGAGCAAGTGTCTTTTTTATTTCATGGCTCCAGTGATTTTGGAGCCCAAGAAAGAAAAATCAGTCACTGCTTCCACTTTTTTACCTTCTGTTTGTGATGAACTGATGAGACCACATGCCAAGATCTTAGTTTTTTTTAATGTTGAGCTTCAAGCCAGCTTTTTCAGTCTCTTCTTTCATGCTCTTCAAGAGGCTCTTTAGTTACTCTTTACTTTCTTCCATTAGAGTGGTATCATCTGCATATCTGAGGTGGTTTATATTCCTACTGGAAATCTTGATTCCAGCTTGTGATTCATTCAGACTGGCATTTCGGATGAGGTACTCTGCATATAAGCTACATAAGAAGGGAGACAATACACAGCCTGTTGTACTCCTTTCTCAGTTTTGAACCAGTCAGTTGTTCTATGTCTGGTTCTGTTGCTTTTTGACCCACATGTAGGTTACTCAGGAGACAGGTAAGTTGGTCTGGTATTCCCATCTCATTAAGAATTTTCCAATTTGCTGTGATCCCCAAAGTCAAAGGCTTTAGCATAGTCAATGAAGCAGAAATCAATGTATTTTTCTGGAACTCCCCTGCTTTCTCCATGAGCCAACAAATGTTGGCAATTTGATCTCTGGTTCCTCTGTCTCTTCCTCTGACTCAACTTGGACATCTGAAAGTTCTTAGTTCATGTAATGCTGAAGCCTAACCTGAAGGATTTTGAGCATAACCTTGCTAACATATGAAATGAGCACAATTGTACTGTAGTTTGAACACTCTTTGGCATTGCCTTTTTGAGGGATTGGAATGTAATCTGAACTTTTCCAGTCCTGTAGCCACTGCTGAGTTTTCCAATTTGCTGACATATTGAGTGAAGTGCTTTAACAGCATAATCTGTTAGGATTTTAAATAGCTCAGCTGAATTCCATCACCACCACTAGCTTGGTAGTAATGCTTCTTAAGGTCCACTTGAGCTCACATGCCAGGATGTCCGGCTCCAGTTGAGTGACCACACCATCATGGTTATCCAGCTCATTAAGACCTTTCTGTATAGTTCTTTTATGTATTCTTGCCACCTTTCCTCAATCTTTTCTGTTTTTTGTTAGGTCTTTAATGTTTCTGTCCTTTTTCATGCCCATGCTTGTATGAAATGTTCCCTTGATGTCTCAAATTTTCTTGAAGAGACCTCTAGTCTTTCCTTTCCTTCTTTCTCTCTATTTCTTTGCATTATTCATTTAAGAAGGACTTCTTATTTACCTTATTAATCTCTGTAACTATGCATTCATTTGGGTATATCTTTCCCTTTCTCCCTTGCCTTTTGCCTTGCTTCATTCCTCACCTATTAGTAAAGTCTCCTCAGATGACCACTTTGCTTTCTTGCATATCTTTTACCTTGTGATGGTTTTGGTCACTGCCTCCTACAAAATGTTACAAACTGCTGTCCATAGTTCTTCAGGCACTCTGTCTGTCAGATCTTATCCCTTGATTCTATTCATCTCCTCTACTTATAATCATAAGGGATTTGATTTAGGTCATACCTGAATGGCCTACTGCTTTCCATATTTTCTTCAACTTAGGCCTGAATTTTGCAATAAGGATCTCATGATCTGAACCAGTCAGTTCAAAGTCTTTTTTTTTTTTTTTTTTTTTTTGCTGACTGTATAAAGCTTCTCCAAGCTTCTCCATCTTTGTCTTCAAAGAACATTATTTATCGGATTTCAATATTGACCATCTGGTGATTTCCATGTGTAGAGTCATCTCTTGTTGGAAGAGGGTGTTTACTATGACCAGTGAGTTCTCTTCACAAAACTCTATTAGACCATACCCTGCTTAATTTTATTCTCCATGGCCAAACTTGCCTGTTATTTCAGGTATCTCTTGACTCCCTACTTTTGCATTCCAATCCCCTATGTTGAAAAGGACATCTTTTTGGTTGTTAGTTCTAGAAGGTCTTATAGGTCTTAATAGACCCAAACAACTTCAGTTTCTTCTGCATCAGTTGTTGGGGCATAGACTCAGATGACTGAATGCTTTTTCTTGGAAATGATCCAAGATTATTCTATAGTTTTTGAGATTGCACCCTAGTACTGCATTTCAGATTAATTTGTTGATTTCCCCCACAAAGTAGCTATATGTATACAAAAGAATATTCATATGTATGCTGTGTATAAGAGATTTACTTCAGATCTACAAACACACACACACTGAAAATAAGGGAATAGAAAAAGTTATTACAGCAAATGGGAGTTAAAAGAAAGCCAAAGTAGCATTACTTATATGAATCAAAATAGGCTTTAAAACAAAGATTGTAATGAGAAACAAGATGGACATTACATAATGATCAAAGCATTGATGATACAATTTTTAAGTATATCTGTAACCAGCAAAGGAACATGTAAACACATAAAGCAAATATTAACAGACACAATGCGAGAAACTGAAAGTACAGTAAAAGTAGGAGCCTTTAATACCCCTACTTCATCAATAGACACATCCAGAAAGTAAATCAATAAGGAAACACTGGTCTTAAAGGTGGAACACATGTCTTAAAAGACACATTAGACCAGATGGACTTAACAAATATATATATAGACTATTCTACCCATTTTTTTCACATACACATGGAATATTCTCCAGGTCAGATTATGTGTTAGTCCACAAAATGTCTCATTAAATTCAAAAACTCTGAAAATACATCAAATATCTTTTCTGGCCACAATACTACAAGACTAGAAATTATCTTCAAGGAAAAAAGACTACAGAAAACGCAAACATGAAGAGGTTACACAATATGCTACTAAACAACCATTACTGAAGGAATCAAAGAAAAAAATTAAATACCTGGGGACAAATAGAAATGATAACACAACAATATAAAAAGCATGGACAAAAGCAGAAGCAGGTAAAAGCAGTTCATAAAGGAACTATATAACAAACCAGTCTAACTCAAGAAACATGAAACATATCAAACATCCCAAACTTACACATAAAGTAACAAGAAAAGAAGAACAAACATAACTCAAAGTTAAACAAAGGAAAGAAATCATAAAGATCGGAGCAGAAATAAATGAAATAGAGGCTAAATAAATATCAATGAAAGTTAGAGTTAAGTCTGAAAATATAAACAGAACTGATAAACTTTTAGACATACTCATCAAGAAAAAAGAGAGCTGATATCAATAAAATTACAAATGAAAGAGAAGATACAACTGACACCACGGAAATACAAAGGATAATGTAAGATTACTATAAAATTATATACAAATAAAGTGGAAAACCTATAAGAAATAAGTTCATAGAAAATTCCCAGAAATGTACAATCCCCCAAGAGTAAACCAGGAAGAAACAGAAAATACCAATAAATCAATTAAAAGTAATAAAAGAGAATCTGATAGTAACAAAAAACAAACAAAATTCCAGGGCCAGATGTCTTCACAAGTGAATTCTAACAAACATTTAAGGAAGAATTATACCAAAACCTTTCATGTGGAAAGTTTCCCAGGTAGTTCAGATGGTAAAGAATTTGCCTGCAATGCAGGAGACTTGGGTTCAGTCCCTGGGTCAGGAGGGTCTCATGGAGGAGGACATGGAAACCCACTCCAGTATTTTTGCCTGGAGAATCCATTGGACAGAGGAGGCTGGCAGGCTACAGTCCATAGGGTCTTACAGAGTCTCACTTGATTGAAGCTGTTTATTAGTAGTAGTATACCAAAACGAGACAAAGATGTCAACAAAATAAAAAGAGAAAATTATAGGCCAATATCACTGATGAACATAGACACAAAAATTCTTAACAAAATATTAGCTAATCAAATCCAAGAACACATTAAAAGGATTATACACTGTGATCAAATGGGATTTAACCCTGGGATGGAAGGATTCAACATACTTAAATCAATCAATGTGATAGACCATATTAACAAATCAAAGAATAAAAACCATATGATCAGCTCAACAGATGCAGAAAAAGCTTTAGCCAAAATTCAACATCCATTTACAATTAAAAAAAGAAAAACACTCCATAAAGTGGCCATAGAGGGAACATACCTCAACATAATAAAGGCCATATACAAAAAACCCACAGCAAATGTCATTCCCAAACAATGTACTACTTGAAAGCATTTTCTCTAAAATTAGGAACAAGAGGATGATGTCCACTCTCACCAGTATTCAACACAGTTTTGGAAGTCCTAGCCATGGCAATGATAGAAGGAAAAGGATTAAAATGAAACTAAATTAGAAAGGGATTAAAATGATCACTGTTTTCAGATGACATGATATTATACGTAGAATATCCTAAAGATGCTCCCAGAAAACTACTAGAGCTTATCAATGAATTTTGTATGGTTGTGGGATACAAAATTAATATGCAGAAATCTCTTGCATTCCTATCAGAGAAGGCAATGGCAGACCACTCCAGTATTCTTGCCTGGAAAATCCCATGGACGGAGGAGCCTAGTAGGCTGCAGTCAATGGGGTTGCTAAGAGTCGGACACAACTGAGCGACTTCACTTTCACTTTTCTCTTTCACGCATTGGAGAAGGAAATGGCAACCCACTCCAGTGTTCTTGCCTGGAGAATCCCAGGGACAGGGGAGCCTGGTGGACTGCCGTCTATGGGGTCACAGAGAGTCGGACACGACTGAAGCGACTTAGCAGCAACAGCAGCTTTCATTCCTATACACTAAGAATGAATGATCAGAATGAGAAATACAGGAAACAATCCCACTTACTGTTACATCAAAATAGAAGAAAAGAAATAAAAATAAATCTACATAAGGAGGCAAAATATCTGTAGTTGGAAAACTGTAAGATGCTAATGAAATAAATTAAAGATGACACTAAAATCTCTGGAGAGATATACCATGTTTTTGGATTGGAAGGATAGATATTGTCAAAATGACTATACTACCCAAAGCAATGTACAGATTCAATGCAATCTCTATCAAATTATCAATAGCATTTTTCACAGAATTAGAACAAAATAATTGTACAATTTTTATGGAAACACAAAAGACCCTGAATAGCCAAAGCTATCTTGAGAAAGAGAAAAGGAGCTAGAGGATTCAGGTCCCCTGACTTCAGACTATACCACAAAGTTACAGTAATCAAGATAATATGTTACTGGCACAAAAACAGAAATATATATCAATGGAACAGGATAGAAAGTCCAGAGATAAACACAGGCACCTATGGTCACCTAATATATGGCAAAGGAAGCAAGAATAGACAATGAAGAAAAGACAGTCTCTTTATTTTTTTTAATTTTATTTTATTTTTAAACTTTACATAATTGCATTAGTTTTGCCAAATATCAAAATGAATCCACCACAGGTATACATGTGTTCCCCATCCTGAACCCTCCTCCTTCCTCCCTCCCCATACCATCCCTCTGGGTCGTCCCAGTGCGCTAGCCCCAAGCATCCAGGATCGTGCATCGAACCTGGACTGGCATCTCATTTCATACATGATATTTTACATGTTTCAATGCCATTCTCCCAAATCTTCCCACACTCTCCCTGTCCCACAGAGTCCACAAGACTGTTCTATACATCAGTGTCTCTTTTGCAGACAGTCTCTTTAATAAGCGATGCTGGCAATGAAGGACAGCTACATGTAAAAGAATGAAGTTAGAACATTGTCTAAAACCATAAACAAAAGTAAACTCAAAATGGATTAAATACTTAAATATAAGACCAGGTACTATAAAACTCTCAGAGGGAAAAACAGGCAGAACATTCTGACATAAATCACAGCAAGATATTTTTTGATCCACCTCCTAGAGTAATGAAAATAAAAATAAAAATAAAGAAAAAAACATAACATAAAGAAGGTTTACCACTTATCCTTCTCAAACTATTCCAAAACATTGTTGAGGCAGGAATGCTTAAAATCTCATTCTATGAGACCAGCATTACAGTGATACCAAAATCTAACAAAGATATCACACAAAAAAGGAAATTACAGGCCGATACCACTCATGAACATAGATGCAAATATCTTCAACAAAATACTAGCAAACCAAATTCAACAAAACAGCAAGAGGATCACATACTCTGCTCAAGTGGGATTTATCCCAGGGATACAAGGATGGGTCAATATCTGCAAATCACTCAATAACATACACTATATTAACAAACTGAAAAATAAAAATCATATAATCATCTCAATCGATGAAGAAAAAGCTTTTGACACAATTCAACATCCAAATAACAAGGTCCTATTGTATAGTGCAAGGAACTATATTCAATATTCTATGATTAATCATAATGGAAAATAATATGAAAAGGAATGTGTGATATATATGTATGTATAACAAAATCACTTTTATAAACAGTAGAAACACACAAAACATTGTAAAACCACTACATTTCAATAAAATAATTTTTAAAAAATTCAACATCCATTTATGATAAGAATTATACAGAGTGAGTATAGAGGAAACAATTTGACATAATAAAAGCCTTATATGACAAGCTCACAGCTTGTCAACTGTGTCAACATCATACTCCACTGTGAAAAGCTGAAAATATTTCCTCTAAAATCAGGAACAAGACAAGGATGCCAACTCTCACCACTTTTATTCAACATAGTATTGGAAGTCCTAGCCAGAGCAACCAGAAAAAAAAAATAGAAGGAATACAAATTGAAAAGGAAGAAATAAAATTGTCATCATTACTATGCATACAGCATGATACTATACATACATAGAAAATCCTAAAGACCATAAAGGCATGATATTATACACAGAAAATCCTAAAGACAACAGAATAGCACTGGAATTCATCAAAGATTTAGTAAATTTGCAGGATATAAAATTAATATATATAATTATGTTGCCTTTTTAGACACTGAAAATGAACTCTCAGAAAGAGAAATTAAGAAAACAATCCCATTTACAATCACTTCAAAAAGAATAAAATTCTACGGAATAAATCTAAAAAGGAAAAGACCTGTTTACTGAAAACTATAAGACACTGATAAAACTGAAGATCACACACACACACACACACACACACACACACACACACACACACGAGGTAAGATATACCATGTTCATGGACTGGAAGAATTAATATTGTTAAAATGACGATACTACCCAAGACAATCTACAGATTCAATGCAATCTCTATAAAAATACCAATGGCATTTTCATAGAAGTAGAAAAAATAATTCTACAACTTGAATTAGAACACAAATTCTAAAATTTGTGTAGAAGCACAAATGACCCCAAAGAGCTAAAACAATATGAGGAAAAAGTAAAAATCTAGAGATATTCACACTCCTGATTTCAAACTATACTATGATACTGTAGGGTAATCTAAACTGTAGGGTACTGGCACAAATACAGCCACATAGATCAATGTACAGAATAGTGAGCCCAGATATAAGCTCACACACTTATGATCAATTAATCTAACAGAGACAGTATGAATATACAATGGGGAAAAGACAACCTCTTCAATAAATACTGTTTTGAAACTGAACAGTTAACTTGCAAAATAAACTGGATTACTATCTCAAACCATGCATAAAAGTAAAGTCATAATGGATTGACATCTTAAGTGTAGGACCTGAAACCATAAAATTCATAGAAGAAAACATAGGCAATAAGATCTTGACCCTGGGTTTAATAATACTTTTCTGGATATGTCTTTTTGGGCAAAGGAAATAAAAGTAAAAATAAACACATGGGAGTACATCAAAGCAAAAATCTTTTGGACAGTGAAGGGAACTATCAACAAATCATAAAGGCCACCTACTGAGTGGGAGAACATATTTTCAAAGGATATATCTGATAAGGAGTTAATATCCACACACACAAAAAAAACTGCATACAATTCCACATCAAAAGAGCAAACAATCCAATTAAATCTGTGTAGACATTTTTCCAAAAGAAGACTTACACATTGCCAATAGGCATGTGAAAAGATGCTCAACATCACTAATGATGACTAATCAAATCAAAACCAAAATTAAGTGCTCGCTTCGGCAGCACATATACTAAAATTTGAATAATACAGAGAAGATTAGCATGGCCCCTGCCAAAGGATGACACATAAATTCGTGAAACATTCCATATTTTTACAATATTGTAAAGTAATTATCCTCCAATTAAAATAAATTTAATTAAAAAAAAAACACAATGAAGTATCAGCTCACAGCTCTCAGGATGGCTATTTCGAAAAAGGCAACAAATAACAAGCATTGGCAAAGATGTGGAGAAAGTAAACCCCCGTGCACTGTTGGTGGGAATTAATTGGAAAAAATATGACATTTCCTCAAAAAATTAAAAATAGAACTACCATAAGATCCAGTAATTCCACTCCTGGATATTTATCCAAACAAAACAAAAGCACTAATTTGAATATATATTTACACACCTATGCTCATTGCAGCATTATTTACAATAGCGAAGATATGGAAGCAACCTAAGTTCCTATCAATAGATGAAAGATTAATGAAGAAATGTTATACATATAAAATAGAATACTACTCAGCCATAGAAAAGAATAAAAACCTGCCATTGGGACAACATGGATGGACCTTGAAAATTGTTCTTTTTAAAACTTAAAGTTTAGCTACATACATACACATAGACAGGCTTCCTCAATGGTTCAGTGGTAAAGAATCCACCTGCTAATGCAGGAGACATGGGTTCAATCCCTGGGTTGGGAAGATCCCCTGGAGAAGGAAATGGCAACCCACTCCAGTATTCTTGCATGGAGCATTCCATGAAGAGAGGAACCCAGCAGGCTACAGTCCATGGGGTTGCAAAAAGAGTTGGACAGGACTTAGCGACTAACCAACAACAACAATACACATTGACACACCTTAAAGATGTGAGAGTGGTTTATAAAGCACTATACGTTTTTATCATCATCATCATCATCATCATCACCATAATCCTGCAAGGTTTGCTTAAATTCCAAGTTTTCCCCTCCACCTACATTGGAAATAAGCAATGGGTTTTCCTCTATAAGTCTTCAAGGCAGTACAAAAATTGGTAGGAGTCTAAAAAGGTGGGTGGGAACACTTTTTAGGTTAGGATATTTATACAGAGGGAAAAAAGCATTGAAAGATATTAAATAAAAATATTTGGAAACCCACATTTAGCTAAAATAATGGATGGAGTTCCTGTTATTAAACTGATAAAATTAACCTTTTTGGTTAGTAGAGAAACAGTAAGTGTATGTAATCTAAACTAACTATTAGAAAATATTAGTCATTCAGCTCTGGCTCCATTCAGGCCAATGATTCTTCCTGGGCACATGAGAAATAGAGATAATTGCTACTACCATTTTTGACATAAAAGCAATCTCCATTTGTGTGACATGAAGAATGCTTTACAATATTAATCATTGAAAAAGTCAAAAATAGTCACAGGAAAAAAATGTTTTAAGTCAACCATTAAAAAGGTTGGTTTGTTTCTTTCTAGATAGATTTCTCCTGTGTTACACTCACAGAAGAAAGGCTTAGGACCACTCTGTCCTACTTATGACCACTTCTTAGCAATCAAACTGAGTAATTATACAAAACATGTCTTGTAAAGGGAAGCTGATTCCAATCATGCTATCAGGCTAATTGACATTATATCATGTCATAAAATTGACATATCACTATGAAGATTTGGCAGGATTCTACTTATAGCTCTGCCAATCCTGAGTTGATTTTTGAAGCTACTATTACTGGATTGGATATTCATAGGCTCAGTTTCCCAGGAACATAGATGGCAGCTGAAATTCCTAAAAATATTTTACCACAACAGAACTCAAAGAAAAAAGAAAACAGCTGAAGAATCTTCTACCTTTTAAGAAATGAACACTATAGAAATTTTATTTGAAGCACTTTATTACTTCCTTGTAAGGTGTCAGTTTACATCTCTCTCAGGCCAAATTCCACATCTGTCTGTCTGAACCAGTTCATAAGCCAAGGAAAAGGGAGTAGTCATCTTTTGTAAAGTTCAAAGACACATATGACAAATCCATCCTTTGAGTATGATTCAGGGATATTAGCACTTTTGCAGTTTTGCTGAGAAAGATGGGGATAAAAGTCCTTCGTTTTCCCCTCTATAACACAAAACATTTTTTAAAAAAATACTAGATAATAGGATTATTATATATTAATGACCTAACAAGGAATTAAGATTGTTTCTATTGTACAGATTATACAATACATGGCAAAAACAATACAATATTGTAAAATTTAAAAAAAATTAAAAAATAAAAAAAAAGAAATAGAGACAGAGACATGAGATGAGAATATCAGCAGTGCAATATATGAAGGCAAAATACAATTAAATTTCATCATTTTGTAATTACTCAGTAAAAGGTTGGATGGAATTTGAGAAAACTCTGACTCACAAAATAAATTTTAATGTGTTCTAATATTTTTTCATATTGTTTGGTGCAGAATGGATGTTCAAGAAACATTATATGTTAAATGAAAACCATAAATTCATATATATATTTATCTAAAGATAGATATTAATCAATAGATAGATATTAATAGATCCTATATCTCTGGGTCTATAGTTACATAGATAGTCTCTAAATGAATATCAGACAACATTGTCAAGAATACTTCCTAAGGATCCTATCTCAGTGAAAAAAGTATTATCATCAGTAATTAGTAAGTTGATTATTTTGTATAGAAATAAATTATTTGAACTAATTGTTAGATACCTAAGTACATTTAAATTTCCCAAGTATTTTAGTATGGAATATGGAATGCAGACAGTATTCAGTTGTGTCCGACTCCTTGTGACCTCATGGACTGTAGCCCACCAGGCTCCTCTGTCCATGGAATTTTCCAGGCAAGAATACTGGAGCACATTGCTATTTTCCTACTCCAGGGGATCTTCTTGACCCAGGAATAGAGCCCGCATTTCTTATGTCTCCTGCATTGGCATGCGGATCCTTTATCACTGGAGTTACCCAGAGAGCCAAGTATTTTAATAACTCAATACCAATATATACACAGACATTTTTATTTATACTTTTAACTGGCTAAATAAGATACATTTGATATCATAGACTTTAGCATAGTGACCCTGAATTATCTCAAAATTTTAATTAGTGGGGTTGAATGAATTGGTTTCTATTATATAGGGGAAATATGACCAAGAAGAAAATAAACACATTTGAAATGAAAATAAAACAAATCAAAAAGGAATAAAGTCATATAAAATAGAAATTTTAAAAATTACCTATATGCTAAGCAGATAAAAACAACATGGCATACCTGACATTATTCAATATTATTCTGCATTGTTAAGAATTTACATGTCAAGCTATGTGAATAGAGAACTCTTCTTTAACCATTTCTAAACCTTTTCACTTGCATGTTTTTGCTTGCAACTGTTGGTGGGGATTTAAAAGCAAAATAATATACAAAAAATCACTATATTTAAAAAGGAACATTGTGATCATTGCATTTTATTACCCTTAGACCCCATTTTCAAATTACAAATGCAAATAAACAATATAAACAAATGGAAAACAAGTTTCATTTACTTAGGCAAATTCAGCAGGATTCAAAGTAGGCTCACCAGACATATGACCTTGAAACAGAAGGTAGCAGCACACTCACCAACAATTATTCAGTTTTATGTAAAATTATACACAGTTGTAAAATATTATCTCTTTCTTTACATAAAATGTTGAGACTTAAGACCTGAAACTTTATTGGAAATAATTTTAATAATCATTTGAGAAAAAAGATAATTCTCAACCCATAACACACCATATTAATATCAATTGAATTCTTCTAAATTATATTTAAATAAATTAATGAAAATTAAGCTGGCAATGAATAGTAAGTATAATATCAAATATGAAACTTGCTGATAGCTAAATTGAGAATTGATTTTATCTCAATTATCTTTGCTAATGGAGGGGTGAAATGGTGTATCTAATGCAAAATAATGTATAATCCCAGAATTATCTCTACTTGGTTCACAGAGCCTTTTTTATTCTTATATGTCTATAGTTGAGTAGGATAGCCTTAGGCATGTAAAATAAATTAATGTATTCTAAGAAAATAAATTACTACAGAGCTGTGCAGACTCCTTTTCCTCCCCCTATTAAATGATTTTCTGTCTGCCATTTAGACATAAGTATTCATGCCTTTTCCTACTCAATCCCTTATCTATCTCTATCATCTCTTTCTAGGTACAAGCAAAGGGTTTTGAATTGAGGAGTCTTTTTTTTCCCCCAATGTTTCTCACTGTGGTAAATTCAAGTTGTAGGAAGGAAGGCCAAGGTTTTAACCCAAGGAAGGAGCCTCCATTATCTTGGAGGAGCTGAAGCATACATGCCAAGTAAATTAGGAGCAGATGAATACCTCAACCTGGATTTTAACATGTACTATAAGACATCATGATGAGGAGGGAAAAGTATTGGCCCTGGACTTTAAAAGACCTGAGTTTGAAACCCAGTTCTGTTACTCAATTGCTTTGTAATCTTAAGCAATTAATGTAAATACACTGAGCCATGTATTATTTACTTGAAAAATGAAGACAATATTCATAAACCTACTGTGAAGATTAAATGAAGTACATATAAAACACCCATGTCTGGTGCATAATAGAAACTTAATATATATTACAGGTTTTCCTCAACAGATAAGGTACCAAAGTTTACTTGAGTACATTAGCTTCAAGGCAATTATAAAATCCTTTCTCTTCTTTTATCTACATAGGACACATCTTTGATCAGGACATAGATCTGATTATATGGTAATGATTTTAGGCTCTGTCAATGTGTTTTAAAAAGCAGAGATATTACTTTGCACAAAGATCCATTAGTCATAGTTATGGTTTTTCCAATAGTCACGTATGGATGGGAAAGTTGGACTATAAAGAAAGCTGAGCACTGAAGAATTGATGCTTTTAAATTGTGGTGTTGGAAGACTCTTGAGAGTCCCTTGGACCGCAAGGAGATCAAACCAATCAATCCTAAAGGAAATCAGTCCTGAATATTCATTGGAAGGAATGATGCTGAAGCTGAAACTCCAATACTTTAGCCACCTGATGCAAAGAACTGACTCATTGGAAAAGACCCTGGTGCTGGGCAAGATTCAAGGTAGGAGGAGAAGGGGACAACAGAGGATGAGATGGTTGGATGGCATCACCGACTCAATGGACATGAGTTTGAGTAAATTCTGGGAGTTGGTGATGGACAGGGAAGCCTGGCATGCTTCAGTCCATGGAGTCACAAAGAGTCAGACATGACTGAGTGACTGAAGTAAACTGAACTGAATGTGTTTTAAATCAAGAAATAGATTATCATTTATTGAGCATCCATGACAATATATTTCAGGGGATAATATGTTATCCCTTCTATATTCATTTATATGTGAAGGGCTGCTTTCTTCTTGTATCAGAATTTGTTTATAAATATTTAAAGTCTAAAAAATTATCATCTAATCCCCAAAGACTCTTCCTAAATTTTCTATTTTAGCTAATGACATTATCATCCAACTGATAACATGAATCATCCTAGACTTCATCTTCTCACTCTCTATTTTGATCAAGTATCAACCGTGATTAATTCTAATTATGAAGCAACTCTGAATCTCTTTTTTACTCTATTGAATTTTCCTTAGTTCAGGTCCTCGGTATTTCTCCCTTCATTGCTACTTTCCTTCAACAGCAATTGTTTTTAGAGCATTTACTCATTTACTTATCAGTGGTCCTTTAACCTATAAGAGCTGTTTTTTTTTTTTTTTTTTTTAATCTGAACAAAATCCTACATGAAATAGAACATGTAAAATTCTGAGACAGAAGTGGGAAACCTAGAAGTACTTCTGCAATTCTGTGTAAGCCAGTAAGGAAAGTGCTTGAAAGACACTTTGGAAAACTACTGCCAGGGACAATCCTAAACTGCTGAACATGATAGGTTCACAAACTTTTTTTCCCCCCACTTTAACTGTATTGTCTGTAAGTCTCTCATTTTAAATCTCTCCTTTGGTCTCTGCCACTTAATTGCTATTGCCCCTAGGATACTAGGCTTTTTCTCATCATTGTACATCTACATTCTACATTCAGAAGATGTTTTCCCTCCTATTATCCATCTGCTAAACATTCAGCCTATAAGGCATAGCTCAAATCTCTGTGAGCATTACCCAACTTAACAAATTGTTTTAGTTGCTACCATTCTGTGATATTATAGCACCTTATATATACTTGTATTGTAGTCTCTATCATACTTCAATGAAATTATTAGTTTACATGAACTTATGTGACAAGGACTGCTATTCATATAATTTTGCATCACCTAGGACCTAATACCCAAAACACAGTAGGTGTTTGTTTGTTTGTTTGTTTAATTTTTTGTATCATTGAAGGTATAAAGATAATATTATCATTAAATACATTTTCTTTCATATAGTAGCTTTAATGATTTTCAAAGCTTCAGTTACAGAAATAGCAAGCAAGTTTAAGTGTTTTGTGTGCTTTTCTTTTTTTAGAAAACAAAAAATGTTCAGTGCTAATTTGTAAGACTGGTATTTTTAGGGAAGTAGTGTTTACCACAGTGTTTGATGAAAAACAGTGAATCATTTAAGACAATGACTATTTCCACTTTCTTGTCTAATTGTAATGTGTTACCAGGGATGATACATATTATTTTTACATTTTATCCTAGAATATTAACATAGAAAAGATGTCCAGAACTTTTAAAAACAAAAAGAATATTATTGAGACATATCAATAAGCAGGTACAGTACATCCCGTCAGAGGTTTTGAGAAAATACTAGTTTGGCCAGTGACACCCTCCCCCAATCTCTGCCCTCAACATACAAAAACACACATACATACACACAATAAGGCCATGAAAGATATTTCCTACAAGGAAGTGACAATTAATTTTTAAGTCATGTCCATTTGATTTGCATCATTGGAGTAACAAAACTGTTTTCATGAATATTCAAAAATCCAATAATGTAACCTCTAGTAGAGCTTGAAAAACTCTGAAGGACAAGGCAGTTAGTTCAATATTAGTTTATTTCAAATGTTGGGCAATATGAAGAGACAAGGCTGATCATTGGATGGATTTTATTACCTGTTGGGGTGATAAGTCCTGGTGATAAAAGTCCTGGGATTGAATGGGGCAGAAGGCGAGCACTGTCTTGCAACACTCCCAAAGAACGCTTAGGAGGCCTGCCAGGCCTTGAACTGTTGGAGAAAAAGACAAAGATCAGGTTAAAATACACTCTTTGGAAATGCCATCACTTGCTACATTCACCTAAACCTTGTTTAATTGTCAAAAATGATAGAATTTTATATTAAAGACTATTTTCATTTATTACTAAAAGATCAATACTTTTCTTTCTACTAAGCTTCCCAACATACTTATGGTTGTATGTGTGCTCAGTTCTGTCAAGACTCTCTGCAACCTCATGGACTGTAGCCCTCCAGGCTTCTCTGTCCATGGGATTTCCCAGGCAAGAATATTGGAGTGGGTTGCCATTTCCAATGCCAGGGAACCTTCTCAACCCAGGGATCAAACCCGCATTTCTTGTGTCTCCTGCACTGGCAGGCAGATTCTTTACAATATAGTTAAGGCAAGCTTTAAAACCATAAGAGATTAATTTCTAGCTTAGATCTATTTAGACACCAGCACTTTGCATTGCAGCTTACCTGTTGTGAGAAACCCAAAGTTACCTTCTGCTCTTAAAGCTACACTTCATCCCTGGTATTAATACATGCAACTGAGATACGGACTCACAGAATTAAGATGGTACAGAATGTGAAGTGATTAACTCTCTGCTCAGCATGCCAGAGGTGAGGGGTAGAAAGCTGAAATGTAGAATAAGACCTGATGTTTATTAACATTTCCACAGCTTCCACAGCCCACAAGGAATAAAGATCCCCTATCCTCAGTAGGTTTTTTTCCTACCTAGTATTTAAACCAAGCTGTATAACTGGCAGTGTACTCACTTGGAATGACTTTAGTATGGAAACCTACCACCTTTGTAATTGGTGTATTTTTTCACAGATTGCTTGGTATTTTTAAGGGAGTTGACGTTAAACTTAAAACACTAACCTATTATATTTGCATTCTTTACCCCGGTGTGAGTAGTTCAGGAATTGCAGTTATAAATGCTAATCCATAAAATATTGAAATAGAAAGTCAGTATCAGGCTTCCATCTTGTACTCTAACACAGTCAGTGTACGCAATACATTATTTGAAAGCTGTCACTACAATAAGGAGACTTATAAGTCATTGAACATTAGGACTAAGTTATTCTCAAGTCATGAAATATATTTCAAATATTTTCAACATTTTTAATGCTGCCTAAAATATTGCTGCTGTTTCTTGGTAGAAATGTAGTTTATAAATCTGAATAATAGGGATTTTCATAAAATACTGTAAAATACTACATTAAATAACCCAAGCCACAAAAATTTATAAGGTTCTGATAGAGAACATTTCCAAAAAATGACTTTTGTTCACAAAGAAATTTAAGTTAAATCTCACTCTATCAACTTTGCAGTAATAAAGTGCTCCATCAATGTAAGACAAACTGCTTTTAAATGAAGACAACTTTTAACAACCTTGACCTTACACAGAGGCACTATTACTCAGTTCATTTTTCACTTACCATGCTGATGCTATTTCTTTTTATTATACATCAATATTGTATATCAATCTAGTATGAAATATTCATTTTTCTCATTTAATGTTTCAATTTTGTAAACTGAATCTCTTCTTCTTTCTACTCAAGTTTGGGTCATGATTTATTTTATTTAATTCAGTGTTGTTATTCTGTTTGTCCTTGCCCTGTTTATGGCTTCCTAACTCTTCCTAATACTGATAAGAAAGATATCCTATTTACTTTAAATGTCCTAAAGGATTTCAAGATCACTAAACAATATTAGTCAGGTTATATCCAGTCATTAGAAGAAGGCATGTTATTTTGTTGAGTAATCTTCAAGTCTGTACTTTCTTTTTTTTTTTTTTTTTTAAATTGGAATATAGTTTCTTTAGTTTCAACTGAACAGCAAAGTGAATCATCTCTACATATACACATCTCTACATACACCCTCTTTTTTGGATTTCCTTCCCATTTAGATCACCACAGAGCATTGAATAAAGTTTCCTGTGCTATTAAGTAGGTTCTCATTAGTTATCTGTTTTATACATAGTAGCGTATATATGTCAATCCCACTCTCCCAACTCATCCCACCCCGCCTTTCCTCCATTGGTATCCATGCATTTATTCTCTACATCTGTGTCTTTATATCTGCTTTTACAAATAGGTTCATCATTTTAAGGACACTCTACTCCTATATAGTCAGTCATTTTCTTCTGTTATAATATTTACTGTCTTTCAGGGAAATCCTTTATAACGTTTCAGTCTTATGTTAATAGTCACAGGGGAGACAACATCAGATCTGGCTATAGAGTCTCACACCACGTTTTACTGTGTTGGAAGGAAAATTTCAAAATTGTTTGCCTAGTTAAGCAATTAACTACAGAGAAGTCTATACTTTCTAAGTGCTTCTCTAGGTCTTTCTATTTATCAGAATTCAAGCCTACTAACTTTATTAAAGCCCACCTGATAACTCTTTGTACTCACCCAGCATAAAAGTTTCAGTGCTGTCTTTATGCTTACAATCACTGAGCTTTATGCTTTCTTTCTGATGCTCTCTCTATGTCTCGGAGCCAGTTGTTGACAGTATATTTTGGAATCTATGAGATTTAAACAGTTCTTTTCCAAATTTCTTGGTCAGTCTCATGATTTGATGTAGCAATGACCTCATCGCTTATTCAAACATCCAATAAACAAACATCCACTAAGTGCCCATTCAGTTTGTGTCCGGCATCGAAACTAGCTATCAGGGTTACAGAGGTTAAAATGTAAGCTTGACAATGGCAATGGTTTTTGGTCTATTTGTTCAGTGATATATTGTGAGAAACTAGAATATAGTTTCTTCTGCTTTTGAAGAGCTTAAGGTACAGTGATAGAGATGTGTATTTGACCTGCTACTTAAAATTTATGATTAATTCTTTAGTGAGTATGATTGTGTGATGAATACTTCCAAACTTGATTAAACTTATCAGTGAACAAAATCATATCCAGATTCCTTTGTTTATATTAGTGGAAAGAAGACTTGTGCCCCCAGAGTAAATTAATTAGAATCAAGATTGTGAAGACGCTTTATAATCAATAGCATTCTAAAAGATAGATTTATTCTAACTTTTAGAACAAATAATCCTCAGTAGTAAAATATCCCTAGCACTAAAGTTCCTGCACTACTTTTCAAAGAACACAAGCCTTACAACATGAGAAAAGACTATGGAGGACACTGTAGAAAGTTGGAAAAGATTATTCTTGATAGATGATCTTGCCATACTTATCTTTAAGAGCTTTATTAGCATCAGGCAGATGTTTACATATAAATCAAGAAAAAATAAACATGTGGTGGTTTAACCAGAAAATTGTTATTCAGATGACAAATAGGTTGAAAGGTCCAGCACCTTGTTTCTGCTAAAATATTAATTGGATTACTAATTTCTGTAATGATTTATTTCAAAGGGCACAAATAACCATGTAATTACTCTTTAACTGAATGATAATTGCTTGTTGGCAATTATTTGTTTTCAGTTTAATTACAAGGTTATTTGTACTCTGTAAAATAAAACAGGCCTTTTTTAAAGTTTCCACCCAAATGACTCAGTGGCTATGTCACCCAAGAACACTATTAACAAAAGTTTATGGACCTTGGCCAACAATCCCCCAAAGAGCAAAGCTCCTATTAAACAGCTCAGCTAAATCTTTGAGAGCATCATTTTTCTAAAATCAACATTTATAGGTGGTTTGGAGGGAAATTATACCAAAGAACCATGGTTTTCTCTGGGTTCAGTTCATTCTGTAACACAATTTATCCTGTTATGTATTTTACCATTCATTCTGTAAACTTCTTCAGGAGAAATGAAATAGTAACGAAGCTTCCTGAGATTAAAGAATAAACCAAATTGAAATATGTATCAAGAGTATTTCATTTTTCTGCAGTTAAAGTGGATTACAAACTCTGTAGAGTTGACAGGTCCCTAAGAAAGAAATTCCATAGGTCTTCTGGTGTCAACAGTCTGTAAGATATCCATTCCAAGTTGTAGTAACATAACTGATACTTTGCTCATTAAGATTATTAAATTTCACTTGAAGCTGTTTTCATTTTGTATGATCAGCTATTTGTATATGAATCAAGGACTAAGAATTTAGAAAGGTAATTTTATTTCAAAGAAAAAATCTTGTTAATGAATTAATTAGTGATTTCATGAGCCTTCAATATATTTAATATAAACCATATAGTTAGCACATGATTTAGCAAGGAGTCACAAGATCATATCATCCTCTTCAATGAAAGTTTGGCTTACTACTCTTTAAAGAAACACTCATAACATTTTGGGACAAACTGAGAAAATTGCTGAAGTTATAGTGGCAGTTAAGTGTGGTATTAGCAGCAACTTGTAAAGATTGCTACAGTTGGATTCCCAAAGTGGGAGTTGTCAGCCATGACCTGGGATTCACTTTTCAGAGCCATCACTGATATTTAAAATCCCCTTGTATAGTCCTAAATGTGTCTTTTTTTTTTCCAACTATGTTAGAAGCCAAGAAAGCCAAGGATGACATTAGCTTTGAAGGTGTTGTTTACCTGACTGTAAAGTGCTTTTTTTCAATATGCTTATTAAATTAAATAAGAATCTTTCTTTCAGAACAATAGGACTTTTAACTGCATCATGGATTAATAATAATCTATAAGGTCTCACGTTTACTACAACATTTCAAGGATGCCAACAGTAGTTAAACTCTACCTGACCTTTCAGTGTTGATGAGGAGAAACAAACTCTGATCTCACAGCAACCTAAATCCATCTTCTTTCAGTGTTGGCAAACTGATCACTTGTCTAACTATTGCATTGGATTGTATTCCCAACCAGATCAAAGGCAGCAGCTACCAATTCAGCACCCGGGAAAAAGCTATACATGAAAAATCGGTGGTTAACATTAATCATATATGAAACTGTTCAAGTTGATAACTGGAAACTGGTCACTATGGCAACTCTCATAAAATGGTGCTTATGTTAAACTGTGCATCAATCAGCTCTTGGTTTATGGGAATTTAAAGTGTGGCTCATCAAGTCTCCAGAAGATTTCAACACACACACAAAAAATACTAGAGTCAAGATCATATATATTCCATTACCATTTACTCCTTTTTTCATTTCTTATAAGCATAACCAAAACTTAAATTTGAATATATTAAAAGCATCAATACCATCATTCCATTAGAGTTAGTAAAGTTTAGGAAATTTTCTTTAACATAAGGGTGTTCATGGGACGAGGGAAAATACCCCTTGCTAGGGTCACATATTATATCAAGGATCATATAAAATAATTCATATTTAGCATTAATCTTATGATTGTGTGTATGCTCAGTCATGTCTGACTCTTTGTGACCCCAAGGACTACAGCCCATCAAGCTCCTCTCTCCAAGGAATTTTCCAGGCAAGAATACTGAAGTGTGTTGCCATTTTCCGTCCAGGGGAACTTCCTGAGCCAATCATTTTAAATAGGGATGTTTAATTCATTTGCTAATGCTAAATTTCTATTTTTCCTTCAATAAAAATAGAAATCTTATGTGACAGACAATTTTGGGGTTGACTACTCACTTGATTGTATAAATGTGAAGCTATTTTTGTACTTCATTTGCTTGATCTGCTCCCTATTTAAATTAAATGTGCTCTAGGCCTGCTGTTAACACTTTTAAACACATTTACTTTTTGTCATAAACTGACTAAATTCTAATACATGTCTTAGTGTAAATAACAAAGACTGTAAAACAGAAATGCTGGTATATGATGAATTCTTAGCAGCTTCTTTCCTTTCTGATTAACAGAACATTGATAACACTGATAGTCTCACTGAATCTTAGTAAATTTTAGAGTAAACTAAATTAAATATTCCCCCTTCTAAAGTGTATCTTTTCACAGTCTGACACAATTTTGTTTGGTTTTAAGTTTATTTTTAATTGGAGAATGATTGCTTTACAATGATGTGTTGATTTCTGCCATGTATCAACATGAATCAGCCATAGGTATACATATGTCTCCCTCCCTCCAGAACCTCCCTCCCATGTCCCACACCATCCCACTTCTCTAGATTGTCACATGGCACCCATTGAGCTTCCTGCATCATACAGCAAATTCCCACTGGCTATGTGTTTTACAAATGGTAATGTATGTTTCTATGCTACCTTTCTATTCATCCCACCCTCTCCTTCTGCCGCTGTGTCCACAAGTCTGTTCTCTATGTCTGCGTCTCTATTACTGCCCTACAAATAGTTCATCAGTACCATTTTTCTGTATTCCATATGTATTTGTTAATATACAATATTTGTTTTTTTCATTTTCTGACATTTCACTCTAGAAAAGGCTCTAGGTTCATCCACCTCACTAGAACTGACTTGAATTCATTCTTTTTGTTGCTGAGAAATATTCTATTGTATATATGTACTATAACTCCTTCATCCCCTCATCTGTCAATGGAAATCTAGGTTGCTTCCATGTCCTAGCTATTGTAAAGAGTGCTGAAATGAACAATGGGGTACATGTGTCTTTTTCAATTATGGTTCCTCAGAGTATATGCCCAGTAGTGAGATTGCTGGGTCATATGCAAATTTTAGTCCTACTTTTTAAAGAAATTTCCATACTGTTCTCCATAGTGGCTGTTTCAATTTACATTACCATCACAGTGCAACAAGGTTTCCTTTTCTCCATATCCTTTCCAGCATTTATTGTTTGTAGATTTTCTGATGATGGCCATTCTAATCAGTGTGGGGTGGTACATCATTCTAGTTTTGATTTGCATATGCAGAGTACATCATGAGAAACGCCGGACTGGAAGAAGCACAAGCTGGAATCAAGATTGCCAGGAGAAATATCAATAACCTCAGATACGCAAATGACACCACCCTTATGGCAGAAAGCGAAGAGGAACTAAAAAGCCTCTTGATGAAAGTGAAAGTGGAGAGGGAAAAAGTTGGCTTAAAGCTCAACATTCAGAAAACGAAGATCATGGCATCTGGTCCCATCACTTCATGGGAAATAGATGGGGAAACAGTGGAAACAGTGTCAGACTTTATTTTTTGGGGCTCCAAAATCACTGTAGATGGTGACTGCAGCCATGAAATTAAAAGACGCTTACTCCTTGGAAGGAAAGTTATGACCAATCTAGACAGCATATTGAAAAGCAGAGACATTACTTTGACAACAAAGGTCCGTCTAGTCAAGGCTATGGTTTTTCCTGTGGTAATGTATGGATGTGAGAGTTGGAGTATGAAGAAGGCTGAGCACTGAAGAATTGATGCTTTTGAAGTGTGGTGTTGGAGAAGACTCTTGCGAGTCCCCTGGACTGCAAGGAGATCCAGCCAGTCCATTCTGAAGGAGATCAGCCCTGGGATTTCTTTGGAAGGAATGATACTAAAGCTGAAACTCCAGTACTTTGGCCACCACATGCGAAGAGTTGACTCATTGGAAAAGACTCTGATGCTGGGAGGGATTGGGGGCAGGAGGAGAAGGGAACGACAGAGGATGAGATGGCTGGATGGCATCACTGACTCGATGGACGTGAGTCTCACTGAACTCCGGGAGTTGGTGATGGACAGGGAGGCCTGGCGTGCTGCAATTCATGGGGTCGCAAAGAGTTGGACACGACTGAGCGACTGAACTGAATTGAACTGAATAATGAACAATGTTGAATATTTCTTCATATGTTTATTAGCCATCTGTATGTCTTCTTTCAGAGAAGGCAATGTCAACCCATTCCAGTACTCTTGCCTGGCAAATCCCATGGATGGAGGAGCCTGGTAGGCTACAGTCCATGGGGTTGTGGAGAGTCAGACACGACTGAGCAACTTCACTTTCACTTTTCACTTTCCTGCACTGAAGGAAATGGCAACCCACTCCAGTACGCGTTGGGAGAAATATCTATTTAGGTCTTCTGTCCATTTTTTGATTGGGTTGTTTGTTTTTCTAATATTGAGGTCCATGTGCTGTTTATATATTTTGGAGATTAATCCTTTGTCAGTTGCTTCACTTACAATTAATTTTTCCCTATTCTGAGTGTTGTCTTTTCATCTTATTTTTGGTTTCCTTTGCTGTTCAAAAGCTTTTAAATTTAATTAGGTCCCATTTATTTATTTTTGTTTTTATTTCCATTACTCTAGGAGGTGGGTCATAGAGGATCTTGCTATGATTTATGTCAAATAATGATGTGCCTATGTTTTCCTCCAAGAATTTTATAGTCTCTGGCCTTACATTTAGGTTTTTAATCCATTTTGAGTTTACTTTTGTATATGGTGTTAGGAAGTGTTCTAATTTCATTCTTTTACATGTAGCAGTTTGCAGATGATATGATACTATATAGAGAAAGTACTAAAGATACTAACAAAAAAAATACTAGAGCTAATCACTGAATATAGTAAAGTTGCAGGATACAAAATCAATACACAGAAATCACTTGCATTCCTATACACTAAAAATGAAAAATCAGAAACAGAAATTAAGGAATCAATCCCATTCACCTTTGCAACAAAAAGAATAAAATACCCAGGAATAAATCTACCTAAGGAGACAAAAGAGCTGTATATATAAAACTATAAGACACTAATGTAAGAAGCAAAGATGACATAAACAGATGGAGAGATATATCATGTTCTTTAATTGGAAGAATCAACATTGTGAAAATGACTATATTACCCAAACCAAAATACAGATTCAGTGCAGCTCTTATCAAATTACCAATGGCATTTTCCACAGAACTAGAATAAAAAAAAAAAAAAAATCCACAATTCATATGGAAACACAAAATACCCTGAATAGCCAAAGCAATCTTAAGAAAGAATGGAGCTAAAGGAACCACTCTTCCTGACTTCAGGCTATACTACAAAGCTATAGTCATGAGACAGTATGGTGGTGGTGGTGTTCAGTTGCCCAGTCATGTCTGAGTCTTTGCAACCCTGTGGACTGCAGCATGCAGGTCTCCTTGTCCCTCACCCCCCCACCCCGCAGTTTATCCAAGTTCATTTTCATTGCACTGATGATGCCATCCAGACATGCCAACCTCTGACATCCTCTTCTCCTGCCCTTAATCTTTCTCAGTATCAGGAGTTTTTCCAATGAGTCATCTGTTCTCATCAGAAAACTAAAATATTGGAGCTTCAGCTTCAGCATCAGTCCTTCCAGTGAATATTCAAGGTTGATCTCCAATAAGATTGAGTAGTTTGACTTCCTTGCTGCCCAAGGGACTTTCAGAAGTTTTCTCCAGCACAAAAACAGAAATATAGACCAATGGAATAAGAAAGAAAGCCCATAGATAAACCCACACACCTATGGACACTTTATCTTTGACAAAGGAGGCAAGAATATACAATGGAGAAAAGACAGTCTCTTCAATAAATGGTGCTGGAAAAGCTAGAGAGCATTGTATTAAAAAAATTAAATTAGTACACTTCCTAACACAATTTAATATAGGCTTTCTTGAACTCAAAGAATATGTCACTGTTCAAAAGTCTGATGAAGAGAATGGTAAGTTAATACTCACATTTGGATACATTCCACTGGCAGCACAAATTCAGAATTTGCCTCCTCAAATCCCACTCCCTTGTTTTATCAATAACATAAGCATGCTTTTGGTTGCCAGAATTATAAAGTTGAGGGTAATTTTGATTCTCCCTCCACTTCTCCCTTCATTTTCAGTCTCCTATATTTTTATTCCATTGTAATATGTGTTGCAAATTTCCATCTCTATCCATTCCTGTTTTTAACACCCTACTTCAGGCCCTTATCACTTCATGCCCAGGTTATGTTCAACAGGTTCTCAGCTCCAATCTATTCTACATAAACTGTACTCTGAATATTGGTGAAACATCCCTTTCATCATGTCATCTTTTGCTCTTCAATACTTCCTGATTGCAAAGAAAATAAAATCTAAATACTGTAGTCTCTCAATCTGCCCCAATATACATTTATTCCTTTTTATTGAAGTACTTATTAAATGAATGTTTTACTCCAGCTAGCTGGATGAGTAGATTCACTATGTGCTAAGTATAGTACTTGATCTTAGAATCCTTCCATTAGGA
This sequence comes from Bos indicus, assembly GCF_029378745.1. Taxonomy (NCBI): domain Eukaryota; kingdom Metazoa; phylum Chordata; class Mammalia; order Artiodactyla; family Bovidae; genus Bos; species Bos indicus. Next base: position 71,516,291 of record NC_091789.1, read on the forward strand.
AACATCTTCAAAGTATTAGGATTCCTGGGGACAAATTTTATTAAGCTCCACTGTCCTGGGAAGATTTCATTATAATCTGCTGCAAATACTGCTGTTTTTCTGAAAGACTACTGTCTTTTACTTTGTGTCATCATACAGGCTATCTTTAATGATGATCACAATGGGAACATTAGCACCAGCATTAAGTGTGTGTGTTCAGTTCTGCTCAGTGCAGTCGCTCAGTCATGTCCGAATCTTTGTGACCCCATGAATTGCAGCAAGCCAGGCCTCCATGTCCATCCCCAACTCCCGGAGTTCACACAGACTCATGTCCATTGAGTCGGTGATGCCATCCAGCCATCTCATCCTCTGTCGTCCCCTTCTCCTCCTGCCCCCAATCCCTCCCAGCATCAGAGTCTTTCCCAATGAGTGAACTCTTTGCATGAGGTAGCCAAAGTACTGGAGTTTCAGGTTTAGCATCATTCCTTCCAAAGAAATCCAAAGTCTTATCTCCTTCAGAATTGACTGGTTGGATCTCCTTGCAGTCCAAAGGACTTTCAAGACTCTTCTCCAACGCCACAGTTCAAAAGCATCAATTCTTCAGTGCTCAGCTTTCTTCACAGTTCAACTCTCACATCCATACCTGACCACTGGAAAAACCATAGCCTTGGCTAGACAGACCTTTGTTGGCAAAGTAATGTCTCTGCTTTTCAATATGATATCTAGGTTGGTCATAACTTTTCTTCCAAGGAGTAAGTGTCTTTTAATTTCATGGCTGTAGTCACAATCTGCAGTGATTTTGGAGCCCAGAAAAATAAAGTCTGACACTGTTTCCACTGTTTCCCCATCTATTTCCCATAAAGTGATGGGACCAGATGCCATGGTCTTCGTTTTCTGAATGTTGAGCTTTAAGCCAACTTTTTCACTCTCCTCTTTCACTTTCATCAAGAGGCTTTTTAGTTCCTCTTCACTTTCTGCCATAAGGGTGGTGTCATCTGCATATCTCAGGTTAATGATATTTCTCCCAGCAATCTTGATTCCAGCTTGTGCTTCTTCAAGCCCAGCGTTTCTCATGATGTACTCTGCATATAAGTTAAATAAGCAGGGAGACAATATACAACCTTGATGTACTCCTTTTCCTATTTGGAACCAGTCTGTTGTTCCATGTCCAGTTCTAACTGTTGCTTCCTGACCTGCATATAGGTGTCTCAAGAGGCAGGTCAGGTGGTCTGGTATTCCTATCTCTTGAAGAATTTTCCACAGTTTATTGTGATCCACACAGTCAAAGGCTTTGGCATAGTCAATAAAGCAGACATAGATGTTTTTTTCTGAAACTCTCTTGCTTTTTCCATGATCCAGCGGATGTTGGCAATTTGATCTTTGGTTCCTCTGCCACTTCTAAAACCAGCTTGAACATCTGGAAGTTCACAGTTCACGTATTGCTGAAGCCTGGCTTGGAGAATTTTGAGCATTACTTTACTAGTGTGTGAGATGAGTGCAATTGTGTGGTAGTTTGAGCATTCTTTGGCATTGCCTTTCTTTGGGATTGGGATGAAAACTGACCTTTTCCAGTCCTGTGGCCACTGCTGAGTTTTCCAAATTTGCTGGCATATTGAGTGCAGCACTTTCACAGCATCATCTTTCAGGATTTGAAATAGCTCAACTGGAATTCCATCACCTCCAGGAGTTTTATTTGTAGTGATGCTTTCTAAGGCCCACTTGACTTCACATTCCAGGATGTCTAGCTCTAGGTCAGTGATCACACCATCGTGATTATTTGGATCGTGAAGATCTTTTTTGTACAGTTCTTCTGTGTATTCTTGCCACCTCTTCTTAATATCTTCTGCTTCTGTTAGTCCATACCATTTCTGTCCTTTATCGAGCCCATCTTTGCATGAAATGTTCCCTTGGTATCTCTAATTTTCTTGAAGAGATCTCTAGTCTTTCCCATTCTGTTGTTTTCCTCTATTTCTTTGCATTTCTTTGATTGCTGAAGAAGGCTTTCTTATCTCTTCTTGCTATTCTTTGGAACTTTGCATTCTGATGCTTATATATTTCCTTTTCTCCTTTGCTTTTTGCTTTTCTTCTTTTCACAGCTATTTGTAAGGTCTCCCCAGACAGCCATTTTGCTTTTTTGCGTTTCTTTTCCATGGGGATGGTCTTGATCCCTGTCTCCTGTACAATGTCATGAACCTCAGTCCATAGTTCATCAGGCACTCTATCTATCAGATCTAGTCCCTTAAGTCTATTTCTCACTTCCACTGTATAATCATAAGGGATTTGATTTAGGTCATAACTGAATGGTCTAGTGGTTTTCCCCACTTTCTTCAATTTAAGTCTGAATTTGGCAATAATGAGCTCATGATCTGAGCCACAGTCAGCTCCTGGTCTTGTTTTTGTTGACTGTATAGAGCTTCTCCATCTTCGGCTGCAAATAATATAATAAATCTGATTTCGGTGTTGACCATCTGGTGATGTCCATGTGTAGAGTCTTCTCTTGTGTTGTTCGAAGAGGGTGTTTGCTATGACCAGTGCGTTCTCTTGGCAAAACTCTATTAGCCTTTGCCCTCCTTCATTCCATATTCCAAGGCCAAATTTGCCTGTTACTCCAGGTGTTTCTTGACTTCCTACTTTGTGTGTTCCTACTTTTTGTGTGTGTTACAGCTAGCCAAAATAATATTTTTCATGTCTGGCAAGAGAAATCAAATTGGTAACTATTGGTATGTGCATAATCCCATGATGATTTCAAGAATTTACATTTCATGTTTGTCAATCAGAAAATTCATAAATATGCTGTTAATATCACAATTCTGAAGAGATTAGTAATAAAATTTTTAGGAAGCTGATCACTATTAACATCAATCTATGATTAGGAATAGCACTCAGAAGCATACATTCAAATGATAAATACAGAAGCCAACTTTCTTTCTGATTTAAAATCTTCTTAAAATTTTGCTTAACGTGGATAAATATTAGCAACCAGTATTAAAATAAAACTACTTTAAACAGTCTTAGATATTCAGTGTGGTGCAGTGGAAAGCACTAAGACTTAAACCTGAGATTGGTAGGCAGAATTCCAAAATTCTCCTCCATCCCAAGATTTCCAGTTCTAATTGCTAAAACTATGAAAGTAATGAGATATTACGTTATGTTACATGGCAAAGGGGATTTTCCATATGTGATTAAAGTAACTAATCAGATGACTCTGAATTAATAGGAAAGAAGATCATGGCTCAGACGGTAAAATGTCTGCCTACAATGCAGGAGGCTCGGGTTTGATCCCTGGGTCAGGAGGATCCCCTGGAGAAGGAAATGTCAACCCACTCCAGTACTCTTGCCTGGAAAATCCCATGGACAGAGGATCCTTGCAGGCTACAGTTCATGGGGTCCCAAAGAGTCGGACATGACTGAGAGACTTCACTTTCACTTTCAAGATTATCTAGGTGAACCCAATATAATTGCATGAACCCTTTAAAAACAAAGAAAATCACAGAACATATCATTACTGGTTTGAAAATGGCGAGGGCTGTGTGAAGGAATGTGGGTAGCTTCTAGAAGCCAAGAGCAACCCTGGACTGACACCCAGCTAGGAAATAGATACACAAGTCTTACAATTGAAATGAACTAGGTTCTATCAACAAGGTCAATGAGCCCATGAGCACATTCTACCCCAGAGCTTCCAGATAAGAGCCCACCCTGAACAGCACCTCAATTTCAGCCTTGTAAGACTGTGAATACAGTCAAGTTTCTCCAGACTCCTGACAAATAGAACTGTGAGTCAACAAATGGTGTTGTTTTAAGTTCCTAAATTTGAGGCAATTGCTTGCACAACAGAAAACTAATATACTAGTTTTGACATTATTGAGCTGTGTGCCCTCTGGTAAATTACATGACTATTCTAAATGTGTTATTTCTTTTTTTTTTTTTCAATAATGACAAACTTTTATTAAAAATATTAAAAGCGAACCAATACCATCCCAAATAATAAACATTGTGTTTTGCACCATTTTCTGTACATTTTGAAAACTGTAGTCACACAAAACTTTTTTCTTCTTTTACTTCTTTTTCTTCTCTTATTCTTTCTCTATTTTATTTTTTTTAATTTTATTTAATTTTTAAACTTTACATATTGTATTAGTTTTGCCAAATATCAAAATGAATCCACCACAGGTATACATGTGTTCCCCATCCTGAACCCTCCTCCCTCCTCCCTCCCCATACCATCCCTCTGGGTCGTCCCAGTGCACTAGCCCCAAGCATCCAGTATCATGCATCAAACCTGGACTGGCATCTCCTTTCATACATGATATTTTACATGTTTCAATGCCATTCTCTCAAATCTTCCCACCCTCTCCCTCTCCCACAGAGTCCATAAGACTGTTCTATACATCAGTCTCTCTTTTGCTGTCTCGTACACAGGGTTATTGTTACCATCTTTCTAAATTCCATATATATGTGTTAGTATACTGTATTGGTGTTTTTCCTTCTGGCTTACTTCACTCTGTATAATAGGCTCCAGTTTAATCCACCTCATTAGAACTGATTCAAATGTATTCTTTTTAATGACTGAGTAATATTCCATTGTGTATATGTACCACAGCTTTCTTATCCATTCATCTGCTGATGGGTGTTATTTCTTTTGACAGTTGGAAATGTAAACTAAATAATCCATGAGTCTGATCACTAGAACCATGTTACATTTCTGGTCAAAAGCAGATAATTCATTAAATTCTAAGTATATGTAGTTCTCTATCTTCTCATACATCTATTTTAGTTCATATTTTAAGTAAAGCTGCTGGGTTGCTTATATGTAAAATTACTCCGAAAATGGGAAAAATGTGTACAAAAAACAATAGCATTGTCTTCACCTTATTGTTGTGTGCAGAAAATTCATCAATATATATGAACACCAGTTTAAAGGCTAAAAGTTCTATATGACTTAAAAGAAGGAAATTATGACACATGCAATAACATGGATGAAACTTGAGGACATTATGCTAAGTGAAATAAGGAAGTCACAAAAATACAAATGCTATGATTCCAGTTATATACAAGGTATTTAGAATAACTGGGGCTTCCCTGGTACTCAGGGGTAAAGAATCCACCTGCAATGCAGGAGACTTGGGTTTGATCCCTGAATCAGGATTCTCCCTGCCCCACCCCCCACCCCCACTGCCCAGAGAAGGAAATGACAACCTACCCCAGTCTTCTTGCCTGGGAAAATTTCATGGACAGACAAGCCTGGCAGGCCACAGTCCATGGGGTCACAAAAGAGAGGGACATGACTTTAGTGATTAAACAACAACATCTAGAAGAACTAAATACTCATGGAAGCAAAAAGCAGAAGTATGTTTTCCAGGCTCTGGGAAGCAGGGGAAATGAGAGTTGTTGTCCAATGGGCATAGAATTTCAGTTTTGCTAGATCAAAAAGTTCAGGATTGACACACACACACTAAGAACTCATCTCAGTATTCTGTAAACCTAACCCTAACCCTATCTCTGTAATGGCCTATATAGTAAAAAGTGGAAATGTTAGTTGCTCAGTCGTCCCTGACTCTTTGTGACCCCATGGACTATAGTCCACCAGGTTTCTCTGTTTATGTGGAGAAAGAATCTTAAAAAAAAAAAAAAGAGAGAGAGAGAGAGAGAGAGGGTGGATATATGTATAATAGATTAACTTTGCTGCAAACCCAAAAATAACACAACATTGTAAATGAACTATACCTAAATAAAAATTATAAAAAATAGGAAAACAATTTTAAGAAGCTGAGATCTGTTTCACAACTATGTGATTATAGTTAAAATTCCTGATAGTTTGTTGGTTGGTTAGTCGCTGTCATGTGAGACTCTTTTGTGACCCCACAAACTGTAGCCCACCAGGCTCCTCTGTCCATGGGATTTCCAAGGCAAGAATACTGGAGTGGGTTGCCATTTCCTTCTCCAGAAGATATTCTCAACCCAGGGATTGAACCCAAATCTCCTGCATTGGCAGGCAGATTCTTTACCACTGAGCCACCAGGAAAGCCTTAACATTATTGAACTGTACATTTAAAATGGTATACAGGATAAACTGCATATTACACATATTTTACAAAAAAATCTTAAATAAATAAATAAAATGGTTAAGATAATATACTTTATGATATACTTTGTTATACATATTTTACCACAATTTTTAGAAGTGCTATATAAATGAAACAGTAATATTACTATGTGAGTGAAAGTTGCTCACTTGTGCCCGACTCTTTGCGACCCCATGAACTACATAGCCCATGGAATTCTCCAGGCCAGAATATTGGAGTGGGTAGTCTCTCTCTTCTCCAGGGGATCTTCCCAACCCAGGGATAAAACCCAGGTCTCCCACATTACAAGTGAATTCTTTACCAGCTGAGCCACAAGGGAAGCCCAAGAATACTGGAGTGAGTAGCCTATCCCTTCTCCAGCAATCTTCTGTTTACAGTTAAAATCTCCAATGAAATCATTTTGAATACCAGAGATGTCTATCCAGAGAGATATATCCTGCATTACATATTAGAAAAGTAGTCTCATCTGAATGCTAGTACTGAAAGAATTACCAACTCGCTCAACTATCTCCTACTACATACTTAATTTACATCCTGAGATATCCTTACTTGTAAGGCAAAATTCAAGAGTTCAACATTTACATTTTAATTTCATAACTCTGATTTTTCTTAATGTAACTATACAGATTTCTTCCTCATTTTCCTACCCCATTCCTTACTTTGACAGGAAAACTTTTAAGGCATTCCTCCCCCTCAAAACTTTTCCCCTCCATCACTTTCCTGCTTTGAAATTAAAATTGTCATCAATGAGAGAATAGGTCATAGCAGTTGACTAGGAAATAAAGAACTAAATTTTAATTTACTCTGTCACTGATTGTGACATAATCATGGATAAGTTACTAAATTTTAGTAAATAGGCATGAAGATCTTCAAGGTTACCATGGCAGTCAACGTTAATTTATAAGGTTCCCTGCCCACATCATTTTCATTTTCAAGTCAGGTAAATTTGGGCTTCCCTGGTGGCTCAGATAGTAAAGAATCTGCCTACAATGCAGGAGACCTGGGTTCAATCCCTGGGTCAGGAAAATCCCCTGGAGAAAGAGGGAATGGCAACCCACTCTAGTATTCTTACCTGGAGAATTCCATGGACAGAGGAGCCTGGCAGGCTACAGTCTATGAGGTTGCAGTCAGACATGGATGACAGTCTAACACTTGAGCTTTCAAATTTGGGTAGATTTAGCCATCACAAATAAATCTTGACACAGTGCAGCCTGGATACAGATTAACACATTTTTCTAAAAAGACATTTTTCTTCCTAAGTCAAGATTCCCATGAAGCAACACAATTCAATAGGCCAGCAAGAAACTGAACCCAGAAACTGGATTTATCTTTGCCATTGATTCAGATTGTGACCCTGAGAAGCAACTCCCCCATACTTCAGTTTCATCATCTGCTAAATAAATAAATAAATAAATAAATCAAAATTATTTGATTCAAGGAATTATGAAGAATTGGAATCTCCCCTAAGTTCCTCCACAATGAAAGAATGTGCAAGAAGAAAAACAGCTAATGTGTGAGCACATTTGAGCAGAGTTTTCTGATTTAAATAGATTCTTACTTTATTATAATAGTTGTGTTGTGCACATATACCACTTAAAATGACAAAATTTTTCCCAATATAGGGAGGGAAAGGGTGTAAAAATAAATTAGAAAACTTTTCAGTTTACGTGAGGGAACTGTGATTATAAATGAGAAATGAGAGTATGCATTTATTTGGTGTGGTTTTGCTTTTGTTTTTTGTTTCATATCATTACCTAGACCATTATTCTTGGTGGTGCTGATGGTTTAGTCACTAAGTTGTGTCTGATGCTTGCAACCCCTTGCACTGTAGCCCACCAGGATCTTCTGTCCATGGGATTCTCCAGGCAAGAATTCTGGAGTGGTTGCCATTTCCTTCTCCAGGGGATCTTCCTGACCCAGGAATCAAACCCGTGTCTCCTGTATTTGGGCAGATTCTTTACTGACTGAGCTAAGAGGGAAGCCCTAATCATTACTCTTATATTAATATTATTTGTGACAGAATCTCACAGTTTATATATTCACTGTCTTTGAACTTTCTCTTTCTGGAGGTTATTTGTTTTTTGCTTTGAAAGTGAAACAGAAAGTCACTCAGTCCTCTCTGACTCTTTGTGACCCCATGGACTATACAGTCCATGGAATTCTCCAGGCCAGAATACTGGAGTGGGTAGCCTTTCCCTTCTCCAAGGGATCTTCCCAACTCAGAGAATGCTATTTTCCGGCACAGCAGGGTAGACAATAACACACATGCAGTTAAATAACATTCCCTCTTAAGGCAGAAGAATATAGATAGAAATAAACTTTTATATATTAAAATTAAAAGTATTTCATCAATGATAATTTTCCCAAGACAAATTCAACTAACTTGTTTCTAAAACATAATTGCCAAATATAATTCAAAACCTGCTCTAAGCAGTAAAAACCTGTTGTTTCTACTTTTTGAGAAGAAAAAAATTACATTTATCAAGGTCAGAACCACAGAAGATTTAAAATTCTTAAACAGTTCTGGCAATTTAACCCCATCAGTGGGGTATACTGAGAGTAATGTTAGTATCCACCTCATGAAAGAGCTGGTGATGATCTCACTCTAACCCTCTTTCCATTTTCAGAATAGCAGGGCATTTTCTGCACGTGTACAACACTTTAATATTCCCAGGCATCACATGAATGTAAATTAAATTTATCTCAGTACTATGGAAAAGTTAGCATCTTGTCCCAACCTGTCTGTTGGAAAAAAAAAATTAGATGTAAATAATAGACTATAGCTACTTGTCTAACTCTAAATTTCTTGTCGATAGGGACTATCCCTTACTGAACATGTAGTGCTTGATTGTGCCTAACAAAATCCTTGGTACAAAGTAAACATCATGTAGGAAGGAAGGAAGGGATGGAGGGAGAATTATTTTTCATGTTTTATCAGGATGCTTTGTATTGTGCTATGTAAGCACTTTTGTGAGATTTGTTTGGAGTTTTGGAGGTACAAGCAAGAGCCAAATACATTGATTTTCTCCTGAACTCTCCCAGAACTGGTTTAAAATACCAAAATTAACAGGTGGCAGGATTATCAATTAGTGGACCAAGAGATAATTACACTGAATATTTTTGCAATCTAAACTTTTGAAAGAAAACCTTTTTTGAAAATTTGCAGAATACAAAAACCGAAAAGTATTTTTCCTTTAGTTTTCATGTAATATTTAAATAAAGGGATTGATTCTATTTCAAATGCACTTGGTTAGAAAAGCCATCTACAAGTTTAGTTTGAAAACTGGGGAAGCAATGCCAGTGAAGCAACACAGTTTCTATTTAATTCTCAATTTACATTAAGCCACAGGAAAATTAATAATTCCAATTAAACTTCAAAGTAACAGTGAGGAAGGAAGGGGTTTTGCATTCTCCTAAACCCTTGCTGAGGGCTTCCCTGGTAGCTCAACTGGTAAAGAATCCACCTGCAATGCAGGAGACCCCAGTTTCACTCCTGAGTTGGGAAGATTCCCTGGAGAAAGGACAGGCTACCCACTCCAGTATTTTGGGGCTTCCCTGGTGGTTCATTTGGTAATGAATCTACCTGCAATTCAGGAGACCTGTGTTCAGTCCCTGGGTTGGGAAGATCCCCTGGAAGAGGGCATAGCAATCCACTCCAGTATTCTTACCTGGAGAATCCCCATTGCCAGAGGAGCCTGGTGGGCTACAGTCCATGGGATTGTAAAGAGTTAGACACGACTGAGTGCCTAATCACAAACTCTTGCTGAGAAGTTATTGTGTACTTTATCTCCCTGTCTTCCAGAAAGTTATTGGTTGTGTTTAAGTAGTCATTTACCCTTTAGATATAACATATTATGAGATGCCGTTCAATGACTATTAGCAGCTAAAAAGTACAAACTCTCTGTAAAGCTTCCTTTAAATTCTTGCATTTAGAGGAGCATTTCACAAACCCATCTTCACAACCATACACATTATCATTTACACATTAACTACAACAGTGCTTCACCTTAGGTCTGTTGCCAAGCATAATCATTTTAAATCTTTTAATCCTTTCTTAAAAGGATAATTATAAATGTGAAAAAAGCAGCAAAGGAAAGATGTTAAGAAAGTATTTAGAATAATCTCTTCCATTTGAATACAGGAAAGCTGATAAAATAAAGAATTAGGAGGTGAAAAAATTCACCAAATGAATTTTTTGGTGAGAGGTAACATGTCAAATGCAAGGCATCATATATTAAACTGAAGGTGTGATAAATCTAATTGTCCCAAACACACCCAACCTGCCTTTGTGCTGGAAGGACAGGAAAGCTCACAAACATTGTTCATTGGAATCTACTGGTAAAAAACCAGCAATAAAATATACATGCAAAAGGATACTTACTGCTTGTACTTCCATGAGTTGGGGCTGTCCAACAACTTAGCAACTATATTTCCCTAAAGATAAATAGCATGTTTATTTAAATGGTCTTTTGTTATAATCTGAATGCATATAGTCTAATCTTGAAGTCACTTCCTTTACACTACGGGTGCTTCCCTTTAGCTAATTAAGCATAACATTGTGCAATTCTCAGTGTTCTAAAATTGGTGGTTAATCACCTCTGACTAAGAGTACTACAGAAGGTCTAAGCAAGTTGTGTTCCAGATAAATTGCAATGAATTGCATTTACCATCCGTCCTTTAAAGCACTACACTGGAAGTTCATAGCTTAGTTTTCAAGATTTCTACTTTAAATGGCATTGTTTTCATTTTTACAACTCCATTCCTTGAAGGAGTGAACAGTAGTGTGGGATATGAATAAAGGATGTTCTTAGAGGAACGTGAGTCAAAAACATGGGGATTTTGCTCAAATATTCCTACTTGTAGAGTTGGGAAATTCTTTGTTTTTTTTGTTTGTTTGTTTGTTTTTTGTTTGTTTGTTTTGTTTTGTTTTTTAACCAGGAAATGTCCTGATTAATGTTAAGGTTTACATCCTCCTATGAGCCAGCATCTATTACTCAAAGTAATATTTTTAATATATACAAGAATTAGTAATACATTACCAAAGTGACGGATATTGTGTTTAAATAGAATATAGACAAAATCATGAAATTCACAAGTCAAATGTATGTATCTGTGTGTATGTATGTACACTAAACTGAAACTCAGAACACAAGTGAGGAAAAAAAGACCTTGACTCTGATCCCCAGTCTGTCATTTGTGCTCTCAAAGCATTGATATGCTAAAACCAACTTTTACCAGCTTTCAAGTGCCAGTTGCATCAACTCCTAACTTTACATTGAGGATATCATGTTGGTAGCTTGAAATAGGCTGTGATGGGAGTGTTAACACCACAGAAGTCAGCAAACACTACAAATCAGGGCTCCATTCCCACCCTAACCTCTACCCAGTTATTAAACATTTACTAGCACATAACTGTCTGAAAGGAAAGCATGGTGGTCATGTCTTCTAAACCAAGTAATTGTTTATTTGACCAGGTAATTTTCATATTTTATATAACTGAAGATAAAACTATTCTACCTACAATGAAATATCATGAAGAAATACAATGTAAATTGTCTGATTTTAGTAAAACTTAACTGTGAGTAACATATTCATATACGAAAAGATATGGAAAGCTGTTTTCCTAAATATTTAGCAGTAGTGAAAATAAGCATATTTAGAAGCATGAGAGTGTTACAACAAACTTGGAACCACCATTATAATCTCCACAATCTTGGGAGAGCCACTTGTACATTATTCCTCTATATTTGTAAGCTGAATATACCAGCTTAAATAACTTCTTCTGTTCCTTCTATTTAACACTATAAGGATCTTTGTGATAATACCAAGAAGCCTTCATTTGCCTCCATACAGATAATTTTTCCTGTCTTTTTATGGGGAAAATAGCAGTCAGGGTGGCTTATGGAGACTTTGATAGCAACTCCCACCCTTTGGAGTATCAGGGGCTTTTTTGTTTGATCTTCCTACATTTTCAATAATTCATCTTTTTTGTATATTAACTATCCACAAAGGTAGATGGGTAGCACACTAAACCAACTGCATTCTGCTCAATAATGTCCTTACTTACAGTAAACATTAACTTTTTCAAATTCAAACTTGTTTTTTATAATCTGAGTAGGATATTTCAAAAGAAATAAGCTGCCTAAGTATACACTCGTAGTTAATAAATAAGCTGCCTATGTATACACTCTAGTTAATGTTATTAGATTAAATTTTAGATATGATGCAAACATTCAGAGTACTGATCATTTTTTAAAGCTAAGTATATGTCAACAGAATACATCATGTGAAATGCTGGGCTGGATGATGAAGTGGAAATGCTAGCATTTCCAAAACATTTAATGCTAATGTTCCTGGAATCAAGATTGCCAGGAGAAGTATCAATAACCTCAGATACACAGATGATACCACCCTTATGTCAGAGAGTGAAGAGGAACTGAAGAGCCTCTTAATGAAAGTGAAAGAGGAGAGTGCAAAAGCTGGCTTAAAGCTCAACATTCAAAAAACTAAGATCATGACATCCAGTTCCATCACTTCATGGCAAACAGCTAGGGAAACAATGGAAACAGTGACAGACTTTATTTTCTTGGGCTCCAAAGTCATTGCAGATGGTGACTGCAGCCATGAAATAAAAAGATGCTTGCTCCTTGGAAGAAAAGTTATGACCAACCTAGATAGCATGTTTAAAACCACAGACATCACTTTGCCGACAAAGGTCCATCTAGTCAAAGCTATGGTTTTTCTAGTCGTCATGTATGGATGTGAGAGTTGGACTATAAAGAAAGCTGAGCACCAAAAAATTTATGTTTTGAACTGTGGTGTTGTAGAAGACTCTTGAGAGTCCTTTAGACTGCAAGGAGAGCAAACCAGTCCATCCTAAAGGAAATCAGTCTTGAATATTCATTGGAAGGACTGATGCTGAGGCTGAAACTCCAATACCTTGGCCACCTGGTGTGAAGAACTGACTCATTGGGAAAGATCCTAATGCTAGGAAAGATAGAAGGCACAAAGAGAAGGGGACGACAGAGGATGAGATGGTTGGATGGCATCACTGACTCAATGGACATGAGTTTGAGCAAGCTCCGGGATTTAGTGATGGACAGGGAAGCCTAGCATGCTGCAGTCCTTGGGGTCACAAAGAGTCAGACACGAGTGAGCAACTAAACTGAACTGATATGTCAGCAAAGAAATACAAAGCAAGTGAGTTATCAACTTTTAACCACAATTACTTATAAGTAATATATAAATTAAAACTGACTGAGAGTGATAAGGACAATAATGAATTGATTTCATATTTCAGACTCTGAGATTATATGCTTTTGAGAGAAATTCTATTCAACAGGCAGGCAAAAATGTAAACATCCAAGTGCTAAGAGAAAATATCAGCATATGAATGAATTGGTTTATGCCTGGTATGATTTCTATAATCATAACTATAAAACCAGCAAGTCATAACTATGAAACAGGTATGATTCTTACTTTCATTAAAATCCAAAGTACAAAAAAAAATCCAAAATAAAAAAGGTCGAGGTTGACTACTGAATACAATAACTGCCAGTGTCCTAAACAGGGACAGTTCTGAGGAATGTTTCACAGTATGTATATTGTGGAATGTACAGATAATGTGATGTGCAGCAATTAAAAGCATTTCCACAACATTTAAAGCTAATAGTATGCTAATATTATGTCTATGCCAGGGACATAGCTATTAATCTTTTGGTAAATCATCTGACTGTAAATACAAACTATATTTGCACAGTCATTATTCAGACATATGCTAAAACTGTGATTACTCACTTACCTGTTTAATAATAATGGATTTGGTATCAAAGAAATAGTTTATCATAGTTCTAGCTTTTATAAGTAATTCACTTCTTTCATTTAAACTATACTTTTACTATAATAGTTACAGCTTAAATACAGAAATTTACACATCAAAATACTTCTTATTTTATGTAGCCCCATTTGGCTATTGAGCAATTGAAATGTGGTGAGTACAAATCGAGATGATGTGAAATAAAAATACCGACTGGATTTTAAAATCTTGGTACAAAAAATTAATAATGCAAAATGTATCATTAATAATTTTATATTATTACATGTCACAATGATATCACTTTGGATATATTGGGGTTAATAGAATGTATTACAATTAATTTTACTTATTTCTTTTTACTTATTAAATGTGGAAATTAGATAACTTAAAATTATGCTACACATCACATTTGGTGGCTCATATCGTATTTCTAATGGACAACACTGGTTTAGAATATATATATATATATATATTCATCTGTAAATATTAGTGCATCAAATGATGCTCTTGTTTCTTAACCTCATTTAACTGATATTTTTTAAAAGTCTGAGAAAGACAAGATAAAGAGCAATAAAAGTGTTGGTGATTTAGAGGAAGAAAAGAAATATGTATAGTGGCTTATTCCAGAAAAAAATACAAGATTAAGTATATTGATTGGAAGATGTCAAAGTTGGGAGATAGGTGCCCAATGACAGCTCTGAATTTTAACCATTTATTTGTATTGAACACTTCATTCATTCATTACACTCATCTTTATTGTGACATTTCTTATATCCTAGTCAGATATCTTCATGTAACTCTCCAATTTAAAATTTAATTAACGTTTTATTTCCATGTCTTTCTTTCTACTTACTTACATATATTATTGATGCTAAAAAAAATGTTAGGGTATTAGCAATCACTCACTATTTGTGAGTTTTAAAAGTTGAGCCAGAAAATAAATTTTCTAATTTAGAAAGTTTCAAATCAGATTGAACAGTCCTTACAAATAATTTTTGTTGTTGTTGTTGTTGATTTTTATTTATTTTTTAACTTTACAATATTGTATTGGTTTTGCCATATATCAACATGAATCCACCACAGGTATACACATGTTCCCCATCCTGAACCATACTCCCTCCTCCCTCCCTGTACCATCCCTCTGGGTCATCCCAGTGCACCAGCCCCAAGCATCCATGTATAATATCATATATGAAACAAATAATTTTTTAAATGCACCTCGTTATACCCTTCTTCAGTTGCTAAAGCCTTGTTCCATTTATGCAAAATGTCACAGCTACATCTTCGTGTAAGTTTGCTATACTATTTTCTCACTTGCAGCCATGTGGATTTCACTGCCATTCAGAATTAGGCAGAGATAACACCCATGGTCTCCATTTAGGCCACACTAATGGGCTGAAAGCATCTTGTTGCCTTCTAAGTCAAAGGCATGAAATAGACCTCCAAGAATTATGGCCAGAGTTTGACTTTGGGGCCTTGCTTTGGACAGATCATTTTTCATGACAAACAAGATTGCTTCTGTCTTAGTTTCATTCTAAAATCCAAGTGAAAAGATTGAATTATTATTATAAAGGCTGTTACTTGAAGCAGTTGTGTAACAAAGAACCAAAGATGTTTTAAATTCCTTTAATATTATATAGACCAGGTTTTCAGCCTATTTCCAGCTGTACCTGGGCAAGTAATTTGATACTAAGCAAGTCATTTAACCTATGGGTCTCCGATTCTTAATTTGCAAATTGTCAGTATTAACACCTACCTTTCAGAGTTTTATAAAAGATACACACACACACACATACAACCTGGTACATTGTCTTTAATAATTGTGCTTAATAATTTGACAGCTATTACTGGTAGTAGTGTTGTAATTAAGAATCTTAGATTGTTAAATTAATATAGTTTATTTAATTGGTATAACATTTTGCTTTCACTGTAGGATAGAACATAATGAGTATCTTATTTTGCTTTTCTCAAACTTCTTATCCACATTGTCTAGTAAACCTCATTAGAACTCCATAAGCAGTCTAACGTTTTAAACCACAAATGATAACATAAAGAAAAACTACTACTCATGTTTCATTGAGGGTTTATATTCACCTTTTTCCTTTTCATTAGACTTAACTCAAGATAGATGCAGGTCTGAGACAATGAGGAAAATCATTTAAACTGGTTTTAGAGACAGTTGTGTTATAGCAGAAAACATTTGAATCCATCCATACCTGCTATGGTAAATAGCACATACAAATAACTGGAAATAATTAATTCATGTTTCAGAAAAATATGCTTGTTTTATTTCCTTATTTTTATTTATTTAAATAAAACACAAGGGCAAGAGAATTCACCATTAGGGAAAAATTTATGATATGGGCCATGTTTTATTTAAAATAAAGATGATACTTAGATCTTTGTTTTGCTTTTTTAAAAAAAATATAAATTTATTTATTTTAATTGGAGGCTAATTACTTTACAATATTGTACTGGTTTTGCCATACATCAACATGAATTTGCCATGGGTGTTCACGTGTTCCCCATCCTGAACCCCCCTCAAACCTCCCTCCCCATACCATCCCTCTGGGTCATCCCAGTGCACCAGCCCCAAGCATGCTGTATCCTGCATCGAACCTGGACTGGTGATTCATTTCACATATGATATTATACATGTTTAAATGCCATTCTCCCAAATCATCCCACCCTCGCCCTCTTCCACCAAGTCCAAAACACTATTCTATACATCTCTGTCTTTTTTGCTGTCTTGCATACAGGGCTATCATTGTCATCTTTCTAAAATCCATATATATGCATTAGTATACTGTATTGGTGTTTTTCTTGCTGGCTTACTTAACTCTGTATAATAGGCTCCAGTTTCATCCACCTCATTAGAACTGATTCAAATGTATTCTTTTTAATGGCTGAGTAATACTCCATTGTGTATATGTACCACAGCTTTCTTATCCATTCGTCTGCTGACAGACATCTAGGTTGCTTCCATGTCCTGGCTATTATAAACAGTGCTGCAATGAACATTGGGGTACACATGTCTCTTTCAATTCTGTTTTCCTCAGTGTGTATGCCCAGCAGTGGGATTGCTGGGTCATAAGGAAGTTCTACTTCCAGTTTTTTAAGGAATCTCCACACTGTTCTCCATAATGGCTATACTAGTTTGCATTCCCACCAACAGTGTAAGAGGGTTCCCTTTTCTCCACACCCTCTCCAGCATTGATTACTTGTAGACTTTTGGATAGCAGCCGTTCTGACTGGCGTGAAATGGTACCTCATTGTGGTTTTGTATTGCATTTCTTGGATAATGAGTGATGTTTAGCATCTTTTTGTGTGTTTGTTAGCCATCTGTATATCTTCTTTGGAGAACTGTCTGTTTAGTTTTTTGCCCATTTTTTGATTAGGTCATTTATTTTTCTGGAATTGAGCTTCAGGAGTTACTTGTATATTTTTGAGATTAATTCTTTGTCAGTTGCTTCATTTGCTATTATTTTCTCCCATTCTGAAGACTGTCTTTTCACCTTTCTTATAGTTTCCTTTGTTGTGAAGAAGCTTTTAATTTTAATTAGGTCCCATTTGTTTATTTTTGCTTTTATTTCCAATATTATGGGAGGTGGGTCATAGAGGATCCTGCTGTGATTTATGTCGGAGAGTGTTTTTCCTATGTTCTCCTAGATCTTTGAAGACTCATGTATTCGATAGATATTTTACTGAAATGCAAAATGTAGATTATATGGCATTTAGTAAAACTCCGTCATCTTGATGATTAACAAACTTAAAGCTGAAGAGAGGTGAGCTGATCAGTTAAAGATCATCTAACAAGTGAGAAACGCTGGACTGGAAGAAACACAAGCTGAAATCAAGATTGCTGGGAGAAATATCAATAACCTCAGATATGCAGATGACACCACCCTTATGGCAGAAAGTGAAGAGGAACTAAAAAGCCTCTTGATGAAAGTGAAAGTGGAGAGTGAAAAAAAAGTTGGCTTAAAGCTCAACATTCAGAAAACGAAGATCATGGCATCCGGTCCCACCACTTCATGGGAAATAGATGGGCAAACAGTGGCAGACTTTATTTTTCTGGGCTCCAAAATCACTACAGATGGTGACTGCAGAGGGTTCAGGATGGGGAACACATGTATACCTGTGGCGGATTCATTTCGATATTTGGCAAAACTAATACAATTGTTTAAATTTTAAAAATAAAATAAAATTAAAAGAAAAAAAAAATGCAATCGTGGGGCTTCCCTGGTGGCTCAGTAGAAAAGAATCTGCCTGCCAATGTAAGAAACATGAGTTTGACCCCTAGTCCAGGAAGATCTACATGCAGAGGAGCAACTAAGCCCATGCACCACAACTAATGAGCCTGTGCTCTAGAACCCAGGAATCACAATTACTGAGCCCAGATGCTCTAGAGCCCATCCTCTTCAACAGAGAAGCCACCACAATGAGAAGCCCAAGGACCACAACCACAGAGTAGCCCCAGCTCACCACAACTAGAGAAAAGCCAGTGCAGCAATGAAGACCCAGCACAGCCAAAAATAAATAAATGAGTATTTTTTTTTTTAAGGAAAAAAAAAAAAAATAAAAGACGCTTACTCCTTGGAAGGAAAGTTATGACCAACCTAGATAGCATATTCAAAAGCAGAGACATTACTTTGCCGACAAAGGCTTGTCTAGTCAAAGCTATGGTTTTTCCTGTGGTCATGTATGGATGTGAGAGTTGGACTGTGAAGAAGGCTGAGCGCCGAAGAATTGATGCTTTTGAACTGTGGTATTGGAGAAGACTCTTGAGAGTCCCTTGGACTGCAAGGAGATCCAACCAGTCCATTCTGAAGGAGATCAGCCCTGGGATTTCTTTGGAAAGAATGATGCTAAAGCTGAAACTCCAGTACTTTGGCCACCTCGTGCAAAGAGTTGATTCATCGGAAAAGACCTTGATGCTGGGAGGGATTGGGGGCAGGAGGAGAAGGGGATGACAGAGCATGAGATGGCTGGATGGCATCACTGACTCAATGGACGTGAGTCTCAGTGAACTCCGGGAGTTGGTGATGGACAGGGAGGCCTGGTGTGCTGCGATTCATGGGGTCGCAAAGAGTCAGACACGACTGAGCGACTGATCTGATCTGATCTCTGAACAAGTAAGCTACTGAGTCAAAGCTGATATCTAGTTTCATCACTTGTAGTATTCTTTCAACTGCACCAATCATGTTTATTTAATCTTCCTTAAATTTTGAGAGCATCCTTCTGACACTTATAAAGACAACATTTTCAAAAATGTTTTTGCTGTTTTCATGGTCAAAATATATTCTCAAAATATTTCCATAGGGTAATTGTTGGGAAGGAGAGAGGCTCTCTTTGTGAAAATAAAGGGTGGAAACATTTTGAAAATGCTCTGAAAACATATGGCTGCCTTAACAGACTTAAAGAAAACATTTATTTTGGCCACAGTGACTAAAACATTTGCTTCCTTTGGAAATGCTTGCTGCCAAAATAAAGATTTGTTTCTGTTTTCATATAGAAGCAAACATTGTATTAAATGAAATATTTTGTGTTATTGTATACATTATTTGAATATTGATTATGACCACTCTTAGTGGCATCACTGTGCATAGAGTTTGTTTTATAAAGAAATTAGGGACCTTGTATTTCAAAAAAGATTTAACATTCTGAAATGGCAACTGTAGTGCAGCAAAATACCTACATGAGTAATGAAAAATTCAGTCATCCTGTTAAAGAAGTTTGTCCTGTACAATGGTTATGTTCATATAAATAAAACATCTGGAATAAAATACACTGTGTACATCAAATAGCCAGAAGACAGACTGACAGACTAAACTTTTCACACTTTAGGCTATAGTTGTATTTTTTTTTTGGGGGGGGGGGAATTATTCTATATTGAGTGAATAATACATATTAAGAAACTTAATTTGCTTCTACCTGGAGGTTATTTCTGATATCTAGGCTGATTTCAATGTATTTTACATATGTTATAATTTTGGTTAGTGGTCTTCAGCTCTAATCCTCCAAATAAAGTCACCTACAGTTACATTCATGAATCTATGCAGGCATTAATTGAAAGGACCCACTACTTCTATAAGAGATGTACTACAACCCACTACTTTAAAAAACATACCAATGTTAAGACTTTGAGGCTTACAGCAAACCATTACTCACTTAATTTATAGTTTCACAGTTAAAGTAGTTCACCCTGAAGAAAATGGAAAAGGGAGACAATTTTTATCATAGAAATGAATAACCTGGTGATTCTCAATTCAAGAAATGCATCAGAATTACATGTGAGGCTTTTAAAAATTACAACTGCCTAGGTCTTACTACAGACCTACTGAATCTCTTTTAAGGGTGAGTTTTAAGCCACAGGAAATCATTATAGAACCTAACCAGCACATAGCCACCTCAAACTTGGATAACTAATGAGATTGAAGTATCTAGGTTTGGTCTTATTCTACTAGAAATAAACAAACTTGACCTAAGTCAATTGATGGTAACCAGCATTACATTTCTTGGCATTATTATTCAGACATAATCAGACTGACATTACATTTATATTTCTGAGAGCCATCAAAAAAATGGTTTTCCACCAGAAAATTACTAGAACTAATCAATGATTATAGTAAAGATGCAGGATATAAGATCAACACACAGAAATCCCTTGCATTCCTATACACTAATAATGAGAAAACAGAAAGAGAAATTAAGGAAACAATTCCATTCACCATTGCAACGAAAAGAATAAAATACTTAGGAATATATCTACCTAAAGAAACTAAAGACCTATATATAGAAAACTATAAAACACTGGTGAAAGAAATCAAAGAGGACACTAATAGATGGAGAAATAAACCATGTTCGTGGATTGGAAGAATCAATATAGTGAAAATGAGTATACTACCCAAAGCAATTTATAGATTCAATGCAATCCCTATCAAGCTACCAACAGTATTCTTCACAGAGCTAGAACAAATAATTTCACAATTTGTATGGAAATACAAAAAACCTCGAATAGCCAAAGCGATCTTGAGAAAGAAAAATGGAACTGGAGGAATCAACCTACCTGACTTCAGGCTCTACAACAAAGCCACAGTTATCAAGACAGTATGGTACTGGCACAAAGACAGAAATATAGATCAATGGAACAAAATAGAAAGCCCAGAGATAAATCCACGCACATATGGACACCTTATCTTTGACAAAGGAGGCAAGAATATACAATGGATTAAAGACAATCTCTTTAACAAGTGGTGCTGGGAAATCTGGTCAACCACTTGTAAAAGAATGAAACTAGAACACTTTCTAACACCATATACAAAAATAAACTCAAAATGGATTAAAGATCTCAATGTAAGACCAGAAACTATAAAACTCCTAGAGGAGAACTTAGGCAAAACACTCTCTGACATAAATCACAGCAGGATCCTCTATGACCCACCTCCAAGAATATTGGAAATAAAAGCAAATATAAACAAATGGGACCTAATTAAACTTAAAAGCTTCTGTACATCAAAGGAAACTATTAGCAAGGTGAAAAGACAGCCTTCAGAATGGGAGAAAATAATAGCAAATGAAGCAACCGACAAACAACTAATCTCAAAAATATACAAGCAACTCCTACAGCTCAACTCTAGAAAAATAAATGACCCAATCAAAAAATGGGCCAAAGATCTAAATAGACATTTCTCCAAAGAAGACATACAGATGGCTAACAAACACATGAAAAGATGCTCAACATCACTCATTATCAGAGAAATGCAAATCAAAACCACTATGAGATACCATTTCACACCAGTCAGAATGGCTGTGATCCAAAAGTCTACAAATAATAAATGCTGGAGAGGGTGTGGAGAAAAGGGAACCCTATTACACTGTTGGTGGGAATGCAAACTAGTACAGCCACTATGGAGAACAGTGTGGAGATTCCTTAAAAAACTGGAAATAGAACTGCCTTATGATCCAGCAATCCCACTGCTGGGCATACACACTGAGGAAACCAGAAGGGAAAGAGACACGTGTACCCCAATGTTCATCGCAGCACTGTTTATAATAGCCAGGACATGGAAACAACCTAGATGTCCATCAGCAGATGAATGGATAAGAAAGCTGTGGTACATATACACAATGGAGTATTACTCAGCCATTAAAACGAATACATTTGAATCAGTTCTAATGAGGTGGATGAAACTGGAGCCTATTATACAGAGTTAAGTAAGCCAGAAGGACAAACACCAATACAGTATACTAACGCATATATATGGAATTTAGAAAGATGGTAATGATAACCCTGTATATGAGACAGCTAAAAAGACACTGATGTATAGAACAGGCTTATGGACTCTGTGGGAGAGGGAGAGGGTAGGAAGATTTGGGAGAATGGCATTGAAACATGTGAAATGTCATGTATGAAACAAGATGCCAGTCCAGGTTCAATGCACGATGCTGGATGCTTGGGGCTGGTGCACTGGGACGACCCAGAGGGATGGTATGGGGAGGGAGGAGGGAGGAGGGTTCAGGATGGGGAACACATGTATAATTTTTTTTTAATTAAAATTGAATAAAATTTTTTAAAAAAAGAAAAAAAATGGTTTTCATATTATGTATTGCTTCATATCATGAGATCAGAGATATCACATTGCTCTAGGATCCACAACTGCCCCCAGCACAGGGATTAGTAATGGAAGTTTACCTTTTTTCATTCACTGTTACATTCTTTAAAGTTAGCCTGGGCTGTTTGTTTTTAGAATGAGACCTACAATATTTTAAGGAGATGTCTGCACTTATTATTTTTTCTACTTAGGAAAAAAAGAATACACAATAACTAGCCTCCATTTTACAATGAATATTCTGAAAATTAAAACAAATGGAGAGGAAATAAGTAGCAAAATGAATAAGAAAACACATGGATGTGCTCTGCAACTATGTCCAAATGGCAGCAAGCAAAAAGAGCTTAAGATTCTTTCTAAAGTAAACTGTGACTTCCTGACTTTGATTATATAGCTTTTCCTTAAGTAAACATTAATGACAGAGTAAGTATTCTTGTCTTTCAAAGAGGCTAATTTCAAGTAATTTT
This sequence comes from Bos indicus, assembly GCF_029378745.1. Lineage (NCBI taxonomy): Eukaryota > Metazoa > Chordata > Mammalia > Artiodactyla > Bovidae > Bos > Bos indicus. The sequence goes on from NC_091789.1 coordinate 71,539,248, forward strand.
CTAGACTATTCGTTTTAAGGCCTCATACATAATACTAAGTAAACATTCTAAATAATAATAAAGAATAGATTTAGAGAGACTTTCTAATTCCATCAGCAGATAATTTTCCTCTTCTAACAATAAGACAATATTTTTCCAACCTTATAGCACAACAATGAGCATTTAGCATATAGGAATATATTCCTATATGCAAGGATAAGTTATTTGGGGAAAAATTAATCAGAAATGTGATAGTGAAAGTAGTCTAGGCTAAAATGTAATTTATGAAGTGAGGTCATCTATAATCTTTATCATCCATATTGCCCAATATTGTTATTTGCTCATCATGATTCAGGGTGCATTCTTCCATACACATGTATCTAGAGTCATATTAAACTTAAAAATGAGAACTTTGGATTTTTTTTAATGCAGCTACTCCAGAAAGGATTAAAATCTGTATCATCAATCAACTATTCCTAAGCAGCTATTTGGGCAAGGTCTAATGTCAGGTGATCCGAATGAGGGACAATAGGACGTATAAGACGTGAATGTTGTCCTCAAGTAATTTCAAAATGTAAGATATGAATTCATGAAAGGATATCTAACAATATAGGAAAATATAACATTAGGCCTAAATACAGGTCATTTAGTTTTGTGCAGATTCAAATTATCCCAATATCAAAATATATAGATGAAGTATCATGCTGGATTACTGGCTATACTCACAGACCCACTGCCTTATGGATATATGTTTGTATCATCAGGATGTAAAATAAGCAGGAACATATTTCATTAGTATGTGTCCTCTGCAATTTTGCATAATAATAACATGTAATTTTTTTTACCAGGTACTTATTATATATCAGGAATTCTTTGAAGTTCTTTATGTATGTCGAATCATTTAATACTCTTTTTTTTTTTAATTTTATTTTATTTTTAAACTTTACATAATTGTATTAGTTTTGCCAAATATCAAAATGAATCCGCCACAGGCATACATGTGTTCCCCATCCTGAACCCTCCTCCCTCCTCCCTCCCCACACCATCCCTCTGGGTCGTCCCAGTGCTCCAGCCCCAAGCATCCAGTATCGCGCATGGAACCTGGACTGGCAACTCGTTTCTTGCATGATATTCTACATGTTTCAATGTCACTCTCCCAACTCTTCCCACCCTCTCCCTCTCCCACAGAGTCCATAAGACTGTTCTGTACATCAGTGTCTCTTTTGCTGTCTCGTACACCGGGTTATTGTTACCATCTTTCTAAATTCCATATATATGCGTTAGTATACTGTATTTATGTTTTTCCTTCTGGCTTACTTCACTCTGTATAATAGGCTCCAGTTTCATCCACCTCATTAGAACTGATTCAAATGTATAGAAATCATCCCAAGCATTTTTTCTGACCACAATGCAGTAAGATTAGATCTCAATTACAGGAGAAAAACTATTAAAAATGCCAACATATGGAGGCTGAACAACACGCTGCTGAATAACCAACAAATAACAGAAGAAATCAAAAAAGAAATCAAAATTTGCATAGAAACGAATGAAAATGAAAACAAAACAACCCAAAACCTGTGGGACACGGTAAAAGCAGTCCTAAGGGGAAAGTTCATAGCAATACAGGCACACCTCAAGAAACAAGAAAAAAGTCACATAAATAACCTAACTCTACACCTAAAGCAACTAGAAAAGGAAGAAATGAAGAACCCCAGGGTTAGTAGAAGGAAAGAAATCTTAAAAATTAGAGCAGAAATAAATGCAAAAGAAACAAAAGAGACCATAGCAAAAATCAACAAAACCAAAAGCTGGTTCTTTGAAAGGATAAATAAAATTGACAAACCATTAGCCAGACTCATCAAGAAACAAAGGGAGAAAAATCAAATCAACAAAATTAGAAACGAAAATGGAGAGATCACAACAGACAACACAGAAATACAAAGGATCATAAGAGACTACTATCAACAATTATATGCCAATAAAATGGACAACGTGGAAGAAATGGACAAATTCTTAGAAAAGTACAACTTTCCAAAACTAGACCAGGAAGAAATAGAAAATCTTAACAGACCCATCACAAGCACGGAAATTGAAACTGTAATCAAAAATCTTCCAGCAAACAAAAGCCCCGGTCCAGATGGCTTCACAGCTGAATTCTACCAAAAATTTAGAGAAGAGCTGACACCTATCCTGCTCAAACTCTTCCAAAAAATTGCAGAGGAAGGTAAACTTCCAAACTCATTCTATGAGGCCACCATCACCCTAATACCAAAACCTGACAAAGATGCCACAAAAAAAGAAAACTACAGGCCAATATCACTGATGAACATAGATGCAAAAATCATTTAATACTCTTAACAACATTATGAAGTGTATATAATTATTATCCTGCTCATTTTAAAGATCAGGAAACTGTGGCTCAAGGGATATAAGTGTCTTTCCCAAGTCATACGGCTATTATGTTGGGAGACAGATTAGAGCCCACGCATACTGAATCTCCAGCATACTGACTTGCTATGCTATAAGAACTCAAGACTCAAAGAATCTAAGAATACTAAAATTTAAAGCTGTAAGAATCTTAGGGGACATTGCAAATTATTCCTCATACACATAGGGAAGCTAAAGCTCAAAGAGGTGAAATGGCTTGCCTATCTGTAATCACTTAGCTAGTTAGAGACCATGATAGCAAACTGTTTACTGATTTCCAGCCTATGGGTCTTTCCATAACAATCATTATAAGCATTTCTCCTTTGCTTCATTTTTCCAATCTGGACTATTAAAAATGATGCATGTCTAAAATCATCTGAGTTGAATTTGATTGTATAAAAGCAAAAATAAATGGAAACATAGAGATATAAAGTGTGATATATAAAGTATGATAAATGAGAGATACATGGATAGAGATATAGACAATATATGGATATATATATACATATATATATATATATATATAAACTGGCAAAACTCTGCTAGCAGATACTATTATCTTCAATTTACAGATTAGGAATCTAAAGAACATAGAGATTAGATAATCAGCCTTATGTCACACAGCTAGTAAATAAATTCAAAATCAAGTCTGCTTGACTTTAAACTCTTAGGTCATTTGTACTACCTGAGTAGTGGTTGCAATAGGAAAATATTTCACAACTTTTACTCCATGGAGAAAAAACTTTGTGCACTGTTGTGCTATGACAAAGATCATAATTTATTTCCTATTATATGTAGTTGATAAGAATGGTTTTAGTTTAGAGATAATTTATAATTAGACATTTTATTATTTCTAAATGTTATTATTTTTTACTAAATGTATGTTATGATGAGGAAGAGAAAATTTTAAACAAAACTTTCATTGAATATTTTCAATAAAGAATTGTCATGTACAAGAAAGGTGAGCTTGAAAAATAAATACAGGCAAACACTCTTATATGCATGCTCTGTGAAAGAGATCTATTCTTTAGGAACTGAAATATCAAACTGAATAGATTTAGTGAGACCCTAGATAGTCCGAAGTGCTCTTTAAGATCTCCTCACCACATTAGGTTTACATGGCCAGTTTTGTGTGAAGCTTACCATTTTCATCATTGGGACCACCACAGTTTCTGACATAGTATCTTACATGCAAATAAATGTAGGCTGAGTTAGATTACAGAAAAAAATATACTAAAGTCACAAAATCAAACAGAAAAGAGTATATAATAGGCTATTTTAAAGAGTTGAAATGATTACAGTCAGAGAAATTACACTTGGAAGTGAGTCCAATTCCAATGAGCCACAGTGGAGAAGAGCTTATCTTCTTTGAGACCTGGAAATACCTAAGTGTTTATGCTTAGCCAGCTTTCATATTCTAACTGGAAAAAGCCTCAAATAGATGCATCCTGATTGTGATTCTTTTTATTTTCTTTAAAAAAATGTATGTGTTAAAATTAGGCACTTATACATTCTGGTTCCAGAAGAAAAAATTTGAAAATTCAGTCACACAGTGCTCTTGGACAAACTCTCTGTCCTTCCCCAGATTTCAGTTAAAGAAGAGTTTTAATTCCATTGTACACCCATTATTATGAGTTTTGTTACTGTTGTTGGGTGATTAAAAGGAAGGGAAAGGACAAATGAACACCTACTATGTATTGTGTGTGCGTGATAAATCGCTTTAGTTGTGTCCAACTATTTGCAACCCTATGGACTGTAGCCCACCAAGGTCCTCTCTCCACAGGATTCTCCAGGCAAGAATACTGGAGAGGGTTGCTGTGCCCTCCACCAGGGGATCTTCATGACCCAGGGATCGAACCCATGTCTCCTTTAGCTCCTGCATTGCAGGCAGCTTCCTTTTTATTATCATTTATTTTTTAATTGAAGGTTAATTGCTTTACAGAATTTTCTTGTTTTCTGTCAAACATCATCATGAATCACCCATAGGTACATACATGTCCCCTCCCTCTTACCTCCCTCCCCATCCCACCCCTCTAGGTTGATACAGAGCCCCTGTTTGCTGGAAGGTAGTGAGTTATCTCGGAGAAGGCAATGGCACCCCACTCCAGTACTCTTGCCTGGAAAATCCCATGGATGGAGGAGCCTGGTAGGCTGCAGTCCATGGGGTCGCTAGGAGTCGGACATGACTGAGCAACTTCCCTTTCACTTTTCACTTTCATGCATGGGAGAAGGAAATGGCAACCCACGCCAGTGTTCTTGCCTGGAGAATCTCAGGGACGGGGGAGCCTGGTGGGCTTCCATCTATGGGGTCGCACAAAGTCAGACACAACTGAAGTGACTTAGCAGCAGCAGCAGCAGCAGCAGCAGCAGTGAGTTATCTCAATTGATTGTTCACAGTCAGTTGTAGGCAGATTATTTACTGCTGAGCCACTGGGGTATGTGCTGAGCATTATGCTAAGGTTTACATCAACTTAATGTGTGTACTTAGTCGCTCAGTCATGTCTGACACTTTGTGACCCCATGGACTGTATCCCACTAGGCTTCTCTGTCCATTGGGATTCTCCAGGCAAGGATACTGGGGTGTGTTGCCATGCCCTCCTCCAGGGAATCTTCCCAACCCAGGGATCAAACCCAGGTCTCCTGCATTGCTGGTGGATTCTTTACCATCTGAGACACCAGAAAGCCCCAGGAAGAGAATCACAACTTAATGGAGGCATTTTTAATTCTCTAAATAATTCCATATGATGGGTACTATTGTCCCTATTTTAAGATGAGAAGCTAATCCTCAGAAAGGCTAAGTTGCTGAAGATGAGCAAATAAATACACCCTGTACCTAACATCTGTCTGACTCTGAAGCCACTATATCATATGAGTGTATTTCTCAACCTGTTGTTGTTGTTTAGTCTTTAAGTCATGCCTGACTCTTTGCAACCCTATGGACTATAGCTTGTGAGGCTCCTCTGTCTATGGGATTTCTCAGGCAAGAATACTGGAGTATGTAGCCATCCCCTTCTCCAGGGGATCTTCCTAACCCAGGGATCAAACCTGTGTCTCCAGCATAGACAGGCAGATTCTTTACTGCTGAGCCAACAGGGAAACCCATTTCTAAACATAGTGGAAGACAGAAGAGCACTTCCTCAAAGTGGAAGAAACAAACTCAACAATGATGGAACAGAAAAAGCAGGGGCCTGAAAGTGGGGAGTTGTGTATGGTCATCTCATCTCACTTGAGGCTTGAAATATGTTGCAGCTCCAAACTTGCATAAAGGCCAAACAGATAAAGAGGGCTAGTATTTCACACTAGGAGTAATTTTTAAGTTACATTGCAGAAACCAAACTGGAGAAGGCAATGACAACCCATTCCAGTACTCTTGCCTGGAAAATCTCATGGACAGAGGAGCCTTGTGGGCTGCAGTCTGTGGGGTCGCAAAGAGTCGGACACGACTGAGTGACTTCACTCTCACTTTTCACTTTCTTGCATTGGAGAAGGAAATGGCAACCCACTCCAGTGTTCTTGCCTGGAGAATCCCAGGGATGGGGGAGCCTCCTGGGCTGCTGTCTATGGGGTCACACAGAGTCAGACACAACTGAAGCGACTTAGTAGCAGCAGCAGCAGAAACCAAATAAGAAGACCCTAGGTTTCACAACTGTAAGCTTGGTGCAAACAAGGGAGATACGTAAATGATTAAACAACAAAGACTGTGATAGACGAAAACTAAGAGAAAGTGGAGATAGTTAAGAGGAAAGAGTCAATGAAGATTTTACGGAGGAAAGAAGCCCTTAGTCAGGTCTCAAGTTTGGATGGGTCCTGGAGAAGAAGAGGATACACTGTAGATCCATTCCAGACTAAATCATAGAGATAAGAATGAAGCTGAATTGGGACCAGAGAGGAGATAGGCCTGAATGGCAAAAAATGAGAGTATGACAGAAACAGTGGAAACAAATAACAACATAAGTTGCATAGAGCTTACCAAGTACTGGGGACATTTCTAAGTGATTTATATTGTCACCTCATTCTGGCAGAAATCCTGAAATCCACAGTTAAATGATCTGCCCAAAGTCACACAACAGGTAGTGTCAAAGCTGGGATTTGGAACCTCTGACATATGATTCCAGAGTTTGTACAATTAACTACTACAATGATATATTAGAGGAAAAACATATTCAAGCAAAGACATATAGGTACCATTTTTCTAAAGTCAACCACTTGTAAAAGAATGAAACTGGACCACTTTCTAACACCATACACAAAAATAAACTCAAAATGGATTAAAGATCTCAACGTAAGACCAGAAACTATAAAACTCCTAGAGGAGAACATAGGCAAAACACTCTCCGACATACATCACAGCAGGATCCTCTATGACCCACCTCCAAGAATATTGGAAATAAAAGCAAAAATAAACAAATGGGACCTAGTTAAACTTAAAAGCTTCTGCACAACAAAGGAAACTATTAGCAAGGTGAAAAGACAGCCTTCAGAATGGGAGAAAATAATAGCAAATGAAGCAACCGACAAACAACTAATCTCAAAAATATACAAGCAATTCCTACAGCTCAACTCCAGAAAAATAAACGACCCAATCAAAAAATGGGCCAAAGATCTAAATAGACATTTCTCCAAAGAAGACATACAGATGGCTAACAAACACATGAAAAGATGCTCAACATCACTCATTATCAGAGAAATGCAAATCAAAACCACTATGAGGTACCATTTCACACCAGTCAGAATGGCTGCCATCCAAAAGTCTACAAATAATAAATGCTGGAGAGGGTGTGGAGAAAAGGGAACCCTCTTACACTGTTGGTGGGAATGCAAACTAGTACAGCCACTATGGAGAACAGTGTGGAGATTCCTTCAAAAACTGGAAATAGAACTGCCTTATGATCCAGCAACCCCACTGCTGGGCATACACACTGAGGAAACCAGAAGGGAAAGAGACACGTGTACCCCAATGTTCATCGCAGCACTGTTTATAATAGCCAAGACATGGAAACAACCTAGATGTCCATCAGCAGATGAATGGATAAGCAAGCTGTGGTACATATACACAATGGAGTATTACTCAGCCATTAAAAAGAATACATTTGACTCAGTTCTAATGAGGTGGATGAAACTGGAGCCTATTATACAGAGTGAAGTAAGCCAGAAGGAAAAACATAAATACAGTATACTAACGCATATATATGGAATTTAGAAAGATGGTAACGATAACCCTGTGTACGAGACAGCAAAAGAGACACTGATGTATAGAACAGTCTTATGGACTCTGTGGGAGAGGGAGAGGGTGGGAAGATTTGGGAGAATGGCAATGAAACATGTAAAATATCATGTAGGAAACGGGTTGCCAGTCCAGGTTCGATGCACGATGCTGGATGCTTGGGGCTGGTGCACTGGGACGGCCCAGAGGGATGGTATGGGGAGGGAGGAGGGAGGAGGGTTCGGGATGGGGAACACATGTATACCTGTGGCGGATTCATTTTGATATTTGGCAAAACTAATACAATTATGTAAAGCTTAAAAATAAAATAAAATTAGAAAAAAAAATAAAGTCAACAATTAAACTTTTCAATGTAAATTAAGAGAAAGCAAATATATGGGAAAAATAAGTAAGAACTAGATATAGCCCATAACTGTTGAAGATTTATAAATTACTTATGGGCAATGTGATTTACTATAAACTATAAATAAGTTGAAACATATTTTAAAAGAAAGAACAACATTTACAGTAAACTTTAAGTGGGTCTATTAAATTTACATCCTTTTAATTCAAAATGTGATAACATAGAAAAATTAAGTGGAAAATTTCAAAGATTTTTAATTTGCCTCTTTATACTAATCTTTATATTACATGATGTTAGAAATACTATGATCAAACAAAGGTTAAAACTATACATGCACAAAGCTACATCTATACACACTACATATCTAAGAGCAAAGGCAGATAGTCAGCTCTGTCTCTATTGACTATTTTAAGTATTTTTAAGATAGTAGCATATAGGAAGTCATGTACAGTATTAATATTCCAACAGTCTATATTAAGAAATGTCATCTGTAATTACTCTTGTCCAATTTGGCATACTAAAATATATGGTAGTATCTGAAATACATTTAAAATTACATTTAAGTTTTAAGCCATTAACATTCAAACCAAATATTTTTCATATCTATCATATACGACAAACTGCAACCATTGTAATATAATAGCAGTGTTCTTATAATTAAAGGCAAATTCCTTTTTTCTTTAAATGCCTTGATTTTTCTATGAAACAATGACCACATAGTTGAAAAATGTGGATAATATGTGTAAAATTTTGATTTAAACCGTCTCCCACTTCTTTCTAAAGACATCAGCCAAGAAACTGAATAAGTCAGGGTGCCTTTCAAGATATTTAATTAAAATCTAATCCCACATTCTTAAAAGCTCACATAAATTAAGCTGTCATTCAGGAGATTTATGCATTCATATTTGCATATTACATACAATTCATCAATTACTCATGTTTGAAAGCAATGCCTTTCCCAGGGTGCTGAACTGCCAACAGTGCCAACAGGCACATGCAACTCACAAAACCATACCTGCTCATAACTTGGAGAAAGCTACCTCCATATGGCCCTTTGTTTGCACATCCATAGAGCTCCAAACACACTTAGAAAACTACTACTACTGTTTGATGGATTCTATTCAGCTAAATTTAACAGAGATGAAAATTTCACTTAATCTTGGTGAAATTGTATAGTGATGGCAATTCAAACAATCTTTATTCCACTTATGGAAAGTTTTAAGATTACAGGAAAGATACAGAATCGTTGCTGAGCTTCAGCATCACCAGCCAAACCAGTTAAGCTAAAAATATTCTCTTCAAGTTGATAGAAGGCAACCATTTGTTTAACATGACATATTTGAGTAAGGTAAAAAAGTAACAGATACACACCTTTGTGTCTACATACATACATTATACATAGATATACATACACAAAGAGAGAGAGAGAGATGAAGGTGAAAATATCAAATTGAGGAATCGACCATTGAGAACACTTGGAAAGTTTCAGATGTGGCAAAAACAAAATGCCCATAGCATTTCCAGAATGCATTTTTTCCTAAATACTTTTTGGGTGGAAAATGGAAAACTCTTTCATAGCACAATGTCTACAAGCAAATAGATGCAAAGACATATTTTCCCCCATGAGCTATAAGCTGTTACAAGATACCTTTAATCTTTCATACATACTGAGAAAAGAGGTCACTCCAGTAGACCCAAAGGGAAAATGGTATGCTTACAAGTCACCACACATAACAAAAAGAATGACACAAACATAATGGGGTAAGTTGAGCAACTGCTACATTTTACTTGAATCTATTTCTTGATAGTCAGGATAAGTATTTTAGAATTCCAAACACATGCTTGCTTTAAAAAGTGAGGCCTGAACCAGGGACATTTCTTCTTTCATACATTATGTCTTCCCTTCCCTAAAATTTGTCACCAATTCCTTTATCATTTAGATATTCAGAAATCTCCCAAAATTAAAGCACCTGGTAAATTTAAATTATTGTCTCTCATTCATTTTATGTAATTCATAAGTCTATGTATTTGCACAAGTGCATACTGTAGCTAATGTTCAGCAAATGACTCATAAAAATTTAACTCTATAAAGATGTTTCAAGTGCCCACTATGCACAAGGCACTGTGCTAGATGTTGTGGGGAGTATAAAGATGAATTATACATGATCAGAAATTTAAAAAAAGGGGGGGAAACACACACGTACATTAATGACTAAAATGCTAACATAAACAATGCATTTTGAGAACAAAAGGAAATATTCATCATAAAGTAGCATTTGATCTGGTCCTTAAAGATAAGTAGGATAAATGTAAAGACTGTTTCATAAATGTACATGCTCTGTCAAGAGGCCACGCTAATCCTTCCCTGTACCATTCCAAATTCTAGCATATGTTGATAGAAAAACATAATCAAAACTAGCTTGAGAATCTGGCCCACGTTCAAAGAAGGAAAAGAACATAGGAATACAGGAGATAAACATTGTGTCTTCTATTTATTTCCTATTTTCTATGGTACTTTCAGCTGGTTTAGTATAAACTGTGGTTTTACATATATGGAATATTGACTGTTAGACAGTCTTAAAGTCAATTGTCATTGGGTATTAACTTGTTGTTGAACATTAGCTGGAATATAATGACAGAAATAATAGTGGATTTATTCTATCAGAAGACAATATTTGCCTTTTATTCCTATCATCCTCTTCAATTTTCAAAATACTGACTTTCCCCAACAGGTGATAGTAATAGTGTATATTACTTTTGTCATATAATTTTAATGTAATACATTTCTATAAGCGACAGTACATTTACTGTCTGTAATGGGAGTAAGGGAACTGTAGAATAGAAGATTAAATGTTTGTGTATATGTATGTGTGTGTGTGATGTCACTCTCTCTAGCTGTAATTTAACCCTGAGGAAAAGCATTTGAGTTTGGTTCTGTATGAAAAAAAAATATCTCTCATGAGTTATCAGATTCAGTTAACAATGTTAGCAAAACAACTGATATTCGATGTGTCCAGTGCTCTAGCATTCAGCTTTAGTTTTCAGGCCTTCTTCAAATCCTCCACCTCTAAACCCTATAAAACCTATGTGGGTTTTAATTATGATCAAGAAGCTTAAAAAAAAAAAGCTAACTGTAAGAAAAAACCTATATGGACAGATTTTAGAATAATTAATTATTCATTGTAACAATTCAACTAATTAAATAATGTTTGAAATGTGTTATTTTTAAATATTGCAGTGTAGTAGGGATATGTACAATATAAGGTGATTATATCTGGACAGTTAGTGATAATTTACCATCATAATGTTTTGTCTTACAGGGCTAAAAAAAGTTCTTGACTTAAATCATAACTGCTATTTACAACTGAATGTTGTCTTATTACAATATCTTTTCCAAAATGAAGAGCAATGTATTATAACTGCCATCTGTCTCTCTTCAAGAAATATTTCTCTATTCTTTCAGGAAAAAAATCTTTACACACTATAACCTCACAATTTTATTTCTTCAGATGCATGTACCCTAATCTTGAATAATGTCTTATTGAATGATTAGAAAATAGTTCTTCATTTCTTATGCTTACTGTGGGAAGTTCCTATTTTCATAAAGGGAGGAAAATATTTCCTAGGTGAAAAATCATAGCAGAATTCAAACCAAAGGGAATTCAAGTTCTGTTAATAAATAAAACTTCCATAAAGCCAAATAACAAGGCTGACATTTACCAGATATATTAAAGAACAATCTATCCTAAGTTACTCACTATTCTAAATATTCAGTTCAGTTCAGTCACTCAGTCATGTCCGACTCTTTGCGACCCCATGAATCACAGCATATCAGTCCTCCCTGTCCATCACCAACTCCCGGAGTTCACTCAAACTCACGTCCATCGAGTGGGTGATGCCATCCAGTCATCTCATTCTCTGTCATCCCCTTTTCCTCCTGCACCCAATCCCTCCCAGCATCAGAGTCTTTTCCAATGAGTCAACTCTTTGCATAAGGTGGCCAAAGGACTGGAGTTTCAGCTTTAGCATCACTGCTTCCAAAGAACACCCAGGACTGATTTCCTTTAGAATGGACTGGTTGGATCTCCTTGCAGTCCAAGGGACTCTCAGGAGTCTTCTCCAACTCCACAGTTCAAAATATTGTTAAACTAACTAGTGAATTAAAAGTTATTGTAAGCCAGAATAAAGAGGAAAAAAGCCTCTTAATTGTCAGGATCCGTGTTAGGCATTACTGACAAAATGGAGGCATGGCCCCATCTCCCCTCCTCATCTCACAAGCATGGCCCAAGGATGAAGGAGTTAGGCCTTGTGATTCTGACTTGTTCTTTCCTTTCTTCGGTTGAGTTGGCTGGAAAGAATGTTAAGGTGATTGAGAGAAGCATAAGAAAGCACAAAGTCTTCTACAGTTGTGCCCAGAAAATAATCTATAAAATAACCATTGATATTTGTTCAAGGATCTTTACAAAGAATGTCCCAGGATGAGCACATAGGCCACAGCTTGAGGCTATGGGGAGGATTGTTATCTGCAACCTGTTTGTGAGGGAAATATGTATAGCAAAAGAAGATTGCTGAGTTTAGGGTTTAGGAATAATTAAGAATAGCTAGAAGCCTTTTTGGAGAAGGCAATGGCACCCCACTCCAGTATTCCTGCCTGGAAAATCCCATGGACGGAGGAGCCTGGAAGGCTGCAGTCCATGGGGTCACTGAGGGTCGGACACGACTGAGTGACTTCCCTTTCACTTTTCACCTTCATGCATTGGAGAAGGAAATGGCAATCCACTCCAGTGTTCTTGCCTGGAGAATCCCAGGGACAGGGGAGCCTGGGTGGGCTGCCGTCTATGGGGTCACACAGAGTCGGACACGACTGAGTGACTTAGCAGCAGAAGCCTTTTGAGGAGACAGTGATCTTAAGATACTAGGGGCACACAGGATTTAGAAAGATAAGAAATAAACTGAGGAATGTAGCATGAGTTACAATGTAATCACAAGTCAAGTACAGTAAATCTGGGTGGGGGAAACTAAAAATGTCAAACCTCTGACCTAATGCTTTTGTCAAAGTATAAAAGAGAACCTGAAGCTTGAAATAGACATGTAGTTCCGTACTATGAGTCAGAGGCTATATCATTGTCCATGGACACCGCTCACCCCTTCAGGCTGATTCCCTGGCTGCCGGAGCTGGACTCCGGCACTTAATCCCTATAAAATATATTGAAGTGACAAAATTTACAAAGTTGTTAGTGTTCTATGCTTATTTTAAAATGTATCTTAATGATAGGTTTAAGGGGATTCCCTGGTAACTCAGTTGGTAAAGAATCCACCTGCAATGCAGGAGACCCCAGTTGGATTCCTGGGTCGGAAAGATCTGCTGGATAAGGGATAGGCTACCCACTCCAGTGTTCTTGGGCTTTCATTGTGGCTCAGCTGCGAAAGAATCCACCTGCAATGCAGGAGACCTGGATTCAATCCCTGGATTGGGAAGATCCCCTGGAGAAGGGAAAGCCTACCCACTCCAGTATTCTGACCTAGAAAATTCCATGAACCGTAAAGCCCATGGGGTTGCAAAGAGTCGGATACAACTAAGCGACTTTCACTTCACTCTTACAATGATAGGTACACTATAAAAATATTTTATGCTACAGATGTGTGAAATGAATGATATATGCTCCGTTTAGAGGCTATTCTGATACACTGGTTTTGTTCTAGTCCAATAGTTATAGAAAATCTATAAATTCAATTCCAGTTCTAGCTGCATCATTGGATTAAAAAAAAATTTTGCTCAGTTTTTGATTGAGTAAAAATTATAATGATAATAATTTGGAGAGTTAGTAAGGCTTACTGCATTTTTTTGATCATCATTTAGTTTAATTCAAATCCTTATTTTAGATAATAGCAAAGAGCTAGACTCATGACTAAATTACAGCAGTGTTCAAAAATACCTTTAGTCTTTTGATATATAATGTGTAAGCATAATATCCTTCCACACTGTGTTAATTTTCATTTTACTTCCTCTTTATATTTTATGTCTAACAAAACTGTCTTAAATTAACTTATGCAAAAAATATGTTACATGATAGTTGTCTTCAAGAGTCTAATGATGTTATTATATGACGTACAACAGGTTATACAACTTCTGTGCTGGATAAGGCAGCACCTAACAGGAGAGATAAATGTCCTGTCCACTGTGAAACTCTATTATATGTATGTTGTTCAAGCAAGAAAATCATTGAAAATGACAGCTATTAAAAATGTTTAAATACATAGATTGATATCCATACTGTGCTAAAAGAAGCTCAATAAGTAGAGCATTTTCTATACTATAAACTTAAGGAAGGTGATAATTCTTTCCCCAAGCATATCTGAATGTGAAACCTTCTTACTACTTTTTTGCAAGTCTCTCCATGATCACCCATCAATTTTGCTGTCCATAATGCTGTTTCAATCAAAATAAGATTAACAGTGCCACAGCAGAATATCAAAGAAATCTCTAACTTACTGAGAGCACCTGTCAGGACAGAATGAGACAGAGTTTAGGCAGAAAACAGACACTGTTAACTCTCAAAGTTGGAGGATAAGGCAATAACAATTTCAATTCATTCAATGTGATATAGCAAATGTTTACTGAATTATTAATACTTAGCACTGATTAGCACTTTATAGATCTAGTAGAATTTGGAAACTTTACACACAAACATAGGTGCATGCATAAAGTACGTGTGTATTAACATCACCAGAGCCTAGTAGAACGAATGGCACGTGGTAAGCACTTAATAAAGGTTTATTGAATGACTTAATGATTTAATCAATTTTAGTTTTCTACAGAAAACATCCTAAAAATGTATCGTCACATCTCTTCTACCAATAATGTTATCTTTGTGAGGCTTATTGCAGACTATGGGTTAAAATGGAGGATGTAAAATAACTGCTGGGCTTTATTGCTTTGTCCTTACTCCTCATAAGCCATACAGGCTAAACTAAAGAGCTAAGTCTTTAATTTTCAACATATTAGATAATATCACATTATAACTGTCTTTGGGGTTTTGTTGGACTTTGAATACAAGTCTTTAACATGCTGACAAGATACACTTCCTAAACTTGTTTGGTGTGTGCATTAATTTCCAGGAGTAACAAGCTTGGAATCAACAAAAAGAGTGGTAATTTACAGATGCTTTAACTAGAAATGAGATGAGTTTACATCTTCAGAAAAAAGCTCAAAAAATAATTAGGAATATGCCCACTAGCTTTAAACTAAAATCAAAATTAAGAGAGTCCCTGACACCTTAAGAGAAGGAGTTAGAATTAAATCAGCAAGTGAAGACATGCTCAATGAGAAAGTGGAATAAGGACAAGTGGTAGATGTCATACTAATAAATAATAACAAGAAAATAGTAAGATAAATAAAATGGGCAATAGTTTACAAAGTTACAAATATAACCAAATGAAGAGGAGAATTCTGTAAATGGTATCCAAATATTCAGAACATTATTTTAGTCAATACTCCAACATCAAAATGTAAACATGTGCCATTATCTATTTCATGGTATTTTGCTTATATTCTATTATCCAAGCACAAATGAACTTGACTCATGACCATTGATAGTTACTATATATTTCTAGATTGATAGTTTCTATATATTTCACTCAGTCATGTCCAACTCTTTGCGACCCCATGGACTGTAGCCTACCAGGCTTCTCCGTCCATGGGATTTTCCAGGCAAGACTACTGGAGTGGGTTGCCATTTCCTTCTCCAGAGGATCTTTCTGACCCAGAGATTGAACTCGGGTCTCCCACATTGTAGGCAGACGCTTTGCCATCTGAGCCACCAGGGAAGTCATTCTAGATTGAAATACTGTCCAAATAGGAATGCAGTAAACAAGGCTTGCTCTGGCAGTTCTTTTACATCTTTCATTCTTAAGCAGAATTGGAACTTTCTGATCATTTCTAGTTATTGATAACAAGAAGCAGTCAGTTACTTAGGAAAAGAAAAAGAAAAGGAGAGTTAGGCATCATTTCTGCTGCCGCCATGATTGCACCCTTAAAACCATTTCTACATTAAAAGGTTAGGTATTTGAAACCAGTTACCCCAACATATAAAAAGTAACATATGACAACAGTTGTATGAACTTGAAGAAGCCTCACCAACCACATTCAATCACTGTAAAGTACCAACCCCACTTCTACCATTCAAAAACTTATCCATTTAGCCTACTAGTTTTATCTAGTTTATCAATGTTAGATATGCATTTAGATTGTGCATCCATGGGGAACCATATAGCACAGTCTTGAACTCCTCCAGCCTCCTTGCCCCAAATTGGCAAAATAAAATGACTCTCTTAAGGTCTTTAAGGTTACCTTCAAAGGTCATAGTATAGGAAATCAGTAACATATAGGCAAAACAAATGCATTATTCAATTTTTGTAATACTATAAAGAGATCCCCAACTCTTTGAGCTCTTGGAGCCCCAACTCAAAGCTCTTCAGATCATTCATTCTGAAAAAATCATTGAAAATGAATATATTAAAGCAATTTTTCTATGTATTGAGATTAGAGTATTTGTTACTTCAAAAAGAATTACTTACTGATAAACCATCTTTTTAAAGCTAATAGGAATCAAGTCAGGGCACAGAAGACTTAAGACATCAAAGTGATATCCTATAACATCAGGTACACATTTCTTCTATATACTCAAAGTTATGGTCAGTTTCATTGGATCTGGTGCCTCTTACTTCAAAGAACCTACAGATATCTGTCCTAATCTATGGCATGTGAATGTGTATTCTGCTAGTCAAGAATATCACACACACAAAAAAAAGAATATCACAAATTCAGAGCCATAATCTTGGGTGCTCTAAGCATTTAAGCATGATCTGATGGACACCATAGGCTCCTTTCAAAATGGAGCTGCTAGGAACATGCAAGTGTCCCTTGACAGTATAAAGACATAGAGTTTGCAAAGGAGGCAAATAGAGGTCACCTCTTTTTTGGACATGGGCATCCATGCAAATCTCTATCCATACCTCTATTCTGAAAGGATGGAAGAGTTCCAAATATACCAAAAATTCCCATTTGTGTACGTTGACTTTAGTTAAAATTTAAGACATTACTAATATTTTGCACTTTGTCTCTCTTTCTCTGAATTTAAAGCTGTACTATATTTCAAGTTTTATACTTCCACTAGAGTAAAAAAACAAATATTGCCATGGAAGATCCCTGAAAAATCTATCCATATATTTTCTTACAAGGAAATGCAGCAATGTAAATTTATAAAAATTGTTTAGCTTTAAATTGTGATTTTTAGAAGTTTAGGAGTCAAGAAAAAGTATAATACTGAGTTCAGCTCTATTCTTTGCTTAATATAATAATATATATTTCCTGTCTTAGTGACACTGACTTTCAGTCATTTTTATTCATTGTAAGCCTTTCTATTCTTAGCAACTAAAAGCTGTTCATCCTTCTAAAACTTCTTTACCTGAAGTTTTCTATCTTTTTCTATATCTATCTTAAGCATTTATACTTCTATCTTTTATTTAATAATTAATACAGAAATATATGAATTATTTTTCCTACTAGATTCATCAAGGGACAGGCCGGAAAAATACATGCCTTTATATACTCCTATGATATCATATACCTATGATAGGTATGACCTAAATCAAATCCCTTATGATTATACAGTGGAAGTGAGAAATAGATTTAAGGGCCTAGATCTGATAGATAGAGTGCCTGATGAACTATGGACTGAGGTTCGTGACATTGGACAGGAGACAGGGATCAAGACCATCCCCATGGAAAAGAAATGCAAAAAAGAAAAATGGCTGTCTGGGGAGGCCTTACAAATAGCTGTGGAAAAAGAGAAGCAAAAAGCAAAGGAGAAAAGGAAAGATATAAGCATCTGAATGCAGAGTTCCAAAGAATAGCAAGAAGAGATAAGAAAGCCTTCTTCAGCGATCAATGCAAAGAAATAGAGGAAAACAACAGAATGGGAAAGACTAGAGATCTTTTCAAGAAAATTAGAGATACCAAGGGAATGCAAAGATGGGCTGATAAACGACAGAAATGGTATGGACCTAACAAAAGCAGAAGATACTAAGAAGAGGTGGCAAGAATACACAGAAGAACTGTACAAAAAAGATCTTCATGACCCAGATAATCACGATGGTGTGATCACTCACCTAGAACCAGACACCCTGGAATGTGAAGTCAAGTGGGCCTTAGAAAGCATTACTACGAACAAAGCTAGTGGAGGTGATGGAATTCCAGTTGAGCTATTTCAAATCCTGAAAGATGATGCTCTGAAAGTGCTGCACTCAATATGCCAGCAAATTTGGAAAGCTCAGCAGAGGCCACAGGACTGGAAAAGGTCAGTTTTCATTACAGTCCCAAAGAAAGGCAATGACAAAGAATGCTCAAACTACCGCACAGTTGCACTCATCTCACATGCTAGTAAAATAATGCTCAAAATTCTCCAAGCCAGGCTTCAGAAATACGTGAACCGTGAACTTCCAGATGTTCAAGCTGGTTTTAGAAAAGGCAGAGAAACCAGAGATCCAATTTCCAACATCCACTGGATTATTGAAAAAGCAAGAGAGTTCCAGAAAAACATCTATTTCTGCTTTATTGACTATGCCAAAGCCTTTGACTGTGTGGATCACAATAAACTGTGGAAAATTCTGAAAGAGATGGGAATACCAGAACACCTGACCGGCCTCTTAGAAACATATATACAGAGGAGGAGGAGCCAAGATGGCAGAGGAGTAGGACGGGGAGAACACTTTCTCCCCCACAAATTCATCAAAAGAGCATTTAAACGTCGAGTAAATTCCACAAAACAATTTCTGAATGCCGGCAGAGGACATCAGGCACCCAGAAAAGCAACCCAACTCTTTGAAAGGAGGTAGGAAAAAATATAAAAGACAAAAAAAGAGACAAAAGAGGGAGGGACGGAGTTCCGTCCCGGGAAGGGAGTCTTAAAAAGAGAGAAGTTTCCAAACACCAGGAAACCTTCTCACTGCCGAATCTGTGCTGAACTTTGGAAGCACAGAGGGCAACATAACAGGGAGAAAAAATAAATAAACAACTAAAACTTACAGATTGTGAGTCCTACGGTAACTCCCCCAGCGGAGAAGCAGCGCAGACGCCTGCACGCGCCATTAGCAAGCGGGGGCTGGGCAGAGAGGTGCGGCGCGGGCTGCATCACTCAGAGTAAGAATCTGGCCTGAATACCCTGAGCGCTATCTGAGCAAAATAATTTGGGCTAGCAAACCAGACTGTGGGATATCTACCACGCGAAAAGCCAGCCCCAACCTAAGACACTGCCAGGCCCGTGCACAGAACAAAGAACTGAACAGACATAGCTGGCTACAGACCTTCCCCCTCCAGTGACAGGAAGCCAGAGCCAGAAGGGGGCAATCGCAGCCCCAGAGAGACATTATCTATAAAACTGTAAGTAGGCTTCTTTGCTAACTAAAACTTCTTGGGGGTCTGGACGGTTAACATCTGCCTGAGAAGGTGTGCCGGTTTTACACCCAGATAACCGAGTGGCGGGGAGGCGATAAGTCGCAGCATTGGCGCTCGCCAAACACCTCATCACCTGAGCTGCTCGGACCTGGGAAGAGCACAAAACACAGGCCCAACTGAGTCTGCGCCTCTGAGGACTACCCGAGTGCCTGAACCTGAGTGGCTTGGACCTGGGAGGTGCATGCAGCCCAGGGCCGGCCTCGGATTGTTCCCGGCGGAACAACCTAGAGCCCGAGCAGTGTGGGCAGGGAGGCTACACGCGCCGTGAGCGGGGGCAGACCCAGTGTGGCTGAGGCACTGCGAGCGCACGCCAGTGTTATTTGTTTGCAGCATCCCTCCCTCCCTCCCCACAGCATGACTGAACAAGTGAGCCTAAAAAAAAAAAAAAAATTTTTCCTCCACTGTCCCCTTTATGTCAGGGCGGAAACCAGACACTCAAGAGACCAGCAAACAGAAGAAGCTATGACAGAGGGAAACGCCCTGGAAGCTACAGGCAATAGATGAAAACCCTGTGGTTACTATGGACTACATAGGAAGGGGCCTATAGATCTTCAGAAATATAAGTCGGACCAAGGAACTAGCCAAAAATGAACTGAACCCCAAATACTCACAACAAAATTAGAAAAAAGTCCTAGATATATTTTTACGATCACTCTTTCTTTCTTTCTTTTTTTTTTAATTAAAAAAAAATTAAGTCCTCTATTGTTCCTTTAATTTTCACTTTTATAACCTATCACTTTGCAAAAAAAAAAAAAAAGACCCGATTTTTTTCTTCTTCAGCAAACTTCATATATATATATATATATATATATATATATATATATATATTTTATAATTTTTTGACCTTGGTTTTTTTTTTTTCTTCTTCTTTTCTTTAACATTGTATTTTTGAAATTTCAAACTCTACTCTAGTTTTTCAATTCTAGCTTTTTGGTATATGTTATCAATTTTGTACCTATAGTTTTTTTTATAATTTCTGTGACTTTTATTTTTTCTGTTTCTTTCTCTTCTTCTTTTATATAACATTGTATATCTGAAATTCCAAACTCTACTTTAGTTTTTTAATTTATGCTTTTTGGTATTTGATATCAATTTTGTACCTGTATTTTATGATTTTTATGACATTGTTTTTGTTTGTTTGTTTGTTTTCTCTCTTTATGTTTCTTCTTCCTTTTTTTAACATTGTATTTTTGAAATTCCAAACTCTACTCTAGATTTTTAATTTTTGCTTTTTGGTATTAGTTATCAATTTTGTACCTATATTTTCTTTATAATTTTCGTGACCTTGTTTGTTTTTCTTTGTTGGTTTTTTCTCTCTTTCTTTTCCTTCTTCTTTTCTTTAACATCATATTTTTGAAATTCCAAACTCTACTCTAGATTTTTAATTTTTGCTTTTATGTATTTGTTACCAATTTTGTACCTTTAAGAACCCAATCTTCAGGACCCATTTTTCACTAGGGAGCGAGATTACTGGCTTGACTGCTTTCTCTCCCTTTGGACTCTCCTTTTTCTCCACCAGGTTGCCTGTATCTCCTCCCTAACCCCTCTCTACTCTACCCAACTCTGTGAATTTCTGTGTGTTCCAGACGGTGGAAAACACTTAGGGAACTGATTACTGGCTGGATCTGTCTCCCTCCTTTTCATTCCCCCCTTTTATCCTTCTGGCCACCTCTGTCTCCTTCCTCCTTCTTCTCTGTCCTGTATAACTCCATGAACATCTCTGAGTGGTCCAGTTGTGAAGTGCACATAAGGAAGTGACTACTGCTACCCCACTCTCTCCACTACTGATTCCACCTCATCTCATTGGGGTCACCTCTAACTCCCTCCTCCCATTTCTCTTCTCCATGTAACTCTGTGAACCTCTCTGAGTGACCCTCACAGTAGAGAAACGTTTCATCTTTAATGTAGATGTTTTATCAATGGTGCTGTATAGAAGGAGAAGTTTTGAAACTTCTGTAAAAATAAGACTGATAACTGGAAGCAGGAGGCTTAAGTCCAAACCCTGACTCCAGGGAACTCCTGACTCCAAGGAACATTAATTGACAGGAGCTCATCAAACGTCTCCATACCGACACTGAAACCAAGCACCACACAAGGGCCAACGAGTTCCAGGACAAGACATACCAAGCAAATTCTTCAGCAACAAAGGAACACAGCCCTGAGCTTCAAAATACAAGCTGCCCAAAGTCACCCCAATACCATAGACATCTCATAACTCATTACTGGACATTTCATTGCACTTCAGAGAGAAGAAATACAGCTCCACCCATCAGAACACCGACACAAGCTTCCCTAACCAAGAAACCTTGACAAGCCACCTGTACAAACCCACACACAGCGAGGAAAAGCCACAATAAAGAGAACTCCACAAACTGCCAGAATACAGAAAGGACACCCCAAACTCAGCAATTTAAAAAAGATGAAGAGACAGAGGAATATCCAGCAGATAAAGGAACAGGATAAAAGCCCACCAAACCAAACAAAAGAGGAAGAGATAGGGAATCTACCTGATAAAGAATTCTGAATAATGATAGTGAAATTGATCCAAAATCTTGAAATTAAAATGGAATCACAGATAAATAGCCTGGAGACAAGGATTGAGAAGATGCAAGAAAGGTTTACCAAGGACCTAGAAGAAATAAAAAAGAGTCAATATACAATGAATAATGCAATAAATGAAATTAAAAACACTCTGGAGGCAACAAATAGTAGAATAACAGAGGCAGAAGATAGGATTAGTGAATTAGAAGATAGAATGGTAGAAATAAATGAATCAGAGAGGATAAAAGAAAAACGAATTAAAAGAAATGAGGACAATCTCAGAGACCTCCAGGACAATATTAAACACTACAACATTCGAATCATAGGGGTCCCAGAAGAAGAAGACAAAAAGAAAGACCATGAGAAAATACTTGAGGAGATAATAGTTGAAAACTTCCCTAAAATGGGGAAGGAAATAATCACCCAAGTCCAAGAAACCCAGAGAGTCCCAAACAGGATAAACCCAAAGAGAAACACCCCAAGACACATATTAATCAAATTAACAAAGATCAAACACAAAGAACAAATATTAAAAGCAGCAAGGGAAAAACAACAAATAACACACAAGGGAATTCCCATAAGGATAACAGCTGATCTTTCAATAAAACTCTTCAAGCCAGGAGGGAATGGCAAGACATACTTAAAATGATGAAAGAAAATAAACTACAGCCCAGATTATTGTACCCAGCAAGGATTTCATTCAAGTATGAAGGAGAAATCAAAAGCTTCTCAGACAAGCAAAAGCTGAGAGAATTCAGCACCACCAAACCAGCTCTCCAACAAATACTAAGGGATATTCCTAGACAGGAAACACAAAAACAGTGTATAAATTCGAACCCAAAACAATAAAGTAAATGGCAATGTGATCATACTTATCAGTAATTACCTTAAACGTAAATGGGTTGAATGCCCCAACCAAAAGACAAAGACTGGCTGAATGGATACAAAAAAAAGACCCCAACATATGTTGTCTACAGGAGACCCACCTCAAAACAGGGGACACATACAGACTAAAAGTGAAGGGCTGGAAAAAGATTTTCCATGCAAATAGGGACCAAAAGAAAGCAGGAGTAGCAATACTCATATCAGATAAAATAGACTTTAAAACAAAGGCTGTGAAAAGAGACAAAGAAGGTCACTACATAATGATCAAAGGATCAATCCAAGAAGAAGATATAACAATTATAAATATATATGCACCCAACACGGGAGCACCACAGTATGTAAGACAAATGCTAACAAGTATGAAAGGAGAAATTAACGATAACACAATAATAGTGGGAGACTTTAATACCCCACTCACATCTATGGATAGATCAACTAAACAGAAAATTAACAAGGAAACACAAACTTTAAATGATACAATAGACCAGTTAGACCTAATTGTTATCTATAGGACATTTCATCCCAAAACAATGAATTTCACCTTTTTCTCAAGCGCTCATGGAACCTTCTCCAGGATAGATCACATCCTGGGCCATAAAGCTAGCCTTGGTAAATTCAAAAAAAATAGAAATCATTCCAGCATCTTTTCTGACCACAATGCAGTAAGATTAGATCTTAATTACAGGAGAAAAACTATTAAAAATTCCAACATATGGAGGCTGAACAACACGCTGCTGAATAACCAACAAATAACAGAAGAAATCAAAAAAGAAATCAAAATTTGCATAGAAACGAATGAAAATGAAAACACAACAACCCAAAACCTGTGGGACACGATAAAAGCAGTCCTAAGGGGAAAGTTCATAGCAATACAGGCACACCTCAAGAAACAAGAAAAAAAGTCAAATAAATAACCTAACTCTACAACTAAAGCAACTAGAAAAGGAAGAAATGAAGAATCCCAGGGTTAGTAGAAGGAAAGAAATCTTAAAAATTAGAGCAGAAATAAATGCAAAAGAAACAAAAGAAACCATAGCAAAAATCAACAAAGCCAAAAGCTGGTTCTTTGAAAGGATAAATTAAATTGACAAACCATTAGCCAGACTCATCAAGAAACAAAGGGAGAAAAATCAAATCAATAAAATTAGAAACGAAAATGGAGAGATCACAACAGACAACACAGAAATACAAAGGATCATAAGAGACTACTATCAACAATTATATGCCAATAAAATGGACAACTTGGAAGAAATGGACAAATTCTTAGAAAAGTACAACTTTCCAAAACTCGACCAGGAAGAAATAGAAAACCTTAACAAACCCATCACAAGCATGGAAATTGAAACTGTAATCAAAAATCTTCCAGCAAACAAAAGCCCAGGTCCAGACAGCTTCACAGCTGAATTCTACCAAAAATTTAGAGAAGAGCTAACACCTATCCTGCTCAAACTCTTCCAGAAAATTGCAGAGGAAGGTAAACTTCCAAACTCATTCTATGAGTCCACCATCACCCTAATACCAAAACCTGACAAAGATCCCACAAAAAAAAGAAAACTACAGGCCAATATCACTAATGAACATAGATGCAAAAATCCTAAACAAAATTCTAGCAATCAGAATCCAACAATACATTAAAAAGATCATACACCATGACCAAGTGGGCTTTATCCCAGGGATGCAAGGATTCTTCAATATCCGCAAATCAATCAATGTAATGCACCACATTAACAAATTGAAAAATAAAAACCATATGATTATCTCAATAAATGCAGAGAAAGCCTTTGACAAAATTCAACACCCATTTATGATAAAAACTCTCCAGAAAGCAGGAATAGAAGGAACATACCTCAACATAATAAAAGCTATATATGACAAACCCACAGCAAACATTATCCTCAATGGAGAAAAATTGAAAGCATTTCCTCTAAAGTCAGAAACAAGACAAGGGTGCCTACTTTCACCATTACTATTCAACATAGTTTTGGAAGTTTTGGCCACAGCAATCAGAGCAGAAAAAGAAATAAAAGGAATCCAAATTGGAAAAGAAGAAGTAAAACTCTCACTATTTGCAGATGACATGATCCTCTACATAGAAAACCCTAAACACTCCACCAGAAAATTACTAGAACTAATCAATGACTATAGTAAAGTTGCAGGATATAAAATCAACACACAAATCCCTTGCATTCCTATACACTAATAATGAGAAAACAGAAAGAGAAATTAAGGAAACAATTCCATTCACCATTGCAACGGAAAGAATAAAATACTTAGGAATATATCTACCTAAAGAAACTAAAGACCTATATATAGAAAACTATAAAACACTGGTGAAAGAAATCAAAGAGGACACTAATACATGGAGAAATATACCATGTTCATGGATTGGAAGAATCAATATAGTGAAAATGAGTACACTACCCAAAGCAATTTATAGATTCAAGCCAATCCCTATCAAGCTACCAACAGTATTCTTCACAGAGCTAGAACAAATAATTTCACAATTTGTATGGAAATACAAAAAACCTCGAATAGCCAAAGCGATCTTGAGAAAGAACAATGGAACTGGAGGAATCAACCTACCTGAATTCAGGCTCTACTACAAAGCCGCAGTTATCAAACAGTATAGTACTGGCACAAGACAGAAATATAGATCAATGGAACAAAACAGAAAGCCCAGAGATAAATCCATGCACTTATGGACACCTTATCTTTGACAAAGGAGGCAAGAATATACAATGGATTAAAGACAATGTCTTTAACAAGTGGTGCTGGGAAATCTGGTCAACCACTTGTAAAAGAATGAAACTAGAACACTTTCTAACACCATACACAAAAATAAACTCAAAATGGATTAAAGATCTCAACGTAAGACCAGAAACTATAAAACTCCTACAGGAGCACATAGGCAAAACACTCTCTGACACTCATCACAGCAGGATCCTCTATGACCCACCTCCCAGAATATTGGAAATATAAGCAAAAATAAACAAATGGGACCTAATTAACCTTAAGAGCTTCTGCACATCAAAGGAAACTATTAGCAAGGTGAAAAGACAGCGTTCAGAATGGGAGAAAATAATAGCAAATGAAGCAACCGACAAACAACTAATCTCAAAAATATACAAGCAACTCCTACAGCTCAACTCCAGAAAAATAAATGACCCAATCAAAAAATGGGCCAAAGATCTAAATAGACATTTCTCCAAATAAGACATACAGATGGCCAACAAACACATGAAAAGATGCTCAACATCACTCATTATCAGAGAAATGCAAATCAAAACCACTATGAGGTACCATTTCACACCAGTCAGAATGGCTGCGATCCAAAAGTCTACAAGTAATCAATGCTGGAGAGGGTGTGGAGAAAAGGGAATCCTCTTACACTGCTGGTGGGAATGCAAACTACTACAGCCACTATGGAGAACAGTGTGGAGATTCCTTAAACAACTGGAAATAGAACTGCCTTATGATCCAGCAATCCCACTGCTGGGCATACACACTGAGGAAACCAGAAGGGAAAGAGACACGTGTACCCCAATGTTCATCGCAGCACTGTTTATAATAGCCAGGACATGGAAGCAACCTAGATGTCTGTCAGCAGATGAATGGATAAGAAAGCTGTGATACATATACACAATGGAGTATTACTCAGCCATTAAAAAGAATACATTTGAATCAGTTCTAATGAGGTGGATGAAACTGAAGCCTATTATACAGAGTGAAGCAAGCCAGAAGGAAAAACACCAATACAGTATACTAACGCATATATATGGAATTTAGAAAGATGGTAACAATAACCCTGTGTATGAGACAGCAAAAGAGACACTGATGTATAGAACAGTCTTATGGACTCTGTGGGAGAGGGAGAGGGTGGGAAGATTTGGGAGAATGGCATTGAAACATGTAAAATATCATGTATGAAATGAGATGCCAGTCCAGGTTCGATGCACGATACTGGATGCTTGGGGCTGGTGCACTGGGACGACCCAGAGGGATGGTATGGGGAGGGAGGAGGGAGGAGGGTTCAGGATGGGGAACACATGTATACCTGTGGCGGATTTATTTTGATATTTGGCAAAACTAATACAATTATACAAAGTTTAAAAATAAAATTAATTAAAAAAAAGAAAATAAAAAGAAAATAAAATGTAACCATATAAAAATTAAAAAAATAAATAAATAAACCACATAGAAGTTTACAAAATCAAAAAAAAAAAAAAAAAGAAACATATATACAGGTCAGGAAGCAACAGTTAGAACTGGACATGGAACAACAGACTGGTTCCAAATAGGAAAAGGAGTTCGTCAAGGCTGTATATTGTCACTCTGCTTATTTAACTTATATGCAGGGTACATCATGAGAAACGCTGGGCAGGAAGAAGCACAAGCTGGAATCAAGATTGCCGGGAGGAATATCAATAACATCAGATATGCAGATGACACCACCCTTATGGCAGAAAGTGAAGAGGAACTAAAAAGCCTCTTGATGAAAGTGAAAGTGGAGAGTGAAAAAGTTGGCTTAAAACTCAACATTCAGAAAACGAAGATGGTGGCATCTGGTCCCATCACTTCATGGGAAATAGATGGAGAAACAGTGGAAACAGTGTCAGACTTTATTTTTTTGGGCTCCAAAATCACTGCAGATGGTGACTGCAGCCATGAAATTAAAAGACGCTTACTCCTTGGAAGAAAAGTTATGACCAACCTAAATAGCATATTGAAAATCAGAGACATTACTTTGCCAACAAAGGTTCGTCAGTCAAGGTTATGGTTTTTCCTGTGGTCATGTATGGTTGTGAGAGTTGGACTGTGAAGAAGGCTGAGCACCGAAGAATCGATGCTTTTGAACTGTGGTGTTGGAGAAGACTCTTGAGAGTCCCTTGGACTGCAAGGAGATCCAACCAGTCCATTCTGAAGATCAGCCCTGGGATTTCTTTGGAAGGAATGATGCTAAAGCTGAAACTCCAGTACTTTGGCCACCTCATGTGAAGAATTGACTCATTGGAGAAAATTCTGATGCTGGGAGGGATTGGGGGCAGGAGGAGAAGGGGACGACAGAGGATGAGATGGCTGGATGGCATCACTGACTTGACAGACGTGAGTCTGAGTGAACTCCAGGAGTTGGTGATGGACAGGGAGGCCTGGCATGCTGCAATTCATGGCGTCACAAAGAGTTGGACACAACTGAGTGACTGAACTGAACTCAACTGATACTCCTATAATGCCCAGTATAGTTATTTGAATATTATCATATGCATGAAAATAGAATTATACACATATAATACACTTAATGATAACTAACATGTTTTTCAAAGTTAAATAATTAGCAGAATTGTTCAGAGAATGGAATATTATGGTTAGCACATTTTAGAACTTTGCTAAATCTGCTCAAAATGACTATTGAAAGAATGTTTAAAGACCTGTAGTTTAATATCTTTAGACATATGTTTGAAAAAATTTCTACTTTTGTAAAAACAATTTTATAAATTGGGATATTTTTCAGATGACCAGAGATCTTGCTATAACTTCGTTTCATCATTGTGAATATAAGCAACCACTGTGCCATAATAGCAATGCAGAGAGAAAACAAAGTTGAAATGGGAAAAAATAGATTTTATTTTCTTTGGCTCCAAAATCACTGTGGACAGTTACTGTAGCCTTTGGACAAAAGCAATGATAAACAGAGAGGATATTAAAAAGTAGAAGCATCATTTTGCCAACAAAGGTCCATCTAGTCAAAGCTATGGTTTTTCCAGTAGTCATGTACGGATGTGAGAGTTTGACTGTAAAGAAGGCTGAGCGCCAAAGAATTGACGCCTTTCAATTGTGGTGCTGGAGAACACTCTTGAGAGTCCCTTGGACTTCAAGGAGGTCAAATCAGTCAATCTAAAAGGAAATCAACCTTGAATATTCATTGGAAGAACTGATGCTGAAGCTGAAGCTCCAATACTTTGGCCACCTGATGTGAAGAGCTGACTCATTGCAAAAAACCCTGATGCTGGGAAAGACTGAGGGCAGGAGGAGAAAGGAGAAACAGAGGATGAGATGGTTGGATAGCATTACCGACTCAATGAACATGAGTTTGAGCAAACTCCAGGAGACAGTGAGGGACAGAGAAGCCTGACAGGCTGCAGTCCTTAGTGACTGAACAACAACAACAATTGATCCCAAGATAATTCTTGAATTGCCTTATCTTACCATATTCTCCTCAAAGTTAAGTAAAACTCCCCAGAGAAATTTGCTTAACTGAGTATTTCAAGTAGTTGTTTTTCTGTAACATCACCAAGAATAGCATTTCCTACCAGCTCTACAGAATGAGCCAGACATCCATGTTCTATTAAAAATATACTATGCAAGTATATATGTATATATATGCATGCATGTTCAGTTTATTCAGTCGTGTTTGACTCTTTGCGACCCTATGGACTATAGCTCACCAGGTTCCTCTGCCCATGGGATTCTCCAGGCAAGAATACTGGAGTGGGTTGCCATGCCTTCCTCCAGGGAAATCTTCCCAACCCAGGGATCAAACCTACATCTTCTGCATTGCAGGCAGATTCTTTACCACTGAGCCATGGGGGAAAACCCATATATATGCATAATGTATAAATTGTAAATGTATAAATAAATATATACAAAAGTTACAAATGTGTAAATACAAAAATATAAAAGATTATATAAATACATAGATACAAAATAATTCAAAACTCTTATGATAACAAACAACTTATCACAATGAATAGGCATTTTGCAGTTCTTCATGTTACTGTGGACTTGTGAATTTGCAAAAAGGAGCAAAGAATATATTAATTAGGTGAACAATACATGTACAATCCCTTTTCTGCAAAAATGCTCTTATTTGAATGGTAAAATCTAATGATGCCAACTGATTTTCAACTTTTAGTTTTGTATTCTCTGCTATTCATTTCCCACTCATCATCTTAATTAATTTCACTCTATTCATTCTGCTTTCATGTCAATATAATGCAAAAATATAACAACCAAAACACCATTCCCAAGAAAGGATTTTACAGTATTCTAAGCTTGCCTGGAGAATCCCATGGACAAAGGAGCCTGGAAGGCTATTGGGTCACATGAGTCGGATGTGACTTAGTGACTAAACCACCAACAAGGATAATGTTCATTTTATACAAAAATATATCTAAGAGAAATATAAAGAAACTATTCAATTCAGAGTGAGCTACTGAATTACTCTTACATATTTATAGTTTAATCTGTTATTTTCCTTCCTTCTTATCTCTATCTTATTACATGTGTTTTTAACATCACAAATATTTTCAATTAAATGGAAAATCAACAATGCTTTCTTCTCTAAATATAGAGATGGAAACCTCTCAATGACATTTCTATATGGATAGCCTTCCATAATTTTTACATAATGTTTTTTGGTCAAGGTCTTGCAAATACTTTCCAAAATAATTACCTTTCTGCCAAGAAGTTCTGAGTGTATATTACTTTTCCATATGTGAAAGAGGAAACTTATCCAATAAATAAGAGGCCGAAACTTTGAAAGGGTAAATCTCAAAAGCAAATTAGACCTCTGATGACACAAACTCCAAGGAAAATCAAATACAATATTTCTTCTATGAATTTGTAATTGCATACCAGAAAGTAAAATATAAGATAAACATTTTTCTGTTTGTTTTTCACTTTCACAGAAACTCCATCCTTATATGCTTTTAGATGGTTACATTTTGCTGACATTTACAAACATTTCATGTTGATCTTACATGGGTCACATCAATCATCTATACAGTTTCAATGACACTTTGTTAAATAAACTCTCATGAAAGATTTATAGAGAATTTGATAAAAGTAAAGAAGATGTAGTTTAGCTTTTAAAGCTGCATTATCCCTTTTCTGAAGGGTAATATCATTTCTAACATACCAGTAAGGTTTTCTAGCAATAAATACAGAAAGAAAAAAATAAAAACCCCTTTCCCCCATACTTGTATTTGCATAACATTCCTCTTCCAAACATAGGAGGTGGGAAGGGGGAAAGAACCATCCCAATTTAATGCTCCTTAGGTTTAATGGTTGTGCATTGATCCCATTTTAAGAAACATTACATGTAAGTTAACATGAAGGAAGCAAACAAGTGCTTCCTTCAAATACCTGAATACTTGTATTCTGAATTGGATGCTATATGATGACAAAAATGACACAAATTATTCCTAACACATTATTGAGGTATTCAAGTGAAAAAGGGTTACAATGGAATTCATAGATTTTTTTAGCATGAATAATTACAAAATGCAACCATTTAATTGAACCTTAAGCTACCAGCTGCCTTAGACATGTGGATAGTTTCATTGTTTTCTCATGAAATTAAAAACAGGTTATTTTGACTTTGACTTGTCAAGTCACTCAGCCTCTAGCAGACAAGCAATAATGAAGTCATGATACAATAATGTTCACAATTATATATCACATTGTGGCAGCAGATTAGGCAATAAAGATGTTGTTAGCATCATGGATATCATTTCTTTTTTCACTTTACATATGAATTTGTTGAAAAGAATCAATACTATTTAGAATATAATTCCAAATTGTGGCACCATTCTAGACTCTTATGTAAGACTCCTTGCCTAATGATATACTTGCTGAGATATTTCCTTTTCTACCAAGTCTCAGGAAAATTTTAAAATCTTTCAGATAACTGAATTTTGTTGCCTGAAAAACAAGGATATAATCTGATAAAGAATAATTTATAGACTAAAAATTTCAGATGCTTATATTTAAGATACTAAACTATATATGCTAGAACTAAAAAATATAAATGCTTAGTACAATATTTTACATATGTCAAATGCACATGATGTATTAAATATTAAGGCATTTACTGGTTATGTATCTAAAGATGAGTATAGACCTGTTGTGTGATCAAATATGTTTTTAAAAAATAAGTTCTACTATAGTTCAGTTCAGTTCAGTCGCTCAGTCATGTCCGACTCTTTGCAACCCCATGAATCACAGCACGCCAGGCCTCCCTGTCCATCACCAACTCCCGGAGTTCACTCAGACTCACGTCCATCAAGCCATCTCATCCTCTGTCGTCCCCTTCTCCTCCTGCCCCCAATCCCTCCCAGCATCAGAGTCTTTTCCAGTGAGTCAACACTTCGCATGAGGTGGCCAAAGTACTGGAGTTTCAGCTTTAGCATCATTC
Organism: Bos indicus; assembly: GCF_029378745.1. NCBI lineage: Eukaryota > Metazoa > Chordata > Mammalia > Artiodactyla > Bovidae > Bos > Bos indicus. The sequence continues at coordinate 71,571,355 of NC_091789.1, forward strand.
CTTCCAAAGAAATCCCAGGGCTCATCTTCTTCAGAATGGACTGGTTGGATCTCCTTGCAGTCCAAGGGACTCGCAAGAGTCTTATCCAACACCACAGTTCAAAAGCATCAATTCTTCAGTGCTCAGCCTTCTTCACAGTCCAACTCTCACATCCATACATGACCACAGGAAAAACCATAGCCTTGACTAGACAGACCTTTGTTGGCAAAGTAATGTCTCTGCTTTTCAATATGCTATCTGATGCTGCTGCTGCTAAGTCACTTCAGTCGTGTCCGACTCTGTGCGACCCCATAGACGGCAGCCTACCAGGCTCCCCCGTCCCTGGGATTCTCCAGGCAAGAACACTGGAGTGGGTTGCCATTTCCTTCTCCAATGCATGGAAGTGAAAAGAGAAAGTGAAGTCACTCGGTTGTGTCCGACTCTTAGCGAGCCCATTGACTGCAGCCCACCAGGCTCCTCCAACCATGGGATTTTCCAGGCAAGAGTATTAGAGTGGGGTGCTGTGCCATTGCCTTCTCTGTAATATGCTATCTAGGTTGGTCATAACTTTCCTTCCAAGGAGTAAGCGTCCTTTAATTTCATGGCTGCATTCACCATCTACAGTGATTTTGGAGCCCAAAAAAATAGTCTGACACTGTTTCTCCATCTATTTCCCATGAAGTGATGGGACCGGATGCCATGATCTTCGTTTTCTGAAAGTTGAGCTTTAAGCCAACTTTTTCACTCTCCACTTTACTTTCATGAAGAGGCTTTTTAGTTCCTCTTCACTTTCTGCCATAAGGGTGGTGTCATCTGCATATCTGATGTTATTGATATTTCTCCCAGCAATCTTGATTCCAGCTTGTATTTCTTCCAGTCCAGAGTTTCTCATGATGTACTCGGCATATAAGTTAAATAAGCAGGATGACAATATACAGCCTTGTCGAACTCCTTTTCCTATTTGGAACCAGTCTGTTGTTCCATGTCCAGTTCTAACTGTTGCTTTCTGACCTGCATATAGGTTTCTCAAGAGGCAAGTCAGGTGGTCTGGTATTCCCATCTCTTTCAGAATTGTCCACAGTTTATTGTGATCCACACAGTCAGAGGCTTTGGCATAATCAATAAAGCAGAAATAGATGTTTTCCTGGAACTCTCTTGCTTTTTCCATGATCCAGCGGATGTTGGCAATTTGATCTCCAGTTCCTCTGCCTTTTGTAAAACCAGCTTGAACATCAGGAAGTTCACGGTTCACGTATTGCTGAAGCCTGGCTTAGAGAATTTTGAGCATGACTTTACTAGCATGTGAGATGAGTGCAATTGTGCAGTACTTTGAGCATTCTTTGGCATTGCCTTTCTTTGGGATTGGAATGAAAACTGACCTTTTCCAGTCCTGTGGCCACTGCTGAGTTTTCCAAATTTGCTGGCATATTGAGTGCAGCACATTCACAGCATCATCTTTCAGGATTTGAAATAGCTCAACTGGAATTCCACCACCTCCACTAGCTTTTGGTTGAAGTACACTAAGCATACTTTATAAAACAAAAGCCCCGAGACAGTGTACCTTTGAAACACAGCATTCATAATCCATTTACACAAGAAAGTGAAAGTAACTTAGTCATCTCCATCTCTTTGTGACCCAATGGACTATACAGCCCATGGAATTCTCCAGGTCAGAATACTGGAATGAGTAGCCTTTTCCTTCTCCAGCGGATCTTCCCGACCAAGGAATCAAATCAGGGTCTCCTGCACTGGAGGGGGATTCTTTACCAACTTAGCAATCAGGGAAGGCCCTCATTTACACACAGCAGTTTGAAATTTACTAATCACATTAAAAAGCAGAGACATTACTTTGCCAATAAAGGTCTGTCTGGTCAAAGCTATGGTTTTTCCAATAGTCATGTATGGATGTGAGAGTTGGATTATAAAGAAAGCTAAGTGCTGAATAATTGATGCTTTTGAACTGTGGTGTTGGAGAAGACTCTTGAGAGACCCTTGGACAGCAAGGAGATCCAACCAGTCCATCCTAAAGGAAATCAGTCCTGAATATTCATTGGAAGGACTGATGCTGAGGCTGAAACTCCAATATTTGGCCACCTGATGTGAAGAACTGACTCATTTGAAAAGACCATGATGCTGGAAAAAATTGAGGGCAGGAGGAGAAGGGGATGACAGAGGATGAGATGGTTGCATGGCATCACCAGCTCGATGGCCATGAGTTTGAGTAAACTCCAGGAGTTGGTTATGGACAGAGAAGCCTGGTGTGCTGCAGGCCATGGGGTCACAGAAAGTCAGACACAACTGATCTACTGAACTGAATCTTATAATAATAAGATAATATAATATATAGATATAATATGTAAAATATATTTTTCTATTTCAAAGGCTACATTTCTCCTCTGATAAGAGTTACTAAATTTTTCTTACACATTTTAATGTCAAAATATCTTTCTCTTAAGCATCTTTCTTTATGAAACCACAATAATGCCTAACATGTTTTACTCATGTGAGAGTAGGCTGTTTTTAACTTTTGGTTCTTTTATTCTTAAGTAAAGAACTCTTTACTTATTATGAAATTAAGGGAGAAGTTCCTGAATTGGTAAGTTTGAAGGAGGAGCACACTTGATTTTTAAATTGTCTTGACTTAGCATTTCAGTAGTAGAAATACATTTTGAGAATCACTGGGCAATTTTTTGCTTCCCAGGTGGCACAGTGGTAAAGAACATGCCTGCCAGTGAAGGAGAAGCAGGTTCAATCCCTAGATCAGGAAGATCCCCTGGAGTAGGAAATGCCAACCCACTCCAGTATTCTTGCCTGGAAAATTCCATGGACAGTGGAGCCTGGTGGGCTAAAGTTCATGGGGTCACAAAAGAGTTGGGCACAACTGAGAGACTGAACATGGACAATTTTATAGTAGTTAGTAAGTAATAAGGGCATTATTAATATAATACAAAGGCAGCTTATTATTACACTCCTATATATAAAAAGACATTCACTATCCTGTTCATGGCTTATCATAAGAATTTTGAGTAAGAGAACTTAGCTTTCAAAATAGAAAAAGCTAAATAAGCACTCTACTTAATAGCACCATATCTGTACCCTTACTATCTTGTCTCAGTTGTTTTCATTACAAAACTATTACAATTCAATCATTAGCTTTGGTAAACTGATATTTAAGAGATTCTTATTCTAAGTAAAACTAAGCATTATCTATGAAAGTAGAGACTACAAAAAATGAAACATGGCATTTTAATTATCTTTAATATTTACAAGTTAAGGTTGCTAAGTTGAAGTTCAGTGTAATATATTTGCATCCTATATTAGATTGTCACACAAACTTAGAGGTTAATAAAATATGTTTGAATCCTCATGAATCCAAATGAGCAAATATATAAAGCCTACAGCATGGTGTCAGGTACACAGTGAGTGCTCAAAGGTTGATTTTAAATAACTAAAAGGATTCTCTCAGAAAACATTTGAAAGAAACAGCTAAAACTCTAGCAAAAAGTACAATTAATTTTTCATTAAATTTTTGAGATGCATCCAGATGCCTTTTAATTGTCTTTAAGAGTTTAAACAGCATCTATAAATATCTCTCCTGATCTACAGTGTTAACTTCTGGAAACAAGTTTTACAGGGCAAAACATGTGTTATAAAACAAATAAAGAACAAAATAGCATGTTATTTTCATGTCTGATGTGAAAAAAAAGTTTATATTTGGAATGCTTACATGATTTGAAAGCAAGTATTTATAATTAAATGATACCTCATTTCTATATTTTAAAATAGTTTAAGCCCTTATATGATAAGTAATTCTTCTGTACAGTAAATTTTACCTCACAATTCTTAACCCTTTATCTATGGAAAATTCTAAAATGTGTCCAATTATACTATATCTGACTCTTACAAATTCTTTGGTACAGACTTGAACATGAAACCAACTTTAAAAATCCATTATAAGCGTATCTTATTTATGCATACTGAGTATTCATTGAAAACTAAAATGCTGTATTATTTCATGACCACATCATCACTATCAGAAGTCCTGGGTGGTCCCAAGATGGTGGAGGAGTAGGACAGGGAGACCACTTTCTCCCCAACAAATTCATCAAAAGATCGTTTGAATTCTGAGCAACTTCCACAAAACAACTTCTGAACACTGGTGTAGGATACCAGGCACCTAGAAAGGCAGTCCATTCTCTTTGAAAGGAGGTAGGACAAAATATAAAAGACAAAGGAAGGAAAGGAAAGTTAGTCTCACAGTGGTGTCTGACTCTTTGCAATCCCATGGACTGTAGCCTGGCAAGTCCTCTGTCCATGGAATTCTCCAGGCAAGAGTACTGGAGTGGGTTGCCATTCCCTTCTCCAGGGAATCTTCCTGAGCCAGGTTCAATCCTGGGTCTCCTGCATTGCAGGCAGAGTCTTTACCAACTGAGATACTGGAGAAGCCCCAAAAAGACAAAAAGAGAGACAAAAGACTTAGGGATGGAGACCTGTCCTGGGGAGGGAGTCATGAAGGAGGAACAATTTCCAAACAGCAGGAAACTCTCTCACTGTCAGGTCTGTCTGGTGTTTTGGAATCTCAGAAGGCAACATAACCAGGAGGAAAAAAACAAAAAAACAAAAACAGAAAACATGCCTAACCGCAACTCCCAGTGGAGAAGTAGCCCAGACACTCTCATCTGCCACCAGCAAGCAGAGGCTGGACCAGGGAGGCACAGGTTGCATGTTTAGGGTAAGGACCAGGCCTCAATGCACTGAGGACAATCTGAGGGAGATAACTTGATACAGCAACCCAAACTGTGGGATGAAAGAAAGTGAAAGTGAAGTCGCTCAGTCATGTCTGACTCTTTGCGACCCCATGGATTTTAGCCTACCATGCTCCCCTGTCCGTGGGATTTTCCAGGCAAGAGTACTGTAGTGGGTTGCTATTTCCTTCTTCAGAGGATCTTCCCAATCCAGAGATCCAACCCAGGTCTCCCCCATTGTAGGCAGACGCTTTACTGTCTGAGCCACCAGGGAAGTCAGCTGGCGGGGGAGGTGGGGGGGGAGGGGAATTTCCCACAAAAGGCTCTAACCTAAGGCACAGCCTGGCCTGCTCACAGAACAAAGGATTGAGAGAATACCAAAGGAGAATTAGCCGGCTGCATGCAGGCCCCTCCCGTGCCACTGGAGGCAGAGAGGCAGGTATGCAACAGCAAGAGCCAGAAGGCAAGGGGCAATCTCGACCCCAGAGACCTGCATCCTCCACCAAACTGTGAGCAGGTGCCCAGTTGCTAAACAAATCTTCCTAGCAGACGGTTGACATCTGCCAGGAGAGTCACAGCCTGAGATCAGCTCCCCAGAGGAGACATATGGCACACCTGAGGTGGTACTCTCCAGGTGCAACTGGAAAACTGAGGGGCCAGGACTGGGGAGGTGATTAAGATGCACAGCCCACTTAGGACAGTGTGCTTGCCAAGCACCTGGTGGCCTTAGCTCCTTGGACCTGGGAAGGGCATAAAATGCACGCCCAACCAAGTCTGTGCCTTTGCAGAGTACCCAAGAACCAGAACCTGAGCAGCTTAGACCTGGGAAGTGCATGAAACGCAAGGCCTGCTTTGGACAGTACCCCTGCAGAGCAACCTGGAGCCTGAGCAATGTAGAATGAGAAAGCACATGCACCATGAGCTGAGGCAAACCCAGTGTAGTCCATAAACTATGGGTACTCCCCACACACGCCAGTGATATTTGTTTGCATGTTCCTCCCTCCTGACAACACAATTGAACAGGTGAGCCTAAATATGTGATCATCTTCACCCCCTTGTGTCAGGGTGGAAATTAGACACTGAAGAGACTTGCAAACAGAGGAAGCCAAAATAAACAAAGAACAGGGAACTGCTCTGGAAGTGACAGGTGCTACAGATTAAAACCATGTAGTTAACATTGAATAAGCATTGGAAGGGGCCTATAGACCTTGAGAAGAAGTACAAGGTGGAACAAGGAACTATCTAAAACTGAACTGACCCCATACTGCCCACAACAGCTCTAGAGAAATTCCTAGATGTATTTTTACTATTATCATTTTTTTATTTTTTTTTTATTTTTAAGTTCTTTATTACTCCTTTAATTTTCGTTTTTATAACCTACTATTACCTTGCAAAAAAGTCCCTATTTTTAAAGCAAATTTCATATATATATATATATATATATATTATAATTTTTGTGATTGACTTTGTTTTGTATTTTTAATAATGTATTTTTCAGAGTCTAACCTCTACATTTTTAATCTTTGCTTTTTGGTATTTGTTATCAATTTTGTACATTTAAGAATCTAATCTTCAGTATCCATTTTCATTTTGGGGTGTGATTACTGGCATGATTGTTCTTTCCCCTTTTGACTCTCCCTTTACTCCCACAGGTCACCTCTATCTCCTACCTCCCCATTTTCTTCTCTACTTAACTCTGCGAATCTCTCTGGGTATTCTGGGAGAACACTTAGGGAACTGATTACAGGCTAAATTGGTCTCTCTCCTTTTGACTCCCCCTCTTCTCCTGGTCACCTCTATCTCCCTCCTCCCTCTTCTCTTCTCCAAGTAACTCTGTGAACCTCTCTGGGTGTCCCTCACTGTGGAGAATTTTTTCATGATTAACCTAGATGTTTTATAATCTGTGCTGTATGGATGGAGAAGTCTTGAGGTTACTGTAAGAATAACACTGAAAGCCAGAGGCAGGAGGCTTAAATCCAAAACGTGAAAACACCAGAAAACTCCTGATTCCAGGAAAGATTAATCCACAAGAGCTCATCCAAAAGCCTCCATACCTACACTGGAACCATGCTCCACACAAGAGCGAACAAGTTCCAAAGCAAGACATACCACACTAATTCTCCAGCAACTCAGGAACATAGCCCTGAGTATAAAAATACAGGCGGCCAAAGTCATGGCACAACCATAGACACCTCAAAACTCACTACTGGACACTTCATTGCTCTCCAGAGAGAACAGATCCAGCTCCACCCAGCAGAACACAGACACGAGCTTCCCTAAGCAGGAAACTTTGACAAGTCACTAGTCTAACCCCACCCACAGGGAGCAACCTCCACAATAAAGAGGAATTACAAACTTCCAGCCTAAAGAAAGTGAGAGTCAATTCCTAGGCAGATTGATAAGAAGTCCAGGGTCCCTAAGGAGGAGAAAGGGATCTGGGGCTCTTGAAGGGGAGATGGGGGTCTGAAATTCTAAAGAACGATGAAAGGACAAACATCTTTTTTTACCTACATTCCTTACTCTTAGTCACATGAAACTTTTTTTTTTCTTTAAGCCCAGAATTGATGATTACACAACAAACAACTCAGCTTAAACTCTGTACTCAGTTCAGTTCAGTCACTCAGTCCAGTCCGACTCTTTGCGACCCCATGAACTGCAGCACGCCAGGCCTCCCTGTCTATAATGAACTCCTAGAATTCACTCAAACTCACATCCATTGAGTCGGTGATGCCATCCAGCCATCTCATCCTCTGTCGTCCCCTTCTCCTCCTGCCCCCAATCCCTCCCAGCATCAGAGTCTTCTCCAATGAGTCAACTCTTCACATGAATTGGCCAAAGTACTGGAGTTTCAGCTTTACCATCATTCTTTCCAAAGAAATCTCGGGGCTGATCTCCTTTAGAATGCGCTGGTTGGATCTCCTTGCAGTCCAAGGGACTCTCAAGAGTCTTCTCCAACACCACAGTTCAAAAGCATCAATTCTTTGGTGCTCAGCTTTCTTCACAGTCCAACTCTCACATCCATACATGACCACAGGAAAAACCATAGCCTTGACTAGACGAACCTTTGTTGGCAAAGTAATGTCTCTGATTTTCAATATGCTATTTAGGTTGGTCATAACTTTCCTTCCAAGGAGGAAGCATCTTTTAATTTCATGGCTGCAGTCACCATCTGCAGTGATTTTGGAGCCCAAAAAGTAAAGTTTGACACTGTTTCCACTGTTACCCCATCTATTTCCCATGAAGTGATGGGGCCAGATGCCATGATCTTCGTTTTCTGAATGTTGAGCTTTAAGCCCTTTTTCACTCTCCTCTTTCACTTTCATCAAGAGGCTTTTTAGTTGCTCTTCACTTTCTGCCATAAGGGTGGTGTCATCTGCATATCTGAGGTTATTGATATTCCTCCCGGCAATCTTGATTCCAGCTTGTGCTTCTTCCAGCCCAGTGTTTCTCATGATTTATTCTGCATATAAATTAAATAAGCAGGGTGACAATATACAGCCTTGACGTACTCCATTTCCTATTTGGAACCAGTCTGTTGTTCCATGTCCAGTTCTAACTGTTGCTCCCTGACCTGCATATAGGTTTCTCAAGAGACTGTTCAGGTGGTCTGGTATTCCTATTTCTTTCAGAATTTTCCACAGTTTATTGTGATCCACCCAGTCAAAGGTAGGTATTATACAACAACAATGTACCCTGCTTGAGTACAGTTTCTCCTTCTTGAAAACCTTCTGGCTAATCCTGTTATCTTCAAATGTAATTTATGGGAGTGGATCTAGTAAGATCTTTACAACCTTGAGACATTCTTTTGATTGCTGCATGGGCGCAGGCAGGCCAAGAGGAGCTATCCCACGTTGAAGGTCAGAAGGGGTGGCAGTGAGGAGATACCCTTTGTCCAAGGTAAGGAGCAGCAGTCGCACTTTGCTGGAGCTGCTGTGAAGAGATATCCCAGGCCCAAGCTAAGAGAAACCCAGGTAAGACAGTAGGTGTTGCAAGAGGGCATCAGAGGGCAGACAAACTGAAACCATACTCACATAGAACTAGTCAATCTAATCACACTAGGATCACAGCCTTGTTTAACTCAATGAAAGTAAGCCATGCCCATGGGGCAACCCAAGACGAGCGGGTCATGGTGGAGAGGGCTGACAGAATGTGGTCCACTGGAGAAGGGAATGGCAAACCACTTCAGTATTATTCCTCGAGAATCCCATGAACAATATTAAAATGCAAAATGATAGGTTACTGAAAGAGGAACTCCCCAGGTCAGTAGGTGCCCAATATGCTACTGGAGATCAGTGGAGAAATAACTCCAGAAAGAATGAAGGGATGGAGCCAAAGCAAAAGCAATACCCAGCTGTGGATGTGACTGGTGATAGAAGCAAGGTCCGATGCTGTAAAGAGCAATATTGCATAGGAACCTGGAATATCAGCTCCATGGCAAATTGGAAGTGGTCAACCAAGAGATGGTAAGAGTGAATGCTGACATTCTAGGAATCAGCGAACTGAAATGGACTGGAGTGAGTGAATTTAACTCAGATGACCATTATATCTACTACTGCGGGCAGGAATCTCTCAGAAGAAATGGAATAGCCATCATGGTCAACAAGAGTCCGAAATGCAGTACTTGGATGCAATCTCAAAAACGACAGAATGATCTCTGTTCATTTCCAAGGCAAACCATTCAATATCACAGTAATCCAAGTCTATGCCCCAACCAGTAACATTGAACAAGCTGAAGTTGAACGGTTCTATGAAGATCTACAAAACCTTTTAGAACTAACACCCAAAAAAGATGTCCTTTTCATTATAGGGGACTGGAATGCAAAAGTAGGAAGTCAAGAAACACCTGGAGTAACAGGCAAATTTGGCTTTGGAATACGGAATGAAGCAGGGCAAAGACTAATAGAGTTTTGCCAAGAAAATGCACTGGTCATAATAAACACCGTCTTCCAACAACAACAGAGAAGACTCTACACATGGATATCAGATTGATTATATTCTTTGCAGAGAAAGATGGAGAAGCTCTATACAGTCAACAAAAATAAGACCAGGAGCTGACAGTGGCTCAGATCATGAATTCCTTATTACCAAATTCAGACTTAAATTGAAGAAAGTAAGGAAAACCACTAGAACATTCAGGTATGAACTAAACCAAATTCCTTATGATTATACAGTGGAAGTGAGAAATAGATTTAAGGGCCTACATCTGATAGATAGAGTGCTTGATGAACTATGGACTGAGGTTTGTGACATTGTACAGGAGACAGGGATCAAGACCATTCCCATAGAAAAGAAATGTAAAAAAGCAAAATGGCTGTCTGGGGACACCTTACAAATAGCTGTGAAAAAAGAGAAGCGAAAAGCAAAGGAGAAAAGGAAAGATATAAGCATCTGAATGCAGAGTTCCAAAGAATAGCAAGAAGAGATAAGAAAGCCTTCTTCAGCAATCAATGCAAAGAAATAGAGGAAAACAACAGAATGGGAAAGACTAGAGATCTCTTCAAGAAAATTAGAGACACCAAGGGAACATTTCATGCAAAGATGGGCTCGATAAAGGACAGAAATGGTATGGACCTAATAGAAGAAGATATTAAGAAGAGGTGGCAAGAATACACAGAAGAACATTCCAAAAAGTTCTTCACGACCCAGATAATCACAATGGTGTGACCACTCACCTAGAGCCAGACATCTGGGAATGTGAAGTCAAGTGGGCCTTAGAAAGCATCACTACAAACAAAGCTAGTGGAGGTGATGGAATTCCAGTTGAGCTATTTCAAATCCTGAAAGATGATGCTGTGAAAGTGCTGCACTCAATATGCCAGCAAATTTGGAAAACTCAGCAGTGGCCACAGGACTGGAAAAGGTCAGTTTTCATTCCAATCCCGAAGAAAGGCAACGCCAAAAAATGCTCAAACTACCGCACAATTGCACTCATCTCACATGCTAGTAAGATAATGCTCAAAATTCTCCAAGCCAGGCTTCAGCAATACATGAACCGTGAACTTCCAGATGTTCAAGCTGGATTTAGAAAAGGCAGAGGAACCGGAGATCAAATTGCCAACATCCGCTGGATCATGGAAAAATCAAGAGAGTTCCAGAAAAACATCTATTTCTGCTTTATTGAGTATGCCAAAGCCTTTGACTGTGTGGATCACAATAAACTGTGGAAAATTCTGAAAGAGATGGGAATACCAGACCACCTGACCTGCCTCTTGAAAAATTTGTATGCAGGTCAGGAAGCAACAGTTAGAACTGTACACGGGTCAACAGACTGGTTCCAAATAGGAAAAGAAATACATCAAGCCTGGATATTGTCACTCTGTTTATTTAACTTATATGCAGAGTACATCATGAGAAACGCTGGGCTGGAAGAAGCACAAGCTGGAATCAAGATTGCCGGGAGGAATATCAATAACCTCAGATATGCAGATGACACCACCCTTATGGCAGAAAGTGAAGAGGAACTAAAAAGCCTCTTGATGAAAGTGAAAGTGGAGAATGAAAAAGTTGGCTTAAAGCTCAACATTCAGAAAACGAAGATCATGGCATCTGGTCCCATCACTTCATGGGAAATAGATGGGGAAACAGTGGAAACAGTGTCAGACTTTATTTTTTTGGGCTCCAAAATCACTGTAGATGGTGACTGCAGCCATGAAATTAAAAGACGCTTCCTCCTTGGAAGGAAAGTTATGACCAATCTAGATAGCATATTCAAAAGCAGAGACATTACTGTGCCAAAAAAGGTCCATCTAGTCAAGGCTATGGTTTTTCCTGGGGTCATGTATGGATGTGAGAGTCGGACTGTGAAGAAGGCTGAGCACTGAAGAATTGATGCTTTTGAACTGTGGTAATGGAGAAGACTCTTGCGAGTCCCTGGACTGCAAGGAGATCCAGGCAGTCCATTCTGAAGGAGATCAGCCTTGGGATTTCTTTGGAAGGAATGATACTAAAGCTGAAACTCCAGTACTTTGGCCACCTCATGCGAAGAGTTGACTCATTGGAAAAGACTCTGATCCTGGCAGGGATTGGGGGCAGGAGCAGAAGGGGACGACAGAGGATGAGATGGCTGGATGGTATCACTGATGCGATGGACGGGAGTCTGAACTCCGGGAGTTGGTGATGGACAGGGAGACCTGGCGTGCTGCAGTTCTTGGGGTCGCAAAGAGTCAGACACGACTGAGTGACTGAACTGAACTGAACTGAATCTAATTAAAATATATAGTACTCAAACTAATTAAAGTATATAACTCCCTTGCTAACAGTAGCGAGGGGGGCACTCTTTGCCCCCCTTCTGATGTTTATGTAAGAAGCTTTCTCTATCCCTTTTCTTACTTTAATAAAATCTGCTATACAAAATCTCTTGAGTGATCAAACCTGGTCCCTTGTCCTAAAGGTAAATCTTCAAAGATCATGAATCTGACATCATAAACTGTAAGCTATCGTCTTGGGGCCTTTCCAGGATCTTCAGGACAAGGTAAGAACACTCAGAGCTCTAGCCTCTCTGATTTCTCAGTATACACATTTTCTGCTTTACTTTTTTGTAACTTGTGTGAATAAATGACACACCCTGCATGAAGCAAGTGATAAGTCCTACTCTGCAGTTTTGTACCTCGTAATTACTGAAGGCAGCCCCCAAAAGGGGAGCCTTTTGGGGGGTTTATACCAACCTGCCAATGCCAAGGGACACCCAAGTCTCTGCTAGGGGAGTTGCCAGAGATGGGCAAAGCGCGTGGACCAACCTTTCCTTTCTTGGTCACCTTTTCCTGGCCTCTTTGGCCATTTTGTAACTGTTTGGGGAATTAGCACTACTAACCTAATCTGTCGGATCATAGACTTTCAAGGGAATTGTGATACATGCTGTTACTATTGTCAACTACAAATTGGCACTTACCAAGAGCATTGCCAATGACTGAACAACAAAGGCGTTTGCCATCTGCCTCTATGGAGACTGAGGACTTCCCTCGTGGCTCAGAGGGCAAAGCATCTGCCTGTAGTGTGGGAGACCTGGGTTAAATCCCTGGGTCGGGAAGATCCTCTGGAGAAGAAATGGCAACCCACTCTGGTATTCTTGCCTGTAAAATCCCATGGATGGAGGAGCCTGGTGGGCTACAGTCCGTGGGGTCACAAAGAGTCAGACAGGACTGAGTGATTTCACTTTCCGCTATAGCTGTTGACATTCAACAGCCCCTGAGGGAGTTCAGGGTGGAGTCAGGCACTCTGTGTTCCAGGGAATCTGGTGGGATAGGTTTTTAGATAGTTGGATGTTTCTAGGAACAGATTTTATGATCTCAGTCCTTACATCTCCTCATATCTAGAGAAGCACTAAATCCCTTCATGGTGATATCAGATCCTCATGACTAACAAAAATCCTTTTATAAAATGAGTGCTTCGTGGTATTCAACTTCCCCTTCACCAAAACCTTATATATTGTCTTTCCCCCACTGCCACTTGGGAGCAGTCTCTCAGAGCTATCTGAGATGCTGCCTCCCAGGCTGCAGTCCTCATTTTACCCCAAATAAAACTTAAAACTCTCAAGTCGTACTTTTTTTTTTTTTAGTCAACACTATGTACTTTTACTTAGACCCCAAGTATGGAAGTGCCTAGCCTTGCTGGGCAGAGAAGGCAAAGGCATCCCACTCCAGTATTCTTGCCTGGAAAATCCCATGGACGGAGGAGCCTAGTAGGCTGCAGTCCATGGGTTCGCTAAGAGTCAGACACGGCTGAGCAACCTCACTTTCACTTTTCACTTTCATGCATTGGAGAAGGAAATGGCAACCCACTCCAGTGTTCTTGCCTGGAGAATCCCAGGGATGGGGGAGCCTGGTTAGATGCCATCTATGGGATTGCACAGAACTGGACACAACTGAAGCAATTTTGCAGCAGCAGCAGCAGCCTTGCTAGGAGTTGAAAGTTACAGGAGCACATTTGGGAGCAAGGTGGAACTCTAACTCTAGGAATGTCTCTCAGGCTAGAGATCACTCTCTTGACAACCTGCCTCAGGAGACAGAGTCCTAAAAGTTGAGTCTTTGTCACGGCTGTGTCTATGTGGATAGAATCACTGCTAGTGACCATGAGGTTTTTGAGGACACAGACTGGGAATAGCAGGATCTGGTCAGATTGGAAATGCAATGGGCTTCTTCCTTTGGTAGTGCTAGCTCTTAGTGGGCCAGAGGAGGCTGTCTGATGGCTTTTGTCTCAACTCCTTAGATATTTCTTTCTGTGTAATCTGTGTAAATTAACTGGAAGGATTGGTCCTAGTAGCTCAAGGACAAAAAAAATCACTTTTTCCTCATTGGCCAACCCTCCAACACCTCTTTTGCTATATTGGTATTGTGATACTCAGAGAAGGGACATCTTGGTTGTTGTTCATCCTTTTATGACTCACTGCTTCTACTGCAGTCAGGACTGTACTCAGGAATGTGCATGGGTACATGTAAGCTAGTAGTCCCAGCTTGGGAAACATTCTGGGAAACTACTCTGGCAAATCAAACAAAGGTCTTGGTGGTATGGCACTAAGTCAATCTGAGATGCCATCAGGTCTACCCCTGGTGCATCTCCACCCCACCTCAGTGGTAGAACTGGGAGGGATGAGTAAGGCAACTGCATCGGTAAGGGACAGACTAAGTCTGACCAGGGAAGGAAAGCTTTGGTGGAGAATCTGTCTACACCCCTACCTAGAGCAGGAAAAGATGCTTCCGGTGCGGGGTGGGGGGGGGGGGGGAAGCCATGGCTATGGATGCTGCTTTTTTCTCTCTTACAGATGGGAGATAACAGTTCTAGAACCACTTCTTTATTATTTTTATTTTTTTTTATTTTTTTAGAACCACTTCTTTAAAATGTACTTAAAAAAATGGGACAAGCTCAATCCAAGAATTTAAAACTAGACCGGTTCTGTAGAAAACAAGAGAAATGGTTAGAAGTGCTACATGTGTTGCTCTTTATCTCTCTACAAGACATGCCAGATTTATGTCCTAAGGGGGCAGGTTTGTATCTGGAACCTTCAGATTCCTCCTGTCCTCTACTTTGCTCCTATATCTGGGACTCCCAACTGAACAGGCTGAACATTAGGGCACCCTTTCAGGAGGGGTTGCCTCAGTCTCGGTAGAAATTAAAACAGTACCAATTGTGGTCGAGACTATCTAGAGAATCCAGAAAAGTACATAGACGCCTTTATGGGAAGCCAACTTTACTTTATAACCTTACTTGGAAAGATGTAATATATGTCTTGGGACAGATGCTGACTCCTGACTCAAAAACCCAAATTTTGGGGGAAGCTCCTACTTTTGGAGATGAATGGCTTGAACATGAGACAAGGAGAAAGAGGGAACATGAACTAGTCCTCCTTCCTACTAGGAGCCAAATGGTTCCCATAACAGACCCACTTTGCCAGATATATTCTTGTAGGACTTAAGCAAGTGCATGCTAAGACTTTAAACTATGCTAAGTTGGCGAACATAGAACAGGGAGAGAAGAAAACTCCTGGTAAATTTCTAGACAGACTCTGGGAGGCTCTCCAAAAGTTTACTGATGTTGATCTTTAAAGTGCAGAGGGAGAAATGATCCTAAAATATAGATTTCTCACTCAGTTGGCTCCAGGTATCTGCTGTAAGTTCCAGAGAAACATCTATTTCTGCTTTATTGACTATGCCAAAGCCTTTGACTGTGTGAATCACAATAAACTGTGGAAAATTCTGAAAGTGATGGGAATACTAGACCACTTGACCTGCCTCTTGAGAAACCTGTATGCAGGTCAGAAAGCAACAGTTAGAACTGGACATGGAACAACAGACTGGTTCCAAATAGGAAAAGGAGTACTTCAAGGCTGTATATTGTCACGCTACTTATTTAAATTCTATGCAGAGTATATCATGAGAAATGCTGGGCTGGAAGAAGCACAAGCTGGAATCAAGATTGCCGGGAGACATATCAATAACCTCAGATATGCAGATGACACCACCCTTATGGCAGAAAGTGAAGAGGAACTAAAAAGCCTCTTGATGAAAGTGAAAGAGTGAAAAAGTTGGCTTAAAACTCAACATTCAGAAAACGAAGATCATGGCATCTGGTCACATCACTTCATGGGAAATAGATGTGGAAACAGTGTCAGACTTTATTTTTGGGGGCTCCAAAATCACTGCAGATGGTGATTGCAGCCATGAAATTAAAGGACGCTTACTCCTTGGAAGAAAAGTTATGACCAACCTAGATAGCATATTGAAAAGCAGAGACATTACTTTGCCAACAAAGGTCTGTCTAGTCAACACAATGGTTATTCCTGTGGTCACGTATGGATGTGAGAGTTGGACTGTGAAGAAAGCTCAGCACCGAAGAATTGATGCTTTTGAACTGTGGTGTTGGAGAAGACTCTTGAGAGTTCCTTGGACTGCATGGAGATCCAACCAGTGCATTCTAAAGGAGATCAGCCCTGGGTGTTCTTTGTAAGAAATGATGCTAAAGCTGAAACTCCAGTACTTTGGCCACCTCATGCGAAGAGTTGACTCACTGGAAAAGACTCTGATGCTGGGAGGGATTGGGGGCAGGAGGAAAAGGGGATGACAGAGAATGAGATGGCTGAATGGCATCACTGACTCGATGGACGTGAGTTTAAGTGAACTCTGGGAGATGGTGATGGACAGGGAGGCCTGGCATGATGCAATTCCTGGGGTCTCAAAGAGTTGGACATGACTGAGCAACCGAACTGAACTGAACTGATGCACCCAACATAGGAGCACTGCAATATGTAAGGCAAATGCTATTGAGAATGAAAGGGGAAATTACCAGTAACACAATCATCGTGGGAGACATTAATACCCCACTCCCACCTATGGATAGATCAACAGAACAGAAAATTAGCAAGGAAACACAAACTTTTAATGATACAATGGGCCAGTTAGCCCTAATTGATATCTATAGGACATTTCACCCCAAAATAATGAATTTCAACTCTTTCTCAAGTGCACAAGGAACATTCTTCAGGATAAATCACATCCTGGGTCATAACACTGGCCTTGATAAATTCAAAAATATTAAAATCATTTCAAGCATCTTTTCTGCTCGCAATGCAGTAAGATTAATGTCAACTGCAGGACAAAAACTATTAAAAATACAAACATCTGGAGGATAAATAACATGCTTCTGAATAAGCAGCAAAGCACAGAAGAAATAAAAATATGTGTAGAAACAAATTAAAATGAAAACACAACAACCCAAAATCTATGGGATTCAGTAAAAGCAGTGCTAAGGGGAAGGTTCATAGCAGTTAGCTTACCTCAAGTAACAAGAGAAAAATGAAATAAATAATGTAATTCTATACCTAACACAACTAGAAAAAGAAGAAATGAAGAACCCCATGGTTAGTGGAAGGAAAGAAATTATAAAAATTAGGGCATAAATAAATGAAAAAGAAACAAAGGAGACTATAGCAAAAACCAACAAAGCTAAAAGTTGATTCTTTGAGAAGATAAACAAAAGAGACAAACCATTAGCCAGACTCATCAAGGGAAAAAGGGAGAAGAATCAAATCAACAAAATTAGAAATGAAAATGGAGAGATCACAACAGACAATACAGAAATACAAAGGATCATAAGAGACTACTAAATGGAAAAATACTTAGAAAAGTATAACCTTCCAAAAGTGAACCAGGAAGTAATAGAAAATATTCACAGACCCATATCAAGCACAGAAATCGAAACTGTAATAAAAAAAAATCTTCCAACAAACAAAAGCCCAGGACCAGATGACTTCACAGCTGAATTCTACCAAAAATTTAGAGAAGAGCTAACACCTATCCTACTCAAATTCTTCCAGAAAATTACAGAGGAAGGTAAACTGCCAAACTCATTAAATGAGGCCACCATCACCATAATACCAAACCAGACACAGATGCCCCAAATCCTCAACAAAATCCTAGCAAACAGAATCCAACAACACATTAAAACATCATACATCATGACCAAGTGTGCTTTACCCCAGGGATGCAAGGATTCTTCAGTACTCACAAATCAATGAAATACACCACATTAACAGATTGAAATATAGAAACCATATGATTACCTCAACAGATGAAGAGAAAGCCTTTGATAAAATTCAACATCCATTTATGCTAAAGACCCTCCAGACAGTGAGCATACCTCAACATAATAAAAACCGTATATAATAAATCCACAGCAAACATCCTCAATGGTGAAAAACAGAAAGTGCGACAGCAGGCATAGAAGAAACATACCTCTCAACAAAATAAAAGCCATATATGATAAACCCACAGCAAACACTATCCTCAATGGTGAAAAATTGAAAGCATTTCCCCTAAAGTCAAGAACAAGATAAGGGTGCCCATGCTCACCACTACTACTCAATATAGTTTTGGAACTTTTAGCCATAGCAATCAAAGCAAAAAAGAAATGAAAAGAATCCAGATTGGAAAAGAAATAGTAAAACTCTCACTGTTAGCAGATAAAATGATCCTCTACATAGAAAACCCTAAAGATTCAACCAGAAAATTACTAGAGCTAATCAATGAATATAGCAAAGTTGCAGGATAGAAGACTAACACACAGAAATCCCTTGCATTCCTAAACACTAACAATGAGAAAACAGGAAGAAAAATTAAGGAAACAATTCCATTTACCATTGCAACAAAAAGAATAAACTACCTAGGAATAAATCTACCTAAAGTAACAAAAACCTATATATATAAAACTATAAAACACTGATGAAAGAATCAAAGATGACACAAACAGATGGAGAAATATACCATGTTCAGGGATCGGAAGAATCAATATAGTGAAAATGAGAATACTACCCAAAACAATCGATACATTCAATGAAATCCCTATCAAGCAACCAACGTTATTTTTCACCGAACTAGAACAAATAATTTCACACTTTGTATGGAAATACAAAGCAACTTGAATAGCCAAATCAGTCTTGAGAAAGAATGGAACTGGAGGAATCAACCTGCCTGACTACAGACTATACTACAAAGCTACAGTCATCAAGACCATATGGTACTGGTGCCAAGACAGAAATATAGATCAATGGAACAAAATAGAAAGCCCAGAGATAAATCCACACACCTACAGATATATCTTTGACAAAGGAGGGAAGAATATACAATGGAGAAAAGACAATCTCTTTTAAAAGTGGTGCTGGCAAGGGAATATTACACAGTTATTAAAAAGAATGCCTTTCAATCAGTTCTAAAGAGGTGGATGAAAATGGAGCCTGTTATACAGAATGAAGTAAGTCAAAAGGAAAATACCAATACAGTTTATTAATGCATATATATAGAATTTAGAAGGATGACAACGATGATCCTATATGCAAGACAACAACAGACACAGATGTAGAAAACAGACACTAGGACTTTGTGGGAGAAGATGAGAGTGGTATGATTTCAGAAAATAGCATTGAAATATGTATATTAACATATGTGAAATGGATTGCTAGTCTAGGTTCCATGGATGAGACAAGGCGCTCAGAGATAGTGCAATGGGATGACCCTGACGCATGGGGTGGGGAGGTAGGGGGGAGGGGGGTACAGGATGGGAGACACAGGTACACCCATGGCTGATTCATGTCAATGTATGGGAAAAACCACTACAATAATGTAAAGTAATTAGCTCCCAGTTAAAATTAATAAATTAATTTAAAAAATAAAAAGTGGAGCTGGAAAACTGGTCAACCACTTTTAAAAGAATGAAACTAGAACACTTTATAACACCATACACAAAAATCAACTCAAAATGGATTAAAGATCTAAATGTAAGAACAGAAACTATAAAACTCCTAGAGGAAAACATAGGCAAAACACTCTCTGACATAAATCACAGCAGTATCCTCTAGGACCCACCTCTCAGAGTAATGGAAATAAAAGCAAAAATAAACAAGTGGGACCTAACTAAACTTAAAAGCTTTTGCACAACTAAGGAAATTATAAGCAAAGTGAAAAAACAGCCTTCATAATGGGAGAAAACAAATGCAAATGATGCAACTGACCAAGAATTAATATCAAAAATATACAAGTAGCTCATGCAGCTCAATACCAGAAAAGTAAATGACCCAATCAAAAAATTGGTCAAAGAACTGAACTGACATTTCTCTAAAGAAGACATACACATGGCTAACAGACACATGAAAAGATGCTCAACATCACTCATTATCAGTTCAATTCAGTTCAGTTCATTCAGTCGTGTCCGACTCTTTGCAACCCCATGAACTGCAGCACACCAGGCCTACCTGTCCATCATCAACTCCCGGAGTCCACCCAAACCCACGTCCATCGAGTCGGTGATGCCATCCAACCATCTCATCCTTTGTTGTCCCCTTCTCCTCCTGCCCTCAATATTTCCCAGCATCAGAGTTTTTTCAAATGAGTCAGCTCTTCGCATCAGGTGGCCAAAGTATTGGAGTTTCAGCTTCAACATCAGTGCTTCCAATGAACACTCAGGACTGATCTGCTTTAGGATGGACTGGCTGGATCTCCTTGCAGTCCAAGGGACTCTCAAGAGTCTTCTCTAACACCACAGTTCAAAAGCATCAATACTTCGGCACTCAGCTTTCTTTATAGTCCAACTCTCACATCCATACATGACCACTTGAAAAACCACAACCTTGACTAGACAGACCTTTGCTGGAAAAGTAATGTCTCTTCTTTTTAATATGCTGTCTAGGTTGGTCATAAGTTTCCTTGCAAGGAGTAAGCGTCTTTTAATTTCATGGCTGCAGTCACCATCTGCAGTGATTTTGGAGCCCAGAAAAATTAAGTCAGCCACTGCTTTCACTGTTTCCCCATCTATTTGCCATGAAGTGATGGGACTGGATGCCATGATCTTCGTTTTCTGAATGTTGAGCTTTAAGCCAACTTTTCCACTCTCCTCTTTCACTTTCATCAAGAGGCTCTTTAGTTCTTCTTCACTTTCTGCCATAAGGGTGGCAAATCGAACCACAGTGATGTACCATTTCACACCAGTCAGAATGGCTGCTATCAAAAAGTCCACAAACAATAAATGCTGGAGATGGTGTGGAGAAAAGGGAACCATCTTACACTGTTGGTGGGAATGCAAGCTGTACAGCCATTATGGAGAGCAGTGTGGAGATTCCTTAAAAAACTGGAAACAGAACTGCCATAAGACCCAGCAACTGCACTGCTGGGCATACACACCAAGGAAACCACAATTGAAAGAGACACATGTACCCCAGTGTTCATCGCAGCACTGTCTACAATACCTAGGACATGGAAGCAACCTAGATATTCATCGGCAGACGAATGGATAAGAAAGCTGTGGTACATATACACAATGGAATATTACTCAGCTATTTAAAAGAATGCATTTGAATCAGGTCTAATGAGGTGGATGAAACTGGAGCCTATTATACAGAGTGAAGTAAGTCAGAAAGAAAAACAATACAGTATATTAATGCATATATATGGAATTTAGAAACATGGTAATGACGACCCTACACTCGAGTAGCAAAAGAGACACAGATATAAAGAACAGACTTTTGGACTCTGTGGGAAAAGGCGAGGGTGGGATGATTTGGGAGAATAACACTGAACCATGTATATTACCATATATGAAATTGATTGCCAGGTCAGGTGCAATGCATGAGGCTGGGCCCTCAAGGCCAGTGCACTGAAACAACCCTGAGGGAAGGGAGGCAAGGAAGGTGGGAGGGGGTTTCACCATGGGGTACACATGTACACCTATGGCTGATTCATGCCAGTGTAAGGCGAAAACCACTACAATACTGTAAAGTAATTACCTCGAATGGAAATAAATAAATTATTTTTTTTTAAAGTATTCAACCTTGAAGCCTGGGAACAGGAGACCTCAACCACAATAAGTCAAAAAAATAATAATAATGAAAAGGCAAAGAAATACTACACAAATCAAGGAACATACTAGAAAAATTGAAGTCCAAATAAATGAAGAGGAAATAGGCAAACTCCCTGAAAAAGAAATCAGAATAATGGTAGTAAAGATCATCAGTGACCTTGAAAACAAAATGGAACTGGATGAATTAAGGAACAGAAATACAGAGACAAACAATGCAATTACTGAATTTAAAAATTCTCTATAAGGAATTAATAGCAAAATATGTGAAGTAGAAGAATGCATCAGTGAACTGGAAGATAAAATGGTGGAAATAAATTCTGAAGAGCAGAATAAAGTAAAAAGAGTGAGAAGAACTGAGGATAGTCTCAGAAAACTCTGTGACAATATCAAATATTCGAATTATAGGGGTCTCAGAAGAAAAAGAGCAAATAAAAAAAGAGTATGAGAAAATTTTTGAAGAGATTATAGTTGAAAATTGAAAGTACTGAAAGGGAAAAATCTACAACCAAGATTACTGTACTTGGCAAGGATCTCATTCAAAATTGATGGAGAAATCAAAAGCTTTTCAGACAAGCAAAAGTTAAGAGAATTCAATACCACCAAACCAGCTTTACAAAAAATGTTAAAGGTACTTATATACTCAAGAAATACAAGAGAAGAAAAAGGATCTACAAAATCAACTGAAAGCAATTAAGAACATGACAATAGGAGCATACATATCAATAATTACCTTATTATTTTTATTTATTTATTTATTTATTTTTAAACTTTATATAATTGTATTAGTTTTGCCAAATATCAAAGTGAATCTGCCACAGGTATACATGTGTTCCCCATCCTGGACCCTCCTCCCTCCTCCCTCCCCATACCATCCCTCTGGGTCATCCCAGTGCTCTAGCCCCAAGCATCCAGTATCGTGCATCGAACCTGGACTGGCATCTCGTTTCTTACATGATATTTTACATGTTTCAATGTCATTCTCCCAAATCTTCCCACCCTCTCCCTCTCCCACAGAGTCCATAAGACTGTTCTATACATCAGTGTCTCTTTTGCTGTCTCGTACACAGGGTTATCGTTACCATCTTTCTAAATTCCATATATATGCGTTAGTATACTGTATTGATGTTTTTCCTTCTGGCTTACTTCACTCTGTATAATAGGCTCCAGTTTCATCCACCTCATTAGAACTGATTCAAATGTATTCTTTTTAATGGCTGAGTAATACTCCATTGTGTATATGTACCACAGCTTAATCCCACTGCTGGGCATACACACTGAGGAAACCAGAAGGGAAAGAGACACGTGTACCCCAATATTCATCGCAGCACTGTTTATAATAGCCAGGACATGGAAGCAACCTAGATGTCCATCAGCAGATGAATGGATAAGCAAGCTGTGGTACATATACACAATAATTACTTTAAATGTAAATGGATTAAATGCTCCAACCAAAAGACACAGACTAACTGAATGGATAAAAAAACAAGACACATGTATATGCTGTCTACAAGAAACCCATTTCAGGCCTAAAGACACATATAGACTGAAAATGAGAGGATGGAAACATACATTCCATGCAAATGGGAAGCAAAATAAAGCTGGAGTAGCAATTCTCATATAAGACAAAATAGAGCATAAAATAAAGATTATTACAAAAGATAAGGAAGGATACTACAAGAGGAAGACATAATAATTGTAAATATCTATGCACTCAACGTAATAGCACCTCAATACATAAGGAAAACACTAACAGACATAAAAGGAGAAATTGACAGTAACACAACAATAGTAGAACATTTTAACACCCCACTCACAACAATGGACTGATCATCAAAACAGAAAATTAATAAGGAAACACAAGTCTTAAATGATACATTAGATGAGATGGATCTCACTGATATCTTCAGGACATTCCACCCAAATGCAGAAGAATAAATCTTCTCAAGTGCATATGGAAGATTCTCCAGGATAGACCACATCTTTGGTCATAAATGAAACCTCAGTAAATCTAAGAAAACTGAAATCATACCAAGCATCTTCTCTGATCACAATGCTATGAGACTAGATATGAATTACAAAAAAAAAAAAAAAAAACTGTAATAAACACGAACACATGGAGATTAAACAACACTTTTCTAAATACCCAACAGGTTACTGAAGAAGTAAAAAAAAATTCTAGAAAAAAATGACAATGAAATCATGACAACTCAAACCTTATGGGACACAACAAAAGCAGTTCTAAGAGGGAAGTTTACAGCAATACAATCCTACCTCAAGAAACAAGAAAAACATAGAATAGACAACCTAACTTTACATTTAAAACAACTGGAAGAAGAAGAAGAACAACAACAAAAACTCAAAGTTTGTACAAAGAAAGAAATCATAAAGATCCAAGCAGAAATAAATGAAAAAGAAATGAAAAAAACAATAGTAAAGATTAATAAAACTAAAAGCTGGTTCTTTGAGAAGATAAAATTGACAAGCCTTTAGCCAGACTCATCAAAAAAAAGGGAAAAGAATCAAATCACCAAAATTAGAAATGAAAAAGGAGGTTACAACAGACAATGCAGAAATACAAAAGATTATAAGAGACTATTATGAACAACTATATGGCAATACAGTGGATAACCTGGAAGAATTGGACAGATTCTTATAAAAGTTCAATCTTCCAAGACTGATCCAGGAAGAAGTAGAAATTATGAAACCCAATTACGAGCACTGAAATTGAAGCCATGATAAAAATCTCCCCAAAAAACAAAAGCCCAGAACCAGATGGCTTCACAGGAGAACTCTATCAAATATTTAGAGAAGAGCTAATGCCTATCCTTCTAAAACTCTTTCAAAAAATGGCAGAGGATGGAATACTTCCAAACTCATTCTACAAGGCCACCGTCACCCTGATACCAAAGCCAGACGAAGACAACACACAAAAAAGAAAACTATGGGCCAATATCACTATGAACATAGATGCAAAAATCCTCAACAAAATTTTAGCAAACATTTCATCAACACATCAAAAAGCTCATACACCATGATCAAGCTGGGTTTACTCCAGGAATGTAAGGATTCTTCAATATATGCAAATTATTCAATGTGATACACCATATTAACACATTAAAAGATAAAAACCATATGATAATCTCAACATATTCAGAAAAACCCTTTGACAAAATTTAGCATTCATTTATGATTTAAACTCTTCAAGAAATGAGCACAGAAGGAACCTACCTCAACATAATAAAGGCCGTATATGATATGCCTACAGCAAACATTATTCCCAATGGTGAGAAACTGAAAGCATTCCCCCTAAGATCAGGAACAAGACAAGGGTTTCCATTGTCACCACTATTATTCAACATAGTTCTGGAAGTCCTAGCTACAGCAATCAGAGAAGAAAAAGAAATAAAAGGAATCCAGATAATAAAAGAAGTAAAGCTCTCACTGTTTGGAGATGATATGATAATGTACATAGAAAACCCTAAAGATAGTATCAGAAAATTACTACAGCTAATCAGTGAATTTAGCAAAATTTCAGTTACAAAATCAGTACACAGTCATAACTTGCATTTCTAAATAGTAACAATGAAAAATCAGAAAGAAAAATTAAGGAATCAATCCCATTCCAAAAAGAATTAAATCCCCAAAAGAATTAAATATCTAGTAATAAACTAAACTAAGGAGACAAAGAACTGTATAAAGAAAATTATAAGACACTGACGAAAGAAATAAAAAATGACATAAACAGATGGAGAGATAATTCATGTTGCTGGGTAGGAAGAATCGATATTGTAAAAATGTCTATACCACCAAATGCAATCCACAGATTCAACGTGATTGCAATCAAATTGCCAATGGCATTTTCCACAGAACTATAAAAAATTTTTCACAATTCACATGGAAACACAAAAGATCCCAAATTGCCAAAGTAGTCTTGAGAAAGAAGAACGAAGCTGGAGGAATCAACCTTTCTGTCCAGATTATACTACAAAACTACAGTCAAAAGGACAGTATGGTCCTGGCACACACAAAAAAGAAATATATACCAATGGAACAAGACAGAAAGCCCAGAAATAAACCTGTGCACCTATGGGTACCTTATTTTTTATAAAGGAGGCAAGAATATACAATGGGGAAAAGACAGCCCCTTCAATAAATGGTGCTGGGAAAACTGGACAGCTACGTGTAAAAGAAATGAAATTAGAACACTTCCTAACACCATACACAAAGATAAACTCAAAATGGATTAAATACCTAAATGTAAGACCAGAAACTATAAAACTCTTAGGGGAAAACATAGACAGAACTCTTGATGACATAAATCAAAGCAAGATCCTGTATGACTCACCGCCTAGAGTAACAGAAATAAAAACAAAAGTAAACAAGTAGGACCTGATTAAACTCAAACGCTTTTGCACGGCAAAGGAAACTAGTAGCAAGGTGAAAAGACCACCCTCAGAATGGGTGAAAATAATAGCAATTGAAACAACTGACAAAGGATTAATTTTCAAAATATTCAAGCAGTGCATACAACTCAATACCAGAAAAACACACAACCCAATTGAAAAGTGGGGAAAAGCCCTAAACAGACATTTCTCCAAAGAAGACATACAGATGGCTCACAAACACATGAAAAAATGTTCAATACTACTCATTATTAGAGAAATGCACATTAAAACTACAATGAAATATCACCTCACACCGGTCAGAATGGCCATCATCAAAAAGTCTACAAACAATAAATGCTGGAGAGGATGTGGAGAAAAGGGAACACTCTTGCACTGTTGGTGGGAATGTAAATTGATACAGCCACTATGGAAGACGGTATGGAGATTCCTTTAAAAACTAGGAATAAAACCACTGTACGACCCAGAAATCCCACTCCTAGGTATATACCCTGAGGAAACCAAAATTGAAAAAGACACATGTATCCCATTGTTCATTGCAGCACTATTTACAATAGCTAGAACATAGAAGCAACCTACTTGTTCATCAACAGATGGATCAAGAAGTAGTGGTACACATACACAATGGAATATTACTTAGCCATAAATATGAACACATTTGAGTCAGTTCTGATGAGGTGGATGAACCTAGAACCTATTTTATAGAGTGAAGTGAGTCAGAAAGAACGAAATAAATATATTCTAATGCATATATATATATAATCTAGAAAAATGGTACTAAAGAATATATTTACAGGGCAGCAATGGAGGAACATACATACAGAATGGACTTATGGACATGGGGAGAGGGGAAGAGAGGGTGAGATGTGTGGAAAGAGTAACATGGAAACTTACATTACCATATGTAAAATAGATTGCCAACAGGAATTTGCTACATGGCTCAGTAAACTCGAAACAGTGTCTCTGTATCAACCCAGAGGGGTGGGATGGGGAGGGAGGCAGGCGGGAGCTTCAAAAATGAGGGGATATATGTATACCAATGGCTGATTCATGTTGAGGTTTGACAGAAAACATCAAAGTTCTGTAAAGCAATTATCTATCCTTCAATAAAAAAATAAAAAAAACTGGACCATATGATGGTCTTTTACTTTTATGTAATTTGTTTCACTTTTTCTACTTCACATTCCATGCTATTTCATTTAGTTTATGTTTTACAATTTCTCCATCTCTTCTTGCTGTTGTTCTTTCTCAAGCCTTTATCAAGTGTAGCAGAATAGCTTTTGTGTGTGTGTGTATATACACATATACACACACAAATATATATCATGTAAAATATATATATTAGAAAAGTTATGAATTTTTGATTTGCTAAAAATTTATGACATTTTGGTTAAACTGTTTTGGTTAAGCATGAATAGAATGCTAGATTTCTAATTTATATTTACTCAAAATTTTGATACACTTCCATTTATTCTGGCATCTAGTATTACTGTTAAACGTCTAGGAAGCTTATTAGTTTAGTGATTAAAAATTAAAAAAAAAAAGAACTTGAATGATGCTTGAAACTTCTAATCCAAATCTGAGAATATAAATAAATATTATGTTTTTAAAAAACAGGGAATTAGCATGTAATATAGCTGTTGTTGTTCCGTCTCTAAGTTGTGTCCGACTCTTTGAGACCCGTGGACTACAGCATGCCAGGCTCCCCTATCCTTCACTGTCATCTGGAATTACTCAGATTTATGCCCATTGAGTCAGTGCTGCTATCTACCTATCTCATCATCTACCATCCCCTTCTCCTTTTGTGTTCAATCTTTTCCAGCATTAGGATCTTTTCCAATGGTCTCTTGGCATCAGGTGGCCAAAGTGTTGGAACTTCGACTTCAGCAACTATCTCTCCAATGAATATTCAGGGTTGATTTCCTTTAGGATTGACTGGTTTGATCTCCTTGTAGTCCAAGGGACTCTCAAGAATCTTCTCCAGCATGACAATTCAAAAACATCAGTTCTTTGGTCTCAGACTTCTTATGGTCCAACTCTCACATCTGTACATGACTACTGGAAAAACTATAGCTTTGACTATACAGACCATTATAAACAAAGTGATGTCTCTGGGTTTTTAATGTATATATTTTAATTGGAGGCTAATTACTTTACCATACTGTAGTGGTTTTTGCCACATATTGACATGAATCATCCATAGGTGTGTATGTGTCCACCATTCTGAACCCCCCTCCCACTCCCTCCCCATCCCATCCCTCAGGGTTGTCCCAGTGCACCGGCCCTGAGCACCCTGTCTCGTGCATCGAACCTGGACTGGCAATCTATTTCACATGTGGTAATATACATTATTTCAATGCTATTCTCTCAAATCATCCCACCCTTGCCTTCTTTTTAATACACTGTCTAGGTTTGTCATAGCTTTCCTTCCAAGGAGCAAGAGTTTTCTAATTTCATGGCTGTAGTTACCATCCACAGTGATTTAGGAGCACAAGAAAATAAAATCTGTCACCACTTCCACTTTTCCCTTTCCATTTGCCATGAACTGATGGGATTAAATGCCATGATCTTAGTTTTTTGAATGTTGAGTATCAAGCTCGCTTTTTCACTCTCCTCTTTCACCCTTATCAAGAGGCTTTTTAGTTCCTCTTCACTTTCTGCCATTAGAGTGGTTATCATCTGCATATCTGAGGGGTTTTTTATATTTCTCCTGGTAATCTTGATTCCAGTTTATGATTCACCTAGTGATACAGTATTATTAACTAAAGTACAGATTTTGTTCAAATTTCACAAAATTTCATGCTAGTGTCTATTATTCGTTTTCAAACCTTATTCAAGATTCCAAATTGCATTTCACTGCATTGAGCAGCTTCAGCTGCATTTACAAAATCTGATAAATTCTCTTTTCATTTGTATTCTGTTATGCTGCTGCTGCTACTGCTGCTAAGTCACTTCAGTCGTGTCTGACTCTGTGCAACCCCATAGACGGCAGTCCACCAGGCTCTCCCGTCCCTGGGATTCTCCAGGCAAGAACACTGGAGTGGGTTGCCATTTCCTTCTCCAATGCATGAAAGTGAAAAGTGAAAGTGAAGTCAGTCAGTCTGTCCGACTCTTAGCGACCCATGGACTGCAGCCCACCAGGCTCCTCCGTCCATGGCATTTTCCAGGCAAGAGTACTGGAGTGGGGTGCCATTGCCTTCTCCATTATTCTGTTATAGACATTTTCTAATTTTCCTTGCTATGTCTTAGATGGGCTTCACTGGTGGCTCAGAGGTTAAAGCGTCTTCCTCCAATGTGGGAGACCCGTGTTCAATCCCTGGGTCGGGAAGATCCCCTGGAGAAGGAAATGGTAACCCACTCCAGTATTCTTGCCTGGAGAATCCTATGGACGAAGAAGCCTGGTAGGCTACAGTCCACAGGGTCGCAAAGAGTTGGACATGACTGAGCAACTTCACTCACTCACATATCTTAGATACACCCTTCATTTAAAAGTGGAAATTTAATTTCCAAATATATAGGGTTTTAAAAGTATCTTTGATATTAGTTTCCTATTTTGATACTGATTTCTCATTTAAATGCTTTCTTCTCTGCAATCACCCTCTGTGTTTTTTTAGTCTTTTAGTTTCATTGAGGCTAAATTTAGTTTCACTTAATGGTTAATCAAAGATCTCTCTTGGTAAATGTCCCATTGCACTTGAAAATATAGGGGTTGTTTTCAAATATCTTCTGATATTGATTTCTAACTTAATTTCACAGTGGTAAGAGAACAGATTCTATATGACACCTTTAAGACTATGAAATTTTTGCACATTATTTTACATCACTGGATGTGTTCTAGTGTCTCCTGGTTCATAGTCTATGGGAACATGAAAATAATTTACATTCTGCTGCTGTGTGAAACTGTGTAAATCTTAATTAAGTTCAATTGGTTCACAGTGATTTTCAGGTCTACTATATTCTTCTACTTTTCTATATATTCATTCTATTAATTTTTGAGAATTTGATATTGAAATTCCAACTAAAAATCTTAATTTATCTACTTTAAAAATAATTGCAATGTATAGTGGAACTATAGGTAACTTTCTTCTGTATTTTCCAAGTTGTCTGTAAATATGTTTCATACTTTCATAATTTAAAAAAGAAAAAATTACTGTATTTGAGCTTTATGCTGGGAGGGATTGGGGGCAGGAGGAGAAGGGGACGACAGAGGATGAGATGGCTGGATGGCATCACCGATTCGATGGACTCACGTTTGCGTGAACTCCGGGAGTTGGTGATGGACAGGGAGGCCTGGCGTGCTGCAATTCATGGGGTCGCAAAGAGTCGGACACGACTGAGCGACTGAACTGAACGGAACTGAGCTTTATGTATTTAACCATTTGGACCTAATCAAGCAAGGTTTTTCTAGATACCATCACAGGAAAGAACAACCTATAATCTCATGGATTAAGGTTGAAGCAATTTATCCCCCCAATTCTATGTATATATTTAACAGACACATATACTCTTCCTATGTACAAGAAACTGTTCTAAGGACTTCACAAATAATGGCTCATTTAATTCTTAAAACAGCCTTATTATTATCATCGCCATCCTTGTTATACAAATTCAGAGACTGAAAGAGACAGTTTAAGCCACTTGGCCAGGACCACATCACTAGCAAATGCTGAATTTAGGGTGAGAGTCTCCACAATCTGGCTCCAGAGTCCATGTGTTCCACAATCACACTATGCTTCATCTA
Organism: Bos indicus; assembly: GCF_029378745.1. Taxonomy (NCBI): domain Eukaryota; kingdom Metazoa; phylum Chordata; class Mammalia; order Artiodactyla; family Bovidae; genus Bos; species Bos indicus. The sequence goes on from NC_091789.1 coordinate 71,602,059, forward strand.
AGTATGATTTTACTGATTGTCTTTAATTCTCAAATAATAGAATTGTATCCTGTTGTCTTAACAATTTTGCTTTCATAACATGTTTCAAAATCCACAAATGCAACTTTTTTTTTAAATGATGCTTTTTATTTATTTTTAAATTTATTTATTTTAATTAGAGGCTAATTACATGAATCCACCACGGGTGTACACGTGTTCCCAATCCTGAACCCTGCTCCCACCTCCCTCCCCATACTATCCCTCTGGGTCATCCCGGTGCACCAGCCCCTAGCATCAACTTTTAATTAGGGTACAACTCTCATCTGGCCATGCAAGAGCAAACTTCCATAAATCTAAAACTAATACTCCAGATGGAAGTAATTTCATAGATTTGGTTCTTTAGAGATATTCACAGTAATAAACCCACAGGGTGGAGAAAAACAGACCCATCTTATACTAAATTCCAGTCTATAAATAAGATATATCATTTTGAATCTTCAATGTACACTATAATGTACATACTTTTATGTATGTATATACCATACATATGTATGAAGAAATTACATCAGCCTTCATCCATGAGATTATAGGTTGTTATTTCCTGTGGTGGTATCTAGAAAAATCTTGCCTGATTAGGTCCATTAGCTTTATGTATTAGGGTAAATACATAAAGCTCAAATACAATATATTTTAAAAATGATGTAAGTATGACACATAACAATGTATGTACATATGTATGTACATAATTTACATATGTTATGCAAGCTATACACAGAAACTATAAAGTCTACAAACAAGTATTTGTGTAGATTGTTCAAAGTGAAATGAACCAGAAAAAGTAAACTATTGATCTCACTCATATGTGGAATCTAAAAATATTGAACCCATAGAAACAAAGAGTAGAATAGCAGTTGTCAATAGCAGAGGTATTGGAGAAATGGGGAAATGTTGGTCAAAGGGGTACAAACATTTAGTTATAAGATAAGTTCCAGGGCTGTAATGTAAGCATGGTGATTATAGTAAGCAATACTGTATTGTATATTTGAAAAATGCTATGAGAGTATAAGCTTTAATGTTCTCACCATAACAACAACAATAATATAATAATTATGTGAAGTGAAGGATGTATTAACTAACCTTTTTGTGATGAGCATTTCCCAATTCATATGAGTATCATTTCATCATACTGTACACCTTAAATATACACAGTGTTACATGTGAACTATATTTCAATAAAGCTTGAAAAATATATATGTGCTTGGGACATTTGTAACACTTGATGACTCTTCCAAGCTTCATATAAATTGTATTTCTTCTCAGTCTGGTATTTCTGATTCTTCCTATCATTCTCATTGAGCATTACAGGCTACAGAGGGATTTGCCTAACAACTTTTACTAATGTCAGAAATCCTCTTTTGTCAGAGAGGATTACTGTTACTCAGTATCAGGGGAAAGAGAACCCTGAGCTCATTTGGTGGTATTTATTTAATATTCTACGCTAATCTGTTTAAAACTGTAGCAGTACAAAATGTCTTGGAAAGCTATAAATACTCACTAAATTCTTTTTTGTACCTACAAGCAAACAAAATGGAAAACAAATACCCAGTATGTTTCCTGTCACTCAAACTTTTTTAAGATTTAACATTTCACCTGACTTGAGACTTTGTGGACTTCTCTGATGAAGCAGCAGCCAACAATGTATCTTGGGCATGCTTGTCAATCCAAATAAAACTAGCAGATATATTTTTTTAAGTGAGTTTTCCCTGAACTTAAAAGTTCCTTTTTATTATAGACCTGACAACCCAGAAAGAAAAAATACTTTTTCTCACTAAGACCAGAAACACTCAAACTAAACATAGAAAGTTCTTTGTTAATCCAAGCACTTTTGTCCAAATATCATTTTAGAAGATCTATCATTAATAGAATGATCAATTGTACTTTTACAAGTTCAACTTTTATGAGTTGTTTAAAGAAGAATGTAAAGTTTAATAGACTTGTGGGGAATTCAAAACAATCATTGTTTACAAATGGTATAAATTATAAAACTAGGCTTAAGTAAATAATCTAATGATTCATAACCTTAAATTTTAAGAGACTGTACAAATGACCACTGGAATTATTCTCATTACACTATTATTAAGCTGTTTTTATTATTATTGTTATGATTCTATGGCAACATAATGATATTACAACAGGAGAGCTGAGTCACTCTGTGTATGATATTCAGACTCAAGCCAATAATCACATTCACACTCACTATCTGATCTTTCATATTCTCAGTTGGATACAAGTCTTCAAAAGCTCATATTAGTCTTCTCTCTAACTGCTGACTGTATAATATTAAATCTTTCATGGTAATTAAATCCATTTGAACGTTCCTTCTAAATAAGACACCATTTGTTTCATTTTTCTGTTTCACCTATTTTCTTCGATTTGCTCTAAAAAACTATGCTGGGCATTACAAAACCCATTTCTTCATCCTTAAGTAATTCAGTAAAACCAATTTGGCTAAAGTGGTTCTCCAAAAGAATGCAAAATTTACAAAAGGGTGGCTACACACTTTTAACTTATGAAAACCATCATGAAAGAAATATATTTTGCTTTCTGCAGCTTCTGTTCTCTCCTTGGAGGAATATAAATCCATAAAAAATCACTATGTATGATTGCTATGTCCAAATTGTTCACTCTCAAGCCCAAAAGGAGAGAGGAGAGAGAGGAAATATATCCAATGTATATGAAAATTTATACAATCTCAAGGCATACTAAAAGCAGAGACATTACTTTTCCACCAGTCTGTATAGTTAAAATTATGGTTTTTCCAGTAGTAATGTATGGATGTGAGAGTTGGACCATAAAGAAGGCTGAGCATCAATTGATGCTTTCAAACTGTGGTGTTAGAGAAGACTCTTGAGAGTTCCTTGAACAGCAAGATCAAATCAGTCAATACTAAAGGAAATCAATCCTGAATACTCATTGGAAGGACTGATGCTGAAGCTCCAATATTTTGGCTACCTGATGTGAAGAGTTAACTCATTGGAAAAGACCCTGATGCTGGGAAAGAATGAAGGTGGGAGAAGGGGTGACTGAGGATGAGATGGCTGCATGGCATCACCAACTAAATGGACAAGAGTTTGAGCAAACTCCAGGAGACAGTGATGACAGAAGTGAAGGACAGCCTGGCATGCAGCAGTCCATGTGGTCACAAAGAGTCAGACATGACTTAGCAACTGAACAAAAATAGCTCAGTTCAGTTCAGTCACTCAGTCATGTCTGACTTTTTACAACCCCATGGACTGCATCATGCCAGGCTTCTCTGTCCATCACCAACACTCAGAGTTTACTCAGACTCATGTCCGTTGAGTCGGTGATGCCATCGAACCATTTGATCCTCTATTGTCCCCTTCTCCTTCTGCCTTCAATCTTTCCCAGCATCAGTGTCTTTTCCAATGAGTCAGTTCTTTGCATCAGGTGGCCAAAGTATTGGAGCTTCAGCTTCAGCATCAGTCCTTCCAATGAATATTCAAGGTTGATTTCCTTTAGGATGGACTGGTTGGATCTCCTTGCAGTCCAAGGAACTCTCAAGAGTCTTCTCCAACACCACAGTTCAAAAGTATCAATTCTTTGGTGCTCAGCTTTCTTTATAATCCAACTCTCACATCTATACATGACTACTGGAAAAACCATAGCTTTGATGAGATGGACCTTTGTTAGCAAAGTAATGTCTCTGCTTTTTAATATGCTGTCTAGGTTAATCATAACTTTTCTTCCAAGGAGCAAGCATCTTTTAATTTCATGGCTGCAGTCACCATCTTCAGTGATTTTGGAGCCCCCAAAAATAAAGTCTGTCATTGTTTCCACTATTTCCCCATTTTTTGCCATGAAGTAATGGGACCAAATGTCATTATCTTAATTTTCTGAATGTTGAGTTTTAAACCAGTTTTTTCACTCTCCTCTTTCACTTTCATCAAGAGGCTTTTTAGTTCTTTTTTTCTTTCTGCCATAAGGGTGGTGTCATCTGCGTATATGAGGTCATTTGGCCTTTCTCCCGACAATCTTTATTCCAGTTTGTGCTTCATCCAGTTCAGCATTTCTCATGATGTACTCTTCATCTAAGTTAAATATGAAGGGTGACAATATACAGCCTTGACATACTCCTTTCCCGATTTGGAACCAGTCTGTTTTTCCATGTAAAGTTCTAACTGTTGCTTCTTGACCTGTATACAGATTTCCCACGAGACAGGTGAGGTGGTCTGGTATTCCCATCTCTTGAAGAATTTTCCAATGTGTGTTTGTTGTGATCCACACAGTCAAAAGCTTTGGCATGGTCAATAAAGCAGAAGTAAAAAAAAAATAAATAAATAAAGCAGAAGTAGATGTTTTTCTGGAACTCTCTTGCTTTTTTGATGATCCAACAAATGTTGGCAATTTGATCTCTGGTTGCTCTGCCTTTTCTAAATCCAGCATAAACATCTGGAAGTTCACATTTCATGTTCTGTTGAAGCCTGGCTTGGAGAATTTTGAGTATTACTTTAGTAGCGTGTAAGATGAGTGCAATTGTGCAGTAGTTTGAGCATCCTTTGGGATTGCATTTCTTTGGGATTGGAATGAATACTGACCTTTTCCAATCCTGTGGCCACTGATAAGTTTTCCAAATTTGCTGGCATATTGAGTGCAGCACTTTCACAGCATCATCCTTAAGGATTTGAAATAGCTTAACTGGAATTCCATTGCCTCCACTAGCTTTGTTCATAGTGATGCTTCCTAAGGTCCACTTGACTTCGTATTCCAGGATGTCTGGCTCTAGGTGAGTGATCACACCATCATGATTATCTGGGTTGTGATGATATTTTTTGTACAGTTCTTCTGTGTATTCTTGCCACTTCTTCTTAATATTTTCTCATTCTCTTATATCCATATGATTTCTGTCCTTTATTGTGCCCATCTTTGCATTAAAAGTTCCCTTGATATCTCTAATTTTCCTGAAGAGATCTCTAGAGTAGAGATCTCTTCAAGACTATAGATCAAAAACAACAAGGTATCAAACAATAGAGTTTAGTCACTCATAATTAGTTGATCATACAGAAGGGGCATGCACACAGGCTGTGACAGTGAATAGGACCACCAGCTAAGGTTTCTAGGTAGCAAAACCCAGCCATATTTTATAAGACTTCAACATTACATAAAGTGACTCTAAGCATGTATTTTATCACTCTTGGTTGGAACATGGATAGCTTTTGAGTTACATTAGTACAGTACTACAAAGTAAAACATAATCCTCCCAAACCTATAGGTTACATTTGAAATCAGTATTTATTTCAAAACTCTAGGTCTTTTTCTTTCCCCAAGTCAAAATAAAGGTTTACCTACTTGAATCTTAGTGGACACAATTTATAGAAAATATGGGGAACATTCACTAGAGAAAAGAAAAAAAAGTAATAGGGCCAAGTGAAAGTGAATTCATAGAGAAAGATTATCTACTCTATTCATACAGCTGTGTTAGTATCTCAATTTTTGTGTTCACCAGAAAAGAATGTAAATGTCTCCTTTGCATTTTCCCAAGTACACAAAATTTAGACTTCTATAAAGGACAAATTTAGAGAACCTAATCTTGCCTTTATTTATATATTCCACAACCTGTATATACAATGCACCACACAAGGTGCTAAGAGTACAATCAAAAGCAAGCTAGATCTGATCTTAAATTAATGGATTCAGTTGCTACACATTTGGCTCTTAAGTCTCCAACTTATCTTTCATTTGTATAAAAGGGGATAATTACCACTCAATATTATCTTAAAATTATAAAATACATTAAATAAGTTTAGGTGCCTGCTTCCATAGTATTCATAATGAATTTTGAGACAAGTTCAGATTATTAAAGATTTTGATATCTTTTACTTAAAAAAGTGAATAAGGAATTTTAAAATACATCATATTTTTTATCTGTAATGAAAATTCTATACCAACTAAATTAGATGTCAAAAATGTTTTTAAATTACTAAAGAGGATAGTGCCAACTCAGCCTTTCACTCTAGGCCACTCATTTGACTGTTTTCCAGTTCTAATAAATAGGTATTTTCAGTTGGCTGCAGGAATTTTATATGCAGAATTAAAATAGTTCATAAACTCATAATATCATCAATAATAGTCATTCATCTCAAGCAGATCAAAAATCAAATAGGCATTAGCAGTGGTGGCTTTTATAAAAATAACAAGCCAAATGGCAATTTAACAACTAAATTCAGTAACACTATGAAAACACACATCTATAAATTACAAATTTAATAATGTGTGTTAGTAATCTGAAGATTATTAGTAATAATAATCTTCATTATTTTGTTTCATATTTTGTATTGACATATCTTGAAGAGTATTTGTAGGACATCAGTTTCAGTGGCTATTTTTTAGCTTTAAATTTTCTGCTTTTATTTGGGATTTTATACAACATGGTTATATTATATTTATGCTACTATCTTAGTAATTTGTAAATTGTATAATATAATAGCTAATAGTTCTATTTCATCTCTCCTGATAAATTTTAGCATATTCTGAATTTAACAATCTCACTGTAGTTAGTATAAATTTCATTGCAGTTTTGAAATAAACAAATAGTATTCTAATTTTTAAATAATGTACAAACTTCTGTTTAGAACTGCTATTTGATGAACCCCCCAACTCTTTCTCTTACTCAACCTAAAATGATCTCAAGGTCAGTTTCTGAAGGTAAAGAAATACTTATATTACATCAATATTTTTCTTTCTAAAATAAAGCTCCAACCATTATCTTTTCTGGAAGTAGAAAAAGGAAACTTAAGTCCAAATATATACATAAAAATGTCCCTTTTATTCAGGAGACCTGGGTTCAATTCCTGCGTTGGGAAGATCCCCTGGAAAGGGCAATGGCAACCCACTCCAGTATTCTTGCCTGGAGAATTCCATGGACAGAGGAGCCTGGTGGGCTACAGTCCATAGGGTCTCAAAGAGTCAGATACAACAAGCAACTAATCCACCACCGTTGTCTATCCTTGGCCTATTTCCATTTCCTGAATCAAGTTAGTAAATATTTAATGATATTTACTTCTTACAGATTATATATTTAAGATTTTTCATTTATATTTGAAAGATCTACCTTATTTCTTGACAACTGTGGCTAGAAGAACACTTTGTTTTATACACAAATTTTTCCTTTTTTTTAATTTTATTTTTAACTTTACAATATTGTATTGGTTTTGCCATATATCAACATGAATCTGCCACAGGTATACATGTGTTCCCCATCCTGAACCCTCCTCCCTCCTCCCTCCCCGTACCATCCCTCTGGGTCATCCCAGTGCACCAGCCCCAAGCATCTAGTATCATGCATTGAACCTGGACTGGCAACTCGTTTCATATATGATATTATACATGTTTCAATGCCATTCTCCCAAATCATCCCACCCTCTCCCTCTCCCACAGAGTCAAAAGACTGTTCTATACATCAGTGTCTCTTTTGCTGTCTCCTATACAGGGTTATTGTTACTATCTTTCTAAATTCCATATATATGTGTTCATATACTGTATTGGTGTTTTTATTTCTGGTTTACTTCACTGTGTATAATAGGCTCCAGTTTCATTCACCTCATTAGAACTGATTCAAATGTACTCTTTTTAATGGCTGAGTAATACTCCATTGTATACACAAATTTTTCTTAGGGATCTAGAATCAGCTTCAACTTCAGCAAAAAAAAAAAAATTAAACTTTACAGCATTTCCAAGTATCAAGTCACCCATAGTCTAAATCTGTTGAAATACTTCCAAGAGACTGTAGAACAACTGCCATTCCTAACATTTTTTGTCCCAAAATGGACTTCTTTCCTTAGACAATTCATCACATATTGAAACCAAATTTACTTCATAGGAATAAATCACTGATAATAAAAAGTTGCAAAAATCTTTCCTTGGAGTGGGAGAACTAATCCTTAACAATTTTTTTTATTGATCAGAGTGTCAACTCCTGAATTTATAGACAATTTTGCCCAATTTCCAGTGTAATTTCTGAAAAAAATATGAAACCTACATCTCACCATCAAATATAAGACAATACTTTGTGAACCAATTAAGAGGTATGATCCATGTTCAATACACAACCAACCTTAGACTTCAATCAGCATGTCTTTGAAAACAAATGGCAGACTCGTTAACATAAAAGCAAATTCTTCCTGTAACTTATTAAATGTAACAGAGCTCCTATCATCTGGATTGAATTCTTTTGAATGATATAAGTGGAGTTATCAGGCAAAAGAAATAGCAAGTTCCCATGGGCTATCTATTTTGCATATGGTAATGTAAACAGGGGCTCTGTATAAACCTAGAGGGGTGGGATGGGGAAGGAGATGGGAGGGAAGTTCAAAAGGGAAGGGACATATGTATACCTATGGCTGATTCATATTGAGGTTTGACAGAAAAAAATAAAATTCTGTAAAGCAATTATCTTTCAATTAAAAAATAAATTAATTTAAAAATTAATAATAAAATAAAACTGACAAAAAGGGATATACTCTAAATATTTAATGCTGCTTCAGTATTTTGGCTGACAGGAACTCTCTAAAGGAAATCTACTTTTAAAAGCAAAATCAGCTTTTCTAGAGGGTGTAAATTGGATTTATTCTCATTAAATGTTTTATTTAATTTCATATTTACATATTTATGCTTATTTTTCACTTGTTTTTACCTATTTTATAAATAAAAGCAAACAAAAATATTCAAAATGCATAAATACCTTGAGGAAATCCTGTCTCTTGTCTCTTTGGGGTTAGACTGAACAATGAGGATTAGACTGAGAATGCTAGTTCTACAAGCCAGCATTCTAGTAAGCATAGTGAATTGAAATATTTTAATCAAAATGACAAGAAATTAGCTTTTCTCTGTTTCAAAGAGAAAGCTGAAGGCAGAGGGGGAAATAAAGGCACAATTTATTTTAATTCTGCAGATAAGTATCTAGAACTGGGGGGAAATTTAATAACTATAAATTTAGCAAAGCTGTTCAGAGTTAAGAATACATTACATTACAAAATTATCTAATGAATCTGCTACAAAAAGTTTTTCTTTAAGTAATTATAGCTTGAAAAAGAACTCCTTGTGATGGTTTAAAAAAAAAAAAGTTTCTAGAGAAACCCCCTAGATGACATAGCCAAAGCAACCCTCAGAACTGGTAAGATTTGTTTTTAAGTAGGGTGAGAAACCAAGTCAGACTTTAAGGAAATAACTGTAGCTCCCAAAGGAGAAAGAGGCTACACGCAGGGAAGGGGAAGAAACCTGTCAAGATGTACATGTATGTGTGCTCATGCACACACCCCACATATACATGCACATAAGTAATGTCATCCCCACCAAGAGATGGAAACTTCAGCAATACCATCAACTTTAATACTCTAATAAGTATATTTTTGTTTAGCTAATTTTATGCAAACACCAAGTCCAAATAGGGAAGAAGAAAAAAAAGAGCTCCATGTTCATCATTCAATTCCATGGCTAAAATATTTGCTATTTTAAAATCACAACATTATTACATAATTTTTCCAATATATCAGTCTCCTAAGCATGCAGTTTCAATATTAAAAGCATTCCTTTGCACTAATTTATGTTTTGATCCTACACCTGCTCACCCCAAATACTATAATTTCCAAATTGTTCGTTTCCCTTTAACACCAGAAAGTATACTTATTTGCTAATGTCAAGAAAGTTATCATCCTAGCCTATTATCTGAATCATACCATACCTTAAACCTTACCTAAGGTCAGTTTTCATTCCAATCCCAAAAAAAGGCAATGCCAAAGAATGCTCAAACTACCGCACAATTGCACTCATCTCACATGCTAGTAAAGTAATACTCAAAATTCTCCAAGCCAGGCTTCAGCAATATGTGAACCATGAACTTCCAGATGTTCAAGCTGGTTTTAGAAAAGGCAGAGGAACCAGAGATCAAATTGCCAACATCCGCTGGATCATGGAAAAAGCAAGAGAGTTCCAGAAAAACATCTATTTCTGCTTTATTGACTATGCCAGAGCCTTTGACTGTGTGGATCACAATAAACTGTGGACAATTCTGAAAGAGATGGGAATACCAGACCACCTGACCTACCTCTTGAGAAACCTATATGCAGGAAGCAACAGTTAGAACTGGACATGGAACAACAGACTGGTTCCAAATAGGAAAAGGAGTTCGTCAAGGCTGTATATTGTCACCCTGCTTATTTAACTTATATGCAGATTACATCATGAGAAACACTGGGCTGGAAGAAGCACAAGCTGGAATCAAGATTTCCGGGAGAAATATCAATAACCTAAGATATGTAGATGACACCAGCCTTATGGCAGAAAGTGAAGAGGAAGCGTCTTGATGAAATTGAAAGAACAGAGTGAAAAAGTTGGCTTAAAGCTCAACATTCAGAAAACGAAGATCATGGCATCTGGTCCCATCACTTCATGGGAAATAGATGGGGAAACAGTGTCAGACTTTATTTTTGGGGGCTCCAAAATCACTGCAGATGGTGACTGCAGCCATGAAATTAAAAGACGCTTACTCCTTGGAAGGAAAGTTATGACCAACCTAGATAGCATATTGAAAAGCAGAGACATTACTTTGCCAACAAAGCTCCGTCTAATCAAGGCTATGGTTTTTCCAGTGGTTATGTATGGATGTGAGAGTTGGACTGTGAAGAAAGCTGAGCACCAAAGAATTGATGCTTTTGAAGTTTGGTGTTGGAAAAGACTCTTGAAAGTCCCTTGGACTGCAAGGAGATCCAACCAGTGCATTCTGAAGGAGATCAGCCCTGGGTGTCCTTTGAAGGAACGATGCTAAAGCTGAAACTCCAGTACTTTGGCCACCTCATGGGAAGAGTTGACTGATTGGAAAAGACTCTGAGGCTGGGAGGGATTGGGGGCAGGAGGAAGAGGGGAGGACAGAGGATGAGATGGCTGGATGGCATCACAGACTCAATGGACGTGAGTTTAAGTGAACTCCGGGAGATGGTGATGGACAGGGAGGCCTGGCGTTTTGCAATTCATGGGGTTGCAAAGAGTCGGACGCGACTGAGCAACTGAACTGAACTGAACTGAATTGAATTCTAGTTTACGACCTCACTTTAATTTGTGCTTCATAGTTCTTCACCAGAACTCTCTACACCAAGTAAAGCTTATCATTTAATCTTATATCCCTAAATGGAACTTAGTTTGAGGATGGCAAATTTATTTCCTCTCCTTTAAGGGCTCCACCTAAGCATAAGAAAATCTCCACCAAGATTACAAAGATTCCAAAATCCTTTCATTGCTCTTCCTACTAATAACCCTTAAAAATCTTTCTCCTTCTTGAAACATTCTAGAATGATTAAAGGAGAGATCACCTTCCTGTATCCAGTTACAATCAACATATGAACTCTCAAAATTAACTGTATCTTTTTCTACTTACAAATGAATTCATCTACTCTTTTCATACCTAAAATACATTTAGCCGTCCCCTGTACCTAATGCACACATTTTAACTATTTGAATTTTTATTCAATGTTTTCATCCTGCCATATACTTTCAGTGTTGATGTACATCAGATTTGCCTTTGATTTTAAAATCCTTCAGGAAGATGGTTAGATAATCTGCACAGTTTCTACCTTGCATGAAATGATGGTAAATACATGCTTACTGCTTAGTATGATAAAAGTGATGAATCTGATCATTATGATTATTTTCCATTATACACCATTCTTAAGTGTATGAAGTTATTTCTGAAGGCTGCATGTATGAACTCTTTGAGGCCAGTAGGGCAGTATAATAAATAATGATTCAAGTGTAATACGGTTCACTTAGGACTTGCAATTTAGCATTTGACTCATCATGAATACAGATGAATACTAGGTTAGGCCAAAGCAAAACTGTAGTTCCCTACATGGACCAAAAATTACAGACTGCCTCCTAAGTCAGTTTTCTGCAAAGGCACATCACTGAGAAAAAGGAGGTAGCCCAGATGAGATAACATAGACTGAGCTAAAACAAAGTAACTTTTTAAGAAACATCAAAAGAAAGATTCAAAAGGGTGATTTTCATGCATGAGAAACAATCAATTATGAAATAACCTTCCCCAATAAATATCACAAAAGATTCCAAATACAGCAATGCTATTCTGTCAACTTCCTCCAGAAGAGGAAGAGAAACTGTAGCCAAAGAAGGTAAATAATGAAATCATAATATAAAACAAACCAAAACCACTATGAGGTACCATTTCACGCCAGTCAGAATGGCTGTGATCCATAAGTCTACAAGCAATAAATGCTGGAGAGGGTGTGGAGAAAAGGGAACCCTCTTACACTGTTGGTGGGAATGCAAACTAGTACAGCCACTATGGAGAACAGTGTGGAGATTCCTTCAAAAACTGGAAATAGAACTGCCTTATGATCCAGCAATCCCACTGCTGGGCATACACACTGAGGAAACCAGAAGGGAAAGAGACACGTGTACCCCAATGTTCATCGCAGCACTGTTTATAATAGCCAGGACATGGAAGCAACCTAGATGCCCATCAGCAGATGAATGGATAAGCAAGCTGTGGTACATATACACAATGGAGTATTACTCAGCCATTAAAAAGAATACATTTGACTCAGTTCTAATGAGGTGGATGAAACTGGAGCCTATTATACAGAGTGAAGTAAGCCAGAAGGAAAAACATAAATACAGTATACTAATGCATATATATGGAATTTAGAAAGATGGTAACGATAACCCTGTGTACGAGACAGCAAAAGAGACACTGATGTATAGAACAGTCTTATGGACTCTGTGGGAGAGGGAGAGGGTGGGGAGATTTGGGAGAATGGCATTGAAACATGTATAATATCATGTATGAAACGAGTCGCCAGTCCAGGTTCAATACACGATACTGGATGCTTGGGGCTGGTGCACTGGGACGACCCAGAGGGAGGGTATGGGGAGGGAGGAGGGAGGAGGTTTCAGGATGGGGAACACAGGTATACCTGTGGCGGATTCATTTCGATATTTGGCAAAACTAATACAATATTGTAAAGTTTAAAAAGAAAATAAAATTAAAAAAGAAAACAAAAACAAAGACAAATTAGTCTTTTAAAACTATCCTGTCAGAGTTGATTCAAGGAAAAGATAAATATCAAACAGAAACTTGGATATGCAAATTCCTTCCCAGTAGAATATTTACTTGACTCATTTTGCCATGTGTACTATATATGTCAGTTCTTTTCTGTTCTGTACTAACTACACTAACAAGAAAAAGTCTCTTAATTGTGAGGATGTCATATCCTTAAACACTAACAAATAATGATCTATACTTACACAGTGATAGTTTTTCCTCCAATTTTCATTGTAGCCCCTACATACACATTACTGGCACAAGTTTAAATTTTTTCAGCTTTATTCTGGCCCATTGCCTCAACCCTCCCCAGGAGGCTTCCCTCATTTTCTATTAAAATATGAAGCTATTTATATGTCTGTAATGTCAATGGTATAAGAATTTAAGTATTATAAACACTATCCTATACGACTAAGCAGGTTTTATTTCAAGTTAGAACTTTAAAAAGTATTTAAACAATAAACTACCTTCTGGAATAAACAAAGTGAAGATTTTTTCCCCCTCTAACTAAAAGCTAAGCAGCATTCCAAAACCTGAATTATTTTTATAATATAAGTTGATTTCACAAAGAAAGGTAATACCTATACATTTATACTACAAAAGGGTTTTAAAATTAATTTAGAAATTAGTTATAAATATTAATAATCTGAAAAAATTTCCACTAACTAAGCTTCTTTTCAAAACAATAAATTTTGGTGTTGAGAATTTGGATTTATCTTTAAAGAGATTAACAAGGCAAAGAAAATTATTTTACCAGGTCTTCACTCAAAAACCTTTTCTCTTTTTAGCCAAACAGAATTGTTCTGCATTTCTATGCTTTCTCATCACTTCACTCTTACTTGTGCAATTCCCTCCACCTGGAATATCCTTATTCCTAATCTATACCCATTCAAATCAATTACTCTTTACGGCAATGCTCAAATATTATGTGGGCTTTTTTTTTTTTTTTTTTACCTTTTTTTAAAATTTATTTTTGGAGGCTAATTACTTTATAATATTGTACTGGTTTTGCCATACATTGACATGAATCTGCCACGGTTGTACATGTGTTCCCAATCCTGAACCCCACCACCACCTCCCTCCCCATCCCATCCCTCTGGGTCATCCCAGGGCACCAGCCCCGAGCATCCTGTCTCATGCATTTAACCTGGACTGGTGATCCGTTTCACATATGATAATATACATGTTTCAATGCCATTCTCCCAAACCATCCTACTTTCGCCCTCTCCCACAGAGTCCAAAAGACTTCTATACAAACACATGAAAAAATGCTCAACATCACTCATTATCAGAGAAATGCAAATCAAAACCACAATGAGGTACCATTTCATGCCAGTCAGAATGGCTGCGACCCAAAAGTCTACAAGCAATAAATGCTGGAGAGGGTGTGGAGAATAGGGAACCTTCTTACACTGTTGGTGGGAATGCAAACTAGTATAGCCACTATGGAGAACAGTATGCAAATTCATTAAAAAACTGGAAATAGAACTGCCTTATGACCCAGCAATCCCACTGCTGGGCATACACACCGAAGAAACCAGAATTGAAAGAGACACATGTACCCCAATGTTCATTGCAGTATTGTTTATAATAGCCAGGAGATGGAAGCAATCTAGATGTCCATCAGCTGATGAATGGATACGAAAGCTGTGGTACATATACACAATGGAATATTACCCAGCCATTTAAAAGAATACATTTGAATCAGTTCTAATGAGGAGGGTGAAACTGGAGCCTATTATACAGAGTGAAGTAAGCCAGAAAGAAAAACAACAATACAGTATACTAACACATATATATGGAATTTAGAAAGATGATAAAAATAACCCTGTATGTGAGACAGCAAAAGAGACACAGATGTATGTTTTAAATCTTCTTTCAGTCATTAATAATCCTGGCATCCTTAATCTGTCACACTAAAATGGTTCAACCTAACTCTTAGGGCTGCTTTAAAGATCCATGAGATAACGTATGCCAAACTTACTAAATTATAAAGCACTATACAATTGTGAACTGTTGCAAGGGCTCTAAAAAATACTTGTTGGGTACATGTATGAGAGCATCTGCTCATACTCATGAAATATTTTAATCTTCAGGTTTTATAGTGAAGTGAAAGTTGCTCAGTTTTGTCTGATTCTTGGTGACCCCATGGACTATACAGTCCATGGAATTCTTGAGGCCAGAATACTGGAGTAGGAAACTTTTCCCTTCTCCAGGGGATCTTCCCAATCCAGGGATCGAACCCAGGTCTCCCACATTGCAGGCGGATTCTTTACCATATGAGCTATCAGGAAATCCTTTAAGCTTTGTAAGGATATACCATAAAACTTACATTCATAATCTACAATTTACATACTGAAAATCAGGGTGCAAGTGCATATTATAAAGCTTTGTGTGCTGTGGTGCATGATAAATGGATAGAACAGGAAAAGTCTAGAGGAAAAACATTCACTCTATGGTTGTATCAGATCAGATCAGATCAGATCAGTCGCTCAATCATGTCCGACTCTTTGCGACCCCATGAATCGCAGCACGTCAGGCCTCCCTGTGGCTGAAAATTAGTTTCTACCATCAGTTCCTAAAAAGTCCTACATAATTATCTATATTTTTATATCATATATTTTCTTTGTATATGATTCATTATTTAAAAATTCATTAAAAATGTAAAGGCAGCATACAATATACTAAACTTTAAAACTATTCAAAGTGTTGTATGGTTAACAAATAAAATGCAATCAAAAGTATTGGAGTCTAGGAGACAGAATTCATAAATTCAAAATCTTGATTAATTTGTATCTTAATGAAGCAAATAACTTTAAACGTTTATAATTTCTTGTATTCTTTCAATTTTACATTAACATAAATGAGATATATTATTATTATTAACTTCTGACATTAAGCAATACAGTTTAGGTGCATGTGAATATGATTAAGGGTTAAATAGAGGGTAAATTTTCTGTAACACAATTATAGAATAAAAATAAGCTGCTGAGAAATTGTGACACGTTCTGGTTTGTGTTCATGTAAATGTGTTCTATTACAAAAAGAAAAATGCTTGGCCACAAATACATGTTCAGTACTTGGGATTTTATTAGACAAGGCATAATTCCATGGAATATTTTAAGGAAAGTGAAAGTCACTCAGTCGTGCCTGAGTGTATAGTCCATGGAATTCTCCAGGCCAGAGTACTGGAGTGGGTAGCCTTTCCCTTCTCCAGGGGATCTTCCCAAGCCAGGGTTCGAACCCAGGTCTCCCACATTACAGGCAGATTCTTTACCAGCTGAGCCATAAGGGAACTCCAAGAATACTGGAGTGGGTAGCCTATTCCTGCTCTAGTGGATCTTCCCCACCCAGGAATCGAACCGAGGTCTCCAGCATTGCAGGCAGATTTTTTACCAACTGAGCTATGAGGGAAGCCAAAGGAAGCCCCCTCTAAAGACAGTAATTTATAATTCTGTAAGGAAAAGAAAGTGTGCATGTCTGTGTCTGTCACAAAAATTTATTATTTATGCATCACGAGACAATAAAGTAATCACTGATGCTTATTTCTGGTCAAAAGAAAAATATATTATTCAGAGACCTAGAACATAATAAAAGTAATAAAAGACACAGAGAAAGTGCAATTGCTTATTTAACTGGCATATGGCCCTGCCACCATGTGTTTATTTGCATGGCTTCCTATCACTGAGGTAACTGTGACTGACCAGTTCTTGCCGTTTAGTCACCAAGTCATGTCTGACTCTTTGCGACCCCAAGGACTGTAGCCCACCAGGCCCCTTTGTCCATGGCATTTTCCAGGCAAGAATACTGGAGTGGGTTGCCATTTCCTTCTCAAGCGGATCTTCCTGACCCAGGGATAGGACCTGTGTTTCACGCACTGGCAGGCAGATTCTTTACTGCTTAACCACGGGGGCAAGCCCCCATGACTGACTAGCTACTCTGCATTATTCCCTGTTTTTGTTCTTTATCAGGAACTGAAGCCAATTGGAAAACTACAACTAGGAATGTTCACTGCAGGTGAGATTGACATTTATTGAGCACTGATACATGTCAGGTATCAATCTTCACACAATGACCCTTTGGGTAATATTATTTTCATTTTGCAGCTGAGCTTACAGAATGTGAGAATTCTGCACCAGTTCACAATAGCCAGAAAAAATAGTACATGGGTTTGAATCAACGTTTCTCTGATGTCAAAATCTATACCCTTTCTATTAGACAATGCTAACTCCTTGAAGCTGTATCAAGGAGTATACACCTGTATGATCTTATGGCTGCTTTGCTTCAATCCAAGAATCAGGAGCTCACTTACAAAAGCAATTAGTTAGTGGTGTTATTGTTCGAAAAAATTTTCTGAGACTCCCCAACAGCTACACTTTCTTGAAATTCCCACTTAACATTGCACAAGCTAAACATAAGAAAGTTGCCTTTTAAATAATTAAGTATATTTAATAGAGTTCTGCATTCCCACCTTCCTAATGAACAGATATTTCTGCATCTTTTTCTGCTATTATAAAGAAATTGAATTTGAAGGGACCCAAGTCTCTGTTAAGTAATAGAAAGCTCATTTATAGTTAATGAGTATACACACACACTTTTTTTTCACACACACCTTTATATTTAAAAGTATCACATGTAAACAGCAACACAAAACACTACACACACACACACACACACATATATATATATATATATTCAAATTAAGGCAATGAAGATACTAAAACCAGAGGATAAGTGACTGGAATCCACTTATTGCAAGTCAATATTCTGGGCTGTACTCCTCCCACCCTACCTAAGTCAATCTCTTCAGAACTTAAACTGACAATTTACTTCATCAAATAAGTACAAAGTCACATTTATCTCATATCTCTGTGGAATCTCATTTCAGGGACAAAAAAAAAAAAAGAGGTTTCTGTATATATAATCTTGTTAAATTCCTAAATCTATGTCCTTCAATCTCCCACATTTTGCTTGACTTTTATGTTTCCCAGTTATGACTCTCATTTTGGCCCACCAGCTTCTCAATAAGGACTAACAAACATTGTTTGACTGCAAATCAGGAATATAAACAGGAAGAGATTGAGAATCTTTAAAACAGGAATAAAACTAATGAGCCCATTTTCTTTCTTCCCCTCAGAAACCTGGTTGTTTATAGATAGGTAGGTAGTAATATCTTCTTATACATAGAAAATATTTTGGTAGAGTTTCTCGATGTATTAGATGGATAACTCTCTCAGATATCCTCTAACTATTTCTTTCTGGTTAAAGAAAATATTGTAATTTCTCTCTTGCTAGAAATTCTGGATTTGAGCCAAGGCACAGTGGGAGCCATACATTTTCTGCATATGAAATTTTGTGTTGAGTACAAATCACTAGTAACATTTTATACTTTGTAAATGTGAAGGAAATCAACACTTTGTCTTTTATAAACTTGAGGGAAATCTTAAAAGTATTCTCATATGATGCAGAAAGTTGAAAGTCAGTACCAAAAATGGAGGGGAAAAGAGAGAGTGAATAAGGAAGAACTTTAAGATAAAACTGTACCAATCCAAACTCAGAAACAAGATAATGTCCTGGACTAAAATTAAAAATTCATGATATCTTGTTGTCTAAAATTAAGATATTACTATTATGAAAGCAAGTAGTCAGTTCCAACTAGGAACAGCTGTTATTTTCCAATTAAAATTCACAAGACCAAAATATTAAGTTATTAGTCAACAATGTTTAATTTAGGCAATCAGAACAATATTTTTTAGCAAAGTATTGTTTTTAAAAAGGAAGCTGTCATGATTTTTTGGCAAAATAATTTAATATGAAAAAACAATTTATTGTCTGTTGTTACTATGTAAACACCTTTATCCCATATTGTGAAACAGCTACTTAACAGGAACCCAAGTTTAAAAGATTGTTCCTTAGTACAAACTGAACATCATTGACAGCTTCCTAAATATTTCACTCAGTAAAGTATTGCTGTTTTATACAGTGGAAAGATTATATTTTGCTATCAAAGAAGCAAGTTAATAAAGTGGTAATAACAAAGTGATGTATCTGTCAAAGTTTATAGATATGATTGTCAAGCTATAGGTTATCACCTTACAGCATTGACACTGTTCATATATCATAGCTCCCCAGTACACTCTGTCAGCATTGTTTATTTTCAGTCAGGGGTTAAATAATGACCATGTATTAAGAATGCTTTGGGGAACTGCTTTGTCTTGCGTTCACCTGTTTACTTCAAAGCAAGTTTTCAGTTGCTTTTGTTTAGTTTTTTGTTTGGACAGAGGCATTTATCAATTTGAAAGAAACTTTAGGTCAACTATATGAAAAATATGTTTACTCTTTTTCCATATTTACAAATTACCTTTGCATATCAAAATGAAGTGCTACTCTGCCCAGTTATTGCTCCAAATGCTTCAGTTATTGTCACTTAATTATGAATAGTTTTTTGTTGTTGTTGTTGTTTGTTTTAAACACTTGCCTCACACACCATATCTATGTAACCTAAGAAGGATGATAGGATACGTGATAGTCTATAAAAATAACTAAAAAGTATCTGGACTTGGCTTCCCTGGTGGCTCAGAAAGTAAAGAATCTGCCTGCAATACTGGAGACCTTGGTTGGGAAGATCCCCTGGAGGAGGGAATGGCAAACCACTTCAGTATTCTTGCCTGGAGAATTCCCACGGAGAGAGGAGCCTGGTGGGCTACAGTCCATGGTGTCACAAAGAGTTGGACATGACTGAGTGACTAAGCACAGCAGAGTACACATTTGGCCTTGTATGAGTAACTTGACAAGCCATCAGAAAAGAAGAATGATGGTTAGTTCTTGCTATTAAATAGATAATTAGCCAAATATTCTTCTCATTTTACTAACCTCAAAAACTAAACCTATCCCTCGGATTATTCTGGATGGAAAAAAGAAGGTAGGCTCTTGAAGGACCTGGAATAAAGCCTCAGGATACATCTTTTTAATTCAATGTCACCTTCTGCCCTAGTTTAACCAGTTTTTAGTAAATTTGTATTTACTTGATGATGCATTTACTTTTATTTATTAAACATCTATTAATGTGCACATTTTTGGATCTAGGTTATCAAAACAGGTTTCTTGACACCTCTTTTCCAGAGGTTTATAGTGAAGTTAGGGAAATAAAACATCTATGGCACATGTGACTAAAAGCAATTCAAGTGTTGTCTTGGGTCCAGATCCTAACAGAAATAGCTAGGAAGCACAAATCCTCCCAGATATTTTCTTTCTACTTCAATTCGGCTGCTAAGTCACTTCAGTCGTGTCTGACTCTGTGCAACCCCATAGACAGCAGCTCACCAGGCTCCCCCATCCCTGGGATTCTCCAGGCAAGAACACTGGAGTGAGTTGCCATTTCCTTCTCCAATGCATGAAAGTGAAAGGCGAAAGTGAAGTCGCTCAGTTGTGTCTGACCCTTAGTGACCCCATGGACTGCAGCTTACCAGCCTCCTCTTCAACTAGTTCTTCTTAAATCCCAATGTCCTCACACAAAATGCACCTGATTTACCTGTGGGGTTAGTGTTAAATTTTTAAATGAATCAATTCTAGTAAAATTATCTAATATGCTATTTTGGGTGTAAAAGACAACTTTTATATAGGAACAGTACTTTTAGGGACTTCCCTCGTGGCCCAGTGGTTGAAAAACTACTTTACAATGCAGAGGATTCCTGATTGGAGAAGTAAGAGCCTTCATGCTGCAGAGTAACTAAGCCTGTGTATTGCAATTACTGAGCCCAAGTTTCAGAGCCCAAGTGCCACAACTGGAAAGCCTGCATGCTGCAATTAATGAGCACACATGCCACAACTAGAGAGTCCATATGTTGCAATGAAAGATCCCACATGCTGCGACTAAGACTTTACACAGCCAAATAAATAAAAAATATTAAAAAACGAAAAAATAATGTCACATTTAAAAAAGAACAGTACTTTTAGAGAAGCAGTCATGTTATCTACTTAATATGTGTTTGAGTTTCTTTTACTAACTTAAAAGTAGGGAGAGGAATCTTCTCATGTGTTCCTATAGCACTTGAATCATAAACCACTAGCATACAATTTAACATGCTTATATAAAAAAAGTTTCCCACAACTTCTCTTTATCTTCCAACTATATGAACCCAACATTCACAATATGTTGAGCTACTTGACAATAGAGAACAAGTTATATTCATCTTTGTATACTTTCTATCCAACACAATTTCTGGCATATTAAATATCTGTCACAGATTGCCAAATCTGGTCATAGTGTATTCAAATGTTATTATAGGCTAGACTCTATAATATCTAAAGGATGAAGTTGAGAATGAATCACTATTTAATTGTATATAGTCCCAATAGTACTATTTTGTTCTGAAACCAGAGCATGTGACATTAAATAGAACGCTGGTGGTGCAGTACAGTGAAAGGGGTATTATGCTGTACTCAAATGGTATGTGTTTAAGTCCCAACTCTGCCAGTTACTAATTATGAAACCCATAGTGTTTATTTCCTTACCTGAAAAAAAAAAAAACTATCATTATTGCCTTCTTCACATAAATAGCCTGAGAAACAAATGGGTTGGGGGTAGAAAAAAGCTTAGTGAAATAGAAAAAAACAAGTCAAAGATGTATGATTTTCAATTGCTCAGAAAATTTTTCTGAAAAACTGTTTAAATCTGCTGCAAATTCTTTATCCATCCTTGATATTGAATATTATACCTATCCTTTTCATATGTAATACTCATGCTCTTAAACCTTTGGGCTTCAAGGATCTAGAAAAAAAATCTGTCAACTTACTTATGAAAATTTGCCTCCCCAAAACTGTAGCAATGTTTTTGTAGGTCAGTTTCCCAAGGCAATAGAAATAAAAGCAAAACTAAACAAATGGAACCTAATCAAACTTGTAAGTTTTTATAGCAAAGGAAACCATAAGCAAAACAAAATGAAAAGACAACCTACAGACTGGGAGAAAATATTTGCAAATGATGCAACCAACAAGGGCTTAATTTCTAAAATAAATAAACAGCTCTACAACTCAACAACAAACAAAACAAATAATCCAGTCAAAAAACAGGCAGAAGACCTAAGTAAACATTACTCAAAAGAAGACATACAGATGACCAAAAAACACATGAAACATGAAACACATCACTAATTATTAGAGAAATACAAATCAAAACTATAATGAGGTATCACCTCAAACAGGTCAGAATGGCCATCATCAAAATGTCTACAAATAAATGCTGGAGAAAGTGTGGAGAAGAGAGAACCCTCTTGCACTGGTGGGAATGTAAATTGGTGCTGCCACTATGGAAAATATTATGGAAGTTTCTTAAATAGAGTTGCCATATGATCCAGTAATCCCACTCCTGTGCATATATCTGGAAAAACTCTGATTTGAAAAGATATATGTACCACCAATGTTCACAGCAGCACTATTTACAATAGCCAGGACATAGAAGCGACCTGAATGTCTACCAACAGATGAACAGACAAAGAAGATGTGGTAGATATATACAATAGATTATTAACCATAAAAATACTGAAATAATGTCATTTGCAGCAACATGGATGAACTATGAGATAATTATACTAAGTGAAGTAAGTCAGAAAAAGAAAGACAAATATGATGTGATCACTTATATGTTGAATCTAAAATATGAAACAAATAAGTTTATTTACAAAACAAAAGCATACTCAAATAGAAAACAAATTTATGGTTACAAAAAAATGGGAAAGGGTGTTGGGGAGGTATAAATTGCAGGTTTGGGGCTAGCAGATACAAGCTACTGTATATAAAATAAACAACAAGATCCTACTGTATAGCACAAGAAACTGTATTTAATGTCCTGTAATAAGCCATAATGGAAAATATGAAATAGTGTATATATTTATGTATATGTAAGTGAATCACATTTCTGTACACCAGAAATTAATACAACATTGTAAATCAAGTATACTTCATTTAAAAAAAAAATTAACTTGTCTCCCTTCCTTTCTCTGCATTTTTGAGTACAGTGTACCTTCACTTAGAAGCTCTTCCCCAACCATTAACAACTGAATACAATTCAACATTCAGACAAAGTTCAATTCCATTCCCTCATCCATGGAGTCACAAAGTACTGTAGGCCACTGTGATCTCTCTCTCCTCAAAACTTTTGTCTGTACTAATCATGTCAAGTTTGTAATCACAGACAATGAATTGAAATATAAAGAGAAAGACAACTTTTGTAGGTGGAGTACCGAGAGACAGATACTTTACATGCATCATATATTCCCACAACAAAGCAGTTTCATAGAGAATATTATTATCCTTTCTATAAATAAGAAAATTGAGGCTCAAGAAGATTATGTAACTGGAAAAAAGGGGATAGAAAACGGCAGAGTTGGGGATATAAATTCAGGTCGGTCATGCTCATTAAATTTTGCTATATTGTCTTCCTAATTAGATTTCCAAAGTTCCAAGCTTTGTTTCCTAAACCTAGCACAATATTCCGTTCAGTTCAGTTCAGTCGCTCAGTCGTGTCCGACTCTTTCCGACCCCATGAATCGCAGCACGCCAGGCCTCCCTGTCCATCACCAACTCCCGGAGTTCACTCAGACTCATGTCCATCGAGTCAGTGATGCCATCCAGCCACCTCATTCTGTTTTCCCCTTCTCTTCCTGCCCCCAATCCCTCCCAGCATCAGAGCCTTTTTCAGTGAGTCAACTCTTCGCATGAAGTGGCCAAAGTACGAGAGTTTCAGCTTCAGCATCATTCCCTCCAAAGAAATCCCAGGGCTGATCTCCTTCAGAATGGACTGGTTGGATCTCCTTGCAGTCCAAGCGACTCTCAAGAGTCTTCTCCAACACCACAGTTCAAAAGCATCAATTCTTCAGTGCTCAACTTTCTTCACAGTCCAACTCTCACATCCATACATGACCACTGGAAAAACCATAGCCTTGACTAGACGGACCTTTTATCAGTTCTCAATACTGTTGATAAATGAATAAATGAATGCACTGTGTTCACTTATTATTACATTATCATATTAACTAAAACTTTTCAAAATAAATCATGTTATTCAACTTTCTGTGTTCAAAGACCTTTACTCTATGCCAATAAAAGAAGATTAATCCAGCCTGATACTAATTATAAAGTTTGTGTTTCATGAGTTGATTCATATGCATTTCCCCTCCTCTACATTTCCCTTTTAGGTCTTTAAAGTTGTTCATTTAGGAAGTTTTCATTTTTGAAAAATCCAGAGTAAGTAACTCTCAGATCAGATCAGTCTAGGTAGTTAAAAAAAAAAACACACAAAACTTGTATCTAAAAACTTAGACCATTAACCAGATATGCACACTGTTCTCTGCAGATACTTCGAAACTAGGGATGTATATCTGCTTCTGACATAAGAACTTAGGTGGAAATCTGGAATATATTCTTCCTAGCAGTCAACTCAAAGTTTATTATAGGGATTAGTCATTATCTCATATATTATATACATATATTAGCATTTCTGAAATAACATAAATTATGTCTATGTTTTAATGAGGCCAACATAACACAAACTAAAATCATGCCAGTTTCATTATCAACACCTTTAACAGACTTCTTAATTAAATTTACAGTACTGTCAATACCACATATTATTGTTACTTTTCGTAATGAGTCCTATGAGCATCTTTGCTTCCTGTTATTTTCCCTTGCTATAAAAACTTAGTGTTCTTTGGATAAAGCATTTTCCTATTTAAGAAGAAGTAATAAACCTTACATATGACATATCTTATTACTCAAACTTGTTTCAGGCTCATATTGCCATGAGTAACAGAAAATATGTTTACATTTACTTTTAATGACTTGAATAACTCATGGCAAAATTACTTTTTTTTGCTTTCTCAAGTTTCTCTGTATGCTTATGTGACTTTATTCTGTCATAAAAGAACTTTATTTTCTCTCTTTTTTAGAATCTATTGTGATCTGTACTACTAATACTTTGTTAAAGCAACCTTGTTCTATGAAAAATACACCAAGGATATTATGATTGATCATTTTGTTGTATTTTTGCTTTTTTTTTTTTGGCTGTATCATGTGGCTTGCAAGATCTTAGTTCCCTGACCAAGAATCAAACCAGGGTGCCCAGGAGTGGAAGCATGGAGTCCTAACCACTGGACTGCCAGGGAATTTCCTGATTCATTATTTTAAAAGACAGTATGAGGAGGGAGGTGGGAGGGGGGTTCAGGATGGGGAACACGTGTACACCCGTGGTGGATGCATGTTAATGTATGGCAAAACCAATACAATATTGTAAAGTAAAATAATAATAATAATAAAATAAATAACATAAGAAAATAATAAAAAAATGAAAAAAAAGACAACTATGCATGAAGTTTTGTTTCTTTTACAAAGAACTTCCTGAACAATGACCTTGCCCTTGTCCCCAGGAGTTTACAAATACAGTGAGGTAAGTGTACATATTATACATTTAACTATATAATCTGGAGACCTGTGCATTTCCACACTTTTATTCAATCATATTTGTAGGACTTGAAGTACGTTTGAGTGTATAAGACCTACGTGTGTGTGTGTATGTATGTGTATGTTAGTTGCTCAGTGTGTCCAACTCTTTGTGACTCCATGGATTCCTCTGTCGATGAGATTTTTCAGGCAAGAATACTGCAGTGGGTTACCATTCCCTTCCCCAGGGATCTTCCTGACCCAGGGATCTTCCTGACCCAGGAATCAAACCTAGGTCTCCTGCATGGCAGACAGATGTTTTTACCATCTGAGCCAACAGGGAAGGAATAGCCACCCATTCCAGTATTCTTGCCTGAAGAATCCCATGAACAGAGTAGCCTGGTGTGCTGCAGTCCATGGAGTCACAAAGAGTTGGACAAGACCTACATAGAACCACCAGTTAAAGGTTTTATTACGTGGTTAAAATATATGAACCTACTCAAGTTTTGGCTGCTTACTCTTCACACACTTCATACTATTGGGCCTAAGGTGAAGTAGGTGTTTTCCTTGTTCCTCATTGCTTCCAGATCATTTCCACTTTTTCCATAAACATTCAGCTTTGAGTAGCATGTTATCAAAAGATTCATCAAATAGTCTTCTCTTTAGACTCATCTACTGATTTATAGGTAATTCTGTTTTAATCTCTTGAATATTGTACATACCTGGATCATTCTCTGACTATATATATATATATATATATATATATATATATATATATATATATATTTGTTATAATTCTTGGTTAAATATCCTAGTAGACAAGATCTTTCCACAGAATAATTCTATTAAAACTTAAGTAATAGCATGTTGGAGAAGGCAATGGCAACCCACTAAAGTACTCTTGCCTGGAAAATCCCATTGACAGAGGAGCCTGGTAGGCTGCAGTCCATGGGGTCGCACAGAGTCGGACACGACTGAAGCGACTTAGCAGCAGCAGCAATAGCATATTACTCCTCTTTTCAAAACCTTTCAATGGCTTCTCATTTCTGTAAAAGCAGGGGCTTCCCTGGTGACACAGCAGTAAAGGATCTGCCTGCCAATGTAGGAGACACAGGTTCGATCCCTGGTCCAAGAAGATCCCACATGCCTCAGAGCAACAAAGCCTGTTTGCCACAAGTATTGAGCCTTTGCCCAGGCTACAACTACTGAAGCCCATGTGCCCTAGAGCCCATGCTCCACAATAAAAGAAACCACCGCAATGAGAAGTCTGTGCACTGTACCCCTCAATCACAAGTAGAAAAAGTCTGTGCTGCAACGAGGACCCAACACAGCCAAAAATAAATAATTTTTTTTTTAAGTAAAAGCAAGACTCTACGTATTCTATTCCCTTGTCTCCTCTTTCATCTAATCTCTTACCACTGGTCCCATCTTTCACTCCACTCCAGCCACACTGCACTTCTTGTTCTTTGGAGAACTCAGTCAAAGCTCCTGCCTGAGGGCTTTTGTGCTTACTATTCCTTGTGCCCAGAGGATTCTTCCCCCAGATACCCACATGGCTGGTTTCATCACATCCTCAGATCTTTCCTCAAAAATCAACTGAGAAAGCATTTCCCTGGTCACCTTATCCAAAATTTCAATTCTTCTCTTTCTCAAATTTCAAATCCCCCTTTTCATCTTTTTTCTCTTTAGCATTTATTACTGCAAAATAATATAATATACATTTTACTAGTTTATCTTATTTGCTGTCTGTCTCCACCCACTAAAATATAAGTTTCTTGTATGCAGGGTTTTTCTTTTTTCTACTTTGTTCATAACTGTATGTCAGCTACCTAAAACAGTACCTGACACATATAGGTTCTCAATAAATGTTTTTTAATAAACTGAAAAAAGTAATAAATATGAATGATACACTATAAAGACTATAAGAAGACTTTAGAGAAGGAGGAGTATATATATATATATTTTTTTTGTTCCCTTCCCTTCAAGAAGGGTACATGGAGGAAGTGACTTAAGAGTAATTACAATAGAAGGCACTTTTCCCTTTATAATTCAAGAAGTTGAATTTAACTATGTTTAATATCACTCAAGTTGCTTAAATAAACAGTTCAATAATGGAATGTTTTCTGGTCTATAATGTGTTTATACATTTATGAAATTACATTTATTTGTAGCCCTTGTCTCTTACCTATTCTGAGGAAGTCAACCAAAAATTTAGATAGATATTTAGATAGATATTTATGGAATACTGCCTCATTACCTTACCTCTTTCAGTTACCTTTGAATCAGCTAAATGTCACTCACTGCCTGTTGATGCAAGTTCATGTATGGTGCAATAAATAATGATATTTTTCCATGCAATGATCCCTACTTATGCAACATCCAGTTGCAGTGGCAATCAAAAAATGGGCCAAAGGACTAAATAGACATTTCTCCAAAGAAGACATACAGTTGGCTAACAAACACATGAAAAGATGCTCAACGTCACTCATTATCAGAGAAATGCAAATCAAAACCACTATGAGGTACCATTTCACACCAGTCAGAATGGCTGCAATCCAAAAGTCTACAAGTAATCAATGCTGGAGAGGGTGTGGAGAAAAGGGAACCCTCTTACACTGTTGGTGGGAATGCAAACTAGTACAGCCACTATGGAGAACAGTGTGGAGATTCCTTCAAAAACTGGAAATAGAACTGCCTTATGATCCAGCAATCCCACTGCTGGGCATACACACTGAGGAAACCAGAAGGGAAAGAGACACGTGTACCCCAATGTTCATCGCAGCACTGTTTATAATAGCCAGGACATGGAAGCAACCTAGATGCCCATCAGCAGATGAATGGATAAGAAAGCTGTGGTACATATACACAATGGAGTATTACTCAGCCATTAAAAAGAATACATTTGAATCAGTTCTAATGAGGTGGATGAAACTGGAGCCTATTATACAGAGTGAAGTAAGCCAGAAGGAAAAACACCAATACAGTATACTAACGCATATATATGGAATTTAGAAAGATGGTAACAATAACCCTGTGTACGAGACAGCAAAAGAGACACTGATGTATAGAACAGTCTTATGGACTCTGTGGGAGAGGTAGAGGGTGGGAAGATTTAGGAGAATGGCATTGAAACATGTAAGAAACGAGTTGCCAGTCCAGGTTCGATGCACGATACTGGATGCTTGGGGCTAGTGCACTGGGACGACCCAGAGGGATGGTATGGGGAGGGAGGAGGGAGGAGGGTTCAGGATGGGGAACACATGTATACCTGTGGTGGATTCATTTTGGTATTTGGCAAAACTAATACAATTATGTAAAGTTTAAAAATAAAATAAAATTAAAAAGAAAACAAAGATAAATGAAAAACATGTTCTCTTGAGATTTCTCCACCATCTAGAAGAAAACTGACAATCAAAGTTAACTTATTTTCTTATAAAAAACTGAGACAAATCATTATGACATTAAATGGTAAACTCAACTTTAACTAATTAACAGGGAGCAAAATTACTAACTCTGAGAACAGTCAGTTAATTAAGGACTTTATATCCCTTCCAAAGCCTTGTAGGAAATGTATAAATAAAACATATTAATGAATAGATACAAGAGATATTACTCAATATACTTGGCTTATCTGATCCTCTGAATGAAATGAGTACTATGGATTTTTATCCTTAGAAAGGTTTAAATTATATAAGAAGTATTTGGAGAATTCCTTACATTCATGATTTTAAAGCCTGATGTATAAAAGCTTCATTAATTTTGATATGCATGCTTGTTATGTACCTGTCATTTAAAGTTAGATAGTTTCAGTATATTTTGCATTCAATATCTCCAATTCTTGATGCTTCTACAACTCCTTATAAATCATAGACTGATCCCACTGACTCTTTTGTTGACTATGAGGGCTACTGCATTTCTTCTAAGGGATTCTTGCCCACAGTAGTAGATATAATGGTCATCTGAGTTAAATTTATCCATTCCAGTCCATTTTAGTTCGCTGATTCCTAAAATGTCAGTGTTCACTTTTGCCATCTCCTGTTTGACCACTTCCAATTTGCCTTGATTCATGGACCTAACATTCCAGGTTCCTATGCAATATTGCTCTTTACAGCATTGGACTTTACTTCCATCACCAGTCATATCCACAACTGGGTGTTGTTTTTGCTTTGGCTCCATCTCTTCATTCTTTCTGGAGTTATTTCTCCACTGATCCCCAGTAGCATATTGGGCACCTACCAACCTGGAAAGTCCATTTTTCAGTGCCCTATCTTTTTGCCTTTTCATACTGTTCATGGGGTTCTCAAGGAAAGAATAGTGAAGTGGTTTGCCATTCCCTTCTCCAGTGGACCATGTTTTGTCAGAATTTTCCACCGTGACCTGTCCATCTTGGGTGGCCCTACATGGCATGGCTCATAATTTCACTGAGTTAGACAAGGCTGTGGTCCATGTGATTAGATTGTTTCTTTTTCTATGATTGTAGTTTTCAGTCTGTCTGCCCTCTCATTGAGAAGGATAAGAGGCTTATGGAAGCTTCCTTATGGGAAAGACTGACTGACAGGGAAACTGGACTATAAAGCAAACTGAGCACTGAAGAAGTGATGCTTCTAACCTGTGTTGTTGGAGAAGACTCTTGAGAGTCCCTTGGACTGCAAGGAGATCCAAGCAGTCCATCCTAAGGGAAATCAGTCCTGAATATTCATTGGAAGGACTGATGTTGAAGCTGAAACTCCAATACTTTGGCCACCTGATGCAAATAACTGACTCATTGGAAAAGACCCTGATGCTGGGAAAGACTGAAAGTGGGAGGAGAAGTGTATGACAGAGGATAAGATGGTTGGATGGACCAACTCAATGGACATAAGTTTGAGCAAAGTATGGGAGTTGGTGATGGACAGGGAGGCCTGGCGTGCTGCAGTTCATGGAGTCGCAGAGAGTCGGGCATGACTGAGTGACTGATCTGACTGACTGATCCCACTGGAAGGATCTCAAAATGATTATCTTATCTAGTCCTTTGTTTCAATAAAATAGGTGGCAGAAAAATCAAGGAAACTTTCTACAGGTCCAGATATTGAATAATTTCACTTTTGATAAATTGACAATAAAACCAAGGCAAAGGTTCATTACATTTCCAGTATCTTAAATCACCTACAATAGAAAATCTTATAGATGATCCAAGTAATGGTAACATGTTATTCCTAAGTCTACCAAACACATTCAAGTCATCCTTGAATATACAATTATATATTTATTCCACTTTTAGAAAAGCTTCAACATTAAAATCAAATTAAAATATCTTTCTTTTGAGTTCAAAGCAAGTTCAATGCACACCACTCTTTCTTCCTCCTTCTCCCACCTCTCTATATAAGGATATTATCAGTTGCAGAGTACATCATGAGAAACACTGGGCTCGAAGAAGCACAAGCTGGAATCAAGATTGCCGGGAGAAATATCAATAACCTCAGATATGCAGATGACACCACCCTTATGGCAGAAAGTGAAGAGGAACTATAAAGCCTCTTGATGAAAGTGCAAGAGGAGAGTGAAAAAGTTGGCTTAAAGCTCAACATTCAGAAAACGAAGATCATGGCATCCAGTCCCATTACTTCATGGGAAATAGATGGGGAAACAGTGGAAATGGTGTCAGACTTTATTTTTCTGGGCTCCAAAATCACTGCAGATGGTGACTGCAGCCATGAAATTAAAAGAGGCTTACTCCTTGGAAGGAAAGTTATGACCAACCTAGATAGCATATTCAAAAACAGAGACATTACTTTGCCAACAAAGGTCCGTCTAGTCAAGACTATGGTTTTTCCAGTGGTCATGTATGGATGTGAGAGTTGGATTATAAAGAAAGCTGAGTGCTGAAGAATTGATGCTTTTGAACTGTGTTGTTGGAGAAGACTCTTGAGAGTCCCCTGGACTGCAAGGAGATATAACCAGTCCATCCTAAAGGAGATCAGTACTGGGTGTTCATTGGAAGGACTGATGCTGAAGCTGAAACTCCAATACTTTGGCCACTTCATGCGAAGAGTTGACTCATTGGAAAAGACCCTGATGCTGGGAGGGATTGGGGGCAGGAGGAGAAGGGGACGACAGAGGATGAGATGGCTGATGGCATCATGGACTTGATGGACATGAGTTTGAGTAAACTCCAGGAGTTGGTGATGGACAGGGAGGCCTGGCATGCTGCAATTCATGGGGTTGCAAAGAGTCAGAAACAACTGAGCGGCTGAACTGAACTGAACTGAATGGATTAAGAGAGGAGTAGACTTTCTTGTATGTCATGTTGGACACTTTTCACTGGTACCAGCAAGCCCTGATATAAAAGTAACCTAGGGGTGCCAGTGATGAAAGACTTTGTTGCCATGGTGTCATCTCATAAATCATCAATTATTGTCTGTTATTATAAATGTGACAGCCACATACTGTCATAAAAGGATTCACATTTTCATCTATTTTTCAGAATTTTTTTCCAGAGATCATTTGCTTTGTAAAAGAAATGTCATGACAACCGTTGAACCATTCATTTGGACTTTTGTCAGTTTGGCATGTCTGCATCCCAACCTCTTTTGCATTATTAAGTAGTTTATAGTTCATAAATGTATCTAAACATGGGTATATAGCATAATAGACTAATACAGAAACAATGGAATTCTTTTGGTTGCTATGACAACCAAAGCTGATCAATTTCCTGTCACTGTTTTAAAAGAAACACTCCAAAGACCGTAAATACTAATTACAATTGCAAGCCATTTGCTAACATGTTCACTTTACAGATTAAAACAGTTCATGCCTAATTTATCATTTGACATGTCCTCCCACATTTGTAGTGTGGTTCAGAATGAATAATAACTTCACTTGTTTACAAAATCTCCAACTTTATTTAACTATTTTTGCAGTTTTTGGAATCTAGCTGTGCCACCATAAATTCAAAAAAACTCAATGAATTTTAAAAGTGCAAGGAAAGATTTTGAAAGGTAATTTCTTGATTAAGGTTGAAATGTTTGCTTTAACTCTTCCCTATAAATGCTTATATATATGGCAAAACCAATACAATATTGTAAAGTTAAAAAATTAAATTAAAAATGAATATAAAAAAATAAATAAAGAAGACTAGTTGCAAAAATTTCAAAACAACATGTGAAAGAATGTCTTGTCCAACAATCTATTCAGTTAAATAACTAGTAAAATTGGTTAAAATCTGAAATGATTTATTTAGTGAAGGTACCAGCTGAAACTCTGAGAAATTCATCTTTTGAAAGAAAGCAGTAGATTTAGGGGGAAAAATTAAAAATCCATTAGGCAATGCAGTCATAGTACTGTATAATCTAATATTATGTCCTCCCTTCTCCACTCACACACATTTTATACAGGCTTTAAAGTACATACTTCATCTTTTCATGGGGAAGGAGACATGGGGCAAGTATTTCTATTTAAGAGAGTACATAAGAGCAGTGCTACAAATTATTAAACTATCTTTGGAGGATTTCCATGTCTGACTAACACTTGTGAAAATAACAGGATACCGTTATCCTATATAGAGCTTTTTTTAACTAAAGTTATTTTTTCAGCATTCATAAATCACATTATGAAAAAAGCTTTGCTAGTGTGCATCATTTTGATTTAAATATTAAGAAAGGAAATAACCCTGCACTGCTCATGTTCATTTTTTTTACTAATTAACAAATCTAGTACTTGATTAAAATACTTTCCAAAGCTAAATGGGTTCTTCCTAGACTTTAAATAATCACCTAGCATTTCTAGAGAGGCTGATAATTTTTTCAAAATTAAATATAATACATATGATCCAGTTGATTCCCTAACAAGGAGAAGCTGCAACTTAAAATGTTTGCCTCCGAAAATACCTACAGAATGTGCTGTTTTGTGGGGGATTAAGCAAAACAGATGACGTGAGGTCCCTGTCCCTGTTACTATCTGAACAATACTATTCTTACCAAAATTTATTGCTTAACAGGGCCTGTCCTGACACTCCCATGACAGACCCACCCCATAATTCCTGTTAATCAACACGGATTATACGTCCAAAGAAAGTAAAAATCCTTTAGTGGGTCTCCTTTGGTTGTACAAGAAGGAGTGACAAAGTGCTTCCAACTGCTTCTTAACCCAGCAGCTGTAGCCTCAACACTTTAGGGCTCAGAAGGCCATCTGACAGCCCGTGCTCACAGATGCTCCTCTTCTTCTAGCACCAGCTCAATGACTCAGAAGCAGGAATTTTATATCACCACAGTGTTCAAGTGAAAGCTCCAGTGCCCTTATTTCAAAAGGAAATCTGGTCAGCCTGAAGCAATGAAAACTAATCTGAACGCAGTCAGTCATTGGCTGGAAGCATATGCTCAGTAAAACAAAGACTGAAATAAGGTTTGTTTGTTCATTTGTTTGTTTTCTTCGCCACTTCAACTGTGCCTATATCCTGTCTTTGTTTGTTTGTTTGTTGCATAGACTCCTCATTTCAGAAAAAACTTACAAAATGTCGTAAGTGCTATACAGTGCTATGTGAGAAATAGAAAATAATGTAATTGATAGTAACATTTAACTGCTCAATAAATATTTATTGGATTTGAAGACTGAATGTCAGGAAAATTTGCTGGATAATGGAGATAACAGAGGTCAGCAAAACAAAGGCATGGTCCCCACCTTCACAGAGATTATTAAATTTTGTGAGACACGACAATCTTGTGAGAGACATCCACAGGTCCATCTGATCAATAAGAAAACAAAGACTTAAGAGATTTTCAGTGGTTAGCTTGTAATCAGAGAGCTAGTTATTTATAGTGACGGATTAAACACAAGATTTCTGACCACAAACTAAGGACTCCTACCACTATAACAGTATTTTCAAAAGTGTATTTCATGGGATACCAGTTTTCTAAACAAAAGGTTCTTTTAGTCAAAATACTGAGAAATTGTGTATATCACATCTTATAGATTCATAGAGCAAATTAATGAATTATAAGCCCTGAGAAGACCTGTGATAAACGAATTTGTTTATGTTTGTTTAACACCATATTTCCCAAACTTATTTGACCCAAAACTCTCTCTGAGGAAAAAAGGGATCCACAGTGACTCAGGAACTGATGATAAATTTAGTATATTGGATACAGGGGGTGGGGGGTGTTTTACAGAAAGGACATGTATGCTGGAGAGGTGCACAGTACCTTTTAAAATCTATGCATGACCATGGATGTGTGTGACTATAGAAGACTATGATATATTCTAGATATCATAGATATAGTATGAAATTACTAGATATTATGAAAGAAATGAAGATATATATGTGGTAAGATAATGAGGTCTATGTACATTACCAGGATGATGGAAAATTTAGGGTATAAACAAGAAAATGGAACTGAAGAGTTCCCCTGACCTTCTTTTTTAGCCACTTCCAACACTTACTCAGGAATGAGAAGATCAAATCTTCCCCTAATCAAACTTTCCCCTCATGGCTGATTCTAGAACTAGAGCAGTAAATATACAAAATGAGCTTGGGGCATCTTATAGTACTAGAAAGTAAAGAAGTGCTCAGAAAAATATACAATGACAGGGACATGTAGAAAGTACACAGCAGCCAGCTGAAACAGCACCCAATGACGAAAGCTGGAAAAATTTAAGGAATAAAATGAATAATGTTGTACTGGATTACAAGTCAAAATATAAATTAAATACCTATGAGATCATAGTGAAAAAAAATGAGTGAATAAATAATAAGAGGCAAATCTTCCTTGCAAAAGAATTCCAAATAATTTCTGCAAATGCTTTGCCTTTATGAACGTGAAGCATAAATAACTCCCTACTCCTTAAACTGTGGGCTGCACATAGTGACCTCCTTCCAAAAACTTCAGAAGAGTACAGTATAGACAGGGAAAAGGAAAAAAATAACTTTATATAGTGGAGAAACTTAGTAAACACTACAGAAGCCAGGTGATTAAGTCAACCCCAATAATGATAAGTCATAATGATTTTATGTATCTTTGTTGTGTTGAAAATGGCACATTACTACTGAGGTCTTCTTTCCAAAGACATAATTTAACAATGAGAAAAACATCAGAAAAACTCCCATTGAGGGACATTCCACAAATACCTGACCTATACTTCTCCAAACAGTTAAGGTCATCAAAAACAAGGAAAGTCTGAAAAACTGGCAGAAGGCAAGAAGAGTCTAAGGAGACATGATGACTAAGCATAAGGTGGTATCTTACATCTTGGTCTTCCCTTGTGGCTCAGCTGGTATAGAATCCGCCTGCAATGCGGGAGACCTGGGTTCGATCCCTGGGTTGGGAAGATATCCTGGAGAAGGGAAAGGCTACCTACCCACTCCAGTATTCTGGCCTGGAGAATTCCATGGACTGTATAGTCCATGGGGTGGCAAAGAGTCGGACACGAGTGAGCAACTTTCACTTTACATCCTAGAATAGAAAAAGGACATTAGGGGACATTGAAGAAGTCTAAATAAACCATAAACTTGAACAATAGTATATCAATACTGGTTCACTAACTGTGACAACTGATTCATTAATTTTAAGATATTAACAATAAGGAAACTGGGTACAGGGTATATGGCAAGTCTTTTGTACTCCCTTTACAATTTTTCTGTAAATCTAAAACTATTTTAAAATAAAAACTTCATTAAAATGAAAAACCATCATCTCTAACCATTTTGGTACCAAGCTCAACTTTATTAAAAACTGCTTTGTCTCTACATGAATCTCTAATTTAGTCCCCAAAATCACAAGGAGTGATTTTTGAAGAGGGAGGGCTGGACAAACACGAATTAAGGAAAGCACTATTTGTTTATAATGCAACTGAAAAGTAAAATATGTATATACAATTGTTTAATAGGCTGCTTCAAACAGAAGTCACCAATTCCCTTTATGTAATGTTCTGAATACAGTGGGAGCTTTATTGCCACAAGTAAACCATGATTAAACAATAAAAACTACTAACTTTTTTATATTTAATATGTTAGATACATCAATATCAATATAATATCAATATATTGATGCACTATAAATTACACCAATGTAATTTAATGCGTTTTTGTAAAACGCTTACAGAATAAAGAATATAAAATGACTATTTTTGTTATTTAGGTTAATTTCAATTTAAAGTAGCATAAGCATACAGCTCTGTTGATTATATTGCAGAAACATACTATTTAGCTAGAAATAGCCATTTTATTTTTTAATATAAATTTACTTATTTTCACATTATCTTCATTATTTTCACATTATCACATTATTTTCACGTTTTGAGAAGTATAGAGGTATATTCACTTTTCACATTATCTTCATTTTATTTTTTAATATACATTTATTTATTTTAATTGGAGGTAATTACTTTACAATATTGTAGTGGTTTTGCCATATATTGACATGGATCCGCTACAGGTATATATGTGTTCCCCATCCTGAACCCTGCCCCCACCTCCCTCCCCTTCCCATCCCTCTGGGTTATCCTAGTGCACCAGCCCCTAACACCCTGTCTCATGCATCGAACCTGGACTGGTGATCCGTTTCACATAAGATAATATGCATGTTTCAGTGCCATTCTCCTGAATCATCCCACCCTCTCCCTCTCCCACAGAGTCCAAAAGACTGTTCTATACATCTGTGTCTCTTTTGCTGTCTTGCATAAAGGGTTATCATTACCATCTTTCTAAATTCCATATATATGTGTTCGTATACTGTATTGGTGTTTTTCTTTCTGGCTTACTTCACTCTGTATAATAGGCTCCAGATTCATCCACCTCATTAAACTGATTCAAATGTATTCTTTTTAATGGCTGAGTAATATTCCATTGTAAATATGTACCACAGCTTTCTTATCCATTCATCTGCAGATGGGCATCTAGGTTGCTTCCATGTCCTGGCTAAAATAGCCATTTTAAATGAAAATGTCCAAATCATCTGACCTCCATCAAATAAAAATCAATGAATAATTCATATATATATAAATAAAAATATTGTCTATAGGGAGAATCTCTGGTAATAAATCAGTTCAAAATGTTTTAAATATTTCTAATTGCAACAAATCAAAGCATGGCTGCTATTATTAATAGGCTTGAATATTTTATATGTTTTCACATTATTTACATATTTTTAAAATCTATAACACTACATATCAGATGATATATCACTTTGTATCATGAATTATGAGCTATCACTTTACATGAATCTACTGATTGAGCTACATATAATTTTAACATCTTAGTTTCCTAATGGATATATTAAGACAATCTTTTACATTTTATGGCTGAATCATTTTGTACTGGCCCTCTTTTTAACATTATAATTAGTTAAAAAACAAAAAACTCCCAATAATAATCCAAAGTAACAGCAGATCTTTGAAGTCTTAGTATACTGGGAGGAGGTGAATCCTTTG
Source organism: Bos indicus (assembly GCF_029378745.1). Taxonomy (NCBI): domain Eukaryota; kingdom Metazoa; phylum Chordata; class Mammalia; order Artiodactyla; family Bovidae; genus Bos; species Bos indicus. The sequence goes on from NC_091789.1 coordinate 71,640,001, forward strand.
AACAAGTGTATTTTTTTGTATTGAAAACTCGGGTATTCTCAAAAATAGAAAGCATGGCATGTCTTTAAGGTGCTTCACACATATCTGCAGGACTGTTGAGCATGTTGCCATGGAACATAATTCCTTCAAGGACTACAAACCAAAGAACGGCCATTTTGGCATAATAGTACCATTTCCGTGGTGGATTCATGTTGATGTATGGCGAAACCAATACAATATTGTAAAGTAATTAGCCTCCAATTAAAATAAATAAATTTATATTAAAAATAAATAAATAAAAAAGTCTGTCCCACTTAAAAAAAAAAAAAAAAAAAAACATGATTTTTATTTTCTCAAAAAAGCAGAATGGTAATTTCCCAACAGTCTTCTCAGTCACTTTTTTTTTTTTTTTAAACACCCAAGATGTGCTGTCTTGAAAATGCTCTGACCTACAGAAACTAGCTGAAAGGTTTTGGGATATCTCTGTTTTGAGTGATTTACTTAGTGCTTATTGAAAAAGTTAGATAACTTGATTACATCTCCACATAGGATAGGTATGATCAGGGAAAAAAATAATCTAGATTAACTTGGCACAAGTTCTTCTTCACTGAACTAATGGAAGTAATACAGTAAGCAAAATAGCGGTTTTCAGAGTATGCTTAAACTGTAAAGCAGGATGCCAATTAGCAAAAATTGGCAATGGAAGTTCTTAAATATGGGCCCAAGGGTCAGTTCACAAATACACCAAAATGGGTAAAAACACTCAAAGGCAACTTATGTGGGATTTTCTAGGCTGATTGTCACATTCGGACAATGAAGGATGCACATGTGAATTGTATTAATCTGGAAGTCATTTGAACAAAGTGTGTGAACCACAATTTTCTTGAAATATCTGATATTGAAACTGTAGGAGGCCAATTCACTTTCTAGGAATGCTACAGTCAAACATTTTTCTCAGGACTATTCATAAAAAGAGAGGTCTCTAAAAATGTCTTCATCACCAGAGATTAACTGATTTAGATTCTGTTTGCCAGAACTGAAAACTTCCATAAGTAGAAGCTTCACTAAAAACATAACTATGTTCAATATTCTCATAGACAAAAAAAGTTTCCTTTTAAAAAGTCATTGGAAATAGGTATTCTGGGTATTCTGTGCTTGAGATAGTATATATACTTGTGTTTGAACATGTGAGTGTCTGTGAGTGTGTTTTATGGCATATTTGCAATTCCAGGAGTTTAAATAAGATCAGTTTCACATCTTTCCATTTTATATTTTAATCTCATAATATTAGATAGTTATGCTTCTGAGTGTTCTTTCTGGTACATATAGAATCTAAGAAATCCTGAAACCTCTTTGTTAAACCTCAGGTTAAAGATCCAAATCTTCCTAATGATAAGTCTCTCCAAATGCAAAATCCAATTACTTACTCTCCCTCTATCCAAATAGAAATACAGAATATACAGAATAGTCAACCTGAGTCCTCTCAATACTTTAAGTAGTTGTGTGCAGCACCATAAAAACATTGCTAGAAACAAATCTTAAGTGAGCTGAAAATACTGAATAGTCTCTTCTTTGAATCTGAAATCTGCATAAAGTGAATTTGAAAAGAAACAAAAAGCCACAACAAACAGTGGTGGAACTTTGATTGCATTTTCAGCATTTGAAATATGATGCTTCAGAGTATGCAACATTGAAGATTAATTCAAGATTGTGTGTTATGACAGTCTAGTCCTTCTAATGCTGAACACCCGCTTCCATCTTCTATCCCTCCCACACCCCCAGTTGTCCTTGAATTAAGAGACACACAAGATAAACAGGATAAACTCATAATCTTAAATAAGTGAGAGAGTGTTACAACAGATTTCACAAATTGATAAAATTCAATTTTGGCTTTATGGTTTATGCACAATAAGTAAATTGGGGTTCAAGGAAAGGGGGTGATATGTATCATAGAACAAAGGTTATAGTTTGTTTCTAAGAGATTGCTTAGTCAAACATCCTAATTTTACAGATGCAGCAATTGAGGTCCCAAGCCACAGAGTGATTTTCAGGGTTGTTAAGGCCATGAAATTCTGACTTGAGATTTTCCAGAGCTCTTCCTGGTACACCACACTATTTCATCAAATGAGGCTTTATGAGAAAGTGCTTTGTAACCTGGAAAATAGTTTACAAAATTTTACATACTATTTGTATGCTTATCACAACTTCATATATTTTAAATGAAAAATAGTGACGCAAATAGTGTCAGTAAACATTGCTATGTGCACTAAGTGATCAGAATCAATATTTCATCTGTAATGTATAATCATGGAAGAGAATCAATTAAAAAAAAACAATCATTTTTTCTTCAAAGAAATATTTGTTTAAAAAATACCTACTACATTTGCAAGAATGTTAAGATATAGGAACTCTTATATAATGCTAGTGGGAGCTCAAACCAGATCAGATTTAAAGAGCAATTTGGCAGTAACTATTAAATTAAAGCCCACAATTCAAAAATCTCACTTATGGCGTATACACCAGAGAAATTCTCCCACATGGACAAAAGAAAATATGATGTTTATTACAGTACTGTATTTAAAGGGAAAAAAGCTAACCAAGGTTTATTTTGAAAATTCTGTCAATCTATTTGAATCTCCTTTTATAGGTGCTGTCTGATTTTATTTTTACAAACATTTATTTTAAGTTCAGCAAATATGTTTTTGGTCCCTCTAAAAGTAGTCATGTATGGATGTTAGAGTTGGACCATCAAGAAAGTGGACTGCCAAAGAATTGATGCTTTTGAACTGTGGTGTTGGAGAAGACTCTTCAGAGTCCCTTGGACTGCAAGGAGATCAAACCAATCAATCCTAAAGGAGATCAGTCCAGAATTTTCATTGGAAGGACTGATGCTGAAGCTGAAGCTCCAATACTTCAGCCACCCGATCCAAAGACCTGTCTCATTGGGAAAGACCCTGATGCTGGGAAAGATTGAAGGTAGGAGGAGAAGGGGACGACAGAGGATGAGATGATTGGATGGCATCACCGACTCAATGGACATGATTTTGAGCAAGCTCTGGGAGTTGGTGATGGACAGGGAAGCCTGGCGTGCTGCAGTCTGTGGGGTTGCAAAAAGCTGGACACAACGGAGCGACTCAACTAAACAGAAAACTAGATTGGCTATCCTGAGTCTGGTATGGTAAAACTGTAGTTCTTCATTTTAGGACAGTGGAATAAAACAATAATTTCAAGCATAATTATGATATTTTTTAATGTTATATACACAATATATTTCAGCTTCATGACCTCCTCTGAATGTACATTAAGTATGTAAGTGGGCGGCCCCATGGCAAATAGATGGGGAAACAATGGAAACAGTGAGAGACTTTATTTTCTTGGGCTGCAAAATCACTGCAAATGGTGACTGCAGCCAGGCAATTAAAACATACTCGCTCCTTGGAAGAAAAGCTATGACAAACCTAGACAGCGTATTAAAAAGCAGAGATATTACTTTGCCAACAAAGGTCCATAGAGTTTTTCCAGCAGTCATATATGGATGTGAGAGATGAACCATAAAGAAGGCTGAGCACCGAAGAATTGATGTTTTTTAACTGTAGTGCTGGAGAAGACTCCTGAATGTTCCTTGAACATCAAGAAGATCAAACTAGTCAATCCTAAAGGCAATCAATCCTGAATATACATTGGAAGGACTGATGCTGAAGCTAAAGCTCCAATACTTTGGCCATATGATGTGAAGAGCTGACTCATTAGAAAGGACCCTGATGCTAGGATAGATTGAGGGTAGGAGGAGAAGGGGATGAGAGAGGACAAGATGGTTGAATGGCATCACTGACTCAATGGACACATTTGAGCAAACTCCAGAAGATAGTGAAGTACAGGAAAGCCTGGAGTACTGCAGTCTGTGGGGTCACAAAGAGTCAGACATGACTGAGCGAATGAACAAAATGTACATATATACACACATATAATGAAATTAGATGTTTTGGTAACTAGTCTGATTCTAGTTGTCAGGTTATAAAATATATTGATCCAACGTATATGAACTTTGAAATCAAACAGCCTTGATTCAAATGCTAGCTCAGTATTTGTAGGCTGTGTGGCCTTAGATAAATCACTAACCTTCATTGTACCTCAATGTCATCATCTGCAAAACAAGGATCACAATAATAGCCCTTGCTTTATGGGGCTGTCATGATGATTAAATGAACTAATACATGAAAAATCACCAGGTGTATCATGTTTGAAAACTGTTAGATACTATAATGTTCTGGCAAAAAAAAAAAAAAAAGCTAGCTCATCAAAATATATCCTGAAAAACTTTATTTATATGTCTGCTGCTGCTAAGTTGCTTCAGTCGTGTACGACTCTGTGCAACCCAATAGATGGCAGCCCTCCAGGCTCCCCCGTCCCTGGGATTCTCCAGGCAAGAACACTGGAGTGGGTTGCCATTTCCTTCTCCAATGCATGAAAGTGAAAAGTGAAAGTTAAGTCACTCAGTCGTGTCCGACCCTCAGCGACCCCATGGACTGCAGCCTTCCAGGCTCCTCCGTCCATGGGATTTTCCAGGCAAGAGTTTTGGAGTGGGGTGCCATCACCTTCTCCAATTTATATGTCTACATTGGTCAAATGCATCAAAAAGTCACTTATTTCTTAGATTCTCTACCTTTGAGGATTAACCAATTAACTAAGAATCTCCATTTGTTAAATTTTTCAGGGAGCGGTTTTAATTAATTACTTCATTTAAACATAGTTCATCTGTATAACACAACAGATTACTTGTGATCAAAACTATCTGCTGATCTAGAAAGGGAAGCACTGTCCACCCAAATTTTATTTAAGTAAATAAACATCAGCTGTTTTACACGGTGTCATATGTATTGACCAGTTGTCCAACCATTTCTCATCTTTCATATGTGTCTGTATTAAATCTGCAAGTAGAATAATATGTGAAGAAGTGAAAGGTGGGGATTTTTTAGTTAAGATTTGACATTTGGCATTCTTTTATTTCTTTTTCACTTTTCTCCTTTTAAAAATTCCTCTAAGTTTCTCATCAAAAATGACAATATTAATTTACCATCCTAAGGATTTATGGTATATATCATAGGGGTTGTTAAAGCAAGTTTGCTGCTAAGTCACTTCAGTCGTGTCCGACTCTGTGTGACGCCATAGACGGCAGCCCACCAGGCTCCCCTATTCCTGGGATTCTCCAGGCAAGAACACTGGAGTGGGTTGCCATTTCCTTCTCCAATGCATGAAAGTGAAAAGTGAAAGTGAAGTTGCTCAGTCATGTCTGACTCTTAGCGACTCCATGGACTGCAGCCTACCAGGCTCCTCCATCCATGGGATTTTCCAGGCAAGAGTACTGGAGTGGGGTGCCATTGCCTTCGTAAAGCAAGTTTAGCAGTGGGTAGTTTTCTTTTTTCTTGTTTTCCTTTTTTTCCTAGAGAGATTGGAATTTAATTGTTTCCTTTTTAGACAAATATTCTTTTGGATTGCCAGTGATGAAGGGGTATACAGATGTCAAAAGCAATGTAGCACAGTGGGATTATGTGCTAAGGTCCAGGGCAAGACAGAAAAACAAGCAAAGTCCAGATCAGTCCAAGCTACTTCTTAGTAAAATCTCAAATGACCAGCTTTTGTTTTATCTTTGCCAATGCCTATCAAAAGTTCAAATGAAGTTTTGTTGTGTTAACTACTTACATTTCTTTTATTTCTTATTTTAACCATTTGTAAAAACAAAGGAATTTCACTAGATAAAATTGGGAATTTGTTTAAAGGCAAGCCAATTTAAAATAAAACAACACATGCTAATATACATGGCTTTCTTCCTATTAAAGCACCATAAATAGGGCTTTATATAGTAGCCTTAATTATATGACAGAACCTATACCTAAACATTGTCTTTTGGACATAGACGAAATGATCTTTCATACCACATTTCATTGATAAACATGAAAACAAAAAATTCATGATTTTATCTTAGTTTTCAAACCACATTGAGGTAAAACTATCTTGTCTATTTCTATATAGTAAGAAAAATATCACAAAGTGCATAACCACAATTTTTAATATCAGGAGAATTATTTACAAGCACTCCACTTATTATTTATTTACTTTATATGAATTTTCCATCATCAAGACCTTTGGGTGCATTTATAACATACTGTGATTTTTTTTTTTTACACAGAGGACTTACAATTTAAACTAAAGGTTGCAAACTAAGTCCATAGGCTAAATTCAGACCACAGTTGAGTTTTGCTTTGCCTGAATAGCATTGCTTTTTTTCTTTTTTTGGGGGGGTGGGGTGGGGAGGGCGGTTATTGACTTTGTTACCAACATTTAAGAATTGGGGAATTTAATATAAAATTCTGGATTCCCAGCTTCTCTTAAACAGTCAGATATTAACAACACTGAGCCTGAATTCCCATTCTGGTAGCAATCAGCTGAGTTGAGTAATAGCTGCCACCTTTGGAGAAGGAAATGGCAACCCACTCCAGTATTCTTGTCTGGAGAATCCCATGGACAGAGGAGCCTAGTGGGCTACAGTCCATGGGGTTACAAGAATCAGACACAACTAAGCAACTAAACCTACCTTGGAAAGAATATATGTTCTCCTGGTCACCATAGTCCCCACCACTCCCTACTGTTTATGGCCTTTCGTTTATGCTACTATTCTTGCTTCAGTAGGTATTAGAATTTGCGAGTCTCCTGTTTCTCTGTAGTTTGTGTGTCAGTACATATACTTTCAAAAACATTTCACAGTTTTTCTCTGATTACAGCAAATGTAAAAACTGCATATATAATGTGTGTTCAGATTAATATATCTGCATATATAATGTGTGTTCTGATTAATCTAGAAGTAAATCTATACAGTTATTAACTATTTTGTTTAATTTAGAGAAAAAAGTTGACATTAATTCGCATGTCATTATACTTTTAAAAAGTCCATTTCAATGCCTGAATTCAATTGCATTTATATAAAATCAAGAACACTTATTTTCAATATCCCAAACCTAACCTCAAGGCTTAATCCATTTAAACTTTTTCAGTTAAAATCATTCATTAATTAAATCTAGTGAGTTCTAGTCTCCCTAACATTGAAGTTATAGTTTAAAAATAAGTTTAGCACTTAAGGAGGCACATCCACTGCTTCAGGTCACTTGGATATTCTTTAGTGTGCATGATATTTAAGAGTAACATTCAGTACAGAAAATACCCCAGATATTTGAAACACCACCCTGATGATTTTCATTTTCCATGTTGAAAACCCAGGAAAATCACATGGTATGGCCCCCATCTTTCCAACAACCCTATGACATTGTCCTTGTAAAAAAAAAAAATACAGATAAAACATGCATCATGAGCAGCCCTGAAGGAAGGGGGCAAAAGTCAACAAAGGGTGACTTAACCTGAAGAGGAGGTGCTACTGGCAGGCAATATCAAAATGTACTTTAGAATCATGGGTTCCCTTCCTTGTCCCTTAAATCTCTGTTAACTGCCCATTCGTTGTTCCCATTACAACCTAAAAGGTATGAAGCCTTGAGCAATATGGCATCTCTGGTTGCAATTTAGCTGAAATTGCATATATAAAGTATAAATATATATAAATATATATAAACATATATAAAGTATAAATCTTAAGAGTTTCAAATACTTTAAAAAGGTATTTTTAGAGTAAAAATAATTTCAAATATTTTAGAACTAGTATCATGCTTACAGCATATATATCTGTGCCTAATGCTTAGAAAGATCCAGGAGATTAGAACGCCTGTTTGTTTGTTTTTGCATTATTGCTATAGCACACTTAATAGCCTGTGCTGCCCTGCAAAAGTGAATGTACCTTCCTAAGCATTTCAGAGCCACAGGGCAGGTGAATCACTTTCCCATGATTTTACATAGGTGACATTATTTTTATGTCAGTGACCTTACTCAACCCCCATCAACTTTGTAGCCTTTCTCTAGCTTCTGCTTTAGTTCCCAGGAAAGGAGATGCTTTCTATGGTGGAAGTCATCTCCCACCTGTATGATCCCGGGATCCACTCTCAGTTAATACAGTATATATGAATGATCATTAACTGGCAATAGTGAAACTGTGAAGACCCCAATTAACTAAAACCCGCAAATAGATAGACAGGTTCTAATCAGGTATTTGGATTTTATTATTAATTAAGGATTAAGCAAGATTCAATATTTGCTGCTGAAAATTTTAAACAGTTCTACTTTCCTACCTTAGTAAATATAACACAGGGAACAAAATTATCGAAGTTGGGCTGAATCTGTACAGGCTCCAGGACATTCCCAGTAAGTTGATTTTTAAAAAATAAATACATAAATACCTGTTAACAGCTTGTTTTCTTGTCATTTGCCTCTTCCTTCTAAAAGGAGAGTGTAGCAAAAAATAAATAAATAAAACTGGTTAATTGAGAGCTCTGGTTAGTTAGTTTCCAATTAATCAAGGCTTTATTATATTTTACAAAAAATCTTCTTAAATTCTGCAGAAATTTTAGACAGGTTACACACAATGAAACACCAGCAGGGAAAACACAAAGAAAGTTGGAAAGCCTGAATTGCTATCAGATAGTGTTTTAAATATATGAATAATGTTATTACATTTCTGGTCTAATCCCCACTGAGTAAAGAATAATGTGAAATGTCATGTGGTTTAGGGCTTTTCTATGTATGAAGGCAAGGAAATATCATTATAGATTTATGTTGAAGAAAGTGGCCTAGGGTCATAACAATTTCAAAAAAGGATTCAGGAATATTGTGTCTTTTCCCTTTCTCTCAAGAGCCTTCCTTTCCATCCCATTGGGTATGCCAATACTTTTTAGGGAAAATAATCCTTTCTAATTTTCTTCTCATTTTTATCAGGCCAACAGGATGATAAAAGTAAGCCAGTATCAACACTATGCCTTAATTTCCTAAACATGGAGCCATTAATCACACAGCTCACTATACACTTTTTCTGAAGCAATACTGAACTATCTTACATCTTCCCCAAAAGAGTTATGTGCACATGTGCGCGTGCACACACACACACTCAGACACATACACATACACAGTCATACACACATCCACACAAAATAAGTTAAATATATAAAAGAGATTGATAAAAACCCATATAATCATCTTAGTTAACAAAACAACCATTATTTCTAACAGTATAATAGTTCCCAGTGCTCCTATACCCTTTAAGAACAATGAAATTTAAAATGATAAGCTGAAAAACAAAACCTGTAAGTAATGTAATTTGGCTATTTTGAGCCTTATTCCATTTCTTAGTAGTACAGAAACAGGAATCTCCCTCTAATACCCACTACAAATATATATGGTCAGTTCATCACCTCTTCAAAATCTATCCTTCTAATAGCTTTTTTTTTGAAAGGCAACTGCTTTCCTGCTTAAAGGTCTATAGAAAGATTTTTTAAATAAACCACAGTTGCAAACATATATCTGAGGTTGCTGGGGAAAGGAAGTGACAATGAAGGAAAGAGAGCATTTTTCACCTACTCTTGTGTCTGTCACTTAATTGTCAGAACTATTTGTTTTTGTTTTATAGTTCACTTACCCAACCTGTTTTGAAATTACATTTTCTTAAAGTAGAAAATACTCATACATACCAAGTCAATGATTATGCATACTTCCTTAATCTAGTGGGCTTTATGTTGGAGGACTTATTTCCCTTTCACCAGAGATCCTCCTTCTTTAACTATACAACTTTCTAAACTCAACAGAACTTTTTTTAACTGTCACCATATGTACATAATTATACTAAGTTAAGAAAAAATAATTTAAATCTTCTATAGCTTAAGTTTAATAGATTATTTAAAATAGACTTTGAAATTACCAAATTCTGAAACATTCTTGTTAGAATTATCCAATAAATATATAAATATCCATGAGCTAACTGTCCTTTTATTAAGGATTTTTAAATTTATTAGAAAATTAGGAGTTTACCTTGACTTTTGAAAATTTCTCATTTGTCTTGTCAATTGTTTAAGAATGTATTTTACAATACTGCCTAACACTAGTTATAACTCCAGGACCTTAGGGACCACAAGATAAATACACATACTTTATTTTTGACATTCAAAATAAAACATTATTTCTACATTTCTGAATTTGTTCAGAAGCAGTATCATTCAATCAAAGTAGTTGCCATATATTCAAATTTCCAAAAGATCAATAAAACATTTCTATGTTTTAATATATGTAAAATGATTGTACACCTTAAAAACATACAAATTGGACTTCCATGGTGGCTCAGTAGTGAAGAATCCACAGGAGACATGAGTTTGATCCCTGGTTTAGGAAGATTCTACATGCCAAAGAGCAACTAAGCCTGTGTGCCACAAATATTGAGCCTGTGGTCTAGAGAATGGGAACTGTAACTACAGAGCCCACATGCAGCAACTACTGAAGCTCCTGTGCCCTACAGCCCAGCTCTGCAACAAGAGAAGCCACTGCAATGATAAGCCAGCACACTGCAACTAGTGAGTAGCCCCCACTCATCATCACAAGTAGAGAAAGCCCATGCACAGCAACAAAGACCAGCCAAATAAATAGATAAATAAAATGATTATTTAAAAAACATACAAATTTTGTCAGCTACCTCAATAAAACTAGAAAAAAATGTTTCCTATGCTTTTAAATGAGTCAGTGATTAACTTGCACATATTGCCATACTTTAGAGACTACTAAATTCGGCTTTAGGTGTTTGCAGACAAGATGATTTAGTCATTTAATGTGTTTTCCTGGCCCAATGCAATAAACAAAATGCTGATTTGGGCAACAAATGTAATAAATACGTCCTACCCTGCCTCTACTTCTAACTTTATCTGGAGGGGATAAATGACAAGTAAATCTGTGTTGGTAATTTTTTTTTAGTTTCTCATTGGAGATGTGATTACATCATGATAATGGGTAGCTGTTACATTTCCACTGTTGGAGCCTTTAGGAAACTTTCTTCACTCTAATAACTTTCTTCATTTTATATGCCAACTCTTACTCCACAGCAGCTTTTATAAACCTGTTTAATCTCTTTAGGGATCCCGGAAATTCTTTGACAAGAATGTATGTCAAAAGAAAAAGGAGCTGAATGTATCTTTCATTTTAAAAATATAAAAATAGAGGCCTGGATATTTTAGGCCTACTTAAGTTTCCAGAGGGCATCCAAACAGCCTCTTGATCACTTAAGTCTCCAAAGGCATGATTTTCTCATTCAAGAACCCAAACAATAAAACAACTTCCTCTTTTCCTCCATAAAATTCAGAATTTTATTTTTCCTAGAACTGGGGAACACATGTATACCTGTGGCGGATTCATTTTGATATTTGGCAAAACTAATACAATTATGTAAAGTTTAAAAATAAAATAAAATTAAAAAAAAAAAAACTTTGGTCATATTAAATATGTTTCTTCTGAAATACTTTGGTGCATGAACTTGACTCTTTAAAACCTCAGTCGGATTTAAAGTCAGTCTAAAGGGAAGAAAAGGAAAATTAAATACGGGATGGATTGGTAGTTAATAAATGAGCTTACAACATTTTAAATTTTTGTAAGAAGGGGGCATCGATACATATATATTGTAAATAGTAACATAAATGAATTCTAATTATTAGATAATGTATCTGAAAGTATTCTTATTTTATCAAGCTTAAACATCAAAATTTCTCAAAACCTTCATAAATTTTAAACCACCTATTGTTGTGGCATATTTGTCCACAATATTTCTGTTGGAAAATTTTTTCCTTATAATCTTGCTATCCATGACTGTAGGTCTGGCTAGAGAAAACATGAGTGACCCTTTGAATCCTGTTCTTGGTCCATTTGGGAATTTTAGCCAGCCTTTCATAAGAGACTTTTTAAACCTTGTTTACACTAGTTATATTTCAGGTCTGCTGGTTGATGATTATGTCTTTCTATAGTATGTTTAGAATGACTCACAGAAAACACTAAGGAAATGCTCTAGAAGCCAAAGCAAACATTTATGGTAGATGTACATTAAAGCCCGGAGACACTGGGTGCAATCACAGCTTTATCAGATTTTAGTTAACTTGTTTTTGATGATTTGATAACACACTGAGGCAATAGTAAATTGACTTACATCTAAATAGTATGTCAATGTATGGCAAAACCAAAACAATATTGTAAAGTAATTAGCCTCCAAAATAAATAAATAAATAAATAAATAAATAGTATGCTGCCTACATAAAGAAGTTAGTGGCAGTCTCCAATTCTAAATTACTGAATTAAATGGTGTTTCCTTCATAGCATTTATAGTAATGTGTAAATATTTTATTTATTTATGCATTTTAGATCTATTTTTCTTTTGAAATAGAATTTCCATTGAAGAATGAGTTTAGGTTTCTTGTTCACAAAGTAAGCATTCAGTAAAAAGTTGTCAAATGAATAGGAAATTAGTTATGTAATGGGACAATTTACTCATTTAAATCCATCATTGTACAGTCTTCAAGTTTATTTTAATAAAATATATCTTAAGAACATATTTCTTCTATGCTACACTGATTTACATCATTCACGATAGGGCTTAATTTCTACAAGGACAGCCAGGGTGTTTTAGAATTAGTAAACTTTCACTGAGTAGCTAAAGTTGATTAGAAATATCATGAGCTCAAATTTAATTGATGGCATCAAATAGTCTAAACTTTTGATAGGTAAAAATATAGAATCATTATGAAGTTACTCAGGAGAGAAAGAATAGTTTAAATTTTATTTTAATTATACCTTTACTTTTTTTAACATTTGGCTTATTTGTTTAGTGAAGCTTAAATTAAATGTGAAACACTGACAGTTCTATAGGCAGAACTCAGCTAAGCTGTTTCTAACAAAATGAGTTCATTTGCCAGTTGATCATTCTGGTAATCCTATCTGGTTTAGTCTTGCTGCAGATGAAGACAAGCACTGTCAGAGCAAAGGAATCTTGATCTGGATATGCTCTCAATGTAATGGTAAGGGGCAGGAGTGGGAATGAAGAAAAGTATGTATCTGAAAGTCTATTAAGTCCCTTACATTCCTCCCTTGATTTAATCTCTGACAAGGATCACTCTACCATCATAAAATAAAATAAGATTAAATTAAAAGCATATTATCACCAATTAAGATATGAGAGGCAAGTACTTAACATTACACATTACTACATTTTGATATAGCCCCTTTTTGAATTCAGAATTCCATTAAATAATAATACCTTATAGTTACATAGATTTACAGTAACAAAACACCTTACTGTTACACAGTTTTACAGTTCTCATCATTAACTAATGCAGTACAACTACTCTATATGCAAAAGTGGGTTTGAAACACTGTCCCATTTGTATATATGTAGAAACTGAGATTGAAGTGTTTTTAATCCGATTCAGTGTTCTTCCACTTCCTATTGTTGACAATATTTATCTGAGTATGAATGAAATACCCCCTTTTCCTTGATACTTCTTCCTTGATCATTTTATCACTTTCATGATATGTAAAGAATCAACTTCTTTAAGAGTTAAGGGAAGCTCTTCAAATAGTTATAATTGATATCTAACAGTTTGTGTACTGATCCTACAGAGGCCACTTTCATCTCCTGATAGCACCTTCTTAGCTCAAAATATATCTACAAATATTTACAGATCATCAACTATGTACAAAAGGCTCTTTGCTATGGGGCTATGGAGAATACAAAAATCTTCAAGCATGGTCCCTGTTATCAAGTATATTATAATCTGAAAAAAGAAATATATTATAGTCACAAATTATTGCACTTAAAGTCTGTAAGTAGTAAACTCCACATGATTTCCTAGCATAGAATAGGAACTCAAAAGTATCTGATGAATTAAAGTTGAATGCTAATAGCTTAAGAATTTAATAGCTATAACAAACTAATAGCTATATGAATTTAGATGAAGGCATCACTTATATCTAGAGTAATAGCTATCAGAATTTAACAGCTATAACAAACTAATAGCTATATGAATTTAGATGAAGGCATCACTTATATCTAGAGTGATAGCTATCAGAATTTAACAACTATAACAAACCAATAAGCTATATGAATTTAGATGAAGGCATCACTTATATCTAGAGTGATAGCTATAAGAATTTAATAGCTATAACAAACTAAGAGCTATACAAATTTACATGAAGGCATCACTTATACCTAGAGTGGTAAGTAAAGTCATGATGAAAGAGACGATCTTTGATTTCGGCCTTGAAGAATACATAGATTTTGGAAAACAAAGAAAGAGGATAACATGCTTTAAGAAGTTGAAACTGACAAGATGGGCAGAATGAACTGCTACAAGTGTTTGTAGGTGAGATCATGTAGGAGGTAACTGCAATGTCCTCTGCATGAGATGACCAGATAGAGATGAGAATTAAAAGGAATGGACACGTGCAATAGAAAGTCTAAGGCTAGCATTAATATGACTTAAAGCTTAAATTAGCATAGAAACAAAGTATAGAATGGAGCAAAGGAGAATTCTTAGCTTATGACTTTGTTTCCATGAAATCATGAAACTTAGCTATAAATGAATTTTTAAACAACAACCTATTCTGTAAGCAACAGTATTAACAGAAAGAACACTGAACAAGACATAAGGAGACTTGGGTACTAGTATCACCTATGCAACTGTATGATGCTGTATGTATGAACTGATGATGCTGTTAAAGCACTCCACTCAATATGCCAGCAAATTTGGAAAATTCAGCAGTGGCCACAGGACTGGAAAAGGTCAGTTTTCATTCCAATTCCAAAGAAGGGGAATGCCAAAGAATGTTCAAACTACTGCACAATTGTACTCATGTCACATGCTAGCAAAATAATGCTCAAAATTATCCAAGCCAGGCTTCAATAGTACATGAACTGAGAATTTCCAGATGTTCAAGCTGAATTTAGAAAAGGAAGAGGAACCAGAGATCAGATTGTCAAATTCGTTGGATCATAGAAAAAGCAACAGAGTTCCAGAAAAAAAAAAATCTACTTCTGCTTTATTGACTATGCCAAAGCCTTTGACTGTGTGGATCACAATAAACTGTGGAAAATTCTGAAAGAGATGGGAATATCAGACCACCTTACCTGCCTCCTGAGAAACCTATTTGCAGGTCAAGAAGCAACACTTAGAACTGAATATGGAACAATAGACTGGTTCCAAACTGGGAAAGGAGTATGTCAAGGCTGTATATTGTCACCCTGCTTATTTAACTTACATGCAAAGTACATCAAGCGAAATTCTGGTCTGGATGAAGCACAAGCTGGAATCAAGATTGCCAAAGAAGTATCAGTAACCTCAGATATACAGGTGACACCACCCTTATGGCAGAAATTGAAGAAGAACTAAACAGCCTCTTGATGAAAGTGAAAGAGGAGAGTAAAAAAGTTGGCTTAAAACTCAACGTTCAAAAAATGAAGATCATGGCATCTGGTCCCATTACTTTAAGGCAAATGGGGAAACAACAGAAACTGTGAAAGTCTTTATTTTCTTGGCTCCAAAATCACTGCAGATGGTGACTGCAGCCATGAAATCAAAAGACACTGGCTCTTTTGTAGAAAAGCTATGACAAACCTAGACAAACCTATGACAAACCAATGTATTAAAAAGCAGAGACACTACCTTGCCAACAAAGTCCATCTAGTCAAAGCTAGGTTTTTCCAGTAATCATGTATGGATGTGAGAGTTGGACCATAAAGAAAGCTGAGCACTGAAGAATTGATGCTTTTGAACTGTTGTGTTGGAGAAGACTCTTGAGAGTGCCTTAGACTGCAAGGAGATCAAACCAGTCCATCCTGAAGGAAATCTATCCTGAATATTCATTGGAAGGACTGATGCCAAGTCTGAAATTCCAATACTTTGGCCACCTGATGCAAAGAACTGACTCATTGGAAAAGAGCCTGATGCTAGGAAAGATTGAAGGCAGGATAAAGAGATGACAGAGGATGAGATGGCTGGATGGCATTACCAAGTCAATGGACATGAGTTTGAGCAAGCTCCAGGAGTCGCTGATGGACAGGGAAATCTGGGATGCTGCAGCATATGGTGCCGTGAAGAGTTGGACACAACTGAGCAACTGAACTGACTGATACAATTGTATGTGTGACCATGAGCAAATGACTTGCCCTTTCTAGATCCCAGTATCCTTATTTGTAAAACTGGGGTTGGATAAATTGACATCTCTGGCCAATCAAGCTCAAATAACTTTGTGGTCCTCTGATCTTTGAGTTGCCAACTACCTGCCTAAAATACAAATAGATTAAATTAAAATTTATCTGAGAAATTAGTAGCTATTGCAACATAGTTGCCACTCCAGAGACATCTTTCTTAATTCATAAAAAGTTATTGGATGCTTGTCAGTGGTATTCAGCTAAGGGACATATCTTTTCTATGTTCCATAAAAGTACTGAAGGAAAATTCTTCAAGCATTTTACCTCACAAAGTAAATCATGAAAGTGTTGTTCTATTTGATGCTACAGAAAAATTGACTTGAAATCCTGAGGAGTACAGATAGTTTGTTTCAGCAAATTTCATTTCCACTGAATTTATGCATCTCTTTACAATTATCTGTACTATAATAAAAACAGAATTGGGACTCTATTGTTGGTCCAGTGGCTAAAATTCTATGTTCCCAATGCAGGGGGCCCAGGTTCTATCCCCAGTCAGGAAACTAGATTCCACATGCTACAACTAAGACCCAGTGGAGCCAAAAAAAAAAAAAAAAAAAAACAGAGCTAACATTATATGTATGTTGAAGTGAGTTTATTTTCAATTAAATCTTCTTCAACTGTTCTCTTTAAAGATTATAGAAATTCATAATTCTATTCTGTTCTGGGTTCTATTCTGTCTTCACAGCTAATATCAGGTAGCCCTAAAGTCAATCTAATTCCATTTTTTCAATGCTATATCTTTTTTAAAAATATGGTAACTAGAACTAAGCATAACACTCTAAGTGAGGTTATATGAATGTTGTAATATCATCATCTATCCCACAGAATTTTAGATCTTTCTTTTAACCCTGAAAAAGTGAAAGTGAAAAGGGAAAGTGTTAGTTGCTCAGTTGTATCCAAAGTTTTGCGTCCCGATGGACTGTAGCCGGTCAGGATCCTCTGTCCATGGAATTTGCCAGGCAAGAATACTGGAAAGGGTAGCCATTCCCTTCTTCAAGGGGTCTTCCTGACCCACAGACTGAACCTGGGTCTCCTGTATTGTAGGCAGATTTTTTACCGCCTGAGTGACCAGGGATAACCCTGAATGTAGGTAAAAATAAGCTGTCATTCATCTAGAACATCATAGGTTTTTTTTTTTTTTTAATTTCTTCTTTAGAAAATTAGTTTTATTTGGAACCTCTTGATTGGAAAATTTCCAGAAATAAAGAAAATGAATGACATAGTTTTCCTAACAGTTACACAGAGAAAAACACACCACTCCCACTGACTACTGTCTACCAGCTCACTTCATCCCCCTCAGATAAAAGTGAAATCACCTAACAATATGTACATTTTCATCAATTTATTGATATGTTCAACACTATCTAACCCCATGTGTATCTGCTGACTTTATTATATAAAATGCAAAAAACTAAAAGCAAGCACCATAACTAATGTATATTTCCTTAACAGATCAGATCAGTCACTCAGTCGTGTCCAACTCTGCGACCCTATGAATCGCAGCACGCCAGGCCTTCCTGTCCATCACCAACACCTGGAGTTCACTCAGACTCACGTCCATCGAGTCAGTGATGCCATCCAGCCATCTCATCCTCTGTCGTCCCCTTCTCCTCCTGCCCCCAATCCCTCCCAGCATCAGAGTTTTTCCAATGAGTCAACTCTTCACATGAGGTGGCCAAAGTACTGGAGTTTCAGCTTTAGCATCATTCCTTCCAAAGAAATCCCAGGGCTGATCTCCTTCAGAATGGACTGGTTGGATCTCCTTGCAGTCCAAGGGACTCTCAAGAGTCTTCTCCAACACCACAATTCAAAAGCATCAATTCTTCGGTGCTCAGCCTTCTTCAAAGTCCAACTCTCACATCCATACATGACCACAAGAAAAACCATAGCCTTGACTAGACGGACCTTTGTTGCCAAAGTAATGTCTATGCTTTTGAATATGCTATCTAGGTTGGTCATAGTTTTCCTTCCAAGGAGCAAGCGTCTTTTAATTTCATGGCTGCAGTCACCATCTGCAGTGATTTTGGAGCCCAGAAAAATGAAGTCTGACACTGTTTCTACTATTTCCCCATCTATTTGCCATGAAGTGATGGGACTGGATGCCATGATCTTCGTTTTCTGAATGTTGAGCTTTAAGCCAACTTTTTCACTCTCCTCTTTCACCTTCATCACAGGGCTTTTTAGTTCCTCTTCACTTTCTGCCCTGGTGGTGTCATCTGCATATCTGAGGTTATTGAAACTTCTCCCGGCAATCTTGATTCCAGCTTGTGTTTCTTCCAGTCCGGCGTTTCTCATGATGTACTCTGCATAGGAAGTTAAATAAACAGGGTGACAATATACAGCCTTGACGAACTCCTTTTCCTATTTGGAACCAGTCTTTTGTTCCATGTCCATTTCTAACTGTTGCTTCCTGACCTGCATACAAATTTCTCAAGAGGCAGATCAGGTGGTCTGGTATTCCAATCTCTTTCAGAATTTTCCACAGTTTATTGTGATCCACAGAGTCAAAGGCTTTGGCATAGTCAATAAAGCAGAAATAGATGTTTTTCTGGAACTCTCTTGCTTTTTCCATGATCCAGCGGATGTTGGCAATTTGATCTCTGGTTCCTCTGCCTTTTCTAAAACCAGCTTGAACATCAGGAAGTTCACAGTTCACATATTGCTGAAGCCTGGCTTGGAAAATTTTGAGCATTACTTTACTACCATGTGAGATGAGTGCAATTGTGTGGTAATTTGAGCATTCTTTGGAATTGCCTTTCTTTGGGATTGGAATGAAAACTGACCTTTTCCAGTCCTGTGACCACTGCTGAGTTTTCCAAATTTGCTGGCATATTGAGTGCAGCACTTTCACAGCATCATCTTTCACGATTTGGAATAGCTCAACTGGAATTCCATCACCTCCACTAGCTTTGTTCATAGTGAGGCTTTCTAAGGCCCACTTGACTTCACATTCCAGGATATCTGGCTCTAGATGAGTGATCACACCATCATGATTATCTGGGTCATGAAGATCTTTTTTGTACAGTTCTTCTGTGTATTCTTGCCATCTCTTCTTAATATCTTCAGCTTCTGTTAGGTCCATACCATTTCTGTCCTTTATCGAGCCCATCTTTGCATGAAATGTTCCTTTGGTATCTCTGATTTTCTTGAAGAGATCCCTAGTCTTTCCCATTCTGTTGTTTTCCTCTATTTCTTTGCATTGATCGCTGAGGAATGCTTTCTTATTTCTTCTTGCTATTCTTTGGAACTCTGCATTCAGATGTTTATATCTTTCATTTTCTCCTTTGCTTTTCACTTCTCTTCTTTTCACAGCTATTTGTAAGGCCTCCCCAGACAGCCATTTTGCTTTTTTGCATTTCTTTTTCATGGGGATGGTCTTGATCCCTGTCTCCTGTACAATGTCAGAATGTGGTCCAGTGGAGAAGGGGATGGCAAACCACTTCAGTATTCTTGCCTTGAGAACCCCATGAACAGTATGAAAAGGCAAAATGATAGGTTACTGAAAGAGGAACTCCCCAGGTCAGTAGGTGCCCAATATGCTACTGGAGATCAGTGGAGAAATAACTCCAGAAAGAATGAAGGGATGAAGCCAAAACAAAAAGAATACCCAGCTGTGGATTTGACTGGTGATAGAAGCAAGGTCCGATGTTGTAAAGAGCAATATTGCATAGGAACCTGTAATGTCAGGACCATGAATCAAGGCAAATTGGAAGTGATCAAACAAGAGATGGCAAGAGAGTTTTGCCAAGAAAATGCACTGGTCATAACAAACACCCTCTTCCAACAACACAAGAGAAGACTCTATAAATGGACATCACCAGATGGTCAACACCGAAATCAGATTGATTATATTCTTTGCAGCCAAAGATGGAGAAGCTCTATACAGTCAGCAAAAACAAGACCAGGAGCTGACTGTGTCTCAGACCATGAACTCCTTATTACCAAATTCAGACTTAAATTGAAGAAAGTAGGGAAAATCACTAGACCATTCAGGTATGACCTTAATCAAATATTTCCTTATAGTGTCTAACAAAAGACCATGTAAACAAAGCCTCTAAAACAAAGTGGTGAAAATGAACACTTAAAAGGGCTGTGAAACTTTCTGGTCCTTATCTCTGCTGTGAGTAAGTTCCTCTATTCCTTTCTAACAGCAAAATGGAGTCAAACAATATGCTGGTCTTAACATTAACCTTGGTTGCTTCATTTTTTTTTTTTTTTTTGCATTTTTTAAACACATAAACTAACAATGGCTCCTTCATTTCTGCTCACATAGCACTTTGTGATTGCCTTTGCTATAACATTCAGTCATATGTTCATCTCTATCACTAGACTCTGATTCTTTGAAAGCAACAAAACCTAGCTACTTAACATCACTTTGATAACAAAAACAGCTGTAACATTATAAAATATGATTAAAGTCTTTAGTAGACACATGTTTGATAAGAAGTATTCGAGGTCATAGTATTTATTTCAAATGCAACTGTCAAGATCAAGTTCATTTTTCCAGGTCTTATATAAAATCTTTAACGCAATTTTTATTTTTAATGTAAACTTAAAACTATTCTTTGTTTTGTATTATACTCATTATTCCCCAGATTTTAATTTATACTACTAAAATCTTTATGAACACAGTTCAAAAATTTTTACATTATCTGATTTTATTACTTTTTGTCTTGTTGGAATGCCATGAATTATGAATTATAGAAAGTTTCCTCCAACTGACATTTTCTTCCCTAAGTATTATTGTTGTGGACTTTCCATACTTTCCAAAGTTAGTTTTCTGTTGCCTCAAAAGTGTTCCATATCATCTCACTCAGGTTTCTTTAATACAAGTTTTTGTCTTTATCATTTGATCCCAATAAAATAATTATTTCTCCTTGGTGAAAAATCAATATTCTGACACTGTCATATTTCAGATGTCATTTTTCATGTTTTAGCAAAATCAAACAGACCCACCAATAAGTCTTCAAACAAAATTTCCAATATATGAATACCTAGGCAGCTTATTAGGGTTATGATTATCACTAATTGAATACGAATGAAGGCTGTTAGCTATTTCACTACCTAATATTTTCTTTTGGCTATTCTCTGTTAGGTGATTAAGTGGCATTTTTCTCTCCTTTTCAGAAGTTTCTGTATTATTCCTTTTGTATATTTACCCTCTTCACTTTATAAATTTACTAGAAGTTACTTCCATAACCGTCTTCTCAAATAATGCATAAGCATCTCCCTTATTCATTCATAGCTATGTACATATTCCATCTGTTAGAAGGTATGCCCCCTTAAGTCTAAAACTTCACCAGGCATCATTTTTTTTCCTAAATATTTATCAGCAATACTGTCACAGGGTTTTGGAAAAAAACTCTGCCTGTCAATTTGTCTCTCTCTCAATTCAAACAAAATTTTTAAAAAATGAAAAAAAAAAAAAAAACAATGAAAGAATAAATGAAAAAAAGAACTTCACTCTTCTCTTATTTATACAAATATGAATCATGGCTAATAGTAATGATTCAGTACATATGTTGTGGATCCTTTCCACCCATCACATCATACTTCTCCTAGTGTCTCTGTGCTGCTGCTGCTGCTAAGTCGCTTCAGTTGTGTCTGATTCTATGCGACCCCATAGACAGCAGCCCACCAGGCTCCCCCGTCCCTGGGATTCTCCAGGCAAGAACACTGGAGTGGGTTGCCATTTCCTTCTCCAATGCATCAAAGTGAAAAGTGAAAATGAAGTGGCTCAGTCGTGTCCAACTTTTAGTGACCCCATGGACTGCAGCGCATCAGGCTCCTCCATCCATGGGATTTTCCAGGCAAGGGTACTGGAGTGGGGTGCCATTGCCTTCCCCGAGTGTCTCTATAGTCACCCCTTATTTAGGACCCCTTAGTATTGCATTCTTTCTCTTCCACACTGTAGAACATGTAGCTGTCTTCACACTGAAAATCAAGAGATTTCTGACTGCCTCCTCATCTCCCCAGTGCAGGTAGACCTTCCCTTTTTTTCCTTCTACCCAATGTAGCAATCCTACATGAGATCTTCAGTCTTTTACTCTGTTTACTTGTAAAGGCTCTTGGCCTTACCACGCTCACATCTTAAAGAATGTTTTTGTATCTGTGAATGCTTCCTCCTAAAACTCACATCAAGTGGCAATGAAAGACCACCCAGTTATTTCTTTTTTTTCACCGTTATTTCTGAAGGTTTATTCCTAGTAGGAAACAATATATTTTTTGCCTTGTTCACAAATAGCATGCCCTTTCCACCTCACATTAACTATTTACCCATTACAACCTACAGCAAAGCAAAATTTTAAAAATCAATAACAATGTCACAATACAAGCAGACAGGTCTTAAATTCTTCTTCTTCTTTTTTTTTTTTTTTGCATGTGAACCTTCAAGTGGCAAACTTTTAATTTTTTTTCCTTTTTTATTTTGTTTTATTTTTTAACTTTACAATATTGTATCAGTTTTGCCATATATCAACATGAATCTGCCACAGAGCATTTAGAAATGGAGAAAATTCAAAGACATTCAAAGCTTTGACTTTCTTTTAAAAGCATCAATTAGCAACTGGCAAATATACACTATTTTATCTACACCATTTTAGAGTCATGTTCTTTTCAAAGTTAAGTAAATATGTAACACATTGTAGTTATAAGCAGTTCTGTTTGCAAAGGCTCTATAAAAAGGAAAGATTAAGTGAATTAGAAAACATAAAAGTGTGTTTTTCTTTCACCTAAAACAATTATTAGAATGAAGTAGGGGAATGTCAAGAAATTAAGACCTTTCTTTCCTTTGCAAATGAATTCCCCCAAATTATACGTTTTAATGGTATATTGCTTAAGAATATTTGTTTTCAAAACAAACCTCCTTTTTAAACTTCATTTTATTTAGTATACCATCTCAAATTTGTTTTAATTTATTTAAAATATGTTGGCGAAAATTCATCATCTTAATAGACTTTACCCAATTTCTTTTTAAAGTTTATTTTTTAGCCATCTGCATTTTCTGTCAATTCTGCATATCAGTTCAGTTCAGTGGCTCAGTCGAGTTCAACTCTTAGCAACCCCATGAATTGCAGCACGCCAGGCCTCCCTGTCCATCATCAACTCCCGGAGTTCACTCAGACTCACATCCATTGAGTCAGTGATGCCATTCACCCATCTCATCCTCTCCTCCTCATCCCTTCTCCTCCTGCCCCCAATCCCTCCAGCATCAGAGTCTTTTCCAATGAGTCAACTCTTCGCGTGAGGTAGCCAAAGTACTGGAGTTTCAGCTTTAGCATCATTCCTTCCAAAGAAATCCCAGGGCTGATCTCCTTCAGAATGGACTGGTTGGATCTCCTTGCAGTCCGAGGAACTCTCAAGAGTCTTCTCCAACACCACAATTCAAAAGCATCAATTCTGCGGCACTCAGCCTTCTTCACAGTCCAACTCTCACATCCATACATGACCACTGGAAAAAACATAGCCTTGACTAGACAGACCTTTGTTGGCAAAGTAATGTCTCTGCTTTTGAATATGATATCTAGGTTGGTCATAACTTTCCTTCCAAGGAGTAAGCATCTTTTAATTTCATGGCTTCAGTCACCATCTGCAGTGATTTTGGAGCCCCAAAAAATGAAGTCTGACACTGTTTCCACTGTTTCCCCATTTATTTCCCATGAAGTGATGGGACTGGATGCCATGATCTTTGTTTTCTGAATGTTGAGCTTTAAGCCAACTTTTTCACTCTCCTCTTTCACTTTCATCAAGAGGCTTTTTAGTTCCTCTTCACTTACTGCCATAAGGGTGGTGACATCTGCATATCTGAGGTTATTGATATTTCTCCCGGCAAACTTGATTCTAGCTTGTGTTTCTTCCAGTCCAGCATTTCTCATGATGTATTCTGCATATAAGTTAAATAAGCACGGTGACAATATACAGTCTGGACATACTCCTTTTCCTATTTGTAAAAAGTCTGTTGTTCCATGTCCATTTCTAACTGTTGCTTCCTGACCTGCATCCAGATTTCTCAAGAGGCAGGTCAGGTGGTCTGGTATTCCCATCACTTGAAGAATTTTCCACAGTTTATTATGATCCACACAGTCAAAGGCTTTGGCATATTCAATAAAGCAGAAATAGATGTTTTCCTGGAACTCTCTTGCTTTTTCCATGATCCAGTGGATGTTGGCAATTTGATCTCTGGTTCCTCTGCCACTTCTAAAACCAGCTTGAACACCTGGAAGTTCACGGTTCACGTATTACTGAAGCCTGTCTTGGAGAATTTTGAGCATTACTTTACTAGCGTGTGAGATGAGTGCAATTGTGTGGTAGTTTGGGCATTCTTTGGAATTGCCCTTCTTTGGGATTGGAATGAAAACTGACCTTTTCCAGTCCTGTGACCACTGCTGAGTTTTCTAAATTTGCTGGCATATTGAGTGCAGTGCTTTCATAGCATCATCTTTCAGGATTTGAAATAGCTCAACTGGAGTTCCATCACCTCCACTAGCTTTGTTCATAGTGATGCTTTCTAAGGCCCACATGACTTCACATTCCAGGATGTCTGGCTCTAGATGAGTGATCACACCATCATGATTATGTGGGTCATGAAGATCTTCTTGGTACAGTTCTTCTGTGTATTCTTGCCATCTCTTCTTAATATCTTCTGCTTCTTTTAGGTCCATACCATTTGTGTCCTTTATTGAGCCCATCTTTGCATGAAATGTTCCCTTGGTATCTCTAATTTTCTTCAAGAGATCTCTAGTCTTTCCCATTCTGTTGTTTTCCTCTATTTCTTTGCATTGATCGCTGAGGAATGCTTTCTTATTTCTTCTTGCTATTCTTTGGAACTCTGCATTCAGATGCTAATATTTTACCTTTTCTCCTTTGCTTTTCACTTCTCTTCTTTTCACAGCTATTTGTAAGCCTCCCCAGACAGCCATTTTGCTTTTTTACATTTCTTTTCCATGGGGATGGTCTTGATCCCTGTCTCCTGTACAATGTCACGAACCTCAGTCCATAGTTCATCAGGCACTCTATCTATCAGATCTAGGCCCCTAAATCTATTCTCACTTCCACTATATAATCATAAGGGATTTGATTTAGGTCATACCTGAATGGTCTAGTGATTTTCCCTACTTTCTTCAATTTAAGTATGAATTTGTTAATAAGGAATTGATGATCTGAGCCATAGTCAGCTCCTTGTCTTGTTTTTGTTGACTGTATAGAGCTTCTCCATCTTTGGCTGCAAATAATATAATCAATCTGATTTCAGTGTTGACCATCTGGTGATGTCCATGTGTAGAGTCTTCTCTTGTGTTGTTAGAAGAGGGTGTTTGCGATGACCAGTGCATTTTCTTGGCAAACTCTATTAGTCTTTGTCCTGCTTCATTCTGCATATATACATATACATATATATACACACCTATATACATTATATTTCAATGACTTCCATTGTTAAAATTAATGCTCTAAAAATTCTCTCTCTCTGGATTTATACCTCACAGTATAACTCAAATCATGGACTAGTCTAAATTTTACATTTATCTTTGTCCTGGGCTATAATGACTATGTAAACTCTCAACACTTTCTTAATTTAATATTTAAGTCCCACTCCAGTACTCTTGCCTGGAAAACCCCATGGATGGAAGAGCCTGGTAGGTTGCAGTTCATGGGGTCACTAAGAGTTGGACACGACTGAGCAACTTCACTTTCACTTTTCACTTTCCTGCATTGGAGAAGGAAATGGCAACGCACTCCAGTGTTCTTGCCTGGAGAATACCAGGGAAGGGGGAGCCTGGTGGGCTGCCGTCTATGGGGTCACACAGGGTTGGACATGACTGAAGCGACTTAGCAACAGCAGCAGTAGCATTGTTCTAAAGACCGACACTCATTAAATACACAATGAATATTTATCCAGTGAAAAGCAAAAATAATCCAAGGATTTTCTGACATAATTCAATATGTTTGACTATAAGTATAATCATTTGGAGGTATTAAAGAGATTTACTAATAGGGATCAGATGTTCATTTACTATATCATCTTTGGTACCATCAAGGTAACATCTGGTAAGTAAATTTTCTATCTCTGAATTTTTAAATGAGTGGTGGTCTTTATTATTTTTTAAATGCTGTAAAAGAAATCCTTTGAATCTGTACCTCCATAGAGAAAATGGATATAATTTACTCTGAATTCTTCTATTCAACTTCATTTTCATGTCAAAATATTCAACATTCTGTCATATGATACAAGCTGTACACTGGGTTTAGAATATTTTATAAAAATGAATAGTTTATTAAGTTTATATCTTTTGTGATAATACAAAAATGCTTGTATCTACCGAATAAAAAATTATAAAGTCACTGTACACCAATTAAGTTCACTGTATCTTGACACCTTGCAAATAAAGCCCTTCTTTAAACACTATACTTAATTATGAAACAATTTTATTTTGCAGAGAGAAAAAGTGTTAACAAGATGAATAATAATCTTGGTATGATTATACACACTGAAACATCATTACATCTCTCTTTATCCTGTGATAAGATATCAAGAAAATCATTGGAATTCTCATTTTGAAATATTGGGATCAAATAATGCAATAAAAATTATTCAATAGAAAAAATCATATATAAGCTGAAAAGGTATCATTATTTCAATAACCAGCATCCTTAGATACCAACCACGTATTTTAAAACTATAACATCAAGTAATAGTCGCAATTTACCTCTGGTGACTTTAAACACTCCAATTAAAACAATAATGACAAAAAATAGGCAGAAGGTCTACACACAAAATAATAAAAGTATGTATAATATTATAAATTTTATATTGTTACTGAAAGATGCTTCAGAAGCAGGTACACTTTAAAGGGTTTTTCAAATTTTAGCAAATTGCCAGATGGGGCAGAAAAAAAGACAAGCTGTTCTTTCATTTCCAAAAGGTTATTTCAGGTTTTATATGTGTTCTGAATTAATAACATTGTTGTTAATAATGGATTTTTCAAGGGTCCCAAAGAATAACAATGCATACTATACCTCAAAATATACTCATCTACAAAAAATGCATATTTTGGATCATCATTAAAAGAACTTACAAAACCGAAAGAGACTCACAGAATTAAGAGAAGGACCTCCTGTTTGCTAGTGGGGGAAGTAATAGTTAGGGGATTTGAGATGGATAGGTACACATTGCACACATATTTAAAATGCATAACCACCAAGGACCTACTGTATAGCACATAGAACCCTGCTCGATGTTATATGGCAGCCTGAAAGAGAGGGAAGTCTGGGGGAGAATGGATACATGTATATGTATGGCTGAGTCCCCTTCGCTGTTCACCTGAAACTATCACAACATTGTTAATTGGTGATAGCCCAATACAAAATAAATGGCTTAATAAAAATAAAACAAATATTAAATTACCACTAAAATATTATCTAACATGTAAGTTTTGCTTCTTTTATTTTTTTTTAATTTTATTTTTAAACTTTACAATATTGTACTAGTTTTGCCAAATATCGAAATGAATCCACCACAGGTATACCTGCATCCCCCAAATTGAACCCTCCTCCCTCCCCTCCCCTCCTGCTGGGTCGTCCCAGTGCACAAGCCCTAAGCATCCAGTACCATGCATTGAACCTGGACTGGCGACTCGTTCCCTACATGATATTATACATGTTTCAATGCTATTCTCCCAAATCTCCCCACCCTCTTCCTCTCCCACAGAGTCCATAAGACTGATCTATACATCCGTGTCTCTTTTGCTGTCTCGTACACCGGGTTATTGTTACCATCTTTCTAAATTCCATATATATGCATTAGTATACTATATTGGTGTTTTTCTTTCTGGCTTACTTCACTCTGTATAATAGGCTCCAGTTTCATCCACCTCATTAGAACTGAGTCAAATGTATTCTTTTTAATGGCTGAGTAATACTCCATTGTGTATATGTACCACAGCTTGCTTATCCATTCATCTGATGATGGGCATCTAGGTTGCTTCTATGTCCTGGCTATTATAAACAGTGCTGCGATGAACAGTGGGGTACATGTGTCTCTTTCCCTTCTGGTTTCCTCAGTGTGTATGCCCAGCAGTGGGATTGCTGGATCATAAGGCAGTTCTATTTCCAGTTTTTAAAGGAATCTCCACACTGTTCTCCATAGTGGCTGTACTAGTTTGCATTCCCACCAACAGTGTAAGAGAGTTCCCTTTTCTCCACACACTCTCCAGCATTTATTGCTTGTAGACTTTTGGATCGCAGCCATTCTGACTGGCGTGAAATGATACCTCATAGTGGTTTTGATTTGCATTTCTCTGATAATGAGTGATGTTGAGCATCTTTTCATGTGTTTGTTAGCCATCTGTATGTCTTCTTTGGAGAAATGTCTATTTAGTTCTTTGGCCCATTTTTTGATTGGGTCATTTATTTTTCTGGAGTTGAGCTGTAGGAGTTGCTTGTATATATTTGAGATTAGTTGTTTGTCTGTTGCTTCATTTGCTATTATTTTCTCCCATTCTGAAGGCTGTCTTTTCACCTTGCTAATAGTTTCCTTTGTTGTGCAGAAGCTTTTAAGTTTAACTAGGTCCCATTTGTTTATTTTTGCTTTTATTTCCAATATTCTTGGAGGTGGGTCATAGAGGATCCTGCTGTGATGTATGTCGGAGAGTGTTTTGCCTATGTTCTCCTCTAGGAGTTTTATAGTTTCTGGTGTTACGTTTAGATCTTTAAACCATTTTGAGTTTATTTTTGTGTAAGGTGTTAGAAAGTGTTCTAGTTTCATTCTTTTACAAGTGGTTGACCAGTTTTCCCAGCACCACTTGCTGAAGAGATTGTCTTTAATCCATTGCATATTCTTGCCTCCTTTGTCAAAGATAAGGTGTCCATATGTGCGTGGATTTATCTCTGGGCTTTCTATTTTGTTCCATTGATCAATATTTCTGTCTTTGTGCCACTACCATACTGTCTTGATAAGTGTGGCTTTGTAATAGAGCCTAAAGTCAGGTAGGTTGATTCCTCCAGTTCCATTCTTCTTTCTCAAGATAGCTTTGGCTATTCGAGGTTTTTTGTATTTCCATACAAATTGTGAAATTATTTGTTCTAGCTCTGTGAAGAATACCGTTGGTAGCTTGATAGGGATTGCATTGAATCTATAAATTGCTTTGGGTAGTATACTCATTTTCACTATATTGATTCTTCCAATCCATGAACATGGTATATTTCTCCATCTGTTAGTGTCCTCTTTGATTTCTTTCACCAGTGTTTTATAGTTTTCTATATATAGGTCTTTAGTTTCTTTAGGTAGATATATTCCTAAGTATTTTATTTTTTCCGTTGCAATGGTGAATGGAATTGTTTCCTTAATTTCTCTTTCACTTTTCTCATTATTAGTGTATAGGAATGCAAGGGATTTCTGTGTGTTGATTTTATATCCTGAAAATTTACTATAATCATTGATTAGTTCTAGTAATTTTCTGGTGGAGTCTTCAGGGTTTTCTGTGTAAAGGATCATGTCATCTGCAAACAGTGAGAGTTTTATTTCTTCTTTTCCAATTTGGATTCTTTTATTTCTTTTTCTGCCCTGATTGCTGTGGCCAAAACTTCCAAAACTATGTTGAATAGTAATGGTGAAAGTGGGCACCCTTGTCCTGTTCCTGACTTTAGAGGAAATGCTTTCAATTTTTCACCATTGAGGATAATGTTTGCTGTGCGTTTGTCATATATAGCTTTTATTATGTTGAGGTATGTTCCTTCTATTCCTACTTTCTGGAGAGTTTTTATCATAAATGGATGTTGAATTTTGTCAAAGGCTTTCTCTGAATCTATTGAAATAATCATATGGTTTTTGTTTTTCAATTTGTTAACGTGGTGTATAACATTGATTGATTTGTGGATATTGAAGAATCCTTGCATCCTTGGGATAAAGCCCACTCGGTCATGGTGTATGATCTTTTTAATGTATTGTTGGATTCTGATTGCTAGATTTTGTTAAGGATTTTTGCATCTATGTTCATCAGTGATATTGGCCTGTAGTTTTCTTTTTTTGTGTGTGGCATCTTTGTCACGTTTTGGTAAAAGGGTGATGGTGGCCTCATAGAATGAATTTGGAAGTTTACCTTTCTCTGCAATTTTCTGAAAGAGTTTGAGCAGGATAGGTGTTAGCTCTTCTCTAAATTTTTGGTAGAATTCAGCTGTGAAGCCGTCTGGACCTGGGCTTTTGTTTGCTGGAAGATTTTTGATTACAGTTTCAATTTCCATGCTTGTGATGGGTCTGTTAAGGTTTTCTATTTCTTCCTGGTCGAATGTTGGAAAGTTGTACTTTTCTAAGAATTTGTCCATTTCTTCCACATTGTCCATTTTATTGGCATATAATTGTTGATAGTAGTCTCTTATGATCCTTTGTATTTCTGTGTTGTCTGTTGTGATCTGTCCATTTTCATTTCTAATTTTATTGATTTGATTTTTCTCCCTTTGTTTCTTGATGAGTCTGGCTAATGGCTTGTCAATTTTATTTATCCTTTCAAAGAACCAGCTTTTGGCTTTGTTGATTTTTGCTATGGTCTCTTTTGTTTCCTTTGCATTTATTTCTGCCCTAATTTTTAAGATTTCTTTCCTTCTACTAACCCTGGGGTTCTTCATTTCTTCCTTTTCTAGTTGCTTTAGGTGTAGGGTTAGGTTATTTATTTGACTTTTTTCTTGTTTCTTTAGGTATGCTTGTATTGCTATGAACTTTCCCCTTAGGACTGCTTTTAAAGTGTCCCACAGGTTTTGAGTTGTTGTGTTTTCATTTTCATTCGTTTCCATGCAAATTTTGATTTCTTTTTTGATTTCTTCTGTGATTTGTTGTTTATTCAGCAGCGTGTTGTTCAGCCTCCATATGTTGGAATTTTTAATAGTTTTTCTCCTGTAATTGAGATCTAATCTTACTGCATTGTGGTCAGAAAAGATGCTTGGAATGATTTCTATTTTTTTTAATTTACCAAGGCTAGATTTATGGCCCAGGATGTGATCTATCCTGGAGAAGGTTGCATGTGCGCTTGAGAAAAAGGTGAAATTCATTGTTTTGGGATGAAATGTCCTATAGATATCAATTAGGTCTAACTGGTCTATTGTATCGTTTAACGTTTGCATTTCCTTGTTAATTTTCTGTTTAGTTGATCTATCCATAGGTGTGAGTGGGGTATTAAAGTCTCCCACTATTATTGTGTTATTGTTAATGTCTCCTTTCATACTTGTTAGCATTTGTCTTACATATTGCGGCACTCCCGTGTTGGGTGCATATATATTTATAATTGTTATATCTTCTTCTTGGATTGATCCTTTGATCATTAGGTAGTGACCATCTTTGTCTCTTTTCACAGCCTTTGTTTTAAAGTCTATTTTATCTGATATAAGTATTGCTACTCCTGCTTTCTTTTGGTCCCTATTTGCATGGAAAATCTTTTTCCAGCCCTTCACTTTCAGTCTGTATGTGTCCCCTGTTTTGAGGTGGGTCTCTTGTAGACAACATATGTAGGGGTCTTGTTTTTGTATCCATTCAGCCAGTCTTTGTCTTTTGGTTGGGGCATTCAACCCATTTACATTTAAGGTAATTACTGATAAGTATGATCCCGTTGCCATTTACTTTATTGTTTTGGGTTCGAGTTTATACACTGTTTTTGTGTTTCCTGTCTAGAGAATATCCTTTAGTATTTGTTGGAGAGCTGGTTTGGTGGTGCTGAATTCTCTCAACTTTTGCTTGTCTGAGAAGCTTTTGATTTCTCCTTCATATTTGAATGAGATCCTTGCTGGGTACAATAATCTGGGCTGTAGGTTATTTTCTTTCATTGCTTTAAGTATGTCTTGCCATTCCCTCCTGGCTTGAAGAGTTTCTATTGAAAGATCAGCTGTTATCCTAATGGGAATTCCCTTGTGTGTTATTTGTTGTTTTTCCCATGCTGCTTTTAATATTTGTTCTTTGTGTTTGATCTTTGTTAATTTGATTAATATGTGTCTTGGGGTGTTTCTCTTTGGGTTTATCCTGTTTGGGACTCTCTGGGTTTCTTGGACTTGGGTGATTATTTCCTTCCCCATTTTAGGGAAGTTTTCAACTATTATCTCCTCAAGTATTTTCTCATGGTCTTTCTTTTTGTCTTCTTCTTCTGGGACCCTTATGATTCGAATGTTGTAGCGTTTAATATTGTCCTGGAGGTCTCTGAGATTGTCCTCATTTCTTTTAATTCGTTTTTCTTTTATCCTCTCTGATTCATTTATTTCTATCATTCTGTCTTCTAATTCACTAATCCTATCTTCTGCCTCTGTTATTCTACTATTTGTTGCCTCCAGAGTGTTTTTAATTTCATTTGTTGCATTATTCATTTTATATTGACTCTTTTATTTCTTCTAGGTCCTTGTTAAACCTTTCTTGCATCTTCTCAATCTTTGTCTCCAAGCTATTTATCTGTGATTCCATTTTGATTTCAAGATTTTGGATCAATTTCACTATCGTTATTCGGAATTCTTTATCAGGTAGATTCCCTATCTCTTCCTCTTTGGTTTGGTTTGGTGGGCATTTATCCTGTTCCTTTGTCTGCTGGGTATTCCTCTGTCTCTTCATCTTGTTTAAATTGCTGAGTTTGGGGTGTCCTTTCTGTATTCTGGCAGTTTGTGGAGTTCTCTTTATTGTAGCGTTTCCTTGCTCTGTGTGGGTTTGTACAGGTGGCTTGTCAAGGTTTCTTGGTTAGGGAAGCTTGTGTCGGTGTTCTGGTGAGTGGAGCTGCATTTCTTCTCTCTCCTTTCGAAGACTTGGGTTGCTTTTCTGGGTGCCTGATGTCCTCTGACGGCATTCAGAAGTTGTTTTGTGGAATTTACTCGGCGTTTAAATGTTCTTTTGATGAATTTGTGGGGGAGAAAGTGTGCTCCCCATCCTACTCCTCCGCCATTTTAGCTCCTCCAGTTTTGCTTCTTTTAATGTCATTGGGGTAAAAGTGTTTTTTGAAAAATTTATTTATTGGTCATGTATCTGAGTTGAAACTTTTTGCTTGGAAATCATTTAGCATTGGCTTTTTAAAGTTTCTCATTACCCAAAAGATAAAATGAGATTCAATCTCTTCTTAGGAAAGGATGGGAGGGAAATGCACTCAAATCAAAAAGGAATGTACATTAGCTGCAAGCCTTTGGAAGAATAACAATTACATAAATAACACTACTGCACTATTAAACAATAGGGTGAAAATATGCATTTTGTTGATACTACAAAATGTAAAGGTGTGCTTTTTCCTTAAATCTTTATAAGGTGCTCAAAAATGAAAAATTTGTTGATCTTATTTTCTTGGGGAAAACGAGAAAAATGCATTGTTAGAAATGTCCATTCTAATCCATGTACCTGGATAAATGTTTCACTCTTATGCTCCATCTATCTCTCCTCCAGTGCTTTATATAAAGATGCCAACAGAACAGAAATATGAAGTTCAGAAGGAAATATCTTTGGGAAAGAGATCATTCTGCAGAGTGGTAATGATCTTGATATAGAAACATCTGATTCTATATTACTATCCTACAAATGCCTATAATGTTTCTAGGAAGAGAAGACATATAGATATATAACAAAATGGATACCATTATATGGATGTTATGCAAACAATGAATATTTAAATATAGAAAAACAATCTTAAAGGAACCACAAATCTAAAATGAAAAGATAAATCAAATGTGCAGGGAGAATCATTCTAGTCAATTGAAATCAGAATTTAACACTTTATTTTACCTTCCTTTATTTTTTTAATTTAAATTTACTATTTTAATTGGAGGCTAATTACTTTACAATATTGTATTTTTTTTTAATTCCTTAAAAAACTGGAAATAGAACTGCCTTATGATCCAGCAATCCCACTGCTGGGCATACACACTGAGGAAACCAGAAGGGAAAGAGACACATGTACCCCAATGTTCATCGCAGCACTGTTTATATTGTATTTGTTTTGCCATACATCAGCATGAATCTGCCATGGGTGTACACGTGTTCCCCATCCTGAACCCCCGCCCTCCACCCTCCCTGTACCATCCCTCTGGGTCATCAGTCTTCTACACGACCACACAAGTTTATGATTCCTTTCCTTGCCCTAAGGATATCAGAAAATCCTGTGTTCAAGATGTCACAGATTTTCGAGGGTGGACATTTTTAATGTATAATATTAAAATTGAGCTCAGCTCACAGATGATCTTTCCATATGAAACTTGCATTGCAATATATTTCATCTTAATTCTTCATTTGACCTTGAATTTTTCAAGTTTATAATAGCATTTATATTCTTCATCAGAACCGACAGAAATTAAACTTAATTGTAATAAAATTATCTGTAAGAACCTAAAGATATCCTTTTTAGTTAACAGCACATAAGGTAAACCATGATGGTCCTATTTATTCCTTTCTCTTGTGGCATATTCTTTACTGATATATAACATCCATTAACATCTCACTTCCTACTGGCTAGGCAACCTGGCTCTATGACACTAACTCATCATTTTCAAGGATCTAATTTGAAAGTTTTAAAAATGGAAATTTTAATGATATCCTGCAGGCCTAGTTTCTTATCGAAGGAGCTGAAGGTTCCATTCAACCTCCATTCATCAGATTGTTACTAGGATTGTTATATAGTAACACTTATATAACTGTTAAAACTGGCTTTCTATAGACAGTGCATAACATTTCAGTCTTAACACCAAGTTCACAGCATCCTTTCACCAGTCATTAGCAAAACAGAGACTATATATATTTTTTTCTTTTTTCAATCAAGAATAATCAAAGATGAGTTGAGAGGAAGAATAGGCTCCTAAGAGGGGCTTTTTCCCTACCCAGTTTTGTTATCATGCTGCTGGGCAATCCTTCTGGCTGAAATTCTCATGGTGAGTCTATTCCGTACTGTTTGCAGGAGGCCAAATATTAGAGGTTAAAAAGAAGAGGATTATCAGAGCAGGGTTGGAGGGGCCCTATCACAATTCCATTAATTACTACCCAGATCTGGAATGTGTGTGTGTGTGTGTGTGTGTGTGTGTGTGTGTGCTTGTGCACATGAGTGTTTGAGAAGACTCAGAGGAGATAATTTGGAAAACACATTTTTGTCTCAACTAAATGTACTCTGACTAGTACTGTAAACAAGTTTATTTAATCATTGGATAAAGTGACTGGAAGAAACACACAAATTCAGAGAGCCCTAGCTAGTAATGCAGATCTTCTAATGAGAATTGTTTCTATCTCTTACAACTTGGCTGAAAGATTCAGTTAGTTCTTTGTTTAATTATTATTATCATTATTACTATTATTATTATATCAATTTCAGGTATACAACATTATAGTTCAACATCTATATACACCACAGAGGGATCACCACTACAAGTTTAGTTACCATCCATTACCATACAGTTGACCCCATTCACCCACCCTCAATCCCCAATCTGTTCTCCATACCTATGTGTTCATTTTCATTTGTTGTAGTTTGTTTTGTTTTAATATTCCACAAATGAGTGAAATCATATGCTATTTTTCTTTCTTCATTTGACTTATTTCACTTAACATAACACCTTCAAGGTCCATCCATGTTGTCACAAATGGCATAAGTTCATCTTTATATATATATATATATATATATATATATATATATATATATATATATTCCATATGCCTTAATATTTCATCCATCAATGAACACTTCGGTTGTTTCCATGTCTTGGCTATTGTAAACAATGCTGCCACAAACATTGGGTTCGTGTATCTTTCAAATTAGTGTTTTCATGTTCTTTGGAAAAATACCCAGAAGTGGAATAAATGGGTCATTTGGTAGTTCTGGTCTTAATTTTTTGAGGTATCTCCATACTGTTTTCCATAATGACTGCACCAATTTACAGTCCCACCAACAGTGTACAGATGTATCCTTTTCTCCACAACTTTTCCATCATTTGCTATTCCTTGTCTTTTCAATAATCACCACTCTAACAAGTGTGAGGTGACATCTCGTGGTTCTGACTTGCATTTTACTAATAATTAGTGATGTTGAATATATTTATATACTTGTTTGCCATCTGTATATATTTTTTGAAAAAGTGTCTACTGAGATATTCTTTGCCCATTCTTAATTGTTTTCTTTGCTGCTGAGTTGTATGAGCTCTTTATTTATTTTGGATATTAATCCCTTGGATCTATGATTTGCAAATATCTTCTCCTATTCAGGAGACTGCATTTTCATGATGTTTTCTTGGCTATACAGAAGTTTTTTTTAGTCTGATATAGTCCCACTTGCTTATTTTTGCTTTTGTTCCCCTTGCCTTTGAAGTCAAATTCACAAAAATATCTCTCAGATTCAAGTCATTGTGGTCATCACCTAGATTTTCCTCTAAAAACTTTATGGTTTCAGGACTTACATTCAAGTCTTTAATCCATTTTGAATTAATTTTTGTGTGTGTTGTAAAAAGACAGCTGTCCTTTTACAATATACAGTTTTCTCAACACCATTTAAGAGACTGTCCTTCCTCTATTATAAGTCCTTTGCTCCTGTATCATAGACTAGTTGTCAATATATGTGTGGGTTTATTTCTGGGCTCCACATTGGGTTTCATTAAACTGTCGTTTTTGTGCCAGTGCCACACTGTTTTTCCTTACTGTAGCTTTGTAGTGTATTTTGAAACCAGGCGATATGATGCATCCAGCTTTGTTCTTTCTCAAGAATATTTTGGCTATACAAGGTCTTCTGTGGTTCCATAAAAATATGATGATTGTTCTGGTTCTGTGAAATGTGCCATTGACATTTTGATAAGGATTGTATTTTATCTATAGATTTGGTAGAATGGATATTTTAATAATATTAATTCTTCCAATCTATGAGCACAGAGTTTTTCCATTTTGGTCTCTTCATTTTTTTCCATTAATGTCATTAGTTTTCAGTATATAGGTCTTTCATCTCCTTGGTTAAACTTTTTCATAGGTATTTTATTCTTTTTTGATGGAATTGCAAATGGAATCATTTCCTTAATTTCTCTGAGAGTTTGTTAAGAATGTATAGAAATGCCACAGGTTTCTGTGTATGGATTTTCTATTCTGAAACTTTACTGAATTTCTTCATTAGTTCTACCAGTCTTTTAGTGTAATCGTTAGGGTTTTCTATATACAATCATCTCATCTGTAAGAAGGGCTTCCCTCATAGCTCAGTTAGTAAGGAATCCACCTGCAATACAGGAGACACCAGCTCGATTCCCTGGGTTGGGAAGATCTGTTGGAAAAGGGATAGGCTACCAACTCCAGTATTCTTGGGCTTCTCTTGTGGCTCAGCTGGTAAAGAAACCGCCTGCAATGTGGGAAACCTGGCTTCAATCCCTGGGTTGGGAAGATCCTATGGAGAAGAGAAAGGCTACCCACTCCAGCATTCTGGCCTGGAGAATTCCATGGACTGTATATTCCATGGGGTTGTAAAGAATCAGACATGATTGAGCAACTTTCACTTCACTTTCACTTTCATCTGTAAAAAGTGACAGTTTTACTTCTTTTCTATTTTAAATGCCTTTTAATTTCTTTTTTTCTTGCCTAACTGCTATGGTTAAGACTTCCAGTACTATGTTGAATAAAAGTGGCAAGAATAGGCATCTTTGTCTTGTTCCTGACCTTAGAGGAAAAGCTTTTAGTTTTTCACCATTGAATATGATGCTAGCTGTGGACATGTCAGATAAGGCCTTTATTATGTTGAGGTATATTGACTCTATGACCACTCTGTGGAGCGTTCTTACCACAAACGCATGTTGAATTTTGTCAAAAGCTTTTTATGTATCTATTGAGATGATCATATATATGTATCCTTCATTTTTTTAGTCACACTAATTGATTTGTAGATTTTAAACCATCCTTGCATCCCTGGAATAAAACTCATTTCATCATGGTGTATGATTATTCTAATGCATTTTTGGATTAGGTTTGTTAGTATTTTGCTGGAGATTTTTGCATCATGTTCATCAAGGATACTGATGTAACTTTATTTACTTATTTATTTTTGTGGTCTCCTTGTCTGCTTCTGGTATCAGGGTAATGTTTCATAAAATGTGTTTGGAAGGTTTCTTTCCACCTCAGTATTTTTTGTAAGAATGTGAGAAGGATTGGTATTAAATCTTCTTTCAATGTTTTGGCGAATTCACCAGTGAGGCTATCTGGTCTTTGGCTTTTGTTGGCTGGGAGCTTTTTGACTACTATATTAATGTCCTTATTAGTAATCAATCTATTCAAATTTTCTATTTCTTCATAAACAGTCTTAGAAGATTGTATGCTTCTATTAATTTACATTTATTATAGGTTATCCAACTTGTCAGTAGAATCATTTCTATATAGATGTGTTGGTGTTAAGCAAATATTAAATAATACACTACACCAGAGTTTATTCAACTCATAATCTGAAACCAAACTCTGTAGGGGAAAAACAGAGGGGTGAGGTAGGAGGGGAGGTGACAGGAAGAATGAGAAAAGATAAAATAGGTTGTGAAGAAGAGAGCAACCCATAAGTCTAGTGTCTTCACTGCCTATAAAACCCACCTCCCAATACACACACACATGCACACACACATACCCTTTGTCTGCCCATCAAGTTCCTAACCATACTTAAAAACTTCACTCAGATATCACTTTCTCTGTCTCTAAGACCTTTGCTTTGGAATAAAAGGGAGAAGATTACTATCAATACGTTTGTCTGATGGGTATTCAGAGGAAAAGAAAATACAGAAATACATAAACGGGATCTTTATTGGCATCCGTTCATCGGTTCACTCCATTTAATCAAGTGTACACAGGTATAAGCAATTCAGTTTCTTCCTTTGATTTGCAGGTGAATAAAGAATGAATTTAAAAACACAGAGGTAATACCCAAGCATTACCTTATTAAGGCTAGGTGTTTGGAGAAACCATGAAAAAGTTTAGCAAAAATAATATTATTCTGTTCTAATGTATTTAAATATATGATGAATGTCACAACATAGAATTTTACTCTAAAGATAAAAGCATTACTTTTTTGGCCTGACCCTATAATTGTAGTGGCTTCTATAAGAGGGACATTTACATACACATTTCCTTATAGAGAGCTCAGATTGTTTCTATTTTGTAATACATTGTGTGCCCAGGCATTTCAAAGCTCTAAAAGTCAGGAAATAGTTTTCATGCCTATATCTTAAAACTAAAACACAGAACCAAGTGCAAAATGATTTGTAATCCTGTTTGTACATAATAAAAATAATAAATGCTATGTATTAATAAAAATACTGATTAAATATAATACAGACAAGTTAATATAACTAAGAATATACAGAGAAAACCAGCTCAGAGCACTACTGTTCAGCTTAGCTTCCATAATTCATTAGATTCTGGTTATGCTTCTAAAAATGATTATGCTCCATGAGATGCAAAAGAACTATGATGAGAAGATTCATAGAAAGACAAAGATAACTGTAAAAATGAAGCTTCCCATTCAAACTTTGAATGAGATTAATTTGATGTGTAAGAATATTTAACGAATTACCTTGAAAAAGTCAACTTGCTCTTTTCTATTTTATGTTTTTTCCATTTTATAAATTAACAGGAGGAGCTAAGATGGCGGAGGAATAGGACGGGGAGAACACTTTTTTCCCAAAAATTCATCAAAAGAACATTTAAACGCTGAGTAAATTCCACAAAACAACTTCTGAATGCCAGCAGAGAACATCAGGCACCCAGAAAAGCAACCCATTGTCTTCGAAAGGAGGTAGGAAAAAATATAAAAGACAAAAAAAGAGACAAAGAGGGAGGGACGGAGTTCCAACCTGGGAAGGGAGTCTTAAAAAAAGAGAAGTTTCCAAACACCAGGAAACATTCTCACTGCCGAGTCTGTGCCGAGCCTTGGAAGCACAGAGGGCAACATAACAGGGAGGAAAAATAAATAAACAATTAAAACCCACAGATGACGAGCCCTATGGTAACTCCCCCAGCAGAGAAGCAGCACAGATGCCTACATCTGCCATTAGCAAGCGGGGGCTGGGCAGAGAGGTGCGGCGTGGGCTGCATCACTTAGAGTAAGGATCTGGCCTGAATACCCGAGCGCTACCTGAGCGAAATAATTTGGGCTAGCAAACCAGACTGTGGGATATCTACCACGCGAAAAGCCAGCCCTAACCTAAGACACTGCCAGGCCCACACACGGAACAAAGGACTGTACAGAGATAGCCGGCTGCAGACCGTCCCCCTCCAATGACAGGCAGCCAGAGCTGGAAGGGGGCAATCGCAGCCCCAGAGAGACATTATCTACAAAACTGTAAGCAGGCTTCTTTGCTAACTAAAACTTGTTGGGGTTCTGGACAGTCAACATCCGCCTGAGAAGGTGCACTGGTTGTACACCCAGATAACCGTGTGGTGGGGAGGCAATAAGTCACAGCAACTGCGCTCGCCAAACACCTCATTATTGAAAGACAAGTGTCTTTCTTGTCTGAGCCGTTCGGATCTGGGAAGGGCACAAAACGCAGGCCCAACCGAGTCTGTGCATCTGAGGACTACCCGAGTGTCTGAACCTGAGCGGCTTAGACCTAGGAGGTGCAAGCAGCCCAGGGCCAGCCATGGATGGTTCCCGGCAGAGCAATCTAGAGCCTGAGCAGTGTGGGCAGGGAGGCTACATGCGCTGTTAGCAGGGGCAGGCCCAGTGTGGCTGAGGCACTGCAAGCACACGCCAGTCTTATTTATTTGCAGCATCCCTCCATCCCCACAGCACGACTGAACAACTGAGCCTTAAAAAAAAAAAAAAAAAAAGGTGTCCACCACTTCCCCCTTTGTATCAGGGTGGAAATCAGACAGTGAAGAGACCAGCAAACAGAAGAAGCTATAACAGAGGGAACCGCCTTGGAAGCAAAAGGCAATAGATTAAAACCCCATGGTTAGTACCGACTACATAGGAAGGGGCCTACAGATCTTGAGAAATATAAGCCGGAACAAGGAACTAGCTGAAAATGAACTAAACCCACAATACCCACAACAACATCAGAGAAAGTCCTATATATATTTTTACTATTTTTACTGTCATTCTTTTTTTTTTTAATTTTTAAAAAAATTTTAAGTCCTCTATTACACCTTTAATTTTCACTTTTATAATCTACTATTACTTTGAAAAAAAAATGTATTATTTTTAATGGCTGAGTAATACCCCATTGTGTATATGTACCATATATACTCTTTTTATAATTTTGTGACTTCTTTTTCTCTCTTTTTTTCTCTTCATCTTTTCTTTAACATTGTATTCCTGAAATTCCAAGCTCTACTCTAGATTTTTAATTTATGCTTTTTGGTATTTGTTATCAATTTTGTACCTAGATCTTCTTTATAATTTTTGTGACTTTGGTGTTTTTTTTTTTTTTCTCTTTCTTTTTTCTTCTTCTTTTCTTTAACATTGTACTTTTGAAATTCCAAACTCTACATTTTTTAACTTTTGCTTTTTGGTAGTTTTTAATCAATTTTATACCTATATTTTCTTTATAATTTTTGTGACTTTTTTTTTCTTTTTCTTTTTCTCGCTTTCTTTTCCTTCTTCTTTTCTTTAACGTTGTATTTTTGAAATTCCAAACTCTACTCTAGATTTTTAATTTTTGCTTTTAGGTATTTGTTACCAATTTTGTACCTTTAAGAACCCAATCTTCAGTATCCATTTTTTACTAGGGAGTGAGATTACTGGCTTGACTGCTCTCTCCCCCTTTGGACTCTCCTTTTTTTCCACGAAGTCACCTGTGTCTCCTCCTAACCCTTCTCTA
The DNA here is from genome assembly GCF_029378745.1 of Bos indicus. Classification (NCBI taxonomy): domain Eukaryota; kingdom Metazoa; phylum Chordata; class Mammalia; order Artiodactyla; family Bovidae; genus Bos; species Bos indicus. Next base: position 71,681,888 of record NC_091789.1, read on the forward strand.
CTCTACCCAACTCTGGGAATTTCTGTGTGTTTCAGACAGTGGAGAACACTTAGGGAACTGATTACTGGCTGGATCTATCTCTCTCCTTTTCATTCCCTCCTTTTATCCTCCTGGCCACCTCTGTCTCCTTCCTCCGTCTTCTCTTCTCTGTATAACTCCATGAACATCTCTGAGCAGTCCAGTTGTGGAGTGCACATAAGGAAGTGATTGCTGGTTAGCCCACTCTCTCCTCTACTGATTCCACCTCATCTCATTCAGGTCACCTCTAACTCCCTCCTCCCTCTTCTCTTCTCCATGTAACACTGTGAACCTCTCTGGGTGACCCTCATGGTGGAGAAACTTTTCATCTTTAACCTAGATGTTTTATCAATGGTGTTGTACAGAAGGAGAATTTTTGAGACTACTGTAAAAATAAGACGGATAACTGGAAGCAGGAGGCTTAAGTCCAAACCCTGACTCCAGGGAACATTAATTGACAGGAGCTATTCAAATGCCTCCATACCTACACTGAAACCAAGCACCACACAAGGGCCAACAAGTTCCACGGCAAGACATACCAAGCAAATTCTCCAGCAACACAGGAACACAGCCCTGAGCTCAAAAAAACAGGCTGCCCAAAGTCACCCCAAAACCATAGACATCTCATAACCCATTACTGGACACTTCATTGCACTCTAGAGAGAATAAATCCAGCTCCACCCACCAGAATACCGACACAAGCTTCACTAACCAAGAAACCTTGACAAGCCACCTGTACAAACCGACACACAGTAAGGAAACGCCAAAATAAAGAACTCCACAAACTGCCAGAATACAGAAAGGACACCCCAAACTCAGCAATTTAAACAAGATGAAGAGACAGAGGAATACCCAGCAGATAAAGGAACAGGTTAAATGCCCACCAAACCAAACAAAAGAGGAAGAGATAGGGAATCTACCTGATAAAGAATTCCGAATAACGATAGTGAAATTGATTCAAAATCTTGAAATCAAAATGGAATTACAGATAAATAGCCGGGAGACAAGGATTGAGAAGATGCAAGAAAGGTTTACCAAGGACCTAGAAGAAATAAAAAAGAGTCAATATATAATGAATAATGCAATAAATGAGATCAAAAACACTCTGGAGGCAACAAATAGTAGAACAACAGAGGCAGAAGATAGGATTAGTGAATTAGAAGATAGAATGGTAGAAATAAATGAATCAGAGAGGATAAAAGAAAAACGAATTAAAAGAAATGAGGACAATCTCAGAGACCTCCAGGACAATATAAAACACTACAACATTCGAATCATAGGGGTCCCAGAAGAAGAAGACAAAAAGAAAGACCATGAGAAAATACTTGAGGAGATAATAGTGGAAAACTTCCCTAAAATGGGGAAGGAAATAATCACTCAAGTCCAAGAAACCCAGAGAGTCCCAAACAGGATAAACCCAAGGAGAAACACCCCAAGACACATATTAATCAAATTAACAAAGATCAAACACAAAGAACAAATATTAAAAGCAGCAAGGGAAAAACAACAAATAACACACAAGGGAATTCCCATAAGGATAACAGCTGATCTTTCAATAGAAACTCTCCAAGCCAGGAGGGAATGGCAAGACATACTGAAAGTGATGAAAGAAAATAACCTACAGCCCAGATTATTGTACCCAGCAAGGATCTCATTCAAATATGAAGGAGAAATCAAAAGCTTTACAGACAAGTAAAAGCTGAGAGAATTCAGCACCACCAAACCAGCTCTCCAACAAATACTAAAGGATATTCTCTAGACAGGAAACACAAAAACGGTGTATAAATTCGAACCCAAAACAATAAAGTAAAGGGCAACAGAATCATACTTATCAGTAATTACCTTAAACGTAAATGGGTTGAATGCCCCAACCAAAAGACAAAGACTGGCTGAATGGATACAAAAACAAGACCCCTACATAGGCTGTCTACAAGAGACCCACCTCAAAAAAGGGGACACATACAGACTGAAAGTGAAGGGCTGGAAAAAGATTTTCCATGCAAATAGGGACCAAAAGAAAGCAGGAGTAGCAATACTCATCAGATAAAATAGATTTTAAAACAAAGGCTGTGAAAAGAGACAAGGTCACTACATAATGATCAAAGGATCAATCCAAGAAGTTACAACAATTATAAATATATAAGCACCCAACATAGGAGCACCGCAATATGTAAGACAAATACTAACAAGTATGAAAGGAGAAATTAACAATAACACAATAATAGTGGGAGACTTTAATACCCCACTCACAACTATGGATAGATCAAGTAAACAGAAAATTAACAAGGAAACACAAACTTTAAATGATACAGTATATCAGTTAGACCTAATTGATATCTATAGGACATTTCATCCCAAAACAATGAATTTCACCTTTTTCTCAAGCGCACATGGAACCTTCTCCAGGATAGATCACATCCTGGGCCATATATCTAGCCTTGGTAAATTCAGAAAAGTTGAAATCATTGCAAGCATCTTTTCTGGCCAAAATGCAGTAAGATTAGATCTCAATTACAGGAGAAAAACTATTAAAAATTCCAACATATGGAGGCTGAACAACACGCTGCTAAATAACCAACAAATCACAGAAGAAATCAAAATTTGCATAGAAACGAATGAAAATGAAAACACAACAACCCAAAACCTGTGGGACACTGTAAAAGCAGTCCTAAGGGGAAAGTTCATAGCAATACAGGCATACCTAAAGAAACAATAAAAAATTCAAATAATAATCTAACTCTACACCTAAAGCAACTAGAAAAGGAAGAAATGAAGAACCCCAGGGTTAGTAGAAGGAAATAAATCTTAAAAATTAGGGCAGAAATAAATGCAAAAGAAACAAAAGAGACCATAGCAAAAATCAACAAAGCCAAAAGCTGGTTCTTTGAAAGGATAAATAAAATTGACAAGCCATTAGCCAGACTCATCAAGAAACAAAGGGCGAAGAATCAGATCAATAAAATTAGAAATGGAAATGGAGAGATCACAACAGACAACACAGAAATACAAAGGATCATAAGAGACTACTATCAGCAACTATATGCCAATAAAATGGACAACGTGGAAGAAATGGACAAATTCTTAGAAAAGTACAACTTTCCAAAACTGGACCAGGAAGAAATAGAAAATCTTAACAAACCAACCACAAGCATGGAAATTGAAACTGTAATCAGAAATCTTCCAGCAAACAAAAGCCCAGGTCCAGACGGCTTCACAGCTGAATTCTACCAAAAATGTAGAGAAGAGCTAACACCTATCCTACTCAAAGTCTTCCAGAAAATTGCAGAGGAAGGTAAACTTCCAAACTCATTCTATGAGGCCACCATTACCCTAATACCAAAACCTGACAAAGATCCCACAAAAAAAGAAAACTACAGGCCAATATCAATGATGAACATAGACACAAAAATCTTTAACAAAATTCTAGCAATCAGAATCCAACAACACATTAAAAAGATCATACACCATGACCAAGTGGGCTTTATCCCAGGGATACAAGGATTCTTCAATATCCGCAAATCAATCAATGTAATACACCACATTAACAAATTAAAAAGTAAAAACCATATGATTATCTCAATAGATTCAGAGAAAACCTTTGACAAAATTCAACATCCATTTATGATAAAAACTCTCCAGAAAGCAGGAATAGAAGGAACATACCTCAACATAATAAAAGCTATATATGACAAACCCACAGCAAACATTATCCTCAATGGTGAAAAATTGAAAGCATTTCCTCTAAAGTCAGGAACAAGACAAGGGTGCCCACTTTCACCATTACTATTCAACATAGCTTTGGAAGTTCTGGCCACAGCAATCAGAGCAGAAAAAGAAATAAAAGGAATCCAAATTGGAAAAGAAGAAGCAAAACTCTCACTGTTTGCAGATGACATGATCCTCTACATAGAAAACCCTAAAGACTCCACCAGAAAATTACTAGAACTAATCATTGAATATAGTAAAGTTGCAGGATATAAAATCAACACACAGAAATCCCTTGCATTCCTATACACTAACAATGAGGAAATAGAAAGAGAAATTAAGGAAACAATTCCATTCACCATTGCAACGAAAAGAATAAAATACTTAGGAATATATCTACCTAAAGAAACTAAAGACTTATATATAGAAAACTATAAAACACTGGTGAAAGAAATCAAAGAGGACACTAATAGATGGATAAGTATACCATGTTCATGGATTGGAAGAATCAATACAGTGAAAATGAGTATACTACCCAAAGCAATTTATAGATTCAGTGCAATCCCTATCAAGCTACCAAAGGTGTTCTTCACATAGCTAGAACAAATAATTTCACAATTTGTGTGGAAATACAAAAAACCTCAAATAGCCAAAACTATCTTGAGAAAGAAGAATGGAACTGGAGGAATCAACCTGCCTGACTTGAGGCTCTACTACAAAGCCACAGTTATCAAGACAGTATGGTACTGGCACAAAGACAGAAATATAGATCAATGGAACAAAGTAGAAAGCCCAGAGGTAAATCCACGCACATATGGACACCTTATCTTTGACAAAGGAGGCAAGAATATACAATGGATTAAAGACAATCTCTTTAACAAGTGGTGCTGGGAAAACTGGCCAACCACCTGTAAAAGACTGAAACTAGAGCACTTTCTAACACCATACACAAAAATAAAGTCAAAATGGATTAAAGATCTAAACATAAGACCAGAAACTATAAAACTCCTAGAGGAGAACATAGGCAAAACACTCTCCGACATATATCATAGCAGGATCCTCTATGGCCCACCGCCTGGAATATTGGAAATAAAAGCAAAAATAAACAAATGGGACCTAATTAAACTTAAAAGCTTCTGCACAACAAAGGAAACTATAAGCAAGGTGAAAAGACAGCCTTCCGAATGGGAGAAAATAATAGAAAATGAAGCAACAGACAAACAACTAATCCCAAAAATATACAAGCAACCCCTGCAGCTCAATTCCAGAAAAATAAATGACCTAATCAAAAAATGGGCCAAAGAACTAAATAGACATTTCTCCAAAGAAGACATAGAGAAGGCTAACAAACACATGAAAAGATGCTCAACATCACTCATTATCAGAGAAATGCAAATCAAAACCACACTGAGGTACCATTTCACGCCAGTCAGAATGGCTGCGATCCAAATGTCTACAAATAATAAATGCTGGAGAGGGTGTGGAGAAAAGGGAACCCTCTTACACTCTTGGTGGGAATGCAAACTACTACAGCCACTATGGAGAACAGTGTGAAGATTCCTTCAAAAACTGGAAATAGAACTGCCTTATCATCCAGCAATCCCACTGCTGGGCATTCACACCGAGGAAACCAGAAGGGAAAGAGACACCTGTACCCCAATGTTCACTGCAGCACTGTTTATAATAGCCAGGACATGGAAGCAACCTAGATGTCCATCAGCAGATGAGTGGATAAGCAAGCTGTGGTACATATACACAATGGAGTATTACTCAGCCATTAAAAAGAATACATTTGAATCAGTTCTAATGAGGTGGATGAAACTGGAGCCTATTATACAGAGTGAAGTAAGCCAGAAAGGAAAACACCAATACAGTATACTAATGCATATATATGAAATTTAGAAAGATGGTAACAATAACCCTGTATATGAGACAGCAAAAGAGAAGCTGATTTATAGAACAGTCATTTGGACTCTGTGTGAGAGGAAGAGGGTGGGATGATTTGGGAGAATGGCATTGAAACATCTATAATATCATATATGAAATGAGTTGCCAGTCCAGTTTCGATGCACAATACTGGATGCTTGGGGCTGGTGTACTGGGACGACCCAGAGGTATGGTATGGGGAGGGAAGAGGGAGGAGGGTTCAGGATGGGGAATACATGTATACCTGTGGCAGATTCATTTTGATATATGGCAAAACCAATACAATATTGTAAAGTTAAATAAAATTAAATTAAAATAAATAAAATAAAATAAAATTAAAAATAAATAAATAAATAAATAAAACAAAACAAAACAAAATTAACAGGGGCCAGAGTCCAAAGCTGACCAGAATAAAGCTGTGTCTGTAATGACAAAAATATGAAAGATGGGAATGCTTTTTAAAAGAAAGTCTAAATTCTCAGGTTCACAGCAGCTAATTATGTCCTCACTATTAAGGGAATATTTCCTTTATTCCATTTTGAAGAAAACTGTTTTGTTAGACATCACAAAAGGAAAACCTTACCTCCACCTCAAAAATCTAAAATATAGTACAATTTTCCTCATATCAAATTTAGTAAATGTGAATTTTATAGCAATGAGGTAAAGGGCTGAACAAATAATTCTGTAAAAAATTAAATGCATTGATAATAGTATAAAGGTGGCACAAAAATTGATATATCTTTTTAACTCTATAGGACTTGTACATACTAGAGACAAAAGACAAAAGGTTTTATAAACAAGATTTTCTTTAAAAAAATTTTAAGCATTGAAAAAAATTACTGGAATATTTGAGCCTAATCATAGCTTTCAAGAAGGGTTCAAACTGAGGCTGTACTCATTTTCAAATTTGAATTAAGCTCTGGGGTCACCATTCATAACCATGCTTGGATGTCTTTTGATTATCACTCAAATACACTTCCAATAATAAAGGTTCAAAACCTATACATCTTGAGTCAACAACACAAAGTGTAGATATCTATCATATTAAGAAATCTAAGAAACAGCATCACTCACAAGCCTAGTGGCAAAGCATGTCAATTTTAGCAGCATTCCAAGATGATGAGAGTCTGAGTAGAAGGTTTATTCCCAAATTCTGTCAGTACATGGAAAGCCTTCAAATAAGAAAAGACAGATGGTGGGACACTGACTTGTAAATAATACCTCCACATTAGAATTCATGAGCTTGAGTCTCTCTAGAAAAATATCTGCATTCATAGCAATGGGTGCTCTTAAGAGTACTTTACCTAAAGTGCCTTCTTGAATATATGTTTAAAGATTGTGTATTCATAAAAATGAGATATTAACAGGTTTGAGTATCAATCCCTAATATTAGAAAGCAAAAGGTGAGGGGAAAATAAGACCTTAAACAGAAAGCTTAAGTTATAAATATTAAGGAACTTTTCCCCTTAGCATAAATTGTTTGGTGGAGCAGGGGCTGCGGTTGGGGGTGGCGGCAGAAGGGGAAGCACGCAGTACTAGTATCCCAAGTCATTTTATTTTATACTGATTAATGGAATAAAAACTGTGTATTTGAATTCAAAATGTTGATATCTCAACTGCAACAGTAGCATTTATGTTTCTTTGAAAGATGATGGTGACCCTTTAATTGTTAAAGCAAACGTATTTAATAGATGGTCAAAGAAAAGTACTTTTTAAAAAGTTGCCCAGAGGGTTATATAAACAAACAAGCTAAAACATCTGGCAGCTGGTGCATGAAATCAATAATAAGAAAATGAGTTCTACTGTATCTTTGTTTTCATTGTCTAGTTGAGGACAGAGAAGACAAGAGAAAGAGCAAGAGGAAATCAACTTGTGAACTTAACAAATAGGCTGAATGGATTATGAGTATCTAATCAAAAAGAGAGAAACCTCTTGGAATGAGGCTATAAAACTAAGGAAATTGTGTGTGTGTGTGTGTGTGTGTGTGCGGGCACTCTTGTTTGTATGTGTGTGCAAGTGTACCAAGGTGCTGAGTGGACAGGAATACAGAGATGAAACTGTCCTGACTACTTCGGCTACACTGTTGTGAGTGATTGCTGATTTTATGGCCTCAAAAAGTCCAAATTGCACTTCTGTTCAGTTCAGTCAGTCAGTCGTGTCCAACTCTTTGCAACCCCTTGGAATGCAGCAAACCAGGCTTCCCTGTCCTTCACTATCTCCCAGAGTTTGCTCAAACTCATGTCTATCATGTCAGTGATGCCATCCAACCATCTCATCTTCTGTTACCCCTTGTCCTCCTGCCCTCATTCTTTCCCAGCATCAGGGTCTTTTTCAATGAGTCAGCTCTTCGCATCAGATTGCCAAAGTATTGGAGCTTCAGCAAAGGTCCTTCCAGTGAGGATTCAGGGTTGAGTTCCTTGAGGATTGGCTGATTTGATCTCCTTGTTGTCCAAAGGACTCTCAAGAGTCTTCTCCAGCACCACAATAGAAAAGCATCAACTCTTCAGTGCTCAGCAGTTTTTATATTCAAACTCTCACATCTGTACATGACTACTGGAAACAGTATTACCTTTGACTATATGGATTTTGGGGCAAAGTGATGTCTTTGCTTTCTAATATGCTGTCTAAATTTGCCATAGCTTTCCTTCCAAGAAGCAAGGGTCTTCTCATTTCATGGCTGCAGTCACCATCCACAGTGATTTTGCAGCCCAACAAAATAAAATATGTCACTGCTTCCACTTTTTCCCCTTCTATTTGCCATGAAGTTATGGGACCAGATGCCATAACTTAGATTTTTGAATGTTGAGTTTTAAGCCAGCTTTTTCATTCTCCTGTTTCAACCTCATCAAAAGGCTCTTTAGTTCTTCTTCACTTTTTGCCATTAGAGTAGTATCATCTGCATATCTGAGGTGGTTGATATTTCTCCAAGCAACCTTGATTCCAGCTTGTGATTCATCCAGCCTGGCATTTTGCATGATGTACTCTGCATATAAGTTAAATAAATAGGTGACAATATACAGCCTTGTCGTACTCATTTCCGAATTTTGAACAAATAAATTGCTCCATGTAAGGCTCTAACTGCAGCCTCTTGACTTGCATACAAGTTTCTCAGGAGACAGGTAAGGTAAGGGTATTCCTATCACTTTAAGAATTGTACACAGTTTGTTATGATGCACACAGTTAAAGGCTTTAGCATAGTCAAAGAAGAAGAAGTAGATATTTTTCTGGAACTCCTTTTATTTCGCTATGATCCAAGGAATGTTGGCAATTTGATCTCTGGTTCCGCTGCCTCTTTGAAACCCAGCTTGTACATCTGGAAGTTCTCAATTCACATACTGCTAAAGTCTAGCTTGAAGGATTTTGAACATATCCTTGGTAGAATGTGAAATGAGCACAATTGTCCACTAGTTTGAACATTTTTTGGCATTGCCCTTATTTGGGATTGGAATGAAAACTGATCTTTTTTTTTAATTTAAATTAATTTATTTTAATTGGAGGCTAATTACTTTACAATATTGTATTGGTTTTGCCATACATCAACATGAATCTGCCACAGGTGTACACGTGTTCCCCATCCTGAAACCCACTCCCACCTCCCTCCCTGTACCATCCCTCTGGGTCATCCCAGTGCACCAGCCCCAAGCATCCTGAATCCTCCATTGAACCTGAACTGGCTATTCGTTTCTTATATGGTATTATACATGTTTCAATATCATTCTCCCAATTCATCCCACCCTCTCCCTCTCCCACAGAGTCCAAAAGACTGTTCTATACATCGGTGTCTCTTTTGCTGTCTCGCATACAGGGTTATCGTTACCATCTTTCTAAATTCCATATATATGCGTTAGTATGCTCTATTGGTGTTTTTCTTTCTGGCTTACTTCACTCTGTATAATAGGCTCCAATGGCTGAGTGATATTCCATTGTGTATATGTACCACAGCTTTCGTATCGATTCATCTGCTGATGGACAGCTAGGTTGCTTATGTCCTGGCTACTATAAACAGTGCTGCGATGAACATTGGGGTACATGTGTCTCTTTCAATTCTGGTTTCCTCGATGTGTATGCCCAGCAGTGGGATTGCTGGGTCATCAGATCAGATCAGTCACTCAGTTGTGTCTGACTCTTTGTGACCCCATAAATCGCAGCATGCCAGGCCTCCCTGTCCATCATCAACTCCCGGAGTTCACTGAGACTTACGTCCATCAAGTCTGTGATGCCATCCAGCCATCTCATCCTCTGTCGTCCCCTTCTCCTCCTGTCCCAATCCCTCCCAGCATCAGAGTCTTTTCCAATGAGTCAGCTCTTCACATGAGGTAGCCAAAGTTCTGGGTCATAAGGCAGTTCTGTTTCCAGTTTTTAAAGGAATCTCCACACTGTTCTCCATAGTGGCTGTACTAGTTTGCATTCCCACCAACAGTGTAAGAGGGTTCCTTTTCTCTACACCCTCTCCAGCACTGATTGCTTGTAGACTTTTGGATCACAGCCATTCTGACTGGCGTGAAATGGTACCTCACTGTGGTTTTGATTTACGTTTCTCTGATAATGAGTGATGTTGAGCATCTTTTCATGTGTTTGTTAGCCATCTGTATGTCTTCTTTGGAGAAATGTCTATTTAGTTCTTTGACCCATTTTTTGATTGGGTCGTTTATTTTTCTGGAATTGAGCTGCAGGAGTTGCTTGTATATTTTTGAGATTAGTTGTTTTGTCAGTTGCTTCATTTTCTATTATTTTCTCCCATTCAGAAGGCTGTCTTTTCACCTTGCTTATAGTTTCCTTTGTTGAAAACTGATTTTTCCAGTCCTGTATCCACTGTTGAGATTTCCAAATTTTTTGAGATACTTAGTGCAAAACTTTAACATAACAGCATCATCTTTTAGGATTGATGAGGATAAGTAGCTTAGCTGGAATGCCATCACCTCCACTAACTTTGTTGGTAGTTGCTGCTACTGTTACTGATGCTAAATCGTTTTAGTCGTGTCTGATTCTATGCGACCCCATAGACAGCAGCCCACCAGGCTCCCCCATCCCTGGGATTCTCCAGGCAAGAACACTGGAGTGGGTTGCCATTTCCTTCTCCAATGAATGAAAGTGAAAGTGAAGTCGCTCAGTCGTGTCCGACTCTTGGCGACCCCAGGGGCTGCAGCCCTCCAGGCTCCTCCGTCCATGAGATTTTCCAGGCAAGAGTACTGGAGTAATGTTTCCTAAAGTGCACTTGACTTCACACTCCAGGATGTCTGCTCTAGGTGAGTGACCACACCATCGTGGTTACCCTGGTTATTAAGACATTTTTGTATAGTTCTTCTGTATATTCTTGCCACCTCTTCTTAATATATTCTGCTTCTGTTAGGTCCTTATAATTTCTGTCCTTTAGCATGACCATCCTTGCATGAAATATTCACTTGATCTCTCCAATTTTCTTGAAGAAATCTTTAGTCTTTCCCATTCTATTTTTTTTTTTTTTTTACTCTTCTTCTTTGCATCATTCTTTGAAGAAGGCCTTATTATCTCTCCATGCTATTCTCTGGAACTCTGCATTCAGTTAGGGATATCTTTCCCTTTCTCCCTTGCTTTTCACTTCTCCTTTTTCCTCAGCTATTTGTAAAGGCTCCTCAGACAACCACTTTGCCTTCTTGCATTTCTTTTTCTTTGAGATGATTTTGATCACTACTTCCTCTATGATGTCATGAACCTCTGTCCATAGTTCTTCAGGCACTCTGTCTACCAGATCTAATCCCTTGAATCTAACCATCACCTCCACAAGGAGTTTTATTTAGGTCATACCTTTCATCATTTCATGTGTGAAATAGTAGGCTCATGATGCTATTAAAATGTATTTTATTGGCTATAGAAAATAAATTTTGACACAACTTCAACACTTCCAACTTCCTGAGTCCATAAGGATAAAAAAACTATAGCTGACCTATCAATTTCATCAGGAGAAGGACATTGATCACATTGATTTATTTAACCCTTATTAGTTAATTAAAATTAAATTTTGCTCTGAATTACCTCTCACAGAAAGAAGGGAGAAACTTTATAGAAATATAGGAAAGAGTTGGAAATGTTTAATGATTTAAAATGAAAGAAAAATAATATCATTGTAATACTGCTCATAATTCTCTGGTCATATCTACATTACAGTCTATAAAGGATATCATCAGTAACATATAATCCAGGAAACAAATAAAACTGCAAGTATTTTAAATGCAATACTCATTGAAGGTGGTTGAGTTTATTTAGGATTTATGGGTCCAGAAATGAATGCCAAACAGAGATGTAGTTGCTCAGATGTGTGTGCTCTCTTGGATCAATGAGACAAGGGGAAGGAGATCTGTAAGAAAGCCCTGAATGTCAGGCAGAAATCTTTAGACGTGTCACCACAGTTATCTGAGCACAGAAACAATATGGAAGAAATGAAGTGTATGCAAAAATACCTTTCAATAGGATTAGAAAGGGAAAATGACTGTGGATAGAAGGAAGTATGACTAGAAGGTGGTAAAAGAAGTTCCAGATGTACAGTAAGAACAGCCTAAGTCAGTATAAAAAAATAAGAAAATAAAACTAAAAGATAAGTTTTTTTCTAAAACACAATGTGGAAAAAAAAATTGGTAGGTGTTGTTGATACAATGACTGAAACCAAAGACAAAAAACTAAAGGCATGGTTTCAGGTCTAGAGAACTAAAAAATTAATGATGTAGAGGAAATGGGCAAGGGGACCAAAGAGGATCTCAATTCTCAACATGATGTATATTTCTATATAGATTCACCCTTACGGTTACTTTTTGATTGGGCCGATATCATTAAATCCTTGAAATTTGTTTCTTCTTTCTAGAATTCTAGGATTCTAGAATTTTGAAAATACTAATCTAAGCTCTACTGTCTGTCCAATATATAATAGATTGTAGAATGTTTTAAATTATATCTCCCAAGAACATAACTGTAGTGAACACTATTTCAAAAATAATTTCACATGCTAGTCTTTATTATGTACTCCCAATCTCCAGCTAAATCCTTGAAGACCTTACCCTTATTCTTGAATTCTCTAAGACCAAACTCTAATGTTTAAAATTCCAAGGGTATTATTATCACTTTAGTTGCTATTTTTCACCTTTTCTACTTGGGCTACATTCTCTCTTTTGCTCTACAGCCTATTTTTTTTTTTTAATTTTATTTTATTTTTAAACTTTACATAATTGTATTAGTTTTGCCAAATATCAAAATGAATCCGCCACAGGTATACATTTGTTCCCCATCCTGAACCCTCCTCCCTCCTCCCTCCCCATACCATCCCTCTGGGTCATCCCAGTGCACTAGCCCCAAGCATCCAGTATCGTGCATCGAACCTGGACTGGCAACTCGTTTCTTACATGATATTTTACATGTTTCAATGTCATTCTCCCAAATCTTCCCACCCTCTCCCTCTCCCACAGAGTCCATAACACTGTTCTATACATCAGTGTCTCTTTTGCTGTCTCGTACACCGGGTTATTGTTACCATCTTTCTAAATTCCATATATATGTGTTAGTATACTGTATTTATGTTTTTCCTTCTGGCTTACTTCACTCTGTATAATAGGCTCCAGTTTCATCCACCTCATTAGAACTGATTCAAATGTATTCTTTTTAATGGCTGAGTAATACTCCATTGTGTATATGTACCACAGCTTTCTTATCCATTCATCTGCTGATGGACATCTAGGTTGCTTCCATGTCCTGGCTATTATAAACAGTGCTGCGATGAACATTGGGGTACACGTGTCTCTTTCCCTTCTGGTTTCCTCAGTGTGTATGCCCAGCAGTGGGATTGCTGGATCATAAGGCAGTTCTATTTCCAGTTTTTGAAGGAATCTCCACACTGTTCTCCATAGTGGCTGTACTAATTTGCATTCCCACCAACAGTGTAAGAGGGTTCCCTTTTCTCCACACCCTCTCCAGCATTTATTATTTGTAAACTTTTGGATTGCAGCCATTCTGACTGGTGTGAAATGGTACCTCATAGTGGTTTTGATTTGCATTTCTCTGATAATGAGTGATGTTGAGCATGACTACAGCAGAATCCTGTCTTTAAAAAAAAAAAAAAAAAGTATACTTCTTCCATCGGATATGATTATAAGGCTGCATTATTATAATTTGCTAGGCTCCACATCACCCTACAGTTTTGGGTAAAGATGATGCAAACTGGAATTGAGGCTATAAACATACTCAGATAAGCAGCTGACAGGATTAAATCTCCAATTTCCGGGTCAAGAACTATTGTTATAAAATTAGTATCTGAAGTACCAAAAACGATATCAAATAGTTCCCCTTCAAATATCTCTCCAACAGAAGCAGACTCTCTTTCTATTCAGTAATGTATATTTGATTGATATCTATCTTCTTGGATAAAGAATAGGCTAAGGCATTCTAGGAAAATCAGTCAGGCCAAAACCATTTGCCAGGTAAAAGGTAAAAAATAATTTTTATTTTTACTGACTTTTACTAACTGTGCAGGTAATAAGGTGATGAAAATATTTCCAATACTTTTTAAAAGGATTTTAAGAATGTTGGTAACTATTTATTAAGAAAATTTACAAAGGTTATTAATGTACTTTATATAGTCAACAAGTTTTTTATATGTTTTTCTGAAAAAAATCTTAATGTTGCAATATCAAGGTATTTCAGTTCCTATTTTCTAGAGTTTCATTTAACCTCATGAAGGAAAGAAACACAGTACACATAGTGAATATACATCACATTAGCATTTTTATAGAATCTTTCAGAAAAAAAGTTTTATTTTATTTTATTTAACTTTACAATATTGTATTGGTTTTGCCATATATCAAAATGAATCTGCCACAGGTATACATGTGTTCCCCATCCTGAACCCTCCTCCCTCCTCCCTCCTCCCCCCCATACCATCCCTCTGTGTCGTCCCAGTGCACCAGCCCCAAGCATCCAGTATCGTGCATCGAACCTGGACTGGTGACTCATTTCATATATGATATTATACATACTTCAATGCCATTCTCCCAAATCATCCCACCCTCTCCCTCTCCCAAAGAGTCCAAAAGACTGTTCTATACATCAGAAAAAAGTTTTTAAAACTATTGCAGACCTTCAGACTCCTTCCCTTTTCCTGATATCTTGGCAAATTTGCACCAAACCTAAGAGGCACAGTGGTGTAGAAATAAAGAGCATGGAATTGGAAGCCAGAATTAGGAACTTCATTCAAAAAATTCTACCACGTTTTAACTGTCTGACGTTGAGCAAGTAATTCAGCCTTCTGTGCCTCAGTATAGAGTGGGATGTCATTCCCTTCTCCAGGGGATATTCCCAACCCAGGGATCAAACCTGTATCTCCTGCTTTGGCTGGCAGATTTTTTACCACTGAGCCACCAAGAAGGCCCTTATTTGATGTATGAAGATAGAAAGTCTATAAATTTTCCATAGTTACTAAATGAAACTACAAGATGTATAAATCTGGCTGGTGAGTATTTCTTATAAAACAATGTTATAAGGCATAAGTTCTTGTCCCACCAGGTATTGCAATTGCTGTTTGAGAGAATACCAGCTTAAAAGATATTTTCTGTTTCATATTTTGCCGTTAAATATTCATTTTAATGTTAAAATAACTATCAAAGACTAATATTTCAATCAATATTAACCTTATAGAGTTGTATCTCATTATTTTTTCTCAAATATCTACCACTCTTTTGAGAAAAAGCTGGTACATAAAGGAGTGTCAAGCTTCTTTGATTTAAGTCAACAAGGGCACCTTTTGCCTATGTTTAGACTTGCCCACTAGTTATTAATTCTCATTGTTCACTTTCAAGCTCTCTTAACCATCCCCTTGCTTCCAGTTCAGACTAAATAACCATGCTTGCTACTGTTAAGAGTGTGAGAAGGGCGGCAAAGGTTGCTCCTCCCCATAGACTCACTGGAGAATTCACACAAAGATGGGGAGTAAGCCTCTATTGCATTTTCCCTCCAACAAAATGCAGGCTTTCAGTGACACAGCCTTTTGAAATTATCCAGCAAGTTCATCTTTATTTTAAAGTGTGCATGATTTTTAAATACGTAATTACTTCATCTTTTAAGTTTTCTTTCATTTGAAGATTCAGGAAATGAGATCAAAAGGTCATTGCTAAATATGAAAAACTAAAAAATGGAAAATCAACAGAATAAGAGAAAAAAATTCTGAAAATATAAGAAGTCTACATCTGGAGGCATTAAATCATAGAGTAATCTCTGGGTATTGACTATTCTAAACCACAAAGTACTTTCGTATGTTGTTTTCTTTTCTTTGCAAAAGAGTTAATATAATATCAATTTATAAATTACTATTCATAACAACAAATCAATGAGAAACTAATAAGCACAAATTATTGAACATTTGTTCAAATCGGCAGCATTAAGCAAAATATAACACATGCACAAATATATACGTGTTTTCTAACTCTCAATGTATTTTTCCTCTAGTATAACTTTACAAATTTGATGAGATAAAAGAAATAGGTTATAGTATGTTACATTGATGAAATTCTTTAGTCTGCCATTATGGAATTTCAGTCTTCTAATCTTAATCAAACACAAAAGATAGAGAAATAGTCAGAATTTAAATCTATCTTTTAAAAATTGTTCATTTCAGCTTAATAATACTATCATAGCTAATCCTCTGATAACAACAGTACAGCAATTTCTCAGGTCCCTGTTTTTTGACATGTTAGTGTTATGTCTATAACAATATTTACTTAAATAACTCAAAATGATCTTCATATATTGTCTCAATCAAAAATAGTATCTGAAGACAGATACTATTATAATCATTAATATACAGATTGACTAACTCTTATTAAGAAGTTAAGTTCTGTAGTAAAGGTGAAACTGCAGTAAAAAATTTCCTCATTTTACTCTTTACAGATTAAAGTACTTATTGAAATATACTGGTTACTATTGCTGCTGCTTCTGCTAAGTCACTTCAGTCGTGTTTGACTCTGTGCGACCCCATAGACGGCAGCCCACCAGGCTCCCCTGTCCCTGGGATTCTCCAGGCAAGAACACTGGAGTGGGTTGCCATTTCCTTCTCTAATGCATGAAAGCGAAAAGTGAAAGTGAAGTCGCTGAGTCGTGTCCAACTCTTCACGACCCCATGGACTGCAGCCTACCAGGCTCCTCCATCCATGGGATTTTCCAAGCAAGAGTACTGGAGTGGGGTGCCATCGCCTTCTTCAGTTACTACTAGATCTGATCATATACAAATATAACTAACAGCTGACAGTCTTAGGCCATACCAACAATATGATCCTTAGAGACAATTTAGTATTCTGGAAAATAGTATATATCTGTACTGATCTTTAAGAATCAGGTGTTTTCAAAATAAAATCATTTAATTTAATACAAAAACAATGGTAACAAATGAGTAGCACATAGCCGTAAGACACATAGTCTAATATGTCATAAAAAATTTTACCCACCACTTGCATAGTTTTCCTTTTTTTTTTAATTTAATTTTATTTTTAAACTTTACATAATTGTATTAGTTTTGCCAAATATCAAAATGAATCCGCCACAGGTATATTTGTGTTCCCCATCCTGAACCCTCCTCCCTCCTCCCTCCCCATACCCTCCCTCTGGGTCGTCCCAGTGCACTAGCCCCAATCATCCAGTATCGTGCATCGAACCTGGACTGGCAACTCGTTTCATACATGATATTTTACATGTTTCAATGTCATTCTCCCAAATCTTCCCACTCTCTCCCTCTCCCACAGAGTCCATAAGACTGTTCTATACATCAGTGTCTCTTTTGCTGTCTCGTACACAGGGTTATTGTTACCATCTTTCTAAATTCCACATATATGCGTTAGTATACTGTATTGGTGTTTTTCTTTCTGGCTTACTTCACTCTGTATAATAGGTTCCAGTTTCATCCACCTCATTAGAACTGATTCAAATGTATTCTTTTTAATGGCTGAGTAATACTCCATTGTGTATATGTACCACAGCTTGCTTATCCATTCATCTGCTGATGGGCATCGAGGTTGCTTCCATGTCCTGGCTATTATAAACAGTGCTGCGATGAACATTGGGGTACACGTGTCTCTTTCCCTTCTGGTTTCCTCAGTGTGTATGCCCAGCAGTGGGATTGCTGGATCATAAGGCAGTTCTATTTCCAGTTTTTGAAGGAATCTCCTCACTGTTCTCCATAGTGGCTGTAGTAGTTTGCATTCCCACCAACAGTGTAAGAGGGTTCCCTTTTCTCCACACCCTCTCCAGCATTTATTATTTGTAGACTTTTGGATTGCAGCCATTCTGACTGGTGTGAGATGGTACCTCATTGTTGTTTTGATTTGCATTTCTCTGATAATGAGTGACGTTGAGCATCTTTTCATGTGTTTGTTAGCCATCTGTATGTCTTCTTTGGAGAAATGTCTATTTAGTTCTTTGGCCCATTTTTTGATTGGGTCATTTATTTTTCTGGAGTTGAGTTGTAGGAGTTGCTTGTATATTTTTGAGATTAGTTGTTTGTCAGTTGCTTCACTTGCTATTATTTTCTCCCATTCTGAAGGCTGTATTTTCACCTTGCTAATAGTTTCCTTTGATGTGCAGAAGCTTTTAAGGTTAATTAGGTCCCATTTGTTTATTTTTGCTTTTATTTCCAATATTCTGGGAGGTGGGTCATAGAGGATCCTGCTGTGATGTATGTCAGAGAGTGTTTTGCCAATATTACACTCAGTGACTATAGAGTCATACATTTAAAACATTTTACCATCATTTTACAATGAAACCTTAGTTACCATACCCTTCAGACGAATGTGAGTTTTCAGTTAAGCTTATTTTTCAGGTTAACTGAGTGTTATTCAGAAAATTCCCAGTTGGTGAAAATCTTTTCAAATAGTCTTACAAGCTCAGAATGGGAATATATTTAATCCCTTTTTTTTCCCCTAATGGATCAGGACCTCCCAGGATCTCACTCTGCACATGTGTCATCATTAACATAAGAACCTGCAGATTTGAGAAGGGTAAAATTGTATGTACATTGTATGTAAAATCCTTCTCATGGAATTGTATCATGTCTCTTAACTCTCTTCCTCCAAACCACACCCATTACACTCACTGCAAGTTGAAAGATTTGACATTTATATTAGTATATTTTAATATTAATCTATGATTTTTTAATTGTGAGAGGAAGTGGACATTTGATAGCAAAAAAAAATCATAGATTTAAGTGCTGACAATTTCCATAATTCCCTGATATGTACATTTTTCCTGCCAATTTACCTCTATGTAAAGTGGAGGGCAGATAAAATTCCCTATATGATAGCAATGTTAACCTGGAGGACAGGCAGCAGTCAGTGATGATTAGACTCCAGACAGACTTGCTTCTGTTTTTCTTCAGAGATTTACACTGTAATTTGGACTATTTAATATTCTGAAACTAGAAGTAATACCAAGCTTCTAGAAAAAAGCTCTTGTCTGGAATATTATGCAAGTGGCCTTACACTATTTTAAACTCCTGCTGCCCTCAAATGGTATAATTGACTGTATTTGGTTAGTTTTTGTTGATGGAACCTATATTTACTGACACCAACAGCCTTGAATCTTGTAATTGCCCCAACAATAGTAACTTGATAAACCTTTCATCCAATGATGTATGAATCAAAAACTTCACTTTGACATGTACGGACTCCAGGGTAAATGGACAAGCATTGAAGTAGCTTTCCATGTTCAAATACAAAGCTGGTTTACAGTACAATCAGTTTGAATCACAATACTATAGTAAAAAATACATTCCCTCATTCTCAGAGTCATGTGAAATTGTGGTTTTGTAAGTAAAAAATTATGTATATAGTATAATAAGTTCAAATGATCTCTGTACATTTGAAATCATGTTCTCCATAGATATTCAAATCATGAAGTAGGGAAAAAATCCAGGTAGTCATGTTCTAAGCAATCTAAATGATTCATTAATTAAATTAACATTTTTACCTCAAGGGATGAAGGTAAAAGTGTTAAAGATGTTTTATACCTCTGTATTTCTTAAGATCCCATATGTTTATTGTCAAAAGTACTGTAACAAATCTGCTTATTTCACAAAAAAACATGTAAACATATCTTCCATTAACTTCCATTCAAGGAAGACCTAAATTAAATAACTTGATTATCTATAATTCAATTAGCTAGAATAACTAACACCACCTATTTAATTATATACTACCATTAGGAGAAAATATTTTTAATTAATAAGAAGTGATATTTTTAAATTGTTTTATAAAGCATCACTGACAAGCATATCACAAGATATAGTAAAAACCAAACTTTTATATACCCACATAGCTGCACAATCAAAATGGTGAGTAGAATGATGATTCTGAGGTTCTAAGAATTTAATCACCCAAATAAAGTTATATATATGTTCACTGTAGTATGCTACATAAGACAGGCAAAAAAATGGACCAGTATTATTTAAAAGATTTTCAAAAAGAATTAGCAACACAAATAATTGATTAACTTCAATTAGCTGGAACCTACTTATCCGATTTGTCTTGTTAATCAATTTTTTTTATGTAAACAAGTCTACATTCCACAAAAGAATTCTTATTTGGAACAAATAAAGTTTTGATGATCTACAATCAGTTGTACACCCTGCTAGGTGAATTCTTGTGAGGGAAACAGCTATCTAGTTGTATCAAATTTGTTCTCTTTTTTAAAACAAGAATGAATAACAAGTCTCTTACCTGAAGCAAATATTCTGCTTAATACAGTGGCACAGGCCTGCTCAAGAAATTTCCATTTTTCTTGCTCTCACCAGTCACCAAAGACCACAATTCTAGTTGTTCTCTCATCAAATACATATATTTCTCTATTTTCCAAGAAAAATCACTTCCAATGAGTTTTCAAACACTAGCCCAAAATGAAAGCATTCCCAGAGAATTTCTGTACACTGGAATCCCATACCAACTACATGGTATTAATATCGCCTAAACACTCAGATTAATGTTAACAGTGGTTTTCAATAAATGAGTCCTAATGAATTCTAATGGAGCTCCAAATACCACTGGCTGTTGAAAGACTATTGTCAAAAGTCCCCTAACATGATCTAAAATAATGTTATACTACTCTATTGTTCTTGAAGATATTTTACTCTTCCATTGTTTTTCTGTGAACAGAATGCTCACAGATTTACACAGCCCCTTACTCAACCACAACCAAACCCAAAGCTCACTAGTATTCACATACAGCAAGGTCAGAATTCTTTTAAGTAAGAAAAAAACTTATCTGATTAATGCTGAGGTGCACCATGTTTAGACAGGTTCATGACCCCAGGCATCCATTTAATCAAATTTCTCTGCTGCCTGTCCCAGTGGAGCCATTACAACAAGAAACTCTCTCAATGAAAAGGGAGTGGGGGGGGGGGGGCAGTGGGAATCATTGTTTACATCCTGTTAAGTAATTATTTCACTTGTGCACCCACACTGGCCATAAACAGACAAATCACTTCCCTGGAGACTCTGAAAAGCCATTCAGCTGTATATAGCTCTCCCCCTCTCCATAGTGAAGTTAACTGCTTAACTTAAAGACTTCTTTGTGGATACTAAAGTATGCTTTGGGAGGAGGAGCTAAGATGGCGGAGGAGTAGGACGGGGAGAACACTTTCTCCCCCACAAATTCATCAAAAGAACATTTAAACGCCAAGTAAATTCCACAAAACAACTTCTGAATGCTGGCAGAGGACATCAGGCACCCAGAAAAGCAACCCAAGTCTTCAAAAGGAGGTAGGGAAAAATATAAAAGACAAAAAAAGGGACAAAAGAGGGAGGGACGGAGTTCCATCCTGGGAAGGGAGTCTTAAAAAGAGAGAAGTTTTCAAACACCAGGAAACCTTCTCACTGCCGAATCTGTGCTGAGCCTTGGAAGCACAGAGGGCAACATAACAGGGAGGAAAAATAAATAATTAAAACCCACACATTGTGAGCCCTACGGTAACTCCCCCAGTGGAGAAGCAGCGCAGACACCTGCATATGCCATTAGCAAGCGGGGGCTGGGCAGGGAGGTGCGGCGCGGGCTGCATCGCAAGGATCTGGCCTGAATACCCCGAGCACTATCTGAGCGAATAATTTGGGCTAGCAAACCAGACTGTGGGATATCTACCACGCAAAAAGCCAGCCCTAACCTATGACACCGCCAGGCCCGCGCACAGAACAAAGAACTGAACAGAGATAGCCGGCGGCAGACCATCCCCCTCCGGTGATAGGCAGCCAGAGCCGGAAGGGGACAATCACAGCCCCAGAGAGACATTATCTATGAAACTGTAAGCAGGCTTCTTTGCTAACTAAAACTTCTTGGGGGTCTGGACGGTCAACATCTGCCTGAGAAGGTGTGCCGGTGCGCAACTAGATAACCGAGTGGCGGGGAGGCGATAAATCGCAGCAATCGCACGCACAAAACACCTCATCACCTGAGCTGCTCGGATCTGGGAAGGGCACAAAACGCAGGCCCAACCGAGAGTCTGTGCCTCTGAGGACTACCCGAGTGCCTGAACCTGAGCGGCTTGGACCTGGGAAGTACAGGCAGCCCAGGGCCGGCCGCGGATGGTTCACGGCGGAGCAACCTAGAGCCTGAGCAGCGTGGGCAGAGAGGCTATACGCGCCGTGAACAGGGGGCAGACCCAGTGTGGCTGAGGCACTGCGAGCACACGCCAGTGTTATTTGTTTGCAGCATCCCTCCCTACCTCCCCTCAGTGCGACTGAATAAGTGAGCCTATTAAAAAAAAAAAAAAATTAACTCCTCTATTAA
Organism: Bos indicus; assembly: GCF_029378745.1. NCBI lineage: Eukaryota > Metazoa > Chordata > Mammalia > Artiodactyla > Bovidae > Bos > Bos indicus. The sequence goes on from NC_091789.1 coordinate 71,704,313, forward strand.
TCCTTTAATTTCCACTTTTATAACCGATTACTTTGCAAAAAAAAAAAAAGACCCTATTTTTTTAAAGCAAACTTCATATATATATAATTTTTTTAATAATTTTTTGACTTTTTTTCTTTTTCCTTCTTTTCTTTAACATTGTATTTTTGAAATTCCAAACTCTACTCTAGATTTTTAATTTTAGCTTTTTAGCATTTGTTACCAATTTTGTACCTATAGTTTTGTTTTTGTTTTTATATAATTTCTGGGACCCTTTTTTATTTCTTCTTTTTCTTTTTCTCTGTTTCTTTCTCTTCTTCTTTTAAATAACATTGTATATCTGAAATTCCAAATGCTATTCTAGATTTTTAATTTATGCTTTTTGGTATTTGTTATCAATTTTGTACCTGTATTCTTTATTTTTATATTTTATGCGACCTTGTTTGTTCTTTTTTTTTTTTTTTTCTCTCTCTCTCTCTCTTTTTCTTCCTCTTTTTTTTTTTAACATTGTATTTTTGAAATTCCAAACTCTACTCTAGATTTTTAACTTTTGCTTTTTGGTATTAGTTATCAATTTTGTACCTATATTTTCTTTATAATTTTTGCAACCTTGTTTGTTTTTGTTTGTTCGTTTTTTCTCTCTTTCTTTTCCTTCTTCTTTTCTTTAACATCGTATTTTTGAAATTCCAAATTCTACTCTAGATTTTAAATTTTTGTTTTTATGTATTTGTTACCAATTTTGTACCTTAAGAACCCAATCTTCAGTACCCATTTTTCACTAGGGAGCGAGATTACTGGCTTAACTGCTCTCTCTCCCTTTGGACTCTCCTTTTTCTCCACTAGGTCGCCTGTGTCTCCTCCTTAACCCCTCTCTACTCTACCCAACTCTGTGAATTTCTTTGTGTTCCAGACGGTGGAGAACACTTAGGGAATTGATTACTGGCTGGATCTGTCTCCCTCCTTTTCATTCCCCCCATTTATCCTCCTGGCCATCTCTGCCACCTTCTTCCTTCTTCTCTTCTCTGTATAACTCTGTGAACAACTCTGAGTGGTTGAGTTGTGGAGTGCACATAAGGAAGAGATTACTGAATAGCCCACTCTCTCCTCTATTGAGTCCACCTCATCTCATTTGGGTCACCTCTAACTCTCTCCTCACTCTTCTCTTCTCCTTATAACGCTGTAAACCTCTCTGGGCGAAACAAGTTTCAGGGAAAGACATACCAAGCAAATTCTCCAGCAGCAAGGAACACAGCCCTGAGCTCCAAGATACAGGCAGCCGAAAGTCACCCCAAAACCATAGACATCCCATAACTCATTACTGGACATTTTATTGCACTCCAGAGAGAAGAAATACAGCTCCACTCACCAGAACACCGACACAAGCTTCCCTAACCAAGAAACCTTGACAAGTCACCTGTACAAACCCACACAGAGCGAGGAAATGCCACAATAAATAGAACTCCACAAACTGCCAGAATACAGAAAGGACACCCCAAACTCAGCAATTTAAACAAGATGAAGAGACAGAGGAATACCCAGCAGATAAAGGAACAGGTTAAATGCCCACCAAACCAAACCAAAGAGGAAGAGATAGGGAATCTACCTGATAAAGAATTCCGAATAACGATAGTGAAATTGATCCAAAATCTTGAAATCAAAATGGAAACACAGATAAATAGCTTGGAGACAAAGATTGAGAAGATGCAAGAAAGGTTTAACAAGGACCTAGAAGAAATAAAAGAGAGTCAATATAAAATGAATAATGCAATAAATGAAATTAAAAACACTCTGGAGGCAACAAATAGTAGAATAACAGAGGCAGAAGATAGGATTAGTGAATTAGAAGATAGAATGGTAGAAATAAATGAATCAGAGAGGATAAAAGAAAAACGAATTAAAAGAAATGAGGACAATCTCAGAGACCTCCAGGACAATATTAAACGCTACAACATTCGAATCATAGGGGTCCCAGAAGAAGAAGACAAAAAGAAAGACCATGAGAAAATACTTGAGGAGATAATAGTTGAAAACTTCCCTAAAATGGGGAAGGAAATAATCACCCAAGTTCAAGAAACCCAGAGAGTCCCAAACAGGATAAACCCAAGGCGAAACACCCCAAGACACATATTAATCAAATTAACAAAGATCAAACACAAAGAACAAATATTAAAAGCAGCAAGGGAAAAACAACAAATAACACACAAGGGAATTCCCATTAGGATAACAGCTGATCTTTCAATAGAAACTCTTCAAGCCAGGAGGGAATGGCAAGACATACTTAAAGCAATGAAAGAAAATAACCTACAGCCCAGATTATTGTACCCAGCAAGGATATCATTCAAATGTGAAGGAGAAATCAAAAGCTTCTCAGACAAGCAAAAGTTGAGAGAATTCAGCACCACCAAACCAGCTCTCCAACAAATACTAAAGGATATTCTCTAGACAGGAAACACAAAAACAGTGTATAAACTCGAACCCAAAACAATAAAGTAAATGGCAACGGGATCATACTTATCAGTAATTAAATTAAATGTAAATGGGTTGAATGCCCCAACCAAAAGACAAAGACTGGCTGAATGGATACAAAAACAAGACCCCTACATATGTTGTCTACAAGAGACCCACCTCAAAACAGGGGACACATACAGACTGAAAGTGAAGGGCTGGAAAAAGATTTTTCATGCAAATAGGGACCAAAAGAAAGCAGGAGTAGCAATACTTATATCAGATAAAATAGACTTTATAACAAAGGCTGTGAAAAGAGACAAAGATGGTCACTACATAATGATCAAAGGATCAATCCAAGAAGAAGATATAACAATTATATATGCACCCAACACGGGAGCACCGCAATATGTAAGACAAATGCTAACAAGTATGAAAGGAGAAATTAACAATAACACAATAATAGTGGGAGACTTTAATACCCCACTCTCATCTATGGATAGATCAACTAAACAGAAAATTAACAAGGAAACACAAACTTTAAATGATACAATAGACCAGTGAGACCTAATCGTTATCTATAGGACATTTCATCCCAAAACAATGAATTTCACCTTTTTCTCAAGCGCACATGGAACCTTCTCCAGGACAGATCACATCCTGGGCCATAAATCTAGCCATGGTAAATTCAAAAAAATAGAAATCATTCCAAGCATCTTTTCTGACCACAATGCAGTAAGATTAGATCTCAATTACAGGAGAAAAACTATTAAAAATTCCAACATATGGAGGATGAACAACACCCTGCTGAATAACCAACAAATCACAGAAGAAATCAAAAAAGAAATCAAAATTTACATAGAAACTAATGAAAATGAAAATACAACAACTCAAAACCTGTGGGACACTTTAAAAGCAGTCCTAAGGGGAAAGTTCATAGCAATACAGGCATACCTAAAGAAACAAGAAAAAAGTCAAATAAATAACCTAACCCTACACCTAAAGCAACTAGAAAAGGAAGAAATGAAGAACCCCAGGGTTAGTAGAAGGAAAGAAATCTTAAAAATTAGGGCAGAAATAAATGCAAAAGAAACAAAAGAGACCATAGCAAAAATCAACAAAGCCAAAAGCTGGTTCTTTGAAAGGATAAATAAAATTGACAAACCATTAGCCAGATTCATCAAGAAACAAAGGGAGAAAAATCAAATCAATAAAATCAGAAACAAAAATGGAGAGATCACAACCGACAACACAGAAATACAAAGGATCATAAGAGCCTACTATCAACAATTATATGCCAATAAAATGGACAACGTGGAAGAAATGGACAAATTCTTAGAAAAGTACAACTTTCCAAAACTGGACCAGGAAGAAATAGAAAATCTTAACAGACCCATCACAAGCAAGGAAATTGAAATGGTAATCAAAAATCTTCCAGCAAACAAAAGCCCAGGTCCAGACGGCTTCACAGCTGAATTCTACCAAAAATTTAGAGAAGAGCTAACACCTATCCTGCTCAAACTCTTCCAGAAAATTGAAGAGGAAGGTAAACTTCCAAACTCATTCTATGAGGCCACCATCACCCTAATACCAAAACCTGACAAAGATCCCACAAAAAAAGAAAACTACAGGCCAATATCAATGATGAACATAGATGCAAAAATTCTTAACAAAATTCTAGCAATCAGAATCCAACAACACATTAAAAAGATCATACACCATGACCAAGTGGGCTTTATCCCAGGGATGCAAGGATTCTTAAATATTGGCAAATCAATCAATGTTATACACCACATTAACAAATTGAAAAACAAAAACCATATGATTATCTCAATAGATGCAGAGAAAGCCTTTGGCAAAATTCAACATCCATTTATGATAAGAACTCTCCAGAAAGCAGGAATAGAAGGAACATACCTCAACATAATAAAAGCTATATATGACAAACCCACATGTATAATATATAAGAAACGAATCGCCAGTCCAGGTTCAATGCAGGATACAGGATGCTTGGGGCTGTGCACTGGGACGACCCAGAGGGAGGGGAGGGGAGGGAGGAGGGTGGAGGGTTCAGGATGGGGAACGCGGGTATACCTGTGGCGGATTCATTTCGATATTAGGCAAAACTAATACAATATTGTAAAGTTTAAAAATAAAATAAAATTTAAAAAAACAAAAACAAAAAAAATAAAGATAAATGATGAAAAAAAAATAAAGTATGCTTTGTCCATATTAATGATCTCACTAATTATAAGGGTATTTATCATATAGATGCTCTTGCTTTCTCTTTGTGAAAACCACTGTTATTCAACTACTCTAGAGTAATCATTTCTGAATAATTTGTCCACTGCCAGCACATCACTTCAGTACTTCAAGGTGAATACACATACACACATACACAAGAAACCTGTTTTTCCAAGGAACTGTGTCATTGGTTGAGTGATCAAACAAGTTATTATTTTTCAGGAGTTTTCAACAACACTCTGATCTTTAACACAGCTTTTCTCCTGGACAAAGAGCAGAAAAGAGGCAGACAGATAATAAAGAATTACAGTTTGCCTTTACTTAATAGCTCTATAAGTCAGAATAATACAGATGTATAAAATGGTAACCTACCCACTCAACCCTTGCAGTTTGCTGTCTTAAAAAGCAAAAGGGGAAGTGGGGACAAGAAAAGATGTTTGTATCTAGTTGAAGTTCAAGAATTAAAGGTAAACAACCCAAAAGCTAAGTATAAATAGAATCTTCCCAAACCCAAATGGAAACAGTCTACAAAATACACTATTTTTAGAGACTGAGGAGAAAACTGAAAGACAGGAGTCTCAGACATCAAAATCAGAGGCTGTTTTTCTCTCTGAATTTCTTGTTTTTCTGCAACTTCTGATGAAATAAACATTTCATACCATTTTATTCATATTGGAAGATAAAGAGAAAAAAATGCAAAGATTTTTCTGATTAAAAAACAAAGCTTCAAGGAAGTTGGTAACTTTTTTATAATTCTTACTAGAAAATACAATTTCAAGTGAGCACTTTTCCTTATTTTGTTGCCAATATTACTTTCTGGTAAATGGTCAACAATGAAAATAAAGGTATTAAAATATCTCCCAAATTATACTTCTAATACCTTAATAGATTATTGATAATAATCTTATAAGTATAATACATGCTTCTTTCCCAAGAAAATTAATACCCAAGACATAGTTGGATTCAGATTTCTGCCCTTTCAGTCCTTGTACAATGTCCATTACTAAAAGGAAAACAGTACACTTGCTTGATCCACAGAGATTAAAACCACAAAATTACCATAGTGGGTGTGAATGAAATTGTTTTTGTGTTTTCATATGTGGCTATAGTAAATACAGAGAAGGAAATGGCAACCCACTCCAGTATTCCTGCTTGAGGAACCCCACGGACAGTATGAAAAAGCGAAAAAATATGACACCAGAAGATGAGCCCCCCTGTTCGAAGGTGTCCAATATGCTACTGGGGAAAAGTGGAGGGAAATTATGAATAGCTCCAGAAAGAATGAAGCATCTGGGCCAAAGCGGAAATAACACTCAGTTCAGGATGTGTCTAGTGGTGAAAGCAAAGTCTGAAGCTGGGAAGAATAATATTGCATAGGAAACTAGAATGTTAGTTCCATGAATCAAGGTAAATTGGACGTGGTCAAGCGGGAGGTGACAAGAGTGAACACTGACATCTTAGGAAGCAGTGAACTAAAATGCATGGGAATAGGCGAATTTAATTCAGATGACCATTATATCTACTACTGTGGGCAAGAATTCCTTAGAAGAAATGGAGTAGCCCTCATAGTCAACAAAAGAGTCTGAAACACAGTACTTAGGTGCAATCTCAGAAACAACAGAATGATCTCGGTTCGTTCCAAGGCAAACCATTCAATATCACAGTAATCCAAGTCTATGCCCCAATGACTGATGCCAAAGAAACTGAAGTTGATTGGTTCTATGGAGACCTATAAGACCTTCTAGAACTAATACCAAACAAGATGTCCTTTTCATCATAGGGGATTGGAATGCAAAAGGAGGAAGTCAAAGAGATACTTGAAAAACAGGCAAGTTTGGTCTTGGAGGAAAAAATGAAGCAGGGCAAAGGCTAACACAGTTTTATCAAGATAACACACTGGTCATACCAAACATCTTTTTCCAAAAACACAAGAGACATGGATATTATCAGATGGTCAATACTGAAACCAGATCGATTATGTTCTTTGCAGCCAAAGATGGAGAAGCTCTGTACAGTCAGTAAAAACAAGACTGGAGCTGACTATAGCTCAGATCGTAAGCTACTTTCAGCAAAATTCAGGCTTAAATTCAAGAAAGTAGGGAAAACCACTAGGCCATTCAGGTACGGCCTAAAACGAACCCTTTATGATAATACAGTGGAGGTGACAAATAGATTCAAGGGATTAGATCTGGGAGACAGAGCGTCTAAAGAACTATGCACAGAGGTTTGTATCATAGTACAGGAGGCAAAAATAAATAGTGGAAAAATATAGAATGGGAAAGACTAGAGATATCTTTTTAAAAAAAATTGGAAATACAAAGGGAACATTTTATCCAAGGATGGGCACAATAAAGGACCAAAATGGTAAGGACCTAAGAGAATTTCCCTGGTAGCTCAGCTGATAAAGAATCCTCCTGCAATGCAGGACTCACCTGTTTGATTCCGGGGTCAGGAAGATCCCCTAGAGAAGGGAATGCCTATCCACTCTACTAATCTGGCCTGGAGAATTTCATGGACAGAGGAGCCAGGCAGGCTACAGTCCATGGGGTAGCAAAGAGTCAGACACAACTGAGTGACTTTCACTTTCACTTTCTAAGAGAAGCAGAAGAGATTAAGAAGTGGCAAGAATATACAGAAGAACTATACAAGAAAAGGTCTTAATGACGAGGATAACCAGGATCGTGTGGTCACTCACCTAGAGCCAGACATCCTGCAGTGTGAAGTCAAGTGGGCCTTAGGAAGCTTTACTATCAACTAAGCTGGTGGAGGTGATGGAATTCCAGCTGAGCTATTTCAAATCCTAAATGATGATGCTGTGGAAGTGGTGCACTCAATATGTCAGCAAATTTGGAAAACTTAGCAGTGGACAAAAGACTGGAAAAGATCAGTTTTCATTCCAATCCCAAATAAGGGCAATGCCAAAGAGTGTTCAAACTAGTGGACAACTGCACTCATTTCACATGCTACCAAGGTTATGTTCAAAATCCTTCAAGCTAGACTTTAGCAGTATGTGAATTGAAAATCTCCAGATGTACAAGCTGGGTTTCAAAGAGGCAGAGGAACCAGAGATCAAATTGCCAACATTCCTTGGATCATGGAGAAAACAAGGGAGTTCCAGAAAAACATCTACTTCTTCTTCATTGACTATGCTAAAGCCTTTAACTGTGTACATCACAACAAACTGTGGAAAATTCTTAGAGAGATGAGAATACACCTTACCTGTCTCCTGAGAAACCTGTATGAAGATCAAGAAGCATCAGTTACAGTCAGACATGGAACAATTGACTGGTTCAAAATTCAGAAAGGAATGTGACAAGGCTGTATATTGTCACCCTGATGATTTATATACAGAGTATATCATGCAAAATATTGGGCTGGATGAGTCACAGGCTGGAATCAAGACTGCTGGGAGAAATATCAACCACCTCAGATATGCAGATGATACCACTCTTATGGCAGAAAGTGAAGAGGAACTAATGAGCCTCTTGATAAGGATGAAAGAGGAGAGTGAGAAAGCTGGCTTGAAACTCAATATTCAAAACACTAAGATCATGGCATCTAGTCCAATCACTTCAAATAGAAGGGGGAAAAGTGGAAGCAGTGACAGATTTTATTTTCTTGGGCTCCAAAATCACTGTGGATGGTGACTGCAGCCATGAAATTAAAAGACCTTTGCTCCTTAGAAGGGAAGCTATGTCAAACCTAGAGAGCATACTAGAAAGCAAAGACATCATTTTGCTGCAAAAAAGTTCATATAGCCAAAAGTATGGTATTCCCAGTTGTCATATATGGATGTTAGAGCTGGTCCATAAAGAAGGCTGAGTGCCAAAGAATTGATGCCTTCAAACTGCAGTGCTGGAGAAGACTCTTGAGAGTCCCTTGGACTGCAAGGAAATCAAAGCAGTCAACTGTAAAGGAAATCAGTCCTGAATATTCATTGGAAGAACTGTTGTTGAAGCTGAAGCTCCAATACTTTGGCCACCTGAAGCAAAGAGCTGACTCACTGGAAATGACCCTGATGCTTGGAAAGAATGAAGACAAAAGGAGAAGGGGGCAGCAGAGTATAAGATGATTAGATAACATCACTCACTCAATAAACATGAATCTAGGCAAACTCTGGAAGACAGTGGAGGACAGAGGAACCCAGAGTACTGTGGTCTATTGGGTTACAAAGAGTTGGACATGACTTAGCGACTGAACAACAACAACAGTAAGCATTTCCAATGAGGAAAGAAAAAGTGGACAACCAGTTAAGAAATAAAGTCACGAAAGAGGGGGGAAAATGCAGTGTAGAGTGGGAAACAGCAAGGTCGGAGGTGGGAGGGAGGTTTTAGAGAGAGGGGATATATGCCTGATTCACATTGTATGGCAAAAACAATACACCATTGTAAAATATTTATCATCCCAAATATTTTATTTTAAAAAAGAAACAGGGAAAAGTAGTAAATTATAAGGAAGATTGGGAAATATATAAATTCAGAAAACAAAGTAAAAAATACTGAAATAAAAATTTAATGTGGTTTGACCATAAAGATTCTAGTTAACCTTTTTTTAAATATAAATTTATTTATATTTAAATAAAATAAAGCGTGTGAAGTACGCTTTCGAGTTCCAAGAGGGAACGAGGGTTTTCTTTGGAAATGCTGCAGCGTAAAAAATACTGAAATAAAAATTTAATGTGATTTGACCATAAAGGTTCTGGTTAACTTTTTATTAAATATAAATTTATTCATTTTAATTGGAGGCTAATTACTTTTCAATATTGTATTGGTTTTGCCATACATCAACATGAATCCACCACGGGTATACACGTGTTCCCCATCCTGAATCCCCCTCCTTCCTCCCTCCCTGTACCATCCCTCTGGGTCACCTCGGTGCACCAGTCCCAAGCATCCAGTATCATGCATCGAACTTGGACTGGCGATTCATTTCATATATGATATTATACATGTTTCAATGCCATTCTCCCAAATCATCCCACCCTCGCCCTCTCCCAGAGTCCAAAAGACTGTTCTATATATTGGTGTCTCTTTTGCTGTCTCGCATACACAGTCATCATTACCATCTTTCTAAATTCCATATATATGCGTTAGTATACTGTATTGGTGTTTTTCTTTCTGGCTTACTTCACTCTGTTTAATAGGCTTCAGTTTTATCCACCTCATGAGAACTGATTCAAATGTATTCTTTTTAATGGCTGAGTAATATTCCATTGTGTATATGTACCACAGCTTTCTTATCCATTCATCTGCTGATGGACATCTAGGTTGCTTCCATGTCCTAGCTATTATCAACAGTGCTGCGATGAACATTGGGGTACACGTGTCTCTTTCAATTATGGTTTCCTCGGTGTGAATGCCCAGCAGTGGAATTGCTGGGTCGTATGGCAGTTCTATTTCCAGTTTCTTAAGGAATCTCCACACTGTTCTCCACCAACAGTGTAAGAGGGTTCCCTTTTCTCCACACCCTCTCCAGCATTGATTGCTTGTATACTTTTGGATCGCAGCCATTCTGACTGGCGTGAAATGGTACCTCATTGTGGTTTTGATTTGCATTTCTCTGATAATCAGTGATGTTGAGCATGTTTTCATGTGTTTGTTAGCCATCTGTATGTCTTCTTTGGAGAAATGTCTGTTTAGTTCTTTGGCCCATTTTTTGATTGGGTCATTTGTTTTTCTGGAATTGAGCTGCAGGAGTTGCTTGTATATTTTTGAGATTAGTTGTTTGTCAGTTGCTTCATTTTCTATTATTTTCTCCCATTCTGAATGCTGTCTTTTCACCTTGCTTATAGTTTCCTTTGTTGTGCAGAAGCTTTTAATTTTAATTAGGTCCCATTTGTTTATTTTTGCTTTTATTTCCAATATTCTGGGAGGTGGGTCATAGAGGATCCTGCTGTGATGAATGTCAGAGAGTGTTTTGCCTATGTTCTCCTCTAGGAGTTTTATAATTTCTGGTCTTACGTTTAGATCTTTAATCCATTTTGAGTTTATTTTTGTGTATGGTGTTAGAAAGTGTTCTAGGTTCATTCTTTTACAAGTGGTTGACCAGTTTTCCCAGCACCACTTGTTAAAGAGATTGTCTTTAATCCATTGTATATTCTTGCCTCCTTTGTCAAAGATAAGGTGTCCATATGTGCGTGGATTTATCTCTGGGCTTTCTATTTTGTTCCATTGATCTATATTTCTGTCTTTGTGCTAGTACCATACTGTCTTGATGACTGTGGCTTTGTAGTAGAGCCTCAAGTCAGGCAGGTTGATTCCTCCAGTTCCATTCTTCTTTCTCAAGATTGCTTTGGCTATTTGAGGTTTTTTGTATTTCCACACAAATTGTGAAATTATTTGTTCTAGCTCTGTGAAAAATACCGTTGGTTTCTTGATAGGGATTGCATTGTATCTATAGATTGCTTTGGGTACTATACTCATTTTCACCATATTGATTCTTCTGATCCATGAACATGGTATACTTCTCCATCTATTAGTGTCCTCTTTGATTTCTTTCATCAGTGTTTTATAGTTTTCTGTATATAGGTCTGTAGTTTATTTAGGTAGATATATTCCTAAGTATTTTATTATTTTTGTTGCAATGGTGAATGGAATTGTTTCCTTAAATTCCCTTTCTATTTTCTCATTATTAGTGTATAGGCATGCAAGCGATTTCTGCATCTTGATTTTATATCCTGCAAATTTACTATATTCATTGATTAGCTCTAGTAGTTTTCTGGTGGAGTCTTTAGGGTGTTCTTTGTAGAGGATCATGTTATCTGCAAACAGCGAGAGTTTTGCTTCTTATTGTCCAAGCTGGATTCCTTTTGTTTTTTGTTCTACTCTGATTGCTGTGGCCGAAACTTCCAAAACTATGTTGAATAGTAGTGGTGAAAGTGGGCACCCTTGTGTTTTTCCCGACTTTAGGAGAAATGCTTTCAATTTTTCACCATTGAGGATAATGTTTGCTGTGGGTTTGTCATATATAGCTTTTATTATGTTGAGGTATGTTCCTTCTATTCCCGCTTTCTGGAGAGTTTTTATCATAAATGGATGTTGAATTTTGTCAAAGGCTTTTTCTGCATCTATTGAGATAATCATATGGCTTTCATTTTCAATTTGTTAATGTGGTGTATTACATTGATTGATTTGCAAATATTTAAGAATCCTTGCATCCCTGGGATAAAGCCCACTTGGTCATGGTGTATGATCTTTTTAATGTGTTGTTGGATTCTGATTGCTAGAATTTTTTTAAGGATTTTTGCATCTATGTTCATCAGTGCTATTGGCCTGTGAAGTGAAGTGAAGTGAAGTGGCTCAGTCCTGTCTGACTCTTTGCAATCCCATCGACTATAGCCTATCAGGCTCCTCTGTCCATGGGATTTTCCAGGCAATATTACTGGAGTTGATTGCCATTTTCTTCTCCAGGGTATCTTCCCGACCCAGAGATAGAACCCGGTTCTCCCACATTGTAGACAGACGTTTAACCATCTGAGCCACCAGGGGGATATTGCCCTGTAGTTTTCTTTTTTTGTGTGTGGCATCTTTGTGAGGTTTTGGTATTAGGGTGATGGTGGCCTCATAGAATGAGTTTGGAAGTTTACCTTCCTCTGCAATTTTCTGGAAGAGTTTGAGTAGGATAGGTGTTAGTTCTTCTCTAAAGTTTTGGAAGAAATCAGCTGTGAAGCCGTCTGGACCTGGGCTTTTGTTTGCTGGAAGATTTCTGATTACAGTTTCAGTTTCCATGCTTGTGATGGGTCTGTTAAGATTTTCTATTTCTTCCTGGTCCAGTTTTGGAAAGTTGTACTTTTCTAAGAATTTGTCCATTTCTTCCACGTTGTCCATTTTATTGGCATATAGTTGCTGATAGTAGTCTCTTATGATCCTTTGTATTTCTGTGTTGTCTGTTGTGATCTCTCCATTTTCATTTCTAATTTTATTGATTTGATTTTTCGCCCTTTGTTTCTTGATGAGTCTGGCTAATGGCTTGTCAATTTTATTTATCCTTTCAAAGAACCAGCTTTTGGCTTTGTTGATTTTTGCTATGATCTGTTTTGTTTCTTTTGCATTTATTTCTGCCCTAATTTTTTAAGATTTCTAGTTAACCCTTATAGCCATGAAGATAAATGAAATAGTAAAGGAAAATTGAGAGTGTGCCAGAAAGAACTCTGGGCTGAGTCTCAATAACTAGATTCCAATGACTATTACTAAATATCTGAACTACAAAAGGCAAGCCATTTCATATTCTTTTTAGGTTTAGTTTCCTCATCTATAAAATCAGAGATCAAACTAAAGGATCTTTAATGTTCCTTCTGTCTCTTAGTGAAAGTTCTAAGATAACTGAAACCACTAAAATGCATTAATGCTTGCATTACTGATTTTTTTTTATCTTTTACATTCATGATAGCTTCATTTTTTTAATGGCAATAGAGGAAAGATAATCTATTGTTGACTTCACTACTATTCAATATTGGCATTTAGTAAAGAATATTGATTTACAGGAATCACCAGTAATTGGAAAACTAATGGGAATCTCAGTCTAATACCTATTTTTCTCTCAAAGCCTAGAGTGTAAGACTGGTTTACAATGATATATATATAGATAGATAGATAGATAGATAGATAGATAGATATAGATAGATAGATAGATAGATTTGGTGTAAAGTAAAGCCAGAGGTGGAGAAAAAACAAGAACCAGCAAGTGATTAGAAAAGGGGTATTTATATTTAACATTTCCTTCCTTTCATGTCTCACCATCCATTTAAAAAATGTCCAATATTTCATAGTGACAACTGTAGGAATATTGGACAGATATCTTGAGAGAAGGGAAAGCAAAAGATTTCCAGGTCTCTGACCTAGTTTGTATCTAACAGCAGAGAGCCCTTATTTTAAAAAAGTAATTGTGTATTTTTATCCCTTAAGGTGTTTACTTACTCAAGTTCAAACACATATTTCATTTTCATCCACTTACCTAGAATTGAGTGGCTATTATAGTGTCTGGTACACAGCCAACTTTTGGAAAATATCAGTTAAAAGGAAGAATGGATGGATAGATGGGTAGATGGACAAATTGATCATTATTTCCTTCACTTGGCTTCTTCATTACTCACAAAAGGCAGTGCCATTAGAAATGTTATGAACACACCCAATCTGAACTTTAAGTCTTTATTATTTACAAAGTAAAAGTCCATGTTGATGTATGACAAAACCAATGCAATATTGCCAAGTAATTAGCCTCCAATTAAAATAAATAAATTTATATTAAAAATTAAAAAACAAAGTAAAAACCCTTTAATAAAGAAAATTTAAACATGTAAATAATGGCCAAAGATTGGACAACTCCAAGTTGTGCCATTCATATCATATTTTGTGTAAATGGTGATTCCTGGGAAAATTTAAGGGAATAGTCTGACAAGTTGGGAAATTTTTCTAACAGAAACCCTAAGGGCCATGTCTCTTATTACCCCCATTTTATAAATGAGAAAAGTAAGATTTGAAACATTAAATTATTTCTCAAATTTCACAGGTAGTAATGGTAAACCTTCATTTAAATCTAGACAATGTTTCTCCAGGGCACATACTTACAGCCACCCTGTTGTATATAATTAAGGTATAAGGAAGGAAGCATCATGGTTATTATTATTATCATTAGTATTTTGACTCTAGCACATTCATTCTCTCCACTGAGGAAAGAAAAACAATATAAGCTTTTTTGTTTATACATAGCTATATTGCACTACACTCAAATTTCTCTTAAAAGAAATTTTATCTTTAGCAATTTATTAATCTTCTGGCTTGAGCAGCGACATGGGTAAACTTTATTATTTGGGGTACCAAAAAGGAAAACTTTTCTCCTTGGCACACCCAGGAGTGTTAAAGCACACTCTAGAGAAGATATAAAGAAAAGTTGCAAGAAAATATTTATAAAAGAACAACTCACAATTATAAAAGGTCCTTTCCAATTCCAGAAGAAAGTTTGCAAAAGCATACAATTAATTATCTGTAATTTAAGTCAATGGAAACAGTAGCCATCTAAGACTTTTTTCATGGTCTTTCTCAATGAATAAATGTCAACCACCAAGTATAAACTCATGGGTAGATCACTTTACACATAAATCTATTATTAATCTACTCATAGAGATAGTTATCCTTTCTTAGATTAACTAGAAGATTTCACAGCAGAAAGAAATCAGATACTAAAGAGATCTATATTCTAGAGTTACACAAAGTTAAGAAATGAAAGATTTTGTCTACAGCTATTTAGACTAAATACTCAAAGTGTATTCTCTGGCTATTTAGAAGTAATTACTGAATTATCATACATTTTGACATAAAAAGTGGATCTACTTTATAAAACACTTGTTCAAAATATTTGGTAAATACAATGTGTTATTCCAGAGAGTGAGAAGAGTTATAGAATAAAAGAAAAGAGAAAAAGGTAAAACCAACTCCATTTTCCTTCATTTACCTGACTTCTTGAAGTAGAAGATACTTAAGCCAAAAAGGCTTAAGAAGACAGAAATTTGGTGAAGTAATAAGGATGTTAACTACATATTAACACTGGTCAGGCGGTAATTACTAATTCTTATTTTAAGGCTTTATAAAATAGCAGAGGAGAGAAGAGGAAAGAAAATAAGTGGGATCAAAAATACAGGTATGCTGGCCTCCCATCAGTATAGATGTCTTTCAAAAATATTCAGAAATCTTTCTTTGTCTATGCCATATTGGGAACAATTTAACATGGTGCAGATATAGATAAAAATTCCAACCATGTAACAACAATGCAGTTGACAACCTGTATATTATGCAATTATGACTGTCATTTTATTACCGTTATTAATTTATTAGTATAATTGCAATTTTTTCAATGTCATAATGTGATAATAAAGGACTTGTCATTACTAAGTTAACCTCTGAACATCTCTGACCTCAGGGGAGGTATTTGCATGCTTTTAGTCCAAAATGAGCTGTCAGTTACCACAACAACATTTTGATGACTACATTATCTTGTAATTAAATTTCTCAACAAACTTCTGCTTTTGATTGACAAGTAGTTAAGACTATCATTGACCACAGGGCAGTTATTTTATATTTCAAGAATAATTTTCTACATATTTCAATAATAATTTTTATCACTGATGCAGTAAAATAAGGTTTTAAAAATTAAATGTTTTCAATAATATATTTATTAATCTATGTTTGGTTCTGGTAAAAACAAAAAAATATATACTGCTATGTTGATCTGTTGCCTAATCCATTGTATTACAGTGAAAACTTCAAGGAATTTCTATAGTATTCTTTGTTAACACTACAGAAAATATAGAATAATCTCATTACACTTCTCTCTCATGTTCAATTTTCTCCATAACTGAAATAATTGAAACCCACAGATGATGTATACTTGTATATGTTTTATGATCATTATTCCTCTTACCATTCTTGAGTTCAATGTGTTAGTTCAGTATTCTAAGGGCAAGACAGATCACATATAACACAGATACTGCATTCCTTCTACTTTTCCTTGTTAGCCTTCCTTAATATATGTGCCATTAAAGAAATCCATTTCATATTATATCGCTCACAATACTGACATTAACATTTGTATTATTTCAGATTGAAAGGCAATTTTTGTTAGGATAAATATTTGCTGCATTTTAATAATTTTTAAATTGTAGGAAACTGAATAAGCAAAAAGCCAGCAAAAATAGAATTGTCATGTATCACACTTTAAGATTACTACAAATTGCATAGTCAGGTATTCAAGAATAAAGCCACTGAGAAGTTAAATTAAGATAAGCCTCTTGGATTTTTTATTATTATTATTATACTAGCTTTGAAAAGTTTTATTTTAAAAACTGGCATATTTATAAAGGAAACTTTTTTAAAAATAAAGATCTTTCATGGTTAAAATATGTTAGAAGTAACATAACCTGAGAAATTCTACTTGTAAAGTGAAATCAAATTAAAACCCAACATTATTAGCACTGAATTAGAGACACCTTTTTTCAATCCCCATGATATTTTTCTTCACAAACTGTAGTTCCTTCAAGTTTCTTCACTAAGTGTTTTATTTGGAATGACTATATACTAAAAAAATATAGAATGAGAATCTCTAAAATGTTTTATATTGTTACTGTCAGCAACCTGTAAATTTTATGGAGAGACTACTTGCATGCAAATACACACACCCTTCTCAAAATGCCAACAAATGAAAGAGGCAAAAAGGGGAGAAACGCTACAAATGGCTTTGATTTTAAGCTGAGCTCTATGTGTATGCACATTACTTGGAAACATTTGCTTCTTCATTTGAATGAGCAATATTACCTTTTTCAAGTTATTGAATAACCTGACTTATCAGAATATAAAACAGATTTGGGGGAGGTATTCACCTTTTCCCCTTACTACAGGCAAAACCTAGCCTAAAGCAACCTTCACAACCCCTAGTAGTCCTGAATATTCCTTAGGTAATCATATCTAAGCATACAAATCTTTGTGACTTACAAAAATAAATTTTATGACCAAATCACATTCAGCAGAGAAGCATCTAATTTGTGCTAAGCACTTTCACAGTCACTGCATAATTAAACACAACCATTATTTTCACATGTCACCGGATATAAAAAAGCCGAAATAGAATGAAAATCTTCATTTATGGTAGGGGAGTGAGGTAAAGAGAGGTGACCTTAACTGCATATAACATATGAATAATAATAAAACTGCTTCTTATTTACTGTGGAAAGATTGATTAAGGTAACAATTATAAAATGCAACTGGCATTACCTAGTCTCTTTCAAAAAGAATTATACTGCATATTTATGAAAAATGGTTGTATAGCTTACAAAACTAATGTTTAAGGCTACCAAAATATGTGGGTACAAAGTAGGAACTTATTTAAAAAGAAACAAAGATGTTGACAGAGTAAAGAGGAACTTTCCAAACTTGACATATCTCAGAATCTAAAGATACAAATTAAGAAATAATGCAAAGTGGGAATGAACTAAGAGAAAACATTGATGATTACATTTCTTATTAGCCAATGAAGAGGGTGGAGTGGCCTTATCTTTCAACAGCACAGTTACACAGTCACAAAAATTTTAAACTGAATTGTGTTTTTCCTCAAAATGTTATGGAAATTAAGTCTATGGGTTATACATTGAAGGTGCAGAACAAGAAACAAATAAGAAATAGCCAAGCAGCTCCCAGATAAAATAACTTTTGCCATCATGTTACAAGTTGCACCTGAACTTTGAAACTTTTCTCTATGAAAATAACTCAGAGGCACTGGAACAACTGATCAAACTAGATCTTTTCAAAGTTGGAAAAAATCTTTTCAACAGCATTTTGAACAGAGAATTAATGACTTGTGGTTGACTGTTTCACCTGTAAAGGACTTAGCTTGTGGTTCTATTGAGACAATACTACTCCACATGGCTATATTGTCTTTCAACTGAAAAAATCTAAGGAAGCTGCACTCACAGTTTATTTTATTATAAAACTTCATAAAGATGTTAACAAAACCACTTGGTGCTTTGTCTTAGAGGCCACAGTGAAACAGCATCAGAGCAAACAAGAGAACCAAGAGTGTTTCTCTCAAGCTTCTCTTTTAACTACAATGACCGTATTATTCAGATGTGCAGAAAAAATAGGGTTCAAAAAGGAAGTAAATAAAACATACTACATTTTGTAAGACTGTAAATCAATCTCAAACAAAAAGTCTAAGAAGGAAACAGAAATTGGAAGTAGATCGAAAAGGTAAAAACACTAGTAGAAATTATGGAATTATATCATGTCTGATGGCAGCCATTGTTATGAATCACTTCCATCCAATGATACGGCAACACCCTACCACATTCAAACTTCTTTAGGGCTCAGAAGGAAAAATCCATAGGCAAAATTTGCTCAGGAACTGTACTATATCCTCATGTTATAAAATGAATATACAGCAAGTGGAAATTGGTTCATTAATTCAAATGTCTGGTGATTTCAGAATCAGGCAGATGACAATGGGTTTCACTATCAGTCAGTCCTGAGTCACCTGTGGACTGTCTTGTAGTTTTACATCTTATTCTTAAGGTACTTTTATACCCAATTTTTCAAAAATAGTCCTTTCTGATTTATGCCCACTGAATTGATGTAATTATTAGTAGAGGTTCCTGTTTCACCCTCAGAAATCTTGCTGTTTGGAAGATAAATTATATGGCCTCCCTCTTAATATTTCATTGTTGTTGTTCTTTAGTCACTAAGTCATGTCTGATTTTTGTGACCCTGTGGACTGTAGCCCACCAGACTCCTCTGTCCATGGGATTTTCCAGGCAAGAATGCTGGAGTGGGTTGCTAGGGTATCTTCACAATGCAGGGATTTAACTCACATCTCTTGTGTTTCCTGCATTGGCAGGAGGATTCTTTATCACTGAGTCACCAGAGAAGCCCAAAGCCAATATCTCATTGACCATATATAAATAGGTAGAATTATCTACTATGCAAATAGCTTCATTTGCTCTTTTATCCAGCTAGTATTCTTCTGACAGCCGTATGAGTAGAGTATGAAACATTTTCTAAGCCAACATAATATGTTGGGACCACTGAGTATTACTACTCACAATTCAGCTACCACCAATTTCACACACTTAGCTCCTGATTTCCTTGCTGTAAAGTAATTAAGAGTCTCATACAATCTGACTAAATTCCAATAAATTATTTTCTCATTACTCTTGTCAGAAAGAGATTTCATTCAGAAGGCTTCTGAAATGGTCTACATAAAATGAAATCACATAACAACAGGACCCCCTATTCCTAGTACAACTAACCTCCTATGATGTGGTTGCTGTATGCCTTACTGCTTAGGAAGCTACTCACAGACCAATACAACTGACTAATTTTTCATGCTAAAAAGCAGAAAGGTATTTCTTATCACTGGGCAGTGATACAGGTTGTATCAAATCATATTGAGAGCCAGATGTGATCTTGGACAGTGAACTTGGTCTCATTTGTCCCTTGGTTTTTGGAAGGAATGTATCTAGAAGGTCAAAGCTATTTTTTTACACTTTAACCCTATAATACCTGAAAATTGAGCTACTTGTCACTCTATTATAAAGTTATCAGATTGACACCTTGTATTGGTAGAACTGGAGAGTTTTCATTGCCTTAAGTACTCAGATTATAATATGTTTGTGTACATAATTGTATGTATTTCTGTATATTACTCTGAAGCCAGAAAAAGTGTATTTGTGAATAGTTGTATTATGGAATGTGTGCACATATGTGCTGCATCCCTGTTTCCAGGTTCACTGTTTTCAACAAGAGACTGCCAGTAACATCTATGTTTTTATCTTCCGTGTGCAGTCTCTACATGTCCCTCACAACCTGAATTCTCAAGAATAATCTTATACAATAAAATTATTAAATGCTGCAAAATGTAATTACACCAGTATATACATAATCAATTCCACCAGATCTCTTTATAGTCAACGTGACATATATTTGTAAACCTCAAAATCTGCATTTAAAATCAAAGGGATTTAATTTTTATTCAGCTTACAGGCAAATTGAAAGAAAGCACAACAGAATTCCATGGACAGAGAAGCCTAGTGGGCTACAGCCCATGGGGTCACAAAGAGTTGGACACAACTGAGTAACTAACAAGGAGATTCTAATGTTAAAAAAAATGAGATTATTCTTCTAATATACATACATGGAAGACACTGTCACTGATTCTTATATTTTATAGGTAAATTTGAACATGGTCTAGTAATAGTAAAGATACGGTGAACCTTCATACACTGTTGGTGGGAGTGTAAATTGGTACAGCCACCATGGAAAATAGTATGGAGGTCCCTCAGAAAACTAAAAAGAATTGCCATATGATCCAGTAATCCCAGGATTGGGCATATATCCAGAGAAAATTGTATTTCCAAAGAGACATACACCTCAATGGTCATTTCAATAACCAAGTTATTCACAATAACCAAGACATGGAAGCAACAAAAATATCCATGACAGAAAAAAGGATAAAGAAGATGTGGTACACACATACAATGTAATGATACTTATCCTAAAAATGAATGAAATTGAGCCATTTTCAGAGATGTAGATGGACCTAGAGATTGTCATACAAAGAGAAGTCAGAAAGAGAAATATCATATACTACCACTTATACGTGAACTCTATAAAAAAAATTAGTACAGATGAATCTATTTCCAAAGCAGAAACAGAGACACAGTCATAGAGAACAAACTTATGGACATCAAGGGGGGAAAGTTGGATAGATTGGGAGATTAGGATTGACGTATGTTTACTACTACATATAAAATAGATAACTAATGAGAACCTACTGTATGGCACAGGGAGGAAAAAAGAAGGTAAAATCTGTTTTTAGCACATATAAGTTAACCTTAAAAGTGCATTCCATGCAAACTAGTACAGCCACTATGGAGAACAGTGTGGAGATTCCTTAAAAGACTGGAAATAGAACTGCCATATGACCCAGCAATCCCACTGCTGGGCACACACAGCGAGGAAACCAGAATTGAAAGAGACACGTGTACCCCAATGTTCACCGCAGCTCTGTTGATAATAGCCAGGACATGGAAGCAACCTAGATGTCCATCAGCAGATGAATGGATAAGAAAGCTGTGGTACATATACACAATGGAGTATTACTCAGCCATTAAAAAGAATACATTTGAATCAGTTCTAATGAGGTGGATGAAACTGGAGCCTATTATACAGAGTGAAGTAAGCCAGAAAAAAAAAAAAAAAAAAAAAAAACACCAATACAGTATACTAATGCACATATATGGAATTTAGAAAGATGGTAACGACAACCCTGTATGCGAGACAGCAAAAGAGACACAGATGTATAGAACAGTCTTTTGGACTCTGTGAGAGAGGGAGGGGGGAATGATTTTGGAGAATGGCATTAAAACATGTATAATATATAAGAAACAAATCGCCAGTCCAGGTTCAATGCAGGATACAGGATGCTTGGGGCTGGTGCACTGGGATGACCCAGAGGGATGGTATGGGGAGCGAGGTGGGAGAGGGTTTCGGGTTGGGAACACATGTACACCTGTGGCGGATTCATGTTGATGTATGGCAAAAACCAATACAATACTGTAAAGTAAAAAAAAATAAATAAAATTTAAAAGTGCATTCCAGTATACAGTGGGTACAGACAAATACCTAAACAAATTTTGATTCCACTTATACAAGGTACTTAAAATAGTCAAATTCATAAAGAGAAAGTACATCAGTAGATGTCAGGGGCCATCATGGGGGTGGGGTGGGGAAGGGGAAATGGAGACAATGTTTAATGGGGACTTAATGTTTAAAAGGGGGACAAAGTTTCAGTTTCAGTTTAGTTCAGTCGCTCAGTCGTGTCTGACTTTTTGCAACCCCCATGGACTGCAGCATGCCAGGCCTCCATGCTCATCACCAACTCCCAGAGTTTACTCAAACTCATGTCCATTGATTTGGTGATGCCAGCCATCTCATCCTCTGTCATCCCCTTCTCCTCCTGCCTTCAATCATTCACAGCATCAGGGTCTTTTCAAATGAGTCAGTTCTTTGCATCAGGTGGCCAAAGTATTGGAGTTTCAGCTTCAACATCAGTACTTCCAATGAATATTCAGGACTAATTTCCTTTAGGGCGGACTGGGTGGATCTCCTTGCAGTCCAAGGGACTCTCAAGAGTCTTCTCCAACACCACAGTTCAAAAGCATCAATTCTTCAGCACTCACCTTTCTTTACAGTCCAACTCTCACATCCATACATGACCACTGGAAAAACCATAGCCTTGACTAGATGGAACTTTGTTGCAAAGTAATGTCTCTGCTTTTTAATATACTGTCTAGGTTGGTCATAGCTTTTCTTCCAAGGAGCAAGCATTTTTGAATTTCATGGCTGCAGTCACCATCTGCAGTGATTTTGGAGCCCAAGAAAATAAAATCTGACAAAGTTTCCATTGTTTCCCTATCTATTTGTCATGAAGTGATGCAACTAGTTGCCATGATCTTAATTTTCTGAATGTTGAGCTTTCAGCCAACTTTTTCAGTCTCCTCTTTCACTTTCATCAGGAGGCTTTAGTTCTTCTTCACCTTCTGCCATAAGGGTGGTGTCATCTGCATATCTGAGGTTACTGATATTTCTCCCGGCAACCTTGATTTCAGCTTGTGCTTCTTCCAGCCCAGAGTTTCTCATGATGTACTCTGCATAGAAGTTAAATAAGCAGGGTGACAATATACAGCCTTGATGTACTCCTTTGCTGATTTGTAAAAAGTTTGTTGTTCTATGTCCAGTTCTAACTGTTGCTTCCTGACCTGCATACCGATTTCTCAGGAGGCAGGTCAGGTGGTCTGGTATTGCCATCTCTTTCAGAATTTTTCACAGTTTATTTTGATCCACACAGTCAAAGGCTTTGGCATAGTCAATAAAGCAGAAATAGATGTTTTTTTCTGGAACTCTATTGCTTTTTTGATTATCCAACGGATGTTGGCAATTTGATCTCTGGTTCCTCTGCCTTTTCTAAAACCAGCTTGAACATCTGGAAGTTCACAGTTCACATACTGTTGAAGCCTGGCTTGGAGAATTTTGAGCATTACTTTACTAGTGTGTGAGATGAGTGCAATTGTGCATTAGTTTGAGAATTCTTTGGCATCAGTTTAGGAAAGTGAAAAATCAGGAAACGGATAATGGCAAGAGTTGCACAATAATGTGAACGTAATTAGTACCACTGAACTGTACAGTTAAATATGATTAAAATAGTACATTTTATATTATGTGACTTTCACCACAATAAAAAAATTAAAAATGAAAAAGATTAAATTCTACATATAATTGGCATGCTACATTTGTCACTAATTATATCAGTATGATGTATTAAGGTATTCCACATGATTTTTGCAGTTTTGCTTTCAAAAATTATCTTAAATTTTTATTCTATTCAATATTTTAATTAAATGATTCCAAATTAGTATCAAACTATAATTAAAATTTAAATAATTAAACATGAAATCATTTTTGAAATATCAAAATGGTGATGTGGTATCAACTTTCTATAACAGAAAGTTTACTAAACTACAAGGAAGTTCTAACTTTCCCAATAAAGTTTGTGGTATAAACATTTTGTGGTGTATTACTTTATTATATGTAAACGAGGAGGAAAAAAAAATCACTGCAATGCATTCTTCTTTATTCTGTCCATTTAGTTCCTTCAAGCCTGACCTGCAGGGATCACATTCTCTAAAGCATGCCCATAGAAATGGGCAAAGTCAAGTGTCTCATTTAGTTTTATTACATCCTTACTGTGTTACCTTCAATACTCTGTGCTACATGATAACCTTAAGCCTCAAATTAATTGTATATTCATTGAAGATGATTTCTATATTTATCCTCTTTTGTGATGCCCTTTGCTTTTATTGATTCTTCTGCCCAACACCTCCAGTCTTTTAAATACTATATGCCTCCAATATTTACATAAATTAAAATGTTAACATGATTGAGAATTTAAAGTGTCAGCTCACTATAAATCCATCTTAAGACATGTTACATCTCAGGTTTGTCAAAGAAATGGTGCCACTACATCTTTTTTTGGCTAGTACATTCAGCCTGACTGGTCAGTTTTACAATCGTTTCCATAACGTTTTGGAACTGGGCCTCAATTGAAATTGCTTCTCATCTTGTTCAAAATTACATCAATTGAAAGACACAATACATTGGGCTGCTTCCCAGTATAGTGTAGGTTTCCTCCATTTAGAAAAGTGCAGTGATTCATCAGTAATTTAACCTATAGACATTTGAAGCTTGGAGAGTACCTCTATGGGGCTGTTGACCTTCAGCAACTGAAAGAACTGGAGCTCCAGCCTCAGTCAATAAATATTTATCTTTCTGTCGGGACTATTACAACTGTGCAAGTAATGCTGACTTTGAAACTTTTAGTGCAGGATTCACACAAATAAAGTTCCCTAAAGAAAAATATAAAAATACCAAAATAGGATGCCTAGATCTAAAATGCACATTCCGTTAAGAGATCAAAATTAAGTATTCTAAACATTAAAATCAACTATGAAAGCAATAAGCATATTATTTTTTATGACCTACCAAGTTTCTCTTAAATATGAATCTGGGTATAACCCTATTAAACCAGAATCAGAGAATTTGGAAATGCTAAATATTTCTGATTTTCCCAAAGGTTACTGATATCAAGAGCTTGGCTTGTTTTCAGGAGAACTAATTCTATTTCCCACAGTATCCTAACAATATAGTTCGCTAAAAAAATCATCACTCTCATTGCTTAACTTTATATAAAATCAAGCTTTTGTTTTTAATCACAAGAAAATCTAAATGGTGATATGCTGAAACTTTTGTTAGCAATTTTCTGTGTTATCTAATGGAATATTTGTCTTGAAGGAGACTTTTCCCCCTTATAAACCATAGTCTGTATTGTCAGTAGGTACCAAATGGGAATATGTGTATTCTTTTAGGAAACTGACTTAGTATATAAAAATTTAAGTGTGTTAAATAGAGGTCAAAAGAGTAAATTAAAATTGACTAAGTATATTAGAACTGAGTTGTAACTAACAACCAGTAAGTAATAGAAATCTTAGAAGAGTTTGCTGGGCATTCTACTCAAATAAAGTAGGAGATTTTAGAAAAAACAAAAAACATAAATACCTATTCTTTCATAAACAAATAGAAAAGTAATGTATAGGGCTACTTAAAAGTAAAAGTGAAGTAATAAGACCTTTTGAAAGACAGACATAGCTATATATTATTGGTAAAAACATATAACTTATTTTCCTACAATTTTGTTTTCCTAAAATACATATACAGATAACTGCTGTTAAGTCGCTTCAGTCATGTCCGACTCTGTGTGACCCCATGGACTGCAGCCTACCAGGCTCCTCCATCCATGGTATTGTCCAGGCAAGAGTACTGGAGTGGGTTGCCATTGCCTTCTCCTGTATACAGATAACTGGAGCAGTATAAACAGGTCTATGAGTGTTAAGAGAGACCTGACTATATAGTTTTTTTAAAACCTCTCTATTATCAAATAATTGGTTTCCCTTTTGAGTGGCATGAGGTCATTTGAACATCCCCTCTTTGGATGTCTTCATTGTTACAGAGAGAAACAACCACTTGGAGTTGGGGAGAAACTCCTTTACGGTCCTTTTAGCATTAAAATTCTTTAGTCCTTTCCCCACCCCAGAAAAAAAATGTTTGCAACAGATACAAAACCAAGAGAGTGACAGATTTGCTGATATATTGATAAAAGCTATATTATCCTACTGAGAGTCTGGTGGTATTTACAATGTTAGGGAAAAGTTTTGTTCATTCAAAAAAAAGGTTTTCAACTAATCTTATATGAAATAATCAAGTAAATCTTTGCAGGGACTTTTCTCTAATGTACACTACCTCACTTGAGTTGACTTCTGAATTGATTCATACAATTCAACTCAACAAAAATCTAAATCTAGTTGCTATTCAAAGGTATTATGCCAGTTTTACTCTGTATCAGAAATGCAGATCACTCCAATTCTTTAATTAAGCATCCAATCTCTCTCAATCCAAATTATCTTAGCAGTGCTCACATAAGGTGGTTTCTCTCTCTCTATCTCTCTTTGTTTATTGTTTTATCTGTATACTCTAGCTACTTTCAGAGAGTGACCTCTACAATAAATTTAACTTTCTTATCATTTATTCTTAAATTCTCCTTTAATCCAAGTTAAATTTGATCATTTTTTACTTTCCCCCCCATTTTCCCCAAAATTCTCTCTTCAATTAAAATAATGTATTTAACATCCTAGGTATTATTTTAAGAAGGATAATTCAAAACACACCAAGCTTTATAAAGCTATTTTAACAAAAGCATGATAAAATTTGATACATTAAAATTCATTGGTTCTGGGGAATATAATGAAAAGTGTAACAATACCTCTATTATACTCAAAATCCCCTACATTTTAGAATGTACTTTTCTTTCTGCTTATAACATTGCCAAATTCAATTGTACACTCATACTGTATTCCTTACTTTCTTCTGCCTACCAATTCCTACTCATCTCTCAGAGATCAGCTTCTATGCAATTCCCATCAATTATAAGTCCATTGAACAAACATATATTGAGGTTCTATTATGTGATAGGCACTGGTGATGGTGGTGGTTTAGTCGCTAAGTCATGTCCAACTCTTGCAACTGCATGGACTGTTGCCTGCCAGGCTCCTCTGTCCATGGGATTGCCCAGGCAATAATACTGGAGTGGGTTGCCATTTCCTTCTCCAAATAATCTTCCTGAACCAGGGATTGAATGCATGTCTCCTGCACTGCAAGAGGTCTTCTGCACTGCAGGCAGATTCTGTACTGACTGAGAGACCAAGGAAGCCCAGACATCTGTCTAAATATTTATTTTATTTATCTTGATGCTTTAAAAACAAAGCAGAGCTATCTCCCTCTTTGGGGAACCTATAAGCACACAAAAAAGGATATATGTATTCACTCACATGTTAAAAGTGAAACAGATGAAATCTGCACAGTCAAATCAAATGGAAAACTATACTTCAAATACTGTTGAGTCTACACCTTATCTTCCTATCATCGAAATGTAATGATGAATTTGACAAGAGTGATAATCAATAAGTTAGAAGAAAACTTGCTAAAATATGTGCAAGTGTAAACAGTGAAAATATTTTTACATTCTCATGTTTTGAAGCATCAGAATAAATTGACTACTGAGGAAATAACCTTATAAGTTTACAGAAAAAATTGACCTGAAACTAATTCAATTTGTAACTAACCATGTCTTGTAATCCAAATGAGTTTTACAGGTTCTGGCAAAGTGCATGTGATTCATAACTCTTCCATATAGAGTGAGGTATTCACAAGCGTTGCTGTTGTTCACTCACTAAGTCACGTCAGACTCTTTGCAGTCCCACTGACTACAGCAAGTCAGGCTTCGCTATCCTTCACAATCTCCCAAAGTTTGCTCAAACTGATGTCTATCTCATCCTCTGTCATCCCTTACTCCTCCTGCCAATGAGTCGGCTCTTTGCATCATATGGTCAAAGTACCAGAGTTTCAGCTTCAGCATCAGTCCTTCCAATGAATATTCAGGGATGATTTCCTTTAGGATTGACTGGTTTGATCTCCTTGCTATCCAAGGGATTCTTAAGAGTCTTTACACCACCACAATTCAAAGCCATCAATTATCTGACACTCAACCTTCTTTATGGTCCAACTCTCACATCCATACATGACTACTGGAAAAACCATAGCTTTGATTAGACAGACCTTTGTCCGCAAAGTGATATCTTTGTTTTTCAATATGCTGTCTAGATTTGTCTTAGCTTTCCTTCCAAGGAGCAAGCGTCTTTTAATTTCATGGCTATAGTCACCGTCTGCAGTGATTTTGGAGCCCAAGAAAACAAAATCTATCACTGCTTCCATTTTTTCCCTATCTATTTGCCATGATCTTAGTCTTTTGAATGCGGAGGTTTAAGCCAACCTTTTCACTCTCCTTTTTCACCCTCATCAAGAGACTGTTAATTCCTCTCCACTTTCTGCCATTAGAGTGTTTTCATCTACACATCTGAGGTTGTTGATATTTCTCCCAGAACTCTTGATACCAGTTTGTGATTCATCCAGCCCAGCATTTCACATGATATATTCTTCATATAAGTTAAATGAACAGGATGACAGTGTACAGAGTTGACATACTCCTTTCCCAATTTTGAACCAGTCATTTATTCCATGTCTGGTTCTAACTGCTGCTTCTTAACCTGCACACAGCTTTCTCAGGAGACAGGTAAGGTGGTCTGTTGTTTCACTTCAACCATTTTTCACAGTGAATATATGCAGAAATTAATTTAATAATCATTGTCTCATTTTCCCTTCAACTTGCTCCATTCTTTTTCTTTCTCAAAAAGAAATCTGTTTTGTTTCTTTTCTGTATTCAACACCATTGTAGAAATAAGGGCTTTACTATCCAAAGTGATATTTTGTAACAAAATCTAAGGAACAAATATTTAGATAAAGAATCAGGAGCATTAAGTTCCAATATTAGCCTTCAAGCTCTACAAGTCATTCGACTTTGTTTTAACCAAAATACACTCATTTGAAAACATGAATTCCTACAACCTGCATGCATCCCCACCCCCAAGCCAATTTTATCCAATTGAAGAATTTTCTGAATATAAATTAGAAAAGATATGTGAGGGTTCATTAATTTTAAGAAAAAATATAATTGAAAGATGAATTTCATCCTAAGTTGTTTTCTACTTAGATAAGTGAGTAGAGAATCAATACCTACCTATTCACTTATCTGAAAGCTTTATATTTAGAAAAAATTGTCCCATTAGCTTAAAAATTTTAAATCTAATAGACAATAATAATGTGTATGTATATATATATATATATACACTTCCCAGGTAGCTCAGCTGGTAAAGAATTCACCTGCAATGCAGAAGACCCCAGTTTCATTCCTGGGTTGGGACGTTCCCCTGGAGAATCGATCAGCTACCCACTCCAGTATTCTTGCACTTCCCTGGTGGATCAGATGGTAAAGAATCTGCCTGAAATGTGGGAGATCTGGGTTCAATCCTGTGTTGGGAAGATCCCCTGGAGGAGGGCATGGAAATCCACTCCAGTATTCTTGCCTAGAGAATCCCATGGACAGAGGAGCCTGGCGGACTACAGTCCCTGGAGCTGTAAAGAGTCAGATACTTGCACAGCACAGCACAGCACAGCACATACATATATAAAACCAAACAGCAAAGCCTTAAAGGTCTGAGAGTAATCTTTAACACAAAATGACAAATCTCAGAGAACCCTATTAGAAAGCAATGATTAAGTTCTACAATTTTAGTCCATTCTACTGTACAGTTAAGCAGATTGATTTCTAACATTTCATCTCTACATAAATTTTGTCCCATTATAATATACTTTTAGATTTTATTTTATTTTTTTAAATTTTATTTTATTTTTAAACTTTACAATATTGTATTAGTTTTGCCAAATATCGAAATGAATCCGCCACAGGTATACCCCTGTTTCCCATCCTGAACCCTTCTCCCTCCTCCCTCCCCTACCCTCCTTTTGGGTCCTCCCAGTGTACCAGGCCCAAGCATCCAGTACCGTGTATCAAACCTGGACTGGCGACTCGTTTCATACATGATAATATACATGTTTCAATGCTATTCTCCCAAATCTCCCCACCCTCTCCCTCTCCCACAGAGTCCATAAGACTGATCTATACATCGGTGTCTCTTTTGAAGTCTCGTACACAGGGTTATTGTTACCATCTTTCTAAATTCCATATATATGCGTTAGTATACTGTATTGGTGTTTTTCTTTCTGGCTTACTTCACTCTGTATAATAGGTTCCAGTTTCATCCATCTCATTAGAACTGATTCAAATGTATTCTTTTTAATGGCTGAGTAATATTCCATGTGTATATGTACCATAGCTTTCTTATCCATTCATCTGCTGATGGGCATCTAGGTTGCTTCCATGTCCTGGCTATTATAAACAGTGCTGCAATGAACATTGGGGTACACGTGTCTCTTTCCCTTCTGGTTTCCTCAGTGTGTATGCCCAGCAGTGGGATTGCTGGATCATAAGGCAGTTCTATTTCCAGTTTTTGAAGGAATCTCCACACTGTTCTCCATAGTGGCTGTACTAGTTTGCATTCCCACCAACAGTGTAAGAGGGTTCCCTTTTCTCCACACCCTCTCCAGCATTTATTGCTTGTAGACTTTTGGATCGCAGCCATTCTGATGTATCCACCTGCAATGCAGGAGACATGGGTTCAGTCCTGGATTAGGAAGATCCCCTGGAGGAGGGCATGGCAACCCACTCCAATATTCTTGCCTGGAGAATTCCATGGCCAGAGTAGCCTGGCAGGCTACAGTCCATGGGATCACAAAGAGTCAGGCACAACTGAAGTGACTGAGCACAGGCATATTGATAAAAGAAGGTATCAGGTTCTATGGATTGGCATTTATAAAGGTAATTCATCCAGTGAACTGCTGAGCTCTTTATATAGGGCCGAAATGTTTTCTCCTTGACCTTACAGGAGACCACCATATTCTCTCAACTGGGAAATTTGATTATCTGTATTATCAGAGCTTACATTTTTTTTTTAAATAGGCAGACTACTGTCTGAATCACTAAAATACAAAGCAGTGGATTGTCCCATTGTGTGGTATGTAGGGTTTGGCTGCTATAGTTTCAAGTCAAATCTGGTGAGAAGCCAAAGTCCAAATAATACTTCATTTCTCTAAATACAGCAGTAACAGAGCACATGACACAAACCTATAGGACAGCCTAACCAGAACTGTGGTGTTGGAAAAGACTCTTGAGAGTCCCTTGGAGTGCAAGGAGATCCAACCAGTCCATCCTAAAGGAAATCAGTCCTGAATATTCACTGGACGGACTGATACGGAAGCTGAAACTGCAATACTTTGGCCACCTGATTCGAAGAACTGACGCATTGGAAAAGACCCTGATGCTGGGAAAGACTGAAGGCAGGAAGAGAAGGGGAAGACAGAGGATGAGATGGTTGGATGGCATCACTGACTCTACGGACATGAGTTTGAGTAAGCTCCAGGAGTTGGTGATGTATAGGGAAGCCTAGCATGCTGCAGTCCATGGGGTTGTAAAGAGTCAGACACGAATGAGCAACTGAACTGAACTGAAACCACAACTTTGACTTCCATCCTAGATAAAGCATCGGTATTAATTTTGAGGAATCATCATTGTTTTGTTTTGTAAACTTATTCTTAAAGATTATATGTATAGCAAAACCAATACAATATTTTAAAGTAAAAAAAAAACAATAATAAATAAATGATAAATGGTTAAAAAATAAAATGAAATCAGGGAATAAAAAAATATATATCTACTATTACTGTATATCTGGCTCAGATAGCTTTGAGTAACAAGGTAAATTTGCACCTAGTAATAACAGTCACTAAGGAGTATTACTTATCACTAGTATATTATGAGGTCCTCAATTAAGCTTCACTTTTTACTTGCCATGTGAAAGGGGTCAAATTGTGAAAATTTTCAAATTGTGAAAGGTATCAAAAGTGTGAAAGGGTAAAATAATTTAACTTGCACACTAGCTTTTCTCAAGCAAGTTAATAAATTTGAGATTATTGTATTTCCATTACATTAATAAAGCAATAAAATCTATTATGACATTTCCACACATGATTAAATGAACTTAACCCAGCTCATTTCATTCACAGAGCTGAAATCCTTAGTTTCCTTGAAAAAAGTTTTCTTATGTTTTCTAGTCATCTTTTTTCCCTGCCAATTGTTCTCATCTACTACTATTTCCCCAAGTACATTTTGGCTGAGAAATCAAACTGGTAACTTTATGGGAGTTCCCCTGTATGTTATATGGTGATTTTTCCTTGTTGCTTTTAAGATTTTTTTGTTGTTGTTGTTTTTAATTTTTGTCAGTTTGATTACTACATGTCTCGGCTTGTTCCTCTTTGGGTTTACCCTGCCTGGAACTCTGTACTTCCTGGAATAGAATGACTGTTTCCTTTCCTGTGTTAGGGACGTTTTCAATTATTATCTCTTCAAATATTTTCTCCTTCTGAATGACTTCAATTGTTTTGGTGTCAGAATTTAACTTGGCAAACTGTGGTCTGTGACATGAATGTAATAAGCACTTGTTTTACCTATATTAGCCATGAAGACAATATATGGCTAAATTTAGGTCTATAATGAATTGAACTATAATATTTAGTTCCAAAAAATGGAGGAAGATGCTTAACATTCTAAGCCAGGAATGGTTTTAAAACATCAATACAATGAATATGAACAATCTATATTTGGCACATTACTGTAAGGACTTTCTCATAGCACTAATAGTATAAGAATTGCAGAACATAATGGTTGAAAGTGATCTTAAAACCATTGATGCTGACCACATTTTACAAATGAGGTAAATGAGGCCTAAAATGACTAAATGAATGAACTAATGACACACAGGAAGAACTGACATGAAAAAACATGAAATAAACTTTGAGCAGGCATTCAATCATTAGTCTCCACTTCACATTGTTCAGTCACTCATTCATGTCCAGCTCTTTCCGACCCCATGGACTGCAGCATTCCAGGCTTCCCTGTCCTTCACCATCTCCCAGAGCATGCTAAAACTCATGTCCACTGTGTCAGTGATGCCATCCAACCATCTCATCCTCTGTCATCCCCTTCTTCTTCTGCCTTCAATCTTTCCCAGCATCTGGGTCTTTTCTAGGCTATTCGCATCAGATAGCCACAGTATTGGAGCTTCGGTTTCAGCATCAGTCCTTCCAATGAACATTAAGGGTTGATTTTCTTTAGGATTGACTGGTTTGTACTCCTTGCTGTCCAAGGCACTCTCAAGCGTATTCTCCAACACCATAGTTCAAAAGCATCAATTCTTCAGCATTCAACCTTCTCTCTCCAACTCTCTCCAACTTCTCCCCAACTCACATCCATACATGACTACTGGAAAAACCATAGTTTTGACTATATGTACCTTTGTTGGCAAAGTAATGTCTCTACTTTTTAATACATTCTAGGTCTGTCATAACTATTCTTGCAAAGAGGAAGCATTTTTAATTTCGTGGTTGCAGTCACCATCTGCAGTGATTTTGCAGCCCAAGAAAATAAAGTCTCTCACTGTTTCCATTGTTTCCCCATCGATTTGCCATGCAGTGATGGGACTAGCTGCCATGATCTTCATTTTTTAAATGCTGAGTTTATGGCAGCTTTTTCACTCTCCTCGTTCACCTTCATCAAGAGGTGTTTTAGTTCCCCTTTGCTTTCTGCTATAAGGGTGGTGTCATCTGTATATCTGAGCTTATTGATATTTCTCCCAGAAATCTTGATTAAAGCTTGTGCTTCATCCAGCCTAGCATTTCACATGATGTACTCTGTATATAAGTTAACAGGGTGACAGTATACAGCCTGCCTTGATGTACTCCTTTCCCAATTTGGAACCAGTCCATTGTTCTACATCTGGTTCTAACTATTGCTTCTTGATCTGTACACAGGTTTTGCAGAAGGCAGGTAAAGTGATCTGGTATTCCCATATCTTGAAGAATTTTCCACAGTTTGTTGTAATGTACACAGTCAAAGCCTTTGGTATAGTCAACAAAGTAGAAGTAGATGTTTTTTTTCTGGAACTCTTTTGCTTTTTTGATGATCCAGTGGATGTTGGCAATTTGATCTCTGGTTCCTCTGCCTTTTCTAAATCCAGCCTGAACATCTGGAAGTTCTTAGTTAACCTAATTTTGAAGCTTTGCTTGGAGAATTTTCAGCATTACTTTGCTAGCAGGTGAGATGTGTACAATTGTGCAGTAGTTTGAACATTCTTTGGCATTTCCCTTCTTTAGGATTGGAATGAAAACTGACCTTTACCAGTCCTGTGGCCACTGCTGAGTTTTCCAAATTTCCTGGCATACTGAGTGCAGCACTTTCACAGCATCATCTTTTAGGATATGAAATAGCTCCACTGGAATTCCATCACCTCCACTAGCTTTGTTCATAGTGATGCTTCTTAAGGCTTCCTATGTACTTCAGGCAATGATTTTCAAGAAATAAATATAATATTTTAAAGAATCAATAACTTTTGAAATTTTCAGATATTCCCATGTCAAACAGTCAAGACAGTCTTCAGATGCTTATATTTAAATAAATAGATTGTTACCTTCACGGACCTTCATATGAACATGCACTTCAACAGTAGAGGAATTTCTAGTGAAATGTTCATTTATCTTAATTTGATTTCTAGAAGGTAGTGAAATACTCTCTAAAATTTGTTATTGCTGCCGTTCAGTCACTAAGTTTTGTCTGAGTCTTTCCAACCCTATGGACTGCAGCACACCAGGTTTCCCTGTCCTTCACTATCTCCCAGAGTTTGCTTAAACTCATGTTCACTGAGTCAGTGATGCCTGTGTCGCCCTCTTCTCTTCCTGCCCTCAAGGTTTCCCAGCATCACAGTCTTTTCCAATGAGTAGTCTCTTAGCATCCGGTGGCCAAAGTATTGGAGTTTCTGCTTCAGCATCTGTCCTTCTAATGAATATTCAAGTTTATTTCCTTTAGGACTGACTGATTTGATCTCCTTGCTGTCCAAGAGGCTCTAAAGAGTCTTAACCAGCACCATGGTTCAAAAGCATCAATTCTTCTGTACTCAGCCTTCTTTATGATGCAACTCTCACATGACTACTAGAAAAACCATGGCTTTGACCATACAGATCTTTGTCAGCAAAGTGATGTCTCTGCTGTTTTATTTTCTTGGACTCTAAAATTTAGATACTGAATATTAATACACACACACACACACACACAGAAGGTCTAATCCACAGTAATCAGTGACACATTCCTTTCAAAACTTACAAATTAAAAACAAAGCTAATCATTAGTATAAATTCATGATCATTTATCAATATAAAGATAATCAAACAATTGAATTAATTTAAATTTGGCTTTACATATTTAGAAAATCTAATTTAGAAAGTAGTCTAAGCTGCATCATTATGCTTATTTCAGACTACTATCTAAATTATTTTTTCATCCAAAGAAGATATTGAATATCACCAATAAAAAAGGAAAAGTTAGTTCAATATCCCATAAAATATTTTAGAGATAAATTTATATAATTTTCAAATAATATTAGTAACTGATAGTTATATGACACTATTAAAGGTCAGGAAATTGTTTTATCTATTTTTACATGGATAATATAATTTATTCTTTATAACTCCATAAGGAAGGAACCACAGAATGTGTTGAAAAAAACTGAGAAACAGAGAAACAACATGCCCAAACTCATATTGCAAGTTAACAACAAAACCAACACCCAACTTCAGGCAGTCTGTTCCAGAACCTACACTTTTGCTATTAAGCTATGGTGCCTCCAGATCATGATGCAAATTTATATGAAATGCATTGCATGAATCACTGCGTGAAGCTGCATAATAGAGTAAAATCATATACTTTGATTTATCAATTGTGTTTTTCCTTTTTATTTTTAAAATTTCAGTGTCCTGCTGCTGCTGCTTCTGCTGTTGCTAAGTCGCTCCAGTTGTGTCCAACTCTATGCGACCCCATAGACGGCAGCCCACCAGGCTCCCCCGTCCCTGGGATTCTCCAGGCGAGAACACTGGAGTGGGTTGCCATTTCCTTCTCCAATGCATGAAAGTGAAAAGTGAAAGTGAAGTCGTTCAGTGGTGTCTGACTCCCAGCGACCCCATGGACTGCAGCCCACCAGGCTCCTCCACCCATGGGATTTTCCAGGAAAGAGTACTGAAGTGGGGTGCCATTGCCTTCTCCATTCAGTGTCCTAGTGGCCTTCAAAATCATCCAAGTCTTATCGCTTCATCCTATGGATGAGAAAACTAGAAGTTTCTAGAACTTAATTGCTTAAAATCATCTCACTAACTATAGTTGAATTTACCCTACCATCAATCCTTGTTTCCTACAGAGTTAAGATAGATTGGATATGAAAACAAAATCTAGTAGATTTATTCTAGAACAGTCCTAGTCAGTGTTATCCCCAGACCAGTGGCAACAACATCTCCTGGAAACTTAGAAAAAAAAAAAAAAATTCTTGATCCCATGGGAAACCTACCAAATAAGAAAGAAAGGATGGGGCTCAGCAATCTGTGTTTTAACAAGACCTCCAGGGGTTTCTGA
Organism: Bos indicus; assembly: GCF_029378745.1. Lineage (NCBI taxonomy): Eukaryota > Metazoa > Chordata > Mammalia > Artiodactyla > Bovidae > Bos > Bos indicus. The sequence goes on from NC_091789.1 coordinate 71,740,652, forward strand.
TCCATGATTTGAAAACCACTGGCCTAAAGCCTGCTTTTCCTCTAAACTCAATCCATACCCTTGGACAACTTCATTTTGTTAGTTGAAATCCCATGAGTTTTACAGACAGAATAATAAGCTATCCCTTTCATCTACTCATACAGACACAAATTTTATTTTTACATATACAGATTTACATTATGCTATTTACATTATATACATACATAACATGATCATATGTATAAATATGACTAATTAATATCTATATAATATACATAGATATGATGTTATTTATGTATACTGTATAGATAGTTCTGCCAGAACACAGACACATTTCCATTCTAATCTCCGTGCTCATCTACCTTTATAAAGAAAATTTCTCCTCTACCAAAGTTTCACATTAAGAAAGTATAATGCTTCCTCTTTTTCTCATATCTCAACATCTGTGGATAACACTGTATCACTCACCATTTCTTTCATAAGATGTAAAATTACTAGACTACCAATCACTCTAAGAAATATATTAACTAAAGAAATAGAATGCACAATTAATACTTTGTTTATTCTTTGATTTTATAGTGTGTACAAATGTGCTGATTCAAAATATTGGTTCAAAGACAGGACATGTCCATAAAATTACCTTAATTCAGGTACTCCTTCTTCAAAAGATAACACAGTAATGTTACTGTAATTCTGTTTCAAGGCTGAATTAAAAAAAAAAAAAACTCTAATTACCAAAGATAATTTTGCCTTTGTTCTAGGCAACTTGGTCAGCAAATGAAAGGCAGAAAAAAGTGGTAACAAGTCTTTTAAAATACAGAATGACACTAGTCTTTTAGAAAGTTAATATAATGTGCCCTATTGGAAGTAAACAAAAGTCCATCTAGCCAAGGCTATGGTTTGTCTAGTAGTCATGTATGGATGTGAGAGTTGGACTATAAAGAAAGCTGAGTGCTGAAGAATTGACGCTTTTGAGCTGTGGTATTGGAGAAGATTCTTTAGAGTCCCTTGGACTGCAAGGAGATCCAACCAGTCCATCTTAAAGAAAGTCAGTCCTGAATATTCATTGGACGGACTGATGCTGAAGCTGAAACTCCAATACTTTGACCATCTGATTTGAAGAACCAGTGCATTGGAAAAGACCCTGATGCTGGGAAAGACTGAAGGCAGGAAGAGAAGGGGAACACCAGGAAGAGGTGGTTGGATGGCATCACCGACTCAATGGATATGAGTCTGAGTCAACTCCGGGAGTTGGTGATGGAGAGGGAGGCGTGGAGTGCTGCAGTTCATGGGGTCCCAAGGAGTCGGACATGACTGAGCGACTGAACTGAACTGAATTGGAGGTAAATATAAATGTTCCCTTAAGAGAAGGAGACCCTACTCTCTAGGAAGATTGAGAGAATCTGTTTCATCACTCATTCTTCCCACAGTAGTGTTGCCTATGTGTGTTCATTTACAAAAGTAACTGCATCTATTGAAACATGGAAGTACAAGGAACTGTTAACACTCACTCTCCATAATATGCACTGATCTCTGCATATTCCAGTGCTGAGCTTATCATGTAAAACTTTAGGTTCAGATGGCTTTGGATCTAATGACCATGGAGATTATCCACCCCTTCTCATCTTCTCATGTGCCTATCTGACTAGAGATATTAGTTATACCCCTCTTATTATCTTATCCCCAGTTTTGTACTTCAGCAAAAGTCATGATAAAGGATATTTCCCAGAGAGAGCTGAGAACTTGGGAATTCTTTTTCTCTAGTTCAAAATAAACCTTTACAGTGAGGGACAAGTCTATATAGCACAGTGCCATGAACTATTAAAATGGGACATTAAGGTTCTGGTCCCATTTTCAGGCAGGTCATAGATCTTTACAGAAACTTAAAGAGATTAGTTTAATCTAGTCACATGATGTGAACATGCAGCAGAAACCACATCTAATGTTCAGCCCACCAATCCTTTTATAGCACCATAATGTCTCTCTTTCAACAATATTCCCATTTTTACAAAAATATATATCTATGGAAAGGTTTTTATAGTCTTATACAAATGAACGACCATAGTAACTCACTGTTGATTAAATTGTAAGAGAACAGTTTGTGACACCCTCAGATTTTCCAACTTAAATAAATAAGTGATTAAAAAAAAAAAAAAGTTCTTCAACTTGAACTATTTAATTTAAACTGGATTGGAAAGAACTACTGGAGATACTGAGCCTTTTAATATAGAGGATTCAATATTGCAGTTTCTCCAATAAAATGCTGACTATTTCTGTCCTATCTAATAAAAATTAAATTTGCAAAAACTTAGTAAATAAAATGGCAGATGAGCTGATTTAACTCACTTGAGAAAAGAAGCTCCTTAAGCAAAGTCCCACAACAAATGTACATAAATATCTATTTATAAAAGTCTATCATAACTGCCAGAAAAGAGCAATTCAACTTACTGAATGCATATGAAAAAACTGTAGCTTTTTGATTCAGTATTCTATGATAGGTTTTATTTTTGTCTTTTTAGCATTGAAAAAATATTATAATAAATGATCTTATATTCAGTGTCCATACAAAATATCATTTCAAATTTAATAAGCATATTTGACATTATTACCAATACTTTTGGAATAAATTTTGATAATAAGAATTACTTTTTTTTTTTTCTGGCAGTGCTGAGTGTCTTGAATCCTGGCCACAGCACTAAAAGCAAAAATCCTAACTACTGGGCCTCCAAGAAATTCCCAAGACTTAATAATTTTAACCAGCTAACATTCATATATTCAAGTTATTTTGTCCTCAACAGAAATAGAACTAATTTCTTAGTGCTGTGTCTGTAAAAGAATCATATCCAAAATTTGGAAAGATCAAATTTTGCATCAATGTCACAAATGAATATGGTGAATACAGGAGACCTCAGTTTGATCCCTGGGTTGGGAAAATCTTCTGGAGAAAGAAATGGCAACCCACTCCACTATTCTTCCTGGAGAATCCCATGGACAGACGAGCCTGGCAGGCTACAGTTCATAGGGTCACGCAGAATCAGACATGACTGAGCAAATAACAAACACATGCAAAAACTACATTCAAAAATTTTTCTTTCCATCTGACTGATTGCAAGAGAAAAGGAGATTCTTTAGGTTTTGAAAATATTCAACAATTTATGACTTCTTTATAAAATTATTCTATACTTAGCATGTTAACAATCAGTTACCTCTTGAATTTTATATCCAAAAATCTGAAAGAGATATAAGTTTGGGGGCAATGAGGGATTCCACCCCTCTAATTCAACCCCGCATTCAATCCCAGGGGATGGATCCCTGGGTCGGGAAGATTCCCTGGAGTAGGAAATGGCAAACTACTCCAGAATTCCTGCCTGGAGAATCCCATGGAGAGAGGAGTCTGGCAGGCTACAGTCCATAGGGTTACAAAAAAGTTGAACATGACTGAGCATTTATACAGGGAAGAGAATAAAGCTCTCTCTATCCTAACCAAAAAAGCTGTACCTAATTGTTCTTCAAATGCCTTTAAAGGTCCCAGCCTGGGTTTCTACCTGATGTGAGCCATTTGATTTGTACTTACTGAATAGTCATGGTTAGCAAGCTCTTAGAGTCACTCAAGAGAATGAACTATAAGACACTAGAATCCTGCTGGCAGCCTGGAATGAAGCTAAACATTCTCATTCAATGACATTACCAAAGTCAGGACACCATTTTTAGTAGCTTGAACTAGCACAAGCAAGGAGAGATAAGAAAGCCTTCCTTGGTGATCAATGCAAAAAAAAAAAAATAGAAGAAAACAATAGAATGAGAAAAACTAGAGATCTCTTCAAGAAAATCAGAGATGTCAAGGGAAGATTTCATGCAAAGATGGGCACAATAAAGGACAGAAATGGTATGGATCTAATAGAAGCAGAATATATTAAGAAGAGGTGGCCAAGAATACACAGAAGAACTATACAAAAAAGATCTTCATGACCCAGATAACCATGATGGTGTGATCACTCACCTAGAGCCAGACATCCTGGAATGTGAAGTCAAGTGCACCTTAGGAAGCACTGCTATGAACAAAGCTAGTGGAGGTGATGGAATTCCAGCTGAGCTATTTCAAATCCTAAAAGATGATGCTGTGAAAGTGCTGCATTCAATATGCCAGCAAATTTGGAAAACTCAGCAGTGGCCACAGGACTGGAAAACGTCAGTTTTCATTCCAATCTCAAAGAAAGGCAATGCCAAAGAATGCTCAAACTACGGTACAACTGCACTCATCTCACATGCTAATAAAGTAGTTCTCAAAATTCTCCAAGCCAGGCTTCAACAGTATGTGAACCCTGAACTTCCAGGTATTCAAGCTAGATTTAGAAAAGGCAGAGGAACAAGAGATCAAATTGACACCATATGTTGGATAATAGAAAAAGCAAGAGTTTCAGAAAAACATCTACTGTGTGTGGATCACAGAAAACTAAGGAAAATTCAAGAGATGGGAATACTAGACCACCTTGCCTGCTTCCAGAGAAATCTGTATGAAGGTCAAGAAGCAACAGTTAGAACCAGACATGGAATATCAGACTGGCTCCAAATTGGGAAAGGAGTACATAAAGGCTGTATATTGTCACCCTGCTTATTTAACTTATGCTGCTTCTGCTGTTAAGTCACTTCAGTCATGTCCAACTCTATGAGACCCCAGAGATGGCAGCCCACCAGGCTCCCCCGTCCCTGGGATTCTCCAGGCAAGAACACTGGAGTGGGTTGCCTATGCAGACTACATCATATGAAATGCTGGGCTGGATGAAGCACAAGCTGGAATCAAGATTGCCGGAAGAAATATCAATAACCTCAGATACACAGATGACACCACCTTTATGGCAGAGAGTGAAGAGGAAATGAAGAGCCTCTTGATGAAAGTGAAACAGGAGAATGAAAAAGCTGGCTTAAAACTCAACATTCAGAAAAGGAAGATCATGGCATCTGGTCCCATCACTTCATGGCAAATAGATGGGGAAACAGTGGAAAGAGTGACAGACTTTATTTTTTGGGGTTCCAAAATCACTGCAGATGGTGACTGCAGCAATGAAATGAAAAGATTCTTGCTCCTTGGAAGAAAAGCTATGACCAACCTAGATAGCATATTAAAAAGCATAGACATTACTTTGTCAACAAAGGTCCACCTAGTCAAAGCTACAGTTTTTCCAGTATTCATGTATAGATGTGAGAGTGGGACTATAAAGGAAGCTGAGGCGGGGGCGGTCTTAAGATGGCAGAGGAATAGGGCAGGGAGACCACTTTCTCCCCAACAAATTCATCAAAAGAATATTTGAATGCTGAGTAAATTCCACAAAACAACTTCTGAATGCTGGCAGAGGACATCAGGCACCCAAAAAGCAGCCCATTGTCTTCAAAAGGAGGTAGGAAAAAATATAAAAGATAAAAAGAGAGACAAAAGAGGTAGGGATGGAGATCCATCCCAGGAAGGGAGTCTTAAAAAAGAGAGAAGTTTCCAAGCACCAGGAAACACTCTTACTGGCGAGTCTGTGGTGAGCCTTGGAACCTCAGAGCACAACATAATGGGGAGGAAAAATAAATAAATAATTAAAACCCACAGATTACATGCCCAACAGTAACTCCCAGTGGAGAAGCAGAACAGATGCCAGCATCCAACAATAGCAAGCGGGGGCTGGGCAGGGAGGTGCAGGCTGCATTTTTTAGAGTAAGGACTAGGCCTGAATGCACCGAGGACAATCTGAGGGAAATAACTTGAGATAGAAAACCAGACTATGGGATAGCTATCCCACGAAAAGCCCTGGTGGCTCAACTGGTAAAGTATCTGCCTGCAATGTAGGAGACCTGGGTTCGATCCCTGGGTTGGAAAGATCCCCTGGAGAAGGGCACGGCTACCCATTCCAGTATTCTGGTCTGCAGAATTCCATGGACTATAGAGTCCATGGGGTCACAAAGAGTCAGACATGACTGACCAACTTTAACTTCACTTCAAGACACCGCCAGGCCCACTCACAGAACAAAGGACTGAGCAGAGCTAGCCGGCTGCAGACTGGCCCATCCCTCACCAGAGACAGGCAGGCGAGGGCAGCCAGAGACGGAAGAGGGCAATCACAGCCCCAGAGAGGCATCACCTACCAAACTGCAAGCAGGCTTCATTGCTAACCAAGACTTCCTGGGATTCTGGATGGTCAACATCTGCTGGGAGGGTCACAGCCAGAGATCAGGTCCCCAGAAGAGACACACAGCGCACCTGAGAAGGTGCACCGGTTGTACACCCAGAAAACTGAGGGGCAGGGATAACGGAGGCAATAACTCACAGCGACCGCACTCGCCAAGCACCTGGTCACATGAACTGCTCGGACCTTGGAAGGACACAAAATGCAGGCCCAATCGAGTCTGCACTTTTGTGGAGTACCCGACTACCTGAACCTGAGTGGCTTAGACCTGGAAAGTGCCTACAACCCAGGGCCAGCCTCAGACAGTTCCTGGCAGAGCAACCCAGAGCCTAAGCAGTGCAGACAGGGAAAGCACACACACTGTGAACAGGGACAAACCTAGTTTGGCCAAGACACTGTGAGCACAAGCCAGTGTTATTTGTTGGCAGTGTTCCTCCCTCCCCACAGCACTACTGAACAAGTAAGCCGAATGTGTCCACTGCCGTCCCCTTGTGTCAGGGCATAAATTAGACACTGAACTGACCAGCAAACAGAAAAAGCTAAAACAAGCAGAGGGAACCACCTTGGAAGTGACAGGTGCAATAGATTAAAACCCTGCAGTGAGCACCAACAACATAGGAAGAGGCCTATAGATCTTGAGAAGTGTAAGCCGGATCAAGGAACTATCTGAAAATGAACTGACCCCACACTGTCCACAACAACACCAGAGAAAGTTCTAGATATATTTTTACTATTATCATTTTTAAATTAAAGAAAAAATAAATCCTCTATTACTCCTTTAATTTTCACTTTTATAACCTATTACTTTGCAAAAAAAAAAAAAAAAAGACCCTATTTTTTAAAGTAAAATTCATATATTTATATATATTTTATAATTTCTGTGACTTTGATTTTTTTCTTTAATATTGTATTGTTGAGAATCCAACCTCTACTCTAGAATTTTAATCTTTGCTTTCTGGTATTTGTTTTCAATTTTGTACCTTTAAGAACCAAATATTCAGTACCCATTTTTCTTTGTGAGCGAGATTACTGGTTTGACTGCTCTCTCCCCCTTTGGACTCTCCTTTTTCTCCACCAGGTCGCCTCTATCTCCTCCCTCCCCCTTCTCTTCTCTACCCAAATCTGTGAATCTCTTTGTGTGTTCCAGACAGTGGAGAACACTTAAGTAAGTAAGTTCAGTCGCTCAGTCATGTCCGACTCTTCGCAACCACATGAATCGCAGCACGCCAGGCCTCCCTATCCATCACCAACTCCCGGAGTTCACTCAGACTCACGTCCATCAAGTCAGTGATGCCATCCAGCCATCTCATCCTCTGTCGTCCCCTTCTCCTCCTGCCCCCAATCCCTCCCAGCATCAGAGTCTTTTCCAATGAGTCAACACTTCGCATGAGGTGGCCAAAGTACTGGAGTTTCAGCTTCAGCATCATTCCCTCCAAAGAAATCCCAGGGTTGATCTCCTTCAGAATGGACTGGTTGGATCTCCTTGCAGTCCAAGGGACTCTCAAGAGTCTTCTCCAACAACACAGTTCAAAAGCATCAATTCTTTGGCACTCAGCTTTCTTCACAGTCCAACTCTCACATCCATACATGACCACAGGAAAAACCAGAGCCTTGACTAGACGGACCTTTGTTGCCAAAGTAATGTCTCTGCTTTTGAACATGCTATCTAGGTTGGTCATAACTTTCGCCAAGGAGGAAGCGTCTTTTAATTTCATGGCTGCAGTCACCATCTGCAGTGATTTTGGAGCCCCCCCCCCCCCAAAAAAAAAAAAGTCTGACACTGTTTCCACTGTTTCTCCATCTATTTCCCATGAAGTGATGGGACTGGCTGCCATGATCTTCGTTTTCTGAATGTTGAGCTTTAAGCCAACTTTTTCACTCTCCACTTTCACTTTCATCAAGAGGCTTTTTAGTTCCTCTTCACTTTCTGCCATAAGGGTGGTGTCGTCTGCATATCTGAGGTTATTGATATTTCTCCCAGCAATCTTAGTGCGTGGAGAACACTTAGGGAACTGATTACTGGCTGTATCTGTCTCTCTCCTTTTGATTCCCCCCTTTATCTTCCTGGCCACCTATGTATCCTTCTTCCCTTTTCTCTTCTCAGTATAACTCCGTGAACATCTCTGAGCAGTCCAGACTGCAGAGAGCACATAAGGAAGTGATTACTAGCTAGCTTGCTCTCTCCTCTTTTGATTCCCACTCTTCTCCTGGTCACCTCTATCTCCCTCCTGCCTCTTCTCTTCTCCATTTAGCTTGGTGAACCTCTCTGGGTGTCCCTGATTATGGAGAAACTTTTCATTTTTAACCTAGATGTTTTAACACTAGTGCTGTATAGATGGAGAAGTTTTGAGGTTACTGTAAGAATAAGACTGAAAACCAGAGGCAGGAGGGTTTAGTCCAAATCCTGAGAACACCAGAGAACTCCTGACTCCAGGGAATATTAATTGAGAGGAGCTCATCAAAAGCTTCCATACCTACACTGAAACCAAGCACCACCCAAGGGCCAACAAGTTCCAAAGTAAGACATACCACACAAATTCTCCAGCAACAGAGGAACATAGCCCTGAGCTACAATATACAGGCTGCCCAAAGTCACACCACACCCAATGACATATCATAACTCATTACTGGACACCTCATTGCACTCCAGAAAGCAGAAATCCAGCTCCACCCACCACAACACTGACGCAAGCTTCCCTAACAAGGAAACCTTGACGAGCTACCCATCCAACCGAATCCACAGCGAGGAAAATCTACAGTAAAGAGAACCCCACAAACTGTCAGAATACGGAAAGGCCACCCCAAACACAGTAATATACATAAGATGAAAAGGCAGAGAAATACCCAGCAGGTAATGGAACAGGATAAATCCCCATGAAACCAAACAAAAGAGGAAGAGATAGGGAATCTACCTGATAAAGAATTTCAAATAATGATAGTGAAAATGATCCAAAATCTTGAAAACAAAATGGAGTTACAGATAAATAGCCTGGAGACAAGGACTGAGAAGATGCACGAAAGCTTTAACAAGGACATGGAAGAAATCAAAAAGAGTCAATATATAATGAATAATGCAATAAAAGAGATCAAAAACACTCTGGAGGGAACCAACAGAACCAACAGTAGAATAATGGAGGGAAAAGTTAGGATAAGTGAGGTAGAAGATAGAATGGTAGAAATAAATGAAACAGAGAGGAAAAAGAAAAACAAATTAAAAGAAATGAGGACAATCTCAGAGACTTCTGGGACAATGTTAAATGCCCCCAACATTCGAATCATAGGAGACCCAGAAGAAGAAGACAAAAGGAAAGACCATGAGAAAATACTTGAGGAGATAATAGTTGAAAACGTCCCTAAAATGGGGAAGGAAATAATCACCCAAGTACAAGAAACTCAGAGAGTCCCAAACAGGATAAACCCAAGGCGAAACATCGCAAGACACATATTAATCAAATTAACAAAGATCAAACACAAAGAACAAATATTAAAAGCAGCAAGGGAAAAACAACAAATAACATACAAGGGGATTCCCATAAGGATAACAACTGATCTTGCAATAGAAACTCTTCAGGACAGGAGGGAATGACAGGACATACTTAAAGTGATGAAAGAAAATAACCTACAGCCCAGATTACTGTACCCAGCAAAGATCTCATTCAAATATGAAGGAGAAATCAAAAGTTTTACAGACAAGCAAAAGCTCAGAGAATTCAGAACCACCAAACCAGCTCTCCAACAAATGCTAAAGGATCTTCTCTAGACAGGAAAAACAGGGTGTATATACTCGAACCCAAAATAACAAAGTAAATGGCAATGGGATCATACTTATCACTTTAAATATAAATGGGTTTAATGCCTCAACCAAAAGACAGACTAGCTGAATGGATGCAAAAACAAGACCCCTATATGTGTTGTCTACAAGAGACCCACCTCGAAACAAGGGACACAAACAGACTGAAAGTGAAGGGCTGGAAAAAGATATTCCATGCAAATAGAGACCAAAAGAAAGCACAAATAACAATATTCATACTAGATAAAATAGACTTTAAAACAAAGGCTGTGAAAAGAGACAAAGAAGGACACTACAGTATGATCAAAGTATCAATCTGAGAAGAAGATGCAAAAATTATAAATATATATGTACCCAACATAGGAGTACTGCAATATGTAAGAAAAATGCTAACAAGTATGAAAGGGGAAATTAACAATAACACAATAATAGTGGGAGACTTTAATACCCCACTCACAACTATGGATAGATCAACTAAACAGAAAATTAACAAGGAAACACAAACTTTAAATGATACAATAGACCAGTTAGACCTAATCGGTATTTATAGGACAATTCACCCCAAAACAATGAATTTCACCTTTTTCTCAAGCACACACAGAACTGCTCCAGGATACATCACATCCTGGGCCATAAATCTAGCCTTGGTAAATTCAAAAAAATCCAATCATTCCAAGCATCTTTTCTGACCACAATAGAGTAAGATTAGATCTCAGTTACAGGAGAAAAACTATTAAAAATGCCAACATATGGAGGCTGAAAAACATGCTGCTGAATAACCAACAAATCACAGAAGAAATCAAAAAAGAAATCAAAATATACATAGAAATGAATGAAAATGAAAACTCAACAATCCAAAATCTATGGGACACTGTAAAAAGCAGTGATAATGGGGAAGGTTCATAGCAATACAGGCATACCTCAAGAAACAAGAAAAATGTCAATTAAATAACCTAACTCTACACCTAAAGCAACTAGAAAAGGAAGAAATGAAGAACACCAGGGTTAGTAGAAGGAAAGAAATCTTAAAAATTATGGCAGAAATAAATGCAAAAGAAACAAAACAGATCATAGCAAAAATCAACAAAGCCAAAAGCTGGTTCTTTGAGAAGATAAAAAAAAATTGACAAACCATTAGTCAGACTCATCAAGAAACAAAGGGAGAAGAATCAAATCAATAAAATTAGAAATGAAAATGGAGAGATCACGACAACACAGAAATACAAAGGATCATAAGAGACTACTATCAGCAACTATATGCCAATAAAATGGACAACTTGGAAGAAATAGACAAATTCTTAGAAAAGTACAACTTTCCAAAACTGAACCATGAAGAAATAGAAATCTTAACAGACTCATTCCAAACACAGAAATTGAAACTGTAATCAGAAATCTTCCAGCAAACAAAAGCCGAGGTCCAGACGGCTTCACAGCAGATTTTTTCCAAAACTTTAGAGAAGAGCTAACACCTATCCTACTCAAACTCTTCCAGAAAATGGCAGAGGAAGGTAAACTTCCAAACTCATTCTATGAGGCCACCGTCACCCTAATACCAAAACCTGACAAATTGTCACACAAAAAAAAAAAAAAAAGAAAGAAAGAAAGAAAACTACTGGCCAATATCACTGATGAACATAGATGCAAAAATCCTTAACAAAATTCTAGCAAACAGAATCCAACAACACATTAAAAACATCATACATCATGACAAAATGGGCTTTATCCCAGGGATGCAACAGTTCTTCAATATCCACAAATCAATCAATGTAATACACCAGATTAACAAATTGAAACATAAAAACCATATGCTTATCTCAATAGATTCAGAGAAAGCCTTTGACAAAATACAACATCCATTTATCTATTCCAAAAAGCAGGAATAGAAGGAACATACTTGAACATAATAAAAGCTATATGACAAACACACAGCAAACATTATCCTCAGTGGTGAAAAACTGAAAGCTTTTCCCCGAAAGTCAAGAACAAGAAAAGGGTACCCACTATCACCACTACTATTCAACATAGTTTTGGAAGTTTCGGCCACAGCAATCAGAGCAGAAAAAGAAATAAAAGGAATCCAGATTGGAAAAGAAGTAAAACTCTCACTGTTTGCAGATGACATGATCCTCTACAGAAAACACCCTAAAGACTCCACCAGAAAACTACTAGAGCTAATCAATGAATATAATAAAATTGCAGGATATAAAATCAACACACAGAAATCCCTTGCAGTCCTATACACTAATAATAAGTAAACAGAAAGGGAAATTAAGGAAACATTCCATTCACCATTGAAATGAAAAGAATAAAATAATTAGGAATATATCTACCTAAAGAAACAAAAGACCTATACGTAGAAAACTATAAAACATTGGCAAAAGAAATCAAAGAAGACACTAATAGATGGAGAAATATACTGTGTTCATGGATCGAAAGAATCAATATAGTGAAAATGAGTATACTATCCAAAGCAATCTATAGATTCAGTGCAATCCCTATCAAGCTACCAACGGTATTTTTCACAGAACTAGAACAAACAATTTCACAATTTGTATGGAAATACAAAAAACCTCGAATAATCAAAGCAATCTTGAGAAAGAAGAATGGAACTGGAGGAATCAACCTGCCTGACTTCAGGCTCTACTACAAAGCCACAGACATCAAGATAGTATGGTACTGGCACAAAGACAGAAATATAGATCAATGGAACAATATAGAAAGACCCGAGATAAATCCATGTACCTATGGACACCTTATCTTTGACAAAGGAGGCAAGAATATACAACGGAGAAAAGACAATCTCTTTAACAAGTGGTGCTGGGAAAACTGGTCAACCACTTGTAAAAGAATGAACCTAGAACACTTTCTAACACCATACACAAAAATAAATTCAAAATGGATTAAATATCTAAATGTAAGACCAGAAACTATAAAATTCCTAGAGGAGAAATTAGGCAAAACACTCTCCGACATAAACCACAGCAGGATCCTCTATGACTTACCTCCCAGAATATTGGAAATAAAAGCAAAAATAAACAAATGGGACCTAACTAAAATTAAAAGCTTTTTCACAACAAAGGAAACTATAAGCAAGGTGAAAAGACAGTCTTCAGAATGGGAGAAAATAATAGTAAATGAAGCAACTGACAAAGAATTAAGCGGAAAAATATACAAGAAACACCTGCAGCTCAATTCAAGAAATATAAACGACCCAACCAAAAATGGGCCAAATAACTAAACAGACATTTCTTCAAAGAAGACATACAGATGGCTAACAAACACATGAAAAGATGCTCAACATCATTCGTTATCAGTTCAGTTCAGTTGCTCAGTTGTGTCCGACCCTGCGACCACATGAATCGAAGCACACCAGGCTTCCCTGTCCATCACCAACTCCTGGAGTTCACTCAGACTCACGTCCATCGTGTCAGTGATGCCATCCAGCCATCTCATCCTCTGTCGTCCCCTTCTCCTCCTGCCCCCAACCCCTCCCAGCATCAGAGTCTTTTCCAATGGGTCAACTCTTCACACCAGGTGGCCAAAGTACTGGAGTTTCAGCTTTAGCATCATTCCTTCAAAAGAAATCCCAGGACTGATCTCCTTCAGAATGGACTGGTTGGATCTCCTTGCAGTCCAAAGGACTCTCAAGAGTCTTCTCCAACACCACAATTCAAAAGCATCAATTCTTCAGCACTCAGCCTTGTTCACCGTCCAACTCTCACATCCATACATGACCACAGGAAAAACCATAGCCTTGACTAGACAGACCTTTGCTGCCAAAGTAATGTCTCTGCTTTTGAACATGCTATCTAGGTTGGTCATAACTTTCGCCAAGGAGGAAGCGTCTTTTAATTTCATGGCTGCAGTCACCATCTGCAGTGATTTTGGAGCCCCCCCCCCCCCCAAAAAAAAAAAAAAAAAAAGTCTGACACTGTTTCCACTGTTTCTCCATCTATTTCCCATGAAGTGATGGGACTGGATGCCATGATCTTCGTTTTCTGAATGTTGAGCTTTAAGCCAACTTTTTCACTCTCCACTTTCACTTTCATCAAGAGGCTTTTTGTTCCTCTTCACTTTCTGCCATCAGGCTGGTGACATCTGCATATCTGAGGTTTTTGATATTTCTCCCGGCAATCTTGATTCCAGCTTGTGCTTCTTCCAGTCCAACGTTTCTCATGATGTACTCTGCATGGTGACAATATACAGCCTTGACATACTCCTTTTCCTATTTGAAACCAGTCTGTTGTTACATGCCCAGTTCTAACTGTTGCTTTATGACCTGCATACAGATTTCTCAAGAGGCAGGTCAGGTGGTCTAGTATTCCCATCTCTTTCAGAATTTTCCACAGTTTATTGTGATCCACACAGTCAAAGGCTTTGGCATAGTCAATACAGCAGAAATAGATGTTTTTCTGGAACTCTCTTGCTTTTTCCATGATCCAACGGATGTTGGTAATTTGATCTCTGGTTCCTCTGCCTTTTCTAAAACCAGCTTGAACATCAGGAAATTCATGGTTCACATATTGCTGAAGACTGGCTTGGAGAATTTTGAGCTCATTATCAGAGAAATGCAAATCAAAACCACAATGAGGTACGATTTCACACCAGTCAGAATGGCTGCGATCCAAAAATCTACAAAAAATAAATGCTGGAGAATGTGTGGAGAAAAGGGAACCCTCTTACACTGTTGGTGGGAATGCAAACTACTACAGCCACTATGGAGAACAGTGTGGAGTTTCCTTAAGAAAACTGGAAATAGAACTGCCTTATGACCCAGCAATCCCAATGCTGGGCATACACACTGAGGAAACCAGAATTGAAAGAGTCACATGTACCCCAATGTTCATCACAGCACTGTTTATAATAGCCAGGACATAAGCAACCTAGCTGTCCATCAGCACATGAATGGATAAGAAAGCTGTGGTGCATATACACAATGGAATATCACTCAGCTATTAAAAAGAATACATTCCAATCAGTTCTAATGAGGATGAATATGGAGCCTATTATACAGCGTGAAGTAAGCCAGAAAGAAAAACACCAATACAGTATACTAACACATATATATGGAATTTAGAAAGATGGCAACAATAACCCTGTATGTGAGATAGCAAGAGACACAGATGTATAGAACAGTCTTTTGGACTCTGTGGGAGAGGGTGAGTGTGGGATGATTTGGGACAATGGCATTGAAACAGGTATATTATCACATGTGAAATGAATCACCAGTCCAGGTTTGATGCATGATACAGGATGCTCGGGGCTGGTGCACTGGGATGACCCAGAACGATGGTATGGGGAGGGAAGTGGGAGAGGGCCTCAGGATGGGGAACACATGTAATCCTGTGGCAGGTTCATGTCAGTGTATGGCAAAACCAGTACAATATTGTAAATTAGCCTCCAATTATAATAAATATATTTATATTTAAAAAAA
Organism: Bos indicus; assembly: GCF_029378745.1. NCBI lineage: Eukaryota > Metazoa > Chordata > Mammalia > Artiodactyla > Bovidae > Bos > Bos indicus. The sequence continues at coordinate 71,756,022 of NC_091789.1, forward strand.
AAGAAAGCTGAGCACCAAACATTTAATGCATTTGAACTGTGGTGTTAGAGAAGATTCTTGGGAGTCCCTAGGACAGCAAGGAGATCCAGTCAGTCCATCCTAAAGGAAATGAGTCCTAAATATTCATTGGACGGACTAATGCTGAAGCTGAAACTCCAATACTTTGGCCACTGGATGCAAAGAACTGACTCATTGGAACAAACTCTGATGCTGGGCAAGATTGAAGGCTGGAGGAGAAGGGGATTAAAGAGGATAAGATGTTTGGATGACATCACCAACTCGATGGACATAAGTTTGAGCAAGGGCTAGGAGATGGTGATGGACAGGGAAGCCTGGCCTACTGCAGTCCATGTGGTTGTTAATTGTTGGACTCGACTGAGCAACTCTACTGAACTGATCAAATAAAAAGATTTCTCTTTTACCCAACTTAATTCTGACCATTTGTCGTAAATATAAATAAATAAAAACCTTAAAATTTTTTAATAAAATGTGAGAGAAATATATCAAGTCCTTATGAGTGATATTCATGTTGTTAATCTACTTCGTGTCTATAATCTGAATACTCAGACTTGCTGCATTTAATGCAGTCATCTTCAAAGGTAAATAATTAAGACAGAACACTTCTGCAATAAATATTCTTCTAACATCATTGTTTAAAGCTATTTTAGATAAGTGAGATAAAGCCCATTTTAAAAAGCATTGGCTACTTAGGTGTTAAGCATAAGCAGTAAATTCACTTTTCTAAATTGCCCCATTTATTATATTTAATCCTCTTTCTATAATTAGGAGCACAGAAGTACACATTCATAGTTGCTTTCCTTTGACACCGTTCTTTTTATTACTGTCTCTTTTCCTTACATAATATCCCACAGCAGCTGGCCTACTATTATCATACTTTTTCTCCTGTCTTTTTCTTTAGCAGTTTCGCTAGCACAAATAAATGTACTTACCTTCACTGTTTTGGCTGCAACTAAGGGTGATTTTGGTGCGTATCTCTGAGAGTGGCGTTGTGGAGAGGAGTTTTAATGTAAAGGGGAGCTGGGGTTCTTTGTTTCTTTTTACTTTATTTCTGAACAATGATATATTGATGTTTCAGATAATAAATCATTCCAATTTGTTGATCCTGCAAGCAATGGTTTTAATCTTCATTTATGACTTGCGAAGTCCGTTTTGATAGAAGTACTTGATAAAATACTCAGTTACCATTTTTTTACACTTTACTCCAACTGCTATGTTGATAAAAGGCTCCAGCTCAGAAGATAAACAGTAAATAATTCCTGAAGAACAAATGTCAGACGTGTTTTACAATGAATGGGACCTTTTTAAGCAGATTATTCCCTCACCAAAGTGACAAGTTGGTTCAATATTTATTTTGTTGAGAAAGTCATTGAAGTATTTTTTGACACATGTTCCCTATAGTCAGCTACTCATCACATTACAATTTCAAGGGATTTAAAAGTAAGACTTAACTCTATCTCTATTCAGAGAAAAAGAAACTCACCTATAAACCAAGATTAAAATTACACTGCTGATAGTATGCAAATTATTTAAATAAATCGAAATGCAATCGAGTTTTGTGGGGTTATATGGGAGAAGAATATTTAAGGTTTGACACACTTTCCTGCCCTTAGCTTTCAAGTGCTTATTTTTGAGATTATATTTGAAATCTAATCAAGAATACCTACCTGTTCATTCATTAAATTGCCTTTTTCTAAACAATCAGGCAGAGGAACCAGAGATCAAATTGCCAACATCTGCTGGACCATTGGAAAAGCAAGAGAGTTCCAGAAAAACATCTATTTCCGCTCTATTGACTATGCCAAAGCCTTTGACTGTGTGGATCACAATAAACTGTGGAAAATTCTGAAGGAGATGGGAATACCGGACCACCTGACCTGCCTCTTGAGAAACCTATATGCAGGTCAGGAAGCAACAGTTAGAACTAGACATGGAACAACAGACTGGTTTCAAATAGGAAAAGGAGGACGTCAAGGCTGTATATTGTCACCCTAATTATTTAACTTATGCGCAGAGTACATCATGAGAAACGCTGGGCTGGAAGGAGCACAAGCTGGAATCAAGATTTCCGGGAGAAATATCAATAACCTCAGATATGCAGATGACACCACTCTTATGGCAGAAAGGGAAGAGGAACTAAAGAGCCTCTTGTCGAAAGTGAAAGAGGAGAGTGAAAAGGTTAGCTTAAAGCTCAAAATTCAGGAAACTAAGATCCTGGCCTCTGGTCCCATCACTTCATGGGAAATAGATGGGGAAACAGTGGAACTATTGTCAGACTTTATTTTTTGGGGCTTCAGAATCACTGCAGATGGTGATTGCAGTCATGAAATTGAAAGATGCTTACTCCTTGTTAGGAAAGTTATGACCAGTTTAGACAGAATATTAAAAAGCAGAGACATTACATTGCCAATAAAGGTCCGTCTAGTCAAGGCTATGGTTTTTCCAATGGTCATGTATGGATGTGAGAGTTGGACTGTGAAGAAAGCTGAGCGCCCAAGAATTGATGCTTTTGAACTGTGGTGTTGGAGAAGACTCTTGAGAGTCCCTTGGACTGCAAGGAGATCCAACTAGTCCATTCTGAAGGAGATCAGCCCTGGGATTTCTTTGGAAGGACTGATGCTAAAGCTGAAACTCCAGTACTTTGGCCACCTGATGTGAAGAGTTGACTCATTGGAAAAGACCCTGATGCTGGGAGGGATTGGGGGCAGGAGGAGAAAGGGATGACAGAGGATGAGATGGCTGGATGTCATCACCGACTCGATGGACATGAGTTTTAGTAAACTCTGGGAGTTTGATGAGATGGACCTTTGTTGGCAAAGTAATGTCTCTGCTTTTTAATTGCCCTCCAATTAAACTAAATAAATTTTAAAAAATAAAATGTAAGATAATACTGTGAGTAATTTTTAAAACTTGGACAAAAGCTAGAAAAATATAACTGTCCCAGGAAAAATTGAAATATGAATTGATAGCCTGGCAGGCTACAGTCCATGGGGTTGCAAAGAGCCAGACATCAGTTAGCAACTAACACTATCCTTTCCTATGTATAAAATAGATTACTAATATGAACCTGGCTTCCCTGATGGCTCAGTGGTAAAGAATCCGCCTGCAGTGCAGGAGACACAGGAGATGCGGGTTCAATCCCTGAGTCAGGAAGATTCCCTGCAGGAGGAAATGGTAATCCACTCTAGTATTCTTGCCAGAAAAATCCCATGGACAGAGGAGCCCTACATAGGGTTGCAAAGAGTCAGACACGACTGAGCAACTGAGCACAATGAGTATCTATTGTATAGTACGGGAATTCTATTCACTTCTCTGTGGCAACCTAAATGGGAAGGAAATCTAAAAAATAGAGACAATACATATATGTATAACTGATTCACTTTGCTGTATAGCAGAAACTAACACAACACTGTATAGCAACTATATTCCAATAAAAATTAATTAAAAATATCTATGCAGACACATAATTTCCCTTCTGATAATTTTAAATGTCTTCATTATATACACATGAGAAAACTAAAACAAAAAAAGATTGATTATACCAAGTGTTAATAATTAACTGGAGAGTGGGAGGGAGGCTCCGGGTGGGGGGGGGGTGCGGAATATGTACAAATACAGCTGATTCACTTTGTTGCACAGCAGAAACTAACACTACATTGTAAATGAAACGTGTATTACCATATGTGAAATAGATCACTAGTACAAGTTCAGTGCATGAAAGAGGGCACTCAAACCCTGAGGGATGGGATGGGGAGGGAGGTAGGAGGGGGGTTCAGTATAGGGGACACATGTACACCCATGGCTGATCCATGTCAATGTATGGCAAGAAAACAAAAACAAAGAAACTACAATATGATAAAGTAATTAGCCTTCAATTAAAATAAATAAGTTAAAAGAAAACTATACTCCAGTAAAAACAAATAAAATGAAAATGAAAAAAATTGATAAAATTTAAGAAAACTGGACTATATGATGATCTTTTATCTAGTTTATTTTACTTTTTCTATTTCATTGTCAGTGGTCCCATTTCATTTCAGTTCAGTTCAGTTGCTCAGTCGTGTCCGACTCTTTGCGACACCATGAACCACAGCACGTGAGGCCTCCCTGTCCATCACCAACTCCCGGAGTTCACTCAAACCCATGTCCATCGAGTTGGTAATGCCATCCAACCATTTCTCTGTAATCCCCTTCTCCTCCTGCCCTCAATCTTTCCCAGAATCAGGGTCTTTTCCAATGAGTCAGCTTTTCGCAACAGGTGGCCAAAGTATTGCAGTTTCAGATTCAACATCAGACCTTCCAATGAACATCCAGGACTGATCTTTAGGATGGACTCGTTGGATCTCCTTGCAGTCCAAGGGACTCTCAAGAGTCTGCTCCAACACCACAGTTCAAAAGCATCAATTCTTTGGCGCTCAGCTTTCTTCACAGTCCAACTCTCACATCCATACATGACCATTGGAAAAACCCTAGCCTTGACTAGATGGACCTTTGTTGGCAAAGTAATATCTATACTTTTTAATATAACATCTATTTCTGCTTTATTGACTATACCAAAGCCTTTGACTATGTGGATCACAATGAACTGTGGAAAATTCTGAAAGAGATGGGAATACCAGACCACCCGACCTTCTTCCTGAGAAATCTGTATACGGGTCAGGAAGCAACAGTTAGAACTGGACATGGAACAACAGACTGGTTCTAAATAGGAAAAGGAGTATATCAAGGCTGTATATTGTCACCTTGCTTATTTAACTTATATGCAGAGTACATCATGAGAAATGCTGGGCTGAAGGAAGCACAAGCTGGAATTAAGATTGCTGGGAGAAATATCAATAACCTCAGATATGCAGATGACACCACTCTTATGGCAGAAAGTGAAGAAGAACTAAAGAGCCTGTTGATGAAAGTGAAAGAGGAGAGTGAAAAAGTTGGCTTAAAGCTCAACATTCAGAAAACTAAGATCATGGCATCCAGTCCAATCACCTCATGGAAAATAGATGGGGAAACAGTGGCTGACTTCATTTTTGGGGACTCCAAAATCACTGCAGATGGTGATTGCAGCCATGAAATTAAAAGACGCTTACTCCTTGAAAAGAAAGTTACGACCATTTCATTTAGTCTTTCCAATTTCTCCATCACTTTTTTTCTTGTTCTTTCTCAAGCCTTTATCAAATGTATCAGAAAAGGTTCTTGTGTGTGTGTGTGTGTGTGTATGTATATATATATATAGAGAGAGAGAGTATAATATATATTAGAAAACTTAGGAATTTTTGTTTAGCTAAAAACATATGACACTTTGGCTAAGTATGAATAGAATGCTAGATTTTATAATTTATATTCATTCAAAACTTTGATATAGTTCCATTTATTCTAGTATTACTGCAAAAAGTCTAGAAAGCTTATTATTTTAGTGATTTTCTTAAAAATTTTTGAATGAGGCTTGAAACATCTAATCCAATCTGAGAATATAAAGAAATACTACGTTGTAAAAAAAAATAGGAATTTAACAAGCAATATAATTTTATTAATTGAAGTATAGATTTTATTCAAATTTCACAAAATTTTATGCTAGTGTTCATTATTGGTTTCCATACCTTATTCAAGATTCCACACTGTGTTTAGTTGCATCGAGCAGCTTCAGCTACATGCAACAAATTCTGATAAATTCTCTTTCCATTTGTATTCTGTTACAGATATTTTCTAATTTTCCTTGTTATGACTTCTTAGACATATCCATCATTTAAAAGTGGACATTTAATTTCCAATTACATGGTGTTTTAAAGTATTTTGATATTAATTTCTCATTTTGATATCAATTTATCATTTAAATGCCTTCTTCTCTGCAATCATTCTCTGTGTGTATGTGTGTGTGTTAATTTTTTAACTTTATTGAGGCTTTCAATGGCTAAGTCAAAGATCTCTCTTGATAAATGTCACACTGAACTTGAAAATATGTGCGTTATTTTCAAATATTTTTTGATATTGATTTCTAACCTAATTTCATAGTGATAAGAGAACAGACTCTGTATGATTTCAATACTTTTAGACCATGAAATTATTGCACCTTGTTTATGTCCCTGGATATGTTCCAGTGTCTCCTGGTTTATAGTCTATGGGAACTTGAATAGAATTTGTATCCTGCTGTTACATGAAAGTTGTATAAATCTTAATTATGTTGAATCGGTTCATAGTGCTTTTCAGGTCTACTATATCTCTATTTTTCTGTCTATTCTTTTTATTAATTTTTGAGAGTTTGATATTGAAATTACAACTAAAAATGTATGGCAAAACCAATACAATATTGTAAAGTAAAAAAAAATAATAATAAATAAGGAGTTTAATGAAAAAAAATAATTGTAATATATAGTGGAACTATATGTAACTTTGTTCTGTATTTTCCATGTCTCCTATAAATGTGAGATCATATTTTTAAAATTAAAAAAGAAAGAAGTAAAAAATTAAAAAATAGAATCTTAAAAAAATGTGGGTACCTGTTGTGAGGTAACAAGGTTAATTAACTGAAGTCAATTAAAAGAAGTTGCTTAAAACTTCTCAAAGTTCAACTTAAATTTTATCCAGACAAAAATATATCATGATCTTCAACTTTAAGTCGTTGCAATTTAACAAATGTTACAGTACTTACTATGTGCAAGGCACTGAGCTAGCTGGTTAAATTACCTCCTCCCCCACACTTAGTATTGTCAGACTTTTAAAAATCCATTATTGCTTTTCACTTGCCTCCCAGAGAGTATTAAAGATAATGAATTATGTTTCCAAATGTTTCTCATTTTCCTCTCAACTTCTGTAGTTCAATACAGACATCATTACTTCTCTACTAATATAGTGATTCTGTTTGTCATGCCTGAAACAACTACAGCACAGAGATTAAATACAATCTATACCCACATAAATCACTGAATAAATGAATCATGAAATTAATATGTAAATTGTGTGTTTAACCTCTATTTATACAGCACTGTCTGTCATCATGTTGTAAATCTAAAACTAATTTCAAATTCACAGTTCTTCAAAAAGAACACCATGGTAAAAGCTTGACATATTTATTAACTAAATGTTGAACTATATTGTGTAAGTAATTAACGGTCATGCCAGAACAGGGAGAAAAAAAATATATTTAAGCACAAATGTCACCTGTATGAAATGGCTAAAACTATTTTAGATTAGATTTTTATATTAGTCAAAGAATACTGCTATTTAATTTTTGACAGACAAATCTGTTCCCATTTATTCACGATTCCATTAAGTATTTCACATTTAAATGTGCATGTCACAATCATCCATAGAAAAAAAATTCCCTTCAGTCTCCTTAAAGAAAAGAAGATTCTCAAAAGATTAGATGATAATAAACCCATTCAAAGTTTAGTCAAAACTTCCTCAACTCAGCACATTAACACTTTATTTCTGATATGGGGATAGACTACCTAAAATAAACAATATGTATATGTATTTTAATGATGTACTGAATAACATTATTTAAATGTTTAATGAGTCTTGTCATGACCAACATGGTATTTTCTAAAAAAAAGTATTTTGTTCTATAAAGCTGTTCAAAGAATACAACTCTGAAGTTAAGCATAGCACAAAAATATGTACCCAGAAAAATGTGTTAGACTAAGTATTCTTGTTCCCTCATGCATTTTTATCATTGATTTTAAGAACTCTTTCTTACTCCTAGCTGCTATATTTCTAATCAGATTTTCTCTTAAGAAGTTATATTAAAAAATAAATGCATAAACTATAGGATATGGTATTTAAAATATTTATAATATATAATCTTGATCACAATGAAAAATAATCACTTATTTCAAACGGTCTTGCACATGCACATGAGAGGCAAAATCTGATTCGTGTCTAATTTTCTTATCTAGTTAAATCAAATTAACTGGTTACATTGACAAAAAGCAAATTATAACAAATTTCAAATTCAGCTAAAGAAATCTGTTTCTCAGAGTTTTACCCTTCAATAAACACGTGCTTTAAGTTTCCTCATGTCTGAGCCATTTAGAATGTGCATAAATACTCTCAAAAAAAAATCTAAGGTCCAAAGTCAAGTTTACAAAGTATGAATAACTTTCTGATAAAATATTTCAAAAAGAACTGTACAAAAAACGAGGCAACCAATACTCATAATTTCTATGTTAGCACCTTATCTTGGAAAATACTTCTTTGTTCAATATGTAGTAAATGTCATTAATACTCCACAACCCTCATGGATAGCTTGTCCTGAGCCATCCATATTCTCCTGCCTGATTGTCCTTATAACCACTGGAATGCATTCTTAACACAGTTGACTGGAATTATCAATACACTTCATATTTATGAGGTGGAATTTCTCTGTGTTTAAGGCTTCCTGGTCCCTACCAGATCTGGACCCATATCTGTGGCATTTCCAACCAAACTAAATAGAGCAAATTCCTCCATCCCAGGAATCCTAAAGAGGGGGTCGGGGAGGGAGAGAGGGCCTTAGCTAATCACATCAAATAGAAGCAGAAAAAAAAACATAATCACAATATTTTTATATAGATAGCATTCATTAGAATGAATTAGAGTGCAATAATAAGACAGTTTCCCCTTTGCTTCTTATTTACTAAAAGAAAGAGATGGTCCAATATACTTCACTCCCTTTTACATATGATCTGTCAAGTAGATCTCATGATAGAAAGGTTTCAAGGGACACAAAGTAAGATTATTTGCTAGATGAAATAGCTAAACACCTCAAAAAATAATTAAATGCTATAAGGCATGTTAAGAGTTTAGCACAGTGCCTAGACCATAACTAAGATTCAATAAGTGTTGAATATAATGACAAGAGTGATGATGATGATGAAGATGATAATACCATCATCTCTATTAACAGAATGATAAAGCTGACATATAAGGAAGCATTATACCATTAGTAAATTGCATCTTTCTGAAGATTATAAAACAATGCTACAAAAGTATTAATTATATGAAGTTAAATGAAAAAAGAATGGAGAAATATGTATACCTTGTAATTACAATTTTGCTTAAATAAATAGGTAGAAGTATACATAGAAGAAAAGAAGGAAGATCATGCAATACCTCTGGATGGTAGAAATATAGGCTTGTATTTGCATTTGTGTAGATCCTCAAATGTTCTCTAACATATTTTACTTTTATAATCAGGCTATATATGTATATATATGTAAATTATGAGATGATCTAACCTCTAAACAAAAATAAAAATCCTTGTATCTTATTTTAGCAGTTCTGAGAGTTTTTTAGTCTTAGAATCACTTTCCAAATTATTAATTTATTTAAAATAACAATAATAAAACCAATATATATTAACAAAAATAACATATTATGAAAAAGTTATTTTACAAACCAAAAAATGCATTTTTTTAACATTTTGTGAGAATGATTTCTTTTACACTTTTGTAAATCTAGAAGACAGATGGATTGTCTATCGACTTCTATACTCAATCTAATGCATGATGATGTTCTGGATGAAACACAGGGAGAAAATTCAACTTTATAAACATGTGTAATTGGAAAAGCAGGGGACCTTGTGGATCTCCTGGAAGTATCTTAGGGGCTCCCAGGCAAATCTTAAACCATACTTTGAGAACTGCTGTCTTAACGTGTTATTTTACAAGAATCTTTTCCCATAATTTTACAATAATTCTCATCTTGGAAAGGAAATTATGACCTATTACTTTCCTAAAAATAGAGTAGGTCAAGGAACAATATGTTACTCTTCCAGGAGTAAAAATTTGGCATGCTGCTGCTGCTGCTAAGTCACTTCAGTCCTGTTTGACTCTGTGCGACCCCATAGACAGCAGCCTACCAGGCTCCCCCATCCCTGGGATTCTCCAGGCAAGAACACTGGAGTGGGTTGCCATTTCCTTCTCCAATGCATGAAAGCAAAAAGTGAAAGTGAAGTCACTCAGTTGTGTCCGACTCTTAGCGACCCCATGGACTGCAGCCCAGCAGGCTCCTCCGTCCATGGGATTTTCCAGGCAAGAGTACTAGAGTGGGGTGCCATTGCCTTCTCCCAAAATTTGGCATAATTTGGCTGAAAAGTATGATGATTAATGTGTATGTAGATCAATTAGGATTTCCTGATGCTTTTCTGCTTTGAACTGTGGTGTTGGAGAAGACTCTTGAGAGTCTCTTGGACTGCAAGGAGATCCAACCAGTCCATTCTGAAGGAGATCAGCCCTGGGATTTCTTTGTAGGGAATGATGCTAAAGCTGAAACTCCAGTACTTTGGCCACCTCATGCGAAGAGTTGACTCATTGGAAAAGACTCTGATGCTGGGAGGGATTTGGGGGCAGGAGAAGAAGGGGACGACAGAGGATGAGATGGCTGGATGGCATCACTGACTCGATGGTCATGAGTCTGAGTGAACTCCTCGAGTTGGTGATGGACAGGGCGGCCTGGCGTGCTGCAATTCATGGGGTCACAAAAAGTCGGACACGACTGAGCGACTGAACTGAACTGAACTGAACTGATGCTTTTCTTGTTTCCCTAAAAAGAGATACCTGAGTCTTTTTTTTTTTTTTTTTTTAAGGAAAATCCCTATGTTAATCTAGATGCCCAGTTACAAATCATATAAATCAAACAAGATTGTGCTGCATGGAAAGAAAAACAACTCACTGCTCATTTCTAACTCTGCTAATAATTCTCTCTGTGGTTTTAGGCAGGTCACTTATTTTTATTTTTTTTTATTTTTTTATTTTTTAACTCTACAATATTGTATTGGTTTTGCCATATATCAACATGAATCTGCCACAGGTATACATGTGTTCCCCATCCTGAACCCTCCCCCCTCCTCCCTCCCCATACCATCCCTCTGGGTCATCCCAGTGCACCAGCCCAAAGCATCCAGTATCGTGCATAGAACTTGGGCTGGCAACTGGTTTCATATATGATATTATACATGTTTCAATGCCATTCTCCCAAATCATCCCACCCTCTCCCTCTCCCACAGAGTCCAAAAGACTGTCCTGTACATCAGTGTCTCTTTTGCTGTCTCACATACAGGGTTATCGTTACCATCTTTCTAAATTCCATATATATGCATTAGTATATTGTATTGGTGTTTTTCTTTCTGGCTTACTTCACTCTGTATAATAGGCTCCAGTTTCATCCACCTCATTAGAACTGATTCAAATGTATTCTTTTTAATGGCTGAGTAATACTCCATTGTCATTTAAAATCAATATGTGACTAAAATGATGATGAATAAAGTTACCATCCTCCTCATATTACAAATTTACTCTAAATACTTTGTTAGAATTTTTTCTTCTGTAAATTAGGTGTATTTCATTTTGTTTATTAAAAATGCTATCGGTTTTGGTAACTTGGTGATTTTATATATATATATATATCTCCTAGATTATATTATATTGATGACATTATATTAATTTTTAAAAATAACAAGAAAAAAGGTGGCTGTTGTCATTTAACCATTTCTAGGAAAATAATGGCTATATAAGTTATAAGCCTAGTGGAAAGGGAAAGAGACTAACATTTTTCAATTAGTTATAATGCACAAAGCACTGTGCTTGGTTCTTTTCGTATGTCATCCCAGGAATTTTCCCAATAATTTATCATCACAATTTACTGATGAAGAGATCTATACTCAAAAAGGGTAATAAGTAGCCTCCTTAAAATTGCAGAGTTACTGATGTAGAATTGCAGTTAGCCAGAAATCAAGACCTGGGCTCTATACATTTTACTACATGCAGTACCTTCTTATAACTGAATGTCATTCCAACCTAACATATCTTTCATGCTAAACCAAAAGTGTGAATTCTTTAAAATTTTTGTTTCTGATTTTTTTAAATTTTATTTTATTTTTAAACTTTACATAATTGTATTAGTTTTGCCAAATATCAAAATGAATCCACCACAGGTATGTTCCCCATCCTGAACCCTCCTCCCTCCTCGCTCCCCATACCATCCTTCTGGGTCGTCCCAGTGCACTAGCCCCAAGCATCCAGTATCGTGCCTCGAACCCACATCAAATCAAGTAGAGAATTTTTATCATCATTTACCTATTCTGCTTGCTAGGATGGGAAGGAATTACTAAAAGGGAGCATTTTCTTCACCTCGTGTTTAAGTTGGAGGTTGGCACTGCACCGTCTTTCTGCCCCTCCTGGAGATTTATGTTAAAGACATAATGTTCTCCTACTTTTTTTGTTTTCATCTGTTTTCTGTCTCTGTCTGACATTTCATTCTGGAAAGGAGAAAGAGCTGCTCATTTCAGTGGCAGGAAAGAACAATCTTCGATTTATAACATGCTAGGAACCCATCACTGTGATAGAACAATCTTTCCCCCAGACGTCTCTCCATTACTGAAGCTGATGCCTCCTTGCCCTGATGCCACTTCAGTACTGATCTCTCAGTCCAACAGTAAGGCTAATGGCATCACCTGTCCCTGTGTGCATTTTTCATCTTTATCTCAGAAAAAAAAAAAAAAAAAAACTTCTTCTGTGAGTTCTTTAAACAAACTGAAAATATATTTCCACAATTGTTTTTTTTTTACAAACCTCCTCCCTCGCATATATATTTGAGTGTCAAACCACAAACTTGGCAGTGTACCTTAAATTGTACTTGCTTTCCTTCCTTCCTTTCCTTAATAAGTGCTTTATTTCTTGGGAATACAAGAAAAACTAAGTAGAGAAGCTTCATTTGCCGAGAACTGCAGAAATAGCAAATCAAGAAATTATTTAATTACTATTGGGAAGTCACTGGAATAGATACAAGGATTCTTTGTTAAAAGCCTCTTTGCTAAAGCTGAGTTTTATTCTTGGCTGTATTTTTTGAATTTGGCATATGGTATAAATTAGATACTGAAATAAGGCTTTTAATTGCTTTTCAAAAAGTACTGAAGAGTGAACCCCAAAGAAAGGGAGAGAGCATCATATGAGAATCTCAAGTTTCTAGGAAGGTAATGAATAAGAGAAAGAAAAGATGAATAAATGGTCATTTATGTTTAGGCAATCAGCAACAATTCTGAATATTATATCTGCCTTACTCTGAAGTAGACAGAGGAATATTAAAGTGATGCTGTTACACATACCTGTACAAGGATCATTTAGAATACATGCTCAAATTCATTTAAACGTGTTAGGAAGTATTAGCCACCTGTCAGAAACTCTAATTTCCCCATGTTTTGAAATGTAGATACTATATTCAAAGTAAAATATATTTTGATTAAGGCTGATCATCTAAAAAAGTTTTAATGTCCCCCTTATATCCAGGAATTGCTCTTACAGTTGATTCTTTTCAACTTAGTATCCCTTGACTTAAAATATTCATAGGGATCACTTGAAAATCTAATAAATTACACAAAATATTTGTTAGGATTTAATATATTTCTCTGTAAATATGAGAAGTATACTGACCAGAGTGTCAAAAGCACAGATAACATATTCTGCAAATATCTGTCACCTCCTTACTAGAATAACCTCCCTAACACAGTAAACATGAAGGTCCAACCACATTTCTGGATGACTTGTATAGTATTTATGAATTTAGCCTTTCTTTATCTTTCCATCCACCTCAGAGTTTCCTGGTTTTCAAAGTCCATCTGGTTCTTAAACTAAAGACAAATGCAAACAGAGGGTAAATGTTAAATTTTTTTTGTTGATGAGTAGCACATTCCTCTGAGTCACATTTATCCTAAGTTCCCTTAAAACTCGTAAACTGATGCCATAAAAACTATTATTTACCTCTGACGTCAAAATTGGTTTAGAACCCTATTTTCCAGGGCTATTTAGATGTTATATTTTAATCTTGCTAGTCTTGTTTGAAGCTTTTTTTTTTTTGTAAGAAATTCTTGGAGTTGGATATCAACATGCAAAAAAAGCAACACATATTAATCATCTGGACAAAAACAGTTTAATACAAGGGAATTTAGGAAGTAGTCATTTAAGAGGTGACAAGATGGTCAGTGAATGAGAAGTCTCAAACAGGCTAAAATATTTCTTCATTTAGTGAAACAGATAAAATTTTCTGCTTTTACATCTTTGATACTTCTATGAGACTGTGAAGACAGATCATCTCCAAGATTCATTTAAAGTATATATCTATTTTCAATAGACAACTGTGTTTTATATAAAATCTTCTAATGATATACTTTTAATATTCACAGCAAATTAAGATACATCACATAACTGGAAAGGTAACTATACAAGTTAGGAGTCAGAAATCTTACAGGGAAATGTGCCTTGTTGAAACTAACTGGAAACCTCACATTGGTGCTCTAGTAAGTTAATCACCTGAGTTAAAGGTAGGCTGCCTTTTATTTTATCTTAGAAGTAAACCAACAGCAGTGAGGCTTTTATAATGACACTGTTATAATCAATATTGTAGCCTCAGGTGTTAATGCTTCGTTTACCTTTAAAAGCAAATGAAATAGCCCAGAGAGATCAATACTATAAGCTCTTTATTTGGTGTTAAATTACCATGGATTCACTGAATTATTATATTGCAGAGATTTTTCAGTGACATTAATTTAAAAACCAAATAAATGTTTTTCAGAATGGTATATCTAATTTCTTTGTAAGAACTTTGTAGTTACCTATACAAGGAGTTTATAATAATGTTTAGAATTCAGATAACATGTTCAGAATTTATATTAACCTAAAATGAACAAAATGAGAAAGGATGTAAAATGATGAAAGAGTACAGTCATAAAATATGTAATATCTTTAATAATTGTTTTTATAACTCCAGTTAATTGCATGTATCCATATAACAACATGAACCCATTTCCCTAGAACAAAACAATACTCTGAGCTAGAAATGTCCAAGTGATACGCAAGTATTTGATATTCCTCCTGAACTAGTACCAAAATAATAGATAATCAGTTGTCAAACATAACTAGCCACTATATATACACGATCCCACTGATTACATTTTAATTAGCTTTTCTTTGATTATCTTGAATTTTCACATTTATTTTAACTCCTTTGCCATGGATGGGAAGAATTGGTGGTGGAGAATTCATAGTGAGTTTTTTTTTTTTCAATATTTCCTCAAAGTAAGACAGTTAAAACAATATTTTTGTTTTACTGGTTTTATCACATTATGTCCTATATTATTTTCTATAATATTAATTTTGTTCTTATAGTCTTGCCTTAAATCCTTTATGAGACTAACTCTTACTGACAATGCAAAACTTTATTAAATAATTAAAATTTTATAAAGTATATAACACAAGGTATGAATATATTTTTCTGTTTTATGTTCTATGGTTTTGCCAGTTATCATATATAATGTGTACTCAACAGAAATAAAATTTTCTTCTCTTCCTGTAAAAATTTTAGTAGCAATCTCTATAACCTAAATACGTAAAATCCTAGTAACTGTACTATGTTTACAAAGTGCTTAAAATTTATAAATCTTTTTAATGCTTATGATAGACATATAAGATGACAAGAATAAATATTTCTTCTTCTTTTACAGATGCAGAAGCTAAGATTGAGAGAAGCTAATGACTTGCATAATGTTACACAGATAGCAATAAGACTAGAAATGTTCTGCCAGCTATTTCAGTCTTCCATCTGCTACAACGTCAGCCTCAGTCTAATCAAATCTTTTCTTGATAAATCCATGAATTAGTTATAACCATATCTTTCTAAGATATTTATTCAGTATTAGTAGTATTAGGATAATTAATTGACTCAGTGGATGATTATACAACAGAAAGACTTCTATTCTCTTTTTACATTCAATGTAGACATAGAATAAACTCACATTGATGTAAGCAATGCTCTTGAGTGGCTTTGCAATATGACCTCTCTTAGGAGCTAATAACAGATTAAACTCTTTTAGGAATAGTCTCCCTTTTATTAAAACAAGATAATCAATTCTTAAAATATAATATACTGTAACACTCACTGAATTTCCCAGATAGTCAGATATTGACATATGATAAAGTAAAAATGAATTATTCTAAACTATTGACACAAAAATTTTAGCAAATATTAAACCTAATACTACAAAAATACTGCCAATTGCCTAATGTTATGGAGATGAGGTGAAAATGTAAATAACCTGGTGGTTCCAGACAGAAAAATGTAATAGATTCCATGACTCTGAAAACAATGCCACCTCATGGTTAATTTATGACCTGATGGAATATTATACATTAGCCTTCATAAACAATGATCAGGTATTTTTCAAACATCTCCTCTTTATATACTACAATTCTAGATTTATTCAGATAGACTGAAAAATATAACCAGAGACAGTGGAGAACACATATTTCTTGGAAGAAACCCTGAGTGGTAAAAACAAGAAAGAAAATATTCTCTGTCTCTGTAAAAATCCATTTCAAGTAGTGGGCAACCTATCACATCAAGAAAATCAGCAGATGAAAAATAATATCTCTTAAAGAGGTAATGATCAGAAAATGAAGGCTGACAGAGTAACTATCTCTTCACTGTCATCTAGTTTTAAAAAACATTTTGGGAAGGATGAAGAAGAAGAAATAAAATAATAATACCCTGATACAGTAGCCACAGTGATTCTCTTTTTATATCCAATTGAGAAATACATGTCGCTTAAAGGAATGAGGTTTGAGAATATCCAATTATGACATTTCATAGACTTTCAAAATGCATATCCTACTTGTTGATCGACAAAATACAGCAAAACTCTGGACTGGTGAGTATATTTTTAAAATTCAGAATTGAGATTAATCAAATTAATCCTTCAAGATTATTGAATACTTCACTTCCAGGACTGCATCAGCTTACAAGGCTGGTTTCAAATGCGTTTAAATAGAGTCATTTTGGAAGTTGCTTGCTTTAGTTGTAATTAGTGAAATGAAAAGATCGAAATTAAGTGAATAACATTGAGCTTTTTCATGGAGAAATGATGACCCTGAATAGGACACTGGTTCTTCCCACCTTGGGGACTGTGCAGTCAATATCAGGTTATCACATATAGATCCTCACTGAATAAAATTTTATGTATTTAAAAATACCTAAGCAATACAATCTCACCTCAAGAAACAAGAAAAATCTCAAATAAACAGCCAAACCACTAGAGAAAGAAGAAAAAAACAAAACTCAAACCTAGTAGAAGGAAAAAGAGTCATAAAGATCAGAGTAGAAATAAATGAAATAGAAATGAAGAAAACAATGGCAAAGACCAATGAAACTGGTCTGGTTCTCTGAGTAGATAAAATAAATAAATCTTTAACTATATTCATCAAGAAAAATGAGAGAGAATTCAAATCAATAAAATTATAAATGAAAAAAGAGAACTTACAACTGATACCAAAGAAATACAAAGGACCATAAGAAACTATATGCCAATAACAATGACAACCTGGAAGTAATGGACAAGTTCTTTGAAAGGTAGAGCTTCCAAAACTGGACTAGGAAGAAATGAAAATATGAACAGACCAATTACAATTAATGAAACTGTGATTTAAAATCTTCCAACAAGCAAAAGTTCAGGACCAGATGGCTTCATAGGCAAATTGTATCAAATATTTAGAGAAGAGTTAACATTTATCCTTTTCAAACTCTCCTAAAAAACAGGTACAGTCACATGTAACAAAATGAAATTAGATCATTTCTTAACTCCAAACACAAAAATAAGCTCAAAATGGATTAAAGACCTGAATGTTAGACCAGACACTATAAAACTCATAGAGGAAAAGATATGCAGAACACTCTCTGACATAAATCACAGCAATATCTTTTTCAATCTACCTCCCAGAATAATGGAAAGAAGAGCATAAATAAACAAATGGGACCTACTTAAACTAAAAGCTTTTGCACAGCAAAGGAAAAATAAAACGAGAGACAACACACAGACTGGGGGAAAATATTTGCAAATGATGTGACTGATAAAGGAATAGTCTCCAAAAATGACAAATGGCTTATGACACTTAATAGCATCAAAATAAACAACTCACTCAAAAAATGGGCAGAAGACCTGAATAGACATTTCTCTAAAGAAGACATCCAGATGGCCAATAGGCACACAAAAAGATGTTCCACACCAATAGTAATTAGAGAAATGCAAATCAAGTCTGTGGGAGAGGGAGAGGGTGGGATGATTTGAGAGAATATCATTGAAACATGTATATCATCACATGTGAAATACATCGCCAGTCCAGGTTCAATGCATAAGACAGGGCTGGTACACAGGGACAACCCTGATGGATGGGATGGGGAGGGAAGAGGGAAGGGGGGTCAGGATGAGGGACACATGTACACCCATGGCTGATTCATGTCAATGTATGGCAAAAACCACTACAATATTGTAAAGTAATTAGCCTCCAATTAAAATAAATTAATTCATTTAAAAAAACTACAATGAGATAACATCTCACACTGGTTAGAACGGCTATCATCAAAAAATCGACAAATACTGGAGATGATGTGGAGAGAAGGGAGCCCTCCTGCAATGTTGGCAGGAATGTAAATTGGCACAGCCACTATAGAGAACATTATGGATGTTCCTTAAAAAACTAATACAGAGCTACCATATGACCCTGCAATCCCACTCCTGGGCATATATTCAGAGAAAAACATGGCCCAAAGATACATGCACCCCAATATTCATTGCAGCACTGTTTACAATAGACAAGACATGGAAACAACCTAAATGTCTATCAACAGAGGAGTGGATAAAGAAGATGTGGTACATATACACAATGGAATATTACTCAGTCATTAAGAAGAATGACATAATGCCATTTGCTGCAACATGCATGGACCTAGAGATTGTCATACTGAGTGAGGTAAGTCAGAGAGACTAAGAGAAATACCATATGATATCCCTTATATGTGGAATACAAAAAGAAATTATACAAATGGACTTATTTTCAAAAAAGAAAGAGACTCATAGAAAAAAACTCATGGTTGCCAGGGGGGAAGGGATAGTTACAGACTTTGGGAAGGTCATGTGCACACTGCTATATTTAAAATGGATAATCAACAAAAGCCTATTTTATAGCACATGGAACTCTGCTCAATATTATATGCCAGCCTGGATGAGAGGGAGAATGGATACATGTTTATGTATGGCTGAGTCCCTTCGCTCTTCACTTGAAATTATCACAATCTTGTTAATCGGCTATACCCCAATACAAAATGTTTTTGGTGTTAAAAAATAAAAATAATTTTTTTAAAAAATGCATAAAATGGGTAGTTTTGCCATTCTTTGAATGGAACCATCAATATCGTGAAATGGCTATACTACTCAAAGCAATCTACAGATGTGACACAATATCTGTCAAATTACCAATGGTATTTTTCACATAATTAGAACAAAAAAGTTGCAATTTGTATAAAAACACAAAAGACCCCAAATTGCCAAAGTAACTAGAGAAAGAAAAACGGAGCTGGAGGAATCAAGCTCCCTGACTCAGACTATACTACAAAGTTACAGTAATCAAAACAGTATGGTACTGGCACAAAAACAGAAATATAGGTCAATGGATCAGGACAGAAAGCCCCGTGATAAACCCATGTACCTATAGTCACCTAATCTATGAAAAGGAGGCAAGAATATACAATGGAGAAAAGACAGTCTATTCACTAAGTGGTGCTGGTAAAACTGAACAACTATGTATAGAAGAATGAATTTAGAACACTCCCTAACACCATACACAAAAATAAAGTTTAAATGAATCACAGACCTAAATGTAAAGCCCAGACACTACAAAACTCTTAAAGGAAAACATATGAAGAACACTTCTTGACATGAATTGCAGCAAGACCTTTGTTAGATTCACTTCCTAGAGTAGTGAAAGTTAAGACAAATTAAAAAAAAAAAAAAGAGAGAGAGACCTAATTAAACTTAAAAGCTTTTGCACAGCAAAGAAAACCATAATCAAAAAGACAACCCTTAGAATGGGAGAAAATATTCGCAAATGCAGCAACTGACATGGGATTAATCTCCAAAATATACAAACAGTTCACACAGCTCAATTAAAAAAAAATTCAAAAAATTGTGGGAACACCTAAACAGACATTTCTCCAAAGAAAACATAGAGATAGCCAAAAAACATATGAAAAGATGTTCAATATCACTAACCATTAGAAAGAAAGAAAGTGAAAGTGGAGGTCACTCAGTTGTACCTGACTCTTTGCAACCCCATGGACTATACAGTTCATGTAATTCTCTAGGCAAAAACCTGGAGTACGTAACCTTTCCCTTCTCCAGGGGATCCCCCCAACCCAGGGATCAAACCCAGGTCTCTCCCATTGCAGGTGGAATCTTTACCAGCTGAGCCACAAGGGACACCCAAGAATACTGAAGTGCGTAGCCTAAACCTTCTCCAGCAGATCTTCCTGACCCAGGAATCAAACCAGGGTCTCCTGCACTGCAGAAAGATTCCTTACCAACTGAGCTATCCAGTCCACTAATCACTAATCATTAGAGAAATACAAGTCAAAACTACAATGAGGTATCACTTCACACTGGTCAGTATGGCTATCATCAAAAAAATCTACAAATAAAACATGCTGGAGAGGGTGCATTCATATATTGTTGGTGGAAGTGTAAATTGGTACAGCCACTATGGAGAAAAGTATGCAGGTACCTCAAAAACCTAAAATTAGAACTACTATATGACCCAGCAATCCTACTACTGGGCATATACCAAGAGAAAAATGTAACTCAAAAAGATGCATGCAGCCCAAGGTTCATTGCAGCACTATTTACAATAGCCAGGACAGGGAAGCAACCTAAATGTCCATCAACAAGGAATGGATACAGAAGGTGTGGTACATATATACAAGGGAATATTATGCAGCAATAAAAAGTAACAAAAGTGTGCCATTAGCAGAGATGTGAATAGACCTGGAGACTGTCATAAAGAGTAACATAAGTCAAAAAGATTTTTTTAAATCATATAATATCACTTATATGTGGAATCTAGAAAAATAGTACAAATGAACATATTTGCAAAGCAGAAATACAGACACAAATGCAGAGAACAAACTTATGGATACCAAGGAGGGAAGTGGAGTCAAATGGACTGGAGATTGGACTGACATCTGTACAGTACTATGTAAGAAATAGGGCTTCACTGGTAGTCCAGATGGTAGTGAATCCATCTACAATGCAGGAGACCCAGGTTTGGTCCCTGGGTTGGGAAGATCCCTTGGAGAAAGAAATGGCAACCCACTCCAGTATTCCTGCCTGGAGAATCCCATGGACAGAGGAGCCTGGCAGGCTACAGTCCATGGGGTTTCAAAGAGTCAGACATCAGTTAGCAACTAACACTATACTTTCCTATGTATAAAATAGATTACTAATATGAACCTGGGCTTCCCCGGTGGCTCAGTGGTAAAGAATCTGCCAGCAACGCAGGAGACACAGGAGATGCGGGTTCAATCCCTGAGTCAGGAAGATTCCCTGGAGGAGGAAATGGTAATCCATTCCAGTATTTTTACCAGAAAAATCCCATGGACAGAGCAACCTGTCAGGCTACAATACATAGGGCTGCAGAGAATCAGACACTACTGAGCAACTAAGCACAATGGGTATCTATTGTATAGTACAGGAATTCTATTCACTTCTCTGTGGCAACCTAAATGGGAAGGAAATCTAAAAAAAAAAAAAAAAAAAAGAGGCTATGCATATATGTATAACTGATACTTTTCTGTATAGCAGAAACTAACACAACATTGTATAGCAACTATATTCCAACAAAAATTAATTAAAAATATCTATGCAGACACATATTTTCCCTTCTGATAATTTTATATGTCTTCATTTTATACAATGAGAATACTAAAACAGAGAAGATTGATTATAGCAAGCGTTAACTGGAGAGTGGGAGAGAGGCTCCAGAGGGAGGGGAAATACGTATAAATATGTTACACAGCAGAAACTAACACAACATTGTAAAGCAACTATACTCCAATAAAAATAAATAAAAGAAAATAATAAAGTAGAGAAACCAGAACTCTAACACTCTTCTTGATGATGGGAATATAAAACAATTTGGCAGCATCTATAAAACTTAGAATAAAAGTATCTTATGATACAGTGTGTTTGTGTGTGTGTGTGTGTGTGTGTGTGTGTGTGTATATATATATACATATATATATATTCTTCACATCAAGAATGAGGGCATATGTCCACCAAAAGACATTAGGACAAACACACAAATGTTCATAGAAACACTATTCATAATAGCCCCCCAAATTGAAACAACCCAAAATTCCATCAGCATTAGAATAAAAAATAAATTGTGAAATACCATGGTATATTTATACAATGGTGGACTTCCCTGGTGGCTCAGATGGTAAAGTGTCTGCCTACAATGCGAGAGACCCAGGTTCAATCCCTGGGTTGAGAAGATGCTCTAGAGAAGGAAATGGCAACCCACTCCAGTACTCTGGCCTGGAAAATCCCATGGATGGAGGAACCTGGTAGGCTACAGTCCATGGGGTCGCAAAGAGTTGGACATGACTGAGTGACTTCACTCACATTCATACAATGGAGAATTTGTTGTTGTTGTTGTAGTTCATTTGCCAAGTTGTGTCTGACTCTTTGTGACCCAATGGACTGAAGCAAGCCAAGCCTTCCTGTCCCTCACCATCTCCAGAAGTTTTCCCAAATTCATGTTCAGTGCATTGGTGATGTCGTCCAGCCATCTCATTCTCTGATGGCCTCTTCTGCCCTCAATATTTCCCAGCATCAGGGACAAGGGAGAATTATGCAGCGATAAAAAATAACAAACTACCACTGCACATAAAAACTTGAATGTATCTCACAGGCAACAATGAATAAAAGAAGCCATATACCAAAGGCTACATACATTGTGATTCTATTTAGAGGAAGCTCAATAATAGGCAAGGGGCTTCCCAGGTGGCTCAGTGGTAAAGAATTTGCCTGCCAATGCAGGAGCCTCAGGAGATGCAGGCTAAATCCCTGGGTCAAGAAGTTCCCCTCTGGAGGAGGAAATGGCAACCCACTCCAGTGTTCTGAGTCAGACAAGACTGAGCAACTTCATTTTCACTTTTCACTTTCATGCACTGGAGAAGGAAATGGCAACCCACTCCAGTATTCTTGCCTGGAGAATCTCAGGGATGGAGGTGCCTGGTGGGCTTCCATCTATGGGGTCGCACAGAGTTGGACACGACTGATGAGACTTAGCAGCAGCAGCAGTGAATAATAGGAAGAATGAAGCAGACTCACAAATACACAGAACAATCTAGTGGTTACCAGTGAGAAGAGGGAAAGGCAATGTAGGGATAGGGGATTAAGAGATATGAAGTATCATATATAAAATAAGCTATAAGCATATATTATACAATATAGGGAATACAGCCAATATCCATAATAACTATAAATGGAGTATTACCTATAAAAATAATTTAAAAATATATAATGATAAATATAAGAATATAGCTTAACCTTTAGCAGGGTGATAGAATCTGAAAAGGGCCAAAAGGGGGGAGGTTTTGGGATTCTGCTGATGATCTAATTCAGGGTGCTGGCTTTACAAGCACAGGTACATTTCACTTGTGAAAATTAATCAAGCTGTATACTTGTGATTTGTGCACTCCTCTATAGGTATATTTCATTAAAATGGAAAAAAAGAAAATTAACAATCTGAATTAGTTACCTCAAAGTTCACCCCAGTAACCATGAGTGCTTTATCTCATCACTCTTACCTGTAATAATACTACATTAACTATGATATAAACTATGATGAATAAGATTTGGTATTGTGGCCTTACTATTTTCTCTATTAGCAGAGAAGTGACTCACTGACACCAAAAAATGCAAACCTAAAGATCTTTGTTTTCTTTTGATTTTTAGTACTACTCACTTTCAAGGAGTTATCTATTAATTGTCATAAATATACACACACTAAAGCCATCCTGTCATAGTTGAATGATTTATAAATATGATTTGTAAAAGATTTATAAATATCATGATATATCTGCTTGCTTTGTTTAAATAACAATGTTAAAATGTTTTTAATGAAAACCCTCTTTCTTGAATTTTAATATAAAATTTAGTTACCCCACGAATCAACTGAATTCAAGACAAAAGCATACACCCAATATTGGAAACTTTAAAAACCTAAATTTTGAATTATTTCATGTTCTTGCATTATGTACTGGGAGGGACACACATTCATTATGTCATGCAAACTGTTATTGTATCTGAACTGCTCTTTTATATTTATATAAGTATAGATACAATCAGAAAGAAGCAATGGAAAATTTTATTAAAGTAAACACTATCCAAATGTTGAATTTTCTTTAAGTAAATATTGAGTATTACTCTTGTAGAAGATTAATAAATGGGCAATGACTTTTGCTGGAACATTGTATTTTTACCAACATATACATTATTTTCAAAGTTTAAGAATAGGTTTAATAACCTTAAAAGCTGCTGCTTTGGCATTTGGGGTCTTTTGTTATGACGAACTTGATTACGTCCTTGTAGGAATGTATCACATGTGTCTAGTGCTACCAGATAGCCATAGAGATATTTGAACACAGATATACCTGTGGTGGATTCATTTCGATATTTGGCAAAACTAATACAATATTGTAAAGTTTAAAAATAAAATAAAATTTAAAAAAAAAGATATTTGAAGGCTTTCAATTAAGGAAATAAAGCTGTATTTAAATTTTATCACTACAGCAAAATATTAAATCAGGGCTAATGTCCCCTCCTCCTTTATTTTTAACCCAATCTGGATTGCTGGAAACACACTATGAATGTTTCCCATATCATTAAGAAAAGCTTGATGATGTTGACAAGGGGAACCTACCAAAAGGCATCTAAAGATCATCACACAAAAAATGAGGCTAATGAGGTAAGAAGAGTAATTGCAGGCAAATCATTAGAATTAAAAAGATACTTATTATAGCACTGTGAATATGACCCTATAAAATCTGTCAAGTAAAACTAACAGAACCTCAATTAGCCAAAAAGATCCACAAATGGATTAATCTGATTTAGGAAATTTTGATTACCTTGGGATTAAGGTGAAAACTGCTTTTGTTTAAAAACTTGAACATCAATCTAAAATGATTAAAGATCTCACAAGAGCACATGATCATAATTCTGCATGTCAGTGATCATACAATGTCGAAAAAGAGAGAGGACTAAATATGTACTTCAAAACGATACTCCATCAAAGTCATCTGTTCTAGATTTCCACAAGTATCAGATACATGTCTTTTTTCCCCTTTTAAATAGGCTTCCTTCTAACAGTGAATTATAGGGGAAATAATTATATGAGACATAATAGATGAGTTTATGTTAACTTTAAATTTCAGTTCTTTTACTCACTCCTTCATTCATTTATTCTTTTAATAAGCATTTACTATGTACCCACAAAGTATGAGACATTGTTTGATGGTTGAGGATACAAACTCAAGACATGGTTCCTTTTTTTTTTTTAATTTATTTTTAACTGGAGGATAACTGCTTTACAATATTGTGTTAGTATCTGTCATACATTAACATGAACCAGCCATAGGTATAGACATATGCCCTCTTTTTTGAACCTCCCTCCCAACTCCTACCCCATCCCACCCACCTAGATTGTCAGAGAGCACCAGGTTTGAGCTCCCTGTGTCATACAGCAAATTCTCACTAGCTATCTGTTTTATATATGGTAATGTATATGTTGCAATGTTACTCTTTCAATCATCTCTCCCTCTCCTTCCACCATTGTGTCCACAAGTCTGTTTTCTATGTCTGTGTCTTCATTCCTGCCCTGCAAATAGGTTCATCAGTACCATCTATTTAGATTCCACATATATGTGTGACTGAGCAACTGATCTGATCTGATACAATATTTATTTTGCTGACTTACTTCACTCTGTATAATAGTCTCTAGGTTCACCCACCTCATTAGAACTGTCTCAACTGTGTCCCTTTTTATGGCTGAGTCATATTCCATTGTATATATGTACTACAGTTTCTTTATCCATTCATCTGTCAATGGACATCTAGGTTGCTTCCTTGTTCTGGCAATTTTAAATACTGCTGCAGTGAACATTGGGGTACATGTGCCTTTTTCAATTATAGTTTCCTCAGGGTATATGCCCAGGAGTAGGGCTGTTGGATCATATGTTATTTTTATTCCTAGTTTTTTTAAGGAATCTCCATACTGTTCTCCATATAAAGTGAAAGTGAAGTAGCTCATCCATGTCCGACTCTTTGCGACCCCGTGAACTGTAGCCTACCAGCCTCCTCCATTCATGGGATCTTCCAGGCAAGAATACTAGAGTGGGTTGCCATTTCCTTTTCCAGGAGATCTTCCTGACCCAGGGATGAAACCTGCATCTCCTGCACTGTAGGCAGACACTTTACCATCTGAGCCACCAGAGAAGTCTATAATGGCTATGCTAATTTACATTCCATCCAACAATGCAAGAAGGTTCCCTTTTCTCCATACCCTCTCCATCGTTTACTTGTTTGTAGATTTTTTTTTTTTTTTAATGATGGCCATTCTGACTGGTGTGAGGTGATATCTCATTGTAGTTTTGATTTGCATTTCTCTGATAATGAGAGGCGCTGAGCATCTTTTCATGTGTTTATTAGCCATCTGTTTATATTCTTGTCCTGGATATTAGGTCCAGTGGGAAAGTCAAACTAGTAAAAACAGCTATTGAACAGCTTAGTAAGTGCTTTATAGGAATATGGACATGGCTATGTCAACAGAGAAGAGGCTCATCTAAATGTGACTGAGCAGAGGCACCCCCAGAGAAGTTATGAACTACATGAATACATGACCTAAGTGGAGAGGGACAACTAAACAGAAGAACTTCATGCCTAAAATGGTGAAACAGCATAAAGTATGTGAAGTTCATTGAAGGTCGGTAGCAGGAAATGGTGGAAAAGGAGACAAGACAGGAAGCTAAACCAAAGAGTTAAAATTTTATTACAAAAAGTCAAAGTTAACAGTTATAACCATGTTGATAGTATCTATTCTTGATATGATGTGATGAAAATGGCACTTTATCTCTTTGGTCTTACTCCAAGTAACTCATAACCCAAGATTATCATGAAAAAAAAATTAGATAAATCTCATTAAGAATATTCTACAATGAAAGAAATCAAAGATGACACAAGTAGATGGAGAAGTATACCATGTTCATGGATCAGAAGAATCAATATAGTGAAAGTGAGCATACTACCCAAAGCAATCTATAGATTCAATGCAATCCCTATCAAGCAACCAACAGTATTTTTCACAGAACTAGAACAAACAATTTCACAATTTGTATGGAAATACAAAAAACCTCGAATAGCCAAAGCAATCTTGAGAAAGAAGAATGGAACTGGAGGAATTAACCTGCCTGACTTCAGGCTCTACTACAAAGCTACAGTCATCAAGACAGTATGATACTGGCACAAAGAGAGAAATTTAGATCAGTGGAACAAAATAGAAAGCCCAGAGATAAATCCACGCACCTATGGACACCTTATCTTTGACAAAGGGGGCAAGAATATACAATGGAGAAAAGACAATCTCTTTAACAAGTGGTGCTGGAAAAAACCGGTCAACCACTTGTTAAACAATGAAACTAGAACACTTTCTAACACCATACACAATAATAAACTCAAAATGGATTAATAAACGTAAGACCAGAAACTATAAAACTTCTAGAGGAAAACATAGGCAAAACACCCTCTGACATAAATCACAGCAGGATCCTCTATGACACACCTCCAAGAGTAATGGAATTAAAAGCAAAAATAAACAAATGGCACCTAATTAAACTTAAAAGCCTTTGCACAATGAAGGAAACTATAATCAAGGTGAAAAAATAACCTTCAGAATAGGAGAAAATAATAGCAAATGAAGCAAATTACAAAGAATTAAGCTCAAAAACATACAAACAGCTCCTGCAGGTCAATTGCAGAAAAATAAATGACCCAATCAAAAAATGGGCCAAAGAACTAAACAGACATCTCTCCAAAGAAGACACAGATGGCTAACAAACACATGAAAAGATGCTCAACATCACTCATTATTAGAGAAATGAAAATCAAAACCACAATGAGGTACCATCTTACACCAGTAAGAATGGCTGATATCAAAAAGTCTACAAACAATAAATGCTGGAGAGGGTGTGGAGAAAAGGGAACCCTCTTACACTGTTGGTGAGAATGCAAACTAGTATAGCCACTATGGAGAACAGTGTGGACATTCCTTAAAAACTGGAAATAGAACTGTCATACAACCCAGCAATCCCACTGCTGGGCATACACACCGAGGAAACCACAACTGAAAGAAACACGTGTACCTCAATGTTCATCACATCATTGTTCACAATAGCCAGGACATGGAAGCAACCTAGATGCCCATCAGCAGATAGACGGATAAGAAAGCTGTGGTAGATATACACAATAGAATATTACTCAGCCATTAAAAAGAAGGCATTTGAATCAGTTCTAATGAGGTGGATGAAACTGGAGCCTATTATAGAGTGAAGTAAGTCAGAAAGAAAAACACCAATTCAACATACTAATGCATATACATGGAATTTAGAAACATGATAACAATGACCCTATATACAAGACAGCAAAAGAGACACAGATGTAAAGAAAGTCTCTTGGACTCTGTGGGAGAAGGCAAGGGTGGGATGATTTGAGAGGGTAGCGTTGAAACTTGTATACTATCATATGTGAAGTCGATCGCCAGTCCAGGTTTGATGCATGAGACAGGGTGCTCAGGGTTGGTGCACTGGAATGACCCTGGGGGATGGGATGGGGCGGGAGGTGGGAGGGAGGTCAAGATGGGGAACACATGTACACCCATGGCTGATTCATGTGAATGTATGGCAAAACCACCACAATATTGTAAAGTAATTAGCATCCAATTAAAATAATAAAAATAAATAAAATAAAGTATAAATATTGGTTAATTATTTTAATAAATGTATTTTACTAATGTCCAAAAGGGAAGATTAGGTACAGAGTATATAAGGTATGTGACATGAAAGTAGCTCAGTTGTTTCCAACTCTTTGTGATCCCATGGACTATACCCCACCAGGCTCCTCTGTCCATGCAATTCTCCAGGCAAAAATACTGAAGCAGGTTGCCATTTCCTTCTCTAAGGGCTCTTCCCAACCCAGGAATTGAACCCACATCTCTTGAACTGGCAGATATATTCTTTACCACTGAGCCACCTGGAGGCCCTATAACAGGTATGGGGTATAACTCTCTGTATTATCTACTCACTTTTTTTCATAAATAAAAAACTGTTATAAAAAATAAAATCTATTTTTAAAAGGGGGATTCAGCTCAGTTCAGTTCAGTCGCCCAGTCATGTCCGACTCTTTGTGACCCATGAAATGCAGCATGCCAGGCCTCCCTGTCCATCACCAACTCCTGGAGTTTACTCAAACTCATATCCATCGAGTCAATGATGTC
Source organism: Bos indicus (assembly GCF_029378745.1). Classification (NCBI taxonomy): domain Eukaryota; kingdom Metazoa; phylum Chordata; class Mammalia; order Artiodactyla; family Bovidae; genus Bos; species Bos indicus. The sequence goes on from NC_091789.1 coordinate 71,785,436, forward strand.
ATCCAGCCATCTCATCCTCTGTCGTCCCCTTTTCTTCCTGCCCACAATCCCTCCCAGCATCAGGGTCTTTTCCGACGAGTCAACTCTTCACATGAGGTGGCCAAAGTATTGGAGTTTCAGCTTCAGCATCAGTCCTTCCAATGAACACCCAGGACTGATCTACTTTAGGATAGACGGGCTGGACTTCCTTGCAGTCCAAGGGACTTACAAGAGTCTTCTCCAACACCACAGTTCAAAAGCATCAGTTCTTTGGTGCTCAGCCTTCTTCACAGTCCAACTCTTACATCCATACATGACCACTGGAAAAATCATAGCCTTGACCAGACAGACCTTTGTTGGCAAAGTAATATCTCTGCTTTTTAATATGCTATCTAGGTTGGTCATAACTTTCCTTCCAAGGAGGAAGCGTCTTTTAATTTCATGGCTGCAATCACCATCTGCAGTGATTTTGGAGCCCAAAAAAATAAAGTCTGACACTATTTCCACTGTTCCCCCATCTATTTCCCATGAAGTGATGGGACCAGATGCCATGATCTTCGTTTTCTGAAAGTTGAGCTTTAAGCCAACTTTTTCACTGTCCTCTTTCACTTTCATCAAGAGGCTTTTTAGTTCCTCTTCACTTTCTGCCATAAGGGTGGTGTCATCTGCATATCTGAGGTTATTGATATTTCTCCCGGAAATCTTGATTCCAGCTTGTGCTTCTTCCAGCCCAGCGTTTTTCATGATGTACTCTGCATGTAATTTAAATAAGCAGGGTGACAGTATACAGCCTTGACGTACTCCTTTTCCTACTTGGAATCAGTCTGTTGTTCCATGTCCAGTTCTAACTGTGGCTTCTTGACCTGCATATACATTTCTCAAGAGGCAGGTCAGGTGGTCTGGTATTCTCATCTCTTTCAGAATTTTCCGCAGTTTATTGTGGTCCACACTGTTAAAGGCTTTGGCATAGTCAATAAAGCAGAAATAGATGTTTTTCTGGAACTCTCTTCATCTTTCGATGATCATAGCCAAGGTTAAAATTTGGTAGCATGCTACATGTGCTCAGGCAATGTGGAGTACTTCAGATTAATTTGTAGGCAGAGTTCATGTTGCAAAATAATAATAGCTAGAATCAGAGAAATAAGTCCAATTGTGGTGGACAAGCCTGAAATTTCTCAAAACACATTAAATTATACTAAGCTTCCTTGACTAGGTCACCACTAATTCTGTTTGTGCATGTCATTGCCCACAGGGTTCAAATGATATAATTTGTACCACTTTTAAAAATCTTCCTCATACAAAGTTTATGTCCTCTAAGTTCATTTCCCTGAAAAGTACATTCCCAAATGAGTCAAATGCAAACATGTTTATCTATATCTTGAATCACAAACACCTACATTGAAATTGCCTCACTATTTTCCTATAATGCGTTTCCTCTAATGTCCTCTTCTAGCTTACCTTAAGTTCTCTAAGAGGCACAACCCTTTATTTCCCTAGGTTTATCCTTACTACTATCTCCCACCCTAGAGGATATAGAATTTACTCCAGAGGGGGGAAGAATTGTGCTTGCTCCTTTCTAACTATGAATATTCATCAGTTAAAATAATTTTGGAGCTGGAGTCTTTGGTATCCTGTTCTAGTACCTGCTAGCAGAATTTTGCACCATAGCTCTGGATTCATAGCCCTCATTTAGACATCATGGTATTCAAAATGCTGGCTTTAAATATCTGCCACACAGATACGAGTAACAAAAAGAGACAGTATAGTTATTGTGCCTTCAAAGAAGAGCAATAAACAATTATGCTTGCTTTCCTTCATGTTCTTTAATTAATTTCATTTAACTATTCAGAACAATTTCACCAGCCATTAGGCTAGAATGAAACCTTACAAAGGATGATTGTTGTTATCAAGATGGGTCTCAATTCTCTATCCCCCTCTTTTTAATACGTTTTGGGGCAAATAAGCTACTTTGTAGCCCAGACTTTTTTTTGAATGGAGAAACCTTGTGAAGCAAAGGGTAGACAAATTTCAGATCTAGATTTGAAAATTTCAAAATAATATCCACTGAGAAAAATTTTGTGTCACATTTTATAAATCAAGACCAACTTTATGCAAAAAATAATAATAATAACAGGAGGAAAATCTCTTTTGTATATTCTAAAACTAGATAACCCACAGTTTGAATATGAAATAAAAACATCTCAGCTACTAATTACCAGAGTCATGAAAATCAGCTAGTTAAAGATGGAACACATGTACACCCATGGCTGATTCACGTCAATGTATGGCAAAAACCACTACAATATTTTAAAGTAATTAGCCCCCGATTAAAGTAAATAAAATTTTTTAAAAAGAATGTTTTAAAAGAACACTAACCTCCTAACATGGTATTAGGGGAGGATGAATATTTTGCAATATTGAACTTGAACAATAAAACTAGTTGTTGAAAGTTATATCCAGAATGACATATCTAAGTTCACTACACTTCTGGATACAGGTGATTAGCATATTTGGAAATATAAATTAGCTGTCATTTTAGAGTGCACATAGATTTTTCAAGAGAGTTCATGAAAAATTTACAATTTTATTGGAGAAATATTAAGACCAGAGCTCACAAGGAAGTGAAGAGCATCTCTGACCTTGTTAACAAAGAACATTTCCATTCCCTGTCAGTACTGACAGCTCTAACTAGTCATTTAGAACCTCAATGAAGGCTCCTGCCACATGCAGGAACTAAACTCTCCAAGTAGGAGGCACATGGAGCTGGGGGTTATATTCAGTTCAGTTCAGTCACTCAGTCATGTCCAACTCTTTGTGACCCCATGAATCGCAGCACACCAGGCCTCCCTGTCCATCACCAACTCCCGGAGTTCACTCAAACTCACATCCATCGAGTCGGTGATGCATCCAGCCATCTCATCCTCTGTTGTCCCCTTGTCCTCCTGCCCCAAATCCATCCCAGCATCAGGGTCTCTTGCAATGAGTCAACTCCTCGTATGAGGTGGCCAAAGTACTGGAGTTTCAGCTTTAGCATCCTTCCTTTCAAAGAACACCCAGGGCTGATCTCCTTTAGAATGGACTGGTTGGATCTCCTTGCAGTCCAAGGGACTCTCAAGAGTCTTTTCCAACACCACACTTCAAAAGCATTAATTCTTCGGTGCTCACCTTTCTTCACAGTCCAACTCTCACATCCATACATGACTACTGGAAAAACCATAACTTTGACTAGACTGACCTTTGTTGGCAAAGTAATGTCTCTGCTTTTTAATATGCTACCTAGGTTGGTCATAACTTTCCTTCCAAGGAGGAAGCATCTTTTAATTTCATGGTTTCAGTCACCATCTGCAGTGATTTTGGAGCCCCCCCAAAAGTAAAGTCTGACACTGTTTCCACTGTTTCCCCATCTATTTCCCATGAGGTGATGGGACCAGATGCCATGATCTTCTTTTTCTTACTGTTGAGCTTTAAGCCAACTTTTCCCTCTCCTCTTTCACTTTCATTAAAAGGCTTTTTAGTTCCTCTTCACTTTCTGCCATAAGGGTGGTGTCATCTGCATATCTGAGGTTATTGATATTTCTCCCGGAAATCTTGACTCCAGCTTGTGCTTCTTCCAGCCCAGCGTTTCTCATGATGTACTCTGCATGTAATTTAAATAAGCAGGGTGACAGTATACAGCCTTGACGTACTCCTTTTCCTACTTGGAACCAGTCTGTTGTTCCATGTCCAGTTCTAACTGTGGCTTCTTGACCTGCATATACATTTCTCAAGAGGCAGGTCAGGCGGTCTGGTATTCCCATTTCTTTCAGAATTTTCCACAGTTTATTGTGATCCACACAGTCAAAGGCTTTGGCATAGTACATAAAGCAGAAATAGATGTTTTCTGGAGCTCTCTTGCTTTTTCGATGATCCAGCAGATGTTGGCAATTTGATCTCTGGTTCCTCTGCCTTTTCTAAAACCAGCTTGAACATCTGAAAGTTCATGGTTCACGTATTGCTGAAGCCTGGCTTGGAGAATTTTGAGCATTACTTTACTAGCATGTGAGATGAGGGCAATTGTGTGGTAGTTTGAACATTCTTTGGCATTGCCTTTCTTTGGGATTGGAATGAAAACTGACCTTTTCCAGTCCTGTGACCACTGCTGAGTTTTCCAAATTTGCTGGCATATTGAGTGCAGCACTTTCACAGCATCATCTTCCAGGATTTGAAATAGCTCCACTGGAATTCCATCACCTCCACTAGCTTTGTTCATAGTGATGCTTTCTAAGGCCCACTTGACTTCACATTCCAGGATGTCTGGCTATTATATTAGAAGCAACAAAGCCCCTTTTTTGAGTAAAGTATATTGTTTGTGATGCCAATACCAGGAGAACTCTTTTCGGTTTTCTTGAAATCTACATATTTTCCTATTCTTAAACTGTATAAAATGGCTGCATATTAAATCATTATTTTAAGAGTATGATTAACAGAATGCTGAATTAGTTGAAAAAAAAATTCAGTTGTCCTCAGCATTTGAGAAAATTCTTTCATCTTATAAATATTTTATTCATTATATTTGCAAATTTCACCTCCCAATAAGATGTTAAGAAAAAAATACTGATTTCAGAAAAAGCCTTGTCTCATCACCCTACTTTTAAAGTAATTAACATGCATTTCAAATAGAAAAATAAGGATGTGTAATAACCTTATTCTGAAAGATCTGGGTAACTTGGGTCATCTCCTAATATTTGTACAATTTAATGTGGAAGATGGTGGTTTGTGATTAATAAGTTTCAGAATACACATGCATCAGCGTTAACCACCAGATATGTATGGAGAATGTTTATCAGGCAAGAGATAGTGAGCACACTAGCAAATACAGACACAAGAATCAAATTCATCCCCATGATACTTCTCAAGGCTTTTATTCTTTAAAAGAGATGAGTACAACTTTACCCAAAAATGCATATGTCCTTTAAAAACTTCTTAAAGTTGAACTCATCTCTAGATAAATGTACATACTTCAGCCCATTTTCAGTTCCTAAGTGAAAAAAAAAAAAAAAAAACACAATAAATTTAGAAACTCACATTATTTCTAAATGACGAATTTCCTTCTTATGGGAAAGGGCAAAGAGCAAGTCAATCGCCCAAGACAAAACAGAAACTACATTCCAAACATAGAGAAGAGATTGATGTGGAAATCTATGAAACTAGAATTTCAAAGAGAACCCTTTTTGATAAATGATGAAACACCTTTCCATGTTACGAAAAGATACAAGCTACACAGCAATACACCAAGGCCCTACTTCTCAAGAGATGGTCAGCATCTAGAAATGGGAACATCAGTCTAGCATTCAATGCATTGGAATGTGTGCACAACAGAAGATAAATAGCTACAACCCCAACAGTCAGATGAACAGAAAAAGGTTATTTCTCCTTAAATCTCAAGTCTATCTTTTCCTTTGGCAGGGACACAAACTGTGATGTCCCTTTCTGTTTGAATCTTCCCTTGAAAACAGAAGTTGTCAGGATGATCTATGAGCTGACAGTGAGCTCCTCATTATAAACACATCTCCCAATTCTATTTTCTGGTATAAGAAAAAGGGCTTTGTTTTATTTAGGGCCTAATAAAAGATAGAGAGAAAAAAAGATGTACTTTACTGTACACATAAAAATAATATATATTTACTTACATAATATACATAACTATGTAAGGTTAATTATTATCATTAAAATTCAGAATATACTTGCATTCAGGAAGGGGAATTCTTCATGGCTAATGTCATCATGCTAATGTAGAAGATTTAACAAAAAGGGTATCAGGCTAAAATTTTTAAAGGCACCAACAGAAACCAAAATCTAGAGGTAAGAAAGAGAACATTTTTTTGAGGTTTGATGTAAAAGGAAGCAAAGTTCTCTGTTAAGGACGTTACCTTATACATTAAAAATATGAAGTTCAAAAATGTGATTATACTTCAGTTCCTTACCTTGGACAGGACAATTGGCTATAGAGCAAAGGCCAGTCACTAAATATCACTTACATATTATTTATTAAGTTCTTATTGTTTACAAAGCAATAAGCTATTAATTCATCTATAAGTTATGATATAACTATTCAATATTATGCTTTTTTTAATACTCCCCACTTTGTAAGCAGGAGTTGTAGCTATCTGGTAGCGTAATTTTTGAGGTAAGTTCACATTGCATCATAACACAAAGTTTGTACTCTCTTTCCTAAACATTCAACATTTTTCCCTTCCCCCACACATATCCCTTTTTACAAGGGATACAATTTAAGGTATTTTCTTCTTTCTTGATCATTTTTAACTGTGGGCTAATAAACAACTGGACTCCCTTCACATAGGAGTATTGCAATTTTCCTTCTTTCATGTCATGCCCTCAGTCTTTTCTCTCCCTTCCCATGCTCTCCTGGTTGGTAGCCATTCTCACTGATCCAACTCCGTTGGTTAAGTAGCCTGCTTTGTGTCCCACTCCCAGGTGCTGCATTCTCTTCCTTATACTTTCTTTTAGCACCCTTGGGTAAAATCATGAAATTAAGTCTGCCTTTTGGGACTCTCAAACTACCATTTTACTGTAAGCTTCTCCTACCTAGTACCTACCAGTTCCAGTATCTTTTTGTTATCCTTGATTACCTTAAGGCAGTCATCCAATAAGTGACCCCATGCCCCAGAGCTCTCTTTCTCTAGCTGCCATATGGTTGTTACCCAACTCCCAAGGAAATCCACTCTTTACCAACTGATAACTTGATCCCTTTCTTGCACTCTTGGCTCTTAGGTCATTTGTTCATGTGCTCCTGTTAAGCTATAATAGATATTGTCCATCCTGTACTTCCAGAATGGTATTCTAAATAGACCATATGCAGATTCTTTTATGTAACACAGTTCATCAACTAGAACTGACCTAATATTCCGGTCTGTCATAATTTGAAGCAAGAATTTCTAGAGGCCCAACCCATCCTGCTAATAATTGAGAGAATTGAGAGATTCCTATTCTTATATGTTAATCCAATTAAATTGTTATCTTAGAAAGTTTACCTAATGTTATGGACTGAATTATGCCCCCCAATTTTTATTGAAACCCTAAACCCTAATGTTACTGTATGTGGATATATGGCTTTTGCAGAGGTAATTAAGGTTAAACAAGGTCATAAGAGTGTACTTCCAATACAGTATGGCTGGTGTCTCTATAAAAAGAAGAAGAGACATCAGAGATTTTTCTCTTTAGCACTGTGCATACACAGAGGAAAAGCTATCAGAGTACAGAGGGAGAAAGCAAACACTGCAAGCCAAGCAGAGAGGCCTCGAGAGAAACCAAACTTGCTGACACCTTGATCTTGAATGTCCAGACTCCAAAACTGTGAGAAAATAAGTTTCTGTTCTTTAGTTCATCCAGTCTGTTGTATTTTTGTTATGGCAGCATGGGTAGACATACATCTGACTTCATAGATTTAAGTATTTCTCTAGTTTGCTATTTATGTTAATAAATACTTGTTTAAAATGTGACTATAAATGCACCAACTATTGGATGGCAGGGATCCTAAATTAAGTTTCCCTCAAGGAAAAAGAACTAGAACTCACTACATTCCTATATTCTCATTTAAATTTTTTATTTTAATGTAATGTCATTCTATGTCCTAACTTGGTCCACAAATTCTATTATATAAGAGTTAATGTTATGTTAAAATAGATAACCATTTTCACTATTCATGTTTCAACTTACCAAATATTTTTACTTAAAAGTAGTTTGGTTACAAGCCTTTCTGCGCTAAACAATATAATATAAAAAATGATTCCATGGAAAGTTCCCTAGGGATCATAAACCCTCTTCTCAGCAATTGTTACAGGAGAAATCTATTTCATATGAAGTGTCCCATATCAAAAATAATGCAGAAACCCAAATATTACAATCTTGATGCTTCAACTTACATTCTGAGTTTGTACAAATGTTATGTTATAAAACTGATATTAAGTAGTTCATCATAGTGCCAGTTTTTACTAAAATATAAAGATAGATCATACATCTTATTTCCATCAATGTGTATTTGTCATACAATCAGACTATTTTCCCAAGTACTTTCAGGATATCAAAGAAGAAATCAGAACAGGTCAATCCAATGTGTATTTCTTTAAATATCCTACTATCACATTTCTAGTAATTACAACCCAGAGATAAGAATTCAGGTTTTGTGTGATTGGGAAACTATTTCACTTTAAACATATTTTTTAATAAAATTAAAATTTTAACTTTTATGGAATACAAATAATATAAGTTATTTTTAATTTTTGAGATTTACTCAAATCTCAGAATTCATACAACATGCAGATCCTAATGGAAAGTCACAAAAAGAATTAAAGAGGAGAGATGGTATAAGTCCTCATGAAATTTTAAAGTTTCACAGGTAAACTGTCCTCCAAAGAATTTTACTTTATTCTTTTTTAGAGTTCATGTAATTATATACTTCAGTTTTACTATCAATCATCACACTTTAGCACAAAGTGTAATCAGAAAGTATTAACCATGCATGGGGAAAGAATTTGAAAAAGGATACATATAGGAATTCCCCTACATATGAATGAATTCTGTTTCAAAAGTGCATTTCTAAGTCCAATTTGTTTGTAAGTCCAATAAAATTAGCCTAGGTACCCAACTGTATATATAGTACTGCACCATAATAGATTTATAATACTTTTCACACAAAGGATACATAAGAAACAAACACAAAAAATAAAGAAAACTTTTTTTATCTTACACTACTTCTCAAGAGGCAGATCAGGTGGTCTGGTATTCCCTTCTCTTGAAGAATTTTTCACAGTTTATTGTGATCCACACAGTCAAAGGCTTTGGCATAGTCAATAAAGCAGAAATAGATGTTTTTCTGGAACTCTCTTGCTTTTTCTGAATATTCAGGACTATTTTCCTTTAGGATTGACTGGTTTGATCTCCTTGTAGTCCAAGGGACTCTCAAAAGTCTTCTCCAACACCACAGTTCAAAAGCATCAATTCTTTGGTGCACAGCTTTCCTTGTGGTCCAACTCTCACATCCACACTTGATTACTTACAGGTAGGAGAGAATCAATATGTAAAGGACTGAAATAATTAGCTTGGGAGTTCAAATTTAATGCTAAAGGCAAATAGAAAGTCACTAAAAATTCACTAAATATTCTTAAAGAAAATAACAGCATTCCATAAAATTTTAAAAATCATCATTCTGGAAGTAATATGAAGGATAAACCAGAAAAAGAGGCTGAAAAAGCCAAGAAGCTATTTCTTTTTTTAATTGAATTTATTTATTTTAATTAGAGGCTAATTACTTTACAAAATTGTATTGGTTTTGCCATATATAAACATGAATCCACCACGGGTGTACACGTGTTCCCAATCCTGAACCCCTCTCCCACCTCCCTCCCCATACCATCCCTCTGGGTCATCCCAGTGCACCAGCCCCAAGCTTCCTGTATCCTGCATTGAACCTGGACTGGCGATTCATTTCTTATATGATATTATACAGAAGTTATTTCAACATTAGAGTTTTTGTGTGTTAGGGTTGCCTGGAAATAGAAAGTAGGAAAGGAGAGAAAAGGGGTGAATGGGGTCAAAAGTCAGAAAAGTGTGAGTGGGAATCATCAATTTTAAAATGAAATCAAGAGATGCTATGCACAACTATGAAAAATATATACATTATTACATATACAATCAATATTAATAGAGGAAATTATGAATAGAGGAAATAGATGAAAATTCTAAAGTTCAGTTTGGGATATGTGAAGTAGGACATGATAGAAGGCAGATAGAATTTTAACACAGAAAACAGAAGCTGTTGTTTCTGGAGTTTGCAGATCATTTCTGAAGAGGTAACAGTTAAACTCACAAACTCTTCAAAGAAGTGAATTCAGAAGTAGAAGAGCAGAGAACACAGGACAGAATTTTGTTATTCATTAGGTATGGGGCTAAAAGTGGGACCAGCAAACGATGAAGAGTGATGAAAGAGGCCAAAGAAAACCAGAAAATTAAATTGTCACAGAAGGCAAAGAAGAAAGAATTCCAATCTTTACAAAGGCTGCAAAGAGAACATGTAAAATGAGACAGAAAAAGATTAATTGAGTTTTATATTTTTTCACTAATATGTACATTTTCTGATTTATAATGAAAGATAAGCCATACTAAAAGAACTGACATCACTAAGAAAAATAAAATACATGATTAGACTATAATCCCAAAAATGGTGACTCAAAAATGTTATAAGCAAAAGCACTATGAGTGGGAAATATTTATATCTAAATAACTAGTTTAGATACATAAATTCTGATTTATTCATTATATATCACAACATAGACACAATTCATAAGCAAGTCTCTGCTCCACCTTTATCCCTTTGTCTATCAGTAGCCTCTTAAGTATGTTTATTCCTTTACTGGATCAACCTTCCAAAAGTATTTAATTCTGGTTTCTCAGTCTAACCATAGTAAATGGAATTTAAGTGATTTAATTCTATTTTGTTGTTGTTGTTGTTGTTGTTGGAGTTTGGCCATGGACATTAATAGAATGTTATCAGAAAATTGCACTGAAGAAAGAGATTGTGTAAGTTTAACCATGTCCATTCATTTATTTTTGCTTTTATTTCTTTTGCCTGAGGATACAGATCAAAAAAACAACAACAACAACTTTGCTAAAATGTATATCAAAGAGTGTTCTGCCTATGTTCTCTTCTAGGAGTTTTATGGTTTTAGGTTTATGCTTTTATGGTTATAGGTCTTACATTTAGATCTTTAATCCATTTTGAGTTTCTATTTGTATATGGTACATAGAAATGTTATAATCTCATTCTCTTACATGTAGCTGTTTTCCAAGCACCACTTATCGAAGAGACTGTCTTTCCTCCATTGTATATTCTTGCCTCATTTGTCATGGGTTAATTGACCATAGGGGCATGGGTTTATTTCTGGATTCTCTATACTGTTCCATTAACTTATGTTAATCTGTTTTTGTACCAGTACCATGCTGTTTTGATTACTGTAGCTTTGTAGTATTTGTTGGTCTGTGACTCAGTCATTTCCAACTCTTTGCAACCTCATGGACTGCAGAATGCTAGGTTTCCCTGTCCTTCACTATCTCCTGGTGTTTTCTCAAACTCATGTCCATTGAATCAATGATGCCATACAACCATCTCATCCTCTGTTTCCCTCTTCTCCTCCTGCCCTCAATCTTTCCCATCATCAGGGTCCTTTCCACTGAGTCAGCTCTTCATATTATATGGCCAAAGTACTGGAGCTTCAGCTTCAGCATCAGTCCTTCCAATGAATATTCAGAGCTTATTTCCTTTACAATTGACAGGTTTGATCTCCTTGCTTTCCAGGGGATTCTCAAGAGTCTTTTCCAGCACCACAGTTCAAAAGCATCAATTCTTTGGCTCTCAGCCTTCTTTATTGTCGACCCTCACATCTGTATATGATGTTGCAGTATAATCTACTCCAATTAAAAATATTCAAGTCGGAACTTCCCTGATGGTCCAATGGCTAAGATTCCATACTCTCAATGAAGGGGGCAAGCGTTCAATCACTGGTCAGGGAACTAGATCGCACATGCCACAACTAAAGATCCCGTCCCTTCAGGGACCATAGCCTTATGGTGAAGGGGCTTATGTAACTCAATAAAGTTATGAGCCATGTAGTGCAGGCCACCCAAGACAGACAGGTCATAGTGAAGAGTTTTGACAAAACATGGTCCACCAGAGGAGTGAATGGCAATGCACTTCAGTATTTTTGCCATGAGAACCCCATGGACAGTTGGAAAGGGCAAAAAGATATGAAACCAGAAGATGAGCCCCACATGACAGAGAGTATTCAATAAACTACTGGGAAAGAGTGCAGGGCAATTACAAATAGCTCCAGAAAGAATGAAGTGGCTAGGCCAAAGTGGAAACGACACTCAGTTGTAGATGTGTCTGGTGGTGAAAGTAAAGTTTGATGCTATAAAGAACAATATTGCATAGGAACCTGGAATGTTATGTCCATGAATCAAGGTAAATTGGATATGGTCAAGCAGGAGATGGCAAGAGTGAACATCGACATCTTAGGAATCAGTGAACTAAAATGGACAGGAATGGGCAATTTTAATTCAGATGACCATTATATCTACTTCTGCGGGCAAGAGTCCCTTAGAATGGGACTAGCCCTCTAAGAAGTAGAAGGCTAAATGGTCTCATAGTCAACAAAGGAGTCCAAAATGCAGTACCTGGGTGCAATCTCAAAAACGACCCAATGATCTCGGTTCATTTCCAAGGCAAACCATTCAACATCACAGGTATCCACATCTATGCCCCAACCACTAATGCCAAAAAAGTTGAAGTTGAATGGTTCTATTAAGACCTACAAGACCTTCTGGAAGTAACACCAAAGTAACATCCTTTTCATCATAGGGGATTAGAATGCAAAAGTAGGAAGTCAAAGAGATACCTAGAGTAACAGGCAAGTTTGTATCAGAGTACAAAATGAAGCAGGGCAAAGCTAACAGAGTTTTCTCAAGAGAACATACTGATCATAGCAAACACCCTCTTCCAACAACTCAAGAGAGGACTCTACACGTCAACATCACCAGATGGTCAATACTGAAATCAGATTAACTATATTCTTTGCAGCTGAAGATGGAGAAGCTCTATACAGTTAGCAAAAAATAGACCTGGAGCTGACTGTGGCTCAGATCATGAGTTCCTTTTTGCAAAATTCAGACTTAAATTGAAGAAAGTAGAGAAAACTATGAGACCATTCAGATATGACCTAAATCAAATCCCTTATGATTATACAGTGGAGAGGAACAGACTCAGGGTATTAGATCTGATAGACAGAATGCCTGAAGAACCAGACAGAGACTCATAACACTGTACAGGAGGCAGTGAACAAAACCACCCCAAAGAAAAAGAAATGCAAGAAGGCAAAGTGGTTTTCTAAGGAGGCTTTACAAATATCTGAAGAGAGAAGAGAAAAGAAAGGCAAGGGAGAAAGGGAAAGATATTCTCAACTGAAAGCAGAGCTCCAGAGAATAGCAAGGAGGGATAATAAGGCATTCTTCAATGAACAATGCAAAGAAGTAGAGGAAAACAACAGAATGGGAAAAACTGGAGATCTCTTCAGGAAAATTAGAGATAACAAGGGAAAACTTCATGCAAGGATGGGGATGATAAAGGACAGAAATGGTATGGACCTAACAGAAACAGAAGAGATTAAGAAAATATGGCAACAACAGACAGAAGAACTATACAAAAAAAGGTCTTAATCACCTAGATAACCACTATGGTGTGGTTACTCATCGAGACCAGAAATCCAGGAGTGTGAAGTCAAGTTGGCCTTAGGAAGCATTACTACTAACAGAGCTAGTGAACTACTGGAATTCCAGCTGAGCTATTTAAAATCCTAAAAGATGATGTTGTTAAAGTGCTACACTATGTTAGCAAATTTGGAAAACTCAGCAGTGTCCACAGGATTGGAAAAAGTCAGTTCTCATTCAAATCCCCAAAAAGGAAAATGCCAAAGAAGGTTCAAACTACGAGATTACTGCACTCATTTCACATTCTAGCAAGGTAATGCTCAAAATCCTTGAAGTTAGGATTCAGCAGTATATGAATTGAGAACTTCCAGATGTAGAGCTGTGTTTAGAAAAGTCAGAGAAACCAGAGATTAAATTTTCAACATCCATTGTATCATAGAGAAAGCAAGGGAATTCCAGAAAAACATCTACTTCTACGCTAAAGCCTTTGACTGTGTGGATTACAATGAACTATGGAAAATTCTTAAAGAAACAGGAATACCAGACCACTGTACCTGCCTCCTGAGAAACCTGCATGCAGGTCAAAAAGAAACAGTTAGAACTACACATGGAATAATGGACTGGTTCAAAATTGGGAAAGGAATACAACAAAGCTATATATTGTCACCCTATTTATTTAACTTATACGCAGAGTACATCATGGGAAATGCCAGGCTGGATGAATCACAAGCTGGAATCAAGATTGCCCAGAGAAATATAAACAACCACACATATGAAGATGATGCCATTCTAATGGCAGAAAATTAAGAGGAACTAAAGAGCCTCCTGATCATGGTGAAACAGGAGAGTGAAAAAGCTGCTTTTAAACTCGTTGTTCAAAAAACTAAGATCATGGCATCAGTCCCATCACTTCATGGCAAATAGAAAGGAAAAAGTAGAAGCAGGGACAGATTTTATTTTCTTGGGCTCCAAAATCACTGTGGATGGTGACTGCAGCCATTAAATTTTTAAAAGACCCTAGCTCCTTGGAAGGAAAGCTATGGCAAACCTAGACAGTGTACTTGAAAACAGAACTATCACTTTGCCAACAAAGGTTCTATAGTCAAAGCTATGGTTTTTCATGTATGAATGTGAGAGTTGGACAATAAAGAAGGCTGAGCACTGAAGAATTGATGCTTTCGAATTGTGGTGCTGGAGAAGACCCTTGAGAGTTCTTTGGAAAGCAAAGATAACAAACCAGTCCATCATCAAGAAAATCAACTCTGAATATTCAATGGAAGCACTGCTGCTGAAGCTGGAGCTCCAATACTTTGGCCATCTGATGCAAAGAACTGACTCATTGGAAAAGACCACTGAGGCTGGGAAAGATTGAAAGCAACAGGAGAAGAAGGAAGCAGAGGATGATATGGTTAAATGGCAATATCAACTCAAATGACATGAATTTGAGCAAACTCTGGGAGACAATGAAGGACAAAGGAGACTCACATGCTGCAGTCCATGGGGTCACAAAGAGTCATATACAGCTTAGTGACTGAACAACAACAAAGATTCCACAGATCAGACATTCCACATGCCACAACTAAAACCTGGAACAGCCAAATAAATAAATACATAAAAAGAAATATTAAAAATATTCAAGCTAAGCTGGTTTGATAAATCAAAAAAATCATAGTTTCATGAGTATGTACATTGATGGTTATGGTTCAGTCGCTAAGTCATGTCTTACTCTTGTGACCCCATGGTCACAAGCCCAACATCCTCCTCTGTTCATGGGATTTCCCAGGCAAGAATACTGGAGTAGGTTGCCATTTTCTTCTCCAGTGGATCTTCCTGACCTGGGGATTTAGTCCAAGTCTCCTGAACTGCTAACTCAGCTGGCAAAAAAGCTGCGTGCAATGCAGGAGACCCTGGTTCTATTCCTCAGTCAGGAAAATCCCTGCAGAAGGTATAGGCTATTCACTCCAGCATTCTTGGACTTCCTGGTGGCTCAGATGGTAAAGACGGAGAAGGCAATGGCACCCCACTCCAGTACTCTTGCCTGGAAAATCCCATGGACGGAGGAGCCTGGAAGGCTGCAGTCCATGGGGTCGCTGAGAGTCAGACACGACTGAGCGACTTCACTTTCACTTTTCACTTTCATGCATTGGAGAAGGCAAAGGCAACCCACTCCAATGTTCTTGCCTGGAGAATCCCAGGGACGGGGGAGCCTGATGGGCTGCCGTCTATGGGGTCACACAGATTCGGACACAACTAAAGTGACGTAGCAGCAGCAGCAGATGGTAAAGAATTTGCCTGCAATGTGGGAGTCCTGGGTTCTATCCCTGGGTTGAGAAGATCCCCTGGAGGAGAGCATGGCAACCCACTCCAGTATTCTTGCCTGGAGAATCCCCATGGACAGAGGAGCCTGGTGGGCTACAGTCCACAGTGTTGCAGAGTCAGACTTGACTGTGTGACAAAGCACACAGCACTCCTGCACTGCAGAAAGATTCTTTACAGACTGAGCCATCAGAGAAGCTCATATGTACATTAGGTATACATTATGATAACACAACGTGGGGTGCTATTTAAGCTATAAATTCATTCTAAAATATTCTCATTTCTCTTTACCCATAAAATTCCCCCATCTAAAATATTCAGGATATTAGTTAATGAAATTCACTATAAATAAAATAATAAGCTGTTGATCTACATATGCAAAAAATGGAGACATACAAACCTCAGTTTATTTACACATGTAGATTTTCAATATTCTAGATCTTATAATAATTTTTTGAGAAAACATTACAACCTTGACAAAGAAATTGCAGTGCCACTGCCTGTTAGGCCTCAGAAATAAAAGTGAAATAAGAAAGAAATACAGTAAGATATAGTCTGCAACAGAAAATTTGGTGACAGTCTCTCAGCTGACTTGATCCTTGACTTTCTCCCAAACAAACTATACATAAATACTATTCAATGCAAGTCAGGTCTCTTCTAAGAACCTTTGAGATACAGATGTTTTCCTGCTTTAGTAACTTTTTAAATAGCTTGCAAACAATTAACTGTACTTATAAACTGGACAGGGTCAATGTTTCTTGCAATCAGCTCCAACAACTGAAATTAGTGTGTTTGGCACACAATACTACAGAATCGCTTCTGTAAACTGCTGGTTGAACTATAAAGTTAAAACAGGTATGTGATGCTTTGAAGATCATAGTTTTAAATATATACTTTAGATGAAAACCTAAAGGTGCTACATTATTTTCAATATATAGAATTTTCATACTCAACTCCACTTTACCAAGATAAAAGGCATACAAATAGCACAAAAAATTCCAAAATTTATCAATTAATTTGAGGCAAATTCGGTAACTTTAAGGAAGGGAGTTAATACAATGAATACAAATGGTCATTGCAGTTTTGATCTTCCTTTCTTTAATTTTAATATTCTGAATCATTCATAAACACAAAAAAACCTGCTGGTCATCAAGAGAACTATGTCAGAGCCAAAAACTCCCCTCTGACTTCCAATTCAAATTATACTAATTAGCTATAATTTAATGAAGTAGCTATGCTAGGCATCCCATGGTTCCATCCAAATCAGCCTCAATAATTTATTGAGGCACACTAGTAAATGCCAATATCTATTCATAGAATTTAGGCTTACTTAAAAGGAAAAACACAAAAATATATATGAGGAAAAATCAGCAATAATTTATAAGTAGCAAATAATCAGAACTGCAAACTTTTCATGTGTAGAAAAAATTTAGTTTCCACCCAAAAAATGTATCTCAAATGACTTCACTGTGTTCTCAGTACAGACAAAATACTTTTTGTTTGATTATTTCTTTTAAAGGTGCCTTTTTTTGGAATTCACGAGAAAAGAAAAGCCCCAAGGTCAACCGTCAATAACAGAACAAACCCTCGGTAAATCACAGTGCTTCACAAATAAATTCCTCATCAGTAATTAAAACCAGGCCTCTCTGGCCCTGTGTTATCAGCTCATCAAATTCATTGCTCATCTAGAATAACAGATCCACATCTGCAGTCATTACAGCACGCCAGATAAATCAATCCCCTCAATGATGCTTTGAGCCATCTCTGCTCCCTTTTAACCAGCCCGATATTTATTTCCCCCTGACACTTCTGACATTCTATTTACTGTAGGCAAATGGAACTCATACTGCACCTTGTAATGGCTTTACCAAATCCCATTGTGGGGAATATCTTAGAAGACTGATGGTTGCAATAAACAAGGTTTTATGGTATAAGTGTGAGCTTCCAACTTTTTTCCCCCTAGAATTTGACTTCTGCTGTGAAGGTTTATTATACTTGATTGCAGATGGAAGACTAGTAAACATTTAGAGCTTTGTTAACTAAATGTCAGCAAAAAAAAAAAAACACAACTTTTGAGTTGATGTCAGTGTTTCTTGTCCCTCTTTTAAATTTTTTCTTTTAATTTAATTCTCTATCAAAGGAATCCTGAACAGAAGTTTGCAGAGCCAAAGTCCACAGTCTAACAACAGTAAAGGTATGATAATTCATTCCTTTATTTTTTGAGATTTTTTAAAAAAATTAAACTATCACAAGATTAAAAGTGATTTTTAAATTATTTATTCTTAAAAGGATATAATCACACAGAAAAATTATACACATCCTAAAAGCAAACATTCATGCATTTAATACAAACTAGCTTTTTTTTTTTAATATATATTGTGTAAACATTGTATAATAGCAATTCAAGGAAAATAGAGATAGTAGTCATGCTTTTGAACAAAGTGGACATTTTTAGAGAGCCCCCTTTTTAATCTTCACAAATGAGTCAATACTGTACAGGAAAAATAAAACTAGAAATTGTACCCATTGTGTTATTCTAGTCAGCCAGACAAATCTGGGGTAGATCTTCACAAACCATTCTTCACTGAGCTGCACTACCTTTCTTGGCAGCACAGGGCTCAAGGAGATTTGCATTAAATTAATATCACAATGTTACTGGAGCTCACTCTTGGCATATGTTAAAGTTATTTCCTATGCCACAATAATATTTGAAAGAAACACTGTAAGTTTATTTTCTGTTCCTTTCTTTTCTTCACCAGCAAAAAGCTAAAGCACATAGGAGGTTGTAAATGCAGATATCACCTTCTGAACATTGATTTAAAATTACAGAATATAGTGTTTATTTATCTTTAATGACAATTCTATATTTATCACTCTATTCTTCTGGTGTACTGATTCGATTGCTCCCAGAGGCCAAAGTTTGAATATATTGGATTTTGAAATAATCACCTAAAGCAAGCAGTTGAGTTGCTGGGCCATGATACACAAGTGGTAGGATGCTACCCCTCCCCCATAACCTTCCTGCTAACCACATCAAGTAGGGAAAGAAAAATACAGATTCTAAGTTGAAACTTTTAGGAAGCCTGTGTTATCTGCACTGAAATGGAAATTATGCATGGATTTTCTTAGGACTCCAAGGAGCACAAACAATAAGGATATTCTGAGCAAGATAAATCTGCTTACAAGAAAGATAAAGTAAATCACACAAAGTTGTCTGTTTGAAAAATAAAATGTTTTATTTCTGCCCTCACTTAACACTGCACACAGCAACAATCTCAAAAAGCCCAATTTTTATTGATCCTCTAAATTAAAGAAATGTAATCTAAGACAATAAATTCAGCTTGAAAGATTGTTTGTGTCTATGGTGGGCTAGATAGGATCACTAAGCTCATCATTTCTCTTTACACACATGATGAAAAGTGTTATTTATTCAAGGGTTGATAGGGGACCTTTCATCATAGATATTCTTCTTCAATCTTGATTGTCTAATAAGGCTAATGAAAAGAAACTCCCTTGCCTTTATGAACTGCTATCTTACCTATAGCATGATGACTGAAACTCATAGAAACTCAGAACTAAATGAAGTCTTAAAGATAACAGATGAGAAAACTGAGATGCAAAGGAGCTAAGCTAATGTACCCAAAGTCACACAGCTAGATAATACATGAAAACTGGAAAAAAACTGGAAAATAAGAGCCAGCACCTCAAGCTTCACTCCTGTGAAATAATAGACATGATCATTAATAACTTCAACTGGGCATGCTTTGTTGGGCCCTGTCAACATTCTGCTTTCTTGCATGTACCTGAATAACAGCAGGACTCAGCTGAAGAAACTTGTGACTTATACCTCTAAGTCTTCCAAAAGCACAGATAGGGAAGTACCACTTTTGAACTTCTAGTACTAAGCCCAATTCCTGGCACACAGTAGGTATTCAATAAATATTTGTACAATGAGTGAAATGAATAATATTTCAACTTAAGTCAATAATACAAGATTCCTCTATCAAGCCCATGAGTAGGGGTAGGGAATACAGAAGAAAGACATATGAAAAATTCTCTAACTACATACTAGAGAGAAAATTTTATCTCTCTAATTTATTTATATGTGCGGGGAGAAATATTAATAACCTCAGATATGCAGATGACACCACCCTTATGGCAGAAAGTGAAGAAGAACAAAAGAGCCTCTTGATGAAAGTGAAAGAGAAGAATGAAAAAGTTGGCCTAAAGCTCAACATTCAGAAAATGAAGATCATGGCATCTGGTCCCACCACTTCATGGCAAATACATGGGGAAACAGTGGAAACAGTGGCTGACTTTATTTTGGGGGTCTCTAAAATCACTGCAGATGGTGACTGCAGCCATGAAATTAAAAGATACTTACTGCTTGGAAGGAAAGTTATGACCAACCTAGACAGCATATTCAAACGCAGAGATATTACTTTGCCAACAAAGGTCCATCTAGTCAAGGCTATGGTTTTTCCTGTGGTCATGTATGGATGTGAGAGTTGGACTGTGAAGAAAGCTGAGCACCAAAGAATTGATGTTTTTGAACTGTGGTGTTGGAGAAGACTCTTGAAGAATCCCTTGGACTGCAAAGAGATCCAACCAGTCCATCCTAAAGGAGATCAGTCCTGGGTGTTCATTGGAAGGACTGATGCTGAAGCTGAAACTCCAATACTTTGGCCACTTGATGTGAAGAGCTGATTCATTGGAAAGGACCCTGATGATGGGAAAGATTGAGGGCAGGTGGAGAAGGGGATGACAGAGGATGAGATATTTGGATGGCATCACCGACTCAATGAACATGGGTTTAGGTAGACTCTGGCAGTTGGTGATGGATAGGGACGCCTGGCATGATGCGGTTCATGGGGTCGCAAAGAGTCAGACACAACTAAGTGACTGAGCAACTGAACTGAACTGAACTGATGCTAACACTGTCCAAGAAGATGCCAGTGAGAATAAAACGTGATAGTAACTGTTATGGGCCTTTATATTTGAGAATCTCAAAAAAGGAAAGTTAAGCTTCATAACATCCTGTATGATGTAGTTAAATATTATTATCCACATTTTACAGAAGGTAAATTCAGGAACAAAAGGTGTGAAGTTGGATGTTCACAGTCAAATAGGAAGTTTATGACAAAATTGACAATGTAATCCATGAACCCTGATCTTCATTGCTTAACAAACCAACTGTACCAGCTATAATGGCTATGTTATTATAATAAAAAGCTCTATTTTTTTATAATGCTTTTCCTGCTAGGAGTTCAAAGTCCTCTACAAACACATTGTGTGCCCAACAGTTTTGTAAATACCAATCTGCATTGAAAGGTGAAGTCTCAACCACTGGACCACCAGGGAAGTCCCTATTTTACTGGAGTGGGTTGCCATTTCCTTCTCCAATGCATGAAAGGGAAAAGTCAAAGTGAAGTCGCTCAGTCATGTTCGACTCTTGGTGACCTCATGGACTGCAGCCTACCAGGCTCCTCCATCTATGGGATTTTCACCTCACTGCAAAAGTACTGTGGAGGGCAAGCTGAAACACTTAACTTGCTAGGATGAGTTACGTTTTTCTGTTCGTATTTTTTTCATCAACTCAAATCAAATATACTAAGTTACAGGGGTTTCTTCCAAGCAATGAAGATGAAAATTATTCAAAAGTATCACAGTATTTGAAATGTTTATGTCTAAATTTTTACCTCAAAACTACTTATGACATGACCAGGCATTTTTCTTCCTTTTTAGGGTGTGTAACGCTGGCCTGGAAGAACCTCAGATGTGCAGATGACACCACCCTTATGGCAGAAAGTGAAGAAAAACTAAAAAGCCTCTTGATGAAAGTGAAAGTGGAGAGTGAAAAAGTTTGGTTAAAGCTCAACATTCAGAAAACGAAGATCATGGCATCTGGTCACTTCATGGAAAATAGATGGGGAAACAGTGGAAACAGTGTCAGACTTTATTTTTCTGGGCTCCAAAATCACTGCAGATGGTTACTGCAGCCATGAAATTAAAAGACGCTGCCTCCTTGGAAGGAAAGCTATGACCAACCTAGATAGCATATTCAAAAGCAGAGACATTACTTTGCCAACGAAGGTCCGTCTAGTCAAGGCTATGGTTTTTCCAGTAGTCATGTATGGATGTGAGAGTTGGACTGTGAAGAAAGATGAGCACCAAAGAATTGATGCTTTTGAACCATGGTGTTGGAGAAGAGTCTTGAGAGTCCCTTGGACTGCAAGGAGATCCAACCAGTCCATTCTAAAGGAGATCAGCCCTGGGTGTTCTTTGGACGGAATGATGCTAAAGCTGAAACTCCAGTACTTTGGCCACCTCATGCAAAGATTTGACTCATTGGAAAAGACTCTGATGTTGGGAGAGATTGGGGGCAGGAGGAAAAGGGGACAACAGAGGTTGAGATGGCTGGATGGCATCACCAACTCGATGGACGTGAGTTTGAGTGAACTCGGGGAGTTGGTGATGGACAGGGAGGCCTGGCGTGTTGCAATTCATGTGGTCGCAAAGAGTCGGAGACAACTGAGCGACTGAACTGAACTGAACTGAACAAGATCATTATGGGCATGATTCATTAAAATGTTTAAATTCACAATGGAGTATTACTCAGCCATTAAAAAGAATACATTTGAATCAGTTCTAATGAGGTGGATGAAACTGGAGCCTATTATACAGAGTGAAGTAAGCCAGAAGGAAAAAACATAAATACAGTATACTAACGCATATATATGGAATTTAGAAAGATGGTAACAATAACCCTGTGTACGAGACAGCAAAAGAGACACTGATGTATAGAACAGTCTTATGGACTCTGTGGGAGAGGGAGAGGGTGGGAAGATTTGGGAGAATGGCATTGAAACATGTAAAATATCATGTAAGAAACGAGTTGCCAGTCCAGGTTCGATGCACGATACTGGATGCTTGGGGCTAGTGCACTGGGACGACCCAGAGGGATGGTATGGGGAGGGAGGAGGGAGGAGGGTTCAGGATGGGGAACACATGTATACCTGTGGCGGATTCATTTTGATATTTGGCAAAACTAATACAATTATGTAAAGTTTAAAAATAAAATAAAATTAGAAAAAAAAAGATTCACTAAACTAAAATTGTAAAGACATAATAATATGTATATTATATACAGTACCATATACAGTAGATATATGTAGTACTATAATAATCACATCTTCAATAAAATATGTGGATGTTAAAAAAAAATGTTTAAATTCAAAGTCAGCTCTCATACCCATTATAAACCAGTGATTCTCAAACATTGGAGAGCATCAGTCTGCAGTGGACCATGTTAAACATACATTTGTCACCAAAAGAGTCAGTGGTTTGCGGTGGAAGAATCACTGCTCTCTTCCTAAGGCCCTTTATCTCGGCAAAGCCAAATCATATTCTTTTTCAAATTTTTTACAGATCAACACAAATAAAGTTTTATTTTAAAACACATAAGTTTGCTATTGACCTAATGTTTCAAGATTCATTATGGTCTTCAATCAGAATCATAATTGGTAAAAAACACCCTGAAAATGTATTTTTAACAGCAGCATGTTTTAGCATGTGCCTATTCATATCTGCAGCCACATCAGATTTGTTAATAAAAATTTGGTAGCTTGTGCATGAACTACATACACTAAAAAGATCCTGGCACTAGTATAAAGCAACATGATGCAAAATTACACAAAGACTGATTGGATTGTACAATCTACAGAACCAGAATAAATGGATCTTGTGTTCTAGGACATATGAGAATATCACCCAATTTATTTTTCCTCCTCTTGACAACAGAGACAGAAATATGGCCCAAAACATAAAATAATAGACCCAGAAGCCCTCAGGTGGTGCAGTGGTAAAGAGTCCACCCACTAAAGCAGGAAACACAAAAGACACAGATTTGATCTCTGGATTGGGACGATCCCCTAGACAAGGAAATGGTAACCCATCCCAATATTCCTGCCTAGAAAGTACCATGGACAGAGGAGCCTGGTAGGCTATAGTCCATGGGGTTGCAAAGAGTTGGACACAACTGACCAACAGACACACAACCTTCACGTTTGACTAAATCATTTTACTTCCTTATTCCTTGATCACTTCATGCATAAAGCACAGTTTGTAAGAGTGACTTTCCCACTCTAAACCACTGAATATTTGGGGACAAATGTATGTTTAACAAGATCTACTGCAGACTGTGATGTTCTCTAAAGTTTGAGAACCACTGGTTTACAACATTCACAAGTGACATTCAGTTCAGTCACTCAGTCATGTCCAACTCTTTGTGACCCCACGAAACACAGCATACCACGTTTCTCTGTCCATCACCAATTCCTGGAGCTTATGCCATCCAACCATCTCATTCTCTGGCGTCCTCTTCTCCTCCTGCCCTCAATCATTCCCAGCATCAGGGTCTTTGCAAATGATCTAGTTCTGCACATCAGGTGGCCAAAATATTGGAGATTCAGCTTCAGCATCAGTTCATCATTGAATATTCAGGACTGATTTCCTTGGTTGGATCTCCAACCAGAGTCCCAGGGACTATCAAGAGTCTTCAACACCACAGTTCAAAAGCACTAATTCTTTGGCGCTCAGCTTTCTTTATGGTCAAACTCACATCCATACATGACTACTGGAAAAACCATAGCTTTGAACATATGGACCTTTGTTGGCAAAGTAATGTCTCTGCTTTTTAATATGCTGTCTAGGTTTGTTGTAGCCTTTCTTCCAAGAAGCAAGTGTCTTTTAATTTCATAGCTGCAATCACCATCTGCAGTGAATTTGGAGCACAAAAAAACAAAGTCTGTCACTGTTTCCATTGTTTCCCTCATCTATTTCCCATGAAGTAATGGGACCAGAAGCCATGATCTTAGTTTTCTGAATGTTGAGCTTTAAGTCAACTTTTTCAATCTCCTCTTTCACTTTCATCAAGAGGCTCTTTAGTTCTTCTTCGCATTCTGCCATAAGGGTGGTGTTATCTGCATATCTGAGGTTATTGATATTTCTCATGGTAATCTTGATTCCAGCTTGTGCTTCGTCCAGCACAGCATTTCACATGATGTACTCTGTATATAGGTTAAATAAGCAGAGTGACAATATACAGCCTTGATGTACATGTTTCCCGATTTGGAACCAGTCTGGTGTCCATGTACAGTTCTAACTGTTGCTTCTTGACCTGCATACAGATTTCTCAGGAGGCAGGTAAGGTGGTCAGGTATGGCCATCTCTTTAAGAATTTTCCACAGTTTGTTGTGATCCACACAGCCAAAGGCTTTGGGATAGTCAATAAAGCAGAAGTCGATGTTTGTCTGGAACTCTCTGGCTTTTTCTATTATCCAACAGATGTTGGCAATTTGACGACTAGTGCCTCTGCCTTTTCTAAAACCAGCTTGAACCTCTGGAAGTTCACATTTCACATACTGTTGAAGCCTGGCTTGGATATTTTGAGCATCACTTTGCTAGCCTGTGAGATGAGTGCAATTGTGTGGTAGTTTGAACATTCTTTGGCATTGCCTTTCTTTGGGGTTGGAATGAAAACTAACTTTTTCCAGTCCTGCGGCCACTGCTGAGTTTTCCAAATTTGCTGGCATATTGAATGCAGCATTTCCACAGCATCATCTTTTAGGATTTGAAATAGCGTAATTGGAATTTCATCACCTGCACTAGCTTTGTTCATAGAGAGGCTTTATAAGGCCCACTAACTTCACATTCCAGGATGTCTGGATCTAGGTGAGTGATCACATCATAATGGTTATCTGGGTCATGAAGATCTTTTTTTGTATAGTTCTTCTGTGTATTCTTGCCACCTCTTCTTAGAATCTTCTGCTTCTGTTAGGTCCATACCATTTCTGTCCTTTATTGTGCCCATCTTTGCATGAAAAAATGTTCCTTGATATCTCTAACTTTCTTGAAGAGATCTCTAGTCTTTTCCATTCTATTATTTTCTGCTATTTCTTTGCAGTGATCACTGAGTAAAGATTTCATATTTCTCCTTTCTATTCTTTGGAACTCTGCATTAAAATGGGTATATCTTTCCTTTTCTCCTTTACTTTTCATGTTTCTTCTTTTCACAGCTATTTGTAAGGCCTCCTCAGACAGCCATTTTGCCTTTTTTCATGTCTTTTTCTTTGGGATGGTCTTCATCACTGTCTCTTGTAAATGTCATGAACCTCTGTCCACATTTCTTTAGGCATTCTGTCTATCTGATCTAATCCCTTGAATTTATTCATCACTTCCACTGTATAATCATAAGGGATTTGATTTAGGTCATACCTGAAAGATCCAGTGGTTTTCCCTACTTTCTTCAATTTCAGTCTGAATTTGGCAATAAGGAGTTCATGATCTGAGCCATAGTCAGCTCCTGGTCTTGTTTTTGCTGACTGTATAGCACTTCTCCATCTTCGGCTGCAAAGAATATAGTCAATCTGATTTCGGTGTTGACCATCTGCTGATGTCCATGTGTAGAGTCTTCTCTTGTGTTGTTGGAAGAGGGTCTTTGCTATGACCAGTTCATTCTCTTGGCAAAAGTCTGTTAGCCTTTTCCCTGCTTCATTTGGTCCTCCAAGGGCAAATTTGCCTGTTACTCCAAGTATCTCTTGACTTGCTACTTTTGCATTCCAGCCCCCTATAATGAAAACAACATCTTTTTTCAGTGTTAGTTCTAGAAGGTCTTGTAGGTCTTCATAGAACCAATCAACTTCAGCTTCTTCAGCATTACTGGCCAGGGCATAGACATGGATTACTATGATATTGAATGGTTTACCTTGGAAACAAACAGAGATCATTCTGTCGTTTTTGAGACTGCATCCAAGCACTGCATTTCAGACTCCTTTTTTAACTATAAGGGCTACTCCATTCCTTCGAAGGGATTCTTGCCCACAGTAGTCAATATAATGGTCATCTGAGTTAAATTCACCCATTCAAGTCCATTTCAGTTTGCTTATTCCTAAAATGTCAGTGTTCATCCTTGCCATCTTCTGTTTGACCACTTTCAGTTTGCCTTGATTCACTGACCTAACATTCCAGGCTCCTATGCAATATTGCTTTTTATAGCATTGGACCTTGCTTCTATCACTGGTCACATCCACAATTGGATGTTGTTTTTGGTTTGGCTCAATCTCTTCATTCTTTCTGGAGTTTGTCCTCTGATCTCCTGTAGCATATTGGGCACCTACTGACCTGGGGAGTTCATGTTTCAGTGTCATATCTTTTTGCCTTTTCATGCTGTTCATGGGATTCTCAAGGCAAGAATACTGAAGTGGTTTTCCATTTCCTCCTCCAGTGGACCACATTTTGTCAGATCTCTCCACCATGACACGTCCGTTTGGGTGGCCCTACATGACATGGCTCATTGTTTCATTCAGTTAGACAAGGCTGCGGTCCATGTGATCAATTTGGTTAGTTTTCCATGATTGTAGTTTTCATTATGTCTGCTCTATGATGGATAAGAGGTTTATGGAAGCTTCATGATGGGAGAGACTGACTGTGGGGGGAAGCTAGGTCCTGTTTTGATCATATCAGATCAGATAAGTCACTCAGTCATGTCCCACTCTTTGAGACTCCTTGAATTGCAGCACGCCAGGCCTCCCTGTCCATCACCAACTCCCGGAGTTCACTAAGACTCACGTTCATCGAGTCAGTGATGCCATCCAACCATCTCATCCTCTGTCATCCCCTTCTCCTGCTGCCCCCAATCCCTCCCAGCATCAGAGTCTTTTCCAATGAGTCAAATCTTCGCATGAGGTAGCCAAAGTACTGGAGTTTCAGCTTTAGCATCATTCCTTCCAAAGAAATCCCAGGGCTGGTCTCCTTCAGAATGGACTGGTTGGATCTCCTTGCAGTCCAAGGGACTCTCAAGAGTCTTCTCCAACACCACAGTTCAAAAGCATCAATGCTTCGGTGCTCAGCTTTCTTCAGTCCAACTCTTATATCCATACATGACCACAGGAAAAACCATAGCCTTGACTAGACAGACCTTTGTTGGCAAAGTAATGTCTCTGCTTTTGAACATGCTATCTAGGTTGGTCATAACTTTCCGTCCAAGGAGTAAGCGTCTTTTAATTTCATGGCTGCAGTCACCATCTGCAGTGATTTTGGAGCCCAGAAAAATAAAGGCTGATACTGTTTCCACTGTTTCCCCATCTACTTCCCATGAAGTGATGGGACCGGATGCCATTATCTTCGTTTTCTGAATGTTGAGCTTTAAGCCAACTTTTTCACTCTCTTCTTTCACCTTCATCAAGAGGCTTTTAAGTTCCTCTTCACTTTCTGCCATAAGGGTGGTGTCATCTGCATATCTGAGGTTATTGATATTTCTCCTGG
Source organism: Bos indicus (assembly GCF_029378745.1). Taxonomy (NCBI): domain Eukaryota; kingdom Metazoa; phylum Chordata; class Mammalia; order Artiodactyla; family Bovidae; genus Bos; species Bos indicus. Next base: position 71,813,312 of record NC_091789.1, read on the forward strand.
AAATCTTGATTCCAGCATGTGTTTCTTCCAGTCCAGCATTTCTCATGATGTACTCTGCATATAAGTTAAATAAACAGGGTGACAATATACAGCCTTGACGTACTCCTTTTCCTATTTGGAAAAAGTCTGTTGTTCCATGTCCAGTTCTAACTGTTGCTTCCTGACCTGCATACAAATTTCTCAAGAGGCAGATCAGGTGGTCTGGTATTCCCATCTCTTTCAGAATTTTCCACAGTTTATTGTGATCCACACAGTCAAAGGCTTTGGCATAGTCAATATAGCAGAAATAGATGCTTTTCTGGAACTCTCTTGCTTTTTCCATGATCCAGCGGATGGTGGCAATTTGATCTCTGGTTCCTCTGCCTTTTCTAAAACCAGCTTGAACATCAGGAAGTTCACGGTTCACATATTGCTGAAGCCTGGCTTGGAGAATTTTGAGCATTACTTTACTAGCGTGTGAGATGAGTGCAATTGTGCAGTAGTTTGAGCATTCTTTGGCATTGCCTTTCTTTGGGATTGGAATGAATACTGACCTTTTCCAGTCCTGTGGCCACTGCTGAGTCTTCCAAATTTGCTGGCATATTGAGTGCAGCACTTTCACAGCATCATCTTTCAGGATTTGGAATAGCTCAACTGGAAATCCATCACCTCCACTAGCTTTGTTCGTAGTGATGCTTTCTAAGGCCCACTTGACTTCACATTCCAGGATGTCTGGCTCTAGGTCAATGATCACACCACCGTGATTATCTGGGTCGTGAAGATATTTTTTGTACAGTTCTTCTGTGTATTCTTGCCATCTCTTCTTAATATCTTCTGCTTCTGTTAGGTCCATACCATTTCTGTCCTTTATCGAGCCCATCTTTGCATGAAATGTTCCTTTGGTATCTCTGATTTTCTTGAAGAGACCTCTAGTCTTTCCCATTCTTTTGTTTTCCTCTATTTCTTTGCATTGATTGCTGAGGAAGGCTTTCTTATCTCTTCTTGCTATTCTTTGGAACTCCGCATTCAGATGTTTATATCTTTCCTTTTTTCCTTTGCTGTTCACTTCTCTTCTTTTCACAGCTATTTGTAAGGCCTCCCCAGACAGCCATTTTGCTTTTTTGCGTTTCTCTTCCATGAGGATGGTCATGATCCCTGTCTCCTGTACAATGTCACAAACCTCATTCCATAGCTCATCAGGCACTCTATCAGATCTAGGCCCTTAAATCTATTTCTCACTTCCACTGTATAATCATAAGGGATTTGATTTAAGTCATACCTGAATGGTCTAGTGGTTTTCCCTACTTTCTTCAATTTAAGTCTGAATTTGACAATAAGGGGTTCATGGTCTGAGCCAAAGTCAGCTCCTGGTCTTGTTTTTGCTGACTGTATAGAGCTTCTCCATCTTTAGCTGCAAAGAATATAATCAATCTGATTTCGGTGTTGACCATCTGTTCATGTCCATGTATAGAGTCTTCTCTTGTGTTGTTGGAAGAGGGTGTTTGTTATGACCAGTGCATTTTCTTGGCAAAACTCTATTAGTCTTTGTCCTGCTTCATTCCGTATTCCAAGGACAAATTTGCCTGTTACTTCAGGTGATTCTTGACTTCCTACTTTTGCATTCCAGTCCCCTATAATGAAAAGGACATCTTTTTTGGGTGTTAGTTCTAAAAGGTCTTGTAGGTCTTCATAGAACGGTTCAACTTCAGCTTCTTCAGCGTTACTGGTTGGGGCACAGACTTGGATTACTGTGATACTGAATGGTTTGCCTTGGAAACAAACAGAGATCATTCTGTCGTTTTTGAGATTGCATCCAAGTACTGCATTTTGGACTCTTTTTTGACCATGATGGCTACTGCATTTCTTCTGAGGGATTCCTGCCCACAGTAGTAGATATAATGGTCATCTTAGTTAAATTCACCCATTCCAGTCCATTTCAGTTTGCTGATTCCTAGAATGCCGACATTCTCTCTTACCATCTCTTGTTTGACCACTTCCAATTTGCCTTGATTCATGGACCTGACATTCCAGGTTCCTATGCAATATTGCTCTTTACCACATTGGACCTTGCTTCTATCACCAGTCATATCCACAGCTGGGTATTCCTTTTGCTTTGGCTCCATCCCTTCATTCTTTCTGGAGTTACTTCTCCACTGATGTCCAGTAGCATATTGGGCACCTACTGACCTGGGGAGTTTCTCTTTCTGTATCCTATTATTTTGCCCTTTCATACTGTTCATGGGGTTCTCAAGGCAAGAATACTGAAGTGGTTTGCCATTCCCTTCTCCAGTGGACCACATTCTGTCAGATCTCTCCACCATGACCCGCCCATCTTGGGTTGCCCCACGGGCATGGCTTAGTTTCATTGAGTTCGACAAGGCTGTGGTCCTAGTATGATTAGATTGACTAGTTTCCTGTTCCGGAGAAGGCAGTGGCACCCCAACTCCAGTACTCTTGCCTGGAAAATCCCATGGACGGAGAAGCCTGGTGGGCTGCAGTCCAAGGGGTCGCTACAAGTTGGACACGACTGAGCGAATTCTCTTTCACTTTTCACTTTTATGCATTGGAGAAGGAAATGGCAACCCACTCCAGAATTCTCGCCTGGAGAATCCCAGGGACAAGGGAGCCTGGTGGGCTCCCGTCTATGGGGTCACAGAGAGTCAGACATGACTGAAGCGACTTAGCAGCAGCAGTTTCCTGTTCTGATGGGCAGACCCATGTTCAATAAATCTTTAATCCAATTTTCTCTTGACTTGTGGGGCTGTGTTCCCTCCCCGTTGTTTAACCTGAGGCCAAACTATGGTGGAGGTAATGAAAATAATGGGGACCTCCTTCAGAAGGTCCCATGCACACACAGCCCCTAACCCTGCAGCAGTCCACTGCCAAGCTACACCTCCACCAAAGACTCCTGAACACTCACAGGCAAGTCTAGGTCAGTCTCTTGTGGGGTCACTGCTCCTTTCTCCTGAGTCCTAGTGGGAACAAGGTTCTGTTTGTCCCTCCGAGAATCTGTTTCCCCAGTCTTGTGTAAGTTCTGGAAGCTCGGTGGTGGGGTGAATGACATTACCAGTTTTCAAATGAATTACAATAAAGATTATAAGGGGATTACCCAATATTGCACCTAAGTTTCCCTTCTAAAATATGAAAACAAACATCCCAAGTTATAAAAGGGCATTAACCTTTCAGGTCACTGGTTCATTTAGTGTTTGGGCAGTGCTCTAGGTTAGAAAACTGCTGTAGGGTTAGGTTCAAGGACAGACTTTCTAACAGTAAACTGAGGAAAACAAGACACTTTATATTCAATGAGGCATAAAGGATGGTTATAATTATTTTCATTTTATAAATGAGTATTTACCCTTGCTAAATAACTCTGCCATGGCTACATGTTTATAAGTTCTGGAACCATGACTTGAACTCAGGCCTCCTGACTCTTGTCTAGCTTCTTGTGTCTTTCTATTATATCATGATGCCGTCCTGGTAAGTTGAAGGCATTTTTTGTATTTTCACTTTCAGAAGACATGTACAAATCAGTCTACATTTTACAAATGCATTATGTATCTTACCAACAGTATTCATTGAGACAAGCAATGCAAGAGACAAGCAATACTAAACAGATTCAGACAAACCATCACTTGGTCCCAAGGATTCCCAGTGAAGTTCATTCTTTAGCATGTGCCAACAGAACACTAACTAGGAGAGGATTTGAAAAACAAGTAAACCTAGTTTCTTCCTTTTGGAACATATCCCAGTGAAAATAACTTAAGAAAAAAGTTGCATGCATATACCAAGGAATGCAAATTCATATGTTATGCTGACTAAACAAAATGATAAATTGGGTATGGTTTTATCAGGGACAGATTCCTAGCAAGGGATTGGTCAGTTTGGCTTCCAACACATATAGGACAGATTACACTAGTCCTTTTATCATTTATTAGCAGTAGAGTCCAGGCCAGTTTTCTTTTCCTTCCACATAAAATGAGGGAAAACTCTATTTTTTCATAGGGTATTATGAAGATTCAGCAAAAGAATAAATGCAAAAGTACTTTGTAAAGCATAACAGCTATTGATTTGGAGTAGGCAGCAGGTTAAGAGCTTACAACTCCACTACAGACTTTTGAACATAAAGAAGCAGATACTGGCTATCTTGGGAATTTCCACAATGCCTTATTCATATGGAGCATTATATATACAAACTGTCATTTATTCTTTCTTGCATTTATTTCCTTTACTCAAAAAACCTATTTATTGAATTAAGTTGTTAATTGAATAAAATACTCTAAAAAAGGAAAACATGTATTCCCCAGAGGTATCATTCTGGTACCTTTTAAAGCATTTTAAATTATTTTTTAAGTATCCAAGGGCTAGAATATACAGTTCTGTTTTTATAAGTAAAAGCATAAATCATATATGGCTGCCTTCTTTATTAACAAGGAGTTAAATAAAAATTATGCTATAATACATGTCATGTATACCTACACAACAGCCTTGTTTTTTTATCAAGGTCAGCTACATAGGACTTCCTTTCAAGTATAATCAGCCCTACCTGTCTCCAGGTTTACATCCACGGATTCAACTAACCGAGAATGAAAAATATTTGAAAAAAAAAAAAAAAAAAAACCAGAAAATTCCAAAAGCAAAACTTGAATTTGCCACACTCTGTCTATCCACATGACATTTACACTGTACTTACAACTATTTACATAGAATTCATATTGTATCAAGCATTACAAGTAATCTAGAGATTATTTAAAGTATGTGGAGGATGTGTGTAGGTTAGTCTTGAACAACCTCAGAATTTGAGTATCTATGGTGGGAGTGTACTACTCCCTCAAGGATACTGAGGGATGACTGTACTTCTCTTTTAGATAAAATTCTTCCTCTACTGCAGTGTCATTTCCCCAATTTAATCTGGATTACAAACGATTTTCAAGCACCATCTGCTAAAAAAAATATTGTTCGAGGAGCTTGATAAAAATACATATTTCTGGGTCTCACTGAGGAACTGAAATCAGAAATGAGGGAGATTCCTGACACTAAGATTTATTAGCTGTCATCCTTAGAGAAGTTATTTTACCTTTTCAAGTATCAATATCTTCAGCTATAATATGAATGTAATATTTTCTCTCAACTTCAGAGGGCATTTTATGAGGATTACCTATGGCTTCCCAGGTGGCTTGGTGGTAAGGAACTTGCCTGCCAATGCAGGAGACACACCAAAACCAAAAATATTGACTTTTCCTCACGGCTGCTTTGGAGAAGTCTCTCAGAGCTATCTGAGGTGCTGTCTCCCAGGCTGCAGTCCTCATTTTGCCCCAAATAAAACTTAACTCACAATTCTCAAGTTGTACATCATTTTTTAGTCAACATTTATGTCTGTGTCTCCACTGCTGCCCTGCAAATAGGTTCATCAGCACCATCTTTCTACATTTCACTCCAGTATTCTTGCCTGGGAAATCCCATGGACAGAGGGGTCCAGTGGGCTACAGTTCATGGGGTCACAAAGAGTCGGACACTTTTTAGGGTAATTAAATTTTTGCAAATGTAATATTTTAATTAAGAATACTATAAATCTGTCCAGGAAGTTCTTTTATCAGGTATACTGAAAAGATAAACATCAACCCAGTTCTGTTCACACAATAACAATTAACAAGTTTCTGAATATCTCTACCTATTCTTTCCTATCCTCAATAATGAAGAAGTCAATTAGTAAATTGTTCATGCTTTTTTTTAAAAAACAGACATATTTTTGCCCTTGGAGACCTTAATAATCAGGTAATAGAAAATCTAATACTCTTAAAAGTTGTTGGTTTGGTACCTGTAGAAACAAGAAACTAAAGTCTCATTTTTATGATGATAATACTAATATCTTCTAGACAAGAGCTTCAGTCAATCCAATTAGACAACAAATTAATGGCCCCTTACTATGAACAAGGCACTTGCATGGTTCTGATCACAAGACCCAAAAAGGCTCTAACTATTTTTTCAGTCAGTTCACAAGTACTGTTCAATGTTACTTCAGAGACGGCTCTCAAACAAATCCATTCTCCATTCCCACTTCCAAGTCCTCAAAATCTCTTTCCAGAGCACTACAGTAGTCTCCTAGCTAATTTCCTAGTTTCTCATCTCCTTTCCTTCACTCCATTCATTCTTCTTAGAATATTTTTCCATGCTTTTAAAAACTTAAAGTTAACCAACTTCTGTAGGATTTTGAGTCAGTTCCCATGCATCTATAATGCACCTCAGTAAAACAAGTTACTCAGTCTTTCTAGAATATACAAAGTATTTCCACAAATCTCTCCTTTCTCCAAACTCTTCTCTTTCCAATTTTCTTTCTTTGTAATTCTGCCTGAAAAATAAAAGTCCTACCCATGCCTCAGAAACCAGTTCTAAAGACATCTTTAAGAAACTATCTGAATCTCTCAAGTCAGGATCAATAACTTTCCCACTTTCATATTTTTCACATGCCTCTATTGCACAGCTCTATAGAAATATACTGGATTACCCAAAGAGTTCATTTGAGAAACCCAAATATTTAGTTGAATATAGTATAATAGATTTTCTGAACTTAATAAGGATCATGGTATTGATCCATGGTATTGATACCACATTCATGATATGAATAATAAATATACTCAAATAAAATATACTTTAATCCAGTAAAAATAATTACTATGAATAAGTTATATATTATTTATTAGCCCATAATTTTTCATTTTCATTCTATAACATTTTTTCATGTAAAATACTTAATGCTTGTTCCCTTGAAGAGCAGTTTAAGAAATCACAATAACAGAGTATGTTAGGATGAACAACCAACTGAAATACATAATTTTAACTAAGTGTATCAAATGATATTTGTCAAATATTTCTACTTAGTTATATCTTGGAGGGAGACCACACTATAATGAGCTTATAAATTTCTTCAGGAAGAACATGCAGGGTTTTTCCCAAAATGCACTAAATTACTTGACATAAGATGGATTTCACTTTAACCAAGTTCTCCATGGCTTTGATTTTTATTAAAAAAAAAAAAAAAAAAAACTCAATGCTAAATAGTCTCCTTCAGTCAAATTAACTGAACTGGGGCAGTCTGGTTTCTTTCTATGTCACACAGAATCCTAAACAATTCCATCTATCTGTCAATTTCAAGTGATATATATAAAGGTTACTAGCAGGGCAGGAAGATCACATGACAATGATATAAACAGCAAAGCTGACTTATGAAAAACTATCATAATTTTCAGTATATTCCCTTCAACCTATGTTCACTTAAAAAATGATATGAAGATCTTTGAAATACTAATGTCATATACAGGTCTCTAAAGAAAACAATAGAGTTATTCACAAATGGTAGATAGACCCTGAAGTAAGTTGTTCTGTGACTACTACGCATATAAAGCATAGCTCAGTCATGTCCAACTCTTGGCAACCCCATGGACTGTAGTCTGCCAGGCTCTTCTGTCCATGGAATTCTCCAGGCAAGAATACTAGAGTGGGTTGCCATTTCCTTCTCCAGGAGATCTTCCCGAATCCAGGGATCTAGGGATCCATTCGATCTAGGGATCAAATCCAGGTCTCCCACATTGCAGGTAGATTCTTTACTGTCTGAGCCACCATGGAAGCCCTTATACCTCTTATATACCTCTTAGCTATACATGCCTTTTATATACTGCATACACTTGTTAGTAAATAAACTGTCTAAAGGAGTTCTTAGTACCTAGATAAAATAATTGCTAACGGTGTTTACTGTTCTTTTAAAATATTCACTTTGTTTGTTTTGGTGAAGTTTGGTTTACTCCTTGAAAAAATTCAAGAACTGGGCTGAGGTCATAAAAAGTCTATACTGAAATTCTTAAAATATATCTGTCTATTTTCCCTGACTTGCTATGTTGTTACAAACCACTTTAAACACCAGATAGCTTCTAGTTAAGCCCATTAAAAAAGTAGATGCTACCTCTTTAAGCAAGCATGTTGTAAAGAAAAGGTTAACAAAATTCATGGCTTAAATACGGGGGAAAGTATTACACCCCAATTTTGACCTGTGATATTTGAGCCTGCAGATCAAATGCTTTCCCCTGTAGAATAATACCCTCGTTGACATTGTTGTATTTTATTGCAGTATCAGTAACAGTACAACCTCTTTAAGAAATGCAAAAGTAGTGACTGGCAACACTATCAATAAGTGCAGGGAGTTTAATTTACTTCTCACACAGGAAAGTAATGGAAAAAAGAAGGCAGGCAAATTTTTATTGTCCTGATTAGAAGAAATTTATGTGGGCTTCAGCCACAATCATTTGAAATTTTTATTATAAATCAAATTATTGTCTTTCTCTTATTCAATATGTCATTATTTTCTGGAAACTCGTGAGCAAATAGAATTTATTTTCCAATAATGTTGAATAGAATAGCTGATTTTGCCAAAAAAAAAAAAAATCAGTGAAATAGAATCCTTACACTGGAATGCACATTTCACCAGAGGGCACTATACTGCATAAAAAAGATAAGCCAAATTCTTGCTAACAGTGTATAGTTTACATGTGTAAGGATAAGGAGACCGTGATTCTCTACACTACCACAAAGTAAATGAAAAGCAGACATGTTTTTAAAAGAACTGAAAATATCAAGATCCTTTTCTAAACTTCTACAGAACCTATATAACATATTTGATAATTATATGTGTTTGTTGTTACATGTGTGCACATATTGTTTATCCAATGGAATTCACTGAAGGTAGGAAATAGGAAAAGATCATTCACATCTTTGGAATCTATCATCTCTAAATTAGTGCTAAATATATTAATGAACCTTACTTGTTAAATTCATTTTAGTAGGTTAGATGGAGTTATTTGAAGTGGGACATGTAATAATACGTGTAGCTAAAATTTTTAAATCCCTAAGAGACTTTTTTCCCCACAAAGTTTTGGATCTGCAAATAATAAAAAATGAGACTTGTCTATGGAGATTTGGGTTCACAATAAAACTATCCCAATGGCACAAAAACAAAACAAACAAAAAAAAAGTTTACATGGAGATAACCAAAACAACAACTTTTAGCAACAATCTACCAAACACCAATCTCATATCCCATAAAGGAAGAATGGATTTTTTTTCAAATACTACTCTTATTAATTAGCATTAATTTAGCATTTATTATGTGACAGGTCCTGTGCAAAGATACATAACACACACATACATGCACACTTACTTACAAAAAATATTGAATTTTTCTATATCATAATTTCCACAGTATTTTTTATGGGTAAAGTCAAGCTGATTACAAACAGGTTGAATGATAAAAGCCAAAGCAGCTATTTGTATCATTTAATTATTAGTAAAATATTCACTATAATGTTTCAATTAAACTCAATACTTATTGAGCACCTCCTGTTTGTAAGGCACTGTTTTGTGGAGAAATCAAAACACACATGGCTTCTTACTGATTCCAAGGTGATAACAACCTAGAAAGCACCAATCAGGTGTATAAAGTACTCTTTTCTTTGCCTAGGGTTTTTTGGATTCTTTTTCAAAACAGATCAGATCAGTCGCTCCGTTGTGTACGACTCTGCGACCCCATGAATCGCAGCATGCCAGGCCTCCCTGTCCATCACCAACTCCCGGAGTTCACCGAGACTCACGTCCCTCGAGTCAGCGATGCCATCCAGCCATTTCATCCTCTATCATCCCCTTCTCCTCCTGCCCCCAATCCCTCCCAGCATCAGAGTCTTTTCAAATGAGTCAACTCTTCGCATGAGGTGGCCAAAGTACTGGAGTTTCAGCTTTAGCATCATTCCTTCCAAAGAAATCCCAGGGCTGATCTCCTTCAGAATGGACTGGTTGGATCTCCTTGCAGTCCAAGGGACTCTCAAGACTCTTCTCCAACACCACAGTTCAAAAGCATCAATTCTTCGGCGTTCAGCCTTCTTCACAGTCCAACTCTCACATCCATACATGACCACAGGAAAAACCATAGCCTTGACTAGATGGACCTTTGTTGGCAAAGTAATGTCTCTGCTTTTCAATATGCTATCTAGGTTGGTCATAACTTTCCTTCCAAGGAGTAAGCGTCTTTTAATTTCATGGCTGCAATCACCATCTGCAGTGATTTTGGAGCCCAAAAAGATAAAGTCTGACATTGTTTCCCACTGTTTCCCCATCTATTTTCCATGAAGTCATGGGACCGGATGCCATGATCTTCGTTTTCTGAATGTTGAGCTTTAAGCCAACTTTTTCACTCTCCTCTTTCACTTTTATCAAGAGGCTTTTGAGTTCCTCTTCACTTTCTGCCATAAGGGTGGTATCATCTGCATATCTGAGGTTATTGATATTTCTCCTGGAAATCTTGATTCCAGCTTGTGTTTCTTCCAGTCCAGCATTTCTCATGATGTACTCTGCATATAAGTTAAATAAACAGGGTGACAATATACAGCCTTGAGGAACTCCTTTTCCTATTTGGAACCAGTCTGTTGCCCCATGTCCAGTTCTAACTGTTGCTTCCTGACCTGCATACAAATTTCTCAAGAGGCAGATCAGGTGGTCTGGTATTCCCATCTCTTTCAGAATTTTCCACAGTTTATTGTGATCTACACAAAGGCTTTGGCATAGTCAATAAAGCAGAAATAGATGTTTTTCTGGAACTCTCTTGCTTTTTCTATGATCCAGTGGATGTTGGCAATTTGATCTCTGGTTCCTCTGCCTTTTCTAAAACAAAAATTGTTTAATTCAACATTATTCATAATAATGAGAATATGGCAAAATATTTTGGACATTGTTCAATGAAAGTTGACTTTGCATAAATCTGCAATTGCATCCAAGAACACTCAACAGATACTAGACATGTCTGGGACACTGATAGAAGTAAGGTGAACCAAGCACCCAGCAATAATAGTGTCATAGTATGAGTATGGGCCAGCACTGGCTCACCTACAAAGCACAAGTCAGAGAATCCATAGATGTTGGAAACTACAGTAAGAATAAAGAGAAATCCAAGTTGAGTCTTGAAGCTCAAACTCCAATAGTTTGGCCACCTGATGTGAAGAACTGACTCAATGGAAAAGACCCTGATGCTGGGAAAGATTGAAGGCAGGAGGAAAAGGGGACAACAGAGAATGAGATGGTTGGATGGCATCAGAGACTCAATGGACATGAGTTTGAGCAAGCTCCGTGAGTTAGTGATGGACAGGGAATCCTGGCATGCTGCAGTCCATGGGGTTGCCAAAAGTCAGATACAACTGAGTGACTGAACTGAATGTCCCTGGCATCAGGGTCTTTTCCATTAAATTGGCTTTCCATTGAATTTCCTTTAGTATTGACTGGTTTGATCACAGCCTTGTCATGGTGAAGGGGCTTGCATAACTCAGTGAAGCTATGAGCCACGCTGTGCAGGGCCATTCAAGACAGACGGGTTAGAGTGAAGAGTTCTAACAAAACGTGGTCCACTGGAGAAGAGAATGGCAAACTACTTCAATATTCTTGCCTTGAGAACCCCATGAATAGTATGATAAGGGTCCTCATATAGACTATTTAGTATTGTATATAGTATTGAAGGAGTGGCAATAGAAAAATTATAAATTTTGTTTTTATGATGTTTCACTGCCAGAGGGACATTAAAATATGAATATCAAAAACTTTCATTTTAATATTTTATATTTCTAATGCAGCTATAACCTACATAGTAACATTTTTACTTACAATTTTGGTATCACGGCCTAAGAAAAGGCTTACCTTTGGGTTAGTTTTAGGTTGACTTTTATTCTTTGGGTTTAGTTACTTTACTTAATGACTATTATGCCCTATCTGAGAGCATTCAGACTAAACTGAAAAACACAGTAGTTTATATAACCCATTCTGAGGCTGTTATAGAGCCATACAGGCTATTATATTTTAAGCATGCCTATCTGTGATGTGCTCTTGTCCATTATTTGAACCTATCAATATTATGGAGTCTTAATAAGCAATTAAATAAATTGCACTTGCTCACTGACATAGTTTATGAAAATGAATGTAACCAAGCCCCCCAACCACCCCCAAGTTATCATTCTTCCTATTTAATATAATTGAGTTTTATTCCAGTGATAAAAATAGCAATGTGGATTGCCTACAGCATTCAGACTGTTCTGCCACAGTTAAATGATAACTAAGTCAAAATATCTAATGACAACTAACTTCCTATACTTTCTAAATATTTGTGTGAATATGGAGACCTGTAGTATTTAGCATAGAATATAGCTACCTTGGAGAAGGTGATGGCACCCCACTCCAGTACTCTTGCCTGGAAAATCCCATGGATGGAGGAGCCTGGTAGGCTGCAGTCCATGAGGTCGCTAACAGTTGGACACGACTGAGCAACTTCACTTTGACTTTTCACTTTCATGCATTGGAGAAGGCAATGGCAACCCACTCCAGTATTCTTGCCTGGAGAATCCCAGGGATGGGGTAGCCTGGTGGGCTGACATCTATGGGGTCGCACAGAGTCAGACACGACTGAAGTGACTTAGCAGCAGCAGCAGCAGCATAGCTACCTTAATCTTTAATATGTCTAGGGCAAATTCTAGCATTTCACAAAAATTTTGAAGATTTTCTGAATCTTTTCAAAAACTGTCTACTAATTATATAAAGATTCTCAAAGTCACTTATAGTTAATCTTTACCTAGCTTTTCTGGAAATCTAGCCAAACAAATTTTTTTTTTTTTTTTTTACTATCTACCATGTACTGAGTCATGTAATAGATGTTGCAGGAGAGACAACTTTATTTAAGGTATGTATTAGTTTCCTACTGCTGCTGTAATAAGTTATCACAAACTTAATGATTTGAAACAGCATAAATGCATTTTCTTATAGTTCTGGAGGGCAGAAGTCTAAATTCAAGGTATCAGTATGCTTGGTTCCTTCAGAGGAGAATCCATTTTCCTGCTTTTTTTCAGTCTCTAGAGGCCACCTGCATTCTCCTTCCTCACATCACTCCCACCTCTTGCTTCCATCATCACATCTCCTACTACTGACTGATCCTCCACCCAGTTTTATAAGGTCCCTTTTGATCATATCAGGTTCACTCAGATAATCCAGAATACTTTCCTCATTTTAGGGTCCTTAACCATAACTGCATCGGCAAAACCCTTTTCCCATGTAAGGTAACATTCACAGGTTCTGGGGATTAGGATGTGGAAGTCTTTGTGGAGTCATTATTCACACAACCACAAGGTTTAAAAGATATAAACTGATGTCAAATATGTTATCTGATAAGATCAATGGTGTAGCCACAGAGAAATACTCTTATCGTGGTCACCATCAAAGAATATCTCCTTACCTGTAACTAGACATAAGGTTGGGAGTAGAGGACAACACAACTCTTCTCAACTACTGATTTGCCCTGAATTTCAATCACTATCTTATTTTCCCTTAGTTATTGAATTCTAGCGTTTATATAGTAGAACAGAAAAAAGAAAACAGGGACTAGAGAAAAGAAAATGGACTTAACAATTCATGCTAATTACATTCTCAGCAGACTTAGCTTATCTGGAATTATTATTGAGTATCCCTTTCATGTTATCAATTGTACAGATAAAAATACCTAAAATGCTTCAGACCACATAAAATTTTATAAGCTCCCTTTCTCTGAAGTTAAACAGACTATCAAACTGATAAAACAACCTCCTTCTCTAGTGACATAGCATTTCTTTATTAATGGCTGCCCAAAGACAGGTCAGTAATTATATGCAAACCATTTTAGATGTATATGACAATAAATCAAACTTAGAAACCCATTATTATTTATTCTATCCCATCTTCTTGGCATATATGTCCTCTCTACTCTAACCCTATTACTACATTTCTGATATCTTATGTCCTAGAATTTCCTTCTTTCTTATAGTGGAATCTCAGGTGTAGATACATATTGGTACCTTCCTGGTCTCAAATTGGAAAAGCTTTATCAAATGTTTTCCCCAAAATCATTTAAATCAAACTGCAAGTTACCTTATTAGGTACTGCTGAAGAGGAAGTATATTTCAACGAAAATATCTTGCAGTTTCTCCCTTATACAGTAAGATTTGAAACAGGGACCATTGCTAAAACTTTTCATATACAATCTTTTCTTTTTCTTTTTTCTTTTTTTTTTCATTGAATTGGAGGCTAATTACTTTACAATATTGTGGTGGGTTTTGCCATATATTCACATGAATCAGCCATGGGTGTACATGTGTTCCCCATCCTGACCCTCCCTCCCACCTCTCTCCCCATCCCATCCCTCAGGGTCATCCCAGTGCACCAGCCCTGAGTACCTTGTCTCATGCATTGAGCCTGGACTGACGAAATATTTCACATATAATAATATACATGTTTCAATGCTATTCTCTCAAATCATCCCAACCTCGCCTTCTCCCACAGAATCCAACAGTATGTTCTTTACATCTGTGTCTCTTTTGCTATCTCACATATAGGGTCATCGTTACCATCTTTCTAAATTCCATATATATGCATTAATATACTGTATTGGTGTTTTTCTTTCTGACTTACTTCACTCTGTCAGCTCCAGTTTCATCCACCTCATTAGAACTGATTCAAATGTATTGTTTTTAATAGTGAGTAATATTCCATCGTGTATATGTACCACTGCTTTCTTATCCATTCATCTGCTGATGGACATCTAGGTTGCTTCCATGTCCTGCCTATTGTTTACAATGCTGCAATGAACATTGGGGTACACGTGTCTGTTTCAATTGTGGTTTCCTCGGTGTGTATGCCCTGCACTGGGATTGATGGGTCATATGGCAGAAAACGAAGATCATGGCATCCGGTCCCATCACTTCATGGGAAATAGATGGGGAAACAGTGGAAACAGTGTCAGATTTTATTTTTCTGGGCTCCAAAATCACTACAGATGGTGACTGCAGCCATGAAATTAAAAGACGCTTACTCCTTGGAAGGAAAGTTATGACCAACCTAGATAGCATATTCAAAAGCAGAGACATTACTTTGCCAACAAAGGTTCGTCTAGTCAAGGCTATGGTTTTTCCAGTGGTCATGTATGGATGTGAGAGTTGGACTGTGAAGAAGGCTGAGTGCCGAAGAATAGATGCTTTTGAACTGTGGTGTTGGAGAAGACTCTTGAGAGTCCCTTGGACTGCAGGGAGATCCAACCAGTCCATTCTGAAGGAGATCAGCCCTGGGATTTCTTTGGAAGGAATGATGCTGAAGCTGAAATTCCAGTACTTTGGCCACCTCATGTGAAGAGTTGACTCATTGGAAAAGACTCTGATGCTGGGAGGGATTGGGGGCAAGAGGAGAAGGGGATGACAGAGGATGAGATGGCTGGATGGCATCACTGACTCGATGGACGTGAATCTCAGTGAACTCTGGGAGTTGGTGATGGACAGGGAGGCCTGGCGTGCTGTGATTCATGGGGTCGCAAAGAGTCGGACACGACTGAGCGAATGATCTGATCTTATCTGATCTGATGGCAGTTCTATTTCCAGACTTTTAAGGAATCTCCACACTGTTGTCCATAGTGGCTGTACTAGTTTGCATTCCCACGAACAGTGTAAGAGGGTTCCTTTTTCTCCACACCCTCTCCAGCATTTATTGTTTATAGACTTTTTGATAGCAGCCATTCTGACCAGCATGAGATGGTACCTCATTATGGATTTGATTTGCCTTTCTCTGATAGTGAGTGATGTTGAGCATCTTTTCTTGTATTTGTTAGCCATCTGTATGTCTTCTTTAGAGAAATGTCTGTTTAGCTCTTTGGCCCATTTTTTGATTGGGTCATTTATTTTTCTGGAATTCAGCTGTAGGAGTTGCTTGTATATTTTTGAGATTAATTCTTTGTCAATTTCTCTATTTGCTATTATTTTCTCCCATTCTGAAGGCTGTCCTTTCACCTTGCTTATAGTTACCTTTGTTGTGCAAAAGCTTTTAAGTTTAATTAGGTCCCATGTGTTTACTTTTGTTCTTACTTCCATTTCTCTGGGAAGTGAGTCATAGAGGATCCTGCTGTGATTTATGTCAGATAGTGTTTTGCCTATGTTTTCCTCTAGGAGTTTTAAAGTTTCTGGTCTTATGTTTAGATCTTTAATCCATTTTGAGTTTATTTTTGTGTATGGTGTTAGAAAGTGTTCTAGTTTCATTCTTTTACAAGTCGTTGACCATTTTTTCCAGCACCACTTGTTAAAGAGATTGTCTTTCTCCATTGTATATTCTTGCCTCCTTTGTCAAAGATAATGGGTCCATAAGTGTGTGAATTTATCTCTGGGCTTTCAATTTTGTTCCATTGATCTATGTTTCTGTCTTTGTGCCAGTACTATACTGTCTTGATGACTGTAGCTTTGTAGTATAGCCTTAAGTCAGGAAGGTTGATTCCTTCGGTTCCATTCCTCTTTCTCAAGATTGTTTTGGCTATTCGAGGTTTTTTGTATTTTCATACAAATTGTGAAATTATTTGTTCTAGTTCTGTGAAAACTACCATTGGTATCTTGATAGGGATTGCATTGAATCTATAGATTGCTTTGGGTAACATACTCATTTTCATTATATTGATTCTTCTGATCCATGAACATTGAATATTTCTTCATCTATTTGTGTCATCTTGATGTCTTTCATCCATGTTTTATAGTTTTGTATACATAGCTCTTTTGTTTCTTTAGGTAGATTTATTCCTCAGTATTTTATCTTTTCACTGCAATGTTGAATGGAATTGTTTCCTTAATTTCTCTTTCTGTTTTCTCATTGTTAGTGTATAGGAATGCAAGGCATTTCTGTCTGTTAATTTTATATCCTCCAACATTACGATATTCATTGATTACCTCTAGTAATTTTCTGGTGGTATCTTTAGGGTTTTCTATGTAGAGGATCATGTCATCTGCAAACAGTGAGAGTTTTACTTCTTTTCTAATCTGGATTCCTTTGATTTATTTATCTTCTCTGATTGCTATGGCTAAAACTTCCAAAACTATGTTGAGTAGTAGTGCTGAGAGTGTACATCCTTTCCTGTTCCTGACTTTAGGGGAAATTCTTTCAATGTTTCACCATTGAGGATAATGTTTGCTGTGGGTTTATCATATACAGCTTTTAATATGTTGAGGTATGTTCCTTCTATGCCTGCTTTCTGGAGGGTTTTTATCATAAATGGATATTGAATTTTGTCAAAGACTTTCTCTGCATCTATTGAGATAATCATATGGTTTTTATCTTTCAATTTATTAATGTGGTGTATCACATTGATTGATTTTCAGATATTGAAGAATCCTTGATCCCTGGGATAGAGCCCACTTGGTCATGATATATGATCTGTTTAATATGTTGTTGGATTCTGTTTGCTAGAATTTTGTTGAAGATTTTTGCATCTATGTTCATCAGGGATATTGGCCTGTCGTTTTCTTTTTTTGTGGCATCTTTGTCAGGTTTTGGTATTAGGGTGATGGTGGCCTCATAGAATGAGTTTGGCAGTTTACCTTCCTCTGCAATTTTCTGGAAGAGTTTGAGTAGGATAAATGTTACCTCTTCTCTCAATTTTTGATAGAATTCAGCTGTGAAGCCGTCTGCTCCTGGGCTTTCGTTTGCTGGGAGATTTCTGATTACAGTTTCGATTTCTATGCTTGTGATGGGTCTGTTAAGATTTTCTACTTCTTCCTGGTTCAGTTTTTGAAAGTTATACTTTTCTAAGAATTTGTCCATTTCTTCCAAGTTGTCCATTTTATTGGCATATAGTTGCTGATACTAGTCTCTTATGATCCTTTGTATTTCTGTGTTGTCTGTTGTGACTTCTCCATTTTCATTTCTAATTTTGTTGATTTTATTCTTCTCCCTTTGTTTCTTGATGAGACTGGCTAATGGTTTGTCTATTTTATTTACCTTCTCAAAGAACCAGCTTTTAACTTTGTTGATTTTGGCTCTGGTCTCCTTTGTTTCTTTTGCATTTATTTCTGCCCTAATTTTTATGATTTCTTTCCTTCTACTAATCCTGGTGTCCTTAATTTCTTCTTTTTCTAGTTGCTTTAGGTGTAGAGTTAGGTTATTTATTTGACTTCTCTCCCATTTCTTGAGGTAGGCTTGTATTGCTATGAGCCTTCCCCTTAGCACTGCTTTTCCTGAATCGCATAGGTTTGGGGTTGTTGTGTTTTCATTTTCATTCATTTCTATGCATATTTTTATTTCTTTTATTTCTTCTGTAATTTGTTGGTTATTCAGAAGTGTGTTTTTTAGCCTCTATATGTTTGTATTTTTAATAGTTTTTTTCCTGTAGTTGACATCTAATCTTACCACATTGTGTCAGACGAGATGCTTGGAATGATTTCCATTTTTTTGAATTTACCAAGGCTAGATTTATGGCCCAGGATGTAATCTATCCTGGAGAAGGTTCTGTGTGCACTTGAGAAAAAGGTGAAATTCATTATTTTAGGGGGAAATGTCCTATAGATATCAATTATGTCTAATTGTTCCATTATATCATTTAAAGTCTATACACTCTTATAGTGGTTTGAAGTGAAAGTTTCTCAGTCGTGTCCAACTCTTCATGACCTCATGGACTACGTAGTCCATGTAATTCTCCAGGCACAAATACTGGAGTGGGTATCCTTTCCCTTCTCCAGGGGATCTTCCTATCCCAGGTCTCCCACATTGCAGGCAGATTCTTTACCAGCTGAGCCACCAGGGAAGCCCATAGTAGTTTATGCCATGCCAAAGATTTAGGAGACATTTTCCTCTGATGGCATCAATTATAATCTCGAGGTAGTTGATACCTCTGACTAGGTTTTCACAATATCTAGTCAGATATCTCACTCTGCTCTAATGAAATACCCCTCATTAAATTTTGTTGTCATCCTATATAACTGTAATACTTCACTAACTACTGTTAATAAGCTATTCCAAAATCCTTAAGTACATTGAGCTATATGGCAAAGAAAATATTATAGAAAATATTGCCCAGTGACTAGAGAACTCTAAGTACATTGCAATTTATTTTCTACCATCACCATTGCCAGTCCAGCTTTGATAGGACACAGTCCCTTTAAGACTTTGTTTTTCTATTCACAAAATGAGATAGTACTAACTTGACAAAGTGTCAAGAAAATATATGCATGAAGAAGGAATTCCATATATGCCCTACAATTTAGATCTCCACTATCATTAAGAAAGTGTTAATTCACTTACATATCCTATAACCCAACCTGGCATCTGGAACCCAATTTGTATGGATTCTCACTATTCTTTTCCCCAATATGCTTTCTTTGTGTCGAATGAAATGTTATCTCTCCTTCTCCTTGAAGTTTCAACAAATAGCATAATTAAATCCTGCACAGTAGAAATGTACTTTTTCCAGTTTATAGCTCCCTATAAACAGCCTACTTAACACTCAACAGACTGAATTATTTTTTAAGGATTGTTGCTACTTGTCTTCTAAACAACATTTTATCATTTAAAGGCAGTAGACAAGAGAAACAGAACAATGATGGGCTCAATGACGCTATTTCCTCTTGAAATATATTTTTCAGCATTTGGAATGCTTACTGATAAGTTCAATGAATAAATGACATCAAAATAAATAGATATTCATTATAAAGATAACAATCTCTATTCCATTTATAATCAGAGCCTGATGAGAACATATCTGAAGAAAACTAGCATTTGCCAATACCCTTCAAAAATGTGCTAGTGTATCAATGATTAAGATGTGTTCTCTATTCTAAGCAATCAAATATAAATCATTTCAATTTTCTGTCATTATTTCAAGTATCTTTTCCTCAAGTCTGATCCAGTTGGTGGCTCAATTTGCCGATGTTTAATTAATGTATTATTTTAGTTAGTACAGAATAGAACAGTCAAAAAGACCATAGGTTTGGTGTCAGAGAATTCCTGGCTCTGCATTGACTAGCTCTTTTACCTAATTTTCCTTAGCATCAGCTTTCTCAACTGTAAAAAAAGACTAGCAATGGCAAACTTGTATGGTGGTTGTGAGGATTAAATTGGGTAACGAATGGAAAGTCCCAAGCACTGTGTCTGCCTCATATATGATGCTCAGTAAATGGAAATTATTATTATAACTTCAAATCCTATAAAAAGATTACAGGCTTATTTTTTCTAGGAACTTCAATCTACAAATTTTCATTAAATTATAGTGCAGCAGCCATGTCTGTTTGGGTACAGATATGTGGTAATGAATGTCATTTAGTAAATCATGTTTTGAAACTAATGTTATTAGAAGTTAGAAGTTACTCAAAAGTTACTCAAAATTTATTTAATAATCTCTCTCATATATATATATATATCAGTTCAGGTCAGTCGCTCAGTCATGTCCAACTCTTTGCAACCCCATGAATCACAGCACGCCAGGCCTCCTTGTCCATCACCAACATATATATATATATATATATATATATATATATATATATATATATATATATAGAAAGAGAGAGAGAGAGAGAGGATATGAAAGAAAGCTATATGATGTTCTACACTGAATAAATATCACTCTGAATGGTTTATTACAACTGAGAAAATGAGTAAACTTCAAAAGCAACTACAAAAAATACAGAAATTAATCACTACCACAAAACTGGTATCAACCAAGGGCAAGATTCTGGAGAATCAGGCATGCCAGAAGGTTAAGTATGCACTGGATAAGAAATCAGGCCCTGTAGCAAACTAAAAGACATGTTCTTCCTCTGCCTCAGCCTCTTAAACTAATTATCTAGAAATTATAGCCTGAAGTTAAGTCCTGTCCCATCTCATTAAGATTCCCTACCACTACACAGTATAAACAACAGGAGAAAATAGTCACATGAATGAGAGGAACACTGAGTAAAACTATTGATGGTGCTTCCCTATATTCTGAGGGAATATAGAAAGTTGTCTCTTACAGGTAGGGTTCACCAGAGGCATATATTCCTCACCACCAGATGTTTTTCTAAGGTTTGACTGAAACCAAGTCTCTGCAGATGTATGGCCATCTCAGGTTTTCCAAAGATCACTCACCATTCCCAATCATTGAAGAAGAGGAAAAATAAGGTTGTAACACATTAATCTTCCATTTCTTGAGTCCTCCTGAGGTATATTACAAACCCAACTACTTATAGTTTGGAATTTTAAGACAGTGATCCCATTATTGTGGCTATAATATAACAGCATATGATAAACTTCTCTGGGTTTTTTTTTTTTTTTTTTTCAATTCTCAGAGAAGATAAGCCTCCTGTAGAGGGTAACTAGACTCTCATTTGGATAGTTAGCTTGTTTTATGCATTCCTTATTCCAGCCCTTGAATGAAGAAAAATTAGTGGAGTTTTAGATTCAAACTGCTTTCCAACTTTCTTGATAATACATAAAAAGTATTTAATTGCTCCAAACTCTGTTTTAAAATCTGTTTCTCATAATTCTAGGGTTCTATGAAGGTGTTTTAAGAGCCCAGGAGATACGGGTAGCACTTGATAGTGTGACTGAGTTTCTTAATCAACTAAAGTAGATCTCCTGTTAATCTTCTATGTAAAGAACCAAATGATAAGTCATAAATATATATTTTTATTATAACAACAAAAATGAGATTGAATATCACAATTCTATCATCATGTACAAATGACATGTAGAAAACTTACTAGAAGCCAGGGATTATAAAATTGCTTACTACTATTCCTGATGTTCAAATCATCCTTTTTTGGCTCCTTTAAAACCAAGGGAATGTCTGTTAAACTTAGACTCATTTTAAAATCACAATAGTGGTTAAGAATTAACTCAATCTCAAAAAAGAATGTATTAATAGGGACATATTTAGTTCACTGTTTTCTATCATATGATATGGTAATGCCCAACTTTCCAGGGGTTAGGGAGTTGAGAAATGTAATAATCATGTTAGTTTTTGAAGGGAAAAGAGAGATAAAGCATCATAGGATGGAAATGCAGTGGTATAAAGGACTCACTCTTTATTTCCACAAACTAACCTTCAGTTCAGTTCAGTTCAGTTGCTCAGTCGTGTCTAACTCTTTGCGACCCCATGAATCGCAGCACGCCAGGCCTCCCTGTCCATCACCATCTCCCGGAGTTCACTCAAACTCACGTCCATTGAGTTGGTGATGCCATCCAGCCATCTCATCCTCTGTCGTCCCCTTCTCCTCCTGCCCCCAATACCTCCCAGCATCAGAGTCTTTTCAAATGAGTCAACTCTTCGCATGAGGTGGCCAAAGTACTGGAGTTTCAGCTGCAGCATCATTCCTTCCAAAGAACACCCAGGGCTGATCTCCTTTAGAATGGACTGGTTGGATCTCCTTGCAGTCCAAGGGACTCTCAAGAATCTGCTCCAACACCACAGTTCAAAAGCATCAATTCTTTGGGGCTCAGTCTTCTTCACAGTCCAACTCTCACATCCATACATGATCACAGGAAAAACCACAGCCTTGACTAGATGGACCTTTGTTGGCAAAGTAATGTCTCTGCTTTTCAATATGCTATCTAGGTTGGTCATAACTTTTCTTCCAAGGAGTAAGCGTCTTTTAATTTCATGGCTGCAGTCACCATCTGCAGTGATTTTGGAGCCCAAAAAGATAAAGTCTGACATTGTTTCCCACTGTTTCCCCATCTATTTCCCATGAAGTGATGGGACCAGATGCCATGATCTTCGTTTTCTGAATGTTGAGCTTTAAGCCAACTTTTTCACTCTCCTCTTTCACTTTCATCAAGAGGCTTTTGAGTTCCTCTTCACTTTCTGCCATAGGGTGGTGTCATCTGCATACCTGAGGCTATTGATATTTCTCCTGGCAATCTTGATTCCTGCTTGTGCTTCTTTCAGCCCAGCATTTCTCATGATGTACTCTGCATATAAGTTAAATAAGCAGGGTGACAATATACAGCCTTGACGTACTCCTTTTCCTATTCAGAACTTAGCCCTTCTGAATTTAGTGCAATCCTGGAGGCAGTGGTCTCTTCATTGTACAAATCTATAAATGTCTGTCCTCTACAGGAATGTATGTCAAATCTCCATCACAAAGTTCAAAAGTGTCAACCTTGGAAGGTCCAATAAGTTAGACTCATTGGCTTCAATTGTCCAAATAAATAGCTTAAACAGTTTTCCTCAATAAAATCAGATAAACTATAGTTTGATGCCTACTCTTAACAAGAAAAAATGTTAAATAAATGCTTGTATCCACTTGGCATCAATATAGTAAGGACCTACAACACTCCAATAAATAGCAGCTCCTGGTGATCAATGGGGTCTTCTCAGTGAACTGAACCAGCACAGGCAGAAGAATAAGCTCAGTGACAAATAGAATGATCGCACTCATTTCAAGAACTTGAGAAAATTTATTTGGTACAAATTTGGTACAAAAAAATTTTATTCTATTTAGGATATACTTCTTGAGATTTTGTTCTCACATATGTTGGGAAATGGTTTACATTATATAAATAAAATACCCTGGAGTTCACTGTAATAACCAGCATAGAAATCAAATCAATAAAAGACTATATTAAAAGGACATAAATGTTATGATTTCTGACTCCCACAAATGTACCTATAAGAAAGACTTTTAGGAGACTCTAAAATACTCACAGTAATTTTATTGGTATAGTCTGATTTATTATGTTTTGTTTTACATTATTATAAGAACTATGTTAACATATAATATTTGACATGGTATTGACTAAACAACATCAGTAATACTATTTTTTACTATTATAGTTATTAACTGTTAACATAATAAGTATTATTGATAAGGAGATAATCTCTATATTGTATAGAATAATTATGGCCACAACTAATAGAATGATTGTGCTAAAATCTCTTCACAATCAATGTCTAGAAGCAGAAGCACAAAACTTAAAAGGTAAGATCTTGCAAATGTATATCTTGAATGCTACTTGGAATTTATCCCTAAGTTCCCTAATAGGAGGACCATATTTTTCCTAGGTTTGTATGTCCTGATTTGGTTTTATTTTTCAAGGAAAAGGGAACTATTTTGATAAAGTAGCAATCTGAAAAACCTAGTGTATGTTCAGAATCAATGTATAGTCCCATTTCTTTGCTGCAGATTAAATTCTGTGGATTAAAAGAACAAGTCAATTACTTCATTGGGTGAGATAATAAAACTCCCAGATCTCTCGAGTGTTCAAGAACACAGGAAATTTAACAAGTGCCTTACTAAGAGTTTAATCTCAAAAAAAGATATCATCATAGATAAGGAACTATATTTTCTGCCAAAGGAGAACACATGTCAGATCTATGGATAATATGTATGAGCCTTCCCATCTCTTTTTGTACCATATATGTAGATTCATCTACTACACATTATTGTACCTTCAATGGTTTTGCTGTCAGCTCCCATTTTCTGCTTCCAGCATTCATCCTCCTGATTCAAAAACATCCCTTTACCACATCATTCCTAATTAGATGATTAGTTCTTGGAAGGGCAGGGGATAAGTCATTTGCATAACTTAATCATAAATTGAAGTTAAAGATACAGATTTTGCTGTTCGTTTGTACAATTATCTTCCTCAGCCTGGGGGCGCTTAGACATTAATGTGATTAAACAGTATATCTGCAAACAGGCAACTGTGTGTCCTCTATTAAAGCAAGGCTAGAGGCAAATGAAAAATTAATTTCAGAAGACAATCCATTTTATTCTACATGACTGTAATAAATAACAGCCCATCTGTAGACAACTCATTAAGCCTTGGGAGAGTACATGTGTCACAAACTCTAAATGACACACAAGGCTGAATTTTGCACCAAAATAGAACTAGTAATAAGTGGCCTACCAGCTTCCATATCAGCCTAGTAAGCCAACAGACAAGAATTTCCTAGAAAATGAAGTGCATACAGTGTCACTCGCAGTCAACCAGTTAATTACTACTAGTAGCAAAAGCTTCTGAAAACTGGTTAATATTATTCTGGGATTTGCTCTTTTTCTTGTGTTCTGTATGAATGTATATGTGTATGTTCACACATATTACTGTGATACCACTTTCACTAATAAGAGCTAATATTTACTGAGCTCTTATTATATGCTAAGCATTTTGTGTACATTATCTTAATTAACCTTATTAACCCCATAAGTTATGTAACTAATAGTATCCCCATTTTAGATGAAAAAGCTGAGGCTTAAATGATCGTACATCTAGAAAGTGTTAGAAAAAATGTGGCTATCTAAGACAGAATAATAATTCCCTAGGCTTTCGTTGTTCAAGAGGAGCTATCAATCAGAATCAGAAAAATACACCTCTTTGGTATAACAATAAATTTCCTTAAAATACGAACAGTTTCACTAAGTAAATACATTAAATTATAATAAATCATAGTTACACTGTCAAAGCAACAAACTGAATACATTTTGAGTACTTACATCCATGTACCACATTAGGCACTATGAATGATAAAACAACACATCAGATTATTCTTGAAGTTGAGGAATTTGGAAGCTATTTGGGGAGGGAGAAAACACATGCAGCTTAAAACAATTTATAAAATGAGAAGGAAGAGCAGGAGGAGGAGGTGGAGAAGGGGAAGGGGAAGAGAAAGGAGGAGGAGAGGAAATAAGAAGAAAAGCTATGGACACCTTATCTTTGACAGAGAAGGCCAGAATATACAATGGAGAAAAGACAATCTCTTTAACAAGTGGTGCTGGGAAAACTGGTCAACCACTTGTAAAAGAATGAAACTGGAACACTGTCTAACACCATACACAAAAATAAACACAAAATGGATTAAAGATCTAAACATAAGACAAGAAACTATAAAACTCTTAGAGGAGAACATAGGCAAAACACTCTCCAACATAAATCACAGCAGGATCCTCTATGACCCACCTTCCACAATATTGGAAATAAAAGCAAAAATAAACAAATGGGATCTAATTAAAATTAAAAGCTTCTGCACAACAAAAGAAACTATAAGCAAGGTGAAAAGACAGCCTTCAGAATGGGAGAAAATAATAGCAAATGAAGCAATTGACAAACAACTAATCTCAAAAATATACAAACAACTCCTGCAGCTCAATTCCAGAAAAATAAAAGACCCAATCAAAAAATGGGCCAAAGAACTAAATAGACATTTCTCCAAAGAAGACATACAGATGGCTAAAAAACACATGAAAAAATGCTCAACATCACTCATTATCAGAGAAATGCAAATCAAAACCACAATGAGGTACCATTTCACGCCAGTCAGAATGGCTGCTATCCAACAGTCTACAAGCAATAAATGTTGGAGAGGATGTGTAGAAAACGGAACCCTCTTACACTGTTGGTGGGAATGCAAACTAGTACAGCCACTATGGAGAACAATGTGGAGATTCCTTAAAAAACTGGAAATAGAACTGCCATACGACCCAGCAATCCCACTGCTGGGCATACACACCGAGGAAACCAGAATTGAAAGAGACACGTGTACCCCAATGTTCATCACAGCACTGTTTATAATAGCCAGGACATGGAAGCAACCTAGATGCCCATCAGCAGATGAATGGATAAGAAAGCTATGGTACATATACACAATGGAGTATTACTCAGCCATTAAAAAGAATACATTTGAATCAGTTCTAATGAGGTGGATGAAACTGGAACCTATTATACAGAGTGAAGTAAGCCAGAAAGAAAAACACCAATACAGTATACTAACACATATATATGGAATTTAGAAAGATGGTAACAATAACCCTGTGTACGAGACAGCAAAAGAGACACCAATGTATAGATCAGTCTTATGGACTCTGTGGGAGAGGGAGAGGGTGGGGAGATTTGGGAGAATAGCATTGAAACATGTATAATATCATGTATGAAACGAGTCGCCAGTCCAGGTTCGATGCACGGTACTGGATGCTTGGGGCTGGTGCACTGGGACAACCCAGAGGGAGGGGAGGGGAGGGAGGAGGGAGGAGGGTTCAGGATGGGGAATGCAGGTATACCTGTGGCAGATTCATTTCGATATTTGGCAAAACTAATACAATATTGTAAAGTTTAAAAAAAAAAAAAAGAACACATTTGAATCAGTTCTCATGAGGTGGATGAAACTGGAGCCGATTATACAAAGTGAAGTAAGCCAGAAAGAAAAACACCAATATAGTATACTAATGCCTATATATGGAATTTTAAAAGATGGTAACAATAACCCTGTATGCAAGACAGCAAAGGAGACACAGATGTATAGAACAGTCTTTTGGACTCTGTGGGAGAGGGAGGGGGGAATGATTTGGGAGAATGGCATTGAAACATGTATAATATCATATAAGAAATGAATCGCCAGTCCAGGTTTGATGCAGTATAGAGGATGCTTGGGGCTGGTGTACTGGGATGACCCAGAGGGATGGTATGGTGAGGGAGGTGGGAGGGGGGTTCAGTATTGGGAACACGTGTACACCCGTGACAGTTTACATACTTCAGTTCACTTTCATTCAGTTTTAACAAATCTGCCAATGATTTATGCTTGAATAAAATATTCATTTGAAGTTCTAATCTCATCAAATTTGAAATATGGGGCAGGATGAGTAATCACTTGTTCCTTTTGTCGAATACATATTAGGGTCCTAATGCCTAAAATAGTCTTTCCACAACACTTTGCACAGACTATTCTGACTGAGATAACCCAAAGTATAGTGTATGCACATGTCTCTTTTCAGTGCTATATAAAGAAGGGAAACAAGTTTTTTTTAATCAACCCAATGGGCTAAAATCAAATTTTAACAATGGAACTGCATTTTTCCCCTAAACAAGAGTCTTAATAGCAGATGTTACTACATATGGCTTCCCTTGCTCTTCTCCAGCTGCAGAAATTAAAACTCAGAATCAGTGACAGAATCTATTAGTTTGCAAATGCTGACCAAACTCTTCTTCCCAACCACTCTATTAACATACCAGGTGAATGTCTGGGCATACCCCATCAGAGAAACTTTGTTTCCTAGGTAATTAATAAGGAATTAAGATTGGGATCACCAACTTCTTAGCTTTGCTCTGCTATGATTTCACATGAGAACCTCATGTTTAAAGCTTAACTATTTCTTCATCATTAAACCTCCAAGGTCACAGAAATCCCAAGAGTAGTCAAAGAGTAGTGAGGAGAAGTAGTGACTACAGAAGAAGCTGTTTAAGTATTTAGATTCCATGTGAGGTTAATAATGCATGAATCAGAGAACAGCAGGTGTTAAACATACAGTGATTGGGTTTCTGCCACTTTGAAAGCATTATAAACACTCTATAAGTAAAGAACCATGACAATTTCCTAGTTCTGGACCATGCCTAGAAGCTTTGTAGTACTCTGCTTAGAAAATACTAGTGTGTTGAAATGAAAGTAGGAACTTAATGCATTCTTTCTGAGTATATGACATACTAATAAGATCAACAAACACACAGCCTAGGACCAAGGATGCTTCTGGTATAAAGTCAGTTCATAATAAAATGAAGTATATCACCTATTATAGAATAATGTTAATTACAAATGAAATAAACCAAACATTATTTCAATTATTCAGAAAATATTATTTTTCACCATATTCTTCAAGCTTAACTGAAACATAGCACACCCATGGCAAAACAGGAATTATTAAGTATTCGTACCTTCATAATATAGTGAATGTGGTTATTTCTAAAGAATGCATTTGTCAAATTGAGCTCCCTGAGTTCTTAATTCCAGTAACTTAATTTTAAATTTTTTAGAAAGTTAAATAGTTTTTAACAAAGCATACTCTAATAGCATTACTATATGTACTACAAAATTTGAAATACATCAAGACTCCTCTCTTAATCCTTAGCAATTTCAGTGAACAATGTATATACATAGACGACATGACCAACACTCTAGTCTTTCAGTTTTGATGACATGACCAACACTCCTCTCCTTCAAAGATCTTGTTCTCTTTACTCTGTCACTCATGCTCATGACATACGGAACCCTAAGTTCCGTAATTACCAGGAATTTCAACTCCTCCGTATTCTTAATTTCAGGCATCCTACCCTCTGACCACAACTACTTCTGCTTCACTCCTTCTAGTACTCCAATTCCAAAAATTATTTGACCTCTTTTTGGAACCTCCAATTCATTGATATTACCAGCTTTTTACTGTATCTCACTTTCTTGAATTCCTTTTTTCCCTTACCAGTTTAAAACTTGTTGTCACTCATTATAATCACTTTTTGCATAAAGCCTCAACTCCCTTGCACCCTCTGGTTTTGCTATACTCATAGGACTTAGCAAAACCACAGTTCTTATTAAATTCAATTATTTGCCTTTGCAGCAAAACTGATGCAGTTCTATATGGTGGAAATAAAATACACAACCATACTGACCATTTTGAATTTATGATCAAAAACCTCAGTGGGCATTTAATATGGCCTGGCAATCATACTAAACTTTTAAGTAGTTTACTCTCCTACTCATATAGATGGCTATTTCACATTTTGCCTTTCTCCTCAAATCTCCAAAACTTCCTTTCCAGTCCTCATTCTTAACGAATGACTTGTTACCCACTCCACTGGGAAAGTTGAAACAATCAGAAAAGGTCTTTCATGGAGTCCTTAAACCAGAGCAACCAAAATCTCCACCATCTGTTAATGAAAATACACTAACCTTGCTCCTACCTAAACCCAATGCCTCTGCTTGTGCACTAGATCCTATCTGCTCTCTCCTATTCAAGAATATCACTTCAGGGACTTCTCTGGTGATCCAGTGGTTAAGAATCTGCCTGCCAAGGCCGGGGACACAAGTTGGATCCCTGGTCTGGGAAAATCTCACATGCTGCAGGGCAACCAAGCCCGTGTATCACGACTACTGAATCCTTCATGCTCTGGAGCCCACTCACCGCAACTACTGAAGCCAGCATGCCCTAAAGCCCGTGCTCTGCAATAGGAGAAGCTATCTCAATGAGAAGCCTGCACCACAATTACAGAGTAGCCCCCACTCGAGGCAACTAGAGAAAGCCCAAGCAAAGTAACAAAGACCCAATGCAGCCAAAAATAAAATTAATAAATATTCCCTTTTTAAAAAAGAATATCACTTCAGCAATACTACAACATCATTTTTCGCAGGTTTAATAGCAGCCCCAAGGGTATGCCCAAGTTGTAACCCCCAGAACCTACAAAGAGGACCTGATTTGGAAAAACAATCTTTGTACACGTGATTGTGGATTTTGAGAGGAGATCAATCTGGATTAAGGTGGGCCTGTGTTTGTGCTCTGCTGCTCAGTTGTGTCGACTCTTTGTGACCCCATGAGCTGTAGCCTGCCAGGCTCCTCTGTCCACAGCCTTTTCCAGGCAACAATACTGGGGTGGGTTGCCATTTCCTACTCCACTCTTATTTCATTCTCCCCTACTCTCAGGCTACTCCCTCCCACCTGGAAACAATTATCTATACACTCTGCTTCCAATTCACCTCCTCTTGATCTCTCTTAAACACATCACTTAGACTTTTCATTTTTATTATTCTACTAAAACTGCTCTCATAAAGCTCACTAATGACTTCCACTTTTATATCTAATGGCCAATGTTCAGTCATGGCTTTTGGCTTATCAACAGCATTTGATATGGTTGATTACTGCCTCCTTTTTGATACATTTTTTGCACTTAGCTTTCAAGAACATCATTCTCCCTTGGTATTCCTCCTACTTCACTGCATGTTCCTTAGGCTTTTGTTAGTTTCTCTTTTCCCTAATCTCTTTATCTTGGTGAGACCCAGAACTTAGTACTTAAAACTCTTCTTTTTTCTATGTATGGTCACTCCTGTCCAAAATTTGTATTTCCTGTTTAGATATTTCTTTCAAACACCATCCAATGACTACTATAAAAGGCTGAAAAGGCTAAAATGTATCTAAAAACTAACACATATAAAACTGAACACTTAAACTTTCTCCCCAAACCTGCTCCACATACAGCCTTCTCCTTCACAAATGATGGAAAACTCATCTTTCCAGTTGCTCAGACCAAAATCTTGGGAGTTTTCTGTGACTCTTCTTTTGCTCACACTCAGTATCTAGTTCCTAGCTCAGTCAGAAAATTCTGTTGGTTTTATTTTCAAAACTTATCCAGAATCTGACCAATTCTTACTATCTATACTCTATCACCAGAGAAGGCAATGGCACACCACTCCAGTACTCTTGCCTGGAAAAGCCCATGGTTGGAGGAGCCTGGTAGGCTGCAGTCCATGGGGTCGCTAAGAGTCAGACACAACTGAATGACTTCACTTTCACTTTTCACTTTCATGCATTGGAGAAGGAAATGGCAACCCACTCCAGTGTTCTTGACTGGAGAATCCCAGGGACGGAGGAGCCTGGTGGACTGCCGTCTATGGGGTTGCACAGAATCAGATATGACTGAAGCGACTTAGCAGCAGCAGCATACTCTGTCACAATGGTCTAAGCCACCACCATCTCTCTCCTTGTTCACCGCAGTAGCATCATAACTGCTTCTACATTGCCCCCATTTGAAACCTGTTCTCAATCTAGTAGCCAGTCATCATTTAGAAACCTAGGTCAAATCATGTGATAGTCATGCTCAAAACTCTGCAGTGACTCCCTATTTCATTCAAAGTCCTTAAAATGTCCTAAAGGTCCTATATAATCCCCTCCCAACATTACCATTTAGATCTTGTTCTTACTATTCCCCTCAATCACTTCACTCCAGCCAAACTAGCCTCCTTACTATTCCTCAAACCTACTAGCTATGCTACTAGCCAAAGCCATGTTTTTGGGCTTTTGGCTGGATAAGTTTTGGTCAAACTGTTTTCTCAGCCTGAAACACTTTCCTCAGATTTGGCTAGGCTAACACCCCTCTGTGAACAAAGCTCATGTTCTCAATGAGGCCTATAGTATCCATTCTATTTAAAACTGCAACCAACTCCAGTGCCTGCCATACCCTTACTTTGCTCTATTTGCTCTATAGTTTCCATAGCACTTACCACCTTCTAACATACAGTATTATTTACTTATTTATTATGCATACTGTTTATTGTCTTCCTCATCCATACTACCAGGTGGCTCAGTGTAAAGAATCCACCTGCCAATGCAGGAGACATGGGTTCGATCCCTGGGTCGAAAAGATCCCCTGGAGAAGGGAATGGCAACCCACTCCAGTATTCTTGCCTGGAGAATCCCATGGACAGAGGAGACTGGAAGGCTACAGTCCATGCAGTCGCAAAGAGTCAGACACAACTTAGCGACTGAGCCACCCACACGCATCCATATCACCATACCCTAGAATATAATCCTCTTCTCAGGGACAAGAATCTTTATTTTTAACAAATATATCCCAAGCACCTAGAAGAATGCTTGACAGAATAGTCACTCAACAGCTTTCTGATGAATGAATGAACAACTAGTAATCTTTTTTATGTGTTTATGCCTTGTCTCTACAGTAAGATTTAAATCTCTCTGAACTTACCAACCAATGCTAGCATAATATTTCAGACACAAGAGACAATTCGTATTTTAGTAACTATTAATAGATCCCACCATCATATATTCTTTCAATATTATGCTTTGATGAACTACTGACATTCCTACACACTTTCTTGAATTACTATTCCTTTCACTTTTCCATTCAAAATGTTAAGTTTTTGTTGATTCCCAAAATCTTTCTGTACATGTATATGGAACTGAATCTCCACAGAGGGAGTTCAGTTACTACATTTCTGAAAACATCATCATTAAAAATCAGTATGTCCCATCAAGCATGCACCCTGAAGACATTCTAGGGAAGCTCCTAGTGCCTCTCTTTCTTACTAGTTTATCTCTATCTCCCACCACTAGTTTTTCCATAATTTCCTGACTATCTGCAACAATCCACCCCCAAACAAAACTTTTTTTTCAAATTTGTCTCTCAAGACTTAATACTTCAGAGACAATATAGAGAGCATAATGTACCAGAGGAGATAAAACAGAAGCTTAGGTTCAAGGACTGTATCTGCCTGTACTAGATTCTATGGCCTTAAGCAATTCATTTTCTTTACCTATATTTCAATTTTCTCTCCTAAATTCACAATCAGATGACATGCTTTGTAGAATTGCTGTGAGGATAAATGCAGAGAGTGTATGATTAAGCTTTGCAGCCTGTGAACTGCACAAATTTAAGTCACTATTATTGCCTAGAAGCACTATAAGCTTCATTATAACTATGGATGATGCTGATTTAGCATTGAGAGGAAAAAGAGTCTAAATGACATTAAGTGATGCCCAGAAGTATCATGTTGTACAGTGATCAGCCATCTGTTTATTAAAAATTTAGAAATTTCACAACAAAATTATAAAAATAAATTAAGGATTAGATTAAATGAGCTAATGTATATGAAATCACTATATAAACTGTAAATCAGTACATACATGTAAAGTTTTTACTATTACACCTAGCTAGTAATTTTAAACTTCCAGATATATTTTCAGGGAGAAGGCATGAAGGAAATATTTAAACTTTATTGTACTTATTAACTATATAAATGCCACTTTGATGTTCTTTAATTCAAATTTTAATGTTCATTAAATAACATTGAATGCAGTGGTTCAAATTACTCCCTAAAATGCAAACTTAATCTTGAATACCATAAAAACTTCACACACATACCCAAAGGCAAAATGTAACCCTTTTTAATAAATTCATACTCAACATGTGTTTCAAAAATGTGCTATGGCAAGCTAGAATCAGGTTAATAGACCAATAGTAAGGCAACTTACAGAGGAAATATAGTTGGACACTGCATAAAATATTTTAGAAATTAATGTAACATTTACTAGTATAGTAAAGGAATATTATTTTAGTGTCAACACACATGCAAATATTCTGTCATGGTTTCAAATACTACTAGCTCACCTCAAATAGAATAACATTTCCACATTTTGCCTTTAGTATTTTTATTTTTCCTCACAGCTAATATTTTTATACTTTCTGTTCCTATTCATGAATCTGCTTAAACTAACCACTAGAATAAAATGAATGCAATTAAAGGAAATAATTCATTCAACAGATCTGTGGAAAGGCCTTCCTCAGTCCACATTATGCTACCTACTTCTCATCTGTCATCTAAATATTAATAATTCCTGATCCATTCAATATTTCCATGAGAAATATTTTCTCAAGTTTTCTTCACTCTTATTTATCTTCATTCCTTTGTTCATGCCTAAATGGTACTACATCAATGCTGCTGCTGCTAAGTCACTTCAGTAGTCTCTGACTCTGTGCAACCCCATAGACGGCAGCCCACCAGACTCTGCCGTCCCTGGGATTCCCCACGCAAGAACACTGGAGTGGGTTGCCATTTCCTTCTCCAATGCATGAAAGTGAAAAGTGAAAGTGAAGTTGCTCAGTCGTGTCTGACTCTTTGCGACCCCATGGACTGCAGCCTACCAGGCTCCTCCATTCATGGGATTTTCCAGGCAAGAGTACTGGAGTGGGGTGCCATCACCTTCTCCAACATCAATGCTAGCATGACCCAAAGTATATAGTTCTCCTATGTTTAAAATCAAGAGTCCTCCTAATTGGACAGAAAACTTGAAAGTCTTGAGCTCCATGGCCCCTTCTTTGATGGACACTTTTACATTTTTTCCACTAATACAGAAAAAGACCTAAAAATCTGAATTTCTTGAATTGTATTTACATTTAAAAACTGAAAGCCCGCTTGGGGGAAAAAAATATGAAACAATACACAGAAGAGCAGTTATTCAATTCACTGGGGCTAAACTGAAAAGAATAAGAAAAGCTTTAGACTCGGGCAGAATGGAGATTATGTAAACATACAACCTCATGAAAAAGAATATCGCCCTAAAATAACAAAAATCTGTCAGTCTTCTAGTATGACAAGGACCAATCCAAAACAAATGCAAGAAAGCGGTGATCCTACAGTACTTGTATCAGTTAAGCTCTGGAACAGTTACTACTCTCTTCAGAGACCACAGTACTCAACTTGTACCCATCATCAAAATGGCCACTCTTGCAGGACATGATCAGCATTCCATTTTTGAAACTGCAAGTGGAATGTCAATTAATTATTCCAATCATAGAGTAGAAACACTTCACAAAAAATTGATTTAGCACTATACTCATCAGTGTGTTTTAACTCAAAAGCCATGATTCCTCTGATGTCAACACATGTTTATTTAACTTATAGTGAAAGTCACTCAGTCGTGTCCAACTCTTTGTGACCCCATGGACTATACAGTCCATGGAATTCTCCAGGCCAGAATACTGAAGTGGGTAGCCTTTCCCTTCTCCAGGGGATTTTCCTATCCCAGGGATTGAATCCATGTCTCCCACATTGCAGGTAGGTTCTTTACCAGCTGAGCCACAAGGGAAGCCCCTATTAAATGGTAGATGGTTGTTTAGGGGTCCTAAGCACAGGAAACAAGATTAAAGACAACAACTGAACTCATGCAGTTTTCCAGGTTTTGATCTGCTAATAACTATAATGAGTACTGCATCCTTTAAATGGATAAATGTTTACATAGAGAATATAAGAATAAATTCAAACAAAATATACTAATTTAGTTAAGCACTAACATGATCCAGTACACAGCTGTTAGCTATGACATATAAGCTCAATGTCTGTTTATGCTTTGTTCATTTCAGGTATTTTCTACATGAAGCATTGGATTCAACCTTAGTATGTTTCTGGTCTATCTCTCCTTCCCACCAGCGAATATTTATAAAATGTAAATACAATTTAATAGTAGAATAAGCAAGATAAATTTAGACAGGTACCATAAACATTGCATAATGTACTACAAAGCCTAATTAATGTTATGTTAATTTTCCACAATTTTGAATTGCATACATCATTTACTGTTCCTTGCATTAATGTAGGTTAGCTGAGAGTCAACCATATAACAATAAAATTCTACCTAGGTAATCTGGAGATGAGATGAAGAATTTGGATAATTCTTAAGATCACTCCTCTCTCCTTGATAAGTAGCCCGGTACAGACTAATAGTAGGAACTTATTTAATATTTGTTGAAGTGAAGTGACAAATGGGTTGAACTGGAAATATATAATATATACATATGACATATACATATATACACTATATATATTGTATGTATATGTATATTCAAATTGAATATTCTAATTGAGTTATAAAATGAGAGCAAAAATTTGTGTACTGTGCATAAAATGTACTATGCATGAAATTTCTTTGTATGAATGAACTCCCCTTTTGTCTTCCTCAAGTAAAAACCCAGAGGGTACTCATAAACTTTTTTACAAAATACATTTAGAAGTTTAGCAGATCGTAGGCTATTTTCAAGGCAGAAAGTTTAATATTGACATTTAGTTATAGATGTTTATAATTTTCCAGAGTTATTTATGTTTAAATGTAATACATGCAAGGGTCAATGTACTCTGAAAAAATAAAAACAAATAATTTTTTCTCATCTCTGTTTTAATTTTTGGCACATAATATTGTATAGGACTACATGTAAAAGCATATTAAACTTTTAAACTTGAGAATCTATTTAAAACTAACATAAACGAAGGCAAGCTTTTTTACATGGGAAAAAAAAAACCATGTTTTTCTAATCCACAGTTATACATTCTACTATAAAAACTTGTATTGTCCACTACTGTAAAAATTTTATTGTCCAAAATAAAAACTCATAGAATAACTAATTTTATGAATTTTTAAGGACTCATACCCCTTGCAAAAATACTATATGTCAGAGAAAAGATACTAAAGTGAATTAACTGCAGCCATTCTTAAATGGAAATACATATTTTATTCCCAGTTCCTCTTGATGAGTATTTTATATAGTTATATCATAAGTAAAACATAAAACTAAAATATTTCATATATTAATAACTATTTTTAGTTTGACCTTTCTGGTATAATTCTAAAGACTGAAAAAATTCTAGTGTTACTGATATAGCACACAGGCAGATACAAGATATTTAAGGATTATTCAACAATGGATAAGGCAAAAATTTGTAATCTCAAAGATTTCACAATTTAACAAATATAAAAGGGGGATATAGACTTTATATACCCTAAGCTAAAGACAGCATGATTCCAGAATATAAGCTCCATGAGAGAAGAGACTGTGGTGTTCACTCTCTTCACCTAGAACACTGCCTGGCACCAGAGAATATACTGTATACACACACAAACACACACTCCATTATGACAAATCTAATCATGAGAGATCAAAATTATCATGAAGATATTTTTATTTATTTAAATTCTAATAATTAAGTGGACAAAATAAGTTTTCCAAATGTCTACAGATTAAAGAAAATATTTCAATAAAGATACTCACACTAGGGTCTAACTTATGTCCTCCAGAGAACTATTTCAGGTGAATTCCCCTTGAGATTTTGTAATTAAAATTCCTTGGATTGAATTCAAGGGGGAAACCATATCATAAAGCATCCCACCATATTGTCTATAGTGTTATATAAAGCAAGCCCTCAGTGTCTGAATGTTTATTATCCTTTCAGAAGGATCAAGGCCTAACATACATATATAATCACATTTTATGGATGGTCACATTGCAATTTTTATGCCATTTATGTGAATTTGATGTGCTTTAATATGGCATTAAACTCAACATTCTTAAAATAGGTACTGTGTAAATAGCACCTACGTATCCTACTGTCAAAAGCCATTAAGAGATAGTATAGTCTTACATGATAATTAAGTCTGATTTTTTTAATGTTTTTATTGCAATAAAACAGGGAGCCTCACAATTGATGTATAGTGTAAATAATGCATTAACAAATGTGCTATAAAATAAATTTATCTAAATATCATTTAGATATTACTATATTTCTTAAATAAGCAAGTAAGAGACAAACTTCTTCCAAAATAACTAAAAGCTCCAAATCATATTGCTGTAAGCTATAATGGTTATAACTGTTAATCCAATACACCTTTTATACAAACCCATAAACACATGAGTGGAAAAATAGCACAGATGTTCATCTCTAATGCAATTTCCATTCAATTTCCTAAGTGCGGTCCCTGTGTGCAAACTAGCTTAACGTTATGTTTAGCTTGCAAATTCTTTAAATAAATAATGAATGCAATAAAACTAGGAGATCAATAGCAAGCTGAGAAATCATAAAAAAAAAAAAAAAGCCCTTTGTATTCAGGCTGTTGCCCATTTCAAACTTTAATCTGGAGACAGATCAATATTACTTTTTTCTTTTTAACATCACATAAATAGCAGATAGACTAAATGTAGACTAAATGCTGTTACCAGCTAGCAGTTGCCAGCAATCTGATAAGATCATCGGACACAGTTACAATTGAATGTTTTATACCTTAATATACACACTACATCATACACTATTAAGCAACTTGTTTAAAAATAAAAAAGGTTATTTAGCAATAAAAATACCATGGTTCATTATTTTTTAAACTCCAGCAGTTTAATTACAAAGTTTCCACCACGATTTGATCTAATAAACTAAATAATTGTAATGAGTTAGAATAGTACCTGCATATGAGTAGTTTCAACCTCAGGGGTCTTAGATGAAAGGAAATGTTACTCTTCAAAATTAATTACACCTGAAAAAGTTAAGCTATTCCTTTAAATGGAGGTGGGGGGGGCAGACACTTCATGCAAATTTGTATTGCAATGAATGGGTCCTGAGATTATTCAAGAAGAAAATAAATCACTATATTCCTCTTTCTATTCACAAACTATAGATAGAATGGAGGAAAACCCTCTTCTTACCAACCCAATTTTTATAAACACTTTGAAAAAATATCAAAAGTCAACTGCCTGGTTCAAGTGCTGGTATCAAGTAGTATAAATCTAAATCGTTGAGAATCATTTTATAGTAGTATTAGAACATCTCCTATGGGTTTTCACTAAAAGAAAATATCAAGAAGTCATACTTTCTTTACAGATACATTTCATTTAAACATTCTAATTTCATATAATAGATTTGTATAGCTTTAATGTACATGTGAAAATGTTATGCCATGATTAGAAATGGTTTTATAATGGAATTAAATTTTTAGGATTAGTGTCTTTTTATAATTGTACATTTTATGTAACTACTTAGGTTTTTTTTAAGCACAGCAATTTGTGCAAAGAATTCTAATGAGAAGAATAAATGTGTATGTGTACATGACTGTATTCATTAAACAAATGTGAATTAGGTGCCTAAATGTATATGATATCAGGCTTATTAAAATTTTACTATAAATATTACTGAAGTTAAAGATAACTCCTCAGAAATTATTATTAAAAATCCAAGGTTTTGTTTTATGTAACAAATTCAGTTTTATTTTAGGGATATCATTTTAGATAGTGATAAATGTATCCATTTGCTATTTAGCTATGTTATATTCAATTTTGCATAAATCAATGTATACCACATCTTACATTTTCAATATAATAATTTTACCAATTGTAATATATAAATTTATCTTTAAAGAAGGATGTGGCAAGACCTCACGATGAAGACATTCCCACAGTTTAAGCAAAATAGAAAAAAAAAAGCTAACTCTTGTCCATAACTTATTCAACTTACTTATAAACTTCTTTTTAAATTATACTGCAAATCATAACATGTATCCTAAGCTTCCAAGATTAGCCTCACACTGCAGATAAAAATATCCTGAAGAATTTGAGACCTCAACAGTATCAGTTAATAGTTTCCTGTTTTCCTATTCTAATAAAGCTAACAGTAAAAATTTGATGGAAGAATACTGTAAAGGCGTGCAAAGAGAACTACCTCTGAGAGTTGATTTTTAAAAATACACATTCTTCAGAAAGTTGAAGAAGAAAAAAAATTGAATATCCTTTCTAAAATTTGTATTTTCAAGCATCAGAGATTAACTTTAAAAGTTGTAACAATGACAACATTAAACTCAAAATATTTCCAACAATTAACACAATTGTTTCTCTCCAAAATCCAAGGCAATGATGCCATGGATGAAATGAAATAAAACATGATAGTGATGATAGTAAATGCAGGTAGGTAATAAAGTTCACTAGAGTTATACAAAGAGCCTTTCAGTGTGCATATGTGTTTCTATAGTTTAAGAAAGTAAATTATAAAAGTAGCATTTATTGTTACTGAATGATTTTTAATTTACAATTACCCAAACTATAAACAGCTGCGATATACTAAAATAAAATAAACTTTTCTAAGATTTTCAGCACTCTAAAGTGAGGAAATGATGAATACACAATGGACAAGCTGTGTCCTTACTACTAAAGAGAAATATTAAATCCTGAAGTTCTAAATCTTTTGGTAAGAGTATATTACAGCTGCATTAAGCCAACAAGAAGCTTATTAGTAAGGATTTAAAAGCTAACACCCTTCTGTAATCAATTTAGATACTGCATTATTCTATTTATAGTGATACTTTCAATGTATTCCAATCATATATTACTTATTCTCATTTTTCCGACCATGATTAAATATTAATGTGGAGGCACTATTTATTAAGCAGATACCCTATATTTAGGTTTTAAGATATTGATTTCCACCATTTTGGAAGAGTTAATATAGCATGAAAATTAAGAATCTTTCCCATGAAGAAACTTATGATTGGTTAGATATTTTTCTTTGATTCCTAAATAAAATAAAATAAATTTAGTTGTTCTAAAGTGGAAAATGGAAAAAGGGATGCCACCACTTTAAAAGCTTCGATCTCTCTTACATTGCTGGCAGTATATGGGAACATTAATGCATCTGTCATGATAACAAGCTAAGAATAACATCTAGACATCAAACCGAGCAGAGAATCCATCTAAAGTGATTCATTCAGATCTGTCTCATTGATTTATTAAACACAAGGCAACATCTGCAGCCTCACAGAGCTGCTTGGTGAAATTAATGCAAGATCAATTCAAATGGAAAAAAGTGTAAAAGAGATAAATCAAAACACAATTTGCATGCAGTTCCACAATCAGGCTTATTGGGTGCAAATGTTCAATTTCCCTAGCAAAGCAAATGTGTTTAAATGTTGTTTTATTCTTTTTAGAATTGTGTGATCTTAAGTGACAGTGAAGAGTTTTGCAGGTTGAGATGGTGAAAGGGAAGAAAAAAATGCTACCAAAGACCTTTTGATTATGCAACAAGAATATCATTAATACCTAATTGTTTTTCTTTTGGGAAAAAGGTTTGATGTCCTTCCTCTGAAAACATGATATTTTCAGTTTTTGTCAATTAGGGCAGTTTTAATGTATATCTGAAATGTATAGAGTGGATAAATTTAAATCATTTTTTTCTTGAAATGCATCAGATAAAGCGTCACTGTAGATATAGGTTACCAACTGAAATATAATGTATTATGATTAGAGTGTCTCACAATTACATTTGCCTGCTGGAAGCACTTTTAAAACATCTAGAGATTTCATTCGGAGAAAGCGATGGCACCCCACTCCAGTACTCTTGCCTGGAAAATCCCATGGACGGAGGAGCCTGGTGGGCTGCAGTCCATGGGGTCGCGAAGAGTCGGACACGAATGAAGCGACTTAGCAGCTTAGCAGAGACTTCATTAAGACAAAATAAGTTTACTTAATAATGCATCAAACAACTCAGACTTGCTATTTTATACAAGTATTAGAGAATTCCTGTATGAAAACACCTAAACATTAATGTCTGAAGACGATCACTTCCTAATGACTTATTAGCATTCATGTACTATACACACTGAGATTAAAATCATACATAAATATCCAAAGATATTCTCTATCATACCATGCATCATTTCTTTAATGTAATACCCATTACCTAATAATGAGTTTTAGGGCAAATATGAAATCCAGCAAAAGTATTAGATAAATACAACAGTTGTTATTTATGCAGAAGTGTACTTTTTAAATGAATGTACATGTGGAAGTTCTGTGGACTGGCACATGAGTAGACTGCCTTACTTATAATATTGACATCATTCTCTAATAAAAGACAGTGCATTGTTGACTATGTGACTGACTATAGTCAGTTAACAGACATGACTATCCCCCTCATTATCCCATGAATTAAAATGTCTGCATTTATTGCCAAGATTAATTTCTAAAACCTTTTGATCATTTCTGAAAATGTAAGTCATACAAAATATTAGCCTAGGAAAGTGATGCAAGTTCTTCAAAAATTTGATTTTGCTTAACTTTACAATGAATGAAAACATCTATTTTCAAAGTTGTTATGCTTTGTGGATTATGAACTATGTTCATCAAGTGTGAATACAAAGCCAAACTCTTTGACTATTTTAAAATATTTGTAGTATTTGAAAGTAGTAGTTTTAAATTGTTGTAAAAGTCACTAAAAGTCACAAAAAGTTATTCTAACATGGAAGCCCATTTATGTTCTGTTCACACACAGTCAGAATAACAATAAACCATGACTTAATTAAATTTTTAATTAAAAACTGAATTATATTAATTTGAATATATGTTGAATGTCTCCAAATGCATTAAAATATTTTCTTAGTCATACATTGTGGTCTAAGCATCCATTTAACTATATGTAAATAACTGAATAACATTTAATCAGTTGGTCCTCAAATGAAATTAAATGCTGATTATGAAATCTGACAATGTTACTTTTATAGAGATAGGTAGATAAACAGAGATAACAATAAAATGTTTTGGTTGCTTTTTCATATTTACTGAATAACAATTTTTAATTTAATATTTTACTGCTATATTAAACTTTGAAGAATTCAGTAAGGAAAATCCATTGCATAAGAGTGAGATACTTTAGACATTTGCTTTCTGAATCGGCCCGGACTCTATAATATTAAAACTCTAAGTTCTCTTGGACAAGAAATGGAAAATAATCACAGTGCTTCATCTGCAAAAACAAAGATCTAAAACAAGATAACAAGTTTTCCTATTTGGTTTGGGTATTTTTAATCATCATTTTCTTAATAACCCTCAAAATAATCTTCTTTACAATTAATTTCTGAAGCTAAGGGGCATCAAGGAAAAATACCTGGATAGCCATTTTCAAATGCAGCGATATAAAGCCTGACATTTAATAGAACAATGAATATTCAAGAGTTTCAGTCTTTCCATTCTCTAGTAGCTGAGGCAAGTATTATTCTCCAACGACTTTTCTGGGAAGAGAACTGTGAATATTTTAATAATTAGTTAATAAAAGTTGTTAATATAAGGCACTGATTTAGCTATTTTTGTGACTTTCAGTACTATCAAAGAAATAATTATGTAAGTATTTTACTCATTGATTTTCAGTGGCAACACCTCAAGGTCTCTGAAAATGACCAGTTTTAAAGTGGTCTATTTTGTTTGTTCTGGAATAGTGTAGGAAGCATTCCAAATTAAAATATCCTATATTAGGCCTTGTATCCTTCCATAGTTATCTGACAAAGAAGGGCAGAAATGTTTATTATGTAGGAAAAGAAAATTGCCAACAACACCATTACAGATAGGCCTTCCATTCAACAATACAGTTTGGAGATTGATCCATTAGGAGATGAAGGTGAATCGCTTTTTTCAAATAAGAACAGTAGTATGTAGGTGTTCCTTGCACTTCTCCCCTCTTTTAGCTTAAAGTGCTAGGAAATCATGAGTCCTAAATGACAATTCTCTTTAGCCAAGTCTCCACTGGTATATTGCTCATCTTCTTTGGGCATCTCTATAAGCTCCTCTGATCCATCTTTCACTCCATTTTATGACATCATTCTGCTCATATCCTATATCTCTTTTCTCTTACTGTCTCCATCTCATCTACTTTATGTTGTCTCTCTTGGGCCTCATTCTTATTTACATCCTTCACCTTTCTTTTCACTGAATAGAAAAGTCATGGAAGTAATGTTTACTTAAATACTAATTTCACAGATGGAAGGAATGATTTAAGGTACACACATCTGTAAATAATGTTACCTCAAGTCATAAGGCATCCATTATAAGCATTATCATATTTTGTAGTTTTTTAACTATATGATTATGAGGACAAAATGTGGTAATGTTAATTAGATTTTTTCCAGAAATTTTGAGCATTTTTTTTACTGTCTAGAAATTGCAACATAGGGGTTTCTAGTAGTTTTCCTCATCTTTATTTATAGATTGAATTCATAGAATATATTTCATAAATTTTTTCAATTACATATTGCAACACTTGTAACACAATTATAGAATATGTATGTAATAAAATACTCATAAAGAAAAACTGCAGTAGGAAGCACATTCATCATATTCCAGATATGTTTCCTCTTATACTTTTAATATTTATCTATCACTTTTACATGTGCACATACACAAAAGCAATCTAAGCCCTCAAAAAAGTTGGCACTATAAATGCTTGATAAGGAATAAGTAAAACATAACAATAGAAATAATAACCTAAAACACATCATATAACAGGGTTCAAAAATAGCATAAGAACACTTGACTCTGGATACAGGGAAATTTATTATTTTTTCCTTTAGTAAGTAGCTCTAATAAAAATTAAAGTTTCTATTTACAGAGGGAAGCATCAAAATCACATTAAAGTGTTAATCTATTTATTTTTTTAATGAAAATTATAGATTTTGCTCAAAGGTGTGTAAATTATTTATTAAAGAAAGTATAATTTCCTATGTGTAATAATTGTTCATTTATCTTTAAGAGTGGGCATTTGCAAGAGAAACCAGGGAAAGGAGAAAGGAGGAGGACAGAAGATAGGTTTTCAGGTCTACAATTGTTCAAGTCTTTTCAAATGACAACAAATAAACTAGATGACCCTCATCTGAAGTCCCTGGTAATCCTCTGAGTTCAGGTATTAATAAAGTGCTTTGTGGTCAAAATAAAATATCCTTTCTACTCTTAAAACCTATAATTGCTTCTTTTATTGAGGGAACAGGTATCCTT
Organism: Bos indicus; assembly: GCF_029378745.1. NCBI lineage: Eukaryota > Metazoa > Chordata > Mammalia > Artiodactyla > Bovidae > Bos > Bos indicus. Next base: position 71,857,997 of record NC_091789.1, read on the forward strand.
TGTGTTTTAAAGCAATCTATCTTCCTTAAGAAAATGTGGTCTAATAAGCCAGGTTTTTAAGCCCCAGATATGATTCAGGTAGGAGTTCTTATATGAATAGGTTTCTGCTTAATTGCTAGAACCCAGGAGAACACTGCTCAAAGAGAAAAGAAGAAAAACAAAGGGTTCCCTTGTAAGTTCTGTAGCATTATCTTATTGTAGCAGTCAGCAACAGTTTGTCTACAAGTTGCCAGTATACTTCGACTATGCATAGTAATTTGGATTTTACAGCAGATGTGTCAATTGGGTCAGTTTTGGTTCATAAACCCAGAGATCTTATGATTTAAAGTTGCATTGTGAGAAAATCTACCTCTGCAGATGTTTTATGCAAAATGATAAACAGCAGTGCTGTTTCACAACAAAACCGTTTGCCCCCTTTAGCTTGGTGATGGTGGTTTGGTTTATATGTTAATCACATCTACCAAATGTGCACTTTCCTAACAGATATTATTATACTAGAGATGGAATAAATACTAAGAAAACTAATTTAAAAGTCTTTAAAATATTATACATGTTTCAATGCCATTTTCCCTAATTATCCCACCCTCTAAAATTAAATGATCTTGAATATACTTTACTTTCTTAAAACTCAAACATTGAATAAAATTTGCTTATGGACATATGCAAATAAATATTTGTTCTACAATGTAATTCTAAGCTGTGCTACGAAGGAGGTGCATTTACAACCAGAGAAGCTGACCATCATCATTTAGGGAATCCTCTCTTTGGGGGAATGGGATCCTTCCAATTATTTGCCTGGGGGAAGAGCTGAAAGCATCTTCTCCAGAAAACCTACCAATTTTTATTGCACTCCCCACCCGGTCCCGGCCCCGCCACTCATGCCCCACATTGCCCTCTGCAGATTACCCAAAGGGTCGATCCCAGGAAAGTTACACTTGCCATCGTTCTTTAAAAAAAAAAAAAAGGCTCCATCGACTTTCCTGTATCGTGTACGGGGAAGCTTTGCGCAGCAGGCATGAGCACTCATCTTTATGAGCTCGTTCTGGCTCTCTCTCACAGACAGACACACACACCACCACCACCACTACCACCATCACACACCAACGCATTCTCACAACAAACATACAGGTTGGGGAACGAATCATCCTCTGGGATGGATTCTAGACTTCCGACCCTCTGCATCCCCCAAATGCTGTGTTCTGGATTGCTAGCTTAGGAGCACAGTTTACAGCTAAGCCAGCCCTCTACTCCGGAAAGCCCTTGGTGTCCGTGTTCAGGAGAAAAATCTATCAGACCCGTATGGCCACAAATGAGCAGGAAAGAAAACCAAATAGAGAAATTAACAAATAATCACAAGCAGCCAGAACGCCATGCAAGATAAGGGCGAAAGGCTGGAAACTTTCAGTACAGGACCGCAAACTGAAGTTTGTAGGAGACTTTCTTAGACCCAAGCCCTGCCCCTGAGCTCGGACTAGAAGCGACAGGAAATTAATGAGTTTTTCCAGTCCTCTTTTTCCCACCGACTTAGAGCCTAAAGAGTAGAGCAAGCTAGTTAAAACTCACTCTACAAAGTTGGAAGAGGATGAGACACGCAGAAGAGGGCAAAGGGGGAAGAGAAAGCTAAGAAACGAGAATCTCACCTGGCATTGGTACAATCGATGAACAAAGTTTCGAAGTCTTTCCTGGTGATGAGTTTGCAGCGGTTGACCCCGGGCTGGATGGCCCCCAGCCCGCGGAGGATCCGGACCTGCTCAACAGTACACACCACCGGGGATATGTCCAGTCTCTTCAGCTTGGTGTACACCGTATGCAACCCTCCCACCAGGTGTTTGAGGAAGAGATCAAAGACTTGAGGCAGGCAAATCAGTTCCTGGCCGTCCATCAGGAAGGAAGCCACCTTTACCCCATGCATGTCGACCATCCGGCACTCGTTGGTGTTGGTATTGCCGCTGCCTGCGCTGGTACTACCGACCCCTCCACCCCCGGCGCTGCCGCCGTGGTTATTGGCCATGAAACTGTTGATCATACTGGGGGTGAGACGAGGGGGCTCTCCAGGCGTCGAGTACAGAGGTTCCGCCCGAAACAAGCCCCCCGGGACGCCTGCGCCGCTGGAAGTTGCAGAGATTACTGGAGGTGCGGAGACAGCCATGGTCATTCAGTCTCAAATCTTTGGTCTTCAGGCCTTTGCTTTCTCGCTCAGTCTCCTCTAGGTCCCCTACTACCCTCTCCCTCACTCTCTCACTCTCTCTGGCTCGCTTACGCTCGCTCCGAACTGTTTGCAAGTCTACGGTAGCGGAGCTCACGCTACGCTTGAGCTCACTCACCACCCTGCAAACTGTGAGCTGCCTGGACCTGCTGCGGCCCGAAACCCCACCCCCACCACACCCCCTCCCGAGACTGGCAGCGCCCCCCAGCCAATGGGTTCCAACCCGTAGGCTCCCGAGCGCGCCGAATGGCTGACGCCCGTGAGTAGGTGGAGACTCCCTGGCCAGCCTCCGGACTACCTGAGGCAGTTAGGGGCCAGCCGGTGAATGAGGATGGAGCCGGAGAAGGGGGCAGTGTATTTCCTCAGCTTCAAGCCTAGCAGTCTGATAGAGAACATCGAGTTGTTATGCAGAGCTCCCAAAGTGGCCTCGGACACCGAACTACTCCCCTTGGCGCCCCAAGAGTGTCGAGGTGGGAACACAAAGAGGAATTCCAGACTGTTCCTCGCCCCAATCTGCTGCCACCCCGCACCCGGGTTCAATCAAGGAAAGGGAGATGCCAGCTCCAATTCATTTGCACATTGTTCTTAAACTCAGCAGGGGCTAAGAAACGGCTTTGCCCAACTTGCAAGGGGAAGAATCCAGTGAGTTCCAAAGTAAACAGCCTTCTCCTGCCCACCTGGCGCGCTTGGTGTAAGTTCTCCCACAACCAGTGCACAAAGAAACTAGCGTCCAATACCGCACTCAAATCACAGTTGCGGGTTTTTAATACGCTCCTACGCTCTGACAATCAGGAGGCGCAGAGAGCTTGTGAACATTTTGGAAAACAGCAGACTTGGTATTTGGGTGGCGGACGGACACCTCTTTCTACAGAACTTCCGCCACGGTGTCCTGAACAGACTCGGCTTTCTGCGTAGCCATCCCTTAATTTCAAGATTGTCGCGTCCCATTCTCGGCTAAAATTGATAAGAAAAGTTCCTTTATGACTCAAGACAGTCACTACAGAATATGAGAGCAGAGCGAGGGTTTGTGCTCTTTAATACTGCATTTTCTTCCTTCGTCCGTGGGCTTGGATGGTTCAGTGATTAGAGCTCCACGTCCTGAACTGTAGTTCAAAATTTCTCCTCCCCTACTTGTCAAGTGTCCCTAAACGCACTGTAGAGCTCATAATGAGCAAAATGTCTAGACAAGGTACGTTCCAGGGCAAAGGCAGGGGTCTTTTCCACAGTCACATGGTGGTTAGATCACTGTAGCAAAGTTGTTTAAAGACTCCTTGTCGACCTTTCAGTTCTTTGATATCAAGCCATTTCTTCTCCTGTAGTCCTCTCCTCTAGAGGCTGTTATTTGGAAAGTGAAAGCCATGCTTTCCTTTCCTTACAAAACTTAAAAAACAAAAGGAAATGCTTTCATTTCCTTATCAATGATACAACTAAGACGACTTCTCCAATACTCTTACAGAATGTAAATAATTTTAGGAACTTACTGAATTTTATTCCCATCTCCTTGTACTTAACAGTGTCAAAGAGTTGGAATAAGCGGGCTTTCCCCCAATGAGTTGCTAAGTTGGACTCTCTTGCAACCTCAGGGACTGTAAACCGCCAAGCTCCTCTGTCCATGGGATTTCCCAGGCAAGAATACTGGAGTGGGTTGCCATTTCCTTCTCCAGGGGGAAAAAAAAAATAGTAATCTTCCCGACCCAGGGGGTCTTTCCCACCCAGGGATCCAACCGGTGTCTACTGAGCCATCAGGGACGCCCTTCAGTTCAGTTCAGTTCAGTCGCTCAGTCGTGTCCGACTCCCTGCGACCCCATGAATCGCAACACGCCAGGCCTCCCTGTCCATCACCAACTCCCAGAGTTCACTGAGACTCACGTCCATCGAGTCAGAGATGCCATCCAGCCATCTCATCCTCTGTCGTCCCCTTCTCCTCCTGCCCCCAATCCCTCCCAGCATCAGAGTGTTTTCCAATGAGTCAGCTCTTAATAATACATAAATGTCCTAAATTAGATTTATCAGCCTCTCTCTTCAATACATTTTCTCCTTTTGTCTTTTCATCAACCAAGTAATAAGAATTGTCCCTTGAGTCACTTTAAAGTTTCATTTTTAATTGTATGGAGTCAAAATGGTAAGATGTTATGATGATTCTTTTTGGAATACTGTGAAAAGTGACTCTAACATAATAGGCTGGAATGGGTGCAGCCACAAAATACTTGTAAAAGACATTGAATTGGTCTTGCTAGTTTGCTACTGTTGTGGAAAGAAAAGAAGGAGCAAAAAGAGACAATTGAAAAAGACAAGTACAGGCAGAAAAAACTTCCACAAAAAGTGGAGGTTTTCAAAAAAGAATAGAAAAGCACTAACAGAAATGTTGGTGTTTACAAGTTTTTTTAAAGATAAATCCAAATTGTGTTCAACAAGTTTTTTGATTTAGAAATGTCTATTAAGCTGTGTGCTGAAATAACTTTGATAACTGATTGTGATTGAAGTTTCAAGATGAATAAGTTTGACTTTAAAAGGGAAGTGGTTTTGGTTTTGAGTTTGTTTTTTGTTTTTTTTTAAGAAATTTCTCTAACTGCATTAAAAATCCCAAGGCCAAGCTGCTCTCTTGTGTATTGCTGTACTTAAATTATCAAATCTTTTTTATTCACACAGTGGTTTGAAGTTTTCAGGAATAGGATGTTGCAGAGATGTTTTGATGTTTCAAATTTAAATTATGATATATCAAAAAGAAAATTAGAAGTCAGGTTGCAAGCACTATTTGTAATGCTGAAAAACAAACATGTGAACAACTTTTGAACAGGCTCAAACTAGATATGTCATATACTCAATGTGTCGTATACTCAATGTGATATATCAGATATGTAGTTGTATTTTAATTATGACCAGAGATTAATGTTCAAATTCTAGTAGAAATACTGGAGACTAAAATTGGTCATTTGATCATTGAAGGGTTAATGTCCCTTGAATGCTTGAAATACACAAAAGATACTTCACTTCATTATTTGAATCCCCTCCTATCTGCAGCCTTATAGAAAATAAACTTGGTAATTTTCATAAGAGATACTTGTAATTTAAAGATTTAGTCAGTTAGATCTAATAGGCCATGTGTTGTCTCTGGGTTTTCTTAATATTTTGATTACTCTATTTCTTCTTTTATTATTATCTAGATTTTGAGATTGAGACAATCAAATTCCACATGGAGAGTTTGTTTTCATCCCTTTCTGACTATAATGTCTTCCATAAACCAAACAGATTTCTAAATAAGGCTGGGTTTCTTTTATTTTTAGGGCTGGGTTTCTACAAGGCCAGAGGAAGCCTTGCATGTCAACACCCAATAAGCTGGAATTGCATGAAACAGTATAAAATCATAAAGGTTCCAGTAAATGGAAAACCCTTGGCAGATGATTCTCTATGGAGAGCTGCTGCTGCTGCTGCTGCTGCTAAGTAGCTTCAGTAGTGTCCGACTCTGTGCGACCCCATAGACGGCAGCCCACCAGGCTCCAACGTCCCTGGGATTCTCCAGGCAAGAACACTGGAGTGGGTTGCCATTTCCTTCTCCAATGCATGAAAGTGAAAAGTGAAAGTTAAGTTGCTCAGCCGTGTCTGACTCTTCGCGACCCCATGGACTGCAGCCTATCAGGCTCCTCCTTCCATGGGATTTTCCAGGCAAGAATACTGGAGTGGGGTGCCTTTGCCTTCTCCGTCTATGGAGAGAGGCACTAACAAAACTATGGAAATACTCAAAGTGTGTGAATTCCAGACACTCCAGCAACTAAGAACAAAATTAATATGAACAGATATCATATCTTATCAGAACAAAAAGTTCTAGATGCCACTATTTAGTGGAATGATTTGGGCCTAAATGTAGCTTCTCATAAACTGAAATGCTGTAATCTTCTGAGATTTAATTAGCAATTGACATTTACTCCTAATTCATGCTCAGTTTGGAGGAGCTCATTTGTGACTTTAAGCAAAACATTCCACTTTGTTCCACATTGTCAGTGAAAGCAGGTACTATTTTGATTAAAAATAAATAAATACATTGGCAGTCTAATGCAGGATTAGGAAATGTCCAGAACCATTTGAAGGGGGTGGCTTTTACAATGGGCACTCAAACAAAACCCAAGGTAATGAATGGTATTATTTGAAACCTTCAGCCCACTGAGGGTTTGTGGGCTCTAATATGGCCTCTAATCAGAACCTCTCAGGAGCCCTCTAAGGTTCATTTTCAAGCAAACAATAAAAGGAAGTTGACTGGGCAAGGCAATAAATGTGAAATTAAAGCATTCATATAATCAAGAGTTTAACAAGCTAGGGCCTATAGGTATACCCCACTCAAAGGAATATATGGTTTCCTAGGAAACTAGCTGTAAAATGACCTTCTACAATATAAATTCTTTTTTTCACTCAGTTCAAAATTAAATTGAATATGAGTTCCAAGGGAGGCAAAGATGGAGAAGGGGGACCACTGGAGCAAGAAGAAAACTGGTCAAAACGTAAGGAGTAACACTTAAAATCAGATGCTCAAAGGAAAAAAAAAAATGAACATTTACTAACTGAAATATAAAAAGAAACTCTCAAAGCACCGCAGAAAGTATAAGCACTTGTCAACTTTCAACATATCATGCCCCAACCTGCACTTTTCTAGGAAAGAAGATATGTCGACTTTAATTCCATCTCTGTCTCTCTATGTATTGTTTATTTTTAAATCTTTTGCTTTTTACTGTTCAAATTCAAGCCATTCTAACTTCAGCTGGACTCCCACTGCTACTTAGTATCCTTTTATTCATTTTGTTACCTCCCTGTTGAATTTCCTGCAGCAGCAACTCCAACCCTTTTCTACTCTGCAAATAACCCTCCTCCCTCCTTCTTTTCAACTATTGCCTCCTACTTCTCTATGATTTTACCACAAAGTTATTCAAAAGGAACTCCCTCAACCTCTCTCTTCCTCTAAAAAGCTTTGTCTGTATTCTCTCTTATCTTCTACTCCCTCCCTCATTCCTCAGAAAATAAGTCTTCTCTACCACCTTCAGTGATTTTCATGACCCCCTTCTCCTCGAAGTCACTAGTCTACCAAATGTATCCCCATCACTCTCTTTGGCATCTCCAATATCTCCCTCTCTACTTGATCTTTCCCCTTTTATTATTAAAAATGTTGAAGGCTGGAATCCTTAAGACAGGTAAAACTTTCCTCAGCTTCAACCAGTGCCTCTCAGAGTGTGGTCTTTGGACCACTCAGTTCAGTTTAGTTCAGTTCAGTCGCTCAGTCGTGTCCGACTCTTTGCGACCCCATGAATCACAGCATGCCAGGCCTCCCTGTCCATCACCAACTCCTGGAGTTCACTCAAACTCATGTGCATAGAGTCGGTAATGCCATCCAGCCATCTCATCCTCTGTCGTCCCCTTCTTCTCCTGCCCCCAATCCCTCCCAGCATCAGAGTCTTTTCCAATGAGTCAACTCGTTGCATGAGGTGGCCAAAGTATTGGAGTTTCAGCTTCAGCATCATTCCTTCCAAAGAAATCCCAGGGCTGATCTCCTTTAGGATGGATTGGTTGGACCTCCTTGCAGTCCAAAGGACTCTCAAGAGTCTTCTCCAACACCACAGTTCAAAAGCATCAATTCTTGAGCGCTCAGCCTTCTTCACAGTCCAACTGTCACATCCACACATGACCACTGGAAAAACCATAGCCTTGACTAGATGGACCTTTGTTGGCAAAGTAATGTCTCTGCTTTTGAATATGCTATCTAGGTTGGTCATAACTTCCCTTTCAAGGAATAAGTGTCTTTTAATTTCATGATTGCAATCACTATCTGCAGTGATTTTGGAGCCCCAAAAAATAAAGTCTGACAATGTTTCCACTGTTTCCCCGTCTATGTCCCATGAAGTGATGGGACCAGATGCCATGATCTTCGTTTTCTGAATGTTGAGCTTTAAGCCAACTTTTTCACTCTCCTCTTTCAGTTTCATCAAGAGGCTTTTTAGTTCCTCCTCACTTTCTATCATAAGGGTGGTGTCATCTGCATATCTGAGATTACTGATATTTCTCCTGGCAATCTTGATTTCAGATTGTGCTTCTTCCAGCCCAGCGTTTCTCATGATGTACTCTGCATATAAGTTAAATAAGCAGGGAGACAATATACAACCTTGATGTACTCCTTTTCCTATTTGGAACCAGTCTGTTGTTCCATGTCCAGTTCTAACTGTTGCTTCCTGACCTGAATATAGGTTTCTCAAGAGGCAGGTCAAGTGGTCTGGTATTCCCATCTCTTTCAGAATTTTCCACATTTCATTTTGATCTACACAGTCAAAGGCTTTGGCATAGTCAATAAAGCAGAAATAGATGTTTTTCTGGAACTCTCTGGACCACTAGAATCAGCATTAATTGTCTGGCCTGACCCCAGACCAATCAAATGTGAAACTCTGGGAGTGAGGCCCAGTAATCTGCATTGTAAGAAACCCTGATGATTCCAAAGCCTGTAAAAGTTTGAGATCCACTTGCCTTGAAGTTGTCAACCTTTCACACACTTATTGGAAATCTATAATTGTTTCTCTTCTTCCTTACCAAACTTTCGTGCCTTAACCTTTTTCATGCTTAATTTGATTTCTGCTCACTACTTGACTGAAAGTAAATACTTTCACAGAGGTAATCATTGATCTCCTAAATGCCAAATTCAAAGTCATTTTCAAAATCCTAATCCTTTGAGATTCTACAGCTTTTTACACTACCGACATCATTCTCGAACACCTAGCCCTTGGCTTTCATGGCTCTCCAATAATCTGTTCCTCTTCTTCCTTACTCTCCTTTTCCTTTTCATGTCCTTGCTGTTGACACTAAATGCTAAAATGCCTAATGTCTATACTCTTATTTGTGGCAATTTAATTAACTTTATACAGCTTCAACAACCACCACTTTACAAATTACCCCAAGTCTTACTTCCAGCTTTGTTAAAACTCTGCTGGGAAATTGGGCATTTCCACTTGGATGTCCCATGGTCAGCTCAAACTCAGCATACCTCAAATTGATTAATTACCTATTTCCTTCAAATCTGTTCTTTGTTTTTCACTTCTAGTACTTCTTAATGCTTTCTCCATGTAGCTAGTCACCTGATAAAGAAACTTGGAAGAAACTTTTGATTTCTCTGTATCCATTATTCCCTCACCGAATCAGTCACTATGTTTCATGACTTCCCTTTCAGCAATATCTTTTTCCATTCTTTTCCATTCTCAATGTTGCCAACTTAGTTTTGTCTATTGTTTGTTGCTTCTACCATTACAATTACCTCTTACCTACGTACTTTCAGGTACTTCCTTCTCCAATCTAGTGAGTGTATCAGGTTCTTTTTTCTACAGTTTCAACTACTATTCAAATATCTTTATTATTAGCTCTCTGGCCATGAGATAAATTCCAAACTTTAAAGAGTGACATTTAACTTTATTGAGTTACTTTACATACTTTCCTCTCATACTCTTGACATGTTGCCTGTGCACTGGTAAATGGGTATTACTTTCTACAATTCTCAAACCCCTTGTACCCTCCCATCCTGGTACTAATGCTTATGTCATTCTTTCCACATGGAATATGTTGCTGCATACCACCTCACCTCCTTTAAGACTTTACTCCAAGTGACCTTCATAAAGAGCTCCATTTTTTTTCTCAGCCAGAAATGAGCTCCCTCTGAACTAGCATATCACATTGTGCCTCTCTTAGTGCAGCTAAAACATGCTGCCTTGTATTACAGTCTTTTGTATTAGGTTCTCTCATAGAATAAGGCTCGATCAGGTTAGGGGTCACATGTTTCTAACCAATATGCCATTTCTTTTTTAATTGGAGTATAATTGGTTTGGAATGTTGTGTTGGTTTCTGCCATACTATAACACAAATCAGCCATAATTATATATATCCCCTCCCTCTTAAGCTGACTTCCTCTCTCCCATACCTCCCCTCTAGGCATTGTGGTTGGCTTTTGAAATGGAATATTGCATAGGACTGCCAACCACAATGCCTGGCTCATTGTAGATGCCCAAACATTTATTAAATGAATGATAGGTGATAATCATCCATAAGCTATTAAATTACATAAATTTTACCAATTCTGAAGCAGAGTCTAAGAGTTTGATGTGCATTAAAGATATATTCTTGTTAAAAAATGATTTGTTTATTAGTATCAATAGTTTCTGGATCATTTTAGTGATGGCTAAGTTCTCAGATTTCTTAAGAATTACTTCAATTTTTATTTATCTAAGCACTAATTTCATCACAAAATCTTTTTTAAATATGATAAATTTACATTGTGTTATGTTTGCTTCTATGAACCCTAAAGAATCTGTTATACATGTGCAATGAATATAAAACAAAATAAATATAATAAAATATATTTAATTTACATATTTGTGTAATAAAACATTTAAGTCTCTGAAACCTTATTAAATTTTTTATTCTACATATTTTGTTTTATGTAAGGGTACCGACTTAAACTAAGGAAGTATGCCATTGAAATAACTATTGCTAATCATTGCTGAAAAATGTTAGAAATACAAAGCTAATGTAAATGTACTATTGTATGTAAAATAACAAGCTCTGGCTTGAGAGATAAAAAGAAAGACTCTACCCCTCTTTATCTTGCATAGGATAGAAATAGGTACCTTTCTCTGATGTGAGGAAAATGTAAACATGAGGGCGTTTATACTCCCAGAGGCCTCAGAAGGCAATTACTACCTTTTGTTGTTGTTATGTTTCCTCTGCAAAAGATGAGTAAAGAAAGCAAAAAATCTAAGTGTGGTGTTATTGAAAACATAGCTAAGGCCTTCCTTAGGTTTTGCTAGAACAATTCAGACAAAGATGACTGAATCATTTTTGGCTGAGCCAGACATCCTGGAGTGTGAAGTCAGGCAGTAATATAAACAAAGCTAGTGAAGGTGATGGAGCTTCTGCTGAGCTATTTCAAATCCTAAAAGATGATGCTGTTAAAGTGCTGCACTCAATATGCCAATCGCCCACTGGAGAAGGGAATGGCAAACCACTTCAGCATTGCCTTGAAAACCCCATGAACAGTATGAAAAGGCAAAAAGATATGACACAGATAGATGAACCCCCCAGGACAATAGATGTCCAATATGCCCCTAGCTATGAAATTAAAAGACACTTACTCCTTGAAAGAAAAGTTATGACCAACCTAGACAGCATATTGAAAAGCAGAGACATTACTTTGCCAACAAAGGTCCGTCTAGTCAAGGCTATGGTTTTTCCAGTGGTCATGTATGGATGTGAGAGTTGGACTGTGAAGAAAGCTGAGCACCGAAGAATTGATGCTTTTGAACTGTGGTGTTGGAGAAGACTATTGAGAGTCCCTTTGACTGCAAGGAGATCCAACCAGTCCATTCTGAAGGAGATCAGCCTTGGGATTTCTTTGGAAGGAATGATGCTAAAGCTGAAACTCCAGTACTTTGGCCACCTCATGCGAAGAGTTGACTCATTGGAAAAGACTCTGATGCTGGGAGGGATTGGGGGCAGGAGGAGAAGGGGACGACAGAGGATGAGATGGCTGGATGGCATCACTGACTCGATGGATGTGAGTCTGAGTGAACTCTGGGAGTTAGTGATGGACAGGGAGGCCTGGGGTGTTGTGATACATGGGGTCGCAAAGAGTCAGACATGACTGAGCGACTGAATTGAATTGAATTGAATGCCCCTAGAGAAGATCAGGGAAATAGCTCCAAAAAGAATGAAGAGGCTAAGGCAAAGTGGGAGTGATCCCCAGTTGTGGGTGTATCTGGTGGTGAAAATAAAGTCCAATGCTGTAAATGACAATATTGTATAGGAACCTGGAATTTTAGGTCCATTGTCTAAGTCACTCCAGTCGTGTCCAACTCTGTGTGAGCCCATAAATGGCAGCCCACCAGGCTCCCCCATCCCTGAGATTCTCCAGGCAAGAACACTGGAGTGGTTGTCATTTACTTCTCCAATGCATGAAAGTGAAAAGTGAAAGTGAAGTCGCTCAGTCATGTCCGACTCTTAACGACCCCATGGACTATAGCCCACCAGGCTCCTCCGTCCGTGGGATTTTCCAGGCAAGAGTACTGGAGTGGGGTGCCATCGCCTTCTCCGTGCCATAAACCAAGGTAAATTTAGGTCCATGAACCAAGGTAAATTAGAAGTGATCAAGACTGAACATCAACATTTTATGAAATAGGCAAACTGAAATGAACTGGAATGGGAGAATTTAATTTAGATGACCATTATGTCTACTACTGTGGGCAACAATCCCTTAGAAGAAATGAAGTAGCCCTCATAATAAAAAAAAAAAAAAAAATCTGACATGCAGTGTCTCACTGCAGTCTCAAAAACAACAGAATGATCTCAATTCATTTCCAAGGCAAACCATTCAGCATCACAGTAATCCAAGTCTAACTTTGGGACACCCATGATGCAGGCAAAGGAGACAGGAGACATATTTGTCAGAGAACTTTTGCCTATAATCCTGCTTCTTCTTAGTCTATTTCCATTACTGCAATAATCTTCATCAAGTGCATAAATCTTTTTGTATAAACAAAAAAGCTACATATATGCCTGGTCCATAAAATAACTCAATTCTCAGTTAATTTTCAAGTTAGATGTAGAACATGGAATATTGTTCAGTGTCTCAACTTGTCCTGTGCTAAAGCAGAACTGATAATATTGACAGTGGACAGGAAAGCCAAGGAGACCCTGAACATATATACTCAATGTTCTTCTCTAGAAATTTCTATAAATGCATACATGTTCTAAGTTTCTGTGAACAGTAATTTATGTAGGTTATAAGAGATATGGAAAAACTAACAGGAAATAGGCTTCCAGAAAGAAGCTTATTCAAGTAATGGAAACCCAAACAGTACACCTTTACAATTAAGTGAGTTACATCCCCAGAAAGAAGTGGAGACAAATATAGGAAAGAGAGATTGTAATTCTCCAACACCCTTTTGCCAACTAGAATGCTGATTTCTCCTTTGTTTACACTTAGAATCATCCATTTTCTTTTTCTGAAAATGATTATGAAAATAATTTCCTCTCAGAACTAAAAAGACAGCTATGGTTTGTGGTGTGGAATTCAGGTGATGGTATTAGGAGCAGTTTCACCATAGTTTTGGCTTTACTAGTATTACTGAAATCAAACTCAGTTTCATATAAATCTTAAAGGTAGGAGAAATACTATCTTACACTGTAAAATAAATAAATAAATAAATCCCCCTGCTGTCTCCGAAGACCTACACCAAATAGAATAATTTGCTTTTATATTTCATTTATACATACAATATTAGATTGAGCCAAGACACCAAGCCAAGGGACTACTTGTGGCCTATGGGAAGAGAGAAGAACAATTATCAGGATAGCAATGCTAAGTAATGGAATTTGTTTCCACTATGAACTCCCCTCTTCCAGACACCCTGCTTACCTTATCCTACTCCCTAACCTGGACCCTGTGAATCATCACACTTGTTCTCACTACTCTCCTACAAGTCAAACTGTTGTAGTCAATATCCTCTAAGCCTACATTTCTCTTTTATATCTTCAAGCCTTTGTGTATGCTATTACTCTGCCTAAAATTATCTCAGCTTATGAAGATCTATCTTGCAAAGTATCAATATTTGGTCTGTTTTAAAGTCTTCCCTGACTGCCACAGGCAAAGGTGATACTACTTTCTTCAAAAAGCTTTAGAATACATTTCCATCATAAAAATTTCTAACATTTTTTTTCAAGATCAACATTTAGACAGCAAATATTTGTTGCAGTCCTATACTGTACACAAGATATTCTTTTAGGCAATGTGCAGGGTGTGTGTTTAAGTGCTGAAAACTGCACAGTTCTAAGAGGTTATGAATCATTGGTGATCTCAGAGATATATTATTGAGCAGCATATCAAAATTAATGTAATCTTGCTTAAAACCTCACATTTCTTAGGCATCCTTTTAAAGGAGACAGAGTTGGTTTGATATTAATATCACAAGTACATTCTTATTTCAGTTTAGATCAACCTTTATTACTCAAATATTTTTTTGTTGTTTTTAAATAAAAACTGATGAATTCAGATGTCTGTATATGGACAGGAAAATGAACCTTTCTTCTGTGTAATTAAGTGCATTGTTTCAATGTGTGCATAATGTAAAATCAATAAATAATGATTATCACTGATTGCAATTGCATGTTTTCATAATTTTATTGTCAGCCATAATAAATAATCAGTATATTTATCCTTCATTAAATTAGTGTGTCATTTCTATTATATATATCAGCAGTGAAGTAATTCATTGACATTTGTTTTTAATGTTTTAAAGACAGAATACCCCTTGTTAAGTAAAAGGAGTTACCAGAGATGTTTTTAATGATTGGCATTTATGGTGGTATCTTCATAAAGGTCTAATAAAGGCATTTATACTTCCTACAATAACTACATTTTAATCAATTATGAGCAACAATACTCAGGCATAAACTCTGTTGAAATAAATTGAGGAACTCTTGTTATGTTGTTCTATCACATTGAAAGCTTATCAATTAGCAGTGGTAGGCTATTCCTCTGCCCTTCTAAGATATTGCTGAGTACAGACTACAAACTATAAACATAGTTTCAGTTCAGTTCAATCACTCAGTCGTGTCCGACTCCTCGCGACTCCATGGACTGCAGCACGCTAGGCTTCCCTGTCCATCACCAACTCCTGGAGCTTGTTCAAACTCATATTTATTGAGTTGGTGATGCCATCCAACTATTTCATCCTCTGTCGTCCTCTTCTCCTCCTGCCTTCAGTGTTTTCCAGCATCAGAGTCTTTTCCAATGAGTCGGTTTTTCACATCAGGCCGCCAAATTATTGGAGCTTCAGCTTCAGCATCAGTCCTTCCAATGAATATTCAGGACTGATTTCCTTTAGGATTGACAGGTTTGATCTCCTTGCAGCCCAAGGAACTCTCAAGAGTCTTCTCCAATACCAGAGTTCAAAAGCATCAATTCTTCGGTGCTCAGCTTTCTTTATGGTCCAACTCTCATAGCTTAATCAGTTTAAAACATAGTTTAGTCAGGCCAGAAATGAACAATGGAGAATTTTGTATTGAAGTCCACTTTTTAACACTTTGTAATTAGTCTTTTCACAAAAGCCATACTCTTGTACTTTGTTAGTATCAAAGGCAAATAACAATAAAGGAATTCTCATATGGCATTATTTGACAAAGTCAATGAAACCTCACATTTTGTAAATGACAAAAATCTCTTAACTAAAGTAAGATTGCCAGATTTAGCAAGGAAAAATACAGGAAGCAATATTTGGGACATACCTATACAAAAACATTGTTCATCACTGATTTCTGATTTTAAATTCAAAATTAGTTATGTTTCCAATATCATTATTTGCTAAATATGGCGACCCTTACATAGGGGGAATCAGGGAAGACTTCTCAGGTGAGCTGATACTTGAGCCACTATGAAAAACCACTTGAAGTTAACTAGTTGAAAAAAGTAGGTAAAGGATGGGGCAAGGCATGTTAATCAGAGGCATGAAGATAAGAGTAAATATGGCTGGAGGATAGGAGTGTGTGAGAGTGATGAAATATAGGGGTGAGCCCTTCAGATTATCTAGAAAACTATAACTTCACAAGCATAAAAAATAAAAGCGACATTAATTTTCAAACTTTTCCTCCAAGTCTGACAGGTTTAAAAACAGCAACAGTTGTGCAAAAACAGCTTAAAAGAATACAAAGTTCTGCTATGTTTGAAATTCTTTTTCTTCTGTCGGAAGCTTCAACAGGTTTCACCTTGCTTTGTAAGAGCTAATCAGCCTTTGATTTTCTCCAGTAAGGAATTTGATCTCTTCTCTTCTTTGAACATGTCACATTCCACATTCTATGCAACTGTTTCCAACTGTCAGGATATCAAGTCACAATGTAATTTTATGGCTGGAGTAGGAAATTTGAGTGCCCCCAAAGGAAATTTTTCACTGATAACTGATGGTTGATGAAAGAACCAAATGCCCTTTTAATGTAAACTGATGTTTGTATCCTATCTGGGTACTGACTTCTGGAAAGTTTTGTTCTAAGGATGAACTGTTGTTCATCATGCTACTCACTAAAATTTCTCAGCATGAGGCCATTCTATGGCAAATCACACTTGTCTCTATTGTCCTGGGGTGTCTCTTCATACAAAGTATAAATTTGCATTGTTAGCACTTATCACAAAGAGTCTCAAAAATTCATTTAAAACTGAGTTAAAAATGTATATTCAAATAATTTACCTAAACTCTCTACCTAAAATATAGAGCCAAATGGATGCATTTTGAGTCCAAAATGTCTGAAAAGACAGAAAATGTCAAGTGGAAGATATGACCTGCTCTTATATAAAAATGATGTCCTATAATGCCGTTTACAGTGGCATGGATGACCCTGGAGATTGTCATGCTAAGTAAGTCAGGCAGAGAAAGAGAAATGTCATATGCCACTTGTATGTGGAATTTAAGAAAATATACAGTTGAGCTTACTTGCAAAACAGAAACAGACTCACAGACTTTGAGGAGATTTTGTTTGCCAGTGAGGAGGGTGTGGGAGAGGTGGAGGTAGATTGGGAGTTTAAGACTGACATGTACACACTTCTGTATTTGAAATAGATGACCAACAAGGACCTACTGTTTAGCAGGGGAACTCTTGCTCAATAGTCTGTAGTGACCTAATAGGAAAAGGATCAGAAAAGCAAGAGATATGTGTGTGTGTGACTGAATCATTTTGCTGTGCATCTAAAACAACATAGTGTTCTTAATCAACTATGTCCCAATATAAAATAAAAATTAAAAAAAATAAATAAAAATGATGTCCTGCTATCAACATTAACAATGACTTGTAAATCATCCTGTTTGGAATATAAATATTAAATGTCTATGTAAAAAGGTAATGTATGAAAATGTCCTATATTTTATCATATGAAATTTTTATCTTTTTCTAATTCTTTATTTGGTTTTCATATCATATATATGCAAGAAAGTAAGCTAAAACAGGGTTGCAATTCTCTTATAAGCCATGGGCAATGTCTTTAACACAAAAACATTCACACACACACACACACCCCCCACCTCCATCTTCCTTTCTCCCACAGACACTCATTCTACCACTACCACTAAAATCTTAATCATGGATAACTACCTCACATACCTTTATCTTTGGTGCAATCAAACAAAACTTTCCATTTCACTGCTTTACTGCAAGAGGCCCATCCTGGAGTTACCACCATCTAGTGACAAGTAGGGGTATTTAATCCTTTTATTTTTCAAAACTAAATTGCCTAAGATTTTAAAAAGTAAAAGAAAATGGAAATAAATGAGAAAATAAGTATAAAGACTGAAATATAAATATAAAATATAACTATATATTGTATATATAAATGTAAAATTAAATATGTAAGTATATATTAAATATAAAAACTCTTCATTCTACAATATAGCTGCCACTGTATCATTTGACTCTATATGAAGGTAATTATTTTTGTTTTCAAATAAATTGGATTTCCCCCATGTCTCTAACATGTTAACATTTTAATTTGTGATGAAAATGTAAACTATACTTATATGTATTTCTTTGCATTTTAAACTTATTGAAATTCTATGCTGAAATAATATTTCTTTTTATTGACTTATAAGTTGTTTTCAATAATAATAATTTGCTATTTTTATAGAACTTGCTTACATCTGTAGCTCTTATCTTGAGAAGTTTCTTTGTGTGTAGGTTCCTGAGATGTTGTCCCAGATGATTTCCTCTCATTCATATCTACACAAATATTGCCTTGAAGGAAAAAAAAGTGTTAACATTTGGTCAAAATATTTTAGAATTCTTTAAGAAATAAGTTATTAAATAAATTATACTAAATATATCTGTAAAATCTAGCCGTGTAGGAGTAACAAAGTTTTTTTTTTTTTTTTTTTAAACAGTGCCCTACTATTATTTTTCAGAGTCACACACATGGTAACCTCAATCTGGAAAGTGACCTATTGTTTAAACTAGGAAACACAGAGATACTGCAGGATTTCTCTTCAGACCTCTTAACAATCAAATTCAGCCCTATTAACTACAGATGGTAAATTCCAGATAATGTCCACATTTTATAAAGAACTAGTATTTAGTGTCAAATAGTGCTTACTTTAACATCATCCTACCTGATTTTAAAACACAAAGGATTATATATAATATTTTTATTTAGTTCACTTTTTCATAAAAACAAGATAACAATGTTTTCCATGCATACTGACCACCCCAAATGGGTAATTTAATCACTTCATCCAGTTGAAGAAGTGCTGGGGTGCTTAGGCCAGTTCTTTTGTCTCTGACAGTAAGGAAAACCCTTAAATATGAATGGGTAGGTTCTGGGTCTCTAGGTTAGCAACCACTTTTCATTTCCCAGAGTCACTGCACAAAGTCTCATTAATCTATATCTTGTAAAAAGTTATAGAGGTCATATTAAATGTGTTTGATATAACCATTTCTCCATCTGGGCTAAAAAGGAAAGCAAAAGTAACAGTAGATATCTGAGGCTTAGTTCTTTCATAATTTAATATTGAATTCAAGAAAAGTGATAGTAATATAACTGAGTCCTAATATTAGGAATGCAAGGATTAAAATCAGTTGATGCCTTAGAAATAGACATCTACTAATTAATGTGAATATTTGGTTTGTGGTTGGATTATATTTTAAATGATTTTGAATCACAATGCCATTTAAATTAGGTTATATGAGAATTAAAAAATTTATTTTCTTTACTTAAAAGACAATCTACTTGCATCATGTAAAATACTCAAAGCAATATAAAATAGGCTTCATTCCTGTTCATCTTTCTCTGTTTTCATATTCATGATTTTACCCCAAAAACACAATCTAAGTTGAGAAATAGTTAATGAGCACCTGTGGTATATCCTGGATATTATATAACTATGCTTTAATATATTCAAATAAAGAATGTGATAGGAATTATGCAATGGTTTCAACATTAGAAAAGTCCAAAATCTTTTATGATTAATGTGAAAATTAATATGGCACTAAAATGATTAAATTGAACAAGCACTATCTCAAACATAAGAAGCATATTTTCTCAGCTTGATGGCTTAAGTGGTCATTGCTTCATCTGTATTATAGGAATCTCAAATTTTTAAAAAAGGGGGGTAAAATTTCCTTAGATATTAATATAGCAATAGGAATCAAAAGAAGCAACATTTGCTTTAGTTAGATCGATATAAAAAAAAAGTTTATTTTCAGGGATCCAGAAATCGTCCAAGAGAAAGTTATAATAGAAATTTAAAGGACATTCATTAAATAAAAGATTTATTTCTCCAAATATTCATGTTAGTTTATTCAATTATGAGCTAGATATATTGCTTCCAATTTAAAATACATGTTTTGAATTCACTGAGCATTTTTTATTTTAAAATCAGCATGTAGGTCAGGGGTTAGGCTACAGTAATCCATCAGAGGGAAACCTTCCATGTGTAAACATTGGAGTGGGAAATTTTGTTGTAGCGTCTGGAAAAACAGTAAAACCTTATATTATTGTATCCTGTGGCCTCATAAGGCAAGAATTAGAGAGAGGCATTTCTTAAATTTAAGACAAAGACAACAAATTTAAACTCAGGCAACTCTGATTGTCTAAATAACCTGAAGCAATTAAGCTCAGAGAAAATTTTGACCTTAACTCATTGACTTAAATCCTAAAAGAAAAACTGTACCAAGACAGTGGGAAGTCCTAAAAAATGAAAATCTCACTATGTAACTAAAAATAATTCCCAAGTACAAGAAAAGGAGAGTGAATCTAAAGATGATGTGACCTTACAGAGAACTTTCAGATGAGCTCAGATTACAAAATGAGGGATAATAAGGAGGATAGAAAAATAAACACACTCAATATTTTTAAATGGCACATTTATACACTATTAGGAAGACTGAAGCCAAGGAAAGAATAACAACTATAAAACTAGAAGAAAAATGTAAAACCTCCAAAAGTGCATTTTTAAAAATTTATATTTGGAACACATGTATACCTGTGGTGGATTCATTTTGATATTTGGCAAAACTAATACAATTATGTAAAGTTTAAAAATAAAATAAAATTTAAAAAATAAAAAAAAAATTATATTTGGAACAAACAAAAAAGAGCTACACTGATGTGTTTCTCAGAATTAGGATGTTTATTTAAAATGCAGAGTCTTCCCTGTGTACTAATAAGTCTAAGCTTCCAGTAATCTGCACTTTAATTGACTCCTCAGGTGAGTCTGATAATTATTTCAAAGTAGAAAGTGAATATAATTTTAAAAGTCAAGGTGGCCCTAAGATGGCGGAGGAATAGGACAGGGAGATCACTTTCTCCCCTACAAATTTATTAAAAGGACATTTGAATGCTGAGCAAATTTCACAAAACAACTTCTGAATGCTGGCAGAGGACATGAGGTACCCAGAAAGGCAGCCCAGTGTCTTTGAAAGGAGGTAGGACAAAATATAAAAGATAAAAAGAGAGACAAAAAAGGTAGGGACAAACATCCAGCCTGGGAAGGGAGTCTTAAAAGAGAAGTTTCCAAACACAAGGAAACATTCTCACTGGCGGATCAATGGGGAGTCTTGAAATCTCAGAGGGCCACATAACCAGGAGGAAAAATAAATAAATAAATAAATAATTAAAACCCACAGATTACTTGCCTAACGGCAACTTCCAGTGCTCACAGCCGCCACAAGTAAGCAGGGGCTGAACAGAGAGTCCCCAGGAGGCATTGCTTAGCGTAAGGACCAGGACCGAATGCCCTGAGGGCAATCTGAGGGAATCAAGGTGAGATAGCAACCCAAACTGTGGGAAAGCCAGAGAGAGAGAAAGAAGAGAGAGAGAGAGAGAACTATCCCGCAAAAAGCGCTAACCTGAGACACTACCAGGCCCGCTCACAGAACAAAGGACTGAGAAAATACCAGGGGACAGCTAGCAGGCTGTGGACCGGCCCATCTCCAGCCAGAGACAAGCAGGCGGGGGGCAGCCAGAGATGGAAGGGGACAATCACTGCCCCAGAGAGGCCTCTTCCACCAAACTGCAAAGAGGCTTCATTGCTAATCAAGACTTCTTGGGATGCTGGACGGTTGACATCTGCCAGGAGAGTTGTAGCCAGAGATCAGCTTCCCAGAAGCTGAAATGGAGTGCCCATTGTACACACAGAAAACTGAGCAGCTGGGATGGAGAAGGTGATAAGATGCACCCCCAACCTGGGGGTGACTGCGCTCACCAAGCACCTGGTCACCTGAGCTGCTTGGACCTGGGAAGGGCACAAAATGCAGGCCCAACCAAGTCTGTACCTTTGTGGAGTACCTGAGAACATGAACCTGAGCTGCTTAGACCTGGGAAGTACACGCAACCCAGGGTCTGCTTCAGACAGTTCCCGCCATAGCAACCTAGAGCCTGAGAAGTGTAGAATATGAAAGCACATACGCCGTGAGCAGGGCTAAGCCCAATGCATTTGAAACACTGCAAGCACTCCCCACACACGCCAGTGATATTTGTTTGCAGTGTTCCTCCCTCCCCACAACAAAATTGAACAAGTGAGCCTTAAAAAGTGACCATCACCTCCCCCTTGTGTCAGGGCAGAAATTAGACACTGAGGAGACCAGCAAACAGAAGAAGTTAAAATCAACAGAGGAACTGCTTTGGAAGTGACAGGTGCAACAAATTAAAACCCTGTAGTTAGCACTGACTACATTGGAAAGGGCCTATAGATCTTGAGAAGTATAAGCTTGATCAAGGAACTATCTGAAACTGAAATGACCCTACACTGTCCACAACAGCTCCAGAGAAAGTCCTAGATATATTTACACTATTATCACTTTTTAAATTTTTCAATTTTTTTACTTATAAGTCCTCTATTACTCCTTTAATTTTCATTTTTATAACCTACTATTACCTTGCAAAAAAGACCATATTTTTAAAGCAAACTTCATATATATATTTTATAATTTTTGTGATTTTTGTTTTGTTTTTTAAATATTGTATTTTTCAGAGTCTAACCTCTACTCCAGATTTTTAATCTTTGCTTTTTGGTATTTGTTATCAATTTTGTACCTTTAAGAACCCAATCTTCAGTACCCATTTTTACTTGGGGGTATGATTACTGTCTTGACTGCTCTCTCCCCCTTTTGACTCTCCTTTTTCTCCACCAAGTCACCTCTATTTTCCTCCCTCCCCCTTCTCTTCTCTACCCAACTCTGTGAATCTCTTTGTGTATTCTGGGCTGTGGAGAACACTTAAGGAACTGATTACTGGCTGGATCTGTCTCTCTCCTTTGATTCCCCCTTTTATCCTACTGGTCACCTCTGTCTCCTTCCTCCCTCTTCTCTTCTCTATGTAACTCTGTGAACATCTTTGAGGAGTCCAGACTGTGGAGAGCACATAGGGAATTGATTACTAACTAGCTTGCTCTCTCCCCTTTTGATTCCCCCTCTTCTCCTCCTGGTCACCTTTATCTCCCTCCTCCCTCTTCTCTTCTCCATGTAACTCTGTGAACCTCTCCGGGTGTCCCTCACTGTGGAGAAACTTTTCATCATTAACCTAGATGTTTTATCATTGGTGCTATATAGATGGAGAAGTCTTTAGGTTACTCTAAGACTAATACTGAAAACCAGAGGCAGAAGGCTTAAGTCCAAAACGAGAGAACACCAGAGAACTCCTGACTCCAGGGAACATTAATCGATAAGAGCACATCCAATAGTCTCCATACCTAAACTGAAACCAAGCACCACCCAAGAGCCAACTCCCATAGCAAGACATATCTTGCAAATTCTCCAGCAATACAGGAACATACCCCTGAGCTTCAACATACAGGCTGCCCAAAGTCACACCAAACCCACCAAACCCACCTCAAAACTCACTACTGGACACTTCATTGCACTCCAGAGAGAAGAAATCCAGCTCCACCCATCAGAACCCCGACACAAGCTCTCCTAACCAGGAAACCCCGACAAGCCACACATCAATCCCCACTCACAGTGAAGAATCCACAATAAAGAGATATCACAAAATGCCAGAATACAGAAATGCCACCCCAAACATAGAAATATAAACAAGACGAAAAGGCAGAGAAATACTCAGCAGGTAAAGGAACAGGAAAATACCCACCAAACTAAACAAAAGAGGAAGAGATAGGGAATCTACCTGAAAAAGAATTCAGGATAATGATAGTGAAAATGATCCAAAATCTTGAAAACCAAATGGAGTTACAGATAAACTGCCTGGAGACAAGGATTGAGAAGATGCAAGAAATGTTTAACAAAGACCTAGAAGAAATAAAAAAGAATCAATATATAATGAATAATGCAATAAATGAGATCAAAAACACTCTGGAGGGAACCAACAGTAGAATAACAGAGGGAGAAGATAAGATAAGTGAGGTAGAAGATAGAATGGTAGAAATAAATGAAGCAGAGAGGAAAAAAGAAAAAAAAGAATTAAAAGAAATGAGGGGAGGCAGGCCTAAGATGGCAGAGGAATAGGACAGGGAGACCACTTTCTCCCCCACAAATTCTTCAAAAGAATATTTTAATGCTGAGAAAATTTCACAAAACAACTTCTGAGTGTTGGCAGAGGACATCAGGCACCCAAAAAAGCAGCCCATTGTGTTCAAAAAGAGGTAGGAAACAATATAAAAGATAAAAATAGAGACAAAAGAGGTAGTTATGGAGCTTTGTCCCAGGAAGGGAGTCTTAAAAAAGAGAGAAGTTTCCAAACACCAGGAAACACTCTCACTGCCAAGTCTGTGGCAAGCCTTGGAACCACAGAGGGCAACATAACCGGGAGGAAAAATAAATAAATAATTAAAACCCACAGATTATGTGCCCAATGGTAACTCCCCCAGCAGAGAAGCAGCACCTGTATCCGCCACTAGCAAGCAGGGGCTGGGCAGTGAGGCATGGGCTGCATTGTTTAGGATAAGGACCAGGCCTGAATGCCCCGAGGGCAATCTGAGGGAACTAACTTGGGATAGCAAACCAGACTGTGGGATAACTACCAAGCCAAAAGCCCTAACCTACAACACTGCCAGGCCCGCTCACAGAACAAAGGACTGACTAGAGCTACGCAAAAAGCCCTAACCTAAGACACCTTCAGGCCTGCTCTCAGAATAAAGGACTGAGCAGAGCTAGCCAGCTGCAGACCAGCCATCCCCCTCTGGTGACAGGCAGGTGAGGGTAGCCAGAGCTGGAAGGGGGCAATCATGGACCCAGAGAGGCATTATCTACCAAACTGCAAGCAGGCTTCATTGCTAACCAAGACTTCTTGGGATTCTGGACAGTCAACATTCGCTTGAGAAGGTGTGCTAGTTGTACACCCAGAAAACTGAGCAGCAGGGACAGGGGAAGCAATAAGTTGCAGTGACTGTACTCACCAAACACCTGGTCACCTGAGCTGCTCAGACCTGAGAAGGGCACAAAACGCAGGCCCAACTAAGTCTGCACCTCTGAGGACTACCTGAGTATCTGAAACTGAGCAGTTATGACCTGGGAAGTGCATACAACCCAGGGCCAGCTTCAGACAGTTCCTGGCAGAGGAAACTAGAGTCTAAGCAGTGTAGACAGGGAAAGCACACACGCCATGAGCAGGGGCAAACCCACTGTGGCTGAGACACTGCGAGCACACACCAGTGTTATTTGTTTGCAGTGTCCCTCCATCCCCATAGCATGACTGAAAAAGTGAGCCTAAAAAAGTGTCCACCACCACCCCCTTGTGCCAGAGCGGAAATTAGACACTGAAGAGACCAGCAAACACAAGAAGCTAAAACAGAGGGAACCGCCTTGAAAGTGACAGGTACAATAGATTAAATCCCTGTAGTTAGTACCAACTACATAGGAAGGGGCCTATAGATCTTGAGATATATAAGCCAGATCAAGGAACTATCTGAAAATGAACTGACCCCACACTGCCCAAAACAACACCAGAGAAAGTCCTAGATATATTTTTACTATTTTTACTATCATTCTCTAATTTTTATTTCATTTTTTTTATTTTTAAATCATTTATTACTCCTTAAATTTTCATTTTTATAACCTACTCTTACTTTGCAAAAAAAATACCTATTTTTTAAAGCAAACTTCATGTATATGTATTTTATAATTTTTGTGACTTTGTATTTTTGTGTTTTTTTTCTTTAATATTGTATTTTTGAAAATCCAACCTCTATTCTACATTTTTAGTCTGTGCTTATTGGTATTGTTATTAATTTTGTACCTTTAAGAACCGAATCTTCACTACCCATTTTTACTTGGGAGCTTGACTGCTCCCCCACCCCCAACCCCCATCCCCCCCACACACACACTTTGGACTCTCCTTTTTCTCCACCAGGTGGCCTCTAGCTCCTCCTTCCCTCTTCTCTTCTCTACCCAACTCTGTAAATCTTTTTGTGTGTTCCGGACGGTGGAGAACACTCAGGGAACTGATTACTGGCTGGATCTGTCTCTCTCCTTTTGATTCCCCCCTTTATCCTCCTGACCACCTTTGTCTCCTTCCTCCCTCTTCTCTTCTCCGTATAACTCTGTGAACCTCTCTGGGTGTCCCTCACAGTGGAGGAACTTTTCATCTTTAACCTAGACGTTTTATCAACGGTGCTGTATAGATGGAGAAGTCTTGAGGCTACTGTAAGAATAAGACTGAAAACCAGATGCAGGAGGCTTAAGTCCAAGTCCTGAGAACACCAGAGAACTCCTGACTCCAGGGAACATTAATAGATAAGAGCTGATCACAAGCCTCCATACCTACACTGAAACCAAGCACCACCCAAGGGCCAACAAGTTCCAGAGCAAGACATACCATGCAAATTCTCCAGCAACACAGGAACACAGCCCTGAGCTTCAAGATACTGGCTGCCCAAAGTCACTACAAACCCTTTGATATCTCAAAACTCATTACTGGACACTCCATTGCACTCCAGAAAGAAGAATCCAGCTCCACCCACCAGAACATAGACACAAGCTTCCCTAACCAGGAAGCTTTCCTAACCAGGAAACCTTGACAAGCCACCCATACAACCCCATACACAGCGAGGAAACTCCACAATAAAGAGAACTCCACAAACTGCCAGAATACAGAAAGACCACCCCAAACACAGCAACATTAAACAAGATGAAGAGACAAAGGAATACCCAGCAGGTAAAGAAACAGGATAAATGTCCATCAAATCAAACAAAAGAGGAAGAGATAGGGAATCTACCTGATAAAGAATTCTGAATAATGATAGCGAAAATGATCGAAAATCTTAAAAACAAAATGGAATCACAGATAAATAGCCTGGAAACAAGGACTGATAATATGCAAGAAAGGTTTAACAAGGACCTAGAAGAAATAACATAAAGTCAATATATAATGAATAATGCAATAAATGAGATTAAAAACACTCTGGAGGGAACCAACAGTAGAATAACAGAGGGAGAAGATAGGATAAGTGAGGTAGAAGATAGAATGGTAGAAATAAATGAAGCAGAGAGGAAAAAAGAAAAAAGAATTTTAAAAATGAGGACAATATCAGAGACTTCTGGGACAATGTTAAACGCCCCAACATTCGAATCATAGGAGTCCCAGAAGAAGAAGACAAAAAGAAAGACCATGAGAAAATACTTGAGGAGCTAATAGTTGAAAACTTCCCTAAAATGGGGAAGGAAATAATCATCCAAGTCCAAGAAACCCAGAGAGTCCCAAACTGGATAAAGCCAAGGCAAAACACCCCAAGACACATATTAACCAAATTAACAAAGATAAAAAACAAAGAACAAATATTAAAAGCAGCAAGGGAAAAACAGCAAATAACACACTAGGGTAATCCAGTAACGCTGAAGAAGCTGAAGTTGACTGCTTCTACAAGACCTTTTAGAACTAACACCCCCCCAAAAAAGATGTCCTTTTCATTATAGGGACTGGAATGCAAAAGTAGGAAGGCAAGAAACACCTGGAGTTACAGGCAAATTTTGCCTTGGAGTGCAGAATGAAGCAGGGCAAAGAATAATAGAGTTTTGCCAAGAAAATGCACTGGTCATAGCAAACACCCTCTTCCAACAACACAAGAGAAGACTCTACACATGGACATCACCAGATGGTCAATACAGATATCAGACTGATTATATTCTCTGAAACCAAAGATGGATAAGCTCTATACAGTCAGCAAAAACAAGACCAGGAGCTGACTGTGGCTCAAATCATGAACTCCTTATTGTCAAGGTAAGACTTAAATTGAACAAAAGTAGGGAAAACCACTACACCATTCAGGTATGACCTGAATCAAATCCCTTATGATTATACAGTGGAAGTGAGAAATAGATTTAAAGGACTAGATCTGATAGATAGAGTGCCCAATGAACTATGGACAGAGGTTCGTGACATTGTACAGGAGGCAGGGATCAAGAACATCCCCATGGAAAAGAAATGCAAAAAAGCAAAATGGCTGACTGAGGAGGCCTTACAAATAGCTGTGAAAAGAAGAGAAGCGAAAAGCAAAGGAGAAAAGGAAAGATATAAGCATCGGAATGCAGAGTTCAAAAGAATAGCAAGAAGAGATAAGAAAGCCTTCCCAGCAACCAATGCAAAGAAATAGAGGAAAACAACAGAATGGGAAAGACTAGAGATCTCTTCAAGAAAATTAGAGATACCAAGGGAACATTTCCTGCAAAGATGGGCCCGATAAAGCACAGAAATGGTATGGACCTAACAGAAGCAGAAGATATTAAGAAGAGATGGCAGGAATACACAGAAAAACTGCACAAAAAAGATCTTCATGACCAAGATAATCACGATGGTGTGATCACTCACCTAGAGCCAGACATCCTGGAATGTGAAGTCAAGTGGGCCTTAGAAAACATGGCTACGAATAAAACTAGTGGAGGTGGTAGAATTCCAGTTGAGCTATTTCAAATCCTGAAAGATGATGCTGTGAACATCCTGCACTCAATATGCCAGCAAATTTGGAAAACGCAGCAGTGGCCACAGGACTGGAAAAGGTCAGTTTTCATTCCAATCCCAAAGAAAGGCAATGCCAAAGAATGCTCAAACTACTGCACAATTGCACTCATCTCACATGCTAGTAAAGTAATGCTCAAAATTCTCCAAGCCAGGCTTGAGCAATATGTGAACGTGAACTTCCAGGTGTTCAGGCTGGTTTTAGAAAAGGCAGAGGAACCAGAGATAATGCCAGCATCTGCTGGATTATCAAAAAAAAGCCAGAGAGTTCCAGAAAAAAACATCTATTTCTGCTTTATTGACTATGCCAGAGCCTTTGACTGTGTGGATCACAATAAACTGCAGAAAATTCTGAAAGAGATGGGAATACCAGACCACCTGACCTGCCTCTTGAGAAACCTATATGCAGGTCAGGAAGCAACAGTTAGAACTCACATGGAACAACAGACTGGTTCCAAATAGGAAAATAAGTACATCAAGGCTGTACATTGTCACCCTGCTTATTTAACTTAAATGCAGAGTACATCATGAGAAACACTGGGCTGGAAGAAGCACAAGCTGGAATCAAGATTGCCAGGAGAAATATCAATAACCTCAGATATACAGATGACACTACCCTTATGGCAGACAGTGAAGAGGAACTCAAAAGCCTCTTGATGAAAGTGAAAGAGGAGAGTGAAAAAGTTGGCTTAAAGCTCAATATTCAGAAAATGAAGATCATGGCATCTGGTCCCATCACTTCATGGGAAATAGATGGGGAAACAGTGAAAACAGTGTCAGACTTTATTATTGGGGACTCAAAAATCACTGCAGATGGTGACTGCAGCCATGAAATTAAAAGACGCTTACTCCTTGCAAGGAAAGTTATGACCAACCTAGATGGCATATTGAAAAGCAGAGACATTACTTTGCCAACAAAGGTCCGTCTAGTCAAAGCTATGGTTTTTCCAGTGGTCATGTATGAATGTGAAATTTGGACTGTGAAGAAAGCTGAGCTCTGAAGTACTGATGCTTTTGAGCTGTGGTGTTGGAGAAGACTCTTGAGAGTCCCTTGGACTGCGAGGAGATCCAACCAGTCCATTCTGAAGGAGATCAGCCCTGGGATTTCTTTGGAAGGAATGTTGCTACAGCTGAAACTCCAGTACTTTGGCCACCTCATGAGAAGAGTTGACTCATTGGAGAAGATTCTGATGCTGGGAGGGATTGGGGACAGGAGGAGAAGGGGACGACAGAGGATGAGATGGCTGGATAGCGTCACTGACTCGATGGAACTGAGTCTGAGTGAACTCCGGGAGTTGGTGATGGACAGGGAGGCCTGGCATAATGTGATTCATGGGGTCGCAAAGAGTCAGACACGACTGAGCAACTGAACTGAACTGATTAATTATTATGATCCCATTGCCATTTACTTTATTGTTTTGGGTTCAAGTTTATAAACCCTTTCTGTGTTTCCCGTCTAGAGAAGATCTTTTAGCATTTGTTGGAGAGCTGCTTTGGTGGTGTTGAATTCTCTCAACTTCTGCTTGTCTGTACAGCTTTTGATTTCTCCTTCATATTTAAATGAGATCCTTGCTGGGTAAAGTAAACTGGACTGTAGGTTTTTCTCTTTCATCACTTTAAGTATGTCCTGACATTCCCTTCTGGCCTGAAAAGTTTCTATTGAAAGATCAGCTGTTTTCCTTATGGGAATCCCCTATGGTGTTATTTGTTGTTTTTCCCTTGCTGCTTTTAATATTTGTTCTTTGTGTTTGATCTTTGTTAACCTGATTAATATGTGTCTTGGGGTGTTTCACCTTGGGTTTATCCTGTTTGGGACTCTCTGGATTTCTTGGACTTGAGTGACTATATCCTTCCCCATTTTAGGGAAGTTTTCAACTATTATGTCCTCAAGTATTTTCTCATGGTCTTTCTTTTTGTCTTCTTCTTCTGGGACTCCTATGATTCGAATGTTGCAGTGTTTAACATTGTCCCAGAAGTCTCTGTAGTTGTCCTCATTTCTTTTAATTCTTTTTTCTTTTTTCCTCTCTGCTTCATTTACTTCTACCATTCTATCTTCTACCTCACTTATCCTATCTTCTCCCTCCATTATCCTACTTTTGGTTCCCCCCAGAGTATTTTTTATCTCATTTATTGCATTATTCATTATATATTGACTCTTTATTTCTTCTAGTCCTTGTTAAACCTTTCTTGCATCTTATCAATCCTTGTCTCCAGGCTATTTACCTGTAACTCCATTTTGTTTTCAAGATTTTGGATTCTTTTTACTATCATTATTCAGAATTCTCTATCAGGTAGATTCCCTATCTCTTCCTCTTCTGTTTGGTTTGGTGGGCATTTATCCTGTTCTATTACCTGCTGGGTATTTCTCTGCCTTTTTATTTTGTTTATATTGCTCTGTTTGGGGTGGACTTTCTGTATTCTGGCAGTTGTAGTTCCTCTTTATTGTGGGGAGTTCTTCACTGTGGGTGGGGTTTGGTGGATTGCTTGTCAAGGTTTCCTGGTTAGGGAAGCTTGTGTCCATATTCTGGTTGGTGGAGATGGATTTCTTCTCTCTTGAGTGCAATGAAGTGTCCAGTAGTGAGTTTTGAGGTGTCATTGGCTTTGGTGTGACTAGAGCAGCCTGTATATTGAAGCTGAGGGTCATGTTCCTGTGTTTCTGGACAATTTTTGTGGTATGTCTTGCTTTGCAACTTGTTGGCTCTTGGGTGGTGCTTGGTTTCAGTCTAAGTATGGAGGCTTGTGATCAGCTATTATTGATTAATGTTCCCTGGAGTCAGGAGTTCTCTGGTGTTCTCAGGTTTTGGACTTAAGCCTCCTGCCTCTGGTTTTCAGTCTTATTCTTACAGTAGCCTCAAGACTTCTCCATCTATACAGCACCGATGATAAAACATCTAGGTTAATGATGAGAAGTTTCTCCACAGTGAGGGACTCCTGGAGAGGTACACTGAGTTACATGGAGAAAAGGAGAGGGAGGAGGGAGATAGAGGTGTCCAGGAGGAGAAGAGGGGGAATCAAAATGGGCCAGAGCAAGCTAGTCAGTAATCAATTCCCTATGTGCTCTCTGCAGTCTGAACACCTTAGAGATGTTCACAGAGTTACACAGAGAAGAGAAGGGGATGGAAGGTGACAGAAATGCCCAGGAGGATAAAAGGGGGTATCAAAAGGAGAGAGACAGATCCAGCCAGTAGTCAGTTCCTTAAGTGTTCTCCTGGAACACACAAAGAGATTCACAGAGTTGGGTAGAGAGAGTAGGGGGAGGGAGGAGATAGAGGTGACCTGGTGGAGAAAAAGGAAAGTCAAAAGGGGGAGAGAGCAATCAAGCCAGTAATCTCGCTTCCAAGTAAAAATGGGTACTGAAGATTGGGTTCTTAAAGGTGCAAAATTGATAACAAATACCAAAAAACAAAGATTAAAAATCTAGAGTAGAGGTTAGATTCTCAAAAATACAACATTAAAAAAACAAAACAAAGTCACAAAAATTATAAAATATATATATATATGAATTTGTTTTAAAAATAGTGTCCTTTTTTTGCAAGGTAATAGTAGATTATAAAAATGAAACTTAAAGGAGTAATAGAGGATGTAAAAATTAAAAAAATTTAATTTAAAAAATGGTAATAGTAAAAATACATCTAGGACTTTCTCTGGAGCTGTTGTGGACAGTGTAGGATCAGTTCAGTTTCAGATAGTTGCTTGATCAGGCTTATACTTCTCAAGATAGGCCCCTTCCTATATAGTCGGTGCTAACTCCAGGGTTTTAATCTATTGCACCTGTCACTTCCAAAGCAGTTCCCTCTGTTGATTTTAGCTTCTTCTGTTTGTTGATCTCTTCAGTCTCTAATTTCTGCCCTGATACCAGGGGGCAGTGGTGGTCACTTTGTTAGACTCACTTGTTCAGTTGTGCCGTGGGGAGGGAGGAACACTGCAAACAAATATCACTGGCATGTGTGGGGAGTGCTCACAGTGTTTCAGCCCCACTGGGTTTGCCCCTGCTCACAGCATGTGTGCTTTCATGGTCTACACTTCTCAAGCTCTAGGTTGCTTTGCCAGGAACTGTTTGAGGTGAGCTCTGGGTTGCGTGCACTTCCCAGGTCTAAACCACTCAGGTTCAGGTTCTCAGGTATTCCACAAAGGTGCAGACTCGGTTGGGCCTGCGTTTTGTGCCCTTTCCAGGTCTGAGCAGCTCAGGTGACCAGGTGCTTGGTGAGCAGAGTCACCCCCAGGTGGGCAGTGCATCTTATCACCTCCCCCATCCCAGCCACTCAGTTTTCTGATTGTACAATGGACACACCTTCTCAGGTGTGCCATGTGTCTCTTCTGGGGAGCTGATCTCTGGCTGCAACCCTCCCAGCAGATGTCAACCATCCAGCATCCCAAGAAGTCTTGGTTAGCAACAAAGCCTGCTTGCGGTTTGGTAGAGGAGGCCTCACTGGGGCTCCAATTGGCCACTTCTGGCTCTGGCTCACCTTGTGTGCCTGTTTCTGGTGGGGGATGGGCCAGTCCACAGCGGGCTAGCTCTGCTCAGTTCTTTGTTCTGTGAGCGGGCCTGGCAGTGTCTTAGGTTAGGGCTTTTAGCGGTATAGCTATCCCACAGCCTAGGTTGCTACCTGAAGTTAGTTCCCTCAGATTGCCCTCAGGGCATTCAGGCCTGGTCCTTACATTAAGCAATGCAGCCTGCGCCTCCCTGTCAAGCCCATGCTTGGTAGCGGTGGAAGCGAGCATCTGGGCTGCTTCCCTGTTAGGAGTTGCGTTAGGCATGTAATCTGTGGGTTTTAATTATTTATTTATTTAGTTAGTTAGTTTTCCTCCTGGTTATGTTGCCCTCTGACATTCCAAGGCTCGCTGCAGACCTGCCAGTGAGAGTGTTTCGTGTTTGGAAACTTCTCTCTTTTTTAAAACTCCCTTCCTGGGATGGATCTCCATTCCTACCTCTTTTGTCTCTCTTTTTATCTTTTCTATTTTGTCCTACCTCCTTTTGAAGACAATGGGCTGCCTTTCTGGGTGTCTGATGTCCTCTGCCAGCATTCAGAAGTTGTTTTGTGGAATTTGCTCAGCGTTCAAATGTTCTTTCAGTGAATTTTTGGGGGAGAAAGTGGTCTCCCCATCCTATTCCTCCACCATTTAGAACCACACTCCCAGGGAACCTGATTCCTCCAGCTCCATTTTTCTTTCTCAGTTATTGCTTTGGCTATCCAGGGTCTTTGTGTCTCAATAAAAATTTCAAGATTTTTTCATTCTAATGTATGAAAGCTGCCATTGGTAATTTGCTAGGGATTGCACTGAATCTGTAGATTGCATTGGGCAGCATAGGTATTTTGACAGTATTGAATTTTCCATCCCAAAAACTTGGCATAGTTTTCCATCTCTTTGTGTTGGTTTCAATCTCTTTTATCAGCATCTTACAGTTTTCAGAGTATTTAATGCGATGGTAAGTGGGATTGTTTCTTTAATTTGTCTTTCTGATTTTTCATTGTTAGTGTATAGAAATGCAAAAGATTTTTGTGTATTAATTTTGTATTCTGCCATCTCACCAAGTTCTTTGATGAGCTCAAATAGTTTTCTGACAGCATCTATAAGATTTTCTATCTATAGTATCATCTCGTCTGCAAACACTGGCAATTTTACTTCTTACTTCCAATTTGGATTCCTTATATTTCTTTTTCTTCTCTGATTGCTGTAGCTAGGACTTCCAAAACTACATTGATTAAAAATGACAAGAGTGGACATTCTTGTCTTGTTCTTGATCTTAGAGGAAATCCAGCTTTCCACCATTGAGCATGATGTGAATTGTAGGTTTGTCATCTATGACTTTTATTATGTTGACATGTATTCCTTCCACGCTCACTTTCTGAATTTTGAACGTGTGCCAAATTTTGTCAAAATTTTTTCTGTATCTATTGGGATAATCATATTGTTTCTGCTCTTCAATTTTTTGATGTGGTATAGTACACATTGTGGATGCTGAAAAACTCTTTCATCCCTGGAATAAATTTCACTTCATCAAGGTATATAATACTTTTAATGTATTGTTGGATTTCAATTGCTAGCATTTTATTGAGGATTTTTGTGTCTATGTTCATCAGTGATATTGGCTGGTAATTTTTTTTTTTCCTGATACCTTTGTCTGGTTTTAGTATCCGAGTGATGGTGGCCTCAATAATGAGTTAAGGAGTATTACTCCTCTACAATTTTTGTGTAATGGTTTCAGAAGTTTCAGTTCAGTTCAGTCACTCAGTCATGTCTGACTCTTTGTGACCCGATGAACCGCAGCATGCCAGGCCTCCCTGTCCATCACCAACTCCTGGAGTTTACCCAAACTCATGTCCATTGAGTCGCTGATGCCATCCAACATTCTCATCCTCTTTCCCAGCATCAAGGTCTTTTCAAATGAGTCAGCTCTTTGCATCAGATGACCAAAGTACTGGAGTTTCAGCTTCAACATCAGTCCTTCCAATGAACACTCAGGACTGATCTCCTTTAGGATGGACTGGTTGGATCTCCTTGCAGTCCAAGGGACTCTCAAGAGTCTTCTCCAACACCACAGTTCAAAAGCATCAATTCTTCGACACTCAGCTTTCTTCACAGTCCAACTCTCACATCCATACATGACCACTGGAAAAACCATAGCCTTGACTAGACGGACCTTTGTTGGCAAAGTAATATCTCTGCTTTTCAATATGTTATCTAGGTTGGTCATAACTTTCCTTCCAATGAGTAAGCATCTTTTAATTTTCATGGCTGCAGTCACCATCTGCAGTGATTTTGGAGCCCCCCAAAATAAAGTCTGACACTGTTTCCACTGTTTCTCCATCTATTTCCCATGAAGTGATGGGACTGGATGCCATGATTTTCGTTTTCTGAATGTTGAGCTTTAAGCCAACTTTTTCACTCTCCTCTTTCACTTTCATCAAGAGGCTCTTTAGTTCTTCTTTACTTTCTGCCATAAGGGTGGTGTCATCTGCATATCTGAGGTTATTGATATTTCTCCCAGCAATCTTGATTTCAACCTGTGCTTCCTCTAGCCCAGGGTTTTTCATGATGTACTCTGCATATAAGTTAAAT
The DNA here is from genome assembly GCF_029378745.1 of Bos indicus. Classification (NCBI taxonomy): domain Eukaryota; kingdom Metazoa; phylum Chordata; class Mammalia; order Artiodactyla; family Bovidae; genus Bos; species Bos indicus. The sequence continues at coordinate 71,893,213 of NC_091789.1, forward strand.
AAGCAGGGTGACAATATGCAGCCTTGATGTACTTATTTTCCTATTTGGAACCAGTCTGTTGTTCCATGTCTAGTTCTAACTGTTGCTTCCTGACCTGCATACAAATTTCTCAAGAGGCAGGTCAGGTGGTCCGGTATTCCCATCTCTTTCAGAATTTTCCACAGTTTATGGTGATCCACACAGTCAAAGGCTTTGGCATAGTCAATAAAGCAGAAATAGATGTTTTTCTGGAACTCTCTTGCTTTTTCGATGATCCAGCAGATGTTGGCAGTTTGATCTCTGGTTCCTCTGCCTTTTCTAAAACCAGCTTGAACATCTGGAATTTCACGGTTCACGTATTGCTGAAGCCTGGCTTGGTGAATTTTAAGCATTACTTTTATTTGCCTGTAAAACTTTAATTTATCCTTCAAATTTGAATGACAGCTTTGCTGAGTACAGTATTCTAGGTTGTAGTTTGTTTCCCTTTATCACTTTAAACATATTTTGCCACTTCCTTCTTGCCTTCACAGTTTTTGCTAAGAAAATCAGCTAATAACTTTATCAGAGTTCCCTTGTATGTTATTTGTTGTTATTCTCTTGTTGGTTTTTCCATTTTTTTCTTTGTCTCTAATTTCTTTCAGTTTGGTTACCATGTGTCTTGTCATGTTCCTTCCTGTTTTTATCCTGCCTGGGATTCACTGTACTTCCTGGAGTTGGGTGGCTATTTCTTTTACCATGTTTGTGAAGTTTTCAGTTATTATCTCTTCAAATATTTTCTCATGTCCTTTCTCTGTGAGACCCCTATATAGTGAATGTTGGTGTGTCTCCCAGAGATCTGTTAGGCTGTTTACATTTATTTTCATCCTGTTTTTCCTTATTCTATTCCAAAGCAGTGACTTTCACCATTCCATCTTCCAGGTCATTTATCCATTCTTCTGCCTCAGTTATTCTGCTATTGATCCTTTGTAGTTTGTTTTTCATTTCAGTTATTGTATTGTTCATCTCTGTTAATTTGTTCTTTAGTTCTTTTAGATATTTGTTAAACATTCCACATGTCTTCTTAATCCTTGCCTCCATTCTTTTTCTGAGATCCTGGATAATCTTCACTATCATTATCCTGATCTATTTCACATATTATAATATACACGTTTCAATGCTATTCTTTCAAATCACCCCACCTTCACCTTCTCCCACAGAGTCCAAAAGTCTGTTCTTTACATCTGTGTCTCTTTTGCTGCCTCGCATATAGGGTCATTGTTAACATCTTTCTAAATTCCATATATATGCATTAATATACTGTATTGGTGTTTTTCTGACTTACTTAACTCTGTATAATAGGCTCCACTTTCATTCACCTCATTAGAACTGATTCAATTGCATTCTTTTTAATAGCTGAGTAATATTCCATTGTGTATATGCACCATAGCTTTCTTATCCATTCATCTGCTGATGGACAACTAGGTTGCTTCCATGTCCTGGCTATTGTAAACAGTGCTGCATTGAACATTTGGGTACATGTGTCTCTTTTGATTCTGGTTTCCTCATTGTGTATGCCCAGCAGTGGGATTTCTGGGTCATATGGCAGTTCTATTTCCAGTTTTTTTAAGGAATCCCCACACTGTTCTCCATAGTGGCTGTACTAGTTTGCATTCCCAAATGGCTGTACTAGTTTGCATTCCCAAAACCAAAAGGGTTCTGTTTTCTGCACATCCTCTCCAGCACTTATTGCTTGTAGACTTTTGGATCACTGCTATTCTGACTTGTGTGAAATGGTACCTCATTGTGGTTTTGATTTGCATTTCTCTGATAATGAGTGATACTGAGCATCTTTTCATGTGTTTGTTAGCCATCTCTATGTCTTCTTTGGAGAAATGTCTGTTTAGTTCTTTGGCCCATTTTTTGATTGGGACGTTTGTTTTTCTGGAATTTAGCTGCAGGAGTTGCTTGTATATTTGTGAGATTAATTCTCTGTCAGTTGCTTCGTTTGATATTATTTTCTCCCATTCTGAAGGCTGTCTTTTCACCTTTCTTATAGCTTCCTTTGTTGTGCAAAAGCTTTTAAGTTTAATTAGGTCCCATTTGTTTATTTTTGCTTTTATTTCCAATATTCTGGGAGGTGGGTCATAGAGGATCCTGCTGTGATTTATGTCGGAGAGTGTTTTGCCTGTGTTTTCCTCCAGGATTTTACAGTTTCTGGTCTTATGTTTAGATCTTTAATCCATTTTGAGTTTATTTTTGTGTATGGTGTTAGAAAGTGTTCTAGGTTCATTCTTTTACAAGTGGTTGACCAGTTTTCCCAGCACCACTTGTTAAAGAGATTGTCTTTTCTCCATTGTATATTCTTGCCTCCTTTGTCAAAAATAAGGTGTCCATAGGTGCGTGGATTTATCTCTGGGCTTTCTATTTTGTTCCATCAATCTGTATTTCTGTTTCTGTGCCAGTTCCATACTGTCTTGATGATTGTGGCTTTGTAATGGAGCCTGAAGTCAGGCAGGTTGATTAATACAGTTCCATTTTTCTTTCTGAAGATTGCTTTGGCTATTGGAGGTTTTTTTTTTTTTTTTTTTTTTTTTGTATTTCCATACAAATTGTGAAATTATTCTAGTTCTGTGAAAAATACCATTGGTCGCTTGATAGGGATTGCATTGAATCTATAGATTGCTTTGGGTAGCATACTCATTTTGACTATATCGATTCTTCCAATCCATGAACATGGTATATTTCTCCATTTTTGTCTCTTCTTTGATTTCTTTCATCAGTGTTTTATAGTTTTCTATATATAGGTATTTTGTTTCTGTAGGTAGATATATTCTTAAGTATTTAATTATTTTTGTTGCAGTGGTGAATGAAATTGTTTCCTTAATTTCTCTTTCTGTTTTCTCATTGTTAGTGTATGGGAATGCAAGGGATTTCTGTCTGTTAATTTTATACCCTGCAACTTTACTATATTCATTGATTAGCTCTAGTAATTTTCTGGTGGATTTTTAAGGGTTTTCTGTGTAGAGGATCATGTCATCTGCAAACAGTGAGAATTTTACTTCTTCTTTTCTGATCTGGATTCTTTTTATTTCTTTTTCTGCTCTGATCACTGTGGCCAAAACTTCCAAAACTATGTTGAATTGTAGTGGTGAGAGTGGACACCCTTGTCTTGTTCCTGACTTTAGGGGAAATGCTTCCAATGTTTCACCTTTGAGCATAATGTTTGCTGTGTGTTTGTCATATATAGCTTTTATTATGTTGAGATATGTTCCTCTTATACCTGCTTTCTGGAGGGTTTTTATCATAAATGGATGTTAAATTTTGTCAAAGGCTTTCTCTGCATCTATTGAGATAATCATATGGTTTTTATGTTTCAATTTGTTAATGTGGTGTATTACATTGATTGATTTGTGGATATTGAAGAATCCTTGCATCCTTGGGATAAAGCCCACTTGGTCATGATGTATGATCTTTTTAATATGTTGTTGGATTCTGTTTGCTAGAATCCTGTAAAGGATTTTTTATCTATATTCATCAGTGATATTGGCCTGTAGTTTTCTTTTTGTGGCATCATTGTCTGGTTTTGGTGTTAGGTTGATTGTGGCCTCATAGAATGAGTTTGTAAGTTTACCCTCCTCTGCAGTTTTCTGGAAGAGTTTAAGTAGGATAGGTGTTATCTCTTCTCTAAATTTTTGGTGGATTTCTGCTGTGAAGCCATCTGGTCCTGGGCTTTTGTTTGTTGGAAGATTTCTGATTATAGTTTCAGTTTCTGTGCTTGTGATGAGTCTGTTAAGATTTTCTATTTCTTCCTGGTTCACTTTTGGAAAGTTATAGTTTTCTAAGAATTCGTCCATTTCTTCCAGGTTGTCCATTTTATTGGCATATAGTTGCTGATAGTATTTTCTTTGATCTTTTATATTTCTGTGTGTCTGTTGTGATTTCTCCATTTTCATTTCTAATTTTGTTGATTTGATTCTTCTCCCTTTTTTTCTTGATGGGTTTGGCTAATGGTTTGACTATTTTATTTGTCCTATCAAAGAATGAGCTTTTAGCTTTGTTGATTTTGGAAATGGTGTCCTTTGTTTCTTTTGCATTTATTCCTGCCCTAATTTTTAATATTTCTTTCCTTCTACTAACCCTGGGGTGCTTCATTTCTTCTTTTTTCTAGTTGCTTTAGGTGTAGAGTTAGATTATTTACTTGATTTATCTTATGTTTCTTAAGGTAAGCTTGTGTTGCTCTGAACCTTCCCCTTAGCACCGCTTTCCCTGAATTCCATAGGTTTTGGGTTGTTGTGTTTTCATTTTCATTCGTTTCTATGCATATTTTGATTTCTTTTTTTTTTAATTTCTTTTGTGATTTGTTGATTATTCAGAAGTGTGTTGTTTAGCCCCCGTGTGTTTGTATTTTTAATAGTTTTTTTTTTTTTTTTCCTGTAGTTGACATCTAATTTCACCCCATTGCGATAAGAAAAAATACTTGAGGTGATTTCAACAGTTTTGAATTTACCAAGTTTAGATTTATGGCCCAGGATGTGATCTATCCTGGAGAAGATTCTGTGAGCACTTGAGAAAAAAGTGAAATTCATTGTTTATGGTGAAATGTCCTATAGATAACAATTAGGTCTAAGTTTTCCATTGTATCATTTAATATTTGTGTTTCCTTGCTAATTTTCTGTTTAGTTGATCTATCCATAGGTGTGAGTGGTGTATAAAATTCTCCCAATATTATTGTGTTACTGTTAATTTCCCCTTTCATAGTCGTTAGCATTTGCCTTACATATTGTGGTGCGCCTATCTTGGGTGCATATATATTTATAATTGTTATATCTTCTTCTTGAATTGATCCTGTGTTCATTATGTAGTGTCTTTGTCTCTTTCCACAGACTTTGTTTTAAAGTCTATTTTATCTGATATGAGTATTGCTACTCCTGCTTTCTTTTGGTCTCCATTTGTGTGAAATATCTTTTTCCAGCCCTTCACTTTCAGTCTGTATGTGTGCCTTGTTTTGAGGTGGGTCTGTTGTAGGCAGCATATTTAGGGGTCTTATTTTTGTATCTATTCAGCCAGTCTTTGTCTTCTGGTTGGGTCATTCAACCCATTTACATTTAAGGTAATTATTGACAAGTGTGATCCCATTGCCCTTTACTTTGTTGTTTGGGTTCGAGTTTATACACCCTGTCTATGTTTCCTGTCTAGAGAAGATCCTTTAGCATTTGTTGAAGAACTGGTTTGGTGGTGCTGAATTCTCTCAGCTTGCTTGTCTGTAAAGCTTTTGGTATCTCCTTCATATTTGAATGAGATCCTTGCTGGGTACAGTAATCTGGGCTGTAGGATTTTCTCTTTCATTGATTTAACTATGCCATGGCTTTCCCTTCTGGCCTGAAGAGTTTCTATTGAAAGATCAGCTATTATCCTTATGGGAATCCCCTTGTGTGTTATTTGTCACTTTTCCCTTGTTGCTTTTAATATTTGTTCTTTGTGTTTGATCTTTGTTAATATGATTAATATGTTTCTTGGGTTGTTTCACCTTCGGACTCTCTGGGTTTCTTGGACATTTGGGGAAGTTTTTAACTATTTTTAACTATTATCTTCTTAGGTATTTTCTCATGGCCTTTTTTTTTTTTTTTTTTTGTCTTCTTCTTCTGGGACTCCTGTGATTCAAATGTTGGGGCATTTAATGTTGTCCCATGGGTCTCTGAGGTTTTCCTCATTTCTTTTCATTCTTTTTTCTTTTTCCTCTCTGCTTCATTTATTTATACCATTCTAAGTTCCACCTCACTTATTCTCTCTTCTACCTCAGTTATTCTACTGCTGGTTCCCTCCAGCATGCTTTTGATCTCAGTTATTGTATTATTCATTATTGATTGACTCTATTATTTCTTCTAGGTCCTTGTTAAGCTTTTCTTGCATCTTCTCAATCCTTGTCTCCAGACTGTTTACCTGTAACTCCATTTTGTTTTGAAGATTTTGGATCATTTTCACTATCATTATTCTGAATTCTTTTTCAAGTAGACTCCCTATCTCCTCCTCTTTTGTTTGGTTTGGTGGGCTTTTATCATGATCCTTTACCTGCTGAATATTTCTCTGCCTTTTCATCTTGTTTAGGTTGCTGTGTTTGGGATGGCCTTTCGGTATGCTGAAAGTTTGTGATTCCTCATTATTGTGGAGGTTCCCCCTCTATGGGTGGGGTTGGACGAGTGACTTGTCAAGGTTTCCTGATTAGGGAAGCTGGTGTCGGTGTTCTGGTGGATGGAGCTGGATCTTTTCTCTCTGGAGTGCAATGAAGTGTCCAGTAGTGAATTTTGAGGTGTCTATGGGTTTGGTGTGACTTTTGGCCGCCTGTATTTTTGTGCTCAGGGTTATGTTCCTGCGTTGTTGGAGAATTTTCGTGGTGTGTCTTGCTCTTAAACTTGTCGGCTCTTGGGTGGTGCTTGGTTTCAGTGTAGGTATAGAGGCTTTTGGATGAGCTCTTGTTGATTAATGTTCCCTGGAGTCAGGAGTTTTCTGGTGTTCTCAAGTTTTGGTTTTAAGCCTCCTGCCTCTGGTTTTCAGTCTTATTCTTACTGTAGCCTCAAGACTTCTCCATCCATACAGCACAGATGATAAAACATGCAGGTTAATGGTGAACAGATTCACCACAGTCAGGGACACCCAGAGAGGTTCAAAGATTTACACGGAGAAGAGGGAGGAGGGAGATAGAGGTGACCAGGAGGAGAAGAGGGGGAATAAAAAAAAAGAGGAAAGAGCAATCTACCCAGTAATCAATTCCCTATTTGCTCTCCACTGTCTGGGACACTCATAGAGGTTCACGGAGTTCCATAGAGAAGAGAACAGGGAGGAAGGAGATAGAGGTGACCAGGGGGAGAGGAGGGGGATTCAAAGGAAAGAGAGCAATCTAGCCTGTGATCAGTTCCCTAAGTGTTCTCCACAGCCCAGAACACTCGAAGAGTTTCACAGAGTTAAGTAGAGAAGAGAAGGGGGAGGGAGGAGATAGAGGTGACCTGGGGGAGAAAAAGGAGAGTCAAAAGGGGAGAGAGCAATCAAGCCATCAATCACACTCCTAAGTAAAAATGGGTACTGAAGATTGGATTCTTAAAGGTACAAAACTGATAACAATTACCAAAAAGCAGAGATTAAAAATCTAGAGTAGAGGTTAGACTCTCAAAAATACAATATTTTTTTAAAAAATTGCAAAATTTATGAAAAAATATATATATATGAAATTTGCTTTAAAAATAGGGTCTTTTTTGCAAGGTAATAGTAGGTTTTAAAAGTGAAAATTAAAGCAGTAATAAAAAACTTAAAATTTAAAAAAATTAAAATTGATAATAGTAAAATACATCTCAGAATTTCTCTGGAGTTGTTGAGGGCAGTGTGGGGTCAGTTCATTTTCAGATATTTCCTTATTCCAGCTTATACTTCTTCTCAAGGTCTATAGGTCCCTTCCAATTTAGCCAATGCTAACTACAGGATTTTAATCTGTTGCACCTGTCACTTCCAAAGCGGTTCCCTCTTCTTTTATTTTGGCTTCCTCTGTTTGCAAGTCTCTTCAGTATCTAACTTCTGCCCTGACACTAGGGGGCAAAGGTGGTCATTCATTTAGGCTCACTTGTTCAATTCTACTGCAGGGATGGAGGAACACTGCAAATAAATATCACTGGCATGCCTGGGGAGTGCTCACAGTGTCTGGGCCACACTGGGTTTGCCCCCGTTCATGGCATGTGTGCTTTCCCAGTTAACAGTGCTCAGGCTCCAGGTTGCTCTGCAGGGGCACTGTCTAAAGCAGGCCCTGGGTTGCATGCACTTCCCAGGTCTAAGCCACTCAGATTCAGGTTCTTGGTACTCCACAAAAGCACAGACTCGGTTGGGCTGGCGTTTTGTGTCCTTCCCAGGTCTGAGCAGCTCAGGCGACCAGTTGTTTGGTGAGCACACACTCCTCAGGTGGGGCAGTGCATCTTATCACCTCATCTGTCCCAGCTGCTCGGTTTCCTGGGTGCACAGCAGGAGCACTGTCTCAGGTGTTCAGTGTGTCTCCTCCTGGGAGCTGATCTCCGGCTGCAGCTCTCCTGGTGGATGTCAACCGTCCAGGATCCCAGGAAGTCTTTGTTAGCAACTGGGAGCTTGCTCACAGTTTGGTAGAGGATGCCATCTCTGCGTCCATGTTTGCCCCTTGCCTTCCGGTTCTGGCTGTCTCCTACCTGCCTCTGGTGGGGGATGGGCCAGTCCATAGCCGGCTAGCTCTCCTCTGGTATTCACTCAGTCCTTTGTTCTATGGCAGCCTGGCGGTGCCTTAGGTTAGAGCTTTTCACGGGAAAGTTCTTTTTCTCTCTCTCTCTTTTCCCTCCCTTTGGCTATCCCATGGTTTGAGTTGCTATCTCACATTAGCTCCCTCAGATTGCCCTCAGGGCATTCAGGCCCAGTCCTTACCCTAAGCAATGCAAGCCACACCTCCCTGTTCAGCCCCCGCTTGCTGTTGGAGGACGTGAGAATATGGGCTACTTCTCCACTGGGAGTTGAAGTTAGGCATGTAATCTGTGGGTTTCATTTATTTATTTTTCCTCCCAGTTATGTTGCACTCTGAGATTCCAAAACTCCCTGCAGACCCGCCTGTGAGAGGGTTTCCTGGTGTTTGGAAACTTCTCTTTTACAACTCCTTCCCTGGGTTGGGTCTCCATCCCTAACTCTTTTGTCTCTCTTTTTATCTTTTATATTTTGTCCTACCTCCTTTTGAAGACAATGGGCTGCCTTTCTGGGTGCCTGGTGTCCTCCACTAGTGTTCAGAGGTTGTTTTGTGGTATTTGCTCAGCGTTCAAATGATCTTTCAATGAATTTGTGGGGAAGAAAGTGGTTTCCCCATCCTAGTCCTCTGCCATCTTAGGACCACTCCCCACTCTAGTATTCATGCCTGGAAAATCCTATGGACAAGGAGCCTGGCAGGCTACAGTCCATAGAGTCACAAAGAGTCAGACACGACTGGAGCAACTTACCCTGCATGCATGCACATTCAACGTTTTCTAGTGTTTTCATAAGAAGGGTAAGTGTCCTTCTATTCTGCCATCTTGTGAGACATTCTCTCAACTCCTTTTTTTCCCCCACTACCTCTATATGAACTTTTTCTCGTGAAAAGGAAAAATGTAGAAGTTAATTATGTTCTTAGTGCCTATCATATAGGCATTTGTATAGTGTAGTGTTGTGTTAGTGGCTCAGTTGTGTCCAACTCTTTGTAGCTCCATTGACTGTAGCCTGCCCGGATCTTCTGTCAATGGAATTCTCCAGACAAGAATACTGGAGTGGGTTGCCATTGCCTTCTCCAGGGGATCTTCCCAATCTGGGGATCGAGCCCAGGTCTCCTGCATTTTAGGCAGATTCTTTACCATCTGAGCCACCAGGGAAGTCAGGCATTTGTATAATCTAGCTCAAAAATGACAGGTTACATGAAATCCAAAGGTTAGTTCTCTTTACACTACAGTCTGTTTCTTCCCCAAAACACTCAAGTTCCCTCAGTTTCCAGTTCTGCCCAAACTTCCTCAATCCTCATAACAAAATACTAATGCTTACATATTTAAGAAAGTTACGCCTACACTACCTTCACAATATATTTAAAGTGGAAAAACAACTCCACAGGTAAAACACTTTAGAGACTCATTGTGAGATTAAATTTTCAGCTAGATTTAGTTGGGATATCCAATTGAGAATTTAGTTTATGTATTTTCTAGGAATCAGGCATACCTGGAGGTATAAGAGAAGTGGAGTGGCTACAGATCTATTACATGTAATTCCTGGGGCAAAATTCAAAGTAAAAGAAGAGGGACTCAAAGCACATAAAGACAGTACAGAAGAATGGATGGAGAGGTACAATTCTGAGTATATCTCCAGGGTTCTAATTCTGCATGGTCCCCTGGGAATCCATGGCACAGGTGATATATATGGAGAGTGCAATAAAAGAATAAAAAGGAAAAGGATTATTTCTTTAAGTCCTTTGGAGAGCTGAGCAGTGCTTCTCTGTACCCTCCTTAGGAGTATATCACACTAGTAGATGTTATGGTTACTTACTCTAGTGGGGTTTACTACTAAACCACAGAATGGACAAAATATTGATGAGCTTCAGTTGGTATGGGTGCCTGCTGTAGGCACTGGGTTAACCTTATGTATCACAGATGTGCATATAAACTACTTAGCACAATTTCTGACACAAAATATATGCTCAGAAAATGACTGCTTAACAACATGGTTATTACTAGTAGCAGCAACCATTGCTTTTATGAGCTGAATTGTGTGTGTCCCAAAATTCAACTCAGAATGTGATTTTATTTTCAGAAAGGTTTTTTAAAGGACTAATTAAGTTAAATGATGTCATTAGGTTGGAACTTAATCCAAAATGACCATTATCATTATATCTTATAAGAAGAGTATATTTAGACACAGATGTGTACAGAGGAAAAACATGTGAGGACACAGGAAGATGGCCATTTATAAGCCAAGGAGGGAAACCTAGAACAAATCCTTTGTCCATGGCCCTCAGAAGGAGCCAACCCTGATGACATCTTGATCTCAGACTTCTAGTCTCCAGAACTATGAAAAACAATATTTCTGTTATCTAAGCCACCCAGTCTGTAGCATTTTATCATCAGCATCACTAATACAGCAGACATTAGCAGCAATAGGATACGTTATGCTATCGAACTGGAGGAAACAAAGAAAATGGTGATAGCTGATATGACTAGCTTGTAAGCATTCACTCACTCATACACATTCACTCAATAAATACTGCTTAGTCATTGTATGTGCCAGATATTATTCTAAGTACTAGAAGCACAAAGCTCAACAAAGCATAGTCCCTACCAGTGAGGAGCTGATAGACTTCTGTATGTGTGGTCATTTGGGAGTGAGAAAAAGAGGAGAAGAAAAAGAAGAAGAATGAGATGATAGAAAAGAAATAGGGCTTCATGTATGTAAATCAGTGATTACAATTTCATAATCAACACTGAAAAGCAGGATAAAGTTAGGCATGAGATTTTATGGATGTACAGAGTCAGGTCATCTAATTCAAAATGGTGGGCAGGAGTTAGCTAAGACATAAACTGAGAGGAAGGACATTGCTAATTAAGATACACTACTCCTTCTTCTTCATAAACTCTTGCAATAGTCAAATGAAAAGTGTCATAAAAATTGTTTTATTGTTCTTCTGATGATATAACTTTCATCCTCCAGCTGGAATGGCCTAGGAAATTCAGGGATTTTACAGATGTGCAGCAAAGTTCAGTTTTGTATTCAAACTAAAAATTAAAAGCTACACACACAGGCATGCATATTTCCAAATGCTAACAAATCCCAGTTGCTGCTGCTGCCGCTGCTGCTGCTAAGTCTCTTCAGTCGTGTGCGACTTTGTGCAACCCCATAGATGACAGCCCACCAGGCTCCCCCGTCCCTAGGACTCTCCAGGCAAGAACACTGGAGTGGGTTGCCATTTCCTTCTCCAATGCATGAAAGTGAAAAGTGAAAGTGAAGTCGCTCAGTCATGTCCGACTCTTCACGACCCCATGGACTGCAGCCCACCAAGCTCCTCCATCCATGGGATTTTCCAGGCAAGAGTACTGGAGTGGGATGCCCTTGCCTTCTCCAACAAAGCCCAGTTAATGAAGTGTAATCTTTTTTTTTTTTTTTAATAATGACTATATTGAACATCAAGAAAAAGAGACTAAAAATAAATTTCAACTCATATTGCATTGATATAAAAATTTTTTACAGTGCTTTTACCAACCACTATGTAAGAACTCATTTATCCTTCTCTTGATTTCAGCATCTGACTTGTATCTAGTTCACCAATGCTCTAAATGATCTTTCATAAGTTTAGTAATGAGATTTGAAGTCACATAGAATAATACATATATTAATGTTTTCTAATATCTCATTTCATGCATAATTAGCACTCCTATGAACTATGAAATCAACTAATATCTCTGTATATCAGTTTTCTGTCTATAAGAAGGTTAATTTTTCCTCCTAGAAAAAATGGCAAAATTGATTTCAGCACAAAATAACTCTTCTAGTTTTATATTGTATTTGAATAATGAATAATGTAGGCCTATGAATTGAAAAAGATGATAATAACATCTCTGGACAGTTCGGAAGCTAAAGAAAGCAAATTTTTAAAATAAAAGCATGATTGTAAAAATTAAGGTGAAAATTAACTTAGGCTCACAAAGATAATGATGTTTATTATAACACAATCATATTCAGCCAAAATATTTATTTTAATTCATTTTCTATTACAAATTTAAAAAATCACATTTCTTTCTCTTCCAAGAAGGAATGTAATCATTTAATAATAGGTCTTCTTGAGGGGGAGGAGCCAAGATGGCGGAGGAGTAGGACGGGGAGAACACTTTCTCCCCCACAAATTCATCAAAAGAGCATTTAAACATCGAGTAAATTCCACAAAACAACTTCTGAATGCCGGCAGAGGACATCAGGCACCCAGAAAAGCAACCCAACTCTTCGGAAGGAGGTAGGAAAAAATATTAAAGACAAAAAAAAAAAGAGACAAAAGAGGGAGGGACGGAGCTTCGTCCCGGGAAGGGAATCTTAAAAAGAGAGAAGTTTCCAAACACCAGGAAACCTTCTCACTGCCAAATCTGTGCCGAGCTTTGGAAGCACAGAGGGCAACATAACAGGGAGAAAAAATAAATTAACAATTAAAACTCGCAGATTGAGAGCCCTACGGTAACTCCCCCAGCGGAGAAGCAGCGCAGACGCCTGCACGCGCCATTAGCAAGCGGGGGCTGGGCAGGGAGGCGAAGCGCGGGCTGCATCGCTTAGAGTAAGAATCTGGCCTGAATACCCTGAGCGCTATCTGAGCGAAATAATTTGGGCTAGCAAACCAGACTGTGGGATATCTACCACGCGAAAAGCCAGTCTTAACCTAAGACCGCCAGGCCCGTGCACGGAACAAAGGACTGAACAGAGATAGGCGGCTGCAGACCTTCCCCCTCCGGTGACAGGCAGCCAGAGCCGGAAGGGGGCAATCGCAGCCCCAGAGAGACATTATCTATAAAACTGTAAGCAGGCTTCTTTGCTAACTAAAACTTCTTGGGGGTCTGGACGGTCAAAATCTGCCTGAGAAGGTGCCCCGGTTTTACACCCAGATAACCGAGTGGCGGGGAGGCGTTAAGTCGCAGCATTGGCGCTCGCCAAACACCTCATCACCTGAGCTGCTCGGACCTGGGAAGAGCACAAAACGCAGGCCCAACTGAGCCTGCGCCTCTGAGGACTACCCGAGTGCCTGAACCTGAGCGGCTTGGACCTGGGAGGTGCATGCAACCCAGGGGCGGCCTCGGATTGTTCCCAGCGGAACAACCTAGAGGCCGAGCAGTGTGGGCAGGGTGGCTACATGTGCCGTGAGCGGGGACAGACCCAGGGTGGCTGAGGCACTGCGAGCCCACCCCAGTGTTATTTGTTTGCAGCATTCCTCCCTCCCTCCCCACAGCGCGACTGAACAAGTAAGCCTAAAAAATAAAAAAAAAAAAAGTGTCCTCCACCTTCCCCTTTGTGTCAGGGCGGAAACCAGATACTGAAGAGACTAGCAAACAGAAGAAGATATAACAGAGGGAAATGCCTTGGAAGCTACAGGCAATAGACCAAAACCCTGTGGTTACTACGGACTACATAGGAAGGGGCCTATAGATCTTGAGAAATATAAGTCTGACCAAGGAACGAGCCAAAAATGAACTGAACCCACAACAACACCAAGAAAGTCCTAGATATATTTTTATTATTTTTACGATCATTCTTTCTTTCTTTTTTTTTTAATTAAAAAAATTTTTTTAAGTCCTCTATTGTTCCTTTAATTTTCACTTTTATAACCTATTACTTTGCCAAAAAAAAGACCCTATTTTTTTCTTCTTCAGCAAACTTCATATATATATATTTTATAATTTTTTGACCTTTTTTTTTTTTCTTCTTCTTCTTTTCTTTAACATTGTATTTTTGAAATTCCAAACTCTACTCTAGATTTTTAATTTTCGCTTTTTGGTATTTGTTATCAATTTTGTACCTATAGTTTTTTTTTTATATAATTTCTGTGACTTCTTTTCTTCTTCTTCTCTGTTTCTTTCTCTTCTTCTTCTATATAACATTGTATATCTGAATAATATCAATTTTGTACCTGTATTTTCTTTATAATTTTTGTGACATTTTTTGTTTTTGTTTGTCTGTTTTCTCTCTTTATTTTTCTTCTTCTTCTTCTTCTTTTTTTTTTAACATTGTATTTTTGAAATTCCAAACTCTACTCTAGATTTTTAATTTTTGCTTTTTGGTATTAGTTATCAATTTTGTACCTGTACTTTCTTTACAATTTTCGTGACCTTGTTTGTTTTTGTTTGTTCGTTTTTTCTCTCTTTCTTTTCCTTCTTCTTTTCTTCAACATCGTATTTTTGAAATTCCAAACTCTACTCTAGATTTTTAATTTTTGCTTTTATGTAATTGTTACCAATTTTGTACCTTAAAGAACCCAATCTTCAGGACCCATTTTTCACTAGGGAGCAAGAATACTGGCTTGACTGCTCTCTCTCCCTTTAGACGCTCCTTTTTCTCCACCAGGTCACCTGTGTCTCCTCCCTAACCCCTCTACTCTACCCAACTCTGGGAATTTCTGTGTGTTCCAGACGGTGGAGAACACTTAGGGAACTGATTACTGGCTGGATCTGTCTCCCTCCTTTTCATTCCCCCCTTTTATCCTTCTGGCCACCTCTGTCACCTTCCTCCTCCTTCTCTTCTCTGTATAACTCCGTGAACATCTCTGAGTGGTCCAGTTGTGGAGTGCACATAAGGAAGTGACTACTGGCTAGCCCACTCTCTCCATTATTGATTCACCTCATCTCATTTGGGTCATCTCTAACTCCCTCCTCCCTCTTCTCTTCTCCATGTAACCCTGTGAACCTCTCTGAGTGACCCTCATCGTAGAGAAACTTTTCATCTTTAATGTAGATGTTTTATCAATGGTGCTGTATAGAAGGAGAAGTTTTGAAACTACTGTAAAAATAAGACCGATAACCGGAAGCAGGAGACTTAAGTCCAAACCCTGACTCCAGGGAACTCCTGACTCCAAGGAACATTAATTGACAGGAGCTCATCAAATGCCTCCATACCGACACTGAAACCAAGCACCACACAAGGGCCAATAAGTTCCAGGGCAAGACATACCAAGCAAATTCTCCAGCAACAAAGGAACACAGCCCTGAGCTTCAAGATACAGGCTGCCCAAAGTCACCCCAAAACTATAGACATCTCATAACTCATTACTGGACATTTCATTGCACTCCAGAGAGAAGAAATACAGCTCCAACCACCAGAACACCGACACAAGCTTCCCTAACCAGGAAACCTTGACAAGCCACCTGTAACCCACACACAGTGAGGAAACGCCACAATAAAGAGAACTCCACAAACTGCCAGAATACATAAAGGACACCCCAAACTCAGCAATTTAAACAAGATGAAGAGACAGAGGAATACCCAGCAGATAAAGGAACAGGTTAAATGCCCACCAAACCAAACAAAAGAGGAAGAGATAGGGAATCTACCTGATAAAGAATTCCGAATAATGATAGTGAAATTGATCCAAAATCTTGAAACTAAAATGGAATCACAGATAAATAGCCTGGAGACAAGGATTGAGAAGATGCAAGAAAGGTTTAACAAGGACCTAGAAGAAATAAAAAAGAGTCAATATATAATGAATAATGCAATAAATGAAATTAAAAACACTCAGGAGGCAACAAATAGTAGAATAACAGAGGCAGAAGATAGGATTAGTGAATTAGAAGATAGAATGGTAGAAATAAATGAATCAGAGAGGATAAAAGAAAAACGAATTAAAAGAAATGAGGACAATCTCAGAGACGTCCAGGACAATATTAAATGCTACAACATTCGAATAATAGGGGTTCCAGAAGAAGAAGACAAAAAGAAAGACCATGAGAAAATACTTGAGGAGATAATAGTGGAAAACTTCCCTAAAATGGGGAAGGAAATAATCACCCAAGTCCAAGAAACCCAGAGAGTCCCAAACAGGATAAACCCAAGGAGAAACACCCCAAGACACATATTAATCAAATTAACAAAGACCAAACACAAAGAACAAATATTAAAAGCAGCAAGGGAAAAACAAGAAATAACACACAAGGGAATTCCCATTAGGATAACAGCTGATCTTTCAATAGAAACTCTTCAAGCCAGGAGGGAATGGCAAGACATACTTAAAATGATGAAAGAAAATAAAGTACAGCCCAGACTATTGTACCCAGCAAGGATCTCATTCAAGTATGAAGGAGAAATCAAAAGCTTTTCAGACAAGCAAAAGCTGAGAGAATTCTGTACCACCAAACCAGCTCTCCAACAAATACTAAAGGATATTCTCTAGACAGGAAACACAAAAACAGTGTATAAACTCGAACCCAAAACAATAAAGTAAATGGCAACGGGATCATACTTATCAGTAATTACCTTAAACGTAAATGGGTTGAATGCCCCAACCAAAAGACAAAGACTGGCTGAATGGATACAAAAATAAGACCCCTACATATGTTGTCTACAGGAGACCCACCTCAAAACAGGGGACACATACAGACTGAAAGTGAAGGGCTGGGGAAAGATTTTCCATGCAAATAGGGACCAAAAGAAAACAGGAGTAGCAATACTCATATCAGATAAAATAGACTTTAAAACAAAGGCTGTGAAAAGAGACAAAGAAGGTCACTACATAATGATCAAAGGATCAATCCAAGAAGAAGATATAACAATTATAAATATATATGCACCCAACATGGGAGCACCACAGTACGTAAGACAAATGCTAACAAGTATGAAAGGAGAAATTAACAATAACACAATAATAGTGGGAGACTTTAATACCCCACTTACACCTATGGATAGATCAACTAAACAGAAAATTAACAAGGAAACACAAACTTTAAACGATACAATAGACCATTTAGACCTAATTGATATCTATAGGACATTTCATCCCAAAACAATGAATTTCACCTTTTTCTCAAGCGCACATGGAACCTTCTCCAGGATAGATCACATCCTGGGCCATAAAGCTAGCCTTGGTAAATTCAAAAAAATAGAAATCATCCCAAGCATTTTTTCTGATCACAATGCAATAAGATTAGATCTCAATTACAGGAGAAAAACTATTAAAAAATCCAACATATGGAGGCTGAACAACATGCTGCTGAATAACCAACAAATCACAGAAGAAATCAAAAAAGAAATCAAAAATGAAATCAAAATTTGCATAGAAATGAATGAAAATGAAAACACAACAACCCAAAACCTGTGGGACACGGTAAAAGCAGTCCTAAGGGGAAAGTTCATAGCAATACAGGCACACCTCAAGGAACAAGAAAAAAGTCAAATAAATAACCTAACTCTACACCTAAAGCAACTAGAAAAGGAAGAAATGAAGAACCCCAGGGTTAGTAGAAGGAAAGAAATCTTAAAAATTAGAGCAGAAATAAATGCAAAAGAAGCAAAAGAGACCATAGCAAAAATCAACAAAGCCAAAAGCTGGTTCTTTGAAAGGATAAATAAAATTGACAAACCATTAGCCAGACTCATCAAGAAACAAAGGGAGAAAAATCAAATCAACAAAATTAGAAACGAAAATGGAGAGATCACAACCGACAACACAGAAATACAAAGGATCATAAGAGCCTACTATCAACAATTATATGCCAATAAAATGGACAACGTGGAAGAAATGGACAAATTCTTAGAAAAGTACAACTTTCCAAAACTCGACCAGGAAGAAATAGAAAATCTTAACAGACCCATCACAAGCAAGGAAATTGAAACTGTAATCAAAAATCTTCCAGCAAACAAAAGCCCCGGTCCAGACGGCTTCACAGCTGAATTCTACCAAAAATTTAGAGAAGAGCTGACACCTATCCTGCTCAAACTCTTCCAAAAAATTGCAGAGGAAGGTAAACTTCCAAACTCATTCTATGAGGCCACCATCACCCTAATACCAAAACCTGACAAAGATGCCACAAAAAAAGAAAACTACAGGCCAATATCACTGATGAACATAGATGCAAAAATCCTTAACAAAATTCTAGCAATCAGAATCCAACAACACATTAAAAAGATCATACACCATGATCAAGTGGGCTTTATCCCAGGGATGCAAGGATTCTTCAATATCCGCAAATCAATCAATGTAATAAACCACATTAACAAATTGAAAAATAAAAACCATATGATTATCTCAATAGATGCAGAGAAAGCCTTTGACAAAATTCAACACTCATTTATGATAAAAACTCTCCAGAAAGCAGGAATAGAAGGAACATACCTCAACATAATAAAAGCTATATATGACAAACCCACAGCAAACATTATCCTCAATGGTGAAAAATTGGAAGCATTTCCTCTAAAGTCAGGAACAAGACAAGGGTGCCCACTTACACCATTACTATTCAACATAGTTTTGGAAGTTCTGGCCACAGCAATCAGAGCAGAAAAAGAAATAAAAGGAATCCAAATAGGAAAAGAAGAAGTAAAACTCTCACTATTTGCAGATGACATGATCCTCTACATAGAAAACCCTAAAGATTCAGCCAGAAAATTACTAGAAATAATCAATGACTATAGTAAAGTTGCAGGATATAAAATCAACACACAGAAATCCCTTGCATTCCTATACACTAATAATGAGAAAACAGAAAGAGAAATTAAGGAAACAATTCCATTCACCATTGCAACGGAAAGAATAAAATACTTAGGAATATATCTACCTAAAGAAACTAAAGACCTATATATAGAAAACTATAATACACTGGTGAAAGATATCAAAGAGGACACTAATAGATGGAGAAATATACCATGTTCATGGATTGGAAGAATCAATATAGTGAAAATGAGTATACTACCCAAAGCAATTTATAGATTCAACGCAATCCCTATCAAGCTACCAACAGTATTCTTCACAGAGCTAGAACAAATAATTTCACAATTTGTATGGAAATACAAAAAACCTCGAATAGCCAAAGCGATCTTGAGAAAGAAGAATGGAACTGGAGGAATCAACCTACCTGACTTCAGGCTCTACTACAAAGCCACAGTTATCAAGAGAGTATGGTACTGGCACAAAGACAGAAATATAGATCAATGGAACAAAATAGAAAGCCCAGAGATAAATCCACACACATATGGACACCTTATCTTTGACAAAGGAGGCAAGAATATACAATGGATTAAAGACAATCTCTTTAACAAGTGGTGCTGGGAAATCTGGTCAACCACTTGTAAAAGAATGAAACTAGAACACTTTCTAACACCATACACAAAAATAAACTCAAAATGGATTAAAGATCTAAACATAAGATCAGAAACTATAAAACTCCTAGAGGAGAACATAGGCAAAACACCCTCTGACATACATCACAGCAGGATTCTCTATGACCCACCTCCCAGAATATTGGAAATAAAAGCAAAAATAAACAAATGGGACCTAATTAACCTTAAGAGCTTCTGCACATCAAAGGAAACTATTAGCAAGGTGAAAAGACAGCCTTCAGAATGGGAGAAAATAATTGCAAATGAAGCAACTGACAAACAACTAATCTCAAAAATATACAAGCAACTCCTCCAGCTCAACTCCAGAAAAATAAATGACCCAATCAAAAAATGGGCCAAAGAACTAAATAGACATTTCTCCAAAGAAGACATACAGATGGCTAACAAACACATGAAAAGATGCTCAACATCACTCATTATCAGAGAAATGCAAATCAAAACCACTATGAGGTACCATTTCACACCAGTCAGAATGGCTGCGATCCAAAAGTCTACAAATAATAAATGTTGGAGAGGGTGTGGAGAAAAGGGAACCCTCTTACACTCTTGGTGGGAATGCAAACTAGTACAGCCACTATGGAGAACAGTGTGGAGATTCCTTAAAGAACTGGAAATAGAACTGCCTTATGATCCAGCAATCCCACTGCTGGGCATACACACTGAGGAAACCAGAAGGGAAAGAGACACGTGTACCCCAATGTTCATCGCAGCACTGTTTATAATAGCCAGGACATGGAAGCAACCTAGATGTCCATCAGCAGATGAATGGATAAGCAAGCTGTGGTACATATACACAATGGAGTATTACTCAGCCATTAAAAAGAATACATTTGAATCAGTTCTAATGAGGTGGATGAAACTGGAGCCTATTATACAGAGTGAAGTAAGCCAGAAGGAAAAACATAAATACAGTATACTAACACATATATATGGAATTCAGAAAGATGGTAACAATAACCTGGTGTACGAGATAGCAAAAGAGACACTGATGTATAGAACAGTCTTATGGACTCTGTGGGAGAGGGAGAGGGTGGGAAGATTTGGGAGAATGGCATTGAAACATGTAGAATATCATGTAAGAAACGAGTTGCCAGTCCAGGTTTGATGCGCGATACTGGATGCTTGGGGCTGGTGCACTGGGACGACTCAGAGGGATGGTGTGGGGAGGGAGGAGGGAGGAGGGTTCAGCATGGGGAACACATGTATGCCTGTGGCGGATTCATTTTGATATTTGGCAAAACTAATAAAATTATGTAAAGTTTAAAAATAAAATAAAATTTAAAAGAAAAAAAGAAAAGAAAAGATGGATATAACATATAAAGAAATGAGTAATTGGGAATAAATAATGGAAAAAGCAAAAAAAAAAAAAAAAAATAATAGGTCTTCTTGCCAGTCTCCTTCTAATAACCTGCTTCAGAATGAAGAACTGAAAAATCATTCTTTTAGCGTCAAAGTTTTCACTGGATGCTTTGACTTCTTTGGAAGGCAGAATACTGGCAGCATGGCATGCTGGCTTTGGAACTGCTGGAGTTAGGCTTATGGTATATTTGAACATATATTTTTGTTATAGCTTGGCAAGTTTTTCTTCTTACTTAAGTTCCTAACCTACCATAATTCTTTGTCCTTTTTTGAGACAGATTCTATTTACCATGAAAGATAGAGTATGAAAACAGCCAAAATCTTGAAAAACAGCCTATTTTAGACAAAATCTCTGGCAATTTGGAACCCTTGTAGATTCTGTCCAAGAACCTAGAAACAAAACAAATGCTGGTCCCAGTCTGATTATGGAGCCCAGACTTGGTATCTGAGACAGAAAATCATGCAAATAAGAATTACAATAAAATGCTAAATAATGTTGGAGAAGGAAATGGCAACCCACTCCAGTATTCTTGCCTGGAGAATCTCAGGGACAGAGGAGCCTGGTGGGCTGCAGTCTATGGGGTTGCACAGAGTCAGACATGACTGAAGCAATTTAGCAGCAGCAGCAGCAGCTAAATTATGTGGGAGAGAAAAAAAGGCTAAGTTATGAGAACATCTCCATTACTTAGGTGATGTGAGGATAGACTTTGGGATATCTAAAGAAATGAGAACAAAATTCAAATCATAAAAGATAAAATTATTGAGAGAAAATTTTGTGTTCTCTTAAAGAGTTAACTTTTAAAAGGCATGCTTCCAAACCATGAAATAAAAATCTTGTTTTCATAGCTAAAAGAAATATTGGGAGTGAATCCAGAATGATGAGTTTTGTCTTGTTGTTTGTTATGGAAAGCAGACACACAAATGCCTGGCATGAAAGAAAAACTTGTTTCTGTCATTATGTTCTGTTCTGTTTCTGTCATTCATACATCCTGTTCAGGAAGAGTGTATTCATATTAAAATATGACCCCTATCAGGCTGCCAAGTTTAGCAAAATCTAAGGTGAGTTGTCAAGGAAATGCTAAAAGCAGCTTTAACTTACACACCCAGTTTTGTAAGTCTTTCAAAAAACCTCAAGGAGAATACTTATAACACACTGGTAATTCCCTCCTCTTTCTGACTTCCTTTGTCTCAATTTATACACTATATAAATATATTGTTCCTGAAAGAACTGGAAACATTCTGCTTAACTTGTAACGTGTTTTTCAACTTTGTAGCTTGCATGTTGTGGATACTAAAGTTTCATATTTGTTTATATCCCTGTGAGTGTAAAGTAAGTGTCTTCAAAAAATCTGAGTTTGTAAGAATTCATTTCATATGATGTTTTTATGGCCTTTTGTTTATGGTTTCTTTTTTTAAGAGTTTAAGGTAAGACATTGCATATGACAGACATCAGTGATTTAGCTGATGTAAAGAACCACATTCGGAGAAGGCAAGGGCAACCCACTACAGTACTCTTGCCTGGAAAATCCCATGGATGGAGGAGCCTGGTAGGCTGTAGTCCATGAGGTCATGAAGAGTTGGACACTTACGGAGCGACTTCAGTTTCATTTTTTACCTTCATGCATTGGAGAAGGAAATGGCAACCCACTCCAGTGTTCTTGCCTGAAGAATCCGAGGGACAGCAGAGCATGGTGGGCTGCCATCTGCGGGGTTACACAGAGTCAGACACGACTGAAGTGACTCAGCAGCAAAGAACCACATTAAACTCTCTTAATTTTGTGATGAACTGTACAGTAAAGTTCAAAAGAGTTTAGTCAGTTTCAAAATTTGGGGGATTATGAAGGATTTTATGTTTTGGTTGTGTATAATTTTATGTTTCAGGGTTATAGGAGGGTTATATTTTCTTTTAAATTCCCTAATTTTCCCATTTCTTAAAAAGCACAGACAATGTAAGCTTCAAATTGGAGTTTAGCTAGCTCTACAGTGACACAGAGCTTTTAGTATACCCAAAATAATTGTATGCAATTTTGATAAATGTGAGTTGACTCTTGAGAGTGGGTTCAACACTTGTGATGAGAGTTTTGGTGTACCTTCTGTGATGGGTTGGAGAATACATATAGCAGCAGTCACAGACTCATGTGTTTACAAGCACCTGGCAGGAATATAAATGAATGAAGCACTCTGGTACAAGAATAATTGTCTTGAAATAGAAATCAATCATGGTCTTCCATTATCCTACTTTTCATGACATATAGCTAAGCTGTTTGGTTTATTTTCCTTTCAATTACTGTAGGAAAAACAACAATGCAAGCAAAACAAGAAATAACAATTAAAAATTGGATTCAAAATATGTCAATGTGCAAGATTTGTCCATGTGTTGTCATTAGTTTGTGACTTCTGGTTTATAGCAAAATATAAAAATTGTTAGGCTACCCAGTTTCTGTGATGTCAGGCACACAGCACCATGTGTGAAGTACTCTTGCCAAGAAATTGATCTTGAACCTAATTAAATCTCTAGAATTAGCTCTCATTTACAGAAACATAAAGGACAGAGGAGCAAGTAAAATGACACCACAAGGAAGGAGACAGACAAATCTGGAATGTGGACTATTCCATATGAACAACCATGGGGTCGCAAAGCATCAGACATGACTGAGCAACTAACAGTTTCACTTTCAATGGCAGTGAATACGAAGGTGGAGACCAAACAGGCATATCAGTCAAATGCAATTGTGGATCTTATTTGAATTCTAAATTGAATATGAATGCTTAAACAAGCAGGAACATTTGTTTATGGATTATATATTAAATAATACTAAAAATACTGTTATTTTTTAAGGCATGATAATGGGTCTTCTTCAGCAATCATTGCAAAGAAATAGAGGAAAACAACAGAATGGGAAAAACTAGAGATCTCTTCAAGAAAATTAGAGATACCAAGGGAACATTTCATGCAAAGATGGGATCGATAAAGGACAGAAATGGTATGGACCTAACAGAAGCAGAAGATATTAAGAAGAGGTGGCAAGAATACACAGAAAAACTGTACAAAAATGATCCTCAAGACCAAGATAATCACGATGGAGTGATCACTCACCTAGAGCCAGACATCCTGGAATGTGAAGTCAAGTGGGCCTTAGAAAGCATCACTACGAACAAAGCTAGTGGAGGTGATGGAATTCCAGTGGAGCTATTTCAAATCCTGAAAGATGATGCTGTGAACGTGCTGCACTCAATATGCCAGCAAATTTCGAAAACTCAGCAGTGCCACAGGACTGGAAAAAGTCAGTTTTCATTCCAATCCCAAAGAAAGGCAATGCCAAAGAGTGCACAATTGCACTCATCTCACACGCTAATAAAGTAATGCTCAAAATTCTCCAAGCCAGGCTTGAGCAATATGTGAACCGTGAACTTTTAGATGTTCAAGCTGGTTTTAGAAAAGGCAGAGGAACCAGAGATCAATTGCCAACATACACTGGATCATCGAAAAAGCAAGAGAGTTCCAGAAAAACATCTATTTCTGCTTTATTGACTATGCCAAAGCCTTTGACTGCGTGGATCCCAATAAACTGTGGAAAATTGTTAAAAAGATGGGAATACCAGACCACCTGACCTGCCTCTTGAGAAACCTATACGCAGGTCAGGAAGCAACAGTTAGAACTGGACATGGAACAACAGACTGGTTCCAAAAAAGAAAATAAGTACATCAAGGCTATATATTGTCACCCTGCTTATTTAACTTATATGCAGAGTACATCATGAGAAACACTGGGCTGGAAGAAGCACAAGCTGGAATCAAGATTGCCAGAAGAAATATCAGTAACCTCAGAAATGCAGATGACACCACCCTTATGACAGAAAGTAAAGAGGAACTATAAAGCCTCTTGATGAAAGTGCAAGAGGAGAGTGAAAAAAGTTGGCTTAAAGCTCAACATTCAGAAAACAAAGATCGTGGCATCTGGTCCCATCACTTCCTGGGAAATAGATGGGGAAACAGTGGAAAGTATCAGACTTTATCTTTTTGGGCTCCAAAATCACTGCAGATGGTGACTGCAGCCATGAAATTAAAAGACACTTACTCCTTGGAAGGAAAGTTATGACCAACCTGGACAGCATATTCAAAAGCAGAGACATTACTTTGCCAACAAAGGTCCGTCTAGTCAAAACTATGGGTTTTTCCAGTAGTCATGTATGTATGTGAGAGTTGGACTGTGAAGAAGGCTGAGTGCCAAAGAATTGATGCTTTTAAACTGTGGTGTTGGAGAAGACTCTTGAGAGTCCCTTGGACTGCAATGAGATCCAACCAGTCCATTCTAAAGGAGATCAGTCCTGGGTGTTACTGGGAAGGACTGATGCTAAAGGTGAAACTCCAGTACTTTGGCCACCTCACGTGAAGAGTTGACTCATTGGAAAAGACTCTGATGCTGGGAGGGATTGGGAGCAGGAGGAGAAGGGGACTACAGAGGATCAGATTGTTGGATGGCATTATCGACTCGATGGACATGAGTTTGGGTAAACTCCAGAAGTTGGTTACGGACAGGAAGGCCTGGCATGCTGCAATTCATGGGGTCGCAAAGAGTCCGACACGACTGAGCGACTGAACTGAATGGAATGACATTGTAGTTATATAAGATAGTATCTATAATTTTTAGATATATATATATATAGAATTACATAGAGGTAAAATAATGCCATCAAGTATTTGCCTTAAGTACTTAAGAAAAATGAG
Source organism: Bos indicus (assembly GCF_029378745.1). Classification (NCBI taxonomy): domain Eukaryota; kingdom Metazoa; phylum Chordata; class Mammalia; order Artiodactyla; family Bovidae; genus Bos; species Bos indicus. The sequence continues at coordinate 71,918,621 of NC_091789.1, forward strand.
AAAAAGTAGAAAAGAGACAGAAAAAACAAGTGAAGTAAATCTTGATAGTGACCAAGTCTGGTGATAGGTATAAGGAGATCCATTGTACTACTACTTTCTATTTTTTTTGTTTGAAATTTTCATTAAAAAAATTAAAACTGCATAGAGTTCAGCTTCCAGGTATGATAGACTAAAATCCTATGTGACAACTCTCCACCCCTACCCCACTGCATAAAATAACTATAAAACCTGTGCATAAAACAAAAAGAAAATAACTGAACATATTGGAGAGTGAACAGAAGTGTCTACTAGGTTGACAGGCCAAGTTCATTTGAGGGAAGGAAGACAAATATATCCCTATCTTCAGTTTTTAGCCTGAGGCTAACTGCAGTCCACATCTGGCTGGGATTAATGTAGAAAAACAGCAATAACAACAACAACGAAGCACAGAATCTGACTCTGGTCTGTGAAATAAGAACATTGAATTCAGAAAACTCTGGATGCTGATGAGAATGGAGGAATTCTGCAAAGGAAAGACCCCAAGAGTAGATTCCCCCAAACTCTGTCCATCCACATTTCTGACTCACCTCTGAATTAGGCATGTATAAAACAGATGAAAAGCATCTCAACTAAAGACCATGTAATGCTAGACAAGAGATTGTAAGATGATAACTCATGGGTAATTCCTGAACATTGACACATCTAAATCCAGTCTCAACTGAGTTAGAAGTTCAACCCAGGCTCACCTACAAAAAAAAAAAAAAAGTCACCTTCTTAAAGAATACAATACTCATCATGGGAAAATAAGGGAATCCAAAATCTCCACAACTTAAATTCAAAGTATCTAGGATATATTAGAAAATTATGAAGCATATGAAGAACCAAGAAAATGGAACATATCAGAAAGAGGAAAAATAAATCAATTGGATCTGACTGCAAGATGAATCAGTTGTTGGATTAATATACAACAATTTTAAAGTGGCTATAATAATCATCCTCAAAGAAGTAAACAAAATATGTTTGAATAAATAAAAATTTCATCAGGGAAGGAGAAACAATAAATGAGAAGTAAATGGAAATCTTACAACTGAGAAAAATACACTTTCTGAAATTAAAAGTTCAGAGTAGTCTGAACAGCCAAATGGAAATGACAGAGGAATGAGTAAGTGAATTTGAAGATTGATTAAAATTATCTAATGTGAAGTACATTAGATTTTCTTGGGCTCTAAAATCACTGCAGATGGTGACCTCAGCCATGAAATTAAAAGATGCTTATTCCTTGGAATAAAAGCTATGACAAAGCTAGACAGCATATTACAAAGCAGAGACATTATTGCACCAACAAAAGCCTGTATAGTCAAAGCTGTGGTTTTTCCTGTAGACATGTATGGATGTGAGAGTTGGACCATAAAGAAGGCTGAGTGCCAAAGAATTGATGCATTTGAATTGTGGTATTGGAGACTATTGAGAGTCCTTTGGACTGCAAGGAGATCAAACCAGTCAGTCCTAAAGGCAATCAACCCTGAATATTAATTGGAAGGACTGATTCTGATGCTGAAGCTGAAGCTCCAATACTTTGGCCACCTGATGCAAAGAGCTGACTCATTAGAAAAAGACCATGATCTGGGAAAGATTGAAGGCAGGAGGAGAAGGGAACAACAGAGGATGAAATTGATGAATGGCATCACTGACTCTATGGACACAAGGTTGAGCAAGCTCCAGGAGATGGTGAAAGATAGGGAAGCCTGGCGTGCTGCAGTCCATAGGGTCACAAAAAGTCAGACACAACTGAGCAACTGAACACCATAGAGCAAAAAGATGGAAAAATAATAGGCAAGAGTCAGGGAACCATTAGGTGATATCAAGTGATTTGACATGTTTGAAAATGCAATACCAGCAGATGAGGAGAAACAGAATGGGGTAGAAAAAATTTTGAAGAGATAATAGCTTAAATTTTCCCAAGCTTGATGAAAGTCAGAAATATGAAGATTCAGTGAACATCATGGAAAATAAACAAAACGATTCTCATGCCAAGGGACATCAAAGACAAGGCAAAGTACTGAAAGACAAAGATAGCCAATCTTGAAAGCAGCAAGAGTAAGACAATATTAGCAGTGGTAGTGGGGAACAATAGCTCAATTAACACCTGACTTCATAAGAAAAGAACGAGGCTAGAAAAGAATGCAGAAAATAATTTAATGGTGAAACAAAGAAAATTGTTAACCCATTACTTTATATTCAACAAAAATATTCCTCTAAAATGAAGTGGAAATATAGACATTTTCAGAAAAACAAAGATAATTCCATCACTGTTGTATATGCATGACAAAACATGCTAAAGAAAATAATACCAAATGGAAACTTAGACCATTAGAAAAAAATAAAGAGCATTAGAATGGCAAATATCTAGGTGAATGAAAATGTGACTTTGTTTTTGCCCTTTTGTTCTTAATTGCTTTACAAATCACTTAACTAAAGAAAAATAGTATTGTTTTTTGGTCATTAGAATGTATATAAATATAGTATATATAACAACTATAGCAGAAAGGATATTATTAACTATAAAAGAACTATAGAATTTAAGGATTAAAAAATCACAAAGAAATAAAATGCAAATAATTATAGCTAAATATTCATCAAAAAATAGAATTCTAAAAAAAAAAAAAATCAATTTGATAAAAGGCAAGAAAGGAGGGGGAAAAAAAAGACGGAGGATGTAAGTTGAAAACAAATGCAATTGGTAGAATCACGTATGTGTCAATAATTACATTAAAAACTACTGAACTAAATATGTCTAGTAAAGGTAGAAATTACTGAAAATGGTAAAAAGAAAACAAGACTCAGCTATATGTTGTCTAAAAGAGATATCAGTTCAGTTCAGTTGCTCAGTCATGTCCGACTCCTTGCGACCCCAAGGACTGCAGCATGCCAAGCCTTCCTGTCCATCACCAACTCCCAGAGCTTGCTCAAACTCATGTCCATCAAGTTGATGATGCCAACCATCTCATCCTCCATCGTCCCCTTCTCCTCCTGCCTTCAATCTTTCCCAGCATCAGGGTCTTTTCCAATGAGTCAGTTCTTCCCATTAGATGGCCAAAGTATTGGAGTTTCAGCATCAGTCCATCCAATGAATATTCAGGACTGATTTCCTTTAGGATGGACTGGTTGGATCTCCTTGCAGTCCAAGGGACTCACAAGAGACTTCTCCAACACCACAGTTCAAAAGCATTAATTCTTTGGTGCTCGTCCTTCTTTATGGTCCAACTCTCACATCCATACATCACTACTGGAAAAACCATAGCCTTGACTAGACAGACCTTTGTTGGCAAAGTAATGTCTCTGCCTTTGAATATGCTATCTAGGTTGGTCAACTTTCCTTCCAAAAGCAAGCATCTTTTAATTTCATGGCTGCAGTCACCATCTGCAGTGATTTTGGAGCCCAAGAAAATAAAGTCTGTCACTCTTTCCATTGTTTCCCCATCTATTTCCCATGAAGTGGTGGGACCGATGCCATGATCTTAGCTCTTTGAATGTTGAGTTTTAAGTCAGCTTTTTCACTCTCCTCTTTTCATTTTCATCAAGAGGCTCTTCAGTCTTCTTCGCTTTCTGGCATAAGGGTGGTATCTTCTGCATATCTGAGGTTATTGACATTTCTGCTGGAAATCTAGATTCTGGTTTGTGCTACATCCAGCCCAGCATTTCTCATGATGTACTCTGCATATAAGTTAAATAAGCAGGGTGACAATATACAGCTTTGACATACTCCTTTCCCAATTTGGAGCCAATACATTGTTTCATGTCAGGTTCTAACTGTTGTTTCTTGAGCTGCATACAGATTTCTCTGGAGGCAGGTAAGGTGGTCTGGTATCCCCATCTCTTGAAGAATTTCCCACAGTTTATTGTGATCCACACAGTCAAAGGATTTGGCATAGTACATAAAGCAGAAATAGATGTTTTTCTGGAAATCTCTTGCTTTTTCAATGATCCAGCAGATGTTGGCAATTTGATCTCTGGTTCCTCTGCCTTTTCTAAAACCAGCTTGAACATCTGGAAGTTCACGGTTCACATACTATTGAAGCCTGGCTTGGAGAATTTTGAGCATTACTTTGCTAGCACATGAGATGAGTGCAATTGTGCAGTAGTTTGAACCATTTTTGGCATTGCCTTTCTTTGCAATTGGAATTAAAAATGACCTTTTCCAGTCCTGTGGCCACTGCTGAGTTTTCCAAATTTGTTGGCATATTGAGGGTAACACTTTCACAGCATCATCTTTTAGGATTTGAAATAGCTCAACTGGAATTCCATCACCTCCACTAGCTTTATTCATAGTGATGCTTCCTAAGTCCCACTTGACTTCGCATTCTAGGATGTCTGGATCTAGGTGAGTGATCACACCATCGTGGTTATCTGGGTAATGAAGATCTTTTTTGTGTAGTTCTTCTGTGTATTCTTTCTACCTCTTCTTAATATCTTCTGCTTCTGTTAGGTCCATACAATCTCTGTTCTTTATTGTGTCCATCTTTTCATGAAATGTTCCCTTTGTATTTCTAATATTCTTGAAGACAGCTCTAGTCTTTCCCATTCTATTGTTTTCCTCTATTTCTTTGCACTGATCACTGAGGAAGGCTTTCTTATCTCTCCTTGCTATTCTTTGGAACTCTGCATTCAAATGGGTATATCTTTCCTTTTCTCCTTTGCTTTTAGCCTCTCTTCTTTTCTCAGCTATTTCTAAGTCCTCCTCAGACAATTATTTTGCCTTTTTACATTTCTTTGTCTTGGGTATGGTATTGATCACTGCCATCTGTACAATGTCACAAACCTCCGTCCATACTTCTGTAGGGAAAATAGATATACCTTCAGTTAAAAATCATGGGCTGAAAGCAAAAGGATGTATACACCTTGCAAATATTAAACTCAAAGCATATTGACTTAAAAGAGCAAACATCTATTTTCCCGTTTCTGTGGGTTGACAGTACTTTCTGTGGGGCTCTCACAAGGTTGAAATCAAGCTTTGGTTGTGGCTGCAGCCATCTCAAAGTTTCCCTGAGAGGTGGATGTTTGTCTAAATTCACTCCTGTGACTGCTGACAGGCCTCAGAAGATCCACTTTAAACTTCACTCATGTGGCTATTGTCAGGAGATAGGTCCTCACTGGCCTTCAAAATTCATGTAAGAAATCATGCCCTTTCTTTATAACACATCTCCTCTATTGATCCTGCAATGTAAACTTGATGTTTCTATGGTGTCTGCATTTATAGCCCATGTCCAATCCCTGGGTCAGGAAGATCTCATGGAGAATGAAATGGCAACCCACTCCAGTATTCCTGACTGGGAAATCCCATGGACAGAGGAGCCAGGCAGGCTACAGTCCATGGGGTCAGAAAGAGTTGGACACGATTTAGCAACTAAACCACAAAACCACCAGTATATTTGATGATATGGCCTCAGGAAAAGCACACTGGCATGTGCAAAACCATCTAGATAGAATACCAGTGTGGAATGAAATATTATAAACTGCACCTAGCTAACCATTCTACAGTCAGTTCATGAAATTTAGAATTTGGGTAGTGACATCTTAACTATCTTAGCATATATTTCAAAGTATACCAAAGGAGTGGATCCTCTTGTCTCTGTATAATTGTGCCCTGAAAGAGAGCTAAGGGGGTCTAGCAATAGAAAAGAAAAGAGTGACTTCTCATCACAAAAGCAATAAAGGAACCACCCAAGTCTCAGTTGCTTAGGGAAAATGAAAATCTCTTGAGCAAATTCTCACATACTAGTAATGATTTCTCTATAGCAGAGTTTTTCAACCTGTGCTTATTGACAATTGGAGTTGGGTAATTCTTGGTTGGTGGAGAAGAGGCAGAGACTGTCCTGTGAATTTTAGGAGGTTTAGCATCCATGGCCTCTACCCACATGAGTGAAGTTTAAAGTGAATCTTCTGAGGCCTGTCAGCAGTCACAGGAGTGAATCTAGACAAACATCCACTTCTCGGGGAAGCTTTGAGATTGCTGCAGCCACAACCAAAGCTTGATTTCAACCTCGTGAGAGCCCCACAGAAAGTATTGTTAACCCACAGAAACTGGGAAACAGATGCTAGTAGCTACTCTCCTACCTTCACCAACGCCTGCAATTGTGAGAACAAAAAGTGTTTGTAAACATTGCCAAGTGTTCTCTGGGGAGCAAAACCACCTCCCACTGAGAACCAGTTCCCCAGACAGCACTTTTCAGCTGAAGCATATCCGTTACTGCGTACTGAATTCAGTTTAGTGGACACCAAACCAGCATTTTTTAATGAAATTGAATTGAATAGAAAATAACAGATCACATAGTCTCTAGTACATCATGTGTGTACTGTGATGCTATGTAGAAGTCTTTTTCCTCAGCCTCAATTTCTTTCTGCAAAAACACAAATATGCTTATATGCCTATAATATGATGGACATGAAATGCTCCTTTTTAATATTCAGGAAAAAAAGTAGTATGCTTGGTTTGAAAACTCTAAAGGAGTTGTAGAAACTCTTAAACTTTAGATAAAGAACCCAGATTGAGAGAGTTTCCTGGTGGTCCAGTGGCTAAGAATCCACATTCCAGTGCAGGGGATTTGGATTTAATCCCTGGTCCAGGAACTAAGATCCCACAAACCATGGGGCAACTAAGCCAGTGCTCGAAATTAGAGAAGCCTCCACACAACTAAAGAAAGCCCACATGAGGCAACAAATACCCAGCATAGCCAGAGAAGGAAAAAAAAAAAAAAAACGATTGGTTTTCTTTCATATCAGAATTAAAAGATTCCTCCAGACTCCTGTCAATACGCTTTTCTTTCTCCTGTTTACTGGTCCTTTCTCTCCCTGATGATGCTCTTTAAATTTTCTACATATGTAGTTTCAATAGAATCTTACTCTGGGTTGTGACCCCCCAAAAGCTTGAAAGCACCTGAACCTGAGCACAACTGAGAGCCCTCAACTCGAATGGCTGCTCTGAGGTTATAGAATTTATTTTAGCTGATCTAAGAGTCTATGATCCTGAACCATTGTCCAAACTTGACCCAGCCCCACTATACTCTTCAGAAATATGCTCACGCCTTCCTGTCTTTACCCTTCTTCTCCTACAGTTTTACCTGAACTATTTATCAATATTGCCCATCTTTCAAGGTCTCTCCAATACTCTATGATGTAATACCTGATATTCCAGTACAAAATAATCCCTTTATTATACCTTTGTCCATGTTGCAGATGCCCTCTTTTTATTTTTGAAATGACAAAACAAATTACGAAACTGGTCTTAATAGAGCATTAAGATCATTCTGAATTTAAATGCTGGAATCTGAACATAGATGTTAAGGCAACAAGAACCAAACTGATAAAACAGGTTTTCATTATTTTGGTGCACTAGAGTAAAAAAAAAGAAAAAAGAACCCTTCACTAGCTTTTAGGAAATGGTAGATAATCAGGTCAATTTAGTTGTTAGTTGAGACATTGTTGGTCTGTTAAAAAGATAGCCTTAGTATAGATTCCTTACTACTTGATCTTTGATGGGTTAGATAATGTGACTTTATGAGCATATATCTTTTGCTTTCGCATTTCAGACAGTCAATAAAGTTTTGATTTGTGTAACTTCTGAGCAATGTAGATGCCCTCTTAAACGATGTAATTAGGAACCATATTTTTGAGGTTACTATTTAAAAAATTAATGAAAAATGTGACATATCTAAAACATTTTATGGAAATGTAAATAATATAAAGGGCTTACCTGGTGGCTCAGTTCAGCTCAGTTCAGTGGCTCAGTCATGTCCGACTCTTTACGACCCTACGAATCACAGCACGCCAGGCCTCCCTGTCCATCACCAACTCCCGGAGTTCACTCAGACTCACATCCATTGAGTCAGTGATGCCATCCAGCCATCTCATCTTCTGTCGTCCCCTTCTCCTCCTGCCCCCAATCACTCCTAGTATCAGAGTCTTTTCCAATGATTCAACTCTTCACATGAGGTGGCCAAAGTACTGGAGTTTCAGCTTTAGCATCATTCCTTCCAAAGAAATCCCAGGGCTGATCTCCTTCAGAATGGACTGGTTGAATCTCCTTGCAGTCCAAGGGACTCTCAAGTGTCTTCTCCAACACCACAGTTCAAAATCATCAATTCCTCAGCGTTCAGCTTTCTTCACAGTCCAATTCTCACATCCATACATGACCACTGGAAAAACCATAGCCTTGAGTAGACGGACCTTTGTTGGCAAAGTAATGTCTCTGCTTTTGAATATGCTGTCTAGGTTCGTCATAACTTTTCTTCCAAGGAGTGTCTTTCAATTTCATGGCTGCTGTCACCATCTTCAGTGATTTTTGAGCCCAGAAAAAGAAAGTCTGACACTGTTTCCACTGTCTCCCCATCTATTTCCCATGAAGTGATAGGACCAGATGCCATGATCTTCATTTTCTGAATGTTGAGCTTTAAGCCAACTTTTTCACTCTCTTCTTTCACTTTCATCAAGAGGCTTTTTAGTTCCTCTTCACTTTCTGCCATAAGGGTGGTGTCATCTGCATATCTGAGGTTACTGATATTTCTCCTGACAATCTTGATTCCAGCTTGTGCTTCTTCCAGCCCAGTGTTTCTCATGATGTACTCTGCATATAAGTTAAATAAGCAGGGTGACAATATACAGCCTTGACGTACTCCTTTCCTATTTGGAACCAGTCTGTTGTTCCATGTCCAGTTCTAACTGTTGCTTCCTGACCTGCGTATAGGTTTCTCAAGAGGCAGGTCAGGTGGTGTGGTATTCCCATCTCTTTAACAACTTTCCACAGTTTTTTGGGATCCACGCAGTCAAAGGCTTTGGCATAGTCAATAAAGCAGAAATAGATGTTTTTCTAGAACTCTCTTGCTTTTTCGATGATCCAGCAGATGTTGGCAGTCTGATCTCTGGTTCCTCTGCCTTTTCTAAAACCAGCTTGAACATCTGGAAGTTCACAGTTCACATATTGCTCAAGCCTGGCTTGGAGAATTTTGAGCATTACTTTACTAGCGTGTGAGATGAGTGCAATTGTGTGGTAGTTTAAGCATTCTTTGGCATTGCCTTTCTTTGGGATTGGAATGAAAACTGACCTTTTCCAGTCCTGTGGCCACTGCTGAGTTTTCCAAATTTGCTGGCATATTGAGTGCAGCACTTTCACAGCATCATCTTTCAGGATTTGAAATAGCTCCACTGGAATTCCATCACTTCCACTAGCTTTGTTCGTAGTGATGCTTTCTAAGGCCCACTTGACTTCACATTCCAGGATGTCTGGCTCTAGGTGAGTGATCACTCCATCATGATTATCTTGGTCTTGAAAATCTTTTTTGTACAGTTCTTCTCTGTATTCTTGCCATCTCTTCTTAATATCTTCTGCTTCTGTTAGGTCCATACCATTTCTGTCCTTTATCAAGCCCATCGTGGCATGAAATGTTCCCTTGGTATCTCTAATTTTCTTGAAGAGATCTCGAGTCTTTCCCATTCTGTTGTTTTCCTCTATTTCTTTGCATTGATTGCTAAGGAAGCTTTTCTTATCTCTTCTTGCTATTCTTTGGAACTCTGCATTCAGATGCTTATATCTTTCCTTTTCTCCTTTGCTTTTCACTTCTCTTCTTTTCACAGCCATTAGTAAGGCCTCCCCAGACAGCCATTTTGGTTTTTTTGCATTTCTTTTCCATGGGGATGGTCTTGATCCCTATCTCCTGTACAATGTCACGAACCTACGTTCATAGTTCATCAGGCACTCTATCTATCAGATCTAGTCCCTTAAATCTACTTCTCACTTCCACTGTATAATCATAAGGGATTTGATTTAGGTCATACCTGAATGGTCTAGTGGTTTTCCCTACTTTCTTCAATTTAAGTCTGAATTTGGCAATAAGGAGTTCATGATCTGAGCCACAGTGAGCTCCAAGTCTTGTTTTTGTTGACTGTATAGAGCTTCTCCATCTTTGGCTGCAACGAATATAACCAGTCTGATTTCGGTGTTGACCCTCTGGTGATGTCCATGTGTAGAGTCTTCTCTTGTGTTGTTGGAAGAGGGTGTTTGCTATGACCAGTGCATTTTCTTGGCAAAACTCTATTAGTCTTTGCCCTGCTTCATTCTGTATTCCAAGGCCAAATTTGTAGGAAAAGTAGGAAGTCAAGGAACACCTGGAGTAACAGGCAAATTTGGCCCTGGTGGCTCAGACGGTAACAAATTCCCCTGCAATGTGGGAGACCTGGGTTCGATCCCTGCATTGGGAAGATCCCCTGCAGAAGAGAACGGCCACTCACTCCAGTGTTCTGGCCTAGAGAATTCCAAGGACTGTATAGTCCATGAGGTCGCAAAGTGTCAAACACAAGTGAGTAGTGTAGATGCCTCTTAAATGGTAATTAGGAACCATACTTTTGAGGTTACTATTAAAAAATTAGTGAAAGACATGACATACCTACTAAAACATTTTGTGGAAATGTAAATAATATAAACATTCATTAATTTGACAGTCTTTTGTTGTAGAAGCCAAGGCTTTTTCTTTGAGCACACATCTGATTCAAGTTCTTTATAGTCAGTTACTATCTCAATTTATTTCTTTAAAATAAGAAAAAAGCCTTAAAGATCTTTGTGTTAATAAATCTAAGTGCAGAGTTCTTCAGATTATTTTTTTCCCCACTCTGTGGCAGTTTCCCCCCAATTCAACAAGGTTCTTTTTTAAGCAACTAAACTTTATTCAGTCTGTCTGAAATATTGGACTTAGTTTTCATAAACTGAACCTTGCTACACAACCAGCATAGCTGAGGTATTCTAGCTGTGAGTATTCAGTGGGCCATGGGTATCAGTCAGTATGAGAGGTGTGTGATGAATGGCATGAGAACAAGTATTTGTAAGCAATTACCATCCTCATACTCTCTGGACTCTTACCACCCTATTAATGCCTCAAAGGAGAGGTATGGCTAGAGAAGGAGTAGGGTAAAGTGGTTGCTCACCCTTGAAATCTGTCTCCAAAGTATCACCTTACCAACATTTTTAAATGTAATAACTGTACATTGACCTAAAACTTGGTTAGGCCAGTGTTTCTCAAACTATCTGTTGTGAAGTAACTTTTTAGGAAATTTGCAAATCAATTACAGACTGATACCTTGTAAAATACAATTACCAGAAAAATGAAAGGCCTAAAATACAAACCTAATTATTATATTCAACATACATAAAATTACTGTTAATTCCTATAAATATTTCTTAATCTTTACCCTCAATTTCTGTACTTATCCTAGGACAGTGACAATCTGGGGACAGGTACTGGTCAAAGGACCTCACTTTGAGTAGCCTCAGAATATAATGTCAAGACTGTAGAGAAAGTAATGTTAATTATGCAATTGAAAAATATAAGTGAGACCATGAGATGGGAGTAAAATGGTATTACTTTTTCCATGTCCTCACTCATCTACCAACCAAAAAGTGCAGGTTCTTGCCCATTCTGATACCCCTGTTGGAGCCTGCCAAGTTTTAGCAGGCAAGAGAGTATAGATTGAGGTGTGCCTTGGATACACCTGAAGGCAACATTGATATTCATTTCAGCTCTTTCTTAAATTCCTACTATCCTGTTCTGCATTACCTACTCCAGAAATTCACCTATTATGCCTGACACACATTAAATAATTACTTCTTTAAAATGTCACTTTGTATAATAGAAACCAAGAGAACTGATAAAAGTAAGCCATGTTTAAAAAAACTTTCTTCTTGAAATTAACATGTATTGACCCTTTTGGCAAAAATGTAAATATTGTAAGCATCTTTAAGCGTCTTTCCTTCAACTCTTTTCTCACAGATGGTTTTAAAAAATGACACACAGAGAGTGAAGGTAATGAACTCTGTGTCCAGAAATGAGGAAACATTTACGTAAGAAGCAGTAAGTACCCACAGTGTTTCTAAATTTGAACACATTTGGTATTGGAGAGAGACAGTAATTACATCTACACTTTCAGTAAGTATATTGGATATGTAGTAAATGTCAAAAGATACAAATAAGTTTCATAATTACAATATTCCACTGGGTTTCAGAGCTTGTAAAGATAATGATTAGGAACTTTCTTCACTATTTTGAGTTTTTTGAACAGTTTTTGCTCTTTGTTGCTAACGTGCTTTCAGCAGTTACTGAACAATGAATTACTTAAGCTAAATCACTCACATTACAATTATTTCTTTTCTCATAGAATTGTGTAAGCTCCAAGAAGGTAAGGACTTTGTTTTTCTGACTCATTGCTGGATCCTCAGCATTTGTCACAGTTTTTGACACATGGCAAAAGTTCAATAAGTGCTTGTTGAATGAATAATACTGCACAATTTTAATGATATATCTATAATTGTATTTGGAATATAAATTCTTAAAAACAGTGTCTGTGGAGTTTTGGTGTCTATAGAATATCTAACCTTATCACATACCAGCAGGCAATATCACTTGTAGGCAGAGATGAGCTCTTAAATATGTGTGGTGTATATTTCCAAAGAAGGCTAATTTTGAGCCACACACGCTTTGGAGCTGGGAAGAGATATGAACAGCTCCAGCATATCACTCCCAGGGAGATGTCAGTCCCCACTTACTCTATCCTATCAAAATTTAGATATTAAATCTACAGTTTAAAGGTTTCAATATCTCCTAAAACAATGCTTGACAAGCCTGGCATTTTGTTGTTGTTCAATTTCTAGGTCACATCTGACTCTTTGCGACCCCATGGACTGTAGCATGCTAGGCTTCCCTGTCCTTCACTATCTCAGATTGCTCAGATTCATGTCTGTTGAGTCAGTTATGCTATCTAACCATCTCATCATCTGACGCCCTCTTCTCCTCCTGTCCTCAATCTTTCCCAGCATCAGAGTTTTTCCAATGAGTCGGCTCTTTGCATCAGGTGGCCAAAGTATTGGAGCTTTAGCATTAGTCGTTTCAATGAATATTCAGGGTTGATTTCCTTTAGCATTGACTGGTTTGATCTCCTTGCTATCCAAGGGACTCTCAAGAGTCTTCTCCAGCACCACCATCCCATGGACAGTATGAGAAGGTCTGGAATTTTACAAGAAGCTCTATTTCTACCAGAAGATGAAAGTCTGTAATTAGTGTTGTTGCTATAATCCAGTAGTTCTCTAAGTCCCAAGAGCAGCAGCATTATTATTACATGAGAGCTTGCTACAAAATTGCTAGGCAAATTCTCAGTCCCCACTCCAGACCTATCTATCTAATCAAGAACTTATGTAATGAGTGGCAGAATCTGTGTTTTAAATCTTCCAGGTGATTCTGATACTCAAGCTGGAGAACCTTTGCCTTAATCCAATATTCTGTAGTCCTGAGGCAGGCGCCACAAGCACCTGCATTTTCAGCCAGCTGCAACCTTTCTCTCCTACATCCACATGTAATTTCAATCAGTTTACCTTAGTGTCTACCCCTTTCAGTGAATCTTAATCCACTTCTCTGAAGGGACTACTAATGTCTTGACCTAAACTACAAATAGAACCTTTAAGAATTAGACAAAGATGCCAACTGAAATGGAACCAGTTACACATAACCAGGACTGTAATGTTAGTCTTCCTATACCAGTTGTAGCTCTTTTTTTCTAGTAGCTTTTAACCTAGACACCACAGATTTTATCTCTTTGCTCAAATATCTAGAAAAAGTGACAAACATGACAGTATTTTTTTTTTTTTGGTTTTGTACCTATCTTTCTATCCACACTGTTCACTGAACCCCAGGTACACAAGGCATGAACAGAGAAGAAAACTTGAGGAACTGTAGGAACTGCAGACATGTTTATTCTCCCAGGGCTGGTACAGCAGCCACACAGCAGATATGCTGTGTTCTCTCGTGGTTGACCCAGAATACACAGCCATAATGCAGTCATGACACAGATTCAAGGGCTTTTCAGGTGGAGCTTATGTATGCTTACAGAACAAAAGTGGCCCTTGGCCAAATGGATGCATTGTGATCTGCATGTGCAGTGCTGTCAGTGATCTCAGCTGTTACATAATCATGTATTGACAAAACGTGGAGTTACAGCAAAAGGGTGTGGGGTGAGAGAGCCTGACCACTGCCATCTTGGTTAATTTGCTCTTTCCATATAGTGAAAGTGAAGTCACTCAGTCGTGTTTGACTCTTTGTGACCCTATGGACTGAAGCCCACCAGGCTCCTCTGTCCATGGGATTCTCCAGGCAAGAATACTGGAGTGGGTTGCCATTTCCTCCTCCAGAGGATCTTCCCAACCCAGGGATTGAACCTGGGTCTCCTGCAATCCAGGCAGACGCTTTACCCTCTGAGCCACCAGGGAAGCCTTTTCTCAAAAACCATATGAAATGGTGATTTTAGGCATGATTTTAGTTTTGAGAGTCTCTAAAACAAAATATAGGTTTACAAATTGTGCTCTAAGGCAGCTATAGAGAGATTAAAATATAATGAAGCTACACAGGTTCGATCCCTGGGTCGGGAAGACCCCCTGGAAGAGGGCATGGCAACCCACTTCAGTATTCTTATCTGGAAAATTCCATGAACAGAGGAGCCTGGCAGACTATGGTCCATAGGGTCACAAAGAGTCAGACACAACTGAAGTGACTTAGTATGCATGCACATTCTCCAATAATTACTTTCTTAGTTGTCATATTGTAGAGAAAGAGCAAATTAGCCAAGATGGCATTGTCAGGCTCTCTTGCCCCATGGCCTCTCACTCTTGCCCCATGTTTTGTAAATAATAATTATGTAAGAGCTGAGGTCACTTATAGCACTGCATATGCACGTCACGGGGTACTTGCTTGGACACAGGCTACTTTTGTTATATAAGCTCCACCTGGAAAAGTCCTGGGGGTTGTGTGTGGTATGCCTGTATGAGCTTCACCATGAAGGCCCTGGTTGCTGTTGCATGGGGCTACACTTGGGCGGCATCATGGTTATGTTATTATATGAGATTATGTTATATAAGATTATATTATGGCTCCTTCATGGCTTTTATGGTTGTTATGGCTGTTCCTACAGCTGCTGCATCAGCCAGGAGAGAGGCTGTGTTATGGCTGCCATGCCAGCCAGGAGAGAATAAATATGTCTGCTGCTCTTACAGCACCTCGAGTCTTCTTCCAGCCTCTTAACTCGTGCCTTGCCTACCCCGGGTTCAGTGGACAGTGTGAATAGTGTAAACAGCAAGACAATTGATATCACAAACAGGATCATCAAGATATATATTATTTAAGCATTAACTCCTAGGACTTCTCAGAAAAGGCACTTCCCAGAGGCTTCTTCCTCTATCCTGTCCAGGTCTACCACAGAAATATAGAATGTATACTAGCAGGATGTATGAATATAAATCACTAAGAAAAGTAAACCTTATATTTTAAATAGCCAGGAACTACAAACAATAATGTAAATTAGTAGAGACCTTGAATTCTGGGGCTTTCCAGGTGGCACTAGTGGTAAAGAACCCACCTGCCAAGGCAGGAGACAGTAAGAGACATGAGTTTGATCATTGGATTGGGAAGCTCCCCTGGAAGAGAGCATGGCAATCCATTCCAGTATTCTTGCCTGGAGAATCCTGTGGACAGAGGAGCCTGGAGGGTTACAGCCCCTAGGGTAGCAAAGAGTTGAACATGACTGAACTGACTTAGCATGCACACACACTTGAATTCTGTGATGTTAAAGAAATTAACAGGATCTAAAAGAAACTGAATTACATGTACATTTAAAATGTCATTTCCATACAAATTGTGAAATTATTTGTTCTAGCTCTGTGAAGAATACTGTTGGTAGCTTGATAGGGATTGCATTGAATCTATAAATTGCTTTGCGTAGTGTACTCATTTTCACTATATTGATTCTTCCAATCCATGAACATGGTATATTTCTCCATCTATTAGTGTCCTCTATGATTTCTTTCACCAGTGTTTTATAGTTTTCTATATATAGGTCTTTAGTTTCTTTAGGTAGATATATTCCTAAGTATTTTATTCTTTACGTTGCAATGGTGAATGGAATTGTTTCCTTAAATTCTCTTTCTGTTTTCTCATTATTAGTGTATAGGAATGCAAGGGATTTCTGTGTGTTGATTTTATATCCTGCAACTTTACTATAGTCATTGATTAGTTCTAGTAATTTTCTGGTGGAGTCTTTAGGGTTTTCTATGTAGAGGATCATGTCATCTGCAAATAGTGAGAGTTTTACTTCTTCTTTTCCAATTTGGATTCCTTTTATTTCTTTTTCTGCTCTGATTGCTGTGGCCAAAATTTCCAAAACTATGTTGAATAGTAATGGTGAAAGTGGGCACCCTTGTCTTGTTCCTGACTTTGGAGGAAATGCTTTCAATTTTTCAGTATTCTTCACAGAGCTAGAACAAATAATTTCACAATTTGTATGAAAATGCAAAAAACCTCGAATAGCCAAAGTGATCTTGAGAAAGAAGAATGGAACTGGAGGAATCAACCTACCTGACTTCAGGCTCTACTACAAAGCCACAGTTATCAAGACAGTATGGTACTGGCACAAAGACAGAAATATAGATCAATGGAACAAAATAAAAGCCCAGAGATAAATCCACACACATATGGACACCTTATCTTTGACAAAGGAGGCAAGAATATACAATGGAGAAAAGACAATCTCTTTAACAAGTGGTGCTGGGAAAACTGGTCAACCACTTGTAAAAGAATGAAACTAGAACACTTTCTAACACCATACACAAAAATAAACTCAAAATGGATTAAAGATCTCAATGTAAGACCAGAAACTATAAAACTCCTAGAGGAGAACATAGGCAAAACACTCTCTGACATACATCACAGCAGGATCCTCTATGACCCACCTCCCAGAATATTGGAAATAAAAGCAAAAATAAACAAATGGGACCTAATTAACCTTAAAAGCTTCTGCACATCAAAGGACACTATCAGCAAGGTGAAAAGACAGCCTTCAGAATGGGAGAAAATAATAGCAAATGAAGCAACTGACAAACAACTAATCTCAAAAATATACAAGCAACTCCTCCAGCTCAACTCCAGAAAAATAAATGACCCAATCAAAAAATGGGCCAAAGAACTAAATAGACATTTCTCCAAAGAAGACATACAGATGGCTAACAAACACATGAAAAGATGCTCAACATCACTCATTATCAGAGAAATGCAAATCAAGACCACTATGAGGTACCATTTCACACCAGTCAGAATGGCTGCGAACCAAAAGTCTACAAATAATAAATGCTGGAGAGGGTGTGGAGAAAAGGGAACCCTCTTACACTGTTGGTGGGAATGCAAACTAGTACAGCCACTATGGAGAACAGTGTGGAGATTCCTTAAAGAACTGGAAATAGAACTGCCTTATGATCCAGCAATCCCACTGCTGGGCATACACACTGAGGAAACCAGAATTGAAAGAGACACGTGTACCCCAATGTTCATCGCAGCACTGTTTATAATAGCCAGGACCTGGAAGCAACCTAGATATCCATCAGCAGATGAATGGATAAGAAAGCTGTGGTACATATACACAATGGAGTATTACTCAGCCACTAAAAAGAATTCATTTGAATCAGTTCTAATGAAGTGGATGAAACTGGAGCCTATTATACAGAGTGAAGTAAGCCAGAAGGAAAAACACCAATACAGTATACTAACGCATATATATGGAATTTAGAAAGATGATAACAATAACCCTGTGTACGAGACAGCAAAAGAGACACTGATGTATAGAACAGGCTTATGGACTCTGTGGGAGAGGGAGAGGGTGGGAAGATTTGGGAGAATGGCATTGAAACATGTAAAATATCATGTATGAAACGAGATGCCAGTCCAGGTTCAATGCACGATACTGGATGCTTGGGGCTAGTGCACTGGGACGACCCAGAGGGATGGTATGGGGAAGGAGGAGGGAGGAGGGTTCAGGATGGGGAGCACATGTATACCTGTGATGGATTCATTTTGATATTTGCAAAACTAATACAATTATGTAAAGTTTAAAAATAAAATAAAATTTAAAAAAAATAAAATGTCAGTAAAAATTTTAAATGTAGCCCAGTGTATTTTCCTACTCATTGTTTTTTTTGTAGGAGATGTCTATTACTTTTGTCCCTGAGGGTATTCATTATTTGGTTATATCAATAACCTCACATATGCAGATAACACCACCCTTATGGCAGAAAGTGAAGAGGAACTAAAAAGCCTCTTGATGAAAGTGAACGTGGAGAGTGAAAAAGTTGGCTTAAAGCTCAACATTCAGAAAATGAAGATGATGGCATCCAGTCCCATCACTTCCTGGGAAATAGATGGGGAAACAGTGGAAACAGTGTCAGACTTTATTTTTTTGGGCTCCAAAATCACTGTAGATGGTGACTGCAGCCATGAAATTAAAAGACGCTTCCTCCTTGGAAGGAAAGTTATATCTAACCTAGACAGCATATTCAAAAGCAGAGACATTACTTGGCCAACAAAGGTCCGTCTAGTCAAGGCTATGGTTTTTCCTGTGGTCATGTGTGGATGTGAGAGTTGGACTGTGAAGAAGGCTGAGTGCCAAAGAATTGATGCTTTTGAACTGTGGTATTGGAGAAGACTCTTAAGAGTCCCTTGGACTGCAATCCATTCTGAAGATCAGCCCTGGGATTTCTTTGGAAGGAATGATGCTAAAGCTGAAACTCCAGTACTTTGGCCACCTCATGCGAAGAGTTGACTCATTGGAAAAGACTCTGATGCTGGGAGGGATTGGGGGCAGGAGGAGAAGGGGACGACAGAGGATGAGATGGCTGGATGGCATCACTGACTCGATGGACGTGAGTCTGAGTGAAACCCGGGAGTTGGTGATGGACAGGGAGGCCTGGCGTGCTGCGATTCATGGGGTCGCAAAGAGTCGGACACGACTGAGCGACTGAACTGAACTGAACTGATATTCACTATACAGTTTGTGACAAAATGTATCATAATTTCCTCAGAACTCTCTCTCTTCTATTCAGTTTATGTGCTTAGGGTGGAACTGAGTCCATCCCAAGCTTTAAGGGAAACTACCTATGTCACTTGATCCTTGCCATGGAGAACATCATATTTCCACAATGATTGGGTCTGAGATGGGCACATGGCCAAGTTGGAGCTAATGAGATTTTAACTGAATTAATTAAAAGAAAAGCAAATTATCTTCCCTATCGGAAATGTGTTTATCTAAGAGGATCTTGCCACTAGAAAAGGAAAGCCTAAAGCCACTGGAGGGCCACCACACTCTGAGAAAGGAGTGACATACAGCAGAAGGTAAAGCTGAAAAATGGAGTCCACTGGAGTTCTAGTGACATGGTTTGGACCATACTCCTTGATATTCAGTTATACAAGTCAATAAATACTTTTAACTTGAGGCAATCTGAATTTGATTTTCTGTCTGATAGAAATGTATCATCATGAAGTCCGTGAGGAGTAGTTGTGAGTTTGTATCTACCCCATGCACCATAATGTTCTGAAGGAAGAGTCAAGAAAACTTCAAGGGCACTCAATAAAGTATGTAGAACAATTTAAAATGCCTCCACAGAACAAGCTGAACAAATAAGCTGACAGATTTAGGAACCAAAAGAAACTGGGAGCAGGTGAAAAACAACTCTTCAAGGAAAACTGTAGGGGAACCAGTGGATATCCTGTTCTTTTTCTTGAAGAATTCAGAAGCTACACTATTTGGGAAGTGTATTAAGAAGTTACAAATGATTAAGAAGTTCTATTGGTAAATAAAGGAGAAAGTTTCTGTGTATTTTTAAAACCTTATATGAGATATGGCTGATTCATGTTGATGTTTGGCAGAAACCAATGCAATAATGTAAAGCATTATCCTTAAATTAAAAATAAATAAATTTTATTTAAAAAACCTTATATGAGAAGCTTATATTTAATTTTTTGAAATGTTTTATACCTCAAAATTTCAAAAATAACAAATCAGAAAATGGATTAAATGTACATTTCCTCATGGGCTACTTTTTTCATTCAAATAGTAGATATCTCAACATAGTTATTTAATTTGTGGTACATATGCATGTGTATGTGTGTAGATTGAAGTAATAACTTTAAGGATCACAAACTCAAGTATCTACACAGATAAGGCAGGTAATCTGAATGAAGGAAGTGGCTATCTGAGACAAAGAACCAGTGGAGATTGTGGTGAACTGGAAAACCAAATATGCTATTCAATTCAGTTGTCCTGTGGGAATATAGATCCAGTATTGCCATATCCTTTGAATTTTCAAGATAGCCTCAAAACCTGTATTTTCACAAGAAATAATCCAATTTTTTAATACTGGCAAATATTCTCTTATTTTCAACACTGTG
Organism: Bos indicus; assembly: GCF_029378745.1. Taxonomy (NCBI): domain Eukaryota; kingdom Metazoa; phylum Chordata; class Mammalia; order Artiodactyla; family Bovidae; genus Bos; species Bos indicus. The sequence continues at coordinate 71,938,894 of NC_091789.1, forward strand.
CTTGCCAAACAAATTCCAGCATTCATTTCTGTGACAAATATTTATTGAGCTCCTACTATTATATTCCAGACCTTATGCTAATCACCAAGGATAAAATAAATACACAAAACAGACAATATATCTGACCTCATGGAGCTTGCTGTCCTAAAATAACAGTGTAGGCAACACAATTTATAGTAATGCTTCTTAGGTCCTTGTTCACAAAAGTTGACAAAAACAGTTTCAATGGAACATGTATGGAAGTGTAATATTTTTCAGCATGTCATTTTTTCTTCCTCTTCTCTAGTAAGTAAGTATTAAAATTACGGTGCTGGGAAATCTGGTCAACCACTTGTAAAAGAATGAAACTGGACCACTTTCTAACACCATACACAAAAATAAACTCAAAATGGATTAAAGATCTCAACATAAGACCAGAAACTATAAAACTCCTAGAGGAGAACATAGGCAAAACACTCTCCGACATACATCACAGCAGGATCCTCTATGACCCACCTCCCAGAATATTGGAAATAAAAGCAAAAATAAACAAATGGGACCTAATTAACCTTAAAAGCTTCTGCACATCAAAGGAAACTATTAGCAAGGTGAAAAGACAGCCTTCAGAATGGGAGAAAATAATAGCAAATGAAGCAACCGACAAACAACTAATCTCAAAAATATACAAGCAACTCCTACAGCTCAACTCCAGAAAAATAAACGACCCAATCAAAAAATGGGCCAAAGAACTAAACAGACATTTCTCCAAAAAAGACATACAGATGGCTAACAAACACATGAAAAGATGCTCAACATCACTCATTATCAGAGAAATGCAAATCAAAACCACTATGAGGTACCATTTCACACCAGTCAGAATGGCTGCGATCCAAAAGTCTACAAATAATAAATGCTGGAGAGGGTGTGGAGAAAAGGGAACCGTACAGCCACTATGGAGAACAGTGTGGAGATTCCTTAAAAAACTGGAAATAGAACTGCCTTATGATCCAGCAATCCCACTGCTGGGCATACACACTGAGGAAACCAGAAGGGAAAGAGACACGTGTACCCCAATGTTCATCGCAGCACTGTTTATAATAGCCAAGACATGGAAGCAACCTAGATGTCCATCAGCGGATGAATGGATAGGAAAGCTGTGGTACATATACACAATGGAGTATTACTCAGCCATTAAAAAGAATACATTTGAATCAGTTCTAATGAGGTGGATGAAACTGGAGCCTATTGTACAGAGTGAAGTAAGCCAGAAGGAAAAACATAAATACAGTATACTAACGCATATATATGGAATTTAGAAAGATGGTAACAATAACCTGGTGTACGAGACAGCTAAAGAGACACTGATGTATAGAACAGTCTTATGGACTCTGTGGGAGAGGGAGAGGGTGGGAAGTTTTGGGAGAATGGCAATGAAACATATAAAATATCATGTAGGAAACGAGTTGCCAGTCCAGGTTCGATGCATGATGCTGGATGCTTGGGGCTGGTGCACTGGGATGGCCCAGAGGGATGGTATGGGGAGGGAGGAGGGAGGAGGGTTCGGGATGGGGAGCGCATGTATACCTGTGGCGGATTCATTTTGATATTTGGCAAAACTAATACAATTATGTAAAGTTTAAAAATAAAATAAAATTGGAAGAAAAAAAAATAAAAAATAAAATTACGTCTGTACATTAATACTATATTGTTATGTAACAGAAATGATTATTATATTTTTCTAATTTTCCACTGCTTTTTAGGGTGTGTGAATAGTGGTAAATTTATGGACCTTTGTTTGTTGAGCTCCTGTGAGTGTGTATGTGAACTATTGTGAGCTAATATTTTGAGATATTTTATCTCCATTGCCTCTATTTCTTGTATCCATTATCCTTTCCCACTAATGGGGCAACAGAGACAGCTTTCAATATGCCCTGCCTTTGCTTGCAGGATGAGCCTGTCTTAAAACAAAAATGTCAGTTGCATTGCTAACTGGATTTTAAAAGTTATAACAAACATTATAATTTAAAAGGCAAATTATTTTGATTTGTAAGATCTAAGTATAGTTGGTAAATAAAAATGTTCCTGGAATTTAAAAATTTATATATAAAACCAAAGCTGAGAACATGGAGTTTGTATTATTATCAGCCACTAAACAAGACTTTTTTTATGCATTTGTTTTTTTGGACTGTGGAAAGCAGACCATGACACACCATTGTCCAGCTTCTCAAGGTGTAGTGTACTAAAAACTAAAAGTCTCCTAGGGATGTACCTTTACAGTAGATGAGCAACAGTGGTGGGAGGTGTTTAGGTAGATATACCTCAGGGCAGCCTGCATACATCATGCCTACCTCAACGTGGTGCCTGTAAAGCAACTATGTGCTCCAGAGCCCCAAGAAGAGATAAAGACAGTGCTGATGGAACCAGTTTTGAAGATAAAAGGAGAAAGAGGAAGTGATAATTTCAAATCCTACACTGACCACATTTACAACTAGAGGTGACCAAGTTACACTGCAATCACAAGTTCAAGTTTTCTGCCATTTGTGAAAATGGGATTTGTGAATTACAGTAAAATAGAAGTTCTATTGCTTCATATCTGACTTTTGAGACAGAAAATTTATATCTGCTGCATGAGTTTTGAAGAGCTGAGGTAAGCTTGAACAGTGCTGCTGAATAAAGGAACAAGATTTAAAGGTCCAGGGGAAAGATCTTAGATCAAAGTATATCCAAGTCAAAAAGACTGGACAGTAAGGAGAAAGATGGCAAGTAAAAAGGAAGGAGAGAATGGAAGAATCACTGCTCCCTCCCTGCTCAGCACACACACACACACACACATTGATGATGCAACTAGAGAAACTTAAGAGGATTTTCATCATTAAATTCTATGCAACATACAGTGTGTTCCTGTGTACCCACAGATTTTCAGTAAAACTGAAAACAAAAGAGCAAAGACAAATAACGATATGTTCAATATGATTGGAATACTTGTGAAAGTCAGTGAAGGAGTCAAGTTTTGTGTCAAGGTTTGTGCGAGGCCAGATTATAGTCACATTTACAAATGGGGTATGTAGCCCAATAAAAGAGTTTGAAAAGTTAGTTATGTATGAGAGAGTTCAATATAGGAATTATGTCTCAAATGTCTTTGTATCTCTCCAAACTTCAGCTATTCAATCTGTAAAATGAAGATGAAAATATCTAACTTGTAAAGTTGCCCAAAGGATTAGAGATAATGTATTTAAAATACTTAACAGAGCGTCTGGCACAGCAGCCCCATAATAAATGACGGCAAGTATTATTATTACCTCATTGCACGAAGCTTTTTTAATATATGTATTTTGGCCATGCCACATGGCATGCGGAATCTTAGCTTCCTGATCAGAGGTTGAAACCATTATTTATTAATTTTTATTATAGCTAGTTTCTTCCCTTGATGCAATCAATATATGAATTCTTACGTTGTCCATTAAACATTTATGCTGATTAGGACATTGACAAATATAGTTTGAAATGAGTTCCTTTACAATATATGGGCTATTGGTAGTGTTTTAAATGGAAGAGTAATGTGTAATTTTGAACAATGTATATTGAGCTTTAAAACTAAATGTAATATGGGACTTCCCTGGCAGTCCAGTGGTTAAAAACTGTGCCTCCACTGCAGGGGGCATGGTTTCAATCTCTGGTCAGATTGATCCCACACACTGTCCTAATCAGCATAAATGTTTAATGGACAATGTAAGAATTCATATATTGATTGCATCACGGGAAGAAACTGGCTATTTTACCTAACAATTATAGAAACATCCAGAATACATATTTTATTATCTAAAAAAATCTTTATGTGAAAAAATAAGTTCTGACAGGTTTATTTAGCTACAGTATGACAGACCTCTTCCTAGTTCTTCAAACATATCTTTACTTTAATGCTTCAAACTCATTAAGGATTTCTACCAGTCCCCATAGCAGAAGAATTCCTTCCTTTGCATGTACATGCCATTCTGTTTATTCCTTTATAATGGCACTTATCATCTAATGTCTGGTATTATAAGCCATTTCTTGTCTATTTTCTCAAAGAAGGATCTGTCTACTTCTTATTCACCTTTTATATATACTGCTGATATGTTATACCTAGTAGGTCTACTCAATATATCTTTTAATTTTAACATTTTTCAATTCTTTCTAATTTACACACTCAAATAAATGATGTAAATATACTTTTTAAAAAATTTATTTATTATTTGATTGAAGGATAATTGTGATTTTGTTGTTTTATGTCAAACCTAAACATGAATCAGCCATAGGTATACATCTTCTTAAGTAAACTGTTGTCAAGATTTTAAAATAACCTTTTCATTATCCTAAATGTGAGGATATTAATTTGAAGGTCTGCACTTAGCTCCCAAACAATTAGGGAAATGCAAATAAAAACCATAATGAGATGCTATTTCATTTTTACTAGCATGGCTACCATTAAAAAGTCAGATAATGAGAAGTGTTAGCAAAGATTTGGAGAATCAGAACCCTGATATAATGCAGGTGGGAAAGGAAAATGGTGCAGTCACTTTGGAAAACAGTCTTCACAGGCGTGATTCAATAATCCCACTACTAGCTATACACCTAAAAGAAACAAAAACAAATGTTCATTCAAAAACTTGTACACGTTAGCTCAGTGGTAAAGAATCCACCTGCTAATGCAGGAGACATGCATTCAATCCCTGATCCAGGAAGATTCCATATGATACAAAGCAACTAAGCCCCTGCACCACAACTATTGAGCCTGCTCTAGAGCCCAGGAACTGCAACTACTGAGCCCTCACACCACAGCTACTAAAGGCTGTGCACCTAGAGCCGGTGCTCCACAAGAGAGGCCACTGCAATGTGAAGCCCGCACACCACAGTGAAGACCCAGCACAGCCAAAAATAAATATAAATAAAATAAAACTTGTACACAAATGTTTATGGTTCAGTTCAGTCACTCAGTCCTGATTGACTTTTTGTGATCCCATGAACTGCAGCACACCAGGCCTCCCTGTCCATCACCAACTCCTGAAGTTCACCCAAACCCATGTCCATTGAGTCGGTGATGCCATCCAACCATCTCATCCTCCGTCGTCCCCTTCTCCTCCTGCCTTCAATCTTTCCCAGCATCAGGGTCTTTTCCAATGAGTCAGCTCTGCGCATCAGGTGGCCAAAGTATTGGAGTTTCAGCTTCAACATGAGTCCTTCCAAGGAACACCCAGGACTGATCTCCTTTAAGATGGACTGGTTGGACCTCCTTGCAGTCCAAGGGACTCTCAAGAGTCTTCTCCAACACCACAGTTCAAAAGCATCAATTCTTTGGTGCTCAGCTTTCTTTATAGTCCAACTCTCACATCCATACATGACCACGGGGAAAAACCATAGCCTTGACTAGACAGACCTTTGTTGACAAAGTAGTCTCTGCTTTTTAATATGCTGTCTAGGTTGGTCATAATTTTCCTTCCAAGGAGTAAGTGTCTTTTAATTTCATGGCTGCAATCACCATCTGCAGTGATTTTTGAGCCCCCCAAAATGAAGTCAGCTACTATTTTCACTGTTTCCCAGTCTATTTGCCATGAAGTGATGGGACCAGATGCCATGATCTTAGTTTTCTGAATGTTGAGCTTTAAGCCAACTTTTTCACTCTCCACTTTCACTTTCATCAAGAGGCTCTTTAGTTCTAGCATTACTCATAATAGCCAAAAGGTAGAAACAATCCAAATGTCCATCAACTGATGAGTGAACAAACTGTGGTGTATTTGTACAATGGAATATTATTCAGCAATAAAAAAGAATGCATGTTTTCAAGCAAGAGTAAACCTTGAAAACATGTATTATGAAAGAAGCCAGACACAAAAGACCACTTATTGTATTATTCTATTCATGTAAAATTTCCAGAACAGGAACATTTATAGAAATAGTAGGTTAGTGGGTTAGTGGCTGCCAGGAGCTGAGAAGTGGAGGAAGGTATCAAAAGGGAAAAGAGGGTGATAGTTAAAGAGTATGGACTTTTGAGGGAGTGATTCAGTCAGTTCAGTCGCTCAGTTGTGTCCGACTCTTTGCGACCCCATGAATTGCAGTACACCAGGCCTCCCTGTCCATCACCAACTCCCGGAGTTCACTCAGACTCACATCCATCAAGTCAGTGATGCCATCCAGCCATCTCATCCTCTGTCACCCCCTTCTCCTCCTGCCCCCAATCCCTCCCAGCATCAGAGTCTTTTCCAATGAGTCAACTCTTCGCATGTGGTGGCCAAAGTACTGGAGTTTCAGCTTTAGCATCATTCCTTCCAAAGAAATCCCAAGGCTGATCTCCTTCAGAATGGACTGGTTGGATTTCCTTGCAGTCCAAGGGACTCTCAAGAGTCTTCTCCAACACCACAGTTCAAAAGAATCAATTCTTCGGTGCTCAGCTTTCTTCACAGTCCAACTCTCACATCCATATATGACCACTGGAAAAACCATAGCCTTGACCAGATGAACCTTTGTTGGCAAAGTAATGTCTCTGCTTTTCAATATGCTATCTAGGTTGGTCATAAGTTCCTCCTAGAACTGGGCAACGTGGTAGCCTTGATAAAATATTCTTTGGTTTCATTGCCATTCTCCAATCATCTAGGGTCGAGTTTGGCTTACTGCTTCTCCTCACATCCACTCCACAACATATTGACTGGTATGTCATTGTTACTAATAAGTCTCCTAAATTCATTCTCATTCCATTCTCACTGTCATTGCCCTCGTTTCATTACTCATTTTCCTTTTGTCAATTGTTGCAATAGTTTCCTAAGTAATCTACCTCCTATTTTCCACTATATCCTTCATACCATAAGCAGAATTTTCTTCTAAGGATATAATTATACCTTTCCTTGTACGAAAAGCTCACAGTGCTTCCAGTTTGCTGTAAAGTCCACAATTCTTACCCTGTCATTCAAAGTCTATCATGACCTCAGTATGCTGCTGCTGGAAAATCCCATGGATGGAGGAGCCTGGTAGAGTGCAGTCCATGAGGTCGCTAAGAGTTGGACCTCAGTATAACCTACTTTTAAAACCTCATTTTTAACCAATTCTTCCCTGTGTTCCATACTACAACCAAATAGGTCTATTCTCTTCCTCAAACCTCATGGATTTTGCTGCCACCGTATTTCAGATCATGTTCTCTCTTCTTTCTAATGTCTTTTTAATTCATTTCCATCTATTTAAATTATATTCATTCCTTAAGGCCTACCTTACTGTTACCATCTCCTGTGTGTCTTCTCCCATCCTTCTTGGTAGAATGAATAGATCTTTATTAGGCAGGCTTATATTATTTTGTTGTTCTTGTTCAGTTGCTAAGTTGTGTCTGGCTCTTTGCAACCCCATAAACTGCATGACACCAATTTCCCATGTCCTTCACTATCTCCCAAAGTTTGTTCAAACTCATGTCCATTGAGTTGGTTATGCCATCCAACCTTCTTATCCTCTATCATCCCCTTCTCCTCTTGCCCTCAATCTTTTCCAGAATCAGGGTCTTTTTCAATGCATTGGCTCTTCGCATCAGGTGGCCAAAGTGCTAGAGCTTCAGTTTCAGCATCAGTCCTTCCAATGAAACATGTATATCTGTGGCTGAATTCCTTTGCTGTTCACCTGAAACTATTACAACCTTGTTAGTTGGCTATACTCTCATACAAAAGTAGGAACACATGTATACCTGTGGCGGATTCATGTTGATCTATGGCAAAACCAATACAATATTGTAAAGTTAAAAAATAAAATTTAAAAATAAATAAATAAAAATAAAAAATAAAAAAACAAAAAAAAGTAAACAAAAAAATATATTTTTGTAGAAGCTGTTTGATGGTTTCTTTAGATAAAAAGACTCACAACAGAAAATACAAGTAAGTGAATGTGTGAAATTGAGGATAAATAAGAAGAAAGGATAATTTTCATAGCATTTATAAACTAAAGTATTTCTTTTTGCAAAGAAATTATAGCAAATCCAAAGTTAGGATCATTTTATATTCATGTTTGCACATATTTTCACAACTGTATTATGTATTATTGTGGTCACAACATTTCCCACATTAGTCATACTTCAACTGCCTTGACAACATTTCTTATTCTAAGACTAGGTCCTAATGGAGCCAGGCAGTTTGTAAAGAAAAAGATGAAGACAAATTTACAATTTTAGTTTCAAAGATTAATGCCTTTTTTGGCAATATTAAACTAATATTTATTAGATTATATGAAAAATTTTGTCAACACTGCACTTTGGCAAGTCAAGTCCTGCTACTTCTATGAAATTTGCACTGCTCTGTCATTTTATTAAAATAAATGTGTACCTCTTAGATAATAAAGATATAACTATTTCATTTCACTAACAAATACTTTTTTTCACATAAGTTTATGTAATATAAACATTTTAGAGTTCTATTAGGAGAAATAACACATGACATATAGTACTTTTAATCTCTCCCAACTTCATTACTATTTAACATCTATGGCAAAGGTCAAACCAACTTTTTAGTAGGTCTAAATGTCCAGAAACAGACAGACATAAATATATGAGCAAAGCATCCATGTTTGTGCAGGAAATGTGCCTTGAGGGCAGGATTTCTAGCTGAGAAAATCTGACAGATTGTAAATCCTAACCTCATGTCACTCTTAGATAAGGGCATCTTTGCCAATGATGCAAGCTCTGATATAATTACAAATCATTCATTTCCAGGCATTTATAAAAGACATCTCCGAGCCAACTTGGAACATATGAAATGTCTCAAAATAGAACGAAGATAAAAGCTTTATTTATATTTCCATTAATTGTTCTCAAAACATATAAACAAAAGATTTTCCAACTGAATATTCATTAATATTACTCATTAATTTTATTTAAGAATTGTTCCATGTATTGCAATGAGTACTGCAGTGGACTCAAAGATGATTATAAAAATACATAAGCTGTGTTCTCTAGGTACTTTTAATCTGATTGGTAGGATAGGAAAAATCAGAACTAACTATAACTTAAGACTGAAATTAATTGCCCTCAAAAATAGTCTAAAGCAGAATTGGGTTTGCACTAGACATATTTTTCATCCAATAACATTTGGGGTACTACCTCATACCAATCTATGGTTCTGATGATTCTGTTCATTATTGTGTCACCTTGCCCCCACCTCAGTCCTCTTCCCCCAGGGTGACCATGTGACACTAGCTGGTCAACCTGACTAGCCTGACCTGTGCCATAGGCCTATATAAGGGGGCATGATAAAGTCAGGTGTCTGAAATATTTTCCCTTCCTCTCTTCAGATCTATTATCTACCTTTTTCTATCCTACTCTAAACCCCAGAAGGCTGACCTTTATCAAATATATTAATGGACTTCTTTGTCCTCTGTTTTCTTGTTGGGTTTAGACAATGAGGAGCTTTAATAAATTAATACAAGGGAGGAAAATGAGGCCATCCAAGGTATTTGTTCCTGTATTTTTTTCCTTTGCAAGGTTGCTGTGCAATTGGCTACATCCCTCTACTGAAGTCACAGCACATGCCAGGTGACCTTTGTATAGTTCCCCTCTCTGGGCTCAGTTAACTCTGCCCATCCCTTATCTCTTCTGGTCCAGAGAGGATAACAGCTTTTCTCAGTTGTAATTGCTGCAGAATTCTTTGCAGATTTCCCAAAACTCTGGCAACAAATTGTACAGGTTGAGTGTGTCCTCAATTCCTGCTGGGACCCTGGTAAATAGGAACAGTCAGAGTCTTCTTTTATATATGGAGGTAGAGAAGAGAGAGAGAGAGAAACAGCTTATGACATTGTTTGAGCCTCAGGATCCAGTCATGGTTAAATCATCTCTATCCCTTGGATATCCCACTTACGTGAACAAATAAATTCACTTTTTGCTTGAACTAGTCTGAGTTAGGATTCTGTCACTTGCAACTAAAATAGTCCTGAATAATACAGGGCTTAAAAATAAAAAGCTGTATCACCCAGTTTGGGAGATCAATAAAGCTTGCATAAAATGGATGGCACCTGAGAGGGATTCTGAAGGAAATGTGACTTTCACAGCAAAGATAGGAAAAGCAAATTATTTTCAGTGAGAGAAAACTATTTGAATGAAGATATGGAGGCATAAAAATGTTCATGGGGTAGTGAAGTTGACCAGTTTTGCTGGACCATATAGTATAGATAGTAGAGAAGTAGTGATAGATAAATCTGGGAAGGTAGATTAGGGCTTGACTTGACTAAAATATTTGGGATGAAGTGGGGGCATAGGTTTCTTAGATGTAGCAGTGGCAGTTCTCTCCAAGAGACAGCATGATTGAAATGTCATCTTCAGGTGGATTCAGTTCAGTTCAGTTGCTCAGTTATGTCCTACTCTTTGCGACCTCATAAACTGCAGCATGCCAGGTCTCCCTGTCCATCACCAACTCCCGGAGTTTACTCAAACTCATGTCCATTAAGTGTCAGGGCTTTATTTCTTTTACAAGCTACCTATTGCTGAATAACGGAGAAGGCAATGGCTCCCCACTCCAGTACTCTTGCCTGGAAAATCCCATGGACAGAGGAGCCTGGAAGGCTGCAGTCCATGGGGTCGCTGAGGGTCGGACACGACCGAGCGACTTCACTTTCAACTTTCACTTTCAGGCATTGGAGAAGGAAATGGCAACCCACTCCAATGTTCTTGCCTGGAGAATCCCAGGGATAGAGGAGCCTGATGGGCTGCCATCTATGCGGTCGCACAGAGCCGGACACGACTTAAGTGACTTAGCAGCAGCAGCAGCATTGCTGATAAGAAATCACTTTAAAAATTAATATCTTAAAACAATAAATATTTATTACTTTACAGTTTCTGTGCATCAAGAATTCAGGAACAGCTTCGCTGAACAGTTGTTTTGAGGTCTTTCATGAGGTTGCAGTCAAGATGGCAGCTGAGGCTGCAGGGCATCTGAAGCTTAATTGGGAATGGAAGATCCACTTCCAAGAAGGGTCACTCACTCACATGGCTTCTGGGAGGAGGTCTTGGTTCCTTGCTGCCTGTGGACAGAGTTACTGCCACATTGAGCTCTCCTTAGAGTTGTTTGAGTGTTTTCATGAATTGACAGCTGGATTTTCCCAGAGAGTGATCCTAGACAGAGTAAGGTGGAAACTGCAATGTCTTAAATGGCCTGTCCTCTGAAGTCCACAAAATTCTATTTGTACAAAGGTCAGCCATGACTGAGCATACACACACACACACACACACACACAGCCAATTTCAGTGGGAAAGAACTGCACAAGTCCATGACTGCCAGGATATGGGACCCATTGGGGCCATTTTGGAGACTGGCTACAACAGTTTCAATCTTTCTATTTTGATTTGTTGTTGTTCAGTCACTCAGTTGTGTCTGACTCTTCACAATCCCATGTACTGCAGTATGCCAGGCTTCCCTGTCCTTTACTATCTCCCAGAGTTTGCTCAACTCATGTCCGTTGAGTCAATGATGCCTTCCAACCATCACATCCTCTGTCACCCCCTTTTCCTCCTGCCTTCAGTCTTTCCCAGCATCAAGGTCTTTTCCAGTGAGTCAGCTCTTCACATCAGGTGGCCAAAGTATGGAAGCTTCAGCTTCTAGTGTTAGTCCTTCCAATGAATATTCAGGGTGATTTCCTTTAGGATTGACTGGTTTGATCTCCTTGCTGTCCAAGAGACTCTTAAGAGTCTTATCCAGCTCCACAGTTCAAAAGCATCAATTCTTCGGTGCTTAGCCTTCTTTATGGTCCAACTTTCACATCCATACATGACTACTGGAAAAATCATAGCATTGACTAGATGGACCTTCATCAGGAAAGTGATGTCTCTGCTTTTTAATATGCTGTCTAGGTTGGTCATAACTTTCCTTCCAAGGAGCAAGTGTCTTTTAATTTCATGGCTGCAGTCCCCATATGTAGTGATTTTGGAGCCCAAGAAAATAAAGTCTGTCACTGTTTCCATTGTTTCCCCATCTATTTGCCATGAAGTGATTGGGCCAGACATTACTTTGCCAACAAAGGTTCGTCTAGTCAAGGCTATGGTTTTTCCTGTGGTCATGTATGGATGTGAGAGTTGGACTGTGAAGAAGGCTGCGTGCCGAAGAATTGATGCTTTTGAACTGTGGTGTTGGAGAAGACTCTTGAGAGTTCCTTGGACTGCAAGGAGATCCAACCAGTCCATTCTGAAGGAGATCAGCCTTGGGATTTCTTTGGAAGGAATGATGTTAAAGCTGTAACTCCAGTACTTTGGCCACCTCATGTGAAGAGTTGACTCAGTGGAAAAGACTCTGATGCTGGGAGGGATTGGGGGCAGGAGGAGAAGGGGACGACAGAGGATGAGATGGCTGGATGGCATCACCAACTCGATGGACATGAATCTGAGTGAACTCCGGGTGTTGGTGATGGACAGGGAGGCCTGGCGTGCTGTGATTCATGGGGTTGCAAAGAGTCGGACACAACTGAGTGACTGATCTGATCTGATCTGATCTGATGGGGCCAGATGCCATGGTCTTAGTTTTATGAATGTTGAATTTTAAGCCAGCTTTTCACCCTCCTTTTTCACTTTCATCAAGAGGCTCTTCAGTCCTTTTCACTTTCTGCCATATGGGTGGTGTCATCTGCATATCTGAGGTTATTGATATTTCTCCCAGTAACCTTGATTCCAGCTTGAGCTTCATCCAGCCCAGTGTTTCTCATGATGTACTACTCTGCATATAAGTTATATAAGCAGGGTGGTAATATACTCCCTTGACTTACTCCTTTTCCAATTTGGAACCAGTCCATTGTTCCATGTCCATTTCTAACTGTTGCTCCTTGACCTGCAAACAGATTTTTCTGGAGGCAGGTAAGGTGGTCTGGTATTCCCATCTCTTTTTGAATTTTCCACAGTTTGTTGAGATCCACAGAGTCAAAGTTTTAGCATAGTCAATGAAGCAGAAGTAAAATTTTCTATGACCCAGTGGATGCTGGCAATTTGATCTGTGGTTCCTCTGCCTTTTCTAAATCCAGCTTGTACATCTTGAAGTTCTCAGTTCATGTACTGTTGAAGCCTAGCTTGAAGGATTTTGAGCAATACCTTGCTAGCATGTGAAATGAGTGCAACTGTGTGGTCTGTTGAACATTCTTTGGCATTGCCTTTCTTTGAGATTGGAATGAAAACTGACCTTTTCCAGTCCTGTGGCCACGGCTATGTTTTCCAAATTTGCTGACATATGAGTGCAACATTTTGACAGCATCATCTTTTAAGATTTGAAATACCTCAGCTGGAATTCCATCAACTCCACTAGTTTTGTTCATAATAATGCTTCCTAAGGCCATTTCACCTCACACTCTAAAATGTCTGGCTCTAGGTGAGTGAACACACCACTGTGGTTATCCAGGTCATTAAGATGCTTTTTGTACAGTTTTTCTGTGTATTCTTGCCACTTCTTCTTACTGTCTTCTGCTTCTGTTAGGTCCATACTATTTCTGTCCTTTATTGTGCCCGTCTTTGCATGAAATGTTCCCTTGGTATCTAATTTTCTTGAAGCAATCCCTAGTCTTTCCCATTCTATTGTTTTCCTCTATTTCTTCACATTGGATGAAAACCTGTAATTTGTATACTGCTGTATGGAAATTAGGACTGCAACTGAGGATTCACCATTAACACAGCTGATTTCACATGTTTTGATAGTTCTATAACATTTCTCACAGAGTCCTTGATATCATGCATATATTAGGACCATTGTATGGAGCATTTTGAATGCTAGGCTGAAATGGCATCAGTTGTTTTATATTTAATCACTTCATGATGATATGTTAATAAGTTATTAATATATCACCTAGATTTCCGAACTTAATATTAAAAATTATAGCAATCAGCATTGCAGTAGTAGTTTCGTAACAGTGAAGAAATGGGCAAAAAGATTGAGATACAGTTCTCCAGAGATATTCAAAATATAATAGCTTCTTCAAGCCACCTGGAATAATTTGACCACAAACTGGGCTGAAGGCAAAGATAAACAGGTTATCTCTTAAGATCTGTTTTCATCCTATGACTTCTTGATCACTACTTAAATTTGAATTGTAATAATATTTGAATGGGCTTCCCATTTGCTCCCTGGGTAAAGAATCCGCCTGCAGTTCAGGAGAGGCAGGTTTGATCCCTGGGTTAGGAAGAGCCCTTGGAATAGAGCATGGCAACCCACTCCAGTATTCTTGTCTGGAGAATCCCATGGACAGGAGGAGACTGGTGGGGTATAGTCCATAGATTTACAAAGAGTCAGACATGAATGAAGTCACTAAGCATGCATGCAATATTTGAATGTTGATAATAAATACTCTTTCAGCTGTAATTTTTGGGTGGAGAAATAGTTTGCAGAGAGCCATCTGTAATTGTCTTTTATTTTGCAGGGTCCACTACATAGGTGTTTAAAAATATTTTTATTGAAACTGTTTTGGTAGCAATACTCATACAGGCTACCTGAGGAAAATAAGGTGTTATTGTTCCAGACACTGGAGTCTTCTGGAACTGAAGGATAAAAAAACAAAAACAAACAAACAAAAAAACACAGTCATCTTGGGACAGACACCACAAGCCTTTCTTCACAAGGGCAGGAACTTGCTCTTGCCCTCACGGCAACTGTACTTCTCTTTGCAGGTCTCTTCTACTCTCCTTCCTCTTTATCAGTCAACTTCCTTTGGTATTTATCTTGATTATGGCCATAAACAATATGGATGCTTTACACAATGAGTGCTCCAGCCCACCTCACATCAAGACAAATCTCAATACTTCTTTCAACTTCTCTTATACTATAACTTCTATCTGTGTCATTTGTTTAGAATTTCCTGAATAGGGAATCTGGTTGGCCTGGGTTATTTTTTTAAAACAGACCTCAAGTCTAGGCATAAATCTTGGCAAGCCATGGATTCTCTTGGGTCAGCTTTATTCTTTTCCCTCCAGTCAACTGTGGTTAGAGGCTTGAAGTCAAGTGGTATTTAAGACATGATTGTTGTCTTTTGGCAGGGATGTAGGAGGGGTATTTTTCAGGAGAAGGTAGAGTGGCAATGGTAGACATAGATACTATAGAAATACAGAGATAATTCTTGCTTTTTGGTAGGCATTTCATATATTTCTCTCTAAACTCCTAATCTATTCAGATGGATAATATACAATATGGTTCGAATGACCTCATCATATTCAAACTTGTCACAAAATCAGTCTAAACATGAAATGATTCTATTTTTAATGTTTTGAGTCATACCTAGACTTAAAAAAAAAACATTATCCTTGAAGATCAGAGAAAATAAAAAGCTCTGAATCTTAGGTTTTTCAACAATATCCTGTAAAGACCAATTTAAAATGCTTTTGTGTTGAGATAAAACATGAATGTATTATAGTAAAATCAGACTGTACTAATAAAACACAAAAAATAGGAAAGACTACTAGTATGAAGTATAGATATTTTAAATTTTTGCTATAAACATTTATGTTGTAAATTCTCATGTGAGGCTTTTGTCAGCAAATCTGGAGGGGATAGCTCACCCTTTAAGATTAATTATCTCTTTAAATATGAATTTTTTCTTATCAAAATGAAAAATCAAATACAATTAAATGGGAAGCCATCCTATATTGCAGAGTTCCATGTGCTTGCCTGAATTTTTTACTTTGTGTAACCATATACAGAATTCGCTACATTCAAACTTTGTGGATAATAAAACTGCTGCTGCTGCTAAGTCGCTTCAGTCGTGTCCAACTCTATGCGACCCCATAGACGGCAGCCCACCAGGCTCCCCCGTCCCTGGGATTCTCCAGGCAAGAACACTGGAGTGGGTTGCCATTTCCTTCTCCAGTGCATGAAAGTGAGAAGTGAAAGTGAAGTCGCTCAGTCGTGTCTGACTCTTAGCAACCCCATGGACTGCAGCCTACCAGGCTCCTCCATCCATGGGATTTTCCAGGCAAGAGTACTGGAGTGGGGTGCCATTGCCTTCTCCGAATAAAACAGAAGAACGCAAATTATTTTATTGAATGATGAAATGCAAATGAACAGTGCTGACACTTAATCTTTTCAGTGTGTATGCTTGAGTATGTTTAGACAATTCTAATTAACTGGATGTTAGTTTGATAAAATACAGGGAAACTTAGGAATCAGGCCACTTAATATTCAGTTTAATTATGTTGGTAGCACTTCTATTTACTTGGAATGCCAAGGATTCTTTGGTGAAATGAATGCCCATTTTGTGGTCTGTTATGCAGAAATGTTTAATCCAGTGTTTGATTTACTCTATTAAATCTTCCTTGTTGAATGTGCTTATTCATCCATGCAGAATTGGGTATGCTGCTTTCTGTTACTATGACATTACAATTAAACAGCTAAAAGAAGAACAGTAAGACTTTCTGTAAAGGTTCATGAAATTCCCACAAAACTATTGATAGTTTATTACTTTGTTCTGTTTTGTAAGGACTGTGAAAAAATGCAAATGCATTCTGATTATTTCTGTATCAAAGAAACTGAGAAATAGTTACTACAAATAGTCACTTTGTTAATAATACTAACACTTAAAACATATTTCTGATATAGCAGAAATGATTCCTGTGATTACATTGATTATTTTTTAAAGGTGGAAATGAACATGAACTCAAAGTACCCAAATATACAGGAGAAAAATGGATGTAATAATATTTGTACTATTTTCAAATGGAAAAGTCTAAGTTGACTTTGTCTGGATATGCTATTAGACTCAGAGAGTTTATATGCTCAAAAGTACTACTTTGTGTAATATCAGGCTGTTCTCCAGTAAACTGGACTTTCTCCACTTTTAGCTATTTTTTTTTTTGTCCTAAGTACTTGTGTTTGTGAACTTTTATTACCACACAACAACAGGCTTAGACTGAAAACTTTTAATTCAAAGCAAGCCCTAATACTAGATATTAATTTTTAAAAATTCTCCTTTGTAAGTATGGAACTTTAGCAAGATACTAATAATATACTTCTGAACTGTTACTCCTTGTTTTTTCTTTTTTTTTTTTTTTTTGAGGGATGTTAAGAGACAGAAAGACCAGACAGAATGATCTCTGTTCGTTTCCAAGGCAAACCATTCATTATCACGGTAATCCAGTCTATGCGCCAACCAGTAACGCTGAAGAGGCTGAAGTTGAAGAGTACTATGAAGACCTACAAGACCTTTTAGAACTAATACCCAAAAAAGATGTCCTTTTCATTATAGGGGACTGGAATGCAAAAGTAGGAAGCCAAGAAACACCTGGAGTAACAGGCAAATTTGGCCTTGGAATACGGAATGAAGAAGGACAAAGACTAATAGAGTTTTACCAAGAAAATGCACTGGTCATAGCAAACACCCTCTTCCTACAACACAAGAGAAGACTCTACACATTTACATCACCAGATGGTCAACACCAAAATCATATTGATTGTATTCTTTGCAGCCAAAGATGGAGAAGCTCTATACAGTCAACAAAAACAAGACTTGGAGCTCACTGTGGCTCAGATCATGAACTCCTTATTGCCAAATTCAGACTGAAATTGAAAAAAGTAGGGGAAACCACTAGACCATTCAGGTATGACCTAAATCAAATCCCTTATGATTATACAGTGGAAGTGAGAAGTAGATTTAAGGGAATAGATCTGATAGATAGAGTGCCTGATGAACTATGGACGTAGGTTCATGTCATTGTACAGGAAACAGGGATCAAGAACATCCCCACAGAAAAGAAATGCAAAAAAGCACAATGGCTGTTTGGGGAGGCCTTACAAATAGCTGTGAAAAGAAGAGAAGTGAAAAGCAAAGGAGAAAAGGAAAGATATAAGCATCTGAATGCAGACTTCCAAAGAATAGCAAGGAGAGATAAGAAAGCCTTCCTCAGCGATCAATGCAAAGAAATAGAGGAAAACAACAGAATGGGGAAGACTAGAGATCTCTTCAAGAAAATTAGAGATACCAAGGGAACATTTCATGCCACGATGGGCTTGATAAAGGACAGAAATGGTATGGACCTAACAGAAGCAGAAGATATTAAGAAACGTTGGCAAGAATACACAGAAGAACTGAACAAAAAAGATCTTCATGACCAAGGTAATCACGATGGTGTGATCACTGACCTAGAGCCAGACATCCGGGAATGTGAAGTCAAGTGGGCCTTAGAAAGCATCACTACGAACAAAGCTAGTGGAGGTGATGGATTTCCAGTTGAACTATTTCAAATCCTGAAAGATGATGCTGTGAAAGTGCTGCACTCAATATGCCAGCAAATTTGGAAAACTCAGCAGTGGCCACAGGACTGGAAAAGGTCAGTTTTGATTCCAATCCTAAAGAAAGACAATGCCAAAAAATGCTCAAACTACTGCACAATTGCACTCATCTCACACACTAGCAAAGTAATGCTCAAAATTCTCCAAGCCAGGCTTGAGCAATACATGAACCGTGAACTTCCAGATGTTCAAGCTGGTTTAGAAAAGGCAGAGAAAAGAGACATCAAATTGCCAACATCCGCTGAATCATGGAAAAAGTAAGAGAGTTCCAGAGAAACATCTATTTCTGCTTTATTGACTATGCCAAAGCCTTTGACTTTGTGGATCACAATAAACTGCACAAAATTCTGAAAGAGATGGGAATACCAGACCACCTGACCTGCCTCTTGAGAAACCTATATGCAGGTCAGGAAGCAACAGTTAGAACTGGACATGGACCAACAGTCTGGTTCCAAATAGGAAAACGAGTACATCAAGGCTGTATATTGTCACCCTGCTTATTTAAATTATATGCAGAGTACATCATGAGAGACACTGGGCTGGAAGAAGCACAAGCTAGAATCAAGATTGCCGGGAGAAATATCAAAAACCTCAGATATGCAGATGACACCACCCTTATGGAAGAAAGTGAAGAGGAAATAAAAAGCCTCTTGATGAAAGTGCAAGAGGAGAGTGGAAAAGTTGGCTTAAAGCACAACATTCATAAAACGAAGATCATGGCATCTGGTCCCATCACTTCATGGGAAATAGATGGGGAAACAGTGGAAAGTATCAGACTTTCTTTTTCTGGGCTCAAAAATCACTGAAGATGGTGATTGCAGCCATGAAATTAAAAGACGCTTACTCCTTGGAAGAAAAGTTATGATTAACCTAGATAGCATATTGAAAAGCAGAGGCATTACTTTGCTAACAAAGGTCTGTCTAGTCAAGGCTATGATTTTTCCACTTGTCATGTATGTATGTGAGAGTTGGACTGTGAAGAAGGCTGAAGGCCAAAGAACTGATGCTTTTGAACTGTGGTGTTGGAGAAGACTCTTGAGAGTCCCTTGGACTGCAAGGAGATCCAACCAGTCCTTTCTGAAGGAGATCAGCCCTGGGATTTCTTTGGAAGGAATGATGCTGAAGCTGAAACTCCAGTACTTTGGCCACCACATGCGAAGAGTTGACTCATTGGAAAAGGCTCTGATGCTGGGAGGGGTTGGGGGCAGGAGGAGAAGGGGATGACAGAGGATGAGATGGCTGGATGGCATCACTGACTCGATGGACGTGAGTCTGAGTGAACTCCGGAAGTTGGTGATGGACAGGGAGGCCTGGCGTGCTGCGATTCATGGGGTCGCAAAGAGTCGGACATGACTGAGCGACTGTACTGAACTGAACTGAAGAGCTATACATTCAAACAAACAGGGTTATTTTCTAAGGCAAAATGCTCACTTTTCGAACTCAGAGTATTGATAGTTATATGACATACTTACTTTATATAGTAGGAGATCAGTGTCTGGTTCTTTTGGTTTTCTACAATATGATAAGAATGAGATTCTCTGACAGTGGACACAGTGTGTGTGTGTGTAAAATTATGTGACTACTGAATCATAAACTGCACTAGTAACACTGAAATCTGGGAAAAGTATGTAATAGTTCTGGTTCATCTGGCCCATTACCATTCTTAGAAATTATTTTGCATGTCCTTCTGATGAGCAGGCAAACTATCATCTATGAAAACACATAGATGTTTTTAATATATGTTAAAAATTTGTCTGATTAACATTCTGAATCAGACCAATTTCAGCCTAGGGTTTCCTAAGGTGTGTTCTGTGGCTTAAAACTTATTATGAAATCTTCATAGGTCACATATATATTTATTATAAAAGATTTGAAGAGTCCTCCAGTAAGGAAACCATTTAATTGCTCCCTAAATGTATTTGATCATGAAATCCCTCTTAATATCCTGATGAATTACTTTCCTCCCAAGAACACACTTTGGGAAAGAGGTTAACCATGGTACTGAAAGGGATTTCATAGATCAGTATTATAGCTCTCTACCCCTGCAGCATTGAAGAAGTATTTATTAAGCTCCTATCCAATTATAGGCATTCTTCTAGATGCTTTGGGTAGTTCAGTGAAAAAGTTTCCTTCCTTCCTGCTACTAACTTTTATGATTGTTGAATTTATTTACATAAGCCATTCTTTAATATATTTATGTGTTCAATTCCCAAGCTACCTTGGAGGGAATATATTTTATATATTGGTATTTTCATTTTTTGCCAATCAGGTTGGTGAAAATCTGTATCTCCCACATGCTCACAATGACTATTACTACTACTGTAGGTACTGTTACTAACAACAACATTTACTGAGTGCTTGCTGCTACTGTTGCTGCTGCTAAGTCGCTTTAGTCGTGTCCAACTCTGTGCGACCCCAGAGATGGCAGCCCACCAGGCTCCCCCGTCCCTGGGATTCTCCAGGCAAGAACACTGGAGTGGATTGCCATTTCCTTCTCCAATGCAGGAAAGTGAAAAGTGAAAGGGAAGTTGCTCAGTAGTGTCTGACTCTTCACGACCCCATGGACTGCAGCCCACCAGGCTCCTCCATCCATGGGATTTTCCAGGCAAGAGTGCTGGAGTGGGGTGCCATTGCCTTTTCCAGAGTGCTTACTACCAGTCAAATATAGTCTTAAGCACTTTATTTACCTCTCATAACTACCTTGGAGGGTTAGTAATATTATTGTCACCATTTTTACAGATGAGGAAACTGAGATTTAGACAGAATAATAATTTACCTAAGATTGTTCAGCTGGATAGAATAGGGACTCAAAAATGAATTCATAACTATTATCCTATACTGCCTTTCTAAGAAAAGGCTGTTCATTGCAGTATCATTTACAGTAGAAAAAGACTAGAAAAACTTAATATCCATCAATAAAGAAATATTAAATAAATCTTGATGTATCCATATAATGGAATTATAGGAAGCCATTAAAAATGAGGCATCCATATATGTACTAAGAATACAGGATCTCCCAAATATACATTAAATGAAAAAAATAAACGTGTAAAGTAAGGAATAATGTTTATAGCATGCTACTGTTTGTGTCAAAAAATAAATATATTACTACTACACACACACACACACACACACACACTCTAACGCACAAAATCTTTAGCAGGATTCACAGGAAACCGAATACAGTATTTATTTCTGGGGAAGACAACAGGGGGCAATGATGGTATGAAAATTTATTAGTATATCTTTGTATGACATTCTGTACTGATTGAATTTTTATTAACCATGTGTGTATCATCTGCTTAATTATAAACACAAAATCTGCTGATGAAACAATTTCATTTGGTAATAAACTCATTTTATTCCCATTTAAAATAGTACTCCTGTATTGTTTCCTGAAGAATTCCTATACAATATTATTTATCTAGTCACTAAGTAGATTAAAATTTATTTATTTTTGACAAACAAAAATTCCATATATTTAAGGTATACAATGTGATGTTTTGATATATGTACACAGTGTGAAATCATTACTATAATCAAACTAATTAACATATTCCTCACTTCTCATAGTTACCCTTTTTCTATGATGAGAACACATGAGATGTAGTTACAACAGAATTCATATATAAAATACATTATTATTGACTATAGCCCCCATACTCTACATTCAGTTCAGTTCAGTCGCTCAGTCGTGTCCGACTCTTTGCGACCCCATGAATCGCAGCACGCCAGGCCTCCCTATCCATCACCAACTCCCGGAGTTCACTCAGACTCACGTCCATCGAGCCAGTGATGCTATCCAGCCATCTCATCCTCTGTCATCCCCTTCTCCTCCTGCCCCCAATCCCTCCCAGCATCAGAGTCTTCTCCAATGAGTCAACGGTTTGCATGAGGTGGCCAAAGTACTGGAGTTTCAGCTTCAGCATCATTCCTTCCAAAGAAATCCCAGGGCTGTTCTCCTTCAGAATGGATTGGCTGGATCTCCTTGCAGTCCAAGGGACTCTCAAGAGTCTTCTCCAACACCACAATTCAAAAGCATCAATTCTTCGGCACTCAGCCTTCTTCACAGTCCAACTCTCACATCCATACATGACCACAGGAAAAACCATAGCCTTGACTAGACGGACCTTTGTTGGCAAAGTAATGTCTCTGCTTTTCAATATGCTATCTAGGTTGGTCATAACTTTTCTTCCAAGGAGTAAGCGTCTTTTAATTTCATGGCTGCAGTCACCATCTTCAGTGATTTTGGAGCCCAGAAAAATAAAGTCTGACACTGTTTCCCCATCTATTTTCCATGAAGTGATGGAACTGGATGCCATGATCTTCGTTTTCTGAATGTTGAGCTTTAAGCCAGCTTTTTCACTCTCCACTTTCACTTAAGTTTCCAGAAATTACTCATATTATAACTGAAATTTTTCACCCTTTGACCAATATCTCCCCTTTTTCCTACTCCCAGCCTCTAGTAAGCACTATTGTATTCTCTGCTACTATTAGTTTGACATTTTTTTTTTTTTTAAGCTTCTTCTTATAAAGTGAGATCAGGTGATATTTGTCTTTATTGTTTGGCTTATTTCACTAGCATAATGTTCTCCAACTTCAGCCATGTGATTCTTCTTTTTTAACACTTATTTTATATCTAATATACATGTAGATGCCACATTTTCTTCATTCATTCATTGATGAACATTTGTTTCTATATATTGGCTACTGTAAATAATGGTGCAGTCAAGATGGATATCTCTTTGAGATACTGTTTTTATTTGCTTCAGACATCCACCCATAAGTGGAATATTTTTGATGTCTATTATTTGCCAGGCACTGAAAGATGTGGCGGGAATGTAACAGTGAACAATAGAGGTACAGTCCTTGACTTTGTGGAACTTACTTTCTAGGAGGATGGCAAATATGAAACACATAATTGCATAAGGAACTCATTATTTCCCATCATGAAAAATTCAACAGAGGAGTGTAGAGTGAGATCCTAAGCTAGTCCGAGGCACTTGCCAGATTGTGTCGCTTTGAGTAAACTGCAAAATGAAGATTAAACTAGAAGAAAGAGGGAAACTAGAAGAAAGAGGGAAGAAGGATCAAAGTTCACCTCAGGCACATGGAGTAACATGTGCAAAGACCCTGAAATAGGAAGAAGCATGGGATATCAGTGGAAAGTAAAGAGAGCCAATCTGGCTGGAACTCAGAAAAAGGTGAGAGATACGAGATGACTGCTGAGTTCAGCAGGGCCTTTTAGAACACGTTTAAAATCTTGGAGTGGATTTTTAAAGCAATAGGAAATCATGGAAGTTTTAGGTAGAGAAGAACATGATCAGATTTGAATTTTTAAAAGTTTACCCTACTGGTAGTGTGGGGCGTGAACTGGGGAGGAACAAGAATGAAGGAGGTGGCCAGCTGGGATCTACTGTAGTAGCCTAGGGAAGAGATTATGGGGGCAGTCCAGATTTAGAGGTGGATATATTTACAATATATCCTTGAGATAAATCTGGCAAGAGTTGCTAATGAATTGGTTTAGGGTGAAAGACAGTAATATATTAAAAAGATGATAAATGATTATATATTAAGTTTTTGACTTGAGAAACTGATGAGAAGTTGGGAACATTTCCAAGCTAGGGAACACTGGGTGAAGAGGTTTGGGAGTAATGTTGAAATATTCAGGAATTTAGTACTGGATACGGCCAGAAGAGAGAGGGTTGGATATATGGATTTGGAGTTCAAAGGAAAGGTATGGGAGAGAGAGCATTAAATTGAAGTTTGTAAAAATTTTTATGGTTTGGAGGAACATCATATCCCACAGTTGAATAAACTTCTGAATACAAGGTAAATGTTCAGAGAATTGTGGTTTCTCAATTCAAGAAATCTTTAAATAAAAAAATAATGTCACAATGATTTAACAGATTAGTCAGTTTGTAGGTATCCATCAACTCATTGTACTGTGATTTATCCACAAAAAATATTTCAGTTCTCAAAAATAGATATCTTTAGAATAATAGACACAATTAAGCTGCTTTGCTTTATGCTATTTTGTTGATGTTGTCAACCCCTACACTCACTTTTGCCTTGCAAAAGATTAACAAAAATACATGGGAAATAAAAAGTACTTTGAGTGTTTTCTCCATGAAGATACTTTACATTTTCCTAATATAATAATCTTTTCTATGCCCAGAGAGGGTGTGATAACTTCAGAGAAAGGGCAGCTAAATATAGGCTGGCACTTTGTGAAAAAATTATATGTATTTATGGCTGTGCTGGGTCTTCATTGCTCCACACAGGCTTTCTCTAGTTGCGGTGAATGGTGGTTACTCTTTGTTGCAGTGAGCGGGCTTCTCAATGCAGTGGTTTCTTTTTTGCAGAGCACAGGTTCTAGGAACACGAGCTTCAGTAGTTGCAGCACACAGGCTTATTAATTGTGGCTCAGGGGCTCAGTTGCTCTGACATGTGGAATCTTCCCGGACCAGGGATCAAACTTGTGTCCCTTGCATTGGCAGGAGGATTCTTACCCACTGTACCACCAGGGAAGTCCTAGGGTGGCATTTTTATCTTTTTGAGGGTTGTGTGCTCTCTAGCTTCAGGGGAAAATAGTATTTCAAATCTGGGGGAAAACATAGTGGAAAATTAATATTACAGAGTAATTTTTTTTTTACTTAATTAGATATGAAAGTCATGAAGACATGTTCATTGCTGTAATCCCAGCATCTAAATCTTGCACATAGTATTTAAATACTTGTACATAGTAGGTACTCAATGAATATTTAAGGAAAGTTAAATGAATTAATAAGTTGTATCTTCACAGTGTGATTATATTTGTTAAAAAATTTCTGAATCCACAGAAAGTTAGATATGGTCATATTGAAAAGGATATATATATATATATATATATATATATACACATATACATATACACACATGCACACATACATATGTGTATACACACACACACACACACACACATACATATACCCAAATATCTCCAAAGACAAAAATACTTTCATTTATCATGTTTTTAACCACCCACCCGTCTCCAAAATAGAGATTTTGGAAAGCTTCTTGCATTTCCTCTGGTAAATCTATTAATTTTCATTTCCACTGCTGGTATTAAGAGTCTCACAGATCTCACAGTTACGGTCTATTTCACTTCTGATACTACTCAAAACTTTCTATGTGTATCAAGGCAAATAGCAGAGTGATTTGCTAGACAATAATTTCCCTTTTCAGAGGAAACTCTATTACACAAAATATTCACCAGAGGACCCTATCACAAGAGTATTGTTCAATACAACAAGAGATTCCATAAGTGATATTAATACAACACTGTATAATGTTGCTAATGATTGTCACAAAACTCAACAAAGTGCAGCCAAAAACCCCAGTAAAATACAATTTTAAAGACTTTTCATGGAACTTAATGTGGTAACAAACATGTATTGAGCATCTTCAAAATATAAGATACATTCTAGTGATGGGCATCTATCAAGGTGAAGACCCAGTCCCTGTCTCTATAGTACTTACCATTAGGGGAATCAGGGCTAAGTTGTTCAGCAAACACTTACTGAATTCCTGCTATACACCAGGCTTGTGTTTGATGCAGGGGGTAAAAAGATAAGTAAGGCACAACCTCTATCATTAGGGGCTTATAATTTAAGGTATGGTATATCTGGGTGTGTATTTTGAGGGCTATGTGTCCAGTATAGGAACCAACATAAACACAAATAATTTTCAGTGCAATATGGGAGGTTATGACAGAGTGGTAGCAAAATGTAGGGAAATTTAACCCAATATAGGGAAGAAATGCAGGGAGGAGGTGGTGGAAATGACTGACTGAGTCTTGGGGGTAAACGTTACCTGGAGAATGGGAAGATCATTCCATGCTGGAGGAACAACGGTGTGACTGCGGAACTACAAACAGCTCAGAGGTCAGGCAGGTAGTGTAAGGAATGGTCCAACGCGGCACTTTCTTTGAATTATTTTGAAACTCTGGTAAAATAACTACACGATGAATTTCTGGGATCAAAAAAGTACCCTCCCTCACTCCCATGCATCTTCCCTCTCTTTTTTACTTTGGTATTATAAGACAGCTGCTGCTGCTGCTAAGTCGCTTTAGTCGTGTCCGACCCTGTGCGAACCCATAGATGGCAGCCCATCAGGTTCCCCGCCCCTGGGATTCTCCAGGCAAGAATACTGGAGTAGGTTGCCATTTCCTTCTCCGGTGCATGAAAGTGAAAAGTGAAAGGGAACTCGCTCGTCGTGTCCGATTCTTAGCGACCCTATGGACTGCAGCCTACCAGGCTCTTCCGTCCATGGGATTTTCCAGGCAGGAGTACTGAAGTAGGGTGCCAGCATTTTAAATAAGGGGGATGAGGGTGCAGGTGGGAGGAGGCCGACCTTGAAAATACTCACGAGAGCTATATTAGCTGCTTGGCAGAGGCAATCTAACCCTCATCAAATACAATCACTTGAATACAAAGGCCACTTTACTTAGATCGTCTCTGCAGTACCTAATTGGGAAAATCTTGTATGAACTCCTTGTATACGTGTATGAAACCAGATTCAGTTAATGCCTATCAAGCAACTACTGTGCTTTCATTTTTCCCTTCTGCAACCAATATTAATATATAGCCAAGGTGGTTGTTTGGACTAACTAGAACAAATACAGATGCAGTAAGGTTCCATTCCGGCGAAGCTAGGGAGAGATTTTTTGTGGATTTTTACTCGGGCGACAAAGACAAAAAAACCCGTAAGGAATAGAGTGTGAAGGTATTGGTGTGAAAAATTATGCTTCGGGGGCCAAAACGAAAGTATAGACACGCCAAAGGAAACAGTTTCCAGGCTGAAATGAAAATTTCCTTTGTTCACAGAGCAATTCCCTTTCAATTTCACTCCGCCCTCGTGTCTCCTAACAAATCTTGCTTCATCATTGTCAAGCAGTTCGCAGGTCTTCCCACCATTCATCTTAGCCATCAGAGTAAAAATCTACAACTCTTTTCTACCTCAAAACTCCAGGCTAAATGCGCTACTGTTCTCAGCCTGGAAAAGGAATGGAGCTTTTAAAGTTCGATTAAAAAGTTTCAAATACAGTGCTGTAGCCTCCTACCGGGACCCACCACTCGAGAACTACAATGCCCAGAATGCACTGTTTCCCTTTCGCCATCTACCGCGGCAGTGCGGAACTTGATCTTATTTGCACAAGAAACAGTCACATGACACGTTTCCTGTCAAGATGGCGGATAATCTCCCTTCGGAGTTTGATGTGATCGTAATAGGGACGGGTATGTGTGGCTCTGATACTACCTGGACAAAGTGTAGGAAGTCTGTCCCATTCCTACCTTCTCTGTCAGGAGCGAGGGTCGGCGAGAAATGTTGGGGTCGAGTGTGGGAGGAAGGACGGAAAGGAAGTGAGGTAGTCTGGAGTCAACGCGGGACTTGGGCGCTCCAGGGAGGGGCTTGGACCCGCGGTGCATAGCGCCATTTGAGTAGGGGTCGATATGGTTGATGCCGATTGCTGAGGTTGGTTGCTGCGGGTGATTCCTGTAATTTTCTTAGAGGGAGGAGGGTTTGCAGTGTCAAGAGAACGGAGGGTGGGAATTTTATCAATGGAGACACCATGGCATGACATTATGATTTCCTCGTTGATTTCAAAGTGATATTCCCCATTATTTTGTCTCGCCATTTCATAGGAATTTTTCATATATTTATATAATCCTAGGGTTCAGTGGATCTCGGATACAGTTTGTTACTCAGTTGTTACCCATTTACGTTTAAATGTACTAAGGCGAGGAAGTGGATTATTTTCTGTTGTGTTGAGAAGCATGCCGCTGCTGCTACTGTTAACTCGTTTCAGTCGTGTCCGACTCTGCGCAACCCCATAAACAGCAGTCCACCAGGCTCCTCTGTCCCTGGGATTCTCCAGGCAAGAACGCTGGAGTGGGTTGCCATTTCCTTCCCCAATGCATGAACGTGAAAAGTGAAAGTGAAGTCTCTCAGTCCTGTCCGAGGTTGTAATTTGTTGAGGTAGCCATTATTCCTGCTTTATGGTGCTGAAAGAAACCATTTTGCTTTCTTCTACCCATCTATCTACCCACAGCTAAATGAGCTGAGAACAAGGTCTGTGAGTCCAGTTTTAGTGTGTGATCATATCTTTCTCTTGTTTGCCCATGGTTGATGCTTCATGTTTTGGGTGGTGCCAGAACTCCCTCTGCAGTTTCTAGTTGACAAATTACACGTACAACACGTGGCAGAAAACATTTGAAAAAGTTGTTATTTTGTTTTTCTTAACAGTGTAAAGGGTGAATTTTAGATGGGATGAAATAGTTTGTTGGGTGGGGTTTTGTCCTGTCTACAGAATGTGGTAGGCTGGAGAACCTCTGGTGAATGAGACCCTGTCCATTGTGTTAATAAATTCAGCTCATTGTCTTCTCAAACAGTAGGAGCAGCCATGTTTCCAGGTCGGGAGTAAAAATAACTACCTATTTTCGACTGATTATTTGCTAATCCGTGTGCTAAGCTCTTTACAAATCGTATGTAATCCTCATGACTTTGTTAGAGTAGGCATTTTCTACACTTTACAGAGGAGGAAAAAAAGCTTAAAAAGGTTGCAGTTTGCTCAAGATCACACTGCTGGTAAATTTCCAAAAGTCCATTGTATACTAAAAGGAGAATCAGTAGTTCTGACACTCAGAATTAAACCATATTAATTGAAATAACTGGGAAAACTTGGTTGTAGACCTTGCTTGGCCATTAACCAGCTGTGTGAATTTCTAGGGTTAGGAACTTAATCTCTCAGAGCCTATTTCCTTGGTTTTGAATATAGGCAGGATAAACTAAATAACCTTTCCAGTGTTGTCTAACAAAAAATTCACGTATTCTAGTTCTACATGGGTGATTGTTCTCAAAACAGTAAGGACATGTTTATTCTCAACCTGACAATTGCATGGCTACAAATTACTTTGCTGTAACTGCTATGAACAGATCTTGGATGACAGCTGGAAGGAGTCAGTAGATTCTATTTATTCTCACCAGTCTATCTTAAAACTTAGAACAGTATCCATTTAAAATAGTTGTTATACCATACTTGGGTCCTGTGTTACTCCCTTTTTTTGTTGTACTTTGGAACTTAGGGTGTTTTAAAAATTACTTTGTATCATTAAAATATTGTTTCTTGATTCAAATTTAATTGAAAAGTGGCAATTCTTAAGTGCTGTTAATTATTATATAAGAAGTATTTTGCTCTCTAGTTCAGTTTGTAATATGGACTATATCCATCTTCTTGGAGTCTGTTATGATAGAGGTAGGAAGATTCTGTGAGTGATCCAGAAAATTGCATCAGGAAACATCTGGTGTATTTGGAAAAAGATTCATTTTAGACTTATTAATATGAGAGTAATGTTACTTCTCAAAGTATGGGAAGAACTTATTTGAGTTAGAGGTTTTCATATCACTTAGTGAACACTGTGTAACTTTTCAAGCACATTGTTTAAATTTATGATTTGAAGCTTTGTATGTAGATAAAAGTCATTCCCAAATAAATGAATTCAATAATTATAATCATTATTAAATAAGAGTGATTTTTAATGTGTTTGGAATATTTCTCTTCTGAAATAGTATGCTGAAAGTGGCCTTTAAGATATGTTTGCCTTACTAAGTATACTAGCTTGAGTCAGTCATAGAAAAATCAGTGTTTCAAAGATTCAGTTTTGATAACAAAAGCAGAAGTAATCATGCATGTATCAGAAACATGAAGAAATGGGCTATGAGATGCAGTTTTTCTTTTAGCAGATTTAGTTTCAGTTAAAATGTCATAAAGAAACAGTTGCTTTATCAAGTAAAATAACCTGTGGATAATATTTTAAATCCTTTTGGCCTTGACTAACTTGTTTTTCTTTTCATTCTTCATAATATAACATTTTCATTAAGGACATGTTTTGAAGAGATTATGGGAAAATAAAGATTTGTATGCATTTTCTTAGTTAAGCCCATTTCCTCCTGATTACAAAATACAGGAAATAATCTCTCAAACACCTGAAAACAGAGGAATAAGATAAAGTACTTAAACTATGCAGAATATAGAAGAAACTGAAATAAGGAAGGAGGGCCAAATGGAGCCTCAAGGGAGAGGACAGAAATGGAATAGCAACTCCAGTATAAAATTAAAAAAAATTTTAAAAGTTAAAAAAAATAATGACAATTATCTTAAAAAAATAGATGTAGAGATGAGTGTCTAGAAAGTGGCCTTCAGTTTGGGTGCATGGTTGTAATTTTTAAGACATTTGCCATTTATAAAGACATTTGAATAATAACTTTGTAGGTTACAGAGAAGTATCATTGGTCACAGGTTAAAAATTATCCTAGTCACATAATAACATAATAGCACCTCACTGGAGGTGACTTATCTGGCATCTTGTATAATCTGTAACCTGCAGCAGAGCCATCAATTCACCATAAGGGCAGGTGGGATGGAAGTTACAAGCATCATGGGATATTATTGGCATTCTTCTTGCATAGGGGAATCCCTCATTCTCTCACCGAGAGCATATTCATTCTTACTTTAGAAAATTTTAGCATGCTCAGAGCATATTAAGTCTTAGTCACTCAGTCGTGTCCATCTCTGTGACCCCTTGGACTGTAACCCACCAGGCTCCTCTGTTCATGGGATTTTCCAGGCAAGAATATTGGAGTGGGTTGGCATTTCTTCCTCCAGAGTAGACACAGGAGATGTTAACAACTGCTGCAAAAGCTGTGTTTGGAGGGTGTCATTAGACCTAAGTGACAGTTCATAGCCTAATGTGAAAGGGGAGAGACAAACACCTAAAATGCAAACCTACATCAGGCAACACAATGACCTGGGACCATTTGGCATAGTGACAGACTACACGGTTTTTAGAATAGTCAGCCCAGAATTACTGAGAACCTAGTCCCTGCCCTTGTGACGTTTACTGTGTTACCTATTCTGAGGAACTGTTTGGGGTTACTGACAGTCACATGCTTAGAGCTGTTCTAAGACAATGTGGGCCTTTCATTGCATCCTTCTTGTTTTCTGAAGACCACATAGAGATTCATTCAGCATCCCTTTCCTTTCTAAAGTGCATCACACATGTTATATTTTGGAGTTCTTCCCCTAAATGGACTGTCGAGTAGACTAACTTAAACATTTTTCCTGCAGAGGATAAACATGGATCCTTTTCATTTAATAATTTTATTGCTAAAGATTATGGGGAAAGAAATGAAATAAGAAAAATAACAAACATGGGGGAAATTACAGGGATATTGCTCGTAAATCCTGACTGCCTTGCTATATCAAGCTCAGCATAGTCCAGAATCAGTCATTGTGGCAGCCTGGCATAAAGGGAATCACTTAATCTTCCTTCTAGGTGACTTTGGGCAAGTTGCATAACATCTTGGAACATCAATTTGTTCATCTGTAAAGTGAGAGACTTGAATTAGGTGACCTCTAAGATAGGCATCTCCCAACTCTAAAATTTACCATTGTGTGTGCATAATTATGACACTGGGTCCTTGAGAAAAGACTAAATTTTATATAGTCCTCATTTGAAGTCAAGTCAGTGTTTTCAGAAATTTTTCTATCAAAGCAGCTTATAAAGAATCATTTTCTTGGAAATGATAAACTGCTTTCATCAGGAAAGGTCATGTGGGTAGCACAGCTGAATTTCTTGATGTTCAGTCACTCAGTCGTGTCTGACTCTTTGCGACCCCATGGACTGCAGCACAGCAGGCTTCCCTATCCATCACCAACTCCTGGAACTTGCTCAAACTCGTGTCCATAAGTTGGTGCTGCCATCCAACCATCTCATCCTCTGTCGTCCCCTTCTCCTCCTGCCTTCAATTTTTCCCAGCATCAAGGTCTTTTCTAATGAGTCAGTTCTTCTCATCAGGTGGCCAAAGTATTGGAGCTTCAGCTTCAGCATGTTCTTCCAATGAATATCCAGGATTGATTTCCTTTAGAATTGACAGGTTTGATCTCCTTGCAGTCCAAGGGACTCTCAAGAGTCTTCTCCAACAACACAGTTCAAAAGCATCAATTCTTCAGTGCTCAGCCTTCTTTATGGTCCAACTCTCACATCCATATATGACTAGTGGAAAAAACATAACTGACTAGATGGACCTTTATCGACAAAGTAATGTCTCTGCTCTTTAATATGCTGTCTAGGTTTCTCATAGCTTTTCTCCCAAGGAGCAAGGGTCTTGTAATTTCATGGCTGCAGTCACCATCCACAGTGATTTTTGAGCCCAAGAAAATAAAGTCTGTCACTGTTTACATTGTTTCCCCATCTATTTGCCATGCGGTGATGGGACCGGATGCCATGATCTTAGTTTTTTGAATGTTGAGTTTTAAGCCACCTTTTTCACTCTCCTCTTTCACCTTTATCAGAGAGGCTCTTTAGTTCCTCTTCTCTTTCTGCCATAAGGGTGGTTTCATCTGCATATTAGATGTTATTGATATTTCTCCCGGCAATCTTGATTCTAGCTTGTGCTTCTTCCAGCCTGGCATTTCGCATGAGGTACTCTGCATATAAGTTAAATAAACACAGTAACAATGTACAGCCATGATGTGCATCTTTCCCAATTTTGAACCAGTCCATTGTTTCGTGTCTGGTTCTAACTATTGCTTCTTGAAACATTGGGGGGCAGTAATGTTGTCGGGGGTATAGCTGAAACTGATTTTTACTAAATACCTGTTTATGCCAGACTTTCTGCCAAGTGATGTCTTATGTATGTGTATTATTTAGTCCATTCCTGGGATGCCAGTATGTGGTTCTAACATCAGAGGATGTCCATGCTTCTTTTTGCCTGTATTTCCCCAAATCCATGAACCTGTGGTCTAGAGCAGAGTTTTTTTTTTTTGCAAGATGCCACCTATTTGTGGTCATGGAATCAATTCCAGCATTTAAAAAAAACAAAGGTGGAACAGAATATGTATTAGAATATATTATATGTAATAAGGATGAGTATAGTTTTATGGAATATATTTCATGTGTGTATCACTGAAGCACACCCACATACATATATTCATATATATTTAAGGGGAGTGGCTGAGGGCAAAAAGTTTAGAGAATATTGATTAACTGAATAGTAGGAATGAAAGTAGTATTTTAAAAGTCCTTTTGTTTTATAAATGCTATACCATCCATATGTTCTGTTTACTTTGACATGTATGTATCTTATTTGAGAGCATTGTGTAGTGCAGCAGTCCCTGATCTTTTTGGCACCAGGGACCGATTTTGTGGAAAACATTTTTTCCATGGATGGGGGACAGGTTGGTTTGGGGATGATACAAGTGCATTACATTTATTGTGCACTTTATTTCAATTATTATTACATCAGCTCCACCTCAGATCATCAGGCATTAGATCTCAGAGGTGGGATAACCTAATTTAGTGATTGACAGTGTGGCTCTGAAATTGGACAGACTGTGTGTGAATCAGTTATGAGTCTTGTGCCACCTTACACATGTTCTTTAATGTCTTAAGTTTCTTAGCTCTAAAAGAGAGTAAACCTCAGAGAGTTCTGTTGAGGATTTGGTGGAATAATTATTTAAAATGCTTAGTAGGTGTTCAGAAAACGTAGTTTAAATTTATAGCCCATTATCTCCTACTGAGGGGCTTTTATCACCACTGCTGTCAAGGAGTGAAGGCTTCCTTGGAAAGGCTCATGGTTTCCATGGAGAGCAGTGGAAAGATTCAGGTGTCTGAGTCATTGTCCTGCTCTTCTCACTGGCTGTTTGGTGGGAAAAACCTTTGTATGTCTCTTACCACTATTTCTATCAGACTTCTTAACTGATGATTTTCTTTCATTTTCTTTTACTCTGTTTTGTTCACCAGCTTGCAATATTTGTTGTTTTGCCTGACGGTTTTGAACAGGTTTATCTTGTTTGAGGCATAGTATGAAACTCTTGTCAGTGTAAAATGATGAAGAAACTAAAGAAAGCATACAGATTTTGCTGTTTGAAAAATGCTTTGCAATTCTTCAGCCATTTATTGATGGAGAAGTATGTCTTTTCTGTTGTCAATACCTAGAAAAGTAAAGGGAATTATATAACTGCGAAGCAGATTCTTTGGGAGAAGCTTACCCTTCTCTATAAATCATAAATTTGAACCAATCACTCAGAGAGAGCTGCATCTGTAACCAGAGTTCTCTCTGCAGCATCATTTTCATCTCCCATGCCTCATGTCATTTTCTTGTTTCCTCCAGTGTTCTCATGATGTTTTGGGTAACTCAGGCTACAGCAATTAAAATCAAATACGGCTGCTCGCCATCACATTCTCATGTTTAACATAAAATCCCAATGCACAGAAACAATTATAATTCCATATAATTGACCTGTTACTCACACTCTTAAGTTTCAGTGCAATCTTCTAACTGAAAAGTTAGGCTTTGTAACTACGTAAATAGTTTAAAATGGTCTATGTAAATGGTTTAAAACCTAGAACAGCTTAAAAGTCACTAACGCTTCTCAGTTTATATTCATATGTATATTACAAACTATATATATATGTGAACATATATTATGCATAAGTGCTAGAGAGATTGGAAACATTTGGGGGATATTTAGTTGTAACAAACAAAATAGGGATACTTTTGAAAGATTGATTTATTATCATTTTTGCTTTTCTGATAATCTTATTAAAAGGCAGTGTAAAAGATGAGAATTTATCACAGATATTGACTTCTCCAAGTGTGATTATGAGAGCTATTGTGTTATTCATAATGAGACTATTTAAAAACTAGTTTGAAAATAGGTGAAGAGACCAGGGGCAGGTTTGCCCGTGTGGTGCTTCACAAGGGTATTTGATCTTATATTGGATTTTTACCAAGAGTTTAAGTGAATAATGTCATACCGTTTGACTGATTTCATTTATATCACATTTATAAAAGTACCAGTATCTGCTTTTTCTCCTAAGTAGTGTTCATACATATCTTTTTTGTCCAGCCCAGTGTTCATGTTGAGTTACAGTGGCTTTTGGTTAATGGTAATTTTAGTCATTTTGTATTGCTTTGAACTGTTTTGGGTCATGTATCTGTGATCTGAATTTGCATATTTGTTAAACTGCTTTTCAATATATGCATTTAAAATAATTGTGATGGAAAAGCTTGCACAAAGTAAAGTGTAGGGATATAACATTTTACATACAGATATCAGGCATATTAGGAAGATGCTGAGTTGTGTTCTAATCCTTAGTTTTCTATATTACTTTGGTATGAGCTAAGCTAAATAGATGACAGAAAATTAAATTTAGTATATACAACACACTGTTAGACAAATGTATGAAATTATTTCTAGCATTTGTTATATACTGAGTACTATATTAAGCCCGTAAAGTGCATTATCTTATCTGATTATCACGGTAACCTTGTCTGTTGCTAGATGCTTATTGTTATCTCCATTTTACAAATGTGGAACCTAAGACTTAGTTAAGTTTGACTGAGGTCAGACTGTTAAGACTGAAGTTGCTCTGGCTAGGTGTTGTTAGACTGAACTGGTTGTATTTTTCCATGTGAAAAAATACCTTATATTGTCAAGGTTAGATTATTGTGCTATAGTTTCAGTTCAGTTCAGTTCAGTCGCTCAGTCCTGGCAATTGCTTCATTTTGGGGGGTTACTATTGTTGACACTAAAGTCCTGATGCCAGAGAAGCCTTGTGATGTTAACTCCTTATTATAGACAGCATCATGATGTCTGTTGTCATCTTGCAAACATTTTGAGTAAGGCGAACCTAATGACCTGGTTGTATTTATCCCTTAAAACTGAAAAAACAGAGTCAGCCACTGAAGTAATGGCAAGAAATGGGGTCAGAGAATACAGTCATATTTCTACTTGAAAATCTGTTTCCCTAGGAATTATTCACTGATTACAAGATACATAATTTTCAACAGAAATAAAATCATTGTTAGAAATGCCCTATGGGTTATTTGTGTGTGTGTAAGGGTTTGCCATTTTGTCATTTAAAATTTCTTTTTTAGTTTTATGTGCTTGTAAATTAAGTTTTCAAGATCAAGTATGGGACTCATTGTTCTGTTCATGAAGCTTTTTTTTTTTTTTTTTTGGGTTGGTTGGTTCTTTTGGTTCCTATAATTGTCAACAGTTGTCAGCATTTACAGTGGATTCATCCTATTAATAATTGACAGAGTGGATGTGATAATATCTTTTCCCTCCAAGGACCCTGTCATTAACAAATAATAATAATAATAACTAACACTTTAATGTCTATATTTCCAGACCATTTCGCACTTTGTGTGTATAGATGTGTGTATGCTATTCTATTTTTCACATCACAGTGTTATGAATATCATTTCATAATAACCAAATCTTCATCCTCAGTGTCTTAAAAAGATAACTTCTTATTTGGAGATAATTTTAGATTCACATGCAGTTGTAGGAAATGGTATAGAAAGATCGTGTATATATTTCATCCAGCATTCCCCAGTGGTAGTAACATCTTGGATAAATACATGTGATATAAACAGATAATTGACCTTATGAAATGACCTTATTTATTGACTGTGCCAAAGCTTTTGACTGTGTGGATCACAATAAACTGTGGAACATTCTGAAAGAGATGGTAATACCAGACCACCTGACCTGCCTCTTGAGAAACCTATATGGAGGTCAGAAAGCAACAGTTAGAACTGGACATGGAACATTTGGAACTGGTTCCAAATAGGAAAAGGAGTATGTCCAGGCTGTATATTGTCACCCTGCTTATTTAACTTATATGCAGAGTACATCATGAGAAATGCTGGGCTATAAGAAGCACAAGCTGGAATCAAGATTGCCAGGAGAAATATCAATGACCTCAGATATGCAGATGATACCACCCTTACGGCAGAAAGTGAAGAGCAACTCAAAAGCCTCTTGATGAAAGTGAAAGAGGAGAGTAAAAAAGTTGGCTTAAAGCTCAACATTCAGAAAACGAAGATCATGGTATCTGGTCCCATCACTTCATAAGAAATAGATGGGGAAACAGTGGAAACAGTGTCAAACTGAATTTTTTGGGGCTCCAAAATCACTGCAGTTGGTGACTGCAGCCATGAAATTAAAAGACGCTGCCTCCTTGGAAGGAAAGTTATGACCAACCTAGATAGCATATTCAAAAGCAGAGACATACTTTGCCAACAAAGGTCCGTCTAGTCAAGGCTGTGGTTTTACCAGTGGTCATGTATGGATGTGAGAGTTGGACTGTGAATAAAGCTGAGGGCAGAATTGATGCTTTTGAACTGTGGTATTGGAGAAGACTCTTGAGAGTCCCTTGGACTGCAAGGAGGTCCAACCAGTCCATGCTAAAGGAGATTAGTCCTGGGTATTCATTGGGAGGACTGATGCTAAAGCTGAAATTCCAATACTTGGGCCACCTCATGTGAAGTGTTGACTCACTGGAAAAGACCCTGATGCTGGGTGGGGTGGGGGGCAGGAGGAGAAGGGGACGACAGAGGATGAGATGGCTGGATGGCATCACTGACTTGATGGACATGACATTGAGTAAACTCTGGGAGTTTGTGATGGACAGGGAGGCCTGGCGTGCTGCGATTCATGGGGTCGCAAAGAGTCTGACACAACTGAGTGACTGAACTGAACTGAATGACCTTATTCAGATGTCACCAGTCAAACATATACTTGTGTGTGTGTTCAATTCTGTGTAATTTTATCAGATGTGTGGATTGTTGTCAAATCCAGATACAAGACAGTTTCATCATAGTCTCTCATAATATCTTTTTATAGCCACGAACACTTCCCTCCTTCCTACGTCTCTAAATCCTGCTGCTTCTGCTGCTGCTGCTAAGTCACTTCAGTCGTGTCCAACTGTGTCCTACCCCATAGATGGCAGCCCACCAGGCTGCCCCGTCCCTGGGATTGTCTAGGCAAGAGCACTGAAGTGGGTTGCCATTTCCTTCTCCTAAGCATGAAAGTGAAAAGTGAAAGTGAAGTCGCTCGGTTGTTTCCGACTCTTAGCGACCCCATGGACTGCAGCCCACCAGGCTCCTCCATCCATGTGGTTTTCCAGGCAAGAGTACTGGAGTGGGGTGCGATTGCTTTCTCCGCTCTAAACCTGGCAACCCTTTATCTGTTCTTAACTTCTATGATTATGTCACTTCCAGTTCACTTCACTTCAGTCACTCAGTCGTGTCCTACTCTTTGAGACCACAGGAACTGCAGCACGTCAGGCCTCCCTGTCCATCACCAGCTCCCGGAGTTTACGCAAACTCACGTCGATAGAGTCAGTGATGCTGTCCAGCCATCTCATCCTCTGTCGTCCCGTTTCCCTCCTGCCCCCAGTCCCTCCCAGCATCAGAGTCTTTTCCAATGAGTCAACTCTTCACATGAGGTGGCCAAAGTATTGGAGTTTCAGCTTTAGAATAATTCCTTCCAAAGAACACCCAGGACTGATCTCCTTTAGGATGGACTTGTTGGATCTCCTTGCAGTCCAAGGGACTCTCAAGAGTCTTTCCCAACACCACAGTACAAAAGCATCAATTCTTCGGTGCTCAGCTTTATTCACAGTCCAACTCTCACATCCATAAATGACTACTGGAAAAACCATAGCCTTGACTAGATGGACCTTTGTTTGCAAAGTATGTCTCTGCTTTTGAATATGCTATCTAGGTTGGTCATAACTTTCCTTCCAAGAAGTAAGAGTCTTTTAATTTCATGGCTGCAGTCACCATCTGAAGTGATGTTAGAGCCCAGATAAATAAAGTCTGACACTGTTTCCACTGTTTCCCCGTCTATTTCCCATGAAATGATGGGACCCGATGCCATGATCTTCGTTTTCTGAATGTTGAGCTTTAAGCCAACTTTTTCACTCTCCTCTTTCACTTTCAACAAGAGGCTTTTTAGTTCCTCTTTACTTTCTGCCATAAGGGTGGTGTCATCTGCATATCTGAGGTTATTGATATTTTTCCCGGCAATGTTGATATCAGACTGTGCTTCTTCCAGCCCAGCATTTCTCATGATGTACTCTGCATAGAAGTTAAATAAGCAGGGTGACAATATACAGCCTTGACGTACTCCTTTTCCTATTTGGAACCAGTCTGTTGTTCCATGTGAGTTCTAACTGTTGCTCCTGACCTGCATATAGGTTTCTCAAGAGGCAGGTCAGGTGGTCTGGTATTCCCATCTCTTTCAGAATGCTCCACAGTTTATCGTGATCCACACAGTCAAAGACTTTGGCATAGTCAATAAAGCAGAATTAGATGTTTTTTTCTGGAACTCTCTTGCTTTATCGATGATCCAGCAGATGTTTGCAATTTGATCTCTGTTTCCTCTGCCTTTTCTAAAACCAGCTTGAACATCTGAAAGTTCACGGTTCATTTATTGCTCAAGCCTGGCTTGGAGAATTTTGAGCATTACTTTACTAGCATGTGAGATGAGTGCAGTTGTGCGATAGTTTGAGCATTCTTTGGCATTGCCTTTCTTTGGGATTGGAATGAAAACTGACCTTTTCCAGTCCTGTGGCCACTGCTGAGTTTTCCAAATTTGCTGGCATATTGGGTGCAGCACTTTCACAGCATCATCTTTCAGGATCTGAAATAGCTCAACTGGAATTCCATCACCTCCACTAGCTTTGTTTGTAGTGATGCTTTCTAAGGCCCACTTGGCTTCACATTCCAGGATGTCTGGCTCTAAGTGAGTGATCACACCATCGTGATTATCTGGCTCGTGAAGATCTTTTTTTGTACAGTTCTTCTGTGTATTCTTGCCACCTCTTATTTATATCTTCTGCTTCTGTTAGGTCCATACCATTTCTGTCCTTTATCGAGCCCATCGTGGCATGAAATGTTCCCTTGGTATCTCTAATTTTCTTGAAGAGATCTCGAGTCTTTCCCATTCTGTTGTTTTCCTCTATTTCTTTGCATTGATCACTGAGGAAGGCTTTCTTATCACTTCTTGCTATTCTTTGGAACTCTGCATTCAGATGCTTATATCTTTCCTTTTCTCCTTTGCTTTTCACTTCTCTTATTTTCACAGCTATTTGTAAGGCCTCACCAGACAGCCATTTTGCTTTTCTGCATTTCTTTTCCATGGGGATGGTCTTCATCTCTGTCTCCCGTAGAATGTTATGAACCTCCGTCCATAGTTCATCAGATGCTGTATCTATCAGATCTAGTCCTTAAATCTATTTCTCACTTCCACTGTATAATCATAAGGGATTTCATTTAGTTCATACCTGAATGGTGTAGTGGTTTTCCCTACTTTCTTCAATTTAAGTCAGAATTTGGCAATGCAGAGTGCATGATCTGAGCTACAGTCAGCTCCTGGTCTTGTTTTTGGTGACTGTATAGAGCTTTCCATCTTTGTCTGCAAAGAATATAATCAGTCTGATTTTGGTGTTGACCATCTGGTGATGTCCATGTATAGAGTCTTCTCTTGTGTTGTTGGAAGAGGTTGTTTGCTATGACCAGTGTGTTCTCTTGGCAAAACTCTATTAGCCTTTGTCCTGCTTCATCCTGTATTCCAAGGCCAAATTTGCCTGTTACTCCAGGTGTTCTTGACTTCCTACTTTTGCATTCCAGTCCCGTATAATGAAAAGGACATCTTTTTTGGGTGCTCACAGAATGCAGTCCACTGGAGAAGGGAATGACAAACCACTTCAGTATTCTTACCTTGAGAACCCCATGAGCAGTATGAGAAGGCAAAATGATAGGATACTGAAAGAAGAAGTTCCCAGGTCGCTAGGTGCCCAATATGCTACTGGAGATCAGTGGAGAAATAACTCCAGAAAGAATGAAGGGATGGAGCCAAAGCAAAAACAGTACCCAGTTGCGGATGTGACTGGTGATAGGAGCAAGGTCCGATGCTGTAAAGCGCGATATTGCATAGGAATCTGGAATGTTAGGTCCATGAATCAAGGCAAATTGGAAGTGGTCAAACAGTAGATGGCAAGAATGAACGTTGACTTTCTTGGAATCAGCAAACTAAAATGGACTGGAATGGGTCAATTAACTCAGATGACCATTATATCTACTACTGCAGGCAGGAATCCCTTAGAAGAAATGGAGTAGCCATCATGGTCAACAAAAGATTCCGGAATGCAGTACTTGAATGCAATCTCAAAAACGGCAGAATGATCTCTGTTCGTTTCCAAGGCAAACCATTCAATATCACAGTAATCCAAGGTTATGACCCAACCAGTAACGCTGAAGAAGCTGAAGTTGAACGGTTCTATGAAGACCTAGAAGACCTTTTAGAACTAACACCCCAAAAAATGTCACTTCCAAAATCTTATTAAATGTCATTTCTAGTAGATGATTAATAAATACACTAGTATTTCTTTAGATATCCTGTCATTTATTTAACTTATCAACTTTTTTTTGACACTTCAAGTTTTCAGTTTTTCACTTTCATGAAGTGATACTATGATGAACCTGGTGTACCTAAACCTTTTGTATGTATTTAGTTTTTTCCTTAGGACAAATACCTAGAACTGTAAATGTTAAATTGAATTTTAGGGGGTGGTTATGTAATGATTTTCATTTGTATTGATGAATTACCTTAAGGAAAGATTGCTAATCTATTATCACTAGCAGAGTATGAGAACACTTACTTTCCCATAGTCTTTCAGTATTTTCTAAGAATGTCAACATCATAGCCAGAAAATGTTTCCTTGTCTGAATTTATATTTTCAGATTATAAGTGAGATTATTTAATAGGTATATTGGTCAATTTATTTCTTTTATTCATTGCTTTTACCCATGTTCCTATTGTGCGATTTTTTCCCTTTTCAATATGTAATGATTCTTTATATATTAAAATCTTTAATTCTTTGTTATGTATTTTATAAGTTTTCCTTCTATTTTCATGGCAGTTTTTCATGTGTGAAACTTGATAATTTTTATGTATCTATCAATTGTTTTTTTTTTTTCTTTTATGGTTCCTGCCTTTGGAGTTATGCATAGAAAGCCTTCCCTTCAAAGATTAGTAAATATTGACTCTGTTTCTTTTTAATATTTTATATCTTACATTTAAATTTTAATACACCTGAGATTTACTTTATTCTAGAATATGAGGGGTATTCCTCCTAAGTCATTAACTTGTTATTCTAACACCATTGATCTACTCCACTAATTGAAATACTGCCTTTTTTTTCATTATAGGAACAATTTTTTAACTTTCTGCCAGTAATCTGAGTGTCTCTTTGAGTATAGTTGGAACTGTTAAGTTGGCATAGATGGGGCATCCGATCTGTAGAGAAATGATAACTTTTCCTCTTTGGAATCTCAAGAAACAAAAGGAAATGTTAGAATATATAAAAAATTACAGCATCTTCTCTGAAAAATAGCAAACTAAAAGAAAAAGGAAAACAGAGTAGGAATATTTGTAATTCATAACAAAGGGCTGTTGCTGCTGCTGCTGCTGCTGCTGCTAAGTTGCTTCAGTCGTGTCTAACTCTGTGCGACCCCATAGACGGCAGCCCACCAGGCTCCCCCGTCCCTAGGACTCTTCAGGAAAGAACACTGTAGTGGGTTACCATTTCCTTCTCCAATGCATGAATGTGAAAAGTGAAAGTGAAGTTGCTGAGTCCTGTCCGACTCTAGGTGACCCCATGGACTGCAGCTTACCAGGCCCCTCCATCCACGGGATTTTCCAGGCAAGAGTACTGGAGTGGGTTGCCAGTGCATTCTCCAGAACAAAGGAATAATTACATACAAATAATACCTTCAAATTTGTATGAAATACATCGAGATCTCTACAGG
Organism: Bos indicus; assembly: GCF_029378745.1. Lineage (NCBI taxonomy): Eukaryota > Metazoa > Chordata > Mammalia > Artiodactyla > Bovidae > Bos > Bos indicus. The sequence goes on from NC_091789.1 coordinate 71,981,823, forward strand.
TAAGATGGGCAGAGAATGGAAACAGACAAGACGAGTTACAGATAGTTGACAAACTGTGGGGAAAATATTTTTCCTGATCAGTAGTCAAGTGCAAAATAACCTAATAGTTAAAAACATTAAACACACAAATTAAAAACACAGAAAGTTTTTACAAATTTAATGCTTTAAGAACATTAACATCAACTAATTGTTGATAAAGTTGTATTCAGTTGAAATGCTGATGATGTTATAAATTGGGACAACACTTTAGCAAAGTAATACAACGATTTGTCCTAAGAATTGTACATATGTTTGTTCTATTAGACTCAGTAACTCCAGATCTGAGAATTTATTGTGAGAACATCACTTAATAGAGGTAAAAAGCTACAAGGGTGACAGCATCTATTTTAAAGCTGCTTATCATAGTAAAATTTGTAAACAATATAAGCACCTGAATGCAGAGTTCCAAAGAATAGCAAGAAGAGTAAGAAAGCCTTCCTCAGTGATCAATGCAAAGAAATAGAGGAAAACAACAGAATGGGAAAAACTAGAGATCTCTTCAAGAAAATTAGAGATACCAAGGGGATATTTCATGCCACGATGGGCTCGATAAAGGACAGAAATGGTATGGACCTAACAGAAGCAGAAGATATTAAGAAGAGATGGCAAGAATACACAGAAGAACTGTACAAAAAAGATCTTCACGAGCCAGATAATCACGATGGTGTGATCACTCACTTAGAGCCAGACATCCTGGAATGTGAAGCCAAGTGGGCCTTAGAAAGCATCACTACGAACAAAGCTAGTGGAGGTGATGGAATTCCAGTTGAGCTATTTCAGATCCTGAAAGATGATGCTGTGAAAGTGCTGCACCCAATATGCCAGCAAATTTGGAAAACTCAGCAGTGGCCACAGGACTGGAAAAGGTCAGTTTTCATTCCAATCCCAAAGAAAGGCAATGCCAAAGAATGCTCAAACTATCGCACAACTGCACTCATCTCACATGCTAGTAAAGTAATGCTCAAAATTCTCCAAGCCAGGCTTGAGCAATAAATGAACTGTGAACTTCCTGACGTTCAAGCTGGTTTTAGAAAAGGCAGAGGAACTAGAGATCAAATTGCTAACATCTGCTGGATCATGGAAAAAGCAAGAGAGTTGCAGAAAAACATCTAATTCTGCTTTATTGACTATGCCAAAGTCTTTGATTGTGTGGATCAGAATAAACTGTGGAACATTCTGAAGGTGATGGGAATACCAGACCACCTGACCTGCCTCTTGAGAAATCTGTATGCCGGTCAGGAAGCAACAGTTAGAACTGGACATGGAACAACAGACTGGTTCCAAATAGGAAAAGGAGTACGTCAAGGCTGTATATTGTCACCCTGCTTAATTAACTTCTATGCAGAGTACATCATGAGAAATGCTGGACTGGAAGAAACACAAGCTAGAATCAAGATTGCCGGGAGAAATATCAATAATCTAATGACCTCAGATATGCAGATGACACCACCCTTATGCAGAAAGTGAAGAGTAACTAAAACGCCTCTTGATGAAAGTGAAAATGGAAAGGGAAAAAGTTGGCTTAAAGCTCAACATTCAGAAAACGAAAATCATAGCATCCGGTCCCATCACTTCATGGGAAATAGATGGGGAAACAGTGGAAACAGTGTCAGACTTTATTTTTCTGGGCTCCAAAATCACTGCAGATGGTGACTGTAGCCATGAAATTAAAAGACGCTTACTCCTTGGAAGGAAAGTTATGACCAACCTCGATAGCATATTCAAAAGCAGAGACATTACTTTGCCAACAGAGGTCCGTCTAGTCAAGGCTGTGGTTTTTCCTGTGGTCATGTATGGATGTGAGAGTTGGACTGTGAAGAAGGCTGAGCGCCGAAGAATTGACGCTTTTGAATTGTGGTGTTGGAGAAGACTCTTGAGAGTCGCTTGGACTGCAAGGAGATCCAACCAGTCCATTCTGAAGGAGATCAGCCCTGGGATTTCTTTGGCAGGAATGATGCTAAAGCTGAAACTCCAGTACTTTGGCCACCTCATGTGAAGAGTTGACTCATTGGAAAGGATTCTGATGCTGGGAGGGATTGGGGGCAGGAGGAGAAGGGGACGACAGAAGATGAGATGGCTGGATGGCATCACTGACTCGATGGACGTGAGTCTGAGTGAACTCCGGGAGTTGGTGATGGACAGGGTGGCCTAGTGTGGTGGGATTTATGTGATCGCAAAGAGTCGGACACAACTGAGCAACTGAAGTGACTGAAGTAATATAATGTATATTGGTGAGCCCCAAGGTCTCAGGATTCTGGTGAGTAGATGGAGTAGGCAGTTTTACAGTATGGTTCAGGATAACTTTTATTACAAGATATCATACATACAAATGAAATGTATCTGTGTGTGTGTGTGTATATATATGTGTGTGTGTGTATATATATATATATATATGTATATATATATATATATGTATATATATATATATGTATATATATAAGCTCTTTCTTTCAATGAAGAATAACAAAGTGACATGTATATATGACCCAGCTGAAGAAAAAGAACATTACCAGGACCTTGGGAGCTCCCTGCATGTATATGTATCACTGTCCATCTTCCCTTCCTTTCCCATGCCATAAGCATTATGACACACTGCTTTAACTGTTCTCTTGGTTTTTTTTTTTTTTTTTGAAGTGTTTTTTTATTACATGTTTATATCCCCAAATCATATGTTGTTAGTTTTTTCTGTTTTTGACACTTGTCAAAAATTCTGTTTTTTTCCGTGACATGCTTTCCTTCATAAATGTTATGCTTGTGAGATTCATCTGTATAGATTCATTTAGTGGTAACCCCCCTTTCTCTACCCACAGCTGTTAGTATTTTGTAGTATTCTAGGATTGCAAATCTTCAACTTCAGTAGGTCATGCATATTCACCAAGATGATTTTATTTATTTGCCCTTCAGTTTTCAGCTTTTCAAGCCCCTGTCTCCCTTAGGAAATATATAATGTCATAAACATACTCACACATTCACGACACAATAAGATCATCAAGTATGTGTTTTTCTGCAACTTTTCAATACATAATTCTCACCTTTCTTTTCATTGCAGTAGTTTTATCTTATCTAGCACACAGACTGTATTTAACTTTTGTACGGTATATAGTTCGGTCCGAGGCAGAAGAGAAGGAGAGACTACCTCAACGGAAGTAGGTTACCTTTATTCAGGCAAGGAGGGTGACAGTCGGCCTAACAACCAGGTTGAGATGACTGAGATGTCAAAGAGAGACTAGGCCTGTGATCCTTCCCTTTTAGATTTGGCTGCTTTCTTGCTCATAATATCATTCACCTTTTTCCTCTAGACTGTCTTTCCTATAAACTGAAATATATATCTAAAGGCTTGGTGGATTCAAGGTTAACATTTTTGGCTAGAACATCTTTGGTGATACAGATATCATGTTGAATCATACCAGAAGACACAAAATATCTGGTTGATCCACTGTGAGTGTTGCTAAGATTGACCCAGGATTAGGATGATGACAATATGATGCCTCCATTGTATGGATGTATTTTTCCCTTGTGTATTGAAAATAATCTGTATGTTGCTTCTGGCACTATGCAAAAAACATTGTTTGATACCAGCTATTCACTTCATTGTTTTAAAATTGATTGGTATTCCTTATATGAATAAGTGTTTTCATTAGGACTTAGAAAATGATGTTTTTGTTTAGGTCTTTGATTCCTTCTACATTTAATAGCTACCACTGAATGCCAGTTTCTTAATTTACAAAAAGGAACATACCTTTATAGCATTATTGTGCTGTGCTAAGTTGCTTCAGTTGCCTATGACTCTTTGTAAACACAGGGACCATAGCTCGCCAGGCTTCTCTGTCCATGGGATTCTCCAGACAAAAATATTGGAGTGGGTCGTCATGACCTTCTCCAGGGGATCTTCCTGACCCAGTGATTGAACCTGCCATTTTATTGTCTCCTGCATTTTCAGGTTGGTTCTTTACCACTAGCGCCACCTGGGAAGCCCTTTATAGCATTATTGGTATCTACCAATAAGTACCTATTTCCAAGATTCAAGTCATTTGGGAAACTGAATTAATTGTAAGATTACTTAATTGAGATGGACAAAGAGATTTAGATTTCCTGAAGCAGGATAGTACTTAAGAGCACAGACTCTGGGCCCAGACTAGATAGGTTCCGATATTAACTTTGCCATTTACTGGGTATGTGGCTTTGGGTACAGTACTTAAGCCCTGTTGTCTGTTTTCCCATCCTTTACTGCCTAATGTATACCTGTAGACAAAGAATAGTAAGTAAAGGAAAAATGAAAAAAAAAAAAAAATTATTAGGGGTTGGGTTATGGGTGAGTAAAATATTTTCCTTAGCATTGTGTCATATTTGCAGTGCAAGAGAGAAATGAAAAAGAAAAGTCATGCTGATTTTTAGATGTTTTTAATGTGTATTTTCAAGTGCAAGATCATTGACAAATGACTGACAAACCTTTTACATTGATTTTGGTTTATCTCTCTCATTACAGTGTTTTAGAAATTCTTAATGCAATAAAATTGTTATTTTCATTAGATAAAATTTTATGTTTTGTTTTATTTTAGTAAACTCAGTGTAATCACTGTTCAGCTTTTTAATAAATAGTATAAAATATTATCCTCAAGGTTTTCTCAATGAAATGTAGCCAATTTTCTCTTAAATACATAAGACTACGTGTAAAACTTAATTTGAAGTGGTTTACCTCAAGGAATGATATATAGTAACAAATTCATAGGCTCTTTCAAAATTTAGTTCATAAGGATCATAAGGTTTTTCTCTCTACTTTTTAAAAAATGGATTTCATGAAAGGATTCGTATAAGGAAGAAAGGTTATTTGTTGCATGATTTTGTAACATTCTTGGGATAAGCACAATCTCTCTTATCATCTATTTTAGTCTTATAGCTTTATAAGTAATACACTAAAGGTCATTTTTCTTCTGTGACACCTAAGTAAAATATGTTCTGAACAAGAGACTTTATTTTCCTTATCACAAGTTAAATATTGCTATTAAATTTGAAGAGAGCTCAGCTGGGATATACTTTGCTCTGAAAGATGATTTTAGTCATTTAAATTGATAAAATTTAAATTGATAAAACAGAAATACTAGCATTAAGAAAATTAAGTGAAAATTAATTGTAGTTGAATCTGTTTATTTCCTGGTATGAAATAGGTCTTTGTCAAATATTATATTACTTAGTAAAACTTTCATTAAGAGATTGAGTTGATATAGTTTTCTCAAAGAACAAAATACTAAATGTCAGTTTTCCAAGGGATTATTTTATTTCATAGACTCAGCCTTTCATTATGTCACTAAATTTCATATTAAATTTTATTTTTTAAATGTTTTATTATGGCCAGTTTCAAACTTAAAAAAAAGAGAATAATAAAACCCCTCATGTACCAGTTTCCCAGTTTCAACTGTTATCAATTTATGGCCTATCTCTTTCATTTGGTACCATCCACCTTCTCATTTCAGCTTCCAATCCTGGATTATTTTAATGAGAATCCTATATGTCATATTGTTCTCCATCTGTAAATATTTCAATATGTATCTAAAGGATAAGGGCTTACCTTTTTAAAAATAACTACAGTTCTTTTGGACTGGGCTTCCCAGGTGGCCTAGTGGCAAAGAATTCACCTGCCAATGCAAGGGATGCAGATTCAATCCCTGGGTTCGAAAGATCACCTGGAGAAGGAAAGGGTAGCCCACTCCAGTATTCTTGCCTGGGAAATTCCACGGAGATAGGAGCCTGGTGGGCTACAGTCTGTGGGGTCGCAAAGAATTGGACATGACTGAGCACTCACTTACTCACTCCCAATTGTTACTCCTCCATGCAGGAATTTATCTAGGACAGTTTTTCATTTTCCTGAGTTCATAGGGCCCAACTCCATCTCCACTTTCTCACCTCTAGCATTCCCAGGGGTACCTTGGCACTCATCCACAGCTTAGAGTCTGTAATGTCCCCTCCCACTTGCTGCTGTTATTCTCAGAATGACCTCCCAAGCTTCAGTGAGTACCTGATTTTGGGGTTTTCTGGCCATCAATGCTGTCACAGATTTCTTTGTCTTCCGGTCATTTTCCTTGTACAGTTTCTGATACCAGGCGGATCTTACAGCTATTGAAGTTTCCTAATGACCCACTTGTATTTTGGAGTTCATCACAATATTTTGTCACCTATCTTTGTTGTAGATCTTGTCCCTGGGTGTTTGGTTTTGGTATCCTGGTTGCACTGTCTATTTTTATGGGGGTCTTAGGGGGAGATTCAGAAATTTTGCTCCTAATGCCATCTTCCCTGAATCCTGTTTTTAAGTTCAAGCCATTTGCATAAGAACAGAGGCCAAGTTGTTGATCTGTCATTAACATTCACCTTTGAGAACTTGCAACAAACCTTACAGATCACTTGCTTCTAGTTCTTCATTTTATCTATAAGGATATTTATAAGGAAGCTGAATTCCAGAAAGGTTAAGTGACTTTTCAGATATTTACTATAAGCCTGAAAACAAGAATCCAGTTTTCCTAATATTGAAACGGTGCTCTTATTCAGTCAGTTCAGTCGCTCAGTCATGTCCGACTCTTAGCGACCCCATGGACTACAGCAGGCCAGGCTTCCCTGTCCATCACCAACTCATGGTTGGTTAAACTCATGTCCATTGAGTTGATGATACCATCCAGCCATCTCATCCTCTGTCGTCCCCTTCTCCTTGTGGCTCAGCTGGTAAAGACTCCACCTGTAATGCAGGAGACCTGGGTTTGATCCCTGGGTTGGGAAGATGCCCTGGAGAAGGGAAAGGTTACCCACTCCAGTATTCTGACCTGGAGAATTCCATGGACTGTATAGTTCATGGGGTCACAAAGAGTTGGACACGACTGAGTGAATTTCACTTCACAGTGCTCTTATTAGATGTTCCTAAAAATTCACATGAACAAAGCTAGTGGAGGTGATGGAATTCCAGCTGAGCTATTTCAAACCCTGAAAGATGATGCTGTTAAAGTGCTGCACTCGATATACCAGCAAAATTGGAAAGCTCAGCAGTGGCCACAGGACTGGAAAAGGTCAGTTTTCATTGCAATCCCAAAGAAAGACAATGCCAAAGAATGTTAAAACTACCACACAATTGCAGTAGTTTGAACTTATCTCACACACTAGCAAAGTAATGTGAACATTCTCCAGGCTAGGCTTCAACAGTAGGTGAACCAAGAACTTTCAGATGTTCAAGCTGAATTTAGAAAAGGCAGAGGAACCAGAGATCAAATTGTCAGCATCCATTGGATAATCGAAAAAGCAAGAGAATTCCAGAAAAATATCTACTTCTACTTCATTGTTTATGCTAAAGCCTTTGACTCATAACAAACTGTGGAAAATTCTTCAAAAGATGGCAATACCAGACCACCTGACCTGCCTCCTGAGAAATCTGTATGCAAGTCAAGAAGCAACAGTTAGAACTGGACATGGAACAATTGATTGTTTCAAAATTGGGAAAAGAGTACTGTAAGGCTCTATGTTGTCACCTTGCTTGTTTAACTTATGTGCAGAGTACATCTTGCAGAATGCCAGACTGTATGAAGCACAAGCTGGAATCAAGATTGCTGGGAGATATATCAATAACCTGAGATATACAGATGAAACCACTCTGATGGGAGAAAGCAAAGAGGAACTAAAGAGCTCCTGATGAAAGTGAAAGAGGAGGGTGAAAAAGTTGGCTTAAAATTCAGCATTCAAAGAACTAAGATTATGGCATCCAGTCCTATCACTTCATGGCAAATAGGTGGGGAAACAATGGAAAGAGTGACAGACTTTATTTTCTTGGGCCCTAAAATCGCTGCAGATGGTGATTGCAGCCATGAAATTATTATTATTTTTTTAAATTTTATTTTATTTAACTTTATAATACTGTATTGGTTTTGCCATATATCAAAATGAATCTGCCACAGGTATACATGTGTTCCCCATCCTGAACCCTCCTCCCTCCTTCCTCCCCATACCATCCCTCTGGGTCGTCCCAGCGCACCAGCCCCAAGCATCCAGTATCGTGCATCGAACCTGGACTGGCGACTCGTTTCATATGTGATATTATACATGTTTCAATGCCATTCTCCCAAATCATCCCACCCTCTCCCTCTCCCACAGAGTCCAAAAGACTGTTCTATACATCAGTGTCTCTTTTGCTGTCTCGTATACAGGGTTATTGTTACCATCTTTCTAAATTTCATATATATGCATTAGTATACTGTATTGGTGTTTTTCTTTCTGGCTTACTTCACTCTGTATAATTGGCTCCAGTTTCATCCATCTCATTAGAACTGATTCAAATGTATTCTTTTTAATGGCTGAGTAATACTCCATTGTGTATATGTACCACAGCTTTCTTATCCATTCATCTGCTGATGGACATCTAGGTTGTTTCCATGTCCTGTGCAGCCATGAAATTAAAAGACACTCCTGGAAAAAAAAGCTATGACCAACCTAGACAGCATATTAAGAAGCAGAGACAATACTTTGCCTGCAGAGCTCCATAGAGTAAAAGTTATCATTTTTCCAGTAGTCATGTATGGATGTGAGAGTTGGACCATAAACAAAGCTGAGTGCTGAAGAATGCCAGCTATGTATGGCATTCTGACTGTAGAATGGTTGACGTTGACTTCTTGGGCAACCTCTTGTGTAGTTGTAAGAGGATCAGCCTCAGTGATGGCTCTTGGTTGTTGTCAGCTTCCCATGGCTGACTACCGTGCTCCTCATCTTCAAGGCTCTTGTTTCCTTTGCAAAACTTCTTGAACTACCGCTGCGTTGTACATTCATTAGCAGTTCCTGAGTCAAATGCCTTGTTCATGTTGTGAATTGTCTCTGGTACTTTACTACCCATTTTTAACTTGAATAAAAAAAATAGCTCAAATGTGCTTTTTGTCTAACATTTCTGGAGTGTAAAATAAATACAAAATAAACAGCAAGTAATGTTAGCAAAAAAACATAAAGCGAGAAATGTGTATTAAGATGATGTATAACATAGCCACATTTATTTAAGAATGTATTCCAGTATGAAACAGGAAAATTCAACAATGCAAAACTGCGATTACTTTTGTACCAACCTAATAACTCTAACTAGATAACTTCAGGTTTGTTATTGAAGGGATAGGAAGAGAAAGGAAGGGAACTGGCATTTATTGAATATAAGCAACATGCTTGGAGACCCTGTGTAAGGTGTTTTATATCATTTTTACCATATTCCTCCCTGTACCCCTATGAAATATATTATTAGCCCCATATTATGGTTGAATAACATTGTACTTGTATATTTGTACTCAAAGTTTTTACAGTGTATTTCCAGTGTAATGCTGTGTGAGTTGACCCTGATCTAAGGTGTAAAAGTCGCTCAGTCATGTCTGACCCTTTGCGACCTCATGGACTATACAGTCCATGGAATTCTCCAGGCCAGGGTAGCCTTTCCCTTCTCTAGGGGATCGTCCTAATCCAGGGATTGAACCCAGGTCTCCTGCATTGCAGGCCTATTCTTTACCAGCTGAGCCACCAGGGAAGCTGATCTAAGGTATTTGTTTCTAACTCATGTCTGGCTTTCCCTTGTGGGAGAGATTGTATAATTCATTGTAAGCATATGTATATTCCATATAAAAATGCCTCACAGGGATGTGTGAATTTGAGTAATGATTCAGAAGTAAGTAGTTCACTTTTTATGGTGCCAAGTCTTAAAAAAAAACATTGTTTTGAAATTAGTCAAGGGTTTAAAAGCTATTAAAATTGAGCTTATAAATATTAATTTAAACAAAACCAGCAGTTACGTATTTTGCTAAATTGTAAGTAAGACCAAAAGGTTTAATTATGTTAACTTTTCCAAAACAGGAATTTAAGAAATGTGAAAGCTAAAGCTCCAGTTTTATGCAAATTCATCCTTCATGCTGTGACTAGAGGTATTTTTCTGAAATGCTGATTTGATCTTGTTCTTAAGGCTAAAATCTTAGACTCTCTGTTGCTTACAGGTTCAAGTTCAGACACCACAGTTTGGCTCCAGCTACACTATGTGGCATTATTTTTTGATACTCTCTTCCTTCACCCTTTGCCAAGAATATTCCCTTCCACTTTCTTCTACAGTTTTCAGTTGAGTTATTATAGATCTGAAAGACTGAGCTGGTTTGTGTCCTCTGCTCTTCAGAGCTTTTCCATGACTACCCTTTACAGAGGGAATGCTTCTTTCCTTCGTGTTCCTTTAACAGTTTTAATTATATTTATTATTTTAAATCTTTTAAATTCTTGTTGTTTAGACTCTGAGGTCTTTTAGGCTAGAAATTACCTTTATCTATTTTTTTTTTTTTTCCTATCTATCACAGTCTGTTCTGTCCCCCCCTTTCCCCATTACCTTATCTCTTTCTTCTCTTTCTTCAAACAAATGTTTATAGAGAATCTACTGTGTGCCTCCTCTGTTCAAGGCACTTGGTGTTTATTGAATGAGTGGGAAGAAGTATGAAATCCTGGCCAGGAAAACTTTAGCTGTGTTATTAGCTTGTTGTTTTAATCATTTTAAGCATGAAGATAATAGGCTCTTGCCATTTAACATTGGAATGGTCTATTGCTTTCACCAACTTGTGTGAGACTATTAAGGGAAAACACAAATGATGGTCATTTTCGTTTTGTGTGATTTGGATTCAGATCAGTATTGAAATCCGTTCTTGGCTTTACTTTGTCAGTAGAGACATGTCTTCTGACAATGTTGATTGCAGCGTTGGAAATAACCACATGCCTATTTGCCTATCCAAGGTAACAGCTAATTTGAGCCAGATAGAGAAGAGTAATTTTATTACTGTTTGCCATTGGAGTTGGCATCTGGTAAAAATGGGTGTATGTTTGGAGTAGTATTTAGGTGAAAATGTACTGCTTCTAAAATACCTCTCTGAAGAGAATAAAAATAGGTATTCTTTATAGAACAAATACCCTCTGCTAACAATTAACAGTCCTCCAAGGCAGATGGTGGTATTTCCATTGATGGATGAAGAACTAAAGGCCTGAGGTTGCAGAGCTAGTTAAGCAGCAAAACTAAAATTCAAACTTTGCTCTGTCTGACTGGGACCATTCCTCTTGCATTATGTTACCATCCTGCCCTTACATCCTCATTCTCAGACTCAAGTCCAAATTGGAAAGAGTGAATTTATCATGGTAATTTGAATTTGTGATACTGAATTACTGAATTGCTTGATCTTTGGCAAGTAATTTAACATTTCTCATCCCATTTTTTTCCACATGGATAATACTGCTTCCCTCCCAGGGTTATCAGATCAGATCAGATCAGATCAGTCACTCAGTCGTGTCTGACTCTTTGCGACCCCATGAATCGCAGCACGCCAGGCCTCCCTGTCCATCACCAACTCCCGGAGTTCGCTGAGACTCACATCCATCGAGTCAGTGATGCCATCCAGCCATCTCATCCTCTGTCGTCCCCTTCTCCTCCTGCCCCCAATCCCTCCCAGCATCAGAGTCTTTTCCAATGAGTCAACTCTTCGCATGAAGTGGTCAAAGTGCTGGAGTTTCAGCTCTAGCATCAGTCCTTCCAGTGAATATTCGGGACTGGTTTCCTTTAGGATGAATTGGTCGGATCTCCTTGCAGTCCAAAGGACTCTCAAGAGTCTTCTCCAACACCACAGTTCAAAAGCATCAATTCTTCGGCACTCAGCCTTCTTCACAGTCCAACTCTCACATCCATACATGACCACAGGAAAAACCATAGCCTTGACTAGACGGACTTCTGTTGGCAAAGTAATGTCTCTGCTTTTTTGGTCATAACTTTCCTTCCAAGGAGTAAGCGTCTTTTAAATTCATGGCTACAGTCACCATCTTCAGTGATTTTGGAGCCCAGAAAAAGAAAGTCTGACACTGTTTCCACTGTTTCCCCATCTATTTCCCATGAAGTGGTGGGACTGGATGCCATGATCTTCGTTTTCTGAATGTTGAGCTTTAAGTCAACTTTTTCACTCTCCACTTTCACTTCCATCAAGAGACTTTTGAGTTCCTCTTCACTTTCTGCCATAAGGGTGATGTCATCTGCATATAATGAAGAATAAGTGATTATTCTGATGTATATGAAAATACATTGTGAATCATAAAGCTCTGTGCTGATATTTGGTGGTATATTATTAATGCTGTCTTTATTACACACATAAACACACTAATTCTGCTTCCTGAATATTTCTTTGCTGTTGTCCTTTGTAACTAAGCCACTTAGTCAGTCACTGTTGGTCACTCAGTCATGTCCAACTCTTTGAGACCCCATGGACTGTAGCCCACCAGGCTCCTCTGTCCATGGAATTCTTCCGGCAGGAATACTGGACTGGGTAGCCATTCCCTTTTCCAGGGGATCTTGCTGATCCCGGGATCGAACCCAGGTCTCCTGCATTGCGGGCAGATTCTTTCTCATCTGAGCCACCAGGGAAGCCCACTAAACCACTTAGCAGCCTGTAAAGTAGCATAGTGACTGCATTTCTTTAAAAAGAAAACTTACTTTTTATGTATAAAGAGTTTATGTATACATGTTTATGTATAAAGAGTTAAGGTAAAATGTTAGAACAATACAGTTTTTACCGTTATGAAGAACTAAGCGTACTTAGCTTTTTAGAATTGTCATTTCTTCCTCCTATTTCTTTCTACACTATAAACTTTCACTTTTTTTCCTTTGAATTATATCTTAAGTTAAGGTTGCAACTTTATAATGGCTTATTTCCAATAATTGATATTTAATGGCTATATCTACTACATTTGGTCAGAACGTCTCTTTTGAACTAAACATTTTATACCCACAAAGTACCCAGCACTGGAAAACTAGTTCTTCCATGAATGCAGATGCAGCTTTTGTTTAATGTGATTTTTAACTAGAAATTGGCTACATCGGTTGCTTCCATATGCTTGTTGCTTTTTTACATAAAGAAGATAAGCATTCTCTTTTCTTGAAATCTTTGATGGTTAATGTTTTGTTTAAACTGTTGCCAGAAGGATGCTGTTTCTTTTCTACTAGGTAAAAATTCAAGAGGACCATGGTATCTCATTGTAGTGAAAGAGTCAGTAGCATCACTATAGAATTTCACTAAACTAGCTTTGTTCATCTGACTGATGTAAAATATTTTAGCCTCTGTTGAAATGGTACTCTTATGATAAAAAGTTATGGAAGAGTCTTGAATTTATAACATAGAGTGGTAACTAGCTGATGTAGCTGAACATCTGGATTTTTTTATTATAAAATTATCTTTGGTAAATATTTTTTGGTATTGGTATTAATAATAGTAATATATATTTCCCTTTATGATAACAAAGGGGCTTCCCTGGTGGCTCAGATGGTAAAGAGTCGGCCTGCAGTGCAGGAGACCCAGGTTCAATCCCTGGGTCAGGAACATCTCCTGGAGAAGGAAATGGCTACCCACTCCAGTATTCTTGCCTGGAAAATCCCATGGACGGAGGAGACTGGCAGGCTACAGTCCATGGGGTCACAAAGAGTCGGGCATGACTGAGCGACTTCACTTTCACTTTATGATAACAAACTTTATGATATGGCTTAATTTAATTTCAAAACAGTAATGTTCTTATCAAACTACTGTATTAAGCAGAAGTGAAATGATGTATCATGTAAATGACCTTTTTAAAAATTAGTTAGCCTATTGCTTAAACTGAAAAATATATACCATTACCCCTAAGAGACAATGTGACTTGAAGTTAGATTTATGTTAAAATTTCAACTCTAGAGCTTTTTTTCTAAGCATTGGGCAGCAGGTTAACCAGTTTGCACCCCAGTTTCTTCTTCATCTCTAAAATGTGTATGCAGATCCTTTTCTGTCAGTGCATTTGAGAGAATCCGATCAGCTAATATGTGAATATAGTTTCTGAAACAAAGTGCTTGTATGAACAATATTTTGACAGTTGCTCATTTATGGTACGGAGAAGGCAATGGCACCCCACTCCAGTACTCTTACCTGGAAAATCCCATGGGTGGAGGAGCCTGGTAGGCTGCAGTCCATGGGGTCGCGAAGAGTCGGACACAACTGAGCGACTTCCCTTTCACTTTTCACTTTCATGCATTGGAGAAGGAAATGGCAACCCACTCCAGTGCTCTTGCCTGGAGAATCCCAGGGTGGGGGTGCCTGGTGGGCTGCCATCTATGGGGTCGCACAGAGTCGGACACAACTGAAGTGACTTAGCAGTTAGCATTTATGGTAATTGGCAGATAAAAAGAATTTAAGTACTTGAGTTTTAAAACATCTCCCTTCCACATGATAAAATTTTCAGTATTACTAGTATATGTTCAAGAAGCATCATTCAAGTATAATATAAACTTTATAATTTTGAATACAAGAATGAGCCTCTTTTGTTAAACTCTTCTATACAACAGTGGTATGAATTGAACATTTTTTGTGCTTTATATATATATATATATATTTTTTTTTTTTTCTACATCCTAAATGATACAGGTGTATGTTTTTATAGGTTTGCCTGAATCCATCATTGCAGCTGCATGTTCAAGAAGTGGCCAGAGGGTTCTGCATGTTGATTCGTAAGTTTATCAGTGGTAGCATTTGATACTTCCTAAATATCTCTATACAAAATTAAAATTTAAATATACATACATATGTGTGTACATATATATGTCCAATATAAACTTTTAAAGTTAGAAAAATTATTAGAATTGTTTAATTTTCACCAAAAACATGGGAAATATATAATGTATGGGTTCTCCTATTATAGTTTGTGAAATAGTGATCTCTTTCCTTTAAATATAAACCAAACATACCATAACTATTTTTCACATGAATGATTTTGTTTTTCTAAATGATAATTTTCCACAAGGCTTGGAAACCTCATACTTACCCTTTTAATCATATATGTATGTGGGTATGTAAACCCTGTATATGCTGTTGTATTTTAGATGTGGCATTCGATAGTTGAAGAAATCAGCTAATAGAGTATGTGATTTTCTTGTAAAATCTTAACTACGAGTTTTCTAAAATATCTAGAATTTTGTTTTTTCCCCTTTTCCTTAAATGTGATGATAAAAAGGAAGTAAATGGCAAATTCAACTTTAAGGTAAAGTATAAATCTTTCCATTCCTGCTTCCTTCAGAAACAAATCCTTAACTTTCCACCTACCTATTTAATGCTTTTGACCTTTGTATTTTGGCACTTTAATTGTTCATTAAAATGGAGTAGAAAGGAAACATGAAATAATGACTTATATTTGCTGTTTGATAGTAACAGGTTTTTCAAAATGCCAGAATGCAAAGAATAACTAGATTTATTACAGCTTACAGTGCCTTCTCATATATTATCCCATTGCAAGTATGTAGGAATCCAAAAGTGGTATTAATTCATTTACCCTTTCTAAATGTATTTTCAAAATATATTAATTCCCCAGTCATTGAATGAAATTTCTAAATTGAATTACTTTCTCTTCTTAAGTCCTGCCCTTGGAATTCTCTTTCACTGTTATATGCACACACACACCCCACAGTGAACCACTCAGTCGTGTCTGACTCTGCGACCGTAGCTTGCCAGGCTTCTCTGCCCATGGGGGTTCTCCAGGCAAGAATACTGGAGTGGGTTGCCATGCCCTCCTCCAGGGGATCTTCCTGATCCAGGGATCGAACCTAGGTCTTTTGCATTGCAGGTGGATTCTTTACCATCTGAGCCACCAGGGAAATCTGTTCTGTGTGCAACTGCTGTGTTAATGTCTTATTTCAGTCTTTTTGACATATGGATTCACATGCCAAAAAATGTGCTGCCTTGAATGCTGAGGTACTAGACCAGTATGCTTTAAAAAGGCTTAATAAGAACATAAATCAAATTTATTTCTGATAACATTAATTAACCTAAAACTGAAAATGAAATCTCAAATTTGCCAAAGTTATCTGCTGTGTTTGCACTGTAAGCTACTTCCTATATCAGCTTCTTTACACATGTAATTTAATACCCATCACAGCCAAGTGAGGGTGGTGTTATCCTAATTTAACAAATTGGAAATGTGGGGCATAGTGAGGTTAAGTAAGAATTCTAACTTTACCCAGCTAGTGCATGTCTTTTTCTAAAACCCAAGATCTTCCCAGAATTAAGAATATTTTATAAATCACATAGGGTTTACTGATAATATAAAATAAATTTTGATTAGGAATATAAGTTAAATCTAATTTTGATAAGCAGTAGGTCAGAAAGACTTGATAATGTTAAAAACTTATACCTTAAATAGTATTTCAAACTGACAGAACGTTTTCTTCTATTTTAGATCCTCACACTTGGTAGCTTTTGAGAGTTTAGATACATCTAGATATTGATTTATAAGATGGTTTTCTGCTCTATACCACGCTTAAATATTTTCTCATTTTTTTTCATTTTTTCCATTATGGCTCTTCATGTTGCTGTTGCTGTTTGTTGTTCAGTTGCTCAGTCATGTCCTACTCTTTGCAACCTCATGGACTGCAGCATGCCAGGCTTCCCTGTCCTTCACCATCTCCTGGAGCTTGCTCAAACTCCTGTCCATTGAGTCGGTGATGCCATGCAACTATCTCTGTCGTTTTCTTCTCCTCCTGCCTTCAGTCTTTCCCAGCATAAAGGTCTTTCCTAATGAGTTGACTCTCTGCATCAGGTGGCAGTATTGGAGCTTCAGCTTCAGCATCAGTCCTTCTAATGAATATTCAGGATTGATTTCCTTCAGGGTTGACTGGTTTGATCTCCTTGCATCCAAGGGACTCTCAAGAGTCTTCTCCAGCACCCCAGTTCAAAATCATCAATTCTTTGGTACTCAGCCTTCTTTATGGTCCAACTCTCACATCCATACATGACCACTGGAAAAACCATAGCCTTGACTAGACAGACCTTTGTTGGCAAAGTAATGTCTCTGCTTTTTAATATGCTGTCTAGATTTGTCATAGCTTTTCTTCCAAGAAGCAAGCATCTTTTAATTTCATGGCTACAGTCATCATCTGCAGTGATTTTGGAGCCTCCAAAAATAAAGTCTCTCACTGTTTCCATGGTTTCCCCATTTATTTGCCATGAAGTGATAGGACTGGATGCCATGATCTTAGTTTTTTGAATGTTGAATTTTAAGCCAGATTTTTCACTCTCCTCTATCACCTTCATTAAGAGGCTCTTTAGTTCTCTTTGCTGTCTGCCATAAGGTTGGTGTCATCTGCATATTTGAAGTTACTGATATTTTTCTTGGCAATCTTGATTCCAGCTTGTGCTTCATCAAGCCTGGCATTTTCCATGATGTGCTCTGCATATAAATTAAATAAGCAAGGTGATAATATATCTCCTTGATGTACTCTTTTGCCAATTTGGAGCCAGTCTGTTGTTTCATGTCCAGTTCTAAATGCTGCTTCTTGACCTGCATAAAGTTTTCACAGGAGGCAGGTAAGGTTGTCTGGTATTCTCATCTCTTTCAGAATTTTTCAGTTTGTTGTGATCCACAAAAATCAAAGGCTTTGGCATAGTCAATAAAGCAGAAGTAGATGCTCTTCTGGAATTCTCTTGCTTTTTTGATGATCCAGTGGATGATGGCAATTTGATCTCTGGTTCCTCTGCCTTTTCTAAAACCAGCTTGAACACCTGGAAGTTCTCAGTTCATATACTGTTGAAGCCTAACTTGGAGAATTTTAAGCACTACTTTGCTAGTGTATGAAATGAATGCAGTTGTGTGGTAGTTTGAACATTCTTTGGCATTGCCTTTTTTAGGGATTGGAATGAAAACTGACCTTTTCCAGTCCTATGGCCACTGCTGAGTTTTTCAAATTTGCTGGTGTATTGAATGTAGTACTTTCACAGCATCATCTTTTAGGACTTGAAATAGCTCAGCTGGAATTCCATCACCTCCACTAGCTTTGTTCGTATAGATGCTCCTAAGGCCCACTTGACTTCGCTTTCCAGGATGTCTGGCTCTAGGTGAGTAATCACACCATCATGGTTATCTGGGTCTTGAAGATCTTTTTTTGTATAGTTTTTCTTTGTATTCTTGCCACCTCTTCTTAATATCTTCTGCTTCTGTTAGGTCCATACTGTTTCTGTCCTTTATTGAGCCCATCTTTGCATGAAACGTTCCCTTGGTGTCTCTAATTTTCTTGAAGAGATATCTACTCCTTCCCATTCTATTGTTTTCCTCTATTTCTTTGCATTGATCACTGAGGAAGGCTTTCTTGTCTCTTCTTGCTATTCTTTGGAACTCTGCATACAGATGGGTTTATCTTCCCTTTTCTCCTTTGCCTTTCACTTCTTCATAGGGAAAGGAGAAGAGAAATAGAAGATTCATAGGGAAAGATGATTCAATCTTTCCCATGTCCTTTTATTTCCTTTTTTTTGTTGTTGTTGTTTTAGTTTTCTCCTTTGAGTTTTATTGTGATAAAATTGCCATACAATACTGTGTAAGTGTAAGGTATATAGCATAATGATTTGACTTACATCATGAAATGATTAGCACAATAAGTTCAGTGAGCATTCATCATCTCACATAGGTACAAAATGAAAGAAATAGAAGAAAATTTTCCTTGTGATGTGAAGTCTTAACTTTCATATATAACATAAGGCAGTGTTAAGTTATATTTGCCATGTTGTAGATTATGTCCCTAGTACTTATAAGTATTAGCGATGTAATATCCCCATTGAACCTTTTGACTGCCTTCATACAGTACCCCCTCCCATACCTGCCCCACCTCCAGCCTCTGGCACCAGAAATCTGATACCTCTTTTCCTATGCTAGTCCTTTTATTTGTGCTTTACATCTACAATAGTACCATATATCCCTGTTCCATGTACATAGTTTCCCATACTTTATTAAAAAAAAATAACCTTTAAATTGTAGTTTAAAAAAAAATAACATAAAACTTGCCATCTTAACTATTTCTAAGCATATATAGTTGAATAGTTTTGAGTATATTCCTAATTGTTGTATAGCAGATCTTCAGAACTCTTTTGATGTTATAAACCTGAAACAGTATGCCCATTAAACAATAACTCCTCATTTCTTTTCCCCCCAGCTCCTGGCAACTCTCATTCTGCTTTCTGTCTCCATGAATTTTACTTCTCTAGATACCTCATATAGGCTTCCCAGGTGGTGCTAGTGGTAGACATGAGACAAGGAGTTCAATCCCTGAGTTGGGAAGATTCCCTGGAGGAGGGCACAGCAACCCACTCCAATATTTTTGCCTAGAGATTCCCCATGGAAACAGGAGCCTGGCAGGCTACAGTATGTAGGGTCACATAGAGTCAGACCACTGAAACGACTTAGTACACATGCACACAGATACCTCATATAATGGGAATTAGATATTATTTGTCTTTTTGTAACTGGCTTATTTCAAACAGTATAGTGTCCTCAAGGCTCATCTATTTTGTATCATGTGTTAGAATTTCCTTCCTTTTTAAGATTGAATAATATTCCATTGTATGTTTACCCAATACAACGTATTCTTTCATCTGTTGATAAATGCTTGACTCACTTCCACCTCTGGCACATAGTAAATAATGCTGCTATGAACATGAATGTGCAAATATATCTTCAAGATCCTGCATTTAGTTCTTTTGGATATATACCCAGAATTGGGATTACCAGATCATATAGTAATTCTATTTTTAAGTGTTTTGAGAAACTGCCATACTATTCTTGATAGCAATGGAAACTTAAAATTCTTACTATTAATTTTTCCTTTTTCTGTTTTTCACTGCTCTGTCTTGGTAGAGATTTGTCTATATTATTAGTCTTTTCAGAGAACCAGGTTTTGCTTTATTGTAACTTTCTTTGGTATCTTTGTTTTCTATCTAATTAATATCTATGCTTATCTTTATTGTTTCCATCCTCCTTTCTTTGGCTTGAGATTGGTCTTGTCCTTTTTCTAACTTCTAGAATTGAATTCTTAGTTCTTTGTATTTTAGCTTTATTTTTAGTGTGTTTATGGTTTTAGCTCCCTCTTAGGATCACAGTAGCTATCTTGTATAAGTTTTAAGTCTTATAGCCATATGATCTCTTTTTTGATCCATTAGTTATTTAGAAATATGTTTTTAAATTTCTAGATACATTTTTTATTTCAATATCTTACTGAATTTATAATTTTGAACACTCGTGACAAAACAGGGAAGTGAGAAAGTAAAGTTCTAATGTGCCTATTCATTCTTCCTGCCTGCAACCCACTGTTACCTTTTTATGTGTCCTACAATATGCTCGCCAGAAAAAGAGAATGAGGAAAAAATATGTAACTTTTTATCATGTTTAAATTTGATTCAGTATAGAAAAAAATCAGGATACTGAGTAGTTCCAGCACCATGGATTCCTCATTTTGTCTTTCTATGTCTGTACCCACCTCCTTCCTCTACCTCCCCTATTTCTAGCCTCAGCAACTTGATTTTAGCTGTATAATTTTGTCATTTTGAGGATGAAATTGTACAGTGTACATTTTGGCTTTGGCTTTTTTCACTCAGCATAGTTCATCCAAGTTGTTACTTGGAGATTTATCAGTAGTTTTTTTTCCCCTTTTTTATTACTGAGTAGTATTCTGTATTCTGTATGTATCATAGTTTGTTTAACCATTCACCTGTTGAATGGCATTTGAACTGATTCTAGTTTTTGGCTCCGATAGAATTGTTGTGTTAACATTTATCTATAGGTTTTTGTGTGTGTGAACTTAAGTTTTTATTTTTCTGGGATAAATGCTCAGCAGTTCACTTGCTGGGTCATATGGTAATGGCATGTTTATTTTAGTTTATTAAGAAATGCAGTCTAGTTTTCAGAGTGCCTATACCATTTTACAGTCCCACTAGCAATGTATGAGTGTTCCAGTTTCTGTTATCTTTGACAGCATTTGTTGTTGTTAACTCTTTTTGGTGGGGGATTGAGGAAGGTTCAATTCTGGCTAGTGTGTAGTGATATCTCATTGGGGTTTTACTTCACACTTCCCTAATGTCTAAGGATGTTGGCCAGTTTTCAGGTGCTTATATGGTATCTGTGTATTCTCTTTGATAAAACATCTTCATGTCTTTAGACTGTTTTCAAGTTGGATTGTTTTACTGTTGAGTTTTGAGAGTTTTTCATACATTTCTTACCAAATATAATTTTTAATTATTCTTTTTTGAATAATCAATTTCTAATTTAATTACATTAATGTCAGATAATTAGCTCTGCATGATTTCAGTTATTTAGTGTTTTTGAGAATTGCTTTATGGTTTATAGCTATATGATTCCATGTGACTTAAAAGGTTTTTTTATGTTTTAGTATACTTTGTTTAAAGGAAAAATTGTACATTTTTAGAATGTTTTTATGAGTAAATTTAATGTAGAAATAAAACTAAAAAGGAAAACTTTTGCTGATTGTTGGATATGGAGATCCATCTCTTCATTAGATCAAACTTGTTAATTTTGTTGGTTCAGAATATCTGTTATCTGATTGCTCTATTAATTGGGAGGTGTTTATTAGAAATCACTTTTACTGACTGTGGCATTCTTATTTTTTCTTTATAATTCTATTAATTTTTGCTTTATGTATTCTTGAGTATTCATAAAAGCATGTAGATTTAGATTTGATGATATCTTTATGTAGTTTACCTTATGTTTTTTCCCCCTGCTAATGCCTTTTGCCTTAAAGTTTGTTTTTTATATTACATAGCAATTTCAGGTTTCCTTGTTTTTTCCCCCAAGATTTCTTCTCTGCCCTTTTATTTTCAGTCTTTCTGCATCTTAATATGTATGCATCTTACAAATAGCATATAAGTAGATTTTACTTTTGGAGAAGACAATGGCACCCCACTCCAGTCTTGCCTGGAAAATCCCATGAAGAGAGGAGCCTGGTGGGCTGCAGTCCATGGACACGACTGAGGGACTTCACTTTCACTTTTCACTTTCATGCATTGGAGAAGGAAATGGCAACCCACTCCAGTGTTCTTGCCTGGAGAATCCCAGGGACGGGAGCCTGGTAGGCTGCCGTCTGTGGGGTCGCACAGAGTCGGACACAACTGAAGTGACTTGGCAGCAGCAGCAGCAGCAACAGATTTTACTTTATTACTTCAATCTGGCAATCTGTTTTTTTTTAACTGAATTTAGTATATTTATCATGATTTACTAATATTTGTATATATTTCTACTCTTATTTGTGTGTTCCCTTTACTGTACCATTCCTTTTTTTTTTTCTTCTCTTAGCTTTCTGTCTTGTATTGGGTAGAGGTATATTTGTACTTTTTCCCTCTTCACAACTGGATTGGAATTAGAGATGAAATTTCTCTTCCTTTGGTCTAGAATATGCTTAAACTTTTGGCATATATATTCAAATTAAACTTTCAGAGTCATCAAAGTACTCTTTTCAAGCAATACAATGACCACCCCTTGCATATTGCTACCTAGCATTTTGGTAATACTTTGATCTTCTATCTTTTTTATTAATAGTTGATGCGCTGCCCTGGTGTCTCAGATGGTAAAGAATCTGCCTGCAATGTAGGAGACCCAGGTTCGATCCCTGGATTGGGAAGATCCTCTGGAGAAGGGAATGGCTATCCACTCCAGTATTCTTGTCTGGAGAATCCCACATGGACTGAGAAGTCTGCTGGGCTACACTCCATGGGGTCACAAAGAGTCAGACACAATTGAGTGACTAACACTTCATTTTTTGTACTTAATACTTGCTTGGATATGCTGTTGTGTTTATCGGTCTTTTTTTTTTTCTTTACTTACTCTTCATTCTGGAGACAATATCCTGCTTCCTTAAGTTCCTTCAACCTGAATGTTAGTATTAAGCTCTGTCTGTCTGTTAATGCCTTTGTTTCACTCTCAATCTCAAATTATAGTTTAGTTGATTCTGTGATTACACACTGAAGGTAATTTTCTTTCAGACTTTGTCCTTTAGCTTCTTTTGTTGTTGTTGAGAAATGTCATTCTTTGTTACATGAATTCTCTTTTTTTTCTGATTGTTTTAATATTCTGTTTGTCCTTATAGTTGTATAGTAATTTGTTGAGCTGTGGATTTTATTTCTATTTATACTTATTCAGAAATTGTTTTGTTTCTTGAAATCAGATGATTTATGCCTTTTCTTGGTGGGAAAACACTCAACTGTTTCTTCAAACATTATTTCTCTCTTATTCTTCCTTTTAGAAATTCTCTTATGTATTGCACCTTCTCATTCTATCCCCTAGGCCTTTTAAGGGCTTCCCTTGTGGCTCAGCTTGTAAAGAATCCACTTGCAATGTGGGAGGACCTGGCTTTGATCCGTGGGTCGGGAAGATCCTCTGAAGAAGGGAAAGACCTTTTAATATCTCGTTCATATTTTTCATCTTTTTACCTTTTGATACTACATTCTGAGTAGTTTCCTCACCTTTATCTTCTTGTTCTGGGGTTACCAACTATGGCCCACAGGTTAGCCACTTGTTTTTATTTATTTAATTTTTGTTGTGCTGTGTTACAGTCCATGGGATTCTCATTACAGTGGCTTCTCTTGTTGCAGAGCATGGGGTCTAGACACATGGACTCAGTAGTTATGGCTCATGGACTTAGTTGCCCCATGGCATGTGGAATCATTCCAGAACAGGGATCGAACCTGTGTCCCCTGCATTGGCAGATGGATTCCCATCCACTGTAATACCAGAGAATTCTCCACTTGTTTTTTAAAATAAAGTCTTATTGGAATACAACCATGATTATATACTTAACACCTGTTTACATAGTGGCATATTGACTGTGGCTGCTTTTACACTACAAAGGCAGAGTTAAGTAGCTTCAACAAAAACTGTATTATCTGCAAAGCCTGAAAATTTACTATCTGGCTCTTTATAGGAAATGTTTGCAGACCTCTAGTTCATTAGTTCTGTCTTGTTGTTGTTACTGTTTAGTTGCTAAAGCATGTGCCACTCTTTTGCAACTGCATGGACTGTAGGCCACCAGGCTCCTCTGTCCATGGGATTATCCCATCAAGAATATTGGAGTTGGTTGCTATTTCCTCCTCTAGGGGATCTTCCTGACCCAGGGATCAAACTTGCATAACCCACATCTTCTGCACTGCAGGTGGATTCTTTACTGCTGAGCCACCAGGGAATGCCAGTTTTGTCTTGTGTGTGTGCTCAGTTACTCAGTCATGTCCAACTCTTTGCGACCCCATAGACTGTAGTTCGCTAGGCTCCTCTGTCCATGGAATTTTCCAGGTAAGAATACTGGAGCAAGTTGCCATTTCCTACTCCAGGGGATCTTCCTGACCCATGTCTCTTGTGTCTCCTTAATTGACACTGTGCCACCTGGAAAGCCCAATTCTGTCTTGAAATATGTCTAATTTTTTATTTTACCTAGCTATTATTTTCCTAAATGACATTCATTTCTAGGAGTCCTATTGAGTAATTTTTTAAAAGCTGTCATGTTCTTCCCATGTGTTTCAGTTCATTTTTTTAAAGCATGTGAAGTTTTATGTGAACTTCTTTGAGGTTTAACATTCCTGTTTGTTATTTTTCTATCTTCAGGTTCAGTACTTTTTCTTCTTTTCTTTCCCTAAAATATTTTTCCAGATTTTTTTTAGTGGCGCTTTATCTGTGGGAATGCTCTTGTGACCTGGCTGATGGGATATATTCATACTAAGTGGTTTTGCATTTTCTTTTGCCTGGTCACCTGATGCTATTACTGACTATATGAGTTTCCTGTTGCCCCTGTAACAAACTGTCACATATGTAGTAGTTTGCTGCTCTTGCTCTTTGTCACTAAGTCATGTCCAGCTCTTTGTGACTCCATGGACTGTAGTCCACCAGGCTCCTCTGTCCATGGAGTTTCCTAGGCAAGAATAGTGGAGTCGGTTGCCATTTCCTTCTCCAGGTGATCTTCCTAATCCAGAAATCTCCCAGCATCTTCTTTGTCTCTCGCATTGTCAGGTGGATTCTTTACCACTGTACCACCTGGGATACCCCATGTAGTATCGTATCACAACACAAAATTTATTCTTTTACAGTTCTGCAGGTCAGAAGTATGAAATGAATTTTACGGGTCTGAAATCAGGTCATAGGCAGGCAGTGTTTCATTCCTTTTGGAGGATTCAGGGGAGCATCTGTTTCCTTATCTTTTTCAGCTTCCAGAGGACACCTGCATTCCTTGGCTCTTGTCCCCTTGCTCTGTCTTCAAGAGCCTCAATTCAACCTCTATCATGCCATCTTGTTTTTCTGCCTTTGACTTTCTTGCTTCCCTCATAAGGAACCTTCTGTTTACATTGGGGCCTACATGGATAATGTAGGATATTCCTTCTACTTATGATACTTAATTTACATGTTAGCAAAGTCCCTTTTGCCATATAAGATGGCAAATAACAAATAAGCTGTTATTCACAGCTTCTGGGGATTCGGATATGGGCATCTTTGGGGAATAATGGTTCCCCATTATTCTGTCTACAGCACTGGATCAAAACAATTTGTATGTTAATTTCTCAGCTTGATGATTCTTGGTTTATGTGAGTAGTATGCATTAAAACATAGTCACCTGTGGTTCAAATTTGCAATTGTAAAGTCTCAGAGAAATTTTCCCTGCCACCTACCACCTGCTTCAGCAATATTCCATCATATACTCTTGAAGTATACAGTATTCTCTTACATCTTTATGCCTTTTTTTCATGCTGGCCTCTATTCTATGTGAATAGAGTACTCCTCCTTTAGGACATAGCTAGTATACCACTTTCTAGTGATGTATTCCTTAAGAATCCAAGTAGTATTAATTTTTCTATTTGTCTGTACTTTCAAGCATTCTGTATATCCTTGTAATATTTTCCATACAGTATTATTATTATTTATAAATCTGTTGGCCCTGTTAGACTCTTAGAAATTAGGGATCAGGTCTTAGTCATCTTTATATCCCCAGTGCTTGAGAGGTCTGGAATATAGCAGCTCTTAAATATTTGATAAATATTATATATGCCAAGCCACTGTTCTAGTGATGGGAATTTAGAGTTACCTCGTACATACTCAGTGCAACATTGGTCCTTGCTGATCTACAGGAAGTAGATTCACAGTAGTTTGTAAGAGAGTCATCTGTTGATGAGAAAGTTGAAGTTTGCCTATAGTCAAACAAGCAGATGGCTGGGACAAAACTCAGATCTTATTCCTATTCCAGCATTCTTCAAAATATACCACACTGTCTTTGTTGTTGATGTACCTGTATATATTTATTAAAAATAAATTAGTTGAATTATTCTAACTAATTCTAATTTGTAGACAGTAGAAATCACTACCTTGCATTTTTGCTTATTTCTCAATTAAGTTCTACTGTTGAATAGATTTGGAGAAGGCAATGGCACCCCACTCCAGTACTCTTGCCTGGAAAATCACATGGACGGAGGAGCCTGGTAGGCTGTAGTCCATGGGGTTGCTAAGATTTGGACACGGCTGAGCAACTTCACTTTCACTTTTCACTTTCATGCATTGGAGAAGGAAATGGCAACCCACTCCAGTGTTCTTGCCTGGAGAATCCCAGGGACGGGGGAGCCTGGTGGGCTGTGGTCTATGGGGTCGCACAGAGTCGGAAACGACTGAAGAGACTTAGCAGCAGCAGTTGAATAGATTAGAATCATGCTTTTCAAACTGTAGTGGTGTTCTGGCACTTTAGGTGGTGGTGGCATGTGAAGCCAAGGGATAGACAGTGGAGCATCTTCCTCTTGTATAAATTTTATAAACATTATAATGCACTAAAGTATTAAGATTTTTTGAAAAAATTTTAGATTTGTGGTTAAATTGCAAAATTAGTACAGAGAGTTTCTGTATACACTTTATTTAGCTCCCCTTAATGTTAATATCTTCTGTAGCCATAGTACCATTGTCACAACTTAGAAATTAATATTGGTGAATACTAACCACTAAACTGTAGACCTAATTTGAATTTCACTAGTTTTTTTTTCAGTAATGTTATTTTTCTGCTTCAGGATCTAGTCCAGGATCCCACTTTGCTTTTAGTTGTTAATAGTTTCAAATCGTCTCCCCCAATATATACTAATGTTTGCCTAATGGTAATTTTCTATTTTCCTCTTCCTATCTTCATTTATTTATTGTATTTCTTCTATAAATAAGAACTGTTTCTTCTTTCTCATTTATTTATTAAATTATATATGTTATGTATAACTGTGGGTTAATGGATATTTTATTCTCTAGGTTATAATCTCATGTTGCCATTGTTTATTTTGTTGCTCAAATTGTTCCAGCTTTGGTCATTGTGAGTTCCTTTCAGTTGTTTCCTGTGTCATTGTGAAATATCCAATCCTTTTTTGAGCACTTCCTTACTTTCTGACACTGCAAGATGCTCCAGGCTCATCTTGTGTTTTCCCTGCTGTAGCCCTAGAAACAATCACTTATCCATGAGCCCTCTCTCTGTGTATTTGAGAATGAGATTTAGAAACCAAGCTCAGAGTACTAGATGTCATTCTTACTGGAGTGTTATGGTTTCAAGGTCTCTCAGTGGACAGAGCTAGTTAATATATTAATGTATATTAAGCCATTCATACATACACATCTATATTTCTATGTTTGTCTACCTGTGCATGCTAAGTAGTTTCAGTCGTGTCTGACTCCGCGACCCTATGGACTGTAGCCCACCAGTCTCCTCTCTCCATGGGGATTCTCCAGGCAAGAATACTGGAGTGGGTTGCCATTATATATAGTATGTATATAATACATATATATATTTAAATACCAATACCTTCCATTGAATGGCGAACATTTAAAAATATTACTTAAAATGGTTGTATAATAGAGTAAGATATAAACTGTACCAGAGTTTTTAAAGATGACATGAAAATTCAGCAGTGTGCTTACATAGGACTACTCTAAGCTATCTCCTGATTTCCCTTAGCATAAACTTTGTCTTAAGCAATGAGAGCTGTTTCAAAAGAAATTTCAAGAAGTCTCATGTTACATACTTTATCTGCTCTTAGATGCTTGGTACACAGGTGTTTAGTAAATAATTTTTCGGTAAATGACTCAATATGAGAATGTATGAATGTGAAGAGGTCAGGAACATGGTCAGCGTTTGTAACCTAGCCATCTTGCTGGATGTGTATCATTGACTGTACAGGAGATTGGAGATAAAATAAATTAACACTTGCAATTCAACAATAACAAACATATCCTACCACATATCCTACCATCATGTCAGCATGTTAAGGACCTTGTCTTTGTATCCTGAACAACATCTTTGTGTAGACACTGCATAAATGCTATTTATTGATTGTTTAGGGTTCAGGAGAACTTACTTTTCATTTCTTGAAAGAATAGGATAAGAAAGTTTCTACAGAACATGTTTATTTTGCAGTTTTGACATCTTGAATTTTTGGAAAGATTTTTCCAGTCATGGAGAATGAAAGTTACTCTTACTTTACTTTAATGTTTAAAAACAATCTAAGTTATGTAATATGATACTTTGAGGATCATACTATTGACAGTGGTGTGCAAACTATGATCCACAGGCCAGCTGCTTGTCTTTGTGAATGAAGTTGTATTGGAACACAGACATGCCCATTTATTTATGTATTGTCTATGTCTGCCTTTGTTATCCAGTGGCAGAGGTGAGTGGTTGTGATGGAAAAGCAATGGCCTTCAAAACCTAAAATATTTACTGTCAAGCCCTTTAAAGAAAAAGTTTACAGGCTGCCCTCCTGCTATAGAGAATATTTTTAGTCTATATAACTATATACTTTAACTGTTCTGTTCAATAGGTAAATTCTGTATTAAGTAAAAATGGCAAAGATAGAATCAGAGAAGAAATAATGATTTATATTTTAAAATTCATTGAAATCCTGCTTTTACTTTTTTTTTTTTAATTACAAAGGCACTATGTATACAGGGTATCATGAAAGCAAAAATACAAAAGCACTTGTAATAACTGCTGTTACTTGTTATTTTATATTTGCCATAAACATTAGTTATGACATTTTTCTAAGCCATGCTACATTGGTTAGAATGAAAGAATAAGGGTCTATAATAAAGAGACCCAAAATCCACTGGCTTGAAAAATCATCCCCTGAGGTATTCCTTGATTGCATGGTCTAAACAGGGTTGCAGGTTTGCCCAGGTTTCACTTCCCAGAAAGGAGATAGAGCATGGATGATAGACCTTTGTCCTTTTAAGACTTGGAGTGGCGTATATCACATTTGTTCCTATTCCCTGGACATACATCTGCATTCCCTTGGACATCTACATATAGTTATAGAGTTATATGGAGGCATGAAATTCATCTCTAGTTTGAGGGCCGCATGTCTACTCCCAGCTAGTGGGGGAAAGGGGGAGATTTTGGTGAACAGGTCATAGTCTCTATAGTTTTCTTACAGAAGATGTATGCTTAAAAACAATTGAAGTATAGTTAAGGTACAGTATTACATATGACAGGTATACAATATGTGACTGACCATTTTTGAGGTATACTCCACTTATAGGTATTATAAAATATTGGCTATATCCCCTGTGTTGTATAATATGTTTTTGTAGTTTATTTTACACATAATAGTTTATATCTCTTAATCTCCTACCCCTATAATGCCCCTTCCCACTTTCCTCTCCCACTGGTAACCACTAGTTTGTTCTCTATATCTGTGAGTCTTTTATATTCATTAGTTTGTTATATTTTTTTAGATTTCACATATAAAGTGATACAGTATTTGTCTTTTTTAGTCTGACTTATTCCACTTAGCATAATACCCTCCCAAGTCCATCTATGTTGTTGTAAATGGCAACAATTCATGCTTTTTTCTGGCTGAGTAATAATTCCATTGGGAGAAGGCAATGGGACCCCACTCCAGTAGTGTTGCCCAGAAAATCCCATGGATGGAGGAGCCTGGTAGGCTGCAGTCCATGAGGTCGCTAAGAGTCAGACACGACTGAGTGACTTAACTTTCACTTTCCACTTTCATGCATTGGAGAAGGAAATGGCAACCCACTCCAGTGTTCTTGCTTGGAGAATCCCATGGACAGAGAAGCCTGGTAGGCTGCAGTCCATGGGGCCACACAGAGTCAGACATGACTGAAGCGACTTAGCAGCAGCAGCAATAATTCCATTAAAAACACACACACACATACACACGGACATGTGTGCATGCCACATCTTCCTTACCCATTCATCTGTTGATGGCCACTTAGGTTGCTTCCCTAACTTGGCAATTGTAAATAATGCTGTTGTAAGTATTAGGGTGCATGTATCTTTAGAATTAGTGTTTTTGGTCTTTTTTTTTTTTTTTGGCTATATACCCAGGAGTGGAATTTATGGGTCATAAAGTAGTTCTCTCTATTTTTTTTAATTAATTTATTTTTTATTGAAGGATAATTGCTTTACTGAATTTTGCTGTTTTCTGTCAAACTTAAGCATGGATCAGCCATAGGTACACATATATCCCCTCCCTTTTGAACCTCCCTCCCATCTTCCTCCCCATCCAACCCCTCTAGGTTGATAAAGAGCCCCTGTTTGACTTTCCTAAGCCATCCCAGCAATTCCCGTTGGCTATCTATTTTACATATGGTAATGTATGTTTCCATGTTACTCTTTGCATACATCTCATCCTCTCCTGCCCTCTCTCCATGTCCATAAGTCTATTCTCTATGTCTGTTTCTCCATTGTTGCCCTGTAAATAAATTCTTCAGTACCATTTTTCTAGATTCCATTAGGCGTTAGAATATGATAGTTATCTTTCTCTTTTTGACTCACTTCATTCTGTATAATAGGTTCTAGATTCATCCACCTCATCAGAACTGACTCAAATATGTTCCTTTTTATGACTGAGTAATATTCCATTGTGTATATATACCACAATTTCTTTATCCATTCATCTGTCGATGGACATCTAGGTTGCTTCCATGTTCTATTTGTTGTAAATAGTGCTGCAGTGAACAATGGGATACATGCGTCTCTTTCAGTTTTGGTTTCCTTAGGGTGTATGCCTAGGAGTGGGATTGCTGGGTCATATGGTGGTTTTATTCCTAGTTTTTAAAGGAATCTCCATACCGTCTTTCATAGAGGTGGTATCAATTTACATTCCCACCAACAGTGCAAGAGTGTTCCCTTTTCTCTACACTCTCTCCAGAATTTGTTTGTAGACTGTTTGATGGATGGCCATTCTGACCGGTGTGAGGTGAGTTAGTTGTAGTTTTGATTTGCATTTCTCTAATAATGAGTGATGTTGAGCATCTTTTCATGTATTTGTGAGCCATCTGTATATTTTCTTTGGAGAAATGTCGGTTTAGGGCTTTTTCCCACTTTTTGACTGGGTTGTTTGTTTTTCTGGTACTGAGTTGTATGAGCTACTTGTGTATTTTGGAAGTGAATCCTTTGTCAGTTGTTTTATTTGCTATTATTTTCTCCCATTCTGAGGGTTGTCTTTTCACCTTGCTTATAGTTCCCGTTGCTTTGCAAAAGCTTTTAAGTTTAATCAGGTCCCACTTGTTTACTTTTGTTTTTATTTCCATTACTCTAGGACGTGGGTCATAGAGGATCTTGCTTTCACTTATGTAGTCAAGTGTTCTGCCTATATTTTCCTCTAAGAGTTTTATAGTTTCTGGTCTTACATTTTGGTCTTTAATCTATTTTTAGTTCATCTTTGTGTATGGTGTTAGGAAGTGTTCTAATTTCAGTCTTTTACATGTAGCTGTCCAGTTTTCTGGGCACCATTTATTGAAGAGGCTGTCTTTGCCCCATTGTATATTCTTGCCTCCTTTGTAAAAAATAAGGTACCCATAGTTGCATGGCTATATTTCTGGGGGGCTTTCTGTCTTATTCCATTGGTCTATATTTCTGTTTTTGTGCCAGTATCATACTGTCTTCATGACTGAAGCTTTGTAGTATAATCTGAAGTCAGGAAGGTTGATTCCTCCAGCTGCATTCCTCTTTCTCGAGGTTGCTTTGGCTATTTGGGGACTTTTGTGTTTCCATATGAATTGTGAACTTTTTTGTTCTAGTTCTGTGAAAAATGCAATTGGTAATTTGATAGGGATCTCATTGAATTGGTAGATTGCATTGGGTAGTATAGTCATTTTTACAATATTGATTCTTCCTACCCAGCAAAATGGAATATTTCTTCATCTGTTTAAGTCATCTTTGATTTCTTTCATTAATGTCTTATACTTTTCTGTGTACAGTTTTTTGTCTCCTTAGGTAAGTTTATTCCTAGATATTTTAATCTTTTTGTTGCAGTGGAGAATTGGATTGATTCCTTAATTTCTGTTTCTGATTTTTCATTGTTAGTATATAGAAATTCACGTGATTTCTGTGTATTGATTTTGTATCCTGCAACTTTGCTAAATTCACTGATTAACTCTTGTAATTTTCTGATACTATCTTTAGGGTTTTCTATGTACAGTATTATGTAATCTGCAAACAGTGAGAGCTTACTTCTTCTTTTCTGATCTGGATTCATTTTACTTCTTTTTCTTCTCTGATTGCTATAGTTAGAACTTTCAGAACTATGTTGAATAATAGTGGTTAAAGTGGACATCCTTGTCTTGTTCCTAATCTTACATGGAATGCTTTCAATTTTTCACCACTGAGAATAATACTTGCTATAGGCTTATCATATAAGGCTGTTACTGTGTTGAGCTAGGTTTCTTTTATGCACATTTTTTTGAATGTGCATAAATTACTTTAATCATAAGGAATTTTAATTTATTTTAATCAAATAGGTGCTGAATTTTGTCAAAGGCTTTTTCTGCATCTGTTGAGATTATCATCTCGTTTTGATCTTTCATTTTGTTAATATGGTGTATCACATTGATTGATTGGCATATATTGGAGAATCCTTGCATTCCTGGAATAAACCCAACTTGATCATGGTTTATGATCTTTTAGATGTATTGCTGAATACTGTTTGCTAAAATTTTGTTGAGGATTTTCGCATCTGGGTTCATCAGAGGTATTGGGCTGTAGTTTTCTTTTTTGTGTGTTGTCTTTGGTTTTGGTATCAGAGTGATGGTGGCCTTGTATAATGAGTTTGGAAGTGTTCCTTCCTCTGCCATTTTTTGAAAGAATTTTAGAAGGATAGTCGTTAGCTCTTCTATTTCTCCAGTTATTTCTGGAGAAATAACTCTAGAAAGAATGAAGAGACAGAGCCAAAGCAACAATACCACCCAGTTGTGGATGTGACTGATGATGGGAAGTCAAGTCTGATGCTGTAAAGAGCAATATTGCAAAGGAGCCTGGAATGTCAATGAATCAAGGCAAACTGGAAGTGGTGATACAGGAGATGGCAAGAGTGAACATCGACATTTTAGGAATCAGCAAACTCAAATGGACTGGAATGGGTGAATTTAACTCAGATGACCATTGTTTCTATTACTGTGGGGAAGAATCCCTTAGAAGAAATGGAGTAGCCATCATAGTCAACAAAAGAGTCTGAAATGCAGTACTTGGATGCAAACTCAAAAATGACAGAATGATCTCTGTTTGTTTCCAAGGCAAATCATTCAATATCACAGTAATCCAAGTCTATGCCCTGACCAGTAATGCTGAAGAAGCTGAAGTTGAACGGTTCTATGAAGACCTACAAGACCTTCTAGAATTACACCCCAAAAAGATGTCCTTTTCATTATAGGGGAATGCAAAAGTAGGAAGTCAAGATATACCTTGAATAACAGGCAAATTTGGCCTTGGAGTGCAGAATGAATCAGGGCAAAGACTAGTAGAGTTTTTCCAAGAGAAAGCTCTGGTCATAGAAACACCCTCTTCCAACAACACAAGAGAAGACTCTACACATGGACATCACCAGACGGTCAATATTGAAATCAGATTGATTATATTCTTTGCAGCCAAAGATGGAGAAGCTCTGTACAGTCAGCAAAAACAAGACTGGGAGCTCACTGTGGCTCAGATCATGAGCTCCTTATGGCCGAATTCAGACTTAAATTCAAGAAAGTAGGGAAAACCCCTGGACCATTCAGGTATGACCTGAATCAAATCCCTTACGATTATACAGTGGAAGTGAGAAATAGATTCAAGGGATTAGATCTGATAGACACAGTGACTGAAGAACTGTGGACAGAGATTTGTGACATTGTACAGGAGGCAGTGATCAAGACCATCCCCAAGAAAAAAGAGAGGGATGGGTAGGAAAGTGAAAAAGTTGTCTTAAAACTCAACATTCAGAAAACTAAGATCATGGAATCTAGTCCCACCTCCCACCACTTCATGGCAAATAGATGGGGAAACAGTAGAAGCAGTGACAGACTTTATTTGGGGGGCCTTAAAAATCTTTGCAGATGGTGACTTCAGCCATGAAATTAAAAGATGCTTGCTCCTTGGAAGAAAAGTCATGACCAACCTAGACAGCATATTATAAAACAGAGACATTACTCTACCAACAAAAGTCTGTCTAGTCAAAGCTATGGTAGTCATGCATGGATGTGAGAGTTGGACCATAAAGAAAGCTGAGTGCCAAAGAATTGATGCTTTTGAACTGTGGTGTTGGAGAAGACTCTTGAGAGTCCCTTGGACTGCAAGGAGATCCAACCAGTCCATCCTAGAGGGAATCAGTCCTGAATATTCATTGGAAGGACCGATGCTGAAGCTGAAACTCTAATACTTTGTCCACCTAATCGGAAGAACTGACTCATTTGAAAGGACCCTGATGCTCGGAAAAATAGATGGCAGGAGGAGAAGGGGACAACTGAGAGTGAGATGGTTGGATGGCATTACTGACTAAATGGACATGAGTTTCAGTAAACTCAGGGAGGCCTGGCATGCTGCAGTCCATGGGCTCGCAAGAGTTGGACACGACTGAGCGACTGAACTGAACTGAACTTCTAATTGTCTGATAATTCTCCTGGGAAGCCATCTGGTCCTGGGTTTTTGTTTTTTGGGAGATTTTGATCACCATTCAATTTCAGTACTTGTAATTGGGTTGTTCATAATTTCTATTTCTTCCTGGTTCAATCTTGGAAGGTTGAAGTTTTCTAAGAATCTGTCCATTTCTTCCAGATTATCCATTGTATTACCGTATAGTTGTTCCTAATAGTCCCTTATAATCCTTTGTATTTCTGCATTGTCTGTTGTAACCTCTCCTTTTTCATTTCTAATTTCCTTGAGTTTATCCTTCTGTCTTTTCTTGATTAGTCTGGCTAAAGGTTTGTCAATTTTGTTTATCTTCTGAAAGAACCAACTTTTAGTTTTATTTATCTTTACTATTGTTTCATTTCCTTTTCATTTATTTCAGCTTGGATCTTTATGATTTCTTTTCTTCTTTTTTTTTTGTGGTTTTTCATTCTTCTGTTTCCAATTGTTTTAGGTGTGAAGTTAGATTGTCTATTCGATGTTTTTCTAGTTTCTTGAGGTAAGATTGTATTGCTATAAACTTCCCTCTTAGAACTGCTTTAGCTGCATCCCATAGATTTTTGAGTTGTCGTGTTTTCATTGTCATTTGTTTCTAGGAATTTTTTGATTTCCCTTTTGATTTCTTCAGTAACCTGTTGGTTATTTAGAAATGTGTTGTTTGATCTCATTGTGTTTGTATTGTTTACATTTTTTTTCTTGTAATTGATATCTAGTCTCATAGCATTGTGGTTGGAAAAGATGCTAGATACGATTTCAGTTTTCTTAAATATACTGAGGTTTGATTTGTGACCCAAGATGTAGTCTATCCTGGAGCATGTTCCATGTGCTCTTGAAAAGAAGTTGTATTCTTCTGCATTTGGATGGAATGTCATGAAGATATCAATTGGATCCATCTCATCTAATGTGTTGTTTAAGACTTGTGTTTCTATATTGATTTTCTGTTTTGATAATCTGTCCATTGGTGTGAGTGTGGTGTTAAAGTCTCCTACTATTATTGTGTTACTGTCAGTTTCTCTTTTATGTCTATTAGTATTTGTCTTCTGTATTGTGGTGCTTCTTTGTTGAGTATATAGATATTTACAATTGTTATGTCTTCCTCTTGGATTGATCCTTTGATCATTATGTAGTGTCCTTTCTTATCTCTTGTAATCTTCTTTATTTTAAGGTCTTTTTTGTCTGGTAGGAGGATTGCTACTCTTAAGTTTCTTTTCTTCCCATTTGCACCCATCCTCTCAATTTCAATCCATATGTGTCTTTGGGTCTGAAGTGGGTTTCTTGTAGGTAGCATATACATGGGTCTTGTTTTTGTATCCATTCAGCCTGTCTGTGTCTTTTGGTTGGAGCGTTTAATCCACTTACATATAAAGTAATTATTGACATATATGTTCCTATTGCCATTTTTTCAATTGTTTGGGGTTGATCTTTTTCTTCTCTTGTATTTCTTGCCTATATAAGTCTCTTTAACATTTGTTGTGAAGCTAGTTTGGTTGTACTGAATTCTCTTAACTTTTGCTTGTCTGAAAACCTTTTTATTTCTCCATCAATTTTGAATGAGATCCTTGCCAGGTACAGTAATCTTGGTTGTAGGTTTTTCCCTTTCAGTATTTCATATATATCCTGCTCTTCCCTTCTGGCCTGCAGAGTTTCTGCTGAAAGATCAGCTATTAAGTGTATGGGGTTTCTCTTGTATGTTACTTGCTGCTTCTCCCTTGCTGATTTTAGTATGCTTTCTTTGTGTTTAGTCTTTGTTAGTTTGATTAGTATGTGTCTTGTTTGTGTGTCTCCTTGGGTTTATCCTGAATGGGATTCTTTTTGTGCCTCTTGGACTTGATTAACTATTTTCTTTTCCATGTTGAGGAAATTTTCAGCTGTAATCTCTTCAAAATTTTCTCATACCTTTTCTTTTTCTCTTCTTCTTATGGGACCCCTATAATCCCCCATAGTTTGAATGTTGGTGCATTTGATATTGTCTCAGAGGGGTCTGAGACTGTCCTCAGTTATTTTCATTCCTTTACTTTATACTGCTCTTCAGTAGTTATTTCCACCATTTTATAGCCAAGCTCACTGAATCGTTCTTCTGCTTCAGATATTCTGCTATTGATTTCTTCTAGAGTATATTTAATTTCAGTAATTCTGTTGTTTGTCTCTGTATGTTTATTCTTTAATTCTTCTAGGTCTTTGTTAATTGTTTCCTGTATTTTCTCCATTTTGTTTTCAACATTTTTGATCATCTTTACTATCATTATTCTGAATTCATTTTCAGGTACTTTGCCTATTTCCTCTTCATTTATTTGGACTTCTCTGTTTCTAGTTTGTTTCTTTATTTGTGTAGTATTTCTCTGCCTTTTCATTTTTTTTTTTTTTAACGTACTTTTTTAGAGTTCTCCTTTCCCCAGGCTTCAGGGAAAGTTGAATACTTTCCTTTTAGGTTGAATTCTTTCTTCCTTTTGGTTTCTGCCCTCCTAAGGTGATGGCATCCCACTGCAGTACTCTTGCCTGGAAAATCCAATGGACTGAGGAGCCTAGTAGGCTGCAGTCCATGGGGTCATGAAGAGTCGGACATGACTGAACAACTTCACTTTCACTTTTTACTTTCATGCATTAGATAAAGAAATGGAAACCCACTCCAATGTTCTTGCCTGGAGAATCCCAGGGACGGGGGAGCCTGGTGAGCTCTATGGGGTAGGACAGAGTCGGACACGACTGAGGTGACTTAGCAGCAGCAGCAGCAGCAAGGTTGGTCCAGCGGTTTGTGTAAACTTCCTATAAGGTCAGATTTGTGCTGAGTTTTTGATTTTTTGTTTGTTTGTTTTTCCTCTGATGGGCAAGGCTGAGTGAGGTGGTAATCCTGTCTGCTGATAATTGGGTTTGTAGTTTTGTTTTGTTTGTTGTTTTGATGACAAGCCCTGTACAGGGTGCTATTTGTAGTTGGGTGATGCTGGGTCTTGTATTCAAGTGGTTTCTTGTGAGTTCTCAGTATTTGATACTCCCTAGAGTTAGCATTGGAGAAGGAAATGGCAACCCACTCCAGTGTTCTTGCCTGGAGAATCCCAGGGACGGGGCATCCTGGTGGGCTGCCATCTATGAGGTCACACAGAGTCGGACACGACTGAAGTGACTCAGCAGCAGCAGCAGCAGAGTTAGTTCTCTGGTAGTCTAGGGTCTTGGAATCAGTGCTCCCACTCCAAAGGCTCAGCGCTTGATCTCTGGTCAGGAACAAAAGTTCCACAAGTGATTTGTTATGGCGTTGAAAGTGAAAGTGAAGTCGCTCAGTCGTGTCTGACTACCAGGCTCCGAGATCCATGGGATTTTCTAGGCAAGAATACTGGAGTGGACTGCCATTTTCTTCTCCAGCAGATCTTCCCAACCCAGGGATCGAACCCAGATCTCCTGCATTGCAGACAGACGCTTTACCGTCTGAGCCACTAGGGAAGCTAGTTATGGCATTAAATGAGATTAAAACAAATATCCAAAAACAAGAAACCAAAGATGAACCCTAGATAAAATGGCACTTACAAAATCTGGCGAATAGTAATTAAAATAATTGAATATACATATACACCCATGAGCAATGTCAGAACAGTCCAACAAAAATAAAGTACAGTGTGTTGACCTGGCAAACAAAGGAACAAAGGATATCAAAATTTTTATTTACAAGTTAAGAAAAATACTAACAAAAACAAACTGGATAACAAAACTAAGGCAAGGGGCCAAGTGGGGAATTAAGTAATGAAAACAAAACTAACAAATATTCTGAGAGGAAAGGAAAGAAAGAAGGAAAGAATAGATATGCAAAGTTTAATAGAGGTAGATGAAGAAAATTTATATACATTAAAGTTTAACTATAAGGGGAAAGAAAATAGGAAAGGCAAACAAAGGAATGAATGTAGAAAAAAATATAATAGGTTAAAAAAATTAAAATATAAAAAATGGAAGAAAAAGAAAAAAAGGGGGAAATAAAAAGGAAAACACCACAGAACTGCAAAAGCCCAATGTAGAGGCAGAGGTTTATAACAACAATAAAAAGTCCAACTGAACATACACACATACATATACATGCATAAGCAAAATCAAAATAGTCCAACAAAAATAAACTATAATAGATTGACCTGGTGAACAAAGGAAACCAAAAATTATGTCTACCAGAACAAAACTAACTAAAGCAGAAACTGGAAAACAAAACTATAGCAAGGTGCCAATTGGGGGATAAAGCAATGAAAATAAAATTAACAAATGTATTTTGAAAAAAGCAGAGAAAGAAAAGAAAGAATAGATATGCAAAGTTAAATAGAGGTCGATAAAGAAAATTTATATATGTTAAAGATTAACTGCAAAGGGAAAAGAACAGTAGGAAAAGTAAACAAGGAAATAAATGTAGAAAAAATAATAATAGATTTAAAAAATTAAAATTAAAAAAAAAAAGAAAAGAAATAAAAAAGGAAAACTGCACAGAACTGCAAAAGCCCAACGTTAGAGGCAGATTTTTATAAGAACAATAAAAATGTGTCTAAAATAGAAAAAAAAGCTTTAAAGCTTATTTGGATTTCTTAATACCAATAAAATCGTCAACTA
The DNA here is from genome assembly GCF_029378745.1 of Bos indicus. Taxonomy (NCBI): domain Eukaryota; kingdom Metazoa; phylum Chordata; class Mammalia; order Artiodactyla; family Bovidae; genus Bos; species Bos indicus. Next base: position 72,021,184 of record NC_091789.1, read on the forward strand.
CAACAGAGGGGGGGGGGAAAGGGGGAAAAAAAAGAAAAAAAATCCAAAAGAATCTACAGAACAAGTTAAAACATAAGAATAAAGAAGGTTTTTCTTGAGTCATTGATGTCAGGGTCTTTGCCCTCTCTAGGAATCACAGTCCACCTCACCTCCCTAGGATGCCCTCCAACACAGTGGTGGTCTCTGGATATGTGTGGTGGCAGCCCAGATGTGTTTTGCCTCCAGTGTCCACAGTAATCAGAACTAGTACGTTTTCTTTTGTGGAAGCTCTCAATGTCCTTTTATATATTCCATGGACACAGAGTCTGCCTAGTTGATTGTGTGGATTTAATCTACAGCTTGTACAGATTATGGGAAGATTTTGGGCCTTCTTCCTTAGCCACACTGCCCCTGGGTTTCAATTGTGGTTTTATTTCCACCTCTTGGAGAAGGAAATGGCAACCCACTCCAGTATTCTTGCCTGAAGAATCCCATGGACAGAGGAGTCTGGCAGGTATAGTTCATGGGGATGCAAAGAGTTGGACATGACTGATCGACTTTCACTCACTTCACTTCCACCTCTACATGTGTGTCTTCCCTTGGGGTTTGCTCTTGAGGGTGACCTGGAGGACTTGGGTTTGCCCTTGTGAGGGCCAAGAGTGGAATTGGTGCAGCTGCTTGGGTCCCAGGGGTCTGGCAGCACCAGATACTCAGGAGTGTTGGCAGCTAGGAAAGCAGGAAATATAGTGCTCTAGAAGGGTATGGCAACCAGTATTGGCCAATATGCTCCAGTATTCTTGCCTGGAGAACTCCCCTCCCTGACAGAGAAACCTGGCAGGCCATATTCCACAAGGTCATAGAGTCAGACAAGACTGAAGCCACCCAGTGCACATACAAGACTTTTTTTTTGCCTGTGGCAGTTTTGCCCCAGTGAGAGTTGAGTACGAAGGTAGTGCAGCTGCTTGGCTTGTGGGGACCCTTGTGGCACCAAGTGTGCACAGATGTGGACTCCCTCTGCCACAGGAGTTAAGGCCCTGTCAGAGTCTTTTTTTAGAGCCTCTTGTAGCTGGCGATCAGAAGGCTTTTTTGGCCATTTTCTCTGTAGCTCCGCTTATTCAGGCACTTATATGGCTCCCTTGCCTGGGGTCCTTCTCAGTTGTTTGGCCTGTCAGGCACATAGAGGCCACTCCCCCCACGCCCCTCCCCCCCTCACCCCCCCCCCCACCCCCGCCCCGGCTGGGATCCTCCTCTGTAGATCAGCACATCAGGCAATTAAAGGGGCACTCTTAGTGGGGTCCTCCTCTGTAGTTCGGCATATCAGTCATTTAAAGGAGCACCCTGGGTGGGGTGCTGCTCTGTAGTTCAGTGGGTCAGGTGTTTGATGGGCCAGCCTCTCTTGTTCAACTAGGATGCTGGCATGTGGGGAGAGAAAGGCTATGGTGGTGGCTCCACCTGCTACGCTGACTCAGCAGTATCACCTTGCTTCCACGGCTGCCTCTTTCTTCCACAGGCATTTCCCACCACAGTCTCATTCACATTCCCTCAATCCATCTCTCTGCAGTAAACAGCAACCTTCACCCTGGGATTGCTCCACAATCGCTAACTCCAGCTCCCAGCTGCTCTACCTTCCAGGGGACCAGTGTTCCTGTCCAGCGTATATATTGCTCCAGCAATGACACTCTTCATTCTTATTCCATTTACGCTGCCAGAAATCAGCTGTTTCACTCTCAGCCTTAAATGTTTCTCCTCTGACTCAGACAATTGCCTCGATGTGGGAATCAGACCCCTCCTTCAGTTCCCCCACACGCTAAGCGCAGGTCCAGTACTACTAATACACCTGTTTTTCCCCCTCGTTCCTTCATCCTACCGAGTTTTGCGTGGTTCTGTATATTCTTTTCCACTGATCAGGTACTCCTGTTCTGCTCTCAGTTGGTGTTCTGCATGCACTTCTGTGTCTGAAGGTTTATTCCTGATATATCTTTGAAGAGAGACGTACTCCATGTCCTGGAGAAGGAAATGGCAACCCACTTCAGTGTTTTTGTCTGGAGAATCCCAGGCACGGGGGAGCCTGGTGGGCTGCTGTCTATGGGGTCGCACAGAGTCGGACACGACTGAAGTGACTTAGCAGCAGCAGTACTCCATGTCCACCTCCTCCTCCACCATCTTGTTCTCTGTAGTTCTGTTTTTAATTTATTAAGAAACCTCCATAGTGTTTTCTGCAGTGGCTGTATCAGTTTACATTCTTACTGACAGTGTATGAGGCTTCCTGTTTCTCCACATCCTCTCCATCATTTGTGTTCTTTTTGATGACAGTCATTCTGACAGGTATGAGGTGATATCTTGTGATTTTGACTTGCATTTCTCTGATGATTAGGTAGGTTTACTCCTAGGTTTTTTTTTTTTTTTTTTTATGTGATGGTAAATAGATTGCTTTTTGATTTCTCTTTCTGATAGTTCATTGTTTGTGTATAGACATATAGCAGATTTATATTTATTAATTTCGAATTCTACAGCTTAACCAAATTCATTGATGAGCTCTAATAGTTTCCCAGTGGTGTCTTTAGTCTTTTCTGTGTGTAGCATCATGTAATCTGCACACAGATTACAGTTTTACTTCTTCTTTTCTAGTTTGAATTCCTTTTATCTCTTTCTGTGTTTGATTGCTATGGCTAGGACTTACAATCCTATGTTGAAGAAAATGGTGAGAATAGACATACTTGTCTTGTTCTAGATCTTAGAAGAAATGCTTTCAACTTTTCATTATTGAGTATAGATTTTAGGTGGGTTTGTTTGTGTAGCCTTTATTATGTGGAGATATGTTCTGTCCATGTTCACTTTCTGCAGGGCTTTCATTGAACATGGATGCTAAATTTTGTCAAAAAGTTTTTTCTGCATTTACTTAGATGCTCATATGATTCTTAATCTTCAATTTGTCAATGTGTGTATCACATTGGTTGATTTGTGGATATTGAAAAATCTTTGCATCCTTGGGAAGATGTACTTTTTTATGGTTTTTACTTGAACAACATTTTAACTTGCCAAAAATAAAGTTTTCCAATTAATTGTAATGGGATACGTATTATTTTTTTCAATCAAACACTGCAATTTATTTATTCAGTTCACAACTGCTGTGTTTGAGACTGTTTCCAGTTTCCCATTATAAACAAAATGTAGGCATCCATATACATATAGCTTCTGGTTTTAAATATCTAATATTTTGGGGGAAAGATAGTGTTCCAAATTTTTACCGTGTTTGCAAAATTACCTTATAACCTTTTTCTTTTTCTCTAATTTAAAAATTCACAATTTCAGTGACTTTAATGTGCTTGTATAACTTCTGTGCCTTGACAAAATGAAGTTTTATGATAAGGAATTAGGTAAAATTTTCTTTTTTTTGCAGGAAGATTTATGTAGTTAGCCAGCAGAGTAAGTGATGTGATCTGATTATTTCATCATGATGAACTGTTGAGTAGTATTGCTTTTCTAATCTTGATTATAGTTTTTCTTACAGACAGCAGCAGGCAAAAATGTACTTTGAGTTTTTTTATGTTTATGGATTTCATCCATGATTTTGTGAAGATCAACTTAGTAATTTAACGGCTTGCTACTTTTTACATTTATATACCATTTAAGTGATGATAGTTCTGAAATGACCCATTATAAATCCTAAGTACAACCTCTGTTGATTTATAAACTCTATCCAAGCATTATTCCTATCAACAGCAGCTAATCTCATTTAAAATAGTTCTTTCATTGCTCTTTTGTCATAAATTTTGCAGGGAGATTTTTAAACCAAGTTAACTTCTGCCAAATTGCAATTGAAGGAGCTGTATTTTTGTGTGTCAGTTATCTGTGTAAGTAAATGTAAAATCTGTGGTTCTTTTTAGAGAACAACATTTACTGTAGATTTTTATGAGCTCTGGACATGTGAAATTTCAAGAATAGATGTTGTGATTTAGAAAAGCAGTTTGCAGTTCAAAATGTGGAGATTGGGATTTACTTTAATCTTGAAGTTATTTGAAGGGGGTGCAAGAAGACCAAAAGTTTATACTTTAACAGAATCTATTTCTACCAGTAATTGTTCCTCTGCACAGCCTCAGTCTTTTTCTCTAATAGATATATCATTGTTTAGTTTTGTTTCCTATATATCTTTACTTTCTATATAACTGCTTCAGACAAAAAGAAGATAAACAAAATAAATTGAAAAGGATGATGTTACCTCACTGCATTAATTTAAATTCATGATTTCTTAGAATCTTTTTTAAAAATGAGTATTCAGTGTCTTTATGCCTCATGTTATTAAGTGTTTAGTGGATACCTGATGTCAACCCAAATGAATGTCACAGATACAGCTATTGATGTTTTAGTCTTATGTAATGACCATATTCTTATTCCTCAAAGTTGAAAACATTGTTATACTTTACTAGTTTGACCAAAGAAGTATGTTAATCTAAATAGTATTACCTTGTGTGATTAAAAACTGATGTCACCATACATGTTTATTAGTTTGTGGGCTAGATTTGTCTTTGGCCTGACAAATGAAATTTTTTTTTTTATTTAGAAACAGTGTCTAGTTAAGAATTATTTAGGAATTGTAATAAAGAGAATTAAACAATTATTTTGTCCCTGGTTTAAACGTTTTTGTTTTGTTTGTTTGAAGAAACTTTTTGCCCTTAATAATATAAATTTACATATCCTTGTCAGAAAAATTCAAGCAATGTGTATGTCTATATATTACATGCACATATACGTGAAAATAGACATGTTGGTTTGCCCACATATCATTCCCAAGGGACCACCGTTGGTGTGTTACATTCTGTCTGGTGGAATTAAAGATAGTTTTATGAGAATTAATGAATGCATGAGTGAAAGGATAAAATTAATTGATTTTGATGAGGTGAAAATATGCAGTAATAGTGTCTCATCATCATGTCTGTTTGCACATTCTTTTCTCATTTAAGGGTATTTTTTAGTAATATTATGTTGTAGTGGTAATAGTGGGCAAAAACAAATTAAAAACAAGTTTAAACAGATGAATAGTTGATCAAAACTAAATGAGATCACATAGAATTGTATCAAGGCTTCCCTGATAGCTCAGTTGGTAAAGAATCCTCCTGCAATGCAGGAGACCCGTTTGATTCCTGGGTCGGGAAGATCTGCTGGAGAAAATATACGCTACCCACTCCAGTATTCTTGGGCTTCCTTTGTGGCTCAGCTGTCACAAGGGAAGTAAAGTATCTGCCTGCGATGTGGGAGACCTGGGTTCAGTCCCTAGGTTGGGAAGATCGTCTGAAGAAGGGAAAGGCTACCTACTGCAATATTCTGGCCTAGAGAATTCCATGGACTATACCCATGGGGTCACAAAAGTCAGACATGACTGAGAGACTTTCACTTTCAGAAAAATTCATCCCAGGAAGTTTCTTGAGAGTTGTAGATCTATGACTGACCATGATGTCAAAGGAAACTTTCTGTGTTCACTGTTTCTCCACCACTGACTTGATATTATTTTGACATCACCTTTTCCTGTATATCATTGTTCATTTTATGTTTTGGCACTGAGGTGGGAGACACTAAAATTTGTCAACAATTGTTACTTCTCAAGAAAACAGCCTCTTCCAACAACAGAAGAGAAGACTCTACACATGGATAACACCAGATGGTCAATACCGAAGTGAGATTGATTATATTCTTTGCATCTAAAGATGGAGAAGCTCTATATAGTCAGCAAAAATAAGACGGGGAGCTCACTGTGGCTCAGATCATGAGCTTCTTACTGCCGAATTCAGACTTAAATTCAAGAAAGTAGGGAAAACCACTGGAGCATTCAGGTATGACCTGAATCAAATCCCTTACGATTATACAGTGGAAGTGAGAAATAGATTCAAGAGATTAAATCTGATAGACAGAGTGCCTGAAGAAATATGGTTGGAGGTTCATGACACTGTACAGGAGGCAGGGATCAAGACCATCACCCAAAAAAGAAATGTAAAAAGGCAAAATGGTTGTCTGAACAGGCCTTACAAATAGCTGTGAAAAGAAGAGAAGTGAAAGGCAAAGGAGAAAAGGAAAGATATACCCATTTGAATGCAGAGTTCCAAAGAATAGCAAAGAGAGATAAGAAAGCCTTCCTCAGTGATCAGGGCAAAGAAATAGAGGAAAACAATAGAATGGGAAAGACTAGAGATCTCTTTAAGAAAATTAGAGATACTAAGGGAACATTTCATGCAAAGATGGACATAATTAAGGACAGAAGTGGTATGGACCTAACAGAAGCAGAAGATCTTAAGAAGAGGTGGCGAGAATACACAAAAGAACTCTACAAAAAGATCTTTACAACCCATATAATCACGATGGTATGATCATTCACCTAGAGCCAGACATCCTGGAATGCAAAGTCAAGTGGGCCTTAGGAAGCACCACTACGAACAAAGCTTAGTGGAGATGATGGAATTCCAGTTGAGCTATTTCAAATCTTAAAAGATGATGCTGTGAAAGTACTGCACTCAGTATGCCAGCAAATTTGGAAAACTCAGCAGTGGCCACAGGACTGGAAAAGGTCAGTTTTCATTCCCATCCCAAAGAAAGGCAATGTCGAAGAATGCTCAAACTACTGCACAGTTGCACTCATCTCACACACTAGCAAAGTAATGCTCAAAATTCTCCAAGCCAGACTTCAGCAATACGTGAACCGTGAACTTCCAGATGTTCACGCTGGATTTAAAAAATGCAGAGGAACCAGAGATCAAATTGCCAACATCCGTTGGATCATTGAAAAAGCAAAAGAGTTCCAGAAAAACATCTACTTCTGCTTAATTAATTATGTCAAAGCCTTTGACTATGTGATCACAACAAATGTGGAAAATTCTGAAAGAGATGGAAATACCAGACCCTCTGACCTGCCTTTTGAGAAATCTGTATGCAAGTCAGGAACCAACAGTTAGAAATGGGCATGGAACAGCAGACTGGTTCCAAATAGGGAAAGGAGTACATCAAGGCTGTATATTGTCACCCTGCTTATTTAACTTATATCCAGAGCACATCATATGAAACCCTGGGCTGGATGAAGCACAAGCTGGAATCAAGATTGCTGGCAGAGATATCAATAACATTTAATATGCAGATGACACCACCCTTATGGCAGAAAGCAAAGAAGAACTAAAGTGCCTCTTGATGAAAGTGAAAGAGGAGAGTGAAAAAGCTGGCTTAAAATTCAACATTCAGTAAACTAAGATAATGGCATTCAGTCCCATCACTTTATGGCAAATAGATGGGGAAACAGTGGCAGACTTCATTTTTTTGAGTTCCAAAATCACTGCAGATTGTGACTGCAGCCATGAAATTAAAAGATGCTTGCTCCTTGTAAGAAAAGCTATCACCAGCCTAGACAGTATATTAGAAAGCAGAGACATTACTTTGCCAATAAAGATCCGTCTAGTGAAGTCTATGGTTTTTCCATTAGTCATGTATGGATGTGAGAGTTGGACTATAAAGAAAGCTGAGCACTGAAGAATTGATGCTTTTGAACTGTGTTGTTGGAGAAGACTCTTGAGAGTCCCTTGGACTGCTAGGAGATCCAACTAGTCCATCCTAAGGGAAATCAGTCCTGAATATTCATTGGAAGGACTGATGTTGAAGCTGAAACTCCAATACTTTGGTCACATGATGCTAAGAGCTGAGTCATTGGAAAAGAGCCTGATTCTGGGAACAATTGAAGCTGGGAGGAGAGGGGGATGACAGAGGATGAGATGGTTAGATGGCCATCACCAACTTAATGGACATGCGTTTGAGTAAACTCTGGGAGTTGGTGGTGGACAGGGAGGCCTGGCGTGCTGCAGTCTATGGAGTCACAAAGAGTCAGACACAACTGAGTGACTGAACTGAACTGAACTGAAGAAATACATACATTACAATTAGAAACTGGTTCTAAAACCACATGAGATTATGGGTATTTTTGGTACCCCAGTGTTGAGAAGTTAACAGCAAAACAGACTGATGCCTACCTTCATGGTAACCTGGAAACCTAGTAGGGGGAAATAACTGTGCTCATGAAGAGAAGGAAATGGCACCCCACTCCAGTATTCTTGCCTGGAAAAATCCCATGGACTGAGGAGCCTGGTAGTCTTCAGTCCATGGGGTCAGTAAAAGTCGGGCACGACTGATTGACTTCACTTTCACTTTTCACTTTCATGCATTGGAGAAGGAAGTGGCAACCCACTCCAGTATTCTTGCCTGGAGAATCCTAGGGACAGAGGAGCCTAGTGGGCTGCCGTCTATGAGGTTGCACAGAGTCGGACATGACTGAAGCGACTTAGCAGCAGCAGCAGCAGCTCATGAAGAAGAAAAGGGCAGTGCTATAAGAGTAATGTGGATTACTTAGATTATTTAAATTTGGTGATAGGAGGGTGGCTTAAATGGAAGTGGTTATAATAACTTCTTAGTTGTTATACTGTGGATATGGGACTATAAAGATCTTTGAGAACTAATGTCATTTTTCTTTTAAATAAAGAGTTAAATTGATTTCTTCTTTGAGGCTTTTTTTGTGTGTGTGTGTATGTATGTGTGGCTTAATAAAACTGTACCTCATTGAGTTACCTCAGAAATTCCATCCGCAGTTGTGTGGCAAATCAATTTTATGATATTTTTCTGCCCTGGAAATTAACTTTACATACATGTAGTTGAGTGAAAAATATGGTCTGATGCCTTGTTTATGCTGTGGAAAAACAAAAATACTCTGTTCAGATGTTTAGTGATTATGGCTCTTGACAAAGAAGAAACCAGTATTGATTCACTGGCTACTCCTATTGTGAATTTTCTTTTTAGTTTAGTTTAGTTTTTGTTTGTGCAAAGTTAGATCTGTTTATGTTTTGTTTAACACAAAAAATATAACAACATAGCTCTTTCTTTTACACTGGAATACTTGGTCATATGTGAATAAGGTAGCTCAAAGATACGTATTTGAAAGGTTTTAGGTTTAGGACTGCCATAAAGGGATAGGGAAACAAAAGAAAATGTAACCTCACTTAAAAGAACATTTTTATTTATCTTTACCTTCCAATATCCAGATGAAAGGAAGAAAATCTTATTTTGTCTCCTGTAGGATGAGAAAAATATATCAAAGAAGCAAGTGTTACCCTAGCTTTCCCCCCTCTGTATTTCACCATGTTAAAGACATTTCATTAGGTTTACAGCACTAAATGAGTGAAAGTAGTTTTCAGTTGCTTAACATAATCTAGTATTCAGTGTATGCTGTTACAAACAGTGTGATGTAAAAATATCTACCATTTATTGAATATTTGCTCATGAAAGGTTGCTGAACCATGACAAGACACTGGGATTCTTGGCCTCCGGAGGAGAAGAATTCAATCTGGGGCCAGAGATGAGGCTTGATCACTCAGAGCTTTTGTGTAATAAAGTTTTATTAAAGTATAAAGGAGATAGAGAAAGCTTCTGACATAGGCATCGGAAGGGGACAGAAAGTGTACCTCCTTAGTAATGTTAGCAATGGAGTTATATGCTCTCCAGTTAGTCATTACAATGAATCAAAAGAGTGTCTGGAGGTTGTAAAGACCTCAGCAGACCTACTCCCATAATTTACATTTTAAGATAACAGGATTAGCCAGTAGGTTTACTCCAGAGACTGTCCTCAAGCAGGATACATTATTGTTATATAATCCTAAGGAATGTAGGGGGAAAAAAAGTTTGTCCTTTCTTCCTCCTTGAGAATTCCAGACCCCTCTCTCCTTGGGGACCCCTAGACTTCTTATCAACCTGCCTAGGAAATGACTCTCAATCATTACTCTGCTAGATACTTTGAAAATATTAAGCTATTTAATTCCTATTATATTTCTCTAAAAGAAATATAAATTCTCTCCTTTTGCAGATGAGGACACAAATTCAGAATTGAAATCACTTGTCAAACGTCACTTGTCTATTCAAGGAATGAACCAAGATTTGTAGCCAGGTTCCTTTGACTGCAGAGCCTGTGTTCTTTCACTAAGATAAGCTGTGTGTAGGGTTGGAAGCGGAGAAGGCAATGGCACCCCACTCCAGTACTCTTGCCTGGAAAATCCCATGGATGGAGGAACCTTGTAGGCTGCAGTCCATGGGGTTGCATAGAGTCGGACACGACTGAGCGACTTCACTTTCACTTTTCACTTTCATGCATTGGAGAAGGAAATGGCAACCCACTCCAGTGTTCTTGCCTGGAGAATCCCAGGGACGGGGGAGCCTTGTGGGCTGCCATCTATGGGGTCGCATAGAGTCGGACACGACTGAAGCGACTCAGCAGCAGCAGCAGCAGGGTTGGAAGACTAAGAAATTCTGAGTTTGATGGTCAGGAGACCCAATTCACACTGTTACTCTGTCACTGATTAGTTATATGACTTATGTTGTTTTCTTCAACAGTAAAATGGGCCTAGTGTACAACCTACCTTGAAGAGTCCCTGTGTGGGACCAGTGAGATACATATAAAATGTTGAGGTGTGGCCAGAAGGTCTGACAGTTATGTAGCAAGTTCACTAAAAGACTTTTACTCTAGAATCACTGGGAATACATTAAGCCTTTGTTTTGGAGGGTGGTGTGTGTCGGGGGAAAAATTCTTGGAAGCAATTCTTGAATTTTTATGGGTTTGAAACAAAAATGTCATTTTGTCTTTAGGTCACTGAAATCTGTATGACAGGAGCTTCATTTGCAAATGACAATTCTTGCACAAGGATGATTTTTGCCCATAGTGCTCAAACTGGCTGGATTGATTGAGACAGCTCCTTGCAGAAATCATGATATATCAGCATTTCTCTAGGTATTACTAACTGCATTTCTCTAGGTATTACTAACTTTGACTTCTTTTACTCAGTGGGTTTGAATGAGAATAGCTTTCACACAAACCAGAAAAACTACAAGCAAAGATAATTGAATGTACATATGCATTTTTACACTGCATTTCCCTCCTCCCCTCACTTTCTTTGTCTTGAGCAATTTCTTTATCATTCATCCTCCTCTAAAAGATTTCTCTTATATTTTCTTCCTCCTTGTTGTGTGTGTGCGTGTGTGTTTTACTTTGAAATGGCAACTATCCTTACCAGCTCCTTGGCACTTTGAAGACTACGAATCAGCTTGATAGCTAGAATCAGAGTGATCAACAGCAACAAAACAAAGTTTTTTCCTGTCTCTCAAACTTCCCTTCTCCCACCCCCGCCCCCAAAATGAAACTGGAGTTTGATTTGCCTTTCCACGACAAAGCAAGAGTTAAATTTTAGGAGCTGTGACTACTCTGACACAGAAGATAGGGGAAAAGGGAGAGGGAGTCAGCAATCCTCAGTCCTTTGATCTGTCAGTTTTGCTGTTCTCTCAACAGCGTCTGCATTCTTGTCTCTGTTCTACATTCCCAGGGTTGTTAGCAAACCTAGCTATTCCTGGCTGGCACTGGACTATGGTAGTTGCCAATGAAAAGGGCACTGGGGACTCCTGTGGACATGTTCTCCTGTGTCCACACTTGGCATAGAAGAGGGGAAGAGGATGATAACTAACTGTATGCTAGCCATTGCTTTAAATGATTTCATTCCTGTTTTAATGATAAACTGAGGCTTGAAAGAGTAACTGTAAGGTTATTGGCTGAGGTTGCACAGCTAGTAAGAGGCACAGTTGGAATTTGAACCCGGGTCCATCTGATCCTGAAGCCTTTGGTTAATAGCAGTACATTTAATTCTCTTAGCATTAAAGGTTCCAAGTTGACCAAACTGCTGCTGTTGTCCTTAAGTTTCTCCTGGTTTAGTCAGAGGAAACACTCATGCAATTTAATGACAAGACAATATGATAGATAAAAATTGTATAATGATTCATTCATTAGTGTATAGGCTAGGCTACAGTGAAGCAACTCTGTTGGTTATACTGGGCAATCATGAAGCGATCATATTACTGCCTCTTTGTTATCAATGCATGAGTTATACCTGTAAATAAATGTGTGTTTTTTCCACATAAAAAGACAATATGACAGCTCTTACAGAAGTATATGCAGAACTCTTGAAATACAGAGATCAGTTCTGATTATGTATTGGAGAGCTGAAGACTTCACAGTGAAAATGATACTAGATTTGAATAGCTCTGACTGGTTTGACTAGTTCCCATATGGGCTTCCCTGGTGGCTTAGACTGTAAAGAGTCTGCCTGCAGTGCTGGAGACCTGGGTTCAGGAAGAGATCCCCTGGAGAAGGAAATGGAAACCTGGAAAATCTCAGGGACAGCAGAGCCTGGCAGGCTAGAGTCCATGTTGCTGCAAAGAGTCAGACACAACTGAGCAACTTCACACAAGAAAAGCATTGGATATAGGTAATAATATTAATAAAAGCAGAGAGACATGCAGACACTTGAGTCACTCAGGCAATGTTGACTGCGTGGGTGTGGCTGTTGCATGACAGAGAAGAATGATGTCCAGAGATAAAGCTGGAGAATTAAGTTGGAAGTAAGTTTTGACTTTGGCCACCTTATGTGAAGAGCTGACTCATTTGAAAAGACCCTGATGCTGGTAAAGGTTGAGGGCAGGAGGAGAAGGGGATGACAGAGGATGGGATGGTTGAATGGAATCACCGACTCAATGGACATGAGTTGGGGTAAACTCCGGGAGTTGGTGATGGACAGGGAGGCATGGCGTGCTGTGGTTCATGGGGTTGCAAAGAGTCGGACACGACTGAGTGATTGACCTGAACTGAACTGAAGTTTTGAAGGGTCTTAGAGTGATGCTAAGATTTTAGACATTACTCTAGAGGCATTAGTAAGCCATTAAACATCTTTATGCTAGGGAATGACATAATGTGGTCTGCCAAGACCTGATCACAATGGCAGTAATGTGGAGTTGAGGCTGGAAGGGGAGTAACTAGACTCAGGGAAACCTTTGATGAGGCTACTTAAAAAAAAAAAAAAAAAGAGCAAATAAGAGAGAGGATGTGAAATAAGGTATATTGGTAAGGATGGCAAAGGTAGAAGGGGTTTGAGAAATTAGAATTGAAAAATGAGAGAGGGATGATGAGAGAGTTCAAGGTTTTCTAGCATTGGCAGCTGTAAGAATGGTGTTGGTATTTATTGAAATGGGGAAACCAAGAGGGAAAACCAAACTGGGGGTTTGGGACAGATAATAAATTTGTCTTTTGGACATGTAGAGATTAAAGTTTATCTGGAATATTTAGTGGATGGAGATGTCCAATAAACTAAGTGACTCATGATACCTGTCTTCAGTATTGTGTGAGTCTGGAGCTCTCCTCAAAGGGCCCAGATTGGAAAGAGCAATTTGAGAGTTATTGGTAATAATTGAGTCAGTAGGAATAGGTGATAGGACAACCTTTGTACATTACCCACTCATCTACCTGGCTTGGTTGTCAAAAATGGATTTGAATGGGTGAAATAATGTGGAATGACTAGTAACTCTAAACATAGGAAGGTCTCTTCTCCAGCCCTAATGACTGGAAACACACCATGCCATTTCATTCTGGTAGATTGATCTGATTGCCAAAGGAGCATTCTGTAGCTATATAGGACTCTAAAAATCAAGTAAGGGCTTGGTATTTCTCTCTCACATTAGAATTTCACCTGTATACTCTGTCAAAGAGACTGACCTTCCTTGATCTTAGGATGAGGGTATAGTGAAAGGAGCGTAACTTTCTTGTGTATCAAATATGTAGTGTGTGCATCTGTGCTCAGTTGCTCAGTCATATCTGACTCTTTGCAGCCCCGTGGACTGTAGCCCTTCAGGCTTCTCTGTCGATGGAATTTTCTAGGCAAGAATACTGGAGTAGGTTGCCATTTCCTCCTCTAAGGGATGTTCCCAACCAAGGATTGAACTTGAATAACCCATGTCTCCTCTAGTGCAGAGGGATTCTTCACCACTGAGCCACCAGGGAATCCCAATTCTGTCTTCTGTGTGTGTGCTCAGTCACTCAGTCATGTTCAACTCTTTGTGACTCCATAGAATGTAGCTCGCCAGGCTCCTCTGTCCATGGAATTTTCCAGGCAAGAATACTGGAATAGGTTGCCATTTCCTCCTCAAAGGGATCTTGCTGACCCAGGAATTGAACCTGCATCTCCTGTGTCGCCTGCATTGGCAGGCGGATTCTTTACCACTGAGCCACCTGGAAAGCCCCAACAAGTATGTGGGGCTTTTAGTAAGTGAGCATTTGTATAGGGGTAAGTCTGTTATATTCCCTAGCCTGTTCTGTTATTTGTCAAACAGGAAGACAGAAAGTTGTCATGGTTCTTTGTAATACTCCAGCCAAAATTAAATAGAATAGTGCCTCTTTCAGTGTGCAAATTGATATAAGTAGACCTGCCACACTATTATTTTCCTACTCCTAGCATATAGAGAAAGGTATCTGTACACATTAATATGTTGTTTGTTGTTGTTCAGTCACTCAGTCATGTCTGACTCTTTTTGACCCCATGGGCTGTAGCATGCCAGGTTTCCCTGCCCTTCATATCTCCTGAAGTTTGCTCAAACTCAATGTCCATTGAGTTGATGATGCCATCCAACCATCTCATCCTCTGTCACCCCCTTCTACTTCTGCCTTCAATATTTCCCAGCATCAGGGTCTTTTCCAGAGTCAGTTATTTGCATCAGGTGGTCAAAGTATTGGAGCTTCACCTTCAGCATCAGTCCTTCCAGGGAATATTTAGGGTTTATTTCCTTTATGATTGACTGGTTTGATCTCCTTGCTGTCCAAGGGACTCTCAAATCTTCTCTAGCAGCACACTTCAAAAGCATCAATTCTTCAGTGCTCAGCCTTCTTTATGGTCCAACTCTCACATCCGTATGTGACTACTGGAAAAACTATAGCTTTGACTATATGGACCTTTGTTAACATAGTGATGTCTCTGTTTAAATACTCTGTCTAGGTTTGTCAAAGTTTTTCTTCCAAGGAGCAAGCATGTTTTGATTTTATGTGTGCACATTCAATATGAGATATGTAATAAAATTGATTGTATTTTGGATCCTAGAAATGAATAATCCTTCCAGGTTTGGCATTGGAGTAGATGTAGTCATGAAATTATTATTCAATTTTCATTATCCAAATGAGTTGGAGAAGTGAAACAAAAATTAGACTTCATCCCATCTAGTGTCTTTAAATATATCCCATTGCCTTTATTTATATCAGATTCCGAGATTTGTATTTTGTGCTTATGTTTATAACTTTAAATGTTCCAATACTGTTTATTATAGCAGACAGTGTTATGATAATGGAAAGAGCATAGGCTTAGGGGCCTTAAGTGCTAGGCTTAATTAGGTGCAGGCTTTGCCATTTCCTAGCTATATGAGTAAAACAAGACACTGATCTTCATGGTTGTTATTATTTCCTTCTAATTTTAAAATGGTGATAATTATAGCACCAGTCTGTCAGGATTCTTATGAAGATTAAATGAGATAGTGAATTGAAAATGATAAGCTCAACATATCAAGTATCCTATTTTTCTTTTTCCCCTTAACATGATTTAAACCAGCATTTCTCAAAATATGTTTTGTTGAACCACATGCTGTTTCTTAAAAAATGCTCACTAGTTAACTGAAATTATTCCTTCTTGGAAAGAACAGGTATTAACATATTTAATGGTGCTGAGGAACTTGTCTTAAACCATTTTCTGGTGGTTTTACTTTCTCACATCTAGCATTTTCTAAATTTATTGTGTCATTGCAACTTTTTGGTATGCCTGTTAACAGTAGATTTTATTGATGGGATACAGTTTGGAAAAGGTGAATTTAGTAATTGGGTCCAGATGCTGTTTGATATCTAAGTGTTTGGCTTCATTGAACCACAGCTACCATTATAATATCCTATGTTCTCATTGATGCTAGGCCAGCTTAGAAGTTTGGGATTGTTTATGTTGCAGTGGATAGGATTAGAGTTTGGAAGGCCAAGTTTCAGTGGCACTCCTGCCAGTTGTAGCGGTATGGCCCTGAATGGACTTAATCTCTACATAGACAGTTCTCAGGTTCTTCATCTATAAAATAACACCTGATCTGCCTCACAAGATTGCTGGAAGAATCCATGTGAAAACAGTTTTGAAAATGAAAAATGCTGTCAGTGGAAGGTTACTATCCCAGGAAAAAGAATTTAGGATCAGGGAATATAGAATAGGGGTTTTTTGAGTTATTCTGCTTCTCTTTTGAGCAGGTTTGGACCCCATCTGCTACCTGCCTGAAAACATTTCAACTGCTCGGTTTCTTAATAAAAAAAAATGATTCCCAGATGAATGTGCCTGTATATCAGTAACTCTATCCTTTGTCAGTGTTTTTGTACCTGTTTGGACTGGAAGAAACACAAGCTGGAATCAAGATTGCCGGGAGAAATATCAATAACCTCAGATATGCAGATGACACCACCCTTATGGCAGAAAGTGAAGAGAAACTCAAAAGCCTCTTGATGAAAGTGAAAATGGAGAGTGAAAAAGTTGGCTTAAAGCTCAACATTGAGAAAACGAAGATCATGGCATCTGGTCCCATCACTTCATGGGAAATAGATGGGGAAAGAGTGGAAACAGTGTCAGACTTTATTTTTCTGGGCTCCAAAATCACTGCAGATGGTGACTGCAGCCATGAAATTAAAAGACACTTACTTGTTGGAAGGAAAGTTATGACCAACCTAGATAGCATATTCAAAAGCAGAGACATTACTTTGCCAACAGAAGTCCGTCTGGTCAAGGCTATGGTTTTTCCTGTAGTCATGTATGGATGTGAGAGTTGGACTGTGAAGAAGGCTGAGTGCCGAAGAACTGATGCCCTTGAACTGTGGTGTTGGAGAAGAAACTTGAGAGTCCCTTGGATTGCAAGGAGATCCAACCAGTCCATTCTGAAGGAGATCAGCCCTGGGATTTCTTTGGAAGGAATGATGCTGAAGTTGAGACTCCAGTACTTTGGCTATCTCATGCGAAAATTTGACTCACTGGAAAAGACTCTGATGCTGGGAGGGATTGGGGGCAGGAGGAGAAAGGGACGACAGAGGATAAGATGGCTGGATGGCATCACTGACTCGATGGATGTGAGTCTGGGTGAACTCCAGGAGTTGGTGATGGACAGGGAGGCCTGGCGTGCTGCGATTCATGGGGTCGCAAAGAGTCAGACACGACTGAGTGACTGAACTGAACTGAACTGAGAGATGCCATTTCCCAATACATGATGTAATTTAGCATCATGTAACTATGGCTGTTGTTAAATATTCAATACTGATTTGTAACTATGATGCGAAGGAGAAAAGATTGTTGGGATTTAATTAATATTCTCTAATTAATAGATTTAATCCTCAGCCTTCTATTACTTTATTTCCACCTGTAGTGTTTTTCTTTTCTATTAGTAGGCATTAAACAAAATAATGTTGCTTTAACATTAAACACTATGTAAATGAAGAGAAGTCTTATTAATAACTTTTAATACTATTTTTTCTTTTGTTGTTTTATTGGTTGGTGTTAATGGAGACAGTTGTATAACTCATTTCCTTTCTGTGTCTGGAAAAACTTAGGTGGTACTTTGAGTAAGATTTGTGAACCTTTAGAAAGATTGAAACATGTTTTCTATGATTGTAAAGTCAACATTTCACACAGTGCCAAGCTGTACCTCAGTATTGTAATATTTGGGCTTTTATGTCTTTGAAAATAAAAATGTCCATTTGTGATTTTTACTATTCTAGATGAAAACTGTGAGTCACTTTTCCTTCATGAAACTTGAGAGGGCTATTGATAATAGTTTTATGTTTGCTGTCTAAATGCTATGAATACTCACTCTCCAGTTTCACAGAGACTCTAATTTTAAGGAAGTCTTTTCATCATATAAAATAGTGTTCCTGGCAATAAAGATAAACATCATCCTTCATCATAAACTACTTTTTCCTTTACTTGATGTACAGAGACAGTTGTGACACCAGGTTGGCAGAAAATGTTCCATTCCTGTTTTTTTGTCAGTCAGGAAGTTCTCCCTTTATCCTTAAAATAAATTGTATCTGTGAGTTTTAAAAACAAAACCAGTAACCTATCCTTGTTATTCATTACAGAAACAGTTTTAAAGAGTATAGAAGTAGTATTTTATAATTTGAATTTCATTGTCAGAATTCTGAAACTGTATCTTTAAAAATAAAATTTAAGAAAGTATTTGGTAAGCTTTAATTATTACTATTTCTGTTGCGGAATTGTTCTAGAGTGCATATTATAATGTTTTTATTTTTTATTTTTCTTTTTGTCATATTAATTTTGATACTTCAAGTCTTTCGCTCTCTCTTTAGGGTATTCTAAATCATATTTAAAACCATGCAAACACCAAAATGAATTTAGTTAAAATCTGCTTTGGTTTTATAGTGAGTTTATTAATAATTATGCCTTCTTTGTTAGCAAGACCACAGTAGTGAAAACCATATTTCACCTTTTACATGCATAATTGGATGATGTCACAAGATACTGATATTAAAGAGCATATCCACAGGAATAGTTGAAAATAGGTGCTGCATGGAAAAATACTAGAACCAGTTACCTCTGTCAAAAACCATATGACCAAATATAGGGGGAAAAAATAGATTTTGACTGTGAACTGACCTCAGGCCATTTACTAGTGGAAAGAAACAGCAAGATGGCCCTTTTTACTTTTTTTTTTTTTTTTTGACTTTTAATAATAGCAGAAGATATTTTGGAAATTGGCACATTATGGTCAGTGTTGGGTTATTTTTGTTTTTCAAGATTTTATGATAATTTTCATACATAGAGAAAAGGTGAAAAAATTGCACTGTGAATACCTATGTATCCACTACCCAGATTCTACCCCTAACATTTTGCTGTATTTGCTTTATTATGTGATTATCCATTATTAATTTTTTTATCTGTCTACTATTGCATCTTATTGTTTTAGACATTTCACATTAAGTTGTATATGTCTAGTACCTTCAGTCTGAAACCCTTCAGCATGCGTTATCATTAGCTAGTTATTTATAGTTCTTTTTTCAGATAAAATTACAGTAAAATGCACAGATCTTAAGTGTACCATTTAATAAGTTCTTAGCAAATGCATTTACTTGTGTAACTAAGAACCTTATCAAGATAAAGAATATTGCCATCACTCCAGAAAGTTCCCTCATGTCTCTTCAAAGTCAGTTTCTGCCATTACTCCCACCCTCAAAAGCAACCACTCTTAGAATGTTTTTCACCATATGTCAATTAATTTTGCTTGTTCTAAAAATTCATATAAAAGGAGTCATGCTGAATGCACTCTTTTGGGGCAAAACTTCTTTTACGTATCATAAAGTTTTTTTGAAATTCGTTTATGTTGTTATATATATCAGTAGTTTATTCCTTTAATTGGTGAATGGTATCTATCATATGGCTATACCACAACTTATTTATGTAGTCTCCTATTGATGGATATTTGAGTTGTTACTAGTTTGAAGCTATTAACAAATGAAGATGCTATGAAAAAACTTGTGCAAGTCTTTTGTGAACATGTGCTTTCCTGTGTGAAAATACCTAAGAATGGAATCACTGGATCATAGGCTAGGTAAACATTTAATTTTATAAAAAAGTTTCAGACAGTTTTCCAAGTTTTTATACCATTATTTACTCCCACCAAAATGCCAGAGCATTCTGCCCATCCACCCCCACACCTGGTTTTGTAAATCTTTTTCCTTTTAACTATTCTAGTGTGTGTGTAGTGGTATTTCATCATGTTCAATTTTAATGTATATTTACCCAATAATGTTCAGCATCTTTTCATGTGTTCATTAAGCACATCTGTATTCCTTTGTGAAATGTCTGTTCAATCTCTTTGCTCACTTTAATATTTGAATATTTGTCTTATTTTTAAGTTGAGAGAGTTCTTTTATACATCCTGGATACTAGTCCTTTGTCAGATATGTTTTGTGAATATTTCTCCTACTTTGTGCCTAGCCCATTCATTTTTTTAAACTGATGTATTTTGTGGAGAAGTTTTCCACTTTGATGAATTATAATTTATTGATAGTTTTTATTGCTTTCTGTGCCCTTTCTGAAAAACCTTTGTCTACCCTAATTGCCAAATTTCTGATATATATTTATTACTTATAAATTGATATAGCCATTAAAAAATTTACTTAGATGTTAAAGCTTTCACCCAGTAGCCAGAGCTTCTCACTTAGGACTTATGCTGGCTTAAAAGAAGTCTCATTCCCATCAGGAAGCTTGGCAGAGCCTCTTTTCTTCATCCATCAAAGGGCAGACAGAAGAAGCAAAAACAACATTCTCACAGCATTTAGAACAAAATCCACAATCACAGAAAGCTAACCAAAATGATTTCATGGATCACAGCCTTGTGTAACTCAATGAAGATATGAGGCATGTGGTGTAGGGCCACCCAAGATTAATGGGTCATGGTGGAGAGTTCTAACAGAATGTGGTCCAGTGGAGGAGGAATTGGCAATACACTGCAGTATTCTTGCCTCAGGAACCCCATGAAAGTATGAAGAGGCAAAAGAGATGATACCAGAAGATGAGCCCCCAGGTCTTTAGGTATGCTACTGTGGAAAAGCAGAGAAATACTCCAGAAAGAATGAAGAGGCTAGACCAAAGAGGAAACAGTGCTCAGTTGTGGATGTGTCTGGTGGTGAAAGTAAGTTCAGTTCATTTCAGTTGCTCAGTTGTGTCTGACTCTTTGCAACCCCATGAACCGCAGCATGCCAGGCCTCTCTGTCCATCACCAACTCCTGGAGTTTACCCAAACTCATATCCATTGAGTCAGTGATGCCATCCAACCATCCCATCCTCTGTCATCCCCTTTTCCTCCTGCCCTCAACCTTTCCCAGCATCAGGGTCTTTTCAAATGAGTCAGCTCTTTGCATCAGATGACCAAAGTATTGGAGTTTCAGCTTCAACATCAGTCCTACTAATGAACACCCAGGACTGATCTCTTTTAGGATGGGCTGGCTGGATCTCCTTGCAGTCCAAGGGACTCTCAAGAGTCTTATCCAAGACCACAGTTCAAAAGTATCAATTCTTCGGCCCTCAGTTTTCTTTATAGTCCAACTTACACATCCATACATGACCACTGGAAAAACCATAGCCTTGACTAGACAGACCTTTGTTGACAAAGTAATGTCTCTGCTTTTTAATATGCTATCTAGGTTGGTCATAACTTTGCTCGCAAGGAGTAAGTGTCTTTTAATTTAATGGCTGCTTTCACAATCTGCAGTGATTTTGGAGCCTAGAAAAATAGTCAGCCACTGTTTCCACTGTTTCCCCATCTATTTGCCATGAAGTGATGTGACCGGATGCCATGATCTTAGTTTTCTGAATGTTGAGCTTTAAGCCAACTGTTTCACTCTCCTCTTGCACTTTCATCAAGAGGATTTTTAATTCCTCTTCACTTTCTGCCATAAGGGTGGTGTCATCTGCATATCTGAGATTATTGATATTTCTCCTGGGAATCTTGATTCCAATTTGTGCTCCTTCCAGCCCAGCCTTTCTCATGATGTACTCTGCATGTAATTTAAATAAGCAGGGTGACAATATACAGCCTTGACATACTCCTTTTCCTATTTGGAACCAGTCTGTTGTTCCATGTCCACTTCTAACTGTTGCTTCCTGACCTGCATACAGGTTTCTCAAGAGGCAGGTCAGGTGGTCTGGTATTCCCTTCTCTTTAAGTCTAATGCTGTAAAGAACAATGCTGCATAGGAACCTCGAGTATCAAGTCCATGGATCAAGGTAAGTTGGAAGTAGTCAAATAGGAGATGGCACGAGTGAACATTGACATTTTAGGAATCTGAACTAATATGGACGGGAATGAACAAATTTAGTCCAGGTGACTATTATGTCTACTACTGTGGGCAAGAATCCCTTAGAAGAAATGGAGTATCCCTCATAGTCAACAAAGGAGTCCAAGTGCAGTATTTGGGTGCAGTCTCAAAAATGACAGAATGATCTTGGTTTGTTTCCAAGGCAGACTACTCAACATCACAGTAATCCAAGTCTATGTCCCAACCACTAATGCCAAAGAAACTGAAATCAAACAGTTCTATGAAGACCTACAAGACCTTCTTGAATTAACACAGAAAAAAAGATGTTCTTTTCATTATAGGGGATTGGAATGCAAAAGTACATTAAGAGATACCTGGAGTAACAAGCAAGTTTGGCCTTGGCATATAAGATGAAGCAGGGCAAAAGCTAACAGTTTTGCCAAGAGAACACATTGATTGATCATAGCAAACACCCTCTTCCAATGACACAAGAGATGACTCTGCATGTGAACATCACCAGATGGTCAGTAACAAAATCAGATTGATTATATTCTTTGTAGCTGAAGATAAACTCAGCTGAAGATAAACAAGACCTGGAGCTGACTGTGGGTCAGATCTTGAGCTCCTTATTGTAAAGTTTGGGCTTAAATTACAGAAAGTAGGGAAAACCACTGGACCATTCAGATATGCATGTGCACTTATTTGCTTCAGTCATGTCTAACTCGGTGCAGCTCTATGGACTGTAGCCCACTATGCCCCTCTATCTATGGGATTCTCCAGGCAAGAATACTGGAGTGGGTTGCCATTCCCTCCTCCAGAGGATCTTCCCAACCCAGTGATCAAACACCCATCTCCTACACTGCAGACAGATTCTTTACAGTTGAGTTTCTGAGGAAGCCCAGACAATTCAGGTATGACCTAAATCAAATCCCTTATGATTATACAGCGGACATAATGAATAGGTTGAAGGGATTAGATCTGGTAGACAAAAAAAAAAAAAAAAAAAGATCTGGTAGACAGAGTGCCTAAAGAACTATGGACAGAAGTTCACAATATTGTGTAGTAGGGTGTGACCAAAACCATCCCAAAAAAATGCAAGAAAAAAAAATAATAAATGCAAGAAGACAAAATGGTTGTCTGAGGGAGGCTTTACAAATAGCTGAGAAGAGAAGTGAAAAGTAAAGGAGAAAGGGAAAGATATACCCAACTGAATGCAGAGATCCAGAGAATAGCAAGGAGAGACAAGAAAGCCTTAAGTGAACCTTGCAGAGAAATAGAGGGAAACAATAGAATTGGAAAGACTAGAGATATATCCAAAAAAATTAGAGATACCAAAGGAACATTTGATGCAAAGATGGACACAATAAAGGACAGAAATCGCAAATATCTAACAGAAGCAGAGTAGATTAAGAAGAGGTGTCAAGAATACACAAAAGAGCTATACAAAAGTGGTCTTAATGACTGGGATAACCATGATGGTGTGGTCACTGACTTAGAGCCAGACATCCTGGAGTGTGAAGTCAAGTAGACCTTAGGATTACTATGAACAAAGCTAGTAGAGGTGATGAAATTCCAGTTGAGATATTTCAAAAGATGAAAGATGATGCAGTTATAGCACTGCACTTAATATTACAGCAAATTTGGAAAACTCAGCAGTGGCCATAGGACTGGAATAGGTCAGTTTTCCTTTTAATCCCAAAGAAAGGCAATGCCAAAAAATGTTCAAACTACCATATAAGTTCACTCATTTCACATACCAGCAAGGTAATGCTCAAAATCCTTCAAGCTAGCCTTCAGCAGTACGTGAACTGAGAACTTCCAGATGTACAGGGTGGATTAAGAAAAGGCAGAGAAACCAAGATCAAATTGCCAATATCCGTTGGGTCATAGAAAAAGCAAGGGAATTCCTGGAAAACATCTACTTCTGCTTCATTGACTAAACTAAAACCTTTGACTGCAATGTCACAACAAACTATGGAAAATTCTTAAAGAGATGGGAATTCCTGCAGCCATGAAATTAAAAGATATTTGCTCCTTGGAAGAAAAGCTATGACCAACCTAGACAGCATATTAAAAAGCAGAGATATTACTTTGCCGACAGGTTCTGTTAGTCAAAGCTGTGGTTTTTCCAGTAGTCACATATGAATGTGAGAGTTGGACCATAAAGAAAGCTGAGCACTGGAGAATTGGTACGTTTGAATTGTGGTATTAGAGAAGATTCTTGAGAGTCCTTTGGACTGCAAGAAGATCCAACCAATCCATCCTAAAGGAAATCAGTCATGAATATAATTGGAAGGACTGATGCTGAAGCTCCAATACTTTGTCCACCTGATGCAGAGAGCCAACTCACTGGAAATGACACTGATGCTTGGAATGATTGAAGGCAGGAGGAAAAGGAGGTGACAGAGGATGAGATGATTAGATGGCACTACCGACTCAATGGACATGAGTTTGAGCAAACTCTGGGAGATAGTGAAGCACAGGGAAGCCTGGCGTGCTGTAATGTATGGGGTCACAAAGAGTTGGGCACAACTTAGCAATTGAAGAATAACAATGAAAACAAATCTAAATATCTCAGCAAAATATATAAAGACAGTGGGGCTTTTTTATCACTGCCTCAGGGTTTTGTTTGTTTATTTGTTTCAATACTTAGGGCATTTTAAAATTTTGTTGAGTATTATATTGATGTTTAGATGACAGGAAGGGATGGCAAAAGTGAATTATTATCAGGCAAGGGAGAAGAGAGTATAAAGTTGCTTTGGAAAACCTAAATCTAACATCCTTCTCTTTCCCTCCTTCTCTTCTGTACTGGCTATTGCCCACCTTTTTCTTTCCCTGTTGTCTCTGATCCAAGGTATCACTGCTTCTAGGCTTTCTTGATTCCAACAACTGGAATTGAGAGTATAGCTGAAATTCTATCTAAATTTTTAAAGTTTTCTCAGGATATGGACAGTTTATGAATATGCATTATCCCCAAGAGAACTATCAGATTATAAGTAGTGATCTGTTATTAGTAGGTCTACTTTCACAGTTGTTTGGTTTAATCATTTTCTCTCTTAGAGCAAGCATTGATTTTAATAAAAAATTTGAGGGTAAAACTGATTGTTCTTAAGATCAATCAAGAGTTGATTGAAGAAAAATCTATATTGGGATTTTGAGAGACTATTCAGTAATATTATGGATGAGTAATTTTAGATTTCCTATTAGAGATTTTAGTTTTTGTTTTAAAAAGGCCTTTTATAAATTTTTATTTCCTTAGAGAAAGATCTAGAGAAGCAAAAATGAAAACAAAACCAACAATCTCTCAAAACTAGAGTGAATATTATAGGTGGATTTTAATGTACTTGGGGACTCATCATACAAAGAATCAATGTAACATGATGAATTTTGTAAGGATATGGAAGCCCAGTATCTCCTACTCTGTGTGTGTGTGTGTGTGTGTGTGTGTGTGTGTGTGTGTGTGTTAGTCTCTCAGTTGTGTCTGACTCTCTGCGACCCCATAGACTGTAGTCTGCCAGGGATTTTCCAAAAAGAATACCGGACTGGGTTGCCATTTCCTTCTCTAGGGGAAGTCCGCTACTAACAGAAATTAATTAGGAGTCCAGTGTCTGCAGGGTTTATCTGATCCTAGCTAGAAGATCTCTCGGTTTTATAAAATGGATTGATTTTCACAGCGCTGTGGAGTGAAGAACAGTTCAGTTATCAGTAGAAATATTGTTCTTCTTATACTTATCACAGAAGTCTTGATGTGAATAACTGTTTCAGGATCTACTTTTATTTTTGGCCCTGGAGGCTTAGAATGGCACAGGGTCTACCACTAGAGTAGCCAGTAATATGTGTATGTATAAATAAATTTATTTATGTATTTATGCACGTGAGATGAGTTCTCTGGTGGTGCTGGCAGTGGATATTTACTGCTTGTGGAAAACTTAGCAGTTTTTTCCAGTGGCCTTCTTTGAGATCTACCAAGATTTTCTTCCCAGCCATTTTTATTAACTCAGAAGTAAAATGTTGTTCATTATCACCTGCTCAGAGACACTTGATCAGTGCAGAATGTTCCAAGGAAGCCAAAGAGATTTTTTAATGCCTTATATAATGAAAAGTTACCGTTGAAGCCTGAAAGTCCCACTTCCATTTATTTTGTTCTGTTACCTCCTCTGATTCTCCACATCGTAATTATGTGTACTTTTGAACTCTGAGGTAGCAGTGTTAAAAATGAATAGGGATGAATATCAGTGATTAGATTTTTTTATAACCTTTCATTTACTTTTTTTTTTTAATTGTTACAGAAGAAGCTACTATGGAGGAAACTGGGCCAGTTTTAGCTTTTCAGGTCTGTTGTCCTGGCTAAAGGAACACCAGGTAAAATTCTTATCTTATTTTCTTTTTTTTAGTTAATTATTTTATTTTTTAAAAATATATTTATTTTAATTAGAGACTAATTACTTTACAATATTGTATTGGTTTTGCCGTACAGCAACATGCATCTGCCACGGGTGTACACATGTTCCCCATCCTGAACCCCCCTCCCACCTCCCTCCTCATACCATCACTCAGGGTCATCCCCATGCACCAGCCCCAAGCATCCTGTATCCTGCATCAAACCTGGACTGGCGATTCATTTCTTATATGATGTTATACATGTTTCAATGCCATTCTCCCAAATCATCACCCACCTCCCCCCTCCCCCAGAGTCCAAAAGACTGTACTATACATCTGTGTCTCTTTTGCTGTCTCGTATACAGGGTTGTCGTTACCATCTTTCTAAATTCCATATATATGCGATAGTATACTGTATTGGTGTTTTTCTTTCTGGCTTACTTCACTCTGTATAATTGGCTCCAGTTTCATCCACGTCATTAGAACTGATTCAAATGTATTCTTTTTAATGGCTGAGTAATACTCCATTGTGTTTATGTACCACAGCTTTCTAATCCATTGATCTGCTGATGGACATCTAGGTTGCTTCCCTGTCCTGGCTATTATAAACAGTGCTGCGATGAACATTGGGGTACACGTGTCTCTTTCAATTCTGGTTTCCTTGGTGTGTATGCCCAGCAGTGGGATTGCTGGGTCATTTTGGCAGTTCTATTTCCAGTTTTTTAAGGAATCTCCACTCTGTTCTCCATAGTGGCTGTACTAGTTTGCATTCCCACCAACAGTGTAAGAGGGTTCCCTTTTCTCCACATCCTCTCCAGCATTTATTGCTTGTAGACTTTTGGATAGCAGCCATTCTGACTGGCGTGAAATGGTACTTCATTGTGGTTTTGATTTGCATTTCTCTGATGACTAGTGATGTTGAGCATCTTTTCATGTGTTTGTTAGCCATCTGTATGTCTTTTTGGAGAAATGTCTATTTAGTTCTTTGGCCCATTTTTTGATTGGGTCGTTTATTTTTCTGGAATTGAGCTGCAGGAGCTGCTTCTATATTTTTCAGATTAGTTTTTTGTCACTTGCTTCATTTGCTATTATTTTCTCCCATTCTGAAGGTTGTCTTTTCATCTTGCTTATAGTTTCTTTTGTTGTGCAGAAGCTTTTAATTTTAATTAGGTCCCATTTGTTTATTTTTGCTCTTATTTCCAATATTCTGGGAGGTGGGTCATAGAGGATCCTGCTGTGATTTATGTCAGAGAGTGTTTTGCCTATGTTTTCCTCTAGGAGTTTTATAGTTTCTGGTCTTATGTTTAGATCTTTAATCCATTTTGAGTTTATTTTTGTGCATGGTGTTAAAAACTATTCCAGTTTCATTCTTTTACAAGTGGTTGACCAGTTTTCCCAGCACCACTTGTTAAAGAGATTGTCTTTTCTCCATTGTATATTCTTGCCTCCTTCGTCAAAGAAAGATGTCCATAGGTGTGTGGGTTTATCTCTGGGCTTTCTATTTTGTTCCATTGATCTATATTTCTGCCTTTGTGCCAGTACCATACTGTTTTGATGACTGTGGCTTTGTAGTAGAGCCTGAAGTCAGGCAGGTTGATTCCTCCAGTTCCATTCTTCTTTCTCAAGATTGCTTTGGGTATTGGAGTTTTTTTGTATTTCCATACAAATTGTGAAATTATTTGTTCTAACTCTGTGAAAAATAACGTTCGTATCTTGATAGGGATTGCATTCAATCTATAGATCGCTTTGGGTAGTATACTCATTTTCACTATATTGATTCTTCCGATCCATGAACATGGTATAGTTCTCCATGTATTAGTGTCCTCTTTGATTTCTTTCACCAGTGTT
Organism: Bos indicus; assembly: GCF_029378745.1. Classification (NCBI taxonomy): domain Eukaryota; kingdom Metazoa; phylum Chordata; class Mammalia; order Artiodactyla; family Bovidae; genus Bos; species Bos indicus. The sequence continues at coordinate 72,049,109 of NC_091789.1, forward strand.
TTATAGTTTTCTATATATAGGTATTTAGTTTCTTTATGTAAATATATCCCTAAGTGTTTTATTATTTTCATTGCAATGGTGAATGGGATTGTTTCCTTAATTTCTCTTTCTGTTTTTTCATTATTAGTGTAAAGGAATGCAAGGGATTTCTGTGTGTTGATTTTATATCCTGCAACTTTACTATATTCATTGATTAGCTCTAGTAATTTTCTGGTGGAGTCTTTAGGATTTTCTATGTAGAGGATCATGTCATCAGCAAACAGTGAGAGTTTTACTTCTTCTTTTCCAATTTGGATTCCTTTTATTTCTTTTTCTGCTCTGATTGCTGTGGCCAAAACTTACAAAACTATGTGGAATAGTAGTGGTGAAAGTGCGCATTCTTGTCTTGTTCCTGACTTCAGGGGAAATGCTTTCAATTTTTCACCATTGAGGATAATGTTTGCTGTGGGTTTGTCACATATAGCTTTTATTATGTTGAGGTATGTTCCTTCTATTCCTGCTTTCTGAAGAGTTTTTATCATAAATGGATGTTCAATTTTGTCAAAGGCTTTCTCTGCTTCTATTGAGATAATCATATGGCTTTTATTTTTCAATTTGTTAATGTGGTGTATTACATTGATTTATTTGCAGATATTGAAGAATCCTTGCATCCCTGGGATAGAGCCCACTTGGTCATGGTGTATGATATTTTTAATGTGATGTTAGATTCTGATTGCTAGAATTTTGTTAAGGATGTTTGCGTATGTGTTCATCAGTGATATTGGCCTGTAGTTTTCTTTATTTGTGGCATCTTTGTCAGGTTTTGGTATTAGGGTGATGGTGGCCTCATAGAATGAGTTTGGAAGTTTACCTTCCTTTGCAATTTTCTGGAAGAGTTTGAGTAGGATAGGTGTTAGCTCTTCTCTAAATTTTTGGTAGAACTCAGCTGTGAAGCCGTCTGGACCTGGGCTTTTGTTTGCTGGAAGATTTTTGATTACGGTTTCAATTTCCGTGCTTGTGATGGGTCTGTTAAGATTTTCTATTTCTTCCTGGTTCAGTTTTGGAAAGTTGTACTTTTCTAAGAATTTGTCCATTTCTTCCAAGTTGTCCATTTTATTGGTATATAATTGCTGATAGTTGTGTCTTACAATCCTTTGTATTTCTGTCTTGTCTGTTCAGATCTGTCCATTTTTATTTCTAATTTTTTTGATTTGATTTTTCTCCCTTTGTTTCTTGATGAGTCTGGCTAATGGTTTGTCAATTTTATTTATCCTTTCAAAGAACCAGCTTTTGGCTTTGTTGATTTTTACTATGGTCTCCTTTGTTTCTTTTGCATTTATTTCTGCCCTAATTTTTAAGATTTCTTTCCTTCTACTAACCCTAGGGTTCTTCATTTCTTCCTTTACTAGTTGCTTTAGGTGTAGAGTTAGGTTATTTATTTGACTTTTTTCTTGTTTCTTGAGGTATGCCTGTATTGCTATGAACTTTCCGCTTAGCACTGATTTTACAGTGTCCCATCGGTTTTGCTTTGTTGTGTTTTCATTTTCATTTGTTTCTATGCATATTGTGATTTCTTTTTTGATTTCTTCTGTGATTTGTTGGTTATTCAGCAGTGTGTTGTTCAGCTTCCATATGTTGGAATTTTTAATAGTTTTTCTCCTGTAATTGAGATCTAATCTTACTGCATTGTGGTCAGAAAAGATGCTTGGAATGATTTCAATTTTTTTGAATTTACCAAGGCTAGATTTATGGCCCAGGAAGTGATCTATCCTGGAGAAGGTTCCTTGTGCACTTGAGAAAAAGGTGAAATTCATTGTTTTGGGGTGAAATGTCCTATAGATGTCAGTTAGTCTAACTGGTCTATTGTATCATTTAAAGTTTTTGTTTCTTTGTTAATTTTCTGTTTAGTTGATCTATCCATAGGTGTGAGTGGGGTATTAAAATCTCCCACTCTTATTGTATTATTGTTCATTTGCGCTTTCATAGTTGTTAGCATTTGCCTTACACATTACGGTGCCCCTGTGTTGGGTGCATATATATTTATAATTATATCTTCTTCTTGGATTGATCCTTTGATCATTATGTAGTGTCCTTCTTTGTCTGTTTTCACAGACTTTGTTTTAAAGTCTATTTTATTTGATATGAGTATTGCTACTCCTGCTTTCTTTTTATTTCTATTTGCATGGAATATCTTTTTCCGGCCCTTCACTTTCAGTCTCTATGTGTCCCGTTTTGAGGTGGGGCTCTTGTAGACAACATATGTAGGGGTCTTGTTTTTGTATCCATTCAGCCAGTCTTTGTCTTTTGGGGGCATTCAACCCATTTACGTGTAAGGTAATTATTGATAAGTATGATCTCATTGCCATTTACTTTATTGTTTTCGTTCGAGTTTATACACCCTTTCTGTGTTTCTTGTCTGGAGAATATCCTTTGGCATTTGTTGGAGAGCTGGTTTGGTGGTGCTGAATTCTCTCAGCTTTTGCTTGTCTGTAAAGCTTTTGATTTCTCCTTCGTATTTGAATGAGATCATTGCTGGGTACAGTAATCTGGGCTGTAGGTTATTTTCTTTCATCACTTTCAGTATGTTTTGCCATTCCCCCCTGGCCTGAAGAGTTTCTATTGAAAGATCAGCTGTTATCCTTATGGGAATCCCCTTGTGTGTTATTTGTTGTTTTTCCTTTGCTGCTTTTAATATTTGTTCTTTGTATTTGACCTTGGTTAATTTCATTAATATGTGTCTTGTGGTGTTTTGCCTTCGGTTTATCCTGCTTGGGACTCTCTGGGTTTCTAGGACTTGGGTGATTATTTCCTTTCCCATTTTAGGGAAGTTTTCAACTATTACCTCCTCAAGTATTTTCTCATGGTCTTTCTTTTTGTCTTCTTCTGTGACTGCTATGATTTGAATGTTGGAGCGTTTAACTCTGTCCTGGAGGTCTCTGAGATTGTCCTCATTTCTTTTAATTCGTTTTTCTTTTTTCCTCTCTGATTCATTTATTTCTACCATTCTATCTTCTACTTCACTAATCCTATCTTCTCCCTCCTTTATTCTACTATTTGTTGCCTCCAGAGTGTTTTTGATATCATTTATTGCATTATTCATTATATATTGACTCTTTTTCATTTCTTCTAGTTCCTTGTTAAACCTTTCTTGCATTTTCTCAATCCTTGTTTCCAGGCTATTTATCTGTGATTCCATTTTTATTTCAAGATTTTGGATCATTTTCACTATAATTTTTGTAGTAATTCTTTATCAGGCAGTTTCCCTATCTCTTCCTCTTTTGTTTGGTTTGGTGGGCATTTATCCTGTTCCTTTACCTACTGTGTATTTCTCTGTCTCTTCATCTTGTTTATATTGCTGAGTTTGGGGTGTCCTTTCTGTATTCTGACAGTTTGTGGAGTTCTCTTTATTATGGAGTTTCCTCACTGTGGGTGGGGTTGTTATTGGTGGCTTGTCAAGGTTTCTTGGTTAGGGAAGCTTGTGTCAGTGTTGTAGTGGGTGGAGCTGGATTTCTTCTCTCTGGAGTGCAGTGAAGTGTCTAATAACGAGTTATGAGATGTCAGTGGTTTTGGAGTAACTTTAGGCAGCCTGTATATTGAAGCTCAGGGCTGTGTTCCTGTGTTGCTGGAGAATTTGCATGGTATGTCTTACTCTGGAACTTGTTGGCCCTTGGGTGGTGCTTGGTTTCCGTGTAGGTATGGAGGCGTTTGATGAGCTCCTGTTGATTAATGTTCCCTGAAGTTAGGAGTTCTCTGGTGTTCTCAGGATTTGGACTTAAGTCACCTGCTTCTAGTTTTCAGTCTTATTTTTACAGTAGTCTCAAGACTTCTCATTATATATAGCATCAGTGATAAAGCATCTAGGTTAAAGATGAAAAGTTTCTCCACATGAGGGACACCCAGAGAGGTTCACAGAGTTACATGGAGCAGAGAAGAGGGAGATGGGAGTTAGAGGGGACCCAAATGAGATGAAGTGGAATCAAAAGAGGAGAGAGCAAACTCGCCAGTCATCACTTCCTTATGTATGCTTCACAGTCTGGAGTGCTCAAAGATGTTCATGGAGTTACACAGAGCAGAAAAGATGGAGGAAGGAGACAGAGGTGGCCAGGAAGATAAAAGGGGGGAATGAAAAGGAGAGAGACAGATCCAGCCAGTAATCAGTTCCCTAAGTGTTCTCCACCGTCTGGAACACACAGATTCAGAGAGTTGGGTGTAGAAGAAAAGGGGGATGGAAGAGACAGAGGTGACTTGGTGGAGCCAAAGGAGATTCCAAAAGGGGAGAGAGCAATGAAGCCAATAATCTCTCTCCCAAGTAAAAATGGGTACTGAAGAGTGGGTTCTTAAAGGTACAAAATTGATAACAAATACCAAAAGCAAAGATTAATAATCTAGAGTAGAGATTTTATTTTCAAAAATACAATATTAAAGAAAAAAAGAAGAAGGAAAAAAGAAGTCACAAAAATTATGAAAAAAAATATGAAGTTTGCTTTAAAAAAGTCTTTTTTTTTTAATTTTATTTTTTAACTTTACAGTATTGTATTGGTTTTGCCATATATCAACATGCATCTGCCACGGGTATACATGTCTTCCCCATCCTGAACCCCTCTCCCTTCTCCCTCCCCGTACCATCCCTCTTGGTCGTCCCAGTGCACCAGCCCCAAGCATCCAGTATCGTCTTTTTTTTTTTGAAAAGTAATAGTAGGTTATAAAAATGAAAATTAAAGGAGTAATAGAGGACTTAAAAATTTTTAAAATTTAAAAAAAAAGAAAAAAAAAAGCATGATCATAAAAATTGTAAAAATATATCTAGGACTTTCTCTGGTGTTGTTGTGGACAGTGTGGGGTCAGTTCATTTTCGGATATTTCCTTGGTCCGGCTTATATTTTTCAAGATCTATAGGCCCCTTCCTATGTAGTCCATACTAACAACGGGGTTTTAATCTATTGCACCTGTCACTTCCAAGGCGGTTCCCTCGCTTTTAGCTTCTTCTGTTTGCTCGCCTCTTCAGTGTCTGATTTCCACCCTGACACAAGGGGGGCGGTGGTGGACACTTTTTTTTTTTTTAGGCTCACTTGTTCAGTCACGCTGTCGGAAGGGTGGGACTCTGCAAACAAATAACACTGGCGTGTGCTTGCAGTGTCTCAGCCACATTGGGCCTGCCCCTACTCATGGCGCATGCACCCTCCTTGCCCATACAGCTCAGGCTCTAGGTTGCTCCACCAGTAACTGGCCGAGGCCAGCCCTGGGCTGCATGCACCTCACAGGTCTAAGCTTCTCAGGTTTAGGCACTTGGGTAGTCCTCAGAGGCGCAGACTCCATTGGGCCTGCATTTTGTGCCCTTCCCAGCTCAGAGCAGCTCGGGTGATGAGGTGTTTGGCGAGTGCGGTCACTGCCACTTATCGCCTCTCCTGTCCCTGCCACTCGGTTTTCTGGGTGTACAACCGACACACCTTCTTAGGCTGATGATGACTGTCCAGAACCCCAAGAAGTCTTAGTTAGCAAAGGAGCTTGCTTGCAGTTAGGTAGGTAATGTCTCTGGGGCTGCAATTGCCGCCTTCCAGCTCTGGCTGCCTGTCATCAGAGGGGGATGGTCTGCAGCCGGCTAGTTCTGTTCAGCCCTTTGTTCTGTTGTGCGGACCTGGCAGTGTCTTAGGGCTTTTCGTGTGGTAGCTATCCCACAGTCTGCTTTGCTAGCCCAAAGTAGTTCGCTCTGATTGTCCTCAGGGCATTCATGCCTGGTCCTTACTCTAAGCAAAGCAGCCCTTGCCTCCGTGCCCAGTCCCCGCTTGCTAGTGGAGGGTGCAGACGTCTGTGCTGCTTCTCTGCTGGGGGAGTTACCGTTGGGCTCATAATCTGTGGGTTTTAATTATTTAATTATTTTTCCTCCCTATTTTTTTGCCCTCTGTGCTTCCAAGGCTTGCCACAGACTCTGCAGTGAGAGTGTTTCCTGATGTTTGGAAACTTCTCTCTTTTTAAGACTCCCTTCCCAGGATGGAGCTCCGTCCCTCCCTCTTTTACCTCTTTTTGTCTTTTATATTTTTCTTACCTCCTTTCTGAGACAATGGGCTGCTTTTCTGGGTGCCTGATGTCTTCTGCCGGCATTCAGAAGTTGTTTTGTGGAATTTACTCAGCGTTTAAATGTTCTTTTGATGAATTTGTCGGGGAGAAAGTGGTCTCCCCGTCCTATTCCTTCGCTATCTTAGGACCGCCTGAGTTAATTATTTTTTAATTGAAGGATAATTGATTTACAGAATTTTGTTGTTTTCTGTCCAAGTTCAACATGAATTAGTCATAGGTATACATATATCTACTCCCTTTTGAACCTTCCTCCCATCTCCCTCCCCATCCCACAGAACTGCAAAAGCCCAACAGGTAGAGATTTATAACAATAATATAAAGTGTGACTGAATAAATGCATATACATATACACCCATGCTGCTTCTAAGTCGCTTCAGTTGTGTCTGACTCTGTGCGACCCCAGAGACGGCAGCCCACCAGGCTCCTCCGTCCATGGGATTTTCCAGGCAAGAGTACTGGAGTGGGTTGCCATTGCCTTCTCCAATATACACCCATAAGCATAATTAAAACAGTCTAAGAAAAATAAAATACAATAGATTGACCTGGCGAACAAAGGAAACCAAAAATTATTTCTTCCAGTTAAGAATGAAAACTAACTAAAGTAAGAATTGGAAAACAAAATTAAAGCAAGGTGCCAAGTGGGGAATAAGGCAATGTAACAAATATGTTGAGAGGAAAGGAACAGAAGAAAGAATAGACATGCAAAGTTAAATAGAGGGAGATAAAGGTTTATATACATTAAATATTAATTGCAAGGGGAAAAGAACAGTAGGAAAAGCAAACAAAGGAATAAATGTAGCAAACATAATAGGTTTTTAAAAATTAAAAGTGAAAAAGGAGACGAAAAAAAAAAAAGGAAGAAGAAAAAAAAAAGGAAAATTCCATAGAACTGCAAAAGCCCAACATAGAGGCAGAGGTTTATAATAACAATAAAAATATGACTGAGAAAATAAAAAAGCTGAGGAATTTACCTAGATTTCATAGTGCCAGTAAAACCGACAAGTACAACAGGGCGGGGGGGTGGGGGGCGGGAAGAAACCGAAAAAAAAAAAGTAAAACGTAAAAATCCGTAAGATTCTACAGAACAAGTCAAAACATAAGACTAATAAGTGTTTTTATTTTATTGAATCACTGCTGTCAGAGTCATTTCCCTCCCTGGGAAAAGTCCACCTCACCTCCCTAGGATGCCCTCCAACACTGTCCTGACCTCTGAACCTGTTGTAGGGGCAGCTCAGATTCTAATCTGGTCCTACTTCTGTGTGTTCTTGCCGCCAGTGTCCATAGATATCAGAACTAGTGTGTTTTCTTTTGTGAAAGCTCTCAATGTCCTTTTATATATTCCTGGACATTGAGTCTGCCTAGTTGATCATATAGAGTAAATCTTCAGCTTATACAGCTGGTTTTGCGTCTTCTACCTTAGCCACACTGCCCCTGGGTTTCAATTGTGGTTTTACTTCCACCTCTGCATGTGCGTCGTCCACTGGGGTTTGCTCCTGAGGCTGCCCTGGAGGACTTGGGTCTGCCCCAGTGAGGACCAGGTGTGGAGGTGGTGCAGCTTCTTGGGTCACAGGTTATGGCAGCACCAGGTACTCAGGGGAATTGACGGCTAGGGCAGCAGGAAATATAGTGCTCTAGAAGGTTATGGCAACCAGTATTGGCCAATACACTCCAGTATTCTTGCCTGGAGAACCCCCCTCTCTGACAGAGAAGCCTGGCAGACCACAGTCCACAGGGTCACAAAGAGTTAGACGTGACTAAAGTGACCCTGTGTGCATAGACGCAAGAGGTTTTATTTTTGGCCTGTGGCAGCTCTGCCCCAGTGCAATTTGTGTGTGAAGGTGGCGCAGCTGATTGGCTTGTGGAGACCCTGGCAGTGCCAAGTATTCAGGGACATGGACTTCCTCTGCCAAAGGAGTTATGGCCCTATCAGAGTCTTTTTCCGAGCCTCTAGTAGCTGGCAATCAGAAGGCCTCTTTGACCAGTCTTTCTCCATAGCTCTGACTGTTCAGGCACTTACAGGGCTCCCTTTCCTGGGTTCCATCTCTGTCGATTGGCATGTCAAGCACATAGAGGGTCCCTGCTGCCTCGGGTCCTACTTTGTAGGTCGGCCTGTCAGGCACTTAAAGGAGCACCCTGGGTGGGGTCCTACTCCGTTTGATGGGTCAGCCTCTGAATCCTTCAGCTGCTGGATCCTGGCATGGAAAGAGAGAGGCTTTGGTGATAGCCCCACCCCCTATGCGTGACTCAGCAGTATTGCCTTGCTTCCATGGCTGCCTGGCTTTCTTCCACAGGCATTTCCCACTACAATCTCCTCCCTTACATCCCCTCGATCTGTTTCCTCCACAGTCAACAGCAGCCCTTGACCTGGGTTTGCTCCACAAACCCTAAACTCCAGCTCCCAGTGGCTGTACCTTCTAGGGGACCTGCTTCCCTGTCTGGGGTATGTATGGCTGTGGCAAGGATTGATTCTCATTCCATTTAGGCTGCCACAGATCAGTTGTTTCACTCTCAGCCTTAAATTTTTCTCCTCTCACTCAGACAGTTGCCCCAATGTGGGAATCGGACCCTTGCTTCAGTTCCCCCACCCACTGAGGGGAGGTTCAGTCCTACTAACACTCCTGTTTTTTCCCCTAATTCCTTCATCCTGCTGAGTTTTGCATGGTTCTGTATATTCTTTTCTGCTGGTCAGGTACTCCTGTCTGCTCTCAGCTGGTGTTCTGCATGCCCTTCTGTGTCTAAAGGTGTATCCATGGAGAGAGATGTACTCCATGTCCACCTACTCCTCCACCATCTTGTTCTCCCTTATCTTCTTTTTTAATTTACTAGATTGTATTTTGTGTCATATAATTACTCTGTGTTGAAGAAGACATGAAGGTTCATCTGTATTATAGGGTTGATAATTTTTATTTACTTATTTAACAAAAATTCTGTAGTCACCTTTTCAGCTAATATCCCAATGCTACTAAAATATAGTAGCATCCCTTTTTAAGTATAAATAAATATGATGACTGAAGAATAAATCATATATGTTTGATACCATGTTCTAATTACTCTGTATACACAAGTATCAGGCAAGTATTTTTCTCCAAAATATTCTTTCAAAAAAAATATCTCTATCCTTACAAAATCTCACATATTACTAGTTCTTTCAGTTAGTATGTTTTGGGGGGAAAATCTGAGTATTTTGGGAAGATACATTAATTTGAAATGATCTGTCATTGGTGGTTTTGCTTATATAGAAGTCACCTGATAGAATAATTAAAAACAAAAAACAAGGAAAGAAATTTCATATATGTTTAGTAATTTTCCCCCTCAGAATAGAATTTCACTACTCCAAAGTTAGACATCATTCTAAAGTAATTTTTATAATATTTACAGCATACATTTAACATGCAGAGTTGGTTATGTCTTGGAATTTACCAATTTTTATGAGACATTAAAAACTGTCCTAATTTTCTATAAATGGTAATTGTAGCTTGATATGGAATTCCTTCTGAGAGCATCATACATAGACTAAGAAACTGCTGTATCTCAGAAGTGTTTAGACATTTGGGGAAGAAGGGTGATAGATTCTAGAACATTGTATTCAGGTAACTAATAATAATACAGCTAAGACTTATTAAGCACTTATTATGTACCAAGTATCAAACTAAGCATTTCAGTTTTCTTGATTGATTTAATAAGTGACTCAAAAAGTACCTGTAGTGATGACAAAGAAATTGACATTGAAGATGTACTGAAGATTCAGTTTGAATGCAATTCAGTATGCAGTTAGACTGTGGAAAAACAAGCGATATTTGTGAAGTAACATTTCATGTAATAATTCAAGCTATGTATAAATCAAGAAAGTAAATGATGTAAATAGATTCATTTAGCTATTTTTTTATCAATATGCCTCGATTATTTTATGTTGATCAGGAACCATTTTTTGAATGTAATCCTTGGCAAGTGTGTGTGAGGGTCACCTTACATTGAAGCATATTCAGTCCTTCCATGAGAAAATTTAGCCTAAATTCTCAGAACAATGGCAACCTAAATATAAATATCTTAATTGTCTGAATGGAAAATTTTGGGTGAGTGAAGGGAATTTTTAAAAAATAAATTTTGGTAATGGATTAGATTTATTAAAACAAGGTATTTTTGTAGACATTTATTTTAATGCTTCTTTTACTACTCCAGCATCTTGACTTTGTCATCTTATCCTTTTTCTCTTCACATGCTTCTTTTTTTCAGGTTGGTAACCCTGTTCAAAGCTCCTATACTTCACCTCCTCTTCTTTTGTGTTGGGATGTTTATGATTATCTAATAATTATACTTGATAATAAGAACTGTCTGCTGCTACTCTTTGTCGGTTTAAAATGTTAAATTCAAGACAGTAGAGCCTTTTAAAAATAATTATTGCCTACTTTGTGAAATCTGTAAGTTTTGAAACTTTCTGAGGTGAATTTACTTAAAACAAAGGCTATTATAGTTATATCTCACTACTAGTTTATTGAGCATATATAATACATTAAATATTGTTTTTTCTCTGAGAAATGTGTATCAAGTAGAATAAAATTTTAAACAGATTAAAAATTGGCCCTTGAGATTTGGAAAGGTTTCTTGACATCTTCAGAAATCCCCTGTATTCAAATATTGTATGATGTGATTTTCTCCATAGAATATAATTGGAAATTATTGAAAAATTTAAAAGGCCACTTTCAAGCCTTAGTAAGAATTTGAAAGTGTGTTAGCTCCTCAGTTGTGTCCAACTCTTTGTGACCCCATGGACTGTAGTCTTCCAGGCTCCTCTGTTCATGGGATTTCCCAGGCAAGAATACTGGAGAGGGTTGCCATTTCCTTCTCCAGGAGATCTTCCCAACCCAAGTGTTGAACCCAGGTCTTCTGCATTGCAGTCAGATTCTTTACCATCTGAGCCACCAGGGAAGCCCTAGATTCTTTACCATCTGAGCCACCAGGGAAGCCCTAGTAAGAGTTTATACACTTTATTATGCATTCTTATTTTTAGTGTATTTCTAAATATAAAATATTTAGTTTGATTATTATAAAGTCTTTAGTTATACTGGGGTGAGTACTTTTCAAAAATACTTTTACGTATAATCAAGATTTGACACAGCTACTGACCAACTTTCAAATATCTGAAATTAAGTAGAATGAAGTAATTTTGGGCCTGCTGTTTTGACAACAAAATTTTAAAACTATTTTGGTAACAAGTAATATTTGCATCAGGCTTCACAGTTAGTGCTAGTGATAAAGAACCTGCCTTTCTATGCAGGAGACATAAAAGACATGAGTTTGATCCCTGAGTTGGGAAGATCCCCTGGAGGAGGGCATTGCAACCCACTCTAGTATTCTTGCCTAGAGAATTCCATGGACAGAGTAGCCTGGAGGGCTACAGTTCTTAGTGTCACAAATAATCAGACACAACTGAAGTGACTTAGCCCACACAATATGTACATCAGATATGGTTGAGTCTTAGCAGATGGAAGGTTTGTTGTCCTAGTTCTTAAGCAGTGTCACAACAGCCACATCCAAATGAATGCATCAAAACGTCACATATCCTGATAGAAATTGGTAAACCAGAATGAGCTTTTGATAAGATAGATTTTTACACATTATTTTCCTTTCCTTCCTTTAAAGTTGCACACTATGCTGGAGTTGCTTCAATGATCCTGAAGTGATATCCTTTGAGTTTTGATGGGTTGGAAGGAAAGGCATGAATTTAGAAAGATATAAATTTTCTCAGAAAAGTAGAAGTTCAGATTACCCAATTTAATTAGAATTTCTCATCTGTATTTTGTTTAGGAAAACAGTGATATTGTGAATGAATGTCCAGCATGGCAAGAGAAGATCCATGAAAATGAAGAAGCTATTGCTCTTAGCAGGACAGACAAAACCATTCAACATGTGGAAGTGTTTTGTTATGCATGGTATGATAAGTATTTATTTACAATAAATGACATTAATGACTTCATATTCACATCTTTTCAGAAGAAGCCAACAGTAAGAATTTACATGGCATTGGTTGCTACAAGTCTCCTTGATATGCTTGCCTTCTAAAAAATATAAATTTCAGTTTTGTTATGTTTGTTCATTTGTATTATATTTTAGATTTCACTTGTAAGTGCTATACAGTATTTATCTTTCTCTGTCTGACTTAATTCACTTAGCATAATATCCTCTAGGTTCATCAGTGTCATTGTAATTAAACTTCAAAAACAAGCAAACTCACAGAAAAGAGAAAAAGAAATCATATTTGTGGTTACCAGTGACATTGTAGTAAGGGGTGGCAACGGGGTACAGGGAGGATTGGATGAAGACAATCAAAAGGTACAAACTTTCAGTTATAACTACTAGAGAGGTAATTTACAACATGATTAATATAATAAGCACTGCTTTGTATTATATATGAAAGTTTTGAGAGAGTAAATCCCAAGAATTCTCAACACAAGAAAAAATATTTTTTCTATTTATTTAATTTTGTATCTGTATGAGATGATGAATGTTCACTAAACTTATGTGATAGTCACTTCATGATGTATGTAGTAAATCAATCATCATGCTGTGTACCTTAAACTTATACAGTGATATATGTCAGTTATATTGCAGTAAAACTGGAAGAAAACACTAAAATGTAACTCTAAGTTTTCTTTGTTTAGATAATCTTACATTAATAATTTGTAATTTACCAAGCTCTTTAAATACATTTTCTTGTTTGATCCTTAAAACAGTCCTATGCTAGTATAGAGCAAATAGTGTTAGTTCAATTTTTTAGAGTCCTCAGTGATGCTCAAAGAGTTTAATTTCCTGAAGGTCATCTGGCTTGATAAATGTGAAATCCATATCTAAGCTAGTTAGTGGTGGCATGCATGCATACTCAGTCGTGTCTGACTCTTTTGCGACCCCACAGACTGTAGCCCACAAGGCTCCTCTGTTCATGAGATTTCCTAGGCAATAGTACTGGAGTGGGTTGCCATTTCCTTCTCTAGGGCATCTTCCCGACTCAGGGATTGAACCCACGTCTCCTGCATTGGTGGGCAGATTCTTTACCACTGAGCCACCAGGGAAGCCCTAAATAGCAGTGGAATCTTAGATTAAAACCCAGGGTTTTTTAATCCTAGTTCAATGTTTTTCTAACTCTTCTTAGATAATATTCAGTATAGCAAAATGCAAATTATAATTTTGAATTAAAAAAACAAATTCAGTGGTGATGACATTTTGGGGCATGTTTTTGTAAATCATGAGAGAATGGCGGAAGTAATGCTTTCAGTATCTCCTTCTAAGTGAAATAATTCATTGTTTTAAAACAATTAGAATAGTTTATTTTTTCAGATTACATGGTTAATGGGCTAAAAGGTAACCATCACGTAGTTCAGTGCAATTTTTGAAGTAGTGATAAAGTCAAGGGATTTAAAACATCAATGTCAAGCTCTATAATAGTAATTAAAACTTAAAATCCAAGTTACTAGAGATTTTTTAGAATGTGTACTGTCATCATACATAGCCTTGTTGTGGCACAGTGGTAAGTATGACCTGAGCCCTTTAAAAGTTGGGGTACTTGTCAGTTGATTTCTTAACCTATATTCATATCTGTCAGGTAACTAGCATTTTCTGCCATTAATACACAGTTAATTTTCTATGATTTTATGTAAAAGGACAGCCTTTGAAATGTCAGATACAGATTATAATTTGCATATGCTAAATGGCATTCAGTAAGAAAAGTATCACTCTGATAGTGTTCAGAGCCAGTGTAGACTGATTTAGAACAAAAGATGACCTCAGCTGTAAAGTCATATGCTTTAACAAAAGCAGGAATAAATATTTGATAACTTTATTGTGTGTCTATGAATACTACTTGACTAGAATATAGTGACAGTCATACTCAGGCCCTTTGAGAGGTACTTTTGCTGTTTCATGGCCTCTGATTTCTCTACTCTTCATGACAATTAGTGTTTATAATTTTTAATGACTGATATGATACATTTTGAATGCAGAGGAAATCATCTTGTTTTTGATTCCTGTTCTCTTCATTTTCACGTTTGGAACTTCCGAAAGTGATTAGTTTGTGAAAAAGTAGTTGTAGTTTCAGACAGTGAATTTTAAATAATTGTAACAAGGATTCAACACATATCGTTATTTGAAGAAGGAAATGGCAACCCACTCCAGTATTCTTGCCTGGAGAATCCTGTGGACAGAGGAGCCTGGAGGGCTGCTGTCCATAGGGTCGCACAGAGTAAGACACGGCTGAAGCGACTTAGCATGCATGCATTCATTGGAGGAAATAGCAACCCACTCCATTATTCTTGCCTGAAGAATCCCAGGGACAGGGGAGCCTGGTGGGCTGCTGTCTATGGGGTCACACAGAGTCAGACACGACTTAAGTGACTTAGCAGCAGCAGCAGCACATATCTTTATTAATCAAAATAGGAACAATTACCTTTCAACACATTTTTACCAATGAGAAATAAGTTTGTTTATTCCTATAGCATAAAAATTCATGCTTTGGGATTTGACAAACTCTTGGAAAGCATTTTCTACCTCCTGCTGGTTTTGGAAGCATTTTCCCTGCAAAAAGTTGTCAAGATGCTTGAAGACGTGGTAGTCGGTTGGCGAAAGGTCAGGTGAATATGGCGAATGAGGCAAAACTTTGTAGCCCAATTCATTCAGCTTGTGAAGCATTGGTTGTACGATGCCATGATCTTAGTATTTTGGATGTTGAGTTTTAAGCCAACTTTTTCACTCTCTTCTTTCACCTTCATCAAGAGGCTCTTTAGTTCCTTTTCACTAGTTCCTTTTCACTATCTGCCATAAGGGTGATATCTGCATATCTGAGGTGGTTGATATATCTCCTAACAGTCTTGATTCCAGCTTGTGATTCATCAAGCCTGGCATTTTGCATGATGTACTGTGCATAGAAGTTAAATAAACCAGTGACAATATAAAGCCTTGTAGAACTCCTTTCCCAATTTTGAATCAGTCATTTGTTCCAAGTCCGGTTCTAACTGTTGATTCTTGACCTCCATACAGGTTTCTCAAGAAGCAGGTAAGGTGGTCTGGTATTTTCCATAGTTTGTTGTGATCCATATAGTCAAAGGCTTTAGCATAGTCAATGAAGCAGAAATAGTTGTTTTTTCTGGAATTCTTTTGCTTTTTCTATAATCCTACATATATTCGCAATTTGAGAAGCCGTACCATTTTACATTCCCACTAGGCGTGTGTAAGTGACTGTTTTTCCATATCCTCACCATCATTTGGTGGTATAACTTCTTCAGTGTAGCCAGTGTTTATAGGTGTGTAGTAGTGATATCTCATTGCAGTTTTATTTTGCATTTCCCTGGTGCTTGATTTTCAATATCTTTTCATGTGCTTATTTGCCATCCATATATCTTTTTTGGTGAGATATCTGTTCATATCTTTTGCTTATTTTTTAATTGGGTGGGTTTTTTATTTCCTGTGGAGATTTAAGAGTTCTTTAGTTTGCAGATATTTCCCCCCCAATCTTTAGCTTGTCTTTCATCCTTTTTACACATGGTATTTTGTAGAACAAATGTTTTAAATTTTGATGAGGTCTGATTTACCAGTTTTTTCTTTTGACTCTTGGACTAGCTATAGAGCTAGGAGATTTTTTCTGTTAAAAAAAAAAAAGTTTCATAGATCTTATGTTTTATATGTTAAGCACACGATCCACTTTAAATTTTTGTTTATGGTATGAGGTTTAGATACGTGTTTGCTTTCCTTTATTGATATCCAGTTCCTTCAGTAGTATTTGATGAAAAGGCTGTTTTTCTTCCATTGAGTTACTTTTGCAACTTTGTCAAAAATCAATTGGCTGTACTTGGATGGGTCTCTTTCTGGATTCTGTTTTCATTTCCATTGATTTCTGTCTGCCCGTACCAGTGTATCACACTGCCTTGATTACTGCAGCTGTAAGTTGGACTTAATATCTGTTAGAATGATTTCCCCAAACTTATTTTTCTTTATCAAGATTATTTTAGCTTTCTGTACTTTGTGCCTTTCTATATAAATGTTTTAATAAGCTTAACCATGTCTAGAAAATGTTGCTGGATTTGATAGGAATTGCATTAAAGTTACTGATCAACTTGGGGTGAATTGACATCTTTATTATTTTGAGTTTCCCAATCTGTTGACAAGTTATGCCTCTCCATTGAGGGAGGTCATCTTGATTTCTCTCTATAGGATTGTGTAATTTTCAACATACCAGTTCTGTACATCTGTTTTTATTGTGTACTTAAGTATTTAATTTGTTTTGGAGCAAGTACTATGGTAAGTGGTATTGCCTTTTTCATTTGGGTTTTCACATGTTCCTTTTTAGTATCTAGAAATACAATTAGTTTTTATGCATTCATCTTGTATCCTGAAATCTTGATCAACTTGCTTATTTTAGGAATTTTTCTGTAGATTCCTTGGGATTTTTCCAAAGACAGCTATGTTTTCTGCAAAGAGGAACAGTTTTATGTCTTCTTTTCCATTGGCTTTTTTTTTAAGAGTCTGTTTTCTATTGAGAATCATGTGTTTTCTGTCTGTAGCCATATACCACAAGTTAATTGTAATTTTCTACTTATCCTTAGGCTCACTTAATGAGCATTTTTTTTTCTCCGTAAAGGAAGTTATTATCACTTCTGAGTATCTTTTAGTTATATGCAAATGCTGGGCAATTATTTAGTTTCTGTTACTAATTATCTTGATCTTGTACACTACTCTCTCAGCGTATGCAAGTCAAATTCACAGTCTGATCAAATGTCAAAATATTGAAAATCTTATACTTAAATGGTCACTAACACAAAGAGATTATTGTAGTTAGCTACATGAAGCATATAGAGAGAAGTCAAACCTCAATCCCTGATATATTTCCTATGTAGAATATTGTTTTTAATATTTTGGTAAATTTTCAAAATACCATGTAAAGATAGCTTTGTAATGATACAAATGCTGAAGTGTTATGACTTCTCTTCCCATTTTAGACCAGATGAGTAGGCTTGTAGAGTTGACGTTTATTAGGCTAAAATTTGTGATTTGATTCTCTCATATGTTGCTTGACATTTCATCAAGGAAGAACATTGGCTGTCTCTTGGCTACAAACAGTATTATAGCTATAACCAGTAGCCTTTTGATTTTTAATCTTTGATTACAAGGAGGATAGGGCAAGGATGCAAGTAGATCAGTGTAAACTCATCACCACTTTTTGGAAAATACCTGTATTGATACATGGCAAGTCAGTAACACCATATTCTAATGTAAACATACTGGATAGCACATTGTTTTTCATTGTTGACTTTACTTATTTTCAGAAATAATTCTTAAGTGTTCAGTCTAAGAGTTTTCGTGATCTTTTGACTATGAAAGTTAGTACTTTTTCATTATTGCATAGTTGGGATTCCCTGGTGGCTCAATGGTAAAGAATCTGCCTGCCAATACAGGAGATGCCGGTTTGATCCCTGGGTTGGGAAGATCCTCTGAAGTAGGAAATGGCAACCCACTCCAGTATTCTTGCCAGGAAAATCTCGTGGAGAGAGGAGCCTGGCAGGCTACTGTCCATAGAGTCACCAAAGAGTTGAACATGACTTAGTGACTAAACAACAATAACAACAACATAAGCTGAATATTAAAATAAAATAGCATAAGTTCAATTCTCACAAATTCTGTAAAGAACTACCCAGATTGTTTTGCTTTATGAGTGCTTTGTTACCTTGGATGCTGCTAGTAATAAATGAGATAACCTGTAGTTTGGGCCAGAAATACTTCTGCTATACATAGATTATTTTTCTTTGAACAAATATTGTGATTATTACAGTTGACTTATGGAAGGGAAGAGTAAAAGGACTATAGCATTTATTGGATATTATCTTTTTGGCAACTGCTATAACTAGGTTCCTTACATAATTTATTTCATTCAATTTCACTTAATCTGTGCTACACCAGGGAGAGCCAGAGATAGGACAGGCAGGATTTCAACCCACATCTATCTAACTCAAAAGTTTGTGCTGTTTCCATTGTATCACAGTGTATTTCAGTCATCAGATAAATAAATATATGTGTGTGCATTAAGGGAACCATTAAACCAAATGTATATTTTCTTTGTGAAGACTAGCACGTACAGAAGTACATTTACTTATTTAACTTACTAGTATATCATTTAGTAGTGTAAAGTAGTTACATCTATAATGGGGAATTAAAGTGCCTAACTCCCAGTGTACAGAAGATGAGGGATAAATCCAGTATGCTTTAGTTGTTGTGATTGTAGTTAGTACCCCACAGGATATTTTTGTAGTTTATGTGAGAGAATAAAAACAACTACTATTTCTGGTTTTAAACATTCAACAGACTATGAAAAAGCACAATACATTAATTCACACATAATTCACAAAAACCCAAAGAGTTCTTAGATGAAAGATATTGTTGTTGTTCAGTCTCTCAGTTGTGTCCAACTCTTAGTGACCCCATGAACACCAGGCTTCCCTGTCCTTCACCTCCTCCTGGGGTTTGCTCAAGGTGAAAGATGGTTGCTTATTAATTGCATAATGTCATATAGTTTCTTTAGTGAGAAGAGATTTTATATTTCTAAAATATTGAGAAGAACTTGTGCTTTTTCTGCCCTGTTTTACTTTTGCATAATACTGAACATCGTTTCCCCTTTTCTGATATGATAATATTAAAGCAGGATGAAAACTTGCTTCTTAGACTTATAAACGAACCAACTCTTTCATGGATTGATACTAAAATAAAGACATTGTGCTTGTCATCTAAAATACTACTTATTAATTTATTTTAGATTCTAGAATTGTATAAATTTAGCATGAGCCTCTTTGACAAAAATGTAATAATACCAGTAAGAAGAAAGAAATACAAAATTTTAAAAACTCAAAAATGACTTGTAAGTTACAGGAATCTATGGTTTACCACTATGTAATAGCAAGTTTGTTTAAGGCTACAAGTGACACAGTGTCCAATTAAAAGTGGATTAAATGAATAAATGTATAGGTAGGTGGGATGGTAGGCTGGTAGGTGGGTTGGTTGGTTGTTACATAATTTGCTAATTGAGAATCTTAATCACATCAATCTTGGGGTAGCTGCCCAGCACTTTTCTTAGCTTTCCATCCAGAGTTACAAGATGATTGCCATGATTCAGAACAGGTTTTCACACAACAGAAACCTCTAAATGTGAAACAAGGGGGGGAGAGTTTTTTTTTTTTTTTTCCTATAATGTGTGTGCTTTTTTTTTTTCTGTTATAATATTATACTGGGCAGTCTTTACCAAAGCCTCAAGTTCTCCTTTATCTCACTGGCTTAAACTAGATAACCTGCTCACTTTTAAATCAGTCACTAACAAAGGACAATAAAATTACCAAAGTTGGTTTTAATCAGCCATGATCCATCCCCTAGTTCTGGGTGCTTTCTGCCTAATATTGGATCAAAATTGCAACTCTTATGGTGCTGAGGAATAGGATATGGTTGTTAAAAAGACAGCCAGTAGTGTCTGCTCTGCTGCTGCTTCTGCTACTAAGTCGATTCAGTCATGTCTGACTCTGTGCGACCCCATAGACGGCAGCCCACCAGGCGCTCCCATCCCTGGGATTCTCTAAGCAAGAATACTGGAGTGGGTTGCCATTTCCTTCTCCAATGCATGAAAGTGAAAAGTCAAAGTGAAGTCGCTCAGTTGTCCAACTCTTAGTGACCCCATGGACTGCAGCCTACCAGGCTCCTCCATCCATGGGATTTTCCAGGTGAGAGTAATGTGTGTGTTAACATTTTAAGTTGTTTACAAATAAGGGAATAAATCTATCAGTATGTTATATTGCATCAATTTAAAATTGATTACAGTGGATTTTTTATATTCCTGGTTTTTGGAACAGCAACTTTTGAACAGTCTGATTTTTTGTAAATCTTATTCATAATCATTAAACATTTATTTGCAGAAATTAACAGATGGGTAGCTGTGTAGCATATACTGTGCAAATCAAAAGTAAATGGCTTGGGATTTCCCTGACAGTCCAGTGGTTAAGATTCCATGCTTCCAATGAAAAAGGCAGATGTTGGATCCCTGTCAGGGAACTGAGATTCCACGTGCCATGTGACGTGGCCAAACAATTAAAACAATAAAAAGTGAATCGCCTTAGAATAAAGTGCGTATATCAAGGTAAAGAGTATAATTTCTGCAACAAGCTGTACTGTGAAGAGGAAAGGTGCAAATAACTGAAAAATAAATAGTGAACACCTGTGCTGAATATATTAACCGGTTGGTTGACAATTTTTCATTTGACTTATCTGAAAGTGTGACTGTTACAAGGCATTAATAAGGCATATTCAGTTTGAAGCATTCCCTTGTTGCTACCATTAATTGATAACAATACTAGATAATATCAGAATTTATACCCCTAAGACTCCCCTGACCTAGAGCCAGACATCCTGGAATGTGAAGTCAAGTGGGCCTTGGAAAGCATCACTATGAACAAAGCCAGCGGAGGTGATAGAATTCCAGTTGAGCTATTTCAAATCCTGAAAGATGATACTGTGAAAGTGCTGCACTCAATACGCCAGCAAATTTGGAAAACTCAGCAGTGGCCACAGGACTGGAAAAGGTCAGTTTTCATTCCAATCCCAAAGAAAGGCAATGCCAAAGAATGCTCAAACTACCGCACAATTGCACTCATCTCGCACGCTAGTAAAGTAATGCTCAAAATTCTCCAAATCAGGCTTCAGCAATATGTGAACCATGAACTTCCTGATGTTCAAGCTGGTTTTAGAAAAGGCAGAGGAACCAGAGATCAAATTGCCAACATCCGCTGGATCATGGAAAAAGCAAGAGAGTTCCAGAAAAACATCTATTTCTGCTTTATTGACTATGCCAAAGCCTTTGACTGTGTGGATCCCAAAAAACTATGGAAAATTCTGAAAGAGATGGGAATACCAGACCACCTGATCTGCCTCTTGAGAAATGTGTATGCAGGTCAGGAGGCAACAGTTAGAACTGGACATGGAACAACAGACTGGTTCCAAATAGGAAAAGGAGTACGTCAAGGCTGAATATTGTCACCCTGCTTATTTAACTTCTATGCAGAGTACATCATGAGAAACGCTGGGCTGGAAGACACAGAAGCTGGAATGAAGATTGCCATGAGAAATATCAATAACCTCAGATATGCAGATGACACCACCCTTATGGTAGAAAGTGAAGAGGAACTCAAAAGCCTCTTGATGAAAGTAAAATTGGAGAGTGAAAAAGTTGGCTTAAAGCTCAACAATGAGAAAACGAAGATCATGGCATCTGGTCCCATCACTTCATGGGAAATAGATGGGGAAACAGTGGAAACAGTGTCAGACTTTGTTTTTTTGGGCTCCAAAATCACTGCACATGGTGACTGCAGCCATGAAATTAAAAGACGCTTACTCCTTGGAAGGAAAGTTATGACCAACCTAGACAGCATATTGAAAAGCAGAGACATTACTTTTCCAACAAAGGTTCGTCTGGTCAAGGCTATGGTTTTTCCTGTGGTCATGTATGGATGTGAGAGTTGGACTGTGAAGAAGACTGAGCGCCAAAGAATTGATGCCTTTGAACTGTGGTGTTGGAGAAGACTCTTGAGAGTCCCTTGGACTGCAAGAGATCCAACCAGTCCATTCTGAAGGAGATCAGCCCTGGCATTTCTTTGGAAGGATTGATGCTAACGCTGAAACTCCAGTACTTTGGCCACCTCATGCGAAGAGTTGACTCATTTGAAAAGACTGATGCTGGGAGGGATTGGGGGCAGGAGGAGAAGTGGATGGCAGAGGATGAGATGGCTGGATGGTGTCACTGACTCGATGGACGTGAATCTGGGTGAATTTCGGTAGTTCGTGATGGACACGGAGGCCTGGCCTGCTGCAGTTCATGCGGTTGCAAAGAGTCAGACACGACTGAAGAACTGAACTGAAGACTCCCCTAAATTCAGATTCTGCCTAATGCATTAATCTAAGCACTTATTCAGAGTTGAAATTAGGTAAAACTATCTCAAAAATATTGTTATACTGTATTGTAAATGTCCCTTGAAATTCAAATTATCAATATAAATGACACTGGATTTCATTTGTCAATTTTTTTCATATTGAAAATTTTTATAAGAACTAATGGTAAAAAAAAAAAAAAAAAAAGAACTAATGGTGCATATTTTTTGCATTTATATGTTAAAATCAGTAGTGTTTAGGAACTCAAAAAATTGTTTTGTGAATTTATAATCCACATTTATGTACAACTGGCAATTGTGTTTTTATACTTTTTCGATACTTTAAAGTTAATAAAATTAAGTTATTGTTTAGGAGTGTTCTTCAAAAGGTTGAATTATTTCATTTTTAATTTTTTTAATTTGAGAATAATTACAGTATTGTGGTTTTTGTCATACATTCACATGAATCAGCCATGAATGTACAAGTGTCTCCCTTCCTGAACCCCCCTCCCACCTCCCTCCCAATCCCATCCCTCAGCATTGTCCCACTGTACTGGATTTGAATGTTCTGTTTCATGCATAGAACTTGGACTGTTGATATGTTTCACATATGGTAATATACATGTTTCAATGCTATTCTCTCAAATCATCCCACCCTCACGTTCTCCCACAGATCCAAAAGTTTGTTCTTTATATCTGTGTCTCTTTTGCTATCTTGCATATAGGCTCATCATTACCATCTTTCTAAATTCCATATATATGCGTTAATATACTGTATTGGTGTTTTTCTTTCTGACTTACTTCACTCTGTATAATAGGCTCCAGTTTCATCCACCTCTTTAGAACTGAGTCAAATGTATTCTTTTTAATAGCTGAGTAATATTCCATTGTGTATATGTACCACAGCTTTCTTATCCATTCATCTGCTGATGGACATTTAGGTTGCTTCCAAGTCCTGGCTATTGTAAACAGTGTTGCAGTGAACATTGGGGTACAGGTGTCTCTTTCACTTCTGGTTTCCTCGGTGTGTATGCCCTCCCTCACTGGAATTGCTGGATTGCATGGCAGTTCTATTTCCAGTTTTTTAAGAATCTCCACACTGTTCTCCATAGTGGCTGTACTAGTTTGCATTCCCACCAACAGTGTAAGAGGGTTCCTTTTTCTCTGCACCCTCTCCGGTGTTTATTGTTTCCAGACATTTTGATAGCAGCCATTCTGACCAGTGTGAGATGGTACCTAATTGTGGTTTTGATTTGCATTTCTCTGGTAATGAGTGATGTTGAGCATCTTTTCATATGTTTGTTAACTATCCGTATGTCTTTGGAGAAATGTATGTTTAGTTCTTTGGCCCACTTTTTGATGGGTCGTTTATTTTTCTGGAATTGAGCTGCAGGAGCTGCTTGTATATTTTTGAGATTAATTCTTTGTTAGATGCTTCGTTTGCTATTATTTTCTCCCATTCTGAAGGCTGTCTTTTCATCTTGCTTAGAGTTTCCTTCGTTGTGCATAAGCTTTTAATTAGGTCCCATTTGTTTATTTTTGTTTTTGTTTCCAATATTCTGGGAGGTGGGTCATAGAGGATCCTCCTGTGATTTATGTTGGAGAGTGTTTTGCCTATGTTTTCCTCTAGGAGTTTTATAGTTTCTGGTCTTATGTTTAGATCTTTAATCCATTTTGATTTTTATTTTGTGTATGGTGTTAGAAAGTGTTCTAGTTTGATTCTTTTACAGGTCTTTGACCAGTTTTCCCAGCACCACTTGTTAAAGAGATTGTCTTTTCTCTGTTGTATATTCTTACCTCCTTTATCAAAGATAAAGTGTCCATATGTGCCTGAATTTGTCTCTGGCTTTGTATTATTTTCCATTTATCTATATTTCTGTCTTTGTGCCAATACCATACTGTCTTGATGACTGTAGCTTTGTAGTATAGTGTGAAGTCAGGCAGCTTGATGTTGGGGCATTTGACATTGTCCCAGAGGTTTCTGGGGTTGTCCTCATTTCTTTTCATTATTTTTTCTGTTTTCTTCTCTACTTCATTTATTTCCACCATTCTTCCGCCTCACTTATCTTCTCTTCTCCCTAGTTATTCTACTGTTGGTTCCCTCCAGAGTGCTTTTGATCTCAGTTCTTGCATTATTCATTATTGATTGACTCTTTTTTATTTCTTCTAGGTCCTTGTTAAACATTTCTTGCATCTTCTCAATCCTTGTCTCTAGTCTATTTATCTGTAACTCCATTTTGTTTTCAATATTTTGAATCATCTTAACTGTCATTATTCTGGATTCTTTTTCAGATAGACTCTCTATTTCTTCCTCTTTTGTTTGTTTTTGTGGGCATTTATCATGTTCCTTTACCTGCTGAATATTTCTCTGCCTTTTCACTTCGTTTAGATTCCTGTGTTTGGGGTGGCCTTTCTGTATGCTGGAAGTTTGTGGTTCCTCTTTATTGTGGAGTTTGCTTCCTGTGGGTGGTGTTGGATGAGTGGCTTGTCAAGGTTTCCTGGTTAGGGAAGCTTGTGTCTGTGTTCTGGTGGGTGGAGCTGGATCTTTTCTCTCTGGAGTGCAATGAAGTATCTAGTAGTGAGTTTTGGGGTGTCTATGGGTTTGGCATGTCTTCGGGCAGCCTATACTTTAATGCTCAGTGCTATGTTCCTGTGTTGCTGGAGAATTAGCCTCATATGTCTTGCTGTGGAACTTGTTGGGTCTTGGATGGAGCTTGGTTTCAGTGTAGGCATGGAAGCTTTTGGATGAGCTCTTGTCTATTAATTTTCCCTGGAATCAGGAGTTTGTGTTCTTGAGTTTAGATTTAAGCCTCCTGCCTCTTGTTTTCAGTCTTATTCTTACAGTAGAATCAAGACTTCTCCATCCATACAAGACAGATGATGAAACATCTAGGTTAATGGTGAAAAAATTCTCCACAGTGAGGGACATCCACAGAGGTTCACAGAGTTACATGGAGAAGAGAAGAGGGAGGAGGGAGATAGAGGTGACCAGGAGGAGAAGAGGGGAAGTCAAAAGGAGAGAGAACAATCAATCCAGTAATCACACCCCTAAGTGAAAGTGGATACTGAAGATTAGATCCTTAAAGGTACAAAATTGATAACAAATACCAAATACAAATATTAAAAAATCTAGAGTAGATGTTAGACTCTCAAAAATATAATATTAAAAGTACAAAACAAAATCAATCACAAAAATAATAAAAAATATATATATGAAATTTGTTTTAAAAATAGGGTCTTTTTTTGCAAGGTAATAGTAGGTTATAAAAATGAAAATTAAAGGAGGAATAAATTACTTGTTTCAGCTTGTACTTGTTCTCAACGTCTATAGGCCTCTTCCAAATCTTAGTTAATGTTAACTACAAGGTTTTAATCTGTTGCACTTGTCACTTCCAGAGCTTTTCCCTGTTCTTTTTTTATTTTGGCTTCCTCTGTTTGCAAGTCACTTCAGTGACTAATTTATGCCCTGATACGAGGGGGTGAAGGTGGTCATTTATTTAGGTTCACTCGTTCAGTTGTGTTTTGGGGAGGGAGGAATACAATATTTGCAAACAAATATTGCTGGTGTGTGTGGCGAGTGTGCTCGCAGTGTATGGACCACACTGGGTTTGCCCCAGCTCACAGCAGCCTGTGCTTTCGTGTCTACACAGCTCAGGCTCCAGGTTCTCTGCAGAGTACTGTCTAAAACAGACCCTGTGTTTCATGCACTTCACATGTCTAAGTTGCTCAGGTACAGATTCTCGAGTACGCTGCAAGGGCACAGACTCAGTTTGGCTTGCGTTTTGTGCCCTTCCCAGGTTCAAGCAGCTCAGGGGATCATGTGCTTGGCGAGCACACTGTCCCAGGTGGACTGTGCATCTTAATCACCTCCCCTGTCCTGGCTGCTCAGTTTCCCAGGTTTGCCGTGAGAGCACTGTCTCAGGTGTGCTGTGTGTCTCCTCTAGGGAGCTGATCTCAAGCTGTGACCCTCCTGGCAGATGTCAACCATCCAGTATCCCAGGAAGATGTGGTTAGCACCTGGGAGCCTGCTCACAGTTTGGTGGAGGATGCAGGTCTCTGGGGCGGAGATTGCCCCTTGCCTTCAGGCTCTGGCTGTGGCATGCCTGCCTCTCTGCCTCCTGCAGGGGGAGGGGCCTGTACACAGCGGGCTAGCTCTCCTTTGGTATTCACTCAATCCTTTGTTCTGTGAGTCTTTTGGGGAAAGTTGTCTCTCTCTCTCTCTCTTTTTTTTTTTTCTTTCTGGCTGTCCCACAGTTTGGGTTGCTTTCTGACCTTAGCTCCCTCAGATTGTCCTCAGGGCATTGGTTGCCTGTTCCTAAACATACAGCCTGGTCCTTACCCGAAACATGCAGCCTGCGCCTCCCTGTCCAAACCCTGCTCACTGGTGGCAGACATGAATATCTGGGCTGCTTGTCCACTGGCAGTTGTGGTTAGGTGCGTATTTTGTGTGTGTGTATGTTTTCCTCCCAGTTATGTTGCCCTCTGAGATTCCAAAACTCCCCACACACCTGCTGGTGAGAGGGTTTCCTGGTGTTTGGAAACTTCTCCTCGTTCATGACTCCCTCCCCGTGGTGGGTCTCCATCGCTAACATTTTGTCTCTCTTTTTGTCTTTTATATTTTTCCTTATCTCCTTTTGAAGAGAATAGACTGCCTTTTTGGGTGCCTGGTGTCCTCTGCCAACATTCAGAAGTTGTTTTGTGGAAGTGGCTCAGCATTCAAATGATCTTTTGATGAATTTGTGAGGGAGAAAGTGGTCTCTCTGTACCATTCCTCTCCCATCTTAGGCGAAACCAAGGTTGAATTATTTTAAGAAAACTTTTTTTTAACCAAAGTATAAAGTTTTTAATTTGAGGGAAGCTAAGTCTTTTTGATGAATAGAAGTTTGCATGATGAGAAATTAAGTGGAGTTTGGAGAGTTTTCTAGTGTCTTTATAACTTCTAGTTAGGTATTAAATTCAGTGTTGGCAGAACTCTAAAAAAACTGTAGTTGTTGATGAAAAGTAAGGATGGTATTGTGTTTCTCTTGCATATGTTTTCCATAGTGTTAGGTATTTCACCAGATTATGATGTTCAGAATAGTAAAACTTAATAGCTTATGGATATGGAACATATTTACAAAGAATAACTCCTTTTCTTAAACTTATACCCTTAATTAAGTATTTGGACTTCTGTTTTCCAGATTGTCCAGTACTGGTTAATGCATTTCATTCACTCTAGAAAGCTCCCTTTCTGAGAATATAATTGAGAGCCACTAACCAGATCAAGGACTTCCCTGGAGGCTCAGACTGTAAAGCATCTGTCTACAATGTGGGAGACCCGGGTTCAATCCCTGGGTCGGGAAGATCCCCTGGAGAAGGAAATGGCAATCCACTCCAGTACTATTGCCTGGAAAATCCCATGGACAGAGGAGCTTGGTAGACTACAGTTCACGGGGTCTCAAAGAGTCGGACACGACTGAGTGACTTCACTTCACTAACCAGATCAATTGGTGTGCTCAATTTCCATGTTGTCATCATCATTCTGTCTTATCTGTAAAGTATAATTAACTATCCTATCATTTCGTAGTTTAATGTTTAGGCATACAACGTTTTGCTGAAAATTGTCACCTCATGCAACACACTTTGGTTTCCTGGTTTTCAAAATAATGAAAGTGAATACAAAGCATGAACAATCTGTAGAAAATATACAAATCCCATTTCGTATCATCACTCTTCATTTTTAATGTTGCTTAATGGCATTTGTGCTATTACTTGGTTTTGTGGCCAGAGCTTTCAACATGTGATGTCAGAAAAACCTAAGGACACATGTTTTGAATTGCCTGTTGGCCTGTGGGAAATTTAACAGTATCTTATATTTTATTAATATCTTATGTTTGATTAACCTTTTAGCACTCATGGGCCTTCCCTTGTGGCTCAGCTGGTAAAGAGTCCACCTACAAGGCAGGAGACCTGGGTTCAGTCCCTGGGTTCAGAAGATCCCCTGGAGAAGGGAAAGGCTACCCACTGCAGTATTCTGGCCTAGAGAATTCCATGGACTATCGAGTCCATGGGGTCACAAGGAGTCGGACACAACTGAGTGACATACACTTTCACTTTAGTGCTCATGGAAAATACTCTTCATATATGTTAGGACATTTATCTTACAATAGTCTCATGAAAGTTAAGGTAAATGAATGATCTTCCATTTCATAGATGGGGAATCTCAGGGATTAAATGACTTGCCTGATATCTACTAAGTAATGCATCCAGAACTACAACTTTACCCACTACAGTTTCCTAAATCTGAAAATCTTAACATTAATGATATCATCCTTTTTTCATTATATTTGATTGAAATTACTAGATTATAACAATAAGTAGCATGATATTTTCTTTTTTTTTTTTAATTATTTATTTATTTATTTTACTTTACAATACTGTATTGGTTTTGCCATACATTGACATGAATCAGCCATGGGTGTACATGTGTTCCCCATCCTGAATCCCCCTCCCACCTGCCTCCCCATCACATCCCTCTGGGTCATAACAGTGCACCAGCCCCGAGCATCCTGTATCATGCACTGAACCTGGACTGGCGATCTGTTTCACATATGATAATATACATGTTTCAATGCTATTCTGCCAAATCATCCCACCCTCGTCCTCTCCTACAGAGTCCAAAACACTGTTCTATACATCTGTGTTTCTTTTGCTGTCTCACATATAGGGTTATTGTTACCATTCTCATCCTCTGTCGTCCCCTTCTCCTCCTGCCTTCAGTCTTTCCCAGCATAAGGTCGTTCCCACTGTGTCAGTTCTCCACATCAGATGGTGAAAGTATTGGAGCTTCAGCCTCAGCATCAGTCTTTCCAATGAATATTCAGGACTGATTTCCTTTAGGATTGACAAGTTTGATCTCCTTACAGTGCAAGGGACTCTCAAGACTTTTCCAACACCACAGTTCAAAAGCATCAATTCTTTGGCATTGAACCTTCTTTGTGGCCCAACTCTCACATCCATACATGACTACTGGAGAAACCATAGCTTTGACTAGATGGACCTTTGTTGGCAAAGGAATGACTCTGCTTTTTAATATGCTGTCTAGGTTGGTCATAGCTCTTCTTCCAAGGAGCAAGTGTCTTAATTTCATGGCTGAAGTCACCATTTGCAGTGATTTTTGAGCACAAAAAAATAAAGTCTCTCACTGTTTCCACTGTTTCCCCATCTATTTGCCATGAAGTGATGGGACCAGATGCCATGATTTTCGTTTTTTAAATGTTGAGTTTAAGCCAGCTTTTTTACTCTCCTCTTTCACTTTGATCAAGAGACTGTTTAGTTCCTCTTCACTTTCTGCCATAAGGATGGTGTCATCTGCATACTGGAGATTATTGATATTTCTCCATGCAATCTTGAAGAAACAGTTAGCATGAGCCTAATTATGGAGACTTTGAGTTGACAAATTAGGATTTAAGAGATGCCATGTTGGAAAGTAGGTGAGATGAGACAAAAGTTAGTAAATAAAAAAGGTGATTTTGTTTAGAGACTGATAGAGGAAGGTTTTATAGGGGTAGAGTTGAGATTTGATTTAAGAACTGCTGTTATGTCTCAAGCAATCAATTAGCAGATGGTTATTTCCCACAGCCTATCATGTACGAGGCAATTTTAGTGTTGAATAGTGGCACAACTCAATGAAAATGTAGGTTCTGTAGAGGATAAAATACATCATGGAGAGATAATTGTGCACACTGAACAGGAACTTTTTGTGTCAGTCAAGGCAATAATGGACTGAGAATGTGAACTCTAGTAGTAATATTGAAAGTGAGGCTTCCAGTAAAGTAATAGACATTAATATTGAAAATAGCAAGAATCAATTCAGAAAGATCCTGTTAGGTACCACATTGTGACATATCAACATACACTTTTATAGCAGTTTTTTTTTTAGCTTTGTCACACTGCAGATAATGGTAATAATCTTTAATACTTGCTATTGAGGATTTATGTGCCAGGCACTGTACCAGGTTCTTCACTTGTGTTACCTCATTTAGTCTTCAAAACAACCTGGTGAGGTAGTTGGTATTATCTCTACGTTATAGACAGATAATTTGCATCAGAGAGGATTAAAAAACTTGTCTACATTCACAGAGTTATCTAGTCATTGAGTCTGGGTTTGAACCTCAATCTATTTATTCTGAAGGATGAGCTTGTAAGCACTGTGTTGATTTATTTCTAAAGTGCAATTCCCCTGTCTGCCTTAACTTCTTAAAAAATACATATGTGATTAATATATACATGCATACTGTATGGCACTCAGTATTCTGTAATATGGGGAAAATATCTGAAGAAATGAATATATGTATATGTATAACTGAATCACTTTATTGTACACCTGAAGTTGACACAATATTGTAAATCAACGATACCCCAAGATAAACAGAAGTAAATTATAAAAAATAAGAATCTGCTTTTCAGATACACACACACACACACACACACACACACATGACATGCCTGCTAAACCCTGAAATCTTTATGTATATTTTTTCAGATATTAATTATGTTTCATATTGTGTCAAAACCTAAACAGATGAATGTTTAATGTGCATGTCACATAAAGCAAGACATCCACTGAATTTGATAAAATAAATGAGGTAAAGAAATAAAACTTGCCATTAAAAGTTAAAATGATATAAAAAATATACCTACGTACAATTATCACTTTGATTATTGGTGTGGATTATTATTGTAATTTCTCATCAGTCAGGATTTGCATGAAGATGTCGAAGAAGCTGGTGCACTACAGAAAAATCACGCTTCTGTGACATCTGTGAACTGCACCGAAGCTGCAGATTCTGCCTGCCTGCCTGTAGAAGATGAGTCATTAAGAACTACAAGCTGTGAAATACCGGCAGAACAAACTCCAAGCAGTGATCCAGAGAGAGCCCTAGAAGTAAATGATGTTCAAGTGACAGGGGAAAAAGAAAACTGTTGTGATGATAACACTTGTGTGCCCTCAACTGCAGAAAAGGAAACAAGTGAAAATGTACCTGTGGCCGAAGACACAGCAGAACAGCCAAAGAAAAATCGGATTACTTACTCTCAAATCATTAAAGAAGGCAGGAGGTTTAATATCGATTTGGTATCAAAGGTAAGTAACAGTTTTACCCATCTTATCATGAAACAGTACTAATTTCTAATTGATTAAATATAGCATCTGAGTCCTTAAACCCAATTTTCATTATTTTATTCTTTGAAATGTAGAGCATTTATTTTATAAAGAGATAGTATCTGAAATTTATAGTTCTATTAAAATATCCTTTAAACCTAGGTTAAAAACACAAGAATGCTCAGTACTGTATCGCACGGTTACTTCTGTATTGGAGCATGTACTCCACCCAAATATTCTCCCATTACATGGACACTATTCTATCAAGAAAACATGTCTAATGAATCTAATTATGGGTCCAGGTTATTATAGTCAATCTATTAAATAAACTTCTTTTTAGCCCTTACTTAGTAACTATTTTGGCATCTGTATAATGATGAACATTTTGAATAAACAGATGCATTTGAAAAATCATTGGTTCAGATGTGAGGGCTTTGGAAGATAATTTAATAGTAATTAAGGCAGGGAGGTTGGGAAGGATGCTATTGTCTTCGGTTTTTTGTTTTTTTATTCCCATTCTTACCTCTAATGTTAGGTCAACATGAATTCAGAGGTGGTCCCCAAGTCTTTGGAGCATGCAGTGTTGCACTGGATTTATAGGAAGCAAGACAAATTTAGTGCAAAAGACTAGAAAACACTAGTAGAAGGCAATGGCACCCCACTCCAGTACTCTTGCCTGGAAAATCCCATGGGAGGAGGAGCCTGGTAGGCTGCAGTCCATGGAGTTGCGAAGAGTCTGACACGACTGAGCGACTTCCCTTTCACTTGTCACTTTCATGCATTGGAGAAGGAATAGCCACCCACTCCAGTGTTCTTGCCTGGAGAATCCCAGGGATGGTGGAGCCTGGTTGGCTGCCGTCAATGGGGTCACACAGAGTCAGGCACGACTGAAGCGACTTAGCAGCAGTAAGATAAAATAATGGCCGTAAAACGTTATAATATAGGGCTGGGTGAAAGTAGAGAGACCAAATACCATAAGTTGAGGGCAAATGATGAGAAATTGGAAAGAAGTTGGAGAGGGTTGTGAATAACATGTGACTAGGATTTTTTATTTAATGTGCTGTCTTGAAGTTCCAAGTTATAAAGAGAGGAAGTAATGCTCCTCACATTTTGCTCATCTAATCATATATCCTTATCCTGCTGATTGAACTCTTTGAACCTGATGCTTGAAAATATATCTTTTTACTATTCATTGTTTCTCTCTGTGCCTGATTCTGCCTTGGTCTGAGTTGGCTACTGTCTTGGTCCTTCTTCATACTTCTGAACTATCTGTTCCACCTAATTTGATCCTGGCATGCTTTGAAATTTACCATTCTTTCCATGTTACCTTGGCAATTAGTTTATGGGTGAAGTTTAATCATAGCCCACCCATAGTCTTCTTGTCCTCATGAGAAGGAAAGAATTTTTTTTAAAAAGAACACTGAAGTAGTCCAGTAAGAAATAGGTTTTGTACTGAAAATTTCATTTTGAATTAGTTACTTGGATTTTAGAAATTAATACTGTATGTATGCTGGCTGATACTTTATATATGAAACATATTAATATGTATGGATATTCACACTAACTAGGACAAACAGGTGTAACAGCCCTGTATCAGTTTGGGTCAGTTGTGAAAAAATGTTAGATTCCAGAATTATTTGGATTTTTAAATTTCAGATAATCAGTTGTGAACCTGTAATAAATTGTGTTATGTATTATAATATTATTAGGTATAATAGGTTTTACAAATAATTTAAATTATAACAAAATTATATATCTTTATTCTGTTTTTATCAATTTTTCCACTATTTCACCTTTTGTTTCATTCTCTGAAATATTTTCTGTGTACAGCTATTGTATTCTCGAGGATTGCTGATTGATCTTCTAATCAAATCTAATGTTAGTCGATATGCAGAGTTCAAAAATATTACCAGGATTCTTGCATTTCGAGAAGGAAGAGTGAAACAGGTACTGTGCTTAGCGAGGATGGTAACTGAGTATGAATTTAAATTGCTATGTTGTGTTTGGGAAACTAGTAGTGAAAATATTAGTTGGTTAGTAGTGTCTGACTCTTGGCGACCTCTTGGAGCTTACCTGCCAGGCTCCTCTGTCCATGGGATTCTCCAGTCAAGAATACTGGAGTGAGTAGCCATTACCTTCTCTGGAGGATGCTCCCAACTCAGGGATCAAACCTGGGTCCTCCCGCATTGCAGATGGGTTCTTTACCATCTGAGCCATCAAGGAAGCCCCAGTTTGTTTGGGAAGGATAAGCAAATAAGATTGTTATTTTCGGGTAAAGCAGCAAGCTTAAATGCAGAGTTCCAAAGAATACCAAGGAGAGATAAGAAAGCCTTCCTCAGTGATCAATGCAAGGAAAAGGAGGAAAAGAATAGAATGGGAAAGACTAGAGATCATTTCAAGAAAATTAGAGACACCAAGAGAACATTTCATATAAAAATGGGCTCAATAAAGGAGAGAAATGGTATGGACGTAACAGAAGCAGAAGATATTAAGAAGAGTTGGCAAGAATACACAGAAGAACTGTACAAAAAAGATCTTCATGAACCAGATAATCACGATGGTGTTATCACTCACCTAGAGCTAGACATCCTAGAATGTGAAGTCAAGTGGACCTTAGGAAGCATCTCTATGAGCAAAGCTAGTGGAGGTGATGGAATTCCAGTTGAGCTATTTCAAATCCTGGAAGATGATGCTATGAAAGGGCTGCACTCAATATGCCAGCAAATTTGGAAAACTCAGCAGTGGCCACAGGACTGGAAAAGGTCAGTTTTCATTCCAGTTCCAAAGAAAGGCAATCCCAAAGAATGCACAAACACACACTTGCACTCATCTCACACACTAGTAAAGTAATGCTTAAAATTCTCCAAGCCAGGCTTTAGCAACATGTGAGCCGTGAACTTTAAGATGTCCAGGCTGGTTTTAGAAAAGGCAGAGGAATCAGAGATCAAATTGCCAACATCTGCTGGATCATCAAAAAAGCAAGAGAGCTCCAGAAAAACATCTATTTCTAGTTTATTGACTATGCCAAAGCCTTTGATTGTGTGGATCCCAATAAACTGTGGAACATTCTTCAAGAGATGGGAATACCAGACCACCTGACCTGCCTCTTGAGAAACCTATATGCAGGTCAGGAAGCAACAGTTAGAACTGGATATGGAACAACAGCCTGGTTCCAAATAGGAAAAGGAGTACCTCAGGGCTGTATATTGTTACCCTGCTTATTTAACTTATATGCAGAGTACAGAATGCAGAGTATATCATGAGAAACGCTGACCTAGAGGAAGCACAAGCTGAAATCAAGGTTGCCGGGAGAAATATCAATAACCTCAGATATGCAGATGACACCACCCTTATGGCAGAAAGTGAAGAAGAACGAAAGAGCCTCTTGATGAAAGTGCAAGATGAGAGTGAAAATGTTGGCTTAAAGCTCAACATTCAGAAAACTAAGATCATGGCATCCGGTTCCATCATTCCATGGCAAATAGATGGGGAAACAGTGGCTGACTTTATTTTCTTGGGCTCCAAAATCATTGCAGATGGTGATTGCAGCCATGAAATTAAGATGCTTCCTCCTTGGAAGGAAAGCTATGACCAACCTAGACAGCATATGGAAAAGCAGAGACATTGCTTTGTCAACAAAGGTCTATCTAGTCAAGGCTATGGTTTTTCCAGTGGTCATGTATGGATGTGAGAGTTGGACTATAAAGAAAGCTCAGTGCCCAAGAATTGATACTTTTGAACTGTGGTGTTGGAGAAGACTCTTGAGAGTCCCTTGGACTGCAAGGAGATCCAACCAGTCCATCCTAAAGGAGATCAGTCCTGTATGTTCATTGAAAGGACTGATGCTGATGGTGAAAGTCCAGTACTTTGGCCACCTGATGCGAAGAGCTGACTCATTTGAAAAGACCCTGATGCTGGGAAAGATTGAGGGCAGGAGGAGAAGGGAACGACAGAGGATGAGATAGTTGGATGGTATCACCGACTCGATGGACATGGGTTTGGGTGGACTCTGGGAGTTCGTGATTGACAGGGAGTCCTGGTGTGTTGTGGCTCATTGGGTCGCAAAGAGTCGGATTCGTCTTAGCAATTGAACTGAACTGAACTGATTATTTTTAACAAATGTAAATAGTAAGAGATTGCCAATTAAAATGTCTAATGTTAATTTTCTCATGGTTTATTCTGTAGCTTGATGCTCATGTTGAGAAAGTGTTAATTTCAGACAACATTGCTAGATTTGAGCTGTCATTTCTTCCCAGTTAGGGGTGACATGCTGGTGGCCTTTTAATAGCACAGGGAGCAACCTGGAAGAATTAAGTATGGGAAGTCACAAGTTAATTAACTCTGAAGTCAACAGAGATGCCAGTAGAACTGGTGGAAGTTTACATGAAACAGCCTGACTAGAAAGGAAATAATAATCTTGATATACTTAAAAGGGAAAAAAAAAATGTCATTTGGAATACTTGTATCAGTAGGAAGCAGTTTCTTAACTTTAAAATCATATATATTTAGGTTCCTTGCTCCAGAGCAGATGTCTTTAATAGCAAACAACTTACTATGGTAGAAAAGCGAATGCTAATGAAGTTTCTCACATTTTGTATGGAGTATGAGGAACATCCTGATGAATATAAAGGTATTGTTTTTCATTAAATTTGTGTTGTCACATTTTTTGAGATTCGAATTATTTTCATATGCTTTCTCTGATTTAGTGAGCCACTTGCTATGGCTTTAAAATATTGTTATTTTGCATGATCCACTAGATTAGCCTCTAGCAACAAGTACCTATTTAA
This sequence comes from Bos indicus, assembly GCF_029378745.1. Classification (NCBI taxonomy): domain Eukaryota; kingdom Metazoa; phylum Chordata; class Mammalia; order Artiodactyla; family Bovidae; genus Bos; species Bos indicus. The sequence continues at coordinate 72,085,030 of NC_091789.1, forward strand.
ATTAATTAAAATTAAAATTTAGCTACAGTATGCACACATTCAAGTGTTCACTGGCCACCCATGGCTAGTGGCTCCTATGGGTACTATGCAACTATGGGACATTTTCATCATAATAGCAGTTTATGATAGATGTTAGTTTTTATTCTTGCTAATTAAAGATTGTTATCAACTGATTCTTCATAGATAATATTCCTTTTTCATTACCCAGTTTTTTTAATCATTTTTAAAAATAGAAGTTCTCTAAGCCAGGCTTCAGCAGTATGTGAACCGTGAGCTTCCAAATGTTCAAGCTAGTTTTAGAAAAGGCAGAGTAACCAGAGATCAAATTGCCAACATCTGCTGGATCATCAAAAAAGCAAGAGAGTTCCAGAAAAGCATCTATTTCTGCTTTATTGACTATGCCATAGCCTTTGACTGTGTGGATCACAATAAACTGTGAAAATTTCTGAAAGAGATGGGAATACCAGACCACCTGACCTGCCTCTTGAGAAACCTATATGCAGGTCAGGAAGCAACAGTTAGAACTGGACATGGAACAACAGACTGGTTCCAAATAGGAAAAGGAGTATGTCAAGGCTGTATAGTGTCACCCTGCTTATTTAACTTATATGCAGAGTATATCATGAGAAACGCTAGGCTGGAAGAAGCACAAGCTGGAATGAAGATTGCTGGGAGAAATATCAATAACCTCAGATATGCAGATGACACCACCCTTATGGCAGAAAGTGAAGAGGAACTAAAAAGCCTCTTGATGAAAGTGCAAGAGGAGAGTGAAAAAATTGGGCTAAAGCTCAACATTCAGGAAATGAAGATCATGGCATCTGGTCCCATCACTTCATGGGAAATACATGGGCAAACAGTGTTAGACTTTATTTTTTGGGGCTCCAAAATCAATGCAGATGGTGATTGCAGCCATGAAATTAAAAGATGCTTACTCCTTGGAAGGAAAGTTATGACTAACCTAGGTAGCATATTCAAAAGCAGAGACATTACTTTCCCAACCAAGGTCCATCTAGTCAAGGCTATGGTTTTTCCAGTAGTCAAGGATGGATGTGAGAGTTGGACTGAAGAAAGCTGAGCACTGAAGAATTGATGCTTTTGAACTGTGGTGTTGGAGAAGACTCTTGAGAGTCCCTTGGACTGCAAGGATATCCAACCAGTCCATTCTGAAGGAGATCATCCCTGGGTATTCTTTGAAAGGAATGATGCTAAATCTGAAACTCCAGTACTTTGGCCACCTCATGTGAAGAGTTGACTCATTGAAAAAGACCTTGATTTGGGGAGGGATTGGGAGCAGAAGGAGAAGGGGACGCCAGAGGATGAGATGGATGGATGCATCACTGACTCGACTGACGTGAATTTGGGTGAACTCCGGGAGTTGGTGATGGACAGGGAGGCCTGGCGTGCTGCAATTCATGGTGTCGCAAAGAGTCGGACACGACTGAGCAACTGAACTGAACTGAAAAAATAACAGTATAGTTAATTTACAATGTTGTGTTAGTTTCATGTGTACAGCAAAGTGATTCAGGTTTTTATACACACACACACGCACACACACACATATATACTTTTTCAGATTTTTTTCCATTTTTGATTATTGAAAGGTATTGCATATATTTCCATGTGTTATACAGTATATCCTTGTTGTTTATCTATTTTACATGTAGTGGTACATATATGTTACTCTCTCTTACCCTCATCTATTATCTGTCTCTCTTACCCTCATCTATTATCTGTCATTTAGAGATTTGTATATTCATTTCTCAAGGATCACTTTTGCTTAGAGTATTGAATTATTTATTTTGACTGGTTAAAAGGAAGCTAGATGGTGTGGGTGTTATCTTCTGGATTAGGAGAAGATATGGTTTCTAATCTTGGCTTTGCCCCATCTCATTTTGTGATCTGGGACCTGTTGCTTACTTCAAAGTTTGTTGAAAGTTCAATACACCACTTTAGTATCAAGAGTTTTGCACTTAAATGTTCATTGAACTGCAAAAGTTATCCAAAATAGGGATATACTGACAATTCCCTTAGAAAATTGAGAAATACAGCATTTTTTTTTTTTTTTATTATATGGAATATTGAAAGTCTCTTGTTCTTAAAGTTTCAAGTCCATTTATTACTGCCAGATTTTTTTTCCATAGTAGCTTAAACTTATATTTTCTGTAAATTTTTATAATTTTTATTTGTTTATATTCATCTAAGAAGTTTTTCTCTTCCACTAACAGTCCAGTTACATTTTTTTCTGTTATTGGTTTAAAGAAATAGTATTTAGGGGATCCTTATATTTTGAGATGAGAGTATAAGGCAGTGGGATTGATACCACTAGCCATACAGAAATTAGTTTCTTTACTTTTTAGTCATAGTTCATTGTTCCAAGTTTTAGGAAGGAATAGTAATTCAAAAAAATCAAGTGCTACAATATCATTGTTTTCACAAAAAAGTTACCATTAGTTATATTTAATATTTCAAAATGTAATCATTGACATTGGTCTGTAGTTGATAGTAAAGTAAGATTATTGCCAACCATGGAAAGCTGTTGTGATGGTTAATTAATTCTTTAATGCTTTTCTAATTTTTTGAATCAATAAAATACTAAACACAGAATCATCATTTAAAACTTAAAAATTGTGTCATCAATCCAGTTAGGATAGTGCCGTTGTTCCTAGTTTTTTTCCCTCTAAAATCAACGGTCTCAGTCCAAAATGTAGTAATACTACCACCAACTGTGTCCTTTGCTAAGTGTTTTAAGCAAACTTGATCTAATTTTTGTACAGTAGTTTTAAATGGAAGTTTGGTTCTGATTTTAACTAATAAATTTTCCTCTTTCTTTTCATAGCCTATGAGGAAATTACATTTTCTGAATATTTAAAAACTCAAAAATTAACCCCCAACCTCCAATATTTTGTTCTGCACTCAATGGCAATGACATCAGAGACAGGCAGCAGTACCATAGATGGTCTCAAAGCTACTAAGAACTTTCTTCACTCTCTTGGGCGATATGGCAACACTCCATTTTTATTTCCTTTATATGGTCAAGGAGAACTCCCTCAGTGTTTCTGCAGGTAAGATGGGCATTGGTTTTTTTATCTCTTCTTAAAATGATACTTGAATAACAGATGAAAATTAGAAAGACAAAAATGAAATTTAGTCAAGATTTAGTATATACAGACATACTATTTGTTATTCAACTCACCCCTCCCCTCTTCTGCCCTTGCTAATTCTTAGGCTGAAGCCTAATGAGTTCATGCTCATCTTTTTTTTTTTTTTTAATTAATTTATTTATTTTAATTGGAGGATGATTACTTTACAATACTGTAGTAGTTTTTGCCATACATTGACGTGAATCAGCCATGGGTGTACATGTGTTCCCCATCCTGAATCCCCTTCCCACCTCCCTCCCCATCCCATCCCTCAGGGTCATCCCAGTACACCGGCCCCAAGCACCCTGTCTCATGCATCAAACCTTGACTGGCGATCTATTTCACATAGGGTAATATATATGTTTCAGGGCTATTCTCTCAAATCATCCCAGCCTCGCCTTCTGCCTCAGAGTCCAAAACTCTGTTCTTTACATCTGTGTCGCCTTTGCTGTCTGGCACATAGGATCATCATTATAATCATTCTAAATTCCATATATATGTGTTAATATACTCTATTGGTGTTTTTCTTTAACTTCAGTTTATATAATAGAATCCAGTTTAATCCATCTCATTAGAACTGAGTCAAATGCATTATATTTAATAGCTGAGTAATATTCCATTGTGTATATGTACCACAGCTTTCTTATCCATTCGTCTGCTGATGACCACCTAGGTTGCTTAGATGTCCTGACTATTGTAAACAGTGCTGCGATGAATATTGGAGTTCATGTGTCTCTTTCAATTCTGGTTTCCTTGGTTTGTATGCCCAGCACTGGGATTGCTGGGTCGTATGGCAGTTCTATTTCCAGTTTTTTAAGGAATCTCCACACTTCTCCATAGTGGATGTACTAGTTTGCATTCCCACCAACAGTGTAAAAGGGTTCCCTTTTCTCCACACCCTCTCTAGCATTTATTGTTTATAGACTTTTTGATAGCAGCCATTCTGACCGGCATGAGATTGTACCTCATTGTGGTTTTGATTTGCATTTCGCTGATAAGTTACGTTGAACATCTTTTCACGTGTTTGTTAGCCATCTGTATGTCTTCTTTGGAGAAATGTCTGTTTAGATCTTTGGCCCAATTTTTGATTGGGTTATTTTTCTGGAGTTGAGCTGCAGGAGCTGCTTGTATATTTTTGAGATTAATTCTTTGTCAGGTGCTTCCTTTGCTGTTACGTTCTCCCATTCTGAAGGCTGTCCTTTCACCTTGCTTAGAGTTTCCTTCATTGTACATAAGCTTTTAAGTTTAATTAGGTCCCATTTGTTTATTTTTGCTTTTATTTCCTTTATTCTGGGAGGTGGGTCATAGAGGATCCTGCTGTGATTTATGTCAGAGTGTTTTGCCCATGTTTTCCTCTAGGAGTTTTATAGTTTCTGGTCTTACATTTAGATCTTTAACCCATTTTGAGTTGTATTTTGTGTATGGTGTTAGAAAGTGTTCTAGTTTGATTCTTTTGCAGGTCATTGACCAGCTTTCAGAAGTCTGTTCTGGCATGTATGTCTCTTTTGCTGTATTGCATATAGGGTAGTCATTACCGTTTTTCTAAATTCCATATATATGCATTAATATACTATATTGGTGTTTCTCTTTCTCACTTCACTTTGTATAATAGGCTCCAGTTACATACACCTCATTAGAATTGACTCAAACGCATTCCTTATTTTATAGCTGAGTAGTATACCATTGTGTGTATGTACCACTACTTCCTTATCCATTAGTCTGCTGATGGACATCTAGGTTGCTTCTATGTCCTGGCTATTGTAAATAGTGCTGCAATGAACATTGGGGTACAGTGTGTCTCTTTTAATTCTGATTTACTTGGTGTGTATGCCCAGCAATGGCATTACTGGATCGTATGGCAGTTCTATTTCCAGTTTTTTAAGGAATCTCCACCCTGTTCTCCATAATGGTTGTATTAGTTTGCATTCCCAGCAACTGTGTAAGAGGGTTCCTTTTTTTCTCCAGCATTTATTGTTTGTATACTTTTTGATGGTAGTCATTCTGACTGGCATAAGATGGTAGGTACCACATTTTGGTTTTGATTTCCATTTCTCTGATTATGAGTGATGTTGAGCATATTTTCATGTGATTATTAGCCATGTGTATGTCTTCTTCGGACAAATGTTTACTTAGTTCTTTGGCCCACTTTTTGATTGGGTCATTTATTTTTCTGGTATTGAGCTGCAGGAGCTGCTTGTATACTTTGGAGATTTATTCTTTGTTAGTTGTTTTATTTGCTATTATTTTCTCCCATTCTGAAGGATACCTTTTCACCTTGCTCATAGTTTCCTTCACTGTGCAAAGCATTTGCATTTAATTAAGTCCCATTTGTTTATTTTTGTTTTTATTTCCATTACTCTGGGAGGTAGGTCATAGAGTATCTTGCTGTGATTTGTGTCGGAGCGTGGTTTGCCTATGTTTTCCTCTAAGCGTTTTATAGTTCTGGTCTTATATTTAAATCTTTAATCCATTTTGACTTTATTTTTCTGTATAGTTTTAGAAAGTGTTTTAGTGGTATTCTTTTACAAGTGGTTGTCCAGTTTTCCTAGCATCACTTATTAAAGAGATTGTCTTTTCCCCATTGTATATTCTTGCCTCCTTTGTTAAAGATAAGGTGTCCATAGGGATGTAGATTTATCTCTGGGCTTTCTATTTTGTTCCATTGATCTATATGTCTTTCTTTGTGCCAGTACCATACTGGCTTGATGACTGTAGCTTTGTATTATAGTCTGAAGTCAGGCAGGTTGATTGCTCCAGTTCCATTCTTATTTCTCAAGATTGCTTTGGCTATTTGAGGGTTTTTGTGTTTCCATACACATTGTGAAATTGTTTGTTGTAGTTCGGTGAAAAATATTGTTGGTAGCTGGATAGGGATTGTGTTAAATCTATAGATAGCTTTGGGCAGTATACTCATTTTCACTATATTCATTCTTCCAATGCACAAGCATGGTATATTTCTCCATATATTTGTGTCATATTTGATTTCTTTCATCTGTGTTTTATAGTTCTGTATATACAGGTCTTTTTTTTTTTTTTTAGTTAAATTTATTCTTAAATATTTCATTCTTTTTCTTGCAATGGTGAATGGGACTGTTTCCTTAATTTCTCTTTCTCTTTTCTCATTATTATTGTAGAGGAATGCAAGGGATTTCTCTGTGTTAATTTTACATCCTGCAACTTTACTATATTCATTGATTAGGTCTAGTAAATTTTCTGATTGTTTCTTTAGAGTTTTCTATGTAGAAGATGATGTCATCTGCAAACAGTGAGAGTTTTTCTTCTTCTTTTCCATTCTGAATTCCTTTATTTCTTTTCCTTCTCTGATTTCTCTGACTCAGACTTCCAAAACTCTGTTGAATAGTAGTAGTTAGAATGGGAACCCTTGTCTTGTTCCTGATTTTAGAGGAAATGCTTTCAGTTTTTCCCCATTGAGGATAATGTTTGCTATTGGTTTGTCATATATGGCTTTTATTATGTTAAGGTATGTGCCTTCTAAGCCTGCTTTCTGGAGATTTTTCATCATAAATGGGTGTTCAGTTTTGTTAAAGGCTTTGTCTGCATCTGTTCAATTTATCATATGGTTTGTATCTTTCAATTTATTAATATGGTGTAACAGATTGATTGATTTGTGAATACTGATGAATCCTTGCATCCTTGGAATAAAGCCCACTTGATCATGATATATGATCTTTTTAATATGGTCTTTGGTTCTGTAGGCTAGAATTTTGTTGAAGATTTTTGCATCTATGTTTATCAGTGATGTTGGCCTTTAGTGTTATTATTTGCTGTTTCTCTTCTGTCTTGAGGTAGGCATGTATAGCTATGAACACCCCTCTTAGCACTGCTTTTACTGAATCCATTAGGATTTTGGATTGTTGTGTTTTCATTTTCATTTGTTTCTATGTATATTGCGATTTTCATTTTGATTTCTTTTGTGATCTGTTGGTTATTCAGAAGCTTGTTGTTTATCCTCCATATATTTTTATTTTTAGTCGTATTTTCTCCTGTAGTTGATGTCTAACCTTACTGCACTGTGATCAGAAAAGATGCTTGAAATAATTTCCATATTTTCAAATTTACCAATGCTTGATTTATGGTCCAGGATGTGATCTATCCTGGAGAATGTCCCATGTGCACTTGAGAAAAAAGTGAGATTCATATTTTGGGGGTGAAATACCCTGTGTGTGTGTGTGTATTTATTAATATGTGTTTTATATTAATATATTATGTTATATTATGTAATATATATTAATGTTATATATATAGGTCTAAGTGGTCCATTTTATCATTTAAAGTTTGTGTTTCCTTGTTAATTTTCTGTTTGGTTGATCTATCCATAGGTGTGAGTGGGGTATTTAGTTCATTTCAGTTGCTCACTTGTGTCCGACTCTTTGCGACGCTATGAACCACAGCATGCCAGGCCTTCCTGTCCATCACCAACACTTGGAGTTCACTCAGACTCACATCCATCGAGTCAGTGATGCCATCCGGCCATCTCATCCTCTGTCGTCCCCTTCTCCTCCTGCCCCCAATCCCTCCCAGCATTAGAAGCTTTTCCAGTGAGTCAACTGTTCGCATGAGGTGGCCAAAGTTTTGGAGTTTCAGCTTTAGTATCAGTCCTTCCAAAGAACAACCAGGACTGATCTCCTTCAGAATGGACTGGTTGGATCTCCTTGCAGTCCAAGGGACTCTCAAGAGTCTTTTCCAACACCACAGTTCAAAAGCATCAATTCTTCGGTGCTCAGCTTTCTTCACAGTCCAACTCTCACATCCGTACATGATCACTGGAAAAACCATAGCCTTGACTTGACGGACCTTTGTTGGCAAAGTAATGTCTCTGCTTTTTAATATGCTATCTAGGTTGGTCATAACTTTCCTACCAAGGATTAAGCATCTTTTAATTTCTTAGCTGCAATCACCATCTGCAGTGATATTGGAGCCCCCAAAAATAAAGTCTAACACTGTTTCCCCGTCTATTTCCCATGAAGTGATGGGACCAGATGCCATGATCTTCGTTTTCTGAATGTTGAGCTTTAAGCCAATGTTTTCACTCTCCTTTTGCACTTCCATCAAGAGGCTTTTTAGTTCCTCTTCATTTTCTGCCATAAAGGTGATGTCATCTGCATATCTGAGGTTATTGTTATTTCTCCCGGCAATCTTGATTCCATCTTGTGCTTCTTCCAGCCCAGCGTTTCTCATGATATACTCTGCATATAAGTTAAATAAGCAGCATGACAATATACAGCCTCAACATCCTCCTTTTCCTATTTGGAACCAGTGTGTTGTTCCATGTCCATTTCTAACTGTTGCTTCCTGACCTGCATACAGGTTTCTCAAAAAGCAGGTCAGGTGGTCAAGTATTCCCATCTCTTGAAGAATTTTCCAGTTTTTGTGATCCACACAGTCAAAGGCTTTGGCATAGTCAATAAAGCTGAAATAGATGTTTTTCTGGAACTCTCTTGCTTTTTCGATGACCCAGCAGATGTTGGCAATTTGATCTCTGGTTCCTCTTCCTTTTCTAAAACCAGCTTGAACATCTGGAAGTTCATGGTTCATGTATTGCTGAAGCCTGGCTTGGAGAATTTTAAGCATTACTTTAGTAGCGTGTGAGATGAGTGCAATTGTGCGGTAGTTTGAGCATTCTTTGGCATTGCCTCTCTTTGGGATTGGAATGAAAACTGACCTTTTCCAGTCCTGTGGCCACTGCTGAGTTTTCCAAATTTGCTGGCGTATTGCGTGCAGCACTTTCACAGCATCATCTTTCAGGATTTGACATAACTCAACTGGAATTCCATAACCTCCACCAGCTTTGTTCGTAGTGATGCTTTCTAAGGCCCACTTGACTTCACATTCCAGGATGTCTAGCTCTAGGTGAGTGATCACACCATCATGATTTTCTGGGTCATGAAGATCTTTTTTGTACAGTTTTTCTGTGTATTCTTTCTTGCCACCTCTTCTTAATATATTCTGCTTATTTGCTAAGTCACTTCAGTTGTGTCTGACTCTGTGCAATCCTATAAGATGGCAGCCCACCAGGCTCCGCCATCCCTGGGATTCTCCAGGCAAGAACACTGGAGTGGGGTGCCATCGCCTTCTCCAATTCTGCTTATAGGGTTGTCTAATTATTGGTTTTTAAGTCTGACAAGCAAGGCTTTGAGTTGTAATTTTCAAACATTACTTTATTGAAGTGTTTATCTTTGATCTGTCAATAATAAAGTGAAATGTTTTGAAATCTCCCATTATGATTTTTCATTTGTCAATTTCTCCCTGTAATTCTATCAGTTTTTATTTTATATTTATTTTGAGTCAATTTATTAAGATCATATATGTTTCCAGTTTAATATTTCTGATGAATTTAATATTTTGCATAGTCTGGTTTCTCCATCCCTAATAGTACATTTTCCTTTAAAGTATATTTTGTCTAATATCAAGTAACTACTCCAAGTTTTTAGTATTTGCCTATTATATCTTTCTCCATCCCTTCATTTTTTAACTAAATTTAGAGCTCTTAATAGGAGACTATTAAATTTTTTTTTTAATTCCATCTGACAATCTGTCTTTTATCAAGCAGGGTAAATGCGATTAACAGGAGTGTGTTCCTTTATTCTGAAGTATATAATTTAAAAAATTCTTCTAGTTTATGCTCTGAGTAGTTAATGCTTTCTAGTTTGTGTGTACATGAAAACAACTTTTTTTTCCCCTTTTTGTCTTGAGTGGATATTTATTAGCTAAAGAGTTCTAGGTTGGCTCTCAGTACTTTAAAATTTGATTTCCTTTTTTGCCATTAAGAAGTTTTATGTTGCTTAATTGTCATTTCTTTATAAATGTTATCTATTTTCTCTTAGGTCAAACCATATGAAATTAACAGTATTAAAACTTTTTAACCTATAATTCCACATGGCTCAAATAACTGTATTTATTTCCTCTGTCTGTGAATTGTCATTTATTATTGTAGAAAACTATCAGTCAGTATCTTGCAAATTTGTTTTTGTCCCCTGTTTCCATTTTCACCTTTTTGGAACCACAAATAGATATGTTTTAAAACCTAACATTATCCCTTCCATATTGTTTAATTTCTTTTTCATATTTTCTATTTCCTTATCCTTCCTGCTACATTCTTAGTACCTTATATAGGTCTATTTTCCATATTATTAGTTCTCTTCACTTGTAACTAATCTGCAATTTTTTTTTTTTGTCTCATTTTATTTTTTTATTTTTTAAAAACTGTGCATTGAACCTGGACTGGCATCTCGTTTCATACATGATATTTTACATGTTTCAATGCCATTCTCCCAAATCTTCCCACCCTCTCCCTCTCCCACAGAGTCCATAAGCCTGTTCTATACGTCAGTGTCTCTTTTGCTGTCTCGTACACAGGGTTATTGTTACCATCTTTCTAAATTCCATATATATGCATTAGTATACTGTATTGGTGTTTTTCCTTCTGGCTTACTTCACTCTGTATAATAGGCTCCAGTTTCATCCACCTCATTAGAACTGATTCAAATGTATTCTTTTTAATGGCTGAGTAATACTCCATTGTGTATATGTACCTTAGCTTTCTTATCCATTCATCTGCTGATGGACATCTAGGTTGCTTCCATGTCCTGGCTATTATAAACAGTGTTGCGATGAACATTGGGGTACACGTGTCTCTTTCCCTTCTGGTTTCCTCAGTGTGTATGCCCAGCAGTGGGATTGCTGGATCATAAGGTAGTTCTATTTCCAGTTTTTTAAGGAATCTCCACACTGTTCTCCATAGTGGCTGTACTAGTTTGCATTCCCACCAACAGTGTAAGAGAGTTCCCTTTTCTCCACACCCTCTCCAGCGTTTATTATTTGTAGACTTTTGGATTGCAGCCATTCTGACTGGTGTGAAATGGTACCTCATAGTGGTTTTGATTTGCATTTCTCTGATAATGAGTGATGTTGAGCATCTTTTCATGTGTTTGTTAGCCATCTGTATGTCTTCTTTGGAGAAATGTCTTAATTCTTTTTTTTTTACTTCAGTATTTTTTCCCTTCATTTTTAGAAGTTCTGCTTCTCCCCCATGAAGTCTTCCTTGTCATTGTTTGGTATTCTCTTTTGCTTGTTCATTTCTTTCATATACAGATATTTTATATTCTGCCATGTGTTGTTTCTGTTGATTTATATTAATGATTTATTTCCTTTTGTCATGCTTATTTTTGATTGAGAATTTGTATTTGATTCATTTTATTTTTTTTATTATTATTTTTTTTGATTCATTTTAATCTGTGGAAATCTGGGGGCCCAAATTAAGGACACTTTCCTTCAAGGATTATTTGTCTTTTGCTTCAGCCAGAAGGCAGTAAGACTTGAGACCATGCTGACTCCCTTCAAGGGGTCTTTGCTTAATAAAGGAACTGCAGATAGAGCTCTCATGCTGATACAGACAATGTGACTTTTTTTTTTTTTTAATTGCAGTGTTTGTTGCTTAAAACTTTGTGTTCAGCTCAAGATTTGTACTGTGCCTATGTATGTTTGGGGTTGGGGATTTTCCTCTGGATATTTCTCTTATTTCCTTCACTCTCAGCAATGCAATAAAAATTATTTTTAATGTAAGAAATAGTTTTTTGTTAGTAATAGGGGTCCCTTCACAGTATCTAGTTGAATATACTACTGGAAGTAGGTATTCTCAAATCTGCATTTCTTAACTGTGTGATTTTGTTTATGGTAAGAAGGTTATGAATTTGAAAGTAACTTCATTCTGAAAGATAGGTCTTTGTATTTCTAGACAAGTTCTTCCTCCTCCAGTTGCTTGCCAAAGTAGGGATGAACAGGGAGTGTCATGTCCCCCAGGACCAGACTTCTTCCTATCAGTTAAAACTAATAGGGGAGTTCTGTGGGTTTCTTGGGCTTCCCTTCTAGCTCAGTTGGTAAAGAATCCACCTGCTATGCAAGAGACCCCTGTTCTATTCCTGGGTCAGGAAGATCCTCTGGAGAAGGGATAGGCTATTCACTCCAGTATTCTTGGTCTTCCCTGGTTCAGATGATAAAGAATCCACCTGCAATGTGGGAGACCTGGGTTTGATCCCTGGGTTGGGAAGATCCCCTCAAGGAGGGCATGGCAACTTATTCCAGTATTCTTGCCTGGAGAATCCCCATGGATAGAATAGCCTGGCAGTCTATAGTCCATGGGATCACAAGAAGTCAGACACGACTGAGCTACTAAGGACGGACACACGTGGATTTCTTAGTCATTCTTTTCTTCTTCCTATGGCATTGCCTAATTCAAAAGGAGACACAATACTTTCTCTTGTGTTCCCACTTGCCACTTACTCCTACACAGCTTTAGGATAAGGAATAGGGACAGAATGAACAGATCACTGGGGAGTGAGTGGAAGCTCACTGGCTTCCTTAGCAACACTTTATGAAAATAGAATATTTAACCTCATTCTTATTTTATCACAGAAGCCCTATATTTCATTTCCTAATTTATACATTTGTAAATCTTTATGTAGTTTTTGTTTACTTGTTGTTTTTAAGAGAAAAGACATTTAAAGTTTCATTTGTTTGTCCTGTACTGATTAAATTTGAATGAGATTCTTACATGTTGAATTTTTTTAGACAAAACATTTTTTCCCAAAGATGATTGTAATCCTCTCAATATATATATTTTTCAGCCCTCTGTATCTTTTTATCCTCTGCAGAGCCTAGCTCAGAATTTTGTATGTGGTTCATATTTAATGTTTGTTATAAAAATTATATCTCACTCTCTCCAATTTGAAGTGAATTCATTTTGCAAAGAATGATATAATTAAATGTATATGATATTAACGACAACAAAAAAAGACTTATGTTTGAAGTAGTATATTAAACTTTTGGGTGATTCTGTGGTAATCAAGGCAACTCTGAGTTCTTACATATTATATATATGAATCTGTGTGGTTATAAATTTAAAAAATGCATTTACTTGGCCTAGGGATATTAACTTTTAATCTTATATTTGATTCCTTGCATAATGCTTTATAATTTCATATAAATATTGTTCTGTACTAACACTATCACCATCTATACATCATAGTCAGCACTTTTTATCACTAGGTTATCAGAATTAGGTGTCACCTGTTCTGTGATTTCTAACCACCATTCTGTATTCTGTTTTAATATAACCCTCTTAAGCATTTCTCACAGCCAGTTACAGTGTATTCTCATCAAGGCTACTGTTATAAATGACATACATGCATATTTATGTGAACGATTCAAAGACTTTTGTAAGTCATATCTTTGAATTTTGAATGTATCCTGCATAAACATATAACATTTTAACTACTAGAGATAACTTCCATGAATAAACGCCCTTTGAGGTTTTTATCAATTTAAATCTGTAGTTTTTTTTTTTCCACCAAAGAAAATGAAGATTATTTATTATACTACCTACTACCCATTAATGTGTCAAGATACATAAATTGGACCATACTAGAAGAAAAGTCATTGAAACCTATATATTTTTCCAGTCTAGCAAGCCATAGAATTTCCCCTATTGTATTAGTTGGTTGATAATTTTTTTTTGGAACATTGGGCAGGATATGTATGCAGTATACAGGTTTTTAAACTCTCACACGCTTTATCTTCCAGACAGAAGTCCTTTTTAAGCCCTAATCAAGTAATTTATTTCTGCTATCTGTGTGGTTGGTAGCATAGTAGCCTTTAGAACTACTTTTTAGCTCTGAATAGGTTTCATATACTGTGTCATGTTTTTATAATGTATGAAATAAAGCAGTATCTATGGGATCTAAAAAACTACATTTAAAATTTTTTTTAATAAATAAACCTAGACTGCCTAGAGATTGTTACTTGTTTTTTGTGAAGAAAGAGTATTTAACTGATAGTTTACCGGATAATTCAGCCTTTGGTTCTTCAGGTTTCAGCCTAGATTTTATTTTTTATTTCTTTTTCTGCTTTAATGTAGTGAGATTGTTAAAACATAAAGAATGAGTCCATTTTACATTTAACATGTAATGTAAATTGTGTGTGTGTGTGTGTGTGTGTGTGTGTGTGTGTGAAATCACCACTTGGTATTGCGTACTTACCTTCAAATGGCATTTTCCTGAATATTATATGTGGAAAATTGAATAGATGTGCCATCTACCTCACGAAATTTTCAGCACACCTTGATTAACTTATAGCTTTTTTTAAATAAAAAGAGAATGACAGAACACCAAAGGTCCAAAACATAAGTAACTTGCTCAAGATTATAGGAATAGCACAGAATGACAGGAAAGGAAATCTCCCATTTGATACATTCATTCAGTAATGGCAGAAAGAATGATGCCCCAAATAAGCCACATAGATACTACCATGATTTTGTTATAAACATGAAATTTGTTTTTTAATATACAATGTAAGACATTTTATATTGCTTTGTCTTTTTCTTCTGCTTTAAGAAAATATTTTCTTTAGTCTAAAGTCAAAGATCAAAATATATGCTTTACTGAATATTGTATTGTTCCATTTGGAGAACTCCTAGTACAAAACGTCTTTCAGACCAAAGTAACCTGCTTATTTTATTCTGTAATAACCAATTTTTTTTTTTATTCAGAGAATTTTCAGAAATCTAAGAGATGTTTGCTAAACTCGGTAAACATATTTGAAAACTAAGAGAAGACTTAAAATTGACCAAAGATTATACTGATGGAAAATTTTATGAGTTTATGACTTAAACTGCATGTTGTCAGAAAGAGCAACGTTTCAGGTGCTTTTTAGTGTCTGCTTCCAATGTTCTTTCCCCTTCACCGAAGTGTGGACTAGGTTATGGATCTAGGTTCTTTATCAGTATATTTCTTCCTCTTCAACAGCATTCTCCTTAATCCATCTTCTTGTAAAATTCTCCCTACTATTCTGCTAGTTATGGAACAGAAAAAATTAAAGTTGGAAGAATGCTTTTAAATTGTTTTGACTGGTTGTCTAATTTTACAAATGAGGAAAGTTAACATAAAAAGAGGGTGAGGCTAGAATCCACATGTCCTGATATTCATTCTTCACAATTATCTTCTTATGTAGTGTGTCTTCAAACAACATTTTCTGGAAAAAAAAAAAGAGAAAGTTAATACAAATATTGTTATTTCGGGGGATTTTTAAGTATTCATTGTTTAACAAGTAGTAATTTGCTATTTCTCCTCTCACTGTCAGTGCATAATCACTACCCCTTCAAAAAAAGGCAGAAGAGAATAAGGGCTATTCTTACATTGTTCTAGAAACATGTTCTAATTCTATGACCAATAGATAATACCAGTTTAGATGAATAAAGCAATTATTTCAACTTCCCAAATTTACCTAATTGATAAAGGAAAAACAGACCATGAACAAATCGATCTCCCTCACACCCCTATAACTTGTATGCATGCATTTGATAATACTAATGCTGTGAAAGTGCTGCACTCAATATGCCAGCAAATTTGGAAAACTCAGCAGTGGCCACAGGACTGGAAAAGGTCAGTTTTCACTCCAATCCCAAAGAAAGGCAATGCCAAAGAATGCTCAAACTGCCACACAATTGCACTTATCTCACACGCAAGTAAAGTACTGCTCAAAATTCTCCAAGCCAGGCTTCAGCAATACGTGAACTGTGAACTTCCAAATGTTCAAGCTGGTTTTAGAAAAGGCAGAAGAACCAGAGATCAAATTGCCAACGTCCGCCGGATCATGGAAAAAGCAAGAGAGTTCTAGAAAAACATCTATTTCTGCTTTATTGACTATGCCAAAGCCTTTGACTGTGTGGATCACAATAAACTGGAAATTTCTGAAAGAGATGGGAATACCAGACCACCTGACCTGCCTCTTGAAAAACCTATATGCAAGTCAGGAAGCAACAGTTAGAACTGGACATGGAACAACAGACTGGTTCCAAATAGGAAAAGGAGTACGTCAAGGCTGTATATTGTCACCCTGCTTATTTAACTTATATGCAGAGTATATCATGAGAAACGCTAGGCTGGAAGAAGCACAAGCTGGAATCAAGATTGCCGGGAGAAATATCAATAACCTCAGATATGCAGATGACATCACCCTTATGGCAGAAAGTGAAGAGGAACTCAAAAGCCTCTTGATCAAAGTGGAAGAGGAGAGTGAAAAAGTTGGCTTAAAGCTCAACATTCAGAAAACGAAGATGATGGCATCCGATCCCATCACTTCATGGGAAATAGATGGGGAAACAGTGGAAACAGTGTCAGACCTTATTCTTTTGGGCTCCAAGATCACTGCAGATGGTGACAGCAGCCATGAAATTAAGACGCTTACTCCTTGGAAGGAAAGTTATGACCAACCTAGATGGCATGCTCAAAAGCAGAGACATTACTTTTCCAACAAAGGTTCGTCTGGTCAAGGCTATGGTTTTTCCTGTGGTCATGTATGGATGTGAGAGTTGGACTGTGAAGAAGACTGAGCGCCAAAGAATTGATGCCTTTGAACTGTGGTGTTGGAGAAAACTCTTGAAAGTCCCTTGGACTGCAAGACATCCAACCAGTCCATTCTGAAGGAGATCAGCCCTGGCATTTCTTTGGAAGGAATGATGCTAAAGCTGAAACTCCAGTACTTTGGCCACCTCATGCGAAGAGTTGACTCATTGGAAAAGACTGATGCTGGGAGGGATTGGGGGCAGTAGGAGAAGGGAACGACAGAGGATGAGATGGCTGGATGGCATCGCTGACTCGATGGACGTGAGTCTGAGTGAACTCCGGGAGTTGGTGATGGACAGGGAGGCCTGGTGTGCTACGTTTCATGGGGTCGCAAAAAGTCAGACACGACTGAGCGACTGAACTGACTGAGCGACTGAACTGAACTGAACTGAAATGACTGAATGCAGATAAGCCTGGTAGCTGTTCAGGTCCTTTAATGGACTGGAACCTGGTTGTCCGGAGTTGACGATAAGAAAGTAAAAGAGAGAGAGAAAGAGACTGATATTCTTTGGTTTACACAGGAAACCAATAAAGCTCTTGACACGGAGCTTGCACTGCTTCACATAGGCACCAGGCGCCCTCTGAGGGGGTGAAGGCACAGTGTGCTTTCTCGAGAAGTCTTAGAAGCCCAGGTAAGAAAGTGAGGTCAGCGGGCTTCTGCGCTTCAAAGAATTAACCTGAGAGAGAGAGAGAAATAAAGACACGGGGACTCAAGGTCTCGTGGAGCAAAGGTGTTTTATTCAACATAATGTGGGTATATATATTGTCTTACAAGATAGCTATTTTCAGCAAAGATAAAAATCAAAAGTCCAGACTTACAAATTATCATGAGGCAATCTATATCAAAAAGAGAGGGTTGTAAATAATCACTTTTACCATATGGTTCATAAAAAGGAAGAGGATCATAAATAGTTACTTATCACCATATGGAAAAACTAAGGAAGCAAACGCATGCATTCCTCAGCCCCGGGAGCTGTTTGCCAACTCCTCTTAATTCCTGAATATTCAGGAGTTAATAAGGGACAGAGGATTCCTGACAGATCCAAAAGAGCACACAGGAAGCCTCCTGTTAAATGCTTCCTGACAGGTAGCCATTGTGTTTTACACATTTTTGGGACTAGTTAGCATTGATCTGTTTTATGCTCTAAATCCTCTTGATGTCCTCCCACAGTGTCACAAGTAGAACTTCATGATTCAACTAGGTACAAAATCTGGCCCTGTGTCTAACTGTATATTTGACAAGTGCAGTGTGTGTATGTGTGTGTTAGTGTAAAGCTTGATTATTGAATCAAGCCTTCAGTATTTGAAATTAAATGTTCAAAAATGGCCAGAGTGAATTAAATTGAAATGGATTAATTAATTGAACATTGAGTATATAGATCCTATGGTTAAGTAAGAAATATTTTCATAATGGATCACTACACATTTTTCGTTTTGCAACACTGCAGCTGAATAGAACTGCATTGAAATATGATAAGGTTCTTAACCTAAGGTGCACTTAACTTTGGAATTTATACATAGCAGATTATATCTTTATAAAATATAAAATATGCATAATTTCATTGAATTTTCATAGGCATCCATGACCTTAATAACAAGGGTTGAGAACCATTGTTTGGAGTTTTGTAGAAAAAAAATAGCTTTTTTTTTTTTTTTTTTAATCAGATAATCATTCGTTAAGAGCTTATAAAAAGAAGAGGCTCTAAATAGTGAATAGCCAAGGTGCCTCTTGGCTCTAAAGACCAGAGAGATATAGGAAAACTTGGAAAATACTGCTATTGGAACTGTTATTTACAGGTACCTCTTTGGGTAGGTGAAAGCAGATATCTGTGTTCTAGTGGTGTTAAGGAGAGGTAAGTTTAGTGCACTGAACCAGAGTGTGCATTTTAGAGCCAGACCAAGGGGCCAAATCCTGGTTTCACCATTTACTAGCTGTGTATAATTGGGAAAGTTCTTTAACCTCTCTGTGCTTCCATTTCTTCATTTTTTTCAATGGGGATAATAATGATAGTATCTACTTCATAAGTTCTGAGGTTTAAAATGAATTAGTATGTAGAAAGTGCTTAAACTAGTCTTAGTAAATACTATGGAAGTATTAGGTGTTATTACTCTTACTATGATTGTGATAATTATCACTGCTGTTGCTATTGAGGCTGTTTTAGAATGCCACGAGGGCAAATATGAAACCAAGTTAGGCACTGAGCCAGATTTGTGTTGTAATCCAGTGGGTCAGCAAACTTTTTCTGTAAAGGGTTAGATAGTAAATAGTTTAGCCTTTGCAAGCCATATGGTTTTGGTTGAAACTGTTTGCAGTCTTAGATAATATGTAAAATAATGGACATGGCTGTGTTTCAAAAAAAGTTTATTTACAGAAGTAGGTGGCAGGTTTTCTGACCCTAGTGTAATCAACTGGCTAGACTTGTGCCTACAAAACCATAGTAATAATTTTTTAAAACTCTGATGTTAGGAAGTTATACAGAATTGCCCCAGTGCAATGCCTGGTATGTATTAGTCATTCATTAAGTATTTGATGGATAAGTTGAGTGAATAGTTAGTATATATGAATTGCTGCAAAGATTGCGTGTTAAAGGACTCATAGAGCTGAGTTTCTCAAGCTTTCACTTAATGTCAGATTTTAAAAGATTACTGTGTCTCATACCTAGAGTTTCTGACTTGCAGATCTGAAATGGGGCCTGGAAATTTGCATTCTAACATATATCCAGATGTTGATGCTGCTTGTTTAGGGAACACTGCTGAAGAGGAGGCAACTAGGTGAATTGCTGTCTGTGCCTAATTCTAATCAACAAGAAAGATTTAGTTAAAGTGACAGGAAGTTGTGATGAAGCATCTGTGTCATTTGTTGTTAGCTTGATTATTTTAATTTCTTCCCATTTAATTCAACAGCTAGTTTTAAGCATCTGTTCTCTGCTTAGTAATCTCCTTGGTGTAGTGGATATATACGAAAAAGAATATGACATAGACTTTGATGGCAGTGTCAGTAGTGTTTACTGTAGTTGAGGAAAGAAAAGAAAATGCACACTCATGGACCAGTTAAAGAATAAGAAAATATATTTCATAAGGTTCCAGAATGTGCAATCTAAGAATGAATGTCATCAGTACCCAGAAATTATTTGAAGGAGCCTAAATAGATATGATGTGAAATTAATTTAATCAAGGCACACAGATGACACTTAGGAAGTTACAGAAATCCCAGACTGCTCTGTTAACCCATCTAGAAAGATCAAGAAGATTTGGCTTCAATCTGTGCCAAGAACCATTAGTGGTCTGACCCTACCCTGTCATTGAACATGGTCCATTTCTGTGAGATATGTAATTATTCCAGAGGCTGTTGGTTTAGGCCAGAGTTTCTTAATCAAAGGACTGTTGACTTTTTTGACAGGATAATTTTTGCTGTGATGTAAGAGCTGACCTGTGCATTTTAGGATATATAGCAGCATCTCTGGCTTCTATGCACTGGATGCCACCACCTTCACCTACCTACTTGTGACAGATGAAAATATCTCCAGACGTTGCCAAATGTCCCTGAGGGCAAAATAATGCCTATTTGAGAAGTACTGATTTAGTCCAACTCAGTATATAATTTGGAGTAGTCTACTCTAGCTAAATGTTGATAAGCAGGGAGAATAAATCTTACTTCTCAATTTTTGATTCTATGATCTGGAACTATGTAAAAATTCTTTAAAGAACAGAGCAGTTCAAAATCTCTTGGCACTTGGATCAGTGGAGTAATTCATGTAGGTCATTTAGCAAAGTACCTGTCAGGAGATGTTAGATATCCACTGAAAAACAAATTCTTGGGTAACATATAACATTTTTAGTAGTTAGGGAAAAAAAGAAAATACTGAAAAAAAAAAAAAAGAAAGAAAACACACACACACACTCACTTTTATAAAGAAATGGAAGTCCTGTTTCCTACCTTGAATTCTACCATTGTTAAGTTAGTTGCATATCTTCCCAGATGTCTATGTATGAACATGTATGTATATGTATACTTAAAATGTAAGGGTCTGAATAGTTCTCTGGTATATGGACCTAAGTGCCATAATTTATTTAATCATTTTCCTGTTGTTGGTGTCATCATACTTCATGAAATTATGTCTTTATTATTTAAGAAATGTAATTTTATGTACAAAATTTTTGGAAAACAGAAACAGAAGTATTACTATTTATTATTACAATTAACTAAATCCCATCATCTGTTAACAATAATCACATTGTATTTTCTTTCCCCTTTTTTCAATCTACACATTTAAAGAATACCAGTAATAACAATCCTGTTATTATTATTTTTTTTAATTTGGCTATCTTGAATTATAACATAAGACAACTTATAGCCATCATCTTAAAAATACATAGCTTAGCTTAAATAGACAGCAGTGGAAGGCTGGGTATAATAATAGGAGTTCTTCAAATTCATGGGTCCTTAACCTGGCGCCAAGTGCCTAGAATAAATCACCTAGGTTTCAGGAATTTTTGGGTAAACAACCTGAAATTGCATGCCAAATTTTGTGTGTGTAATGTGCATAGCTGCATTTTTAGGAGGTTCCTAGTTTCTGTCAGTGTCTCAAGGAGTGTATCACCACTTAAAAATGTTAGGAACCACTGAAATGTACAATTTCAATTGAGAGCTGTCCTTATTAGAATAGCATTGTGGAGTAAATTAACTAGACAAGAAAGCTTGTCTCTATGAAGTTTGAGAACTATTGTTTGAACAGAATTTTTATAAACTGTAAAATACTAGAGGGTAAAAAAAACAGTGACATACCTAATTTTCTGAATCTTTTGTATGTGGTTTTCAAAACAGTTTTCCCTCTAGTTAATAGTTGATATTGGCATGGAGATGATACATAATGTAGAGTGTAAGCATGATGATGTCTGTATGATCACCTGTTTGTTTTTCCCTTGAGGAGAGAATGTTGTGTGCGATAAACTGCAAGGTGGTGATATAATCCATCATTTTGAAACCTGTTCTCTGGTGATGGATGGATAGATTGGTAAAATAACTCAATACTCTTCATTTTTTTCCAGGTTATTCACAGATCAGTGAGCACTGTTGTTAATAAAACAGTGGAATGCTTTTGTGTCCTTGCCTGCATTATTCCTCAGGTTGTGACAGAAAAACTCTCTTAATTTGAGATTAACCTCTTACTAAAACTTATATTACATTTAAGCGTGTGATGCTAGAGGATTTATGGTCACTCTCATGAATATATTAGTATTATATTGGCTACCTAAATTATACAGTTGGAGTTTCTACTTTATATAATAGCACCCTTCCATGCTAACTATGGGCTTCCCTTGTGGCTCAGAGGGTAAAGCGTCTACCTGCAATGTAGGAGACCCAGGTTCAATCCTCAGATCAGAAAGATCCCCTGGAGAAGGAAATGGCAACCCACTCCAGTACTCTTGCCTGGAAAGTTCCATGGACAGAGGAGCCTGGTAAGCTATAGTCCATCGAATCGCAAAGAGTCGCACACAACTGAGCACCTTCACTTCTTCCATGCTAACTAATTCAGATACTAGATTATCATCATAGGTAGGTACAGAAACTTACCCAATCATTTTCTCCTCAAGTAACTATTCCAGATCTATGTGTACTATTCCAAGTCTTAAAATAATTCTAATAACTTGTATTAGAGTGAAAGGTGACTATGTATAGGGCAAGAGTGATATTCAAGTTAATTCCAGTGATATTTGAAATAAGTCCATGTTTAGAGCTGAAATTTTAGTTTGATTACATTGAAAGGTAACACTGTGTGATTGTATTAACTGACTTTAAGGAGCATTCAAAACGATTCTTAACCCATCTCTTTGGAACCAATATATTAACATTGGTGAAAAAGTAATTGCAAGTTCTGACTGTGAATTTTAAGCCATTTATAACTAGGCTCAAACACATCTTTATTCATCAAAATAGGAACCATTACAATCAATACATTGTTGCAAATGAGAAATAAGTTTGTTTATTCCTGTAATGTAAAAATATATGCTTCAGGATTCCACGAACTCTTGGAAAGCATTTTCTGCCTCCTGCTGGTTATGGAACCGTTTCCCCCCAAAAAAGTAGTCGAGATGCTTGAGAAAATAGTAGTCTGTTGGTGAGAGGTCAGGTGAATATGGCAGATGAGGCACAACTTTGTAGCCCAATTTATTCAACTTGTGAAGCATAGGGTGATGTCATGAAGAATTGGGCCCTTTCTGTTTACCAATGCCTGCTGCAGGTGTTGCAGTTTTTGGTGCATCTCATTGATTTGCTGAGCATACTTCTCAGATGTAATGGTTTTTGCTGGGATTCAGAAAGCTGTAGCAGATCAGACTGGCAGCGGACTACCAAACAGTGACCGTGACCTTTTTTTGATGGAAGTTTGGCTGTGAGAAGTGCTTTGGAGTTTCACCTCTGTGCAGCCACTTAGCTGATCATCGCTGGTCGTTGTAGAAAACCCACTTTTCGTTGCACGGCACAATCCAATGAAGAAATGGTTTGCTGATGCATTGAATAAGAGAAGACGAAACTTGAAAGCAATTTTTTTTTTTTTTCCAGTCAGCTCATGAGGCACTGGCTTTTTGAGGTTTTTTGCCTTTCCAATTTGCTTTAAATGCTAAATGACCATAGAATGGTACATGTTGATTTCTTCAGCAACTCCTCATATGAGGATGACCAATGAAGGCTCTGAGTTGGTCATTGTCAATTTCCAATGGCTGGCCACTGTGCTCCTCATCTTCAAGGTTCTCATCTCCTTTGCAAAACTTCTTGAACCACCACTGCCCTGTATGCTCATTAGCAGTTCCTGGGCCATATGTGTTACTGATGTTGTGAATTGTCTCTGCTGCTTTACTACCCATTTTGAACTTGAATAAGAAAAGAGGGAGGCGACATATGTACAGCTACTGCTGATTCATGGTGATGTTCTATAGAAAACAGCAAAATTCTGTAGAGCAATTATCCTTCAATTAAAAAATAAATACATTTTAAAAAAGCCCTCGAATTTGCCTTTTTCTAACATCATTTCCATATTCTAAAATACATATAAAATAAACAGCAAGTAATAAGTCATTGGGCTTCACTGACAGCTCAGTTGGTAAACAAAACAAACAAAAAAAAACCCATAAAGCAGGAAATATGCCCTAAAATGATGCATAACATAAGCACATTTATTTAAGAATGTATTCCAGTATCAAACAGTAAAATTCAACAAAGCAAAACCACAGTTACTTTTGCACCAACCTTATATTATTATGCAACTGCAATAGATACAATATGTGAAATGTGTTTTATTCTCAAGCCAGTTCAAAGAGCAAACCAGATTATAAAGATCTAAGGCTTTATTTCAAGAAAATTAGAGATACAAAGGGAACATTTCATGCAAAGATGGACTTGATAAAGGACAGAAATGGTATAGACCTAACAGAAGCAGAAGATATTAAGAAGAGGTGGCAGAAATACACAGAAGAACTGTACAAAAAAAGATCTTCATGAGCCAGCTAATCATGATGGTGTGATCACTCACCTAGAGCCAGACATCCTGGAATAAGTCAAGTGGGCCTTAGAAAGCATCACTAAAAACAAAGCTAGTGGAGGTGATGGAATTCCAGTTGAGCTATTTCAAATCCTGAAAGATGATGCTGTTAAAGTGGTGCACTCAATATGCCAGCAAATTTGGAAAACTCAGCAGTGGCCACAGGACCGGAAAAGGTCAGTTTTCATTCCAATCCCAAAGAAACGCAATGCCAAAGAATGCTCAAACTGCCACACAATTGCACTCATCTGACACGCTAGTAAAGTAATGCTCAAAATTCTCCAAGCCAGGCTTCAGCAGTATGTGAACCGTGAACTTCCAGATGTTCAAGCTGGTTTAGGAAAGGCAGAGGAACCAGAGATCAAATTGCCAACATCTGCTGGATCATGGAAAAAGCAAGAGAGTTCCAGAAAAACATCTATTTCTGCTTTATTGACTATGCCAAAGCCTTTGACTGTGTGGATCGCAATAAACTGTGGAGCATTCTGAAAGAGATGGGAATACCAGACCACCTGACCTGCCTCTTGGGAAACCTATATGCAGATCGGGAAGCAACAGTTAGAACTGGACATGGAACAACAGACTGGCTCCAAATAGCACAAGGAGTATGTCAAGGCTGTATGTAGTCACCCTGTTCATTTAACTAATATACAGAGTACACCATGAGAAACGCTGTGCTGGAAGAAGCACAAGCTGGAATCAAGATTGCCAGGAGAAATATCAATAACCTCAGATATGCAGATGACACCACCTTTTGGGCAGAAAGTGAAGAGGAACTAAAAAGCCTCTTGATTAAAATGCAAGAGGAGAGTGAAAAAGTTGGCTTAAAGCTCAACATTCAGAAAACTAAGATCATGGCATCTGGTCCCATCATTTCATGGGAAATAGATGGGGAAACAGTGGAAACAGTGTCAGACTTTATTTTTGGTGTCTCCAAAATCACTGCAGATGGTGATTGCAGCCATGAAATTAAAAGACACTTACTCCTTGGAGGGAAAGTTATGACCAACCTAGAGAGCATATTGAAAAGCAGGGATATTATTTTGCCAACAAAGGTCCATCTAGTCAAGGCTATGGTTTTTCCAGTAGTCATGTAAGGATGTGAGAGTTGGACTGTGAAGAAAGCTGAGCACCAAAGAATTGATGCTTTTGAACTGTGGTGTTGGAGAAGACTCTTGAGAGTCCCTTAGACTGCAAGGAGATCCAACCAGTCCATTCTGAAGGAGATCAGTCCTGAGTGTTCTTTGGAAGGACTGATGCTAAAGCTGAAACTCCAGTACTTTGGCCACCTCATGCGAAGAGTTGACTCATTGGAAAAGACTCTGATGCTGGGAGGGATTGGGGGCAGTAGGAGAAGGGAACGACAGAGGATTAGATGGCTGGATGGCATCATTGACTCGATGGAAGTGAATTTGAGTGAACTCTGGGAGTTGGTGATGGACAGGGGGGCCTGACGTGCTCCAGTTCATGGGGTCGCGAAGAGTCAAACACAACTGAGCTACTGAACTGAACTGAAGGCTTCATTTGCCAGCTACGTTAGATAGCTTGGTTTCCATGCATTCTCTTCTCTTGTTTAATTTGGTTTTGTTCCAGATTGATCTAATTAAGGTGTTTGTATACAGTTGTAATAATGCTGTTCGTTTCCAAATACTCATCAGTTTATATTCAACTTTGGTAATGAGTGCTCAAAAGCTAAGTGCTCAAAAACTGTTATTGTTTGCACAAACTTGAACCTGTCATTTAAATTCTCAGAACCTCAGTTGTTTTACCTGCGTTATAGCTAATTAAATCTAATCCTATCTCCTGACCAGAGCTATTGTGAGACTTAAATGTGATCATGTTAGCAAAAGTACATTGAAAATTGTCTATCACCAATGTAGTGTATTATAACAAAAATAACTGTGAATGACTTCACAGTTTTGGTATTTAGAATGAATATAGAATGTTTTTGCAATTACTGAAATATTAATTTATATATTATACAGCATTCAGTTTATACAAACAAATCTGGTATTTGGAATTTAATTGTGTAATTAAATTACCTAATAATTGTGTCTGTTGATAGCTAGATTTGTGGTATAAAATTGAGTCATCTTTATGTGTCCTGTAGTTACTAGCACATAAATAGGTACTCCATAATTTTTTCTTTTTTGCTATTGAATTTGGTATGTTTTTCTCATACATGGTTTACTGATTAGAACTTTCACTGGCACATAATAGGTGCTTAATAGATTAAATATTTTGAAAATTTAATTAGAAACTACCATGGAGAGAAATTAAATACTGCAGTATAGAAACTGTTCTTTCATGTACTAGAGAAATAATTTGTAAAAGAGATCTCTCTTGGGGCTGAAATAATTTAGTTTTTAACCATTCCTCCTCATTTCTCTACTTGTTCATGCCTCATCTTCTCCCCTCTCCCCAAATTAAGCAATAGGTTCTTCCTTGCTTGATATTTTGGCATAGAATGAAAGTTTTGCCAAAAAACACCCCACTTCCATATGGCAAAACCTCATCAATTTAAATCTCAACCACTTTAGTATTCACAACAATTTGAATGTTTTTACT
Organism: Bos indicus; assembly: GCF_029378745.1. Lineage (NCBI taxonomy): Eukaryota > Metazoa > Chordata > Mammalia > Artiodactyla > Bovidae > Bos > Bos indicus. The sequence goes on from NC_091789.1 coordinate 72,111,697, forward strand.
TTATATGCTGTATGTAAACAGAATTTGCTAAACAAATGAGTAGCATAAACAGGAAGATATACTTAGCCTACTTAGGAAACCAAACTAGTTTCAACTAATTTTTTAATCTCTCCTACAATTTTTAATTCATATACTTTGAATATCAGAAACCCATGGTTTATTTTTAGACTGGTATCCTTACATTTTTTCATTCAATGCACATGTATTTGTAAACAGTCATATTTTTGAAAATTTTGGTTTCCCAACTGGAGTTTTCAGAAGAAAAATGGAATCTGTATGTAGCTGTTTTTCTTAAGTAAATCTCTTTTGGCTATATTAGACTTTGAAAATACTCAGTTTTGAATGTACAATCTAATTGTGATCCTGTATGCATATGCATGGTCCTATATGCGTGCTGCAGTCCATGGGGTCAAAAAGAGTTGGACACAACTGAGTGACTGAACTGAACTGAACCATATGCATAGACCCATATTCTTCAGGTGCATTTACAAATAGAAGGATTTAACTCTAAAATAAACCCTTTTAAATAATTCATATTTATTGAATGAGCAATTGACTTTGATCCTGATCTTATGTTTTAACATATCATATTCCTAGAGGTGGCGTAATATAGTAGTTAAGAGTAGAGACCCTGATGTCAGACATTCTAAGTTTGAATCCTGGCTCTGCCACTTACCTCCTGGTTAACTCCTCTGTGTTTTTAGTTTCCTTCTGGTGTAAAAATGAAATAACAATATAGGACTGTTACAAGGATTAAGGAAATCAGTATTTGCAAAGCTCTTTAAACAGTGCTGTGCTGTGCTAGTTGCTCAGTTGTGTCCAACTCTTTGCAACCTTATGGACTGCAGCCCACCAGGTTCCTCTGTCCATGGCATTCTCCAGACAAGAATGCTGGAGTGGGTTGCCATTTCCTTCTCCAGGTGATCTTTCCGACCCAGGGTTCGAACCCATGTCTCTAACATCTCCTGCATTGTAAGCAGAATTTTTACCCTCTGAGCAGTCTGGGACACCTTATAACAGTACCTGGCACATAATGAGCACTACATGAGCCTTTGTTATATAAAATAAAATAATTTCCAAGCTTTGTTAAGTTGTGCATATGTAATTTCAGGTTCTTAGGTATGGTGGAGGGGTTCCAAATGCTTAATGAATTGAGAGCCAAATTTCTGACTGAAGTGTTCCACCTTCCATGATGTCTTCAAAATCAGCACTTACCTGTCATCCTGTTAGGGTAGAGGTGGGTGAACCAAGATCAGAACCCCTGCTGTCTGAAATCTAGCGCGGCACTTCCCCCCATGCCTGGAAAGCACAAAAGCATAGCAAAAGGTACTTGTCATTTTTTTTTTTGTGAGGTTAGACCTGACTTTTTCCTGCCTTGTGGTGGTGCATGTTATGATGTACTTCTTTCACAAACAAATCAATTGCAAACAAATGTTAGTTTTCTTCATATTTCTAAAGTAGAAGTAAAAAAACACTATTGAACGTCTGTTTAGTACATGAATGTTTTAATACTTAAAATGGACTCTTTTAAGAATAGCAGACTAAGACAGTGTCTGTATAGTACAGATAAATCAAGTGTAAAGCAGAACCATTTGGTCATCTACTTTCAAATTTCAACTTAAATATTCTGGCCATAATGAGATTGTATTACTTATCTCCAATAGTTTTTGCTTTATGATAATTAGATATCAAATATTATCAAACTTACATGAGAAAAGAAATACTGCTTTATTCCTGAATACTTCCTGGAGTAGAAAAGAATTTTCCTTAGAATGTAAACTTTGGAGCTAATATTTTCAAGGCCCAGTAAACATTACTGATACTCTTGATGTTCAGTCAGTTGAACAGAATGAATGTTTTTGCTATTAACCATTCTTTATGGAGATGATCTTAGTCACTGCTGCTGCTAAGTCACTTCAGTCGTGTCCAACTCTGTGCATCCCCATAGACGGCAGCCCACCAGGCTCCCCCATCCCTGGGATTCTCCAGGCAAGAACACTGGAGTGGGTTGCTATTTCCTTCTCCAGTGCATGAAAGTAAAAAGTGAAAGTGAAGCCACTCAGTCATATCCGACTCTTAGCGACCCCATGGATTGTAGCCTACCAGGCTTCTCCATCCATGGGATTTTCCAGGCAAGAGTACTGGAGTGGGGTGCCATTGCCTTCTCCCGATCATAGTCACAGAAATATACTAATACAAATACTAATTAGTCGAAATACTAATATTTCTTAGTCACAGAAATATACTAACAAATAAATAATAAAATATACTAATAAAATTGACCTGATCATTGCATTTAGAAATATTTTTAAAAATACCCTCATATATGATACATAATTAGATTAAAGAAATGAATTTGTCAGCCTTGCAGATTAAACTTGAGCTTGTGTGCATTTTGTTCCCCCTGGAAGATATCAGACCACGGGTAAAACCTCCCCATAAGTAGGAATGTTTTCTTTAGAAATACCAAGTTAAGTTTGTAAATCTATGTGAGTTTAATTCCTTAATGTCAGTTTGGAACTTGTAGTTAATATGTTGAAATGGTATAAAGAAAACACCTAATGTCTATGGGAAATACAAGCTAGATAGCAAAAGGAAGGATGCCAAAGACAGCAAAGCACAAAAGCATAGTGAAAGGTCCTTGGGCAGCTTTGACGTTCTCTGTTTTGTGGGATGCCCTCTTGTTTTGTTAAGAATATGATATTTAGACAACCAGTAGTTCTCAACTCCTTTGTCAACATACATTATGCATCCATCTTTTTGCATGTTTGACCCATTCCCAGGGACATACCCTGCGAATTTTTAAAGGCTTTGACATAAGTGAAAGTGAAAGTGTTAGTCACTCAGTCGTGTCTGACTGTTTGTGACCGCAAGGATTGTAGCCTGCCAGGCTTCTCTGCCCATGGTATTTTCCAAGCAAGAATACTGGAGTGGGTTGCCATTTCCTTCTCCAGGGGATCTGGGGATCTTCCTGACCCAGGGGTTGAATCTGGGTCTCCTGCATTACAGACAGACTCTTCACCGACTGAGCTACCAGGGAAGACCTAGATAAGAGAGACATAGTCTCTCTTGGCATAGGTAAGAGAGGCTGTAGTCTCTGCATAGGTCCCACCATAACACCACCCTTTTTTTTCCCCCCACAAACTTAAGACACATAGTCTCACAGAACATTCCAGTTGAGAACAGTTAGGTTATTAAACATAATAACATGTTTTATATGAGTATAAAATTCATAAGAGATCTGAAATTCATCTATGAGTGATGACTTTTATCACTTTTATCTTGTTAAATGAAAGATAGCTTATGAACAGCCAATATATAAGTTTCCTTGAGTTTTAGGGAAAAGGGAAAAAATTTTAGATGTCTTGTTCAGGAGAAAAAAATACTATATAAGATGTATGAACTTTAGCTCTCTGTGATTCTAGATTTTAATGTATTTTTAATTTCATAAAGCCAATTGAACAGATGTATTTTCAGCAGCGTAGGATTCTGTTTACGCTTTTGATATTTTCTTTCCTAACTTGCTACTGTACACTTTCTGGTTATACCTTGCAGCACGTTGACCTTTATTTTTTTTTTCCTAAAAGGAAATACTTTTTTTCTTTTCCTGCTTATCAGAATATCCATGCTTATGATAAGAAACTTAGACAGTACAGACGATATGAAGAATGCAAAATTTAAATTGATTTTTTTTTTTAATCAGAATCAGTTTGAATCCTTTTGTGACCCCATGGACTATAGTTCCTCTCTCCATGGAATTCTCCAGGCCAGAATTCTGAAGTGGGTAGCCATTCCCTTCTCTAGGGGAATCTTCCAACCCAGGAATCGAACCCAGGTCTCCTGCATCACAGGTGGATTTTTTACTGACTGAGCCACCAGGGAAGCCCTTGAATCCTTTTGGTTTGGTTTAAAAAAGGCCTTCATAAGGTTTATAATCTTTACTTTGACCATCCAGTTAGTTACTTAGTATCCCAGCCTTAATTTATGCATAGTGTCAAAACTACTCTAATCTTTGAAAACTAAAACAGTTCCTCCAGATTGCTCAATATGGTAAGTATCATTGTATAAACAAATTTGTTGCTGTTGTCTAAGTCTGAGAATCCCAAAGTTTTTTTTTTTCCCTACCACATCTTCTAGTGTTGCAAGTACGTTTTGCCTTTTTAAGTATTTGTATTGTTTATTGACAAAGGCAAAAGCTGATCCTTCTGTAAATAGCTTGGAAAAATTTGAATTTCCCATTAGAGTTTATATAAGAGATAAACTTGAGTCCATATATTGGGAAATTGAGTTATGGAAAAAGATTACACACACCATGTATTTTTTTAAATTGTTTTCATAAGTTTCCAGTGAGGATTGGGAAGAAGAGAGTATATTTAAGAGGTCAAATTACCAAAGTTGAAATGTTTTTCAACCTCAGTATGGGAACAGCATAGACACTTGCCGGGGTCCAGCCCCAGCTGATCCAGGGTATTCAAAGGGGAGACGGTGTCGGTGACTATTTAAATATTCATCAAAGATATAAAGAGTAGTAGAATGAGGATAGCTCAGTCGGAAAATTCAGTGGAGAAAAGAGGCTGAGTAGCTTGGTTTACGCGGGAGACCAATAAAACTTCAAGACAAGAAGCTTGCACCACTTACGTAGGCCGCAGGCGTCCTTCCGTTCTCCTGAAGGAGAGGAGACACTGAGGCCTCCCCGGTCGGATCTTAGAAGCCCAGGCATAATTAGTAAGCATGGCAGGTTCCGCGCTCCAGATGGAGACTTAGCCAGAGTTAGAGAGAGAGACATGGGGAGACCAGTATTTCGAGGAACTGATCCCAATTCTTTATTTTCCAGAGTCCGTTTTTATACACTGAGATGTTATACAAAAATCACGTGGGGACAGCAGTCCTGACTTCTATTAAAGTCAGGTGCTTCATACAAATGTATACAGAGGTCTTAGGGGTGTTACATCATCTTTTGGCCAGGGGGGCCTGCTGACAATTTATGACCCTCTGCTTGTGACAGTGGTCAGTCAACCAGAACACTTATTTCTCCAGAGGTGATTGTTCTTAAAACAGACGCCACCCAAATAAAGTTACATTCCTATAGGGTGAGGGTGTAGTGGGTTTTAGTTAAGGAAAGAATTTACTTAGCCTAAGGTCTAACATGATAAATATCAAAGGTTAATACTTATTTCTTCTATATATTCATTAATGTGTGTAAGGGCAGGGGATATGGAGACTTAGCAACAAACATTGGCTCAACAAATGAAAAACCCTTCACCAATACAATTTCTAATCAGCCCATTATACTTATACTAATGGTTTTCTAACTTTTCTAAGGAACCTGTTTTTAGAAGGTTTAAAGCATCTCGTGCCTCTCACAGTTGGGAGGCTGTGAGCAATCACATGTGGCCAGACAAGCCTGTCAGGCAGGCTAGAGAACCTTCAGAGGAGTCTGTAGGTTGAAACACTCCTATCACGCCCAGGAATTATTATTAACTGGAGCTCTAAGTTAACTCCTCCAAAAGAGGTGGTGGGGGACAGCTCCCTGTAAAGTCAGAGGTGTAGGGGAGAGCACAAAGTAGTAAAGTAGGCAGGGTCTGGTTATGGGGGTAGATGCTCGAGAATTTCCAGGGAGACTCCTCAGGCTCGATCCCGCCTTTGCGTATGTCGAGCCTCCTTCTTCATGACCTTTGCCATGGGCGGAGTGCCTCACACGGGCCCCCAACAGACACTAGTTCAGTGTTTATACGTTTATGTACTACCCTTTTACAAGATGAAAGAATACTAGTTGTTATGATTATTAAACTAGAAACTAGAAGTTTCACTAAAATAAGCTTTTTCTACATTAGAAAGTTTTATAAATAAACCAATAAAACACAAAAAGTTTCTGAGATCTTGGAGACTTAAACTGGTTCTGATCTCAAATTTTTTTTTTTCCTTTCCACTGAATATGTCCTCTTTGAAACGTGTATCTTCCCTGGCCAAAGATCGAGCCACTAAACCTGTCTTGCAAATGTATACTCTTGATCATAAGAGGAACTTAGTAAGAGTATTCATTGTGTTTGTTACTATCAATACACTGGCGAGTTTTGTGCATTCTGTGATAGCCATATGCATTTTGTCTAAATATCCATGCACTCAAGCACAGCCAAACACACACACACACACACACACAGACACTCACTGACTGGATCACACTTACTGAGTTTTTTACCAAAGACCTAAAATGAATACGTTTTTATGTGAAAAGTTAGGAGAGCATTGACTATAAACTTGGGCTCTCTGTTTTATAATATGCGTATTTAGAAGAAAAGTTAGAATTAATTTAATAAATACATGTATTGGATGTATTATACTGGCTCTTCTGTGGGTGCTAGACATACATTGTTGAAAAGAGAGAAAGTCTCTGGTTGAGGCTTGGGGATGTTGAAGAGTGTTACAGATGGAGAGACAGTACACAAAATTTAAGAGACTTATATGGCAATTGAGTGCCACCAGAGAAAGCACTGCTTAATCTTTTGATGATTTGGGCAAAGAGCCTAGGCAGCTGGAACTGTGTCACGGGTCTAAGGTGGGATCTTTTGAAATATAGGAAGGTTAATATGACTGGGACATAGTGAGCAAGTTAATCAGGAGTGGCGATTGTGACAGTACCCCACTTAGACCTTGATGAACACACAAATTACTGCTACCTGCTCTTTGTAGCATCTCTGCATCCTAATAATTTATTTTATGTAAATTTTCTGTCTTTTGAAATATGATTTCCTTTTGAGGATTACTTTTTTACTTCTGTGGAAAAAATCACATCATGTTTATTTTTCTTTATTAGTTTGATGTTCTTGTATGATACAACAGCTTTGATGATAGGACCTCAGATGAAGGTCTAGAAAACTTTTTAAAAAATAATAAAATGAAGAATTAAATCCAGGACACAGAATGTTCTGTGTGTAAAAATAGATTAAATAAGACTAATATATTAGTTTGAGCCCTTGCCATTTTACTCCCTGATCTCCCTGCAAAACTGTCAGAGCCTTATTTATCTTCAGAAGGCAGAGAAGGTCTCTTGCCACCTTCAGGAAAAACTGGTTAAGACAAAGACCTACTGTTCATTTTTCATGTATAGAATCCCACATGTATAATTTTAGAAAGGAAAACAGTGCCTTGTATTTTACATTTCAGAATTTGAGGAATATTTTCAGAGATTCACTTCTTTGTGCTTTCAAATTCTAAAGCAAATACAGTTGAGATTTTATTCTTGCAGTTTCAAAATTAGTACAAATGAATATGTTTAAAATAGTTCTTCCATTTGGAAAGTAAAGAAATTGGATGAAGAGATACTTTCTGTTCTGTTGGATTTGTCTTGGGAACATTATATCCACAGAGTACATTTGTCTTACAGGACATATTCAGTAACCCTGAAGTCTGTTTTCTTTCTTGTTACATTAGTTTTTAATTAAACAAAACAACTAGTTGGAGGCAGTTACCTTCTATGAAAATTTATTTTGGAAGTGAACTTCACTTTTATTAGCTGAAGCAGTAATCAGAAGAGTTAATAGAATAATTAAATTATATATAAATTCATAAATCAGGAATAGTGCTATCAAAAAGTTCACCTAAAATGGGTCCTATTGTTTTGCAGGTACATTAAAAAATATTACAACTGCTAATTCCTACCTACCTTGACGGGTGCTGAAATTGCTTTCTTAAAGACTATGTAGGATATGGGCTACCAGCCTCAAATTTTCACAACTGTTAATTTATCTGTAATGCAACTCGATGTCACCAGGGCAAAGTCGAAGGCGAGCGCAGTGTTGTTATGTCTTCTTTCAGTAAAATATGAATCATTTTTAGAAGCAGTACTCAACTAACTTGAGTTCTGTCAGTTTAAAATGTCTATTGTTTGGGGTTAATGGCATCAAAAAGTTAGATTATACTACGAATATACACAATTATCTGAATAATATATTGGATAGATATTATGTTGCTTTTGTGAATTTTACTTGAGCTTGTTATAAAAAAGTAATTCAAGTGGCAGTTTAATATTTGAAACAAAAAAGATATGTCATTGGACTCAGTGCTTCTTATTTCTCAGGAACTTTTTACTTGGATTTGCATGTTATTTTTAACTTAATTACAGTGGGACACATGGAAAATTTCCTGCTACTGAGCTTTGTACTTTTTACAGTTGCATGTATGGGAATGGTAGATCTCTATCACTCATGTCCTATAGCTGATGATAGTTAAATTTTAAATGCAGCTTTATGTAGTCAGGCATTACATCTGTCATAGCCTATTAAAATAGAGTAAATTTATCTTTGAAAATAATCCAAGACTGTGAATTTAGAAAGCAAGTTGTCATTTTTTAAATTAAAATTCAGTATGCACTATAATTATTTTGTTTCTTTGAAAGTGACATTGTCTTTTTTTTCCCTAGAACTTTGACAAAAGGAAGACAAGTTCATAAATGAGGAAAATTGTCTTTACTCTCAGTCATTAGGCAGACCTGATATTAATTTCACATGAATGACCATTGCTTATTTTTCAAGTTTATATTTTCATTGTGATAATATAAGTATCTGAAAAATATTAGGTATATCTCTATATTATTAAATAGTTAATGACCAAAGTATAATGTGTTAACATTATAAGTAAGAGAAATTCAAAATAAGGTTTAATCTTTGATTTATCACTGACTCTCATCTCATAGGTAGATTTTTTTTTTCAGTCTAAAGAAAGAAGCTGAGACAAATTTATATTCACAAGCTTTCCCAAGATGCCGCAATTATTTTTACAGTCAACTTAAAATGGAAACACTCTGCTTAATTGTGGTCACTTAGGGGCATCAAATACCTTTCCCTCTTTCAATATTTTGTATAGCAAAACAAAAAATGGATACTGTTGGAATTCTACCCGTTCTATTAACATTTGCATTTTGCTGTGTCTTGAACTGATTTCTTTTTAATTTAGAAGATCCATATTTTATTTATTTTTTTTAAGATCTTTAGAGCATTTATTTGTAAAGAAGAATTAAGAGGAAACTTGAACATAATACCTTTTGTTACCATCAATCTTCTTCTAGTTCCTAAGTCCATACTTTAGCTGGTTTTTCTGTATGATAATCTTAAACTTTTATAGCTTATAATTCACAATCTGTCTTCATCTTTATCAGATCATCACAACGATCTTTTGAGGGAAAAAAAGGGTGTTTTTTTTTGTTTTGTTTTTTTAATTAATTTGTTTTAAAGAAAGAAAGAAAGAAAGAAAGTGAAGTCGCTCAGCTGTGTCTGCCTCTTTGCGACCCCGTGGACTGTAGCCTACCAGGCTTCTCCGTCCATGGGATTCTCCAGGCAAGAATACTGGAGTGGGTTACCATTTCCTTCTCCAGGGTATCTTCCCGACCCAGGGATCGAACCTGGGTCTCCCGCATTGGAGGCAGACACTTTAACCTCTGAGCCATGCTTTAATCAGAGGCTAATTACTTTCCAGTATTGTAGTGGTTTTTGCCATACATTCACATGAAACAGCCATGGATATGCATGTGTCCCCCATCTTGAACCCCCCCTCCCATCGCAGATCATCCCACCCTTGCCTTCTCCCCCAGAGTCCGAAAGACTGTTCTTTACATCTGTGTCTCTTTTGCTTTCTTGCATTTAAGTTCATTGTTACCATCTTTCTAAATTCCATATATATGCGTTAATATACTCTATTGGTGTTTTCTTTCTGACTTACTTCACTCCGTATAATAGGCTCCAGTTTCATCCACCTCATTAGAACTGATTGAAATACATTCTTTTTAATGGCTGAGTAATATTCTATTGTGTATATGTACCACAGCTTTCTTATCCATTCATCTGCCGATGACCATCTAGGTTGTTTCCATGTCCTAGCTATTGTAAACAGTGCTGCAGTGAACATTTGGGTACACGTGTCTCTTTCGATTCTGGTTTCCTTGGTGTGTTTGCCCAGCAGTGGGATTGCTGGGTTGTATGGCAGTTCTATTTCCAGTTTTTTAAGGAATTGCCACACTGTTCTTCATAGTGGCTAGACCAGTTTGCATTCCCACCAACAGTGTAAGAGGGTTCCCTTTTCTCCACACCCTCTCCAGCATTTATTGCTTGTAGACATTTTGATGGCAGCCATTCTGACTGGTGTGAGATGGTACCTAATTGTAGTTTTGATTTGCATTTCTCTGATAATGAGTGATGTTGAGCATCCTTTCATGTATTTGTTAGCCATCTGTATGTCTTCTTTGGAGAAATGTCTGTTTAGTTCTTTGGCCCATTTTTTGATTGGGTCATTTATTTTTCCGGAATTGAGCTGCAGGAGCTGCTTGTATATTTTTGAGGTTAATTCTTTGTCAGGTGCTTCGTTTGCTATTATTTTCTCCCATTCTGAAGGCTGTCTTTTCACCTTGCATATTGTTTCCTTCATTGTGCAAAAGCTTTTAAGTTTAGTTAGGTCCCATTTGTTTATTTTTGCTTTTATTTCCATTATTCTGGGAGGTGGGTCATAAAAGAGCCTGTTGTGATTTATGTCAGAGTGTTTTGCCTGTGTTTTCCTCTAGGAGTTTTATAGTTTCTGGTCTTACATTTAGATCTTTAATTCATTTTGAGTTTATTTTTGTGTATGGTGTTCTAGTTTTATTCTTTTACAAGTTTTCCCAGCACCACTTGTTAAAGAGATTGTCTTTTCTCCATTGTATATTCTTGCCTCCTTTGTTAAACATAAGGTGTCCATAAGTACATGGATTTAGCTCTGGGCTTTGTATTGTGTTCCATTGATCTATATTTCTGTCTTTGTGCCAGTACCATACTGTCTTGATGACTATAGCCTTGTAGTATAGTCTGAAGTCAGGCAGGTTGATTCCTCCAGTTCCATTCTTGTTTCTCAAGGTTGCTTTGGCTATTTGAGGTTTTTTGTATTTCCATACAAATTGTGAAATCATTTGTTCTAGTTCTCTAAAAAATACCTTTGCTAGCTTGATAGGGATTGCATTGAATTTATAGATTGCTTTGGGTAGTATACTCAAGAATATCCGTGTTTTAAATTGTAATGCACAACATCTTGAATAATAGTTGTTTAACATAGAACATTTATATCAAGGTAAATAAAAACATCAAAAGAAGTCTTAGTGAATGACTGAGGCATAGGAATTGCAATGACAAATGTCTCCAGTGACCAGTCAAGTCATAGAAAGGAAGTGAACTAGGGAGGAGATGGAGGGAATGATAGGGACCACAGTGAACTCTTAAGCACAGGGCACATTTAAAGGAAGAAGCTGCTATACGACCATTAGTCTTGATTGCAAACTCAGTGTTGACAAATTTTCTCTTATGCAGAGAAACCAGGGGTCCAGATTGTGTATGCCAAGGGAATTTTTTTTAAATTGTGAGGTCATTCAAAACTTACCTAGAGGTGGATTATCCCATGGACTTCCAGTTGGCAACTCCTTGTTGTAGATAAATGACAATTTTTATATGTACATTTAAGAGGATGATATTTTTCACCAAACTGAGATTTTTCAAAACTTATTATTATAGCCATTCCAAAATTCTTTTTCATTGCATCAATTCATTCTTCATTGCATCAATTCATTCTTCATTGCATCATCTTCATTGCAATTCTTCACTGCATCATCATAGTTAACAATGGTGATAGGTAGTGTATTTGTACCACGCATATACCATTCCCTAAGTCTAGACTTGGATTTTATTGTGGTTGTTGTTTAGTCACTAAGTCATGTCCAACTCTTTGCGACCCCATGGGCTGCAGTACATCAGGCTTCTCTGTCCTTCACTATTTCCTGTAGTTTGCTCAAACTCATGTCCATTGAATCAGTGTTGCTATCCAACCATCTCATCCTCTGTATTTTGAGTTACTATATAAATTGAGCACCCCTTAAGGAAACCACAAGTGTTCCAGTGGAATTTTTCTTGTCACAAATTGACAGCCTAGAAATATTGGGGTTAACCTTTGACTCTGTCCTAACTACTGTTATTTCTTCTCAATTTCTTGTAGATATGTTTTCCTTAGTTTGCACTCTTCTGTCCTGATCCAGGACTTATCACTTAACTGAATTCCTGCTGTAACCCCTAGCAGCTTTCCTGCTCCCAGTATCTACCACCTTCTTTGAGCTGACATATCACTTCCAGTGGCATTCTGTTGCTTGCCACATCAAGTCCAAAGGCTTCTATAACCATATTCTATGATCATGTGATCATTCAGCTCCTTCTTGTCTTTTCAGAATTTATCCGTCCATTCAGTTATTGGGCTTCCCTGGTAGCTCAGCTGATAAAGAATCTGCCTGAAATGTAGGAAAACCCACTCAATTGCTGGATCAGGAACTGAGATCCCCTGGAGAAGGGATAGGCTACCCACTCTAGTATTCTTGGGCTTCCCTAGTCACTCCTATGGTAAAGAATCCGTCTGCAATGCGGGAGACCTGGGTTCCATCCCTGGGTTGGGAAGATCCCCTGGAGAAGGGAATGACTATGCTCTTTTGTATTCTAGCCTAGAAAATTCCATGGACAGAGGAACCTGGCGGACTATAGTCCATGGGGTCACAAAGAATCAGACATGACTGAGTGACTATCACTTTACTTTCAGTTATTTAGATATCTATGTGCATTCTCACCTTTCTTTATATTTTCTCATGTTTTAGAGAGAAACATGCCCTCACCCTCAACAGCCTAACCTACTCCTCTTCAAGGCTTGATTCAGGGTTAGCCATCAGATCTCCCTCCACTACCTCTGGGTGCAAGAACCTCTGTGCTTTTCAGCAAGTAGTTTAACTTCTCTGATTCTATAACAGGGAATTGGTCCAGCTCTTGTAGAGATTTTCTCTGGCTGTGACATTCTTTAACCCCATCTCTTTAAACATGTTGACTTCTTTCTTCTGTAAACTCCTTTATAATGCTTTTAGTCTCTACCATATAATCTTCAGTTTTTCTCTGGCTATTACACTTAATAATGTCATTTGTCTCACATGCTTAACAAAGGGCTAAGTCCATACCTTATACTTTTGTGCCTGTTGTAAATTAATACAGTGCAGGTGACTAGTTGGTTAATTTGAACACTCTCAGTCTTTTACACAGCCTGAGCTGAATCATGGCTAATAGCTGTACCTTCAGGTCCCAAGCCAGTACTGTTAACCTTTGCACTGAAAAGGTTTGCAAGCCTTTTCTAGGATTTGTCTAACAGAAGTGACTATCCTTTGTTTTATTTTACTATATGAATTGCTATCTGCCAACAAAGGAAATAAGTGAGTATCTGGGATTGCAGAGGTCTGGGTCAATTTTGTTTGTCAACCTTCTCAGTTTAAAATGTGAGAGACTTGAGCAGAGGTTCAGTTTGGAAAGGGCAGTTGAAGACAATCAGTTCCCTTGGGGTATCGAGAAGGTGTAGAGCATACATAGTTTAAAGAAGGAGCCCAAGGAACCACAGAGGAATAATGCTAACTATTTGACCTGAGAGTCAATTTTTTAATAAATAGCTAAAGGGTGAAGTTATTAACATATAACCCACAGGAGGAAAGAATATGGTTTTGTGAGGTAATTATACCTCAGCATCTAACAGGGTTCTTTGAGAGGGTAAAAAAGGTGTGCACAAGAGGGAGCCAGTGAACATTCAGATTTTCAAAAAGCCTTTGATAGATTTTGTACCAAAGACTGCTTTAGGAAATGTCCTCTCAAACCAGAATTGAAAGAGACATGTGTACCCCAATGTTCATTGCAGCACTGTTTACAGTAGCCAGGACATGGAAACAACCTAGGTGGTCATCAGCAGATGAATGGATAAGAAAGCTGTGGTACATATGCACAATGGAATATTAGTCAGCCATTAAAAAGAACCTGTGTACGAGACAGCAAAAGAGACAATGATGTATGGAACAGTCTTATGGACTCTGTGGGAGAGGGAGAGGGTGGGAAGATTTGGGAGAATGGCATTGAAACATGTAAAATATCATGTATGAAACGAGATGCCAGTCCAGGTTTGATACACGATACTTGATGCATGGGGCTAGTGCAATGGGACGACCCAGAGGGATGGTATGGGGAGGGAGGAGGGAGGAGGGTTCAGGATGGGGAGCACATATATACCTGTGATGGATTCATTTTGATATTTGGCAAAACTAATACAATTATGTAAAGTTTAAAAATAAAATAAAATTAAAAAAGAATGCATTTGAATCAGTTCTGAGGTGGATGAAACTGGAGCCTGTTATACAGAGTGAAGTAAGTCAAAAACAGCAATAGAGTATACTAATGCATATATATGGAATTTAGAAAGATGGTAACAATGACCCTATATGCGAGACAGCAAAAGAGACAGAGATGTAAAGAACAGTCTTTTGAACTCTGTGGGAGAAGGTGAGGGTGGGATGATTTGAGAGAATAGCATTGAAACATGTATATTATCATATGTGAAACAGATCTCCAGTCTAAGTTCGATGCATGAGACAGAGTGCTCAGGGCTGGTGCACTTGGATGACCCTGAGGGATGGGATGGGGAGGGAGATGGGAGGGGGGGTTCAGGATGGGAAACACATGTACACCCATGGCTGATTCATGTCAGTGTATGGCAAACACCACTACAATATTCTAAAGTAATTAGCCTACAATTAAAATAAATTAATTAAAAAAAAAAGAAAAAAGAAATGTCCTCTCACCATAGAGTTGGGGATAATGTTTATTCATGCATAGAGATCTAGTTTAAATAGAAGGAAGGAACAAATGGGTAGTTTAAAATGAGCTCTTACTTTCATGGAGAGATTTTTACAGTAGGCTTTCTTTGTTTTTAGTGTTTTTATAAATAATTGAAGAGTCGGCATAGTAACTCTGAGGTGCTTCCCAATTTATAGTTGACATTGAGAGCTTGTATATAGTAAAATATAATACTAAGCTAAAGAGTATTATCTGAAGGACTGTTTTAGAAGGCAGAAAAATGGAATGAAAGACTATATCTCTAAGAAGATGGCTGCACTCATATATTTCAACTCATGGAAGAGATCCAGGAGTCATTATGTAGGGATCTCTGAAGATACTTGCCTTGGATATTCATGTATCTGCATTCAGAAGGACCTATATAATTCTGGATGTAATCATAAAAATCTGTTATTGCCTGATTCAAAATTGATACCTCTTTACCTGTGTTATTTGTACAATTTGAGTTTTGAAGATTAAGTGGCAAATGGATCAAGGATTTGAATAAGGAGTATTCAAATAAGAGATGAGTATATCATATCAAGCCTAGCTCAGTTGCTCAGTCATGTCTGAGTCTTTGTGACCCCATAGACCCCATAGAGTCCAGCCTGCCAAGCTTCTCTGTC
This sequence comes from Bos indicus, assembly GCF_029378745.1. Lineage (NCBI taxonomy): Eukaryota > Metazoa > Chordata > Mammalia > Artiodactyla > Bovidae > Bos > Bos indicus. The sequence goes on from NC_091789.1 coordinate 72,127,010, forward strand.
CGTGGGATTTTCCTGGCAAGAATACTGGAGTGGATTGTCATTTCCTCCTCCAAGGCATCTTCCTGACCCAGGGATCGAACCTGCTAACCCATATCTCCTGCGTCTCCTGCAGCTGAGAGCAGTGAGCCACCTGGGAAGCCTGAGGATATCAGCAGAGAAAGTCTGAGAAAGGAAATTAAAAGAAATCTCATGAAGGGCATATGTTGGTTGGTTTACTGTATACTTGTTTGCTACATCCCAAAAATTTGAACAAGGCTTTCTTTTGAATTTGAAAAATCTGTTTTTAAATGAATTTGATTTAGCAGACATGTGGCAAATAAGAAACATGAGGCTATTAGCCTGAGTGTTCAGACTGAAAAGTTCAATTTTATCAACAACTTAGTTTAAATTATAATTTGTTTAAAGAGTAGTCAGTAAATATCAGTGCTTTCTCATCAAAAGCTCTGTGGATATCATTGTGATAGGCTATATTGAAGAATCATTGAATTGGCAAAGTGATTCTGACACTTATATAAACCAGGGAGCCATTTTACACAAGAACTGTAGATACAGAACCTAGGTTGTGACCCAAGGATGTAAATTGACCCCCAATACTTTGGGAAGACTTTATTGTTAAAAAATTGAATGATGACTTGTACTCTATAATTTGTGCTAATTTATTCTGGGCCCCTGGTGCAGTTATTAATACAGATGTGTTTCTGTCATCCAATACATAGTTTTATTGTGACTTTTCCTATAGAAGGTTAAATTTAAGGACAGGTGGAAAAGCTGGGGAAATAAAAGAGAATATATCATCCACAGAATGTCACCAAGAACAGGGAAAGCTAGATATATGGCTGAGATCTATAAAATAGGGACAGTTTCTGGGAATGAGCTTTATGAAGGCTATGCATTGCTTTTTGACAGCTTTTTCTAAGTTAAGCATGATGATAATGCCTTCCCAGAGTGATGCCAGTGCCTAAAGGGCAATCCATCTGCCCACAACCTTTTCAGTGAGTGTGAAACTTGCATCAAAAGATGCACTGGACTCAGATACTTGTACCATATAATTTCTTAAATTATCAACAGTGCTGTGCCCTTCCAAGTACATGGTAACTCCTTGAAAGCACAGAAACTAATCTCTTCATCATGCCCTCCCATGTAGAAATTAGTATTAAATAGTAATTTTAAAGGATGGTCAGGAGTTGGTTACTGAGTTGGTAAGACTTAGCTGACCCTAATAATGACACCCCAGGTGGAAGAAGAATGTTTCTGCAGAAGCCCTTCAAAGCACTTATTGTACAGCAATACTGTTATCAGACTTGAGCAGTAACATTTGATTGTTCACACATTTCAGAGGGGAGACTGCTCTCATGGATAGGTGTATTACCTTAAATTTGTCTTCAGGAAGACATCTTCCTGCTACATCTAGTCCATCAGCAAATCTTGTCAGATTTATGTGTTAAATATGTCCCCAGTCTCTCCAGTTCATCTCTCTTGCCATGACCCTGCTTCAGACCGGCATCATCTCTCACTCACTGATCTACTGCAGACATAACTTCCCTCCCCTATTCTACTCTTGCCCCATTGACAATTCTCTCAACAGCAGCCAGGCTCATCTATTTTTTGAATACAAATCTGATTATGTCACTGTCCTACTCAAATTTTCTGGTGGTTTCTCATTGTACTTAGAATAAAATTTAAAGTCTTCACTCTAACCTCTGAAGCCCTGCATGATCAAGCCCCTGACTATCTCTGTGACCGCATTTCATGTGATATTTCTCACTAGTCACTATGTTCCAGCCCTGCTGGCTCTCTCTGTCTCTCTCCCTCAAATACACCGAGCTACTCTGCACTTTTACATTTTCAAATTTGCTGTTTCTTCTGCGAAGTATATTCTTCCTCCAGATCTCCACATGGTTGATTTCTTCTCATCACCTAGGTCTTAACTCAAATGTCAGTTCCTCAAAGAAGAATCATCCTGTCTAATCCTGATTAGACATCTAATGTGGTCATCTGTGTGGATCACTATAAACTGTGGAAAATTCTGAAAGAGATGGGAATACCAGACCACCTGACCTGCTCTTGAGAAACCTATATGCAGGTCAGGAAGCAACATTTAGAACTGGACATGGAACAATAGACTGGTTCCAAATAGGAAAAGGAGTACGTCAAGGCTGTACATTGTCACCCTACTTATTTAACTTACATGCAGAGTACATCGTGAGAAATGCTGGGCTGGAAGAAGCACAAGCTGGAATCAAGATTGCTGGGAGAAATATCAATAACTCAGATATGCAGATGACACCACCTCTAATGGCAGAAAGCAAAGAGGAACTAAAGAGCCTCTTGATGAAGATGAAAGAGGAGACTGATAAAGCTGGCTTAAAACTCAACATTCAGAAAACTAAGATCATGGCATCTGGTCACATCTCTTTATGGCAAATAGAAGGGGAAAAAGTGGAAACTGACAGATTTTATTTTCTTGGGCTCCAAAATCACTGTGGACAGTGACTGCAGCCACAAAATTAAAAGACGCTTGCTTCTTGAAAGTAAAGCTATGTCTAACTTAAACAACCTGTTAAAAAGTAGAGACATCACTTTGCCAACATCACTTTGTCCGTATAGTCAAAGCTGTGGTTTTTGCAGTAGTTATGTACGGTTGTAAGAGTTGGACCGTAAAGTATGCTGAGCATCGAAGAATTGAAGCTTTCAAACTGTTATGCTGAAGAAAACTCTGGAGAGTCCCGTGGACAGCAAGGAGATCAAACCAATAAATCCTAAAGAAAATCAATGCTGAATATTCATTGGAAGTACTGATGCTGAAGCTCCAATACTTTGGGCACCTGATGTGAAGAGCTGACTCATTGAAAAAGACCCTGCTGCTGGGAAAGACTGAGGGCAGGAGAAGAAAGGGGTAACAGAGGATGAGATGGTTGGATGGTATCACTGACTCAATGGACATGAGTTTGAGAAAATTCCGGGGGATAGTGAAGGACAGGGAAGCCTGATGTGCTGCAGTCCATGAGGTTGAAGAGTTGGACACGACTTAGTGGCTGAACAGCAACATTCCAACAATGTGAGAGATTAAGCCAACTGTACAGTTATATGTTATAGTCCTTGTAAGACCACCCGTACTTCTAACACAGTCTACACATTTGGGGTGTTCACAAAACCAGTCTCAGTTTTGGTGATTCATTAGAAGGACTCCCAGAACTCTCTAAAAGCTGTAAACTCACAGTTATGCTTTATTGCAAGGAATGGGTATAAATTGAGATCAGTCAAGGGAAGAAGTGTATAAGATAGAGTTCAGGGTGGCTCCAAATGTGGAGCTTTCAGTTGTCCTCTCCCCATGGAATCAAGGCAGTGTTACTCTCCTGGTATTGTTGTATAGACGTTTTCACAAAGGATGGCTAAACAGGTAAGCTCAGCTGAGCTTCAACTGTCCAGAACTTTCATTGGAGCTCCATCACTCAAGTGTGACTGATTTACCCATGGAGCTGATCTCAGTCTCTAGCCCCACCAGAGGTTAACTGATATCACAGTTCCCAAAGTCTCCATCCTTAATCAGACTTTGATCTTTTTTAGTCTTAGGCTAGTCCTTACCCTAAGACTCTCTGGTATGGCCAGTCCCCACCATAAGTCATATTGTTAAGACTATCTGGTGACCCAAGGCCCATGGACAAACAAGGACATGTCTTTCAGGCTTGGCATTTCAAGGGCTTAGAGATCACTTCTGAGAGGACAGAAACAAAGGCTAGATGTCTTTATGGGCCAGGTTAAATTCTTTATCACACATATGAATATACTATATTTTCTTTGGTTCATTCTCTTCTTGATGGATATTCGGGTTACATGTGATGTATAGCAAATAGTACCTTTATTTAATGAATGAGTGCTTTATGTAATACTGTGTGCCAGCACTGTGTATCTTCTTTTCAAATATTAACTCATTTAATTTCCAGAAGAATCCTATATGAGATAAATACTATTATTCTCATTATACAGATGAAGAAAATAGGATACTGAAAGGTCACATAACTGCTAGATGGACTAGCTGGGATATAAACTAAGACAGTCAGCAACTTCCTCATAACCACTATGATATGCTGTCTAAAAAACAATACAGCAAAAAATATATTTATGCACATCTTTTGTATATATGTCTGAGAGTCTGTAAGATTTATACCTAATAGTCGAATTGTTGCACTCTTGATGAAAGTAAAAGAGGAGAGCGAAAAAGTTGGCTTAAAGTTCAATATTCAGAAAACTAAGATCATGGCATCAGGTCCCATCACTTCATGGGAAATAGATGGGAAAACAGTGGAAACAGTGTCAGACTTTATTTTTTTGGGTTCCAAAATCACTGCAGATGGTGACTGCAGCCATGAAATTAAAAGACGCTTACTCCTTGGAAGGAAAGTTATGACCAACCTAGATAGTATATTGAAAAGCAGAGACATTACTTTGCCAACAAAGGTCCATCTAGTCAAGGCTATGGTTTTTCCTGTGGTCATGTATGGATGTGAGAGTTGGACTGTGAAGAAAGCTGAGCGCCAAAGAATTGATGCTTTTGAACTGTGGTGTTGAAGAAGACTCTTGAGAGTCCCTTGGACTGCAAGGAGATCCAACCTGTCCATTCTGAAGGAGATCAGCCCTGGGATTTCTTTGGAAGGAGTGATGCTAAAGCTGAAACTCCAGTACTTTGGCCACCTCATGCAAAGAGTTGACTCATTGGAAAAGACTCTGATGCTGGGAGGGATTGGGGGCAGGAGGAGAAGGGGACGACAGAGGATGAGATGGCTGGATGGCATCACTGACTCGATGGACGTGAGTCTGGGTGAACTCCGGGAGTTGGTGATGGACAGGGAGGCCTGGCATGCTGCGATTCATGGGGTCGCAAAGAATCGGACATGAATGAGCGACTGAACTGAACTGAACTGAGGCATATGCATCTTCAACTTTATTAGACATGGCCAAATTATTATCCAAACTGATATTTTTTAGATAATTTGTAAGATATTTTTTTATATCTTTCCTAGTCCATGGCTTTTCTTTTGTTGTCCAAGTGTTTATCATTTAAAAATACTTTTTTTCAACATTTTCTCTACAATTTAGCCTTTTGTATCTTATTTATGAAATATTTATTTCCCCTGAACTCAAAATATATCCTCATATATTCCAGAAGCTTTGTCTTTTATATTTATACTTTCATCTACCTGGGATTGATTCTGTATATGGTATAAATCAATTGTCTCAAAACCACTCCTTCAGTGATCCATTCTTTCCCCACTAGTCTGTAATGCCACCTCTGTCATAATCATTTTCACATACTTATGGGTCTTATATTAAGAGACACCCTGCTGGCTCAGACAGTAAAGCATCTGCCTACGATGTCAGAGACCCACATTCAATCCCTTGGTTGGAAAGATCTCCTGGAGAAGGAAATGGCAACCCACTCCAGTATTCTTGCCTGGAAAATCCCATGGACAGAGGGACCTGGTCGGCTATAGTCCATGGGGTCACAAAGAGTCGGACATGACTGAACAACTTCACTTTCACTTTCATGGGTCTTATATTAGTTTGCTATCACTGCCATAATAAATCACCATAAACTTATTAGCTTAAAACCATGAAAGTCTGTTGTCTCACACTCCAGGGTGTCTGAAGCCTAAAATGAATAGGCTGGGCTCCTTCTGTCTTGGGGCTGTAGGAGAGAATCTGTTTCTTGTCTTTTCCAGCTTATAAAGGCCCCCTGCATTCCTTGACTTGTGACCCCCTTTTAGCAGTGGCATGACTCTGACCTCTGCTTCCATCTGCACATCTTCACTGACTTTGACCTTTCTGCTTCCTCTTTTAAGATACCTTTCTGATGACATTGCATCCATTGGGAAAATCTAGGATAATTTCTCCATCTCATGATCTTTAGTTTAATCACATCTTCAGAGTTCCTCTTGCTGTGTAAGAGAACATATCCACAGGCTCCCGAGATTAGGATGTGGACATCTGTGATGGGAGCATTATTCAGTCTACCACAGTCTTCTTCCTGGGCTTTCCATCATTCTTAATGTTTTTAATCCATCCCTTTTTAGTATACTCATTTTAACTATCTGAATAAGGTTTTGTGGGAATCTAATCCTTCTGTTTGTTATGTCTGTTAATTCTCACTCAGGATAAGATGTATTTCTTCATCTGTTGTACTGGATTATAAGCTCATCATAAGGGAACTCTGTTTTTGATAATTTCATGTAGCCTGGATTGAGGTCATATTGTTCTAGAAAGTTTTAGCAGTTGCTTCCACAAAATTTCCCAGGGTACTACTGACCCAGGTGGGGCCAGTGGTAAAGAATCAGCCTGCCAATGCAGAAGACACAAGAGACGGGGTTCGATCCCTGGGTCAGGAAGATCCCGTGATGTAGGAAGTGGCAACCCACTCCAGTATTCTTGCCTGGAAATTTCCATGGACAGAGGAGCCTAGCAGGTTAGTCTTTGGGGCCACAAAGAATCAGACACAGCTGAGCTATTGAGCACACACACTGGCACAGAGCCATTTTTCATGATGTTTTATTGGTTAGTGAGTGAAGTTGCTCAGTCACAGTTTCTCAAATCATGTAATAGTGTAATTTCAGATTTCCAGTCTATGTGAGAGAAGACCACTGGTTATAAATACAATATTGTAAAGTTAAAAAATAAAAAATAAATAAATAAAATTCAAAAAATAAATAAATAAATACAGAAGAATATACATCCTTGCAGATGGATTCTTTACCACTGAGCCATCGTGGAAACCCACACAGGGCTTTAGATAAAACAATTTAATGTTTTCTGTCTTGTAGTCACTGGATTTCCCCCCTTGATCACCTTTTCACTAAAGTGTAGTCCTTTATGGATCCAGATATTATTAGAGAATATCTCATTCTCTACTCCCTGCCTTGTTTGAATCCTAAGGCCTCTGCTTTCCCTACATGGGCATTAAAACTCCAGCCCCTAGATTCATGAGTTAGACAAACTCCTTAGACCTTCTGTAGCATTAACTCGTGTGCTTATTGCTCTGGTTTTCAGTTCCTGATTTAGTTTGTGCTTACTTTTATGGTAAGTAAAATTTCCAGAGCCTTCCCAGCTTGTTTTTCCCTTAGCATTTCTTTGTGGTCACTTCTGTTGTGGAGGGGTCTCATCCATCACCTCCTGAGGCTATTTGTAGCCTATGTACCTTAGGTAGTCAGTAGCTGGTTTGGGAGTGGGGGATAACTGAGCTTTGCTTATGGATACTTTCAGCTTGGTCACAATTCTAGGTTTTCATGTTGTATTATTAGCACTAATACCTCTGCTGCATTAAAATATTAATCTTATCTCTGAGATATCCTTAATACCATGATAGAAAGATAATAAATTATCAATATATTTTTTTTCTAAGACCAGTTACATTTATTAGGTGTTAGATATTTTAAAAAACATTATATTACCTTAATTTTCAACTCAAGAATTCTAATCCTCATTTTCCTATTCTCTTCCTAGAATGTGTGCAGTGTTTGGTGGAATCTATTGTCTTCGCCATTCAGTACAGTGCCTTGTTGTGGATAAAGAATCTGGAAAGTAAGGATGATATAAGTTACCTTCCTGTATTTACACCCCCAAGCACAAGTGAAAAATGCTAAAGTCGATTTTTAAAAAATGATTCTTCAAAGATCCTCCTTGGTATTAATAACATATCAACCTTGATTAAAAGTAATTTGTGTTTAGATCCTCCAGAACAAGGAAAATGAGTTCAGAATATAGAAACTAAATTAATTTCCCTGCAATATGACTATAACTCCTGATCATCCAAGCTCAGAAGACAAATCATTTCAGCTGCCGGGGGTAGGTGATGAGTGATGTTAGTTTTCCTTGTGGCCTTACCCCCTCTAATTGATTTTCATCAGATGACAACAAAGCCCTCTGTTATTGCATTTTTAAAAATGGATCTCACCTAAAGACTCATCAGATTAATCTCTGCTGATAATGCATGTCACTCCAAGAGAAAAGACTTTAATGATTTTTAGGTAGATTGTTGTCATAAACTATGCTGCCCTGTTATCTGAGGATGAATTCCTTTACAACCATATCAGGCCTGCAGGCTGGTTTAGGATTGAAATAAGAATGTATCTGCTTTTAAAGAAAGCTGAACATGATCTCTTTATCTGTTCATTTTTATATTTCAGTTTTATTTTTCTAGGATTTGTTATTCAGTTACTAAAATATATTCTTGTCTAAATTACACTAAGTAGTATTTTTTCTTTTTTTTATTTCTGGGCTTTACATTTAAACATAAATGGGCTAACTGCATCAAATTTTAGGAGCTGTTTAAATTGCTATGTATTTTTCTTTTTCTAAGTATTTACTGATCCATATCTCTTGTATGACTGTTTTTAGGGATACATAAAGAAGTAGTATTGTTCAGGTCATAAAATACCTTAATATCTGGACCTAGAATCTTAAAAATATAAAATTTAAGCTGTTTTTTTCATTTTACAATAATTTTATATAGTCCAAGTAGCATAAAGTGTTAATTTCTCATAGGCCAGCTATAGTGTCATAACTAGTATTTTGAGATATGGTGGAGAACAAATTCAACTAGAATATGTAATATTTAGACAAGGAAAGTAATTATTTAGTATAAGATAAAATAGACATATGGTTTAAATGCATATAATTATCTTTAGCACTTTAACAGAAAGGTACTACATAAGTGAAACATTAATAATCTACAGTGAAAAATCTACCCCACAGGCCCGAGATATATTGATATGTGAGGGCTCTCTGGAGGTTCATGACGGAATAGTTTTCTTTATGATTCTTAGAGTCATTTTCCCTTATGCATTCATTTTGAAGCATGAGTATGTATCCATGATGGAAAGCTAGATAATGAATTGCTTGTTTGGTGCTTATTTACTTAGATCCTTTTACGTTTTGGAGGCCTCATTCCAGTCCTACATGTTACTCTTAGTGACATGAAGAATTCGCATGGCTCGTGATTGTTATTTTTCTTAAAGGATCTGTTAGGACAGTAAAAAGCATCTGTTGCACTAAAGGCTGCATTTACCTTAACTTTGACTTAGTTTTTATTACAAACTCTAAATAGAGGAACTCTTCTTTGTGGTCTGCTGCAGATCTTGGACTGCAACAGATAGCTGAGGGCTCAGGCTCTAAAGACCAAAGTTTGGTAGTTTTCAAATTTTAATGTGTCTGTAAATCACTAGGTAATAGGTAAACATGTAAAACAAAATGCCCATTTCTGTGCCTCATGCTGGCAGAGTAAAATTGGATAATATGCTTAGAGTGAAGCCAGGAAATTGGCAATTTTAAGGAACACCTCCAGCTGAATATTATGTAGGTACTCCTTAGATGAAACTTAGAAACACTTATCTGTAAGGTAAAATTCAAGATTTAGCCACTGGTACTATGTTCCATGATGGACTAGGCACTCTAGGTCTTAATTCATTTCTTTTTTATCTGTGTACAAAGATCTTAAACATAATAATTATTCTTTAACAACTCTTAAGGCATGCAATGGTCAGGTAACCCTGGAGTAAAAGGAGACCTGGAACTCTGTCATTGCCATGAGGGACAGTGGGCAAGTCACTTGTCTCTGGGCCAGTTCCTTTGGCTATGAATTAGATGGACTCTGTGATAGATTTTGGGTCTCCTCCCAGATATGACATGCTTTAGTTGAGTTACTGAAAGTACTTAAAAAGTACTTAGTTTTTCCTTAGCACTTAGAAATAAATTATCTTAAAATGTTTTATATGCCCAAATATAGTCCATTCTCACATATTGGGTAATCTTCAGTCCAGTGAAAAATTTAAAAAAATGTTAGAACAGGTTGTATGTGTCTACTTTAATGAATATAAATGAAATTGCAAAATGGCTACTTACACTGTTTATTATTACTTTACTAGAATGTCAGTTTTCCAATGAATATCTTTTTATTGTCCATCTTGGGGTGTTTAAGATATAGCCATTTTGTATTCTGTGTATGATTCTCATATTGGAAAACTTATTCCAAGCCATAAATATTTATTTCCTTAATAGTGGGACAGTTAAAAATTTGACCTGCATTTATAATATTCATGATATGTACAGTATTCTCACTACTAAATTGCGTAAGTGATCTTTAAAAAGTTTTTTTATAAGAGACAACCAGTACTTCAAAACTGTAAATTCATACCTTCACTAAAAATCCATTGTATCAAGTTGAAGAGTCTCTATAAGCATCTAAAGCAAGTATTGACTGAAGTTGACTCAGGCTAATTTATCTTTCACAAATACTATTACTTTGTCATTCAAAATCCAATAATTGAGAGACCTACCAGTAATAGATATTTTGTCAGGATTTGAATATAAATGAGGGATAATTTTTTGAGGGAAAAACCTTGAGTTTATATTTGGGCATATCCAGCATACATTTCTTTTTAAGCAATCCAGGTTGACTCAAACAATTGTTTATTCTGAGTTTTATAGTCTTATTAATCAAGGAATTTGCAAACGTTTGCATTTGTCTCCTTATGGTTTTAGATTGTCTTGTCTCCCCTATTTTCTTGTATGGAACACTTGGCATCCTCTTTCCTCTTTGGTGTGGTTAAGAGCTACCCATGCTTCAGTTGCTTAGACCTCATGCTTAGACCTCAGAGGTCTAAGTTTATTTCCTGATCCCACAGACTAGATCAGAACCCTCTGCCAGGCCCACAACTCAGGTCCCCTCATATGATTGTAAATTCTCTATAAGAAAAGGCAGGATCTCACTGCTGTAGTATCCCCAGAATCAAGGCAGGTTCCTGTCATCCATTATACTCAATAGATTTAAGTTTAAAAAAATGAATATTAAAAATTGATGATAGCTTTATTGTGCTTTTCTTTTAACCTTTCATTGAGGAAAGCAAATAGAAGCATAAATGATCAAAGCACTGAGTTTAGCGTGGTGATTATACATCAAAGTGTTGTACAAACTTTGAGAGGAGAAATATGGAATATGTAACTAAATCCATACTTACTTTGAGCTATATCTTATTTTTCATTTTTGTTTAATGTACTCTCCTGAGATCCACTTTGACTGTGCTCTCTTGGCTATGTTATCCTTGACTCTGCTTTCTTAATTTTCAGAGGACATATATATCAGGAGTTCTTTTCTATACACTCTCATTAAATTCTAATACTGAAGCCCTCTGTTGACTGTTTTTGGAAATACTGAATGCTGTTGTTGAGCAGCTTTCTTTTCCTTTGTAGGAATGCTGACCATGTAAAACTCTTGTAAATTTGATTTCACCATTTAGCAATGCAGTATTTGATATTAGCATAGGGTATGGATGACCTTGGCCAGACATGTCTGTAACCAATAGTCAGAATCTAATTACTTCAGCTAATGTTCTTGTGAACTTCAGCTGTCTCACTTACTAGATTTCCTGCTATTACTATTTCTTGGAGATATCTTTTTTTTTTTTTCTTATGTCAGGAATAACTGTACCTTTCCCAGGTATTTGGAAGTTAATAATGAATAGTATGTTAGACTCAGGGTGAGGTGACTGATTCTTAACACCATTTTTCATTAAATAAGAAAAGCACTGAATTTCATATTTTAGTATGTCCAATTTGCAAGATGGTAGTGGTAATATTCTAGATATTTAACCTCCACCAATCACATGCTAGTTGCTATGGGAATAAAGAGATGAATAAAACATGAATCTTGCCCTTGTGTATAAAGATTACAGGCTCTAAAGTCATGTAGGCCTAGATCTGTGTTCTGGCTTCCCCACTTACTAGTTGAGTGAACTTTAGCAAGTTGTTTAACCTCTCTTTGCTTCAGTTTCTTTATCTTGAAAGTGGGACACAACAGTACCTATCTCATTTGGTTATTATGAGTATGAATTGAACAGATAAAGTGTGTAGAATCCATATAGCAAGAGCTTAGTATCTGTTAGCTAATAGTAGTTTTTAATGTAATTGGATACTTTGGAATCCCATAGAGGAGATATATTGGGAAGATCCTTCTGTGCTATGCTAAGGAGTTCAGATTATAATTAATGGTATTTCAGATTATAATGTAGTTTTTTAAATTTTTTATTGAAGAATAATTTCTTTACAGAATTTTGTTGTTTTCATCAAACCTCAACATGAATCAGCCATAGGTATACATATATCCCCTCCCTTTTGAACTTCCCTCCCCATCCCACCGCTCTAGGTTGATACAGAGCCCCTGTTTGAGTTTCCTGAGTAGTACAGCAAATTCCCATTGGCTATCTATTTTACATATGGTAATATAATTATAAATGGGTGAATAACAAGATTAGATTTGTTACTTTTACATTCCATTTCTGTAATTAGAAGTGATTTGGAAGAAGCACTGCGATGGAAAGAGATTCTTTACCTGCTAAATCAGAGATTCTGTAATTTTTGTTTCTGTTTCTGCACTATACACATATATTGAATACTTCCATCATCCATCATGTATTCAGGCATCCATGCACAGTTGTCATCTGTGTGCCAGGCACTGGTGGTATAGCACATTACAAGACAATCATGGTCTTTGTTCTCATGGAGCTTAGAGTCTACTGGGGTACATTAAAGAACAAATAAATTAATTAGATAATTATACATTGAAATCTGTTCAATATGCAGATCTGGCTCTGTCCTTCCCTATGTAAAAAGCTTCAGTGATTTTATATCACTTCAGAATGACGCATGACCCCTTTAACATGACGCGTGAGACTCTGGGGTCTGACCTTTGCCTGCCTCTGTCAGTTCATCTGTCTTCTCTCCCTATTTGGTTCCTTGTATTTCTCTTACTTGCCTCTGTTCCCCTGCAAGTCCTCAGCTTCTATTGAAATGTTCTTATTTGCTTGCTTTAACTGGTTTTAACTGCTTTAAGTTCAGTTCAGTTCAGTTGCTCAGTCGTGTCCGACTCTTTGCAACCCCATGAATTGCAGCACGCCAGGCCTCCCTGTCCATCAGCAACTCCCAGAGTTCACTCAAACTCATGTCCATCGAGTCAGTGATGCCATCCAGCCATCTCATCCTCTGTCGTCCCCTTCTCCTCCTGCCCCCAATCCCTCCCAGTATCAGAGTCTTTTCCAATGAGTCAACTCTTCACATGAGGTGGTCAAAGTACTGGAGTTTCAGCTTTAGCATCATTCCTTCCAAAGAAATCCCAGGGCTGATCTCCTTCAGAATGGACAGGTTGGATCTCCTTGCAGTCCAAGGGACTCCCAAGAGTATTCTCCAACACCACACTTCAAAAGCATCAATTCTTCGGCGCTCAGCTTTCTTCACAGTCCAACTCTCACATCCATACATGACCACAGGAAAAACCATAGCCTTGACTAGATGGACCTTTGTTGGCAAAGTAATGTCTCTGCTTGTTGGTCATAACTTTCCTCCCAAGGAATAAGTGTCTTTTAATTTCATGGCTGCAGTCACCATCTGCAGTGATTTTGGAGCCCCCAAAAATAAAGTCTGACACTGTTTCCACTGTTTCCCCATCTATTTGCCATGAAGTGATGGGACCAGATGCCATGATCTTCGTTTTCTGAATGTTGAGCTTTAAGTCAACTTTTTCACTCTCCACTTTCACTTTCATCAAGAGGCTCCTCTTCAGTTTCTGCCATAAGGGTGGTGTCATCTGCATATCTGAGGTTATTGATATTTCTCCCGGCAATCTTGATTCCAGCTTGTGCTTCTTCCAGCCCAGCGTTTCTCATAATGTACTCTGCATAGAAGTTAAATAAGCAGGGTGACACTATACAGCCTTGACGTACTCCTTTTCCTATTTGGAACCAGTCTGTTGTTCCGTGTCCAGTTCTAACTGTTGCTTCCTGACCTGCAAATAGGTTTCTCAAGAGGTAGGTCAGGTGGTCTGGTATTCCCATCTCTTTCAGGATTTTCCACAGTTTATTGTGATCCACACAGTAAAAGGCTTTGGCATAGTCAATAAAGCAGAAATAGATGTTTTTCTGGAACTCTCTTGCTTTTTTGATGATCCAGCGGATGTTGGCAATTTGATCTCTGGTTCCTCTGCCTTTTCTAAAACAAAAGCAGCTGATGTATCACTTCCTGCAAAGAACATTCCCTAATACTCTGCTGTTCCCCCCACCACCAAGCTTTCACCTCTTAGAACAGTGCTTGGTACATGGTTGTATGCCACACACATATGGCATAAATATTATTTTTAACGAACTACCAGTGTGCTAACAATCCATTCATTGTCTTATTAGATTTAACAAGAGTCTAGGGCAGTGTCAGTGGAGATGTTGAGGAAAGGCTAGTTTCAAGAAGTCTTTATAAGGTGAAATCAAGATTGAGTAGCAGATTAGATGTGGGAAAAGAGATTTCTAATCTAAGGAAAGTCTAGTAACTGCTGGTCATGCCATTAACTGGGACTGGGATTCCAAGAAGGGAAGCAGGTGAGGAACTATGAAGAATTCAGGTATGGGGCATGCTAGGTTAAAAAGGCATTTGGAGTCTATCCAGAAAAAAAGTAGATAATAGTTAAAAATATGAATACAGAGCTTGGGATTGATTACAACAAAGAGCCATAGGTTTGGAGTTATAATCATGTTTGAGACTGTTGTAGTAGATATTTACCTAATAAAAATGAGTAATAGGTGTTTTGGAATGGTTTCATCAAAAAGGTGGCATTTGAAATAATATGTTTGAGAAAGCTTGAAAGGGCATAGTGAGCAGAGGTATTATTCTGTTTTCTTCAGTTACTGGGAATCTTCTAATTCCTTTAATTAATGTATTTTTCTTTTAATGATTTCATGTGTGATTTATGTATTCCTTATAAAAGTAATTGGGATATTAATCTGAAGATTATAGAGAATGGATACTTGTTTTAGTATTATTTTTATCTCCTGGACCAAATTCCAGATAAAGAGTTTTCATCTTGCTGATTCTTTTCTTTCTTACCTTAATTTTGCTATTTGTGCCCTCATGTTATTGAACCAAGGACTGTATAACTGTTGTAATATAGAAAGCTCAGCTCTAGAAATGTTCTGTGTGGCTTCACTGATTCTTATGATCAGCTTGGTTGTTGCGCCCTGTAACTGGGAACTCCTATCATGTTCCTCCTCAATTTACTATTTATGGGGCTCAGCAAGGTCCTCAACTAAATCCAGAATGCTGTTAATCTTTAATGGCTTCCTCAAGTTCATGTTGCAGGGGTGAACAGAGGCTATTTTAAGGTCTCATTTTGTTGTTTTCTGTTACTTGAATGTCATAATTTTTTATATTAATCTTTATAATACAAAGTCTAAGTCTAGGTCCCAAATCTATATTTCCTTCCTCATTGTTCTCCCAATTAGGCCTAATATATGATAGTAAGTATCTGAGGGGAAAACAAATCTTATCACTTACTTAAATGTGTCTTGGTTTGAACAGCTTTGCTCAGGCCTAGAGCCTTAGAACTTTAGCATGAGACTATCAGGTAAGTTGTATTGTTATCATCTATCTGGCTGACTAGGCATATATGACTGTCACCTCAATTTCTGCAGAAATCAGTGTTTTTTTCCTATAGCAATAATCTTGAATTTCCACCTAGGATAGCATAAAGATACAACAGTAGCTGTGACACACTCCATGGTGATTCTTCCCTGGGATTTGGGAGCTTATCAGAATCTCCAGGGGTACTTATAATTTGAAAAAGTCCCCCAGGTGTGATTCTGATTTGCTTCCTTCTCCTTCTCCTCCTCCTGTGAGAATCACTTTTTAATCCAGAAGCGTCAGCATAGATAGGCACATTTATTGGCATATTATCCTTGCATAGTTGAGCTCTCCAGTCTCCATACCCATCCTTCTGTTCTGAGTGATCCCCAGTAGTGTTAATACCATAACTTCTGAAATCACTGTCTGCCTTTTACCAAAGCTGTAGCTATCATGAAAGCAGCCCAGTTAGTATTTGGAAACCTACAAGCAAGGAGGTCTCCACAAGCTTCAGGGCCAGGTTTAATTATGCGGTTTACTTAAATGGGAGCCCTTTGCAAAGACTTAGATTGGAGTCCAAGGTTTACACTAACATCACTCCCTCTTCCAATTTGATTCCAACATTTTATGGTGAAAATATTAAACTCTACACCAACATGGAAAGAATTTCAGGGTGATCACCTGTATATCCACAACTTAGATTCTACAATTAACATTTCAACATGCTTGCTTAATCATATGTCTACCCAAATACTTATCCCTCTGTTCACCTATTCACCGTTTCACAGTAACTTTCACAGTAAATTCCAGATAGCAGTACAGTTTCCCCTAAATACTTCAGTATGCATATCATTAACTAGAGTTTAATATTTGTTTATAGCTTTTTCTTCTGATGTAAAATTTACATGTGGTAAAGTACCCAAATCTTAAGTGTTCATTACCTGAGTGTTGACAAATGATAAATCTGTATAACCTGAATCCTTGTCAAAATACAGAAGATTTTAACAGCCTCTTTTTTTCTGCCCAGATTATTCCCTCTTGACTTTCTATAGTCTCTGAGTTAAAGGTAAGAAAGAGGCTTGTCAGTGTTTCCAGGACAAATAGGGATTGAAGCTTCATGATGGATCAACAGATTTCTCTTTTCCCTTGCCAAAGTACCTTGTGTTTTAAATTGTATATGAATGTTTTAAAACAGAAGACTTGAAGGAATTCTCTGGCAGTCCAGTGGTTAGGGTTTGCAGTTTTCACAGCAGGGGCCCTGGTTCGATCCCTGCTTGGGGAACTAAGATCTCACAAGCCACATGTCATGGTCCAGAAAAAGAAAAAAAAAAATTAATAAAAACATAAACCAGGAGACTAACTTGCCTTTCTGATTTTAAGTACTTATTTTTTAAAATAGATAGAAATACTTTAGTTAATTAAGTATTTTATAAAGCAGGAGCTCTAGTTTGATGAAATGTGAGGCGATATGCATAGAAATATAACTGAGGAAGAGAAAGGAAGTAGAAGTTATATGGGAAAAAAATCACATAAATATTGATATATTTATTAATATGTAGTCAATTGATTAAAAATATATATGTATCTAACATCACAAGATATAGTTTAGCCTGATGGCAGTGTCATGCCATTTATTTAAGAATATCAGCATATCATAATCTGCCTTTATTAAAATACGCATTAAATTCCTTTCACTATTGGTCTTGGGTATTTGTCATTTTACTGTTAATGCCTTTATGCCTGGCAAATAGCTCTTTTTAAAAAATAGCTCTTATTTAGGGTAGCATATTTTAATTTATGCTAATATATTTAAAATATGACATCAGTTTGAAATTACTTGTTTGCATTTTATGAGGAGTAACACATAAGTGTTTTTCAAATAAAATAATTCTAGTCTCAAAAGGAAAGCTATGACAAAGTAAATTGTGTTATTTCCATAATAAAAATATATAGGAAACATGCAGACATTTGCATATAGTTCCTGAAATATTGCATACTGTCTTTGTCAGTGCTGGTAAATCCATTTCAAGGATGTTGCCCTTAGTCCATTAGTTTGGATAATGAACCCTATAAAGTACATTTATAACTTGTGGCACTGAAAGGAGATGGATTCTAATATTCATCGTTTTATCTAGACACATTGAGAGAAGGTCAATGGAGGGTTCTATATGATTCATTGTCCCAACACATTTCAGATGACAGAGACCTGATAATGTCCATGCATAAGTGTTTTCTTTATTTGAAAACAGCACTTGAAAGAAATCTTTCTATGATCATCCTTTGAAGTAAAGTGGAAACAGATATTAAAAAAGCTCTATCCCTCCCCCCGTTTTTTTTGGTTTAAAACATTATCACACTTGTTGCAAAATAGCTATTCTTGAACAAAAGAGAAAGCGACACTTAACAGAAAAACAAGCCTTTAGTGGCTTTATTAGGCTGTAAATAGTGGCTTTATTAGGCTGTAAATAATATAACAAGATACTTAATCAACTTTTCCTCCCCCTTTTCTTAGATCTGTTAAGAAAAAAAAAAAGCCTATTTTCTAAACAAAGAAAAATCTTCTATGTTCCTAAACATTAGAAAAGCTTATAGCATAATAGTTGTCCTAACTTTCCTCTTACTATTAATAGCATTCAAAATAAATATTTAAGTTCTAGTCCACACTTAATAGTTTAAAATAATTCAAAATAGCAACAAGAATATATATTCTGCAGTTTGGTTTAAGTTTTGTGTCAAAAATGTGTACTTGTGGGCAATTTTAAAATCTTCTCACAAATTAATTTTAGATTCAGGATTGGTAGCTAGCTGATTCTGTTTGTTTTCTTTATTATGTAATCATCAATGAAAACTTTTTTCTTTGCTTATCTTCTTTGTAGATGTAAAGCAATCATAGATCAGTATGGTCAGAGAATAATCTCTAAGCATTTCCTTGTGGAAGACAGTTATTTGTCTGAGAACACATGTGCACATGTGCAATACAGGTAAGGCACCCCTCCAGCCACTCTGCAAGGGAAGGTGAAACTTAGGGAAATTCATCTGTGTGGTTACATTGACAATTCTGTATGATTCTGTACTTCAAGTAAGATGCAAATGTATACCAAACAAAAGATATATTCAGTGTGTTACCACTGTTTTCTTATAAGGTCTGGTTTGAGGGGAATCTAGCCTAATGTTGACTCCATTGCATTAGCTGGGATCTGTCTGCAGGTCACACATCCTCCTTTGCTGAGCCAAGAAAAGATTAAAGCAGAACTTGACTTGGTTTGGGGAGGTGACACTTTTATCATGACTTAAATCTTTCAATGAAACTAGACCACTTTCTAACACCATACACAAAAATAAACTCAAAATGGATTAAAGATCTAAACGTAAGACCAGAAACTATAAAACTCCTAGAGGAGAACATAGGCAAAACACTCTCTGACATACATCACAGCAGGATCCTCTATGACCCACCTCCCAGAATATTGGAAATAAAAGCAAAAATAAACAAATGGGACCTAATTAACCTTAAAAGCTTCTGCACATCAAAGGAAACTATTAGCAAGGTGAAAAGACAGCCTTCAGAATGGGAGAAAATAATAGCAAATGAAGCAACTGACAAACAACTAATCTCAAAAATATACAAGCACCTCCTACAGCTCAACTCCAGAAAAATAAATGACCCAATCAAAAAATGGGCCAAAGAACTAAATAGACATTTCTCCAAAGAAGACATACAGATGGCTAACAAACACATGAAAAGATGCTCAACATCACTCATTATCAGAGAAATGCAAATCAAAACCACTATGAGGTACCATTTCACACCAGTCAGAATGGCTGCGATCCAAAAGTCTACAAATAATAAGTGCTGGAGAGGGTGTGGAGAAAAGGGAACCCTCTTACACTGTTGGTGGGAATGCAAACTAGTATAGCCACTATGGAGAACAGTGTGGAGATTCCTTAAAAAACTGGAAATAGAACTGCCTTATGATCCAGCAATCCCACTGCTAGGCATACACACTGAGGAAACCAGAAGGGAAAGAGACACGTGTACCCCAATGTTCATTGCAACACTGTTTATAATAGCCAGGACATGGAAGCAACCTAGATGTCCATCAGCAGATGAATGGATAAGAAAGCTAAGGTACATATACACAATGGAGTATTACTCAGCCATTAAAAAGAATACATTTGAATTAGTTCTAATGAGGTGGATGAATCTGGAGCCTATTATACAGAGTGAAGTAAGGCAGAAGGAAAAACACCAATACAGTATACTAATGCATATATATGGAATTTAGAAAGATGGTAACAATAACCCGGTGTACGAGACAGCAAAAGAGACACTGATGTATAGAACAGTCTTATGGACTCTGTGGGAGAGGGAGAGGGTGGGAAGATTTGGGAGAATGACATTGAAACATGTAAAATATCATGTAAGAAACGAGTTGCCAGTCCAGGTTTGATGCACGATACTGGATGCTTGGGGCTAGTGCACTGGGACGACCCAGAGAGATGGTATGGGGAGGGAGGAGGGAGGAGGGTTCAGGATGGGGAGCACATGTATACCTGTGGCGGATTCATTTTGATATTTGGCAAAACTAATACAATTATGTAAATTTTAAAAATAAAATAAAATTAAAAAAAAATCTTTCAAGCATACCTTATGGTGGTCATGTAGCTATATAAATGAGATTTATCCATGGAATCTTAGTCACTGATTAACTTTTCTGCATTACAGGCAGATCTCCAGGGCAATCTTGATTACAGATAGATCTGTTCTCAAAACAGATTCAGATCAACAGGTAATTCTAGTCCTGTACTCGTTGGTAACATGTTGCTAACTTAATCTACATGGTAATATGTTGTAAATTAATACAGGTGAAATAAAACATATTTTAAAAATATGTGCTAATAATATATTTAATGCATTTTAAAAATACATAATGGCAATTATGTAATACTTTTGGTTTCTTAAAGATTCCCTTCCAGTGGAACAACTAATTGCTCTTATGTAACAGATTTATTCTAGGAATATTGAAATCATCCTAGTTGTTTTGTTTTTTTTTTTTTACAACTATGAAATTGAAATTATATTATTATGGGAAGAAAAGCATTTAGAAACATTTAAAAATCTTGGATAAGATGAGGATGATATGGTTAGGTAGCATCACTGACAGTGAACGTGAATTTGACCAAACTCTGGAAGATAGTGAAGGACAGGGAAGCCTGGCATGCTGCAGTCCATGGGGTTGCAAAGAGTTGGACACGACTTAGCAACTGAACAACAACAACAGCAAAAATCTTGAAGGAAAAGGCTTAATGGTAACCAGTCCTATAGCAGTGGTGGTAAGTTCAGTTAGGGGCCTCGTGTGAATGAGCATCAGCATACATTTTCAATTCAGGCTTTCCTCATCACCATGGTTCATCTTGGTACCCTCTTCCTCCTTATAACCACTGATGCTATCAGTGGAATCTTTATACCTGTGGTTTTTCCTTAATCTGAACACGTAAATTCCAAAAGAATGCCCCCTTCTCCTTCTGACAACAGTTTACGGGACTGATAAAATCAGCTTACTCAGTAAGCATGAATGTCAGATCTAGCTTGAATGCTACTGCTTAAAATAGGTTCTGAAATTTCCTTAAGTTGGAAACTTTCTATTTTATTAAACAAATATGTTAGTTTTAAGTGTGAGTGCAAATTCTTTCATTTAATCATTCAACAGAGAGTGAGTACCTTTCACATGCCAGGCAGTGTGCTAGATTCTGAGGAGATATTGCTGACCATGATAGCATCTGTCCCCTCATAGCTTGCAGTCTGTAGGATAGAGATTGTCTTTTGTTGTTTAGTCGCTAAGTCATGTTCGAGTCTTTTTCGACCCCATGGACTATAGCCCACCAGGCTCCTCTGTCCAAGGGATTCTCCAGGCAAGACTACTGCAGTGGGTTGCCATGCCCTCCTCCAGGGGATCTTCCTGACCCAAGGATCAAACCTGTGTCTCCTGCTTGGCAAGCAGATTCTTTACCACTGATTACTCCTTAAGAAAAAGGGTGTAGATCCCTCAGGGGGAATGAGACAGGCTGAGACCTGGGACCCTTTGCCGCAGTGCTTGCACCTGGACACAACTCTTCTTGATCAGCAAAATACAGAGAGACTATATGGGACTAAACTGTGTTCATACACAGTTGGGACAATTTCTGGACCCAAAAGATATAAAGAAACCAAAAAACCCAACTGCCACTTTTGAAGAGCCTGGAGCAAACACAGAGTGTTGGGAGCAAAAGCAGGGTACTGAGTATGCCCCCTGCACACAACGAAACAGAGATGGACAAGCAAAACACCTAAGCCACTTTTCTGGCCACATCTCCTGCATTGCAGGTGGATTCATTACCACCGAGCCACCAGGGAAGCCTGCGGATACAGATACAGACAGATAAATAGGAAGGACAGTTCAGCACGGCAAGTGTGAACAAGAAGTTGTAAAATCGTAGCACTCTTCATACTGTCGTATAATTGCCAGTTTACTTGTCTATCTCCCAGTAAACCATAAGCTTTGTGAATGGGTTGAAGAGTGACAGAGGCAGAAAAGTGAAGAGAGCAAAAAAGACACTTCTGTAGAAGCTAAGCTGGGAAGAGCAAGAGAGAGGACAGTGATCTCTGCTGAGGGATGTGGAAGTGAAGAGGGCATTTCTTTGAAGTGTTACAGTATATTTCAGCTGATGAGAATGGGGCCAGCAGAGGAGAGGTTGAAGATTCCCAGAAGAAAAGAAAGATAACTCATGCAGCAAGGTCCAGATAAAGGCTAGGGGAGATGGGATTCAGAGAATAGGTGAGAAACATTGTCCTTAGATGGGATATGTGACACTTTGAAATAAGAGGGTGAATGCATGAACACCTTGAGCTGCATGCACAAATTCTGGTAATTCATTTTTTATTTTTGTTCTGTGACAAATATTTTCTAATTTTCCTTTTTATGGCTTCTTAGATACACCCATCATTTAAAAATGGACATTTAATTTCCAAATACGTGTTTTGTAAATTTTATGTATTTATTCATTTATTTTTTGCTGTGCTGGGTCTTTGTTGCTGAATGTGGTCTTTCTCTAGTTGCAGTGAGTGAGGGCTACTCTCTAGTTTTGGTGCATGGGTTTTTCATTGCTGTGGCTTCTCTTGTTGTGGGCCACAGGCTCTAGGGTACAGGCTCAGTAGTTATGGTGCATGGGCTTAGTTATCCCTCAGCATGTGGAATCTTCCCAGACCAGGGATCGAACCTGTGTCCCCTGCATTGGCAGATGGATTCTTAACCACTGGACCACCAGGGAGGTCCTACATGGGTTTTTTTTTAAGTATCTTTGATATTAATTTCTTATTTTGATATTAATTTCTCATTTATTCTCTGCTTTATATCTGCTTTATTCTCTGCAATCACCATGTGTGTTTTTTCAGTCTTCTAACTATTGAGGCTTTCAATGGCTAAGTTAAAAATCTCTCTTGGTAAATGTCACATTGTGCTTAAAAATATGTGGCTTATTTCCAAATATATTTTGATATTGATTTCTGGCCTATTTTCACAGTGATAAGAGAACAGACTCTGTGATTTTAATACCTTTAGACTATAAAATTTTTGCACCTTGTTTCATGTCCCTGGATATGTTCCAGTGTCTCCTAGTTTATAGTTTGAGGGAACTTGAATAGAATTTGTATCTTGCTGTTGTGTGAAAATTGTATAAATCTTAATTATGGTGAATTAGTTCATGGTGCTTTTCCTTCTACTTTTCTGCATATTCATTTTCTTAATTTTTAAGAGTTTAATATTAAAACTCCAACCAAAAATCTTAATTTATCTACTTAAATATTTGTAATATAAAGTAGAACTGTATGTAACTTTGTATTTTCCATATCTCCTATAAATGTGTTATCATTCTTTCATAATTTAAAAAATCAAACTAACACAGAATAAAAATTTTTTAAAAAGAAAAAAAAAAAGAGTGAATCTGGGAACATTTGTAGTCTTGGGAGTTCCCATCCAATGGGTTCTATTTTATTTTAAAAATTACAAGGTGAGGTCGTCTCCTGAGAATGGGGGTGTGAGTGTGGGAATGGGTCAGAGCTCAAGGAAAGGAGTAAAATAATCACCGTGGAAAGTGACCTGTCTCATGGTCAGATGACTGGGCAGTGTTGAGGGGTACAGCTGAGTCTGGAGGTCATGGGTTTACAGTAACATTAATCTGCTCTGATCTTTTCAACTCTTTCATTCTTTTACCCCCACCCAGCCTGCTCATTGACATGTTAAGAGAGACCTACAGTTCCTTGTTCCCTCTGTTTCCTCCCAGATTACCAGCGCCTTTCTGCCCTCTTCCTTTTCCATGTCCTAGACCACATGGTAGGTCTTACGAACTGCTCTTCCTTCAAAACCTTCAATTCCCATGTAATGTTCTTCTGTACCCACAGAGGTAAGTCCCATCCCTGGATGAAGCTCAGATCTACACTTGGAACACTAAGGGCTTATTTGGAAAACTGCAACCAGATAGACTGGCACAACCACAGTGTTGGTGGCACCAACCTCATCTGGCAGAACCCTGAGTACCTACCAACAGTTAGCTCCTCACTGGCCTCAAACAGCTCCCTGTCCCCTCAGAGCTAGTCTTAAGTTTTCACTATTTTTACCCACCCTTAGCCCTCTAACTTCTCCCCCGTCACTTTGCTGAGAAAAGTAAGGACACCTCCAAAGCACAGTGGCCCTTGATCTCCTGCCTCACCATCCACAACTTACATACACAAGCATAGAGACTAATGAGGGAGCTCCCCTCCTTATCCAAGGCCAATCCCTTTTACAAGCGCCCTTGACACACACATGTGCCCACACCAACCTGTATGCCTGCTCTATCTCCTACATCTTCAGCCTCTCCCCACTATTGGTACCTTCCCCTCAACCTGTACACATGTATTAGCATTTTCTGTTCCAAAAATTAAAATAAAAAAAAACAGAAAAATGCTCTTTGTGTTTGTACTTATTTGCAGCTAATATCCAATCTCTCCCCTACCCTTACAATATTTTTGAGATGGTATCTCTGCTTGCTGCCTCCAGCTCCTTACTTCTCATTATTTCTAGACCAACCTGGCTTCTACCTTCGTATTTTATTAATAACTTCATACTAGTCAGGACCACAGGACATTTTTGGGTTTTGTTTCCTAAGTATTTTCTGGTATGTTTGACAGTGTTGACAATTCCCTTTCTCTTGAAACTCTACTCCTTTGGCTATCATGACACTTTGTTCTCCTGGTTCTCCTCATAACTCTCTGGCTATTTCCTCTTGACTTCCTCTGTGGGCTCTATCCTCCTCTTAAATATCAGGCCACCTCAGGGTTCTAAGTACAGTCTACCATACCTCTTATTCTGCATGCTTGCCACTTGACTCCATGTACTTTTACGGTTTCCAACTCTGCATAGCCTTCCATGTCTATATCTCCTGGGACTGTTAGCCCAAAGGCCAAAATTCCTACTGGACATCTATCCCAAAGACCCCTCAAACTGAACATACTCAGAGCTGAACTCACCATCTACCCTCTCAAAACTGCTCATCCATTGCTTCCTACTTCCATGAAAGCACTGACGTCCTTCCAACATCTGCTCCCATCTCGGACATGTCGTGAGCCTCCAGGTCCTTGTCAGTATACTTCCTAGAAGTTGCCCCAGTCTGCTTTCCTCTCAATCCTTCTTCTCACTGCTCTGGTTTCAGAGCTCATCACCTCTTCCTTCTAATTGATTGTCCTGCCTCTCATCTTGTCTCCTTTAAATCTGTACTCTTACACAGCCATCAGAGAGATCAGTCTAAAATGTATATCTGGTCTGCTGTTTTTTGTTTCCTATATGTTTTCTTTTTTCTCGTTTTGAATTTTTGAATCATAAATAAATTGATGAGACTTAGAGGAAAGAATGGTGTGATCACTCACCTAGAGCCAGACATACTAGAATATGAAATCAAGTGGGCCTAGGAAGCATCACTACAAACAAAGCTAGTGGAGGTGATGGAATTCCAGTTGAGCTATTTCAAATCCTCAAAGATGATGCTGTGAAAGTGCTGCACTCAGTATGCCAGCAAAATTAGAAAACTCAGCAGTAGTCACAGGACTGGAAAAGGTCAGTTTTCATTCCAAACCCAAAGAAAGGCAATGCCAAAGAATGTTCAAACTACTGCACAATTGCACTAATCTCACACACTAGCAAAGTAATGCTCAAAATTCTCAAGGCCAAGCTTCAGTAGTACGTGAACCGTGAATTTCCAGATGTTCAAGCTGGTTTTAGAAAAGGCAGAAGAACCAGAGATCAAATTGCCAACATCCACTGGATTATGGAAAAAGCAAGAGAGTTCCAGAAAAACATCTCTTTCTGCTTTATTGACTATGCCAAAGCCTTTGACTGCATCACAACAAACATTGGAAAAATCTTCAAGAGATGGAAATACCAGACCACATTACCTGCCTCCTGAGAAATCTGTATGCAGGTCAAGAAGCAACAGTTAGAACCGGACATGGAACAACAAACTGGTTCCAAATTGGGAAAGGAGTACTTCAAATCTCTATATTGTCACCCTGCTTATTTAACTTATGTGCAGAGTACATCATGTTAAATGCCAGGCTGGATGAAGCACAAGTTGGAATCAAGATTGCTGGGAGAAATATCAATAACCTCAGATACACAGACTACTGTTATGGCAGAAAGTGAAGAAGAACTAAAGAGCCTCTTGATGAAAGTGAAAGAGGAGAGTGAAAAAACCTAGCTTAAAACTCAATATTCACAAAATGAAAATCATGGCATCTGGTCCCATCACTTCATGACAAATAGATGGGGAAACAGTGGAAATGGTGACAGACTTTATTTTTGGGGCTCCAAAATCACTGAAGATGCTGATTGCAGTCATGAAATTAAAAGACGCTTGTTCCTTGGAAGAAAAGCTTTGACCAACCTACACAGTATATTAAAAAGGAGAGACATCACTTTACTGATAAAGTGATAAAGGTCCATATAGTAAAAGCTCTGGTTTTTCCAGTAGTCATGTATGGATGTGAGAGTTGGACTATAAAGAAAGCTGAGTGCTGAAGAATTGATTTTTTTGAATTGTGGTGTTGGAGAAGACTTGAGAGTCCCTTGGACTGCAAGATCAAACTAGTCAATACTGAAGGAAATCGGTCCTGAATATTCAATGGAAGGACTGATGCTGAGGGTGAAACTCCAATACTTTGGCCACTTAATGTGAAGAACTGACTCATTGGAAAAACCCTGATGCTGGGAAAGATTGAAGGCAGGAGGAGAAGGGGATGACAGAGGATGAGATTGTTGGATGGCATCACCAACTCAATGGACATGAGTTTGAGCAAGCTCTGAGAGTTGGTGATGGACAGGGAAGCCTGGCATGTTGCAGTCCTTAGGGTCGCAAAGAGTTGGACACGACTGAGTGACTGAACTGAACTTAGAGGAAAGAGTTAATTGTTGGTTTAGGTAAATTTTATGAAAGGGTTATTCAAGGATTGAAGGAATTACCTTTTGATGGCTTTTATAATCTCTCTGTGATTTAAGATATTTACCTTTTCAAGAGTTGAGACAAAAGACACTATGGTCGGGGGTCACTGATTATATGTGATAGTTGTCGGAATCAAAAGAAGTATTTAGATGTTGGTCCAATCCTTAAGATACCTTTTCAGTTATATACATGTTTTTAGTCATAATTGTTTGATAATAATTATGCAGCATTAGGGGCTTCCCACGTGGCACGGTGGTAAAGAATCCTCCTGCAATGCAGGAGATATAGGAGATGTGAGTTGTATCCTTGGGTTGGGAAAATCCTAAAGGAGGAAATGGCAATGCATTCCAGTTTTCTTGCCTGAAAAATCCCAGGAACAGAAGAATCTGGTGGACTACAGTCCACAGAGTTTGAGTTGGGCATGACTGAGCACACATGCACACAACATTAGATCCATGTTTTACTGGCTCCTCTCTCTTTAATGCTGCAGTATGACATTTTTTTATCATAGCAGCAAAAGGAGCTGAGGAATATGGAGAAAACAGTTTTTGAGACATAGTAAATGTCCAAATGTATATACAGGTAGTGATAATAAGAAGGTCATGATTATCAAACAAATTTTATTTTCAGAACTTAAAAGCATTTCCTCTGTTGGCTATCAATATGATGTTGCCAGTTAAAATCTAAACATAATGCTCACAGGTAAAAGTACAAATAGGGCTTTATTTTTTGGCAGTGTTTCCTATAGAAAACAATATATTTTCCTCAGATTGAAGATTAAATTGAGAATTGGTATTGAAGTTTTTGGTTCTGTAGAGAAATATTTACCTGACAATTATTTAAAGTTTTTTAAATATAAAGCCGTATAGCAATTAGTGGTGCCTAGCACAGCATACTGCATATTAATGGAGTCCTTAAATTAATTTGAAGCCATTCATTTTGAAATATTTTGGTATTTGTTTAGCTGTAATTTGGTATATGCTGACATTAGTATCTTTGCACTTTTTTTTTTTAGGTAACATTTCAAAATTTTAGTACTCTATAACTTCTATTTTTAGCCCTTATGAATAATCAAATTTAATTTAATGTGCTGTGATTGAAACAATGAAGTGCATACAATTCAGAATAATGAATTGTACCTTTATTGTGCCTTTTGGGGGGGCACAATAAATTGTTTAAACCTTTGGAACAAATGAAGTAATTAATCACATCTTTTGAAAATATGTAGTAAGTGAAAGATTTAATAAATATTAAAGATATTTGAAATATTTATTGTCCACGAATTTTAGGACTGCAATATATATCATATATAAATATATCAATAGTTTGACACATGTGCATGCTTTATGTTTCAAATTTTGTTCTAAAATTCAATCCCACCAGCTAAAGTTTTTCAAACATCAATGAATGTTTGAAAAAAGATGTTCAGTTTGCTCTAATAATAAAATAATGAAAATGAGATCTAACAGCTATGTCTGATGTTTTGTTTCTGCTTTTTAGATTTCCATTTTAACAGTGCCAGCAGAGGAACCAGGAACTTTTGCTGTTCGAGTCATTGAGTTATGTTCATCAACAATGACATGCATGAAAGGCTCATGTAAGCACAATAGAGTCTGGTAGTTGGTCTTTTGTGTTTGTTTAGAAGGTAAAGGGGGACAGCTATTCTTATGGTTGTCAGGATTGTATTAATAGTTTTGCTACATACATATATTTTTTAATTCATAGTATTTGTTCACATCATGTAAGTCATACAGTAAGTCATTTCATACCTTCCCCTTGCCTCTGAACATTTCTAAAACTAAATCTTCACATGCACCATTGTTAAGCTATCTATCTGTTCTTCTACCTATGTGTATCAAAATTTCTGTCTCAACACTGTCAGTTATCATGCTGCCTACAACATATTTCTTAAAGATGTTTCAGTAAGTAAAATAAGCAAGTGTACATTGGCCATCACTATGCCTAGACCTAAACTGCATATTCATAGGGATTATTAAGGAACAGTTGACATTCCCGATTTGAAGTATTCATAATCTTACTGCACATCCAATGAAACAAGACAATATTAACTGAGTGCAGTGTGCTCTGGTAGGCATATCAGGGTAGCTAAAGATGAATACAACATAGCCCTGAATTTGGGGGACACACAGTCTAGTCGGACAGATATGACAAATACCTTAGTAGCTGTAAGAGGCAGATTATTAAAATATCACGAGAGGTACTGACAAATTAGACTCTAGATAGTCTTAGAAGGAAAACATAACAGTATCATTAGCTACGATTATTTTAAATTCTGTAAACTTATATTGAGTTTTACTACAACTGTTAACATGAATTATGAAAAGCTGAAGACTAATCTGATTTGGCCTAGTCAAGGAATATTTGACTATGCTTACAAGTGTAGTACTATTGCTTCCTAAAAGATGGTAAAAACGTGGTCAAACAAAGAGAAGTGGGAGCATGATGCCAACAGGGAGAGGCAAGCAAACTTAACCAGTATTGCTATAATCCTGAACTTCCATTTGAAAAAGTAGCTCAAGTTTTTCTCCTTTTATAGTGATATAGGTAAATCTTTACCATATTATTTTTCCCCCTATTACTTTAGCCAGTTTTTGTGTATGTGTCAGTTTATCTGTGTTAGCATATAAATTATGCAACTGCACTCATTTTGGATTTTCTAAATTGCATTTATTTTATGTTTGTGACTATTTTTTAAAATTTACTTTTATAGATTATTTTTCTATGTGAAATATTTTATATTCCCAGTCTTAATAATATACATTCACTGTTGACAATTTGGAAGATGTAAGAAAGAAAAGTAAAATTACTATAATCCTTCTCCTTAGAAATGATCAACACTTGATTATGTTTGTCTTTTTTTAGATGTGTATGCATATATATTTTCAATAAAATGCAATACTATTTATATACTGTTTATAACCTGCCTTTTAAAAAGACTTTAAAACAGCAAAAATCTTTTTGTAATTCTATGATATAATTTTCAATGATTGTGGATATGCCATTTTTATTTAATCCCATGATGTTGAGATTGTTTTGAAAAATTTTACTTAATAGTCCTATAAAAACCAGCCATTTTTATAGTAAATATTTATGAGCATCAATTATTTTTTGTAGGATTTTTTTTAGTGGAATTATTGAGTCAAAGTAGATTTTTTTTAAATTTTGGAATAATTATGGATTCATAGAATTTGCAAAGATAGTACACAGAGGTCGAACGTATCCTTCATCTAATTTTTTCCATTAGTTACATTTTACTAAATTATAGTGCAATATCAAAACCAGGAATTTGACATTGGTACAATGTGTGTATGCTTTTGCCATATAGATAATGGTTTTTGGTTTTCAAGGATACATTCAAGATTTTTCTCCTTAGTCTTTGAGTTTTAGAATTTTGATTATGATGGGTCTTGGCATTTATTTCTTTGGATTTATTCTATTTGAAATTTGTGCAGCTTCTTAAATCTGCAGGTTTGTATCTTTTTTTCAAATCTGTGAAATTTTTGTCCTTTATTTCTTTGAGTATTTTTCAGCAAACACTCTTTCTCCTTCTGGGACTTCTATGCCATGACTATTGGATCTTTTCTTTTTTTAAATTAATTTATTTATTTTATTGGAGGCTAATTACTTTACAGTATTGTAGTGGTTTTTCCATACATTGACATGAATCAGCCGTGGGTGTACATGTGTTCCCCATCCTGAAGACCCTCCCCATCCCTCCCCATCCCATCCCTCAGGGTCATCCCAGTTCACCAGCCCTGAACGCCCTGTCTCATGCATCGAACCTGGACTGGTGATCTATTTCACATATGGTAATATGCTATTCTTTCAAATCATCCCACCCTCACCTTCTCCCACAAAGTCCAAAAGTCTGTTCTTTACATCTGTGTCTCTTTTGCTGTCTCACATATAGGATCATCGTACCATCTTTCTAAATTCCACATATCTGCGTTAATATACTGTATTGGTGTTTTTCTTTCTGACTTACTTTACTCTGTGTAATAGCCTCCAGTTTCATCCACCTCATTAGAACTGATTCAAATGCATTCTTTTTAATAGCTGAATAATATTCCATTGTGTATATATACCACAGCTTTCTTATCCATTCGTCTGCTGATGGACATCTAGATTGCTTCCGTGTCCTATTGTAAACAGTGCTGCGATGAACATTGGGGTACATCTGTCTCTTTCAATTGTTGTTTCCTCAGTGTGTATGCCTAGTAGTGGGATTGCTAGGTTGTATGGCAGTTCTATTTCCAGTATTTTAAGAAATCTCCAAACTGTTCTCCATAGTGGCTGGACCAGGTTGCATTCCCACCAACAGTGTAAGAGGGTTCCCTTTTCTCTGCACCCTCTCCAGCGTTTATTGCATGTAGACTTTTTGATAGCAGCCATTCTGACTGGTGTGAGATGGTACCTCATTGTGATTTTGATTTGCATTTCTCTGATAATGAGTGCTCAAACTACTGCACAATTACACTCATCTCACACGCTAGTAAAGTAATGCTCAAAATTCTCCAAGCCAGGCTTCAGCAATATGTGAACCGTGAACTTCTTGATGTTCACGCTGGTTTTAGAAAAGGCAGAGGAACCAGAGATCAAATTGCCAACATCCACTGGATCATGGAAAAAGCAAGAGAGTTCCAGAGAATCATCTATTTCTGCTTTATTGACTATGCCAAAGCCTTTTACTGTGTGGATCACAATAAACTGTGGAAAATTCTGAAAGAGATGGGAATACCAGACCACCTGATCTGCCTCTTGAGAAATTGGTATGCAGGTCAGGAAGCAACAGTTAGAACTGGACATGGAACAACAGACTGGTTCCAAATAGGAAAAGGAGTTTGTCAAGGCTGTTTATTGTCACCCTGTTTATTTAACTTATATGCAGAGTACATCATGAGAAACGCTGGGCTGGAAGAAGCACAAGCTGGAATCAAGATTGCCAGGAGAAATATCAATAACCTCAGATATGCAGATGACACCACCCTTATGGCAGAAAGTGAAGAGGAACTCAAAAGCCTCTTGATGAAAGTGAAAGTGGAGAGTGAAAAAGTTGGCTTAAAGCTCAACATTCAGAAAACGAAGATCATGGCATGCAGTCCCACCACTTCATGGGAAATAGATGGGGAAACAGTGGAAACAGTGTCAGACTTTATTTTTCTCGGCTCCAAAATCACTACAGATGGTGACTGCAGCCATGAAATTAAAAGACGCTTACTCCTTGGAAAGAAAGTTATGACCAACCTAGATAGCATATTCAAAAGCAGAGACATTACTTTGCCAACAGAGGTTCGTCTAGTCAAGGCTATGCTTTTTCCTATGGTCATGTATGGATGTGAGAGTTGGACTGTGAAGAAGGCTGAGCGCTGAAGAATTGATGATTTTGAACTGTGGTGTTGGAGACTCTTGAGAGTCCCTTGGACTGCAAGGAGATCCAACCTATCCATTCTGAAGGATATCAGCCCTGGGATTTCTTTGGAAGGAATGATGCTGAAGCTGAAACTCCAGTACTTTGGCCACCTCATGTGAAGAGTTGACTCATTGGAAAAGACTCTGATGCTGGGAGGGACTGGGGGCAGGAGGAGAAGGGGACGACAGAGGATGAGATGACTGGATGGCATCACTGACTCGATGGACGTGAGTCTCAGTGAACTCCAGGAGTTGGTGATGGACAGGGAGGCCTGGCATGCTGCGATTCATGTGGTCACAAAGAGTCGGAAACGACTCAGCGACTGATCTGATCTGATCTGATAATGAGTGATGTTGAGCATCTTTTTCATGTGTTTATTAGCCATCTGTATGTCTTCTTTGGAGAAATGTCTGTTTAGTTCTTTGGCACGTTTTTTGATTGGGCCATTTATTTTTCTGGAAATTAGCTGCAGGAGCTGCTTGTATATTTTTGAGATTAATTCTTTGTCAGTTGCTTCATTTGCTATTATTTTCTCCCATTCTGTAGGCCGTCTTTTCACCTTGCTTATAGTTTCCTTCATTGTGCAAAAGCTTTTAAGTTTAATTAGGTCCCATTTCTTTATTTTTGATTTTATTTCCATTACTCTGGGAGGTGAGTCATAGAGGATCCTGCTGTGATTTATATTAGAGTGTTTTGCCTATGTTTTCCTCTAAGGAGTTTTAGTATTTCTGGTCTTACATTTAGATCTTTAATCTGTTTTCAGTTTATTTTTGCTTGTCAGTAAAGCTTTTGATTTCTCCTTCACATCTGAATGAGATCCTTGCTGGGTAAAGTATTCTGGGTTGTAGGTTTTTCTCTTTCATCACTTTAAGTGTGTCCTTACATTCCTTTCTAACATGAAGAGTTTCTATTTAAAGACCAGCTGTTATCCTCATGGGGATCCCCTTGTGTGTTATTTGTTGGTTTTACCTTGCTGCTTCTAATATTTCTTCTTTGTACTTAATCTTCATTAATTTGATTAATATGTGGCTTTAGGTGTTTCACCTTGGGTTTATCCAGTTTGGAACTCTCTGGGTTTCTTGGACTTGGTTGGCTATTTTCTTCCCCATTTTAGGGAAGTTTTAAACTATTGTCTCCTCAAGTATATTCTCATGGCTTTTCTTTTTGTTTTCTTCTTGTGGGATTCCTATGATTTGAACGTTGGGGCGTTTAACATTGTCTCAGAGGTGTCTGAAGTTGTCCTCATTTCTTTTAATTGCTTTTTCTTTTTTCTTCTGCTTCATTTATTTCCACCATTCTATCTTCCACGTCACTTTTCATATCTTCTGCCTCAGTCATTCTACTGTTGGTTCCCTCCAGAGTCCTTTTGATCTCAGTTACTACATTATTCATTATTGATTGACTCTTTTTTATTTCTTCTAGGTCCTTGGTAAACATTTCTTGCAACTTCTCAATCCCTATCTTTAGTCTATTTATCTGCAACTCCATTCTATTTTCAAGATTTTGGGGGTCATCTTTACTATCATTATTCTGAATTCTTTTTCATGTAGACTCCCTATCTCCTCCTCTTTTGTTTGTTTTTGTAGGCATTTATCATGTTCCTTTACCTGCTGAATATTTCTCTGCCTTTTCATTTTGTTTAGATTGCTGTGTTTGGGGTGCCCTTTCTGTGTGTTTGAAGTTTGTGGTTCCTCTTTGTGGAGGTTGCTCCCTGTGGGTGGGGTTGGACGAGTGGCTTGTCAAGTTTTCCTGGTAGGGGAGCTTGTGTCCGTGTTCTGGTGGGTGGAGCTGAATCTCTTCTCTCTGGAGTGCAGTGAAGTATCCAGTAGTGAGTTTTGGAGTGTCTGTGGGTTTGGCATGTCTTTGGATAGCCTGTACTTTAATGCTCAGGGCTGTATTCCGGTGTTGCTGGAGAATTATCCTGATAGGTCTTTCTGTGGAACTTGGCTCTTGGGTGGAGCTTGGTTCCAGGGTAGGTATGGAGGCTTTTGGATGATCTGTTGTCTCTTAATTTTCTCTGGAATCAAGAGTTCTCTGATGTTCTCGAGTTTGGATTTAAGCCTCCTGCCTCTGGCTTTCAGTCTTATTCTTACAGTAGCCTCAGGACTTCTCCATCCATACAGCACAGATATAAAACATCTATGTTAATGGTAAAAAAAATTCTCCACAGTGAGGGACACCCAGAGAGGTTCACGTAGTTACAAGGAGAAGAGAAGAGGGAGGACGGAGATAGAGGTGACCAGGAGGTGAAGAGGGGGAATCAAAAGGAGAGAGAGCAATCAAGCCAGTAATTACACCCCTAAGTGAAAATGGATACTGAAGATTAGATTCTTAAAGGTTCAGTTCAGTTCAGTCACTCACTCATGTCCGACTTTTTGAGACCCTGTGAACCACAGTACACCAGGCTTCCCTGTCCATCACTAACTCCCAGTGTCCACCCAAACCCATGTCCATTGTGTTGGTGATGCCATCCAACCATCTCATCCTCTGTCGTTCCCTTCTCCTCCTTCCCTCAATCTTTCCCAGCATCAGGTTCTTTTCAAATGAGTCAGCTCTTTGCATCAGGTGGCCAAAGTATTGGAATTTCAGCTTCAACATCAGTCCCTCCAATGAACACCCAGGACTGATCTCCTTTAGGATGGACTGGTTGGATCTGCTTGCAGTCCCAGGGACTCTCAAGAGTCTTCTCCAACACCACACTTCAAAAGCATCAATTCTTTGGTGCTCAGCTTTCTTTATAGTCCAACTCTCACATCCATGACTACTGGAAAAACCATAACCTTGACTAGATGGACCTTTGTTGGCAAAGTAATGTCTCTGCTTTTTAATATGCTGTCTAGGTTGGTTATAAGTTTCCTTCCAAGGAGGTAGTGTCTTTTAATTTTCATGGCTGCAGTCACCATCCGCAGTGATTTTGGAGCCCAGAAAAATAAAGTCAGCCACTGTTTCCACTGTTTCCCCATCTATTTGCCATGAAGTGATGGGAGCAGATGCCATGATCTTAGTTTTCTGAATGTTGAGCTTTAAGCCACCTTTTTCACTCTCCTCTTTAAAGGTACAAAATTGATACAAATACCAAAAAGCAAAGATTAAAAATCTAGAGTAGAGTTTAGACTGTGAAAAATACAATATTAAAAATACAAAACAAAATCAATCAGAAAAATTATTAAAAATATATGAAATTTGCTTTAAAAATAGGGTATTTTTTTACAATGTAATAGATTGTAAAAATGAAAATTATATGAGTAATAAAGAACTTAAAAGTTAAAAAAATTTTAAATTAAAAAATGATAATAATTAAAATATATCTAGAAATTTCTCTGGAGTTGTTGAGGGCAATGTGGGGTCAGTTCAGTTTAAGATAGTTCTTTCTTACAGCTTATACGTCTCAAGGTTTGTAGGTCCCTTCCAGTGGTTAGTCAGTGCCAACTACAGGGTTTTTATCTGTTGCACCTGTCACTTCCAGAGCAGTTCCCTCTTCTTTGTTTATTTTGGCTTTCTCAATTTGCAAGTCTCTTCAGTGTCTAATTTCTGCACTGACACAAGGGGGCGAAGATGGTCACTTATTTATGCTCACTTGTTCAGTTATATTGTGGGAAGGGAGGAACCTTGCAAACATATATCACTGGCGTGTGTGGGGAGTGCTCGCAATGTATGGACCACACTGGATTTGCCCCACTTATGGTGTGTGTGCTTTCCAGGTCTACACTGCTCAGCCTCCAGGTTGCTCTGCAGAGGAACTGTCCAAAGTAGGCCCTGGGTTGCATGCACTTCCCAGGTCTAAGCTGTTCAGGTTGAGGTTCTCAGGTACTCCACAAAGGCACAGACTTGGTTAGGAATACATTTTGTGCCCTTTCCAGGTCCGAGCAGCTCAGACGACCAGGTGCTTGGCCAACACACTGTACCAGGTGGGCTGTGCATCTTAATTACCTCCTGGGTCCCAGCCCCTCCGTTTCCCGGGTGCAGAGCAAGGGCACTGTCTCAGGTGTGCTGTGTGTCTCCTCTGGGGAGCTGATCTCTGGCTGCAACCCTCCTGGCAGATATCAAGAGTCCAGGAACCCAGGAAGACTTGGGAGCAACTGGGAGCAACTGGGAGCCTGCTCACAGTTTGGTGGAGGATGCCGTCTCTGGAGCCAAGATTGCCGCTTGCCTTCCGGCTCTGGCGCTAGCCCGCCTGCCTCTCTGCCTCTGTCAGCGGGGGCGGGGCTGGTCTGCAGCTGGCTAGCTCTCCTTTGGTATTTGCTCAGTCCTTTGTTCTGTGTGCGGGCCAGGCTGCGCCTTAGCTTAGAGCATTCAGAAGTTGTTTTGAGAAGTTGCTCAGCATTCAGATGATCTTTTGATGAATTTGTGGGGGAGAAAGTGATCTCCCCATCCTATTCATCTGCTATCTTAGGACTGCTCTTGTCTATTAGATCTTTACATTATACTTCCACATGTCTCTGAGGCTCTGTTCATTTTTTTTTAATTCAAAAATATTTTGATATCTATTGAGAACAATGTACCCTGCTAGACACAGTGAATTATAGGAAGGAATATAGCCCAATTGGTAGCAATGAAAAGATAGTACAAAAGCAAGAAGAGTGCAAAGTACATGTATTTCTGTTCATGTTCATATAGTCTATTTTCTCTGTTTTGTACATTTTGTGCCATTTCTACAGTTCTACTTTTAAGTTCAATGATTCTTTCCTCTGTGCATTCCATTCTGCTGTTGAACCTATTCATTATGTTTTAAAATTTCAATTATATTTTTTAGTTTAAAATTTTCTGTTTGATTCTTCTTTAAATCTACTTGGTGCTTGTGGAATGCATCAGGATTTTCAGAACTCTAATCAAGAAAGAGATATCAGGAGACTACTAATCCAAGATAGATTAAAACAAGAATTCTTTATCATTACCAAGATGAACTAATGAGTGATGGTTGTGACTTTTATTTTTTAGAATACTATTGATGTTTTAATGTTCTTTTTTTCTGGATTGAGGGAATCCTTTTTTTCTTTTTTTTTTCTAATTTAAATTCATTTATTTTAATATATATTGTGCTTTTGTAAACAGATATGAACAATTTATCTTTTCTCAAAAAAAAAGCTTTTCTACTTGTTTCCTAACGCTTTCTCTTTCTTTGTTGAGACTGTCTGTCATTTCATTTGTTTCCTGCATGTTTGTAATCAATCACTGATGCATTTTTATGATGGCTACATTAAATCTTCAGACAAATACAGCAGCTGTGTTGTTCTGATTGCCTTTTCTTATTGAAGTTGAGGTTGTCCTGGTTTTTGGTAAAATGAATATTTTTTTATTGCTACCCAGATATTTTTGTTATATAATGGGACTTAGATCTTATCTTGGGCTTCCTCTGACACTGTTCTGGTAGCGAAAGAGAGTATTCCCTTGTTACTGCCAGCTGATAGTGGAAGTCCTGGTTCCCTGCTTGGCCCCTGCTGGCATGCAGAAATTGGAGCATTTCCTTATTACTGCTCAGTGATTGTAATCTCCAGTAGGCCTCACTGATTCCACTCTGGGTAGGAGGAGCAGCAGTGCTTCGATACTGCTCCACATGGCCTCAATGACACCATGGGGACAGGATGTGGCTTTATTACTTGCGCATTGGTGGCTTATTCTGACACCACCCCAGCGGGGCTGAGGAGCTGTCTTCTTTATTGCTGGATAGGGGTGAAAATCCAGGATCGCATCATGGTCTCTGCTGATATGGTAAAGGATGGGGGGACTGCTTCTCCTGGTAAATCCTGGCTCCCTACTTGGCCTTCTTTGACACCACCCTACCAGGGATGTTGGGACACTTCATTATAACTTGGTGAAGAATGGAAGTCTACATAAACTCCTTATTCAGGCACTAATGGTGAGTGTAGATGTGGGGGCCTTGTTTTTTTTTTTTTTTTTTTCCTGCAGTATTCAGCTGTGGTAGAACAATTACTGTCTAAAAGTTTTCTGTCTTGCTAAGTTGCCCCTTTCCTGATATTTTGACTAGAGAGAGGCAGGCTTTTGTTGGGGCTTTGTTTGTCTGAGTCCACTGATGTTTCTGGGTGGCCAGTTTTTCTGGTAACTACTCTGGGTTATATGAGGCAAAAAGAAAACTCAGGGAACTCTGCCATTTTGTTCCTTTGGTGTCAAGGTCCCTTGCTGGTCTGCTTTATTTTCTTTACTTCAGAATTTTCTTATGTTCATTTTATATATTATATCTAAGATTTTTAACTCTACTTAATAAGACCAATAGACAAAGGCACCTTTACTCCATGTTTCTATAAATGAATGTCCCAAAGTTTCTGAAAGTTTCTGGAGTTTTTAGGGCTTTTGCCCCTCTTCCAAAGGAGTATCAAATTAGATATCCAATGGTAGTTTATAAGCAAACATGTCTGTTTCTCCAAACATACAAGACCATTGCGTATTATCTTACCAAATCTCCATTGCCAGGTTAAAAGTAGAAAATGATATTTTGATTAAATGTGTATTTAATAAATCATGAAGTTGACCATCCTTTCATAGTGTTTACTGGGTATTTATCCCTTTTATGTGAATTACTTATTCATTTAATTTGTCTATTGTATTGATTATTCTTTTCTTATCACCTTGTAAAAACAGTATAAACGTTAAGGGTAAAAAAGAAGAATAATAAAAATAAACATTCATGAAAAGATGCTCAACATTGCTAATTATTAAAAAAATGCAAATCAAGACTACAATGAGGTATCAATGCAAAGAAATAGAGGAAAACAGCAGAATGGGAAAGACTAGAGATCTCTTCAAGAAAATTAGAGATACCAAGGGAACATTTCATACAAAGATAAGCTCGATAAAGGACAGAAATGGTATGGACCTAACAGAAGCAGAAGATATTAAGAGGTGGCAAGAATACACAGAAGAACTGTACAAAAAAGAGCTTCATGACCCAGATAATCACGATGGTGTGATCACTGACCTAGAGCCAGACATCTGGGAATGTGAAGTCAAGTGGGCCTTAGAAAGCATCACTATGAACAAAGCTAGTGGAGGTGATGGAATTCTAGTGAAGCTATTTCAAATCCTGAAAGATGATACTGTGAAAGTGCTGCACTCAATATGCCAGCAAATTTGGAAAACTCAGCAGTGGCCACAGGACTGGAAAAGGTCAGTTTTCATTCCAATCCCAAAGAAAGGCAATGCTAAAGAATGCTCAAACTGCCACACAATTGCACTCATCTGACACGCTAGTAAAGTAATGCTCAAAATTCTCCAAGCCAGGCTTCAGAAGAACATGAACCATGAATTCCAGATGTTCAAGCTGGTTTTAGAAAAGGCAGAGGAACCAGAGATCAAATTGCCAACATCCGCTGGATCATGGAAAAAGCAAGAGAGTTCCAGAAAAACATCTATTTCTGCTTTATTGACTATGCCAAAGCTTTTGACTGTGTGGATCACTTTAAACTGTGGAAAATTCTGAAAAAGATGGGACTACCAGACCACCTTACCTGCCTCCTGAGAAATCTGTATGCAGGTCAGGAAGCAATAGTTAGAACTGGACATGGAACAACAGACTGGCTCCAAATAGGAAATGGAGTATGTCAAGACTGTATATTGTCACCCTGATTATTTAATTTATATGCAGAGTACATTGTAAGAAATGCTGGGCTGGAAGAAGCACAAGGTGGAATCATGATTGCCGGGAGAAATACCAATGACCTCAGATATGCAGATGACACCACCCTTATGGCAGAAACTGAAGAGGAACTAAAGAGCCTCTTGATGAAAGTGAAAGTGGAGAGTGAAAAAGTTGTCTTAAAGCTCAACATTCAGAAAACTATGATCATGGCATCGGGTCCCATCACTTCATGGGAAATAGATGGGGAAACAGTGGAAATGGTGTCAGACTTTATTTTTGGGGGCTCCAAAATCACTGCAGATGGTGATTACAGCCATGAAATTAAAAGACGCTTACTCCTGGAAGGAAAGTTATGACCAATCTAGATAGCATATTAAAAAGCAGAGACATTACTTTGCCAATAAAGGTCCGTCTAGTCAAGGCTATGGTTTTTCCAGTAGTCATGTATGGATGTGAGAGTTGGACTGTGAAGAAAGCTGAGCACTGAAGAATTGATGCTTTTGAACTGTGGTGTTGGAGAAGACTCTTGAGAGTCCCTTAGACTGCAAGGAGATCCAACCAGTGCATTCTGAAGGAGATCAGCCCTGGGATTTCTTTGGAAGGAATGATGCTAAAGCTGAAACTCCAGTACTTTGGCCACCTCATGCGAAGAGTTGACTCACTGGAAAAGACTCTGATGCTGGGAGGGATTGGGGGCAGGAGGAGAAGGGGATGACAGAGGACGAGATGGCTGGATGGCATCACTGACTCAATGGACGTGAGTTTGAGTGAACTCCGAGAGTTGGTGATGGACAGGGAGGCCTGGCGTGCTCCAATTCATGGGGTTGCAAAGAGTCGGACATGACTGAGCGACTGAACTGACTGAACTGACCGTATAATCCAGGAATCCCACTCCTGGGCATACCTGGAGAAAACCACAGTTCGAAAGGATAGATGTACCCCAGTGTTCATTGCACTGCTGTTTATAAAAGCTAGAACATGGAAGCAACCTAAATGTCCATTGCTGGAGGAAGGGACAAAGAAGGTGTGGTACATATATACAATGGCATATTACTGAACCGTAAAAAAAGAATGATATAATGCCATTTGAAGTGACATGGATGGACCTAGAGATTGTCATACTGAGTAAAGTCACATAAAGGGAGACAAGTATCATACGGCATCACTTAAATGCGGAATGTAAAGAAATGGTACAGGTGAACCTATTTACAAAACAGAAGTTAAGTCATGAAAGGTTGTTGCTGAACTACGAAAGACACCGGTATTCTTGGCCTCCAGAGGAGAAGAATTCAATCCAGGGCCAGAGGCAAGGCTTGATGGCTCAGAGCTTTTGTGTAATACAGTTTTATTAAAGTATAAAAGAGACAGAGAAAGCTTCTGACATAGACATCAGAAGGGGGCAGAAAGAATACCCCCTTGCTAGTGTTAGCAATGAAGTTATATACCTTTTAATTAGTTATTACAATGAATCAAAAGACTATCTCAAGTTTGTGAAAAATTTACCAGATTCACTCTCATAATATACATTCTGAGATACTAGGATTAGTCAGGTTTTCAGGAAGGAGAAACTGTCCTGAAGCAGGATACATTATTGGTGTATAATCCCTAGTACAGAGTTTAAACTGAGTTGTGTAATTGACTAAGACTAAGGAATGTAGACAAAAAAAAGTTTGTCCTTTCCTCCTCCTTGAGAATTCCAGACCCCCCTATCTCCACTTCA
The DNA here is from genome assembly GCF_029378745.1 of Bos indicus. Lineage (NCBI taxonomy): Eukaryota > Metazoa > Chordata > Mammalia > Artiodactyla > Bovidae > Bos > Bos indicus. The sequence goes on from NC_091789.1 coordinate 72,168,689, forward strand.
ACAGCCTCAGACCCCATTCTTCTCCTTGGGGACTCTGGACTTCTTATCAGTCTGCCTAGGAATTGACTCTCTGTCACAGATGTAGAAAACAAACGTGTGGGGGCAGTGGTGGAAGAGAAAGTCACTCAGTCATGTCCAACTCTTTGTGACCCTATGGACTATACAGTCCGTGGAATTTTCCAGGCCAGAATACTGGAGTGGGTAACCTTTCCTTTCTCCAGGGGATCTTCACAACTCAGGTATCGGACCCAGGTCTCCCACATTGCAGGTGGATTCTTTACCAGCTGAGCCACAAGGGAAGCCCCATGGGGCAGGGGGGAAGGGAGAGGATAAATTGGGAGATTGAGAGTAACATATACCTATTGCTATATATAGAATAGGTAATAAGGACCTACTCTATAGCACATATCAATACTCTGTTAATGCCCTATATGGGAGTAGAATTTATAAAAGAATAGATATATGTGTATGTATAACTCACTTGGCTGTACCCCAGAAACTATCACAATGTTGTAAATCAACTTTACGCCAATAAAAAAAAATTAAGTTAAAAAATAAAAAATAAGCCTGATAATTTCACCATAGGAAATTAAATTAAATAAACATTAAGGGTATCAACCCTTTGACTTATTTATTGCAAGTACGTTTCTTGGTTCACTAAGCATTTTTTAAAACATAGGTTAAGTAGAGGGCATTACCCTAAGCCTTGGGAATAAGGCACAAAGTGATAAATAATGCATGATCTCCGGAAGCTTTAATTTTATGGGGGAAGAGCAAAGCAACAACAAATGAGCTAAAAATGAAAACAAAAACAAAGTAAGCAAAGCACAGTAGGGTAAACTAAGGATGCAAGCAATGAATATTAAAGGGAGGAGAAGCCATTGTGGTCTAAAATGATCTAGGAGTTCTTCAAGAAAGTTACGGAACATAATCCTCGCCTTAAAAATGGAATATAAGAAACTTTGTGGTTTCATGTTAAGTATAATGATAATATAAAGTTTGCTTATATAAGTTTTATATTATCAGTAAATTTTTTGAATTAATTTTTTATTGTGAGGGATGAGCATATTTGTATGTGTTTATATATACACATGCACACACATATATGTGTATTTATAGGTACATCAGTGTATGTATAGGTAACAAATTCCAGAGAGTATATGCCAAATAGTGGTTGTCCACTAAATGATGTTTAGTGAATGTTTAGCAGATGAGTGGTTATCCCTAAATGATGGGAAGACAGGTAAACTAACTTTTAGGGGTTTTTTGTTTGTTTGTTTTTTTACCTTGATTTTCTGATTTTTCTACAGTATGAATTAAAAACAGATTTAAGTGATTATGCCACAAGGATAAAGGATCATAAAATAGTATAACCAAAATTTAACATACTATACCAGATGTTCATTATAATTTTGATTGTGCACAATTGAATCCACAGTTTGAAGTGTTTATTTCCAGTCTGTTACAATACAAATCGAACACCATCAATGGTCCAGATTTCGCACGTATGTGAAAAAGCCACCTGTAAGGTTTGGTGATTTATAGTTTAGTTGTTTAACAGTGGAATGCTTTAAAGATACATTGCTGATGAGCAAATTAGCTTGTTTGTAAGGCATACTTACAAAAAAATTGTGGCTTCTAGAGAAAAAATAGAAATTGTATAGTAAAAATTTAAGTCTTTTTGAGTTGAAATATAGTTGATTTACAATGTTTCATAAGTTCAGCAAAGAGATTCAGTGATTCTTTTTCAGATTCTTTTCCAGTATGGTTATTACAAAATATTGAATATAGTTCCCTGTATAATACAGTTGGTCATTGTTAAGTCTTTTTTACTTTAAATTCTGGGTTTTATTAAAGTCTAACTCTGCTGCTGCTGCTGCTGCTAAGTCACTTCAGTCGTGTCTGACTCTGTGCGACCCCACGGACGGCAGCTCAACAGGCTCCCCAATCCCTGGGATTCTCCAGGCAAGAATACTGGAGTAGGTTGCCATTTCCTTCTCCAATATATGAAAAGTGAAAGTGAAGTCGCTCAGTCGTGTCCGACTCTCAGCGACCCCATGGACTGCAGCCTACCAGGCTCCTCCATCCATGGGATTTTCCAGGCAAGAGTACTGGAGTGGGGTGCCATTGCCTTCTCCGAAAAGTCTAACTCTAGTGTATTCAATTCTTCGTTAGCCATTGAAATCTATATATGAAGATTTATTTTCCTTTTAATGATGTTATTGATTTGAAAAGTGTTTTTCTCCATTTAAGTAAACATGAGAAGACAAAGGAATTTAAATCTGCCACAGATACTCTGCTCTTAGCTAAGGAAGATTTTATGTTATTTGTGAGCACATACTAAGTACTTGTTGACTGATTCTGGTACTGAATTCATTGTTACCTCTGTTCAGTATCTATTGCTGAAACTCTCATTGTTTTTTTTTTTTTTTTTTTAACCACTACAATATTGTAAAGTAATTAACCTCCAATTAAAATAATAAATTAAATTTTAAAAAGGCAAAACAATACAATATTGTAAAGTAATTAGCCTCCAATTAAAATAAATAAATTTATATTAAAAAATAAATAAAGTAGGGGATGAGGTGGAATCAAACTCTCATTCTTGAATTAACATTGCTTTCACTTTCTTCCCGCTGAGAACAGGATAGACATTTTAGACCTTTTATAGTATAATTCACGGTTGACCAATACTATGGTTTTCTGTTGTTCAGTTGCTTTGTACTTTATATTATTAAGTTGGTACAAAAGTAATTGCAGTTTTACATTGTTGAACTTTGCCGTTTGAGTTTGGAATACATTCTTAAATAAGTGTGGTTATGTTATACATTATTTTAGTGTGCATTTCTTGCTTTATGTTTTTTTTGCTAATGACTTACTACTTGCTCTGTATTTTATATTTATTTTAGAATAAGGAAATGATGTTAGACAAAAAGCAAATTCAAATGATTTTCTTATTCAAGTTCAAAATGGGTTGTAAAGCAGCAGAGACAACTCACATCAACAATGCATTTGGCCCAGGAATTACTAACAAACATACAGTGCAGTGGTGGTTCAGTAAGTTTTGCAAACAAAATAAGAGCCTTGAAGATGAGGAGTACAGTGGCTGGCCATTGGGGGTTGACAACAACCAACTGAGAGCAATCATCAAAGCTGATCCTCTTATAACTATATGAGAAATTGCCAAAGAACTTAGCATCAACCATTTTATGATGGTTTGATATTTGAAGCAAATTGGAAAGGTGAAAAAGCTTGATACATGGGTGCCTCATGAGCTGACTGCAAATAAAAAAAAAAAATGTCATTTTGAAGTGTTCTTTTATTCTATACAGCAACAATGAACCATTTCTTGATTGGATTGTGACATGCAACAAAAACTGGATTTTATACAACCAGTGATGACCAGTTCAGTGGTTGGAATGAAAAGAAGCTCCAAAGCTCTTCCCCAAACCAAACTTGCACCAAAATAAGGTCATGGTCACTGTTTGGTGGTCTGCTATCTATCTGATCTACTACAGCTTTCTGAATCCCAGCAAAACCACTACATCTGAGAAGTATGCTCAGCAAATAGATGAGATGCACCAAAAACTGCAATGCCTGCAGCTGGCATTGGTTAACAGAAAGGGCCCAATTCTGCTCCATGACAATGCCTGACTGCACGTTGCACAACCGACACTTTACCAGTTGAAAGAATTGGACTACAAAGTTTTGCCTCATCTGCCATATTCACATGACCTCTCGTCAAGCAACTAACACTTCTTAAAGTATCTTGACAACTTTTTGCAGGGAAAATGCTTCCACAACCAGCAGGAGGCAGAAAATGCTTTCCAAGAGTTCGTCAAATCCTGAAGCATGGATTTTTACACTACAGAAAATAAAGAAACAAATGTGGATTGTAATGGTTCCTGATTTCATTAATAAAGATGTATTTGAATCCAGTTCAGTTCAATTCAGTAGCACAGTCATGTCCGACTCTTTGCAACCCCACATACTGCAGCACATCAGGCCTCCATGTCCATCACTAACTCCCGGAATTTACTCAAACTTATTTAAGTCTAGTTATAATGATTTAAAATTCACAGTCCAAAACCGCAATTACATTTGCACCAACCTAATAGTATTGAATTGCTGTATTGCATTCAGTGAAATAGACATAAAATTCATTTTGTTATTTTTGTTAAAGACAATCTTAATGTTTTAGGCATTGTGTAATAAGCTAGAATATATAATTTTCTCAGTGTTTTCAATTTGTGTTTTAGTTTTTATTTTTTATAAATCACATGCTTCAGACTTTTTAATTCTTCATCTAATGCTGTGTCAGTACTGTAGCAACACCATAGTCCTAAGTATGTGGCAAATACTTTAAATTCACTTTCACCTTTTAGTCTCCTTAATTTAACATTGTTTTTTTTCATGGCTTATATTTGGCTTGATTTAGAATTTGTAATGGAGAAGGCAATGGCACCCCACTCCAGTACTCTTGCCTGGAAAATCCCATGGACAGAGGAGCCTGGTGGACTGCAGTCCATGGGGTCGCTAAGAGACGGACATGACTGAGCGACTTCACTTTCACTTTTTACTTTCATGCATTGGAGAAGGAAATGGCAACCCACTCCAGTGTTCTTGCCTGGAAAATCCCAGGGATGGGGGAGCCTGGTGGGCCTCCATCTATGGGGTCACACAGAGTCGGACACGACTGAAGCGACTTAGCAGCAGCAGCAGTGGAATTTGTAAAACCATAAGTGTGCAATTGAAGTTAACCCTCATACGATATGGATATGGTGTATATGAAAGGTACTTGCAAAGCAACTAAATAGATCAGTTAACAAGAAAGATGCATTCTAATGATACAGTATTGTATTGCAGTTAAGAACAATCTAGGTTTAAATCCCAGCTCCTTCTAGTTTGACTTTAAGCAAGTTACTTAATCTCTCTTTACCTCAGCTTCCTTATCTGTAAAATAAGGCTGATGGAAGTACCTACCTCTGGATTGTTATCAGAATCAAATTCATGTGAATAGTGCATGGCACTTGTAGGTGCTCAATACATACTACTTTTCACTTAAACGCTGATCACCAGAGTTAGAGAGAGCTCTAGGAACCATAGAGATGTGTTCCAAAACTTGGACACATGTCTTGGTGAGCTGAGCCAGTGATTATCTTGTATTTATTTCAGAATAATTTCCTACTCGAGGCTTCCCAGGTGGCACTATTGGTTAAAAAAACAAAAAACAAAAAACTACATGCCAGTGCAGAAGACGTAAGAGATGAGAGTTAGATCCCTGGGTCAAGAAGATCTCCTGGAGAAGGAAATGGCAACCTGTTCTGGTATTCTTGCCTGGAGAATCCCATGGCCAGAGAAGCCTGGTGGGCTATAGTCCACAAGGTCGCAACAAGTTAGGTATGACTGAAGTGACAGCACAGTACAATATCCTAGTCAAAAAGCAGACTTCTGATCTGTGTACAGACCAGAAATGGCTAGCAGAGATACCATCTAAAGAAACTGGGAATACCTTTTGTTCAAAATGAAAATACTTTAAATGATTTGTTAAATGAATTTTCATTACAATGAAATTGATGCTAAATAGGAAAAGTTTGAGAGCCAATTAGAAATATCCATTAGCTTGTAAATACTGGTCAATATTACATTATTTATTTAGTATCCAGTAGGGTGCTGTAGTCTCCATAAATACTTTCTTTTGAAATGTATCCTTTTAGGATTGAAATTTATCAGGTTGGAGTTTTTAAATAATTAACCTTCCTAGCATGTTTCACACATTTCCTTCACCATACTATACTGAATATATGAAACATTTTAACCTTTTTCTTTTCTCTTTTTCGGTTTTCTGGTCCCAACTGTTTTCTTTTTTTAAGTTTTTATTGGGGTATATTTAATTTACAATGTTGTGTTATTTTCAGTTGTACAGCAGAGTAAATGAGTTTTATATATATATGTATATATATGTATATATATGTATATATATGTATATATATGTATGTATGTATATAAACATATATTCACTCTTCTTTAGATTATTTTCCCATATAGGCCATTACAGAGTATTGAGTAGAGTTCTCTGTGCTATACAGTAAGTCCTTATTAGTTATCTATTTTACATATAGTTGACCTTTTTCTTATAATTTAGGAATATTATGAACATTATTCATTGTATTTCCTTGTAATCTAGCAATGCCCTTTAGGCCTGTTGAAATGTTTAGATCTACTTGTTCCTATGCTAAATGCCCCTGTTCTGTCAAGCATTTATCATTTCTTGCATCTAGATTTTGTATGTCTTCCTCCAGCTGTTTTCACGCAGCTGTCAGGATGTTCTTTCTGGCAGCTCTTTCCACTGACTTCCCTTCCCCCTTATTTCCTACTTGGAATCTGCAGAGGGCCAGAAAAGTTAGCCAAACTGGTCATGTTAGTCTGTGTGTATTGCAACATCTACCTTGGGTGCTGAAGCCTTTTATTTTTTTAATGGGGGTGCATACTTCCTGTTTCTTGATGGTAGATAGAAGACTTCTGAATAAATGAGATATTACTGTAATTGTTATATAAACAGAGGTCAGTATTGGCTAAGTGTATTTGATACACTGATAGCAAATCTAGGTTAGTCTAGTTATTTTATCTTTTTAAAGTAGTAGCATTACGTTTTTCTAAAATCTATAAGTCAACTTAACTTCCCTTCCCTATATATAATTTGGTTAAAGTTTTAAGTTTGTTAAATATTTGAAATTTACTTATTATGTTTTTCAAAGGTAAAGTATATTTTTTGTATACATAGTGCATCTTTCAGAACATACCTTACATCTTTATTTTCTACTCATCCTTCCTTATATCCTAAATGAACGTAATTATTTTCTTTTAAACTAATTTGTAACTGTGCAAAACATCATCTCTGTAGCCCTTCCATTTGACAGTTTCACACTCTTTACAGGGCTTATTTGTATTCTAAGCCACTTGAAATCTCTTTTTTATAAATATTCCATCAGTAACAGCTGTCTTCCTCTCCAGTACTCTTGCCTGGAAAATCCCATGGACGGAGGAGCCTGGTGGGCTACAGTCCATGGGGTCACGGAGAGTCAGACACGACTGAGCGACTTCAGTTTCACTTTCCACTTTCATGCATTGGAGAAGGAAATGGCAACCCACTCCAGTGTTCTTGCCTGGAAAATCCCAGGGACGGGGGAACCTGGTGGGCTTCTGTCTATGGGGTCGCACAGAGTCGGACAGGACTGACGCGACTTAGCGGCAGCAGCAGCAGCAGCAACAGCTGTCTTATTCTGAGATTTTATGTTACAGTGTGTTATTTATCTGTGACATTATTATATATTTATGAATACATAGTGAGAATATATATACACATATGTATTTGATATATATGTATACTTGATAATCAAGAATTTTATGTAGGTAGTTACTTGTTCAGTCATGTCAGACCCTTTGCTACCTCATGGACTGTAACCTGTCAGGCTCCTCTGGGATTCTCCAGGCAAGAATACTAGAGTGGGTTTCCATTCCCTTCTCCAGGGGATCTTCCCTACCTGGGGATCGAACCCGGGACTCCAGCATTGCAGGCAGATTCAGTGTAACCTGAAACTTATTACTCACTTGACAATACTTCCCGTGTAATTCTGTGTTCAAAATTAACTTAATTAGTGTAGTATCTCTCTTTGGGATTTTTCAGGGGCGCTCTGAAGCATCCCAAAGTTAGCTAGAAGTCAAAGTGCTTCATTAGAATGATTTACGAACTTTTTCAACAAATAACAAAAAGATTTAGAACACTCAGTCAAATAGGATTATAGGTCATTGTGAAACAATAGCTATTCACTTAACCAAAGTCACAATAAAGGATTTCAGAACAGATCATTTAAGACATAAAGAAACTTAAATCTATTATCAAAGGCAGTTCAACATCTGAAGAAAAGATGTCTTCTTCACAGAGAGAAAATCAAATATAAGTTTTTGCACCAGCTTACTTTTAGGATTCCCTGGTGGCTCAGACGGTAAAGCGTCTGCCCACAATGCGGGAGACCCGGGATTGATACCCGGGTCGGAAAGATCCCCTGGAGAAGGAAATGGCAACCCACTCCCTCTCCAGTATTCTTGCCTAGAAAATCCCACGGATGGAGGAGGCTAGTGGGCTACAGTCCATGGGGTTGCAAAGAGTCAGACATGACTGAGCAACTTCATGGAAAGATAAACTTAATTAAATTTATTTTGAACTTAGTCCTAACCATGCACAGAACTCTTTTCTCAGGGTCTCCTTTGCACAAACCTTCTTGCCACTTTCTGTACCCATTACTTTGTTCTCCCATCCTGAAAGAGCCACCTGTAAGTCAGACCTACTTCCTTTTCCCATCATAAAATCCAATTCCATTCCTCATAGCTTTTTTACTGAAAACATACATTCTGTTTTCCTTAAGCAACCAAGAACTGAGATTTATATTAGTATTCTGTAGATTGGTGAGCATAAATACCAGTGATAATTTCTAAAAAGATATTTGCTTTCTTATAGAGAAAATCTCAAGATGGCACCAAACATTATTCATTAATAGTCCCAAATCTCTTTAGATTTTCTGTAAGAGAAAATTAATGTTTAGTAATAAATATTTCAAACTCTTATTTTATTTGAAAATGACCTAGCTATTCAATAGACTTCTCATCATTTAGTTTACCACAACCCTTAGAAATTCAAGTTACCTCAATCTGGAGAGACTGTTTTAGACAGACATCCTAATTCTTTTTTTTTTTTTTTTAATTTTTTATTCCTTTATTTCTCATGTGTTCCCCATCCTGAACCCTCCTCCCTCCTCCCTCCCCATACCATCCCTCTGGGTCGTCCCAGTGCACCAGCCCCAAGCATCCAGCATCGTGCATTGAACCTGGACTGGCATCTCGTTTCATACATGACATTTCACATGTTTCAATGCCATTCTCCCAAATCTTCCCACCCTCTCCCTCTCCCACAGAGTCCATAATCCTGTTCTATACATCAGTGTCTCTTTTGCTGTCTCGTATACAGGGTTATCGTTACCATCTTTCTAAATTCCATATATATGCGTTAGTATACTGTATTGGTGTTTTTCCTTCTGGCTTACTTCACTCTGTATAATAGGCTCCAGTTTCATCCACCTCATTAGAACTGATTCAAATGTATTCTTTTTAATGGCTGAGTAATACTCCGTTGTGTATATGTACCACAGCTTTCTTATCCATTCATCTGCTGATGGACATCTAGGTTGCTTCCATGTCCAGGCTATTATAAACAGTGCTGCGATGAACATTGGGGTACACGTGTCTCTTTCCCTTCTGGTTTCCTCAGTGTGTATGCCCAGCAGTGGGATTGCTGGATCATAAGGCAGTTCTATTTCCAGTTTTTTAAGGAATCTCCACACTGTTCTCCATAGTGGCTGTACTAGTTTGCATTCCCACCAACAGTGTAAGAGGGTTCCCTTTTCTCCACACCCTCTCCAGCATTTATTATTTGTAGACTTTTGGATCGCAGCCATTCTGACTGGTGTGAAATGGTACCTCATAGTGGTTTTGATTTGCATTTCTCTGATGAGTGATGTTGAGCATCTTTTCATGTGTTTGTTAGCCATCTGTATGTCTTCTTTGGAGAAATGTCTATTTAGATCTTTGGCCCATTTTTTGATTGGGTCATTTATTTTTCTGGAGTTGAGCTGTAGGAGTTGCTTGTATATTTTTGAGATTAGTTGTTTGTCGGTTGCTTCATTTGCTATTATTTTCTCCCATTCTGAAGGCTGTCTTTTCACCTTGCTAATAGTTTCCTTTGATGTGCCTAATTCTTTTTAATAGAACTTATCTATCTAAAAGTTCATATCTTACTTGCATTGGTTAGAAGTTTCTGTACTTGAGGTACTTTTTTGTTGACAGTCTTGTAAGAAATATAATAATATTTAACTTACATTAAACCTAGGCACAATGAAAATAGTCTGCCTAATGTTAATGATTCTTAGATATGTCTACATTAGATCAACAAACAAACATTAATACCAAGTATTTAATACTAAATATTCCCTAGTTCACATGAACCTGAAATACATTTAGGTTAATTTCTCTTGTGTTTAGAATTATTTGATTTAAAAGCACTTACTTTTCTTTAAGCCAGTTATATTACAGCCCATTTACAAACTGATCTCGGCAATATTGTCCAAAAACAAAGACACACTGAGACATACATAATTACAGACAAAGATCTCTTAGTTTTCTGTTTGAGATTTAAAATGTCTCTTTGCCCTCTCCCCACTTTTTTTTTAGCTTTGAATCTCTAATTTGCCCAAGAATAAGGTCTCAGGCAAACTGGGCTGTGTATTTCAAGGACATGGCAAGGGTTAACTTCAAGCTTTTCCCTAGGCAGGCCTTTTAACAAGCTAACTATTTTTAATTGCATATGCAATAAAGAACTGGTTCTGCAGTTTCCAAGAAATAAAAAATTTCATTTTAATCAGTTTTCTCTGGAGTCTAATATGGCAATACTGTCTTTTTCTTTCTGTGGTCATGGTCTCATCAGTCAGTCAGTCAGTTAAGTCAGTCAGCTGTGTCCGACTCTTTGTGACCCCATGGACTGTAGCACACCAGACTTCCCTGTTCATCACCAACTCCCAAAGCTTGCTCAAATTCATGTCCTTCAAGTCAGTGATGCCATCCAACCATCTCATCCTCTGTTGTCCCCTTCTCCTCCTGCCTTCAATCTTTCCCAGCATCAGGGTATTTTCCAATGAGTCAGTTCTTCGCATCAGGTGGCCAAAGTATTGGAATTTCAGCTTCAGCATCAGTTCTTCCAATGAATATTCAGGACCGATTTCCTTTAGGATTGACTTGTTAGATCTCCTTGCCGTCCAAGAGACTCTCAAGAGTCTTTTCCAACACCACAGTTCAAAAGCATCAATTCTTCATCACTCAGCTTTCTTTATAGTCCCAACTGTCACATCCATGCTAGACTACTGGAAAAACCATAGCTTTAACTAGACAGACTTTTGTTGGCAAAGTAGTGTCTCTGCTTTTTAATATGCTGTCTACGTTGGTCATAGCTTTTCTTCCAAGGAGCAAGCGTCTTTTAATTTCACGGCTACAGTTACCATCTGCAGTGACTTTGGAGCCCAAGAAAATAAAATCTGTCACTGTTTCCATTATTTCCTCATCTATTTGCCATGAAGTGATGAGACTGGATGCCATGATCTTTTTTTAATAAATGTTGAGTTTTAAGCCAGGTTTTTCACTCTCCTCTTTCACTTTCATCAAGAGGCTGTTTAGTTCCTCTTCACTTTCTTCCGTAAGGGTTGTGTCGTTTGGGTATCTGAGGTTATTGATGTTTCTTTCTCCTGGCAATCTTGATTCCAGCTTGCGCTAAAATTTAAATTAGAGAGTGCTCAAACCAGCTCTGATAACAGGGGCAGATTGACTAGTAAGTGTTGTCCCAGAAAGGATTGTCCCTCTGGGGAAGTGCAGGTCTCAGTTTGATTAATGCCAGGCTATTGATTATAGGAGAAAGTCCTGGACATAAGTGAACTTCAGTCCATTTTCCTATCCTGTGACAATAAAGATCTAATGTTTTAGGCCATTTTTCTTGTCATTGGATCATAGCTATATGTTGACGAGTCATTTAAAATTTTTTCCAGTGACTTCCCAGGTGGGATGTGGAAACTTAAGAGGAAATGCTTCCCATATTAGCTCAAGCAGTTTGTACCAGATGTCTAGTGCCGGGGACCAGCCCCAGCTGATCCAGGGTACTCGAAGGAGAGACGGCGTCGGCGAGGGTCAGGATACGATAGTTTCAATTAGATATTAATTAGAGATATAAAGAGTAATAGAATAAGGATAGCTCAGTAGGAAAATTCAGTGGAGAAAAGAGGCTGAGTAGCTTGGTTTACGCGGGGGACCAATAAAACTTCAAGACAAGAAGCTTGCACCACTTACGTAGGCCGCAGGCGTCCTTCCGTTCTCCCGAAGGAGAGGAGACACTGAGGCCTCCCCGGTCGGATCTTAGAAGCCCAGGCAAAATTAGTAAGCTTGGTGGGTTCCGCGTTCCAGATGGAGACTCAGCCAGAGGGAGAGAGAGACATGGGGAGACCAGTATTTTGAGAAACTGATCCCAATTCTTTATTTTCCAGAGTCTGTTTTTATACACTGAGATGTTATACAAAAGTCACGTGGGGACAGCAGTCCTGACTTTTATTAAAGTCAGGTGCTTCACACAAATGTATACAGAGGTCTTAGGGGTGTTACATCATCTTCTGGCCAGGGGGGCCTGCTGACAATTTACGACCCTCTCCTTGTGACAGCGGTCAGTCAATCAGGACACTTATTTCTCCAGGGCTGATTATTCTCAAAACAGACGCCACCCAAGTAAAGTTACACTCCTACAGGGTGAGGGTGTAGTGGGTTTTAGTTAAGGAAAGAATTTACTTAGCCTAAGGTCTAACGTGATTAATATCAAAGGTTAATACTTATTTCTTCTATATATTCATTAATGTGTGTAAGGGCAGGGGATGTGGAGACTTAGCAACAAACATTGGCTCAACAAATGAAAAACCCTTCACCAACACAATTTCTAATTAGCCCATTATACTTATACTAATAGTTTTCTAACTTTTCTAAGGAACCTGTTTTTAGAAGGTTTAAAGCATCTCGTGCCTCTCATGGTTGGGAGGCTGTGAGCAATCACATGTGGCCGGACGAGCCTGTCAGGCAGGCCAGAGAACCTTCAGAGGAGTTTGTAGGTTAAAACACTCTTGCCACACCCAAGAGTTTTTATTGACTGGAGCTCTAGGTTAACTCCTTCTCCGAAAGAGGTGGTGGGGGACAGCCCCCCGTAAAGTCAGAGGTGTAGGTAAGAGCACAAAGTAGTAAAGTAGGCAGGCTCTGGTTATGGGGTAGACGCTCGAGGATTTCCAGGGGGACTCCTGAGGCTCGATCCCGCCTTTGCGTATGTCGAGCCTCCTTCCTCATGACCTTTGCCATGGGCGGAGTACCTCACTCTGGCCCCCAACATCTCTCCCTTTTTTATTTCTTAAAGCAGCCAGATGCAGCTCAGTCGCGAGCCTCCGAATGCTCTGCCGAAGAATCCTGACAATACAAGGAAGAGTGATTATGAGAAGTAGGATTAGAGCACCAAAAACAACATAACCAGGGATATTAGACAGAATATTTTTTCCAGAAATAAAATTAGAGAAGGTGTGAAAAAAGTCATTAGCTGCTCCAGTGGCAGTAAAATCCAGTCGAGAGTGTTCCAAGGTCTGTATTTGATTATGAAGTTTCCCTAAGTCCAGGCCAATATCAGAACTGTTCCAAACACCTGAGATATGATTTTTAATCTTTTCCCATTCATAATCTGTCTCGTTTACTTTCAAAGATGTCACGCATATCCATCTGTAATCAGCGTGGCATGTCAAAGCCATCTTCACCTTCAAAGCCTGTAACTCAGTCCCAATATGCATAATTGCTTCTTCTAAGGCATCTACTCTCATCTCTAATTTCCTATCTATAGCTTCCTGAGTTGCTAGAGTTAAAGAAACATTTTTAGACATGGTATCAACATATTGCGCAGTATGCACTTGTTGAGTCAATGATATTGCTGCTGCAGTAACAGAACTAATTGCTGCTATTAAAGCTGATATTCCCAAAATAAGTAAGCCCACAAACCGTCGTGATCGCATTAAATCCTGTAGTTGTTGTAACACGGCGAGACCGTAATTGTCATACCAGTGGGAGGTCACTGTCACGGGTATCATGAGATAGGGTGGGCGTCGCAACACCACAAAAGAGCAAACATTATATTGAGGGGTCAAACAGGATGAAAGCATACATTGTTCACAAGTTACCACGTTAGGTCCACCTGAATAATTCATGCGTACATTAAGTTTGTTGGAGTCATTAGTAAAAAGGAAAACATAAGGTGAGGGTAAACACGCTAAAACAGAATAAGTGGAATCGTTATCTGGGCGAGATAAAGAAACGGGGGCAGTAGCAGCAAGGGCTCTCCAAATCTCAGGCTGCCAATAGGTTTTGCTTTTAGTTGTATAAGACAGCATGGGAGGAACAAATTGGTTAATGTGCCATCTAGTGGCTTGCGCAGGCCAAGGGAGAGGAATCCTATTCCAATTCTCGAATCTGCCTTTAAATGTTTTCTTGATCAATGGATCCTCACCCGGATTCGGGTTGCTCCAATCCTGAATAGTATAATTCCCACCGCCTGGTATTCTATAATTGATCCTTGAACTATAAGTACAAGTTGTCCAAGTCGGATACCCAGTACGGCCATCTATGGTCTTCCACACTTCATCTGAAGGAGCAACCTTATAACACTCTGGATAACCGGGAGGGGGTGTAAAACGCAGGGTCACATAAGGGTCACGGATCCCGGGCAAGCGGGCCACTAATACCCAAACTACCCGATGACGTAAAGACTGGGAATCTATTTTTGAGGAATCTGTTACAATTATTTTTGTAGAGGCCCCAATGCACCCTTCTTTAGTGGGTGTAATAAAACTCTTTGGATTATTGGGGAAGTTAAAGCAAACAGGAAGGTCGTCTATTAATCCCCTGAAGGTATAATTAAAATTAATAGGATATTTATCTTTGGTGTAAGAAGTATAGAATCCTCCCAAAAGCTGAGGTTGGTCTGTGTTGACCCGTATAGGCTCATTATTCCAGGAAACAACCTGGAAAGTTGGAGGATCTGGGAGATATGCCCAATACTTAGCTGGAATAGGAGAGGCGCTTACCTGGCAGGAAAGCAAGGCAAGCATGGCAATAAACATTTTCTCAGGAGAAGCTGGAGATCCCTGCGAGGAAGTCATTCCTCGTGCCTGGTGACAAAGTGTTTTTATTTGTCCCCATGTGGGTATGGGGGCATTCCGGGTCGCCTGAGTTGGGCGGCCCGGGATGTTTCTGCGGCGCGGGGAATCAGGGGGAGTAGTGTCCCGTATGTGTAGTTGAGACATCTGTTTGGTGGGCGGATCCGTTCCTTGCTCATCCGAGGTCCCTGAAGTCAATTGTCTCGATGTCAGCGACATCTCCCGCGCTGGCGGAGGAAGCGGAGGCAGAGGGGGTCCCTTCCTCTTGCGGGGTCGTGGCAGCCGTGGAGTTCGGTATCCGAGGGGCTGAGACATGACGAATCAATCTGTCTGGAACCCAAATTGGAGAATCTGCGTCCTGTGGAAAAACACAAGCATATCCTCGACCGCTGGTTAACAATGGGTCGGGACCTTTCCATTGTCCGGAGAGGAGGTCCTTCCATTTGACTAATGGCTTTGCATTCAATTGCTCCGGGCACCAATGGCGAAGCATTGCAGTAGTTCCGGCCGAATCAGCATTTAAAATATTTATTACAAAAAGAGCATGTTGCAAGATTTGATGGGGAGAGCTATACTTAAACTCCCCTTCTTTTAATTTTTGAATTTGAAGCTTTAATGTTTGATGTGCTCTTTCCACAATGGCTTGTCCCTGGGGATTATAAGGGATGCCTGTATTGTGTTTAATTTGAAACTGTAAACAAAATTCCTGAAAAGACTTAGAAGTATAAGCAGGGGCATTATCAGTTTTCAAAGCCTTTGGCAGACCTAGATATGAAAAGCAAGTAAAGAGATGTTGTATAACGTCTTTAACTGCCTCTCCAGTACGAGCAGTTGCAATAATAACATGAGAAAAGGTATCTACAGTTACATGAACAAAGGAAAGTTTTCCAAATGAAGAGACATGAGTTACATCCATTTGCCAGAGCACGTTAGGTTTGAGACCGCGAGGGTTAACTCCCATAGGTAGACTATTATAAACAGTGGGGCAGTGTAAGCAAGAGCGCACAATCTCTCTAGCAGTTTCTCTGGGAATTTGGAATTGATATCTTAAAGCGGTAGCATTTTGATGATGAAGTGAGTGAGAGGCTCTGGCTTCCTCAATCACCGTAGCCACTGCATTTCTGGTTAACAAGTCAGCCAAGTCATTAAAGGCATTTAAAGGGCCAGGCAATCCGGAATGAGCCCGAATGTGTCCAATGAAAAATATTTTATTTCTTTTCCAAATTTGTTGCTGTAAATTACTTAACAAATGAAATATGGTAGTCTTATTTTCAGGCAAAACCGCAGTTTCAATGTGTGGAAACAACCTGACAATATACTGAGAATCAGAATAAAGGTTAAATTCTTCATCTGCAAACATAGCAAAAGCCTCTATGACTGCTGTTATTTCAGCTTTTTGAGCTGAAGTTTCCCGTGTTTCTAAAACCTTTTGGTGATTTTTAGTGACTATGGAGGCTTTACCGTTTGCTGACCCATCAGTAAAAACTATCTGAGCATTTGGAATAGGAGATTGTTTACATCTGACAGGGAAAATAACTGGATGTCTGGATATAAAATTCAGCAAAACATGCGAAGGTAAATGATGCAGAATTTGACCACAATAATTTCCTATGGCAATCTGCCAGTCCTCATCAAACATTAGAAGAGCATCAAGTTGTTCTTTATTATATGGAATTACAATTTCTGCTGGTTCTTTACCGAACATTTCAATGCTCCGCTTTCTCCCTTTTAATATCAACGTAGCTATCAGTCCTGGATAAGAAGCCACTACTTTTTTAGCTTGGGCGGGGAGATGGACCCATTCTAGGGGGCCGTTTTGCCACAAAACTCCCGTAGGTGCAGTTGGAGTAGCTAAGCAGAGTAATTGCCAGTTTGTCTGTAAATTAACTCTTTTTACATAGCTATCAGATAAAGCTGCTTCTACTTTGTCTAAAGCTTCTTGAGCTTCAGCAGTTAATTGTCTTTTTGAAGTTGGGTCAGGATCCCCACGTAAAATATTAAAGAGAGGCTTTAATTCAGCAGTGGTTAACTTCAAATAAGGCCGGATCCAATTAATATCGCCTAAAAGTTTTTGATAATCATTTAAAGTAACAAGGTGATCTTTTCTCAATTTTAAGGGGGCATGAGTTACAGTTTCTGAACTGATAACTCGTCCTAAGTAGGTTATGGGCGGATTGACTTGAATTTTCTCTGGGGCAATTTTTAAGCCTCTGTCTGTTAATGCCTGGGTCAAATCTTGGAGGACAGTTTGTAAATGAGCCCTATCAGGGTGGGCAATTAAGATGTCATCCATATAATGGATCATATAGACTTGTTCATATTTACTTCTAACATCTTCTAAAGCAGCACTAACAAACTTTTGACATAGGGTGGGGCTATTTTTCATTCCTTGAGGCAAAACCTTCCATTGAAACCGTAGATAAGGCTGTTTAAGATTTTCTGACGGAAGACTAAAGGCAAATCGCTTTTTATCCTCAGTATTTAAGGGAATGGTGAAAAAACAATCTTGTAAATCAATTACAATTACATTGTATCCCTCTGGAATGGCTACTGGGGAAGGGAGCCCAGGTTGTAGGGCCCCCATGTCCTCCATGGTGGCATTAATAGCTCTTAAATCTTGTAAAAGTCTCCATTTACCAGACTTTTTCTTAATAACAAAAATAGGAGTATTCCAGGGGCTATTGGAGGGCTCGACATGTCCCAAATCTAGTTGTTCAAAAATTAATGTTTTAGCTGCCAGAAGTTTTTCTTTAGTCAGAGGCCATTGTTCTACCCATACTGGGTCCTGAGATTTCCATGTAATGGGGTCGGCAGCAAAAACAATGGCCTCCATCAAAAATTTGGATACCCTAATCCAGCACGGAACTTTAGAGGAGCAGGGCAGATTGGCTCAGTTATTCCTGTCTGCTGTCTACCTAACCCTTTTGAGGGATCATAGCCCATTTGCAACATTTGAGAAGTTACTTTATCATCAGGGCTAAAAAGTAACATGCCCATTTGAGACAGCACATCCCTCCCCCACAGCGAGAAGGGCAGCGAAGGAATCACATACGGTTGAAATGTCCCACGGGTATCCTCAAATTGCCAGTTTAAAATTTTTGCACTTTGGGCTACTGCAGGAGCTCTCCCGATGCCCACTAAGTTATTTGCGGTAGTATGTGTGGGCCAGGAATTGGGCCAGTCTTTCCCAGAAATACAGGAAACATCTGCTCCTGTGTCTAATAGCCCTTCAATAGACTTGCCACTGACAAGAATAGATTTCATAGGACGCTTTTTAGTAATTTCTGTTACCCAAAAAGCCATATCACTAGACCCAAATCCTTTGTCCTGTCTTTCATTTTGGGTGGCTGTTTGCCCAATTGCAGTATGATAAGGCAAAAGTAAAAGTTGGGCTATTCTCTGTCCCTGATGTATTTGGAAAGTTTTAGTCGGGGGTGAAATCATTATTTGAATTTCTCCTGTATAATCTGAATCAATCACTCCAGGAATAACTGTAAGACCTTGCATAGCTAGGGAGCCTCTGCCTAGTATAATTCCTACCAGGCCAGTTGGTAATGGCCCTTTAATTCCTGTAGGAATTTTTATACTCGGGCTATCTGGAGTTAATATTGTTGAGGTGGTGGAACTGAGGTCCAGTCCTGCGCTGCCTGGGGTTGCTCTGATGAGCTCCGCGACGGAACGAAGGGAATGAATGGGTTTAGTGAGGCTGCCCCAATCGTTATCGGGGCCTGGGGCTGGCCCCTCAACCCGTTTCCCGAGTGCTGGTCGGGGCCTAAAAAGGTTCCATTTTTATGAGATCTTGACCTACAGTCCCTCGCCCAATGATATCCTCTCTGGCAGCGAGGGCAAAGAGACCTAGGATTCATGGGCAGGGGGGCAGGGTTCTGTGGAGCAAACATAGCCGGTAGGGCCGGATTAGGCAGATAAGAACCAGGTGTTTTTTGAGGGCAGTCACGAAAAGTGTGTCCTTCCTGGCCACAGGAAAAACAAGTTCTAGGGAATGCATTCCTGCCTTGGTTATTGGGATCACCTTGTGATGGCTTATTCTTGTTAGTAAAAAAAGATTGGACTGCCTGCTGATAAGAATTCCCTTTTATTGCTGCAGCTATAGCAACACCCTGTAGCATTGATGGTCCTACATCTGCACACTGTTTCATATAATCAATTAAAGATCCAGTTCTTCTAATAGGGCGCAGTATAGCCTGGCAGGTGGAATTAGCATTTTCAAAGGCCAAGTGTTTTGTTAATAATTTAGCTCCCTCAGAATCAGAAATTATTCTCTGGACAGCTTCTGAGAGTCGTGAGACAAAGTCTTCAAATGGTTCTTCTGACTTTTGTTTAATATCAGATAGAGCGGCACCTGATGCCGTACCATCAGGCAACGAACGCCAGGCAGTAAAGGCACAATCAGCCACCTGTTGTATAGCAGTTCTATCTAATTTCATCTGTTCGTCATACGAGGGGTAGTCGGTCTGACCAAGTAATATAGGTTCAGTGATATGTTTAAGGTCTGTATTTTGGTTAGAAAAAGCATATATACGAGCGAGATCATCATATTCAGATTTCCAAAGTATAAAATGTCCTCCGGACAGGCAGGCCCTAGCAATTGTTTTCCATTCTCGAGGTGTTAACCATTGGCCTGCTAAATTTTCTACTAGCTGCATCGTATACGGGGCTTTAGGCCCATATGAAATACACGCATTTTTAAGTTCTTTTACTAATTGAAAAGAAACAGGCTCCCAGTCGATAGCCTTTTGTTCCCCTTCATCATTGTCAAAAATCAAAGGGAAGCAAGCCTGAAGCTGGGGATCGAATTTCTCGCTAGGGGCAGAATAGGCCCGTCTCCGTGGGATCGATATTGGAAATTTCCCACTTCGATAAGGAGGTGGCGGCAATCTTGTGGGGTTAATAGGACCTGTACGGCTTGGTATGGGAGGTGGCAGCAGTGGCATAGGTTCCATATCCTCTGCTCTGTACTCTGGAGCTCTTTGAATTGTTTGGTATCCAGAGGTTATATATGGGTTAAATGGAAAAGTCTCTTGGGAATTTCTAGGGGCATACGGCCTGATAGGAGACGTTTCCCTTAAGCTCCTTGGAGCTGATGGCCTGATAGGGGAAGTTTCTCTTAGGCTTTTTGGGGCATCTTTGTTTAAAAGATGCCAATTTTCATCAGAGTGATATTTAGCTGTTATCTCGTCTAAATTCTCTTTTTCTTTCGGGGGAAGCTGATCCTGTTTCTCATCCCTATCTTTAAGTTGTTCCTGAGTAGTCATAGCTGCTAACATCTTTCTTAATTGCCGATAGTCAGGCAGGTCTTCGTTTTTCTCATTTTCCTCAGGTTTAACTACAGTTTCATCCTCATTTTCCTCTTTAAAAGTCACTCTTTTAGATTCAGAGGCAGGTTTAGCTACAGCATTTTCTTCACTATCCCCTTTAAGATGTACTTTTTCTGAATCTGGGGCAGGATCTAAGACATCTCTAATGATATTCCATAAGGAAAAGGCATCGTTAGGCACCTTTTCTGAGCCATGTTCAGCATGGTAAGTTTTTAGCTGTTTTCCTACTTTTTCCCAGACATCTAAGTTAACAGAGCCTTCGTCTGGAAACCAGGGACAGTGCTCTTGTACAAATGAAAAAAATGATTGAATGGCAGATTTTTTAACCTTGATTCCTCTTTTACCTAATAACTGTAAAATTACTCCTATAAAGAGTTGTCTTTCATTTGATTCAGTATTACCCATGTCAGAAAATTAAGTATAGTAAAAGATTTTGCTTTAAGCTATCAAAAGATCAGGCTTTTCTTTGGCCTTTTAACTTCAGAAACTGTTTTCTCTAAGTCTAACTCTTTAACACTTTCAACACTTCCCACTCCTCTCGCCCTGTCTATCCTACAGGGGGGTCCGCGGCACCCTTGAGTGGGGTCCTAGCCGTCCCGAACACTGGAAGAACAATAGGGCTGATGGCCCAGATTGTCCCGGGGGGAGGAACAGTAGGCTGATGGCTCAAACTGTTCCGAGGGAGGAGCAGTAGGGCTGGTGACCCAAACTGCTCCGCGGGGGAACAAGAGGGCTGCTGACCCAGTTGTTCCGAGAACGGGGAGCAATAGAGCTGATGGCTCTGATTGCTTTGGGGAGCTTACCTTCGAAAGTCCCTGTCTCGGGCGCCACCTGCCGGGGACCAGCCCCAGCTGATCCAGGGTACTCGAAGGAGAGACGGCGTCGGCGAGGGTCAGGATACGATAGTTTCAATTAGATATTAATTAGAGATATAAAGAGTAATAGAATAAGGATAGCTCAGTAGGAAAATTCAGTGGAGAAAAGAGGCTGAGTAGCTTGGTTTACGCGGGGGACCAATAAAACTTCAAGACAAGAAGCTTGCACCACTTACGTAGGCCGCAGGCGTCCTTCCGTTCTCCCGAAGGAGAGGAGACACTGAGGCCTCCCCGGTCGGATCTTAGAAGCCCAGGCAAAATTAGTAAGCTTGGTGGGTTCCGCGTTCCAGATGGAGACTCAGCCAGAGGGAGAGAGAGACATGGGGAGACCAGTATTTTGAGAAACTGATCCCAATTCTTTATTTTCCAGAGTCTGTTTTTATACACTGAGATGTTATACAAAAGTCACGTGGGGACAGCAGTCCTGACTTTTATTAAAGTCAGGTGCTTCACACAAATGTATACAGAGGTCTTAGGGGTGTTACATCATCTTCTGGCCAGGGGGGCCTGCTGACAATTTACGACCCTCTCCTTGTGACAGCGGTCAGTCAATCAGGACACTTATTTCTCCAGGGCTGATTATTCTCAAAACAGACGCCACCCAAGTAAAGTTACACTCCTACAGGGTGAGGGTGTAGTGGGTTTTAGTTAAGGAAAGAATTTACTTAGCCTAAGGTCTAACGTGATTAATATCAAAGGTTAATACTTATTTCTTCTATATATTCATTAATGTGTGTAAGGGCAGGGGATGTGGAGACTTAGCAACAAACATTGGCTCAACAAATGAAAAACCCTTCACCAACACAATTTCTAATTAGCCCATTATACTTATACTAATAGTTTTCTAACTTTTCTAAGGAACCTGTTTTTAGAAGGTTTAAAGCATCTCGTGCCTCTCATGGTTGGGAGGCTGTGAGCAATCACATGTGGCCGGACGAGCCTGTCAGGCAGGCCAGAGAACCTTCAGAGGAGTTTGTAGGTTAAAACACTCTTGCCACACCCAAGAGTTTTTATTGACTGGAGCTCTAGGTTAACTCCTTCTCCGAAAGAGGTGGTGGGGGACAGCCCCCCGTAAAGTCAGAGGTGTAGGTAAGAGCACAAAGTAGTAAAGTAGGCAGGCTCTGGTTATGGGGTAGACGCTCGAGGATTTCCAGGGGGACTCCTGAGGCTCGATCCCGCCTTTGCGTATGTCGAGCCTCCTTCCTCATGACCTTTGCCATGGGCGGAGTACCTCACTCTGGCCCCCAACAGTCTAGAGTGCTCAAACCAAACCAACAAAACCAAACCAAACCAGAACCTCACCAGCTGGGAGTCACACTCCAAATAAAACAAAATGCAAAGAGATACCCAGAAATCAGAAGTCAAGTGGCAAGAATGCCCCAAAAAAGATGGCAAAGTGATACCCAGAAATCAAAAGCCAAATGGCATAAATGCAAAACATTACTTCCCAGTCCCACTAGACCTGCAACCTGGCAGAGTCAGTGCTAGCATCCTTTTTCAGTTCTGATATAGTTTCAAGCAATTTCTTGTTGGTTTTCTGCAAAGAAATTACTCTATTGTTTCCTCTTTTAGAAGTTTCTAGATACCAATCAAAGCAAGCACAGCTGGCCTTTTCTAATTGTGCACACAAAAATAGCAATTTTGGAATATCAAAAGAGTCCCAACCTGGCCATTTTAGGTTGAGATCTCCTTTAGTTTAATTTCTCCAATGAACTAGGTACTTGCAAGTATGAGCTCCATACGCATTGTACATGCATCTTGCTGGAGTGTTAAAGGCTGACTTTCTGATACCCCTTTGTTTCTATTTTTGATATTCTGTTTCCCATTTTAAGTTGAATTTGCCTGGGATAAAAATCACTAGTGAAATTGTGTAGTGGGCCAGCGTGCTGCTTGTGAGCTTAACTCCTCTGGGAGTCATCTCAGAGTTGTTTCAGCCCATTTTACATGTTTCAGATTCTGCCGCTGGCAATCTAAACCACCGTGGCTGATCAAGTCACTGAATGGCCAGTTATGTGTGACCCCTGGACAAGCAAGTATTTTAATTAATGAGTAGGTTTCCCTATGGGACCACCACATGGTATGAGGACTAGGCCTCCACGACTCCCGTATATTTCTCAGTCACCTGAGAAAACCAAAAACTGGCCGGGAGAAGACATCCCTTTTCTTCAGAGTAAAGCTCTCATATATTCTCCTTTTATTCCAACAAAGTCTATAAAGGTAGTCGAATGAGGGAAATTGTCAGATCAGCTTCTTACTTAACCACTCAGCCAAGACCATTGAGTCCCCTACAATGGAGTGACCTCAGCCTCTTTCATCTGATCTCCGGGTATTCCTCGATTTTTTTTTTTTTCAATTGACTACCCCTCCGTCCCTCCCTAGTACCCCCATACCTTTCCACTGGGTGAGTAATTCCCCTGGCATCTTTCAGCCAGCCCGCACCCAATAGCTTTTGACTGGGTGGGAATTTCTCAGTATCTTTCAACCAAGTCCCACTCAGTGTCTAGACCGTGAATGGGTATACCCTGGATGAAAAGTTTCACTTGGGCCCTGCCCCAGTATCCTTCCAACTGGGAGAGGGGCAAGTAACCTGCTCCACCGCCAAATAAAACTCAGAATCTCAACCAATAGGGGAGATTTGAGAACCAGGAGAGACTTACCCAAATTTGTCTACACTCACCAAAGAGGCGAATGGGCACAAGGGGCCACTGCTGGTACCAAATCTCCAGTTCACCGTAGAGTTTAGGCAAAGGAAGGTAGTCCAATCTGGATCGCTTTGTCAATCACCATAACTGTCAACTAAAAAAGATGTACAATTTGACAGTTGCAAGGTAAGTTTTCTTTGGGACAAAATGAGGACTGCAGACTGGGAGGCAGCACCTCAGATAGCTCTGAGACACTGCTCCAAAGAAGCAGTGGGAGGAAGGTCAATATATAAGGTTTTGGTGAAGGCAGAGTTCAATACCATCAAGCACTCATTGTAATGATTTATATAATCTTTTCTGCTTTATTATCCCTTCAAGCAATTGTTATACATTTCATAAAAATGAGTTTAGGTAATGATTTAAAACAATCATTGGTGTCTTTTTTCTGTTCTGTTGTGTTAGTATTATCATTATGAAGCACAGATTTAATCTTACAGAGAAACTGATTTTTCTTAGTGATCTTAAGTTGATATTAAAGGATTTGTTTTTTGTTTTTCCATTAAATTCTATTGAGAAAATGGAGTTACTGTAGAGTTTTTCATGGTTGGATTCAAAAACCAAATTGTCTGGCATGTGTCATCGCACTCAGTTCCTTACTTGGTATCATAAAGAAAATGTATTTCTGACATTTTCTATCTTATTGACACAGTCATATATTCTTAATTGGACTATATTACATAAATGACATTTGGCCTTTGTGCCTGTATGAAAGATAAGGTATGAGGCACATCAGTCCCTATGTACATTTAGTCCTACTTAAGTTGCACAGCAAAATGCACTTTTTGACTAGCCCATACATAAAGTTTCTATAAATGCACTTGGAAAAATTTTGTCTACTTGCATAGAGTGAATGACTGCTGTGTGTGATAATCTCAGAAGCTTAAGGAATTTCTTTTTTCAGCAAGCAAATTTTCAATGTAAAATTTAGGTTTTACATTTATATTTGTACTGTCAGTTTTTGGCTTAAGATCTGTCATCATTGAAAGAATCATGGCTGATTAGTATGAAGATAGATTCATAAAACCTTAGAACTAGAAGAAGTCTTGTAGATGGAACTAATTCCACCCCTTCCATTTAATCATAAAAATGCTGAGGCCAGAGAGATTAAACTGACTTGGCCAAGTGGATACAAAGAGAAGTAATACCAGCCCTGTATAACCATCCTCTACTGTGTCACCCTGCGACTTTACATTAGACTTGTCACTTTTAAGTGCATACATTTTTACTGATGTGCAAATTCTGAGTAGAAATCCCACTTCTCCTGTGTTTCAAAACAACAACTTGCAAGAAGGCAGTATCTTATGTGAGAAATGGGTATTCCAAACCCAATTTTATTTTTTTAATTAAAATTCATGTTTTTAATATTTTAATATTACCATGAAATTTATTATTATTTTTTTTTTACTTTATAATTTTTATTGGCTTTACCATACATTAGCATGAATCCACCACAGGTGTACATGTGTTCCCCATCCTGAACCCCCCTCCCACCTCCCTCCTCATATCATCCCTCTGGGTCATCCCAGTGTACCAGCCCCAAGCATCCTGTATCATGCATCAAACCTGTACTGGCGATTCGTTTCACATATGATATTATACATGTTTCAATGCCATTCTCCCAAATCATCCCACCCTCTCCCTCTCCCACATAGTCCAAAAAACTGTTCTATACATCCGTGTTTCTTTTGCTGTCTAGCATACAGGGTTATTATCACCATCTTTCTGAATTCCATATATATGCGTTAGTATACTGTATTGGTGTTTTTCTTTCTGGCTTACTTCACTCTGTATAATAGGCTCCAGTTTCATCCACCTCATTAGAACTGATTCAAATGTATTCTTTTTAATGGCTGAGTAATACTCCATTGTGCATATGTACCACAGCTTTCTTATCCAGTCATGTGCTGATGGACATCTAGGTTGCTTCTATGTCCTGGCTATTATAAACAGTGCTGCAATGAACATTGGGGTACACGTGTCTCTTTCAGTTCTGGTTTCCTCAGTGTGTATGCCCAGCAGTGGGATTGCTGGGTCATAAGGCAGTTCTATTTCCAGTTTTTTAAGGAATCTCCACATCGTTCTCCATAGTGGCTGTAGTTTGCATTCCCACCAACAGTGTGAGAGGGTTCCCTTTTCTCCACACCCTCTCCAGCATTTATTGCTTGTAGACTGTTGGATAGCAGCCGTTCTGACTGGTGTGAAATGGTACCTCATTGTGGTTTTGATTTGCATTTCTCTGATAATGAGTGATGTTGAGCATCTTTTCATGTGTTTGTTAGCCA
Source organism: Bos indicus (assembly GCF_029378745.1). Classification (NCBI taxonomy): domain Eukaryota; kingdom Metazoa; phylum Chordata; class Mammalia; order Artiodactyla; family Bovidae; genus Bos; species Bos indicus. The sequence goes on from NC_091789.1 coordinate 72,194,706, forward strand.
TGTGTATGTCTTCTTTGGAGAAATGTCTATTTAGTTCTTTGGCCCATTTTTTGATTGGGTCTTTTATTTTTCTGGAGTTGAGCTGCAGGTGTTGCTTCTATATTTTTGAGATTAGTTGTATGTCAGTTGCTTCATTTGCTATTATTTTCTCCCATTCTGAAGGCTGTCTTTTCACCTTGCTTATAGTTTCCTTTGTTGTGCAGAAGCTTTTAATTTTAATTAGGTCCCATTTGTTTATTTTTGCTTTTATTTCCAATATTCTGGGAGGGGGGTCATAGAGGATCCTGCTGTGATGTATATTGGAGAGTCTTTTGCCTATGTTCTTCTCTAGGGGTTTTATAGTTTCTGGTCTTACATTTAGATCTTTAATCCATTTTGAGTTTATTTTTGTGTATGGTGTTAGAAAGTGTTCTAGTTTCACTCTTTTTACAAGTGGTTGACCGGTTTTCCCAGCACCACTTGTTAAAGAGATGGTCTTTTCTCCATTGTATATTCTTGCCTCCTTTGTCAAAGATAAGGTGTCCATAGGTACATGGGTTTATCTCTGGGCTTTCTATTTTGTTCCATTGATCTATATTTCTGTCTTTGTGCCAGTAGCATATTGTCTTGACTGTGGCTTTGTAGTAGAGCCTGAAGTCAGGCAGGTTGATTCCTCCAGTTCCATTCTTCTTTCTCAAGATTGCTTTGGCTATTTGAGGTTTTTTGTATTTCCATACAAATTGTGAAATTGTTCTAGCTCTGTGAAAAATACTGTTGGTAGCTTGATAGGGATTGCATTGAATCTATAGATTGCTTTGGGTAGTATACTCATTTTCACTATATTGATTCTTCCCATCCATGAACGTGCAAACCCAATTTTAGAGTACCAAATTTGTGTTGTTATTGCTACTTTTGTGTTGAGTAACATCTGACTTATGAGTTTCAGATGCTTTTGTTTCAATAGTGCTAGTTGTGACTGGCACTTGATTCACTAGTTTTTCAGTTATTTCTCTTATGAATTAAATCAATTAAAGCTTATTTTGCAGCTTCTTTTTTTGATTAAAAGATAGTTGGTTTATAATGTGTTCATTTCTGGGGTTGGAGAAGGCAATGGCAACCCACTACCAGTACTCTTGCCTGGAAAATCCCATGGGCGGAGGAGCCTGATAGGCTGCAGTCCATGGGGTCGCTAAGAGTCAGACACGACTGAGCGTCTTCACTTTCACTTTTCACTTACATGCATTGGAGATGGAAATGGCAACCCATTCCAATGTTCTTGCCTGGAGAATCCCAGGGACGGGGGAGCCTCGTAGGCTGCTGTCTATGGAGTCGCACAGAGTCCGACACAACTGAAGCGACTTAGCAGCAGCAGCATTTCTGGGGTACAACAAATGATTTAGCTTTAGATGTTTGTATATACACACACACACATAAACACATATATACACATTTGCCAGAATTTTTTTTCCATTATAGGTTATTTCAAACTATTAAATATAGTTAACTGTGCTATACAGGAAGACCTTGTCATTTATCTGTCTTATAATTAGTAGTGTGTATCTGTTAATTCTAAGCTCCTAATTCATCCCTCCCCCACCTTTCCCCTTTGGTTTGTTTAAGTTTGTTTTCCATTTTTGTGAGTCTGTTTCTGTTTTGTAAATGAGTTTTTTTTTTTGTCATTATTTAGATTCCTCTATTAAGTGATGTCATATGGTGTTTTTATTTATCTGACGTACTTCACTTAGAATGATGATCTCCAAGAACATCCACATTGTTGCAAATGGCATGGTTTCATTCTTTTTCGTGGCCAAGTAATATTCCATTGTGTATATATACCACAGCTTCTTTATCCATTCATCTGCTGATTACAATTTAGGTTGCTTCCATATCCTAGCTATTGTAAGTAGTGCTGTAGTGTACATTGTGATGCATGTATCTTTTTGAATTACTGTTTTCTCCGGGTACATGCCCAGACTTGGGATTCCTGGATCATATGGTAGCTCTGTATTAGTTTTTTAACAAACCTCCATACTGTTCTCCATAATGGCTATACCAATGTACATTCCCACCAGCACTGTAGAATTCTCTCCAGAATTTGCTGTTTGTAGATTTTTTTGATGACAGCCATTCTGACCAGTGTGGGGTGGTATCTCATTGTAGTTTTGAATTGCATTTCTCTCATAATTAGTGACATTGTGCATCTTTTCATGTACAGTTTGGCCATCTATATACCTTCTTTGGAGAAATGTCTGTTTATATATTCCATCCATTTTTGATTGGGTGTTTTGTTTGTTTCTTTTGTTATTTAGCTGCATGAGTTGTTTGTATATTTTGGAGGTTAATCCCTCGTCAGTTGCTTTATTTGGAAATATTTTCTCCCGTTCTGATGGTTGTCTGTTTGTCTTGTTTCTGGTTTCCTTTGCTGTGCAAAAGATTTTAAGTTTAATTAGGTCCCATTTGTCTGTTTTTGTGTTATGTTCATTACTCTGAAAGGTGAATCAAAAAAGATCTTCTGCAATTTATGTCAGAGAGTGCCTATGTTTTCCTTTAAGAGTTATATAGTACATATCATTACATTTAGGTCTTTAACCCATTTTGAGCTTGTTTTTATGTATAATGTTGGAGAATGTTCCTATTTCATTCTTTTACATGTAGCTATTCAGTTTTTCCTGCACTACTTATTAAAAAGACTGTCTTTTCTCCATTGTATATTCTTGTTTTCTTTGTCATGGATTCGTTGACCATAGGTGCATAAGTTTATCTCTGGGCTTTCTATGCTGTTCCATTGATCTATATTTCTGTTTTTGTGACAGTGCCATACTGTTTTGTTGACTGTAGCTTTGCAGTGTAGTCTGAAGTCAGGGAGCTGGATTCCTCCCACTTCATTTTTCTTTCTCAAGATTGCATTAGCTAGTCAGAGTCATTTGTGTTTCCTTAAAAAATTTAAATTTTTTTGTTGTAGACCTGTGAAAAATGCCATTGGTAGTTTGATAGGGATTGCATTGAATCTGTAGATTACTTGTGGTGGTATAGTCATTTTCACAATATTAATTATCCAGTCCAGGACATAGTATATCTCTCCATCAGTTTGTGTCTTTTTTTTTTTTTATTTCTTTCCTCAGGTTCTTATAGTTTTTGGAGTACAGTTCTTTTGTCTCCTTACGTAGGTTTAATCCTAGATATTTTATTATTTTTGTTGCAGTGATTAATGGGATTGTTTCCTTAATTTCTCTTTCTGATCATTCATTGTTAGTGTATAGGAATGCAGGAGATTTCTGTGTATTAATTTCGTATCCTGCAACTTTACAAAATTTGTTGAGGAGCTCTCATAATTTTCTGGTAGCATCTTTAGGGTCTTCTATGTATAGTATTATGTCATGTGAAAATAGTGACACTTTTACTTCTTTTTATATTTGAATTTTTTTATTTCTTTTTCTTCTTTGTTTGCTATGGCTAGGACTTCCAAAAATACATTGAATAAATTGATGAGTGTTGACATCCTTGTCTTGTTCCTGATCTTAGAGGAAATGCTTTCATCTTTTCACCATTGAGTATAATGTTACCTGTAGGTTTGTCATGCTGATGCTGCTGCTAAGTTGCTTCAGTCGTGTCCGACTGTGTGTGACCCCATAGATGGCAGCCCACCAGGCTCCTCCGTCCCTGGGATTCTCCAGGCAAGAATACTGGAGTAGGTTGCCATTTCCTTCTCCAAGGTTTGTCATATATCATGCTTATTATGTTGAGGTAGGTTCCCTCTATGCCAACTTTATGGAGACTTTGTCATAAATGAGTATTGAATTTTGTCAGAAACTTTTTCTGCATCTATTGAGATGATCATATGATTTTTATTCTTCAATTTGTTGATGTGGTGTATCACATAATTTTGCATATACTGAAGAATCCTTTCACCCCTGGGATAAAGCCCACTTCATCATGGTGTGTGATCTTTTTAATATGTTGTTGGATTTGATCTCCTAGTACTTTTTGAAAATTTTATGTCTGTGTTCATCAGTGATATTGGCCTGTAATTTTCTTTTTTTCTGATATCTTTGTCTGACTTTGTTATCAGAGTGATGGTGGCCTTGTAGAATGAGCTTGGGAGTTTTCCTTCCTCAGAAAATTTTTGGAAGGGTTTTGGAAGGATAGAAGTCAAGTTTTCTCTAAATATCTTATAGAAATCACCTGTGAAGCCATCTGGTCCTGAACTTTTGTTTGTTGGAAGTTTTTAAATCACAGTTTCAATTTCAGTACTTGTTGTTAGTCTGTTCTTATTTTCTGTTTCTTCTTGGTTCAGTCTTGGAAGATTGTACCTTTCTAAGAACTTGTCAGTTTTTTCTAGTTATCCATTTTATTGACAAAGTTGCTTGTAGTAGTCTCTTATGATCCTTTGTGTTTCTGTGGTGTCTTTTGTAACTTCTCCATTTTTATTTCTAGTTTTATAGATTTCAGCCCTTTCCCTTTTTTCTTGAGGAGTCTGGCTAGAGGTTCATCATTTTTTAAAAAATATTTTCAAATAACCAGCTTTTACTTTTCATTGATCTTTTCTATTATTTTCTTTGTCTCTGTTTCATTTATTTCTACTCTGATCATTATGATTTCTTTCCTTCTACTAATTTTGGATTTTTCTGGTTGCTTTAGGTTTAAGGTTAGGTTGTTTGAGGTTTTGTTTGTTTGTTTGTTTCCTGAGGTTGTATTGTATTGCTGTAAACTTTACTCTTAGAACTGCTTTTGCTGCATCCCATAGGTTTTGGATTATTGTGTTTTCATTGTCATTTGTCTCTAGGTATTTTTTATTTCCTCTTTGATTTCTTCAGTGATCCATTGGTTGTTTAGTCTCCACATGTATGTGTTTTTTACAGTTTATCTTTCCCTGTAATTTGTTTCTAATCTCAATATTGTGGTCAGAAAAGATTGCTGATACAGTCTCAGTTTTCTTAAATTACTGCAGCTTGATTTGTGACCTAATGTGCGATACATTCTGGAGAAGTTCTATGTGCACTTCAGAAGTGTACTCTGCTACTTGTGTATGAAATGATGTAAGAATATTAATTAAGTCCATCTGATCTAATGTGTCATTTAAAGCCAGTGTTTCATTATTGGTTTTCTGTCTGGGTAATCTGTCCATTGGTGTAAATGGGTCATTAAAAAGTCATCCACTATCGAGTTACTGTCGATTTTCCCTTTTATGGTTATTAACATTTGGCTTATATATCAAGATGATCCTCAATTTCTCTAAGTAGTGACGTGAAGAATTTTTTCATGTGCCTGTTGACCATTTGTATATCTTTGGAGAAATGTTTATTTAGGTCTGCCCATTTTTGATTGTTTTTTTTTTTTTTTTTTTTTTTTTTATTGAGCTGTTTGAGCTTTTCATATGTTTTGGAAATTAAGCCCTTATTGGTGACATCATTTCAAATATTTTCTCCCATTCCATAGGTTGTCTTTTCAATTTGCTTGTGATTTTCTTTGCTGTGAAAAATTTCATGTGTTATTAGGATATGTTGCAGTTTATTTAATTCTAATACAAAGGTAAATATATTGCCAAAAGAGGAATTTGTGACAGAGAACACATTTTGTCATCTTTTATGCCATTAAGCCTTTATTCCTATGCTGAGCTATGCTCAGTCATGTCCTACTCTTTTGTGACCCCATGGACTGTAGCTGGCCAGGCTCCTCTGTCCATGGGATTTTCCAGGCAAGAATACTAGAGTGGATTGTTGTTGCCTTCTCCAAAGGATCTTCCCGGCCCAGAGATCAAACCCAAGTCTCTTGTGTCTCCTGCAATGGCAGGTGGATTCTTTACCACTGAGCCATTTGGCCAATGAAAGTAAAAAGGAACTTAGTTTATAAAAGGTAGATTCAGGATTTAAACCAATTTTCAAGTCAATTATAATCTCACATGATGCCAGTGGGCAACATTTCCAATTCTATTGCATCTTCCAAACTCTTAAGTTATATTTGTTAATTGGTACTAATGAATATAATACTTTTAGGAAAACAGTTGGCCCACTGATCTAATTTGTGATCATTTTTAGCATTTATTCAGCAAGTTAGTTTGATGGAAAGGAATTAGAATTGGTCACAGAATAGGAAGTAGCATTTTACATAGAGATTCAAATTTTAATAGAAATATGACATGTTCTGGGTATGGTTTTGTGATTACTTTAACCCCTTAAGGTCTTGAAGCCTTTTTGCTCATGTACCCCTCAAACACTTAGAAGTTGGCTTATATAATTTTTCATAAGATTCAAATAATTACCAAGAATGTAGTTTCCAGCAGTACAAATGTTGATGTGGCATAATAAAACAGTAACATCACCCCTTTAAATATATACAATGGAATTTAAGTATCAGAAATATTTGATTGCCACTATCACTCATTTCAAATAATTAATGGAAATAGATTTTTTAAAATTTTCTTAAGGCAGTAAGCTCAGTATTAAAAAAAAACTGTCTTCTGGGTTCAGTAATTCAAATTATTATTTGTATAAAATTAATCAAGCTATCATAAATACATTACAGTTTTGATAAATGATTAAACACAAATTAAATTCCTTGAAATTCATTGCTTAGTAAAGTGGAAGTAGAGGAAGTTGAGTATCTAGACAATGACTTGATTGGAGTTATTTTTTTTGTTGTTCAGTCACTCAGTTGTGTACAGCTCTTTACAACCCCATGGACTGCAGCACACCAGGCTTACCTGTCCCTCACCATCTCCTGGAGTTTACTCAAACTCATGTCCATTGAGTCGGTGATGCCATCCAGCCATCTCATCCTCTGTCATCCCCTTCTCTTCCTGTCTTCAGTCTTTCCCAGCATCAGGGTCTTTTCCAGTGAGTCAGCTCTTTGTATCAGGTAGCCAAAGTATTGGAGCTTCAGCATCAGTCCTTCCAATGAATGTTAAGGGTTGACTTTAGGATTGTCTAGTTTAATCTCCTTGCAGTTCAAGGGACTCTCAAGAGTCTTCTCCAGCACCACAGGAGTTATTTTACCTTGTGAAAAGTCCTCTTGTATCTTTATACACATACCCGAAGTGACTTGCAGCACCTTGTACAAGAGATTATTACAATTACTCAGCATCATTTAGTGACTAAGAGTGGGCATTCCAGAGGCAGACCATGTGGACTTGAATTTCAGCTCTGAGCCTCAGCTCTTCCTTTTACTAATTGCATGACTTTGAGAGATCTGCTTAACTCCACTGTTAACTCTTACCTGTAAAATGAAAATAGTGATTGACTGTTGCATGGGTAAAATGAAATAATACATCAGACATGCTTAGGGTAGTGTCTGACATATGAAAGTTTGCTGTACAGTAAATTCTAGATAATCTTTTCAATTATTTTGAGAATTTCATATAAGTATCTTAAAGTGTCTGTGAGCATTTCTCAGGCAGATTTAAATAATTTAAGGATTATCCACTAATAATTTCCTTACTTCTACCCTGGTCGGTCAAATAATTTTCCACATTTTGTACAAGAAGCTAGTAAAGTTTTCCTATGCATGTGTATGCATACATATATTTGTATGCACACATATGTCTTCTTAAGACTGAATACTTAATGTCCACTCATGGCAGGGAAGCAAATGTCTACTCATGGCGGGGAAGCAAATTGTCTTTACCCACAAATATTTGTTAAACACCCATTGAAATTCAGTGAAAGTTATATTTAACAAAGAAGAGGAAAACTGACTCTAAAACTTGCTCTCACTAAAGACTTATGAGATGTATGAAGATTAATAAGCCAATTTTGAAACAAAAACACAACCTCTCTGATTTGAAATGAAACAGTAAATTCAAAGTGACCTAAACAAGAAAGTAATATAGATAACAGGAAGAGCAGATAACAAGAAGCAGGAAGGAAAAACAGTTGTTCATACCTTAAAATTGTAAATCAATTATTTAATAATAATGTAGAATCTAAGCAGAATCAAGGTATATACATTAGCATTAAAGTTATGGGTGTCTTTAATTTTTTCTTCTAAGAATTGTAATAAAACTTGTTAAGCACAAAATGCTAATCTGACGTTATTACTAGAAAATTTTGCTATCATTGCATGAACTGAACTCTCTTACATTGTTAGGAAACATAAGGATATATTTACTTGGTGTATTTCTTTTATATATCCTGATGTATAGAACTAGTAGTTTACTATTAAGATATTTTTTTAAATATACTTTATTTCCTCTAGTACACATTAATTGAATAGGAAAGAACTGGAAAATTAATAACTTTGATGTGAATGTTAGTATTTTGAAGACTAAGATGAGAGACAGGACAATTTCTGTCGAGTGTTACATCAGAGATTTCTACCTTTATAGTTATATACTCTATTTAACTCAGAATTTATCTAGGGACTTTAAACTTCCCACCAAAGTTATATAACAGTTGAAAATTTTTATTTCATTAGGAAATAAAATATTTCATTATTTTCATTAGGAATAATTTTGTTGTGAAGGTTGTTTACCTTTTGAAGTAATTAGTACCATATATCCTTCAATATCCCAGAACCAATGGGAATCGTTATTACATTCATATAAAAACATTGCTTAAATAGAATGGGTATTTTATTGGCCATACATAAGACAGAAACTTCTTTAGAATATCACTTTAGTTGGTAAACCTGGAAAAAATACTACAAAATTTTATTTTAGTTCACATGGTTATTAAAAGCCCTTCTATGCTTAGATATATTTAAAGAGAATTCTATTCTGATGTTACATTTCTGTTGTAAACTTTGAACTATCTTCCTGAGGTTTAAAAAAGTCTACTAGCCTAAAATAAACTTTTAGAAAAGAAGCACATGTACTTCTCTATTGGGGTTTTAGGAGCAGGAATGTCTCAGTTCTTATACTTTTCTCTAATATGTATTTTTTTCTTCCATAATTCTTTTCTGCCCTAAGCCCTTTACAGAACCACAAGAATTACTCCCATTTAGGGATCCCCTTAGTTCTTCCTTTCAGTACATAGACCCTTTTGTCCTTCCTTTACCCTATGTATTAATATGTAGGCCTTTAGGAATTCTAAGTGCCTTAGACTGCAGTATTTCACTTCTGTGGTGGGCCTTTTTGTACATGATATTCTAACCCAGACATTCTTTGAAGTCCAGGCCTCATGAATCTGTAAATGCAAAACAAAATGATTTGGAAATCCTGAAAATATTAGAGACTGTTTTGACTTGTGCCATATTATAGACCTTTAAGTATATGTATGATTTAAACTAAGCTAACAGTATTCCCCAAAAGCTTTCTTAGAGAACCCTATAATGAATAGATGATTTGTTTTTAACTTATCAGTAAAGTTTGCATAAATGGTCTTTTCAGTCTGAAGAATATGAAGTGTGTTCTTAAAAGTAAATAGATAGTCCACTTTTAGTCTTTTTTTTTTATACACTATTTTGCTTGGCAATCCTTTATCCACCTTTGTTGGGAATGTTTTAAGAATAGCTTAAGCTCTTTCTATGAACACAGGTTTCCTAAGCTTTTTCACTGTGCTGATTTGACAAAACCATCCACTGGTACTTCATGAGTCTCAATATGCTCCCTCTTAGTTAACGTGTATTTTCGCTATACAGTTAACACACATAGCCTATTGCTTTGGTTTTCACATGCCCCCATCACTAGATCATAAACTTCTTAAAGGCAGGGGCCATGACTTACTTGATTCTCTTCCCCCATGGCACCAGCTTAGTGGCTTGAATATTAGTACACAGTGAAATTTGTGATATGCAGGAAACTCAAAATATTTTTTTTTTAACAGATTTGGTTCATTTGACTTGTACATCTTCTAAAACAGCAAGAGAAGATTTAGAACCAGTTGTGCAGAAATTGTTTACTCCATATACCGAAACGGAGATAGGTAAGAACCATAATCAGTGATTCATGATGTAAAGGTAATATGACCACTTTACTCTTCTTAGAGATGTCTTAAAGGTTTCTGTAGCCTGAACTGAAATCTGTTATATTCAGCACCAGTACTTAAATGTTTTCCTAGGATGATTAACCACATTCTCTTCCTAAAAATAGGATAGTTTCTGTAAGGATAAAGGAAAATATACATCTCACACACAGTGTATATATTAAGTGCAAAACTATACATTTATATGTGTACATACTTGCATAGAAAAAAACTGTCAGGATATCTGTCAATCTTGGTGAAATTATAGGTAATATATTTTTTTTAATTTTCTTTATTTTATAGATGTTGTACAACAAGCATATATTCCTTTATCAGAAAAAGTTTTCTTCATTTATTAAGGAAAAAAAAAACTTGGTTCGACTGAGAGATTAAACTATTAATTGGCAAATGCAGGAATCCTTCCTGACCAATAATTGTCTTTTAATGCATAGTATGTTAGTGATGTGATATTTAGCTTTCAAGATATATATATCACTTTGCTACTTACTCATGGTGGAAAAATGCTTTCCAGCCATAAATTTTGTAACTTTTCTCCCCACATCATAGGGTAATTCTTATAGATATGAATGGAGCAAATTGTAGTGAATCTTGTGTATAATTGATCAAAACGTAGCCTAATCGATCTTATTCATTTATATGAAGTGATGGTGATTTTCATTATAGGATTATCATGTCCAATTGAATTCTGGCCAGTTTCCTCATTGATTCATATGTCTTCATTTTCTTTGAATGCTATGTTTGTTCAGGCAACAATTTATTTCCTCCCTACTTCCCGTGTTTCCTTTTAGTTCATCTCCTGTGTGTCTTGCTTGTTTTCTTTGCAGAGACAGTGCATAAAGGGGCATTTACATAGGAAAACAAACTGATCCTTTCTGAGGAGCTGTATCTGTATAATTAATTTCATTTTGAGCTGCCTGAATCAAATCCTGCAACCTGAAAATTTATTTCACTTTAGTTTAGAATTTAATTTGTTCCATATTTACTTTCTTTAATTAAAAAATCTCATATAATTATTAGTATTATTGTTAAAAATTTGATTGCAGAGTTATGGTACACAACAATATTCTTAACTGTAATATGAAATCAGTTTTATCTTTGGCTTTAATTACCTTGCTTATAAAAACTCTGAATTCCTTCTTTTTTCTGAAGTTTTTCATAATTTTTTTGTAATTTCATTGTGTGGTGGTCTCAAATAATACACTAAATTTGAGTCTTGTCTCATTGCTCTTCACTTTTTAAATGCATATAATTTTCTTTTTTAAAAGTCAAATTTATGTGTTCATTCCTTAGCATCTTCTAGCCATTTTAGATTTTTAAGCATTAATCTTAATGGTTAATATGATCCCATTTTGAAATGATGTATGGTTCAGAACATGAGTGAAATTCTTCAGTAAGAACTATGTGCTCAGAGGGGTCATCAGGTGCACTGAGGCACTGAAAAGCTAGTTTTCACTGATACATAGGCCTTTTTATCATCAGGATGAGATAGTGGTCATATTTTAATTAAAATGTCAGAACAAATACTGTTGGAGTTATTGAAAATGAATCACCAGATAAAGTGAGCACTGGGCCATGGCAGGTCAAAGAGGCAAAGTCACCTGGAGAAGAGAACTCAATTCATTTTCCTGCCTAAATGAGGAAGAAGGAACTTTATGAACAATATGAACTTTTAATACATTAAAGCACATTCTTCTCTATAGCAAAAGCCCCTGTTTTCATGGACTGGTGGCTTGTACTGTTAATGTTTTAATTATCTTTATATTTCACAATGATATGAAACCTTATGCTTTAGAGCTTTATAAATATTTTGTCTTAAAGTGCATGCCAGAAGAATAACATTATTTAAGCTTATTTTCTTTTTATTCGAGTTCTATGTTCTGTGTAGTGCTTGTGTTTCATGAGCTTCCGTGAAAGTCAGCCTAGTCACTTTAATGAAGTTTATTTATTGTAAAATGTAATGTTCTCTTCTCAAACACAGTACTACTTTTCCTATGTATCTGAGAAATTCAGTGTCCTTGCCTTCTGTTCTCTCTCCTTCCTGGTTCATGCTTAAGATATCAACTAGAGCTCTTATCATATGCTATGCCTTAAAGAAGCATTTGTACTGATACTTCCAAGAGCCCTACTTCCCAGGCCCTTTTAAGAACATCAGAGATCTCTAAATTCTTCCCTGCTTCACAGTGCAAGGACATTTCAGATGTTTTATGCTTAATAAACCTGATTCTATGGGTGAGAAAACGAGATGATTGCTCACCATTCATAGGTGCAATAATTCTTCAATAATCCATGCATGTGTGCATGCTCAGTCACTCAGTCATGTCTGACTCTTTGCGACCAAATGGACTATAGCCCGCCTGGCTTCTCTGTCCATGGAATCTTCCAGGAAAGAATACTGGAGTGGGTTGGCATTTCCTTCTCCAGAGTATCTTCCCAACCCAGGCATCAAACCCATATCTTCTGCATCTCCTGCATTGGTAGGCAGATTCTTTACCACTAGTACCACCTGGAAAGTCCCTAGATTCCATAATATCCTTCTAAACACTGGTAGAATTTTCCTAAGTATTACTTATTTTACTCAGGAAATTAAGATTTTTCCATACAAACTGAAGCAGCAATTTCATTAGTACAGTATCTTCAAATGTGTGCCATGTAGTATCATGACTTGTACCATCTTCTTTCTCTTTTTCCCTCCATTGGGCACAACGTGTGGAGTGTTACCTCATTCCATCTCGTCAGTTCCTATCTCAAAAAGCAGCACTGCCTAAAAACAGGAATTCCCTTTATAGATGTCATTTTGAAAAAGGTGGCAGATGAGGGTATTCAGAATTGCTGGACTGAGAAGTCAAATGCCTTATCTTAATTCCTTTTTGTATTTACTGTGTTCAGTCTAGGTGGTATCTATAGTAGTTTCCTACTCTCTTGGTCTCGTGTTAGCTATGTTGCTAAAGTAGTTCACTCTCTCCCTAAACATGACAAGCAACTGTAGACTATTTGTTGCTTTTATTTGGTGCGCCACTGTTGATTTTCTTTGGGCTACTTTGTTCTGTACTTGCCTCAGTTTAATTTGTGCAAGATTTTATTCTAAATTACCTATTCCTTGTTTAGTCTTTGCACAGTCTAATTGAAATGAGCTTTTACAGAAAACCAATTCTATTTCTGGCCAAGTGATGTATTCCTATCCAAACCTTGGCAGCTTTAATATTTTTTGACAATTGTGCACTGCACAATTGCATGTTATTTTTCCAGCTCTCTGCCTTCAAGCTGGCCTCAAAGAAAGATGAAGCAATTATGTTTCTTTCAGGCTTTTAAGGTCAAAGCACGATAACTCCCTTGTATCTAGACCATTTATCTTCAGCCTATGTTAACTTTTCATCTTCGTGGTTTCCTTTCAAAGCTTCAACCTCTATGAAGTTTCTTTCCTAAATTGATTGGATTATTTATTTTCCCTAACTTGTATTGAGTGAAGGCCCTCCTCTGAGCTGGAACTTTCATAAAATATAAGATAAGCTCTCTTAGTATATGCTTAGAAATGGAATGAGCAATATTAAGGGACTTCCAGACCTTAGCCCACTTTTCTGCAATGCTCCTAGAGTCTGGTTTCACAAGTGATAGGCACTATGTTTAATTATCTTCCTGTAACATTTAACGAAACTAAACTCACTAATAAACTTACTAAGAGCCATATGGTTTTTGCTGTGAAATATGAGTATCTTATGTTCCTTAATTTTGTTAGTAAGTAGTCTTTGCCATCTATTGTGTGCTTACACAAAGCTGGTGATACCTTAGACTCATAGATCTTGGCATTAGAAAGGGACGTCTTAAAGAATCACTTCATCCAGAGTTTCTGTGTCCTATCACATTAATAATTATGGATTATTCAGGATGAACAAGGAAAAGAACATATTTGGTATTCTTATAGTGGAGATATTTTGAGTTAAGTATAATAAATGGCTGTTTGTCCTGAATTGAGGGATGGGACATTCTTTTTAACTGAATACTACAGTTAGCTAACTTTTCTACACTGATTATAAATTAACAAATAAGATTTAATTAACTAGATAATTATACCTTTAGAATTTTCTTTATGATTCCCATAGTTCCTCATGGTCTTGGGTAATTGTCATGTACATCCATTATTACCATTATACAAAATTTGAGTTTTTCTTCAAATTCAGGCTAAGAAAACACTGTAGTCAATAAATATATTAACAGTAATGTTTTCTGTTTTCAACCAAAGAAAATGTAATTATAACATTTCCAAAGAGGAGGGGCATAAAAATAATTATTAAGATAGCAAGGAATGTTGCTGTTCTGTTACCAAGTCATATGACTTTTCGCAACCGCATAGACTGCAGCACACCAGGCTTCCCTATCCCTTACCATCTCCTGGAGTATGCCCAAGTTCATGTCCATTGAGTCAGTGATGCCATCCAGCCATCTAATCTTCTGTCCCCTCTTCTCCTTCTGCCCTCAGTCTTGGATGGCATCAAGGTCTTTTCCAATTAGTCATTTGTTCACATCAGGTGGCCAAAGTATGGGAGCTTCACCTTCAGCATCAGTCCTTCCAAAGAGTATTCAGGGTTGATTTCCTTTAAGATTGACTGGTTTGATCTCCTTGCTGTCCATGAACTCTCAAGAGTCTTCTCCAGCACCACAGTTTGGAAGCATCATTTCACAGTTTGAAAGCAAGGAATAGGCTTTAGTTATTGAAGTTAATAACTTTTTATAGCATATCATACTACCTGAAAACAGAATTAAAATTAGTTCAAGAATTACTCATTGAACATCTGTTGTATACTACGCTCTGTATTAGGGAACATGAAAATTCCAGAGAATAAGGACTAAGTCTACTTAATCTTTGTATCCCTAGCTCCTAGCCTGATGCCTAACATATATAATAAATGCTTGCTGTAAATGAGAGAATGTGTACTGAAAATAACTTACAGTCTCTTAATCATATTTTTCTTGTTGGTTGGCATTACTTTTGTAATCTAGTAGGACAGAGTGTTAGTGAGTGAGGATATCCAAGTTTTAATCTTGTATATACTATTTTTTAATAACAGCTTTATTGAGATTCACATACCATACAGTTTACCCATGTACGGTATAAAATCCAATTTTTTTTTTAATTTGTTGTTCAAACATCACCACAGTCAATTTTAGAATATTTCCATCACCCTTTAGCCATTAACCTGTTCAATTCAGTTCAGTGGCTCAGTTGTGTCCGACTCTTTGTGACTCCATGAACTGCAGCATGCCAGGCCTCCCTGTCCATCACCTACTGCCAGAGTTCACCCAAATCCATGTCCATTGAGTTGGTGATGCCATCCAACCATCTCATCCTCCATCATCCCCTTCTCCTCCCGCCCTCAATCCTTCCCAGCATCAAGGTCTTTTCAAATGAGTCAGCTCTTCACATCAGGTGACCAAAGTATTGGAGTTTCAGCTTCAACATCAGTCCTTCCAATGAACACCCAGGACTGATCTCCTTTAGGATGGACTGGTTGGATCTCCTTGCAGTCCAAGGGACTCTTAAGTGTCTCCTCCAACACCACAGTTCAAAAGCATCAATTCTTCAGCATTCAGCTTTCTTCACAGTCCAACTCTCACTTCCATACATGGCCACTAGAAAAACCATAGCGTTGACTAAACAGACCTTTGTTGGCAAAGTAATGTCTCTGCTTTTGAATGTGCTATCTAGCTTGGTCATAACTTTCCTTCCAAGGGGTAAGTGTCTTTTAATTTCATGGCTGCAATCACCATCTGCAGTGATTTTGAAGCCAAAAAAAATAAAGTCTGACACTGTTTCCACTGTTTTTTTTTACATTAACCTGTACTTTCCCTCAGTTCCTCCCCAACTGAAGTAACTGTAATCTCCTTCATATCTTTTCTTTATTAGCTAAGTGTCATACGCTTATCGGATCTTAGTTCCCCAACTGGGGATTGAACCTCGGCCATAGCAGTGAAAGCACCAAGTCTTAACCACTGGACTTTCAGGGAATTTCCCTACTCCCTGTCTATAGATTTTTCTATTCTGGTCTTCTCATAGTCCTAGGTATAGTATTGACTTTATAATATTTTAAGTTGGTTTATCCATGTGAAACATAAGAAAATCTGTTTATGTTAACTTCTTACTTCACTGGCATAATTTAAAGATGAATATGATCATAAGCACTTTGATACTAGTGATGAGAAATAAGAAAAGTCTAAGGAAATGTGATTGGATTTAAATCTAAGTAACTTACTGATAATCAAAATAATTTTTAAATCTAACTTGTCTTAGGTTGAAAAGCCATCATCGCTTGAAATATCAAATACATGTATTAGAGTGTGCATATGCAGATATACTTTTGTTGAAATACAAAGCTCTGATTTACTATAATGTATAGTTACAACTTTGTTAGTAATTGGCTACATATTATAGTAATTGAGAGGTATGCTGTACTTTAGATATACATAAAATTTATGTTTACATTTAGAAAATGAAGAAATTGAAAAGCCAAGACTTCTATGGGGTCTTTACTTCAATATGAGAGATTCTTCAGATGTCAACAGGAACACTTACAATGATTTACCATCAAATGTTTATGTCTGCTCTGGCCCAGACTGTGCTTTAGGAAATGATAATGCAGTCAAACAGGTAAGGCTGTTGGTCTTTCTCAGTTTTAGATTAAGAAGTTGGTGTGGTAGGGAAAGTGAATTGTTTTTTCCTCTAAGAGGTGGGAAAAGAGACTAAAAAAGCATCTTTATCATTTAATACCATCTCTGTAATTTGCTCCTAAACATTTTCTCTCTGAACAACAAAGCCACATTAAATATATTTCAAATGTAGTATCAAATATTGTCCTGGTCTTGAATATAATGATGAAATACAAGAGAATATTTATGAGTTCCATTTTGGGAATAAGGATAGAAGGTCTTAGAAATACATATCCAGAAAATGAATTTATAATGCCAATATTCTAAAGAGACATTGCTTCTAATTTAAATTGTGGTCTATCAGTGTATTTGGAAATACATGAACTTTTTTCCTGTTTAAACTTGAGTCATTTCAAAAGGTGTGCAACTGGTAAGGCACACAAAATGTATTTTGTAAATGGCATTTTTAAGGCACATTTTTATCATGGAAAAGAACATAGTTTTTCACAGTAAACATGATTCCTTTAATGTTTTGACACAAGCTGGTGTCCAAAAGCTACTATAATAACTGCTGAGGAGTATGTTAAATCAAGGTTGAATTTGTGACAGCACTCCTGGGCAGGGCTATAAAGGTACAAGGTAGGTGACACAAAATGCCAAAAGTGAATTATGACTCTACTAAGCTGAATATTCATATGCATGTACAAATATACTTTTCTGCACTTGACTGAAAGAGAAGAGCAGAAAATACTGTTTTTGAGGCATAAGTCTAACCTTTTCACCAGTATAGTTAGTGCATCTATCTATTGAATCAATAAATGGATAATTTAACATTTTTCTAAGACTACAGGTGGAAATTTCATTCCCCCTAGTGGCAAGGATCTTATAAGAGCAAATGGCTTCTTTGAGCCTTTAATCTAATTTTTCAGCATAGCAGCAAGGCCATGACCCATACATTTACGGTTTTTTGCCAAATTCTTTGTTTTTAATCCTCAGAATCTAATGGTAATCCAGGATAATCATATTTAGTCAATGATAAGAAACAAAAACAGGAAGTCACATCTCTCATCCATTTTTTTGTTCTGTTAGTTTAATAGGAACCCAGAATAGTTCAATATCTACATTTATGGCTTAAAATGGCCCGGTCATTTTTGCTTTGATGTTCCATTTTTTTCCCAAGCAGAAATTACCAACAAGTTATCAGCCAGATAACTTTATTTATCAGTGAACTTTAATGTTTTTAACCAAAATAAAAAGCCTTAAATAAGGACTTAGTATACAAGTGCTAGTGTGATCTAAGATGTAAGCTAGAAGATTATAATTAAAGGATAATTTTATCATGAATTAATTTGCTTCCCAAGAAGATAGACTTGAGTACAATGTTACCACAGAAGAAAACAATAATGCTAGTTTGGGTGCTAATTATTATATGCTATTAATTATAAGTAGGCTTATATTTGTTATATAGCTTTTAACCTCAAATAAGTTTTAGGAGAAATATTATAATGCCTATGTTAAAGGGCATCAATAATAACTTTTAAAAATAGCCAGTTTATTTAGATAAACTGTGTTCTAATTCTAGTGTATTATACTGTGTTCATCCCAAATGCTAATTGATGGCTTCTGTCTTCCAAATTGTCTATAAATATCAGAATATCACCTAAGTTTTGCCCATGTAGGAACATAAGCACTCGGAGATTTCCATTTTCCTTTTTTTTTAAGTAAAATGCTTTATTTTACTATTTGTCAAGTTTGCATCTACTGTTCTTATTTGTAAATGTATAGATGTTGAATAACATAGGCCTGTCTCCCTTATGTTTATTTGAAGCTATGATTTGAAGACATTAAAAATAGGAAGTAATCTGTGTTTAATACTCACAAGTTAAAGTTGTATACAGGAGCATACCAAGACATTCTCGATTATGTAATTCTTTCTGTGACTTGCTAGTTTTGTGGTCTGTGTTCTATTTTTTTTTCTGAACCTCACATAGATACTTCTTTTCTTATATGAGGAATGTTTCATTTACCCATGCATACTGATAAACAGACTGGTCTATAGTCCCTGCTGGTCTATACTCCCAAGGCAGTGATAGCTCACTCCTCTTTCAGGTGTCCCAATTGCCTTGGAGCTGCCACTGCCTTGGGAACAAGAATAGTTAAATAGTGCTGTACTCTGTATTATACTTCAGGTGTGAAATGTGTTAAATTGGCTGATGCTGGACTGGCAGTATAACCACCATTAAAATATTGTTTGTATGGAGAGACCGGCAAATTGCTTATGACTTTTGGTACACAATTTGTAAGTTGAAGATGAGCTTTCTTGGTTGTAAGAACTGTCCAGTTGCTCACATAGTGCAGTAGCATTTACTTTCTCAAGCTATTGAGGGAGAGGGCAATTTTAGCTGTCATATTTCCTGAAGCTTCCATTTACTGTGCATTTTCTATATGCCAAGCACTGTCTTAAGCATTTTATATATATTATCTTATTTAGTCTTCACAACAACTCTATGAGGTAAGTATCTGTTGCATCCCCATTTTACAAATGAGGAAATTAAAGCCCAAAGAGGCTAAATAACTTGGCCAGAGATCACATAGCTGGTAAATTTTGACCCAAGATTTAACCTCAGGTCTGTTGGACCCCACTGCTTGTACACACATGTAGTATACAGTGCTTTCATCTTGTTAATGTAGATGCATCCTAAATACATTAAACTACTAGACTGACAAAATATTTGTTTTTAGACTTCCTTGTAGCTCAAATGGTAAAGAATCTGCCTACAATGCAGGAGACCAAGGTTTGATCCCTGGGTTGGGAAGATCTTCTGGAGAAGGGAATGGCAATCCACTCCAGTATTCTTACCTGGAAAATCCCATAGACATAGAAGCCTGGTGGGCTACAGTCCATGGGGTCACAAAGAGTTGGACATGACTGAGTGACTAACACACACAATGTTAAGTAAACATTAGGAATATCTAAACTACTCAGCTTTTTTTCTCTGTACTTCCCAGTATAAGGAAACTAAGTCACAATATAATTAGCCCTTTTAAATTATTTTAACTACATGAAAGCCTTTACCCTTTAAGCTTACTTCTGGCTTTAAAAGGACGAGGAAGATTAACAGTTGACAATTAAGTACTCTGAACCAACCTCTTTGTGTAACTCTCAGAATTGTGGCTTAGTTGGCAAATGAAATGAAACACACCAAGAAGCTTCCAGAAGACCTTCCAGAAAGTGATGGCGCTAAAATGTTCCAGCAGTTGGAAAGAGAGGAGCGACTTGGGAAAGGCCGGAGTCTGGCCATGGGAAATTGGCAACAACAGGGGCCAGTGGCAGATGGCTTAAAGGGGGATTTCCACATCAGGTAGTGTACAAATAAGGGCAGGACAGCAAAACCTGCAGTTGGTTGGCAGTCTTAGGACACATGTTGTTCATGACAGGAATATACAGAAACAGATTGAGTGGGATCCAGCCACGGAAATTGGGGTTCAGGGGAATCTATCCTATAGAGAGGTGGCAAAAGAGAGACAAGGTGTAAGATACAGAGGAACTGGAGTAGAAGTAAAAGAAAGTAATAATGATTATAGTATTTATATTCAATATTTGCACAATATATAATTTCTAAAATTCTTCCATTTATATATATCCTTACATGTATAGCTACGTGTGTGTGTGTGTGTGTGTATGTAAACTGTATTGTAGAGATGTTGGATATAAATATTACAACATACATTACATATATGTACATACATATGCATACATCATATATATATAGAGAGAGAGATTCTATTCCATGCCTGGCACTACGGATTCAGAGTTAATTAAAACCTAGTCATCATTCCTGGGTGAATCACTGTGTGGTAAAGGATAAAATACTTTGACCACCTCATGTGAAGAGTTGACTCACTGGAAAAGACTCTAATGCTGGGAGGGATTGGGGGCAGGATGAGAAAGGGATGACAGAGGATGAGATGGCTGGATGGCATCAATGACTCGATGGACATGAGTTTGGGTGAACTCCGGGAGTTGGTGATGGACAGGGAGGTCTGGCATGCTGCAGTTCATGGGGTCACAAAGAGTCAGACACGACTGAGCAACTGAACTGAACTGAACTGAACTGAAAGGAGAAAAACATATAAACAAATGACATTGCAGTGTGGTATATACAATAAAAGAATGATATCAGGACTTCTCTGATGGTCCAGTGGTTAAGACTGCATTTCCAATACAAGGAGTGCAGGTTCAATCCCTGGTTGGAGAACCAGAGATTGAAGATCCCACATGCTGCATGGTGAGGCCGTAAACAAATAAACAAAAGAATAGATTTAAAAAAAAAAAAGAATGATATTGAAAGTACAAAGGTAAAATAAAGGAGCCACAAGTTCTATCTAGGAGTCAGAGAACCATACACAGAAGGATATAAAAGATGAGTAGCAATTTTTCATCCAAATGGAAGACAATCAAATTGAAACATTCCATACATGATAGCATTTGCACCAGCCTAGGCTGTAAACATCATAGTTTAAGAAGTCAGTCAGTCAGTTCAGTCATTCTATTGTGTCCGACTCTTTCTGACCCCATGAACTGCAACACTCCAGGCCTCCCTGTCCATTACCAACTCCCGGAGTTTACTCAAACTCATGTCCACTGAGTCAGTGATGCCATACAACCGTCTCATCCTCTGTCATCCCCTTCTCCTCCCGCCTTCAATCTTTCCCAGCATCAGGGTCTTTTCCAGTGAGTCAGTTCTTCGTATCAGGTGACCAAAGTATTGGAGCTTCTTCAGCATCAGTCCTTCAAGTGGATATTCAACACTGATTTCCTTTAGTATGGACTGGTTGGATCTCCTTGCAGTCCAAGAAACTCTCAAGAATCTTTTCCAACACCACAGTTCAAAAGCATCAATTCTTCGGCACTTGGCTTTCTTTATAGTCCCAATTCTCACATCCATACATGAAGAAAAGACTCTATACATGGACATCACCAGATGGTCAACAACGAATCCGATTGATTATATTCTTTGCAGCCAAAGATGGAGAAGCTCTATACAGTCAGCAAAAACAAGACCAGGAGCTGACTGTGGCTCAGATCATGAACACCTTATTGACAAATTCAGACTGAAATAGAAGAAAGTAGGGAAAACCACTAGACCATTCAGGTATGACTGAAATCAAATCCCTTATGATTATACAGTGGAAGTGAGAAATAGATTTAAGGGCCTAGATCTGATAGATAGAGTGCCTGATGAACTATGGAATGAGGTTCGTGACATTGTACAGGAGACAGTGATCAAGACCATCCCCATGGAAAAGAAATAAACAAAATGGCTGTCTGGGGAGGCCTTAGAAATAGCTGTGAAAAGAAGAGAAGTGAAGAGCAAAAGGAGAAAAGGAAAGATATGACCATCTGAATGCAGAGTTACAAAGAATAGCAAGAAGAGATAAGAAAGCCTTCCTCAGCGATCAATACAAAGAAATAGAGGAAAACAACAGAATGGGAAAGACTAGAGATCTCTTCAATAAAATTAGAGATACCAAGGGAACATTTCATGCAAAGATGGGTTTGATAAAGGACAGGAATGGTATGGACCTACCAGAAGCAGAAGATATTAAGAAGAGATGGCAAGAATACACAGAAGAACTGTAAAAAAAGATCTTCATGACCCAGATAATCACGATGGTGTGATCACTGACCTAGAGCCAGAAATACTGGAATGTGAAGTCAAGTGAGCCTTAGAAAGCATCACTACGAACAAAGCTAGTGGAGGTGATGGAATTCCAGTTGAGCTATTTCAGATCGTGAAAGATGATGCTGTGAAAGTGCTGCACTCAATATGCCAGCAAATTTGGAAAACTCAGCAGTAGCCACAGGACTGGAAAAGGTCACTTTTCATTTCAATCCCAAAGACAGGCAATTCCAAAGAATGCTCAAACTACCACACAATTGCACTCATCTGACAACGCTAGTAAAGTAATGCTCAAAATTCTCCAAGGCAGGTTTCAGCAATATGTGAACCGTGAACTTCCTGATGTTCAAGCTGGTTTTAGAAAAGGCAGAGGAACCAGAGATCAAATTGCCAACATCTGCTGGATCATGGAAAAAGCAAGAGAGTTCCAGAAAAACATCTATTTTTGCTTTATTGACTATGCCAAAACCTTTGACTGTGTGGATCACAATAAACTGTGGAAAATTCTGAAAGAGATGGGAATACCAGACCACCTGTGGAAAATTCTGAAAGAGATGGGAATACCAGACCACCTGATCTGCCTCTTGAGAAATTTGTATGCAGGTCAGGAAGCAACAGTTAGAACTGGACATGGAAAAAAGACTGGTTCCAAATAGGAAAAGGAGTACGTCAATGCTGTATCTTGTCACCTTGTTTATTTAACTTATATGCAGAGTACATCATGAGAAATGCTGGACTGGAAGAAACACAAGCTGGAATCAAGATCGCCGGGAGAAATATCAATAACCTCAGATGTGCAGATGATACCACCCTTATGTCAGAAAGTGTAAAGAAACTAAAAAGCCTCTTTATGTAAGTGAAAGTGGAGAGTGAAAAAGTTGGCTTAAAGCTCAACATTCAGAAAACTAAGATCATGGCATCTGCTCCCATCACTTCATGGGAAATAGATGGGGAAACAGTCGAAACAGTGTCAGACTTTATTTTGGGGGGCTCCAAAATCACTGCAGATGGTGACTGCAGCCATGAAATTAAAAGACACTTACTCCTTGGAAGGAAAGTTATGACCAACCTAGATAGTATATTCAAAAGCAGAGACATTACTTTGCCAACAGAGGTTCGTCTAGTCAAGGCTATGCTTTTTCCTGTGGTCATGTATGGATGTGAGAGTTGGACTGTGAAGAAAGCTGAGCGCTGAAGAATTGATGCTTTTGAACTGTGGTGTTGAAGAAGACTCTTGAGAGTCCCTTGGACTGCAAGGAGATCCAACCAGTCCATTCTGAAGGATATCAGCCCTGGGATTTCTTTGGAAGGAATGATGCTGAAGTTGAGACTCCAGTACTTTAGCTACCTCATGCAAAAATTTGACTCACTGGAAAAGACTCTGATGCTGGGAGGGATTGGGGGCAGGAGGAGAAAGGGACGACAGAGGATGAGATGGCTGGATGGCATCACTGACTCGATGGACATGAGTCTGTGTGAACTCTGGGAGTTGGTGATGGACAGGGAGGCCTGGCGTGCTGCGATTCATGGGGTCGCAAAGAGTCGGAAACGACTGAGCAACTGAACTGAACTGAACTGATACATGACTACTGGAAAAACCATATCTTTGACTAGACGGACCTTTGTTGACAAAGTAGTGTCTCTGCTTTTTAATATGATGTCTAGTTTGGTCATACCTTTTCTTCCAAGGAGTAAGCGTCTTTTAATTTCATGGTTGCAGTCACTATCTGCAGTGAATTCGGAGCCCCCAAAAATAAAGTCTGTCACTGTTTCCATTGTTTCCCCATCTATTTGCCGTGAAGTGATGGGACCAGATGCCATGATCTTAGTTTTCTGAATGTTGAGTTTTAAGCCAGCTTTTTCACTCTCTTCTTTCACTTTCATCAAGAGACTCTTTAGTTCTCCTTCACTTTCTGCCATAATGGTGGTGTCGTCTGCATATCTGAGGTTATTGATATTTCTCCCAATAATCTTGATTCCAGCTTGTGCTTCCTCTAGCTCAATGTTTCTCATGATGTACTCTGGTTATAAGTTAAATAAGCAGGGTGACAATATACAGCCTTGATGTACTCCTTTTCCTATTTGGAACCAGTCTGTTTTCCATGTCCAGTTCTAACTGTTGCTTCCTGACCTGCATAGAGATTTCTCAGGAGGAAGGTCAGGGGGTCTGGTATTCCCATCTCTTTCAAAATTTTCCACAATTTGTTGTGATCCACACAGTCAAAGGCTTTGGCATAGTCAACAAAGCATAAGTAGATGTTTTTCTGGAACTCTTGCTTATTCAATGATCCAGCAGATGTTGGCAATTTGATCTCTGGTTCCTCTGCCTTCTAAATCCAGCTTGAACATCTGAAAGTTGACGGTTCACATACTGTTGAAGCCTCCAACAAACAGGTAATAGTGTGTAGCAAAATGTCTGAGAAGCAGAGATGAGGTGAAGTAGAAGATGATGAGAACAGAGAAGATAGGCCTGAAGTGTTTTGTTCGCCATAATCATCTTGGATTTTTATCCTATTCAGTTCAGTTCACTTCAGTCGCTAAGTCGTGTCCGACTCTTGCGACCTCATGAATCACAGCACGCCAGGCCTCCCTGTCCATCACCAACTCCCAGAGTTCATTCAAACTCACGTCCATCGAGTCAGTGATGCCATCCAGCCATCTCATCCTCTGTCGTTCCCTTCTTTTCCTGCCCCCCATCCCTCCCAGCATGAGGGTCTTTTCCAGTGAGTCAACTCTTCACATGAGGTGGCCAAAGTATTGGAGTTTCAGCTTTAGCATCAGTCCTTCCAATGAACACCCAGGACTGATCTCCTTTAGGATGGAATGGTTGTATCTCCTTGCAGGCCAAGGGACTCTCAAGAGTCTTCTCCAACACCACAGTTCAAAAGCATCAATTCTTTGGCACTCAGCTTTCTTCAGAGTCTAACTCTCACATCCATACATGACCACTGGAAAAATCATAGCCTGACTAGATGGACCTTTGTTGGCAAAGTAATATCTCTACTTTTCAATATGCTGTCTAGGTTGGTCATAACTTTCCTTCCAAGGAGGAAGCGTCTTTTAATTTCATGGCTGCAGTCACCATCTACAGTGATTTTTGAAGCCCTAAAAAATAAAGTCTGACACTGTTTCCACTGTTTCCCCATCTATTTCCCATGAAGTGATAGGACCAGATGCCATGATCTTCGTTTTCTGAATGTTGAGCTTTAAGACAACTTTTTCACTCTCCACTTTCACTTTCATCAAGAGGCTTTTGAGTTCCTCTTCACTTTCTGCCATAAGGGTGGTGTCATCTGCATATCTGAGGTTATTGATATTTCTCCTGGCAATCTTTGATTCCAGCTTGTGCTTCTTCCAGCCCAGCGTTTCTCATGATTTAACTCTGCATAGAAGTTAAATAAGCAGGGTGACAATATACAGCATTGACGTACTCCTTTACCCGTTTGGAACTAGTCCAGTCCATGTCCATGTCCAGTTCTAACTGTTGCTTCCTGACCTGCATATAGGTTTCTCAAGAGGCAGGTCAGGTGGTCTGGTATTCCCATCTCTTTCAGAATTTTCCACAGTTTATTGTGATCCACACAGTCAAAGGCTTTGGCATAGTCAAAAAAGCAGAAATAGATGTTTTTCTGGAATCTCTTGCTTTTTCCATGATCCACTGGATATTGGCAATTTGATCTCTGGTTCCTCTGCCTTTTCTAAAACCAGCTTGAACATCTGGAAGTTCACGGTTCACGTATTGCTGAAACCTGGCTTGGAGAATTTTGAGCATTACTTTACTAGCGTGTGAGATGAGTGCAATTGTGCGGTAGTTTGAACATTCTTTGGAATTGCCTTTCTTTGGGATTGAAATGAAAACTGACCTTTTCCAGTCCTGTGGCCACTGCTGAGTTTTCCAAATTTGCTGGCATATTGAGTCCAACACTTTCACAGCATCATCTTTCAGGATTTGGAAGAGCTCCACTGGAATTCCATCACCTCCACTAGCTTTGTTTGTAGTGATGCTTTCTAAGGCCCACTTGACTTCACATTCCAGGATGTCTGGCTCTAGGTTAGTGATCACACCTTCGTGATTATCTGGGTCATGAAGCTCTTTTTTGTACAGTTCTTCTGTGTATTCCTGCCACCTCTTCTTAATGTCTTCTGTTTCTGTTAGGTCCATACCATTTCTTTCCTTTATCGAGCCCATCTTTGCATAAAATGTTCCCTTGGTATCTCTAATTTTCTTGAAGAGATCTCTAGTTTTTCCCATTCTGTTGTTTTCCTGTATTCTTTTGCTTTGATTGCTGAGGAAGCCTATTCTTTGGAACTCTGCTTTCAGATGCTTATATCTTTCCTTTTCTCCTTTGCTTTCTGCTTCTCTTCTTTTCACAGCTATTTTAAGGCCTCCTCAGACAGCCGTTTTGCTGTTTTGCATTTCTTTTCCGTAGGGATGGTCTTGATCCCTGTCTCCTGTACAATGTCCCGAACCTCTGTCCATAGTTCATCAGGCACTCTGTTTATCTGATCTAGTCCCTTAAATCTATTTCTCTTTTCCAAATTTGATTTAGGTCTAGAAGAGTTTTAAGCTAGAACCTGATTGCTTAGCAGGTGAAGAATCTGTCTGCAATGTAGGAGACAAAGGAGACATGACTACCATCCTTGGGTTTGAAAGATCCCCTAGAGGAGGGCATGGCAACCTATTCCAGTATTCTTGCCTGGAAGTTCCCGTGTCATAGAAGCCTGGTGGGGCACAATCAATGGGGTTGCAAACAGTCGTACACTACTGAGCAACTAAGCACAAGGCATAAACAGAATTTCATTTTCCATTGACCCCTCTGAGGGCAGCATAAAGATGGACACAGGAGAATCCTAGAGACAAATTGACTAGTCCAGTTCTGAGATATTGCAGTTGTCCCAGGGAAAGATGGTGCATGTCTGGTCTGTGTCTCTAAGAACAGATGGAGTCAAGAACTAAAAGAACCAAATCAATAGGATTTGGTAATTGCCTCCAGAGAGTGAAGGGGAAAAAGAACTTCTTCACGTAGACTAGGTAGAGATAAAAGACAAAATGACCATTAGAGTAAAGTGTGAGATAGAGGCTCTGTCTGGCACCAGTCCTCCTGTTTCTAGAGACTAAATGTCTCCTTCAAAGATGTATATAATGTGATCCCTGGGTGGAAGCAAGCAAAGCAGGCATTTCAAATATTTAATTTGAAAATAACCATAGTTAAATGGCAGGTCCAAAAATATACCCTTGAATTATACTTAAGAAGGAAAGAAACTGTTGTATTTACTGGATGCAGGAGTATGCAATTAGAGATGGCCAGCTAGCAAATGGTTTTAATTTTACAACCCATATAATGTATTTTGCAGATGCTTGACTCCACCATTGCAGTGCAAAAGCAGCTATAGATAGATAAATGAGAGTGACTGTGTTCCAATAAAGCTTTATTTATGAAAACAGACAACAGGCTGGATCTGGCCTGTGGGCCATAGTTGTCAACTCCTGGCCTAATAGATGACCTTGTGTGTACATTGGCACAGAGGGTTAAAGTGGTACAGACAGACATTGTAAACTTTAAAGCAAAACAACCATATATATTAAAACCCTTTAATGACTTTCTTTTACCAGTAGGGTAGCATGCAAGCTACCTAACTTGGCAGGGACCCCTATCTAACAAAGAAATGTATTCATCTAAATAAAACTAGAAATATGTTTAGAATAGAATAACAATGCTACTTGCCACATTTACATTCTTGTATGTGTGTATATATTTGTTGTTTTTAATTAAGATCACGTTTACTTTCTTATTCTCTTACCCTGCCAGACTAAGCTCAGCTTAAATCTCGACATTTTAATTTCTGTTATTATTAATAACAGTGATAGCAGTTACCATATAAAGAAGCTTATGCTCTTCTATGCTGTAGACAAAAAGAGCAAGGCTCAGACGCTAATTAAACATTCCCTAGATCACATCACTGTTGCATTTGGCATGGTTTTCTATTCAGAGTCCATAGTCTTGGATTATGTAATACTCCTCAAAGCAGAGGGAAGAAAAATAGAAAAGCAAATAGTTGAACAATGAACAATGTTCTTGATTTGAACAGTTGTTAAAATTGGTATACACTAAATTAGACTACAGATATCACAGATAAGCTCTATTAAGAAATTATATAAAGAATATTAAAGGACATTTTATTTCTATTGACTCGTAGAATAAATGACCTTAAAGTCTTGACTGGGCACCTAATCAAGTACTGATATACTTAAAGGGTGGGTCTGAATGAATGTATTTGAGTTCTGAAAGCAGACTTTAGAAGATTATGTATGCTGTGTAAAGTTCTGTAACTTAATGATTATAAGGATGATACTTCATTTTTTAAATTGTTCCAAAAAGATTCATACATTTTAATTTAGTGTTCAAAAACTATTGTGCCCTTTCTTCCCTTGCCAGGCTGAAGCACTTTTCCAACAAATCTGCCCCAACGAAGACTTCTGTCCTCCCCCACCGAATCCTGAAGACATTATCCTTGATGGAGACAGTTTACAACCAGAGGCTTCAGAATCCAGTGCCTTACCAGAGGCCAGCTCAGAGACTCCCAAAGAAAGCTCAAATCTGAGAAACCCAGAGGAGCCCTCTAAATAATGAGTATATACCAAACTGGATACCACGCTGTGGAAAATCCTCCTAGCCTGAGAGTCTTCTTGATGGAAGAACTGTTTGAAAAATGTTACAAAACAGCAGCCAGTTAACATGCAGAATTACCAGTAAAAACAATAAAAGATATCCAAAAGGGGATTTTCCTTAAAGAGGACATTCTAAGACCACAAAACACGTTGTAAAGCACATTGACTTGCCTGCTTTAAGATACCAAACCTGTGGAATTAGCAGATAAAAATTATAAAGTGGATTGATTCCCAAAAATACAGCTATGTTTATGAAAGTAATCCTATGCATTATTAATAATTCCGTGGTATTAGGACAGTTCTGCCTGCCACTTTGCTTGAAAGCCACATATTTGGAATTGGCTCCCAAATTTCCTTTGATTATTTGAGTTATATTTTCTTTATGGGTGTGAGCATCGTGACACAAATGATGAAAGTATATGTAGATATAGTTGAAAAAAATTAAAGTGTCATAATCCAAGAAGGAGCCTGTGTTTGAAATAGAGGTTTGTTTTGTTCTCTATCTTGAGGAGAATTGAAGATACTATATTAAAGTAGACACTTTTACAAACAAGTCATGAGTCCCTTACTCAGTGTTTTTGTGTTTTTTTTTAATGTTAATAGTATTTGTATTTGAGTCCTGAACATTCTACGAAGCTTAGTACTAGAGAAATGAAAGGAAAGATTTGAATAGGCTCCTTTGGTGTTTGGAAATTCTTTCTAGTTGAGTACCATTTCATCCTAGCTATGCTGATATTAGGCAAATATGATGATATTTGCAAATTGCCTAATATGATGATATTAGGCAAATTGTGTACTTTCTGCAGCTCAGTTTCTCCACATGAGTACTGTATAAGAATTATTTTGAAGATATATGCAGTGCTATCCTTAGAATTATTTTTCTGGAATAAAAATTCTTTCAGAATTTTCTCATTGACTTGGGGGTGAATATCAGATCTCATGCAGCAAATAATTGTTTGCTGTCACTTCCCCCAACACAATAAATCACAGTGTTTTTATTGCATTAAGCTTTTAAAATAAAAATCTATTTCTTAAATTAGTATTTAATATTCTTAAAGAAAAGTAAACAAAGTAACATATAGAATTATGGTTTTAAATCTTAATAAGGAAAACACTCTATAAACTCTTCATATTCCTTTTCTAGTAATTAGACCTGAAACCACCAATGACTCTAAACAGAATATGACAATTGATAAACCCTAATATGCACTTAACATAAAAATATAAGGGCTGTGAATAGACAGCAAATCTAGGTACAGTGAGTGCCTGTATTAAAATCTTTCCAAATGCTGAGCTCTGATGATTTCCCTTCTTTGAGCAATAGTTTGGACTTAACAACTTATTTGAATAAATAAATTCATTGAAAGTGTATTGTCATGCTGTCTGGCCTGTATTGCTGATCAGAGAGCCATGGCTACAGTAGAAAGCACATAGTTCTTACATTCTTCAGCTGTAGCAGGGCTTTGACCTCTCCAGATTTCAGCCGGCTCTTTAAGGTCACAGACTCATGAGAAATGGAAAGAATGTAGCTCTTGCCTCAACTTTTAACCCCCCAGCAGGGTTTAAAGTCAGCAGATATAGCTGAATCCAGAGGAAAATCTTCCAAGCCTCTCAGGCTACTTCTAACCCCTCTCCCCATTGCACAGCCTTTACCCTATCTCTTTAATCCCCTCTATCCCTCTCTTCCCTTTTTATAATGTTATACAAATCAGGGACAATAGAATTACATTATAACCTACTTTGTTATGTGGATTCAGATCTGTCTTAAATTATATTTCCTGAAACCCAACTATGGCATGTGCTAAATGCACAATATACACCTATAAGCACTGGGTATTGGTCCTGCCCTGCAGTACCAGCAATATAAAAGGTTCCACTATATGAGAGCATTGAGTTTGAATACAAATGCAGTAAGCTGTACCAATTAAAATATTGTACTTTGTTATAGTCTTATACTTTGTTATAGTCTTAGAGTTAAGGCCTCTTGATATATCATGCACACTTAAGTAAACAGCCAATCAGGGTAGACCCAGAATAACTAGAAAAATTCTGATAGCTTTACTATAGTTCTCTGAACAATGAAGGATACTCTGTGGTCTTGTGGCCCAATCTATACTGTACCCTTTTTCATCCATTAGCCAGTATCAGAATTTCTCTTCTGGATTATTTATTAATACTGTTGAAATGTTTAAAAGCTCCTGAATATCATTAGTTATGATTAAGATAATACACAGCTGTTTAAAACTTTGTGTTAGAAAACTTTAGATACTTCCTTTTGCCTCAGAATATAATAGAAATTATTCTAAAAACATTATTTTCAGCTGTCTTACTGAAAATACTTGTTTTCATAGCTTTAAAGAAAAGCCTTTCGGTTTTATTGTAAAACCATAAGCATGAAGTCATATGAATAAAATTTAGATGTTTGTACATGATGCGGAAATTTCATTTGCTAATTTTAAATTTTGAAAATTGCTGTTATCAAAGAATTGTTATTCCTGTGTTTAAAATGTTTGTGTTATGCATGCTTCTTATTAGCCAAAAGTGATAATACCATTCAGTTCAGTCATCAATATGAAAACAGATTACTAACCCTATGTTGCTACTGTATTTTTGTCTAGTTGGTATGCCTGCCCAGAAAAAAAAAATAAAAATAAAAAATATATATATATATATAATAAACATATATTTTTCTACAGGAAAACTGAGTTATAATTTTCCCATCTGCTATTATACTTAGCTGCTTATAGAAAAATGGTCATGTTAATGGTTAACTTTTGGAATAGTAATTTCTGAGATTGGCAGCCCTCTGCCCAAAATAATGAGCATGCTAATTATTAACTTCTGTCACAGCTATAGTTCTGGAGAAAGCAAAGTATGTCTAAAGTCCTAAAAACCTCAAAAAAAATTTTTTGTTGAAATTTTATTGCTAAATAGTAATGATACTTTAAAGCAATTTTCTTACAGATAAGTATTTACTCCCATTAGGATAATTTCTCTCAACTTCTGATTGATTTTCTTAAATGCATTTCAGAAAGCATGAATATATGGTTATTAGTAATTTGCACACTGTAACAGTAAGTTTTCAGAGGAAATAGTCTGTTTTAACACCTTTCAGGTGTGGTATCCTATTTTTTAATATTAAAATTTTGTATATATGCCAAGAAATTAAAAATTGTCCTGAAAATGATTTATTTGTTGATATTGGTCTATTATTTAACCTCTCAGTTAATTTTCCAGCTATATATTTGATTTTATTTCTAGGCATCTGCCGACTGTGTCAGGCTTTTGAAAAAGGCAATCAAATGATACATGGGTATGATTTATTTAGCAAACTGTTCTAGATGCCAGCATCAAGCTTCATTCTGTTTGAAATCAGTGTTCCGAGGCATGGGGTATGGCATTACAATACACTACCTGCAAACTGTTTTCCCATCTCACTTAGTGTATGAGACTCTGAAATATTTTTCTTATTTACTTCATGAATGAGAATCTGCAATGTGTTTTCTTTGTGGTGGTTGAGTCCCCAGTAGCTTACAACAGATAAGAGACTGTTGATGTTCTTTTCATGCAGAAATAATTCACTGAACTGATTTGTTCTTGAATCAAATAATTAAAGCAGAGTGACATTTTCTGTGAATTCCAGGTAGTTTCTAAAGCTTCTCAGACAGGATGTAGTCAAAAGATAACATCAGTATTTCAAAACTGGAAATGTATCTGTTATTAATAAATCAAGTTTAAAAAAGATAAGGTTAATTGAATTTTTTAAACAAGTAGCTAGATTATCCTTCAAGCACGTTGAAGCTCAGAGTATTCACACTTTTTTAAACAAGTGCTTTAATATGTTTGAATTCTTTAATGATGGCTTTTTAAAAACGCAAGAGGTTTAACCCTTAACATCCTAGGTCACACTTTGAAAATCACTTTTTTTTTTTTCTATTATAGTTTAGCTATGGGGCTGCAATGAGATGCCCTTCCCATACAAGTTGCCACGTCTGCTCTTTGTGGTGATGATGACTCTTAGGACCATTTGACAGATAATCAATAAAACTTGGATTCTAGTAGACTGGAGGGTCTTATCGCCTATCACTACAGGGCGATTTATATTGGTAACACCTATTAATGTTAATAGGACTTGCATGTGTAAGTCTTCTTCCTGTCAGTGAGACAGTTGACCCCTGAAAGAAATATTCTTTAGAGATGGACAGTTTTACTCTAGAAACAGAAGGATCATATGATCTAGCAATTTCACTACAAGGTATTAATATATATCCAAAGAAAATGAAAATGCCAGTTCAAAAATATGCATGCATCACAATGTTCATAGCAGAATTATTTATTTCAATACAGTAGCCAAGACATGGAAGCAAGCTAAGTGTCCATCAACAGATGAATGTATAAAGAAGATGTGATATATATAGATATATATACACAATGAAATATTACTGAGTCACAAAAATGAATGAAATTCTGCCTTTTGCAACAACATGCCTGGACCTAGAAGGTATTATGCTTAGTGAAATAAAGAAAGAAAGGAATGTGGGGCTTCCCTTGTGATCCAGTGGTTAAGAATCCGCCTGCTAATCCCTGGATCCCTGGTCCAGGGATCAAAGACCCCACATGCCATGGAGCAACTAAGCCTGTGTGCCACAACTACTGAGCCAAAGTGTTGTAACTACTGAAGCCTGTATGCTTAGAGCCCATCCTCTTCAACAAGAGAAGCCACCATGAGAAGCCCAGGCAACACAATGAAAAGTAGCCCTCACTTGCCACAACTAGAGAATACCCACACACATCAATGAAAACCTAGTGCAGACAAATATAAAATAATTCTTGAAAAAAAAAAGAAGAAGAAGAAATGAACGTATATAATGAAAGAGAAACAGGCTCTTAGGTATAGAAAACAAACTATTGGTTACCAGTGGAGAGAGGGATCAGGCGTGGAGCAAGATAGGAATATGGAACAAACTACTATGTATAAAATAGATAAGCAACAAGGATGTATTGTGTGGCACAGGGAAATACAGCCATTATTTTATAATGATTTCAAGTAGACTCATTATTCATCTGTAAAACTATTGAATCACTATATAGTACACTTGAAACTGTTATAGTATTGCAAATCAACTATACTTCCATTAAAAAAAAAAAAAAATACTACTACTGAGTGGAGATCATGCCAGCGGCTTTTATCCAAATAGAGCTACTGATGGAACAAATGAGTATGTAAATTGAAATGTGGACTTATTTTTTTTAATCGAAGAATGAAAAGATAGAAATCAATAGATTCAGAAGATCTATTCGCTTTGCTTACATACATGTTAAATTACGACTCCTCACTTCCTCAACTCCCTCATTCAGTTGAGCACAACATCTTATTGATTTTATCTCAGAACATCTTCCCAGGTGGCGCTAGTGGTGAACCCACCTGCCAATGCAGCAGACATGAGACACAGGCTCAATCCCTGAATTGGGAAGATCTCCTGGAGGAGGGCATGGCAACCCACTCCAGTATTCTTGCCTGGAGAATCCCATGGAGAGAGGAGCCTGGCGGGCTACACTCCATAGGGTCGCAAAGAGTTGGACACGACTGAAGCGACTTATCACACTACATTTTACTGATCACAACCTCCTCTCTATTTCCACAACCCTCTATTCTCATTCTCTTTCAGATTATTATAATCAGTCTTCCTGACACCAAGCTCCTCATTCTATTCCACCTACCCACTGAGGCAGAAACAATTGCATGGATTCCTTCTCCTGCTTAAATATCATGAGAAGGGATCCATTTAGCACAGTAACACACCAAAGTTAAGGAAGAATAAAGCCCTTGAGGGAGCATTCATTCCCAGCCTACACCAAATGTGTCAGGGGTAGCTTGGGCAGAGAGAAGAGTAGAAAACTGACAGGTAACATGTGTAGTGCCTATTATGTACCAGGCACTATTCAATTATTAATAAAACTTTTAACCTGTGGGTACCATTATCATTCTCCATTTTACAGTTGAGAACTTGTCAAGAAAACTGAAGCACAGAGATAAAATTACTTGCCCAATACTGCACAGTTAGAAAGGCTTTGATTGTTTCTCCTAATTCAGTATACACTGAAACATGTTTGTGATCTACTAGTAGTAAGATTATATTCTTTCTCATAATGAGCTGTATCTGTTTGCCCTACTAGTGGTAGAATTTCACCTAAAAAAATACAAATAAAATCCCTGATCTTGTAATTTTTGTCCTTAAAATCTCTTCCATATCAAATACAGTCTGATCTCTTCAGTATAGCATATGAAACCACACCCTTCGAAAACCAAAATATTCCTCTTTGGCTTCATCTATCATTCTACCCCCCTCCCCAACTCACACAATGAACTTCTCAGTATCTTCAAACTCTTTGACCCCTTGAATATACCACTTCTTTTTTGGAATTTCCAGGCATCTCTGTGCTACCACCACACCCCTTCGCCTTACCTTTCTTTTCATACTTTTAAATCCATCTCTAATGTCACTTCAACTGCTAACACTTGGGCAGCTCCATGAGGCAAAGTTACTTTTCCCTTTGTGCTCCCCACCCAGAACTGATCATAAAGCCCTTATCTCATAGGAATCCAAGTTTTTTAAAATATTGTTTCTGTCTCCTAGGTAGTAAGCAACTTTAGGGCAGGTGCCCTCCTTGCATCTATACCACCTAACAACACCTGGTATGGCCATACATCTCCTGCATAATCCTGCTTCTGTGACTACAGTGGTTTCTATTTTGGATAGAGACATGCTCCTGCTCCTCTTTGGAACTGAAACCCATAAAGAGCTTGACTTTCTGAGTGGCTGACCCATAACACAAAATCTCTTCAGTTATTTGCTGTTGTTTAGTCGCTAAGTCCTTTCCAACTCTTTGCCACCCCATGGACTGTAGCCCTCCAGGCTCCTCTGTCCATGGGATTTTCCAGGCAAGAATACTGGAGTGAGTTGTCATTTCCTTCTCCAAGGGATCTTCCGGACCCATGGATCGAACCCATGTTTCCTACATTGGCAGGCGGATTCTTCACCACTGAACCACCTGGGAAGCCCTCTGTTTAGCTCTCAGTTCAGTTCAGTTGCTCAGTCATATCTGACTCTTTGTGACACCATGGACTGTAACACGCCAGGCTTCCCTGTCCATCACCAACTCCCGGAGTTTGCTCATACTCATGTCCATTGAGTTGGTGATGCCATCCAACCATCTCATCCTCTGCCATCCTCTTCTCCTCCTGCCTTCACTCTTTCCCAGCATCAGGGTCTTTTCCAATGAGTCAGTTCTTCGCATCAGGTGGCCAAAGTATTGGAGCTTCAGCTTCAGCATCAGTCCTTCCAATGAATATTCAGAACTGATTTCCTTCAGGACTGACTCGTTTGATCTCCTTGCAGTCCAAGGGGCTCTCAAGAGTCTTCTCCAACACCACAGTTCAAAAGCATCAATTCTTCAGTGCTCAACTTTCTTTATGGTCCACAGCCTTGTCTGACTCAATGAAACTATGAGCCATGCTGTGTAGGGCCACCCAAGACAGACAGATCATGGTGAAGAGTTCTGACAAAACGTGGTCCACTGGAGAAGGGAATGGCAAACCACTTCAGTATTCTTGCCTTGAGAACCTCATGAACAATATGAAAAGGCAAAATATATGTGTGTATGTATGTGTGTGTATATATATATATATATATATATATATATATATATATATATATGACACTATTTAGCTATGGAGAGCTACATTTTCTACTGTGTGGCTAGGAAAGCCAAGACAGTTTGCAAAGAAAGAAGCATTGATGAGACACAGAACTGACAAATGAACCTAAAATTGGTTTCTGAGAGCTTTCTAAAACCACAATCAGGTCCTCCCTGAGGCCCAGTATCATTCTTGCCATTGTTTTGGGGTTTTTTTGTTTTTTGTTTTAAGACATTTCTTTCTCATAATCAGATTTCTTTTGATGTTCAAGATATACATGTTGAATTCTGATACTTACAAAAACTAAATTATAAATCTTTATTTTAAATAAATATACCTGGAAAATTTTTTTATAAGAGCCTTCCAAACTACTTCTATCTCTGTAATTCTGTGTATAGGTTTGTGAATGCATTTGTATACCCTGGGAATTTAGATTTTTACTGATTAGGAAATGTCATAAAATGTTCAGGTCCAAAGTTCTACACAGAAAGAAGAGTAAATTAAGGAAGAAATAAAAATGTTGTCTACACTTGGGAACTTCAGCAAAGGATTATCTTGGTAACTTCTAACCACTACCTAACCACTTCTAACCACTATTTTTATTCTGAGAAAAACTGCAGGAGAGGCAATACTCACTAACAAGTATGTGCTGTAAAAAGCAACTGTTGTTACAATGGAAGTCAACTATGGGTACCTAAACCTTTAGTACATGTGATGTGAAGTTGTCCTTTTTGATTTGGATTTATCTTATAAATATGTTTCCAAAATAATACTTTGGAATAAGACTCTTAAGTTCAAATATGGTCTACAGTTTTGCAGAAGTTCACCTTTGTTTGGTATGGAAGCTATTTGCATAATATATAAACATTTAAGTTTTACAGATAATTAAATTATCAAAGCATTAGATATAAGGTATACCCTAAGGAGCTTAGAATTTTTAAGTCAGAAATGGGCAAAGTACCAGAAAGTGATTTCCTTTGGTTGAGCTTATGTAATAGGAACAAAAAGATTTGTGCAGAACTTGAAACTTCTTTCTATATGTTTTTATTATGACTGGAAAAAATTGCCTACAGGAAATGTTTTTCCTTTTATAAATCTTGATTTGAAAATTATAGGGACAGATAAACTGAACCTTGAACATCATTTGTCTTTCAGATATTCTGAAAGTAATTTTTGACTGTTAGATTTGAGATGCTAACAGGTGGTGCTGGTGGTAAAGAACTCTCCTGCCAATTCAGGAGACATAAAAGACATGGGTTCAATCTCTGTGTTGGGAAGAGGAAGATATCATGGAGGAGGGCACAGCAACCCACTCCAGTATTCTTGCCTGGATAATTCCATGGACAGCAGAACCTGGCGGGCTATGGTGCATAGGGTAACAAAGACTCAGCCACAACTAAAGTGATTTAGCATACTCAGATACATCCTGTTTTAAGATTTAGCATACTCAGATTCATCCTGTTTTAAGAGAAGAGTCTCTAAGAATATCTAGATTCATAATGCACATTTTGGAGGGTGACTGTGCCCATTACAAAGTAGTTCTTTGCTTTACCAACAAATTCAAGCTGCTTTTAAGCAGGAGTTCCTAGGAGTTCCCTGATGGTATATATCAACATTGCATAACTTCTAGACAGAAAGAGGTAGGTGTGGTAGGTAGAACCACTGCCAACTGAAGATCAAACTGAGAATAAAGCAATTCTAAAATGATTGTGGAAGTAAAGGAGAAGATATGGACTGACAGAAATCTGGTTTGAGAACAACTTTGCAGGAATACATGTGTGGTATAACATATGTTGCACTTAAAGTGAAGATTATTTGGGGACTACAGTTCCCTCCTATAGTAGAACCCATCAATCAGTTTGCCCCCAATAAGTCTATGTGAAACTGCCATTCAAAAATACTCCTTACACTTGGTTCATATTTTTCATTAATACTACATGGCCAAAATCTTCTTGACCAAAAGATTATATGGTGAATAGTTTTTTCCCCTCATTTTGTTAGATGTCTAAGAGTAATTTGTAAAATCATGGAATTTTCAATGTGGTTCAGGCCTTATAAATAAGCAAATGTTGATCTTCTTCAGTAAAACCTGGGAAGTCTGCCTGTGTAAGCCTATTCTCACAAATGGAAAAGGGAATACTATCCTCTGGAAATGTGAAATATAATGTTTTCAATATATACTTAAGATTGAGGGGGCTAAGCAGAGCTGGGGGTAGGATCTTAAAGTTATGGCTCAGGCCATATGATTCTAAGTAGCCACTCTTGATGGAGTATTAGGGTGGCTTCTGCTGCCCCCGCCATATCCCTTCTTTTGTCAACTTCACCCTCTGGGGGATAAGTAGTATGAGGGTGCAACGGCAGGAACACCTTGGCAATATCAATGAAAAAAAATGTTGCCTGCCATATCAGTAAGCAAAGGATGTTGTAGCCATCAAGCCACCATATAACAGCTGCCTTGAGAGCAAGCCCTGAGGGAACCTGGGATAGAAACAGGATACCCACTATCAAGCAGTCAATGGCTGCATCCACCCCCTGGACAGTGCACCCTGAGGAGACTCAGGATGAGAAGTCACAGATACTGACCCTTGGTAGCTGACATTCACATCAAAGGAATGATTTCAATGAGCTGTGACTTCTGCAACGACTGGCTCAGCAGTAAAGAATTGACTGCAATGTAGGAAACCCAGATTGGATCTCTGGGTCAGGAAGATCCCCTGGAGGAGGGCATGGCAACCCACTCCAGTATTCTTGCCTGTAGAATTGAATGGACAGAGGAGCCTGGTAGGCTACAGTTCATGGGGTCACAAAGAGTTTGACACGATTGAGCAACTAACACTTTCACTTCACTTTTTTCTCCACTTATTTGTAACACTTGGCAAACTATTCTCTCCTCTCTCATCATCCATTTCCTTGTTTGTTCATTGGTAATGATGATAGTACCTACTGCATAGGCTTTTTGTAAGAATGAATATGAGAAAAATCATGTAAGCACTCAACAAAGTGCCTGGCACATAGAAAAGCCCTCAATAAGTGGTAGCATTGCGGTTGTGTGATTAATGTGAGTCAGGTTTAGGACCCAGGTTTCCTAATTGCCACTGTTCTCTTCACCATGACTGCAATGGCATAACTGCTAGAGAATCTTTAGTAAACTTAAACATATATTTTCTAGGTATACCCCATTAATCAGACCAGAGTTCCTCTCATTACCAGTTAGTGGGTTTAGATATTTTCACCTACAAGATAAAAAGTGACATCTATAATTCCATTAAAAGAGACAAATAAATCTAAATATTCAGTTTCAATCCCAAGAGAAACAGCACAATATACTCTCCAAGTTGCACTTTATAAATTAAACTGCTTCTGAATACCTAAAATTTAGTCATGAGACACAGGAAACTCAGGAGGAATGCAACATTCAAGCTTTTGTTGTTGGAAAAGCATTTGTTATGGATTCCATCACTAGCTTTATTTACAGGCCTTTTACCCATATTCTAATAGTGATTGGTGCATCACAGGCTGAAAAGGAAATTTCATGGAAATACCGTAAATCTTTGCAGCAATTGGGACTTAGAACTTGACAAGGAAGAGCCAAACAGATGCAGTGGCTGTCTGCATAGGAGGTCTGATCAAAGGGAACTAGAATAGAAAGCACTACATGTGCCATAACTTGGACAGACAATAAATATTCAACTAACAATACTATTTGTGGTAAGAATATCTACTTGGATGCATATCAGGAATGTGGTATATATTTAAATAAAGTTTTGTAACAAGAGTCATTGACTTGTTTTTCTGCTCATGTTGCAGTCCAGACCAAAAAACATTTTACTGGTATTTTCTATAAAAACTTCAACCTCTGCATAGAAAGTTCTTTGAAAAATATCTCACTTTGAGCACACTAATGGGCACTCTTTCCCTCCTGCTTCTTCAAATATCACAATACTTGTCTGAATGAGCAACGTTGATATTGTATACACAAAAGTTAATGCTTCTGCAGCAATAAAAATAATCTTAAAAGAACATTAAAAGAATATAGATGTATATATAAGCAAGGGATCTAGGAAAGTTCCTTAAATGTAGTAATCCCTATCAATGTTTTATAAATAAATAGGTAATTAATGTCATGGGGAAAATCCACAATATATGGTTAAACAACAACAAAAGTAAGCAAGTTACAGCTATACATCTGGAACTGACTCAACATTGTT
Source organism: Bos indicus (assembly GCF_029378745.1). NCBI lineage: Eukaryota > Metazoa > Chordata > Mammalia > Artiodactyla > Bovidae > Bos > Bos indicus. Next base: position 72,235,502 of record NC_091789.1, read on the forward strand.
AAACTAAGTTCCAATTTTTTAATTTAATTTTATTTTATTTATTTTTTTTTAAATCCTTTATTTCTCATGTGTTCCCCATCCTGAACCCTCCTCCCTCCTCCCTCCCCATACCATCCCTCTGGGTCGTCCCAGTGCACCAGCCCCAAGCATCCAGCATCGTGCATTGAACCTGGACTGGCATCTCGTTTCATACATGACATTTCACATGTTTCAATGCCATTCTCCCAAATCTTCCCACCCTCTCCCTCTCCCACAGAGTCCATAAGCCTGTTCTATACATCAGTGTCTCTTTTGCTGTCTCGTATACAGGGTTATCGTTACCATCTTTCTAAATTCCATATATATGCGTTAGTATACTGTATTGGTGTTTTTCCTTCTGGCTTACTTCACTCTGTATAATAGGCTCCAGTTTCATCCACCTCATTAGAACTGATTCAAATGTATTCTTTTTAATGGCTGAGTAATACTCCATTGTGTATATGTACCACAGCTTTCTTATCCATTCATCTGCTGATGGACATCTAGGTTGCTTCCATGTCCTGGCTATTATAAACAGTGCTGCGATGAACATTGGGGTACACGTGTCTCTTTCCCTTCTGGTTTCCTCAGTGTGTATGCCCAGCAGTGGGATTGCTGGATCATAAGGCAGTTCTATTTCCAGTTTTTTAAGGAATCTCCACACTGTTCTCCATAGTGGCTGTACTAGTTTGCATTCCCACCAACAGTGTAAGAGGGTTCCCTTTTCTCCACACCCTCTCCAGCATTTATTATTTGTAGACTTTTGGATCGCAGCCATTCTGACTGGTGTGAAATGGTATCTCATAGTGGTTTTGATTTGCATTTCTCTGATAATGAGTAATGTTGAGCATCTTTTCATGTGTTTGTTAGCCATCTGTATGTCTTCTTTGGAGAAATGTCTATTTAGATCTTTGGCCCATTTTTTGACTGGGTCATTTATTTTTCTGGAGTTGAGCTGTAGGAGTTGCTTGTATATTTTTGAGATTAGTTGTTTGTCGGTTGCTTCATTTGCTATTACTTTCTCCCATTCTGAAGGCTGTCTTTTCACCTTGCTAATAGTTTCCTTTGATGTGCAGAAGCTTTTAAGTTTAATTAGGTCCCATTTGTTTATTTTTGCTTTTATTTCCAATATTCTGGGAGGTGGGTCATAGACGATCCTGCTGTGATGTATGTCAGAGAGTGTTTTGCCTATGTTCTCCTCTAGGAGTTTTATAGTTTCTGGTCTTACGTTGAGATCTTTAATCCATTTTGAGTTTATTTTTGTATATGGTGTTAGAAAGTGTTCTAGTTTCATTCTTTTACAAGTGGTTGACCAGATTTCCCAGCACCACTTGTTAGATTGTCTTTAATCCATTGAATATTCTTGCCTCCTTTGTCAAAGATAAGATGTCCATATGTGCATGGATTTATCTCTGGGCTTTCTATTTTGTTCCATTGATCTATATTTCTGTCTTTGTGCCAGTACCATACTGTCTTGATAACTGTGGCTTTGTAGTAGAGCCTGAAGTCAGGTAGGTTGATTCCTCCAGTTCCATTTTTCTTTCTCAAGATCGCTTTGGCTATTCGAGGTTTTTTGTATTTCCATACAAATTGTGAAATTATTTGTTCTAGCTCTGTGAAGAATACTGTTGGTAGCTTGATAGGGATTGCATTGAATCTATAAATTGCTTTGGGTAGTATACTCATTTTCACTATATTGATTCTTCCAATCCACGAACATGGTTTATTTCTCCATCTGTTAGTGTCCTCTTTGATTTCTTTCACCAGTGTTTTATAGTTTTCTATATATAGGTCTTTAGTTTCTTTAGGTAGATATATTCCTAAGTATTTTATTCTTTTCGTTGCAATGGTGAATGGAATTGTTTCCTTAATTTCTCTTTCTGTTTTCTCATTATTAGTGTATAGGAATGCAAGGGATTTCTGTGTGTTGATTTTATATCCTGCAACTTTACTATAGTCATTGATTATTTCTAGTAATTTTCTGGTGGAGTCTTTAGGGTTTTCTATGTAGAGGATCATGTCATCTGCAAATAGTGAGAGTTTTACTTCTTCTTTTCCAGTTTGGATTCCTTTTATTTCTTTTTCTGCTCTGATTGCTGTGGCCAAAACTTCCAAAACTATGTTGAATAGTAATGGTGAAAGTGGGCACCCTTGTCTTGTTCCTGACTTTAGAGGAAATGCTTTCAATTTTTCACCATTGAGGATAATGTTTGCTGTGGGTTTGTCATATATAGCTTTTATTATGTTGAGGTATGTTCCTTCTATTCCTGCTTTCTGGAGAATTAAAAAAAGCAGGTTACAGAAATAGAATGTATAGCACATCTCATTTTGTATAAAGAATAGAGAGCGGTCTACATGCATATATGTATGTTTGTGTGAACTCTAGAACAATACACAAAAAAATGGTGACATTAGTTATTTTTGAATTGTGCAAATATTGAATAATGTTTTCCCTTTATAATTTTTGAATTTTCTACATTTTTGACATATTCATTCATCAGCACTTCTAATATCACTCCTCACCAGATGTGTAACTCTGTTCTTTCAGATATTTTACTATGTATACACACATGTACACACTGACTGACACACTCGGTATAGGGTACACAACCTTTGTAAAAAAATTTAAAGTAAATTGGCTTATATCATAGTTCTGTAATAGCTTTTTACAAAACAATGTATCTTGGACACCATAAAATCCAATAAATAAGAACTGCTTACCCCTTTTTCATTGCTGCTTAGTGTTCCATGGTATGAAATTCATTTAACCAGTCATTATTATTGAACATTTAGGTGTTTCTAGTTTTATTGCTACTGCAAGCAGTGATTCAATGAACATTTCATATGCATATTTCCGTTCACATGCATATTTATGATGAGTGAATTCTTAGAGATTAAATTCCTGGGTTAAAGAATATGTACATTTAAAACTTTGCTAGAAATGGACAAATGGTACTCCAAAAAGACTTTATCAATTTGCACTATTTGTACTAGATGTTATTATTCCTTTACTGTCTGCCAGTCTGATGGGCAAAGACATGGCATCATATTTTTATGCTTTGCATTTCTCTGATTACTTTTACATCTGAACATATGTTAATTGGTGATTTTGAATCACCTCTTCCGTGATTTACCAATCCATGCCCTTGCTGCTTTTATGATTTGTTAACAGTTCTTTTTATATTATATGTACTTACTTTTGTTATATACGTTGTAAATATTTCCCTCCAATTCTGGATTTTAAAATTGTTTATGGGGTGATTTGTTACATAGAAACTTTAAATTTTGATGTAGTCAAATCACTCAATATTTACCCTTATGACTTCTGGGCTTTGTGTCTTGTTTAGGAAAGTCTTCCCCAATTTGATATTATGAAAATAAATCCTATATGTTGTTTAAATACTATTATGACATTGTTTAACATTTAGATCTTTGTATGTGTGCCCAGTCACTCAGTCATGTCCAATCCTTTGCAACCCTTTGGATGGTATAGCTTTTCAGGCTCTTCTGTCCACGGGATTCTCCAGGCAAGAATACTGGAGTGGGTTTCCATGCCCTCCTCCAGAGGATCTTCCCGACCCAGGGCTTGAACCCAGGTCTCCCGCATTGCAGGCAGATTATTTACCCCCCTGAGCCACCAGGGAAGCCCAAGAATACTAGAGGAGGTAGCCTATCTCTTCTCCAGGAAATCTTCCTCATCCAGAAATCAAACTGGGGTCTCCTGCATTGCAGGCAGATCCTTTACCAGCTGAGCTACGAGGGAAGCCTGGGAACCAGAAATCTGATCCCTTTTTCTACAAGTTTGTTTGTTAATTGTCCTACAACACTATGTTAGTTCCTGGTGCACAAAATGGTGATTCATCGTTTCTATACATTCCAAAATGTTCGCCACAATAACTCCAATTTACTTTATATTACCTTATTATTGATTGTATTCCCCATACTGTATATTTCATACCCATGACTTGTTTACTTTGTAACTGGAAGTTTGTACCCCTAATCTCCCTCACCTGTTTTTCTCCTCCTCTTACCCTCACTTCCCTTTGGCAACCATCTGTTTCCTGTATCTATGACTATTTTTCTTTTGTTTATTTGTTTTGGTTTTTTAGATTCCGTATATAAGTGAAATCATATGGTATTTGTCTTTATTTGTCTGAATTATTTCACTTAGCATAATACCCTGTAGGTCTATCCATTTTGGTGAAAATGGCAGAATTTCATTCTTTTTATAGCTTAATAATATTCCGCTGGAATATTATTATATTTAAATATTATAGTATTATAATGGATTATAATGTTTACTCCACACATCTTCTTTATTCACTTTATTCACTCACCTATCCATGGACACTTGGGCTTCCCAGGTGGTTCAGTGGTAAAAAATTTGCTTGCCACTGCAGGAGACATAAGAGACATGGGCTCAATCACTGTGTCAGGAAGATCACCTGGAGGGGGACATGGCACTCACTTCAGCTTTCTTGCTTGGACAATCCCATGGACAGGAGCCTGGCAGACCACAGTCCATAGGGTTGCACAAAGTTGAATATGACTGTAGCGATATAGCACACATGCATCCATGGTTACTTAGGTTGATTCCCTATCTTGGATATTGTAAATAATGCTGCAGTGAACATAAGGTTGCATTTACCTTTTCAAATTAGTGTTTTCATTCTCTTCAGATAAATATCCAGAAGTAGAATTGCTGTATGTTTGGTAGTTATTATTTGATTTTTTTGAGGAACATCCATACTGTCTTCTATAGTGGCTGCACCAATTTACATTCCCACCAAAAATGCATGAGGGTTCCCTTTTCTCCTTGCCAACAATTGTTATTTATAATCTTTTTTTTCTTGAAATATATTTGATTTGCAATATTATGTTAGTTTCAAGTGTACAGCATAGTGATTTGATATTTTTTGTACATACTCCATTACAGCTTATTTCAAGATAATGGCTCAAATTTCCTGTGTTATATGGTATATCCTTGTTACTTATCTATTTTATATATAGTAGTTTGTATCTGTTAATCTCATACCACTAGTTTGTCCCTCTCCCCTTCTCTCTCTGTTAACCACAAGTTTGTTTTCATATTTGCGAGTTTGTTTATGTCTTGCATTATACATTCGTTTGTATTATTTTTAGATTCTGCATATAGGTGATACCATGAAGTATTTGTCTTTCTCTGTCTGGCTTAATAAACTAAGCATAATCCATCCATGGTGCTGCAAATGACATTATATCATTCTTTTTTTATAACTGAGTAATATTCCTTGGGTATATGCACCACATCTTCTTGATCTAATCATCTGTTGATGGGCACATGGACTGCTTCCATGTTATGGCTATTGTAAATGGTGCTGCTATGAAAATTGGGGCATGCATATCTTTTCAAATTAGAGTTTTGATTTTTTTCAGATATAACTGGAGTTTTTGGATGATATGGTAGTTCTACCTTTAGTTTTTGAGGAACCTCCATGCTGTTTTCTATAGTGGCTGCACCAATTTATATTTCCACCAACAATATACAAGTATTTCATTTTCCCCACATCCTCACCAACAATTTTTATTTATGGTCATTTTGATAAATAGCCATTCTGACAGGTGTGAGGTGATACTCATTGTGGTTTTGATTTACATTTATCTGTTGAATAATAATAAGCATCTTTTCATGTGTCTGTTGGCCATCTGTATGTCTTCTTTGAAAAGATGTCCATTCAGATCTTCTGCCCATTTTTCAATTGAGTTTTTTTTTGGGGGGTTGATGTTGAGTTTTATGAATTTTTATATTTTGGATATTAACCTTTTATCAGATATATCATTTTAAAATATATTCTCCCATTCAGTAATCTGCCTTTTAATTTTGTGGACAGTTTCTTTTGCTGTGCAAAACATTTTCATTTGATATAGTCCCATTTGTTGATTTTTGCTTCTGTTTCCATAGCCTGAGGAGGCATATCCAAAAAACATTTCTGAGACTGATGGCAAGAGTGTACTGCCTATGTTTTCAAGTTAAATTGGGTCAGTGAGCTGAGGGCAGTTCAGTTCAGTTCAGTCGCTCAGTCATGTCAGACTCTTTGTAACCCATGGAATGCAGCATATCAGGCCTCCCTGTCCATCACCAACTCCCATACTTTATTCAAACTCATGTCCGTTGAGTCAGAGATGCCATCCAATCATCTCATCCTCTGTTGTCCCCTTCTCCTCTCACCTTCAATCTTTCCCAGCATCAGGGTCTTTTCAAATGAGTCAGCTTTCGCATCAGGTGACCAAAGTATTGGAGTTTCAGCTTCAACATCAGTCCTTCAAATGAACATTCAAGACTGATTTCCTTTAGGATGGACTGGTTGGATCTCCTTGCAGTCCAATGGTCTCTCAAGGGTCTTCTCCAACACCACAGTTCAAAAGCATCAGTTCTTCTGTGCTCAGCTTTCTTTATAGTCCAACTCTCACATCCATACATGACTACTGGAAAAACCATAGCCTCTACTGGACAGACCTTTGTTGGCAAAGTAATATCTCTGCTTTTTAATATGATGTCTAAGGTGGCCATAACTTTTCTTCAAAAGAGTAATCATCTTTTAATTTCATGGCTTCAGTCACCATCTGCAGTGATTTTGGAGCACAAAAAATAAAGTCAGCCACTGTTTCCACTGTTTCCCCATCTATTTGCCATGAAGTGATGGGACCAGATGCCATGATCTTAGTTTTCCGAATGTTGAGCTCTAAGCCAACTTTTTCACTCTCCTCTATCACTTTCATCAAGAGGTGCTTTAGTTCTTCATTTTCTGCCATAAGGGTGGTGTCATCTGCATATCTGATGTTATTGATATTTCTCCCAGCAATCTTGATTTCAGCTTGTGCTTCTTCCAGCCCAGCATTTCTCGTGATGTACTCTGCACATAAGTTAAATAAGCAGGGTGACAATATACAGCCTTGACGTACTCCTTTTCCTATTTGGAACCAGTCTGTTTTTCCATGTCCAGTTCTAACTGTTGCTTCCTGGCCTGCATACAGATTTCTCAAGAGGCAGGTCAGGTGGTCTGGTATTCCCATCTCTTTCAGAATTTTCCAGTTTGTGCTGATCCACACAGTCAAAGGTTTTGGCATAGTCAATAAAGCAGAAATAAATGTTTTTCTGGAACTCTCTTGCTTCTTTGGTGATCCAGAGGATGTTGGCAATTTGATCTCTGGTTCCTCTACTTTTTCTAAAACCAGCTTGAACATCTAGAAGTTTGCAGTTCACATATTGTTGAAGCCTGGCTTGGAGAATTTTGAGCATTACTTTAACAGCATGTGAGTTGAGTGCAATTGTGTGGTAGTTTGAGCATTCTTTGGCATTGCCTTTCTTAGGGATTGGAATAAAGTCTGACATTTTGCATTCCTGTGTCCAAATTTGCTGGCATATTGAGTGCAGCACTTTCACAGCATAATCTTTCAGGATTTGAAATAGCTCAAACGGAATTCCATCACCTCCACTAGCTTTGTTCATAGTGATGCTTCCTAAGGTCCACTGACTTCACAGTGTAGGATGCCTGGTTCTCACCATCGTGATTATCTGAGTCATGAAGATCATTTTTGTACAGTTCTTCTATGTATTCTTGTCACCTCTCCTTAATATCTTCTGCTTCTGTTAGGTCCATAATATTTCTGTCCTTTATTGAGGCCATGTTTGCATGAAATGTTTCCATGGTATCTCTAATTTTCTTGAAGAGATCTCTAGTCTTTTCCGTTCTAAAGTTTTCCTCTATTTCTTTGCACTGATTCCTGAGGAAGACTTTATAATCTCTCCTTGCTATTCTTTGGAACTCTGCATACAAATGAGTATATCTTTCCTTTTCTCCTTTGCTTTTCACTTCTCTTCTTTCCACAGCTATTTGTAAGACCTCCTCAGGCAGCCATTTTGCTTTTTTTCATTTCTTTTTCTTAGGGACGGTCTTGATCCCTGTCTCCTGTACAATGTCATGAACTTCAGTCCATAGTTCATCAGGCACTCTATCTATCAGATCTAGTCCCTTAAATCTATTTCTCACTTCCACTGCATAATCATAAGGGATTTGATTTAGGTCATACCTGAATGGTCTAGTGATTTTCCCTACTTTCTTCAATTTAAGTCTGAATTTAGCAATAAGGAGTTCATGATCTGAGCGCAGTCAACTCCCGATCTTATTTTTGCTGACTGTATAGAGCTTCTCCATTTTGGCTGCAAAGAATATAATCAATCTGATTTCGGTGTTGACCATCTGGTGATGTCCATGTGAAGAGTCTTCTCTTGTGTTATTGGAAGAGGGTGTTTGCTGTGACCAGTGCGTTCTCTTGGCAGAACTCTATTAGCTTTTGCCCTGCTTCAATCTGTACTCCAAGCCAAATTTGCCTGTTACTCCAGGTATTTCTTGACTTCCTACTTTTGCATTCCAGTCCCCTATAATGAAAAGGACATCTTTTTTTGGGTGTTAGTTCTAAAAGGTCTTTTAGGTCTTCATAGAACCGTTCAGTGTCAGCTTCTTTGGCATTACTGGTCGAAGCATAGACTGGGATTACCATGATATTGAATGGTTTGCCCTGGAAATGAAAAGAGATCATTCTGTCATTTTTGAGACTCAGCATTCAAGTACTGAGGGCAGTATGTTACAAATGCTGCTCTCATTCTGCTTGAGCATGCTGAGAAATATCTATGATATGCCTGCTAAAGTATATTTGATTTTGATTTCTGGGGAATCTCAACATGATAGCAGGAGGAAGGTCAGAGAAAATGTAAATAAATGAGGTCAAAGGAAAAACACAACAAGCAAAGCCATCTTCTCTTTAGAATGAAAAATGTGTTTTCAAAACCAAGTTTAACTTTTATTAATTAGATTTTATAATACTAAAACTGATACATAGCTATTAGCTAACCAGTGGAAACAGTGTCAGACTTTATTTTTTTGGGCTCCAAAATCACTGAAGATGGTGGCTGCAGCCATGAATTTAAAAGATGCTTATTTCTTGGAAGGAAAGTTATGACCAACCTAGACAGCATATTGAAAAGCAGAGACATTACTTTGCCAAAAAAGGTCTGTCAAGTCAAGGCTATGGTTTTTCCAGTGGTCATGTATGGATGTGAGAGTTGGACTGTGAAGAAAGATGAACACTGAAGAATTTATGCTTTTGAACTGTGGTTTTGGAGAAGATTCTTGAGAGTCCCTTGGACTGCAAGGAGATCCAACCAGTCCATTCTGAAGGAGATCAGCCCTGGGATTTCTTTGGAAGGAATGATGCTAAAGCTGAAACTCCAGTACTTTGGCCACCTCATGCGAAGAGTTGACTCATTGGAAAAGACTCTGATGCTGGGAGGGATTGGGGGCAGGAGGAGAAGGGGACGACAGAGGATGAGATGGCTGGATGGCATCACTGACTCGATGGACGTGAGTCTGGGTGAACTCCGGGAGTTGGTGATGGACAGGGAGGCCTGGTGTGCTGCGATTCATGGGGTTCCAAAGAGTTGGACCTGACTGAGCAACTGAACTGATCTGAACTGAGCACATACACTGTAACAGGCATTTTTTAGGTGTTTCATATACAATAATCCAAATCAATGGACACTATTATTATCCCCATTTTTATAGATGAGGAAACTGAAATGCATACAAATTAAATAACTTGCCCAATATCAACATAATTAAGTGGAAAATCCACAGTTTGAACCCAGACAATCTTTTTCCAAACCCAAGACAATGATACTGCTGCTGCTAAGTCGCATCAGTCATGTCCGACTCTGTGCGACCCCAGAGATGGCAGCCCACAAGGCTCCCCCGTCCCTGGGATTCTCCAGGCAAGAACACTGGAGTGGGTTGCCATTTCCTTCTCCAATGCATGAAAGTGAAATGTGAAAGGGAAGTCGCTCAGTCATGTCCGACTCTTAGCGACCCCATGGACTGCAGCCCACCACACTTCTCCATCCATGGGATTTTCCAGGCAAGAGTACTGGAGTGGGGTGCCATTGCCTTTTCTGGAGACAATGATAACATATGTGTAAATATGGTAATTTGGATTTTGGCGGGGTAATTTTGATTTTATAAAAGCAACAGATAAATCTAAATGTAGAGTATGCACATTCCCTGCCCCCTTTCCCCTACCACCCTGTTATTGTCTCCTTCATTTGGTGGTAGCTCAGGGAGTTAAACTAAAAAGAGAGCACTAGTCAAATGCTTGATTTTGATGCAAATCTCTTTCACTTATTTAAACACAACATACTGGAAAATTTTAGTAGCCCAGTTTCTGTAGAATTTTTTACCCAACAACTTAAGAGTAAAAATGTCACAGTAGCCATCTATAACCACACTGTGGCAGAGTTCTCTTATTTGACCTCCATCAGGCGGGGCGGCAGTGAGGAGATACCCCTCGTCCAAGGTAAGAGAAACCCAAATAAGATGGTAGGTGCTGTGAGAGGGCATCAGAGGGCAGACACACTGAAACCATAATCACAGAAAACTAGTCGATCTAATCACACTAGGACCACAGCCTTGTCTAACTAAATGAAACTAAGCCATGCCCTGTGGGGCCACCCAAGACAGACGGGTCATGGTGGAGAATTCTGACAGAATGTGTTCCGCTGGAGAAGGGAATGGCAAACCACTTCAGTATTCTTGCCTTGCGAACCCCATGAACAGTATGAAAAGGCAACATGATAGGATACTGAAAGAGGAACTCCTAAGGTCGGTAGGTGCCCAATATGCTACTAGAGATCAGTGGAGTAATAACTGCAGAACGAATGAAGGGATGGAGCCAAAGCAAAAACAATACCCAGCTGTGGATGTGACTGGTGACAGAAGCAAGGTCTGATGCTGTAAAGAGCAAAATTGCATAGGAACCTGGAATGTTCAGGTCCATGAATCAAGGCAAATTGGAAGTGGTCAAACAGGAGATGGTAAGAGTGAATGTCGACATTCTAGGAATCAGTGAACTAAAATGGACTGGAATGGGTGAATTTAACTCAGATGACCATTATATCTACTACTGTGGGCAGGAATCCCTTAGAAGAAATGGAGTAGCCATCATGGTCAACAAAAGAGTCTGAAATGCAGTACTTGGATGTAATCTCAAAAATGACAGAATGATCTCTGTTCGTTTCCAAGGCAAACCATTCAATATCACAGTAATCCAAGTTTATGCCGCAACCAGTAATGCTGAGGAAGCTGAACTTGAATGGTTCTATGAAGACCTATAAGACTTTTTAGAACTAATACCCAAAAGAGATGTCCTTTTCATTATAGGGGACTGGAATGCAAAAGTAGGAACTCAAGAAATACCTGGAGTAACAGGCAAATTTGGCCATGGAGTATGGAATGAAGCAGAGCAAAAGCTAATAGAGTTTTGCCAAAAGAACGCACTGGTCATAGAAAACACCCCCTTCCAACAACAAAAGAGAAGACTTTATACATGAACATCAACAGATGGTCAACACCAAAATCAGATGGATTATATTCTTTGCAGCCAAGGATGGAGAAGCTCTATACAGTTAGCAAAAACAAGACTGGAAGCTGACTATGGCTCAGATCATGAACTTGTTATTGCCAAATTCAGACTTAAATTGAACAAAGTAGGGAAAACCACTAGACCATTCAGGTATGACCTAAATCAAACCCCTTATGATTATATAGTGGAAGTGAGAAATAGATTTAAGGGACTAGATCTGATAGATAAAGTGCCTGATGAACTATGGACTGAAGTTCATGACATTGTACAGGAGACAGAGATCAAGACCATCCCCACGGAAAAGAAATGCAAAAAAAGCAAAATAGCTGTCTGGGGAGGCCTTACAAATAGCTGTAAAAGAAGAGAAGTGAAAAGTAAAGGAGAAAAGGATAGATATAAGCATCTGAATGCAGAGTTCCAAAGGATAGCAAGAAGAGATAAGAAAGCCTTCCTCAGTGATCAATGCAAAGAAATGGAGGAAAACAGCAGAATGGGAAAGACTAGAGACCTCTTCAAGAAAATTAGAGATACCAAGGGAATATTTAATGCAATGACGGGCTCAATAAAGGACAGAAATGGTATGGACCTAACAGAAGCAGAAGATATTAAGAAGAGGTGGCAAGAATACACAGAAGAACTGTACAAAAATCTTCACGACCCAGATAATCACAATGGTGTGATCAATGACCTAGAGCCAGACATCCTGAAATGTGAAGTCAAGTGGGCCTTAGAAAGCATCACTATGAACAAAGCTAGTGGAGGTGATGGAATTCCAGTGGAGGTATTTCCAATCCTGAAAGATGATGCTGTGAAAGTGCTGCACTCAATATGCCAGCAAATTTGGAAAACTTAGCAGTGGCCACAGGACTGGAAAAGGTCAGTTTTCATTTCAATCCCAAAGAAAGGCAATTCCAAAGAATGCTCAAACTACTGCACAATTGCACTCATCACACACGCTAGTAAAGTAATGCTCAAAATTCTCCAAGCCAGTTTTCAGCAATACGTGAACCGTGAACTTCCAGATGTTCAAGCTGGTTTTAGAAAAGGCAGAGGAAACAGAGATCAAATTGCAAACATCTGTTGGATCATCAAAAAAGCAATAGAATTCCAGAAAAAAAAAAAAAAAAACAAACATCTATTTCTGCTTTATTGACTATGCCAAAGCCTTTGACTGTGTGGATCACAATAAACTGTGGAAAATTCTGAAAGAGATGGGAATACCAGACCACCTGACCTGCCTCTTGAGAAACCTATATGCAGGTCAGGAAGCAACAGGTAGAAGTGGACATGGAACGACAGACTGGTTCCAAATAGGAAAAGGAGTACGTCAAGGCTGTATATTGTCACCCTGCTTATTTAACTTCTATGCAGAGTATATCATGAGAAACACTGGGCTGGAAGAGGCACAAGCTGGAATCAAGATTGCCGGGAGAAATATCAATAACCTTAAATATGAAGATGACACCACCCTTATGGCAGAAAGTGAAGAGGAACTCAAAAGCCTCTTGATGAAAGTGAAAGTGGAGAGTGAAAAAGTTGCCTTAAAGCTCAACATTCAGAAAACGAAGATCATGGCATCCGGTCCCATCACTTCATGGGAAATATATGGAGAAACAGTGGAAACAGTGTCAGACTTTTTTTTTTGGGGGGGGGGGGGGCTCCAAAATCACTGCAGATGGTGACTGCAGCCATGAAATGAAAAGATGCTTACTCCTTGGAAGGAAATTTATGACCAACCTAGATAGCATATTCAAAAGGAGAGACATTACTTTGTCATCAAAGGTCCGTCTAGACAAGGCTATTGTTTTTCCAGTAGTCATGTATGCATGTGAGAGTTGGACTGTGAAGAAAGCTGAGCACTGAAGAATTGATGCTTTTGAACTGTGGTGTTGGAGAAGACTCTTGAGAGTCCCTTGGACTGCAAGGAGATCCAACCAGTACTTTCTAAGGAGATCAGTCCTAGGTGTTCTTTGGAAGTACTGATGCTAAAGCTGAAACTCCAATACTTTTGCCACCTTATGTCAAGGGTTGACTCATTGAAAAGACTCTGATACTGCAGGGATTGGTGGCAGGAAAAGAAGGGGACGACAGAGGATGATATGGCTGGATGGCATCAGTGACTCGATAGACGTGAGTTTGAGTGAACTCCGGGAGTTGGTGATGGACAGGGAGGCCTGGTGTGCTGCAATTTATGAGTTTGCAAAGATTTGGACACGACTGAGCTACTGAACTGAACTGAACTCAACTGAAGAGAATGTGACATATATTATATTTAGAATCTTTCAGTCTAGTAATATATGCTGCTGAGAAAGAAATGTAGGCTTATGTGTATAGTTTTCACTAGCACAGCCTAGTAAATACTACACCATCAGATAAATGCATGCTCAGTCTAAAATTTCAACAGAATTAAATGAGTCCCATCTTAAGTGGGCCATCTTGCCCATGAAAACTGGACCCTGACCGGAAAACTGAATCAATTAGGCCCAGGTTCCTTGCTAAGGAGGCTGGACTATATCCAGGAATTGAGAGACAGATCACATCCCTCTTCACTTAATGCAAGATATATGGCCCTGTTCAATTCTTTAAAAACACTAAGAGGTGAGAAAAAGATGAGATTTGAGCTATGTGACATTTATATTATTGTTTCTGTTTAGTCACTCAGTCCTGTCCATTTCTGATTCTTTGCAACCCCATGGATTGCAGCCCACCAGGCTCCTCTGTACATGGGGTTTCCCAGGCAAGAATGCTGGAGTGGGTTGCCATTTCCTTCTCTGGGTGATCTTTCTGACCCAGGGGTTGAACCCATGTATCTTGCTTGGCAGGTGGATTCTTTACCACTGAGCCACCTGGGAAGTCCAAGTGGCACTACTTGATCTTAATTGGAGATGTCAAAACAAGCATATGAAGATCATATTTCCCAAAGCTTCTTTAATCTGTTATAACCTGATAATAGAAAACAACCAATGGTACCAGTGTATTCTTGAAAGTCTATGCTCTCACTATGCAACTCAAACTATTTCTTCTGTCTGGTTTATTTATACAGCATGGTTTACAACACTCAGTGAAAACAGTGTATTTTAATGCCTTCTGAAGAGAGTACCTGAGTCCGGACACCTAAATGCTGCCAGAATAATGATAAATGGCTAAATCATCTTCTTCTGACATGAATAGCAGCACTGATTCAACAGTGTGAAGTGTTGTTTAGCAGAGGAAACAGTGAATGTTAACAATATGCTGTAGATATGTCCTGGAAAAATTACTGATGACAGGTGCAAACAATTTTCTGCGTGGAAATTCAAATATAGCTGTAATGACATGTGATAGAACAGCAGATGTTTCCCAGAACAAGTACCACTTTCATCACTAATGCTTTCCTTATTTTTAAGCCACTTTCACTGATTCAGAGAAACATTGATTTGTTTAGGGTTTAAAAAACAGAAGTAATTAAAATGCAATGCAAAATGATGTTTTTATTGAAATATGTTTAATTTCTGCACATGATTTGCTAGCAAAGGAAAAACTGCTTGATTCTTTAATTACGTCCAAATGCTAATGTCATTATACTCTTGCTTGGTAAAGCTTTGAGCTTTCTTGTTTTTGACCAAATGATTAAAAAAGTTATATTATTCTTCTACTACAATAGCTATGACTATGAAAATTAGGTTTTTAAAAATATTCACTTTATATTTGAAATGAACTGACATTTTTATGAGAATTAATGCCATTGAGCCTCATATATTTTTCTATTATTAGGACCATGCAAAAATTTCAGTTCACAGACATACTTATTTATAGACCTTTGTATCTATAAGAAGGGATGGAGGAAGATTTTCCAGTTTCTGGGACTAGGAAAAAGACCCAGTTTCTGGGTCTTTTTAAAGAAGAAATAATACAGGAAGAAAGAAATTACAACTTGGCTGTTTTTCCTCTTCCAGAGTTAGGGTACTGTGAATAAGATAGTGTCAAGCAATTTGAGGAGCTCAGAATATAGATGAAGATGTGCCAAAATACAGAAAGGTATCCTTGGGTTTTGAAACAGATGGGAGAAACAAAAACATTTTACAAAGTGAGAAAAGTCAGGGTACTAAGAACAGTATAAGGTGGTGAGGAAGCTGAAACAAGTGTATTCTTAAATCTTTAGTTAGTTTTTAAAGAAGTTTGTTTATTTTTAATTGGAAGATAATTTCCTTACAATGTTATATTTGTTTCTGCCAAATATCAACATGAATCAGCCATAGGTGTACATATATCCCCTCCCTTATGAACCTCCTTCCCACCTCCCACCCCTTTAGATTGTCATAGAGCATGAGGTTTGAGTTTCCTGCATCATACAGCAAGCTACCACTGGATATCTATTTTACATATAGTAATGTGTATGTTTCAATTTTACTCTTTCAATTGGTCCCTCACTCCTTTGCTGTGTTCTCAAGTCTGTTCTCTATGTCTGCATCTCCATTGCTGCCCTGCAAATAGGTTCATCAGTATCATCATTCCAGAGTCCATATATATATATGTTAATATATGATATTTGTTTTTCTCTTTCTGATTTACTTTGGTCTGTATAATAGGAACTAGGTTCATCCACCTCATTGGAGTGGACTCAAATGCGTTCCTTTCTATAACTAACATTCCTTTGTATATTTGAACCACAACTTCTTTATCCATTCATCTGTTGATGAATTCATTCATCTAGGATGCTTCCATTTCCTAGCTATTGTAAATAGTACTGCAATGAACATTGTGGTACACATGTAATGTTCAGTTATGTTTTCCTCTGGGTATATGCCCAGTAGTTGGATTGTTGGGTCATATAGTTGTTTTAGTCCCTGTTTTTTAAGGAATCTCCATGATGTTCTCTACAGTGGTTGTATCAACTTATATTCACACCAACAATGCAAGAGGGTACCCTTTTCTCTACATCCTCTCCAACATTTATTATTTGTAGATTTTTTGTTTTGACTAGTGTGAGGTGATACATCATTGTGGATTTGATTTGCATTTCTCTGGTAATGAGTGATGTTGAGCATTTTTTCATGTGTTTATTAGCCATCTGTGCAGCCTTCAGCAATATGTGAACCGTAAACTTCCTGATGTTCAAGCTGGTTTTAGAAAAGGCAGAGGAACCAGAGATCAAATTGCCAACATCTGCTGGATCATGGAAAAAGCAAGAGAATTCCAGAAAAACATCTATTTCTGCTTTATTGACTATGCCAAAGCCTTTGACTGTGTGGATCACAATAAACTGTGGAAAATTCTGAAAGAGATGGGAATACCAGACCACCTTACCTGCCTCTTGAGAAACCTATATGCAGGTCAGGAAGCAACAGAAAAAACTGGACATGGAACGACAGACTGGTTCCAAATAGGAAAAGGAGTACGTCAAGGCTGTATATTGTCACCCTGCTTATTTAACTTGTATGCAGAGTACATCATGAGAAACGCTGGACTGGAAGAAACACAAGCTGGAATCAAGATTGCCGGGAGAAATATCAATAACCTCAGATATGCAGATGACACCACCCTTATGGCAGAAAGTGCAGAGGAACTCAAAAGCCTCTTGATGAAAGTGAAAGTGGAGAGTGAAAAAGTTGGCTTAAAGCTCAACATTCAGAAAACGAAGATCATGGCATCCGGTCCCATCACTTCATGGGAAATAGATGGGGAAACAGTGGAAACAGTGTCAGACTTTATTTTTCTCGGCTCCAAAATCACTACAGATGGTGACTGCAGCCATGAAATTAAAAGATGCTTACTCCTTGGAAGGAAAGTTATGACCAACCTAGATAGCATATTCAAAAGCAGAGACATTACTTTGCCAACAAAGGTTCATCTAGTCAAGGCAATGGTTTTTCCTGTGGTCACGTATGGGTGTGAGAGTTGGACTATGAAGAAGGCTGAGCGCTGAAAAATTGATGCCTTTGAACTGTGGTGTTGGAGAAGACTCTTGAGAGTTCCTTGGACTGCAAGGAGATCTAACCAGTCCATTCTGAAGGAGATCAGCCCTGGCATTTCTTTGGAAGAAATGATGCTAAAGCTGAAACTCCAGTACTTTGGCCACTTCATGCGAAGAGTTGACTCATTGGAAAAGACTCTGATGCTGGGAAGGATTGGGGGCAGGAGGAGAAGGGGACGACAGAGGATGAGATGGCTGGATGGCATCACTGACTCGATGGACGTGAGTCTGTGTGAACTCCGGGAGTTGGTGATGGACAGGGAGGCCTGGCGTGCTGCAATTCATGGGGTCACAAAGAGTCGGACACGACTGAGTGACTCAACTGAACTGAACTGAGGTATTCTTTGGAGAAATATCTGTTTATGATTGGATTGTTTGTGTTTCTGTTATCAAGCTGTGTGAGCTGCTTGTATATTTTGGAGATTCATCTTTTGTCAGCTGTTTCATTTGCTATTATTTTCTCCCATTCTGAGGGCTGTCTTTTCACCTTCATTATAGTTTCCTTTGCTGTGCAAGAGATTTTAAGTTTAATTAGGTCCCATTTGTTTATTTTTGTTTTTATTTCTATTATTCTAGGAGGTGGGTCATAGAGGATCTTGCTGTGCTTTAAGTCAGGAGTGTGCTGCCTATGTTTTCCTCTAGGAGCTTTATACTTTCTGGCCTTACATTGAATCTTTATCCCATTTTGAGTTTATTTTTGTGTATGGTGTTAGGAAACAGTTCTAACTTTATTCTTTTATATGTAGCTGTTCAGCTTTCTCAGCACCAATTATGGAAAAGGCTGTCTTTTCACCATTGTCTATTCTTGCCTCCTTTGTCAAAGATAAGGTGCCCATAAGTGTATGGGTTTATCTCTGGGGTTTCTGTCTTGTTCCCTTGGTCTATATTTCTGTTTTTGTGCCAGTACCATACTGTCTTGATGACTGTAACTCTTTAATACAGTCTGAATTCAGGAAGGTTGATTCTTCCAGCTCCATATTTCTTTCTCAAGATTGCTTTAGCTATTTGGGATCTTTTAGTTTCCATACAAATTGTGAAATTTTTTTCTCTAGTTCTCTAAAAAAATATCATTGGTAGTTTGATAGGGATTGCATTGAATCTGTAGATCGCTTTGGGTAGTACAGTCGTTTTCACTCTATTGCTTCTTCCAGTCAAAGAACATGGTATATATATCTCCATCTGTTTGTGTCCTCTTTGATTTCTTTCATTAATGTCTTATAATTTTCTCCATGCAGCTTTTTCATCTCTTTTGGTAGGTTTATTCCTAGGTATTTTATTCTTTTTGTTACAATGGTGAATGGGACTGTTTCCTTAATTTCTCTTTCTGATTTTTAACTGTTAGTATATAGGAATGCAAGGGATTTATGTGTATTAATTTTATATCCTGCAACTTTATTCATTGATTAGCTCTACTAATTTTCTGGTGGCATCATTAGGATTTTCTAGTATAGTATCATGTCATCTGCAAACAATGAGAGTTTTACTTCTTTTCCAGTCTGGAGTCATTTTTATCACTTTTACTTCTCTGACTGCTGTGTTTAGGACTTCCAACACTATGTTGAATAATAGTGGTAAGAGTGGGCACCTTCTCTTGTTCCTGATCTTAGGAGAAATGCTTACTGTTTTTTCACCATTGAGAATAATGTTTGCTGTGGGTTTGTCAAATATGGCCTTTATTACGTTTAGCTATATTTTCAATGCCTACTCTCTGGAGAGTTTTTATCATAAATGGATGTTGAATTTTGTCAAAAGCTTCCTCTGTATCTATAGAGATGATTGTATGGTTTTTATATTTCAATTTGTTAATATGGTGTATCACATTGATTGATTTGTATGTATATTGATGAATCCTTGCATCCTTGGGGGAAAGCCCACTTGATCATGATGCATAATCCTATTAACGTGTTGTTGAATTCTGTTTCCTAGAATTTTGTTGAGAATTTTTGCATCTAAGTTCATAAGTGATATTGGCCTGTAATTTTCCTTTTTTTGTGGCATTTTTGTCAGGTTTTAGTATCAGGGTGATGGTGGCCTTGTAGAATAAATTAATGAGTTTTTGTTTGAAATTTTCTGGAAGACTTTGAGCAGGATCAGTGTTTGTCCTTCCCTATACTATTGGTAGAATTCACATATGAAGCCATCTGGCCTTGGGCTTTTGTTTGCTGGAAGATTTTTATTATTATTATTATTATTACAGTTTTTACTTTTGTGATTGGTCTCTTTACATTTTCTGTTTATTCCAGGCTCAGTTTTGGAAGGTTATACTTTTCTAAGAATTGATCCATTTCTTCCAGATTTTTCATTTTATTGAAAAATAGTTGCTCATAGTAGTTTATGACTCTTTGTATTTCTGTGTTGTCTGTTGTAACTTCTGCTTTTTTATTTCTAATTTTATTGACTTGAGTCATCTTCCTTTCTCTCTTGATGAGTTTTCTGTCTGGATAATCTGTCTATTGGTGTGAGTAGGTTACTAAAGACCCCTCCCCCAACTTTTATTGTGTTCCTGTAGATTTTCCTTTGAATCATCATTAACATTTGCCTTATGTATTGAGGTGCTGTTATGTTGGGTGCATATATATTTATAATTGTTATATCTTCTTGGACTTATCTCTTGATCATCATGTAGTGTCCTTCCTTGTCTCTTGTAAAGGTCTTAACTTTAAAGTCTATTTTATCTGGTATGAGTTTTGATACTACTGCTTTCTTTTGATTTCCATTTAAGTGGAATATCTTTTCTAGCCCCTCACTTTCAGTTTGTATGTGTCTCTAGGTCTAAGGTGTGTCTCATGTAGAAAGCGTATATAGGGTCTTGTTTTTGTGTCCATTCATCCAGTCTGTCTTTTGGTTGGAGCATTTGATTCATTTACATTTTTTTTTAAATATTTATTTTTTAATATAAATTTATCTATTTTAATTGCAGGTTAATTATTTTACAATATTGTATTGGTTTTGCCATACATCAACATGAATCATTTAAGGTAATTATTGGCATGTATGATCCTATTACTATTTCCTTTATTCTTTTGAGTTTGTTTTCGTAGACCTTTTCTTTCTCATGTGTTTCTGTCTAGAGAAGTTCCTTTAGTCTTTGTTGTAAAGCTAATTTGATGTTGCTCTATTCTCTATATTTTTCTTGTCTGTGAAGCTTTTGATTTCTCCCTCAAATCTAAATGATATCCTTGCTGGATAGAGTAATCTTGGTTGTGCGTTTTTTTCTTTCATTACTTTAAGTATATCCTGCCACTCCTTTCTGGCCTTCACAGTTTCTCTTGAAAGATCAGCTAGTAGTCTTATGGGGATCCATATGGTATGCTATTTGTTGCTTTTCTTGCTGCTTTTAATGTTTGTACTTTGTTTAATTAGTTTGATTAATATGTGTCTTTACATGTTTCTCCTAGGGTTTATCCTATTTGGGACTCTCTGGGATTCCTGGACTTGAGTGGCTAGTTGTTTCCCATGTTAGGGATTTTTTTTTTGGCTATAATCTCTCCAAATATTTTCTCATACCTTTTTTCTCTTTTTCTTTGGGGACCCCTATAATTTGAATATTGGTGAGCTTAATGTTGTCCCAGAGGTCTCCAAGACTGTCCCTGTTTCTTTTTACTCTTTTTTCTTTATTCTGCTCTGCTTCAGTTATTTCCACCATTCTGTCCTCCAGCTCACTTATAAATTCTTCTGCCTCAGTTACTCTGCTATTGGTTCCTTCTAGTATATTTTTAATCTCAGTTTTTATGTCGTTCATTGCTGATTGTCTATTCTTTATTTTTTCTGGGTCCTTGTTAAACATTTCTTCTGGGTCCTTGTTAAACATTTCTTCAATCTTCTCAAACTGTGCCTCCAGCCTATTTATCTGTGCCTGAATTTTATTTTAAAGATTTTATGTTATATTTATTATCAATACTCTGATTTCTTTTTCAGGTAGACTGCCTATTTTCTCTTCATTTTTTTGGTCTTGTGGGTTTTTACCATGTTCCTTCATCTGCTGCATGTTTCTCTGTCTTTTCATTTGGGTTAATTTACTGTGTTTTTGGTTTCCTTTCTGCAGTCTGGTGGGCCATAGTTCCTCTTAATTGTGAAGTCTCACCCCCATGAGTGGAGTTGGACCAGTGCCTTGTGAAGATTTCCTGGTTGGGGGAACTCATACCTGTGTTCTGATAGATGAAGCTGGATTTTTTCTCTCTGAAGGACAGTGCCATATTCAGTAGTGTGTTTTGGGGTGTCTATGGGTTTGGTATGGCTTTAGGCAGCTTGTCTGCTAATATGCAATGTTATGTTCCTGTTTTGCTGAAGGATAGGCAAAGGTCATCTGGCACTGGAGCTTGCTGGCCTTTAGGTAGGGCTTGGTCTTAGTGTTGAGATGGAGGCCTTTGGGAGAGCTCCTGCTGATTCCATGGGGTTGGTATTTCTCTGGTCCAAAGTCCTCAATTCAGGTCTCTTACCTTGGGGCTTCAGGCTAAACCCTTTACTGTAGCAGCAAGACTTCTTTGGCTACACAGCACAGAAGACAACACCCCAAGATAATTGATGAAAGCAACACTCAATAGTCTAGAACACCCAAGAAACTCACACTCTCAAAGATAAGAGAGAAAAGATGATAAAAACAGGAGCCAAAAAAGAAGAGAACAATCAAACCAATAAATAAACCCATACATAAAAATGAATACCAAAAACTAGACTTTCAAAAACACAAAATTTAGAACATAGAAAAAATGCAATATAGCTAAAGGGTACTATAAAAGAGGTAAATAAAATAAAATGAATTTGTTTAAACTAAGATGCTTTACAAAAGGAAAGAGTAGGTTATAAAAAATTAAAATTAAGGGAATAATATAGAAAGAGCAACCTTAGAACAATATGAAAAAGAAAAAAGGGGGGAAATTATATAGAAAGTGGTGGTAAGAAGAAGGTCCTCATGATTCCTCTTTTTTTTCCCACTCCACATAATGTATTCCAGTCCATCTGCCTACTCAGAAAGTCCTCCAATATTTCTAGGAAGATCTCTGGACCTGTTGTGGGCAGTGTGGGGTTTGCTCAGTCTCAGATCTGGCCTTACTCCAGCTTGTACTTGCTCCCAAATTCCACAGTTGTCCCCAAAGTCCACAGTCTCAAGGTAATTGTGGGGATTTAATCCATTGCACCTGTGGTTGCAGGTGCTAATACCCTTTCTCTTCTTCAGTCACGCAGCCCCTGGTGTTCCACTTTGGTTTTGGACCCAGCTCTGCTTGTAGGCTGCCCTCTGCTGTCTGCCCCCCATCCAGGCAAGAGGGGGCAAAAGACTGAGACTTATTAGGGCTCACTTGATCACTTGGGCTGGGGAGAGGGAAGGGTATGTCAGCCACAATTGGGATGGAACAGGGAGTGCCTGAGGTCATAGAAACCTGCTGAATGTTGTTATAGTCAGCTGGGTTGTGTACTCTCCCAGAAGAATTGGCCCCAGGTCATGGGTCCTTAGAAAGGGCCAAGTTGCTTAGGCTCCCAGTAAGTTGTGGGCAGTAACCTGTGCCTGCTCACAGCCTGGTGGTAGCTGCTTTGGCAGTGGCTAATGGCTTACGTTTCCTCCTCTGGGATCATAAACTGCAGTCATGTCCAATTCTGCTGGTGGTGCTCCTACCAGTTTTGCTAGTTTTGGTGGCCGTTGGTGAAGTCAGAGTTTCCTGGTGTTTACAATTTCCTGCCTCTCTGAGATGCCCCGTCCCCACCCTAGACTCCCTCAGCTGCATCTCACCAGCCCCCTCAGAGTATCCTTGCGGCAGCCAACTCTGGTCCTCTCCCTAGGGTCAGATACCTGAACCTGACTGAGCTTCAGCACTCTGCCCCTACTCACAGCTGTGCGCACCACTTCTCTTCTGAGAAGTGCTGTTCGGCAATGATCTCTGTAGTGAATTCTCTCTGTTTTGTCTTCTGAGCATCTGTTGCTGAACTCCCCTCTGAAGTTCCAAAGCTCCCTCCTGCCCCCAACCCTGAGGGGGTTTCTGAGTGTGTGGAAACTTTTACTCCTTCACAACTCCCTCACTGAAGTGCAGGTTCCCATCCTGAAATCCTTTGTCTCATTTTTTATCTTCATCTTTTAACCTACCTTCTTCTAAGGAGATTGGCTTGCCTTTTTGAAAGTCTGGGGTCTTCTGCCAGCTTTCAGAAGATATTCTGTAGGATTTGTTCCATATGGAGATGAATTTCTGATGTATTTGTAGGGAGAGAGGTGATCTCCCCATCCTATTTCTCCACCATCTTGGATGCCTCCACCTTTTCATTTATTAAGGATGAAATATTGAGCATTCAAAAGAGTAGAGTTTGGGCTAAATTGGGGAATTAAAATCTTTTATATATCTATGGCCATAAGTTATTAGTGTTTATTTTTATTAAAATTATATCCTGGTAAATTTGTATTAAGATCTGAGAAACAGAGATCTGGTATGTCTTTAATACAGAAACTAGTCCCAGAACTTCTGACAAAGGGAGAATAGGTATGTATGTGTATCTGTGTGTGATCAGAAGCAGGGGATTGATGGTATAATTGGAGAAATTCTACTCAAAGGCAAGTTTTGTTTTGACAATTTCAGTTTCAGGTGAAGGATATCTCAACTCAAACTAGTTCAAACAAGAGAGAAATCTATTGGTTTGTACAAACAGACGTCTGAAAGTCCAGATCTTTAGGCAGATCTGGTTCCAGACACTGAAAGGATAGCTCTCACTTTCCCTCTTTGACTCTGATTTCCTGTGTGTGTATGTCATCTTTTGGAAAATCTCCTAGGGTAGCAGCAAGTATAGGTTTCTACCATCTTTATATCTCTCAACTGCAGAGATAGAATTTCTTACTCAAGTTCCAGTAAAAGTTTTAGAAATTTCCCTCAGTGACTGGCTAAGATCACTTGCCCATTCCTGAACTAAACATTTGGGTCAAGGGGATGAAATACTACTGGAAATGCCCATTGTCTTACCACTCCCGTGGTCAGTTAGAGGAGTCAATCTGACCCCCAAAAAAGGTTCTAGTACTAGAGGAGGAATGGGGTGGGAGAAAGTCATATTGAGAAGACAAAACCATAGCTAACACAATATACTACCAGCAGTATGATCAAACTGTTGATGTGATAAGGGCACATATGATATGAGTGTAACAAAAAGCAAAGTAAAACACTTCAGTCTCAATTACCTGGATATATTAATAAAAGTATAGGAAGAATACATGCCCACTTTTTATTCAGGTATGATTCTTAATTAGTATTTCTTGAGTACAGTCCTTGGACCAATTGCACCAGAATTATTTTGGAATCTTGTTTAAAATATAACTTCCTGAGTTCTATCCTAAATCTGCTAAATATGAACCTACAAATAAATTCCTGTTGTCCAGGAATCTACATTTTTAACAGGTGATCTGGGTGATTTGTAAGAACATTAAAGCTCCAGAACCATGATTCTATTTTATTTAGACACATTGAATTGTAATACTAGGAGAAGTTATTATGTTTGGACTTGTAATTAGGGATGTAAATCTAGTCAAGCCCATTGTTGGTGCTCAACAAATATTTGATGCACTGAAATCTTACTAGTATCTTACTAGTTCAGACTAATTAGGTAGAAGCCATCTGAACTAATGAAAGTTCAAAACCATAGGTTGTTTTAAAAATGAAACATGGGGACTTCTGGCTATGATGTAGTGATGAAGACAACAAAATTCCTTTGCCCCAAAACAACTGTAAAACTCAACAACATTGTTCAAAAAACTAGTCATCGAAGTGCAGTTCTTGGTCCTGCAGATCTGTGTCTTGCTTCAACAATGCTTGGACAGAACAGACCCAGGGATGTCCCTTGCTCCATCAGCGGACCAGCCTTCAACCTTTTTCCCAGTTGCAACCTTCAGAATCAGCCACTCAGCTGTCCATGATCACCAGGGCCAGCCATCACTTTTTGAGCTTAACTCCTTATTACCATGAGCTCCAAGATTCGTCAGAATTATTCCACCAAGGTAGAGGCCGCCATCAACCACCTGCTCTACATGCACCTGCAGGCTTCCTATACCTACTTTTCTCTGGGCTTCTATTTTGACCACAACAATGTGGCTCTGGAGGGTGTGGGCCACTTTTTTTCACGAATTGGCCAAGGAGAAGTGCGAGGGTGTAGAGCGGTCTCTTGAATATGCAAAACCAGAGCGGCGGCCTTGCCCTCTTCCTGGATGTACAGAAGCCATCCCAAGATGAGTGGGGTAAAACCCAGGATGCTATGGAAGCCTCCCTTCTCATAGAGAAAAGGCTGAACCAGGCCCTTTTGGATCTGCATGTCCTAGGTTCTGCCCTTGCAGACCCCCACATCTGTGATTTCCTGGAGAACCACTTCCTAGATGAGGAGGTGAAACTCATCAAGAAGATGGAGCCATTTCTCAAGTTTCGGACACAATGGAAACAATAAAGCTTTTTGCAGCAAAAAAAAAAAAAAAAAAAAAAACACCATTTCAGAGCTTGAACAGAAGCAAGTAGGAAAAAAAAAGAAAGAAATATTAATTCATGAAAAACTGAATTTCAGGTATGAACAGTGAAAGTCTATGGTGTTCTTTTCTGGAACTACTTCCATCCTACCTCCATATCAGGTGAGGTAGATGAGGTTGTTCTACCACAATGGGGCTGGCAGTGAAAAATCAGCAGATTTACTGGTAGAAGGGACTAACTTGGTTTGGAATAGATGATGAAAAACCTATATCCAATGATATTGTTGATAAAGTACCAAATTTGGCAGAAATGAGCAAGGAAAGCCAGGAACAATGCTAGCCTCAAGGTGAAGTCTTGGTTGGAGTCAGTGGCAGACAAACTAAAAAGCTGAGATTTAATAGGGAAATTCTGGTCATGAGAAAAGCATAGAAGAACTATCCTTGGCTGTCCAGGAGGCTGAATGAATGCATGTGGAGACCTGAGAAGACCTGGTAAAAATTAATAGCTGAAAATGGCCTGAATTTGTACACATACTTAAAATCACATGCAAATCCATCAGCAGTGGGTGGATACCTTACTGACTCAACTTGGTTGAGCACAGCTTCTAACCAATCATTAGCTGACCATTAAAATAAGAAAACACAGAGGTGACTCCTAGGAAGCCAAACTCAAAAGGAAAAATAAAATTCAAAAAAAATAAGCAGAATAGTTAGAGACCAGAAAGCAGGAGGAGACAAATTCTTCAGATTAAGCCCAGGAAGGCTACAAATAAATGAAACAAACAAAATGAACAACACTCTCAGTGGAATAAAGAATCCAGAACTGCTACAATACATTGTATAAAATGTCTAGTTTTCAAAGATAAGATGACAAGACACGAAATGGCAAAGAGTGACCCACACTCAGGGAAAAATTCAATAGAAACTGCCCGAGTGAGCCCAGATGTTGGATTTAACAGGCAAGGACTTCAAAACACTGATAAATATGTTCAAAGAATTAAAGGAACCATTGTTTATGAATTAAGGGAAAATGTGATGACAACAGCTGCCTCATTGGAAAAGTTCTGGATGCTGGGAAAGATTGAGGGCAGAAGGAGAAGAGGGTGTCAGAGGATGAAATGGATGACATCGCTGATGTAATGAACTTGAACTTGGGCAAAGTTTGGAGGTGGTGAGGGACAGAAAGTCCTGGCATGCTGCAATTCATGGGGTTGCAAATAGTCAGACACGACTGGGCGACTGAACAACAACAACAACAACAACAACAACAGGATGACAACCCAATGGCTCAGCAGGTAAAGAATCCATCTACAATGCAGGAGACACAGGTTCTATCCCTGATTCAGGAAAATCCCCTGGAGAAGGAAATGGCAACCCACTCCAGTATTCTTGCCTGAAAAAAATCCCATCCCATGGGCGGAGAATCCTGACTGACTACAGTCCACAGGGTCACAAAGAGTCAGACCCAACTGAGTGACTAAGTACAAACACATGATGACAATGATACAAAAAAAGAGCAAGTCTCAATTTAAAAAAGGAACTTTAGAAAGAACCAAATGGAAACTGCTCAGTTGAAATCACAATAACTGATATGAAAGTTTACTATATTTACTCAAACATCATATTTGAAATGGCAGAGAGAAGAGTCATCCAGTCTAAAAAACAGAGAGAAAAAAACTGAAGAAAATGAACAGAACCTTCTGTGACTACTTCTAGCATGCCAACTTACATGTAATAGGAATCTAAGAAGAGACAAGAAAGAAAAAAATATTTGAAGAAATAATCAAAAAATTTTTCAAGTTTGGTGAAAAATATTAATTGGCAGGTCAGTGAAGCTCAATTCCAAGTAGGATAAACACAAAGGGGTGCATATGTAGTCATATTGTAGTCAAACTTTTGAAAGCCAAGAACAAAATCTTGAACAAGAGACAAATGACTCCTCATATACAGTGAAACAATGTTTACCCTATGGTTAACATTATACTTAATGATCAAAGACTGAATGCTTCCCCCTTAAATCAGGAAAGAGGAAAAATTTACATTCTCATCACTATTTGCTGGATGTTCTAGCCAGAGCAATAAGGACAGGAAATTAAGTAACAGGCATCTAAATTTGAAAAGAAGTGAAACTAACTCTATTTGTAGGTGGCAAGATCTTACATGTAGTCTACAAAAAAAAATTAGAACTAATAGCATACAAAATGATAATAGGATATAAGATACAAAGTCCAATCGTGTTTCTGTACATGAGCAGTGAACATTTGAAAATGAAAGTAAGATGTAATTATATTCATTATAACATCAAAAAGAATAAACTAAAAATAACTAACAAAAGAAGTATATGACATATATACATTGAAAACTACACAACATTGCAAAGAAAACTTAAGACTTAAATCCCCCACATTGACCAATATATTCAACACAATTCCTATCAAAATCTCAGCAGGTGATTTTTTTCAAAGAAATTGATGACCTGATCCAAAATTTTATATGGGAACACAAAGAACCCAGACCCAGAAATCCAAGCAATTTTGGAAAGGAGAGGAGCTGTAGGACTTAAGGTACCCAACTTCAACTTACTATAAAACTACTGTAATGAAGGCAGTGTGGTATTGGCCTAAAAATAAATATATAGATTAATGGAAAAAAAAAATAGAGTCCAGAAATAAACCCTTAGCTTTATGGTCAATTGATTTTTCCCAAAGATTGCAAGGCAATTAAATGAGGAAAAATATAATTTTTTTAGCAAATGATTCTGGTTATCCACATACAAAAAAATTAACTTCTACCTTTACCTCATATCATACACAAAAATTAAACTGTAAATGGATCATAGACCTAAATGTAGTAGCTAAAACTATTATAAGTTTGAAGAAAATATTAGGACAATTTTTAATTCTCTCTCTATATATATTATATCTCAATAAAGTTGTTGGAAAAATATCATTTTATGATTGTTTTCTATGACTGCATAGAAAATCATCCCCAAGCTTAATTTGTACAGGTTATTTTGCTCATGGATTCTATGTAACATGGCATTCAGCATACAGAGGAGACGGTTTGTTTCTGTTCCACAGTTCCTGAAACCTCAGCTGAAATTCTAGAATTCTGGAGGTTGGAATCATTGCAAGGCTTGTTTACTCTCATGTCTAGTGGTTAATGCTGCTGCTGCTGCTGCTAAGTCGCTTCAGTTGTGTCCGACTCTGTGCGACCCCATAGATGGCAGCCCACTAGGCTCCCCCGTCCCTGGGATTCTCCAGGCAAGAACACTGGAGTGGGTTGTCATTTCCTTCTCCAATGCATGAAAGTGAAAAGTGAAAGTGAAGTCGCTCAGTCCTGTCTGACTCTTCACGACCCCATGGACCACAGCCTACCAGGCTCCTCCGTCCATGGGATTTTCCAGGCAAGAGTATTGGAGTGGGGTGCCATTGCCTTTTCCAGGTTAATGCTGGCCATCAGTCAATACCTTAATTAAGACTGTCAGCTTAAATATCACATGTGGTCTCTGTTTTGGTACGGGACACCTTACAACATGGTGTGTTTGTCTGATGTTTTTCTCATGATTAGACTGGGTTTATAATTTTGGGGAGGATGATCACAGAAGTGAAGTGCCATTCTCATCACATCATATCAAAGATATACATTTATCTATTACTTATTACTGATGATGTTAATAATGTGGTCAAGGTTGTGTTTGTCAGAGTTCTCCCCTGTAAGGTTACTTTCTCTCCTCTCCCCTTTTAATACTCTACTTTTTGGAAGCAAGTCACAGTAACAACCTCCTTAAGGAATGAAGAGTTATGCTTCATCTCCTTGAAGACAGTATATAAGTCATTTAGAATTCTTATACAAAAGAGACTTGTCTATTTACTTATTCAATAATTCATTTATATCAATATGGATTCATGGATACTTATTTTGTATTTTGGGTTATAATCCAATACTAGTTTCTTTTATTGTTCATATATTTCAAGTTTCGGCCATTGGAAGCTGTTTCAATTGGCCCCACTACCCCTTTGTGAGTGTGTTGAGAACTTCCTTACTTTATGGCGTTACAAAATGCTTCAGTCTCATCTTGTATATTCCCTATTTCAGCCTATGAATCAGTCAGTCATTTTTTTTCCCAAAGACTCACTGTTATTTTTATTGAAGAATGATATTAAGTATGAACTTTTAGACACTAAGTGTGTTCATTGGGGTGTCATTGCTTCTAGGCAGTCTCAGCTATCAGAGCAAGAAAATATAGGTGTACATCCTAGCCCAGTTATGCATCAGATCAGATCAGATCAGTCGTTCAGTTGTGTCCGACTCTTTGCGACCCCATGAATCGCAGCACACCAGGCCTCCCTGTCCATCACCAACTCCCGGAGTTCACTCAGACTCACGTCCATCGAGTCAGTGATGCCATCCAGCCATCTCATCCTCTAGCGTCCCCTTCTCCTCCGGCCCCCAATCCCTCCCAGCATCAGAGTCTTTTCCAATGAGTCAACTCTTCGCATGAGGTGGCCAATATGCATATATGCATCCATATGTATCTATTAAGCAAAGCATGAGTTCATACTGAGATCTCTAACTCTAATCCAATAGCATGGAGCTTCCCAGATGGCTTGGTGGGTAAAGAATCTGCCTGCAATGCAGGAGATGTGGGTTCCATCTCTGGGTCAGGAAGATCCCCTGGAGGAGGGCCTGGAAACCCACTCCAGTATTCTTGCCTGAAGAATCCCATGGGCAGAGGAACCTGACAGGCTACAATCCATGGGGTCACAAAGAGTCAGACATGACTGAAGTGACTTAGCATTCATGCATGCACAATCCAATAGCACATGGATCACTCTGGGCTTCTCCTTTTGTTTCCTTTTAAAATCCCTTGTCAACAGTGGGCAACCTAACTCTCATCATTCATTTATGCTTATTTGTTCAATCACAGTATACATCTACAGCAGTTTCAGAGTTGTTATCTGTCTATTTTTTAATAACATATATCCATTTTCCATTTTCAGCTCAGCAGTGGAACTGTATCCACAAATGCCAAGGTACAATGAAATAAATTCATTAGGAATCAGCATTTTATTATTATTATCATTGGCCTTATGGAATGGCATGCAGGATCTTAGTTCCTCCACCAGGGACTGAATTTATGCTCCCTCGAGTGGAAGCATGGAGTCCCAACCACTAGACTACCAGGGAACTTTTGAAATCAGCATTTTAGATATTTTAACTTTTATACCACATAACATCAGAGCCAAACATCAGAGATTGCTTAAAAGAAAAGAAAAAAATATAATTTTAAAAAGAATCCCTTTCCCTTTAAAATTTTTTCTTTTTTACTATCATAAAAAATATGCAATATGTACCATTTTAACTATTTTTAGTGTGTGATTTCGTGGCACTAAGTACATTAACAATATATACGACCATCACTAGTATCCATTTCCAGAATTTTCATCATTCCTTACTGGAATTCTGTACCCATTAAACAAGAAGTCTTTACTTTCTTTCCTTTCTCTTCTGATAACCTCTGTTCCACTTTCTGTCTCTATGAATTTGCCCATTCTATTTAATTCCTATAAGTGGAATCATAAAATAGTTGTCTTTTTGTATCTGCTTCTTTCACTTAGCATAATGCTTTCAAGGTTCAGCCATGTTGCACCATATATTAGAACATCCTTTCATTTTAAGCCTGAACAATATTTCATTATATGTTTATACCACATTTTATTTAATCCATTCATCTGTTGGTGGACATTTTGCTGTTTTAGCCTTTTGTCTATTGTGATCAATGCTGTTAGGAACATGGATGTTCATGTATCTGAGTCTCTGTGTTCAATTCTTTGTATTTATATTTAGAAATGGAATTGGTTGGTCATATGGTAATTCTATGTTTATGTTTTTTTTTTTTTTTGAGCCACCAAATTGTTTATCACAACAGCTATACAATTTTACATTTTCAACAGCAATGCATGAGAGCTTTAATTTCCCTACATCTTCACCAACACTGGTTATTGTCCTATTTTCTTAAATAAGAGTGACCTAAATGGGTAGTGTCTTAGTCTAATCAGGCTGCTATAACCAAATTACATAAAAGTGACATCAGCAAAATGGCTGGACAAGATGTCCCTTGCAAGTGTCTACCCCTCAACAACAAAATTTGGCATCTACCCACAAGCAAAAGTACCTTTGATGGAGCTGTGGAATCTAGTACCATACATAAGAAACATGGAAGGATTCTTACTTACCTACACATTAGGTAATAGGTATGCAAACCGCGGTGCCAGATGTGGACCCTAAAGTGGTCCTTGAACCAACTCCAGCCCTTCTTAGCCATGATCTAGGAACCTCCAGAGGACACTAATTTAGACAATAAACCACAAATGAGAGGACATTTGTGGAAATCTAGGAGTCCAGTGGAGAAGTTCCAGCATACCACAGGAGTGAAATAAAAATCCAAGATGTGATACATTGGAAATGGTAAAAGGAATACTTTGATTTACCCCTCCCCCAGAGTGGCACATCTCAGTGAAAGAGAGCCTTTGTTGGCTTGTAATTTCCTCTACAGGGGAACATGAGAGCATGGGAATGAGTACTTGGCTACTTCAGCCATGTGGAATCCTGCCAAAGGGGCCCATTTCTCTCTTGCCCTTCCAGAGTACTGAGTCACGAGCTATGTGCCTTGGGGGCAGTGAGAAGCTGGGAGAACAGAAGCCAGTGCTCTGAATGAAACATCTGTATCAAAGGGACATGGATCCTACTAGCCACATCACAGCCTCCATTGAGAGCCTCCCAAAAGCCACTCAGATCACCTCACCAGCAAATCCCCCCCTCCCCCCCAAAAAAAAACTGGTCTAAAGGCAATCACAAGACCCTGTTAGGCTCACCCCTACACACTCCCCAACCTGTGATCAGACCTCTGTGTGCACTCTTGATGGAAATAAGATTGAGCGTTTTTCAGACAGCAAATATTGCACATGCAGATATCAGGCCTGAATCTGGGGGACAGAGAGAGATCACAAACTTGAGCATTTAACATCAACCTTGGGAGAACAAAAGGGAAGCGATCAGTGCTTAGGCTTGGCTTTGCAGGTTCAAGAAAAGACAAACAAGCTTAAGAATTCTGACACAGGAAGGAGCCAAGAGTGTGGAGCAGGCCTATCCACAGAAGGTCTGAGAAAACCCGAGAATCCTTAGCAGAGATGATGAAAGGCATTTCTCTCTTGAAGTCGGTCAGTTAGGACTAGAGGAGGTGATTGCTACATCAAATGAGAAGACAACAAGGTAAGACTTCAAAGAACATGAAAAATCAAGAAAATAGGACACAACCAAAGAAACACAATGAATTTCCAGTACTGACTCCAAAGATATAAAGTACTAAAAATAACTATAGCTAAAATAATTAGTTAATGGAGGAAATATACTAAAAGAATAGATTGTAATGTCAAAAACATAAAAGGGGTAGTAAAAGGGTGGAGATTTTGTATGCAATTGAAATTATTATTATTATTTTGGCTATGCCACATGGCTTGCACGATCTTAGTTTGCCAACCAGCGGTTGAACAGGCTCCATGCAGTGAAAGTGTGGAATCCTAATCACTGGACCACCAGGAAATTTCCAGAATTGAGTTCTGATAAGCCAAAAAATAGACTGTTAGACATAAAAGATGCTTTATATGAGCCTTGTGCTAACCACAAAACAAAAACCTACAGTTGATACACAAAAGATAGAGAGAAGGGAATCAAAGCATACCATTATGAAAAACAAATTCACAAAAGAAGGCAGGAAGAGAGGAAGAAGAGGACAAGGGAAAAACAAAACTGTCAGAAAACAATAAAATGGCCTTTGTAACTTCCCACCTATCAGTAATTATTGTAAATATAAATGGATTCAATGTTCCAATTAAAAGGCATAGAATGGCTAAATGGATAGAAAAATGAGACCCAACTATATGCTGCCTATAAGAGACTCACATGGGCTCAAAATGAATGAATAGAAATACCAAAAGAAAGAAACTGTAACAATACTTATATAAGATACAATAGACTTCACCTCAAAAGCTGTAACAAGTGACAAAGAAGGTCACTTTATATAATGATAAAATAGTCAATTCATCAAGAGGATAATAATGATTGTAAATACATGTATACCCAAAATAATAGCACCTAAATATTAAGGAAATACTAAGAAATATGAAGGGAGAAATAGACAACAATACAATAATAAAAGGGCACTTCAATACTTCACTTTCACAATGGATAGGTTATCAATTCAGGAAATCAATTAGGAAAAACTGGAGTTGAGCTGTACTTAAAGCAAATGGCCTTAACAGATATATACAGAACTTTCCACTTATCAGCAACAGAATACACATTTTTCTTGAGTACTCACGGAACATTCTCCAAGATATACCACACATTAGGTCACAAAACAAGTCCTAACAAATTTAGGAAGATTGAAAATATACCATATATCTTCCTGACCACAATGGCATGAAACTAGAAATTGATAATGGGAGAAAAACTGGAAAATTCACAAATATACAAAAATCAAACAGCAAAATCTTGAACGACTAATGGGCCAAAAGACAAATCAAAAGTGAAACTGAAAAACATCTTGAAACAAATGAAAATGGAAATGGAAATACAACATACCAAAACTTATAGGATACAGCAAAAACAGTTCTGAGAGGGAGTTTATAGCAAGAAACGCCTACATTAAGGAAAAAAAGAAAGCTCTCAAATAAACCTAACACTACCACAAAAAGGACAAAGAAAACCCAAAGTTAGAAAAAAAAAAAAAAAAGAAACTAACAAATATCAAATAATAAATAAATGGAATAGAGGCCTGAAAAACACTGGAGAAGATCAATGAAACTGAGAACTTAAAAAAAAAAATAAATAAAATTGTAAAACCTTTTAGCTAGACTAAGGAAAATGACAGAACACTCAAATAAAATCAGAAATGAATGAGGAGTCATTACAACAGATATCACATAAAAAGGATTATAAGAGACTGCTCTGAATAATTATATGCCAATAAATGGAATAACTTAGAAAAATGGATACACTCTATAAACATATAACCTACCAAGATGAATCATAAAGAAAGAGAAAATCTGAACAGACCAATAATTAGCAGGGAAATTAGCAATAATGAGCAAGGAAATGAGCAAGGAAATAGTAAAAAACCACCCAACAAAGTAAAGTCCAAGACCAGATGGTTTCACTGGTAAATTACAATTTACATTTAAATAACAATTTAATTTACATTTAATGTAAATTAATTTAATTTATATTTAAATAACAATTAGTGCAAATTCTCCTTAAACTCTTCCAAAATACTGAAGATTAGAGAACATTCCCAAATTCATTTTTAAGGCCAGCATTCTACCCTGATACCAGAGCCAGATAAAGACACTATATCCTTGATGAAATTAAATGCAAAAATTCTTAACCAAATATTAGCAAACTAATCAAAATGACATTAAAGTGATTATTCACAATGATCATTGAAATTTTTCACTGGAATGCAAGGAAACTTCAACATATGTAAATCAATAAATGTGATACACCACACCACATTAGTATAATGAAAGATTAAAATCATATGATCATTTTAGTAGTTGCAGAAATAGAATTTGACAAAATAAAACAGCCTTTCATGACAAAAACTGCTAACCAAGAGAGTTAAAATAATAAAAGCTATATATGTCAAACCCATAGCTAAGATCATACTCCACAGTGACATGTTAAATTTTTTCTTCTAAGATTGAGAATAGACAAGGATGCCCACTCTAACCACTCCTATCCAAAAGAGTACTGGAAGTCCTAGTCAGAGAAATTAGCGTGAAAAAGAAAGATGTTAAAGTTAAGAAATAAGAAGCAAAATTTCTCTGTTTGAAGATGAATATATATAAAGTCTCCACTAAAAAAAAAAAAACAACAACAACTACAAAATGCTAGAACTTATCAACAAATTCAAACTTCTGGATTAAAAATCAGGATTCAGAAAACAGTTGCAATTCTATACACTAAACAAAATGTCTGAAAAAGAAATAAAAAGAACAATCTCATTTAAAGTAACATCAAAACTGAACTGAACTGAAAATTAATAAAATACAAGGATTAAAATTAATCTTGAGGATCGACTAGTTTGACTTTGCTGTCCAAGGGACTCTCAAGAGTCTTCTCTAATACCATGGTTCAAAAGTATCAGTTATTGGGTGTTCAATCTTCTTTAAGGTCGAACTCTTGTATACATACATGACTACTGGAAAAGCCGTAGCTTTGACTAGACAAATGTTTGTTGGCAAAGTGATGTCTCTGATTGTTAATACACTGTCTAGGTCTGTCATAGCTTTTCTTCCAAGGAGCAAGCGTTTTTAATTTCATTGCTGCAGTCACCATCTGCAGTGACTTTGGAGCCCAAGAAAATAAAGTCTGTCTCTGTTTCCATTGTTTCCCTATCATGCGAAGAATTGACTCATTGGAAAAGACTCTGATGCTGGGAGGGATTGGGGGCAAGAGGAGAAGGGGACGACAGAGGATAAGATGGCTGGATGGCATCACTGACTCAATGGACGTGAGTCTCAGTGAATTCCGTGAATTGGTGATGAACAGGGAGGCCTGGTGTGCTGCGATTCAGGGGGTCGCAAAGAGTCGGACATGACTGAGCGACTGAACTGAACTGAATGGGACTGGATGCCATGATATTAGTTTTTTGAATGTTGCATTTTAAGCCAGCTTTTTCACTCTCCTCTTTCACTTTCATCAAGAGGCTGTTTAGTTCCTCTTCACTTTCTGCCATAAGAGTGGTGTTATCTGCATATCTGAGGTTACTGATATTTTTCCTGGCAATCTTGATTCTAGCTTGTGCTTCATCAAGCCTGGCATTTCCCATGATGTACTCTGTTGGTAGAAATGTAAATTGATACGGCTGCTATGGAAGATGGTGTGGAGAGTCCTTAAAAAACTAGGAATAAAACCACCATATGACCCAGCAATCCAACTCCTAGACATATACCCTGAGGGAACCAAAATTGAAAAATACACATGTATCCCATTGTTCATTGCAGCACCATTTATAACAGCTAGAACATGGAAGCAACCTAGATGTCCATCAACAGATGAATGGATAAAGAAGTTGTGGTACATATACACAATGGAATATTACTCATCCGTAAAAAAGAACACATTTGAGTCAGTTCTGACGAGGTGAACGAACCTAGATGCCAGGGTCCAGTCCCTGTGGATCCAGGGAATTCAAAGCAGAGATGGCATCTGCGATCAGGAAACAACAGCTTATTTAAATGTTAATTAAATATATAAAGAATGGTTAAATAAGGATAGCTTAGTGAGAAAATTTAGTGGAGAAAAGAGGCTGAATAATTCAGCCAGAAGGTGAGAGAAAGAATGACATGGGGAGACCAAGATTCAGTGAACAAGTCCTGCACTTTATTTTCCAAAGTAGTTTTTATACCTTAAGTTATGCATAGAAGATAATGGGGGAAGGGGTAGAGTCATGCAGTAAGCCAGGCTTTCTTCCTGCAAACTTATCATATGCAAAAGTTTAGGTGATTTGCATCATCTTCTGGCCCAGAGGCCTGTTAACATTTTAAGAAACTTATTTTTCTCTAAAGGTGATTATTCTAAAGTCAGGCGCCACCCTCCAAAAGCATTAGATAAAGTTGCATTCCTATAGGGCAAAGGTGTGGTGGGCTATAACAAGAAAAAGAATTAACTCAAGGGTCCAAGGTTACAAACATTAAAGCTACTACTTACATCAATTATATTAATCAATACACTGCCAGGGACACAGTAGGTAAGGGATATGGAAACGTAGCGGCAAACATTGGCCCAACAAGTGAAAAACCCTTCACCAATACAATTTCTAATCAATCTTTTAACTGCTCAAAGGAATCTGTATTCAGACAGTTTAGAACATCTCATGCCTCTCATGGTTGTGAACTAAAACACTCTTGTCATGCCCAGGACAGACCCCCATAAAGTCAGAGGTGTAGGTGAGAGCACAAAGCAGTAAAGTAGGCAGCCTCTGGTTTTGGGGGTAGATGCTCGAGAATTTCCAGGGAGACTCCTGAGGCTCGATCCCGCCTTTGCGTATGCCAAGCCTCCTTCCTCATGACCTTTGCCACGGGCGGAGTTCCTCACGCTGGCTCACGCTGGCTCCCAGCACCTAGAACCTATTATAGAGAGTGAAGTGAGTCAGAAAGAGAAAGATAACTATTGTATTCTGAAGCATATATACAGAATCTAGAAAAATGGTACTGAAAAATTTATTCACAGGGCAGCAGTGGAGAAACAGACATAGAGAATAGACTTATGGACATGGGGAGAGGGGAGGAGAGGGTGAGAGGTATGGAGAGAGTAACATGGAAGCTTACATTATCATATGTAAGATATATAGCCAATGGCACTTTGCTGTATGGCTCAGGAAACTCAAACAAGGGCTCTGTATCAACCTAGAGGAGTGGGATGGGGAGGGAGATGGGAGAGAGTTTCAAAAGGGAGGGAATATATGTATATGTATGGCTGATTCATGTTGAGGTTTCATAGAAAACAGCAAAATTCTGTAAAGCAATTATCTTTCAATAAAAAAATAAATTAAAAAGTACACTGGAGGGAACAAACAGTAAAGTAACTGAAGCAGAAAATGGATAAGTGAGCTGGAAGATAAAATGGTGGAAATAACTGAAGAGGAACACAGCAAAGGAAAAACACATATACACAGTGGAGTATTACTCAGCCATTAAAAAGAATACATTTGAATCAGTTCTAATGAGGTGGAAGAAACTGGAGCCTATTATACAGAGTGAAGTAAGCCAGAAAGAAAAACACCAATACAGTATACTAACGCATATATATGGAATTTAGAAAGATGGTAACAATAAACCTGTATATGAGACAGCAAAAGAGACACTGATGTATAGAACAGTCTTTTGGACTGTGCGGGGGAGGTAGAGGGTGGGATGATTTGGGAGAATGGCATTGAAATATGTATAAAATCATATACGAAATGAAAAAAAAAGTATTAAGAACAGTCTCAGAGACCTCTAGGAAAACATTCAATGTAACAATATTTGAATCATAGGGGTCTCAGAAGAAGAAAAAAAAAAAAAGGAAAGGGCATGAGAAAATATTTGAGGAGATTATAATCGAAAACATCCCCCAAATGGGAAAGGAAATAGATACCCAAGTCCCAGTAAGCCTAGAGAGTTCCATACAAGATAAACCCAAGGAGAAACACACCAAGAGGCATACTAATCAAACTAACAAAAGTTAAACACAAAGAACAACCATTAAAAGCAAAAAGGGAAGAGCAACAAATAACACAAAATGATCCCCATAAGGCCACCAGCAGATCTTTCAAGAGAAACTCTGCCTGCCAGAAGAGAATGACAGGATATACTTAAAGTGATGAAAGGGAAAAATGTACAACCAAGATTCTACCCAAGAGGATCTCATTCAGATTCAAAGGAAAAAGCAAAACCTTTACAAACAAGCAGAAGTTAAGAGAATTCAGCACTGTCAAACCACCTCTACAATAAATGCTAAAGAATTTCCTCTAGATAGGAAAAAAGGGCATACAAAGCAAACCCCAAACAACAAAATAAATGGTAATAAGCTCATATATATCAATAATTACCATATAGGTAGATGGGCTAAATGTTTCAACCAAAAGACACAGATTGGCTGAATGGATACAAAAAAACAGATAAAAAAAGACCCCTATATATGCTGTCTACAAAAAAAGACCTCTATATATGCTGTCTACAAGAGATCCACCTCAGACCTAGGGATACATACAGACTCAAAGTGAGGGGCTGGAAAAAGATATTCCATGCAATCAGAAATCAAAAGAAAGTGGGACTAGCGATACTCATATCACATAAAATAAGACTTTAAAATATAGAGCATTACAAGAGACAAAGAAGGATACTACATAACAATCAAGGAATTAATCTAAGAAAAAGATACAACAATTATAAATATATATGCACCAAACATAGGCACACCTCAATACATAAGGCAAATGCTAACATCTACTAAAGGGAAATTGACAGTAATACAATAATCGTGGGGGACTTCAGTAACCTACTCACACGAATAGACAGATCATCCAGACAGAAAATTGAGAAGGAAACACAAACTTTAAATGATACATTGGACGAGTTGTACCTAACTGATATCTACAGAGCATTTCATCCAGAAGCAATAGAATTCACTTTTTTTCTCAGTGCACATGGAACATTCTCCATGATAGAGCACATCTTGGGCCACAAATCAAGCTTTGGTAAATTTTTAAAAGCTGAAAACATTTCAAACATATTTTCTGATCACAAGGCTGTAAGATAAGATATCAGCTACAGGAAAACAAAAAAACCTATTAAAAAACACAAACATATGGAGGCTAAACAATATGTTTCTGAATAACCAACAGACCACTGAAGAAATCATAAAAGAAATTAAAATATGCCTAGAAAAAAATGACAGTGAAAACACGACAACTCAAAGCCTTCGGAATTCAGCAAAAGCAATTAAGAGGGAAGTTTATAGCAATACAAGCCTACCTCAAGAAACAAGAAAAAATCAAATAAACAACCTAACCTTACACCTAAAGCAATTAGAAAAAGAAGAATAGAAAAACCTCAAAGTTAGAAGGAAAGAAATCATAAGAATCAGACCAGAAACAAATGAAAAAGAAATAAAGGAGACAATAGCAAAGATGAATAAAATTAAAAAGCTGACTCTTTGAGAAGATAAAATTGACCAACCGTTAGCCAGACTAATCAAGAGAAAAAGGGAGAAGGCTCAAATAAATAAAATTAAAAAATAAAAAAGCAGAAATTAGACAACGCAGAAATACAAAAGATAATAAGAGACTACTATGAGAAACTATATGCCAATAAAATGGACAACCTGAAAGAAATGAAAAAATTCTTAGAAAAATATAACCTTTCAAAATTCAACCAGGAAGAAATAAAAAATATGAACAGACCAATCACAAACACAGATATGAAAACTGTAACCAAAATATTCCAACAACAAAAAAATCCAGAGCCAGATGTCTTCACAGGAAAATTCTACCAAAAGTTTAGAGAAGAGCAAACACTGATCCTGCTCAAACTCTTCCAGAAAATTGCAGAGGAAGGAAAACTCAAGAACTCATTCTACAAAGCTACCATCCCTCTGATACCAAAATTAGACAAAGATGCCACCAAAAAAAAAAAAAAAGCAAAGAAAATTACAAGCCAATATCACCAATATCACTGATGTACCTAGACGCAAAAGTCCTCAACAAAATTTTAGCAAACAAAATCCAACAACACATTTAAAATCATACACCATGACCAAGTGGGCTTTTATTGCAGGGATGCAGGATTCTTCAATATTAGCAAATCAATCAATGTGATACATCATATTAACAAATTGAAAGATAAAAACCATATGATTATTTCAATA
This sequence comes from Bos indicus, assembly GCF_029378745.1. Classification (NCBI taxonomy): domain Eukaryota; kingdom Metazoa; phylum Chordata; class Mammalia; order Artiodactyla; family Bovidae; genus Bos; species Bos indicus. The sequence continues at coordinate 72,276,817 of NC_091789.1, forward strand.
GATGCAGAGAAAGCCTTTGACAAAATTCAACACCCATTTATGACTAAAAAAAATCTCCAGAAAGTAGGCATAGAAAGAACATACCTCGAAATAATAAAGGCCATATACAATAAACCCACAGCAAATATCACTCTCAATGTTGAAACACTGAAATCATTTCCTCTGAAATCAGAAACAAGATAAGTGTGCTCACTCTCACTACTATTATTCAGCATAGTTTTGGAAGCCCCAGCCACAGCAAACAGAGAAGAAAAAGAAATAAAAAGAATACAGATTGTAAAAGAAGAAATAAAGCTCTCACTGTTTGCAAATGACATAATTCTCTACATAGAATACCCTAGAGATGCCACCAGAAAACTAGCAAAGCTAATCAATGAGTATAGTAAAGTTGCAGGATGTAAAATTGATACACAGAAATCCCTTACATTCCTATACACTAAGAATGAAAATCAAAAAGAGAAATTAAGAATCCTATACACTAAGAATGAAAATCAAAAAGAGAAATTAAGAAAACAATCCCATTCATCATTGCAAAAATAATAAAATATGTAATAATAAAATTACCTAAAGAGAAAAAAGACCTCTATGCAGAAAACTATAAGACACCCATGAAAGGTGTCAAAGATGACACAAACAAATGAAAATATAAATGATGTTCTTGGATTGGAAGAATCATAGAGTGAAAATGACTATACTACCCAAAGCAATCTATAGATTTTTGCAATCCCTATCAAACTACCAATGGTATTTTTCACAGAACTAGAACATATAATTTCACAGTTTGTATGGAAACACAAAAGACCCTGAATGGCCAAAGCAATTTTAAAAAAGAAAAATGGAGCTGGAGGAATCAACCTTGCTGACTTCAGACTATACTATAAAGCTATGGTCATCAAGACAGTATGGTACTGGCACAAAAACAGAAATATACACCAATGGAACAAGAGAGAAAATGCAAAGATAAATCCATGCACTTATGGGCACCTTACCTTTGACAAAAGAGGCAAAAATATTGAATGGAAAAAAGACAATCTCTTCAATAAGTGATGCTGGAAAAACTGGTCAGCTATGTGTAAAAGTATGAAATTAGAAAACTTCTTAACACCATACACAAAAATAATCTCAAATTTATTAAAGACCAAATGTAGCACCAGAAACTATAAAACTCTTAGAGGAAATTATAGGCAGAACACTCTTTGACATAAATCACAGCCAGATCCTCTATGACCTACCTCCTAGAGTAATTGAAATAAAAACTAAAAATTAAAAAAAAAATGGGACTTAATCAAATTCAAAAGCTTTTGCACAACGGAAGAATCTATAAGCAAGGTGAAAAGACAAAACTGTCAATAATAGCAAAGTGAAAGAGGAGAGTGAAAAAGTAGGCTTAAAGCTCAACATTCAGAAAACTAAGCTCATAGCATCTGGTCCCATCACTTCATAGGAAATAGATGGGGAAACAGTTTAAACAGTATCAGACTTTGTTTTTGGGGGGCTCCAAAATCACTGCAGATGGTGACTGCAGCCATGAAATTAAAAGACGCTTACTCCTTGGAAAGAAAGTTATGACCAACCTAGATAGCATATTAAGAAGCAGAGACATTACTTTGCCAACAAAGGTCCGTCTAGTCAAGGCTAAGGTTTTTCCAGTGATCATGTATGGATGTGAGAGTTGGACTGTGAAGAAAGCTGAGCGCCGAAGAATTGATGCTTTTGAACTGTGGTGTTGGAGAAGACTCTTGAGAGTCCCTTGGACTGCAAGGAGATCCAACAAGTCCTTTCTAAAGGAGATCAGCCCTGGGTGTTCTTTGGAAGGACTGATGCTAAAGCTGAAACTCCAATACTTTGGCCACCTAATGTGAAGAGTTGACTCATTGGAAAAGACTCTGATTCTGGGAGGGATTGGGGGCAGGAGGAGAAGGGGACGACAGAGGATGAGATGGCTGGATAGTATCACCGACTTGATGGACATGAGTCTGAGTGAACACTAGGAGTTGGAGATGGACAGGGAGGCCTGGCATGCTGCAGTTCATGGGGTCGCAAACAGTCGGACACGACTCACTGACTGAACTGAACAAAGGATTAATCTCTAAAATATACAAGCAGCTTTTAAAGCTCAATACCAGAAGAATAAATAACCCAATCAAAAATTGGACAGAAGACCTAAACGGACATTTCTCCAAAGAGGACATCAGATCAGATCAGATCAGATCAGTTGCTCAGTCATGTCTGACTCTTTGTGACCCCATGAATCCCAGCACGCCAGGCCTCCCTATCCATTACCAACTCCTGGAGTTCACTCAGACTCACGTCAATCGAGTCAGTGATGCCATCCTCTGTCGTCCCCTTCTCCTCCTGCCCGCAATCCCTCCCAGCATCAGTCTTTTCCAATGAGTCAACTCTTCGCATGAGGTGGCCAAAGTACTGGAGTTTCAGCTTTAGCATCATTCCTTCCAAAGAAATCCCAAGGCTTATCTCCTTCAGAATGGACTGGTTGGATCTCCCTGCAGTCCAAGGGACTCTCAAGAGTCTTCTCCAACACCACAGTTCAAAAGCATCAAATCTTCAGTGCTCAGCTTTCTTCACAGTCCAACTCTCACATCCATACATGACCACAGGAAAAACCATAGCCTTGACTGGCCAGACCTTTGTTGGCAAAGTAATGTCTCTGCTTTTGAATATGCTATCTAGGTTGGTCATAACTTTCCTTCCAAGGAGTAAGTGTCTTTTAATTTCATGGCTGCAGTCACCATCTGCAGTGATTTTAGAGCCCAGAAAAATAAAGTCTGACACTGTTTCCAGTGTTTCCCCATCTATTTCCCATGAAGTGGTGGGACTGCATGCCATGATCTTCGTTTTCTGAATGTTGAGCTTTAAGCCAACTTTTTCACTCTCCACTTTCACTTTCATCAAGAGCCTTTTTAATTCCTCTTCACTTTCTGCCATAAGGGTGGTGTCATCTGCATATCTGAGGTTATTGATATTTCTCCCGGCAATCTTGATTCCAGCTTGTGTTTCTTCCATTCCAGCGTTTCTCATGATGTACTCTGCATAGAAGTTAAATAAACAGGGTGACAATATACAGCCTTGATTAACACTTTTTCCTATTTGGAACCAGTCTGTTGTTCCATGTCCAGTTCTAACTGTTGCTTCCTGACCTGCATGCAAATTTCTCAAGAGGCAGATCAGGTGGTCTGGTATTCCCATCTCTTTCAGAATTTTCCACAGTTTATTGTGATCCACACAGTCAAAGGCTTTGGCATAGTCAATAAAGCAGAAATAGATGTTTTTCTGGAACTCTCTTGCTTTTTCCATGATCCAGCGGATGTTGGCAATTTGGTCTCTGGTTCCTCTGCCTTTTCTAAAACCAGCTTGAACATCTGCAAGTTAATCGTTCACATATTGTTGAAGCCTGGCTTGGAGAATTTTGAGCATTATTTTACTAGCGTGTGAGATGAGTGCAATTGTGCGGTAGTTTGAGCATTCTTTGGCATTGCCTTTCTTTGGGATTGGAATGAAATCTGACCTTTTCCAGTCCTGTGGCTACTGCTGAGTTTTCCAAATTTGCTGGCATATTGAGTGCAGCAGTTTCACAGCATAATCTTTCAGGATTTGAAATAGCTCAACTGGAATTCCATCTCCTTTACTAGCTTTGTTCGTAGTGAAGCTTTCTAAGGCCCACTTGACTTCACATTCCAGTATTTCTGGCTCTAGGTCAGTGATCACACCATCGTGATTATCTGGGTCATGAAGATCTTTTTTTACAGTTCTTCTGTGTATTCTTGCCATCTCTTCTTAATATCTTCTGCTTCTGTCAGGTCCATATCATTTCTGTCCTTTATAGAGCTCATCTTTGCATGAAATGTTCCTTTGGTATCTCTGATTTTCTTGAAGAGATCCCTAGTCTTTCCCATTCTGTTGTTTTCCTCTATTTCTTTGCATTGATCACTGAAGAAGGCTTTCTTATCTCTTCTTGCTATTCTTTGGAACTCTGCATTCATATTTTTATCTTTCCTTTTCTCCTTTGCTTTTTGCTTCTTTTCTTTTCACAGCTATTTGTAAGGCCTCCCCAAACAGCCATTTTGCTTTTTTGCATTTCTTTTCTATGGGAATGGTCTTGATCCCTGTCTCCTGTACAATGTCACAAACCTCATTCCATAGTTCATCAGGCACCCTATCTATCAGATTTAGGCCCTTAAATCTATTTCTCACTTCCACTATATAATCATAAGGGGTTTGATTTAGGTCATACCTGAATGGTCTAGTGGTTTTCCCTACTTTCTTCTATTTAAGTCTGAATTTGGCAATAAGGAGTTCATGATCTGAGCCACAGTCAGCTCCTGGTCTTGTTTTTGCTGACTGTATAGAGCTTCCCCATCTTTGGCTGCAAAGAATATAATCAATCTGATTTCGGTGTTGACCATCTGGTGATGTCCATGTGTAGAGTCTTCTCTTGTGTTGTTGGAAGAGGGTGTTTGTTATGACCAGTGCATTTTCTTGACAAAACTCTATCAGTCTTTGCCCTGCTTCATTCCATATTCCAAGGCCAAATTTGCCTGTTACTCCAGGTGTTTCTTGACTTCCTACTTTTGCATTCCAGTCCCCTATAATGAAAAGGACATCTTTTTTGGGTGTTAGTTCTAAAAGGTCTTGTAGGTCTTCATAGAACCGTTCAACTTCAGCTTCTTCAGCGTTACTGGTTGGGGCATAGACTTGGATTACTGTGATATTGAATGGTTTGCCTTGGAAGTGAACAGAGGTCATTCTGTTGTTTTTGAGATTGCATCCAAGTACTGCATCTCAGATTCTTTAGTTGACCATGATGGCCACTCCATTTCTTCTGAGGGATTCCATACAGATGGCTAATAAATACATGAAAAGATGCTCAGCATCACTCGTTATTAGAGAAATGAAAATGATAACTACATTGAGATATCATCTTACACTGATCTGAATGGCCATCATTAGTCTACAAACAATAAATGCAGGAAAGGGTGTGATGCAAAGGTGTGGTGTACTGTTAGTGGGAATACAAAGTAATGGAGCCACTCTGGAGAACAGTATGGAGATCTCTTAAAATCTAGGACTAAAACTACCATATGACTTAGCAATGCCAGTACTGGATATGTAGCTTGAGCAAACCATAACTGCAAAAAACACATGTACCCCAATGTTCATTTCAGCACTATTTACAATAGCCAGGATGTGGGAGCAATCTAGATGTCCACTGACAGGTGAATGGATGAAGTTGTGGTATACAATGGAATATTATTCAGCTGTAAAAAGGAATGCATTTGAGTCAGTTCTAATGAGGTGGATGAACCTAGAGCCTATTATACAGAGTGAAGTTAGTCAGAAGGAGAAAGACAAATGTGGTATATTAATGCATATATATGAAATTTAGAAATATAGTACTGATGATCCTACTTGTAGGGCAACAAAGGAGATTGGACATAAAGAAAAGACTTCTGGACACAGTGGGAGAAGAAAGAGTGGGACAAATTTAGAGAATAACATTTGGAACATATACATTACCATATGTAAAATAGATAGCCAGTGAGAATTTGCTGTATGATGCAGGGAATGTAAAGCTAGTGCTTTGTGAAAACCCAGAGGGACTGCATGTGGAGGGAGGGAGGTTCAAAAGGGATGGGACATATGTATGCCTATGGCTGATTCATGTTGATGTATGGTATAAACCATCACAATATTGTATAGGAATTATTCTCTAATTAAAATAAATATTAAAATAATAAAAAGGTAATTATATCAGGTGATGAAAGTGTTAACTAACTGGACTGTGGTAATCATTTCACAAAATATGCTTGTATTACATCATCCCATTGTATGCCTTAAATAATGTTATATGTCAAATATGTCTCAATAAAGCTGGGAAAAATAACGAACAGTAAAGTGTGTGGCTTATAACAATAGAAATTTACTTCCACAGTTCTGCAGGTTGAAAAGTCTTAGATCAAGGCACTGACACATTCAGTGTCTGGTGAGAGCCCACTTCCTGATTCATAGATGGTTGTCTTTTCACTGTAACCTCATTTGATAGAAAGGTGAGAGAACTCTTTCAAAAGAGAGGCAGGCCTGTTTTATACGGGCACTAATCACAGTGTCAGACTTTATTTTTGGGAGCTCCAAAATCACTGCAGATGGTGACTGCAGCCATGAAATTAAAAGACGCTTACTCCTTGGAAGGAAAGTTATGACCAACCTAGGTAGCATATTCAAAAGCAGAGACATTACTTTGCCAAAAAAGGTCCATCTAGTCAAAGCTATGGTTTTTCCTGTGGTCATGTATGGATGTGAGAGTTGGACTGTGAAGAAAGCTGAGCACCGAAGAATTGATGCTTTTGAACTGTGGTGTTGGAGAAGACTCTTGAGAATCCCTTGGACTGCAAGGAGATCCAACCAGTCCATTCTGAAGGAGATCAGCCTTGGGATTTCTTTGGAAGGAATGATGCTAAAGCTGAAACTCCAGTACTTTGGCCACCTGATGCAAAGAGTTGACTCGTTGGAAAAGACTCTGATGCTGGGAGGGATTGGGGGCAGGAGAAGGGGACGACAGAGGATGAGATGGCTGGATGGCATCACTGACTCGATTGACGTGAGTCTGAGTGAACTCCGGGAGTTGGTGATGGACAGGGAGGCCTGGCGTGCTGGGATTCATGGGGTCGCAAAGAGTCGGACACGACTAAGCGACTGAACTGAACTGAACTGAACTGAATCACACTTATGAGTGTTCCACTTCGTGACCTAATCACTTGCCAGAGAACCCACTCCCAAATACCACCACATTGGTGGTTAATAGGTCAACATTTGTATTGTGGAGGGAGGCACAGTCTGTCCGTTGCAAATTTGAAGTTATATTTCTTTGTAGTTTTGATTTGCATTTCTTCATGCCCCTATCAGCCATTTGTGTATCTTTGGAGATAAGTCCCTTCAAGCCTTTTGAAATTCAGTTGTTTCCTTGTTGTTGTTGAGGCGTAAGAGTTATTTTTTTTTTAATGTTCTGGATATTAATCCCTTATCAGATGTATGATTTGCAAACATTTTCTTCCATTTTATGGTTTAATTTTGGTGAAGTCAAATTGTTTTCTTTCTGCCCATGCTTTTGTTGTCATAGTCAAGAAACTCACTGCCAAATCCAATGGTGTGAGTATTTTCCCCTATTGGTCTAAGAATTTTACAGTTTTAGCTTTGAAATTTATTTCCCTTCCCTTTGTAAAATGAATAAAGGAAAGGAAACATATTATTAAGCATTTAACCCATATTTTATTTATTTTTTTTTTATTCTTTTTTTTAAATTTTATTTTATTTTTAAACTTTACATAATTGTAGTAGTTTTGCCAAATATTTTAAAACATAATCTTTAGGAATTGCTCAATTGCATTGCATGTATTTCTCTATTGGTTTTCTTATTTATTTATATATTTATTAAAATATCTATGTATTCATGTAATATTTTATGTGTTCCCATGACTAATTTGAAGTTACTATATTGCTACTCCTTTTATTTCCTAGCACTTACCAAATACTATTATAACTATCCTATATGTGCTTATATTCCTTGTTTCTGAGGAATTATCTTTGTAGAGTATTGCTTATGCAGGTATATTCTGCTTCCCCCTCTCATCATTTCTGAGAATGTTTAAAATGTAAGCAAGGCTTTGGCAGAAGCACCCTTTTGCTAGTATATTTACCAAAAGTTTATCAGAAATATGTGGAATTATTTTAAAATACATGTAATAAACATTGTCAGTAAACAGCACATCAAGGCTGAAATTTTGTATACTGAATTTTTTTAAGGTTACTCATCTCTCTTGATGGAGGAGTAAATGGCAACCCACTCCAGTATTCTTGCCTGAGAAACTTCATGGACAGAGGAGTCTGGCAGGCTACAGTTCATAAGGTTGCAATGAGTCAGACACGACTGAGCAACTAAGCATACATGCGTGTATGTGTCTCTTAAAACAGCTAAGATGAAATGTCATTTCTGCTTTTGCCTCTGAGAACATTTTAGTATTTTTAAAAAGTAACACAAAGTTAAGTAACCAAATAGTAGGGAAGACTATATTGAAAATTAAGAACTGCCAGATAGGCCCCTCTCACTTCTACTCTTGCTCCCAGATGCCAACACTTTTAATCATTTTTGTTTTTAGTTCCTTAGAATTTACCTCCATGCTTGAATTATATGCTTTTGCCTCTACACTGTGTTTTGTTTTGACTTTCTCTTCTCCTAGATGAGGCTATAAAGCTCACTTGTACTATCCCAACATCTAACTTCCATCTAACTTCCCAATGCCATTATATTAATGTTGTTAATTAGAATTGAGATAAAAAGCCTTTGTTCCAATGAAGACTTTAAAGGAGTTATGGAGTCTTGGATGTGTGAGAAAAGGAAAGTGGGAATAACCTTCTTCTGGTCTGACAAAAACTCTTATAAATATTCATGCCTTTTAGGAATATTGACGTCATAATAAAAAAACTTTTACTATGGCAAAAAATCAAGAAAGCCATCAACCACTTCCAAGAAAAGTTTATTGTTAGCAGCCTCCTGTTTGTTTTGAGCCTAGTCAGGTTCTGCTAATATTCCTTTAGCTAAATTTCAAAAATTTCCTTGGTGGATTTGTATTTTGCAGGATATAATAGTCACATCTCTGTATTCCATATAATAGTCCCCTCCCATTTTAAGAGTCTCATGCTGCCAAAGAATAGGATATAAGTGAAATTGACTGTACTAGGTATTGTTGATACTGACCAGGGTTCTTAGCCTTCCACAAATAATAGAAATTGACTAGAAGCCAGATAAGAAATTCAGGCAAGGCTTTATTTAGGCTTCTTCAGAAGGGAGAAAAAACAAGTAACATGTTTCCTTGTTTGCTTCCTGAGAGGAGGGTAGGTAGTTCCTTAGATGGGGTGAGGGTAGAAGTGTGTCCAGGGGTCAGGCTGGAGAGGTGGTTTAGATGGTTTCCCCACACCTTTGTGGAGTTGAGTGCAGGGGCACGTGAGTTGTACCCTGCTTTTGCTCCCCAAAACCCTGTTTTTGCTCCTAACTCTTCAGAGTGACAGTTGGGTTTTTTGTCTTTGTATATTTTGGTGCAGAATTTTCCTGAAGTGCATGTACACAGTTATTTTTAACTACACATAGTGTTTCTTTGTATCTTGTAGCTCAAGAAGAGGTGTGTCCAGGTGCTAGCTTTGCAGCACTGCAGCAAAGGGTCCCAGGTTCCAGGCCTGCCTCATCCCCCCTGAGAGACTCTACACCCTTATTCTTTTTTTTTTTTTTTTTAATAACTGTTTCATTAAAAAAAAATAATCTATTTGCTTTAATTGAAGGCTAATTATTTTACAATATTGTAGTGGTTTTTGCCATATATTGACATGAATCAGCCATGGGTATACATGTGCTCCCCATCCTGAAACCCCTTCTCACTTCCCTCCCCATCCCATCCCTCAGGGTCATCCTAGTGCACCAGCCTTGAGCACCCTGTCTCATGGATCAAACCTGGACTGGCGATCTATGTCACATATGATAATATACATGTTTCAATGCTATTCTCTCAAATCATCCCATCCACGCTTTCTCCCAGAGTCCAAAAGTCTGTTCTTTACACCTGTGTCTCTTTTGCTGTCTTGCATATAGGGTCACCATTACCATCTTTCTAAATTCCATATAATATGTTAATATACTGTATTGGTGTTTCTCTTTCAGACTTAATTGTGTTTTCCTTGGTGTGTATGCCTATCAGTGAGATTGCTGGGTTGTATGGCAGTTATATTTCCAGTTTTTTAAGGAATCTCCACACTGTTCTCCATAGTGGCTGTACTAGTTTGCATTCCCACCAACAGTGTAAGAGGGTTCCCTTTTCTCCACACCCTCTCCAGCATTTATTGTTTGTAGACATTTTGATAGCAGTCATTCTGAATAGCAAGAGATGGTACTTCATTTTGGTTTTGATTTGCATTTCTCTGATAATGATATTGAACATCTTTTCATGCATTTGTTAGCCATCTGTATGTCTTCTTTGGATAAATGTCTGTTTAGTTCCTTGGCCCATTTTTTGATTGGGTCGTTTATTTTTATGGAATTTAGTTGCAGGAACTGCTTGTATATTTTTGAGATTAATTGTCAGTTGCTTCGTTTGCTATTATTTTCTCCCATTCTGAAGGCTGTCTTTTCACCTTGCTTATAGTTTCATTCGTTGTGAAAAAGCTTTTAATTTTAATTAGGTTCCATTTCTTTATTTTTGCTTTTATTTCCATTAGTCTGGGAGGTGAGTCATAGAGGATCCTGCTGTGATTTATTTCAGAGAGTGTTTTGCCTATGTTTTCCTCTAGTTTTATAGTTTCTGGCCTTACATTTAGATCTTTAATCCATTTTCAGTTTATTTCTGTGTATGGTGGTAGAAAGTGTTCTAGTTTCATTCTTTTACAAGTGGTTGACCAGTTTTCCCAGCACCACTTGTTAAAGAGATTGTCTTTTCTTCACTGTATATTCTTGTCTCCTTTGTCAAACATAAGATGTCCATAGGTGCGTGTATTTATCTCTGGGCTTTGTAGTGTGTTCCATTGATCTATATTTCTGTCTTTGTGCCAGTAACAAACTGTCTTGATGACTGTGCTTTGTTGTAGAGCCTGAAGTCCCGCAGGTTGATTCCTCCAGTTCCATTCTTCATTCTCAAGATTGCCTTGGCTATTCAAGGTTTTTTGTATTTCCATACAAATTGTGAAATTATTTGTTCTAGTTCTCTGAAAAATACCATTGGTAGCTTGATAGGGATTGCACTGAATCTATAGATTGCTTTGGATAATATACACATTTTCACTATATTGCTTCTTCCAATCCATGAACATTGGATATTTCTCCATCTATTTGCATCATCTTTGATGTCTTTCATCAGTGTTTTATAGTTTTCTATATACAGGTCTTTTGTTTCTTTAGGTAGATTTATTCCTAAGTATTTTATTTTTATTGCAATGGTGAATGGGATTGTTTCCTTATTTTTTCTTTCTGTTTTCTCATTGTTAGTGTATAGGAATGCAAGGGATTTCTGTGTGTTTATTTTATATCCTCCAACTTTACTATATTCATTGATTAGCTCTAGTAATTTTCTGGTGGAGTCTTTAGGGTTTTCAATGTAGAGAATCATGTCATCTGTAAATAGTGAGAGTTTTACTTCTTCTTTTCCAATATGGATTCCTTTTATTTCTTTTTCTTCTCTAATTGCTGTGGCTAACACTTCCAAAACTATGTTGAATAGTAGTGGTGAGATTGGGCACCCTTGTCTTGTTCCTGACTTTAGGGGAAATGCTTTCAATTTTTCACCATTGAGGATAGTGTTTGCTGTGGGTTTATCATATATGGATTTTATTATGTTGAGATATGTTCCTTCTATTCCTGTTTTCTTGAGGGTTTTTTATCATAAATCGATGTTGAATTTTGTCAAAGGCTTTCTCTGCATCTATTGAGATAATCATATGGTTTTTATCTTTCAATTTGTTAATGTGGTGTATCACATCGATTGATTTGGAAATATTGAATCTTTGCATTGCTAGGATAAAGCCCACTTGGTTATGATGTATGATCTTCTTAATATGTTGTTGGATTCTGTTTGCTGGAATTTTAAGGATTTTTGCATTTATGTTCATCAGTGATATTGGCCTGTAATTTTCTTTTTTTGTGGCATGTTTGTCTGGTTTTGGTATTAGGGTGATGGTGGCCACATAGAATGAGTTTGGAATTTTCTGGAATTCCTCTGCAATTTTCTGGAAGAGTTTGAGTAGGATAGGTGTTAGCTCTTCTCTAAATTTTTGGTAGAATTCAGCTGTGAAGCCGTCTGTACCTGGGCTTGTGTTTGTTGGAAGATTTCTGATTACAATTTCGATTTCCATGCTTGTGATGGATCTGTTAAGATTTTCTATGTCCTCATGGTTCAGTTTTGGAAAATTATACTTTTCTATGAATTTGCCCATTTTTTCCAAGTTGTCCATTTTATTGGCATATAATTGCTGATAGTAGTCTCTTATGATCCTTTGTATTTCTGTGTTGTCTGTTGTGATCTCTCCATTTTCATTTCTAATTTTATTGATTTGATTCTTCCTTTTTTATTTTTTTATGAGTCTGGCTAATGGTTTGTTTTTTATTTATCTTCTCAAAGAACAAGCTTTTAGGTTTGTTGATTTTTGATATGGTCTCCTTTGTTTCTTTTTCATTTATTTCTGCCCTAATTTTTATAATTTCTTTCCTTTTACTAACTCTGGGGTTCTTCATTTCTCCTTTTTCTAGTTGCTTTAGGTGTAGTTAGCTTATTTATTTGATTTTTCCCTTGTTTCTTGAGGTAAGCTTGTATGGCTATGAACCCTTAGTGCTAACCCTAAGCACTGCTCTTACTGAATCCCATAGGTTTTGGGTTGTTGTGATTTCATTTTCATTCATTTCTATGAATATTTTGATTTGTTTTTTTATTTCTTCTGTGATTTGTTGGTTATTCAGAAGCATGTTATTTAACCTTCATATGTTTGTATTTTTCATAGTTTTTTTCCCCTGTAGTTGACATTTAATCTTACCACATTTTGGTCAGAAAAGAGGCTTGAAATGACTTCAGGTTTTTTTTTTTTTTTTAATTTACCAAGGCTAGATTTATGGCCCAGCATGTGATCTATCCTGCACAATGTTCTGTGTGCACTTGAGCTGCTGGTGCTGCTAAGTCGCTTCAGTCGTGTCCAACTCTGTGTGACCCCATAGACAGCAGCCCACATGAGAAAAAGGTGAAATTCATTGTTTTGGGGTGAAATGTCCTATCGATATCAATTAGGTCTAACTGGTCCATTGTATCATTTTAAGTTTGTATTTCCTTGCTAAATTTCTGTCTAGTTGATCTATCCATAGGTGTGAGTGGGGCATTAATGTGTCCCACTATTATTGTGTTACTGTTAATTTCCCCTTTCATACTTGTTAGCATTTGCCTTACATATTGTGGTTCTCCTATGTTGGGTGCATATATAATTTATAATTGTTTATAATTGTTATATATTCTTCTTGAATTGATCCTTTGATCATTATGTAGTGTCTTTCTTTGTCTCTTTTCATGGCCTTTATTTCAAAGTCTATTTTATCTGATATGAGTATTGCTACTCCTGCTTTCTTTTGGTCTCCATTTGCATGAAATATCTTTTTTCCAGCCCTTCACTTTCAGTCTGTACATACACCCTTATTCTTAAGGGATAAGGGGGCTGATGGTCTCTTCTTCTGAAATTTCTTCCTGTTGTACAGGGGCTGCAGACCCTAGCCCATCCTAGAGGTGTAGAAGTCCTTCACTGACTGTTTTAAGGGCCTATAGGGACCTGGGCCACTCTCTGCTGGAATGGGTTGAATTCCTTGGACCATCATGAACCTCACTTCAAACTGTTGGAGCCTAGAAAACACAAACTTAACCAAATGTTAAACAAACAAGGGCTAAAAAATGAGAACAACAGTAGCTGTTAAAGGACCTAGAAAGGAAGGAACCAGGTTAAGCTTGGGAGGGTTTCCTTAACTGTTGGAGAGGATGGCACCTCTGCCAACAAGCCATTCTGCTTGGATATATATTTTTGTTAATCTTTGGGTTAAAGTCTAACATGTTTCTCTATTTTAAGAATGGTAGATACAGATCTGTTGGTCCTAGGTCTCCTTTAGGATAAAAAATCTTAGTCACAGGTTTACAACTGTAGGGAAGACAACAGAGCACTATACAAAATATGGCATAAATCAGTATGACTGAAAAGAAGTGAGTTATAAGGAAATTAAAACCTCTAGCCAGAAAGTTTTTTATATTTTCTGGGACCCAAGAGAACTGACTAGTAAACCAGTTTTCAGTTTTCCTGCCCATATTAGATAGTGAGGATTGGTGGTTAATTATCTATTGAAGCCAAGCAGCTTGTTGTTGAATTTTCTCAATATTTGTTTCTACATGGTATGGACATCAGGGCTATTTCCTTTGCCTCCTGATCTGCCTTGTTGTTTCCTTGGGTAATTTGAGAATTCCCCTTTTGGTGCACACAATAGTGGATGACTGCCACTTCTATGAGAAATAAAATCTCAGCCCCATGTTTTACAGGGGAATTTGTTTTACATTCAAAAATACTCTTTCTTTCCAGATAGATATAAGGGCATGTTAAACAATGAAGGCGTATTTTGAGTCTCTCTATATATTTATAACCTTTCCTTTCCCAAGGTTAAGGCTCGAGTTAGGTCTATTAGCTCAACCCTTAGGGCTGAAGTGTTGAGTGGCAACTGTTTTGCTTATATCACACTGTAGACATTCACAATAGTTTTCAAAATCCTGCCACATCTAAGAAAGTATGAAGATTTTCCCTCCCCTTTGGAGTGCTTAGGCCTAATATAGCTTGTTTTATATTTGGAGATAGCTGTCTACTTCCAGAATTTATAATACATCCCAGATATTTAAGGGGTTTCCCAGGTGGCACTAGTGATAAAGAACCTGCCTGCCAATGCAGGAGACATAAGAGACATGGGTTTGATTTCTGTGTCAAAGATTTCCTGGAAAAAGGCATGGCAATCCACACCAGTGTTCTTGCCTTGAGAATCCTATGGGCAGAGGAACCTGGTGGGCTATAGTCCATGTGGTTGCATAGAGTCAGACATGACTGAAGCAACTTAGCATGCACACACAGATATTTAACTTATTCTTTTCGGATTCGTGTCCCCTCCCCACCCCTTCCCCCGGGAGATCCTGTAGCCTCAGGCCCCAAGGAATTAAGAACTTCAATGACATTCTGATCTGAGGCCTCCATGGTAGGACTACATATTAATATGTCATCAACATAACATACTGTAGAATAGCACCTTCTATTAGGTGTATTTCCCTTAGTTATTTTCCTAGGGTCTGGGTGAGCAAGTGTGGGCTGTCCTGAAACCCCCAAAGTAATACTGTCCAAGCATATTGTTGCATTTGGCCCAACTGGGGGTTAGTCCACTTGAAGGCAAACAGATACTGAGATGGGGGATGAACTGGGATGCAAAAGAAGGCATCCTTGAGATCAAGAACAGTAAACTATTTGACATCTCCAGGAACTTGAATTAATATAAGGATTGGCCATAAGAGGATGTATAGGGACCACTGAATCATTTAGTGCTCCAAGGTCTTGTATCATCCTATATTTCTTATTTAGTTCAACAGTTGGCAGAATAGGGGTATTGGAGACTGACGACACTAAAAGCCTATGTTTATTTTTTTAATTTTTTAAAAATTTATTTATTTTAATTGGAGGCTAATTACTTTACAATATTGTATTGGTTTTGCCATACATCAACATGAATCCACCACGGGTGTACATGTGTTCCCAATCCTGAACCCCCCTCCCACCTCCCTCCCCATACCATCCCTCTGGGTCATCCCAGTGCACCAGCCCCGAGCATCCTGTATCCTGAATCAAACCTGGACTGGTGCTTCATTTCTTATATGATATTATACATGTTTCAATGTCATTCTCCCAAATCATCCCACCCTGTCCCTCTCCCACAGAGTCCAAAAGACTGTTCAACACATCTGTGTCTCTTTTGCTGTCTCACATACAGGGTTATTGTTGCCATCTTTCTAAATTCCATATATATGCGTTAGTATACTATATTGGCATTTTTCTTTCTGGCTTACTTCACTCTGTATAATCGGCTCCAGTTTGATCCATCTCATTAGAACTGATTCAAATGTATTCTTTCTAATGGCTGAGTAATACTCCATTGTGTATATGTACCACAGCTTTCTTAACCATTCATCTGCTGATGGACAGTTAGGTTGCTTCCATATCCTGGCTGTTATAAACAGTGCTGAGATGAACATTGGGGTACCCGTGTCTCTTTCACTTCTGGTTTCCTTGGTGTTTATGCCCAGCAGTGGGATTGCTGGGTCATAAGGCAGTTCTATTTCCAGTTTTTTAAGGAATCTCCACACTGTTCTCCATAGTGGCTGTACTAGTTTGCATTCCCACCAACAGTGTAAGAGGGTTCCCGTTTCTCCACACACTCTCCAGCATTTATTGCTTGTAGACTTTTGGATTGCAGCCATTCTGACTGGCATGAAATGGTACCTCATTGTGGTTTTGATTTGCATTTCTCTGATAATGAGTGATGTTGAGCATCTTTTCATGTGTTTGTTAGCCATCTGTATGTCTTCTATGGAGAAATGTCTGTTTAGTTCTTTGGCCCATTTTTTGATTGGGTCGTCTATTTTTCTGGAACTGAGCTGCAGGAGTTGCTTGTATATTTTTGAGATTAGTTGTTTGTCAGTTGCTTCATTTGCTATTATTTTCTCTCATTCTGAAGGCTGTCTTTTCACCTTCCTTATAGTTTCTTTTGTTGTGCAGAAGCTTTTAATTTTAATTAGGTCCCATTTATTTATTTTTGCTTTTATTTACAATATTCTGGGAGCTGGGTCATAGAGGATCCTGCTGTGATTTATGTCAGAGTGTTTTGCCTATGTTCTCCTCTAAGAGTTTTATAGTTTCTGGTCTTACTTTTAGATCTTTAATCCATTTTGAGTTTATTTTTGTGTATGGTGTTAGAAAGTTTTCTAATTTCATTCTTTTACAAGTGGTTGACCAGTTTTCCCAGCACCATACGTTAAAGAGATTCTCTTTTCTCCAATGTATATTCTTGCCTCCTTTGTCAAAGATAAGGTATCCATAGGTGTGTGGGTTTATCTCTGGGCTTTCTATTTTGTTCCATTGGTCTATATTTCTGTCTTTGTGCCAGTACCATACTGTCTTGATGACTGTGGCTTTGTAGTAGAGCCTGAAGTCAGGCAGGTTGATTCTTCTGGGTCCATTCTTCTTTCTCAAGATTGCTTTGGCAACTCGAGGTTTTTTTATATTTCCATACAAATTGTGAAATTTTTTGTTCTAGCTCTGTGAAAAATACCGTTGGTAGCTTGACAAGGATTGCATTGAATCTATAGATTGCTTTGGGTAGTATACTCATTTTCACCAAATTGATTCTTCCAATCCATGAATATGGTGTATATCTCCATCTATTAGTGTCCTGTTTGATTTCTTTCACCAGCGTTTTATAGTTTTATATATATAGGTCTTTAGTTTCTTTAGGTAGATATATTCCTAAGTATTTTATTCTTTTCATTGTGATGGTGAGTGGAATTGTTTCCTTAATTTCTCATTCTATTTTCTCATTATTAGCATATAGGAATGCAAGGGATTTCTCTGTGTTGATTTTATATCCTGCAACTTTACTATATTCATTGATTAGCTCTAGTGTTTTTCTGGTAGAGTCTTTAGGGTTTTCTATGTAGAGGATCATGTCATCTGCAAACAGTGAGAGTTTTACTTCTTCTTTTCTAAATTGGATTCCTTTTATTTCTTTTTCTGCTCTGATTGCTATGGCCAAAACTTCCAGAACTATGTTGAATAGTAGTGGTGAAAGTGGGCACCCATGTCTTGTTCCTGACTTTAGGGGAAATGCTTTCAATTTTTCACCATTGAGGATAATGTTTGCTGCGGGTTTGTCACATATAGCTTTTATTATGTTGAGGTATGTTCCTTCTATTCCTGCTTTCTGGATAGATTTTTTTTTTTTTATCATAAATGGATGTTGACTTTTGTCAAAGGCTTTCTCTGCTTCTATTGAGATAATCATATGGCTTTTATTTTTCAATTTGTTAATGTGGTGTATTACATTGATTGATTTGCGGATATTGAAGAATCCTTGCATCCCTGGGATAGAGCCCACTTGGTCATGGTGTATGATATTTTTAATGTGATGTTAGATTCTGATTGCTAGAATTTTGTTAAGGATGTTTGCGTATGTGTTCATCAGTGACATTGGCCTGTAGTTTTCTTTATTTGTGGCATCTTTGTCAGGTTTTGGTATTAGGGTGATGGTGGCCTCATAGAATGAGTTTGGAAGTTTACCTTCCTTTGCAATTTTCTGGAAGAGTTTGAGTAGGATAGGTGTTAGCTCTTCTCTAAATTTTTGGTAGAACTCAGCTGTGAAGCCGTCTGGACCTGGGCTTTTGTTTGCTGGAAGATTTCTGATTACAGTTTCAATTTCCGTGCTTGTGATGTGTCTGTTAAGATTTTCTATTTCTTCCTGGTTCAGTTTTGGAAAGTTGTACTTTTCTAAGAATTTGTCCATTTCTTCCAAGTTGTCCATTTTATTGGCATATATAATTGCCGATAGTTCTCTCTTATCATCCTTTGTATTTCTGTGTTGTCTGTTGTGATTTCTCCATTTTCATTTCTAATTTTATTGATTTGATTTTTCTCCCTTTGTTTCTTGATGAGTCTGGCTAATGGTTTGTCGATTTTATTTATCCTTTCAAAGAACCAGCTTTTGGCTTTGTTGATTTTTGCAATGATCTCTTTTGTTTCTTTTGCATTTGTGCCCTAATTCTTAAAATTATTTCCTTCTACTAATCCTGGGATTCTTCATTTCTTCCTTTTCTTGTTGCTTTAGGTATAGAGTTAGGTTATTTATTTGACTTTTTTCTTGTTTCTTGAGGTATGCCTGTATTGCTATGAACTTTCCCCTTAGCACAGCTTTTACAGTGTCCCACAGGTTTTGCGTTGTTGTGTTTTCATTTTCATTCATTTCTATGCATATTTTGATTTCTTTTTTGATTTCTTCTGTGATTTGTTGGTTATTCAGCAGTGTGTTTTTCAGCCTCCATACATTGTAATGTTTAATAGTTTTTCTCCTTTAATTGAGATCTAATCTTACTGTATTATGGTCAGAAAAGATGCTTGGAATGATTTCAATTTTTTTGAATTACCAAGGCTATATTTATGGCCCAGGATATGATCTTTCCTGGAGAAGGTTCCGTGTGCACTCGAGAAAAAGGTGAAATTCATTGTTTTGGGGTGAAATGTCCTATAGATATCAGTTAGGTCTAATGGGTCTATTGTATCATTTTAAGTTTGTGTTTCTTTGTTAATTTTCTGTTTAGTTGATCTATCCATAGGTGTGGAGTGGGGTATTAAAGTCTCCCACTGTTATTATGTTATTGTTAATTTCCCCTTTCATACTTGTTAGCATTTGTCTTACATATTGTGGTGCTCCTATGTTGGGTGCATATATATTTATAATTGTTATATCTTCTTCTTGGATTGATCCTTTGATCATTATGTAGTGTCCTTCTTTGTCTGTTTTCACAGCCTTTGTTTTAAAGTCGATTTTATCTGATATGAGTATTGCTACTCCTGCTTTCTTTTGGTCTCTATTTGCATGGAATATCTTTTTCCAGCCCTTCACTTTCAGTCTATATGTGTCCCTTGTTTTGAAGTGTATCTCTTGTAGACAACATATGTAGGGGTCTTGTTTTTGTATCCATTCAGCCAGTCTTTGTCTTTTGGTTGGGGCATTCAACCCTTCTATGTTTAAGGTAATTATTGATAAGTATGATCCTGTTGCCATTTATTTTATTGTTTTGGGTTCAAGTTTATACACCCTTTCTGTGTTTCCTGTCTAGAGAATATCCTTTAACATTTTTTGGAGAGCTGGTTTGGTGATGCTGAATTCTCACAGCTTTTGCTTGTCTGTAAGGCTTTTGATTTCTCCTTCATATTTGAATGAGATCTTTGCTGGGTACAGTAATCTGGGCTGTAGGTTATTTTCTTTCATCACTTTAAGTATGTCTTGCCATTCCCTCCTGGCTTGAAGAGTTTCTACTGAAAGATCAGCTGTTATCCTTATGGGAATCCCCTTGTGTGTTATTTGTTGTTTTTCCCTTGCTTTTAACGTTTGTTCTTTGTGTTTGACCTTTGTTAATTTCATTAATATGTGTCTTGGCATGTTTCACCTTGGGTTTATCCTGTTTGGGACTCTCTGGGTTTCTTGGACTTGGGTGATTATTTCCTTCCCCATTTTAGGGACGTTTTCAACTATTATCTCCTCAAGTATTTTCTCATGGTCTTTCTTTTTGTCTTCTTCTTCTGGGACTCCGATGATTCGAATATTGGAGCATTTAATATTGTCCTGGAGGTCTCTGAGATTGTCCTCATTTCTTTTTATTCATTTATCTTTTTTCCTCTCTGATTCATTTGTTTCTACCATTCTATCTTCTAATTCACTAATTGTATTTTCTCCCTCCGTTATTCTACAATTTGTTGCCTCCAGAGTGTTTTTGTTCTCATATATTGCATTATTCATTATATATTGACTCTTTTTTATTTCTTCTAGGTCCTTGTTAAACCTTTCTTGCATCTTCTCAATCCTTGTCTCCAGGCTATTTTTTTATGATTCCATTTTTATTTCAAGATATTGTATCATTTTCATTATCATTATTTGGAATTCTTTATCAGGTAGATTCCCTATCTCTTCCTCTTTTGTTTGGTTTGATGGGCATTTATCCTGTTCCTTTACCTGCTGGGTATTCCTCTGTCTCTTCATCTTGCTTATATTGCTGCATTTGGGGTGGCCTTTCTGTATTCTGGCAGTTTGTGGAGTTCTCTTTATTATGGAGTTTCCTCGCTGTGGGTGGGGTTGTATCGGTGGCTTGTCAAGGTTTCTTGGTTAGGGAAGCTTGTGTCAGTGCTCTGATGGGTGGAGCTGGATTTCTTCTCTCTGGAGGCAATGAAGTGTCCAGTAATGAGTTATGAGACGTCAGTGGTTTTGGTGTAACTTTGGGTAGCCTGTATATTGAAGCTCAGGGCTGTGTTCCTGTGTTGCTGGAGAATTTGTGTGGTGTATCTTGCTCTGGAACTTGTTGGCCCTTGGGTGGTGCTTGGTTTCAGTGTAGGTATGGAGGCTTTTGATGAGCTTCTATTGATTAATGTTCCCTAGAGTCAGGAGTCCTCTGATGTTCTCAGGATTTGGACGTAAGCCTCCTGTTTCTGGTTTTCAGTCTTATTTTTACAGTAGTCTCAAGACTTCTCCTTCTATACAGAACTATTGATAAAACATTTAGGTTAAAGATGAAAAGTTTCTTCACAGTGAGGGACACCCAGAGAGGTTCACAGAGTTACATGGAGAAGAGAAGAGGAAGGAGGGAGTTAGAGGTGACCCGAATGAGATGAGGTGGAATCAAAAGAGGAGAGAGCAAGCTAGCCAGGAGTCACTTCCTTATGTGCACTCCACAGTCTGGACCGCTCAGAGATGTTCATGGAGTTATACAGAGAAGAGAAGAGGGAGGAAGGAGACAGAGGTGGCCAGGAGGATAAAAGGGGGGAATGAAAAGGAGAGAGACAGATCCAGCCAGTAATCAGTTCCCTAAGTGTTCTCCACCATCTGGAACACATAGAGATTCACAGAGTTGGGTAGAGAAGAGAAGGGGGAGGGAGGAGACAGAGGCGACCTGGTGGAGAAAAAGGAGAGTCCAAAGGATGAAAGAGCAGTCAAGCCAGTAATCTCACTCCGAAGTAAAAATGGATACTGAAGATTGGGTTCTTAAAGGTACAAAATTGATAACAAATACCAAAAAGCAAAGATTAAAAATCGAGTGGAGAGGTTGGATTTTCAAAAATACAATATTAAAGAAAAGAAAAAAAAAAAGAAGTCACAAACATTATATATATATATATATATATATATATATATATATATATATATATATATGAAGTTTGCTTTAAAAAAAATAGGGTCTTTTTGTTGCAAAGTAATAGTAGGTTATAAAAATGAAAATTAAAGGAGTAATAGAGGACTTAAAATTAAAAAAAAAAGAAAAAGAAAACAAAAACGAATGATTGTAAAAATAGTTTAAAAAATATATCTAGGACTTTCTCTGGTGTTGTTGTGGGCAGTGTGGGGTCAGTTCATTTTTGGATAGTTCCTTGTTCCGGCTTATATTTCTCAAGACCTATAGGCCCATTCCTATGTAGTCCATACTAACTACAGGGTTTTAATCTATTGCACCTGTCACTTACAAGGCAGTTCCCTCTGTTTTAGCTTCTTCTATTTGCTGGTTTCTTCAGTGTCTGATTTCTGCCCTGACACAAGGGGGGTGGTGGTGGGCACTTTTTTTTAGACTCACTTGGTCAGTCGTGCTGTGGGAAGGGAGGGACACTGCAAACAAATGACACTGGCATGTGCTCACAGTGTCTCAGCCACACTGGGTCTGTCCCCGCTCACGGTGCATGTGCTCTCCCTGCCCACACAGCTCAGGCTCTAGGTTGCTCTGCCGGGAACCATCCGAGGCTGGCCCTGGGCTGCCTGCATCTCTCAGGTCTAAGCCGCTCGGGTTCAGGCTCTCGGGTAGTCCTCAGAGGCGCAGACTCTGTCGGGCCTGCATTTTGTGCCCTTCCCAGGTCCAAGCAACTCAGGTGATGAGGTGTTTGGTGAGCGCAGTCGCTGCAACTTATCGCCTCTCCGGTCCCTGCTTCTTGGTTTTCTGGGTGTACAACTGGCGCACCTTCTCAGGCGGATCATGACTGTCCAGAACCCCAAGAAGTCTTAGTTAGCAAAGAAGCCTGCTTGCGGTTAGGTAGATAATGTCTCTCTGGGGCTGTGATTGCCCCCTTCCAGCTCTGGCTGCCTGTCACTGGAGGGGGATGGTGTGCAGCCGGCTAATTCTGTTCAGTCCTTTGTTCTGTGCACAGTCCTGGCGGTGTCTTAGGGCTTTCGCGTGGTAGCTATCCCACAGTCTGGTTTGCTAGCCCAAGTTAGTTCGCTCTGATTACCCTCGGGGCATTCATGCCCGATCCTTACTCTAAGCAATGGAGCCCGTGCCTCCCTGCCCAGCCCCCACTTGCTAGTGGTGGATGCAGGCGTCTGTGCTGCTTCTCCACTGGGAGAGTTACCATTGGGCTCGTAATCTGTGGGTTTGAAATTATTTATTTATTTTTCCTCCCTGTTATGTTGCCCTCTGTGCTTCCAAGGCTCACCACAGACTTGGCAGTGAGAGTGTTTCCTGCTGTTTGGAAACTTCTCTTTTTTAAAGACACCCTTCCCAGGATGGAGCTCTGTCTCTACCTCTTTTGTCTCTTTTTTTGTCTTTTATATTTTTTCCTACCTCTTTTTGAAGGCAATGGGCTGCTTTTCTGGGTGCCTGATGTCCTCTGCCAGCTTTCAGAAGTTGTTTTGTGGAATTTACTCAGCGTTTAAATGTTCTTTTGATGAATTTATGGGGGAGAAAGTGGTCTCCCCGTCCTATTCCTCAGCCATCTTAGGACCGCCCTCAAGAGCCTATGTTTTAATAATTTATCTATGAGGGGTTGCAAACCTTTTTTTTTTTTTTTTTCTTTTGCTTCCAACTTTGCTTATCTTGTTAGGGTAAACAAGTTCTGGCTTAAGGCTATTTTCTTTTTTTTTTTTTTTTTTCTCCTTTTTTAAAAAAAAATTTAGTTGGAGGCTTATTACTTTACAATACTGTGGTGGTTTTTGCCATACATTCATACAAATCAGCCATGGGTGTACATGCGTTCCCCATCCTGACCCTCCCTCCCCACTCCATTCCTCAGGGTCATCCCAGTGCACCAGCCCTAAGCACCCTGCCTCATGCATTGAATCTGGACTGGCAAAGGCTATTTTATTTATAGGTTGGGCATTAATAACCTTCCCAGGGATTCCTTTGTTCAAAACTGCATGCAGAATGGCTGGGAATAAGACCTTGTTTTTCCAGCTAACTTGTCTTAGTCCAAGTCAAGAAGAGGGGCTAGTTTGGGCCTCCTAACCAGAGTATGGCTACAGGGGGAGCCCAGACAGTCTCTTCCCAGTAGTAGGGTAGGAAACTTAGGCACAAGTAAGAAGACATATGAGATCAAACACTGTTCAAACTGGCAAGTGAGAGGCCCAGTGAAGAAATGGGTGTGAGGCTTTCTATCAACACCAGTCACAGTAGAGTTTTTGAAAGAAAAAGACCCAGTATGAGAAATCAGGACAGAGGAAGTGGCTCCTGTATCCAATAACAAATTGATTTTCCTGTCAACTCTGTCAAGGACCAACCAGAGCTCCTCAGTGGAGATAGACATCGCATTGGGGGAGCCACCAGAATCCCTGAGCTGCCTTAATCATTCAACATGGCTATCTTGGGAGTAGGAGCAACCCCCTGACTTCTCCTTTGGGAATGGGGACAGTCCCACTTCTAATGACATTTTGTTTGCAGACTAGGCATGGACCACGGGTTCCTTTTGTCAGTTTGGAGCTCAGTGGCTGGTTGACTTATATTTGAAGCATTCCACCTTGCTGGTTTTGTCTCAAGGTGGATGGTTAAACTTCCTTGGTCCCCTTGGGTTGTCCTGAGGTTGCAAGACATGGCTGACAGTTATGGGCACCAGTTTAGCATGAGCCCTGGCCTTCCTGCTTTCACATCAGGTTCTCTCTTCTTCCTTGGCTTGATCTCAATTATCAAATATCCCAAAGGCCACATCTAGGAGCTGGGGCATTGGGGTTTGTGGGCCTAATTGTAACTTTTGGAGTTTCCTCCTAATATCAGGGACTAACCTTCAGGAATGGAAAGATCAATGTCTAAAAGCCTCCACAAGCTATCCCTGAAAGAAGGTTGGATTTTCTTTTTCTTCCTGGGTCATTCATTTAACCTCCCCATAGTTAACTGGCTTTTTGATACACTTTCTCATCCCTTCTAAATCACATTGATTGGATCATGTACTTCCTGGATTCTGTTCCCTCCCAGGAATTATAATTCTAATGGGACTTCGGATTTGGAACTGTGTCTCCACCCACAACAAAATGTTCAGGTTAGTCTTTGGCAAGCTGGTCACCATGCCCCTGGGCTGCTTTCTTGAGCATTTTTTTTCCCCAAGAGTACATCAAGTAGATAGGACTACTAGAACATTCAAGTTAAATCAAATGCCAGAATTGGGACTGAAGCCATTTCAACAAACTTACTAGGGTCTTCAGGAAATCAACACAATCTCTGTTTGCATTGGGTTAAAGCAGTTAAAGAGAAAGGCACATGTACTCTGATTGTTGCTTCACCAGGGCATATTTTTCCTGACCCTGGGTGATAGGAAGTTCCACTAAGTTACTTCGCAGGGACTAGTCTCTCCTTCCTGGGGTAATGAAGGGTATAAATGGATATAAGGAGTGGAGTTTGGGATTGGTCAGAGGGATCTGGAGAAATAGGTGCCTCCAGAGAAGTAGGTGGCTCTGGAGAAGCAGGGGAAACTTGGTTTCCTGCTCCCCCTGAGAATTGGGGAAGATTGGGAGGGTATAATCTAAAATGTTGGAAGTGCTTTCTGATTTCCCAGGCTTTTGATTACAAAAGCCTCGTAGATCAGGGTTTTGGTAAAGGACCATGAAGGCTTGGAATATGAACCCCAGTCCAATTCCCCATCTTGTGACAGTAAAGATCAAATTGTAAGACAGTATTGTAATTTAGAGACCCATTTTCAGGCCATTTTTCTCCATCCCCCAAACCTGTATGAAGGCCTGGCAATAATGTTTAAATTTTTTCCCTTTCAGTGAATTTATTTTTTAATTTTTTTCCAGTTTTTAATGATACATTCCAGAGGTGTTTCATCTGGCTTAGAAGAGGATCCTCCCATGTTGAGTAACTTAGTACAGAGAAAGAGCACTCCTAGAAATTAAATCCATCATCCTGGAGACATTTTACCAGGGGGCTTTTTTCAGAAGGGAGTCGGAATGTCCTCTGAGTTCCCTTCTCACCCAATGGGGTTTTGAGCATTCTCCACTCTCCCATCACTTAACCAGATATTTCTGGTCATTCTCATCTCTTGCACAAGGGTTCCTCAATAAGGGACATTTGAACCAGTATCAGTGTCTTGCCAGGACTCTCCTTGAGGGAGATCTGTTGTCTATATAATGCTTATGTCCTATAACAATTTCCCCACACTTGGGTTGTAGACCTCAAGATTGAACATATGTAAAGCCTAGGATGTGGGCTGCTTAGAATTAGCCAATCCAATAGGTAGTCTGTAAAAAGATACTAGCTGTCAAGGCCTGGCATAGAAGGAGGTCCTTTATTTCAGGTGCAAAAAAAACTCCTGTAGGAATTGGAGTCAGGCATAATGGAAAATGCCATTGGTGTCAGAACCTGAAGGTCTAGAGATGGTAGTATTCCCACAGGGAATTTTTTGGACATAGAGTAAGTTGAGAAACTAGACAGAAGATGATTTAAGCTGACATAGGCAACAGCGAGTTTGGATAGCACTTCCCATATAATTTAACATACCAACCCAATTAATTTAGGATGTCTGTTTGAGATGCTCCAGGGGCCTTTTGGAGTACTTCAAAGTTAGCTGGAGGTCAAAACAAATTTTATTAGAATTTGATATATGGGAAGTATGTCAAAAATTTCAAAAAATTTAAAAACACCCAGTCAAATAGAAACATAGGTTGCTGTGAAACAATTATTCCTTGAGGTAAGGTGAAAAAAAGATTTAAAAAGTAAATACAGATCCTTTAAAGGTATAGAAACACAGTGAAGTGAAAGTTTCTCAGTCGTGTTCGACTCTTTGTGACCCCATGGACTGTCCATGGAATTCTCCAGGCCAGAATACTGGAGTGGGTAGCCTTTCCCTTCTCCAGGGGATCTTCCCAACCCAGAGATCGAACCCAGGTCTCCCACATTGCACACAGATTCTTTACCAGCTGAGCCACAGGGGAAGTCCAAGAATACTGGAGTGGGTAGCCTATCCATTCTCCAGGAGATTGTCCCGTCCTAGGAATCAGACCAGGATCTTCTGCATTGCAGGAGGATTCTTTACCAACTGAGATATATGAGGGAAGCCCAGAATCTGTTATCAGAAGGAACATTCCAGGAAAACGTTGTTCTCTTATGAAAGAGAAACCAAATCTAGTCCTGCATCAGCCTATCTTAATAAAATCCATTTACCTAAACAAATTAAATAAAATCCATTTACCCAATTCCAAATTTAGAAAATCCTGACCACATAAAAATTCTTTTCTCAGTGTCCCCCTTCCACAAACCTTCTGCCACTTTCTGTAGCCATACTTTATCTCTTATTCTTTCCATTTAGAAATAACCAGCTTTAGGACATAATCAACTTTTTTCCTTTAACAAAATATATTTCCATTCCTTGCACATCTTTTTCTAAAACCACACATCCTACTTTACTCAAGCAACCAGGAACTGTCTTTCACATTAGCATTCTATAGATTGGTAGAGAACATTTCAAGGTGGCACCAAACACCTTTAGTTTCTCTCTCACAAAAAGACAAAAGTAAGTAAATTTAGACCTGCTTAGCAATTAATGTTCCCAATATTTTTTTTCTTATTTGAAATGGTCTGTATATTCAATGAATTCTTATCATTCACCTTAATTTAGTTTTGTTACCAAAATTTGGAGGGACCATTTCAGATGCATGTTTTCAAAACATAAGTATTCCTGTAGAATTCACCAAAAAGCCATTATCCCAGTTACATTTGCTTAAAATTTTAATCACATCAGGTTGTTTTCCCTGTCAACAAATTCCATAACAAAAACAATATGCACTTATTGACTTTCCATAACCCTAGTTACAATGAAAGTATTACACTTAATGTTGATGACTCTAAAGACAGGTCTGTGTTAATAAAGTCCACAAGCTTAAGCCAGACAAGCAAATTTCTGTAGAACCAGAGATCTCATAGTTTTCCTGCTTGTATTTAAAATGGGCCCCTTTTCCCCCCTTCAATCTAGGGGACTACAGATGAACCAAGCAGTTTCCGAGATCCCAGACAGAATAGTTACATTGCAAAAGTAGAAGAGAGCTTTTGCAAGCTCCTCCAGCTCAGGTAGGCATAGGAGGCAGAAATTGCAAAGGCACAGGAGACAGAAATGCAAACTTTCTTTTCTTTTTGTTCTTTAAAATTCTACCAAGAAACCAAAGCTGGAGTCTCAGGCAATGTAGGTTGCATTTGTATTTCAAACTTTAAACGGTCCACTGTGCCCACAGTTTTGGCACAGTCTTGCAGGAACAGTTGGACAGACAAAACTACATAAAACAGACACCAGTGAGAAAAACTTAGACACAAACACTGTTTAGTGGGGAAAGGAGAAGGTAGGACCAGGAGAAGGAGAAGTAGCATTGACATGTATACACTATCATGTGTGAAATAGATAATTAGCTGGAAGCTGCTGTAAGCACAGGGAGCCCAGCCTGGCATTCTCTGATGACCTAGAGGGTTGGAATGGGGAAAGGAGGATATATATATATATATGAATCATGTTGATGAATCAGTCATATATATATATATATGAATCAGTCATATATATATATTCATATATATATATGAATCAGTCATATATATATTCATATATATATATGAATCAGTCATATATATATGACTGATTCATGTTGGTGGTCTACAGAGACCACATAGCATTGTAAAACAATTATCCTCCAATAAAAATTTAAAAAAGGCACAAAAAAGTTTTCATAATAAAGGGGATATGAATGCAGGTATAAGGATCAAGGGAAAGGTACAAAGAAAAGGGACAAAAAAGACTGAAAAAGAGAAACAGACAGCAGTAAAATAAAATAAGACTACTGGGCTTCCCCAATATGCCAATTGGTAAAGAGTCCACCTGCAATGCAGGATACCCTGATTTGATTCCTGGGTCGGGACAATCGCCTGGAGAATGGATAGGCTACCCACTCCAGTATTCTTGGGCTTCCCCTGTGGCTCAGTTGGTAAAGAACCTTTGTGCAATGTGGGAGACCTGGGTTCGATCTCTGGGTTGGGAAGATCCCCTGGAGAAGGGAAAGGCTACCCAATCCAGTATTCTGGCCTGGAGAATTCCATGGACTCTATAGTCCATGGGGTCACAAAGAGTTGGACACGACTGAATGACTTTCACTTTTCACTGGGTCAATAATACTTTCAGGTACTACATGATATGAGGTTTAAACCTCTAATGCTGTCATAAATCTCCTCTCAGGGAGATCCTGCTGGACCAGGGTCTGCACAGTGTAAGGAGAGCCTCTTTTACCTCTGCTTGTTGCCCATCAAGGTGAGCCACTGCCAACCAAGGGGAGCATGGTATCACAAGCTGAGAAGACTGATGCTTGACATATACTCTCTTGGAAGGAGAGGGCAGAAATAAGAGAGGACAAAGAGAGGAGAAATAGAGAGGTATTAAGAGAGGGAAAAGGACAAACGGGAGGTGAAAACATGGCCTAAATATGGGTCTTGAGGCCCCAAGAGGTGAGAAAAGCAGATTTACCAGATTCAGTAACACTGAAACAAGAGGTTCAGGTGGCCACGAGGAAGCTGGTAGAGGTGGTCATCCATGAGGAAGCTGTACTTGATGGTCCTGGAGGTTCCCAGGTCCTCTCCCCAGAAGGGGACAACTGCCCCACGTTGGGCACCACTGAGTCTGATAATGACAAGGATTCTTGGCCTTCTCAAATCAATAAAAATTGACTAGAGGCCAGACAAGAAATTCGGGCAAGGCTTTATTGAGGCTCTTGCACCAGCTTCAGGAGTGAAAACAAGTAACAGGTTCCGTTGCTCATTCCCAAAGCCAGAGGGGAGACAGCTAGTTCCTTAAATGGAGTGAGGGTAGGGGTGTGTCCAGGGGTCGAGCTGAAGGGGTGGCTTAGGTGGTTTGCCCACCCCTTTGTGGTGTTGAGTGCTGGAGGGCATGCATAGTACCCTCTTTTTGTTCCTGGCTGTTCAGAAGCAGAAGTTGGTCTTTTTGTCTTTGTATCTTTTTGGTCCAGAATTTGCCCCAACCTCATGCATGCAGTTATTTTTGTCCCATGTAGTTTGTTTGTATCTTTTATCTCCAGGAGAGTTGTGTTCAAGTGCCAGATTTTTGGCACTGAAGCAAAGGGTCCCAGATCCTAGGCCTGTCTCAGTGCCCTACAGCCCACTAGACTACTTTATAATAATGTCTTGATTAAGCACAGGGAACCATGGAGTCAGATAGATCTGACTTAAAATCCTAGATCCTCCATGTAATAGCAAGTTATGTAATTGACCTGAGGCCTCAGTTTCTTCAACTGGAAAATGGGAACAAGTACCTATTTCATTGTGTGATGTTACACAAAAGAATGAGACAATTTATTTATTATTATTGAATGATAATGTGTGGAAATGATTAGGGTATACAATTTATGTTTAGCTTGCCATTGACACTCCAACAGAGTTATAATTTGCTTCCACTTATTGTACTGGCAAAATAAAATTAGTTACTCAAACATCAAGATACATTTAACACAAAGCCAACTGTAATCTTTATGGCAGTGAGATACAGTAAACTCACCAACATACCAGGACTAGTCATCTTAGACAGAGTTCACAAAACTTATATGGTCCAGGATGATGACCTAAATGAATAAAGAAGATCTAGTGTAGACTATGGACAATTGGAGAGCACAGCCTCTAAATTAAGTATCATCTATTCAATGACTCCCACTTGTGGCAATATGGATTTTCCCATGCAGGGAGGCAAGCTAACAGTTGATAAATTCTCTGAATTTGCAAGAGTAATTAGAAATCCAAATTTTAATACAGAATCTCCTGACAAACTGTTGGCAACTATAATAATCCAGTTTTAAAAAGCAAAAATACTATGTCAGCAAAACACAATCCATCTCTGGGCATCCAGGTTGTCACTTCTATATAACAATTCCTTTCATATCAGAATGCAGATATCTTCAATATACAGAGTTCATGAAAACGTAAATCTTATGTTAATTGACTAGGTCTCAAAATTATTATCCAATTTTAGCTAAAAATGTAATATATTTTATTTCCCATCTATGTAAAAAATGCTTCTTACAAGAGTGCAACATGTATGTAGATTTTTCCCAAAGCAGTTTGGTTGGATTTTATCAGATATATTTTAAAGAAGAAATTTTATGTTATACCTCTCTTTGTTGGTTCTCCTGAAATTCAAGGGATAATCTTATAATGTAATGATATTTAACCCTAAAACATAATGGAAATGTCAATGTAGCAAGTTGCTTATTGGTAAGGGTGGAGGGTAGGAGGTAGATTTGGAGAAGAAACAACTGAATTCCATTTTTGTTGTGAAAACTTTTCTATTAGGAAAAGTCCGGAATGGCTACTTATCTATGAATCTTTCAAATCAGTTTGGACTTTGCACCTAATGTAAATAGTCCTTGGAAGAAAAACAATAACAAACCTAGATAGTGTATTAAAAAGCAGAGACAGTACTTTGCCTGCAAATGTCCATATAGTCAAAGCTATGGTTTTTCTGGTAGTCATGTATGAATGTGAGAGCTGGACAATAAAAAGACTGAATGCCGAAGAAATGGTGTTGGAGAAGACTTGAGAGTCCCTCGGACATCAAGGAGATCAAACAAGTCAATTCTAAAGGAAATCAACCATGAATATTCACTGGAAGGCTGATGCTGAAACTGAAGCTACAATTCTTTGGCCACATGATGTGAAGAGCTGATTCATTAGAAAAGACCTTGATGTTGGGAAAGACTGAAGGCAGGAGGAGAATGGGACAACAGAGCATGAGATGTTTGGATGGCATCATTGACTCAAGAGACATGAATTTGAGCAAATTCCAGGAGATGGTGAAGGACAGAGAAGCCTGGTGTGCTGCAGTCCATGGGATCTCAAAGAGTTGGACATGACTGAGCAACTGAACAACAATGAATTTTGAATGTTACTTTTAGAAAGACTACTTTGAATATCTTTTATATTTTGGATAAGCATTTAATAAATTGCATTCCTGAAAAATAGACATTCTTTAGTTTCTTAATAGGAAATGAATCAGAATACCACAAATCTGAATATTATCCAAACAAGGAACTTGGAAATTCAATCATTCATACTTACAGCAATTTATACCCATGTTTGATACATAACTGTTTGGATGTCATATGCACTTTTGTGTAATTTATTGTGTTGCTCTCAGTCTTTTCTTTAATGGAGAAGAGACCTGTTTGTCCCATTGAATCTTTTTTTTTTTAATTTACTTTTTTTTTTCTAATTTTATTTTATTTTTAAACTTTACATAATTGTATTAGTTTTGCCAAATATCAAAATGAATCCGCCACAGGTATACATGTGTTCCCCATCCCGAACCCTCCTCCCTCCTCCCTCCCCACACCATCCCTCTGGGCCGTCCCAGTGCACCAGCCCCAAGCATCCAGCATCGTGCATCGAACCTGGACTGGCAACTCGTTTCCTACATGATATTTTACATGTTTCATTGCCATTCTCCCAAATCTTCCCACCCTCTCCCTCTCCCACAGAGTCCATAAGACTGTTCTGTACATCAGTGTCTCTTTTGCTGTCTTGTACACCGGGTTATTGTTACCATCTTTCTAAATTCCATATATATGCGTTAGTATACTGTATTTATGTTTTTCCTTCTGGCTTACTTCACTCTGTATAATAGGCTCCAGTTTCATCCACCTCATTAGAACTGATTCAAATGTATTCTTTTTTTTAAATGGCTGAGTAATACTCCACTGTGTATATGTACCACAGCTTTCTTATCCATTCATCTGCTGATGTGCATCTAGGTTGCTTCCATGTCTTGGCCAATGTTCATCGCAGCACTGTTTAATTTACTTTTTATTTTATACTGGAGTAGAGTTGATTAACAATGTTGTGTTTGTTTCAGGTGTACAGAAAAGTTATTCAGTTATAAATATACATATATCCGTTCTTTTCCATACTTTCCTTCCCATATAGATTATTACAAAGTATCAAGTGAATTCCCTGTGCTATGCAGTAGGGCCTTGTTGGTTATCTATTTTATATATAGTATTGTGTATATGTTAATTTGAAACTCCTAATTTATCTCTCCTCTTTGATAACCATTAGTTTATTGTCAAAGTCTTTGAGTCTCTTTCTGTCTTGTAAATAGGCTCTGTTGTATCATTTTTTAAAATTTCACATATAAATGATATATGCTGAATAAAAGTGATGAGAGTGAACACCCTTGTCTTGTCCATGATCTTAAGGAAATGCTTTCAGTTTTTCCACTATTGAGTATGTTAGTTGTGGGTTTGTCATATATTATGTTGAAGTAGGTTCACTCTGGGCTTCCCTGGGGTGCTGGTGGTAAAGAACCTGCCTGCCAATGCAGACCTAGGACATGTGGGTTCAATCCCAGGGTTGGGAAAATCCCCTGGAGGAGGGCATGGCAACCCACTCAAGTACTCTTTCCTGGAGAATACCATAGATAGAGCAGCCTGGCAGGCTACTGTCCACAGGGTCACATAGAGTTGGGCATGCCTGAAGTAACTTAGCATGCACACATGCAGGTCCTCTCTATGCCCACATTCTGGACAATTTTTTTTTTTTAACATAAATTGGTGTCGAATTTTGTCTAATGCTTTTTCTCCAATTTGTTGATATGATGTATCACACTGATTGATTTAGGTATACTGAATCCTTTGAATCTCTGGGATAATTTCCAGATGATAATGGTGTCAATTCAGCTCTTCTCAGTCACTCATTCATATCCAACTCTTTGCGGTCCCATGTACTGCAGCATGCCAGGTCTCCCTGTCCATCACCAACTCCCAGAGTTTACTCAAACTCATGTTCATTGAGTCGGTGATGCCATCCAACCATTTCATCTCTGTTGTCCCCTTCTCCTCCTGCCTTCAATCCTTCCCAGCATCAGAGTCTTTTCCAATGAGTCAGTTCTTCGCATCAGGTAGCCAAAGTATTGGGGTTTCAGCTTCAGAATCAGTCCTTCCAATGAATATTCAGGACTGATTTCCTTTAAGATTGACTGGTTTGATCTCCTTGCAGTTCAAGGGACTTCTCCAATACCACAGTTCAAAAGCATCAATTCTTCAGCACTCAGCTTTCTTTATGGTCCAACTCTCAAATCCATACATGATTACTGGAAAACCATAGCTATGACTGGAAGGGCTTTTGTTTGCAAAGTAATGTCTCTGTTTTTTAATATGCTGTCTAGGTTGGTCATAGCTTTTCTTCCAAGGAGTAAGAGTCTTTAATTTCATGGCTGCAGTCACCATCTTCAGTGATTTTGGAGGCCAAGAAAATAAAGTCTCTCACTCTTTCCATTGTTTCCCCATCTATTTGCCATGAAGTGATGGGACCACATCACTTTGTTTATTGAATGTTGAGTTTTAAGCCAGCTTTTTCACTGTCCTCTTTCACTTTCATCAAGAGGCTCCTCAGTTCCTCTTAACTCTCTGCCATAAGGGTGATGTCATCTGTGTATCTGAAATTATTGATATTTCTCCTGGCAATCTTGATTCCAGCTTGTGCTTCATCCAGTCGAACATTTCGCATTATATACTCTGCATATAAGTTAAATAAGCAGGGAGATAATATACAGCCTTGATGTATGCCTTTCCCAATTTTGAACCAGTCTGTTCTGTGTCCGGTTCTAACTATTGCTTCTTGACCTGCATACAGATTTCCCAGGAGGCAGGTCAGGTGGTCTAGTATTCCCATCCCTCAAAGAATTTTCCACAGCTTGCTGTGATCCACACAGTGAAAGGCTTTGGTGTAATCAATAAAGCAACAGTAGATGTTTTTCTGGAACTCTCTGCTTTTTCTATGATCTAACAGATGTTGACAATTTGATATCTGGTTGCTCTGCCTTTTCTAAATCCAGCTTGAACATATGGAAGTTCACAGTACACATACTGTTGATGCCTGGCTTGGAGAATTTTGTGCATTACTTTGCTAGTGGGTGAGGTGAGTGCAATTGTGCGGTAGTTTGAGCATTCTTTGGCATTTCCCTTCTTTGGGTTTGGAATGAAAACTGACCTTTTCCAGTCCTGTGGCCACTGCTGAGTTTTCCAAATTTGCTGGCATATTGAGTGCAGCACTTTCAGGAATCATCTCTTAGGAT
This sequence comes from Bos indicus, assembly GCF_029378745.1. Taxonomy (NCBI): domain Eukaryota; kingdom Metazoa; phylum Chordata; class Mammalia; order Artiodactyla; family Bovidae; genus Bos; species Bos indicus. Next base: position 72,311,530 of record NC_091789.1, read on the forward strand.
TTGAAATAGCTCAACTGGAATTCCATCAGTTCCACTAGCTTTGTTTGTAGTGATATTTCCTAAAGCCCACTTGACTTCATATTCCAGGATGTCTGGCTCTAGATCAGTGATCACACCATCTTGATTATCTGGATCATGGAGGTTTTTTTTTTTTTTTTGATAGTTCTTCTGTGTATTCTTGCCACCTGTTTTTAATATCTTCTGTTTCTGTTAGATCCATACCATTTATGTCCTTTATTGTGCCCATCTTTCCATGTAATGTTCCCTTGGTATCTCTAACTTTCTTGAGGAGATCTCTAGTCTTTCCCATTCTATTCTTTTCCTCTTTTTCTTTGCAATGATCACTTAGGAAGGCTTTCTTATCTCTCGTTGCTATTCTTTGGAACTCTGCACTCAAAGGGGTATATATTTCCTTTCCTCCTTGACCTTTCACTTCTTTTCTTTTCTCAGTTATTTGTAAGGCCTCCTCAGACAACCATTTTTCCTTTTTGCATTTCTTTTTCTTGGGGATGGTCTTGGTCACTGCCTTCTCCATCCATAGTTCTTCAGGCACTTGATATCAGATCTAATCCTTTGAATCTGGATCCAAATTGGGAAAGGAGTATGTCAAGGCTGTATATTGTCACCCTGCTTATTTAACTTATATGCAGAGTACATCATGAGAAATGCTGGACTGGATGAAGCACAAGCTGGAATGAAGATTGCCGGGAGAAATACCAGTAACCTCAGATATACAGATGACACCACCCTTATGGCAGAAAGGGAGGAACTAAAGATCCTTTGATTAAAGTGAAAGAGGAGAGTGAGAAAGCATGTGGTCCCAACACTTCATGGCAAATGGATGGGGAAACAGTGGAAACAGTGGCAGACTTTATTTTGGCGGGGGGGGCTCCAAAATCACTGCAGATGGTAATTGCAGCCATGAAATTAAAAGACGTTTACTCCTTGGAAGGAAAGATTTGACCAACCTAGACAGCATATTAAAAAACAGAGACATTACTTTGCCAACAAAGATACGTCTGGTCAAAGCTATGTTTTTTCCAGTAGTCAGGTATGGATGTGAGTGTTGGAGTATAAAGAAAGCTGAGCACCAAAGAATTGATGCTTTTAAAGTGTGGTGTTGGAGAAGACTCTTGAGAGTCCCTTGGACTGCAGGGAGATCCAACCAGTCCATCCTAAAGGAAATCAGATCAGATCAGATCAGATCAGTCGCTCAGTCGTGTCCGAGTCTTTGCGACCCCATGAATCACAGCACGCCAGGCCTCCCTGTCCATCACCAACTCCCAGAGTTCACTGAGACTCACGTCTATCGAGTAAGTGATGCCATCCAGCCATCTCATCCTCTGTCGTCCCCTTCTCCTCCTGCCCCCAATCCCTCCCAGCATCAGAATCTTTCGGTCCTGAATATTCATTGGAAGGACTGATGTTGAAGCTGAAACTCCAATACTTTGGCCACATGATGTGAAGAACTCACTCATTTGAAAAGACCCTGATGCTGGGAAAGATTGAAGGCAAGAGGAGAAGGGGAAGACAGAGGATGAAATAGTTGGATGGCATCACTGACTCAATGGACATGAGTTTGAGTAAACTCAAGGGGTTTGTGATGGACAGGGAGGCCTGGCGTGCTGCAGTCCATAGGGTCGCAAAGAGTCGGACATGACTGAATGACTGAACTACTGATGGTGTCTTCAGGAGTCTCTGGCAGAGGTATGGGTTGGAGGTGGCCTGCTGCAGGATCGGGTACTAAGTGTGGCAGTGCATGCACAGGACCTTTTGAAGGAAGTCCCCATTTTCTTCATTACCTCAACCATCGTTTTGTCTCAGGTCAAACAACAGGGAGGGAACACAGCCCCACCAATCAACAGAAAATTGGATTAAAGATTTACCGAGCATGGCCCCATCAGAATAAGAGAGTTTCCCCCACAGTCATTCTCTCCCACTAGGAAGGGTCCATAATCCTCTTATACTTATCCATCAGAGGGTGGACAGAATTAAAACTGCAGTCACAGAAAACTAATCAAACTGAGCACAGACGTGTCTAACTCAATGAAACTATGAGCCATGCCGTGTAGGGCTACCCAAGACTGACGGGTCATGCTGAGAGTTCTGACAAAACATGGTCCACTGGAGAAGGGAATGGCAAACCACTTTAGTATTCTTGCTTTGAGAACCCCATGAACAGTATGAAAAGGCAAAATATTATGACCCTGAAAGATGAACTCCCCAGGTCCGTAGGTGCCCCATATGCTACTGGAAAAGAGTGGAGAAATAACTCCAGAAAGAATGAAGAGACAGCACCCCCAGTTGTGGATGTGACTGGTGATGGAAGTAAAATCTGATGCTGTAAGCGCAATATTGCATAGAAACCTGGAATCTTAGTCCATGAATCAAGGTAAATTGGAAGTGGTCAAACAGGAGATGGCAAGTGTGAACATCGACATTATAGGCATCAGTGAACTAAAATGGACAGGAATGGGCAAATTTAACTCAGATGACCATTGTATCTACTTCTGTGGGCGAGAATCCCTTAAAGAAACAGAGTAGCCCTCATAGTCAACAAAAGAGTCTAAATGCAGTTCAGTTCAGTCACTTAGTCTTGTCCGACTCTTTGCGACTCCATGGACTGCAGCACGCCAGGCCTCCTTGTCCATAACCAACTCCCAGAGACTACCAAAACTCATGTCCATGGAGTTGGAGATGCCATCCAACCATCTCATCCTCTGTCGTCCCCTTCTCCTTCCCTCAGTCTTTCCCAGCATCAGGGTTTTTCAAATGAGTCACCTCTTTGCATCAGGTGGCCAAAGTATTGGTTTCAGCTTCAACATCAGTCCTTCCAATGAACACCCAGGACTGATCTCCTTTACTATGGACTTGTTGGATCTCCTTGCAGTCCAAGGGACTCTCAAGAGTCTTCTCCAACACCACAGTTCAAAAGCATCAGTTCTTCAGTGCTCACCTTTTTTTATGGTTCAACTCTCACATCCATACATGACTACTGGAAAAACCATAGCCTTGACTAGATGGAGCTTTTTTGGCAAAGTAATGTCTCTGTTTTTTAATATGCTGTCTAGGTTGGTCAAATCTTTCCTTCCAAGGAGTAAGCATCTTTTAATTTCATGGCTGCAGTCACCATCTGCAGTGATTTTGGAGCCCCCCAAAATAAAGTCTGCTACTGTTTCCACTGTTTCCCCATCTATTTGCCATGAAGTGATAGAACTGGATGCCATGATCTTAATTTTCTGAATGTTGAGCTTTAAGCCAACTTTCTCACTCTCCTTTTTCACTTTCATCAAGAGGCTTTTTAGTTTTCTTCCCTTTCTGCCATAAGGGTGGTGTCATCTGCATATCTGAGGTTACTGATATTTCTCCCGGCAATCTTCATTCCAGCTTGTGCATCATCCAGCCCACCATTTCTCATGATGTACTCTGCATATAATTTAAATAAGCAGGGTGACAATATACAGCCTTGACTACTCCTTTTCTTATTTGGAACCAGTCTGTTGGTCCATGTCCAGTTCTAACTATTGCTTCCTGACCTGCATACAGATTTCTCAAGAAGCAGGTCAGGTGGTCTGGTATTCCCATCTCTTTCCAGAATTTTCCACAGTTTTTGTGATCCTCATAATCAAAAGCTTTGACATAGTCAATAAAGCACAAATAAATGTTTCTTCTGGAACTCTCTTGCTTTTTCCATGATCCAGATGAAGTTGGCAATTTGATCTCTGGTTCCTCTGCCTTTTCCAAAACCAGCTTGAACATGTGGAATTTCACAGTTCACATATTGTTGAAGCCTGGCTTGGAGAATTTTGAGTATTACTTTACTAGCATGTGAGAAAAGTGCAATTGTGTGGTAGTTTGAACATTCTTTGGCATTGCTTTTCTTTGGGATTGGAATGAAAACTGACCTTTTCCAATCCTGTGGCCACTGCTGATTTTTCCAAATTTGCTGGCATACCAAAATGTAGTACTTGGGTGCAATCTCAAAAATGACAAGACTGATTTCTGTTCATTTCCAAGGCAAACCATTCAATATCACAGCAATCCAAGGCTATGCCCCAACCAGTAATGCTGAAGAAGCTGAAGGTGAACTAGTCTATGAAGACCTACAAGACCTTCTAGAACTAACACCCAAAAAAGATGTCCTTTTCATCATAGGGGACTGGAATGCAAAAATAGGAAGTCAAGAGATACCTGGAGTAACATGCAAGTTTGGCCTTGGAATACAGAATGAAGCAGGGCAAAGGCTAACAGAGTTTTGCCAAGAGATTATGGTGTAGGATCCTTTAATGTGTTGTTGGATTCTGTTTGGTAGAATTTTGTTGAAGATATTTTTGTCTATGTACATCAGTGATATTGGCCTGTGATTTTCTTTTTGTGTGTGTAATATCTTTATCTTGTTTTGGTATTGGGGTGATGATAGCCTCATAGAATTGATTTGGGGAGTGTTCCTTACTTTGCAATCTTTTGAAATAGTTTCAGAAGTGTAGGTGTTAACTCTTCTCTAAATGTTTGATAGTATTCACCTGTGAAGCCATCTGGTCCTGAAATTTTGTTTGCTGGAAGGTTTTAAATCAAAAAGTTTCAAGTTCAGTACATGTGATTTTGTGTGCAGCACTCCAGGCTTCCCTGTCCTTCACTATCTCTTGGAGTTTGGTCAAACTCATATCCATTGAGTCAATGATGCCATGCAACCATCTCATCCTCTGTCCCTCCTTTCTCCTCATGTCCTTAATTTTTCCTCGCATCAGGCTATTTTACAACGAGTCAGCTCTTTGCATCAGGTGACCAAAGTGTTGGAGTTTCAGCTTCAGCATCAGTCCTTCTAACCCCAAATATTCAAGATTGATTTCCTTTTGGATTGACTGGTTTTATCTGCTTGCTGTCCAAAGGACACTCAAGAACACTTCCATTGTATAATCATAAGGGATTTGATTTAGTTCATAACTGAATGGCCTAGTGATTTTCTCTACTTTCTTCAGTTTAAGTCTGAATTTTGCAATAAGGAGTTAATGATCTACTTTTGTATTCCAATCCCTTATGATGAAAAGGACATATTTTTTGGTTTGTTTGTTTGTTTTGATGTTAGTTCTAGAAGATCTTGTAGATCTTCACAGAACCATTCAACTTCATCTTCTCTGGCATTATTTGTTGGGGGATAGACTTGGATTATTATGATATTGAATGGTTTGCCTTGGAAATGAACCGAGATCATTTTGTTTTTGAACTTGCACCCAGGTACTGCATTTTGGATTACTCCATTTCTTCTAAGGGATTCTTGCCCACAGTAGTGGATATAATGGTCATCTGAACTAATTTGCCCACTCCTGTCCATTTTATTTATTTATTTATTTTCATTTAAACTTAGACTAATTTATCTTTGGTAGTGAACATATAGGTATATTTAATATAAATATTATTTTAATGTCTACATATCAACTTTAATATTAACAATTTGGAAAGCTAATTTTACTGGTATTGATCCCATGAATTTTCATTAAAAATATAGATTTAGACATATTTTATTTATTTTCTTAGAAATTTTTCCTTTCTGAGGAATTTTCTTCACCTGCATTTTGATAATGAGTTATAGATATAAGGCAGAGATTTTGTTCATATAGACTTTTGTGCAGTAGAGATTTTTGAATAGGATGAATATATGATCAAAGCATATTACCTGCCATTTCAGACTTGAGTGTAATTAAAGCTCTTCTGCCTACACTTGATGCAGTTCTGAGATGTGAAGAAAGAGATCTTTAGTTCACTGATTCTTAAAATATTAATGTTAACTCTTGCTATCTCCTGTTTGACTTCCAATTTACCTTGATTCACAGACCTAACATTATAGGTTCTTATGCAATATATTGGTCTGTTTGTATTTTCTATTTCTTCCAGGTTCAGTCTTAGAAGATTGTATCTTTCTAATAATTTGTACATTTCTTCTAGGTTGTCCATCTTATTGGCATATAGTCTCTTATGATCCTTTGCATTTCTGTGGTGTTCATGGTAACTTTCTCTTTTTCATTTCTGAGACGTCACAGCAGTGGAGCCTGAAAGCTCTTGGGTGGGGCTAGATCTCAATGCCAAAATGGGGACCTCTGGGTGGTCTCACAGCAACGAATATTCCCTGGAGTCTCTGCCACCAGTGTCCTTGCCCCCAGAGTGGCCAACATCTGATCTCTGCTTCTCTAAAAGACCCTTAGGCTCTAACAGACCCTACCTCAAGATGTGCAGGTAGGCCTGGCCCAGGCTTCTATGAAGTTGCTGCTTTGCCCTGGGTTCCAGTACAGAGGAAACCTGATGTGCACCCTCCAAGAGTGGAGTCTCTGTTTCTCCCAGTCTTGTGGATCTCCTGCACTTTGAGGTCCATTGGTCTTCAAAGTCAAATATTCTGGGGCTTCTCTTCCTGATGCTTGATCCTCAGGCTGAGAATCCAAATGTGGAAATTAGAACTCTCACTTATGTGGGAGAATCCCTGTGATATACTTTTTTTTTTTTTTTTTTCAGTCTGGGGGTTGCCCACCAAGTGTGTATGGAATTTGATTATATCATGAGAGTGCCCCTCCTACCATCTCATTGTGGCTTTTTCTTTGTCTTTGGATGTAGAATATCTTTTTTGTAGTTTCCAATCTCTTTTTTGATGGTTGTTCAGCAGGTATTTTTGATTTTGATATTTTTGTGAGAGGGAGTGAACTCAAGTCATTCTACTTCACTGTCCTGTCTCCTCCCTCCAATGGATTTTTCCTAGGTACATTACTCGGCTTTTGAGTTTAAAATTACTATTTTGTAAAGATGTTAATCTTTATCTTAAAACACATTTACTCATTTTAAAATAATGTTTTTAATAAATAACTATTAATATTATTAGCATTTAATTTAATTATAGATCTTGGGAGCAACTTGTCACAGACTAAACTTGGAGAAACAGAAAGGTGGACATAACTCAAAATAAATATCACCTAGAATTTTGTGATTTGGCTTATTCTACATGAAGGATAACTGAAATGATATAATTTTTATCATAATCTTTCTTTTCATATTCTTAATTATGTGACTATTGATCTTATTTTAATGGTCTGAACTGTGTGCCTGTCATTTGTAAGCAAGTCTAGTATTCTTTGAAAACATGCATGAGCACCTTAAGCCCAGACTTTCCACTTTTTATCACAGTCATTTCAGAAAGTTCCCTTCAGTGCATGTGGCAAGATCCTAACTCTAGAGTTTGCCATTGATCTTCAGCCCACAATATCTGACAGTATACCATGTCTATTAGCTTGATAGATTTTTCAAGATCTACAAGTAATTCAATGTTTCTTTGAGCTCTCTTCATACCATTTTTAGAAGTTCAAGGCTAACAACCTAGCAAGTGTATAAGCACCAATTTCTCATTTTCATCACTTTGTGATATTGATTCTACAAGCTAAACTTTTAACTTTTCTTTCAAGGTTCCATTTTCAATAGACATCTTTTTTTTTTTTTTCCTTCATTGATCATTCTTTTGTCTTCTGAGAAGTTATGTATCTTTAATATTTAGAGAAAGGAGATTTTTTACAACTTCATTTAGTTTCCTACTGCTGGACATTTCTGTCTTTTTAAAATTTGTGATAAAAGACATTTCTGTCTTTTATAAATTTGTAATATCCTTTTCAAAAAGGAAAAATTTAATTCTTGTATTGTTCAGGGATTATGTGACATACAACCAAAAGATACACATCTGTCTTAACAAAGCAAGGATGTGACTGTGGAAATTTGCATCTTTCTTTTTTGTTCCAAACAAATAAGCCAATATAAAGGTTGCTCTCTTATTCCTAACCAACTAACAGCTGCTCCAGCAGCATTTGGCATGGAATGGTATCTTTGCTGACATTTTTAGAGGCATAACCTAAGGATAAACAAACCTACAATTTAGCGTAGACTATTTCCACAACAGGTGTGCTTACAAAAGTAGTTCACGATCCACTTTAAAGGATTTGTGTAGGAAACACAGCATAGCTGCTGAGACCTGTTAGTCCTGCAAAAAGGTTCTTCTCTTTCCATGACAGTTAATTCAACCGTTTTCTTCAGGGTCACAGTCTACATTGCGTGAACAGTAGGTTCTTTCTGAGAGAGATTAAAATAAAATTCAATCAAAAAGCTAGTGTTGCTACTATAAAATAGAAAGGCTCTTTCTTTGTGGTAAGGTGAATTACCATGTTATACCTGTACCAAGCATATTGATGGAGCAATTCATGTACATAAAGATAGCTTTCAAACATGAGGCTCTCCTGTGAAAAGAATATAATTTTTGAAGTATAAGCAGGAAGGATTTTTCAACGATGAGTCTTTTTCTCAGAATAATGTTGCATACAGACTGAAGATTGCCTCTTCTATTGAATTGTATAATGAAAAATCAATCAGTTTAATGGTTGACAAACTTTGATACTCAAATAAAAATGTTGCTAGTATTTTCATAAGGACCTGTAGGCAAAATGAGACTCCATGAGTTTAATTTATGCAACAGTAAATGTCTGCCAAAACGTTGTACAAATGACTGTATAATGAGGCAATAATAACTAAAGGAATCAAGGTAAAGCAAACAGAAGCCAAATTTTCCCACTTTTGCAGATAACAGAATATGTATTCACAAAACCTAGTAAGTTTCTTGCAGTCTCATTACACCAATAGGTTTCGTTAGGGGTGAAAGACTTCTAAATCGTTTGCTATGTTGCTTTAATATCCTTGCCTCTTTCCCCAAAAAGAAAATGTAAGACTCCTCATTTTTGTAATCCTGCATTTTAGGTGATTTCATATGTGATCTTTATAAACCAAGCTTCAAGGTAAAAAAGACAACATAAAAGCCCTAATTTATAATGCTAATTGTCTGAGATAAAACCAGTTGCTTTGATACAGTATGAGCAATCTCAATCTATGATTTATGGGTAGTATGAATGAGATCTTTCCTATTTTGTGATGTCGTTTAGTCACTCAGTTGTGTCTAACTCTCTACGACCCCCTGGACTACAATACGTCAGGCTTCCCTGTCCTTCACTATCTCCTAGAATCTGCTCAAACTCATGTCCACTGAGTCAATGATGCCATCCAATAGCTCATCCTCTGGCGCCCCCTTATCCACAAGCCCTCAATCTTTCCCAGCATCAGGGTCTTTTCCAATGAGTCGGTTCTTTTTATCGGGTAGCCAAAGTATTGGAGCTTTAGCATCAGTCCTTCCAATGAATATTCAAGGTTTATTTCACCTCCTATTTTACCCAGGTGCTACATCAAGGTTAAAAATGTTTACAAAGGCTAGACTATAGAGATGGCAGTGAATGTAACTAAGTTGGGTGAGTAAGGATAAATAGACTTGGGGAGTGATAGAGAGGGGGTAAAATGATGATAAGATGCTAAAGATTGAAATAAATGAGGGAAGATGAATGTTTTAGTATTGATATTTTTAAATCACGTATTGATAAAGGATTAATATCCAAAATATATTAAATAACGCCTACAACTCAACAACAAAAAAATCAAATAACCGATTTAAAAATAGATAGAATACTTTAATAGACATTTCCTGCCAGGTTCCTCTGTCCATGGGATTCCCCAGGAAAGAATACTGGAGTGGGTTTCCATGCCCTCCTCCAGGGACCTTCCTGACCCAGATCGAACCTGCATCTCTTACGTCTACCTGCATTGGCAAGTGGGTTCTTTACTGCTAGCACCACCTGGAAAGCCCCAAAGAAAATATACAAATATCCAATAAGCACATGAAAAGATGCTCAATATCACTAATCATTGCATGTATTCTCAGTTACTAAGTCGAGCCTAACTCTGTGTGACCCAATGGACTATAGCCCAACTGGCTCCTCTATCCATGGGAATTTCCAGACAAGAATACTGGAGTGGGTTGCCATTTCCTTCTCCGGGGAATCTTCACAACTCAGGGATTGAACCCAGGTTAGGATCAAACACAGGTTGGGATCGAAACCCAGGTCTCCCGCATTGGCAGGCAAGTTCACTGAGTCACCAAGGAAGCCTATTCACTAACCATTTGTTGTTGTTCAGTCGCCCAGTTTTGTCTGACACTTTGCAACCCCATGGACTGCAGCATGCCAGGCCTCCCTGTCTCTGTCACTAATCATTCAGTCAGTTCAGTTCAGTTCAGTCACTCAGTCGTGTCCGACTCTTTGTGACCCCATGAATCACAGCATGCCAGGCCTCCCTGTCCATCACCAGTTCCCAGAGTTCACTCAGACTCATGTCCATCAGGTCAGTGATGCCATCCAGCCATCTCATCCTCTGTCATCCCCTTCTCCTCCTGCCCCCAATCCCTCCCAGCATCAGAGTCTTTTCCAATAAGTCAGATCTTTGCATGAGGTGGCCAAAGTACTAGCGTTTCAGCTTCAGCATCATTCCTTCCAAAGAAATCCCAGGGCTGGTCTTCAGAATGGACTGGTTGGATACAAATCAAATCCATATTGAGATTAACCTCACATCCATTAGGATAACTAGTACAAAAACAAAACCTAGAACATAATGTAAGTATTTTTAAAGATATGGAGAAGTTGGAACACTGTGCATTTCTATGGGAATGTAAAATGGTACACCACTGTGGAAAATATCATGAGGTTTCCCCCAAAAATTAGATTTAGGATTAGCATATGATCCAGTAATTCTGCTTCTAGGTATATAGTCAAAAGATTTGAAAACAAGGGCTTGAGTAGGCATTGTATACCATTGTTCATAGCAGTATTAGTCACAATAGCCAAAACATGTAGATAGTCTAAATGTACATAACAGATGAATGGATAAACAAAGTGTGATATATACATAAAATGGAAGAAATTTCTGATAGCTATTAACAAGAATAAATCTTGAAAACATTGTAAATTAAATAAGCTATACACAAAAGGTCAAATGGTATGTGTCCAGTCATATGGGATATTTAGAATAATCAAATTCACAGAGACAAATTGTATATTACAGGTTACCAGGGACTAGGAAAGGGCAAAAGGGGACATACTGTTTACTGGACATAGAATTCTAGTTGGGAAGATGAAAATTATGGAGATGGATGGTGGTGGTTTTATGGTGATGGTTATACAACAAATATGCATGTACTTCAGTTCAGTTCAGTTCAGTTGCTCAGTCATGTTCGACTCTTTGTGACCCCATGGACTGCTGCATGCCAGACTTCCCTGTCCATCACAGACTCCTGGAGCTTACTCAAAGTCATGTCCATCGAGTCAGTGATGCCATCCAACCATCTCATCCTTCCACCTTCAATCTTTCCCAGCATCAGCATCTTTTCCAATGATTAGTCAGTTCTTCGCATCAGGTGGCCAAAGTATTGGAGTTTCAGCTTCAGCATCAGTCCTGCAGTGAATATTTGGGACTCATTTCCTTTAGGATTGACAAGTTGGATCTCTTTGCAGTCCAAGGGACTCTCAAGAGTTTTCTCCAATACCACAGTTCAAAAGCATCAATTCTTCGGCGCTCAGCTTTCTTCACAGTCCAACTCTTACATCCATACATGACCACTGGAAAAACCATAGCTTTGACTAGATGGACCTTTGTTGGCAAAGTAATATCTCCACTTCTTAATATGCTGTCTAGGTTGGTCATAGCTTTTCTTCCAAGGAGTAAGCATCTTTTAATTTCATGGCTGCAGCCACCATCTGCAGTGATTTTGGAGCCCAAGGAAATAAGTTCCATCACTGTTTCCATTGTTTCCCCATCTATTTGCTATGAAGTGATAAGACCAGATGCCATGATCTTAGTTTTCTGAATGTTGAGTTTCAAGCCAACTTTTTCACATTCCTCTTTCACTTTCATCAAGAGGCTCTTTAGTTCTTTGCTTTGTGCCTTAAGGGTGGTGTCATTTGCATATCTGATGTTATTGACATTTCTCCTGACAGTCTTGATTACAGTTTGTGCTTCATCCAGCCTGGCATTTTGCATGCTGTACTCTGCATAAGTTAAATCAGCAGGGAGACAATATACAGCCTTGATGTACACCTTGCCCAATTTGGAACCAGTCTGTTGTTCCATGTCTAGTTCTAAGTGTTGCTTCTTGACCTGCATACAGATTTCTCAGGAGTCAGGTAAGGTGGTCTGGTATTCCCATCTCTTTATACTTAGTGCTGCTGAATTATACCATTACAATGATTAAAATGGTAAATTTCATGTTACATATTTTTTACCATAATAAAAAGCAAGAAATAAAATTTTGAGGACAGAATATTTTTATTTTAAAAGTTTAAATGATAGTTTATGAGTTGCTGGAAATTATGGTAAATGGATTCAGTGTGGGAATAAGTAGTGTGATACTGGTACAAACTAGGAGATGTAGAAAGCAGGATGGAGGCAAGAGGTAAATAGTTAAGAAATGACCTAGGAAACTGCCTTTCCTATGGTAATTGAGGTAAAGAAAGATGTAGGTAGCTCTAGGTAGTGAGATTATCTGCAGGAAGGGTGTAAATGCCTTGGAATGTCTGTTTTTCATTGAATCATGATAGTTCAATGAAGGCAATGAAGAAAAAAAAAATGTTGCCATCATGGAGTTTTGCTTCTAACAAAACTAGATTTAAATCATGTTTCTGCTACTTACTATCTATGTAGTACTTCCATTAAATTTTTGAAACTCAGTTTTCTCAACTATAAAAAAAAAAAAACACTGATAAGACCTGCCTGAAAGAACTATATGGGTCCAAAAACAGTTATATAGCTAATGTGCTTAATACATTGTCAGTACTAGATAAAATTGTAATTTTGCTTTGATTGCTACTGCAATTATTATTGCATTCATCAACATTATCATTATCATCATACTTCTCTTTTAGAGAAGAAATACAACATGGTAGTATAGAAGGCCTGGGAATATTGAAGGGAAAGAAAGGGAGTAGGAGAAAATTTGCTAGTGGTTAAACTAAATCTGCTTCCCCATTTTGATCTGAGCTGGATTAATTCATGTAACTGATAGACAAACAGGATCAGGAGGTTTAGAAATATTAATGGAAGAAATATGAAAGTTGAAGGTTTGTGACTCCATACAGTTGAAGATTCTATTCTGTCAAATAATTTTAAAAAGTGTTTTTTATTAATATAAACTTTAATGCAACTGAATATTCTAAAACTTTTTTCTTGTATCATAAGAACTGAATTTTCACTACTGAAAGTTATAAATTTCAAGAAACATAAAGACAAAAATTAAGAATGGCATGTGATCCTAAAACCCAGAGATAACCACCACTACATCTCAATGCATAAACTTCTGGGTTTTTTTTTTAAACTCACATGTAAATCTTTTTTAAAAACTATTTTATTGGAATATAGTTCTTTTGGGCTTCCCTGGTAGCTCAACTGGAAAACAATACACCTGCAATGCAGGAGACCTTGGTTTGTTTCCTGGGTTGGGAAGATACCCTGGAGAAGGAATAGGCTACCCACTCCAGTATTCTCAGACTTCCCTGGTGGCTCAGACAGTAAAGAATCTGCTTGCAATGCGGGAGACTTGGGTCTGATCCCTGGGTTGGGAAGATCCCCTGGAGGAGGGCATGGCAACTCACTCCAGTAATCTTGCCTGGAGAATCCCTGTAGACAGAAGAGCCTGGCAGGCTAGAGTCCATGGGGTTGCAAAGAATTAGATGCAACTGAATGACTAAGTACACATAGTTCCTTTAAAATGTTGTCACATGTAAACTCTTTAATAAAATTAAGATCCAACTTCATATTCTGATTTAAACTTGAATTTTTCACTAAATGCAAAATTTTGAACTTATCTTATGTCAATAAATATAGGATTAGATTATTACTTCTAAATTATATAGTATTGCATTGTATGAAAGTGCCATAATTTATTTAACCTCATTGTAGTACATTTAGTTTATTTTTATTTTTTCGCTATCAAAGACAACTCTGTGCTGAACATCCTCTTAAGTAAATCTATCTATCCATCTTGTCATTTCCTTTATAAAAATTGTTAGAGAAATACTCCTGAATCAAAAGCTATGTAATATATTAAGGTGTCTACATATGTAAGGATAAAAAAAAGAGTGGCACTGTGGTGCTTAGAGTCAGAAAGGCATGAGTTGGAATTCTAGCACCTAAACTTACTATCGGTGTGACATTTAGAAGGTTTCTCAACTATAACAAGAGGAATAAATAACTGCCAGCCACATAGGTGGGTGTGAGAAAATGCATATGAAGTACTCAGTACAGTGCAGGCATACAGAAGGTTTTACTGAAATATATGTTAAGTATTTTAAATTTATATACTCTTGCTGCTGCCAAGTCACTTCAGTCGTGTCCAACTCTGTGGACATCAGCCCACCAGGCTCCCCTGTCCCTGGGATTCTCCCGGCAAGAACACTGGAGTGGGTTGCCATTTCCTTCTCCAATGCATGAAAGTGAAAAGTGAAAGTGAAGTCACTCAAGTCGTGTCCAACTCTTAGTGACTCCATGGACTGCAGCCCACCAGGCTCCTCCATCTATGGGATTTTCCAGGCAAGAGTACTGGAGTGGGGTGCCATTGCCTTCTCTGAGTATATACTCTTAGGTATAAACTAACATGCATACTACAATGCAAGTGGTCTTGGAAATATCAGTGAGGCCCCTTCACAATTGTTCAGTTCAGTTCAGTTGCTCAGTCATGTCCAACTCTCTGTGACCCCATGAATCCCAGCATGCCAGGCCTCCCTGTCCATCACCAGCTCCCGGAGTTTACTCAAACTCATGTCCATCCAGTTGGTGGTGCCATCCAGCCATCTCATCCTCTGTCGTCCCCTTCTCCTCTTGCCCCCGATCTCTCCCAGCATCAGAGTCTTTTCCAATGAGTCAACTCTTCGCATGAGTTGGCCAAAATATTGGAGTTTCAGCTTTAGCATCAGTCCTTCCAATGAACCCCCAGGACTTATCTCCCTTAGAATGGACTGGTTGGATCTCCTTGCAGTCCAAGGAACTCTCAAGAGCCTTTTCCAACACCACAATTCAAAAGCATCAATTCTTCAGTGCTCAGCTTTCTTTACAGTCCAACTCTCACATCCATACATGACCATTGGAGAAACCATAGCCTTGACTAGATGGACCTTTGTTGGCAATGTAATGTCTCTGCTTTTCAATATGCTATCTAGGTTGGTCATAACTTTCCTTCCAAGGAGCAAGTGTCTTTTAATTTCATGGCTGCAATCACCATCTGCAGTGATTTTGGAGCCCCAAAAAATAAAGTCTGACACTGTTTCCACTGTTTCCCCATCAATTTCTCATGAAGTGATGGGACCAGAGGCCATGATCTTCGTTTTCTGAATGTTGAGCTTTAAGCCAACTTTTTCACTCTCCTCTTTCACTTTCATCAAGAGGCTTTTTAGTTCCTCTTGACTTTCTGCCATAAGGGTGGTGTCATCTGCATATCTGAGGTTATTAATATTTCTCCCTGCATTCTTGATTCCAGCTTGTGCTTCTTCCGGCCCAGCATTTCTCATGATGTACTCTGCATATAAGTTAAATAAGCAGGGTGACAATATACAGCCTTGACGTACTCCTTTTCCTATTTGGAACCAGTCTGATGGTCCATGTCCAATTCTAACTGTTGCTTCCTGACCTGCATATAGGTTTCTCAAGAGGCAGTTGTAAATTCCACTAAATAAAGGCAACACACAATGAATGAGCTGTTATATGCAAATATCATGAAAGAAACAGTGTCTTTCAGGCCAAAATATAGAAGCAAGCACTAGATTGCAGCCTAATCAATGGTATTGACTAACCTAAAGATTCTGATGATAGAGAGTGGTTGATTTTGAAATAGCTTTTTTGGGAAAAATTATTATAGAGGCACAATCTAAGAGAACAAGTCTTGGTGAACTGACATCAACATTTTCTCAGCAATGTGACCACTTCTATGAAGATGGGTAGTACATTATTCTCTAGCTGGTTGATAGTATCCATGAAAACCAACCAGCTCACTCTCCAGGTATATTAAATCACCTGGTTATAATCTGATTATCATCCCATGTAAACTTTACAATAGAGAAGAGAATGTACTGACTGAACCTGAGTATTCTAGCCCATGTAGCAGTTATATTTTAAAAGTAAAATTTTAAATTGTTATTCTGTTTTGTGTCTCAGATTTGGCGCAGTTTTGTGAATTTGGGAAATATAAGCTATTCTCAAAGATCCTAGTTATCTTCTAGGCAGAATCACTACTGAGTTTCTGACCTTGCAAACCTGGAGTGAGTAAAATCATTAAGTTACATATTAATACTGGCATCTTTTTTCTACCCTTTTGCCCCAAATCATTTCTAAATCTTGGTAGGCCAAGGCAGAGTGGGACAAAATATGGTTTAGATTATTATCACCCATCTATGCTCTATCCACTGGGACGCATATAATTTTCTTTCATCTTTGGTAGTCAATCCTCACTGGTTATGCTGCTCTTTCCCTTGCTTCTTATAACAATGTCTCTTTAGGTCTGGCTTTTCCTCAGACAACATCCACAGCCCTCTGGAATGTGCCAGAAATTGTTTTCTGCTTCTGTGTCATGGTATGATGCAGGTCAGGCTGTGAGACTCTCTATAGGCCTCTCTGACAAAGTACATCACATTCATTTTCACTCTACTCTTGCTGTACCATGTTGAGTACAGGATAACTCTGCCAGTCCATTATCTCATCTGTGTCAAGATGGGCTAGGTAGTTAGTTTTGCTTTATGCCTCCCATGCCATCCATGAGGGAATTCTCCCTTGGAAAATGGCACAGGGAGTAAATCAACCAAACCTATATAGATATCTTATTATCCTTATTTCTTGGGACTTGAACCAGGGTTCAGAGCACAGGGCTTCTTCTCAGAGACCTGTCGGTTTCTAACTCTCTTCTTCGTCTCTCTGAATCTCTTCTTCCCCTAGTCAATGGACTTCTTAACCCCTCTAAAATAGGACAAAATGGTTCTAGCTCATCATGCAGTCTTATGAAATTATTTTGTATGACAAAACCCTGTGCTCTAAGTTCTAGGCTTATAAAACCTTGAACTTTTTATCTCAAACTATTTGTAATTGCCCCAAGTTTCAAAAGTCTATATTAAAACATGAAAGCCAATGGTTGTCTTTTTGCCTTCCGGTTTTGTTGTAATAATACTTTCTTGTTAGGTCTGTAATTCCAGAATCCTTCCAAACAAAAGCCATTGTAACCTGGAAAATGATAGTGTATAGCACCAGAGAGGCTGGATGTAGCACAGGCAAGAATAGGGTACTCTCTCTTGACCTTCAATATTGCCCCAGATCGTTGAAAACATTCCTATTTTTCATATAATACATGATGGCTTTGGTGACCTTTGTATGACACTCTGGTAATTCTTTCACCCTGCACCATACTTTCTGTCCTCCCTTGTATTTCATTTTGACCTTTCACTGCTGCTGCTGCTACTGCTAAGTCGCTTCAGTCGTGTCCGACTCTGTGTGACCCCATAGACAGCAGCCTACCAGGCTTCCCCATCCCTGGGATTCTCCAGGCAAGAACAATGGAGTGGGTTGCCATTTCCTTCTCCAATGCATGAAAGTGAAAAATGAAAGTGAAGTCGCGCAGTCGTGTCGGACTCTTTGCAACCCCATGGACTGCAGCCTACCAAGCTCCTCCATCCATGGGATTTTCCAGGCAAGAGTACTGGAGTGGGGTGCCATTGCCTTCTCTGGACCTTTCACTATTGTACATTATCTAAGTGCCTTTCTATTGAGATAAAGATGGGTAAATACCAGCCTCTCCTATGGACCAACTGGACTTATTTGAAAGTTCTAGCACAGGAGTACAGCTATTCTGATACCTTTGATAGTTATTCTCTCTGGAAAAATCATACTCTTTGGCTGAAAGCAACTTTGGGAGCAGACAGGGCTGATGGAAATGGGTTTGCTAAATTGATCATACTGATAAATGGGATAAAAAATGTGAAAACAAACTTATCCTTCTATTCAAGTACAATATCACTAATGGAAAAAATAGCAGAGATATAGACCTACTCACATAGAGTCAATAATATCTTCTTCCTACTCAAAACAACTAGGCCCATCCCTGGTATACATTTTTTAAGCTTTACTGAGTTATAAATGAAAAATAAATCTGTAGTATATTTAAAGAGTATAATGTGATATATGTATAAATTGCAAAAGGATTCTCAAAATCAAGTTAATTTATACTTTCATCACCTCACATAGTTACCTTTTTTTGTTTCTTTGTTTGTTTTGGTGAGAATGCTTAAGATCTACTCTCAACAATTTCAAGTATATGATGCAGTACAATTAAATGGAATGCATTTCTAAAAACTAAAGGTGATGATTTTTTTAAAATAGGTAATACATATACAAGGTACAAAATCCAAAACTGTCAAATGGATATATAGTGAAAATTAAGTCTCCCTTTTACCCAGACATCCAGTTTACTTCTTCAGAGGTAACTGTTGCTAACGTTTCTTGAAAATATTTATTGGCATTTTCTATACATAGTTATATTGTTTTTTAAGTGAATTTCAAGATAGTATAATGCATTGCTTCTTTACTTAAAACCAACATAAGGATTATTAATATAAGTAGAGAGCTGTGTCAATTTTTTGATGGCTACATGATATTCCCTTGTGTGGATATATCACAATTCATTTAACTAGTCCCTTTGATAATGAATATCTAAATTTCATTCAAAGCAGTCATGTTGCACCATTGAGAACTTCTTTTTCTGTCTCCCTCTTTCTTGCCCCAAAGGTATTTAGTACCTTCTTGCTGCTCTCTGGATGCTCTATTTGCTTCCCAAATAGGTCCATCATCAGTGGAAACATCTTTCCTCTCCTGATTTTAAAATTACTAGTCATAGCATAGTATATTTCACAATATGCCCCATAAATATTAGATTTATTTCCTCAGATTGGATGTATTAATTGATATGTTCTAGAAGAAAAATAATCTGATTAACCAAATCATACATATATGTCAAGAATCAATAATACATCTTATTATAGTCCATCTAGATGTGTTACATTTTCAAAGAAGACTTAAAAGAATCAGAGAAGAATCTCCAAGTATTTAAATGGCAAATTTACATAAGTAAATCAAGCAATGTGGAATAAGTACACATATCCTTGGGGTCACCTTCTCAGCATATCCTAAATGTCATTAGACTAGATATTATTCTATTTATTGGTAACACTTTTCCTTCAAAGTCTGGCTCTTCATTAGATGATCTCTAAGGTATCACACAGTTCTAACATTCTCTGATTCCTAATTTAATTACAAAAAACCACATTCATAAACAAGATTTTAACATAAAGGGTTAATGTAATTGCAATCCTAGTTGTTAGATTTTTGCCAATTTTGTAACAATTTAAACATATTTCAATAAAACTACCTTTAAACCATATCAAATTTCTATATTATCAATATATTAATTAATTGAATTAATATTAGCACTCTGCCAAATGAGACAATGGAGTGTCCTCAACAGGCTCTCTACTTAACAACAGAAGTACTGCAATACGTGAACACCATGAGAATAACTGCTTGTTTAAATTTTCTGCCCATGCTTGACTCACCTAAGTAACAAACTGGTCTTGGCCAAGAGGTAAGCTTAGTTTTAAGAAGTAAAAGGAGACCTTCCTTTCGCCTAAGTTTTAGGTTTGTGATTCTCAACTATGTGTGCACCAGGATCACTGGATGGTGGGATGAAACAAATTTCTGGACCCCAGCTCAAGTTTTTGATTAATCTAAGGTGGAGTCTGAATTTTAGTATTTCTACAAATTCTGATGATACCAAGGATGATTGTGCTCATGTGGACTGTTCAGGATGCACACTTTGAGAACCACTGTCCAAATGGCAAGTACCTAAGTGTTCTCTACAACTTCATGCTCTAAAATTTATAGGTGCAGGCTCTGTCTCTGCTGGAGGAAGCTTGCCTCAGTCTGTTGCTATTGGTGACTGGATTGTTAATTTTATTTCAAAGATGAGTATTAGGAAGCCACTTGCCCACAGATATAAGTCACATGTCCCAATTTCAGCTTTATCAGTGGTACAAGCAATATTTCAATATTTTAGACTCCCAACTTCTAACTCTTATGTTTCAACAGGTTCAGGATACCTGTGGGAAATTTTTTTTTTTTTTTTTTTTGCTAGCTCTTCCCTCAAGACCCTAACATACATCAACACAGTATCAAACATATGAATGTTTTCAAGAACACCTCTACTATATCTGAATAGATGTTTTCCAGAATTTGAAAATATACTTAGAAGTATGTAGGTGAGGAAATCTGGTAATGTAAGATTACTCTGTCAACAAAAACAATTTTTGCTATATTAAGTATTTATTCATACATTTACTTGGTGTTCAGTCTGTATTTTTATCAACAATGCAAATTAAGTATATTATACATGCCAGAACCTTTATGTGTTGAGGGAAAGTGTTTAAAAAAGAAAAGATGATGTCCCTACTCTTGTGGAACTTACACTGAACACTGAAATAAACAAATATATAAATGAGCACAATGTATAAAGTGGCCAAAGTTGATATGATAAAATAAAAGAGAAAGTGATTGGCAAGACATGTCAAGTCAAGCAAAACACTCACTAAATGATAGATGAGAAAGAGGCAATTAGGCAAAGATCTGAGAAAATTGAATCAGTAAAACAATTTAGATTATTGAAGTAGTCCAATGAGAAATGCTGTCAACCAGGACTTTGAAAGGAGACTAAAGGAAAATGGACACTTTCAAGAAATATTTCGGGAGCAAAACCCATGTTGGATTGGATATAGGGAGTAAAAGGGATGGGAATGCCAATCTACTTACTTTCTGGCTTTAGTGACTGGGCTGTTAGGGGTGTCAAGTTCTAAGACAAGGGGAAGTAGCAGAGAAGCCATTTGGGATAAAATGATGATCAGTTTTGAGTGAATTTGAGATGCTATGGAACATTTATCTGGAGATGTTCACCCTACTGTTGGAGATATACATATGGATTTAGAGTTCAAGAGAGAAAGGTCTGAGCTAGAACTACAATTTGTCAACATGATAGTCCGTCATTTAAATGATGGGTGTGAATAAGATACCTCCCTCCATCATAGATCAGCTGGTAAAGAATCCACCTGTGACGCAGGAGACCCTATTCTGATTCCTGAGTTGGGAAGATCTGCTGGAGAAGGGGTAGGCTACCCACTCCAGTATTCTTGGGCTTCCATTGTGGCTCAGCTGGTAAAGAATCTGGCTTCAATGTGGGACACCTGGGTTCGATCCCTGGGTTGGGAAGAACCCCTGGATAAGGGAAAAGCTACCCACTCCAATATTCTGGCCTGGAATAAGAATGATAAGTCCACGGGGTCACAAAGAGTCGGACACAACTGAGTGACTTTCACTTTCACTCCAGAGGAGTGGAAAAGGCCCAGCGCACAACCTGCACACTTTACATAGAGAGTGGTTAAAGAGTGTATCTCAAATACAATCTAATTATATAAATGTTCATGCTCTTCAGTTATAAGATTTTCTTAAAGTAATATCATATAAAGCAGAAAAGAAACACTGTCTTTAGTTAAACATTCCAAAGACTACTTAAAATCTGATGCAGTTATCATTTTTTCCTCCAAAATCATCATAGATACATGTTTATGTGTATATAGTTGGCTATTTGGCTATATGATTTTGTATTAGTTTTTAGTAATCCTGTTAATTCTTTGAATTATTTTCAAAGAATTCACCAGATAAATCCTTCAAGCTGTGTGAAGTACGCTGGTACCACTATTTGAATCATGTGTTAGTTCAGATATGTTTAAAAGCTGATACCATAATAGGATTAGATGGACAAGAAATTTACTGGGAACAGGAGGAGGGGAGAGGCTTCAGATCACAATCCATGTCTGACACTTGTGAAAGAATAGAAATAAGGAAAGGAGATTGGGTGAGAAGAGTCTTCAGCTGTAGCATAGTTGTTACAGCAGTTCAGCTAGGCCAATGGGGAATCCTCAAGCCAATGTCTCCATTGAAGAAGCCCTGTGCCTCTCAAAAATCTTGTTTTTAGTATGCCCATAATACTTAGTCACTGGTTGAAAGCAGCTCACAGGAAAAGCACTGCTTCATCATAAATACACTGGTGAACCCAGAGGGATCACAGTTGGAGCCATCGATCAATTATGCTCCTTGTAGCATGAGATCTGAGTGGCATATTTACATGGCTACCACACCTTAATAATACTTCAGTCAGTTCTGTTGCTCAGTTGTGTCTGACTCCTTGCAACCCCGTGGACTGCAGCATGCCAGGCTTCCCTGTCCATCACCAACTTCTGGAGCTTTGCTCAAACTTATGCCCATCGAGTCAGTGATGCCATCCAACTATCTTATCCTCAGTCATCCCCTTCTCCTCCTGCCTTCAATCTTTCCCAGCATCAGGGTATTTTCCAATGAGTCAGTTCTTCACATCAGGTGGCCAAAGTATTGGAGTTTCAGCTTCAGCATCAGTCCTTCCAATGAATATTCAGGACTGATTTCCTTTAGGATTGACTGATTTGATCTCCTTGCAGTCCAAGGGACTCTCAAGAGTCTTCTCCAACACCACAGTTCAAAAACATCAATTCTTCCACATTCAACTCAGTAATAATACTTGGTATTGCATCATTGACAGATGTTGTAAACAATGGATTATCATTTCATATTCTAGCTGAACCTAGCATTATATGATCTTGAAAAACCATAAAAACTTTCTGGTCCTCAGTTTCACTTTTGGTAAAACGTGAAAGATAATATCTGCCCTACTTGCTTTAATAGGCTGCTTCCCTGGTGGCTCAGCAGTGAAGAATCCATCTGCCAATGCAGGAAATATGGGTTCAATCCCTGGGTTGGGAAGATCCCCTGGAGCAGGGCATGGCAAACCACTCCAGTATTCTTGCCTGGGAAATCCCATGGACAGAGGAGTCTGGCAGTCTACACAGTTCATAGAGTCACAAAGAGCCAGACACAACTTGGCCACTAAACAACAACAACTTGCTTAATAGATTTGTAAGGATCAAATGAGGTCATAAATAGGACATTACCATGATGTGCTATACTATATAGTCCAGTATTATTGCCACTTGTGGCTACTGTACTCTTGAAATGTATAGTTGTGTCTAAGTGTAAAATACATAACAGATTTTGAAAACTTATTGAAAAAAATATAAATAAAATATTCCATTAATATCCTTTATATTGACTATATGTTGAAATGACATTTTTTATATATTGGGCTAAAAGAATATACTATTAAAATACTTTTAATTGATTTAAAAAAAGTTTTTTTTTTAATATAACTACTGGGAAATTTTAAATTACCTATGTTGCTTACATTGCATTTCTACTGGACTGTGCTGTTGACTGTGCCTTAAGCATGAATGACCATGAAAAACTTCAGTTTTAAGGACACACTAAAAATCTGTGTGAATCATAGAGGAATATTATAATAAATAGCTGTAAATAATATAGGAATTAGATTCAATTATGGTTGCTGAGAGATGAAAGACATTAAACTGTTGACATTTTAAAACTTACACTGAAACATCTATTTTATGCAGTATAACTGACATACAATATCACGTTAGTTTGAGGTGTACATCATAGTGATTTATTTATATACATTTTGAAATGATCACCTCAATAAGTCTAGTTATCTGTTACCATAAAAATTATTTAAATATTATTGACTATATTCCCTATGCTGTACATTACATTCTCATGATTTATTTGTTTTATATCTGGAAGTTTGTACCTCTTAATCCTTTTCACCTGTTTCACTCACCAAACGCCCTCCCCTCTGACAACCACCAGCTTGTTTTCTGTATCTGTGAGTCTGTTTCTTTTTGTCTTGTTTTTTAAATTCCACATAAGTGAAATCATGAGGTAATAGTGTTTCTCCATCTGTTTTATTTCACTTAGCATAACATCCACTAGGTCCATCCATGTTGTTGTAAATGGCAAGTTTCATTACCTTTTATGGCTAACTAATATTCCATTACCTATCAATCAATCAATCAATCAATCTATCTATCCTGCAACTTCTTTATTCATTTATTAATTAGTGGCCACTCTTGCCTTGTGATGCAGGTAAGAGCACTCCTTTCAACATTTACTGTAAGTCTAGTTTTGATGAACTCCCTCAGCTTTTGCTTGTTTGTAAAAGTTTTATTTGTTCTTCATATTTGAATGATAACTTCGCTGGATAGAGTTTTTGCTGAGAAATCTGTTAATAGTCTAGTAGGAGTTCCTTTGTAGGTTACCAATTTTTTTTTCTCCCTAGCTGCCTTTAAGATGGTTTCTTTGTCATTGACTTTTGACAGTTTTAATGTGTCTTGAAGAAGATAATTTTGCATTGATGTAATTAGATGTTTTCTTAGCCTCATGGACTTATATATTCAGTTTCTTCCCTAGGCTTGGGGAATTTTCAGCTTTTTTTTTTTTTTTTTAATAAATTCTCTGCTCTGTTCTCCCTCTCTTGTTTAAGAATACCAATGATCCTAATGTTGCCCTTTGTAAAAGAGTCAGAGAAATTTTTTCCTCATTTTTAAAATATCTTATTCCTCTTTCCTCTTCTACTTGTATCATTTTTAGATTTCTGTCTCTGAGCTCACTAATTCTCTCTTCCATATTGTCTGTTCTATTTCCTTTGCTTTCTAATGCATTCTTTATCTCATTTATTGAGAATTTCTGTTTGGTTCCTTTTAAGAGTTTCAATCTCCTTGGTAAAGTATCCATTCTGTTCATCGTTTTTATTTCTGGGTTCACTGAACTACCTTTCTGAATTTTCTTGTAGTTCATTGAGTTTCTTCATAACAGCTATTTTGAATTCTGTATCACTAAAAAGCAATATTTATTTTTCTGGGCTCCAAAATCCTGCAGATGATGATTGTAGCCATAAAATTAAAAGACACTTACTCCTTGGAAGGAAAGTTATGACCAACTTAGACAGCATATTAAAAAGCAGAGACATTACTTTGTCAACAAAAGTCCATCTAGTCAAGGCTATGGTTTTTCCGGTAGTCATGTATATATGTGAGAGTTGGATTATAAAGAAAGCTGAGCGCTGAAGAATTGATGCTTTTGAACTGTGGTGTTGGAGAAGACTCTTGAGAGTCCCTTGGACTGCAAGGAGATCCAACCAGTCCATCCTAAAGGAGATCAGTCCTGAAGCTGAAACTCCAATACTTTGGCCACCTGATGCGAAGAGCTAACTCATTTGAAAAGACCCTGATGCTGGGAAAGATTGAAGGCAGGAGGAGAAAGGGACAACAGAGGATGAGATGGTTGGATGGCATCACCGACTTGATGGACATGGGTTTGGGTGGACTCCGGGAGTTGGTGATAGACAGGGAGGCCTGGCGTGCTGTGGTTCATGGAGTTGCAAAGAGTCAGACACGACTGAGTGACTGAACTGAACTGACTGAAATAGCAATATTCTATAATTTTAAGCTTTTTTTTTTTTTGAGAATTGTCATTTTCTTTTGGTGATACCATGTCAACATGGTTCTTCATGGTACTTGATGAGTTCCTCTGCCATTGCTTTTGTAGTAACAACTGCCTTTCTTCTTTAGGTAAAATTTTTTTTTTTTTTAATTTCATTGTACCAATTCAACTGATTAGTAATTAGAGATCTTTCTTTTGTTTTCCAGCAGGTGGCATTATAGAACAAGTTTTGGTTTCTCTTTCTTGTTCAGCCTCTGGTTATATTTGAGAATGGGCATTTTCCACCCTTCACCTTTCACATTCACCATTCACCTCTGTTAGAGGTGTCACCTTATGATCTTGTTGCCACTGCTTGTGCCTCTTGGGTTGGTGCCTTTCTGTTGCTGGTGTTGGTGGGACCACAGCTTGGAGCATCACAATGATGGGACCACATCTGGGGCCTCCTGGCTCTGCTGCTGCAAGAGTAGGGAGAGGGGAAGCCAGGTCACAGTGTCTCTGCCGTGACCAGGATTGTCAGGACCCTAGGTACCAGTACTGTAGGCAGTGATGAGGGTGGTTCTGGCCACGGTTTCATGTGTCTCTGTGGCTGAAGGGACAGGATTGCAGACCCTGCTGCTGCTGTCTTGTTTCCTGTGGCCATAGGCTCTGCTGTAATCAGGAGGCCGTGGTTATCTACACTACCTCCCATGATGCTAAAAGGTTATCTGGGGCTGTGGACCATGGCCAGGGTCCAGAAATGCTGGCACTCCCTCCTCTGTTCCCCTAGTCCTGCCTCTTTTATGTGTTCCAGTCCACCCAACTTTAGATGTACAGATGAATGGAATTCTTCAGCACTGTGATGTGTTGGCCTGAGGCACCTTTGTTGAGTTATGGATGTTTTACTGGTTATAGATTGAGGGAAAGAGACAAAAGGGAACTCATATCACTATGACACTGATGTCACTTTCAAGATTGCCTGACTTATTCTTGATATGCTCTTGTTGAGGATGTGCTAAGACCTGTCAGGTTTCCAGGAGGAGGAAACCTCATTTAGCATTTAGTTTTAGGTTGATTGGATGCCAGTCTCTCAGGCAGCAGCCTTTAAAGTACATAGATATATATAGTCCTATGGGGTTTTGTCAGGGAACGTTTAACAGGAGGATTCCTGTGTGCTGTTTTCTGTCTCTCATAAATCCTCTGTTCCTTATCAGTTCCTGGTAATGGGAATGAGTGGAGCAGCACACTGCTCCCAGGACTGAGGTCCTGGGATGAAACGCATGCATGGATTTCCTTCAGTAAATATTTTCCTTATGACAAAACTGCTTAGTCACGACCATCTTTCTTGAGGTATGGATTGTCTTCTGACCTTATGACCATTACTAATTCCTTGTTTCCTTGATAACAGTTGCTGTACATATGGTTTTCTGATCTTTATCATTGTCGAAAAAAATTCCTTGTATAACAGCCTATATATACTCACAGAAAGATCATTAAAGCACCCTTACTCCACCAGAAACTTGGGTCCCCGTGTCTCTCTCTCTCTATCTCTCCCTCCGGCTAATTCTCTGGAGCATAGAAACCCTCCAAGCTCACTCTTCTGCCCTGGCTTTCAAGACCTCCTCGAGAGGATGCCCTGCGCCTTCGTGAGCAGTGCAAGCCCTCTTCTAGGGTTTTAATGGTTCTCTGCTTAAACCAGGGAATATTAGCTTCTTTCTCTCTTTCACTTTCTTATTGTTGACTCTGGACCACCAGGTTCTGGTCCATTAAAGGACCGCAACAAGTGGTGCCCAAAACAGGAACCTGGTATACATGGCATTTCAGACGGAGTGACTCGGGACCTATTGATGTTGGTAAGTACTAAGACATGGGTAAAACAGCTGGAAAGCCCATCATTTTTCTACTTTACTTCACCATTTGTTTAAAGTTCAGGGACTTTTGGTTTCATGCCAATGAATATAGGCTTGTTTTCAAACAGTAGTCGAGCATAATCCCTGGTTCCCTGATGAAGGCAGTTTTGATTTAGAAATTTGGCACTGGGTCAAAGAAAATGTTGAACGAGCCACCAGGCAGGGAGAGAACATTCCAATTGATTTCTGGTCCATATGGGCTCTCATTAAAGCTGTAATTCTGCCATTTCAAGGTAATTCTAGCCCTCACGATATTCGACCACAGAACACTTGTTACACGAATATGAATTAGATAATGAAACTTTACGAAGGGTCCAATTAGACCAACATAAAATATTTCTGAATTTTCCTACAAGCCCTGCCCCGGCTGCTCCAAATGCCCCTTCTCTGCCAGCAGGCACAAATCCAAAGTCTCTCCTTTGCTAGAACCTAATGATTCTGACAATGACTCTCCTGAGACAATTTTTATCACCAAAACTGGCAATACTTTTCTGGATAATAATGATAAGCCTTTAGCACAGACTCATACTTGCAAAAAATCGATACCTACTCACGCTGCTCCATGACAGGCTCTCTGAATTGCTGGCTTTGCAATCACAAGTCTCTGAAGCTGATGGTTTTTCCACTTTTCCAGTTTTAAGAAATCCTGACACTCAAGGGCACATAACACCTCAATATGAAGGTATTAACTTTTTTCACATGCAACAAATGAAAAAGGCTGTAACTATGTATGGCCCACATTTGCCTTTTACTAAAGAGCTTCTAAATATTGTGGCATCTTCTATTGGAAACTTTATTCCCTATGATTGGTGAATTTTAATAAAAACTCTTGTTAAACCAGGAGAATATCTTCAATGGACAATGTGGTTTAATGATATAGCCAGAGATCATGCTAACAAGAATGTTTGAACTGGCGCTCCCCAAAACCAAATTACTTTTGAAATGTTAACTGATACCAGACAGTTTGATGCCATAGAAGCTCAAATACAATGCCCTCCCTTGTTGCATGAACAATTAAAAACAGTGGCCCTTGAAACTTGGGATCAAATGACTCCTCAAGGAGAGCCTGCAGGTAGCTACACTAAATTATTACCAGGACCTAATGAAAATTATGCTGATTTTTACCTAGATTAGAAACTACTATTTCTCATACTGTAATTGCAGAAGAAGCCAAAAAACTACTAGAGAAATTACTGGCTAATGAGAATGCAAATCAGGAATGTCAAAAGGCAATAGCTCCAATTCTTGAGACTGGGACTATTATTGATTATTTGAAGGCTTATCGCAATCTAGAATCAGAAACTTAATAGATGCAAGAGCTAGCTGAAACAATGACTGCTGCCTTTAAAAGGGGAAATGAAAGATGTTTTACATGTGGGAATAAGAACCATTTAAAAAGGGACTGCCCTAAGAAAGCTGATAAAAAACCTCCAAAAATCTGCCCTCACTGCCATAGAGGAATGCATTGGGCCAAAGATTGTAAATCTAAATTTGATATTGAAGGAAAACCTATTCCTGGAAACTCCAAGCAGTGGACCCCCCCCCTCCCCCTGCCCAGGTCCCCTTCAACAAAAACCAGGGGAAAATTCCGTCTTTTCCCTCAAACCCTCAACATCCAGCAGTGCTGCCATCGATATACCAGCCCTAAATGATTTTCTCCTTTACCCTCAAGCAGTCCCTTCTAAAATACCTACCAGACTTTTTGGACTCCTGCCCCCACAAAACTTTGGTCTCTTACTTGGCCAATCTAGATTGACTTCTAAAGGAATTACTGTTCACCCTGGCGTAATTGATTCAGATTATAAAGGAGAGATTCAAATTACGATGTCATCTCAGATTCTATGGCAATTCAAAAAGGGGGACAAAACAGCTCAATTACTTCTTTCACCTTACACCTCTATTAGCTCCTCTAATAATGTACAGACAGGCGGATTCAGCAGTACAGATTAAAAACAATCCTTATGGGCATCATTGGTATCTGAATATGTCTGACAAAATATAAATATCAAAATTAATGGTAAAAATTTTTCTGGTCTTTTTGACACTGGATCTGATATTACTATTATATCCAAACATTTATGGCCCAAATCCTGGCCTATACAAAAAATCTCTTGCCAAATTGCAGGGATTATTCAAATCAAAGTACAAGAGGTTTATCAGAATACTCAAATCTATCCATGTGAGGGGCCAGAAGGCCAACCTGCAACATTAAGATCTTATGTGATAGTTGCACCCCTTAATCTAATAGGAAGGGACTTATTTATGCAATGGCAAACTTAGATATACATTCCAAATTTTTCCCAGGGACCACTGCTCATTTAACAAATAATGCAATTATTAAAATAACTTGGAAGAATGACAAGCCTATTTGGACAGAGCAGTGTCCCCTTATGAAAGAGAAACTACAGGCTGCTAAAGAACTTATCAAATCAGATCAGATCAGATCAGTCTCTCAGTCATGTCCAACTCTTTGCGACCCCAAGAATCGTACCACGCCAGGCCTCCATGTCCATCACCAACTCCCGGAGTTCACTCTGACTCACGTCCATCGAGTCAGTGATGCCATCCAGCCATCTCATCCTCTGTTGTCCCCTTCTCCTCCTGCCCCCAATCCCTCCCAGCATCAGGGTCTTTTGCGATGAATCAACTCTTCACATGAGGTGGCCAAAGTACTGGAGTTTCAGCTTTAGCATCACTCCTTCCAAAGAAATCCCAGGGCTGATCTCCTTCAGAATGGACTGGTTGGATCTCCTTGCAGTCCAAGGGACTCTCAAGAGTCTGCTCCAACACCACAGTTCAAAAGCATCAATTCTTCGGCGCTCAGCCTTCTTCACAGTCCAACTCACATCCATACATGACCACAGGAAAAACCATTGCCTTGACTAGACGAACCTTTGTTGGCAAAGTAATGTCTCTGCTTTTGAATATGCTATCTAGGTTGGTCATAACTTTCCTTCCAAGGAGTAAGTGTCTTTTAATTTCATGGCTGCAGTCACCATCTGTAGTGATTTTGGAGCCCAGAAAAATAAAGTCTGACACTGTTTCCACTGTTTCTGCATCTATTTCCCATGAAGTGGTGGGACCAGATGCCATGATCTTCGTTTTCTGAATGTTGAGCTTTAAGCCAACTTTTTCACTCTCCACTTTCACTTTCATCAAGAGGCTTTTTTTCCTCTTCACTTTCTGCCATAAGGGTGGTGTCATCTGCATATCTGAGGTTATTGATATTTCTCCCGGCAATCTTGATTCCAGCTTGTGTTTCTTCCAGTCCAGCTTTGCTCATGATGTACTCTGCATAGAAGTTAAATAAACAGGGTGACAATATACAGCCTTGACGTACTCCTTTTCCTGTTTGGAGCCAGTCTGTTGTTCCATGTCCAGTTCTAACTGTTGCTTCCTGACCTGCATACAAATTTCTCAAGAGGCAGGTCATGTGGTCTGGTATTCCCATCTCTTTCAGAATTTTCCACAGTTTATTGTGATCCACACAGTCAAAGGCTTTGGCATAGTCAATAAAGCAGAAATAGATGTTTTTCTGGAACTCTCTTGCTTTTTCGATGATCCAGCAGATGTTGGCAATTTGATCTCTGGTTCCTCTGCCTTTTCTAAAACCAGCTTAAACATCAGGAAGTTCACGGTTCACATATTGCTGAAGCCTGGCTTGGAGAATTTTGAGCATTACTTTACTAGCGTGTGAGATGAGTGCAATTTTGCTGTAGTTTGAGCATTCACAATTAGAATTGACACATATTGAGGAATCTTGCTCTCCTTGGAACTCTCCTATTTTTGTTATAAAAAAGAAATCTAACAAATGGCATATCTTAACAGACATAAGAAAAGTTAATGCATCTATGAAATCTATGTGTGCATTGCAACCAGGGATCCCATCACCTACTACTATTCCTTAAAAATGGCAAATTATTATTATTGATTTACAAGATTGCTTTTTTAATATACCTTTACACCCTTTAGACTGAGAGAGATTCTCTTTCTCTCCCCCTTTTCCTAATCACATCGGGCCTCATAAACAATATCAATGGACTGTGCTACCTCAAGGAATGATGAATTCTCCCACCATGTGTCAATACTATGTAGCTAAAGCCCTTGAGCCTGTGAGAAAACAACTTCCTGACTTGCTTGTTATTCATTATATGAATGATATATTGTTTTTGGCTCCATCTGCTTTAGAAGCTCAACACATGTTTGATATAGCTCAACAATGCTTAGAAAACTCTGGGTTAATCATTGCTCCTGAAAAATTTCAAACCTCTACACCTTACCATTACTTAGGATTTGTTGTTAATAGAAAACGTATTACTCCCCAACTAACACAGATTTGTACTGATAAATTATCAACTTTAAATGATTTTCAAAAACTCTTAGATGATATAAATTGGATTAGACCCTCATTAGGCATTGCTAATTATCAAATAACTAATCTATTTGATACTTTGAAAGGAGATCTTGATTTAAATCGTCCTCTTTCACTTTCTCAAGAGGCA
This sequence comes from Bos indicus, assembly GCF_029378745.1. NCBI lineage: Eukaryota > Metazoa > Chordata > Mammalia > Artiodactyla > Bovidae > Bos > Bos indicus. The sequence goes on from NC_091789.1 coordinate 72,343,328, forward strand.
CGAGAGGAACTCTATTTAGTGCAAAATAAATTACAAAAACAGTTTCTTACTCGCATCAGACTAGATTTACCTCTAGAATTATTTATACTCCCCTCTCTTCATTCTCCAACAGGACTTCTTGCCCAACAAGAACACCCAGTAGAATGGGTCTATTCCCATTTTAGAGGAATGAAGTCATTTACACCCTATCTTGATTTAATTGCTTTAATCATTATCAATGGAAGAAATAGAACTAAAACTCTAATTGGCTCTGATCCTTATAAAATTGTAATACCTATTAATAAATCTCAGTTCAAACTCCCACCGATTTCCAAATAGCTTTTATGGAATATTTTGGAGAAATTTCATTTCACTATCCCTCTAACAAGTTATGGAATTTCTTCAAAAACACTGAATTTATTATTTCCCACATCATCAGCTCACAGCCTATACCTCAAGCTGAAGTTTTCTATATAGATGAGACTAAAAACGCCAAAACATCATTCTGATCTCTCAAAAAATATAAAGTCTTTTACACTAAATTTCATTCTGCTCAGCAAAATGAATTATATGCTCTTATTCAAGTTATTTGCCTATGTTCTTTCCCCATTAATATAGTATCTGATTCCTTATATTCAGTTTTTATATTAAAAAATATAGAAACCTCCACAATAAACTCCAATAAACCTATTATTCAACACCTTTTTTTCGAGCTACAATCCATTATTAGAAACCACACTTCTCCCATTTATATTACCCATATTTGGACACATTCCTGCCTTCCCAGTCCTATGACTCATGGTAATGAACAGGCTGATAAACTAGTTTCTTTTGCTACTCTGGAGGAATAGCATGCTCTGTTGCACAACAATGCTGGCTCTCTACAACACGTATGGAAAATCCCATACCACCAGGCTAAAGAAATTATTAATAATTGCTCTACTTGTAGACCCCTACATCTTCGACCCATTGCACAAGGTATTAGTCTTCGGGGATTGCAACCTAATGAACTATGGCAGATGGATGAAACTCATTGCCCTGAACTTTCTCCATCTTCCTTCCTACATGTCTGTATCGACACCAATTCTTCTTTTATATGGGCCACACCTCTTCACAGTGAAGCTACACAACATGTTATAACTCACCTATTAGCTTGCTTTGTTATAATGGGAACTCCTAGTTCTATTAAAACAGACAATGGCCCTGCCTACACTTCAAGATATTTCAAACAATTTTTAAAATAATTTTCTATTAAACATATCACGGGTATTCCTTATAATCCACAGGCACAAAGCATAGTCGAACGAGCACATCACACACTAAAATTACAAATAAAAAAATTTTAAAAACGTGGAATATATGGGAACACTACTATCTAAAGCAGACTTTACCAACATAAGATATTCTCTAAACCTATAACTATTGTTAATACAGCTTTATTTGTTTTAAATTTTTTAAACTTACTGTAGGGAGATATCTTAACAAGAGCCGAAAAACATTTCAAGGAATTGAAGGACTCTTCTCTTCCTCTGCCCATTTGGTACTAAGATGGGTTAACTAAACAATGGAAATCTGGGAAATTAATCTTACAGGGAAAGGGGTATGCTTGTACTTCTCCAGAGGTATCCAACGAACTCACATGGCTTCCTCTTCGGAAGGTTCGACCCAAGGGGGCCCCTGGCATTCAAAATAGAGATGAAACAACAAAACCCCCAGGAGGAAGAAATTCCAATATGGGCCATGGCGGCTCTAAAGATCTCCAGAAAGCACTGCCCTCAGTGGCATCAACCTTATAATCTCCCCTCTTGGGGACAAATAAAAACCCTTAATAATCAAGCTGAAAATCTGATTCCTCAACAGGGAATGCCTCAGAGTCCTGAAAACATTCTTTTTGCTAAGCTTGCTTTAGCTTCCCCTGCTCAAGCTGAACTAACTAATCATACTTACTGGGCTTACATACCCAACTCCCCTTTATTACAGGTTGTAGAATGGACAGAAAAGGGACAGATCATATCAACCAATGATTCCATACATATGCCTTCTCCCTGGAGCATGAAAGGGCCCTCACAGCCTGAGGAAGAGGGAAGACTAATTAATATTTGTCTAGGTTATGAAGTCTCTCCCTTGTGCATGGGCCCGGTGGAACTATGCATTAACGTTAGCTGACAATCTTGGGCTTTTGTCCTGTCTCCAAAAGAGGGCTTGTGGACATTGCTTGGATTATTTACTGCCCTTTCTTTTACTGAAAATCATGTCAGTACTACTGAAACTCTAGGGAAAGCACAAAGAACATTATGTGAAAGATTTACTTATAATTACTTTAAATATACTCCTGTTTGTTGGGACAAATGTCAAGCCAAATCAGGAAAATTAATATTCATGGCTGATCACACCATTGTCGATTGGGGACCCCATGGTATGTGGTTGTCTAACTGCTCAGATGATATTAATAATACTATGTGTGACTACGCTACTGAAGTAGCATGGAAAGTTACTAATACTACGATGGAACATTACCATGACAAAGGACTTGACAGTGGAATGGCACCTCCTCACCCTTGAATCATCCTCGATAAACAGATTGGGCCTGAGCAATGGGACATCTGGAAACTTGCTGCGAGGACTGTAGAACTTCGAACTTGGACTGCACATTTCACAGGGACCAGTCATAGTCATAGTAACTATTTCTTTCATTATAATCTATCATATTTCATTCAAGCTTGTGTTCCCCTTCCTTTTGTTATAGCTATAGGAAACTTGCAATTCAATAAGACTTTAAATTCTCTAACTTGAATAAATTGCAAATTATATACTTGTCGTAACTCTTCTGTTTCCTTAAGAAATGAATCCCTTTTGATTCTTTGATCTCGATGTAGTCTGTGGTTAACAATAAATCTCCAGCAGCCTTAGGACGAAGGTCCCATGTCTGGACTTGCTTCCTGGTTACTTACTAAACTGTTCCAGCGATCTAGACAATTCATTGGATGGCTGATTTTTGACATTTTTGGATTAATAGTTATTTGTACCACTGCTGCTGTCACTGGCGTTGCTTTACAAGCCTCAATTCAAACACATAATTTTATCCAAAATTTGACTAAAGATGCTCATACTATGTGGGCCACTCAGGCTCAGATAGATGAGGATACTCAAGATGAAATACAGGAACTAAAAACAGCCATCAGATGGGTTGGAGATCAATTAATAGATGTACAAAAACAAGTGACACTAAAATGTGATTGGAATTCTACTCAATTTTTCATTACTCCTGTTCAATTCAATCATAGTGCCTACAACTGGGGACAAATCAAATTTCATTTACAAAACATACATGATAATGCCTCTCTGAATGTACAATTATTACAAAAAGAAATCTTTGAAACCTTTTCTAAAAATCTGTTCTCTTCCACTAATTTGAAAACTTTAGCTGAACAACTAGCTGATCAATTATCTGGGCTAGACCCATGAGGATGGTTTCAAAGCATTACTCCAGCATCGGGTCTGGAACTGTAATTTTGGTGATTGTCTTGACAATTATATTTGTCGTTTACTATTGCATTCATGCAAAAATTGTTAAAACTAAACAAACTCAAAAGGTCAGAACCCTTTTTACAAATATTATAAATAAATAAGGGGGGATTATCAGGGAATGTTTAACAGGAGGATTCCTACGTGCTAGTCTCATAAATCCTCTGTTCCTTATCAGTTTCTGTTGTCAGAAACCAGTGGAATGACAAGCCGCTCCCAAGGCTGAGGTCATAGGATGAGACAGGCTTGAATCTCCTTCAGTAAACATTCTCCTTACAACAAAACTGCTTAGTCTCGATCGTCTTTCTTGAGATACGGATTGTCTCCTGACCTTGTCACCATTATTAATCCCTTGTTCCCTTGGTAACGGTTGCTGTTCATTTGGTTTTCTGATCTTTATCATTGTCGAAAGAAATTTCTTGTACAACAGCCTATATATACTCCCAGAAATATCATTAAAGCACTTTTGCTCCATCAGAACTTGGGTCCTCGTGTCTTTCTTTCTCCCTTTCTCTCTCTCTTTCTCTCTCTCTCTCCTTCCCTCTGGCTTTCTTTCTCTTTCACTTTCTTACTGTCGACTCCAGACCACTAGGTTCCAGTCCATTAAAGGACCCCAACACTGGTCTTTTGCAATGATTGAACTAAGAAAATGAATGGGAGATGTCACACAAATCTTTGATAGTGACTCTAGTATCTGGAATTCTTCTACAGAGGTGATACTATCATCATTGGTCTAGCCTGTTGATAGAAAAGTGGTATGCCTGAACCCCCTGTATCCTGCATTGAACCTGGACTGGCGATTCTTTTCTTACATGATATTATACATGTTTCAATGCCATTCTCCCAAATTATCCCACCCTCTCCTTCTCCCACAGAGTCCAAAAGACTGTTCTATACATCTGTGTCTCTTTTGCTGTCTCACATACAGGGTTATCGTTACCATCTTTCTAAATTCCGTATATACGCATTAGTATACTGTATTGGTGTTTTTCTTTCTGGCTTACTTCACTCTGCATAATAGGCTCCAGTTTCATACACCTCATTAGAACTGATTAAAATATATTTTTTTTAATGGCTGAGTAATACTCCATTGTGTATATGTACCACAGCTTTCTTATCCATTTATCTGCGGATGGACAGCTAGGTTTGCTTCCATGTCCTGGCTATTATAAACACTTCTGTGATGAATATTGGGGTACATGTGTCTCTTTCAATTCTGGTTTCCTCAATGTGTATGCCCAGCAGTGGGATTGCTGGGTCATAAGGCAGTTCTATTTCCAGTTTTTAAAGGAATCTCCTCACTGTTCTCCAGAGTGGCTGTACTAGTTTGCATTCCCACCAACAGTGTAAGAGGGTTCCCTTTTCTCCACACCCTCTCCAGAATTTATTGCTTGTAGACTTTTGGATCGCAGCCATTCTGACTGGCATGAAATGGCACCTCATTGTGGTTTTGATTTGCATTTCTTTGATAATGAGTGATGTTGAACATCTTTTCATCTAGCCATCTGTATGTCTTTTCATCTAGCTATCTGTATGTCTTTTTGGAGAAATGTTTATTTAGTTCTTTGGCCCATTTTTTGATTGGGTCATTTATTTTTCTGGAATTGAGCTGCAGGAGTTGCTTGTATATTTTTGAGATTAGTTGTTTGTCAGTTGCTTCATTTGCTATTATTTTCTCCCATCCTGAAGGCTGTATTTTCATCTTGCTTATAATTTCTTTTGTTGTGCAGAAGCTTTTAATTTTAATTAGGTCCCATTTGTTTATTTTTGCTTTTATTTCCAATATTCTGGTAGGTGGGTCATAGAGGATCCTGCTGTGATTTATGTCAGAGAGTGTTTTGCCTATGTTCTCCTCTGGTAGTTTTATAGTTTCTGGTCTTATGTTTAGATCTTTAATCCATTTTGAGTTTATTTTGGCGTATGATGGGGAGCACGTGTACACCCGTGGCAGATTCATGTTGATGTATGGCAAAACCAATACAATATTGTAAAGTAATTAACTTCCAATTAAAATATATAAATTTAAAAAAGAAAACATTAAAAAAAAGTTGTATGCCACTGTTTTCACTAGTTTTTCCTATGACAACCCTTAATCCATCAGGCAAAGAACTCAACAGAAGGTTCTGCAAGTTACCAAAGATATCTTCACCTACTCCTTCAGGAACTGAGTTGATTAATACAGAAAGTATTTGGGGACCCAATGAAATTAACATGAGGTAAAAATATCAAGCCTATTACCCTCTGGTACAGCCATGGAAATGCACCACTCAGATCTTTCTTCCAGAGAGAACTTGTTTATCTCTAAGTACAGTTAGCTGACAGCTTCCAACTATTAGCACCTTCAGGATCTACTTCGATTTTTTAGCTGAGGCCCTCCTCTTCTGAGTAGCCACAAATAGTGACTGAGGATGACAGAAATACTAGGGCCTGGTCATTTCTGCCTAATGTGGAACTCTTCTAACAGGAAATCTTTGCTCTGTATTTCCCCTTTATGTTGGCTAAGACTCCACTACACCTGAAAAAGGTCTGAGATTCTGTGCTTCATAGACAGCCAAGTACCACAGTTGTTTAGCTGCTAAATTGAATTCAACTCTTTTGCAACCCCATGGACTAGCCTCCCAGGTTTCTCTGTCTATGGGATTTCCCAGGGAAGAATACAAAAATTGGTTGCCATTTCCTTCTCCAGGGGATCCTCCCTACCTAGGGATCAAACCCATGTCTCCTGCATTGGCAGGTGGATTCTTTACCACTGAGCCACCAGGGAAGAATTTCAAATACCATTAGCTCACTAAAATTATGAGAATTAATGGAAAAGGAATTGTTATTCTTACCCCTATCCAAAAGACATTTTGCATTTTCAACTCCATTTCAACATCTGCCTCCTAACCTATAGACCATCATGACACTTGGAATCTTCAGGAATTACAGTTAGCTCAGGGTCAGTCAAAAATATGATAATTTTCTTTACTCCTGTATTCAGTCACATGGATGGATATACTGCTTCAGTTTCCTTTGTGAAAGGCTATAAATAAAATCACAAATCATATTTGAGGTATTATAAGACATCTTTAAATATTTCTGGACCCCCTGTCATTAAAAGGTCTTCAATTTGTTAAATGATCTTGTTCAGAATATAATGAATAAGGAAAGATGTTCTTCTCTGTATGTTTGAGTCAGGCTGAGACTCTTTCATAGGCCCAGAACTTCTCTGATAAAAGTACAACCTTTGGGTCCTGAAGGTCAATTTAATATATGGGGCAATATAGTGCTTAAATCCAAAGAAAAATATATTAGACCACTCTTCACCTCAGATTGCTGTCCCATCTGGTTGAAAATTAAGTTTTTATAATTGGCAAATAGACTGAACCAACTCTGTTTTTCTTGTAGTTACTGTGATTTCTAGAGCATTTCTGAATAGCACAGCATATATAGGGAGAGCCTTTTTACCTTAAAGGGGGTTAGCCTGGTAGCAAAGGTACAAGACAATCAGAGATACAAATAACGTCCAGTACCACAAAAACCTTGCTTCTCACACCGAGAAGCTCCCAGGCCCATTTCCTATTATCAGCCATGACACCATATCTAATTTAACAGCCTCTTAAATCTCATGCTGCTTGGAATACCACTCATCAAAATATTTTTTTTCACAGATTTGACTCTCTAATGTTGTAAATGCTACAATTGCATTCTGTTTTTTTTAATATATTAATCTCTTAAATTATATAGAAAACAAAGAGTAGAGTTACAAATTATTGCTACAGTAATGTTAAATTTTGTAACTGTCCCTGTCAGGGAATGTTTAACAGGAGAATTCCTGTGTGCTGTTTTCTGTCTCACATAAATCCTCTGTTCCTTATCAGTTCCTGGTAATGGGAACGAGTGGAACAGCAGCCTGCTCCCAGGACTGAGGTCATGGGATGAAACGCATGCATGGATTTCCTTCAGTAAACATTTTCCTTATGACAAAACTGCTTAGTCACGACCCTCTTTCTTGAGATATGGATTGTCTTCTGACCTTATGACCATTGCTAATTCCTTGTATCCTTGATAACGGTTGCTATACGTATGGTTTTCTGATCTTTATCATTGTCGAAAGAAATTCCTTGTATAACAGCGTATATATACTCACAGAAAGATCATTAAAGCACCCTTACTCCATCAGAGACTTGGGTCCCCATGTCTTTCTCTCTCTCTTTCTCTCCCTCCAGCTAATTCTTTGGAGTGTGGAAACCCACCGAGCTCACTCTCCTGCCTGGGCTTTCAAGACCTCTTTGAGAGGACACCCTGTGCCTTCGTAAGTGGTGCAAGACCTCTTCTAGGGTTTTATTGGTTCTCTCTTTCACTTTCTTATCGTTGACACCGGACCCCTAGGTTCTGATTCATTAAAGGACCGTGACAGGATTTCAACTGTATCCCTGCTGGCTTCCAAACCAGGAGACCTAGAGGTATCTCCTGGGTGATAGTTACAAATCACTGAGCCTCCTACTGAGTGTGACAGCCCTTTTATGGGGAGTCCTGTTGAGCCATACTGAGGCCAAGGGAGTGTACAAGGATGGTGTCTCCTGGCTTGCCTTCTTAGCTGCTAGATATGTGGGAAGTGTGAAGCCTGTCCCCAGATGTGAAGCACCAGGCTAATTAAATAGGCCTTTTTTTCACAAGAAGACTGACTTGTATTTCAGTTTGCTGTCTATACAGTGCATTCGGTGGGGGCAGGGGGTGGCTTGCCAAAAATTGACTTTCATTGTTACAGTTCCATGGAGCCCTGGAATTCTAGCCCCTTGGCCACCAGTGCCAGGTAATCAAGGGGTGTCCTCTGTAGATTGCACACCTAATTTTCTTTAGGTAGGCAACTGGAGAGTGTTGGAGTAGGGCTTGTTATCTTGTTTAAGGAAGGCAGCAGGAAAATGACTTGAACATATATGCCTCTGAGCTCAGCAGTACAACATGAGAGATGCCTTGTCCATCCATGCACATGCATCAGCTTTAGGCCTGAAGTGGGAGACTGCTGAGACTGCACCTGCTACCAAACTCAGTCATGGGAAAGGCAGTGCTGAGTTGGTTTTAGGCTGGGAAACAGATAAGACAGCTTATACTTGCCAGTCCCAGCCAGGGACTGAGGGAGTGGTGAATTTGCTGGAGCTCTTCAGCTTCAGCACTGCAGTAGGATGGTGCCACAATTGCTTGCCTCCATGTCCAATCCCTCCACCTCATGCTTTTAGATCCACAAATGACTCTTCTTCACACAAAGCCTCAGCACTTTCCAAATTGCTATTATTTCACTGGGTCTTGGGTCCTATAGCACTTTGGGATCCTTGAATGTCAGCCCTATTGGTTTTTTAAGCCAGACTTTTGTGGAGGTCCTCTCTCGGATATAGATTTCAGGGGCTGGGATGCCTGATGTGGAGCATCCACCTTTGCTTCTCTTGAAAAAACACCCATCTGGTGTAATCCCATCCTATTGTGTGAAATGATATCTCATTGTAACTTTGATTTGCATTTATCTAATATTGAGCAATGTTCAACATCTTTTCTTGTGTTTATTAGCCATCGGTATGTCTTCTTCAGAAAAATGTCTGTTTCGGTCTTCTGCTGACTTTATATTGGGTTGTTTGTTTTTCTGGTATTGAGTTGCATGAGCTATTTATATATTTTGGAAATTAATCCTCTGTCAGTTGTTTCATTCACTATTATTTTCTCCCATTCTGAGGGCTGTTTTTTCACCTTGTTCATAGTTTCCTTTGTTGTGCAAAATCTTTTAAGTTTAATTAGGTCCCACTTGATTATTTTTGTTTTTATTTCCATTACTCTAGGAGGTGGGTCTAGGAGCAAGATCTAGAGGATCTTGCTGCAATTTATGTAAAAGAGTGTTCTTCCTATGTTTTCCTCTAAGGCTTTTAGAGTTTTGGTCTTACATTTAGGTCTTTAATGCGTTTTGAGTTTATATTTGTATATGGTGTTAGGAAGTGTTCTAATTTCATTCTTTTACAAGTGGCTATCCAGTTTTCCCAGCACCACTTATTGATGAGACTGTCTTTTCCCCATTGTATATTCTTGCTCCATGTCAAAAATAAGATGCCCATAGGTGTGTTGGTTTATTTCTGGGCCTTGTATCTTGTTCCATTGGTTTATATTTCTGTTTTTGTGCCAGTAACATATTGTCTTGATGACTGTAACTTTGTGGTATATAGTCTGAAGTCAGGAAGGTTTAGGTTGATACCTCTGGCTCCATTCTTCTTTCTCAATATTGCTTTGGCTATTCAGAGTCTTTTGTGTTTCCATACAAATTGTGAATTATTTTGTTCTAGTTTAGTGAAAGATGCCATTGGTAATTTCATAGGGATTGCATTGAATCTGTAGATTGCATTTGGTAATATAGTAATTTTCACAATATTGATTCTTCCAGCCAAGGAACATGGAACAACTCTCCATCTGTTTATGTCATCTTTGTTTTTTGTTTTTTTTTTTTGTTAGTGTCTTATAGTTTTCTGTGTAGACGTCTTTTGTCTCTTTAGGTAGGTTTATTCCTAGGTATTTTATTCTTTTTCTTTTTTTACAGATAAAAACGGCACATAATTTATTGTTAAAATATCACACATTTAGGCAATAAGGCACAGGTAGTGAACTGGAGGAACATATTACTATTGCTTTCTGGCTCATTTAAGTGTATATTTGCAGCTTCACTTTTCCATGACTTTCTCAGATCCCTCCTTGTACTATTCTTTTTCTTGCAATGGTAGATGGGGTTGATTCCTTAATTTCTTTTTCTGATTTTTCATTGTTAGTATATAAGAATTCAACTGATTTCTGTGTATTGATTTTGTATTCTGTGACTTTGCTAAGTTCACTGATTAGCTCTAATAATTTTCTGGTAGTATCTTTAGGGTTTTGTATGTATAGTATCATGTTGTCTGCAAACAGTAAGTTTTATTTCTTGTTTTTCAATCTGGATTCTTTTTATTTTTCCTCTCTGATTGCCATAGCCAGAACTTCCAAAACTATATTGAATAATAGTGGAGAGAGTGGACAGCCTTGTCTTGTTCCTGGTGTTAGAGGGAATGCTGTCAGTTTTTCACCATTGAGAATGATGTTTGAAGTGGATTTATCATATATGGCCCTTATTATGTTGAGGTAGACTCCTTCTACTGCTCAGTCATGTCTGACTCTTTGGGACCCCATGGACTGTAGCCTGCCAGGCTTCTATGTCCATAGGATTTTCCAGGCAAGAATACTGGAGTGGATCGCCATTCCCTTCTCCAGAGGATCTTCACGACCCAAGGATCAAATCCCAGTCTTCTGCATCATAGGCAGATTCTTTACCTTTGAGGCTACAGGGAAGTCTATCATATATGGCCTTTATTATGTTGAGGTAGATTCCTTTTATACCGATTGTTTGAAGAATTTTTATCATATATGGGTGCTGAATTTTTCTTTAATTTATTTTTTTTATTGAAGGATAATTGTTTGCTGTTTTCTGCCAAACCTCAACATGAATCAGCCATAGGTATACATATATCCCCTCCCTTTTGAAACTCCCTCCCATCTCCCTCTGCATCCCACCCCTCTAAGTTGATACAGAGCCCCTGTTTGAGTTTCATGAAACATACAGCAAATGGTGCTGAATTTTGTCAAAAGCTCTTTCTGCATCTATTGAGTTTATCATATGGGCCTTTATCTTTCAATTTTTAAATATTGTGTATCATATTGATTGTTTTGCACATATTGAAGAATCTTTGCATCCGTGGGACAAACCTGACTTGATTATGGTGTATGATCTTTTTAATGTGTTGTTGAATTCTGTTTGCTAGAGTTTTGTTGAGCATTTTTGAATCTATGTTCATCAGTGATATTGGCCTATGATTTTCTTTTTTTGATGTCCTTATCTGCTTTTGGTATCAGAGTGATGGTGGACCTGCAGAATGAGTTCAGAAGTGTTCCTTATTCTACAGTGTTTTGGAAGAGTTTCAAAAGTATACACATTAGCTCTTCACTGGTGCACTGGGATGACCCAGAGGGATGGTATGGGGAAGGAGGAGGGAAGAGGGTTCAGGATGGGGAACACATGTATACCTGTGGCAGATTCATTTTGATACATGGCAAAACCAATACAATATTGTAAAGTTAAAAAAAAATATCTCATAGAATTCACCTGTGAATCCATCTGGCCCTGGGCTTTAGTTTTTTGGAAATTTTTTGATCACAGTTTCGATTTCAGTACTTGTGATGGTCTTGTTCATAATTTTTATCTCTTCCTGGTTCAGTCTTGGAAGGTTGAAATTTTCTAAGAATCTGTCTATTTCTTCTAGGTTATCCACTTTATTAGCATATAGTTTCTTTACTAGTCTCTTATGATCCTTTGTATTTCTGCATTATCTGTTGTAACCTCTCCTTTTTCATTTCTAATTTTGTTGATGATTCTTCTCCCTTTTTTTCTTGGTGAGTCTGGCTAATGTTCTGTGAATTTTATCTTCTCAAAGAACTAGCTTTTAGTTTTGTTAATGTTTATTTATTGTTTCCTTCATTTCTTTTTCATTTATTTCTGCTTTGATCTTTATGATTTCTTTCCTTCTATTAACTTTTGGATTTTTGTTCTTCTTTTTTCCAGTTGCTTTAAGTGTAAAGTTAGGTTGTTTATTTGATGTTTTCCTTTATTCTTGAGGTAGGATAATATTGCTATAAACTTCCCTCTTAGAACTGCTTTTGCTGCATCTCCTAGGGTTTGTATCAAAATGTTTTCATTGTCATTTGTTCCTAGAAATTTTTATTTCCCTTTTTATTTCTTCAGTAATCTGTTTGTTATTTAGAAATGCATTGCTTAATCTCCCCATGTTTTTAAATTTTTTATCTTTTTTTCCAACCTGTAATTGATATCTCCTCTCATAGTGTTGAGGGCAGAAAAGATACTATTTCAGTTTTCTTAAATTTGCTGAGGCTTGATTTGTGATCCAAGATGTGGCCTATCCTGGGGAATGTTCTGTGTACACTTGATAAGAAAGTGTATTCTTCAGCATTTGGATGGAATGTTTCAAAGATATGAATTAGATACATCTGAGCAGATACATCTGATCTAATTTGATCATATAAGGTTTGTGTTTCCTTATTAATTTTCTTCTTTAAAAACTTATATATGACTTTATTTTTAAAATTCTGAAGGAGATCAGCCCTGGGATTTCTTTGGAAGGAATGATGCTAAAGCTGAAACTCCAGTACTTTGGCCACCTCATGCAAAGAGTTGACTCATTGGGAAAGGCTCTGATGCTGGGAGGGATTGGGGGCAAGAGGAGAAGGGGACGACAGAGGATGAGATGGCTGGATGGCATCACTGACTCAATGGACGTGAGTCTCAGTGAACTCCGGGAGTTGGTGATGGACAGGGAGGCCTGGCATGCTGCGATTCATGGGGTCACTACGAGTCAGACACGACTGAGTGACTGATCTGATCTGATCTGATTTTTAAAATTAATTTGTTTACATTAATTGGAGGCTAATTACATTACAATATTGTGATGGTGTGTTTTGCCATATATCAACATGAATAAGCCATGGGTGCACACGTGTCCTCCTATTCTGAACCCCCATCCCAATTCCCTCCCCTCACCATCACTCTGAGTTGTCCCAGAGCACCAGCTTTGAGTGCCCTGCTTCGTGCATTGAACTTTCACTGGTCATCTATTTTGCATATAGTAATATACATGTTTTAATGCTATTCTCTCAAATCATTACACCCTTGCTTTCTCCCACATAGTCCATAAGTCTGTTCTTTATATCTGTGTCTCTTTTGCTGTCTTGCATATAGGGTCATCGTTACCATCTTTCTAAATTCCATATATATGCATTAATATACTGTATTGGTGTTTCTCTCTCTGATATAATTCATTCTGTATAATAAGCTCCATCCAGTTTCATCCACCTCATCACAACTGACTCAAATGTGTTCTTTCGTATAGCTGAGTAATATTCCATTGTGTTTATGTACCACAACTTCCTTATCCATTTGTCTGCTAATGGACATCTAGGTTGCTTCCATGTCCTAGATATTGTAAACAGTGCTGCAATGAACATTATGGTACATGTGTCTCTTTCAATTCTGGTTTCTTCAGTGTGTATGCCCAGCAGTGGGATTGTTGGGTCATATGGCAGTTCTATTTCCAGATTTTTTAAGGAATCTCCACACTGTTCCCCATAGTGGCTGTACCAGTTTGCATTCCCACCAACAATGGAAGAGGGTTCCCTTTTCTACACACCCTATTGAGCATTTATTGCTTGTAGACATTGATGGCAGCCATTCTGACAGACATGAGTGAGATTGTACTTCATTGTGATTTTGATTTACATTTTGCTGATAATGAGTGATGTTGAGCATCTTTTCATGTATTTGTTAGCCATCTGTATGTCTTCATTGAAGAAATGTCTGTTTAGTTCTTTGGCTCGTTTTTTGATTGTGTCATTTATTTTTCTAGTATAGAGCTGCATGAGCTGATTGTATATTTTGGATATTAATTCTTTGTCACTTGCTTCATTTGCTATTATTTTCTCCCATTCTTAAGGCTGCCTTTTCACTTTGCTTATAGTTTCCTTCATTGTGAAAAAGCTTTTAAGTTTAATTAGGAGTCATTTGTTTACTTTTGTTTTTATTTCCATTACTCTGGGAGGTGGGTCATAGAGGATCTTGCTGTGATTTATGTCAGAAAGCGTTCTACCTATGTTTTCTGCTAATGGTTTTATAGTTTCTGGTCTTACATTTAGATTTTTAATCCATTTTGAGTTTATTTTTGTGTATGGTGTTAGGAAGTGTTCTAGTTTCATTCTTTTGAAGGTGGTTGACCAGTTTTCCCAGCACCACTTGTTAAAGAGATTGTCTCTTCTCCATTGTATATTTTTGCCTCCTTTGTCACAGATAAGATGTCCATAGCTGCCTGGGTTTATCTCTGGGCTTTCTATTTTGTTCCATTGATCTATATGTCTCTTTGCACCAGTACCATACTGTCTTGATGACTATAGCTTTGTAGTATAGTCTGAAGTCAGGCAGGTTGATTCCTCCACTTCCATTCTTCTTTCTCCAGATTGCTTTGGCTATTCAAGGTTTTTTGTATTTCGATACAAATTGTGAAATTAGTTGTTCTAGTTCTGTGAAAAATACTATTGGTAGCTTGATAGGGATTGCATTGAATCTATAGTTGCTTTGCTTATTATACTCCTTTTCATTATCTTGATTCCCCCAGTCCATGAACATGGTATATTTTTTCTATTTGTATATCTTTGATTTCTTTCATCATTGTTTTATAGTTTTCTATATATAGGTCTTTTGTTTCTTTGGGTAAATTTATTCCTAAGTATTTTATTCTTTACATTGCAATGGTGAATGGGATTGTTTCCTTAATTTCTCTTTCTGTTTTCTCATTGTTAGTGTATAGGAATGCAAAGGATTTCTGTGTATTAATTTTATATCCTGCAAATTTACTACATTCATTGATTAGCTCTAGTAATTTTCTGGTGGTATCATTAGGGTTTTCTATGTAGAGGATCATGTCATCTGCAAACAGTGAGAGTTTTACTTCTTCTCTTCCAATTTGGATACATTTTGTTTATTTTTGTTCTCTGATTTCTGTGCTTAGGACTTCCAAAACTATGTTGAGTAGTAGTGGTGAGAGTGGACACCCTTGTCTTGTTCCTGATTTTAAAGGAAATGCTTTCAATTTTTTGCCATTGGGATAATATTTGCTGTGGGTTTGTTGTATATGACCTTTTTATGTTGAGGTATGTTCCTTCTGTGCCTGCTTTTTGGAGAGTTTTGATCAGATGTCTGTTGAATTTTGTCAAAGACTTTTTTATTGAGATAATCATATGGTTTTTATATTTCAATTTGTTGATGTGGTGTATCCCATTGATTGATTTATGAATATTGAGGAATCCTTGGATCTCTGGATAAAGCCCACTTGGTCATGATGTATGGTCTTTTTAATATGTTGTTGGATTCTGTTTGCTAGAATTTTGTTGAGGTTTTTTGCATCTATGTTCATCAGTGATATTGGCCCATTTAATTTTTTTTGTGGCATTTTTTTCTGGTTTTAGTATTAGGGCGATGGTGGCCTCATAGAATGTGTTTGGCAGTTTAACTTTCTCTGCAATTTTCTGGAAGAATTTGAGTAGGATAGGTGTTCAGATCAGATCAGATCAGTCGCTCAGTCATGTCCGACTCTTTGCGACCCCATGAACTGCAGCACTTCAGGCCTCCCTGTCCATCACCAACTCCCGGAGTTCACCCAGACTCACGTCCATCGAGTCAGTGATGCCATCCAGCCATCTCACCCTCTGTCGTCCCCTTCTCCTCCTGCCCCCAATCCCTCCCAGCATCAGAGTCTTTTCCAATGAGTCAATTCTTCGCATGAGGTGGCCAAAGTACTGGAGTTTCAGCTTTAGCATCATTCCTTCCAAAGAAATCCCAGGGCCGATCTCCTTCAGAATGGACTGGTTGGATCTCCTTGCAGTCCAAGGGACTCTCAGGAGTCTTCTCCAACACCACAGTTCAAAAGCATCAATTCTTCAGTGCTCAGCCTTATTCACAGTCCAACTCTCTCTAATTTTTTGGAAGAATTCACCTGTGAAGCCATCTGGCTTTTGTTTGTTGGAAGATTTTTCATTACAGTTTTGATTTCCATGCTTGTGATGGGTCTGTTAAAATGTTCTATTTCTCCTTGGTTCAGTTTTGGAAGGTTATACTTTTCTAACCATTTGCCATTTCTTCCAAGTTGTTCATTATATTGCCATATAGTTAGTTGCTCATAGTAGTCTCTTATGATCTTTTGTATATGTGTTGTCTGTTGTGATTTCTTCATTTTCATTGCTAATTTTATTGATTTGATTCTTCTCTCTTCTTTTCTTGATGAGTCTGGCTAATGGTTTGTTTATTTTATTTATCTTGTCAACCAATTTTTAATTTTGTTGATCTTTGATATCATCTCCTTAGTTTCTTTTTCATTTATTTCTGCTCTGATTTTTATTATTTCTTTTCTTTTACTAACTTTGGGGTTCTTCTTTTCTTCTCTTTCTAGTTGCTTTAGGTGTAAAGTTAGGTTTTTTATTTGATGCTTTGCTTGTTTCTTGAACCTCCATCTTAACAATGCCTTTACTAAATCCCATAGCTTTTGGGTTGTCCTGTTTTCATTTTCATTTGTTTGTATGCATATTTTGATTTCCTCTTTAATTTCTTCCATGATCTGTTGATTATACAGAAGTGTGTTGTTAAGCCTCTACATGTTTAAATTTTTAATAGATTTTTTTTCTGTAGTTGACGTCTAATCTACTGTAATTTGATCTGAATATGTGCTTTAAATAATTTCATGTTTTTATAATTATGAAGGCTAGATTTATGGCCCAGGATGTGATCTATCCTGAAAAATGTACCTTTTGACTTTAGAAAAAAAGGTGAAATTCATTGTTTTTGGGTGAAATGCCCCATAGATATCTATTATGTCTAACTGATCCATTGTGTCATTTAGAACTTGTGTTTCCTTGCTAATTTTCTGTTTGGTTGATCATAGGTGTGAGTGGGGTATAAAAGTCCCACACTACTACTGTGTTACTGTTAACTTCCCCTTTCATAGTTGTTAGCATTTGCCTTACATATTGAGGTGCTCCTATGTTGGGTGCATACATATTTATATATTTTTCTTGGATTGATCATTTGATCATTATGTAGTGTTCTTTTCTGTCTCTTATCACTGTCTTTATTTCAAAGTCTATTTTATCTGATATGAGTATTGTATTTGTTGCTTTCTTTTGGTCTCCATTTGCATAAAATATCTTTTCCAGGCTCTCACTTTCAGTCTGCATGTGTCTCTAGGTTTGGGTCTCTTGTAGACAGCATATATAGAGGTCTTGTTTTGTATCCATTCATCTAGTTTTTGTTTTTTGGCTGGGGCATTTAGCCCATTTACATTTAAAGTAAGTATGATCCTGTTACCACTTACTTTGTGTTTTGGGTTTAGTTTATATACCTTTTCTGTGTTTGCTGTCTAGAGAAATCCTTTAGCTTTTGTTGAAAAGCTGTATTGGTGGTGCTGAATTCTCTTTTTTGTTTTTTCTTGTTTGTAAAGCTTTTGATTTCTCCTTCATATTTAAATGAGATCCTTGCTTGGTAGAGGAATCTTTGGTTGTAGGTTTTTCTTTTTTATCACTCTAAGTGTGTCCTGCCATTCCCTTCTGGTCTGAAGAGTTTCTATTGAAAGATCAGCTGTTATCGTTATTGGGATCCCCTTGTGTGTTATTTGTTGCTTTGCCCTTGCTGTTTTTATATTTGCTCTTTGTGTTTGTTCTTTTTAGTTTGATTAATAAGTGTCTTGGGGTGTTTTGCGTTGGGTTTTTCCTGTTTGGGAATCTGTGTTTCTTGGACTTGGTGGTTATATCCTTCTCCATTTTAGGGGAGCTTTCGACTATTATCTCCTCCAGTATTTTCTCATGCCCTTTCCTTTTGTCTTCTTCTTCTTCTGAGACATCTATCCTTCGAATGTTGGGCATTTAACATTGTCCCAGTGGTGTCTGAGCTTGTCCTCATTTTTTTTTTTTGGTTCTTTTTTCCTGCCTGCTTCATTTATTTCCATCGTTCTATCTTCTACCTTACTTATCCTCTCTTATGCCTCAGTTATTCTATTGTTGGTTCCCTCCAGAATGCTTTTAATCTCAGTTACTGCATTTTTCATTACTGATTGACTCTTCTTTATTTCCTCTAGGTCCTTGTTAAACATTTCTTGCATCTTCTCAATCCTTGTCTCTAGTCTGTTTATCTGTAACTCAATTTTGTTTTCAAGATTTTGGATCATCTTTACTATCATTATTCTGAATTATTTTTCAGGTAGACTCCCTACTTTCTCCTCTTTTGTTTGGTTTAGTGGGTTTGTTTCATGTTTCTTCAGCTTCTGGATATTTCTCTGCCTTTTCATTTTGTTTAGATTGCTGTGTTTTAGGTGCCCTTTCTGCAGGCTGGAAATTTGTGGTTCCTTTTAATTATGGAGTCTTCTCCCTGTGGGTGTAGTTGGACCAGTGGCTTGTCAAGTTTTCCTGGTTGGAGGAGCTTGTGTCTGTGTTCTGGTGGATAGAACTTGTGTCTGTGTTCTCTCTTCTCTCTGGAGTGCGATCAAGTGTCCAGTAGTCAGTTTAGGGGTGTCTATGGGTTTTGCATGGCTTTGTGCAGCCTGTATTTTAATGTTCAAAGTTGTGTTCCTGTTTAGCTGGAGAGTTAGCATGTTATGTCTTGTACTGGAACTTTTGGCTCTTGGGTGGATCTTTGTTTCAGTGTAGATATGGAGACTTTTAGGTGAACTCTAGTCTATTAATGTTCCTTGGAGTTAGGAGTTCTTTGATGTTCTAAAGTTCTGGAGTTAAGCATACTGCCTCTGGCTTTTTGTTCTTCTCTTATGATAGCCTAAAGACTTCTACATCCATATAGCACAGAAGATTAAACTCTTAGTTTAATGGTGAAACAATTCTCCACAGCCAGGAGCACCCAGAGAGATTCACAGAGTTACATAGAGAAGAGGGAGGAGGGAGATAGATGTAACCAGGAGGGGAAAGGGGGGCATCAAAAGGGGATAGAGCAATCGAACAATCAAGCCAGTAATCAATTCCTTAAGTGAAAATGGATACTGAAGATTAGATTCTTAGAGGTACAAAATTGATAAAAATATCAAAAAACAAAGATTAATAACCTAGAATAGAGTTTAGACTCTCAAAAATACAATATAAAAATACAAAACAAAATTATTCACAAAAATTAAAAAAATATATATATGGAATTTGTCTTTTAAAAATAAGGGTATTTTGAAAGGTAATAATAATAATAAAAATGAAAGTTAAAGAGTAATAAAGAACTAATTTTTCTTAAAAAATTAAGAAATGATAATAGTAAAAATATATCTAGGAATTTCTCTGGAGCTGTTGTGGGCAGAGTAGGGTCAGTTCAGTATCAGATAATCCCTTGTTCTGGCCGTACTTTTCTCAAGATCTATAGCTTCCCTTCAAATGCAGTTTCAGCATTAACTGCTGGTTTTTAATAGTTGCAACTGTCACTTCCATAGCGGTTCTCCATTTGTTTATTTTGGCTTCCTCTGTTTGCAAGTCTCTTCAGTGTCTAATTTCTTCCCTGAAACAAGGGGACAAAGGTGGCCACTTATTTAAGCTCACTTGTTCAGTTGTGTTGTGGGGAGGGAGGGACACTGCAAACAAGTACTCACGGCATGTGTGAGGAGTGCTCGCAGTGGATGGACCACACTGAGTTTGCCACAGCCCAAGGCGGCATGTACTTCCTGAGTCCACACAGCTCAGGCTCCAGTGTGTTCTGCAAGGGCACTGCCCCAAGTGAGCCCTGCATTTCATGCATTTCACAGATCTAAGCTACTCACGTTCTCAGGTGCTCCATAGGGGCACAGACCCAGATACGCTGTGCATTTTGTGCCCTTTCCAGGTCCTAGCCACTCAGGTGACCAGGTGCTTGGCAAGTGCACTGTCCCACATGAGTCATGCACCTTATGCACCTCCCTGATCCTGGACCCTCGGTTTCCCGGATGCACCATGAGAGCACAGTCTCAGGTGTGCTGTGTGTCTCCTCTGGGGTGCTGATGTCAGGCTGTGACATTCCTGGCAGATGTGATCCATACAGGATCCCTGTAAGACATGATTAGAATCTGGGAACCTGATCACAGTTTGGTGGAAGATGCAGTCTCTGGGGCCGGGATTGCAGCAGCCCCTTGTCTTCTGGCTCTGGCTGTTGCACACCTGCCTCTCTGCCTCAAGGGAGGGAGGGCCCTATACAGCAGCTGACTTGCTCTTCTTTGGTTATTGCCCAATCCTTTGTTCTGTGAGTGTGTCAGTGGTCACTGTGTGGTGTTAGAGCCTTTTGCGGGAAAGGTTTGTTTGTTTGTTTTCGTCTTTCTGGTGATCCCACAGTTTGGGTTGCTATCTCAAATTAGCTCCCTCAGATTTTCTTCAGGGCATTCAGGCCTGGTCCTTACCTTAAGCATTGATGCAGCCCGTGCCTCTCTGCCCAGCCCCCACTCACTCGTGGCAGATGAGAGCCTCTGGGCCACTTCTCCGTCTTTGCTTTTAGTTGCGGTTAGGTGCATTTTCTGTGAGTTTTATTTTTCTCTCAGTTATGCTGCCCTCTGAGATTCCAAAAATCCTCACAGACACACCTGTGAAAGGGTTTCCTACTGTGTGGAAACTTCTCCTCCTTCAGGACTCCTTCCCCAGGACGGGTCTCCATCACTAAATATTTTGTCTCTGTTTTTGTGTTTTATATTTTGTACTACCTCCTTTCAAAGAGATTGAGCTACCTTTCTGGGTGCCTAATGTCCTCTACCAGCATTTAGAAGTTGTTTTGTGAAAGTTGCTCAATATTCAAATGATCTTTTGATGAATTTTTGGGGAGAAAGTGGTCTCCCCTTCCTATTTCTCCATCATCTTAGGACTGCCCTTTCCTTATTAATTCTGTTTTGGTTATCTGTCCATTGGTGCAAGTCGGGTGTTAAAGTCCCCGACTACTATTGTCTTACTGTCTATCCTCTGCCCCAGTGAGGACTGAGGAAGGAGGTAATGCTGCTACTTGGATTGTGGTGCCAAGTGTTCAGGGATCTGGTGGCCTCAGGTGCAGGAGTTGTGGCGCTATTAGAATCTTGTTCTAATCTCTGGCAGCTGGTGTTCAAAGGGCCTGCCTGGCTGGTCCTTCTTTGTTGCTTGGCGTGGCAGATGCTCAGAGGTCCCCCTTGGCTGGAGTTCTTCTCTATTGCTTGATGCATCAGGCAGTTAAAGGGCCACCCTCTCTAGGGTCTTTTTCTATTGGTCAGCTTCCAGTGCTGGCATGTGGAGTGAGAGAGGCTACACCTCTTATATGTGACTCAGCAGTGTCACCTTGTCTCCATAGCTGCTCAGCTTTCCTCCAAAGGCATTCCCCACTGTGACCTCCTCCTTCACATCCCCTCAGGTCATCTCCCTACAGTCAAAAGCACACCTCATCCTAGGATTGCTCTCCAATCCTTATACTCCAACTCCTAGCCATAACACATTCCAGGGGACTTACATCCCTGCCTGGGGTATGTAGGGTTGCAGCAAGGACGGTCTGTGTGGTAATCACTCCATTCAGACTATTACAGACCACCTGTTGCACCCTCCCACAGCCTCAGATGTTTCCCCTCTGTCCCAAATAATTGCCCCAATGTGGGGATCTGACACCTGCTTTAGTTCCCCTACACCTTAGGTGAAGGTCCAGTCCTCACTCTCCTCTTTTTCACTTTCTTCCTTTATCCTACTGAGTTTTGCATGGATCTACATATTCCCTTCTGGTGGTCACGGACTCCAGCCTGCTCTCAGCTGGCATTCTGGAAGATCTTCTGCAACTGAAGGTGTATTCCTGATGCATTCATGGAGAGAGACGTACTCCATGTCCACCTACTCCTCTTCCATCTTGTTTCCTTGACATTATCTTTTTATTATGAAAAATTAGTGAGTCATAGAGCTTTTAAAAATTGAGCCAAAGCTGGAACAATTTGAGTAGTAATATAAGTAAAATGGTGTTGAATTATAACCCAAAGTATAAAATAATATGAGCTTATTCTGAAATAAATAAGTGATTGATTGAATAAATAAATAAATGATAAAGGAGAGAAAAATTCCTCATGCAGAAGAATTCTGAATTATTTATTTAGATAATCTGCCCTCACAGAGTTCAACACAATTCCCCACTCTTTGCATGTGGACTCCACATAATAACTTCCTTCCAATCAGTACATTATGGAAAGGATAGAAAACAAGTTAGCTTTACAGTAGAGAAACCTAAGAAACTGTACCTCAGCCAAGTGCTCAAAGTCAGAATCAACAACAATAAGTCATGTTGATTTGTGAACTCTTGATCTGATGTAATCAAAATGACACATTATCTATGTAGTCTTTTTCTTCCAAACTCATAGCCACAGTCCAAACATGAGAAAAATATTTCACAACTCCCAGTAGAGGGACATTCTATGAAATACCTTACCTGTACGCCTTAGAACTGTTAAAGTCGTCAAAAACAAGGAAATTCTGAAAAACCATCACAGCCAAACTGAGTCAAAGCTATAACAACCAAATGTAATGTGATTTCAGGATGGGACCCTGAAAAAGAAAATGAGTCCTAGGCAAAAATTAGTGAAATCTGAATAAAATATGAAATTCAGTTAATAATACTGTATTCATTTCAGCTCTTTAATTGTAATATATCATGAAATGTCAACTGTTGGTAATAGGGGAATTGAGTCTAGACTATAGGGAAACTGTATTATCTTTATAAGTTTTTCTGTAAATCTAAAACTATTCTAAAATTTGGAGACTAATCCCTTGTAAGTCACATCATTTGCAAATATTTTCTCCCTATCTGTGGGTTGTTTTTTCATTTTTCAAAAATTGTTTCCTTTGCTTTTGAGTTTAAATATGTCTCATTTGTTTATTTCTGTTTTTATTTCCATTATTCTGAGAGGTGGATTGAAAAAGATATTGCTGTGATTTAGTTAGAGATTGTTCAGGCTATATTTTCCTCTAGGAGTTTTATGGTACCAGTCTCACATTTAGGTCTTTAATCCATTTTGAAGTTATTTTTGTGTATGGCTTTAAAGAATTATCTAATTTCATTTTTTACATGTAGTTGTCCAGTTTTCCCAGCACCGCTTGTTGAAAAGACTGTCTTTCCAACATTGTGTAGTCGTGCTTCCTTTGTCATAGATTAATTGACCATAGGTGCATGGGTTTATTTCTGGGTTTTCTGTCCTGTTCCACTGGTCTATGTTTCTATTTTTGTGTCAGTTCCATACTCTTTTGAGGACCGTAGTTTTGTAGTATATATAGTCTAAAGTCAGGGAGCCAGATTCCTCCAGTTCCATTTTCCTTTCTCAAGATTACTCTGACTATTTGGGGTCTTTTGTGTCTCTAAACAATTTTTAAGAATTTTTTGTTCTAGTTCTGTGAAAAGTGCCATTGGTAATTTGACAGAGATTGCATTGGATCTGTAGATTGCATTGAATATTATAATCATTCTGACAATATTGTCTTTTACAATCCAGGAACATGGTATATCTTTCCGTCTGTATCTTCTTTGATTTCTTTCATCAGCATCTTATAGTTTTTTGAAGTACTGGTCTTTTAACTCCTTAGGTAGGTTTACTCCCAGATATTTTATTCTTTTTGATGTGATGGCAGCTGAAATTGTTCCTTGCCTTTATTGTTCTGATCTTTTGTTGTTAGTGTATAGAAATGAAATATATTTCTGCCTGTTAATTTTGTGACCTACAACTCTACCAAATTCACTGATGAGCTCCAGTAGTTTTCTGAAAGAATCTTTAGGATCATCTATGTATAGTATCATGTGATTTGCAAGCAGTGACAGTTTTAGTTTTACTTGTTCTGACAGTTCATTCTTATATTTAAGTTTATAATCTATTTTGAGTTATTTTTTGCTTGCATATGGATTAACATAGGGGTCAAACTTCAGTATTTTGCATGTGGATATCCACTTTTCCTAGAACCATTCTTTGAAAACAGTATTATTTCCCTATTGTATGGTCTTGACATTTTTATTGAAATCAGCTAACAATTGATATGTGAGTTTATTTCTGGATTCTCAGTTATAGTCCACTGCTACTGCTGCTGCTAAGTCACTTCAATTGTGTCCGACTCTGTGTGACCCCATAGGTGGCAGCCCACCAGGCTCCCCCGTCCCTGGGATTCTCCAGGCAAGAACACTGGAGTGGGTTGCCATTTCCTTCTCCAATTCATGAAAGTGAAAAGTGAAAGTGAAGTCGCTCAGTCGTGTCTGACTCTTCGTGATCCCATGGTCTGCAGTCCACCAGGCTCCTCCACCCATGGGATTTTCCAGTCAAGAGTACTGGAGCAGGGTGCCATCACCTTCTCCATATAGTCCACTGACCTCTATGTATATCCTTATTCCAATACCATACTTTCTTGATTTCTTCATAGTAAGTTTTGAAATTAGGAAACATGAGTCCTCTAACTCTTTTTCTTTGGCATGATTCAGTTGCCTATTCTAGCATATTCTTGAGTATTTATATAAATTTTCAGATCAGTTTATCAATTTTTACAAAGAAGCCAGCCAGGATCCTGAATGGGATTGCACTATGTCTTAATTTATTTATATCTCCTTTAAATTTTGCAGTATTTTCTAGTTTTCATTATACAAATAATGTAGTTCATTTGCTAAATGTATTCCTAAGTATCTTATTCTTTTTGATGTTATTACGTGTTTATTTAATTTCATTTTCAGACTGTTCATTGAGAATATATGAAAATACAGTTGACTTTTGTATATTGATCTTGTATCTTGCAAACTTTCTGAACTCATATATTCAGTTCAGTTCAGTTCAGTCGCTCAGTCGCATCTGACTCTTTGCGACCCCATGAACTGCAGCACGCCAGGCCTCCCTGCCCATTACCATTTCCCGGAGTTCACTCAAACTCACGTCCATCGAGTCAGTGATGCCATCCAGTCATCTCATCCTCTGTCGTCCCCTTTTCCTCCTGCCCCCAATCCCTCCCAGCATGAGTCTTTTCCAACGAGTCAACTTTTTGCATGAGGTGGCCAAAGTACTGGAGTTTCAGCTTTAGCATCATGCCTTCCAAAATATTAGTTCTTAATAATATTATTATATTAGTATGTTATAGATTTTTCAGTGGATTGCTTGGATTTATCTATGTATAAGGGCTTTCCTGGTGGCTCAGAAGTAAATAATCCACGTGCAATGAAGGAGACATTTTCGATCCCTGGGTTGGGAAGATCCCCTGGATTTGAAATGGCAACTCACTCCAGTATTCTTGCCTGGGAAATTCCACAGACAGAGGAGCCTGGCAAACTACAGTCCATGGAGTTGCAAAGAGTTGGACATGACTGAAGTGACTTAGCATACATTTTACTCTAAGCTCTCCTTTAGTTGTTTCATGAGTTTAGTATATTTTATCTTGCTTTCATTAATGCTAAAGTATTTTCTAATTTACTTTGTGATTTTTTCCTTGACATGTTGATTATTTAGGATAGTTAATTTTCACTTATTTGTCAATTCCCCAATTTTCCATCTGTTATTGATTTCCACTTTATTTGTAGTCAGAGAACATACTTTACATTAAATACTTTTCAATTTTATTAAGGCTCATTTTATTTCCTATCAGACAATATTATCTATCCTGGATAATGTCGTGTGAACTTCACAAAAAAATGTGTATTCTGCTGTTGTTGAGTGGAGTGTTCTACAAATATATCAGGTCAAGTTTGTTAGTAGTATTGCTTATATCTTCTATAACCTTGTTGATCTTCTGCTTAGCTTTTCTATCCATTATTGAAAATGGGTTTACTGAGTTGAATAGTGTTCCTCCAAAATTCATACCTATCCAAAACCTGTGAATATGACCTTATTGGAAAGAGCATCTTTGTAAATATAATCATGTAAAAATGAGATCATACTGGATTAAGTGTAAGTGAAAGTGAAGTCTTGTTCGACTCTTTGCGACCCCACGGATGGTAGCCTACCAGGCTCCGCCATCCATGGGATTTTCCAGGCAAGAATACTGGAGTGGGCTGCTGTTTCCTTCTCCAGCAGACCTTCCCAACCCAGGGATCGAACCCGGGTCTCCTGCATTGCAGACGGACGCTTTACCGTCTGATTAAGGTGTGTTCTAAATCCAGTTTTTGACTGATGTCCTTCTAAGAAGACAGATATTTAAACAGAGACACAGACAGAGGAAAAATTCATGTGAAGATGGAGGCACAGTTGGGTTGATACACTAAAGCCAAAGAATGTCAAGGATTGCTGGAAACCACCAGAAGCTAGGAGAGAGGCAAGGAAGAGATTATCTCTCAGAGACTCCAGAAGGAACCAAACTTGTCAACACCTTGATTTCTAACTTCTGGGCTATAAAACTATGAAAGAATACATTTTCATTGTTCTAAGACACCAAGTTTGTAGAATTTTGTTACAGCAGCTCTAGGAAACTAATAAAATGGGTGCTGAAGTCCCAAATATTACTGTTGGTTTATTCAGTTCTCTCTTTAATTCTGTCAGTTTTTGTTTCATGCATTTTGGAACTATATTTAATTACATGCATATGTTTATGATTGTTAAATCATTTTAAAGGTCACTCTTTGTCTCTAGTAATAGCTGTTTTTTTTAATGTCTATTTGGTTTGATATTATTACAGCCACACCAGCTCTCTTATGGTTGTTGTTTAATATCTTTTACTTTTCTATCTTTTTGCTTTCAATCTACTTATGTCTTTGAGTATATTGTGTGTTTCCTATAGACAATGTACAGTAGGATCATGATTGTTGTTTTTTAATCCATGTATTTTGATTGGAATGTTTAATCCATTCATGTTTAAGGTCATTATTAATATGATTGGACTCTTTTCTACCATTTCTTTTGTTTGTTTCTATATGTCTTATGTGTTTGCACTTTAAAAATGTCCTACTGCCTCCATCTGTTTCTGTTGAGGAGTCAGCTGTTAATCTTATTGGAGTTATCTTGTGTGAAATGTCATTTTCCTCTTATTCTTTTCAAGATTTTACTTTGTTTTTCAAAAATTTCATAATTGTGTCTCTGGTTGAAAATCCTGAATTTATTCTACTTTAGTTCAAGTTTTAAGATATGTATATTAATGTTTTCATCAATTTAGGAAGTTTTCCACCATTACTTCTTTTAAAGACATATATACTTAATGAAGTCCCACACATCTTTATGTCTCTGTTCACTTTTAATTTTTTTTTTATTTCCTGTTCTTCAGATTTCATAATCTTTACTGATTTACTTTCAAGGTCACTGATTCTTTCTTTTGTCAGCTCAAACCTATGTACTCCCAAGGTCCTTTAGTGAATTTTTTATTCTGATAATTTTTTGCTTCAATTTCAAATTTCCACTTCATTGTTTTTCATACTTTTCCAATGATATTTTCTATCACTGTCACCATAATTTCTTTAATTATACAACCATTGCTTACTCTAGCTTTTAGATTTAATTACGGGACATTTGTTTATTTCTGTTTTTATTTCCATGACCTTAGGAGATAGATACAAAAAAATATTTCTGCAATTTATATCAAAGAGTGTTCTGCCTATGTTTCCTCTAGGAGTTTTATGATTTCTGGCCTGACCATTAAGCCATTAATACATTTTAGGTTTATTTTTGTGTATGGTGTAAGAAAATTCTCTCTTTTTTTAAAACTTAAATTTATTTATTTTAATTGGAGGCTAATTACTTTACAACACTGTATTGGTTTTGCCATACATCAACATAAATCCCCCACAGGTGTACACGTGTTCTCCGTCCTGAGGCCCCTCCCACCTCCTTCCCCATACCATCCCTCTGGATTATCCCAGTGCACCAGCCCCAAGCATCCTATATCCTGCATCGAACCTGGACTGGCGATTCATTACTTATATGCTATTATACATGTTTCAATGCCATTCTACCAAATCATCCCACCCTCTCCCTCTCCCACAGAGTCCAAAAGACAATTCTATATATCTGTGTCTCTTTTTCTGTCTTGCATACAGGATTATCATTCAGTTCAGTTCAGTTCAGTCGCTCAGTCATGTCCGACTCTTTGAGACCCAATGAATCGCAGCATGCCAGGCCTCCCTGTCCATCACCAACTCCCGGAGTTCACTCAGACTCACGTCCATCGAGTCAGTGATGCCATCCAGCCATCTCATCCTCTGGCGTTCCCTTCTCCTCCTGCCCCAATCCCTCCCAGCATCAGAGTCTTTTCCAATGAGTCAAATCTTCGCATGAGGTGGCCAAAGTACTGGAGTTTCAGCTTCAGCATCATTCCTTCCAAAGAAATCCCAGGGCCGATCTCATTCAGAGTGGACTGGTTGGATCTCCTTGCAGTCCAAGGGACTCTCAAGAGTCTTCTCTAACACCACAGTTCAAAAGCATCAATTCTTCGGCGCTCAGCTTTCTTCACAGTCCAACTCTCACATCCATACATGACCGCTGGAAAAAAACATAGCCTTGACTAGATGGACCTTTGTTGGCAAAGTAATGTCTCTGCTTTTGAATATGCTATCTAGGTTGGTCATAACTTTTCTTCCAAGAAGTAATTGTCTTTTAATTTCATGGCTGCAGTCACCATCTGCAGTGATTTTGGAGCCCCCCAAAATAAAGTCTGACACTGTTTCTACTGTTTCTGCATCTATTTGCCATAAAGTGATGGGACCGGATGCCATGATCTTCGTTTTCTGAATGTTGAGCTTTAAGCCAACTTTTTCACTCTCCACTTTCACTTTCATCAAGAGGCTTTTTTTCCTCTTCACTTTCTGCCATAACGGTGGTGTCATCTGCATATCTGACGTTATTGATATTTCTCCCAGCAATCTTGATTCCAGCTTGTGTTTCTTCCAGTCCAGCATTGCTCATGATGTACTCTGCATAGAAGTTAAATAAACAGGGTGACAATATACAGCCTTGATGTACTCCTTTTCCTATTTGGAACCAGTCTGTTGTTCCATGTCCAGTTCTAACTGTTGCTTCCTGACCTGCTTACTGATTTCTTAAGAGGCAGGTCAGGTGGTCTGGTATTCCCATCTCTTTCAGAAATTTCCACAGTTTATTGTGATCCACACAAAGGCTTTGGCATAGTCAATAAAGCAGAAACAGATGTTTTTCTGGAACTCTCTAGCTTATTGTTATCATCTGTCTAAATTCCATATATATGAAGAAATACCCTTCATCCAAGGTAAGGAGCAGTGGCTGCACTTTGCTGGAGCAGCTGTGAAGAGATACCCCACGTCCAAGGTAAGTGAAACCCAAGTAAGACAGTAGATGTTGCAAGAGGGCATCAGAGGGCAGACACACTGAAACCATAATCACAGAAATCTAGTCATTCTAATCACACTAGGACAAGAGCCTTGTCTAACTCAGTGAAACTAAGCCATGCCCTGTGGGGCCACCTAAGACAGGCAGGCATGGTGGAGAGGTCTGACACAATGTGGTCCACTGGAGAAGGGAATGGCAAACCACTTCAGTATTCTTGCCTTGAGAACCCCATGAACAGTATGAAAAGGCAAAATAATAGGATACTGAAAAACGAACTCCCCAGGTCAGTAGGTGCCCAATATACTACTGGAGATCAGTGGAAAAATAACTCTAGAAAGAATGAAGGGATGGAACAAAAGCAAAAACAATACCCAGTTGTGGATGTGACTGGTGATAGAAGCAAGGTCTGATGCTGTAAAGAGCAATATTGCATAGGAACATGGAATGTCAGGTCCATGAACAAGGCAAATTGGAAGTGGTCAAACAGGAGATGGCAGGAGTGAATATCGCCATTCTAGGAATCAGTGAACTAAAACGGACTGCAATGGGTGAATTTAACTCAGATGACCATTATATCTACTACTGCAGGCAGGAATCCCTTAGAAGAAATGGAGTAGCCATCATGGTCTACAAAAGAGTCCAAAATGCAGTACTTGGATGAAATCTCAAAAACGACAGAATGATCTCTGTTCATTTCCAAGGCAAACCATTCAATATCATAGTACTCCAAGTCTATGCCCCAACCAGTAATGCTGAAGAAGCTGAAGTTGAAAGGTTGTATGAAGACCTACAAGACCTTTTAGAACTAATTCCCAAAAGAGATGTCCTTTTCATTATAGGGGACTGGAATGCAAAAGTAGGAAGTCAAGAAACACCTGGAGTAACAGGCAAATTTGGCCTTGGAATACGGAATGAAGCAGGGCAAAGACTAATAGAGTTTTGCCAAGAAAATGCACTAGTCATAGCAAACACCCTGTTTCAACAACACAAGAGAAGACCCTACACATGGACATCACGAGATGGTCAACACCAAAATCAGATTGATTATATTCTTTGCAGCCAAAGATGGAGAAGTCTATACAGTCAATAAAAACAAGACGAGGAGATGACTGTGGCTCAGATCATGAACTCCTTATTGCCAAATTCAGACTTAAATAGAAGAAAGTAGGGAAAACCACTAGACCATTCAGGTATGACCTAAATCAAATCCCTTATGATTATACAGTGGAAGTGAGAAATAGATTTAAGGGCCTAGATCTGATAGATAGAGTGCCTGATGAACTATGGAATGAGGTTCATGACATTGTACAGGAGACAGGGATCAAGACCATTCCCATGGAAAAAAAATGCAAAAAAGCAAAATGGCTGTCTGGGAAGGCCTTACAAATAGCTGTGAAAAGAAGAGAAGCAAAAAGCTAAGGAGAAAGGGAAAGATATAAACATCTGAGTGCAGAGTTCCAAAGAATAGCAAGGAGAGATAATAAAGCCTTCTTCAGCGATCAATGCAAAGAAATAAAGGAAGACAACAGAATGGGAAAGACTAGGGATCTCTTCAAGAAAATTAGAGATACCAAGGGAACATTTCATGCAAAGATGGGCTCGATAAAGGACAGAAATGGTATGGAACTAACAGAAGCAGAATATTAAGAAGAGGTAGCAAGCATACACAGAAGAACTGCACAAAAAAGAGCTTCATGACCCAGATAATCACGATGGTGTGATCATTCACCTAGAGCCAGACATCCTGGAATGTGAAGTCAAGTGGGCCTTAGAAAGCATCACTACGAACAAAGCTAGTGGAGGTGATGGAATTCCAGTTGAGCTATTTCAAATCTGGAAAGGTGATGCTGTGAAAGTCCTGCACTCAATATGCCAGCAGATTTGAAAAACTCAGCAGTGGTCACAGGACTGGAAAAGGTCAGTTTTCATTCCAATTCCAAGAAAGGCAATGCCAAAGAATGCTCAAACTACCGCACAATTGCACTCATCTCACATGCTAGTAAAGTAATGCTCAAAATTCTCCAAGCCAGCCTTCAGCAATATGTGAACTGTGAACTTCCAGATGTTCAAGCTGGTTTTAGAAAAGGCAGAGGAACCAGAGATCAAATTGCCAACATCCGCTGGATCATGGAAAAAGCAAGAGAGTTCCAGAAAAACATCTATTTCTGCTTTATTGATTATGCCAAAGCCTTTGACTGTGTGGATCACAATAAACTTTGGAAAATTCTGAAAGAGATGGGAATACCAGACCACCTGATCTGCCTCTTGAGAAATGTGTATGCAGGTCAGGAAGGAACAGTCAGAAATGGACATGGAACAACAGACTGGTTCCAAATAGGAAAAGGAGTAAGTCAAGGCTGTATATTGTCACCCTGCTTATTTAACTTGTATGCAGAGTACATCATGAGAAACACTGGGCTGGAAGAAACACAGGCTGGAATCAAGATTGCCAGGAGAAATATCAATAACCTCAGATATGCAGATGACACCACCCTTATGGCAGAAAGTGAAGAGGAACTAAAAAGCCTCTTGATGAAAGTGAAAGTGGAGAGTGAAAAAGTTGGCTTAAAGCTCAACATCCAGAAAATGAAGATCATGGCATCTGGTCCCATCTCTTCATGGGAAATAGATGGGGAAACAGTGGAAACTGTGTCAGACTTTATTTTTTGGGGCTCCAAAATCACTGCAGATAGTGACTGCAGCCATGAAATTAAAAGACGCTTACTCCTTGGAAGAAGAGTTATGACCAACCTAGATAGCATATTGAAAAGCAGAGACATTACCCTGCCAACAAAGGTCCGTCTAGTCAAGGCTATGGTTTTTCCAGTGGTCATGTATGGATGTGAGAGTTGGACTGTGAAGAAGGCTGAGCATTGAAGAATTGATGCTTTTGAACTGTGGTGTTGGAGAAGACTCTTGAGTGTCCCTTGGACTGCAAGGAGATCCAACCAGTCCATTTTGAAGGAGATCAGCCCTGGGATTTCTTTGGAAGAAATGATGCTAAAGCTGAAACTCCAGTATTTTGGTCACCTTATGCGAAGGGTTGACTCATTGGAAAAGACTCTGATGCTGGGAGGGATTGGGGCAGGAGGAGAAAGGGACAACAGAGGATGAGATGCCTGGATGGCATCACTGATTCGATGGACGTGAGTCTGAGTGAACCCCGGGAGTTGATGATGGACAGAGAGGCCTGGCATGCTGCAATTCATGGGGTCGCAAAGAGTCGGTCACGACTGAGTGACTTGAGTTTCACTTTCTCTTTCATGCATTGAAGAAGGAAATGGCAATCCACTCTAGCACTCTTGCCTGGAAAATCCCATGAACAGAGGAGCCTGATAAACTACAGTCCATGGGGTGGCAAGGAATCGGACATGACTGAGCAACTTCACTTTGATGACTGTAGCTTTGTAGTATAGTCTGAAGTCAGGGAGCCAGATTTCTTCAGCATCATTTTTCTTTCTTAAGATTGATTCAGCTCTTTGCGGTTTCTTGCATTCCCATACAATTTGTGTTTTTTGTTTTTTTTTTTTTTTTGGTTCTAATTCTGTGAAAAATGCCATTGGAAATTTGACAGGGATTGCACTGAATCTAAAGGTGTTCTTGGATGTTATGGTCATTTTAACAATATTGATTCTAACACAGTATTATCTTTCCATTTGTTTGTGTCATCTTCAGATTTGTTCATTAATGTCTTATAGTTTTCTCTGTACATGTCTTTTCCTCCTTAGTTAGACTTATTCCTTGGTACTTTATTCTTTTTTATGCTATTATAAATGGTATTGTTTTGTTGATTTCTCTTTGTGATAGTTCATTGTTGGTGTTTAGAAATGCAACAGATTTCTGTATGTTAATTTTGAATCCTGTAACCTTACTGAATTCATTGATGAGGTCTAATAGTTTTTTGGTAGCATCCTTAGGATTTTCTATGTACTGTGTCATGTCATCTGCAAATAGTGACAGTTTTCCTTCTTTTCTAATTTGGATTCATATTATTTCTTTTTCTTCTCTGACTGTTATGGCTATGACTTCCAAAACTATTTTGAATAAAAGTGGCAAGAGTGATAATCCTTGTCTGAACATTGAACCTTTCATATAATATATTGCATTGATTCTGTATAGGGATCCCCCACAAGGGTTGTTGTTTTTCACTTGATTGTTTGCTTATTTGTTTAGTGACTTGGCTGAACTAACTCTGCAAAGTCTAGAGGAGATAGTAGGTGTCACTCACTTGATAAGCCCAGTGTAGCAGCTCTCCTATGACACAGAGGTAAAAGGAACACATTCTACATCAGTTATCCCACTGGAAGCCTCCCTATATAGTGGAATTTGAAGGTAAGAGTATGGGCATTTTGTGGATGCCACCGTCTGTTGGATATTGACCTTCTATACTACAAAGCTGTAAAAAATGGAATCTTCTATTGTTCACCAGCTTTGGAAACTACTCAGAATATCTTTTCCATTCCAAAAATCTGGGAGAGATAGGAATTTATATTCTGTTGCCAAGTTCTCTTAAATAATTCTTCTACAGGGTAGAGTTGTGGAGGAACAGGCAAAGTCTCTCAAACGCCACAACCTCCAACTATTCCTGAAATATTCCATAGATTTTGTTGAATACATGTTCCTCAGTTTTTTGTAAGTCTTTTGTCATTCTTCAGGGATTATAAATGATTTTCTTTACTAATTTTTACTGACCTGAGATGTGTCTCTCCAGAACATAGTTTTCCTCAAGCTTCTCATGCCATCATTCGTGAAGTCCCAACTCTGCATATACTTTTCAAAAGTAAAATATTGTTGAAAAACTTCCCCAGATTTGGGAAGTTCTCAGACATTATTTCTTTAAATGAACTTTCTGCCTCCTTCATCCTCTCTCTCTTCTCCTTCTGGGATACAATTAATCTGCAGATTGTTTCTTTTTATGGTGTGCCATAATTCCCATAGGCTTTCTTCATTTTTTCTCATTCTTTTCTCTTTGTCCTCTACTGGGTAAGTTCAAAAGTCCTGTCTTCTACTTCATAGATTTTTCAGATTGATCCATTCTCAATGTTGATGCTTGCTATTGTATTTTTCACATCGTTCATTGTATTCTTCATCTCCAAAATTTCAGTTTTTATAATGATTTATATCTATTTCTGAAGCTTCTTATTTTTTTTAAGTATAGTTCTTCTGATTTTGTTGAATTATATTTCTCTATTTCCTTTAGGTCATTGAAATTGCTTAGAATAGCTATTTTTTTTGTCATTGAGTAAATCATAAATCTCTATATTTTGGGGTCTGGTTAACAGAAAATTATTGTGTTTTTTTTTTTTTTTTTTTGGTGGTATCAGGTTTCCTTCATTTTAAAAATGTCCCTTGAGTTTTTGCCCTGTTACCTTTGCACCTGAAGTAGCAGTCACCTCCTCCAGTCTTTTTTTTTTTTTTTTAACTTTACAATATTGTATTAGTTTTGCCAAATATCGAAATGAATCCACCACAGGTATACCCACCTTCCCCATCCTAAACCCTCCTCCCTCCTCCCTCCCCTACCCTCCCTCTGGGTCGTCCCAGAGCACCAGCCCCAAGCATCCAGTACCGTGCATCGAACCTGGACTGGCGACTCGTTTCATACATGATATTATACATGTTTCAATGCCATTCTCCCACATCTCCCCACCCTCTCCCTCTCCCACAGAGTCCGTAAGACTGATCTATACATCAGTGTCTCTTTTGCTGTCTCATACACAGGGTTATTGTTACCATCTTTCTAAATTCCATATATATGCATTAGTATACTGTATTGGTGTTTTTCTTTCTGGCTTACTTCACTCTGTATATACCTCCTCCAGTCTTTACTGACCCACTTCCAAGAAAGAAACACCTTTCATCAGCTCTTCTAGGGATTCTCAGTCTTTCTCAGATCTTTTCTCTGGATACATCTCCTCCACACAGCTTTCTTCTTCTTGCAGCAGAATTCTTTTTTTTTTTTTTTTAATTTTATTTTTAAACTTTACAATATTGTATTAGTTTTGCCAAACATCGAAATGAATCCGCCACAGGTATACCTGTGTTCCCCATCCTGAACCCTCCTCCCTCCTCCCTCCCCATACCCTCCCTCTGGGTCGTCCCAGTGCACCAGCCCCAAGCATCCAGTATCGTGCATCAAACCTGGACTGGCGACTCGTTTCATACATGATATTATACATGTTTCAATGCCATTCTCCCAAATCTCCCCACCCTCTCCCTCTCCCACAGAGTCCATTGCAGCAGAATTCTTAAGCTTGTATGCCTCATTTCCACCCTGCAAAGACAACCAAAGTTCTGACAGCCTCCTTTTATTTTATTTTATTTTTGCTACAAATTATTTATGTATTTTGTCTACTTTTCTACTGGATATAGAAATACTTTATATAATCATAAAAATAATTCCTTTCTTAGAAATGAATGTAAAACTTGTTCTTAGTTTGACATGTCTTTTGAGTTCTTTTATGTTATTTTACTTGCTTTGTTTTTTTTCCCTTTGATTGTTTTGGTTTTATTGGTCATCCAGACTTTTCCCGTTTCTAATTGGTCAATGTTTACCAAACTTTTGTTTTACTACTTACTACGTTTAGTTAATTATACTTAGATCTACACCTCTCTTGTATTACTCTGAAAATCCTTCTATGGTTTCTTCTTCTTCTTTTTGCAAGAAGAACTTTTAATTACTTTTACGTACAGAAAACTCAATAATGTGCACTTGACCAAGTTTGGTGGCTAGTTCTTTGATCTTTGCCTTCTCCAGCTTGGCAATATGAGCTACTGGTTTTGAACCCAGCACACTGCCTCCCCATTGATGGTAGATCTCACCATATCTGTCATTGTAATTGGTCCTGATGACTTCCACCAGTTTAGCCAGTGCGCCCTTGTCTTCTGAGTTGACTTGTGTGAAGGCCACAGTGTGTATAGGTCTTCCCATGGACCAGACGCTCCAGCCTGGCCTTCTCCTTGATTATGAAGTAGGGAACCCCATCTTACAGCACAAGGCAGGCAGGAAGACCACGATCAAATCATTGGGAGGCCTGGAGAAGCACTTTTGGCTAGATATTTTGGAGTGAATAACACTGCCAAACTTGTCCACCATGAGAGCTGCTACTTCTGAGGCTGCTGGAGTCATGCTAGGGCTGGAGCCACAGCCTTTGCTGTGATTCATAGTTTGTGTTTCTTTTGTTCCCATAATTTGGAAGTTCTGACAGGTTCTCTTTGAGGAGCCCAATGAGTGAGAGGTAAATATTCTCATATGGCGAATCTTGAGGGGAAGGGCTGACCGCAGGCCACTCAGCTCTTCCATCAAAGCATTTCCATTCTAGAATGCAACATTTACTGAATCCTAGCTGGGCTCCTTCTGGGAAAGTCTCGCCTCAGTCCCCAAGGTACTGCTAGGTACTAGTCCAGTGCCTAGCACCTGACACTCAATATCAGCAGATGATGCATTAATACAGTCATTATTGAAGCTGGTTACCACCTAACACTGCCAGACGAGTCTCATCGGTTTCCTGCAGGTGGATGAGCCCACCTAGCGCTCACAGCAGAGTGCTTCAGACAAGATGACGCCCCTGACAACCTCCTTTTAGCTCTACTGAGGATGGTCCTAAATACTCAAATTTTTGCTCTCTTCCAGGACCACAGACTTGGGCAGAATTTCTGCATGTGTTCATTGCCCATCTGCAAAAGCTCACTCTCACTGCTGAAGGACCTGTCCAGGGAGTTTTCCATGGATTGTAGAGTGTGTGGGTGAGACACATGTAGCTCTCGTGGTGTCCATGGAACAGTTGTCAGAATCTGCAAGTGAGGCATACCCCAGTCGTTCAGTGGGAGGTCGTCCAACACAGTCCATGATGTGTTTAGTAGAAATCAGTGTCCCTTTGAAATGTTCCATTCTGAACCCCGACTGCTCATCTCCCAGCTACTCAATATCCCCTAGTCATGCAGTCCCTGACTTAGTTTAGATGGGGCATGAGAGAAATGGACTTCTCTGACAGAAAACAGAGCTTCCACAGAGCTGAGGAAACCAGGTACCCACTCATATTCTCTCACATTTTCCTACAGGAGAAATAATAGGCTAAGATTAGTGCTCTTGGCACTAAGCTGTATTGCCTAGGGGGAGAGGTAATATAGTCAAACCGTTTCTCTTATCCTCTTCAATGTACCTTATCGCCATTTTTATGCACCTATGGTGTGTTTTCACTTCTCTTCTGGATTCTTGAACTTCCACAAAAGCTCTTTCACCCATGGGTAATTGTCTAAATCAGAGTTCTCTTAAAGAGACATCTATTCTCCTGTCTTTATTGCTGCATTATTCATAGTAGCTGGAACATGGAAACAATCAAATAATCTAATTGACCATCAGTGGATGGATGGACAAATACACACACACACACACACACACACACACACACATGCTGAGCTTAGTCACTCAGTCATATCTGATTCTTCACAACCTCATGGACTGTAGCCCACCAGGCTTCTCTGTCAACAGGATGTCCCAGACAAGAATACTGGATTGTGTTTCCATTTCCTTCTCCATATATATATATATATATATATATATATATACACATACATATATGTTACACACACAGTGGACTTCCCAAGTGGCTCAGTGGAAAAGAATCTGCCTGACAATGTAGAAGTAGTAGGAGATGCAAGTTCGAATATAAAGACAAATATTATATTATCTCTTATATGTGGAATCTAAAATAGTTCAACTCACAGAAGCAGAGAATAGAATGGTAGTTGCCAGGGGCTAAGAAGTAGAGAAAATGGGGAAATGTTAGCCAAGGGGTACAAAGTTTCAATTATATAAGATAAATAAATTGTAGACATCTAGAATAAAGCACTGTGGCTATAGTTAACAATACTGTTTTGTATATTTGTAATTTTCCAAGAGGGTAGACCTCAAGTGTTTTCATCACATACACGCAATAGTAATTACGTAAAGTGATGGGTATGTTAATTAGCTTGACTATGGTGGTTATTTCACAATGTATACATATATCAAATCATCAAGTTATACACATTAAATATACTCAGTTAAACCTCAGTAAAGCTGGGGAGGCAGACTGATACTATAAAAAGTACAGACTCTGAAATCACATGGTGCTGCTGCTGCTGCTAAGTCACTTCAGTCATGTCCGACTCTGTGTGACCCCATAGACACAGCCCACCAGGCTCCCCCGTCCCTGGGATTCTCCAGGAAAGAATACTGGAGTGGGTTGTCATTTCCTTCTCCAATGCATGAAAGTGAAAAGTGAAAGGGACGTCGCTCAGTCGTGTCCGACTCTTCACGACCCCATGGGCTGCATCCTACCAGGCTCCTCTGTCCAAAATCACGTTGTATGTCTGCTTAAATCTTAGTTTCACCACATCTTGGCTATGTGACCTTAGGCAAGTCACTCAATTTCTTTGTGCCCATGTCTTCATATGTAAAAGTGGAGACAATAATGGTATCTATTTGACAGAGTAGTTACAAGAAAGTTAAAGAGAAAACACATAGCATGGTGTTTCATTATGTGGTTAAAAAAACTCTAATGCACTTTATTAGCTATTCTATATATTAATAAAGGTTAGTAACCAGGGTTTTAAGCATTTTCTTCTCCCATCTTTACACTCAATTTAGAGATCAAAATCAATGTAAAGGGAGAGAAAATTCAACAAAGGAATGGAATAAAGTTCACATTACCCACATTTCACTAATTGGATTTCATTCAATTGTTTGTCAGATCACCTTACCTTAGTTTGTGCATTAACTACATACCATAGTATGTACTACATACCATAAATAAGTCAATATCCTTGTATCATTCCCTTTCCGTTGAAGGCAGATTATGTTCTCAGCAGCAAAATGGAAACTACTTCTTACACTTCAACACTATGTCAGCAGCAAAATTGAAAGTGTTTTTTGTCACCTGCACTGCTACCAGAAGAAAAAAAAAAAAAACAAGAAAGTGAGGAACATAATTTTAGTACTAACACAAATATCAGAATGATTTACCTGTCTGTTCTGCTTCACTTTCATTTCAGCTTTCAGAGCTTCATTCATCAATATTTTATTTACACATGCATATCTCATTTTTACACTATTTCTATCCCCACTGCCAGATGGCTGTGTTGTTTGCATAGTGTTCATCAAGGAGAATGAGAAAGATTCATAAACAGCTATGTAATATTGGCATTTGAGTGGGGCTCAGATAACCACATTTTCTACTGTGAATCTCCCATGAATAATTGGTCAGACTGAAGCAAACATTTGTTCCCCCTGGAAGAAATACTGGGCAATGACTAAACAAATGAGCAACTTGATTCAAAAACTTTTGGACCAGATTTCAAGTGATTCTATTAAAAATTTTAAAACTTCCAATTCTTTGCTGATGTGAAGGTTTTTTCAAATGACACATATTCCAGTGCTCTATATTGTCCACTTTAAATGACTAAAGGCATGAAGTTGCTACCAGTTCTAACAAGAGTTTAATAGATCTCCTGACTGGGGCATTATTCTTAATATTCATTCTAAATGTGTCTTACAGGAGGAAAAAACATGGTAATTTTGAATACATTTAGCTATTTCATTTTTAGCCATAATGAATTTGTTTTAAAATGTTATTTTAGATTGTCACAGAGCACCTGATTTGAACTTCCTGCATTGTACAGGAAACTCTTACTGGCTATCTAATTTTACATATCATAATTGTTGCGGTCCTTTAATGGACTGGAACCTGGCAGTCCGGAGTCAATGATAAGAAAGCAAAAAAGAGAGAGAGAAAGAAAGAAAGACATGGGGACCCAAGCTCTGATGGAGCAAGGGTGCTTTATTAGCAGAAATGCAGGCTTATATATCTTTAGTAAGATGATTACTCAGCTATTACACAGGATGAAATTTTATCAATAGCCACAATATGGATAGTCTAATACATACAAGGTCACTGACGCTGAAGAGTCATTGCATGTCTCATCCTATGATCTCAGTCCTGAGAACTGCATGCAGCTCTACTCGTTCTCAGAATAGGAACTGATAAGGAACAGAGAATCCTTGAGAAATAGACAACAGCATGCAGGAATCCTCCTGTTAAATGTTTCCTGACAATTCCCGCTTATTTATTATATTTGTAAAAAGGGTCTTGACTAACTGAGTTTGTTTAGTTTTAACAATTTTTGCATAAAGGCAATGTTAAACAACAAATATAATTGTAACAAAAGGAAGGGGAACACAAGCTTGTATGAAATATGATTGATTATAATGAAAGAAATAGTTGCTATGACTATGACTGATCTCTGTGAGATGTCTGGTCCGAGTCCCAAGTTGTTCAGTGCTCACAGCAAGTTTCCATATTTCCCTTCTCGGGCATTTGAGAACCCAGTCTCAGGGGAAAGGGCCGATGACCACTCTGGCTTCTTCAGGCTGTACAGGGGCATCGTGGGGTTCTGGGTTCCCTTTGCCTGCTTTCTGTCAGGGTGCATTAACAGAGGGAGATGAGAGTCCATGGAATGATAAGGTGACTCGTTTCAGCATTGTCTAGGTGTTGGTCAGGGAATATTCTTGTCATATTACTATTTGGAGATTTGTTGTATTCTGGAAGAAACAAACTTAACAAGAAAGTTAAAGGTACATGGCCCAGAGATTAATAGAAGTAGAAAAGCTGTTTAGGGTTTACCAGGAGAACCAGGACCAGACATTGGTTCATGACATTAGTGTTTTTCTAGGTATGAGATGATGAAAGAATTTGGGCTCATAAAATCTTTACATTAAAACATCTGACTGTCTGAAGGCTGGTCCTTCTGGGTTTCTCCCAGAGCATAGAGTGCCTTATTTCTGATTTCCACTCTGAACTCCTTTCAGGGGGTGTTGAAGGTCAGCAGCTTGCAGTGGTCATGATGTACTCTTTGTAGAGGCAGCTGGCAAGTACCAACTTCCAGTCAGCAGGGTCCCTTCATAGCCACATATTTGACCATGTTTGGGGGGCATTTCATGACCATTGTGTCCAACGGTGCTGGGAAGGCTCATTCCCAGGTTTAAGGAAGATTCCATTAATAAGCCACTCAGTGTGCTGTTATTGGACTAGGCCTTGCAAGTAGCAAACGTCTCTGGATCACTGTCTTACTAGCCTCTTGGTCCAGGAAAATATTCCCTCTTGTTGCTTCTTCCCATATCTAGAGTTACATTATTACAATCATTGATCTCATATGGAACTCTATATCAGCATTATATCACAGGCTCAGTCACCATTTGTCAACGTAAGAAATTTTTCTGAAACAAGCGACATAGAAAATAATATAGCTATAGCTAGCAGTTATTAGTAAAGTCATAACTCTTAAGAAACTTGTATCATGCATAAAACTCTTTTCTACTTGCCACAAACCTTTTTTACACTTTCTGTATTTATCACTTTATTTGTCCATTCATAGAATAGCCATCTATAAGCCATATTTCTTTCTTTTTCTCTTAATAAAATGTACCACACATAGAACTTTCTTCTTCGGTCTCATTTTCTATAAACCTTTTTTTATACTTTGTGTATTCATCATTTTATTTGTCCATTCATAGAATAGCCATCTACAAGCCATACTTCCTTTTTTCCTTAATAAAATGTAATTATATTTCTTATACCCTTTTTACTGAAAACATGCATCTTACTTTCTTTCAGAAACCATGAACTGTTGTTTCGCTCATTTATAAATTAACCTCAGCAATATTATCCAGAGACAAAGATATACACTGAGATATACATATATATCCAGACAAACAGAGATCTCATAGTTTTCTGCTTTAAGATTTTAAAATAGGAGAATTCCAAGAAGAGTGAGCAAGTCTAGCAAGTCAAGGAGAGACTTTTGGATTTGTGCCTGCTGGCAGAGGAGGAGCATTTGGAGCAGCCGGGGTAGGATAAGTAGGGAAGTTCTGAAATATTTTATGTTGTTCTAATTGGGCCTTTTATAAAGTTTCATCATTTAATTCATATTCATGTAACAAGTGTTCTGTCTTTTGTCAAATATTGTGAGGGCTAGAATTACCTTGAAATGGCAGAATTACAGCTTTAATGAGAGCTCATAGGGGCCAGAAATCAATTGGAATATTCTGTCTTTGGCGGCTCATTCAACATTTTCTTTGACCCGGTGCCAAATTTCTAAATCAAAATTGCCTTTATCAGGGAACCAAGGATTACAGTCAACCAGTGTTTGAAGGCAAGCCTCTATTCTTTGGCACAAAACCAAAAGTCCCTGAGCTTTAAAAAAATGGTGAAGTAAAGTAGAGAAATGATGGGGCTTTCCAGCCATTTGACCCATGTCTTAGTATTTACCGACTCAGTAGGTCCTGACTTAAATAGGCCCTGAGTCATTCCATCCAAGATGACACGTATACCAGATTCCTGTTCTGGGTGCCATTTGTAGGGGTCCTTTAGTGGACTGGAACCTGGCTGTCTGGAGTCGATAATAAGAAAGAAAAAGAGAGAAAGAGAGAGAGAAAGAAAGAAAGAAAGACAGAAAGACACGGGGACCCAAGCTCTGATGGAGCAAGGGTGCTTTATTAGCAGAAATGCAGGCTTATATATCTTTAGTAAGATGATTAGTCAGCTATTACACAGGATGAAATTTTATCAATAGCCACAATATGGATAGTCTAATACATACAAGGTCACTGACGCTGAAAAGAGTCACTGCATGTCTCATCCTATGACCTCAGTCCTGAGAACTGCAGGCAGCTCTACTCCTTCTCAGAACAGGAACTGATAAGGAACAGAGAATCCTTGAGAAATAGAAAACAGCATGCGGGAATCCTCCTGTTAAATGTTCCCTGACACATACTGTATATGTTTCAATGTTACTCTCTCAATTCATCCCACCCTCTCCTTCCCCCACTGTGTCCACAAATCTGTTCTCTATGTCTGTGTCTCCACTGCTGCCCTGCAAATAGGTTCATCAATATCCTTCAATTAAAAACAAATAAATTTTAAAAAATGTTATATTAGAAAAACTGAGTAATATTCCATTGTGTATATGTACCACAGCTTTCTTATCCATTCATCTGCTGATGGACATCTAGGTTGCTTCCATGTCCTGGCTATTATAAACAGTGCTGTGATAAACATTGGGGTACACGTGTCTCTTTCAATTGTGGATAGCAGTAGGTAAGAGCTGCAAACAAGAAGGCCTGGGTTAGAATCTCAGCTCTGCCACCTATCAGTTGTGAAACCTTGGGCAAGTACTTTAACTTTTCTAAGGCTCATTTTGTTCAGTTATAAGTGGGAACAACAACTACAACAATGATGAACATGTTACATATTTTGAAGATACTCATTAGGAGAATTAAACAAAAAATAGAAGTCATTATCAGTATAGTGTCTAGCATAAAGACTAAATAAATGGTAGTTTTTTTTGTGATAGGATCAAATTCTGATATAACTAAGGTTTTTTCTTTACTGCATTTTTCTCCTTTCATGCGACCCTTTACCTACTGAATTGTTGATTTTTAAAGATCTGGAGACATTTTTCACCTAAAATAATGAGAACACAAAAGAACTCCAAGAGAAAAAGTCATTTCAGTTTCTAAATAGACATTTTAAAAAAAATTGTTGGGAAAGATAATAGCTTTGGAAGTCAAGGCACTTTTGAAGCACAAAAGTTAAGCTTCCTAAGAAGGAAGAGTTATTTATTTTGTTTGTTTTAGTCTCAAAAGCTTAATGTTGAATTGAGAATCTAAGAGTTTTTGCAGCCTAAAGAACTATTATAAAAGTTTATTCTAAAGTATATGTTTATACAATAATATACTAAAGTATATAGCTATAGTTCTCACAGTATGGTCCCTGGACAAGGTATCAATATCACTTGGGGGCTTGTTAGAAGTACAAAACCTTGGGCCTCAACTCACACCAACTGAATCAGAAACTTTGTGATGAGACCCAGCACTGTGTTTTAAAAAGCTCTCCAAGTGATTCCTATGCATGCTCAAGTTTGAGATACACTGGCATATAGTATTAACACAGATTGGGAAAGCATCCATGATGAAGTTATAACTAGCTTTTTAACTTAAAAAACAAAACAAAACAAAAAAACCAAAGCCAACTGCAAGGAGCAAAGAGAGAATTGGGATGCTGTAATAAAATATCACAGACTGTGTGGCTTAAATAAGAGACATTCATTTTCTCATAATTCTAGAAGCTGGAAAGTCTAAAATCAAGATTCCAGCAAGGTTCAGTTTCTTATGGGAACCATCTGCCAGGTTTGTAGACAGCTGTGCTGTTCTCACATGGTCTTCTCTCTAGTTGCAAGAGAAGGGAAAATGTGAACTCTCTGGTATCTCTTCTTATGGTGACACTAATTCTATTGGATCAGGGCCTCAGCACCATGCCTTCATTTAACCTTAATTATCTCCATAAAAGCTCCATCTTCAAATAAAATCACATCAAGGGTTGGAGCTTCAATATATGAACTGGGAATGGGGACACAAATATTAGTCCATAACAATTCAGTTCAGTCACTCAGTTGTGCCCAACTCTTTGTGACCCAATGGACTGCAGCATGCCAGGATTCCCTGTCCATCATCAACTCCTGAAGCTTGCTCAAACTCATGTCCATTTAGTTGGTGATGCCATCTAAC
This sequence comes from Bos indicus, assembly GCF_029378745.1. Classification (NCBI taxonomy): domain Eukaryota; kingdom Metazoa; phylum Chordata; class Mammalia; order Artiodactyla; family Bovidae; genus Bos; species Bos indicus. Next base: position 72,388,271 of record NC_091789.1, read on the forward strand.
CACCTCATCCTCTGTCATCCCCTTATCCTCCTGCCTTCAATCTTTCCCAGCATCCGGGTCTTTCCCAGTGAGTCAGTTCTTTGTATCAGGTGGCCAGAGTATTAGAGTTTCAGCTTCAGCATCAGTCCTTCCAATGAATATTCAGGATTGATTTCCTTTAGGACTGACAGGTTTGATCCCTTGCAGCCCAAGGGACTCTCAAGCGTCTTCTCCAACACCACAGTTCAAAAGCATCAATTCTTCGGGGCTCAGTTTTCTATAGTTGGACTATACATGACTACTGGAAAAAACAGAGCTTTGACTAGACAGATCTTTGTCTGCAAAGTAATGTCTCTGCCTTTTAATATGCTGTCTATGTTGGTCATAGCTTTTCTTCCAAGGAGCAAGAGTCTTTTAATTTCATGGCTGCAGTCACCATCTGCAGTGATTTTGGAGCCCCCCCCCCAAAAAAAATGAATTCTTTGTATTCTAGACCATTCAGGTATGACCCAAATCAAATCCCTTACTATTACACAGTGGAAGTTACAGGTTCAAGGGATTAGATCTGATAGAGTGTCTGATAAACTATGGACAGAGGTTCATGATATTGTACAGGAGGCAGTGATCAAGACCATCTCCAAGGAAAAGAAATGCAAAAAGGCAAAATGGTTGTCTTAGAAGGCCTTACAAATAGCTGTGAAAAGAAGAGAAGCAAAAGGCAAAGGAGAAAAGGAAACATATACCCATTTGAATGCAGAGTTCCAAAGAATAGCAAGGAAAGATAAGAATGCCTTCCTCAGATTGTTGCAAAGAAGTAGATGAAAACAATATAATGGGAAAGACTAGACATCTCTTCAAGAAAATTAGAGATACCAAGGGAACATTTCATACAAAGATGGGCTCGATAACGGACAGAAATGGTATGGACCTAACAGAAGCAGAAGATATTAAGAAGAGGTGGCAAGAATACACATGCCTGGGACAACCCAGAGGGATGGTATGGGGAGGGAGGAGGGAGGAGGGTTCAGGATGGGGAGCACATGTATACCTGTGATGGATTCATTTTGATATTTGGCAAAACTAATACAATTATGTAAAGTTTAAAAATAAAATTAAATTAAAAAAAAATAAAGAATACACATGCCTGAATATATGGTTGAAAATCATAAACTAGTAGATTAGTTTCATTGCTAGTAATAGTACTAGCAGCAGCAAGAATAGTTCCCTCAACATAAAGGTGAAAAGTACTGGGCTTCACAAGCAACTGAAATACATGCCACATGAATATACAGTGGCAATCATTGATCATTTTTGTCGAGAGGATAACACAATTTGAACATGCTATTAAAAATGTTTTCTCTCAGTTTTGCTTCCATCTAGGATGTTATCAGCAATTTCAGTGTTGCACTTCAGTTTTTAAGGCTGTCAGGCACTACCAGATTCATATACCTGACATTACAAACACATTTATGACTTGCAGTTTATATTTTTATGTGTATACATATATACACATATAAATAATTTATGTGCATGTGAGTGTTCAGTTGCTCAGTCGTGTCTGACTCTTCACAACCCCATGGGATATAGCCCGCTAGGCTCCTCTGTACATGGGCTTTTCCAGGCAAAAATACTGGAGTGGGTTGCCATTTCTTCCTCCAGGGAATCTTTCTGATCCAGGGATTGAACCCACATCTTCTGTGTCTCCTGCCTTGGCAGGTAGATTCTTTACCAATGAACCACCTGGAAATCCCCCCAAAGTTCTCCCTGACCAGGAATTGAACCCAGGCCGTGGCAGTAAAAGCACGGAATCCTAGTCACTAGATCACCAAAGAAAGTCATATAATTCAATTATTTCTAAGCAATGTTTTGTCACTAATAACAATGGGTTTGAGTTTTCCAATAATACAAAATCCATCCATATTCTTTAGGCTTGACCTGTCTCCTTCTAAGGTCTTCTGAAACTTACCAATCCTTTGCAACTTTGGGTTTGATGTTATCTTCAACTTAACTTTAGGCCAAAGTTCCAAGTCACTACAGACTTAATCAGCCTCTACCCACCTATATCTTATTGGCAAATCAATAATCAAGTTGGGAGAGAAAATTCAATTAGCATACTGGATTTTCATATTAAGAACCAATTCTTAAAAATTTATTTGGAAATTAATTCATACTTAAAGGTAAGCAAAAAATAAAACAAAGAAACCTGGACACACTTTAATCAGATGTATCTGTTGTGAGTATTTTATCCCTTTTGGGAGAGAGAGAGAATTGATAGATATTGATATACATACAGATAATTTCATAATATTTTTTAAACTATGCAAGGGCAAGTTATATTCATCTTCATCCTAAAACATGATACATACTTTTATCTAGTGTATCTTTCATATTCCACTTTCGTCAGTTGGTCCAAAAGTATCCTTTAGAGGGCATTGCTTTCCTCCAACTGAGGAGGATCTAGATTAGTATGTGGTATCACATACTGTTGTCATATCTTGTTAGGTTTCTGTAATCTAGAACAGTTTCATAGCCTTTCTTTGCCCTTTACTCATTGAATCAAGTAAGATGTTGCCTGATTTTTCCCTGGTATAATTACTGTTGTTGTTTTTTTTTTTTCCCTCCTCCTTTTCAACTATTGAGCAGTCTATAAAGAGTCACTTTGTGCTGTGCTGTGCTTAGTTGCCGGAGAAGGCAATGGCACCCCACTCCAGTACTCTGGCCTGGAAAATCCCATGGACGGAGGAGCCTGGTAGGCTGCAGTCCATGAGGTCACTAAGAGTTGGACATGACTGCGTGACTTCACTTTCACTTTTCTGCATTGGAGAAGGAAATGGCAACCCACTCCAGTGTTCTTGCCTGGAGAATCCCAGGGACGGGGAAGCCTGGTGGGCTGCCGTCTATGGGGTCACACAGAGTCGGACACGACTGAAGTGACTTAGCAGCAGCAGCAGCAGTGCTTAGTTGCTCAGTCGTGTCTGACTCTTTGCGACCCCACGAACTGCAGCCTGCCAGGCTCCTCTATCCATGGGAATTCTCCAGGCAAGAATACTGGAGTGGGTTGTTATGTCCTCCTCCAGGGGAGGGGATCTTCCCTATCCAGGGATCAAACGCAGGCCTCCCACATTGCAGACATATTCTTTATGGTCTGAACCACCAGGGAAAGCCAAGAATACTGGACTGGGTAAACTATCCCTTCTCCAGGGGATCTTCCAAACCCAGGAATCAAACTGGCGTCTCCTACATTGCAGGCAGATTCTTTACCAGCTGAGTTACGAGCGAAGCCCAAAGAGTCACTTTAAGACCATACAAATATTCTGCTCCGTATTATAATTCCTCTCAAGATCCAGCCTCCGTTGATGATTCTTGCATTAGCCAAACTTTACTATGATTGTTGTAAAATTATTTTTCAATTCCAGTACTCCCTCTTACAGTTACCAGCTAACTCTCAGAATTCTACATTAAGAAAGAGCTTTTATCCCACTTTAATTTATATATTTATCTATTATTATCAATGTATACATGAATTTTTATTTTTATCAATGGTTTACTTAATTATTGGCGCTCATATTGTCTCAGATTTGGCCAGGGGAAGCCTTTTCAAGCATCCTTGTGATATATTCCAATAAAATCAAAACATTATTATTACATTTTTAGTATAATGAGATGTTCCAGGTTTGTCTTGTGTCTACCTTATCATAGCCCTGGGATTAGCCATTTCTCCAAATAGCTCTGAGGAAGTTTTTGTTGTTGTTGTTGCTGTAGTTATTGTGTTACATGTTTTGAGAAAGTTAAGGTCTCAGGATTTATTAATTATATTGTCAATCTGTTTTTTCCCATCTTTTAACATTTTAATGACATTTCAAGAAGAATGAGTTGCTCTAACTTGGAAATTCCTGTCTAAGAACTCTTCTTGCTATCTTACATAAACCTGAATTAACACCACCTCTAATTTGTGGGGACAGGGTTGTGTGTGTCAAAAGAGACAAAGTATCTATTTCATTTTAAAATCTGAGTACCTGTAAAGTTTTGCATATGCATGCCTACTGAATATATTTAAGCACATATATATTCACCAACATATAATTAAAGAATACAGAAGCTAAACTAGGCTATTTCCTGTTTTCTCCAAATTGTGAGGGATGAGTTTTATTTAAATCCTTAGGAGAAAAGACAAGGCAAAGGCAAGTGAAAGAGTATAATTTTCAATGTTCAAAAATCTTTTTTGGTGCAATCATACATAAAGAGATAAAGGAAAAGCTAGATTTTTTGTGGTGTTGACTGTGGCTCCAGATGTGTTGTGAATCACCATACTGGAAGAGAAAGACTAGCTACAAGCCAAAGGTCTAGACAAATAAAAATTCTGTATGAAGCGATTTAGTTATAGCAAACTCTTTTTCCTGAAGCAATCTAACAGAAGGTGAGGACGGCTGCATATCACTTATGGAAAGGCAGAACAACTGTGATTTGGTTGATGAAGTGCCCTAACCATAGCATTTCTGGCTCCAAGAATAGTCCATGCTAACTATAGCTATCTTTTCTGAAGCTATCTTTTTTGAAGCTGAGAAAATGAATATGAGCTCTTTGCGGCATAGAGATGAGGAAGTTCCATTTCCAGGGAATCATTTTTCTCTGTCTTGGAAGAGAATAGCCAGACTACTCAGAAAGCAATGAAAAACAGGAGGTTTGAAAGTTGTGTGCACACTGACGTGTGCTCTGGCTGCAGCCAGTCCTCTCTAATCTCTGGGAGGAGTGCAGTGTCATTCACAGGAAATTAAAGTATCAAAGGATGAATTTAACTATGTAGTAGAGAATGTGCTTCTATCAAAAGAAAATTGCGATCTGGCTAAGAATATCTTCATTATTAATTCACCCCACCCCCCTCCTTTCTCTTGCTTTTTGGAAAAGGACTTTTTTGTAAAATAATGCGAGATGATATTCACAGGAAAAAAAAAAAAACATGCAACATTTGATAGTGTTATTTCTTCTGGTCCCAGCAACTGCCTTTGACCTATGAGAGACAATAATATCTCTCAAATATCTCTCAAGTAATATCTCTCAAAACAATTTCAAACCCAAGAAGTTATACCCTGTGGAAGCCAAATCTAAGAAATAACTTCAGCATTTGCTAAATCATATTGTGGCTTTGCAATCATGGAAATGTAATAGATGGTCCTCTTGCAGTTCTACATGAGAAGTGTGTTCTCTGTTAACTTCCAGAATAAATCTTTTTGTTCTGGACAACAAATCTTCACCCTTATCATTGTCTTCCTCTCAGCATTAATTAAGCAACCATGTGCTATCTAGGATTTACTTTAAGAACTGACTTAGTAGAAAGCAAGTCTCTCATAGTAGGATTTATGGACACCCATCATATGAACTGACATTTCATAACTACAGACTGTGCTTCTTGGCCCTATATATGGTATTTGCAACTATTTCCTGAACACCTCCATTTGGATGTTCCTCATATATTTCCTCAATACTTTAGCCACCTGATGCAAAGAGCCAACTCATTGTAAAATACACTGATGCTGGGAAAGACTGGAGGCAGGAGGAGAAGGGGGCAACAGAAGATGAGTTGGTTGGATGACATCATCTATTCAATGGACATAGTTTGAGCAAACTCCAGGAGATAGTGAGGGACAGGGGAGCCTGGCATGCTACAGTCCATGGGGCCACAAAGAGTCAGACATGACTTAGCTACTTTGTACAACAACAACAGCAACAAAAATTCATCTGCAAACAGAGTTTTACTTCTTTTTCAATCTGGATTCCTTTTATTTCTTTTTCTTCTCTGATTGCTGTGGCTAGAAATTCCAAAATTATGTTGAATAATAGTGGTGAGAGTGGGCACCTTTGTCTTGTTCCAGATCTTAGAGAAAGATGATTTTAGTTTTTCACCAATGAAAATAAGTTTTAAAGTCTGGTTCAAAATTGGGAAGGCTGTATATTGTCACTCTGCTTATTTAACTTATATGCAGACTACATCATGCAAAGCATGGGGTTGGGTGAATCACAAGCTGGAATTAAGATTGCTGGGAAAAATATCAATAACCTCAGATATGCAGATGACACCACCCTTATGGCAGAAAGAGAAGAGGAACTAGAGTCTCTTGAAAAGGGTGAAAGAAGAATGTGGAAAATCTAGCTTAAAACTCAACATTCAAAAAATGGAATTGGAAGGACTGAAGCTCCAATGCTTTGGCCACCTTATGCAAGGAGCCAACTCATTGGAAAAACCCTGATGCTGGGAAAGATTGAAGGCAAAAGGAGAAGGGGGCAGCAGAGGATGAGATGGTTAGATAGCATCACTGACTCAATGGACATGAGTTTGAGCAAACTCCAGGAGATGGTGAAAGACAGGGAAGACTAGCATGCTGCAGTCTATGAGGTCGCAAAGATTCAGACACAGCTGAGTGACTGAACAACAGCAACAACATATATTTCACATTCAGTAAGTTAAAAAATGAGCTAGTTTTCCTTATAGACAAAGCTTAATTATCCTTCTGACTTCCTCCTGGGCTTGTAAGCTTCAATATCTTTGTTATTGTTGATTCTTCTTTAAACCTCACACTGAGTGCACAATTTATGGGGATTCTTTTACAGTGTCTCTAGCACTCAACTCTTGTTTTCAGTCTTTGTTGCTATCAACTTGGCTCAGGCATTGCCATTCCTCTGTAAATAAACACTCCATTCCTTTCTCCAGGGGATCTTTCCAATCCAGGGATCAAACCTGGGTCTCCTGCATTGCAGGTGGGTTTTTTACCATCTGAGCCACCAGGAAAGCCCCTATGAATAAATGCTGTTTACAAATGTATATTTCATAACCATATACTCTTGTGTCCTAAAAGGAAGCTGATACTCTTCCTCTTGAGCTGATACTCCCTTTCTTTATCTCCCACCAAACTCACAGGAGGCTAAAATATGAAAGTGGACAGGGTTGGAGCACAGGTGATCCTGAAGCTGATGCCCACTCACTGGTGAATGAGGTCAAGTACTGGAGTTATTGCCAGCCCATTGGTAAGTGGGGCAAAGTCCTTGGCCCTCTGGTATTTGGGGATGGGTTCTGGGGTGAAAGAAAGTAAAAGTGAAAGTCTCTCAGTCGTGTCTGACTCTTTGTGACCCCATGGGCTGTCCCTGGAATTCTCCAGGCCAGAATACTGGAGTGGGTAGCCTTTCCCTTCTCCAGGGGATCTTCCCAACCCAGGGATTGAACCTAGGTCTCCCGCACTGCAGGCAGATTCTTTACCAGCTGAGCCACAAGGGAAGCCCAAGAACACTGGAGTGGGTAGCCTATCTTCCCAACCCAGGAATCAAACCAACTGCATTGCAGGTGGATTCTTTACCAACTGAGTTATCAGGGAAGCCCTACTATTGGGGGTTACTGTGGGCTAAAAAACAGATGGCCTGCTTTTGGGGGCGGGCCATGTCCCACCCAGCTAGCTGTTTGGCTTGGGGCATCCAAGGACTGGTGCTGATTAGTTGGTGGGTGGGACAGCGTCCAAACACTAATAAACTAGAGAGAGAATTCCAAAATTGTTCTTACCAGTGCCAGTGTCCTTGTGGTGAGATAAGCTCCCAAAGGACTGCTGCCAGTGTCTATGCCACCAAGGTGAGTTTCAGTTGTCTCCTACCTCTCCAGAAGGCTCTCAAAGATCGGCAAGTGTGTCTGATTCAGGTAAATTATTGTTTCTATCCTGAATCTCAGAGTGTGTGAGATTTTGTGTTCACCCTTTAAGAATGGAGTCTATTTATCACAGCTAGCTGACTGTTCCAAAAGTAAACTCCACTGGCCTTTAGCACCAAATGCTCTGGGGTGGGGGTGGGGGGTTGTCTTTCCAGTGCAGGACTCCCAGGCTGGGGAGCTTGATGTAGCTCTCATTCTTCGGGAAATTTTCAGCAATTGTAATTGTGGGTCATCTAACTAGGGATATGGGTCTTGACTATAATATGTTTCCACCTCTCCTACCTGTCTCATTGTGGTTCCTTCTTTATCTTTAGCTATAGATTTTTTTTCTACTAGTCTTCAGGTCACTGTCATGGATAGCTGCTCTGTAAATAGTTGCAATTTTGGTGTGTTTGTGGGAGGAGGTGAGTTCAGGGTCTTCCCACTCTACCATTTTTGTCACTTTGCCAAGAGACAATATTTTAGTTTGAGTTTGAAGGCAGAAAAAATAATGCTTTCCCAGATCAAAAGGAATCAGGCAGGAGGAGTTCCTTCTTTCTCAGCCTCTTTGTTCTATTCAAACCTTCAACTGATTGAATGAAGCCTACTTATATTGGGGGGGGGGGGAGGCAATCTACTCTACTCAGTCTAATAGCTCAAATGTTATTCTCATCCACAAATATCCTCATAAAATACACCCAGAATAATGTTTGAAAAAACGTCTGGGCACCCCATGCTGCAGTAAAGTTGACACATAAAATTAACACTCATATTACTGAAAGCAATCTACATTCAATGCAGTCTCTATCAAAATTCCAATGTCATTTTCTGCAGAAACAGAAAAAATTCTACAGATCATATGGAATCTCAAGGGACTCCATACAGCCAAGAAAATCTTGAAGAAGACAATTTGAGGACTCCCAATTCTTGATTTCAAAATTCACTACAAAGCTACAGTAATCAAAACAGCATTGTATTGGCATAAAGTCTGAGATATACACCAATGAAACAGAATAAAGAGCCTAGAAATTAACATTCATGTATGTGGTCAAATGGTCTTTCACAAGGATGCCAATATACAACAGGGTCTCCACAAATGTTGTTAAAAAATGGATATCTCCATCTAAAAGAAACAAGTTAAACATTTACCTTACATCATATGCAAAAATTAACTCAAAATTTCTTAAAGACAAAAACATAAGACTTAAAAGTATAAAACTCCTGAAAGAAAATATAAGAGGAAAACTTTAAGACATTGCATTTGGGAATTATTTTTTTGGATATGACACCAAAGCCTAGGCAACTGTGACAACAAAAAAATAGACAAATAGAACTACATCAAACTTAAAAAAAAAAAAACTGCTTTACAAAGAAAACAACAAAATGAAAAGGCAAATTATGAAATGGGAGAAAATATTTGCAAGTCATATATCTGATAAAGGGTTAATAACTAGAATATACAAAGAACTCATGTGACTCGACAACAAATAACCTCATTAATATATGGACTACAAACGAGATGGAGAAATGGCCAATAACAAGCATATGCAAATATATACACATTACCAACCATTCAGTCAGTTAAGTCACTCAGTCATGTCCGACTCTTTGTGACCCCATGAATCGAAGCACGCCAGGCCTCCCTGTCTTCCAGAGTTCACTCAGACTCACGTCCATCAAGTCAGTGATGCCATCCAGCCATCTCATCCTCTGTCGTCCCCTTCTCCTCCTGCCCCCAATCCCTCCCAACATCAGAGTCTTTTCCAATGAGTCAACTCTTCACATGAGGTGGCCAAAATACTGGAGTTTCAGCTTTAGCATCATTCCTTCCAAAGAAATTCCAGGGCTGATCTCCTTTAGAATGGACTGGTTGGATCTCCTTGCAGTCCAAGGGACTCTCAAGAGTCTTCTCCAACAACACAGTTCAAAAGCATCAATCCTTCGGCGCTCAGGTTTCTTCACAGTCCAACTCTCACATCCATACATGACCACTAGAAAAACAATAGCCTTGACTAGATGGACCTTTGTTGGCAAAGTAATGTCACTCTGCTTTTCAATATGCTATCTAGGTTGGTCATAACGTTCCTTCCAAGGAGTAAGTGTCTTTTAATTTCATGCTGCAGTCACCATCTGCAGTGATTTTGGAGTCCAAAAAAATAAAGTCTGACACTGTTTCCACTGTTTCCCCATCTATTTCCCATGAAGTGATGGGACTGGACGCCATGATCTTCATTTTCTGTATGTTGAGCTTTAAGCCAGCTTTTTCAGTCTCCACTTTCACTTTCATCAAGAGGCTTTTTAGTTCCTCTTCACTTTCTGCCATAAGGGTGGTGTCATCTGCATATCTGAGGTTATTGATATTTCTCCTGGCAATCTTGATTCCAGCTTGTGCTTCTTGCAGCCCAGCATTTTTCATGATGTACTCTGCATATAAGTTAAATAAGCAGGGTGACAATATACAGCCTTGATGTACTCTTTTTCCTATTTGGAACCAGTCTGTTGTTCCATGTCCAGTTCTAACTGTTGCTTTCTGACCTGCATATAAGTTTCTCAAGAGCCAGGTCAGGTGATCTGGTATTCCCATATCTTTCAGGATTTTCCACAGTTTATTGTGATCCACACAGTCAAAGGGTTTGGCATAGTCAATAAAGCAGAAATAGCTGTTTTTCTGGAATTCTGTTGCTTTTTCCACGATCCAGCAGATGTTGGCAATTTGATCCGTGGTTCCTCTGCCTTTTTTAAAACCAGCTTGAACATCAGGAAGTTCACGGTTCATGTATTGCTGAAGCCTGGCTTGGAGAATTTTGAGCATTACTTTACTAGCATGTGAGATGAGTGCAATTGTGCGGTATAAATAAGGTAAAATAATAGCAAATGAAACAACTGACCAAGGATTAATTTCCAAAATATACAAGCAGTTCATAAAACTCAATACCAGAAAAACAAATAACCTAATCAAAAAGTGGGCAAAAGACCTAAACAGACATTTATCCGAAGAAGACATCAGTTCAGTTCAATCACTCAGTCATGTCCGACTCTGTGACCCCATGAATCGCACACACCAGGCCTCCCTGTCCATTACCAACTCCAGGAGTCCACCCAAACCCATGTCCATCGAGTTGGTGATGCCATCCAGCCATCTCATCCTCTGTCATCCCCTTCTCCTCCTGTCCCCGATCCCTCCCAGCATCAGGGTGTTTTTAATGAGTCAATTCTTCGCTTGTGGTGGCCAAAGTATTGGAGTTTCCGCTTTAGCATCAGTCCTTCCAGTAAACACCCAAGACGGATCTCCTTTAGAATGGACTAGTTGGATCTCTTGCAGTCTAAGGGACTCTCAAGAGTCTTGTCCAACACTACAGTTCAAATGCATCAATTCTTTGGTGCTCAGCTTTCTTCACAGTCCAACTCTCACATCCATACATGACCACTGGAAAAACCAGAGCCTTGACTAGAAAGACCTTTGTTGACAAAGGAATATCTCTCCTTTTCAATATGCTATCTAGTTTGGTCATAACTTTCCTCCCAAGGAGTAAGTGTCTTTTAAATTCGTGGCTACAGTCACCATTTGCAGTAATTTTGAAGCCCCCCAAAATAAAGTCTGACACTGTTTCCACTGTTTCCCCATCTATTTCCCATGAAGTATATCCAGGGTTTACAGCATGCCCACTAGCCTCATGCTGTTCGATGGAAAGGATTTATAAACTCCAATGTTGGAACACCCCCAGGGGGATCAAAAGTATTTCATTTTTTCTTTTTTATGTCACTGTAGCAGGGTATAATACGATCCTATGTTAACAAAGAAAAAATGTTGTTGTTCAGTCACCAAGCTTTGTCCAAATCTTTGTGATCCCATGGGCTGCAGCCCACCAGGCTTCCTTGTCCTTCACTATCTCTCACAGTTTGCTCAACCTCTTGTTCATTGAGTCAGTGATGCCATCCAATCATCTGATCCTCTGTTGCTCCCTTCTTTTCCTGCCTTCAGTCTTTACCAATATCAGGGTCTTTTCCAATTCGTCAGCTCTTCACATCAGGTTTCCAAAGTACTGGAGCTTCAGCTTCAGCATCAGTCCTTCCAAATGAATATTCAGGTTTTATTTCCTTTGGGATTGACTGGTTTGATCTCTTTGCTGTCCAAGGGACTCTCAAGAGTCTTCTCCAGCACCACAATTTGAAAGCATAAATATTTGGTTCTCAGTCTTCTTTATAGTTCAACTCTCACATCCATACATGACTACTGGAAAAACCATAACTTTGACTATATGAACCTTTGTCTGCAAAGTGATGTTCAGTTCAGTTCAGTCCAGTCACTCAGTTGTCTCCAACTCTTTGCGACCCCATGGACCTCAGCATGCCAGGGTTCCTTGTCCATCACCAACACCTGGAGCTTGCTCAAACTCGTGTCCATTGAGTCAGTGAAGCCAACCAACCATCTCATCCTCTGTTGTCCACTTCTCCTCCTGTCTTCAATCTTTCCCAGCATCACGGTCTTTTCTAATGAGTGAGTTCTTTGTGTAAGGTGACCAAAGTAATGGAGCTTCACCTTCAGCATCAGTCTTTCCAATGAATATTCAAGACTGATTTCCTTTAGGAAAGTGATGTCTCTGCTTTTAAATACACTGTCTAGGTTTGTCATAGCTTTCCTCTAAGGAACAATTGTCCTTTAATTTCATGGCTGAATTCAGCATCTGCAGTGATTTTGGAGCCCAAGAAATAAAATATGTCACTGTTTCCACATTTTCCCCATGTATCTACCATGAAGTGCCAGAAATGGATGCCATAATCTTAGTTTTCTGAGTGTTGAGGTTTAAGCTGGCTTTTTCACATTCCTCTTTCACCCTCATCAAAAGGCTTTTTAGTTCCTCTTCTCCGTCTACCATTAGAGTGGTAACATCTGCATATCTGAGGTTGTTGATATTTCTCCTGGCATTCTTGATTCCCACTTGTGATTCATCCAGCCCCACATTTTGCATAATGTACTGTGTATATAAGTTAAATTACTGGTGACGGTATGCAGCCTTGACCTACTCTTTTCCCAATTTGGAAACAGTCCATTGTTCCATGTCTGGTTCTAGCTATTGCTTTTTGACTTGTATACAGGTTTCTCAGGAGGTGGGTAGGGTGGTCTGATATTCCCATCTCTTTAGGGATTTTCCACAGTTTGCGTGATCCACACAGTCAAAGGCTCTAGCACAGTCAATGAGGCAGATGTAGATGTTTTTCTGGAACTCTCTTGCTTTTTCTATGATTCAGCAGATGTTGGCAATCTGATCTCTGGTACCTCTGCCTTTTCTAAACCCAGCTTGTATATCTGAAAATTCTCGGTTAGCATATTGCTGAAGTGTAGCTTAAAGGATTTTGAGCACTACCTTGCTGTCATGCAAACCACCATCCATAGTTCTTCAGGCACTCTATCTATCAGATCTAATCCCTTGAATCTATTCACCATCCCCACTGCATAATCATAATGGATTTGACTTAGCTCTACCTAAATGGCCTAGTGGTTTTCCCTATTTTCTTCAATTTAAGTGTGAAGTTTGCAGTAAGATGTTCATGATCTGAGCCACAGTCAGCTCCAGGTCTTGTTTGTGCTGACTGTATAGAGCTCTATCTTCAACTGCAAAGAATATAATCAATCTGATTTTGGTATTGACCATCTAGTGATGTCCATGTGTAGAGTCGTCTCTTTTGTTGTTGTAAGAGGGTCTTTGCTATGACCAGTGTGTTCTATTGGCAAAACTCTGTTAGCCTTTGCCCTGCTTCATTTTTTACTCCAAGAGAACTGGGCCAAAATGGAAACAATGTTTAGTTGTAGATGTGTCTGGTTGTGAAACTAAAGTCCAATGTTGTAAAAAGCAAAATTGCACAGGAATCTGGAATGTTAAGTCCATGAGTCCAGGTAAATTTGATGTGGTTGGTCAAGCAATAGCAAGATTGAACATTGACATTTTAGGAATCAGTGAACTAAAATGGATGGAAATGGACAAATTTGATTCAGATGACCATTATATCTACTACTATGGGCAAGAATCCCTTAAAAGAAATGGAGTAGCCCTCATAATCAACAAGAGTCCAAAATGCAGTACTTGGGTGCAATCTTAAGAAATACTAGGCCTCTGCATTTGCAGCCCTGAAAATGAGAGTAATCCTGAAAAGTACAGCTTTTTGGCTTCCCCAGTGAATCATTTGTCAGTGCACAAATAATATTCCAGTGAGAGGTTTCTTAGAATGAATTCTCTCCATTTTAAACATTAGGAATTCATACCTCTGAGCCTCCCCTGGGCAGCATACTAGAAGTCAGCTTTAAAAAGATAAGTTAAGGATTTCTCTTTCTTTCAATTTTGTCTAACTGTTGTGCTGTGTCCTTTCAAAAGACAGGGTACTATTTTAAGTAGCTAGAAAATGGCAGGGACATATGTTCACTCCACAGCTCACACAAACATGAAACTACACTTTACATATCTATTTAAATCCATACCAAAATGCATAAAAGGGCTCATTCTTTATTTGAAAGCTATCTTTGGAAAGGCTGCCTCCTTAGGAACCATCACTGTAATTGATATTCAGATGTATATATCAGTTTGAAAAGATCAGGAGATAATTCATACTTTACAAGATAGTTATTAAGACTACTGCAAGTTAACTCTAGTTTAAATATATGAAATTGTAGGTATTTCTAGTGTATTCATTTGATTCCAAAATAGAAAATATAATCATGTCAATGAAAATGCACGAGAAAAGTTATGTATTTGATTACTCTGGAAACAAAGATTATTCAATAATGCTTCATTTTATGCATATATACCTTCTGTAAAAATGTATCAATTGTATCTTTAATTTGGACACATTTCTGACATAAAAAATTAATGTGATTTCAATGCAACCCAGACTGAACGTACCATATCAAGATTATTGTGATGTGAGGTTCTTCAGGGCTTGAATAAATTCAGAAATAGGAAAAAATTTTCAGGCCACTATTATACAAACAAAAGTTGATCATACGGTGACCATATGTCAACAGATTTTTTAAAAATTAAATCAATTGTATTTTATGTAGGCACATAAGTTTGCCATTTGACTAACTTTCTTATTCCTAATTAATGTAATTCAACAGAAATTTATTGCATATGTTTTCTTTATCTTTTTCTCTCAACTCTAAATAAATTGATCCTATTTCTTCTTGCATCCAGAGCCCTATTACCTTTTAGGTAAAAAAAAAAAAAAAAAATCTTCCATAAAGTTTCACTTTCTACTAGTACATCTGTTCTAAAATAGCTGTACTTTAGTCCAGAGTGGGCCAGGCTATGAAGATAAATCAGGCAAAGCACCAAGGTGAGGTAAAAAATAAAATGAATTTTCTGAAAGCTCTTGGAAGGAAAGTGATGTTTCATATATCAGTACTGTATTATAGTCTGAAAAGGATTCCCTTGTGGCTCAGTGGTAAAGAATCTTCCTGCCAGTGTAGGAGTAACAGGAGACACAGGTTCCATCCCTGGATTGGGAAGAGCCTCTGGAGGAGAAAACGGCAACTCACTCCAGTATTCTTGCCAGAATAATCCAATAGATAGAAGAACCTGGCTGGCTATAGTAGGGGATCACAAAGAGTCAAGACTGAGCAGTAATCAGATGAGATAGTCAGAAAGCAAGTGATCAGTAACTTTGACTGCATTATTATAATATTTAATTTTCCTATGAGGTTAGAATATTATTTACCCTTATTATCCTCAGTTAACAGATAATGAAACTTTCGTTGTTCCCATAGACTTTTTCATACAAATATTAAACTTATTTAGTTCCTTTCCAAGGAAAGCCACATTCAGGTTATGATTGGAACTCAGTCTAAAAGTTCCTGACTTATTATTGGTAGTATAGGAACAAAAGTACCACTATATAGATATGCATATATCAGGATATAATACACAACAGCTTGACTTTTAATAGTACAAAGATTGGAACTGATCTAAATAAACATCCAATAGTGGAATACATTGTAGTGTATCTAAACTACAGACTTTGAGACTCTAGGAAAAAAGAGTACATTCTATCTCTATATCTTGACCTGGATGGGTGTAAAATATATCTTATTAAGTGAAAATGTAATTTTAAAAGTAATGTGTATAATATGAACCCATGTTTGTAAGAGAAAGTTATAGAAAAGCACGTGCTAGACTAAGGACATTGGTTCAGTTCAGTTGCTCAGTCATGTTCGACTCTTTGCAACCCCATGGACTGCAGCACGCCAGGCCTCCCTGTGCATCATCAACTCCCGGAGTTTACTCAAACTCATGTCCCTTGTGTTAGTGATGCCATCCAACCATCTCATCTTCTGTCATCCCCTTTTCCTCGTGCATTCAATCTTTGCCAATGAGTCAGTTCTTCGCATTAAGTGTCCAAAGTATTGGAGTTTCAGCTTCAGCATCATTCTTTCCAATGAATATTCAGGACTGATTTCCTTTAGGATGGACTGCTTGGGTTTCCTTGCTGCCCAAGGGATTCTCAAGAGTCTTCTCCAACACCACAGTTCAAAAACATCAATTCTTCTGCACTCAGCTTTCTTTATAGTCCAACTCTCACATCCATACATGACTACTGGAAAAACCATAGCTTTGACTAGATGGACCTTTGTTGGCAAAGTAATGTCTCTGCTTTTTAATATGCTGTCTTCATGGCTGCAGTCACCATTTGCAGTAATTTGGACATTGGTTATGTCAGTGGAATGCATATGGAGAAGAGTTGGGGAAATGGTAGTGTTTATTTTTTATATTTCTTTTTTATATATATTACAATGATCATATATTACTTTTATAATTAAAAAGGAATAAACCATAATGTCTTACAAAAACCAAAAACAAACAGCAAGGTATTATAGTGATTTTTCTCTAAGTGATGCATTATTGTTGCTTATAATGGCACCCCACTCCAGTACTTTGCCTGGAAAATCCCATGGCTGGAGGAGCCTGGTAGGCTGCAGTCCATGGGGTCGCTAAGAGTCGGACACGACTGAGTGACTTCACTTTCATGCATTGGAGAAGGAAATGGCAGCCCACTCCAGTGTTCTTGCCTGGAGAATCCCAGGGACGGGGGAGCCTGGTGACTGCCGTCTATGGGGTCACAGAGTCAGACACGACTGAAGTGACTTAGCAGCAGCATATTATTCACATTGTTTTACTGTTGTAGCATGAATAAAAGTTATTTTATTGAGTAAATAATAGTTGCCTCACAGAGTTGTTGTAAAGATCAAATGAATTATGAAAATGGGGCCCCCAACAGATAGAATACCCAATGATAACAGCTGCCCTGGTCATAGTGGTAGTAGGTCAGAAGAGAAATAATTTTATGTATTTGCAGAGATAAGGAGGAAGGTAGTATTTGAGATGGATCTTGAAGAAGGAGTAGGACTTCCATATATGAATATGGGGGTGATGGGCAAGGAGATGACAAACACAGAATATGTTCAGGGAAATTGATTATAAGAAATGTGTTTTTAAAAAATTGACAAAAGAAAAGAAAAGAGGGTGATGGTGCTTTTAAAGAATTATCAAATTCAAGAAATGTGTTTTAAGGTAGGGAGAAACCTGAGAACGTCTGCAAGCAGAAGACAAACAGATTGAAGATTGAATTTGAGAATTAATTAAGCCCACGTGACTAGGTACTCCAGCTTGTCTGCCTCTCGGTGAGTGATCATACCATCATGATTATCTGGATCATGAAGATCTTTTTTGTATAGTTCTTCTGTGTATTCTTGCCACCTTTTCTTAATGTCTTCTGCTTCTGTTAGGTCCATACCATTTCTGACCTTTATTGTGCCCATCTTTCCATGGGATGTTACCTTGCTATCTCTAATTTTTTTGAAGAGATCTCTAGTCTTTCTCATTCTATTGTTTTCCTCTGTTTCTTTGCATTGATCATTGAGAAAGGCTTTCTTATCTCTCCTTGCTATTCTTTGGATCTCTGCATTCAGATGGGTATATATTTCCTTTTCTTCGCCTTTAGCGTCTCTTGTTTTCTCAGCTATTTGTAAGCTGAGATGACCATTTTGCCTTTTGCATTTCTTTTTCTTGGGGATGGTCTTGATCACTGCCTCCTGTACAATGTCATGAGCCTCCATCCATAGTTCTTCAAGCATCCTGTCTATCAGATCTAATCCCTTGAATCTATTTGTCACTTCCACTGTATAATTTGTCATTTTTGAAAATATTTTGAATGTTCAATCTTGCCACCTCCTGATTGACCACTTCCAATTTACCCTGATGCATGGAACTAACATTTCAGGTTTCTATGCAATATTATTCTTTACAACATCGAACTTTACTTCCATCACAG
This sequence comes from Bos indicus, assembly GCF_029378745.1. NCBI lineage: Eukaryota > Metazoa > Chordata > Mammalia > Artiodactyla > Bovidae > Bos > Bos indicus. Next base: position 72,406,236 of record NC_091789.1, read on the forward strand.
TCACATTCACAACTGGGCATTGCTTTCACTTTGGATCTGTCTTTTCACTCTTTCTGGAGTTATTTTCCACTCTTCTCCAGGAGCATATTGGGCACCTACTGACCTGGGGAGGTCATCTTTCAGTGTCATATCTTTTTGAGTTTTCATACTGTTCATGGGGTTCTCAAGGCAAGAATATTGAAGTGGTTTGCTCTTCCCTTCTCCAGCAGACCACGTTTTGTCAGAACTCTCCACCCTGACCTGTTTGTCTTGGGTGGTCGTACACAGCATGCTCATAGTTTCACTGTTAGACAAGGCTGTGGTCCATGTGATCAGTTTGATTAGTTTTCTGTGTGATTTTCATTCTGTCTGTCCTCTGACAGATAAGGATAAATGGCTTATGGAGGCTTCCAGATGTGAGAGACTGACTGTGGAGGAGTTCAACTCAGTTCAGTAGCTCAGTCGTGTCCAACTCTTTGTGACCCCATGGGCTGCAGCACACCAGGCATCCCTGTCCATCACCAACGCCTAGAGCTTGCTCAAACTCATGTCTGTTGGGCCAGTTAAGCCATCCATCCATCTCATCCTCTGCCATCCCCTTCTCCTCCTGCCTTCAATCTTTCCCAGCATCAGGGTCTTTTCAAATAAGTCAGTTCTTTGCATCATGTGGCCAAAGTATTGCAGTTTCAGCTTCAACATCAGTTCTTCCAATGAATATTCAGGGCTGATTTCCTTTAGGATGGAGTGGTTGGAAACTGGGTCTTATTCTGATGGGTGGGGCCATGCTCAGTAAATCTTTAATCAAATTTTCTGTTGAATGGGTGGAGCGGTGTTCCCTCCCTGTTGTTTGACCTGAGACCAAACTATGGTAAGGGTAGTAAAGATAATAGCGACCTCCTTCAAAAGCACTTGGGCACCCACTGTTGTATTCAGTGCCCCTGACCCCACAGCAGGCCACTGTTGACCCATGCCTCCACTGGAGACTCCTGGACACTCACAGGCAAGTCTGGGTCAGTCTCTTCTGGAGTCACTGCTCCTTACTCCTGGGTTCTGGTGCACACAAAGTTTTGTTTATGCCCTCCAAGAGTCTGTTTCCCCAGTCCTCTGTAAGTCCTGCTATCAAATCCCAGTGACCTCCAAAGTCAAATTCCCTGGGGGTTCTCAGTATGCCAGAAAATTTGGAAAAATCAGCAGTGGCCACAGGACTAGAAAAGGTCAGTTTTCATCCCAATCTCAAAGAAAGGCAATGCCAAAGAATGTTCAAACTACTGCACAATTTCAGTCATCTCACACGCTAGCAAAGTAATGCTCAAAATTCTCCAAGCCAGGCCTCAACAGTGCGTGACCTGAGAACTTCCTGATGTTCAAGCTGGATTAGAAAAGGCAGAGGAACCAGAGATCAAATTGCCAACATCTGCTGGATTATTGAAAAATCAACAGAGTTCCAGAAAAACATCTACTTCTGCTTTATTGACTATGCCAAAATCTTTGACTGTTTGAATTCTGAAAGACATGGGAATACCAGACCACCTTACCTGCCTCCTGAGAAATCTATATGCAGGTCAAGAAGCAACAGTTAGCACTGGACATGGAGCAATCAACTAGTTCCAAATTGGGAAAGGAGTATATCAAGGCTGTGTATTGTAACTCTGCTTATTTAATTTAAATGCAGAGGACATCATGTGAAATGCTAGGCTGGATGAAACACAAGCTGGAATGAAGGTTTCCAGGAGAAATATCAATAATCTCAGATACACAGATGACACCACTCTTATGGCAGAAAGCGAAGAACTAAAGAGCCTCTTGATGAAAGTGAAAGAGGAGTGTGAAAAAGCTGTCCTAAATCTCAACATTCCAGAAACTAAGATCATGGCATCCGGTCCCCTCACTTCATTGTAAATAGATGTGGAAATAATGGAAACAGTGAGAGACTTTATTTTCTTGGGCTCCAAATTCACTGCACATGCTGACTGAAGCCATGAGATTAAAAGACACTTGCTCACTGAAAGAAAAGCTATGACCAACATAGACAGCATGTTAGAAAGTACAAACATTACTTTGTGGACAAAGTCCATCTAGTCAAGGCTATGGTTTTTCCAGTAGTCATGTATGGATGTGAGAGTTGGACCATAATGAAAGCTGAGTGCTGAAAAATGGATGGTTTTGAACTGTGGTGTTGGAAAAGGCTCTTGAGAGTTCCTTAGAGTGTGAGATCAAACCAGTAAATCCAAAAGGAAATCAATCCTGAATATTCATTGGAACGACTGATGTTGAAACTGAAACTCCAATACTTTGGCCGCCTGATGAGAAGAACTGACTCATTGGAAAATACCCTGATGCTGGGGAAAATTGAAGGCAGGAGGAGAAAGGGATGACAGAAGATGAGATATTTGGATGGCTTCACTGATTCGATGGACATGAGTTTGAGCAAGCTCTGGGAGTTGGTGATGGACAGGGAAGCCTGGCATGCTTCAGTCCATGGGGTCACAATGAGTCAGACATGACTGAGAGACTGAACTGATAGAAAAAAGTGTAGAGAATGCAGGTAACGAAATCAGGACATGAGTAGAGTTGTGGCTTTGGCAAAGTGAGGTACACTTTATTAAAGACAGAGTTAAAAAGGGCAATAGCAAGTGATTTTTAAGATGGGTAGAAAGAAAATGGTTAGAAAGACTTCAGTGGTGGCTCAGATGGTAAAACATCTGCCTACAATGCAGGAGACCTGGGTTCGATCCCTGGTCGGGAAGACCCTCTGGAGAAGGAAATGGCAACCCACTCCAGTACTCTTGCCTGGAAAATCCCATGGATGGAGGAGTGTGGTAGGCTACAGTCCATGGGGTAGCAAAGAGTTGGACACGATTGAGGGACTTCACTTTCACTTTCAGAAAGAAAACTGAGAGAAATTTCATGTCGAAAATCTTTAATTTAAAAATAAAGAGTCAATAAAATAGTAAGAAGGCTAGGGTGAGGTTGAATACTTTGAAGAAAGCTTGTATTTGGGGGGTTCCAAAATCACTGCAGATGATGACTGCAACCATGAAATCAAAAGACACTTATTCCTTGGAAGAAAAGTTATGACCAACCTAGATAGCATATTCAAAAGCAGAGACATTACTTTGCCAAAAAAGGTCCATCTAGTCAAAGCTATGGTTTTTCCAGTGGTCATGTATGGATATGGAAGTTGGGCTGTGAAGAAAGCTGAGTGCCAAAGAATTGATGCTTTTGAGCTGTGGTGTTGGAGAAGACTCTTGATAGTCCCTTGGACTGCAAGGAGATCCAACCAGTCCATTCTGAAGGAGATCAGCCCTGGGATTTCTTTGGAAGGAATGATGCTAAAGCTGAAACTCCAGTACTTTGGCCAACTCATGAGAAGAGTTGACTCACTGGAAACGACTCTGATGCTGGGAGGGATTTGGGGCAGGAGGAGAAGGGGACGACAGAGGATGAGATGGCTGGATGGCATCACTGACTCGATGGACGTGAGTCTGAGTGAACTCCGGGAGTTGGTGATGGACAGGGAGGCCTGGCATGCTGTGATTCATGGGGTCGCAAAGAGTTGGACACGACTGAGCGACTGAACTGAACTGAACTGGAATAGTTACAATGGAGAAGACCAAAAGAGTGCTGTTAAGGATATTTAAAGGGATTAGTAATCAACAGCAAAATCCTAGCTGAGATCAAAGCACATAATCATCATAGTTTTGCAACTATTTTACTGAAGCCCTATGCCAAAGCAGTGAGAGTGAATGACAACCATCATCCACAGCTGGAAGTTAGTGTAGCAAGGACTGCTGGTGTTCCCCGAATATCTACTCTACTCTTTTTCTACAGTAATAGAGTCTGCTTTTATCTGGACACATGAATACCCAGAATAAGGCTAAATTTTCTAGTTTCATTTCCAATTAGTTATTGCCACGTGACTCAACTCTGACTAAGTTAGGAGCCGAAGCAATGCACACAAATTCTACGTTGTCCCTAAATAGAAAATGTGCCACTTGTCCTCTTTTTTTACCCCTTCAAGTAGGTACTAGATGGAGTACAGATGTAGGATGGGTCATTTTGGACTATGTGGATCAGCATCCTAAAGATGGATCATGAAAATGGAGATAATTTGAACTTATCATGAATTCACAGAGTAAGACATACTAACTTAAGGGGAGTGACATGAAGATGGTGGCACAAGTCATTCCTGACTTTGCTTCCCCTCTCAAGTGCAACTAATAGCTATTTGAGCTGACAGACAGGAAGAAGACACCACTGAACAAATTCTAGAACACAGAGGTGAGGCTAAAGCACCTCCCTGCATCAGAGACCAAGACAGACTATATTAGGTTAAGAGATGCAACTATATATTTCCTGCACTGTACCTCCCACAGGCAAGTGGGGCACTACATGGAAAGGTCGCCTCTGAGCCTCTGATTCCTTCATTGGGGAAGGAGACTCCAGGGGAAAACAACTGGCCCCTCACTGCTGGAGCTTTTTGGGCCACTTTGTGGAAGTCCCTACACTGATCTTGCCTCATAAGTATTGCAAGGGAATCTGTGGGGCTCAAACACTTGGAATCTGATGGTGATTGAGAAAGAGGGGCTTGCAACAACTAGTACACAGATCTTTGCAGACCAAGTTCATACCTGCAGTGCCTAAGAGGTAATCCCAACAAATAGCTTTGCTAATTTGAAAAACTAAGTTGGTGATGCACTCTGATCAGGGATCTTGGTAGGGTGCAGAGCTGCCTGATTCAGATCCTTAAATAAGGAGTTTTACCAGCCCTTGAGCCTGGTTTGCCTACACTTAGGCAAGGAACTGAGTCACAACCCCATATGCTGTGGAGAGTATCTCCCAGCCATATGTGATCAAGGGAATAATAGAACTATTTGGAAGATGTTGCTGCTTCTGCTGCTGCATCGCTTCAGTCATGTCTGCCTCTGTGAGACCCCATAGACGGCAGCCCACCAGACTTCCCTGTCCCTTTATTTCTCCAGGCAAGAACACTGGAGTGGGTTGCCATTTCTTTTTCCAATGCATGAAAGTGAAAAGTGAAAGTGAAGTCGCTCAGTTGTGCCCAACTCTTAGCGACCCCATGGACTGCAGTCTACCAGGCTCCTCCACCCATGGGATTTTCCAGGCAAGAGTACTGGAGTGGGGGTGCCATTGCCTTCTCCCATATACTGTATAGCACAGGCAATTTTGCCCATTGTCTTTTAATAACTTATAATGGAGTATAATCTGCAAAAATACTGAATTACTGTGCTATACTCTCGAAACTAACACAATTTTATAAATCAACTGTATTTCAATTAAAAAAAAAAACTAAAATTAGAAAAAAAAAAAAAGATTTACTAAGTCAACTCAAGGCAATGAAGTAAGATCAGAGGGAAGGGCTGACTTAGAATACCATGACGACTGTCACTCTAAATATCCTCTGGACTAGTAATTTAGACTTTTCCTAAATTCCAGGGTGAGAAAACTACCCTCAGTGCAAGCATTAGTGGGGACCAATCTATTTTTAATTCTTTTATAAATTTATTTTTATTTTATTTTTGCAGTTTATTTTAAATTGAAGGATAATTGGTTTACAATATTGTATTGGTTTCTGCCACACATCAACATGAATCAGCCATAGATATACCTATGTTCCTTCACTCATCAATCTCCCGCCCACTTCCCTCCCCATCCCACCCTTTTAGGTTGTTACAGAGCCCCCGTTTGTGTTCCCTGAGGCACATAGTAAATTCCCATTGGCTATGTATTTTTCATATAGTAATATATATGTTTCCATGTTACTCTGTCTATACACCCCACCTTCTCCTTGCTCCCCCTCCCAGCCCCATGTTCCTAAGTCTGTTCTCTATGTCTGTGTCTCCATTGCTGCCCTGCAAATAAGTTCATCAGTACCATCTTTCTAGATTCCATGTGTGCATGTGTGTATGCTAAGTAGCTTCAGGCATGTCTGAATCTTTGTGACCCCATGGACTGTAGCCCACCATGTTCCACTGTCCATGGGATTCTGCAGGAAAGAAAACTGAAGTGGGTTGTCATGCCCTCCTCCAGGGGATATTCTTGAGACAGGGATCAAACCCACATCTCCTGTGTCTCCTGCATTGGCAAGCAGGTTATTTACCACTAGATTCCGTATATAAGTGAGTTAATATATGATATTTGTTTTTCTATTTCTGATTTACTTCACTCTGTATAATAAGCTGTAGTTTCATCCACCTCATTAGAACTGACTCAAATGTGTTCCTTTTTATGACTGAGTAATATTCCATTGTATATATGTACCACATCTTCTTTAACCATGCATCTGTCGATGCACATCCACGTTGCTTCCATATATAGTGCTTCCACTATTGTAAGTAGTGCTGCAATGAACATTGGGATACATGTGTCTGTTTAAATTTTGGTTTCCTTAGGGTATATGTGTAGTAGTGGAATTGCTGAGTCATAGTGAAAAAGTTGGCTTAAAGTTCAACATTCAGAAAACAAAGATCATGGCATCCGGTCCCATCACTTCATGGGAAATAGATGGGGAAACAGTGGAAACAGTGTCAGACTTTATTTTGGGGGGCTCCAAAATCACTGCAGATGGTGACTGCAGCCATGAGATTAAAAGACGCTTACTCCTTGGAAGGAAAGTTATGTCCAACCTAGAGAGCATATTCAAAAGCAGAGACATTACTTTGCCAACAAAGGTCCGTCTAGTCAAGGCTATGGTTTTTCCTGTGGTCATGTATGGATGTGAGAGTTGGACTGTAAAGAAAGCTGAGCACTGAAGAATTGATGCTTTTGAATTGTGGTGTTGGAGAAGACTCTCGAGAGTCCCTTGGACTGCAAGGAGATCCAACCAATCCATTCTGAAGGAGATCAGCCCTGGGATTTCTTTGGAAGGAGTGATGCTAAAGCTGAAACTTCAGTACTTTGGCCACCTCATACAAAGAGTTGACTCATTGGAAAAGACTCTGATTCTGGGAGGGATTGGGGGCAGGAGGAGAAGGGGACGACAGAGGATGAGATGGCTGGATGGCATCACTGACTCTATGGAAGTGAGTCTGAGTGAACTCTGGAAGTTGGTGATGGACAGGGAGGCCTGGTGTGCTGTGATTCATGGGGTCACAAAGAGTCGGACTGAGCGACTGAACTGACTGATGGTGGTTTTATTCCTAGCTTTTTAAGAAATCTCCATAACTGTCTTCCATAGTGATTGTATCAATTTACATTCCCACTAGCAGTGGAAGAGGGTTCTATTTGCTCCATACCCTCGTCAGCATTTATTGCTTATAGATTTTTTTGATGATGTCCTTTGTGACTGTTGGGAGGTGATATCTCACTGTAGTTTTGATATGTATTTCTCTAATAATGAGCGATGTTGAGCATGTTCTCTTGTGCTTATTATCAATTTGTATGCATTCTTTGGAGAAATGTGTGTTTAGGTCTTTTCAATTTTTGATGGGGTTTTTGTTTTTCTGTTATTCAGTTGTATGAGCTGCTTTTATATTTTGGAAATCAATTCTTTGTCAGTTGTTTCACTTTCTATTATTTTCTCCCATTCTGAATGTTGTTTTTTTTCACATTGTTTATAGTTTCCTTTGCTGCACAAAAGCTTTTAAGTTAAAATAGGTCCCACTTGTTTATTTTTGTTTTCATTTCCATTACTTGAAGAGTTGCATCATCGAGGATCTTACTGTGATTTGTGTCATAGACTGTTCTGCCTGTGTTCCTCCAAGAGTTTTAGTTTCTGGTCTTATGTTTAGGTCTTTAATCTATTTTGAATTTATCTTCATGTATGGTGTTAAGAAGTGTTCTAACTTCATTTTTACAAAAGTAGCTGTCCAGTTTTCCCAGCTGCATTTATTGAAGAGACTGTCTTTGCCCGATTGTATATTCTTGCCTCCTTTGTCAAAAACAAGGTATCCATAGGTGCATAGGTTTATCTCTGGGATTTCTGTCTTGTTCTATTGGTCTATATTCCTGTTTTTGAGCCAGTACCATACTGTCTTGATGACTGTCAGTTCAGTTGATTTCTGTTGCTCAATTGTGTCTGACTCTTTACGACCCCATGGGCTGCAGCACACCAGGCTTCCCTGTCCATCACCAACTCCTGGAACTTGCTCAGACTCATGTCCATTGAGTTGGTGAAGCCATCCTGCTGTCTCATCCTCTGTTATCCCATTCTCCTCATGCCATCAACATTTCCTAGCATCAGAATCTTTTCCAATGAGTTCTTCCCATCAGGATGCCAAAGTATTGGAGTTTCAGCTTCAGCATCAGTCCTTCCTATGAACACCCAGGACTGATCTCCTTTAGGATGGACTGGTTGGATCTCTTTGTGGTCCAAGGGACTATCAAGAGTCTTCTCCAACACCACAGTTCAAAAGCATCAACTCTTCAGTGCTCAGCGTTATTTATGGTCCAACTCTCACATCCATACATGACTACTGGAAAAACCATAGCCTCGACTAGACTGACCTTTGTTGGCAAAGTAATGTCTATGCTTTCTAGGTTGGTCATAGCTTTTCTTCAAAGAAGCAAGTGTCTTTTAATTTCATGGCTGCAGTCATAATCTGCAGTGATTTTGGAGTCCAAGAAAATAAAGTCTCTCACTGTTTCCATTGTTTTCCCATCTATTTGCTATGAAATGATGGGACTGGATGCCATGATCTTAGTTTTTGGAGTGTTGAGTTTTAAGCCAGCTTTGTCACTGTCTTCTTTCACTTTCATCAAGAGGCTCTTTAATTCTGCTGTGAGGATGGTGTCATCAGGTTATTAATATTTTCCCCAGAAATCTTGATTCCAGCTTGTGCTTCATCCAGCCCAACATTTCACATGATACACTCTGCATAGAAGTTAAATAAGCAGGGTGACAATATACAGCCTTGACGTGCGCCTCTCCCTATTTGGAACCAGTCTGTTATTCCATCTCCAGTTCTAACTATTGCTTCCTGACCTGCATATAGGTTTCTCAAGAGGCAGGTCAGGCGGTCTGGTATTCCCATTTCTTGAAGAATTTTCCACAGTTTATTGGGATCCACACAGTCAAAGGCTTTGGCATAGTCAATAAAGCAGAAATAGATGTTTTTCTGGGACTCTCTTGCTTTTTCCTATGATCCAACGGATGCTGTCAATTTGATATCTGGTTCCTCTGCCTTTTCTAAATCCAACTTGAATATCTGGAATTTCTCAAATCGCCTACCCTTGAAACCTCACTTGGAGAATTTTGAGCATTACTTTGCTAGCATGTGAAATGAGTGCAATAGTCTGGTAGTTTGAACATTCTTTGGCACTGCTTTCCCTTGATATTGGAATGAAAACTGACCCTTTCTAGTCCTGTAGCTGCTAGTGAATTTTCCAAATTTGCTGGCATATTGAGTGCAGCACTTTCACAGCATCATCTTTCAGGATTTGAAACCGCTCATCTGAATTCCATCACATCCACTACCTTTGTTTGAAGTGATGCTTCCTATGGCCCACTTGACTTCAGACTCCAGATGTCTGGCTCTACATAAATGATCACACCATGCTGGTTATCTGGGTCATGAAGATCTTTTTTGTATAGTTCTTCTGTGTATTTGTGACACTTTTTAAAAATTTCTTCTGCTTCTGTTAGGTTCATACCATTTCTGTCCTTTACTGTGCCCATCTTTGCATGAAATATTCCCTTGGTATCTCTAATTTTCTTGAAGAAATCTCTAGTCTTTCCCATTCTGTTGTTTTCCTCCATTTCCTTGTATTGATCACTGAGGAAGACTTTCTTATCTCTCCTTTCTATTCTTTGGAACTCTGCATTCAGATGGTATATATTTACTTTTCTCCTTTGCCTTTAGCTTCTTTTCTTTTCTCAGCTATTTGTAAGGTTTGCTCAGACAACCATTTTGCCTTTTTGCGTTTCTTTTTCTTGGGGATGATTTTGACCACAATCTCCAGTACAATGTTAGGAACCTCTGTCATAGTTCTTCAGTCACCCTATCTATCAGATCTAATCCCTTGAATCTATTTGTCACTTCCACTGTGTATTCATAAAGGATTTTATTTGGGTCATACCTGAATGGCCTAGTGGTGCTCCATACGTTTTCAATTTAAGTCTGAATTTTGCAATAAGGAGCTCATAATCTGAGCCACATTCAGCTCCCGGCCTTGTTTTTGATGACTGTATAGAGTTTTTCCATCTTCAGCTGCAAAGAATATAATCAATCTGATTTGATGACTATAGGTTTTTCATAGTCTAAAGTTAGGAAGGTTTATTCCTCCAACTCCATTTTTCTTTCTCAAGATTGCTTTGGCTATTTGAGGTCTTTTTTATTTCCATATGAATTGTGAGACTTTTGTTTTTCCTAGTTCTGTGAAAAATGCCTTTGGTAATCTGATTGGAATCACATTGAATATGTAGGTTTCATTTGGTAGTATAGTAATTTTCACAATATTGATTCCTCTGGTAGTATAGCAATTTTCACAATATTGATTCCTCCAACCCAGGAACATGGAATATCTACCCATCTTTTTATGTTGGCTTTGATTTCTTTCATCAGTGCTTATAGTTTTCTATATACAGCTCTTTTGTCTCCTTAAGTATATTTATTCCTAAGTGTTTTATTATTTTGTTGCAATTGTGAGTGTGATTGGTTGCTTAATTTCTCTTTCTGATTTTTCATTAATGTATAAGAATGCAAGTGATTTCTGAGCTTTTATTTTGTATCCTGTGATTTTGCTAAATTCTCTGATTAGCTCTAGTAATTTTATGATAGTATCTTTAGGGTTTTACTTATATAGCATCATGTCATCTGCAAACAGTGAATTTTACTTCTTGTTTTCCCACCTGGATTTCTTTTATTTATTGTACATCTCTTATTGCTATAGCTAGGACTCCCAAAACTATGTTGAATAATTGTGGTGAGAGTGGGCACACTTGTCTTGTTCCTGATCTTAGAGGAAATGCTTTTCACCATTGAAAATGATGTTTCCTGTGTGTTTAACTCATATGGCCTTTGGCCTTTACTATGTTGAGGTAGGCTCCTTCTATGCTTATTTCTGAAGAGTGGTTATCATAAATGGTGCTGAATTTTGTCAGAAGCTTTGTTGCATCTACCGATATATTCATATGGTTTTTATCTTTCAATTTTTTAGTATAGTATATCACATTTATTGATTTACATATGTTGAAGAATTATTGCATCCCTGGGATAAACTTGACTTGATCATGGTGTATGATCTTTTTAATGCATTGTTGAATTCTGTTTGCTAGAGTTTTGTTGAGGATTTTTGCAGCTATGTTCACCAGTGATATTGGCCTGTACTTTTATTTCTTTGTGTTTTATTTGTCTGGTTTAGGTACCAAGGTAATGGTGACTTTGTAGAATGAGTTTGAAAGTGTACCTTCCCCTGCAATCTTTTTGAAAGAATTTTAAAAAGATAAGCATTAGCTCTTCTCTAAATGTTTGACAGAATTCACCTAAAGTCATCTGGCTCTGGGTTTTTGTGTCTTGGGAGATTTTTAACCAGTTTCAATCTCAGTGCTTCTTTTTGGCTTGTTTGTAATTTCTATTTCTTCTTGGGTCAGTCTTGGAAGATTGAACTTTTCTGAGAATCTGTCCATTTCTATGAGGTTGTCCATTTTATTGACTTATAGTTGGTCATAATAGTCTCTAATGATCCTTTTTATTTCTGCATTATCTGTTGTAACCTCTCCTTTTTCATTTCTAATATTTTTGATTTGAATCTTTCCCCTTTTTTCTTGATGACTCTGGCTAGTGGTTTGTCAATATTTGTTATCTTCTCAAAGAACCATCTTTTAGTTTTATTAATCTTAATTATTGTTTCCTTCATTTCCTGTTCATTTATTTCTGCTATGATTGTTATGATTTATTTCCTTCTACTAACTTTGGTATTTTTTTGTTCTTTTTTTCCAGTTGTTTTAGGTGTAAAGTTAGGTTGTTTATTCGATGTTTTTCTTTTTTACTTGAGGTTGTATTATATAGCTATAAACTGTCCTCTTAGAACTGCTTTTGCTGATTCTCTCACTTTTGAGCTGTCATGTTTTCATTGTCATTTCTTTCTAGGAATTTTTTTTTAATTTCCCTTTTTATTTCTTCAGTAACCTGTTCAGTTTTTAGAAATGTATTGTTTAATCTCTATGTGTTTGTGTTTTTTATGTTTTCTCCCTGTAGTCGATATCTAGTGTCATTGTGTTGTGGCCAGAGAAGATGCTTGATATGATTTCAATTTCCTTAAATTTACTGAGGTTTAATTTGTGACCCAAGATGTGATCTATCCTGGAGAATGTTCCGTGTGCACTTGAGAAGAATGTGTATTCTTCTGCATTTGGATGGAATGTCCTGAACGTATCAATTAAGGCCATCTGGTCTAAAGTGTCATTTAAAGCTTATGTTTCCTTGCTAATTTTCTGTTTTGATGCTATGTCCATTGGTGTAAGTGGGGTGTTGAAGCACCATACCATTATTGTGTAACTGTCAATTCTCCTTTTATGTCTGTTAGTATTTGTCATAAGTATTGAGGTGTTCCTATGTTGTATAGATAAATATTTACAATTGTTATGTCTTCCTCTTGAATTGATCCCTTGATCATTATATAGTGTCCTTCCTTATGTCTTCTAATAATCTTTATTTTAAGATCTATTTTGTCTGATATGAGGATTGCTACTCGGACTTTCTTTTGCTTCCCATTTACATGGGGTATGTATTTTCCATCCTCTCACTTTCAGTCTGTATATGTCTCTGGGTCTGAAGTGGGTGTCTTATAGACAGCATATATATGGGTCCTGAGGTATTATTTTTGTATCCATTCAGCTAGTCTGTGTCATTTGGTTGGAGCATTTAATATATTTACATTTAGTTATTGACCTATATGTTCCTATTGCCATTTTAATTGCTTGATGTTTGTTTTTGTAGGCCTTTCCTTCTCTTGTATTTTCTGTTTATATAAGTCCATTTAACATTTGTTGTAAACAAATTTGGTGGTGCTAAATTCTCTTAACTTCTGCTCATCTATACAGATTTTGATTTCTCCATCAGTTTTGAATGAGATCGTTTCTGGTTAGAGTAATCTTGATTGTTGATTTTTCCCGTGAAGTACTTAAATATATCCTGCCATTTCCTTCTTGCTTGCAGTTTCTTCTGAACAATCATTTGTTAATCGTATGGGATTTCCCTTGTATGTTACTTGTTGCTTTACCTTTACTGCGTTTACTATTCTCTCTCTCTCTCTTTTTTTTTAAATCTTTATTTGATTAGTATGTGTCTTGACATGTTATTCCTTGGGTTTATCATGTGTGGGACTCTCTGTGCTCCTGGACTTGATTGACTATTTCCTTTCCCATGTTGCATAAATTTTCAACTATAATCTCTTCAAAAATTTTCTCAGATCCTTTCCTTTTTTTTTTTCTTTTTTCTACTGGGACCCCTATAAATCAAATGTTGGTGCATTTAATATTGTCCCAGAGGCCTCTGAGACTACTCTCAGCTCTTTTTGTTCTTTTCCCTTTATTCTGCTCTTTGGTGGTTATTTCCACCATTTTATCTTCCAGATCACTTATCCATTCTTCTGCCTCAATTGTTCTACTAATGTTACCTTCTACAGTATTTTTAATTTCAGTAATCATGTTTTTCATCTTTGTGTATTATTTATTTCTTCTAGATCCTTTTTAAAGGTGTTAACTGATAATTCCATTTTCTCCATTCCATTTTCAATGTTTTGGATCATCTTTATTATCACTATTCTGAATTCTTTTCCAGATAATTTGCCTATTTCCTCTTCATTTATTTGGTCTTTTGTGTTTTTAGCTTGTTCCTTCATTTGAGCAGTATTTCCCTGCATTTTCATGTTTTTAACTTATGGAATTTGAGATCTCTTTTTTCCAAGCTTAAATGTAAAATTCCATCTTCCTTTTGGTTTGTGCCCTAGTGGTTATGGTTTGTCCCCTAGTGGTTATGGTTTGTCCTGTGGTTTGCACAGGCTTCATTTTGGATACTTCTTGTGCTTGTGTTCTGGTGGGAAGACTTGATTTTTTTCCCTCTGATGGACATGGCTATGTGAGTTGGTAATTCTGTCTGCTGATGATTGGGTTTGTGTTTTTGTCTTGTTTGTTGTTTGGGTGAGAAGTCTTGCACTGGGTGCTGCTGGAAGTTGGGTTTTGCTGGGTCTTGTATACAAGTGGAGGCCTTTGTGGAAGTTATCACTAATCAATACTCCCTGAGGTTAGGAGTTCTTTGGCAGCCTAGGTTCTTGGAGTCAATGCTCCCACTCCAAAGGTTCATGGCCTGATCTCTGGCTGGGGAACTGAAATTCCACAAGTGGTTTGTTATGGCATTAAAGGGGGTTAAATCAACACACAAAAACAAAACAAAAGGCAAACCCCAGATATATGGTAAATACAAAATCAGGCAAACAATAGCAGAAATAATGGAATATGCACATACATATACACACATAAACAAAACCAAACAGTCCAAAAAAGAAAATATGAGAGTGGCCCAGCAAGTGAAGGAAACCAAAAATGATATCAACCAGTTAAAAACAAGGTACAAAATGGAAACCAAAGCAAGGTGCCAACTGAGGAATAAAGCAACAAAAACAAAACAAACTAACAAACATGGTGAAGAAAAGAAAGAAAAGGAAGAAAAAATAGAAAAGCAAAGTTGAATAGAGCTAGATAAAGAAAATTTACATATATATTAAAGAATAATTATAGCAAGAGAAGAAGAACAAGAAAAGCAAACAAGGGAATAAATATAAAATAATATTAATAATACATTTAAAAATTTTTAAAGGAAAAGAAAAAATCCCACAGAATCACAAAAGGCCAGTGTAGAGGCAGAAGTCTATAAAGCAAATAAGAAGTGTGATTTTTTAAAAACATTCTCAAAAGCTGGTGTGTGGGGATAGAGACTACACTGATGGCTCCACCCCCAGCTTGTGATTCAGCAGAATCTCCCAGCCTCCATGGCTGTCTGGTTTTCCTCTCAGGCTTTTCCCACCTCGATCTCTTCCTTCATGTCCCCTTGGGTTGTCTCCCCACAGTCAACAGCAGACTGCACCCTGGGATTACTTTCCAGTCCCTGTGCTCCAGCTACCAGCTGCTTCACTTTCTAGAGGACTTGTATCCCTGTCCAGGGTATGTAGGGCTGCAGCAGGGATTGTCTGTGTGATTCTAATTTTGTTCAAACTGTCACAGATCAGCTGCTTCACTCTCCAAGAACCTCAAATTCTTCACTTCTGTCCCAAACTATTGCCCCGATGTGGGGATCTGATCCTTGCTTCAGGTCTCCAACTTCCCCAGAACAGGTCTAGTCCTGCTCACTCTCCTCTCCCCACCCCACTTCCTTCATCCTACCGAGATTTGTGTGGGTCTATATATTCTTTTCTGGTGGTCAGGTACTCTTGTGAACTCTCAGCAGGTGTTCTGAAAGATTTTCTGTGTCTGAAGGTGTATTCCTGATGTATCCATCGAGAGAGATGTACTCCATGTCCACCATCTTATTGCATAATCTTGAAACCAATCTATTTGATGAAACTACCATTACTGTCATTAATGATGACAAGAGACATTATCACAACAGACCTAAAAAGGGAGATATCTCATTAATTAGCTACCCTCAATACATTTCTCTCTTGCTGCTTTCCATTATATAACTTAGAAAGCCAAAAAGTCAATTTCCTATACTCATTTGCAGATAAGGGTAACAATGTAATTCAGTTCTGGGAGTGTGACATTAAGCAGAAGTCTGCTGGCACTGACCCCTTACTCTTTCTTCTTCTCTCTGCTTTGAATGTAAACGTGATGTCTGGAGCTTCCCCAGCTATCTTATGACAGTATGACAACAGATATGAAGATGAAACTCAACATATTAAGAAAAGAAGGCAGAGGTCCTAAGATGGCAGAGGAATAGGACGGGGACACCATTTTCTTCCCCACAAATTAATTGAAACAACATTTGAACGCTGAGCAAATTCCACAAAAAAAAAAAAAAAACTTCTGAATGCTGGCAGAGGACATCAGGCACCCAGAAAGTCAGTCCATTGTCTCTGAAAAGAGATGGAGAAGTCTTGAGGCTACTGTAAGAATAAGACTGAAAACCAGAGGCAGGAGGCTTGAGTCCAAATCCTGAGAACATAAGAGAACTCCTGACTCCAGGGAACCTTAATCGATAGGAGCTCATCAAATGCCTCTATATCTACACTGAAAGCAAGTAACACCCAAGGGCCAAAAAGTTCCAGAGAAAGACATACCACACAAATTCCCTGAGCTTCAATAGACAGACTGCCCCAAAGTCACACCAAACCCACTGACATCTCAAAACTCATTACTGGACACTTCAGTGCACTGCAGGGAGAAGAAATCCAGCTCCACCCATCAGAACACCGACATAAGCTTCCCTAACCAGGAAACTTTGACAAGCCACACGCCCAACCCCACCCACAGTGAGGAACCTCCAAAATAAAGAGGAACCACAAACTGCCAGAATACAGAAAGGCTACCCCAAACACACTAATATAAACAAGATGAAAAGGCAGAGAAATACTCAGCAGGTAAAGGAACAGGATAAATGCCCACCAAACCAAACAAAAGAGGAAGAGATAGGGAATCTATGTGATTAAAAAATTCCGAATAATGATAGTGAAAATGATCCAAAATCTTGAAAAAAAAATGGAGATACAGATAAATAGCCTGGAGACAAAGATCGAGAAGATGCAAGAAACGTTTAACAAGGACCTAGGAGAAAAAAAAAGAATCAATATATAATGAATAATGCAATGTTGCTGCTGCTGCTGCTGCTACGTCGCTTCAGTCATGTCCGACTCTGTGTGACCACATAGACGGCAGCCCACCAGGCTCCGCTGTCCCTGGGATTCTCAAGGCAAGAACACTGGAGTGGGTGGCATTTCTTTTTCCAATGCATGAAAGTGAAAAGTGAAAGTGAAGTCGCTCAGTTGTGTCCGACTCTTCATGACCCCATGGACTGCAGTCCACCAGGCTCCTCCATCCATGGGATTTTCTAGGCAAGAGTACTGGAGTAGGGTGCCATCACCTTCTCTGGAATAATGCAATAAATGCGACCAAAAACACTCTAGAGGGAACCAAGAGTACAATAACAGAGGCAGAAGATAGGATTAGTGAGGTAGAAGACAGAATGGTAGAAATAAATGAAACAGAGAGGAAAAAAGAATTAAAAGAAATGAGGACAACCTCAGAGACCTCTGAGATAATGTTAAATACCCCAGCATTTGAATCATAGGAGTCCCAGAAGAAGAAGACAAAAAGAAAGGCCATGAGAAAATACTTGAGATAATAGTTGAAAACTTCCCTAAAATGGGGAAGGAAATAGTCACCCAAGTCCAAGAAACAGGATAAACCCAAGGCGAAACACCCCAAGACACATATTAATCAAATTAACAAAGATCGAACACAAAGAACAAATATTAAAAGCAGCAAGGGAAAAACAACAAATAACACACAAGGGGGTTCCCATAAGGATAACAGCTGATCTTTCAATAGAAACTCTTCAAGCCAGGAGGGAATGGCAAGACATACTTAAAGTGATGAAAGAAAATAACCTACAGCCCAGATTACTGTACCCAGCAAGGATCTCATTCAAATATTATATTGAAGGAGAAATCAAAAGCTTTATGGACAAGCAAAAGCAGAGAGAATTCAGCACCACCAAGCCAGCTCTTCAACAAATGCTAAAGGATATTCTCTAGACAGGAGACACAAAAACAGTGTATAAACTCGAACCCAAAACAATAAAGTAAATGGCAATGGGATCATACTTATCAATAATTACCTTAAATGTAAATGGGTTGAATGTCCCAACCAAAAGACAAAGGCTCACTGAATGGATACAAAAACAAGACCCCTATATATGTTGTCTACAAGAGACCCATCTTGAAACAAGGGACACATACAGACTGAAAGTGAAGGGCTGGAAAAAGATATTCCATGCAAATAGAGACCAAAGGAAAGCAGGAGTAGCAATACTCATATCAGATAAAATAGACTTTAAAACAAAGGCTGTACAAAGAGACAAAGAAAGACACCACATAATGATTAAAGGATCAATCCAAGAAGATATAACAATTATAAATATACATGCAACCAACATAGGAGCACCATGATATGTAAGACAAATGCTAACAAGTACAAAAGGGGAAATTAATAATAACACAATAATAATGGAAGACTTTAATACTCCACTCACACCTATGGATAGATCAACTAAACAGAAAATTAACAAGGAAACACAAACTTTAAATGACACAATAGACCAGTTAGACCTAGTTGATATCTATAAGACATTTCACCCCAAAACAATGAATTCACCTTTTTCTCCAGGGCACATGGAACCTTCTCCAGGATAGATCACATCCTGGGCCATAAATCTTGGTTAATTCAAAAAAATCTGAAATCATTCCAAGTATTTTTTCTGATCACAATGCAGTAAGATTAGATCTCAATTAAAGAAAAAAAAAACTATTAAAAATTCCAACACATGGAGGTTTAACAACCAACAAATCACAGAAGAAATCAAAAAAGAAATCAAAATATGCATAGAAATGAATGAAAATGAAAACACAATAACCCAAAACCTATGGGACACTGGAAAAGGAATGCTAAAGGGAAGGTTCATAGCAATACAGGCTTACCTCAAGAAACAAGAAAAAAGTCAAACAAATAACCTAACTCTACACTTAAAGCACCTAGAAAAGGAAGAAATGAAGAACCCCAGGATTAGGAGAAGGAAAGAAATCTTAAAAATTAAGGCAGAAATAAAGGCAAAAGAAACAAAAGTGACCATACCCAAAATCAACAAGCTAAAAGCTGATTCCAAGAGGGAGGGTCTGGGGAGGGAGGAGGGAGGAGGGTTCAGGATGGGGAACACAGGTATACCTGTGGCAGATTCATTTCGATATTTGGCAAAACTAATACAATATTGTAAAGTTTAAACATAAAATAAAATTAAAAAAGAAGTTAAATAAAATTGACAAAGCATTAGCCAGACTCATCAAGAAACAAAGGGAGAAAAATCAAATCAAAATTACCATGCACCTATGGACACCTTATCTTTGGCAAAGGAAGCAAGAATATACAATGGAGAAAAGACAATCTCTTTAACAAGTGGTACTGGGAAAACCGGTCAACCACTTGTAAAAGAATGAAACTAGATCATTTTCTAACACCATACACACAAAAAAAACTCAAAATGGATTAAAGATCTAAATGTAAGACCGGAAACTATACAACTCCTAGAGGAGAACATAGGCAAAACACTTTCCGACATAAATTACAGCAGGATCCTTTAGGACCGACCTCCCAGAATACTGGAAATAAAAGCAAAAATAAACAAATGGGACCTAATTAAACTCAAAAGCTTTTGCACAGCATAGGAAACTATAAGCAAGGTGAAAAGACAGCCTTCAGAATGGGAGAAGATAATAGCAAACGAAGCAACTGACAAAGAATTAATCCCCCAAATATACAAGCAATTCCTGTAGCTCAATTGCAGAAAAATAAACGACCCAATCAAAAAATGGGCCAAAGAACTAAACAGACATTTCTCCAAGGAAGACATACAGATGGGTAACAAACACATGAAAAGATGCTCAACATCACTCATTATTAGAAAAATGCAAATCAAAACCACAATGAGGTACCATTTCGTGCCAGTCAGAATCAGTTCAGTTCAGTCAGTTAAGTCGCATAGTCCTGTCTGATTCTTTGAGACCCCATGTATCACAGCACGCCAGGCCTCCCTATCCATCACCAACTCCTGGAGTTCACTCAAACTCATGTTCATTGAGTCAGTGATGCGATCCAGCCATCTCATCTTCTGTAGTCCCCTTCTCCTCCTACCCCCTATCCCTACCAGCATCAGGGTCTTTTCCAATGAGTCAACACTTCCCATGAAGTGTCCTAAGTATTGGAGTTTCAGCCTCAGCATCAGTCCTTCCAATGAAAACCCAGGACTGATCTCCTTTAGGATGGACTGGTTGGCTCTCCTTGCAGTCCAAAGGACTCTCAAGAGTCTTCTCCAACACCAGAGTTCAAAAGCAACAATTCTTTGGTGCTCAGCTTTCTTCACAGTCCAACACTCACATCCATACAGAACTACTGGAAAAACCATAGCCTTGACTAGACGGACCTTTGTTGACAAAGGAATATCTCTGCTTTTCAATATGCTATCTAGTTTGGTCATAACTTTCCTTTCAAGGAGTACGAGTCTTTTAATTTCATGGCTGCAGTCACAATCTGCAGTGATTTTGGAGTTCCAAAAAGTCTGACACTGTTTCCACTGTTTCCCCATCTATTTTCCATAAAGTGATGGGACTAGATGCCATGATCTTAATTTTCTGAATATTGCACTTTAAACCAAATTTTTCACTCTCCTCTTTCATGTTTCTCAAAAGGCTTTTTAGTTCCTCTTCACTTTCTGCCATAAGGGTGGTGTCATTTGCATATCTAAGGTTATTGATATTTCTCCCGGCAATCTTGATTCCAGCTTGTGCTTCTTCCAGCCCAGCATTTCTCATGATGTACTCTGCATAGAAGTTAAATAAGCAGGGTGACAATATACAGCCTTGGCATACTGCTTTTCCTATTTGAAACCAGTCTGTTGTTCCATGTCCAGTTCTAACTGTTGCTTTCTGACCTGCATATAAGTTTCTCAAGAGGCAGGTCAGGTGATCTGGTATTCCCATCTCTTTCAGAATTTTCCACAGTTTATTTTGATCCACACTGTCAAAGGCTTTGGCATAGACAATAAAGAAGAAATAGTTGTTTTTCTGGAACTCTCTTGCTTTCTCGATGATCCAGCAGATGTTGTCAGTTTGATCTCTGTTTCCTCTGCCTTTTCTTAAACCAGCTTGAACATCTGGAAGTTCACTGTTCACGTACTGCTGAAGCTTAGCTTGAAGAATTTTGAGTCTTACTTTACTAGTGTGTGAGATGAGTGCAATTGTGCGGTAGTTTGAGCATGTTTTGGCATTGCCTTTCTTTGCAATTGGAATGAAAACATGTTTTCCAGTCCTGTGGCCACTGCTGAGTTTTCCAAATTTGCTGGCATATTGAGTGCAGCACTTTCACAGCATCATATTTCAGGATTTGAAATAGCTCAACTGGAATTCCATCAGCTTCACTAGCTTTGTTCGTAGTGATGCTTTCTAAGGCCCACTTGACTTCACATTCCAGCATGTCTGGCCCTAGGTGAGTGATCACACCACCGTGATTATCTGGGTCATGAAGCTCTTTTTTGTACAGTTCTTCTGTGTATTTTTGTCACCTCTTCTTAATATCTTCTGCTTCTGTTAGATTTATACTGTTTCTGTCCTTTATTGATCCCATCTTTGCATTAAATATTCCCTTGGTATCTCTAATTTTCTTAAAGAGACCTCTAGTCTTTCCCATTTTGTTTCTTTCCTCTGTTTCTTTGCATTGATCGCTCAGGAAGGCTTTCTTATCTCTCCTTGCTATTCTTTGGAACTCTGCATTCAGAGGCTTATATCTTTCCTTTTCTCCTTTGCTTCTCGCTTCTCTTCTTTTCACAGCTATTTGTAAGGCCTCCTCAGACAGCCATTTTGCTTTTTTGCATTTCTTTTCCATGGGGATGGTCTTGATCCCTGTATCCTGGACAATGTCACGAACCTCCACCCATAGTTCATCAGGCACTCTGTCTGTAAGATCTAGTCCCTTAAATCTATTTCTCACTTCCACTGTATAATCATAAGGGACTTGATTTAGGTCATACATGAATGTTTTAGTTGTTTTCCCCACTTTCATCAATGTAAGTCTGAATTTGGCAATAAGGAGTTCATGATCTGAGCCACAGTCATCTCCCGGTCTTGTTTTTGCT
This sequence comes from Bos indicus, assembly GCF_029378745.1. NCBI lineage: Eukaryota > Metazoa > Chordata > Mammalia > Artiodactyla > Bovidae > Bos > Bos indicus. The sequence goes on from NC_091789.1 coordinate 72,428,069, forward strand.
GACTGTATAGAGGTTCTCCATCTTTGGCTGCAAAGAATATAATCAGTTTGATTTCAGTGTTGACAATCTGGTGATGTCCATGTGTACAGTCTTCTCTTGTGTTGTTGAAGTGAAGTACAGTCTTCTCTTGTTGTTGTGTGAAGAGGGTGTTTGCTATGACCAGTGTGTTCTCTTGGCAAAACTTTATTAGCTTTTGCCCTGCTTCTTTCTGTACTCCAAGGCCAAATTTGCCTGTTACTCCAGGTGTTGCTTGACTTCCTACTTTTGCATTCCAGTCCCCTATAATGAAAAGGACATCTTTTTTGTGTGTTAGTTCTAAAAGGTCTTGTAGGTCATCATAGAACCATTCAACTTCAGCTTCTTCAGCGTTACTGGTTGGGGCATAGACTTGGATTACTGTGATATTGAATGGATTGCCTTGGAAATGAATAGAAATTGTTCTGTTGTTTTTGAGATTGCATCTAAGTACTTCATTTGGGACTCTTTTGTTGACCATGATGGCTATTCCATTTCATCTAAGGGACTCCTTCCCACAGTAGTAGATATAATGGTCATCTGAGTTAAATTCACCCCTTCCAGCCCATTTTAGTTCACTGATTCCTATAATGTCAAAATTCACTCTTGCCATCTCCTGTTTGACCACTTCCAATTACCCTTGATTAATGGACCAAACATTCCAGGTTCCTATGCAACAGGATCTTGCTTCTGTCACCATTCACATCCATAACTGGGTATTGTTTTTGCTTTGGTTCCATCCTTTCATTCTTTCTGGAGTTATTTATCCAGTGATCTCCAGTAGCATATTGGGCACCTACCGACCTGGGGAGTTCCCCTTTCAGTATTCTATCATTTTGCCTTTTCATACTGTTCATGAGGTTCTCAAGGAAAGGATACTGAAGTGGTTTTCCATTCCCTTCTCCAGCGGAACACATTCTGCCAGACCTCTCCACTATGACCCTCCCGTCTTGCGTGGCCCCATATGGCATGGCTTAGTTTCATTGAGTTAGACAAGGCTCTGGTCCAAGTGTGATTAGATTGACTAGTTTTCTGTGATTATGGTTTCAATGTGTCTGCCCTCTGATGTCCTCTTGCAACACCTACCATCTTACTTGGGTTTCTCTTATCTTGGATGAGGGGTATCTCCTCACAGCCATCCCTCCTGACCTTGAACATGGAATAAAAATCTACAAGCAGTAAATACTGCAGAGGGTGTGAAGAAAAGGGAACTTTCTTATGCTGTTGGTGGGAATGCAAACTAGTACAGCCACTATGGAGAACAGTGTGGAGGTTCCTTAAAAAACTGGAAATAGAACTGGCATACGACCCAGCAATCCAACTTCTGGGCATATACACCAAGGAAACCAGAATTGAAAGAGACATGTGTACCGCAATCTTTATCACAGCAATGTTTATAATAGCCAGGACATGGAAGTAACCTAGATGTCCATCAGCAGATGAATGAATAAGAAAGCTGTGGTACATATACACAATGGAGTATTACTCAGCCATTAAAAAGAATACATTTGAATCAGTTCTAATGAGGTGGATTAAACTGAAGCCTATTTTACAGAGTGAAGTAAGCCAGAAAGAAAAATACCAATACAGTATAATAATGCATATATATGGAATTTAGAAAGATGTTAATGATAACCCTGTATGTGAGACAGCAAAAGAAACACAGATGTATAGAACAGTCTTTTGGACTCTGTGGGAGAGGGCGGGGGTGGGATGATTCGGGAGAATGACATTGAAACATGTATATTATCATATGTGAAACAGATCGCCAGTCCAGGCTTGATGCATGATATAGGGTGGTCAGGGCTAGTGTGTTGGGATGACCCAGAGGGATGAGATGGGGAGGGAGGTAAGAGGGGGTTCAGAATGTGGAAGTCATGTACACCTGTGGTGGATTCATGTCAATATATGGCAAAACCAATAAAATATTGTAAAGTAATTAGCCTCCAAATAAATAAATAAAGAAAGAAAACAATAAAACAGATTTGAGGCACTTTAAGAGATACAGGTATTCAAACTAGCTTTTAAAATACACATCTTTTATTTTATTTTTTTAATTTAAATTTATTTAAATTGGAGGCTAAATACACATCTTTTGAATTAAAGATTCAAACAAGACATGAAAAAATGAAACAAGATTAGTTTCAAGGAAAAAGACAAATTTAAACTCAAATTCAGCAAAATATTAAATAATCACATCTTTTCAAAGGTCTATACTATAACTGAATCTGTACACCTGAAACTAATGTATTGTTAATTATACTTCAACTAAAAATTAAAAATAGATCCTATACTAGCAGTCATTATTTATTCTTTACTAAATACCTTGCTAGTTGAGAAAACATAGATAAAATACTGAACATAACCTATGAAAACTACATAAAATTCAGGCTGACTCACTGAATAAATATTTACTCTATGCCTAAAAAAAATAATGCAGTGAACATCATTATATCTACATCCTTACAGTCATATGTAAATAGAACTGTTCGAAAAGTTTATATATTGTGGGATCAAAGGAAATGTGTATTTTTTAATGTAATCACTTTTTATTAAAATTAAATAGAGTTCTTTGCAATTCCAATCCCAAAAATACCTTTTAGAATTAGAGATATTTCATATGTATAATGTGTACACGGACATAAACAAGCTAGAGATCTCATGTCTTTATTAAAAGCTTAGATATGAACTAGATATTACAATATTAATATAAACTTACTAGCTGAAACACAGTTGGAATACCTTAAAGTTGCTTTCTCACATGATTAAGGCTTATTATCTATAAAGTTTGGCTGTGGAAAACTTTTTTTTTTTATTGGAGGCTAATTACTTTGCAATATTTGTATTGGTTTTGCCATACATCAACATGAATCTGCGCGGGTGTACACGTGTTCCCCATCCTGAACACCCCTCCCACCTCCCTCCGCATACCATCCCTCTGGGTCATCCCAGTGCACCAGCCCCAAGCATCCTATATCCTGCATCGAACCTGGACTGTTGATCCATTTCTTATATGATATTACACATGTTTCAATGCCATTCTCCCAAATCATTCCACCCTCTCCCTCTCCCACAGAGTCCAAAAGACTATTCTATACATCTGTGTCTCTTTTGCTCTCTCGCATACAGGGTTATTTTAACCATCTTTCTAAATTCCATATATATGCATTAGTATACTGTATTGATGTTTTTCTTTCTGGCTTACTTCACTCTATATAATAGGCTCCAGTTTCATCCACCTCATTAGAACTGATTCAAAAGTATTCTTTTTAATGCCTGAGTAATACTCCACTGTGTATATGTACCACAACTTTCTTATTCATTCATCTGCTGATGGACACCTACGTTGCTTCCATGTCCTGGCTGTTATAAACAGTGCTGCGATGAACATTGGGGTACATGTGTCTCTATTCTGGTTTCCTCGGAGAGTATGCCCAGCAGTGGGATCGCTGGGTCATATGCTACACTATGCTAAGTCACTTGAGTCGTGTCTGACTCAATGTGACCCCATAGACAGCAGCCCACCAGGCTCCCCCGTCCCTGGGATTCTCCAGGCAAGAACACTGGAGTAGGTTGCCATTTCCTTCTCCAATGCATGAAAGTGAAAAGTGAAAGTGAAGTCGCTCAGTTGTGTTGGACTCCCAGCGACCCCATGAACTAGAGTCCACCAGGCTCCTCCGTCCATGGGATTTTCCAGGCAAGAGTACTGGAGTGGGATGCCATTGCCTTCTCCGTCGCTGGGTCATTAGGCAGTTCTATTTCTAGTTTTTTTTTTTTTTTTTTTTTTTTTTTAAGGACTCTCAACACTGTTCTCCATAGTGGCTATACTAGTTTGCATTCCCAACTGTGTAAGAGGATTCCTTTTTCTCCACACCCTCTCCAGCATTTATTGCTTGTACACTTTTCAATCGCAGCAATTCTGACTGGCATTAAATGGTACCTCATTGTGGTTTTGATTTGTATTTTTCTGATAATGAGTGATATTGAGCATCTTTTCATGTGTTTGTTAGCCATCTGTATGTCTTCTTTGGAGAAATGTCTATTTAGTTCTTTGGCCTATTTCTTTATTGGGTCGTTTATTTTTCTGGAATTGAGCTTCAGGAGTTGCTTGTATATTTTTGAGATTAGTTGTTTGTCAGTTGCTTCATTTGCTATTATTTTTTCCCATTCTGAAGGCTGTCTTTTCACCTTGCTTATAGTTTCCTTTGTTCTGCAGAAGATTTTAATTTTAATTAGGCCCCATTTCTTTATTTTTGCTTTTATTTCCTGTATTCTGGGAGGTAGTCATAGAGGATCCTGCTGTGATTTACATCGGAGAGTGTTTTGCCTATGTTCTCCTCTAGGAGTTGTATAGTTTCTGGTCTTACTTTTAGATCATTAATCCATTTTGAGTTTATTTTTGTGTATGGTGTTAGAAAGTGTTCTAGTTTCATTCTTTTACAAGTGGTTGACCAGTTTTCCCAGCACCACTTGTTAAAGAGATTGTCTTTTCTCCATTGTATATTCTTGCCTCCTTTGTCAAAGATACAGTGTCCATATGTGTGTGGATTTATCTCTGGGCTTTCTATTTTGTTCCATTGATCTATATTTCTGTCTTTGTGCCAGTACCATACTGTCTTGATGACTGTGGCTTTGTAGTAGAGCCTGAAGTCAGGCAGGTCGATTCCTCCAGTTTCGTTCTTCTTTCTCAAATTGCTTTGACTATTCGAGGTTTCTGTATTTCCATACAAATTGTGAAATGATTTGTTCTAGTTATGTGAAAAATACTGTTGGTAGCTTGATAGGGATTGCATTGAATCTATAGATTGCTTTAGGTAGTATACTCATTTTCACTATATTGATTCTTCTGATCCATGAACATGGTATATTTCTCCATCTATTAGTGTCCTTTTGATTTATTTCACCAGTGTTTTATAATTTTCTATATATAGGTCTTTAGTTTCTTTAGGTAGATATATTCCTAAGTATTTATTCTTTTTGTTGCAATGGTGAATGGAATTGTTTCCTTAAATTCCCTTTCTATTTTCTCATTATTAGTGTATAGGAATGCAAGGGATTTCTGCATCTTGATTTTATATCCTGCAAATTTACTACATTCATTGATTGGCTCTAGTAATTTTCTGGTGGAGTCTTTAGGGTTTTCTATGTAGAGGATCATGTCATCTGCAAACAGTGAGAGTTTTACTTCTTCTTTTCCAATTTGCATTCCCTTTATTTCTTTTTCTGCTCTGATTGCTGTGGCCAAAACTTCCAAAACTATGTTGAATAGTCATTGTGAAAGTGGACACCCTTGTCTTGTTCCTGACTTTAGGCGAAATGCTTTCAATTCTTCACCATTGAGGATAATGTTTGCTGTGGGTTTGTCATATATAGCTTTTATTATGCTGAGGTATGTTCCTTCTATTCTTGCTTTCTGGAGAGTTTTTTTTTTTTTTTATCATAAATGGATGTTGAATTTTGTCAAAGGCTTTCTCTGCATCTATTGAGATAATCATATGGCTTTTATTTTTCAATTTGTTAATGTGGTGTATTACATTGGTTGATTTGTGGATATTAAAGAATCCTTGCATCCCTGGGATAAAGCCCACTTGGTCATGGTGTATGATCTTTTTAATGTATTGTTGGATTCGGATTGCTAGAATTTTGTTAAGGAGTTTTGCATCTATGTTCATCAGTGATATTGCCCTGTAGTTTTCTTTTTTTGTGGCATCTTTGTCAGGTTTTGGTATTAGGGTGCTGGTGGCCTCATAGAATGAGTTTGGAAGTTTGCCTTCCTCTGCAATCTTCTGGAAGAGTTTGAGTAGGATAGGTGTTAGCTCTTCTCTAAATTTTTGGTAGAATTCAGCTGTGAAGCCGTCTGGACCTGGGCTTTTGTTTTCTGGAAGATTTCTGATTACGGTTTCAATTGCCATGCTTGTGATGGGTCTGTTAAGTTTTCTATTTCTTCCTGGTTCAGTTTTGGAAAGTTGTACTTTTCTAATAATTTGTCCACTTCTTCCACGTTGTCCATTTTATTGGCATATAATTGCTGATAGTAGTCTCTTATGATCCTTTGTATGTCTGTGTTATCTGTTGTGATCTCTCCATTTTCATTTCTAATTTTATTGATTTGATTTTTCTCCCTTTGTTTCTTGATGAGTCTGGCTAATGCTTTGTCAATTTTATTTATCCTTTCAAAGAACCAGCTTTTGGCTTTGTTGATTTTTGCTATGGTCTTTTTTGTTTCTTTTGCATTTATTTCTGCCCTAATTTTTAAGATTTATTTTCTTCTACTAACCCTGGGGTTCTTCATTTCTTCCTTTTCTCGTTGCTTTAGGTGTATAGTTAGGTTATTTATTTGACTTTTTTCTTGTTTCTTGAAGTATGCCTGTATTGCTATGAGTTGTCCCCTTAGCACTGCTTTTACAGTGTCCCACAGATTTTGGGTTGTTGTATTTTCATTTTCATTCATTTCTATGCATATTTTGATTTCTCTTTTGATTCCTTCTTTGATTTGTTGTGGTGAAGGCAATGGCACCCCACTCCAGTACTCTTGCCTGGAAAATCCCATGGATGGAGGACCCTGGTGGGCTGCAGTCTATGTGTCGCTAATAGTCGGACACGACTGAAGTGACTTTGCAGCAGCAGCAGCAGTGATTTGTTGGTTATTCAGCAGGGTGTTGTTCAGCCTCCATATGTTGTAATTTTTAATAGTTTTTCTTCTTTAACTGAGGTCTAATCTTATGGCATTGTGGTTAGCAAAGATGCTTGGAATGATTTCAATTTTTTTGAGCTTACCAAGGCTAGATTTATGGCCCAAGATGTGATCTATCCTGGAGAATGTTCAGTGTGTGCTTGAGAAAAAGGTGAAATTCATTGTTTTGGGGTGAAATGTCCTATAGATACCAATTAGGTCTAACTGGTCTATTGTATCATTTAAAGTTTGTGTTTCCTTGTTAATTTTCTGTTTAGTCAATCTATCCATAGGTGTAAGTGGGGTATTAAAGTCTCCCACTATTATTGTGTTATTGTTAATTTCCCCTCTCATACTTGTTAGCATTTGTCTTACATATTGTGGTGCTCCTAAGTTGGGTGCATATATATTTGTAATTGTTATATCTTCTTCTTGGATTGATCCTTTGAGCATTATGTAGTGTCCTTCTTTGTCTCTTTTCACAGCCTTTTTTTTAAAGTCTATTTTATCTGATATGAGTATTGTTACTCCTGCTTTCCTTTGGTCTCTATTTGCGTGGAATATCTTTTTCCAGCCCTTCAATTTCAGTCTGTATGTGTCCCCTGTTTTGAGGTGGGTCCCTTGTAGACAACATATATAGCAGTCTTGTTTTTCCATCCATTCAGCCAGTCTTTGTCTTTTGGTTGTGGCATTCAACCCATTTACATTTAAGGTAATTATTGATAAGTATGATCCTGTTGCCATTTACTTTATTGTTTTGGGTTCGAGTTTATACACCCTTTTTGATTCTCCTGTCTAGAGAATAACCTTTAGCATTTGTTGGAGAGCTGGTTTGGTGGTGCTGAATTCTCTCAGCTTTTGCTTGTCTGTAAAGCTTTTGATTTCTCCTTCATATTTGAACATGATCCTTGCTGGGTACAGTAATCTGGGCTGTAGGTTATTTTCTTTCATCACTTTAAGTATTTTCTGCCATTCCCTTCTGGCCTGAAGAGTTTCTATTGAAAGATCAGCTGTTATCCTTATGGGAATCCCCTTGTCTGTTATTTGTTGTTTTTCCCTTGCTGCTTTTAATATTTGTTCTTTGTGTTTGTTCTTTGTTACTTTGATTAATATGTGTCTTGGGGTGTTTCTCCTTGGGTTTATCCTTTTTGGGACTCTCTGGGTTTCTTGGACTGGGGTGATAATTTCCTTTCCCATTTTAGGGATGTTTTCAACTATTATCTCCTCAAGTATTTTCTCATGGTCTTTCTTTTTGTCTTCTTCTGGGACTCCTATGATTCGAATGTTGGGGCATTTGATATTGTCCTGGAGGTCTCTGAGATTGTCTTCATTTCTATTATGTCGTTTTTCTTTTTTCCTCTCTGATTCATTTATTTCTACCATTCTATCTTCTACTTCACTAATCCTATCTTCTGCCTCTATTATTCTACTATTTGTTGCCTCCAGAGTATTTTTGATCTCATTTATTGCATTATTCATTATATATTGACTCTTTTTTATTTCTTCTAGGTCCTTGTTAAACCTTTCTTGCATCTTCTCAATCCTTGTCTCCAGGCTATTTTTCTGTGATTCCATTTTGATTTCAAGATTTTTAATCATTTTCAGTATCATTATTCAGAATTCTTTATCAAGTAGATTCCCTATCTCTTCCTCTTCTCTTTGGTTTGGTGGGCATTTATCCTGTTTCTTTACCTGCTGGGTATTCCTCTGTCTCTTCATCTTGTTTATATTGCTGAGTTTGGGGTGGCCTATCTGTATTCTGGCAGTTTGTGGAGTTCTCTTTATTGTGGAGTTTCCTTGCTATGGGTGGGGTTGTATGGGTGGCTTGTCAAGGTTTTTTGGTTAGGGAAGCTTGTGTCAGTGTTCTGGTGGGTGGAGCTTGATTTCTTCTCTCTGGAATGCAATGAAGTGTCCAGTAATGAGTTGTCAATGGTTTGGGAGTAACTTTCGGCAGCCTGTATATTGAAGCTCAGGATTGTGTTCCTGTGTTGCTGGAGAATTTGCATGGTATGTCTTGCTCTGGAACTTGGCCCTTGGGTGGTGCTTGTTTTCAGTGTAGGTATGGAGGCATTTGACGAGCTCCTGTTGATTAATGTTCCCTGGAGTCAGGAGTTCTCTGGTCTTTTCAGAATTTGGACTTAAGCCTCCTGCTTCTGGTTTTCAGACTTATTTTTACAGTAGTCTCAAGACTTCTCCTTCTATACAGAACTGTTGATAAAACATCTAGGTTAAAGATGAAAATTTTCTCTACAGTAAGGGACACCCAGAGAGGTTCACAGAGTTACATGGACAAGAGAAGAGGGAGGAGGGAGTTAGAGGTGACCTGAAAGAGATGAGGTGGAATCAAAAGAGGAGAGAGCGAGCTAACCAGTAATCACTTCCTTATGTGTGCTCCACAGTCTGGACCACTCAGAGATGTTCATGGAGTTATACAGAGAAGAGAATAGCGAGAAAGGAGACAGAAGTGGGCTGGAGGATAAAAGGGGGGAATCAAAAGGTTAGAGACAGATCCAGCCAGTAATCAATTCCCTGAGTGATCTCCACTGTCTGGAACACACAGAGATTCACAGAGTTAGGTAGAGAAGAGAAGGGGAAGGGAGGAGACAGAGGCGACCTTGTGGAGAAAAAGGAGAGTCCAAAGAGGCAGAGAACAGTCAAGCCGGTAATCTCACTCCCAAGTAAAAATGGATACTGAAGATCGGGTTCTTAAAGGTACCAAATTGATATCAAATACCAAAAAGAAAATATTAAAAATCTAGAGGAGAGGTTGGATTTTCAAAAATACTATATTAAAGAAAAGAAGAAGAAGGAAAAAAAAAAAAACCAAAGTCACAAACATTATATATATATACATATATATACATATATATATTATATATATATATATATATACACACACATATGTATGAAGTTTGTTTTAAAAAAATAGGGTCTTTTTGTTGCAAAGCAATAGTAGGTTATAAAAATGAAAATTAAAGGAGTAATAGAGGACTTAAAATTTAAAAAAAAAAAAGAAAACGAAAATTAAAACGAATGATCATAAAAATAGTAAAAAAAAAAAAAAAAAAAAACTTATCTAGGACTTTCTCTGGTGGTGTTGTGGGCAGTGTGGGGTCAGTTCATTTTTGGATAGTTCCTTGGTCTGGCTTATATTTCTCAAGATCTATAGGCCCATTTCTATGTAGTCTGTACCAACTACAGGGTTTTAATCTATTGCACCTGTCACTTCCAAGGTGGTTCCCTCTGTTTTAGCTTCTTCTGTTTGCTCGGCTCTTCAGTGTCTGATTTCTGCCCTGACACAAGGGGGGCGGTGGTGGACACTTTATTTTAGGCTCACTTGTCCAGTCGTGCTGTGGGGAGGGAAGAACGCTGCAAACATAACACTGGCGTGTGCTCGCAGTGTCTCAGCCACACTGGGCCTGGCCTCACTCACAGCGGGTGTGCCCTCCCTGCCCACACTGCTCAGGTTCTAGATTGCTCCACTGGGAACCATCGGAGGCCGGCCCTGGGCTGCCTGCACCTCCCAGTTCTAAGCCGCTCAGGTTCAGGCACTCGGGTAGTCTTCAGAGGCACAGACTCCGTTGGGCCTGCGTTTTGTGCCCTTTCCAGGTCCAAGCAGCTCAGGTGATGAGGTGTTTGGTGAGTGCAGTCGCTGCGTGCCTGCCCCCATCCCTGCTGCTCGGTTTTCTGGGTGTACAACTGGTGCACCTTCTCAGGTGGATGTTGACTGTCCAGAACCCAAGAAGTCTCAGTTAGCAAAGAAACCTGTTGCAGTTTGGTAGATAATGTCTTTCTGGGACTGTGATTGCCCCCTTAGGGCTCTCTTAGGTCACCAGAGGGGGATGGTCTGCAGCTGGCTATCTCTGTTCAGTCCTTTGTTTTGTGAGTAGGCCTGGCGGTGTCTTAGGTTAGGGCTTTTTGCGTGGTAGCTATCCCACAGTCTTGTTTGCTAGCCCAAGTTAGTTCCCTCAGATTGCCCTTGGGGCATTCGGGCTCAGTCCTTACTCTAAGCATTGCAGCCCGCGCCTCCCTGCCCAGGCCATGCTTACTAGTGGTGGGTGAAGGCGTCTGCACTGCTTCTCCGCTGGGGGAGTTACCGTTGGGCTCGTAATCTGTGGGTTTTAATTATTTATTTTTCCTCCCTGTTATGTTGCCCTCTGTGCCTCCAAGGCTTGCCACAGACTCGGCAGTGAGAGTGTTTCCTGGTGTTTGGAAACCTCTCTTTTTAAGACTCCCTTCCCAGGAAGGGACTCCATCCCTACCTCTTTTGTCTCTTTTTTTGTCTTTATATTTTTTCCTACCTCCTTTTGATGACAATGGGCTGCTTTTCTGGGTGCCTGATGTCCTCTGCCAGCATTCAGAAGTTGTTTTGTGGAATTTACTTAGCATTTAAATGCTCTTTTGATGAATTTGTGGGGAAGAAAGTGGTCTCCCCATCCTATTCCTCTGCCATCTTCCATGGGAACCTTTTAAGCAGTTGATTTAAAACTCAGAAATGTGTATTTTAGTTTTGAATATTGTCAAATTGCCCTCCAAACAGTCTGCAATTTACATCTTTGCTAACAACATACAGAAGTACCTGATTCCATCTCCTTCCCAACACTTAACTTTGCTATTTGATAGGTGAAAAATAGCATCTGTGATTTTAATTATTGTATTTATTTTTAAAAAAGATTTTGATGATTTAATTTGCATTTTATTAATTATATGTGAGATTAAAAATATTTTCATACATCAAAAAAAAAATAGAAAAGCAAGTTAGAAAAAAAAAATAGAACTTCCTTGGGTCCAGATGGCATTATTGAACAACTAAATTAACACCAGCAATGATATACTTCCACACTTGCTTTTATGTTAAAAAGTAAGCCATTATTTGCTTGAGCCTCAATTTTTTGTATGTAACTTGCATTTGATTATAATATTGAAGCTAATGGCAGTTGCCACTGAGTGGCCAAAAGTTCTACTTTGTGGAGCATGTGATATACCACCCACCCACCTACTCCTCATCCTTTACAGGACATTCAAAGTATCTTGGGAGAAAATGATGATCTGGGGTTCTTGCAGGGTAGCTATGGCTATTCATTATGCATTTTCTAAGGAAGTTTGGAAAGGCGTTATGTTAACCTGTGCTATTTGAAAATATGAACAGGTCTATATAATGAAGTAAGGTAAGTATGGACTATGCTGGCAAACAATAAAAGTATCAGCAATTAAATAGCATTTCTTTGAAATGTGGCCCTCAAAATACTCTCTAAATTCTTTCACAAATAAAAATACTTATGATTTACCATGGGCTTCCCTGGAGGCTCAGACAGTAAAGAATCTGCCTGCAATGCAGGAGACCCAGGTTAGATCCCTGGGTTGGGAAGATCCCCTGGGAAACGGAACGGCCTACCACTCCAGTATTCTTGCTTGGATAATTCCATTGACAGAGGAGCCTGCTAGGCTACAGTTCATGTGGTCTCAAAGAGTCAGACACAACTGACTGACTAACATTTTCACTCACTGTCACATGATTTGCCTAATGTTTCCATTTTCACATCACAGAGATAATTTATTGTTTCAGGAATGTGTTAATTACATACTATACAGATTTGCATTTACAATTCAACCAATGTGCCAACAATCTTACCCAGTCAGCTTTGAAAATGTAGCTTGTAACATACCTCAGAAACTGAAGAGTACTGCTGATTTGGAATCATTATTCCCAACTATTGGCTATAGGAGCAGGAGAATAGATTTAATGCATTCTGCAACATGCCACTACCAATGGGAAAAAAATCCTGCTTCTCTAAATTTTTATTTAGTCTAGCTTGAAATAGCCTAAAATTAGCAGATTAATATTTCATTGCAAAACACAATTCAGATTTGTTTTCAAAGTATCTTTCATTAAAAAATACTTTTTGAGTGATAGTTTTCAAAGGTGTAAAAGACTGGATATCCTATGGTTTTAATCCATTCTATAGCACAAAAAGTTTCAAAAATCTAAAAGATAAGATAAAAAGAAATATTTGAGAGAAATTTAAAATGACAAATAAAGAGACAGTTCTAGAGTTCCTAAGGTATAAACGTCATCATTATCATCATTCTATTTATATATGGAGCTTAGGCAAATTCAGTCCTAACAGAATACTATATGAACAAACACATTACAAAAATCTATTGTTTGTATAGAAATCTCCATACACTTTGACATGTATCTCTTTCTGAAATGATAGAAAGTATCTTTTTCCAAAATGACATTCAAACAAAACAGATCAACAATGGAAGATATCTATGTATAAGAAGTGAGACTTTTCACTGATAGAACTAGTTTTCATTCAATAATCTTAAACTTCTAGTTTTACTTTTCTCCTCTGCCATTGTCTGATGCATCTTTATTTAGTATTTCTCTTAATTGTTTATGATATTTCTATTTTCTTTATATTTCCTCCAAGACCAAAGAATAAGTGGTTTTGATTTTAAAAACAATCAGCATATAACAGAAAAGGGATATTTGTAGACTACATAAAATGTTTCCAAATAATTGAGTTTTTTTCTCCAAGAGGTACAGTATGAAATAAACACATAAAGGGGCAGACTATGTGTAGTCTTGGTTATAAAGTGATAATGGTATTACAGTATCTAAGGAAAGGATTTGCCAATCAAAGAGGATTAGTGTGAAATGGTACCTCATTGTGGTTTTGATTTGTATTTCTCTGACAATGAGTGATGTTGAGCAGCTTTTCATGTGTTTGTTAGCCATCTGTATGTCTTCTTTGGAAAAATGTCTGTTTAGTTCTTTGGCCCATTTTTTGATTGGGTCGTTTATTTTTCTGGAATTGAGCTTCAGGAGTTGCTTGTATATTTTTGAGATTAGTTCTTTGTCAGTTGCTTCATTTGCTATTATTTTCTCCCATTCTGAAGGCTGTCTTTTCACCTTGCTTATAGTTTTCTTTGTTGTGCAGAAGCTTTTAATTTTAATTAGGTCCCATTTGTTTATTTTTGCTTTTATTTCCAATATTCTGGGAGTAGCAATGGCTGCTATCCAAAAGTTTACAAGCAATAAATGCTGGAGAGGGTGTGGAGAAAAGGGAACCCTCTTACACTGTTGGTGGGAATGCAAACTAGTACAGTCACTCTGGAGAAAAGTGTGGAGATTCCTTAAAAAACTGGAAATAGAACTGCCCTATGATCCAGCAATCCCACTGCTGGGCATACACACTGAGGAAACCAGAAGGGAAAGAGACACGTGTACCCCAATGTTCATCGCAGCACTGTTTATAATAGCCAGGACATGGAAGCAACCTAGATGTCCATCAGCAGATGAATGGATAAGAAAGCTGTGGTACATATACACAATGGAGTATTACTTAGCCATTAAAAAGAATACATTTTAATCACTTCTAATGAGGTGGATGAAACTGGAGCCTATTATACAGACTGAAGTAAGCCAGAAAGAAAAACACCAATACAGTATACTAATGCAGATGGTGACTGCAGCCATGAAATTAAAAGACGCTTACTCCTTGGAAGGAATGTTATGACCAACCTGGATAACATATTAAAAAGCAGAGACATTACTTTGCCAGCAAAGGTCCATCTAGTCAAGGCTATGGTTTTTCCAGTACTCATGTATGGATGTGAGAGTTGGACTGTGAAAAAAGCTGAGCACCAAAGAATTGATGCTTTTGAACTGTAGTGTTGGAGAAGACTCTTGAGAGTCCGTTGGACTGCAAGGAGATCTAACCTGTCCATTCTAAAGGAGATCAATCCTGGGATTTCTTTGGAAGGAATGATGCTAAAGCTGAAACTCCAGTACTTTGGCCACCTCATGAGAAGAGTAGACTCATTGGAAAAGACTCTGATGCTGGGAGGGATTGAGGGCAGTAGGAGAAGGGGATGACAGAGGATGAGATGGCTGGATGGCATCACCAACTTGATGGACGTGAGTTTGAGTGAACTCCGGGAGTTGGTGATGGACAGGGAGGCCTGGCGGGCTGCAATTCATGGGATCGCAAAGAGTCGGACATGACTGAGCGACTGAACTGAACTGAACTGAACACATATATATGGAATTTAGAAAGATGGTAATGACAACCCTGTATGCGAGACAGCAAAAGAGACACAGATGTATAGAACAGTCTTTTGGACTCTGTGGGAGAGGGAGAGGGCGGGATGATTTGGGAGAATGGTGTTGAAACATGCATGATATCATATATGAAATGAATCGCCAGTCCAAGTTCGATTCATGATACTGGTTGCTTGGGGCTGTTGCACTGGGACAACCCAGAGGGATGGTACAGGGAGGGAGGAGGAAGGGGTCTTCGGGATGGGGAACAAGTATATACTTGTGGCGGATTCATGTTGATGTATGGCAAAACAAATACAACATTGTAAAGTAATTAACCTCCAATTAAAATAAATAAATTTATATTTTAAAAAATAAAAATAAAAAAGAAAACAAAGTGAGGATTGGTCTACAATATAAGTTTAAATTATTCAGAATTCAGTCAAATATTAAAATTTTTGTTGAGTACCTAGAAAGTGATCTATGCGCAAAATCTGTTTCAGTGAAGTTTATATTTTAATAGGAAGTGAAAGAAAGGTAAAAGAGAGAGAATATCAATGTAGTGGGTTAAATGTTACAATCAATATAAACCCACAGCACTGGGGGAGTAACAGAGGAAAAGCACTTAATCCAGCCAAGCACATGGCAGGAGAGGAGTCTTGAAGAATATGACAGCTGAGACACATGTACTGGATTTTAAAGGAAGAGTTAGAATAATTCAGAATACCTAGTTAGAATAATTGAACAAAAAGGGTGGTAATAGGAGCAGATGGAAGGCTTCTTGGTAGAAGGTTCAGAAATAGCATGATGTGGGCATAGAAGTACACCTGATTCAGTGCTACTAGAGCAACAGGAGGGAGAATGGAGATAATCAGAGGCCAGATCATGAAGGCCATGGAAGCCAGCTTGGACTTTGTCCTTTGCCAGTTTATTACACTGGGGTTTTCCAAGTTGTGTTAAAAAGTATGCCAAGGCATGGGACAAAGCTTATGAGACATCAATTTTAACTTGATGGTATATAATTTGAAACAATATTTCTACAATAAAGGAAACATGTATTATCATTTAGAATTCAAAATGGCCAGTGAATAAGTTTAGGATAAAATATAAGACTTTAAAGAATTTTCAAATTTGTAGTCCTTGTCACCACCACCCTCCGCCCTTCCTTGCTTTTAGAGTTCTTGTGAGAGGTCATCTTTCTTGAATAACACTTCATAAGAAAAGTTTTAGAACCACAGTTCTAAATTATGGGCAGCCATTGAAGGATTTTAAGCAGAAGAATGATAAGGTGAGGTTTGGTTTTAGATTACCATAGCAATTGTGTGAAAGATGGAAGGGAGGGTGGAGCATGGCAGGACAATAGCTTAGGAAGCTATTACAACAGTGCTGATAAAAGGTTAGGGGCTTCCTAGCTAGTGGTAAAGAATCCTTGTGCCAAAGCTAGAGATGTAGAGATGGGGGTTTGACCCCTGGGTCAGGAAGGTGTCCTGGAGGGTTTGGCAGCCCACTCCAGTATTCTTGCCTGGAGAATACCATGGACAGAGGAGCCTGGTGGGTTATAGTCCATGGGATCGCAAAGAGTTGGACACAACTGAGTGTCTGAGTAGAGATCAGTGGTTAAACTAGGACCATGGTGGATGGAGAGAAGTGACAGAGACCAGAAAGATTTGATAGAGAAAATTGGCAAAATTTATTGACTAGATATCAGAAGTTTGGAAGAGGAGAAATCTAGAAAATGTTCCAGTTTCTGCCTTTAATATATCTGAGTAGGTAGGTCATAATGAGTAGAATATCTGTCCTTAAGGGAGAGATAATAACTTCATGTTGGACATGGTGAGTGTGGGGTGTTTGGTGAGATATCTAGGTCAGAACTTTGACCCAAATGGGTTACTATATATGGGAATATGAACTCCTCCACCCTCAGCATGGCTGGGTTTTCCGGGGCAGCTAAAGTCCCCAGATTGTCAGGGTACAAACCTCAGGCATGCACTACCTTATGCATTAAGTCCAATGTGTTGTTATAATTATTTCCATTTTCTGTTTTCACCATGCCATGAAAAATTTGGGAAGCATCAGTTGAGTTGATGATGCCCCACTGGCAAAAGAATATGTAAGTGTGAAACTCAGAAGAGCTAACAGGGATGGAGATATAGATTTCGGCATCATTCACACAAAGATACTAGTTAAAGCCAGAAAAGTAGGTAAAGTAAAGACATGCACAAGATAGAGTCCATAAATGACTGGTAAGAGAGGTCCAGTGGGTTGAATTCAGGGTATTTCCATTGTGCAAACAATATATTAAGTAATAAAAATAATAATAACATGTTTTGAGCACTTAATATGTGCCAGGCATTGTTCTAAGCACTTTGCATTTATTAATTTAATCCTAACAGCAATCCCACAAAGTAGTAAGCATTATTGTTATTCCCACTTTACAGAGGAGGAAACTGAGGTACAAAGTTAAGTAGGTCACCCAAAGCCCCCATAACTAGAAAGTAGAAGAGCCAGAGCTTGATGTTACAGACCAGTCAAATCATGCAGCTCACTCCTCTTGTTCTATATCTGTGATCCACAAACAAGCTTCTGATTATGTTTTGACTTCCCCTATAAGTTACTGGGAGAAAATGGGCTGATCAGAGAATGAATGATTATGATCCCTTTGACAATTATAACTATCATTATAAAATAATGAACAAATTCTCCGGTTTAAATGCCAGTCTTTGGTGAAGCTGGTGATTGTAAGTCAGGTCTTTGGAGACTAATCAGCTTTAGAATACAGACAAAATTGAACATTTGGCCTTGAAAGACTGAGTGCCAAATCCTACACTATGATAACTCTAAGGAAAAAAAAAATGCTACCTATTGAGGTCTCTGGGTAGCCAAAAGACTTCTAGTAAAGCCTGACATAATTTTCTTTTGCACTTCAAACTACAAAAGCAGGAAAATAAATAAATAAAAGGCAAAATAATGAGATATAGGTGCAACTTTCTATATGCCCAAACTGTTGAATGCAGTGATCCTGCTCACCAGGATCTACACAAAGGAGGAACCCAGGCTTCCGTTCAGTAAATAGAGCAAATTGTTTGGTTCAGGTTGATACAAGAAATACTGTATTTACAACCCACTGTGTGCTCACAAAGAGCAAACCCAGTATATTTACACATGTAATTTGCATTTTCTTTTTTTATATCTGTTAATCAGACCTCCAATCAGATTGAAAGGCCAGGATCCTAGGTCAGAGAAAGGTAAATCACGAACAAATGAAACAGGGAAAAATTGCTATTGTTATTTGGAAAGTTGGATAGCTCAGAATTGTTTTCATCTGATAATGAAGAGGATATCTTTCTTTTGGCAATGCTGCAAAAGATGCTGTCTATTACACTTTAAGTAAACATACTTTCAATTAATCGGGAATTAAGGCCAAAAGTACCAAAGAAAAAGGTCAAAAAATTGTAAAGAAAAATAATGAAAGGTTAGATGGGATTTTTGTATTTCATGTGTAAATATTTTCTATAAGGAAGGCTATTAAACTCTCTAAACTTAGTCTCCTAATCTATAAAATTTTGATAATGGAAGTTACTTCACAGGATGAAGATTAGATGCTACGATTTGTGTATATAAATATCCAATACATAGTGCCTGACATGTCAGACAATCAATAAAAATTAAATATTATGAACTTTGATCAAGTGTCCCCACACATAATATGATTAGAGTCTTACTTTGAAAAACTTATCTCACTGTTAACCACACACAGTGTTTACTTCTTAGAAATATTTAAAACAGTTTGCAAGATGTATTTAATCTCAGTATTTTCTTTGAAATGTTCTGTAGCTATTGCCTAGTAAATCTCACACCAACATTGTCACATCAGTGCCTGTTGTTTGTATACAAGTTTTGGTTACTGGCACAACCCCATCTTAAAACCATTACCGTGAAATAAAAAGTCGCCTCCCTTCCCCACCTCCCGCCTTTTACAATTTTCAATTTCCTTTGAATCCAGACCTGCCTTATACTGCCATCTCCTGGAAGTGTCTGGTCTTGAACAACTTTTTGATTTATTTAGTATTATAACATTTTGCTGGTCAGTGGCTTTGCTATCTGCAAAGAGTCGAACATAACTAATATAACTTAGCATGCATGCACGGCTTGCTATCAGAGATCAATATCTACATGTTAGTTTTCATCTTCCCAATATCCCTTCTTTTAGGTAACACTCTGAGTAATCACTGGACAATAAACATGCAAGTTTCCTAGGGCAATTCATGACTTAATCCTAGGGCAGTAGGATTAACAAAGACATTGCTAAATGAAAATGTCCAATAAAGATTGAGCTTTTTTTCTACAGCAATTTCAGTTAGTTATAAGACTGAATGAGATAAATGTAATTTCATATATTATCAAGTTGTGATATGCTAGAAAATTTCCTTAAAAGATCGTGTGGAGAGGACAATGAAAATGGGAAACTAAATATTCATCCCATTAGGAATTGTTTTCAAATGATGATCCATAGCAGTATGGCAAAGAAGAAGAATATCAAGACTTGGAGTCAAGAGACTGCAATTCTAGGTCTTATTTTAATAGCTGTGTAACCCAATACAAGCCAATTCCTCTTTCTGAACTTAGCTTCTACATATTGTAAAACAAAGGAGTGGAACTAAGTGATCATAAGTTCATTATAGGATTTCATATTCTGTGGTTTTATGAAAGGCCAAATGACATTGTGATGTCATCATATCATCAAGATGACATCATATCTAGCAAAAATAGGCTGATTTATTGAAACGGTGTTGCTAAGTCTTACTGAGATGGGGTAAGTAACACATATAGGTTTGCCCATAATTGCTATTGAAAGAAAATATATTGATAATAATGGGTGTATATATTAAATTTGACTGTGATTATACCTTATGTCAAATAAAGTTTTCTGGTTCTCTTTAGATGTTACTGCCATTTTTGTTGCATTCTTGTATCAGGAGCCCCAAATGTTACTATCTGAACATAGGTCAGCTTATATACTAATAGCCAGATAAGAGGCAAGATTTGGGGGTCACAGATCTAAGAAATCTGTGCATTGAAACTCTGTTGGGCTCTGACAAAACATGCTTGATGACATGGGTATGAAGAGTTTATCAGAAATTTAAGCTTCATTTTGAGATGATTTATCATTTCTCTAACAATCGGGGCCTATTGAAATTGGGACCTTGGACTATGAGGTTTGAGAGCTAGCAGAAGAACAAGAGTTGTTCAAGGTACACTGCCATGGAGGAAAAATCAATAACTACAATCAGCTAACATCCATTGGATCATAGAAAAAGCAAGAGAGTTCCAGAAAAACAACTACTGCTTTATTGACTATGCCAAAGTCTTTGACTGTTTGGGCTACAACAAACTGGAAAATTCTTCAAGAGATGGGAAAACCAGACCACCTCACCTGCCTCCTGAGAATCTGTATGCAGGTCAAGATGCAACAGAACTGGACATGGAACAACTGACTGGTTCCAAATTGGGAAAGGAGTACGAAAAGAATATATATTGTTACCCTGCTTGTTTAACTTATAGCAGATTGCATCATGCAAAATGCCAGGCTCACTGAAGCACAAGCTGGAATCAAGATTGCTGGGAGAAATGTCATTAACCTCAGATATGCAGATGACACCACTTTTATGGCAGAAAGAGAAGAGGAACTGAAGAGCCTCTTGATGAAAATGAACAAGGAGAGTGAAAAAGCTGGTTTAAAACTCAACATTCAAACAACAAAGATCATGGCATCTGGGCCCATCATTTCATGGCAAATAGATGGGGAAACAATGGAAACAGTAAGAGACTATTTTCTTGGGCTCCAAAATCACTGCAGATGGTGACTGCGGCCATGAAATTAAAAGACGTTTGCTCCTTGGAAGAAAAGCTCTGACCAACCTAGACAGCATATTAAAAAGCAGAGACATTACTTCGCTGACAATGGTCTGTCTAGTGAAAGCTATGGTTTTTCCAACGGTCACGTATGGATGTGAGAGTTGGACTATAAAGAAAGCTGAGCGCTGAAGAATTGATGCTTTTGAACTGTAGTGTTGGAGAAGACTCTTGAGAGTCCCTTGAACTGCAAGGAGATCAAACAAGTCAATCCTAAAGGAAATCAATTCTGAATATTCATTGGAAGGACTGATGCTGAAGCTGAAACTCCAATACTTTGGCCACCTGATGCAAAGAGCTGACTCACTGGAAAAGACCCTGATGCTGGGAAAGACTGAAGGCAGGAGAAGAAGGGGATGACAGAGGATGAGATGGTTGGATGGCATCATCGACCTGATGGGCATGAGTTTGAGCAAGCTCCAGGAGTTGGTGATGGACAGGGAAGCCTGGCATGCTGCAGTCCATGGGGTTGCAAAGGGTCAGAAATAACTGAGGGACTGAACTGAACAATCGGCCAGTTGCAGAAGTTAGAGGAGTCACGACTGTGAGTACAGGCAATTGTCATTTCATGAAACTTGATTGTGAAGGGAGAGGGAATCCCAATTTTTGGATACAATAAGCAATGCCTCATTTTTTAGAGTCATCAAACCCTGAGACGTTTGCAGCTATCCAACCCCACAATGTAACATGGGCCGAAGACCAATAAATCTGTGTAACATCATCTAACTGAGAACCAGAACAATCAGAGGGCAACATTGAGAAGCTGTGTGCTCTATGTTAAGGGGCTGATCTGCATCCAATACAAGATCTATATAGTTGCAGGTAACAGCAAGTAGATACACCATGATCTCAATTTCAGTGAGCTCACAGTCCAATTTTATTACTGTATCACTCTTTAGTACCATTACTTACAGTCAGACAGACCTTCCTGATATGTCTTACTGCTTTAAAGCCATTTGTTTTCTTCTACCTAAAATATCTTTTTTGTTTCATCAGATTCTAGCTAACTTCTCTAAAATTCAGCTCAAACTTCACAATCTCATGAATACCTTTCTCATTTACTCATTTAAATGCTCTTTCTCTGTCTTCTCATAGCACTCTGTGCTTATCTCTATCATAGCACTTACCACACTGTTCTAACAAATTTGATTTATCTGCCTCCTCCAGTGAGACTTTGAATTCCTTGAGAAATTATGTTTTCTTTATATTTGTATCCCTATCACCTAGCCTAATGCTTTATATATATAGTAGGTGCTCAAGATAAATGTTTGAAAACGTGAATGAAGGAAAATGCAGAAAACATTTTTTTTTTTTCATCTCATTAAGCTTTTACCTGTAGAAAGCATTATGAATCCTGATTATTTCATTCTGCATTTCAGCTTTATTTCCACACCTTGTATAACCTGCAAATCTGATCTGCATGCCTTTTAGTAGTGTGACCCTAATAGATATTATCCTCTGGGTTTAACATTCATTCATTAATCAGCACCTGTTGGTAAAAGACTTCCAGCTATTGGCCTCTGAGCAATGCTATTACCCAGATAAGGTTCCAAAACCTTAACAAACATCTTGATGAAGTCCAGAATTTTTTAATCTGTAGCATTACTACCATCTGTCTAGTGACACTATAGAAAAGGAAATGAGGCTAAACTGACCTCTAAATTGGCCACTCTTACTAAAGCCTACATTCCTCTTCAGAGTCCATCCCTAATTCATCCTTCTCTTCTATTTCTAAACACAGGGAATATTATGTTTGCCAAGCAATGCCTCATATGCATGCCGTTTCTCACACAATTCCACTTGAAAATATCTTCCCTTCTCTACTTGTTTACATTATTATTCAAAATCCAGTTAAAATTCAACTTCTTCCAAGAACCCCTCTATGAATCCCATTCCTAATTTCACCTTTTATGATGAGGTGAAATGAGATAGTCTCTGACATTTTTCTGTAGTCTGGGAAGAAAATGAGCAATGTGAGGGCAGCTATCCTGGTATCCTTCACAGTCAATTACAGAGCAGGGAGTAGAACAGCAATCTGTTAGTATAACATAATCAAAATTAATAGTTCATATAAAATATGCTTAAAATTAAATTTGTCATATAGTGCATATGTGGCTTAGGGAGATTCACTTTGATGTGTTGGATGTGATCTACATTAAATATGTTAGGAGAGAACATACTTATAATTCTAACCCTACTCTCACATATACCCAAAGAAGATATCAAGAAATGAATTCTGAGAGGCAAAAAGGAGTGATCCAAATCTCTCATGGACAGTAACATTATATCTTAGAAGCTACATTACATAATATTAAGATATCCTTATGCTAATTCCACATCCCACCATCCTACATGCACTAGAATATGCACTGCTTGAGTTCCAGGACTGTGTCATAATCACTCGTGTGGAATTAAATTCTCTCATTCCTGAGCATGTTTCCATAAAAACCTAATTTCTAAATAATCATTGAAGCATATATTTATGTAATGTATAAACTGATGAAAGTTTTCCTTTTGTAATATTCACTACTACCGTGTCTTCTATGGGAGAAGGCAATGGCACCCTACTCCAGTACTGTTGCCCGGAAAATCCCAAGGATGGAGGAGCCTGGTAGGCTACAGTCCATGGAGTCGCTAAGAGTCGGACACGACTAAGCGACTTCACTTTCACTTTCCACTTTCATGCATTGGAGAAGGAAATGGCAACCCACTTCAGTGTTCTTGCCTGGAGAATCCCATGGACGGAGAAGCCTGGTAGGCTGCAGTCCATAGGGTCGCACAGAGTTGGACACGACTGGAGCGAATTAGTAGTAGTAGTGTCTTCTATATCAGTGGTCTACAATCATCTAATCAAACCATTAAATAAATGGTCAGGTTTCTTTTAAGTTTTAGTTCCTACTTCAGTTTCTACTTGTTAGTGCTACCTTCATATACCCTTACACATTAATACCTGCAACTTTCTTCTTCTAAGTTTAAATACTGGTTCTTGTGTGCTCAGTTGCACAGTTGTATCTGACTCTTTGCAGCTCCATGGACTGTACTCCACCAGGCTCCTCTGTCCATAGAATGTTCCAGACATGAATACTGGAGCAAGTTGCCATCTTCTATTCCAGGGGAACTTCCTGACCCAGGGACTGAACCTACATCTCTGGTGTCTCCTGCATTGTTAAGCAGATTATTTACCACTAGCAATGCCAAAGAATGCTCAAACTACTGCACAATTGCACTCATCTAATACGCTAGTAAAGTAATGCTCAAAATTCTCCAAGCCAGGCTTCAGCAATACATGAACCATGAACTTCCAGATGTTCAAGTTGGTTTTAGAAAAGGCAGAGGAACCAGAGATCAAATTGCCAACATCCACTGGATCATGGAAAAAGCAAAAGAGTTCCAGAAAAACATCTATTTCTGCTTTATTGACTAGGCCAAAGCCTTTGACTGTGTGGATCACAATAAACTGTGGAAAATTCTGAAAGAGATAGGAATACAAGACCACCTGATCTGCCTCTTGAGAAATGTGTATGCAGGTCAGGAAGCAACAGTTAGAACTAGACATGGAACAACAGACTGGTTCCAAATAGGAAAAGGAGTACATCAATGCTATATATTGTCACCTTGTTTATTTAACTTATATGCAGAGTACATCATGAGAAATGCTGGACTGGAAGAAACACAAGCTGGAATCAAGATTGCCGGGAGAAATATCAATAACCTCAGATATGCAGATGACACCACCCTTATGGCAGAAAGTGAAGAGGAACTAAAAAGCCTCTTGATGAAAGTGAAAGTGGAGAGTGAAAAAGTTGGCTTAAAGCTCAACATTCAGAAAACGAAAATCATGGCATCCGGTCCCATCACTTCATGGGAAATAGATGGGGAAACAGTAGAAACAGTGTCAGACTTTATTTTTCTGGGCTCCAAAATCACTGCAGATGGTGACTGAAGCCATGAAATTAAAAGAAGCTTACTCCTTGGAAGGAAAGTTATGACCAACCTAGATAGCATATACAAAAGCAGAGCCATTACTTTGCCAACAAAGGTTCGTCTAGTCAAGGCTATGGTTTTTCCTGTGGTCATGTATGGATGTGAGAGTTGGACTTCGAAGAAGGCTGAGCACCGAAGAATTGATGTTTTTGAAGTGTGGTGTTGGAGAAGACTCTTGAGAGTCCCTTGGACTGCAAGGAGATCCAACCAGTCCATTCTGAAGGAGATCAGACCTGGGATTTCTTTGGAAGGAGTGATGCTAAAGCTGAAACTCCAGTACTTTGGCCACCTCATGCAAACAGTTGACTCATTGGAAAAGACTCTGATGCTGGGAGGGATTGGGGGCAAGAGGAGAAGGGAACGACAGAGGATGAGGTGGCTGGATGGCATCACTGACTCGATGGACGTGAGTCTGAGTGAACTCCAGGAGTTGGTGATGGACAGGGAGGCCTGGTGTGCTGCAATTCATGGGGTCGCAAAGAGTCAGACATGACTGAGCGATTGATCTCATCTGATCACCGAGAAAGCCCAATCAAGATTCTACCACTTATTAATTGTGTGCCTTCTGACAAATTGCTTAAGGTCTCTAAGTCTCAGTTTCCTTATAAATAAAAGAGGAATCAGAAGAGTTGGTTCAAGATGGCAGAGTAGAAGTATGTATGTTCATCTCCTACTGTAAGAGCACCGAAATTGTGTCTGTTCAACCACCATCAACAGGAGGTTGCCAGACCAGCTCCAAAAAAGATATCCCACATCCAAAGACAAAGGAAAAACCGGGATGAGACAATAGGAGGAGTGCAATAATGATAAAATCAAATCCCATAATCTTTGAGTGGAAGACCCACAAACTGGATAACAATAATAACAAAGAATTTCCTTCACTGTTGTGAAGGTTCTGAGCCTCACATCAGGCTTCCTAGTTTGGAGATCTTGCAAAACGACTAAGCATCTCCAGGGAATCTGACATTGAAGGCCAGTGGAATTTGATTAAAGGACTTCCACAAGACTAGAGGAAACAGAGACTCCACTATTGGAGTGCACAAACAAAATCTTGTGAACACCAAGAGCCAGGATAAAAGCGCAGTGACCCCACAGAAGACTGAAACAGACCTACCTGCTAATGTTGGAGGATCTCCTGTGGAGGTGTGGGTTGGCAGGTTCTCACTGCCAGGACAGGGGCACTGTTAGCAGAAGTCCTAGGAGATGACCTTTGGCATGAGTCCTCTTGGAGGTCACCATTAGCTCTACCATAAAGCCTGTAGACTTCAAGGCTGGTTTGCCCCAGGCTAAAAAACTAACAGGGAAGAAGTACAGCCCCACACATCAGCAGACAATTGGATTAAAGTTTTACTAAGCACAGTCCTAGATAACATTTGACCAACTTAGATAGCATATTCAAAAGCAGAGACATTTCTTTGCCAACAAAGGTTCGTCTAGTCAAGGCTTTGGTTTTCCCTGTGGTCATGTATGGATGTGAGAGTTGGACTGTGAAGAAGGCTGAGCACCAAAAAATTGATGCTTTTGAACTGTGGTGTTGGAGAAGACTCTTGAGAGTCCCTTGGACTGCAAGGAGATCCAACCAGTCCATTCTGAAGGAGATCAGCCCTGGGATTTCTTTGGAAGGAATGATGCTAAAGCTGAAACTCCAGTACTTTGGCCACCTCATGTGAAGAGTTGACTCATTGGAAAAGACTCTGATGCTTGGAGGGATTGGGGGCAAGAGGAGAAGAGGACGACAGAGGATGAGGTGGCTGGATGGCATCACTGACTCTATTGACGTGAGTCTGAGTGAACTCCGGGTGTTGGTGATGGACAGGGAGGCCTGGCGTGCTGCGATTCATGGGGTCGCAAAGAGTCAGTCACGACTGAGGGACTGATCTGATCTGATCTGATTATTTAGTCTACTACATCATCTATTGCTAGACTTGAGAGAGAGGGAGAGAGAGGAAAAAAAGGAGGCGGATAATGAGAAGATGCAGAAGAGGAAAAGGAAGAAGAAAGAAAAGAAAGAAGAGGAGAGAGAGAATAGAGAGAGTGAAATCTCAAAGCATCTACTATTTTGTAGGTATTTCTGAAGGGTGAGTCTCCAGTATGTGTGGGCTTATATTTTTCATATTATGTTAGTTTGTCTTTGGATACAAGATGATAGACCTTAAGATGAGTGTTGTGGACAGAATTATGTCCCGCAAAATTCATGTTGAAGCTTTAACTTTCAGTGGGACTGTATTAGGAGATAGGGTCTTTAAGGAGATGATTAAGGCAAATGAGGTCATAAGGGTGGTACTTAATACAACAGGACTAGTGTCTAAAATGGAGAAGGAAATGGGAACACACTCCAGTATTCTTGCCTGGAAAATCCCACGGACAGAAGAGCCTGGTGGGCTACAGTCCATGGGGTCACAAGAGTTGGACATGACTGAGCAACAGTGTCTATAAGAGGAAGAAGAGATACAAGTAAAATGTGACCAGAGAAAAGGCCATATGAAGATCCAAAAAGAAGGTGACATCTTCAAGCCAAGAAGGGAGACCAACCTTGCTGGCACTTTGTTCTTTTGGACTACTAGCACCCAGAACTGTGAGAAAATAAGTTTCTGTTGTTTAAACCAGTCTGTGGTATTTTGTTACGGCAGCAGTAGCATACTAATACAATAAGTAAATGGATAGAGAATCATTATTTTATGCAATAAAACAAGAGAATTAAGTTTGGGGAGAGTGATTCTAGAGGAACTTGGCAAACAGAGTAGCAGGAAGATATAAGGAAAACCTTGAGAGAGACAGAGAGAGAGAGAGAGACAGAGAGAGAGAGAGAGAGACAGAGAGAGAGAGAGACAGAGAGAGACAGAGAGAGACAGAGAGAGAGAGAGAGAGAGAGAGACAGAGAGAGAGAGAGAGAGAGAGAGAGAGAGAGAGCTGAGCAATATGGAAGTATGCTTTGGAGCTTGTGGAATAAGATAACCAGTGAGAAATTCCTTGTATCAGTATGGCCAAAAGACTTGCAAATAGGTGCATGTCTAAAATTAAGTCCCAAGTTGCTCATTTTGCATCAGTGGAAACTCTCTCTTTGATTCCAAATTGCTAGTGTGCTCTTTGCTACACATTGCAAAGAGAGAGCAATTTGGGAAGAAATCGAGGGATAGGAACAGAGTTCTCTAACTGGCTATATGTAAGATGGAAAAACTATCTGGGAGATTAGTGGAAGCAGGAACTCAAAACCAGATGTGATTATAAGACCATAATTCCCTGAGGATTCACAGGAAATACAGGGGCAGCACTAGACCTACCAATGTATGTTGGAGGACTTGTGCCAAAATTATAGAAATCTCAAAGCACAAGATAATATCAACAGACATCTGGATAGCATGTGCAAGTTGCTCAGTACAGTGTCTGATATTTAATAATCACCCAGAAAATGATGGTTTATTTTTTCCACTTATTTTTCTTACTACAGATGAGGTGTGTCTAAGAGTAGGTGTTTAAGTGTGTCTTAAAGTGTGTCTTGAGGTGTTTCTAAAAGTAGGTGTGTCTAAGAGTTTAAATAAGACAAATTTTTAAGTACATTATGGGTGGACTAATATTCAGTATAATTTATGGCAGAGTCTCTAACACTCATGTTTGGAAAGAAAAAGGGACACTATTTGTAAAAATTATAACAGGGACCCCAAAATAGCTGTCTGGATATGTTTCAGATTTTAGGGAAACTAACAGAATAAAAAGAATACTTTTCTTTTTGGCATGGAAATAAAGAACCTCAAATTTTGAAATCACTGAAGAATCATAAAATGAAGACCTGCCACTGGAGAGTTCTTCAGGCTTTCTCTGTTTTCAGTAACAGCCATACCACAGGGAAGAAGTCGAAATGTGGTTTGTGTTTTTTTCCTAATTTGGCAGAACATGAAGCATCTTCAAACAATGATATGAAGCAATCCTACTTATTTACTCTTTGGGATTTAACAGCCATGGAAGCTTAACAAACTTACAAATTGTGGATGTGAAGAACAGATTCCAAAAGTCTCAGATCTTCTCTAGAATTCTTTTGAATGAGAAGGTATATGCAGTATCTCATATGAAGACTGACAGTCCAGGATTTGAGAAATGTCACTGTAGCAAGGCTTTGGGGAATCACAGCCAGCAGGCCCAGAATCTCAAGAAATGTTAGCATAGGTAGGTAGTTAAGTTCTATACAAGAGCCTCTGTCCTCATGGGCAGTTACATGGGAGTCACTCAGCACTTCTAGCATTTCAAAGGTTCTGCCTTCTCCCCATCCCCATTCCCACAGAAGTGGAAATCCTTCCAGCTATTTCTAAGTGAAGTTTTATTACAGAACAGAAAATTATGATGAGCACCTCCAACATAACTACCGATGAGAGAGATGTTTCTTAACTGAGTCATTACCCCTGAAGGGATGAACAAATTCTATTTCTTAATGCTTACTTTCAAAAAATATTTCTGAGGGCTGCTGAGGGCAGCAGAAAGAAGACCACCTGTACTTGGGAATCTCATACCTCCTCAGTGCTTAGATTTCTCATTTGACCAAAATCAGTTCTACAGTGTCCCCCTAGTTAAATAGAATAATTAGCTGACAGCAGATATTGCAGCTGACACAAAAATGAACTTTTCAGCAGACATTATGAAAGGATTCCTCCAACCTGAAACATTGCATGAAAAAAGCAATTTCATAAGCCTTTAAGATATTTAGAACTTTTTTCATGGAAAAATATTCAAGATATAGATGAAAAAACACAAAGAACTATGAATAACATAATCTCATTCTTGTTAAAATTTTTACTAATTCATTATTTACCATATTACACATGCATACACACACCTACACACCTGAAAACATCTGAATATCCATATAACAAATTTTTGAAAAGCATGATCTCTTAGTTAAATAATTATTAGGGATTTTTTCCTAATTATTTGTTTTTTCTATATTTTCAATAGTGAGCATGGATTATACATATAATAATATAATAGCAAATAAATAAATAAATAAATAAATTCAGGTGTTCAAATCCACTTCTCATTTCAAGCTCCAGGTTTTCCTACAAATCCGATGAATGTTCTACAGAATTTGCATATCTTTTCCATAGAGAACTGCATTTGTCAAACTCTTGGCTCCTTTCACTACCTTAAAAAAAAAATTTGGTTGGCCAGTTGAAAAATAATCACTGAAGACCTCTACTGTCTTGGTCCAAAAAACAGACAAACTTTCTTTACCCTCATTTCCTTAAACATAGGATTTTTAAAAAATGGACATTTCCTTTGCTCATTAGGATAGGTCAGTGCACCAACTGCTTTGAGAGTTATTGCACCAGTCTCTAAATGAAAGATTTTGATTAGAGTTTTGAAGCAAAGGAGAGACATTGATCTCAGGGAGAAGAATGGAATGTGTCTGGAATTACGGAATTTCACTATTTTGGAATTCCACTATTTTCAGGATGGAATAGTGTCTGAATACTGATGACTAACATTGATTAAGCATGTATTAAGAAGTTTTATTTCATATAATCTACAAAACAATGCTTTTGAGGTAAGTGCAATTGTTCTTATTTTCCAGATTAAGAATTGAGTCCTTACTCTAGGCCTTTCTTACTGTGCTAAGGGAGCACCAGACGGGGAGCAAGAAGTGTTGGACTTCATTTCCAACAACTCTAGGGATAAATTTGGGGTGAGTATCTCACTCTGCCCTGTGAGATAGTCTAATTAAATCATTCCCATTTTCCAGCTGAAGAAACACACACAGAGGATATTGCTATAAAAAAAGAGAAGCAAAGAAAAGAGTTGATCTAAATGTATTTGAAGAATTGCATGAGGACAAACAACAGTGTGCAAATTGTATATTAAGGTCTCTAGATTTGAGAAAGCTGTGATTCTCCAGGCAAGAATACTGGAGTGGGTTGCCATGCCCTCCTCCAGAAGACCTTCCCAACCCAGAGATTGAAAGTTCATCTCTTACGTCTCCTGCATTGGCAGGCAGGTTCTTAACCAGTAGCATCACCTGGGAAGCTCCTCTCTAGATATAGCCCAAAAAAATGAGAAAATAATTTTGATAAAGCATGTAAATTAATATGATAAATTCTATAATATAGTACTAATTTACATGTTTTATCCTTAAAAAAAAAAAAAAAAAAAAAAAACTTTTGAAGTAGGTACAGTTTTTCTTATTTTCCAGGTTAGGAATTGTGGCTTAGAGAGGTTAAGTGATTTGATAAATCAAATAAAATGAGAAAGAACAAAATAAAGTATAAAATTTAAATATAAAAAATTTTTAAATAAAATAGGGAGATGACAACTGCAAGATGGAGGCCTAGGAATTCTTGACACTTGCCTCACATAAAAACTATATAAACAATAAATAAAATGCAAAGTAACAAAAATGCTCCTAGAAAGCTCTGGACTGTAATGAAGAAGCCCTAGAAACTCCCAGGAGCTCAAAAAGTAAAGATGACTACATAAAAAACCATAGGAAGTATTTTACCTGTGTCACCCCAGCCACCATCCCAGAGAAACTTGGCACCAGGAGAGGCCTCCTTAGAATTTCACTCCATAAGTAAAGAAGAGCAGGAAGACACCAACAAGCTTTACACTATGGATATTTGAATTCTTTGCTATTGAGGATTCAAAACATCTTCACCAATGCTACATCTAGATGATGGAGCTGGTTGGTGTCCCTACTGTTGTGTCTCCTCCCTGGGGCTAGATTTGTTGTTGCAGTGAGACATGCTCCCAAGGGCCCCAGTAACTACTGTGCCTAACCCTCCAGGATCAGGGCACTTCAGTGCCTTGCAATCTCTAGGACTAGAGCTACTGCTGTTCTGCACTCTGCCTCTAGGTCCTTAAGTTGTGCCTTTGACCCATGACAAACAGAGTTGCACTGCTGTTGCTCTGCACTCTGTCTCCAGGTAGTAAGTCAGGACTGTAGCCCTAACCATACTGCTGCTGCTTTGCACCCCAGCACCTGGGTGTTCCCAACATGTGGTTTTAATGAGCCATCATCAGGCCCAGCTGCTGCTGTTCTGCAACTTTCCCTGGAGTTCTAAATCATGGCTTTGACCTACCATCATTGAGATGCACTACAGCTGCTCTGTGCCCTGTCCCTGGGATTCTAAGTCATGGGTTTGAGCTGTTACCACCAGAACCAAGCTGCTGCTCGTCTACAACTGCTCCCATGGGGCCAGAGTTTGACTTGACCTACCTCCCTCCAGGATATGATGCTAGTGTACCTTGTCCCCTTGAACCAAGCCACTGCTGCACCATGTCATCTTCAAGTCTCCACCACTGCTACATCCACATCCCTCAGGACCAAGTTACTGCTTCAAGACCTAGAGAGCTGAGACAGTTCCATGGGAGATCTGTACATGTCTGTATCTCATAAAACGAGTACCATTGACATCCCAAGAACACCTGTGCTCCAGGACCCAGGGGCTGTGGTAGTTCTATATGTACCTAATTCCAAGACCCCAGTTCTGATGCCACTCAGAATGCAAGCAGACAAAATCTGTCCAAGAGAGATCTCCTCAACTGGAACTTCCTTCCATGGACCAAAATAAATAAATAAATAAATAACAAAATCCAAGCAATCTTTGCCTCTGATGACCCCAACAACCATAACTACCATCGCCACCTGCAAGGTCTCTGAAATCTTCACCAACGTTGACCTCAGGTGATGGAGATGTACAAAGACCATGCCACTGTGCCCTCCCAGGAGCTAGAGCCCTCAAAGTGCCCTCCTAGGAACTCAGTCAGTGTCTTTCAGCCACCATCAGTTTAAAGTCTTTACCCACTGCAGCAAGTTTGAAAAGATTGGAAGAAGTTACTGCCCCCTCAAACACACAGACGTCAACATAAAGCCATTAGGGACATGAAAAAGCAAAGAAACATACCACCACCAGAAACACAGTAACTTCTCAAACTGACCCCAAATAAACACAAGTATGAGAGTTAACTGAAAAATAATACAAAATAACTATTTTAAGGACGCTCAGCAAGAGTCAAGAGAACATAGACAACTCAGGAAAGCATTGTATAAATAAAATGAGAAGTTCAGCAAAATGAGAGAAATCATAAGAATGAACCAAACAGACATTCTGTAACTGAAGAATAAAATGAATTAAAGGAAAATGAAACAAAGACCTTCAATAATAATGAAACCAAACAAAAAAAGAATCTGCAAACCTGAAGACAGATCTCTTGATATTATCCACTCAGAGGAGAAAATAAATAAAAAATTTAAAAGAGTGAAGAAAGTCTGCATGAATTATGGGACACTATCAACTGAAAGAAAATTCACATTATGGAAGTATCAGAGAAGGATAACAGTGAGAAGAGGACAGAAAGCATATGTAAGGAAATAATGACTGAAAACCTCCCAAGTCTGGGGAAATATGGCCAACTACATACAAGAAGCACAAAGATCCTCAAACAAATTCAACTCAAAAAGATCTTTAACAAGATACACTATAATAAAATTCAAAAACCAAAGACATAATTCTGAAAGCAGCAAGGGAAAAAAGACTTATCATGTACAAGGTAGTCCTAATAAAATTATAGGCAGATTTCTCAGCAGAAACCTTGCAGGCCAGGAAAGAATAGAATGATACACTTGAAATGCCCAAAGGAAAAAAAAAATACTAACCAAGAATACTTTATCTAGCAAAGTTGTCCTTCAGAAATGAAGGAAGGGAAAAGACTTCCCCAGACAAATAAAAGCTTAAGGAATTTATCATCCCTAGACCTGTCTTGGAGAGGGAAATGGCAACCCACTCCAGTATTCTTGCCTGGAGAATCCCATGGACAAAGGAGCCTGTCAGCTCCTTTGTTACACTCCATGTTACACTCCATGAGGTTGTAACCTGTCTTATAAGAAATGTTAAAATAAGTTCTTCAAGTTGAAAAAAGAGGATGCTTATTAGCAACATGGAAACATAAGATTCACTGGTAAAGTTAAGCATATAGTCAAATCTAAAATACTTTAATACTGCAATGATGTTGTATAAATCACTTTAAACTCCTATCATCTAGTTTTAAAGACAAAAGTACTAAACATAATTTTAGCTCCAATATTTTGTTAATAGATACACAATATAAAAACATGCAATGTTGATATCAATAACATAAAACACCAGGGAAAACAAGTAAATGTATAGAGCTTTATATGCAATTTAAGTTAGATAGTTGCAGTTTTTAAAGGATTCTTATAATTATAAGATATATTATGAAACCCTTAAAGTAATTACAAAGCAAAAATATAATATATACATAAGTAATGAGAAAAGAATCAAAGCATATCACTATCAAAAAACCCCATTAATTCACAAAGAATTCATTAATTCACCAACAAAGATAACAAGAGAGGAAGAAAGGAACTGCAAAACTAAAAGAAAAGTTAACAAAATGGTGATAATTAATCTAAATGTAAATGATTTAAATTCTCCAATTAAATGACATACAGTAGCTGAACAACAAGAACTTTATGCTGCCTCAGAGAGACTCACATAAGCTTTTATTTTGAAAATAGTATTTATTTATTTGGATGTGTTGGGTCTTGGTTGTGGCATGCAAACTCTTAGTTTCACATGTAGGATCTAGTTCCCTGACCAGGGACCAAATCCAGGCTCCCTAAGTTGAGAGCACAGAGTCTTAACCATTGGACTACCAGGGAAGTCTCTCAGTTCAGCTCAGTGCAAGCGCTCAGTCATGTCCAACTCTTTGCGACCCCATAGACTGCAGTATGCCAGGACTCCCTGTCCATCGTGAACTCCCAGAGTTTATTCAAACTCATGTCCATTGAGTTAGTGATGCCATCCAACCATCTCATCCTCTGTCATCCCCTTCTGCCTTCATTCTTTCCCAGCATTGGGGTCTTATCAAATGAGTCAGTTCTTTGCATCAGATGGCCAAAGTATTGAAGTTTCAGTATTCAGGACTGATTTCTTTCAGGATGGACTGGTTGGATCACCTTCCAGTCCAAGGGACTCTCAAGAGTCTTCTCCAATATCACAGTTCAAAAGCATCAATTCATCAGTGCTCACCTTTTTTTATAGTCCAACTCTCACATCCATACATGACTACTGGAAAAACCAGAGCTTTAACTATATGGAACTTGCTTGGCAAAGTAATGTCTCTGCTTTTTAATATACTGTTTAGGTTGGTAATAGCTTTTCTTCAAAGGAGCAATCATCTTTTAATTTCATGATGCAGTCACTATCTGCAGTGATTTTGGAGCCCCCAAAATAAAGTCTGTCACTGTTTCTGTTCCTTCCCCATCTATTTGCCATGACGTGATGGGACCAGATGCACTGATCTAGTTTTCTGAATGTTGAGTTTTAAGGCAACTTTTTCACTCTCCTCTTTCACTTTCATCAAGAGGCTCTTTTGTTCTTCTTTGCTTTCTGCCATAAGGGTGGTGTCGTCCGCATATCTGAGGTTACTGATATTTCTCCCTGTAATCTTGATTCCAGCTTGTACTTCATCCAGCCCAGCATTTCTCATAATGTTCGCTGCATGAGAGTTAAATATGTTAAATAAGCATGGTGACAATATATGGCCTTGAAGTACTCCTTTCCCGATTTGGAACCAGTCTGTTGTTCCATCTCCAGTTTTAACTGTTGCTTCCTGACCTGCATACAGATTTCTCAGGAGGCAGGTCAGGTGGTCTGGTATTCCCATCTCTTTAAGTATTTTCCACAGTTTGTTGTGATCCACCTAGTCGAAGGCTTTGGTAGATGTTTTCCTAGAACTCTCTTGCTTTTTCAATGATCTAATGGACTTTGGCAATTTGATCTTTGGTTCCTGTGCATTTACTAAATCCAGCTTGAACATGTGGAAATTCATCGTTCATTTACTGTTGAAGTCTGGTTTGGAGAATTCTGGGCATTACTTTGTTAGCATGTGAGATGAGTGCAATTGTGAAGTAGTTTGAGCATTCTTTGGTATTGGAATGAAAACTGACCTTTTCCAGTCCTGTGGCCACTGCTGGAAAGTACCTCACATAAACTTTAAGGACATACACAAACTGAAAGTAAAAAGTTTGCAAAATATATTCTATGAAAATGGAAACCAAAAAAGAACAGGGTTTTTATATCAGACAAAATAAGTACTTATAACAGACAAAATAGACTCTACCTCCACAGCTGTAACAAGAGACAAAGAGATCATCATATAATGATAAATGGGTCAATTCATCAAGAGGATATACCAATCATAAAATTTATTCATCCAGTATGGAAGCATGTAAATATAGTAAACAATTATTAATAGAGTAACAGGGAGACATAGACAATAACGTCATAATAGTAATAAATGTGGGCAGATGACATGATCTTATGTGTATAAAATTGTAAGACTCTACCAAAATAATGAATGAATCAGAAAATTTGTTGGATACAAATTCAGTGTACAAAAAACAGTGTGCTTCTATACACTAATAATGGGCTGTCTCAAATAGAATAAGAAAACAATTCCATTTGCAAAAGCATCAAAAACAATAAAATATTTAGAAATAAATTTAGACAAGAAGGTGAAAGATCTGTACACTAAAAATTAAATTGATGAAAGAAATTGACAAGGACACAAATAAATGGAAAGTTAGCCCATGTTTTTGACGGGATGAATTAATTTTTTTTAAGTCCATACTATCCAAAGCAATGTACAAATTCAATGCAATTCCTATCAAAACTCCAATGACACTTTCCACAGAAATATATAAAACTATCCTAAAATTTGTATAGAGCCATGAAAGTTCTCAAATAACCAAAAAAACTTGAGAAAGATGAACAGGAGGTATCACATGTCCAGATTGCAAACTATATTACAGAGCTATAGTAATCAGAACAGAATGGTAGGTTAAAAAAACAAGCACACAGACCCGTGGAAAAGAATAGAGAGCCCAGAAACAAGCCCATACATATATGGTCAGCTGATTTTTAACAAAGTCATCAAGAACACACAATGGAGAAAAGATAATCTCTTCAACAAATCTTGGGAAAACTAGATATTTATATGCAAAAGAATGAAACTGGGCAAAACTGGACCCCTATTTTACACCACTCACAAAAGTCAACTCCAAATGTGTTAAAGACTTAACTGTAAGACCCCCAAACCATAAAACTCCTAGAAGAAAACATAGAAAAGAAGCTCCATCACATTGATCTTGGCAAGGATTTCTTGAATAAAACCCAAAAAGCACAGGCAACAAAAACTAAAATAAACAAGTGAGACTACATCAAATTAAAGAGCTTCTGCATAGCAAAGAAAACAATCAATCAATAAAAATATAGCATATAAAATGAGAAGATTTTGCAAACCATGTGTCTAATAAGGGGTTACTATGTAAAATATATAAATAAATCATACAAGTAAATGGGGAAAAGAAAATAATCAAATTAAAAATGGGCTAGGACCTGACAAAGACATTTTTCTGAAGAAGACATACTAATGGTCAATAGGTACATGAGAAAGTACTCAACATTGCTAATGTAAACCATACTGAGCTATTATCACACACCTGTTAGAATAATTATTATCAAAAAGACAAGAGAGAGAGTTCCCTAGTTGCCTAGTGGTTAGGATGTGACACTTTCCCTGATACAGTCTGGGTTCAATCTCTGGACAGAGATCAAGATGGGCCAAAACAAAACAAAAACAAAAAGACAAGAGAGATAACAAATGTTAGTGATGATGTGGAGATAAGAGAACCCTTAAACACTGTTGCTGAGAATGTAAATTTGTATAGCTATTATGAAAAACAATAAAAATAGAACCATCATATGGTCCAGCAATCCCACTTATGTATATATGTCTCAAAGAGATATCTGCACTCCAATATTCAAGGTTGAGAAGAGTTAACAACCTAAATGGCCATCAACTGATGAATGGCTAAAGAAACTCTTTAGCCATTCATCAGTTGAAAGGTGTGTGTATGTGTATATATATATATATGTATCACACTTAAAAGATGTATATGTATACACATATATACATATATATGTGTATGTATATGTATATATATATACATATACTTTCTTCAATTTAAGTCTGAATTTTGCAATAAGGAGTTCATGATCTGAGCCACAATCAGCGCCCAATCTTGTTTTTGCTGACTGTATAGAGCTTCTCCATCTTTGGCTGCAGAGAATATAATCAATCTGATTTGATACTGACCATCTAGTGATGTCCATGTGTAGAGTCTTCTCTTGTGTTTTTGGAAGAGGGCGTTTGCTATGACCAGTGTGTTCTCTTGGCAAAATTCTGTTAGCCTTTGCCCTGTTTCATTTTGAATTCCAAGGCCAAATTTGTCCATTATTCCAGGTACCTCTTGAATTTCTACTTTTGCAGTTCAGTCCCCTATGATGAAAATGACATCTTTTGGGGGTGTTAGTTCTAGAAGACCCTATAGGTCTTCATAGAACCGTTAAACTCCAGCTTTTTTGGCATTAGTGGCTGGGGCATTGACTTGGATTACTGTAATATTGGTCTGCCTTGGAAATGAACAGAGATCATTCTACCATTTTTGAGATTGCACTCAAGTACTGCATTTCAGACTCTTTTGTTGACTATGAAGGCTACTCCATTTCTTCTAAGGGATTCTTCCCAAATCTTGTAGTAGATATAATGGTCATCTGAATTAAATTTGTCCATCCGAGTTCATTTTAGTTCACTGATGCCTAAAATGTTGATGTTCACTCTTGCCATCTCCTGTTTGACCACTTTCAATTTACCTTGATTCATGGACCTAACATTCCAGGTTTCTATGCAAAATTGTTCTTTACAGCATTGGAATTTACTTCCATCATCAGTCACATCCACAACTGGATGTTTTCTTCATTTTGCCTCTGTCTCTTCTTCTTTCTGGAGTTATTTCTCCACTCTTCAGCAACAGAGTGCCTGAAGAACTATGCATAGAGGTTCATGACATTGTATAGGAGGGAGTGATCAAAACCATCCCCAAGAAAAAGAAATGCAAAAAAGCAAAATGGTTGTCTGACGAGGTCTTACAAATAGCTGAGAAAAGAACAAAAGCTAAAGGCAAAAGAGAAAAGGAAATATATAACCATCTGAATGCAGAGTTCCAAAGAATAGCAAGGAGAGATAAGAAAGCCTTCTTTAGTAATCAATGCAAAGAAACAGAGGAAAACAATAGAATGGGAAAGACTAGAGATCTCTTCAAGAAAATTAGAGATACCAAGGGAACATTTCATGCAAAGATGGGTACAATAAAGGACAGAAACAGTATGGACTTAACAGAAGCAGAAGATATTAAGAAGAGACGGCAAGAATACACAGAAAATCTATACCAAAAAGATCTTCATGACCCAGATAACCACAATGGTGTGATCACTCACCTAGAGCCAGACATCCTGGAATGCAAAGTCAAGTGGGGCCTCAGGGAGCATCACATGAACAAAGCTAGTGGAAGTGATGGAATTCCAGTTGAGCTATTTCTAATCCTGAAAGATGATGCTGTGAAAATGCTGCACTCAATATGTCAGCAAATCTGGAAAACTCATCAGTGGCCACAGGACTGGAAAAGGTCAGTTTTCATTCCAATCCTAAAGACAATGCCAAAGAACGACCAGACTACGGCAGGATTACACTTATCTCACATACTAGCAAAGTGATGCACAAAATTCTCCAAGCCAGGCTTAAACAATACGTGAACCAAGAACTTCCAGATGTTCAAGCTAGATTTAGAAAGGGCAAAGAAACCAGAGATCAAATTGCCAACATCCGTTGGATGATCAAAAAAGCAAGAGAGTCCCAGAAAAAAATCTACTTCTGCTTTATTACCTATGCCAAAACCTTTGACTGGGGGAATCACAACAATCTGTAGAAAATCTTTCAAGAGATGGGAATACGAGACCACCTTACCTGCTTCCTGAGAAATCTGCATATAGGTCAAAAAGCAACAGTAAGAACTGGACATGGAACAATGGACTGGTTCTAAATTGGAAAAGGAATACATCAAGGCTGTATATTGTCAGCCTGCTTATTTAGCTTATATGCAGAGTACATCATGTGAAATCCCAAGCTGGATGAAGCACAAGCTGGAATTAAGATTGCTGGGAGAAATATCAATAACCCCAAATACACAGATGACACCACACTTATGGCAGAAATCAAAGAGGAACTAAAGAGCCTCTTGATGAATGTGAAAGAGGAGAGTGAAAAAGCTGGCCTAAAACTCAACATTCCAAAAACTAAGATCAGGGCCTCTGGCCCTGTCACTTCATGGCAAATAGATGGGGAAACAATGGAAACAGAAAGACTATTTTCTTGGGCTCCAAAACCACTGCAGATGGTGACTGCATCATGAAATTAAAAGATGCTTGTTCCTTTGAAGAAAAGCTATAACCAACCTAGATAGCATATTAAAAAAGAGACATTCTTTTGCCAACAAAGGTCCATCTAGTCATAGCTATGGTTTTTCAGTAGTCATGTATGGATGTGAGAGTTGGGAATATAAAGAAAGTTCAGTGCTTAAGAATTGATGCTTTTGATTTATGGTGTTGGAGAAGACTCTTGAGAGTCCCTTGGACTGCAAGGAGATCAAACCAGGCAAATCCCAAGGAAATCAGTCCTGAATATTTATTGGGAGGACTGATGCTGAAGCTAAAACTCCAATACTTTGGCCACCTGATGCAAAGGACTGACTCATTGGAAAAGAGCCTGATGCTGGGAAAGATTGAAGGCAGGAGGAGAAGGGGATGACAGAGGATGAGATGGTGGATGGCATCACCAACTCAATGGGCATGAGTTTGAGCAAGCTCCAGGAGTTAATGATGGACAGAAAAGCCTGGCATGCTTCAGTCCATTGGGTTACAAAGAATTGGATACTACTGAGCGACTTAACTGATATATATGTATACATATAAAACTATAAAGGAATGTTATGAAGCCATAAAATGATGGAGATTCTCCCATATGCAACAACACAGATCAACCTGGAGGACATTATTTCAAGTGAAATAAGCAAACACAGAAAGACAAACACATTGTGCTGTCAGTTGGTGGAATCTGGACAAAAAAGAAATTGATTTTATAGAAACAAATAATAGAATAGTTGTTGCTCAGACTGCAGAAAGAGGGACATAGAGAAGTGTAAGTTAATGGACCCAAAATTTCAGTTATAGAAAGAATAAGTTATGAGGAGCTAATTAATGTACAGCATGATATTTATAGATAATAATAGAGTATCATACACTTGAAAGTTGCTGAGAGCAGACCTTCAGTGTACTACCCTCAAAAGAATTAGCTATGTGAGCTGATGACTGTATTAATAACCTTGAACTTAGTGATCATTCAGTGATATATATGTATATCAAATCATCTTATTGTACATTTTAAATATGCAAAATTATATTTGTCAATTATTCCTCAATAAAGTTGGGGGGGGAAACCCCAAAATAAAAGTAAAATATGTGTTTGTATATCAAAAATATGAAGGACACATATACTTGAATGATAACTATTTTCCTTCCAGGACTTATTTAATCCACAAGCAAAATGATCTAACATATAAAAATAAGGTAATAGAAAATATAATAATGCTTCATTCTTATGAACTCCTGAGAGCTAAAAGTGCTTCTTTCAAATCCATTTTCTTCTCTCCACCACTAAAGTGCAAGAAAGTATATATTTTCAAGAAATTCTAAAGAAAAAGAAGATATTTAAAAATATAAAGTGAATAAGAACATATTCAAATTCCAACACTAGGTGTTGCTGTTTCACAGGGTGGGATCCCCAATTGGACTTAAGTAGCACTGTGGTTTTGTTTCAAATTTAAGAAACCTATTTTGAATTCTGTCATCAACTTTCCCAGAGAAAAATGATTAGCTCAAAGTAATCCCCCTGAATTATACAAACAATTATATTCCATTTCTATTGTTTTGTGTAAGTCAAAAGTGATGCCAGAAGCTACTGTATTCAGTAGTGTTGTATATGATGAAAGGCATTATCCTAGGTGTCAAGAACTTTTTGAAACTTCTCATTCATTCATTTATTTGATTATCTGATTTGAATCTGAAGCAATCCATACCTACCCTGAATTACATATATTGGTTCAGTTCAGTTGCTCAGTTGTGTCCAACTCTTTGTGACCCCATGAATCACAGCACACCAGGTCTCCCTGTCCATCACCAACTCCCGGAGTTTACCCAAACTCATGTCCATCGAGTCAGTGGTGCCATCCAGCCATCTCATCCTCTGTCGTCCCTTTCTTTTCCTGCCCCCAATCCCTCCCAGCATCAGGGTCTTTTCCAATGAGTCAACTCTTCACATCAGGTGGCCAAAGTATTGGAGTTTCAGCTTCAGCATCAGTCCTTCCAGTGAACACCCAGGACTGATCTCCTTTAGAATGGACTGGTTGGATCGCTTTGCAGTCCAAGAGACTCTCAAGAGTCTTCTCCAACACCACAGTTCAAAAGCACCAATTCTTCGGCACTCAGCTTTCCTCACAGTCCAACTCTCACATCCATACATGACCAGTGGAAAAATCATAGCCTTGACTAGACGGACCTTTGTTGGCAAAGTAATGTCTCTGCTTTTGAATATGCTATCTAGGAGTCTAATTTCACCCTCTCCTCCAATCCCATTCCTCCTTAGGCTCCTTAGTTGTTTTAGAGTGACTTAAGATGTGTTTAACCTACCACAGCTTTTGCTCTACTAAAGTACTATTTGTTCAAAGTCTATTTCTCTTCTGTTTAACCCAGCCTTTGCTTGTCATCATTAGATAAAACAACATAAACACCTAAAAATCAAAGCTACTTGATTTAGGGATAGGAAGATGGTGTGGACAAGGTTTCAGTTATTACAGTTTAAAAAGTGACTTCGGATTCAAAAATCAAGATGGTGATGTAAAAAGATATGGAACTCACCTCCCTCCAACAGACACACTGAAAATACAGCTACATGTGGAAAAACTTTCATGGAAAACTAACTGGAAACTTTCAAAAAGACTCCCATAAAACCAAGGCTGTAAGACAAATATATATATATATATATATATATATAATTGAGTAGAATGGGAAGAATCAAACAGGTCAGGATCTCTGCTGCTGGGAGGGGACTAAGAATTAAAGAGAGATCACATGGGCAGACTCTTGCCCTGGGGAGTAAGCAGGTCAAGCCACAGGCTGGGTGTTCCACTCCTGGAGTGCTACACAGAGGACACAAGTCCCCTTGGTGACTTGGAGAATTGCTGGGACAAATAAAATGGCTAAAGAAACCTGGATCCCACTTGTGAAGAGTGTGCAGGTGCTGGCTTGCCTCCAAGTAAAGCAGAGATGTTGGTCCTAGCTGTTGCCAAATTTTCCATGACTACCTCACTGCACTCCTTAGCCTGCGCCTCATGAATACCTTAGCCCTGCAAATTGCATGCCACAGTTTGGAACTAGTTCTGGGGCAGACATGACTAGGGAAAAGATTCAATTGTGGGCTGTCTGAGTGGAGCCACAGATGCAAACACAGGCAGATGATTAGACTTCTGTAGGCACATGGGCCCTGCTTGCTTTAGCACTCCACTTTTTGGGGGAAGGTTCAATGCAAGCGGAGGTAAGGAAAAACACATGCTTAAAAGAAACAGAGCCCATTCAAGCCTGACCATCAGGGCTTCCACTCCAGCAACTTGGAATGAGAACCCATTCCTGACAGGACCGCAACAGTCACTGAGCACAGAGGAAGTTTATCTCATACCCTGTGCAAGCTCTAGCTATTCTATTTCCAGCCACATCCCCTACCAGGGTGATAACTGTCGCACATTCCAAAGAAATATGTGACTTTTGTCCCTATCAAGTTCAGTCCTACCACCAAGCACACTGGGCAC
Organism: Bos indicus; assembly: GCF_029378745.1. Taxonomy (NCBI): domain Eukaryota; kingdom Metazoa; phylum Chordata; class Mammalia; order Artiodactyla; family Bovidae; genus Bos; species Bos indicus. The sequence continues at coordinate 72,471,527 of NC_091789.1, forward strand.
ATGCAGTCTGAATATGGATACTCTTTCTCACAGAAGAACATTCATTCAATATGACAACAGGTAACTGTTTCACTTAATTCACAGATGCATAGAAAGTTAAGTGAAATGTAAAGGCAAAGTGAGAGGGTAACAGGCAGGAAGGCCAGGGGTCTCCAAATAGAGGAAATAGCCTGCAAGTGTCAGACATTTTTCTTATGGAAATGTTTGTCTTAAGCTATGCTAATGTACTATGCCTTTACCCCAAACTCTGTCTCCAAGTCGGTTCCGCCTCTTGGCCCAGAACCTACTTGACAAACCAGTATGGATATTGTTCCCCTAATCTATGTAAATGAAACTATTTGTATGGTGGTCTGCCCTTCTTCAAGATTCAAGTTAATCATTTTATGGCCCAGGATAAACCATTTATCCCAAAATGCATCTTATGGGTGAGGGGCCTGGTGCCATTCTGAATTTTAAGATATTCCTTTCTTTCATTAACAGACTGCTAGTGACTATATAACATCCAGCTAAAGACTAGCAGGGGGGTACTCTTTCTGCCCCCTTCTGATGCCTATGTCAGAAGCTTTCTCTATCTCCTTTATACTTCAATAAAACTTTATTACACAAAAGCTCTGAGCGATCAAGCCTCGTCTCTGGCCCCGGATTGAATTCTTCTCCTCTGGGGGCCAAGAATCCCGGTGTATTCGCGTGATTCAACAACAACCTTTCAAAAGGAAATACTCATTTGCAAGATAAAACACCTAAAAAATAAATAGTGAAGTAGAACTAATTTATTAGATAAAGATTTCAAAACATTTGTAATAAATGTGTTAGCTGAATTAGGGAAAATAATTGATCTAAATATTGATCATTTTGTTTTGTCACTGCAGCAAAGCTGAGTAATAGAAACACCTACTTCATACTTTACATAAAAATAAATTCCAGATCCATTAAACACGTAACTATAAAAGGAAAAACAATTAACAATATGAAAAAATACTGATCATTTTAACTAGGAACTAGAAAATATAAAAAAAAAAACAATCAAAAATAGATAATTCAATAACTGAAAAAAAGAAGACACTAGAAGAAATGAATAGGAGACTAAGTGGTGCAGAAGAATGCATAAGTGATCTGGAAGATAAAATGGATACCATCCAATCATAACAGCAGATGAAAAGACAGATAAAAATGCAACACACAATATATCTGAGATAACATAAAAAGTGCAAACAGTCACATTATAGTGGTTTCAGGAGAAAAGGGAATAAAAAAAAATATTTGAAGAAATTTTGGCTGAAAATTTCATAAACTTGTAGGAGGAAATAGATACCCAGGTACAGGAAACACAGAGGGTCCCAAACAAGATGAACTCAAGCAGAATAATACTAATACATACCTAAGCTAGCAAAAATTAAAGATAAAGAAAGGATTCTAAAGGAAACAGAAGAAAAACAGTCATATACAAGGGACTCCCCATAAGGCTTTCAGATGATTTTACTGCAGAAACTTTACAAGCTAGAAGAGTGACAAGATTATTGAAAGTGCTGAAAAGAGAAAACTTACAACCTAGGATAGTCTACTCAGCAAGATTATAATTTAGAATAGAGGGAGAGATAAATAATTTCTCAGATAGGCAAAAACCAAAAGAATTCAGTGATAGCAAACCTACCCCAAAAGAAGAGTTGAGGGGGACTTCCCTGGCAGTTCAATGGTTAAGACTTCACCTTTCAATGCAGGAAGCATGGGTTCTATTCCTGGATAGGAAACTAAGATCCCACATGCTGCATGGCACAGACAAAAAGAGAAAGAAAAGAAAACGAAAATTTGAAGGGTCATCTCTAAATGGAAAAGAAGTAAGAATGTATGTGCATGCATAGTTGCTAAGTCATGTCCAAATCTTTGCAACCCCATGGACAGTAGCCCACCTGGCTCCTCAGTCCATGGAATTTTCCATGCAAGAATACTGGAGTAGGTTGCCGTTTCCTCCCACATGGGATCTTCCAGACCCAGGGATTGACCCATGTCTCCTGTGTTTCCTGCGTTGGCAGAAATGGATTGGGAAATGCATAGGCAGATAGGATAGGGAAAATTCTACTAGGAAAGGCAAATATATAGTAAGGACTGAAAGTTGCATAAATAAGCTGGTATAAGGATAAAAGACAAAAACCCTGTAAAAGCAGCTGTAACTATAATAAACAGTTAAAGGGAAAACATGAAAATGCAAAACTATGACATCAAAAGCACAAAATGTGGGGTTACAGTAAAAAATTTAGACCTTTTAAAAGGTCTTCTTAAATGACCTTAAATGACTACCAGTTTAAAACAAGTAGATGTAATTACAGGTCAACATATATGAACCTCATGGTGACCATACAACAAAACTTAAAATAGATACATACCCACACATACACACAAGGAACTCAAGCACACTACAAAACAAAATCATTGAGCCATAAGAACGAAATAAAAATAAGAAATGAACAGAGAAGAACTACAAAAACAATCAGAAAAGAAGTAACAAAATGGCACTAAGGACATAGCTATCATAACTACTTTATTTTTTTTATAGGTTATGGTATAATTCTTTTTCTAATTTAAATTTATTTATTTTAATTGGAGGCTAATTACTTTACAATATTGTATTGGTTTTGCCATAGATTAACATGAATATCATAACTACTTTAAATATTACAAGACTCACTTCAGGCTTCAGATCAGATCAGTCGCTGAGTCGTGTCTGACTCTTTGCGACCCCATGAATTGCAGCACGCCAGGCTTCCCTGTCCATCACCAACTCCCGGAGTTCAATGAGACTCACGTCCATCGAGTCAGTGATGCCATCCAGCCACCTCATCCTCTGTCGTCCCCTTCTCCTCTTGCCCCCAATCCCTCCCAGCATCAGGGTCTTTTCCAATGAGTCAACTCTTCACAGGAGGTGGCCAAAGTACTGGAGTTTCGGCTTTAGCATCATTCCTTCCAAAGAAATCCCAGGGCTGATCTCCTTCAGAATGGACTGGTTGGATCTCCTTGCAGTCCAAGGGACTCTCAAGAGTCTTCTCCAACACCACAGTTCAAAAGCACAAATTCTTCGGTGCTCAGCCTTCTTCACAGTCCAACTCTCACATCCATACATGACCACAGAAAAAACCATAGCCTTGACTAGACGAACCTTTGTTGGCAAAGTAATGTCTCTGCTTTTGAATATGCTATCTAGGTTGGTCATAACTTTCCTTCCAAGGAGTAAGCTTCTTTTAATTTCATGGCTGCAGTCACCATCTGCAGGGAATTTGGAGCCCAGAAAAATAAAGTCTGACACTGTTTCCCCATCTATTTCCCATGAAATGATGGGACTGGATGCCATGATCTTTGTTTTCTGAATGTTGAGCTTTAAGCGAACTTTTTCACTCTCCACTTTCACTTTCATCAAGAGGCTTTTTAGTTCCTCTTCACTTTCTGCCATAAGGGTGGTGTCATCTGCATATCTGAGGTTATTGATATTTCTCCTGGCAATCTTGATTCCAGCTTGTGTTTCTTCTAGTCCAGCATTTCTCATGAAGTACTCTGCATAGAAGTTAAATAAACAGGGTGACAATATACAGCCTTGATGTACTCCTTTTCCTATTTGGAACCAGTCTGTTGTTCCATGTCCAGTTCTAACTGTTGCTTCCTGACCTGCATACAAATTTCTCAAGAGGCAGATCAGGTGGTCTGGTATTCCCATCTCTTTCAGAATTTCCAACAGTTTATTGTGATCCACACAGTCAGAGGCTTTGGCCTAGTCAATAAAGCAGAAATAGATGCTTTTCTGGAACTCTCTTGCTTTTTCGATGATCCAGCGGATGTTGGCAATTGGATCTCTGGTTCCTCTGCCTTTTCTAAAACCAGCTTGAACATCTGGAAGTTCACGGTTCACATATTGCTGAAGCCTGGCTTGGAGAATTTTGAGCATTACTTTATTAGTGTGTGAGATGAGTGCAATTGTGCGGTAGTTTGAGCATTCTTTGGAATTGCCTTTCTTTGGGATTGGAATGAAAACTGACCTTTTACAGTCCTGTGGCCACTGCTGAGTTTTCCAAATTTGCTGGCATATTGAGTGCAGCACTTTCACAGCATCATCTTTCAGGATTTGGAATAGCTCAACTGGAATTCCATCACCTCCACTAGCTTTGTTCGTAGTGATGCTTTCTAAGGCCCACTTGACTTCACATTCCAGGATGTCTGGCTCTAGGTCAGTGATCACACCATCATGATTATCTGGGTCGTGAAGATCATTTTTGTACAGTTCTTCTGTGTGTTCTTGCCATCTCTTCTTAATATCTTCTGCTTCTGTTATGTCCATACCATTTCTGTCCTTTATCGATCCCATCTTTGCATGAAATGTTCCTTTGGTATCTCTGATTTTCTTGCAGAGATCCCTAATCTTTCCCATTCTGTTGTTTTCCTCTATTTCTTTGCATTGATCTCTGAAGAAGGCTTTCTTATTTCTTCTTGCTATTCTTTGTAACTCTGCATTCAGATGCTTATATCTTTCTTTTTCTCCTTTGCTTTTCACTTCTCTTCTTTTCACAGCTATTTGTAAGGCCTCCCCAGGCAGCCATTTTGCTTTTTTGCATTTCTTTTCCATGTGGATGGTCTTGATCCCTGTCTCCTGTACAATGTCACGAACCTCATTCCATAGTTCATCAGGCATTCTGTCTATCAGATCTAGGCCCTTAAACCTATTTCTCACTTCCACTGTATAATCGTAAGGGATTTGATTTAGGTCATACCTGAATGTTCTAGTGGTTTTCCCTGCTGTCTTCAATTTAAGTCTGAATTTTGCAATAAGGAGTTCATGATCTGAGCCACAGTGAGCTCCAAGTCTTGTTTTTGCTGACTGTATAGAGCTGCTCCATCTTTGGCTGCAAAGAATATAATCAATCTGATTTTGGTGTTGACCATCTGGTGATGTTCATGTATAGTCTTCTCTTGTGTTGTTGGAAGAGGGTGTTTGTTATGACCAGTACATTTTCTTGGCAAAATTCTATTAGTCTTTGCCCTGCTTCATTCCATATTCCAAGGCCAAATTTGCCTGTTACTCCAGGTGTTTCTTGACTTCCTATTTTTGCATTCCAGTCCCCTATAATGAAAAGGACATCTTTTTTGGGTGTTAGTTCTAAAAGGCCTTGTAGGTCTTCATAGAACCATTCAACTTCAGCTTCTTCAGCATTACTGGTTGGGGCATAGACTTGGAGTACTGTGATATTGAATGATTTGCCTTGGAAACAAACAGAGATCATTCTGTCGTTTTTGAGATTTCATCCAAGTACTGCATTTTGGACTCTTTTGTTGACCATGATGGCCACTCCATTTCTTCTGAGGGATTCCTGCCCACAGTAGTAGATATAATGGTCATCTGAGTTAAATTCACCTATTCCAGTCCTTTTCAGTTCGCTGATTCCTAGAATGTCGACATTCACTCTTGCCATCTCTTGTTTGACCACTTCCAATTTGCCTTAATTCATGGGCCTGACTTTCCAGGTCCCTATGCAATATTGCTCTTTACAGCATTGGACCTTGCTTCTATCACCAGTCACATCCACAGCTGGGTATTCTTTTTGCTTTGGCTCCATCCCTTCATTCTTTCTGGAGTTATTTCTCCACTGATCTCTAGTAGCATATTGGGCACCTACTGACCTGGAGAGTTTCTCTTTCAGTATCCTATCATTTTGCCTTTTCATACTGTTCATGGGGTTCTCAAGGCAAGAACACTGAAGTGGTTTGCCATTCCATTCTCCAGTGGACCACATTCTGTCAGATCTCTCCACCATGACCCGCCCATCTTGGGTTGCCCCATGGGCATCGCTTGGTTTCATTGAGTTAGACAAGGCTGTGGTCCTAATGTGATTAGATTGACTAGTTTTCTGTGAGTATGGTTTCAGTGTGTTTGCCCTCTGATGCCCTCTTGCAACACCTACTGTCTTACTTGGGTTTCTCTTACCTTGGGCGTGGGGTATCTCTTCACAGCTGCTCCAGCAAAGTGCAGCCATTGCTCCTTACCTTGGACGAGGGGTATCTCCTCACTGCCGCCCTTCCTGACCTTCAACATGGGATAGCTCCTCTAGGCCCTCCTGCACCGGCGCCAGAGGGTTAAGGCGCCACTTCAGGGTTAAGGGCACACAAAGACTGAACATGAGGGGATGGAATAAGATAGTTCACACAAACAGAAATAACAAGAAAGAGGGGTGGCAATACTCATATCAGACGAAACAGACTTTAAAACAGAAGCCAAGGAGAACAAGATGGTGGGGGAATAAGTGCATGTGGAGTACATCTCTCCCCACAGATACATCAGGAATACACCTTCAGAGACAGAAGTGCATGCAGAACACCAGCTGAGAGCAGACAGGAGTACCTGACTAGCAGAAAAGAATATATAGATCCACACAAAACTTGGTAGGATAAAGGAACTAGGGGGGGGAATGGGAGTATTAGTAGGACTGGACCTGCTCTTGGTGGGTGGGGAAACTGAAGCAGAGGTCCGATCCTCACATCAGAGAAATTGTCTAAGGAGGAGAAACATTAAAGGCTCAGAGTGAAACAGCTGCTCTGGGACAGCCTAAATGGAATGGGAATGAGACAGTCTTTGCTGCAGCCATACACACCCCCATAAGGATGTAGATGCCCTGGAAGGTTCAGTGGCTGGGAACTGAAGTTTAGGGATTATGGAGCAACCCCAGGGCGAGGACTGCTGTTGACTGCAGAGAGACGGAGAGAGGGGATGTGAGGGAGCAGAGTATGGTGGGAAATGCCTCTGGAGGAAAGCCAGGCAGCCACGGAAGCAAGGCGATACTGCTGAGTCATGTGTAGGGGGTGGAGCCACAAACATAGCCTCCCTCCTGCCACATGCCAGCATTGGTAGCTGAACAATAGGGAGGGTGGCCCATCAAACACCTGACACAGTGAACTACAGAGTAGAACCCCAGCTGGGGGAGCCACACTATGTGCCTGATGCATCGAACAACAGAGAAAGACCCCAGGCAAGTGAGCCCCCTAAGTGCCCAAATGGGCAGAGCTACAGAGAGAGACTGGCCAAAGAGGCCTTCTGATCACCAACTACAAGAGGCTTGAAAAAAAGACTCTGACAGGGCCATAACTCCTGGGGCGGAGGCAGTCCATGTCCCTGCACACTTGGTGCCACCAGGGTCCCTGCAAGCAAGCAGCTGCTTCACTTTTACACCCAACTCTCAGTAGGGGAGAGGTGCCACAGCAAAAAATGTCTTGCGTCTATTCATGCAGGGTCACTTCGGTTGTGTCCTACTCTTTGTGACCCTGTGGACTGTGCCCTGCCAGGCTTCTCTGTCAGGGAGGGGGCTTCTTCAGGCAAGAAGACTGGAGCATATTGCACATTATTGGTTGCCATACCTTTCTAGAGCATTGTATTTCCTGCTGCCCTAGCTGCCAACTCACCTGAGTACCTGGTGCTGCCAGAACCCCTGTGACCCAAGCAGCTGCACCACATTCTTCACCCGGCCTCCATAGGGGCAAACACAAGTCCTCTAAGACAGACTCAGGGGCAAACCCCAGTGGACAACCCACAGCAGAGGTGGAAATAAAACCACAACTGAAACCCAGGGGCAGTGCGGTTAAGGAAGAAGACCCAAAACCTTCCCACCAGCTGTACAAGCTCCAGATTAAATCCACAGAATCAACTAGGAAGAGTCTGTGTGTATAGAATATTGGACGTTGAGGGCAAGAACACATTGGAGTAGGACCAGATTAGAATGTGAGCTGCCCCAAAACAGGTTCAGAGATCAGCACAGTGAAGAGTGCATACTAGGGAGGTGAGGTGCACTGTGATTCCCAGGGAGGGAAAGGACTCTGATAGCAGCGACTCAAGAAAAACATTTATTATTCTGATGTTTTGACTTGTTCTGTAGATTATTTTGGATTTTATTTCTTCCCCGCCTCCCCTTTTCCCCCTCTGTTGTAGTTGTCCATTTTACTGGCACTGTGAAATCTAATTAGGTTTCTGAGCTTTTGTTTTCTCAGTCACATTTTTTATTGTTGTTATAAACCTCTGCCTCTATGTTGGGCTTTTGCAGTTCTGGGGAGTTTTCTTTTTTCTTTTTCTTTTTTTTTATTTTAATTTTTAATTTCAGTTCAGTTCAGTCGTTCAGTCTGTCTGACTCTTTGTGACCCCATGAACTGCAGCATGCCAGGCCTCCCTGTCCATCACCAACTCCCAGAGTCCATCCAGACCCATGTCCATTGTGTCAGTGATGAAATCCAAGGGTCTCATCCTCTGTCGTCCCCTTTTCTTTCTGCCATCAATCTTTCCCAGCATCAGGGTCTTTTCAAATGAGTCAACTCTTCGCATCAGGTGGTCAAATTGTTGGAGTTTCAGCTTCAACATCAGTCCTTCCAATGAACACCCAGGACTGATCTCCTTTAGGATGGACTGGCTGGATCTCCTTGCAGTCCAAGGGACTCTCAAGAGTCTTCTCCAACACCACAGTTCAAAAGCATCAGTTCTTCAGCGCTCACCTTTCTTTATAGTCCAGTTCTCACATCCATACATGACTACTGGAAAAATCATAGCTTGATTAGACAGACCTTTGTTGGCAAAGTAATGTCTGTGCTTTTTAATATGCTATCTAGGTTGGTCATAACTTTCCTTCCAAGGACCAAGTGTCTTTTAATTTCATGGCTGCAATCATCATCAGCAGTGATTTTGGAGCCCAAGAAAATAAAGTCAGCCACTGTTTCCACTATTTCCCCATCTATTTCCCATGAAGTGATGGGGCCAGATGGCATGATCTTCGTTTTCTGAATGTTGAGCTTTAAGTCAACATTTTCACTCTCCTCTTTCACTTTCATCAAGACGCTTTTTAGGTCTTCTTCACTTTCTGCCATAAGGGTGGTGTCATCTGAATATCTGAGGTTATTGATATTTTTCCCAGCAATCTTGATTCCAGCTTGTGCTTCATCCAGCCCAGCATTTGTCATGATACATTCTGCATGGAAGTTAAATAAGCAGGGTGACAATATACAACCCTGACATACTCCTTTTCCTATTTGGAACCAGTCTGTTGTTCCATGTCCAGTTCTAGCTGCTGCTTCCTGACCTGCATATAGGTTTCTCAAAAGGCAGGTCAGGTGGTATGATATACCCATCTCTTTCAGAATTTTCCAGTTTATTGGGATCCACACAGTCAAAGGCTTTGTCATAGTCAAAAAAGCAGAAATAGATGTTTTTTTTTTTTTTTTCTGGAACTCTCTTGCTTTTTTGATGATCCAGCAGATGTTGGCAATTTGATTTCTGGTTCCTCTCCCTTTTCTAAAACCAACTTGAAATTCTGGAAGTTCACGGTTCACATATTGCTGAAGCCTGGCTTGGAGAATTTTGAGCATTGCTTTACTAGTGTGTGAGATGAGTGCAATTGTGTGGTAGTCTGAGCATTCTTTGGCATTGCCTTCTTTGGGATTGGAATGAAAACTGACCTTTTCCAGTCCTGTGGCCACTGCTGAGTTTTCCAAATCTGCTGACATATTGAGTGCAACGCTTTCACAGCATCATCTTTGAGGATTTGAAATAGCTTCACTGGAATTCCATCACCTCCACTAGCTTTGTTTGTAGTGATGCTTCCTAAGATCCATGTGACTTCACATTTCAGGATGTTCAGCTCTAGGTGAGTGTGAGTGATCACACCATTGTGATTATCTGGGTGATGAAGACCTTTTTTGTACTGTTCTGTGTATCCTTGCCACCTCTTAATATCTTCTGCTTCTGTTAGGTCCATACCATTTCTGCCCTTTATTGAGCCCATCTTTGCATGAAGTGTTCCACTGATATCTCTAACTTTCTTGAAGAGAACTCTAGTCTTTCCCATTCTATTGTTTTCCTCTATTCCTTTGCATTGATCACTGAGGCAAGCTTTCTTATCTCTCCTTGATATTCTTTGGAACTCTGCATTCAGAGGTTTATATCTTTCCTTTTCTCCTTTGCTTTTCGCTTCTCCTTTTCTCAGCTATTTGTAAGCCCTCCTCAGACAGACATTTTGCTTTTTTGCATTTCTTTTTCTTGGGGATCGTCTTGCTCACTGTCTCCATTAAACCTATTACTATTTTTTCTACATTTATTCTTTTGTTTGCTTTTCCTTCTGTTCTTTTCCCTTTGCAGTTAATCTTTAACTTATATAAATCTTCTTTATCTACCTCTATTTAACTTCGCATATCTATTCTTTCTTTCCTTTACTCCCAACATATTTGTTAGTTTGTTTTCATTGTTTTATTCTCCACTTGGCCCTTGCTTTAGTTTTGTTTTCCATTTTGTGCTTTAGTTAGTTTTGTTCTTAACTGGTAGACATAATTTTTGGTTTCCTTTGTTCTCTGGGTCAATTTATTGTACTTTATTTTTGTTAGACTGTTTTGACTTTGCTCATGGAATTATATATCCCATTATTTTAAATATCATTAGCCCGATTTTGTAACTGCCATTTCTCTGGGGTTCATCCTTGTTTTCCCATTTTTGGATATTTGTTTTAATCTCACTTAATGACATTAAGAAAAAACACTTGTGGAATCTTAATTCCTGACCAGAGATCAAGCCCTGAGCCTTTGGAGTGGGAGCACAAACTCCAAGACCCCAGACTACCAGAGAACTAGTCTTAGGGAGTATGAAAGAGTGAAAAGTCACACAAAGGAAACCACTTGAATATAAGACCCAGTATCACCCATCAAAAGTAGCACCCTGTGCAGGCCACCTCAAGTAAACAACAACAACAACAACAAAAAATACACACCAAATCATCAGCATACAGGATTACCACCTCACTCAGCCTTGCCCATCAGAGAAAAAACAAACACACAAACCAAAAAACTCAGGACAAATCTCACCCTATACAAAGCTTACACAAACCACTTGACCAAACTTAGGAGGGCAGAAACGAAAAGGAAGAAAGAACTCAACCTTGAAGCCTGGGAAAAGGAGACCTCAAACACAATAAGTTAAAAAAAAAAAAAAATAACGAAAAGGCAGAGAAACACTACACAAATGAAGGAACAAACTAGAAACACAGAAGTCCAAATAAATGAAGAATTAGTAGTCAAAATACCTGAAAAAGAATTCAGAATGATGACAGTAATGATGATAAAAAACCTCAAAAACAAAATGTAGAAATGCAGGAATCAACTAACAAAGACCTAAAAGAATTAAAGAATGATCATACAGAGACAAACAACACAATTACTGAAATTAAAAATACTCTAGAAGGAATCAATAGCAGAATCTGAAGCAGAAAAACTGGAATATAAAAAGGTGGAAATAACTTCTGAAGAGCAGAATAAACTAAAAAGAATTAAAAGAACTGAGGATGGTCTCAGAGGCCTTTGGGACCATATCAAATGCACCAACATTTGAATTATAGGGGTCCCAGAAGAAGAAGAGGGGGAAAAAAGGAAAAAAAAAGTTCTTTTAGAGATTATAGTTGAAAATTTCCCCAACATGGAAAAGGAAATAGTCAATCAAGTCCAAGAGGCACAAAGAGTCCCATACAGGTAAAACCCAAGGAGAAACATGCCAAGACACATACTAATCAAACTAACAAAGACTAAATACAAAGAAAGAATATTAAAAGCAGCAAGGGAAAAGCAACAAGTTACATACAAGGGAAACCCCACACGTTTAAAAGTGATCCTTCATCAGAAACTTTTCAGGCCAGAAAGAAATGGCAGGATATATTTATTTTAAAGTACTGAAAGGGAAAAATCTACAACCAAGATTACTGTTCCCAGCAAGCATCTCATTCAAAACTGATGGGGAAATAAAAAGCTTTTCAGGCAAGCAAGTTAGAATTCAGTACCACCAAACCAGTTTTATAACAAATGTTAAAGGGATTTATATAGTCATGAAATACAAGAGAAGAAAAAGCATCCACAAAATCAACCCCAAACAATTAAGAAAATGACAATAGGAACATGTATATCAATAATTACTTTAAATTTAAATGGATTAAATGCTCAAACCAAAAGACACAGACTGGCTGAATAGATATAAAAATAAGACCCATACATATGCTGTCTACAAGAAACCCACTTTATATCTAAAGACACATATAGACTAAAGACACATATAGACTGAAAGTGACTTGATCAAAAAATATATTCCATGCAAATGAGAAGCAAAAGAAAGCTAAAGTAGCAATCCTCATATCAGACAAAATATACCTTAAAATAAAGAATATTATAAGAGATAAGGAAGGACACTACATAATGATCAAGGGATGAATCCAAGAGGAAGACATATCTATGCACCCAACATAGCAGCACCTCAATACATAAGGCAAAAACTAACAGACATAAAAAGAGAAGTTAACACTAACACAATAATATTAGGAAACTTTAATACCCTACTCGCACCAATGGACAGATGATCAAAACAAAAAATTAATAAGGAAATATAAGTCTTAAATGATACATTAGATGAGATGAATCTTATTGATATCTTCAGGACATTCCATCCAAATGCAGGAGAATACACCTTCTTCTCAAGTGCACATGGAACATTCTCCAGGATAGACCACATCTTGGGTCACAAATCAAACTTCAGTAAATTTAAGAAAAGTGAAATTGCATCAAGCATCTTCTCTAACCAAATGTTATGAGACTAGATAAAAATTACAAGAAAAAACTATAAGAAACAGAAACATATGGAGATTAAACAGTATGTTTCTAAATAACCAACAGGTTGCTAAAGAACTAAAAAGGGAAATAAAAAATTTTCTAGAAACAAATGACAATAAAAACACAACTCAAGGCCTATGGGATGCAGCAAAAGCAGTTCTGAGAGTGAAAGTTATAGCACTACAATCCTACCTCAGGAAAGAAGAAAAACATAGAATAGACAACCTAATTTGACACCTAAAACAACTGGGAAAAGAAGAAGAACAACAACAACAAAAACAAACAAACAAAAAAATTTGTAGAAGGAAATAAATCATAAAGATCCTAGAAGAAATAAATGAAACAGAAATGAAAGAAACAATAGTAAAGATTAATAAAACCAAAAGCTGGTTGTTGAGAAGATAAACAAAGTTGGTAAACCTTTAGCCAGACTCATCAATAAAAATGAGAGAAGAATCAAATCAATAAAATTGGAAATGAAAAAGGAGAGGTTACAACAGACAATGCAGAAATGCAAAGGATTATAAGAGGCTATTATGAACAACTATATGGCAATACAATGAATAACCTGGAAGAAATGGAAAAATTCTTAGAAAAGTTCAATCTTCCAAGTCTGAACCAGGAAGACATAGAAATTATGAACAACCCAATAGCAAGCACTGAAATTGAAGCTGTGATAAAAAAAATCTCCCAAAAAACAAAAGCCCAGGACCAGATGGCTTCACAGGAGAATTCTGTTAAACATTTAGAGAAAAGCGAATGCCTATCCTTCTAAAACTCTTTGAAAAAATGGCAAGAGGAAGGAACATTTCCAAACTCATTCTACAAGGCCACCATCACCATGGTATCAAAACCAAAGACAACACACACACACACAAAAACTACAGGCCAATATCACTGATCAACATAGATGCAAAAATCTTCAACAAAATTTTAGCAAACAGAATTCAGCAACACATCAAAAAGCTCATATACCATGATCCAGTGGGGTTTATTCCAGGAATACAAGGGTTCTTCAATATATGCAAATCAATCAATGTGATACATCATATTAACAAATTGCAAGATCAAAACCCTTTGATATTCTCAATAGATGCAGAAAAATCATTTGACAAGATTCAGCACCTGTTTATGATTAAAACTCTTCAAAAAATGGGCATAGGAGAAACCTACCTCAACATAGTAAAGGCCATATATGATAAGCCTACAGTAAACATTATTCTCAATGGTGAAAAACTGAAAGCATTCCCCCTAAGATCAGGAAAAAGACAAGGGTTTCCACCTTCACCACTACTATTCAAAATAGTTCTGGAAGTCCTGCTGCTACTGCTAAGTTGCTTCAGTCGTGTCCGACTCTGTGCAACCCCATAGACGGCAGCCCACCAGGCTCCCCCGTCCCTGGGATTCTCCAGGCAAGAACACTGGAGTGGGTTGCCATTTCCTTCTCCAATGCATGAAAGTGAAAAGTGAAAGTGAAGTTGCTCAGTCGTGTCCGACTCTTCACAACCCCATGGACTGCAGCCTACCAGGCTCCTCCATCCATGGGATTTTCTAGGCAAAAGTACTGGAGTGGGGTGCCATTGCCTTCTCCAATGCATGAAAGTGAAAAGTGAAAAGTGAAAGTGAAGTTGCTCAGTCGTGTCCGACTCTTCACAACCCCATGGACTGCAGCCTACCAGGCTCCTCCATCCATGGGATTTTCTAGGCAAAAGTACTGGAGTGGGGTGCCATTGCCTTCTCCTAGCTACAGCAATTAAAGAAGAAAAATAAAGAAAAAAAATCCAGATCAGAAAAGAAGTAAAGCTCTCACTGTTTGCAGATGACATAATACAGTACATAGAAAAACCTAAATATATTATCAGAAAATAACTAGATCTAATCAGTGTATTTAGCAAAGTTTCAGGATAGACAATCATTACACAGAAATCACTTGCAATTCTATATAATGAGAATGAAAAATCAGAAAGAGAAACTAAGGAATCAATCCCATTCACCATTGCAACAAAAATAATTAAGTATTTAGGAATAAACTTACCTAAGGAGACAAAGGGACTGTACAGAGAAAAGTATAAGACACTGATAAAAGAAATCAAAGATGACATAAACAGATGGAGAGATATTCTTGGGTAGGAAGAATCAATATTTTGAAAATGACTATACTACCAAATGCAATCTACAAATTCAATGCAATCCCTATCAAATTACCAATGGCATTTTTTGACAGTACTGGAACAAAAATTTCACAATTCATATAGGAACACAAAATACCCTGAATAGCCAAAGCAGTCTTGAGAAAGAAGAATGCAGCTGAAGGAATCAACCTTCCTGTCTTCATATTATACAGTCATCAAGGCAGTATGGTACTGGCACAAAAACAGAAATATAGAACAATGGAACAAGATAGAAAGCCCAGAAATAAATCCATGCACGAATGAGTACATTATTTTTGACAAAGGAGGCAAGAATATACAATGGTGCAAAGACATACTCTTTAATAAGTGGTGCTGGCAAAACTGGACAGCTGCAGGTAAAAGCATGAAGTTAGAACACTTCCTAACACCATACACAAAGATAAACTCAAAATGTATTAAAGACTTAAATATAAGACCAGAAACTATAAAACTCTTAGAAGAAAGCATAGGCAAAACACTCAATGACATAAATCAAAGCTAGATCCTCTATGACCCACCTCCTAGAATAAAAGAAATACAAACAAAAGTAAACAAGTGGGACCTGATTAAACTTAAAAGCTTTTGCAGAACAAAGGGAACTATAAACAAGGTGAAAAGACAACCCTCAGAATGGGAGAAAATAATAACAAGTGAAACAACTGACAAAGCATTAATTTCCAAAATATACAAACAGCTCATACAACTCAATGACAGAGAAACAAACAACCAAATCAAAAACTGGGAAAAAGACCTAAAAAGACATTTCTCCAAAGAAGACATACAGATGGCTAAGAAACACATAAAAAGATACTCAACATCACTCATTATTAGAGTAATGCAAATCAAAACCACAGTGAGATATCATCTCTCACTGGTCAGAATGGCCATCATAAGAAAGTCTATGAACAATAAATTCTGGAGAGGGTGTGGAGAAAAGGGAACCCTCTTACACTGTTGGTGGGAACGTAAAATGATACAGCCACTATGGAAGATGGTATGTAGATTCCTTAAGAAGCTAGGAATAAAATCACCATATGAGTCAGAAATCCCACTCCTAGACATATACCCTGAGGAAACCAAAATTGAAAAAAAAAAATGTATCTCATTGTTTGTTGCAGCACTATTTACAATAGCTAGAACAAGGAAGCAACCTAGATATCCATTGACAGATGAATGGATAAAGAAGCTGTGGTACATATACACAACAGAATAGTACTCAGCCATAAAAGGGAATGCATTTGAATCAGTTCTGATGAGGTGGATGAACCTAGAAACTATTCTACAGAGTGAAGTGAGTCAGAAGGAGAAAGATAAATATTGTATTCTAACACACATATATGGAACCTAGAAAAATGGTACTGAATAATTTATTTACAGGGAAACAGAGGAGAAACAGACATAGAGAACAGAATTATGGACATGGGGAGAGGGGAGGAGAAAGTGAGACTTATGGAAAGAGTAACATGGAAACTTACATTACCATATGTAAAATAGATAGCCAACAGAAATTTGCTGTATGGCTCAGGAAACTCAAACAGGGACTCTGTATCAACATAGAGGGGTGGGATGGGAAGGGAGATGGGAGGGAATTTCAAAAGGGAGGTGACATATGTATACCTATGGCTGATTCATGTTGAGGTTTGACAGAAAACAACAAAATGTTGTAAAGCAGTTATACTTCAATAAAAAAAATGAAAAAAAAGAGGGTGAATAAAACAAATAAGGGTATTATATAATGACAAATGGATCAATACAAGAACAGGCTAGTATAATCATTAACATATATGCACCCAAAACAGGAGCATCTAAATACATAAAGCAAATACTAATAGACATAAATATAGAAATTTACAACAATAGAATAATAGTAGTAGAATTTAACACTCCACTGATATCAATAGACAAAGAATCCAGACAGAAAATCAATAAGGCAACAGTGGTCTTACATGATACAATTGACTAGTTGGCCTTAATTGATATCAACAGGACATTATGTTAAAAACAGCAGGATACACATTTATTTCAAGTGCACATGGAATGGTCTGCAGGGTGGATCACATACTAGGCCACAAAAGAAGCATAAAAAGTTTAAGAAGATAGATATTATATAAATCATTTTTGAGCACAACTTTATAAAATTAGAATTAAACTACAGAAAGAACAGTGGAAAACATGTGGAAATTAAATAACATGCCAAGCCCAGGGCCAGGGGAGGCGGCCAGGAGGACCAACCCCATGTCCAAGGAGCAGTGGCTGCACGGGTGCAGGAGGGTCTACAGGAGCTATCCCACGTTGAAAGTCAGGAAGGGTGGCGGTGAGGAGATACCCCCGTCCAAGGTAAGGAGCAATGGCTGCACTTTGCTGGAGCAGCCGTGAAGAGATACCCCACGCTCAAGGTAAGAGAAACCCAAGTAAGACGGTAGGTGTTGCAAGAGGGCATCAGAGGGCTGACAAACTGAAACCATACTCAAAGAAAACTAGTCAGTCTAATCACACTATGACTACAGCCTTGTCTAACTCAATGAAACTAAGCCGTGCCCATGGGGCAACCCAAGATGGGCCGGTCATGGTGGAGAGATCTGACAGAAGGTGGTTCACTGGAGAAGGGAATGGAAAACCACTTCAGTGTTCTTGCCTTGAGAACCCCATGAACAGTATGAAAAGGCAAAATGAAAGGATAATGAAAGAGGAACTCCTCAGGTCCGTAGGTACACAATATGTTACTGGAGATCAGTGGAGAAATAACTCCAGAAAGAATGAAGGGATGGAGCCAAAACAAAAAGAATATCCAGCTCTGGAATTGACTGGTGATAGAAGCAAGGTCCGATGCTGTAAAGAGCAATATTGCATAGGGACCTGGAATGTCAGGTCCAGGAATCAAGGAAAATTGGAAGCACTCAAACAAGAGATGGCAAGAGTGAATGTCGACATTCTAGGTATCAGTGAACTGAAAAGGACGGGAATGGGTGAATTTAACTCAGATGACCATTATATCTACTACTGTGGGCAGGAATCCCTCAGAAGAAATGGAGTGGCCATCATGGTCAACAGAAGAATCCGAAATGCAGTACTTGGATGAAATCTCAAAAACGACAGAATGATCTCTGTTCATTTCCAAGGCAAAACATTCAATATCATAGTACTCCAAGTCTATGCCCCAACCAGTAATGCTGAAGAAGCTGAAGTTGAATGGTTCTATGAAGACCTACAAGACCTTTTAGAAATAACACCCAAAAAAGATGTCCTTTTCATTATAGGGGACTGGATGCAAAATAGGAAGTCAAGAAACACCAGGAGAAATAGGCAAATTTGGCCTTGGAATACAGAATGAAGCAGGGCAAAGACTGATAGAGTTTTGCCAAGAAAATGCACTAGTCCTAACAAGCACCCTGTTCCAACAACACAAGAGAAGACCCTACACATGGACATCACCAGATGGTCAACACTGAAATCAGATTGATTATATTCTTTGCAGCCAAAGATGGAGCAGCTCTATACAGTTAGCAAAAACAAGACGAGGAGCTGACTGTGGCTCAGACCATGAAATCCTTATTGCCAAATTCAGACTTAAATTGAAGAAAGTAGGGAAAACCACTAGACCATTCAGGTATGACCTAAATCAAATCCCTTATGATAATATAGTGGAAGTGAGAAATAGATTTAAGGGCCTAGATCTGATAGATAGAGTGCCTGATGAACTATGGAATGAGGTTTGTGACATTGTACAGGAGACAGGGAACAAGACCATCCCCATGGAAAAGAAATCCAAAAAAGCAAAATGGCTGCCTGGGGAGGCCTTACAAATAGCTGTGAAAAGAAGAGAAGTGAAAAGCAAAGGAGAAAAGGAAAGATATAAGCATCTGAATGCAGAGTTACAAAGAATAGCAAGAAGAAATAAGAAAGCCTTCTTCAGTGATCAATGCAAAGAAATAGAGGAAAACAACAGAACGGGAAAGACTAGAGATCTCTTCAAGAAAATTAGAGATACCAAGGGAACATTTCATGCAAAGATGGGCTCAATAAAGGACAGGAATGTTATGGATCTAACAGAAGCAGAAGATATTAAGAAAAGATGGCAAGAATACACAGAAGAACTGTACAAAAGAGATCTTCATGACCCAGATAATCACGATGGTGTGATCACTGACCTAGAGCCAGACATCCTGGAATGTGAAGTCAAGTGGGCCTTAGAAAGCATCACTACAAACAAAGCTAGTGGAGGTGATGGAATTCCAGTTGAGCTATTTCAAATCCTGAAAGATGATGCTGTGAAAGTGCTGCACTCAATATGCCAGCAAATTTGGAAAACTCAACAGTGGCCACAGGATTGGAAAAGGTCAGTTTTCATTCCAATCCCAAAGAAAGGCAATGCCAAAGAATGCTCAGCCTACCACACAATTGCACTCATCTCACACACTCGTAAAGTAATGCTCAAAATTCTCCAAGCCAGGCTTCAGCAATATGTGAACCGTGAACTTCCAGATGTTCAGCTGGTTTTAGAAAAGGCAGAGGAACCAGAGACCAAATTGCCAACATCCGCTGGATCATGGAAAAAGCAAGAGAGTTCCAGAAAAACTCCTATTTCTGCTTTAGTGACTATGCCAAAGCCTTTGACTGTGTGGATCACAATTAACTGTGGAAAAATCTGAAAGAGATGGGAATACCAGACCACCTCATCAGCCTCTTGAGAAATTTCTATGCAGGTTAGGAATCAACAGTTAAAACTAGACATGGAACAACAGACTGGTTCCAAATAGGAAAAGGAGTAAGTCAAGGCTGTATATTGTCACCCTGCTTATTTAACTTCTATGCAGAGTACCTCATGAGAAACGCTGGACAGGAAGAACAAGCTCGAATCAAGATTGCCGAGAGAAATATCAGTAACCTCAGATATGCAAATGACACCACCCTTATGGCAGAAAGTGAAGAGGAACTAAAAAACCTCTTGATGAAAGTGAAAGTGGAGAGTCAAATTGTTGGCTTAAATCTCAACATTCAGAAAATGAAGATCATGGCATCTGGTCACATCACTTCATGGGAAATAGATGGGGAAACAGTGGAAAGAGTGTCAGACTTTATTTTTCTGGGCTCCAAGTTCCCTGCAGATGGTGACTGCAGCCATGAAATTAAAAGACGCTTACTCCTTGGAAGGAAAGTTATGACCAACCTAGATAGCATATTCAAAAGCAGAGACATTACTTTGCCAACAAAGGTCCATCGAGTCAAGGCTGTGGTTTTTCCTGTGGTCATGTATGGATGTGAGAGGTGGACTGTGAAGAAGGCTGAGCTCTGAAGAACTGGTGATTCTGAACTGTGGTGTTGGAGAAGACTCTTGAGAATCCCTTGGACTGCAAGGAGATCCAATCAGTCCATTCTGAAGGAGATCAGCCCTGGGATTTCTTTGGAAGGAATGATGCTAAAGCCAAAATTCCAGTACTTTGGCCACCTCATGCAAACAGTTGACTCACTGGAAAAGACTCTGATGCTGGGAGGGATTGAGGGCTGGAGGAGAAGGGGACGACAGAGGATGAGATGGCTGGATGGCAATATTGACTCAATGGACGTGAGTTTGAGTGAACTCTGGTAGTTGGTGATGGACAGGGAGGCCTGGCATGCTGCGATTCAGGGGTTCACGAGTCGGAAATGACTGAGCGACTGAACTGAACTGATAAAGCCAATATAAATTAAATAGGCAGGCTAACAATACACAAACTTGACATACTCCTTTTCCTATTTGGAACCAGTCTGTTGTTCCATGTCCAGTTCTAACTATTGCTTCCTGACCTACATATAGGTTTCTCAAGAGGCAGGTCCTGTGGTCTGGTATTTCCATCTCTTTCAGAAATTTCCACAGTTTATTGTGATCCACACAGTCAAAGGCTTTGGCATAGTCAATAAAGCAGAAATAGATGTTTTTTCTGGAATTCTCTTGCTTTTTCCATGATCCAGCAGATGTTGGTAATTTGATCTCTGGTTTCTCTGCCTTTTCTAAAACCAGCTTGAACATCTGGAAGTTTGAGGTTCACATATTGCTGAAGCCTGGCTTGGAGAATTTTGAGCATTACTTTACTAGCGTGTGAGATGCGTGCAATTGTGCGGTAGTTTGAGCATTCTTTGCAGTTGCCTTTCTTTGGGATTGGAATGAAAACTGACCTTTTCCAATCCTGTGGCCACTGCTGAGTTTTCCAAATTTGCTGGCATATTGAGTGCAGCACTTTCACAGCATCATCTTTCAGGATTTGAAATAGCTCAACTGGAATTCCATCACCTCCACTAGCTTTGTTTGTAGTGATGCTTTCTAAGGCCCACTTGACTTCACATTCCAGGGTGTCTGACTTTAGGTGAGTGATCACACCATTGTGATTATCTGGGTCATGAAGATCTTTTTTGTACAGTTCTTCTGTGTATTCTTGCCATCTCTTCTTAAAATCTTCTGCTTCTGTTAGGTCCATAACATTCCGGTCCTTTATCAAGCCCATCTTTGCACGAAATTTTCCTTTGGTATCTCTAATTTTCTTGAAGAGATCTCTAGTCTTTCCCATTCTGTTGTTTTCCTCTATTTCTTTGCACTGATCACTGAGGGAAGCTTTCTTATCTCTCCTTGCTATTCTTTGAACTCTGCCTTCAGAGGCTTATATCTTTCCTTTTCTCCTTTGCTTTTCACTTCTGCCTTCAGAGGCTTATATTTTTCCTTTTCTCCTTTGATTTTCGCTTCTCTTCTTTTCACAGCTATTTGTGAGGCCTCCTCAGACAGCCATTTTGCTTTTTTGCATTTCTTTTCCATGGGGTTGGTCTTGATCCCTGTCTCCTGGACAATATCTCAAACCTCCGTCCATAGTTCTTCAGGCACTCTGTCTATCAGATCTAGTCCCTTAAATCTATTTCTCACTTCCACTGTATAATCATAAGGGATTTGATTTAGGTCATACCTGAATGGTCTAGTGGTTTTCTCCACTTTCTTCAATTTAAGTATGAATTTGGCAATAAGGATTTCATGATCTGAGACACAGTCAGCTCCCAGTCTTGTTTTTGTTGACTGTATAGAGCTTCTCCATCTTTGGCTACAAAGAATATAATCAATCTGATTTTGGTGTCAACCATCTTATGATGTCCATGTGTAGAGTCTTCTCTTATGTTGTTGGAATAGGGTGTTTGCTATGACCAGTGCGTTCTCTTGGCAAAACTCTATTAGCCTTTGTCCTGCTTCATTCTGTACTCCAAGGCCAAATTTGCCTGTTACTGTAGGTGTTTCTTGACTTCCTACTTTTGCATTCCAGTCCCCTATAATGAAACGGACATTTTTTTTTGGGGGGGGGGGGCGGTGTTAGTTGTAAAAGGTTTGTAGGTATTCATAGAACCGTTCAACTTCAGCTTCTTCAGCATTACTGGTTGGGGCATAGGCTTGGATAACCATGATATTGAATGATTTGCCTTGGAAACGAACAGAGATCATTCTGTCATTTTTGAGATTGCATCCAAGTACTGCGTTTCGGACTCTTTTGTTGACTATGGTGGCTACTCCATTTCTTCTAATGGATTCTTGCCCACAGTAGTAGATATAATGGTCATCTGAGTTAAATTCACCCATTCCAGTCCATTTTAGTTTGCTCATTCCTAGAATGTCAACGTTCTCTCTTGCAATCTCTTGTTTGATGACTTCCAATTTTCCTTGATTCATGGACCTAACATTCCTGGTTCCTATGCAATATTGCTCGTTACAGCATTGAACCTTTTTTCCGTCACCAGTCACATCCACAACTGAGTGTTGTTTTTGCTTTGGCTCCATCTCTTCATTCTTTCTGGAGTTATTTCTCCACTGATCCCCAGTAGCATGTTGGGCATCTACCAACCTGGGGAGTTCATCTTTCAGTGTCCTATCTTTTTCCCTTTTCATGCTGTTCATGAGTTTCTCAAGTCAGGAATACTGAAGTGGTTTGCCATTTGCTTCTCCAGTGGACCAGATTTTGTCAGAACTCTCCACCATGGCCTGTCAATCTTGGGTGGCACTACATGGCATCGCTCATAGTTTCATTGAGATAAACAAGGCTGTGGTCCATGTGATTAGATTGGTTAGTTTCCTGTGATGGTGTTTTTCAGTCTGTCCCCCCTCTGATGAAGAAGGATAAGAGGTTTATGAAATCTTCCTTATGGGATAGACTGACTTAGGGGGATACTAGGTCTTGTTCTGATGGGCAGAGCCATGCTCTGTAAATCTTTAATCCAATTTTCTGTTGATGTGTGGGGCCCTATTCCCTCCCTGCTATTTACCTTGGGGCAAACTGTGGTGGAGGTAATGAAGATACTGGTAACCTCCCTCAAAAGATCCCAGGCATATACTGCCATCAGTCCATGCCCCCAACCCTGCAGCAGGCCACGACTGACCCATGCCTTCACCTGAGACTCCCAGACACCTAGAAGCAGGTCTCCTGTGTGGTCACTGTTCTTTTCTCCTGGGTCCTGGTGAACGAAGTTCTGTTGTGCCCTCCAGGAGTCTATGGATTGTAGCCTACCAGCCTCCTCAGTCCATGGAATTTTCCAGGCAAGAGTACTGGAGTGGGTTGCCATTTCCTTCTCCAAGGGATCTTCCCAAACCAGGGATCGAACCTGGGTGTCCCGCACTGCAGGCAGATGCTTTACCATCTGAGCCACCAGGGAAGCCCCATAGTGGGGTTAATGGTGACCTCCTTCAAGAGGACTTATGCCATACCCACACCCAGAGCCCCTGTCCCTGTGGTAGACCACTGCTGACCTGTACCTCCACAGGAGATGCTCAAACACATTTCTGTCTCAGTCTCTGTGGGGTCCCTGAGTCTTGGTGTGCATAAGGTTTGTTTAAGCCCTCTGAGCATCTCTGGCAGGAACAGGGTTTGATTTTAAAAGTGAATTTGCCCCTCCTACCATTTTGCTGGGGCTTTTCCTTTGCCCTCAGATATAGGGTATCTCCTCACAGCTGCTCCAGTGCCTACTGTCTTACTGGGATTTTTCTGACCTTGAAGGTAGGGTATCTCTTCACAGCTGCTCCAGCGAAGTGCAGGTGCCACTCCTGACTTTGGACATGGGGTATCTCCTCAGGGCCGCTGCTCCTGCCTTTGGACGTGGGGTATCTCCTTTTAGGTGTTCGCCACTCCAGTGCCATGCAGACGTGGCTCACCACTCCAAATAAACATATCTTGACTTAAAAACTGCCACTTATGACAAATCCACAACCAATATTATACCCAATGGTGAAAACCTGGTTGCCTTTCTGCTAAATTCAGGACCAAGAAAAGGATGCCCACTCTTTCAACTTCTATTTAATATAGTGCTGGAAGTCTTAGCCATAGCAATCAGACAAGAGAAGGAAATAATTAGAAGGGAAAAGGTTAAAATGTCAGTATTCACAGATGATATGATACTTTTATATAGGAAATCCTGAAGTCTCTATCCAAAAATCACTAGAACTAATAAATGAATTCAGCAAGGTGACAGGATATAAGATTAATATAGAGAAATATATTGCATTTCTATATACCTATAATGAAATATAATAAAGATAAAGTAAAAAGAAAATTCAAAATTTAAAATTGCATCAAAAAATACCTTGGAATAAACTTAACCAAGGAGATGAAAGATCTATACTGCAAAAACTGTAAAACATTGATGAAAGAAATTGAAGGTGATACAAAAATGAAAAGATATCCCATACTCTTTTATTGGAAGAATTAATATTGTTAAAATGGCCATGCTTGTCAAAACAATTGACAGATTTGATGTAACCCTTATCAAAACTCCCGTGACAATTTTCACAGAACTAGAACAAATAATCCTAAAATTCATATGGAGCAACAAAAGATCCTGAATTGTCAAAACGATCTTGAGGAGAAAGAACAAAGCTGAAGGTATAACCTGTCCAGACTTCAGACTATGCTACAAAGCTACAATGATCAAAACAGTGTGGTATTGGGACCAAACCAGACACACAGATCAGTGTGACAGAATAGAGAGCCCAGAAATAAACCCATACATCTATAGTCAATTAATCTTCAACAAAGGAGGCAAGAATATGCAATGGTAAAAGACAGTCTCTTCTAAAAGTTGTGCTGGAAAAACTGGACAGCTATACAAACAGTGAGATCTATTTCACATATTTCACACATGTTTCAATGCTATTCTCTCAAACCATCGTACCCTCACCTTCCCTCCCCCACAGAGTCTAAAAGTCTTTTCTGTATATCTGTGTCTCTTTTGCTGTCTCAAGTATAGGGTCATCATTACCATCTTTCTAAATTCCATACACACACACACACACACATTAATATACTGTATTGGTGTTTTTCTTTCTGACTTACTTCACTCTGTATAATAGGCTCCAGTTTCATCCACCCCTTTAGAACTGATTTAAATGTGTTCTTTTTAATAGCTGAGTAATATTCCATTGTGCATATGTACCACAATTTCTTATCCATTCATCTGCTGATGGACATCTAGGTTGCTTCCATGTCCTAGCTATTGTAAACAGTGCTGTGATGAACATTGGGGTACATGTGTCTCTTTCAATTCTGGTTTCCTTGGTGTATATTCCAAGCAGTGGGATTGCTGGGTAGTATGGCAGTTCTATTTCCAGTTTTTTAAGGAATCTCCACACTATTATCCACAGTGGCTGTACTAGTTTGCATTGCCATGAACAGTGTAAGAGAGTTCCCTTTTCTCCACAACCTCTCCAACAATTATTCTTTGTAGACTTTTTGATAGCCATTCTAACTGGCATGAGATGGTACCTCACTGTGGTTTTGATTTGCATTTCTCTGATAATGAGTGATGTTGAGCATCTTTTCATATGTTTGTTAGCCATCTGTCTTCTTTTGAGAACTGTCTGTTTAGTTCTTTGGCCCATTTTTTATTGGGTCGTTTATTTTTCTGGTATTGAGCTGCATGAGCTGCTTATATATTTTGGAGATTAATTATTTGTCAGTTGCTTTGTTTGCTATTATTTTCTCCCATTCTGAAGACTGTCTTTTCACCTTGCTTATAGTTTCTTTCATTGTGCAAAAGCGTTTAAGTTTAATTAGGTCCCATTTGTTTATTTTTGCTTTTATTTCCATTACTCTGGGGGGTGGGTCATAGAGGATCTTGCCGTGATTTATGTCAGAGAGTTGCAGAACCCTCTTTGACATAAACAGTAGAAATATTTTTTGAAGAGGTCTCCTAAGGCAAAAAAAGTAAAAGCAATTTAGAAAAATGGGACCTGATTAAACTTGATAGCATTTGTACAGCAGTGGAAACCATCAACAAAATTAAAAGACAACTTACTGAATGGGAGAAAATATTTTCAAATGAGGTGACCAATAAGGGGTTAATATCCAAAATATACAAAGACTTCATACAACTCAATATCGTAAAAACCAACAACCTAATCAATCAAAAAATGGGCAGAAGACTCGAATAGACTTTTTTCCTAAGAAGACATACAGATGGCTAACAGGTACAGAAAAAGGCAGAAAGTGAAGAGGAACTAAAAAGCCTCTTCATGAAAGTGAAAGAGGAGAGTAAAAAAGTTGGCTTAAAGCTCAACATTCAGAAAATGAAGATCATGTCATCTGCTCCCATCACTTCATGGGAAATAGATGGGGAAACAGTGGAAACAGTGTCAAACTTTATTTTTGGGGGCTCCAAAATCACTGCAGATGGTGACTGCAGCCATGAAATTAAAAGATGCTTACTCCTTGGAAGGAAAGTTCTGACAGACCTAGATAGCATATTCAAAAGCAGAGGCATTGCTTTGCCAATAAAGGTCCGTCTAGTCAAGGCTATGGTTTTTCCTGTGGTCATGTATGTATGTGAGAGTTGGACTGTGAAGAAATCTGAGTGCCAAAGAATTGATGCTTTTGAACTGTGGTGTTGGAGAAGACTCTTGAGAGTCCTTTGGCCTGCAAGGAGATCCAACCAGTCCATTCTGAAGGAGATCAGCCCTGGGATTTCTTTGGAAGGAATGATGCTAAAGCTGAAACTCCAGTACTTTGGCCACCTCATGCGAAGAGTTGACTCATTGGAAAAGACTCTGATGTTGTCAGGGATTGGTGGCAGGAGGAGAAGGGGACGACAGAGGATGAGATAGCTGGATGGCATCACCGAATCGATGGACGTGAGTTTAAGTGAACTCCAGGAGATGATGATGGACAGGTAGGTCTGGCGTGCTGTAATTCATGGGGTCACGGAGAGTCGAACACGACTGAGTGGCTGAACTGAACTGAACTGAACACAAAAAGGCACTCAACATCACTAATTATTAGAGAAATGCAAATCAAAATCACAATGATATATTACCTCACACATCTCAGAGTGGCTATCATCAAAAGTCTATACATAACAAATGTAGAGAGGACGTGGAGAAAATAGAGCCCTTGTACATTGCTGGTGGAAATGTAAATCATTTCAGTCATTGTGTAAAACAGAATGGAATTCCTCAAAAAAGCCTAAAAAATTGGACTAGCAATTCCACTTTTGGGTATATATCTGGGAAAATTAAAATACTAATTTGAAAACATACATGCACCTCAATGTTCATAGCAGTATTGTATATAACAGCCAAAACATGGAAGCAACCCAAGTGCTCATCAAAGGATAATTAGACTAAGAATATGTACATAAATCATGGAGTATTACTCAGCCATAAACAAGAATGACATTGCCATTTGCACAATGTGGATGGACTTTTTCCAGACAAAATAAGAAAAATACTGTTATTGTGTCACTTATAACTGTAACCTAAAAAATAAAACCAATGAATGTATTTTTAAAGCAGCAGACTCACAAACCTGTTACCAAAGGGGAGAGGGAAGAGAGGAGGAACAAATTAGCAGTATGGGATTAAGAGATGCAAACTTCCATTTATAAAATAGATAAGTAATAAGGTTATATTATACAAAAGAAGGGATTATAACCATTATCTCCTATAACTTATAATGGAGTATAGTCTGCAAAAGTACTGAATCACTGTGCTGTATACCTTAAATGAATATAATATTGCAAATCACCTATACATCAGTTAAAACTGAAAAATAAGTTATAATAAAGTGACCTTTGACTTTCTTCCAAAAGGGGCCCCTGTGTCATGATATGTTACTGCTTAGCTGTACAAATGTTAAAAGTGGCAGAGAAACCTTGCTTACAGATTCAGATACATAACAATTGATGCTAAAATCTGAGCTGCACACAACATGGTAGTTTGGAGAGGTTAATCCAGACCTCTCTCAAGGTCTAAACATACCCTGGGGTGAGCAAAATGGTCAGTACTTACAGACAAGTAAATATAGACTTATAATTTATATAGATCCATGCAATTGACTATATAAGTGATTGTGCCAAGCACATGAAAGTCTTTAAAGGTTAAAAAAGCTTTTATTTATTTATTTTTTGTTAGAGGATAATTACTTTACAATATTGTGATGATTCCTGCCATACATCAACAGGAATTGGCAATAGGCAAACATATGCCCCTCCATCTTGAACCCTTCCATCTCCCTCCCCATCCCACTCCTCTAGGTTGTTACAGAGCACTGGCTTTGGGTTCCCTGCATCATACATCAAACTCCCACTGGCTATCTATTTTACATATGGTAATGTATATATTTCAGTGCTATTCTCTCAAATCATCCCATCCTCTCCTTCTCCCAGTGTATCCTTGAGAGGACAGCTAGTTCACCTTTATATTTCTAACAAAGATTATAGCAGAATTATCCCACAAAGCTAAAGCAATTATTTATTCTCTCTTTAAAAAAGTCTCCAGGCAAAGAGATGCCACAAACACTTCATGATATTTTCCAGTCTCATATTTCTCATGAAAATAATTTAACTTTAATAAAATCAGGGTTACCATAGTAAATTATTTACATTTTCATCACTTTGTGCAGTGAGTGGGATAAACACCACCAACAACCAACAAGAGGCCTTGCACATAAATGATATGCACAGCTGCTAACCAGAGAACAAATTGTATGCATATTTAGCACTGAAAAGTTTCTAAAACATGGAACAATCTTTATATACTGGAGTAGTAATATAGAAGCTAATCATGAGGATGTATGTGGGAGTTGTTCCCACTCATAATGTTTAATATTATAGCCTTTGTCTCAGGAAATATTACCTGCTTTTAAAATGTGGTACAATTCCTACTTGTGCTTGTAAAAAAATTCAGGCCTCCCTGGAAGGACACAGTGCTTATCAGCCTTGTCCTGCATAAAGGGAGTTTCATCCCAATACTCATTGATTCACATATGCCACTCCCCCTAATGCAATTGCAAAGATTAAGATATATTTTAGCACATTTGAAGAAAAGGGCTGGCTTAGCCAAGGCCACTGCTTCTACTTGACTTATGACCCACCATTGTTGGTCTACTGTATGCTATTGGGACTACCATACTCTTATTGTCCAGGGTTCTGGGGCAGCTGCCTCCTTCTCTACCAATTGTGTTTTTCCTGACCAATGTATTTAAAGAGGCTTAATATCACCACAACTGCTCTTTTTGTATTATGATACTAAGTACTGTTGATTCAGAGCTCCACCATCTAGAACTTTCCTCTTTACTAGGGTGTTTTCATTTGGCTTTAAATTGCCAGATGGAAGATTTTCCTCTCAGAACTGCTTTTCAACACATCAGTATGAGACAGAGCAGCAACTCAGTTGACACACAGTCTTCACAAAAAGAGCCCTATGAATCATGCACAGATTCAGTTTCTTCTATTGAGGATATAGACCCAAGAGACTCACAATTTGTGGGAGAAAATGGTGTCTTGTGTCAATTCCAATCTCCCAATTTATCCCATCTCACTTTCCCCCCTTGGTTGGTAACCATAAATATGCTTTTTACATCTGCAATATATAAAATAGATAACTAATGAGAACTTAATGTATAGCACAGGAAGATCTACTCATTGCTCTATGGTACACTAAATGGGAAGGGAATTAAAAAACCAGGAAATAGATATATATGTATAGCTGATTCTCTTTGCTGTACAGTAGAAACTAACACAACATTTTAAAGCAACTATATGCCAATAAAAATTAATTTTAAGAAAATTATATACTGTGCATACTTGCTTAAATGTTCTCCTCTTCTTAATGTCCCTAAATTGGGACCCATGGCCACTAATCTTAGTTAGACCTAGGGCTGCCATTTGACCTTATACTGACTCTACTGTTCTAGTGAATGTCTGTTCTCCAAGACAGAGGAGTCCTAATCTGGAGCCCTTTCTATATCAGAAACTCCTAGGAAATTGTAAAAATGTGTATTTCCAAGTCCTTACTTAGTCCTTCTTAATCAGAATATTCATTAAAAAAAAACTACCTGTGTTATACTTTAAAGTGACATAAGCAAGATATAAGACGAGGAAGTTATATGCTCTCTATGGAAATATTTTTTAATATAAATTTATTTATTTTAATTGGAGGCTAATTACTTTACAATATTGTAGTGTTTTTTATATAAATTGACATGAATCCGTCATGGGTGTACTTGCGTTCCCCATTCTGAACGCCCCTCCCCCCCACTTCCATCACCTTCCCATCCCTCTGGGTCATCCCAGTGCATCAGCCCCACCACCCTGTCTCATGCATCGAACCTGGACTGGTGATCTGTTTCACATATGACAATATACATGTTTCAATGCCATTCTCCCAAATCATCCCACCCTTGCCCTCTCCCACAGAGTCCAAAAGACTGTTCTATACATCTGTGACTCTTTTGCTGTCTCATATATAAAGTTATCATTGACAATTTTTTCTGAATTCCATATACATGAATTAGTATTCTGTATTGGTATTTTTCTTTCTGGCTTACTTCACTCTGTATAATAAATAGGCTCCAGTTTCATCCACCTCATTAGAACTGATTCAAATGTATTCTTTTTAATGGCTGAGTAATACTCCATTGTGTATATGTACCACTGCTTTCTTATCCATTCATCTGCTGATGGACATTTAGGTTGCTTCCATGTCCTGGCTACTATAAACAGTGCTGAGATGAACATTGGTGTACACATGTCTCCTTCAATTCTGGTTTCCTCGGTGTCTATGCCCAGCAGTGGGATTGCTGGGTGATATGGCAGTACTATTTCCAGTTATTTAAGGAATCTCCACACTGTTCTCCAGAGTGGCTGTACTAGTTTGCATTCCCACCAACAGTGTAAGTGGGTTCCCTTTTCTTCACACCCTCTCCAGCATTTATTCTTTGTAGACTTTTTTTAAATTTTATTTTATTTTTAAACTTTACAATATTGTATTAGTTTTGCCAAATATTGAAATGAATCTGCCACAGGTATACCTGTGTTCCCCATCCTGAACCCTCCTCCCTCCTCCCTCCCCATACCCTCCCTCTGGGTCGTCCCACTGCACCAGCCCCAAGCATCCAGTATCGTGCATCGAACCTGGACTGGCGACTCGTTTCATACATGATATTATACATGTTTCAATGCCATTCTCCCAAATCTCCCCACCCTCTCCCTCTCCCACAGAGTCCATAAGACTGATCTATATATCAGTGTCTCTTTTGCTGTCTCGAACACAGGGTTATTGTTACCATCTTTCTAAATTCCATATATATGTGTTAGTATACTGTATTGGTGTTTTTCTTTCTGGCTTACTTCACTCTGTATAATAGGTTCCAGTTTCATCCATCTCATTAGAACTGATTCAAATGTATTCTTTTTAATGGCTGAGTAATACTGCATTGTGTATATGTACCACAGCTTTCTTATCCATTCATCTGCTGATGGGCATCTAGGTTGCTTCCATGTCCTGGCTATTATAAACAGTGCTGCGATGAACATTGGGGTACATGTGTCTCTTTCCCTTCTGGTTTCCTCAGTGTGTATGCCCAGCACCTTGAGGAGTGTGCATGCCAGGCTCCTCTGTCCTTGAAATTTTCCCAGGCAAGAATACTGGATTGGATTGCCATTTCCTCCTCCAGAGGACCTTCCCAACACATGGATTGAAACCATGTCTCCTGTGTCTCCTGCGCTGCAGGCAGATTCTTAACCTGCTGAGCCATTAGGGAAGCCGGCATTTGAAGTTTTTGAAATGCTGGATGCTGCTGGGATTCTGTGGTTATGTGATGATCTGGCGCCACCCAGCAGACCAATTGAACATTGATTCAGTGGACACTTAGGGCAGAGTGGAGTGAGCAGGCAGAAGGCACTGCTAGTGGTGGACTGGGTGGTAGAGCTTCAAGCTTTGAAAGCAACAGCCTGTCGGTCCTTCCTGTTCTCGTTCCTGTCAGTGGGCAGAGAGGCCATTCAGGAATTACTTCTTTGCAGAAATAATGTTAGTGTTTAGGTCTTGGTTGCCACTCCTCAAAGTCCTTTCTTCTCTCTTCTTCCTTCTTGGAGATCAAAGTAGAAAAACTGAGAGAGCTCCTTGATTTGCAGTGAAATCTGAAGTGTAAGATCTTTCCTAGATATATCCCTGGTGCTCACATCGAGGGTTATTTTAAGGAGAAACATCATATGAAGGGGTTTATAATTTAGATTTCTCCTAATGTTTATATCTTTTCTACATACCCTTTCAATCTCATGAGCTCCCTGGAAAGTGTTTCCATTGTATGAAGATGTGTTAAACTTGTTCACTGTTGGAAAGAATGTAAGTTGACTTTTGCCCAAATTGCCTTTGAATGTTTATTGATATTCTTCCTATAAATGTACGCTTTTCCTCAATGCTTCACACAGAAGAGCTGCTTATTAAAGCCTATTATCAAGGGCTAATTATATCTGAAGATGTCACTTAGGTTGAAAATCAACATAACATAAAGGGAAATATGATAATCTCTTTTCCAGTTGGGAAGACTATTGGTTGCTTAAGTGGGAGAAAGTGACGACTACATCTTTCTCATCATACACCTTTTTTTTTCTTTTCTTTTTTTTAAATTTTACCTTATTTTTAAACTTTACAATATTGTATTAGTTTTGCCAAACATCGAAATTAATCCACCACAGGTATACCTGTGTTCCCCATCCTGAACCCTCCTCCCTCCTCCCCCCCACATACCCTCCCTCTGGGTCGTCCCACTGCACCAGCCCCAAGCATCCAGTATCGTGGCATCTCGTTTCATACATGATATTATATATGTTTCAATGCTATTCTCCCAAATCGCCCCACCCTCTCCCTCTCCCTCTCCCTCTCCCACAGAGCCCATAAGACTGATCTATACATCAGTGTCTCTTTTGCTGTCTCGAACACAGGGTTATCGTTACTATCTTTCTAAATTCCATATATATGCGTTAGTATACTGTATTGGTGTTTTTCCTTCTGCCTTACTTCACTCTGTATAATAGGTTCCAGTTTCATCCATCTCATTAGAACTGATTCAAATGTATTCTTTTCAATGGCTGAGTAATACTGCATTGTGTATATGTACCACAGCTTTCTTATCCATTCATCTGCTGATGGGCATCTAGGTGGCTTCCATGTCCTGGCTATTATAAACAGTGCTGCGATGAACATTGGGGTACACGTGTCTCTTTCCCTTCTGGTTTCCTCAGTGTGTATGCCCAGCAGTGGGATTGCTGGATCATAAGGCAGTTCTATTTCCAGTTTTTTAAGGAATCTCCACACTGTTCTCCATAGCGGCTGTACTAGTTTGCATTCCCACCAACAGTGTAAGACAGTTCCCTTTTCTCCACACCCTCTCCAGCATTTATTGCTTGTAGACTTATGGATCGCAGCCATTCTGACTGGTGTGAAATGGTACCTCATAGTGGTTTTGATTTGCATTTCTCTGATAATGAGTGATGTTGAGCATCTTTTCATGTGTTTGTTAGCCATCTGTATGTCTTCTTTGAAGAACTGTCTATTTAGTTCTTTGGCCCATTTTTTGATTGGGTCATTTATTTTTCTGGAGTTGAGCTCTAGGAGTTGCTTGTATATTTTTGAGATTAGTTGTTTGTCGGTTGCTTCATTTGCTATTACTTTCTCCCATTCTGAAGGCTGCCTTTTCACCTTGCTAATAGTTTCCTTTGTTGTGCAGAAGCTTTTAATTTTAATTAGGTCCCATTTGTTTATTTTTGCTTTTATTTCCAATATTCTGGGAGGTGGGTCATAGAGGATCCTGCTGTGATGTATGTCAGAGAGTGTTTTGCCTATGTTCTCCTCTAGGAGTTTTATAGTTTCTGGTCTTACGTTTAGATCTTTAATCCATTTTGAGTTTATTTTTGTGTATGGTGTTAGAAAGTGCTCTAGTTTCATTCTTTTACAAGTGGTTGACCAGTTTTCCCAGCACAACTTGTTAAAGAGATTGTCTTTAATCCATTGTATATTCTTGCCTCCTTTGTCAAAGATAAGGTGTCCATATGTGCGTGGATTTGTCTCTGGGCTTTCTATTTTGTTCCATTGATCAATATTTCTGTCTTTGTGCCAGTACCATACTGTCTTGATAACTGTGGCTTTGTAATAGAGCCTGAAATCAGGTAGGTTGATTCCTCCAGTTCCATTCTTCTTTCTCAAGATAGCTTTGGCTATTCGAGGTTTTTTGTATTTCCATACAAATTGTGAAATTATTTGTTCTAGCTCTGTGAAGAATACCGTTGGTAGCTTGATAGGGATTGCATTAAATCTATAAATTGCTTTGAGTAGTATACTCATTTTCACTATATTGATTCTTCCAATCCATGAACATGGTATATTTTTCCATCTATTAGTGTCCTCTTTGATTTCTTTCACCAGTGTTTTATAGTTTTCTATATATAGGTCTTTAGTTTCTTTAGGTAGATATATTCCTAAGTATTTTATTCTTTCCGTTGCAATGGTGAATGGAACTGTTTCCTTAATTTCTCTTTCAGTTTTCTCATTATTAGTGTATAGGAATGCAAGGGATTTCTGTGTGTTGATTTTATATCCTGCAACTTTACTATAATCATTGGTTAGTTCTAGTAATTTTCTGGTGGAGTCTTCAGGGTTTTCTGTGTAGAGGATCATGTCATCTGCAAACAGTGAGAGTTTTACTTCTTCTTTTCCAATTTGGATTCCTTTTATTTCTTTTTCTGTTCTCATTGCTGTGGCCAAAACTTCCAAAACTATGTTGAATAGTAATGGTGAAAGTGGACACCCTTGTCTTGTTCCTGACTTTAGAGGAAATGCTT
This sequence comes from Bos indicus, assembly GCF_029378745.1. Lineage (NCBI taxonomy): Eukaryota > Metazoa > Chordata > Mammalia > Artiodactyla > Bovidae > Bos > Bos indicus. Next base: position 72,506,449 of record NC_091789.1, read on the forward strand.
TCATTTTTTCACCATTGAGGATAATGTTTGCTGTGGGTTTGTCATATATAGCTTTTATTATGTTGAGGTATGTTCCTTCTATTCCTGCTTTCTGGAGAGTTTTTATCATAAATGGATGTTGAATTTTGTCAAAGACTTTCTTGGCATCTATTGAGATAATCATATGGTTTTTATTTTTCAATTTGTTAATGTGGTGTATAACATTGATTGATTTGCAGATATTGAAGAATCCTTGCATCCCTGGGATAAAGCCCACTTGGTCATGGTGTATGATCTTTTTAATGTGTTGTTGGATTCTGATTGCTAGAATTTTGTTAAGGATTTTTGCATCTATGTTCATCAGTGATATTGGCCTGTAGTTTTCTTTTTTTGTGGGATCTTTGTCAGGTTTTGGTATTAGGGTGATGGTGGCCTCATAGAATGAGTTTGGAAATTTACCTTCCTCTGCAATTTTCTGGAAGAGTTTGAGTAGGATAGATGTTAGCTCTTCTCTACATTTTTGGTAGGATTCAGCTGTGAAGCCGTCTGGACCTGGGCTTTTGTTTGCTGGAAGATTTTTGATTACAGTTTCAATTTCCATGCTTGTGATGGGTCTGTTAAGATTTTCTATTTCTTCCTGGCCCAGTTTTGGAAAGTTGTACTTTTTTAAGCATTTGTCCATTTCTTCCACGTTGTCCATTTTATTGGCATATAATTGTTGATAGTAGTCTCTTATGATCCTTTGTATTTCTGTGTTGTCTGTTGTGATTTCTCCATTTTCATTTCTTATTTTATTGATTTGATTCTTCTCCCTTTGTTTCTTGATGAGTCTGGCTAATGGTTTGTCTATTTTATTTATCTTCTCAAAGAACCAGCTTTTGGCTTTGTTGATTTTTGCTATGGTCTCTTTTGTTTCTTTTGCATTTATTTCTGCTCTAATTTTTAAGATTTCTTTCCTTCTACTAACCCTGGGGTTCTTCATTTCTTCCTTTTCTAGTTGCTTTAGGTGTAGAGTCAGGTTATTTATTTGACTTTTTTCTTGTTTCTTGAAGTAAGCCTGTATTGCTATGAACCTTCGCCTTAACACTGCTTTTACATCGTCCCATAAGTTTTGGGCTTGTTGTGTTTTCATTTTCCTTCGTTTCTATGCGTATTTTGATTTCTTTTTTTTATTTCCCCTGTGGTTTGTTGGTTATTCAGCAGCACATTGTTCAGCCTCCATATGTTGAAATTTTTAATAGTTTTTCTCCTGTAATTGACATCTAATCTTACTGCATGTGGTCAGAAAATATGCTTGGAATGATTTCATTTTTTTTAAATTTACCAAGGCTATATTTATGGCCCAGGATGTGCTCTATCCTGAAGAAGGCTCTGTGTGCACTTGAGAAAAAGGTGAAATTTATTGTTTTGTGGTGAAATGTCCTATAGCTATCAATTAGGTCTAACTGGTCTATTGTATCATTTAAAGTTTGTGTTTCCTTGTTAATTTTCTGTTTAGTTGATCTATCCATAGGTGTGAGTGGGGTATTAATGTCCCCCACTATTATTGTGTTACTGTTAATTTCCTCTTTCATACTTGTTAGCATTTGCCTTACATATTGCAGTGCTCTTATGTTGGGTGCATATATATTTATAATTGTTGTATCTTTTTTTTTTAATTAATCCTTTGATCATTATGTAGTGTCCTTCTTTTTTTTTTATAGCCTTTATTTTAAAGTCTATTTTATCTGATATGAGCATTGCTACTCTTGCTTTCTTTTGGCCTCTATTTGCTTGGAATATCTTTTTCCAGCCCTTCATTTTCAGTCTGTATGTGTCCCTTGTTTCGAGGTGGGTCTCTTGTAGACAACATATATAGAGGTTTTGTTTTTGTATCCATTCAGCCAATCTTTATCTTTTGGTTGGGGCATTCAACCCATTTACATTTAAGGAGATTATTCATAAGTATGATCCCATTGCCATTTACCTTGTTGGCTTGTGTTCAAGTTTATACACACTTTCTGTGTTTCCTGTCTAGAAAAGATCCTTTAGCATTTGTTGGAGAGCTAGTTTAGTGGTGCTGAATTCTCTCAGCTTTTGCTTGTCTGTAAAGCTTTTGATTTCTCCTTCATATTTGAATGAGATCCTTGCTGGGTACAGTAATCTGGGTTGTATGTTTTTCTCTTTCATCCCTTTAAGTATGTCCTGCCATTACCTTCTGGCCTGAACGATTTCCATTGAAAGATCAGCTGTTATCCTTATGGGAATTCCCTTGTGTATTATTTGTTGTTTTTCCCTTGTTGCTTTTAATATTTGTTCTTTGTGTTTGATCTTTGTTCATTTTATTAATATGTGTCTTGACACCACCCTTATGGCAGGAAGTGAAGAGAAACTAAAAATCCTCTTGATGAAAGTGAAAGTGGAGAGTGAAAAAGTTGGCTTAATGCTCAACATTCAAAAAACGAAGATCATGGCATCTGGTACCATCACTTCATGGCAAATAGATGGAGAAACATTGGAAACAGTGTCAGACTTTATTTTTGGGGGCTTACAAATCACTGCAGATGGTGACTGCAGCCATGAAATTAAAAGACTCTTACTCCTTGGAAGGAAAGATATGACCAACCTAAATAGCATATTGAAAAGCAGAGACATTACTTTGTCAACAAAGGTCCATCTAGTCAAGGCTATGGTTTTTCCTGTGGTCATGTATGGGTGTGAGAGTTGGACTGTGAAGAAGGCTGGGCACTGAAGAATTGATGCTTTTGAACTGTGGTATTGGAGAAGACTCTTGAGAATCCCTTGGACTGCAAGGAGATCCAATCAGTCCATTCTGAAGGAGATCAGCCCTGGGATTTCTTTGGAAGGAATGATGCTAAAGCTGAAACTCCAGTACTTTGGCCACCACATGCGAAGAGTTGACTCACTGGAAAAGACTCTGATTCTGGGAGCAATTGGAGGCAGGAGGAGAAAGGGACGACAGAGGATGAGACGGCTGGATGGCATTACTGACTCGATGGATGTGAGTTTGAGTGAACTCTGGGATTTGGTGATGGACAGGGAGGCCTGGAGTGCTGTGATTCATGGGGTTGCAAAGAGTCGGACACAACTGAGCAACTGAACTGAACTGGGATGTTTTGCCTTGGGTTTATCCCGTTTGAGATTCTCTGGGTTTCTTGGACTTGGTTGACTCTTTCCTTCCCCATTTTAGGGAAGTTTTCAACTATTATCTCCTCAAGTATTTCCTCATGGTCTTTTTTTTCTGTCTTTTTCTTCTGGGACTCCTATGATTTGAATGTTAGGACATTTAACATTGTCCTAGAGGTCTCTGAGGTTGTCCTCATTTCTTTTAATTTTTTTTTTTTCCTCTCTGCTTCATTTATTTCTACCATTCTATCTTCTACTTCACTTATCCTATTTTCTTCCTCCGTTATTCTATTGCTGATTCCCTCCAGAGTGTTTTTTATCTCATTTATTGCATTATTCATTACTGATTGACACTTTTTTATTTCTTCTAGGTCCTTGTAAAACATTTCTTGCATCTTCTCAATCCTGTCTCTAGGCTATTTATCTGTAACTCTATTTTGTTTTCAAGATTTTGTATCATTTTCACTATTATTATTTGGAATTCTTTATTAGGCAGATTCCCTATCTCTTCCTCTTTTATTTGATTTGGTGGGCATTTGTCCTGTTCCTTTCAGTTCAGTTCAGTCGCTCAGTCATGTCCGACTCTGCAAGCCCATGAATCGAAGCACGCCAGGCCTCCCTGTCCATCGCCAACTCCTGGAGTTCACTCAGACCACATCCATCGAGTCAGTGATGTCATCCAGCCATCTCATCCTCTGTTGTCCCCTTCTCCTCCTGCCCCCAATCCCTCCCAGCATCAGAGTCTTTTCCAATGAGTCAGCTCTTTGCATGAAGTGGCTGAAGTACTGGAATTTCAGCTTTAGCATCATTCCTTTCAAAGAAATCCCAGGTCTGATCTTCAGAATGGACTGGTTGGATCTCCTTGCAGTCCAAGGGACTCTCAAGAGTGTTCTCCAACACCACAGTTCAAAAGCATCAATTCTTCAGTGCTCAGCCTTCTTCACAGTCCAACTCTCACATCCATACCTGATCACAGGAAAAAACATAGCCTTGACTAGACGGACCTTTGTTGGCAAAGTAATGTCTCTGCTTTTGAATATGCTATCTAGGTTGGACATAACTTTCCTTCCAAGCCTGCTGAGTATTTCTCTGCTTTTTCATCTTTTTTATATTGCTGTGTTTGGGGTGGTCTTTCCGTATTCTGGCAGTTTGTGGTTCCTCTTTATTGTGGAGTTTCCTTCCTGTGGGTGGATTTGAATGGGTGGCTTGTCAAGGTTTCCTGGTTAGGGAAGCTTGTGTCATTCTTTTGGGTGGAGCTGGATTTCTTCTCTCTGGATTGCAATGAAGTGTCCAGTAGTGAGTTATGAGGTGTCAGTGGGTTTGGTGTGACTTTGGGCAGCCTGTATGTTGAAGCTCAGGACTATGTTCCTGGGTTGCTGGAGTATTTGCATGGTATGTCTTGCTCTGGAGCTTTTTGGCTCTTGGATGGTGCTTGGTTTCAGTGTAGGTATGGAGGCATTTGATGAGCTCTTATGGATTAATGTTCCCTGGAGTCAGGAGTTGTCTTGTGTTCTCAAGGTTTTGACTTAAGCCTCCTGCCTCTGGTTTTCAGTCTTATTCTTACAGTAGCCTCAAGACTTCTCCATCCCTTTATGGGAAGGGGTGCCTGCTGGGCTTGAATTCAGGAGGAAATACAATAACTTCCTCTTTTGCCTGGTAGGCAATTTCTCGTTCCACAGAAGTATTGTCAAACCAAGTTATTATTATCATTCTTTGTGCCACTGTCACTTACTCTGCCATGTCAGTGAGACAGGCTTCACAACAGTGGAAATATTTTTTTTAAAACACAACTGGATACTGACTAAAATAACCTTATAGGAGCTCTAAACATTATTCAAACATTTTTAGTAACCAAGTGAAATTCCAATCAAGAAAAAGCCACATTCAAAATACTAAGAATTTTTGTGACATTTTTACTTGCCCTTGTCCACTCCCTCCCTGGAAATGGTCCTAAATACCTTTACCAGAACTGGAGAATGCAGAGTAGACCGGCTCTTGAAAATTTCTAACCTGTTTGTGGACTGCCTAAAAGATTGGTCTCTGTGTAACCTAACTCAAATCTCAGGATTGGGAAAGATAGAGGAGCTAAAACCAGCTGAAAATGTCAGCTGATGCATGCATAGATAAACAAAATGTTGTATACACATACAAGGGAATATTGCTCAGCCTTGAGAAGGAAGGAAATTCTGACATATTCTACATCATGGAATAAGCCAGTTACAAAAAGACAAATGATGTATTATTTAAGTTATATGAGGTAGAGCAGTCAAATTCAGAGACAGAGAATAAAATGGTAGTTTCCAGGGGGTGGAACGAGAAGAAAATGGGGACTTATTGTTTAACAGGTAGAGAGTTTTCAGTCTAGGGTGATGAGACAACTTCTGGAAATGGATTGTGGTGATGGTTACACAGCAATGTGAATATATTTAATGCTACTAAACTATACATTTAAAATGATTTTGAAATGGTAAACAAACAAATTCCTTGGTTAATTCTGAAACAGCCAGATGTTTAGAAATCACTGCTGTAAATTTACCCCTCTAAAGTCCCCTCCCCTCAGAAACTTAAGTGCAAAGTGGACGATTCTGAAGAGTGGCAGAAGAAGGTTAGTAGGGAAATGTGAAAGACCTTTTGCCACCAAACACTCAAATGAATGCCTTCCGCTTAGAGCCATCTGGTGCACTAAAAGTCACGGGTGAGAAGGCCATCTTAGCTGGAATGAAAGTGACATTTCGTATATTGTAGCACTAGTCAGATCTGACAGATGTCGTCCTGGGTTTCCCAATGAAAGCTATTTGCTACTTCCAACTCTATAGATCCTGGTTCTGCCCTGAGGCATTCTCTGAAAAGGTAGTGTATGGCTTGTATCCAAAATTGTTTACTAAGCACTTTGAAAGCCAAGTGGTGATTTCTCTGCCAATTGCAAAGTATTTTCAATAAAGTTAAATGCCCTCCTTTTCAAATCACTGTTAACTTACATAAACTTTTACATAAGATTTTTACAAAATTTAATGAAATAGATTGACAAAAACCTGATACAAGATAAAACAATGTGAAGACAAAATTAGTCTTTTTCTAATCACTGCCTAGAGCATTCTAATTTAAGTAATTCATTAACGAATTTACCTTTAGCACCAAGAGCTATTCCTAGGCAAAACTGTGAAGTAGTCAAACATGCAATTTTATTTCTTCCCTCTCTCATTTTCTTCTTTCCTCCTTTTGAGTCTCCCAACCCCACATGCTTCATTAGAACCTACTATTTAGAATATTATGTCTCCACAAATGGCAAAACTTTTTCATGTTACCAGATACTCAGAAGCAGTATATAAAACTAACATTTGGGGGAATTCCCTGATGGTCACGTCGTTAAGACTCTGCCATTCCTCTGCTGTGGGCCAGGGTTCAATCCTGATCAGAGAAGTACGATCCTGCATACCAAGCAAAAAAATGAATAAATCATAAAACAAATTAAAAAATAAAACTAATATTTGAAAAGAGGACTCTCTGAACATTTTAATTAATTAAGATAAATGATTTACTAATTGATGAGTTTTAGGTATTCCAAAAAGTCACTAGGAAGGGAGAGAGTTAAGGGTTGAGAAATCTTTTTCCAGTATTTCTAAAGTCACACCAAGCAGCCTAACCATAACATGGCCCCACCATCACTTTATTTAACCACAATTTTACTTATCTCACACTCATTTAAGATGAGTAATCCCCTAATCAACTTCTTACATGTTCTGCTGAGTAGAAGTCTTTATTGTCCCCTGCTTAAAAAAAAAAAAAAAAAAAAATGACATCCAAAACTCCTGTTATTGCTTAGCTAAAAGGAGAAAAGTAACATGTTTTTATCTCTTCTCCCACTTATTTTTTTTAATCTCATCTCCTAGGAAGGGAACATTCTATCCTTTTTCAAGGTATCAAAGAGGCAGATGGATCGACAAACTTAAGAAGTCTTTGTGTCTTATCAAAACTCTCTGTGCCACTATATTATTGAAAACCTAATTTTTACTTATCTAAACCTATCTAAACCTATCTACAATTGCAGACAAAATTTTATATTAGTGCTAATTTGTAAATTTTTACCTAAATATAATGGTATATTTATGGGATTCCTAACCTAAAAAGTATTTTAATTTTTGGTTTCTGATGCTCTGTTCTGAAGGGTTTTCCAAAAACCAGACAGCATTAACAAATCATAATTATTTAAGAAGGAGACCTTTCTTTTATCACTGTTCCCTTGATATAATAATTTCACATTTATCAGCATTGTTTCAAGATTTACTATAAACAGTAAAAATAATTGCCTGCTTAACTGAAAATATATTATTTCCTCCAAACAACTGGTTCTCTTGCTTTTATCCAACTCTTTCTTTCCTGTAATTTGAAATTTTATTACTGTTTTGTCCATGGAAAATGGAAAATTTTAAATGCTTTGCATGCACTGATTTATTAATCATAGTAAGGAAAGAAATAATTAACTTGTGTCAAAATCCAAAACTCAGACTAATTGCTATGGGAACTTATTTTGATATATTATAGAAAAGCAGGTTACTCCATTTGAAAATACTGTTAGTGATCCCTTAGGAAATAGACTGACTCATAAATATCTTAATTCTATGTCCTCTCCATAACCATTTTTCTTTAGGTTATCTACCATTTATCCTTAATTCAGTTTATTTTCTTCCCTTTTGGAATATTTTATAGTTTTTCTAGGATGCTAAAAAGAGCCACAGATTTAATTTATAACATAATAGAACCTGATCAAAATATGATACCTGTGATGGCAGAAGATTTAGAGAAAATTCATTAGGGCATACTATTGAACCACATGCAAATGCTCATTTCTTTTGACATAAATTTTATTTGTATCAATAAAAAGGAAAGAAGAGCTTGTTTAGTTCAGAACATTTTTATATCATTAAATATATATTTTCCCTTTTTCATCTTGATATACTTGATTTCCATAATACTTTTGAAATTTCAGATCAATTTGTCTGTGTGTGTGTGTGTGTGTGTGTGTGTGTGTGTGCGCGTGTGTGTGTATTAGTGGCTCAGTCCTGTCTGACTCTTTGTGACCCCTTGGACATGGGATTCTCTAAGCAAGAATACTGGAGTGGGTAGACATTCTCTTCTCCAGGGTATCTTCCTGACTCAGGGATCAAACCTGGCTCTCCTACATTGCAGACAGATTTTTTACTGATTGAGCCAACAGGGAAGCCCCAAGAGCCAATTAAATAACAATCAATCCTTCATATACCAGATTGCTTAAAATTCAGTCTTCAATCTCCCCTTTTTCTGTTTATGTTAGTGTTCTAATTAGCATGGGTGAGGATTTAAGAAATATTTTTTAAACCAGCTTATATAAGAAAGTTCCCATTTACTTTTAATACTTCTAATATGTTATTATAATATTTGAAAGTATTTAATGAACATGGATTTAATTTATATTTGAATAGTTTTAAGACTCTTAATATATTGTCTAAAAATCCTTTCTTTATAACCCCATGTTCTTAACAGTAACTATTTATCAGCACTATACAAGACATAAACAGTAGCTTGTCAAGCAAGGCTATCTTGATAACACCACTAAGAACAAAAAAACAGTATTATTTTGTGCCTTATAATCCAGTTATATTTTATGATTTAGCCAGCTTAAATAATAATGCATCTTATATAATTGACAAGTACTCATCATTGTGATAGGCTTTCATACATTTTTAAGCATGGTTCTCACTCTAGAAATGGAAACTCTAGAAACCCAAGTCTACCAATTTAGAAGTCATTCTGTAAATTATTTAACATAAAAGAGCCACAGTTAATGCAAGTGTTTTCTCTAATGTAAAGGAGTTTCTCATATTGCCTGAATTCTAAAGGTAAAAGAGTGACATTCTAGGGCTTCCCTGGTGGCTCAGTGATAAAGAATCTGGCTGCCAATGTAGGAGACATTATGTTGATCCCTGATCCAGGAAGATCCCACATGCCTCAGAGCAACTAAACCTGTGTGCCCAAGGCTATAGAGTTGGTGCTCCAGGGAATGGGAGCCACACCTACTTACCAAAGCCAACGTGACCTACAGCCTGTGCTTGCTAACAAGAGAAGCCACTGCCATGAGAAGCCCACACACTGCAACTAGAGAGTAGCCCTCACTTTCCATAACTAGAAAAAAACCCATGCAGCATAACTTAAAGACCTAGCATTGCCAACTAAATAAACAAATTTTAAAAATGACATTCTGCTGCTGCTGCTTAGTCGCTTCAGTTGTGTCTGACTCTGTGCGACCCCATAGACAACAGCCCACCAGGCACCTCTGTCCCTGGGATTCTCCAGGCAAGAATACTGGAGTGAGTTGCCATTTCCTTCTCCAATGCATGTTAAGTCACTTCAGTTGTGTCCAACTCTGTGCTACCCTATGGACAGAAGCCCACCAGGCTCCTCTGTCCATGGGATTCTCTAGGCAATAATACTGGAGTGGGTTGCTATTTCCTTCTCCAGTGACATTCTATTACAAGACAAACTGTAGTATCGGTAACCCTCCTTTCCCATTTTGCCTGCTATTCATCCTTCAAAATTCAATTCAAATTCCGTCTCCATAAAACCTTCCTGATCTCTTTCACAGTGTGAGGAACTTATCTGGCTACCATGTGGGCTTCCTTGGTGACTCAGACGGTAAAGAATCTGCCTGCAATGCAAGAGACCTGGGATCAATCTCTGGGTTGGGAAGATCTCCTGGGGAAGGGAATGGCAACCCACTCCAGTATTCTTGTCTGGGAAATTCCGTGGGCAGAGAAGCCTGGTAGGCTACTGTCCATGGAGTTGCAAAGAGTTGGACACGACTGAGAGACTAGGCTACCATATACATATACCACTATTTTAATACTTATAATAATTTTCTTTTAATACTTATAACAATTTTCTTTTAATACTTATAACAATTTTCTTTGTGTAAGCCCAAGATGCAAAGAATGTACAGATAAATATGCAAATACAATCTGATGATGAATCAGCAGTATCCCATATCTACAACTGATACATACCTTTTAGTTTCACTTCCATCTTTTTTCATTCATCTTCCTTTATTTTAAACTTCTTGGCTGCTCTATGTGGAATGTTAAAGCATTTAAAAAATATATTTTTTAAAGGTATCACTCTTTCCTACCTTCATGAAAAAACTTTAAGAAATTAAACTTCCATTTAGAGCAATAATCAGTTCAGTTGCTCAGTCATGTCCAACTCTTTGTGACCCCATGTACTGCAGTATCCCAGGCTTCCCTGTCCATCACCAACTCTCGGAGTTCACTCAAACTCATGTCCATCACATCGGTAATGCCATGCAACCATCTCATCCTCTGTCATCCCCTTCTCCTCCTGCCTTCAATCTTTCCCAACATCAAGGGTCTTTTCAAATGAGTCAGTTCTTTGCATCAGGTAGCCAAAGTATTGGAGTTTCAGCTTCAGCATCAGTCCTTCCAATGAATATTCAGAACTGATTTCCTTTAGGATGGACTGGCTGAATCTCCTTGCAGTCCAAGGGACTCTCAAGAGTCTTCTCCAACACTACAGTTCATAAGCATCAATTCTTGGGTGCTCAGCTTTCTTTATGGTCCAACTCTCACATCCACACATGACTACTGGAAAAATCATAGCTTTGACTAGATAGACTTTTGTCTGCAAAGTAATGTCTCTGCTTTTTAATGTGCTGTCTAAGTTGGTCATAGCTTTTCTTCCAAGGAACAAACGTCTTTTAATTTCATGGCTGCCGTCACCATCTGCAGTGATTTTGGAGCCCCCCAAAATAAAGTCTCTCACTGTTTCCATTGTTTCCCCATCTATTCGCCATGAAGTGATGGGACTGGATGCCATGATCTTAGTTTTCTGAATGTTGAGTTTTAAGTCAGTAATATCCTTAATCAAAAAAAAAAAAAAAAAAAAAAAAACGTTGTTTAAAAATGATAAAACTGTGGCTTTTAGACAAATGTCAGTAATTAAATGGCTATTAAGGAGGTATCACTTTTCTAGTAATGTCACCCAGCTAGGGAAATGTACTTTCAGATGTCCTAGGTCTTTATATTTGTTGTAAAAACAGACCACTTACAACCACCTCTGGTGGAGATCACACACTAACTGTATCACTTTTTGTTCACTTTATTTCACCTGGCCATAGATTTTTAGAAAAATACAAAGTCCCAGTATATTTCTGTTATAAGCTTTCCTATTCCGAAAGACTTATGGAATGTGTTGGTGTGAGGAATGAAGTGTATGCAAGGAAATATAAACTTCACTTACTTGTGTCTGGGAACAAAGGCATGAAGATTAAGAAGTGAGACTATCTTGTGTTCTCAAAATGAAGACCAGATAGAATACAGGAGTCATTGTGTCTCCTAACTTTCTGTGTGTCAGTAAAACTTAGAGTGTTAAATAAATGTGTGGACATAAATCTTTATCCTGGCAGGTATGTAACCCTCTGAATTTACTCTTAGAGCAAACAAATGATAATTTGTTTGATTTGCTGTCATTATTTCTGCCATTAATATAAACAATAATTGGTAAACTCTCTCCATCAAGGACCAAATAGTAAATATTTTAGGCTTCTCTAGTCACATAAGGTCTCTGTCATATGTATGTGTGTGTATGTGCATATATTTATTTCACAAAGTATAAAAATATTTTCTTAGCTCACACGCTGTGTAACAACAAGATTCAAGTCAGATTTTATTCAGAGGTTGTAATTTGTGGATCCCTGCCATAGATACTTTTAAGAAAGGTAGCTTTTAAGACTATTCAATGCCAATCATGCTTTGGAGAACAGAGTGGGGCAGTGAAAAAAAGAGAATAAAGAATAGTTTGGAGATATCACTAGTGTTCAAGCTTCACAAATAGCAATTTTATACATTCCAAGATGTATTACCATTACTATGTTTAAAAAATCACTTTCTATACCAAGAAAAAACTTAATTGGTAAGTTGATATCTCTTTTCTCTTGATAGTGTGAACTTAACAATTGCTAGTAAAAACTAAAATTTATGTTATTACATTTTCTTATGCTAGTTTAAAAAATAATATTACAAAAGACATCATTTCAGAGAGAATAAAAAACAAGGCTATTGGTCATAAGCTCAATGTCCTTCAAACTGAGATAATGAACAAAGTAATATTCTCAAGCCAGTGACCAAATGAATGTACTCTTATATTCTCCTGATAATTTGAACCCTCAAAGAGAATCTATAAGAATTGGATATAAGCATAATTCACTCATTTTAATATTTCAATTTGTTTTGTATGCTGAATTAGATCTTGAAACTCTTAGAGGGGATCTACATGCTAATTACAGGAACTTCATTTATCGCTGGAGTCTTTTGGGCTCTTCTAATAGTTTTCTTTGTGACAATATGGCCTATAACAGTTTGTGAAGGTGGTTCATCCACCTTCTGTATATGGGTGTGAAATCAAACTCCAGAGACAGAGTTTTAAGTGAAGTAGAAAAGGATAGCTTTATTGCTTTGCCAGGCAAAGGGAGATACACCAGGTTTCTGCCTCGAAAAACTATGTGTCTCTCATTGAATATGTATTTTAACTGCTGATAGAAAACAATATTTTCCAATAAACCACCTTATTAATATACTTTCTCTCTTGCAATAACAATATTTATAGTAGCTAATGAGACTTTTGATGCTGTTTTAAAATTGTTCTCACTTTTTTTAATTGAGGTATATTAGTTTCAGGCATACAATTACGATTCAGCATTAGAAAATATTATGAAATGAACACCAAAACACATGGGTTAACATCAGTCACATAACTACACTTTTTTCTTGTGATGAGAATTTTTTCAAATCTATTATTTTAGCAATGTTCAAATATGGTCAGTTCAGTTCAGTTGCTCAGTCAGGACTGATTCTTCATGACCCATGGACTGCAGCATGCCAGGCATCCCTGTCCATCGCCAACTCCCAGAGCTTGCTACAACACATGTCCATTGAGATGGTGATGCCATCCAATCATCTCATTCTCTGTCATCCCCTTCTCCTCCTGCCTTCAAATTTTCCCAGCATCAGGGTCTTTCCCAATGAGTCAGTTTTTTGCATCAAGTCGCCAAAGTATTGGAGTTTCAGCTTCAGCATCAGTCCTTCCAATGAATATTCAGGACTGATTTCCTTGAGGATTGCCTGGTTTGATCTCCTTGCAGTCCAAGGGACTCTCAAGAGTCTTCTCCAACACCACAGTTCAAAACTATCAATTCTTCAGTGCTCAGCTTTCTTTATGGTCCAACTCTCACATCCATACATGACTACTGGAAAAACAACAGCTTTGACTGGACGGACCTTTGTTCGCAAAGAAATGTGTCTGCTTTCTAATATGCTGTCTACGTTGGTCATAGCTTTTCTTCCAAGGAGTAAGCGTCTTTTAATTTCATGGCTTCAGTCATCATCTGCAGTGATTTTGGAGCCCAAGAAAATAAGTTCCATCACTCTTTCCATTGTTTGCCCATCTATTTACCATGAAGTGACGGGACTAGATGCCATGATATTCATTTTCTGAATGTTGAGTCTTAAGCAAGCTTTATCACTCTCCTCTTTCACTGTCATCACAAGGCTCTTTAGTTCCTCTTTGCTTTCTGCCATGAGGGTGGTGTCATCTGCATATCTGAGATTATTGATATTTCTCCCAGCAATCTTCATTCCAGCTTGCGCTTCTTCCAGCCCAGCGTTTCTCATGATGTACTCTGCACATAAGTTAAATAAGCAGGGTGACAATATATAGCCTTGACATACTCCTTTTCCTATTTGGAACCAGTCTGTTGTTCCATGTCCAGTTCTAATTGTTGCTTCCTGACCTGCACATATGTTTCTCAAGAGGCAGGTCAGGTGGTCTGGTATTCCCATCTCTTTCAGAATTTTCCAAAGTTTATTGTGATCCACACAGTCAAAGGCTTTGACATAGTCAATAAAGCAGAATTAGATGTTTTTCTGGAACTCTTTTGCTTTTTTGATGATCCAGCAGATGTTGGCAATTTGATCTCTGGTTCCTCTGCCTTTTCTAAAACCAGCTTAAACATCTGGAAGTTCTCGGCTCACATACTGTTGACACCTAGCTTGGAGAATTTTGAGCATTGCTTTGCTAGCCTTTGAAATGAGTGCAATTGTGCAATAGTTTAAACATTTTTTAGCATTGCCTTTCTTTGGGAATGGAGTGAAAACTGACCTTTTCCCGTCCTGTGGCCATTGCTGAGTTTTCCAGATTTGCTGGCATATTGAGTGCAGCACTTTCACAGCATCATGTTTTAGGATTTGAAATAGTTCAGCTGGAATTCCATCATCTCCACTAGCTTTGTTTGTGTAATGCTTCCTAAAGCCCACTTGACTTTGCACTCCAAGATGTTTGGCTCTAGGTGAGTGATCACGCCATCTTGGTTATCTGGGACATTAAGATATTTTTTTGTATAGTTCTTCTGCATATTCTTATCATTTCTTCTTGATTTCTTTTGTATCAATTAGTTTCATATTGTTTCTGTCCTTTATTGTGCCCATCTTTGCATGAAATGTTCCCTTGGTGTGTCTAATTTTCTTGAAGAGATCTCTAGTCTTTCCCATTCTATTGTTTTCCTCTATATCTTTGCACTCAAAATCCTCTATTTCTTTATCACTTAGGAGGGGCTTCCACGGTGGCTCAGACGGTAAAGAGTCTGCCTGCAACGCGGGAGACCCGGGTTCGATTCCTGGGTCAGGAAGATCCCCTAGAGAAAGAAATGGCAATCCACTCCAGCACTCTTGACTGGAAAATCCCATGGACGGAGGAGCCTGATAGGTTATAGTCCATGGGGTCGCAAAGAGTCGGACATGACTGAGCGACTTCACTTTCACTTTATCACTTAGGAAGTCTTTCTTATCTCTCCTCTGCATTCAGATGGATATATCTTTCCTTTTCTCTTTTGCCTTTCACTTCTCTTGTTTTCTCTTGTCTCCTCAGACAACCATTTTGCCTTTTTGCATTCCTTTTTTTTGGGAATGGTTTTGATCCCAGCCTCCTGTACAATGTTACAAATCTCTGTCCATAGTTGTTCAGGCACTCTGTCTATCGGATCTAAACCCCTGAATCTATTTGTCACTTCCACTGTATAATTGTAAGGAACTTGATTTGGGTCATACCTGAGTGGTCTAGTGGTTTTCCCTACTTTCTTCAATTTAATTCTGAATTTGGCAATAAGGAGTTCATGATCTGAACCACAGTCAGCTCCTGATCTTGTTTTTTGCTGACTGTATAGAGCTTTTCCATCTTCGACTGCAAAGAATATAATCAGTCTGATTTCAGTGTTGACCATCTGGTGATGTCCACATGTAGAGTCATCTCTTGTGTTGTTGGAAGAGGGTGTTTGTTGTAATCAGTGCACTCTCTTGCCAAAACTCTGTTATCCTTTGTCCTGCTTCACTTTGTACTTCAAGGCCAAACTTGTCTGTTACTGTAGGTGCTCCAGGTTCAAAATATGTAATATAGTATTATTAACTATAATCACCATGCTGCATGCTACATTCCCTTGACTTACTTATTTTATAACGGGAAATGTGTATGTTTTGATTCTCTTCTCCTTTTTGACCCAAACCAATCCAATCCCAATCTTGACAATCACGAATTTGCTTTCTGTATCTATGACCTTTTTTTTTTTTTTTCTGGTTTTAGATTACACATGTAAGTGAAATCCCAAAGTATTTGTCCTTCTTTTGACTTATTTCACTTAGTATAAAGCCCTCAAGATCCATCAATATTAACAAAAATGGTAAGATTTCACTCTTTGGGGGAGGAATGGTGGTTAATATATATATCTCACATTTTCTTTGTCCATTCATTTGTTGATTGACACCTAGGTAGTTTTCATATCTACTGTTTACTATTGTAAATAGTGCAACAATGAATATGGGGCAAATATATCTTTTGAAATTAGTGTTTTCATTTTCTGTTTATAAGTACCCAGAAGTGGAGATGCTGGATCAATGGTAGTTCTACTTGTAATTTTTTGAGAAACAGTCATACTGTTTTCTGTGGTGGTTGCACCACTGTACATTTCCACCAACAGTGCATGAGGGTTCCACATCCTTGTCAACACTTGTGATTTCTTATCTTTTTGATAATAGGCTCCCTAACAGCAGTGAGGTTGTATTTCATTGCAGTTTTGATTTTCATTTCCCAGATAAGTAGTGGTGTTGAGTATCTTTCATGTACCTATTGGCCATCTGTATTTTTTTTTTGGGGGGGGGGGAATGTTTATTTAGATCCTCTGCCTATTTTTAAAATCATATTATTTTTTTTTCTGTTGAGTGATATGAATTCTATATATTTTTTCCAGATTAACCTCTCATCAAATATACAATTTGCAAATGATTTCTCTTGTTTAGTAGGTTGTCTATTCACTTCGGTTTGGGTTTTCTATTTATGTACCTCAGATGTCATTTGATGCCAAACTAGCTAAGTGACAGGGGAAAAATATTACGAAAGAAAAGCAATCACCCAGCCTCACACAGGGTGAAAGCTTTCTTTCAATGCTTCTAAAATACCATAGCCTAATCCTTTCTTCTTGCAGTTTTATTATTTTATATTTGTCTGGGATACTGGGATGCTGAAGCTGAAAATACAATATTTTGGTCACCTGATGCAAAGAACTGACTCATTTGAAAAGACCCTGATGATGGGAAAGATTGAAGGCAGGAGGAGAAGGGGACGACAGAGGATGAGATGGTTGGATGGCATCACTGACTCAATGGACATGAGTTTGAGTAAATTCTGGGAGTTGGTGATGGACAGGGAGGCTTCGTGTGCTACAGTCCATGGGGTTGCAAAGAGTAGAACATGACTGAGTGACTGAACTGAACTGAGATACTGTGTAACAGTTGCTCCCAAATAGCTGTTTATCATTTGACCAGTGCCAGACAAGCAAAATGAGAAAAATGACAATATATTGCTGAGCGGGCACAGGAGGGCCGAGAGGAGCTACTCAGTGTTAAAGGAGGGGTGCCTGTGAGGAGATACCCCTCGTCCAAGTTAAGGAGCAGCAGCTGTGCTTTGCTGGAGCAGCCATGAAGAGATACCCCACATCCAAGGTAAGAGAAACCCAAGTAAGACGGTAGCTGTTGTGAGAGGGCATCAGAGGGCAGACACACTGAAAGCATAATCACAGAAAACTAGCCAATCTGATCACATGGATCACAGCCTTGTCTAACTCAATGAAACTAAGCCATGCCCTGTGGGGCCACCCAAGACGGACGGGTCATGACAAAGAAGTCTGACAGAATGTGGTCCACAGGAAAAGGGAATGGCAAACCACTTCAGTATTCTTGACTTGAGAACCCCATGAACAGCATGAAAAGGCAAAATGATAGGATACTGAAAGGGAAACTCCTCGGGTCGGTAGGTGCCCAATATGCTACTGGAGATCAGTGGAGAAATAACTCCAGAAAGAATGAAGGGATGGAGAGAAAGCAAAAAAAAATACACAGTTGTGGATGCAACTGGTGATAGAAGCAAGGTCCGATGCTGTAAAGAGCAATATTGCATAGGAACCTGGAATGTCAGGTCCAGGAATCAAGGGAATTGGAACTGGTCAAACAGGAAATGGAAAGAGTGAACATCACCATTCTAGGAATCAACGAACTGAAATGGACTGGAATGGGTGAATTTAACTCAGATGACCATTATATCTACTACTGTGGGCAGGAATCCCTTAGAAGAAATGGAGTAGCCGTCATGGTCAACAAGAGTCCAAAATGCAGTACTTGGGTGCAATCTCAAAAACGACAGAATGATCTCTGTTTGTTTCCAAGGCAAACCATTCAATACCACAGTAATCCAAACCTATGCCCCTACCAGTAATGCTGAAGAAGCTGAAGTTGAACAGTTCTATGAAGACCTATAAGATCTTTTAGAACTAACCCCCAAAAAAGATGTCCTTTTCATTATAGGGGACTGGAATCCAAAAGTTGGAAGTCAAGCAACACCAGGAGGAACAGGCAAATTTTGCCTTGAAGTACAGAATGAAGCAGGGCAAAGGCTAATAGAGTTTTGCCAAAAGAATGCACTGATCATAGCAAACACCCTGTTCCAACAACACAAGAGAAGACTGTACACATGGACATCACCAGATGGTCAACACCAAAATCAGATTGATTATATTCTTTACAGCCAAAGATGGAGAAACTCTATACAGTCAGCAAAAACAAGACCGAAAGCTGACTGTGGCTCAGACCATGAACTCCTTATTGCCAAATTCAGACTTAAATTGAAGAAAGTAGGGAAAACTACTAGACCATTCAGGTATGACCTAAGTTAAATCCCTTATGATTATACAGTGGAAGCGAGAAATAGATTTAAGGGCCTAGATCTGATAGATAGAGTGCCTGATGAACTATGGACTGAGGTTCGTGACATTGTACAGGAGACAGGAATCAAGACCACCATCCCCATGGAAAAGAAATGCAAAAAAGCAAAATGGACGTCTGAGAAGCCCTTACAAATAGCTGTGAAGAGACGAGAAGTGAAAAGCAAAGGAGAAAAGGAAAGATATAAGCATCTGAATGCAGAGTTCCAAAGAATAGCAAGGAGAGATAAGAAAGCCTTCCTCAGCTATCAATGCAAAGAAATAGAGGAAAACAACATAATGGGAAAGACTAGAGACCTCTTAAAGAAAATTAGAGGTAGCAAGGGAACATTTCATGCAAAGATGGGCTCGATAAAGGAGAGGAATGGTATGGACCTAACAGAAGCATAAGATATTAAGAAGAGGTGGCAAAAATACACAGAAGAACAGTACAAAAAAGAGCTTCATGACCAAGATAATCACGATGGTGTGATCACTGACCTAGGGCCAGACATCCTGGAATGTGAAGTCAAGTGGGCCTTAGAAAGCATCACTACGAACAAAGCTAGTGGAGGTAATGAATTTCCAGTTGAGCTATTTCAAATCCTGAAAGATGATGCTGTGAAAGTGCTGCACTCAATATGCCAGCAAATATGGAAAACTCAGCAGTGGCCACAGGACTGGAAAAGGTAAGTTTTCATTCCAATCCCAAAGAATGGCAATGACAAAGAATGCTAAATCTACCACACAATTGCACTCATCTCACACGCTATTAAAGTAATGCTCAAAATTCTCTGAGCCAGGCTTTAGCAGTACATGAACCGTGAACTTCCAGATGTTCAAGCTGGTTTTAGAAAAGGCAGAGGAACCAGAGATCAAATTGCCAACATCCGTTGGATCATGGAAAAAGCAAGAGAGTTCCAGAAAACATCTATCTGCTTTATTGACTATGCTAAAGCCTTTGACTGTGTGGATCCCAATAAACTGTGGAAAATTCTGAAAGAGATGGGAATACCAGACCACCTGACCTGTCTCTTGGGAAACCTATGTTCAGGTCAGGAAGAAACAGTTAGAACTAGACATGGAACAACAGACTGGTTCCAAATAGGAAAAGGAGTACATCAAGTCTGTATATTGTCACCCTGCTTATTTAACTTCTATGCAGAGTACATCATGAGAAACGCTGGGCTGAAAGAAGCACAAGCTGGAATCAAGATTGCTGGGGGAAATATCAATAATCTTAGATATGCAGATGACACCACTCTTATGGCAGAAAGTGAAGAGGAACTAAAGAGCCTCTTGATGAAAGTGAAAGAGGAGAGTGAAAAAGTTGGCTTAAAGCTCAACATTCAGAAAATGAAGATCATGGCATCTGATCCCATCACTTCATGTGAAATAGAAGGGGAAACAGTGGAAACATTGTCAGACTTTATTTTTCTGGGCTCCAAAATCACTGCAGATGGTGACTGCAGCCATGAAATTAAAAGACACTTACTCCTTGGAAGGAAACTTATGACCAACCTAGATAGCATATTCAAAAGCAGAGACATTGCCAACAAAGGTCCATCTAGTCAAGGCTATGGTTTTTCCACATGTCATGTATGGATGTGAGAGTTGGACTGTGAAGACGGCTGAGCAACGAAGAATCGATGCTTTTGAACTGCGGTGTTGGAGAAGACTCTTGAGAGTCCCTTGGACTGCAAGGAGATCCAGCCAATCCATCCTAAAGGAGATCAGTCCTGGGTGTTCATTGGAAGGACTGATGCTGAAACGGAAACTCCAATACTTTGGCGACCTCATGCGAAGAGTTGACTGTTGGAAAAGACCCTGATGCTGGGAGGGATTGGGGCAGGAGGAGAAGGGGACGACAGAGGATGAGATGGCTGGATGGCATCACTGACTCGATGAACATGAGTTTGAGTGAACTCCAAGAGTTGGTGATGGACAGGGAGGCTTGGCGTGCTTTGATTCTTGGGGTGGCAGAGAGTCGGACATGACTGAGCGACTGAAGTGAACTGAACTGAATCATATTTTAGTGGGCTGTCTTTTATACTATAATTGTGTCATTTTCCTATGTATGAAATGGAAATAAAAGTGAATTAAAATTTTAATTATCTTAATAAGCAAAATTAAAAGTTGGCAACTTTATGTTGCTCGTTACCGATTGGGTGGAGGGACATGGATTTTACTGGTCCACGAAGTCCCAGAATCTCAAAACCATTTTGGAAAATTACATTCACATGGTTTTTTAGAGTGTTTTTTTTTCCTTTCCCTTTGGATCTCTGGAGATAATTACATGTTTATTAGTGATTTATGTACAAATGAATATTTTCTTATAGTTTTTGACCCACCCAGACTCTCAGTCTTATGTTCCACTTTTTATTTAAAATTATCTATGATATTTGGTAAAAACTCCAAATCCTTTTCAATCATTGAAAATTCCAAATTTCTTGCAATCTTTGTACAATTAGTATTTGGAACTATTTGGAGATATTTAATTCCGCATTTAAGTATTTCAAGATAGTTCAAAATACGAACGGTAGGTGGTGGTAGTGAGTTTCTGACAAAATAGTTTCACCCTTAAATTTACTACAGAATGGGGGCGGAAACTGGATGAGTCACAACTTCAACACATGTCCAGAGTTTTAGGATTTTAAAAATACTTTAACTTTAAAATACTAAATTAATTGGTTAAAACATCAACACGTGTTACTTGGGGTACAACAAGATACTATATCAAATCTCTTTTTTCTGGTTTTAATGCCATTTTATACCTGAAAATGCCATGAAAATACTTTTGAGATAAAACATGGATCTAAATGTAAATTCCTGGCTTTTTTTTTTTTTTTAAATAGAGAAAGATCTCTTAAACTATTTAACTTAGTAAATTTCCATAGGGCCTTTGTGGCTGTTGAAAAGTGTGCATTCAAATCATTAACAAGCTCTGAATAGAAGAAATAATACAAACATTTGCAGCTTAATGTGGCCACTGAGAAATAAGCAAGCTACATTTTTATGTGAAAATGCTAAGAAAAATGTAATTTTTGTCTATTGCTATCCTCAGGAATAACCTGTTTTAAAATTGTGAAACTTCCATGGAAATATAACATAAAAAAAAAAAAAAAAAACTTCTTTGGAACTCACAATACATTTAATTTGTGTGATAATATGATAATGGCAGTGGAGTTACCATTTGGTTATTGTGCTTCTGAAAATATTTTTGGCTGAGATACATTATAATAGAGTCATGCTGCTGCTGCTAAGTCGTGTCCGACTCTGTGCGACCCCATAGACAGCAGCCCACCAGGCTCCTCTGTCCATGGGATTCTCCAGGCAAGAACACTGGAGTGGGTTGCCATTTCCTTCTCCAATGCATGAAAGTGAAAAGTCAAAGTGAAGTCGCTCAGTCGTGTCCAACTCTTAGCGACCCCATGGACTGCAGCCTACCAGGCCCCTCCGTCCATGGGATTTTCCAGGCAAGAGTACTGGAGTGGGGTGCCATATAAGTTACAGCAAATCTCATTCTTCTCATTTCAATTTTATTCACATTGTTGGAAACTGGATTTCCCAATGCATTTCTAAAATTAAGCACATATGGTCCTGGGAAGTTTGAGCTGGTCTAGGCTAGGAGGAGGATGGGATGGAGAGACATGAAATGGTTCATTATTTTCTTCCAGTGTTTTTCAGCATTTTGATGTTGAACTGTTTTTGTCCCCCTTGCTGCTGCTGCTGCTAAGTTGCTTCAGTCATGTCCGACTCTGTGCGACCCCATAGACGGCAGCCCACCAGGCTTCCCCATCCCTGGGATTCTCCAGGCAAGAACACTGGTGTGGGTTGCCATTTCCTTCTTCAATGCATGAAAGTGAAAAGTGAAAGTGAAGTCCCTCAGTCGGGTCCGACTCTTAGCGACCCCATGGACTGCAGCCTACCAGGTGCCTCCATCCATGGGATTTTCCAGGCAAGAGTACTGGAGTGGGGTGCCATTGCCTTCTCCATTTGTCCCCCTTCGGGAGGACTAAACTAATGTGCCTCCATGGAAGTAGTAGAATGAAAATTATGTCAAAACTATCTAGGGAAGTTTTTAAAAACAAAGTTTTTAAAATATTTTAAACATTTAAACCTTTAAAATGATCACAGTCCATCAAAATCTCATCCACGTCTCAATAAGATATACTTATGGAAACTGCTATAAGCTGATTCTTGCCTGTCTACAAATTTACTCATTTTAAGAAGAAAAAAGAAGAAGAAATATATTTACACAAGTTTTAAAAAATGAACTAGTTAATTCTCTGCCAAAAATCAATTGTTTCACTGAATTTGTTTTTTTTTTTAAGCAATCAAATTTAAACAGTGAAAGAAATCTAGATTCTATATCTTGATGTGTGAAAAATCACTTAAAGTATTTTCCACATAATAAATAGAGCCATTAAGACACAATTTGTCAGTGCCCTTGGAACCTTAAAACTTTTTACACTGGCAGAGTGAAACATTCAAATTTATAAAACTCAGGAGAATGTCATATTTTTTTCCTACATATTTTGGACTTTTGCAAAATGAAAGCTCTATTCTCAAGACACTTTTGCAAATAATCCAGTGAGCCAATATGGAAAGCATCATGCATTTGGAGATGTTGCATATAATTTATTTTACCATTACAGAAGCCACTATAATAATTTAATTAGAATATAGGTTTGTTTTTTGTCTTGTGTTCCTCTAATTGCTTTCCTTGAAATGCATACTAATTCTTGAAATTTTTCTGAAATGTAATATGAAATGGAATGAATTAAGTGTACAATTCCTCCTATTACTAGAAAATGTATAGCGTTTTCTCATTATATGAGAAATCTATCAGAATTGAAGGTTCTGATTTTTTTTCTAATATACAAAACTTATTGTGTTCAAAGTAGTAAAGCCTCATTTATTTCAAATTATTATCAGTTTATTCTCTGAAAGTCCACACTGGAAATATAACCCAGGATGAATAAGAATCAGCCCAATTGCTGAAATATGGAGTTCTGTGCAGACACTACCATTACTGTTAGGTGGTATGACTATGAAAATTTTAAGACTTCAATATATAAAATGACTTAAAATGTTAGAAATAATAGTAAGAATTTACATTTCTAACCCTTTGAGTTTTAAGCAGGAACAAAATAGCCAAATGTCATGCTGTTGTTTTAATATAGCTGTCACCCAGGAAGCAGGAGAAAACAATGGCACCCCACTCCAGTACTCTTGCCTGGAGAATCCCAAGGACGGAGGAGCCTGGAAGGCTGCAGTCTATGGGGTTGCTGAGGGTCGGACACGACTGAGCGACTTCACTTTCACTTTTCACTTTCTTGAAGAAGGAAATGGCAACCCACTCCAGTGTTCTTGCCTGGAGAATCCCAGGGACAGGGGAGCCTGGTGGGCTGCCGTCTATGGGATCACACAGAGTCAGACATGACTGAAGGGACTTAGCAGCAGCAGCAGCAGCACCCAGGAAGCACATCCTCATTCTGTACTATCATCACAATATGAATATGAGAACATATTTCAAAAGAGGAGGAGAGAATGATTTAGGAAAAAGCATATTTTACTTGGACTCATTTTGGTAAGTCATTCCATTTAACATAGCACTTTAAATGTATATATTTAATTTAAAGTATGTGTATAGATAATCATGGTTTAAATGGGGAAATGGCCCCTCATAAAGAACAGGATGGAGGGGATGGATATTTTTCAGGACTGTGTACCAATTTCTTTTTTGGGTGCCTTATAAATATTATCTCATTTATAGGTATCTACAGTCTTTGGAAGGACTGATGTTGAAGCTGAAGCTCCAATATTTTGGCCATCTGATGTGAAGAGCTGACTCATTGAAAAAGACACTTATGCTGGGAAAGATTGAAGGCAAAAGGAGAAGAGGGCAGCAAATGATGAGCTGGTTAGATAGCATCACTCACTCAATGGACATGAATGTGAGCAAACTTCAGGAGATAGTGAAGGATGGGGAAGCATGGCTTGCTGCAGTCCATGGGGTCACAAAGAGTCAGACATGACTTAGTGACTGAACAACAACAACGGTTGCTATTACTGGAAAACAGTACCTTGAAAGAGTTTGAGATAACTGATTTTTATGTTCCTGTTTTAAAAAAGTACCTCAGATACTAGAGTAGGATATAGGATAAATGGAATTCATGTAATAGGGAAGAACAAATCTGACTCCATATTGGACCTATTTCTTTTTCTTTAACCTTTGTATTTGACTGCTATTGCTTCAGGTTAAGAATGCTGCCTAGAGCATGAAATATATAGGATAGCTTATTCTCAAGGCTTTGACCTTTGAAGGTATAATCATTTTCCATTCATACAGAAATAAAAAGT
This sequence comes from Bos indicus, assembly GCF_029378745.1. NCBI lineage: Eukaryota > Metazoa > Chordata > Mammalia > Artiodactyla > Bovidae > Bos > Bos indicus. The sequence goes on from NC_091789.1 coordinate 72,531,263, forward strand.
TGCAGAACAGAGATTATCATTTGTCTTGTTGGAGGTTATCAGGACACTGTGACTGGACTTATGTGAATAGCTGCTAGAACAAAGGATTCTGGCACCAAGAAGTTTGCAGCAACCAACCACACCCCTTTTTAATATAAAATAAGCCTGAATTCTAACTCAGGTAATAGTTCTTTGAAAAATGATCTACTCTCTCAGTGTGCTGGCTTTCTGAATAAAGTTGCTGTTCTTGTCCCAACAACTTGTCTCTCAATTCATTGGCCTCTCATGACTCAAGCAGTATGAGCCTAGACTCTTAACATTTACATCGAAACTAGAGTATCAAAATATCTAACCTGGAGTTTAAAATAGCTATAGTTTAAGATCAGAAAAATAATTCCCTTGGTGAATAATATGCTTTATATGTGTCAAATCTGAAAGGTAAATCTTCTACCTGCTCAGGACTCTGAAGAGGTAGGCATACTGAATTCAGATGGGATACATTCTTGGATATTAACCATTTACATGTAAGTAACTATTTTCTATAAAAATAAATGTTTGTATCAACCAATATTATAAAACCTTATGACAACACTACAGTGTACAGTTCTATCTCTGATTAATAGAACACAAAATTGAGTTTAAACAAAGCAAACGGTGTCAAATAGAACTATGTCACATTTCCTTTAGTGCAACTGTTGTTCATATGGATTTAATAAGTGAAGGAGAGAGAGACAAATAATATTATTTTCTTTTTGATCTAAAGGGGACATATACAGAAGGGCCATTTTAACGTAGGTTATCACTTTAAGCCAGTTCAGTCCAAAGGGTACCAAAAAATTAACAAAACCAAAATGTCATTTTAATCTTGATGTTCTTATGCACACATGGGCTTATAGTTAAACATAGGTTGACCTGACAAGGAACAACATTCTCATGTGTAAGAGTCATCATTTAAATGCCACTTTAATTTTGAAATTATGTATCAGTTCAGTTTTCAGTCGCTCAGTAGTGTTCAACTCTTTGCAACCCCATGGACTGTAGCATGCCAGGCTTCCCTCTCCATCACCAACTCCAGGAGCTTGCTCAAACTCATGTCCATCAGGTCAGTGATGCCATCCAGCCATCTCATCCTCTGTTGTCCCCTTCTCTTCCTGCCTTCAATCTTTCCCAGCATCAGGGTCTTTTCCAATGAGTCAGTTCTTCACATCAGGTGGCCAGAGTATTGGAGTTTCAGCTCCAGCATCAGTCCTTCTAATGAATATTCAGGACTGATTTCCTTTAGGATGGACTGGTTGGATCTTCTTGCAGTTCAGGGACTCTCAAGAGTCTTCTCCAACACCATAGTTCAAAAACATCAATTCTTTAACACTCAGCTTTCTTTATAGTCCAAATCTCACATCCATACATGACAATCAGTAAGTCCTAAAGGCACTGTTTATTGCACTAAAGCTGACACTTGGTTGGGCCTCTCAATATGAAGTTAAAGTAACAAATGAAGAATATAATGATTATGACTGACAGAAGTTTTACTAGAAAATCCAGGGCTGGCCCAGAATATGTTGATCATAGACCTTAAAGAAAAGAGTAATACCAGGTGCTTTTGACCAAAAAAATAAATAAAAATTAAAAAATTGTGTTGATTACAAAATCAACATTTAGAACACCCTCTTATTTATGTGAATTCTTGGCTCTGCCCTGTAGTAGGAAGGGCAGCACTGAGGTGTTCCGGAACGTGGGAGGGAAATGGGAGGCCAATACCAACTGGCAGATGTCATTTCAGGATTCTGTGGGCTGTAAGCTGTTCAAGAGCAAAAGCCATTCTTGTTCTTAATCCATCTTCTATAACCCACCACTGTCTAACACAGTAGTCTGAAGCAAGTACAGTGCAATAAACATATGTTGATGATGGTAATATTGTCTTTGAAGGATTAAGATGATCTGCAACACAATGAAAAGCAGATGGATGATCACAAACTTTGAGAGAATGAAAAATAACCCCTTTGCTGAGTCAACTAATTGACTATTGAAATGTTTAAGTGTTAGGTATCATTCAAGATTGCTGCCCTCTAGGAGTCAGCCTGCTCGAAAAATAATACACATTACACAAATCCAACAAGCGATTTATTCCAATGCCTTAAACAGATTATCTCTTATTAGCCAGTGTGTAAGGTTTGAAAAATTTGAAGTGAATTTTTAAAGCAAAGGGAATTCTTAAAAAGATTTCAGGGAAACAGAATTCTATATATTCTACCTCTTTAATAAAGGAAATATCAATATTGTATTTATTTTAATAAATAATGAATATCCAAGCAATGATAATGTTCCAGAAACTACTCTTCATGCTGCACAGGGAGATCAAACACAGATAAGTGGAACAAAAGACAAAACAGTGGGCTCTATTCCCCCTCCCCAAACATCTAATCATCAATGATAAAAATCTAGTTCATGTCTGGCCATTGAGCAGAGGAACTGCAGTAATTTTCCAGAGAAGTCTCATTAGAAAAAGCCAAATTGGGAAATTCCTGGTGATCCAGTGGTTAGGACTCCATGCTCTCACTGCTGAGGGCCCAGGTTTGATCCCTGGTTTAGGTACAAAAATCCCATAAGCTGGGCAGTTGACCAAATACATTTTTTTTTAAAAGAAAAATCCAAATTGAATCCAAGTTTTCCAAGACTCCAAATCTTTTTTAGATGGCCAATTCCCATTATAAAAATATCTACCCTAGGGATTGTATGAGATGTTAAGAGATTATGTTGTTATATTATGTGGTTTTAAAATTATGCAAGAGAATAATCAAAGAGTCTGCTTTAATAGAAAAATATAAAAATAGCACTTAGAAATCAAGGAAAGCTCATTGGACCAAACTTTGATGTAGATGGGACAAAGAAAGATATCGGGAGGAAAAACAGCTCCAAGAGAGAATGCATTACTTGGAAAGTAAGTAGGACCTGGTTAGAAGTCTTGCTGCATTGGAGCATTCTGGGAATAACAATTGTGTGATTAAGGAAAAGTATAATCTTTGTTTATACTAAAGTAGTAGAGATTTTTTTTAAGTTATTGTCACAGAAAAAAATAATATCCTAAAGTGCTAGTATACTATGAAATAATCAGTTACACACAATCTTTTTTCTAAAGATGATTTTAGGAAAAAATCTCATAAATTGAGTCAACTGTGCAAAGGAAATTGCAGGGAAATTTCATTCTTCAAAATCTATAGAAAACCATACTCTATTCTTTCTCTATATCTGAGGAAGTGGTGTTTTTCCTTTCCTCACTCTTTTCTCCACTTATGCACTGGATCCCATTTCATCTCAACATCTCTGAAGCCTTGCTCCATCAATTCCCTCTTCTCTCTGTGTGTGATCTTTGATCTCATCTTTTCTACCCTTTCCTTTCTTTTAACCCACATGCACGCTCTGGTTTCCTTATCGTCAAGTTAAAACAAGCAAACAAATACACACTTTGATCCTTGATCTGGGAAGATTCCACATGCCACAGGGCAACTGGGCCCACAAACCCAACTACTGAGCTTACAAGTCGCAACTACTGAACCCGCATGCCTTAGAGCCCATGCTCTGCCACAACAGAAGCCACCGTAATGAGAAGCCCAAGCACTGCAACTAGAAAGTAGCCCCTATTTGGCACAACTAGAGAAAGCCCACACAGCAACAAAGACCCAGTGCAGCAAATAAGTAAATAAATAAATTAGAAATTTTCTTCATCTGCTTTTTTTTTCCCTGTTGGGGGCCAGAGTGAGGTACTCCGCCCGTGGCAAAGGTCATGAGGAAGGAGGCTCGACTTACGCAAAGGCGGGATCGAGCCTCAGGAGTCCCCCTGGAAATCCTCGAGCATCTACCCCCATAACCAGAGCCTGCCTACTTTACTACTTTGTGCTCTCACCTACACATCTGACTTTATGGGGGGCTGTCCCCCACCACCTCTTTCGGAGAAGGAGTTAACTTAGAGCTCTAGTTAATAATAATTCCTGGGTGTGACAGGAGTGTTTTAACCTACAAACTCCTCTGAAGGTTCTCTGGCCTGCCTGACAGGCTTGTCCGGCCACATGTGATTGCTCACAGCCTCCCAACCGTGAGAGGCATGAGATACTTTAAACCTTCTAAAAACAGGTTCCTTAGAAAAGTTAGAAAACTATTAGTATAAGTATAATGGGCTGATTAGAAATTGTACTGGTGAAGGGTTTTTCATTTGTTGAGCCAATGTTTGTTGCTAAGTCTCCACATCCCCTGCCCTTACACGCATTAATGAATATATAGAAGAAATAAGTATTAACCTTTGATATTAATCACATTAGACCTTAGGCTAAGTAAATTCTTTCCTTAACTAAAACCCACTACACCCTCACCCTATAGGAATATAACTTTATTTGGGTGGCGTCTGTTTTAAGAATAATCACCCTTGGAGAAAAAAGTGTTCTGGTTGACTGACCACTGTCACAAGGAGAGGGTCGTAAATTGTCAGCAGGCCCCCCTGGCCAGAAGATGATGTAATACCCCTAAGACCTCTGTATACATTTGTATGAAGCACCTGACTTTAATAAAAGTCAGGACTGCTGTCCCCACGTGACTTTTGTATAACATCTCAGTGTATAAAAACAGACTTTGGAAAATAAAGGGGGATCAGTTTCTCGAAATACTGGTCTCCCCATGTCGCTCTCTCTCCCACTCTGGCTGTCTCCATCTGGAGCGCGGAACCCACCATGCTTACTAATTATGCCTGGGCTTCTAAGATCCGACCAGGGAGGTCTCAGTGTCTCCTCTCCTTCGGGAGAATGGAAGGACGCCGGCGGGCTATGTAAGTGGGGCAAGCTTCTTGTCTTGAAGTTTTATTGGTCTCCCGCGTAAACCAAGCTACTCAGCCTCTTTTGTCCACTGAATTTTCCTACTGAGCTATCCTCATTCTATTACTCTTTATATCTTTGATGAATATTTAAATAGTTGCCTAAGCTGTCTCCCCTTCGAATACCCTGGATCAGCCGGGGCTGGACCCCGGCATTTCCCCACACTGTGCAGCATGTGGGATCTTAGTTCCCCAACCAGAGGTCAAACCTGTGCCCTGTGCAGTGGAAGCATGGAGTGTTAACCACTGGACTGCCAAGGAAGTCTGTGATCTCTGACTTCTTTGAGTTCTATTTCTCTTCCTCTGTCCCATAATTAAACTTCTCAATAATCTATATTTACCGTTCTCAATAATCTACACTTAACCGTTTTGCAATTTGGCTATCCTCCCACATCATTTTGTTTTGTTTCCATTCCTTTCTTGTAATTGAAACTACATTCGAAGCAGGGGCTCCTAAGCTGGTACTCATTCACAAGAATTCAGAGTTCTCAGAACTTGCATCAGAAAAAAATAAATTTTTATTTTCACTAACCACTAACTAAAAATTGACATGTCCCTCTATTATGAATATAGGCAGAAAATCACAGTAGGATTAGCAGTATCTGTGAATCTGTAACCAATAGGAGCCACAGATATTTTCATACCACATATTTGTCATTGCATAGATCTTAAAATGTCATTTATACTCATCACTACTTTGGAATTAAGGTAGTTATTAGATTGCACATGATTGCAGTCTTTCTGTCTACAGATGCTTTGTCCACATAGATAGCCAACTATTGGACAATTCTGCTCCTACTGGTCATTTGCCCACCAAACTCTGAAGTCACATGTTCTCACACTGGTAAACCAAGCATATAAGTCACTTTTTGATATTCCCTAACTATAGCTGATAATTAATCAACACAGAAGAAAATGAGCCAAAGATCACTCCAAAGTTTATTGTTTTTATTCAAGCTAAGCAACAACAACCTTCACACTATGTCTTCTGGAAAATAAAACCTAATTTTAAATTGCCTGTATTTGAAGTGTATCGTCTTGTTACTCAGTGATAAATCAGACATATGTTACTATATCACCAAATTTTTAAATATTTTGAAAAAAAAAACATTTCTATATAATTGAGTTCCTTTTAGAACCTACATATTTTATTTAATGCATTTAAATGCATTACTCTCATAAAGGATCTCTAGGCCTTACTAGATTGCCAAAAGATCCATGGAACAAACAAGGGTTAGGAACTACTGCTCTCAGTTCAGTTCAGTCGCTCAATCGTGTTCGACTCTTTACCACCCCGTGAATCGCAGCACGCCATGTCTCCCTGTCCATCACCAACTACCGGAGTTCACTGAGACTCACGTCCATCAAGTCAGTGATGCCATCCAGCCATCTCATCCTCTGTCTTCCCTTTCTCCTCCTGCCCCCAATCCCTCCCAGCATTAGAATCTTTTCCAATGAGTCAGTGCTTCACATGAGGTGGCCAAAGTACTGGAGTTTCAGCTTTAGCATCATTCCTTCTAAAGAAATCGCAGGTCTGATCTCCTTCAGAATGGACTGGTTGGATCTCCTTGCAGTCCAAGGGACTCTCAAGAGTCTTCTCTAACACCACAGTTCAAAAGCATCAATTCTTCAGCACTCAGCTTTTTTGACAGTCCAACTCTCACATCCATACATGACCACTGGAAAAACCACAGCCTTGACTAGACGGACCTTTGTTGGCAAAGTAATGTCTCTGCTTTTGAATATGCTATCTAGGTTGGTCATAACTTTCCTTCCAAGGAGTAAGCGTTTTTTTTTTTTTTTTAATTTCATGGCTGCAGTCACCATCTGTAGCGATTTTGGAGCCGAGAAAAATAAAGTCTGACACTGTTTCCACTGTTTCCCCATCTATTTCCCATGAAGTGATGGGACCAGATGCCATGATCTTCATTTTCTGAATGTTGAGTTTTAAGCCAACATTTTCACTCTCCTCTTTCACTTTCATCAAGAGGCTTTTGAGTTCCTCTTCACTTTCTGCCATAAGCGTGGTGTCATCTGGATATCTTATGATTATACAGTGGAAGTGAGAAATAGATTTAAGGGACTAGATCTGATAGATAGAGTGCCTGATGAACTATGGATGGAGGTTCGTGACATTGTACAGGAGACAGGGATCAAGACCATCCCCATGGAAAAGAAATGCAAAAAAGCAAAATGGCTGTCTGGGGAGGCCTTACAAATAGCTGTGAAAAGAAGAGAAGTGCAAAGCAAAGGAGAAAAGGAAAGATATAAGCATCTGAATGCAGAGTTCAAAGAATAGCAAGAAGAGATAAGAAAGCCTTCCTCAGCTATCAATGCAAAGAAATAGAGGAAAATAACAGAATGGGAAAGACTAGAGATCTCTTCAAGAAAATTCGAGATACCAAGGGAACATTTCATGCAAAGATGGGCTCGATAAAGGAGAGGAATGGTATGGACCTAACAGAAGAAGAAGATATTAAGAAGACGTGGCAAGAATACACAGAAGAACTGTACAAAAAAGATCTTCATGACCCAGATAATCACGATGGTGTGATCACTCACCTAGAGCCAGACATCCTGGAATGTGAAGTCAAGTGGGCCTTAGAAAGCATCACTACGAACAAAGCTAGTGGAGGTGATGGAATTCCAGTTGAGCTATTTCAGATCCTGAAAGACGATGCTGTGAAAGTGTTGCACTCAATATGCCAGCAAATTTGGAAAACTCAGCAGTGGGCCACAGGACTGGAAAAGGTCAGTTTTCATTCCAATCCCAAAGAAAGGCAATGCCAAAGAATGCTCAAACTACCACACAATTGCACTCATCTCACATGCTAGTAAAGTAATGCTAAAAATTCTCCAAGCCAGGCTTCAGCAATATGTGAACCGTGAACTTCCTGATGTTCAAGCTGGTTTTAGAAAAGGCTGAGGAACCAGAGACCAAATTGCCAACATCCGCTGGATCATGGAAAAAGCAAGAGAGTTCCAGAAAAACATCTATATCTGCTTTAACGACTATGCCAAAGCCTTTGACTGTGTGGATCACAATTAACTGTGGAAAATTTTGAAAGAGATGGAAATACCAGACCACCTGATCTGCCTCTTGAGAAATTTGTATGCAGGTCAGGAAGCAACAGTTAGAACTGGACATGGAACAACAGACTGGTTTCAAAAAGGAAAAGGAGTACAATAAGGCTGTATATTGTCACCCTGCTTATTTAACTTATATGCAGAGTGCATCATGAGAAACACTGGGCTGGAAGAAGCACAAGCTGGAGTCAAGATTGCCGGAGAAATATCAATAACCACTGTTCTAGAGGGTCACAAATAATGCTACATTAAATGGCTTTTTTCCCAGTCAATAATTAAAACTTTTGTTCTTCTGAGATTTCAGATAAATTGGAGAATAATGAGAACTTCTTTTCTTATTTCTAGAACTTTTTCTTCCCGAGCCTCTTACACTGTTGAGCAACCCCTACAACTTGTCAATATCTCCTCCACTGGTTCACATGATATTGCAACCCCCGATTGTCATATTTCTCTAGCAGTTTCTCCTCAGTCTCTCACAGACTTAGCATTCATCAGACCTTTAATTAGTTTTGAAATCTCACACTGATCTTTGAATCTCTGTCTCCAGCAAAACTAATGTCAAATCAGTATTCATAACCTGTTAATTCCTTCTTACTAATAATGTCTGTTACACATATCTCTTACTTCTCATCACTGCCACTACCTTAGTCCAGGTTCTCAGGGCATGGTTCTAAAACTAGTAGAACAGCTTCGTAACTGGTATCCGTCACTTCAGTCTCTTTTCCAATCCAACCAACATAATGTTTCTTGAATACTGTTTTCAGTGAGTCAGTTTGATTAGATAATTCCCCATCCTTAATTTTGCCTTCAAGGTTTTCTTCAGTGTAAAACTGCTTTGCATTCAAGGTTTTATAAGGTTCTTTCTTGTAAGCAACAAAATTGGGTAACTGGAAAAAAAAAATGAAAGAGGAAAAAAAATGAAAGAAAAGATGAAATACTTAATAGAAGGAGAGAGTGTAGCTCACAGAATTGAAGGACCTGAAAAGTGTCAGACTTAGAAGTAACACAAGCCAGGAAAAATCCAGAATTTCAAGTAGAACAAAAAAATTGGACTCACCAATCAACGTTTTTTCTCTCATTATTTTACTCTGCTTAAAACCTAACCTCGCGGAGATCATTAAATGGACCTAGCTTGGTTTACAAGGGCTTCCCAGGTGGCTTCAGTGGTAAAGAATCTGCCTGCCAATGCAGGAGACATGGGTTTCATCCCCGGTTGGGGAAGATCCCCTGGAGGAGGAAATGGCAACCCACTCCAGCATTCCATGCTGGGAAAATCCCATGGACACAGGAGCCTAGTGGGCTACAGTCTGTGGGGTTGCAAAGAGTCTGACACAACTGAGCACACACACATACACACAGAGCTTGGTTTACATGTCCACTCTTTAGCTAGGAAGGGCAAGACACTTTGACTTGCATATATATAAAGACTATCCATATTAGAGGAAAATTAATTTTGCCACAGAATTTCTAAAAGAGGTAATGTATGCTAGACAGCCTTACACAATAAATGTCCACTACAAAGCAATTTTCCTATAAAACCCCAACATTTATCCATACATGTTTCTACTTTTATACATGCTCAGTGCTCTAAACAAACTGCTCCACTTACCTTTTCATGGGTCATTCCTAGTACTTTTCTAACTTTTGAACTCTATTCATACCATTCGTTCCTTCAGGAAAGTCTTGGTCTTTCCTCTTCTTCTGTTGAAATCCCTTTCACTCTTTAAGATCTAAATCAAACATCTCTAAAGCCTATTTGAATTTAGACAAAAGTCATCTCTCTGTGGTCTTTGTTACGATCATTTTAGGGTAGTTAATTATCTCATAATGCCTGTACTGTGATTGTGTTTGAACAAATTTTACTTCCCATACAATAGGAAAAGGAGTACATCAAGGCTGTATATTGTCACCCTGCTTATTTAACTTATATGCAGAGTACATCATGAGAAACGCTGGGCTGAAAGAAGCACAGGCTGGAATCAAGATTGCTGGAAGAAATATCGATAACCCCAGATATGCAGATGACACCACCCTTATGGCAGAAAGTGAAGAGGAACTCAAAAGCCTCTTGATGAAAGTGAAAGAGGAGAGTGAAAAAGTTGGCTTAAAGCTCAACATTCAGAAAATGAAGATCATGGCATCTGGCCCCATCACTTCATGGTAAATAGATGGGGAAACAGTGGAAACAGTGTCAGACTTTATTTTTCTCGGCTTCAAAATCACTGCAGATGGTGACTGCAGCCATGAAATTAAAAGACGCTTACTCCTTGGAAGGAAAGTTCTGACCAACCTAGATAGCATATTCAAAAGCAGAGACATTACTTTGCCAACAAAGGTCCATCTAGTCAAGGCTATGTTTTTTCCAGTGGTCATGTATGGATGTGAGTGTTGGACTGTGAAGAAAGCTGAGTGCTGAAGAATTGATGCTTTTGAACTGTGGTGTTGGAGAAGACTCTTGAGAGTCCCTTGGACTGCAAGGAAATCCAAGCAGTCCATTCTAAAGGAGATCGGTCCTGGCTGTTTGGAAGGAATGATGCTAAAGCTGAAACTCCAGTACTTTGGCCATCTCATGCAGAGTGGACTAATTGGAAAAGACTCTGATGCTGGGAGGGATTTGGGGCAGGAGGAGAAGGGGATGACAGAGGATGAGATGGCTGGATGGCATCACCGACTTGCTGGAAGTGAGTTTGAGTGAACTCTTGGAGTTGGTGATGGACAGGGAGGCCTGGCATGCTGCAATTCATGGGGTCGCAGAGAGTCAGACATGACTGAGTGACTGAACTGAACTGAAGAAGCATATAATCTCTGTAAGGACAGAGAATCGCAATATTCACCCATTGGCTTTGTATATAGTAGGTAGTCAATAAATACTTCATGCCCCACAAGCAGGCGGAGGTGATGTTAGCGGGAGCGGACCTCGGTATCTCAAGTCTTTGGTACAGAAGAGGTGAGCATCTTTGGCTGCTGGCAAATCGAACTAGAGGCTGGGGGTCAGGCCTTGGGCTTGGCCAAGAGTCAGGGACACTGGGCCGCATCGATCAGGGACTCAGCGCCATGGGTTGGCTGAGGCACTCTGGGGACGATGGATGGGCCAAGGATGGGTTTCTTCCCTCACACCTTGAAGCCCACTCCTGCCGGGTGCCTGTGCTGCCCAAGCGAGCCTGGCTCCCCACTTCTAGAGCTCCTAACGACAGCCCGTCATGATGCATGCCCACAGCAAATCCTAGCGACCTGTCAAACTGTGGCCTCATCCTAAGGTTGTTGGAAATTGATTTGAGAGTTGGAAAAGGAATATGAATGAGGCCCACAGTTGCCTCCCTAAGAGTCTTAATCCACTGGTACTGTTACCTGCTAAGTAGAAAACCATTTTTAAGTAAATGTGAGTGAAATTGGTCTTAGGAGAAAATAAACCTTTCAAAGTTACTATGGCACCCTAATATAGCATCAATTCATTTTTGCAGCATATTTGAATTGGCCTTTGTTGTTGTATCATTTTTTAGTCTATGGTAATACAGAAGGTATGGAAGTAAAAGTTGTGGTTGATCAGGATGCAGTGTAATATACACTGGCCATTTTTAATTAAGTGAATATATTTTTGATTATCTTTGTCTTTCTGTGTCCATAATAAGTGATTTTGTATGGGCAGAAAATAAGCACACATTAAGCCTTTTAAATATACTTAGTTTTAATGAGTCTAAAAATACTTTTGTAAAGAGCAAAAGAATGAGTGAACAATGGAGAGTGGATCTATAGTTTGGTTTCCTGGAATCTTACCAGCAAAATTATAGTGCATTTAGAAATATATCTCTGAGACAGACTGTGTCTCAGATCTCGGACAGATCAGTCTTACAGCTCCATGTTACAGCTCAGTTTTAGTTAGAAAATAAAGTAAAATACATCCTCGAGTCATGAGGGGATGTTGACCCAAAAGACACGAAGAGAAGAGAGAGAGCCCCAGCCCTTTGGTTCCTTTTTTTATGCTTTTTTTTTTTTTTTTTTCCTCCTCCTCCTGGGCCTACCCTATGTAAATTGGGCTAGCCAAGAGTGCTGTTTGTTCTACCCGAGGGCCTCACTCCAGTCCTCGGACCTTCCTTTGTTCTGTTTCACCGGCTTTTCCCTTATCTTTTAACCACCCCCATTCTGGACTCCTTTTTCCTATTCTAATTACCGAGCACTTGGAAAAGGCAATGGCACCCCACTCCAGTACTCTTGCCTGGAAAATCTCATGGATGGAGGAGCCTGGTAGGCTGCAGTCCATGGGACCACTAAGAGTCGGACATGACTGAGCGGCTTCACTTTCACTTTTCACTTTTCACTTTCATGCATTGGAGAAGGAAATAGCAACCCACTCCAGTGTTCTTGCCTGGAGAATCCCAGTGATGGGGGAGTCTGGTGGGGTGCCATCTCTGGGATTGCACAGAGTCGGACACGACTGAAGCGACTTAGCAGCAACAGCTAGTATAGAAGAGAAATCTTAAAATTGGGCCAATAGATCAATGTGTTTTGTTACTAAGCACTAACATGTGTGTTTGACTGATTGGATTTTTCTTAATGAATCAACTTCTGCCCCAGATCCACCAGTTATTTCACTGTCATCTCCTAAAATCTAAGAGGGATTCTGAAGAACTTCAAAACCATCCTTTCATTCAGTGAGAATCTGAATCCCAAAGCTGTAGTGTTCCAAATAGAAATCACAGGAAACATGAAACTAATTCCTCACTAAAACAATTACAAATCTTTTTGTAATGATAGGTGAGGATGGTGATATGAGTACTCAGCAACATGTACACCATTGCAAGAATTTGTGGCTTATCTGAATATAACTATTGACTGTCACCTATACCCCTCAACCTAGAGCTGTGAATTTTAAAAACTTAAATGAACAAATAAGGGTAAATCAAATCTCTGAATAAGATTTTACAAAGGAGTGTCCTTTCAGCCTTTAAAAATGTTTTTCCATACCACCTGGAATATTTTTAGGGCTCTCATACTACACGGACTATTTGAAAATTTGCAACATCTAAGATTCTGTTAGTTACTATGCTTATGACTGGATATAAAGGTTACACAACAAATATCCTAGTGTAGAAACATATTTTACAATGCTTGATTTGAATGTCTTTAGTTTTCAGCCTTTATGTTTTCCTTATAATTGGTAGTGATCTTTCTATCCCTTTATCCTGATGCCTAAAAAGGGTTAACATGCCTATTATAAAGGATTAACAAAGACAAGGGAATTTGCAACTGAATTGCATCTGCTATTACCAGAGTGAAAATTGAGAGGAACTGGGAGGTTCCCGTAAACATAGCAGGAATTATGTCACAGTAGAAATAACACTGAAGTAAACCTTTTGCAACAAAGATCATTCTCTTGAACCTCCCCAACTGGTTAGGGTTGGTTTCGACTGAGGTGGAGCTGACTCTGCCATTACGTTATTGTTATTATTACTGATAATTATTTTTATTGTGCCATGCAATATCTACATGGTATTTTATATTAATAGCTTTGCATATAAAAACCAAGTCTCTTTCTTTCAGTTCTTGAAGTATTACTTGGAGGAAATAGTCAGGGGGCAAGCAGAATTTTTTAAAGTAGAATTTCATGTTTTATACAGATATACAGGGGCCTAATTTTATACAGATCTCATAGTCTTCTTGAACTTCATAGGTATTTACTATGCACCCTTAATACTCAAATGAAATATATGACAAGACCTTCCAACACAAATCTAATGGCCGCCCCAACATTTATCTTTGTTCCTTCATTTATTTATTCATTTAGCTGTTTATTCATTTATTCATTTGGCCTACCAGAAGAAAACAGAGGTATCTATTTTGGAAGCTGCTAGACTGCAAAATTTTTGTCAGATAACAACCAGATTTTGAGCAGTATTCACTTATACTAATGCTTCAGTCAATTGCTTTTGGATGGTACTTGTTATTAACAACAATTTAGAGAAATATAAAATATTATAGCCTTGTCTATGAAGCCATCCATGATCAACCAGGCTTTTCTGACATTAACATAGATGAATAAATTACTTAAGACCAGAGTAGTCCCTTCTACTCAACATCAAACTAGAAAGGTTTCAAATAAAGATACTGAATCAGAAAACAAAATATTGTAAACCCTAAACTAACCTTGACTGTTACCAGAAAATTGAGGAACCCACACCCATGAAAACACTTCAGAATTGTTCATCAAAAGATTGACATTTTTGTGAGTCAACATGGCCTTGTTTAGCATTGAAGAATAAAGTCTGAGGTATTATATTTTTCATGTCTGGCTTATTAGAAATGTCAAGATGCTTTTGTAGTGTGTATGTACATATCTATTATGTTAGGAACAGTCAGATTTAAAAGAATTATATTGTTTCAAGACTCTCTCTTTCTATCTCTCTCCATGGTTAGATATAGACACAGATATATAGATATGTGTGTACACATATAATTTACTAGTGCATTTACTCACTGTTTCCTGGATTTTCTCCATGTATTATTCTCTAGGCATATAAAGCCTAAAGTTAAATACAAATTGCAAAGTTTTAGAAATCATTATTTTAATCTCTTTGATGAAGACCTCTTAATTCTTTGAAAGGATTTACATTTCCTTATAACAATTTGATGCCTCCAATTAAATCTTACAAGAGAATTGTAGACTATTCCAATATATTATGTATAGAAAGTTGTTAAATTTTGGCTCATTATCTGTTTTATTTCTGTGACATATTGCATATTATTTATGAATTAGGATTTTGAATCTATGTATTTGGATTTGGGTGTTAAAATACAAATTTTAGCTTGATAGTTTGGTTTATAGTCCCCTGAACAAATCCCTCTCTGGTATTCTGATTTACCAGTGTCATAAGTAGGAGATCATGAATTCTCTAAAATATTATAGTGGATTTTGCATATTATTTTTGGATTAGATGATTAAGTAAAGGTTTCATAAATCCTGGAATATTTCATAAGAAGTCACATCCACAGTTTTCTTCTTATAATGAAATTTAAATTATTGGTATAAGAAGATTTTTGGTTACAATGAAGATACTTTGCTAAAACCCAGTTCCCAATATCAATTCCCATCATAAAATATTTGGAGTAGAGATCTTAATTTCATTACTCAGCATGTGAGTAAAACTAAATTTTCATGAATGTCAGATACACCCAACTAAACCAGTTTTGAATTTGTACACACTTGTGTTGCTCAGATTGACAAGTTGCAGCATGTTCTAGTCTCTGGCACATCCGTGAGTCATTAAATTTTTGAAAAAGACTTGTAGAAATCCACTTTGTCAGCACAGATGATAATTAGAAAAGAAGTGTCATTGATTTATTCAAAAGTCAGATCACTTAAAATTACATCCCATCTTTATCATCAATTACACTAATTCAAATATGTTGGCCTGTAAGAAATAAAATGCTTTCTATCTACAACAGCACTAAATGATTTTACCATTATATAATTGATTTCAACAGTAGACACTTAAGTGTCACCCTTAAGCCTCTCCAAAATGTTTCTATTATGCAGTTAAACTAAGTAGACAATTTGACTACCAAATCTTCTAAGCCACTGAGTTTGGGTTAATTCCAAAAGGCTTGGTGAGTACAGAATAACTACACAGAAGCAAGCAAGATGATTTGAAAAATTGTTAACACTTCACAAGTTTTTGTTCACCAAGTTGTTTTGCAAATGAAAGTGAATTGGAGCACATTATTGAAATGATTATCCATTGATTTTACTGAGAACAGAAAAGAGAGTACAAGATAATGGGATGAGCTGCCTCAGAGGTCTGGGTACACCCCATTCATTCATTCATCTGTTCATTCATTTCTTTATTTATGCAGCCAACATATTGTAGAATCACCCACTTCTATATGATTCCCTGTTCTAGGTTTTGAGAAATCCTGATGAGAAGAACCTAACAGTTTTGCCATACATTGACATGTTACAATGCAGTGTGATAAATGTTATGATGGGTTTAAGAACAAGGTGTTGTTGACACATACAAGGGACAAATTTAACCCAGTCTTGAGAGGTCAAGAAAAGCATTTTAAAGGAAGTGACATCTAAGCTTAAATGTAAATCAGGGGAAAATAAAATGAGTTGGGTGTTTCAGATGGAGGAAGCAAGCAGTGTGTGCACAGAAATTCTTTGAAACCTATAATTCATTATTCACTGAATTTTCTACATTTATTTTTAGTCTCTACTAATGCAAAAGCCTCCCTACTCTTTTCTTCTTGTGGCAGAGCTCAGATAGGGTATTGTATTATTTTTTTAACCTTAAGATGAAAATGCTATTGCAACAAAATGTCTATAAATACAGAATACAAAGAAAGTGTTTCAAGAGAGGGGACCAGCATTCATGCAATATGTATTCCTTTATAGGGTTCCCCAACCCAGTTAACTATGTGGAATACATAACAGTCAGAGTATGATAAAAGTTGATTGAATTAGAGAAGCTGATTCATTGGATATTAACCAGATCATTTTTAATATTCTTGATGCCATTGTCTAGCACTCCATGAAACAAATTTTTAAGTGGCTGATAAGATAGCCTCTCTCATTTGTCTAGGTCACCTAAGCATTTCTATTTTCAGCCATGTTGATTGTCAAATACCTTCAAAATTGCTTTAGGGAAGAGTCAGAGAGGAGAAAGGACAGGGGAAGCATCTGACACAAATGCATTCAGTCTTTGAATATGAGTTATTCTACAGGATGTATCTAATGAAGTATCTATGGATGCTTTTATTGGAAAATAAAATATTGTTCCATGTACTATCTCCCTGATTAAAAAAAAAAAAACATGCACTATATTTTTATATGGATTATACTCATTAAATGTCAGCATCAGCCAGCTTCATCCCCCAGGTCTCCAGCCCCAACTCCCTAGAGGATCTCAGAACTCACCTTCCCGGTGCTAACACACAAGAGGCAGTAGTGCAGCTGCCAACAGTGGCCAGAAATGAGCATCAGACCACTCTGCATGCCCCAGCCTTCCCCCTAAAGCTTGAATCTTTCTGCTACAGAGTTTCTGTAACTCTGAGTGACTGGAGTAAAAGCTGCATGAATTTCACAAGACATTCATTTGTTGTCACAAGATAATCCTTTGTCCTCACAAAACACCTCCTTGTTCAGTAATAAAACAGCTGCTACTTCATTTACTTAACTTTAGAAAATAATGTTCTGAACTGTTTGAAATCTCCAAGGAGGGAATTAGATGCTATCAGTGGAATTCCTTTTGCCATAAAATGGGACCCTCTTGGAAGGGCCTGTGGTTACTGTGAGGACATTTTAGGAGACACAAGTTTTCATATGAGTTAATTTACATTTTAGTTCATAATGTACCTTTATATTATGGGTGAATGCAGTTAATCTGGCCTTTACATTCTTCAAGTAATTTTAAAATAAAGTTAAATACTTAGGCAAGTTTAAAAAAAAATAAGATACAGTTTATGGTTTAGAGTGGTTGTTTGGAGAGTTGTTAGAATAGAATGAATTTAGTTGGAACCAGTCTTATCTCTAAATCAGACAAGAATAGTTTTTTCATTATGAGGACTTTAATGAAGAGTTTAATAGCATGAACAAGTAATCAAGATGCTGCCTTTCCACAAATTATTATAATAACATCTTTTACCATAGTTACACAAAGACATTTCCCTAGACACTCAAACTGTACTGACATCAACTAATTTAAAATCTGAAAACTCCACTGACACAGAGAGCACTTAGGAGTTAATGTCAAATAACTCTTTGTGCAGCTTTCATAAAGATGGACATAGAAAGGGGAATTGAAAAAAAAAAAAAAAACAGGAAAATAAATTTGGGGAGAAAGTTCAAATTTTAAAATTGAATAACTATGAGATAATGAATTGTGGAATGAAGAACACTAAAAAGGAGCCATGAATTCTAGATTCAAGTCCTGTCATTGCCACTAATCAGCTGGGTGAATTTAGGCAACTCACTTAATTTCTATTGGTCTCCATCTATAAAATGACAGGATTGAAATAGATTATCTCCAAGGTCCCTTCTGGATTTGATAGGCTCTGATCTATCTATTACCTATTTTTTAAGAGCTTGAATTGCTCTAATTCTTCTTGAAACATCAAATGAATAGGGCTTTATTTACCACCATGTTTTATAAAGCGTTAGTGATTGTTTCTGTTCTGAGAATGAGTAGTGAGGCAAAGGATAGTTTAAGGGATATTGCTTTATTTAACATATAAAATACATCATTGCAATATCATTCTTCTTTTTTTTTTTGCAATAAAATTTCCATGCAGTTTTGACTTACTTAAATCCTTTGGCATTATAGGTGTGGATGTGAAGGCAAGCCTATTTTTTAGTTTGCTGCCTGAAAAACATGTCTAACCTCTTCTTCCAGCAACCACTAGGCTGGTATTGAAAGGTTGTTGCTGAACCAGGAAAGATGCCGGGATTCTTGGCCTCCGGAGGAGAAGAATTCAATCCAGGGCCAGTGATGAGGCTTGATCGCTCAGAGCTTTTGTGTAATAAAGTTTTATTAAAGTATAAAAGAGATAGAGAAAGCTTCTGACATAGACATCCAAAGGCAGCATAAAGAATGCCCCCCCCCCCCCGCTAGTCTTTAGCCTGATGTTATATAGCTACTAGCAGTCTGCTAATTAAAGAAAAGAAATGCCTCAAAATTCAGAGAATGGCACCCGGCCCCTCACAAGCAAATGTTTGCTTAAGACAAACATTTCCATGAGAAAAATGCATTGGTTAACTCAAGGTTTGAGAAAAGTTAAGTTCAGGTGGAATTAGGTGATTACATTAAGAGAAACCTCTTTTTATATTTGTATAGAGAAGGGGAAAAATATAAAACTAGTTTGTCTCCTCCTGCTGCTTAAGAGAGAGATAAAAAATGTCTGACACTTGCAGCTTACTTCCTCCATTTGGAAACCCCTGGTCTTCCTGCTCCTGCTTGTTACCCTCTCAGTATCACTTCAGATTTATACACACACACACACACACACACACACACACACATACCACAAGCACTTTGGCACTTTAATCTGAATGATAAGATTTCTCTTTCTCCCTCCTCTTTACTTTCCTCCCTCTCTCTCCTTCCTCCCCATCTTTCTCCAACCAAGGGTTTGGTGAGGGTAAGGGAAGGTTAAGCCAGCAGTTAACTGATGGAGTAACAGGGGAGGAATGCCCTCAAATTAGCCCTTCAGCTATCTGATTTGAGGGCACCATTAACAATTAGAACTTGACAGTAGAAGCATCTGCAGAAACAAAAAATTCAGTCTTTAGAAACAATTGGTAAATGATGGAAAACAGAGTGAAGAATTTGGTTCTTTTCAAAAAGGAGCAAAATAGCACCAGTTGAGAAATGATCGGTTATATTCTTTAGAATACTTCAAAAGAATAACAGCATGATCTCAGAAAATAGTCTGATAGGAGTTGGTAAATGTTTCCCTTTGTATAAATATAAACTTGTGCTGAATGCTTGGTGAGGAGGGGGAAAGAGTAGAGTCTTTTAGTTTAATTTCAGAAAATGTTCTGACAAAAGTCAATGATAGCTTTTATACTGAGATGTACTAAAGAAGCCTGATTTGCACTGTTGTAAATAAAATATTGACAGGAAATTGTGAAAAAATATATCTATAGCAACCAGACCAATGCTTTTCATGCAGTAGGCTCTGAAATACATATTAGTGAATGTATGAATTGAATTTAGAAGTTTGTAAGTTGAAAAATAGAGTTTAGTCTAGTTTAAATTTCCTCATTTTACAAATGGAGAAACTGAGATCCAGACAAGTAAAATGACTTGATAAGATTTAGCTAGCTATGAATAATTTCATGCATTGAATTTCTTATGTGAAAGATATCAAAGACAGTATTCTATCAATATTGCTTCTAAAAGATAAGTATATAATTAATAGATACATGTTGTAACTATGGAAAGTTATGAAGTGCCTTACTACAAAAGGATCCACTAATGCAACTATATCAATACTTGGATATGTGCTTTCTAGTGATAATTTCTTAAAGAGAGAGAGTGTAATGTGTACTTGTAGCCAGGAATGTTTATTCTGAACAAAATATTTCTCAAACTACAAATGGAAACAATAAAACTAAGCTGTATAATTCTGATATCTCTCCATTAACTACTATAAAAACTTCACTTTGATCAAGTAATTCAAATTTAAATCAATAAAGTTTTGATTCAGGAGAAAAGCACTGAAAAACTTAGTGGTCATGTGACCTTTGATTCTGAGGTCAAGTTTTATTGCTAATTATCTTAAATTTGTTCCACTGTCTATCCACGTCCACAATGTGCATATGTCCACCTGCGTAAAATGAAAACAGCTAACTTTTCTCAAGTGTTTACTGTGTGTCAGACACTGTTCTACATGTATACCTTAGCTAATTTTCACATCAGTTTTATGACATTTGGTACTACTATTACCAGGACTTCCCTGGTGGCTCAGATGGTAAAGCGTCTGCCTTCAATGTGGGAGACCTGGGTTTGATCCCTGGGTTGGGAAGATCCTCTGGAGAAGGAAATGGCAACCTACTCCAGTACTCTTGCCTGGAAAATCCCATGGATGGAGAAGCATGGTAGGCTACAGTCCATGGGGTCGCAAAGAGGGACATGCGCAGTAGCTGGGACGGACCTTGCAGAAGCCCAGGCAACAGGAGCTACCCTACGCCCAAGGTCAGGGGACGCGACCGAGAGTGCCAGGCTGCAACGGCACAGGAGCAGCCGAGAGGAGCTATCCCATATCCGACGTCAGGGGTGGCAGCTGAGAGAAGCAACCCCATGTCCAAGGAGCAGTGGCTGCACAGGCACAGGAGGGCAGAGAGGAGCTACTTCACGTTAAAGGTCAGGAAGGGCGGCTCGTCCAACGTAAGGAGCAGCGGCTGCGCTTTGCTGGAGCAGCTGTGAAGAGATACCCCACGTCCAAAGTAAGAGAAACCCAAGTAAGAGGTAGGTGTTGCGAGACGGCATCAGAGGGCAGACACACTGAAAGCATAATCTCAGAAAACTAGCCAATCTGGTCACACGGACCACAGCTTTGTCTAACTCAATGAAACTAAGCCATGCCATGTGGGGCCACCCAGGAGGGACAAGTCATGGTGAAGAGGTCTGACAGAATGTGGTCCACTGGAGAAGGGAATGGCAAACCGCTTCAGTATTCTTGGCTTGAGAACCCCATGAACAGTATGAAAAGGCAAAATGATAGGATACTGAAAGAGGAACTCCCCAGGTTGGTAGGTGCCCAATATGCTACTGGAGATCAGTGGAGAAATAACTCCAGAAAGAATGAAGGGATGGAGACAAAGCAAAAACAAAACCCAGTTGTGGATGCAACTGATGATAAAACAAGGTCTGATGCTATAAAGAGCAATATTGCATACGAACCTGGAATGTTAGGTCCATGAATCAAGGCAAATTGGAAGTGGTCACACAGGAGATGGCAAGAACGAACATCAACATTCTAGGAATCAGCGAACTGAAATGGACTGGAATGGGTGAATTTAACTCAGATGACCATTATATCTACTACTGTGGGCAGGAATCCCTTAGAAGAAATGGAGTAGCCATCATGGTCAACAAAAGAGTCCAAAATGAAGTACTTGGATACAATCTCAGAAATGACAGAATGATCTCTGTTCATTTCCAAGGCAAACCATTCAATATCATGGTAATCCAAGCCTATGCCCCAACCAGTAACACTGAGGAAGCTGAAGTTGAATGGTTCTATGAAGACCTATGAGATCTTTTAGAACTAATGCCCAAAAAAAGATATCCTTTTCATTATAGGTGACTGGAATCCGAAAGTAGGAAGTCAAGCAACACCTGGAGTAACAGGCAAATTTGGCTTTGGAGTACGAAATGAAGCAGGCCAAAGGCTAATAGAGTTTTGCCAAGAAAATGCACTGGTCATAGCAAACACCCTCTTCCAACAACACAAGAGAAGACTCTACACATGGACATTGCTGGATGGTCAACACCGAAATCAGATTGATTATATTCTTTGCAGCCAAAGATGGAGAAGCTCTATACAGTCAGCAAAAACAAAACCGAGAGCTGACTGTGGCTCAGATCATGAACTCCTTATTGCCAAATTCAGATTTAAATTGAAGAAAGTAGGGAAAACCACTAGACCATTCAGGTATGACCTAAATCAAATCCCTTATGATTATACAGTGGAAGTGAGAAATAGATTTAAGGGACTAGATTTGATAGACAGAGTGCCTGATGAACTATGGACAGAGGTTTGTGAGGTTGTATAGGAGACAGGGATCAAGACCATCCCCATGGAAAAGAAATTCAAAAAAGCAAAATGGCTGTCTGAGGAGGCCTTACAAATAGATGTGAAAAGAAGAGAAGTGAAAAGCAAAGGAGAAAAGGAAAGATATAAACACCTGAATGCAGAATTCCAAAGAATAACAAGGAGAGATAAGAAAGCCTTCCTCAGTAATCAATGCAAAGAAATTAAGTTAAATGAACTGTCAGGGGAGTGTAATCTCCTTGGTTCTGTCTTGTCACAACAAAGATTTGAAGCGACAGACATTAAAGCCCTCGGCACATCACAGCTCTCAGACAGTCCATGTTATAGTTCTTGGATAGATCAATTTTATTTAAAAAATAAAGGAAAATACATCCTCGAAGCATGAGGGCATGCCGACCCAAAAGACGTGAAGAGAAGAGAGTCAGAGACAGAGAGTGCATGAACGGAGAGAGAGTTTCCCAGCCCTTTGGCTCCTCTTTTTATATGTTTTTTTCCTCCCCCTGGGCCTGCCCTTATGTAAATTGGGCTGGCCAGGAGTGCTGTTTGTTCTATCCAAGGTCCTCACTCTGGTCCTTGGACCTTTCTTTGTTCTATTTTCACGGGCTTTTCCCTTGTCTTTTAGCCACCGCCATTCTTACTCCTTTTTCTTATTCTAACTACTTAATATTTCCCCCTCAAGAGATGGGAGGCCCAATTATTTTGGGAAAAGGAGTGTCAAGGTCTTTCTGGTTACTTCCTGCTGAACTGGGATGGTGAGGGGTATTGAGCCTCCCCCTCTTGCTAGTCTCAGGCCTGAGTCCTTATAGTGGTGTCCATCTAAAGGTGAGTGATATTTTCCATGGTCGCCTGTAATTTTATATATCCTTGTTGAACTGGCAATGCATGTTGTAGCTTGTTGATCTGGGCAGAGACAGAACAGGTTATACAATTGATAATACATGGAGCAATAATAAGCAACATCAATGTGGCATAACAAGGACTGGTAGGGGCATTAGCCATCTCCAAATTCCCATCTCCAGGAGGACCCAAGTCCCTTCTTGTTCAAGGATCAGAAGATCTATTTCCTGTCTGTTTTGGAGTACAGAACTTGCCAAGCTGTGTTGGCTCTTTAGAGCTGTCCTGAGAAATATTATCCCCAGAAACTAGATTTTGGGGGTGTTCATTAGAATGACACTTATTTGTAGTTCTGAATAGGTATCTGAGATCTGCAAGGGGCTCATAGGTGTATTGAGCGTCCTCTTCTCTTTTCTTCAATGGCTTGACTCGTGAGTAGTGAATCCAGGAGTCATGTTCTGGTACCTTGACTGCTGTGGGGGTAGAAAGTATTACACGGTAGGGGCCGTTCCATGTGGACTGGAGTTGAGCCTTTGGGGACCCATCTTTCCAGACTTTAATTACGACTTGAGTCCCTGGAGCATATAGTGGTGACTCCTTAGAATCTGTTGGGTCCTGATTCACACCCCCACGAGCATATATACTGTTGGAATTGCCCAATGGCCATGGTATAAGACTGGAGGGTCTGAGCCCCTGGATCTAGGAAGAGGTCATTCACATAAACAAAAGGTTTCCCATATAGCATCTCATAAGGACTAAGACCAACCTATTCCTTAAGGGTAATATGGTTGTAAAGGAGAGCTATTGGTAAAGCCTCCTTCCATCCCAGGGAGGTCTCCTGGGTTACCTTTTTATCGCTGATTTTAAGAATTGGTTGGCTCTTTCTACTTTTCCTGAAGACTGAAGCCTCCAGGCACAATGGAGATGATAAGTAATACCCAGTGCTTTAGAGACCCCTTGGGTGACTTAGAAATGAATGATGTCCCATTGTCACTTTGCAATGAACTGGGAAGACCAAATCTCAGAATGATTTCATGGAACAGTTTTTTTTTTTTTTTTTTTTTTTACCACCTCCTAAGCCTTCTCAGTCTGAGTGGGAAAGCCTTCAATCCATCCTGTGAATGTATCTATCATGACTGCTGTTGCTGCTGCTAAATCACTTCAGTCATGTCTGACTCTGTGCAACCCCATAGACAGCAGCCCACCAAGCCCTGCCATCCCTGGCATTCTCCAGGCAAGAACACTGGAGTGGGTTGCCATTGTCTCCTCCAACAATGCGTGAAGGTGAAAGTGAAGTCACTCAGTCGTGTCAGACTCTTAGTGACCCCATGGACTGCAGCCTACCAGGCTCCTCCATCCATGGGATTCTCCAGGCAAGAGTACTGGTGGGTTGTTATTGCCTTCTCCATCTATCATGACTAATAGGTACTTTTACCCTTGAGAAACTGGCATCTGAGTGAAGTCCATCTGTCAGTCCTCTCCTGGGTAGGCCCCATGTCATTGGATGGGCTGGGCCAGCTAGGGTCTTCAAGCTCCTTGGGAATTGTTTAATTGGCAAGTGAGACAAGAGGAGACCACTTGCCTTATAGTCGTTCAGAGGCCTGTTCCTCTGAAGGACCTTTCTAGTAATCTTTGGAGGGCCTTTTCCCCTAAATGAGTGGTGGCATGTAAGGAGTTAACCAACTTCCATTGGAGGTTACCAGGCAGAAAAAGGAGTCCATCCTTTTGGAAGCACCCCATATGGTTTTCTTGAAAGCCCTCACTCTTAACTTTAAGAGTCTCACCTTCAGTATATGAAGGAGTCTCTGGCAAATTAGTCTGTGGAACTGTGGAACTATGGTGGCAACCCCTATTAGGTCACTGTTCGGTAATACTGCTCTCTTCACTGCCTGATCCAGAGAAGGCAATGGCAATCCACTCTAGTATTCTTGCCTGGAAAATCCCATGGATGGAGGAGCCTGGTAGGCTGCAGTCCATGGGGTCGCTAAGAGTCGGACGGGACTGAACGACTTCACTTTCACTTTTCACTTTCATGCATTGGAGAAGGAAATGGCAATCCACTCCAGTGTTCTTGCCTGGAGAATCCCAGGGACGGGGGAGACTGGTGGGCTGCCGTCTATGGGGTTGCACAGAGTCAGACACGACTGAAGCGACTTAACTACAGGCAGCAGCAGCTGCCTGATCGGCTGCTTGGTTCCCTTGTGCCACTTCCCTGCTCCCTTTTCGGTGTCCTTTACAGTGGGAGACTGAAACCTCAGTGGGCAGATGGACTGCCTCCAAGAGTCTAAGAATTTGATCATCATATTTGATCGGGGAGCCTCAGGTGGTCAAGTGGCCCCTTTCTTTCCAAATAACAGTATGTGTGTAGCACCAGAAAGGCATACTTGGAGTCAGTGTAAATGGCTATTCTTTTTCCTTTTCCCAGCTCTAAAGCTCAAGTCAGGGCTATGAGCTCAGATAATTGGGCTGGAGTACCTGGTGCCAACGGCTTAGCCTCTATGGTCTCAAAATTGGAGATAACTGCATATCCTGCTGTTTTTTGTTTTTTTTTTCCCATCCAAGACAAAGCTGCTTCCATCAGTGTACCATATTTCCTAAGGATTGGTCAGAGGATCTTTTGACAATTTCTCTTGGGGTTTTGCCCAGTGGTCCAACCAAGGTTTCTTGGCAAGAGTGAAATGGGAGAGAGTCCTTCAGGGTAGGCAGGAGGGTGGCTGGGTTAAGAACCTCACAAGGCGATATAATGAGGCTTGGATTTTCCATCAGCACTACTTGATATCTGAGGATTCTTTGATCAGACATCCATAAATGACCTCTCCCATTTAGGAGTTGTTTTATTTGGTGGCTGGTAAAAATAGTTAGTTTGCCCCCAAAGGAGAGTTTTAAAGATTCTTCTATCAGGATGGCAATAGGTAGCTGCAAGATTTCGAAAGCAGAGAGGCCAACCTTGGGCGGTTGAGTCGAGACTCTTGGATAAGTAAGCTACAGGCTGAGGCTTAGATCCCAACCTTTGAGTTAACACTCCCAAGGCTATTCCCTCTTTTTTGTGGACATAAAGTTGGAATGCTTTTTCTGGGTCTGGCAACCTCAAGGCAGGTGCCTGAGTTAAGGCTTGTTTTAGTGTAGCCTCTGCCTTCTTTTGAGGAGTTCCCCAAATAAATGGGATTGAATCATCCTTTCCCTTTAAGCTTTCATATAAGGTCTGGGCAATTAGACCATAGTTGGGTATCCAGATTCTACAATACCCAATTAGCCCCAGGAAAGCTCGCTATTGTTTTCGAGTCATGGAGGAGGGCAGCTGGAGTATTCCTTGTACCCTATCAGAGGACAGCCTTTTGGACCCATGTGCAATCTGAACTCCAAGGTAAGTGACCTTTGTCTTGATCATCTGTGCCTTAGCGCGGGAGACTTTATATCCCCTCTCTGCCAAAAAGTTTAGAACCTGAATTGCATGTTGTTGGGCATTTTACTCATCTGGAGAGAAAATTAGTAGGTCATCTATGTATTGTAATATTTTTCCATTAGGTCCCAGGTCCAGATCTAGGTGATCCTGGCTAAGGGCCTGTCCAAACGAGTGGGGGCTATCTCTGAACCCCTGGGGTAATACTGTCCAAGTCATCTGTTTGTGTTTTTCTCCTGGGGCCTCCCATTCAAAGGCAAAAAGATATAGGGATTCTATAGCCAGCAAACAAAAAAATGCATTGTTGAGATCCAATACTGTAAACGACTTGGCACTGCATGGGATTTCTCCCAAGATTACATAGGGATTGGGTACTGTGGGATGCAGGGGAACTACAGCTTCATTTATGATCCAGAGATGTTGAATCATTCACCGGGTTCCATCCTTTTTCCTTACTGAGAGGATTGGGGTGTTACAGGGCAAACTGGTGGGGACCAATATCCCACAAGCAAGAAATTTCTTTATTAGAGGCTGTAGTCCCTCCTGAGCCTCTCTTCTGAGGGGATAGTGTTTCCAGTTAGGAAGCCAAGTGGGATCTCAGATAATGATGACCAGTTAAGCTTGGTGGGCTTGTCCAGGAGTCCCCTTGTCCCACACCTGGGGGTTAGTTTTGTCCTCCCATAGTTTTGGTCCCTCTCTATTGGAGAGGGTGTAATGGGTTCTTCAGTAGTAACCAGAAGTTGTAGGGCTCTAGGGGCTGAAAAGCTTCCCATCACAAGGGTGTCCCCCAGTTTAGGGAGTATATATCTTCCCAATAAGTGAGTAGGACACTCAGGGACCACCAGAAACTGGTGGGAAAATATTTGTCCATCCCAATAACAAAGTGCTCAGGTGAATCTTTTTGTAACTGTTTTTCCTGTAACACCCAAAATGTTACAGGTTAGGGAGGAGAAGGCTCCGGAGTAGGAGGTCAAGACAGAGTAGGTAGCCCCCATGTCAACCAAGAAATTCTCAGGCTTACCTGCCACATCCAGTTACAGCCTTGGCTCCAGCCCCGTGATGGTTATCAGTGACAGGTGGGCTGGCTGGAGCAGGCCGCTTCAGTCCTATTGAACCATCGTGAGGGAAGGCTTGGTGCTTGACCTTGAGGCTCTTGGGTCCTGAGGGCACAGTGTTGCCCAGTGTCCCAGTTGATGGCATTTGGGAGACTTGTCACGGTTTGGACATACTTTGGCCCAATGCCCCGCCTGTCTACACATTAAGCATTTGCCTCATGCCTTGTTCTTCAAGGACTTGGGGTTTGCCATAGGACTTCCCAGGAGGGAGGCCAGCATCTGGGCATAATTTGTCTCTTTCCTTTTCTCCTTCTCCTTGGCCTTGGCCTCCTTCTCTTGTTCTCTGTTATAAAAAGTATTGGTGGATGTCTGGACCATCTCATCTAAAGAGGAAGCAGGGTCCTGCTGCTATAGCTGTTGTAACTTTATTCTGATATCTGATGCACAATGGGACAGGAATTTGCCCTTTAAAATCACCTGTCCCTCGTAAGAGTCTAAGTCCAGATTGGTAAACTTTTAGAGGGCCTCTGTTAGCCTTTCCAGAAAAGCAATGGGGTCTTGTTGGGCTCCTCAGTTATTGCTGAGACTGAGCACAGTCCCACAAGTAATAGGCTTCCTTCTGTTTCCGTGGGTGGACTTCCTTAGGGGTGAGTCTTTCTGAATCTTATCCTACCCAGTACTGTTGCAACCTGAGAGCCAGATATCCCCGGGTCAAGGTGCAGATCCCCAGGCAGGCTGAGGTGTGACAGCCTCCTGAAGATGGAATCCCTGGGCGGGTTGAGGCATGATAGCCTTCTGGGAATTGGGTCCCTGAGCAGGTTGAGGCGTGACAACATTTTGAGGACCAGATCACTAGGTAGGTCAAAGCAGGTTGACCTCCTGAGATCCCTGGACTGGAGTTAGGTGTCCCCAAGGTCTCCAGGGTGACCAGTGCTGGGTAGGATTAAATGGTTGTAATTTTAACTCATTGCCAGTTTGTACACCACAGATGTGAATAGATACCCTGGTGTAAAGCAATCCAAGCCTGTGCCCTGAGACTGGGAAACAGTGAAACAGTCATAAGTCTTATCCTGTTATTGCTGTAAGGGATTGTAAGTCACTGATTTCTTCCACTGAGATCAGATCAGATCAGTCACTCAGTCGTGTCCGACTCTTTGTGACCCCATGAATCATAGCACTCCAGGCCTCCCTGTCCATCACCAACTCCTGGAGTTCACTCAGACTCGTGTCCATCGAGTCTGTGATGCCATCCAGCCATCTCATCCGCTGTCGTCCCCTTCTCCTCTTGCCCCCAGTCCCTCCCAGCATCAGAGTCTTTGCCAATGAGTCAACTCTTCGCATGAGGTGGCCAAAGTACTGGAGTTTCAGCTTTAGCATCATTCCTTCCAAAGAAATCCCAGGGCTGATCTCCTTCAGAATGGACTGATTGGATTTCCTTGCAGTCCAAGGGACTCTCAAGAGTCTTCAACACCACAGTTCAAAAGCATCAATTCTTCGGTGCTCAGCCTTCTTCACAGTCCAACTCTCACATCCATACATGACCACAGGAAAAACCATAGCCTTGACTAGACGAACCTTTGTTGGCAAAGTAATGTCTCTGCTTTTGAATATGCTATCTAGGTTGGTCATAACTTTCCTTCCAAGGAGTAAGCTTCTTTTAATTTCATGGCTGCAGCCATCATCTGCAGTGATTTTGGGGCCCAGAAAAATGAAGTCCGACATTCTTTCCACTGTTTCCCCATCTATTTCCCATGAAGTGATGGGACCGAATGCCATGATCTTCGTTTTCTGAATGTTGAGCTTTAAGCCAACTTTTTCACTCTCCACTTTCACCTTCATCAAGAGGCTTTTGAGTTCCTCTTCACTTTCTGCCATAAGAGTGGTGTCATCTGCATATCTGAGGTTATTGATATTTCTCCCAGCAATCTTGATTCCAGCTTGTGTTTCTTCCAGTCCAGCATTTCTCATGATGCACTCTGCATATAAGTTAAATAAACAGGGTGACAATATACAGCCTTGACGAACTCCTTTTCCTATTTGGAACCAGTCTGTTGTTCCATGTCCAGTTCTAACTGTTCCTTCCTGACCTGCATACAGATTTCTCAAGAGGCAGATCAGGTGGTCTTGTATTCTCATCTCTTTCAGAATTTCCCACAGTTTATTGTGATCCACACAGTCAGAGGCTTTGGCATAGTCAATAAAGAAGAAATAGATGTTTTTTTCTGGAACTCTCTTGCTTTTTCCATGATCCAGCGGATGTTGGCAATTTGATCTCTGGTTCCTCTGCCTTTTCTAAAACCAGCTTGGACATCAGGAAGTTCACTGTTCACATATTGCTGAAGCCTGGCTTGGAGAATTTTAAGCATTACTTTACTAGCATGTGAGATGAGTACAATTGTGTGGTAGTTTGAGCATTCTTTGGCATTGCCTTTCTTTGGGATTGGAATGAAAACTTACCTTTTCCAGTCCTGTGGCCACTGCTGAGTTTTCCAAATTTGCTGGCATATTGAGTGCAGCACTTTCACAGCATCATCTTTCAGGATTTGGAATAGCTCAACTGGAATTCCATCACCTCCACTAGCTTTGTTCATAGTGATGCTTTCTAAGGCCCTCTTGACTTCACATTTCAGGATGTCTGGCTCTAGGTCAGTGATCACACCATCATGATTATCTGGGTCATGAAGATCTTTTTTGTACAGTTCTTCTGTGTATTCTTGCCATCTCTTCTTAATATCTTCTGCTTCTGTTAGGTCCATCAGTTTAGGGTGTTTCCACTGATAAACATTGTCATAAACCCACTTTGGGTAATAACAGAAGTAATGACAAAGGAGTGGGTTATCTGGTCTTGTTAGGGGCATTAAAGTGTTTTAATAATAGCCTGGGTAGACCAATGTTGCTTACAAAGGGTCAGGGTCCTGGTTGCAGGAGTTAATAATTGGCTTAAGAACAAATTTTTAATAGACAACAGATCAGGTATTCCATAAAAGTGGAGTGGAGATTTGATCCGGGGGTATGTTTGTAACTTTAGGAGAAGGGTGGTAGGGGTTTGGGCCCAAATGGCCTGCAGGGCCAGCTCCCAAAGTGGCAAACATTATCCCTAGAAGCCCAGTTTCCTTTGAAGGGATGCCAACTGATGGACTTCTAGCAGGCATTGTGTGCCTGTCACTCGCCCTAGCGGGTTCACTGAGAGATGCTGATGCTGCACATGTTGTAGGAAACGTAGAAGATGAAGGCCTGAATATCTAGAGGGATTGGATATTATACAGTATTTCCCTCCCAAGGGCCAGCTATTTTCTGGTTTTCCTTCCAGAAGATTGTAGAGGCAAAATTGTGGGCCTGGACAGGGCTCAGGAAAAGAGCATGAAACAGGAGGGAAGGGGTCAGGGCACAACTTTTGAAAGAATGACATGGCACAAGGGCATAACATAAACCAATTAAAATCAGTTGGGTCCAGAATGACAAGTCAAATTCAAATAAACCTTAATCCCAGATCTGTAAGCTAAATGACACACCCAGAGGTGGCAGGACAGCTCCAAGGCACAGTCAAAAGAGAGAGGGTGGGTGGTTCCGCAATGGTTGTGATGATCCTCCCACTCATTTGCATATGAATTCACCCAGCTCGCAAAACCTAGCCAGGCCGCATTCCACGGCCTAAACCCTTGCCCTCTGCAATGGCCCACACCCTGTAGAGTGTGCTTCTCTCTGAATCCTAACAAATCCACCTCTTACCTATTGCTGTGTTTCTCACTGAAATTTTTGCAATGAGACATCAAAACCTGAGCTTCATTAGGTCCTGAAGCCAGGCATCCTGGGTTTTGGCCGGGCTTGAGTTCCGGGAGAGAGGAGCTGAAGCACTGGAGGAGAAAGCAATGGGAAAAATGTGCCAAGAAATACCCTTCATAGCCTTCTGGAAAATCTGCTAAATACCTGACCTATGCTCACAGTTTTCATTGGCCTGATCCTTGGCACAAAGAAGATTAAGGACAAAAGAACCCCCACCAGCTTGGATAACAGCTAGTGGGGCTCAGCAGATAGTGCTTTTGGGGCATACTTAGGAGTAGCCTCTCCAGAGTCCCTCAGTTATGCCCACTGCTGACACCTGTTCACAGGGGGGTTGAGGAAAAAAGAAATGAGAGATTGTAAAGGAATTAAGATTTTGTTAGGCATATGTCCCTCCAGCCATAGGAGTGAGGACCTCCTGCTTTAACTGGAAGGGAAAGGGAAAGTCGCTCAGTTGTGTCCGACTCTTTACGACCCCATGGACTGTAGCCTAACAGGCTTCTCAGTCCATGGAATTTTCCAGGCAAGCGTACTGGAGTGGGTTACCATTTCCTTCTCCAGGGAATCTTCCCAACCCAGGTATCGAACCTGGGTATCCCACATTGTAGGCAGATGCTTTACCCACTGAGCCACCAGGGAAGTCCGAGCCTTAACTGGAGGTCTTCTCAAATCTGAGACTGAGCTGCGTGAGCTTTCTGCAGAGTTTGTTTTTCATTGTCCTGGTTTCCAGCATGATAGGCTTCTTGTCACTTCCCCTGAAATGGGTTTTCTTTGTGTTCTGTTTCTACCGTGGGATACTTCGCTGAGTTGGGCTCCTGCTGTGCTTGGCTTCCTCCTTGCAGAGCTGCCAGAGGTTGTTTCAGCCAGGTTAAATCCAAGTCAAGGCACCATAGATGTCAGGGGAGTGTAATAGCCTCAGTTTGGTCTCATCACAGCAAAGATTTGAAGCGACTGATGTTAAAGCCCTCAGCATGTCACAGCTATTGGACAGTCTGTGTTATAGTTCTTGGATAGATCAGTTTTATTTAGATAATAAAGGAAAATACATCCTCAAGACGTGAGGGTATGCCGACCCAAAAGACGTGAAGAGAAGAGAGACAGAGAGAGAGACAGAGAGAATGAGCACGTGCACGTGTGGGAGGGAGAGACAGAAACAGAGACAGAGACAGAGAGAGACAGAGAGCACTTGAGTGGAGGAGATACAGACCCACAGCCCTTTGGCTCCCCTTTTTATATGTTTTTTTTTTTTTTCCTCCCCCTGGGCTTGCCTTTATATGGGCTAGCCAGGAGTGATGTTTGTTCTACCCGAGGTCCTCACTCTGGTCCTCAGATCTTCCTTTGCTCTATTTTCTTGGACATTTCCCTTTTAGCCGCCACCATTCTGGACTCCTTTTTCGTATTATAACTACCTAACAGAACTAATTCATGATAAAGCACACCCAAACAAGACAAGTGAAAAAGCAAAGGAGAAAAGGAAAGATATAACATCTGAATGCAGAGTTCCAAAGAATAGCAAGGAGAGATAAGAAAGCCTTCTTTAGTAATCAGTGCAAAGAAATAGAGGGAAAAAAACAGAATGGGAAAGACAAGAGATCTCTTCAAGAAAATTAGAGATACCAAGGGAACATTTCATGCAAATATGGGCTAAATAAAGGACAGAAATGGTATGGACCTAACCGAAGCAGAAGATATTAAGAAGAGGTGGCAAGAATACACAGAAGAACTGTACAAAAAAGATCTTCACAACCCAGATAATCACAATGGTGTGATCACTCACACTCACCTAGAGCCGAACATACTGAAATTTGAAGTTAGAAGGATCACTTTGGAATCATCCAGTTAGGAAGCATCACTACGAACAAAGCTAGTGGAGGTGATGGAATATCAGTTAAGCTATTTCAATTCCTGAAAGATCATGCTATGAAAGTGCTGCACTCAATATGCCAGCGAATTTGGAAAACTCAGCAGTGGCCACAGGACTTGAAAAGGTCAGTTTTAATTCTAATTCCAAAGAAAGGCAATGCCAAAGAATGCTCAAACTACTGCACAGTTGCACTCATCTCACACGCTAGTAAAATAATGCTCAAAATTCTCCAAGCCAGGCTTCAGCAGTACGTGGACCATGAACTTCCAGATGTTCAAGCTGGTTTTAGAAAAGGCAGAGGAACCAGAGATCAAATTGCCAACATCCACTGGATCATGGAAAAAGCAAGAGAGTTCCAGAAAAAACATCTATTTCTGCTTTATTGACGATGCCAAAACTTTTGACTATGTATATCACAATAAACTATGGAAAATTCTGAAAGAGATGGGAATACCAGACCACCTGACCTGCCTCTTGAGAAACCTATGTGCAGGTCAGAAAGCAACAGTTAGAACTGAACGTGGCCCAACAGACTGGTTTCAAATAGGAAAAGGAATACGTCAAGGCTGTATATTGTCGCCCTGCTTATTTACCTTATATGCATAGTACATCATGAGAAACGCTGTGCTGGAGGAAGTACAAGCTGGATTCAAGATTGCTGAGAGAAATATCAAGAATTTCAGATATGCAGATGAGACCACCCTTATGGCAGAAAGTGAAGAGGAACTAAAAAGCCTCTTGAAGAAAGTGAAAGAGGAGAGTGAAAAAGTTGGCTTAAAGCTGAACAGTCAGAAAACGAAGATCATGGCATCTGGTCCCATCACTTCATGGGAAATAGATGGGGAAACAGTGGAAACAGTGGCTGACTTTATTTTTTTGGGCTCCAAAATCACTGCAGATGGTGATTGCAGCCATTAATTTAAAGGCGCTTATTCCTTCTAAGGAAAGATATGACCAACCTAGATAGCATGTTGAAAAGCAGAGACATTACTTTGCCAACAAAGATCCGTCTAGTCAAGGCTGTGGTTTTTCCAGTGGTCATGTATGGATGTGAGAGTTGGACTCTGAAGAAAGTTGAGCACCGAAGAATTGATGCTTTTGAACTGTGGTGTTGGAGAAGACTCTTGAGAGTCCCTTGGACTGCAAGGAGCTCCAACCAGTCTATCCTAAAGGAGATCAGCCCTGGGTGTTCATTGGAGGGACTGATGCTACAACTGAAACTCCAATACTTTGTCCACCTCATGCGAAGAGTTGACTCATTGGAAAAGACCCTGATGCTGGGAGGGATTAGGGGTAGGAGGAGAAGGGGATGACAGTGTATGAGATGGCTGGATGGCATCACCGACTCGATGGACATGCATTTGAGTAAACTCTGGGAGTTGGTAATGGGCAGGGAGGACTGGCATGCTGTGATTCATGGGGTCACAAAGAGTCGGAGATGAC
The DNA here is from genome assembly GCF_029378745.1 of Bos indicus. Taxonomy (NCBI): domain Eukaryota; kingdom Metazoa; phylum Chordata; class Mammalia; order Artiodactyla; family Bovidae; genus Bos; species Bos indicus. The sequence goes on from NC_091789.1 coordinate 72,565,834, forward strand.
TGAGCTACTGAACCAAACTGAAGATATAAATACATTACAAAATATAAGATTTTAAAACTAAAACTGAATACTGGAGAAGCTCTTTCTAGTAACTTTGTTTAAAATGTGTCTGCTTGCATGCTTGAGGTTAGAAGTTATATTGAAGTCCCTTTTATTTCCCAAATTCAGAAGCTCTACGTTTCTGTTGACCTTCTGAAGAACTTTAATTTTAGTGCAGTTCGGTTCAGTTCAGTCACTCAGTCGTGTCCGACTCTTTGCGACCCCATGAATCACAGCACGCCAGGCTTCGCTGTCCATCACCAGCTCCCGGAGTTCACTCAAACTCACGTCCATCGAGTCGGTAATGCCATCCAGCCATCTCATCCACTGTCGTCCCATTTTCCTCCTGCCTCCAAATCCCTCCCAGCACCAGCGTCTTTTCCAATAATTCAACTCTTTAGCATCATTCCTTCCAAAGAAATCCCAGGGCTGATCTCGTTAAGGATGGACTGGTTGGAGATCTTTGCAGTCCAAGGGACTCTCAAGAGTATTCTCCAACACCACACTTCAAAAACATCAATTCTTCGGCACTCAGCTTTCTTCAGAGTCCAACTCTCACATCCATACATGACCACTGGAAAAACCATAGCCTTGACTAGACAGACCTTTGTTGGCAAAGTAATGTCTCTGCTTTTCAATATGCTATCTAGATTGGTCATAACTTTCCTTCCAAGGAGTAAGTGTCTTTTAATTTCATGGCTGCAGTCACCATCTGCAGTGATTTTGGAGCCCTAAAAAAATAAAGTCTGACCTTGTTTCCACTGTTTCCCCTTCTATTTGCCATGAAGTGATGGGACCAGATGCCATGGACTTAGTGTTCTGAATGCTGAGCTTTAAGCCAACTTTTTCACTCTCCTCTTTCAACTTCATCAAGAGGTTTTTAAGTTCCTCTTCACTTTCTGCCATAAGGGTGGTGTCATCTTCATATCTGAGGTTACTGATGTTTCTCCTGGCAATCTTGATTCAAGCCTGTGCTTCTTCCAGCCCAGCGTTTTTCATGATGTACTCTGCATACAAGTTAAATAAGCAGGGTGATAATATACAGCCTTGACATACTCCTTTTTCCTATTTGGAACCAGTCTGTTGTTCCATGTCCAGTTTTAACTGTTATTTCCTGACCTGCATATAGGTTTCTCAAAAGGCAGGTCAAGTGGTCTGGTATTCCCATGTCTTTCAGAATTTTCCACAGTTTATTGGGATCCACACAATCAAAGGCTTTGGCATAGTCAATAAAGAAGAAATAGATGTTTTTCTGGAACTCTCTTGCTTTTTCCATGATCCAGCTGATGTTGGCAATTTGATCTCTGGTTCCTCTGCCTTTTCTAAAACCAGCTTGAACATTTGGAGTTCACAGTTCGTGTATTGCTCAAGCCTAGCTTGGAGAATTTTGAGCATTACTTTACTGGCATGTGAGATGCATGCAATTGTGCGTTAGTTTGAGCATTCTTTGCCATTGCCTTTCTTTGGGATTGGAATGAATACTGACTTTTTCCAGCCCTGTGGCCACTGCTGAGTTTTCCAAATTTGCTGGCATATTGAGTGCAGCACTTTCACAGCATCATCTTTGAGGATTTGAAATAGCTCAACTGGAATTCCATCACTTCCACTAGCTTTGTTTGTAGTGATGCTTTCTAAGGCCCACTTGACTTCACATTCCAGGATTTGTGGCTCTAGATGAGTGATCAAACCATCGTAACTATCTTGGTCTTGAAGATTTTTTTGTATAGTTCTTCTGTGTATTCTTGCCACCTCTTCTTAATGTCTTCTATTTTTGTTAGGTCCATACCATTTCTGTCCTTTATTGAGCCCATCTTCACATTAAATGTTCCCTTGGTATCTCTAAGTTTCTTGAAGAGATCTCTAGTCTTTCCCATTCTGTTGTTTTCCTCTATTTCTTTGCATTGATCGCTGAGGAAGGTTTTCTTATCTCCTTTTGCTATTCTTTGGAACTCTGAATTCAGATGTTTATATCTTTCCTTTTCTCCTTTGCTTTTCACTTCTCTGCTTTTCATAGCTATTTGTAAGGCCTCCCCAGGCAGCCATTTTGCTTTTTTGCATTTCTTTTCCATGGGGATGGTCTTGATCCCTGTCTCCTGTACAATGTCACGAACCTCATGCCATACTTCATCAGGCACTCTATCTATCAGATCTAGGCCCTTAAATCTATTTCTCACTTCCACTGTATAATCATAAGGGATTTGATTTAGGTCATATCTGAATGGTCTAGTGGTTTTCCCCACTTTCTTCAATTTAAGTCTGAATTTGGCAATAAGGAGTTTATGGTCTGAGCCACAGTCAGCTCCCGGTCTTTTTGCTGACTGTATAGAGCTTCTCCATCTTTGGCTGCAAAGAATATAATCAATCTGATTTCAGTGTTGACCATCTGGTGATGTCCATGTGTAGAGTCTTCTTTTGCGTTGTTGGAAGAGGGTGTCTGCTATGACCAGTGCGTTCTCTTAGCAAAACTCTTTTAGCTTTTGCCCTGCTTCATTCCATATTCCAAGGCCAAATTTGCCTGTTACTCCAGGTGTTTTTTGACTTCCTACTTCTGCATTCCAGTCCCCTATAATGTAAAGGACATCTTTTGGGGTGTTAGTTCTAAAAGATCTTGTAGGTCTTCATAGAACCATTCAACATCAGCTTCTTCAGCATTACTGGTTGGGGCATAGACTTGGATTACTGTGATATTGAATGGTTTGCCTTGGAAATGAACAGAGTTCATTCTGTCGTTTTTGAGATTGCATCCAAGTCCTGAATTTTGGGCTCTTTTGTTGACTATGATGGCTACTCCATTTCTTCTAAGGGATTCCTGCCCACAGTAGTAGATATAATGGTCATCTGAGTTAAATTCACCCATTCCTGTCCATTTTAGTTCGCTGATTCCTAGAATGTCAACGTTCACTCTTCCCATCTCTTGTTTGACCACTTCCAATTTGCCTTGATTCATGCACCTAATATTCCAGGTTCCTATGCAATATTGCTCTTATAGCATTGGAATTTGCTTCTCTCACCAGTCACATCCACAACTGGGTATTGTTTTTGCTTTGTCTCCACCCCTTCATTCTTTCTGGAGTTATTTCTCCACTGATCTCCAGTAGCATATTGGGCACCTACCAACCTGGCGAGTTCCTCTTTCAGTATCCTATCATTCTACCTTTTCATACTGTTCATGGGGTTCTCAAGTCAAGAATACTGAAGTGGTTTTCCATTTCCTTCTCCAGTGGACCACATTCTGTCAGTCCTCTCCACCATGATCTGCCCCTCTTGGGTGGCCCCCAGGGCATGGCTTAGTTTCATTGAGTTAGAAAAGGCTCTGGTCCTAGTGTGATTAGATTGACTAGTTTTCTGTGATTATGCTTTCAGTGTGTCTGCCCTCTGATGCCCTCTGATGCCCTCTTGCAACACCTACCATCTTACTTTGGTTTCTCTTACCTTGGACGTGGGGTATTTCTTCACAAAAGCGCAGCCGCTGCTCCTTTTCTTGGCCGAGGGGTATCTCCTCACCGCCGCCCCTCCTGGCCTTGAACATGGTTTAGCTCCTCTAGGCCCTCCTGCTCCCACACAGCCACCACTCCTCGGACGTGGGGTAGCTCCTCTCGGCTACTCCTGTGCTGTCTCAGCCTGGCACTCTCGGCCGTCTCCCCTGACCTCGGACATGGGGTAGCTCCTCCCGGCTGGCACCCCTGACCTCAGACGTGGGATAGCTCCTCTCGGCTGCTCCTGCGCTGTCGCAGCCTGGCTTCTCGGCCGCTGCCCCTGACCTTGGACGTGGGGCAGCTCCTCTCGGCCGTGCTTTTGCGCCATCACAGCCACTTTAATCTTAAGGTTTGCTCTATCCCCAAAAGTGACTTATTCTTGTTACCTCTGCCTGAGGGGTTTTCAAGTGAATTAAGGTGACTAAATACCTGTTAAATGGGGACATCCTGCTTTCTGGCTACACAAGACCCATATGGTACTCTTGCATGGCTCTTATTTAGATGTAATAGGTGGTTCTTTCTTTTGGCTCACCCTTGCCTCCCAAGCGGGACCCAAACAATTAAAAGTGGCTAAAAAGCCTGGTGAGGCACTTGGGTCAGACTGCTGAGGCTTCAAACCAGCTCTTCATTTAACTTTTTCAAGCTTCATTTTCCCTATCTCAAGAAAAGAGCTCTTGATAATATCTACTGGATAGATTCTTGTGAAGCTTAAAAATGATATGGTAAGTGTGAAAACATTTACAACAATGCCTAGCACATTGTAAACAGTTAATACATTTTACCTAAAAATCAGATCAGATGAGTCACTCAGTTGTGTCCGACTCTTTGCGACCCCATGAATCCCGGCATGCCAGGCCTCCCTGTCCATCACCAACACCCGCAGTTCACTCAGACTCACATCCATCAAGTCAGTGATGCCATCCAGTCATCTCATCCGCTGTCGTCCCCTTCTCCTCTTGCCCCCAATCCGTCTCAGCATCAGAGTCTTGGCCAATGAGTCAAGTCTTCCCATGAGGTAGCCAAAGTGCTGGAGTTTCAGCTTTAGCATCATTCCTTCCAAAGAAATCCCAGGGCTGATCTCCTTCAGAATGGACTGGTTGGATCTCCTTACAGTCCAAGGGACTCAAGAGTCTTCTCCAACACCACAGTTCAAAAGTGTCAATTCTTCGGTGCTCAGCCTTTTCACAGTCCAACTCTCACATCCATACATGACCACTGGAAAAACCATAGCCTTGACTAGACGAACCTTTGTTGGCAAAGTAATGTCTCTGCTTTTGAATATGCTATCTAGGTTGGTCATAACTTTCCTTCCAAGGAGTAAGTGTCTTTTAATTTCATGGCTGCAATCACCATCTGCAGTGATTTTGGAGCCTAGAAAAATAAAGTCTGACACTGTTTCCCTATCTATTTCCCATGAAGTGATGGGACCAGATGCCATGATCTTGTTTTCTGAATGTTGAGCTTTAAGCCAACTATTTCACCCTCGACTTTCACTTTCATCAAGAGGCTTTTTAGTTCCTCTTCACTTTCTGCCATAAGGGTGGTGTCATCTGCATATCTGAGGTTATTGATATTTCTCCCAGCAAACTTGATTCCAGCTTGTGTTTCTTCCAGTCCAGCATTTCTCATGATGTACTCTGCCTATAAGTTAAATAAACAGGGTGACAATACATAGCCTTGACGAACCCTTTTTCCTATTTGGAACCAGTCTGTTGTTCCATGTCCAGTTCTAACTGTTCCTTCCTGACCTGCATACAGATTTCTCAAGAGGCAGGTCAGGTGGTCTGGTATTCCCATGTCTTTCAGAATTTTCCACAGTTTATTGTGATCCACACAGTTAAAGGCTTTGGCATAGTCAGTAAAGAAGAAATAGATGTTTTTTCTGGAACTCTCTTGCTTTTTCAAAGATCCAGCGGATGTTGGCAATTTGATCTCTGGTTCTTCTGCCTTTTCTAAAACCAGCTTGAACATCAGGAAGTTCACGGTTCACATATTGCTGAAGCCTGGCTTGGAGAATTTTGAGCATTACTTTACTAGCGTGTGAGATGAGTGCAATTGTGCGGTAGTTTGAGCATTCTTTGGAATTGCCTTTCTTTGGGATTGGAATGAAAACTGACCTTTTCCAGTCCTGTGGCCACTGCTGAGTTTTCCAAATTTGCTGGCATATTGAGTGCAGCACTTTCACAGCATCATCTTTCAGGATTTGGAATAGCTCAACTGGAATTCCATCACCTCCACTAGCTTTGTTCGTAGTGATGCTTTCTAAGGCCCACTTGACTTCACATTCCAGGATGTCTGGCTCTAGGTCAGTGATCACACCATCATGATTACCTGGGTCATGAAGATCTTTTTTGTACAGTTCTTCTGTGTATTCTTGCCATCTTTTCTTAATATCTTCTGCTTCTGTTAGATCCATAACATTCCTGTCCTTTATTGAGCCCATCTTTGCATGAAATGTTCCTTTGGTATCTCTGATTTTCTTGAAGAGATCCCTAGTCTTTCCCATTCTGTTGTTTTCCTCTATTTCTTTGCATTGATCGCTGAAGAAGGCTTTCTTATCTCTTCTTGCTATTCTTTGGAACTCTGCATTCAGATGCTTATATATTTCCTTTCCTCTTTGCTTTTCACTTCTCTTCTTTTCACAGCTATTTGTAAGGCCTCCCCAGACAGCCATTTTGCTTTTTTGCATTTCTTTTCCATGGGGATGGTCTTGATCCCTGTCTCCTGTACAGTGTCACGAACCTCATTCCATAGTTCATCAGGCACTCTATCTATCAGATCTAGGCCCTTAAATCTATTTCTCACTTCCACTGTATAATCATAAGGGATTTGATTTAGGTCATACATGAATGGTATAGTGATTTTCCCTACTTTCTTCAATTGAAGTCTGAATTTGGCAATAAGGAGTTCATGGTCTGAGCCACAGTCAGCTCCTGGTCTTGATTTTGCTGACTGTATAGAGCTGCTCCATCTTTGGCTGCAAAGAATATAATCAATCTGATTTCAGTGTTGACCATCTGGTGATGTCCATGTTTAGAGTCTTCTCTTGTGTTGTTGGAAGAGGGTGTTTGTTATGACCAGTGCGTTTTCTTGGCAAAACTCTATTAGTCTTTGCCCTGCTTCATTCCGTGTTCCAAGGCCAAATTTGCCTGTTACTCCAGGTGTTTCTTGACTTCCTACTTTTGCATTCCAGCCCTCTATAATGTAAAGGACATCTTTTGGGGTGTTAGTTCTAAAAGGTCTTTAGGTCTTCATAGAACCGTTCAACTTCAGCTTCTTCAGACTTACTGGTTGGGGCATAGACTTGGATTACTGTGATATTGAATGGTTTGCCTTGGAAACGAACAGAGATCATTCTGTTGTTTTTGAGATTGCATCCAAGTACTGCATTTCGGACTCCTTTGTTGACCATGATGTTTACTCCATTTCTTCTGAGGGATTCCTGCCCGCAGTAGTAGATATAATGGTCATCTGAGTTAAATTCACCCATTCCTGTCCATTTCAGTTCGCTGATTCCTAGAATGTCGACATTCACTCTTGCCATCTGTCGTTTGACCACTTCCAATTTGCCTTGATTCATGGACCTGACATTCCAAAATAGTAAAAAATAAGGCACTATTCCCTATTGACAAAGAGTTTATCATCTACTAAGGAGACATCTATGAGAACAGTTGTCATAAAATAACAAAATACAAAATGATGGTTGAAATAAATATAAAGTACTGGAGAAATAGGGGAGGGAAAGACAGTGCTTTAAGTTGTAAGTCAGCAGGTGATTTCTTGAAAATTGACATAATGAATTTATCATTTATGTTTTTCTATTCTTCCAAGCAGATCCTTTCTTCATAAATAAGTTTCATTTCAACCTCTACATGAATCAGTGCATACTTCAAATTTGAGGTGTATAAAATAATGTATGGCTTTATTGTATTTTGGAACCTGGAACTTGATGGAATAATACTATTTTATTATTATGTTGCTTTAAACTCCTTATGAAAACAAAAAGTAGTGACAGAATGATGTGACTATTCAATAGGCATATGGAAAATAATGTAACTAATTGAAAGAGGTTTTTTTTTTCTTCCCTTGAACTAGCTTTTCACTGTAGTAACAAATTTTAAGCAATTTGTCAAAGCAGTTTCTTTATCTAAATATCTGCATAATACCCAGTTGAAAATAGCTGAAACCTAGGATTGATTTGAAGCAGAAGTTTAATTGTGCCTCCTTTTTTTGAAATATATGTATGCACAGTACCTCTTTTTATGTATAACCCATATACTTATTTTTAAGTGATGCAACCTTCATTGAGTAAGCCAAAGTATAACAAAAACACATAAATCATTTAGTCATCTACTCTTGACTAGGATTATTGTTTTGTTATCTCAAAAAAGGTGTCTTAGAGAAAGAAGACAATGGTAAACTGAAATTTAAAGTATAATAGTTTATAATTTATTTTGCATATGTTTGGGAAATGCATCAGTTGGTAAACACTGAGCTTAAAGTAGATCTCAATGTGTCTGTAATTTGGAGAAATGGCAAGAGATATGAATAAATACATTGATACATTGGGCTTTCTTGTGTAGGAAGGACTCTAGTACAAGGATTGACCCTTTGTTTAGTAAATACACTTTTAGCAGAAGTGGTACTTGGCATGTGTCTCGGACCATTAATCAACTACCTCATTTGATACTATAATTCCAGCCCTAGTAAAAACTGATCTGTGCAAGGTTAATACTTGAACACTAGAGGCTTTATGAAGAACAGTTGACCTTTTGAAAACATTACTATTAATAAAAATTTCCACTCTAATGTTCTGTGTTCCTCTAACTAAAAATGAAAGAACAAACTTTTCAACATAAACAAATAGCTCTGAAAAGCCCCATATCCATCTTGTGACTGGTCTTTGTGACCTTTCCAACTCTGCGATCACCTAATGTTATTGTAGTATGATAGTATTATCATTTGGCATGATGTCCAATTAGTTAGTGGTTAAAAACAAATTGTGGGTGGAAAATGAGAAATCATGTTTCTGAGGTTATTCTGCTCAATCAGTCCACAATTGTTTAAGCGTCACTTCAGTTCAGTTCAGTCGCTCAGTCATGTCCGAATCTTTGTGACCCCATGAATCGAAGCACGCCAGGCCTCCCTGTCCATCACCAACTCTTGGAGTTCACTCAAACTCACGTCCATTCAGCCATCTCATCCTCTGTCGTCCCCTTCTCCTCCTGCCCCCAATCCCTCCCAGTTTCAGAGTCTTTCCCAATGAGTCAACTCAACTGTTTGAAAAAATAAAATAACTATTTCTAGAAAACAGTTCATTTATATTGACAGCCACAGGTAACCAATACACTAACACCCATTTTCCTTTCCTACACAGCATCTCCCACCTCAGAATTTGATTGCATCAAATTAGAGATAGTGTGAAAGTGTTATGTTTATTTTTACCTTTTAAAATTCTGTTTCTTAGATTTAACTATTAAACCATTATATTTATTCCTGCTATCAGTTTTATACTTACAGTGAGTGAAATCACTTGCCTGATTGCATCATAAGGCCTAGTTTATTTTCATAAAATTGACAATATATAGAAGTCCATATACCTCCAGAATTTGGGCCTCTGTAAAGCAGTTTAGCATAGATAATAGGACATATGAATAAGAGTTATAAGACCCTCAGACTTTGCCAGTGATTTATTCTATAACCTTGAATAAATTGCCTAGTTACTTTTCGTATCTTGAAAGTGAAACTTGTCTTACTTACCTCACATTGATGCCTCAATAATTAAAATGAAAGTGTTTTAAAGGTCTTTGGGGGAAATATGCTATGAATGCATATGATATTATTTTCCCCTTTCTCTTAACTCCATTAGGCACAGTCTACTGATTCCCAGTTGCTATTAGTTGTTAAATGGCTAAGGAATTTTTATTGCTAACTGAGAATTTTATTGCTAACTGAGAATTCCTCTTTGCCAAATACTATGCTTGGTGCTTTACATGGATTATCTCTTATTCCCATGATAGTCTTATGAGATGGATATTTAATTATGGGCCTATAACACCATGCAAAGAGAAAATATTCGAAATTGCAACATATTGCAAAGTAAAATTGTGAAGGAAGATCTCTATCTTTGACAAGTTTTTGCATTTTTTTATTCTTGATAGCAACATCCCCCCAGGCTCCAGAGACTAAAATATCAAAGTATAAATGACAATTAACAATTTAAAATGCTACTTCATCATATGGAATTTGCATTTTAAAGAGAATAAACTTTTTTAAAAAATGGCACTCTACCAATGACATTTTCAACACCATATACTATGGGTACTTTGCAGTAGTTATCAAGAAATATGCAAAGATACAAAATCACATCACATTAGAATTACCCACTGTTGTTGAGATTAATTTTGGGGAAAATTGCTATAAATATTTCTCTCTCTCTCTACAGTAGCCCACGGTATCTTCTTATTTTAAAATATATAGTTGTGTGGAGAATATGAAATGGCAATCAAAGGGTTAATTGCTTAATATTTAATGTCGGGCATGCTTGGGACAAGATTCCTTTCTCTTAGGGGCACATAATCCAAAGAATTTGGTTCTTCATACTCAATAACTTCAATTTAGTTAAAATCTGAAAATAACCTTTACAGTCCTCATCTTTGACTAGGAAGGAAGTTGTAGAAGCAGTCAAACTATGAGCAACCAAAAAATTGTGTTATATAACTTCCTTTGGAAGCCAGTAGTACTGACTCACAGTGTTCTCCAAACTTCTCCCCACCTGCTCCCACTCAAGCTTCAAAATTCTTATCCATAATCTAGAGAAATAGCTTTTGTCTGGTATGATGACATCTAATGATTCAGTTCATCTGCTACAAAATCAATCATAAGTGTGTGCATCACAGGCTGTATACATACCTAGGGAATTATTTTAAATGATTTGGACATTATTTCCCACTTTACCTATTTCCAATACACACATTTACCAGGAAGTCATTGTTGTTCAGTTGCTCAGTCATGTCCGACATTTTGTGACCCCATCAACTGCAGTATGCCAGGACTCCGTATCCTTCACTATCTCCCAGAGTTTGCTCAACCTCATGTCCATTGAGTCAATGATGACATCCAACCATCTAATCCTCTGTCACCACCTTCTCCTGCCCTCAATCTTTCCCAGCATTAGGGTCTTTTCCAGTGAGTTTGCTTATTGTATCAGGTGGCCAAAGTATTGGAGCTTCAGCTTCAGCATCAGTCCTTCCAATGAATATTTAGGGATGATTTCCTTTAGCATTGACTGCTTTGATCTCCTTGCTGTGCAAGAAACTCTCAAGAGCCTTCTCCAGTATCACAATTCAAAAGCATCAGTTTCTTTATGGTCCAACTCTCACATTCAGTAATACATGACTACTGGAAAGGCCATAGCTTTGGCTATATGGGCCTTTGTTAGATTTCATGTTCACATATTCAAAATCTCTGCACTGTCTAGTGTAGTAGCCTGGAAAATATGATGTGTGTGATTTGAGAGTATGACTAAAACAAAATGTCTAGATTTCATATTGTTTGCTCCTAATTATGGAAATATTATTTTAAATTCACTTTAGGAAAAAGCAAAGGTGATTTGGCTCATGCCATGCTCAGCAGCTTCAGTTGTATCTGACTCTTTGCAACCCCATGGATTGTAGCCCACCAGGCTGCTCTGTCCATGGGATTTTTCTGTCAAGAATACTGGAGTGGGTTTCCATGCCCTTTCCCAGATTTGGCTTATGTATTCTAACTAGTAGCAATGACTACTGATATAATATCATGCCATGATATCATCACAGACAAAGAACCTACTTGAGTTGCTTCTAACTTAAATTATTTCTAGATAGAAGTGCCCCAATACTGGGTTTTAGGGAATTCCCTTTAACCATACCCTGTCCAGCATGTGTTATTTGTAGACTTTTGTTTTGTTTTGGTTTTTGGGCCACACCATACAACATATGGGATTTTATTTCTCCTACTAGGGATTGAATCTCCTGCATTGCAGGCAGATTCTTTACCAGCTTAGCCACCAGGGAAGCATGTGACATATTCTCACCACCTCTTCTTATCCAAGCTATCATAATCTCTTGCCTATAAAATTACACCTTACAAATTGATTTCCTTTCTTCTGCCCTTGTCTTCACTGTAGTGTATTCTCAACAAACAAGCCAGAATAATTTATTCAAAACAGGAATCAGAGCATGTTGTTCCCTTCTCACAACTCTCAAACGATATAACATTTAAAGTAAAAATCCAGGTCATCCAAATAGTCAAATGCCCTCATGATTTTCTCCTTATTTTCTACCACTCTGTTTATTACTATTTTGCTCCACTTAGTTCTTACATTTCATCTGTGCTTAGCTCCATTTCTGGAACTTTAGTTAACATGAGGTAGATGTTACTCGGTGCTGTTTGTTCTCTGTAGCTTCCTTGTAATAAATTAGAGTGGTCTGGGCAAGTGAGGGCACTTCCTAACTGCCACAGCTCATATCTCAGGGCACGGCACTAACTCTTTGATAAGAAAGCTCTCTTTGCTATGGCTTGACTAGAAGAGACTGACTTTCCAGGTAATCCAGTAGTACTCAAATTAACTAACAAATCTCACCTGTTCATTTTATCTAGTACTTCCCAGGCACCTTTGACTTTTGTGTTTTATGTTGACTTTTTTATTGTTTTATAATTTGAGAGTCACAACTACTCTTAAAATCAGGGAAATTCGACATACATAATGGAAAACGTAGGTCTTAATTTTATGTTTGGCTATTGCACATTGTTCAAACTGGAATGTATAATAGGAACAAGTTGCAACATACACTTAATTAAGTACCATGCAAACACATTACCAGGGCAGTTTCTGTAGGCACAGCTCCAGTAACAATGTGAGTTCATGCTAAATCATATTTACCACAACACAGTGAATGTGAGAAACTCTGAAGCAAACATTTTTCCATTAACATTTTGCTACCATCACATGCATATAAAGTAGAAATTGCAGACATTTTCCAGGTTCACAACTCTTACCCCAGAAAACTGTCGATTATTCAAATATCAAATCAGGTATAATTCTGCAAATAATGCTTTGTCTTCCAAAAACTAATCATCAAAATATAATTTAACATAAAAAAGCAAGAATTGAGAGGGAGTGGTTGGGAAACCCAATATTTGTAACAATACAACTTTGAAGAACCTGTTTTTACATGAGACTTGATTTGAATTATCAAAACTCAGCTATACTTAAGGGGGAGAAAAGCGGTGGCAGAAGATGATGAAAAGAATTTTGGATACAAAATGAGCCAGCTTGAATGTTGTGATCACAGTCTTGTGAATTTCTGTTTTCAGAAATGGATTCATCGGGTGTTCAGTTCAGTTCAGTCGCTCAGTCATGTCTGACTCTTTGCCACCCCATGGACTGCAGCATGCCAGGCTTCCCTGTCCATCACCAACTCCCGGAGCTTGCTCTAACTCATGTCCATCAAGTCTGTGATGCCATCCAATCATGTCATCCTCTCTTGTCCCCTTCTCCTCCTGCCTTCAATCTTTCCCAGCATCAGGGTCTTTCCCAGTGAATCAGTTCTTTGCATCAGGTGGGCAAAATATTGGAGCTTCAGCTTCAGCATCAGTCTTTCCAATGAATATTCAGGACTGTTTCCTTTAGGATTGACTGATTTGATCTCCTTGCAGTCCAAGGAACTCTCAAGAGTCTTCTCCAACACCAATTATTGTGTGTAGATTCTTTAAAAGGAAACTTTTATACAATGTCCTCAGAGCCAGTTAGAAAGAAAACAAATGCCATGACAAAAGAAAAAAGAAAGGAAAGAAGAAACAAGGTAGAGAAGTAAGGAGGGATAAAGGAGAAAAGGAGTGAGGGAAGAAAAGAAAGGAAGCAGAGAAAAAAAGAAATATTTATTTAATGTTAAACACTTCATTCTTTCCATACATGTTCTCACTTAATGCTCACAATAACCCAACAAGGTAGGTATTACACCTTTATTTTGAAAAGAGGAAACAGGCTGTGAAAGGTTAAGTGATTCACCTAAGGTTTTGCAGTTATTGGGTGGCTCAGAATTCAAGGCTAGGTTTGCCTGACTCCATGCCCATGTGATCGTTCCCAGTATGTCACACTTCTGAGATCACTCTGACACAGGACTTTGGTTTACAATTCATGGTCCATATAACCCTACAGGCTACCTTATACCATTAATTAAAAAAAATGATATAATTATTCCTATTCTTAAGTTAATATTATGCATTTAGAATTTCTGATTTTAATAAAAATGCAGATATAATATCACTACATCTCATCAAAAGTAGGGATTTCCCTAATTCTGTAGAGATTTGGTTGCAGATTTTTCTGCAGAAAAGCAGGAGCAAATGGAGGGAGTGGTTTCTTTGCCCCATCAAACTCGCCAACTGACTGAAACTATTTTAGAACAACTTCCCAAGGTGTTGTTTTTTTTTTTTTTTTTAACTACATAAAAGGGACACTTTAAGTTCTGGAAGTGTTTTTTTTTTTTTTTTAGTGGGGGCAAATTTACTACTGAAATAGTATAATCTGACAGAGTGAGTCATCTTTTTTTTATTTATTTATTTTTTTCTTTACAATATTGTATTGGTTTTGCCATACATCAACATGCATCCGCCATAGGTGTACACGTGTTCCCCATCCTGAACATCCCTCCCACCTCTCTCCCCATACCATCCCTCTGGGTCATCCCAGTGCACCAGCCCCAAGCTTCCTGTATCATGCATCGAACCTGGACTGTCAATTCGTTTCTTATATGATATTATACATGTTTAAATGCCATTCTCCCAAATCATACCCCCCTTCCTCTCCCACAGAGTCCAAAAGACTGTTCTACACAACTGTGTCTCTTTTGCTGCCTCACATACAGGGCTGTTGTTACCATCTTTCTAAATTCCATATATATGTGTTAGTATACTGTATTGGTGTTTTTCTTTCTGGCTTACTTCACTCTGTATAAAAGGCTCCAGTTTAATCCACCTCATTAGAACTGATTCAAATGTATTCTTTTTAATGGCTGAGTAATACTCCACTGTGTATATGTACCACTGCTTTCTTATCCATTCATCTGCTGATGGACATCTAGGTTGCTTCCATGTCCTGGCTATTATAAACAGTGCTGCAATGAACATTGGGGTACATGTGTCTCTTTCAATTCTGGTTTCCTCAGTGTGTATGCCCAGCAGTGGGATTGCTGGGTCCTATGGAAGTTCTATTTCCAGTTATTTAAGGAATCTCCACACTGTTCTCCATAGTGGCTGTACTAGTTTGCATTCCCACCAACAGTGTAAGGGGGTTCCCGTTTCTCCACATCCTCTCCAGCATTTATTGCTTGGAGACTTTTGGATCGCAGCCATTCTGACTGGTGTGAAATGGTACTTCATTGTGGTTTTGATTTGCATTTCTCTGACAATGAGTGATGTTGAGCATCTTTTCATGTGTTTGTTAGCAATCTGTATGTCTTCTTTGGAGAAATGTCTATTTAGTTCTTTGGCCCATTTTTTGATTGGGTTGTTTGCTTTTCTGGAATTGAGCTGCAGGAGTTGCTTGTACATTTTTGAGATTAGTTGTTTGTCAGTTGCTTCATTTGCTATTATTTTCTCCCATTCTGAAGGCTGTCTTTTCACCTTGCTTATAGTTTCTTTTGTTGTGCAGAAGCTTTTAATTTTAATTAGGTCCCATTTATTTATTTTTGCTTTTATTTCCAATATTCTGGGAGGCGGGTCATAAAGGATCCTGCTGTGATGTATGTCAGAGAGTGTTTTGCCTACGTTCTCCTCTAGGAGTTTTATAGTTTCTGGTCTTATGTTTAGATCTTTAATCCATTTTGAGTTTATTTTTGTGTATGGTGTTAGAAAGTGCTCTAGTTTCATTCTTTTACAAGTGGTTGACCAGTTTTCCCAGCACCACTTGTTAAAGAGATTGTCTTTTCTCCATTGTATATTCTTGCCTCCTTTATCCAAGATAAGGTGTCCATAGGTGCATGGGTTTATCTCTGGGCTTTCTATTTTGTTCCATTGATCTATATTTCTGTCTTTGTGCCAGTACCATACTGTCTTGATGACTGTGGCTTTGTAGTAGAGCCTGAAGTCAGGCAGGTTGATTCATCCAATTCCATTCTTCTTTCTCAAGATTGCTTTGGCTATTCGAGGTTAAGTCAAGTCTTGAAAGTATAATATTGCATGATGGCATTGTTTTGGAAAGAAGGAGTCATAGTTTATTAATTGACTTCTAGGTTTACCATCAGTTCTCCTTTTATTTTTGCTCTATTGATCTTTAAAAACATTAAAACCAAATAAAACATGCACAAGAAATACAATAGTTTGCTATAGAAAATTGATATGAGGGTTTTTTTAGGGGTGATCAAAATGTTCTAGAGTTAGATTGTGGTGATGATTTCACAACTCTGTAAATGTAATAAAACTCACTAAATCATACACTTAACATGAGCAAATTTATATAAATTATATCCCAATAAAACTATATAAATAAGAATTGAATGCAAAAAAACCAAATTACACAGAAGAGTACAGAGTGAAAAATAAAAGGTACAACTTTAAGATTACTTAATAAGTATATACTCCAGTATTCATTCCTGGATAATCCCATGGACAGAGGAGCCTGGCAAGTTGCAATCCATAGGGTCTCATTGAGTCAAACATGACTGAAGTGACTTAATATACACATACACACATAAATGAGAGGGATTCACTAGTGACTCAGTGGTAAAGAATCTGCCTACAGTGGAGGAGACACAAGAGATGTGGGTTCAATCCCTGGGTCAGGAAGATCCCCTGGTGAAGGAAATGGCAACCCACTCCAGTATTCTTGCCTGGGAAATCCCATGGACAGAGAAGCCTGGTGGGCTAACCCCATGGGGTCACAAAAGAGTCGGACACAACTCAGCAACTAAACAACAACATAGCAAATGGGAGCTTTAAAAAGAATTAAAAAATTTAACTCTATAATGCTGTGCTACACAGAGATTTGGCAAATCAGAATTTCTTTCATCACAGTAATAATCTATATAGAAATAGCTAAGAGTTACCAAATATGTACTACATATCTAGTACTGTTCTAAATGTTTTACAAGTATTATCTCAGTTTATATTCACCACAATCTTATGAGTTAAGTAGTATTTTTAACATCTATATTTTACAAATTAGGTGACTGAAGGAAAAAGATTAGTAAGTACCTTTCCAAAATCACATGCTCAGTAAATTTTGAAGCCAGAGTATGCAATGCAGGTGGGTGGATTCTGGAAACCTTGCTCTTAACATTTGTAATAAGCTAATTCAATTCTATCTACCTAATCTTTTATTTTCATCCATTCTTTTAAATTTTAATTGGAGAGTAATTACTTTGCAATATTGTAATGGGTTTTGCCATACATCAACATGAATTGGCCATAAGCATACATGTGTCCCCTCCCTCCTGAATCCCCCTCCCACCTACTTCCTCCTACCTAATCTTAAGACTTGGCCCATGTGCCACAGCATCTGTGAAGTGATCTTCAGATACCTATTTTGCATTGATACCAAACAGTTTTGTTTTTAGATCTTTAAATGTGTGTGTGCTTTATCTTACCAGCTAGACTCACTGAGGACAAAAAGAATGTGAACAAGTGACCATTTTGCATCCTCCACATTGCTTGGCTCAAAATAAGCATAGGACATGCCTAATAAACACAGGTATATTAATTGACTCTTTGGGAAAATTTACTACTATTAATATATGATCTATTGATCAACAACAATAAAGAGCAATATTGCATAGGAACTTGAAATGTTAAGTCCAAGAATCAAGGCAAATTGGAAGTGGTCAAACAGGAGATAGCAAGAGTGAACATCGACATTCTAAGAATCAGCAAACTAAGATGGACTGGAAAGGGTGAATTTGACTCAGATGACCACCACATCTACTTCTGTGGGCAGGAATCCCTTAGAAGAAATGAAGTAGCCATGATAGTCAACAAAAAAGTCCAAAATGCAGGACTTGGATGCAGTCTCAAAAACGACAGATGATCTCTGTTTGTTTCCAAGGCAAACCATTCAATATCACAATAATCCAAGTCTATGCCCCAACAAGTAACGCTGAAGAAGCTGATGTTGAATGGTTCTATGAAGACCTACAAGACCTTCTAGAACTAACACCCCAAAAATATGTCTTTTTCATTATAGGGCACAGGAATGCAAAAGTAGGAAGTCAAGCAATACCTGGAATAACAGGCAAATTTGGCCTTGGAGTACGGAATAAAGCAGGGCAAAGGCTAATAGAGTTCTGCTAAGAGAACGCACTGCTCATAGCAAACATCCTCTTCCAACAACACAAGAGAAGACTCTACACATGGACATCACCAGATGCTCAACACCAAAATCAGATTGATTATATTCTTTGCAGCCAAAGATGGAGAAGCTCTATACAGTCAACAACAACAAGAACACAAAAGACTGGGAGCTGACTGTGGCTCAGATCATGAACTCCTTATTGCCAAATTCAGACTTAAGTTGAAGAAAGTGGGGAAAACTACTAGACCATTCAGGTATGGCCCAAATCAAATCCCTTATGACTATACAGCAGAAGTGAGAAATATATTTAAGGGACTAGATCTGATAAACAGAGTGCCTGATGAACTATGGACAGAGGTTCCTGACATTGTACAGGAGACAGGGATCAAGACCATTCCTAAGAAAAAGAAATTCAAAAAAGCAAAATGGCTGTCTGAGGAGGACTTACAAATAACTGTGAAAAGAAGAGATGTGAAAAGAAGGGAGAAAAGGAAAGATATACCCCTTTAAATGCAGAAGAGTTCCAAAGAATAGCAAGGAGCGATATGAAAGCCTTCCTCAGCGATCAGTGCAAAGAAATAGAGGAAAACAATAGAATGGGAAAGACTAGAAATCTCTTCAAGAAAATCAGACATACCAAGGGAATATTTCATGCAAAGACGGGCTTGATAAAGGACAGAAATGGTATGGCCCTAACAAGCAGAAGATATTAAGAAGAGGTGGCAAGAAGACACAGAAGAACTGTACAAAAAAGATCTTCACAACCCAGATAATTACAATGGTATGATCTCTCACCTAGAGCCAGACACCCTGGAATGTGAAGGCAAGTGGGCCTTAGGAAGCATCACTACAAACAAAGCTAGCAGAGGTGATGGAATTCCAGTTGAACTATTTCAAATTCTGACAGATGATGCTGTGAAAGTGCTGCACTCAATATGCCAGCAAATTTGGAAAACTCAGCAGTGGCCACAGGACTGGAAAAGGTCAGTTTTCATTCCAATCCCAAAGAAAGGCAATGCCAAAGAATGCTCAAAACTACCGCACAATTGCACTCATCTCACATGCTAGTAAAGTAATGGTCAAAATTCTCCAAGCCAGGCTTCAACAATACGTGAACCAAGAACTTCCAGATGTTCAAGCTGGTTTTAGAAAAGGCAGAGGAACCAGAGATCCAATTGCCAACATCCGCTGGATCATGGAAAAGGCAAGAAAGTTCCAGAAAAACATCTATTTCTGCTTTATTGACTATGCCAAAGCCTTTGACCGTGTGGATCCCAATAAACTGTGGAAAATTCTGAAAGAGATGGGAATACCAGACCACTTGACCTTCCTTTTGAGAAACCTATATGCGGGTCAGGAAACAACAGTTAGAACTGGACATGGAACAACAGACTGGTTCCAAATAGGAAAAACGAGTACGTCAAGGCTGTATATTGCCACCCTGCTTATTTAACTTGTATGCAGAGTACATCATGAGAAATGCTGGGCTGGAGGAAGCACAAGCTGGAATCAAGTTTGCTGGGAGAAATATCAATAACCTCAGATATGCAGATGACACCACTCTTATGGCAGAAAGTGAAGAGGAACTAAAAAGCCTGTTGGTGAAAGTGAAAGAGGAGAGTGAAATGTTGGCTTAAAGCTCAACATTCAGAAAACTAAGATCATGGCATCTGGTCCCACCACTTCATGTCAAATAGATGAGAAAACAGTGGCTGACTTTATTTTTTGGGGCTCCAAAATCACTGGAGATGGTGACTGCAGCCATGAAATTAAAAGACACTTACTTCTTGGAAAGAAAGTTATGACCAACCTAGACAGTATATTCAAAAGCAGAGACATTACTTTGTTAACAAAGGTTTGTCTAGTCATGGCTATTGGGTTTCCTTTAGTCATGTGTGGATGTGAGAGTTGGGGTATAAAACAGCTGAGTGCCGAAGAATTGATGCTTTTGAACTGTGTTTTTCGAGAAGACTCTTGACAGTCCCTTGGACTGCAAGGAGATCCAATCAGTCCATCCTAAAGGAGATCAGTCCTGGGTGTTCTTTGAAAGGACTGATGTTGAAGCTGAAGCTCCAGTACTTTGGCCACCTGATGCCAAGAGCTGACTCTTTGGAAAAGATTCTGGGGAAGATTGAGGGCTGGAGGAGAATGGGACGACAGAGGATGAGATGGCTGGATGGCATCACTGACTCAATGGACATGGGTTTGGGTAGACTCTGGGAGTTGGTGATTTATAGGGAGGCCTGGGGTGCTGTGGTTCATGGGGTAGCAAAAAGTTGGACGTGGCTGAATGACTGAACTGGACTGATCTGAACTGATCAGCTACAGTAAAGAAGAGACTTGAGGCACGTCTCTTCTTGTAAATTCCTCCTGCCAGCAGCTCACTAATTGAGGGATTAAGTCATTTAATTTAAGAACCAGCATTTATAGTGAATTGATGAAACTCATTAGGTAATTGCCCTTCTACACTCTGCCTGAGTAGACATACTGAGAAGAATTTATTTCTGGTATCAATCAAAAATATGTGTTGTGCTCACTTAATTCATAACATTTATGTTGAGGCATATAATAGCCCATTGTTCTTCTGGATCCAAACAAAATGGTTTGGTAATTGAAACAGCCTTCTGTGGAGGTCTTCTTGGTACTTCATTGCCTGAGAAACCAATATAAATATGTCTCAAGAAAAATTCCTATGCAAAATGAAACAAAAAGCTTTACAGTGGGATTGCAGTGTATGAAGTTCTGGTTAAAAATAAAAGGACACAGAAACATGATCCTTGCTTCTTGGAAGTATAATATTTTTTTAAGATTCAAAAATGTTTTCTATAATGGATAGGAACAATAAACACCAAAGTGTTAGCAATAACTCCTACTGGAGAGTGGATTCAGATAAGGTGAGCATGTCTAACAGACCTGCCACTTTTTACAGGATATATGTCTGTAGTGTTTAAATTTTCTACAATATGAATATGTTCATACAGTATTTGTGTAATGTTAAAAAAAAAACAGTACTTTAAAATAAAAAAGAAACTTTATAGCTTTGTGATTGTTACTTTAAATGGCGATGGATTTTGATGAAAAGGAGTAAGCAGAAAGTAATGCTAGGAAATGTTCTTGCCTGGAGAATCCCAGGGACGGGGAGCCTGGTGGGCTGCCATCTATGGGGTCGCACAGAGTTGGACACGACTGAAACGACTTAGCAAGCAAGCAAGCAAGCAATGCTAGGAAAACATGAAGGGGAACCCAGCTTCTTCAGCAAACTCACTCTCAATCTCTTTCTCTCTCACTTTCCTCATTAAACATCCTTTCCACTTCTCAGTGCCTCCTGTCAGATTAATCACACTTTGGGAAAAAGGAATTGAAACATTTTGCAAGACAAAAGACTTACTGGTTAAATAGCTGAACTTTTCAGTTGAACCAAAACTTTAACAGTGAGTATTGTTTTACTCTTTATGTATTTTTGAGCTTGAAAATGGTACTTAAATACACCAAGATTTGTATTCAGAAAATAAATCAGAAGTGTTTTCAAATAAAAGTTTAAGAAAGAGACTTTCTAGTTTTGTTTCTTGATATTAAAAGTGTAGGGAATCTGTATGATCAGAATAATCCAGATGCCAAGTTCCTATTGTTTTCATTTTTTTAAATTATTTATTTATATTCATTGGTCTTCTCTTCTTGAATTATTTTTATGGGCAGGTAAAAACTGCCATTTTCTAGTGCTCAGTGAATACTTTTTCTGTGGTTTTGTAAGGAGTCCTCACTAGAGGCATATTTTGTTGGGGCACAAAGCCAACTTGAGGCTCCAAGTTTATTATTTTCAGATATTCTTTCCAAAGAATGTGGTGTGACCAGGAGTAACAAAAAGGAAAGAAACAAGGCTATCCTTATGATAGCAAAACTACATAATTTTAAATCCCTTGCCCCAAATAAAATAAACAAGTAACTGTCTTATTTGCTTTCTGGAAGTGAAAGAGTTAAAACAGGGATTTCCCTGGAAGTCCTGCAGTTGAAAATCTGTGCTTCCACTGAGAAAAGAGAGTTAAATCTGTCATTCTCTTCCTCCTTCATTCCCACCTGTCTCTGAATGCCTCTAAAGGATATCATGACATATTACTGGCTTTGTCTGTCAGACTCTTAGATATGATCTTTGAACATGTTTACTAAAATCATCAGGGGTTCTTGCTTAGAAAACATACTTTAAATATACAATTTGCATAAATGCCAATCACAGAATAACCATGTAAAATGATAGAACAAATATAGGCCATTATAGCCCACATGAATCATTCAACAGATTTCAAAATCAATTAGCTTAATGACATCCTAGATTGTTAGCTAGATTCCTAACATCCAGAAAGGAGTCCTTTCTGGTTGGAGACAAAAAGCAGGCACACTCATGTCTCCAGACCAAAAGGATGACTATCATGATACAGCTCATATGACACACCTTTGCTTGCTATACCATAAGACCTTGCATCTATTGCCTTCACTGAGGATAACTAAAACTTGAAATACACAAAACGAAAGAAAAGAAACAATTTAAGTATTTTTTTTTTTAAGTTTCAGGTCTTCCCCAATCACAGTGCAGCAAGGCCAATTCTCGCAGAAACCCCCACATGTGCATGAGTGGGAGAGGAGAAAGAGAAAAAAACGGTGATCATGGAGGAAGAAGGTACTGGAAAAAAAGTAAACTTCAAACCTGAGGGCAGGAGCACTAAAACCAAAATACATGTATTATTTATAGAAAATATTTTCTGTTTTAATCTTCTCTTTTTAAATGAGGACTCATACTTTAAAAAAAAACACATCTGTTTAGCAAAAAAAAAAAAAAAAAACAAGTTGAGAACTTTTAATTTATTTTAAGGACTGCAAATGCCAGTGTACTTTTTTAATTTGCAGTTTCTGTAAACAACTTGTATAATAGAAAAGCAGAGAAATAAATTTCCCTCCCCTTCAGATGTACCTCACGTTTGTTTTAAAGCATAGTATTTAGTCCAGATTTGAGAAGGTTTGGGGTGAACAAGGTAAGAAAGATTTTTTTTTTTTTTTTTTTTTTGGCATCAGATCTTTCTGCCTGCCTCTCAGCTTGCTTCAGAAAATAAAAAAATCACAATAGTAATCAGAACATACATAACCTTGGAACAGAAAGAAATGCTGTGGACCAGAGAACTCCAAGAATTGTTCAAAACAAAAAGTGCTACCCTAGGAAAAGTACTCTTCATACATTTGAAATCTTTAGAGCAACTTTAAGGCTTGTAAATACATAGAACAAATATTAAAAAAAAAAAAAAAGAAATTGACTCAGTACTATTTCTTTTCACTTTCAAAATATAAAAAACAAAATAAAGGCAAACATTGCAAGTTTAAAAAAAAAAAAAAAAACACACACACAACAAGAACAACATGATAAATAAAACCTATGGCCCCAGCAAAGAATGTCCTTTTCTTCAGAATACTTACCCATGTTTAATCCCAGTGCCATTCATAAATTTAACATGAAAAGACTCTTTTGAAGACATTGCCAGTTTCCTTGTTTCTGCTCCAACTGATTGATTCTAATAAAGTACACACTCTGGACATCCTTGACTTCTAAATAATCCATTACTTTGCCTTTCAGCCTCCTATGATATTTTTCAGAATAATTGAATGGATTAATTTTACTCTTTTCCTTTTTCTTTCTCGTTCATTCCTTCTTCCTCCCTCCTTCCCTTCCATTTTTCAAACTTTCTTCCTTTTTTTATTCACAGAGCAAATAATTATTAAGCACTTACTATGTGTCAAGTACTGGCTAGGTGACAGGTATATGAAATAGGCCTCTGCCTTCCAGGAGCTCACAGTCTATGAAGGTATGCAGATTAGTAAACCGATCAGTTCAGTTCAGTCACTCAGTCATGTCCTACTGTTTGCAACCCCATTACTGTAGCACGCCACGCTTCCCAGTCCATCACCAACTCCTGGAGCTTGCTTAAAACTCATGTCCATTGAGTTGGTGATGCCATCCTACTATCTCATCCTCTGTTATCCCTTTCTTCTCCTGCCTTCAATCTTTCCGAGCATCAGGGTCTTTTCCAATGAGTCAGTTTTCCGCATCAGGTAGCCAAAGTATTGGAGCTTCAGCTTCACCATCATTCCTTCCAATGAATATTCAGGACTGATTTCCTTTAGGATTGACTGACCCGATCTCCTTGCAGTCCAAGGGATTCTGAAGAGTCTTCTCCAACACCACAGTTAAAAACATCAATTTTTCAGCACTCAGCTTTCTTTATGGCCCGACTCTCATATCCATACATGACTACTGGAAAAACCATGGCTTTGACTAAATGGACCTTTGTTGGCAATGTCTGTGCTTTTAATATGCTGTCTAGGTTGGTCATAGTTTTTCTTCCAAGGAGCAAGTGTCTTTTAATTTCATGGCTGCAGTCACCATCTGCAGTGATTTTGGAGCCCAAGAAAATAAAGTCTCTTACTGTTTCCACTGTTTCCCCATCTATTTGCCATGGAGTGATGGGACCAGATGCCATGATCTTAGATTTTAAATTTTGAGTTTTAAGCCAACTTTTTCACTCTCCTCTTTCACTTTCATCAAGAGGCTCTTTAGTTCCTCTTTGCTTTCTGCCATAAAGGTGGTGTCATCTGCATATCTGAGGTTATTGATATTTCTCCTAGCAATCTTGATTCCAGCTTGTGCTTCATCCAGCCTGGCATTTCTCATGATGTACTCTGCATATAAGTTAAATAAGCAGGGTGATAACATACAGACTTGACATAATCTTTTCCCAATCTGGATCCAGTTCATTGTTCCAGTAAATTGACAATTATGATATAATATGATAAGTACCAGAGTAAGTGAAGTCTGAGACACTTTGTAAGCATGAAAATTGTACTTACCCAAAGTCAAAATAGAAGAAAATAAAACTGAAACTTGTTGGATACATATGAACTGGTGTATAAGTTATTGTATAGTAAAATGCTTTTTGAATTTATTAGCTGAATATTTCTGTTTAGCTATAGTGTGGAGATGAATTTAGGGAGAAGCAAGCTACAGTAAGGACTGCCAGTTAAGAGATTGTTGCAACAGTCCATATAAGAAATAATGTTAATTTGATTTAAAGTGGTGACAATGAATATGAAAAGACATTGATGAATTGAACATTTATCTATAAAAGAAGATAGAATCAACCTGATTCAGCAGTTGATTAAATACAGCAGATGAGAGGAAAGAAAAATCAAAGATTAAATATATCAAAGATTACAAGGGTTACATGGGATAGTTAGGGAGTTTGGGATGAACGTGCACACACTGCTCTATTTAAAATGGAGAACCAACAAAGACCTGCTGTATAGAACAGGGAATTCTGCTCCATGTTATGTGGCAGCCCGAATGGGAAGGGAATTTGAGGGAGAATGGATACACATATAGGTATGGCTGAGTCATTTTGCTGTCCACCTGAAACTACCGCAACATTGTTAATTGGCTATACTTCAATACAAAATAATAAAATGTTTAATAATAAAAACAGGTCATTCCATTCCACACTGAAAAAAAAAAAAGAAATGGACAAATTGAAGACTTATTAGGACTATAGAATCAACGTGATAATGTAGGAGATGAGCGTGAAGGAGGAATCAAAGATGACACCCAAATTATGAATTGTAGAATTAGATAGACAGTGGTGGCATTTGTTGGGACAGGGAACACAGAAAAACAAATTTGATATGTGGGGATAGAGATAAGTTCAAATATGGATGTGTTGCTTATGAAATGGTTGATAAATATCCAAGTGAAAATGTTCAGTAAGCAATTGGATAGTTGATCTGGAACCTAGGAGAAATATCTGGGGTAAGTGATAGAGATTTGAGGGTCATAAACTGAGGTAGCTGCTCCAATTATGAGAATATGTGAGATCTATGGAGAATGCACAGAGTAAGAAAAAGATTCAAGGTACTAACATGTAGAAAACTAATAGGCTAACCAATTTGCACAGAATGACACCTCTACCATAATGTATATTTTCTTCATCTGAATACTTAATGGATTATTTATCTATTCATTCAACAAGTTTTTATCAAGTACATACTATAGGCCATACATAAAGTATAAAAAATACATGTGCTGTCACCAGGACAGAACTCATGGGTACTGAGAAAAAAAAAAAAACCAAAGGGTATCATGAAGGTACCCATTTGCCTTCTACAAAAGTGCTTGACAAATGGTTCAAATAATCATTTTAAAAATAAAATCAAATCTTGTGAATTATTTTATCAAAATTAATGAACAAAATGAAAGCACAAAAATGGTTTCAATCACATTGCCTTCAGTAGAATATAGAGATTTCATGGTAAAATTCTTTATAAAATAAAATATTTGACTCAGGTGTTATATTACAAAGTAGAGAAAACGAAACATAGATTATCTGTGCCATTGAATCAGATTGCTTATGACTCCACTCATTGCATCTTTCAGGTCACCACTAAGAGGGTGTTTGAAAAACTTGTCTGCACTGATTAAGCACTATTCCTCAAGGAGTTTCCTGGAACCATCCTGCACAGTGATGATGATAATGATAATTTAGCTTGCAATTGATGACTCAGAATCACTATACTAATCAGGTCTAAAACTCGTCATATTGAGATAAACTTTGTTTATAGAATTTTGCCTTTTTTATTAGTTAGGATGTATACTGTTTAAGTTAAAAGACAAAAAGATGACTGAAGTATTGTTAGCAATATTTTGTACATGGATTATTACTTTTATGTCTATTGTGCTGGGTAGTCATTTATGAACATAAATATTGAATTGAACCTTAAGTATAAGAAGTATTCCACCATGAAATATGTAAGAAATAAAAAAAAAATTAAAGGCTAGCTCTGCATACAAATTAACAAACATGGTCATTCTTTTCTGATAAATATTAGTGATTTTAGGGTAATCAAAGGAGAACTTAATTCAACTTAATCATTAGAATTGGTAATAGAAAAATAAACAGATTACTCTACATAACACTTTAAAAAGAAATATCAGAGGATTTCCCTGGTGGGCCAGTGGTTGAGAATATGCCTTCCAATGCAGGGTATGTGGATCAAATCCCTGATTGGGGAACTAAAATCATACATGCACCCGGGTAACTAAGCTGGCATACCACAACTAGAGAAAGCCCACATACTGCAACTAAGAACCTGTGCACCACTATAAAGACCCAGTGCAGCCAAAAAAAAAAAAAAAATTATCAACAAGGCCTTAACTTTGATGAAAGGTACATGTTGTTGATTTCAACACTTTAGTGTAAGAATGTTGAAATTATTTTGTTCCTTCATCATTTCATTGACAGATTTTATTTGAAAAGAGAAAGGGAGCATATAGAATAAGCAAAGTGTTACAATGTGGTCTCTATAAAAATTGAAATTGGGTTCTTAAAAGAGGAGGAAGAACATTTCTGAAGTGGGACATTACTGTATTTAGTGCTCTGAAGCGGAGAAGACAATGGCACCCCACTCCAGTACTCTTGCCTGGAGAATCCCAGGGATGGGGGAGCCTGGTGGGCTGCCGTCTATGGGGTCGCACAGAGTCGGACACGACTGAAGCAACTTAGCAGCAGCAGCAGTGCTCTGAAGAACTGGCCCATATTATATATTAATGCATATATATATAATCTAGAAAAATGGTACTGATGAACATATTTGCAAGGCAGGAATACAGATGCAGATGTAGAGAATGGACTTATTGATGCAGTTGGGGAAGGAAGGAGGGGGTGAATTGAGAGAGTAGCACTGACATATATGCACTACCATGTGTAAAATAGGTAGCTACTGGGAAGCAGCTGTATAGTACAGGGAACTCACCTCTGTGCTCTGTGATGACCAAGAGGGATAGGATAAGGGGGTGTGAGGGAGGCTCAAGAGGGAGGGGACATATGTATACTTACAGTTGATTCACACTGTTGTATGGCAGAAACCAACACAACATTGTAAAGCAATTATCTACTAATTAAAAATAATTTTTTTAAATGACTGTCAACAGTACCTCATATCTGAGTGGGTAGTCTGGGTTAGGTTTTGCATTACTCTATAATTTAATAGTTTTGTATGGCTATTAAGCTAAGAAGGTGACTTCTTTGGGGTTCATTTATAGTAGCACCATATATAAGCACTAAATTTTAATTGAATTATTCTGTCTTATGATATATGCTTTTTCAGTGTATTGTCTTAAGTCTCAAATAGGTATTGGTTTGAATTCTAGCTCTGCCACTTAAAGTTGTGTAGCTTTGGAAAATCAGTTTAACCTTGCTTACTCTTGGTTTCTTTATTTGTAAAATGTGAATAATTACATTATCTACCTTAAATAATTGTCTTGAGGATTAAATGATACATAGAGTATCAAGGTTATGCATAGTACAAGAACCTGGAATGTGGTAAGTACTCTATTCATGTAAGCTTTTATATCATCTTCTGTGATTTTGGTCATTTCTCTTTTCAGGGGGCAAATAATTTTCAAAAAGTTAGCACAGCTTCAATCAGTAGTTTTTTTTCCTATTGGTTTAGCTGAAAATTTCATTCAGGTTTTTCTGTACCATCTTACAAACTTTGGGGCCTACTCAATATATCTACAAAACAGAGATTCCATCTAAAATGAAATTAAGATCCTACAAGATTTAAGCTCTAAAATCAAGCAACTCAACATAGAAAATGAAGCAGCAGATGATTTAATTGGTTTGATGCTTTCTGATTCCTATATCTGGGTTTATACTCAAGTGTTAAAATTGTGACACATATCCCTGTTTTCAACTGTTACCTACATTCACTATTTTCAAGTATTCCCATCATGAAGTGTCTTGGCAATTGGACCGGGTTTATAATTCAATATGAAAATCCTTGGTGAACGAGGGAGCATCTTAGAGACTTAAGGACTCCAGAGCTTTAAGAAAATGAGTTAGGGCCTTTTTTAATTCATTTTTTGGTGTTTTGGAGAGAGAGAGGACAAAAATTATATTGGATAAGGGGTAATAGCTCAGGTATTTTTAATGTCACAGTATGAGCTTTAATGGGCTGGCAGAAATGTCACCTAGAATTCTCATGATCACAGAAGCAGCAGTAATTAATTATTTCACAATGCTTGATGCAGACACACCCTTATTGTCCTTGGTTTCTTCACTGCATCTCATTTCCTAATGAGGTCTAGGCAAGAAGCTCTGAATGTGAAAGTCCATTGGTTGGTTGTTGAGGAAAGTTGAAGTCTATCTGGACAAAATTATGACATGCATAACATACAATTAAAATTCATAGCATTCTCCTTTTGGAAAAATTCCCTCATAGTACATGTTTTTTTGTTTTAATTTTTATTGAAATGTAGTTGATTTACAATATTGTGAATGTTACTGGTGTACATCAAAGTGAATTGGTTAAATATATACATATATCCACTCTTTTTTAGATTCTTTTCTGGTATAAGTCATTAAAGAGTATTGAGTAGAGTTCCCTGTGCTATGCAGTAGGTCCTTATTAGTTATCTATTTTATATATAGTAGTGTGTATATGTCAATCTCAATTTCCCAACTGTCCCTCCACCTCTTACCCCCAGGAAACCATAAGTTTGTTTTCTATATTGGTCAGTATACTGCTGTTTTTCAGGAAAGTTTATTTGAACCCATTTATTAGATTCCTCATATAAGTGATATCATGATTTGTGGATTAAAGATTTACTGAGCATGGCCCCACCCAACAGAACAAGACCCAGTTTCCCCCTCAGTCAGACTTTGCCATCAGGAAGTTTCCATAAGCCTCTTATCCTTCCCCATCAGAAGGCAGACAGACTGAAAACCACAGTCACAGAAAACTAACCAATCTGATCACATGAACCACAGCCTTGTCTAACTCAATGAAACTATGAACCATGCCATGTAGGGCCACCCAAGACAGACAAGATGGTGGAGAGTTCTGACAAAATGTGGTCCACTGGAGAATGGAATGGCAACCCACTTCAGTATTCTTGCCTTGAGAACCCCATGAACAGCATGAAAAGGCAAAAAGATAGAACACTGAAAGATCCTCAGGTTGGTAGGTGCCAAATATGCTACTGGAGAAGAGTGGAGAAATAACTCCAGAAAGAATGGAGAGATGGAGCTAAAACAAAAACAACACCCAGTTGTGGATGTGACTGGTGATGGAAGCAAAGTCTGATGCTGTACAGGGCAATATTGCATAGGAACCTGGAATGTTAGGTCTGTGAATCAAGGCAAATTGGTAGTGGTCAAACAGGAGATGGCAAGAGTGAACATCAGCATT
The DNA here is from genome assembly GCF_029378745.1 of Bos indicus. Taxonomy (NCBI): domain Eukaryota; kingdom Metazoa; phylum Chordata; class Mammalia; order Artiodactyla; family Bovidae; genus Bos; species Bos indicus. The sequence goes on from NC_091789.1 coordinate 72,595,957, forward strand.
TTAGGAATCAGCGAACTAAAATGGACTGGAATGGGTGAATTTAACTCAGATAACCATTATATTTACTACTGTGGGCAAGAATCCCTTAGAAGAAATGGAGTACACATCATAGTCAACAAAATAGTCTGAAACGCACTACTTGGATGCAATCTCAAAAATGACAGAATGATCTCTGTTCATTTCCAAGGCAAACTATTCAATATCACAGTAAACCAAATCTATGCCCCGACATGTAATGCTGAAGAAACTGAAGTTGAATGGTTCTATGAAGACCTACAAGACCTTCTAGAATTAACACCCAAAAAAGGTGTCCTTTTCATTATAGGGGACTGGAATGCAAAAGTAGGAAGTCAAGAAACACCTGGAGTAACAGGCAATTTTGGCCATGGAGTACAGAATGAAGCAGGACAAAGGCTAATAGAGTTTTGACAAGAGAATGCACTGGTCATAGCAAACACCTTCTTCCAACAACACAAGAGACAGCTCTACACATGGACATAACCAGATGGTCAATACTGAAATCAGATTGATTACACTCTTTGCAGCCAAAGATGGAGAAGTTTTATACAGTCAGCATAAAAACAAGACTGGAAGCTGACTGGCTCAGATCATGAACTCCTTATTGCCAAATTCAGACTTAAATTGAAAAATTAGGGAAAACCACTAGAGCATTCAGGTATGACCCAAATCAAATCCCTAACGATTATACAGTGGAAGTAAGAAATAGATTTAAGGGACTAGATCTGCTAGACAGAGTGCCTGAAGAACTATGGACAGAGGTTCGTGACATTTTACAGGAGACAGGGATCGATACCATCCCCAAGAAAAAGAAATGCAAAAAAGCAAAATGGCTGTCTGAGGAGGCCTTACAAATAGCTGTGAAAAAAAGAGAAGTGAAAGAAGAAAAGGAAGAAAAGAAAAGAAGAAAAGGAAAGATATAAGCATTTGAATGCAGAGTTCCAAAGAATAGCAAGGAGAGATAAGAAAGCCTTCCTCAGCGATCAATGCAAAGAAATAGAGGAAAACCACAGAATGGGAAAGACTAGAGATCTCTTCAAGAAAACTGGAGATACCAAGGGAACATTTCATGCAAAGATGGACACAGTAATGGACAGAAGTGGTATGGCCCTAATAGAAGCAGAAGAAGAGATGGCAAGAATACACAAAATAATTGTACAAAAAAGATCTTCATGACCCAGATAATCACAATGGTACAATGTCTCACCTAGAGCCAGACATCCTGGGATTTGAAGTCAAGTGGGCCTTAGGATGCATCACTATGAGCAAAGCTAGTGGAGGTGATGGAATTCCAGTTGAGCTATTTCTAATCCTAAAAGATGATGCTGTGAAAGTGCTGCACTCAATATGCCAGCAAATTTGGAAAGCTCATCAGTGGCCACAGGACTGGAAAAGGTCAGTTTTCATTCCAATTCCAAAGAAAGGCGATGCCAAAGAATGCTCAAACTACCACACAATTGCACTCATCTCACACGCTAGTAATGCTCAAAATTCTCCAAGCCAGGCTTCAACAGTACATGAACCAAGAACTTCCAGATGTTCAAGCTGAATTTAGAAAAGGCACAGGAACCAGAGATCAAGTTGCCAACATCCATTGGATCATAAAAAAAAGCAAGAGAGTTCCAGAAAAACATCTATTTCTACTTTATTGACTATGCCAAAGCCTTTGACTGTGTGGATCACAACAAACTGTGGGAAATTCTAAAGAGATGGGAATACCAGACCACCTGACCTGCCTCTTGAGAAATCTATATGCAGGTCAACTAGCAACAGGTAGAACTGAACGTGGAACAACAGACTGGTTCCTAATTGGGAAAGGAGCACATCAAGCCTGTATATTGTCATCCAGCTTATTTAACTCATAGCAGAGTACATCATGCAAAATGCTGGGCTCACTGAAGCACAAACTGGAATCAAGTTTGCTAGGAGAAAAATCAATAAACTCAGATATGCAGATGATACCACCTTTATGGCAGAAAGTGAAGAAGAACTAAAGAACCTTGTGATGAAGGTGAAAGAGGAGTGTTAAAAATTTGGCTTAAAACCCAACATTCAGAAAACTAAGATCATGGCATCTGGGTCCATTGCTTCATGGCAAATAGACGGGGAAACAGTGGAAACAGTGGCTAACTTTATTTTGGGGGGGCTCCAAAATCACTGCAGATGGTCACTGAAGCCAAGAAATTAAGACACTTGCTCCTTGGAAGAAAAGCTATGACCAATCTAGAGAGCATATTAAAAAGCAGAGAGGGGGTGGTCTTAAGATGGCAGAGGAATAGGAATGGGAGACAACCTTCTCCCCTACAAATTAATCAAGAATATTTGAACGCTGAGTAAATTCCACAAAACAACTTCTGATGCTGTAAGAGGACATCAGGCACCCAGAAAAGCAGCCCATTGTCTTTGAAAAGAGGTACAAAAAAATATAAAAGATAAAAAGAGAGACAAAAGAGGTAGAGACAGAGATCTCTCTCAGGAAGAGAGTCTTAAAAAAGAGAAAAGTTTCCAAACAACAGCAAACACTCTCACTGCCGAGTCTGTGGCGAGCCTTGGAACCTCAGAGGGCAACATAACTTGGAGGAAAAATAAATAAATAATTAAAATCCACAGATTACATGCCCAACGGTAACTCCCAGTGGAGAAGCAGTGCAGACTCCCACATCCACTGCTAGCAAGCAGGGGCTAGGCAGGGAGGTGCGGGCTGCATTGCTTAGAGTAAGGACCAGGCCTGAATGCCCCCAGGACAATCTGAGGGAACTAACTTGAGATAGCAAACCAGACTGTGGGATAGCTACCACATGAAAAGCCCTAACCTAAGACAACACCAGGCCCGCTCACAGAACAAAGGACTGAGCAGAGCTAGCCGGCTGCGAACCGGCCCATCCCCTGCTAGAGACACACAGATAAGGGCTGCCAGAGCCAGAAGGGGGCAATCACAGCCCCAGAAAGGCATCATCTACCAAACTGTAAGCAGGCTTCGTCGCTAACCAAGACTTCTTGGGATTCTGGATAGTCGACATCTGCCAGGAGGGTTGCAGCCAGAGATCAGCTCCCCAGAAGAGACACACGGCACACCTGAGAACGTGAACTGCTTGGTGCTACTGCTAAGTCGCTTCAGTCATGTCCGACTCTGTGCAACCCCATAGATGGCAGCCCACCAGGCTCCCCCGTCCCTGGGACTCTCCAGGCAAGAACACGTGAACTGCTTGTACATCCATAAAACTGAGCGGCAGGGATGGGGCAGGTGATAAGTCGCAGCGACCGCGCTCGGCAAGCAACTGGTCACCTGAGCTGCTCAGACTTGGGAAGGGCACTAAATGCAGGCCCAACCAAGTCTGCACCTTTGTGGAGTACCCGAGAATCTGAGCTTGAGCGGCTTAGAACTGGGAAGTGCATAGAGCCCAGGGCCAGCCTCAGACAGTTCCTGGCACAGCAACCTAGAGCATAAGAAGTGTAGACACGGAAGGCACACACACCGTGAGCGGGGGCAAACCCAGTGTGGCCAAGACACTGTGAGCACATGCCAGTGTTATTTGTTTGCAATGTTTCTCCCTCCCCACAGCACGACTGAACAAGTGAGCCTAAAAAAGTGTCCACCACTGCCCCCTTGTATCAGGGCAGAAATTAGACACTGAAGAGACCAGCAAACACAAGAAGCTAAAACAAACAGAGGGAATCGCCTTGGAAGTGACAGGTGCAATAGATTAAAACCCTGTAGTTAGCACCTACTACCTAGGAAGGGGCCTATAGATCTTGAGAAGTATAAGCCGGATCAAGGAACTGAAAATGAACTGACCCCACACTGTCCACAACAACACCAGAGAAAGTCCTAGATAGATTTTTACTATTATCAGTTTTTAAATTAATTTTTTAAATTTTTAGTCCTTTATTACTCCTTTAACTTTCATTTTTATAACCTACTATTACTTTGAAAAAAAAATACCCTATTTTTATAGCAAACTTCATATATATATATTTTATAATTTTTGTGACTTTGTTTTTTTCTTAATATTGTATTTTTGAGAATCCAAACCCAATCTTCAGTACTCATTTTTACTTGGGAGTGAGATTACTGGCTTGACTGCTTTCACCCCTTTGGACTCTATCTCCTTCCCCCTTCCCCACCCCACCCCCCACCCCCCGACCCTTTCTTCTCTACCCAACTCTGAATCTCTGTGTGTGTTCCAGATGGTGGAAAACACTTAGGGAACTTATTACTGGCTGGATCTGTCTCTCTCCTTTTAATTCCCCCCTTTATCCTCCTGGCAACCTCTGTCTCCTTCCTCCCTCTTTTCTTCTCTGTATAACTCCATGAACATCTCTGAGCAGTCCAGACTGTGGAGAGCACATAAGGAAGTGATTACTGGATAGCTTGCTCTTTCCTCTTTTGATTTCACCTCTTCTCCTCCTGACCAACTCCATCTCTGTCCTTCCTCTTCTCTTCTCCATGTAACTCTGTGAACCTCTCTGGGTGTCCCTCACTGTGGAGAAACTTTTCATCTTTAACCTAGATGTTTTATCATTGATGCTGTATAGATGGAGAAGTCTTGAGGATACTGTAGAAATAAGACTGAAAACCAGAGGCAGGAGGCTTAAGTCCAAATCCTGAGAACACCAGAGAACTCCTGACTCCAAGGAATATTAATCAAGAGGAGCTCAACAAACGCCTCCATACCTACACTGAAACCAAGCACCAACCAAGGGCCAACAAGCTCCAGAGCAAGACATACCATACAAATTCTGCAGCAACACAGGAACACAGCCCTGAGCTTGAATATACAGGCTGCCCAAAGGTACTCCAAACCCATTGACATCTCATAACTCATTGCTGGACACTTCATTGCACTGCAGAGAGAAGAAATCCAGCTCCACCCACCAGAACAATGACACAAGCTTCCCTAACCAGGAAACCTTGACAAGCCACCAGTCCAACCCCACCCACAGTGAAGAAACTCCACAATAAAGAGAACTCCACAAACTGCCAGAATACGGAAAGGCCACCCCAAACACAGCAATATAAACAAAATGAAAAGGCAGAGAAATACCCAGCAGGTAAAGGAGTGGGATAAATGCCCACCAAACCAAACAAAAGAGGAAGAGATAGGGAAACTACCTGATAAAGAATTCTGAATAATGATAGTGAAAATGATCCAAAACCTTGAAAACAAAATGGAGTTACAGATAAATAGCCTGGAGACAAGAACTGAGAAGATGCAAGAAAGGTTTAACAAGAACCTAGAAGAAATAAAAAAGTCAATATATACTGAATAATGCAACAAATGAGATCAAAAACACTCTGTAGGGAACCAACAGTAGAATAACAGAGGCAGAAGATAGGGTAAGTGAGGTAGAAGATAGAATGGTAGAAATAAATGAAACAGTGAGGAAAAAAGAAAAACGAATTAAAAGAAATGAGGACAACGTCAGAGACTTCTGGGACAATGGTAAACGCCCCAACATTCGAATCATAGGAGTCCCAGAAGAAGAAGACAAAAAGAAAGACCATGAGAAAATACTTGAGGAAATAATAGTTGAAAACTTCCCTAAAATGGGGAAGGAAATAATCACCCAAGTCCAAGAAACACAGAGAGTCCAAAACAGGACAAACCCAAGGTGAAACACCCCAAGACACATATTAATCAAATTAACAAAGATCAAACACAAGGAACAAATATTAAAAGCAGCAAGGGAAAAAAAAATAAACAAATAACAAGGAACACGTACAGACTGAAAGTGAAGGGCTGGAAAAAGATGTTCCAGGCAAATAGAGACCAAAAGAAAGCAGGAGTAGCAAATCTCATATCTGATAAAATAGACTTTAAAATAAAGGCTATAAAAAAAAAGAAGGACACTACATAATGATCAAAGGATCAATCCAAGAAGAACATATAACAATTATAAATATATGTACCCAACATAGGAGCACTACAATATGTAAGACAAATGCTAACAAGTATGAAAAGGGAAATTAATAATAACACAATAATAGTGGGAGACTTCAATACCTCACTCACACCTATGGACAGATCAACTAAACAATAAATTAACAAGGAAACACAAACTTTAAATGATACAATAGAAAAGTTAGACCTAATTGATATCTATAGGATATTTCACCCCAAAACAATAAATGTCACCTTTTTCTCAAGCACACACGGAAGGTTTTCCATAATAGATCACATCCTGGGCCATAAATCTAGCCTTGGTAAATTAAAAAAAAAAAAAAATTGAAATCATTCTAAGCATCCTTTCTGACCACAGTGCAGTAACATTAGATCTCAATTACAGGAGAAAAACTATTAAAAATTCCAACATATGGAGGCTGAAAAACATGCTGCTGAATAACCAACAAATCACAGAATAAATCAAAAAAGAAATCAAAATATGCATAGAAACGAATGAAAATGAAAACACAACAACCCAAAAACCTGTGGGACACTGTAAAAAACAGTGCTAAGGGAAAGGTTCATAGCAATTCAAGCATACCTCAAGAAAAAACAACAACAAAAAATTCAAATAAATAACCTAACTCTACACCTAAAGCAACTAGAAAAGAAGAAATGAAGAATCCCTGGTTTAGTGGAAGGAAAGAAATCTTAAAAATTATGGCAGAAATAAATGCAAAAGAAACAAAAGAGATCATAGCAAAAATTAACAAAGCCAAACCTGGTTCTTTGAGATGATACATAAAACTGATAAACCATTAGCCAGACTCATCAAGAAACAAAGGGAGAAAAATCAAATCAATAAAATTAGAAATGAAAATGGAGAGATCACAGCAGACAACACAGAAATACAAAGGATCATAAGAGACTACTATCAGCAACTATATGCCAATAAAATGGACAATATGGACGAAATGGACAGATTCTTAGAAAAGTACAACTTTTCGAAACTGAACCAGGAAGAAATAGAAAATCTTAAAAGACACATCACAAGCGTGGAAATTGAAACTATAATCAGAAATCTTCCAGCAAACAAAAGCCCATGTCTAGATGGTTTCACAGCTGAATTCTACCAAAAATTTAAAAAAGAGCTAACACCTATACTACTCAAGCTCTTCCAGAAAATTGCAGAGGAAGGTAAACTTCCAAACTCATTCTATGAGGCCACCATCACCCTAATACCAAAACCTGACAAAGATGCCACAAAAAAAGAAAACTTCAGGCCAATATCACTGATGAATATAGATGAAAAAATCTTTAACAAAATTCAGGCAAACAGAATCCAACAACACATTAAAAAGATCATACATCATGACCAAGTGAGCTTTATCCCAGGGATGCAAGAATTCTTCAATATCTGCAAATCAGTCAATGTAATACACCATATTAACAAATTGAAAAATAAAAACATATGATTACCTCAATAGACGCAAAGAAAGCCTTTGACAAAATTCAACATCCATTTATGATTAAAAAAAAAAAAAAAAACCTCCAGAAAGCAGGAATAGAAGCAACATATTTCAACATAATAAAAGGTATATATGACAAACCAACAGCAAACACTATCCTCAATGGTGAAAAAATGAAAGCATTTCCCCTAAAGTGAGGAACAAGACAAGGGTGCCCACTCTCACCACTACTATTCAACATAGTTTTGGAAGTTTTAGCCACAGCAATCAGAGCTGAAAAAGAAATAAAAAGAACCCATTTTGGAAAAGAAGAAGTAAAACTCTCACTGTTTGCAGACAACATGATCTTCTACATAGAAAACCTTAAATAAAAAGACGCTTACTCCTTGGAAGGAAAGTTACGACCAACCTAGATATCATATTCAAAAGCAGAGACATTACTTTGCCAACAAAGGTCCATCTAGTCAAGGCTATGGTTTTTCCAGTAGTCATATATGGATGTGACAGTTGGACTGTGAAGAAAGCTGAGGGCCGAAGAATTGATGCTTTTGAACTGTGGTGTTGGAGAAGACTCTTGAGAGTCCCTTGGACTGCAAGGAGATCCAACCAGTCCATTCTGAAGGAGATCAGCCCTGGGATTTCTTTGGAAGGAATGGTGCTAAAGCTGAAACTCCAGTACTTTGGCCACCTCATGTGAAGAGTTGACTCATTGGAAAAGACTCTGATGCTGTGAGGGATTTGGGGCAGAAGGAGAAGGGGACGACAGAGGATGAGATGGCTGGATGGCATCACCGACTCGATGGATGTGAGTTTGAGTGAACTCTGGGAGTTGGTGATGGACAGGGAGGCCTGGCATACTGCAGTTCATGGGGTCGCAAAGAGTCGGACACGACTGAGCAACTGAACTGAACTGAACTGAACTGAACTGAAAGACTCCACCAGAAAATTACTAGAGCTAATCAATTAATATAGTAAAGTTGCAGGATATAACATCAACACACAGAAATCCCTTGCATTCCTATACACTAACAATGAGAAAACAGAAAGAGAAATTAAGGAAACAATTCCATTCACTGTTGCAAGGAAAAGACTAAAATACTCAGGAATATATTACCTAAAGAAACAAAAGTCCTATACATATAAAACTATGAAACACTGGTGAAATAAATCGAAGAGGACACTAATAGATGGAGAAATATACCGTGTTCATGGTTTGGAAGAATCAATATAGTGAAAATGAGTATACTCCCGAAAGCAATCTATAGATTCAATGCAATCCCTATCAAGCTACCAATGGTATTTTTCACAGAGCTAGAACAAATAATTTCACAATTTGTACAGAAATACAAGACTTCCCTGGTGGCTCAGATGGTAAAGCCTCTGTCTACAATGCAGGAGACCCAGGTTCGATCCCTGGGTTGGGAAGATCCCCTGGAGAAGGAAATGACAATCCACTCCAGTACTATTGCCTGGAAAATCCCATGGACAGAGGAGCCTGGTAGGCTACAGTCCATGGGGTCACAAAGAGTCGAATTTGTATGGAAATACAAAAAACCTCACATAGCCAAAGCGATCTTGAGAAAGAAGAATGGAACTGGAGGAATCAACCTGCCTCACTTCAGGCTCTATACAAAGCCACAGTCATCAAGACAGTATGGTACTGGCACAAAGACAGAAATATCAATCAATGGAACAAAATAGAAAGCCTAGAGATAAATCCATGCGCCTATGGACACCTTATCTTTGACAAAAGAGGCAAGAATATACAATGGAGAAAAGACAATCTCTTTAACAAATGGTGCTGGGAAAACTTGGCAATGACTTTTAAAAGAATGAAACTAGACCACTTTCTCACACCATACACAGTAATAAACTCAAAATGGATTAAAGATCTAAATGTAAGACCAGAAACTATAAAACTGCTAGAGGAGAACATAGGCAAAACACTCTCTGATATAAATCACAGCAGGATCCTCTATGACCAACGTCCCAGAATATTGGAAATAAAAGCAAAAATTAAAAAAATGGGGCCTAATTAAAATTAAAAGCTTCTGCACAACAAAGGAAACTATAAGCAAGGTAAAAAGACAGTCGCCAGTCCAGGTTCGATGCACAGTACTGGATGCTTGGGGCTGGTGCACTGGGACGACCCAGAGGGAGGGTAGGGGAGGGAGGAGGGCGGAGGGTTCAGGATGGGGAACGCGGGTATACCTGTGGTGGATTCATTTCGATATTTGGCAAAACTAATACAATATTGTAAAGTTTAAAAATAAAATAAAATGAAAAAAAAGGAAAAAAAAAGAAGTGAAATAATAAACAGATGTGTTCATTTCTGTAAAAAAAAAAAAGAATGGGAGAAAATAATAGCAAATGACTCTGTGCAACCCCATAGATGGCAGCCCACCAGGCTCCCCCGTCCCTGGGATTCTCCAGGCAAGAACACTGGAGTGGGTTGCCATTTCCTTCTCCAAATAGAAAATGAAACAACTGACAAAGAATTAATCTAAAAAATATACAAGGAAGTCTGCAATTCCAGAAAAATAAATGACCCAATCAAAAAATGGGCCAACGATCTAAACAGAAATTTCTCCAAAGAAGAGATACAGATGGCTAACAAACACATGAAAAGATGCTCAACATTACTCATTATCAGAGAAATGCACATCAAAACCACAATGAGGTACCATTTCAGGCCAGTCAGAATGGCTGCTATCCAAAAGCCTACAAGCAATAAATGCTGGAGAGGGTGTGGAGTAAAGGGAACCCTCTTACACTGTTGGTGGGAATGCAAACTAGTACAACCACTATGGAGAATAGTGTGGAGATTCCTTAAAAATCTAGAACTAGAACTGCCATACAACCCAGCAATCCCACTGCTGGGCATACACACCGAGGAAACCAGAATTGAAAGAGACACATGTACCCCAATGTTCATCGCAGCACTGTTTATAATAGCCAGGACATGGAAGTAACCTAGATGTTCATCAGCAGGTGAATTAAGAAAGCTGTGGTACATATACACAATGGAGTATTACTCAGCCATTAAAAAGAATACATTTGAATCAGTTCTAATGAGGTAGATGAAACTGGAGCCTATTATACAGATGAAGTAAGTCAGAAATAAAAACACCAATACAGAATACGGTAGGAACCTGAAACGTCTTGAAGTTGTCTGAAGAGTCTTCAATCACTATGTCAAGCAACACAGATATTTCTCTTTCTTCATATGATGAAGATCAGGGATCTAAACTTATCCGAAAAGCTAGAGAGGCACCATTTGTCCCCATTGGAATGGCAGGTTTTGCAGCAATTGTTGCATATGGATTATATAGATTGAAGAGCAGGGGACATACTAAAATGTCTGTTCACCTGATCCACATGCGTGTGGCAGCCCAAGGCTTTGTTGTGGGAGCAATGACTCTTGGTATGGGCTATTCCCTGTATCAAGAATTCTGGGGGAAACCTAAACCTTAGAAGAGGAGATGCTGTCTTGGTCGTCTTGGTGGTGCTTGCTTTAGTTAGACATCTCATATTGAGGTTACATGTTTATGCTGAAAATAAATTGTTTGGGTCAGACAAGAACATGGTAATTTGAAAATTGGCCTCCTTTCTTGCAGGCTTGATTTGCCTGGTGACCAAGTTACTGGTGACTAGTTCACTAGCTAGGTCATTCAGGGGAGTCAGACCAGCACAAAAGAAACATGTCACTTTTAAATACACTTGATAGTGGTACCTGTCCACCTTCTTAAACTCTTCTGTTGAAATTAGTTCTAAAGAAGACAACATGCCAATCCTGAAAATGCTCCCAGTTGCTGCAGAATATCATATGCTTTTGATGTAATGTAGGAATCCTATTTACCCCAGTTAATGTAACTTTCTGACGGCCTTGTGGACTGAGAACTATTTTAAGGGCTGGTTGGCTCTTGAGGAACCCTTTCAGAACAGTGCATGGAATACAACATTATAAACCTCCCTGCAAGTCTGTGTGTGTTTTTAAACCAAAACTAAAAAGCTGGTAACAGAGCCACTTTGAAGTAGTATTTATTTTAGAATCATAAACATGAGAGTAACTTAACTTGTGGATCCCTTTTAGCTCTTTAGTAATTGCAGAATTATATTTTGCTGCTGTTATATTAGAATAATTTTAAATTATTTTGAAACATGTATTTTAAGTGCTAATGCAAAGGTAAATGAAAAACACTTTTTAAATGTGTGCAGTATGTTTATTTTCTCCAAAAGTATCATCAACTAAATAAAATCCCTACAATGGAAGTCATTGATGAGCAAGCTGGTTTGGTCAGACATTATACAAACTTTGGTATATCACAGAATGCTTTGTTGTACTTGTGAATTCTCGTCTAACCTGAATTTACATTCCATGGTGATAACATGGTAAATGTAGTATTATTAAAGTAAATGAACACACACACACAAAAAAAACCCAATACAGCATAATAACACATATATATGGAATTTAGAAAAATGGTAAGGATAACCCTGTATGTGAGACAGCAAAAGAGACACAGATGTATAGAACAGTCTTTTGGACTCTGTGGGATAGGGCAAAGGTGATATGATTTGGGAGAATGGCATTGAAACGTGTATTATCATACGTGAAACCAATCGCCAGTCCAGGTTCGATGCATGATACAGGATGCTCGGGGCTGGTGCACTGGGATGACCCAGAGGGATGGGATGGGGAGGAAGGTGGGGGGGGAGGGTTTCAGGATGGAGAACACATGTACACCTGTGGCAGATCCATGTCAATGTATGGCAAAACCAGTATAATATTGTAAAGTAATTAGCATCTAATTAAAATAAATAAATTTGTATTAAAAAGAGAGAAAAAAATAAAAAGCAGAGACATTACTCCCCCAGCAAAGGTCCATATAGTCATAGCTATGGTTTTCCAGTAGTCATGTATGGATTTGAGAGTTGGTCCATAAAGGAAGCTGAGTCCTGAAGAGTTGATGCTTTTGAACTGTGATGTTGGAGAAGACTGTTGAGAGTCCCTTGGACTGCCAGGAGATCCAATCAGTCATCCTAAAATAACTCAGTCCTGAATATTCATTGGATGATGCTAAAGACTGATGCTAAAGCTGAAACTCCAATACTTTGGCCACCTGATGTGAAGATCTGACTCATTTGAAAAGACCCTTGATGCTGGGAAAGATTGAAGGCAGGAAGAGCAGGGGATGACAGAGGATGAAACGGTTGGATAGCATTACAGACTCAATGGACATGAATTTGAGTAAACTCCTCTGGAAGATGGTGATGGACAGGGAGGTCTGGCATACTGCAGTCTATGGGTTCACAAAGAATTGGACACAACTAAGCGACTGAACTGAACTGATGATATTTATCTTTCTCATTATGACTTACTTCACTCAGTATGACAATCTCTGGGTCATACATCCATTTTGTTGCCAATGGCATTATTTCATTCTTTTTATGACCCAGTAATATTATTCTGTTGATGGACATTTAGGTTGCTTCCACGTCCTAGCTTTTGTAAATGGGGCTACAATAAACATCGGGGTGCATGTATTTTGTTATTTTTGTTGTTATATAATTGCTTTGCAATGTTCTCTTAGTTTCTACTGTACAATGAAGTGAATCAGCTATATATATACTTATATCCATACCTCTTGAACTTCCCTTCCACTCCCCCATTCCACTCACCTAGGTCATCACAGAGTGCTGAGCTCCTGTACTTTATAGCAGTTTCCCACTGTTTTACACATAGTAGTGTATATATGTCAATTTTAATCCCCCAATTTGTTCTACCCTCCCCTTCCCCTCTGTGTCCACATGTCCGTTCTCTACATTTGCTTGGCTGTTCTTGCCCTGGAAATAGGTTCATCTGTACCATTTTTCTAGACTCCACATATATACCTTAATATACGATATTTGTTTTTCTCTTTCTGACTTACTTCAGTCTGGATGACAGACTCTAGTTCATCCACGTCTCTACAAATGATCCAATTTCATTCTTATTATGGCTAATATTCCTTTGTATATATGTACCACATCTTCTTTATCCATTCATCTGACAGTGGGCATTTAGGTCCCTTCCATGTCCTGCCTATTGTAAATAGTGCTACAATGAACATTGGGGTGTATGTGTCATTTTGAATCATGGTTTTCTCCTGATATATGCCTAATAGTGGGGTTTCTGGGTCATATGTCAGTTCTATTTTTAGTTTTTAGGGAAACCTCCATATGGTTCCCAGTAGTGGCTGTGTCAGTTTACATTCCCACCAACAGTGTAGGAGAGTTCCTTTTCCCTACACCCTCTCCAGCACTTATTGTTTGTAGATTTTTTGATGATATCCATTCTGACTGGTGTTACGTGATACCTCATTGTAGTTTTTATTTGCATTTCTCTAATAATGAGTGATGGTGAGCATTTTTCTTATGCTATTTGGTCACCTGTTTGTCTTCTTTGGAGAAATGTCTATTTAGATCTGGGCTTCCCAAGTGGCTCAGTAGTAAAGAACCCACCTGCAATACAGTAGCCAAAAGAGATGTATGCTTGATCCCTAGGAAGGAAAGATTACCTGGATGAGGAAATGGAAACCCACTTCAGTATTCTTGGCAGGTTAATCCCATGGACAGAGGAGTTTGATGGGCTACATTCCATAAGGTCACAAAGATTGGACATGAATGACCGAAGTGACTGAGCATTCACAGATGCACTATTTCTATCTCCTGCTTATTTTATGATTGAGTTTTTTTTTTTTTTTTTTTTTTAATATTGAGCTGCATTAGCTGTTTGTATATTTTGGAGATTAATCCCTTGCCAGTTGCTTCATTTGCCAATATTTTCTCTCATTCTGAGGGTTCTTTTTGTTTTGTTTATGGCTTCCTTTGCTGTGCAAAAGCTTTTAAGTTTAATTAGGTCCCATTTTTTTTAATTTTTGTTTTTATTTCCATTAATTTAGGGGATGGATCAAAGAGGATCTTGCTGTGATTTATGTCAAGGAGTGTACTGCCTATGTTTTCTTCTAAGAGGTATAAACCTCTGCAGTTTATGCCCTTACATTTAAGTTTTAACCATTTTGAGTTTATTTTTCCATATGGTATTAGGGAGTGTTCTAGTTTCATTTTTTAACATGTGCCTGTTTGGTTTTCTGAGCACCACTTATTGAAGAGGCTGTTTTTTCTCCATTGTATATTCTTGCCTCCTTTGTCATAGATTAGGTGATCATAGGTTCATGGGTTTATCTCTGGGCTTTCTGTCCTGATCCATTGACCTGTATTTCTGTTTTTGTGCCAGTACCATACTGTTTTCATGACTGTAGCTTTGTAATATAGTCTGAAGTCAGGGAAGTTGATCCTTCCAGCACCATTTTTCTTCCTCGAAATTGCTTTTGTGATCTTTTGTGTTTCCATATAAATGCAATCCCTATCAAATTATCAGTGGTAATTTCCACAGAATTAGAGCCTATGTGGTTTGTGGCCCTTTTACTTTTTATACTCCTGAACTGTGTATTATTTTTTCCCCAATGTATCTCTCAGTCCTGAACCTCTTTCCATGTTCCTATCAAAATGAGCCTTTTATTTCTCTCATTCCTCCAGAAATGAAGCAGATAAAGAAAATGATATACTCTCAATTGTTAATGTCTGCTTATGAAATGCTAGTCTGCAGCATAAAATTACCTGGGTTGCCTGGAAAGATTCCAATGCCCCTTGACAGATACACTGAATTAGAAGCTCTTAAGGTAGAGTCTAGAAATGTGTGCTTTACCAGATTTCCCAGATGTTTATACATGCCTGTTTAAAAACCTCTGTGAATACATTCATGCAATAATGACTGTCACAGAGGCTTCTAGAAAAAGCAGTGATGTAAAACAAAGGAGCAATTCTCAGATGGTAATATTTGGTATATAGTGGCGAGCTGCTAGAGACGATGTTCTCTGAGAGGGAATGTCACTGAAATGATATTTCTTGAGTTGCTTATAATTCCTATTATGGATAGTACCTGGGTACTTTTCTGCCTTTTTGAGCTATTAGACTATTTAGTCTCTTCTTCCCTGAGTCCTCTTGCTCCCACTCAGAAGATGCTTAAGCCAGAGATGTTCTCTCTCTTCCTACTATTTTCCTACCATTTCACTAGGGTATAGATAGTGACAAGATCCATATTTGCTCTCTCGTTCTGCCAGAGACCTCACAATACAAAATTAAGAACCATAATACTCATTCTGTAGAACTCACAAAAATTGTTACTATATTTATTAGATCTTTTTGCTTCCCAAAGTCCCTCCCTCATGGCACAATTACTGTGAGGTAAATATCATTATCATAGTTGTTTTAATTAAAGAAATGCAAGTTTAAAAACCAGTGGGTCAGTGGTAGAACATGGAAAGTTAAGAGAATTCCTAATTCCATGCCTTTCATAATTGCCAAAAACTTTATTACAAATTAAACAATAATTTTTATATTCCCCAGTGCAATATTGATTTCAATTACTAGTGCAAATGAAAATTCCAAATATTGGAAAACATATCTAAATCACTGCAATTTTATAATAATCTAATGAGTCTTTATCCCAATTTTAGATTTTTCAAGTTATTGTAGTTTCCATAGGTTGCTTATGTTTTTTAATTCTTCTTTTTAGTTCCTTTGCTTCTTCAAATACTATATTTTTCAAACTATTTATTAGCATTAAAACTAACACAAAGAAGGTCACTTTTGATTGAAGAGCTTGTTTTAAATGACATTATTGTTGATTCAGGATCTATTCACATATTGAGTTATTTCAAAGCCACATCACTTCAGTAACTATAATAGAAAATTGATCTCAATGAGAAATAAGACTCAGAACCTAAAGTGTAATCCTTAATTTTCAAATTGTTTATTGATTGTAACAAGTAAATAGAGATCCAAGTTTTTCACTCTATGTTGCCTTTATTGTGTCACTAATAATGTAAATAGAGCTATAAAATATTGTAATAAGAGTAATGACTTGGAAAAAGCTTACACGTTTACATTTTACAGTAAACTAGAGATCCATCAAGAATTTAAGAGGTCTAACTATTTCATTGTACCCTGTCTCCAGGTCAACCACAAGAGTGATAGAAAGAAGTCTTGCTTACCTTATATAAAAATACAGTTCTGGAAAAAAAAAAAAAAACTATTTTGTCTCAGAGTAAGATAACATAAATTTTTCTACATACCCACGGTCTAATAATGCCCTTATGTCATGACTAGCAAAACTATAATACATTAAAAGGACAGTTTCCTACCCAATTCATCCACAGAATTTCTCTTACATTTTCTCTTTTTTTTTTTTTTACAAAATAGTCATAACTTAGATATCATCACAATTGATCAGTCATCACTAATAAACCTTATTAGAAAGGTTTTATGGGAAAGGAAGGAAAAGTAAACAAGCAAGGAAAGGCTGAACTTTCTGCAAAATTTTGTCTTTTAATACCTCTAAATAACATATTTAATGCTGATTGTTTACACGCAAAAGAAACTATCTGCAGGCTATGTCAGGGATTGTAATTTATTTACTAATTCTACTACTATACTATTACTACTACAGCTATACACACACACACACACACACACACACACACAGAGTGCTATTTTGTAGCCCAGTGAGAATGAAAGGGGAAGATTCTTTTCAATCCATATTTAGCACATATTTTCCAACTTCAGGGGGCACACACTAAAAACTGAAACTGTGATAAAAATTAAAGAAAATAAAAACAAATTTGATAGAATCATTTTAATTTGCATTGGTAGTTCATTTGTTCATGTTACAAATTACACTCCAGAACTTAAGTTCTGAGAAAAATCATACAGTAAGGCTGCTAATCCTCTCCCAAATCTCAAACTGAAGAAGCCAAAGCCAGTTGCTAACAATGCAGGGTATGAATGCAGCCCATCTTCACTCTTATTTTCGCATCTCTGTTTTCCCATGGTGCCCTCTCTACTCATTTGTTTTGCAACCTGAAGTGGGCCTAAGTACACTCAATGAATAGTCCCTTTGCAGAACCCTTGATACTGCTTAGTTTCATATCTTTAAGCAGGGAAGCTAGGTAGAGGGAAGATCAGTATATTTACACTTCAGAAACCCTGGATTTGAAGGCTGGTTTGGTTTTAAAATGTACTCTTCATTTTTATATAGAGTTCAATTTTTCTCCTCTATAAATAGATGGTTTAGATAATTGCTACATTTCCTTTGACTCTTAACATTCTATGATTCACAAGTGTCTGCCTCATTTTCTTTCTGTGGGTTAATTTTGATTTTTCCCTTTTTCTCCTTTTCATAAATGGCTAGGTTAAATATTAAGATATTGAGAATTGAAAGCTCACTTAGTTGCTTAATTATGAACTAAAGACGGTTCATAGGATGGTTCTTTGATGGCTTAGCAGTAAAGAATCCACCTCCAATGCAAGAGATACTGGTTCAATCCCTGGTTCGGGAAGATCCCCTGAAAAAGCAAATGACAACCCACTCCAGTTTTCTTGCCTGCAAAATCCCATGGACAGAGGAACCTGGTGGGCTACAGTCCAAAGTCACAGAGAGTCAGACACGACTGACCATGAGCATGTACTTATGCATGCAAGAAGGGTTCTATTCTGAATCAATGAATGCAAAACAGATAACTACTCTGCAGAGTAAAATAATACCATCACCACAGTAAATACAGTAATAGTGATGACCTTTAATTCTTAGAGGCTCTTGATTACATAGCTCACAAAACCAACACACACACATAACATACATATACACATTTACTCACAAGCATGAATTACAACAGTAAACATGTGTAAGGAGAAAATATTTCTTAGAGAACAAATGAACAAATACTTGACACATGTTATACTAGAATGTCCCAGGATAACACTCATCCAATCTACTTTTTACTCCTCGTTGGGATAGAGTTGTGGTTTTAAGGACAAGTGGTTACAGTGGCCAGTTACAGTGGTCAATTTAAGGGACATCCCAAGTATCTTTGTGTTGATGATGGTGATGGTGGTGACACCAACTTCCATTTATTGAACAAGCATTATGTCCTAGGCAATATTACTATACCAACTCAATGGAAATATCCTTATTTTACAGATAAGGAAACTAAAGCTGAAGAAGACCAAATAAACTTACTGAAGGTGATAAAGCTATTAAGTGACTCTGATATTACTGCAGTTCTGGGGGGTGGGGGTGTCATGTGTTATTTCTGGTTCATATCTAAGACTCAGAGTGGGGGATGCACAGGAATATAAGATACCCAATCTTTTCTCAGGAATCTTCCCCATGACACTAATTTTTCTCTCTCAATAGCCTTTATATTAATGAAGTTCATTTATTTTCTTGAGAGTTTTTAGGTAAAGTCTGCATGAACTTTTTCAATCCATCTCTCTCTTATCACTTTTTTTGTCTCTTTGACTGTGTCACTCTGTCAACATGTTTCTGTGTCTCTCCTAGAGGGCTCCTTTCTCTCTCTCTTTCCATATTTCTCTCTAGTGAGAGAGAAAATAAAATCACTAGGCTGAAAAGATACATAACTATAGAACCTAACACTACACTATCTATAAACTCAGTGGGAAACATCTATGGACATGCAGCTGTGTACAACTTGCTTTCCATTGGCTATTTAAAACTCATAAATGTGAAGAGTAAAATGGTGGCTGCCAGGGGTGAGAGGTGAGAGAGATTTTAGCCATAGTACAGTATTTCAATTATGCAGGATAAATAAGTTTAGAGAGCTAGTGTACAGCTTGGTGACTACCCTTAATAATATGGTATTGTATACTTCAAATTTGCTATGAGAGTAGATCTTAAACTTTCTCACCTCCCAAAAACGTAACAGTGTGAGGCAATTGATATGTTAATTAAGTTTACTCAGGTAATCATTTCACATTGTATACATGAATACACAGTGTATACCAAAATATCACATCTTACACCTTAGATGTACACAATTTTAATTTGTCAATCATACCTCAGTAAATCTGGGGAGGGCAATAAAAAGAAAGAAACAAAACTGAGCAGCAACCTGAAAAAAAAGAGCTATCAAGACATGCAAAGATCTGAGTGGAGAGTTTGAACAACATAAAGGAAGGTAAATACAAAGGATTTAAATCAGAAAATGAGTTTTTGTGTTCTTAGCACAGTATGAATGCCATGGACTTTGGAGAAGAGTGAGTTGGGGGTGATGAGAAATAGGTCAGAGAGTTTAAATAATGTAGAGTCTTGTAAGTCATGGTAGATGACTTCGGAATTTATTCTTAGTGCAGTGGGAAGCCATTGGAGTATACAAAGAAGGAGAGAGCCCTGACATGGTGTGTGTTTTAAAAAGATTATTCTAATTGCTAAGTAGTGGATAGAATGTAGGTGGTCAAGAATAGAAGCAAAGAGACCCATGAAGGGATACTTAAAGTATGTAGGCAAGACTAAGCAAGAGTTGATACTGGCTTGGACTATCCATAGCAGTGGAGGTGGTGAAAAGTGTTTTGATTTTGGATAAATTTTGAAGGTTAAAACTGACATGTCTTGTTGGTGGATTACGTTAGGCTAAGGATATGAAGAAATAACAGTGTCAAAAATGACTCCTAGATTTTTAGCTTTAGCAGTGACATTTATTGAGACAAGAAGTACTGGGAGAGAAGCCAGTTTGAGATGGGGGAAACTGAAAGCTCTATTTAGCCATACTTAAGTTTCAGTTGCCTCCAAGCAGAGCTTTCATAGGCATTTAGATATATGAGTCTTGGGGAAAGAGGATGAGGCCATAGATGGATATGTATTAATTAAGCAACAACTTTTTGATAAACTCTAGATTAAGAACCATGAGGCACATACTAAAAATGTAAAAATAAAAAGCACTGCTAATCAGGAAACATGGAGTAGAATTCACACCATACAACATATATCTACAGGACAACCTTTGAAATATTTACAAATATAGGTTTGTATCTTTAATACAAATATAAACACTAATATAAATTAACATATTTACCAAGGGGGTTAAAAAAAAAAAAAAGAACATTTATTTGAACACAAGTTGGGGCTAATGCAGTTTCCTGAAAGATCTGGGAAAGTAGGATTGATGAAAAGGCATGATTTGTTTTCTTCTTGATGAAGATCTTTTAGCTGGGATTGTATTGTGTAGATTTAATTTAAATATTTGCCATTTCATATTTTTAAGATTACAATAAGGGAGTAAATAGTACATTTAGTTTCTTAGTTGTTTTTAATGTACTTGCCATTCTGGTTTCATTATCTTTCTTAGAGGGAAAAAATAGAAAAGAGGTAGTTTATGTACTCTTATTGCAATTACCCAGATTCACAATAAACTAACCCAGGAAATTGGAAAAATAAAGCCTGTCACTCATTCAGTCAAATACATGAGATCATAGAACTGAATGAGAAGTGTGGCTAGAGTAAGAGGTTGGGAACTACACCAATTAGATGGAGCATGCTTTACATTATGCACTGTTCCACACTTAATAGTGGCTTCAGTTGCAATTTAACTGATTCCTATGAGTATCAAAATTTCCCCTTTAAGTTTATTTCCATCCTCCTTCACTCATACCATTGTGCAGGCAAGTATGGACATATATAAAGATATCTATAGCTCACACAACAAAAATAAGAATAAAGATTACTAAAGCAGTCTCTTTAATAAATGATATTGAGAAAACTGGACAGCCACATGCAAAAGAATGAAATTTGACCACCATCTTTTATCATACACAAAAATTAATTCAAAATGGATTAAAGACTTGAATGTAAGACTTGAAACCATAAAATTCCTGGAAGAAAACATAGGTGGTAATCTCATTGACATTGGTTCGAACAGTGTTTTGTGCATCTGACTCCAAAAGAAAGGGAAACAAAAGCAAAAATAAGCAAATGAGACTACATAAAACTAAAAAGCTTCTGCACAACAAAGAAAACCATTATCAGAATGGAAGGGCAACCCAGTTAATGGAATAAAATATTTGGAAATATATCTGAAAAGGAGTTAGCATCCAAAATATGTAAAGAACTCAACTCAATAAAGAAAAACAAACAATGCAATTAAAAAGTAAGCAGTGGAGCTAAGTAGATATTTTTTCAAAGAAGACCTACAGAAAGCCAATAGGCACATGAAAAGATGTTTAGCATCACTATCAGGGAAATGCAAACCAAAACCATGAAATATCACCTCACACTTGTTAGAATGGCCATTATCCAAAAGACAAAGAATAACAAAAGTTGAAGATGTGAAGAAATGGAACTTTAGTGAGCCATTATTGGGACTGTAAATTGGTACATCCACTATGAAAAACAGTGTGGAGCTTCCTCAAACAACAAAGAATAGAACTACTATATGACTCAGGTATTCCACTTCTGGATATTTATCTGACACTAATTCCAAAGATATTAATACATGCACCCTTATGTTCATTGTAGCATTATTTACAATATACAAGATATATACAACGTATGTGTTCATTGATGAATGAATGGATATAGATGATTGGTACATATATATCTGTATATATTTTTATATATGTATATGTATATATATAATACAACTGAATATCCCTGTCATAAAATCATAAAATATCACTGTCATAAAAAAAGAATAAAATCTTGCCATTTATGACAAAGTAGATGGACTTTAGGGCTTCTCAAGTGGCTCAGTGGTAAAGAATCTGCCTGCCAATGCAGGAGACTTGGGTTTGATCCATGAGTCGGGAAGATCCCCTGGAGGAGGGTATGGCAATCCACTCCAGTATTCTTGCCTGGGAAATCCCATGGACAGAGGAGCCTGGTGGGTTACAGTTCATGAGGTCACAAAAAGAAAGAGTCAGACACGACTTAGCGACTAAAGAAAAACAACAAAACAAGATGGACTTTGAGGCTATTTTGTTAAGTGAAATAAATCAGACATAGAAAGGTAAATACTGTATGATTTCACTGATATGTGAATAATCTAAAAACCAAAATGAGCAAACAAAGCAAAACAAAAACAAACTCATAGATACAAAGAACAGATTGGTGGTTACATGAGGCAAAAGGGGTGGGATGAGTGAAATGGCTGAAAGGGGTCAACTGCATGGTGATGGGTGGCAACTAGACCTTTGGTGGCCTGGTGATCATTTTGTGGTGTATACAAATGTTGAATTATGATAGTGTACACCTAAAACTTATATAATGTTATATACAAGTTAAATTTTAAAAAGTATACTAAAAAGTGTTTTAGCATGTTGAATTGTAAACATGTAACCTCTTGAGATTTATAGATGACTGAGAGTAACAGATAAATTCCAAGAGATCAAAGTTAGAAAGGATATCTTAGTACCTCAGTACCAAGGTGAAGGTGAAGGTGAAGTCGCTCAGTCATGTCCAACTCTTCGCGACCCCGTGGACTGTAGCCTATCAGGCTTCTCTGTCCATGGGATTCTCCAGGCAAGAATACTGGAGTGGGTTACCATTTCCTTCTCCAGGGGATCTTCCCGACCCAGGGATGGAACCCAGGTCTCCCTCATTGGAGGGAGACGCTTTAACCTCTGAGCCACTAGGGAAGCCCTGATGGCTTCTGTACCAGTTGTTTTTTTTTATTTTTTACCTTTGAGGGAAGGGTGGAAAGGGGTGGAAATAAAGACTAAAGGCTTAGAAAACATGAGCTTAACACCAGGCACTCCAATCTATTCTTTTGGCAATCACTATAAATCAGTAGCCATGGCTTAGTCTTTAGTTGCTATCTTAACATCTGCTTTGTTTTCTGCCACTCTCCAGGCGATGTATTCAACTATGTTATCCTCTTGGTTCCTTGCAACTGCTTATAGTAAGGACTACATTGTATTCATCTTTGTAGCTCCAGCACTTAGAACAGAGCTCTGCCTCAAGCAAGTGTGCTAGTGCTTGTTTTGACTCGTACTTTGAACCAAGAATTTTTTCCCCCTGTGTTACAAACAAAGAACAAGACAAATGAAGTCATTATCCCCGAAGAGCATAAATTCCAGGTGGAGGGTGAAGCAGGGGAATGAACAACCAAATAAACATAAAATAGCTCGGTGAGTGATAAACATTATGAGAAAAATAATGCAATGTATTGAGGTAGGGAAAGACAGAGGTTTATTATTTTAAGGAAAGGTTTCTCTGTGAGGAGATTTTAACATAAACTTGAATGAAGTAAGAGGAGAACCCATGTTGGATTCATGTTGATGTATGGCAAAAACAATACAATGTTGTAAAGTAATTCAGTTCAGTTCAGTTCAGTCACTCAGTCATGTCCGACTTTGCAACCCCATGAATGGCAGGACGCCAGGCCTCCCTGTCATACACCAACATCCGGAGTTCACTCAAACTCATGTCCATTCAGTCATCTCATCCTCTGTAGTCCCCTTCTCCTCCTGCCCCCAATACCTCACAGCATCAGAGTCTTTTCCAATGAGTCAACACTTCGCATGAGGTGGCCAAAGTACTGGAGTTTCAACTTTAACATCATTCCTTCCAAAGAAATCCCAGGGCTGATCTCCTTCAGAATGGATTGGTTGGATCTCTGTGCAGTCCAAGGGACTCTGAAGAGTCTTATCCAACACCACAGTTCAAAAACATCAATTCTTTGGCACTCAGCTTTCTTCACAGTCCAATTCTCACACCCATACATGACCACTGGAAAAACCATAGCCTTGACTAGACAGACCTTTGTTGTCAAAGTAATGTTTCTGTTTTTCAATATGCTATCTATGTTGGTCATAACTTTCCTTCCAAGGAATAATTGTCTTTTAATTTCATGGCTGCAGTCACCATCTGCAGTGATTTTAGAGCCCAAAAAAATAAAGTCTGACACTGTTTCCACTGTTTCCCCATCTATTTCCCATGAAGTGATGGGACCAGATGCCATGATCTTCATTTTCTGAGTGTTGAGCTTTAAGCCAACTTTTTCACTCTCCTCTTTCACTTTCATCAAGAGGCTTTTTAGTTCCTCTTCACTTTCTGCCATAAGGATCATGTCATCTGCATATCTGAGGTTATTGATATTTCTCCTGGCAATCTTGATTCCAGCTTGTGCTTCTTCCACCCCAGCGTTTCTCTTGATGTACTCTGCATACAAGTTAAATAAGCAGGGTGACAATATACAGTCTTGATGTATTCCTTTTCCTATTTGGAACCAGTCTGTTGTTTCATGTCCAGTTCTAACTGTTGCTTCCTTACCCGCATACAGGTTTCTCAAGAGGCAGGTCAGGTTGTCTGGTATTCCCATCTCTTTCAGAATTTTCTACAGTTTATTGTGATCCACACAGTCAAAGGCTTTGGCATACTCAATAAAGCAGACATAGATGTTTTTCTGGAACTCTCTTGCTTTTTCCATGATCCACCAGATGTTGGCAATTTGATCTCTGGTTCCTCTGCCTTTTTTAAAACCAGCTTGGACATCTGGAAGTTCACAGTTCACGTATTGCTGAAGTCTGGCTTGGAGAATTTTAAGCATTACTTTACTAGCGTGTGAGATGAGTGCAATTGTGCAGTAGTTTGAGCATTCTTTGGCATTGCCTTTCTTTGGGATTGGAACGAAAACTGACCTTTTCCAGTCCTGTGGCCACTGCTGAGTTTTCCAAATTTGCTGGCATACTGAGTGCAGAACTTTCACAGCATCATCTTTCAGGATTTGAAATTGCTCAACTGGAATTCCATCTCCTCCACTAGCTTTCTTTGTAGTGATGCTTTCTAAGGCCCACTTGACTTCACATTCCAGGATGTCTGGCTCTAGGTCAGTGATCACACCATCGTGATTATCTTGGTCATGAAGATCTTTTTTGTATAGTTCTTCTGTGTATTCCTGCCACCTCTTCTTAATATCTACTGCTTCTGTTAGGTCCATACCATTTGTGTCCTTTATTGAGTCCATCTTTGAATGAAATGTTCCCTTAGTATCTCTAATTTTCTTGAAGAGGTCTCTAGTATTTCCCATTCTGTTGTTTTCCTCTATTTCTTTGCACTGATCGCTGAGGAAGGCTTTCTCTTCTTGCTATTCTTTGGAGCTCTGCCTTCAGATGCTTATATCTTTCCTTTTCTCCTTTGCTTTTTGCTTCTCTTCTTTTCACAGCTATTTGTAAGGCCTCCTCAGACAGCCATTTTGCTTTTTTGCATTTCTTTTCCATGGGGATGGTCTTGATCCCTGTCTCCTGTACAATGTCACAAACCTCATTCCATAGTTCATCAGGCACTCTATCTATCAGATCTAGCCCCTTAAATCTATTTCTCACTTCCACTGTATAATCATAATGGATTTGATTTGGGTCATACCTGAATGGTCTCGTGGTTTTCCCTACTTTCTTCAATTTAAGTCTGAATTTGGCAATAAGGAGTTCATGATCTGAGCCACAGTCAACTCCTGGTCTTGTTTTTGTTGACTGCATAGAGCTAATTACTGTAAAGTAATTAGCTTCCAATTAAAATAAATAAATTTAATTTTTTTTTTAAAAAAGGAAGAATCATGAGGAGATCTGCAGAGATGGTTGTGAGGTTGCATTATAGGCAGAGAGAACATGTCCAAAAACCCAAAGGACCTTGGCCCCTAAGGCATGCATATTATGCTCTTAGAACAGCAAGAAACCAATGTATTTGAACCACTACCAGGACAGGAAAAGTGCTAGGTGATGTGGTTGGAAAAGTGGAGTGTCAGATCATGTAAGAGTTATAGGCGAGTAACTATAATGGGAAGGCAGTAGAAAGTTGAATTTTGAGCAAAGGAGGGAGGGAGCATGCACTCATATAATATTAATATTCTGGCCAATGTGTGAGGAGCTGACTAGTGTGGGGGATGGGATGTGGGCATAAAACGAATCTAAGAGATCAACTAAGAGGTTAGTGCTAATGGTAGCTTGGACCTAGTAGTTGTAGTGGAATTGGTGAGAAATGGTCTGATTTGAGATATATTTTGAAGTTAT
Source organism: Bos indicus (assembly GCF_029378745.1). NCBI lineage: Eukaryota > Metazoa > Chordata > Mammalia > Artiodactyla > Bovidae > Bos > Bos indicus. The sequence goes on from NC_091789.1 coordinate 72,622,232, forward strand.
CCTGTATCTACTCTTAAAATTTACCCTTTATTTTTTCACTATTTATTTCTCAACTCTCCTGATTACCTCCATGTCTGCTGATCAAACCATGGACTCACCTTTGCCTGAGAGTGCTTGACTCCTAAAATTTTAAACTTTATTATCCTACTCTATGACTATAATAACCTCTAACCATTCCATTCTCTCCTTTCCTTCCTTCTGCAACACTTATATTTCACGTTATGAATGTCTCTAGTCTTTTGAATCCCCATTGCTTTTCTATCAGATTGCCAGACTCCCTTGGTCTTTCCTCCCCTCATCCTTCATTCCATACTGCACCATTCACCATCTCATCTACTATCTGACATCCATCCACAAGATACTTACTTCTATCTATCCCTCCTTTCAAGTCACCTGCAAACCCCCATACCTCAAGTCTCAGCAAACTATCTCACCTCCTTCATAATCCATTAAGCTATACTCTCTAAGCAAATTATTGTGTGTGTGTGTGTGTGTGTGTGTGTGTGTGTGTGTGTGTGTAGTCATTCAGTCATGTCTGATTCTTTGCGACCCCATGGACTGTAGCCTGCCAGGTTCATCTGTCCGTAGAATTTTCAAGGCAGGAATACTGGAATGGGTTGCCATTCCATTCTCCAAGGGATCTTCCAGACACAGGGCTCAAACCCAGGTCTCCTGCATTTCAGGCAGATTCTTTACTGTTTGAGCCACCAGAGAAAACTAAATCACTCCATACTTGCACTTATCTACATTTATACCCATTTTCCCCTGTTTTACATCTTCCTGTTTTCTCTTTCCTGTTCCAATCTAATTAATCCCTTTGCCTGTGCTCTTTATATTATTCTCTCCTATTTTTTTAGGACCCAAAGTGCACCACATATCACATCCCTCAAGTTTCTCCAAAGAATTTCTCCCTCAATTCTCTACCTTCTCTGCCATGTGTCATACTTTCTCTAAAGTCATTGTGTGGAAATAGTACTTTAAATACACCATTACTTCTCACTCATTGTCTCTCCACTCTTCAAACTTCTTGGATTTGACTTCTACATTATCACTTCACTGAAATTTCTTTTGCTAGGGTCACAATGGCCTTCCAGCTCTCAAACTGAATGGGGAAATATTCAGTTCAATTCAGTCACTCAGTCGTGTCTGACTGTTTGTGACCCCATGAATTGCAGCATGCCAGGCCTCCCTGTCCATCACCAACTCTCAGAGTTCACTCAGACTCACGTCCATTGAGTCGGTGATGCCATCTCATCCTCTGTCGTCCCCTTCTCCTCCTGCCCCCAATCACTCCCAGCATCAGCGTCTTTTCCAATGAGTCAACTCTTCGCATGAGGTGACCAAAGTATTGGAGTTTCAGCTTTAGCATCAGTCATTCCAATGAACACCCAGGACTGATCTCCTTTAAGATTGACTGGCTGGATCTTCTTGCAGTCCAAGGGAGTCTCAAGAGTCTTCTCCAACACCACAGTTCAAAAGCATCAATTATTCGGCACTCAACTTTCTTCACAGTCCAACTCTCACATCCATATATGACCACTGGAAAAACCATAGCCTTGACGAGATGGACTTTTGTTGGCAAAGTAATGTCTCTGCTTTTTAATATGCTGTCTATGTTGGTCATAATTTTCCTTCCAAGGAGTAAGCGTCTTTTAATTTCATGGCTGCAATCACCATCTGCAGTGATTTTGGAGCCTGCAAAAATAAAGTCTGACACTGTTTCCACTGTTTCCCCATCTATTTCCCATGAAGTGATGGGACCAGATGCCATGATATTAGGGTTCCAATAAAAATAAGTACCATATTTCTTTTCTCCAGCATACAAGGCCCTTGATGATATGCCCTTTACTTACATTTCTAGTTTCATCTCCCTACCTCCATCTACATACCTTACTCTCCAAGCATGTTCGCTTATTTACAATTCAAGTGTACAAGGCTCTTTTTATCCTAACACTTTTATATATTTTTTTCCCTACTAGAAATCTCTTGTGTACCTGATGAATTTCTGTCTCAAGACTAGACTTATTGTAACAACCAAATGAAAGCTTAACAGATCTCCCTAGTCAAAGATTATCACTTCTCCTGTACTACCATAGCACCTCATTCATACAGCACTCATCATATCACTGTAATATTTCATTTACTAGTATTTCTTTCCTACAGACTGTGAGACCCTGGGGGCAGGGAGCAGACAACATTCTAATTATTTTTATATCTTCATCTCCTCAGAACCTAGAACAACATATAGTTGATATTTAGTAAGTATTGATTAATAACCCAGTGAATTACTTTAATCAGTCAATCAATTCAGTCACTCAGTCTGCCCAACTCTTTGCAAGCCCATGAACCGCAGCATGCCAGGCCTCCCTGCCCATCATCAACTCCCAGAGTCCACCCAGGCTCATGTCCATTGAGTCAGTGATGCCATCCAACCATCTCATCCTCTGTCGTCCCCTTCTCCTCCTGCCCTCAATCTTTCCCAGCAGTAAACATTTATTAAGGATCTACTAAATGGCAGCCCACTCCAGTAGTCTTGCCTGGAAAACCCCATGGATGAAAGAGTGTGGTAGGCTATAGTCCATGGGGTCACAAAGAGTCAGACAAGACTGAGCGACTTTACTTTCATTCTCAGGCACTGTGCTAATGAGTACAGGGTAAGTCAAACAAAGTATATGACGTGGTTTTGGCCTTCAAGTGGCCTCCAATATAATTAAGATAACAGAATGAATAAAAATAGATATATAAAAAACAACATAGGTATCTGACAATAAGTGCCAAATGGGTGACAAGGACAAGAACTATGGGACTATGAATGAAGGAGGAATATGAAGAAGGAAGAAATAATCTGGGCTGGAATAGTCACAGAAAGCTTGAACATAGTCTCAAAAGATTGACAGAATTATTTTAAATGAAGTGAATAAATGACCATTTTGACAGAAAATATGGAATGAGCAAAGACACAGGCAGGGATTTATGTTCTGGGTTAAGGGAACTGGGAGTAGAAACGTGATAAGAGTAGAAAGTTCAAGACATAATTCCACCACTATCTCACTGTGTTATCTTGAGCTTTATCACCATAAAAGGGGTTTATAATGTTGTGTACCTCACAGTGTTGAAAAATTGTGGGTGTGGGTATGTGGGTGTGCGTGTGTGTGTGAGAGAGAGAGAAACACATAGTAAGCACTGAATAAGTACTGACTATAAATGCCAAAGTGGGTTTTGCTTTATTTCCTAGTTCATGGAACACTCCCCCTTGAGCAGGAGGTGTCCCATATAAAATGTTGCTTTAGGAAGATTGACATAAAAGTGTTGTATAGAAGGGATTTAAAGGTAGAAAGACCAATTAACAAGGCATTGAAATAGTCAAGAAGTGAAGTTTTGAGGCTCTAAATAACATGCTTACAAAAGGAATGAAAAAGATAATGAAGCACTGCAAAGAATCTAAGACTTGGTGATAAGGGAAAGAAAAGAGTCGGTGAGACTCCAACATTTTTAAGACTGAGTGGCTGAGGTAATAATAGTGATACTGACAATGTTGAGCTATCCAAGGATGGAGAGTGGTCAGGAATTAGTTTTGGGGGAAAAAAAATTGGTTTTTGATAGTACACGTAACATGCATTGATTATCTGTTTAGACATTTTTCTGTCCATTTAGACATTGGACTTTGTTCTGAAGATATGAATTCTACAGAGACAACCAACCCTACCTTCAAGAAATTAGCAATCTGGTTGGGTAAATGAGACCGAATACATAAAACAATAGAAAACACTATATAAGATAAATATCCAAACTTTTGAGTCCAGAGAACTTGTAGAAAAATGTTGCAATATAGTATTAAATTTAGAAGATATTTCTTGTTTACAGAATTCACTTCTTAAAATGGCTTTTGTTAATAATTTTTTGTGAAACTATAAAATATGCTTATTATAACACATTTGGGGAATATAGAAAATATAAAGAATAAAGTTAAAATCACTTAGAATTCCATCACCAGAGAAACCACAGTTACTGTATTTGTATATTCATCTTCATTTTTCTTTTTGGGCAGTGTATACATCAGCAATATCTTAGAGTGTGCGTTTGATAACATCATCACCAAGACTAGGTGTTATTACTCTTTTTCATTTTTATTAAATAGATAGGGGAAAACAATATCTTTTTTTTTGTTTAATTGTTACCCTTGATTTCCAGTGAGGATGATTTTTTCCATATATTCACTAGTTATATTTACTTTTGTAAATTATTTGTTCAAGCATTTTTCCCATTTTTAAGTATTACCATATTATTTGATGTTTTAAATCAAGGCTCTTTTAAAAGGCTTCAACAACCAACATTTCAAAACTCATAATCTATTTCTTTAGTCTTTGAGAGAAAAATACACACTGCTGATCTTCATGTTATATGAATTTTGTAACCTTTTAACCATTAACTTTTCTCATCTCTGTTGGCCATGAAGCTCTATGTAGCTGTGATTGATTATACTCCCTTCTGTTTGTTTACTGTCCACTCAAGGAGGCAAAGTTATACCAGGCATGCTACCTTCCCACCAAGGACAGCTTTATTATATCATCCTAATATTCATTCTGGAACAGAATGATGGCATCATTCAGCCTTTGATACAAGGGACAGAATAAGTGGCAGTGTTAAGTCACTTCATTTTATGCTAGAAAGTTCTACTTTGTTGATGTATTTTAATATTTCTAAATTGATAACCTTTTAACATTCCCACTTCTCTTGGAAATGATGACAATACAGATGTTTCTGAGTGGATACAAATATATATCCAGTTTTAAAAAATGTATTAGAATAGACATGCAAATGTATTAGAATAGACTTGCACTCCACCAGGGCAAAGAACAACTTATTCCAAGCAAGTAGAGAAGAATGACAATTGCCATTATTTTACTACTTATGTGTGTGCTGCATAGAAAACAGTTTGGGAGTGTGGTGGGGAAGAAAGGTGTAAACTGTTCATACTATTTTATATTTATTTTAATGTTTTATACTTACGTTAAAATTTGTTAAATTTCTTACTTGCCTCCTTTGAAAAAAGAACATTCGCCAACGTTCAAACTACTTTCAATCTCTCTTCTTAGGATTAAGTCTGTCCAAGCTGTTTATTATGCTCCCATTCCACTGACTATTTTTGTCACAGTCTTCTCACCTCTGTGCTATCATCCTTTTCCTCCTAGGGCATTTTGTGTGTGTTCAAGCTGCTCTTACTGATGACCCCATGCTGTGTTCTTCCCTTTTGTGTTTGGGGCTTTGAAGGGGGTTGTTTTGCTTTGTTAATTTACGAAGTCTCGGACAAGTGATTTTTAATTCAAATGCTTTGCTGTTTTAGTACAACAAGCTGCATTTGTGATGTAATTAGGAAAGAAGCATGCCTTTCTTGACTAGCAGAGGTTGGTGAGGTGTGGCATGGAGGATTATATTGTTTATCCACTCAAGGTCAGGCTAAGGCAGTCAGTGGATTTGGAAAGAAATATTGCTGACTGCAGCAGGGAGACTACTTCATCTGGAACACAGTGTGTGAATATTGTTTATAGCTCTCCTTTTACAGAGAGTGAATGTCTTTGTTTTAATATTGTTTCAGAAAAGGATCTCACCCAGCAGGCTAAGCATAGCTATTCTGGTACATTTGATTCAATGAAATCTCTTCACAGTGTTTCTCAAAATGTTTACATTGAAAAGAAAATGCCATTTCAACATGAGGCAGCAAAACTTGAGTTGAAAACTATAGGTGGCACTTCTGGCACTGCTGATTTGGGAAAAAACAGTCAAGCTGATGAAATGGCAAAGCCTTCAACTTAATGTGATTCATGAGGCATTGGTTTCCAGTGCAGACCATGGAATAAGATAGCAGATATTTACTTTTGCAGTAAGTAATGTTAGGGGCTGTTGGGGGTGGGAAGCAGAAGTAAGTTCTAATACCCTGTACATTGAGCTTAGATGTTTCTCTGTGAAAGCTTAAGATAACCTGTTTCTTCATAATCATGTAATCATTGACTTGAAAAGAACCTTAGATGTCCACTGGAACTTATCAGAATGCTGACCTACTATAGGGGCTCCTTAAATATTTGTTTCATGATGGACTTAATAAATGGATAAATACATAAATATAATACAGGCAAGAATCCCTTCTACAGAGTTTCCTGCCAGGTGGTCATCTAGCATTTGCCTGACTATGTCAAGTGACAAGAAACTTATCACCACCTGAGTAATTATTTCCAACTTGGAATAACTCTGATTATTAAAAAATTTGTCCCTGTAGAACAAAAAATGAGCCTCCTTATGGTAATACCACAGTTTCTTTCTCCTATTGGTAACACCTGGAGTCATGAAGAGTAAATTTAACTCTTCTTTACTAATCCTTAGTGGGCTTCCCTGGTGGCTCAGCTGGTAAAGAATCCGCCTGCAATGAAGGAGACCTGGGTTTGATCCCTGGGTTGGGAAGATCCCTGGAGAAGGGAAAGATTACCCACTCCAGTATTCTGGCCTGGAGAAAATAACATGGACTGTATAGTCCATGGGGTCGCAAAGAGTTGGACACAGCTGAGCAATGTTCACTTTTACTTTCAATCCTTAGTATTTTGAAAGACTATCATATTTCATCTTTCACACTGAAAGCTTTTTCCAGTCCTCCTTTTGGTTCCAGTATTTCTATCCTCCTCAGTACCTTTCATATGGGCATACTCTTCCAGATGTGATTTGACACAATTAAAGTAGGACTATTGTATTTCCTGTTAATAACAAAAATAATAGTGTACTGAATGCTTATACTTAACCCAGTGCCAAGTGTTTTACATGGATTTTCTCATTTAATTCTTGCAAGAGCCTCCTGGGTAAGGTATCATCATCATCATCATTGTTATTACACTGATTTTACAGATCTGGACTTTAGGCTCTTACTAGTGCCACCCAAGATTCTATTCACTATTTTGTTTCGCTTCATTTTGTTGTATTAGCTGGTTCAAAGGGTGCTTGTGTTCGATAAAATTCTTTATCTTTTTCCCCATGAATTGTTCTCAGGATTTTCTTTCAGTTATCTGATTTTCTAAATTGAACACAGGACTTTACTTTGGTGCATATTACATTACTTTTTATTAATTTCATACTGTTTTGCTTCATCTCTTTTTTCTGGGGTGGGTGCATTTTTCTAGAATTTTCATAAAGTTCCATTTTGATCTAAATAAACATTCAACATCTTTTACAATATTGTTTGTCATTCAGAATGTTAACTATCATTCCCAGATTTGTTACTTTTGTGTGCTCAGTCTCTCAGTCATGCCTGACTCTTTGCAACCCTATGGACTGTAACCCACCAGGCTCCTTCTGTCAATGGGATATTTCAGGCAAGAATACTGGAGTCGGTGGCTATTTCTTCCTCCAGGGGATCTTTCAGACCCAGGGACTGAACCTGTGTCTCCTGTGTCTCCTGTATTTCAGGTGGATTCTTTACCACTAAGTGATCATGGAAGCCCTTGTTACTTTTACATACATGATAAACTTGCCTTCTGCATTTTCATCCAAATAATAATAAAAATGCTTAAGAGAACAAGGTCATGAACAGAGTTCTGTAGCACAACTTTTTAATGATCTTTTCAGAATAGCAAAAATTAATCCTGCTCATGTTCAGTTGTTCACTCCAATTTTCATTTTCTCATCTTATTGACTAGGACATTATGAAACTGTTTGTCAAATGACTTGTAGAGAATATTATATACTGTATCTAGGGTATTCTTTTCTCTACCTATCTTGTCACCCTATCAAGAAAGAAAATGAGACTCATTTGGTATGACTTGTAACCAACAGACCTTTGCTGTCTCCTAGAGCTCTTCTAAGTATGCATAAGTAATCTACAATATTATACTGTTGACATTTTTAAAGATAAAGGCAAAATATACCTGTCAATGATTTCCAGAATCAAACTTTCCAGGTTTTAGGCATCTTTACCTATTTTCATGATTTCCTCAAGATTACTGACAGTGGGTCAGCAGTCCAATTAGTAAGTTTTTTCTACTTAATTTGTCTGAGTTGATTTAAAATGGGACTCGTTGATATTAGTTGAGTTACAAAAGGGGAGTTGGTGATATCTTGCTATTGTCTTCTCCATCTTAGGCTTCACTCCCTTCGCTACTTCAAAGATATAGGCTGCTTTTTGGCATTGCCTTCCTAGCTCTCTTTTTGTCCTGCCTTGTTTTTCACTGGGAAGACAAATAAATATGTTGTTGGCAATTATTTAAGCAAAAATGGATTATAAATGAGAATGTTCTCAGTTCAGTTCAGTTAAGTCACTCAGTCGTGTCTGACTCTTTGTGACCCCATGGACTGCAGCACACCAGGATTCCCTGTTCATCACCAACTCCCAGAGCTTACTCAAGATCATGTCCACTGAGTCAGTGATGTCATCCAACCATCTCACCCTTTGTTGTTGCCTTCTCCTCCTGCCTTCAATCTTTCCCAGCATCAGGGGCTCTTCAAATGAGTTAGTTCTTCACATCAGGTGGCCAGAGTATTGGAGCTTTAGCTTCACCATCAGTCTTTCCAATGAATATTCAGGACTGATTTCCTTTAAGATTGACTGGTTTGATCTTGCACTCCGAGGGACTTTCAAGAGTCTTCTCCAACACCACAGTTCAAAAGCATCCATACATGACTATTGGAAAAACCATAGCTTTGACTAGACAGACCTTTGTCTGCAAAGTAATGTCTTTGCTTTTTAATGTGCTGGTTGGCACATTATAGGTTGGCCATAGCTTTTCTTCCAAGGAGCAAGTGTCTTTTAATTTCATAGCTGCAGTCACCATCTGCAGTGATTTTGGAGCCCCCCAAAACAAAGTCTCTCACCATTTCCATTGTTTCCCCATCTATTTGACATGAAGTGATGGGACCAGATGCCATGATCTTAGTTTTCTGAATGTTGAGTTTTAAGCCAACTTTTTCACACTCCTCTTTCATTTTCATCAAGAGGCTCTTTAGTTCTTCTTCTCTTTCTGCCATAAGGGTGGTGTCATTCGTATATCTGAGGTTATTGATATTTCTCCCAGCAATCTTGATTCCAGCTTGTGCTTCACGCAGCCTGGCATTTTGCTTGATGTACTCTGCATATAAGTTAAATAAGCCAGGTGACAGTATACAGCCTTGATGTACTCCTTTCCCAATTTGGAACCATTTTGTTGTTCCATGTCCAGTTCTGTTGCTACTTGACCTGCATACAGATTTCTCAGGAGGCAGGCAAAGTGGTCTGGTATTCCCATTTCTTTCAGAATTTTCCACAGTTTTTTGTGATCCACACAGTCAAAGGCCTTGGTGTAGTCAATAAAGCAGAAGTAGATGTTTTTTTCTGAAACTTTCTTGCCTTTTCTATGATCCAACGGATGTTTGCAATTTGATTTCTGGTTTCTCTGCCTTTTCTAAAACCAGACTGTACATCTGGAAGTTGTTGATTCATGTAATATTGAAGCCTGGCTTGGAGGATTGTGAGCATTAATTTACTAGCGTGTGAGATGAGTGCAATTGTGCGGTAGTGTGAGCATTCTTTGGCATTGCCTTTCTTTGGGATTAGAATGAAAACTGACCTTTTTCAGTCCTGTGGCCACTGCTGAGTTTTCCAAATTTGCTGGCATATTGAGTGTAGCAGTTTCACAGCATCATCTTTTAGAATTTGAAATAGTTCAACTGGAATTCCATCACCTCCAATAGCTTTGTTCATAGTGATGCATCCTAAGGCCCACTTGACTTCACATTCTAGCATGTCTGGCTCCAGGTGAATGATCACACCATCATCATTATCTGGGTCATGAAGATCTTTTTGAGAATGTTCCCAAGATAAGAGCAATTTTTAAAATATATTTATGCAGTGTCATCCTCTCACTTTTATTTACAATCAAGATAGAATATGGGTTGTGAGGTAATTTTAAAAGATAGAATAAATCTAATATTATGCAATCACATAAGCACATTAAACAAATTTGATTCTGTGAAACATTATAAATCAAAATCTATGGTTATAGGAGAGGAAAACATTGTAATGGGGGAAGTTAACAAAGTAAAAAGTGAGACACCAAAACTATGTGAAAAATATGCAGTAAATAACAAAAAGTATCAAAATAATCAAGAAAAAACTGTGAGACTAATGGAGACAAAGATACTATAGTTGATGATGAATGGACACTGGAAGGAGCAATTCTGTTATGAAATAAAATTAAAAAATAATTGAAGTCTTAGATATTTCATAAATAAAAATGATGGACTTCAGAATAATAAAGGCAAATTTTTACAGAAATTAAAGGAAAACCTGAAATTTCTTCTTGGCCATACAATTTCCATAGTGCAGTACTATTATTTCTTCTCCCTGTAATTCTCTTCTCCAATTTCTAGAGTGATGTATAATGTCTTGTATCTGAAAATGATTTTATTTATCTTGAACTTAATTCATCTGCAAATGAATCTCAATCAAACAAGAATGTGTTAAAACTGAGTGTGTCATAAGGATGAATGCTGGGGACATGAAGAAATAGATAATGAAAATATGGTCCCAAAGCTATGTAGTAGGCTGTTCTATTCCATTTGGTCCCAGGCCACCAATGAAAACTCAAATCATGGTGTCTTAATCCTTCTAATACGAAAATGCACAAATGCATACATTTCTAATTCTTCCCTGACATCCAGAGTCCCCATCATCTTTTGGTCTCAGCTATAGGATCCCACATCCAATTGACTGAAGTTTACCCTCAGTTTCTTAAAATTGTCTTACCCTAAGTTATTCACACTTATCTAGAGAAGCTCTCTATCTTCTGTTTTGTTTTGTTTTTTTGAATCTGCATCATAATTTTTCCATGAACAGGAGTATTTGAGAACTGACTTCACTATTTAGCTGCTAATCCATGTTTGTCTCCTTTCATCTAAGGGTGTACTTTCAAAAAAGGTTTTTGCTAAGTCTTGAGATCAAGTAATCTTAAAAAATAGAGACTCAGCCTGACTTTTCATAAAATACATGATTATGATTGTACCTATCTGAGATAAATGTCTATGTGTGACTGCTTGCAGAAACCTAGAAAAAGTGGCTGATAACATGCTTGGGTGTGGTACACCATCAGCTAATTACTAACATTTTGTCTGGAAATCTCTAATGTGGTAGAGTGTTCCAACTGTAAACAAGATTTTAATAAATTATTTGGTAGAACAAAGGCAAATTTTAAATTTAGAAACTCACCCGAACAAAGGCAAATTTTAAATTTAGAAACTCACCCTAAAGAATAGTGCCCTGCCTAGTTCCTTAATAAAAGATTATTTGCTAATTTTTACACAGGTTATGTGTTCATCTTTTAGCCAGTAAGAGAATATGTCAGTTTCTCAAAATTTAGTGAGCTGTTTCAGGAGTTATTCTGAACATTGAAGAGATATTATGTCTTAGTTCAAAATTTAGAGAAATGAGAAAATATCTATATATATAGAAGTAACTATGAATGACCTTTGGTGTTAACTTTAATAGTAACTGAGTCAAGATAATTTTTTCACTTGAAAAGATAATTTCTTAATGCTCAATTTTCAGTATCCTTATGGGCAACCATTCTACTCAATCTGTGTTATGGTAACGGATAAGAATCATTCTCAAATAGCTTACTTTTCCAAACCAAATAGAGATGGTAATAAAAATATCCTTAATGCATTTGTGAGGTTGAATTTTAGTTTTTAGAATAGATTTCTTTCAAGCTTTTTCTGACTAAGCCCAACATTTGATTATGTGTGTGCCTTTAAACTGTCAGTGCTGAAATGAATCAAATAAGCCTTGACCTCTTTCAAAGTAATTGCCTTTGCAGTGATTTTAAGAAGTTAATAAAATCATGTTAGAGATAAGGCACTAGGAAAAAGGAGAGGCTAGATAAATACTGTCTTTAGAATTTATTTCAGCAGTTCCTAAAAACAGCAATTTCCATGGTGTAGAAAAATTAATAGATAGCCATTTATTTCCTTTCTCATTAAGTAAAGCATATGAAGCACTTAATTCAACAGAATGTGCCTGGTGACTATTTAGGTAAAGGTGATAATAACAATGACTATTCCTTATGGAGGAAGCTTTCCCTGAAGTAACTTTAACCTTCAAATTCAGCTTCCATCTTGGGCCATTTCTCCTAGTGAACACATATAATTAGTATACATTATGATATATGTTTACCATGATACATCTGTGTATATTAGTATCTCATTAATTTGTCTTCTTCTTTAAGATGATTTTTAAAATTAGAAGAAAAAAATATGCTTTTTAGAAAACACATTCAACAAATGCTAGCTATTGTTAGTAGTACTAACGTCTAATGGGGTAGTGTCCAATTCAGTAAATCTGTATGTTCTCCTCAAAGAACAAAATCTGTTTCTTTGGGAAAGGTACAGTGAGGTGGGCACACTCATACTCTAATAGTAGATGTGCAGTTTTGTGTATTTCCAAAGGGTAAAACAAAAACCTTTTTAACAAAATAGCATATACCATTTTAATTTTGTGTAATTCCAAAGGATAAACCAAAAATATTTTTAACAAAATAATATATACCATTTTATTCATGTCAGTTAATTTATTCTAAGGGCTTAATTATGAAAGGAACAAGGACTTCTTTGTAGGAATATGTATAAAAGCTATGTTTATAATATCTTAGTAAATGTTTAACAATAGGAAATCTATTGACTAAAGTCTGATATAATTTTATTACATGGTTATTAAAATCTTGAAATGTAATATGTATTGGCATTGAAATATGTATGAACTATTGTTAATTGAAAAAGCAAGGAACAAGATAGCATATTCAGATTACTATATGATTTTAAATCCCTATGCATGTGCATGAAAAATGACTGAAGTGACATTTGTCTTTAGGCAGAGGAATTATGGATGATTTTCTTATTTTTTTTCCTGTGTTGTCCCAGTTTTCTATAATAAGGACCTATTATTTTATAAATTAAATGGGGAAATATAGCATTTGGTCCCCTTTACCAGTAAAAGCATGTGCATGGAAGATGCCTGGAAAAGTTATTGCTCCAGCTTTATGATTCCTCAGCCTCCCTTCCTCTGTATTGTAAAAGGTGCAGAGGAGCATTAGGTGGACTGGGGGAGAGGAAGTGGGTTAAAGCTACTGGAGTGTTGATGCCCTAAGTCTCTTATTCCCTCATTCAAGTCAGGCTCCTGAGAAATGCCTCACTGGCTCCACCTCTCCACCTCTACACCTCTGCACTATCTATTCCTGGATAGAGATCCCGGTCTTAAACTATGTCTGTTTTTCTGCTCTGTTTAACAGAGCTGGTCAATAAAATTCCCTCTGCTGTCCTTCCTGAAGCCTCTAGAGCTTAAGGAGAACTCTAACATGAAAGCCCCACTTTTCTTCTTAGATCCTCCCTCCCCTCTCTGGAGAATTAAAGTCACTGGGAGAAGGCAATGGCACCCCACTCCAGTACTGTTGCCTGGAGAATCCCATGGATGGAGGAGCCTGGTAGGCTGCAGTCCATGGGGTCACTGCTAAGAGTCAGACACGACTGAGCAACTTCACTTTCACTTTCCACTTTCATGCATTGGAGAAGGAGATGGCTACCCACTCCAGTGTTCTTGCCTGGAGAATCCCATGGACAGAGAAGCCTGGTGGGCTGCAGTCCATGGGATCGCACAGAGTCGGACACGACTGAAGCAACTTAGCAGCAGCAGCAGCAGCAGCAGATAGAATAACCACCCCCCCATCCCCCTAGCCACCAAATTAGCCTCTCCCTGTATTACCACTAAGAGAACAAAGAATGTAGAAAGATAAATCTTTTTATAATTATTTTACTGCTCTTACCATAAATATGGGGATGAGAGGTGACCACACCACATCCCATTCCTCCCACTTTCCAGAGGGCCAAAATTTTGTAACTGTTGTAAATGTGATGGATTTATCAAAAGTACCTGAAATCAAGTACTTAATGTAAATCACATTTCTATTTATACTGTTACAGTGTGAAATTCTCATTTTCAATAGATAGAGCATAAAATCTGAGCACTATTACATCTGTGGTATCAGTCTATCCATTTTAGCTAAGTTACACATGTGTCACACCATAAAACCCATATTCACATATCATGTGTCATACTAACTTGCGGAGGAAGTTGGGTGTGAAAGTCGGGGACGGTCTGTTACTCTCTGATCCTCCAAATGGTATTTTTACACTCATGTTATACCTCATTACTATGGTGGCTCTTTAAAGCTGCCTACTTTTTAAGTCCTCGATGAATGTGCCCCTGAGGGGACTGGAGCAAGGACAGGGAATATAGGGCCAGGAAATAATTCATTCAACATATTAAATATCTGGTTTTAAAAAAAGGAGTCCTAAAACTACATCTTCAAGTTTCCAGTTCTAATAGAATATGTTCACCTAAACTATAAACTCATAAAATTTAATAAATACTTGTCTTATTTCTACCCACTATGTATATTCCTACCCTGGAAAGACTTCTTATGGAAGTCTCTACTCCTTAAATAATTTTCTTTTATCTACGCTCTAACTTTTGCTGGAAGTTTCTATTCTGTTTTCCTTGACATAGAGTAACTAAACTAAGACACAGTGTTCCAGATATGTACATTATGGTTTTGTATTAGATGATATTAATTCTTTGTAGATTTTTCCAGTGTATTTATTATGCTTTTAAAACAATCTATTCTCAATTTTTTTTGTTGAGATATAATTAACACAAAACATTATTATTAGTTTCAGGTGTACAATATAATGATTCAATATTTGTGTACTTTGCAAAATGATCACTGCAATAAGTCTAATTAACATCCATCAATACATATAGATATACATTTTTATCTTATGATAAGAACTTTTAAGATCTACTCTCAAATTTCAAACATACATATCAGTATTATTAATGATAATCATAATACTGTACATTACATCCTCATGAATTATCTTATAACTGAAAGTTTGTACTTTTTGATCTCTTTCACTCATTTCACTCACCTCCACCCCCACCTCCCGCCTCTGGTAACTACCAATAATGTTGTTCTCTGTGTCTATGAGATTTTGTTTTGTTTTGCTTTTGTTGTTGTTCTTGTTTTAGACTTCACATATAAGTGAGACCATACAGTACTTGTCTTTCTCTGTCTGACTTATTTAACTTAGTACAATGCCCTCAAAGCTCATCTATGTTGTCACAAATAACAAAATCTCCTCCTCTTTTATGGCTCACTAATATTTGATTGTGGTGTATGTATGTATACCACATTTTATTTTCTTTATGCATTCTTCCATTAATGGACACTTAGTTTCCAATTAATACATTTTTATTTTTTCTTCAGGTCTTTTTTAAAATTTTATTTTTAATTGAAAGATAATTATTTTATAATATTGTGTTGGTTTCTGACACACATTTCTTAGTAGTGGTTTAGTCGCTAAGTCATGTCCAACTCTTGCGACCCCGTGGACTGTAGCCCACCAGGCTCCTCTGTCTGTGGGATTTCCAGGTAAGGATACTGTAGTGGATTGCCATTTCTTTCTCCAGGGGAATCTTCCTTACCCAGGAATCGAATCCTGCATTGCAGGCAGATTCTTTACCAGTCGGAAGCCCCAACATTTCTTAATAATGTCTAAATCTCTATAATGATTCCCTAGACTAGAGATCTCTTCAAAAAAATTGGAGATACCAAGGGAACATTTCATGGAAAGATGGGAATAATAAAGGACAGAAATGGCAAGGACCTAACAGAAGCAGAAGAAATTAAGAAGAGATGGCAAGAATACACAGAAGAGCTACACAGAAAAGCTCTTAATGACCTGGATAACCATGATGGTGTGGTTACTCATCTAGAACCAGATATCCTGGATGTGAAGTCAAGTGAGCCTTAGGAAGCATTACTACAAACAAAGCTAGTGGAGGTGATGAAATTCCAGTTAAGCTATTTTAAATCTTTAAAGGTGATGCTGTTAAAGTGCTGCACTCAATATATCAGCAAATCTGGAAAATTTGGTAGTGGCCACAGGACTTTAAAAGGTCAGTTTTCATTTCAATCCCAAAGAAAGGCAATGCCAAAAAAAGTTGAAAGTACCACACATTTGCACACATTTCACATGCTAGCACAATTATGCTCAAAATCTTTCAAGTTAGCCTTCACCAGTACGTGAACCAAGAACTTCCAGATATACAGGCTGAATTTAGAAAAGGCAGAGGAACCAGAGATCAAATTGCCAACACCAGTTGGATCATAGAAAAAGCAAGAGAATTCCAGAAAAACATCTACTTCATCAACTACACAAAAGTATTTGGCCGTGTGGATCACAACAAACTGGAAACTTCTTAGAAATGAGAGTACCAGACCACGTTACCTGTCTCCTGAGAAACCTGTAAGCAGATCAAGAAACAACAATTAGAACCAGACATGGAGCAAAGGACTGGTTAAAAACTGGTAAAAAAAAAAAAAAAAAAAAGTATGTCAATACTGTACTGTTACCCTGCTTATTTAACTTATATGCAGAGTACATCATGCAAAATGCCATGCTGGATGAATCACAAGCTGGAATCAAGATTGCTGGGAGGAATATCAACCACCTCAGATAGGCAGATAATACCATTCTAAAGGCAGAAAGTGAAGAGCAGCTAGTCTTTTGATTGAGGGTGAAAGAGGAGATTGACAAAGCTGGCTTAAAACTCAATATTCAAATACCTAAGATCATGGCATTTGGCTCCATCACTTCATGGCAAATAGATGGGGAAAGGGTGGAAACAGTGGCAGATTTTATTTTCTTGGGCTCCAAAATCACTGGGGATGGTGACTGAAGCCATGAAATTAAAAGATGCTTGCTCCTTGGAAGAAAACCTATGACAAACTTAGACAGTGTATTAAAAAGTTGAGGTTTGACAGAAAACAGCAAAATTCTGCAAAGCAGTTCTCTTTCAATAAAAAATAAATTAATTTTAAAAAAAGAGATATGACTTTGCTGACAAAGGTCTGTCTAGTCAAAGCTATGTTTTTTTCCTGTAGTCATGTATGGATGTGAGAGTTGGATCATAAAGAAGGCTGAACACTGAAGAACTGATGCTTTTGAATTGTGGTGCTGGAGAAGACTCTTGAGAGTCCCTTAGACTGCAAGAAAATCAAAGCAGTCAATCCTAAAGAAAATCAACCCTGAATATTCATTGGTAAGATTGATGCTGAATCTGAAGCTCCAATATTTTGGCCACCTGATTTGAAGAGCCGACTCATTGGAAAGACCGTGATGCTGGGAAAGATTGAGGGCAGGAGGAGAAGTGGGCAACATAGGATGAGATAGTTGAATGGCATCATCGACTCAATGGACTTGAGTTTGAGCAAACTCCAGGAAATAGTGAAGGGCAGGGACACCTGCCTGCTGTAGTTCACGGGGTCACAAAGAGTCAGGCACGACTTAGTGACTGAACAACAATCTTTTGTCATGATAATATCTAATATTTTGGACTTTGGGTAATTTTCTTGCAAATTCATTTCTTCTTACTTGTCCACAATGAAACTCATACTTGGTTATCTGCTCAGACCTGGAAGAGTTTGCTCACATTTTCACCATAGGCCTGATAATGCACCACCACCTAGTTAAGTATCTTTCACAAATGTGGAGGAACATAGGCAATGTACTGTGGAACAAAACTCTAATTAAGGGTCAAGAATGTCACAGTTCTTAGCACTAGCTTTGCTGCTTAACTAGCTATATGACCTTGAGGAAGTCACCTGGGACCTCTTTACTCCTCTGTTAAGTAATTTCATCAAGGACTCCTGCTTCCATATTTATTAAATACTTTAGTATTAGAGAGACACATTGTCCCCATGTATTGGATAGTCCCAAGTTCTCAGTCTCTTAATGAGCAAAATGTATGTCTCCTTCAAAGTGAAATGCATTTTTTTAATTTTCAAATAATATGATTCAGCAAAGAATTCAGAAAATGAATCACAATCAAACATAAGATAGAATGCAAGAATGAATTTAAACTTTTCCTTCAATTCACATACTTGGATGATTTTCTGTCAAGAGAATAAGAATACAAAGTAAGAATGATTAAGCCAATCCACACCTACACAAGAATATATCTACTCATTTCAAACAATAGGTAGATCAACCTAGGTAGATTTTTATCCTTATGGGCTACAATTAACTAGAGAAGGAAAAATCTTTATCTGAAAGGTTGTCCTTTGTATTTGAAAGTTTTGTTACTGATTGTTTATTTTCCTGGATTGACACATAGTCCTCAGCAATATTTACAGTTGATTTATTTAATTGTTGCTCTTATATTTTTCATTTTGAAAAATCTCAACCCTCAAAAATTCTATTCTAAAGAATCCCTTATTAGTCAGTTTTTAAAATAGTGCAACACCTTCTACCAGGAAAAATGACAGAAATGGTAACTATATTCTCCAGCAAGCACACAACAGTCAATTTCATTCAAGATGTGGCTGAAGTATATTATCAATAGATTCTTTAAAATTGTAGCAGAGAATACTTTGGGGGAATGGTCCAGAAAAGGTCTGTTGAAAACTAGAAAAACTTTTAATCAAAGCCAGGATTTGGGACACAAGTGGTCTGGAGTGGTATTTATGATTGGGAGTTACCTAATAGGCACCAGGAAGCTAAAACCCAACAGGCAAAGACAAATTTAAATTTACCTCCGATGTTTGAGATACTTCAAGGAAGACAGAAGGAAGAAGCAAAGAGAAAGAAAATAGTTCTTACTCATTAACAGACTAGAAGGTAGGCTATCTGCCTTTACTAAATGAATTGCAATAAAACAGCATAGCTATTATTCAAGTGGTATCATCATGGTAGTAAAATAGGGTAACTTTGTAACAACATAATCTATGGATCATTAACTAAAAATATAGTCTTGGAAGTGTCTTATTTCTGGTATCTGTCTTGCAGGGAGACTTTGGTGTTTTACATGCATTCATAAATTGTGAATGCCCACATTTATGAGTGGTTCTGACCATTCTGTCTGCCATTTTTATTCTGGCTTCTTGGTCACTTGAAATTTCTTTAATAGCCCATGGAATCACCATTCTTGGATACTGATACCTTTCCACTGTTCTTTATGCTTCATTTAGATGGATAGCCAAGATTTTATTTAACAATCATGACACTGAAGTGGGAGAAAAACTTCCTCTTTCATCTCTTAGCCATCATTTGCTCAATTAAAGGACCACACAGCAAAGGCACTTCATGTTGTTTCTGATCTGCTTTAAGAACTTGGATATAGCTTTCATTTCATTTACTCCTTGAGTCAGTTACAGGTCATCTTGCCTAAGGATCTGTCACTATTTCCCAGGACACGACCAGAAGTCAACCCCATCAAATGGACCTCACTGGCACACACCTTATTTCATTTACAAGCATTCTTCACCTGCTACCCCCATCAGACTTCTAAACCAAGTTTCAGTATCTTACTCTCATTTTTTCAAAGTACATCAGTGCTTTCATTATTAAGTCAACATTCTGAAAGAGTATAAGAGATCACCCTTATTCTTTTTCACTATATACGTCCTTAGTCTGAGGAGGCATCTGTTTATCACCGCTCATCCAGTTATCGTCACACATGAAGACTGTTGATCTTGATCCAAACAAACTCCAGTTCAGAGACACAGTGGCTCACAGTGCTTTCCTTCATTTTCTGGAACTACATTTTCTAAGTAAGTTATTCTTGACTTCTGGCTGAAGAAAACACAGGTTTCTGAAGCTTAAAAAATCTATAAGAAAGGATACTCAACGTTATTAGTCACTAAGGAATTGTAAATTGATACACGATGAAATCCAACTTCACACTCACTATAATGGCTATAAGAAAAAACAAACAAAATGACAAGTGCTGACATGGATGTTGAGAAATTGGAACCCTCTCATACTGCTTCCCTGTTGGATCAGTCAGTAGAGTCTGCTGCAATGCAAGAGACCCGGGTTTGATCCCTGGCAGGAACTATCTCCTGGAGAAGGAAATGGCAACCCACCCCAGCACTCTTGCCTGGGAAATCCCATGGACAGAGGAGCCTGGTGGGCTCAGTCCACGGTATGCCAAGAGTTGGACACAACTGAGAGACTAAACCTACACTGCTGGTGGGAATGTAAAATGGCATGGTCACTTTGGAAGACATTTTGATGGTTCCACAAAAACTTAAGCATAGAATTACTATTTAACCCAGGAATTTCACCCCCAAAGCTCTACTCAGGAAGAGTGAAAACACAAATGAATATTCACACAAAAATGTATACACAAAAGTCCATGCTAGCTCAAAAGTGGTAACAGTACACTTAATTGTTCATCAACTTATGAATGAATAAACCAAATGTGTTATATCATACAAAGCAATATTATTCAACCATAAAAATGTATGAAGTACTGATACAGGCTGCAACATGGATGAACCTTGAAAATATGCTAAGTGACGGAAGCTAGACAAAAAAGGCTTGAAAGATTCCATTGATATGGAATGTCCAGAATAGGCAAATCCATGAATATAGGAATAGCTTCATAGTTTCCAAGGGGTGGAAAGACAATGGAGAATGACTTCCAATGGGTATGGGTTTCTTTTTCAAGGTGATGAAAGTGTTCTGGTATTGGATAGTGGTGATGGTTGCACAACCTAAGAATATACTAAAAACTACTTAATTACACATTTTAAATGGATGAATTGTATAGCATGTGAATTATATCATATCAAAAAGAAAATCTATATAGACACATTGGATTAGTGTTTCCCCAGGCTGGGAGTAGGGATAGGAATTGTCTGCAAATGGATAGGAGATTTTTGGGTGGGTTAATGGAAATGTTCAAAAATTAGATTGTGGTAATAGCTGTCAACTCCATAAATTTATTAAAACTACTGAAGTTGTACATTTTGAATGAATGAATTTTATGGTATGTAAATTATACCTCAATAAAAATGTTTTTTTAAAAGTTATGAATATCTGGTCTCCTCTTAAACTGATTAGATAAGAACCTTTGGGGGTAAGCTTTGGCCACCATTAGTTTCTAAAAGTTCCCCAGGTAATTATAATGTGCAACTAGAATTGAGAACCATTGTCTTAAATCATGGCTTCTGGGTTAAAGATGGCAATTTTTATGGCTTGTAAAATGCCTGCTGCTATCACTAGTATTACACCCTCATTTCACCCCACTTGCTACTTACATAAAGTTCATTCATGCATTCTGCCAGGATTTATTAAGCATCTACTGTGTGCTAAGTTCTTATATGATCAGTGAAGATACAGTGCATATTCTAATGGAATAGATAGAGATAGATAAATAACAAATTGCCATATAATGTGATAAAGGATATCTGAAGTATATGCTAGTTTCTTAAGTTCAGGGAAGGTATGATTAACTAGTCCACACATGCTGCTAAAAACTTACATTCAAATGATAAAGCAGATATACAAATGAATAATTCAAGTACAGTATCATAAGAATTGCCAACTTTTTTTTTTTTTTTTTTTTTGCTGCAACACATAGCTTGTGGGATATTATTCAGTTCCCCAACCAGGGATGAAACCCATGTTTCCTGCAGGGAGAACTCAGAGTCCTAACCATTGGACACTCAGAGAATTCCTAGAAATTGCTAAAGTGTAATAATTCACAAAAGACAATGTGAGCACCAAGTCTACCTGGGAGTCTGAAGAAAACTTTACAAATACTACATTTAAGTGGATCTTGAAAAAGGAATCAGAGTTTGTCAGGAAAAGAAGGAGAATGATTAGCATTCACTGAGGGTTTACTATGAATAAGTTATTGTTCTGAACTTTTTATAGTTGTTCTTAGAGAACTCCAGAAACTTTTCCAATATTATACAATTAGGCCATTGTAAAGCCAAACTCTGAACCCATATAGTCTGACTATAGATTCCCCAAATCATAATCAGTACACTGTTGTAGGCTAGGCTTTGGTAACTAACAAACTTGCTACTATGGAAAGACAACTAAACCAGCAAACATCAAAATACTCAATATTTGATCGCATTTCAAATTGAAAGTTGATTGGCCTGCTAATTTATTAATTTATTAGTGGGTTTGAAAGTTAGTTTTGCTTAATTTGGGTAATTCCTGCATTCTTTTATTCCTGTGGCTCCAAAAATAATCAACCAAACTGGTTAAAAAACTTAAGATATAGATTTGAGTTACCGAAAAATAATTTCTACATCAGCTCTTAACAGAATAACTAACTTGGGGAGCATGAGAATAGGATGTTTCCTATAATTATGGCTAAATGTGTTTAAGCAAGAAAGAGTAATAACAAATTAAAGCAAATATTGGTACTGGTCTCTGGAATAATCCCTTTTTAAGACCTGGGTACCTCTTTCATTTATTATTCTTTTACCTTCTGCTTTTGGTTATTATATTGTTACCTAATCTAAATTAGTTTAGGACCATAATCCTTCAAATCTGGCTGAGTTTACTTTTATTGTGAGAGGATGATATGAACTTACATGCAAATGCTATTTTTTAAATGTAGGAATATGATTGACTTAGCAACATAATTTTACAATAATGTTAGAAGAATTTTGCATATGCAGTCCATATAAAAAATATGAGTACTCTCAGACTTAAGAAAAAGATCCTGTGGTTTGTTTTCTCCTTGGAGGCCCAAGTCTATGTTTTTTAGATATGCTTATGGAGGCACAAGTCTATTTTTTTTTTTTTGTATATGCTTACTGAGGCCCACTGGAAGGATTGTTGTTTCTTCCTTGATTGGACCAACTCTACAAAGCAGGCCAAATTCTTTTCCAAACTGAAGATTCCTGTAAAGATGTCCACTCTCCTTTTTTGCTGTTTGAATATGTTTTACCTTCTTGGAGTAATGAAAGACTAGGATTCCATATTTACTTTTGAGCTAGGCGAAATTAGAATTTGCTCTTATTTCACTAATACAGTGTAAGTTTGTGTTTTCTGTGTAAAGGCATTCTCATTTAGAGGAAACACAATCAGCTATTCCACTTTGGAAACTATAAATTGGTTTCTAATCAGAATGAGATAATCCATTAGTGTATTATTAACATGTTTCCAGGACTTTAATCACTAATTTTCATGTAATACTGAGAAAAATAATTATGACAAAGTTGAAGACCTTCAATAAATATTTGTTGATGGGCTTGATCAATTAATATAAATTTAATTGAGAAACTACTTTGAACCAAGGCTTGAAAGAGGTACATGGAAGACTCAAGATAAAACAGTGACTGGATCAATCTTATAAAGAAATTTAAAGATTAGCTTGTGCAGAAAGGATTGATGCAGCCTCAAATAATTGATTAACAACTATGCAAAACAAAATAAAAGTAGGTGTTAAAGTTCTGCATTCAATTTAGAAAATCAGAGAACTGAAAAAAAATCCTGAGAGCAATTCATGGGGAAAAAGATAAACAGACAGAGATAGAGATCCAGGAGAAACCCACTAGTTTTAGCTCAAAAAGTAAAATTCAGACACGGATGGAAAATCCTCTGGGTTTTTTTCTCCGTTTTCCTTCATTCACTTGACTTAACCAAGTGCCTGCTTAATAAAAAATATATATAAATATTATAAATAAAATATACATAAGAGCCAAAATCACATAATGTATTAATCAAGATGCTTGTAATAAAACCAAAGTTACTCAGCACATGAATAACCACAAAAATTTCAACTCATATGGAGAAAAACAATTTAAAAATGCCAATGACAAGGTAAAACAGATTTTTGAATTATCTGACAAGGTATTTAAAGCAGCTATTATTATGGTGCTCAAACAAAAAATTATAAATATTCTTAAATCAGTATAAGACAGAAAGAATCAGCAAAGAAACAGAGAAAAGCCAAATGGAAAATTTAGAACATAAAATGCTATAATCAAAATTACAAAACTCACCAGAGAGGCCCAATAATATGAAGATAACAAAGAGTTAGTGATTTTCAAGATAGATCAATAGAAAGTATCCAATGAGAGTAACAGAAAGAAAGAAGACTGAAAAAATTAATGGAGCCTCAGGAACCTGTAAAACAGAAAGAGGAGCTAATGTTCATACCATTGGAGTCCCAGAAATGGAGAAGAAACCGTGTGGTAATGAAAACAGTTGAAGAAATATGGTTAACTGCTTACTAAGTTTGATGAAAGATATTAAAAAGCAGAGTCAAAAAACTGGGAAAACTCTGAACAAGATAAAACCAAAAAAATCTGTGTCCAGACACATCATAATCAAACTTTTGAGAACTAGAAAGCAGTCAGAGAAAAACGACATATTGGTTACAGGAGAAAAATTATTCAAATAACTGTAGATTTCTCATTAGAAACTATTGAGGGCTAAAGAAATGGCACTTTTTTTTTTTCAAGTGCTAGAAAGTAAAGAATTGTCAACTCAGTATTCTATATCTGACTAGAATATTATTCAGAAATAACGGTGAAATAAAGGTATTCTCAGATGAAGAAATACTAAAGGAATTCACAGCCAGCAGATTGCTCTGAAAGTATGACTAAAGGAATTTCTTGAAGCAGAGAAGAAATGATATGAGGAAATTTTGAACATTATGAAGAAGGAAGAAACAACGGAAAGAGCAAAATTATGGGCAAATATCTCAATCAGTCCATTGTTCCATGTCCAGTTTTAACTGTTGCGAGTGGGAATTAAGATTTCCAGGAGAAATATCAACAATCTCAGATATGCAGATGATACCACTCTAATGGCAGAAGGTAAAGAGGAATTAAAGAGTCTCTTGATTGAGGGTGAAAGAGGAGAGTGAAAAAGCTGGCTTAAATCAACTTTCAAAAAACTAAGATCATGGCATGTGCTCCCATCACTTCATAGCAAATAGATGGGGGAAAAGTGGAAACAGTGACAATTTTCTTGGCCTCCAAAATCAGTGCGATCGGTTACTATAGCCACAAAATTAAAAGATGCTTGCTCCTTGAAAGAAAAGCTATGACAAAAGTAGACAGCATATTAAAAAGCAGAGACATCACTTTGCTGACAAAGGTCCATATAGTCAAAGCTATGTTTTTTCCAGTAGTTATGTACTGATGTGCGAGTCAGACCATAAAGAAGGCTGAGCACTGAAGAATCAATGCTTTCAGATTGTGGTGCTGGAGAAGACTCTTGAAGGTCCTTTGGACATCAAGGGGATCAAACAAGTCAATCCTAAAGGAAATCTATCCTGAATATTCATTGAAATGACTGATGCTGAAATCACAATATTTTGGCCACCTGATGTGAAGAGTTGACTCATTGGAAAAGTTCCTGAGGCTGGGAAAGACTGAGGGCAAGACGAGAAGAGGGCAACAGAGGATGAGATGGTTAGTTGGCATCACCAACTAAATGGACATAAGTTTCAGCAAACTCCAGGATAGAGTGAAGAGCAGGGAAGCCTGACATGCTGCAGTCCATGGGGACACAAAGAGCCAGAAATGATTTATCAACTGAACAACAATGGACAAATATAATAGACAGTTCTTTTCTGGAGTTCTTTAAAATATGTTTGACTGTTGAAAGCAAAAATATAGAATTATGTGATGCTACTGTTGATGTAAATAGATGCAATATATATGAAAACAGCAACATAAAAGGGGGAGTATAAAGTTCATGTATGGTGATAAGGTTTCCACATTCCACTTCAAGTAGCAAAATATTAATTCTAGATATACTGTGAAATAGATGAGTCTGTATTTTGTAATCCTTAAAGTAACTACTTTAAAAGTTATACAAAAAAATATAGTCAAAATTACAATAGATAAAACAAAATGGAAAACTGAACAATATTCAAATAATCCAAAAGAAGTCATGAAAGGGGAAACAGAGGAGAGAATGATGGGTGGTATAGATTTTCAATAGGGAGGATTTAAGATCTTATTTTAAATTTGCATTTGATTTGCTATTTGGGGAATTTGGGGGTGTTACAAGCTTTCCTCATTTTTATGTACCTTATTGTTGTTCAGTCCTTCAGTCTTTTGTGACCCCATGGACTGCAGCATACCAGGCTTCCCTGTCCTTCACCATCTCTTTCCAGTGTTGCTCAAACTTATGTCCATTGAGTCGGTAATGCCATCCAACCATCTCATCCTCTGTTGTCCCCTTATCCTCCTGCCCTCAATCTTTCCTAGCATCAGGGCCTTTTCCAATGAGTCAGCTCTTTGCATCAGGTTACATTCTATGGGATAGCAGAGGGTTGGACATGACTAAGTGACTAACTAAACTTACACCTAAAGCAACTAGAAAAAGAAGAACAACAACAAAAAAAAAACAACCCAAAGTTAATAGAAGGAAATAAATCCTAAAGACCAGAGCAAGAATAAATGAAAAAAATGAAAGCAACTATAACAAAGATCAATTAAACTAAAAGCTGGTTCTTTGAGAAGATAAAAGAAGTTGACAAACCATTAGCCAGAATCATCAAGAAGAAAAGGGAGAAGACTCAAATTAATACAATTAGAAATGAAAAAAGAGAAGTTTCAACAGATAATACAGACATACAGAATATCCTAAGAGGCTACTATGAATAGCTATATGCCAATAAAATGGACAACCTGGAAGAAACAAATTCTTAAAAAAACTGAACCAGGAATAAACAGAAAATATGAACAGAATCACAAACACAGAAATCGAAACTAATAAAAAACCTTCCAACAAACAAAAACCCAGAGTCATATGATTCCTCAGGCACATTCTACCAAAAGTTTAGAGAAGAACTAAAACTTATCCTGCTCAAACTTTTCCAGAAAATTGCAGAGGAAGGAAAACTCCTAAACTGGTTCTTGGATGCCACCATTACCCTGATACGAAAACCAGACAAAGATGCCACCAAAAAAAAAAAAAAAAAAAGATCAATATCACTGATGAACATAGATGCAAACATCCTTAATAAAATTCTAGCAAACAGAACCCAACAACATAATAAAAGGATCACACATCATGATTAAGTGGGCTTTAGCCCAGAAATGCAAGTACTCTTCAATATACAAAAATCAATGTGATTTGTATATATTAACAAATTGAAAGACAAATCTATATGATCATCTCAATAGATGCAGAGAATCAGTGAGCTTCCCTGTGGCTCAAATGGTAGAGAACCTGCCTGCAATGCAGGAGACATGGGTTTGATCCCTGGGTCAGGAAGATCCCCTGGAGAAGGGAATGACAACCCACTTCAGTGGTGGCTCAGAAGGTAAAGCGTCTGCCTGCAATGTGGGACACCTGGGTTCGATTCCTGGGTCGGGAAGATCCCCTAGAGAAGGAAATGGCAATCCACTCCAGCACTCTTGCCTGTAAATTCCCATGGACGGAGGAGCCTGATAGGTTACAGTCCATGGGGTCACAAAGAGTCGGACACAACTGAGCGACTTCACTTCAATATCCTTGCTTGAAGGATTCCACAGACAGAGGAGCCTGGTAGGCTATACTCCATGGGGTCACAAAGAGTCAGGCATGACTGAGTGACTAACACACACACATAGATGCAGAGAAAGTTTTTGACAATATTCAACACCCATTTACAATAAAAATTCTCCAGAAAGTAGACATAGAAGGAACATGCTGCAATATAATAAAGGCCATATACAACAAACCTACAGCAAACATTATTCTCAGTGGTGAAAAGCTGAAAGCATTTTTTCTAAAACCAGAACCAAGACAAGGGTGCCCACTCTCACCACCATTATTCAACATAGTTTTGGAAGTCCTAGCCACAGCAATCAGAGAAGAAAAAGAAATAAAAAGAATCCGGATTGGAAAAGAAGAAGTAAAACACTCACTGTTTGCAGAGGACATGATTCTTTACATAGAAAACCCATAAAATGCCACCAGCAAATTACTAGCACTAATCAAAGAATATTGTAAAATCACAAGATACAAAATTAATTCTCAGAAATCCCTTTCATACCTATACACTAACAATGAAAAATCAGAAAGAGAAGGAAACAATCCCTTTCACCATTGCAAAATAATAATAATAATACTGAGGAACAAATTTACCTAAAGAGACAAAAGACCTATATGCAGAAAAACATAAAACACTGATGAAAAGAAATTAAAGACAACACAAACAGATGGAGAGATACACCATGTCCTTTGACTGGAAAAATCAATATTGTGAAAATGACTATATTACCCAAAGCAATCTATAGATTAAATGCAACCCCTATCAAACTACCAATAGTATTTTTCACAGAACTAGAATAAAAAAATTCAGTGGAGACACAAAAGACCCTGACTAGCCCAAGAAATCTTGAGAAAGAAAAATGAAGCTAGAGGAATCCAACCTTTCTTACTTCAGACTTTACTACAAAGCTATAGTCATCAAGATAGTATGGTACTGGCACAAAATGAAAATATAAACCAATGCAACAAGGTAGGAAGCCCGGAGATAAATCCATACAACTATGGGCACCTTATCTTTGACAAAGGAGGCAAAAATATACAATGGAGCCAAGACAGTCTCTTCAGTAAGTGGTGCTGGAAAAACTGGGCAGCTACATGTAAAGGAATGAAATTAGCACACTTCCTAACACCATACACAAAAATAAACTCAAAACAGATTAAAAATCTAAATGGAAGGCCATATACTATAAAACTATTAGAGGAAAACATAGGCAGAACACTCTGACATAAATTACAGCAAGATCTTCTACAACCCACCTTCTAGAATAATGGAAATAAAAACAAAAATAAACAAATAGGACCTCATTAACTGTAAAAGCTTTTGCACGATGAAGGAAACTATAAGCAAGGTGAAAAGACAGCTTTCATAATGGGAGAAAATAATAGCAAATGAAGCAACTGACAAAGAATTAATCTCAAAAATATACAAGCAGCTCATGCAGCTCAATATCAGAAAAATAAACGACCCAATCAAAAAGTGGTCAGAAGACCTAAAGAAGAAGACCTTCTTCTCCAAAGAAGACATACAGATGGCCAATAAACATAAAAAGATGCTCAAAATCACTCATTATTAGAGAAATGCAAATCAAAGCCACAATGAAGTACCATCTCACACTGAATGGCCATCATCAAATTGTTCATCATTAAAAAATCTACAAACAATAAACACTAGACAGGATGTGGAGAAAAGGGAACACTCTTGCACTGTTGGTGGGAATGCAAACTGATACAACCACTATGGAGAACAGTATGGAGATTCATTAAAGACCTAGGAATAAAGCTTCCATATGACCCAGCAATTCCACTACTGAGCATATATCCTGAGGAAACCAGAACTGAAAAAGATACATGCATCCCAATGCTCATTGCAGCAAATATTTATAGCTAGGACGTGGAAGCAACCTAGATGTCCATTGGCACATGAATGGATAAAAAAGTTGTGGTACATATACACAATGGAATATTACTCAGCTATAAAACAGAACACATTTGAGTCAGTTTTAATGAGGTGGATGAACCTGGAGCCTATTATACAGAGTGAAGTGAGTCAGAAAGAGAAAGACAGATACTGTATATTAATCCATATATATGTGGAATCTATAAAAATGGTACTGACGATCCTACGTCCAGAGAGGCAAAGGAGACACAATCATAAAGAAAAGACTTTTGAAAAAAAAGAAAAGACTTTTGGACACAGTGGGGAAAGGAGTGGGTGGAATGATTTGAAAGAATAGCATTGAAACATATATATTACCATAGGTAAAATAGATAGCCAGTGGGAGTTTGATGTATGACACAAGGAACCCAAAGCCAGTGTTCTGTGACTCCTGGAAAGATGGGATGAAGAGGGAGGGGGATTCAGGAGGGAGGGGACACATGTATACCTATGGCCGATTCATGTTGTTGTATGGCAGAGGACACCACAATATTGTAAAGCAATTATCCTCTAATTAAAATAAATATTGTTTTTAAGTCTGCAAACAATAAATGTTGGATAGGGTGTGGAGAAAAGAGAACCCTTTTGCACTTTTGGTGGGAATGCAAATTGATACAATGACTATGGAGAACAGAATGGAGATTCCTTAAAAACCTAGGAATAAAACTACCATATAACCCAGCAATCCCACTACTGGGCATATACCCTGAGGAAACCATAACTGAAAAAGACACATGTACCCCGATGTTCATTGCAGCACTATTTACAATAGCTAGGACATGGAAGCAACATAGATATCCAACAAGAGATGAATGGATAAAGAAGTTGTGGTACATATACAGAAAGGAATATTACTCAGCTAAAAAGGAATGCATTTGAGTCAGTTCTGATGAAGTGGATGAACCTAGAGCCTATTATACAAAGTGAGATAAGTCAGGAAAAGAAAGGCAAATACTGTATAGAAACACATATAAATGGAATCAAGAAAGATGGTACTGATAAACCTATCTGCATGGCAGCACTGGAGATGCAGACATAGAGAACAGACTTTTGGACCCAGTGGGCAAGAGAGAAGGTGGGATGGTTTGAGAGAGTAACACTGAAACATATACACTACCACATGCAAAATAGAGACCCAGTGAGAATTTGCTGTATGACACAGGGAACCCAAAATTTATGCTCTGTGATGACCTAGAGGGATGGGATGGGGAGGGAGATGGGAGGAAGGTTTTAGAGGGAAGGGACATATGTATATGTATGGTTGATGTATGTCAGAAACCATCATAATATTGTAAGTAATTATCCTATTAAAAATAAAATTTTAAATTTTAATATGAATCAGATGAAAAAAATAAAATGTTTTGAATTTTGGAAGCAATTGTATCACTGCACACTGATAAGAATTACTCAAATAAAAATTCCTGCAATTGCTGGCAAGGATGTGGAGCAAATGGAAATCTCATACGTTGTTGATACTGACCTAAAACTGTTAGGGGAAACACTGACTGAAACCACCTACCTTGGCCAGGCAAGATAGTAGCCACTTGCATGTGTGCATGCATGCTCAGTTGCTTCAGTCTTGTCCGACTCTTTGCAACCCTATGAACTGTAGCCATGGTTGGCTACGTGGAAGGTTGTCACGCCTTCCTCCAGGGGATCTTCTTGACCCAGGCATCAAACCCACGTCTCTTGCATTGCAGGCAGGTTCTTGTCGCTGAGCCACTGGGAAAGCCCAGCCACTTGCATGAGTTATCTTCAACAGGAGACCCTGATAAGGAATGCAGAACTGACTAGCTACCACCAACCAAAAGAATTTGGGAAAGGTCAGAAGGAGAGAGGAGACTGCAGTTCATATATCCTACCAACTTCCCAGAATCCTTCTTGCTGGAATTCATCTTGGCTGAGCCATGTACACAATCAGAGTGCAAGGACCATGAGTCAGCATGACTGGCCAGAGACAACCTGGAAATCAATCCAATTACCATAAAATCCAAGACTGCAAGCCACATGGCAGAGCAGTTCTCCTGGGTTCCTTTACCCTGCTGATCTATGCTTGGGCACCCCTTCCCAATAAATTCTCTTGCTTTGTCAAAAAAATAAAATAAAATAAAAAGACAGTACCAAAAGAAAATAAATAATTAAATGGTAGACCTAATTCTGAACATTACTGGGTATTTATTCTAGAGAAATGAAAGCCATGTTCACACAACTACTCACATAAGAATATTTACAGCATCTCTATTTATAAATGCCAACAATTTGTAACAACTAGGATGTACTACAATAGGTAAATTGATATACAAACAGTCCATTCATACAATGAAATGCTACTCAACAATAAAATGGAAAGAACGACTTAGATAAATCTGAAGAATGTCATATTGAGTAAAAAAAAAAAAAAAGTCCAGTCTCAAAAGATTACATGCTGTATGATTCTATTTTAATAACATTGTTGAAAAGATCAAACTATAGGAACAGAAAACAGACCAGTGGTTGCCAGGAATTCAGAAGTAGAAGAAGGTGTAACTATAAAGAGGTGACACAACAGAATTTTGGGAAGTGATGGAAGAGTTTTGTACACTGTTGTGATGGTTACACAAATACATACATGTGCTGTTGCTGCTGCTGCTTAGTCACTTCGGCCATGTCCGACTCTGTGCGACCCTATGAACTGCAGCCCGCCAGGTTCCTCTGTCCATGGGATTCTCTAGACAAGAGTACTAGAGTGGGTTGCCATGCCCTCCTCCAGGGAATCTTCCCGACCCAGGGATCGAACTTGGGTCTTCTGCATTGAAGGCAGATTTTTTACCACTGAGCCACCAGGGAAGCCCTTGTACATATGTTATGTTAGCACTTATATGTGGAATCTAAAAAAATGAGACAAATAAAATGAAACAGAACCAAACATAAACAGACTCACAGATACAGGGAACAGACTAGTGGTTACCAATGAGGAGAGGGAGAAGTGGAGAGGCAAGGTAAGTGTAGGGGATTAAAAGTTACAAACTAATATGAAAAAGACAAACAAGCTACAGGGATATACTGTACAGTACAAGGAATATAACCAGTATTTTATAATAATTTTAAATGGAGTATAATCTATAAAAATATTGAGTCACTATGTTGTACACCTGAAACTAATATAATACTGAAAATCAACTATACTTCAATAAAAAACATTCATAGAACTGTACACTGAAAGAAAAATTCAATTTTACTGCATGATATTAAAAAAACAAACAGGTGATTAATTTGCTACTTATATGGCCTTGATATTTATTTTTCTGTTAGTGGCCCTGAATAGGCTATAAAATATCTCCAATCCTAGACAGTCTTCAGCTAACAGATGATTTTTTTTTTTTACAATAGAACTATAAACTACAATCAATGTCATGAATTTCCTATTCTTCCCTCTAATAATATTTTATTCTAGTCCATCTTTGCATTAAAAAAAAAGCCTCAATATTTCACTATAATACTGTAAATTATTTGGTATAGTTTCAATAAGTAATCAATCATCTGTATCACCATTATAAAGGAGAAGTTTGCATTTCAGCACATTATTAGGATTGCTACCTAGAATTTAGTGTTTTTCCAGCAATTAAGATGAGTATTTGTTAAAATGGAGATAGTTGAATGGAAACTGTCTATGGGCAGGTGGGAGCCCCTGATATATTGCTCTTAATTTGCAGTGTTTATGAACTTACTCCTTGGAAGTAAAGCTATGACAAACCTAGACAGTATACTAAAAAGAGATATTACTTTGCCACCAAAGGTTTGTATAGTCAAAGCTATGGTTTTTCCAGTAGTCATGTATGGATGAGGGAGTTGGGTCATAAAGAAAGCTGAGCACTGAAGAATCTATGCTTTTGAACTGTGGTGTTGGAGAAGACTCTTGAGAATCCCTTGGACTGCAAGAATATCAAGCCAACAGACTGTTCTATACATCTGTGTCTCTTGCTGTCTTACATACAGGGTTATTGTTACCATCATTCTAAATTCCATATATATGCATTAGTATACTGTATTGGTGTTTTTCTTTCTGGCTTACTTCACTCTGTATAATCGGCTCCAGTCTCATCCACCTCATTAGAACTGATTCAAATGTATTCTTTTTAATGGCTGGGTAATACTCCATTGTGTATATGTACCAAAGCTTCCTTATCCATTCATCTGCTGATGGACATCTAGGTTGCTTCCATGTCCTGGCTATTATAAACAGTGCTGTGATGAACATTGGGGTACACGAGTCTCTTTCAATTCTGGTTTCCTCGGTGTGTATGCCCAGTAGTGGGATTGTTGTGTCATAAGGCAGTTCTATTTTCAGTTTTTGAAGGAATCTCCACACTGTTCTCCAGAGTGGCTGTACTAGTTTGCATTCCCACCAACAGTGTAAGAGGGTTCCATTTTCTCCACACCCTCTCCAGCATTTATTGCTTGTAGACTTTTGGATCTCAGCCATTCTGACTGGCGTGAAATGGTACATCAATGTGTTTTTTATTTGCATTTCTCTGATAATGAGTGATGTTGATCATCTTTTCATGTGTTTGTTAGCCATCTGTATGTCTTCTTTGGAGAAATGGCTGTTTAGTTCTTTGGCCCTTTTTTTTTGATTGGGTCATTTATTTTTCTGGAATTGAGCTGTAGGAGTTGCTTGTATATTTTTGAGATTAATTCTTTGTCAGTTTCTTCATTTGCTATCATTTTCTACCATTCTGAAGGCTGTCTTTTCACCTTGCTTATAGTTTCCTTCATTGTGCAAAAGCCTTTTATTTTAATTAGGTCCCATTTGTTTATTTTTGCTTTTATTTCCAACATTCTGGGAGGTGGGTCATAGAGGATCCTGCTGTGATTTGCTGGAGAAGGTTTTGCCTATGTTCTCCTCTAGGAGTTTTCTAGTTTTGGGTCTTACATTTAGATCTTTAATCCGTTTTGAGTTTATTTTTGTGTATGGTGTTAGAAAGTGTTCCAGTTTCATTCTTTTACAAGTGGTTGACCAGTTTTCCCAGCACCACTTGTTAAAGAGATTGTCTTTTCTCCATTGTATATTCTTGCCTCCTTTGTCAAAGATAAGGTGTCCATAGTTGCGTGGATTTATCTCTGGGCTTTCTATTTTGTTCCATTGATCTGTATTTCTGTCTTTGTGCCAGTACCATACTGTCTTGATGACTGTGGCTTTATAGTAGAGCCTGAAGTCAGGCAGGTTGATTCCTCCAGTTCCATTCTTCTTTCTCAAGATAGCTTTGGCTATTCGAGGTTTTTTGTATTTCCATACAATTGTGAAATTATTTGTTCTAGCTCTGTGAAAAATACCATTGGTAGCTTGATAGGGTTTGCATTGAATTTATAGATTGCTTTGGGTAATATACTCATTTTCACTATATTGAGTCTTCTGATCCATGAACATGGTATATTTCTCCATCTATTAGTGTCCTCTCTGATTTCTTTCACCAGTGTTTTATAGTTTTATATATATAGAAAAACAACAATACAGTATACTAACGCATATATATGGAATTTAGAAAGATGGTAACAATAGCCCTGTATGCAATGCAAGACAGCAAAAGAGACACAGATGTATAGAACAGTCTGTTGGACTCTGTGGGAGAGGGAGAGTGTGGGATGATTTGGGAGAATGGCATTGAAACATGTAAAACATCATATATGAAACGAATCCCCAGTCCAGGTTCAATGCAGGATACAGGATGCTTGGGGCTGGTGCACTGGAATGACCCAGAGGGATGGTACGGGGAGGGAGGTGGGAGTGGGGTTCAGGATGGGAAACACGTGTACACCCGTGGTAGATTCATGTTGATGTATGGCAAAACCAATACAATATTGTAAAGAAATTAACCACCAATTAAAATAAATAAATTTATATTAAAATTTTTAAGAAAAGCTTTGTGTAATAATAATAAGAATAATAAAGAATATCAAGGCAGTCGATCCTAAAGGAAAACAACCCTGAATCATCATTGGAAGGGCTGATGCTGAAACTGAAGCTCCAATACTTTGGCCATCTGATGCAAATAGCTGACCCATTGGAAAAGACCCTGATTAAAGGCAGAAGGAGAAGGGGACGACACAGGACAAGGTGGCTGGATGGACATGAGTTTGAGCAAGCTCCGGGAGATGATGAAGGACAGGGAAGCCTTGCCTGATGCAGTCCATGGGGTTGCAAAGTCAGACATGACTGAGAGACTGAACTGTAACTATAAGCTTTAACCAAACACAGACCTGTTCTGTTTTTGTCCCTTTCTGAAAGCACAAAGGTGGCAAATAACATGGTTCCTAGTGATTCTCCTGAGAAGGTTGTGTCTGCGGTTGCTTCTAGTAGTTAGAAACTTTTAGTTCTAGTACCATAATAATTTA
Source organism: Bos indicus (assembly GCF_029378745.1). Taxonomy (NCBI): domain Eukaryota; kingdom Metazoa; phylum Chordata; class Mammalia; order Artiodactyla; family Bovidae; genus Bos; species Bos indicus. The sequence continues at coordinate 72,657,912 of NC_091789.1, forward strand.
ATTGTCTATTTTTCTTCAATAGCAAGCCTGACTTTCTTGGGTGTCAATCCTTTATTAAGAGAGAAAATCATCCTGGCTGAAAAATTATCAGTGTGTATATATAAATATATACATGATTGCTGCCATGAAATTAAAAGATGCTTACTCCTTGGAAGGAAAGTTATGATCAAAGTAAACAGCATATTAAAAAGCAGAGACATTACTTTGCCAACAAAGGTCCATCTAGTCAAGGCTATGGTTTTTCCAGTAGTCATGTATGGATGGGAGAGTTGGACTATAAAGAAAGCTGAGTGCCGAAGAATTGATGCTTTTGAACTGTGGTGTTGGTAAAGACTCTTGAGAGTCCCTTGGACAGCAAGGAGATCCAACCAGTCCATCCTAAAGGGAATCAGTCCTGAATATTCATTGGAAGGATTGATGTTGAAGCTGAAGTTCAAATACTTTTGCCACCTGATGTGAAGAGCTGACTCATTTGAAAAGACCCTGATGCTGGGAAAGATTGAAGGCAGGAGGAGAAGGGGAAGACTAGAGGATGAGATGGTTGGATGGCATCACCAACTCAATGGACATGAGTTTGAATAAACTCTGGGGGTTGGTGATGGACAGGGAAGCCTTGTGTACTGCAGTCCATGGAGTCACAGAGTTGGGCACAACTGAGTGACTGAACTGAACTGATTTTATATATATATATATATATATATATATATATATATATATATATAATATTTAAAACTACAATGAAACAGCTCTTATATTGGATCTTCTGTTTTAGAACAGGGACTTCCAGCAGAAGTCCCTGGATGAGAACAATGAAGCCTGTAACCCTGGTTGCTACTGGCAAGTATCATATAAACATAGCGGGAAATTACTTTAGGATGCTGTGGAGAACAGATCCGAGAACCCCCTGCCCCTGCAAAATTAACAACCTAATGGTATCTTAGAGCTGTTGAATCAACCAACTCTGAGTCTCTTCCTATCTCTGGTATCCTTATTAAGATAAAAAATATCCTTATTGTGTATGCCTCTTTGAGTCGTTTTCTACTACCTGTTGGTAAAATCATTCTGATATATTAATACAATGTGCAAAGCAGTCTCTTGGTAGTAGTGGTATTATAGAGGCTTTATTTCTTTTTTAGAACTTGCTAGATTTTCCAAATATTTTACAGCAGAGATGAATTGCTTCCAGAATTAGGAAAGAAAAATAAAGGTTCCTTTAAAATAATATTTCATATTATAAAATAAGCATATAGTTATTGTATGAAATATGGGAAACAGTAAAACACAAAACAAAAATTCTTATAAATACATTATTTCAAAATGGCATTTTGTTGTGTCCTTCTAGTCCTTTTTCTATGTAGGCATACTTTTTACAAAAATGAAATCACCTCTTTCATGACCTGCTTTTCCACTTGTTAATTTATTATTTATGAACATTAGACATGAAATTAAATCTTGTAATAAGAATTAAATCATGAAATTAAATGTTGTAATATTAATGGATGCATAATTAGTTCATATTATGGATAAAGTGGACTTTCCTGGTGGCTCAGATGGCAAAGCGTCTGCCTGCAATGCGGGAGATCTGGGTTGGATTCCTGGGTCGGGAAGATCCCCTGGAGAAGGAAATGGCAATCCACTCAGCACGCTTGCCTGAAAAATCCCATGGACGGAGGAGCCTGATAGGCTACAGTCCATGGGGTCTGGATAAAGTAATACATTCTTGGATATTTGGGTTGATCTTTACCCAAAAGTGAAATTGCTAGATCATACGGTAGACGAATTTTTAAAATTTTGAGGACTCTCTTTTTTTTTTGTTTTTTTGGCTGTGCCACACGGCTTCCAGGTCCCCAACCAGGGATCGAGCTGCACCTGCTGCAGTAGAAGAAGGGAGTCTAACCCTTTTGGTCTAACTGGACTATCAGGGAAGTCCCTCTCTTGTCTTCTTTAAAAAAAAAAAAAAAAGATTTTATTTATTTATTTTTGGCCATGCTAGGTGTTCGTTGTTGTGCAGGTTTTCTCTAGTTGTGGATAGCGGGGGCTATTTTCCAGTTGTGCTGCACAGGTTTCTCACTGTGGTCATTTCTCTCGTTGCAGAGCATGAGTTCTAGCCTCCATGGGCTTCAGTCGTTGTGGTGTGTGAGCTCAGTAGTTGTAACTCCAGGGCTTTAGAGCACAAGCTCAATAACTGTGGTGCACAGGTTTAGTTGTTCCATGACATGAGGGATCTTCCTGAACCAGGGATTGAACTTGTGTCTCCTGAATTTGCATGTGGATTCTTCAGCACTGAACAACCAGGGAAGCCTCCTTGTCTTCTTGATGATAACCATTCTAACAGGTAAAAGGTGATACCTCATTGTGGTTTTGATTTGCATTACTCTGATGATTAGTGATGTTGAGAATCTTTTCATTCATTTGTTAGCCATTTGAATGTCATATTTGGAAAGATATCTATTTATTTCATCCATCAATTTTTAATTAGACTGTGAGTTGTTGTTATTGAGTGCTATGAGTTCTTTTTTGAATATTAACCCCTTATTTGATATATGGTTTAGCAAATTTTTATTTCATTCTGCAAGTTGCCTTTTTATTTCATTGATTGTTTCTTTTGCTATGCAGAAGCTTTTATGTTTGATGCAGTCCCACTGGTTGATTTTTGATGTTTGTGTTTTTGGTGTCATATCCAAGAAATCATTGCCATGACCAATGTCGAGGAATTTCCTTAGATTTTCCTCTAGGAGTTTTATGGCATCATTTCTAATGTTCAAGTCTTTGACCCATTACAAGTTAATTTTTCTGAGTGGTGTGAAATAGGACTCATTTTCATTGTTCAGCATTTCTACCCATTGTAGCTGTGGAAATGAATAGAAATGCATCAGAGAAAACTTATCATCACCTATACTGCAGGAGTTGGCAATCTATAGTCAACACAATTTTTGCAAAGAAAATCTTATTTTAACACAGCCACTTTCATTTCTTTGCACATTATCTATGGCTGCTTTTGCAGTACAAAACAATTATGAGTAGTTGAGTAAGAGAGTCTATGGCCTGTAAATCCTAAATTATTATTATCTGGACTTTCAGAGAAAATATCTCTTTTAGAGAAAAAAAAGCCATTTCTAAGGGAGTCACTTCAAATTTTATCTAATTTAAATATAAATAAAGCTGATAGAAAATTTTGGTGTTTCAAATGTCATGCTTAAAAAGAAAGGTATTAGCCCACTTGGAATGTCTATTTGACTTTGATTTTATTGTTTAAATCATAAAAATTAGCAGGGTATACTATAGATGAACTGTAACACCTCTGATTCATATGTGCATTTATAGTCTTTTTTTAATCTTTTGCAGAATTACCTATACAGAAGCATATGAAAATTTTAATATTTTGGTTTTGTTTTTAAAAAGGAGAGGGAGAAGAAAATAGAAAGTTAGTCATGGTTACTTTACTCACGAGTAATTAATTTCTACTAAAGAATGACATTGACAAATATCAAGTTTTTATATAGCTACACAATTGCACATTTGGTGGGTCTTGAACAAAGATCTGATAGGATAGAAAACCAGGGGAAATACCCTCCTAATGGTTTCTCCCTATCATCAGAGTAAGAATGGCTATTTGAAAATAGATAACTGTTTTCTTTGGATAAAACCTGTTAGTAGTTCATGGTCTGACAGTTAATTCTAACCCTCTCCTTCAAAAATGCCCCAAGAGTGTATTCACCAAGGAGACTGAAGGCTTCCTTTGGGATGTATATGCCTGACCTGCCCATCAGGAATTCATAATCCCAGTGCTAATGGTGATCTGGATTTTTAAAAAAATTGTTCATCACTCATCACTATTAATTTTAGTTCACATACATTAAAATTAAGTTTTCTATTGGTGAACTGGTCTATGAATTTTAAGGCATGAATGAATTATTGAAATCACCACCACTATAGGATAAAGAACAATTCCAACACCTTGAAGAATCCCCTCATGCTACCCACTTTGTATTCAGACCTTCTTCTCAGTACTAATGCATGATATTCATTGTCTCTATAGACTTACCTTTTCCATAAATTTATAAACAGAATAATATATCATGTATCTTTTTGGGTCTGGATTCTTTAACTTAGTAAAATGCACTTAATCTTCATTCATCCATGTATAAATACACAATACATTCTTTTTTTACTGCTGAGTAGAATTTCATTGTATGGATGTGTAATTGTTGAAAAACATCTGGGCTGTTTTCTGTTTGGGGCACTTATGAATAAAGCTGTAATAAATATTTGTGGGTACTCTTCTCTGTAAACATAAGTTTCAACTTCTCTAGGATAAATACCTGGAAATGGGGTTGATGGATGTCATGGTAACTCTATATTAACTTTCATAAGAAACTGCCAAAATGTTTGTCAAAGTCGCTGCACCTACTCCATTCTTCCACCAGCAATGGTACAGTGTCTCAATTGTTCCTTATCCTTGTCAGCACTTGCTCTTCCTGCTCAGTCACTAAGTTGTGTCCATTTCTTTGCGATCACATGGACTGCAAACTCCAGTCTCCTCTGTCCTCCACTATCTCCCAGAGTTCACTCAAATTCGTGTCCATTGACTTGGTGACAATATCTAATCATCTCATCTTCTGCCTCCTTTTCCTTTTGCCTTCAATCTTTCCAAGCATCATGTTCTTTTCCAGTGAGTCAGCTCTTTGCATGAGATGGCCAGTAATGGAGCTTCATCAGTCATTCCGATGAATATTCAGGGTAGATTTCCTTTAAGATTGACTGGTTTCATTTCCTTGCAGTCCAAGGGATTCCCAAGAGTCTTCTCCAACACAACAGTTCAAAAGCATCAGTTCTTTGGTGTGCAGCCTTCTTTATGGTCCAACTCTCACATCCATTCATGATTACTAGAAAAACCATTGCTTTGACTATATGGACCTTTACTGGCAGAGTAATGTCTCTGCTTTTTAATATGCTGTCTAGGTTTGTCATAGCTTTTCTTCCAAGGAGCAAGCATCTTTTAATTTCATGGCTGCAGTCAACATCTGCAGTGAATTTGGAAAACAATAAATTAAAGTCTGTTACAGTTTTCATTGTTTCCCCATTTATTTGTCCTGAAGTGACGGGACTGGATGCTATGATCTTAGTTTATTGAATGTTGAGTTTTAAGCCAGTTTTTTCCCTCTCATCTTTCACCTTCATCAAGAGGCTCTTTAGTTCCTCTTTGCTTTCTGCTGTAAGTGTGGTGTCGTATGCGTGTATGAGGTTATTGACATTTCTCTCTGCAGTATTGATTCTGGCTTTTGGCTCATTAAGCCCGGCATTTTGCATGATGTACTCCACCTTGGACTGCAAGGAGATTCAACCAGTCCATCCTAAAGGAAATCAGTCCTGAATATTCATTGGAAGGACTGATGCTGAAGCTGAAACTCCAGTACTTTGGCTGAGAAGAATCTACTCATTGGAAAAGACCCTGATGCTGGGAAAGACTAAAGGTGGGAGGAGAAGGGGATGACAGAAGATGAGATGGTTGGATGGCATCATCGACTCAATGGACATGAATTTGAGTAGGCTCCAGGAGTTGGTGATGGACAGGGAAGCCTGGTGTGCTGCAGTCCATGAGGTTGCAAAGAGTCGGACATGACTGAGCGACTGAACTGAACTGGACTGACTCCACCTGCATATTTGAGGTTGTTGGTATTTTCCCCAGCAATCTTGATTCCACCTTGTGATTCATCCAGCCTGGGGTTTTGTATGATGTACTCTGCATGTAAGTTAAATAAGCAGGGTGACAATAAACAGTCTTGACACTTCTTTCCCAATTTTAAACTAGTCGGTTTTTCCATGCAAGTTTCTAACTGTTGCTCCTTGACATGCATACAGGTTTCTCAGGAGACAGGTAGGGTGGTCTGGTATTCCTAAGTTTTTAAGAATTTTTCACAATTTGTTGTGATCCATACAATCAAAGGCTTTTCATAGTCAATGAAGCTGAAGTTCGTGTTTTCTGGAATTCCCTTGCTTTCTCTATGATCCAACGGATGTTGGTAATTTGATCTCTGGTTCCTCTGCCCTTTCTAAACCCAGCTTATATATCTGGAATTTCATCATTGGTTCATACACTGCCATAGCCTAGCTTGAAGGATTTATAGCATAACCTTCAGATTAGTAGCTCAGTCATGTCCAACTCTTTGCGACACCATGAATCATAGCACACCAGGCCTCCCTGTCCATCACCAACTCACAGAGTTCACTCAGACTCACGTCCACTGAGTCAGTGATGCCATCCAGCCATCTCATCCTCTGTTGTCCCCTTCTCCTCCTGCCCCCAATCCCTCCCAGCATCAGAGTCTTTGCCAATGAGTCAACTCTTCGCATCAGGTGGCCAAAGTACTGGAGTTTCAGCTTTAGCATCAGTCCTTCTAAGGAAATCCCAGGGCTGATCTCCTTCAGAATGGACTAGTTGGATCTCCAAGGGACTCTCAAGAGTCTTCTCCAACACCACAGTTCAAAAGCATCAATTCTTTGGTGCTCAGCCTTCTTCACAGTCCAACTCTCACATCCATACATGACCACAGGAAAAACCATAGCCTTGACTAGACGAACCTTTGTTGGCAAAGTAATGTCTCTGCTTTTGAATATGCTATCTAGGTTGGTCATAACTTTCCTTCCAAGGAACAAGCGTCTTTTCATTTCATGGCTGCAGTCACCATCTGCAGTGATTTTGGAGCCCAGAAAAATAAAGTCTGACACTTTTTCCACTGTATCCCCATCTATTTCCCTTGAAGTGGTGAGACCGGATGTCATGATCTTCATTTTCTGAATGTTGAGCTTTAAGCCAACATTTTCACTCTCCACTTTCACTTTCATCAAGAGGCTTTTGAGTTCCTCTTCACTTTCTGCCATAAGGGTGGTGTGATCTGCATATCTGAGGTTACTGATATTTCTCCCAGAAATCTTGATTTCAGCTTGTGTTTCTTCCAGTCCAGCGTTTCTCATGATGTACTCTGCATATAAGTTAAATAAACAGGGTGACAATATACAGCCTTGACCAACTCCTTTTCCTATTTGGAACCAGTCTGTTGTTCCATGTCCACTTCTAACTGTTGCTTCCTGACCTGCATACCAATTTCTCAAGAGGCAGATCAGGTGGTCTGGTATTCCCATCTCTTTCAGAATTTTCCACAGTTTATTGTGATCCACACAGTCAAAGGCTTTGGCATAGTCAATAAAGCAGAAATAGATGTTTTTCTGGAACTCTCTTGCTTTTTCCATGATCCACCAGATGTTGGCAATTTGATCTCTGGTTCCTCTGCCTTTTCTAAAACCAGCTTGAACATCTGGAAGTTAATTGTTCACATATTGCTGAAGCCTGGCTTGGAGAATTTTGAGCATTACTTTACTAGCGTGTGAGATGAGTGCAATTGTGTGGTAGTTTGAGCATTCTTTGGCATTGCCTTTCTTTGGGATTGGAATGAAAACTGACCTTTTCCAGTCCTGTGGCCACTGCTGAGTTTTCCAAATTTGCTGGCATATTGAGTGCAGCAGTTTCACAGCATCATCTTTCAGGATTTGAAATAGCTCAACTGGAATTCCATCACCTCCACTAGCTTTGTTCATAGTGATGCTTTCTAAGGCCCACTTGACTTCACATTCCCGGATGTCTGGCTCAAGGTCAGTGATCACACCATTGTGATTATCTGGGTCATGAAGATCTTTTTTGTACAGTTCTTCTGTGTATTCTTGCCATCTCTTCTTAATATCTTCTGCTTCTGTTAGGTCCATACCATTTCTGTCCTTTATCGAGCTCATCTTTGCATGAAATGTTCCTTTGATATCTCTGATTTTCTTGAAGAGATCCCTAGTCTTTCCCATTCTGTTGTTTTCCTCTATTTCTTTGCATTGATTGCTGAGGAAGGCTTTCTTATCTCTTCTTGCTATTCTTTGGAACTCTGAATTCAGATGCTTATATCTTTCCTTTTCTCCTTTGCTTTTTGCTTCTCTTCTTTTCACAGCTATTTGTAAGGCCTCCCCAGACAGTCATTTTGCTTTTTTGCATTTCTTTTCTATGGGAATGGTCTTGATCCCTGTCTCCTGTACAATGTCATGAACCTCATTCCATAGTTCATCAGGCACTCTATCTATCAGATCTAAGCCCTTAAATCTATTTCTCACTTCCACTGTATAATCATAAGGGATTTGATTTAGATCATGCCTGAATTGTCTAGTGGTTTTCCCTACTTTCTTCAATTTAAGTCTGAATTTGGCAATAAGGAGTTCATGGTCTGAGCCACAGTCAGCTCCTGGTCTTGTTTTTGCTGACTGCTTTGCTGGAGCAGCCGTGAAGAGATATCCCACGCCCAAGGTAAGAGAAACCCGAGTAAGACGGTAGGTGTTTCAAGAGGGCATCAGAAGGCAAACACACTAAAACCATACTCACAGAAAACTAGTCAATCTAATCAGACTAGGACCACAGCCTTGTCTAACTCAATGAAACTAAGCCATGCCCGTGGGGCAACCCAAGACGGGCGGGTCATGGTGGAGAGATCTGACAGAATGTGGTCCACTGGAGAACGGAATGGCAAACCACTTCAGTATTCTTGCCTTGAGAACCCCATGAACAGTATGAAAAGGCAAAATGATAGGATTCTGAAAGGGAAACTCCCCAGGTCAGTAGGTACCCAATATGCTACTGGAGATCAGTGGAGAAATAACTCCAGAAAGAATGAAGGGATGGAGCCAAAGCAAAAAGAATACCCAGCTGTGGATGTGACTGGTGATAGAAGCAAGGTCCAATGCTGTAAAGAGCAATATTGCATAGGAACCTGGAATGTCAGGTCTATGAACCAGGCAAATTGGAAGTGGTCAAACAAGAGATGGCAAGAGTGAATGTCAACATTCTAGGAATCAGTGAACTGAAATGGACTGGAATGGGTGAATTTAACTCAGATGACCATTATCTCTACTACTGTGGGCAGGAATCCCTCAGAAGAAATGGAGTGGCCATCATGGTCAACAAAAGAGTCTGAAATGCAGTACTTGGATGCAATCTCACAAATGACAGAATGATCTCTGTTCGTTTCCAAGGCAAACCATTCAATATCACAGTAATCCAAGTCTATGCCCCAACCAGTAACACTGAAGAAGCTGAAGTTGAATGGTACTATGAAGACCTACAAGACCTTTTAGAACTAACACCCCAAAAAGATGTCCTTTTCATTATAGGGGACTGGAATGCAAAAGTAGGAAGTCAAGAAACACCTGGAGTAACAGGCAAATTTGGCCTTGAAATATGCAATGAAGCAGGGCAAAGACTAGTAGAGTTTTGCCAAGAAAACGCACTGGTCATAACAAACACCCTCTTCCAACAACACAAGAGAAGACTCTACATGGACATCACCTGATGGTCAACACCGAAATCAGATTGATTATATTCTTTGCAGCCAAAGATGGAGAAGCTCTATACCGTCAGCATAACCTTATTAGCATGCAAAATGAATGCAATTGTGTTGTAATTTGAACATTCCTTGGCAGTGTCCCTCTTTGGGATTGGAATGAAAACTGACCTTATCTAGTCTTGTGGTCACTGCTGAGTTTTCCAAAATTGCTGTCATATTGAGTGCAGCACTTTAACACTATCCACTATTGTCTTTCAGAATTTTAAATAGGGGAGGGAGCAGTCCTAAGATGGTGGAGGAATAGGACAGGGAGACCACTTTCTCCCCCACAAATTCATCAAAAGAACATTTGAATGCCAAGCAAATTCCACAAAAAAAAAAAACTTCTGAATGCTGGCAGAGGACATCAGGCACCCAGAAAGGCAGCCCAATGGACAAATTCATGTCCATTGTCTTTGAAAGGAGGTAGGACAAAATATAAAAGATAAAAGACAGACAAAAGAGTTAGGGATGGAGACCCATCCCGGAGAGGGAGTCTTAAAAGAGAAGTTTCCACACACCAGGAAGCACTCTTTCCAGCAGGTCTGTCGCGAGCCTTGGCATCTCAGAGGGCAACATAACCAGGAGGAAAAATAAATAAATATTTAAAACCCACAGATTATGTGCCTACCAGAAACTCCCAGTGGAGCAGCAGCCCAGAGGCTCGCATCCCCCACTAGTAAGTGGGGGCTGGACAGTGAGGTGCGGGCTGCATTGTTTAGGGTAAGGACCAGGCCTGAATGCCCCGAGGGCAATCTGAGGGAACTAGCTTGAGATAGCAACCTAGACTGTGGGATAGCTATCCAGTGAAAAGCCCTAACCTAAGACACCGCCAGGCCCGCTCACAGAACAAAGGACTGAGCAGAGCTAGCTGGCTGAGGACTGGCCCATCCCCCACCAGAGACAGGAAGGCGAGGGCAGCCAGAGCCGGAAGGGGGCAATGTGGCCCCAGAGAGGCATCCTATACCAAACTGCAAGCAATTTGCTAACTAAGCAAACTAAGTTACTAAGCAGTTAGTAACTTCGTTGCTAACCAAGACTTCTTGGGATTCTGGATGGTTGACATCTGCTGGGAGGGTCACAGCCAGAGATCAGCTCCTCAGAAGAGACACACAGCACACCTGAGAAGGTGCTCCCATTGTACACCCAGAAAACTAAGCAGCTGGGATGGGGGAGGAGATAAGTCACAGCCTTCAACTGGGGGCAACGGTGCTTGCCAAGCACCTGGTCACCTGAACTGCTCGGACATGGGACAGGAACAAAACACAGGCGCAACCAAGTCTGCACATTTGTGGAGTACCAGAGAACCTGAACCTGAGCAGCTTAGACCTGGGAAGTGCACGCAACCCAGGGCCCACCTTAGGCAGTTCCCCTGCAGAGCAACCTAGAACCTGAGCAGTGTAGACTGGGAAAGCACACACGCTGTGAGCAGGGGCAAACCCAGTGTGGCTGGATCACTGTGAGCACAGGCCAGTGATATTTGTTTGCAGTGTTCCCCCTCCCCACAGCACGACTGAACAAGTGAGCCTAAAAAAAAGTGACCACCACAGACGCCCTTGTGTCAGGGCAGAAATTAGACACTGAAGAGACCAGCAAACAGAAGAAGCTAAAATAAACAGAGGGAACTGCTTTGGAAGTGACAGGTGTAATAGATTAAAACCCTATAGTTAGCACCAACTACATAGGAAGGGGCCTATAGACCTTGAGAAATACAAGCTGGACCAAGGAACTATATGAAAATGAACTGACCCCACACTGCCCACAACAGCTCCAGAGAAAGTCCTAGATATATTTTTACTATTATCATTTTTTAAATTAAAAACAAATTTATTTTAAAGTCCACTATTACTCCTTTAATTTTCAGTTTTATAACCTACTATTACCTTGCAAAAAAACAGATGCTATTTTTAAAAGCAAACTTCAAAAATATATATTTTATAATTTTTGTGACTTTTTTTAATATTGTATTTTTGAGAATCTAACCTCTACTCTAGATTTTTAATCTTTGCTTTTTGGTATTTGTTATGAACTTTGTACCTTTAAGAATCCAATCTTCAGTACCCATTTTTACTTGGGAGCAAGATTATGTCAGCCACTATGGAGAACAGTGTGGAGATTCCTTAAAAAACTGGAAATAGAACTGCCATATGACCCGGCAATCCCACTGCTGGGCATACACACTGAGGAAACCAGAATTGAAAGAGACACGTGTACCCCAATGTTCATCACAGCAATATTTATAATAGCCAGGACATGAAAGCAACCTTGACGTCCATCAGCACATGAATGGTTAAGAAAGCTGTGGTACATATACACAATTGAATATTACCCAGCCATTAAAAAAGAATACATTTGAATCAGTTCTAATGAGGTGGATGAAACTGGAGCCTATTATACAGAGTGAAGTAAGCCAGAAAGAAAACACCAATACAGTATACTAACGCATATATATATGGAATTTAGAAAGATGGTAATGATAATGTTGTATGTGAGACAGCAAAAGAGACACAGATGTATAGAACAGTCTTTTGGACTCTCTGGGAGAGGGTGAGGGTGGGATGATACGGGAGAATGGTATTGAAACATGTAAATTATCACATGTGAAATGAATCGCCAATCCAGGTTCGATGCATGATACAGGGTGCTCTGGGATGACCCAGAGGGATGGAATGGGGAGGGAGGTGGGAAGGGGATTCAGAATTGGGAACACATGTACACCCATGGCAGAGTCATGTCAATGTATGGTAAAACCAATAATATATTGTAAAGTAAATAAATAAATAAAACTGAAAAAAAAAATAAAAGAAAGAAAGAAAAGTAGGAAAGAGTCTGCCTGGTCCCTTACAGACTAATATGGATTCCTCCCAGAAAAAAACCTGCTAATATGGATTCCTCCCAGAAAAAAACCTGCTAGGGTCAAGAATCATTTTAGGCATTTGTCTTTGTTCTGAAATTCTGGTATCACAGGAACTAAGCATCTTCAAGGGTGCTTATCTAGAATAAGTTCATAGTGGAAGTCCCTGTTGCCCTTGGCCCACTGTGATCACTGGACTGTAATGTTAAGGCAATGTCATCCTCTGAATGGGAGGCTCAGGCTTCTGTTCACTTTTTGCTCTTTGGAGATTTTTCTACATTATCATTGAGAAATTTACATTTGTATTTCCCAGAAATATAATCACAAGTCTGAATATATAATTGTTTGGTGAAGTCGTTTCATTATTGTAATGTAGGAAAATTGTAAAGGATAAAAATTCCACTTATTCAATAGGTGAATAAGTAAGTAAATTGTGACCTTTTGTATTTGGAATAAAATGGGAAATTAAAAAAAAAAAAAAAGAATTTTAAATAGCTCAGCTGGAATTCTATCACTTCCACTAGCTTTGTTTGTAGTAATGCTTCCTAAGGCCTACTTGACTTCACATTCCATTATGTCTGGCTCTAAGTGATCAACCACATCATCATGATTATGCTGTTCATTAAGATCTTTTTTGTATAGTTTTTCTGTGTATTCTTACCACCCCTTCTTAATCTCTTTTGCTTCTTTTAGGTCCTTACCATTTCTGTCCTTTATTGTACCCATCCTTGCATGAAATGGTCCCTTGGTACTTCCATTTTTCTTAAAAAGATCTCTAGTCTTTCCCATTGTATTGTTTACCAGTACTTTCTAGCGTCAGGTTTTTATAATATATATTTCCAATCTAATAAGTATTTAATGGCATCACATGGCTTTAATTTCAATTACCCTGATGATTTATGATGCTGAGTGTATTTCATGCTCTTCGGTTCAGTTCAATTCAGTCACTCAGTCATGTCCGACTCTTTGCAACCCCATAGACTGCAGCACACCAGGCTTCCCTGTGCATCACCAACTCTCAGAGCTTGCTCAAACTCATGTCCATTGAGTCGATGATGCCATCCAACCATCTCATCCTCTGTCATCCCCTTCTCCTCTGGCTTTCAAACTTTCCCATATCAGGGTCTTTTCCAGTGAGTCAGTGATTCACATCAGGTGGCCAAAGTATTGAAGCTTCAGTTTCAGCATCAGTCCTTACATGAATATTCAGGATTGATTACCTTTAGGATTGACTAATTTCATCTCCTTGCAGTCCAAGGAACTCACAAGAGTCTACAATATCACAATTCAAAAACAACAATTCTTTGGCATTCAGCTTTCTTTATAGTCCAACTCTCACATCCATACATGACTCATGGAAAAAACATATCTTTGAATAGACGGACCTTTGTTAGCAATATAATGTCTCTGCTTACTTATGGGAGAAATACCAATAACCTCAGATATGCAGATGACACCACCCTTATGGGAGAAAGCAAAGAGGAACTAAAGAGCCTCTTGATGGAAATGAGTAAGGAGAGTGAAAAAGCTGGCTTAAAACTCAACATTCCAAAAACTAAGATCATGGCATCTGGTCCAATCACTTCATGGAAAATAGATGGGGAAACAATGGAAACAGTGACAGACTTTATTTTCTTTTTTTATTTATTTTAATTGAAGTCTAATTATTTTACTTGAAGTCTAATTATTTTACAATATTGTGGTGGTTTTGCCATACATTCACATGAATCAGTCGTAGGTGTACATGTGTTCCCCATCCTGACCCTCCCTCCAACATCCTTCCCCATTCAATTTCTCAGAGTCATCCCAGTGCACCAGCCCCAAGCATCCTGTATCCTGCATCGAACCTGGACTGGTGATCTATTTCACATATGTTAATATACAGGTTTCAATGCTATTATCTCAAATCATCCCACCCTCACCTTCTCCCACAAAGTCCAACAGTCTGTTCTTTACATCTGTGTCTCTTGTGCTGTCTTGCATATAGGGTCATCGTTACCATCTTTGTAAAGTCCATATATAGGCATTGATATACTGTATTGGTGTTTTCCTTTCTGACTTACTTCATTCTGTATAATAGGCTCCAGTTTCATCCATCTCATTAGAACTGATTCAAATGCATTCTTTTAATAGCTGAGTAATATTCCATTGTGTATATGTACTACAGCTTTCTTATCCATTCATCTGCCGATGGACATCTAGGTTGCTTTCATGTCCTGGCTATTGTAAACAGTGCTGCCATGAACACGGGTATACATCTCTTTCAGTTCTGGTTTCCTTGGTGTGTAAGACCAGCAGTAGGATTGCTGGGTCGTATGGCAGTTGTATTTCCAGTTTTTTAAGGAATCTCCACACTGTTCTCCACAGTGGCTGTACTAGTTTGCATTCCCACCAACAGTGTAAGAGGGTTCCTTTTTCTCCACACCCTTTCCAGCATTTATTGTTTGTAGACTTTTTGATAGTAGCCATTCTGACAGGCATGAGATGGTACCTCAGTGTGGTTTTGATTTACATTTCTCTGATAATAAGTGATGATAAGCATCTTTTCATGTGTTTGTTAGCCATTTGTATGTCTTCTTTGGAGAAATGTCTGTTTAGTTCCTTGGTCCAGTTTTTTGATTGGGTGGCCTATTTTTCTGTAGTTGACCTGTAAGAACTGCTTTTATGTTTCTGAGATTAATTTTTTGTCAGTTGCTTCTTTGCTATTATTTTTTCCCATTCTGAAGGCTGTCTTTTCACCTTGCCTATAGTTTCCTTCGTTGTGCAAAAGCTTTTAAGTTTAATTAGGTCCCATTTGTTTATTTTTGCTTTTATGTCCATTACTCTGGGAGGTGGGTCATAGAGGGTCCTGCTGTGATTTATGTCAGAGAGTGTTTTGCCTATGTTTTCCTCTAGGAGTTTTATAGTTTCTGGTCTTATATTTAGATCTTTAATCCATTTTGAGTTTATTTTTGTGTATGGTGTTAGAAAGTGTTCTAGTTTCATTCCTTTAAAAGTGGTTGACCAGTTTTCTTAGCACCACTTGTTAAAGAAATTGTCTTTTTTCCATGGTATATTATTGCCTCCTTTGTCAAAGATAAGGTGTCCATAGGTGCGTGGATTTATCTCTGGGATTTCTATTTTATTCCATTGATCTATGTTTATGTCATTGTGCCAGCACCACACTGTCTTGATGACTGTTGCTATGTAGTATAGCCTGAAGTCAGGCAAGTTGATTCCTCCAGTTCCATTCTTCTTTCTCAAGATGGCTTTGGCTATTCAAGGCTTTTTGTAATTCCATACAGATTGTGAAATTATTTGTTCTAGTTCTCTGAAAAATACCGTTGGTAGCTTGATAGGGATTGCATTGAATCTATAGATTGCTTTGGGTAGTATACTCATTATCACTATATTGATTCTTCCAATCCATAAACATGGTATATTTCTCCATCTATTTGTGTCATCTTTCATTTCCTTCATCAGTGTTTTATAGTTTTCTATATATAGGTCTTTTTTTTTTCTTTAGGTAGATTTATTCCTAAGTAGTATATTCTTTTCACTGCAATGGTGAATGAAATTGTTTTCTTAATTTCTCTTTCTGTTTTCTCATTGTTAGTGTATAGGAATGCAAGGGATTTCTGTGTGTTAATTTTATATCCTGCAACTTAACTATATTCATTAATTAGCTCTAGTAATTTTCTGGTAGAGTCTTTAGGGTTTTCTCTGTAGAGGATCATGTTATCTGCAAACAGTGAGAGTTTTACTTTTTTTTCCAAACTGGATTCCTTTTATCTCTTTTTCTGCTTTTATTGCTGTGGCCAAAACTTCCAAAACTGTTGACTAGTAGTTCCAAGAGTGGGCACCCTTGTCTTGTTCCTGACTTTAGGGGAAATGCCTTCAGTGTTTCACCATTGAGGATAATGTTTGCTGGGGGGTTGTCATATAGGGCTTTTATTATGTTGAGATATGTTCCTTCTCTGCCTGTTTTCTGGAGGGTTTTTATCATAAATGGATGTTGAATTTTGTCAAAGGCTTTCTCTGCATGTATTGAGATAATCTTTTGGTTTTCATCTTAATTTGTTAATGTGGTATATCGCATTGATCGATTTGAGGATATTGAAGAATCCTTGCATCCCTGGGATAAAGCCCACTTGGTCATGGTGTATGATCTTTTTAATGTGTTGTTGGATTCTGATTGCCAGAATTTTGTTAAGGATTTTAGCATTTATGTTCATCAGTGATATTGGCCTGTAGTTTTCTTCTTCTGTGGCATCTTTGTCAGGTTTTGGTATTAGGGTGATGGTGGCCTCATAGAATGACTTTGGAAGTTTACCTTCCTCTGCAATTTTCTGGAAGAGTTTGAGTAGGGTAGTTGCTAGCTCTTCTCTAAATTTTTGGTAGAATTCAGCTGTGAAGCCATCTGGTCCTGGGCTTTTGTTTGTTGGAAGGTTTTTTTGTTACAGTTTCGATTTCTGTGCTTGTGATGGGTCTGTTAAGATTTTCTATTTCTTTTTGGTTCAGTTTTGGAAAGTTATACTTTTCTAAGAATTTGTCCATTTCTTCCAAGTTGTCCATTTTATCAGCATATAGTTGCGGATAGTAGTCTCTTATGATCCTTTGTATTTCTGTGTTGTCTGCTGTGATCTCTCCATTTTCATTTCTAATTTTGTTGATTTGATTCTTCTCCCTTTGTTTCTTGATGAGTCTGGCTAATGGTTTGTCTATTTTATTTATCTTCTCAAAGAACTAGCTTTTAGCTTTGTTGATTTTTTCTATGGTCTCTTTTGTTTCTTTTGCATTTATTTCTGCCCTAATTTTTGTGATTTCTTTCCTTCTATTAACCCTGGGGTTCTTCATTTCTTCCTTTTCTAGTTGCTTTAGGTGTAGAGTTAGGTTATTTATTTGATTTCTCTCCTGTTTCTTGAGGTAGGCTTGTATTGCTATGAATCTTCCCCTTAGCACTGCTTTTACTGAATCCCGTAGGTTTTGGGTTGTTGTGTTTTCATTTTCATTCGTTTCTATGCATATTTTGATTTCTTTTTTTATATCTTCTGTGATTTGTTGGCCATTCAGAAATATGTTGTTTAGCCTCCATATGTTTGTATATTTCATAGTTTTTTTCCTGTAGTTGACATTTAATCTTACTGCATTGTGATCAAAAAAGATGCTTGAGATGATTTCAATTTTTGAATTTACCAAGTCTAGATTTATGGCCCATGATGTGATCTTTCCTGGAGAAGGTTTTGTGTGCCCTTGAGAAAAAGGTGAAATTCATTGTTTAGGGTGAAATGTCCTATAGATATTAATTAGGTCTATCTGGTCCATTGTATCATTTAAAGTTTGTGTTTCCTTGTTAATTTTCTGTTTCATTGATCTATCCATAGGTGTGAGTGGGGTATTAAAGTTTCCCACTCTTATTGTGTTACTGTTAATTTCCCCTTTCATATTTGTTAGCATTTGCCTTACATATTGTGGTGCTCCTATGTTGGATGCATGTATATTTATAATTGTTATATCTTCTTTTTGGATTGATCCTTTGATCATTACATAGTGTCCTTCTTTGTCTCTTTTCACGGCCCTTATTTCAAAGTCTAAGTGGGTGTTCTTTGGAAGGAATGATGCTAAGGCTGAAACTCCAGTACTTTGGCCACCTCATGCGAAGAGTTGACTCATTGGAAAAGACTCTGATGCTGGGAGGGATCGTGGGCAGGAGGAAAAGGGGACAACAGAGGATGAGATGGCTGGATGGCATCACTGACTTGGTGGACGTGAGTTTGAGTGAACTCTGGGAGATGGTGATGGACGGGGAGGCCTGGCGTGCTGCAATTCATGGGGTTGCAAAGAGTCAAACACGACTGAGTGACTGAACTGAACTGAATTGAAGTATTGCTATTCCTGCTTTCTTTTCATCTCCATTTGCATGGAATATCTTTTTCCAGCCCTTCACTTTCAGTCTGTGTGTGTCCCTTGTTTCGAGGTGGGTCTCTTGTAGAACAACATATATAGGGGTCTTTTTTTTTTTTTTTTTTTTATCCCTTCCGGCAGTCTTTGTCTTTTTGTTGGGGCATCAACCCATTTAAATTTAAGGTAATTATTTATAAGTATGATCCCATTGCCATTTACTTTATTGTTTTGGTTTCAAGTTTATAAACCTTTTCTTGTTTCCTGTCTAGAGAAGATCCTTTAGCATTTGTTAAAGAGGTGGTTTGGTGGTGCTGAATTCTCTCAACTTTTGCTTGTCTGTAAAGCTTTTGATTTCTCCTTCATATTTGAATGGGATCCTTGCTGGGTACAGTAATCTGGGTTGTAGGTTTTTCTCTTTCATCCCTTTAAGTATGCCCTGCCATTCCCTTCTGGCTTGAAGAGTTTCTCTTGAAAGATCAGCTGTTATCCTGATGGGGATCCCCTTGTGGGTTAATTTTTGTTTTCTCCTTGCTGCTTTTAATATTTTTTCTTTGTGTTTGATCTTCATTCATTTGATATGTGTTTTGGGGTGTTTCACCTTGAGTTTATCCTGTTTGGGACTCTCTGGGTTTCTTGGACTTGGGTGGCTATTTCCTCCCCATTTTAGGGAAGATTTCAACTATTATCTCAAATATTTTCTCATGGCCTTTGTTTCTGTCTTCTTCTGGGACTCCTATGATTCGAATGTTGGGGCATTTGACATTGTCCCAGATGTCTCTGAGGTTATCCTCATTTCTTTTAATTCTTTTTTCTTTTTTCCTCTCTGCCATTTTTTCCCACCATTCTATCTTCCACTTCACTTATCCTCTCTTCTGCCTCAGTTATTCTACTACTGGTTCCCTCCACAGTGTTTTTGATCTCAGCTATTGCATTATTATTGATTGACTTTTTTTTAATTTCTTCTAGGTCCTTGTTAAACTTTTCTTGCATCTTCTCAATCCTTCTCTCCAGACTATTTATCTGTAACTCCATTTTGTTTTCCAGATTTTGGATCATTTTTACTATCATTATTCTGAATTATTTTTCAGTTAGACTCCCCATCTCCTCCTCTTTGGTTTGGTTTGGTGGACATTTATCATGTTCCTTTACCTGCTGAATATTTTTCTGCCTTTTCATCTTGTTTAGGTTGCTGTGTTTGGGGTGGCCTCTCTGTGTGCTGGAAGTTTGTGGTTCCTCTTTATTGTGGAGGTTGCTCCCTGTGGGTGGGGTTGGATGAGTGGCTTGTCACTCAAGGTTTCCTGGTTAGGGAAGCTTGCGTCAGTGTTCTGGTGGGTGGAGCTTCATTTCTTCTGTCTCGAGTGCAATCAAATGTCCAGTAGTGAGTTTTGAGGTGTCTGTGGGTTTGGTGTGACTTTTGGCCGCCTGCATTTTTGTGCTTGGATTCATGTTCCAGCTTTGTTGGAGAATTAGCTTGGTATGTCTTGCTCTGAAACTTGTTGGCTCTTTGGTGGAGCTTGGTTTCAGTGTAGGTATGGAGGCTTTTGGATGAGCTTTTGTCGATTAATGGTCCCTGGAGTCAGAAGATTTCTGGTTATCTCAAGTTTTGGATTTAGGCCTCTCCCTCTGGCTTTCAGTCTTATTCTTGTAGTAGCCTCAAGACTTCTCCATCCATACAGCACCAATGACAACACATCTAGTTTAATGGTCAAAAGATTCTCCACAGTGAGGGATACCCAGAGAGGTTCACAGAGTTACATGAAGAAGAGAAGAGGGAGGAGGGAGATAGAGGTGACCAGGAAGAGGGGGAATTAAAAGGGGAGAGAGCAGTCTAACCAGTAATCCATTCCCTATTTGCTCTCCACAGTCTGGAACACTCAGAGTGGTTCATGAAGTTCCATAGAGAAGAGAAAAGGGAGGAAGGAGATAGAGGTGACCAGGAGGAGGGGAGGGGCTGTCAAAAGGAGAGAGACCAATCTAGCCTGTGATCAGTTCGCTAAGTTTTCTCCACAGCCCAGAACACCCAAAGAGATTCACAAAGTTAAGTAGAGAAGAGAAGGGGGAGGGAGGAGATAGAGGTGACCTGGGGGAGAGAAAGTAGAGTCAAAAGGGGAGAGAGCAATCAAGCCAGTAATCACACTCCTAAGTAAAAATGAGTACTGAAGATTGGATTCTTAAAGATACAAAATTGATAACAATTACCAAAAAGCAAAGATTAAAAATCTAGAGTAGAGGTTAGACTTTCAAAAATACAATATTAAAAAAAGACAAAAATCACAAAAATTATATTAAAAAATACGAAATTTGCTTTAAAAATAGGGTCTTTTTTTTTTTCAAGGTAATAGTAGGTTTTAAAAATGAAAATTAAAGGATTAATAAAACCTAAAAATAAAAACAATTAAAAAGAAATTAAAAAATGATAATAGTAAAATATATCTAGGAAATTTTCTGGAGCTGTTGAGGGCAGTGTGTGGTCAGTTCAGTTTCAGATAGTTCCTTGCTCCACATTATACTTCTTCTCAAAGTCTATAGGTCCCTTCCAATGTAATCAGTGCTAACTACATGGTTTTAACCTGTTGCACCTGTCACTTCCAGAGCTGTTCCCTCTTCTTGGTTTATTTTGGCTTCCTCAGTTTGCAAGGGAGAATGCAATGGCACCCCATTCCAGTATTCTTGCCTGGAGAATCCCAGGGACGGGGGAGCCTGGTGGGCTGCCATCTATGGGGTTGCATAGAGTCAGACACGACTGAAGCGACTTAGCAGCAGCAGCAGCAGTTTGCACGTCTCTTCAGCATCTAACTTATGCTCTGACACAAGGGGGCGAAGGTGGTCATTTATTTAGGCTCACTTGTTCAATTGTGCTGCTGGGAGTGAGGAACACTGCAAACAAATATCACTGGCGGGTGTGTGGAGTGCTTGCAGTGTCGGGGTCACACTGAGTTTGTCCCCGCTCACGGCATTTGTGCTTTCCTGGTCTACACTGCTTAGGCTCCAGGTTGCTCTGCTGGGGAACTTTCTGGGTGGGCCCTGGGTTGCATGCATTTCCCAGATCTACACCCTTCAGGTTCTTGGGTACTCCACAAAGGCACGGATTCAGTTGGGCCTGTGTTTCGTGCTCGCGGTTTGTGCCCTTCCCAGGTCCAAGCAGCTCAGGCAACCAGGTGCTTGGTGAGAGCACACTCACCAGGTGCAGGGCGTCTTATCCCCTCCCTGGTCCCAGCCGCTTGCTTTCCTTGGTGCACAGCTGCATCTCAGGTGTGCCTTGTGTCTCCTCTGGGGAGCTGATCTCTGGCTGCGACCCTCCTGATGGATGTCAACTATCTAATATCCCAGGAAGACTTGGTTAACAACTGAGAACCTGCTCGCAGTTTGGCAGGGGATTCCGTCTCTGGAGCAGAGTTTACCTCTTTCCTTCTGGCTCTGGCTGGCGCCCGCCTGCCTCCCTACCTCCAGCAGGGGATGGGCCAGTCTGCAGCCTGCTAGCTCTCCTCTGGTATTAACTCAGTCCTTTGTTCTGTGAGCAGCCCAGCAGTGCCTTAGGTTAGAGCTTTTCACAGGAAAGTTCTCTCTCTCTTAATTCCTTTTTTTTTTTCCTCTCTGGCTATCCCACAGTTTGGGTTGCTATCTCACATTAGCTCCCTAAGATTGCCCTCAGGGCATTCAGGCCCAGTTTTTACCCTAAGCAGTGCAGCCCACACCTCCCTGTTCAGCCCCCACTTGCTGGTGACAGACACGAACATCTGGGCTGCTTCTCTGCTGGAAGTTGCAGTTAAGCGCGTAATCTGTGGGTTTCATTTATTTATTTTTTCCTCCCGGTTATGTTGCCTTCTGAGATTCCAAAACTCCCCACAGACCCGCCAGTGAGAGGGTCTCCTGGTGCTTGGAAACTTCTCTTTTAAGACTCCCTCCCCGGGATGGGTCTCCATCACTAACTCTTTTGTCTCTCTTTTTATCTTTTATATTTTGTCCTACCTCCTTTCTAAGACAATGGGCTGCCTTTCTGAGTGCCTGATGTCCTCCTCCATTGTTCAGAAGTTGTTTTGTGGTATTTGCTCAGCGTTCAAATGATCTTTCAATGAATTTGTGGGGGGAAAAGTGGTCCCCCTGTCATTTTCCTCCACCATCTTAGGACCACCCCTCAAGACTTTATTTTCTTGGGCTTTAAAATCACTGTGGATGGTGACCGCAGTCACAAAATTAAAAGACGCTTCCTCCTTGGAAGAAAAGCTATGACAAACCTAGACAGCCTATTGAAAAGCAGAGACATTTCATATGCTTACTTGTAATCCATTTATCTTCTTTGGTGATGTGTTTGTCAAAATCTTTTATCCGTTTTTAGAAATTGGCTTGTTCAATAAATGCTGGAGAGGGTATTGAGAAAAAGGAACCCTCTTACACTGTTGGTGGGAATGCAAACTAGTACAGCCACTATGGAGAACAGAGTGGAGATTCCTTAAAAAACTGGAAATAGAACTGCCATATGACCCAGCAATCCCACTGCTGAGCATACACACCAAGGAAACCAGAATTGAAAGAGACACATGTACCCCAATGTTCATCGCAGCACTGTTTATAATATCCAGGACACGGAAGCAACCTAGATGTCCATCAGTAGATGAATGGATAAGAAAGCTGTGGTACACATACACAATGGACTATTACCCAGCCATTAAAAAGAATACATTTGAATCAGTTCTAATGAGGTGGATGAGACTGGAGCCGATTATACAGAGTGAAGGAAGCCAGAAAGAAAAACACCAACACAGTATTACGCATATATATGGAATTTAGAAATATGGTAATAATAACCCTGTATGCGAGACAGCAAAAGAGACACAGATGTATAGAACAGTCTTTTGGACTCTGTGGGAGAGGGCGAGAGCAGGATGATTTGGGAGAATGGCATTGAAACATGTAAGTTATCACATGTGAAACGAATCGCCAGTCCAGGTTCGAGGCATGGTACAGGGTGCTCGGGGATGGTGCACTGGGATGACCCAGAGGGATGGGATGGGGAGGGAGGTGGGTGGGGGGTTCAGGATGGGGAGCACATGTACACCCATGGTGGCTTCATGTCAATGTATGGCAAAACCAATACAATATTGTAAAGTAAAATAAATAAATAAAACTGAGATTTAAAAAAAAAGAAATTGACTTGTTTCTTATTGTTTTGGTTTGGGAGTTTTAAAAGTCTATTCTGGTTACAAGTCTTTTATCAGATAAAAGTGAAAGTGAAGTCACTCAGTTGTGTCAGACTCTTTGCAACCCCATGGACTGTAGCCTACCAGGCTCCTCCATCCTTGAGATTTTCCAGGCAAGAGTACTGGAGTGGGTTGCCATTTCCATATCCAAGGTATCTTCCCAACCCAGAGATCGAATCCGAGCCTCCCACACTGCTGGCAGACGCTTTACCATCTGAGCCACCAGGGAAACCCCTTGATCAGATAAGCAATTTGCAAACCTTGTTTGCCAGACTGTAGCTTGTCTTCTAATTGTATTTTTGGTTTCCATAGCAGAGCAAAGTAATTAATTCTGGTGAAATACAAGTTAGTGAGGATTTTATGAATTTTGCTTTTGATGTCATAATTAAGAGGTCTTTATTCAACCCCAGGGTATGAAAATTTGTGCCTATGTGTTCTTCTATGGGTTTTATAGTATTAAATTTAGGTCTATGATCTATGAGATGGTTGGATGGCATCACCGAAGCAATGGACATAAATTTGGGCAAACTCCAGGAGATGGTGAGGGACAGGGAGCTCTGGCATGCTGCAGTCCACGGGGTAGTGAAGAGTCGGACATGACTTGGAGAGTGAACAACAACCATGCTCTATTATGGGCTCTTTTGCATATGGTGAAATGTTTAGGATTAAGTTCATCAGTTTTTTTTTTGCACGTGTATATTCAGTTTTTTCAGTACCATTTGTTGTAAAGACTTGCCTTTTTCCATTGAATTGTCTTTACATCTTTGTCAAAGGTTGGTTGACCGTATTTGTGACCATATCTGGCTGTATCTGGAATCTCTCTTCTGATTTCACTGATCTAAGTATCGATCTTTTCTCCAATGCTACATAGTCTTGATTATTGTAGCTTTACAGTAGATCTTCATATTGAGTAGTGTGTGTCCTTCAACTTTGCTTTTTTTTCCCCAAAATTAATATGACTATGGCTATTTTAGTACCCTTATCCTTCAATGTAATTATTAGAAACTACTTGTTTATATATACAAAGAATCTTTTGGGGATTTTTAATTGGTATTGCATTATATTCACAAACAAATTTGGAGAGAATTGGCATTATCACTGTTTGGAAACTTTCAGTCCATGAGTATGGAGTGTTTTCTATTTTCTTAGGCCTTATTTGAGCTTCCCTGGTGGCTTAAACAATAAAGAATCTGCCTTATTTGATTACTTTCATCAATGTTTTGTAGTTTTTATCATATAGCTCATGTATTATTTGATATAGACTTTAATATTTCCCTGGGGTATATTGTGAAAGATATTGTTTATTTTTATTTCAATTTCCATTTGTTCATTGGTGTGTATTGATATTGGTGTGTAGAAATATTGATTTCTACATGTCCATCTTATAACCTGAAGCCATCCCAAACTCACTTATATTAGTTACAGAGGCTTTTTGTAGACTACTTGGGATTGTGTACATAGACAAACATGTCATTTGCAGATGGGGCAGTTTCATTATTGTTTTCCTTTCAAATTTGAAATCATTTTATTTTGTTTTCTTCCCTTTTTCACCATCAAGGGCTTCAAGAAGTGGTAAGAGCAGATATGTTTGCTAGTTTTTGATTGTGTGTGTGTATAAGTCACCTTAGTCATGTCTAACTCTTTGTGACCTTCTGGACTGTAGCATGCCAGACTTCTCTGTCCATGGGATTCTCCAAGCAAGAATACTGGAGTGGGTTGCCATGCCCTCCTCTAGTGGATCTTTCCAACCCAGAGATTAAACCCTTGTCTTCAGCCTCTCCTGCATTGGTAGGCAGGTTCTTTACCATTAGTGCCACCCGGGAAATCCTAGTTTCTGATTGTAGTGGAAAACAGTCCTTCACCATTAGCTGTAGGTTTTTTTTTTTTTTTTTTTTCAGATGTCCGCCATCAGATTTATCATCAGTCATGAATATAGGATTCTGTTAACTGCTTTATCTCATTGACTGAAATGATTATACATATTTTTTTTTCTTTTTTGATTTGTGGATACAGTGAATTATATTGATTGATTTTCAAATGTTGAAAAGTCTTGCATTCCTGAGATAAATTCCACTTGTTGATAATATATTATTGTTTTTATATTATTATTGGATTTGAATTGTTAATATTTCATTGAGGATTTTTGAGTTTATGCTCATGTTGGTTAATATTTTATAGTTTTTTTTTTGCTTTTAATGCTGGTCTTAAAACACATTGTTCCTTCCCCTTCTGTTTTCTGGAAGAGATTGTATAGAAAATATATTGATTTTTTCCCCCTAAATATTTGTTGAAACTCAGTATTTTTCTTTTTGGAAGGTTTAGGATTATGAATTCTGGTTCTTTTATAGATATAGAATTGACCTTGTGTGAATTATGGTAGCTTATGGTTTTCAAGGAACTGGTCCATTTTATCTAAGTTGGAGGATGTATGTGCATGTTCATAAGGTACTTTATTATCCTATTAATGGCTGTAGAGTCAGTAGTGATATCTCCTCTTTAATTCATTATTTTGGTTATCTGTGCTTTTTTTAACCTTCATTTGTTAGAGGATTATCAATTTTTATTGATTTTTTCAAAGAACCATCTTTTTTTAAATTTATTTTCTCTATTCTTTCTCTGTTCTGAATCTCATTAATTTCAGTTCTTATACTTATTATTTCCTGTCTTATATTTGCTTTTGATACTTTTGTAACTTATTTTTAAATAATTTGATTACATTAAAATTACTCCTTAAAACTTCTCTACATTACAACACAGATACCTAGAGCAGACACCGCGGGACTTTACCTTCTAACTAAGCTCTTCCATCTTACCCAAGCTTTTAAAATTATAAGCGAAAGCTTTGCAATCAAGCTTCATTCTCTTTCCTTCTTGTTAATTTGATTGAGGCTTCTCTGTAACTGTGTCATCTGACATTTCCCCACTTCTGATGTTTTCCCTTTTCTCAAGTCAGACCTGTTTCATATGATACTTTCTACTATAGGCAGATTTATATCTTCAAAGCCAGAGCAAGCCCTTTCTTTATCTCAAGCCAAATCTAGATCATAATGTTAAGAACTCCCATTTATTGTGTAGCTACTAGGTACCAGACAGCATGCTAAACACTTTACATGCATTTTATCTAATCTACACTACAAGCCAGTTGTTAGGGGCTATTATCCATTTCATTGAGAATCATTAAAGCTAACACATGTATACCTGTGGCGGATTCATTTTGATATTTGGCAAAACTAATACAATTATGTAAAGTTTAAAAATAAAATTAAAATAAAAAATAATAAAATAAAACAAAAGAAAAAAAAAAGAAAAGTAACATAATTTTCCAGGCCATGGAGCTAAAATGTGATGGAGTAAAAATTTAAATCCAGGTCTGTCTGACTGCTAAGCTATGCTCATTGATACTATACCACTTAGCCTTCAATATTCTCTTTTTATTAAAATGAAAATATTCTTAATATCAAGACATCTTAGCTATAATTAATGTACTACACTGTAGTTCATTCTCCTCCTACCTTCTTCCTATATATAGAACAACATGACCATTACCCAGGGTTGTAGTTCACCTCTATGTCACTCACTCCTCAGATGTTTACAGTTTCTTATCCAATACATAGGAAGTCTCATCTCTCTGGCACTACCACCTTCCTCTTTTGTCCAAGCCTGTCCCCAACACACTGATATAATTCAGGGATTTTCAAACTGTATTGTGGAACACAATCACCAGAAAAAGTGAAAAAGTGAAAGTCACTCAGTAGTGTCCAACTCTTTGTGACTCCATGGACTGTAGCCTGCTGCCAGGCTTCTCTGTCCATGGAATTCTCCAGGCAGGAATACTGGATTGGGTAGCCATTCCCTTCTCTAAGATATTTTCCCAACCCAGGGATCACACCCGGGTCTCCAGAATTGTAGGCAGATTTTTTACCATCTGAGCCACCAGGGAAGCCCAGAATCACCAGAAGTTCTTGTTAAACAGATTGTTGGGCCATACTCCTAGAATCTTTGACTCAGTAGATGTGGGGTGGGGTCAGTGTATGGCAAAAACCACTACAATATTGTAAAGTAATTGGCCTCCAATTAAAATAAATAAATTTCTTAAAAAAGAATTTCCATTTCTAAAAATTCTGCCAAGGAAGCTGCTGCTTCTGGTTCAAGTATCACTGATATAGTTATATGACTGATCAAATGGTCTTTGTATGTTTTTATTATATTGTAGAATTATAACCTAGTTATGAATTCCCACTTAATGAGCTTAGCTTGAAACATATGGAAGAAAAAGGTCTGAAGAGCACTGGTCACTAAAGTTATTCCACACAAAATGTATTTCATCACCAACAAAACTTGAAAATTTCTATGTAGCATTGATCCATTAAAAAGATTACAATGTCCATTAGCTTATGAAAGGCTATAAGAATTATGTCAGTAAAGTGAAAGTGAAAGTCACTCAGTCATGTCAGACTCTTTGAAACCCCTGTATACAGTCCATGGAATTATCCAGGCCAGAATACTGTAGTGTGTAGCAGTTCCCTTCTCCAGGGGATCTTCTCAACCCAGGGATTGAACCGAGGTCTCCCACACTGCAGGCAGATTCTTTACCAGCTGAGCTATAGGGAAGCCCATGTCAGTAAAGCTACTTCTCAAATTATAGTTAACCAAGTGTATCATTGCTCTTCATCCTGTTGGTGACACTGGTTGTCTCTCTGTTCATGCTGTTCGCACTGTTTGCTGAACCCAGGGTAGGCAAAGCGTGGGCTAAGAGGCTGGAAGGAGATTTGAGGAGCCATAGGAACTGCAGATACGTTTATTCTCTCCTGGTTGGCGGGGCAAACATTACACAGCCTCTCTTTTGGCTGACCCGGCAACCGTAGCAGTAGCCACAGGATAACCATAATGGAGCCATAACATTACCTTATATAACATAATCATGATGTCGTTCCAGTGTAGCCCCAATGGAGCAGTAGCCAGTGCTTTCATGGTGAAGATCATACAGGCGTACCACACAAAACAGCTCATGGTCAAGTGAGTACTTAGTAACGTGCATGCACAGTTCTATAAGTGATCTTAGCTGTTACATAAACATTATTTACAAAATGTGGGGCAAGAGCAGGAGGCTGTGGGGTGAGAGAGCCTGATCACACTATCTTGGCTAATTTGCTCTTTCCCTACATCAAGTATTTCTTAGACTTACTTGGTCATAAATAACTTTTCCAGATATAGCACAGTAGACTAGTGTTATTTAGGACACAGTTTGAGAAATGCTCCTCTAAAGTAATCTTTTTTACAGGAAAGGTCAGGTATCTCTGGGGATCTGCCAGAATCATAGAGGTTTGGTGCCTGTTCAGCAGCATTCAAATCATACAGAGGAGTTATTTACTCTGTCTTGGATCCAAGTCTGATTTTCTCTGGTGTGGCTCCTGGAACATTGGAATTAGTGAGTTCTGAGAAAAATTATGCACACTTAAAATTTACTTATGGGCAGAGATTCAGATATCATAGTAGGAGATATCAAGGGGCTTTCAAGGATTGATTATCTCTATTCTAAGTATGTACATCATCAGACACTTGATAATTTGAAATAGACTTTTGACTTGATAGCAGACAAAACTGCTCAGTATGTAAACTTCACCATTCATTTTTTAAAAACCAAGAAAATGATTTTTCATATTTGATATTCTGAAACATTGCCTAGTCTAAAGTTTCCCAATAGCAGTTATGCAAGCTCTACTGTAAGTTCTGTCAGAGGGTGGAAAGGAGTTCTGCTGAATCAAGTGACTTGGACCCATTTAGTAAAACATAGGTGCTTTCCCACAATCATCTCACTACCTTGGCCTTTAGCTTCCTCTGACCATTGTTCATTGACCCTTTCTTTATGAACATACTTCTCCCTGAACATAGAGTAAGGAAAAGTAAAAACCTAAATAACTTTGCTTTTAATTCTACCTTTAGCCATTACAGCATTAGCCTGAAGCAATGGGCCAGTGCTTAAAGTAGATTTGAGCACGAGCCCCATGAAACAGGAGATTCAGGATTAGTTATACAAATAAAAACTCCACTGCTGATGCTGATTAAACTCATTTGGTGTTAAATTTATAATTAGCTTTATTATTTAATATTCTAAGATAGTTCTGTACATTAATTTTGATAAATTACTGAGTTGTTTTACCTTAATGGTTTTAGGTAATCTTGATTCCAGCTTGTGTTTCCTCCAGTCCAGCGTTTCTCATGATGTACTCTGCATATAAGTTAAATAAGCAGGGTGACAATATACAGCCTTGACGTACTCCCTTTCCTATTTGGAACCAGTCTGTTGTTCCATGTCCAGTTCTAACTGTTGCTTCCTGACCTGCATACAGATTTCTCAAGAGGCAGGTCAGGTCGTCTGGTATTCCCATCTCTCAGAATTTCCCACAGTTTATCGTGATCCACAGAGTCAAAGGCTTTGGCATAGTCAATAAAGCAGAAAGAGATGTTTTTCTGGAACTCTCTTGCTTTTTCCATGATCCAGTGGATGTTGGTAATTTGATCTCTGGTTCTTCTGCCTTTTCTAAAACCAGCTTGAACATCAGGAAGTTCACGGTTCAAGTATTGCTGAAGCCTGGCTTGGAGAATTTTTAGCATTACTTTACTAGCATGTGAGATGAGTGCAATTGTGCGGTAGTTTGAGCATTCTTTGGCATTGCCTTTCTTTGAGATTGGAATGAAAACTGACCTTTTCCAGTCCTGTGGCCACTGCTGAGTTTTCCAAATTTGCTGGCATACTGAGTGCAATACTTTCACAGCATCATCTTTCAGGATTTGAAATAGTTCAACTGGAATTCCATCACCTCTACTAGCTTTGTTCATAGTAATGATTTCTAAGGCCCATTTAACTTCACATTCCAGGATGTCTGGCTCTAGATGAGTGACCACACAACCATGATTATCTGGGTCATGAAGATTTTCTCTGTACAGTTCTTCTGTGTATTCTTGCCACCTCTTCTTAATATCTTTTGCTTCTGTTAGGTCCATACCATTTCTGTCCTTTACTGAGCCCATCTTTGAATAAAATGTTCCCTTGGTATCTCTAATTTTCTTGAAGAGATCTCTAGTTTTTCCCATTCTGTTGTTTCCCTCTATTTCTTTGCATTGATTGCTGAGGAAGGCTTTCTTATATCTTCTTGCTATTCTTTGGAACTCTGCATTCAGATGCTTATATCTTTCCTTTTCTCCTTTGCTTTTTGCTTCTCTTCTTTCCACAGCTATTTGTAAGGCCTCCCCAGACAGCCATTTTGCTTTTTTGCATTCCTTTTCCATGGGGATGGTCTTGATCCTTGTCTCCTGTACAATGTCACGAACCTCCGTCCATAGTTCATTAGGCACTCTATCTATCAGATCTAGGCCCTTAAATCTATTTCTCACTTCCACTGTATAATCATAAGGGATTTGATTTAGGTCATGCCTGAATGGTCTAGTGGTTTTCCCTACTTTCTTCAATTTAAGTTTGCCGGGAGAAATATCAGTAACCTCAGATATACAGATGACACCACCCTTATGGCAGAAAGTGAATAGGAACTAAAAAGCCTCTTGATGAAAGTGAAGTGGAGAGTGAAAAAGTTGACTTAAAGCTCAACATTCAGAAAACGAAGATCATGGCATCCAGTCCCATCACTTCATGGGAAATAGATGGGGAAACAGTGGAAACAGTGTCAGACTTTATTTTTTTGAGCTCCAAAATCACTGCAGATGGTGACTGCAGCCATGAAATTAAAAGACACTTACTCCTTGGAAGGAAAGTTATGACCAATCTAGATAGCCTATTGAAAAGCAGAGACATTACTTTGCCAACAAAGGTCCATCTAGTCAAGGCTATGGTTTTTCCTGTAGTCATGTATGGATGTGAGAGTTGGACTGTGAAGAAGGCTGAGTGCCAAAGAATTGATGCTTTTGAACTGTGGTGT
This sequence comes from Bos indicus, assembly GCF_029378745.1. Taxonomy (NCBI): domain Eukaryota; kingdom Metazoa; phylum Chordata; class Mammalia; order Artiodactyla; family Bovidae; genus Bos; species Bos indicus. Next base: position 72,689,194 of record NC_091789.1, read on the forward strand.
AGGAAAAGACTCTTGAGTCTTTTGGACTGCAAGGAGATCCAACCAGTCCATTCTGAAGGAGATCAGCCCTGGGATTTCTTTGGAAGGACTGATACTAAAGCTGAAACTCCAGTATTTTGGCCACCTCATGCGAAGAGTTGACTCATTGGAAAAGACTGATGCGGGGAGGGATTGGGGGCAGGAGGAGAAGGGGATGACAGAGGATGAGATGGCTGGATGGCATCACTGACTCAATGGACGTGAGTCTGACTGAACTCCGGGAGTTGGTGATGGACAGGGAGGCCTGGCGTGCTGCGATTCTTGGTGTCACAAAGAGTCAGACACGACTGAGCAACTGAACTGAACTGAATGGTTTTAGGTAGCCAAGCTTTACAGAAATCAGACCTGTAACCTCTTGGGACATTCATAATTGCTTTTCCATGACTCAGTTCAGTTCAGTTCAGTCGCTCAGTCGTGTCCGACTCTTTGCGACCCCATGAATCGCAGCACGCCAGGCCTGCCTGTCCATCATCAACTCGCAGAGTTCACTCAGACTCACATCCATCGAGTCAGTGATGCCATCAAGCCAACTCATCCTCTGTCGTCCCCTTCTCCTCCTTCCCCCAATCCCTCCCAGAATCAGAGTCTTTTCCAATGAGTCAACTCTTCGCATGAGGTGGCCAAAGTACTGGAATTTCAGCTTTAGCATCATTCCTTCCAAACAAATCCCAGGGCTGATCTCCTTCAGAATGGACTGGTTGGATCTCCTTGAAGTCCAAGGGACTCTCAAGAGTCTTCTCCAACACCACAGTTCAAAAGCATCAATTCTTCGGTGCTCAGCTTTCTTCACAGTCCAATTCTCACATCCATACATGACCACTGGAAAAACCATAGCCTTGACTAGACGGACCTTTGTTGGCAAAGTAACACACCACATAGACTGAATAATATATTTTAAAACTTTATATCTGGGTAGCATATTACAGTTAGCAGGTATTTAAATCTAGTAACAATTTTATGCAAAAGGTAAAATCAGGAAATTTTCAAATGGTTGTCAAAACAGCTTAGTCAAGATGTAAATCACTTTCTTTATTACCAATAATACATAAGGTAGACATTCCCCATCCTTACTCTATCCCTTGCTCACCATCAATATGGGAAGTTTCATTTTCTACTTTTTCATGTCTTTATTTTATTTTTTAAAGAATCAATATATTATTTTTATAATAAAAAACACTAAAGATTTTTAAAGGTCTGTTAGAACCAAATTAGCTTCTAAGGGGAAATCAAAGCCATCATGATAAATTAAGTTTTTTCAGTACTACATATAAAGTATCTATATTACTGAGTGAAACAAAATAACTGCTAGAAATATAATTAAGTGTTCTCTGAATAAGTCTGCAGCTGAGAATAAGAAATCAACTCTTACTATTTCATCCACTAATATAAGAAGCATAGCACAATCATGAAGCTTGTTTAAGTGTCAGTTCCTTGGGTTTTCCAGCATAAAACAGAACAAGTACAGTAATTAAATGGTCAAATATATTTATATGCATTTATTAATCAAAAATAGGTGAGTTTTAACATTATCTTCATAAAGGAGAAATAAAAGAATTGTCTAAGCAGATCAATGAAGGCATAATGACGTCTCAGAGAAGGAGCACAAACTTTGGTGAGAATGATTGATAAACCTCTCTGAGGTGAGCAAGGGTGGTCAACATCTATTTCATACTTAGATGTGGTTTGTCTGCCAGAGAGTGTCTAATTTCCTTTCTTTGTATTAATACTATCCCTGAGCTTCAAACTCTTTCTTCTTCGTACCCAAGCATGTAGAAAACTGATGGATGAGGCTCAGGAATTAAAAGAAGGTGTCAGTTTCACACATTAATTTTTACTGATTGCATTAAGGTGGTTGCCTCAAAATGCCATATATCCAAGAAATATGAAGGGCAGGTATGGATGAAAGAATTTTTATTTTTCATCTCAATCTCTTACTGTAGTTATTAGAATGCAGATATTAGTAGCACTGGATGCAGACATTAATGACACTGTGTGTATGTGTTTGTGTGTATTTCCAATTCAGATTTCAACAATCAGAGCTAACTGGATGACGCCACGTAATACCCATTCCCCATTCACATATAAAGCTGATTCAAAATGATACTATTAATGATTTTAACAAGTTAGTGATATGACATTTTGCCAGGCTGTTTAGCAGATCACATGTTCCTAATTAAATTTTAAGCCTTGAGAAACAGCATTGTAATGAACAAGGATTAGATTTGAAAGCTCTGCACACAGCATATAAATATAAATGTAAATATACAATAAATTATTTTAATTATTTTAAAAATTTTAAGGCCCATTTTCAGCATTTTCTTACCTTTCTCCCGTGAAAACCCAAAGATTATTTTTAAAATCACTTATGTACTAATGGTTCAAAACTATTTTATTTTTCCACTTGGAAGATGTATTGGATGTCCAGATACAGAACATAATTTAAAATTTTACTTAGCATTATAATACAGTAGCTAAGAGCTTAAAGTTAGCTGTCTGCTCAAATCACAGACTCATTATTTACTAGTAGTTTAACTTTGGGAAGATTTTCAGCCTCTTTGTGTCTCTGCCTCAGTTCCTCCCCTCTAAACCGTCATACATTTGTAAGGATGAAGATATTCCACGTAAAGCTCCTCACATAGTCAGGGTGAATGACCAGTAAATCACTGCCTTTTGTACACTCAGCAGATAAAAATCTGGCTAGCCAGTTTGATGATATTTTCTTCCTCTCCAGAATGGTGGTGGTGTCCTGGGTTCTATGGTATATATACACACTATGAAGACATCCATTTTCTGAAGACACCCTCAGTGAGAGTATTCTATAATTCTGTAGTGCTGAAATATTTTGCAAGGCAAACTCTGGTGGATAAGTAGGCAATATGATTGTGACTTCAGGTAGTTATAAATATAAGTGCTACTGCTGCTGCTAAGTCGCTTCAGTCGTGTCCGACTCTGTGCGACCCCATAGATGGCAGCCCACCAGGCTCCCCCGTCCCTGGGATTCTCCAGGCAAGAACACTGGAGTGGGTTGCCATTTCCTTCTCCAATGCATGAAAGTGAAAAGTGAAAGGGAAGTCGCTCAGTCGTGTCCAACTCTTCGCGACCCCATGGACTGCAGCCTACCAGGCTCCTCTGCCCATGGGATTTTCCAGGCAAGAGTACTGGAGTGGGGTGCCATTGCCTTCTCCGAATATAAGTGCTAAGGATATTTAAATCTCATTATATCAATTAAGGCACCTCTTAAGACTTGCAGCTCCCTTAAGAACTAGATATTTAAAAAGCATTAAATCAGGATACAGTTCTTTGTAAAAATGCAAAACAATATATAAGTGCAAAAATGCAAGGCATTTATGGACTGGTTAGATTTTTCTTAATGGATCTCATCATTTAGACAAATCTTCCTCAATTTAAATTAGAAAGCCACATGAGGCCTGGGGCAAATTAAACAGGTCCAAAATTAGAGAGTTGCTAGAAGGAGACCCCACAGCAATTCCCCTTAACTGCAGTTACCAGCTGGGTTTTACAAAGAATGCAAATTTATCTGGGAAAACTAGTGTGGTGCCTATGCTAATATCCCTTATTTTGGTCTGAGACTCTGAAATGGTAATATTCGTGCTTGTAAATTACCTTTCCTAAGGTTAAGAACCATGGGAAAGTTACCTTCACGTGACTTTTGTGACTTTTTTTCTGTAGTAAATTTTGGCATGGGCATGTCTTTACCTATTTACAGTTCAAGTGAATTTCCAAGACAGTGGAATTTGGAAGCTCTGACTTTAGCCCTGAAATTCCACATTCCTGCTCTTCCTAGACTTCCTTAGCCTACTGAGCCGCCTTGTAGCTATCTCCATAGCAAAGCAGGGCCTCTCCCGGCAGGTAAACCTGCCTGGTGATTCCGCCCCTCAGGGGCGTGGCAGTACTATTTCCTGGAACAATCTCACTGGGGTGCCTCCACTTTGCTTTTGCACTCGACTACTCTGCTGCCTCCTCTGCAGCTGCCGGACCTGCTTCTGCTGCTGCTCAGGTAACTCTAGTCTCTTGTTGGCACCAGAATAGGCCGCGGTGGTTAATAAAAGGTTTCAACATGTGCCTTCTTGTCTGCTTTCCTGCCACTTTCTTTCATGATCTTTCTTTGTTTATTCCTTAGGGAGAGCATCTGGGGATTACCTTGCAGACCACTGAGAAGATGATGAGCTCAAGCTATTCGAGTGAGATGAGCAGCAGCAGCTGTGGGACTCAGCAGTCCCCAGAGGTGCTGCCATGCCAGCCCCAGCATTACCACTGCTACCGTCAGTCAAGCCAAGCTCAGCAGCCTCCAGAAAAAAATATAGTGTACCAGCGAGTGAGGACTTACAGTGGGCCCATGAACAAGGTGGTTCAGACTTTGGACCCTGTCGGCTCAGGAGAAGTGCTCTCCCCTCTCAAAACTGCCTCCTCCTACCAAAGCTTGGTTTGGAGCGACCATTCCCAGGTACCACAAAGGCAGCTATGTCAAAGAGGGGGAAATCTTGAACTCGTTTATTCTCTTCCTGCTTCTCTGGCTCTGTTCTACAGAATATTATCTCTTGGATTGCACTTTTATATTCAATATAAGGTCATCCAAATTCCATCTCCTGGCTGTCCTTTTCTAGTGCTGTAGCCATTTGTTTATCAGTTTACTAATGCTTGTAACCATTTGTTTATCAGTTCCAATGATTTTCACAATCTAACTAGAATATAGGATGATTCATTTTTGTGGAATTAGATTGGAATATCTAATCTGAGGTATTCTTTTCCTCCTACCATAAAGCAATCCTCAACTTTTTATAAAATGAGTTCTCACTGCTTCACTTCATATCAAAAGTAAACAGCTTTTTTAAAAAATCAAATATGGTGATGCAGGGAAAATGGTATGTATGGAGTGACACGCAGTTATTTGTGTTTAGCAAATAGTATACTGCTCCAGGATAAGTGACAGGCACAAATGTCTATTTGAATTGTTATATGTGTTTAGTCTTCTGAAAATGACACACTGGTTCTTGTATAGTCAAGGTGGATAATTTATGTCTTAGTAGAAGGAATATTGAAAGTGAATATAGAATTGAGGAAGGCACGATATAAGCAGTTGTTATATGAAAGCTAAAAATAGTGGAAGTCTAAGACACCCTTTAAAATAAAATAAATTTGTTTTAAAAGGGGTTAGTTTAATATCTGTGCTAATAATCTTGCCAATGAATGTGAAAGAACATTGCAAGACAATATAAAAATAACAGCTCTATGTCTGTTTTCATCTTTGACTGTCTTTACATTAAAGTTTCATGTCTTAAAGCTTTCTGGAAACTTCTGTCCAAACTGAAATTATGCTTCAAGATATAAGTAGTACTGTATCAAAAAGTACAGCTCAAAAAGTAACCATCAGAATGATATCCTTATGCTGATTTGAAATAATATGGATTATTTTCCCCAAAACAACAATTTTAAGTTGTATGTGAAACAACATGTATAAGGGATATAATAAAGCTCTTTTAAAAAGAAGTTTTTAAAGATATAGGTAAATGAACAACTATAAGGGCCACAATTTTACTGTTTTACTTCACTCCTAGCTTAAATTGAGGGGGAAATTAAGAAGAAAAACCCAAGCATTTACTGGCAATAATTACCTATTTGAGAAAAATGCCACCTGCATTGAAGTCAAAGGGAAGAAAAAGTCAAAACTATTATTTTGTGATAATAATAATGCAAATGTGCATTCAAATATTAAGCATTAGGATGTTAATGAACAACATAGTAGCTGTCACCTATATTCCTGAGTAGCCTCAAAACAATGCAGAAGTTGGAAACAGCAAGTTGCCACTATCATGGGTATGCTAAAATTACCCTGACGTTATTATTAACATCTTATCAACTTCCTAGTAAAAGAAAAATAAATAGGAAAAAAAATTAAAGCTGAAATTTGGCAAGTTATAAACATTGACCACAGAACAGCTTTTAGGGTCACACTTTATTGTATACTTCATAGTTTAACTTTCTTTTTAAATAAACCTGGCCCACGCTGGTTGAGCTTTTTACAAGAATCACCTTCTTTCTACCAGATATTTGCTAAGTGATCCTCATAGAACTAGCTCCATCCTGAAATGTAGTTCCCCAAAGGAATTTACAAAGAGCCTTAAGGACAGAAAGTATCACCACAGAAACTGAGAAAAGAGATTGGAATAGAGGGTGAAGTCTGAAGTTATTTATAGTTGACAAGAAAGAAAAGGGCTGGGTGAGGAAGAGGGAGGTAAAATTTCAAGCTGAGTTACATATCAAAGGGCATTCATAAATCTTCTAAAAGATAATTTGGCAAGAAAGCTTTAAGATACCTGTCACAAAGAATGTGACTAAGAAACTATTATTTTATTTACTTTCTTCCTGTTTAGTGACAGGATGGCATTGTATAAGGTAAGATCTAAAATTGACCTGAAATTACCTTCATGTTAATGAAATGGGTAAGATGTGGTAGCAGCTTTATTATATACCATGCCTAGCACAAGAAAGAAGTACACATTACTTAATACCTTTTTCATTTAGCTTTATTTTTTTAAATACTCTCCTTAATATGCCATGTTTCAAAGACATTTTGAGTTGGTATATAGCAATTATTCTGATGCTTGAGTTTGTGACCATGGCAGCTAGGAAAATGGGTTGGTTATCATGAATTCAATTAAACTTTTACTTTAATTGTTTTTAGCATTTTTGTGTTTGGATGATATTAAAAGAATTCATAAGATTAAAAATATATATCGTTGCCAGTAGTAAAATATGATCCCTTTGAGAAACTGAAATGATATTGCGCTGCTTTTCTTTTTTAGTTTGTGTAGTAGACATTTTAGATTTAAACAAATGCTTTGTGCAAGACTTTAATATTTTCTATTTCTGGCTTTTTAGCACACGTTTTTCCTTTATTGCTTTCTTATGAACTAAAATAGTGTTTATAGACATAAACATATTTTAAATTTCTCCAAATATAATGTTTGTTTCTTATCTACAATTGATCAGATATATTTTATGATTCTCTCAGTATTATTTTGTCTGACTGATAGAATGTTTCTCAGAAAAAATTGAACATAGAAACCAGTTGCAGGTGAAATTATCTAAATTGATGATAGAATTAAAATTACTAAGTTTATTCATATGAACTGGAAGAATCAGAAGCAGATATAATCAAGGTCATAGGTGAATTTTAGAACTGAATGTAGTCTTATAAATAAATGGAGTTCTAGAAAATACATGAAACTAAAGAGAACAAAAACTTTTTGTCTCAACCTTTTAAAAGGCTTGAATGTTAAACACCCATCATTAATTCAAAATGAAATACTGCCTCAAATGAACAGCATTGATGTTAATACACGTTGGACATAAATATTTCTCTTTCATTAATTTTAGCTTTTTATGATGTTCAAGATATTTTCCATGCATACAGAACAGTTCTGTTATGACAGAGAAATTGATCAAAATAAAATAGTTTTAATACCCATCATTCATTGAGCACATATTTATTAAGTGCCTGTTATGTAGGAAGCACCATGATTATCTAAATACCCATTTGCTTATTTAGGGAGAGTCATTATTGAGGACAGAAAAACATGATCTGGGGGCTTCCTAGGTGGTGCTAGTGGTAAAGAACCTGCTGCCAATGCAAGAGACATAACAGATGTGGGTTTGATCCCTGAGTTGGGAAGATCCCCTGGAGGAGGGCATGGCAACCCACTCCGGTACTCTTGCCTGGAGAATCTCATGGACAAAGAAGCCTGGCCGGCTACAATCCATAGGGTCACAAAGAGTCGAACAAGACAGAAGCAACTTAGAATCCATGCATGCATACATGATCTAGTCTGTAGGTGTTCTGTATGTCTATATTTCATTTTAAAATATTATTTTGTGCTTTAGCCATCAATATTTTACTGAATAAAATGTTTTGATGCAAGAAAAGACCTCTTAGAAATTGTCTTATATGGATGACCATTCATTTAAATTTTAAGCTTGCAACAAAATTTAACTCCAGAAAGCAACTTGGGGAAGAATATGAGTTTATGAATGATCTCTGCTCTCAGAATTATTCAGCTTGGGCTTTTCTTTGTTTACATGATTTTTTTTTTCTTTTTCTTTGGTAACAAAGATTGTGGATAGCTCCTTTACTATGCCAGGATTTCTATACACTATCAGAAAATGTTCCTCTTCTGTGGGGATGGGTGTGTTGTTTTGATAAATTGTTGTTCAAAGGCGTGGTCACTAAAGTGAATGATTGTTCAGGGAAGTAGGTTGCCTGAAAAAGGAATGAGGTCATAGGATAAAGAGCCCTGAGTTTTCAGCTTTGGTCATTCCTTTTGTGCTTATAATTAAATGAAGCTATAGAAATTGAGTGCAATACTTTGGCCACCTCATGCGAAGAGTTGACTCATTGGCAAAGACTCTGATGCTGGGAGGGATTGGGGGCAAAAGGAGAAGGGGACGACAGAGGTGAGATGGCTGGATGGCATCACTGACTCGATGGACGTGAGTCTCAGTGAACTCCGGGAGTTGGTGATGGACAGGGAGGCCTGGCGTGCTGCGATTCATGGGGTCGCAAAGAGTCAGACACGACTGAGCGACTGATCTGATCTGATCTGATAGAAATTGAGTACAACTAATTGCTAGGTGAAAATGCCCTTGCCAACTGTCTTTTGTATAAGGGAAGTCTGACAAATTGCTGGGCCTGTTTTCAGTCAATAGCACTAACAAGCTATAATTGTGTGTGTGTGTGTGTGTGTGTGTGTGTGTGTGTGTGAAGGTGGTGGGGGAAATGGGGAGGGAGGTGACTTTTAACTGTTGTGATTCAAATTTTTTTTTCTTGACAATTCTTGGTAAAATAACTGCAAGATTTGCCATGCTCTTAAAGCCTATTTCAAAGTGAAAACCTTTCTAAACATGTATATTTGAGCCAACATTTTCTTCACAACAGAAGCCATCTTAATAGCCATCCCTTTTTGACTTCCAATGGAACATATACATTTCTAATTCTTAAAAACAAAAAAACATGCACTGCAAAGTGACTGGATACTTTATTTTCTCTCCTAGTATTTCCTTCAGTAAAAGAGAAAGAATCCAAGAATGGGTCTCTTGAGTGTCAGAGTTTCCTTGGAGGGAAGCTGTGAGGGGAAGGAATTCCATTACCCTTGCATTCTATAGCTTTCTTTACATGGGAACAGAATCACAAATTTTATCCTAAATTGAGGAAGTGTTTGTTTCATCTAAACAGAGATCATTACAACTTAATCTGTTTCTTTCTGTACAAAGTTCAGAACAGCATCTCAACAATAACCTAAGACAGGTGTTTAACCATGTTGCTGGCTTTAAAAGGTTCTAGGTAAAGCATCTCCCATACTATTCAGACAATTTATTCAAATGACAGTTTGCCTTGGGAAATTCTGTCAGCATAAATGTCAGGTGGTTTTTAAAGATACTACTTCTTTTGAAACTGTTCAGTCACCATTATTACAGTCAGTGATTCTCATAGTCATATATGAAACGAATCGCCAGTCCAGGTTCGATGCATGATACTGGATGCTTGGGGCTGGTGCACTGAGACGACCCAGAGGGATGGTACGGGGAGGGAGGAAGGAGTGGGGGTTCAGGATGGGGAACATGTGTATACCTGTGGCAGATTCATGTTGATGTATGGCAAAACCAATACAATATTGTAAAGTAATTAACCTCCAATTAAAATAAATAAATTTATATTAAAAAAATTAAATTAAAAAAAAAAACTGACAGAAGCACCTATAAGGCTCCCATGGTTTTTTTTCTTGGAACAGTGTATTACTTATTAATTATAAGTAAAGTTTTAAAATTCAAATTAGGCAACATGAAAGAGTTGTGTTCAACAAGTTTCCAAATATTTAGCAAACAAAGTCCTGTACTATGTATGTAATTTTTATTATTTAATTCTCATCCCAACAGTCTTGCTGTCTCTCCTTTATGCATTGCACCAAAGTCTTGAACTATTTGATAGGACCTATCAATAGGAAAATGAAAACCAATAGGTATTGACTAAAGATGTTTATATTTTGTGGAGCCTAAAGATCAGTCACAGAGAACATTGTGTGGAGAAAATGGCTGTACAAGTGAATCTATGTGTAATGTCTCAGGGAGAGCTACAAATAAGTAGCCTCCCAACCCAGGGATCTTCCCAACTCAGGGATCAAACCCAGGTCTCCTGCATTGCAGACAGGCGCTTTACCATCTGAGCCACCAGGGAAGCAAGCAGAGTTGTAATGAGTATCAAATGAGATAACATGTGAAGGTGTCCAGCACAGAGTTATCACTTTATAATTCTTTCCATTCATATTATTGATTTATAAAAATATAGCCAACAGAAACCACTAGCTGCACAGATAAAATATGATAATAAATTAAATAATATATGAATAGTCTATCATGAATATGAGCTTTGCTGGTGGCTCAGATGGTAAAGCGTATGCCTTCAATGCTCGAAACCCTGGTTTGATCCATGGGTCAGGAAATACCATGGAGAAGGAAATGGCAACCAGTACTCTTGCCTGGAAAATGTCCATGGACTGAGGAGCCTCGTAGGCTACAGTCCATGGGGGTCACAAAGAGTCGGACAAGACAGTGAATTCACTTTCTTTCTTTTCTTTTCACATTTAAGTTAATTAAAATTAAAACTAATTATTCAGTTCCTCAGTCACAATAGCCACGTTTAAGTGCTCAACAGCCACAGGTGGCTAATGACTACTATCTGTACAGCAAAGATATAAGGTATTTCCACCACTGCAGAGAGTTCTACTGGACACTGCAGATATATATATATATATATATATATATATATATATGCATATGTATATATACATACATACATACATACATTCAAGCTGCTCATTTAAATATAGAAATATATCTAAAGTCATCACATTCAAAGAAATTCATGGTGGTGCAGGTGTGCCATCAAACTGCTGCCAATGTACCTGATCAGCTTTAATGGACACATAGGAATGAAACAGAATATGAAGCCATGAACTTTCAAAGTATATGTTTAGAAAGACTATTTCAGTAGAAGAATTAAATTCATGAATCTTCTTTAAAAAGTGAAATGAAGTATTTTTATTTATATATGTACATACAGTCACCCTTTGTTATCCAAATGGGATTGGTACCTGGATCCCCACTCCAGATACCAAAATCCACAGATGCTCAAATATCTTATATAAAATGGCCTAATATTTACATATAACCTATGCATAGCATTCCATGTATTTTAAATCGTCTTTAGATCTGTAAATACAATATAAATGCTGTATAAATAGTAGTCAGAACACATCAAATTCAAGTTTTGCTTTTTGAAGCTTTCCAGATTTTTATTTTCCTAATATTTTCAGTCCTCTGTTGGTTGAATTTGCAGATGCAGAAGCCATGGATACGGAGGGCTGACTATCTATCTTTTATATAATTTCCCCAGAACCTTACTTTTTGAGAGAAAAATTAAAAAAAATTATTTATTTATTCATTTTTTGGCTGTGCTGGGTCTTCAGTGCTGTGTTCAGGCTTTCTCTAGTTGCGGTGTGTGGCATCTAGAGTGTGGGCTCAGTAGTTGTGGTGCACCAGCCTCATTGCTCCACAGCATGGCACAAATTGCCTCTTTAAAAACATGAACAACACAGAAATATAAGAAAGTTATTTAATAAGTCAATCAGTTTTCTATTTTAGTTCTTGGATCTTATTAAGCATCTGGATTTGACTTGTTTATATTTGGTTAAAACTTTTTTTTTCCCTTTGGACAAATATTTATCATTATTTAATATGCCAAATATTGTTGAAGGGTTTGTCATTCTGATTTGTCATGTAATTTCCCTGGAATATTGTTGTGATTCTTCCTTTAACCAAATTAACTTAGAGCTGTTAATTACACTGCTTATAGGAATATTCTTTCTACCTCTCCTGTATATTTAAGGGAAATGTTTTTATTTACTGAATCTTACTCAATGACCTTGTAATTGGTTTAGCATATCAGTTATGTGCCCTGAGATTGTTTCATAAAAGCTACTTCTACTGTTCAGTACTCATCCACATATGAAAATACATTTAGAACTCTCCAAGGAAATATTTTTATCTTCAAGCATAGTATTTACCCATTTCTCCTTAGCATAGACTTCAGCTTGGATGTATATATCTCTGAATAAAATTATTTTAAAATCTTCACAAACTCTATTGCACCTAAGAATATTTTACTTACTTAAATTATCTATAAACACCTCATATCACTCTACTGCTCAATAAAACTTCAGTGATACTCAGTGTCTATGAATTTCTTAGTCTGACTTTCAAAGCCCTCCAATTATTTGGCTCTCAAGGGACCTTGTTTCCGGGAACTCCTCTTTTAGTGTTCTATGTTTCAGCCAAAATGTAAACTGTTGTTCTTTAAATATAGCCCCTCATTTTCCACAACTATGTCTTTGTGCATGATACTCTTATATTTGAAATGTCCCTATTCTCTATTCTCACCAATCTAGATATGTTGAAATTATAGTAATTTTTCAAGAAATTTTCCTGAAGTGTAACCTTGTGATGAAATCTTTAGTTGTCCCAGGCTAAAGTTACCTCTTAGCGCTGGAAACTCCCAGAGTAAGTTCCTTGTAGCTTTTATGATACTATACTTTATTGTTATTTACAATAATAGTTTTTACCCCTGCTGCTGCTACTAAGTCGCTTCAGTCGTGTCCGACTCTGTGCAACTCCATGGACGGCAGCCCACCAGGCTCCGCTGTCCCTGGGATTCTCCAGGCAAGAGTACTGGAGTAGGTTGCCATTGCCTTCTCCAATGCATGAAAGTGAAAAGCGGAAGTGAAGTCACTCAGTTGTGTCTGACTCCCTGCGACCCCATGGACTGCAGCCTACCAGGCTCCTCCGTCCATGGGATTCTCCAGGCAAGAGTATTGGAGTGGGTTGCCATTGCCTTCTCCGAGTTTTTACCCCTAACTGATTGTAACTTTGGTGAGGGTAGAAAGTGTATTCTGTCTTTTCTGTCTCTTTCATTACCACTACATAACAAGTATTGAACAAATATCTTAGTTACATATGTTACCAATCTATTAAAAATAATGCCTCATATTAATAGATGCTATGTTTTATTTTTCAAAAATTTTATATACATTACTTACTAGAACTCCAAAAAATAAATAGAACAACATACATTGGGTATTATTTGTTGTACAAATAAAAATATTGAAGTGTAAACAGCTCAAAATAACTTGTCCAAGTTAGAAAAGCTAGTTAATGAATGTCCTGAGTTGAAATATCAGCTCTTTATCAGCTATCTCCCTTAATTAACCTTAGCTAGATATTAAAGAATTTTTAGTTAAAACAAGTTAATATTTTTTAGTTTCAGCAGATCATTTCACAGTTACCATTACTGTATTTTTTCCATTCTAATGTTTTGTTATCAGAGGGGAAAGTATCAAAAATGTATTAAAGGACAAAGTAGATTTTGTTCTGACTTTCAAGGTGTTGCCCTGAAATAATCCTGGAATTTAGAGTATGTTTTAACTTTTTAAGGTTTCCCTTATGTTGTTGTTCAGCTTTTAGGTCGTGAATGACTTGCCACCTCATGGCAAGCTGCATGCAGCATGCCAGGCTCCACTGCTCTTAACTATGTCCCAGAATTTGCTCAAACTCATGTCCATTGAGTTGGTGATGCCATCCAACCATCTCATCCTCTGCCACCCCCTTCTCCTTTTACCTTCAATCTTTCCCAGCATCAGAGTCTTTTTGAATGAGTCAGTTCTTCTCATCAGGTGGCCAAAGTATTGGGTTTCAGCTTCAACATCAGCCCTTCCAATAAATATTCTGGGTTGACTTCCTTTAGATTGACTGGTTTCATCATCTTGCAGTCCAAGAGACTCAAGAATCTTCTTTAGCACCACAGTTCAAAAGCATCAGTGCTTCAGTGCTCAACCTTCTTTATGGTCCAACTCTCATATCCATGCATGACTACTGGAAAAACCACAGCTTTCACTACATGGACCTTTGTTGGCAAGGTGATATCTCTGTTTTCTAATAGACTGTCTTGGTTTATCATAGCTTTCCTTCCAAGGAATAAGGCTTTTTAAATTTCATGGCTGCAGTCACCGTCTACAGTGATTTTGGAGCCCAAGAAAATAAAACATGTAAGTGCTTCCACTTTTTCATTTTCTATTTGCAAGAAGTAATGGGACCGGATGCCATGATCTTAGTTTCTTGAATGTTGAGTTTTAAGCTGGCATTTTCTCTCTCCTCCTTCACCCTCATCAAGAAGCTCTCTAGTTCCTCTTCACTTTCTGCCATTAGAGTGGTATCACCTGCATATCTAAAGTTGTTGATATTTCTCTGGGCAATCTAAATTCCAGCTTGTGGTTCATCCACCCCAGCATTTTGAATGATGTCTGTCAGTCAGTTAGTCAGTTCAGTCATTCAGTTGTGTCCAACTCTTTGTGACCCCATGGACTGCAGCACACCAGGCTTCCCTGTCTATCACCAACTCCCGGAGCTTGCTCAAATTCATGTCCATCAAGTTGGTGATGAAATCCAACCATCTCATCCTCTGTCATCCCCTTCTCCTCCTGCCTTCAATCTTTCCCAGCATCAGGGTCTTTACCAATGATGTAGTCTGCATATAAGTTAAAGAAGCAGGGTGACAATATACAGCCTTGTCGTACGCCTTTCCCAATCTGGAACCAGTCCGTTGCTCCATGTCCAGTTTTAACTGTTGCTTCACGCCCCCCATACAGATTTCTCAGGAGACAGGTAAGATGGTCTGATGTTCCCATCTCTTTAAGAATTTTCCACAGTTTGTTGTGATTGCTACATTCAAAGGCTTCCACGTAGTTGATGAAACAGAAGTAGATGTTTGTCTGGAATACCTTTACTTTCTCTGTGATCGAACAGATTTTGCCAATTTGATCTCTGGTTCCTCGCCTCTTGGAGACCCAGCTTGTTCATGTGGAAATTATTGGTTCATGTACTGTTGAAGGCTAGCTTGAAGGATTTTGAGCACTATTATGCTAGCATGTGAAATGAGTACAATTGTGCAGTAGTTTGAACATTCTTTGGCACTGCCTTTCTTTGGGATTGAAATGAAAACTAACATTTTCCAGTCCTGTGATCACTGCTGAGTTTTCCTAATTTGCAGCAGCATCTTTTAGGATTTTAAATAGCTCAGCTGGGATTCCACCATGTCCACTAGCGTTGCTTGTAGTAATGCTTAGGAAGCTAAGGCCCACTTGACTTCACACTCCAGGATGTCTGGCCCTAGGTGAGTGATCACACCATTGTGGTTACCTGGGTCATTAAGAACTTTTTAATATAGTTCTGTGTATTCTTGCCACCTCTTCTTAATCTCTTCTGCTTCTATTAGGTCTTTACTGTTTCAGTCCTTTATTGTGTCCATTTTTACACGATATATTTTTTTGATATCTCCCGTTTTCTTAAGGACATATCTAGTCTTTCCCATTCTATTGTTTGCTTCTATTTCTTTGCATTGTTCATTTAAGAAGGCCTTCTTATCTCTTCTTGCTATACTATGGAACCCTGCATTCAGTTGAGTATATTTTTCCCTTTCTCCCTTGCCTTTCACTTTTCTTCTTTCCTCAGCTATTTGTAAAGCCTCTTCAGACAATCATTTTGACTTCTTGCATTTCTTTTTCTTGGGGATGGTTTTGGTCAGTGACTCCTGTACAATGTTAGGAACCTCTGTCCATAGTTCTTCAGGCACTCTGTCTACCAGATCTAACCCCTTATTTGTCACCTCCACTCTATAATCATAAGGAATCTTATTTAGGTCATACCTGAATTGCCTAGTGGCTTTCCATACTTTCTCAGTTTAAGCCTGAGTTTTACCATAAGAAGATTATGATCTGCACCACAGTCGGCTTCAGGTCTTGTTTTTGCTGCCTGTGTAGAGCTTCTCCATCCTCAGCTGCAAAAAATATAATCAATCCGATTTCAATATTGACCATCTGGTGATGTCCATATGTAGAGTCATCTCTTGGGTTGTTGGAAGAGGGTGTTTGTTATGACCCTGGTGGCTCAGAGGATAAAGTGTCTGCCTGCAATGCAGGAGACCCGGGTTAGATCACTGGGTTGGGAAGATCCCCTGGAGAAGGAAATGGCAACCCACTCCAGTATTCTTGCCTGGAGAATACCATGGACAGAGGATCCTGGCGGGCTACAGTCCATGGGGTCGCAAAGAGTTGGACACGACTGAGCAACTTCACACACATGATGAAAAGGGCATCTTTTTTTTAATATTAGTTCTAGAAGATGTTTTGGGTCTTCATAGAACCAGGTAACTTCAGCTTCTTTGGCATTGATAGTTGGAGCATAGACTTGGATTACTGTGATGTTGAATGGTTTGCCTTGGAAACAAACCAATCTCATTCTGTCACTTTTGAGATTGCATCCAAGTACTACATTTCAGATTCTTGTTGACTCTGAGGGCTACTCCATTTCTTCTAATGGATTTTTGTTCACAGTAGTAGATATAATGGTCATCTGAATTAAATGTGCCCATTCCCATCCATTTTGGGCTTCCCTCATAGCTTAGTTGGTAAAGAATCTGCCTGCAGTGTAGGAGACCTGGGTTCGACTCCTGGGTCAGGAAAATCCCCTGGAAAAGGAAATGGCAACCCACTCCAGTATTGCCTGGAGAATCCCATGGACAGAGGAGCCTAGGAGGCTACAGTCCAGGGAGTTCACAAGAGTCAGACATGACTTAGCAACTAAACCACCACCACCATCCATTTTAGTTTACTCACTTCTAAGATGCTGATGTTCACTCTTGCCATCTCCTATTTGACCACTTCCAATTTACCTTGATTCATGGACCTAACATTCATCCACAACTGATCATTGTTTGCACTTTGGCTCAGATGCTTCATTCTTTCTGGAGCTGTTATTTCCCTCCACTCTTCTCCAGTAGCATATTGAACACCTTCTGACCTTAGGACTCATCTTCTGGTGTCCTATCTTTTTGCCTTTTCATACTGTTCATGGTGTTCTCATGGCAAGAATACTGGAGTTGTTTACCATTCCCTCTTCCAGTGAACCACATTTTTTTCAGAACTCCTGACTAGGACCTATCCATCTTGGATGGTCCTGCATGTCATGCCTCATAGCTTCATTGAGTTACTCAAGCCCCTTTGCCAAGACAAAACAGTGTTCCATGAAGGGGAATACAGAGTATGTTTTAAGATTTTAAAGTTTCCCTTCTAACCTAAAGGAAAATAACACCTCTCCAGCTTCTGCTTTCCCTTTTATCTCCACTGCATTGAACTATTCAGAAGCTATTTCATTGAGGTAAGTAAGAAATTGGCACTATTTGCATTTCATGTGATTTTTTAACTCTAAATTAATAGCTATTTTAACATACAGAAATAAAATACATGTTTTGTGACTAGTGAATTCTCCCTAAGATGACTAGAGTTTCCCAGCTCTCATTTAGAGAACAATTATCCAAGGACATAGAGAAATAATACCCCCAAAGCAGACTGATCTTTCTTTCAGATGCCAATAGCTTATTTTAACAATTTGCTTTCTTTCAGATGCCAATAGCTTATTTTAACAATTTGCTGTCTTAGAGTGCTACCTAAGAGTATTGAATACTGCTACTGCTGCTAAGTCGCTTCAGTCGTGTCCCGACTCTGTGCGACCCCATAGGCAGCAGCCCACCAGGCTCCCCCGTCCCTGGGATTCTCCAGGAAAGAACACTGGAGTGGGTTGCCATTTCCTTCTCCAATGCATGAAAGTGAAAAAATAAAGTGAAGTCACTCACTCATGTCCAACTCCTAGTGATCCCATGGACTGTAGCCCACCAGGCCCCGCCGTCCATGGGATTTTCCAGGCAAGAGTACTGGAGTGGTGTGCCATCGCCTTCTCTGAAGAGTATTGAATACTTTATTACATTTCTGATTCTTTTAAATATTTTCTTTCTCATTCAAAATTTAATTTTCTTTTTAAAATTTTCTCCTCTTTTTTCTTGTCTTTTATTTTTAAAAATTTATTTATTTTAAATGAAACAAAGATTAATATTTTTAATGATAAAAGGTACAATTCACAAAGAAGATAGACATCATAAACCATTAGACACCTTAACAACAAAAAACACAGATACATAGAGCAAAAATCAGAAGAAGTATAAGGGAAAGAAAAATATATAATCATAGTGCAACATATTAATATTTCTCCGAGAATATTTTATGAAGTGCAGAAAAAATAAGAATAGGAACATCTTGAATGATGTCACTGATAGTTTAAATATAATGATATTATACTTAATTAACATATTAATCATATTCTACACAAATACATTTAAAATTTTGTATCTCATACTTTCTTATTAGATGTCCATATGGCTTATTTAACTTATATGCAGAGTACATCATGGAAACGCTGGGCAGGAAGAAGCACAAGCTGAAATCACATTTCTGGGAGAAATATCAGTAACCTCAGATATGCAGATGACACCACCCTTATGGCAGAAAGTGAAGAAGTACTAAAGATCCTCTTGATGAAACTAAAAAAGGAGAGTGAAAATGTTTGCTTAAAGCTCAACATTCAGAAAACCAAGATCATGGCATCTGGTCCCATCACTTCATGGCAAATAGATAGGAAAACAGTGGAAACAGTGGCTGCTGACTTTATTTTTGGGGGCTCCAAAATCACTGCAGATGGTGATTGCAGCCATGAAATAAAAGACGCTTACTCCTTGGAAGGAAAGTTATGACCAACCTAGACAGCATATTAAAAAGCAGAAACATTACTTTGCCAACAAAGGTCCGTCTAGTCAAGGCTATGGTTTTTCCTGTGGTCATGTATGGATGTGAGAGTTGGACTGTGAAGAAGGCTGAGCACCGAAGAATTGATGCTTTTGAACTGTGGTGTTGGAGAAGACGCTTGAGAGTCCCTTGGACAGCAAGGAGATCCAACCAGTCCATCCTAAAGGAGATCAGTCCTGGGTATTCATTGGAAGGACAGATGTTGAAGCTGAAACCCCAATACTTTGGCCACCTGATGCAAAGAGCTGACTCATTTGAAAAGACCCTGATGCTGGGAAAGAGTAAAGGTGGGAGGAGAAGGGGATGGCAGAGGATGAGATGATTGAATGGCATCACTGACTCAATGGGCATGAGTTTGGGTAGGCTCTGGGAGTTTGTGATGGACAGGGAGGCCTGGCATGCTGCAGTTTGTGGGGTGGCAAAGAGTCGGACACAACTGAGAGACTGAACTGAACTGAGGGGTGTTTAGAAAAACTAGCAAAAAATAAACAGTACTAAATTTAAAAAAGCAGAATTCTTTTTGTGTGTGTGATTTAGTTATACGTATATACATATAATATTTTTGAAATTATTTTCCATTATAAGTTATTACAGGTCATTTACTATAGTTCCCTGTGCTATACAGTAAACTTTTTTGGCTTGTTGCTTATATATATATTTTTTTTTTTTAACTTAAATTTATCTATTTAATTGGAGGCTAATTACTTTACAATATTTTATTGGTTTTTCCATACATCAGTATGAATCCACCACGGGTGTACACGTGTTCCCCATCCTGAAACCACCTCCCCCCTCCCTCCGCATACCATCCCTTTGGGTCATCCCAGTGCACCAGCCCCAAGCGTCGTGCATTGAACCTGGACTGGCAATTCGTTTCTTATATGATATTATACATGTTTCAATGCTATGCTCCCAAATCATCCCGCCCTCTCCTTCTCCCACAGAGTCCAAAAGACTGTTGTATACATCTGTGTCTCTTTTGTTGTCTTGCATACAGGGTTATCATTACCATCTTTCTAAATTCCATATATATGTGTTAGTATACTGTATTGATGTTTTCCTTTCTGACTTACTTCACTCTGTATAATCGGCTCCAGTTTCATCCACTTCATTAGAACTGATTCAAATGTATTCTTTTTAATGGCTGAGTAATACTTCATTGTGTATATGTAGCACAGCTTTCTTATCCATTCATCTGCTGATGGACATCTAGGTTGCTTCCATGTCCTGGCTATTATAAACAGTGCTGCGATGAACATTGGGGTACATGTGTCTCTTTCAATTCTGGTTTCCTCGGTTTGTATGCCCAGTAGTGGGATAACTGGGTCACAAGGCAGTTCTATTTCCAGTTTTTTAAGGAATATCCACACTGTTCTTCATAGTGGCTGTACTAGTTTGCATTCCCACCAACAGTGTAAGAGGGTTCCCTTTTCTCCACACCCTCTCCAGCATTTATTGCTTGTAGACTTTTGGATCGCAGCCATTCTGACTGGCGTGAAATGATACCTCATAGTGGTTTTGATTTGCATTTCTCTGATAATGAGTGATGTTGAGCATCGTTTCATGTGTTTGTTACCATCTGTATACCTTCTTTGAAGAAATGTCTGCTTAGTTCTTTGGCCCATTTTTTGATTGGGCCATTTATTTTTCTGGAGTTGAGCTGCTTGTATATTTTTGAGATTAGTTGTTTGTCAGTTGCTTCATTTACTATTATTTTCTCCCATTCTGAAGGCTGTCTTTTCACCTTGCTTATAGTTTCCTTTGATGTGCAGAAGCTTTTAATTTTAATTAGGTCCCATTTGTTTATTTTTGCTTTTATTTCCAGTATTCTGGTAGGTGAGTCATAGAGGATCCTGCTGTGATTTATGTCAGAGAGTGTTTTGCCTATGTTCTCTTCTAGGAGTTTTATAGTTTCTGGTTTTACGTTTAGATCTTTAATCCATTTTGAGTTTATTTTGGTATATGGTGTTAGAAAGTGTTCTAGTTTCATTCTTTTACAAGTGATTGACCAGTTTTTCCAGCACCACTTGTTAAAGAGATTGTCTTTTCTCCATTGTATATTCTTGCCTCCTTTGCCAAAGATAAGAGGTCCATAGGTGTGTGGATTTATCTCTGGGCTTTCTATTTTGTTCCATTGATCTATATTTCTGTCTTTGTGCCAGTACCATACTGTCTTGATGACTGTGGCTTTGTAGTAGAGCCTGAAGGCAGGCAGGTTGATTCCTCCAGTTACATTCTTCTTTCTCAAGATTGCTTTGGCTATGCCAGATTTTTTGTATTTCCATAGAAATTGTGAAATTATTTGTTCTAGCTCTGTGAAAAATACCGTTGGTGGCTTGACAGGGATTGCATTGGATCTATAGATTGCTTTCAGTTGTATACTCATTTTCACTATATTGATTCTTCCAAACCATGAACATGGTATATTTCTCCATCTATTAGTGTCCTCTTTGATTTCTTTCACCAGTGTCTCATAGTTTTCTATATATAGGTCTTTAGTTTCTTTAGATATATTCCTAAGTATTTTATCATTTTCATTCCAATGGTGAATGGAATTGTTTCCTTAATTTCTCTATTTTCTCATTATTAGGGTACAGGAATGCAAGAAATTTCTGTTTGTCGATTTTATATCCTGCAACTTTAGTATATTCATTGTTTAGCTCTAGTAATTTTCTGATGGAGTCTTTAGGGTTTTCTATGTAGGATCATCTCATCTGCAAACAGTGAGAGTTTTGCTTCTTCTTTTCCAATCTGGATTCCTTTTATTTGTTTCTCTGCTCTGATTGCTGTGGCCAAAACTTCCAAAACTATGTTGAATAGTAGCAGTGAAAGTGGGTACCCTTGTCCTGTTCCTGACTTTAGGGGAAATGCTTTCAATTTTTCACCATTGAGGATAATGTTTGCTGTGGGTTTGTCATATACAGCTTTTATTATGTTGAGGTATGTTCCTTCTATTCCTGCTTTCTGCAAAGTTTTTATCATAAATGGATGTTGAATTTTGTTAAAGGCTTTCTCTGCATCTATTGAGATAATCATATGGCTTTTATTTTTCAATGTGTTAATGTGGTGTATTACATTGATTGACTTGCGGATATTGAAGAATCCTCGCATCCCCGGGATAAAGCCCAACTGGTCATGGTGTATGATCTTTTTAATGTGTTGTTGGATTCTGATTGCTAGAATTTTGTTAAGGAGTTTTGCATCTATGTTCATCAGTGATATTGGCCTGTAGTTTTCTTTTTTGTGGCATCTTTGTCAGGTTTTGGTATTAGGGTGATGGTGGCCTCATAGAATGAGTTTGGAAGTTGAGGTTCCTCTGCAGTTTTCTGGAAGAGGTTGAGTAAGATAGGTGTTAGCTCATCTCTAACTTTTTGGTAGAATTCAGCTGTGAAGCCGTCAGGACCTGGGCTTTTGTTTGCTGGAAGATTTCTGATTACAGTTTCAATTTCCGTGCTTGTGATGGGTCTGTTAAGATTTTCTATTTCTTCCTGGTTCAGTTTTGGAAAGCTGTCCTTTTCTAAGAATTTGCCCATTTCATCCAAGTTGTCCATTTTATTGGCATGTAATTGCTGATAGCAGTCTCTTATGATCCTTTGTGTTTCTGTCTTGTCTGTTGTGATCTCTCTATTTTCATTTCTAATTTTATTGATTTGATTTTTCTCCCTTTGTTTCTTGATGAGTCTGGCTAATGGTTTGTCAATTTTATTTATCCTTTCAAGGAACCAGCTTTTGGCTTTGTTGATTTTTTTCTATGGTCTCTTTTGTTTCTTTTGCATTTATTTCTGCCCTAATTTTTAAGATTTCTTTCATTCTACTAACCCTGGGGTTCTTAATTTCTTCCTTTTCTAGGTGCTTTAGGTGTAGAGTTAGGTTATTTATTTGACTTTTTTCTTGTTTCTTGAGGTATGCTTGTATTGCTATGAACTTTCCCCTTAGGACTGCTTTTGCAGTGTCCCACAGGTTTGGGGTTGTTGTGTTTTCATTTTCATTCATTTCTATGCATATTTTGATTTATTTTTTTATTTCTTCTGTAATTTGTTGGTTATTCAGCAGCGTGTTGTTCAGCCTACACATGTTGGAATTTTTAATAGTTTTTCTCCTGTAATTGAGATCTAATCTTACTGCACTGTGGTCAGAAAAGATGCTTGGAATGATTTCAGTTTTTTTGAATTTACCAATGCTATATTTATGACCCAGGATGTGATCTATCCTGGAGAACGTTCCATGTGTGCTTGAGAAAAAGGTGAAATTCATTGTTTGGGGGTGAAATGTCCTACAGATATCAATTAGGTCTAACTGGTCCATTGTATCATTTAAAATTTGTGTTTCCTTGTTAATTTTCTGTTTAGTTGATCTGTCCATAGGTGTGAGTGGGGTATTAAAGGTCTCCCACTATTATTGTATTATTGTTAATTTCCCCTTTCATACTTTTTAGCATTTGTCTTACATATTGTGGTGCTCCTATATTGGGTGCGTATATATTTATAATCGTTATATCTTCTTCTTAGATTGATCCTTTTTTCATCATGTAGTGTCCTTCTTTGTCTCTTTTCACAGACTTTGTTTTAAAGTCTATTTTATCTGATATGAGTATTGCTACTTCTGCTTTCTTTTGGTTTCTATTTGCATGGATTATCTTTTGCCAGCCCTTCACTTTCAGTCTGTATATGTCCCCTGTTTTGAGGTGGGTCACTTGTAGCCAAAGTATATAGGGGTCTTGTTTTTGCATCCATTCAGCCAGTCTTTGTCTTTTGGTTGCGGCACTCAACCCATTTATGTTTAAGGTAATTATTGATAAGTATGATCCTGTTACTATTTACTTTATTGTTTTGGGTTCGAGTTTATACACCCTTTTTGTGTTTCTTGTCTAGAGAATATCCTTTAGCATTTGTTGGAGAGCTGGTTTGGTGGTGCTGAGTTGTCTCAGCTTTTGCTTGTCTGTAAAGCTTTTGATTTCTCCTTCATATTTGAATGAGATCCTTGCTGGGTACAGTAATCAGGGCTGTAGGTTATTTTCTTTCATCACTTTAAGTATGTCTTGCCATTCCCTCCTGGCCTGAAGAGTTTCTATTGAAAGATCAGCTATTATCCTTATGGGAATCTCCTTGTGTGTTATTTGTTGTTTTTCCCTTGCTGCTTTTCATATTTGTTTTTTGTGTTTGATCTTAGTTAATTTGATTAATATGTGTCTTGGGGTGTTTAGCCTTGGGTTTATCCTGTTTGGGACTCTCTGGGTTTCTTGAACTTGGGTGATTATTTCCTTCCCCATTTTGGGGAAGTTTTCAAGTATTTTTTCATTGTCTTTCTTTTTTTCTTCTTCTGGGATTCCTATGATTTGAATGTTAGGGCGTTTAATATTGTCCTGGAGGTCTCTGAGATTGTCCTCATTTCTTTTAATTCATTTTTCTTTTTTCCTCTCATCAGAGGAAAATCTCATCATTTATTTCTACCATTCTATCTTCTACTTCACTAATCCTATCTTCTGCCTCTGTTATACTACTATTTGCTGCCTCCAGAGTGTTTTTGATCTCATTTATTGTATTATTCATTACATATTGACTCTTTTTTATTTCTTCTAGGTCTTTGTTAAACCTTTCTTGCATCTTCTCAATCCTTGTCTCCAGGCTATTTATCTGTGATTCCATTTTGATTTCAAGATTTTGGATCAGTTTCACTATCATTATTCGGAATTCTTTATCAGGTAGATTCCCTATCTCTTCCTCTTTCGTTTGGTTTGGTGGGCATTTATCCTGTTCCTTTATCTGCTGGGTATTCCTCTGTGTCTTCATCTTGTTTATATTGCTGAGTTTGGGGTGGCCTTTCTGTATTTTGGAGGTTTGTGGAGTTCTCTTTATTGTGGGGTTTCCTCGCTGTGGGTGGAGTTGTGCAGGTGGCTTGTCAAGGTTTCCTGGTTAGGGAAGTTTATGTCGGTATTCTGGTGGGTGGAGCTGGATTTCTTCTCTCTGGAATGCAATGAAGTGTCCAGCAATGAGTTATGAGATGTCAGTGGGTTTGGAGTACCTTTGGGCAGCCTGTATATTCAAGCTCAGGGCTGTGTTCTTGTGTTGCTGCAGAATTTTCTTGGTATGTCTTGCTCTGGAACTTGTTGGCCCTTGGGTGGTGCTTCGTTTCAGTGTACATATGGAGGTGTTTGATGAGCTCCTGTCGATTAATGTTCCCCTGGAGTCAGGAGTTCTCTGGTGTTCTCAGGATTTGGACTTAAGCCTCCTGCTTCTGGTTTTCAGTTGTATTTTTACAGTAGTCTCAAGACTTCTCCATCTATACAACACCATTGATAAAATATCTAGGTTAAAGATGCAAAGTTTCTCCACAGTGAGGGACACCCAGAGAGGTTCACAGAGTTACATGGAGAAGAGAAGAGGGAGGAGGGAGTTAGAAGTGACCTGAATGAGATGAGGTGGAATCAAAAGAGGAGAGAACAAGCTAGCCAGTGATCACTTCCTTATGTGCACTTCACAGTCTGGGCTGCTCAGAGATGTTCACAGATTTATACAGAGACGAGAAAATGTAAGATGGAGACAGAGGTGGCCAGGAGGATAAAGGGGGAGAATCAAAAGGAGAGAAACAGATCTAGCCAGTAATCAGTTCCCTAAGTATTCTCCACCATCTGGAACACACAAAGAGATTCACAGAGTTGAGTAGAGAAGAGAAGGGGGAGGGAGGAGATAGAGGCGACCTGGTAGAGTAAAAGGAGAGTCCAAAGCGGGAGAGAGCAGTCAAGCCAATAATCTCGCTCCCAAGTAAAAATGGGTACTGAAGATTTGGTTCTTAAAGGTACAAAATTGATAACAAATACCAGAAAGTAAAGATTAAAAATCTAGAGTAGAGGTTGGATTTTCAAAAATACAATATTAAAGAAAAGAAAAAAAAACAAAAAACAAAAAACAAAGTCATAAAAATTATAAAATATATATATATATGAAGTTTGCTTTAAAAAATAGGGTCTCTTTTTTCTTTTTGCAAAGTAATAGTAGGTTATAAAAATGAAAATTAAAAGGGTAATAGAGGACTTAAAATTTAAAAAAACATTAAAAAAAAGAATGATAATTAAAATAGTAAAAATATATCTAAGACTTTCTTTGGTGTTGTGGGCAGTGTGGGGTCAGTTCATTTTCAAATAGTTCCTTGGTCCGGCTTATATTTCTCAAGATCTATAGGTACCTTCCTATGTAGTCGGTACTAACTACAGAGTTTTAATCTATTGCACCTGTCACTTCCAAGGCAGTTCCCTCTTTTTAGCTTCTTCTGTTTGCTGGTCTCTTCAGTGTTTGATTTCCACCCTGATACAAGAGGGCGGTGGTGGACACTTTTTTAAGCTCACTTGTTCAGTCGTGCTGTGGGGAGGGAGGGACGCTGCCAACAAATAACACTGGCGCGTGCTCATAGTGTCTCAGCCACACTGAACCTGCTTCCACTCACGGCGCATGTGCCTTCCCTGCCTATACTGCTCAGGCTCTAGGTTGGTCCACCGGGAACTGTCTGAAGCTGGCCCTGGGCTGCCTGCACCTCCTAGGTCTAAGCCGCTCAGGTTCAGAAACTCAGGTAGTCCTCAGAGGCGCAGACTCTGTTGGGCCTGAGTTTTGTGCCCTTCCCAGGTCCGAGCAGCTCAGGTGATGAGGTATTTGGTGAGCGTTGTTGCTGGGACTTATTGCCTCCCCTGTCCCTGCTGCTAGGTTTTCTGGGTGTATAACCAGCGCACCTTCTCAGGTGGATATTGACTGTCCAGAACCCCAAGAAGTCTTAGTTAGCAAAGAAGCCTGCTTGCAGTTTGGTAGATAATGTTTCTCTGGGGCTTAGTTTCCCCCCTTCCAGCTCTGGCTGCCTGTCACCAGAGGGGGATGGTCTTCAGCGGGCTAGCTCTGTTCAGGTCTTTGTTCTGTGAGCAGGCCTGGCGGTGTCTTAGGTTAGGGCCTTTCACGTGGTAGCTATCCCACAGTCTGGTTTTGCTAGCCCAAGTTAGTTCCCTCAGATTGCCCTCAGGGCATTCAGGCTCGATCCTTACTCTAAGCAATGCAGCCCGTGCCTCCCTGCTCAGCCCCCGCTTGCTAGTGGCGGGTGCAAGCGTCTGTGCTGCTTCTCCACTGGGGGAGATACTGTTGGGCACGTAATCTGTGGGTTTTAATTATTTATTTATTTTTCCTCCCAGTTATGTTGCCCTCTGTGGTTCCAAGGCTTGCCACAGACTCGGCAGTGAGAGTGCTTCCTGGTGTTTGGAAACCTCTCTTTTTAAGACTCCCTTCCTGGGATGGAGCTCCGTCCCTACCTCTTTTGTGTCTTTTTTTGTCTTTTATATTTTTTCCAACCTCCTTTCAAAGACAATGGGCTGCTTTTCTGGGTGCCTGATGTCCTCTGCCGGCATTCAGAAGTTGTTTTGTGGAATGTCCTCAGCGTTTAAATGTTCTTTTGATGAATTTGTGGGGGAGAAGGTGGTCTCCCCAACCTATTCCTCTGCCATCTTAGGACCACCCCCTCTATATATATTTTAAAATTAGAAATTCAGCACTATTTTCATACAAAGTCAAACAAGTGGAATCAAATGTCACATTTTTTAGTTAGGCAAAATTTCATACTTTTTCTAAAATATATATATTATACATATTATTTATATATTTGTATACAAAAACTTTTCTACTATGGTTGATAAAGGTTTGAGAAAGAACATAAAAAAAAAAAAAAAGAAATGGAGAAATTGGAGAACATAAACTAAATGAAATGGGAGCACTGACTATGAAATAGAAAAAGTGAAACAAACTAGATGAAAGTAAAAGATGCTCATATAATCTGATTGTTTTTAAACATTGCTGCTCATTGGAAATATATCTGGAGTTCTGGCCAAAGAAAAGTAATACCTTGGCATTTGTATTTTTCAAAAAATTCCAAGATAATTCTGATATACATATGAATTTTTAAAAGTTTTTTTCTATTATGGATTTTTCTATTAAATGGTAGTTTTGGAGATATAGAATTCTGTAATTTTTCTGTTGACCAATCATGATACAGTAGTGTTAAGTAACAGTTGCATATTCACAATAGTAAAAGATGTTTATCAGTTTCACAATCAATAACAAGACAAAAAATAAAAGATAAATTACAATTGCAAGCCATAACGGAAACATGATTAACCTAACAATACAAAATACTTACATACAATTTGGGGGGTCAAGCAGGGTGATGTGGTGTGGAAGTGCATACATGCACATGTTTTCTTCCATTCTGCTGGTCTGTGTTTTTGGTTGGCACATTTAATCATTTATATTTAAGGTAATTATTGATAAGTATGATCCTATTATGATTTTCTCCATTGTTTAGGGTTTATTTTCTGTAGGTAGGGCTTTTCCTTATTTTCTGCTTAGAGAAGTTCCTTTAGCATTTGCTGTAAAAGTGGTTTGATCTTGCCGAATTCTTTTAACTTTTGCTTGTCTGGAAAGCTCCAAAAAAGCAGATTGATTTTAATACACTCTGATCAAAAATTGGTAATGCCATGTGTACTTTATAAAAGGAGGAGGAGAAGAAAGAGGGGAAGAGGGAGGAGTGAGGAAGAGAAGGAGAAGGAAAAGGGTAGGGAGGAGGAGGAAAGGGAAGAGCACTGCTACAACTTTCCCAAAGTAGAAAATGACTTTAAACTTTGTGGGGAAAACAGTCTTGGCTTTCATATTAAGCTTGAACCTACTTAATTATAAACATAATTAATTTCCAACAAAACTTTACATAAAGAATGTTGCCAACAGGGTTATTAATCAGGAGTATTGAAGCAGGGCAAAGACTAATAGAGTTTTGCCAAGAGAACGCACTGGTCATAGCAAACACCCTCTTCCAACAACACAAGAGAAGACTCTATACATGGACATCACCAGATGGTCAACACCAAAATCAGATTGATTATATTCTTTGCAGGCAAAGATGGAGAAGCTCTATACAGTCAGCAAAAACAAGACCGGGAGAAGACTATGACTCAGACCATGAACTCCTTATTGCCAAAGTCAGACTTAAATTGAAGAAAGTAGGGAAAACCACTAGACCATTCAGGTATGACCTAAATCAAATCCCTTGATTATACAGTGGAAGTGAGAAATAGATTTAAGGGATTAGATCTGATAGATAGAGTGCCTGATGAACTATGGAATGAGGTTCGTGACATTGTACAGGAGACAGGGATCAAGATCATCCCCATGGAAAAGAAATGAAAAAAAGCAAAATGGCTGTCTGGGGAGGCCTTACAAATAGCTGTGAAAAGAAGAGAAGCAAAAAGCAAAGGAGAAAAGGAAAGATAAAAGGATTTATGTTAACTATATACAAATAAGTGACATTGAAAATTAAATATTAATGTAGGCTATCAAGAGAGAGATTTAGATTTCTATTCCTGAGATGCCTTTAAAATTGACATCTTCATTCATTAATTTATAAACATTTTTGATCACTTCCTTATCCACTCCAGCACTCTTGCCTGGAAAATCCCATGGATGGAGGAGCCTGATAGGCTACAGTCCATGGGGTCGCAAAGACTTGGACACGACTGAGCGACTTCACTTCACTTCACTTCACTTCACTTCACTTGTGGAATGACTTGCTGCAATTCTGCCTAGAGCTAGATGTCACTGAAAATATCTTTCATCATCAAGACAATGTTCATTTTGGACATTTACTCACACTACTTACCTAATTCTGTAGACTTTCAAGGGGAAAGAGTTTTCTTTAGCAAGTCTTTCTTTAATTAATAAACCTTATATTCAGATAGGCTTTTCCCCCTTATGACAATTTAATACTGCTGCAATTTAAATTCATGCTGATCACTACCATATATCGTAATCTCTTTGACCCATACAAAGCTACCACTTTAATATTTTACTTTTTGTAGTTATTCCATTTTCCCTTTGTTTTCATAAGGGTTGTATGAGAAAGCCATATTTGCCTAGGTCAGTTCTAATAATGAAGGCTCAAAACAACTAAATAAAGCATAATTTATTAAATTAATTTACCAGCCTTCCAAATATAATAAGACTGAATAATTTCTTTATGGTAGCACCAGACTAGTCTTTGTGCAAATACACCAATTTGCCTTTTGAATATCTACCATCTGGGCATCTGAATCAAGTGACTACCTATATTACTATCAATAAGGATGCTAAAGATATAAGATATATGTGTGTGTGTGTGTGTGTGTGTGTGTGTGTGTGTGTGTGTGTGTATTCCTACTTGGGTGAATTTCAGCCAGTTTATAAAACTTCTCAGTACACGCTTTTATCTTAAAAGCTAATCCATTTACCTAGTAAGCTTCATTCTGTTTCATTTGCTGATGTCATCAGACTTGAATAGGGTAAAGGGAAGGGGAAAAAACTAGCCTATATTCAGAACCAGGAACAAGACAGTGTGCACTAACTATATTCTCAAAATGATTCTAGTATTATTAGCTCCAGCCTAAAAACACTAAAAGTTGGTATAAAAGCATCTTTCAGACATGAGAGCATTTCTACACTGCTGATGGATGTGTAATTGGTATGGCATTTTGGGAAATCAGTTGGACAGTGCATATTAAAATGAATAATGCACATACTCTGTGTCCTAGCAATCCCACTTTGTGGGATTCTAGAGAAATACTCACCATAGCACAGTGAAAACCTGGAAACAATTTTAAGATGCATAGGTAAACAAACTATCAAATGAACATTATGCAACACTATAATAAATATATATATATATTCATTCATTAATTTATTTTTAAATATTTTAAACTCTTTATTATTATTATTATTTACTTTACAATATTGTATTGGTTCTGCCACACATAGACATGAATCCGCCACAGGCATACACGTGTTCCCCATCCTGAACCCCCCTCCCACCTCCCTCCCCATACCATCCCTCTGGGTCATCCCAGTGCACCAGCCCCAAGCATCCTGTATCGAACCTGGACTGGAAACTCATTTCTTATATGATATTATACATGTTTTAGTGCCATTCCCCGAAGTCGTCCCACCCACTCCCTCTCCCACAGAGTCCAAAAGACTGTTCTATACATCTGTGTCTCTTTTGCTGTCATGCATACAGGATTATCATTACCATATTCCTAATTCCATATATATGCGTTAGTATACTGTATTGGTGTTTTTCTTTCTCGCTTACCTCACTCTGTATAATAGGCTCCAGTTTCATCCACCTCATTAGAGCTGATTCAAATGTATTCTTTTTAATGGCTGAGTAATAATGAATTAAGACACATCTAATCTATAAGATATATTATTTGGCTTACATTGCAGAATAATACAAGCAGTAAATATCATTTATACATATATATTTATATATTATTTGGCTTACATTGCAGAATAATACAAGCAGTAAATATCATTTAATGAAGGGAGGATGGTTAAGGGAAGATCTTTGACTTTATTTGTATAATTTTTATGTTGGAATGTTTTCATGTACTATTGTATAACTAAAAATCACCTTTTTTTGTTTTTCTGAACCTGCTCCTATTTGATCTGTGTGCCACCTCCACCTGTACTTGGTTGTATTTGTAACCATTTTCCTAAAGTGAAGACCATGTACCTGTTTGGTCTACAATCTTTAATTCTCAGCATTTGTTTGAGCAATTATCCTTAGCTACCAGCAGGAAATCTGGGAACATGTTCAAAGGCTGCCTTGAAGTATTAAGCTTGCAGTATTGCTGTTGATGTAACAGAGGGAGGAGAGATGAAAATGTTACAAGTTGAACCAAAAGAAAACCCATAGTGTGTGGAAAGTTTGGCCCTTTGAGTAAATACATCATTTTGTTTTAAGAACAGCATGGTATATATAACATAGTTTTGTTTTAAGAACAGCAAATGTGTGTGTGTGTGTATTGTTTTAAGAACAGAATGTTAAACATTATATATATATATATATATATATATAATATATATTTTATATAGACATTATATATATTATATAGTGAGTGAAGTCGCTCAGTCATGTCCAACTCTTTGCAATCCCATGGACTGTAGCCTACCAGGCTTCTCCATCCATGGGATTCTCCAGGCAAGAATACTGGAGTGGGTTACCATTTCCTTCTCCAGGGAATCTTTCCGACCCAGGTATTGAACCTGGGTCTCCCGCATTGGAGGCAGAAACTTTAACCTCTGAGCCACCAGGGGAGCCCCAATATATATATATAATATAGCTATACTTTGGTATGAGTTTGTCAGTTTTCCCCTTGTAAGTCTGTGATTCTAAGTTTTAATACCTCCTGATATGCCAGCAAATTTGGAAAACTCAGCAGTGGCCACAGGACTGGAAAAGGTCAGTTTTCACTCCAATCCCAAAGAGAGGCAATGCCAAAGAATGCTCAAACTACTGCACAATTGCACTCATCTCACACGCTAGTATAGTAATGCTCAAAATTCTCCAAGCCAGGCTTCAGCAATATGTGAACCGTGAACTTCCTGATGTTCAAGCTGGTTTTAGAAAAGGCAGAGGAACCAGAGATCAAATTGCCAACATCTGCTGGATCATGGAGAAAGCAAGAGAGTTCCAGAAAAACATCTATTTCTGCTTTATTGACTATGCCAAAGCCTTTGACTGTGTGGATCACAATAAACTGTGGAAAATTCTTCAAGAGATGGGAATACCAGACCACCTGACCTGCCTCTTGAGAAATTTGTATGCAGGTCAGGAAGCAACAGTTAGAACTGGACATGTAAAAACAGACTGGTTCCAAATAGGAAAAGGAGTATGTCAAGGCTGTATACTGTCACCCTGTTTATTTAACTTATATGCAGAGTACATCATGAGAAACGCTGGGCTGGAAGAAACACAAGCTGGAATCAAGATTGCCAGGAGAAATATCAATAACCTCAGATATGCAGATCACACCACCCTTATGGCAGAAAGTGAAGAGGAACTAAAAAGCTTCTTGATGAAAGTGAAAGTGGAGAGTGAAAAAGTTGGCTTAAAGCTCAACATTCAGAAAGTGAAGATCATGGCATCGATCCCATCACTTCATGGGAAATAGATGGGGAAACAGTGGAAGCAGTGTCAGACTTTATTTTTCTGGGCTCCAAAATCACTACAGATAGTGACTGCTGCCATGAAATTAAAAGACACTTACTCCTTGGAAGGAAAGTCATGACCAACCTAGATAGCATATTCAAAAGCAGAGACATTACTTTGCCAACAAAGGTCCGTCTAGTCAAGGCTATGGTTTTTCCTGTGGTCGTGTATGGATGTGAGAGCTGGACTGTGAAGAAGGCTGAGCACCGAAGAATTGATGCTTTTGAAGTGTGGTGTTGGAGAAGACTCTTGAGAGTCCCTTGGACTCCAAGGAGATCCGACCAGTCCATTCTGAAGGAGATCAGCCCTGGGATTTCTCTGGAAGGAATGATGCTAAAGCTGAAACTCCAGTACTTTGGCCACTTCATGAGAAGAGTTGACTCATTGGAAAAGACTCTGATGATGGGAGGGATTGGGGGCAGGAGGAGGAGGGGACGACAGAGGATGACATGGCTGGATGGCATCACTGACTCGATGGACGTGAGTCTCAGTGAACTCCGGGAGTTGGTGATGGACAGGGAGGCCTGGCGTGCTGTGTTTCATGGGTTTGCAAGGAGTCGGACATGACTGAGCGACTGATCTGATCTGAAGACAAAATATTTTTAATCGTTTAAGAACTATATCCTGGAGTTGTGTCAATTAGATGAAATCGAGTAATGCTATCAATTTTTTGCACACTTATAAAGCTATGCAGTTTGTTGATTTGGGGAAAATATAATGAATACCAGCATAATTGATGGAGTGATCATTTTATCTAGTCATTATTAAAAATCATACTCTTACTTTTATGGATCATTTTTTAACATCAGAACCTACTCTTTGAGATTAAACTAGAAGCAGATCACACAAAGCATAATTTAAAATCAGCTTGAAGTACTCTAACAGCAGTAGTCTTAGTTGAGTTTTCAAAGATAATTTCCTATATTGGTTTTTGGATTTTTTTACATTTAATGTTTTTGATAAATTTTAAATGTTGTTAATTGCAGACATATAATAACATTGATGGATGTTATGTAGAGTTCTCAAAAAAGTAAAAAAAGAATGCAAACTAAAAGTGCAAGAAGTGTGTATTGTTATGAAAGCATTCTAGAAATTATATTTCATTAGATTACTTGGAATAGTGACAAAGGAATTCAGTAATGTGCTTTTGTAAAGATGGACAGTGTCTAAGTAAGCACTTAATAAAGTTCTTATTTCTGGCAAACTGGGTTATTGTAAAAATAAAGGAAATAATAATAATACTTTAACAACCTAAGACGTTTAAATGACACTGCTCAGTAATGATTTCTGAACCCTCTTTTGTTTCTCTCCACAGGAACTTCATTCTCCAACTCTGAAAATATCTACTTGTGTCCCAGGCACTCTACATATAACCCCAAATACTGAACAGGTAAAATAAATTATGTATTATGTTAGATTATTTTCTTTTTGCATAAACCCTGCTTGAATGTTTAATTGATCTTTCAGTTCAGTTCAGTTCAGTCTCTCAGGCGTGTCCGACTCTGTGACCTCATGAATCGCAGCACCCTCCATAAAGCTTTACACATTCACCAAAAATCAGGAGCATAAACTGGAAAGGAGAGTCACATATGAAAATCAGTTCAACCTGTTTTAAAAGAATGTGAAACAAGTGCTAAAAAAGTCTGTGAATTGAGATTTTTCAACTTTATTGTCTACTCAATCTGATTGCTTTTGGTTTGAGTGAAGTTTATTTTTAGCCAACGATATCCCACTAATTATGCATATTTTAAAGATCCTTGATTTGAGCAGAAATAAAGTACCTAGTTCTTGGATTGATTGAGGGTGTGGCTTTGTGAATGATACTACTGTACTTTGACATCTAGAGAGAATAATTTACAGGATTAGAACTCGCCCTTCTCCAAGGTGCATGATTTGAAAGACACGCAAGATCATGTTCCCTTAATCTTTATGACATAATAATAATACTTTTTAAGATTATTTTTGAATGTATATATTATATCTGCAAAAGGTATCTGTAATAATAATTAAATGCTGTATTAGCAAATATGTGTTTAACAAGTGAGTCCCATATATTAAAAAGTAAATTCTAAGCAAATAAACCATAAAAGATCCTAAGTTTGTTAGTACATAGGAGGGGAGTATAAAGCTTTCAGGATTTGGAGGATAGGAAGGAGAAAGATACTGTTCTAGAAAGCATGCCTACCCAGCTTGAGGTATCACGATGTGAACTTGAATAGTGAAGGGAAAAATGGACAAAAACTGTTCTCTAGGTCTGGGATACAGTATGGAAAAGGTTATATTATGCAGAACACATAAGATTATTGAAGAAAAGTTTGCTTACCATGTCCCAATTCAGTCTAGCTTAGACCTAGGTCAGTTAGAGTCATGCATTTATTCAGCGAACATTTGCTGAGTGACAAATATGTACTAAATATTGCACAAAGATGAATTAGAACCAGTCACTATTCTCAAAGAACTCACAGACTAGCACGGGTCACACACCTAACAAAACATATAGCAGTGGAATAAAGGCCACAGTTGAGTTAGAAGTTTAGCCCCACAGGACCACCAAGAAAGGATTAGCTCAGAAAACTAAGTCCACTTAAATCACAAAGCTGTTTACTACACTCAAACCCAGTCATAAAATTCCATTTATTGCTATTTTTCATAATGAAGGACTTTAGAATTAGGTTTGCTGTTTGTTTTACTTCTGATAACAAAAATATGTTTATGGTAGAAAAATTAGGAAACACAAAAGCATATAAAGAAATAATATAATTCACTTATGATTCCCTCCCCTACTCAGAGATACTACTCTCAGTATTTTGCTGTGTTTTCTTTTGTTCAAATAAAAAATTAAGATCATACCTTATATGTAGTTTTATATCTTCATTCTCACTTAACTTTATATACCATGAGTTTTTTAATGTAAATTTGTAGTATCAAGACCATTATTTTGATGGCTACATATTTCAGCTTGAGAATGATCATTTAATCTTTCCTGTTTCCGTAGGAAAATGCTCCTTCTACTGCACTCTCATCAGCATTATTATTTTAACATTTCCAGTTAAAATATGGTATTCTTTTGTTATGATTATTTGATTCCTAGCTTGTTTGAATATTGTTTGTTATAGCTTGGAATATAGCTTATTTTTGTTGTTTGTTAATCATTTGCTTTTTTCTTTTCTGTTTTCATACCATCTGTTCATTTTTCTAACAGTGTGAAGATTTTTTTCTCACCAAGGTATAAAAACCTTTATATTGATACCAACTCTTTTTCCTTCAAAAGCTTTCAAATTACTTTGTTCTAGTGTTTTGTCTCCCTTTTAACTTTATTTGTGGCCCTCCCCTGTCACCACATTGAAGATTTAAATGTTTCAGAGTACACACAGTCAGTTTTTTCTTTGTGTCTCCTTTCATGTCCTTTCCAAACAGAAGATCTGATTAATAAATACTAAACTATATTTTCTTCTAATCATGTGGGGGCATTTTAAATGAAAAGAATATTTTAAAAGTCTCATCAAACATATTAATAGTTTGAAATGTGTGATGAATTACTAGGCAATGAGTATAGCAGAAATACCTAGCATGTTGCTGAGCACATAAACATTTGCTTTCATGTATGTTTTTGAGACCAAAATTAACCAAAATATAAATTCATATGTCATCACTCATGTAAGCAATTTTTAAAATTTCACTTTGAAAATTGCTCTGTATTATTATTCATGGCTCCAAGGTCACTAAATAACTCTGATTATATGTGGCTTTTATCTTTTCTTCACAGGAACTCCATTCTCCAACAGTGAAAGTTACTACATATCCTCAAACCACTATAAGGCGATATATAGTGCAAAGTCCTGAACAGGTAAACTATATCATGCAAACTCTTATCTCAATCTATAATTCCTCAGAAGTTGATAACTTAAACAAGAAGGGTGAGTTAGTTACTAGATTCCTAAAATCAGATTGTTGGACTTTCTTTCAGTTATAAAGTTAATTTCTAATTATTATTATAAAAAATTCATCATTAGTTCCAGACAGCCATTTGCCTCAGAGATGCAACAGTTCTAAGTAGCATGGAAATTCTTGGGTTATAAAGTTTTCTGCTTCTATATTCTTTTTTTTTATTTTTTTTAATTTTTTATTATTATTATTCTTTTTTTTACTTTACAATATTGTATTGGTTTTGCCATACATCAACATGCATCCGCCACGGGTGTACACATGTTCCCGATCCTGAATCCCCCTCCCACCTCCCTCCCCATACCATCCCTCTGGGTCATCCCAGTGCACCAGCCCCAAGCTTCCTGTATCCTGCATCGAACCTGGACTGGCGATTTGTTTCATATATGATATTATACATGTTTTAATGCCATTCTCCCAAATCATCCCCCCCCACCCCCCGCCACAGAGTCCAAAAGACTGTTCTATACATCTGTGTCTCTTTTGCTGTCTCACATACAGGGCTGTCGTTACCATCTTTCTAAATTCCATATATATACATTAGTATACTGTAATGGTGTTTTTCTTTCTGGCTTACTTCACTCTGTATAATAGGCTCCAGTGTCATCCACCTCATTAGAACTGATTCAAATGTAATCTTTTTAATGGCTGAATAATACTCCATTGTGCTTCTATATTCTATATTCTTGTGCTACTAAGGGTTTTTGTGCACTTTGAACCAAAGTAAAAAGGGACAAAGTGGTCCACAGGCTTCATATAAAACTATCACCGGTTGCATTGGGGGTTGCAGTATTTAGTCAAATTAGATTTGCCATTGAGATATTTGCTAGGAAGAAGAAAATGCAAATTCAGAAGTTCAAAAATATCTCCATGTGTTTGTTTACTATGGTGTATGAACTTTTGTGCCTAGCAATGAGGTCTTCTAAAAATTACATTATTATATTTTCTATAAAGATATATAACTTTATATTATACAAACTAGGATATTATTTTCAGTCTCGTTTTGAGGAGAAAATTAAGAAAACAATTTTCCCCACAGTAATAAGCCTTGCTCAACACACACACAGACACACACACAGCCTTACTTTAGCTGCAACAGGAAGTTCTACTATAGGGTTATAAGCGCATAAGGTTCACAGAGTGCCCCAGATAATACTGTAGGAGTTTTTTTGCTTTTCTCTTTATTTTCCTACTACTGCAGGAAATAATTCTCTCACAAAATAAAACTGATTATTTGCTTCAGCTGTGGAAAGCAAGGTGTTAAATCAAGGTAATACAGTTGGTACTAGTCTAGTTGGGTGGGGAGGATGTACTACTCTCCTGCTTGTTTCTATCTCCTCTCTTCTTTATTCATTTAAAAATCATCTTCTCACGTCTCTTTAACTAGAGAGGCTGTTAGTTGTGCATGTGTGCTTGTGTGAGTCTACCAGCATACAGGCTTTGGAGGGGGTGACTGTTTTGGATATTTGCTTGAGTTTTCAAATATCTATGTAAATATCAAGAAAGAATGTGATTACAGTAAAGCATCTGCTTTCTCATCAAGAATCAAGTGTTTAAGCAACAAATCTGAAAAATATGTGTGGGGAAAGGGAGACATCAGGAGGGCCTTGGAGATTAGACTGTGCCTCTTTTTACAAATTGGCTAATCACTTTACGCTTTCCTCTTTTTACTCTCACTCTATTTTCTTTTCACAAACAAACTGGGGAATATGCATACTTGGATGCATATTACACTTGATATCCCTGGCTCTAAAAGAATTAGTTCTAGATAGCACTTTTTTTTTTTCCCATGATGTGAGAATTGTTGTGCTTGCCTAAGACATAGACAGAGAGGTTTTAAATATTGAATCATTTGAATTCCAACCCTCTTTGCCAGCGATTCTTATGTGACTCTGAATGCATTCTTGTTCTTTAGTTAATGAATTAATATTTATTGGCTATACATTCCATGCTCTGCAATTTACATATTTTATCCCATTTGGTCATAAAAAAGTGAGAAAACAGAAGCAGAGAGGTTGACAGTTATTCGGTGACTTTTTATCAATTGCCTAGTATGTACAAACAATGGCCCCAAGCCCTGGAGATAGAGCAGTGAACAAAACAAGTTCTTAACTGGCCCCAAACCATTAGTTAGAAAACAGCAGAGTTGCAACTGAAATTTAACAATGAAGATGTAGGAAAGAAATATTTGCAAATTAAAGACCATTGATGATCTAAGTGAATTAAGATTCAGAGACCCACACATGTACCATCTCCCTCCCCCATCCTCCCCAGCTACACTGTAATCAAAAAAGCAGAGAAATTCGAAGAATGTATGCAAGTGCATATTTGTAACACGAAGCCTGCCTCTTATTATGGTTGTGTTCAACTGTAAAGAAGTAAATAGTTGCTCAGGGAGAAGATCCAGCAGCAGGTTAAAGAAAAATGATCATTTTAGCTTTAACATTTTAAGCTTTTAACTCTTTCCATTATTTAGAGATAAAAAAAATTTTAATCCCCATACTTTGTGTACAAAAATAATCTAACTGGTTTTGCAGAACGGCTTGAAAATCCTGTCTAGATATATTTTATTTACCTAAGTATATGCTTTTTTGTTTGTTCTTTTAAATTCCTTCAGGAGAAGATTCTTGCTTAATTACAATATTTATAATGATCTGAACCTCTTAAATGGTAACTTCATTCTCTTTCACCTTCCAGTTTGTCTAATCTTTACTTCTTCTCCCTGTAATTAAACTGATATCAATCGTTTGTCTCATGATTTCCTTTTAATTCTGTTCAGCCTTTTTATTTTTGATTGTACCTGATCTTTCTTATTTTCCATTTCTTGTCATTTTAGTCAAGCAATTTATCCATTCTGGTATATATCATGACTCAGAAATGGGGAAATACGTTTGTTCCGTCAGTAGATAGAAACCAATTGATGTTAATCAATTTCATTAATTTTCCACTTGCAGAGCTCCTACTGTGGGAAAGGTTTATATAGACTTCAAATTGGAAAATACAAGGAAAATAAAACATGGTTCCTGAACCAAAGGTGCTTACATTTCCTCTCAGAAAGGGACTAAGATATGTCCATATACAACTCCATAAAGTATACAGTGGGGTGTATGATAGATTCCATGAGAGAAATACAAATGATGTCTTATTGAAGTTCAGAGGCTGGAGGTAATATTTGTTTGGGGGGCAATCAGAGAAGGATTTATTGTGGTATTTAAGGAATTATTACAATGAACATTATTATTAGTATCATTTTACTAGTACGGAAACAAAAGCTTAAGTAAATGTGACTTGCTTAGGTCTTTTGACTAAATATCACTATCTTTTCTGATAGTTATACTCAAGGTAGTTTTGACAAATTTTGAGAACAGATACTGCTGCTGCTGCTGCTGCTGCTAAGTCACTTCAGTCATGTCCAACTCTGTGCGACCCCATAGATGGCAACCCACCAGGCTCCGCCATGCCTGAGATTCTCTAGACAAGAACACTGGAGTGGATTTGGGATTAAAAGAAGAAAGTCAAATACGACAAATTTTTCAGTTTGAGACACTGGGAACATGGTAGCCCAATTAAAAAGTAAGAAGTAGGGGAGAAGAGAAGCTGGTTTCAAAAAGGGGAAGATTGTCAGCTCTGTTTGGACCAGTAACATTTGAGGTGCATGCCAGGGAAGATGTCCAACAGGCAGTTAAAAAGTGACTTGAGAAAGGTCACATTTGTGATAGAGACACAGGAGTTGATTCCCAAAAGGCAGTTAAAAATGGACTTGAGAAAGGTCACATTTGTGATAGAGACATAGGAGTTCTTCCTCTTAAAGTTACCTTCATAGCTATGGGAATGAGTAAGATCAATGAGGGATAATAGAAAGGGTTGAGGTCAGAACCTAAAATGTCTACTCTAAAGGAACAGAAGGAAGGAGACACTTTCACAGGCAGAGAATCTGTCAGAGAAGAATGTGAATGCTGAATAATTGAAGCAAATAGAGTAAAGGGGTGGTCGACCATCTCAAATGACCAAAGGACCAAGAAGGGTGAGGTTTGAAAATAGAGTTTGACCATTAAGAAAGTAATGGTGATGTTTGAGAGAGCAGTTTTGGTATATACATGGAGGCAAAGTCCAGATGCAAAATGTTAGTGGATGACTAAATCAGGAAATGGAGATAATAAGCGAGGTTACTTTCCTAAAAAGGATATTGGTCAAAGGAAGAGAGACAGGATAGTAGCTAAAGGAGTAAATAGAATCTTGGAGACCCGAGATTTATAGACAGAAAGAAATAACTAATAGGAAGGAAAAGTAAAGATGCAACAGAGAAAGGGAAGAAAGGTGAAACAATTCTGGAAGAGTTGAGTGGATAGGATTCCAGGTACAGATAGAGAAGTGACTTCCAGATAAAAGAGGTATATGTTATTATATAATGAGTGGAAGGAGCAGAAACTGAGATTTTTGAAGTGGGGCAGAAAATGGAGGAATTTCATTGGATATGCTGCAGGAAGGGGGATTAGTTTCCTGGTTGTCTTTAGCCCATCATTCTAACTCAGAGTCCTTCCTAGTGGTGCAGCTAAGATGGATGCCAGCGAGAAGGATTCTGGGAACTGGTCGGACATGTGTTGTCTCCTATTGACCTTTCTCTAACTCTTCCAGTTGGTGGTGGCTTATTAGTTATGTGTTCCTTACGAGGACCTCCTGTCATAAAACAGCTTGTGCAAATGGTTACTATGGTGCCTGGACAGGGTGGGAGGTTTCAGTGTGCTTCCCCTACAGATAGATTGGCTTGGTTTTCTCAGCGAGTAAAAGGAGAATGAAGGAACATGAACATGGGGCACTGAGGAAAAGAAAATGACTTGTAACCATAGTTACAGAGAACTTAGTGAATACAAGTATGACCATGAATGTTGGAGAGCCTTTTAAAATTCGTTAACTTTGTACTGAGCCACATCAGCAAATCTTTATTAAAATGTTCTCCAGCAAGGTTTCATGGCCTGGGAACAGTAAAGTAGATGCTGGGGATTATGTACTTTGTTAGATGTGAGAATTATTCTCAGAGGTCCTAAAAGTAACAATTAAACACCTTTGAAAACACCTGTTAATTTTTCAGGTGGATTTGGCACCAATTCAAATATACAGGTAGAAAAAAAAAAAAAAAAGCTGCCAAAATAGTAAAACTATCAACTCATCTGTTAGAAATCCAAGACTTTTGATAAATTTTGCTGACCTGTTTTATGCAAAGTGATTTATTAATATTAATATTTGTTTTTTTTTTAATAGATTGGGACTTCCCAGGTGGCTCAGTGGTAAAGAATCTATCTACCTGCCAATGCAGGAGCCAAGGAGATGCACATTAGATCCCTGGGTCAGGAAGATCCCCTGGAGGAGGAAATGGCAACCACTCCAGTAACACTGCTGGGTTAAATCCCATGGTCAGAGGAGACTGGCAGGCTACAGTCCATGGGATCACAGAGTCGGAAATGACTGAGCATGCATGCACACACTCTGATTGATTTGATGAAAATATATTTCCATAAATTTAGAAGTTTTTTTTTTCAGTAGGTCATTTAAAATAAGTCCAACTTACAGTTTAGGGAGACTCAACACTGCTAGCACCCAAGTCATTTTTCTTCTTAAAAAATAATAATGGCTCAGCTTTCAGAGTAAATTTTAGTTCACAGAGAAGAAAATTTATACTTTTGCTAAATTTTCCCCCTTTTCAGATCAGATCAGATCAGATCAGTCGCTCAGTCGTGTCTGACTCTTTGCGACCCTATGAATCGCAGCATGCCAGGCCTCCCTGTCCATCACCAACTCCCGGAGTTCACTGAGACTCACGTCCATCGAGTCAGTGATGCCATCCAGCCATCTCATCCTCTGTCATCCCCTTCTCCTCCTTCCCCCAATCCCTCCCAGCATCAGAGTCTTTTCCAATGAGTCAACTCTTCGCATGAGGTGGCCAAAGTACTGGAGTCAAAGAAATCCCAGGGCTGATCTCCTTCAGAATGGACTGGTTGGATCTCCTTGCAGACCAAGGGACTCTCAAGAGTCTTCTCCAACACCACAGTTCAAAAGCATCAATTCTTCAGCACTCAGCCTTCTTCACAGTCCAACTCTCACATCCATACATGACCACAGGAAAAACCATAGCCTTGACTAGATGAACCTTTGTAGGCAAAATAATGTCTCTGCTTTTGAATATGCTATCTAGGTTGCTCATAACTTTCCTTCCAAGGAGTAAGATGCTTATATCCTTAAGATAGAAGTTCATATCATCCTTTTTCATCTAATCATTTGTTCATTCACTATAGAGTATTCAAGATGGATAAAGTTCCTACACTCAACAAGCTTACTTTTGTATATTTTTAAACTTGATATCTTAGAAAAGTTCTATCAAGATTTTCATAAATTATTTTAAAATTCAGTATTGATTTTAAATATTACTGTATTAATCAAAATCAATGCTTTTTGTACATTGCAATGACAGATTAAAGGTAATTTAGCATACATTATTTTGTTTAGCATAAAGTAGTACCCTGCATTACTATCCCTATGAAAAAGGGACTGAGCTTCAGAGAAGGTAATGTAGGTAAGAGAGGCAGAACTGAATACATGTTTTATTAGTGCAGAATTTTTTCTATTACACTTTGAAAGTGAAAGTGTGAAAGTGTTAGTCACTTAGTCACATCCAACTCTTTGCAAAAAGAGCCTGCCAAGCTTCCCTGTCCATTGAATTCTCCAGGCAAGAATACTGGAGTGGGTTGCCATTCCCTTCTCCAGGGGACCTTCCCAACCCAGGGACTGAACCTGGGTCTCCTGAATTGTAGGCAGATTCTTTACCATCTAAGCTACCAGGGATATTTTCACTAATTTTAATAATCAAATCCAATAGATTTGTAGTACTTCAAATACAATCTACTTTGTAATTCTTACCTGTTGACCTCCCTGAAGCATTTATACCTTCACTCACCTTATTGCTTCCTGAAAATTTCTCTTCTTTTGACTATATGGCATTTTTCACTTATGATTCTCATACTTCTGAAGATTTGTCTAGTTATGTCCCTGATATTCTTTTGCCTTCTCAGCAATTGCATGGTTTTAACTACAACTTCTATACATATGATTCTGAAATCTAGAACAGTAGTCATGAAATCCCCACCCATTTCCAGACATGTGTTTTCAACTGTGTGGTGTAAAAAAGTCTTTTTACTAGTTATTTGCAGTAAGTTAACGTGTGTTTGGGCTTCCCCTGTGGCTCAGAAGTAAAGAATCTGCCTACAATGCAGGAAACACAGGTTTGATCCCTAAGTTGGGAAGGTCCCCTGGAAGAGGGCATGCATGGCAACCCACTCCAGTACTCTTACCTGGAGAATTGGACAGGACTGAAGCGACTTAGCATGCATGCACATATGAGGAATACAAACGTGAATCAGACCTAGATTCTTACCTGGAGCACATAAAACTCCATGTGTCTCCACTTTTACTGTTTTGTTGTTGTTGTTGTTGTTGAGACTGTTGGCCATATAGTAGATTCCTCAGGTTCAAGATCTCAGAGTCATAGTTGAAAAGTACTGTACTTAATTATGTAGGATAATTTTCTAATTGGTCTCTTT
This sequence comes from Bos indicus, assembly GCF_029378745.1. Classification (NCBI taxonomy): domain Eukaryota; kingdom Metazoa; phylum Chordata; class Mammalia; order Artiodactyla; family Bovidae; genus Bos; species Bos indicus. The sequence continues at coordinate 72,733,628 of NC_091789.1, forward strand.
ATCTGTTTTATTTCCATTTACCGATTACGGTTTCTAAAGTGGACTTATGTCCGACTCTGTGCCATCCCATAGACGGCAGCCCAATAGGCTCCTCTGTCCCTGGGATTCTGCAGGCAAGAATACTGGAGTGGATTGCCATTTCCTTCTCCAGTTCAAATCACAGCCCTGTTTAAAAGCATGCAAAGGTATCTCACTGTCTACAGAACCATGCTCCATCTGCCAAGTATATCCCCTACATTTAAATTTACACTTTTCCAACCTTGATGTCCTGACTTATTCTATTGTCTCCATTTCAAATACCATTTTCTTTCATCTCCTTATATTCAAAGCCCACCTAAACCTTCTCTCAAATGCTTTCTGAGACAAGTAACCACCCCGAATGTTACCAGATGCAACTTGATTTTTCTTCTCCTGAATTCCATCCCATATTATTTCTCTGTACTTTTTATTGTCACTTGTCTCTTTTTACCTTGTATTATAAATATTTGTGTTCACATATTATCTAGACCAGGGATTAGCAAACTTTTCCTATAAAAGGCCATATAGTATGTATTCCAGGCTTTGTTGCCCACAGAGGGTCTTGGTCTTCTTTCCTTTTACTCATAGTCGTTTAAAATATAAATATCATTTTTAGCTTGCATGCATGCATTCTAAGTTGCTTCTGTCGTGTCTGACTCTTTGCACCTCCATGGACTGTCGCCCGCCAGGCTCCATGGGAATCACTAGGCAGGAATGCTGGAGTGGGTTGTCATTCTTTTCTCCCGGGGATATCCCCAACCCAGAGATCAAATCTGGGTCTCCTGCATTACAGGCAGATTCTTTACCATCTGAGCCACCAGGAAAGCCTATTATAAATATAGGCTGCTGGCTACAGTTTGAACCCTGATCAATATTCAGTCCTCCTAATAATAATCTAACTTTGATTCATTCCTTATAATACTTAGAAAACTATGTTGCGCATAGTAAGCTCTGAAACGTGTTACATGAATGTAAACATGTGTTATGTGTATCACCAAAGAGGATTTTTTTTTTTTACAAAAACAAACACAAAATAGTTCCTAGGGTAATTTAAAAAAAAATATCCATTTTTCAGTTCAGTTCAGTTCAGTTCAGTCACTAATTTGTGTCCGACTCTTTGCGACCTCATGAATTGCAGCACGCCTGGCCTCCCTGTCCATCACCAAATCCTGGAGTTCACCCAAACTCATGTCCATTGAGTCAGTTATGCTATCCAGCCATCTCATACTCTGTCGTCCCCTTCTGCTCCTGCCCCCAATCCCTCCCAGCATCAGAGTCTTTTCCAATGAGTCAACTCTTCGCATGAGGTGGCCAAAGTACTGGAGTTTCAGCTTTAGCATCATTCCTTCCAAAGAAATCCCAGGGCTGATCTCCTTTAGGATGGACTGGTTGGATCTCCTTGCAGTCCAAGGGACTCTCAAGAGTCTTCTCCAACACCACAGCTCAAAAGCATCAATTCTTTGGTGCTCATCTTTCTTTACAGTCCAAATCTCACATCCATACATGACCACAGGAAAAACCAAAGCCTTGACTAGACAGATCTTTGTTGGCAAAGTAATGTCTCTGCTTTTGAATATGCTATCTAGGTTGATCATAACTTTCCTTCCAAGGAGAAAGCATCTTTTAATTTCATGGCTGCAATCACTATTTGCAGTGATTTTGGACCCCCCCAAAATAAAGTCTGACACTGTTTCCACTGTTTCCCCATCTATTTGCCATGAAGTGATGGGACCAGATGCCATGATCTTAGTTTTCTGAATGTTAAGCTATAAGCCAACTTTTTCACTCTCCTCTTTCACTTTCATCAAGAGGCTTTTTAGTTCCTCTTCACTTTCTGCCATAAGAGTGGTGTCATCTGCATATTTGAGGTTACTGATATTTCTCCCAGCAATCTTGATTCCAGCTTGTGCTTCCTCCAGCCCAGCGTTTCTCATGATGTACTCTGCATATCAGTTAAATAAGCAGAGTGACAATATACAGCCTTGACATACTCCTTTTCCTATTTGGAACCAGTCTGTTGTTCCATGTCCAATTCTAACTGTTGCTTCCTGATCTGTATATAGGTTTTTCAAGAGGCAGGTCAGGTAGTCTGGTACTCCCCTGTCTTTCAGAATTTTCAACAGTTTATTGTGGTCCACACAGTCAAAGGCTTTGGCATAGTCAATAAAGCAGAAATAGATGTTTTCCTGGAACTCTCTTGCTTTCTCCATGATCCAGCAGATGTTGGCAATTTGATCTCTGGTTCCTCTGCCTTTTCTAAAACCAGCTTGAACATCAGGAAGTTCATGGTTCACATATTGCTGAAGCCTGGCTTGGAGAATTTTGAGCATTACTTTACTAGCATGTGAGATGAGTGCAATTGTGTGGTAGTTTGAGCATTCTTTGGCATTGTCTTTCTTTGGAATTGGAATGAAAACTGACCTTTTCCAGTCCTGTGGCCACTGCTGAGTTTTCCAAATTTCCTGGCATATTGAGTGCAGCACTTTCACAGCATCATCTTTCAGGATTTGAAATAGCTCAACTGGGATTCCATCATCTCCACTAGCTTTGTTCGTAGTGACGCTTTCTAAGGCCCACTTGACTTAACATTCCAGTATGTCTGACTCTAGGTGAGTGATCACACCATTGTGATTATCTTGGTCATGAGGATCTTTTTTGTACAGTTCTTCTGTGTATTCTTGCCACCTCTTCTTAATATTTTCTGCTTCTGTTAGGTCCATACCATTTCTGTCCTTTATTGAGCCCATCTTTGCATGAACTTTTCGCTTTGTATCTCTAATTTTCTTGAAGAGATCTCTAGTATTTCCCATTCTATTGTTTTCCTTTATTTCTTGCATTGATCGCTGAGGCTTTCTTATCTCTTCTTGCTATTCTTTGGAACTCTGCACTCAGATGCTTATATCTTTCCTTTTCTCCTTTGCTTTTCACTTCTCTTCTTTCCACAGCTATTTGTAAGGCCTCCCCAGACAGCCATTTTGCTTTTTTGCATTTCTTTTCCATGGGGATGGTCTTGATCCCTGTCTCCTGTACAATGTCACGAACCTCCATCCATAGTTCATCAGGCACTCTATCTATCAGATCTAGTCCCTTAAATCTATTTCTCACTTCCACTGTATAATCATAAGGGATTTGATTTAGGTCATACCTGAATGGTCTAGTGGTTTTCCCTACTTTCTTCAATTTAAGTCTAACTTTGGCAATAAGGAGTTCATGATCTGAGCCACAGTCAGCTCCCGGTCTTGTTTTTGCTGATTGCATAGAGCTTCTCCATCTTTGGCTGCAAAGAATATAATCAATCTGATTTTGGTGTTGACCATCTGGTGATGTTCATGTGTTGAGTCTTCTCTTGTGTTGTTGGAAGAGGGTTTTTGCTATGACCAGTGCATTCTCTTGGCAAAACTCTATTAGCCATTTCCCTGCTTCATTCTATATTCCAAGGCTAAATTTGCTTGTTACCCCAGGTGTTTCTTGACTTCCTGCTTTTGCATTCCAGTCCCCTATAAAGAAAAGGACATCTTTTTTGGGTGTTAGTTCTAAAAAGTCTTGTAGGTCTTTATAGAACCGTTCATCTTCAGCTTCTTCAGCATTACTGGTTGGGGCATAGACTTGGATTACTGTGATATTGAATGGTTTGCCTTGGAAACGAACAGAGATCATTCTGTCATTTTTGAGATTGCATCCAAGTACCGCATTTTGGACTCTTTTGTTGACCATGATGCCTACTCCATTTCTTCTAACGGATTCCTGCCCACAGTAGTTGATACAATGGTCATCTGAGTTAAAGTCACCCATTCCAGTCCCTTTTAGTTTGCTGATTCCTATAATGTTGATGTTCACTCTTGCCATCTCCTGTTTGACTACTTCCAGTTTGCCTTGATTCATGGATCTAACATTCCAGGTTCCTATGCAATATTGCTCTTTACAGCATCAGACCCCGCTTCTATCACCAGTCACATCCACAACAGGGTATTGTTTTTGCTTTGGCTCCATCCCTTCATTCTTTCTGGAGTTATTTCTCCACTGATCTCCAGTAACATATTGGGCACCTACTGACCTGGGGAGTTCCTCTTCAGTATCCTATCATACTGCCTTTTCATACTGTTCATGGGGTTCTCAAGGCAAGAATACTGAAATGGTTTGCCATTCCCTTCTCCAGTGGACCACATTCTGTCATACCTCTCCACCATGACCTGCCCGTCTTGGGTGGCCCCACATGGCATTGCTTAGTTTCATTGTGTTAGACAAGGCTGTGGTCCATGTGATTAGATTGACTAGTTTTCTGTGATTATGGTTTGTGTGTCTGCCCTCTGATGCCTCTCGCAACACCTACTGTCTTACTTGGGTTTCTCTTACCTTGGAAGTGGGGTATCTCTTCACAGCTGCTCCAGCAAAGCACAGCTGCTGGTCCTTACCTTGGACAAGGGGTATCTCCTCACAGTCCCCGCTCCTGACCTTGAACGTGGAGTAGCTCCTCTAGGCCTTCCTGCGCCAGCTGTGACAGACCATATCCATTTTTTATTTAATAATATCCATTTTTAGATTTAATAATTTATTAGTTAGCCAAAATGAATCACTTATATGTTTGTTTTACCAAAGTATCTCAGGAACATTTAGATAGAGCACTCTTTATCCAAACTTGAATACAAGAAATATATATTGTGGGTTCAAGAGTGCCTTGCCTTCTAATAACCAGAACAACCAGTATTTTAGTTCAATTGTTCTAAATTTTTTTTAAATAGCTGACCACAAAAATGCTGTCATATTTTGTTGATTTCGAAATGGTCCTAAACACATTAACTGGTAATGGGTTTAGCCAATCCCCTTCTATACTGTTCCTCTGTATTGCAAAAAAAAAAGAATGCAATTTTTTGTTTGTAACAAAATAACCATACCCACCCCCCACCCCCCAGCCCCATATAAGTGAAAAGTAATGAAAGCCAAAAGAAAAGAGAAGAGTATAGTACACATTACAATTATTTTGGACTCCTGGTCTGATTCTTATTAGCCCTTCCCTGGTTTCTTTCAGGTCTTGGACATGTCACCAGCCTTTGTTCCATTGCCTGACATATTATAATCATAAGAAAGAATTGTACACTACACTTCATTTCAAGGGCACCCAGATTGAATTTCAAAAAAAAAAAAAAAAACTTTAATATAGGCTCAGTGGTGCTAAATTATGTTTATTTTGCATTTCCCCAAAGATAGTTTCACATCAAAAGAAACTTTCCAGTAAACCCAGTTTAGATGTGGTTGACCTCATGCCTGTCTACCTCCATAGGAAACATTATATTTCGGCTTAGAAACAGAAAAAAAATCTTTCCCACCCCTTTCCAACTTCCCCCAAACACTGTTAGGCCTAGTAAAATGTAGTGGGAAATACAGATTATTCTGTTTGAGAAAATATATTATTTTTATTACTACATCCTTATATTTCTCAGAACCTTATTGGGATGTGATTTCCTTTTTTCCTAACATCTGCCACTACCTTGGTGTTTATTGGAGAATGCATATTTGCTTAAGTTCAGTTTCTTCCGAAAGTTAACCTACAAAGCAAAATGCAACTTTTACTGTCTTTGTAGGAACCTCTGTCGCCATTCCTAAGAGGAGGCCATTTCTTTCCAGGAAATAATGTTATTTATGAAAAAACCATAAGAAAAGTGGAGAAGCTAAATATGGATCAGGTATGTGAAATTTGTTTTAAGGCTTATTTTATAAGTGTGTACTTTTGAATTATAAATATTTTAATAGAGTTAAAATGACATTCAATTTTCAAGTGCCAGGTGAGACCACTATTAGTCATAATAATACTTCTTTATATTTACAGCCCTTCATATCATCCTTAACGATTTCATTTCCATTTCTTCATTTAAAGTATTGTCCCCATTTTACTAAAAGAGAAACTGAAATGAAGACATGCCCAGTCATGGAAAAAATTAATGGTAGAATCTGAACTTAATATAGATATCTCAGTGTTTTGTACATTTCTTTTAAACTAGGCTCACAAAAATAATAATTTAAAACATTGTAATTTTTTCTTAATTAACTTAATATGAAATGAATTTCTAAATGAACACTATGAACAGATGGGAAAATACTGTATACTGTAAAAGATCTAGAAAATGAAAGCTTGAAGTCAGGTTTTTGAAATTCCATTAATCTTAACTGAGACCAAGTACAGAGTAGAAAACTACAACAGGGTGATAGTAATTCCATGGCATTTAGAGCTCCTCCCTCCTTGTGCCCTTCCATCCTTAAAACAGAGTTGTTACTGAAACCAGTAGAGGTTTCACATTGACCTGCTCAATGGGTACAACCATGCTCAGGCCAGACAAAGCCTGGGATTTATCTCTTGAACTAGGTTAGTGCAATAGCTTCTTAGGCCTTTGGTAGCAAAGTACTGCAATCTGAGTGGCTTGAAACAACAGAAATTTATTGTCTCACAGTTCTGGAGACCAAAACTATGAAATAACCACATTGGAAGGGCCATGATTCCTCTAAAACCTCTATGGAAGGAACTCTTCCCTTCCTATCTCCTAGTTTCAAGCTTGGAGAATGCATATTTGCTTAAGTTCAGTTTCCTCCAAAAAGTTAACTTGCAAAGCAAAATGCAACTTTTACTGTCTTTGTAGGAACCTCTGTCGCCATTCCTAAGAGGAGGCCATTTCTTTGGCCTCAGGCTTGTAAATGCATAATTTTAATTCTCCATTGTCACATAGCATCCTCCCTGTGTGTCTTCATGTGGTTTTCCCTCTGTGTATGTTTGTCTCTGTGTCCAAATTTCCCCTTTTCATGAGGACACCAGTCATGCTTGATTAGGACTTATTCTAATAACCTCATTTTAACTTGATTACTTCTGTAAAGACCCTGTTTCCAAGTAAGTTCACATTCTGAAGTACTGGGAGTACTGGGAGTTAGGACTTAAACGATTTTTTGGGGGGAGGTACAATTCAACCCATAACAGGTAGTTAAATATTATCAAATGAATTTTGATGACAAAATCATTTTTTTCTCATATACAAATGAAACATTACAATATACTAAATTCTCCTTTTTCATTTTTCTTGGCATGAGAACATATTTTGTTTTTATTATCATTTAGGGGCAGTTGTTACCCAGTTCATTGGAACTAATATATTATTTATTCATTTGATACCCAGTAATAATGAAATAGAGTAAGCTCTCAGAATCATAAACATCCAAATCTTTAAGATTCTGGTCTGCTTCAAAAATTGGATATAGTCTGAAGGACTTAGTATAGTATATATTAAACACATATTTTCCAGTTTCTGTATATTATGAGACAAAACAGAAACATTTCATGAAATGTCAGTTTTTCAAAAGACACTTTCTTTAAGCTACTGGGTTATAACATCTATTCTTTATCTAACTGAACTCCCAAAACAGTAAGCTTGACAATTTTAAATAGTAAGGAATTTGTTTTTTTTTTTTAATTTAAATTTATTTATTTTAATTAGAGGCTAATTACTTTACAATATTGTATTGGTTTTGCCATACATCAACATGAATCCGCCACAGGTGTACACGTGTTCCCAATCCTGAACCCCCCTCCCACCTCCCTCCCCAGGTTCGATGCAAGATACAGTAAGGAATTTCTGAGATACATCATTTCACACTGCTTCCAACTTCTTGTTTCAAAAAGAATATACAGCTTTTCTAAATCTTGGCCCTAGAAAAAATATTGAATATCCTGTACATTATTATTGCTACATATCTGGAACAATTAAAGATGTGTTCAGTGAACATTGCTGCTAGTTACTATAATATCAATAGCTAAATTACTATTAACTTGACTATTTACTTTTATATGTCCACTATTCTTATTAATGACTTAAATGATTTGGGAGTTTTGGAACTGCCATAGGAGACTGCCTAAGGTAAAAAGGAACCATGCATATGAAAATACAATTGCTCTGACCTAGCTTAGTTTCCTCAGTGACAGAAACATAATGGGATGAACTGGATAAAGCTAGAGTCTGGATGAATCTGCTTAATGCCATCTTGAAGTGAAATGAAGTGAAAGTCACTCAGTCATGTTGGACTCTTTGCAACCCCATGGACTATACAGTCCATGGAATTCTCCAGGCCAGAATACTGGAGTAGGTAGCCTTTCCCTTCTCCAGGGGATCTTCCCAATCCAGGAATTGAACTGGAGTCTTCTGTATTGCAGGTGGATTCTTTACCAAACTGAGCTATCAGGGAAGCCAATGTCATCATGAGACTAATTCAAATAGGACTAGCTTTTAGAAGATGGAACCTGTCCAAAAAAGAGGTCTTTATAATAGGATGGTAAAGTAATGCCAGTGGCAAGATAATTATCCAATTCATATGAATCAAACCTGGGTCTCCTGCATTGCAGGCAGATTCTTTACCATCAGAGCCACAAGGGAAGTCTATAAATTGTACTCTGTGTATTTTTTTCTTAAGCAAAGAAGAGAAATATATGGTAAGATATATGGTAAATCAGAAATGTTTGAACTTTTGTACATTAAAAACTCAGCTTGTGATATGTCACAAAAGTATGAGAAACATGAATATCTTGCTTCGGAAAAATAATTTTAGCAGTCAGATATGAGGACTGAAAACTGAAAACCTGCTAAGACTTCAGTGGTACCAGGTAGTGGTTCACAGGCCAAATAGGTTTAGGAAAACCACAAGACATCTCAGATGGAGAGACTGTCAGCATTCCATTCAAGAGTCAACTGATACATTAATAAGGAAAGATGGTTGAGAAATGGGTTTTGTTTTCTTTACTGTCATTTCAAAGTTTTTCCTCATCTGTTAAAGGACACATTTCCATCCCCTCCCCCCACCAGGAGGAATTTTATTTCAGTAATGTACTAGCTCCTCACTGGGTGAAATTTTTCTCCAACTATCACCCTGACTTTTCCTAATCTAGTGTATAAAGGTATTTTGTAACATAAAAGAACAAAATTTTCATACCAAAAATTTGTACAAAAGCTAGATAATACACAGTCAGACTTCTAAACTGTAGAGATCTTAGTGCTAGTATATTTGTAAAGAAGATTCTATTTGAAAACAGCTTGAAGAAAATGATTCTATGAACTGATTCTGTGACCTGTATTTATATGTTTAACAAGGCAGTTCCTACTTGTAAAATGTGTTTCTTAATACATATTTTTTCCAAAATATTTTATATACATGAAAAGATATTTGTAAACATGATAAAATTTCAAAGCATAAAAATATAAAAGGTACAAAAAAAGTGCAAAAAGAGAAAATATATATAGTGCAAAAAATCCTCTCTGTCCTGATCCTCTTTTCCCTCAGTTCCTCTTCCCAGAAGCAGTCATTCTTAATGTGTTTTTGTTTCATGCATGTATTTAAAAGCAGTTGTATATGTTTGTAAGTATACATGTGTGTACATTAAAAATATACACAAGGAGTATACTATATTCATTCTTATGCATATTGTTTCTTCAATTAATACAGTTTGAAAATTGTTCCATATAAAAATTTTAAAATTTGAAGTGCCTTATTTCATTAACATAGGTCACCTTTTCACAGTCAAAAGGAAATAGAGCATTGAATTTATACTTTCAAAGTTAATTGTATGTGCATGAATGTAGCATTATGATTCAAACAGAGCATTTTTTCTTTGGGTGAAAGTTTTTTGAAAACTGGTTTTCAGGTATCTGTTTCCAAAATAGAATAGAACAAAATAACATAGAAAATTCAAACATACCTGAAATCTTCAAAACTAAAATAACCAAATATCTTTTCTTATTCTGTGCTCAACACTTATCAGAAACAAAATCACAGTAAATAAGCAAACAGATAACAAAGATTTAGTTTAAAACAAGTTCCAAAATACTTTGAAGACAGTACAAATTCAGTCTAATGGTCTGAAAGAACTCTGAGCAAGAAGTCATAAGTTCCAGACCCAATTTTGCCACTAATTATATCATCATAAGTAAATTATCCTACCTCTCTGGACCTCATGGTCATTTTTTTTTTTTTTTACCTGCAAAACTAATGGGGTGATTGATGATTAAGTTGATGATGATGATGATGACAATGATAAAATTTGATAATGATAATAATAAATGTTAATTCCCACCTACTTTATACTTGGCACTCTGCAAACATTAGTTAATTTACTCCTCACAGCAACCCAATGAGGTACATACTATCTCCCCTTTACACATGAGGAAACTGAGGCTTATAAAAATGTGTGTACAGTTTCTCAAGATCACAGAGTTAATGGTAGAATCAGAGTTAGAATCTATGTTTTCTGGATATGAAGGTTCAGTTACTGTTTTCCAATCTTTTTTCTTAATTTATGCTTGATTTTCATAAGCATAAGAATTTCACTTGCCCCCACTGTGATTCTATTATGCTTCTGACATTGAAAGTCACTACAATATATTATTTTCTAATTTATATCCATCAATATCTTCAGTATTATAGTATTATGCAATTAGATCCTGAAGTGCCTATTGAATCATGAATATTGAATTAATTAATTATTAATTAATATTAATTAAAATTAATATTCATTATAGTTTTAGTGTTAAGTGTAACTGGAATATTAACTTAATCAAAACATGCAATTCCATGGCCAACTTAGGTAAGTATTTGGATTGTCACAGCCACCTGATCAAATAAAAATAGAGTTCAGTACAACTTTTTTCCAATGGAATAACTGGAAAACTAATATATCACTTATTAAAACTATAAATCCTGGGGCTTAATTTATCTTGTGAAAGAACACATTCAATTTTTTAAAATGGATTTTCTTTTATTAATAATTTTTATTCTAAATATTTTTGGCTTGTGTATGTATTTTAGGAAAGCTATCCTCAGATTCAGTGCAATCATCACATTGTTCAACAGCCCCAGATCATCCACTCTCCTCACTGTGAACAATCCCATTCTAGTCAGAAAATCCAAACCATCACAGGAAGTGATTCAGTTTCTACAAACACTGGAATTGAACTGTGTCATGGTGGCTCAAACCATACACATGAGCAGGTAAGATTAATGAAATGATTCCTTGTAAAATTGAAATAATCTCTTAAACCCTTTTCACACTTCTGTATAGATACCCACATTAAATTTTCATCAAAATATTGATGGGTTATACCATGGGGATTTGTGTTTTATTATGGCATTTTTAAAATAAAATTTTCCATCTCTTCTCAGAACACAAAATAACTCAGGTATGTTAATACGTTAAATCTATGAGGGAAGTTAGGAACTGATAAATGAATACCTAATTTCTAGCTGAATGGATTCAACAGTTGTACAACATTAAATATTTTCATGAGATATGATATTTAAATGAATTAGAGTTGATATTTCTAAGATGATTGTAATGGTAACATTTCACAAGCTGGTACAAACATTTCACAAACAGTTGTACAACATTAAATATTTTCATGAGATATGATATTTAAATGAATTAGAGTTGATATTTCTAAGATGATTGTAATGGTAACATTTCACAAGCTGGTAACTTTTATGTTTTCTTTGCAAATTTGGTATATTAACTCAGGTTATAATAGGCATACATTTTATTGTGTGTTTCATTAACAAGACAGAAACTAAAACTTAGTTGCTAAGAAGAAATCTGTTGGGATGCAATCATCAGTGACTAATTTATGTTCTGAATACTTTGGAAACTTGTAAACATCTGTTATATAGGTGTTAACGGAAAAAAAGATGGTCTTGAATCTTGGGAAAACTAGCAATAATAACTGGAACTATGGGAAATAAATCATCATTTGTATGTTTTAATATTTTTTCCCAGTAAAAAATAACTTGCTCAACTGACCTCTCTCATAGGCAACTCATATGCAACTGAAAGACAAAATAAAAATAATAAGAAAAAATAAAGGACCCTGCCCATATAAGAATATGATTGTTTTATATTAAATATGCATGAGGTTATTTCTAAACACTGAAACTTTGAGATATGCACTTTGGCAATATTGGTAAAAACAAACAAAAAAGAACCACGAAAGATTTAAAACACATTTTTTTTCCAACTGATAAAGCCTAAAATTATTTTTTCCCTGAATATCATATCATGTATGGAAATACTGGCTTTAGAATTACTCTAATACGGTCCAGATGATGTTGAATTTCTTAAATGGGTTAGTAATGACAATTAGAAAGACATTTTTTTAGGTTAAATTATTTGAAATTTTCATTTTTGTAGGTCAAAGTTCATCAGTTCAATATGTTACTTTGCTTCTGTTTCCTCATCATAAGATTCATCATCCATTTCTTACAGGGTTATTGTAAGAATAAATCATGTCTTGTATGTTAAGCACTTAAAGATTGTTGAGTGCTGACAGTAAGTACTTAACAAATGGTAATTACTAGTTTACAGGAATAATTATTATTTGTAAGCATTAAATCTTCACACCAGGTACTATGAAAAATACAAACATCAGTAAGACATTGTCACATTTCTCTTAGGTACTTATTGTATAATAAGGGGAAGTGGCAAACATATAAAATATTATACAAAGCAAAGTATGTCTGTTATAAAAGGAACCTGCAATGAGCTTTGGGAATAGAAGAAAGAAGAAATTAATTTCAGCTGGAAGATGTAGGAAAGCTTTGTTGAGGAAGAAGAGATTGGCCTGGGTATTAAAGAGTGAATAGAATTTCTATATGTGGTATGGTGGTGTGTGGCATGGACATCCTAAGAACAGGGAGTCACATGAAAAAAGTGATATATTTTGGAAAGTACATTTGGGGTTTCAGGAATAGTGGTTTGGTTTGTATGACAAAGGAGACATGGGATGAAGACTATTAGAGTGTAAGATTAAAATGATACATTAAGGCCAGATCATGAGGCCATTGCCGTGGCATGATCTTAGTTTCTTGACCAGGGATTGAACCTGGGCCTTCAGCTGTGAAAGCATGGAATCATAATCACTGGGCAACCAGAGAATTTCTGAAGGTTAAGTTTAAAATTTTGAACTTTATTTGGCAGGCAATGGAGAATGATTGAAGGTTATTAAGTAGGAAAATATTGATAGCTATGATTAGATTAATTCTAGAAGCTTTGTGCAAGATAAATTGAAATATTGATTAGTTTTATCTTCACAGTGTTCAGAATGAAGAAGATATCATTATTGACTTTATTGTTAAGAAAACTGAGGTTCACAGAAGTTTTTACTTGCAAAGGCTTTGTATAGCTAGCATGTGATAGAGCCAGGATTTGTACATAGTTAGCCTGACTCCAGAGCTTACTGAGAGTTCCTTCTGGAAGTTGAGTCAGCAGTGTGGAGAGTCCTTGGTCAATAATGTAAACATGAGTAGGCCAATGGATTAAGAGTCTGCCACTGGAGAGGCTTTGGTGTTATAACAGAAAGTGGACTAGCTTCAGGGTAGGAAGATCTGAGTTCAAGTCCCAGCTATGTCCTTTTCAAGCTGTGTGTTCTTAATAAATATTAAATCTCTCAGAAATATCCTTATCCATAAAATTCTGTTAGTAATGTCTACCTCACAGAGTTGATGTAAAGACTAAATGAAAATATGTTTGATGTGCTTCATAAACTATAAAGTCTACAACATGAAAAATACCACAGAGAAGGATTTGCAGAGAGAAGATTATTAAAAGATATTTCAGCAAAGTATAAAACTTGTTTTTGTTTTGTTTTTAATTAATTTATTTATTTTAATTGTAGGATAATTACGATATTATAATCTTTTACCATACAAAGTGTAAAACTTAAGCTAAGATAATGACAGTAGGATTGAAGTGAGGGACAATTATCAGAGATGGGAACAATATCATAGGATTAAGCATCTTATCCAAAAGCAATGGTAATGCTATGATATACAGAATAGCCCTAGGAAGCTCAAAGCTAGTAATTTTCACCTATGTGGATAATATAGAATTGGCTCCATTTCTGGTCAAAGTGAGGATGGGGTAACCTGATTGTGCAGATCCCATGGGCAAAGCAGGGCAGAAAATGAATTGTCTCACCTAAGGTCTTTGGTGTTTACACGTTAGTCTTTCACATGAGTGGAAGAGTCTTTGAAGAGTAATAGAGCAGATGTCAGTTAGGCTTTTTTTCTTATACTAAATGTTGACCCATTTTTAGTTTGTGTTTAGAGTTAAATTGCAATTCAGAGGTCAAGGAACACAGACTTTAAATACAATTATTTGGGTTTATAAAACCTGATTCTGCTGAGCTGCGTGATCCTAGGTAATTGACTTTAACTGGGCTGAACATCAGTTTCCATATCTATAAACAGGGAAAATCACACTTAACGTGCAGTATATCTACAATAGAATTAAATGAGATAAAATATGTAAAGTATCCAGCTCAGTGCCAAGCACATAGCAGATGTTCAAATGAATGTTTGAATCTTTACCTTTCCCTCCTCATACTGAGGCCCCAAATCCTTCAAAGCATCAATAGGAAATTGATTCCCATTGTAATAGTTTTCAGTTCAGTTCAGTCTCTCAGTTGTGTCTGACTCTTTGCAACCCCATGGAATGCAGCATGCCAGGCCTCCCTGTCCATAACCAACTCCCAGAGTTTACTCAAACTCATGTCCATTGAGTCGGTGATGCCATTCAACCACCTCATCCTCTGTCATCCCCTTCTCCTCCCACCTTCAGTCTTTCCCAGCATGAGGGTCTTTTCAAGTGAGTCAGTTTTTTGCATCAGGTAGCCAAAGTATTGGAGTTTCAGCTTCAGCATCAGCCCTTCCAGTGAATGAATATTCAGGACTGATTTCCTTTAGGATGGATTGGTTGGATCTCTGGCTGGCTGTCCAAGGGACTCTCAAGAGTCTTCTTCAACACTGCAGTTCAAAAGCATCAATTCTTTGGTGCTCAGCTTTCTTTATAGTCCAAACCTCACATCCTTACATGACTACTGGAAAAGCCATAGTTTTAACTAAAAGGACCTTTGTTGGCAAAGTAATGTCTCTGCTTTGTAATATACTGTCTAGGTTGGTCATACCTTTTCTTCCAAGGAGCGAGTGTCTTTTAATTTCATGACTGCAGTCACTATCTGCAGTGATTTTGGAGCCCAAAAATATAAAGTCTGTCACTGTTTCCATTGTTTCCCCATCTATTTTCCATGACTAAATCACCTTTAAAGTATCTTCCAAGAAGCATTAAAATATTTTTAAAAATCAGGTGTCCAAAAACCTGGCTTCAAAATATTTCAAATAAAACTAATTTTTGTATGTTTTCCATGGTTCTCCTTAGAAACATTATCATTTTGGTTTCAAATTCAGAACATCACTGATCACATTTCCTTTCTCGAGGACATTAAGAATAATGTGCTGTGATCATTTTCCTGCCATTAGCAAGGAACAGATAATTCCACATATGTTAGCCACAGTAAAAAGCTCAGTTGAACTTGTTTTAGAAGTTTTCATACAGGTGGTGCTTAAAGAAAGGCTCAAATAATTATATATATTGTACACACAACTCTTTTGCACTTGGCTTGAGACTTCCAAGGAAATTTTTAGAGTCATGGGAAGATGTAAATGGAAGAGTCCTGCTCACTTAGTGCTATTGCCAAAGAAAAAATCTCCAACCTCTAATGTCTTTCTTCTATCATTTAAAAATTTAATTTTTGTCAACATCAGGACTGCACAGATCTTAGTGTCAGGTACTTTCTTTTTAATTTATTTTTTAATTGGAGGAAAATTACTTTACAATGTGGTGTTGGTTTCTGCCATAATTATACTTATATTCCCCTCCCTCTTGAGACTCCTCCCTCCCCTACCCCACCCCACCCCACCCCTCTAGGTCATCACAGAACTGCCTGGCTGGGCTTCCTGTGTGAAACAGCAACTTCTTACCAGCTATCTGTTTTACACATGGTAGTGTATATATGTTTATGCTACTTTCTCAATTCATCCCACTCTCTCTCCCGTTTCTGCCAAGTGTCCAGGAAGCTTGTTACAATATTTACTTAACATAAGCCATTCACTAATGATGGAAACTTAGGGCTGCTTAGCTCAATAAACTCAGCAGTTCTGCCTGTTCCCTCACTCAGTCACATGTGGCTCCAGTCCTTCTCCATCTTTATTGCCTTCTTCATCTCATTATTGAAAATGAGCATCTTTTGTGTAAAATTCTCTTCACTGCTATCCTGTCCCCAAGTTTAACTGGTGTCTGTTTTGGACTCATTTTTTTCTCCAACACCACCCTTGTCTATCTCCTGTTACCTCTTGCTTTTGTGCCCTTTTGAACTCTTGTTCTGTGACAAACAAATTTTTTTTTTTTACTCTTAAAACTGTTTTTTTTTTAATCAAAGCAATGCATATAGATAGCTTAAAAGTTCAAATAGTATTAAATGGCATAAAACAAACAGCAGTTTCCTGTCCCAACTCTTTCCATGCCTGCCTGACCCCAGAGAACCATTTTCAACCCTTAACTTTTTTTCTTCTGGTGTTTACCTTCATATAGCTAAGTAGTATGAATATACCTATGCTGCTATTTTTTAATTCATAAATATTGTACATTATCTGTTGGAAATTCTGATACATAAGGATTTAGTTCTATAAACCCTCCATTTACCTGTTTCTATCCCTTTCATCATCTCAATATAGTTAAATCGCCATTTGGGGGACTAAATCATTATTCAATGTTTATATTATTCTATTATTGCTTATGAAAAAAGTATTCACTGCTGAACCAATTTGTGTACTGTTTTGCTATTTTTATTAGTACAACTATTATTTGCTGGTGTTAATAATTCCCTAAGTTTTTTCATTTGTTTGGTTTTCTATGTATCTATTGGATTCTTTTCTCAGTACAATTTTATACAACTAAGTGATCGACCGTTTCTTCTCTTTAAAACCCTGCAACCCATATACACCGCTCCTCATTGCTCATATTATCATTACTACTGATCTTCTAGTCACTCTTTCCATCCTTCAACAGTTTCACTGGCAGGATTATAGGCTTCTTCCCACTTTTGCCTAACCCCTGCCCTGGAATCATCTGTGAGAACTTCACCACCATGAAAGACCACCATATGATCTTTCCTATGCTCTACCCTCATGGTTTTTCATCACTGTTAATTTCTTCATTTCTACTACATCTTCAACTCTCATAGACTTTGGCCACTCCTTGAAACCTCCTCATCACTTGAAACTGTTTAATCTGGAATTCTGAATGTCTCATCACTTTCTTGCATCTCCTACTCCCCAATTTCCATTGAACCTTGCCCTTAGCAAGCTTTCTCACTCTCAGTTCCAAACCAGGCTGGTGTCCCTTGTCAGCTGATTCAACAATGCTCTTGCTAGAAAACCTTAAAATTGTTGTTGCCTTCTCTGATTAATCCTCACCTTCACTGATCCCTTACTTTGGATAAACTGCCG
Source organism: Bos indicus (assembly GCF_029378745.1). Lineage (NCBI taxonomy): Eukaryota > Metazoa > Chordata > Mammalia > Artiodactyla > Bovidae > Bos > Bos indicus. The sequence continues at coordinate 72,751,001 of NC_091789.1, forward strand.
TCCACTTTCTTTGCCCCTAGATTTTGACTGCTTCATGTGTTAAAGTTCACAAACTAGGCTAATTTAATCTCATATATATTGTCTCTATCTTGCTGGACTCCTTCTGTTGCTAGGAACTCCTTTTAGTTAATTCTAATTATTTTGCCATCACGGTCCTCAGTATCTAATCCTTACTTTTCCCACCCTCTTTGTACTCCAGGTCCCACTGCTATTCTCTTATTCTCTGCAGGTGGCCTTGCCTTCTACTGAGAATGGGCAGTGGAAGTAAGATTTTATTGTGCACCAGAATCAGTTGGCAGGCCTGTTTAAATAAAGATTGGTGAGACTTGACAATTTGCATTTCCAAGTTCAATGGTTATCCAAAGTTTACTTGGTCCAGGTACCACAATTTGAGTTTACTATGTGAACTCCTTCAACACTCTGCTGCTGCTGCTGCTAAGTCACTTCAGTCGCGTCCAACTTTGTGCAACCCCATAGAAGGCAGCCCACCAGGCTCCGCCATCCCTAGGATTCTCCAGGCAAGAATACTGGAGTGGGTTGCCATTTCCTTCTCCAATGCATGAAAGTGAAAAATGAAAGTGAAGTCGCTCAGTCATGTCCAACTCTTCACGACCCCGTGGACTGCAGCCTACCAGGGTCCTCCGTCCATGGAATTTTCCAGGCAAGAGTACTCTACTTCATTGAAAAATTTCTCTGTACTTGGAGCAAACTTTTGATTCTTTGGATCTTTAAGAATTAAGAATCTAAAAATAAAGAATTAAGAATCTAACTTCATCTTCAAGGTGACTCCCTTAGCAACCCTACCAATCTATTGATTTATGATCTCACTCTTTGTTCCCTTCATCTGCAAACACTCTGAAGCAGGAAGGCATAATCACTGCCTGCCATTTCCTCACTACTCACACATTCCTGAATGCTTTGCAAACCAGATTTTAGTTTCAACTTTCTCCTGAAACTGCTTTTATTGACCTCTAAGTTGCAAATTTCACTTTCTTTTTTGGTTTCATTTTCATCTTACTCCAGTTTGATGATAAGTGATTCTGTTGATCCATTGTATTCCTGATATTCTTTCTTTCCATTATACTATACTGCTGCTTCTAATTCTCAGACTTCATTCTTCTTTCATCAGATCTTCCCCAGAAACCCATCCTTGGCCTTCTTTTCCTTTCTCTATCTCTTCTCCCTTGACTATATGGTATAAAATCTTGACTTCTATGACTTTTACATGATCACCTTTACATGGACAACTCTCAACATTTCCCTGCTAAGCTCTAATCCATAATTCATTTATTTATTTGTTTTTGGCTGTGCTGGATCTTCATTGCTGTGCTTGGGCTTTCTCTAGTGGTGGCAAGAGAGGGTTACTCTAGTTGTGGTGTGCAGATTTCTCATTGTAGTGGTTTCTACTGTTGGGGAGCATGGGCTCTAGAGCATGTGAACTTCAGTAGTTGTGGCACATGGACTCAGTAGTTGTGGCTTGCAGGCTTAGTTGCCCTGAAGCATGTGGGATCTTCTCTGATTAGGGATCAAACTGGTGTCCCCTGCATTGCAAGGCAGATTCTTAACCATTGGACTACCAGGGAAGTCACTCTAATCCATTATTTTTTACTAATTGATCTCTCTACTTGATTGTCCCACAGTCATCTCCAATTAACCACATATAGCTTTTCATTTTATTCCCTCTATTAATGATATTTTCAGTGCTCTAATTACAAGACTTAAAATTTACTTTCCCTCTCCTTTGCCACCTCACACCTAATCAGTTATCAAGATTCTTCTTATATAAAATCACTCTTACATAGCTGAAGTTGTGTTTCCTTTGTATAACTCTTTTACCATTTGATCTGCTTTATAGCTCTTATCAACTGGTCAATCTATTATATATATCAAAGTTATTTAGACATATATCTTAGCTCTTCTAAAAGACCATAAGGACCTTGAGAGAGGAGACAGTGTCTTATGTCTTTTTTTCAGTAGCACTTAAAAGTGTACCTTAAAACAGTACTTAGTAAGTTCTCAATAAATGTGGGCTGAATGAATGAAAGCATCATGCCACTGAGACCTTTTAAGTACTTCCTGTGTCTTGTGTGTATAGCTTTTAGCCTTTGGGTTAAGGAAAAAGTTAGAATGTAAGATAAATTACACTGAAAGAGCTACGTCATGTGTGTAGTGAGTTTTTCCGCTGACTCTGCTTACATAATAAAGAAGTGGTTCCATTCCTTGAATAAATTACATACTAAGGAATGGCAGAATAAAGAAATGAAAGAGAGGTGGAGAAGAGAACAAGTAGCAAAAAAGATGGTTTCAAGAAGTTATGTATTAAAAATACATATTCATTTAAAATTAATTTCTTTGGGATATGTATCTTCCAATACAAGAAGTATTTAGAGTGGCTTAAAAGAACAAATAAGCTGTAATAGATCAGAAAAAGAAATATCAGGAACAGTATAAATATAAAGGAACAATAACTCCAGAAAGAAAAGAGCACACAGAAATGCAGGCACAGAGTTCCATGCCATTAGTAAAAGTGGGCTAAAAACTTGGCTCTGAGATTTCTGGAAACCACAGGGAGGGAAAAAAAGAAAAACATGATTAGTGACAAAATTCTCATTGTTCACAAGAAATAGCTAAATAAATTTTCAGTAGTCACTTGTATCATAGGAAAATGTATTTTATTTTCCATTCAAAATAATTAAGCTGTTACAAATTCAATCACTGGTATTCATTATAAAATGACAATCCAGACCACCTACTTTAATTGGTTAGGAGTGGAAGAATCATCTTATTTCATTAAAAAAAGAAAAAAATACCCAACCTATACATATACACCAAAAGAGGGGCAAGGACAACATTGAGTGGCTTTCAATAAAGTTAATTTTAGTTGCTTTGTTAAAGCACCTCTTTCAACTAGTGTTTTTCCATCTATTATAATTAATATTTAGCCCCAATGGCATATTTTATGACAACTTCCTCATGCAACAAATGTTTACTGAGCCTCTACTATGCTCAGTTGCTATGGTAGGAGCTGGAATTAAATAAAGATATTAAAACTGAGTCTCTACTCTCTGGTAGCTGAGAGTATGCAAATAATTTATAACCATCTCCTGCTCCTTTTTTATAATCATTATTCAAATAGCCAATTGTCCATATGTATTAGGTTAAATAAAGACATTATCTTTATGATGATTTTTACATGAGAGTTTAATAATTTACTCATCCCCGCTAAAGCAATACCTCCAGCAACTTTACAAAATAGGTAGTAAATTATCTACATTTTACAGTTCAGAATACTGAGGTTCAGAGACATTAAGCAATACATACACTTAGCCTACAACTAGGAAATGGGAGCTCCACTTTGGGCTCAAATTTCCATTCTTTTTTCATTGCAACACTTTGCTGCCTAGGGTTACTCATAGAAAATTAAATCTTTATTTCAAGTACAGGATTGTTGTTATGAGTCAAGACTTCATTTTAGAGTTGTGATTGTTGTATAGTACATTCAATTCAGTGACAACATTTATTGAAAATCTTCTATGTACCAGGTACTATAAATGCAACATTTCTTTACTAAAATATCTGTGGACATTAAAACAGCACTAAGGATTTTCAGGACCTAAAATCCTGACACTTTTTTTCCTGCTAGGATTTCTTCTTGTGCTACAAAATAGGAAGAGAACAATTACTGTTTTCTTTTTTGCCTTGTCAGCCATATGGCATGGTACATAAAATGAATTTCACTTCACAGTTTCAGTCTGAAAACTATTAAATGTCTCAAATCAAAGCAAAATTAATGAAGTGGTAATCTTAATTATCTACAAGTGTCACCATATCATTATAAGGTTTGCAGGATAGTAATATATACATTGTAAGTTTTTCTTAATAGTGATGTTTTCTGTTGTCACATAGCAAAAAGTTACTACACAAGAGGGTCTAAGCACAGAAGACCTTGTTAGCATGTCAATGACCTTTCAGAGGGTTAGGCAATCATGTATAATTCCTTTTATATAATATGGCATTTTAAGGGCTTTTGAATCTGCTAAGCAACCATTTTAAATACATGAATGGTCTAGTGGTTTTCCCTACTTTCTTTAATTTAAGTCTGAATTGGGCAATAAAGAGTTCATGGTCTGTGCCACAGTCAGCTCGTGGTCTTGTTTTTGCTGACTGTATAGAGCTTCTCCATCTTTGGCTGCAAAGAATATAATCAATCTGATTTCAGTATTGACCATCTGGTCCATGTGTAAAGTCTTCTCTTGTGTTGTTGGAAGAGGATGTTTGCTATGACTAGTAAAAATTGGCAAAATTCTATTAGCCTTTTCCCTGCTTCATTCTGTACTCCAAGGCCAAATTTGCCTGTTACTCCAGGTATTTCTTGATTTCCTACTTTTGCATTCCAATTGACATATTTTGGGGTGTTAGTTCTAGGTCTTGTAGGTATTCATAGGACCGTTCAACTTAAACTTCTTCGGCATTAGTGGTGGGAGCGTAGACTTGGATTACTGTGATATTGAATGGTTTGCCTTGGAAATGAACAGAGATCATTCTATTGTTTTTGAGATTGCATCCAAGTACTGCATTTCAGACTCTTTTGTTGACTATGATGGCTACTCCATTTCTTCTAAAGGATTCTTGCCCACAGTAGTAGATATAATGGTCATCTGAGTTAATTCATTCATTCCAGTCCATTTTAGTTCACTGATTCCTAGAATGTCAATGTTCACTCTTGCCATCTCCTGTTTGACCACTTCCAATTTGCCTTGATTCATGAACCTAACATTCCAGGTTGTTATGCAATATTGCTCTTTACAGCATTGGACTTTACTTCCATCATCAGTCACATCCACAGCTGGGTGTCATTTTTGCTTTGGTTCCATCTCTTCATTCTTTCTGGAGTTATTTCTCCACTGATCTCCAGTAGCATATTGGGCATCTACTGACCTGGGGAGTTCATCTTTCAGCGTCTTATCTTTTTGCCTTTTCATACTGTTCATGGGGTTCTCAAGGCAAGAATACTGAAGTGGTTTGCCATTCCCTTCTCCAGTGGACCACGTTTTGTCAGAACTCTCCACTATGACCTGTCTGTCTTAGGTGGCCCTACATGGCATGGAAAGTCTGGCACTGGTGCTGTCTGGTCTGTACCATTTTCTATGGCAAATCACGGGGATTCTGCTCAGAACACCAACTCTTCCTGTCTTCCCTGCACTTAAAAACAAAGTGCAGGATGCTGCCTCTGAAGTTTGACCCGTCTGGGCCATTAGTAGAGAGAGGTGTCTACTTTTTCTCATCACACTACTTCAAGGTTGGAAAGATATCCATTCCTTCCCTGCCTGAGGATGCCCTCTATGGGGGCCACTTCTGGTATAGTTCTGCCCTCTGCTTAGTGTGGGAGTGACTGTGAGAAGATACCCCATGTCCAAGGGCAGAGAAGCCCCAGCAAGATGGTAGGCGCTGGACCAGTGCCTCTTGTTGAAAGTGAAAGAGGAGAGTGAAAAAGTTGGCTTAAAACTCAACATTAAGAAAACTTAAGACCATGGCATCTGGTCGTATCACTTCATGGCAAATAGATGGGGAAACAGTGGAAACAGTGACAGACTTTATTTTTGGGGGCTCCAAAATCACTGCAGATGGTGATTGCAGCCATGAAATTAAAAGACGCTTACTCCTTGGAAGGAAAGTTATGACCAACCTAGACAGTATATTAAAAAGCAGAGACATTACTTTGTCAACAAAGGTCCATCTAGTCATGGCTACGGTTTTTCCTTTAGTCATGTGTGGATGTGAGAGTTGGACTGTGAAGAAAGCTGAGCACCAAAGAATTGATGCTTTTGAACTGTGGTGTTGGAGAAGACTCTTGAGAGTCCCTTGGACTGCAAGGAGATCCAACCAGTCCATCCTAAAGGAAACCAGTCATGAATAGTCATTGAAAGGACTGATGCTGAAGCTGAAACTCCAATACTTTGGCCACCTGATGCAAAATACTGACTCCTTTGAAAAGACCCTGATGCTGGGAAAGATTGAAGGCAGGAGGAGAAGAGGACGACAGAAGTTGAGATGGTTGGATGGCATCACCGACTCAATGGACATGAGTCTGAGTAAACTCCGGGAGTTGGTGATGGACAGGGAGGCCTGGCATACCTGTCCATGGGGTCCATGCGATCCATGGGGTTGCAAAGAGTCGGACACAACTGAGGGACTGGACTGAACTGAACTGAACCATTCTTAGTAGGTGAAAAATGCATACATTTAAGCCAGGTACTTAGTGGGGATAAATTTAATTAAGCGAATACCCTCTGCTACTATATTACTACTACAGTGTTATTTGTGCGTTGATCACAAATACTCTCTAGTCCTGAACAGCATTCTCAAAAATGTGTGCCACTAAGCTTGAAGGGGGCCAGGAAAGAAAATATAGATAATTCAGGTGAAATATGCAACTATTGTGTGTCTACTATCTGTAGGACTCTATGATTACTACCACTTAATATTGTAAATATGGTTGGTCAAAAGAATCATCTTTGAATATCAAAGTTTATATAATGTAAATGCTAGAAAAATAATTCCACTCCTGGAATCTCATAGACAACAAATAAAAGATAAAACCCCAGATTGGAAATAGGACAAGAATTTCCAAGGCAGTAGTGAGATGAAGCCCATGGTTTTCCTTTACAAGCTACTTCCTTTCTACAGTTTTCTGAAAAATGACTACTAATTTGTCACTGGTTTCACACTTAAACATTATTGCCTTGCCTTGGGTTTGCCGGCAGTAATTCTAATCAGAGGCTTTTCTAGCAATCAGAGACAAGGAGTTGGATGGCTTGTTCATTATTATGGCCAAATTGTGATCCGATTAAAGGTATTTGATGGATGCATGCTAAAGAATCTTTAATAATTTTTGTATTTTTTGTGAAATATCACATTTTGTGTATCTGGGAATAACTATTCTTCAGCACAGTTTGTATTCCTCCTTGTTTAATATATGAAAATCTAAAGCTATTATCTCAGATCGACATTCAAGATAGCTCTCATTCTTCAGGCAGAAGAGTTGGTGTGAGATACTTTTATCTCAAGTATCTTATCAACTCAGTATTGTCCCAGAGAAAAAACATGCATCCATTAGAGCTACCATTATTCTGACTGGAAACATTCCTGTTTCATTGGGAGGCTCTCCGTCTTGGCTTTTTCAAGTCAACAAAAACATGGTTATGAGCCAACTTTAAAGGAAATGGCAAAACAAGCAGTTCCAATAAAACTAACATCTACCAACCTGTGATTTAGTAATGAAAATATTGCTACCTGGTACATCATAATTTTTGGTTGGGCAATTTCATTTTATTGAGCATAGTTCCATCAAAAGCTTAATAGCAAATGAGAATATGCCTTCTGTCTATCTTCTCCTCCATACTTTTGAACCCAACTGGGTTTTGGTTTTTACTGTATTACTTAAAAGTTATCATGATTTGTGTACTGTATAAAACTAAGGAGGAATATACACACAAAGGAGTAAAATTTTGATTCCTGCTTTTCTACCCTGACAGCTGTTTTGTCAAAAGAACCATTCTACAATTTTAATGCTCTCACTTTTTCTCAAGCTGATTAAAATTTGTTACCTGAACTTGAGTCATATTTTTCACAGTTTCACAATAAGAAAATCAAACTCTTGACAGTTTCAATACCTAGCCCAACTAACCTCCAAAACAATGCAGTTAGGGACAGTGTAATTCCCAAGTTGTTGAAAACACAAACACAAAGGTCTTCTGGAGAGGTAATTCTGTGTAGTAATTCTGTGTCCTGGACTCTGAGATTCTTTATTTGGGTGTCATACTGAAATCATATGAGCAAAAATTTTAGTAATGGTACTAATTACTAATGTGGGCAAAGAATTCTATACCCAACATGTTTACTAGTATACAAGGCAATGATAAGAGAATATTTGGGTAAAAATAAAAAGGAAATAAATACTTTAAGATAATTTGAAATATAAAATCAGTTAAAATGGAAAGGAAAAAAAAGCTCCAAGGCTTTTGCAGCATTGTTAGGTCATTATAATCTGCTAAGAGAGAAAAATAGGCAAAATACTAGGTGTATCACATTAATTTGCAGATTTTAACAAGGAGCTCAGTACTTGAATATTCTTGGCTAAAGAAATGCCCTTTTCTACTTGGGAATGTTAACGGGTTTGGGAGGGGCACAGAAAGGTAAGGCAGGAAGGTGTTATCTCACTAGCTAGCTATAGCAATGAAATAACCTGAGGGTCAGTGGAATGACATTGACACGACAGCTAAATTTTCCTTTTATCCAGTTAACTTTAAAATCTTTAAAATCATATTTGAAATTGTGTTTTTAGGCTACTCCCAGTTTGATGAATATATAAGGTCCATAGGAGAGAAATGCATGAATAAAACATGAAATCAAAAGTTAACAATTATTCAGAATAAAAACTTGGCTAACTTTGATCCTTACTTCTTAGAGGGGTCTGTCACAGGAGAGCTCACTGCCAAAATTTGGAAATCTAGGTAGACCTCAAAAGTCTGTCTCCAACTCTTACTACAAGTTCAATTTCATTACTGCGATTAGACATCTGAATTTAGGAACAGGTTGTAAGGGATCACCATTATGTTCTTGAGGAAGTGCTGCTTATACTCTTTTAGGCCTTTTTAGCCATTCTTAGCTAGCTACTTTAAGATAGAAACCTGTAAAAATTATTTTGAGAATCATTTGGCATTTGGGTCTCTCGTAACCAAGTAGATGACTTATTTCATTTCAAGGATATTTACTGAACAACTATAGGGTGTTCAATCAGCAATGTGCTGGATACTGTGGAATATACCAGAAAGTATGATTCATTCTTTACTCTTAAGTTTATTTCTTTGGGTAGGAGAGGTTGCTGAGAAAACCAAACAATCTTATCTATGACCCTATTGATAATAATTTGTGTTTAGGATTTCAAATCTCTCTGAGGTCTGTGAATTTTCTACATTTAGCTGTGAGCTAGTTTTTCCCATGTCAGGTTGACTAGATATTCAGCTCAAATAATAAACGCAGTGAATCCAATAAGAAATAATGAAAACACATTGAATTGAGAAAGTTTATTTACTCTTTTAGCTGTGCTAGTAATCAAATAGATTTTAATTGACATATTCAAATCCAAATGAGATTAATTCATCTATAGTCAGTATAATTCAAATAAATCACATTTTCTTTTCCAACAGGGGACAGATGAATAAGCCATGTGATAATAATGAGCCATTCAGGGATTTTGATTTACTTGTTTTACTTTTTATTTAAGCATCTATATTCAAGAATTTTCATGTAAATTACTCATATTGAATTCATTAGATCACTTAGACTTGACTGAAAATCTGAAAATGCCATTACAACATTGTTTTTTCTTTGAATTCCTCCCATATTGAAAAATGCATATGACAGCTGCAAAGAAATTTTAGTGGCTTCATTTATGTGATGACTTTGTGATGTTACTTGTATTAATAGGCTATTTCACTTTTTTCATTTCACATCAAAATATCTGTGAACTTAGAAACACTTAATATTGTTTATAATAGTAACTGATGTTTTCTTTAGGTGATAATTCAGGATGACAGCCCTGAAAAATTGGACCCCAAATATTTTGGAGAATTGCTCGCTGATCTAAGCCGCAAAAATACGGATCTATATCACTGTTTATTAGAACATTTGCAGAGAATTGGAGGAAGGTACTATAAAGATATCATTTACCTTTATGTTGTAGCTTTCAAAAACTTTACAGTACCCTGGTATTTTTTTAATAGATTTTATTTTTTAAAGCAACTTTAGGTTCACAGAAAAACTTGAGTACATTTAATGGTGTAACAAGATAATTATATGAGCAGTTCAGTCATTCAGTCGTGTCCAACTCTTTGTGACCCCATGAACTGCAGCATGCCAGGCTTCCCTGTCCATCACCAACTCCCAGAGCTTGCTCATACTCATGCCCATCAAGTTGGTGATGCCATCTAACCATCTCATCCTCTGTCGTCCCCTTCTCCTCCTGCTTTCAGTCTTTCCCAGCATCAGGGCCTTTTCAAGTGAGTCAGTTCTTTACATCATGTGGCTAAAGTATTGGAGTTTCACCTTCAGCATCAGTCCTTCCAATGAACATTCAGGACTGATGTCCTTTAAGATTGACTGGTTGATCTCCTTGCAGTCCAAAGGACTCTCAAGAGGCTTCTCCACCATCGCAGTTCAAAAGCATCAATTCTTTGGCACTCAGCTTTCTTTATATGAGCAGATATCAGGAAATACTGCATTTTATTTATTTATTTTTTTATTCTTAATATGCTTTTTATTTTATTTTATTTTATTTGTGGGGAAAAAGTTTGTTTTTAATATAAATTTATTTATTTTAATTGGAGGTTAATTACTTTACAATATTGTATTGGTTTTGCCATATATCAACATGAATCCGCCACATATTCCCCATCGTGAACCCCCCTCCCTCCCCATACCATCCCTCTGGGTCATCCCAGTGTACCAGCCCCAAGCATCCAGTATCGTGCATCGAACCTGGACTGGGGACTCGTTTCATATATGATATTATACATGTTTCAATGCCATTCTCCCAAATCATCCCACCCTCGCTCTCTCCCACAGAGTCCAAAAGACTGTTCTATACATCTGTGTCTCTTTTGCTGTCTCGCATACAAGGTTATCATTACCATCTTTCTATATTCCATATATATGCATTAGTATACTGCATTGCTGTTTTCCTTTCTGGCTTACTTCACTCTGTATAATCGGCTCCAGTTTCATCCACCTCATTAGAACTGATTCAAACGTATTTTTTTTAATGGCTGAGTAATATGTACCACAGCTTTCTTATCTATTAATCTGCTGATGGACATCTAGGTTGCTTCCATGTCCTGGCTATTATAAACAGTGCTGCAATGAACATTGGGGTACATGTGTCTCTTTCAATTCTGGTTTCCTTGGTGTGTATGCCCAGTAGTGGGATTGCTGGGTCGTATGGCAGTTCTATTTCCAGTTTTTTAAGGAATCTCCACACTGTTCTCCACAGTGGCTGTACTAGTTTGCATTCCTACCAACAGTGTAAGAGGGTTCCATTTTCTCCACATCCTCTCCAGCATTTATAGCTTGCAGACTTTTGGATAGCAGCCATTTTGACTCACGTGAAATGGTACCTCATTGTGGTTTTGATTTGCATTTCTCTGATAATGAGTGATGTTGAGCATCTTTTCATGTGTTTGTTAGCCATCTGTATGTCTTCTTTGGAGAAATGTCCATTTAGTTCTTTGGCCCATTTTTTGATTGGGTCATTTATTTTTCTGGAATTGAGCTGCAGGAGTTGCTTGTATATTTTTGAGATTAGTCATTTGTCAGTTGCTTCATTTACTATTATTTTCAGCCCATTCTGAAAGCTGTCTTTTCACTTTGCTTATAGTTTATTTTGTTGTGCAGAAGCTTTTAATTTTAATTAGAGGAGAACATAGGCAAAACACTCTCCGACATAAATCACAGCAGGATCTTCTATGACTCACCTCCCAGAATATTGGAAATAAAAGCAAAAATAAACAAATGGGATCTAATTAAAATATCTCATTTTAAGAGTTAATGGACTTTATGAAAATCATCGAAGAGATCATACCAACTCTTTTAGGGTCAAAAGAGAATTAAGTGGACCTTCTTTTCTAATGTACTTTTATGTCAAATGCTATCACTTGGGCAGGGAGCTCAAATAATGCATGGCATACTATGACATTTTAAGATATTACACTGATGATATAAGATGCAATCCAATTGCTAACACACTACTGTTTATCTTCCATTGACGTGTGTTCAACATATGAAGACAAGAGTTTAATATACATTTAGGATTATATATTCTTATAAATATTACATATTATTTTAAAATTTTATATAAATATACAAATATTTATTTATAAATTGATATTATAACATGGTATTATACAATAATACATATTTAGGTATATAAACATGAACAGTTTATCAACTATTCATGTGTAGATGAGAGCATATTGTCATGAAATGAATTTCATGAACTATACTCCAAAAGTTGCCTTTACTACATAATCACATCATATACGTGGTCATCTGTCAGGCAAAACTTAGGAAAGCTTCATAAATTCCAAAAAGCCTGGAGGATAGAAGAAAGTCAGTAGAATATTTTTCTAGTTCAGACTTCACCAACTTTAGATTCTTCTACTTCTTAGAAATCTTTAATCTCTTCTCTATCTCATTTCTTTCTACTTATTAGAACTTTCTAAAATATAAATTTATTTATTTTAATTGGAGGCTAATTACCTTACAATATTGTTTTATTAGCTTTCTCCTCCCCAACTTTTCTTGCTTTTGTATTTATGATTGCAACCGTTCTCTTAACCCTCACCCTCAACTGCCTTGCCTCTTTATTGTATTGTCCCCCCACTTAGCAAAATTCCAACTCTGGATAGTCTAGTTCTCTGCCTTATCTATTGTTTTCTCTTTTCCTCCATTCAATACTCATTGCCCACTACTCCTAGAATTCAGACACTACCCCATGAGGGGTGTTTTATTTACCCTTGTTTCTTTGGTGCTTAGTGTGATGACTGGTTTACCGTGGCACTTAATAAATATTTGTTGAATGAATGAATGGTTTCTTTATGCTACATCCATGCAGTTGAGCACAGTTAGAGACAAGCACAGCTATTTATTTAAATTGGGGTCATTATTTGTTTCCATCTTTAGCTGGGTTCAACAAGGTTTTATGCTAATAAATATCCTCTCCCTTTATCCAAACAATTATTTCACACATTCATTCATTTGCATAAGGTCACTACCTTAAAAGCTTTCCCCTGGTTCTGAATAGTCTATTGAGTGTTCATTGTCGTGCCAGACACTGTACTAAGTGCTTTTTAAATATTATCTAGTTTGCACAGTAACCACAGAAAGTTTAAAATTGAATTCCCAAAGAGAATAAGTTATTAAAATCACATAGCTACTAAGTGCTTGAGATGGATTCAAACATTTTTGAGTACTCTTATACATATAAGCCATGACTTGGCTTTTCTGCAAAGCCTTCCGTAGATACTGTTTGGTTTAAATTGTCTGCAATATATTTAACAATTTAGAGACACATAGCTAGTATAAAAGTATAAAAGGCTTTTATACTACTAGTATAGTAGTATAAAAGGCTTTTCTGTAAAGCCTTCCCTAGATACTGTTTGGAACACTGTTAGGTGTTCCTCTTCTGTGTATTAATCATGCCCTGTGAATATTTTTTTTAAAGTATCACATTGTGAAATCAACAGCAGATAGAGACATTCTTAAGTACGCTGATTGTACATCTAGGGTTCGTATCCTGGGTTCATGTCCCAGCTTTTATTACATACTAGATGTGTAGTATCAGGCAACTTGTTTAACCTCTCTGTACTTCAGTTTCTTCATCTATAAAATAGGGATTATAATAATAATGATACTCATTTCATAGATTTGTTATAAGCCATAAATGATTTATATAAGACATGTGCTTAGAAGCAACAAGAGCATCATGTGACAACTTGGAAATTGACCTACAGAATCAAAAACTCTGGCGTAAGGCCAAGTAACAAGCCCTCCAGAGGCTTCTAATACATGCTCAGGTTTGAGAATCACTGACCTAAGGCTACAAAAGTGACTCGGACTAGAACATATGGGAGAACCTTTTTACCTTAGGCAAATCACTTTTATACTAGCTATGTGTCTCTAAATTGTTAAATATATTGCAGACAATTTAAAGAAATTATCAACTTTTTGAGTCATCAAATTTGAAAAGGTTGCAGGATTTAGACCAATTTTACACTGCTCAAATTTTGCATTAGATCAGTTATGTTTTTGTGAAGGATAGGACAAGTTAACATTTGTGTTTAGATTGTCCAAAACCCATTCAGAGGTCATGGCCTTGACAAAGTTGCTACTCAATAAAGGCTTATAGAATGAGAGATAAATAAATTCCAAATTTATTAGTCTCATACTAATTAGAAGTAGACAAAATAACTAAGCAAGCAAGTTAAATATTTTATAATGATCTTCCAGCTAAAAGTATAATCTGGGGTTTTGAAATAACTTCCTCTCATTGAAGGTTTTGATAAATATACATGGGTGACCTAAATGTGTAATTAAACATTTCAAAATGCTGAACTTAATTTCTAGAGTATCTAAAATATCAAAAAGAAAATAGAAAGTTAGTGTCTCCACATTAGTAAACACTCCAGAGTGGAGACGATCTCATAAAATTTGGGGGCTTAAGAGTGTTTGCTTGTCAGAAGGTTGTCAGTTTCTTTCTGTTCATTCCTTCCCCTCCTTTCATCCTCTTCCTCTCCTTTCTTTGTTTTTTCCTTATTAGATTCCTTCCATCCTAGGAGATGAGATGCCATACAATGAGCACCACTTTTTTTTATTTTCTGCCCACTGTAATTCTAGCCACTGTTATCTTGTACTGAATGGAAATGTAATACACATTGACCTTTCCACTTCCCAGCTCTGTTCTCTTTGTTTCCACTCTCTCTCTTTCTCTCTTCCACCCCTTTGGTCTCCACTTTTCTTCTTTTTAAATTGCAATTCAGCAATGAGTTAAGCTGGAGAGTCAGGATAAAGAAAGGTTATCTTATGAAACCATTTTGGTTACATTTGTAAATTTCAGTATTATTTTCTGTTGATTGTTCCTTGTTTTGTTTCTTTGTTTTGTTTCCTTATTTGTAGTAAGAAGTGACTAGAGATGTGTTTACTAAGTTGGCATTGGAATTATAATTTTAAACATAAAAGGTCTGTGATAATTCCAGTTAGCATTATGACTCATATTTTAACTTGTTTAATCTTCCATACACATGCAGCTGCTTTAGTAACACACAAAAAAAGTAGAAGGGCTTCCCTGAGAGCTCAGATGGTAAAGAATCTGTCTATAATACAGGAGACCTGGGTTTGATTCCTGACTTGGGAATACCCCTTGGAGAAGGGAATGGCTACTCACTCCAGTATTCTTGCCTAGAGAATCCCATGGACAGAGGAGCTTGACAGGCTACAGCCTATGGGGTAGCAAAGAGTCGGACATGACTGAGAGATTAACAAAACACAACAACAACAATAAATTAGAAGATATTTCATTTTTTTCACTAGGGACTCCCCACAATTTCTATTTTGGCCACCTAGGAAATACCACATACATATACACAGACAGTTTTGTATATGTACAATACATACATAGGCAGTCATGCCTTGGGAAATGAAGTCTTCAGTTCTCATTCTCCACATTAGCTTATGTATTTTTATAAATGCATGCAAGAGGCTTTGCACAGTGAGTGATCCACTTACCTTTGTAAGGAATACTCATAAACACTTATATAGAAGGTAAAGAGCTAACATTACTAGCTTATATCTCTAAATTACTTTTTTATTGTACTTGACAATATGGCAGTTGTGTATCTATGATTTCCTAAGATTGTCTTACTTTAAAATATTTTGTTTTGCTGTCAGAACGTGTGTACTTGTTTTTTTGTTTGTTTGAGAAGTATGTTCACCATATGTATTTTGGGTCCAACATTTCCACTAAGGGCAGAAGGAACAAGTAGGCAAGAATAAGGTCTTGTCTGTTGCCACTGACAATGCTAGAACTATATCTTTCCCAGCTTTCAACATTTCCCCAAGAAGCCAGTGCTAGACTGGTATAACCACTTATAATCATCTTGCAGCATTTGTCTACCTCACATGGTTCCACAAAGAGCCTTCCAATACTCATAGACAAACCCTCATTTTGATACTGGAAATTCTATTATCTCACTAAAATTTTTGTCACGTTGCTTAAGGCTCAGTGCAGTTCAGTTCAGTCACTCAGTCACGTCCGACTCCTTGTGACCCCATGAAACGCAGCACGCCAGGCCTCCCTGTCCATCACCAACTCCCAGAGTTCACTCAGACTCACGTCCATCGAGTCAGTGATGCCATCCAGCCATCTCATCCTCTGTCGTCCCTTCTCCTCCTGCTCCCAATTCCTCCCAGCAACAGAGTCTTTTCCAATGAGTCAACTCTTCGCATGAGGTGGCCAAAGTACTGGAGTTTCAGCTTTAGCATCATTCCTTCCAAAGAAATCCCAGGGCTGATCTCCTTCAGAATGGACTGGTTGGATCTCCTTGCAGTCCAAAGGACTCTCAAGAGTCTTTTCCAACACCACAGTTCAAAAGCATCAATTCTTTGGCACTCAGCTTTCTTCACAGTCCAACTTTCACATCCATACATGACCACTGGAAAAACCATAGCCTTGCCTAGACGGACCTTTGTTGGCAAAGTAATGTCTTTGCTTTTCAATATGCTGTCTAGGTTGGTCGTAACTTTCCTTCCAAGGAGTAAGCGTCTTTTAATTTCATGCTGCAGTCACCATCTGCAGTGATTTTGCAGCCCCCCAAAATAAAGTCTGACACCGTTTCCACTGTTTCCCCATCTATTTCCCATGAAGTGATGGGACCAGATGCCATGATCTTCGTTTTCTGAATGTTGAGCTTTAAGCCAACTTTTTCACTCTCCACTTTCAGTTTCATCAAGAGGCTTTTTAGTTCCTCCTCACCTTCTGCCATAAGGGTGGTGTCATCTGCATATCTAGGTTATTCATATTTCTCCCAGCAATCTTGATTCCAGCTTGTGCTTCTTCCAGCCTATGTCCCTATATAAGCATTTGAATATCCTTTAAGCTTTGTCACTGATATGTGTGTATATATATATATATATATATATATATACACACGTATACACACACACACACACACACACACACACACTGTAGTACAGACTGAAAGAGGTAGTCTTGCAAGTTTTGATTTTGCTTAAAATGGTATGAATAGCTTAAAGACACTGTAGGGAAAAGCTGAAATCAACATTGAAAGGGAGCAATACAAGGAGAAAAAGAGTTGAAAATAGAGAATGACTGACTATTACTGTTATTGTTCACTCAGATGTTATTTGTTGCCAAACACTGAAGACTTCTACATCTAGTCACAAATAGACTTGTTTAATGGATGGTACTAACTAATTCTGCATATTCTATTGGTTTGTTATTGTTTATATTTAATAGATTAGTTAATTCCATGAAAGTTATCTTTATTTTTGTGAAGTGCCATTTTAGTTAGTTTAAAATTTTTCATTTGGATTATAAATCTCATTTGGATATATTATGACATCAAAAAATAAGATAAAATATTTAGAACATTAACATTTATATATGATCAATGTATATATTTTCCTAAGATTGTCTGTTTTTCATTAATTCTTGCAGCAAACGGGACTTTGAGTCTATAGATGAGGTAAGTGCTAAGAGTTGAAAATCAAATATAGTTGATAACAAAGCAGATTCTGGTATTTGCACTAAAAATATTGTTTTAATTTGGTATCTTTATTAGACTCGACACATAGGTTAGTGAAAGATACAATGATCCTTTTGCATTTGAAATGATATACCATTTATATCTTTGTAATGGCTGTAAAAGTGATAATTGTTAAAAATAATAATCATTCACACACAAAAAATGTTTTACCAGCTGTCACCTTATGATTTAATTTGTCTTTCCTTATGAGAACATTTAAAAATTCATTGACTACATAGTCTCTGTTTTAGAAAATTGAAATCTACAGTAACTAAATTTTAATTTTAGTAAAAAACTAAACTTTTTTAACGAAATATTAACTTAAGTTGCTGGCTGCTGCTGCTGCTGCTAAGTCGCTTCAGTCATGTCTGACTCTGTGTGACCCCATAGACGCAGCCCACCAGACTGGAGTGGGTTGCCACTTCATTCTCCAATGCATGAAACTGAAAAGTGAAAGTGAAGTCGCTCAGTCATGTCTGACTCTTTGTGACCCCAGGGACTGCAGCCTACCAGGCTCCTCCGTCCATGGGATTTTCCAGGCAGGAGTACTGGAGTGGGGTGCCATCCCTTTCTCTGACTATTGGCTACTCTTGCCAAATAGCCAGAGACTTGAAGTAAATTTTTTCAAATATCAATTCTATTATATACATACATCTTGCTAATAATTACTTTTAATGGAATAAGTCATCAAATAGAGAAAGAACTGATTTCAATGTAATGAAAAGCACAATGGCTTCTTTTGTGTTAATTTTCATCCTTATTTCCAGTGTATTGATAAACTGCATCCGTTATAATAATTCAGTAGCCCTAAATTGCTTTTATGAAGTACTGACTTCAATTTAGCTTCTCACTTAAAATTTGTTGAAGCTTCTTAGTGTTGTTATGGCAACATCATAACCTTTCAAAAGATTATGCAAAATTCATGCAATTTGCAAATTCTCAATAAACCTTTGTTTTTATTTCCCCAAATTTTCATTTAAAAAAATCCACCTCTAAAATGTTATACCACCCAACAAAACTTCTAGTTGTTGAAAGATACACTGGAATAAAGTGTTAATGGGATTTAAGTGACTACGCTTTTGTTTTTAAGTTACTCTTTTAAAAAATAGAAATGGAACATCTGATTGATTGCCCCAAACTTTCCTCTAAAATCCCTGGAATGCAGAGTTCTTTCCATGGTGATTGTAGTACCATCAATTTTTTACAAGTAAGAACTGATAAGGCTACTAAAGTTTGTAGGAACTATTGCCTAAAAAGTGAAATAATCTTTTGATGTCTCTAAAAATAGGCCCCTCTCTATGAAAGTCTGTGGATTGCTGATCCTAAGATTAAAACACTAATGTGTATCTGTTAAAGGATAAGCCTCTCTTTTCTTACAGTCAGAAGACATTGAATCATTGATTCCAAAAGGATTGTCAGAATTTACAAAACAGCAAATTCGCTATATTCTGCAGGTGAGATGGAGTTAAGAATGCCTGTGAATTCACAACTAAAAAAGCGCTGGCTTAGGATGTTTCCTTTAATTAATAACAGAAAGGTTTAAATAAAAATCCTGTTTCACAACAGTTGATTACATTTTGATTAAACAAGGGCTGAATTATAGTTTGGTCAGACCATCAAAGACTAGTATTGAATGACTAACATTCAGGAAATTGTTATCAAAATATTATTCCCAAAGAATGCCCTTATTCTCTCCTCGCTGCTGTAGCACAAACTGACTCTAACTTACAGACTTCGCCCTCCTCTTCTCCATTCTACTTTCTACACCTCCCTACCCTACCCCTGGCAGATGGAAAGGTCATTTCATTGATTTTCCTGAATTGTGGAAAGTTAGAGACCACTGCAGCAATATATTCCCCTACACTGAAAGGGAGAGACAGATCAAGATAGATCAAAATAGGTGCTAAAGAATATAGCTAAAAAGAAGAGTGTATGTGTTTGCAAGAAGAGATTCTAAAGATAATCTAGTTTTGTCTAGTGAGGCAAATTTCTAAGTTTGTTATTTGATCTCAAGCTTTTATTGATCATTCACATATTGGACCTGGCATCTTATCTGTGCAACTTAAGTGAAATATAAGTGTGTATTATAAACAGACAGTGGTATAGGGAACACTTATGCTCTGCAGAATCTGAATCTTGGCTATAGCCTTTATATTATTTCTGATGGCACGAGGTCCATCCAAAGTGTAATGAAGGCCTGTTTCCTTGAAAAATTGAGAATGTTTGCATCTAAGTTCCTGAGAGACATTAGTCTGTAGTTTTCTTTCTATTCTCTTTGATTCTGGTGTCAGGATAATTTAGCTTCATGAAATGAATTGGGAAATGTCTCTTCTATTTTCCGGAAGAAACTGTATAAGGAGTGGTTTTAATCATTCTTGAAACATTTGGTATAATCCTTCAGTGAGAATATCTGGGCATGGATGGCATGCATGTATATTTTTTTAGTTTAAAAAATTCTAAATTCAATTCCTTAATAGTTACAGATCTATTCAAATGATCTGTTTCATATTGGATGAGTTGTGATAGCCCATCTTTCTCAAGGAGGTAGTCCATTTCATCTAAATTGTCAAATTTTTATGTGTATTCATAGTATTTCCTGACTATCCTTTTCACATCTGCAGGGTCTGTTTTCTTCTCTCCTATTTAATTTCTGACACTAGTGATTTGTGTCTTCTGTTTTTGTTGTTAGTTTTGTTGGAGGTTTATCAATTTCATTGATTTTTTTGAAAAAACTATATTTTAGTTTTATTGATCTCTATTCTTTCCATTTACATTTCCATTGATTTTTTTATTTTTTCCTCTTATCTATATTATTTCCTTCCTTTGCTTGCTTTTGTTTATTTTGCTTTTCTTTGTCTAGTTTCCTCATATGGGAATTTAGATGATTAATTTCACACCTTTTATATTTTCTAATGTAAGCATTTAGTGCTATAAATATCCTCGCAGCATAGCTTTAGTGTGCCCCACAAGTTATGATATGTATTTTCATTTTCATTCAATTTTATGTATTTTTATCTCCTTTTATTATCTGTTTTGAATGGTGGATTATTAATGTTTAGAAGTGTATTGTTTAGTTTCCAAGTGTGTAGAGATTTTCCTATTGTCATTCTGTTATTCATTTCTAGTTTGATTCCACAATGGTAAGAAAATATACTTGATATGAGATGAATTTTCTTGAAACAGTTAAGTTTAGTTTTATAGTCAAGGATACGGTCTATTTTGGGTATATGTTCCATGGGAACATGAAAGGAACATGTATCTGTCATTGGATAAGGTATTCTGTAAATGCTGATTACATCCTTTGGTTGATGATATTGTTGAATTGTTATATTCTCTTGCTCATTTTCTGTTAAGTAGTTCTATCAGTTGCTGAGAAAGGAGTGTAAAAGTGTTTAGTTGTAGCTGTGGATTTGTCTGTTTCTCCTTTCCATTCTATTAGTTTTTGTTTGATATGTTTTGCAACTCTTTTGTTTGGTGCATAGACATTTAGGAAAGCTATATCTTCTTGGTGGATTGACTCGTATTCTGTAATGTCCCTCTGTGTCCCTGGTAATTTTCTTTGCTCTAAAGTCATTTTTTTTTCTTTTCTTTATTTTATTTTTTAAAGTATAAATTTATTTATTTTAATTGGAGGTTAATTACTTTACAATATTGTATTGGTTTTACCATATGTCAATATGAATCCACCACAGGTATACATGTGTTCCCCATCTTGAACCCCCCTCCCTCCTCCCTCCCTGTACCATCCCTCTGGGTCATCCCAGTGCACCAGCCCCAAGCGTCCAGTATCATGAATCAAACCTGGACTGGCAACTCATTTCATATATGATATTATACATGTTTCAATGCCATTCTCCCAAATCTCCCCACCCTCTCCTTCTCCCACAGAGTCCAAAAGACTGTTCTATACATCTGTGTCTATAAAGTCATTTTTATCTAATGTCAATATAGCCCTCCTGCTTTTCTTTTTTTTTTTCCTCCTGCTTTCTTTTAAGGCTTGCATGATATATCTTTTACTTTCATCATATATATATATATTTTAAATTTCATTATCTTTGAAATGAGTTTCTTGTAGAAAATACATAGGTTATGTTTTTTTTTTTTTTTTATCACTCTGTCAAGTCAATCTCTATCTTTTAACTGGTGTGTTTAGATCAAGTTGTAATTATTGGTATGTTAGGGCTAGACCTGCCATTGTGTTTTCTGTTCATTCTGTCTTTTGTTTCTTTGTTTTCTTTGTCTTGTTTTCATGTAGATTACTTAAGTGTATTTTAGAATTCCATTTTGACTTATCTCTAGTGCTTTTGAGTGTGTCATTTTGTATGACTTTTTTAGTGGTCACTATATTATATATCCATAACTTATCCCCATGTATTCAGTTCAGTTCAGTTGCTCAGTCGTATCTGACTCTTTGTGACCCCATGAATCACAGCACGCCAGGCCTCCCTGTCCATCACAAACTACCGGAGTTCACTCAGACTCACATCCATCAAGTCAGTGATGCCATCCAGCCATCTCATCCTCTGTAGTCCCCTTCTCCTCCTGCCCCCAATCCCTCCCAGCATCAGAGTCTTTTCTAATGAGTCAACTCTTTGCATGAGGTGGTCAAAGTACTGGAGTTTCAGCTTTAGCATCATTCCTTCCAAAGAAATCCCAGGGCTGATTTCCTTCAGAATGGACTGGTTGGATCTCCTTGCAGTCTAAGGGACTCTCAAGAGTCTTCTCCAACACCACAGTTCAAAAACATCAATTCTTCGGTGCTCAGCTTTCTTCACAGTCCAACTCTCACATCCATACATGACCACAGGAAAAACCATAGCCTTGACTAGATGGACCACTGTTGGCAAAGTAATGTCTCTGCTTTTCAATATGCTATCCAAGTTGGTCATAACTTTTCTTCCAAGGAGTAAGCGTCTTTTAATTTCATGGCTGCAGTCACCATCTGCAGTGATTTTGGGGCCAAAAAAAAAAAAAAAGTCTGCCACTGTTTCCACTGTTTTCCCATCTATTTCCCATGAAGTGATGGGACCAGATGCCATGATCTTCGTTTTCTGAATGTTGAGTTTTAAGCCAACTTTTTCACTCTCCTCTTTCACCTTCATCAAGAGGCTTTTTAGTTCCTCTTCACTTTCTGCGATAAGGGTGGTGTCATCTGTATATCTGAGGTTATTGATATTTCTCCCGGCAATCTTGTTTCCAGCTTGTGCTTCTTCCAGCCCAGCTTTTCTCATAATGTACTCTGCATATAAGTTAAATAAGCAGTGTTACAATATACAGCCTTGACGTACTCCTTTTCCTATTTGGAACCGGTCTGTCGTTCCATGTCCAGTTCTAACTGTTGCTTCCTGACCTGCATACAGATTTCTCAAGAGGCAGATCAGGTGGTCTGGTATTCCCATCTCTTTCAGAATTTTCCACAGTTTATTGTGATCCACACAGTCAAAGGTTTTGGCAGTCAACAAAGCAGAAGTAGATGTTTTTCTGGAACTCTCTTGCTTTTTGGATGATCCAGCAGATGTTGGCAATTTGATCTCTGGTTCCTCTGCCTTTTCTAAAACCAGCTTGAGCATCTGGAAGTTCACGGTTCACATATTGCTGAAGCCTGGCTTGGAGAATTTTGAGCATTACTTTACTAGCGTGTGAGATGAATGCAATTGTGCGGTAGTTTGAGCTTTCTTTGGCATTGTCTTTCTTTGGAATTGGAATGAAAACTGACCTTTTCCAGTCCTGTGGCCACTGCTGAGTTTTCCAAATTTGCAACATTTTATTGGTATCAGTTAACTACATAAAGTTTTTCTTCTTTCATCTTTCTTTTAGCCTCCATATTTATGACTTTTAAAGTATTTTCTCTAAGTACATTGAAAGCCACGTCAAACATTATAATTTTTATGGCTTGAATCATCAAATTTAATTTTGAAAATGCAAAAAAGGAAGGAAAACCTACTGTATTTACCCATATTTTTGCTTACTGTGTTACTTCTTCCCTCTTGATAGTCCAAGTGATTGAAAGTCACTCAGTCGTGTCTGACTCTTTGCAACCCCATGGACTGTATGTAGCCTGCCAGGTTCCTCAGTCCATGGAATTCTCCAGGCCACAATACTGGAGTAGGTAGCTGATCCCTTCTCCAGGGGATCTTTCCAAGCCAGGGATCGAACCCAGGTCTCCCACATTGCAGGTGGATTCTTTGCCATCTGAGCCACCAGGGTCCAAATTCCTTCTATCTTTTCCTTTCTCTTCAGAAAACTTCCTTCAACCATTCTTTTAGTATAGGTCTGCTAGTGAAAAATTATTTTTCTTTTCATCTAAAACTGTGATTTCCCCCTCATTCCTAAAGGTTTTTTTTTTTTTTTTTCCTCCATTGGATACAGAATTTTTAGTTGGCAATTCTCTTGTTTCATCACTTAAAAAACATTCTGGCTTCTATGGTTTCTCATGAGAAATCGACTGTCATTGGAATTGCTATTCCCAATAGTTAAGGTTTCTTTGCTGCTGTTAAGATTTTAAAATTTATCTTCAGTTTTAACCAGTTTGGCTGATAAGTCCAGGAATGGATTTCTTTGGATTTATCCTGCTTGAGGTTTTCTCAACTTCTTGAATGTGTATGTTTGGTTTTTTGCTAATTTGGAGGCATTTTCAGCCATTATTTTTTCATATACTTTTACAGCTTCACCTTCTTTCTTTTCCCCTTCTAGGATTCTGATGACATAAATGTTAGATATATGTTATACTCCCATTGGACATTGAGGCTCTGTTCAATCTTCTAATCTATTCTCTCTCTGATGTTCAGAATTAAGTATTTTTTTGTTGTTCTATCTTCAAGTTCACTTATTCTTTGCTGTATCTTTTCCATTATGCTTTTTAGTCCATCCATTGAGCTTTTTTTTTTTTTAATATATTTAAGTTATTGCCCGTTTAGGTTCTAAAATTTCCATTTAGTTACTCTTAATTTGTTTTCTCAGATTTTCAGTTGTGTTGCTGAGACTTTCTATTTTTTGTTATAAATCTTTGCAAATTCTTATTGAAACATTTTTAAGATGGCTATTTTAAAATCCTTGTCAGATATTTCTAACATTTTTGGTATTTTGATGTTGGCATGTATTAACTCTTTTTTATCAAGTTGAGATTTTCCTGTTTTAAGAATAAGTGATTTTTTTATTGACACCTGGAGATTTTGATTATGTTATGACTTCTTATTTTGATCAAATCTTCTTTTGTAGCAGGCCTCCTCTGATACTGAGAAACAGAGGAAGTGGGGCGACTGCTTATTACTGCCAGGTGGGAATGAAAGTCCAGGTTCCCTACTCTGCTTCTGTTGACATTGGTTGGGGGAGTATCTCATTGTTCTTCCTGGGCAGGGATAAGGAATTGTAGGTTCCTACTGATAACACCCTGGTTTGGATGGGAAAGAGTGTTGTGGTAATGTTCCCCTCTTGGCCTCTACAGACACTGTAAGGTGAGTAGCTTCACTTCTGTTGGACAATGATGAGTCTTGACTCTTCACTGAAAGTGAAAGTGAGGTCGCTCAGTCATGTCCAACTCTTTGCGACTCCAATGGACTGTAGCCTATCAGGCTCCTCCGTCCATGGGATTTTCCAGGCAAGAGTGCTGGAGTGGATTGCCATTTCCTTCTCCAGGGGATCTTCTCAACCCAGGAATCGAACCCAGGTCTCCCACATTGCAAGCAGACGCTTTACTGTCTGAGTCACCAAGAATTCGCTAATTCCAATTAGGTGACTAAGCAGGGAGACTGAAGGAGAGATAGTCTAATTTCCCTTCTTGGCTTTTAATGCTTTGGGTAGAGTAGAATATAGTTGCATTTTTTTTCTGTGATGTTTGGCTGAAGTAGAGTGGTTATTATCTAAATGCTATCTGCCTTGCTAAGCTGCCCTTTTTATGGTCCTTTGGCTAGAGAGAGCAGGCTTTCCTAGGGACTTTTTTTGTCCATATCTCTGGTGTTCTTGGGTTACTGATTTCCCCAACATTGCTCTGATAAATGAAGCAAAAAGAAAGCCTAGGAAATCACTTCTATATTTTTCCATAGCTCAATGTTCTAAACCAGACTTCATTCTTTTTTTCACCTTTCAGAGTCTTTTTATGTATGTTTTATACATAAATTCCAGGGCTTTCAGTTATACTTAGCAAAAAGAATAGAGAAAAGCATTTGTGCTCCATCCACTCAAAAACAGAAGTTGCCTGTTTTAAAATCATTTTTCTCTGAAGAAATGAGTTTAACCTAGTGAAAGGATTTTTCTCCCTCTTTAAAATTTGAGATATTTTTATATTTCAAGCTGAAACTTAATTTTTATTATATTATTCTCAACTCAGCCAAAATCAATTCATTTGGCAGCACACTTAGGGAGATGCAACTTATTATTTGAAGATTGACTGTCTCATCTTTTTTAATCTTTAGAGAAAAAAAGTAAATTTGAGAATTTGCTGATATATTTCTATCATGAAAAAGGTGATACTTCATCATGGAAAAAAGAGACCCTTTTCAAATAACATAGCTATGATCTCTTCAGGAATATTCCTTGGATTACTTATGCATGTTATTGACCAAATGCCCTGCATCACTATTCTAATATTGCCATATTAAAAATGAAGTTGTGAATAAGTTTGCTTGTAGAGCAGAAAAATTAGATTACTATTACTTACATTGCCTGTTTTAAATGCTAGTAAAAATAAATCATCAATCGTTTTCTTCCCCCAGATGAGGGATATGTCTGCTAAATCTCTCCGACTCGTGCTGTCCACATTCAGCAACATACGGGAAGAGCTTGGACATCTTCAGAATGACTTGACAGTAACATTTATTTTGATTTTTCTTTCCAAAGATTTTCTAGTTCTTAGCTTCCTAACATATAAATCAAAGCATTCAGTCTGCCTTTTAAAAATGTAATACAATAATATTGTGCTCACCCAGATATAGTTATTTTCTTGCAACAGTTAATTGGGGTTGGAGGAGAGAAGTAAAGAGCTGTCCAGTGTGAAAATGAAAGAAACTTGGGTGCACACTTATTATTTAGTTTACCACTAAGGTAATTTAATGCTTAAAGCCAGGGAGTAGTTTGTAAAATTAGAATAATCTGACTCATTGATTGGGAACTTCCCCTTTTCTGTAATAATAAAGCATACTTTGAAGTTTTTTTGAATGCTTGAAAACTTCCAAGAACTAACATTTTCTGATTTCTATTTTAATTGGTGTTTTTCATGACATCAGCTAGTTATATTCAGAAGACTTTCCATACAGTGAATTACTCCTTGAGGACTTTGGAGTGGGGTTTTTTGTTTTTGGGTTCTGATGAATACATTCAGACTCTTAATTTGAAAATTCACAACCTGCTGGGATTAACAAGGAGTCTTTGTGGATGTAAGAAAAAAATGTTAAATAATCAGAAGGTTCTGCTTCATTGCACTTAGGATTCATCAATTCATCAAAATGTCTATCAATGCAGGTTTTAAAGTTTCAGTCATTTTGTATCCCATATTTTGATTAACTTTTAGAATTCCATTTTATTAAACAACTGCAAATGAAATAAGTGCTTATTTAAACATTTCAATGAAAAAAGATCTTTGTATTATGTAACTGTTGACAAGTTTCTGTAATTCTGAGTCATAACAAATAATTTTGGTTCTAGTCACTGGAAAATGATAAGATAAGACTTGAGAAAGACTTGGCATTCAAAGAAACTCAAATAAAAGAGTATGAAGAACTCTTGGCATCAGTGAGAGCTGATAATCGCCAACAGCAGGTAATTGACATTTTCATTGATAATAAATTAGATTGATAGTTTTTCATATGCACAGTTAGCACACTGGATTTATGAGATATAATCCAATTAAAATATGATGAAATAATTTGTTCATATGAGAATTGAGAGGCCTTGGGTATTTCCAGTTACTGAAGTCCTGTCAGAAAAAAAAAAAAAAATATATATATATATATTAATATATATATATATATAATATATATCTCTCTTAAGTATTTTAGATATGAAGTATAAACAATTCACAATTTTCTATGCTGTTAGGTGACAAAAACTGTATAAATATTGAATATCTAAGTTCAATCATTTGGTCTACTAGTGTATTGCTAAAAAGGTTTTTGTAGATCTTAACACGTTTGTGCAATGAGTAATTGAATGAATGAACTCTAAAAGTTTTCTATAGATATCTGAGCAGAGATGATTCTTTGGAAATCATAGTAAATCTCTAGGGCTGATCCACTCCTAAAATTTGCTCCTGTGACAATC
Source organism: Bos indicus (assembly GCF_029378745.1). NCBI lineage: Eukaryota > Metazoa > Chordata > Mammalia > Artiodactyla > Bovidae > Bos > Bos indicus. The sequence goes on from NC_091789.1 coordinate 72,778,633, forward strand.
CCACATTTTGATTGAGTTTCCAATTGTTACATAATCAGGCATAGGGTTATTTTGGTACCTACTGGAAGGTAGGTTATCATATTGCCAAGGAGTAGCAAGAGTTTGCTAAATTGGTACACTGAAAATTCATCTAATCTCGATTCCTTCTCACTCAAGAAGGTAAGTGAGAGTAATATCTTTCATAGCTGACTTAACTTACCATTTAAGGATAAATATATAAGCAAACTGGGCATGGAAAAATATTTGCTTTGTTTCATTGAATTAATCAACTAAAAGCACTCTCTCCTAAAAAGTAAAATCCATTTGTCTTATTTATTATGTATTCTTTACAGCAAGGATGTCAAGACTCCACCTCAAAATGCCAAGCATTGGAAGAACACAATCTCTCTCTTCGACATACGCTGTCAGACGTAGAATATAGACTAAAAGAGTTGGAATACTGTAAGCGTAATTTAGAGCAAGAGAATAAAAATCTGAGAATACAGGTATTCAAATTTTGTTTTAAGCATGTGCTATTGCCTTAATTATACCATTGGTTATATATACATCTATGTGCTGTGCTAAGTTGCTACAGTCATGTCTGACTCTTTGCGACTCTATAGACCATAGTCCCCCAGGCTCCTCTGTCCATGGGATTCTCCAGACAAGAATACTGAAGTGGATTGCCATGCCCTCCTCCAAGGGATCCTCCTGACCCAGGGATTGAACCTGTGTCTTTTAGCCTGCACTGGCAGGCGGGTTCTTTACTACTAGTGCCACCTGGGAAGCCCATATGTGTGTGTGTGTGTGTGTGTGTGTGTGTTTGTGTGTGTGTATCCAATTCAATGCGAGAAAACACATAGACTGCTTTCTCATGATTTCACATGCAGTTATGTCTTAACTCACTGCCATTTCAGCTGTATAATGAACTTCCAAAAAAATCCATCTGATTGTTTCAATGTTTTGTTTAATTATGTGTTTTTTATCTATCAATGTTTTGTAATATCATATGCATTTCCTTCATAACAGTCTAATTACAGAAAATTATTTTGCCTTGTGTAGGTTTCTGAGACTTGCACAGGCCCAATGCTGCAGGCTAAAATGGATGAGATTGGCAACCATTACATGGAAATGGTAAAAAACTTAAGAATGGAGAAAGACAGAGAGATCTGCAAACTAAGGGTATGTAGATCCTACACTGCATAAATGTACAGGTCAGCACAGACTTTCTAATAAGATAATGTTATTTTCAAGTTTAAAGCTACAAACAAAAATCAACTGAAGGTAGACTGATAGGAGTATGTTGTAGAACTTTTTGTTAAATACGTATCATTGTGTAAAGAATACTGTTAAATTGTTTTTTTTTTTTTTAATTTAGCTTCATCTTTTCTAGGAAAGAAAAAATGTTAAGTTGGGGTTGTTGGTTTTTTAATTTTGATTAATTTATTTGGTGATGGGGGAGAGGGAACATTTTATGATCCTACCTGAAGTTTGCTCTATGCAGGCAAGAATAACTTTCAAGATTGTCCAGTGAAGCCACATTTGAATTCATAAAAATCTTTCTTTGACTTTGAGGGGTGATACATAGCAAGAGCTTTGTCAAGTGCAAGGATAAAACTGTTGAATTATGTACCTGTAATTGGCATCAAAATCAAAGTGATATTTGTGAGAATAATTGTACATTGCCTTATTTTGTCATTCTAGGTCAAATTGACTAACCCTTAAGTTACTGATACAATTACAATAGTAATTACAATTACTAATTGTAGTTATATAACTCAAATATTTTAATATAAAAATTGACCACATAGTTTTTTTTTTTGCAAATATAATGTATAGTCTTTACCAAAAATCAAAATGAAACAAAATAGAATTTGTTCAAAAGGAAATCAACTTTTCTTGCAGATTTCGTCCACTGGTTTCTTTTCCATCAGAATGTTACTAATAACACTTTAACATAACAGTCATCTGTGCATATATAATACAGTAAAGAAGGAAATGAACAGGATTTGGAGTCAGAAGACCTGTCATGGAGTTGCAGCTGTGTTGCTTACTAGCTGTTGCTCCTTTGTATGATTTAACATCTCTGGACCTCATTTACCTGTTTTGTAAATAAGGTTTATAATAACACTTATCTCAGAGGGCTGCTATGAGCACTGAGAGAAGTTATGCAGGAGGAATATGTTGTTAAGTGCAAATCATGATATAATATTAGTTACTGACTTTTCCTTAATTAGTATTTGAAGGAATATAAAGTACCTGTTTTCTTAGCTTTATTTTAATTCTGTTGCCTAGGATTTTTACTTACATAATGCCTAAGCCTAAATAGTAAAGTCAACTTTAAAAAGTGAGAAATTCCTAATTGGTATTTCAATTTGTATTCAACATTTATAAAACTTCAAATGTTTATAACTATTGGTATTTTACTCTTCATTTCATAACTAGCTTTATGACTTTCTGCCACTTAACCTCTTTGGAACTCAGTTATCCATTTTGTTAAATGAGAATTATAATAGTTCTAAGTTCTTTTTAAATCCTTAGACTCAATTAAATCAGTACCAAAAAGATGTTTCAAGAAGAGAAGGAAGCTGCAATGATTTTCAATTCAAGATTCATGAACTGACAAGTTTGCTGGAAGAGAAAGATTCCCTTATAAAGCGTCAGTCAGAGGTAACAGAGAAGGGGTCAAGGTGGAGAGGAACCATACAACTCAGCCATGTGGGATAAATAATTTCCACAAACTAAGAAAAGACATATTTCCAAGACTTAATTTATTCATAAAGAAGAATGTGAATGACTATGAAGAAGTAAAAGGCTCTATTTCAGGAGAAATAATTCAAAGGAAAGATAGAATTGAAGCAAAAAATATTATGCTTTTAATATTTTTAAAATGTTGATTTTCTACTTCATTAGCAATGAAACTTCCAATAAGACTGAGTTTCTTCAGTAAGGGACTTTGTTATATTCCTTTCTACGAGTATAGTATATAGCCCAAGTTCTGTTATAAAATAGGTACTGAAGGAACAAAGTATCCAAAATAGTGGTTAATATCATATTGCTGTTATTGAACAAATGGTACTTGTAGTAATGTTCAGTAATAGATTATCTTTTAGGAAACAATATCTGTTCCCATATTGCAGTTTCAATGCTTTTCTGCTATAGTTATACTTTTTAATCTTTTGCCACAGAAATTTTCACATATTCACCTTGAGAATCATGCCCATTCTATCTCATGTTATCCCTTAAGTACAGAAATCCTATACCAGTTAGTGGATTCTTGCAGAGACTTATAATGTAACTTAATTAGGTATCATGAAGCAAGATTATATGGAATTCAACAAGTAGGATTGGAATATTCTTACCTCAAGGCTAAAAAGGAAGGGAAAAATTATTCTTAGAACCTTGTTAAATGATCAGAAATACCTCTTACCTCATGTTTGTACTGTTTTCAAATGGTTATATTGTCTTTTATTTCTAAGGAACTCTCGAAGTTAAGACAAGAAATATATTCATCTCATAACCAACCCTCCAGTGGTGGAAGGACAACTATTACAACTAAAAAGTAATGTTATTTTTAATGAAATTTGGATATGATTTTGGTTATGTTATAATCCAAGTTGTAGCATGTTTACTTGATATATACACCCCTAGACAGAATTTGATGTTTTCTGCTGGCCAGTAATTCTACTGAGGAATGAATGTTCACAAAAAGATGATAAAATTCAACAGCACACTTTCACTGTATTTATAATGCATTAAATACAATGAAAGTAAAAAGCAAATAATTCATTGTTTAACCAACCATATTAGTCAGGAATCTTTCAGTTGTACATGCCAGAAACGCAGCTTAAACTGGGAATTGGTTAATCCACTTAACTGGGATTGCTTGTTGTCCAAATGGATTTGTGTGATCAAAATATGTCTTCAGAAATCTGTCTTTATCTTTTGGCTCTGTTCTTTCCTGCATAGACATCATTATTCTTAGGCAGCATCTCTTCTTATGTAATCAATATGACCATAACTTACATTGCAAAATCAAATAGAAAGTGACTCTTTATGAATACATTCAGCAACAATCAACTTTGGATATTTCATAAAAATGGAATAATGCAAAATGTAATCTTTGGAAACCGAAATCTTTCTCTTTGCATGTTTTCAAGATTCATCTGTGGTTTAGCATGTGTCAGTATTTCATTGATTTTTGTTACTAAATAGTATTCCATTTTATGGATGTATATACCATTTTATTTATCCATTCATCAATTGATGGAAATTTGGGCTGTTTTCAGTTTTGAACAATGCTATTGTAAATATCTGTGTTCAAATTTGTGTATAAATATGTGTTCATTTCTTTTAAGTATATACCTAGGAGTAGAATTGCTGAGCACATAGTAACTCTGTTTAACTTTTTGGAGAACTCCTAAATTTTTCCAAAGCAGCTGCACCACTTTATACCTGTTAGCATTTGCCTTATATATTGAGTTGCTCCTATATTGGGTGCATAAATATATACAATTGTTATGTCTTCTTGGATTGATCCCTTGATCATTTTGTAGTGTTCTTCCTTGTCTCTTGTAACAGTCTTTATTTTAAAGTCTATTTTGTCTGATATGAATGTTGCTACTCCAGCTTTCTTTTGATTTCCATTTTCATGGACCATTTTTTTCTACTCCCTCACTTTCAGTCTGTATGTGTCCCTAGGTATGAGGTGAGTCTCTTGTAGACAGTATATACATGGGTCTTGTTTTTGTATCCATTCAGTCAGTCTATGTCTTTTGGTTGGAGCATTTAATCCATTTACATCTAAGGTAATTATCAACTTTTATGTTCCTATTGATATTTTATAAATTGTTTTGGGTTTGTTTTGTAGGTCTTTTCTCCCTTCCTTTCCTCTTTTGTTCTCTTCTCTTGTGTTTCTTGCCTAGAAAGTTTCCTTTAGCATTTGTTGCAAAGCTGGTTTGGTGGTGCTGAATTCTTTTAGCTTTTGTTTGTCTGTGAAGCTTTTGATTTCTCTGTTGGGTCTGAATCAGACCCTTTCTGGGTAGAGTATTCTTGGTTGTAGGTTTTTTCCCCCTTTCATTACAAATATATCCTGCCACTCTCTTCTGGCCTGCAGAGTTTCTGCTGAAAAATCTGCTGATAACCTTATGGGGATTCCTTTATATGTCGTTTGTTACTTTCACCTTGTTTATTTGAATATTTTTTCTTTGTATTTAATTTCTGTTTGTTTGATTAATATGTGTCTCGGTGTGTTCTTCCTTGGGTGTATCCCATATGTGACTCTGCACTTCCTGGGCTTGGGTGACTATGTCCTGTCCCATGTTAGGGAAGTTTTCAACTATAATCTCTTCCAATATTTTCTCAGGCCCTTTCTCTTTTTCTTCCAGAACCCTTTTAATTCAAATGTCAGTGCATTTAATGTTGTCCCAAATGTCTCTGAGACTGTCCTAATTTCTTTTCATTCTTTTTTCTTTGCTTTGTGGCAGAGATTTTCACCATTCTGTCTTCCAGGTCACTTATCTGTTTTTACACCTCAGTTACTCTGCTATTTTTTCCTTCCAGTGTATTTATTTCAGTTCTTGTCTTGTTCATCTATGTTTATTTGTTTTTTAGTTCTTCTAGGTCTTTGGTAAACATTTTTTGCATCTTCTTGATCTCTGCCCCCATTCTTTTTCCGAGATCTTGGGACATCTTTACTATCATTATTACTCCAAATTCTATTTTAGATAGATTGCTTGTCTCCTCTTCATTTAGTTGTTTTTGTAGAAGTTTATCTTGCTTCTTCATCTGTAACATATTTCTTTGTCATCTCATTTTGTCACTTACTGTTTATGGTCTCCTTCCGACAGTCTGCATGATCATGGTTCCTCTTGCTTCTGGTGTCTGCTTCCTTGTGGGTGAGGTTGGTCCAGAGGCTTGTTCCATTATCCCCTTGATAGGGTGATCAGAGCTTGCCCTACATGTTGCGTGTCCTAGATATTGCTATTTGGTTGTCACTGCCCTGTCAGGGGTGGGGTCTCTTCCCTAGTTGTCAGAGTAGAGACCCCCAGATCTGTTTCTTAGCTGTGTTTCTGATCTGTGGTATAGGATAGATAGGATTGAAGCACTCCCACTGGGAGAGAAGCCACTGAGTATTCCTCCTCTGGAGGTGTTCACCTGTCAATGTGCTCTGTTGTGTCCCCTTTTGCCTGAGCTTACAAAGTACAATATTGTTGGTGGTGTTCTTGGTCCCACCTTAACTGTGGGCATGCAAGCAACTGGCCCTGGTGACTCTTAGGCATTGTTTTCATCAGGCCATTGGCTCAGATCCACTGAAGTCAGGTCCTAGGACTGCATCAGCTATGCACCTGGACCCACCATGGGAACTACAGAGGCAGCTCATATTCTGGTCTGCCCCAACCTTCACATGTACATGCCCACAAAGCCCACAGCTGCTAAGTTAGACCCCTCCCAGCTACAAGAACACTTGTCCTTTCAGATGTTTCACATGCACTGAATTTAGGAAGCTATCAGTGGAGATGTAACTGAAGTTTTCACAGCTGCTAAGAGAGATTTCACCACTTCTTCCTTAGTCACACATCCCCTGGTTTCAGCCCCTTTGGGCAGATTTCCTAGTAGGGGGAGCTATCTGTGTCCTCCTAGGACAGCATAGGCAGGTCCTGACTCCCACTGATGGATTTTCTAGAGAAGCAAGTTTACCTATACGCTCCCAGGACAATGGGACAGCTCCTGGAACTCACTCATGGATTTCCTAGTAGCAAGAGCTATCCATGCTCTCCTGGGACAGCAGGGCAGTTCCAGCATCTGCCTGCAGGTCTGGAAGAGGTGGCCAGTGTCTGCCTCTGGAGCCCAAGATGGTGATGGTGACCCATGCCAGTCCCCAGGCCTCCTCTAGGCAGTGTACTGTGCCTGGGAGCACTCACAGGCAAAGAAGCTCTTATGGTGGTCCCACCCCTCTCCTCATGTGCCTCCCAGTAATGGTGCCTTCTTTCTCTGGTGGGCTCAGGCTTCTTCCTAGTACACCTAAACCTAGTTAGGTGTAGTTTCCACACCTAACCCTGGTCCTCTCCCTGAGATTGAGCTCTGAAATCTGAACTTCAGCACCCAAGCCCCCCTCTCACTGACAGAAGAGTGTCTCAAGTTGGAGAACATAGATTGGCAGTGCTGACCCTCTGTATAGGTTACTTTTGCCTTCCACAAACCTGTTGCTGCTCTCTCCCTCTTAGGCTCCAAAAGTCTCCCTCTGTCCAGTATGATCTTTCCACTGGTGAGGAGACTTCTCAAGGTGTGGGAAATTTTCTTCCTTCACAGCTCCCTCCCAACGGTGCAGGCCTCATCCTGATTTCTTCTTTTTCTTTTAGTCCTACCCAATTATGCAGAGGGTTTTTATTAAGTCTTTTTTGGGGATATCTGAGGTCTTCTGTGACTGTTCTTTTGTCATCATACCCCTTTTTATGTTTTCAAGACAAAAGATTTCTCTTTAAATTTTTAAAAATTGTGATATAAACGTATAACATTATTTTAGTTTTGGATATACAACACAGTGGTTCACTATGTATATATTTCTAAGTGATCACCATAATAAGTCTAGTTAATACCCATTACCATCCATAGTTACAAATTTTTTTGTGATAAGAACTTTTAAAGATCTAATCTTTTAGCAACTTTCAAATACACAATACAGTTTTATTAACTATAGTTACCATACCTGTCATTACATTCCAATGTATTTATTTTGTAACTGGAAGTTTGTACCTTTTGACCACTTTCACCCATTTTTCCCACCCCCCACTCCTCCACCTCGGGCAACCAGCAATATGTTCTCTTTACCTATGAGGTTTTTCTTTTTTAGATCCCACGTACAAGTGAGATAATATGGTATCTGTCTGTCTCTGTCTGCCTTATTTCATTTTGCATAATGCCCTCTAGGTCAATCCATTCTGTTGTAAATGGTAGGATTTCCTTTATTTTTTGGCCGAATGATATTCCAGTGTGTGTGTATGTTGTGTGTCTTGAATATACAATACATATTTTTTTAATTTTTTAATTTTATTTTTTAACTTTACAATATTGTATTGGTTTTGCCATATATCAAAATGAATCCACCACAGGTATACATGTGTTCCCCATCCTGAATCCTCCTCCCTCCTCCCTCCCCGTACCATCCTTCTGGGTTGTCCCAGTGCACCAGCCCCAAGCATCCAGTATCGTGCATCAAACCCGGACTGGTGACTCGTTTCATATATGATATTATACATGTTTAAATGCCATTCTCCCAAATCATCCCACCCTCTCCCTCTCCCACAGAGTCCAAAAGACTGTTCTATACATCAGTGTCTCTTTTGCTGTCTCGTATACAGGGTTATTGTTACCATCTTTCTAGATTCCATATATATGCATTAGTATACTGTATTGGTGGTTTTCTTTCTGACTTACTTCACTCTGTATAATAGGCTCCAGTTTCATCCACCTCATTAGAACTGATTCAAATGTATTCTTTTTAATGGCTGAGTAATACTCCATTGTGTATTTGTACCATAGCTTTCTTATCCATTCATCTGCTGATGGACATCTAGGTTGCTTCAATACTTTATTTATCCATTCTAACATTGATGGACACTTACACTGATTTTATGTCTTGACTATTGGTAAATAATGTCACAATGAACATTAGAGTGCAGATACCTTTTAGTGTTTTGATTTCCTTCTTTTAAATACCCAGAAGTTAAATTGCTAGATCATATGATAGTTCTATTTTTAATTTTTTGAGGAACCTCAATACTGTTTTTTTTTTTATTTTTTAATTTTACAATATTGTATTGGTTTTGCTATATATCAACATGAATCCACCACAAGTATACACATGTTGCACCAGTTTGCATTCCCACCAACAGTGCAAAAGTTTCCCTTTTTTCCACACCCTTGCCAACACCTGCTATTTCTTGTCTTTTTGATAATAGCCATTTTAAGACAGATATGAGGTGATATCTTTCTTGATATCTTTAAATTGTGTGCTTTCTTTGTTTGCTAAGCAATCTGGTTAGAACTATATCAATTTTAGTGATATTCTTGAAGTTATTTTCATTATTGTATTTTATCTGTTTTATTGGTTTATTAGGTATATTTCTTTTTTTATGACTGCTGTAAGTTTTAAAGTATTCTTTTTTATATTATCACAGTTTGTCCTCAATAATGTATCTCATCACATGTAGCATAGAAATTTTATGGTAGTATACTTCCATTTTCCCATGATCTTTTTGCTATTTCTGTTATCTATATTTACTTTTACATATATTTTAAACCTTCATATACAGTATTATATTGCTCTAAATAGTAAAAATTATTTTTAAAATATTAAAACATGAAAAACAATGTTTTAAATTTACTCACATATGTATCATTTCTAGTGCTGTTCATTCTTTTGCTCAGATTCAAAATTACCATCTGATAATCATTTTCCATACTTCAATATTTCTCACCATACTGTTCTGCTGGTGAAGACTTTTCTTGGCTTTTTATGTCTGAAAACAGTTGTAATTTTGCCTTTATTATCCAAAGTTATTTTTGCTGTATGTAGAATAGTAACTGGTACTTCCAGTACTTTAAAGCTGTCATTCCACTGTCTTCTGACTTTCATTATGTCTAATATGAAGTTTGATGTTAATTTTATGATTATTTCTCTTAGTAATGCTTTTTTTCCTGTTTATGAGATACTTTATCACTGGTTTTCAGCAATTTGATAATGATGTGCCTCTATGTGTTTTTCTTCATCATTATTTTTCTTGTTCTTCATTGAGCTTCTTGGATCTCTGTGTTTAGTTTCTATCAAATTTGGAAAGAATTATATCGTTATTTCTTCAACTATTTTTTTCTCCTGCTAATCCTATAATCCAGGATATATAATCCTATATCCTGTAATCCTTCAATTATGCATATATGAGGGCACCTGATATTTTACATGGCTAACTCATACTCTGTATATCTTTTTCAGTCTTTTTTTTTTTCTCTTGTGTTTGATTTTGGATAATTTGTCCTGATGTCTTCAAATTTAGTAGGATTTTCTTCTGTGCCTAATCTGTTGTTAATCCCACACAACATTAATTTCATCTTTATAAATCTGATGTAGATCATTGTATTTTCAATCTTTCTCACTGTGTTCATGCTTTCCTCCAACTTACTAATTATACACTTTATATATTTCTTTATATTTCTAGTAGATGAAACCTTGCTTATTTGTCATTTCTTGGTTTGTTTCTAATTCACTTTTTTCTTCATCATTATTCATATATTCCTGCTTCATTCCATACCTACTGATTTCATATTGAATGCCATATATTTTGATTTTACATATTTGAGTTCTGGATATTTTTTATAACACTAAGAATTTAGGAGGTTTGTTCTGAGATGAGGTTAGGTTATTTGGAAACAGTGTAATAATTTCAAGTTTTGTTTTTAAACTCTTAGAACAACTTGCAGTCTAGGACCAGGTCATCCCACTACTAAGGCAGTAGTAGTGTTTTGTAGTATTTGCCTGATGCCCTCAAGTATTAGGAAGTCTTTTCACTCTGGTTACTGGAACACAGACTGGAGTTCCCTTCACCAGGTGAACTCCAGGAATTTTTTTTTTTTTTCTAATTTTATTTTTAAACTTTACATAATTGTATTAGTTTTGCCAAATATTTTAAGACTGTTCCTTTTCAGTGGTTCTTACCCCAGCCTCAGTAGCTTTTTCACATGCCTATACTGATCAGTACTCACCCAAAGACTTGTAGGGGAATGCTCTACAGATCCCTTCACCTCTCTCCAACTGTATAGCTCTCTCCTGTCTGGTATTCTGTTCTACAAATTCTCACTCCAGGCAGTGTGGTAGGCTCTTGTAGGGCTTATGCCATTTGTTTCCCTTCTTTGGGATCATTGTCTTGTGCTGCCAGTGGTCCATCATTGCCAGAAGCAGAAATACTTCCCTCTTATTCTCTTGAAAATAATAGTAGTAAATCTGTGTACACTAAGAGGAGATTTTCTTTTTAGAAAAAGTTAAAAGTCATTCAGAGCCAAATTAAATAAGGAAAGACAAAGTAGGAATGACTAAAAAGTAATGAAATTATTTTCTTGTCCAGCCTATAAACTAACTTTTGTTTTTCTATATAGGTATAGGACACAGTATCCAATCCTAGGCCTCTTGTATGATGACTATGAATATATACCGCCAGGTAGTGATACAAAAACTATTGTGATTGAGAAAACAGAAGACAAATGGACTTGTGTAAGTTCATGGGACATTTCTAGAGTATATAATTACTGAGAAAAAATCCTAAGGCCATTGCATTTGGTTAGCAGAGTTTCTCAGCCTCAGCACTATTAATATTTGGGGCTGGATAATTTGATGTGGGTGACTGCCCTGCACATTGTAGGACATTGTAAAACTATGTAGAATCTGATTTTTAACACTACGACAGCCTTTTTCTTATGTTAAAATCTTAAGTACTGAAAGCAGGTAAGACTAATCTATGGTTTTAAAAGTCAGGAAGTGGTTGGTTTTCTTTGAGGGTTGGCACCCAATTGGAAGGAAACATAAGGAGGACTGCTGCTGCTAAGTCACTTCAGTCGTGTCCGACTCTGTGCGACCCCACAGACGGCAGCCCACCAGGCTCCGCCATCCCTGGGATTCTCCAGGCAAGAACACTGGAGTGGGTTGCCATTTCCTTCTCCAATGCATGAAAGGGAAAAGTGAAAGTAAAGTCGCTCAGTCGTGTCCAACTCTTTGCGACTCCATGGACTGCAGCCCACCAGGCTCCTCTGTCCATGGGATTTTCCAGGCAAGAGTACTGGAGTGGGCGGCCACTGCCTTCTCCAATAAGGAGGACTACTGGGGTAATAATAATATGCTCTTTCTTGATCTGACTAATGGTTGCATATATGTGTTGAGTTTAGGAAAATTCATTTAGTTGTACACCTATATGTGTACTACTTCTAAGTTTATTGTATTTCAATAAAAGTCTTAAAATGCCTAAGTATATCATGATTAGCAACAGATAAATATATGTCAATCAACTATTCTGTAGAACCTTTTGAGGAAAATTTTAAATGTAGATTTATAGTTAATAAAATACTGGAGGTGTATAATTAATAAATTACTGCAGATATAATTAATAAAATTAAACACCTGTTAACTCACTTTGAACAATTATCTTTTGGTTGAACAAGCTCAAATATTTGAATAAACTAAAAAAAATTCAAAAAGCTGTTAACTCTGAAGCCCTTCTCTAACTATGGTCAAATCATTAATCATGTATATATGATTATATATCATCAGTGGAAGCAACCAACATTCAGTAACCCTAAAATAAAAATAATTTGAACTTTGAAATATATTTTAATATAATGTATTTCTTAGGTCATTAATTATTGAGAATTACTTATTACTATTATTCCCCAGAGGTGGCATAGATGTGCTGCTGCTGCTAAGTCGCATCAGTCGTGTCTGACTCTGTGCGGACCCCACAGACAGCAGCCCACCAGGCTCCCCCGTCCCTGGGATGTGAGGACCTGCCAAATAAAGGTCTACAGAATAATAGTAGTTACATTTCCCTTCATTAATAGCATATGGCAATGAACATCAAATTTGATATTTGAAGGTACTAGATACTATTAGCAAGTTCAAAATATATTTAAGTTTACAGATGATAGATGTGTATTTATCAACAGAGACTTTTGGATATATTTAACCTCTAAATATGACACCAAGGAGTAAATCTACTTAAATCTTCCTCCTCTGTGCTTAAAGTCATTTGAAAACTATACCTTGACTAAAGTCAGATAAATCATTGTGTCATTGACTATACATATAAAAAAGTGCCAAACAGTGCCATGTATTTCCTTTGGTATTATTCATATCAATGTACATAGTTTTTATAACTTTGTTCATATAATTATAATGTCTTAATTATAAGCCAGTTCTAAATTATTTTTTTTCTTTTCTAGCCATGAATGAATCTCCAGCTCAAAGGAATTTTTTTGTGTCTTCATTAGTATTTTACTTTTTCATAACAAAAGCCAATCAATATTTAAGCCATGCTATAACCCTGCAAGTCTAATGGAATTAATTAGTTATACAGATGACAGTTTCTCCAGCCATTTATAAGGCCTGAATCCTTTCTATCACATTTTTGTATTCAATATAGCAACATACTAATTTTTAAAACTCAATTACAAACTGCAGGACTTAATCCACTCTTTTTCAATAGGGTGCTTCCTAGACAGAGTTAATTTTTTTGGGGTAGAGATTTTACAAGTTATCTCACTAGAAGTTTTCCTATGATATTAGAATGCAGTTTAGCTGAAGGAGCAAATACTATTTTTTAATGACAACAACAAAAAGCAATATTATTGAATTAAAAGAAACAGTTTAGTGCATGGTATATACAGAATATATTTGTTTTTCTCATATTAAACCTTGTGATTAAAATAGATAATTTATTACATGTACAAAGGAGTTACATTTATACTTCTTTGAGATAAAACTAAATCAAAGGTGGTGGTTAATTTCATTTATTAGGGGAGTGGGATAATATTTTAAAAAATACATAAGTCTACTAGATTGTACATTATGGTATTATGGGTCTAAGTACTTGTCAGTGGCTTGGCAAATCTGTCTTTTGAAGCATATCAGCCCCAAATGAGCACACCCACTTTCTTAAAAACAAATAACACTATATTGCAGTAGAGAGTGGAAGGAAGGTGGTCTTTTTTTAAAAATAGTGGCAGACAAAACAACATTGAAATACTGTGTAAAAGTGAAACACTTGATATCTGTATTCTACTTGGGAGAAAGACATCTTATCATAAAATATTTAATGTACTTTGAAGTTGGTTGATTAACTGGGTTCTAATGATCTTATAAAGTGAACTAAAGTATTTTCTAAATATATTAGTAGATATGAATGAACTTTTAAAATTTCAACCCCTTTGGTTAAAGTTAAGAATTAGCAAAAATTAAAATGTTTGTATTTGACAAAGTATAGATTCAGGTAACAAATAAATTTGGATTTATATGTGAATGAGGTTTTGCACTGAAATGTCTTTGCAAATATCTATATATAATTCTGTCATTCTTTATAATTATATTCTAATAATTATCCATTATACTAAGAAACTGTTAAGATAGGAACATATGAGGAACTATACTGAATCAAACCACAAATGAAAAGAAAAATGTTTTTAATATTTATATAAATATTCAAGTTAGTCTTGATACGAAGCAAAAAGCCTTATTTTCCTAATATTCTGACTAAAATGTTAAGCTCTGTAATGTGGGTTGGTACAATTCTAATCTTATTAGTGTTTTGTAACAGAATGAGCTATATAGTCCTTATCTTTATTCCCTTAGTATAGGAACAACAGAAATTTCTCCTCTGCTAACTACTCATATATGTAACTGTAACAAAATTATGCCTTGTTATCTCCCCATTATACATTATGTAAGTTTTTAGTAGCCTGATAGAAAAGTGCTACAATAACTTTTAAAATTAGAATAAATGTGATTTTCCTAAACTACTCATATAAAAATAACAGTGCCCCAAATTTGGGCTCACTTGATCCATGCATAGCGAGAGAATGGGGGGTTATAACAAGGTGATTATTATACTTAACACAGTTATATGTATGTATTTCTTTTCTAATTTTTGATTAAGTTCAATAGAAACATGTGATTGTTTTCCTAAGTTTCACACAGCTTATCTCTGAAAACTGCAGATATTGTCAGGTGAGGAATGCTTGTTTATCTAAATTTTGTTCCAGCATATTTTACTTTAGATGTTGAATAAAATGGGAGACTGTGCAATGACATGCAAAGTTAATTTAAATGTATAAATAAAATATGTATCTATATGGTTTTTGTGGAAGTCCTAGTAGGAAACATGCAGTATGGATGTTTAGCTTACCTGTACATTTTGGTCAGAAAGTTACTATTCACATGAATGTTTATGTTAGGCTAACAAGCACCACAATAGAAAACTCTGATGTAGATTACTAGAGACAACACTTTAACATAGTTGGACCTCTCAATGATGCAGTTTTCTGTTTAAAATGAGAAATTTCTTCGCTTACGAACCTAGTCCTCTAAATTTCATAATTCAGTAAGTTCATAACTAGATGCCATAAAACATTCTTCCTATTTTTGTAATGGTGCTTTAACTGTAATACTTTGTCTACAGAAACAGTACAAAAGGGACAAAATAAAAGCTCAAAAAATTGCATGCTACCACTCAAGTTAGATCACTTTAACAAAAAGTCATTCTCACTTCTTTCTCATTACTATAATCCACAAAGATAACATTGTGCAGGCATAGTACCCATGAAAGTAAATAATAAGCTGTGAAAAGACTTCCCTGCAAGGTCTCTCCCCCACCAGACACCATTACTAAATTTATTGGATTTCCACAGTACTTTTTTGTCCAGTAAAAAAATGCAAAAGTACTTTTTTATCCATCTTAGGATAAATAAAATATATTTAAAAAATAAATAACAGAATAAACCACCACATCTGTATTATAAAACCATTTATCTTTAGTGACAAAACAAGACATACCACTTTTAAGCCTACAGAACAACACTGGAATAGTAATATGACATAACTACATGATAGCCAGGCAGTCTTGGTAGTCTTGGATCAGTCTCTTGTATATGAAATATTAAGTCCCGGGTCTTTATGTTTGGCTTCCTTCCCATTTTTTTGTTATTAAAGTTTATGTTCCAGACATTCTTTATGTCAAGGGATAGACTTTATAACATATTACTTTAATAGCTGGTTTGCTAACAGAATCAGTATTGAATACTCCTTCCCTAAGTGTGCCAAAATATAATAAATCAGACCAATTTCTTAAAATGGGACAATATATAAATTTTTTGAAGTAGTTTCCTAAAGGGGTCTGATGTGCCAGCTATGTTATGATGGGTAGGCTGGGATCTAGACTGGGTGGCTGGGAGTTACATTATGGGTTAAATAGTTCCAATACTGCCAACTGGTCCAAATTTTAAAATGGAGGTTTCCCTTTGGAATAGTTACTTGGGTAATGCTCAAAGAGAGAGGCCTAGCAACTGGAACAAATCAGGTGAAAACATTTTTGAGATACCTAGTCCTAGAGCCTTGACCCTACAAAATCTAGAAGTTCTTCTATAGGGCCTCTAGATCGCTAATAACAATAGGCAGTTCCTATCTAAGAGGTTCCAAGGTTCTAAGAGAACTTTGTTAACCAGTATCAAATTTACAAGCTAATTCTTTTGGTAAGACAGGGTGGAATTATCTTGTGATATTCTAGGGTTCTAATCTAGTTCTGCATTTTCTCTAAATGAAATCTTATGAGTCCTAAAAGTTTTATTTGACAGAATTCCAGTTCTAGCCAGTTCTCACAATAAAGGTAACTAGAAAGAGCTGGCCAAGAAGATTGTTTAGTTCCCCTGCCTTCATGTGAGATGTCTTCTTTTTCTGGAAGTAAGCGTATTTAAGAACTGTGTGATATCTTCCTTCAAAAATTCTTAAAACTATGC
Source organism: Bos indicus (assembly GCF_029378745.1). NCBI lineage: Eukaryota > Metazoa > Chordata > Mammalia > Artiodactyla > Bovidae > Bos > Bos indicus. The sequence goes on from NC_091789.1 coordinate 72,795,157, forward strand.
CTGGGATTTACTTCAAAATAAGCCAGTAAAACAATAGGGAATAAAAATAAACCAATGAGGTATAGGTGAGTTAAAGCAGGAGTAAGGAAAAGTAAAAAATCAATCAAAATTGACCATGTAAGTAATGATTGCTTAAGTTGGGTAATGCCTATGGCTATAAAGGGGTTCATTATATTGTATATGGTCGAAAGTTTTCTGCAATAAAAGTTATGTCATAGATATCTTAAAGGGAAGGTCACGGTTCAAACTGCTGGTTTTCCTGTATGAGACATTAATTGAATTTGAGAGCTCTACCTGAATCAGATCAGATTAGTAGCTCAGTTGTGTCTGACTCTTTGTGACCCCATGAATCGCAGCACGCCAGGCCTCCCTGTCTATCACCAACTCCCGGAGTTTACTCAGACTCACGTCCATCGAGTCAGTGATGCCATCCAGCCATCTCATCCTCTGTCGTCCCCTTCGCCTCCTGCCCCCAATCCCTCCCAGCATTAGAGTCTTTTTCCAATGAGTCAACTCTTTGCGTGAGCTACCTGAATAATTCTTAATATTTTCCTCTCTATCATGGTATAGGCCACTTGGAAGTGACAATCAGACAAATCCATTTCCATGTAATGACCCTGAACTGTTCTAGAAAAGTGCCTATTCTTTTAGTAATTCCAAAATGATTCCTCCTTCTTGTGAAGGTACTTGACTTTTTTTTTTTTTTGGTCATATAAAATAGGCATGTCCGGGTAAAATCTGCATTTTTAAAGGCAATCTTTTGTTTGTAACATGGACTGAATTCTTATCTGTTCTATCTTGGCTGAGGTTTTCTAGATCCAGTTAATAAGAGAATCTATTTGCTTTTCTTCAGCCCCACTGTAGCCATGAATGAGTGGAATAACCTCTCCACATGGCTCCCTGCTTCCCTTGGCTCCTCTACAATACATTCTTCGCACAGCCTCCAAAATGATTTTCAAAATGTAAATCACATCACTCCTTTCCTTAAACCCTTCCAATGACTTCTTATTTCAAATTCTCACAGGTCTCATCACTTATCAGTTCCTTTCACCATGATGCAGCCAAAGCTTGTACCATCTCAGGTTGTCTGTATTTGCATGTATGTTTCTCTGCCTTGAATGCTCTTGCACAAGATCTTCACATGACTGGTTTTTTCTTGGCACTCAAGTCTCAGCTCAAATGCCAAGTCCTCAGTATGGATTTCCTCATTATACTCACTCGTAGTTGTTTAAGCAAAGCTGCCAAATTGTACCAGAATTACACTGGGGGCTTTGTCTAACACCTCACTATTTCTATGGTAGTTAACACATTGGCAGCTTGATAGAAATGCAGAATAGTGGACCCCAGCCCACACCTATAGAATTAGAATATGTATTTTAACACTATCCCTAGACAAACTCTATAGACATTAAAGCTTAAAGCATTGGTCTAACATGTAATGGCTTTTTCTCTTAGTGATCATTAAAGAATAATTAACCCAACTGACAAAGAGTTTTAAGCAACAGTGCTATATATCTAGGTACGTGAATTCTACTGAACATTGACTACTATGTTCATTTGCAGAATCTTTCCCAAAGCCTTGATTTAATGAAGTATATTGGCCTACGGTAAACATAATTAGATTCATTTTTCAGGATCATGTTACTTAAGCAGGCCAAGAATTTTTAGTTTTCCCTATAATACTAAGTCTCAAGTCTTAAGATGAGCAACTTTAAAGCATTCCATCATGGTTTTAACAAAAAAAATTTGAGGAATAATCATGCTATAGCCATCATAACTTTAAATTCCTAGCTCATGTTGTTAATGCACAAAATTGTATAAAACATTAAATTACAGACAAAAAATGCCTAAGAACAATTTCAAGTAAAAAGTCTTTTAAGAATGGACATTATAACACAACTTTAAGTAAACTCATAAAGCCTTTAAGTGCAATAAATGCTTTTTATTGTATGCTCATTTCAATGAGTAACATTTAGAAATAATAATCCCACATTAACAGTGACAATCTTATCTTACAGCGTGTACATCATTTACAACCACAGGACACACAACTTTAGATTTTCCAAATTTAATATTCTGAATTAAGAAAGATAAAAAATTTATTCTCAAGGAACTGATTCTTACCTGGTGCAAAAACAGAAAGGTGAACATTATTTAAAACACAAAGCCACAATATAGCATGAAGTAAAATTACATTTTAATTATGCTGAACAGCTGAGTGTAAACATGAAGCAACTAAAACTTAAAAGTACACATCATATGCATTACATTTATGAACAGGATTTTCATTAAATTTCCCTAAACCAGCTTTTTATATTAAGCGCCATGTTTATTTGCAGCATGCTAACATAAAGTGTTGTTAAAAGGATGCATATTTTATACACTGTAAACTGAATATCCACCTCTAAGCTCTATTGGCAGCATAGTGTTTTGTTAAATACTGCATAAATACTGCCTCACATTGAAAATGTATGTTAATAATATGGTATATAGATTTTAAAAATCAAAATTTTCAATAATGGCATAAAATTGCACCTTTAAACATTAGAGCAAGTAAGGCTGGAATAATCATACTTGCTATGACTGTCCTAAAAAAACTAAATATTTAAGAAAACTGTGTTCTCTCAATTTAATCTTAGTATCATTAAGAAATATAGTGCTAGCTTTGTTTGCAACATTACTGTTGCATGCATTTTAGAAAGCCACATTTGACTCAAATATACTTTTGTCATATATACCATACTGAATATCAATCAACTTGAACATCAGAAAAAAGGGGAACTTTAATATTTAGACTTCAGTACAGATGCTGTATTTTAAACATCCTATCCTGTAATAAAACCTTAGTAGCTCTGAAATCCTTCTAAATAGTATTGAATTAATCTAACCTGTTTTCCAGTGAAATTTCTTTCAATGAATACACAAAACTTTTGCCATTTCTGGAATTCAAATTTCCAGGTACCATATAAAGATTCAGTGACTAAGTGACTGATGGATGATTGCATTTTATTTTTCCACCCCATTTATAAAACTGCATAAAAGTGAGGCTTGTTTGCCTTAATTAGATATGATCTTTGCAGAAAGATCTGTCTCTAGTATGATCAGCCAAATAAAGTGGTTGTCTTTGCTCTTCCCCTCTGTAGTTGAATTATGTTTATACCATTAAATAGACAATAAGGTTTTCTGCAACCATTCTATGGTGCTCCTTAAATTCTTTAAGTAATTTCAAAGGGCTGAGATCCCCTCTCAATTCAAATACTTTAAGATCTTTAATAAAAAGAATGTAAATTTATAATTTAATATCAAGCTATGTAACCAGGTGAAACAGTTTGTGAAATTATCTTCCCATGTAGCATGTCATAGTTTCTAAATAGCTTCTTTCTTTATATTGATCTTATTATATAAGAGCCTCCTTGTGGTGCCTCATAATATGCTGATTTTTTTCTGATGGTCGTCGGAATCCCTTCTTGCAGAATTCACACCTGTGTGGATAGTCTTTTGTATGTATTGATATCACATGTCGTTTAAAGCCAGATGCATCTGTGGTGCTGTATTCACAATACTCACATTGGTAAATCTTCCTTCCACTGTGTGTCTTCATATGCTTTTTGAGCTCATTTTGTTGTCTGAACCCTCTTTTGCACCTTTTACACTTCAATGACTGATCCTTAGTATGAACTGAAAGGATATGACCACTAAGAATAAATGGATCTGATGTTTTAAAGTCACAGTGCCTACACTGATGAATCTTCCTACCCTTATGGATATCACTATGCTTTTTGAGCTCAGAAGGGCGATGGAAACCTTTATCACAGACCTCACATTTGTGAGGAAAATCCTTAGTGTGGACAGATATAATGTGCCGCTTAAGGTCACTTGAGTTGGTGCTCTTATGGTCACAATGAGGACACTGGTGTGTCTTATGTCCTTGAAACAAATCCAGATGGCGTTGAAGTTCTCTCTCATCACCAAATGCTTGGGGACAATGCTCACATTTATATGGTAAATTGTTACCATGCTTAGACTTAATGTGAGTTTTCAAATTTGATTGATCTGCACACCTGAAGACACAATACTGACACTGATATGGCTTCTCACCGGTATGGGTTCTCATATGTTTCTTGAGTTCAGAAGGATGTCGAAAGCCCTTCCCACACTCAACACAAACATGAGGAAAATTCTTGCTGTGAACAGCCAGTAAATGTCGGTTTAACAGTCCTTGTTCCGCAGTTTCATAGTCACAGTATTTGCACTTGTGCATCTTCGGCTCCTTGTCTCTTAATATAAGTTTATTTGAACTCAGTGGACTTGCTTCTCTGTATCTTCGTGTGTATTCTGTAAATTCATGGGTTTTGTCAACTTTGTTTATAAGCTTATGGCTTTCTAAATGGTTATGGAAACTCACTTTCTTGTTAGTTGTAAAGTCACAATCTGTACACTGATATTTTTTTCTCATCAAATGATCAGGATGATTCTTCATGTGTCTTTTCAAGAATCCTCGGGATTTAAACTTTTTTGTGCAAATATGGCAAGGATACACTGTCAGGGGTTGTCCATCAGGGCCTATTATAACAGCTATATTAAAAAAAAAAAATAGAAGTTGTAACATTTGGCCAGACTGTTTTAAAAGGGTTTTACAACAAATGCAGCAAAATTAGCTGACATTCACAATGTGAGAACTATACTAGTGGAATAAAATCCTGTAAGACAAGATGTTGATTAAAAGCAATGTATAATAAAGTAAAGCTCCAGGAGTTAGTGATGGACAGGGAAGCCTGGTGTGCTGCAGTCCATGGTGTCGCAAAGTCAGACGTGACTGAGCAAATGAACTGAGCACACTAAAATATAACGAGCAGCACTCTACTATAGACCATTCATCTGCCAAAATGCTATATCACATGCACTTTGTAACAACCTGAAAATTCTCTTTTGAAAAACATCATCTGGGTAAAAAGCAAACAAGCACAGTTAAGTAACAGTAAAACATTTTTTAAAAAACCCATATACTTAGATCAAACACAAGTATATGAAAGTAGGACTAACTACACTACAAACAACTGACTTATATTCTTGGGTTACAAAAAATACTACTGCATTTCAAGTAATTATAATATTCGTAAAGCAATGTATTAGTATTTTACCTGTTTGCCACTGCCTCGTTTCTCCCCTTCTCCTCTTCTTGGTTTTTTGTTTAAGTACTTTATTTGTATTGATGCTATCACAAATTTGAAGGTACTGTGCTGCTGTACTACTTCTGTTTTCTAATGTTGAGTCTAAAGTATTTCCTGAAAAAAAATCAATACACCATTAAACTATATATATTTATACTCTTTTCATTTTGATTAGATGAATTACTAGAGAAAACTTGGCATTCAGTTGCCACTGAAGTGCTAAATTTCACAAAGTACACTCATCTCTCAAGTGAATATGCAAAAATATGATACCATATGAAATTAAAATATCCAGTTTATTCATTCTAAAGGAACAAACTGATCAGATAAATGAAACGTAAGAAAATGAATTTTATGACCATGAACAAAATCTTGACATCAGCTCAATTTTCTCACCAATGAAGGCTGATGAAATTAAAGAGATTTAGCAAAGAATTAATTTATACATGTCAGATAACCAATACAATCATGGTAACTGTGTAATACATGACAAAAAACAACTTCTTGATTTATGCTTCAAAATGGTTTACTTAATGCTAAAAGTAGTAAGATTGATTTTTTAAGAGTTAAGATAAATGTGACAGGCAATTTACCAAAATTTCAATGGACTCAATGTATACAAAATACTTAATATCAGTTCTCACACTCTCTTGTGTTATGCAATTTAGTTTAAAAACGTAGCCCAAGAAACTGTTTAGCTTAAATGCTATGATATGTATGTCTCTCATTAATTCACCTGAAATCTATATTTAAATTTAGAGAGTAAAAAACCTCCTAAGGTTAGAAACAAGATAGTCAGATACTTTATTCTCCCTGTGTAAGAAAATAAAAAGAATTATCAAGCATGGAATAAAAAACACTATATGAAGCATATTAAAACTAAAAAATACTTAAGCTGACACATGAGTTTTATGTAACATCTATATAAATCTACTGGCTGCACAGAAATTAAGAAAATAGTTCCATCCCAAGGAGAACATTAACAAGTGGTTGATATCATGGACAGTTTTTACTTTCATGTCAGAAAAATTTCTATTTTATAATTTTTTCCATAGTAACCTTTTATGGCCCATGCAGTAAGTGGCCTGACATTTGTATCTTGAAAAAGAAATTTTTTTTTTTTTACTTTTTGGCCACATCATGTGGCATGTGGGATCTCAGTTCCCCAATTAGGGATCAAACCTGCACCCCCTGCAGTGGACACATGGAGTCTTAACCAGTGGACCTCAAGGGAAATCCTGAGGTAAATCTAAAATGAACTGCATTCACAGAATAACACACATTATGCCTCTAAATAAAATTCCTTAAAGAAATAAACTCATAACTAACTAGATATGACTTAGGCAAATAAGAGTCTAATGGGTCTGTACACACAAACTAATAACTCTTTATCTACCAAGTAGTATACAAAACCAGCTACTTAACTTACATCTCACATATAATGCTCTCTCACCTGATGACTGACAATCTTCATACCTTCGAGAAACTCTTCTTTCATCTCCTTAAAAAAAAAAGACAAATTAAAAACTGATTGAGTATAACAATTATCAATGGATCGCATCTACAAAATCTTACATCAATCACCATTCCTTTGATTAAACTTTTTGTTGTTGAGGTCTTCCACTCCCATAGATTAGATAATTTCACACACTGAAAGTAAGGGCTGCTTTGAGCATTCTTGGAACTACTAACTTACAGGAAAACCTTACTTTCTATATAAAACCTGAGTAGACATTCTATGAGGCCATCATCACCCTGATACCAAAACCAGACAAAGATATCACAAAAAAAAGAAAATTACAGGCCAGTCACTGATGATGGGCTTCCCTGGTAGCTCAGCTGGTAAAAAATCCACCTGCAATGCAGGAGACCCCAGTTTGATTCCTGGGCTGGGAACATCCCCTGGAGAAGGGATAGGCTACCCACTCCAGTGTTCTTGGGCTTCCCTGGTGGCTTAGATGGTAAAGAATCTTCCTGCAATGTGGGAGACCTCAGTTCAATCCCTGGGTAGGGAACATCCACTGGAAGAGGGCATGGCAACATACTCCAGTATTCTTGCCTGGAGAATCCCCATTGCAGAGGAGCCTGGTGGGTACAATCCAAGGGTTTGCAAAGAGTCAGACACAACTGAGTGACTAAGCATGTCATTGATGAACATAGATGCAAAAATCCTCAACAAAATTCTAGCAATCAGAATCCAAAAACATTTTAAAAGGATCATACATCACGATCAAGTGGGCTTGATCCCAGGGATGCAAGGATTCTTCAATATACCCAAATCAATGTGATATATATTATTAATAAATTGAAAGATAAAATCATATAATCATCTCTCAATAGATACAGAGAAAGCTTTTCACAAAAATCACCCATTTATGATAAAAACTCTCTAGAAAGTAGGTAAAGAAGGATCATACCTCAATATGATAAAGGCCATACATGACAAACCCACAGCAAACATTAATCTCAGTGGTGAAAAACTGAAAGCATTTCCTCTAAGACCAGGAACAAGACAAGGGTGCCTACTCTTGCCACTGTTATTCAACATAGTTTTGGACGACCTAGCCACAGCAACCAGAGAAGAAAAAGAAATAAAAGGAATCTAGATTGGAAAAGAAGTAAAACTCTCACTGCTTGCTGATGACATGATATTATACATAGAAAACCCTAAAGATGTCACCAGAAAATACTAGAATTAACCAATGAATATAATAAAGTTGCAGGATATAAAATACACAAAAATCCCTTGTATTCCTATGTACTAACATGAAAAATCAGGAGAAATTAATGAAACAAGCCCATTCACCACTATAACAAAAAGAATAAAATACTTAGGAATAGATCTGCCTAAAGAGACAAAAGACCTGTATGCAGAAAACTATTAATCGAAGATGACACAAACAGATGGAGAGATACAATGTGAAAATGATTATATTACCCTAAGTAATCTACAGATTCCATGTAATCCCTATCAAACTACCAATATATTTTTCACAAAACCAGAACAAACAATTTCACAATTTGCATGGAAGCACAAAAGACCCCAAATAGCCAAAGCAATATTGAAAAAGAAAAACAGCTGGAGGAATCAACCTTCCTGACTTCAGACTATACTACAAACCTACAGTCATCAAGATAGTATGGTACTGGCACAAAAACAGAAATATAGACCAATGGAACAAGAAAGAAAGTCCAGAGATAAACCCATGCACCTATGGGCACCTTGTCTTTGACAAAGGAGGCAAGAATATTCAATGGAGAAAGGATAGTGTCTTTAATAAGTGGTGCTGGGAAAACTGGACAGCTACTTGGAATGAAACTACAATATTTCCTAACACCACACACAAAAATAAACTCAAAATGGATTAAAGACTTAAAAGGTAAGGCAAGAAACTATAAAACTCTTAGAGGAAAACATAGCAAGTACACTCTCGAATATAAATCACAGCAAGATCCTCTGTGATCTACCTCCAAGAGTAATGGAAATAAAAACAAAAATAAACAAATGGGACCTAATTAAACATAAAAGCTCTTGCACCACAAATAAAACAATAAACAAGATGAAAAGACAACCCTCAGAATAAGAGAAAATAATTTTAAATGAAACAACTGACAAAGGATTAATCTCCAAAGTGTATAAACAGCACATATAGCTCAATACTAGAAAAATGACCAATCAAAAAATGGGCAGAAGATCTAAACAGACACTTCTCCAAAGAAGACATATAGATGGCCAACAAACACATGAAAAGATGTTCAGCATCCCTATTATAGAAATTCAAATCAAAACTACAGTAAGTGTATCACCTCACACCAGTCAGAGTGGGCATCATCAAAAAATCCACAAACAAATGCTGGAGAGGATGTGGGGAAAAGGGAACTCTCTTGCACTGTTGGTGGGAATGTAAGCTGATACAGCCACTATGGAGAACAGTATGGAGATTTCTTTAAAAACTAGGAATAAAACTATCATGTGACCCAGCAATCCCGCAGTTCAGAAAGACACATGTACCCTCAATGTTTGCAACAGCAGTATTTACAATAGCTAGGACATGGAAGCAACCTAGATGCCCATCGACAGATGAATCGATAAAGATGTGGTACATATATACAATGGAATATCACTCAGCCTTAAAAAGAAATGAATTTGAGTCAGTTCTAGTGAGGTGGATGAACCTAGAGCCTGTTACACAGAGTGAAGTAAGTCAGAAAGAGAAAAATAAATACAGTATATTCATACATATATATGGAATCTAGAAAAATGGTATTGATAAACCTATTAACAGGGAAGGAATGGAGACATGGACTAGAAAATGGACTTGTGGACACAGTGGGAGAAGGAAAGAGTGGGATGAACAGAGAAAGTAGACTCGACATATATATACTGCCATGTGTAAACGAGATAGCTGGTGAGAAGTTGCTATATAACACAGGGAACCAACCCTAGTACTCTGTGATTACTTAGAGGAGTGGGGTGGGGGGATGGGAGGGAGAAGAGGGAGGTGATATATGTATAATTATGACTGATTTGCTTTGTTGTACGGCAGAAACCAACACAATATTGTATAACAATTTTCCTCCAAATAAAAAGTAAATTAAAAGATTGGAAATGGGAGCTGTTCTTACTATGCAAATGAAAACACGACTCCTGGATTTATAATTAAATTATATTTAATTTAAATAAAAGAGTAGATATTTCTGCAGAATACCCTCAAAATTGAAGATGCTCAACAAATGACTGCTGAATGACTGAAACTGTGAAAAAATCAAGATAAATTAATGCATTTGAACAACAAAATTTTTCAAAATAAAGAATATATCTGGGCCATCCTAAAAATTAAGTAGGAATGAGATCAAATAGAAAGGGAAAAAATAACTTGATTAATTTACCTTTCATCATATACTTCCTAGAAGAGCACACCTGGATTTCTGTTCCTTTTCAAACCCCAATATCTTATTATTTGTGGTGTTAGTACAAAAGAGGAGGGACCAATTTTCAAAGGACATTCCTATTTAAGAAAAATTAAACTTTGAAGCTTCTCACTTATACAGGTAGGATATAAAATAAACCCTACTGAAAAAATTACATTAAGCAAAGTTCATTTTAAATAACACAAGATATGTGGTATAAAAATCATGGAAGTAACTTGAGATGAATCAGTCCACAGCAAAACATTTTATAGTATTAGCCAACTCATGGGGGGCATTAGCATAGCATGTATAATGACCTAAAGGCTAATCAAATATATGTTATGTACTTATCAGGTTAAAAAAATGACAGTGTCCGACCATATACCACAGCCCAGACAATAGGAACAATTGTTTTATTAACATCGAAGTCCTTAAGTTGAGTCTCAGGGAAAATTCCTTCCTCTTCCCCTACAATGACTTCCATGTACACTTCATCTGCTATTTCAGCACAACCTAAATTTTAGAAATAATTGCTTGCTTATAACCCCAAATATTTACTAAATGGGTAAAAATTTCCAAATAATTATCTTTTAAGATTTCAATTTGGTAAATTTAAAAATTATATTAGGCATTTGGGAGGCTATTGCCACCAGGAGACAATAAATCATCAAAATTCTTATCTTCCTCTTAGAACCTAATCCTATGAAAATGACTTTCAATTTATATAAAACGTGTGCTTAAAATATACTGGCTGATTTTACAGTCCATTGGGCATTACAAATTTATAAGAAGAACTGTATTCCATAATTCTGGTTGATAATTCTTTGGAACTCAGAAGCATTTCCCATAGAATCAATTATGAGAAAGTGGTCCATGCTATCCTACATATTGTAACTTAAATGCAGTACTGTACATGCAATGAAAAAATTGTCAAAAATACTAGTAACTGAAGAATTAAAAATTAAAGAAATTAAAACTATATATATACATAGTTCACCCCACTCCAGTACTCCTGCCTGGAAAATCCCATGGATGGAGGAGCCTAGTAGGCTGCAGTCCATGGGGTCGCTAAGAGTCAGACACGACTGAGCGACTTCACTTTCACTTTTCACTTTCATGCATTGGAGAAGGAAATGGCAACCCACTCCAGTGTTCTTGCCTGGAGAATCCAAGGGACGGGGGAGCCTGTTGGGCTGCCGTCTCTGGGGTCGCACAGAGTCGGACACGACTGAAGTGAATTAGCAGCAGCATATACATAGTTATAAAATGCTGATGCTCAAGGCTATGTGGACACCCATTAAGAGGCAGGATTTTCACAGACCTTACTGAAGACAAAAACATTAAGTTAGACATTTTAAAAATATAGTTAGTATAAAAGAATTTAAACCTAGAGGGTCAATATGTTTATTTTATGTGAAATAATCCACTTAGATTTAATCTGTTAAACAGAAAACTTGCTTGAATTCATGCTTTTCCTTTATTTCACACAGTGGTATTTTCTACTTATTTGAAAAATGTGGAAAAAATATGGGAGAAAAGTATCCCTCTCCTAGGTTTCCTTTCTTTCAATTAACCAGAAAGAGACACTAGTCTAAATTTTGCACATCCCCATGGAATTCTGGCATCAGCTAACTTAAGCTTCAGTCTCCCATCTTCCAGTGTGCCCCTTCTTACTGACCAATAAGTAAAAAAGAAGTAAAGAATTTAGAGATCAGTAGAAATTCTTTTTCTAATAAAGTCCTCTAGACTCATTTGTTTTTTGACATTTTCAGCTGTGGTATATTATTCATGTTTGGGATTGGAATTCAGTTCCCTATGAATTCTAGAGAAGGAAATTTGAGGAGTGGGAATCATAGTGCAGTATAGGTAAAGCTAAGTATTGTCAAGGTAATGCACTCAAGGGGAGGCTTTTGCTCTACTACTACTACTACTACTACTGAGTTGCTTCAGTTTTGTCCAACTCTGTGAGACCCCATGGACTGCAGCCTACCAGGCTTCTCCGTCTATGGGATTCTCCAGGCAAGAACAATGGAGTGGGTTGCCATTTCCTTCTCCAATGCATCAAAGTGGAAAGTGAAAGTGAAGTTGCTCAGTTGTGTCCGACTCTTAGCGACCCCATGGACTGCAGCCTACCAAGTAGTTTTTGTTTCAGCATGGCAAGAAGACAGAAAAAGCCTTAGGAAAGGGCTGCATTCCTATACTGAGGTGAGGAGAAAGTAGGAAGAAAGTAAAATGTCTTTATAAGGAAATGTGGACTATGGTAGGAAAGGGAATGTCAGGAGCTTTTTTCACCCTGTGTGGTACTCAGCTCCAAGAAACCTTAAGCAGCAACTACTTGGAGATAATCAACAGCATAATAAGTAAAAATCCTGGTGGCTTGACTTGGAAGACTACTTACTCAGCCAATGCCTCAGTAGCAGAAGGAAACAACCAGTTAGCCCTTCCACTGCTAAACTCAGAAAGCGGTCAGCAGTGCTCACTGCCATGTGCAAAGAACACTGGCAGCAGAGTTAGGCAGACATGAATTTAAATCCTACGTTCCTCATTTAATATTAGTTGACTGTAGGCAATTGCTTAACTTCCTTGAGCATCTTCTGGTTCCATTAAACAGGGATAATACCACCTACCTCAGAAATAAGTTATAAGAATTAAATGAGATAATATATGCAATACACACAAAGTAGATTCTCAGTAATTACCTACGTATTTGTGAGCTCTAGTAAAGTCAGGAACCATATGTTGCTGATCTCTGTATCCCAAGTATCTGAGACACAATATGTTTGCTCACTTGAACAATACACATATGCGTGAATAGTCAAAAGGACCCTTCCCTCTTAATTATAGCAAAGGGTCAGACTTATTTTATTGATATTTGCTACTATGTAGTGCTTAAATCTGAGATTGGTTTTTTTAGAAAAGAATGCATGATGTCTATGGATGAGTCACTACAGTGCCATTTTTTTCTTACTGATATCATCTTCTTCTTGAGAAGAATCTTTAACTGCCATGTAAACCATCTTCTCCCGCTGCATTCGGCTCTGGTCAAGCACTCCAGCTACAGAATGTCCATTGGTGTACTCACTCTCTGTGACAATTTCTGTTCCACCTTAAAAGTTAAAACATGTATCAAAATCAGTAAGCATCATGGAATAATTTCCTCCCAGGTGGCTCTAGTGGTAAAGAATCTGCCTGCCAATGTAGGAGACCCAGGTTCGATCCCTGGATTTGGAAGATCCCCTAGAGAAGGCAATGGCAACCTACTCAAGTATTCTTGCCTAGAAAATCCCACGGACAGAGGAGCCTGGTGGGCTATAGTTCCTGGGGTCACAAAGAGTCAGACATGACTGAGCACACTTTATATTATAATAAGGAAGATAATATTATTTTCCTTTAGAAAAATACTCCCCCCTATATATTCTAACTGTCAAGAAAATTATTATATAAATTTCACTTTAAATTATCAGTCATTACTAAGAAATAACAACATATGTGCACTTTGTCTTTCACATGTATTTATCCATTTAATCCTCGCAATAGTATTATTATAAGGTAGTTACTACCATTATGACCATTTTATGGATGGGGAAACTGACATAGAAGGAGGTTAAGTAATTCACCAAAGGTCACTTAAATGGTAGAACTAGGATTAAAATCCAAGCAGCCTGCCTCTAGACTACTCTTAAATACTCACAATTTCCTATTCTAAACCAAACTCCCTCCACTCATGTTTTGAAATCTCAACTGGAATCTTCTACATGTTTGAAAGAATCTAAGAATGATTTGTTCTGTACCATATTTATAGACAATTATATATATATATTACATATATATATATATATAATTTTAAAATATTCCACCCCCAAAGAAACCTATTAAAAAGTTGCACGTTGAAGGCAGTATTAGAATAGTTTCCAGAAAAGAAAAGTTCTAATTCCTAACCATTATAGCAATAAATTTAGTATTTATACCTATTTCAACATCATCTTCAGCCTCGGCCTTAAATATATACACTTTTATTACTTCTGAACCAAATCCATCTTCTTTAACATCTTCTTGTGAACCATCACTGCTGATTTTTAATGGTGTGTTCCCCATATGCTCTAATTTTTCCCCAACATCATCTACTGTAAAATATAAAGAGGAAACTATTTCAGCCAAAAAGTACCAGTGACATTTAGTGGGTGTTAAGCATTAATATTAGTGCAATGTGAAATAATGTGTTAACAACTTACCCACTGTATTCAATTAATAACCTATTATGCAACCATTAAAAGTGGTATAGTTTATGAAAAAAGAATTCAAGACAGATACACTACATGATCATAATCATATAAAAATCTAGTCACAGATTTCAATTTATATATATGTAATACTCTTGTATTTCAGCTTTAATTAAAATGATTTGTGAAAAAATTAAATAATCTTCCATCATGTTCAACATTTTAAGCTAAATCCTAACAGCAAAATTAATACCAAAAATTAGAACATAAAATATATAGTACTCATAAAATAAGCTGACATAAACAAGTTTCCAAATTAAGTAGCAGCATGTCTAAACCAATTAGCATATGAAATCTAGTATCTAAAAAAGAGAAAACACCTGAATTATCTTATAAAAAGGGCTTTTTAGAAATCATAAAAATAAAACCTTAGTAAATACTTTTAACTCCTGTTGAGTCAATGGAAGACAACTTCAAATCAGAAACTGTGCATTCTTCTATACTTAACCATTGTATGCTTTGCTTCAAAATCATCATAAAATCAACAATAATTACTTACACTTAAAGTATACTTAAAATTTTTGGTTTTTTAAGAATAGTGTTTAGTTTCAAGTAAATATTGTGCACAAACAATGCAATGAATATACTATATTTACAGAGTTTGTTCTTTGGACATAAATATTAAACAATACATTCCCCAAAATATTAACATCATATGCCTACCATTTTTTCATTTCAATGTTTGTTCTGTCCCTATAAAAACTGAAATGTAATCTAAGTTGATAATCTGCTCCTCCCTATTATATGTATCATAGTATCACATACGAAATAAAAAATCATGAAGTCCTGACTACATCTAAACAATTCCAGAACTACTGAAAACAGTGACATTTAAAAGTTTTTAACTCAGTACTCTTAAAAATATGTATTTCAGTTAAGATCTATATGGGTCAAAGTCTAGCCTTTACCTCAGTTTCAAACTCGATATGCACAAATTCAAAACTATTCTTTTGGTCTTTCACGATGGTGAAAAACAACACATTTCAGAAATTCTTCCTACAATGTAAAGCTACTTTAACTTTGTGACTAAATATAAATGATTCCATAATATTTAAGAGTTCAGATAGTTTACTGTCTATGAAAGAGAGCACCTAAATTATCAAAATAAATAGAAAAAAAATTTTTCATTTCATCATAGACCCTAATTCTATTACCACTTTTTTGGTAAACATTTTTTTTTTTTGACAATGGGGCAGGTTAAAATGAAAGAAAAAAGATGAAGAATCTGATATTGGTTTAACAATCTCTCTTTTAAAATACGTTGAATAAAACAATGAGATCTTTAAAAAAAATTACAAGAGTCAAGTAATAAGTCTTCAGAAAAAAAAGTACTTTCTCATTCTTAGAAATAAAAACATAGAATATTAAAAATTTTAAAAGTGTCCAAAATATGAATTTCTTAGGTTGGAATAATTTACAGTAAATTAATGAAAAAAATAGTCTCATGTGATAAATACTATTTTATACACTTTAGTGGTTTAAAGTGACCACAGTTCCTCCTACAATCAACTGAATTAAAACTGTAATTCACAAAATTAAAGCTCATGAAATGAAATAAGACATTTGTCTGTCACTTCTCAATAGATCTGTACCATAATTTCACTTTAAATATTGAAATTACTGTTGCTATTCTGATTCCATTCATACCTTTCCTTAATGTCCACAGTTTAATGTGTACCTTATTTTCTACTTAGATTCCTCAGAATGAACAATTTTGAAATGTACTGAGTAAACTTGTTCTGTATTTTATGTTCATAGAAGATGATAAAGTTATTAGATATGTTAGTGTACAGTTTTAGTTTTAGAGATAAACTACCAACTTCAAGATTTATTCTATATTCTTCATTACAGAAAGTACAAAGTTAACAAAGACTTAACAGGCAATCAACAGGCTTTAGAGATAGATTCTAAGTCTTTTCTTAATACAGATAATACTCAAAATACCTAAAATTCAAGCTTAACCTTTTTGTTTGTTATAAGGTTTACAACATTCAAGTCCCACAGTGTTGTTTCTCAGTCTACATGTCATCCCAGCTAGTAATAAGTGGGTAATATTTTACACAACACAGAATTCTACTGGTGCTAAATATAACATTAAAATAGTAAGGTGCATTATTTACCAGTCCCCATAAACTGTGGTATCATTCAACATTCTTCTATAGACCATTGGTACAATTTGATTAAAATTTCATTTTAGTAAAATGTATGATATAATATTCCTTTAAAAAACTAAGTAGGCTTTTTAATGCACCCCTTTCTTGTTACATCTACCAAAAAATTAATATGGTGAATATGATATTATCAGTATAGAGTTCAGCTGACTCTTGAACAATGCAGGGCTTAGGGGCACTGAAGCTATACACAGTTGAAAATTATATATACCTTTAGAGTTGGCCCTCCATATCTGTAGTTCTACATTTGCAGACTCAATCAACCTCAGATTATGTAATACTATAGTATATATTTATTGAAAAGAATCCTTGTATTAGTGGACCCACACAGTTCAGACCTGTGTTGTTAAAGGGTCAACTATATACTGATGTACCACAGGAATGGGATAAGGCAATGTATAATGGATCCAGAAGGCAATGGCAACCCACTCCAGTACTCTTGCCTGGAAAATCCCACAGACTGAGAAGCCTGGTAGGCTACAGTCCATGGGGTCGCAAAGAGTCGGACACGACTGAGTGACTTCACTTTATTACACAATGATGAAACAAACAAAAATGAATAATAATTAAATTACAAAGGTGTTCTACTCCTATGTGTATATATCGAAGAGATCTAAAATCTATGTGCACAAAATCTTGTACATGAATGTTCAGGGCAGCATTATTCACAACAGCACAAAAGTGGAAACAACCCAAACGTCTATTAACCAATGAACTGATAAAATATATATCCATATAATGAAATATATGGATATAGTCATCAATATATAGGAATGAAGGACTGACCCATGGTACAACATGGATGATCTTTGAAAGCATTATACTAAGTAAAAGGAGTCACACACAAAAGGCCATATATTATACCATTACATTTACATAAAATGTTGAAAACAACAAATCTATAGAGACAGAAACTGGATTAGTGGTTGCCTGAAGGGTGAGTGGACTAGGGGAGTGACTGCTCAAGGGCATGAGGATTTCTTTTTGGGGTAAGAAAAAATTCTAAAATTGATTATGGTGATACAATTAATTCTGTGAATATATGAAAAATCACTGATGAACATCTCAAATGAGTGAATTGTATGGCATGTGAATATCTCAATAAAGTTGTTATATTAAAAAATGCAAAGGTATTAACTTTTCCCTTTTATCCCTGAAATTGGTGAGGTTTCATGATATCTCCCATAATGACCATACCAATATATTTTTCTTTACACAAAACTATTTTCCTGAAAGAAATAAAAACTGATTTTATAGATAAAAAACAACTCTGAATGCATTATATTGGTTGATTATTTAAAGGACTCTCCTTTCTCCAATGAAGTTTTTCATAAAGGAAATCATCACCCACAAGTGTCTTATGGGTGTTAGGTATTTTTAAAGAAAACACCTGGGACAACTTTAGACAGATACAGTTATCCTATATTAATTTCCAAGTTACTTAGCACAAGTGGAATAGCCTAACTATCTGTTAAGATAAAGAAATTGTGACATTTGGTCTGAAAGTGGAAAAAACTTAAGATGTACCTCAGAGACTGAGAGAAGACAAACTCCCTACCACTAAAACCCAGCTGCTGATGAGATTTCCTTATAGGGACTCAGGAACAAGATAAAAGTCTGTTTTAAGTTCTCAATTTTATCTCTTAGAGTAGTTGAAGATATCTTGGAAAAAAGCCAGAGAACTTTTAAAATTAACATTGAGGCCTCTCAAGACAATTTATTCTTCAACTTCTGAAGATTTAATGGTCAACAAAACCCAAGAGGTAAAAACATGAATTAAAGATTAGGAGATGAAGAAAAAAAAGGACAGACTAAATCAAACTAGAGTAAAATAAAATAAATGAAAATGGTAAGATAGAGTGATCTGGGTGGTGAGAAAATAAACGATATAAAACATTTCATTTTTGTATATCCTATTTTCTACAATAAAAATTATTTATGTTTAAAAGGTATTTATTTAAAAATTGTTAGTTTCTTTACTAATGATTAAGGAGGTAATTAATCTCCAGTCTGAATTCCCCTAAAATGACCCCACAGCAGTTCCAGTATTATTTGAGTAACACAATGTTCCTTATAGTTATCAGTCTATTAGACTAGAAGGACAGAAGTCTTATGCACTTGACACATATGGTAACATAAAGATAAATATTTTAAATTAAAATAGTCTAGAAAGTTAAACTTTTGCAGAATCAAATCACAGAAGATATGTTGAGATATGACTATTCACAATACATATAACGTCTAAATTTTAGACCACTTTAATACCAAAGAGTTTAATTTGACAAGTATCCTTTTAAAGGCATACTGAATTTGTTTTGGTACAGAAAGACTTTCGACTTTTGCCACACCGTTTTAGAAAACCATAATCACAGTTTTGCTTTTTAAAAAAAAAAAAAATGTCAGGTTAAGATGTAAATATGGAGCTGCTTTAGTAATCCACATCAATTGAAAAAGAATAATAACATTTGCACAGTCTTTTAGTGGCTTAAATTATTCGCTTCAAAACAATATAAATATTCACTTTGAAGTGCTTATAGAGGAAAAAAGTTAACACATCAGACTTCAGAATCATATTTACAAATTAAATATAATTTGCTTTTAGTTTTAAATTCACTGATACACATACATAACATACAATCATTTTATATATACATACACATATTCTACCTGTTAATTCACTTCTCAATCAACCATTTTTTATTTAAAAAAAGAAAAGAACAAAAATCCTCCCTTGAAAAGTGAAATCGTCATCTAATCTTTACTCCTTCTAGCATGATGCTTTCAAATTTTATAAGGAATAGATCCACTTCTTCCTCAAGCTCCACCAATAACTTATCATAAGATTTCTATTATTGCTGCTATTCAGGCAAACCTACCACTTGAAATGAGAACAAGATACTTCTATCTTCTTCATTCAGGTAGAATGTCTTAAGAACATCATAAAGTCAGGCTGATCTAAATTTGTTTTAAGTATTTTGCATAGACTATACACACACATAAACAGACAACAGAAAATAAACACAGGCAGAACTGTAGAATACAATCTGAGTTGATTATTTACTTTTCAAGTATTTAATTAGAAAAACTAATTACACATTTCTTAACATGTTATGCTTAAATTCCTAAGCAAAACTGAAATGCCAACTCCACTATCTGTCAAATTAAAGAGAAAGCGGTGGTTGCATACAATTACCCATTTTTAAATACATATATTTACCATTAAAATTTTGTGTCATTTAATGTTCTTTTTGAACCTTCCAAATTCATACTTTTATTCTAAGATATTAATAAATTGCATTAATTTACTCCATTGTGGGTATGAATTTTCAGAGTAATTTAAAAACATGAGCAAATTCAAAAACCATCTGAACAACACAGCTTTGAAAAAAATTATTTTTCAAAAAGATTACCCCCATGACTTTTATTGAACACATCTCCCATCCCAGAAAACCTGTTCATGTTATACATAAATAAATTTCTACCAAGTAATTATGGAACTTAAATGTCACTTACAAGATATCATTAAGTAGTCTTCAGAAGTGCTCTTGACATCATCATCATCATCATCTTCAGTTTTAATAGTAACTGTAGAACCAGGAACACCACCAGCTGCTTGAATCACAGTTTCTGTATCTGAATTAGTTACAAGAACCTCTTCTGAAACCACTGTGGGAGAGTCAACTCCTGAAACACAATCTTGGACCACATGTTCCAAGTGTCCATCAGGACCAGTAACAAGATCAGCCACAAAAACCTGCTCAGGTACTCTAACAGTTTCTGTAATTAGCTCAGACGTCAAGATGTGATCACCATCATCTTCCTCTAAGTCCTCTTCAATAGCAACATCAGCCTCAAGTACAGCTTCAGGAACAATTACACCTTCTGTTACTACATCAGTCTCAGTGATGATATCAGGCCCATGGACAACTTCAGCTGCAAGGCCATGATCAAGAGTTATCCCACCATCTGTGACAACATCAGAAACTAATACAGCTTCAGGAACTGAAACAACAATATGGTCTCCATCGATATGCGCAGTACCAGTCATTCCAGCAACTACAATACAAATTATCCAAAGAAAGTAATCTTATTAATTAAAAGTATTTATATATCAGATGACATAAAATAGTTTTTAAATTAGAAATAGTCCTCGGAAAATTAGTATTTTAAAGAACCACTGATAATTAACTGCCGTAAAAACCCCCACCAACCAGGAACTGAGGGGGAAGTGAAAGAAAATAATGTTAGTAAAATCTAAGTTAAAACCTTAAAAATAATATACTTTATTTTGAAGTAAAACAAAAAAGCCACAGTGAGATACTGAACAGCTAGAAAAAAAGAAATAACACCACAGGTTGGTGAGGATGCAGAGAAACTGAATCTCTCATATGTAATGGTAGCAGCCACTCGAAAATCATTTGGCACTTTCTTACAAAAAACATGTGTACTTACCAATACAACCTAACAATTGCACTCTGCAGCATTTCTCCCATAGTTACTAAAATATGTTTACACACAAAAAAAAACATGAATATCCATAACAACGCATAGTAGATATTATTTCTAGTAGCAAAAGAAAAATACAACTCAAATGTTTACAGCATGCAAATGATTGGTTAAGCCATCTTTGGCACATCCTCACTATGGAATACTACTCATCAATAAAAAAGGGACAAACTACTGATACATTAACAACCTGAATCAGCTGCCAGAAAATTGTGCTGAGTGAAAAAATTCAATTACAACATACAATATACTGCATAATGTATAAATGGAGTCATTTATATAACATTCTCAAAATTCTAAAAGCATAGAGATGGAGTATAGATAACAGTTGCCAAGGATGGGGGTGTATGTGAATATTTTGGTATAGCACATACACGGTGATGGACATCATAAATACATGCTCACTGTGTATCTTCACTGTGGTGGTGTCTATACAAATCTATGCTATGCTATGCTAAGTCACTTCAGTCGTGTCCGACTCTGTGTGACACCATAGACAGTAGCCCACCAGGCTGCCCCGTCCCTGGGATTCTCCAGGCAAGAACACTGGAGTGGATTGCCATTTCCTTCTCCAATGCATGAAAGTGAAAAGTGAAAGTGAAGTCGCTCAGTCGGGTCCGACTCTTAGCGACCCCATGGACTGTAGCCTACCAGGCTCCTCCGTCCATGGGATTTTCCAGGCAAGAGTACTGGAGTGGGGTGCCATTGCCTTCTCCAATACAAATTTATATATGGAACAAAATTGCACAGACCCATATACACTCACACACACACAAGTGGTGAAAACTGAATGAGGTCTGTAGTCTAGATAACAGTAATGCACCAATGTTAATTTCCCGTTTTTAATATTGTACTAAGATGTCACCATTGCAGAAACATATGAGTAAAGCGTTTATAGGACCCTATACACTAGTTTTTCTATTTCCTGTGAGTCTAGCATTTCAAAAAGTTAAAGTTAAACTAAAAAGGACACAAAACCATGAAAGGTTGCTAATACATTAAATTGAGTTAATAAAATATGACAGCTTAATACATTAGACAATACGTATTATAAACATGAAAGTCTCTGAACTTCTTTATTTTAAAGAAGTTCAGAGACTTAAAAATAAAGAAGTTCAGAGACTTCTTTATTTTAAAAATGGAAAGCATCTTTTAACATCTGATTTGGGGAGAAGAAAACTCATTTTAGATAAATATTTGGTTTATTTTAAAAAAACACACAAACAGACTCTGAATTGTATTAAATTCTAAACTAGTAAATTGTAGGAATAAAGCTTTAAATAACATTTATCTTGAGCAGCATGGTAAACGCCAACTCCTACCCTCTTGTAAATATTATAAGAGCGTAAAATTCCTTCACAAGTAATTCTGTTACATTCTGCCTCTGAAGTGATGCAGTAAACAAATTAATAGTTTATGGACCAAGTTATAAGAAAATTACCTACAAGAATCCAGTACAAAGCCTTTTCTACATAATGATCACTTTCTATACAGTAATAATCTGAAAGAGTGCAATTTGTTACATGGTTCACTACTATTAACCAATTCATTATGGAAGATTGCTGGTAAATTAGGATGGAGACCAGTGAACACATTAAAAAATAAGGTGAAAAGGCAAAGTTACTTTTCAACCCTTCTGAAGTTTTCTCACTATTCTCAAATTCTCACCGAAACCACATTACCCAAAAGGACACAGCCTCAACCTTGAAAATTAGTAGACAAAGGGAGTGTGTATAGAATAAGAACTTTCTACTCACTTTTTACTCCACTGGTCATTTTTGTAGACAGGGAGACGGTGAGGGTTCAAATTTAGTATTCAACCAGACTGAAAATGTGTTTTTTAGCAAGGAAAAAGTAAATGCTAAGCCTATAAAATTCACAGTATTGAAATTCTATGTATATGAATGACAACATTAATACTGTATAAAATTTTTTCATAAATTAGACTTAAAGTGTGGGAAATTCCATTTATTTAAGAACACAGCTAGAAAATAGTTTGTTTCCTAAAGGTAGACACTAAAGAAGGATGGAAGGACAGAATAATGCTAGTGCTGGCTTGGGTTCAGATTAACCTGTTTGGGAGGATTCTAATAAGATGGAATAAGTGCTTTTCAGTTTACCTAGTTTTTACTCTAGCAGGAACTTACATGTTAAAATAAATCAGATATAAACCAAAAAAATCCAAACATGCTTGTTTACCCTGAACTAAATAATTTAAGAATCTTAGACCAAGAATTGATGAGTTCCCACAGGGTACTGGCAGAAATTCAGACCATGATCCAAAATGCTTTTCATTAAATTCTGCTCTTTCCTCTTATCAACTCATTTGAAATTCCACTGAATTGCTAGACAAAGTTATTTATTTTAGCTACACATTAGCTATATTTATTATTGAATATTATGCACCAAGTAACTCAGTATTTTACATATAATATCTCATTTAAGCCTCAGAACTATGAAATAAGGGGAGTGTTATTATCTCCACTTTAAACACAAACAAACTACAGTTTAGAGAGATTAAATAAGCTTGCCCAAGGTTCAAGCTGGGAACTGAATGCATTTTTTTTTTTTACTCTAGACTGGCTTTTTTAACTTGCCTAAATGAGGAAAACAGAATTTACTTACTCTAGAGACTGATTTTTAAGAAATTTATAGGGCTAATCAAGTGAGTCACTACTAAAGGAATAGATTGAAAGAGAAAGAATAAAAAGACCTACCATATAGTGACTTATTTAAAATTCAAGGCATTTAGTAAGCAGCATTAAAAGGCATTAAAATTTTATCTCGCTAGGTAGCAAACTATAAACAATATGAAAAAAAAATCTTTTAAAAGTGTGAAATCAATTAGATGACTTGATAACAGTTAAGAAACAAGTCATTATTCCAAGCATTTCCCTTCTTACTAAAGTTGCTTAAATTAAATGTGAATAGCTGAATTTCACCAGAAAGCATAATATTTGGTATTTTGGGGGTTTGTCTTGGGCCACCACATACCACTATTTTGCTACTAAGTCTCAAAGCAATATGGGCTTCCTAGGTGGATCGGTAGTAATAAATCCACATTTGATCCCTGTGTCGGGAAGATTCCCTCAAGAAGGCAAGGGCAACCTACTCCAGTATTCTTGCTTGGTAAGTCCCATGGACAGAGGAGCCTGGTGGTCTACAGTCCATGAGGTCACAGAGTTGGACACAACTAAGCAACTGAATACACATGCACACGCACGCTCAAAGCAGTATGGACTTTTTTTAGCAATAAAATCTTAAACAATTAGATTCAACAGCACAGATTCCAAGGACAACTATTATACTGAGACATGCACAAGTTATCACATAAAGCATACTATTGTAAAATTTAAAGTATCCTTGAAAAGAAACTGGTCCAATAAATTTCTGAATTAAATTAATAGTTCAGACTCAATATAGTAGCCATTTCATACCAACCAAAAACAGAGAATTTAGAGATTCTATACCACATAGTGTGTTTACTTAGCTAGCTCTATCTATGTATGCTACACTCATGTTTCACAAGTATCATTAATTTCTGGGTTTGTAGATATCTAAGTTTTTAAGCTAGCAAAAATTTAAAGAGAATGTATCTAATTTCTAATCAAATTTTAGAATTTGGAAACCTTAGTATTAGATATAAGGGATTAATTAAGCCTCAAGACAGCGAGGAGGAAAAATGCAAAGAAAGCTAAGAGGAACACCAAGTAAAAATTCACCAGCACCAGACATTTTTCCAATCTTTGAAAGGAATCAAGCTTTGCTTGCTAATGGGCAACTTCTTCAGGAGTGCGGATGGGAGGGATTTCTGGGACTGTATCAGATGCCATAGGGTAAGTAATATTTTGTATAAAATGGACAAAATACTGTATTTCTTCCATAAAAAATCTTATTTTGCATCATTTATTTTCAGATTCCAGATATAAAAGATGTCATATAATATTTCTCCTTCTCTGTCTGACTTCAGTCACAGAGACTCACACACTTAAGAGAATGAACTTATGGCTGCTGAGGGGGGAAGGATGGGGGCAAGGCATAGTTGAGGAGTTTGGAATGGACATATACACACTGCTGCATTTAAAATGGATAACCAACAAGGACCTACTGTAAAGCACATGGAACTCTGCTCACTTGGCAGCATGGATGGGAGGGGAGTTTGGGGGAGAATGGAAACATGTATATGTATGGCTGATTCTCTTTGCTGTTCCCCTGAAACTATCACAACATTGTTAATTGGCTATACCCCAAAGGAAAAAGTTTAAAAAATACCTTATTTTTAAAAGGTAAAAAGTTAAGATTATACTTAATATATACTTAAAATATATATACATATACTGAAATATATATTTCAGTATATAAAATAATATATACTGAAAATTATTATAAACTTATTATACTGAATTTCAAGTGTTCCATAATTTGAAAAACTTATCTCTTGCAAGGTATTCACAAAATTCTTTTTAAAATCTCTTACACCTCAGTCTTTTGCCTTCTTCTCGAGTTTATTCACATACTTTTTCCACCTAAAATCACTTTTAGGTCATCTATAATCAAAAAACTCACTTCTGACTCTTTAAGCAGAGTAAATCCATGATTCCTTTTTGTGTCATCAATTAACTACAACTCCTACCATATTAAATTTGGAGAGGACATTTAATGTTATCTAGCCCAACCCACTCATAAAAGTGAATTAAGTAATTTGCCTAAGTTTACATAGATAATTAATAAGACTGCCAAGACTAGAATCTAGTTCTGAGTCTCATTACAGTGGGCTTTACAACATGAGACAAAATAACATATTCAACCATATTATCTAAAAATAGTATAGCCTTTTCTTAATTGAGCAAAGTATCCTCTTTGTAGTCTCCCATTTCTAATTGTATCTTTAACATTCCACAATATCTCATGCTTCTGTTTACATTTTATCCCAATTTACCATTTGTCTCTTCTACACTCACTTTGATCTTTTGTGTAAGTCTTAACCACTCTATCACTGCCACTTATACTTCAGATACCTCTCTCTTCTATCATTCAGACTGACCTTGCCCAAATTCAGATTATTTGCTGTTAAGGGTGTCTTATCATTTTCATCAAAATGACTACTGTTAAGAGGCCACTGAAAAATCTCGTCACAAAAATAGGGATTTTTTTTTTTTCAAGAAAAGAAAAAGGTAATGCTATCAGTGAGAACTTTCTAAGTATATGGCATCAGAATACAATTAATCATCTAGTGCAAGATATTCCTCTATCACTATATAAGCATCTAACTTCTTTGAAATGATGAAAGTACTTCCATTTCCAGCTTTATTAACAATGCAACTTAAAATGTATTTTATATTTTAACATTTTCTAACATGAGAACTACTGTAAGTATTTATATAAACTGTTTTTCATTTCCAATGATGTATTACCACTATATTCCAAGTTTGCTTACTTCAATCTACCCACAAAATTATAAGAATGATTTTAACTAGACTATTGACACATAGATTTACTTAAATAAGCCCTACAAATGTATTTTCCTGGCAAAGGAACAAGTTTTCATTGTAATTCTCCCCTTCCCCAATAGAGTTTTGATATTTAGTTACAAATAAAAAATACAACAAAGAAAATGCTTTACCAAAATCCTGCATAATCATGGTATGGGCCATTCTAGAGTCTGATGTGTGCAATCCAAGACTTCCACCACCTGGATCCATACTTAGTAAAGTTCATTCACAAATCTCTGTAAAAGAAGTGTTTTTTTAAAATAGTTTAAATGCATTTAGGTCAAAGTCAATTGTTTTGAGAAAAATGCAATTGAAAATGTGCCTCTCAACCAGGTGTGCAAATCTCATTACAAAGGAAAACAAAGCAAACAAACAAAAGAAACCTTGTTTTATGCTTTATGTGACAACCATAAATAAAAGAAGGGTCAGTGGAAGTAAACCAAAGATAATGGAGAAGAAGCACAAAGGGTGATGAGCCACAGGGAAGTGATAGACGCAAGCAAAAGAACAAAATTGTAGTATTGAGGTTCCAGTTAAAATATAGGTTATTAAAAAGGAAGAAAAAGAACAAGATGACAACAGACAGTAGTTGGGGTATTTATACATTACTAGAGGACTCAGGTGTCTAGTATTAGTGCATTTCATCCAGTGGCTCTCATCCATTTCTTCCAGACCCAGCTCAGCCCTGCAGCGTAGCTCTGCAGATAAACTTGTGTTTCACCTCTGGCTCCCGGGGTTCTACTTATAATGAAAAATGTTCTATCCCAGTTTCCCTGGAGTTCTTTGAGCCAGTAAGGACTTCTTGCCTTACTCTACTACAATCTCTTGGCTCACAGTTTTGAGGACTCATGAAACATGACTGCTTCCTAAATGTAGTAGAGATAAGATCAATCACATACAAACATTTAGCAAATTGTTTCTTTCAGAATAGCTTTTACTTGTCAATTTTTTCATTAATAATTAATAAAGCTATACTAGCCTCATGCTAGTTTTGGAAGCAAGGGCTCAACCTATTTCATTTCAAATGATTTATACTATATTTAAGATCAACAGATAGTATGGAACCTAAAATTAGATTCTGTTACTTAATGTTATTTCTTAAAACTATATGTATACTTTACTCTCAGATACAAGCTTCTAAGCAAATCAACCAAAAAATCTGTAAATTTTATAGAACATTTCCTCATTTTTAGTTAGAAATGTTTAATAGATTTGGCTTAATCTATTCTTAAGTACAGGAGATCACTAAGATTTTTTTTTCCCTTGCCTCAAAGTTCTATAGGTGTACAGAAGGCAGGAAAGTCTCACAGAGTAATCTTTATCAACATTTGAGTCATGTATCTCAAAATCCTACAGCAGTAGGTGACATCTCTGTATATTACAATGATTCAAACAAAATTACTTTATGTGTGAGCACATTCTGAGCTGTATTTCTGTTATCTTTTTTAAACACCACATTGTTTTCTGCCTTCAAAATGAAGTCAAGAGAGTTCACAAACTACCTGGGTCTTCAGAGAGAGAAATTAAAATGCCATAATTACTTATTTCCAACATTTAAAACAGTGTACTATTTTAAATTTAATTAGAATAAATGCTTTATCACATAACCAACAGAACAATTACAAATGCCTTTAAAATGTTTTAAACAGTTAATTTTGCTTAATTATTAAATAAAACATGAAGTAATTTGTTAATCACCTTAATATGAGTATCCTGAAGAAACTGTAGATTTTCTTACATATTGTAAAATAAAATCTGCAGCATTTTGTTTTTGTTATTTTTCCTTCTGAACTACGTTATTTTCTTTGGAAGAACGTTCTTTTTACCTATTGTAAAAATACATTCACAATTAGATACCTTAAAACATTTTAAACTGAATCTCTGACACAACTTGAGAATTTTTCTTTACACTTTAATGTACAGGGTGAGATTGGGAAGGATTCATATGCTCAAAACCGTTAACCTAAAAAGCAACCAAAGGGATTCCAACAGAAATAACTACCTACAACGTTACTTCACTTAGAATCCAACCATCTGATTAAGCCAAAATCTTTCCTAAAGCATATTTTAAAAATCACTAGCAACATTTTATTTTGGAAAGTAAAAGAGAACCAACCAAGGGCAAGCTTTATTCTTGCCAAATCCATAGGAAAAAAATCTGCACTAGTGTTCAATGAAGTGTAAAAATTTTAACACAGTGCAACTCTTACAGGAATTATCACACTTTAAGAATATCAAATAAACTGGACCACCTTTTTCCCCATATAGAAAGTTTCAATAAGATCAATAACGAATGGGGTATGAGAACAGCAGTGTGTTAGGATTCAGTAGCCAGGCTTCTCAGTATTCTGAAGAGCATATTTCACATCCTTATTGAATGGAGGTAACCACCAAATACTCTTCAAGAAAACATCTTTCCCTTAGTTTATGTGGAGCAGAAATCACAGAACAAAAATCAAAGCAAAACAAAAAACAAACACCCCCCCCCCCCCCACCAAGCACACATTTTACTCTCATTCGTCTTCTCTGAACAGATTATTCAGGGCCTAGCTTCTAGATGATGTAAATAGGGTGAGGGACAGGAGAAAAATCCTAAGGCGGCAGAACAAGAGAATGTGAAAGTAGTATAAGCAGAGATAGGAGACAAAGGAGCCCTGGCAAGTAGCAGTATTGCAGCTTTGGACGCAACCCTCTTCCCGCATCAGTCTCCCTTTCCCACGACCACGCCAAGTTTCAATCATTCTGAGCAGAACGCACACACGTGCCCTCCCATACATTACCCATCTCCCTGGATCTTCAACCAAATGAGAACCTTCGCAGTGGAAAGGCAGAAAGCGAAGAGACAAGAATACCCTTTCCCCTCCTCCCTCACTTGGTGCAGCAGTCGCCACCGATACTACCCACGCCGTGCTGCCCAACCCCTCACCATCCTGCTCCCTTTGCCCCGCTACACGGGAGACGGCGGCAGGGAACCAAAATGGTGGTGTTTTAGCAAAGGCGACAGTTGCCGCACACGGCCCCCACCCCCACCGCAGGCTCTGACGGCTCCCTAGCCCCTAAAATGCCCGATTCGGTGCCACCCTCTCGCAAACGCCGTTATCCCTCGCGCTTTCCAAGGTTACCAACCGCTGCTGGCGGGGACGGGGGCGGGAGCGAGATGGGGGAAGTGCAGCTGAGAGGAATGGGGGGGGGGGGGTAGTGTCGCCGAGAGAAAATGCCAGGGGGCCGCCGCATTCTTCACCGTTTTGTTTTCCGCCATTTTCCCGTCACCCTAAACCACCGACGGCCTCCACGACGGCTCTAGCCCCCGCGGGCTGTGGCCTCGGGGAAAAACAGGGCAGCTGAAGGAGAAGTAATTCTCTCAATTCCCCCAGCCACCCGCTGCTGAGGAGAAACACTGTCTACCCGAGGGGAGGGAACGCTTAGGGACTAGACGCCACTTCCATTGTTCCCGTCGCCCTACACTACGCGCTGGGTGCGAGCCTCTCCTCAACCGAGCGACACTGAGAGCAGCCGACCCAAGTGCCTGTACTCTCTCCTCAGGAGTCTCCTTACCTGCCGCCGCCGCCGCCAGTTGGATTCTGACCGCGCTCCGGATTTCTGCGGGGGGCGGCAGCTGTGGATCAGCCAGCTCCTCACATTCGGGTTTCCGAGGTTCCGCAGCTCGAGCCAATCACAAGCTACTCTGCGTCTGGGAGGCGCGCCGCCTAGTCCTGTTTTATACCGCGCCTGACTTGCTGAGGTTGCATTACGTCACGCTCCCCTTGCTGCAGGGTAGGGGGCCGCGGGGGGGAGCGCGCACGCGCGCGCGATCGATCGAGAAGCCCGCGCTGGGTTTCTGCCCGGAGACCCCGCGGACTTGCGAGTCGAGGCTGTAGCGCCGGGCGAGTCTCAGTGCGCAAGCCTGGATTTTGGCGCGACCCTGAGGTGTTTCCGTGGGGAGATGTTTTGTTTTCCAGGGTTTCTAAAGGAGAGGAAGAGGGAGAGGTGGGGAAATCAATATGCGAATGGCCATCCACTGAACCTCTCGTAGATGTTGAATAAGGTTTAAAAAAAACCAGTCCTACCCTCGAGGATTTGACCAGTTAGGTTGACCTGAGTGATAAGAAGTATATTTCCCCGAAATGAAACCCTTATGTATTTTGCAGTTTCCCTCCTTCATTCTTTTTATATTTCCTCGTGAAGTCGCTCAGTCGTGTCAGACTCTTTGTGACCCCATGGACTGTAGCCCACCAGGCTCTTCCATCCATGGAATTTTCTAGGCAAGAGTACTGGAGTGGGTTGCCATTTCCTTCTCTTATGTTTCCTAGTGGTAGACAATTCGATCTAGAAAGTAAAGGGAAAAAAAGCATAGAGAGGAAGGGTAAACAAGGGACCAAAATGAAGTGAATACTAAATATCTCTTGATTGTGTCACTTTCAGCTTGTGTCTGAACAAAATGGGAGAACGGTGAGAAATTCAGTGGTAACGGGTGGGCAAAAAAGTGATGCGATGTGACTAAAAGATTGCATTTGCAAAGGGCCTTATGTTCTGAAAATTTAGCTTTGGTACCTTAGCATTTGGAGTGAGTATGGACTGCAAGGAGATCCAACCAGTCCATTCTGAAGGAGATCAGCCCTGGGGTATCTTTGGTAGGAATGATGCTAAAGCTGAAACTCTAGTACTTTGGCCACCTCATGCGAAGAGTTGACTCATTGGAAAATACTCTGATGCTGGGAGGGATTGGGGGCAGGAGGAGAAGGGGCCGACAGAGGATGAGATGGCTGGATGGCATCACTGACTCGATGGACGTGAGTCTGAGTGAACTCCGGGAGTTGGTGATGGACAGGGAGGCCTGGCGTGCTGCGATTCATGGTGTCGCAAAGAGTCGGACACGACTGAGCGACTGATCTGATCTGATCTGAACAGTGTTTAAGGAGGGAAAGGATACGCTCCTTTAAAAAGAGAGAGAGAAGGTAACACTACATTTGCCTAAATAGTTTGAATATTTTTACAAACAAAACATGTTATTTTTCTCGGTCAGCTAGATAATTTCTCCAGGTCTCTATAACCTGATAGACAATTAAAGGTTTTGAGAAACGTAAAGGAGACACAGCATGAAAGCCCTGGCACAGTATCTGGGCTATAGCAGACGGGGAGTACACAAACTGTCTACTTGCAGAGCCAAGTAATAAGTATTTTAGGCTTTGAGGATTATAAGGTCTCTGTCAAGTATTCAAGTCTGCAACTGTAGCCCCAAAGCAGCCATACACAGTATGTACACAAATGAGCATGGCTGTGTTCCCATTGAACTTTATTTATGGGCACTGACATTTGAATTTGGTCATTTTAAAGTGTCTTGAAAAATTATTATTCTTTGAATTTTTAAAAACTATTTAAAAATGTAAAAAACATTCTTAATATCAATCCACTAAAAATACAGGCAGCCATCCAGATTTGCCCTGTGCACGGTAGTTTGTTGACCCTGTAGGTGTTATTTGTTTACTTTTATTTTCCCTCATAGATAAAGTTATTTTTTATGAGTATGTTCCCCTAGGTGATATGTTTCTATATTGGGTTCCCTGGTAAATACTATTTGAAAGGTCTTCTCTCAGTGACAATTCTAATAGGACATGGAAGAATCTGAGAAAGATGTGGGGGGTTTTTACATCAATAACCTTTGCAAACAGTAACTTGTAGTAGATAATTTTTAAAAACTGAAAATCATTCTTGCTCCTCCCTCTTCCTCCAAGTATCTCTTCCATCAAAATGTCCTGAGACTTCTACTTCCTTAATATCTGTGTAGTTCATCCTGTTTTTTTTTTTTCCCCCCCCCCATTCCTGATCTCATTACCTTGTTTGGGTTCACATCCCTTCTTACCTGGATTACTGTAACACCTTCTTAACTTGTTCATCTTTTCCATTTGCTCATCAAATCCTGAAATCAGAAATAACCAAATCAGGAAAAAATATCTCAGATCAAGCCTCCCAACTCCTTTTTTCACTTCAGTTGATACCCTCAGCAAATAGGACTCTGCAATAGCCTCCTAACTCATTTCAGAAATCGGCTACAAGTCTCGGCTAAAAGTCATATATTTTACTATGTAGAATCTACATCACCACGGAGATCACTTGCATAACAAAACAAAAAAACCTGATATCTCACTCCCCTGCTTAAACATTGCTATAAAATTCCCACTAGAAGTCAAGGATGACTTTCAAGCAAGGAGAGAAGGAGACTTGTAAGACTCCCAGCTGGGCAACAATGTTGAAGACCATCTAAGTTATGTCTTTTAGCTTTTTGGTCAGTATTTATTTGAAGGGTAAATTAAATGCTATGTTACAGATGGCTGTTTGTGCTATTATTTTAAATAAGTGCTGCTTTTATATTCATGCTTCAGCTTTTTGCTGTTTCACATTAACCAATAATATTCATTAGGTACTATAACGGAGAAGGCAATGGCAACCCACTCCAGCACTCTTGCCTGGAATATCCCATGGGTGGAGGAGCCTGGTAGGCTGCAGTCCATGCAGTTGCTGGGAGTTGGACACAACTGAGCGACTTCACTTTCACTTTTCACTTTCATGCATTGGAGAAGGAAATGGCAACCCACTCCAGTACTCTTGCCTGGAGAATCCCAGGGATGGGGGAGTCTGATGGGCTGCTGTCTCTGGGGTCGCACAGAGTCAGACACGACTGAAGCGACTTAGCAGCAGCAGGTACTATAAATACTTTGTAGCTTACTTTGTTTTATAATTTGCTCACTTCACTCCCTCTACTTTCTTTGGTAGCCATGGCCAACTAATAGTGTTTTGCTATGGTACATTTAGAAACTACGTGTTCTGTTTCTTCTTTCTCATGTGCTTCTGGAATCACAGTTTGTCATCAGATATATTCCCTTTAACCTCAACTTGTTCTACGAAAACTATTAGTCTTCTTACTTTATCTGGCACCTGACCATCTCCCAAGGAAATAATCTAAAATAAATTAACATAAGCATATTCAGGATCATCTAGAAGACCACTTTGTAAATGAACACTGTCATACATCATCAACACTCACACTTGTATTTGTATTTACAGGCACATCAACGCCAGACAGTACCACTTTAGTTGTTTTGGGTTTGATATGCAATGAACAAATCAGACCGTGTAAACTATGTGGTCAGGTCCTATACCAGGTATGTGGTACATAATACAATTTCTTGGTAGACAGAATAAAGTGCTAGGGGAGGTGAGTCATCCCACAGCATACAATAAGATAAGCTATGCTCAATATGCCATTGCAGAGTCATATTCCTGTTATGAAATGTAATTTAGTTTCAGCACAACAATCTAATGCATAACATTAAATTAATGCTGTTAATTTATTAGTTTTGTTGTTTATCATTTTGGTTTTATAATTGTATCAGGACTGTTAGCTTAAGAAATTTATTTATACAGAGCTCTACTATTATTTATGTTTAAGTAACATTATAATGGAGCTTCCCTGGTGGCTCAGTGGTAAAATATCCACCTGCAATGCAGGAAACACAGATTCAATCCCTGGGTCAGAAAGATCCCCTGGAGAAGGGAATGGTAACCCACTCCAGTATTCTTGCCTGGGAAATCCCATGGACAGAGGAGCCTGACAGGCCACAGTCCATTGGGTCAATCAGTCCAAAAGAGTCAAACATGGCTTAGCGACTAAACAAAAACATTATAATAAAACCAGCTTAAATCAACGTTGGCTACAAATATTTTCCTTTAGTCTATGATAAAAATTGCAAAGAATCAGACACGACTGAGCACACATGATAAAAATATACAAAATGATGCACAAAATCTCTAAATACTATGCTACAGAAAAAGTATCAAGACTTCTTGAGGGTAATAGCTAATTCCAGATTTGAAAGGAAATAAATAAGATGAAACTGTGTTATATTGTTGTGTCAGTGAGCAAAAAAGCCATCAAAGACTAATGGGATCATTTCAAAAATACATGAGCATCAAATAATGATAATAACTGCATGATTACTAAGTGACTGAAACATGTAAAATATGTAAAAACTGATGAGTTTATTAAAGATACTGAAAGAGAAATAGAGAGATCACCCTCCCAACCCTCATCAAAGAAAAAAATCTCATTCGATACCATTTGAAGTAAATAAAACATCAACCCCTTACTCTGACAATTAACAAAAGAAAGGAACTCAGTATTTTATTCTGTTTTTCCTATACAGACTATTTCAGTACAACCAAATAACTCTAGGTTGATGAGGGAAAGTTATTTTTCATAAGAAATATAATAAATATAGAATAAACATAGAAATAAATGTAGAAAATCACCATTTTACAACCCTTAGTGAAGTCACAGATCCAGGTAGTAATCATCAGTGGGTGAAATATTAGATGAAAGACTGGATGGAAAACTATAAATTAGTTCATGTTGTCATCACCTGAACCCTCTAATCAGTTTCTCCCCATCCTGTTTGGCATTTGACATTATCACTGTTTTTTTTTTAAATAATTTTTATTTATTTATTTTTGGTTATGCTGGGTCTTCGTTGCTGCATGGGCTTTTCTCTAGTTGCCATGTGCAGGCTTCTCATTGCGATGGCTTCTCTTGTCATGGAGCACGTGCTCTGGAGCATACAGGGTTCAGTAGTTGCAGCTCCTGGGCTCTATCTAGAGCACAGGCTCAATAGTTGTGGCACACGGGCTTAACTGTGCCGCACGGACTTAGTAGCTCTACAGCATGTGGGATCTTCCATAATCAGGGATAGAACCCGTGTCTCCTGTATTGACAGGTGGATTCTTTACCACTGAACCACCAGGAAAGTCGATCACTGTTTTTTATTTCAGCTTGTCTAATAGCTGTGTAGTGATATCTCATTGCAGTGTTAATTTGAATTTGTCTGATAGCTAATATTGCTAAATATCTTTCACATGCTCATTTGCCATAATCTCTATGGTGAAGTGTCTTTTCAAGTTCTTTACCCATCTTTTCATGTGGTTGAGTTTCATATTTTTAAAAATATATATATTTGTGGATACAAGTCCTTTATCAGATATGTGATTTGTAGATATTTTCTATCCATTGTCACCTGGTCTTTTCTTTTTCTTTCCACGTCTTTGGCAGAGCAAAAATTTTTTAATTTTTTATCAACTTATCAATATTTTCTTATATCAGTTCAGTTCAGTTTAGTCACTCAGTCGTGACCGACTCTTTGTGACCCCATGAATTGCAGCACGCCAGGCCTCCCTGTCCATCACCAACTTCCAGAGTTCACTCAGACTCACGTCCATCGAGTCGGTGATGCCATCCAGCCGTCTCACCCTCTGTCGTCCCCTTCTCCTCCTGCCCCCAATCCCTTCCAGCATCAGAGTCTTTTCCAATGAGTCAACTCTTCACATGAGGTGGCCAAAGTATTGGAGTTTCAGCTTCAGCATCATTCCTTCCAAAGAACATCCAGGACTGATCTCCTTTAGAATGGACTGGTTGGATCTCCTTGCAGTCCAAGGGACTCTCAAGAGTCTTCTCCAACACCACAGTTCAAAAGCATCAACTCTTCGGTGCTCAGAGATTATGCTTTAGTTTGGATTCTAAGAATTCTTTGCCTTGTTTCAGCTCACAGACATTTTCTCCTATTTTTTTTTCCCCAGAAGTTTCATTGTTTTGGGCTTTAAATTTACATCTATGATCTATTCTGGATTAGTCTTTGGATAAAGTGTGAGATGTAAGTTGTTCATTTTTATGCATATTGACAACCAAAGATTCCAACAACATTTGTTAAAAAGTCTATCCTTTCTCCAAAGAGATTTTGCACATTTGTAAAAATAAAATGGCCATATTTATGTAGGGTCATATCTGTTCTATTTATTAGGTTCCATAGATCTGTATCTTTTTCTTTACCGATACCACACTGATCTGATTACTTTGGCTTTTTTAATATTTCCTAAAGTTGGGTAGTGTAATTTTCCCAACTTTGTTTTTCTTTTTCAAAATGGCATTAGATATTCTCCTTTCTTATATTTTTTTATTTTTCTCCTTTATTTTAACATTAACTTTTCTATATCATTAAAAAATTCTGCTGGGATTTTGATTGGTATTTTGTGAATCTATAGACATCTGAGGAAAACTGGCATCTTTATTGCGTTGATTCTGCTAATTCATATAACTCAGTATGTTCATTTATTTACATCTTCTTGGGTTATTTCATCAGCATTTTGTATTTTTCAGAATTCAGCTTCTGTACATGTCTTATTATATATATACCTTGTTAGATGTATACCTAAGTCCTTTGGAGGAACTGTTGTGTCTTCTAAAATTTGATTTCCAATTGTTCTTTGTATTTAGCTTTAAACTCTTTGATTATAATGTGACCAGAATTGGATTTTTTGGGTTTGTTCTGTTTGGGGTCCACTCAGCTTCTTTTTATTTGTATGTTTATGTCAGATAATTGGCCACATTTGGAACATTTTCAGTCATTATTTCTTTGAATACTCTTTCAGCACCATCATTTTTTTCTTGTCCTTTTGAGACTTTGATTATATAAAGTTTAGACACTTTGTGCTGTCCTACAGGTCCCTAAGGCTTCATTCATTTTTTGTTTTCAATCTTTTTTCTTTTTGTTAAAATTGGATAATTTCTATTAGTCTAACTTCAAGTTCACTAACTTCTTACTCTGTCATCTCTATTCTGCTATTAAATCCAGAAACTGAAATTTTGTGGGTTTGTAATTGTGTTGGTTATCGTCTTTTTCAGTTCAGTTCAGTTTTTCAGTTCAAAAATTAGTCAGAATGGCTGCAATCCAAAAGTCTACAAATAATAAATGCTGGAGAGGGTGTGGAGAAAAGGGAACCCTCTTACACTGTTGGTGGGAATGCAAACTAGTACAGCCACTATGGAGAACAGTGTGGAGATTCCTTAAAAAACTGGAAATAGAACTGCCTTATGATCCAGCAATCCCACTGCTGGGCATACACACTGAGGAAACCAGAAGGGAAAGAGACACGTGTACCCCAATGTTCATCGCAGCACTGTTTATAATAGCCAGGACATGGAAGCAACCTAGATGTCCATCAGCAGATGAATGGATAAGAAAGCTGTGGTACATATACACAATGGAGTATTACTCAGCCATTAAAAAGAATACATTTGAATCAGTTCTAATGAGGTGGATGAAACTGGAGCCTATTATACAGAGTGAAGTAAGCCAGAAGGAAAAACACCAATACAGTATACTAACACATATATATGGAATTTAGAAAGATGGTAATGATAACCCTGTATACGAGACAGCAAAAGAGACACTGACGTATAGAACAGTCTAATGGACTCTGTGGGAGAGGGAGAGGGTGGGAAGATTTGGGAGAATGGCATTGAAACATGTAAAATATCATGTATGAAACAAGATGCCAGTCCAGGTTCAATGCACGATACTGGATGCTTGGGGCTGGTGCAATGGGACGACCCAGAGGGATGGTGTGGGGAGGGAGGAGGGAGGGGGTTCAGGATGGGGAACACATGTATACCCGTGGTGGATTCATTTTGATGTTTGGCAGAACTAATACAATTTAAAAAAAAAAAAATTCCCATTTGGTTTTTCTTTGTATATTATATTTCTTTGAGAGTGAAAGTAATAGTTGTTGAGTCATGTCAGACTCTTTGCAATCCCATGGACTATAGCCCACCAGGCTCCTCTGTCTATGGAATTCTCCAGACAAGGATACTGAATTGGGTAGCCATTCCCTTCTCCAGGAGATCTTCCTGACCCAGGAATCGAACTCAGGTCTCCTGCATTGCAGGCAGATTCTTTACTGTCTGAGCCATCAGGCTCAATATGTACCATATGAACTATAAATATTTATGATTTATGAACCATAACAATTTTACTCAAGGTCTCTAAAAGATAAATCTTTTAAAAATATGTCCACATTTCCCCAATTAAAAGATTAATAATAATTCCTTAGTAGCATTAAGTATGGATTTCCCTGGTGGCTCAGTGGTAAAAAAAAAATTTGCCTACAAAATGAGATGTGAGTTCAGCCCCTGGGTTGGGAAGATCCCCAGAAGGAGGGCCTAGTAACCCGCTCCAGTATTCTTGCTGGGAAAATCCCATGGACAGAGAAGCCTGGCAAACTATGGTCCACGGAGTCATAAAGAACACACAATGGAGCAATTGAACAAACACACACATGTGCATTAAGTATCCAGTCAGTATCCAAAATTTCCCATTTGCCCTTTAGCAATGTTTGTTTGAAACAAGATACAAAGAAGGACCATGAAATGCAACTGACCAATGTGTGTCTTAAGTCCCTTTAATCTATAGAATCTCTTTCCATCTGTTTTCCTTAATTTGTTGATCAACTGAATTATTTGTCTTACAGAGTCCCCCACAGTCTAGGTTTTCTGTTTGTATCCTCTTGGTGACTTTTAACATGTTCTTCTATTCTCTGTAACTTGCATTCTAGAGGCTTAATGAGGTGTGGGTTCAAGTTATTGCAAGAATATTTCATAGATGGCATTGTGTACTACCATCTGAAGACACATATGTCTAGATGTCTCTCTTGTTAAGGTGTTAGCAGCAATTGATGAATTTTGCTTAGATCTATGAATTCATTAAGGCTTGCTAGAATTAGCTGGGATACATCTAAAATAAGAAGCTTCCCCTCATTCCTGATAAAATTACACTAATATACAGTTGGAAGTTTTATTTTTATTGCTTTAGTTTTCTCAGGGAAATAGGAAGGAATGTCATCAGCTATTGTGAGGAGAGAGAGAAGATATTTGGAGATTTGAGGAGGAGAAGGTATTAAGTAGACATCTAGGAAAATGAGAACATGATTGGACTAATGAAATCATACTAAGAGCACAGATGAGGTTCATGATCAGGAATGTGGTATAAGACTAATAGATGTGGTTGTGTGCTTTTACTCAAGCAACCTGAAGCTTCATGGGTTCAGGTAGAAGTAGATAGTTCAGTTCAGTTAAGTTCAGTTGCTCAGTCATGTCCGACTCTTTGTGACCCCATGAATCACAGTACGCCATGCCTCCCTGTCCATCACCAACTCCTGGAGTTCACTCAAACTCATGTCCATCGAGTCAGTGATGCCATCCAGCCATCTCATCCTCTGTCATCCCCTTTCTTCCTGCCCCCCATCAGGGTCTTTTCCAATGAGTCAACTCTTCTCATGAGGTGGCCAAAGTACTGGAGTTTCAGCTTCAGCATCAGTCCTTCCAGTGAATACCCAGGACTGATCTCCTTTAGGATGGACTGGTTGGATTTCCTTGCAGTCTCTCAAGAGTCTTCTCCAACACCACAGTTTAAAAGCATCAGTTCTTTGGCTCTCAGCTTTCTTCACAGTCCAACTCTCACATCCATTCATGACCACTGGAAAAACCATAGCCTTGATTAGATGGACCTTTGTTGGCAAAATAATATCTGTGCTTTTCAATATGCTATCTAGGTTGGTCATAAGTTTCCTTCCAAGGAGTAAGCATCTTTTAATTTCATAAAGAACTGGATTTAACCAGGATTGAGTTTTGGAGTATGAGTTCTAGCAAGAAAAGGACAAGAATATTGAGGGTATGTACACGGGAATGATTATAATAAACCGTGGAATTTGAACTAGGTAAAGGGGAAAGTGAGGGCATGAGAATGATGAGGAATAATGAAAAGCTGATAGGATCAAAGGAGTGTACATTCTATAACAGTTGAATTTAAAGAAGTCAAGGATCTATAAAGAAGAGTGTGCAAGAGGGATAGGAAGTTTTGATCAGATAATGGAAAGCTAAAAAATGAGATTATGAAGAGAGTAATGAATGACTCTGGCTAAGGAAAGACTATGGGAGTAAGTTGCTGAGGTGGAGCAAGGGACATGATCCCTGGAAGAGAGGAGGTCAAGGAGAAAGAGGCCAAAGGATTGGAAAATTCATTAATATAGATATTGACATCATTAAGCATAATGACAGTTAGTGGGCCAGAAGCTAAACTCCTCATGGAAGGAGTGGTATAACTCAATAAGTAGAGGTAGTAAAAGATAAACTCCATATGGGCAAGGATTTTTGTCTATATTTTTTATCACTGTATCCTCAGGTCTTAGGATAATACCTGGAACATAGTAGGGTGCTCAATAAATTAATATTATATGAATTAATAAGCAAATGAATGAATGAATTGGAATTCAAAGTTGAGGAGCTTTTAGGGAAGAGAGAGTAAATGTGTTGTAAATAGAACAACTCACCCACTTCTAGGAACATTGATATGGGGGATATGGAAAAGGAAA
The DNA here is from genome assembly GCF_029378745.1 of Bos indicus. NCBI lineage: Eukaryota > Metazoa > Chordata > Mammalia > Artiodactyla > Bovidae > Bos > Bos indicus. The sequence goes on from NC_091789.1 coordinate 72,835,938, forward strand.
TAGTTGCCACTTGATAGGATTTTAGGCAAAGCAGTGTCTTCATGGGAGAACTAGAGTTCCTAGATCAAGAAAGTGAAAGGAGTAAGGCAAATGCTAACAAGTATGAATGGGGAAATTAACAGTAACACAATAATTGTGGGAGATTTTAATATCACACTCATACCTATGAATAGGTCAAGCAAATAGAAAATTAGCAAGGAAATACAAACTTTAAATGATAAAATGGACTTGTTAGACCTAATTGATATCTAAATTACATTTCACCCCAAAACAATGAATTTCATCTTTTTCTCAAGTGCACACGAAACATTCTCCAGAACAGATCACATCCTGGGCCATAAATGTAGCCTTGGTAAATTTTTAAAAATTGAAATCATTTCAAGCATATTTTCTGATCACAATGCAGTAAGATTAGATGTCAACTACAGGAAAAAAACTATTAAAAAAAAAAACAAACATATGGAGGCTAAACAACACACTTCTGAATAACCAACAAATCACAGAAGAAATCAAAATATGCATAGAAACAGGTGAAAATGAAAACACGACAATCCAAAACCTATGAGATTCAGTAAAAGCAGTTATTTTACTGAAGGTTCATAGCAATACAAGATTACCTCAAGAAACAAGAGAAATCAAATAAATAACCTAACTTTACACCTAAAGCAACTAGAAAAAGAGAAATTAAGAACCCCAGAGTTAGTAGAAGGAAAGAAATCATAAAAATTAGGGCAGAAATAAATGAAAAAGAAACAAAGGAGACTATAGCAAAAATCATTAAAATTAAAAGCTGGTTCTTTGGGAAAATAAATAAAATAGACAAACCATTAGCCAGACTCATCAAGAAAAAAAGGGAGAAAAGTCAAATTGACAAAATTAGAAATGAAAATGGAGAAATCACAACAGACAACACAAATACAAAGGATCACAAGAGACTACTCTCAGCAACTATATGCCAATAAACTGGACAACTTGAAAAAAATGGAAAAATTCTTAGAAAAGTATAACTTTCCAAAACTGAACCAGAAAGAAATAGAAAATCTTAACAGACCCATCACAAGCACAGATATTGAAACTGTAATAAAAATATTCTAACAAACAAAAGCCCAGGACCAGATGGCTTCACAGGTGAATTCTACCAAAAATTTAGAGAAGAGCTAACACCTATCCTACTCAAATGCTTCCAGAAAATTGCAGAGGATGGTAAACTGCCAAACTCATTATATGAGGCCACCATCACCCTAATACTGAAACCAGACAAAGATGCCCCCCCCAAAAAAAAAGAAAAGAAAACTACAGGCCAATACCACTGATGAACATAGATGCAAAAATCCTCAACAAAATTATATCAAACAGAATCCGACAACATATTAAAAAGATCATACATCATGACCAAGTGGGCTTTATCCCAGGGATGCAAGAATTCTTCAATATTTGCAAATCAATCAATGTGATACACTACATTAACAAATTGAAAGATAAAATCCATATGATTATCTCAGTAGATGCAGAGAAAGCCTTTGACAAAATTCAACATTCATTTATGATAAAAAGTCCTACATAAAGCAGGCATAGAAGGAACGTACTTCAACATGATAAAAACCATATATAATAAACGCACAGCAAACATTATCCTCAATGGTGAAACATTGAAAGCATTTCCCCTTAAGTCAGGAACAAGACAAGGGTGCCCACTTTCACCACTACTATTCAACATTGTTTTGGAAGTTTTAGCCACAGCAACCAGAAAAGAAAAATAAATAAAAGGAATCCAGTTTGGAAAAGACATAAAACTCTCACTGTTTGCAGATGGCATGATCCTCTACATAGAAAATCCTGAATACACCACCAGAAAATTACTAGAGCTAATCAATGAATATAATAAATTTTCAGGTTATAAAATTAACATACAGAAATTTCGTGCATTCTTATACACTAACAATGAGAAAACAGCAAGAGAAATTAAGGAAACAATTCCATTCACCATTGCAATGAAAAGAATAAAATACTTAGGAATAAATCTACCTAAAGAAACAAAATACCTATATATAGAATACTATAGAACACTGATGAAAGAAATCAAAGATGATGCAAATAGATGGAGAAGTATACCATGTTCATGGATTGGAAGAATCAATATATTGAAAATGAGTATACTACCCAAAACAATCTAGATTCAATGCAATCCTTATCAAGCTACCAACGGTATTTTTCACAGAACTAGAACAAATAATTTCACAGCTTGTATGGAAATTTAAAAAAACCCTCGAATAGCCAAAGCTATCTTGAGAAAGAAGAATGGAACTGGAGGAATCAACCTTCCTGACTTCAGTCTATGCTACAAAGTTACTGTCATCGAGACAGTATGGTACTGGCACAAAGACAGAAATATAGATCAATGAAACAAAATAGAAAGCCCATAGACAAATCCATGCACCTATGGACACCTTATCTTTGACAAAGGAAGCAAGAATATACTATGGAGAAAAGACAATCTCTTTCACAAGTGGTGCTGGGAAAACTGGTCAACCACTTGTAAAAGGATGAAACTAGAACAATTTCTAACACCATACACAAAAATAAACTCAAAATGGATTAAAGATCTGAATGTAAGGCCAGAAACTATGAAACTCCTAGAGAAAAATATAAGCAAAACACTGTCTGACATAAATCACTACAGGATCCTCTATGACCCACCTCCCAGAGTAATGGAAATAAAAGCAAAAATAAACAAATGGGACCTAATTAAACTTGAAAGCTTTTGCACAACGAAGGAAACTATAAGCAAAGTGAAAAGACAACCTTCAGAATGGGAGAAAATAATAGCAAATGAAGCAACTGACAAAGAATGAATCTTAAAAATATACAAGCAGCTCAGGTAGCTCAATTCCAGAAAAATAAATGACCCAATCAAAAAACAGCCCAAAGAACTAAACAGACATTTCTCCAAAGACATACAGATGGCTAACAAACACATGAAAAGATGCTCAACATCACTCATTATCAGAGAAATGCAAATAAAAACCACAATGTGGTACCCTCTCACATTGGTCAGAATGGCTGCTATCCAAAAGTCTACAAGCAATAAATGCTGGAGAGGGTGTGGCAAAAAGGGAACCTTCTTACACTGTTGGTGGGAATGCAAACTAATACAGCCATTCTGGAGAACAGTGTGGAGGTTCCTTAAAAAACTGGAAATAGAACTGCCATACGACCTAGCAATCCAACTGCTGGTCATACACACCGAGGAAACCAGAATTGAAAGAGACACATGTACCCCCATTGTTCATTGCAGCACTGTTTACAATAGCTAGGACATGAAAGCAACCTAGATGTCCATCGGCAGACGATTGGATAAGAAAGCTATGGTACCCATACAGAATGGACTATTACTCAGCTATTAAAAGGAATGTATTTGAATCTGTTCTAAAGAGGTGGATGAAACTGGAGCCTAATATACAGAGTGAAGTAAGTCAGAAAGAAAAATACCAATACAATATATTAGCACATATATATGGAATTTAGAAGGATGGTAATAATGACCCTATATGCGAGACAGCAGAAGAGACACAGAGATAAAAAAGTCTTTTGGACTCTGTGGGAGAAGGTGAGAGTGGGATGATTTGAGAGAATAGCACTGAAACATGTGTATTACAAGGAGAAGGCAATGGCATCCCAATCCAGTACTCTTGCCTGGAAAACCCCATGGGCGGAGGAGCCTGGTAGGCTGCAGTCCTTGGGGTGGCTAAGAGTGGAACACGACTGAGCGACTTCACTTTCACTTTTCACTTTCATGCATTGGAGAAGGAAATGGCAACCCACTCCAGTGTTCTTGCCTGGAGAATCCCAGGAATGGGGGAGCCTGGTGGGCTGCCGTCTATGGGGTCGCACAGAGTCAGACACGACTGAAGCGACTTAGCAGCAGCAGCATGTGTGTTACAATTTGTTAAATAGATTGCCAGTCCAGGTTTGATGCATGAGACAAGGTGCTCAAGGCTAGTGCACTGGGAGGACGCTGAGGGATGGGATGGTGAGGAAAGTGGGAGGGGAGTTCAGGATGGGGCACGTATGTACACCCATGGCTGATTCATGTCAATGTATGGCAAAAGCCAGTACAATATTGTAAAGTAATTAGCCTCCAATTAAAATATATAATTTTTTAAGAAACAAATATATATTGTAAAAATACCTATAACCATATGAATGTGAAAAAAATTAAGCTACCTATGTGGAAAGGACAAAAAAACTTGCAGAAAATTTAATAGAATATACAGATAATTTATTAGAATTTATAAGTTCATGTATAAAGATTGGTGTTTAAAAGTAAGTTTAAAATTCAAGTGCATCCTCTAAAAATAAATGTAGCTAATGTAATTTAAATGAATAACTTTTAGAATTTTTAAAAAAATAATAGACCCATAGGAAGAATCTGATAAAAATTGTGTGGCTGATACTGATGATTATTTAATGAAACGTTGAACACCAGTCTCAACATTTTAAGATCTTAAATTATGTGCCTAAGGACCTGGACACATATGCTAGCTTAGAATAGAAATATTTAATATCAAGAGTGAAAAATATTTCCAAAATTTTAGTGGCATTGAAATCAAATTTCCAAATTGGTTGTATCACCAGGCACACTGATTCTAAAATTCATTTAGAGCAGGGGGTCTCAACTTTGGTACTATTGACATTTGAAGCCAGTTTAGCCTTAATTGTGGGATGCCATTCTGTGCATTGTTAGATATTTAGCAGCATCTCTGGTGTGTGTCCTCAAGTTATCTTTCATGTCAATCAAACTTGTCTGGAGACATCAACAAACATCCCACTGTGAGCAAAATCACCCCTAACTGAGAATCATTGACCTAGGGGGATGAAAATATCCAAGATTGTTTTGAAAAAATATAGAGGGCTTTCTCTACCAGATTTTAGGTTATAATGTTAAACTTTAGAGGTTAAGAATGTATATTTGAAAAAAAAAAAAGAAGTAAAATGAATAAGTTGAGAATATAGGTAGTTTTTCTGGTAATGGATTGTAAGCTTCAGTAGACAATGTAGAAAAAGTTCAGGAGGTTGTGAGGAGTGGAGAAAAGGGGTCAAAATATAATTTGCAAAGTTATATGCAGATTAGAAACTTGGGATTTCTGGATTTCTTTAGGTGACTGAAGTAAACAGAGATAAAGGGTATAAAGAGATGGTCCTAATAACATAAAAGCAGATAATGATTGTGAGGTTGTTGAGTGTTGGGGTTGAGGAAGAGGTGGGAATCCTGCAAGGAACACAGAGAGATATGGGGCAAATTCTTTATTTATGTAATGGAAAGATGGAGACCAGAGTAGGGGGTATGGCTCCCTCCTAACTCCTGGAGAGCAAGGAGTGCTAGGATTCACTTTCAGTTCTTATGTATCATAGTGTTGAATTCCAGGGATCCCTTTTGACTACTTGCAAAAGGAAAAGTGATATTTCTTGCATATGCTGTTTATGCTTCAGCCATACTTCCTTTACTTGCTGCTCCTCAGTCTGGTATGCTTTTTCAGATTTCGTTGCTTTCTATAAAAGTCTCTATTCCTGGCATATTCTCTAAAATATCCCCACCTAACTGGAGTGCTCCTACTCATTTTTCAAGACTCAGTTTAGGCATCTATTTTAATACAAAGTCTTCCCTTATCCCTTGCATTTGAGGCAGTTTTAAGTACTTCCTCCCACTGTGTTCCTTAGCATTCTATAAATATACCATCATAACATTAAACTTTTATTGATATTTTATTAGGATGGTGTAGATTCACTTGTAGTTTTAAGACATAACACAGAAGTTTTTCCCAATTGTAACATCCTGCAAAATTATAATACAGTATAGCAACCAGGATGTTGTCATTAGTATAGGTCATCTATCTTTTTCAGATTTCCCCAGTTTTATCTGTATTTGTGTGTGTGTATTTAGTTATGTGCAGTATTATCATATGTGTAGGTTCTTGTATCCACCACCACAGTCAAGACACAGAATAATTCCTTTACCACAAGGATCCCTCTTGTTGCTCTTTTATAGCCACAGCCCTCTATTCTACCTCCTGCAACCCAACTCCTGACAACCATGGATATGCTCTCTATTTCTAAAATGTTGTCATTTCAAAAATGTAATTAAAATGGAATCATACAGTTTGGGACCTTTTGGGATTCACATTTTCACACACAATTCTTTGGAGATCCATCCAGGTTGCTGCATGTTTCAGTAGCTCATTCCTTTTTATTGTGGCACGTGGGCTTCTCTCTAGTCATGGTATGGGCTCCAGAGCACATGCACTCTTTAGTTAATAGTGCCCAGCCATAGTTGCCCTGCAGCAGTTGGGATCCCTGACCAGGGATCGAACCCACTTCCCCTGCATTGGAAGGTGGATTCTTAAGCCAAGAACTGGACCTCCATGGAAGCCCCAAGAATATATTATTTTACTCTCAGCCTGAATACATAGGTTTCCAGTGTTAACAGGGATAATATCACAAGGTTAATGTGACAGATCTGATTATCTGTTCAGTTAAGGCTCTAGGCATTGAAATACTAGTCTACAAATACTGCAGCTACCAAGGGAGCTCCTCAATATCAGTAATGAGTTCACCAATGAGAGTTAGTATTGTTTCAAGGAGCCTTATGCAAGAAGGTAATTTAATATATAGTATAATTGCTGTTTGGTCAGTAAATTGTGTCTGACTCTTTGCGACCCCATGGACTACAGCCTCCTAGGCTCCTCCGTCTATGACATTTCCCAGGCAAGAATACAGGAATGGGTTGTCATTTCCTTCTCCAGGGGATCTTCCCGACCTTGGGATTGAACCTGCATCTCCTAAATTGGCAGGTGAATTCTTTACCACTGAGCCACCAGGGAAGCCCCATATAGTATCATACTTCATTTTAATTATATGATTCAAAAACAGATAATATACACGTATTATAGCTGATGTCAAATGGATGTACCTAATCAGATACTAAACTATTAAAATTTGGAGTCCCCATCAGAAATCTTAACATATTCTCCAGTCCTGTGTTTGGAAAGTAAACAAGCTATTTCCAGATGTCAGCTTTCTTAAAAGGAAAAAAAATTCTGTGAATTGCAGGCTTCTGACTAACACAGATTTTGACTCTCATCTGAGGACTGTAATGGGACCTTTGTCTTACTTAACACAGAAGGGAAATCCTAATAAGTTTATCGGGACTTCAGGGTTTCAAACAACTTTTTGAAAAGACAAAATATACTCTTATTTCTTTACTAATGTTGAAAGTTCCAGTCTTTTCAAATCCATTCATAATGGCCTACCACAAGATTGGATGCAGCTTTAAGAACATGAAAATACAGAGCATCTTGTAATATATTTCAATAGAATGTTATTGCTAAAAGAAAGGAAATTGTTTTCTTACTAGAAATAAGATAATATTGCAGGATTTAATTCTTAAGTAGGAATTTTCCTTTTGAACTCATCCCCAGTCCCTGGCAAAGATATTTGCTATGATGCCCTTTACCTGGAATTATCCTTTCCCCTGCTCCTGTAAGCCATTACTTCAGACAATCACTCCTACTTTCATGTCTATAGATTCAAGTCTGCATATATGTCGCAAACTGTTCTGAGTGACCCTGGGCAAGAGGTATGTAGGAAATTCCTCCTGAAAATGTGTTTGGCTCAGTATCAAGTGTCCCTTTTGTTGCTGACGCCCTGTGTATATCACTCAGATCCCTTAAATAGATAGCAGCTTTTTGCGGCCCTGATATTTTTGGTCTAGGATTTTTGTTCCCCAGTCAGTAAGCCTGGGTTTCTGATCTCTGCTAATTGTTCTCTTAGATATAATCCACTTTCTGGACTTTATTTTGGTTCGTCCTGCAGGATTTGGATGATGCAACTTAATGTCTGGAAGTGAACTGAGAGGCCATCTAGTCTAACTTTGTTTTATAGAGGGGTAAACTACTCGGCCTCTTTTTTTTTTCTCTCTGGCCCTGTTATATCTGTCTTTTTCTCTTGGTCTTAGATGACCTCCTTGAAATTCTCTCTGGCTTACTCAAAGTATTATCCCTCTTACAGTCTAATAAAATCCCCAGCCAGATACTCTCCCAATCTTTTCAAGTCTCTGAATTACAAGTGTCATAACACAAACTTTGTGGGCAGGGACATGAGATAATTCTTAAGATAAAATATTTTTATTGTGATAATATCTCAACCACATGATATGAAGGCATGAACCTTGAATGTGTAGTACCCAGACCAATCATAACTAAATATACAATGCATTCAAACATCTACTAAGATAGTAGCTTAACAGTAGAGGAAAAATTTTAAAATTCCTATGAAACTGTTAAAAATACCAAAGGGATGAATATTCCTTTAGAAAATAGAATGAATAACTTTGTATACAAGGTCATAAAGTTGTAGACATTTCAAGGATAGCTAAAACAAGAGCTATTGAGTATAACTTAAAAATAATATTTTCTAGAGACTTTTAGTTAGAAAAGTAATGTAAAATGGACTCTTTTATTCCATAAGAATTCAGTAAAAAAATATTCTGTCCTAACTGAGGAGAACCTATTCGTAGGGGTACTTAACTTTCTTACATTGCTATTTGTGTTATTTTTTGTCTGTTTTAGTCATGAAAAACAAAAGATATAAGGACTTTTAATTGTTGCTTCAGTGTCAGAAAGGCAAACCAAAATCATCCTTGTGCCTAGCAGGAAGCAATTAAAGAACAAATTGCTTCTGTCACTGTGAGGTAGATGTAGGAGTCAAAAAAACAGACTTGAATACAATTTCATAATTCAGGCAATCCCGGTGGTATATACCAAGGGAATAAACAGAATTGGAAAGAGTAAAGTTTATATATGTGTGTGTATGTTTGTATAAAAAGTTTGGAAAAATCAGCTAAGGAAGGTATAATCTAGGATATATCAAAATTTGAAATGTGATATTTGTTCCTTAGAGTGCCAAGAGCATAAAAGATAAGTCATTAGTTCAATGTCCCGTAACTAATAAGTGGAGAGGCTAAGATTTTAATGAAGAGGCTGACTACAAAGTTGTCTAGGCTGTTAATCACTGTGCTATATTATCTCTAATATATAAACCATGCCTTTAATTATCCTGGGTCTTTTCCTGCTCTAACTCTAGCACTTGCAGTAGAAGCTTCTGACAATTTGGGAATGTGTCAGTGCATACAGACAAATCTCTATCTGCACAGATGATGTTTTTATGCCAGACTTTTCATGAAAATATCAGATATTTTTTTGCTGAGAACTATAGGAGTCAGCTAGAATTTATTCTTATGTGGTATCAAACATCTACAGGGTATACTTCTACAAGACTTTCAGGTTGACTAAAGAAGGCTTTCAACAACCTGAAGACTATTGATATTCAGGACTATGTGGCATATGATACAAAACATTCAGCCTCTCAAAAACTCTTTCAGGACCAGCCTCTAAATTAGGCTGTGGCCATATCTTCCACAGAAGAAGTGTTTGTGTGCCAGGGACTTACTTCTGATTAGGTTATCAAGGTAGAGGAAACTAAATGTTTTGTTCTGTTTCTGTTCTTAGTCACTCAGTTGTGTCTGACTCTTTGAGACCCCACGGGCTGTAGCCCACCAACTATATGTTTGAAGGCCCTCAAAGAGAACCCAAAAGTCAGTGAGATCAAAGCAGAGAGTCTTCTGGAATGTGGTGTGTGAAGAAACTGGGAAGAATATAAGTCAGTTGGTACAGACTTTGGAGTCAGCTTGCTTGTGTTTGAATCCCAGCTCTGACACTAATGATGTGGTCTGGGCAAATTACTAAACTACTTGAAGAGAGTTGGTGATGGACAGGAAAGCCTGGCATGCTACAGTCCATGGAGTTGCAAAGAGTCAGATATGACTGAGTGACTGAACTGACTGACTCAATTTGCTTATTTGTAAAATTGGATTTTTTTTAACTTAAATTTATTTATTTTAATTAGAGGCTAATTACTTTACAATATTGTATTGGTTTTGCCATACATCAACATGAATCCGCCACGGGTGTACACATGTTCCCGATCCTGAACCCCCCTCCCACCTCCCTCCCCATTCCATCCCTTTGGGTCATCCCAGTGCACCAGCCCCAAGCATCCTGTATCCTGCATCGAACCTGGACTGGCGATTTGTTTCTTATATGATATTATACATGTTTCAATGCCATTCTTCCAAATCATCCCACCATCTCCCTCTCCCACAGAGTCCAAAAGACTGTTCTATACATCATTGTCTCTTTTGCTGTCTCGCATACAGGGTTATCATTACCATCTTTCTAAATTCCATATATATGTGTTAGTATACTGTATTGGTGTTTTTCTTTCTGGCTTACTTCACTCTGTATAATAGGCTCCAAAGATCACCTACCTCATAGGGACTTTACGAGGACTCTATAAAAATGCATATAAAGCAGTTTTCACTTACATAATAAGTATTCTATAAATATTAAACACTAACACATACTTGATAGATACAGATGTAGATAGATAAATAGGTAGATAGAAAGACAGACAGAGACCCTAGATCTTAGAGTCTTGGAGGGCCTTGTAAACTACAGTAAGAATTTGAATACTCTTTATTCTAGGGTATTTGAAAGATATTGAATGTTTTTAAGAAGAAAAGTAACAACATTACTTTGTATTTTTTATTGAAATATAGATGAAGTAAAATATGTTGATTTCAGGTGTATTACATAATGGTTTCATGTTTGCATATATTATGAAGTGATCACCATGATAAGTCTAATAATCATCTGTCTCCATACAAAGTTTTTACAATACTTTTGACAGTATTCTTTATGCTGCATATTATATCCTGGCGACTTATGTATTATATAACTGGAGGTTTGTATCTCTTAATCTTCTTCAACTATTTCACCTACCTCCATCCCCCACCCTTCTGGCAACCACCCATTTGTTCTGTGTATCTATTAGTCTATTTTCACTTTGTTTATTTGTTTTGGTTTTTAAATTCTACATATCCGTTGGATCATGGAGTATTTGTCTTTTTCTGTCTGACTTATCTCACTTAGCATAATACCCTCTAGATCCATCCATATTGTTGCAATTGACAAGATTTCATTTTATATTTGGCTGAGTAACATTCCATTGTGTATTGCAATATGTATACACACACACAGTATCACATTTCTCTATTCATTTCTCTATCAATGAATATTTAGGTTGATCCCAATCTTTTCTATTATGAATAGTGGATAATGCGGCAGTGAATATTGGAGTGAATATATCTTTGCAAGATGTTTTTGTTTTTTTGTCATGAATATCCAGAAGTGAAATTGCTTGATCACATAGCAGTTCTATTTTTTATTTTTTTGAGGAATATCCATTCTGTTTTCCATAATGGCTGCACTGATTTTCAATTTCACCAACAGTGTATGAGTGTTCCCTTTCTTCACAGCCTTGCCAACACTTGTTATTTGTTGTCTTTTGGATGACAGGCACTATGACAGATGTAAGGTGGTATCTCATTATAGTTTCCATTTGCATTTCTCTAATATTAATTTTTCTTTCTGATAGTTCCTTGTTAGTGTACAGAATTGCAACGAATTTCTGTACATTAATTTTGTGTCCTGTAACTACTGAATTCATTTATTAATTCTAGTATATTTTATGGTATTTTTAGGACTTTCTATATATGATATCATGTCATTTATGAAAAGTGACAGTTTTTCTTCTTCCTTTCTGATTTGGATTCTTTTTATTTATTTATTTATTTTTTGTTTGGTTACTATGGCTAGGACTACCAATGCAATGTTGAGTAAAAATGGCAACAGTGGGCATCCTTGCTTCGTTTCTGATGTTAGAGGAAATGCTTTCACCTTTTTACCCTTGAGTATGTTAACTGTGGGTTTTTCATATATGACATTTATTATATTGAGATATGTACCCTCTATACTCACTTCGTTGAGAGTTTCTTTTTATCATCAATGGATGTTAGGTTTTGTTAAATGCTTTGTTCTGCATCTAAAAATCGTATGATTTTTAGTCTTAAATTGTTAAAGTGGTGTATCACATTGATTTATTTGCATATATTGAACCACATCCTTGTATTCCTGGGATAAATACCACTTGATCATAATATGTGATCCTTTTAAAGTATTGTGTTTTTTTTTTAAATTTTATTTTATTTAACTTTACAATATTGTATTGGTTTTGCCATATATCAAAATGAATCTGCCACAGGTATACATGTGTTCCTCACCATGAACCCTCCTCCCTCCTCCCACCCCATACCATCCCTCTGGGTGGTCCCAGTGCACCAGCCCCAAGCATCCAGTATCATGCAATGAACCTGGACTGGCGACTCATTTCATATATGATATTATACATATTTCAATGCCATTCGCCCAAATCATCCCACCCTCTCCCTCTCCCACAGAGTCCAAAAGACTGTTCTGTACATCAGTGTCTCTTTTGCTGTCTCGTATACAGGGTTATTGTTACCATGAAGATTTTTACATCTATATTCATAAGTGATATTGGACTATAATTTTCTTTTTTTTTTTAGTATCTTTACAATATATCTTAAATTCATGGGGGGGGGGGGGCAATTGCACCCTTATATAATATTAGTTTTGGTAGAGAAATTGATTTTAGGTACTCTAAAGAAGAACTTGCCTCACTGCAACTTCAACTGGAAGACCTTTGTATTTTCTTCCTCCCCACTGCATCTACAGAATTTGAGTTGATTCTACATTCAACACTAGATATCAAGGAATTTGCTAAATTCTCCCAAATTTGGAATAATCATATGAATCCTTTCTCTCTAGTTTTTGAATAACAATTTAGCTGGAGAAACAGTTAAATGAGAGATGCAGTCTCTCTTCTACCCATCCCCATCTGCTTTTCTGTAAGAGAAAAAGAGTGCTGCATGTGTTAGAATTACATTTGGAGAATCTGACAGACACTTTTAGGTGCCATTCCAATACCCATTTTCTCCTTTCCTTTTGCCAACAAAACCTTCATTTTTATCAAAGCAATGTGATCAAAGTCTTGAATAATGGAATAATGCCCTTCCTCCAAAGGCAATGGCACCCCACTCCAGTACTCTTGCCTGGAAAATCCCATGGACAGAGGAGCCTGGTGGGCTGCAGTTCATGGGGTCACTAGGAGTCGGACACGACTGAGTGACTTCACTTTGACTTTTCACTTTCATGCATTGGAGGAGGAAATGGCAACCCACTGCAGTGTTCTTGCCTGGAGAATCCCATGGACAGAGGAGCCTGGTGAGCTGTTGCCTATGGGGTCGCACAGAGTCGGACACGACTGAAGCGACTTAGCAGCAGCAGCAGCAGTCCTTCCTCCAAAGATATCCATGTCATAATCCATGGAACTTGTGAATGTTACCTTCAATAGTAAATGGGAATGAAAGTTATAGATGGAATAAAGGTTGCTAATCAATTAATGTCGAGATAGGGAGGCTGTTCTGGATTTATCTGGGTAGGTCCAATTTATTTTATTTTATTTTATTTTTTTTAAGTGGAAAAGGAGGGCAGAAAAGGTATTTTGAGTAATGCAGTGTAAGAAGAACTCAACCCACCGATGCTGGCTTTGACAGAGACCATAAGCAGAGGGATGTGAGTATCTTAGAAGCTGGAAAAGTAGAGGAAACATATTTTCCCATAGAGCAGGAGAAATACAGCCATGTCCATACTTTGATTTTAGCTCAGGGAGAATAATGTCCAGACTCTGACCTACAGAATTTTAGGAGAATAAATTAATGTTATAAACCAACTAAGTTCCTGGTGATTTGTTACAGTGGCCATAGGAAACTAAGATGGAACCTGATAGATGAGCTCACTTTTACAAATATTGAGTTTTCAATGCTTTTGCAGTAGGCAGATGACCACATGGAAAAGTCAGGAAGATGTCTTAAATACAGATGCAGAATTAAGAGTTACTACAGATGATAACTAGAACAATGGGAGCAAATTAAAATACTTATGGGGAATGAATAAGTTTAGAAGAAGAAAGGACTTAACTCCAATAGTTAGTGAATTGAATAGGGGAAGAAGCCAGTAAGGAGGCTGAGAAGGAGCAGAGTTAGGCATGATAAAATGAGAGCAAGCCTCACAAAACCAAAGGAAGAGAATGTTTCAAGGAGGGTCATTGGTAATCAAGGCTGATGATTAGACTAGTGAAATAAAGACTAGAAATCATATATTAGATTTTAAGACAGAGGTAATTGGTTATACTAGTAAGAGCATTTTGGGTGAAATAGTAGGTGTTCAGTTCAGTTCAGTCCAGTCGCTCAGTCGTGTCCGACTCTGCGACCCCATGAGTCGCAGCACGCCAAGCCTCCCTGTCCATCACAAACTCCCGGAGTTCACTCAGACTCACCTCCATCGAGTCAGTGATGCCATCCAGCCATCTCATCCTCTGGCGTCCCCTTCTCCTCCTGCCCGCAATTCCTCCCAGCATCAAAGTCTTTTCCAATGAGTCAGCTCTTCGCATGAGGTGGCCAAAGTACTGGAGTTTCAGCTTCAGTATCATTCCCTCCAAAGAAATCCCAGGGCTGATCTCCTTTAGAATGGACTGGTTGGATCTCCTTGCAGTCCAAGGGACTCTCAAGAGTCTTCTCCAACACCACAGTTCAAAAGCATCAATTCTTCGGTGCTCAGCCTTCTTCACAGTCCAACTCTCACATCCATACATGACCACAGGAAAAACCATAGCTTTGACAAGATGGACCTTTGTTGGCAAAATAATGTCTCTGCTTTTGAATATGCTATCTAGGTTGGTCATAACTTTCCTTCCAAGGAGTAAGCGTCTTTTAATTTCATGGCTGCAATCACCATCTGCAGTGATTTTGGAGCCCAAAAAAATAAAGTCTGACACTGTTTCCCCATCTATTTCCCATGAAGTGATGGGACCAGATGCCATGATCTTCGTTTTCTGAATATTGAACTTTAAGCCAACTTTTTCACTCTCCACCTTCACTTTCATCAAGAGGCTTTTGAGTTCCTCTTCACTTTCTGCCATAAGGGTGGTGTCATCTGCATATCTGAAGTTATTGATGTTTCTCCCGGCAATCTTGATTCCAGCTTGTGCTTCTTCCAGCCCGGAGTTTCTCATGATGTACTCTGCATATAGGTTAAATAAACAGGGTGACAATATACTACCTTGACATATTCCTTTTCCTATTTGCAACCAGTCTGTTGTTCCATGTGCAGTTCTGACTGTTGCTTCCTGACCTGCATACAGACTTCTCAAGAGGCAGGTCAGGTGGTCTGGTATTCCCATCTCTTCAGAATCTTTTTTTCCTTTTTTTTTTTTTTTTTAAATTTTAAGTTTTGCCAAATATCAAAATGAACCCACCACAGGTATACCTGTGTTCCCCATCCTGGACCCTCCTCCCTCCTCCCTCCCCATACCATCCCTCTGGGTCGTCCCAGTGCACCAGCCCCAAGCATCCAGCATCGTGCATTGAACCTGGACTGGCATCTCGTTTCATACATGACATTTCACATGTTTCAATGCCATTCTCCCAAATCTTCCCACCCTCTCCCTCTCCCACAGAATCCATAAGACTGTTCTATACATCAGTGTCTCTTTTGCTGTCTCGTATACAGGGTTATCGTTACCATCTTTCTAAATTCCATATTTATGCGTTAGTATACTGTATTGGTGTTTTTCCTTCTGGCTTACTTCACTCTGTATAATAGGCTCCAGTTTCATCCACCTCATTAGAACTGATTCAAATGTATTCTTTTTAATGGCTGAGTAATACTCCATTGTGTATATGTACCACAGCTTTCTTATCCATTCATCTGCTGATGGACATCTAGGTTGCTTCCATGTCCTGGCTATTATAAACAGTGCTGCGATGAACATTGGGGTACACGTGTCTCTTTCCCTTCTGGTTTCCGCGGTGTGTATGCCCAGCAGTGGGATTGCTGGATCATAAGGCAGTTCTATTTCCAGTTTTTTAAGGAATCTCCACACTGTTCTCCATAGTGGCTGTACTAGTTTGCATTCCCACCAACAGTGTAAGAGGGTTCCCTTTTCTCTACACCCTCTCCAGCATTTATTATTTGTAGACTTTTGGATTGCAGCCTTTCTGACTGGTGTGAAATGGTACCTCATAGTGGTTTTGATTTGCATTTCTCTGATAATGTGTGATGTTGAGCATGTTTTCATGTGTTTGTTAGCCATCTGTATGTCTTCTTTGGAGAAATGTCTATTTAGATCTTTGGCCCATTTTTTGATTGGGTCATTTATTTTTCTGGAGTTGAGCTGTAGGACTTGCTTGTATATTTTTGAGATTAGTTGTTTGTCGGTTGCTTAATTTGCTATTATTTTCTCCCATTCTGAAGGCTGTCTTTTCACCTTGCTGATAGTTTCCTTTGATGTGCAGAAGCTTTTAAGGTTAATTAGGTCCCATTTGTTTACTTTTGCTTTTATTTCCAATATTCTGGGAGGTGGGTCATAGAGGATCCTGCCGTGATGTATGTCAGAGAGTGTTTTGCCTATGTTCTCCTCTAGGAGTTTTACAGTTTCTGGTCTTACGTTGAGATCTTTAATCCATTTTGAGTTTATTTTTGTATATGGTGTTAGAAAGTGTTCTAGTTTCATTCTTTTACAAGTGGTTGACCAGATTTCCCAGCACCACTTGTTAAAGAGATTGTCTTTAATCCATTGTATATTCTTGCCTCCTTTGTCAAAGATAAGGTGTCCATATGTGCGTGGATTTATCTCTGGGCTTTCTATTCTGTTCCATTGATCTATATTTCTGTCTTTGTGCCAGTACCATACTGTCTTGATAACTGTGGCTTTGTAGTAGAGCCTGAATTCAGGTAGGTTGATTCCTCCAGTTCCATTCTTCTTTCTCAAGATCACTTTGGCTATTCGAGGTTTTTTGTATTTCCATACAAATTGTGAAATTATTTGTTCTAGCTCTGTGAAGAATACTGTTGGTAGCTTGATAGGGATTGCATTGAATCTATAAATTGCTTTGGGTAGTATACTCATTTTCACTATATTGATTCTTCCAATCCATGAACATGGTATATTTCTCCATCTAATAGTGTCCTCTTTGATTTCTTTCACCAGTGTTTTATAGTTTTCTATATATAGGTCTTTAGTTTCTTTAGGTAGATATATTCCTAAGTATTTTATTCTTTCCGTTGCAATGGTGAATGGAATTGTTTCCTTAATTTCTCTTTCTGTTTTCTCATTATTAGTGTATAGGAATGCAAGGGATTTCTGTGTGTTGATTTTATATCCTGCAACTTTACTATAATCATTGATTAGTTCTAGTAATTTTCTGGTGGAGTCTTTAGGGTTTTCTATGTAGAGGATCATGTCATCTGCAAATAGTGAGAGTTTTACTTCTTCTTTTCCAATTTGGATTCCTTTTATTTCTTTTTCTGCTCTGATTGCTGTGGCCAAAACTTCCAAAACTATGTTGAATAGTAATGGTGAAAGTGGGCACCCTTGTCTTGTTCCTGACTTTAGAGGAAATGCTTTCAATTTTTCACCATTGAGGATAATGTTTGCTGTGGGTTTGTCATATATAGCTTTTATTATGTTGACGTATGTTCCTTCTATTCCTGCTTTCTGGAGAGTTTTTATCATAAATGGATGTTGAATTTTGTCAAAGGCTTTCTCTGCATCTATTGAGATAATCATATGGTTTTTGTTTTTCAATTTGTTAATGTGGTGTATTACATTGATTGATTTGCGGATATTGAAGAATCCTTGCATCCCTGGGATAAAGCCCACTTGGTCATGGTGTATGATCTTTTTAATGTGTTGTTGGATTCTGATTGCTAGGATTTTGTTTAGGATTTTTGCATCTATGTTCATCAGTGATATTGGCCTGTAGTTTTCTTTTTTTGTGGGATCTTTTTCAGGTTTTGGTATTAGGGTGATGGTGGCCTCATAGAATGAGTTTGGAAGTTTACCTTCCTCTGCAATTTTCTGGAAGAGTTTGAGCAGGATAGGTGTTAGCTCTTCTCTAAATTTTTGGTAGAATTCAGCTGTGAAGCCGTCTGGACCTGGGTTTTGTTTGCTGGAAGATTTTTGATTACAGTTTCAATTTCCGTGCTTGTGATGGGTCTGTTAAGGTTTTCTATTTCTTCCTGGTCGAGTTTTGGAAAGTTGTACTTTTCTAAGAATTTGTCCATTTCTTCCTCGTTGTCCATTTTATTGGCATATAATTGTTGATAATAGTCTCTTATGATCCTTTGTATTTCTGTGTTGCTGTTGTGATCTCTCCATTTTCGTTTCTAATTTTATTGATTTGATTTTTCTCCCTTTGTTTCTTGATGAGTCTGGCTAATGGTTTGTCAATTTTATTTATCTTTTCAAAGAACCAGCTTTTGGCTTTGTTGATTTTTGCTATGGTCTCTTTTGTTTCTTTTGCATTTATTTCTGCTCTAATTTTTAAGATTTCTTTCCTTCTACTAACCCTGGGGTTCTTCATTTCTTTCTTTTCTAGTTGCTTTAGGTGTAGAGTTAGGTTATTTATTTGACTTTTTTCTTGTTTCTTGAGGTGTGCCTGTATTGCTATCAACTTTCCCCTTAGGACTGCTTTTACTGTGTCCCACAGGTTTTGGGTTGTTGTGTTTTCATTTTCATTCGTTTCTATGCAAATTTTGGTTTCTTTTTTGATTTCTTCTGTGATTTGTTGGTTATTCAGCAGCGTGTTGTTCAGCCTCCATATGTTAGAATTTTTAATAGTTTTTCTCCTGTAATTGAGATCTAATCTTACTGCATTGTGGTCAGAAAAGATGCTTGGAATGATTTCTATTTTTTTGAGTTTACCAAGGCTAGCTTTATGGCCCAGGATGTGATCTATCCTGGAGAAGGTTCCATGTGCACTTGAGAAAAAGGTGAAATTCATTGTTTTGGGATGAAATGTCCTATAGATATCAATTAGGTCTAACTGGTCTATTGTATCGTTTAAAGTTTGTGTTTCCTTGTTAATTTTCTGTTTAGTTGATCTATCTATAGGTGTGAGTGGGGTATTAAAGTCTCCCACTATTATTGTGTTATTGTTAATTTCTCCTTTCATACTTGTTAGCATTTGTCTTACATACTGCGGTGCTCCTGTGTTGGGTGCATATATATTTATAATTGTTATATCTTCTTCTTGGATTGATCCTTTGATCATTATGTAGTGACCTTCTTTGTCTCTTTTCACAGCCTTTGTTTTAAAGTCTATTTTATCTGATATGAGTATTGCTACTCCTGCTTTCTTTTGGTCCCTATTTGCATGGAAAATCTTTTTCCAGCCCTTCACTTTCAGTCCGTATGTGTCCCCTGTTTTGAGGTGGGTCTCCTGTAGACAACATATGTAAGGGTCTTGTTTTTGTATCCATTCAGCCAGTCTTTGTCTTTTGGTTGGGGCATTCAACCCATTTACGTTTAAGGTAATTACTGATAAGTATGATCCCGTTGCCATTTACTTTATTGTTTGGGGTTCGAATTTATACACCATTTTTGTGTTTCCTCTCTAGAGAATATCCTTTAGTATTTGTTGGAGAGCTGGTTTGGTGGTGCAGAATTCTCTCAGCTTTTGCTTGTCTGAGAAGCTTTTGATTTCTCCTTCATACTTGAATGAAATCCTTGCTGGGTACAATAATCTGGGCTGTAGGTTATTTTCTTTCATCATTTTAAGTATGTCTTGCCATTCCCTCCTGGCTTGAAGAGTTTCTATTGAAAGATCAGCTGTTATCCTTATGGGAATTCCCTTGTGTGTTATTTGTTGTTTTTCCCTTGCTGCTTTTCATATTTGTTTTTTGTGTTTGATCTTTGTTAATTTGATTAATATGTGTCTTGGGGTGTTTTGCCTTGGGTTTATCCTGTTTGGGATTCTCTGGGTTTCTTGGACTTGGGTGATTATTTCCTTCCCCAGTTTAGGGAAGTTTTCAACTATTATCTCCTCAAGTATTTTCTCATGGTCTTTCTTTTTGTCTTCTTCTTCTGGAACCCCTATGATTCGAATGTTGTAGCGTTTAATATTGTCCTGGAGGTCTCTGAGATTGTCCTCATTTCTTTTAATTGGTTTTTCCTTTATTCTCTCTGATTCATTTATTTCTACCATTCTATCTTCTAATTCACTAATCCTATCTTCTGCCTCTGTTATTCTACTATTTGTTGCCTCCAGAGTGTTTTTAATTTCATTTATTGCATTATTCATTATATATTGACTCTTTTTTATTTCTTCTAGGTCCTTGTTAAACCTTTCTTGCATCTTCTCAATCCTTGTCTCCAAGCTATTTATCTGTGATTCCATTTTAATTTCAAGATTTTGGATCAATTTCACTATCATTATTCGGAATTCTTTATCAGGTAGATTCCCTATCTCTTCCTCTTTTGTTTGGTTTGGTGGGCATTTATCCTGTTCCTTTATCTGCTGGCTATTCCTCTGTCTCTTCATCTTGTTTAAATTGCTGAGTTTGGGGTGTCCTTTCTGTATTCTGGCAGTTTGTGGAGTTCTCTTTATTGTGGCTTTTCCTCACTGTGTGTGGGTTTGTACAGGTGGCTTGTCAAGGTTTCCTGGTTAGGGAAGCTTGTGTCGGTGTTCTGATGGGTGGAGCTGTATTTCTTCTCTTTGTTCAGTCGCGCTGTGGGGAGGGAGGGAGGGATGCTGCAAACAAATAACACTGGCGTGCGCTGGCAGTGCCTCAGCCACACTGGGTCTGCCCCTGCTCACGGCGCGTGTAGCCTCCCTGCCCACACTGCTCGGGCTCTAGGTTGTTCCACCGGGAACAATCCGAGGCTGGCCCTGGGTTGCATGTACCTCCCAGGTCCAAGCCGCTCAGGTTCAGGCACTCGGGTAGTCCTCAGAGGCGCAGACTCAGTTGGGCCTGAGTTTTGTGCTCTTCCCAGGTCCGAGCAACTCAAGTGATGAGGTGTTTGGCCAGCGCCAATGCTGCGACTTATCGCCTCCCCGCCACTCGGTTATCTGGGTGTAAAACCGGCGCACCTTCTCAGGCAGATGTTAACCATCCAGACCCCCAAGAAGTTTTAGTTAGCAAAGAAGCCTGCTTACAGTTTTATAGATAATGTCTCTCTGGGGCTGCGATTGCCCCCTTCCGGCTCTGGCTGCCTGTCACCGGAGGGGGAAGGTCTGCAGCCGGCTATCTCTGTTCAATTCTTTGTTCCGTGCCTCTTCAGAATTTTCCACAGTTTATTGTGATCCACACAGTCAAAGGCTTTGGCATAGTCAATAATGCAAAAATAGATGTTTTTCTGGAACTCTCTTGCTTTTTTGATGATCCAGCGGATGTTGGCAATTTGATCTCTGGTTCCTCTGCTTTTTCTAAAACCAGCTTGAACATCAGGAAGTTCACGATTCACATATTGCTGAAGTCTGGCTTGGAGAATTTTGAGCATTACTTTACTAGCATGTGTACTAGGTATTGATGATAATTGATGTGAACTGAGGGATGAGCAAGGAGAGAGAAATGAAGGCAGGGAGTAATGACAACTCATTCCAGAAACTTAACAGTGAAGGAAATAACAGAGAAGTTGCAGGGGAAAATGCTGTTAAGGGAGTGTGTTTAAGTAGGCCCTCCTAGAAGCAAGCATCAAGACGGGATTAGACTGTGCAAAGTTTTTTGTTTTTTGGTTTTTTTTAATTAGAGGAAACACGTGTTGAGAGAAAACTAGGAGAAATATGGAAAAAGCTGAAAAAGTATGACCTGAGTGAAGGAGGATCGTGGAAAAAGCAAGAGAGTCCCAGAAAAACATCTATTTCTGCTTTATTGACTATGCCAAAGCCTTTGATTGTGTGGATCACAATAAACTGTGGAAAATTCTGAAAGAGATGGGAATACCAGACCACCTGACCTGCCTCTTGAGAAATCTGTATGCAGGTCAGGAAGCAACAGTCAGAACTGGACATGGAACAACAGACTGTTTCCAAATAGGAAAAGGAGTACGTCAAGGTTGTATATTGTCACCCTGCTTATTTAACTTATATGCAGAGTACATCATGAGAAACGCTGGGCTGGAGGAAGCACAAGCTGGAATCAAGATTGCCGGGAGAAATATCAATAACCTCAGATATGCAGATGACATCACCCTTATGGCAGAAAGTGAAGAGGAACTCAAAAGCCTCTTGATGAAAGTGCAAGAGGAGACTGAAAAAGTTGGATTGAAGCTCAACATTCAGAAAACTAAGATCATGGCACCTGGTCCCATCACTTCATGGGAAATAGATGGAGAAACAGTGGAAACAGTGTCAGACTTTATTTTTTGGGGCTCCAAAATCACTGCAGATGGTGATTGCAGCCATGAAATTAAAAGACGCTTACTCCTTGGAAGGAAAGTTATGACCAAACTAGATAGCATATTCGAAAGCAGAGACATTACTTTGCCAACAAAGGTCCATCTTGTCAAGGCTATGGTTTTTCCTGTGGTCATGTATGGATGTGAGAGTTGGACTGTGAAGAAGGCTGAGTGCCGAAAAATTGATGCTTTTGAACTGTGGTGTTGGAGAAGACTCTTGAGAGTCCCTTGGACTGCAAGGAGATCCAACCAGTCCATTCTGAAGGAGATCAGCCCTGGGATTTCTTTGGAGGGAATGATGCTAAAGCTGAAACTCCAGTACTTTGGCTACCTCATGCG
The DNA here is from genome assembly GCF_029378745.1 of Bos indicus. Classification (NCBI taxonomy): domain Eukaryota; kingdom Metazoa; phylum Chordata; class Mammalia; order Artiodactyla; family Bovidae; genus Bos; species Bos indicus. The sequence continues at coordinate 72,858,552 of NC_091789.1, forward strand.
AAGAGTTGACTCATTGGAAAAGACTCTGATGCTGGGAGGGGTTGGGGGCAGGAGGAGAAGGGGACGCCAGAGGATGAGATGGCTGGATGGCATCACTGACTCAATGGAGGTGAGTCCGAGTGAACTCCGGGAGTTGGTGTTGGACAGTGAGGCCTGACGTGCTGCGACTCATGGGGTCGCAAAGAGTCGGACACAACTGAGCGACTGAACTGAACTGAAGGAGAGAGGGGAGGAAAGTTGGGAGAAAATGTCTTGGACTGCTATGTAGTCTAAGGAGGTTCAACAAAGCCATTAGGGAGTGCTTAAGCCAAAGTCAGTCATCAGAGTAGTCCCATGACTTTCAGAAATGAATTCACAGTAGCATTCTTCTTTGTCTCTGGCATAAGCTAGGGTAGTGTGGGGGAAGCATAGTCTCCAGGCAAAATGTAGGAATGGATTTCAGAACATAGTAATATGGACCCTTGGTTAGAGGTCTATGAGACACATTTTTCATGGCTTTCACAGATGGATTTTCATGGCTTTTTAAAAAGTTTAGTGTGTATTTAAGCTCATTAAATGGAGCCACTAGAGAGAGAGAGATTGAAGATACCCAGGATAAAAGGAAGATAATTAATGCAGCAAGGTCCAAGTAAAGGCTGGGGAGGATAGGATCTGTCAGAGTAAAAGTTATTTCCCTTAGATGAGATGTGAGATGCTTTGAAAGAAGAGGGTGGATGTAGGAGTATTTGTTGGTTTGGGAGTTCCAATCTCATGGTTTCTATTTATTTTTTGAATTACAACATTGTTAATCAGCTATACCCCAATACAAAAAAAAAAAAAAAAGAGAGAGAGAGAGAGAGAGAAAGTTTAAAGTTTGGAAAAAACATTACAAGTTGAGGTCATTTCCTGAGAATGGGATTATGAGTGTGGGGGTGGGTCAGAGTTCAAGGAAAGGCATAAAATAATCACTGTGGGGAGTTTGAGAGCGACCTGTCTTGCGTTCAAATGGCTGGACAGTGTTAATGTGCCCAGTTGAGTCTGGTCATGTAAACCAGTGGCATTAATCTGCCCCTTTCCTCCCAGCTCTTTCATTCTCTTTCCCCTCACCCAGTCTGCTCATTGGCCTGTTAATCTGTTAACAACCTACCTCCGTGAATACTGCCAATATCTTTTCAACCATAATAATTTCTTCCTCCCATCTGTAACATCTCATGAGCCTCCAGGTCCTGTTAGTTTACTTGTTAGAATTTGCTTCAAACTTCCTTTCCTCTCAATCTTTTTCTCTCACTGCTCGAGTGATAGGATTTCTCATCTCTACCTTCTAACTGGTTGTTTTGCCTCTCATCTTGTCTCATTTAAATCCATCTTGCACGTAACCATCAGAGTGATCAATCTAAACATTAAATCTGATTTTGATTATTTAAGGGCTTCCCTTGTGGCTCAGCTGGTAAAGAATTTTCCTGCAATGTGGGAGACCTGGGTTTAATCCCTGGGTTGGGAAGATCCCCTGGAGAAAAGGAAGGCTACCCACTCCAGTATTCTGGCCTAGAGAATTTAATGATCTGTGTAGTCCATGGGATCGCAAAGAGTCGGATATGACTGAGCAACTTTCACTCATGATTATTTTAAATCCTTCAAAGTATCCCCATAACCAGTAAAATTTAGTCTAAACTCCTTAACAAGGCATATGAAAGTCTCCGTGATGTAATTTTTGGCTACCTCCCCAGCCTCATCTCTTATGCCCTTGGTCACTTTTACACACCAGCAGTATGTGGAAGTTTCCTGCGTACTCCATGTTGGTTTTCACTTCTCCACTTTTTGCTTTTCCTCTGTCTTAAAAACTCTCTCCCAAGCTCACTTTATAAAGCTAACTCTCAACAGTATTATCACACTTCTCCCTAATGGTTTATTGGTTAATTGTTCTTTGGGTTCCTACTTTCTTGTATACATTTTTATCATTGTACTAATCACGTTGGATAAAAATAAGTGGCTTTTGTCTCTGTCTTTTCTATTAATCTGAGTTCCAGGGACTATCTCAGATTCATCTTTGTATCTTTGCAACTAACCAGTGCTTAGCACGCAACTGGTGTGAAATAAGTGCCTTTAAAGAAAGGAGGGGAGACATTGAAATGGCCAATAAACACATGGAAAGATGCTCAACATCACTAATTATTAGAGAAATGCAAATCAAAACTACAATGAAGTACCACTTCACATCAGTCAGAATGGCTATCATCAAAAAAAAATCTACAAACAGTAAATGCTGGAGAAGGTGTGGAGAAAAGGGAACCCTCTTGCACTGTTAATGGGAGTGTAAATTGATAAAGCAACAGTAGAAAACATTATAGGAGTTCCTCATAAAACTAAAAATGGAATACCATGTGACATAGCAATCCCCCTACCGGGCACATACCCAGAGAAAAACATAATTCACAAAAATACATACAGGACTTCTCTGTTGGTCCAGTGGTTAAGAATTTGCCTGCCAGTGCAGGCAACACAGGTTCTATCCCTGGTCCAGGAAGATTCCACATATTGTTGGGATAACTAAGCCTATCAACTGCAACTACTGAAGGTCATGTGCCTAGATCCCATGCCCCACAACAAGAGAAGCCTCTGCAATGAGAAACCCCACACACTGCAACTAAATTGTACCCCTGACTTGCCGAAACTAGAGAAAGCCCACAGGCAGCAACAAAGATCCAATACAGTCAAAAATGAAAATAAATAATTTTTAAAAATAAAAAAATATATACATGCACCCCTGTGTTCATTGCAACACTATTTACAATAACCAGGACATGGAAGCAACCTAAATATCCATCAACAGAAGAATGGACAAAGAAGATGTGGTACATATATACAATGGAATATTACTCAGCCATAAAAAAGAATGAAATTGGGTGATTTGTAAAGATGTAGATGGACTTACAGACTGTCATACAAAGAAGTAAGTCTGAAAGAGAAAAACAAATATCATACATTAACACATATATGTGAAATATAGAGAAAAGATATTGATGATCTTATTTGCAAAACAGAAATAGAAACACAGACAGAGAACAAATGTATGGATACCAAGCAGGGATGGGGAGGGGTGTGCTGGATTGGGAGATTGGGATTGACAGGTATACGCTACTATGTATAACATAGATAACCAATGAAAACCTACTGTATAGCACAGGAAACTACTCAATGCTTTGTGGTGACTTAAATGGGAAGGAAATCCAAAAAAGAGGGGCTGTATTGTATGAGTACAGCTGATTCACTTTGCTGTACAGCAGAAACTAACACAACATTGGAAAGCAACTATAATAAGGGCTTCCCTGGTGGCTCAGTAGTAAAGAATACATCTGCCAATGAAGGAAACGTGGGTTGATCCCTGGGTCAGGAAGTTGCCTTGGAGAAGGGAATGGCAACCACTCCAGTTTTCTTGCCTGAAAATTTCCATGGACAGAGGATTTCAGAGGGCTACAGTCCATGGGGTCGTAAAGAGTTGGATATGACTGAACAACTAAGCAAGATACTCCAATAAAAATTCATAAAAAATAAATAAAGGAGGGATAAAGGAAGAGAAGTAGGAATAATGGAAGAAAGGAAAAGGGTAAGGAAGAACCCAGATCTTGGGTTCAACACCACTCATTTACAGAAATTATTTAGTAATTCTCAGTGGCACCCCACTCCAGTACTCTTGCCTGGAAAATCCCATGGACGGAGGAGCCTGGTGGGCTGCAGTCCATGGGGTCCCGAAGAGTCGGACACGACTGAGCGACTTCACTTTCACTTTTCACTTTTCACTTTCATGCATTGGAGAAGGAAATGGCAACCCACTCCAGTGTTCTTGCCTGGAGAATCCCATGGACAGAGGAGCCTAACGGGCTGCTGTCTATGGGGTCGCACAGAGTTGGACACCACTGAAGTGACTTAGCAGCAGCAGTTTATTTTAAGAGACTAATTTATAATCAAGCCACACATTTCAAATAAAATTAATTTTACATGCTTTGATGAAATTCTATATGCTTATCTAGGAACTAAAATGTATTCAATGTTCTCTGTAGGCAATTTGCAGCCAACCTTCTGTGCATTTCACTGAGCATGTTATAAAGATACATGTCATAAATCAGTAAGCAAATGTTACGCTAAATTTTGGAGATAACAAGTATTTGCCATCCCTGGTGAATTAATGAAGTTGGTAATCGAAAATGAAAGTTTTGCTCTGTGGTCATAGAGAGGGGTGGGGGGAAGGAAAAGTTAAAAAATTTTAGAGATAAGAATTAATGGCATTAAAAGAGAAAGAAAGGTAAAGGATAATTTATAGCATAGGAAACTCACACCCATAGCTTTATAAAAATATTCCAAGTACGCTTTGAGGTTGATCAGATGATTTTATATAATTTTTTTCTGCAGGAAACTTAATAGTTGGGTTTCATCTTATAGCATGTGTCCTATCCTATAAGGGACTTCTGAATCCTCAGAGCTTGGATGTCCAATTTATTGTCTCTCTCTTTGAATGTAGCTTGATTTTGGACCTCCTGGGATGGACAAACTCTGCAAGGAAGTTAAAAATATCAAACATAATTAAATGATACTTAATAAAATCTCTATTCTTGTTTAGATATATTCATATACTAGAAAATTGGACATACAATATCTGAATCATTTTAGGAATTTTTTTAATCACCATTAAAAAATTAATTATTTAAAACAACTCACAAAATTTTTTAGCAAATGAATTGTTGGCTGACTTTAAATAACCATTAAATACTGTACTTTTAGTACAGTTTCCCTAGACAAGTTTAGATACAGTGCAATCCAGAATCTCCACAGTAAAGTAAGAATTTAATATTACAAGAGCAAATTTACCTAAGAAAAACAGACAGCTCTTTTTTTTTTTTCCCTGAAATTACAGTATCAAAGTCCACACTCTAATCTTGCAGGGATGAATGTTAGTACTATATAACTGTTAATTAAATTTGTTGCTTTTATGAAGTATCTCACTTTTGTTGTATAATCATATTGACAAATATTAAGCTACATCACTAGTGTTTCCAAATCATATGTTATTATTAATGTAACAACATTGTTTATGTCATAGTAACCCAGACTTTTGTCAGTGCTATAAAATTGTTTTATGATAGGGGTCATACTGAAACCTCACTTTCTCAACATGTTAATGTTACTTTTTAACAGTTAAAAATCTCTACTCACAGATACCCTTTTATATTGCAGAGACCTTGAAAAACATGTTCATGAGCATTTAGAAATACTATTTTAAAACAGATCTGAGAAAGGAATGAATGATGTAGGCCTTTATTTTGAGGGGTCTCTATTTTTGTTGGAAACCATTATACTAATCACCTTCCCCATTTTTAAGAGAATGGTTCAAAGATAAAAATACACACATACACACATGTTGACCATCACTCTGTAGCAAGCATTCTGCTTGGCACTCAGAATACAATAATGAATAAGTGATGGTTGCTGATCTGGATGAATTAAAAATCAAGTGGAAGACACATATACTATAGAAAGGAAGACAAATATTTATAACATGATACCTTAGTATAAGAATGAAGACAGTAATAGTACTGTTGGGAGGGCAGAGAATAGAGCACTACCTCTGCTTAAAGGTTTGGGAAAGGCTTCATGAATGTGATACCCAAAGTATATACTAGGATGACTGGGAGTTTTGCAGACATAGAAACCATAATTGCTTGGGAACCATGTACTTGGGAAACCATACATTTGGTATGGCTGGAACATAGAGTGGAAGACTAAGATCAGCAAGAGATGGAGATAGAGAGTTGGAGAGATGAGGGGGGATAAAATCCCTCATATAATGCTTACTTGAGGAACGTTGACCTATTTGTATGAGGATCAAGCATGGTCTTTTAAGCTAGATTACAATAAGATCATATTTGGTTTTAAGATGATAACTTAGGCAACAGTGTGACAGGTAAACCTGAAATAGAGACAGAGGTGGCAAAGGAATTAGCTGGCCATAATTTAGAAGAGGTGGCTCAGTGGTAAAGAATCTGCCTGCCAAGCAGGAGATGTAGGTTTGATCCCTGAGTCAGGAAGATTCCCTGGAGTATTCTTGCCTGGGAAATCCCATGGACAGAGGAGCCTGGTGGGCTACAGTCCATGGGGTCACAAGAGTTGGATATAGTGACTAAATCACCACCAACAATTTAGAAGAGACATGCTGAAGACCTGAAGTAAGTCAGTGACAGAGGGAATGAGTTGTCCCAGAACTGAAGGGGTTCCAGGAATGTGGGCCTTTCACTTTTAAAACCAAGACTTTCCCAAGCAAACTGTAGTGAGTTGGTCACCCTAGATTTAAGGGAAAAAAGAAAAACATACTACTTCATGCATGATTAGACTTAAAGGGAGCAGTAAAGGAGAGAAAAGAACTTCCTTGTGTTCACAGACTCCAGTCTTAGATGATTGGGTCAGTGGCACCATTCACTATAATACAGAATATAGGAGAGGAGTAGGGTGGAGTGTAGAGAAAATATCATAGGTCTTTAAGGAGTCTGCTAGAAATATAAGTGTACAAATATCCTATAGAGTATTAGAATCACTGGTCTAGATCTAGAGAGAATTTTATGAGTTGAAATTAGATTTGAAATTTACCGGAAAGATGGAACCCTGAAAAAACAGTACTATTTAAGTTGTAGACAGAGTTGGAAGTTCCTGGAGTTTGCTCAACTCATGTCCATTGAGTTAGTGGTGCCATCCAACCATCTCATCCTTTGTTGCCCTCTTCTCCTATTTCCCTCAATTTTTTCCCAGCAACAGGGTCTTTTCCAATGAGTCAGCTCTTCTCATCAGGTGGCCAAAGTATTAAGGTCTTATAACAATTACAACACTTGAATATATCTATGCATATGCTTTGGATATATGCTATATAACATGGGCAGAGCTGCTTGTCTTCCCCAAGATAGCCTTGCACTCACCAAAGTTAATGATAGAAAAAAGTCAAGCAAGACTTAAGAAACCTGGAATTTCCCTGCTCTGCCAATAATTAAATCCTGGAGAGCCCTATTCCTCCTAGAATTTTAGGCTTCTCACTGTAAAATGAGAGGGTTAGACTAGATGACCTGCAGGGTACTTTTCAGCTCTAGCTTTTTCTGATATCTAGGTGTCCTCCTGTGGACTTCCCTGGTGGCTCAGATGGTAAAGCATCTGCCTACAATGCGGGAGACCCAGGTTCAATCCCTGGGTTGGGAAGATCTCCTGGAGAAGGAAAATGCAACCCACTCCAGTACTCTTGCCTGGAAAATCCCATGGACCAAGGAGCCTGGTAGGGCTACAGTCCAGGGGTCGCAAAGAGTCAGACACGACTTCACTTTCCTCACTTTCTTGTGGAGCAGCCTTTCCACAGAACAACATCTTCCTCTGGCTGCAGACCTGACCTCCATCCATCCATCCATCCACAAAAGCAGTTTTCCTAATCCCATTTAGTTGTCTATGTTGTGTTCTTTTATTTTGCTAGATTTCCTTAAGAGGATTGTTCTTCATTCTTTGTGTGACAATTTGCAGATTTCCATTTTGTTAGGGTCAGTTCTTGGAGCTTTATTAGTTTCCCTTGTTGATGTTATATTTATTTGTTTTTTTGTTATCCTTGATTTCTTATATTGGTATCTGCACACTGAGGCACATTTAGTGCACATTTAGGCAGAGGCGGATCTTCACCAGTCAACTCAGTTTGGGTTTCTAGGCATATCTGTTGGTAATGTCCTTAGGCAAGTGGGGTCTGCTATTATGTTGAGGGTGGGGGGAGGCAAGTATTCAAGCTCTGAGTTTGGGGATGGGGAGGTGTGCCACTGACTGAGAACATGCAGATAGCACTGTTAGCTTGGTTCTTTACACAAGTAAGGCTGTTAGATGGTGCTGTACTTTCCTGGATTCTCTGGTCAGGCTTACTAGATGACTGAGACTGGGTACTATATTCTATAGTAGATGGACACATGAATTAGTTTTCCTCCCTGGTAGGGTATCAAGTGCCTGTATGGCTTTATTGTTTGGGACCCCAAATCAGGCAATAGTGTGCACTGAATTCCTTGGTCAGGTGAGAACACCAGTTTTTTTTTGTTTGTTTGTTTTTGTTTTTTCTGAAAATAGGGAAAGATATGGGTTGTGCTCTCTGTTCAAGTGCCACTCTAATCAGGGGTGTTGGGTGGCCTATGCAGTTTCCTGTGTGCTCTGGTTAGGTTCCCTGCTCAGGCAAGATAGAGGCTGTATTCAGCAATGAGCAGGGCCATGAATTAGTTTCCCTGCTTGGGTGCAGTGACAGATGCAGTTCTAAAGGTAGTAAAGCTCTTTGTTTGTTGTCTTAAGCCAACCCATACTCCAAGTTCTCTGGCCAAACAGGTTCATTGGCTTTGCTGTGCAAACTATCAGCTCTGCCTGCCTGCTTCTTGCCTTGAGTGTTGCTGGGCTGCACAACTTCCAGATATTCTTGCTAGCCTTTCTGATCAGATGAGGTGGGAGATACTCTTCACAGTAGGTGGGGATATGTCTCAGTTCCCTTGACTGGGCAAGCCCACCTCTTGGTCCAAGCATTGCTGATTACACAGTTTCTAGGTGTTCTTGCCAGCTTTTCTGGTCAGATGGAGCTCTGGATCCATAGTAGGTTGGGCTATGTTTCAGGTCACTTGCCTGAGTGGGACACTGAAGAGTCACTGTAGGCAGTGCCCATTTTTTCCAAGCAGGCTTTCTGGACTGGAGGGGCTGGGAGTTACCCTCAGCCCTGGCTATGAGTTAATCTCCCAGCCTGGGCTTAGCAAGGAAACCCTCCAAGCCCACTGGCTTTACTCTGGGAGCAGTCAGCTCTGCATGTCTCTCAGCTGGAGTGTTGCTAGGCTACACAGCTTCCAGGTGCTCTCATCAGCCTCTCTGATCATATGGGGTTGGGGGACACTCTCCCCAGTGGATGGATCTCAGTGGACTCAGCTCCTTGCCTCAGACTCCTTGGCCCAGGCTCTATGGCCAGAAATACTCCTCATCTGAGTACCCAAATCAGGCATATCCACATCCTGATGAGAACTGCTGAGCAGTTCACTTAAGCCTGGTCAAAGTGCACCACTGATTCGGTTCTGCAAATGAGCAAAGCCATTTAATTAGGATTTCTACTTGGGCACTGCAGCTATGAAATTGGTCTGCCAAGATCCTTGTTGAAAGCCCGTTCCCTCCACTCCATAACAGTCAGATTCCCAGTGGTTGAACCCTGCAAGTCCCCCTGAAATCCCCATGTGGTGATACCAGAGTAGGGGCTCTCACAAAGCAACCCATGAAGCTTAGGAGGTTGGTTGACCCACTGGGCTCTCCTTTTCCACTGGAGGAAACAGAGACCTCTCTGAGTGGTGCTATACTGGCAATAGGAGGGACAATGCAGTCAATGTGGAGCAGATCCTCTTATCCTTCTAATGCAGTATCTCTTGGTCTCTCTGGTGCAGGGGATGCTCTAATCTCACCCCTATTTCTAGAATTCTCTCAGTTGTGCCATATTCTTAAATAGATGTTAGCTCTTCTTCTGAGGAGGAGTGAAGTCAAGAATGACATATGTTGCCATCTTGGTGATATCACTCTCCCCATTGTGGGTTTCTTGGGGGAGGTCATTTTGTCAGTGGTTATTAAACTAAAAATGACCTTCCCCCCACAAAAAGCAACACTTCAATATGTCAACAAACATTAGATATTCATTTTTGGTGTATTAGTTTCAGTTTTATATGATTCATTGCATTTGTCAAGAACATTCATAAAGATAACTTTCAGGTGATAATGTTTCATCTTTTTTGATTTCTGATTTTAAACACATACAAAGAAACAGTTTGCACCTCATATTAGTTGTTAACATGTAACTAGAGATCAGCAGTTAGCTAGTATTCAGCAGTAGCTTGAGCAATGTGCTATTTAATGTATTATGTACACTTAAACACAAATAGCAGTTGTCTTGTTCAGTTCAGTTCAGTCACTCAGTCTTGTCTGACTCTTTGTGACGGCATGAATTGCAGCATGCCAGGCCTCCCTGTCCATCACCAACTCCCGGAGTTCACTCAGACTCACGTCCATCAAGTCAGTGATGCCATCCAGCCATCTCATCCTCTGTTGTCCCCTTCTCCTCCTCCCCCAAATCCCTCCCAGCATCAGAGTCTTTTCCAATGAGTCAACTCTTCGCATGAGGTGGCCAAAGTACTGGAGATTCAGCATCAGCATCATTCCTTCCAAAGAAATCCCAGGGCTGATCTCCTTCAGAATGGACTGGTTGGATCTCCTTGCAGTCCAGGGAACTCTCAAGAGTCTTCTCCAACACCACAGTTCAAAAGCATCAATTCTTCGGCTCTCAGCTTTCTTCACAGTCTAACTCTCACATCCATACATGATCAATGGAAAAACCATAGCCTTGACTAGACGGACCTTTGTTGGCAAAGTAATGTCTCTGCTTTTCAATATGCTATCTAGGTTGGTCATAACTTTTCTTCTAAGGAGTAAGCGCCTTTTAATTTCTTGGCTGCAGTTACCATCTGCAGTGATTTTGGAGCCCCCCAAAATAAAGTCTGACACTGTTTCCCCATCTATTTCCCATGAAGTGATGGGACCAGATGCCATGATCTTCGTTTTCTGAATATTGAGCTTTAAACCAACTTTTTCACTGTCCACTTTCACTTTCTTCAAGAGGCTTTTTAGTTCCTCTTTACTTTCTGCCATAAGAGTGATGTCATCTGCATATCTGAGGTTACTGATATTTCTCCTGGCAATCTTGATCCAGCTTGTGCTTCTTCCAGCCCAGCATTTCTCATGATGTACTCTGCATATAAGTTAAATAAGCAAGGCGACAATATACAGCCTTGGCATACTCCTTTTCCTATTTGGAACCAGTCTGTTGTTCCATGTCCATTTCTAACTGTTGCTTCCTGACCTGCATATAGGTTACCTGGTCTTCCATGTCCAGTTCTAACTGTTACTTCCTGACCTGCATATAATTTTCTCAAGAGGCAGGTCAGGTGGTCTGGTATTCCCATCTCTTTCAGAAATTTCCGCAGTTTATTGTGATCCACACAGTCAAAGGCTTTGGCATAGTCAATAAAGCAGAAATAGATGTTTTTCTGGAACTCTCTTGCTTTTTCGATGATCCAGAGGATGTTGGCAATTTGAGCTCTGGTTCCTCTGCCTTTTCTAAAACCAGCTTGAACATCTGGAAGTTCACGGTTCATGTATTGCTGAAGTCTGGCTTGGAGAATTTTGAGCATTACTTTACTAGCATGTGAGATGAGTGCAATTGTGCAGTAGTTTTGAACATTCTTTGGCATTGCCTTTCTTTGGGATTGGAGTGAAAACTGACCTTTTCCAATCCTGTGGTTACTGCTGAGTTTTCCAAACTTGCTGGCATATTGAGTGCAGCACTTTGATAATTTAATGATTATCATAATATCAATCTGACCTCTGAGTTAGTCTTATGAAATTTAACCAGTCTTCCTTTGATCCCAAATCTCCTTTCTAAATATTGCAAATTTAAGCTATATATATAGCATATTAATTCATATGAAGTCTTACATATACTATACCTTGGACTCATATTTCCTAATCCCATTTTACAAAATGAAATAATGGTGACAGTCTTATAAGCTAAACTTTCTGTATCTTTATCTTAACTGATTCTGTCATATAATTTTGCTATAGCAAAGCCTTAGTATTCATTATAATACTTTTATATGAATTGTGATAATAATTATATATAGAAAACGAAATACATGATACACACAAAAAGTGCCTTCATGTGCATTGCCAAGGAATACTTGCCCCCATAGTTTGCTTCAGGTTTAGCTGTTCCCAGGAAGCCATCCCAGTTAAAAGACAGGTAGATATAAGGATTGTCCTCTTTGGGTTCATGAGTCATAATGCTAAATGAAAAATTAAACATGAAATATTTTAGGATATTTAAAAAAAATCAAACACACCTAGACTGTTATCATATATTCTCTAGGAAGCAAATAAATGAAATCATCCAGAAAGCACATTAGATGACAGATATATTAATATAATGGCATCTTTCAGAAAACAAAGAAATCATTCTCCTTTTATTCTACTCCTCACTAAAACTAAGGTTTTAGTTAGGGACTATTTACTGTGTCTAAGAGTATCTAAGAAATCACTAGGATACTTAGATAAATGAAAGAAATACAATTTTAAAAATATTACAGATTAATTTAGGTCAGTGCTTTTTTACTCAGGAAATAGAGTTATCTTCTGGCATGAAAAAATTATGTATATATTCATAGTTAGAAATATTGTTATCTCTGACAATGCCCCTCCCTCTCTGCAACCCCACCTCCTACTGAGAAATAAATACATAAAAGTTTCTACTAAAATTATTTCCAAGTAAGATTCTGCTTTCTCCCCAAGCCCTCACAGTATTTACAAGCTTTAATTTTCCTTTTAAGGGATTGCTTACTTGTAATTTCTTCCAGAGAGCTGTTGTGGTGGAGATACAGGACTTCTAGGAAAGACACTTTGAAGGGATGAGCTCCAGGGATTCTGTACATAGATTTTTTTAAGTGCAAAAGGAAAGGTTCAGCCATGATTTTAAGGAGATTTGAAATACAATGACCCATATTGATTGTTGTTGTTTAGTCACTAAGTTGTGTCTGACTCTTTTTTGACTCCTGTGGACTGTAGCCTGGCAGGCTCCTCTGTCCATGGAATTCTTCAGGCAAGAATACTGGAGTGGGTTTCCATTTCCTTCTCCAAGGGGTCTTCCTGACCAAGGGATAAAATCTGCGTCTCCTGCTTGGCAGGCAGATTTTTTACCAATGAGCTACCAGGGAAGGTGACATATATTGATACCACATGCTAAGTATGTAAATATCAAGATATCTCTAGGCCTGCCCCTAAATGATGACAAATAAACAAATATATTTTTAAAAGGCAAATGTTTGGGTATTATGGTAGTAACTTAACAGGTCTTTGTATCTATGTCATCTATTTACATTTATCTATCTTTCTATGATATAGAATGGCTTATAGAAGGGGAAATGCAAATGGAAGATTCATTTCAGCTGTTACTGTAAGAAGTGAGTGAACCTTCCAGCCAAAATAATTAAATATAAACTCCCCTTCCCATTGTTATAGTGTGAAAAAATGCTTATTCCCAGAGAAAACAAAGTTGACAAAAAATAACTTACAGAATACTGAGGCTGAATATAGAGAGTTGCAGCATTAAACAGATACACTATACAACAGAGTTTTGGAGGGAAGCTAATACATATAAACCTTAACTGATAAAAACTTTGTTCTTAAAGACCATAGTTTCAGTAAGTGCATAAGCAAAGAGTAAATTCTAGTAATAATGGACTTTGAAATTGACCTTATAACACAGACATGAGGCATATAAGTGGGTGCAGACCAGATCTACTCAGAGCCTATTCTTATAGCCATGCAAGTTATGAGTGGGTTCATAACATTGTGACATAGCCATTCTGATGAGCCATACAGAAATCAAGAATATTTTAACATAGCTACTTTGACAGAGGTATTTTGACATGGCGAAATTTGATACAGACTGTAAAATAATTCACTGTACTTTCTGATTAACAGAAGATTAAGTTGGATGTGAAATATATACCAAAACTCATCCCTAAGTTTCAGTTCATGTCGATCCACAACCACTCTGGAGAGGGGGGAACCTTGGTTTGGTAATAATATTAGACATAAGATAAAGGTTAGGCATCATCTGGAAAGAGAAACTGATAAAAACAGGAAGAATGAAACAGACCCAGTATTTTTCCTCCGTTGTTTAAATATTTTTCTTCTGTCTTTGGGCTTTCCTCTTCTGCTTTGTTTTTTCAATCTTCTTTAAAATGAAATAAAAGGCCACCACAAAACACAAAAAGAAAACCATGACTCTTGAAAATGTGATTTCAGTGAAGCTTGGCAAGAAAGCTTCTCTTTTGTCTATAGCCAGTCCTTCTTGTCTTTGCTGCCTGATGTCATAGTAGACAGAATCACAGGCTCCTGACTATTCTGTGCATCATTTCTTAAAGGGGCTACCTTTTCCATCCATGGACTTAATTCCATTGGTCCAGGACTTTTTCTCTAGCAGGCAAGAGAGACTAGCATGTCTGATGCAATTTAATGAGACCTATCTAAAATTTTGGATATGAGGATCACAAACCAGATTTTCTAGCTTTAGCAATGTAGATATATTTGGGGAAAAGAATCCCATAGGAAGCAGTAAGTAAGTCTCAGCACATGGAGGGATGTTCTGTACTTCCCACTTGTCCATTTTTGGCCTATTTAAACTCATTAACCCAGACCTGGGCCTTGATTCAACTAGATAGATGTAGAAAAGTGTTTCAGGCAGAACCTAAGGAATAGAGAACTTTTGAAATTTGGTGTTGGAGAAGACTTTTGAAAGTCCCTTGAACTGCAAGGAGATCCAACCAGTCCATCCTAAAGGAAATCAGTCCTGAGTGTTCATTGGAAGGACTGATGTTGAGGCTGAAACTCCAATACTTTGTCCACCTGATGTGAAGGACTGACTCATTTGAAAATGTATGGCAAAACCAATACAATATTGTAAAGTAATTAGCCTCCAATTGAAATAAATAAATTTATAATAAAAAAAAGACCCTGATGCTAGGAAAGATTGAAAGAAGGAGGAGAAGGGGACGACAGAGGATTAGATGGTTAGATGGCATCACCAACTCAGTGGACATGAGTTTGAGTAAACTCCGGGAGTTGGTGATGGACAGGGAGGCCTGGTGTGCTGTAGTCCATGGTGTCACAAAGAGTCAGACATGACTGAGTGACTGAACTGAACTGAACTGACTAGAAGGTGGGGTCAGATTGACATAGTGACCTTTTTTAAAGATCAGATACTAGAGGTAGTGGTGATGGTTACGTGATTGTAGTATGACACTCTACTCTTATGAGCCCATGGGGGTCCAGAAAGAAGAATAACAGCTAGCTATGAAGACATTTCTCTCTAGAATCAGTGACTGTATCAGCCTCTTGAGGTAGACTGACTAATTTATTGCCCAAACCAAAACACTTATAAATAGAATGACAGGGGTAACCATGTTTACATTGGAACAACCAACAGAAGGTGAGACTATCCTCATCACCCTACCTTGAAGTCACAAGTTGTTGGACCGAAAAGCTGAGCCTCCAACCTGTTTTCAGAAATACAGTCAATACAGCTTCCATTTTCTATATCAAAATAAATTCCTCTTTCATATCTTGCTTTGGAAAACCTTGAAATACCCCGTTTGGTATTACATAGGCACAATCATTGATTCTGTTTCTCAGAACTCACAACGAGGTTGACCTTGTGAGAGTGTGGGACTGATATATTCCAAATTAAGCCATTGTGGAACCAAAGCATTAAGCCATAGTCCACCTTGACAACTTCAAAAGACAAAGAAAAAGCCATGTGGAGGGAAACATTAGTAAATGTAGAAAAGTGAGCAGATTTTCATTTAAATCTATGATCAAAGAGCAAAACATCATCTGAGTGTTGAGAAAATTAAAGAAATCAAGAGAAGTCTCTGGAACTCCCTGATGACATTCCAAAGAGAAAATTTGTGTGTAGGAAGACACACAGTTCTATCTAATCTATTTGGGACAGCCTGACTAGGTGCCTCATGTATTGACAGAGGCAGTTGTCATATTAATTCTCCTCTCCAATGCCATTAAAGTTTTTTCCCAGTTGTTACAGATCAAGGCTCTTTCTAGGGCAGCAATATTTGGAACCAGGAGTGGACTGCACCAGTAGAGGGCTGGATTTTAGTTTCTCAGATAAATATCAGATTTTAAAATGTATGATTAAAAATCTCCAAAGAGCCCAATAGCACTGGCGAGCAATCCTACAATTCCCTAATTTATTCTCTTATTCTCTGAGACAACTATTTAACCATCTCATCTCTCCACAAATTTCCAACTTCTCTTCCATGTTCTTTATTTCTAGTTAATGACCTCACATTTTATTTCGCTAACAACTATTTCATTTTCCAATCACCAAATTTATCATCCCACCTTCTTCTGTATGAAGTGTCTCTTCTTATATCAAAGAATAACTCTTGCAAATATGCTCAGGATCCCTCTTCTTGCCCTCCTGTGGCTTTTTTTTTTTTTTGGTCATACTATTATTATTATCCTACAGTATCACTTTTTCACCTCTCAACTGGATCATTCCTATTATCACCCAGGTTTGCATTATACAAAACTCTCTTAACTCCACATCATTTTCTATATACTGCCTCATTTTTCTGCTTCTTATCACTGTAAAGCATCTCAGAAAATTTGTCACCCTAATTGTAACCATTCCCTCACCTCTCTTTCATTTTTCAGTCCATGTCAGTCTTTCTTCTGTCCACACCACTCTGCTGAAACTGCTCTTGTCAAGATTACCAACCACCTCATATCGCCAAATCCAATCTTATTTCTCTGTGTTCATCTGATTTTATCTCTCAGTATCATTTAATATAATGAGTTATTCCCTGATTCTTGAAATACTTTCTTTTCTCTCTTTGCTTCCTTGATATCACACTGTCCTGGCTTTTTTCCTATTGCTCTATATGATCTATCCCAGACCATTTTGCCAGCCCAGCTTCTCCTTTGCAACTTGACCTCTAAATGTTAGAACACCTGAGGGCTTGTTACTGACTTTTTTACTCAATATCTATACTCTGTCTATAAGTCTAGTAACATGACTTTAAATAGGAGCCATATCTTGGTTACTATCAAATTTATATCTCTAGTCTGTACTTGTCTACTGAGATCTAAATTCATTTATCCAACTGCCTACTCAAGACCTCTTCTTAGAAGTCTAATAGACATATCCAACTAATCATGTCAAAACCAAAAATGTGATCCCTTCATTGAAAAAATACCCTGCTTTTCCTCCAATAATCCTCATTCACCCAGTTGCTTAAATCAAAATCTGTGAATTCATGTTTCATTTTCCTCTTTACCTCCCTCTCCATATACAATCTATCAGTAAATTTTGGTTGTTATACTTGTAAAATAGATCACTTCTTTTTATCTCCACTGTTACCACCCTAGTTCAAGAAATCATTAGCTCTCTCTTGGACTTCAGTCAGATTTTGAACTCTTCTTCTTTCTTCCAGTTGTGGACCCCTCCAAAACATTCTCTGCACAGCATTCAGAATCATTCTCATGAAGAAAGTTTTCCAGTGTGACTTTTCACTGAACTGATAACAAAATTAAATATCTCACCATATCCTACAAAGCCCAATATGATGTGCTTACCTCATCAACAATTCAACCATGTTAACTTTCTCTTTTTGGGCACATCGAGCCTGTTTTTCCCTTACGGTTTTTGTGTTTGTTCTTCTCTCTGCTTAGAAAGTTCTTTCCCTGACCTTTGTATGGAAGGGTTTTTCTCAACTTACACGTCAGTCTCAATTTACATATCAAATCTTCAAAAAGTCATCTCTAACTTTCCTATCTAATGTTACCCCACTCTAAGTCACTACTATATCACTCTGTTTATTGTACTTACAGAATTTAACATAATATTATCTTATTTACTTGTTTATTATCTGCCTTCTCTCCCTTCTCTAATTTAAGATCAATAAGGCAAGACTTAGTCTCAAAAGCCCCTGTATCGTTAGAATACAGAACAATTCCAGGCACATATTGGAATTTGGTAATTTTTCATTGAGTGGCTAAATGAATAATGATATCTAATGAGTACTACTGAGTGCATTTTTATGCTAAGAACCAAAGTGAAACATTGATTCCTTCCTGTTGAAGTCTGCAATCCCTTTGCTGTGACCTTATACTTTAAAGGCATCATAATATATCTATCTTGAAAGAGCATCAAGCCCAAATCAGAAATAATCTGAACAATAATAAGGCATAGAGGTCTCCCAATCAGAACCTATGCATTGATTATGTAGGATCCTTTACTTCTCTATCCTTACCGCTTGCCTGTTGGGATATTTATGCCCTCCTAAGGTGAATAATAGTGAAAAATAAAATTTGATATTCAAACTCATCAATTTGTTGTCAAACATCAGCAGCTTTAATGAAACATTGGTAGAAGGGAAAATATTCTGAAAGGAAATTTGATTATTTTTTTGTTTAAAGATTTACTATATCCACATTTTCCTTTGGCTTACTTTTTGATCAGGAGTAAAGATAAGTAAAAGCATCGAGAATTTAAGATCTGATGAACAGTGATCACCTATCCATGGAATAAGTGAGTCAAAGAAGTGGAAGAAAGAGAAAGAGCTAACTATTTTTTAGCCCTCACTCTGAGATTACTCCAACAATGAGAAAAGAACTGTTTCTTTACCTGCTTCTGCCCCCAAATAATAGCCTTGTGCACTGAAAATAGTGACTTTAGGCTGCCTTAGAGCTCTTTTGGGTCAGTTGTGATATGAATTTTTAACTTACATGACTGGCCCATGAAACTCAGAGAAAAGTTTCACAACCATAAAAAAGCCCTACATCCATAAATATATAGAAAGTATATATAAATGGAGTTAATTCATTGTGAGTAAACTTAAAATTAAGTCTATATTAACACAAGATACAGTCTTTAAACAGGCCTTTGAAACAAGCATAACAGAGCCTCAGTCTCCTTTAAAAATTCATACTTTAACAAAATACAACATCCATTTATGATAAAAAAAAAAAACCCTCCAGAAGCAGGCATAGAAAGAACGTACCTCAACATATTAAAAGCCATACATGATAAACCCACAGCAAACATTATCCTCTATGGTGAAACATTGAAATCATTTCCCCTAAAGTCAGGAACAAGACAAGGGTGCCCACTCTCACCACTACTATTCAACATAGTTTTGGAAGTTTTAGCCACAGAAATCAAAGAAGAAAAAGAAATAAAAAGAATCCAGATTTGTAAAGAAGATGTAAAACTCACTGTTTGCAGATGACATGATCCTCTACATAGAAAACCCTAAAAACTCCACCAGAAAATTACTAGAGCTAATCAGTGAATATAGTAAAGTTGCAGGATGTAAAATTAACACACAGAAATCCCTTGAACTCCTATACACTAACAATGAGAAAACAGAAAGAGAAATTAAATAAACAATTCTATTTACCATTGCAATGAAAAGAATAAAATACTTAGGGATAAATCTACCTAAAGAAACAAAAGACCTATATATAGAAAACTATAAAACACTGGTGAAAGAAATCAAAGATGATGCAAATAGATGAAAAATATACTATGTTCATGGATTGAAAGAATGGATATAGTGAAAATGAGTATAAAACCGAAAGCAATATATAGATTCAATGCAATCCCTATCAAGCTACCAATGGTATTTTTCACAGAACTAGAACAGATAATTTCAAAATTTGTTTGGAAATACAAAAAGTCTTGAATAGCCAAACCAACTTGAGAAAGAAGAATGGAACTGAAGAAATCAACCTGCCTGACTTAAGGCTATATTACAAAGCTACAGTCATCAAGACAGTATGGTACTGGCACAAAGACAGAAATATAGATCAATGGAACAAAATAGAAAGCCCAGAAATAAATCCACGCACCTATGGACACCTTAGCTTTGACAAAGGAGGCAAGGATATAAAATGGAGAAAAATCAATCTCTTTCACAAGTGGTGCTGGGAAAACTAGTCAACCACTTGTGAAAGAATGAAACTAGAACACTTTCTAACACCATACACAAAAATAAACTCAAAATAGATTAAAGATCTAAATATAAGACCAGAAACTATAAAACTCCTAGAGGAAAACATAGGCAAAACACATTCTGACATAAATCACAGCAGGATCCTCTATGACCCACCTCCCAGAGTAATGGAAATAATAGCAAAAATAAGCAAAAGGGACCTAATTAAACTTGAAAGCTTTTGCACAAGGAAGGAAACTAGGAGGAGAAGACAAGGTATAAAAACAGCCTTCAGAATGGGAGAAAATAATAGCAAACAAAGCAACTGACAAAGAATGAATCTCAAAAATATACAAGCAGCTCACACAGCTCAATACCAGAAAAATAAATGACCCAATCAAAAAATGGGCCAAAGAACTAAAGAGACATTTCTCCAAAGAAGACATACAAATGGCTAACAAACACATGAAAAGATGCTCAATGTCACTCATTATCAGAGAAATGCAAATCAAAACCACAATGTGGTACCATCTCATGCCCATCAGAATGGCTGCTACCAAAAAGTCTATAAACAATAAACGCTGGAGAGGGTGTGGAGAAAAGGGAACTCTCTTACACTGTTGGTGGGAATGCAAGCTAGTACAGCCACTATGGAGAACAGTGTGGAGATTCCTTAAAAAACTGGAAATAGAACTGCCATACGACCTAGCAATCCCACTGCTGTTCATACACACCGAGGAAACCAGAATTGAAAGAGACACATGTACCCCAACATTCATCACAGCACTGTTTACAATAGCTAGGACATGAAAGCAACCTAGATGTCCATTGGCAGATGAATG
Source organism: Bos indicus (assembly GCF_029378745.1). Classification (NCBI taxonomy): domain Eukaryota; kingdom Metazoa; phylum Chordata; class Mammalia; order Artiodactyla; family Bovidae; genus Bos; species Bos indicus. The sequence continues at coordinate 72,879,007 of NC_091789.1, forward strand.
GATAAGAAAGCACTGATACATATACACAATGGAATATTACTCAGCTATTAAAAAGAATGCATTTGAATCAGTTCTAATGAGGTGGATGAAACTGGAGCCTATTATAGTGAAGTAAGTCAGAAAGAAAAATACCAATACAGTATATTAATGCATATATGTGGAATTTAGAAAGATGGTAACAATGACTCTGTATGCAAGACAGCAAAAGAGACACAGATGTAATGAACAGTCTTTTGTACTCTGTGGGAGAAGGCGAGGCTGAGATGACTTTAGAGGATAGCATTGAAACATGTATATTACCATATGTGAAATAGATTGCCAGTCCAGGTTTGACACATCAGACAGGGCACTCAAGGCCGGTACACTGGGATGACTCAGAGGGATGGGATGGGGAGGGAGGATTGAGGGGGTTTCAGGATGGGGGACACATGTACACTCATGGCTGATTCATGTCAATGTATGGCAAAAACCACCACAATTTTGCAAAGTAATTAGCCTCCAATTAAAATAATTAAATTAATTTAAAAATTCATACTAGTTAGCATTCTCCTAGGCTGTGTTTAAATTCTCTCCAGCCAGAAGCCCAGAAGTCTAATGAAATTAAGTATTTTAAAGTTCTGGGTAAAAACTTTCTTTCTTTTGATCTAAGTAACATATACACACACATGCACACATATACACAAACAAGCATACGTTCATGTGAGTGCATTGGAAGCTACATTAAAGTGCATTCAATTAGTTTGGTTTCTATTTAGTGCTACAAAACAGAACCCCAAGGTATTATAGTCTGGAAAGAGTTAATGCATCTGCCAAAGGTATACATTTTACAATGGTTGATAATTTAAATCCTGAGAGAGCATAATGCATGTCACAGGTTCCTCAATCAGCACTATACCTAATAGGGAGACCATATGTCTTTACTTTTTATAGGGACAATACTGACTTCATGTAATTTTTTTCAATAATGGAAATTTGCTAAACATATTACCTAAATATGACACCATATATGTGCAAAAATTACGTAGATTAAAATAAATACATGATGTAAACATAGAATGTTGCCTGGCCTTCCAGTTCTATAAGGATTAGGTTGCAACCCACTGCAATCTCAACTGAAGTGTTCCTTAAGAGAAATTTAGAATGGAAAAAGAGGAAGCATTCTGTTTTGGATATACAGGGCTCCTAGACAGTTAAAATGCATGTCTAAGGAAGAATTTCTATGACCTTAGATTCTTACATCCTCCCATACATAGAAAAGCACTAAAATCATTAACTTCTGATTGTTGTAGTTGTTGTTTTATGATTGGCAGTAATCTTTTACCTTTTCGTACTGTTCATGGGGTTCTCAAAGCAAGAATACTGAAGTTATTTGCCATTCCCTACTCCAGTGGACCTCATTTTGTCAGAACTTGCCACTATGACCCATCCGTCTTGGGTGGCCCTACATGGCATGGCTCATAGCATCATTGAGTTAGACAAGGCTGTGGTCCATGTGATCAGTTTCATTAGTAGGTGCCCAATATTCTACTGGAGAAAAGTGGAGAAATGACTCCAGAAAGAATGAAGAGATGGAATCAAAGTGAAAACAATGCCCAGTTGTGGATCTGACTGGTGATGGAAGTAAAGTCCAATTCTGTAAAGAGCAATAATACACAGGAATCTGGAATGTAGGTCCATGAAATTTGGAAAACTCAGCAGTGGCCAGCGGAATGGAAAAGATCAGTTTTCTTTTCAATCCCAAAGAAGGGCAGTGCCAAATAATGTTCAAATTACAGTCAAGCTTTTGGCTTTGTAGATCACAACACACTGGAAAATTCTTCAAGAGATGTGAATACCAGACTGCCTTACCTGCCTCCTGAGAAATCTGTATGCAGGTCAAGAAGCAACAGTTAGAACTGGACATGGAACAACAGACTGGTTCCAAACTGGGAAAGGAGTATGTCAAGGATGTATATTATTACCCTGCTTATATAACTTATATGAAACTACATCATGCCAACTGCCAGGCTGGATGAAGTGCAAGTAGAATCAAGATAGCCAAGAGAAAAATCAAGATAGCCAAGAGAAATATCAATAACCTCAGATATGTAGATGACACAATCCTTGTGGCAGAAAGTGAAAAGGAACTAAAGAGCCTCTTGATAAAAGTGAAAGAAGAGAGTAAAAAGGCTGGCTTAAAACCCAACATTCAAAAACCGTAATATCATGGCATCTGGTCCCATCACTTCATGACAAATAGATGGGGAAACAATGGAAACAGTGACAGACTTTATTTTTGGGGGGCTGCAAAATCCCTGCAGATGGTGACTGCTGCCACGAAATTTAAAGACACTTGCTCTGTGGAAGAAAAGCTATGACCAACTTAGACAGCATATTAAAAAGCAGAGATTTTGCTGCTGCTTCTGCCACTAAGTCACTTCTGTCGTGTCCAACTCTGTGCAGCCCCATAGATGGCAACCCACCAGGCTTCTCCGTCCCTGGGATTCTCCAGGCAAGAATACTGGAGTGGCGTGCCATTTCCTTCTCCAATGCATGAAAGTGAAAAATGAAAGTGAAGTCACTCAGTCGTGTCCGACTCCTAGCAACCCCATGGACTGCAGCCTACCAGGTCCCTCCATCCATGGGGATCTTCCAGGCAAGAGTACTGGTGTGGGTTGCCATTACCTTCTCGGGCAGAGACATTACTTTGCCAACAAAGGTCCGTTTAGTCAAAGCTGTGATTTTTCCAGTATTGATGTATGAATGTGAGTGTTGGACTATAAAGAAAGCTGAGAGCTGAATAACTGATGCTTTTGAACTGTGGCCTCTTGATAAATTTGTATGCAGGTCAGGAAGCAACAGTTAGAACGGGACATGGAACATCAGACTGGTTCCAAATAGGAAAAGGAGTACGTTGAGGCTGTATATTGTCACCCTGCTTATTTAACTTCTATGCAGAGTACATCATGAGAAATTCTGGGCTGGAAGAAGCACAAGCTGGAATCAAGATTGCCGGGAGAAATATCAATAACCTCAGACATGCAGATGACACCACCCTTATGGCAGAAAGTGAAGAGGAACTTAAAAGCCTCTTGATGAAGGTGAAAGAGGAGAGTGAAAAAGTTGGCTTAAAACTCAACATTTCTGAATGTTGAGTTTTAAGCCAACTTTTTCACTGCAAAACTAATGCAATATTGTAAAGTTTAAAAATAAAATAAAATTTAAAAAAAAGGATCATTAAAAAAAAAAAGAAAGAAAATAAAGATCATGGCATCTGGTCCCATCACTTCATGGGAAATAGATGGGAAACAGTGGAAACAGTGTCAGACTTTACTTTTGGGGGCTCCAATATCACTGCAGATGGTGACTGCAGCCATGAAATTAAAAGGCGCTTACTCCTTGGAAGAAAAGTTATGACCAACCTAGATAGCATATTGAAAAGCAGAGACATTACTTTGCCAACAAAGGTCCGTCTAGTCAAGGCTATGGTTTTTCCAGTGGTCATGTATGGATGTGAGAGTTGGACTGTGAAGAAAGCTGAGCACCGAAGAATTGATGCTTTTGAACTGTGGTGTTGGAGAAGACTCTTGAGAGTCCCTTGGACTACAAGGAGATCCAACCAGTCCATTCTGATCAGCCCTGGGATTTCTTTGGAAGGAATGATGCTAAAGCTGAAACTCCAGTACTTTGGCCACCTCATGCAAAGAGTTGACTCATTGGAAAAGTCTCTGATGCTGGGAGGGATTGGGGGCAGGAGGAGAAGGGGACGACAGAGGATGCGACGGCTGGATGACATCACTGACTCGATGGACATGAGTCTGAGTGAACTCCGGGAGTTGGTGATGGACAGGGAGGCCTGGCGTGCTGCGATTCATGGGGTCACAAAGAGTCGGACACGACTGAGTGACTGAAATGAACTGAACTGAACTAATTGAAGACTCTTGAAAGACCCTTGGACTGAAAGGACATCCAACAAGTCCATCCTAAAGAAAATCAGTCTTGAATATTCATTGGAAGGACTGATGCTGAAGCTGAAACTCCAATACTTTGGCCACGTGATGTGACTCATTGGAAAAGGCCCTGTTGCTGGGAAAGATTGAAGGCAGGAAGAGAAGGGGATGACAAAAGATGAGATGTTTGGATGGCATCACTGACTCAATGGACATGAGTTCGAGCAAGTTCCAGGAGTTGTTGATGGACAGGGAAGCCTAGTGTTCTGAAATCCATGGGATTGTAAAGGGTGGGACACCACTGAGAGCCTGAACTGAACTGAACTGAATCTTTTACCTAATGGGCTTTCCTGGTGGCTCATTGGTAAAGAATCTACCTGCATTGTAGGAGATGTGGGTTCAGTCCTGGGTCAGAAAGATCCCCTGGAGGAGGGCATGACAACCCACTCCAGTATTCTTAGCAATAAAGTCCCATGGACAGAGGAGGCTGGTGGGCTACAGTCCATGTGGTCACAAATAGTCTGACACGACAGAAGTGACTGAGCTTGCACATGCATGCAATCTTTTACCAAGATGGATGTTTGCTCACATACATTTTCCTGCCAAAATGTTTCATATACATCATGACTCCTACCCTACCTCTTGGGGACAGTGCCTCAGAGCTATCTGAGAAGCTGTCTCCCAGGCTATAGTCCTTGTTGTGTGTTTTTTTGACAGCAGATTAAAAAAAAAAAAAAACTTTTTCTGACCATATGTCCTTATGTTTATATCAGAAAATATAATTACTATTCATGTATTGCCCCCTATTTTAAAGAAATTCCTTCATGAATCAGTGATGAATAAGAGAACTCAGTTTTAGTGGAATGAACCAGAGGATCAAGGGCAAGTTTCTGTCTTTACTCTCTTTTTCATCCATGTGCTTGCTCTCCTTTAGTGATCACATATACTCCTAGGGTTTGACTACCAGAAATATATTGTTTATCCCCTCTGAGCCCCGATTTCCTCATTTAAAAATGGGACTAATAATATCTGCCTCATAGGTTTCTGTTATAAGCATTAAAGGGGATAATGTGTATAAAATGCTGAGCACAATGCCTGCCAAGGCATATATTTTCACTGGGTTTGTCTGAAAGAAAAATTTTAATATAGAGATACAACTTCTTCAATTATTTGTGCCATAATTTTTTATAAAGCAACTTCTATGTGTCAAGAATCTGTACACAGGGATAAGACACAGACCTTATAGTTTGAGGGAAAGGAAGAGTCAATAGTCTAGCCTCTGTCTCCAAAGGACAATAAAGGATTAAGTGGGAAAACATGCATGAAATATTTAAAAAATGAGAAATGCAGCAGTGTAGTAAGATGATCCTGGTCATTTACACTTATTCACTTAAAGTTTTGTGATATAATTTACATGCCATAAAGTCCATCCATTTAAACTGTATAACTCAATGTTACTATATTCAGAGTTACACAACCATCACTCTAATTTTAGAACATTTTCATCATTTCCCCAAAGAAACTCTGTACCCACTAGCAACCATTCATTATTTCTCCCAAATGCTCTCCCACCCCTACCCTAAGCAACCGTCAGTCTACTTTCTGATTGTATGGATTTGTTTATTTTAGGTTTCTCAGGTGAATGAAATCATAAAATTGGCTTTTTTCACTTAGCACAATGTTACATCCATGTTATAGAGTGTATAAATATTTAATTCATTTTTTTAAACCAAATAATATTCCATTCTATACATACACCACACTTTGTTTATCTGTTCATTAATTGATGGACATTTTGAGTTGAACTCCATCTTAGCTATTATAAATAAGGCTGCTATAAACAGTCATGTGCAAGATTTTGATTAGACATAAGATTTCAGTTATCTTAAGTAAATATCTGGAATTGTGGGTCATATGGCAATTTTATGTTTAACTTTTTGAGGAGCTGTCAGACTCTTTTCCAAAGTGGCTGCACCATCTTACATTTACACTAGCAGTGTAAGAGGGTTCCAATTTTTCCATATCATCTCTAACACTTATTGTCTGTCTTTTCTATTATAGCCATCCTAGTGGGTGTGAAGCAGAATCTCATTTTGCTTTCCCATGATGGCTATTGACATTGAACATGTTTTTATGTACTTACTATCCATTTTTATATATTCTTTAGAGAAATGTCTATTCAGATACTTTGCCAAATTTTTAGTTATGTGATTAAACTTTTTGCTTTTGAGTTAGAGGAGTGTGTTATATAATTCTAGATAAAAGTCCCTTATCAGATATATGACTTACCAACATTTTCTGGGCTGTATTTTTAGTTTCTTAATGGTGTTCTTTAAAGCACAAAAGTTTACATTTTTGTGATTTTGAATTTACTTATTTTTTGTGTGTCCTCAGTTGTGCTTTTGGTGTCATATTTAATAAACTGTTGCTTAAAACAAAGTCATGAAGATTTACACCTGTTTCCTTCTTCTAAGAGTTGTATAGTTTTATTAATAGCTCTTATATTTAGGTCTTTGATCTATTTTAATAGTTGAGTTCATTATTATATATGTTGTGAGATAGGTGTCCAGTTCTGTTCTTTTTCACATGAACAGTCAGTTGTCCCAGCACAATTTTTGAGAAGCCTGTTCTTTCCCTTATTGGATTACATTGGTACCCTTATCAAAAATCAATTGACTGAAATGTGAAGTTTTATTTCTGAATGCTCAATTCTATTCCATTGATATGTCTATCCTCTTGTCACACCTCACCATCATGATTATACAGTAGCTTTGTTGGAAAGTGAGAACTTTAGCTTTGTTCTTCATTATTGTTTTGACTTCTGTTTCCTTTGCATTTTCATGGTGTGTTTTTCTCATTTTACGGTCAGACTTACTCTTTCTCCAAAACAAACAAACAAACAAACCAATAGTAAGTGGAATTTTGTTAGAACTTGCACTGAACCTGTATATCAATTTGAGGAGTATTGCCATCTTAACAAGAGTAAGTCTTTGGGCTTCCCATGTGGCTCAGTGGTAAAGAATCTGTGTACCAATGCAAGAGATATGGGTTCAATCCCTGGGATGGGAAGATCCCCTAGAAAAGGAAATGACAGCCTACTGCATCCAGTATTCTTGCCTGGGAAATCCCATGGACAGAGGAGCCTCGTGGGCTACAGTCCATGGGGTTGCAAAAGAGTCAGACACAACTGAGCGACTAAAAAACAACAGGTCCTTCAACCCATGAACATGGAATTTCTTTCCAATTATTAAGGTCTTCTTTATTTCAACAAAGTTCTGTAGTTTATAATTTTGTGCTTCTTTTGTTAAATTTGTTTCTAAGTATTTTTATTTTTATGCTATTATAAATGGAATTGTTTTCTTAATTTGATTTTAGGATTGTTCATTGCTAATGTATATACAATTGATTTGTGTATATTGATCTTGTATCCTGTTCAATTTTAACCACAAGCTCAATACAACCTGAAATTATATTCAATCTTATGACTAGTATGGATTTGTAGGAAGATATTGACTATGATTATTATTTTAAGATCTAAAATGACTATGATTGTTCTTTTAAGATCTAAAATCCTATTTTATTTTTCTTCAGCCTTGAGAAATACACATAAATGTATTGTAAAATGTGGTTCTGGACATGCCCTGGATTTTCTAAGTACCCACAGCCAAAAATATTTTCATATGACACATCCTTATCTGCTTGCCCCACTTTCAATGGAAAATAGTCCTTTCTGAAACCCAACTCCTATCATCAACTATTTGGTCCTAAATTTTCTCGAGGAATAACACTGCTTCTTGAGCTCTTCACATTCAATCTTCTTAAAAGTGTGGTCCACGGTACCTCTAGTTCTTTACTGCCTGCTCTCTTCTCAATCTATTACAATCTGCCTTCTCTCCACTAGTCCACTGAAAATACGACTTATTCTGAGTCTTGAGACCAGAAGAAAAGCCTGAGCTAAAAGCAAAGATTTTGGAGTCATTTACTACCATTGTTTTAACTATCATTTCTCTGGTGATGTCTCCCAAATCAATATTTACAGTTAAGACTTCTCTCTTAAGCTACAGATCTACACATTCAACTGTTTAATATATCTCCACTCTCATGATTCACTTCCTTCATATTTAATAGGGCCAAAACTATCTCCAAATCTGCTCTTTCTTTGCCCCAAGTTTACTGAACAGAATGCTGCTGCTGCTGCTAAGTCACATCAGTTGTGTCCGACTCTGTGTGACCCCATAGACGGCAGCCCAACAGGCTTCTCTGTCCCTAGGATTCTCCAGGCAAGAATACTGGAGTGGGTTGCCATTTCCTTCTCCAATGCATAAAAGTGAAAAATGAAAGTGAAGTCACTCAGTTGTGTCCGACTCTTAGTGACCCCATGGACTGCAGCCAACCAGGCTCCTCCATCCATGGGATTCTCCAGGCAAAGAGTACTGGAGTGGGTTGTCATTGTCTTCTCCAGACTGAAGAGAATACCAGTATTCAAATAGGTAGCCCAAACACCCAGTAACCCAGATCTGAAATCTAAGGATTTATTCTAGGTCCTCTTTTTGTGTTTAACACACACATCCTGTCAGACTTGTCGGTTCTAGGTTTTACATCTTTTTCACCTCCATTACTACTAAATCAGTTCAGGCTATGATACATTTTGTGTTGATTACAACTTTTGTTTCTATCTCCAATCTTGCCAACTATTTACTCCCATTCATTCTGCACACAATAACCAATAATATTTCTAAAATGCAAATCTAATCATAACAGTCTTCTATTTAAAATTCTTCAGTTTTATTCCCCAATTTTCTACACCCCTGTCACAAACTTCAAGAAAATCCCTTAACATGACTTAGATCAGTCTTTGAAAAAGACCATGCCTTTTTTCACCCTTGTGTTCCCTATGTTCTAGATACATTGAAACATGCATATGTGTGCAGTTCTTCAAATAAGCCACGATTTCACTGACTCACATACCTTTTTTTGGACTCTTGTACCTGGACTATACATTTTGCTTTTTTGCCTGAGTAACTTGTACTTATCTCTGGGAAGACTTCCTTAACATTCTTTGAGTTAGGGCACATGTGAATTAAAATATTCAAATGGATATGAACAGTGCATATGAATAATAATTCATAGGGATATGAACTTTCTGTGATGGAAGTAAAGTCTGATGCTATAAAGAACAATACTGCATAGGAACCTAAAATGTTAGGTCCATGAATCAAGGTAAATCCGAAGTGGTCAAACAGGAGATGGCAAGAGTGAACATAAACATTTTAGGAATCATTGAACTGAAATGGACTGGAATGGGTGAATTTAAATCCAATGACCATTATATCTACTACTGTGGGCAAGAATCCCTTAGAAGAAATGGAGGAGCCCTCATAAGTCAACAAAAGATTCCAAAATGCAGTACTTAGGTGCAATCTCAAAAATGACAGAATGATCTCTGTTCATTTTCAAGGCAAACCATTCAATATCACATTAATCCAAGTCTATGCCCCAACCAGTAATGCTGAAGATGCTGAAATTGAACGGATCTACGAAGACATATAGGAACTTCTAAAACTAACACACAAAAAAGATGTCCCTTTCATCATAGAGGACTCGAATGCAAAAGTAAGAAAGCAAGAGATACCTGGAGTAACAGGCAAATTAGGGCTTGGACTACAAAAAGAAGCAGGGCAAAGGCTAACAGTTTTGCCAAAAGAACACACTGGTCACAGAAAACACCCTCTTCCAACAACACAAGAGAAGACTCTACACATGGACATCACCAGATGGTCAATACTGAAATTAGATTGATTATATTCTTTGCAGCTGAAGATGGAGAAGCTCTGCACAGTCAGCAAAAGCAAAACCGGGAGCTGACTGTAGCTCAGATCATGATCACGCAAAATTCAGACTTGAAGAAAGTAGGGAAAATCACTAGACCATTCAGGTATGACCTAAATCAAATCCCCCACTATTATACAGTGGAAGTGACAAATAGATTCAAGAGATTAGATTTAATAGAGTGCCTGAGAACTGTGGACGAGGTTTGAGACACTGTACAGGAGGCAGTGATCAAGATCATCCCCAAGAAAAAGAAATGCAAAGAGGCAAGATGGTTTTCTGAGGAGGCCTTAAAAATAGCTGAGAAATAAGAGAAGCTAAAGGCAAAGGAGAAAAGGAAAGATATACTCATTTGAATGCAGAGTTCCAAAGAATAGCAAGGAGAGATAAGAAAGCCTTCCTCAGTGATCAATGCAAAGAAATAGAGGAAAACAATAGAATGGGAAAGATTAGAGATTTCTTCAAGAAAATTAGATATATCAAAGAAACTTTTCATGCAAAGATGGGCACAATAAAGGACATAAATGGTATGGACCTAACAGAAGCAGAAGATATTAAGAAGAGGTGGCAACAATAAACAGAAGAACTATACAAAAAAGATCTTTATGACCCAGATAACCACGATGGTGTGATCACTCACTTATAGCCAGACATCCTGGAATACAAGGTCAAGTGGGCCTTAGGAAGCATCACTATGAACGAAGCTAGTGGAGGTCATGGGATTTCAGTTGAGCTATTTCAAACCCTGAAAGATGATGCTGTGAATATGCTGCATTCAGTATAAAGCAAATTTGGAAAACTCAGCAGTGGCCACAGGACAGGAAAACATCAGTTTTCATTCCAGTCCCAAAGACAGGCAATGCCACTGAATGCTCAAACTACTGCACAATTGCACTCATCTCATATGCTAGCATAGTAATACTCAAAATTCTCCAAGCCAGGTTTCAACAATATGTGAACCGTGAACTTCCAGATGTTCAAGCTGGATTTAGAAAAGGCAGATGAACCAGAGATCAAATTGTCAACATCTGTTGGATCATCGAAAAAGCAAGAGAGTCCCAGAAAAACATCTACTTCTGCTTTATTGAGTACACCAAAGCCTTTGACTATATGGATTCCAACAAACTGTGAAAAATTCTTCAAGAGATTGGATACCATACCAACTTACCTGCCTCCTGAGAAATCTATATGCAGATCAAGAAGCAACAGTTAGATCTGGACATGGAACAACAGACTGGTTCCAAATTGGGAAAGGAGTACATCAAGGCTGTATATTGTCACTCTACATATTTAACTTATATGCAGAGTACATCATGTGAAATGCTGGGCTGGATGAAGCACAAGCTAGAATCAAGATTGCCAGGAGAACTATCAATAACCTCAGATATGTAGATGACACCACCCTTATGGCAGAAATCAAAGAACTAAATAGCCTCTTGATGAAAGTGAAAGAGGAGAGTGAAAAAGTTGACTTAAAGTTCAACATTCAGAAAATGAAGATCATGGTATCCAGCCCCATCACTTCATGGCAAATAGATGGGGAAACAGTGGAAACAATGGTAGACTATTTTTTTGGGGGGGGGGGGGGCTCCAAAATCACTGCAGATTTTGACTGCAGTCATGAAATTAAAAGATGCTTGCCCTTGGAAGAAAAGCTATGACTAACCTAGACAGCATATTAAAAAGCAGAGACACTTTGCCAACAAAGGTCTGTCTAGTCAAGCTGTGATTTTTCAAGTAGTGATGTATGAATGTGAGTGTTGGACTATAAAGAAAGATGAATGCTGAAGAATTGATGCTTTTGAACTGTGGTGTAGGAGAAGACTCTTGAGAGTCCCCTGGACTGCAAGGAGATCCAACCAGTCCATCCTAAAGAAAATCAGTCCTGAATATACATTGGAAGGAATGATGCTGAAGCTGAAACTTCAATACTTTGGCCACCTGATGCTAAGAACTGACACATTGGAAAAGACCCTGATGCTGGAAAAGATTGAAGGCAGGAGGAGAAGGGGTGACAGAAGATGAGATGGTTGGATGGCATCATTGACTCAATGGACATGAGTTTGAACAAACTCTGGGAGATAGTGAAAGGCAGGGAATCCTGTTATGCTGCAGTCCATGGGATCGTAAAGAGTCAGATATGACTTAGCAACTGAACAATAACAACATTTTAAACCTTGGACTCTGGGGAATCTAAATTTTTTTCTACACATATTCATAATTCCACAAGCTTCCATGTTGAAATCTGGATGAAGACTTTTGGATACAACAAAATGCCACATCAAAATTTTGTCTCCTTCCAAAAAGGATCCCCTTAATAGCACGTTTTCTGAGACATCATGCCCATAGAGCCAGAGATAGAAACTTTCAAAGATAGAACATTTTAGCAAAGCTAACAGAAATGAAGCTTCATAGTTTTTATGTTTGGCTGGTATGACTAAAATTGCTTGAGCCTGAAAGAATTTGGTATGGTTACCTTGATCAGCCTAGAGTCATACACAACTGAGCATATAAAACTTTCACTTTCAATGGTTGAATTTTATTGCTGCATATGTGAGTTAATTAATTGCATGATCAACAATTTGTTCTTTACACTGAAATACAAAATCCAAAAATTTTATGACCAACTAGGAAACTATTGATGTAAATAATGCTTTCCTTTAATACAGTATGAGAGCTAGAAGTGATAAGTAAAAAGTGGCACTGTTTACTAAATATTCATCCTTTAACATCATTAGATAATATTAATTGAGCATTCATGAGGTACATAGCAACCATATAAGCCTAAGGGAATATCAAGATGAATTTTGCCACATTCAATTTTTTAAGAAATTTGCAATCCAAGTGGAAAAGTATTGAAGATATTTCCTCCCAATATTTTATAATATCTCCATTTGAAATATACTGTTTTGCATGTACAAATGTGTTTGAAAAACCTCAGTTCAGTTCAATTCAGTCGCTCAGTCGTGTCTGACTTTTTGCTTGGACTGCAGCACTCCAGGCTTCCCTGTCCATCATCAACTCCCAGAGTTTGCTCAAACTCATATCCATCGAGTCAGTGATGCCATCCAACCATCTCATCCTCTGTCATCCTCTTCTCCTTCAGCCTTCAGTCTTTCCCAGCATCAAGGTCTTTGCCAGTGAGTCCGTTCTTCTCATCAGGTGGCCAAATTATTGGAGTTTTAACTTCATCATCAGTCCTTCCAATGAATATTCGGGACTGTTTTCCTTTAGGATTGACTGGTTGGATCTCCTTGCAGCCCAAGGGACTCTCAAGAGTCCTCTCCAACACCGCAGTTCAAAAGCATTAAAAAGGCTGTGGCTAATTTATATTAACAATTATTTTCATTTAGACATTCCCTTTTATAATATTGACTATTTTTATTCCTTACATTAAGACACACACACAACTCTTCCTAACCATCTCCTGAAATCTTTCTACTTCCCCACATGCCACCCAACTCACAGACATGTAAAACTATCTTTAAACCCACACCAACATGAAAATTTAGTAGTTAATTATTTTATGGAAAGTATGAAAAAGAGAGCTCCATATCTCCACTGGATTAAAACATATATATTTTTTGCACTTTCATGTGTATTTTTATGGCCAAATATCTTTTTTATACTACAATTTTTAGGTGCAATAAAGGTAAAAATTTATTTCCAAAGAATAATAAATGGACTTCACTTTCACTTTTCACTTTCATGTATTGGAGAAGGAAATGGCAACCCACTCCAGTATTCTTGCCTGGAGAATCCCAGGGACGGGGAAGCCTGGTGGGCTGCCGTCTATGAGGTCGCACAGAGTCGGACATGACTGAAGTGACTTAACAGCAGCAGCAGCATATACTAAAAACATATGCGAGGAATTTCAGAGACTCATAGTAGTTTTTAGATGAGCAAATTAGAACTATTAGAATTCTGTGCTAGTTTGCTTTCTTTTTACAATAATAGAGTAAGGGTTAGAAATTTCTAGAAGAGTTTAAAAGGTCTAGAACTTTTAAAAAACACTTTTGCGTTAGTATACTGTATACTGTATTGGTGTTTGTCCTTCTGGCTTACTTCACTCTGTATAATAGGCTCCAGTTTCATCCACCTCATTAGAACTGATTCAAATGTATTCTTTTTAATGGCTGAGTAATACTCCATTGTGTATATGTACCACAGCTTTCTTATCCATTCATCTGCTGATGGACATCTAGGTTGTTTCCATGTCCTGGCTATTATAAACAGTGCTACAATGAACATTGGGGTACACGTGTCTCTTTCCCTTCTGGTTTCCTCAGTGTGTATGCCCAGCAGTGGGATTGCTAACGCATATATATGGAATTTAGAAAGATGGTAATGATAACCCTGTATACGAGACAGCAAAAGAGACACTGATGTATAGAACAGGCTTATGGACTCTGTGGGAGAGGGAGAGGGTGGGAAGATTTGGGAGAATGGCATTGAAACATGTGAAATGTCATGTATGAAACGAGATGCCAGTCCAGGTTCAATGCACGATGCTGGATGCTTGGGGCTGGTGCACTGGGACGACCCAGAGGGATGGTATGGGGAGGGAGGAGGGTTCAGGATGGGGAACACATGTATAATTTTTTTAAATTAAAATTGAAAAAAAAAAAAAAAAACACTTTTGCTTTATTTTGAGTGTTATGCATTTAAAACATACCAAAAAAAAAAAAAAAATCCAGAAAAAAAGGTACACATTATTTTAGTGCTTAATGCCACATCTATTTATCCATTCCTCTGTTATGAACATTTAGGTTGCTTCCATGTCTCATCTATTGCTAATAGTGCTGCTATGAACATCTGGGTGCATGGATCTTTCAAAGGTTTTCTCCAGGTATATGACCTCAAGAGTGAAATTGCTGAACCTTATGTTAACTTTATTTTTAGTTTTTTAAGGGACAACCATTCAGTTTTCCTTGGTGGTTGCACCAATTTACTTTCCCATCAACAGTGTAGGAGGCTTCCTTTCTCTCCTATCACTTATTATTTATAGACTCTTTTTTATGGTTTTATTTTTATTGGAGTATATTTGCTTTACAATGTTGTGTTAGTTTCTACTGAACAACAAAGTGAATCAGCTATAAGTATACATATATCCCCACCCTCATGGGCCTCCCTCCCACATCCCCATCCCACCCCTCTAGGTCATGACAGAGCACCAAGCTGAGTTCCCTGTTCTATACAGCAGCTTCCCACCAGCTATCTATTTTACACATGATAGTGTATATATGTCAGTGCTACTCTTCTAATTCATCCCATGCTACACTTCCCCCATTGTATTAACATATCCATTCTCTATGTCTGTATCTCTATTCCTACCCTGAAAATAGGTTCATCTGTACCATTTTTCCAGATTCCATATATATGCATTAATATACACTATCTGTTTTTTCTTTCTTTTAAATTTTTAAAAAAAATTAAAAACAATTTTTACTTTACAATTTTTTTAAAAAATTATTTTTAATTGGGTGAAAATTGCTTTACAATGTTATATTGGTTTCTGCTATATAACAATGCAAATAAGTCATAATTATACATACATCACCTCCCTCTTGAGCCTCTGTCTCCTCCTCCCAACCTACCCCTCTAAGTGATCAAGAGAGCCAGGCTGGGCTCCCTGCGTTATATAGCAACTTCTTATCAGCTATCTATTTTACACACGGCAGTGTATATATGTTGATGCTACTTTCTCCATTTGTTCCACTATCTCCTTCCCCTACTGTGTCCACAAGTCCATTCTCCATATCTGAATCTCTACCGCTTCTCTGCAAATAGGTTCATTACACCATTTTTCTAGATTCCATATATATGTGTTAATGTGCAATATTTATTTTTCTCTTTCTGGCTTACATCACTCTGTATGACAGACTCTAGGTTCATCCACATCACTACAATGATGCAATTCCATTCCTTTTCATAGCCCAGTGTTATTCCATTGTATATATGTACCTTATCTTCTTTATACATTTCTCTGTCAATGGACATTTAGGTTCTTTCCATGTCCTGGCTATTGTAAATAATGCTGCAATGAACACTGGGGTACATGTATCTTTTTGATTTATGATTTTTCTCAGGGTATATGCCCAGTAGTGGAATTGCTGGGTCATATAGAACTTTTATTTTTTAGCTTTTTAAGGAACTTCTATACTGTTCTCCATAGTGGCTGTATTAATTTACACTTCCACTCACAGTGCAATAGGGTTCCCTTTTCTCCACACCCTCTCCAGTACTTATGGTTTATAAACTTTTTGATGATGGCCATTCTGACTGCTGTGAAGTGGTACCTCATTGTAGGTTTGGTTTACATTTCTCTATTAATTAGTGACATTGGATATCTTTTAATGTGCTTGTAGGTCATTTGTATGTCTACAAAGTAGAGAAATTAAAAAGGATAGGGAAATGCACTATGAGTCTGAAAATGTCTACAAATATATTTTTGACTGTTGTGATAAAAAATAAAATAATAAATAGTAAATAAGGAATAAAAGATAAAAAATAAAGAATACATCAAAATAATAAAATAAAGAATAAATAAAGAATAAAAGATAAAAAATAAAAGGTTGGAAAAAATCATTTGAACTACTTGATTACCATGATTTAACAGGTTCAGATTTTTTATAAATTCTGCATGTAAAAAGACCACAGAATCATTTCTCAGGCTCTGATCATATGCCTCCAAAGAAGCAAATGAGAGAAGACACAAAAATAGGTCTTAGAATTAACAGTATGATTAGAGAAGATATTACATGAATTATTTTCTTTGGTTTTTACTGAGGGAAATTAATAATAAAGCTTTCCTGAAAGTGTTTAGTAAATCAAACGTATCAGAAAAAAAATATTTTAAATGTTTAGATGGTCTATGCCTTTTCTATCCAATACAATTGCTGCTAACTAGATTTATTTAAATTTAAATTCATTAAAATAAAATAGCTCATTTCTTAGTCATACTAGCTGAATTTTAATTCCACTATAGCCACACGTGGCTAGTGGCTCACATATTGGACAGCATAGATTTATAGAACATTTCTGTAATTGCAGAAAGATATTTGAAATCACTTGTCAAATCTTAGTCAATGTGCTAGATGTAGGAGGAGCATAAGAACTAGAGAACATTTCTTAGTTTGAAGGAACTCACAGTTAAAATTGTGCAGTAGATGACCACAATGTGTAAGATTTTTTTTTTTTTTAATAAATGGCCACTTCAATCAATAAGGATAGAATTCTGAGAACTATAGACCAATAATTCTTATTCTTACATTGTGGGTGAGGTAGAAGATTAACAGCAATATCATCAAATGCTTAAGAAAGCATAACCTACTAGGTAAAAGTGATCATGATTTCTATAAGGAAAATTATGACTGACAAAATCAACTAGGGTTTTTTGAGCATTTTTAGTAAGGGAGTTGAAATGGTTATAACTTATTTAGATTTGCAAAAATCTTCTCTAAGTTTCCACACCAAAGGCCTTTAAAAGTGTGTCATTGAATAGTTGGTCTCCAAAATTCCTTCCAAAGTAACATCTGATGCTGACCTTCATGAAAATGAACTGACAAGCTGACAAGGATAATCTGCATGGAGATCTCCCAAGGCTAGGTGAGTGGGTAGGACTCAACAGATAAGCTTCAATGAGCTAAATGTTATTTATTAGAAAATGGGCTTCAAACAATAACCTTGGCATTTAACATACTGAAAACACAGAGTTGAAGGATAGCAAAATAAATAAGAGCTCCTTTGATTCTTCAAATATAAAGGAAGCTGAAGCAAATTTAAAGTATAATATGCTAGAAAGGATATAAAATCTTAGCAGTGACTATCATAGAATCTTAACTGTTATCTAGTCTTTAATGACACCTGAAGATGTCACTCCTGTCTCATTCTACCCTCTTTTGGAATATTTCCATTTCTGAGGCGTGCACCCCTCACTAGACCAATCTGTTTAATTATTTAGTTGCTCTAACTGCTAGAAAATAGATATATTACATTGAACTGAAGTTTGCTTCCATTAATCTCCACCATTAGTTTTGGTTCTGCCTTTTGTAACTAGGCAAAATAAACATAATCTTTCTTCTACTTACATTCCCTACGTATGCTTTAAGACACCTATCATGTACAACATGTACATATATTTCCCTGCCCCTAGTGGGGATGCAAATATTAAAAAAAAAAATAACCACCCAGATAAGAACATAGGTGCAAAGTACCTATATATATATATATATATATATATATATATATATATATATATATACCTATCAGTTCAGTTCAGTCACTCAGTTGTGTCCGACTCTTTGCAACCCCATGAATCGCAGCACGTCAGGCCTCCCTGTCCATCACCAACTCCCGGAGTTCACCCAGACTCATGTCACAAAGATGTGTTACTGAGGGAGACACACCTTCCTGCAAGAGGGTATAGCAAAGGAACCTGATTCAGACCTGTCCATTGTTTCATGGATCTTTATAATCTCCCTGGATACCAGGGATAATGATGTCCATCTGTCTTCCCACACATCCCATCAAGATTTTGGACTAAAGAGATTTTCAACCAATGTTTATTTTAAAAACATTTTATTTTGAAATTATTTTATTTTATTTATTTTTAATTTAAATTTATTTATTTTAATTGGAGGCTAATTACTTTACAATATTGTATTGGTTTTGCCATATATCAACATGAATCCACCACGGGTGTACACGTGTTCCCAATCCTGAACCCCCCTCCCACCTCTTAGATTACATAAAGGTTGAAAAAATTGCACAGTGAGTCCTGGATTACTTTGACTCTGCTTCCTCCAATGTTCACATCTTACATAAGTATTTGTTGTTCAGTCGCTAAGTCGTATTCAACTTTTTCCACTCCATGGACTGCAGCATGCCAGGCTTCCTTGCCCTTCACTATCTGCCAGAATTTGTTCAAACCCATGTCCATTGAGTCCATGATGCCATCCAAAGATCTCATTCTTTGTTAGCCCCTTCTCCTCCTGCCCTCAATCTTTCCTTGCATCAGGGTCTTTTCCAATGAGTTGGCTCTTCCTATAAGGCCAAAGTATTGGAAGTTCAGCTTCAACATCAGTCCTTGCAATGAATATTCAGGGTTGATTGCCTTTAGGATTGACTGGCTTGACCTCCTTGCTGTCCAAGGGACTCTCAAAAGGCTTCTGCAGCATTGGAGTTCAAAAGCATCAGTTCTTCAGCACTCAGCCATGTTTATGGCCCAAGTATCACATCCATACATGACTATTGGGAAAAACCAAAGCTTTGACTACACAGACCTTTGTCAGCAAAGTGATGTCTCTGCTTTTTAATGTGCTGTCTAGGTTGGTCATAGCTTTTCTTCTAAAGAGCAAGTGTCTTTATTTCATGGCTGCAGTCACCATCCACAGGGATTTTGGAGCCCAAGAAAATAAAAGTCTGTCCCTGTTTCCATTTCTCCACATCTATTTGCCATGAAGTGATGGGAGCAAATGCTATGGTCTTAGTTTTTTGAATGCTGAGTTTCAAGCCAGCTTTTTCACTCTCCTCTTTCACTTTCATCAAGAGGCTCTTTAGTTCCTCTTTCTGCCATTAGGGTGGTGCCATCTGCATATCTGAGGTTATTGATATTTCTCCTGGGAATCTTGAGTCCAGCTCGTGCTTCTTCCAGCTCAGCGTTTCACATGATGTACTCTGCATATAAATAAATAAACAGGGTGACAATATACGTCCTTGATGTACTCCTTTCCCAGTTTGGAAGCAGTCCTTTGTTCCATGTCCAGTTCTAACTGTTGCTTCTTGACCTGCATGCATACATATTTCTCAGGAGGCAGGTAAGGTGGTCTGGTATTCCCAACTCTTTAAAAAATTTTCAGTTTTTTGTCATCCATCCACACAGTCAAAGGCTTTAGGATAGTCAACGAAGCAGAAACAGATGTGTTTCTCTATCATTCAATGAGTATTGACAATTTTATCTCTGGTTCCTCTGTCTTTTCTAAATTCAGCTTTAACATCTGAAAATTCTCAGTTCACATACTGTTGAAACCTAGCTTGAAGGATTTTGAGCATTACCTTGCTAGCATGTGAAATGATTGCAATTGTACAGTAGTCTGAACATTCTTTGGGATTGGAATGAAAACTGACCTTTTCCAGTCCCGTGACCACTGCTTAGTTTTCCAATTTGCTGGCATATTGAGTGCAGCACATTCACAGCATCATCTTTTAGGATTTGAAATAGCTCAGCTGGAATTCTATCACCTCCACTCGCTTTGTTCTAGAAATGCTTCCTAAGGCCCACTTGACTTCACACTCCAGGATGTCTTGCTCTAGGTGAGTGGCCACACCATTGTGGTTATCCAGGTCATGAAAACCTTTTTTGTACAGTTCTTTTGTGTATTCTTGCCACCTCTTCTTAATCTCTTCTACTTATGTTAGGTCCTTACCATTTCTGTCCTTTATTGTGCCCATCTTAGCATGAAATGTTCCCTTGGTATCTCTAATTTTCTTGAAGAAATCTCTAGTCTCCCTCATCTATTTTTTTTCTTTATTTCTTTGCATTACTCACTTAAGAAGACTTTCTTATCTTTCCTTTCTATTCTTTGGAACTCTGCATTCAGATGGGTATATCTTTTTTTTTCTCCTTTGCCTTTGGCTTCTCTTCTTTTCTCAGCTATTTATAAGACCTACTGTATATAACTATATGTACATAACTATAGGACATTATCAAAATCAGGAAAAGAATAATGGCACAATATTACTAATAGCTATAACTAATTAGCATAACTAACTAAATCTAACTAAATAAGGTTTTATTTATTCCATCATTAAAAGCAAATTACAATGAAAATTTTGAATGACTAATAATTTAAACAATGATTTTCTTTTTCTTACCCTGTCCCCTAACCACTAAGTTCCCACCCCCTAACCCCCCAACAGTAGTCATTTTTATAGTTGCTTGTGTATTAATCCAAAGTTTCTTTGTGTAAATATAAGCAAACATGAATATATATTTTTACTTCCTCTCCTTTTTTATACAAAAGGAAACATGTCATACACATTCTTTTGCACCTTTTATTTCACTATACCTTTCTTGGAGGGCTTTTTATATCAGAGATAACTTCTTCTTTTGTAAAGCCTCCAAACATTTCAGTATATAGATGTACTATAGACTAATTAACTAGCCTCTCTTGATAGGCATTTGTGTTGTTTCCAATCCTTTCCTATGGTAATTGATGCTGCAATAAAAAATCTTGCAAATGTATCAGTATGCACCTGTGGGAATATATTTGCAGGATATACACTCTCAGAAGGCATATTGCTAGATCAAATGATATATGGCATTTGTAATTGCCAAACTGCCTTTCCACCAACCATTTTCCTTAGAGCCTTTCTAATAGAATATATTATCAAGCTTTTGGTTCTTTACTAAAATGATAGGCAAATATGGTATTTCAGTAGTCACATTTCCATCACGATAATGAAGGAAGCTTAACATCTTTTTCTGTTTAAGAGCCATTTGGATTTCCTCTTCAATGAATTGTCAGTTCATCTAATTTCTCCATTTAATGTTGATCTTTCACTTCATGTATATGAAGTTTTTATATATTAAGGAAAATTAACCTATAGGTTCCCACATAAAGAAAAAATATTTTTAATATTTTGGCTAAAGTATTTCCATCATATATGTATACTTTAGAAAAAGGAGAGTTGTAATCCTTCAGCATTACATTTTTATCTTCCTATTTTCCAATTGATTGATGCTTCCTTTACAATGCTATTTGTGTGACACAAATCAGTTAAGATTTTATCAGAATCTCCATGATTCTATACTGATGGCAAATCCTCTCAATGATTTGGTCCTGAATGCTTAACTACAGGTTTTCTGCTTTTGAATTTTCACAAAGCCTCTTCCTCTCCAAACCAGATGGCCTAGAAAGATGTATTTAATGGTTAATCATTGCCATCTACTGGTAAAGATGGAAATTTCGTCTAGCTACTTGCCCTTGTGGCTTGGAAGATTTGCTTTATGTATGACAACTTAAAATGTTGATGTACAACAGAAAACCACAAAATTATTATATAAAGCAATTATCCTTCCATTAAAAATTATAATATATATTATATATATATAATATATATATATATATAAAACATGGGAAAATAAATAAAGTGAAAAACAATATAAAAAAAAGAAAAAAAATACAGTTCCTATTTTCAAGTCAGTCAACGCCTTGTAGAAAGACAATCCCATAAACAGACTTTTAAAATCAAGTGGTACAAGTGCAACAACTAAGGTAAACACAGAGCGGACTGTAGAAGTCCAATAGGAGGAAACTAACCAGGGAGGGGAAGTCAATCCTTTCTAGAGGAGATGATGCTGAACCTGAGCATAATTTCTATTCCATCTACAATTTCCAATCACTTACATGGAGTGAACAACACTTTATCTTCAATAAAGCGTATACTTTAAAAAAAAATTCCAGAAAATCTGGATGCTTGATAGTCTTAAATAAAATGGCAAAGAAATAGAAACAAAAATTTAAGAAGCTTATGAGTTTAGTCAAAACATAGTTTTCTTTGAAACCACTAATTCAAAAAGATGTGTGCACCTCAGTGTTCATAGCAGCATTATTTACAATAGCCAAGACATGGAAACAATCTAAGGGTCCATCAACAGATGGATAAAGATGTGATATACAATGGAAATACTACTCAGCCATAAAAAGAATGAAAATTTGCCATTTGTAGCAGCATTCATGGATTTGGAAGATATTATGCTAAGTGAAATAAGTCAGAAAAAGATAAATACTGTATGATATCACTTATATGTGGAATTTAAAAACTACAACAAATTCCTGAATAAACTACATAAAAGAAGCAGACTCACAGGTATAGAGAACAAATTAGTGGTTACCAGTGGGGGAGGAAGGGCAATAAAAGGGTAAGAGAGAGAGATATAAACTGTTGAGTGTCAGATAGGCTCAAGAATGTATTGTACAAAGGGAATATAGCAAATATTTTTTAATAACTATAAATGGAAAGTAACCCTTAAAATCATATAAAAAGTAAAAAGCAAAAAAAATAATAAAATAAATGTTAAAATGCTCAAAATAATATTCCTTTTTCAATTACTAAGATTCCTTTAGTGATTGTAGCCAAATAGCAGAATATTGGACTGTTGAAAAAACTAATCACAAACGTATTATTTCTACCTTGCTGATTTCCAGTTCATTTAAATTTTATTTGTTGTCTTGAACAAATTAATTTCATGGATTGGATAAGTGATAAAATATAAGGCTTTAACTATGTAAAATATTCAGAAGCCTGTGACTAATCATTTACTGATAAGGTAGAATAACATACCTTATTGAATATAACATATTCAATGATAATGCAGACTGAAAATGTAACAATGGTCTGGAGATTATCACAGTTTGCCCAGTGCTATCTGTAGTGGAGTTTGATAATGTTTAACTGTTTCAAGATGATATTAACAACCTCTAATAAAAAATTATTTAATGATAATATTCTCATGTGTCTAAAGAATACTTTAATTACATACCAGTATTTATTTCTATGCTCTTCAGACTATCCCTGAGTTTCTTAACAAATATAGAGTTGTTTTGTTTTTTTTTCTCTTGACATAGTTGCTGTATATTTTCACAAGGTGAAAGTAGTCAAAACATGTTACAGCCTGTAGCTGAATGTCGCTCAATCATGTCATGTAAGCTTGGCTTTAAAGGCAGATAAACGTAAAAAAAAAAAAAAAATATTATCAGAACAAAAACCAAAAATAAACAACAAAGGCAATGGTGAATTCTCACAGGACTAAACTATGCCACACATTTTCCTGTTAGAGATTCACAGAATATATTGGGACTTATGCTAGGATTGTAACAGCTTTGAAACCCACAAGCTATTCTGTGGTAAAAGTAAAAGCGGGTGGAAGTGAAGAAGAGGTAGCAAGTATGTAGTAGTCTAACCTCCAGTCACTCAAATCTAATTGTTAAGTCGATTAGAAAAGATTAATGTTGACAACTCAAGAATTAACTCAGGCTCTGCTTTTTAGTTCCTAGTTCTCTGTGTGTGAACTACCTGCATAAAGAATATAGTGATGACTTTGCATGAAGAAGCATTATTCAATTCTGTGGAAATCTGATCTGGGCCTTAGCTTCTGAAAAGTCTCACACGTCAAAGTCAATATTTTATATGTACACTCAGAGCACAGTACCTCTGTACACCATTCTAAAAAGTTTAACTCAGTCCAAAAGTTTCCTAAGTCCTCTATTAAATTGTAAATCTGCAGTCCATTTCTTCCTCCTAATTCCCCGACTCTACCATAAGGAAGAGAAGAAAATGGTAGATTGACACGAGGCATAGCAGTTCACTTGTGGTGTGCCCAGTAAAGGGAAGTTTAGGAGATGGTCACAGCAATGAAGAGAAAGTGTCTACAGTGGAAGTATTTAGATAGATATAACAGAAACTAAGTAGGAATTTAGCTATGGGAATATGAGACCTGGAAATGGGAGAGTAACATTAATTGAATATAGCCTAAATGATGTGCATTATACTTGGCTCTCCTGAATTGTACCCACTAATAAAGCTTGTACACCATTAAGTAAAAACGGGATAATGTGAGGAGAGAAGGAGATCTGAAAAACAGGTGGGTAGCTGAAGTAACTATGGAGGCTAAGAACAAGTGAGTCCTTAGAAGTGAAAAGGCATCACCTCCCTGCTCACTTTTTCTAACACATAGGATTCATCTACAGAGTAATCGGGCACTTGAAGGAAAAAGTGACAACTAAAACAATTTGACAACCTTAAAACAACAGGATGAGAAAAACTAGAGATCTTTTCAAGAAAATTGGAGATAGCAAGGGAATATTTCATGCAAAAATGGGCACAATAAAGGACAGAAATGGCAAGGACCTAACAGAAGTAGAAGAGACTGAGAAGAGGAGGCAAGAATACACAGAAGAACTATACAAAGAAAGGTCTTAATGACCTGAATAAGCACCATGTTGTGGCCACTCACCTAGGGTCAGACATCCTGGAGTGTGAAGTCAAGAAGGCCTTAGGAAGCATTTCTATGAATAAAGCTACTGGAAGTGATGGAATTCCAGCTGAGCTGTTTCAAATCCTAAAAGATGTTGCTGCTAAAGTGCTGCACTCAGTATGCCAGCAAATTTGGAAAACTCAGCAGTGGTCACAGGACTGGAAAAACTCGGTTTTCATTTCAGTCCCAAACAAGGGCAATGTCAAAGAATGTTCAGACTACCATAAAATTGTGCTCATTTCACATGCTAGCAAGGTAATGCTCAAAATCCTTCAAGTTAAGTTTCAAAAGTATGTGAACCGAGAACTTCCAGATGTTCAAGTTGAATTTAGAAAAGGCAGAGGAACCAGAGATCAAATTGCCAACATTCACTGGATAACAGAGAAACCAAGGGAATTCCAGAAAAACATCTACTTCTGCTTCATTGACTACACTAAAGCCTTTTTGACTGTGGATCACAACAAACTGAAAAATTCTTAAAGAGATAGGAGTAAAAGACCACCTTATCTGTCTCCAGAGAAACCTGTATGCATGTCAAGAAGCAACACTTAGAACCAGACATGGAACAACAGACTGGTTCAAAATTGGGAAAGGAGTATGTCAAGGCTGCATATTGTCACCCTGCTTATTTAACTTATATGCAGAGTACATCATGTGAAATGCTGGGCTGGATGAATAACAAGCTGAAATCAAGACTGTTGGGAGAAATATCAAAAACCTCAGATGTGCAGATAATACCATTCTAATGGCAGAAAGTGAAAAGGTATTTAAAAAAAACCTCTTTCTGGCTTACTTCACTCTGGGAACATGTGTACACCCATGGTGGATTCATGTTGATGTATGGCAAAACCAATACAATATTGTAAAGTAATTAGCCTTTAATTAAAATAAATAAATTTAATTAAAAAAATAAACTCAACATTCAAAAAACTAAAAACAACAACAACAACAACAACAAACCTCTTGATGAGGGTGAAAGAGGAGAGTGAAAAAGCTGGCTTAAAACTCAACATTCAAAAAACGAAGATCATGGCATCTGGTCCCATCACTTGACGGCAAATAGGGAAAAAGTGGAAGAAGTGGCAGATTTTATTTTGGGGGGCTCCAAAATCACTGTGGACAGTGACTGCAATCATGAAATTTAAAGACACTTGCTCTTCTGAAGAAAAGCTAAGACAAATCTGGACAGCGTATTAAAAAGCAGAGATCACTTTACTGACAAAGGTCCGTGTAGTCCAAGCCTTGGTTTTTCCAGTAGTCATGTATGGATGTGAGAGTTGGACCATAAAGAAGGCTGAGTGACAAAGAATTGATGCTTTTGAACTGTGGTGCTGGAGAGGACTCTTGAGAGTCTCTTGGACAACAAGGAGATTAAGCCAGTCAATCCTAAAGGCAATCAACTCTGACTATTCATTGCAAGGACTAATGCTGAAGCAGAAGCTCCAATACTTTGGCTACCTGATGTGAAGAGCTGAAACATTGCCAAAGAGCCTGATACTTGGAAAGATTGAAGGCAGGAGGAGAAGGGGGTGACAGAGGATGAGATGGTTGGATGGCATCACGGACTCAATGGACATGAGTTTGAACAAACTCTGGGAGATAGTGAAGGGCAGGGAAGCCTGGCATGCTGCAGTCCACAGAGTCACAGAGTACATGACTTCATGACTGAACGACAACAACAACAACAACAATATAGTTAGCCTTTTATAACATCAACATTATTCACTATAGTCTATTCATCCAGAGTACTTTTAACTTCTTAAGTCCCAATTTAAATTGTTCTGATTTTTAATAGAAAATAAAAATAATCTGACCACTCTCCTTCATTTATCTATCCTTTATCAACTTTTTGTCTTAACTTTTTCATGAGTTTTAATTTTCACTGACCTTGATACTATTCAGAAGGTACCAAATCAAGAACATATGTAGAATTATACTGAGGCTTGTGTTCTTTAGTCTCAAACTAGGTCTTCCTTAAAATATAGAGATCATAATTGTGCATGAGTGAGTGAGTGAAAGCCACTCAGTTGTGTCCAGCTCTTTGGGACCACATGGACTACAGAGCCCATGGAATTGTCCAGGCCAGAAAACTGGAGTAGGTAGCCTTTCTCTCCTCCAGGGAATCTTCTCAACTCAGGGATTGAAGCCAGGTCTTCTGCATTGCAGGCGGATTCTTCACCAGCTGAGCCACAAGGGAAGCCCATAACTGGGCATATTCTAGGTCTAATATACTATAACAAAAAGATGATCTTGAAGTATCTTACTAGCTATTTGTTATATTTAAAACAATAAAAGCATTGCTGCTTCTTTTTATACTTGTGGTTTGTTTTGATATCCAGACCTTTAACTTCAGAGCTATTTGTAAGGTACAGTGAATTAAAGAGATCCATACAAGTCTTCTGTTTTAGAGGATGTGTGCTACTGAGATAAATATAAGATAAATCTTATCCTTATTCATCAGAGGGTAGACAGAATGAAATCCACAATCACAGAAAACTAACCAAATTGATCACAAGGACCACACATTTGTCTAACTCAATGAAACTGTGAGCCATGCCATGTAGGGAAACCCAAGACAGATGGGTCGTGGTAGAGAGTTATGACCAAACATGGTCCACTGCAGAAGGAAATGGAAAGCCACTTCAGTACTCTTGCCTTGAGAATCCCATGAGCAGTATGAAATGGTAAAAAGATATGACACTGAAAGATGAACTCCCCAGGTCAGTAGGTGCCTGACATGCTACTGGAGAAAAGTGGAGAAATGACTCCAGAAAGAATGAAGAGATGGAGCCAAAGCTAAAACAATGCCCAACTGCAGATGTGACTGGTGACGGAAGTAAAGTCTGATGCTGTAAAGAACAATATTACACAGGAACCTGGATTGTTAGGTCCATGAATCAAGGTAAATATGAAGTGGTTAAACAGGAAATGGCACGACTGAACATTGACATTTTAGGAAACAGTGAATTAAAATGGACTAGAATGGGGGAATTATTTCAGATAGCCATTGTATTACTACTCTGGGCAAGAATCCCTTAGAAGAAATGGAGGAGCCTTCATAGTCAACAGAAGAGTCTGAAATGCAGTCTTAGGGTGCAATCTAAAAAATGAGAGATTTTGTTCGTTTCCAAGGCAAACCATTCAATATCACAGTAATCCAAGTCTATGCCCCAACCATTAATGACGAAGAAACTGAAGTCGAATGGTTCTATGAGAACCTACAAGACCTTCTAGAACTAACACCAAAAGATGTCCTTTTCATCATAGGGGACAGGAATGCAAAAGTAGAAAATCTGGAGTAACAGGCAAGTTTGACCTTGGAGCAAAAAATGAAGCAGAGCAAAGGCTAACAGAGTTTTGCCAAGAGAACTCACTGTTGATAGCAAACACCTTCTTTCAATAACACAAGAGAAGACTGTACACATGGACATCACCAGAAGATCAATACTGAAATTCAGTTCAGTTTAGTTCAGTCACTCAGTCGTGTCTGACTCTTTGCAACCCCATGAATTGAAGCACTCCAGGCCTCCCTGACCATCACCAACTCCTGGAGTTCACTCAAACTCACGTCCATCAAGTCAGTGATGCCATCCAGCCATCTCATCCTCTGTCATCCCCTTCTCCTCCTGCCCCCAAACCCTCCAAGCATCAGAGTCTTTTCCAATGAGTCAACTCTTCACATGAGGTGGGCAAAGTACTGGAGTTTCATCTTTAACATCATTCCTTCCAAAGAAAACCCAGGGCTGATCTCCTTTAGAATGGACTGGTTGGATCTCCTTGCAGTCCAAGGGACTCTCAAGAGTCTTCTCCAACACCACAGTTCAAAAGCATCAATTCTTCAGTGCTCAGCTTTCTTCACAGTCCAACTCTCACATTCATACATGACCACTGGAAAAACCATAGCCTTGACTAGACAGACCTTTGTTGGCAAAGTAATGTCTCTGCTTTTCAATATGCTATCTAGGTTGGTCATAACTTTTCTTCCAAGGAGTAAGTGTCTTTTAATTTCATGGCAGCAATCACCATCTGCAGTGATTTTGGAGCCCCCAAAAGTAAAGTCTCACACTGTTTCCCCATCTATTTCCCATGAAGTGATGGGATCAGATGCCATGATCTTCGTTTTCTGAATGTTGAGCTTTAAACCAACTTTTTTACTCTCCTCTTTCACTTTCATCGAGAGGCTTTTTAGTTCCTCTTCA
The DNA here is from genome assembly GCF_029378745.1 of Bos indicus. Taxonomy (NCBI): domain Eukaryota; kingdom Metazoa; phylum Chordata; class Mammalia; order Artiodactyla; family Bovidae; genus Bos; species Bos indicus. The sequence continues at coordinate 72,908,004 of NC_091789.1, forward strand.
CATTCTGCCATAAGGGTGCTGTCGTCTGCATATCTGAGGTTAGTGATATTTCTCCTGGCAATCTTGATTCCAGCTTGTGCTTCTTCCAGCCCAGCGTTTTTCATGATGTACTCTGCATACAAGTTAAATAAGCAGGGTGACAATATACAGCCTTGATGTACTCCTTTTCCTATTTGGAACCAGTCTGTTGTTCCATGTCCAGTTCTAACTGCTGCTTCCTGACCTGCATACAGATTTCTCAAGAGGCAGGTCAGGTGGTCTGGTATTTCCATCTCTTGAAGAATTATCCAAGTTTATTGTGATCCACACAGTCAAAGGCTTTGGCATAGTCAATAAAGCAGAAATAGATGTTTTTCTGGAACTCTCTTGCTTTTTCAATGATCCAGAGGATGTTGGCAATTTGATCTCTGGTTCCTCTGCCTTTTCTAAAACCAACTTGAACATCTGGAAGTTCATGGTTCACATATTGCTGAAGCCTGGCGTAGAGACTTTTGAGCATTACTTTACTAGCATGTGAGATGAGTGCAATTGTGCGGTAGTTTGAGCATTCTTTGGAATTGCCTTTCTTTGGGATTGTAATGAAAACTGACCTTTTCCAGTCCCGTGGCCACTGCTGAGTTTTCCAAATTTGCTGGCATATTGAGTGCAGCACTTTCACAGCATCATCTTTCAGGATTTGAAATAGCTCAACTGGGATTTCATCATCTGCACCAGCTTTGTTCATAGTGATGCTTTCTAAGGCCCACTGGACTTCACATTTAGGATGTCTGGCTCTAGGTGAGTGATCACACCATTGTGATCATCTTGATCATGAAGATCTTTTTTGTACCATTCTGTGTATTCTTGACATCTCTTCTTAATATCTTCTGCTTCTTTTAGGTCCATACAATTTCTGTCCTTTATCGAGCCCGTTTTGCAAGAAATGTTCCCTCGGTATCTCTAATTTTCTTAAAGAGATCTCTAGTCTTTCCCATTCTGTTGTTTTCCTCTCTTTCTTTGCATTGATCGCTGAAGAAGGCTTTCTTATCTCTTCTTGCTATTCTTTGAAACTCTGCATTCAGATGCTTATATCTTTTCTTTTCTCTTTTGCTTTTCGCTTCTCTTCTTTTCACAGCTATTTGTAAAGCCTCTCCAGACAGCCATTTTGCTTTTTTGCATTTCTTTTCCATGGGGATCGTCTTGATCCCTGTCTCCTGTACAATGTCATGAACCTCTGTCCATAGTTCATCAGGCACTCTATCTATCAGATCTAGTCCCTTTAGTCTATTTCTCACTTCCCCTGTAGAATCATAAAGTATTTGATTTAGGTCATTCCTGAATGGTCTAGTGGTTTTACCTACTTTCTTCAATTTAAGTCTGAATTTGGCAATAAGGAGTTCATGATCTGAGCCACAGTCAGCTCCTGGTCTTCTTTTTGCTGACTGTATAGAGCTACCCCATCTTTGGTTGCAAATAATATTATCAGTCTGATTTCGGTGTTGACCATCTGGTGATGTCCATGTGTAAAGTCTTCTCTTGTGTTGTTGGATGAGGGTGTTTGCTATGACCAGTGCGTTCTCTTGGCAAAAGTCTACTAGCTTTTACCCTGCTTCATTTTGTACTCCAAGGCCAAATTTGCCTGTTACTCCAGGTGTTTCTTGACTTTCTAGTTTTGCATTCCAGTCCCCTATAATGAAAAAGACATCTTTTTTTGGGTGTTAGTTCTAAAAGGTCTTTAGATCTTCATAGAACCATTCAACTTCAGCTTCTTCAGCATTACTGGTTGGGGCATAGACTTGGATTACTGTGATATTGAATGGTTTGCCTTGGAAACGAACAGTGATCATTCTGTCATTATTGAGATTGCATCCAAGTCCTGCATTTCGGACTCTTTTGTTGACTATGATGGCTACTCCATTTCTTCTAAATGATTCCTGCCCGCAGTAGTAGATATTATGGTCATCTGAGTTAAATTCACCCATTCAAGTCCATTTTAGTTCGGTGATTCCTAGAATGATGACGTTCACTCTTGCCATCTCCTGTTTGACCTCTTCCAATTTGCTTTGATTCATGGACCCAACACTCCAGGTTTCTTGTCCAAGGAGTGATGGCTGCATAGACGTAGGAGGGCCGAGAAAAGCTACTCCATGTTCAAGATCAGGAGAGGTGACGGTGAGGAGATACCCCTCATCCAAGGTAAGGAACAGTGGCTGTGTTTTGCTGGAGCAGCCATGAAAAGATACTACACGTCCAAAGTAAGAGAAACCCAAGTAAGATGGTAGGTGTTGGGAGAGGGCATCAGAGGACAGACACACTGAAACCATAATCACAGAAAATGAGTCAATCTACTCACACAGACCACAGCCTTGTCTAACTCAATGAAACTAAGTCATGGTATGTGGGGCCACCCAAGACGGGCGGGTCAGGATGGAGAGGTCTGACAGAATGTGGTCCACTGGAGAAGGGAATGGCAAACCATTTCAGTATTCTTGCCTTGAGAACCCCATGAACAGTATGAAATACTGAAATTAGATCGATTATATTATTTGCAGCCAAAGATGGAGAGGCTCTATACAGTCAGGAAACAAAAAAAAAAGACCAGGAGCTGACTTTAGCTCAGATCACAAATTCCTTATTGCTAAATTCAGATTTAAATTGAAGAATGTAGCGGAAACCATTAAAGCATTCAGGTATGAACTGAATCAAATCCTTTAAAATTATACAGTGAGGAGAAGGCAATGGCAACCCACTCCAGTACTCTTGCCTGGAAAATCCCATGGACAGAGGACCCTGGTAGGCTGCAGTCCATGGGGTCGCACAGAGTCGGACACGACTGAAGTGATTTAGCAGCAGCAGCAGCAGCAGCATGCAGTTACAAGCATAATGTAGATGGATCCTAAACTACATATCATGTGTAATTCATAAATGAGATTATCCTTACATAAAGAAATGATCCTCTTACCTGTAGAATTAATGGACTTTTAGATATGCAGATGACACCACCCTTATGGCATAAAGTGAAGAGGAACTAAAAAGCCTCTTGATGAAAGTGAAAGAGGAGAGTGAAAAAGTTGGCTTAAAACTCAACATTCATAAAACGAAGATCATGGCATTTGGTCCCATCACTTCATGCGAAATAGATGAGGATACAGTGGAAACAGTGTCAGACTTTACTTTTTGGGGCTCCAAAATCACTGCAGATGGTGATTGTAGCCATGAAATTAAAAGATGCTTACTCCTTGGAAAGAAAGTTGTGACCAACCTAGACAGCATATTGAAAAGCAGAGACGTTACTTTGCCAACAAAGGTCCGTCTAGTCAAGGCTATGGTTTTTCCAGTGGTCATGTATAGATGTAAGAGTTGGACTGTGAAGAAAGCTGAGCGCCAAAGAATGGATGCTTTTGAACTGTGGTGTTGGAGGAGACTCTTGAGAGTCCCTTGGACTGCGAGGAGATCCAACCAGTCCATTCAGAAGGAGTTCAGCCCTGAGATTTCTTTGGAAGGAATGATGCTAAAGCTGAAAGTCCAGTACTTTGGCCACCTCATGCAAAGAGTTGACTCATTGGAAAAGACTCTGATGCTGGGAGGGATTGGGGGGAGGAGGAGAAGTGGATGACAAAGGATGAGATGGCTGGATGGCATCACTGACTCAATGGACGTGAGTCTGAGTGAACTCCGTGAGTTGGTGGTGGACAGGGAGGCCTGGCGTGCTGCGATTCTTGGTGTCACAAAGAGTCGGACACAACTGAACGACTAGACTGAACTGATAGCTGAGAAAATTGAAGCCCAGTGAAGTGAAGAGATTTCTCCAAGACAGGGTCAAATTACAGTCAAGCGTATTGGATCCCTCTTTCCATTTCTCTGACATTGTTGCTGGGGGTTGAGGGGTTGCTCAAGTAGGACAATTCTTTAGTGAATTACACTTGGGTCACTTGGATTTTATCTGAGGAAGGGGTTTCCAGTTTTTGCTGCATCCAAATCCTGAACAAAATGTATTTGGTTATGCTGAGTTTTATTTGAATTTAATTAAATGTCAATGAATATGGAAGAGAACATACCCAGCTCTATGCATGATAAATGATATCCATTATTTCTTGAATCATTTGCTGATCTCACGAGAGATTTCCCATTATTCTCACATGTATTTAGAAATTTCTTATTCGTGATCATTTGTATTCTTTGATTTATTTTTATAGTAGTGGATAGTCTGGCTTTTTACACCAACTAGTACTGCCAGTCCTATTCTAGATAATGCTGCTACCAAAATCAGGTCCAGAGTATTCCAGAGTTGGTCACATTTGGCTCCCATGTACCAAAAACTTTCCCACCGACCTCTGAAATTTAGACATCTATATAGAGATAATAAAAATAAAAAAATCTCACAAATTTGAGAAACAAAAACAAAATGTTTTCAATGAAAGAATCCAGTCTTTCTTTGTTACTAAACCATGAGGTTTCCCTTTAAGGTCCTTATGAAATTTCTATTGTCCTTTTTTCCACTTGAGTGTGTGTGCATGCTCAGTTGTGTCTGACTCTTTGTGACTTCATGAACTGTAGCCAGAAGGCTCCTCTGTCCATGGAATTTTCCAGGCAAGAATACTGGAGTTGGTTGCCATTTCCTTTTCCAGGAGGTTCTTCCAGACCCAAGGATTGAACCCCATCTCCTGCACTGCAGGAAGATTCTTTACCACCGAGCCACCAAACATGCTGAAATGTACAGGTTTGGATACATTGAGTTAGCATGCAGAAGGCAGTCAGGATTTCCCAACCATTGAGTAATTAAAATGTAGCACTTAGTTAGAAATGAAAGAAAAAAAAAAAGTCTTACACAGAATGGTTGTCTCAAGACTGCTTTTAAAACTCTCTATATTTTGCCCATTGCTCACACCTTTATTCACTCTGACTACTTCAGTTCTATACATGCTATGAAAAGAGTTTGAAGCAGTCTAATCTACTAGTTCTGTAACTGCAGCTGGATGTTCCCTTCACCAGCACTTACAGTGATGAATGAGGTTAACAACCTAACTATGCCACTTGACAGAAAATATAAGAATAAACATGCAAAGGTGAGAATAAACTGTCTGTCAGCCAAATCTGCCTGCCTCCATCTTTCCCATGATTCCAGATCCTTCTCTATTTTAAAGAAATAAATGACATATATAAACTTCTCATGTTTTTATAAAGTTTGACACTTTACCAGATAACCTGAATGTGGTTCTCTAGTGTCTGGATTGATAGCATACACCCACATAGAAATGCCTATGGGTTTGTGGATAGGAATAATATGACTTCTCAACATCCTCCTCTGGAGGGACTAATGGTGAGGTTAGTTCTTGTAGTGTCTTTAGAAATTGCCTGTAGAATTGTACTATCTCTTGTAGAATTGATAAAGAATTACTCACTTAAACAGTGACTATCAAATCATAAGTCAACTACTCCTGGTTTTTATTGTTCCAGTATATTAAGGACTACTGCCGTGGATGACATGAAGGGATTGATTAGATGATTATTATAATCTTTTATAGCTCTGATAGCCTAGGATTCTGTTATAAAATGTATCTACTGGCTTCACATAGGTAGTAACCTACTCAATGGGGCATGGATTCTAAAATATAATGTCATTCACTTAAGAAAATATGTTTGAAAAATATATCTTATAAACTCTCATGGATTTCTTCCTTAAAAAAAGACTTTTAAAAGTGCATTTCTGATTTAGTCTAAGATCAAATCACAAAGGAATTATCCATTAAACAGTAACAGTTCATTTATTCAACAACATTTATTGGGCTTCCCTGGTGACATAGATGGTAAAGAATCTGCCTGCAATGTGGGAGACCTAGGTTCGATTACTGGGTTAGGAAGGCCCCCTGGAGAAGGGAGGGCAACCTACTCCAGTATTCTTGCCTGGAGAATTCCATGTTCAGAGGAGCTTTGCAGACTACATCTCATGGGCTCCCAAAGAGTAGGACACGACTGAATGACTAACACTTTACCACATGCCTAGTACTATGCCAGGCATTTGAGATAAACCAGAGAATAAAACAAGATTCATGTCTTCAAGCAGCTTAAAATGTAACAGAATGAAGACAGGCAACATTATTAATAAACTATCTAGAATGTTTAAAGGTGATAAGTGCTAAGGAAAAATAGAAAAAGTAGAGCATGGTAAAGGGGATTAGCAATTATGGGGGAAAAGATAGTGGGAGAGACTGCAGTGACATAATAGGCTAGTAAAGGGCAGGATTTATTGAGAAGGTAATATTTGAAGAAACACTGAAGTAGGTGAGGGAGTTAGTCATAGGTTACTTTGGGAAAAGAGGCTTCCAAGCAGCAGGAACAGCAAAGCAAAGGGATGGAATATGCCCATGTGTCTGAAGAACAGAAGATAATCCGTATGGCTGAAGCACAGTAAGGGACTATGGTAGAAGATAAGGCCAAAGAAGTATGGCAACAAGATCACAGAAGACCTTACAAGGTCATTGTAAGGACTTTACCTTTTACAGAGTGGAATGAGGAATAGTTATAGGATATTGAGAAGAAGGACATGATCTAGGTTGTTTTACAAGGATCACTCTGTTTTCTACTGCATTGAAAAAAAGGCCATAGGGGACAAAGGTAAAAGCAGGGTGAAATGTCACAAAGCTGTTCAGAATAGTTTAGATAAGAATGATAACAGTAAGTGTGAGGGAAGACCTTTTAGAACTAACACGCCAAAAAGATGTCCTTTTCATTATAGGGGACTGGAATGCAAAAGTAGGAAGTCAAGAAACACCTGGAGTAACAGGCACATTTGGCCTTGGAATATGGAATGAAACAGGGCAACGGCTAATATAGTTTTGCCAAGAAAACGCACTGGTCATAGCAAACACTCTCTTCCAACAACACAAGAGAAGACATGGACATCACCAGATGGTCAACACCGAAATCAGACTGATTATATTCTTTGCAGCCAAAGATGGAGAAGCTCTATACAGTCAACAAAAACAAGACTACGAGCTGACTGTGGCTCAGATGATGAACTCCTTATTGCCAAATTCAGATGTAAATTGAAGAAAGTAGGGAAAACCACTAGACCATTCAGGTAAACTATTTAGGTAGATCATTTGACCTAAATCAAACCGCTTATGATTATACAATGGAAGTGAGAAACAAATTTAAGGGACTAGATCTGATAGACAGAGTGCCTGATGAACTATGGACAGAGGTTCTTGACATTGTACAGGAGACATGGATCAAGACCATCCTCAAGACAAAGAAATGCAAAAAAAGCAAAATGGCTGTCTGGGGAGGCCTTACAAATAGCTGTGGAAAGAAGAGAAGCAAAAAGCATAGGAGAAAAGGAAAGATATAAGCATCTGAATGCAGTGTTCCAAAGAATAGCAAGGAGAGATAAGAAAACCTTCCTCAGTGATCAATGCAAAGAAATAGAGGAAAACAACAGAATGGGAAAGACTAGGGATCTCTTCAAAAAAATTAGAGATGCCAAGGAAACATTTCATGCAAAATGGGCTCAATAAAGGACAGAAATGGTACAGACCTAGCAGAAGCAGAAGATATTAAGAAGAGGTGGCAAGAATACACAGAAGAACTGTACAAAAAAGATGTTCATGACCCAGAAAATCACGATGGTGTAATCACTGACCTAGAGCCAGACATCCTGGAATGTGAAGTCCAGTGGGCCTTAGAAAGCATTACTATGAATAAAGCTAGTGGAGGTGATGAAATTCCAGTTGAGCTATTCCAAATCCTGAAAGATGATGCTGTGAAAGTGCTGCACTCAATATGCCAGCAAATTTGGAAAACTCAGCAGTGGCCACAGGACTGGAAAAAGTCAGTTTTCATTCCAATCCCAAAGAAAGGCAATGCCAAAGAATGCTCAAACTACCGCACAATTGCACTCATCTCACACGCTAGTATGAAATTCTCCAAGCCAGGCTTCAGTAATACGTGAACTGTGAACTTCCAGATGTTCAAGCTGGTTTTAGAAAAGGCAGAGGAACCAGAGATCAAATTGCCAACATCTGGTGGATCATTGAAAAAGCAAGAGAGTTCCAGAAAAACATCTATTTCTGCTTTATTGACTATGCCAAAGCCTTTGATTGTGTGGATCACAATAAACTTGGACAATTCTTCAAGAGATGGGAATACCAGAACACCTGACCTGCCTCTTGAGAAACCTATATGCATGTCTGGAAGCAACAGTTAGAACTGGACATGGAACAACAGACTGGTTCCAAATAGGAAAAGGAGTACATCAAGGCTGTATATTGTCACCCTGCTTATTTAACTTCTATGCAGAGTACATCATGAGAAATGCTGGGCTGGAAGAAGCACAAGCTGGAATCAAGATTGCCAGGAGAAATATCAATAACCTCAGATATGCAGATGACACCACTCTTATGGCAAAAAGTGAAGAGGAGCTAAAAAGCCTCTTGATGAAAGAGAAAGAAGAGACTGAAAAAGTTGGCTTAAAGCTGAACATTCAGAAAACTAAGATCATGGCATCTGGTCCTTTCACTTCATGGCAAATAAATGGGGAAACAGTGGAATCTGTGGCTTACTTGATTTTGGGAGGCTCCAAAATCACTGCAGATGGTGATTGCAGCCTTGAAATTAAAAGACGCTTACTCCTTGGAAGGAAAGTTATGACCAACCTAGATAGCATATTGAAAAGCAGAGACATTACTTTTCCAACAAAGGTCCATCTAGTCAAGGCTATGGTTTTTCCAGTGGTCATGTATGGATGTGAGAGTTGGACTGTGAAGAAAGCTGAGTGCTGAAGAATTGATGCTTTTGAACTGTGGTTTTGGGGAAGACTCTTGAGAGTCCCTTGGACTGCAAGGAGATCCAACCAGTCCATCCTAAAGGAGATCTATCCTGGGTGTTCTTTGGAAGGACTGATGTTAAAGCTGAAACTCTAATACTTTGGCCACCTCATGCGAAGAGTTGACTCATTGGAAAAGACTCTGATGCTGGGATGGGTTGGGGGTAGGAGGAGAAAGGGACGACAGAGGATAAGATGGCTGGATGGCATCACCGACTTGATGGACATGGGTTTGGGTAAACTCCGGGAGTTGGTGATGTACAGGGAGGCCTGGCATGCTGTGATTCATGGGGTCACAGAGATGGACACAACTGAGCGACTGAACTGAACTGAAAGGGCAGTTGATTTCTGCTTATCTTTTTAAAGACAGAACCAACAAGATTTCCTGATGGACAAGAAAGAGATTGTGTAAGAAAAAGAGGACTGAAGAATGACTTTAGGTTTTTGGCCTAAGCAAGTGAAAGGATGGAATTTCCATTGTCAACTACAGACTGGCACTTACCAAGAGCATTCCCAATGACTGAACAAGGCACTTGCCATCTACATCTACTGAGATTGAACACCATGCTGCTACAGCTGGTGACCTTCAGCAACCCCCATGGAAGTTCAGAGTGGACTGAGGCACTCTGTGGTCCAGGGAATCTGGTGGGACAGGTCTTTAGATAGTTGGATGTTTTTAGGAACAGATTTTATGATCTCCATCCTTGCATCTCCTCATATCTAGAGAAGCACTAAATTCCTTCATGGTGACATCAGACCCTCGTGACTAACAGAAAACCTTTTGTAAATTGAGTGCTTCATGGTATTGAACTCCCCCTTCACAAAAACTTTATATACTGACTTTCCCCCACTGCTGCTTTGGAGCAGTTTGTCAGAGGTATCTGAGATGTTGCCTCCCGGTCTGCAGTCCTCATTTTGCCCCAAATAAAACTTAACTCACAACTCTTACGTTGTACACCCTTTTTAGTCGACAGTTATGGCTACCGATGAAGTGACCCAGAATGCACTTCCTTCCTTCAACTGGACTCTACAAGGAACTGGAGCTTTGGTATCAGCGGCGGCCCCTTGTGCCCATCTGCCTCCTTGGGGAGTACAGACGAATTTGGGTAAGTCTTTCCTGGTTCTTGAATCTCTCATAATGGTTGAGATTCTATTTGGTGGTTGAGCAGGTTACCTGCCCCCTCCTAGTAGGAAAGATACTAGGGGGAACCCGGGTGAAACATCTGGGGTATACCCACTCATGGTCTAGACACTGAGTGGGACTCGTTTGAAAGATACCAAAGTCCCACACAGTTAAAAGATGCTGGGTAGGGGGTTGGCTGAAAGATGCCAGGAGAATTGCCCATCCAGTGGAAAGGTACTGGGTAGGGGGGGATCGACTGAAAAAAAAAAAAAAAATCAAAGAATATCCAGGGCTTGGCTGATAGATGCCAAGGTTGCTGCGTTGTAGGGCACTCAGTTGTCTTGGCTGAGTGGTTAAGAGGCTGATCTGACACTTTTCCTCAATTTGACTGCCATTATAGAATTTGTCAGGATAAAAGTGAGGAAAATACATGAGAGCATTGCTCTGAAGAAAAAGGACAAGACTCCTCCTGGCTGGTTTCGGTTTTCTCAGGTGACTGAGAACTTTATGGGCATGGTGGAGGCCTAGTCCTCATGCCGTGCAGTGGTCCCATAGGGAAACCCACTCATTAATTAAAACACTTGCTTGTCCGGGGGCCGCACATAAGAACTGGCCATTCAGTGACCTGAGCAGCCATGGTGGTCTTAGATTGCTGGAGGCAGAATCCGAGACACGTAAGACGAGCTGAAACGACTCTGGAGTGACTCCTGGAGGAGTTAAGTTCACAAGCAGCACTTTGGCCCACTACACAAGTTCACTAGTGATTTTTATCCCAGACAAATTCAGCTTAAAATGGGAAACAGAATCTCTCAACAGACACAAAGGCGTGTCATAAAGCCAGCCTCTGACTAACATTCTCGCCAGATTCATGTACAATACATATGAAGCTCACACTTGCAAGTACCTAGTTAATTGGAGAAATTATACTAAAAGAGATCTCAACCTAAAATGGCCAAATTTGGGTTCTTTTGATACTCTAAAATTGATATTTTTGCATGTACAATTAGAAAAGGCCGGCCGTGTTTGACTGGTACCTAGAAGCTTCTAAAACAGAAAATGATAGAGTAACTTCTTTGCAGAAAATCAACAAGAAATTGCTTGAAACTATATCAAAACTAAAACAAGGCTGCTAGCATTGACTTTGCCAGGTCGCAAGTCTAATTGAACTGGGAAGTCACGTTTGGCATTTATGCCTTTTGGCTTTTGATTTCTGGGCATCTCTTTGCCTTTTGTTTCATTTGGAGTGTGACTCCTGGCTGGTGAAGTTCTGGTTCGGATTGGTTTGTTGGTTTAGTTTGACTGCACAGACATCTGGTACAAACTATTCGAGCTAATATGTGAATTTCTCACTCCAAGGTTCCACACTCTACCTGGGAATCCCTTGGAAAAAAATTTTTAAATGATTGGTCAATCTATAGCTATGATCCAGTGACAAAGAAAATGGCCTAAAACTATTAGATCTTTATTGACATAGGATAGGAAAATGAACTGAAGTTCCCTTTTGTCCAGGACTTCCTCCTGTAATCAACAGCCTGGAGCTGATCAAACTAAGACCCCTACTTCCTCAGAGGGACAATCCCTGCTGGGACCAATCTGCCCTTGTTTTCAGGGCCAAGTTGAGTACTACCTGGTCTAAATTTTGGCTCTAAAACTATGGTCACACACAAAAAATATACAATTTTTGACAATGTGGTCATAATATTTTTAGACTCCAGTATGCCTCAGTGTGTGTCTTTATTTCTTTCAATAATATTGCTGATTGCTGGGATCAGTTTGTAAATGAGCTCTAATCTAATTGGCCTTAAAAAAAAAGTAAATGCTTACAAATCAAATAATTCTAAATACAAGAGAAATTAACCTAAATGAATTTCAGGTTCATGTGAATTGGAAAATATTCAGTGTTAAACACCTGATATTAATGTTTATTTGTTGATCTGAATAATGTAGACATGTTTAAGAGTAATTAACATTAAGCAGAATATTTTCACTGTACCTAGATTTAATATAAATTAAATATTATATCTGTTACAAGTTTGTTAGTGAGGAAATTACCTTGCTGAGTGAAGAAACTTCTAAAAAACTGTAAATGAGATATGAGCCTTTAGACAAACTCTATTAAGAATAATTATGCTTTAGGAATGTCTGTCTAAATAATCTATCCAGATTGGGGTAACTTGAACTTCTAAGGGTTGTGCTAAACTAAGTGTTGGAAGCCTATTGAATAGCTAAGTCATTTCCAAATAAAATAAATAAAAAGATTTTGAAACATTTACTACTAAACACTACCTCTTACAGAGAAACTAAAGAGATTTGGGATCAAAAAGAAATGTTTGGTGCCATCCTAAAATGTTATCTCCAAGAAAACAAAGGTTTTAGAAATTATCACTGGTATTTATGCTCACCGATCTATAAAATGCTGATGTAAAAGTCAGTTCTTGGTTGCTTAAGGGAAGTAGGAAGTGTCTTTTCGATAAAGAAGGTATGAGGAATGGAATTACCTTTTTGTTAAGGGAAAAGGAAGTAACCCTGACTTATAGGTGGCTTTTTAGGATGGAAGAACACAGTAATGGGTACAGAAAGTATTAAGGTTTGTGAAAAGTGAACCATGAGGAAAGAGTTTTGTATATGGTTAGGACTAAGTTTAAAATAAAGTTAATCAAGTTTACCTTTTAAGTAAAGTAAGCTGATGCCAAAACTTGAATTTAGCTTTTCTCTCTGTTAAGAGGACACTTTGTCTTCAGATATTGGACTGCCTTTGATAATAGATTTAAGTTTCTTTGTCTCTTTAATGTTCTGTTCTGAAATTCTTTATTGTGACTTTGGCTAGGTGAACAGCTATTGTTTCACAATGACCTATAGTCCTATCTGACTGAGTGTTCTAAATGTGTTTTTTTAATATAAATTTATTTATTTTAATTGCAGGTTAATTACTTTATAATATTGTACTGCTTTTTCCATACATCAACATGAATCCACCACAGGTATACACGTGTTCCCCATCCTGAACCCCCCTCCCTCCTCCCTCCTTATACCATCCCTCTGATTTTTTTTATATTTGTTGACAAAGCTTCCTAAATAATTCTAATGAAGATTTCTAGCTAACTTTGGGATGCAGCATCCCAAAGAGAGATATTACACTAATTAGGTTCATTTTGTATACAGAATTACATGGGGGATATTGTCAAGTGAGCAGTAAGTCTCGGGTTATATTGTATGGTAAATGTTACTAATATAGATATCCTAGAAACTGTATGGAGTTCCTAAAAGTTTGATATATTTGGGTAAAATGTTATCAAGCATAATTCTAGTTACCAACTCAAAATATTGTCATAGCACTAACCAAGTTTTGAAAAAAATGCTTCCTCTTCAAGATTTATAAAAAGGACTTTTGGATAAATACCAGTTTTTGAACTGGGTAAAAATTCTAATGAAAAACCTGATGATGTCACAAAGGTTAACAAAAAAGATTGAATGAACTGCTTAGAACTGAATATGCTTATTACTTTTATGGTTTTTAGTTTTCCAAGCTTAAGAAAAACCTTCCCCTCAAACTAATTATGATGGTAATTTGGTAAAATTATATTTTATAAACAAATTGAAACATCTATCTTTTCTATCTGAACCCTCCAGAGATTAGAAACTCTTAGTTTCCAGTAACTTTATCAGAAAAGTTAGGAAGGTTATCGTACTAGCAGGTACAGAAATCTGAAAGAACTTGAAGGAATCTGAGACCTTGAGAAGGGAGGAATTTACTTAGATCTGTTAGACAAAATCTATGATAAACCTTTGGCATGACTTTTCTTGCCCTGAAAGGTTTTATTTTAAAAGTTCAGTCTGAGACTTTTATAGTCTCAGCAAAGCAAAAAAGTCTATGATCAATTATGGTTATATAAATCATCAAGCCAAGTTTATTGCGACCAGACCTATATTACAAACAAGTATTAATTTGTTATATTTCTTAAAAATGATGGTGATTTTAGGGAGAAAAAGATGTTTCAATGAATGTTAAATACCAGTTTGTTAATGGAGGTCTGTATCTACTAAGACTCATTTCCTGGATAGTTCTTTGCTGTTAGGGTATATTAATGTAAAATTTAATTGAATTATTAAAGGACACTCTAGGGTTGTTTCTGAAGCTCATCTCAGTAATCTCTCTTTAGATGAAGATCAGATGCCTCACACATTACTTTCAATCAAGACTGGAAGAAGACATAATTTAAGGAACTGTCTCTAACCTGTATGGAATGAACTTTCTATCAGGTAGTCTTAACTAGCTCATGCCCAGTGAAATTGAAGGGAAATTGACTCTTTGGTTAACTCCCGCTTCCAAAGGCCCCTAAGCTGGACTGGTCCATAGTGAGGCCTGATGACCTCAAACTCACTTTAAAACAATGCTCAAACGGAGGAAACTAAACTACACTAGGATGAGAAGAAGATGACATCAGAAGTAGACAGCTTGCCCAAGCTACTGATCTGATTTTTATGATCATTTGTAATGTTTTCTTGATTCCTTGGACCTATGTCTATCAATTACATGTTTTAAAAACTCAATCCAATTGTTGGGTTATGGCCAATTACCTGTGCCTAGTACTTCTGGGCTATCTGTTCTCTAGGTAGATTTCTGTTCTCTAGGGCTCTGATTGGACACCCCCTAGGAAATTTATTTTAGATGAGTGTTCAGTCCTGTTCTATTTATGATATTACTAGATGGGATCCTCCCACCTGGCCAATTAATAATACCTGCTCTGATGTTGGCGATAGATTTAAGTTTTTTCTTAGGGTCATTTAAACTCAGTCAGAGTGATGAGCTAAGTCTCAATAAAAAATTAACTTCTAATCTATTAAAAGGAAGACTCCCACAATTATGGGGTGGATCTACATGGTTAACACCAGGCTATGGTTATTTAAGTTTAAAAGCTCCTCTATGTTGGGAAGGGTTAAACCATACTAAAATGATCAACTTGGTAATTATGAGACAAGGCTGGGTGCTTTATGAACTATGTCTATTATTACCCTTAGAGAGAGTGATTGGCATGTAACTCAGTGGATTTGTGGCACTAATTTGTGCCTTTCACATCTACAGGTATGGATACGAAGGTGTAGCCTGGGATTCTCATGAATTTAAGGTCATACATGTTAATGAATTAGAGGTAACCCTAACCAATCTCGGAGAAGGCAATGGCACCCCACTCCAGTACTCTTGCCTGGAAAATCCCATGGATGGAGGAGCCTGGTAGGCTGCAGTCCATGGGGTCGCAAAGAGTCAGACACAGCTGAGCGACTTAACTTTCACTTTTCGCTTTCATGCATTGGAGAAGAAAATGGCAACCCACTCCAGTGTTCTTGCCTGGAGAATCCCAGGGATGGGGGAGCCTGGTGGGCTGCCATCTGTGGGGTTGCACAGAGTCAGACACGACTGAAGCGACTTAGCAGCAGACTTAGCAGCAGCAGCTAACCAATCTACCATTGGTATGATCCCAATGGGCCAAAGATCTGTATTGTACTGGTATGACATCTGCTCTCTCATATTTGCTTATTCTTCACAGCATGTATCACACTTTTTCCTCTAGACAGATAGATATAATTTAATGTTTGTCTCCCCTGATGACCATGTTGTCTTTATACACCAGTGTATTCCCAGTACATAAAGTGATGTCTGGCAGACAGGTGCTCAGTACCTATTTGTTTAATGAACAAAGTAGAGAAGAAAGCTGGCATTTATTTAACACTTAGCCTCATGCTAGACACATTCACATAAATTCACATTTATACCTTATAACAGTTTTGTGAGGAAGGAATTATTAGCACATTTTTAAGAGGATGAAAGTCAGAGACACTATATAACTCTCCTAATATCACAGCATTATTAGCTAGCAGCATCAGGATTCAAACTGAGGATACTTTGAATTCAAAGCTAGTGCTCTCACTCTACCACATTGCTTCTTCTTTTATTGTAAATTGAGATATAATCGATATACAACATTGTGAAATTATATATATATATATATATATATATATATATATATATATATATATATGATCACTACGGGAGCATTAGCTAACAGCTCTCTCATGTCACATAATTATTTCTTCTTGTGTTGAGAACAGTTAAGATCTAGTCTCTGTGGGAGAGGGCGAGGGTGGGATGGTTTGGGAGAATGGCATTGAAACATGTATATTATCATATGTGAAATGGATTGCCAGTCCAGGTTCGATGCATGATACAGGGTGCTTGGGGCTGGTGCACTGGGATGACCCAGAGGGATGGGATGGGGAGGGAGGTGGGAGGGGGTTTCAGGATGGGGAACACATGTACACCCGTGATGGATTCATGTCAGTGTATGGCAAAACCACTACAATATTGTAAAGTAATTAGCCTCCAAAAAAATAAATTAATTAATGTAAAAAAAGATCTAGTTTCTTAGCAACTTTAAATTGTATAACACAGTTTTGTTGTCTATAATCACTGTTGTGCCTTAGATTTCCAGAATTTATTTACTTACTAGTTGCAAGTTTTACCCTTAAACAACATCTCCCCAGGTCCTCCATCCCCCAGCCCTTTACTACATTACTTCAATATCTGTTTACTGTGACTTCCCTATTGACTCAATGATGTAAAGGATGTACCAGGGAGTTCACACCAGTCAGAATGGCTGCGATCCAAAAGTCTACAAATAATAAATGCTGGAGAGGGTGTGGAGAAAAGGGAACCCTCTTACACTGTTGGTGGGAATGCAAACTAGTACAGCCACTATGGAGAACAGTGTGGAGATTCCTTCAAAAACTGGAAATAGAACTGCCTTATGATCCAGCAATCCCACTGCTGGGCATACACACTGAGGAAACCAGAAGGGAAAGAGACACGTGTACCCCAGTGTTCATCGCAGCACTGTTTATAATAGCCAGGACATGGAAGCAACCTAGATGCCCATCAGCAGATGAATGGATAAGAAAGCTGTGGTACATATACACAATGGAGTATTACTCAGACATTAAAAAGAATACATTTGAATCAGTTCTAATGAGGTGGATGAAACTGGAGCCTATTATACAGAGTGAAGTAAGCCAGAAGGAAAAACACCAATACAGTATACTAACACATATATATGGAATTTAGAAAGATAGTAACAATAACCCTGTGTACGAGACAGCAAAAGAGACACTGATGTATAGAACAGTCTTATGGACTCTGTGGGAGAGGGAGAGGGTGGGAAGATTTGAGAGAATGGCATTGAAACATGTAAAATATCATGTATGAAATGAGATGCCAGTCCAGGTTCGATGCACGATACTGGATGCTTGGGGCTAGTGCACTGGGACGACCCAGAGGAATGGTATGGGGAGGGAGGAGGGAGGAGGATTCAGGATGGGGAACACATGTATACCTGTGGTGGATTCATTTTGATATTTGGCAAAACTAATACAATTATGTAAAGTTTAAAAATTAAAAAAAATAAAAGAAACAGAAGGAAGGAATAAGACAAATATTTGAAGCTAAATATTTTCACTTCAATTCCAAATATCTAAATATCACAGAGAAAGTTGGATTACAAACAACTATACAAATGAATTTTTGTAAAGTAACATATTGATAAATTGGGGTGTCAACAGCACACCCCTGAAATTTTTAAAACATATTTTATTTTGGGTATGTTAAATTTTAATAGGTAATACGTATACAAATAATAAATGCTGAACATGGGTTAGAAAAAATGGAACCCTCCTACAAGATTGGTGGGAATGCAAACTGTTGCAGCCACTATGGAGAACAGTATGGGGGTTCCTTAAAAAAATGAGAAAAAAAGAGCTACCATATGGCCCAGCAATCCTACTCCTGGGCTTATTTTCAGAGGAAACCATAATTCAAAAAGATACATGCACCCCAATGTTCATAGCAGTGCTATTTATAATAGCCAAAACATGGAAGCAACTTAAGTTTCTATCAACAGATGAATGGGTAAAGATGTGGTACATATATACAATGGAATATTACTTAGCCATAAAAAGAACGGAATAATTCCATTTGCAGCATCATGGATGGACCTAGAGGTTATCATACTAAGTGAAGTATACCAGACAAAGAAATACAAGTATATGATATCGCTTAATATGTGGAATCTATAAAATACAAATGCACTTATTTAAAAAACAGAAACAGATTCACATAGACAGAGACAAACTTATGGTTACCAAAGGGGAGGAGAGATGAATTAGGAGTAGGGATTAATAGATATGTACTACTATATATAAACCAGATAAACAACAAGGATTTACTGTATAATACAGGGAACTCTATTCAGTATGTTGTAATAACCTTTAATGGAAAAGAATATGAGAAAGAATATGTATATATAATTATAACTGAATCACTTTGCTGTATATCTGAAACTAACACAATATTGTAAGTCAACAATGTGCTGTGCTCAGATCACTCAGTCATGTTTGATTCTTTATGACCTTTTGGACTGTAGCCCGCCAGGCTCCTCTATCCATGGGATTTTTCAGGCAAGAATACTGGAGTAGGTTGTTATTTCCTCCTCCACGGGATCTTCCTGATCCAGGGATCAAACCCATGTCTCCTGTGTCTCCTGCATTGCAGGTGGATTCTTTACCACTGAGCCATCAGTAAAAAGGTAATATGTACTCCTATTTGAAAAAATAAAACAATACAGAAGCTTATAAAGTAAAGCTCCAAATCACCTTAACCTCCCTCCCAATCTCACTCTCCAGCAGTAACCAGATTTAATAATTTGATGTGTTGTGAACATGTATTTTGGTTTCTGAAAAAATATCTACAATTTCCACTAAAAGACTGTTATGAAACTCACAATTGGCAGTTATTATGACAGTGAATCCAGGTGTTGGTAAATGTTTTTCATTTAGTGTGTTTTTTCTCAGAGCATGTCTTTGTAATAATTTACATGCAGGGTTCAAAGGGCCATGCAGATTTCATATGGTACTTCCTACTTAAGGAAGCCTTTTCTTTTCCTTTTTCTTCCTCTCTTACAGTCACTCACATATTAATTTGTTCCAATATGTATTGAGTGCCTACAATATGTCTGGCACTAGGAATATAATCATGAACAAGACAGACACAGTCCTTGGTCTCCTTATAGGTTAAAGGGAAGAACCCCAAAGAGAAGAGACAAATACACAATTTTAACTCAAGGTGATGAGTAGTATGACAGAATGTGACTCTTAAACTTTAGTGCACAGCACAGTCGTTTGGGATTCTCGCCAAATTGCAGTCTGGTCCTACACCAGACCCACTAAATCTGGAGAGTAGATATTAGGAATTTGTATTTTAATAAGCTCCCAGGTGGCTCCAACTGGAGTATTTTATTTTGGCGACATATAGAGGCAGAAGGAGAGCAATAGGGAGTATGTATGTGGCAGTAAGTTTGTTTAAAGGGAGTTAAGGAAGACTTCTGCGAACAGTATGTCTAAATTGAGACCTGAACAATGAGTCAGGACTAACTAGGCAATTGGAATTTGGGGGTGGGGAGGTGGATAAGTGCAAAAGAAGAGAGACTTGCCTGAATCTGAGAGGGAGAGAGCCTACACTCAGGAAGTGAAAGAAGTTCAATATGGCTAAAGAGTACAGTTTGAGGTGGGTAGGTAAATGGCAGGTGAATAAGAACCCCTTTGGAAAGAGTAGTTTGAAGTGACAACCAAGGCTAGTATTGCAGGAATTGTTAACATTTAGGGGAAGTGAAGAGGAGGTCAAGAAGACTAACAAGGGCCATTCAATTATTTTCTGTCATGTCTTTGTCATATACTTTTTCCCACTTATACATATATCATTTTCTCTCTAAACATAAAAAATAATCCCTTACATTTTTACTCTCAAACATTTTTCCTTTCAAATGGACTGTCACAACAAATATATGAGATACATTGGGCAGATATTATTATTTCCATTTTACTCACGAGAAAACTATGGCTCATAGAAGTTAAATTTCTTAAGGCCTCAAAGTTACTAAGAAGCACAAAACTGATACATGATTTAGATTTTTTTAATGTTTGTTATGATTTGTTTTGGGGTATGTTTTTCAATGTTCTTATACTCTCTATTCCCCTATTTGAGGGTTTTTTGAATTATGACTTTATCCTCCAAAATTATATACATTCCAGCCATCTGAAAGCCATTACACTGTTGAAAATATTGTCACCAAACTAGTAATGATGGCACAGGTCCCAGCAACTTAAGTAAGACCTACTCTTTTTCACCCCTCTCTATGATGGATAACTTTTAATTTTTTTTTTGGTAACAAGCTTGTAGAAGAAAAGAAATGTGTTGACATTATAGTACATGTTGCAAAATCAGCAGTACCTTGTGAGTCTTATTAACTAAGTACAATATTCATAGTAATAGCCTTTTCTATAACAGCCCAACATACTATAAAAGAGTTTATTGCTATGATTTTCAGTTTCACAGTTCAAATAAAGCAGAATGCTTTCATAAAACACCATTGACATAAACTCAGTTTCTGGAAATGTGCTTCCTTTAACTTTCAAAGTGTTAGTCGCTCAGTCATGTCTGACTCTTTGCGACCCCATGGACTGTAGCCTGTCAGGCTTCTCTGTCCATGGAATTCTCCAGGCAAGAATACTATAGCGGGTTTCCATTTCCTTCTCCAAGGGATCTTCCTGACCCAGGGATTGAACCCAGGTCTCCCGCATTGCAGGTGGATTCTTTACCGCTTGAGCCACCAAGGAAGCCCTTTAACTTTGCTTCCTTCTATTTGCATATTTCTTACTAACTCCAAAGAGAACTGAATTCTCAGGTTCATCAATTCTGTTATTTTCTTTGGTCTACTTTCATTTCAGAGTTATGTTCTTAAGAGCTTCTAACTTTACTTTTCACTGTCTCCAAGAATACTACTTCTTCATTAGAGCTGGAGAAAGGTTGTTGTTATTTCTCTTTTGGAGTTGGGATTCTTCTTAAACTGGGGACATTTCAGAAAGACAATGACTAAGTGGTTAAAAGTCAATAAGATTAGTGTTCCCTATATTTAATGGGGAAAGAATTTAAAATTTCTCTGGGAACACAGCTGTAGTGTCAGTCCCTTGCCTCTACCACACTCTGGAGGGAGAAACTTTCCCAGAGAGCTAGTGCAGGAATAGGGATAATTGAAAAGACTAGAAAAGTAAGATTATAATAATATTTAGTTGGGTTATTAGGTAGTGTAAAAGGAGGACTCTTTGAAGGGGAAAAAGCAAGATTTAAATTACATTAAATTTCTTAATTTTAATTAGTTACATTAAATTAATGTGGGGATGAGGGGCGGTCCTAAGATGGTGGAGGAATAAGACAGAGAGACCATTTTCTCTCCCACAAATTCATCGAAAGATCATTTGAATGCTGAGAAAATTCCACAAAACAACTTCTGAATGCTGGCAGAGGACACCAGGCACCCAGAAAGGCAGCCTATTGTCTTCGAAAGGAGGTAGGACAAAATATAAAAGATAAAAAGAGAGACAAAAGAGTTAGGGATGGAGACCCATCCCGGGGAGGGAGTCATAAAAGAGGTTTCCAAACACCAAGAAACAGGCGGGTTTGTGGGGAGTTTTGGAATCTCAGAGGGCAACATAACTGGGAGGAAAAATAAATAAATAAAACCCAGAGATTATGTGCTTAATGGCAACTCCCAGAGGAGAAGTAGCCCAGACTCTTGCATTCGCCACCAGCAAGTGGGGGCTGAACATAGAGGCCCGGGCTGCGTTGCTCAGGGGAGGGACCGGGCCTGAATACCCTGAGGACAATCTGAGGGAGCTAACATGAGATAGCAACCCAAACTATGGGATAGCCAGAGAGAGAGAGAGAGAGAGAGAGAGAGAAGAGAGAGAGAGAAAAGAGAGAAAACTTTTCCACAAAAAGCTCTAACCTAAGGCACTGCCAGGCCAGCTCACAGAACAAAGGAGTGAGCGAATACCAGAGGAGAGCTAGCTGGCTGAGGACCGGCCCATCCCCCACCGGAAGCAGGGAGACAGGGAGTCAGGCTGGCAACAGCCAGAGCTGGAAAGGGGTACCATCTACCAAACTGCAAGCAAGGTCCCCAGTTTCTAACCAAGTCTTTCTGGGATCCTGGATGGTTGACATACACCGGGAGGGTCACAGCCAGAGATCATCTCCCCAGAGGAGACACACCAGACACCTGAGACAGCACTCCCAATGCGCACCCAGGAAACCAAGCGGCTAGGACAGGGGAGGTGATAAGATGCACTGCCCAACTTGAGGAGAGTGTGCTCGTCAAGCACCTGATCGCCTGAGCAGCTCGGACCTGGGAAGGGCACAAAAAGCAGGCCCAACCAAGTCTGCACATTTGTGGAGTACCAGAGAACCTGAACCTGAGCAGCTTAGACCTGGGAAGTGCACGCAACCCAGGGCCCACCTTAGGCAGTTCCCCTGCAGAGCAACCTGGAGCCTGAGCAGTGTAGACTGGGAAAGCACATAAGCCATGAGCAGGGGCAAACCCAGTGTGGCTGAGACACTGAGCACTCCCCACACACGCCAGTGATATTGGTTTGCAGTGTTCCTCCCTCCCCACAGCATGACTGAACAAGTGAGGCTAAATAAGTGACCACATTCGCCCCTTTGTGTCAGGGCAGAAATTAAACACTGAAGAGACTTGCAAACAGAAGAAGCCAAAATAAACAGAGGGAACTGCTTTGGAAGTGACAGGTGCAACAGACTGAAACCCGGTAGTCAGTACCAACTACATTGGAAGGGGCCAATAGACCTTGAGAAGTATAAGCTAGATCAAGGAACTATCTGAAATGGAACTGACCCCACACTGCCTGCAAGAGCTCCAGAGAAATTCCTAGATATATTTTTACTATTATCACTTTTTGAAATTTAAAAAAAATTTTTGAAAATTTTAGGTCCTGTATTACTCCTTTATTTTCTTCTTCTTCTTCTTTTTTGGTTTTTATTTTTTTATTTTTCTTTCCAACTACAATTTTATTTTTAAACTTTACAAAATTGTATTAGTTTTGCCAAATATCAAAATGAATCCGCCACAGGTATACATGTGTTCCCCATCCTGTACCCTCCTCCCTCCTCCCTCCCCATACCATCCCTCTGGGTCGTCCCAGTGCACCAGCCCCAAGCATCCAGTATCGTGCATTGAACCTGGACTGGCAACTCGTTTCATACATGATATTTTACATGTTTCAATGCCATTCTCCCAAATCTTCCCACCCTCTCCTTCTCCCACAGAGTCCATAAGACTGTTCTATACATCAGTGTCTCTTTTGCTGTCTCGTACACAGGGTTATTGTTACTATCTTTCTACATTCCATATATATGCGTTAGTATACTGTATTGGTGTTTTTCTTTCTGGCTTACTTCACTCTGTATAATAGGCTCCAGTTTCATCCACCTCATTAGAACTGATTCAAATGTATTCTTTTTAATGGCTGAGTAATACTCCATTGTGTATATGTACCACAGCTTTCTCATCCATTAATCTGCTGATGGACATCTAGGTTGCTTCCATGTCCTAGCTATTATAAACAGTGCTGCAATGAACATTGCAGTACACGTGTCTCTTTCCCTTCTGGTTTCCTCAGTGTGTATGCACAGCAGTGGGATTGCTGGATCATGAAGTAGTTCTATTTCCAGTTTTTTAAGGAGTTCATTTTTATAACCTATCATTACCTTGCAAAAAAAGAAAGACATCGTTTTTAAAGAAATTTTAATAGATTTTTTTTATTTTTTGTGATTTTTTAAACATATATATATATATATATATATATATATTTTTTTTTTTTTTTTGAGAATCTAACCTCTAGATTTTTAATCTTTCCTTTTTGGTATTTGTTATCAATTCTGTACCTTTAAGAATCTAACCTTCAGTACCCATTTTTACTTGGGAGTGGAATTATTGGCTTGATTGCCCTCTCCCCCTTTTGACACTCCTTTTTTATCCCCTAGGTCACCTCTATTACCTCCATCCCCCTTCCCATCTCTACCCAACTCTGTGAATCTCTTTGGGCATTCTGGGCTGTGGAGAACACTTAGGGAACTGATTACTGGCTAGATTTGTCTCTCTCCTTTTGCCTCCACCTCTTCTCCTCCTGGTCACCTCTATCCCCTTCCTCCCTCTTCTCTTCTCTATGTAACTCCATGAAACTCTCTGGGTGTTCCAGGCTGTCGAGAGAACATAGGTATTCGATTACTGGCTAGATTGCTCTTTCCCCTTTTGGCTCCCCCTCTTCTCAACCTCAGATATGCAGATGACACCACCCTTATGGCAGAAAGTGAAGAGGAACGAAAAAGCCTCTTGATGAAGGTGAAAGAGGAGAGTGAAAAAGTTG
This sequence comes from Bos indicus, assembly GCF_029378745.1. Taxonomy (NCBI): domain Eukaryota; kingdom Metazoa; phylum Chordata; class Mammalia; order Artiodactyla; family Bovidae; genus Bos; species Bos indicus. Next base: position 72,932,252 of record NC_091789.1, read on the forward strand.
GCTTAAAGCTCAACATTCAGAAAACAAAGACCATGGCATCTGGTCCCATTACTTCATGGGAAATAGATGGGGAAACAGTGGAAACAGTGTCAGACTTTATTTTTGGGGGCTCCAAAATCACTACAGATGGTGACTGCAGCCATGAAATTAAAGGACACTTACTCCTTGGAAGAAAAGTTATGACCAACCTAGATAACATATTAAAAAGCAGAGACATTACTTTGCCAACAAAGGTTCGTCTAGTCAAGGCTGTAGTTTTTCCAGTGGCCATGTATGGATGTAAGAGTTGGACTGTGAAGAAAGCTGAGTGCCGAAGAACTGATGCTTTTGAACTGTGGTGTTGGAGAAGACTCTTGAGAGTCCCTTGGACTGCAAGGAGATCCAACCAGTCCATTCTGAAGGAGATCAGCCCTGGGATTTCTTTGGAAGGAATGATGCTAAAGCTGAAACTCCAGTACTCTGGCCACCTCTTGTGAAGAGTTGATTCATTGGAAAAGACTCTGATGCTGGGAGGGATTGGGGGCAGAAGGAGAAGAGGACGACAGAGGATGAGATGGCTGGATGGCATCACTGACTCGACGGACATGAGTCTGAGTGAACTCTGGGAGTTGGTGATGGACAGGGAGGCCTGACGTGCTGTGATTCATGGGGTCGCAAAGAGTTGGACACGACTGAGTGACTGAACTGAACTGAACTTCACCTGGTCATCTGTATCTCCCACGTCCCTCTTCTCTTCTCCATGTAACTCAGCGAACCTTTCTGGGTGTCCCTCACTGTGGAGAAACTTTCTCCATTAACCTAGATATTTTATCATAGGTGCTGTATGGATGGAGAAATCTTGAGTCTACTGTAAGAATAAGACTGAAAACCAGAGGCACGAGGCTTAAATCCAAAACCTGAGAACACCAGAGAACTCCTGACTCCAGGGAACATTAATCGATAAAAGCTCATCCAAAAGCCTCCATGCATACCCAAGAGCCAACAAGTTCTGGAGGAAGATATACCACGCAAATTCTCCAGCAACACAGAAACATAGCCCTGAGCTTTAGTATACAGGCTGCCCAAAGTCACTCCAAACCCACTGACATCTCAAAACACACTACTGGACACTTCATTGCACCCCAGAGAGAAGAAATCCAGCTCCACCCACCAGAACACGATGCAAGCTTCCCTAACCAGGAAACTTTGACAAGCTACTTGTCTAACCCCACCCACAGGGAGGAAATTCTACAATAAAGAAGAACCACAAACTGCCAGAATACAGAAAGTCCACCCCAAACACAGCAATATAAACAAGGTGAAAAGGCAAAGAAATACTCAGCAGGTAAAGGAACATGATAAATGCCCACCAAACCAAACAAAAGAGGAGGAGATAAGGAGTTTAGCTGAAAAAGAATTCAGAATAACGATCGTAAATATGATCCGAAATCTTGAAAACAAAATGGAACTACAGATAAATAGCCTGGAGACAAGGACTTAGAAGATTCAAGAAATGTTTAACAAGGACCTATAAGAAATGAAAAAGAATCAATATATAATGAATAATGCAATAAATGAGATCAAAAACACTCTGGAGGGAACCAACAGTAGAATAATAGAGGAAGAAGATAGGATAAGTGAGGTGGAAGATAGAATGGTGGAAATAAATGAAGCAGAGAGGAAAAAAGAAAGAATTAAAGGAAATGAGGACAACCTCAGAGACCTCTGGGACAATGTCAAATGCCTCAACATTTCAATCATAGGAGTCCCAGAAGAAGAAGACAAAAAGGAAGGCCATGAGAAAATACTTAAGATTGACTTCCCTAAAATGGGAAAGGAAATAGCCTCCCAAGTCCAAGAAACCCAGAGAGTTCCAAACAGGATAAACCCAAGGCAAAACACCCCAAGACACATATTAATTAAATTAACAAACATCAAACACAAAGAACAAATATTAAAAGCAGCAAGGGAAAAACAACAAATAACACACGAGGGGATTCCCATAAGGATAACAGCTGATCTTTCAACAGAAACTCTTCAGGCCAGAAGGGAATGACGGGATATACTTAAAGTGATGAAAGAAATAAGCCTAAAACCCAGATTACTGTACCCAGCAAAGATCTCATTCAAATATAAAGGAGAAATCAAAAGTTTTACAGACAAGCAAAAGCTGAGAGAATTCAGCACCCCCAAACCAGCTCTCCAACAAATGCTAAAGGATCTTCTCTAGACAGGAAACACAGAATAGGTTTATAAACTCGAACCCAAAGCAACAAAGTGGCAGTGGGATCATACTTATCAATAATTACCTTAAATGTAAATGGATTGAGTGTCCCAACCAAAAGACAAAGACTGGCTGAATGGATACAAAAGCAAGACCCCTATATAGGCTGTCTAAAAGAGACCCACCTCAAACCTAGGGACACATACAGACTGAAAGTGAAGGGCTGGAAAAAGATATTTCATACAAATGAAGAGCGAAAGAAAGCAGGAATAGCAATACTCATATCAGATAAAATAGACTTTGAAGTAAAGGATGTGAAAAGAGACAAAGAAGGACACTACATAATGATCAAAGGATCAATCCAAGAAGAAGATATAACAATTATAAATATATATGCACCGAACATAGGAGCACTGCAATATGTAAGGCAAATGCTAACAAAGATGAAAGGGGAAATTAACAGTAACACAATAAGAATGGGAGACTTTAATACCCCACTCACACCTATGGGTAGATCAACTAAACAGAAAATTAACAAGGAAACGCACACTTTAAGTGATACAATGGAACAGTTAAACCTAACTGATAGCTATAGGACGTTTCACCCCAAAACAAGGAATTTCACCTTTTTCTCAAGTGTACACAGAACGTTCTCCAGGACAGATCACATCCTGGGCCTTCTCCACGTTTTGGAGAAGACTCCAAGAGTCTTCTCCAACACCACAGTTCAAAAGCATCAATTCTTCGGTGCTCAGCTTTCTTCACAGTTCAACTCTCGCATCCATACATGGCCACTGGAAAATCCATAGCCTTGACTAGACGGACCTTTGTTGGCAAAGTAATGTCTCTCCTTTTCAATATGCTGTCTAGGTTGGTCATAACTTTTCTTCCAAGGAGTAAGCGTCTTTTAATTTCATGGCTGAAGTCACCATCTGCAGCGATTTTCGAGCCTAAAAAAACCTATATGCAGGTCAGGAAGCAACAGTTAGAACTGGACATGGAACAACAGACTGGTTCCAAATAGGAAAAGGAGTACATCAAGGCTGTATATTTTCACCCTGCTTATTTAACTTCTATGCAGAGTACATCATGAGAAACACTGGGCTGAAAGCACAAGCTGGAATCAAGATTGCCAGGAGAAATATCAATAACCTCAGATATACAGATGACACCACCCTTATGGCAGAAAGTGAAGAGGAACTAAAAAGCCTTTTGAAAGTGAAAGAGGAGAGTGAAAAAGTTGGCTTAAAGCTTATAATTCAGAAAAGTAAGATCATGGCATCTGGTCCCATTACTTCATGGGAAATAGATAGGGAAACAGTGGAAACAGTGTTAGACTTTATTTTTTTGGGCTCCAGTGAATATATTTGTGTAATAAATTTTAAAATAAATATCACTTTAAATATTCCCAAAGAACCTGGAAACTTTTTGGAAAAATAGCAGTAGATGAAGCCCAGACAAAAGCTCTATTTAAGATGCTTAGTGGAGTGGAGTCAAGATGGCAAAGTAGGAGGACATGGAGTTCACATCTCACAACCAGGGCACAACTAGCACCTTGGGTGCTAGTAGGAGTCCTCAGACACCAGAAAGTACAGAAAGAACCTCAGTGCAACTGGGTAGGTCATGGGAGGGAAGTAGGGAGAGAGAAAACGTGGAGACAGGATAAGACTATGCGCCAGAAGGGTGCATAGGGGATGGAAGAGGTTCCTTTTTGGAGGGGTCTGCTCAATGTGCGGAGATCAGGAGGGAAGGAGAGAAACCTTCGGAGAATTAGGAGACTGGAGAAGAATTCATCCAGTGTCTCCCCTTCCCAATGGGCTCCAGCATGACTGCTGGTGTCCAAGGCCTGAGCTCCCCCTACCAGGGCCTCTTCTGCCCATGTGAACCGCCAGGTCTGAGCTCCCCCTAACCTTTGCAAAATCTTCTCTGGCTGTGTGGGTCCTGGCAGATCAAGTGGCAGCCCTGAAAGGACCTACTCTGGCTGTGGAGATTCAGGCAGGCTGAGTGCTACACACCCTCTAAGGTCTCCTCCAGCTGCACAGGCCCCTGTAAGCATGCCTGTGGAGGCTTGCATGGGCATAAGTGCCTCGGACCAGCTCCAAAAACAGATGCTGGTGAGAGGAACACACACAGACTTTAAGCTGACACAGTGGGTCCAGAGACATATCTAGAGATCTTGAAGGCCTACTGAGGAGGCAGAGGTATGCTGCAGTTCACCATGGGGTAAGGACAACAATACAAGAAGCATCAGGGAATTTTTTATTTTTTTATTGTCTTAATCAATTTTTTAAAAATGATTTTATTTTTTACTCTCTCTTTCTCTCTTTTTTTTTTCTTTTGGCTCTTTTTCTGTTTTCTTATCTTGATGCTTCATTCCCCCCCCCCCCCAAAAAAAAACTAACATTAAAAAAAAAAAAAAAAACAAGCTGAAAGAAAGTTCACTGTAGAAAGTCAATAAGGGTTTTAACAAAACCAAAGTATACTTTTTTATACAATATATGTGTATATTATCAGCAAACGACTTCTGAGATTTTATGTTCTTTTAGTTATTTATTTTAAAGAAAACATAAACAATTATATTAGTATGGAATGTCAGCTAATCAATTCTTCTTTTATTCTGTGATTTGGGCCTTCTAGTGCAAGTAATTTTATGATTCTCATTCAGTTCAGTTCAGTTGCTCAGTTGTGTCTGACTCTGCAACCCCAAGGACTGTCACATGTCAGGCTTCCCTGTCCTTCACCATCTTCCAAAGCTTGCTCAAACTCATATCCATTTAGTCAATGATGTCATCCAACCATCTTGTCCTCTGTCATTCCTTTATCCTGCCTTCAATCTTTCCCAGCATCAGGGTCTTTTCTAATGAGTTGGCTCTTCTCATCAGCTGGACAAAATATTAGAGCTTCAGCTCAGCATCAGTCCTTCCAAAGAATATTCAGGGTTGATTTCCTTTAGGATTGACTGGTTTGATCTCCTTGCAGTCCAGAGGGCCAGGGAGTCCAGCTTGTCCCTCTGTGACAACTTAGAAGTGTGGAATGAGTGGTGGGGTGGAAGGGAGGCACAAGTGGGAGGGGTATGTATACACACACACACACACACACACACACACACACCTATGGCTAATTTGCCATGTTATATGGCAGAAACCAACACTACATTATAAAGCAACTATCCTCTAATTAAAAAAGCATTTGTTGAATGATAGCAAATTTTAAAAGCATTATATGTAATGCTATAGCAAATGGTGAAGACTAACAATACATTGTTAAGTAAAGAAAGATAGTTACTATGATGTCAAGTTTATTTAAAATTTTATATATTTTTATGTAGAGAGAAAAAATATATAGAGAGGCAAAGGACAGCCATTGAAATGTAAATAACGATTATGTGCAGATAGGACTCTGAGAGATTTTTCATTTCTATTTTATGTGTTTCTTAGGTCTCCCAGTCTTCTGTAGTCATGTATTCCTTTAACAAGCACATGTCTTGAGTTCCTACCCCAGGTAACAGCAGGGTCTATGCTCTTTACCCATTCCTCCTTTCTATCATAAACTTCTTCTTAGATATCTGCTCACCAATCAGTCCAAGCTATAGTTCTACTAGTCTCTGTGTTCAACTCCTACAGCTGCTGTCTTCTTTCAGCACCTCTGTCAGGCATGTAGCCTTCATTCCTCCATTTACATGTCTCTGAAACACCGAGGCTAGTCTAGTGACTTCCATTAAATTATTGGTAGGCATATTTCCACACAGCATCCAGTAGGAAAAAAATTAAAACTGAATGAGTGAGTGAGTGAAGTCGCTCAGTAGTGTCTGACTCTTTGTGACCCCATGGACTGTAGCCTACCAGGGTACTCCATCCATGGGATTTTCCCAGCAAGAATACTGGAATGGATTGACATTTCCTTCTTCTGGAGATCTTCCTGACCCAGAGATTGAACCCGGGTCTCCCACATTGTAGGCAGTCGCTTTACCATCTGAGCCACCAGGGAAGTTTAAAACTGAATAGTGATATCTTAAAGAGAACCTTTACTGGCTGTCTTGTGCCCTAGAACTTAGTGTACCACAGTTGGGCCAGGTACTGCTCCTCAAGCCAAGAAGTCTTCCTTCCATTTAACCTCTATTTCCCTAGTTCCTAAAGTGCCCAGCCTCTTTCTCAAGATTTCTCCCTGGGGGGGGGGGGGGGGGGAGAGTCCAATTTATTGTTTTTATATGCAAAGCAATCTAGTTCTTAGTCTTCCCTCCCAGACTAGGCTTTGGACGCATATTGTCTTCTACATAAAGTTACTGTTGGGGAACTTTTCTAAACAAAACAAACAAACAAACAAAAATCCATGCATCCCTGATTTACACTCTCAGCTAAGTAAAAGAACAGCATAAGTTAAGTCATAATTTCCTTTAACTGGAAATTTGCTGATAATATATGGAAAGGAAGAAAATGAAAATTCTTGGATGTGCTCATTTTTAATCAGAGGAAAATCTAGAGGAAATTTTTCATCTGTTACAGATATTTTCCAAATGTTTTACAATGAGCATGTGTTTTTTAATAAAATAAAATACAGCAAATATTATAAAAAAAATATTATTCTGTTGATGAATGTCTCCAAAGCATTTTAAGTTTTTATTTCAGAAAATAACTGCTATGCATTATTTCTATTCTCCTTGCCTTAAACCCATCCTCATCCTGTGCCCTCAACTCCTGCCTTTTCTTTTTCTTTCTTTTTGTTTGTTTGCATTTTACAGGGGTAAAAATAAAAAGCCTGTAACTTAAAAGGGACAGAAAAAAGGTTGGCTGTGAAGTATAGGGAGATTCCAACAAATTCATCTGCTTGCTATAGATGATAATTATACAAATGCCTTTCTCAATTGTGAATAGACGTTTAGAAGAAACCAAGTTGGGGTCAGAATTCAGAATACCGGATTTTACTTAGCATCTTCAGTAAGGGGGATCTTATGTATTGTAGTCATTAGTTTAAGTGCATAAATATTTCCATTTTTTAGACCTATAGGAAGTGGCTTATACATTAAATTAAAAATATTTTGGTAGAGTAGACTATAAATGTACATTTTGATTCATAGAATTTGGCAGATTTTGGCTTACAAAATTAACAACTTAGGCTAGATCTGTATATGTTAAGACTAAAGTTACATTTTAGAAATTTTCTGATAATATATGGAAATGATAAAAACATGAAATTTAAATAATATATATATATATATATATAAAATATAAGCAAGATTACAACGTTTATCATTTAGACTTTGTCCCTAAACTGGACATTTCCACCTTTTGGCAAAGACTGATTACTGACACTTCTGTCTAAATAGATTAAAAAAAAAAAAAAAAAAAAACTATTTTTCCCCTGTTAATATATCAGGTACAGTGTGGTGATAATTTGTATGACTGATAAAGACAGTGTCATTTTGTTTCTAAGATGGAACAAGCTGTGTTAATAAGTAACTGCAAGCAAGAATATGCATTTTTGATACAACCCCTTAAAATCACCATTTTATAAAGTTTAAAAAACATTAAATGTTAAAAAACTAACACCTAAATCACCTTCAAGTGATGATAAGGTTCATGAGCCAAAATATAAAATAAACTTGTTAACAGTTCTCGATCACACACTGTAATTTCTAATGTTACAGCTTTAAGTCATCAGCCGGAAACCTAACACGTGTCTCCTCCTCCATTCATCCCTACCATAAACTATGAAAGTGGTTGGATTTTTGTTAAACAAACAACAAAATTCTTTCACCTCTTTTCTGGCATTTCAGTTCAGCTCAGTTCAGTTCAGTTTAGTTCAGTTGCTCAGTCGTGTCTGACTCTTTGTGACTCCATGGATTGCAGCACGCCAGGCCCCCCTGTCCATTACCAAATCCTTGAGTTTACTCAACTCATGTCCATTGAGTCAGCGCTGCCATCCAACCATCTCATCCTCTGTCATCCCCTTCTCCTCTTGCCTTCAGTCTTTCGCAGCATCAGGATCTTTTCAAATGAGTCAGTTCTTTGCATCAGGTGGCCAAAGTATTGGAGTTTCAGCTTCAACATCAGTCCTTCCAATGAATATTCAGGACTGATTTCCTTTAGGATGGACTGGTTGGATCTCCTTACCGTACAAGGGACTCTCAAGAGTCTTCTCCAACAACACAGTTCAAGGGCGTCAGTTCTTCAGCTCTCAGCTTTCTTTATAGTCCAACTCTCACATCCATGAATGACTACTGGAAAAACCATAGCCTTGACTAGACAGACCTTTGTTGGCAAAGTAATGTCTCTGCTTTTTAATAAGCTATCTAGGTTTGTCATAACTTTTATTCCAAGGAGCAAGTGTCTTTTCATTTCAAGGCTGCAGTCACTCTCTGCAGTGATTTTGGAGCCCCCCAAAATATAGTCTGTCACTGTTTACCCATCTATTTGTCATGAAGTGATGAGACCAGATGCCATAATCTTCGTTTTTTGAATGTTGAGTTTTAAGCCACTTTTGCAGTTTCCTCTTTCACTTTCATCAAGAGGCTCTTTAGTTCTTCTTGACATTCTGCCATAAGGGTGGTGTCCTTTGCATATCTGAGGTTATTGATATTTTTCCTGCCAATCTTAATTCCATCTTGTGCCTCATCCAGCCTAGCATTTCGAATGATGTACTCTGCATATAAGTTAAATAAGCAGGGTGATGATATACAGCCTTGATGTACTCCTTTCCCAATTTGAAACCAGTCTGTTCCATGGCCAGTTCTAACTGTTGCTTCTTGACCTGCATACAGATTTTTCAGGAAGCAGGTTAGGTGGTCTGGTAGTCCAATTTCTTGAAGAATTTTCCACAGTTTGTTGTGATCCACACAGTCACAGGCTTTGGCACAGTCAATGAAGCAGAAGTAGATATTTTTCTGGAACTCTCTTGCTTTTTCTGTGATCCAACAGATTGGCAATTTGATCTCTTGTTCCTCTGCCTTTTCTAAATCCAGCTTGAATATCTGGAAGTTCATGGTTCATGTAATGTTTAAGCCTGGCTTGGGGAATTTTGAGCATTACTTTGCTAGTGTGTGAGATGAGTGCAATTGTGCAGTAGTTTGATCATTCTTTGGTGTTGCCTTTCTTTGGGATTGGAATGAAAACTGAGTTTTCCCGTCCTGTAACCACTGCTGAGTTTTCCAAATTTGCTGGCACATTAAATGAAGCACTTTCACAGCATCATCTTTTAGGATCCAAAATAGCTCAACTGGAATTCCATCACCTCCACTAGCTTTGTTCATAGTGATGCTTTCTAAGACCTACTTGACTATGAATTCCAGGATGTCTGGCTCTAGGTGAGTGATCACATCATCATGATTATCTGGGTCATGAAGATCTTTTGTGTATAGTTCTTCTGTGTATTCTTGCCACTTCTTCTTAATATCTTCTGCTTCTATTAGGTCCATACCATTTCTGTCCTTTATTGTGCCCATCTGTACTCCAAGGCCAAATTTGCCTGTTATTCCAGGTGTTTCTTGACTTCCTACTTTTGCATTCCAGTTCCCTATAATGAAAAGGACATCTTTTTGGGGTGTTAGTTCTAAAAGGTCTTGTAGGTCTTCACAGAACCATTCAACTTCAGCTTCTGCAGCATTACTGGTCAGGGAATAGACTTGGATTACTGTGATATTGAATGGTTTGCCTTGGAAATGAAGAGAGATCATTCTGTCATTTTGAGATTGCATCCAAGTACTGCATTTTGGACTCTTTTGTTGACTATGATGGCGCCTCTATTTCTTCTAAGGGATTCTTGCCCACAGTAGTAGATATAATGGTTATCTGAGTTAAATTCACCCATTGCAGTCCATTTTAGTTCGCTAATTTCTAAAATGTTTATGTTCACTCTTGCCATGTCCTGTTTGACCACTTCAAATTTGCCTTGATTCATGGACCTAAGTTTCCAGGTTATTATGCAATATTGCTCTTTACAGCATCAGACTTTACTTCCATCACCAATCACATCCACAGCTGGGTATTCTGTCATTTCAGAAAAAGTCATAATGAGAACTGAGTTTTCCTTATTTTGTGTGGACTTTCAGTTGTGTGACTTAAATTTTTTAACATCTTTGAGTCTCAGTTCCTTTACCTGAAAAATGAACATAATAATATTATCTACCTCACTGGGTAAGTAATCCTCACAATAAGTGAGGATTAAATGAGTAAATTGTCCCCTAGAACCATAGCTAACACCACAGGAATCATTCATAAAGTTTTAGATTTCATTATTATGGGTTGATCAAGATCAGAAATGTATCTGTATCTAATTTGTGTTAAGTTTGGCATAGTTCTGTGATGTTACTGTATTTATCTGTCATGCTAAGAAGGTGGGCTCTCTAGGTTCCATTTATAGCTAGTAGGAGGCAAATGGTGGTTACTCTTTACTTCTATTCAAACCTTATCTCTACAGAATGGACCTTGAACATTGTCCCCATTTTGGCATGTATCAGATTTGGGAAAATTAATCTTTCTGAGTTTCAGTTTCTTTATTGATAAAATTAGGAGCAATAGTATATATCTCTTATGGTTGCTTTGATGATTGTTTTTAAGGTTTTAATGTTTTTAATTTTAAATTAATTACTTTAAATTGGAGGCTAATTACTTTACAACATTGTAGTGGTTTTGCCATACATTGACATGAATCAGCCATGGATCTACATTTATTCCCCATCCTGAATCCCCTCTCACCTCCCTCCCCATCCCATCCCTCAGGGTCATCCCAGTGCACCAGCCCTGAGCACCCTGCATCAAAGCTGAACTGGTGATCAGTTTCACGTATGATAATATACATGTTTCAATTCTGGTCTCTCAAGTCATCCCACCCTTGCCTTCTCCCACAGAGTACAAAAGACTGTTCGTTACATCTGTGTCTCTTTTGCTGTCTTGCATACAGGGTCATCGTTACCACCTTTCTAAATTCCGTATATATGCATTTACTGTATTGGTGGTTTTTTTTTTTTTTTTCCTGACATACTTCACTCTGTATAATAGGCTCCAGTTTCATCCACATTTCATCCACATCCTCCTCATTAGAACTGATTCAAATGTATTCTTCTTAATGGCTGAGTAATACTCCACTGGGTATATGTACCACAGCTTTGTTATCCATTCGTCTGCTGATGGACATCTAGGTTACTTCCATGGCTTGGCTATTATAAACAGTGCTGCAATGAACATTGGGGTACATGTGTCTCTTTCCATTCTGGTTTCTTTATTGTGTATGCCCAGCAGTGGAATTGCTGGGTCATATGGCAGTTCTATTTCCAGTTTTTTAAGGAATCTCTGCACTGTTCTTCATACTGGCTGTACTAGTTTGCATTCCCACCAACAGTGTAAGAGGGTTCCCTTTTCTCCACACCCTTTCCAGCATTTGTTGTTTGTAGGCTTTTTGATAGCAGCCATTCTGACCAGCACGAGATGGTACCTCATTGTGGCTTTGATATGCATTTCTCTGCTAATGAGTGATGTTGAGAATCTTTTCATGTGTTTGTTAGCCATCTGTATGTCTTCTTTGGAGAAATGTCTGTTTAGTTTTTTGGCTCATTTTTTGATTGGGTCATTTATTTCCATTACTGTGGGAGATGGGTCATAGAGGATCCTGCTGTGACTTATGTCAGAGAGTGTTTTGCCTATGTTTTCCTCTAGGAGTTTCATAGTTTCTGGTCTTACATTTAAATCTTTAATCCATTTTGAGTTTATTGTTGTGTATGGTGTTAAAAAGTGTTCTTGTTTAATTCTTTTACAAGTGGTTGACCAGTTTTCCCAGCGCCACTGTTAAAGTGATTGTCTTTTCTCCATTGTATATTCTTGCCTTCTTTGTCAAAGATAAGGTGTCCATAGGTGCATGGGTTTATCTCTGGGATTTCTATTTTGTTCCATTGATCTATATATCTGTCTTTGTGCCAGTATCATACTGTCTTGATGACTGTAGCTTTGAAGTATAGTCTGAAGTCATGCAGGTTGATTAGTCCAGTTCCATTCTTCTATCCAAGATTGCTTTGGCTATTTGAGGCTTTTTGTATTTTCATGCAAATTGTGAAATTATTTATTCTAGTTCTCTGAAAAATACCATTGGTAGCTTAATAGGGATTCCATTGAATCTTTAGATTGCTTTGGGTATTATACTCATTTTCACTATATTGATTCTTCCGACCCATGAACATTGTCTATTTCTCCATTTATTTGTGTCATCTTTGATTTCTTTCATCAGCTTCAAAACTTCTCCATCCATACAGCACCAATGATAAAACATCTAGGCTAATGGTGAAAAGATTCTCCACGGTGAGGAACACCAAGAGCAGTTCACAGAGTTACATGGAGAAGAGCAGAGAAGAGGGACGAGGGAGATAGAGATGACCAGGTGGAAAAGAGGGGGAGTCAAAAAGGGAGAGAGCAATATAGTCAGTAATAAGTCAAAAAGGGAGAGAGCAATATAGTCAGTAATAAATTCCCTATATACTCTCCACATTCTGAAACACCCAGAGAGGTTCATGGAGTTACATAGAGAAGAGAAGAGGGAGGAGGGAGATAGATGTGGCCAGGAGGAGAAGAGGGGGAGTCAAAAGGAGAGAGATGGATCTAGCCAGTAATCAGTTCCCTAAGTATTCTCCACAGCCCAGAACACCCAAAGAGATTCCAGAGTTAGGTAAAGAAGAGAAGGGGGAAGGAGGAGATAGAAGTGACCTGGAGGAGAAAAAGGAGAGTCAAAAGAGGAGAGAGCAATCAAGCCAGTAATCAGACTCCTAAGTAAAAATGGGTACTGAAGATTGTATTATGAAAGGTACAGAATTGATAACAAATACCAAAAAGCAAAGATTAAAAATCTAGAGGTTAGACTCTCAAAAATACAATATTAAAAACCAAAAACAAAATCACAAAATTTATAAAAAATACATATGAAATTTGCTTTAAAAATAGGGTCTTTTTTTGGCAAGGTAATAATAGGTTATAAAAATGAAAATTAAAGGAGTAATAAAGAACTTTAAAAAATCAAATTAAAAAATGATAATAGTAAAATATATCTGGGAATTTCTCTGGAGCTGTTGAGGGCAGTGTGGGGTCAGTTCAGTTTCGGATTTTTTCTTATTACAGCTTATACTTCTTCTCAAGATCTGTAGGCCCCTTCCAATGCTGAGTCAATGTTAACTACAAGGTTTTAATCTGTTTCACCTGTCACTTCCAGAGCAGTTCCCTCTTCTTTGTTTATTTCGGCTTCCAGTGTTTTCAAGTCTCTTCAGTGTCTATTCTCAGCCCTGATACAAGGGGGTGAAAGTGGTCACTTATTTAGGCTCACTTGTTCAGTTGTGCTGTGGGGAGGGTGGAACACTGCAAACCAATAACACTGGCATGTGTGCAGAGTACTCGCAATGTCTGAGCCACACTGGGTTTGCCCCAGCTCATGGTGTGTTTGCTTTTCTGGCCTACACTGCTCAGGCTCCAGGTTGCTCTGCAGGGGAACTGTCTAAAGCGGGCCCTGGGTTGTGTGCACTTCCCAGGTCTAAACTGCTCAGGTTCCAGTTCTCAGGTACTCCACAAAGGCACAGACTCGGTTTGTTCTGCATTCTGTGCCCTTCCCAAGTCTGAGCAGTTCAGGTGACCGGGTGCTTGGTGAGCACACTCTCCCAGGTGGGCAGTGCATCTTATCACCTCCCTGGTCCCAGCCCCTCGGTTTCCTGGGTGCAGTGCTAGAGCCCCATCTCAGGTGTGCTGTGTGTCTCCTCTGGGGAGCTGATCTCTGACTGCGACCCTCCTGGTGGATGTCAACTGTCCAGGATCCCAGGAAACCTTGGTTAGCAACCAGGAGCCTGCTCACGGTTTGGTGGAGGATGCCATATCTGGGGCCGAGATTGCCCCTCACCTTCCAGCTCTGGCTGCCACCCACCTGCCTCTCTGCCTCCAGCAGGGGGATGAGCCTGTCTGCAGCTGGCTAGTTCTCCTCTGCATTTGCTCAGTCCTTTGTTTTGTGAGCAGGCCCAGCAGTTCCTTAGGTTAGAGCTTTTCATGGGAAAGTTCTCTCTCTCTCTCTTTTTCCTTCTCTCTCTGGCTATCCCACAGTTTGGGTTGTTGCTCCTTCAGATTGTCCTCAGGGCATTCAGGCCCAGTCCTTGCCCTAAGCATGCAGCCCGTACCTCCCTGTTCAGCCCCCACTCACTGTTGGTGGATGTGAGCGTCTGGGCTACTTCTCTGCTGGGAGTTGCAGTTAGGCGAGTAATCTGTGGGGTTTTTTCCGCCCTCCATTACGTTGCCCTCTGAAATTCCAAAACACCCCACAGATCCACCATTGAGAGGGTTTTCTGGTGTGTGGAAACTTCTCCTCTTTCATGACTCCCTCCTTGGGACAAGTCTCTGTCCCTAACTCTTTTGTTTCTCTCTGTATCTTTTACATTTTGTCCTACCTCATTTTGAAGAGAATGGGCTGCCTTTCTGGGTGCCTGGTGTCCTCCACCAGTGTTGAGAAATTGTTTTGTGGAATGTCCTCAGGATTCAAATGATCTTTTGATGAATTTGTGGGGGAGAAGGTGATCTCCCCATCCTATTCCTCTGCCATCTTAGGACAACCCCCCTGCTTTGATGATTAAATGAAGTAATGCATACATAGAGACCTATTAGCAAACTGTGAGACTTCACAGCTTCAACCAACATTTTCTGGTATGTTTTAAAAAAATACAAGACACTCCATCTACAACAATATTAGCACCAGCACATAATCTATGTTATTAAGGAAGTGATCCAACAGATAAAAAGATAGGAAAAGGAATTCTATGAGGGGAGATGGGGTGAAAGGACAACATACCTGATCTCACAGATATGGGGGGTGGAGATAAGTATAGTGTGTATAACGGACAGGATAATATTATGGTAAAAATCCTGTAATTGGAATCAGATAGACCAGGGTCTGAATTCAGGCTCTTTGCCAACTGTTCAGATCTTGGTTAGGTTACCAAATCTTTTGAATAAATTTCCTTAGAATTGGGTATAATAGGGTTGCTGTGGGATTGAATGTCAAAATGTAAAAAAAAAATGTTCCCACTGAACCAAGGTCAGAAAATAATTCAAAAAGTAGTAGCCACAGATATTCTTAATTATTTGTAAAGAAATATCTTCTTCATTAGGGACTTGAACACCTCTCTAGGAGAACTCTTTTAAATATTCTACCTCTATGGTGTGGGGAAAAGATAATAAGTAAAAGTTAGAACAAAAATAGGAAGTGAATTATTTCAGGGCTGGAGAATGGGGAAAACAAAAAGGTTTAGGGCAAATATCTTTAAATTGGTTGGTTAAAACAGTGGGCACTGAGGATGAATGTCAAGCATATGCTCTGAGATTTCCTTCTAGCTTTTTGTTTCAGCCCTGTCGCTCTTGGGAGGAGGAAATAAAGTGGTCAAGCAGGCCCTGCCTCACCCCCTCCCTCACCACTTGGGGGAGCACGTACACATGTAAATAAGGGTATTGTGACTTCATTGCTGTGAGGCAGTGCAAGGTGGTGCGGCAGTAATAGTCTCCCAGGGTCATTTTCTTCTGCCCCTCACTTCCGGCCCATTGGCAGGGAAAGGCCAGATGACAACCTGAAACCCAGAGAAGCATACAGCTGTGACAGCTGGTGGTGTCAGCTCCAGCAAATCAGAGGCATTAATAATCTTTAGATAGCACTCCTTTATTTTCCCATTCTAGTCTTGATAGAGGGGTATCTCGAAGAACGAATCAAGTTGAGGAAAAACAGAAACATCCTACAGCCTCCCACCACAGAACTGTAGTTAAGGGCTCCTATTACATCAAGGCACTCAGTCATTGGCCAACCGGTCCTCTGCCAACCCACGATCCATCAACTAGTCATAAGCCAACTAGCCCTCAGCCAACCAGACATGAGTCAACTGGGTATGAATCAATCAAGCCTACCAGACATGAACCAGCCAGGCACGAGGTTACTTGGTATGAAGCAACTGGACGTGAACCAACGAAGCACAAGCTTAGCTGACACTAACCAACTTGGTCAACTAGGCATGAGGCAAGCAGGTCTGTGCCAAATAAGCATGAGGCAATCTGGCACATGGCAAGAAGTCCTGAGCCAATCAGGCATGAAGCAAACAGGCATGAGCCAATCAAATACAAGCCAATCAAGTACAAGTCAGCCAGGCCTGAGTCAACTGCAACTAGGCCTGAGCCAATCAATCATGAGTCAACTAGGCCCGAGCCAATCAGGCACAAGCCAAACATGCATGAGCCAACTAGGAATGAAGCAGCCAAGCTTGAGGCAACCAGAAAGGAGCCAATCAAGCATGAGGCAACCAAGTGTGACTTCTTTTAGAGTAAGACCTGCGGAGGCTCAAGACTGCCCAGAAATCCTGCATCTAATTAAAGTAAGCTGCTTTCTCTTCATTCCATAGAGCTTCATGGCATTAGTTTAAGGCTGAGGGTACGGAAGGCATATTCTTTCTGAATCCTGCTACTGCTGCTAAGTCACTTTAGTCGTGTCCGACTCTGTGCGACCCCATAGACGGCAGCCCACCAGGCTCCTTCGTCCATCGGATTATCCAGGCAAGAACACTGGAGTGGGTTGCCATTTCCTCCTCCAATGCACGAAAGTGAAAAGTCAAAGTGAAGTTGCTCAGTCGTGTCCGACTCCCAGCTCTGTTAATTATGACTCATATATATAAATTAATGGAAGTTACTTAAGTTCTATAAGCTTCTGTTTTCACATCTAAAATCAAGATCATAATACTATCTATTCACAAGATTGTTGTAATGATTTAGAGTATAAAATGATTACATATTAATTGCTTGACTTATAGTAGGGGGCTTAAAAAATCAAGGGGGAACCAATTCATAGATATTTCAGGGACCTAATGTGTTATCCCTCCTGGGAAAATTTAACTTTAAAAAAGGATCTTCAATAAAAGGAATGCTTAACTCACATGAATGACCTGTCAGTGATAGAATTTCAAGCTAATAATAGCTAAGATTTTAGGATAGGGTATCTTTGTTTGAAGACCACACCTACTTGTGGAATCTCATGATTAACTGTCCAGAAACAATATTTGTCCACAACAATTTTTTTATGTATAATTTCAGACTGTTGTTTGACTACTGAAGCCCATCCACAGATATCCTCCTAAGAGTCCAAGGATCGGGGTTAAAATTTCTGATTTAAAAATTCATTTTAATTGTTTTCCTGGAATTCATCCCAGTGCAGTAAAAGGGACAAACAATTAGCCATAGCTACTGTGCTGGAGCTCTGTGGCACTCAAGGCAATCATTTATGTGACACACAACCTAAACAATTCCATATAAAAGCAGTTGGTTAGATGTTTTTAAAGGAATAAATATGTGGCTGGAACAAGGCACTCATAAAATATTTTTGTAATGGAACTGTTTCCATCTAATATATAATTTAAATTAGGCCAAGTTCCTGTTCCCTTGGATCATAGAATGTGTTTTCATGGGCAAAATAAAATACCGGAAGTTTTCGAGTGAAATCTGTCTGTCAAAATGATGCTAGGCCTGGTTACAGATCTGTAAGAAGTGGGTTATCTATCCTTCCATGCCTTCCATTCTATTCTATCCCCCCAGAGTTCCCACATAATTTCCCTAATTGGCATTAATCCACATGAGTAGGTCATCAATCAAAATACTATGCCCAACATGGTAATTATTCTCGAACCATATTTTTCCAGGTAGAAAATAATTTTAAAGAGCGTTTTTAGCTTAGTATCTGACATTCAGTTGGCAGTTAATAAAATTATTATTGAACAACAATGAATCTCTCTATCCAGAAAACTTACCTTCCTTATCTTTACAAAAAGGGCCCATTGTTATCACCAAGGGAAAAACATACCACTAGATTCTCTGACTTTAGTGAATCTGTATCTCTCAAGTTTCTAACCACATTTACTTTTGAATTTGCCTCTTGTGCCTAAATAAACACTATATGTTTCTTGGAAATAATTTAAATAATATTCACTGTAGAAAATAATAGAAAAGATAAATTATTCTGCATCACAGACATGAATATGATTCATTTGCTTTTACATGATCTTCTCTAATACATATGTATCTATTCATCCTAACTCGTATTCATTGCTAAGTTTGCAAGACATTCTCTTTGTAAATGAATTCATGAGAGTTTGCCATCATAATAACTCATTCCTTAACTGAAAGTTTTTCAGGTTTTACTTACTGTTCTGCCAAGAGTCTTAAAACTCTTCCAAGCATCTTTTGTATGCATCTGTTTTATCCTATTAATCACCACACCACAGCATTTTTTGGCGATCTAGCCACTTTATGGCTAGGCAGCCATAACTTCCTGCTTATCAGACTTTCCATTTAAAGCCTTTTTTAATGGTGGTTCTCAAAATGTGGTTTTTGGATAATTGGTGATCCATAAGAAGGACTGTGTACTGCTAATACTGATTTTTTGTTCATTATGTGAACATTGAGTATGTACTAGGGGAAGGCCATGTGCTAAGTACTATAAAGGATGTTGCTGCTTTTTAATCACTGTCATGTTCATCTCTTTTGTGATCCCATGGACTGTAGGCTCCTCTGTCCATGGGATTCTCTAGGCAAGAATACTGGAGTGGGTTGCAGTTTCCTTCTCCAAGTTATCTTACTAACGTAGGTATCAATCCTGTGTCTCCTGCACTGGCACGAACATTCTTTACCACTGAGCCACCTGGGAAGCTCCACTATAAAGGATATCAGGTTATTAAAATATAGTTGTTGCCCTCAAAGAACTTACAGTATCTTAGGGAAGGTGCTCAAAACAGCAGCCAAAATGCTCAAACTTCATTGGGTTCTGGTTGCACTGAGAATAAAATCCAAATTTCTTAGCAATGCTTTATATAATCTGGCCCTTGCTGTCTTCCTTATGTATTTTAAAGGCTTTTTCAATTATAAATTTAATGTGATTCCAGTCAAAATCTCCAAGAAGAATAAATGTGTGACCATTTCTAGAAAAATTCCAAAAAGAACAGTGATGAGTGGAGGTGATTCCTACCAGAAACTCTAAAGCTGTCAGTAATTAAAATATTATAGTAATCTATAAGTATAGATGCAGAGATAGATCACTGGAACAGAATGGAGAGTCTAGAAGTTCTCTTAGATATATATGTGAATATAGTACATAATAGGGTCTCCCTGGTGCCTTAGCAGTAAAAAATTTGCCTGCCAATGCAGGAGATGTGGGCTTGATGCCTGTGTTGGGAAGATTCCCTGGAGAAGGAAGTAACAACCCACTTCAGTATTCTTGCCTGGGATCTCTGGGATAATGTTAAATGCCCAAACCTTCGAATCATAGGAGTCCCAGAAGAAGAAGACAAAAAGAAAGACCATGAGAAAATATTTGAGGAGATAATAATTGAAAACATCCCTAAAATGGGGAAGGACATAATCACCCAAGTCCAAGAAACCCAGAGAGTCCCAAACAGGAAAAACCCAAGGCAAAACACCCCAAGGTACATATTAATCAAATTAACAAAGATCAACAACAAAGAACAAATATTAAAAGCAACAAGGGAAACACACACACACACACACACACACACACACACACACACAAGGGGATTCCCATAAGGATAACAGCTGATCTTTCAATAGAAACTCTTCAGGCGAGGAGGCAATGGCAGGACATACTTAATGTGATGAAAGAATATAACCTACAGCCCAGATTGCTGTAACCAGCAAGGATCTCATTAAAATATGAAGGATAAACCAAATGCTTTACAGACAAGCAAAAGCTGAGAGAATTCAGCACCACCAAACCAGCTCTCCAACAAATGCTAAAGGATCTTCTCTAGACAGGAAACACAGAAAGAGTGTATAAACTTGAACCCAAAACAACAAAATAAATGGCAACGGGATCATACTTATCAATAATTACCTTAAGTGTAGATGGGTTGAATGCCGCAACCAAAAGACAAAGACTGGTTGAATGGATATGAAAGCAAGACCCCTATATATCTTGTCTACAAGAGAGCCACCTCGAAACAAGGGACACATACAGACTGAAAGTGAAGAGGTGGAAAAAGATGTTTCACACAAATGAAGACCAAAAGAAAGCAGGAGTAGCAATACTCATATCAAATAAAATAGACTTTAAAACAAAGGCTATGCAAAGAGACAAAGAAGGATAGTACATAACGATAAAAGGATCAATCCATGAAGAAGATATAACAATTTTAAATATATATGCACCCAACATAGGAGCACCACAATATGTAAGACAAATGCTAACAAGTATGAAAGGGGAAATGAACAATAACACAATAATAGTGTGAGACTTCAGTACCCCAGTCACACCTATGGATAGATCAACTAAACAGAAAGTTAACAAGGAAACACAAACTTAAAATGATACAATAGACCATTAGAACTAATTAATATCTATAGGACCTTTCACCCCAAAACAATGAATTTCACCTTTTTCTCAAGTGCACATGGAACCTTCTCCAGGATAGATCACATCCTGGGCCATAAATCTAGCCTTGGTAAATTCAAAAAATTTGAAATCAATCCAAGCATCCTTTCTGACCACAATGCAGTAAGATTAGATCTCAATGACAAGACAAAAAACTATTAAAAATTCCAACATATGGAGGCTGAACAACACGCTGCTGAATAACCAAATAATCATAGAAGAAATTTTTAAAAAATCAAAATATGCATAGAAATGAAGGAAAATGAAAACACAACCACCCAAAAACGCGTGGGAAACTGTAAAAGCAGTGCTAAGGGGAAGGTTCATAGCAGTACAGACATATCTCAAGAAACAAGAAAAAAGTTAAATAAATAACCTTACTCTACACCTAAAGCAACTAGAAAAGGAAGAAATGAAGAACCCCAGGGTTAGCAGAAGGAAAGAAATCTTAAAAATTAGGGCAGAAATAAATGCAAAAGAAACAAAAGAGACCATAGCAAAAATCAACAAAGCCAAAAGCTGGTTTTTTGAAATGATAAATAAAATTGAAAAACCATTAGCCAGACTCATCAAGAAACAAAGGGAGAAAAATCAAATCAATAAAATTAGAAATGAAAATGGAGAGATCACAACAGACAACACAGAAATACAAAGGATCATAAGAGACTACTATCAACAATTATATGCCAATAAAATGGACAACGTGGAAGAACTGGACAAATTCTTAGAAAAGTACAACTTTCCAAAACTGGACCAGGAAGAAACAGAAAAACTTAACAGACCCAACACAAGCACGGAAATTGAAACTAATCAAAAATCTTCCAGCAAACAAAAGCCCAGGTCCAGATGGCTTCACAGCTGAATTCTACCAAAAATTTAGAGAAGAGCTAACACCTATCCTGCTCAAACTCTTCCAGAAGATTGCAGAGGATGGTAAACTTCCAAACTCATTCTATGAGGCCACCATCACCCTAATACCAAAACCTGACAAAGATCCCACAAAAAAAGAAAACTACAGGCCAATATCACTGATGAACATAGATGCAAAAATCCTTAACAAAATTCTAGCAATCAGAATCCAACAACACATTAAAAAGATCATACACCATGACCAAGTGGGCTTTATCCCAGGGATGCAAGGATTCTTCAATATCCACAAATAAATCAATGTAATACATCACATTAACGAATGGAAAAATAAAAACCATATGATTATCTCAATAGATGCAGAGAAAGCCTTTGACAAAATTCAACATCCATTTATGATAAAAACTCTCCAGAAAGCAGGAATAGAAGGAACATACCTCAACATAATAGAAGGTATATATGACAAACCCACAGAAAACATTATCCTCAATGGTGAAAAATTAAAAGCATTTCCTCTAAAGTCAGGAACAAAACAAGGGTGCCCACTTTCACCATTACTCTTCAACATAGTTTTGGAAGTTTTGGCCACAGCAATCAGAGCAGAAAAAGAAAGAAAAGGAATCCAAATTGGAAAAGAAGAAGTAAAACTCTCACTATTTGCAGATGACATGATCCTCTGCATAGAAAACCCTAAAGACTCCACCAGAAAATTACTAGAACTAATCAATGACTATAGTAAAGTTGCAGGATATAAAATCAACACACAGAAATCCCTTGCATTCCTATACACTAATAATGAGAAAACAGAAAGAGAAATTAAGGAAACAATTCCATTCACCATTGCAATGGAAAGAATAAAATACTTAGGAATATATCTCCCTAAAGAAACTAAAGACCTATATATAGAAAACTATAAAACACTGGTGAAAGAAATCAAAGAGAACACTAATAGATGGAGAAATATACCATGTTCATGGATTCGAAGAATCAACATAGTGAAAATGAGTATACTACCAAAGCAATTTATAGATTCAATGCAATCCCTATCAAGCTACCAACAGTATTCTTCACAGAGCTAGAACAAATGATTTCACAATTTGTATGGAAATACAAAAAACCTCGAATAGCCAAAGCAATCTTGAGAAAGAAGAATGGAACTGGAGGAATCAACCTACCTGACTTCAGGCTCTACTACAAAGCCACAGTTATCAAGACAGTATGGTACTGGCACAAAGACAGAAATATAGATCAATGGAACAAAATAGAAAGCCCAGAGATAAATCCACGCACATATGGACACCTTATCTTTGACAAAGGAGGCAAGAATATACAATGGATTAAAGACCATCTCTTTAACAAGTGGTGCTGGGAAATCTGGTCAACCACTTGTAAAAGAATGAAACTAGAACACTTTCTAACACCATACACAAAAATAAACTCAAAATGGATTAAAGATCTAAATGTAAGACCAGAAACTATAAAACTCCTAGAGGAGAACATAGGCAAAATACTCTCTGACATACATCACAGCAGGATCCTCTATGACCCACCTCCCAGAATATTGGAAATAAAAACAAAAATAAACAAATGGGACCTAATTAACCTTAAAAGCTTCTGCACCTCAAAGGAAACTATTAGCAAGGTGAAAATACAGCCTCCCGAATGGGAGAAAACAATAGCAAATGAAGCAACTGACAAACAACTAATCTCAAAAATATACAAGCAGCTCAACTCCAGAAAAATAAATGACCCAATCAAAAAATGGGCCAAAGAACTAAATAGACATTTCTCCAAAGAAGACATACAGATGGCTAAGAAACACATGAAAAGATGCTCAACATCACTCATTATCAGAGAAATGCAAATCAAAACCACTATGAGGTATCATTTCACACCAGTCAGAATGGCTGCAATCCAAAAGTCTACAAGCAATAAATGCTGGAGAGAGTGTGGAGAAAAGGGAACCCTCTTACACTGTTGGTGGGAATGCAAACTAGTACAGCCACTATGGAGAACAGTGTGGAGACTCCTTAAAACCTGGAAATAGAACTGCCTTATGATCCAGCAATCCCATTGCTGGGCATACACACTGAGGAAACCAGAAGGGAAAGAGATATCTGTACCCCGATATTCATCGCAGCACTGTTTATAATAGCCAGGACATGGAAGCAACCTAGATGTCCATCAGCAGATGAATGGATAAGAAAGCTGTGATACATATACACAATGGAGTATTACTCAGACATTAAAAAGAATACATTTGAATCAGTTCTAATGAGGTGGATGAACTGGAGCCCACTATACAGAGTGAAGTAAGCCAGAAAGAAAAACACCAATACAGTATACTAACACATAAATATGGAATTTAGAAAGATGGTAACAATAACCCTGTGTACGAGACAGCAAAAGAGACACTGATGTACAGAACAGTCTTATGGACTCTGTGGGAGAGGGAGAGGGTGGGAAGATTTGGGAGAATGGCATTGAAACATGTAAAATATCATGTATGAAACGAGTTGCCAGTCCAGGTTCAATGCACGATACTGGATGCTTGGGGCTAGTGCACTGGTACGACCCAGAGGGATGGTGTGGGGAGGGAGGAGGGAGGAGGGTTCAGGATGGGGAACACATGTATACCTGTGGCGGATTCATTTTTATATTTGGCAAAACTAATACAATTTTGTAAAGTTTAAAAATAAAAAAAATTTATAATTAAAAAAAAAGAAACAAGTAAAAAGTTAAATAAATAACCTAACTCTACACCTAAAGCAACTAGAAAAGGAAGAAATGAAGAACCCCAGGGTTAGTAGAAGGAAAGAAATCTTAAACATTAGGGCAGAAATAAATGCAAAAGAAACAAAAGAGACCATAGCAAGAATCAACAAAGCCAAAAGCTGGTTCTTTGAGAAGATAAATAAAGTTGACAAACTATTAGCCAGACTCATCAAGAAACAAAGGGAGCAAAATTAAATCAATAAATAAAGTTGACAAATTATTAGCCAGACTCATCAAGAAACAAAGGGAGAAAAATTAAATCAATAAAATTAGAAATGAAAATGGAGAGACCACAACAGAGAACACAGAAATACAAAGGATTATAAGAGACTACTATCAGCAACTATATGCCAATAAAATGGACAAAGTGGAAGAAATGAACAAATTCTTAAAAATACAACTTTCCAAAACTGAACCAGGAAGAAATATAAAATCTTAACAGATTCATCATAAGCAAAAAATTGAAACTGTAATGAGAAATCTTCCAGCAAAGAAAAGCCCAGGACCAGACAGTTTCACAGCTGAATTCTACCAAAAATTTAGAGAAGAGCTAACACCTATCCTGCTCAAACTCTTCCAGAAGATTGCAGAGGAAGGTAAACTTCCAAACTCATTCTATGAGGCCATCATCACCCTAATACCAAAACCTGACAAAGATGCCACAAAAAAAGAAAACTACAGGCCAATATCACTGATGAACATAGATGCAAAAATCCTTAACAAAATTCTAGCAATCAGAATCCAACAACTCATTAAAAAGATTGTACATCATGACCAAGTGGGCTTTATTCCAGGGATGCAAGGATTCTTCAATATCCATAAATCATTCAATGTAATGCACCATATTAACAAATTGAAAAATAAAAACCACATGATCATCTCAATATATGCAGAGAAAGCCTTTGACAAAATTCAACATCCATTTATGATAAAAACTCTCCAGAAAGCAGGAATAGAAGGAACATACCTCAACATAATAGAAGGTATATATGACAAACCCACAGCAAACATTATCCTCAATAGTGAAAACTTGAAAGCATTTCCTCTAAAGTCAGGAACAAGACAAGGGTGCCCAATCTCACCACTACTATTCAACATAATTTTGGAAGTTTTGGCCACAGGAATCAGAGCAAAAAAATAAATAAGAGGAATCCAAATTGGAAAAGAAGAGGTAAAACTCTCACTGTTTGCAGATGACATGATCCTCTACATAGAAAACCCTAAAGACTCCACCAAAAAATTACTAGAGCTAATCAGTGAATATAGTAAAGTTGCAGGGTATAAAATCAACACACAGAAATCTCTAATAATAAGAAAATAGAGAAATTAAGGAAATATTTCCATTCACCATTGCAACAACAACAACAACAAAAAAAATACCTAGGAATATATCTACTTAAATAAACAAAAGATCTATATATAGAAAACTATAAAACACTGGTGAAAGAAATCAAAGAGGACACTAATAGATGGAAAAATATACCATGTCCATGGATCAGAAGAATCAATATAGTGAAAATGAGTATAGTACCCAAAGCAATCTATAGATTCAATGCAATCCCTATCAAGCTACCAACGGTATTTTTCACAGAGCTAGAACAAATAATTTCACAATTTGTATGGAAATACAAAAACCTCAAATAACCAAAGCAATCTTGAGAAAGAAGAATGGAACTGGAGGAATAATCCTGCCTGACTTCAGGCTCTACTACAAAGCCACAGTCATCAAGACAGTATGGTACTGGCACAAAGACAGAAATATAGATCAATGGAACAAAATAGAAAGCCCAGAGATAAATCCACGCACATATGGACACCTTATCTTTGACAAAGAAGGCAAGAATATACAATGGAGAAAAGACAATCTCTTTAACAAGTGGTGCTGGGAAAACTGGTCAACCACTTGTAAAAGAATGAAACTAGAACATTTTCTAACACCATACACAACAATAAACTCATTATGGATTAAAGATCTTAACCTAAGACCAGCAACTATAAAACTCCTAGAGGAAAACATTGGCAAAACATTCTCTGACATAAATCACAACAGGATCCTCTATGACCCACCTCACAGAATACTGAAAAGAAAAGTAAAAATAAACAAATTGCACCTAATTAAAATTAAAAGCTTCTGCACAACAAAGGAAATTATAAGCAAGGTGAAAAGACAGCCTTAAGAATGGGAGAAAATAATAGCAAATGAAGCAACTGACAAAGAATTAATCTCAAATATATAAAAACAACTCCTGCTGCTCAATTCCAGAAAAATAAACAACCCAATCAAAAATGGGCCAAAGAACTAAACAGACATTTCTCCAAGGAAGACATACAGATGGCTAAGAAACACATGAAAAGATGCTCAACATCACTCATTATCAGAGAAATGCAAATCAAAACCACAATGAGGTACCATTTCACGCCAGTCAGAATGGCTGCTATCCAAAAGTCGACAAGCAATAAATGCTGGAGAGGGTGTGGAGAAAAGGGAACCCTCTTACCCTATTGGTGGGAATGCAAACTAGTACAGACACTATGGAGAACAGTATGGAGATTCCTTAAAAAACTGGAAATAGAACTGCCATATGACCCAGCAATCCCACTGCCGGACATACACACCGAGGAATCCAGAATTGAAAGAGACAGGTGTACCCCAATGTTCATTGCAACACTGTTTATAGTAGCCAGGACATGGAAGCAACCTAGATGTCCATCAGCAGAGGAATGGATAAGAAAGCAGTGGTACATATACACAATAGAGTATTACTCAGCCATTAAAAAGAATGCATTGAATCAGTTCTAATGAGGTGGATGAAACTGGAGCCTATTATACAGAGTGAAGTATGCCAGAAAGAAAAACACCAATACAGTATACTAATGCATAAATATGGAATTTAGAAAGATGGTAATGATAACTCTGTATGCAAGATAGCAAAGGAGACACAGATGTATAGAACAGTCTTTTGGACTCTGTGGGAGAGGGCAAGGGTGGGATGATTTGGAGAATGGCATTGAAACATGTATATTATCATATGTGAAGCGAATCGTCAGTCCAGGTTCAATGTATGATATAGGATGCTCGGTGCTGGTGCACTGGGATGACCCAGAGGGATAGTATGGGGAGGGAGGTGGGAAGGGGGTTCAGGATGCGGAAAACATGTACACCCGTGGTGAATTCATGTCAATGTATGGCAAAACCAATACAATATTTTAATGTAATTAGCCTCTAATTAAAATAAATAAATTTATGTTTAAAAAGTTTAAACAGTTTTGTGATAATTGGGGAAAAAAACAAATGTGAAATTCCACCTTCTTACACACAGATGAAAGCAAATTAATCAATTATTAATATATAGAACTTAAAACAGTTTGGTGGTTCCTAGAGGTGGGAGGTGGGGGTTGGGGAGATGGCTGAAGGTAGTTAAAGGGTAAAGACTTCCAAGTATAGGATAAATAAGCTCTGGGAATGTCATGTACAGTGGCTATAGTTATCAGAGAAGCCCATAGTTGACAAAACTGTAGTGCATATTTGAAAGTTATTAAGAGAGTTGATCTTAAAAGTTCTCATCACAAGAGATAAATTGTAACTATATGATGTCACTAATGTTAACTAAACTTATTGTGGCAATCATTTCACAGTGTATACATACATCAAATCATTATGTTGTGCACCTTGGACTAATACAATGTTATATGTTAATTATATCTCAAAAAAGAAAACTGGAAAAAAAATTAAGAAAGAAACAAAAGTCACTATTTTTATAATTCCAAAATGGTGATTGCCTTTCCAAATATGAGATCAAAACTGTGAAAAATTAATTTGAAGGTGTAGAAAAAATGATATTAAAAAGCCAAATAAATTCTAGTGTTAAATTGGAAAGAACACCTAATAAGCAAATACAACAGACTTCTCTGTAAAGTCTATGAAATTTATAATACATAGACTTTGTTATATCTACCTCGAATGCTCAGAGAACCTTTGGGCTTTACTTCCTGATTTCATTGTATTCAAAGCTAGTTACCTAGATAGTTACCTAGTTACATAGATAGACCTTCATAGGAGTGATGTATTGACATAGTTAATCTCTCTGTATATTTATTATCTTGTTGCATATGTTATTTTGAATTTTAAGTTTCTAGATGACTGGAGTTAAATCTGACTCACTTTTAATACTACCCACAACATCATAAGTTAATAAATGCTCAATAAAAACTTCATGATTATCATCTTAATAATTTGTTACTAGGAATCCCCTGGTAGTCTGCAGGTTAGGACTTGGTGCTTTTACTGCCATGACATGGATTGAATCCCTGTTTGGGGAACTTAAAGATCCTGCAGGTGTGCAGAATGCCCCCTTTTTTTTTTTTTCGTAATTAAATAATTTGTTACTAAACCATAAACTGAAAGTTTTCTCTATTTTGACAGGAATTGGCTGCCTGTGAAAACATGCTAGATGCAGTGAAGTTGACATCAAAGGGTAAGATGTTTCATGGTATTTTCAGAGCTAGAAAAAGAAACATGGCATAATGTATGCACAAAGCATTACTTGTACCTAGATATGTGGATGCTGCTGTCCTTGGTGCACAAAGAAACTGTCATTAATAGTATCTAGATGTACGGGGCAAAAACTCATATGAAATAATATTAATAGTTTTGCCAGTGCAGCAGAATATTATATTTTCCCCATTTTTAAATTATGAAATTTATAGTTAAGTCATCTTTACAGCAGCAATGGACTTCAACTTTCAATATATAAAATGAGAAGTGTAGTTGATCAAAGACAGAATAATTTAATGCCCAATATGTTAAAAGCAACATGACAGGATGAAATGGATAAAAACAAAATGACTTAAAACTATTTTCAAGGAATTTGCTACATTTGATAGCCAGCAATATTAATAGGCTCAATTCAATTCAGTTCAGTCGCTGAGTCGTGTCCGACTCTTTGAGACCTCATGAATCGCAGCACACCAGGCCTCCCTGTCCATCACCATCTCCCAGAGTTCACTCAGACTCATGTCCATCGAGTCAATGAAGCCATCCAGTCATCTCATCCTCTGTTGTCCCCTTCTCCTCCTGACCTCAATCCCTCCCAGCATTAGAGTCTATTCCAATGAGTCAACTCTTTGCATGAGGTGGCCAAAGTATTGGAGATTTAACCTCAGCATCAGTCCTTCCAATGAACACCCAGAACTGATCACCTTTAGCATGCACTGGTTGGATCTCTTTGCAGTTCAAGGGACTCTCAAGAGTCTTCTCCAATACCGCAGTTCAAAAGCATCTATTCTTTGGCGCTCAGCTTTCTTGACAGTCCAACTTTCACATCCATACATGACCACAGGGAAAACCATAACCTTGACTAGACGGACCATTGTCGGAAAAGTAACATCTCTGCTTTTCAATATGCTATCTAGGTTGCTCATAACTTTTCTTCCAAGGAGTAAGCATCTTTTAATTTCATGGCTGCAGTCACCATGTGTAGTAATTTTGGAGCCCAAAAAATAAAGTCTGACACTGTTTCCACTGTTTACTCATCTATTTGCCATGAAATGATGGTACCAGATGGCATGATCTTCGTTTTCTGAATGTTGACCTTTAAGTCAACTTTTTCACTCTCCTCTTTCACCTTCATCAAGAGGCTTTTTAGTTCCTCTTCACTTTCTGCGATAAGGGTGGTGTCATCTGCATATCTGAGGTTATTGATATTCTCCTGACAATCTTGATTCCAGCTTGTGCTTCTTCCAGCCCAGCGTTTCTCATGATGTACTCTGCATAGAAGTTAAATAAGCAGGGTGACAATATACAGCCTTGACATATTCCTTTTCCTATTTGCAACCAGTCTGTTGTTCCATGTCCAGTTCTGACTGTTGCTTCCTGACCTGCATATAGGTTTCTCAAGAGGCAGGTCAGGTGGTCTGGTATTCCCATCTCTTTCAGAATTTCCCACAGTTTATTGAGATCCACTCAGTCAAAGGCTTTGGCATAGTCAATAAAGCAGAAATAGATGTTTTTCTGGAACTCTCTTGCTTTTTCAATGATCCAGAGGATGTTGGCAATTTGATCTCTGGTTCCTCTGCCTTGTCTAAAACCAGCTTGAACATCTGGAAGTTCATGGTTCACATATTGCTGAAGCCTGGCTTGGAGAATTTTGAGCATTACTTTAATAGCATGTGAGATGAGTGCAATTGTGTGGTAGTTTGAGCATTCTTTGGCATTGCCTTTCTTTGGGATTGGAATGAAAGCTGACCTTTTCCAGTCCTGTGGCCACTGCTGAGTTTTCCAAATTTGCTGGCATATTGAGTGCAGCACTTTCACAGCATCATCTTTCAGGGTTTGAAATAGCTCAACTGGAATTCCATCACCTCCACTAGCTTTGTTTGTAGTGATACTTTCTAAGGCCCAATTGACTTCACATTCCAGGATGTCTGGCTCTAGGTCAGTGATCACACCATCATGATTATCTTGGTCATGAATGTCTTTTTCGTTGGCTAGTTTAGTTCAATTGCTCAGTTGTGTTTGACTCTTTGTGACCCCATGGACAGCAGCAAGTCAGGTTTGCCTATCCATCACCAACTCCTGGAACTTGCTCAAACTCACATCCATTGAGACAGTGGTCCCATTCAAACATCTTAACCTCTGTCATCCCCTTCCCCTCCTGCCTTCAGTCTTTCCCAGCATCAGGTTCCTCAGATCAGGTGGCCAAAGTTTTGGAGTTACAGCTTCAGCATCAGTCCTCTCAAAGAATATTCAGGACTGATTTCCTTTAGGATGGCCTGGTTGAATCTCCTTGCAGTCCAAGGGACTCTCAAGAGTCTTTTCCAACACCACATTTCAGAAGCAGCAATTCTTCTGTGCTCAGCTTTCTTTATATTCCAACTCTCACATCCATGCATGACAACTGGAAAAACCATAGTTTTGACAAGATGGACCTTTGTTGGCAAATTAATGTCTCTGCTTTTTAATATGCTGTCTAGGTTGGTCATAGCTTTTCTTCGAAGGAGCAAGCTTCTTTTAATTTCATGGCTGCAATCACCATCTGCAGTGATTTTTGGGAACCCAAGAAATTAAAGCCTATAACTGTTTCCATTGTTTCCCCATCTATTTGCCATGAAATGGTGGGGCCAGATGCCATGATCTTCATTTTTTGAATGTTGAGTTTTAAAGTCAACATTTTCACTCTCCTCTTTCACTTTTATCAAGACACACTTTAGTTCCTCTTTGATTTCTGCCATTAGGGTGGTGTCATCTGCATATCTGAAGTTATTGATATTTTTCCAGGCAATCTTGATTCCAGTTTGTGCTTCATCCAGCTTGGTATTTTGCATGGTGTACTTTGCTTATTAGTTAAATAAGCAGGGTGACAATATATAGCCTTAAAGTCCTCCTTTCCCCTTTTAAAACCGGTCTGATGTTCCATGTCCAGTTCTAACAGTTGCTTCTTGACCTGCATACAGATTTCTCAGAAGGCAGGAAAGGTGATCTGGTATTCCAGTCCCTTGGAGATTTTCTCACAGTTTGTTGTGATCCACACAGTCAAATGCTTTATTGTAGTCAATAAAGAAGTAGATGTTTTTCTGGAATTCTCTTGCTTCTTCTATGATTCAGTGGATGTTGGTGATTTGATCTCTGGTTCCTCTGCCTTTTCTAAATCCAGCTTGAACATCTGAAATTTCACAGTTTACATACTGTTAAAGCCTGGCTTGGAGAATTTTGAGCATTACTTAACTAGCGTGTGAGATGAGTGCAATTGTGCAGTAGTTTGAGCATTCTTTGGCATTGCCTTTCTTTGGGATTGGAATGAAAACTGACCTTTTCCAGTCCTGTGGCCACTGCTGAGTTTTCCAAATTTGCTAGCATATTGAGTGAAGCACTTTCACAGCATCATCTTTTAGCATTTGAATAGCTCAACTGGAATTCCATCACCTCCACTAGCTTTGTTTGTAGTGATGCTTCCTAAGGCCCACTTGACTTCACATTCCAGGATATCTGGCTCTAGTTGAGTAATCACAGCATCATGATTATCTGGGTCATGGAGATCTTTTTTTGTATAGTTCTTCTGTGTATTCTTGCCACCTCTTCTTAATATCTTCTGTTTCTGTTAGGTCCATACCATTTATGTCATTTATTGTGCCCATCTTTGCATGAAATGTTCCCTTGGTATCTCTAATTTTCTTGAAGAGATCTCTAGTCTTTCCATTCTATTGTTTTCCTCTATTTCTTTGCATTGATCACTGAGGAAGACTTTCTTATCTGTCCTTGCTATTCTTTGGAATTCTGCATCTTTCTTTTTCTCCTTTGCCTTTAGCTTCTCTTCTTTTCACAGCTATTTGTAAGGCTTTCTCAGACAACCATTTTGCTTTTTTTGCATTTCTTTTTCTTGGGGATGGTCTTGATCCCTGCCTCCTGTACAATGTCACAAACCTCCGTCCATAGTTCTTCAGACTCTATCTATCAGATCTAATCCCTTTAATCTATTTGTCACTTTCAGTGCATAATCGTAAGGGATTTGATTTAGGTCATACCTGACTGGTCTAGTGGTTTTACCTACTTTCTTCAATTTAAGTGTGAATTTGCAATAAAGAGTTCATGATCTGAGCCACAGTCAGCTCCTGGTCTTGTTTTTGCTGACTGTATAGAGCTTCTCCATTTTTGGCTGCAAAGAACATAATCAGTCTGATTTCAGTGTTGACCATCTGGTGATGTCCATGTGTTGCATTGTCTCCCATGTTGTTGGAAGATGATGTTTGCTATGACTAGTGTGTTCTCTTGGCAAAACTCTATTAGCCTTTGCTCCACATCATTTCGTACTCCAAGGCTAAATTTGCCTGTTACTCCAGGTATCTCTTGACACCCTACTTTTGCATTCCTCTCCCCTATGATAAAAATGACATCTTTTTTGGGTGTTAGTTCTAGAATGTCTTGTAGGTCTTCATAAAATCTACAAGAGGATGAATTAGAACATTTTATGCAGGGAATGAGAGAAGAAATGAAATGATTAAAGTGTACAGTCCCTGACTTACATATAGTATGACTTTAGGATTTTTGGACTTTATAATGGTTGAAAAGAAGTACACATTCAATAGAAACTGTACCTCATATTTGGAAGTTTCTCCTTTACCTGGGCTAGCTATATGGATAAAATGCTTTCTTATGATGCTAGGCCGAAGCAGTGAGCTGCAGCTCCTTGTCAGTGTTGTGATCATGAGGGTAAATAACTGATACATTTACAACCATTCTGTACCCGTACAGCCATTCTGTTTTCACTCAGTATTCAATAAATTACACGAGATACTCAATACTAAAGTATTCTAAAATAGGCTTTGTGTTAGATAATTTTGCCCCACTCTAGGTTAGTGTAAGGGCTTCTTCTGTGGCATTAGTGGTAAAGAACCTGCCTGGCAATGCAGGAAATAATAAGATGTGTGTTCAATCCCTGGGTCAGGAAGATCCCCTGGAGAAGGATATGGCAACCCACTCCAGTATTATTGCCTGGAGAATCCCATGGACAGAGGAGCCTAGCGGGCTGCAGTCCATAGGGTCACAAAGAGTCGGACCCAACTGAAACGACTTAGCATGCAGGCTAATCTAAGTGCTCTCAGCAGGTTTAAGGTAGTGAAGTGAAAGTCATTCAATCGTGTCTGACTCTTTGCGACCCCATGGACTATAAAATCCATGGTATTCTCCAGGCCAGAATACTGGAGTGGGTAGCTGTTCCCTTCTCCAAGTGATCTGCCTAACCCAGGGATCAAACCCAGGTCTCCAACATTGCAGGCAGATTCTTTATCAGCTGAGCCACAAGGGAAACCCAAGAATACTGGAGTGGGTAACCTATCCCTTTTCCAGTGGATCTTCCCGACCCAGGAATCGAAGCGGGGTCTACTTCATTGCAGGCAGACTCTTTACCAGCTGAGATACCAGGGAAGCCCCAGGTTTAAGGTAGGTTTAGGTTTAGGCTAAACTATGATGCTCAATAGTTTGAATATATTAAATGCATTTTTGATTTTTTGACATTTTCCACTTATGATTGGTTTATCAGGATATAACCCTATCTTAGGTCAAGTGAAGTCTTGACCTAGATAAAATTACACACTTGGAATTCCAAATGAATTTGAGCATCAGCTTCATCACTCCTGTGAAAGAGGATGTTAGAATATTTATTGAGATGACAGTGAATCTTCAGATCACTTTGGATAATATTGACATCTTAACAATGTTAATTTAAATCTTGTCTATGAACACAGGATAACTTTTAACTTTTTTAGGTCTTTAATTTCTTTCAGCAATGTTTTATAGTTTTTTGTATGTATTTCACCTCCTTGGGTAGATTTATTTCTAGGTATTTAGTTATTTTTTAGGGGTGGTTGTAAATGGAATTGCTTTTTAAATTGACTTTTTGGTTTGTTCTTTGCTGGTGTATAGCAATACAAATGATTTTTGTTTGTTGATCTTGTAGCCAGCAACTTTGCTGAATTTGTGTTAGTAGCTTTCCTTTGGATTCTTTGGGATGGTCTATAAGTAGGCTTATGTCATCAGAAGATAAGGGCTTCCCAGGTGGTGTTAGTGATAAAGAACTTGCCAATGCAGGAAACGTGAGATGATCCCTTGGAAAAAGGCGTGGCAAACCACTCTAGTATTCTTGCCTGGATAGAGATCGTTTTACCTCTTCCTTTCTTATTGGGATGGCTTTTATTTCTTTTTCTTGTATAATATCTCTAGCTATAACTTCCAGTGCAATGTTGAATAGCAATGTTGAGACTGGGCATCCTGTCAGTTGCCTTTTCTGTAACAATTGAGATGGTCCTATGCTCTTTTTCCCCCTTTGTTCTGTTAACACGATTGATTTCCTTATACTGAACCATCCTTTCATTCCTAGGATGAATCACACTTGGTCATAGTGAATGATCCTATTAATATGCTGTTGGGTTCAATTTGCTATTAATATTTTGTTGAGTACTTTTGCATCTGTATTAATAAGGGATATTGGTCTTTAATTTTCTTGTGATGTCTTTCTCTGTATTTGGTATCAGAATAATGTTGACTTCATAAAATGAGTTAGAAAAAGTTCCCTCCTCTTCAATTTTTGGGGAAGAGTTTGAGAAAGATTGGTGTTAATTCTTTAAATGTTTGGTAGAATTCCCCAGTGAAACCATCTGGTGGTCCCTGACTTTTCTTTGTTGGGAGATTTTTTATTATTATTATTGATTCAAATTCTTGTTATAGTGCTGTTTAGATTTTATTTCTTCTTGAATTCATAAGTTTCAAGGAATCTGTTCATTTCTTTTTGGCTATCTAATTTGTTGGTGTACAATTCACAGTACTTATAATCCTTTTTATCTCTGTAAGGTCAGTGGATTTTAATTATCTGCCATCTTTTTTTTTTTTTTCCCTCTCTCTCTTTTTCAGTCTACCTATAAATCTGTTGACTTTTTCAAATAACCAAATTTTGGTTCCATCGACTTTCTTATTGCATTTCTATCTTCTATTTAATTTAATCTCCTTTCTAATCTTTATTGTCTTCTTTCTGCTAGTTCTGGTTACTAAGGTGTTAGAATAAGTTATTGCTTGAAGCCTTTCTTTTCTTTCTTTCTTTTTTTTAATGTTGGCATTTCCAACTATAAGTTCCCCTCTGAGCACTTCTTTCACTGAATCTCATAAGTTTTATATGTTGTGTTTTCCTTCTCATTCATTTCTTTTTTTCTGATTTTTCTTTTTACTTCTACTTAGCCATTAGTTGTTTGAGTGTATTGTTTAATTTCCACATATTTGTGAATTTCCTAGTTTCCTTCTGTTGATTTCTAGTTTCAATCTATTGTGATTGGAAAAGATACTCTGTATGGTTTTGACCTTTCAAAATGTATTAACACTTGATTTTTGGCCTAACATGTGGTCTATCCTTAAAAAAAAAAAAAAAAGAGAAAGTTCAATAAAAATGTGTATATGTTTTTGGGTCACGTGTAATACTTCTGTTAGGGGTCCAGTTGTTCTATAGCTTTGTTCATATAATCTATCAATATTAATGTATTTATCATTGTTCTGGTTGTTCAGTATATTATTGAAATTGATGTCATGAAGTTCCCTACTATTATTTTAGAGCAGTCTCTATCTTCAATTCTGTCAATATTTGCTTCATATACTTCGGAGCTCTGATGTTTGGTGCATAAGTGTTTATAAATGTTATATCTTCTTGCTGAATTGAACTTTCTATCATTATTTAATATCCTTCTCTCCTGTAACATTTTTCTACTTAAAGTCTATTTTGTGTTATATTAGTACAGCCATTCCAGCTTTTTTTTTTGGTTACTATTTGCATTAAATGTCTTTTTCCTTCATTTCACTATCAACCTTCTTGTGTTTATTAAAATTATTTTTATTTTAAAAATATTTTAATTGGTGGATAATTACTTTACAATATTGTGATGGCTTATGCCATATATCAACATGAATCAGCCATAGGCATATATGTGACCCCTCCCTCTTGAATCTCTCTCCCTCCTCCCTCCCCACCCCATCCCTCCAGGTTATCACAGAGCACCAGCTTTGGTTACCTGCATAGAACCTATTATACAGAGTGAAGTAAGTCAGAAAGACAAATGTTGCATACTAAGCATATATATAGAATCTAGAAATTTATTTTTAATTGGAGGATAATTGCTTTACAATGTTGTGTTGATTTCTGCCATACAGCAACAGCAATCAATACTATATATTCTTGTTTTTGTTTTTGTTTTTAATCTAGAGTCTCTTATAAGGGTTTCCCTAGTGGCCCAGTTGGTAAAGAGTCTGCCTGCATTGTGGGAGAGTTGGGTTCAATCCCTGGCTTGGGAACATCCCCTGGAGAAGGAAATGGCAACCCACTCCAGTATTCTTGTCTGGAGAATTCCATGGACAGAGGAGCCTCGTGGGCTACAGTCCATGGGGTCACAAAGAGTTGGACTTGACCTTTTTAATAGTCAGTCTCTTATAGATAGCATATAGTTGGGTCATGCTTTTTTTTTAAAATCCATTCTGCTAATCTCTGTATTTTGATTAGGACATTTAATCCACTTATATTTAAAGTAATTACTGACAAGGAGGGACTTCTGACATTTTCCCATTTGTTTTCTATATAGTTTTTGGTCCTTCATTTCCACATTTCTACCTTCTTTTTATTTTTGCAGTAAAATGTTTTGATTCTCTTCTCATTTCCTTAGGTGTATATTCTATAGATATTTTCTTTGATGTTATCACAGGGATTATATTTATTAAGTTGGCTAAAAATATTTGTTCAGGTTTTATGGAAAAACCCAAATGACCTTTTGGCCAACTCAATAACATCTAAAAGTTGTAATAGTAAAATTTGTATTTATATTAGCTTAATGTCAATAGTGTGCAAAAACTCTTCCCTTATATATCTCCATTCCCCCTTTTTAAGTTATTGATGTCACAGATTACATCTTCATACATTGTGTGCCCAAGAACAAACATTAATGACTAATTTTATGCACTTGTCTTTTAAATCATGTAGAAAATATAAAGTAGAACTATAAATAAATTTGAGGTAACACTAATTTTTTATAATTGCTCATATGTTTACCTTTAACTAGGCACCATTATCTTTATTTCTTCATATGGCTTTGAGTTATTACCTATTTTCCTTCCATTTCAACCTGAAGGACTCCTGAAAGACTCCATTTCGTGCAGGGCAGGCCTAGTGATAATGATTTCTTCAGCTTCTTCTTCTTCTTCTTTTTTTTTTTTAGTTTGGTGGAGAACTGGGGATATCTTAATTTCTCCCTCATTTTTGAAGGATTTTTTGGTGCATATAGAATTCTTAGTTAAGTTTCTGCACTCTTCCTCTCCTCCCCTGTCCTCTGTACTGGCTGCCAAGGTTTCTGATGAGAAATCAGATGATAATCTTATTGAGGATCCATTGTATGTGACAAGCTATTTCTGTCTTGCTGCTTTCAAGATTTTCTCTTTAATTATGTGTTTTGGTATTGATCTTTTGGGGCTTATACTACTTGGAGTTTGTTGAACTTGGATTTGTAAAATGATATATTGCATCCAATTTGGGAAGTTTCCAGTCATTATTCAAATATTCTTTTTTCCTTACTTTCTCTCTTCTCCTTCTGAGAGTCCCATAATACATATGTTGGTGTGCTTGATGGTGTTACACAGATACCTTAGGCTTTTTACTTTTCTTCATCTTTTTTTTTTTTTGTTTCCTCAGACTTGATAATTTAAATTATCCTATCTTTAAGTTCATTGATTCTTTTTTCAGCTTGCTTAGAAATTTGGATTTTGAACCCCTGCAGTGCACTTCTATTATACTTTTCAGCTTCAGAATTTTTTGGTGGGGATTATTCTTTATAATTTCTATTTCTTTACTGATATTTATACTTTGTTTATACATCTTTTTCCTTTGTGCATGTCTCCCTTTAGCTATTTGAGTACATTTAAGACAGTTGTTTAAAAGTGTTTGTTGATGATCGAGTGGGTGGGGGTAGTTGGAAGCCACCACTAGGCTGATGGCTGAATTTCACCAAAATTAACTGCAATTTATCAGTCAAGCTGTCCTCTGGAAGCTGCAAGTACACAGCAAAAGAGACACTGATGTATAGAACAGTCTTATGGACTCTGTGGGAGAGGGAGAGGGTGGGAAGATTTGGGAGAATGGCATTGAAACATGTAAAATATCATGTATGAAACGAGATGCCAGTCCAGGTTCGATGCACGATACTGGATGCTTGGGGCTAGTGCACTGGGACGATCCAGAGGGATGGTATGGGGAGGGAGGAGGGAGGAGGGTTCAGGATGGGGAACACATGTATACCTGTGGTAGATTCATTTTGATATTTGGCAAAACTAATACAATTATGTAAAGTTTAAAAATAAAATAAAATTTAAAAAAAAATAAACTCTAGTTCCAAAATATTCACTTTAGGCAGTTTATGCCTGTACAATTGTTGTACACGTGAAGAAAGGAATTCTGGGATTGCCAACTCCACTATCTTCCTTCTCTTTACTCTAAACTTTCTAATATATTTTATGTGAATCAATATTTCAGATTTACTCAGGGATGGCTTTGGGGACAATCCCCTTTTCTACTGTCTGATTGCAGAAGTACAGAATCATCAAAAACCATCAGGTAAAATAAACTTCCATTTTTCAATTTAATCAAGAGTATATTTTCTCTACCCTGAAAACAAAGTACAGTTTGATAGCATACAGTTACTCTTAAGCCAAGGAGATGAGTGTAAGTACATAAACTAAGTCTTGCTTTCTGAAAGAGAAAATGTGTGGTATGTATTTATGTTGGACTTCCCAGGTGGCACTAGTGGTAAAGAACCAGCCTGCCAATGCACAAGACATGAGAAACAGGTTCAATCCCTGGGTCAGGAAGATCCCCTGGAGAAGGATATGGCAACCTACTCCAGTATTCTTGCCTGGAGAATCTCATGGACAGAGGAGCCTGGTGGGCTACAGTCCATGGGGTCACAAAGAGTCGGACAAAACTGAAGTGACTTAGTATACAGCACACATGCATTTATGTTTGTATATGCATAGAAACAAATTAGGAAGAATGTACTCCACACTGTTAAAAGATGGGTTAGCTCTTAAATGTTGTATTATAAGGACTTAAACCTTCTTTATTACATATTTCTGTATTTAAAATTTTGGCCAGCAAGCTTTTATTACTTTAATAGATAAAAATAAACACAAAGATATTCCATTTTGGAGGAAAGAACATTGTAAGATTCAATGATTTAACTTCTTTATACCCTATCTTTCCTCTTCCTAGGTAAAGTGACTGTTGGATTTGCCATGTACTACTTTACTTACGACCCCTGGATTGGCAAGTTACTTTACCTAGAGGACTTTTATGTCATACAAGCTTACCGAGGTCAGGTAACACATAGTATTACTTATATTTTAAAAATTAAAATGGTATATTTAAAGGAGTTTTAGTATAAATATGCTGTTTAAGTTAGTTTATGTAAATACTTTCTATTTCATTAGACTGATTACTATCCTAGTTATCCTAGCATATGGTGTGGTGAAGACTCAATCACAGATTAGAAAAGATTTATTAGTTCCCATCAAGGCTTGAATAAGCCAAGTTATCATAGCTATATTTTTATCTTTTTTTTTTTGTTTTCTTTTTTTTTTAAGCTATTTTTTTAATCTCTAAAACATGCTTTTATATTTTGTGTTGATTTGTCTAAAATGAATAAGAAATATATTCCGTGATAAGATGATAGTGACAAGGACTCATTTCCTCTTCACTGATCTTTAAAATAAATCCAAAGTCTTTTCCATTACCTTTGGAACCACATTCCATTTCGGAAAAAGAGATATGGAAAGCATTCATGAGCTGAATTTCAACACAAGCTATTATGAATATGTAACAACCAGATAACAGGCTTTAAACTAAAGCAAACAAATTGTTAAGTGGAATTTTTCAACATTTTTTTTCGTTTTGTATTATCTATTGAAAAGGTCTAGGTATTGGAGCTGAAATGCTGAAGAGGCTAAGTCAGGTATACATTACAGTTACTATTGTTATTCTATATGTTATCCTTTTCTTCATCAAATGTTATTATTTAACATTGCATAGATACTTTATCTTAACATCAAAACATAATCTCAAAATATACTTAATTTTTTCCCAATTAAACAGGTTTTCAAATTAGGTCTTATTTGACATGTTTAAAAGCTGATATAATCCACAACCACATTATATACCCTTTTGCTACAAAGCAGAAGCAAGCAAAAGGGAGATTAGAAGGCAATTTACCCATAAAATGTGTCTACAGTATGAATATGCTGCTGCTGCTAAGTCGCTTCAGTCGTGTCTGACTCTGTGCGACCCCATAGACGGCAGTTCCCCAGGCTCCCCCATCCCTGGGATTCTCCAGGCAAGAACACTGGAATGGGTTTGCATTTTCTTCTCCAATGCATGATAGTGAAAAATTAAAGTGAAGTCGCTCAGTCATGTCCGACTCTTAGCGATCCCATGGACTGCAGCTTACCAGTCTGCTCCGTCCATGGGATTTTCCAGGCAAGAGTACGGGAGTGGATTGCCATATCTTTGCCACAGTATAAAAAGATTCTTTTGCATTTCAGAAATACATATAGGTTAACTTTTTCTGTAGAATAAAGAAAAAAAGCTGAATTTATTTTGGACTTCTAAAGAAAGGGTTTTAAAACTCAACAGTACATTTTTTATTTTTACAGATTTAGAGAACTCCAAGAGATAACTATTGCATTATTATTTGGAAGTATTTTACACACACACACAGTGCCTTGCATATAGTAGATTTTCCATAAAATAAATGTGATAATGAAGATTATACTTTTAAATAAAAGTAATGTCTGTTTGTTTTTAAACAGATAGCCATCAGAAGGCAGTGTAACTGCATGCACTTTCTTGTCGTCATTTGGAACCAGGCTTCTATCGACTACTACACTCGTCGAGGGGCTTTAGACCTTTCTTCCGAGGAGGGCTGGCATCTGTTCAGGTTTAACAGAGAAGAACTCATGGACATGGCAGGGGAAGAGTGAAAGGTGACTTATCACTTGTCCCAATATAGGCTCCAACATCTGAATGTTAACAACTTGTCCCAATATAGGCTTCAACATCTGAATGTCGCCTAAATCCAACAGCAATTTGACTGTCGTATAATACAGCAAGTGAACAAACTCTGGCTTCAGCAGATCTTTGAAACAGATTTTGTAGATACAACTTGCCATTATCTGAATTAACATACTAATGGTTAGTAGCAGAGCTGATAACCCAAAAGAGAAGATAATTCAAAAATAACTTATACTTGGCTTTAGGATATTTATTTTTCTACTTACTGTATCCTATGAAATTTCAAATGCTTATATTTTCATATTGTAACACATCTGAAATTTGGATAAATATTATGATCAACTGGCAACACTTTTCCCTTTGAGGTCTTGGATTTGATGAAATACTGTACATTTGGTCACAAACAGATCTGAGGTAAAAAAAAATATATAAAATGCTAAAGCTAAATTATGAAAAGCTTACCTATGAATAACTAGTAAATGAACTGCTTTCCCAACTTGAGCAGATCAAGGACCACTGCCTTGACTTCATCTTGGAACTACATTACATCTCTGTCTTTATCTTGGAACTAAATTCTATCTCTGAGAAACCAACTTTTGTTGTAACTATCTTAGGGAAGATATTACATAGTACACTGTATCTGTGTATGTTTCTATCCTTTCTAGTAGGATATAAGCCTTTTGATAGAATTATAATTATTTTTTCACCCTATATTACAACCACCATGTGAGTACCTACTACATACTAGGTATTATGGGTATAAAAGCTATGAAGTGAAAGTGAAAGTCGCTCAGTTGTGTCCACCTCTTTGTGACCGTATGGACTATAGCCCATCAGGCTCCTCTGTGGAATTCTCCAGGCAAGAATACCAGAGTGGGCAAGTTGCCATGAGCTTCTCCAGGGGATCTTCCCAACCCAGGGATCGAACCCAGGTCTCCTGCACTGCAGGCCAATCCTTCACCATTTAAGCTACCTGAGAAGCCCATTTAAAAAGCTATACAAAGATGATTCAGTTATACCACAAGGAGCCTTGTAAATTTAAAAAAAAAAAAAAAAAAAACTAATCTAGTTTTAGTTTTTATTTATTTTAATTAGAGGCTA
This sequence comes from Bos indicus, assembly GCF_029378745.1. Taxonomy (NCBI): domain Eukaryota; kingdom Metazoa; phylum Chordata; class Mammalia; order Artiodactyla; family Bovidae; genus Bos; species Bos indicus. Next base: position 72,975,185 of record NC_091789.1, read on the forward strand.
ATTACTTTACAATATTGTATTGGTTTTGCCATACATCAACAGGTGTACACGTGTTCCCAATCCTGAACACCCCTCCCACCTCCCTCTGGGTCATCCCAGTGCACCAGCCTCAAGCATCCTGTATCCTGCACCAAATCTGGACTGGTGATTCGTTTCTTATATGATATTATATATGTTTTAATGCCATTCTCCCAAATCATCCCCCCGTGCCTCTCCCACAGAGTCCAAAAGACTGTTGTATACATCTATGTCTCTTTTGCTGTCTCGCATACAGGGTTATTGTTACCATCTTTCTAAATTCCATATATATGCATTAGTATACTGTATTGGTGTTTTTCTTTCTGGCTTACTTCACTCTGTATAATAGGCTCCAGTTTCATCCACCTCATTAGAACTGATTCAAATGTATTCTTTTTAATGGCTGAGTAATACTCCATTGTGTATGTGTACCACTGCTTTCTTATCCATTCATCTGCTGATGGGCATCTAGGTGGCTTCCATGTCCTGGCTATTATAAACAGTGCTGCGATGAACACTGGGGTGCACATGTCTCTTTCGATTCTGGTTTCCTCAGTGTGTATGCCCAGCAGTGGGATTGCTGGGTCATATGGCAGTTCTATTTCCAGTCATTTAAGGAATCTCCACACTGTTCTCCATAGTGGCTGTACTAGTTTACATTCCCACCAACAGTGTAAGAGGGTTCCCTTTCCTCCACACCCTCTCCAGCATTTATTGCTTGTAGACTTTTGTATTGCAGCCATTCTGACTGGCATGAAATGGTACCTCATTGTGGTTTTGATTTGCATTTCTCTGATAATGAGTGATGTTGAGCATGTTTTCATGTGTTTGTTAGCCATCTGTATGTCTTCTTTGGAGAAATGTCTATTTAGTTCTTTGGCCCATTTTTTGATTGGGTCGTTTATTTTTCTGGAATTGAGCTGCAGGAGTTGCTTGTATATTTTTGAGATTAGTTGTTTGCCAGTTGCTTCATTTGCTATTATTTTCTCCCATTCTGAAGGCTGTCTTTTCACCTTGCTTATAGTTTCTTTTGTTGTGCAGAAGCTTTTAATTTTAATTAGGTCCCATTTGTTTACTTTTGCTTTTATTTCCAATATTCTGGGAGGTGGGTCATAGAGGATCCTGCTGTGATTTATGTCGGAGAGTATTTTGCCTATGTTCTCCTCTAAGAGTTTTATAGTTTCTGGTCTTATGTTTAGATCTTTAATCCATTTTGAGTTTATTTTTTGTGTATGGTGTTAGAAAGTGTTCTAGTTTCATTCTTTTACAGGTGGTTGACCAGATTTCCAAGCAGCACTTGTTAAAGAGACTGTCTTTTCTCCATTGTATATTCTTGCATTCTTTGTCAAAGATAAGCTGTCCATAGGTGCATGGGTTTATCTCTGGGCTTTCTATTTTGTTCCATTGATCTATATTTCTGTCTTTGTGCCAGTACCATACTGTCTTGATGACTGTGGATTTGTAGTAGAGCCTGAAGTCAGGCAAGTTGATTCCTCCAGTTCCATTCTTCTTTCTCAAGATTGCTTTGGCTATTCGAGGTTTTTTGTATTTCCATACAAATTGTGAAATTATTTGTTCTTGCTCTGTGAAAAATACCATTGGTAGCTTGATAGGGATTGCATTGAATCTATAGATTGTTTTGGGTAGTATACTCATTTTCACTATATTGATTCTTCCGATCCATAAACATGGTATATTTCTCCATCTATTTGTTTCCTCTTTGATTTCTTTCACCAGTGTTTTATAGTTTTCTATATATAGGTCTTTAGTTTCTTTAGGTAGATATATTCCTGAGTATTTTATTCTTTTCGTTGCAATGGTGAATGGGACTGTTTCATTAATTTCTCTTTCTATTTTCTCATTATTAGTGTATAGGAATGCAAGGGATTTCTGTGTGTTGATTTTTTATCCTATAACTTTACTATATTCATTGATTAGCTCTAGTAATTTTCTGGTGGAGTCTTTAGGGTTTTCTATGTAGAGGATCATGTCATCTGCAAACAGTGAAAGTTTTCCTTCTTATTTTCCAATTTGGATTCCTTTTCTTTCTTTTTCTGCTCTGATTGCTGTGGCCAAAGCTTCCAAAACTATGTTGAATAGTAGTGGTGCGAGTGGGCACCCTTGTCTTGTTCCTAACTTTAGGGGAAATGCTTTCAATTTTTCAACATTGAGGATAATGTTTGCTGTGGGTTTGTCATATATAGCTTTTATTATGTTGAGGTATGTTCCTTCTATTCCTGCTTTCTGGAGAGTTTTTATCATAAATGGATGTTGAGTTTTGTCAAAGGCTTTCTCTGCATCTATTGAATTAATCATATGGCTTTTATTTTTCAATTTGTTAATGTGGTGTGTTACATTGAGTGATTTGTGAATATTGAAGAATCCTTGCATCCCTAGGATAAAGCCCACTTGGTCATGGTATATGATCTTTTTAATGTGTTGTTGGATTCTGATTGCTTGAATTTTGTTAAGGATTTTTGCATCTATTTTCATCAGTGATATTGGCCTGTAGTTTTCTTTTTTTGTGGGATCTTTGTCAGGTTTTGGTATTAGGGTGATGATTACCTCATAGAATGAGTTTGGAAGTTTACCTTCCTCTGCAATTTTCTGGAAAAGTTTGAATAGGATAGGTGTTAGCTCTTCTCTAAACTAGTTTTATTTTTATAATAAATTATGTGGGCTATCACAGCCATAAATACCAAATGTAAGGGAATGTATAGGAGAGTATCTAAATCCTACCCTGGGGAACTGAGAAAGGATGTGTTTGAATTATAAGTAGGAAGTTGGAATGAAGCATGTGTGATGAGACAAAAACAACTCTGAGACACTAGCACAGGCAGAGAAAGAGGTAATAAAAGAGCAAAGCATGTTTATGAAGCAAGTTGTGTTATAGATAACATACTGGGCAGACCAAAAAGTTTGTTCAAGTTTTTCTGTACAGTTTTATGGAAAAACCCAAATTAACTTTTTGGCCAACCCAATATAATATACTTGATAGTAGGGTGGGTGGGGAGAGGGAAGGAAGGATTAAAGTTTAGCTGGGATCATATATGAAGGCCTTGTATGTCATGCTAATGGGTCTTGATTTGATTCTGTAGACAATGTTGAGTCACTGAAGATCTCAGGAAGACAACTATGTCATAATAATCTGATAGATGGGTTAGAAGAATAGGGTAGCAGACATTATATATTAACTTAAACTCAACACCATTCCAAATCCCTTACCACTTGCCTTTCTCTTCATAGACAAAAATGTAATTTGCCAACCTTAAATTTGACTTACAAGACAAATTCTGGTTAAGGTACAGACAGAAGTCTTTTGAGAGGGATTCTAAGAAATAATTTAATTCTCTGATTAGAGGGAGTCAGAAGTATCTGGTACAGTTTTTTGTAACCCCTTTTCCTACTTTGAATGTGTGTGTTCCCGAGAGGTAGGGGAGCCATTTTGTGATCATGAGGTGACAAATCAACATGCTAAAGAGTAGAGCAGAAAGAGAAATATATCTAGATCCTTGATGACACCAATGAGTCACTATACCAACTCTGTACTGACCAATTCCAGACTTTAAACAGACTCATTTATTTAAGTAGCTACAGTTAACTGGTTTACTGTTACTTATAAGCAGAATGCAATGTTAAGTGACAGAAAGCAAGACTGATGGCAAGCAGATTGATGAGAAGCATATATAATAATCCAGGAAGTGATGATGAAGACCTGAATGAGAGTAAGGATTAGAGAAAGTACAATCGATTTGAGAAACACAGAAGTGAGAGAGATGTAGAGACAATTTAATTTTAGGTCTTTTGATATCAGGGCTTCCCAGGTGGCTCAGTGGTAAAGAATTCGCCTGACAATGTAGAAGATGCAGGTAGACCTGGGTTCGATCCACTGGAGGAGTGAATGGCAACTCACTCCAGTATTCATGCCTGAAGAATCCCATGGACAGAAGAGCCTGGCCTCCTGAGAAACCTGTATGCAGGCCAAGAAGCAACAGTTAGAACCAGACATGGAACAACAGACTGGTTCCAAATTGGGAAAAGAATATGTCAAGGCTGTATATTGTCACCATGCTTATTTAACTTATATGCAGAGTACATCATGTGAAATGCCAGGCTAGATGAAGCATAAGCTAGAATCAAGATTACAGGGAGAAATATCAATAACCTCAGATATGCAGATGACACCACCCTAATGGCAAAAAGCCAAGAGGAACTAAACAGCGTATTGATGAAGGTGAAAGAGGAGAGTAAAAGAGCTAGCTTAAAACCCAACACTGAGAAAACTAAGAGCATGACATCTGGTCCCATCAGTTCATGGCAAATAGATGGGGAAACAATGGAAACAGTGACAGACTTTGTTTTCTTGGGCTCCAAAATCACTGCAGCCATGAAATTAATGCAGCTCCTTGGAAGAAAAGCTATGACAAACCTATGCTGTGCTGTGATTAGTTGCTCAGTCATGTCCAACTGTTTGTAACCCCAGGGACTGTAGCCTTCCAGCCTCCACTGTCCATGTGGATTCTCCAGGCAAGAATGCTGAGTGGGTTGCCATGCCCTCCTCCATGAGATCTTCCCAACCTAGAGATCAAACTCAGGTTTCTTACATTGCAGATGGATCTTATCTATTAAAAAGCAGAGACATCACTGTGCTGATAAAGGTCCATCTAGTCAAAGCTATGGTTTTTCCAGTAGTCATGTATGGATGTGAGAGTTGGACTATAAAGAAGACTGAGTGCCAAAGAATTGATGCTTTTGAACTGTGGTGTTGGAGAAGACTCTTGAGAGTCCCTTGGACTGCAAGGAGATCCAACCAGTCAATCCTAAAGGAAATCGATCCTGAATGTTCATCAGAGGGACTAATTCTGAAGCTCCAATACTTTGGCCACCTGATGCGAAGAGCCAACTCATTAGAAAAGATGCTGATGCTGGAAAAGATTGAAGGCAGGAGGAGAAAGGGATGACAGAGTATAAGATGGCTGGATGGCATCGCTGACTCAACGGACACGAGTTTGAGCAGGCTCTGGGAGATGGTGAAGGACAAGGAGGCCTGGAGTGTTGCAGTTCCATGGGGTCACAAAGAGTCAGACACGACTAAGTGACTGAACAACTATTGATATTGAGAATCTCTATGGGATATACAGGGCTTTCCAGGTGGTGCTAGTGGTAAAAGAACCTGCCTGCCAATGAAGGAGACATAAGAGATGTGGGTTCGATCCCTGGCTTGGGAAGAACCCCTGGAGGAGGGCCTGGCAACTCACTCCAGTATTCTTGCCAGGAGAATCCCAGGGTTTCTGGAGAATCCCTGTGGGCTACAGTCCATAGGGTCACAAAGAGTCAGACATGACTGAAGCAACTTAGCACACATGCACATATGGATATAAGATAGACATGACTAATAATTAGAAAGATAGATACACACTTCTGGAGAAATATGCAAGATGGAAATATTAATAATAAGGACATATAAATGATGCTTGAAGTCAGTGAAGTATATTGAATGGAAATGAGAAAGCATTGAATGAGAAAAGACAAGAAATGCAAACTGAGGAGCCTTAACATGTAAGGGATTCAAAGCAAGAGAACAATGAGTAACAAGAGGAGCAGGAATAACACTAAAAGGAGGACTCATTTTTAGGAGGGAGTAGTTATGAGTCAATCATTACATAAAATTCAAGTAGGTAAAGAGGATGAGATTACTAGATAGCATCACTAACTCAATGAACATGAATTTGAGCAAACTCTGGGAGATAGTGAAGGATAGGGAGACCTGTCTATGGGTCACAAAGAATCAGACAAAATTTACTGAAAAACAACATAGAGGCAAAGGTGTAGCAAGTTATAGAGGAATTGAAATTGAGAACTTAAGAAAATGACATTAATTACTGTTTTATGAAGTCTGAAAATCATAGGAAAGAGAAAGAAAAGAGAGCTCAAGAGGAAGAGGGAGTTATGGAAAGGTTTTTGCTACTGTTGTTTTTGGATAAAGAGGATGTGAAGCTGTTAGAGACTGAGGAAAAGAAATCAGTTAAAAGAGAAACAAAAGACTGAAAATTAAACAGGATGGAATACGGTACTAGAAAAGACGGGAAGGAGATCTGGAACACAAATAGAAACATCAACTTTAGAAAAGGGGGATGCATGGCTGAAAAAAGGTAAGCATTGAAAACAGATGGGAAGAAGTTGGGAAAGATTGTGTCTAATAACTTATTTTTGTCCTCTGAGTAATAGGATACATAGTCTTCTTTGGCAGGTATAGGAGGCTTCAGAATAAGAAAAAAGCAAGAGAGTTCCAGAAAAACATCTATTTCTGCTTTATTGACTATGCCAAAGCCTTTAATTGTGTGGATCACAATAAACTGTGGAAAATTCTGAAAGAGATGGGAATACCAGACCACCTGACCTCCCTCTTGAGAAACCTATATGCAGGTCAGGAAGCAACAGTTAGAATGGACATGGAACAACAAACTGGTTCCAAATAGGAAGAGGAGTACATCAGGGCTGTATATTGTCAACCTGCTTATTTAACTTATATGCATAGTACATCGTGAGAAACACTGGACTGGAAGAAGCACAAGCTGGGATCAAGACTGCCAGGAGAAATATCAATAACGTCAGATATGCAGATGACACCACGCTTATGGCAGAAAGTGAAGAGGAACTAAAAAGCCTCTTGATGAAAGTGAAAGAGGAGAGTGAAAAAGTTGGCTTAAAGCTCAACATTCAGAAAACTAAGATCATGGCATCTGGTCCCATCACTTCATGGCACATAGATGGGGAAACAGTGTCAGACTTTATTTTTTGGGGCTCCAAAATCACTGCAGACGGTGATTGCAGCCATGAAATTAAAAGACGCTTACTCCTTGGAAGGAAGGTTATGACCAACCTAGACAGCATATTAAAAAGCAGAGACATTACTTTGTCAACAAAGGTCCGTCTAGTCAAGGCTATGGTTTTTCCAGTAGTCATGTATGGATGTGAGAGTTGGACTGTGAAGAAAGTTGAGTGCTGAAGAATTGATGCTTTTGAACTGTGGTGTTGGAGAAGACTCTTGAGAGTCCCTTGGACTGCAAGGAGATCCAACCAGTCCATCCTAAAGGAGATCAGTCCTGGGTGTTCACTGCAAGGACTGATGGTAAAGCTGAAACTCCAATACTTTGGCTACCTCATGCGAAGAGTTGACTCATTGGAAAACACCCTGATGCTGGGAGGAATTGGAGGTAGGAGGAGAAGGGGATGACAGAGCATGAGATGGCTGGATGGCATCACCGACTCGATGCACTTGAGTTTGGGTGAACTCCAGGAGTTGGTGGTGGACAGGTAGGCCTGGCATGCTGTGATTCGTGGGGTCGCAAAGAGTCAAACATGAATGAGCGACTGAACTTAACTGAAAACCTCTCCTGGAGACCAGAATAGGAAACTACACAGGAATCAGTAGAAGGAATGCTAAGCAGCACTGAGGCTTCCCATGTAGCACATGGTCCTCTCAAACAGACTTATTTTTGGACATCTAAGAGGAATTAGCATTAATTAAACAAAGAGACAAAGCCAAGCACATGTCATAAAATATGTATATTTTATTATATCTCTGGGAAATGCAAAACAAACAGGGGGGAGGGAACACATCCTTCCACACACCATTCTAATTTAGCTGATATTAATTCAGAAAAGCTACAGCAAATATATATGTGTATATGTTTATATATATACAAATTTTTTTTTTATAAACACCCTTAAAGTCATGAAATGCATCCTAATACTTCTACCTCTGCCTCCTCATTGATCATTTAATGTTGTTTGGATTGTATTCAGTTTGTGTTTTAGTCACTAATGTGATTTTTCAAACTGTACATTAGACGATGTAAGGGGAAAACTTGGTTTAATTTATATCCTATGCATCAGTTACATGTTACATGATTTTTTTCACCATTATTTGAAACTTCACACATCTTGTAGTTCTCTATGCAGACTACTTCAGCTTCTAGTGCTGTACATATCTATATCTTCTGGATGGGACTGCCCGTGATCCATGAACTTGGGGTCAGGCATAAACTGTGTAGCACCTGATAAAGTATTAAAATGAAAAAGAAAATTAGTCATTAATTTAACAAAATTCTTGTTGATATGGGGGGCACATCAATGAGCAAAACAGATAAAAATCTCCACCAACATGGACCTAACATTAAAGTTGGGTAAAGGAGACAATACGTTAAGTAAACAGTATGTCAGATGGTGGTATGCAGAAAAATAAAACAGGGTGGAGAGGCATATGGAGAGATTGGGTGATCTGCAATTTTAAACAGGGTGGCCAGGGAAAGAAAGCCTTATATATTTGAGCAAAGAACTGAAGAAGGTGCAGGTATGAGCCCTGTAACTATTTGAGGGAAATGACTTACTGGAGGAGCAGGTGGCAAGTGTAACAGACTTTAGGCATGTCTGAGGAGCCATAAAATAGCAAATATGGCTGTAACAGAGATAGCAAGATGTGCTGATGGTGGATGCAATGAGTGTGATAGAAGTCATAATCAGAAAACAGTGGAATGCTAGGCCACACAGGTCATGGGAAAGTTTTTCTCTTTTATTCTAAGAGATGAGAAGTCACTGGACAGTTTTGAGCAGAAGTGTAACATGATATTATGTTTTTAAAAAGATTACTCTTGGCTATGGGTAGAAGAGAGTGTAGGGAAATAAGCATAGAAATAGGGAGATGAGTTACGAAGCTATTATAGCAGAGAAGACTGCAGTACACCAGGATGGAAATGCTAAATGGCTTTTACTAGGGCAGTGGAGGTGGTGATAACTTAAGGACAGGATTTCCAAAGTGGATTCAGTATGTTGTGTGAGTGATACTCTTTAATTTGAGAAACTAAAAGAATGGAGTTGACATTTACTGAGATGGGGTAAATGTAGAAACATGTTTTGTTGTTGTTGTCATTCAGTTGCTCAGTCGTGTCCGACTCTTTGCAACTTTATGGACTGTAGCCCACCAGGTCCCTCTGTCCATGGAATTTTTTAGGCAAGAATACTGGAGTAGGTTACCATTTCCTTCTCCATGGCATCTCCCCCAAATCAGGAATTGAACTTGCATCTTTTGCATTGGCAAGCAGATTCTTGACCACTAAGCAACCAGGGAAGCCCCAGAAGCATGTTTGGGAGAAGGTAAATTAAGTGTTAAGTTTTGGGTGTGCTATATTTGAATTGCTAACTAGACATCACTTCATGGCAAATAGATGGGGAAACAGTGGAAACAGTGACAGGCTTTGTTATCTTGGGCTCTAAAATCACTGCAGCTATGAAATTAAAAGATGGTTGCTCGTTGGAAGAAAAGCAATGACAAACCAAGAAAGCATATTAAAAGCAGAGACATTACCAACAAAGGTCCATTTAGTCAAAGCTATGGTTTTTCCAGTGGTCATGTATGGATGTGAGTTCAGTTCAGTTTAGTCGCTCAGTCGTGTCCGACTCTTTGCGACCCCATGAAACGCAGCACGCCAGACCTCCCTGTCCATCACCAACTCCCAGAGTCCACCAAATTCACGTCCATCGAGTCAGTGATGCCATCCAACTATCTCATCCTCTGTCGTCCCCTTCTCCTGCCCTCAAACTTTCCCAGCATCAGGGTCTTTTCAAATAAGTCAGGTTTTCGCATCAGGTGGCCAAAGTATGGGAGTTTCAGATTCAAAATCAGTCGTTCCAATGTACACCCAGGACTGACCTCCTTTAGGATGGACTGGGTGGATCTCCTTCAAGTCCAAGGGACTCTTAAGAGTCTTCTCCAACACCACAGTTCAAAAGCATCAGTTCTTTGGTGCTCAGCTTTCTTCACAGTCCAACTCTCACATCCATACATGACCACTGGAAAAACCACAGCTTTGTCTAGACGGACCATTGTTGGCAAAGTAATGTCTCTGCTTTTTAATATGCTGTCTAGGTTGGTCATAACTTTCCTTCCAAGGAGTAAGTGTCTTTTAATTTCATGGCTGCAATCACCATCTGCACTGATTTGGAGACCCCAAAAATAAAGTCTGACACTGTTTCCACTGTTTCCCCATCTATGTGCCATGAAGTGATGGGATCAGATGCCATGATCTTCGTTTTCTGAATGTTGAGCTTTAAGCCAACCTTTTCATTCTTCTCTTTCAGTTTCATCAAGAGGCTCTTTAGTTCTTCTTCACTTTCTGCCATAAGGGTGGTGTCATCTGCATATCTGACGTTATTGATATTTCTCCCTGCAGTCTTGATTCCAGCTTGTGCTTCCTCCAACACAGCGTTTCTCATGATGTAGTCTGCATAGAAGTTAAATAAGCAGGGTGACAATATACAGCCTTGACGTACTCCTTTTCCTATTTGGAACCAGTTTGTCGTTCCATGTCCAGTTCTAACTGTTGCTTCCTGACCTGCATATAGGTTTCTCAAGAGGCAGGTCAGGTGGTCTGGTATTCCCATCTCTTTCAGAATTTTCCACAGTTTATTGTGATCCACACAGTCAAAGGCTTTGGCATAGTCAATAAAGCAGAAATAGAACTCTCTTGCTTTTTCGATGATCCAGCGGATGTTGGCAATTTGATCTCTGGTTCCTCTGCCTTTTCTAAAACCAGCTTGGACATTAGGAAGTTCACGGTTCACGTATTGCTGAAGCCTGGCTTGGAAAATTTTAAGCATTACTTTACTAGCATGTGAGATGAGTGCAACTGTGCGGTAGTTTGAGCATTCTTTGGCATTGCCTTTCTTTGGGATTTGAATGAAAACTGACCTTTTCCAGTCCTGTGGCCACTGCTGAGTTTTCCAAATTTGCTGGAATATTGAGTGCAGCACTTTCACAGCATCATCTTTCAGGATTTGAAATAGCTCAACTGGAATTCCTTCATGTCCACTAGCTTTGTTCGTAGTGATGCTTTCTAAGGCCCACTTGACTTCACATTCCAGGATGTCTGGCTCTAGGTGAGTGATCACACCATCATGATTATATAGGTCGTGAAGATCTTTCTTGTACAGTTCTTTTGTGTATTCTTGCCACCTCTTCTTAATATCTTCTGCTTCTGTTAAGTCCCTACCATTTTTGCCCTTTACTGAGCCCATCTTTGTATAAAATGTTCCCTTGGTATGAGAGTTGGACTATAAAGAACCCTGAGGGCCAAAGAATTGATGCTTTTGAACTGTGGTGTTGAAGAAGACTCTTGAGAGTTCCTTCAATTGCAAGGAGATCAAACCAGTCCATCCTAAAGGAAATAAGTCCTGAACATTCATTGGAAGGACTGATGCTGAAGCTGAATCTCCAATACTTTGGCCAACAGATGTGAAGAACTGACTTACTGGAAAGGACTCTGTTTGTTTTTTATTTTATTTTTTAAAATTAAATTTATTTATTTTAATTGGAGGTTAATTACTTTACAATATTGTATTGGTTTTGCCATACATCAACATGAATCCACCACAGGTGTACACGTGCTCCCCATCCTGAACCCCCCTCCCACCTCCCTCCCTGTACCATCCCTCTGGGTCATCCCAGTGCACCAGCCCCAAGCAACCTGTATCATCCATCGAACCTGGACTGGCGATTCGTTCCTTATATGATATTATACAAGTTTCAATATCATTCTCCCAGATCATCCCTCCCTCTCCGTCTCCCACAGAGTCCAAAAAACTGTTCTATACATCTGTGTCTCTTTTGCTGTCTCGCATACAGGGTTATCATTACCATCTTTCTAAATTCCATACTTATGCATTAGTATACTGTATTGGTGTTTTTCTTTCTGGCTTACTTCACTCTGTATAATAGGCTCCAGTTTCATCCACTTCATTAGAACTGATTCAAATGTATTCTTCTTAATGGCTGAGTAATTTTTTGGGCTCCAAAACCACTGCAGCTGGTGATTGCAGCCATGAAATTAAAAGACACTTACTCCTTGGAAGGAAAGTTATGACCAACCTAGACAGCATATTGAAAAGCAGAGACATTAATTTGCCAACAAAGGTTCGTCTAGTCAAGGCTATGGTTTTTCCTGTGGTCATGTATGGATGTGAGACCTGGACTGTGAAGAAGGCCGAGGGCCGAAGAATTGATGCTTTTGAACTGTGGTGTTGGAGAAGACTCTTGAGAGTCCCTTGGACTGCAAGGAGATCCAACCAGTCCATTCTGAAGGAGATCAGCCCTGGGATTTCTTTGGAAGGAATGATGCTAAAGCTGAAACTCCAGTACTTTGGCCACCTCATGTGAAGAGTTGACTCATTGGAAAAGACTCTGATGCTGAGAGGGATTGAGGGCAGGAGGAGAAGGGGTCGACAGAGGATGAGATGGCTGGATGGTATCACTGACTCGATGGATGTGAGTCTGGGTGAAGTCTGGGAGTTGGTGATGGACAGGGAGGCCTGGCGTGCTGTGATTCATGGGGTTGCAAAAAGTTGGACATGACTGAGCGACTGAACTGAACTGAACTGAACTGAATACTCCATGGTGTATATGTACCACAGCTTTCTTATACATTCATCTGCTGATGGACATCTAGGTTGCTTCCATATCCTGGCTATTATAAACAGTGCTGTGATGAACATTGGGGTACACATGTCTCTTTCAGTTCTGGTTTCTTTGGTGTGTATGCCCAGCAGTGGAAAAGACTCTGATGCTGGGAAAGATTGAAGGTGGGAGGAGAAGGGGATGACAGAGGATGATATGGTTGGATGGCATCACCGATGTGATGGACACGAGTTTGAGTAGGCTCCAGGAGTTGGTGATGGACAGGGAGGTCTGGTATGCTACAGTTCACGGGGTTGCAAAGAGTCGGACACAACTGAGTGACTGAACTGAACTTACTGAACATCTGAGTACAAATACTGAGTAAGCAGAAATGTGAATCTAAAGTTCTGGAGTCTCCTGGGCTGGTTTATAAATTTTATGTTCCTAAGGTATAAATAGCATCTAAAACTATGGGACCATATGAGGTCATCCGTAACATCATAAAGGAAGTCCAAAGAAAGACCTTTGGATACTCCAAGTTTTTGAGGTTAAGAATATTAGGAGAATATAGCAGAGAAGACTGAAGAAACAGCCAGTCAGTGAAGTAAGAGAACCAAGAGTAAGTGATATCCCACAGGCCAAGTAAAGAGACTGTTGCAAGGAGGAAGGAATAATCATTTCTGTTAGAAATGACTGATGGATTACATAAGATAGAGATTGGGAATGGAACCTGGATTTGGCAGTGTGGATCAATGTGATCTTGATAAGCTGACTGCGTACCAGGCAAGATGCCACATTATTTTCATGCATTATCTCAGAATAACACTGTGAGATAGATGACATTTTTATATTATCCATGTTTTACAGATAAGGACATTTTAATGTAGACAGGTTAAGAAACTTGACCAGTGTCATCCAGGTGATAAGTATTGGAACCAGGACTGAATCCAGTTTTGTCTGACTCCCAATGCAACAACCCTGGATCTTCTGAAAAATGGGGGTTAGAGTAGGCAGAAGTGTCACAAAATGTCACAAACCCTGGGGTTAGAGTAGTCACAAAATGTCACAAAATTATTTTTAGTATTCAACATAATAATATATACAAAGTGGTACATATAATACCCTGTGTATGTTAAGTAGGTAAGAATAATTTTTATATTTATTTTGTGACATACACTAAAGATATTTTTCACAATTTTTAAAATTTTAAATATTTTTCAAATTCTGATTCATTTTGAAATGATTTTTTTTTCATTTGAGAAACACATCTTTTTGCCAGAGAGAAATTTAGTTTCTAGTTAAAGGTGAGAAATAGATTTACATACAATTATTTATTTTACATCTACCTTTTCAGAAATAGTTTCTGTTTTATAAACTGGGATAGATCTATATGTAACTTCACCACTAAGTATATTTTAAAAACAGCCAGATCTTAAATAATCACTACGCATGACAAGAATACAGTTCTCCATAGACTTTTAACCTGGAATCCCTTTGGAGGAGGGGAGTCTGTGGATAGAATTCATATGATCTATGAACTTGGATAGGGGAAATTTGTCTTTGTTTTCATTAACCTCTGACTGAAAATGAATGTCTTCTTCAATAATGAATGCAAGCAACAAACCACAATACTATACTCTTAAGAATACCTTAGACTCTGTCACTAATAGAAACCATAGATATTGTCATATCACACTGCAGTTGCAGATATCTTGAAATATTTATACTTACTACCACTTCAAAATTATACCCTTTTTCAGTATGTTGTTAAATATTGTTGATTAATACAACTAGGGAAGCTCATACATTATTGTGTATTTTGTTTATGTATTTAAAAAAAAACTTTCTGAGATGGGGTCTGTAGTACAAGTAGGTTAAGAAACAGTGTTTCTGACTGCTCCTTTTCCAAATGGATCTTCCTGGTGGAAGCTTTTGGTCAGTACAAGTGAAAACTGAACTAAGAAATAGTATTATCAAATAGACATACTATAGTTCAGTTCAGTTGCTCAGTCGTGTCCAACTCTTTGCAACCCCATGAACCGCAGCATGCCAGGCCTTCCTGTCCATCACCAACTCCCAGAGTCCACTCAAACCCATGTCCATCGAGTCAATGATGCCATCTAATCATCTCATCCTCTGTCGTCCCCTTCTCCTCCTACCCTCAATCTTTTCCAGAATCAGGGTCTTTTCAGATGAGTCAGCTCTTTGCATCAGGTGGCCAAAGTATGGGAGTTTCAGCTTCAACATCAGTCCTTCCAATGAATACCCAGGAGTGATCTCCTTCAGGATGGACTGGTTGGATCTCCCTGCAGTCCAAGGGACTCTCAAGAGTCTTCTCCAACACCACAGTTCAAAAGCATCAATTCTTTGGCACTCAGCCTTCTTTATAGTCCAACTCTTACTATAGACATACTATAGTAAGCATTGAGAAATACTTATTTTATGTAAGTCTGAATGTGTCTGATTTGCTTAACAATGTCCATCAACTGACTAAGTTTTCTAACACTCTACTAACTTTCTTAATTTATATTCTTGTCCAAAATCTGGTCAAATAGTCAGCTCACCTAAATTTGAAAGGCTCTGTTACCTTTAGATCCCCATCTCTCAAAATTTGTTGAGAGGCTTCAGATTTTTTATTTATTCATAGCTTATGTTGGTCATTATTAACTAGAGGAATGTACATACAGAATTCCCTGTGGAGCTTTTCCTATAATCCACCTGCTTGGAGGCCTCACCTCTGGAAATTCTAATTTATAATTCTTATGTAGAGTGAATTTTAGAAAAAAAAAAAAAAAAGAAACTCAAGAAATTGTGATGTGGATGGATCCCTCTGGCTTAGAACCACTTAGCCTAGGTCATTTGATTTCTGCCTTTTTAAAAAGGATTTGTCTCATGCTTTTCTGAGTAATTAAAGATTATACCTTTCCTCAGATATTTCTTAATCCCTTTTGATAAAAGGCTCTCTGTCCTCCCAAAGAATTAGCAGTCATAAAACTCTTCTTTAATCTCATTCCCCTAATCATCAAAATGATTTTCTTTGTACTTTATCATAAATCTCTAATGAAAAACTATTTATGCTTAGCTTTTTTTAGTCGACTTAAAAAAAAAAAAACTGCTGTTATAGCAAACAGGTAAAGAATAAAGATGTTTATTAAAAAGCAATGAATTATTGTCTCAAATAGCCATTAGGTATTATCTGTTCATTGATAATTTAGTTCACTCCTTATCTCATTTACATTTTAAGCAAGTTAGGTATCAAAAATAGGACAGATCACTAATAAATTGCTGAGTGAAGTTATGAATATTAGAGATTCTATTTTTGTTTCTTCTGTATAAAATCGGGATGATATTCAGTATTCAGCTGTCTCAGTAACTGAAACACTTAAACATATTAATCATTGCAAAGTGTGTTCTCACACTGATCTATTCTTTCCATTCTTTTTTCTCTCTGGCTTCAGTTTGTCTTTTTTATCCTATATTTGAGTTCATTATTTCTGTCCTCTTTTTGTATACAATCTGCTATTAAACCCATCCAATGAGTTCATAATTTCAGATTCTGTATTTTTTCACATCTAGAATATCCACTTGATTTTTTCACAGACTCCAACTGGCTGTGAAATTTTCCATCCTTTCATCTATTTTGTTCATCATATTTTCCATTTGATATATTAGTCATAGTTATTTTAAAGTGCTTTTCTTCTAACTTCAATATTTAGATCACCTGTGGATCTGCTGTAATGTTTTTTTCTTTTTTCTTAGTCACATCTTCCTGTCTCTTTGCATGACTAATATTTTATTTGTAGGACTTCGCTGTAGCTCAAATGGTAAATAATCTGCCTGCAATTCAGGAGACCAGGGTTCTATCTCTGGATGTGGAAAATCCTCTGGAGAAGGGAACAGCAATCCACTCCAGTATTCTTGCCTGGAGAATCCCATGGACAGAAAAGCCTGGCGGGGTACAGTCCATGGGGTTGCAAAGAGTTGGACACGACTGAGTGACTAACACACATTTTATTTGTATGGTGGACACTGTGTAAAAAAGAATTGTAGAAGCTCCAGATGATATCATCTGCCAGAGTGGGGACTTTTTTCCTTTCTTGGGGAGGGGTAAAGTATTGATACTTATCATCTCCAATCAGGCACTGAGCTGTGTTGCAGTTTATAGAAGAGTTGGTCAGCCCTGTTCCTCAGGTATGGTACTCTGTAGCTTCTGATTGACAGCTTGAGTTTCTGTCTCCCTAACACTAAAAGACTGTAGGAAATCTTGTTTTGCCTTTCAGGATTTTGATTTTGGATATTTAGTGTCATGACCTATATAATAATCTGGGAAATATCATGAGGGGAACATGAGTCATGTATGTATGGCACACCTCATCCCTCTAAAATATGAATCGGCAAATCTATTTGCAAAGGACCAAAGTAAACATTTAAACTTTGTAAACCATAAGGTCTCTATCACAACCACTCAACTCTACCATTTTAGGGTGAAAACAGCCACAGACAATACATAAATGAGTGTGGCTGTGTTCCAATAAAACTTTATTTATTTATGGATACTAAAATTTGAATTTCATACAATTTTCACTTGTCATGAAACATTTTTCTTCTGATATTTTTTTAAACTATTTAAATTACATAGGAACTATTCTTGGCTTGTGAAATGTGCAAAAATAGTTAGTGAGCCAGATTTAGCACAAGGTCCATAGTTTGTCAACCTCTATTTGAGAGGGACATTAATCTTGTGAGGCTGTGAAAGATTTCATTCTACTTTCATCATATTTTGAAGAAGTCCATGTCACCAAATTTCCAAATTTGTGATTCCCAAAATAAAAGTTGTCACCAAAAATGTATATGGATGATAGAGGACAATCAAACTCACATTGTGAATTACAATATATTGTTGGACAGTATACACAATCTATTCTGTATGGTGAGAAGTGGTGGCTAGGGACATGCTCCCCTGCTAAGTAATGTGCTCCCAAAGTGTGCTCAATGACAAATTTGTTTATTGGCAAAATGGCACCCCACTCCAGTACTCTTGCCTGGAAAATCCCATGGATGGAGGAGCCTGGTAGGCTGCAGTCCGTGGGGTCGCTAAGAGTCGGACACGACTGAGCGACTTCACTTTCACTTTTCACTTTCATGCATTGGAGAAGGAAATGGCAACCCACTCAAGTGTTCTTGCCTGGAGAATCCCAGGGATGGTACAGCCTGATGGGCTGCCGTCTATGGGTTCACATAGAGTTGGACACGACTGAAGCAACTTAGCAGCAGCAATGATATCTTTTAACACTCGTTGAGAATTTAGTATGTGCTTGACATTGTACTTTTTGCTTTACATGCAATATCTCATTTAATCCTCATAACAATCATGTCAAAAAGATACTATTATTGACTCTCTTTTATAGATGAAGAGACTGAGGCTTGGGTATTAGATAACTTGCCCCAGGCAATAGAACTAGTACATGTTGGATTTAGGATTAAGATTCATGTTCTATCTTAAAACCTATGTTCATGATCACTACTGTTTTTCACATAATAGACCTTTGGGATTGCATATGAAATGTGGAAATAATGAGTCTCAATTCTGGGTCTACTATATAATCAACCCTGAATGATATACGATAACGATGAATGGTACTGAGTATCTCTTTCCTCTACATGTCTCCTTAGGATGCTTTACATATACCAGATTACTTATGATAGGCAGTAAAAGGTTCCAGAATACAGATGTGAGAAGAAAAGATGTTGGCTAGGGATGGAGAAGGCAATGACACCCCACTCCAGCACTCTTGCCTGGAAAATCCCATGGACAGAGGAGCCTGGTGGGCTGCAGTCCATGGGGTCACGAAGAGTCGGACATGACTGAGCAACTTCCCTTTCACTTTTCACTTTCCTGCATTGGAGAAGGAAATGGCAACCCACTCCAGTGTTCTTGCCTGGAGAATCCTAGGGATGGTGGAGCCTGATGGGCTGCCGTCTATGGGGTCGCACAGAGTCGGACACGACTGAAGCGACTTAGCAGCAGCAGCAGCAGCAGGGATGGTCTGGTCCCACTGATAAGCTGTAACATCTCCACAAAGATCTCTGGAGTTGACAGGCATTTAGAGAAATGACCAGATATATTATATACTTGAGGGAATATGGGCAACTGTGGGTTATTCAGAGAGTCTAAAACCTGTGTAACTTATCTTGATTAGAAAAGAGAGGTGACAGGACAATATTAAAACTCAAATCAAGTTTGTTACTCAGTGAGAGCTTTTATAAAGATTAAGTGATAGGGGAGGAGACTAAAATCTCCTCAGAGGAAATTAGAGACTAAAATCTTGTTTTAAATTAGATAATCTATATGCAAAAGAGGAGCTTGGACTTCGGTGTCAAGAATATCTAGACTCTAAACATAACTCTATTTGTAAACTATAATTTTGGGCAAGTTACTTAAGCTCCCTGAATCTCAGTCTATTTATCATAAAACAACTATAATTACATACACACCAGAGTTTTTTTTTTTTTCTTTTTTGGAGAAGATTGAATAACATTTATAGCTCTTTGCCCCACAGCAGTTGCTCAGTAAAGGGCACATATTCTCATTATTCTCTAATTCTCTACTTCTGAGTTGGTCCTATTTCCTTTGTAATAAGATGACTTGATGCATAGTATCATTTACTTAGTACAGATAAACCTACATAAGCCAATGACTGGTGAGTTTATGTGAATATACTATTGAACTGATATGTTTCTTTTTGATCACGGTAAAACCATGATGTTTAGAAAGTATAACTGTCACATTTTGATCTCGCATAGTTGCCTGTATCTAATACTAGCAAAGATATTAGTATTATAATTTGTGCTATTTTTACTATTTTATGTTGAAAGTTTTCCTAGTATCTAAACTAAATAAAACTGACTGTGGAAGCAAAGACGGATGGGGATAGAACAAGAAATGGAAACCTGGTATTTCTTCTATGTAGGTATGACATATTGTTATAGCCTATAACTAGAAGAATCCAGAAATACACATTTTCCCCTACCTTATTGAGAACCTCATAACCTAAAAAGACACACAGACTACAGATATGAGGACAAAACATTTATGAAAACACATAAATAAATTCAAACTACTAATTATAATACTATAAAGTTATTTAAGAAAATAATTTAAAAAATGAATTATTCCAAACAAACCTGATGTAGATTTTGTCTTTGTTTCAGAGCTGAGTTCTGCTGGCAAAGGCACTGAATGTTTCAGGTTGTGAGTTGTTTCTGCAGGTGTTTCTGTTTCATCAGCGCTTCCTAGCTGTTTACCAAAAAGATTTTTCTTTCATAGGTAAATCGTTTTACTAAAACAATAAAATATCCTAAAAAATTATAGCATGCAAGGTAGTATATTCCTCATCTCTTTTCATTCCATCCTTGACCTCTGTCTAGGACATCCACCTAAACAAAACAGTCTACGTTTTTAGTCCATTTAAATTCTACCTTAGTTTTTTCTTTATGTTCAGGAAGTTTTTTGTTGTTTTTTGTCCACAGTGATTTAACTGCTTCATACATTTGCTGGCTTGTAGCATATGCCTTTTTCCCAGCTACCTAATTAAAAAAAAAAAGTGAGTCAAATTATATAAATTTTTAAAAGTTAAAATAACAAATATTTAAAAAAAATTATGTCTTGTATTTTATATGAAAAACCAGGTCAGAATCAACAGTAAAACTATAAGTCTCTAGATCATGATAACACAAAGTCTCATTTTCTGTATCTTATACAAAAAATTATTAGCCTCACGATATATATTATTTGGAGGTGTGATTTTCTCAAAAGCTTAACAACATGTCACAGAGATGTTTCCATATCAGATTATATACCAGAAGATCTGCTTCTAATAGCTGCAAAGTCTGTAGTCTATAATGAACATATCATAATTCATTTAACAAATCCCCTATTGATGGGCATATGAGCATTATGATTTAACAAATCCCTTGATGATGGGCATCCTTTTTTTTTCTTTAGGCAATTATAACCATTTGTAATTAGCACTCTTCCACAAATAACTGGGATCATATACCCTTGTGGTAATTCCTTGGGTATATCATTAAAGATGATATGCATTTTAATTTTTGATACTATTGCCACATTGCGTTCAGAAATTCAGCACTGTCCTACAGCAATTTACACTCCCATCAAGAGTATGTAACTATTTTCCAACCTAATTTCTCAGCAGCAATGTTATGAATCTTTTAAATCTTTGTCAAATGAAAAGGCTAAAAATCAATATCTAAATGATTTTTTAAATTTTCATTTATTTGGTTGCTGATGAAATTAAGCATCTTTAATATCAGATCAGATCAGATCAGTTGCTCAGTCGTGTCCCACTCTTTGCAACCCCATGAATCGCAGCACGCCAGGTCTCCCTGTCTATCACCAACTCCCGGAGTTCACTCAGACTCACGTTCATGGAGTCAGTGCTGCCATCCAGCCATCTCATCCTCTGTAATCCCCTTCTCCTCTTGCCCTCAATCCCTCCCAGCATCAGAGTCTTTTCCAATGAGTCAACTCTTCGCACGAGGTGGCCAAAGTACTGGAGTTTCAGCTTTAGCATCATTCCTTCCAAAGAAATCCCAGGGCTGATCTCCTTCAGAATGGACTGGTTGGATCTCCTTGCAGTCCAAGGGACTCTCAAGAGTCTTCTCCAACACCACAGTTCAAAAGCATCAATTCTTCGGCCCTCAGCCTTCTTCACAGTCCAGGTCTCACATCCATACATGACCACAGGAAAAACCATAGCCTTGACTAGACGAACCTTTGTTGGCAAAGTAATGTCTCTGCTTTCGAATATGCTATTTAGGTTGGTCATAATTTTCCTTCCAAGGAGTAAGTGTCTTTTAATTTCATGGCTGCAGTCACCATCTGCAGTGATTTTGGAGCCCAGAAAAATAAAGTCTGATCTGCCTCTTGAGAAATTTGTATGCAGGTCAGGAAGCAACAGTTAGAACTGGACATGGAACAACAGACTGGTTCCAAATAGGACAAGGAGGACGTCAAGGCTGTATATTGTCACCCTGCTTATTTAACTTATATGCAGAGTACATCATGAGAAACGCTGGACTGGAAGAAACACAAGAAACACTGGAATCAAGATTGCCGGGAGAAATGTCAATAACCTCAGATATGCAGATGATACCACCCTTACGGCGGAAAGTGAAGAGGAACTAAAAAGCCTCTTGATGAAAGTGAAAGTGGAGAGTGAAAAAGTTGGCTTAAAGCTCAACATTCAGAAAACGAAGATCTTTAATATATTAGGCCATTTATGTTTCTTATTTTGTGGATTGTTTGTTCATATACTTTCTTCATTTTCTTAGAGGGCATTCATTGTTTTCCTATTGATTTACAGAAGCTTTTAATATATTGAAGGATATTATTTAGTCCTGTATTATATATGTGCAAATAACTTTCCCAGTTTTTCATTTATCCTTTAACTTTGTACATGGTATACTGTGATCAACAGAAATGTATGACTCTGATGTAGCAAAATACATTATTTTTTATCTTTGATGGCTTCTGGCTGTGTTTTAAGAAGGCCTTTCCTATCTCAAGATTATACAAAAATACCTTTCTGCTCTTCTAATATTTTATAGCATTATATTTTCTCATTATATTTTTATTTCACCTGCAATATTTTGCATGATATTTGGTAAAGGTCAAAGTATTTTTCTGAAATGTCAATTATTCCAACACGTTTCTTGAATAGTCCACCTTTTCTTTACACACTGATCTGAAGTGCCACGTGTACATTAATCCTCAAATCATCATTTATATTGTTGAATTATATTTTAACAAACTAATCCTATTTATTTGTGATAATCATGTAATTAACAATGGCATTAACAAGCTGAGATGCTAATGTCATTTTGCCAACAGAGTTGCCACCAGAGTTAATACCAACTATATTTCCCTGAAAATTAAATGTTACAGGTACTGTGTGACATTTAAATATTGTCACACTGAGAATTTAAACAAATACTGAAATGAAGCTATCACTTAAAAAGAGCTTACCTTTGCAATTATTACTGATTGAACGGGGTAGCAAACAGTTGCTCCCAAAGTGGCCAATCCCAATGGATAAGCAATTCTCTTAAACCGAGAACCTGTAACATTCAAACAAACTATTAAACTCCAAACAGATGCTGCCAGACACTTGATGCTTTTAGAACTTTAATGTTTTCTGTGTTCCCCTTTAAGCCATCATCTATGCTAAGTTATTTTTTAGGTAAAAACACCAATCAAGATGAGAGTTAAAATGTCCTTAAGTATTACAGTTCAATTAATCTCCCTTAGTTGTCACATTCAATTTAAGAAAAGTATTCTCAATCTAACATTGATAATTACCTACACAAAGGGGGTTGATAATTTTCTTCTTTTTAAAAGCTAGGTATTTTTTCATGTCCTAAGAAACCCAGAGTTGTAGCCACAGTTTTTCCAAGTTTGTAACACCATGTTAAACTGAAATGGACTCTTTTCAGATATCTTTTTTTTTTTTTTTTTTTACTAACTCTCTAGAAAGCTGAAATGATCCAGCTAACTAATAAAGATTTTAAAAGGTACATAACTCCTTCATGTCATTGATTTAGAATACTGAAGTAATAATTTAATAATTGCAAGTAATTTGTAATAATTCATTAATTTTCACTTTTGCCTTAATTAAGCATCTAGGAGTCATTTTCAAAGTGTTTAAATTAGCAAAATTCTTCAAAAAAAATCTTCCAAATAGAACCTAACTAGGAACTTCATATATAAAATCTATAGACTTGAAGTTACTCCAGTTAGCCTGAGGAAGTGAAGCTCATATCATGCCCTACCTACGTGGCTTTTCCAGTATTCCCATACCACCACTGAACACTTTCATGGAACCCTAGATTCTACAGAATAGTTTGAAACCCACTACTCTAAGCCGTAGCTTAGTTCAAACAGACTGTTAGTTCAAAACAGTATGTATCTTAAGTGCTTGTGTGGGTACACTTGACTCTAAATATGATCTGGGAAACTATTATAGATATTGCAATTTCTAATTATGGTAAGTACTTTTATTCTCTGAAACAGAATTTACAACTCAGTTTAAAAATTGGACAGTTTATCTGGTATATCAGTAAAATATACCAGTTTATCTGGTATATCAGAAAAATATATCAGGCAACTTAACAGTTTAGGGAAGGTAAAACAAGATGTATTTCTCTAACTGGTTTTGACTATTAGTAATGAGGCCTTCTACAGTCATGTCTACAATAGATTGAGCATTGAGGGAGGTGGGTAGGTAGGCAGCTTCCACCCTTAGTTTTACTTTCCTTTAGATATAGACTGGTTTTGGTGATATTGGGAAAGAAGGTATAATTATATTAAAGTATGTCTTGCTCACTATTATCCTAGTATCTGTAGTTTGGTTCTTGATTTTACTGACCTAATATTTCTTAATGTAGGTTTCCTTGACTCAGCCAAATTCTAATTCTGCTGCTCCTAAACTTGGAAAGTGGCAGTTTTTCCTTTATGTGTCATCTTATTTTATTCTTTATTTACTTTTTTTGTACTTGCTATACTTCTTAAAATCATTTTAAAATTGAAGTATAACCATTTCTTTATTGATTGACATTGAATAGTATACCATTCTCTAAACAACTATCCAAATGTCTAGTGTATGATGCATACATATGCTTGGATTTATTCTGTTTTTTTCATATGAATATATATCTATGGAAAAACATGAAAGTGTGGTTAATTTACAATGTTGTGTTAATTTCAGGTGTATAGCAAAGTGATCTAGTTATATATATTCTATTTCAGATTCTTTTCCATTATTGGTTATTACAAGATATTGAATATAGTTCCCTGTGTTATATCATTGTTGTTTATCTAGTTTATATATAGTAGTGTGTATATGTTAATCCCAAACTCCTAATTTTCCTCCCTCTCTCATCCCCACTATCCCCTTTGATAACCATGTTTGTTTTCTATGTCTATGATTCTATTTTTGTTTTTTAAATAAGTTCATTTATATAATTTAGATTCCATATATAAGTGATATCATATGATACCTGTCTTTCTCTTACTTCACTTACTATGATAATTTCTAAGTCCATCCATGTTGCTGTAAATGGCATTATTTCATTCTTTTTTATGGCTGAGTAATAATATTCCATTCTCTCTGTGTGTATATGTACACACAAGATGTATTCTTTATTATTTAAATATTAAAAAGATTTGCATTCATCCTTTCTTTACTTGATATAAAAGGCCAGGTTACAAGAAAATAAA
Organism: Bos indicus; assembly: GCF_029378745.1. Classification (NCBI taxonomy): domain Eukaryota; kingdom Metazoa; phylum Chordata; class Mammalia; order Artiodactyla; family Bovidae; genus Bos; species Bos indicus. The sequence goes on from NC_091789.1 coordinate 72,999,952, forward strand.
TTGCATTTGTGTTCAACTGCCCTACTCCTATAAGTAGGAAATGACTCTAGACATAGTCACTAACTAGCTATATAATATGTACTATGCAATCACTGAATGATTCCCTTTCTCTAGAGCTCTATCTGTAGCATTATATGATTACACTAAACCAACATCTTTCATACTTTTTTGACCATGACTCACATTGAAGAACAAATTTGACCTATCTCTCTTTGTCTTTTTCTATTTCTCTTTCTCACACACACACACACACACCACTGAAACAAAAGTTTCACAATATTTATCCATACTGAGTATAAAACACTCATATTTGCTATCCTCCTCTACTTTATTTTTGAATAAAATGCTTCCTGAGAATCACCATATTTATTTCACTACCTACTTATAAACTGAGCTCTGTAATTAAAAAAAAAAAATATTGGGTTAGATTATTCTAGCTCTGACACTTTGGAGTCATTGTGGATGACCTAAGGAACAGTTTCTCTTACAAGTGGATTATGAGAACTGAGTAATACACTTTGGCCAGTTTCCTTTAAAATTGAATTCTTTGTCTTATTGTTACATATGATGATCTTGGTTTTCAATGTCTTTCCTAACAAATAATTTATAATATGTATGCAATTAGAGGTTGCATATAGTGTTAGAATAAAAACTATGATACAAGGAGCCATTAATACTATCTATAAAGAAAGTGTTAGATCTATTGTGATAGATACATGGGCTATAGTAGAATACTGGAATGTTTTTATAACTTACAGAGGTTTTATATGTGATTAGGTATACTTGGATTGAGGCTACTTTAAAGACTAAAGCTGGGTAAACCAACAATAATGTATCTGATGTCAAACTCCAGGCTGGTTCAGACATGTGGTTCAGCTGGTTCTAACCACATGTAATTTAGTTTGGAGATAATGACTGGCATTGGGAGACAGAGGATAAATGGAAGGCGCTCAAAATGCCTACTGACCAGAGAACTGACCAGCTTAGTAAGGGCTTAAGTGAGGAGGGGAGGCAGTAATTCCTACTGAGAGAGATTTCCATACCAGAGATGGAAAATGGGCAAATACAAAATTCACCATGTGCTTATGAGAGTTATTTAATGATGTGCAGAAAACAGTTAACATATGCCCAAGACTGCTACCATTAGTAAGGTATGCTTGCAAGACTGGCAATTAGCTGGCACCTGGAAACCTGACTGGTAAGTAGTTCACTACACTAACAGAAACTGTTTCCTAAATCACAAGAATGGATCAGTTCAGTTGAGTTGCTCAGTTGTGTCTGACTCTTCACGACCCCATGGACCACAGTACGCCAGGCTTCCCTGTCCATCACCAACTCCTGGAGTTTACTCAAACTAATGCCCATCGAGTTGGTGGTGCCATCCAACCATCTCATCCTCTGCTGTCCCCTTCTCCTCCTGCCTTCAATCTTTCCCAGCATCAGGGTCTTTTCAAATGAGTCAGTTATTCGTATCAGGTGGCCAAAGTATTGGAATTTCAGCTTTAGCATCAGTCCTTCCAATGAATATTCAGGACTGACTTCCTTTAGGATTGACTGGTTGGGTCTCCTTGCAGTCCAAGGGACTCTCAAGAGTCTTCACCAACACCACTGTTCAAAAGCCCCAATTATTCAGTGCTCAGCTTTCTTTATAGTTCAGCTCTCACAAATAACATGGTTTATGCTGAACCACTATTGATACTTTCGTTCTGGGAGTCTGGAGTCTTGGTACATGCCAGAAAGACAGTGTTTATATGACTAGCCTCCAATAATAGACTCGGTCACTCAGTCTCTAATGAGCTTCTCTGACTGACAACATCTCATAAGTATTGTCACAGTTCATTAGTGGAGGAATTAGGTGCATCTTATATGTGAACCATGAACTTCCAGATGTTCAAGCTGGTTTTAGACAAGGCAGAGGAACCAGAGATCAAATTGCCAACATCTGCTGGATCATCAAAAAAGCAAGAGTGTTCCAGAAAAATATATATTTCTGCTTTATTGACTATGCCAAAGCTTTCGACTGTGTGGATCACAATAAACTGTGGAAAATTCTGAAAGAGATGGGAATACCAGACGTCCTGACCTGCCTCTCGAGAAACCTATATGCAGGTCAGGAAGCAACAGTTAGAACTGGACATGGAACAACAGACTGGTTCCAAATAGGAAAAGGAGGACGTCAAGGCTGTATATTGTCACCCTGCTTATTTAACTTCTATGCAGAGTACATCATGAGAAACGCTGGGCTGGAAGAAGCACAAGCTGGAATCAAGATTGCCGGGAGAAATACCAATAACCTCAGATATGCAGATGACACCACCCTTATGGCAGAATGTGAAGAGGAACTAAAAGCCTCTTGATGAAAGTGAAAGAGGAGAGTGAAAAAGTTGGCTTAAAGCTCAACATTCAGGAAACGAAGATCATGGCATCTGGTCCCATCACTTCATGACAAATAGATGGGGAAACAGTGGAAACAGTATCAGACTTTATTTTTTGGGGCTCCAAAATCACTGCAGATGGTGACTGCAGCCATGAAATTAAAAGACGCTTACTCCTTGGAAGGAAAGTTACGACCAACCTAGATAGCATATTCAAAAGCAGAGACATTACTTTGCCAACAAAGGTCCGTCTAGTCAAGGCTATGGTTTTTCCAGTGGTCATGTATGGATGTGAGGGTTGGAGGGTGAAGAAAGCTGAGCACCGAAGAATCGATGCTTTTGAACTGTGGTGTTGGAGAAGACTCTTGAGAGTCCCTTGGACTGCAAAGAGATCCAACCAGTCCATTCTAAAGGAGATCGGTCCTGGGTGTTCTTTGGAAGGAATGATGCTAAAGCTGAAACACCAGTATTTTGGCCACTTCATGCAAAGAACTGACTCATTGGAAAAGACTCTGATGCTGGGAGGGATTGAAGGCAGGAGGAGAAGGGGACAACAGAGGATGAGATGGCTGGATGGCATCACTGACTGGATGGATGTGAGTTTGAGTGAACTCCGGGAGTTGGTCATGGACAGGGAGGCCTGGTGTGCTGCAATTCATGGGGTTGCAAAGAGTCGGACATGACTGAGCAACTGAACTGAGTTGAACTGAACTGAACTGTGACTTACACAAGGAGCCTGGCAGGGTAGTCATCAGGGTCGCAAAGAGTTGGACATGACTGAAGTGACTGAGCATACACACATGACTTACACGACTCTACTGGGAGAAAACTCCTGGAAGCTTGTAATTCATTTCCTCTAAGCTTTGCCTGACGTATCTTTTCTCTTTGTTGATTTTACTTTGCATCCTTTCAATGGAATAAATCTTAGCCATGGATATGACTATAGGTTGACTCCTCTAAGTCTTCTGAACTAACCATCTAATCTGGGAATGGCTGTGGGGACTCTCTCTGTACAAGTGGTATAGTGAGAAGGAAGGACAAAGTTGGTAGAGATACGGAGTACAAAGATGAAAAGAAATGAAATATATTAACCCTCATATGCTGAATGAGAGTAGTGATTGAGTTGTCTACCTCAGAATCTCCATTCCCAGCTAGCTGATGTCAGTTCCAACAACCTTGGTCAGGATGAGACAAAGAGAGAATAAAATTTTTCTGAGATGTATCAGTATCTCTGTCTCAATTTCTTAATATAGTCCCCCAAATATGGGTGTTCACAACTAAGCAGAGAAAAGCAGTTTGAGTGGTTAGTATACATTATTATATAAATGTAAATTTTTCAAGATCTTTTTTTTAATAGCGAGAGATTATTAAGATCTTGTCAAAAATAATGTTATCTAAGAGATGAAAAACAAAATGATAAATTACAATTTTAACAGGAACAGCTCTATATTTTTCAAATTTTATTTTTAAAAGACCATTCGGGAAATTCAACTTTTGGCAGGGGTTCAGTTCTATCCATTTTATGAAATGGAACCATGAGTCATGAAACCACCAGAGTCATGAAACCACCACTACAATAAGGATATGGTCTATCACTCCTAAAAATTATCTCATGCTATCCCTTTGTAGTCACACCTTTCCCCCACCCCTAATCCCTGTGAACCACTAACTTATTCTTCGTCACTAAAGTTTTGCCTTTTTGAGAATAATATGAATGGAATCATACATTGTGTAACTTTTTAAGACTGGCTTTTTTAACTCAGATTCATCAAGATTGTTGTACGTGTCAATGGTTCATTCCTTTTGTTCCTAAGTAGTATTCCTTTGTATGAATGTGCCATAGATTAGTTCACTGTTGAAAGACATTTAGGTTGTTTGCAGCTTTCGGTGGCTATGAATGGAGTTACTATAAATACATCAGGGAAGCCTGGCATGCTGCAGCTCATGGGATCACAAAGAGTCAGACATGACTGGGCGAATGAACAACAATGACAACTATAAACATTAGTGTACAGGTTATCCAGAGTAAATACCCAAGAGTGGGAATACTGTGTCTCATAGTAATTACATGTTTAACTTTATGAGAAACTGTCAGGCTATTTTCCAGAATGGCTATCTCATTTTGTATTCCTACCAAAAGTGTACAAGAGTGTTAGTTGCTCTACATTCTCAACTACATTTTGTATGAGCATTCTTAATTTGAGATATTTTTTTAATTGTTATTATTATTATTATTATTTTTTACTTTACAATATTGTATTGGTTTGCCATACATCAACATGCATCCACCACAGGTGAACACGTGTTCCCCATCCTGAACCCCCCTCCCATCTCCCTCCCCATACCATCCCTCTCAGTCATCCCAGTGCACCAGCCCCAAGCTTCCTGTATCCTGCATTGAACCTGGACTGGCAATTCGTTTCTTATATAATATTATACATGTTTCAATGCCATTCTCCCAAATCATCCCCCACCCCGACCCATAGAGTCCAAAAGACTGCTCTATATATCAGTGTCTCTTTTGCTATCTCACATACAGGGTTATCATTACCATCTTTCTAAATTCCATATATATGCATTAGTGTACTGTATTGGTGTTTTTCTTTCTGGCTTACTTCACTCTGTACAATAGGCTCCAGTTTTATCCACCTCATTAGAACTGATTCAAATGTATTCTTTTTAATGGCTGAGTAATACTCCATTGTGTATATGTACCACTGCTTTCTTATCCATTCATCTGCTGATGGACATCTAGGTTGCTTCCATGTCCTGGCTATTATAATAGGTATGTATTGTTATCTCACTGTATCTTTTTGAAAAAAAGTTATTTATTTTTTTATTGAAGGTTAATTGCTTTACAGAATTTTGTTGTTTTCTGTCAAACATCAACAAGAATCAGCCATAGGTGCACCCATATCCCCTCCCTCCTGAGCCTCCCTCCAATCTCCCTCCCCATTGAACCCTTCTAGATTGCTATAGAGTTCCCTGAATCATACAGCAAATTCCCATTGGCTATCTATTTTACATATGGTATTGCAAGTTTCCAGGTTACTCTCATCATACATCTCACTCACTGTAGTTTTAATTTGCATTTCCTTAATAACTAATGATATTGGACTTCTTTTTGAATCACTGTATTTCTAAAAACACAAAAAAGTCTTTGTGAAAGTAAAGTAAACACACGGTACTATAGAATCTAAAAATTTTTTACATTAGCCTACCCTACTAATATTCAATAAGGGATATGTGGTTTTCCTGTAGCAGTAAAATTCAGAAATTAGTATAACAGCATTGAAAGAGGGAATATATATATTTTAACCTTACCTTTTCTTGCTGAAATGAAGCCTGCCAATCCTGAAACTGTAATCACTCCAATTTTTGGAAGAAAATCTCGAGGTGGATTCTTCAGATATACATACGCATCTCAAGAAATCAGTTAAAAATTAATATGAATAACTTACAATTTTGGGCATTCATATCAGTATGATGAAAAGTTAAGAGATTTGCTTAGATAATAGCAGATGATTTAAACATTTGTGAGAGCCAGCTCATGGGAAAAGAGCCTGATGATGGGAAAGATCAAAGACAAAAGGAGAAGGGGATGAGATGGTTGAATGGCATCACTGGCTCAATGGACATGAGTTTTAGCAAACTCCAGGAGATAGTAAGGACAGAGGAGCCTGGCAGGCTACAGTCCATGGGGTTGCAAACAGCTGGACAAGGCTTAGTGACTGAAAAACAACAAAAAGAACTACACAAAATAATGATTTGAGAAGCAACTTAAAAAGCCAGTTATAATAGTTACCTGCTACAGAATAAAAATCTTCCTTCCACAGCTTATTTAATAGCATTTGTTTTCTTAATAGAGGTGATTATTACACTTTAATGAAATATAATGCTAGAGTGCACACCTTAAGATGGATTACTATAAATTCCTGATTGTGTATGTATAATAATGGAAATGCTTCTGGCCTTATCTATTTAAACAATGGTATAATACAGAACGGAGAAGGCAATGGCAACCCACTCCAGTACTCTCGCTTGAAAAATCCCATGGACGGAGGAGCCTGGTAGGCTGCAGCCCATGGGGTCGCTAAGAGTCGGGCATGACTGAGCGACTTCACTTTCACTTTTCACTTTCATGCACTGGAGAAGGAAATGGCAACCCACTCCAGTGTTCTTGCCTGGAGAATCCCAGGGACAGAGGAGCCTAGTGGGCTGCCGTCTATGGGGTCACACAGAGTCAGATGTGACTGAAGCGACTTAGCAGCAGCAGCAGCAGCAGGATACAGAAAGAATTGAAATAGATACTTTATTAAGGAACTTTGAATAAGGGTCTAGTAAAACATGCAGCTACTACACTCTGCTTGTCACACTATCCCCAGTAACCTCAGAGTAGTTGTTGCTCTCAGTTAAAACCAATGGTCAGTGTACAGACAAAAAGTAGACAGAGGGTGGGTAGAGGTCCAGATTTCTTGACTTTTTTAATATGTTTATATGGTTTCTGGTTCCAGGCAACCCCAAAAAACACTCTTCTATCATCATTATTTAATGGATTTCATTTATTTAATATTCCTCAAGGCTGATGAGGCATATAACTTGGAATTAATTGGAATTAATCTCTACACACATTATATGATGATACATATACAGGTTATCAGTATCAGTGACATTTAAAGATTTTAGCTAATCTTTCTGTCCCTACCGCCAACACACATTTATTTTGACAACTGACTTAGTCTAAGAAGGGAGCTATATTTGCTGCCAAACTCTATTATCAAATTAACAAGTCAAATACAATTATTTTCCAACATTAGCTCAAAAATTCTAGGGTGACTAATTGAAGTACTGTTTCCGAGCAATAGGTAGCAAACTACTATGCATTTTAACAGCAAACAGTACTTATTTAAACTAACTAATAATAATGGAGATATATTTCTAGTTTATGGTTTATGAATATGTAATATGGGTTTTGTAACCAAAACAGTTTGAGTCCAGGTGTTGCCACTTACTAGCTATGTGACCTTGGTAATCCACTTAACCCTTCTAAACTACAGGTTCGTCATCTATAAAATGGGAGTAAGTATAATACCAACACGAAGAAGGCAATGGCACCCCACTCCAGTACTCTTGCCTGGAAAATCCCATGGGTGGAGGAGCCTGGTAGGCTGCAGTCCATGGGGTTGCTAAGAGTTGGACACGACTGAGCAACTTCACTTTCACTGTTCACTTTCATGCATTGGAGAAGGAAATGGCAACCCACTCGTGTTCTTGCCTGGAGAATCCCAGGGACAGGGGAGCCTGGTGGGCTGCCGTCTATGGGGTCGCACAGAGTCGGACACGACTGAAGCGACTTAGCAGCAGCAGCAGCAGCAACCCTGTATTAGGTGTTCTAAGGGCTACAGAACTCAAATAAGACACGGTTGCTGATCCTTGAGAATTCAACACCCTGATTAAGCTGTCTAAATCAGTAAGTGACTTAGCAGCAGTAGCAGCATAATACCAACATTCACAGGTTTGCTACAAAATTAAATTAGATAAATTATGTAAAATGCTTATTATAGTGCCTCAACATATAATAATTGCTAAATAAAAAATTGATACCATTGCTTTATTATTGTCATAAACTGCTATATGGAGTATCTTCTGAGTTGGTCAAACATGATAATGATTAACATTCCAGGTATGTTTTCTCACATGTAAACCCTGCAAGTTAAAAAGACAATAGAACATTTCTGAATATAGATGGTTCACTCACCTACCTTTTCCAAATTGCACTGTATCCATTATCCCATTTTTCACAAAGACATAAACGCCCTAAGTAAAAAGGAGGGGAAAAAGGACATCTGTATTTTTGAAGATGTTGATAATTAGATCAAATAGCCCACATCTCTGAGAGTGTACGAAATTTCACCAAAATAAATTTAGCTTCTCTATTATCTATCAAGACACTTCTTGAACTTAGCTTCTCTTCTTGTTTTTCATCTATTTAACATGGATAATACATGTTATTATTTTCCTCATATAAATGGGTAAAGTAATGCCTAGAAAATAATCATTGCAGATCACAGAAAAGTTATTACAGAAATACAAAGATTTATCATCTTATTTTATGACAGTGTAGAAAAATGAATGGAATTTTTAAAAAGCATGAAGAGAGGTACATTTCAGCCTAGAAGCAACATCTGATTAATAAAGATGTAACAGCAACAACATTAATGATTTGTGGAGAAAACAACAAAAAGCCTAAACAAAGTGCTTCACCTCCCTTTTTCTTAGTGTGCATTCAGTTCAGTTCAGTAGCTCAGTTGCGTCCATCTTTAGTGATACCGTGGACGGCAGCACGCCAGGCTTCCCTGTCCATCACCAACTCCCGGAACTTGCTCAAACTCATGTCTATTGAGTCAGAGATGCCATCCAACCATCTCATCCTCTGTTGTCCCCTTCTCCTCCCGCCTTCAATCTTTCCCAGCATCATGGTCTTTTCAAATGAGTCAGTTCTTTGCATCAGGTGGCCAAAGTATTGGAGTTTCAGCTTTAGCATCAGCCCTTCCAATGAATATTCAGGACTGACTTCCTTTAGGATTGACTGGTTGGGTCTCCTTGCAGTCCAAGGGACTCTAAAGAGTCTTCTCCAACACCACGGTTCAAAAGCATCAATTCTTCAGTGCTCAGCTTTCTTTATAGTCCAATGCTCACATCCATGCATGACTACTGGAAAAACCATAGCTTTGACTATATGGACCTTGTCAGCAAAGTAATGTCTCTGCTTTTAATATGCTGTCTGGATTTGTCATAGCTTTTCTTCCAAGGAACAAGTGTCTTAATTTCATGGCTGCAGTCACCATCTGCAGTGATTTTGGAGCCCAAGAAAATAAAGTTTGTCACTGTTTCCATTGTTTCCCCATCTATTTGCCATGAAGTGATGGGACCGAATGTCATGATCATAGTTTTTTGAATGTTGAGTTTTATAGTGTGCATTAGAAAAATAAATAAGACATTTATCTTAGGATAGAAATCATCCTACACAGTTTTTCAATAGGAACATAAATTCTCTGCAAATCAACATCATATTAACCCATTTGAGGGATTAAAGCTTTAAATTAAATTACTTATTTTACCTGTTTATATTTTAATACAGGAAATATTGTTACACACATTTTTTTAATAGGTATTATCTCAATTACATCAGAAGAAAAATGAAGGTATGGTATAATTTACCAGTATAATTGCCCATTGTCATGCTGTACTCTATCAATGGAACTACAAAACACAGTGTAAATATATAGTCTCCTTCTATGAACTAGATGCTATGAAATCATGGAATAAAAACAACAAAAAAAAAAACAAAAGATTTTCAAAGAAAAGAAAATAGAAATAATTACATTAAATAAGAAAGAAATAAGTTATTGCTATTGACAAAGTATTAGTAACTTTGTCTCAGATACATTCATGATGATCAGGTCCAGAACCTGTTCACTGTGTTTTAAAGCTGTACAAACCAACAGGTACCTTAATTGCCACTGAGCTATTTTTCTTTAGGTATTGTCTCTTGAGAAAATGTTACCTTCAAAGTTATAATACTTACAGACCAGTTGATTGGGAATCATGTAACTGTTGAGGAAGAAAACTAGTCACTTCTTTTGGGAAATTTTCCTTAGCTGTGTTTAGGAATTCACTTTTACCACTGGAGGTCACTGCTACCTGAATTTCAAAACACTAAGGAATAGGAGTAGAAAATGAATTTGCCCTCCATGATTCTAAGTTTAATGAAAAATGTATTTTGAGTCAGAGTTAATTTTTAGAGAATAGATTATTTTTAAGAGAAAATTAGAGAGGAAATGTTTACATTGAAGATGAAATGCATTTTAAAGCACCCTCCTTCAACTTATTCAGTTCAGCATATTAACAGAATAAAAAGTTCTTTTGGTCTTAAATTGGGTGATGGTAACAATAGCAATTGAAAGATCTCTCAGGAACAATTTCCCTCAATGAAAACGACTTTGAGGACACGATGGAAAATGAGCTCTCAAGAGACTTCAGTCTGAATCATCCAGATGTTGACACATAGCCTCAGGGGCATGATTCAGACCTTATTAGTTAAGCTATTTCTTGCTAAGACCAAACTATAGTACAACTAGTCAAACTATTAAGAGTGTATTAAACGTCCATCAGAATTGTTTGACAGGCATAAAATAAAACACCATGTATTCATCAGATGTTTGAAATGCCAGCTGAAATGACCATAGTCCAAAGATTTGCTATTTAAGAACATTAGAATTTTCTTTCTAAAAAGAATGGATTAGAAACAAAAAAGGCACAGGGGTTCACAATTGGATAGGTTAGACTTGAGGGGAAGTTGTGTGGTTAATAGGTCAAAATGATTAAAATAATAGTACCAACATTATCACTATGACACTGATACTGGAAATGTTGATATTAGCACACATCTATGTGGATGTGATAATGAAACAGCAGTAATGTACTAGCTTATTCCACCATTCTACTACTGGATAGTGTCGATTCAAAGCTAAGTATTAAAATAAGGTGAATTCTATTTTGTCCAATAGATGACTATAGTCAGAAATGTCTTATGAACCAAACCCAATATGTGAACATTTTACTTAGTCAAATAAGGAACAATGCGGAAGTAACCTCAGAACTTCATGTAAAAACTCAAACAATGTTTTGTACATGCCATGTGACATAAATGCTTGTTGAACTTCTTTAATCTACGCAGTAGTGGTAGAATACATTATATATGGCCACAAATTTTTTGCTGCTACTCATACTGAGAGATGGTATCTAATTCCTCTCTCATAAAGACTGTGTTGGCCTTAGTGACTTTATTTAACAACAAAGTATTGTACAAGTAACCTTCCCAGACATCTTAAGATAGGTTGGTGAATTGTGACTAGAGCTTCTTGTAACATTTTCTCTAGAAGCCCTGAACTGTACATATAAGTTATCTGACTACCTGAGGCTGGGTATAGATGCTTCAGTCAACATTCCCAGCTGAGCCCAGCCTTCTAGCCATCTGTGACAAGGTACCAGCAATGAGAATGAAGTTGTCTTGGACCCTCTAGATCAATCCCTTCACCTGACGAATATCACTGAGTGACCTTTGTCAATAACATATGTGACAGAAGAATCAGCTATCTGAAGTATGATTAAATTTCTGACTTACAAAATCATGAGTTAGAATAGTTACCATTTTAAACCATTAAGTTTTGGGGAAGTTTGTTACACATCAGTGGATAACTGAAACAACTGTTATGTAAGACAAATGAGAACCCTCTGATATTAAACCACTATCAGAATTCACTTACCTTGCACCAGCCAATATAACGACTGGTTGTAGTGCGAATGGATGCAAAGCCCATTTGTAAATGACCAGGCTGCTCTTCAACATATTTAGACTGGAGTGGTGGTGCAGTATATATGGGGAGCTAGAAGGGAAAAAGTTCATGTCAAAAATATAAAATAGCTGGACTTCTTTTTTCTAGCATATTGCAGGATAAGAATCCTTACCAACCTTGCTACTGAAAACAACTGAAAAATACTGATAAAATATATTTTGCATGTGTGCTAGGTCATTTCAGTCACGTCCAACTCTTTGTGACCCTATGGACTATGTAGCCCTCCAGGCTCCTCCAGGCAAGAATACTGGAGTGGGTTGTCATGCCCTCCTCCAGGGGATCTTCCTGACCCAGGGATCAAATCTGCATCTCTTATGTCTCCTGCATTGGCAGGCAAGTTCTTTACCACTAACGCCACCTGGGAAGACCAAAATATGTTGTAAACCATCTTAAATGCAGGAATAACCTGGTAACGTGTTTATAAAGACTATTCAAAAGCCAGACATTAAGTGAAAGCAAAAATGCAGAGATGAACAACAAAACCAGCTTTTACCTTGATGTCATTTGCTGTGAAACAGATGGTTATTGGAGTATGGATTCAGAAAACAAAACCCAGAATGAGCTTCAGGTGGGCAATCTTACTGGAGACTACTTAAAAACTGGTATCTCAAGGTGCTGCATCCCAAATTAAGGTTGAGCTAGAAATAAACATTTCACTGTAAGGGACTGTTAAGATAACTGATTGTCTCAAAGATTGGTCACTGAATAGAGAAGAAAGAACATTTCCTAAGAATTGGCAATCACAAGTGAGAACTCATAAACTACAGCACAAAACTATCTCAATAATTTAAGAAATCTCAAATCAATTATACATGTAGTGTGCTCCCAGGCTGGTATACCCCACAGATATGTGGCAGATGCAAATGAACAGATCCTCTCTGGAGGAAGCTATGCAGACTTCAAAGAATTACAACAGATAAAGTTCTATGAAATATGAAACCACAATTTTGAAAAATTTAAAAAATTCAAAGAAGCAAAATTAGAAAAAAATAGAAAGGATCTTGACAAGAGCTAGCAGAAACAACAAAGAGCAGAATCAGAGCCGCAAAAATGTCAACACTAGAACACATGATATCAAATACATGTATTTTTTGTTGTTGTTGACAATGAGGGCTACTCCATTTCTTCTAAGGGGATCCTTGCCCACAATAGTAGATATAATGGTCATCTGAATTAAATTTGCCCATTCCTGTTCATTTTAGTTCACTGATTCCTAAAATGTTGATGTTCACTCTTGCCATCTCCTCTTTGACCATGTCCAATTTACCTTGCTTCATGAACCTAACATTCCAGGTTCCTATGTACCATTTTTTGTCTACAGGATTGGAATTTACTTTCAACACCATACCCATTCATACCTGATCATCATTTCTGCTTTAGCTCAGACAATTCATTCTTTCTAGAGCTATTTCTCTGCTCTTCCCCAGTAGCATATTGTACACCTACCAACTTGGGGTTCTCATCGTCCAGAATCATATATTTTTCCCTTTTCATAGGTTCATGGGTTCTCAAGGCAACAATACTGAAGTGGTTTGCCATTCCCTTCTCCACTGGACAACATTTTTCCAGAACTCTCAACCATGACCCATCCGTATTTGGTGACAAGATTCCAAAATGCAGTACATGGGTACAATCTCAAAAATGACAGAATAATCTCAGCTTGTTCACAAGGCAAACCATTCAATATCACAGTAATCCAAATCTATGCCTCAACCACTAATGCTGAAGAAGCTGAAGTTGTATGGTTATATGAAGACCTAACCTAGAACTAACATAAAAAAAAAAAAAAAAAAAAGATGTCCTTTTCACAATAGGGGATTGGAATGCAAAAGTAGGAAGTCAAGAGTTACCTGGAGTAATAGGCAAGTTTGGCCTTGGGAGTACAAAATGAACTAGAGCAAAGGCTAATAGAGTTTTGCTACAAGAACACAATGATCATAGCAAACACTTCTTCAAACAACTCAAGAGATGACTCTACACATGGACATCATCAGATGGTCAATACCAAAATCAGATTATATTCTTTGAAGCCAAAGATGGAGAAGCAAAAACAAGACCACTAGCTGACTGGCTCAGATCATGAGCTCCTTATTGAAAAATTCAGGCTTAAATTGAAGAAAGTAGAGAAAATCACTAGATCATTCAGGTATGACCTAAATCAAATTCTTTATGATTATTCAGTGGGGATGACAAATAGATTCAAGGTATTAGATCTGATAAGAGGGGTTCATAACATTGTACAAGAGGTGGTGACCAAAATCATCCCACAGAAAAAGAAATGCAAGAAGGCAAAATGGTTGTCTGAGGAGGTCTTACAAACAGCTGAGAAAAGAAGAAAAGCTGAAGGCAAATTAGAAAGGGAAAAACATACCGAACTGAATGCAGAGTTCCAGAGAGTAGAAAGGAGAGGTAAGAAAGCCTTCCTAAGCTAACAATGAAAAGAATAGGCGAAAACAATAGAATGGGAAAGACTAGATATCTCAAGAAAATTGGAGATATCAAGGGAATATTTCATGAAAAGGTGGGCACTACAAAGGACAGAAATGGTAAGGACTTAACAGAAGCAGAAGAGATTAAGAAGACGTAGCAAAAATACACAGAAGAACTATATAAAAGCCTTAAGACCTGCATAACCATGATGTTGTGATCACTCACCTAGAGCCAGACATCCTAGAACATGAAGTCAAGGGGCCTTAGGAAGCATTACTACAAACAAAGCTAGTGAGGGTGATGAAATTCCAGCAGAACTATTTAAAATCCTAAAAGATGATGCTGTTAAAGTGCTGCACTCAATATGCCATTAAATTTTGAAAACTCCTCAATGGCTATAGGACTGGAAAAGGTCTGTTTTCATTCCAATCTTAAAGACAGACAATGCCAAAGAATGCTCAAACTATCATACAACTGCATTAATTTCACATGCTAGCAAGGTAATGCTCAAAATCCTTCAACCTAGACTTCAGCAGTATATGAACTGAAAAATTTCATATGTATAAGCTAGATTTAGAAAAGGCAGAAGAATCAGAACCCAAATTGCTGACATCTGTTGGATCATAGGAAAAGCAAGAGAATTCCAGAAAAATATCTAATTCTGCTTTATTGACTATGCCAAAGCCTTTAATTGTGTGGATCACAACTGCGGAAAATTCTTAAAGAGATGGGAATACCAGACCACCTTACCGGTCTCCTCAGAAACCTGTATGCAGGTCAAAAAGCAATAGTTACTACTGGACATAGAACATGGACTGGTTCAAAATTGGGAAAGGAGTATGTCATGGCTGTATATTGTTATATTGCTTATTTAACTTATATGCAGATTACATCATATGAAATGCCAGGCTGGATGAATCATGAGCTGTAACCAAGTTTGCCAGGAGAAATATCAAAAATCTCAGATATGCAGATGATACCATTATAATGGCAGAAATCAAAGAGGAACTAAAAAACCTCTTGATGAGGTTCAAAGAAAAGAGTTAAAAAGATAGCTTAAAATTCAACATTCAAAAAACTAATTTCACGGCATGGCAGGCATCTGGTCCCTTTCAGTTCAGTTCAGTTCAGTCGCTCAGTCATGTCCGACTCTTTGCGACCCCATGAACTGCAGCACACCAGGCCTCCCTGTCCATCACCAACTCCCAGAGTCTACCCATATACATGTCCATCAGTCGGTCATGCCATCCAACCATCTCATCCTCTGTCAGCCCCTTCTACTCCTGCCCTCAATCTTTCCCAGCATCAGGGTCTTTTCAAATGAGTCAGCTCTTCACATCAGGTGACCAAAGTATTGGGGTTTCAGCTTCAACATCAGTCCTTCCAATGAACACCCAGGACTGATCTCCCCCAGGATGGACTGGTTGGATCTCCTTGCAGTCCAAGGGACTCTCAAGAGTCTTCTCCAACACCACAGTTCAAAAGCATCAAGTCTTCGGCACACAGCTTCCTTTATAGTCCAACTCTCACATCCATACATGACCACTGGAAAAACCATAGCCTTGAATAGATGGACCTTTGTTGGCAAAGTAATGTCTCTGCTTTTGAATATGCTGTCTAGGTTGGTCATAACTTTTCTTCCAAGGAGTAAGTGTCTTTTAATTTCATGGCTGCAATCACCATCTGCAGTGATTTTGGAGCCCCAAAAAATAAAGTCAGCCACTGTTTCCCCATCTATTTGCCATGAAGTGATGGGACCAGATGCCATGATCTTAATGAATTTTTCTGAATGTTGAGCTTTAAGCCAACTTTTTCACTCTCCTCTTTCACTTTCATCAAGAGGCTCTTTAGTTCTTCACTTTCTGCCATAAGGGTGGTGTTATCTGCATATCTGAGGTTATTGATATTTCTCCCAGCAATCTTGATTCTCATGGCAAATGGATGAGGAAAAAGTGGAAAAGTGGCAGATTATATTTTCTTATGCTCGAAAATCACTGTGAATGGTGACCATAGCCATGAAATTAAAAGACACCTGCTCCTTGGAAGAAAAGCTATGACAAACCTAGACATTAAAAAGCAGAGACATCACTTTGCTGACAAAGGTCCATATAGTTCAAGCTATGGTTTTTCAAGTATTCATGTACAGATGGGAGAGTTGTACCATAAAGAAGGCTTAGTGCCAAATAATTGTTTTTATTTTTTAAATTGTGGTGCTGGAGAAGACTCCTGAGAGTACCTCAGAGCGCAAGGACATCAAACCAGTCAACCCTGAAGGAAATCAACCCTGAATATTCATTGGAAGTACTGATGCTTAAGCTGAAGCTCTGATATTTTGGCCACCTGATGAGAGGAGCCGACTCATTGGAAAAGACCCTGATGCTGGGAAAGACTGAGGGCAGGAGAAGAAGGGGTGACAGAGAATGAGATGGTTGGATGGCATCACCGACTCTATGGACATGAGCTTGAGCAAACTCCAGGAGATGGAGTGAAGGACAGTGAAATCTGGTGTGCTCCATTCCTTGCAGTCGCAACGAGTTGGATAGAATTCAGTGACTGAACAACAACAACATATGTTTTATATTTAGAGAAATAAAAGGGGAAATTTGAGTTTAAAGCTAGAGACTACTGAAAGGTTGTTATTGAATCACGTGAAGACACCGGGATTCTTGGCCCCAGGAGGAGAAGAATTCAATCTAGGGCCAGAGACGAGGCTTGATCGTTCAGCGCTTTTGTGTACTAAAGTTCTTTTAAAGTATGAAGGAGATAGAGAAAGCTTCTGACATAGGCATCAGAAGGGGGCAGAAAGAGTACCCGCTTGCTAGTGTTAGCAATGAAGTTATATACTCTCCAATGAATCCAAAGAATGTCTGGAGGTTATAAAGACCTCACCAGACCTACTCCCATAATTTACATTTTAAGATAACAGAATTGGCCAGAAGGTTTAATCCAGAGACTGTCCTCAGGTAGGATACATTATTGTTATATAATCCTAGGGAATGTAGAGAAGGAAAAAAAGTTTGTCCTTTCTTCCTCCTTGAGAATTCCAGACCCCTCTCTCCTTGGGGACCCCTAGACACCTTATCAACCTGCCTAGGAAATGACTCTATCACTACAAAAATTACCAAAGCTAATGAAAATAAAGTGAAAGAGAACTAACTTCTAGAACTGGAGATTAAAACTTAAAGAACTCAGTCGATAAGTTTTCATAGATCAGAAACAGTTTAGAGCTGCTGACGGATTTTGTGAATTAGTAGTCCTGAGAGAAATTGTTATGCAAAGAAATGAAAAAAAAATATGAAAGTGGTATGTACAATAGATTGAGAACTATCAACTTAGGTCTAATCAGAGTTCCAAAAGAAAGGAGAACGATTGGGGCAGAAGTAATATTTAAAGAGAATAGTTAAGATTTTTCCAGAACTTACAAACACTTGACAAGTTCAGAAATGCAACATATCCCAAACAGGATAAATAAAAAGTGGTCCACAACTAGACAAATGATAGTGAAACTCCATAATGCCAAGAAAAAGAGGGGGTATTAAAAAGAAAACCAGATAGAAAAAACAGATTACCTTCAAATGAATAAAAATTAGATAAAATTCTGAAAAACAACATTGGAAAGCATAATATCTTCAATGTGCTAAAAAAGTAACTCTACTGAGAATTATATATTCAGTAGAATATCTTTGTTTCAAAAATGAGGGGAGAAGTAAGGACACATTCAGACAGACAAAATCCAAGATAGTTTGAAACAAAATGATGTTCAGTGGGAAATTTCGAATCATGTACTTAAGGTAGAAGAAAAATGTTCCCATTGAGAAGGTCTGTGATAGAAGAAAGAATCATTAGCAAAGAAAGTTGTAGATACATGAGTAAAACTGAAACAATGAAAATATACCATAATAATTGTATGCATGTATTTAAAAAATAGAACTATATCCCTGAAGGTAGTATAAATTAGGAAAGGCTTCTCAGGTGGTGCAGTGGTCAAGAATCCACCTGCCAATGCAGGAGATGAGGGTTAAATCCCTGGGTCAGGAAGATCTCCTAGAGCAGAAAATGGCAACCCACTCCAGTATTCTTGCCTGAAAAATTCCATGGACAGAGGAGCCTGGCAGGCTACAGTTCATGGGGTCTCAAATAGTCAGACATGACTGAGCGCGCGCACACACACACACACACACACACATGTAAATTAGGAAGGGATGACAGAAATTAAAATGTTCTCAGTTTCTAGTATTGTTTGGATGGGGGAGGTGAATATAATGATGAGACTGAAATGATTGAGTGTTACTCAGCCATTAAAAAGAATACATTTGAATCAGTTCTAATGAGGTGGATGAAACTGGAGCCTATTATACAGAGTGAAGTAAGCCAGAAAGAAAAACACCAATACAGTATACTAACGCATATATATGGAATTTAGAAAGATGGTAACAATAACCCTGTATACAAGACAGCAAAAGAGACACTGATTTATAGAACAGTCTTTTGGACTCTGTGGGAAAGGGAGAGGGTGGGATGATTTGGGAGAATGGCATTGAAACATGTATAATATCATATAAGAAACGAGTTGCCAGTCCAGGTTCGATGCACGATACTGGATGCTTGGGGCTGGTGCACTGGGACAACCCAGAGGTATGGTACGGGGAGGGAGGAGGGAGGAGGGTTCAGGATGGGGAACACACGTATACGTGTGGCAGATGCATGTTGATATATGGCAAAATCAATACAATATTGTAAAGTTAAAAAGTAAAATAAAATAAAAACAAATGAACACAGGTTAAAATTTCTAGAGTGACCAATAAAGAAAATAAAAAGAAGGTAGAATCAACAAATTCTGTTATAGAAAAAAATTAAGTGTAAACATAAAGCAAAGAAATAAGAAGAGGTAACAAAACCCACAAAAACTTGATATAAAAAATTCCAAAGATATTAAAAATTATAGTAAATGCAAATGGATAAAAATGATCTAGTTAAAAGTCAAAGACAAAAAGAGTGTATTTACAAAATACAGTCACATGCTTTTTATATGAGACATTCCTAAAACAACTACTTAGAAAAGTCAGGGGAAAAACAGGAATAAAAAATACATATTGGGCAAATAGCCACCAAAAGAAAGGTACTATAAGTTATATGAATATTAGGATAAATAGATTTTAAGACAAAAACCACTACTAGAGATAAAGTGCCTATATTAAGGCCAAAAGTTTAAATAAGAGAGATTACTTTCTTAAACTTGTATGAATCTATTAATATATTCTCAAAATTAATGAAACAAGGAAAAACAGACAAAATCACCATCACAGAGGGAGTTTAACTTATCATCTATGATGGGTTATCAAAAGAAGATTTAAAAAATAGTAATGAGCAGAAATGGGCAAATGACAACCTGTGGACCAGTCACCTGTTTATGTAACTCAAATTTTACTGAATCACAGCTATACTCATTCATTAATACATTGTCTGTGGCTGCTTTTGTGCTACAACAATAATTAAGAAGGTGTGACAGAGATGCGTATGTTTAAAATATTTACTATAAGGCTTTTTAAAGAAAAAAACTCTATTGACTCCTGGTACAGAAAAATATAATCAATAAGCTTGGTCTCATGGACACATGTAACACAAAGAATTGAACAACTGTAAAATACATAATATTTTCAAGCACAAATGAAAATATATAAAAATTGAGCACACCCTGTGCCATTTCAGGAACTGAAACTCTCAGGAAGTTTCAAAGGACTAATATACAGAATATGCTAACACAAAATTCCAACAGCTTAATCTTACTTAATGGTAAGAGACTGATTGTTTATTCCCTTACATCAGCAACATAAAAAATGCCACTCTTACTACTTCTAGTCAACATTTTACTGGAGGTTCTAGTCAGTGCATTCAGGCAAGAATAAGAAATAGAAGACAATAAACCTGAAAGGAATAAATAAAACTCTCTCTATTCACAGATGACATGATCTTGTACACAGAAAATCCTAACAAACCCAGCATAATCCCTAAACAAATAAATTATACAAGGTTGCAGGATAAAATATCAATGCACAAAAATCAACTATATTGTTATATACTAGCAATAAATGATCTGAAAATGAAATTAAGAAAGCAATTCCATTTAAAACATCAAAAAATAAAATCCTTAGGAATAAATTTAACAAAGAAGTGTAAGACTTATACACCAAAACCTGTAAAAAATGTTGAAAGAAATAGAGAAGATGTAAATAAATAAAAGGCATCACAGATATCCCATGTTCTTGGATTAGAAAGTTAATATTGTTAAAATGGCAATTACTTCCCAAATTGATCCACAGATTCACTTTGAAAATTCCAATTGCCTTTTTTCCCCATAAAAAGAAAAATTTGACGCTAAATTCATACAGATGTGAAAGGAACCCAGAATAGCCAAAACAATCTTGAAAAAGAAGAAAAATGTTAGAAGACACATACTCCCCAATTTAAACTTGTTACAAAATAATAGTGTGTTATAGCTATAGGGATAGACATATATACAAATGGAATAGAATTTTGAGTCTAGAAATAAACCCATGCATTTATAGTCAACTGATTTTCAACAAAAGAACAAAGAAAATTCAATGGAGTAAAAATAGTATTTTCTATAAATAGTACATGGACACCTGCAAACTCACAAAAGGACAAAGTTGGATCCTAACATCATGCCACAGACAAAAAAATTAATGCAAAATGGATCATGTAAAAAACTATAAGAGCTAAAACTATAAAACTCTTAAAAGAAAACATAAAGGTGAATCTTCATGATTTTGGGTTAAGCAATGATTTCTTGTATACAACATTAGAAGCACTAGCAACAAAACTAAAAAAATAAAAATAAGTTGGACTTCATCAAAATTAAAAACTTGTGTTGCAAATGATATCAATATAGTAAAAGGACAAACCATAGACAATACTTACAAATCATATGTCTCATAAAGAACTTGTATCTAGAATATATAAACTATATATATTTTGAACTTGCAATTCAGCAATAAAAAGGCTAATTACCCAATTTAAAAAATGACAAAGAATCTGAATAGACAATTCTTCAAAGATGTACAAATTATCAGCAAGCAGATGACAAAATGCTTGACATTATTACTTATTACAGAAATGCAAATCAAATCCCCACTAGGATGGCTACAATCAAAAAAAACATACAATAACAAGGACTGGTAAATAAGTGGAAAAAGTGGAACCTTAATACACTGCAGGTGAGAAGATAAAATGGTGTAGTTGCTTTGGAAAACAGCCTGGCACTTCCTCAAAAAGTGAAAGCTGATTTACTATATGGACCAGAAATTCCATTCCTAGGTCTATACCCAAGAGAAATGAAAGTAAATGTTGACACAAAATTTATACACCAAAGGTCATAGCAGCATCAGCCATAATAGTCTCAAAGTGGAAATAACCCAAATATCTATCAGCTGATACATGGACAAATATTTGCTGTATTTACAGAATGAAGTATTCAGTTCAGTCGCTCAGTCGTGTCTGACTCTGCGACCCCATGAATCACAGCATGCCAGGCCTCCCTGTCCATCATCAACTCCCCGAGTTCACTCAGACTCACCTCCATCGAGTCAGTGATGCCATCCAGCCATCTCATCCTCTGTCGTCCCCTTCTCCTCCTGCCCCCAATCCCTCCCAGCATCAGAGTCTTTTCCAATGAGTCAACTCTTCGCATGAGGTGGCCAAAGTACTGGAGTTTCAGCTTTAGCATCATTCTTTCCAAAGAAATCCCAGGGCTGATCTCCTTCAGAATGGACTGGTTGCATCTCCTTGCAGTCCAAGGGACTCTCAAGAGTCTTCTCTAACACCACAGTTCAAAAGCATCAATTCTTCAGTGCTCAGCCTTCTTCACAGTCCAACTCTCACATCCATACACGACCACAGGAAAAACCATAGCCTTGACTAGACGAACCTTTGTTGGCAAAGTAATGTCTCTGCTTTTCAATATGCTATCTAGGTTGGTCATAACTTTTCTTCCAAGGAGTAAGCTATTACTCATCAATAAAAAGAAACTACATAATGATACATTCTATAACGTGGATGAAACTTGAAAACATTTTGGAAATTGAAAGAAACCAGTAACAAAAGGTCATATATTATGACCTTTAGAATCATATAATTCTATTTATATGACATGTCTGGCATCGGCATTGATCTACTTTCATCAGAAAGTAGATTAGACCAGGGGCTTGGGAAAGAGTGAAATTGAAGTGATGATAATGGGTATAGGGTTTCTTTTTGTAGTGATGAATTTTTTCCCCCTAAAATTAGCAGTAAGGGGATTTCCAAGATGGCAGAGGAGAAGACGGATGTGAAGTTCATCTGCCCCTACAAACACATCAAGAATACATCTACATATGGAATAGTTCTCACAGAGCACCTGATGAACACTAGCAGAGGACCTTGGACACCTAAAGGACAAGAAAGATCCCCACGTAACTGGGCAGGACAAAAGAAAGAAGAGAAAAGGAAGAGAGGAAGCAGGATGGGACCTGAGTCCCTGGTGGGGAGCTGGAGGTGAGGAGAAGCTCCAACATCTGGGGAAGCCCCTTTATCAGCAAGGAGATCAGATGGGACAGAAGGGGAGATTTGGGGTCTTGGAGGAGAGGTCAGCAATTGGTCAGTGGCAGGGAGGACAGAGGGAGACCTACAGAGGGTTTGTCCCACAGCACTGTGCACATCAGTCTGAGATGGGTGTCCTGGGGCTAGGTTCTGTAACGTGGGGTTTGGAAAGCAGACTAAAGGAGGATATTGCTGCTGGCTATGAGAAGACAGCATGAGGGGATGAGGGTGAGGAGCTCTGAAACCAGGAATGCCTGTGGAGAAAGCCATGACCACTATAGAGGCAAAGTGCCACTGTTGAGTGACGCTCAGTTGTGCCCGACTCTTTGCAACCTCATGTACTATACAGTCCATGGAATTCTCCAGACCAGAATGCTGGAGTGAGTAGCCTTTTCCTTCTCCAGGGGGTCTTCCCAACCCAGGGATCAAACCCAGGTCTCCCGCATTGAACACAGATTCTTCACCAACTGAGCCGCAAGGGAAGCCCAAGAATACTAGAGTGAGCAGCCTTTCCCTTCTTCCCAGGAAGATCCAGTGGATCTTCCTGACCCAGGAATCGAACTGGGGTCTCCTGCATTGGAGGTGGATTCTTTACCAACTGAGATATTAGGGAAGTCCAAGATGAAGTAGGAGAAAGACAAATTTATGGTATCACTTATATGTGGAATCTAAATAAGGGTACAAATGAGCTTATCTACAGAACAGAAATAGAGTTACAGATATAGCAAACAAACTGATGGTTACAGAGGGGGAGGGGGGAGGAATAAATCGAGAGATTAGGATTTACATATACAAAATGTGCATGTGTATGTGTGTGCTAAGTTGTTTCAGTCATGTCCAACTCTTTGCAACCGCATGAACTGTAGCCCACCAGGCTCCCTGGGATTCTCCAGGCAAGAATACTGGAGTGGGGTACCATGCCCTCCTCCAGGGGATCTTCCCAACCCAGGGATCAAACCTACCTCTCTTATGTCTCCTGCATTGGCAGGTGGGTCCCTTGCCCCTAGTGCTACCTGAGAAGCCCACATATACACATTACTATATATAAAATAGATAACTAATAAGGATCTGCTATATACTGCTGGGAACTGCTGGGAACTCTGGCCTATATGGGGACGAAAAACTCTAAAAAAATAGTTGATATATGTATATATAAAACTGATTCACTTTACAGTACATCTGAAACTAACATATTGTAAATCAACTATATTCCAATGAAAATTAAAAAAAAATATTAGAATTAAATCTAAATATACTAAAACCCAATTATTTCTAAAAAATAAATAAAACATGAATAAATGCTTATGACTTGATTAGGCAAAATTTTCTTAGACATGACATCAAAATCATAACCCATAAATTCAAGAACTGACAGATTAGATTTTATAAAAATCAAAATCTTCTGTTCCTGAAAAGACACTGTTAAAATGAGGTAGTGTATGCAGAACAATGACCCCCACCCCAAAACCTCTTAATCCTTGGAAGCCATGAATATGTTATGTTACAATAAATGAGAGTTAAAGTTGCATATATAACTAACATTAATCATTTAACCTTAAGAGAGGAAGATTTTCCTGGATTATCTGGGTGGGTTCAAAATAATCTTAAGACATTAAAAGTAGAAGGGGCACATGGAAGGGTAATGTCAGGGGGAGATGTGACTGTAGAAGAATGGTCAGTATGCTGTGACACGAGAACGACGTACACTATTTATCCTGGCTCTGAAAATGCATAGTTTTGGAAGTTTTGGCCACAGCAATCAGAGCAGAAAAAGAAATAAAAGGAATCCAGATCGGAAAAGAAGAATTAAAACTCTCACTCTTTGCAGATGACCTGATCCTCTACATACAAAACCCTAAAGACTCCACTAGAAAATTACTAGAGCTACTCAATGAATATAGTAAAGTTACAGGATATAAAATTAACACACAGAAATCCCTTGCATTCCTATACACTAACAATGAGAAAGCAGAAAGAGAAATTAAGGAAACAATTCCATTCACCACTGCAATGAAAAGAATAAAATAATTAGGAATATATTTACCTAAAGAAACAAAAGACCTATTTATAGCAAACTATAAAACACTGGTGAAAGAAATCAAAGAGGACACAAATAGATGGAGAAATATACAATGTTCATGGATCGGAAGAATCAATATAGTGAAAAGGAGTATACTACCTAAAACAATCTAAGATTCAATGCAATCCCTATCAAGCTACCAACGGTATTTTTCACAGAACTAGAACAAAAAATTTCACAATTTGTATGGAAATACAGAAAACCTCAAATAGCCAAAGCAATCTTGAGAAAAAAGAATGGAACTGGAGGCATCAACCTGCCTGACTTCAGTCTCTACTACAAAGCCACAGTTATCAAGACAGTATGGTCCTGGCACAAAGACAGAAATATAGATCAGTGGAACAAAATAGAAAGCCCAGAGATAAATCCACGCACCATTGGACAACTTATCTTTGACAAAGGAAGCAAGAATATACAATGGAGAAAAGACAACCTCTTTATCAAGTGGTGCTGGGAAAACTGGTCAACCACCTGTCAAAGAATGAAACTAGAACACTTTCTAACACCATACACAAAAATAAACTCAAAATGGATTAAAGATCTAAATGTAAGATCAGAAACTATGAAACTCCTAGAGGAAAACATAGGCAAAACACTCTCTGACATAAACCACAGCAGGATTCTCTATGAGCCACCTCCCAGAATATTGGAAATAAAAGCAAAAATAAACAAATGGGCTCTAATTAAAATTAAAAGCTTTTGAACAACAAAGGAAACTATACGCAAGGTGAAAAGGCAGCCTTCAGAATGGGAGAAAATAATAACAAATGAAGCAAGTGATAAAGAATTAACCGCAAAAATATACAAATAACTCCTGCAGCTCAATTCCAGAAAAATAAATGACCCAATCAAAAAGTGTGCCAAATAATTAAACAGACATTTCTCCAAAGAAGACATACAGATGGCTAACAAACACATGAAAAGATGGTCAACATCACTCATTATCAGAGAAATGAAAATCAAAACCACAGTGAGGTACCATTAAACCCTCTTACACTGTTGGTGGGACTTCAAACTAGTATAGCCACTATGGAGAACAGTGTGGAGATTCCTTAAAAAACTGGAAATAGAACTGCCATATGACCAGCAATCCCACTGTTGGGCATACACACTGAGGAAACCAGAATCGAAAGAGACACGTGTACCCCAATGTTCATCACAGCACTGTTTATAATAACCAGGACATGGAAGCAACCTAGATATCCATCAGCAGATGAATGGAGAAGTAAGCTGTGGTACATACACACAATAGAGTATTACTCAGCTATTAAAAAGAATACATTTGAATCAGTTTTAATGAGGTGGATGAAACTGAAGCCTATTATACAGAGTGAAGTAAGCCAGAAAGAAAAACACTAATACAGTATCCTAACACATATATATGAAATTTATTTTTTTATTTTTTAAATTTTATTTTACTTTTAAACTTTACATAATTGTATTAGTTTTGCCAAATATCAAAATGAATCCACCACAGGTATACATGTGTTCCCCATCCTGAACCCTCCTCCCTCCTCCCTCCCCATACCATCCCTCTGGGTCATCCCAGTGCTCTAGCCCCAAGCATCCAGTATCATGCGTCGAACCTGGACTGGCATCTCGTTTCATACATGATATTTTACATGTTTCAATGCCATTCTCCCAAATCTTCCCACCCTCTCCCTCTCCCACAGAGTCCATAAGACTGTTCTATACATCAGTGTCTCTTTTGCTGTCTCGTACACAGGGTTATTGTTACCATCTTTCTAAATTCCATATATATGCGTTAGTATACTGTATTGGTGTTTTTCCTTCTGGCTTACTTCACTCTGTATAATAGGCTCCAGTTTCATCCACCTCATTAGAACTGATTCAAATGTATTCTTTTTTAATGGCTGAGTAATACTCCATTGTGTATATGTACCCTTTGTGTCAGGGTGGGAACCAGACACTGAAGAGACCAGCAAACAGAAGAAGCTATAACAGAGGGAAACGCCCTGGAAGCTACAGGCAATACATGAAAACCCTGTGGTTACTACGGACTACATAGGAAGGGGCCTATAGATCTTGAGAAATATTAAGTTGGACCAAGGAACTAGCCAAAAATGAACTGAACCCACAATGGAGTATATATGAAATTTAGAAAGAAGGTAACGATAACCCTGTATGTGAGACAGCAAAAGAGACACAGATGTATAGAACAGTCTTTTGGACTCTGTGGGAGAGGGAGAGGGTGGGATGATATGGGAGAATGGCATTGAAACATGTAAAATACATTTGTGAAACAAAGTGCCAGTACAGGCTTGATGCATGATAAGGGTGCTTAAGGCTGGTGCACTGGGATGACCCAGAGGGGTAGGATGGGGAGGGAGGTGAGAAGGGGGTTCAGGATGGGGAACACATGTACACTCATGGTGGATTCAAGTCAATGTATGGCAAAACCAATACAATATTGTAAAGTAAAATTAATTAATTAATTAAAAAAATAAAACATTTTGCTTGCATTAAAAAAAAAAAAAAAGAAAATGAATGAAATGGCCATAAGCCAAGGGAAGTCTCTAAAGCTGAAAAAAAGAAGAAAGTGGATTCTCTCAAGATGCTCCAGAAACAAATGCAACCCTGCCAACACCTTGACTTTAGTCCAGTATAGTTGTATTAGAATTCTATCTTAATAAAAACTACAAGATAATAAAATTGTGCTGTGTAAAATCACTAATTTCCTGGTAGTCTTTTACAGAAGCAATGAAAAAGTAATATATAAAGAAGAGATAAGTCACAGTTTAGGAGAAAATATGTGCATATCACATACCTAATATAGGGCTGAAAGTCCAGAATATATAAACAATTTTAAAGCTCAATAATAACAAACTAAACAAATAACCTAATAAAAATGGCCCAAACATTTTAACAGATTATTCACAAAAGAAGAATGGCAAATAAACACATGAAAATATGCTCAAGATATTAGTTAGTAGAAAAATACAAGTGCAATGTTATGCCTGTATTTAACCACTAGAATAACTAATATATATATAATGATGTTCAACTTCATCAATAACATGGAAATGAAAATGAAAACCACAGTGAGAAAGTATTTCAATTCCACCTATTTGGCAAAGTCTGACAATATCAAGTTGACAAGAATATGGAGCAACCTTGAATTGGGCTATATACATACAATGAAATATTATAAATTAAGGGGAAATGTATAAATTACAGCTACATGGAAAAATCTGGATGAATCTCAGAAATGTTGAGAATAAAAAAGTATTTGTAGAGCAAAAGAGGAAAATTAGAGAAAATTATATGCAGGTATATTTCCATCAACATATAGTTCAAAAACTTATAAAACCAAAAACATTGTTTAGTAATACTGACATACAAGGTAAAGGTAAAAAGTAAACAAAGGAAGCAATAATCCAAATTCAGGATAGGGTAATGGTTATCTCTGTATGGATAGGGAATGCTGTAAGAACAAAGGGATTTTATTTTGTTTTTCCTTTAAACTAGATGGTAGGTATATGGTTGTTCATCATGTTATTTTTATATCTTTCATAAACTGATTAGTCTTTTAATTCTAATCCATATTCAATAAAAACAAATATAAAACATAAAAGAATTATGAAAAACTTAATGAGGTAAGGACTTAGTCTCTTCAAAGTTACATATTATCTGCTTTATATTCAGGGTGTATCATCTTTCCTTAAGATTTGAGAAAGACATATTTGGGAAGAATCAAGTTTACCAATCAACAGCAAGGGAACTAGATTATTAATAGCTTTAGATCTGATCTACCAGCAACAAATATGAGACAGTTTAGGTTTGGTAAAACTTTACAAGTAATGGGTCACAAAATTCTTGTTTTACCATTAGACAGATCACCCTTTGCTACCTGTACCAGGATTAAAATGTTTCTCTTTTTAGGCTAATACTTGAAAATTAAATTAACTACATTAGCAACTATGTGTAATTAGGAAGATCAGAGGTACATACTTTATATTAAAGGAATGTAACATGTATAAAAAGCAGGTACACAGCAGGTAAGGAAGTTCCTCAGCTCCCAAGAAAGGAAGAATATATGTGGATATACGGGTGTTAAAATAGATAAAATCATTTACTTACATGTTTGTTTCTTTACATGTACATGTTTCTTTTTACACTCCCCAATTCAAACCTTATAAGTCATAAACTGTTCTTGTTCTCTCTTGTATCCTAATCAAAACCTGCTGATTTTTCCTTTATACCCCAATATAAATTAGATCAACAGTCTATAGAACAGGTTTGTTTATTGTGGTTTATTGTAAACAAAATTTTGAATATGAACTTTTCTAGGAAGAACATTCAAAGTTTCATCAGATTCTCAAAGGAATCAAAATGGTTAAAATCGGTGCTTTAAACTATTTTCCTTCTTAGATATGGGCATTCAAGCATACTTGAAAGGTTTATGATAAAAGTACTTCTTGAAATGATAAACAAAATTGACAAACCCTTAGCTAGTCAAACTAGCAAAAATAAATAAATAAATAAATAAAAAGAGTAGATTCAAATAAAATTAGAAATGAAATACCAGAGATTACAATTGGTGCCTCAGAAACAAAAAGTATCATAAAAGACTATCATCGATAAGTACATGCCAACAAATTGGATAACTTAGAAGAAATCAGTAAATTTCTAGAAACATACAACCTACCAAGAAGAAATGCAAAGTCTGAAGAGACCGGTTAGGAGACTGAGTCAGTAGTCAAAATCCCCTCAACAAAGAAGAATCCAGGATGAGATGGCTTCACAGGTAAATTAAAAATTCAAATATCAGTTCTTCTTGAACTGTCCCACAAAAAGGAAGAGGGAATACTCCTAAACTCATTTGATTGTATCACTCTGATCAAAAACAGACACAGGAACTATAGGAAAATAAAACTACAAACCAGTATCCTTAGCGAAGTGAAAGTGAAAGTTGCTCAGGCATGTCTGACTCTTTGGGACCCCATGGACTATACAGTCCATGGAGTTCTCCAGGCCAGAATACTGGAGTGGGTAAACTTTCCCTTCCCAGGGGATCATCCCAACCCAGTGACTGAACCCAGGTCTCCCCCACTACAGGCAGATTCTTTACCAGATGAGCCACAAGGGAAGCCCGTCCCTAGTGAACACAGATGCAAAAATTTTCAATAAAGTGGTGAAAATGAAGTAGCTCAGTCATGTCCGACTCTTTGCAACCCCGTGGACTGTAGCCTACCATGCTCTTCACTCCATGGGATTCTGCAGGCAAGAATACTGGAGTGGGTTGCCATTTCCTTCTCCAGGGGATCTTCCCAGCTCAGGGATCGAACCCGGGTCTCCCACATTGCAGGAAGACACTTTAACATCTGAGCCATCAGGGATTCCCAATAAACTAAATTCAACAGCATAGTAAAAGGATTAAACAACAGGAACAAGTGGACTGTATCCCTGGAATGCAAGGATGATTCATCATGTGCATATCAACGTGATACACCACATTAACAGAATAAAAGACAAAACTCATATTTGTCATCATCTCAATAGATGCAGAAAAAGTATTTTATGAAATTCAAAATCCATTTATGAAAGAAAGCTCTCAACAAAATAGGTACAGAAGGAACTTAACTCAATAAACATATATGAAAAACCCATGGCTAACATCAACTGGAAAAAAAAAAAAACTGAAAAATTATTCTCTAAGTCCACTCAAGTCAGGGATACCCACATTCAAAACTTCTATTTAATACAATATTAGAAGTCCTAGCTAGAACAACTAGACAACAAAAAGAAATTTTAAAAAATCAAATCAGAAAGGAAGAAGTTAAGGATCTGCACAAGACACAATAATATATGTTGAAAACTCAAAGAACAACCAAAAATTATGAGAATTAATAAACAAAGCCACTAAACTTCAAAATATAAAATCAACATACAAAAAGTCAGTGGTGTTTCTACACATTAATGGTGAACTATCCAAAAAAATTAAGAAAATAATTCCATTTCCAATAGCAATAAAAAGAATAAAATAGACAAGAATAAACTCAACCAGAGGTGAAAGACTTGGACACTGAAAATTATTAAAAAACTGATAAAGGAAATTAAAGAAGACACACAAAAAGGAAAGATATCCCATGTCCATGGATTGGAAGAATTAATATTGCTAAAATGTCCATGCTGCCCAAAGTGATGTATAGATTAAATGCAACTATTAAAATCCCAATGGCATTCTTTATAGAAACAGAAAAAAAAAAGTCCTAAATTTCAAATGAAAAAAAAAAAAAAAGAAATCTTGAATAGAAAAGCAAGTTTTGAGCAAGAACAAGCTGGAGGTATCACACTTTCTGATTTCAAAACCATTATCAAGAAAAAGAAATGCAACAAGGCAAAGTTGTTGTCTGAGCAGGTCATACAAATAGCTGAGAAGGGAAGAGAAGCAAAAGGCAAATGAGAAAGGGAAAGATGTACACATTTGAATGCAGAAGCAACAGTTAGAACTGGATATAGAAGACTGACTGGTTCAAAACTGGGAAAGGAGTATGTCAAGGCCGTATATTGTAATCTTGCTTATTTAACTTACATGCAGAGTACATCATGCAAAATGCTGGGCTGGATGAAGCACAAGCTGTAATCAAGATTGCTAGGAGAAATATCAATAATCTCAAATATGTAGATGACACCATGCTAATGGCAGAAATCACTGCAGATGGTGGCTGCAGCCATGAAATTAAAAGATGTTTGATCCTTGGAAGAAAAATTATGACAAACTTAGACAGCATGTTAAAAAGCAGAGATGTTACTTCGCCAACAAAGGTCTGTAGAGTCAAAGCCATGGTTATTCTAGTAGTCATGTACAGATGTGAGAGCTAGACCATAAAGAAGGCTAAGTGCTAAAGAATTGATGCTTTTGAACTGTGGTGCTGAAGATTCTTAAGAGTCCTTTGGACAGCAAGGAGATCAAACCAGTCAGTGCTAAAGGAAATCAATCCTGAATATTCATTAGAAGGACTGATGCTGAAGCTCAAACTCCAATACTTTGGCCACCTGATGCGAAGAGTTTACTCATTGGAAAAGACTCTAATGCTGGGAAAGATTGAGGGCAGGAGGAGAAGGGGGCAACAGAGGATGAGATGGTTGGA
The DNA here is from genome assembly GCF_029378745.1 of Bos indicus. Classification (NCBI taxonomy): domain Eukaryota; kingdom Metazoa; phylum Chordata; class Mammalia; order Artiodactyla; family Bovidae; genus Bos; species Bos indicus. The sequence goes on from NC_091789.1 coordinate 73,031,966, forward strand.
TGGCATTATTAAATTAATGGAAATTAGTTTGCATATACTCCATGAGATAGTGAAAGACTGGAAAGCCTGGTGTGCTGGAGTCCATAGAGTCACAAAAAGTTGGGTATGAGTGAGCGACTGACCAACAACAACAAATCACACATTGTGATTTCAAAATATATTACAAAGTTATAGTAATCCAAATATTATTATATTGGCATAAAACAGGCATATAGAACAATGTAACAGAACAGACTACACAGAAATAAATATATGCCTTTATGGCCAATCTTGATCTTTGACAAGGGTGATAAAGACAGTGGGAAAAGGACAGTCATTTCAATAAACGGTGTTGGGGGGCTTCCCTGGTGGATCAGTGGTGAAGAATCTGACTGCCAAGGGAGGAGACACAGGTTTGACCCCTGATCTGGGAAGACCCACATGCCACAGTGCAACTAAGCCTGTGTGCCACAACTATTGAGCCTGTGCTCTAGAGCCTGGGAACCACAACTACTGAACCCACATGCCACAACTACTGAAATCTGGTCACTGTAGAGCCCATACTCTGCAACAAGAGAAACCACTGCAATGTGAAGTTCACAACTAAAGAGTGGCCCCTGCTCACCACAACTAGCGAAAGCCCACACCCAGGGAATTAAGACCCAGCACAGCCAAAAATAAATAAATAAAACTATTTTTAAAAAAATGGTGTTGGGAGAACTGGGTATCTAGATGCAGAAGAATGAAATGGGACCCAAATTTCACATCTCATACCATATACAAAGATCAACGCAAAACACATGAAGCATGGCACTCAAAGCCAGTGCACTGGGACAACCCAGAGGGATGGGATGGGGAGGGAGGTAGGAGGGGAGTTCACAGTAGGGAGACACATGTACACCTGTGGCTGATTCATGTCAATGTATGGCAAAAACCATCACAATACTGTAAAGTAATTAGCCTACAATTAAAAGAAATAAAGAAAAGAAAAAAAGGAAAACAGATTGAAGAATTAAATGTAAAACTATTAAAAAAAAGAAACATGGTTAAAGCTTCCTGACACTAGTCTTAGCAATGACCCCCAAAGCACAAACATAAGCAAAAATAAACAAGTGAAATAACATTAAACTAAAAAGCCTCTGTACAGAAAAGGAAAAAGTTAACAGGGACAACCTAAAGAAAGGGAGAAAATATTTGCAAAACTTACATCTGATCAAGGTTAACATCCCAAACATGTAAGTAGCTCATATAACTTAATACCAAAAACCAACTGATTAAAAACATGGGCATGCTGGGGGCAGAGAGGCCAGTGTGCAACAGAGGGCAATCTTGGCCCCAGAGACTGGCATCCTCCACCAAACTGTGAGCAGGCTCCCAGTTGCTAACCAAGTCTTTTTGGGATCTTGGACGGCTGACATCTGCCAGGAGGGTCGCAGCCTGAGATCAGCTTCCCAGAGAAGACACACAGCACACCTGAGACAATGTTCTTGTGGTGCATCCAGGAAACCTCGAATAGCCAAAGCAATCTTGAGAAAGAAGAATGGAACTGGAGGCATCAACCTGCCTGACTTCAGGCTCTACTACAAAGCTACAGTCATCAAGACAGTATGGTACTGGTACAAAGACAGAAATATCAGTGGAACAAAAGAGAAAGCCCAGAGATAAATCCACGCACCTATGAACACCTTATCTGTGACAAAGGAGGCAAGAATATACAATGGAGAAAAGACAATCTCTTTAACAAGTGGTGCTGGGAAAACTGGCCAACCACTTGTAAAAGAATGAAACTAGAATACTTTCTAACACCATACACAAAAATAAACTCAAAATGGATTAAAGATCTAAATATAAGGCCAGAAACTATGAAACTCCTAGAGGAAAACATAGGCAAAACACTCTCTGACATACATCACAGCAGGATCCTCTATGACCCATCTCCCAGAATGGAAATAAAAGCAAAAATAAACAAATGGGACCTAATTAAACTTAAAAGTTTTTGCACAATGAAGGAAACTATTAGCAAGGTGAAGAGAGAGACTTCAGAATGGGAGAAAATAATAGCAAATGAAGCAAGTGACAAAGAATTAATCTCAAAAATATACAAGCAGCTCAGGCAGCTCAATACCAGAAAAATAAATGACCCAATCAAAAAATAGGCCAAAGAACTAAAAAGACATTTCCAAAGAAGACACACAGATGGCTAACAAACACATGAAAAGATGCTCAACATCACTTTTTATCAGAGAAATGTGAATCAAAACCACAATGTGGTAGTACCATCTTATGCCAGTCAGAATGGCTGTTATCCAAAAGTCTACAAACAATAAATGCTGGAGAGGGTGTGGAGAAAAGGGAACCCTCTTACACTGTTGGTGGGAATGCAAACTAGTACAGCCACTATGCAGAACAGTGTGGAGATTCCTTAAAAAACTGAAAATAGAACGACCATATGCCCCAGCAATCCCACTGCTGGGCATACACACCGAGGAAACCAGAATTGAATGAGACATGTGTACCCCAATGTTCATTGCAGCACTGTTTACAATAGTACAATAGCTAGGACATGGAAGCAACCTATATGTCCATCGGCAGACAAATGGATAAGAAAGCTGTGGTACGTATGCACAATGGAATATTATTCAGCTATTAAAAGCAACACATTTGAATCAGTTCTAATGAGGTGGATGAAACTGGAGCCTATTATACAGAGTGAAGTAAGCCAGAAAGAAAACACCAATACAGTATATGAATGCATATATATGGAATTTAGTAAGATGGTAATGATGACCCTATATGCAAGACAGCAAAAGAGATACAGATATAAAGAACATACATTTGGACTCTGTGGGAGAAGGCAAGGGTCGGATGATTTGAGAGAAAAGCATTGAAACATGTATATTATCATATGTGAAACAGATTGCCAGTCCAGGTTCAATGCATGAGACAGGGCGCTCAGGGCCAGTGCACTGGAACAACCCTGAGCAATGGGATGGGGAGGGAGGTGGGAGGGGGCTTCAGGATGGGGGACACATGTTCACCCATGGCTGATTCATATTAATGTAGGGCAAAAGCCACTACAATCTTGTATAGTAATTAGCCTCCAATTAAAATAAATAAATAAATAAATGTCAAATAATTTTAACAGACATTTCTCAAAAGAGGACATACAAATGTCCAACAGGTATATGAAAGGGTGTTCAACACCCACAATCATCAGGGAGGTGCAAATCAAAACCTCAAAGATATACCATGTCAAAACTGTTAGGATGGCAAAACTCAAGAGATAACAAGTGTTGGCAAGAATTTGGACTAAACAGATCCGTTAAACACTGCTGGTAGGAACGTAAATTTGTATAGTTATAATGGAAAACAAAATGGGGGTTTCTCAAAAAGTCAGAAACAGATCTACCATATGATCTGCAATCTCACTTCTGTAACTATATCCAAAGAAAATGAAATATGGATCTTGAAGAGATATTTGTACCTCCCATGTTCACTGCAGCACTATTCAAAGAGCCAGATATGAAAACAACCTAAATGTCAATCAGCAGATGAATGGATAAAGAAAGGTGTATAATGAGTGTGTGTGATACTGAATACTGCAAATTTCATGGCTTAAAAATGTATACTTATATGTGTGTGCATGAATGGAATATTAGGATATCCCCCATTTTTGACAACATGGCTGATCCTAGAGGACATTATGCTAAGAGAAGTAAGGGAGATACAGAAAGAGATATATTGCACAATCTCATTTATATGTAGGATCTAAAATAGACTCAAAACCAGAGGTAGAATAGTGGTTACCAGTGTGAGGTGAGGCAGAGGGAAAGTGGGGAGGTCTTGGTCCAAGAGTACAAAGTTTCAGTTATGCAAGAAGAACAAGTTCTAGAGATTCAATGTATATCATAGCGACTAGTGACTATGGTTAATAATGATGTATTCTATATTTAACATCTGCTAACAGGGTCAGATATGCAGATGACACCACCTTTATGCAGAAAGTGAAGAGGAACTAAAAAACCTCTTGATGAAAGTGAAGAGGAGAGTGAAAAAGTTGGCTTAAAGCTCAACATTCAGGAAACGAAGATCATGGCATCTGGTCCCATCACTTCATGGGAAATAGATGGGGAAACAGTGGAAATAGTGTCAGACTTTATTTTTTGGGGCTCCAAAATCACTGCAGATGGTGACTGCAGCCATGAAATTAAAAGATGCTTACTCCTTGGAAGAAAAGTTATGACCAACCTTGATAGCATATTGAAAAACAAAGACATTACTTTGCCAACAAAGGTCCGTCTAGTCAAGGCTATGGTTTTTCCAGTGGTCATGTATGGATGTGAGAGTTGGACTGTGAAGAAAGCAGAGCACCGAAGAATTGATGCTTTTGAACTGTGGTGTTGGAGAAGACTCTTGAGAGTCCCTTGAACTGCAAGAAGATCCAACCAGTCCATTCTAAAGGAGATCAGCCCTGGGTTTTCTTTGGAAGGAATGATGCTAAAGCTGAAACTCCAGTACTTTGGCCACCTCATGAGAAGAGCTGACTCATTGGAAAAGACTCTGATGCTGGGAGGGATTGGGGGCAGGAGGAAAAGGGACCGACAGAGGATGAGATGGCTGGATGGCATCACCAACTCAATGAACATGAGTTTGAGTGAACTCCGGGAGTTGGTGATGGACAGGGAGGCCTGGTGTGCTGCGATTCATGGGGTCGCAAAGAGTGGGACACAACTGAGTGACTGAACTGAACTGAATTGAAGAGGGTAGATCTTAAATGTTCTCACCACACACACAAGGAAAATGGTAACTATATAAGATGTCAGATGTTAATTAGCTTGACTGTGCTCATTTCACAATGTACACATATCTAAAAAAATCAAGCTGTGCACTTTAAATTTGAGAAGGCTTTCCTATCCTTGCTATTCTCTGGTACTCCGTATTCAGTTGGGTATAGCTTTTCCTTTCTCCTTTACCTTTCAATTCTCTTCTTTCTTCAGCTACTTGCAAAGCCTCCTCAGACAACCTCTTTGCCTTCTTGCATTTCTTGGTCACTGCCTCCTGCACAATGTTTTGAACCTCCGTCCCTAGTTCCTCAGGCATTCTATCAAATCTAATAAAGGCAGAAATGGTATGGATCTAACAGAAAAAAAAAAAAAAGTGAAGTCGCTCAGTTGTGTCTGACTCTTTGTAACCCCATACACTAGAGCCTGCCAGGCTCCTCCTTCCATGGGAATTTCCAAGCAAGAATACTGGTGTGGGTTACCACTTCCTTCTCCAGGGGAACTTCCTGATCCAGGGATCAAACCCAGGTCTCCTGCACTACAGGCAGCTTTTACCATCTGATCCACCAGGGAAGCACATGAGAAGATATTAAGAAGAGATGGCAAGAATACACAGAGGAACTATGAAAAAAAAGGTCTAATGACCAAGATAACCACAATGATGTGTTCACTCACCTAGAGCCAGACATCCTGGAATGCGAAGTCAAGTGGGCCTTGGCAAAGCTAGTGGTGTTGATGGAATTCCAGCTGAGCTATTTAAAATCCTAAAAGATGATGCTGTTGTAGTGCTGCACTCAATATGTCAACAAATTTGGAAAACTTAGCAGTGGCCACAGAACTGGAAAAGGTCAGTTTTCATTCCAATCCCAAAGTACAGCAATGCCAAAGCATGTTCAAACTACAGTGAATCTTCAGTCATTTGACATACTAGTAAGGTTATTTTCAAAATCCTTCAAGCTAGGCTTTAGTAGTATGTGAATCAAGAAATTCCAGATGTACACACTGGGCTTCAAAGAGGCAGAGGAACCAGAGATCAAATTTCCAGCATTTCATTTTGTTTGTTTGTTTGTTTGTTTGTTTTTCCTAAATTTATTTATTTTAATTGGAGGCTAATTACTTTACAATATTGTATTGGTTTCACCATTACACTGACATGAATCTGCCACAGGTGTACATGTGTTCCCCATCCTGAACCACCCTCCCACCTCCCTCCCCATACCATCCCTCTGGGTCATCCAGTGCACCAGCCCAGTGCATACTGTATCATGCATCGAACCTGGACTGGTGATTTTTTTCACATATGATAATATACATGCTTCAATGCCATTCTCCCAAATCATCCCACCCTCGCCTTCTCCCAGAGTCCAAAAGACTGTTCCATATCTGTGTCTCTTTTGCTGTCTCGCATAAAGGGTTCTCATTTGTCAGGGAGTGTTTAACAGAAAGATTCCTATATGCTGTTTCTTACAAGTCCTTTGTTTCTTTTTAATCAGAACAGCAGGCTGCTCCCAGGAACTGAGATAATTGTGTGAGACAGGCTTGAATCTCCTTTAGTAAACATTCTCTTTACGACAAACTTGCTTAGTCTCAATCCCCTTTCTTGAGATATGGATTGTCTCCTGACCTTGTGACCATTATTAATCCCTTGTTCCCTTGGTAATGGCTGCTGTACATTTGGTTTTCTGATCTTTATCATTGTTGAAAGAACTTTCTTGTACCACAGACTACATATACTCACAGAAAAATCATTAAAGCACCTTTGCTCCATCAGAGCTTGGATCCCCGTGTCTTTCTTCCTTCCTCCCTCCCTCCCTTCCTTTCTCTCTTTCATTCTCTCTTTTACTCTTTCTTTCTCTCTTTCTCTCTCTCTCTCTACCTCCAGCTCTCTCTTTCACTTTCTTATCGTCGACTCTGGGCCACCAAGTCTGGGTCCATTAAAGGACCCCAACAATCTTTACTGTCTTTCTAAATTCCATATATATGCATTATTATACTGTATTCATGTTTTACTTTCTGGCTTGCTTCACTCTGTATAATAGACTCCAGTTTCATCCAACTCATTAGAACTGATTGAAATGCATTGTTTTTAATGGCTAAGTAATACACCATTGTGTATATGTACCACAGCTTTCTTATGCATTTGTCTCCTGATGGACATCTAGGTTACTTCCATGCCCTGGCTATTATGAACAGTGCTGCAATGAACATTGGGGTACATGTGTCTCTTTTATTTCTGGTTTCCTCAGTGTGTATGTCCAGCAGTGGGATCGCTGGGTCATATGGCAGTTCTATTTCCATTTTTTAAAGGAATCTCCACACTATTCTCCATAGTGGCCGTACTAGTTTGCATTCCCACCAACAGTGTAAGAGGGTTCCCTTTTGTCCACACCCTCTCCAGTATTTATTGTTTGTAGACTTTTGAATAGCCGCCATAAAACTGGTGTGAAATGGTACTTCATTGTGGTTTTGATTTGCATTTCTCTGATAATGAGTGATGTTGAGCATCTTTGCATGTGTTTGTTAGCCATCTGTATGTCTTCTTTGGAGAAATGTCTCTTTAGTTCTTTGGCCCACCTTTTGATTGGATTGTTTATTTTTCTGGAATTGAGCTGCAGGAGTTGCTTGTATATTTATGAGATTCATTCTTTGTCAGTTGCTTCGTTTGCTGTTATTTTCTCCCATTCTGAAGGCTGTCTTTTCACCTTGCTTATAGTTTCCTTTGTTGTGCAGAAGCTTTTAATTTTAATTAGGTCCCATTTGTTTATTTTTGCTTGTATTTCCAATATTATGGGAGGTGGGTCATAGAGGATCCTGTTGTGATTTCTGTCGGAGAGTGTTTTGCCTATGTTCTCCTCTAGGAGTTTTATAGGTTCTGGTCTTACGTTTAGATCTTTAATCCATTTTGAGTTTATTTTTGTGTATGGTGTTAGAAAGTGTTCTATTTGCTTTCGGTTACAAGTGGTTGACCAGTTTTCCCAGCACCACTTGTTAAAGAGATTGTCTTTTCTCCATTGTATGTTCTTGCCTTCTTTGTCAAATATAAGGTGTCCATAGGTGCATGGATTTATCTCTGGGCTTTCTATTTTGTTCCATTGATCTATATTTCTGTTTTCTGCCAGTACCATACTATCTTGATGACTGTGGCTTTGTAGTAGAGCCTGAAGTCAAGCAGGTTGATTCCTTCAGTTCCATTTTTCTTTGTTAAGATTGCTTTGGCTATTCGAGGTTTTTTGGATTTCCATACAAATTGTGAAATTATTTGTTATAGCTCTGTAAAAAATACCATTGGTAGCTTGATAGGGATTGCAATGAATTTACAGATTGCTTTGGGTAGTACACTCATTTTCACTATATTGATTATTCCAATCCATGAACACGGTATATTTCTCCGTCTGTTAGTGTCCTCTTTGATTTCTCTCACCAGTGTTTTATAGTTTTCTATATAGAAGTCTTTTGTTTCTTTAGGTAGATATATTCCTAAGTATTTTATTCTTTTCGTTGCAATGGTGAATGGAATAGTTTCCTTAATTTCTCTATTTTCTCATTTATAGTGTATAGGAATGCAAGGGATTTCTGTGTGCTGATTTTATATCCTGCAAGTTTACTATATTCATTGATTAGTTCTAGTAATTTTCTGTCATGTCATCTGCAAACAGTGAGTGTATTACTTCTTCTTTTCCAATTTGGATTACTTTTATTTCTTTTTCTGCTCTGACTGTTCTGGCAAAAACTTCCAAAACTATGTTGAGTAGTAGTGGTGAGAGTGGGCATTTGTTTCTGACTTTATGGGAAACGCTTTCAATTTTTCAGCAATGAGGATAATGTTTTCTGTGGGTTTGTCACATATAGCTTTTATTATGTTGAGGTATGTTCCTTCTATTCCTGCTTTTTGGAAGGTTTTTATCATAAATGAATGCTGAATTTTGTGAAAGGCTTTCTCTGCATCTATTGAGATAACCAAATGGTTTTTATTTTTCAATTTGTTAATGTGGTATATTACATTGATTGATTTGTGGATATTGAAGAATCCTTGCATCCCTGGGATAAAGCCCACTTGGTCAGGATGTACCATCTTTTTAATGTGATGTTGGATTCTATTTGCTAGAATTTTGTTAAGGATTTTTGCATCTATGTTCATCAGTGATATTGGACTGAAGTTTTCTTTTTTGTGGCATCTTTCTCAGGATTTGGTATTAGGGTGATGGTGGCCCCATGGAATGGGTCTGGAAGTTTACCTTCCTCTGCAATTTTCTGGAAGAGTTTGAGTACTATAGGCGTTAGCTCTTCTCTAAATTTTTGGTAGCGTTCAGCTCTAAAGCTGTCTGGTCCTGGGCTTTTGTTTGCTGGAAGATTTCTAATTACACTTTCAATTTTTGTGCTTGTGATGGGTCTGTAAAGATTTTCTGTTTCTTCCTGGTTCAGTTTTGGAAAGTTGTACTTACCTAAGAATTTGTCTATTTCTTCCAAGTTGTCCATATTATTGGCATATAGTTGCTGACAGTAGTCTTTTCTGTTCCTTTGTGTGATCTCTCCGTTTTCATTTCTAATTTTGTTGATTTGATTTCTCTCCCTTTGTTTCTTGAAGAGTCTGGCTAATGGTTTGTCAATTTTATTTATCCTTTCAAAAAACCAGCTTTTGGCTTTGTTGATTTTTGCTATGGTCTCTTTTGTTTCTTTTGCATTTATTTCTGCCCTAATTTTTAAGATTTCTTTCCTTCTACTAACCCTGGGGTTCTTCGTTTCTTCCTTTTCTAGTTGCTTTAGGTGTAGAGTTAGGTTATTTATCTAACTTTTTTTCTTGTTTCTTGAGGTAAGCCTGTATTGCTATGAACCTTCCCCTTAGCACTGCTTTTACAGTGCCCCATGGGTTTTGGGTTGTTGTGTTTTCATTTGCATTCGTTTCTATGCATATTTTGATTTATTTTTTGATTTCTTCTGGGATTTGTTGGTTATCAGCAGCGTGTTGTTCAGCCTCCATATGTTGGAATTTTTAATAGTATTTCTCCTGTAATTGAGATCTAATCTTACAACATTGTGGTCAGAAAAGATGCTTGGAATGATTTCAATTTTTTTTAATTTACCAAGGCTAGATTTATGGCCCAGGATGTGATCTATACTGGAGAAGGTTCCGTATGTGCTTGAGAAAAAGGTGAAATTCATTGTTTTGGGGTGAAATGTCCTATAGATATCAATTAGGTCTAACTGGTCTATTGCATCATTTAAAGTTTGTGTTTCCTTGTTAATTTTCTGTTTAGTTGATCTATCCATAGGTGTGAGTGGGGTATTGAAGTCTCCCACTACTATTGTGTTATTGTTAATTTCCCCTTGTGCCGGGAGCTGGTGAGGCATTCCACTCGTGACAAAGGTCATGAGGAAGGAGGCTCGGCATACGCAAAGGCGGGACCGAGCCTCAGGAGTCCGCCTGGATATTCTCGAGCATTTTCCCCCAAAAAACCAGAGTCTGCCTACTTTATTGCTTTGTGCTCTCACCTCTGACTTTACTGGGGGCTGTCCCCTACCACCATCTCGCTCTCTCTGTCAAAGAGTTAACTTACAGCTCCAATTAATAAAGTTCCTGGGCAATTAGGAGTGTTTAAATCCAAACCCCTCAGATGGCTCTCTAACTCGCCTGACAAGTTTACCCGGACTCCTGCAGCTATGTATACGATTGTTTACAGTCTCCTAGCCTCCAGAGGCAGGGGAAGCTTAAGATATTCAAATAGCTTAGAGCCTCTAAGAGAGTTAAAAACTGTCAGAATAAACTAGTAAAGGATTTCATTGATGAGTCAATGCTTGTTGCCAAGTTTTCACATCCTCTGAATTGTATCCTTGAATGTGTATTAATTAATAGTGGGTATGTAGAAAAAATAAGTAGTGGCCTTGGTGTTAGTAACTTTAGACCCTTAAGGTAATAAATTCTTTCCTTTGTTGTAAACCCATTACACATCCGCCCTATAGGAATGCAATTTTATCTTTGGAAGATGGCGCCAAACCTTAAAATAATTACTCTTAGAGAAAATAAGTCTTTGTTGATAAGTCCTTGTCAAGAGTCATAAAATGTTAGTAGGCCTTCTGGCCAGAAGATGATGTAAATCACCTAAACCATTTGTATACGATAAATTTGCAGGAAAGAAACCCTGGTTTTTGATAAAAATCAAAGACTGCTGACTTTGCATCCCCTATTATCCTCTATGTGTAACTTAGGGTATATAAGCCCCTGTTGAAAATAAAGCTACGGGCTTTGCTCACCAGCGCTTGGTCTCCCCATGTCATTCTTCCCTTTAACTTCCAGCTGAGTCTCCATCTGAAGCGCGGAACCCACCACGCTTACTAATTATGCCTGGGCTTCTAAGACCCACTCGAGAAGGTGTCTAGGGTGAGGCACCTTCCGCTATTCGAGAGGGCGTCTGCGGCCTAGTAAGTGGTGCAAACTTCTTGTCTTGAAGTTTTATTGGTCTCCCGCGTAAACCAAGCTACTCAGCTTCTTTTCTCCATTGAATTTTCCTACTGAGCTATCCTCATTCTATTATTCTTTATATCTCTAATTAGCATATAAATAGTCGCCTAGGCCGTCTCTCCTTTGAATACCCTGGATCAGCTGGGGCTGGTCCCCAGCACCCTTGCATATTGTTAGCATTTGTCTTACATATTGTGGTGCTCCAATGTTGGGTGCATATATATTTATAACTGTTATATCTTCTTCTTGGATTGATCCTTTGATCATTATGTAGTGTCCTTCTTTGTCTCTTTTCACAGCCTTTATTTTAAAGTCTATTTTATCTGATATGAGTATTGCTACTCCTGCTTTCTTTTGGTCTCTATTTGCGTGGAATATCTTTTTCCAGCCCTTCAGTTTCAGTCTGTATGTGTCCCTTGTTTCGAGGTGGGTGTCTTGTAGACAACATATATAGGGGTCTTGCTTTTTTATCCATTCAGCCAGTTTTTGCTTTTGGTTGAGGCATTCAACCCATTTACATTTAAGGTAATTATTGATAAGTATGATCCTGCTGCCATTTACTTTATTGTTTTGGGTTCAAGCTTATACACCCTTTATGTGTTTCCTCTCTAGAGAAGATCCTTTAGCATTTGTTGGAGAGCTGGTTTGGTGGTGCAGAATTCTCTCAGCTTTTGCTTCTCTGTAAAGATTTTGATTTCTCCTTCATATCTGAATAGGATCCTTGCTGGGTATATTTGAATGACACCTGGGCTGTAGGTTATTTTCTTTCATCCCTTCAGTATTTCCTGCCATTCCCTCCTGTCCTGAAGAGTTTCTATTGAAAGATCAGCTGTTATACTTATGGGAATCCTCTTGTGTGTTAGTTGTTGTTTTCCCGCTGTTGCTTTTAATATTTGTTCTTTGTGTTCGATCTTTGTTAATTTGATTAATATGTGTCTTGGGGTGTTTTGCCTTGGGTTTATCCTGTTTGGGACTCTCTGGGTTCCTTGGATTTGGGTGATTATTTCCTTCCCCATTTTAAGGGAAGTTTTCAACTATTATCTCCTCAAGTATTTTCTCATGGTCTTTCTTTTTGTCTTGTTCTTCTGGGACTCCTCTGATTCGAATGTTGGGGCGTTTCACATTGTCCCAGAGGTCTCTGAGATTGTCCTCATTTCTTTTATTTCGTTTTTCTTTTTTCCTCTCTGTTTCATTTATTTCTACCATTCTATCCTCTACCTCACTTATCCTATCTTCTGCCTCTGTTATTCTACTGTTGGTTCCCTCCAGAGTGTTTTTGATCTCATTTATTGCATTATTCATTACATATTGACTCTTTCTTATTTCTTCTAGATCCTTGTTAAACTTTTCTTGCATCTTCTCAATCCTTTTCTCCAGGATATTTATCTGTAACTCCATTCTGTGTTCAAGATTTTGGATCATTTTCACTGTCATTATTTGGAATTCTTTATCAGGTAGATTTCCTATCTGTTCCTCTTTTGTTTGGTTTGGTGGGCATTTATCCTGTTCCTTTACCTGCTGGGTATTTCTCTGCCCTTTCATCTTGTTTATCAGCATTTCTTTTATATCTTTTTGTTCTATGATTGCCATGGCTAGGATTATCAAAACTCTCTTGAGTAATAGTGGTGAGAGTGGGCACCCTTTCTTGTTCCTAATTTTAGAGGATATTCTTTCAATTTTTCACCATTGAGGGTAATTTTTACTGTGTGTTTGACCTATATGGCTTTTATTATTCTGAGGAATGTTCTTTTTATGCCTGCTTTCTGGAGAGTTTTTTAATCATAAATAGGTGTTTAATTTTGTCAAAGTCTTTCTCTGCATCTGTTGAGATAATCATATGGTTTTTAATCATTCAATTTCTTAATATGATGTATCACATTGATTGATTTGCAAATACTGAAGAATCCTTGCATCCCTGGAATAAAGCCCACTTGACCATGTTCTTTTAAATATGTTGCTGGATTCTGTTTCCTAGAATTTTGTCGAGGATTTTTGCATCTATGTTCATCAGTGATATTGGCCTGTAGTTTTTTTTTTTTTTTTTTTTGTGGCATCTTTGTCTGGTTTTGATATTAGGGTGCTGGTGACCTCATAGAATGAACTTGGGAGTTTGCCTTCCTCTGCAATTTTCTGGCAGAGTTTAAGATTGGTGTTCGCTCTTCTCTAAAATTTAGGTAGAATTCACCTGTGAAGCCATCTGTTCCTGGGCTTTTGGTTGTTGGAAGATTTTTGATAACAGTTTCAATGTCCATGCTTGTGATGGGTCTGTTAAGATTTTCTATTTCTTCCTGGTTCAGTTTTGAAAGGTTATACTTTTCTACTAATTTGTCCATTTCTTCCAAGTTGTCAATTGTTCATACTAGTCTCTTATGATCTTCTGTATTTCTGTGTTGTCTGTCTGTTGTGACTTCTCCATTTTCATTCCTCATTTTATTGATTTGATTCTTCTCTCTTTTTTTCTTGTTGACTGTGGCTAATGGTTTGTCTATTTTATGTATATTCTCAAAGAACCAGTTTTTAGTTTTGTTGATTTTTGCTATAGCTTCATTCATTTCTTTTTCAGTTATTTCTGCTCTGATTTTCATGATTTCTTTCCTTCTGTTAACTTTGGGTTTTTCTGTTCTTCTTTTTCTAGCTGCTTTAGGTGTAAAAGTTTGGTTGTTTATTTGATGTTTCTGTTTTTTTTTTTTTTTTTTTTTGAGGTATGCCTGTATTGCTAAGAATCTCCCTCTTAGCACTGCTTTTACTGAATCCCATAGGTTTTGGGTTGTCGTGTTTCATTATTATTTGTTTCTATGCATAGTTTGATTTCCTTTTTGATGTCTTCCGTGATCTGTTAGTTATTAAGAAACATGTTGTTTAGCCTCCATGTGTTTGTGTATTTTTATAGTTTTTTTTCCCCCCTATAGTTGATATGATCTTACTTACCATTCTGTGATCAGAAAAGATACTTGAAATGATTTCATTTTTTTACAATTTACTAAGACTAAATTCGTGGCCCAGGACATGATCTATCCTGGAGAATGTTCCGTGTGCACTTGAGAAAAAGGAAAAATCCATTGCTTTTGGGTGAAATGCCCTGTATATATCAATGAGATCTAACTGGTCCATTGTATCATTTAAAGGTCTGTTTCCATGTTAATTTTCTGTTTTGTTGATCTATCCACAGGTGTGAGTGCGGTATTAAAGTCCCCCACTATTAGTGTGTTACTGCTAATATCGCCTCTCATACATGTTAGCATTTCCCTTACATATTGTGGTGATCCTATGTTGACTGCATATATACTTACAATTGTTATATCTTCTGGGATTGATCCCTTGATCATTATGTAGTGTCCTTCTTTGTCACTTCTACATAGAAAACACTAATAATACCACCAGAAAATTACTACAGCTAATCAAAGAATGTAGTAAAGTTGCAGGATATAAAATTAATACACAAAAAACCCTTGCATTCCTATACACTAACAATGAAAAAACAGAAAGAGAAATTAAGGAAACAATCCCATTCACCATGGCAATGAAAAGAATAAAATACTTAGGAATACATTTAAAGAAACAAAAGACCTATATATAGAAAACTATGAAACACTGATGAAAGAAATCAAAGATGACACATACAGATGAAGAAATACACCATGTTCATGGATTGGAAGAGTCAACAGAGTGAAAATGAGTATACTACCCAAAGCAATCTAAAGATTCAATGCAATCCCTATCAAGCTACCAGTGGTATTTTTCACAGAACTAGAACAAATAATTTCACAATTTGTATGGAAACCCAAAAAACCTCGAATAGCCAAAGCAATCTTGAGAAAGAAGCAGGGAAGTGGAGGAATCAACCTCCCTGCCTTCAGACTATACTACAAAGCTACAGTTATCAAGACAGTATGGTACTTGGACAAAGACAGAAATATAGATCAATGGAACAAAATAGAAAGCCCAGAGATAATTCCATGCACCTATGGACACCTTGTCTTTGACAAAGGAGGCAAAAATATACCATGGAGAAAAGAAAATCTCTTTAACAAGTGGTGCAGGAAAAACTGGTCAATCCTGTATAAAAGAAAGCAAATAGAACACTTTCTAACACCATACACAAAAATAAACTCAAAATGGATTAAAGATCTAAATGTAAGGCCAGAAAGTATAAAATTTGTAGAAGAAAACACAGGCAGAACATTCTCTGACATAAATGACAGCAAGATCCTTTATGACCCACTTCCCAGAGTAATAGAAACAATAAATAAATAAATAAACAAATAGGATCTAACTAAACTTAAAAGCTTTTGGGCAACAAAGAAACTATAAGCAAGGTGAAAAAGAAGCCTTCAGAATGGGAGAAAATAATAGAAAATGTGAAAACTGACAAAGAATTAATGTCCAAAATACACAAGCAATCCATGCAGCTCAATACCAGAAAAATGCACAATACAATCAAAAAGTGGAGAAAGAACTAAACAGACATTTCTCCAAAGAAGACATACAGATGGCAATGTAGGAGACCTGGGTTCGATCAGTAGGTTGGGAAGATTTCCAGAGAAGGGAAAGACTACCCACTCCAGGATTCTGACCTGGAAAATTCCATGGATTGCATACTCCATGGGGTCATGAGATGGACACGACTGAGCGACTTCAACATACACACATATGTAAATAGTCCATAGCACTTAGCTGGCAACTTTGCTTAATAAGCAACTCAATTGAATTCTGTTTAAAATATACTGGGGAACACAATAAATACCAAGATATCTTGTTCATTCCATAACATAGTAAGGAGCACAGATTTATTTTAAAATATAGAAATATGTAAATTAAGTATTAGAGCCAAATGCCAGTTTCCTATTATCCAACCTAGATTTTAAACTTTCCAAAGATACAAGTGCCAAGGTAGGCTTAAAAACAACATCTCACTAAGATTAATAAAAAGGAGAAAAAAATACTGAGAGTCTGCAAGTATACAGAAGAGTAAATCTATTCTAGACTGCTAATGAAAATTAATAAAACTTTACCCAGTGCTTTGTATATGCCTCACATATGTAAGAGGAGCTCAGGAAATATTTTTTTGTTTAGTGAATAAGTAAATACCACCTTTATGCATGTTGGTTTGGCAACTTACTGATATGTTTCATGCTTTCTCACCTACAATTCCATTTCTAGAGATTTATTCTAAGGAAACAGTTACATATGTACATAAAGATTCAGGTACAAAGTGTTTTGACAAAGCCTGATTACATTTGCAAAATAATTGGAAATACACTAAATTTTCAGAATATATGAAAAATATATATTTGATATGATATATTCATACAACAGAATATGCCACTATTAAGAATTCTGTCCAATGCCATCCAACAGTCTGTGACAGGGTCAAGATTCAGATTTAGGCCTGTTTGCCTCCAATATATATTTCTAAGCATGCAGATGTATCTTAAGGGTAACTTGAGGCTAGAAAAGATGAAACGTACCGTGGTGAAGAGAATAAGTTACTACAATGAGACATTAAAAGGCTGATATGATAGACTAGATTAATGAGATGTAAGTTAAAAAGGCATAAATGTACCTGTAACTAAATCTAAAATGTATGTATGCATAAGTACAAACTCAGAAATTACTAGTAAGCTATGTACTAGTAGCTTACTAGTAGCCCATATAAAAACATTTAATGAATTTTAGAGAACTGCACATTCACTATGTCATGGTCAAAAGCTGATTTTAAGCAAGGTTGATTGTGATGACCCAAAACAAAAATAAATATAAAAACAAATGTAATCTTAGACTGAAACACCAGGGAAGCCTAGTCAGCATTAAAACAGAAATAAATTATCTTAAACAAGAAAAGTCAGAGTCTGACTCTATCTTGCAGTATTCAAAATACTTACACCAGAAGAAAACACTAGCCATCCTGAACATGTTTGGCAGAGAAAGATCATGAAAGTGAAGGAACTCAAAGCTTTGACCCAGGAGTAATTGTTAAATTACTAATATGTTTACCCAGGAAGCAAAACTAAATAAAGTGAATGGACATCTGAAGAGTTGTTTTGTGGAAGAGAGATGAGAACTGTTCTGGACAGCATAAATGAAAGAGATACAGGGCCAATAGGTAGAATATGATTATGAGACAGGTTTGTGTTTGATGAAAGAAAGGACCTTAAATTGAATGAAAGCTGCCAGAAAATGGTATGGACTGCCTTAGGTTCCTTTATCCAGTTTTATTCACATTGAAGAAAACAGCCAGTTAGTGTGCCTATTGTAG
Source organism: Bos indicus (assembly GCF_029378745.1). Classification (NCBI taxonomy): domain Eukaryota; kingdom Metazoa; phylum Chordata; class Mammalia; order Artiodactyla; family Bovidae; genus Bos; species Bos indicus. The sequence continues at coordinate 73,049,439 of NC_091789.1, forward strand.
AGGGACTTACAATACTATAGAGTAAGCGAATTAGAAAACATCTAAGATTGCTTTCAAAACTGAGATCTTAATGAATTTCTTAAACTAAAGCTTTCAAATATCATGTGCACCTGTATAAATTTTTTTCCAGAAACAAAAACTAGACTGCTTACAAGAACTAAAACCCTATACTACTCATCGATTATTCATTAAGAAAAATCAAAAAACTGTTTTTCATTGGAGTTAGTATTTTAGATGTTTGGGCTAAAAATAATAAAATATTTACTTTGAGACATCTTGTAACTATTTCTCTCAACTTGAAAAACATGCCTAACAAATACTTCAAAGACATTTTTGATGAATAGAGTTAACAAAGAAACAAACCTCACAGTTTTTACATCATATTTATGTCATACAAAATTCACAAACTTTTGTAGGCAAGTTACCTGCTCTGGTTTCACTAGCTGCTTTTTGGACTCCTCTTCTTTGGCCACATGCACACTTATAGATGCATATATTAGACCTGTTGGCATGGTTGTCAACTTTCCCATCTGAGAAAATATATCAAAACATATTTTTAATTGAAAAGCTTCCCACCCCATATTTCCTGATAAATTTGGGGGTGGCACATTTGAGGAACACTATGGGTTTCATTTAAGTGTATTAAAAACTCAAGCATTCCAAACAATTCATACCTTTTTAGGATATAATTCCTAAAATTCTCCTCTCATGCTAAATGGTAGAGTATTATTTTCACCAATTTGTTAACTACTTACTTCATATGGAATACAGCAATATAGCAATTAGCAGGAAGAAGTGAATATAAAATTTTACAGGTGAAGTGAGATAGATTATGATATTCATTCAGTTCACAAATATTAACTGAGTAATTACTATATGCCAGACCCATTGGGAACAAAACAACAATTATCGCTTTCATGGAGCTGACATTCTAGTGGAGTAGAGACAGAAGATATACACAATACATAAATTATATGGTATACTACAATCGATAATGCTAAGGAGAAAGTAAAAAATAAGGGTCATCTGGAGTACTAGGTGATTCAGGTTGTATCTTGACACATAATTTATAATTACATTATTTATAAAAATAACTTCCTACCATTACAAATCTTATTCCCCTAATACATTCCTTTTTAGCTATTATATTTAATGCTTGATCTAAAGCCAAAAGTGACCTTTGTTTTTGATATAACTTGATTTAAATTAAGAATGCAGGAAAATTAGTCTCTAAGAACAAAGTGCTCCAGTGTTTATCCAGTATCAAAATAATTCCTAAAGATTATACATTCAACAAGGCCAAATGAAAAACTCTCCAGGGAACAACTATTTTAAGAGCTTTATTCTTTAGACTCAAAAGGAGGGCCTGATGAAATTGACAAAAGACATCCACAGGGAAGAGGTTTCTCTGGCTTACACATAAGTGGAATTGTTCAAGAACTGGAAGAAACACCAGCCAAAGGATTCCAAATGTTCTCGGATAACAGTGATAGTAACTGCATTTCATTTCTGACATATGTTTCCATAATTTCTGGGCAAAATAAGGGAAAGTACTGGTACTAGTAAAGCAATTTCCTGTTTAGGCATGACTCTGATTTAGATTGAGACTCCAAAAATATACAGTAAAATTAAGACTCAACACTAATAAAAAGAGATTGTTTTCACTGTTTTTCTACCTTCAACCTTCCCTCTGTACGTATGTCAGCATCATAGAACAATTTATCTAGTCCTGGCTTCCCGAAATACATCACTTTTGATTTCTTATACATATTTGGTATTTACTAATGAAATAACAAGATTCCCACTCAATATATAATGTCAGGTAACAAAAAAAAATATTAAAACTGATGCTGGCAAGAATGTTCTCCTATGTACCTGAAAAAATATTTTAATAAAGCTCTGAAGTGATTATTTGAAGCAAGTCAATTCTTACAATATTTTAAAGCTATTTTTAAAATACCTGATTAGACATTACTTCCTAGATAAAAGAAAAATATCTTTGAATATTGCTAATATCTGAAAAAATTTCAACAATGTTCTCATAGTCATTTTACTTCACATAATGGAAAAATAACATGTAGACTATAAAATAAGTTCATAGGTATTACTTAATAATTATAATCCTGTGCTACAGAGTGTGGACTAATTAAACTAGTGGCCTAAACTTTTCCATATTTCAGCCCGGGAACTTGGGGCACAGTTTCCAGCCTGATATATGAACTTTCCATATTTCAGCCTGGCAACTTGGGGAGTAAGCCACTAATTAGTCCACAGAAGAGAACATTCTTGCCAGCATCAGTTTGAATATATATATATATATATATATATATATATATATATTTTTTTTTTTTTAAGTTAGGGCTTCCCTTACAGTGCAGTTGGTAAAGAATCTGCTTGCATTGCAGGAGACCCCAGTTCAATTCCTGGGTCGCAAAGATCTGCTAGAGAAGGGATAGGCTACCCACTCCAGTATTCTTGGGCTTCCCTTATGGCTCAGCTGGTAAAGAATCCGCCTGCAATGTGGGAGACCTGGGTTCCATCCCTGGGTTGGAAAGATCCCCTGGAGAAGAGAAAGGCTACCCACTCCAGTATTCTGGCCTGGAGAATTCCATGGACTGTATAGTCCATGGAGTTGCAAAGAGCTGGACACAACTGAGCGACTTTCACTTTCACTAAAAAGTTAAAACAGTAGTATAACCTTGAAAAATGCCCAAGTATTGATATCCTTGCTACATTTTCTACTCTGTAGGGCAGAGTCCATCCACCTTGACTTTCAGTGATAAAGCTGTATGGCATAATGGCAAAAATATAAGCTCACAAGTTGCACAGACTTGGTTTTGAACTCAAGTTTTGGAGCTTACTGTCTACGTTTGGGCAAGTTACTTAAGCTCCTAAGAGGTATGCTGCCCAATATGGTAATTACTAGCTACACTGTTGTTCAGTTACTAAGTCATGTCCGACTCTTTGCAACTGCAAAACTCCAAGCTTCCCTGTCCTTTATCATCTCCCAGAGTTTGCTCAAACTCATGTCCATTGAGTCAATGATGCCATACAATCATCTCATCCTCTTGGCCCCCTTCTCCTCTTGCCCTTAATCTTTCCCAACATCGGGGTCTTTTCCAATTACTTGATTCTTTGCATCAGGTGGCCAAAGTATTGGGGCTTCAGCTTCAGCATCAGTCCTTCCCATGAATATTTAAGGCTGATTTCCTTTAAGACTGACAGGTTTAATCTCCTTGCAGGCCAAGGGACTCTCAAGAGTTTAGTCCCAGCTCTGTTCTTAGACTATGTAATCTCTAGTTAAGTCACAGGCCTACGTTTCTTTATTTGTAAAAATATCTTGTGCAGACAATCTCTGAGAGCCTTAGACCTGCACTCTCCAATAGGGTAGCCAATATCCACATGTTATTTAAAATTGTATCTCAATTAATGAAAATTTTAAAATTAAAATTAAATTTTAATTAAAATTAAAAATTAGTTCTTTCATCCCCCTAGCCACATTTCAAGGTCTCAATAGATACATAGGACTCTAGTGGCCACCAACTGGACAGCACAGAAACAGAACATTCCTACCATAGGGGAAAGTTTTATTGGATAGCACTGCCTTACAGCTCCAACATTTAGGATTTTCTTATAATTCTATCAAAAAAGAGATTAAGATTTTAATGAGATATATACACTCCTATGTTTATCACAGCATTATTCACAATGGCCAAGATATGGAAACAACCCAAAAGTCCATTGACAGATGAATGGATAAAAAAGATGTGATATACATATATATGCATGACTGCCTGTGCACTAAATTGCCTTGATCATGTAACCATAGGGTTACTCTTTGTAACCCTATGGACTATAGCCCCCCAGGCCCCTCTGCTCATGGGATTCTCCAGGCAAGAATATTGGATTGGGTTGCCATGCTCTTCTCCAAGGGATCTTCCCAACCCAGGGATCAAACCTTGGTCTCTTATGTCTCCTGCATTGGCAAGTAGGTTCTTTACCACTACCACCGCTTGAGAAGCCCATACACAATGGAATATTATTCAGCCATGATAAAAGAGGATATCAAACTATTTTCAACGATATGGATGGACTTTGAGCATATTATACTAAGCCATATAAGTCAGAGAAAGACAAGTACTGGAGAATGTCACTTAGATGTGAAATCTAAAAAGTCAAACATGTAAAAACCAGATAGTAAAATGATGGTTACTAAGGGATGTGGGGGAGGGGAATAAGACTGATGGGGTTTAAGGGTACAAACTTGTACATAGTAAATAAGCCATAGAGATCTAATGCACAATATAGACAATGTTGTAATATAATTATATCATTTGATAAATATTATATAACAGCAGTCACATTACAACCTATACATGTATAAAAGCAACATACAATACACCTTAAACTTACACATTACATATCAAATTTATTCAATAAGAAATGATTATTTCTGATTTCAAATATACCAGTTTTAATTCTAAATCCATCTATTCAGGGCATATATATTAACCTGAAAACAGCAAAAGGAAGAACTGGACACTATTTATGCCACTGCAGAAGAATATAATGGCATTATATTTTTAAGAGAGTAAAATATGAAAATGAGAAATTTTATCCTGTTATAGGAATGATGGTTTAAATCTATAAATCAGAAAACATTCTCATAAAATTGTGAAAACAAACCTATGAAACAGTTGACCCTGGAACAGTGGAGGGCTTAGGGGTGCTGACCCTCCTTGCAGTCAAAAATGTATAACTTTACAGTTGGCTTTCTATATCTGTGGCTCCACACCCACAGATTCAACCAAACTGGGATCATGTAGTACTGCAATAAAAATTTAGTGAAAAGAATCTGCATATAAGTGGACCTGTGCAGTTCAAACTCACGTTGTTCACTGTATTCATTATACTTACATCTTTCCATTTTTTACACAAATAGTAGTCAAACAACTGTGCTAGATACGAGAAAAATAAACATAAAAAAATATGCCCCCACTTCCCATGCCCCATTTCCAAGGGAATTTACCATAACTTTTCTATCCTTGTCTCTGTTCACTACTCTCCCTCAGGAATTCGTTGACATAGTTAAGCTCAACTGGTTGCTTATTTCCATGTCATAACCCCCAGGAATACCCTCTTTACTATATCGGCATTCTTAAGAACTACTTAGATACAGTACTCTTCATGTGGTCTTTCCTACCCCTCTAATTATATATATAATTATTTCTAATTAGAAATAGTCAACCAAATCCAGGAAGCACAGAGAGTCCCAGGCAGGAAAAACCCAAAGAGGAACACACTGAGACACACAGTAATCAAACTGACAAAAATGAAAGACAAACATAAAATACTAAAATCAACAAAGGAAAAACAACAAATAAAATACAAGGGAATTCCCATCAGGCTATCAGCTGATTTCTCAACAGAAACTCTACAAGCCACAAGGGAATGGCATGATATATTTAAAGTGATGAAAGGGAAGAACCTACAACCAAGAATACTCTACCCAGCAAGACTCTCCTTCAGATTTGATGAAGAAAAATCAAAAACTTTCCAGACAGGCAAAAGTTAAGAGAATTCAGCATCACCAAACCAACTTTACAATAAATGCTAAAGGAACTTCTCTAGATGGGAAATAAGAGAAGGAAAAGACCTACCTCTACAAAATAAACCCAAAACAATTAAGAGAACAGTAATAGGATCATGTGCTGTGCTGTGCTTAGTCAGTCAGTCATGTCCGACTCTTTGTGACCCCATGGACTGCAGCCCACCAGGCTCCTCTGTTCACGGGATTCTCTGGGCAAGAATACTGGAGTGGGTTGCCATGCCCTCCTCCAGGGGACCTTCTCAACACAAGGATCAAACCAGGTCTGCCACACTGCAGGCAGATTCTTTACCATCTGAGGCAGGGAAGCCCAATAGGATTATATGTATTGATAATTACCTTAAATGTAAATGGATTAAATGTACCAACCAAAAGACAAGACTGGCTGAGCAGATGAAAACATGTACATGTATGAAAATATGTGCATTCCACTTACCACATCACTCTGCTTGACCCCCCCCTCCCCAAATTGCAAGTAATTATTTGTTAGGTTAATCATGTTCCGATTATAGCTTGCATTTGTAATTATCTTTTTTTTTGAGGGGGGGCAGGGGGAGGGTCTGGCTAATGATCGTGAAGGGCTTCCCTGGTGGGAAGGGCTCAGAGGTTAAAGCGTCTGCCTGCAATGCACCTGCAATGCGGGAGACCTGGGTCCAATCCCTGGTTCGGGAAGATCCCCTGGAGAAGGAAATGGCAACCCACTCCAGTATTCTTGCCTGGAGAATTCCATGGGCAGAGAAGCCTGGTGGGCTACTGTCCACGGGGTCGCAAAGACTGGAACATGACTGAGCGACTTCACTTTCACTTTCATTGATCGTGAAAACAAATAAACATTTTTCACTATTATGATTATGTAACTATTCCTCACTTAAAACAAGTGTACTGTTATTGGTCAACAGAAAAATAATAGAATTCTGTATCACAAAAACTACCATTTAATAGAAAAACCTGTAATCACTTTTTAAAATCCAGATGCATATCAGAATTGTCTTGGAAGTTTTTTAAAAATTCAAATGCCCAGTTACTGCTTTATTTTTTCCACCAGAGCTCCAGATATGATTCTAGTTAGCATCCGTGTTTAAAAACAACTGAACTATATGAGGACCTTTTATTTTTATCTAGTTAAATGGCAACCCACTCCAGTATTCTTGCCTGGAGAATCCCAGGGACAGAGGAGCCTAGTGGGCTGCCGTCTATGGGGTCACACAGAGTTGGACATGACTGAAGTGACTTAGCAGCAGCAGCAGCAGTTTGCTTCACTTTTTTCTATTTCATATTCAGTGCTCCCGTTTCATTTAGTTTGTTTTCAATTTTTCCAACTTTTTTTTATGTTATTTCTCAAGCCTTCATCAAGTGTAGCAGAAAATCTCTTGTATACACATAGATGAATAATATGCGTAATATATATATATTAGAATACTTATGGGTTTTTGCTTAACTAAAAAATGTATAACGTTTGATTCCACTTGTTTGACTTAGTATGAATAGAATGTAAGACTTCTAATTTTAAGAAATAGATATGCCACAAGAAAAAAAGGTTTACTGTATAGCATAGGGAAGTATAGTAAATAGCTTACAATAACCTGTAATGGAAAATAATTTCAAAAATAATATAAATGCATATATAACTGAATCACAAAACAAAAGAATTCTACTTTTTGAAATTTAGAAATGTTCATCTTTTTGCCAGTTTTTCGAAGTGTCCTATGGACATCTTATAACAACGTATGAGACACAAAATCTGATTATATTTTTTTAGGATGTAAGATTAATATAAATAGAAATCTATTATATTTAAATTATGAATGATATCATTCAAGATGCTCCTATTCTTATTTTTTCTGTACTTGATAAAATATTGTCAGAGAAATATTAATATATCTCACTAAGATTATACTTATTTTTCTTTCCTCTTATATTTTCTGATTTGCTTTATGTATCTTTGTTTCTTGTTGTTAGGTGTCTAATGGTTTATAATGTCTATCTTCTTTGTGAACTGTACCTTTTATCATTAAAAATATTCATCTTTTTTCATTTAAAAGTAAATAATTGATTTAAAAAAAAAGAAAAATAGCTAGAGCATATTAAAACCAGCAAAGTTAAATAACGAAGATATCGAAAGACGAAGAACAGGTTAAATTCTCTCTGGTTAAAGATGAATGGGAAGTACTTGTTACACTTCAGTTCTAATATTCATCAAAATTAAAATTCCAGTACTTAAAACGTCCAATCTTAAATTAGCTAGAACAAATAACTGCCCACCTCAGTATGGCTTGGATAGATATGTTTGTTTGTTTGTTTTTCAACTGTAGCATTAACGTGTAGAACATTATGTTAAAGCATTTCAAGCACCAAGTGCTTTAATTATGATGTAATAAAGAACTAAATTATTTTCAAATTTATTTCACCTTGGAGTACGGAATGAAGCAGGGCAAAGGCTAATAGAGTTTTGCCAAGAGAACACACTGGTCATAGCAAACACTCTCTTCCAACAAACACAAGAGAAGAATCTACACATGGACATCACCAGGTGGTCAACACCGAAATCAGATTGATTATATTCTTTGCAGCCAGACATGGAGAAGCTCTATACAGTCAGCAAAAACAAGACCAGGAGCTGACTGTGGCTCAGATCATGAACTCCTTGTTGCCAAATTCAGACTTAAATTGAACAAAGTGCGGAAAACCACACTTTGATTTGATTCAGGAATGACCTAAATCAAATCCCTTATAATTATACAGTGGAAGTGAGAAATAGATTTAAGGGACTACATCTGATAGACAGAGTGACTGATGAACTATGGAGAGAAGTTCGTGACATTGTACAGAAGACAGGGATCAAGATTATCCCCATGGAAAAGAAATGCAAAAAAGCAAAATGGCTCTCTGAGGAGGCCTTACAAATAGCTCTGAAGAGAAGTGAAAAGCAAAGGAGAAAAGGAAAAATATAAGCATCTGAATGCAGAGTTCCAAAGAATAGCAAAAAGATATAAGAAAGCCTTCCTCAGCGATCAATGCAAAGAAATAGAAGAAAACAACAGAATGGGAAAGACTAGAGATCGCTTCAAGAAATTCAGAGATACCAAGGGAACATTTCATGCAAAGATGGGCTCGATAAAGGACAGAAATGGTATGGACCTAATAGAAGCAGAAAATATTAAGAAGAGGTAGCAAAAATACACAGAAGAACTGTACAAAAAAAATCTTCATGACCCAGATAATCATGTTGGTATGCTCACTCACCTAGAGCCAGACATCCTGGAATGTGAAGTCAAGTGGGCCTTAGAAAACATCACTATGAACAAAGCTAGTGGAGGCGATGGGGTCCCAATTGAGCTATTTCAAACCCTGAAAGATAATGCTGTGAAAGTGCTGCACTCAATATGCCAGCAAATTTGGAAAACTCAGCAGTGGCCACAGGACTGGAAAACGTCAGTTTTCATTCCAGTCCCAAAGAAAGGTAATGCCAAAGAATGCTCAAACTACCGCACAATTGCACTCATCTCAAACGCCAGTAAAGTAATGGTCAAAATTATCCAAGCCAGGTTTCAGCATTACGTGAACCATGAACTTCCAGATGTTCAAGCTGGTTTTAGAAAAGGCAAAGGAACCAGATAAAATTGACAACATCCGCTGGATCATCGAAAAAGCAAGAGAGTTCCAGAAAAACATCTATTTCTGCTTTATTGACTATGCCAAAACCTTTGACTGTGTGGATCACAATAAACTGTGGAAAATTCTGAAAGAGATGGGAATACCAGACCATCTGACCTGCCTCCTGAGAAATCTATATGCAGGTTAGGAAGCAACAGTTAGAACTGGACATGGAACAACAGGCTGGTTCCAAATAGGAAAAGGAGTACCTCAAGGCTGTATATTGTTACCCTGCTTATTTAACTAATATGCAGAGTACATCATGAGAAACGTTGGGCTGGAAGAAGCACAAGCTGGAATCAAGATTGCTGGGAGAAAGATCAATAACTGCAGATATGCAGATGATACCATCTTTATGGCAGAAAGTGAAGAGGAACTCAAAAGCCTCTTGATGAAAGTGAAAGAGGAGAGTGAAAAACTTGGCTTAAAACTCAACATACAGAAAATTAAGATCATGGCATCTGGTCCCATCAGATTAGATCAGATCAGATCAGTCGCTCAGTCATGTCCGAGTCTTAGTGACTCCATGTATCGCAGCACGCCAGGCGTCCCTGTCCATCACCAACTCCCCGAGTTCACTCAGACTCATGTCTATCGAGTCAGTGATGCCATCCAACCATCTCATCCTCTGTCGTCCCCTTCTCCTCTTGCCCCCAATCCCTCCCAGCATCAGTCTTTTCCAATGAGTCAACTCTTCGTAGGAGGTGGCCAAAGTACTGGAGTTTCAGCTTTAGCATCATTCCTTCCAAAGAAATCCCAGGGCTGATCTCCTTCAGAATGGACTGGTTGGATCTCCTTGCAGTCCAAGGGACTCTCAAGAGTCTTCTCCAACACCACAGTTCAAAAGCATCAATTCTTCGGCGTTCAGGCTTCTTCACAGTACAACTCTCACATCCATACATGACCACAGGAAAAACCATAGCCTTGACTAGACGAACCTTTGTTGGCAAAGTAATATCTCTGCTTTTGAATATGCTACCTAGGTTGGTCATAACTTTCCTTCCAAGGAGCAAGCATCTTTTAATTTCATGGCTGCAGTCACCATCCGCAGTGATTTTGGAGCCCTTTAAAGTCTGACACTGTTTCCATTGTTTCCCCATTTATTTCCCATGAAGTGATGGGACCAGATACCACGATCTTCGTTTTCTGAATGTTGAGCTTTAAGCCAACTTTTTAACTCTCCACTTTCACTTTCATCAAGAGGCTTTTTAGTTCCTCCTCACTTTCTGCCATAAGGGTGGTGTCATCTGCATATCTGAGGTTATTGATATTTCTCCCGGCAATCTTGATTCCAGGTTGTGCTTCTTCCAGCCCAGAGTTTCTCATGATGTACTCTGCATATAAGTTAAATAAGCAGGGTGACAATATACAGCGTTGACGTACTCATTTTCCTATTTGGAACCAACCTGTTGTTCCATGTCCAGTCCTAACTGTTGCTTCCTGACCTACATACAAATTTCTCAAGAGGAAGATCAGGTGGTCTGGTATTCCCATCTCTTTCAGAATTTTCCACAGTTTATTGTGATCCACACAGTCAAAGGCTTTGGCATAGTCAATAAAGCAGAAATAGATGTTTTTCTGGAACTCTCTTGCTTTTTTTATGATCCAGCAGATGTTGGCAATTTGATCTCTGGTTCCTCTGCCTTTTCTAAAACCAGCTTGATCATCAGGAAGTTCACAGTTCACGTATTGCTGAAGCCTGGCTTGGAGAATTTTGAGCATAACTTTACTAGCGCGTGAGATGAGTGCAATTGTGCGGTAGTTTGAGCATTCTTTGGCATTGCCTTTCTTTAGGATTGGAATTAAAACTGACCTTTCCAGTCCTGTGGCCACTGCTGAGTGGGAAATAGATGGGGAAAAAAGTGGAAACGTTGGCACACTTTATTTTGGGGGACTCCAAAATCACTGCAGATGGTGATTGCAGCCATGAAATTAAAAGATGCTTACTTCTGCAAAGAAAAGTTATGACCTACCTAGACAGCATATTAAAAAGCAGAAATATTACTTTGCCAACAAAAGTCCGTCAGGTCAAGGCTATGGTTTTTCCAGTGGTCATGTATGCATGTGAGAATTGTAGTATGAAGAAAGCTGAGTGCCGAAGAATTGATGCTTTTGAACTGTGGTGTTGGAGAAGACTCTTGACAGTCCCTTGGACTGCAAAGAGATCCAACCAGTCCATCCTAAAGGAGATCAGTCCTGGGTGTTCATTGGAAGTACTGATGCTAAGGCTGAAACTCCAGTACTTTGGCCACCTCATTTGAAGAGTTGACTCATTGGAAAAGACCCTGATGCTGGGAGGTATTGGGGGCAGAAGGAGAAGGGGATGACAGAGGATGAGATGGCTGGATGGCATCACCGACTTGATGGACATGAGTTTGAGTGAACTCTGGGAGTTGGTGATGGACAGGAAAGCCTGGCATGCTGTGATTCATGGGGTCGCAAAGAGTCGGGCACGACTGAGCGACTGAACTGAGCTGAACTGAATTATTACTAAATCCTAAAGAAATCAATCCTAAAGGAAATCAGTCCTGAATATTCATTGGAAGGACTGATGCTGAAGCTCCAATACTTTGGCCACCTGATGTGAAGAACTGACTCATTGGAAAAAACCCTGATGCTGGGAAAGTTTGAAGGCAGGAGGAGAAGGGCACAACGGAGGACAAGATGGTTGGATGGCATCACCAACTTGATGGACATGAGTTTAAACAAGCTCCGGGAATTGGTGATGGACAAGGAAGCCTGGCATGCTGCAATCCATGGGGTCACAAACTGACACACGACCGAGTGACTGAACTGAATTATTACTAACACCTGAAAGTGTCAAAAGTTCATCTTAGATAAATAAAAACTAAAGTAGAAAATTAAAAATAAGAACAGGGAATGTAGCAGTTACATAAACACTTTAAACATCCTCCAGAAATAGTAATGTAGATTGGTGCAATTCAATTTTATTCAGTTTATGGTAATCAGAGTCAGGAAAATACTAACTTACTGTCAAAAACAGTAAACAAATTTTCAAAAACATCTAAAAGCTCCCTTTCACATACATATTTACAAGCATTTGTATATCAAAGAATCTAGGCTATATCTACCTTATAGTGTTGTAGGAAAGGAACATTGAGAGCATTCTATTTACTTGAGAATATGATAATACTCCAGTAAGAGATGATTTTCAAGGTGTTGTCAATTTAGAGTTCAGTTGCTACTAAATTTCAAAAGAGCATTATATAAACTATACAGAAAATAAAGTGAATCTTTCTAAAATACTGTTTTGTTTTCCTGGCTCAACAAACAAGCCATCTTAGTTTCTCCCTCTGTATATATCCTCGGGGGTTAGCAGACATTTGGTCTTGTTCAAAATGTCTGTAAGACATTTGGCCCACATCAAAAGGTCTTTGATATTTGGTCCTATCCAAAAGCATTTGACACAGATCAAATATGCTCACGGATGTTTTAGACGGGACCAAATTTCAAGGAGGTGTTGTCCAAATGTCTCATTAACCAATTGTCTTATGGATCAAATGTGTTTGTTAGACCCTCTGGCTCTAACCAAATTCATCTTCCCAGGCCAAAATATGTCAAGTACATTCCTTCCTCAGTGCCTTCACTTCATTTTCTCTGCTAAAGTATCTACCCCTCTCCTAAACCTAACAGTGACTGGCACATACTAGGTACTCAAAAAATATCTGGAGAATGAATACACTTGTCCAAACCCTGCCCTTCCTTGAAGGTCTAGCTCAAGTCCTACTAGCTCACTCAGAGCCATCTTTCTAAATTCATAAAGCTCTTCTTTGTGTGAAACACTAATCTGGAATTAAACAAACATAATGTTATGTTACTATTTACCCTTAATTATATACATATATAGCCTATTTTTCTAATAAAATATAGGTTCCTAGTGAGTAGTCTTATGCCTTTTTGCATTCACAGGGCTCTGTAGGGCTAAGGATCTGAAAAAAGTTATAAAATAATTCACTTGTTTATATAGGGCAGTATGCATAGGTAATCTAGCAAGTTCTACTATGTAACATTTATTTACTACCTATGTGCCAACCATTTGTGAAGGGAAATGATAACTAAAGGTGCTTAAAGCTAATCTGAAATTGTAAGACTGATTCAGTGGTCTGAGTTTTTTGAGAATTCAATGAAAATTATGTATTATGGTCTCCCCAAATGTAGTTATTCTCAAAATTTTGCATATGCTTGCAGGCTCTGCCACACTCTCTGACACATTTGGGGACCCAATTAATTCAGCCCCACCACAACTAAAATTTTTCACAAATACATCTTATCCTAATTCAAGTATAAATGCCTCAGAGAAATTTTCTTAACAATTCTCACAAGAATGTTTAAAGAATCAAATAGTACAATAGATGAAAACTTTATGAACTGTTTAGTGTTAGATAAATGGAAGGAAGTATTCTTATACCACATTTCTTGACTAAATCTCAACCTTCTGAATACTATATCTAATGAACAAGCCTGATTCCTTCTTACTAGAAACAACATTCTACTTTGCATGTGCCATGCCAAAACTTCTTCATGAAATTAATGTAATTATTGTATCAAATATCTTAAAATATAATACTAAGTTGATGCATTTTTAGCTACAATGGTCAATAATACCTTGCTTAGGGAAAAATATACCTTTATACGATAATTGCTTAATTTTTAAAAGGTTTCATTTTTTGAGGTCAAAAGATTCAGAAATGGAGGGAGCTGGAAAGGTATGAAAAGAAGTATTCCTCTTAGTGTAAGGCTGGTGCCTGAGGAGCTGTTCACAAGGAAAATCTCATTAGCACAAGGATGTTTATGATTTGCGACTTAGTGACTAAACCACCACCACCACCACCATCCTTTAGTAGGGAAAAGAGGAAAGTTATAGTCTGCCATCCCTGGTAAAGGAAAAAAGTAGCTTATTCATCGCCAATTGCTCCTAGTTCTTGCTCTTTCTTCTCATCACTTCTTTCCCCCACCCGTTTTTCCCCCAGAAACTATCTCTTCTACTTATTTTTCTTTTCTAATAGACTTTAATAAAAAATATATTTATTTATTTAGGTTGCTCTGGTTCTTCATTGTTATGCACAAGCTTTCTCTAGTTGCAGTGAGCAGGGGCTACGGTTCATTGTGGTGTGTGGGCTTCTCATTACAGTGGTATCTCTTGGGAACACAGGCTCTAAGTGTGTGGGCTTCAGTAGTTGTAGCATGTGGGCTCAGTAGTTTGGTACATGGCATATGGGATCTTCCTAGACCAGAGATTGAACCCACGTCCCCTGTATTAGCAGGTGGATTTTTAACCATGGGACCAGCAGGGAAGTCCCTGTTTCACTTATTTTTCTATCCTTATTTTACCTCCATTTCCTACTTTTCCATCTTTCTCCCTTTCCTTTGTAGATCTGAATGGCTAATAGCTTGCCTTATCAGCAGGGGAGAGAAGACTGTGACTTTCTGGGTGATTTCCTTCATCCACAGAGCTAAAGTACAAACACACAGGCATAAATATGCAACTGATGAAGTTTAGCCTCTTTTGAAATATTAGGTAGGAGACAGGAAGAACATAAATTGGCCTGAAAAATCAAGCACTGCTTCAAGATAAACTAAACATTATTGAAACCAATATAAAATGGTAAGAGAGACTGGTTTCAAAATGTGTTGTGTTTCAGCACCTTCTTTGTACTAGAGTTTCAGTCTCAGAATACAAAGGGACCTTACTGGTCTTCTGGTTCAGTCATTCCTCTGACAATAGAATCCCTCCTATAACACACTACCAAGTGACCCCAAGTGAGTGTACGTACTTACCCCCTCTCAGTAATGGGAATCTCCACTAACAGATCATTCCATCTTCTTATAGCTCTATGAGAAAATTCTACTAAAGACAGAACTGAAACATGCAATTTTCACTGGTCCTGATTACACTCTTTTGGTTTATGGAGCAGAGGTCCAACCACTCTTGTCAATGAAAGCATATTGTAATTCTCCATTACTAACTTGTGTGTCCCCTATATTACTTTTTCAAGATTAATAAATTTTATGACAATGGCAAGTGCACTAACTCATCTTCTGCTTTAACAGAGATATTACCATATCTTTTTTTCTGACTAAAATTGAAACAAGAAAAGTGCTAATGCTTCATTATGTAGCTATTGTATAAGAACTATTTCTTGAGAGCAAGATAAAAGTCTTACACAAGACTGTTCTGTTTTAAAGTAATCACCAGTGAGTCACTAACATGTCTATATATATCATGGTGCTTATTTTCTTAAAGAAATAATGAGTGGGTGAATCATCTCAAAGAGAATAAGCTATTATTAAATCTACTGAGAACAGAGTCTATCGGCTACAGCATTACTTATTATACTGGTACATGGAAAGCAGATACTTTGCTGAAAAAGGAAATTTTAAAACTCTGCCTGTATTTTTTCAAAACACTTGTGATAAAGAGCAAATAAACTATGAAAACGTATTTGTACAATTTGGGCCTTCCATGTCAGCATTTCAAACAGTCTATTTTTCAAAGGGTTGAAATGCTAAAACAAAAATAAAGAATCTGTGAAAAACCTATAGGGGTAAAACAGCCACAAACTATAAAGGCTTTAGCATCTCAATCCTCAAAGGTTTGAGACTCTAGCATACCTTAATTTACACTCTTATCAGTTAGCTTTTTAATAGATGATCAATGAAAATGGTAATCTCATTTCCACTCTACTAGAATTCTACCAAGAGAATCCTTAAATTTGGGTTATTCAAAAGGAAACTTTTCTTAATGCCTGTTTCACATTATAGTTTTTGAGTAAACAATCTCAGAAATAACCTCTGCATTTAAGTTACACATAAATGGAATGGTAACCAAATAAATACATTGTATTTTACACTTTTAAAGATGATTTCTCTCTTTAAAATATAATGAATAACCATCAAGGGTCTGAAACAAATCAAAATAATTCTAAGAAGAAACAAGGATACCCAGCTTCGATCCCTGGGTCAAGAGGATCCCCTGGAGAAGGAATTGGCCATCCACTCCAGTATTCTTGCTTGGAAAATTCCATGGATGGAGGAACCTGACAGGCTAAAGTCATACGGTTGCACAGAGTAAGACACGACTGAAGGATTTCACTTCAAGAAGAAACAAGGCTATAAATATGTACTCATTTTAATAAAAACTGAACACAACAAATTCCTATTCTACTTGTTTGAAACTGTTATTGTTCACTCTTATGAAAAGCCAAGTTACCAGCCTACTGGCATACAACAATAATGAATACTTGGGAATGTTTTCCATAGTAAGAACTTCTGTTTCCTTGGTCTCAAAATTACTTGATAAATAATTCTTCTATTGATGGAAGTAATCAAGTGGTACAAAAAAATTCTTCACGACCCAGATAATCATGATGGTGTGACCACTCACCTAGAGCCAGACATCCTGGAATGTGAAGTCAAGTGGGCCTTAGGAAGCACCACTACAAACAATGCTAGTGGAGGGGACAAAATTCCAGTTGAGCTATTTCAAATCCTGAAAGATGATGCTGTTAAAGTGCTACATTCAATATGTCAGCAAATTTGAAAAACTCAGCAGTGGCCACAGGACTGGAAAAGACCAGTTTTCACTCCAACCCCAAAGAAAGAAATAAAGAAAGAAAGTGAAGTCGCTAAGTTGTGTCTGACTCTTTGCAACCCCATGGACTGTAGCCTACCAGGCTTCTCCGTCCATGGGATTCTCCAGGCAAGAATAATGCATTGGGTTACCATTTCCTTCTCCAGGGGATCTTCCTGACCCAGGGATCAAACCCCAGTCTCCCACATTGGAGACAATGCCAAAGAATGCTCAAACTACAGCACAATTGCACTCATCTTACACGCTAGTAAAGTGATGCTCAAAATTCTCCAAGCTTCAGCAATACATGAACCGTGAACTTCCAGATGTTCAAGCTGGTCTTAGAAAAGGCAGAGGAACCAGAGATCAAACTGCCAACATCTGCTGGATCACTGAAGAAGCAAGAGAGTTCCAGAAAAACATCTATTTCTGCCTTATTGACTATGCCAAAGCCTTTGACTGGATCGCAATAAACTGTGGAAAATTCTTAAATATATGGGAACACCAGACCACCTGGCATGCCTCTTGAGAAACCTGTATGCAGATGAGGATGCAACAGTTAGAACTGGACATGGAACAACAGACTGGTTCCAAATAGGAAAAGGAGTATGTCAAGGCTGTATATTGTCACCCTGCTTATTTAACTTATATGCAGAGTACATCATGAGAAACACTGGGATGGAGGAAGCACAAGCTGGAATCAAGATTGCTGGGAGAAATATCAATAACCTCAGATATACAGATGACACCACCCTTATGGCAGAAAGTGAAGAAGAACTAAAGAGCCTCTTGATGAGACTGAAAGAGGAGAGTGAAAAAGCTCAACATTCAGAAAACTAAGATCATGGCATCTGGTCCCATCACTTCATGGCAAATAGATGGGGAAACAGTGGAAACAGTGGCTGACTTTATTTTTCTGGGCTCCAAAATCACTGCAGATGGTGATTGCAGCCGTGAAATTAAAAGACGCTTACTCTTGGAAAGAAAAGTTGTGACCAACCTAGACAGTATATTAAAAAGCAGAGACATTACTTTGCCAACAAAGGTCCATCTAGTCAAGGCTATGGTTTTTCCAGTGGTCATGTATGGATGTGAGAGTTGGACTATAAAGAAAGCTGAGTGCAGAAGAATCGATGCTTTTGAACTGTGGTGTTGGAGAAGACTCTTGAGAGTCCTTTGGACTGCAAGGAGATCCAGACAGTCCATCCTAAAGGAGATCAGTCCTGGGTGTTCATTGGAAGGACTGATGTTGAAGCTGAAACTTCAATACTTTGGCCACCTGATACGAAAAGCTGACTCATTTGAGAAGACCCTGATCCTGGGCAAGATTAAGGGCAGGAGGAAAAGGGGATGACAGAGGATGAGATAGTTGTATGGCATCACCGTCTCAATGGACATGAGTTTGGGTAAACCCCGGGAGTTGGTGATAGACAGGGAGATCTGGCGTGCTGTGGTTCATGGCGTCACAAAGAGTCGGACATAACTGAGCGACTGAACTGAACTGAACTGAACATATCTGAGAGAGCTAGTTCTTAGGTAGGTTGATAAGGAGTCCAGTTGAGGAGGAGGAGGAAGTGACAAACATTTTCCATCCTTTGTCTTAGTCACATAAGACGTTTTTTCTTAAGCTCTGAGTTGTTATGGCAACAATCTAACTTTCTTTAAGCCAGAGCTAATGATTATACAACAAAACAACTCATCTTGCTCAAGGGTATGTTTTTCCTTAAGCTCTGTACTAATGATTATATAACAACAATGTATCTTGCTGGATGATGTGTTTCTCCTTAACAGGTGCCTGTTCCTTCTAGCTAATCTTGTTATTTGTTATTTTAAGATGCATGTTGTGGGAGTGGGTCTGCTAAGACCTTCACAACCTTGAGGCATTTTTGACCTATTGTTAGTAAACAAGTGAAAAGGTCTATAAATCCCTTGCTAAGACTGGGAGGCGGGGGTGGGGGTGGGGGTGGGGGGGTGGGGGGGCACTCTTTCTGCCCACTTCTAATGTCTGTGTCAGAATCTTTCTCTATCCCTTTCCACTTTAATAAAACTTTTGCTATACAAAGCTTTGAGTGAGTGAAGCTGTGTCTTTGTCCCAAAGCGAAATTTTCTCCTTCAGACATCATGAATCCGACACTGTTTACTGTAAGCTGTCATCTCCATCTCAAACTTTAACTATCCCTTCTCCCGATCCTTCCCCCAGCAGTCATGAATCAGTCTGTTCTCTTAGTGTGAGTCTCTTTCTGTTTTGTAAGTAAGTTCGTTTGAATTATTTCCTTTTAGATTCCACATATAAGAGATGTCATATGATATTTTTCTTTCTCTGTCTGACTTACTTCACTTAGTAGGAAGCAATTAATATATTTTTAAATCTAGTGAAAGTGAAAGTCACTCAGTCGTGTCTGTTGGTGACCCCATGGACTGTACAGTCCATGGAATTCTCCAGGCCAGAATACTGGAGTGGGTAGCCTTTCCCTTCTCCAGGGAATCTTCCCAACCCAGGGACTGAACCCAGGTCTCCCGTACTGCAGGTGGATTCTTTACCAGCTGAGCCACATGGGAAGCCCATCTAGAGTTATGATTAATTTCCCTCTAAATATATTTAAGTATAAATGTCTAAACATTAAAATTTGAATCATATGTTTGCATATATGGGTATAACAGAATGCACTGATTCATTCATTCAACAACCATTCAAGTGTCTTCTATATATTATATCTCAAGAGCCTGAGAAACTTGAGCTACAAATATGAATAAAACATGATCTCTACTTTTAAGGAAACTTTTAGCTTAATGAAGAAAAAACACAAAAACAAATGCAATACATGGTTTTAAGCAGTATAAAAGAAGTGTGTACAATGGGGATACAGAGAAGGAATTAATATTTTCTATTTAGGGAGCAGAGATAAGGATGATATCTTCATTTTCAAGTATTTCAAAAAGATGGAAAATTTTACCTATACAGGACATAAACTGCCCAGTCTATGAAAGCCTGGGATAATTCAGAATTTAATCGTGTTACTCTTATGAACTATTAATTAATATTTCTTCAACCAGGATGCTATGTTCTTTAAGGGCAAGAAGTCTAAAAGTTATTCAAAGTTTTAACTCAGTTAACAAACAATTCCTAAAGAAACACTATGCTCCAAGAAGGTGTCATCTTAGGCCATGAGGGGTATAAATATGCAAAAACATTATTCTTGCCCTCAAGTATTGTATAATCTCTAGTGTGGGAGTTGGACAAATATATCACCAGTAAAGGATGATAAAAGAATATGGTGGAGGACTTCCACTTATGGAAAAATGAAGAAGATATATTTTTCCCAATTCCTTTTACTAAGTACAGCTCAAATACAAGATATTATATAGAAAATAAGTACAGGAAGACTCAATGGTGGAGAGAAGATGGAAGACCAGATAGGGATGTCGGGACCTGAGGAATGACATGGCAGTGAGGTCCCTGGATTTTCTTTTTGCCTCATATGTCTTAGACTGTCTGCTGAAGAAGCTAGCAACACAGAAATGGCAACCAATGAGGACAGACACCCAAGAAAAGCAGCTCTCTTTAGCCAAAAGAGCCGGAAAGGCGTGGTCCAGCAAGATACAAAATAGTCACTCTACTACAGTCAAACACCACAGACAAAATTGCATGAGCCAAGGCTGAGGGGAGAGAGAACCTAGACTTCCATTCTGGCTAGGCTGCAATACAGTATTCTAACACTCCCCATCCCATCAAGGTAGCATTACAGAAGGTAGAACTTTCATCCCTGCCAGATGGTAATAAGCCCTGGCCCCCAAGATATTAGTCGAGACCATGTAGGGAATCTGAATATCCACTACCATCTGATATTAGTGAGGCCACCCCTCCCCTTCCCTGCTAAAGCAGTACCTGAGAAGGCCTAATGGAGAGTTTTCCCTATCATCAAATGGTAACAAGGTTACTCCCCCTCCCCACTCCACTAACAGTGCTCACTAGTGGGAAGCACTAATAAGATACTTCTACCCGTCCCAGCCGGGGTGCTAATAGCAGAAATCTATGGGAGACCTAAACTCACTCTTGATCAGGAATATCAAATGGGGTCTCCCCTCCTTGGGTGTCAAAAGACACTGAGCAGGGAAGCTTGATTTTACCCTCAATCGCAACTTAATTTAAAAGGACAATAAGACAAATATCAACAAGTGATAGAGATGCATAATTATCTGACAAACATTTTAAAGCAACAATCAGAAAATGTTTCAACAAGCAATTATAAACACTTGAAGCAAATTAAAAAATAGAAAGTCTCAGCAAAGAAACACAGTCTTGGCAGATAAATATAAGATGTAAAGAAAAATCAAATGGAAAATTTAGGCTTGAACAATTCAATGACTGAAATAAAAAAACTCAGTGGGTGAGCTCAAAGAACCCAAAGAAGTTCATACCAAGATACATCACAGTTGAACTTCTAAAAACTAAAGAAAAAGAAAAAATACTGAAAACAATGAAAGAGAAACAACATCTAAACTACACGGAGAAAATGATTCAAATAACAGCAGATATCTCATCAGAAACCACACAGTCCAAAAGAAAGTGTCACAACATTTCTCAACTGGTGAAAGAAATGAACTGTTAGCCTGTATTTCTATATCTAGAAAAGATTTCCACTAAGAGTAAGGAGGAAAGAAAACTAAAAGAATTTTTAACCAGCACACCAATCCTAAAAGAAGAAAGAAATGATGTGTTACCAAAAGCTAAGCTTCTCTATACACTAGTGTCGAACTGAATCTCGCAGAAAGAGTTTTGGGCCAAATAGAAAAGGATTGGTGCCGAGCACAACCCTGTGGAGCTCCTGGACACTGAGGCCTCATTGTCTCCCATTTCTTGTAGGCAAGACCCCAGCCTCCATGAACTTCTGTGAGTTAAAAAAGGAGAAGCAGCAACAAAACCACCTGAGGCAAGATTAAAGGGATAAGAGCAGCTCATCAGGATTAGGAGACCTGGCCACCTGAGACCCTGCACACATCCTAATCTTGTCAGTGTGTGTGCTAGGTCACTTCAGTCTTGTCTGACTCTTTGAGGCTCTGTAGATGATAGCCTGTCAGATTCCTCTGACCAAGGGATTCTCCAGGTAAGAATACTGGAATGGATTGCCAGGCCCTCCTCCAGGGAATCTCCCCAAACCAGGGATTGAACCTGGATCTCTTACATCTCCAGCATTGGAAGGCAGATTCTTTACCACTAGCACCACCTAGGAAGCACAAGCTGGAATCAAGATTGCCGGGAGAAATATCAATAACCTCAGATATGCAGATGACACCACCCTTATGGCAGAAAGCGAAGAGGAACTAAAGAGCCTCTTGATGAAAATGAAAGAGGAGAGTGAAAAAGTTGGCTTAAAGCTCAACATTCAAAAAACTAAGATCATGGCACCTCGTCCCATCACTTCATGGCAAATACATGGGGAAACAGTGGAAACAGTGGCACACTTTATTTTGGGGGGCTCCAAAATCACTGAAGATGGTGACTGCAGCCATGAAATTAAAAGACACTTGCTCCTTGGAAGAAAAGTTATGACCAACCTAGACAGCATATTGTAAAGCAAAGACATTACTTTGCTAGCAAAGTTCCGTCTAGTCAGTGCTATGGTTTTTCCAGTGGTCATGTATGGATGTGAGAGTTGGACTATAAAGAAAGCTGAGAGCTGAAGACTTGATGCTTTTGAACTGTAGTGTTGGAGAAGACTCTTGTCAGTCCCTTGGACTGCAAGGAGATCCAACCAGTTCATCCTAAAGGAAATTAGTCCTGAATAGTCATTGGAAGGACTGATGTTGAAGCAGAAACCCCAATACTTTGGCCACCTGATATGCAAAGAACTGACTCATTGGAAAAGACCCTGATGCTAGAAAAGATTGAAGGTGGGAGGAGAAGGGGATAATAGAGGATGAGATGTTTGGATAGCATCACCCACGCAAAGGACATGAGTTTGAGTAAACTCAGGGAGTTGGTGATAGACAGGGAGGCCTGGCATTCTGCAGTCCGTGGGGTCACAAAGAGTCAGACAGGACTGAGCTAACTGACTGAACTGAACTGAACCACGTAGGAAGCCCATAATCTTGTCAGCAACTCCACCCTTTTGAAACTCTAAAGAAGGAAGACTGTTACTGCCTTGATCCTTATCACATACCCCTGTCTGACTCCTCCCTATTCACCAGGGAGGAGTGCACAGCTCTTGAGGCACTAGCCTACTGTGTTCCCCCTTTGCCTGGCAAGGTAATAAAGCCATTCTTTCCTTCTCATCTATAACTCTGTCTCTGTATTACTGTTTGGCACACACTACTGATGCACAGATAGCCAAGATTTTGGCAACAGGATGGCTTTATAACTTTGTCAGGCAAATGGGGACACAGTGGGCTCCTGCCTTTAAAAACTTTTTCCCAAGCCCAGAGGATTTGATGAAGGGTTTCATAATAATTGTTCAAGGGGCAAGGGAGGGTGGGGCCTGCACTCCTTTAATCTACTCTCAGGTGGTCTCCAAAAAAACTGTGGACATTGACTGCAGTCATGAAGTTAAAGTTGTTTGCTCCTTGGAAGAAAAGCTATGACAAACCTAGACGGCATATTAAGAAGTGGAGACATCACTTTGCTGACAAAGGTCCATATAGTCAAAGCTATTGTTTTTCCAGTAGTCAGGTATGGATGTGAGAGTTAGACCGTAAAGAAGGCTGAGCACCAAGGAACTGATACTTTTGAACTGTAGTGCTGTGGAAGACTTTTGAGAGTCCCTTGGACAGCAAATGGATAAAACCAGTGAATCCTAAAGGAAATCAGTCCTGAATATTCATTGGAAGGGCTGATGCTGAAGCTGAAGCTCCAATACTTTGGCTACCTGATGCAAAGACCTGAATCATTGGAAAAGACCCTGATGCTGGGAAAGATTGAAGGCAAGAAGAGGAAGGAATGACAGAGGATGTGATGGTTGGATGGCATCACTGACTCAATGGACATGAGTTTGAGCAAGCTCAGGGAGTTGGTGAAGGACAGGGAAGCCTGGTCTGCTATAGTTCATGGGGTAGCAAACAGTTGGACGTGACTTAGCAACTGAGCATGCACACGTGCATAGGTGGATTTGGCAGTTGGTGAAAACCAGAAGATACCATACACACTAATTTCCCATGCCTAGCTCCTTCTCTATTGAGAAGGTTAAGAAAGCCAGTTGGTGAAAATTCCAGTCCCATATTCCTTCATGTCTCTATGCTGTTAAAGAGTTGTTCTGATACTCACAGTACCTGATTGGCACACCATAAAATATCTACTGAATACAAGTAAAGGCATTAAAGGAGGAAGAGAAGAACAAAAATCGACATGAGACATAGAAAATGAAAGCAAAATCACAAAAATAAATCTAATTGCCTCAATAATCACATTAAATCTGAGTGAGTTAAACAATCAAAGGACAAAGTTTGTCAGATTTTATATTAAAAAAAAAAATCCAAGTATACCCTGTCCAAAGAAAATATATTTTAGATACAAAGATATATTTAGGTTAAAAATAAAAGCATAGGGATTTCCCTGGTGGCCCAGTAGTAAGAGGCAGGGGATATATGTATACCTATGTCTGATTCATGTAGAGGTTTGACAGAAAACAACAAAATTCTGTAAAGTAATTATCCTTCCATTAACAAATAAATAAAATTTTTAAAAAGAATTAAAAACAAAAAGACTCTACCATCCAATGTAGGGTACAATGGTTCAATCCCTGGTCAGGGAACTAAGATCCCATATGCTATGCGGCAACTAAATCAACAAGCTGCAACTAGAGAGCCCACACACCACAACTACTAAGCCCATGCACTCTGGGGCCCGAGCCACAAATAGAAGCCCACATGCTACAATGAAAGATTCTGTGTGCCACAACTAAGACCCAATGCAGCCAAATAAATAAATAAATAGTTTTTAAAAAGTAAAAGCATAGAAAGTGGTACACCAGGAAAACAGCCACCATGATTTGACTTTGAGGCAAAAATTGTTACTAGAGCTAAAGAGACATATTATGATGGTAAAATAGTAAATCTACCTGAAACATATATGATCACAATTATAAACATATACGCACCTAACAACAGAGCCACAAAATACTTAAAACAAAAACTGACACAAAACACAGCAAGGAAAAACAGAACAAACAGAAAGTAAAGAACAAAGAAAACAGAAGGGAAAAATTAGACAATGTAATAATAACAGAAATTTCAATGTCTTATTTTAATAAATTAAATTAGGCAGAAAATCAGCAATTCAGAAGATCTGAACAATATAAACTAAGTAGACCTAACAGACTTCCACAGCACACTTCTATCTCACAACAGTAGAATATACATTCTTATTAAGTGCATATGGAACACTCTCCAGGATAGACCATACAGTGGCCATAGAACATGTCTCAAAAGATGTTAAATTATACAAAGAAAATACAGTCTCTAACTACAACAAAATTAAATTAGAAAAGAACAACATAAAGATCTAAAAAATGCTCAAGTATGTAAAAAATAATTAAAAACAAAAACCAACTAAACACTCCTAAAAACAAAGAGGCCAAAGAAGAAAATTCACAAGTAAAATCAGATAACACTTTGAGTTGAATGAAAATTAAAACAAGAGACCAAAACTTACGTATCCAGTAAAAGCAGTATTGAAAGGGAAATTTATATATAGCTGTAAATGTTAGAAAAACAATACCTCAAATCAATAATCTAATAACTTATCTTAGGAAAGCAGAAAAAGAAACTTAACCCCAAAGCCAGTAGAAGGAAGGAAGGAATGAAGATTAGAGTGTAAATAAATGAAATAGAGGAAAGAAAATCAACCCAGAAAAATCAACACAACCAAAGGTCACTTCTTTGAAATGAGCAACAAAATTGACAAACCTTTGAACAAGGTCAGAAAACGCTCAAATTACTAAAATTAGTAATAAAAGTTGTTGTTGTTATTTAGTTGCTCAGTCGTGTCCAACTCCTTTGCAACCCCATGGATTATAGCCCACCAGGCTTCTCTGTCCATGGGATTCCCCAGGCAAGAATACTGGAGTGGGTTACCACTTCCTTCTCCAGGGGATCTTCCTGACCCAGGGATCAAACCTATGTCTCCTGCATTGGCAGGCAGATTCTTCCCTGCTGAGCCACAAGGGAAGCCCATTAATGAAAGAGAGGACATCACATACTGACTTTACAGGAAAAACATTTTAAGTTAATATTATGAAAAACTGTACAACAACAAATTAGATAACTTAGAAGAAATGAACAAATTCCTAGAAAGACACAAATTACCAAAAAAATGAAAGAGGAAATGGAAAATCTGAATATGTAACAGTATGAGGGAAAGTGTTGCCTCCTGTCCTATTTTTTGAACAAGTTTTTGAAAGATTGATGTTAATTCTTTTTTAAAGATCAGGCAGAATTATTAACACTAAAAAATCTTCCTATAAGGAAAGCTCACGTGTAGACTGCTTCATGGGCCAGTTAAATTCAGTTCAGTTGCTCAGTCATGTCCAACTTTTGCAACCTCATGGACTGCAGCACGCCAGGCTTCCCTGTCCATCATCAACTCCTGGATCTTGGTCAAACTCATGTCCATCAAATCAGTGGTGCCATCCAACCATCTCATCCTCTATTGTCTCCTTCTCCCCCTGCCTTCAATCTTTCCCAGCATCAGGGTCTTTTCCAATGAGTCAGTTCTTCACATCAGGTGGCCAAAGTATTGGAGCTTCAGCTTCAGCATCAGTCCTTCCAATGAATATTCAGGACTGATTTCCTTTAGGATGGACTGGTTGGATCTCCTTGCAGTCCAAGGGACTCTCAAGAGTCTTCACCAACACCACAGTTCAAAAGCATCAGTTCTTCGGTGCTCAGCTTTCTTTATGGTCCAACTCTCACATTCATACATGACTACTGGAAAAACCATAGCTTTGACTAGACAGATTTTTGTTGGCAAAGTAATGTCTCTGCTTTTTAATATGCTGTCTAGGTTTGTCATAGCTTCATGGGTAAATTCTACCTAATGTTTAAAGAAGAAAAAAGAGCAGAGGAGGCAACACTTTCCCTCTCATTTGGTGTCCTGGCACTAAAACCAAAGATGTCACAAGAAAATTACAGACCAATATTGCTTATAAATATAGATTAAAAATCTTCAAGTAAAAAATAATAAAATTGAATATAGACACATATAAAGAGACCTATGCATCTGACCAAGTGGGATATGTATCAAGAATGCAAGGTTATCTAGAGGGGCTGGATGGGGTGGGAGGTGGGAGGGAGGGCATGGAAGGAGGATACATAGGTATACCTGTCTATGGTGGATTCATGTTGATGCATGGCAGAAAGCAACACAACACTATATACCAATTACCCTCCAATTAAAAATAAATAAATTTTAAAAAAGAATGCAAGGTTAGTGTAACAAATGAAAATTAATCAATGTATCATATTAGTAAAATAATGGACAATAAAACAAATGACCATATCAACAGACACAGAAAAAGCATTTAACAAATACTAGTACTTTTCCATGTTTTTAAAAAGCCACTCAACAAATTAGGAACAGAAAAGAACTCCCTTAACCCAGTGAAGGGTGCCTATAAAATCCCACAGCTAACAATTTCATGACAAGTAGCTGAAAGCTATGATCAGGAAGAAGAACAGAATGTCTACTGTCACTACTTCTATTCAACACTTCACTGGAAGTTCCAGCCAGGGCAATAAGACAAAAAAAAAGAAATAAAAGGCATGTAGTTTAGAAAAGAAGTAAAACTATCTTTATACACGACATGATCTTGTACGTAGAAAATCCTAAGAAATACACTCATACACACACACGTACATGCATGTACTCGACTATTCAAGATAATAAACGAATTCAGCAAGGTTGCAAGGTACACAGGATATAAATCTATATACCAAGGTACACTTTATTTCTATTTGCCTGTAATGAATAATATGAAAATGAAATTATGAAAACCATTTCATTAACAAGAACATTAAAAGAATAAAATAGGAATAAATTCAATACAGTGCTAAATTTTCAAGTCTTGCAAGACTTGCAAAGTAAGTACAAGACTCTCTAGGCTGAAAACTACAAAATATTGTTAAAAAAAATTGAAGACCTAAATCGACTTAAAGACATCCCAAATTCATGGATTGTCAGACTCAGCATTGTCAAGATAGCAATATTCTCCAAAGTGATCTACTGATTCAATGTAATCACTATCAAAATTCAATTCAAATTTCAAATGTCTCTTTTTTCAAATTGATATGCCGATTATAATATTCATATGGAAATGCAAGGAACCTAGAAAAGTCAACATCTTGAGAAAAAAGATAAAAATTGGAATTCTCATCACAAGGAAATTTTTTTCTATTTCTTTAATTTTGTATCTAAATGAGATGATATGTATTCACTAAAGTTACTATGATAATCATTTCAGGTTGTAAGTCAAATCATTCTGTACAATTTAAACTTATGAAGTTCTGCATGTCAATTACATCTCAATAAAACTGGAAGAAAAAAATACTTTTAAGGTCATTCATGAAAGACAGGAAGACTGAGGAAATATTTCAGATTAAAGAAGATCAAAAAGGAATGATAAGGAAATGTTATGCATGATTCTAGATTTGGATTCTGGCCTCTGGGCTTCTGTGGTACCTCAGATGGTAAAGAATCTGCCTGCAATGTGGGAAACATGGGTTCGATCCCTGGGTCAGGAAGATCCCCTGGAGAAGGGAATGGATACCCATTCCAGTATTCTTGCCTGGAGAATCCCATGGACAGAGGAGCCTGGTGGGCTACAGTCCATAGGGTCGCAAAGAGTCAGACACGATGAATGACTAACACACTAGAAAAGAAAAGGAGACATTGTGCGGTGGGTGAAATTTGAATGGCATCTATGGTTTGGATGGTAGCATTCTATCAGCGTTACCATCTCAGATTCGGAGGCTTGCACAAAGGTTAAAGAACAGTATATGCTTCTGAGGAAATACACGGTGAAATATTCATGGGTGAAATAGCAACATGTCCGCAACTTGCTCTCAGACTGATCAGAAAAGGAAACATTAAAAAAAAAAAAGAAAGAAAAATTATAATAGAGGTGAAAGGGGGAAAATGGCAAAAGCTAACAACTGTAGGATCTGATTTAAGATGAGTTCTCTGTACTCTTCTTTAAGCTTTCCCGTACGTTTGAAATTATTTCACAATAAATAATACTAAAAAAAAAGGCCAAATTTAGAAAACTCACATTTTCGCATTTCAAACTTAATAAAAAGCTATAGCAAAGAAGACAATATAATATTGGCACGAAGACAGAATACAGATCAATGGAATAGAACTGAGAGTTCAAAAATAAACCCTTATGTTTAGGGTCAATTAAGTTTTGATAAACGTGCCAAAACAATTTAATGGAAGGATGAATTGTCCCTGCCAGTGCACGGCTCTGTGAGTTTTTGTCATAGGAGCTCTACTGTGAATTTTGTCAAAGGGACCAAAATTGCAATTTTTCCATTAGGCAGAAAAATACATATAAAAATACATTCCAAAGTTAAATGCAATATTGGTTTTCAATTATTTATGCTGTTCCTTTCCTTCCATTAGCACTGATGAGTGAATAGATATGATGGTACTTTCTCTGCCTACAAAATTAAGTTCTGTTTAACTCTACTGGTTCTTTCATGATAAACACAAGGATTTGTGTTTCAATTAAACTAAGGTGGAGTAAATATTTTAACCATATTTTGATCAGTACCAAGATATGCCAAAAACAAATTATAAAATTATTTACCTAGTAAAGTAATACGAGTCATTCTTGTGGTAGAGGAAAAGAATAAGAAATCTAGGCAGGGGTGTATAATACTCTTACAGTAAGAGACCACAAATATTTAAAATAAAAAATACAATCTACCACCACTTGCCAACTAGAAGTTCTCAACACATGGCAGGTGTTTAATCCATACTTGAATGAACTAAAATGAACAATTATGAAGCAGTCTTATATTCTGTAGGCATTTAAACTATTTCCTCCTCTTTTCTCCCATAGTAACTTTTAGATTATGCGCAGGTCAGGAAGCAACAGTTAGAACTGGACATGGAACAACAAACTGGTTCCAAATAGGAAAAGGAGTACGTCAAGGCTGTATATTGTCACTCTGCTTATTTAACTTATATGCAGAGTACATCATGAGAAACGCTGGGCTGGAAGAAGCACAAGCTGGAATCAAGAGGGCGGAGAGAAATATCAATAATCTCAGATATGCAGATGACACCACCCTTATGGCAGAAAGTGAAGAGGAACTAAAAAGCCTGTTGATGAAAGTGAAAGAGGAGAGTGAAAAAGTTGGCTTAAAGCTCAACATTCAGAAAACGAAGATCATGGCATCTGGTTCCATCACTTTATGGCACATAGATGGGCAAACAGTGGAAACAGTGGCTGACTTTATTTTGGGGGGGGCTCCAAAATCACTGCAGATGGTGACTGTAGCCATGAAATTAAAATACGCTTACTCCTTGGAAAGAAAGTTATAACCAACCTAGATAGCATATTGAAAAGCAGAGACATTACTTTGCCAACAAAGGTCTGTCTAGTCAAGGCTATGGTTTTTCCAGTGATCATGTATGGATGTGAGAGTTGGACTGTGAAGAAAGCTGAGTGCCAAAGAATTGATGCTTTTGAACTGTGGTGTTGGAGAAGACTCTTGAGAGTCCCTTGGACTGCAAGGAGATCCAACCAGTCCTGCGTGTTCATTGGAAGGATGGATGCTGAAGCTGAAACTCCAATACTTTGGCCACCTCATGCGAAGAGTTGACTCATTGGAAAAGACCCTGATGCTGGGAGGGATTGGGGGCAGGAGGAGAAGGGGACAACAGAGGATGAGATGGCTGGATGGCATCACCGACTCGATGCACTTGAGTTTGGGTGAACTCCAGGAGTTGGTGGTGGACAGGGAGGCCTGGCATGCTGCATTTCATGGGGTCGCAAAAAGTCGGACACGACTGAGTGACAACTGAACTGAACTTTTAAATATCTTTTGTTTTGAATAGAATTTGTGTTTATTTATCAATTTCGGTTAGTAGAATCCATTCCTTGAGGACAATAGTTTGGTCTTGCTCTTCTTTGGCCTTCTGCTAATCAATCAAAATTGATTAATTCATTTCCTTTAAACATCAAATTTCACTCTAATTTACCCATCATATGTACGTGGGTATTTTAATGTGTTTAGTGATTGTATTATCTTTTTGTTTGCATTTTTAAAAATGCATATTGTAGTAACATGTACATATATTTTTAACTGTTGACTTCCCAGGTGGTGCAGTGGTAGAGAATCTGCCTGCCAGTGCAGGAGATGCAAGAAACAAGGGTTTGATCCTTGAGTCAGGAAGATCCCCTGGAGTAGGAAATAGCAACCCACTCCAGTATTCCTGCCTGGGAAATCCCATGGACAGAGAAGCCTGGCAGGCTCCATAGGGTTGCAAAAAGTCAGACACATTTAAACACAGACACACATTTTTTGTTATTACATATCTCATTTTTTCTTACTTTTTAAAATAACATAAATGGTGTATTACAGTTACTTTGTTTCTTACCCTTTTTCATAAAACATAGCCATCTGTGTTCATACAACCAATTTCTTCCAGCTGATGTTCGGTGTATATCCACCACATTTCACCTATCCACTGTCAGTGATAGACAACTACATTGCCTTAAACTCCCTGTCACCATAAAAAAAATACTGTGAGGAATATTACTCTATAAGTGTCCTCATGAACTTGTATATCTTTGTGATATACACTCAAAAACAGAACTGCCATGCCATAGGATATGTATATATACTTAATTTCACTGAATAAATCCCTACCAACATTAACTAGAATTCTATTTTTCTCTAGCTTAATAAAGAGTTACCTCATTGTTCTAGTATGCAGTTATCTGCTAATTGTTTTAAGCATTTCTTCATGTGTTTACTAGTTTTAGTTTTTCTCTTCTATATACCTTGTTTATATTTTGCTGATTTTTGTATCCCCAGTGTTTATCACCATCTCCTATACATTATAGGCATTAAGATTTTTTTTTTTTATCAATGAATGTATACAAGAACAAGAATGTATGAAAGTATAAAGTATCCAGAAGACTCGTTAACAGTATGGGTGTAGAGGATAATTTAAAATGACCCCAAGCTTAGAAGCTCATGTTCTTAAATGAAATAAGGAATGCAGAAGAAAAGTCAAATTTGGCAAACAGAAAGGAATTTTGCCCTTGTTGAATTTGATGCACCTAAAGATATCAAGTATGAATTTGGAAATATGAATGAAAGAGGTGAACTACAGAGCCAGACTAAGCAGGGATATGGCAGTAGCAGTTAGCCTAGTGATACGAAAAGTCCCTGGTAAGCCTCAGAATGACTGAGAGAAAAGATCCAAAAACAGCCAGGCCAAATCTACATTAAGTATGCAACTCATGACTTAGCTTAGAGTACTAATATCGATCAAGTCTATATAACAGATGGTCTCAATCAGGGAAATTATAGAAATGGGTTACTTTTCCCCCTAACATGTTCAAATTGTAACTAAACAAAATGTATTATCAACTATAGATTGCTACTACACTGGTTGTCTCAATGGTCTTTCTTTTTTTTCCATGGGCAACCAATTTTCCAATTTAAATTATAAGACCTTAATAAGTAAGCTTTTAAAAACAACTCTAAATATATTCCATTATATTTTCAACAACCTTATTGCTTACTTCTAGAAAGTATTCAAAAGTACATTGTACCAGAAAAACCATGAACACGGAAAGTACCCATCAATTGCCTTGCCCCTTCTAAGAAGCCCTGGAACACAGGTCACCATGCAGGACTGATACACTGGCCAAAACAGACTGGACCAGGATTGGTACCTGAGCCAAAGACAGCCAACAAGAAACTGCCTTGCCAAAGGGCCTGATGTGCAATTTCTGCCTAAGAAGGATACTTTGCAGTGGTTTGTGCCTAGACAACCTGATCAGATCCTGGCTCTAGGAAAATCTGAATATGAAACATACAGAGTTAACAGAAGCAGAATAATCATGAGAATGACTACCAGTATTGATACAGTATCCTGAATGGTTCTACTTACAAACCTGAATGGTGAGACAGTTTCCTAGGCATTCTTCCTAACCTAAATATTTTTTCACTAAACTACTATTTAAGATAACTTGATCTTGCATCTGTTCTTTATAACCTGAAAAGGCCTAATACTCTTTTTCTCTAACTTGTATGAAAGCCACAAATTCCCTCCTAAACCAGTGGTTCTTGAACCTAGCAACACAGCAGAATCATTGGTGGAGTTTTAAAATATTAAAATGTCCCATCAGGGATGGGGGTCAGGCATCAGTACTTTTTTCCAGGATATCACATAGCACACAAGAATGAATGAACTAGCATACATGTGTAATGGCTGAATCTCAAAAATATAATATTGGGTGAAAGAAGCCAGATATAACAAAGTAAATACTGCATAATTCTATTTATATAAAGTTAAAAAATAGGCAAGATTAATCTATGGGGGAGGAGGAGAAAAGGGGAAAGTTTCTGGGCTGCTGGTAATGTTCTTTTTTTCTTTTAATTTAGGTGCCACTTGAACAGGTATGTTCATCTTTTGACAATTTACTAAGCTGCTTGTGATTTGTGTACTTAATTGTATGTATGCTACACTTAAACTGAAAATAAGTTCCCATTAAGGAAAGAAAAGTAGTTCTCCTTTGAGGTTCATACCACCCACCTATTCATCCTTAGCACCTGCCTCCCGGACACTTCATCACATCGAAGATTTAGGATCCTGGTCAACAGCCTTCTTCTATACTCTGTCTGCTGTACTAAGTTGCTTCAGTTGTGTCCAACTCTTTGCAAACCTATGAACTATAGCCCACCAGGTGCCTCTGTCCATAGGGTTCTCCAAGCAAGAATACTGGAGTGGGTTGCCATTTCTTCCTCCAGAGGATCTTCCTGACCCAGGGATCAAACACTCGTTTCTTACTTCTTCTGCATTGGCAGAAGGTTCTTTACCACTAGTGACACCTGGGAAGCCCTCTTCTATACTCTAAATCCTGCCATAACTCTGAGTGACTTTAATGTCCATGTGATTGAGCCACTCAAAAGCCTCACCTTGCTGTTCTTTGGCTTCACCTTCTTAGAGCTTTCAGTCCACTGCAGTTACACTGTCCATGAGTACACCCTGAATTTACCATTTTCTGGAACTTGTTAACAGCTTAAATTATAAACTCAATAAGCTGTTCTCTGACTACAACCTCCTATTTCAGTTTTGACTTCCTTACTGTCCTACTCCTGTTCTTTGAGCCAATAATATTATCTACCACAGAAAACTTTTTGTGAGAATTAAGTTAAATGATGTCATCAACAGCATAATACAATGTCTGACACACAGGAACTGCTCAGTACATGGTAGCCATATTTCAATATTATGCATTTTATTATAAACAAACATTTTTCAGGGCCCAAATTTTCCCCAAATTCACTCAACTTTTGGCATTAATGAAATCTGGCTTTTGACACTATATTTCTCCTGATCCTTTTAAATGAAAGCCAGTCCTCCAGCTATTCTTTCTGATTCAAGAAGTCAGGAAGAAAGATCAGTACAGACCTGTTCTCAAGGCTAATTCCACATCAGTGTTCTATCATCATGTTTGCTCAAAAAGCTCTTACCTTTCAAAATGAATGTAAACTATTTTCAGAATTATCTAACCAACATTCAGGACTCCTTTCTACATTATCCCTTATTATTAAACTCTAGGGCTTCAAAATTAATACAGATCATCTGTTTTATACCTTGGCTTTACAGATGCTTCATCAAGGTTAAGCCCCATGATCTGGACTAAGATCAGAGATTTCAGATTCAGATTGACCACTTACAACTGTGTGACTGTGGCAGAGTTACTTAACCTTTCTGAATTTCAGCTTCTTTACCTGTAAAATGCTCATAACAGCAACTACTCATTGGGCCATTGTGAAGCATAAATGTGAAAATTCACATAATGCACTTAGCAAAATGCCTAGTGCAATAGCTGTGATCACTATCATTAATTTTTAGTAGTTCTTCCACATTTCTCCCTGTCTCCAAACCTGCTCAGGTCTCCTAACATGTTTTTCCCCCAGTTTCATTGAGATTTAATTGGCACATAGTCTCCTACTTTTTTTTAAATGAAAAGACATCTTTTCTGGAACTTCCTACCACCATTTTAAGATCTCTTCCCTACTTTGACCATAACATTTTTCTAAGAGTGATGTACACCTCCCTTTCAGAGGAGACAAGGAGTAATGGAAAGATCAGGGACTTTGAAGCCAAATATACCTGTGTTTGAACCTGGTTCTTCCACCTAGTAGCTGTATGACCTGGACCCAGCACTTTTTCTAAGCCTCAGTTTTTTCATATGTAAAATGGGTATATTACCCCCATTTCTTAGGGTCATCAAAAAGATTAAACAGAAATAATACATTAAAGCAGCTGGTCAAAGTAGGTGCTAAATGAATGCCAGTTTCCCACCCCTTATCCTTTCCCTCAGTTCAGTTCAGTCGCTCAGTCATGTCCAACTCTTTGAAACACCATGAACTGCAGCACGCCAGGCTTCCCTGTCCATCACCAACTCCCGGAGCTTCCTCTAACTCATGTTCATCGAGTCAGTGATGCCATCCAACCATCTCATCCTCTCTTGTCCCCTTCTCCTCCTGCCTTCAATCTCTCCTAGCATCAGGGTCTTTTCCAATGAGTCACTTCTTCACATCAGATGGCCAAAGTATTGGAGCTTCAGCATCAGTCTTTCCAATGGATATTCAGGACTGATTTCCTTTAGGAAATCCTTTCCTTAACCCCTTATAATCTGGGGATTCCCCAGTGGCTCAGCAGTAAAGACTGACCTGCCAATGCAGATGTAAGAGACACAGGTTCCATCCCTGGGTTGGGAATATCCCCTGGAGGAGGGCATGGCAACCCACTCCAGTATTCTTGCCTGGAGAATCCCATGTGCAGAGAAGCCTGGTAGTCCACAGTCCATAGGGTTGCAAAGAGTAGGACATGACTGAAGCAACTGAGCACAACACAACATAACTCTTTACAATCTAGGTTCTCATTCTACCACTTTACCTCACTTCAGCTCTTATTAGCATTATGACTTTGGGGAACTTAATTGAATTTTCTTAGCCTTAGTTTTTCATTTGTAAAATGGTGATCATAGTATCTTCAACATAAAGTTGTCTTGATAATTAAGTGAAAAAACATACACAAGGTATTTTAGCAAGGTGCCTAGCCTTGTAGTAAGCACTTAATAAATGGCAGCTACCAATGACTTTTTACTGGCCAAATCAAAAAACTGTTCAACGGTCTCCTTCTCTGGGTTTTGGTGACAACATACTTTTCAGGTTTGCTTTTTAACCATTGACCACTCAATCTCTCTCTGTACTCCCTCCATGAAGTCTTTCTTTATTCTCTTCAACCAGGTGTGAGCTCTCTTCTGAACCCTCAGATCACTTTTTACTTCTCCTGAGGCAAAGCACTTCCCCTACTTTGAATCATTATCATTTGTTATACAATGCTTAACTTAATTTCTTTTATCTCCATTGCCTGGTATTTATTTATTCATGCAGAATTTATTGAGTACTTAATATAAGTCATACTTGTGCTTAGTACTAAGGATAAAAAATTAACATATAATTACTGCTCTCAAGTAGCTTATCATTTAGGAGGGTAGAATAGACAGTAAATAGTCTATTACTTGCAGTGTGATAAGTCCAAAGGTAAAAGTATGCCCAGGGTCCTCTGGGAGCATAAAGGCGAGTTACTTAGACTGGGGAGATCTGGGACACTATCTCGGAAAAGGCATTTTGCATTTAGCATACGGGGAGGCAGTACACAAATCACTGTTAAATCAATCAGTGAAATATGAATAGGAACTAACTACATGAGGATGGTAAAGGGCACTTCAGACCCAGAGAAAGAGCAGGGAAAAAGTACAGATGTTAGGAGAGTTCCTGAAAGATAGGAAAAGAAGCTGGAAAGGCAAGGCAGGCTGGGCTGTTCTAGACACATAAGAGTCTGACCTGAGCCCAGAGGACAGATGATGGCGTACCAATAAAGATTTTTAAGTAGTGGAGGAACATAATCAGATTGCCATTTTAGTACTCTGGCAGTGCAGGGGAAAATGAATTCCATTAGAACCAGGCTAGAGGCAGCGAGTCCAGTTGGACGGGTATTGTAGTAATTCAAATAAATTATGAATGCAGAAGAAGAGAAGAGCAATGGCAACCCACTCCAGTACTCTTGCCTAGAGAATCCCTTGGACAGAGAGGAACCTGGTGGGGTGCTGTCCATGGGGTCACACAGAGTCGGACACGACTGAAGTGACTCAGCATGCACGCATGCATGAATGCAGAAATGAAGTGAGAACGGCTTATCAAGCCCGATATAGAGCCTGAATTATTCATATTTGTATCTCCTGCAAGAGTGCATTTTACACTTAAAACCTGCTACAAATATCTACCCATAGATTTTTGTCGACCACTGTTACTGAAACTTACTGAGGGAACTGCAGTTGGCAGACAGTTGGGTCACTTCCTGTACAGATTCCTAAGTAAAAGGATCATTCCGCATTGCAGAACTCAAAAGAAACAGGTTTGTTATTCAAACCCGTAGAGTAACAGCAGTGAATACAAACCCGCGCACTGCGGAGAGACCTCTCTATCCTGGTCTATTTCACCAGAAATAATTTTCGAACGAAGTCCTCCAAAGGGTCGTGAGGCTCCGCCCTATGCACTCAGACAAATGCCCAGGCTTTTTTTCTCTTTGTTTCAGCTCAAGACACAAGTCTGTTTGCTGCTCGTCGCCCAGGCGGCCATTTTCACCCAGCAGTTTCCCAGTTTTCACCCCACCGCAGAATAAAGTCAACAGCAGGGAACTGAGGAGAGTACAGTTCCAGGCTGCTGCTGCTGCTGCTGCTAAGTCGCTTCAGTCGTGTCCGACTCTGTGCGACCCCAGAGACGGCAGCCCATCAGGCTCCCCCGTCCCTGGGATTCTCCAGGCAAGAACACTGGAGTGGGTTGCCATTTCCTTTTCCAATGCATGAAAGTGAAAAGTGAAAGTAAAGCCGTTCAGTCCTGTCCGACTCTTAGCGACCCCATGGACTGCAGCCTAGGCAGATGTATTGAGGCTTCAAACCGGTTAAAGATTCCCTGACCTTGCTAGTTCTTTCGCAACCTCATCTCCATCTCGCCTCTTGCTGTGGGACTCCTTTTTGAAGTTAGGAGGACCCCTTCTATGGTTATTATAGTGCTATCAGCACTCCAGAAACTAAGCAAGGTATTTTTTTTTTTTAACTTACCCTAAGGGCTGCCATAGCTGTGACCGCCTCCGCCCAAGTCCTCGCACGGAGAGCGGAAAGGGACAAAACATTTCAACTAGATTCCACTTACACTAGCCTCAGCCAGTCCCGCCCCTCGCCGGCTGGCTCCGCCCTTTCTCCGCCCTTGTAGTGCTGTTCTGGGAAGCTGCAGCAGTTTGTCCTTTCTGGGGAGAAATGATTTAACTTTGTAATTGATTGTCGCCGTCCCTGATAACACCTTTCAGAATATATTCTCCATAGACCATTTGAAAGGTACTTTTCTGGGTACAGAACTTTTCATTATGTTAGTTGTTTCTGGGATATGAGATTTTTTCTAGCTGAGGACTTAAAATCCAAGTTCAGCTGCCTTAATAAATACTGATAGTGAAAGTCCCTCAGTCGTGTCCGCCTTTTTGCGACCTCATGGACTATACGGTCCATGGAATTCTCCAGGCCAGAATACTGGAGTAGGTAGCCATTCCTTTCTCCAGAGGATCTTCTCAATCCAGGGATTGACCCAGGTCTCTCTCACTGCTGGGGGATTATTTACCCTGAGCCACCAGGGACACCCCCCTTAATAAATAACTAGTTACAAAAAGAACGGGTTATTTCTACAATACGTGGGCAAGTTCATACAGTCTAAGACCATGTGACTAAGCGCCTACTATGTGCCCGGCAATTGTTCAAAATAGAAAATAATGTAATACCTTCCGTCACGGAGCTTACAATTCCAGGAATAAAAGAAACAGACAAATGTTACAAAATGCCAAGTGCTATGAAGGAAAATAAAAAGAGTATGGGGATGAGGTGTGAATTTACTGATTTCAATCCATTCAGTTCAGTGCAGTGTCTCAGTCGTGTCTGACTCTTTATGACCCTGTGAATCACAGCACGCCAGGCCTCCCTGTCCATCACCAACTCCCAGAGTTCACCCAAACTCATGTCCATTGAGTCAGTGATGCCATCCAGTCATCTCATCCTCTGGCGTCCCCTTCTCGTCCTGCCCCCAATTGCTCCCAGCATCAGGATCTTTTCCAATGAGTCAACTCTTCACATGAGGTGGCCAAAGTACTGGAGTTTCAGCTTCAGCATCAGTCCTTCCAATGAACACCCAGGACTTATCTCCATTAGGATGGACTGGTTGGATCTCCTTGCAGTCCAAGGGACTCTCAAGAGTCTTCTCCAACACCACAGTTCAAAAGCATCAATTCTTTAGTGCTCAGCTTTCTTCAGAGTCCAACTCTCACATCCATACATGACCACTGGAAAAACCATAGCCTTGACTAGACATACCTTTGTTGGCAAAGTAATAGCTCTGCTTTTAAATATGCTATCTAGGTTAGTGATAACTTTCCGTCCAAGGAGTAAGCGTCTTTTAATTTCATGGCTGCAATCACCATCTGCAGTGATTTTGGAGCCCCAGAAAATAAAGTCAGCCACTGTTTCAACTGTTTCCCCATCTATGCACCATGAGGTGATGGGACTGGATGCCATGATCTTCGTTTTCTGAATGTTGAGCTTTAAGCCAACTTTTTCACTTTCCTCTTTCACTTTCATCAGCAGGCTTTTTAGTTCCTCTTCACTTTCTGCTGTAAGAGTGGTGTCATCTGCATATCTGAGGTTATTGATATTTCTCCCTGCAATCTTGATTCCAGCTTGTGCTTCTTCCAGCCCAGCATTTCTCATGATGTACTCTGCATATAAGTTAAATAAATAGGGTGACAATAAACAGCCTTGATGTACTCAAGGGACTAGATCTAATAGACAAAACTATGGATGGAGTTTCAATACATTAGGGAAAGGCATTCTGATAAGGTGACATTTGAGAAAAGTCCTGAAGGAATTTAGGGAAGAACCTTCCATGCAGAAGTAGCAACAATTAAAGAAAAGCCAGTGTGTCAGAAGTGGCTACATCTGATGGCATTGACTTAATTTAAGGAGAGATTATCACATTAAT
This sequence comes from Bos indicus, assembly GCF_029378745.1. NCBI lineage: Eukaryota > Metazoa > Chordata > Mammalia > Artiodactyla > Bovidae > Bos > Bos indicus. The sequence continues at coordinate 73,089,623 of NC_091789.1, forward strand.
CCAAGTCTATGCCACAACCAGTAATGCTGAAGAAGCTCAAGTTGAACAGTTCTATGAAGACCTACAAGAACTTTTAAAACGAACACACAAAAAAGATGTCCTTTTCATTATAGGGGACTGAAATGCAAAAGTAGGAAGTCAAGAAACACCTGGAGTAACAGGCAAATTTGGCCTTGGAATATGGAAGGAAGCGGGGCAAAGACTAATAGAGTTTTGCCAAGAAAATTCACTGGTTATAGTAAACACCCTCTTCCAACAACACAAGAGAAGACTCTACACATGGATATCACCAGATGGTCAACACCAAAATCAGATTGATTATATTCTTTGCAGTCAAAGATGGAGAAGCTCTATACAGTCAACGAAAACAAGACCAGTAGCTAACTGTGGCTCAAATCATGAACTCCTTATTGCCAAATTCAGACTTAAATTGAAGAAAGTAGGGAAGACCACTAGACCATTCAGGCATGACCTAAATCAAATCCCTTATGATTATACAGTGGAAGTGAGAAATAGATTTAAGGGCCTAGATCTCATAGACAGAGTGCCTTATGAACTATGGACTGAGGTTCGTACATTGTACAGGAGACAGGAATTAAGACCATCCCCATGGAAAATAAATGCAAAAAAGCAAAATGGCTGTCTGGGGAGGCCTTACAAATAGCTGTGAACAGAAGAGAAGCAAAAAACAAAGAAGAAAAGGAAAGATATAAGCATCTGAATGCAGAGTTCCAAAAAATAGCAAGAAGAGATAAGAAAGCCTTCCTCAGCGATCAGTGCAAAGAAATAGAAGAAAACAACAGAATGGGAAAGACTAGAGATCTCTTCAAAAAAATTAGAGATACCAACGGAACATTTCATGCAAAGATGGGCTCAATAAGGGACAGAAATGGTATGGACCTAACAGAAGCAGAAGATATTAAGAAGAGGTGGCAAGAATACACAGAAGAATTGCACAAAAAAGACCTTCACAACCAAGATAATCACGATGGTATGATCACTCACCTAGAGCCAGACATCCTGGAATGTGAAGTCAAGTGGGCCTTAGAAAATATCACTACGAAGAAAGCTAGTGGAGGTGATGGAATTCCAGTTGAGCTAATTCAGATCCTGAAAGATGATGCTGTGAAAGTGCTGCACTCAATATGCCAGCAAATTTGGAAAACTCAGCAGTGGCCACAGGACTGGAAAAGGTCAGTTTTCATTCCAATCCCAAAGAAAGGTAATGCCAAAGAATGCCCAAACTACCACACAATTGCACTCATCTCACATGCCAGTAAAGTAATGCTCAAAATTCTCCAAGCCAGGCTTCAGCAATATGTGAACCGTGAACTTCCAGATGTTCAAACTGGTTTTAGAAAAGGCAAAGGAACCAGAAACCAAATTGCCAACATCCGCTGGATCATAGAAAAAGCAAGAGAGTTCCAGAAAAACATCTATTTCTGCTTTATTGACTATGCCAAAGCCTTTGACTGTGTGGATCAAAATAAACTGTGGAAAATTCTGAAAGAGATGGGAATACCAGACCACCTGACCTGCCCCTTGAGAAATTTGTATGCGGGTCAGGAAGCAACAGTAAGAACTGGACTGGAACAACAGACTGGTTCCAAATAGGAAAAGGAGTACATCAAGGCTGTATATTGTCACCCTGCTTCTTTAAATTCTATGCAGAGTAAATCATGAGAAACGCTGGGCTGGAAGAAGCACAACCTGGAATCAAGATTGCCGGGAGAAAGATCAATAACTGCAGATATGCAGATGACACTGCCCTTATAGCAGAAAATGAAAAGGAACTCAAAAGCCTCTTGATAAAGGTGAAAAAGGAGAGTGAAAAAGTTGGCTTATGGAGAACAGTGTGGAGATTCCTTAAAAAACTGGAAATAGAACTGCCTTATGATCCAGCAATCCCACTGCTGGGCATACACACTGAGGAAACCAGAAGGGAAAGAGACACGTGTACCCCAATGTTCATCGCAGCACTGTTTATAATAGCCAGGCCATGGAAGCAACCTAGATGCCCATCAGCAGATGAATGGATAAGAAAGCTGTGGTACATATACACAGTGGAGTATTACTCAGCCATTAAAAAGAATACATTTGAATCAGTTCTAATGAGATGGATGAAACTGGAACCTATTATACAGAGTGAAGTAAGCCAGAAAGAAAAACACCAATACAGTATACTAACGCATATATATGGAATTTAGAAAGATGGAAACAATAACCCTGTATGTGAGACAGCAAAAGAGACACTGATGTATAGATCAGTCTTATGGACTCTGTGGGAGAGGGAGAGGGTGGGGAGATTTGGGAAAATAGCATTGAAACATTGTATAATATCATGTATGAAAGAGTCGCCAGTCCAGGTTCGATGCACAATACTGGATGCTTGCGGCTGGTGCACTGGGACAACCCAGAGGGAGGGGAGGGGAGGGAGGAGGGTGAAGGGTTCAGGATGGGGAACACATGTATGCCTGTGGCAGATTCATTTCGATATTTGGCAAAACTAATACAATATTGTAAAGTTTAAAAATAAAATAAAATTTTAAAAAATCTACAAAAAAAAAAAAAGAATAGTATGATGCATGCATTAGGTATTAAATAAATGCTATCTGAAACAACAACAACAACAAAAAAAAGTTGGCTTAAAACTCAACATTCAGAAAATGAAGATCATGGCATCTGGTTCCATCACTTCTTGGGAAATAGATGGGGAAACAGTGTCAGACTTTATTTTTCTGGGCTCCAAAATCACTGCAGATGGTGACTGCAGCCATGAAATTAAAAGACACTTACTCCTTGGAAGGAAAGTTATGACCAATCTAGATAGCATATTGAAAAGCAGAGACATTACTTTGCCAACAAAGGTCCGTCTAGTCAAGGCTATGGTTTTTCCTGTGGTCATGTATGGATGTGAGAGTTGGACTGTGAAGAAAACTGAGTGCCAAAGTATTGATACTTTTGACCTGTGGTGTTGGAGAAGACTCTTGAAAGTCCCTTGAACTGCAAGGAGATCCAACCAGTCCATTCTGAAGGAGATCAGCCCTGGGATTTCTTTGGAAGGAATTATGCTAAAGCTGAAACTCCAAGTACTTTGGCCACCTCATGCAAAGAGTTGACTCATTGGAAAAGACCCTGATGCTGGGAAGGATTGGGGGTAGGAGGAGAAGGGGATGACAGAGGATGAGATGGCGGGATGGCATCAATGACTCGATGGACGTGAGTCTGAGTGAACTCCGGGAGTTGGTGATGGACAGGGAGGCCTGGCGTGCTGCGATTCATGGGGTCACAAAGAGTCAGACACGGCTGAGCGACTGAACTAAACTGAAGGTGAGAAGAAAAGTATGTGCAACTTTAAAAAATTTCCCCAAGACATATGGTAAACCTCAGTGACTTTTTATAGCCATACTAAAGAAAGCAAAGCCCCTTTACTTCACATGATCAAAAAAGCTGAGATTTTAAAAGCTAAACTCAAATACTGATTCTTTGTGTTTCTAAAATTACTTCAGCCTGATACCAATTTCTGTATTATTTCGCATTCTTTATTGTCAGGCAACAAAGCCCAGCTCTGGATGATATAAGCAAAAATGGAACTTATTTTAGACAAATAATTGAATCAAATGTAAAGCTAAATAACTAGAACTTTAAAATGTCAGGAACCAAGATAGCAAGAGAATCGAAATAGGAAGAACTAATCAACAATAAATTCCAGGCTTTGTTGTCTAAAAGCATGTGTTCCAACAAATTGTAATTATTACAAAGTCTCCTTATTACAAAGTCTGCTTATTGGGCTCCAATCCATCCATGTCCATCTGCTTACATCTTCTATAAATCTTAGTTATAAGCTACAGTTTTTAGCAATTTTAGCTAACATTAATAAATATAAAATAATTTTTAAAGATATTAGCCATTAAGCCAAATTAAGAGAAATTCTGGAGACATAGGATCAGAAACATCAGCAGGGATCAGTGAAGGCTAGGATGCAGGCAACACAGTTAAGGATGCTCCACAGAATAAATATGCATGTCCTTTTCATCATAGAGGATTGGAATGCAAAAGTAGTAAGTCAAGAGATAGCTGGAGTAACAGGCAAGTTTGGCCTTGGAGTAGAAAATGAAGCAGGGCAAAGGGTAACAAGAGAATGCACTGGTCATAGCAAATACAGTCTACCAAAAATGTAAGTGATGACTCTGCACATAGATATCACCAAATGGTCAAAACCAAAAACAGATTGTTTATACTCTTTGCAGCCAAGATGGAGTAGCTTTATACTGTCAGTGAAAACAAGATATGGCAATGACTATGGCTAATATGATGAGGTCCTTATTGCAAAATTTAGGCTGAAATTGAAGAAAGTAGGGAAAACTCATAGACCATTCATGTATGATCTAAATCAAACCCCTTATGATAATACATTGGAGGTGACAATAGATTCAAGGGATTAGATCTAGTAGACAGAGTGCTTGATGGATGTAGGCTTATTACATTGTACATGAGGTGGTGACTAAAACTATGCCAAAGAAAAAGAAATGCAAGTAGGCAAAGTGGTTGTTTGAGGACATCTTACAAACAGCTGAAAAAAAAAAAAGAGAAACAAAAGGCAAAGGAGAAAAGGGAAGATAAACCTAACTGGTTGCAGAGTTCTAGAGAATAGCAAGGAGAGATAAGAAAGCTTCCTTAAGTGAACAATGCAAAGAAATAGAGGAAAACCACAGGAGAAAGACTATAGATCTCTTTAAGAAAATTGGAGATGCCAACGGAACATTTTGGGCAAAGATGGGCACAATAAAGGAAAGAGATGGCGAGGACATAACACAAGTGGAAGAGATTAGGAAGAAGTGGCAGGAATACACAGAGGAACTATACAAAAAAGATCTTCATGACACATATAACCCTAGAGCCAGAGATTCTGGAGTGTGAAGTCAAGTGGGCCTTAGGAAGCATCACTATGAACAAAGCTAGTGGAGGTAATGGAATTCCAGCAGAGCTCTTTCAAATCCTAAAAGACGATGCTGTTAATGTGCTACACTCAATATGCCAGCAAGTTTGCAATACTCAGCAGTGGCCACATAACTGGAAAAGGTCAGTTTTCATTCCAATTTCAAAGACAGGCAATGCAAAAGAATGTTGAAACTACCATGCAATTGTGCTCATTTCATATACTAGCAAGGTAATGTTCAAAATTCTTCAAGCTTGGCTTCAGCAGTATATGAACTGAGAACTTCCAGATGTACAAGCTGGATTTAGAAAAGGCAGAGGAACTAGATCAAATTGCCAACTGCTGTTGGATCATCAAAAAAGCAAGAGAGTTCCAGAAAAGCATCTACTTCTGCTTTATTGACTACAGCAAAGCCTTTGACTGTGTGGATCACAACAAACTGTGGAAAATTCTTAAAGAGATGGAAATACCAGACCATCTTATCTGTCTTCTATGAAACCTGTCTGCAGGTCAAGAAGCAGAAGTTAGAACTGGACATGGAACAATAATGGACTGTTTCAAAATTGGAAAAGGAGAACATCAAGGCTGTAATCATGTCACCATGCTTGTGTAACTTATATGCAGAGTACACCATATAAAATGCTGGGCTGGATGAAGCACAAGCTGGAATCAAGATTGTCAGGAGAAATATCAACAAGCTCACATATGCAAATAATACCACTCTAATGGCAGAAAGCAAAGAGGAACTAAAGAGCCTCTTGATGAAAGTGAAAGAGGGAGTGAAAAAGCTGGCTTAAAGCAATATTCAAAAAACAAAGATCATGGCATCCAATCCCATCATTTCATGGCATATATATGGGGAAAAGTGGAAACAATGACAAATTTTATTTTCCCGGGCTCCAAAATCACTGCAGATGGTGACTGCAGTCATGAAATTAAAAGAGGGTTGCTCCTTGGAAGAAAACCTATGAGATACCTAGACAGCATATTAAAAAAAAAAAAAAAAGGCAGAGACATCTCTTTGCTGACAAAGGTCCATCTAGTCAAAGCTATGGTTTTTCCAGTAGTCATGTATGGATGCGAGAGTTGGACTATAAAGAAGGCTGAGTGACTTCCCTCCTTCCCTCTCTCTCTGTCTTTGTAATGACCATTGTAACAGATGTGAAAAGACTACCTACCTCATTGTGATTTTGCATTTGTCTGATGATATTTGATGTTGAGCACTTTTCATATACTTATTGGCCATTGACATGTTCTCTTTGGAGAACTGTCTATTTAGGTCCTTTGCCCATTTTAAATCTGCACATTTTTGGGGGGCTATTGAATTATAGAATTCCTCATGCTTTTTGGAAATTAACCCTTTTCAGATATGTGGTTTGCAAATATTTTCCCATTCCATGGATTGTCTGACAACAAAAGCACAGACAACAAAAGCACAGACAACAAGTAAAAATGAACAAGTGAGATCACAATCATTTAAGCTTTTAAAGTTGAAATATAACCTGTTTGTAGAAAAGTGTATAAACTGGTATTATTATAGAGTATACCCATTCAAGCAACTGCACACAGATCAAGAAATAGAACATTTTCAGCACTCCAGATTCCTTTCTTGTGCTCACTCTCAGTCAGTACCTACCATCAACTCTAAAGATAAATACTAGAGTGTCTTTTAGCACTATATATTGGTTTTATCATGTTTGAACCTTATGTAAGTGGAATCATATTGTAGGTCCCCTTTGTGCTTGACTTCTTTTCTCAAATGTTAAAATCTATTGATGTTATACTTTTATGGGCATTTGAGTTGTTTCCAGTTACTCAATATTGTGAATAATGTTGCTGTAAACATTTTTGCACATGTCTCTTGACACATGTACAGGATTCATGTATAAGATGTGTATGGTTCAGTCTGATATTTCCTTAGCTTGCATTCCTCAGAACATTGAGCCTGAGATAAAGTTTATATGTTGCTACTTTATTAGGGAGCACATTCCCAAGGCAATTAAGTCTCAGAAGAAGTGAGTCAACAAAAGTGTGTGTTCCCTGGGCCTACCACAATTTGGAATGAAAACAACTGACTGTTCAATATCACAATCTCTTCTTTGAGAGGCTATATCGATTGTCATAAGACAGTCTGACAGTGGGAAGAAAGGGAAGATTATTTATTCAGTGGATCTCCCCGTGCTCATTCTCAGTTACTCAATAATAGATCATCCCAGAGTGAATTCAATGGGAGTCCATATCGGTTCAGTTCAGTTCAGTCACTCAGTCGTGTCCAACTCTTTGTGACTCCATGGACTGCAGCACGCCAGGCTTCCCTGTCCATCACTGACTCCTGGATCTTGGTCAAAGTCATATTCATAGAGTCGGTGATGCCATCCATCCATCTCATCCTCTGTTGTCCCCTTCTCCTCCTGCCTTCAATCTTTCTCAGCATCAGGGTCTTTTCCAGTGAGTCATTCACATCAGGTGGCCAAAGTATTGGAGTTTCAGCTTCAGCATCAGTCCTTCCAATGAATATTAACGTCTGATTTCCTTTAGAATTGACTGGTTGGATCTCCTTGCAGTTCAAGGGACTCTCAAGAGTCTTCTCCAACACCGCAGTTCAAAAGCATCAATTCTTCAGCGCTCAACTTTCTTTATGGTCAAACTCTCACATCCATACATGACTACTGGAAAAACCATAGCTTTGACTAGACAGATCTGTGTTGGCAAAGTAATGTCTCTGCTTTTTAATATGCTGTCTAGTTTGGTCATAGCTTTTCTTCCAAGGATCAGGTGTCTTTTAATTTCATGGCTGCAGTCACCATCTGCAGTGATTTTGTGCCCCCCAAAAAAGTCTCTCACTGTTTCCATTGTTTCCCCATCTATTTGCCATGAAGTGATGGGACCAGATGCCATGATCTTAGTTTTTTGAATGCTGAGTTTTAAGTCAGCTTTTTCGCTCCCCTCTTTCACTTTCATCAAGAAGCTCTGTAGTTATTCTTCACTTTCTGCCATAAGGATAGTGTCATCTGCATATCTGAGGTTATTGAAACTTTTCCCAGCAATCTTGAGTCCAGCTTGTGCTTCATCCAGCCCGGCATTTTGCGTAATGTACTCTCCTTATAAGTTAAATAAGCAGAGTGATAAATATACAGCCTTGATATACTCCTTTCCCAATTTGGAACCAGTCTTTTGTTCCATGTACCGTTCTAACTGTTGCTTCTTGACCTGCATACAGATTTATCAGGTTAGATGGTATGGTATTCCCATCTCTTGAAGAGTTTTCCACAGTTTGCTGTGATCCACACAGTCAAAGGCTTTGGCATAATCAATAAAGAAGTAGATTATTTTCTAGAACTCTTTTGGTTTTTCTATGATCCAACAGATGTTGGCAATTTGATCTCTGCTTCCTCTGCCTTTTGTAAACCCATCTTGAACATCTGAAAGTTCATGGTCCACATACTGTTGAAGCCTGGCTTGGAGAATTTTGAGCACTACTTTGCCAGCATGTGAGATGAGTGCAATTGTGCAGTAGGTTGAACATATTTTGGCATTGCCCTCCTTTGGGATGGGAATGAAAACTGCCCTTTTCTAGTGCTGTGATCATTGCTGAGTTTTCCAAGTTTGCTGGCACATTGAGTGCAGCACTTTAACAGCATCATATTTTAAGATATTAAATAGCTCTGCTGGAATTCCATCACCTCTATTAGCTTTGTTCATAGTGATGCTTCCTAAGGCCCACTTGACTTCACATTCCAGGATGTCTGGCTCTAGGTGAGTGATCACACCATCATGATTATCTGGGTCATGAAGATTCTTTTTGTATACTTCTTCTGTGTTCTTGCTACCTCTTCTGAATATCTTCTGCTTCTGTTATATCCATACTGTTTTTGTCCTTTATTGTTCCCATCTTTGCATGAAATGTTCCCTTGGTATCATTAATTTTCTTGAAGCGATCTCTAGTCTTTGCCATTCTTTTTTTTTTTTTAATTTATTTATCTTTTTTAAATTGTCTTTTTTAAAATTTTATTTTATTATTATTATTATTATTTTTACTTTACAATATTGTATTGGTTTTGCCATACATCAACATGCATCTGCCATGGGTGTACACGTGTTCCCCAACCTGAACCCCACTCCCACCTCCCTCCCCATACCATCCCTCTGGGTCATCCCAGTGCACCAGCCCCAAGCTTCCTGTATAATAATGGAAGAATAATTGCTTTACAGAATTTTGTTGTTTTCTGTCAAACCTCAACATGAATCAGCCATATATATACATATATCCCCCCTGTTTTGAACCTCCCTCCCATCTCCTTCCCTCTAGATTAATACAGAGCCCCTGTTTGAGTTTCCTGAGTCATACAGCAAATTCCCATTGGCCATCTCTTTTACAATATGGTAATGTAGGTTTCCATGTTACTCTTTCTATACATTTCACCCTCTCCTCCCCTCTATTTCTTTGCATTGATCACAGAGGAAGACTTTCTTATCTCTCCTTGCCATTCTGTGGAATTCTGCATTCAAGTGTGTATATCTTTCCTTTTTTCCTTTGCCTTTAGCTTCTCTTCTTTACTCAGCTATTTGTAAGACCTCCTCAGACAATTATTTTGCCTTTTTGCATCTCTTTTTCTTAGGGATAGTCTTGATCCCTGCCTCCTGTACAATGTCATAAACCTCGGCCCATTATTCTTCAGGCACACTGTCTATCAGATCTAATCCCTTCAATATATTTGTCATTTTCACCGTATAATTGTAAGGAATTTGATTCAGGTCATACCTGAATGGTTTAGTGGTTTTCCCTATTTTCTTCAATGTAAGTCTGAATTTTGCAGTAAGGAGGTCATAATCTGAGCCACAGTCAGCTCCCAGTCTTGTTTTTGCTGACTGTATAGACCTTCTCCATCTTTGACTGCAAGGAATATAATCAATCTGATTTCAGTATTGACCATCTGGTGATTTCCATGTGTAGTTGTGTTGTTCCACACACACACACACAAAGAGAACACACAAGTTCTCTTGTGTTGTTGGAAGAGGATATTTGCTATGACCAGTGCGTTCCCTTGGCAAAACTCTGTTAGCCTTTGCCCTGATTCATTTTGTACTCCAAGGTCAAATTTGCCTGTTACTCAACATATCTCTTGACTTCTACTTTTGCGTTTGAGTCCCCTGTGTTGAAAAGGACATCTTTTTTTGGGGTGTTAGTGCTATAAGGTCTTGTAGGTATTCATAGAACCATTCAACTTCAGCTTCTTCAGTGTTGGGAGCTGCGTTAGGTATTACTAACAAAACGGAGGCATGGCCCCAACCCCCTCTCCTCATCCCGCAGTCACGGTCCCAGGATGAAGGAGTTAGGTCTTGTGATTCTGACTTGTTCTTTCCTTTCTTTGGTTGAGTTGGCTGGAAAGAATGTTAAGGTGCTTATTGTTCTTGAGAGAAGCATAAGAAAGCACAAAGCCTTCTGCAGTTGTGCCCAGAAACTGATCTATAAAGTAACCATTTCATTTGTTCAAGGATCTTTACAAAGAATGTTCCAGGATGAGTACACAGGCCTCAGATTTAGGCCATGGGAAGGATTGTTATCTGAGACCTCTTTGTGAAGGGAATGTTTATGGCAAAAGAAGTTTGCTGAGCTTAGGGTTTAGGAATAATTAAGAATAGTTAGGAAATGGCAACCCATTCCAACGTTCTTGCCTGGAGAATCTCAGGGACAGGGAAGCCTGGTGGGCTGCTGTCTATGGGGTTGCACAGAGTCAGACACGACTGAAGCAACTTAGCAATAGCAGCAGCAAGAGTAGCTAGAAGCCTTTTTAGGAGATAGTGATCTTAAGATGCTAGGGGCAAACAGGATTTGGAAAGATAAGAAATAAACTGAGGAGTGTAGCATGAGTTACAATGTAATCACAAGTTAAGTATAGGACACATAAGAGGAAGTAGATAATAGATAGTAAAGCCGATTCTTAGAGAATCCCTGAAGCAGGAACTCTGTTTGTAGGGCAACAGTGATTTCTGGAGACAATAAATCTGGGTGGGAGAAACTAAAAATATCAAACCTCTGACCTAATGCTTTAGTCAAAGTATAAAAGAAAACCTGAAGCTTGACATAAACATGTAGCCCCGCACCTTGAGTTAGAGGCTACATCATTGTCTGCCGACAAAGCTCACCCCTTCAGGCTGATTCCCTGGCTGCTGGAGCTGGACTCCGGCACTTCAGCATTACTGGTTGGGGAATAGAGTTGGATTATTGTGATATTGAATGGTTTGCCTAGGAAACGAACAGAGATCATTCTGTCATGTTTGAGACTGCACCCAAGGACTGCTTTTCAGACTTTTGTTGACTATGTGGGCTCCTCCATTTCTTCTAAATGATTCTTGCTCAAGGTAGTATATATAATGGTCATCTGAATTAAATTCTTCCATTCCAGTTCATTTTAGTTCACTGATTCCTAAAATGTTGATGTTCACTCTTGTCATCTCCTGTTTGACCACTTCTAATTTATCTTGATTCGTGGACCTAACATTCCAGGTTCCTATGCAATACTGCTCTTTACAGCATTGGACTTTACTTCCATCACCAGTCACATCCACAACTGGGCGTTGTTTCCCTTTGGCTCCATCTCTTCATTCGTTCTGGATTCATTTCTCCACTCTTCTCCAATAACATATTGGGCACCTACTAACCAGGGGAGTTCATCTTTTGGTGTCATGTCTTTTTGCCTTTTCATACTGTTCATGCAGTTCTTAAGGCAAGAATACTGAAGTGGTTTGCCATTCCCATCTCCAGTGGACCAGATTTTGTCAGATCTCTCCAGCATGACCCATCCATCTTGGGTGGCCCTACATGGCATGGCTCATAATTTCATTGAGTGATCCATTTGATTGAGTGATCCATTTGATTGAGTGATCCATTTGATTAGCTTTCTGTGATTGTGGTTTTCATTCTGCCTGCCCTCTGATGGATAAGGATAAAAGGCTTATGGAGGCTTCCTGATGGGAGAGACTGACTGTGGGGCAAACTGGATCTTCTTCTGATGGGCAGGGCCATGCTCAGTAAATCTTTAATGCAATTTTCTGTTGATGGGCGGGGATGTGCTCCCTCCCTGTTTGACTTGAGACCAAACTATGGTGGAGGTAATGAAGATAATGGCAATCTCATTCAAAAAGTCCTGTGCATGTGCTGCCACACTCAGTGCCTCTGACCCTGGAGAAGGCTGCTGCCAACCCACACCTCTGCCGGAGACTACTGGACACTCATAGGCAAGTCTGGGTCAGTCTCTTGTGGGGTCACTGCTCCTTTCTCCTGGGTCCTAATGCACACAAGGTTTTGTTTGTGCCTTACAAAAGTCTGTTTCCCCCACCTATGTAAGTTCTGTAATCAAATCCAATTGGCCTCCAAAGTCAAATTCCCTGGGAGTTCTCAGTCCCTTTGCCAGATCCCCAGGTTGGGAAATCTGTTGTAGGTTCTAGAACTTTCTTAACAGTGCGAGAATTTCTTTGGTATAATTGTTCTGCTCAATGGCTATATGGTAGGGTTCATGGTGATCTCCTCCAAGAGGGCTTATGCCACAATCTTTGACTCAGGTCTGATTCATCCAGAGCCCATGGCCTTTTGATAGACCACTGCTGACCTGTACCTCTATAGGAGACTCAAACACAGGTCTGGCTCAGTCTCTGTGGGGTCTGAGTCTTGATGTGCAAGACACAAAATGGCGGAGTTGAAGAACACATGCTCATCTTCTCCTGAAAGAAGTGCAAAATTACAACTCACTGCTGAACAACCATCAACAGGAGAGTGTTGGATCTCACTCACACACAAAAAAAATACCCCATGTCCAGGGGCAAAAGAGAAGCTCCAGCAAGATGGTAGGAGGGGCAAAATTGCATGTAGAATCAAACCCCATACACACCAGAGGAAGCTCAGAGGGCTCAAACAAAATCTTGTGTGCACCAGGACCCAGAGACGTCAACTTTAGTAGACACAGTCAAAAAATTTTCCAAGTGATTATACCAGTTTACAGTTTCATCAGTAGTGTTTGAAGGGTCCAGCTGCTCAACAACTTCATCAACAGTTGGCATTATCTTTTTCACTATAACCATTCTGATAGGTGTTTAGTGATATCTCATTCAAGTTGCATTTCTCTGATGTCTAATGAAATTGATCACCATTTTATATTTCAATTGGCCATTTTAATGTTATCTTTCATAAAGTGCTTATTCAAGCTTTTAATCCATTTTTTTTTCTATTCTGTTGTCTATTTTTCTTATTTATTTGTAGGTGTTCTTCATAAGACTGTATACAAGCACTTTGCCAGTAATATGTGTTTTTAATATTTTCTTCCACACGGTGGTTCACCTTTTTATCCCTTCAGTGGTGTCCAGAAACCAACACTACTGGACCTTTACCTGAGATTTCTAGCCTCCAGAATTGTTAGAAAATATATTTCTGTTGTTTAAGCCATTCAGACTATAGTATTTGGTTGTGGAAACCTAAGCAGACTAATACATTATCCTTCTTATATATTGCTTGTTTCCATTTGCTAATACTTTCTTTAGGATTTTTACATCTATGTACATAATGGTTATTGGTTTGTAATTTTCTTTTAAGACTTCGGTATCAGTGTTTTATTAGCTTCATAGAACAAGTTGTGAATTGTTTCCTTTATTTTATGGAAGAATTTGTTTAAGATTGGCATTGTTGCTACCTTAGATGTCTAACAGCTTTCACCAATGAAGCCACCTAGGCCTGGAGATTTCTTTGTAATAAAGTTTTTAATTATAAATCCAAATTATTTAATATGCTCTCAAATTTTCTCAAAGTGGCTGCTTTGCTGAGTTGTGCACAGACAGTTCTACAATAACATGTGTTTTACAAAGGTGACTTTGTTCCAATATGATGGATATGTTAGAAAATAATTTGAAAATTACATAAATTTCATGTGCATTCATATACTATTTCATTTATAAGAAACATGATGTGAATGCAGAAAATGGCCACCAACTCAAAGTTTGAAGTAACCAAGCATTTTGAAAGAAGTGAGAGAATATGTAATAATTCCTGAACAGTAGGTATAAAGAAATCTTCATTTTTGGACCATCTGAGACAGTACTGTGAAAATAAACATTTACAGCTAGAAAAACTTCAGGAAATACAAAAAGTCATAAGAATTAAAGTAATAGAAGAAATGAAAAGATTGATGATTCTGTGGATTAACTACACAGGAATAACCTCTCTCACAAGCACTGAGAAGTCACTGCCTGCATGTGAGCTAAGCCGCTTCAGTTTTGTCTGACTCTTTGTGACCCTATGGACTGTACCTGCCAGGCTCCTCTGTCCACGGATTCTCCAGGCATTCCATGAGAATCCATGAGAATTTCCAGGATTCTCCTCCAGGGGATATTCCTGACCCAGGGATCGAACCTGGGTTTCTTATGCCCCCTGCATTGGCAGGTGGGTTCTTTACCACTAGCACCACCTGGGAAGCACTAAGAAGTCACTCAGTTCCGTTCAGTTCAGTCACTCAGTTGTGTCCGACTCTTTGCGACCCCATGAATCGCAGCACTCCAGGCCTCCCTGTCCATCACCACCTCCCAGAGTTCACTCAGACTCATGTCCATCGAGTCAGTGATCCCATCCAGCCATCTCATCCTCTGTCATCCCCTTCTCCTCCTGCCCCCAATCCCTCCCAGCATCAGGGATGTTTCCAATGAGTCAACTCTTTGCATGAGGTGGCCAAAGTACTGGAGTTTCAGCTTCAACATCAGTCCTTCCAATGAACACCCAGGACTTATCTCCATTAGGATGGACTGGTTGGATCTCCTTGCAGTCCAAGGGACTCTCAAGAGTCTTCTCCAACACCACAGTTCAAAAGCATCAATTCTTCGGCACTCAGAAGTCACTATCTATGCACAAAACCTTAAATGAGAATTATTAAATCCTGTGGAAGTGGCTTGGCTCCTTTAATGATGGTTTGATGGGAGGAGGAAGAAGATGGCGGAGGAGTAAGATGGGGAGATCACCAGCCTCCCCACAAATATATCAAAAACTCATCAAGATACAGACAACTCCTACAAAGCAACCTATAGGTGACAGCAGAAGACCCCAGGCTTCCAGAGGGGCAGGCTAAGCTCCTTGGAATGAGGCAGGAGAGAGGATGGAGATATAAAAAGCAAAAAGACTGAGTACTTCTGGATGGGAGCTTGCATCCTGAGAGAGGGAGGGAGTCATGAAGCAGGAAGAGTTCCCATGCACTGGGAAGCTTCCTTACAGGTGGGCCCAAGGGGGAGCTGTGGAATCTCAGAAAGCCAGGCAAAGCTGGGACTTAGGCAAAAATCAGAGAAAGTTGCACTTCTCAGCCCATAGACAGCTCACGGATTGTGGCCCCAACCAGATGGCAGGCTCGGGGAACCAGAGGAGCCCACAGAAGCCCTGTGTCACCGAAGGCAGGCTAGGGGAGCCAAAAGAAGAATACCCAAGCCCCTTGACAAGGAGGGCCCAGGGGGCTGAGGGACAAAGAGCCCAGGGGCCTGAGCGAAGCCCATACAAATGTCCACAACACAGAGGACAGGGCCAGGGAGCCAAGAAAAGATCCACACAAGCCCCTACCTAGCAAGCTTCAGCCTTCAGTGCAGAGCAGGACCTGGGAACAGAAGCACCAGCAACGATTCTATGGGCAAGTAAGGGACTGGTGGCAGTGAAGATATGCTGAGAAGGCCACTTTGACATGGCTGCAGAAATAGATGTGACTAACACTGCCAAAGCCAGAAGGACTGCTCAAAGACATACTTAAAACACAGCAGGACTGTATGGCCCTTGCCCTCCCCCCACCATATCTTCTGCCTGCCTTTTGCCTGTGGAAAACTTTAATCAAAGAATAAGCTTAATCAGAAAAGTGAGAGATGCTGAAAACAAGAAAAACAGTCTAAGGAGATTAAATAATAATAGCATAGTCATTAAGCATAGTCAAGGACCTTTAGTTCTTTCTCCAGAGCTATAGTTAATATTCTGAGCCATATCCTGTGAGCTGTCTTATATATACTAAAACCCTAGGTGGAAAAGTTAACTACATGATGATCAGACTGTACCCAGGACTTGAGCTGCCACAGTTATGAGAATTGACCTCAAATAAATGGGGACAAGTGCAACCTGGAACTGAACATTAACTGTACCTAAAATAACCAAGAAGATGCTAGTAATACCACTGATGACCAATTGAAGATGACTGTTAAGAGATTACTATACTGTTTCTGCATGTAATCCGCCCCTCACTTTGTCTATAAAAACTCTCACCCCTTGCTTGTTGCAGAGGGTGGAGGGTGTTGGACTTTAGACAGATATCCGCCACCCTCCCCGCCAGTTGCTGGCATATGAAATAAAGCAAAATTTCCTTTCCACCAAGTTGGCCTATTTACTGGCTTTTGAGCAACAAGCAGCTGGACACCCAGCCCCCATACCTCTCGGTAACAGATTTTTGGTGCCCAACGTGGTGCAGCTACTGCTAGCTATGGCTGGCTACTGCTAACTCCTTTGCTTTCATGGCAGTTGGCTCTCCTGGGTCTTCCAGGGGAGAGACGTGGCCATGACAGTGTATTAGCTTGCTCATGGTTAGCTAGCCCTGAGTAGGGGATTTGGGAGACTTTCCTAGCAGCTGCCAAAACTCTGTGTTTTTAGGACACTCCCTATTTCTCCCTTGCTCAGCACTAACTGCGAACTTATGCTTTTCTTGGTGGAATGGAAACTTGCATTTGGGATGAGTTGATGAGCTCCAAGACTGGCTAAGTCCACTGGTGTGCACACGGGCAACCTTCCCATTTGTGAGTGATAGTGCTATTTGGGCATTCTTGCCAATTAGTTCTGACTACTGTTGAGGACTATGAGCACTAGTGCTATTTGGGCATTCTTGCCTGTTGGTTCTGATGTGTGTCTGATGTTGAGAACTGTTTGAGACATGAGGTGATACTTGGGCATTTTGCCAGTTGGTTCTGACATGTGTTTGAGGTTGAGGATCATTTATGAGCACTGACTGCTATTTGGTTATTTTTTGCCAATTAGTCCTGATGTCTGGCTATTCTTGAGGACTATTTGTGAGCACCGAGTGTCATTTGGGTATTTTGCCAATTTGTTCTAACATTTGACTAACACTGAGGGTCGTTTGTGTTGGGGATGTGTTTGGGATTCCGTACTGGTCACCCTTGGAGAAGGTTTATAACAGATCCTATGTTTCATGTATAGGTGTGTGTTCTATTTGTATGACTGGTAATCTTGTTGCCTTACGTAAAATGGGAAATCCAGGTTCAATTCATTAAGAAAAATTTAGCTGTGGATTTATGACTAAAAATGAAAGTTTTTTTTTTTTTTTTGGATAATATATGTCTACAGAATTCTTTAGACTCCAGAGAAAATTGACTAAGATAAAACTCTTGAAATTCATCAAATTCTTGAAACTCAAAAGACCAATTCTTTTTGCATATGCAGTTAGGGAAAGCTAACTTGATAAAACACTTTTTTCAAGCCCTGAGAAAACAAAAATATACCTAGGAAGAAACTTGAAGTTAATGCTTATCATGTTGTTGAAATACAACCACAGTCCACATAGCCTGAAGCTCCAGCCTTTGGTTAATTGTAAAATGTCAAGCTAAGGAAAAAAAAAAACAGGAGGGAAGACTTTTAAAATTGAGTGTGTAATTTGGCTATTCTGATTATTATCCATAAACTGATAAGTGTAATTGCAATGCCTAATTAATGAAAGGTAAAAAGATGAAACAATGAGATCTCTGTCTGGATGTTTGTTTGTCTCAATATGTGTTTTTGTCTTTGGAGAATATCACTGAGGTTAATTTGTAAAGGAACTCTATTTAATTGACCTTAGAAAATATATGTACTTACAAATCAAACAAATCTAAATTTATCTACTTTGGTCCCTTTGTAAGACCAAGAGGTGTTTGGGGTTTATTAAACATACATGTTGTACCACTGAAGAAAAACTACACTATGAAAAAAATGTTTTTTTGAGGTTATGAAATATGTTCATAAGTCTGCCAATCAGGAAATGCTGGTGTAACATTTCAAGTGATTGTTTCTTGATTTTGTTAAAGCTTTCAAGGGTTAAAAATTGTGATATGTAAAAATGATAAGCAAAGCATTTTGGTATGTAAAGCAAGTAGGATATATGTTGTCAACAAAGAAAAGGCATAAAGAATGGAGATACTTTTGTTGAGGAAAAATGATGATAATAGTTTTGTCCTACAGTTGCTTGTTTCTTGATGAAGAAATATAGGACAAATTTGTTTGCATCTAGAAAGTGACAAAAGGTTTGTGAAAAAGGGATTTTTAAAAAGAATTGTGTACATTGTCATGATTAACATTAGACTAAATTTAATTAGATATATGAGTTTTATTAACAGTAAGCTGATGCAAGACTGAAGTTGGATTTTCTCTCTGTTAAGAAAGCAAACTTCTCCTGGAATATTGATCTGATTTTGGTAACAAAGACTTCTAATGGAAAGTAATTGTTTTGTTTCTAATCATACTTCCGACCCCAATATTCAGGATGGAAAATTTTTCCAATAAAGGTGTCACAAAGTATAGCTGCTCATGATGTGTAGCATTGCTGGCTTGAAGTGTACTATAAAGCACATGTACAATGTTTGTGTGCCAATTGGGTATAAATGAGAAAATGTATGGCCTATAAAGCATTTCCCTACTAACCTCTGAACCTGTTCATGATATCTGATTAGTTTTCTCCCAACGTGGACAACTAGGCAAATATATCAATAAAATGGAGACCTGGCACCGAGGGACATGGATGGATCCAGAGCAGGCAAATGAACCACTCTGGTAACGTTGAAAAATATATTGATTATCAATGCTCTCTATAGAAAGAGTTACAACTTAAAAGGGGAAAATGATAGAAAAAATATTCACATATTGAGGTGTGAAGAAGTCATTCTTCCCTATACATGATTTAATTTAAACTTTAGGTTAACCAAAACAGCCTATCTGTGGCCTATTAAACATGCGTTGTACATCTGCTTTAATCATTAAGACAAAAAACAGTACAAAAGTATATTTTTATTATTATCCTCATTGTAATATGTCTAGAAATTTTCAAATTTTTGTCCAGGTACTATGAAAGTTTGTTGCCTTTCTTGTTCTGTACCTGTCCCTCCTCGAGATTGAGGAGTATTAAAGAAAAGGGGAGGATTGAAACAGAGTAGGACTGTATGGCCCTTGCCCACCAGCCCCAATATCTTCTGCTTGCCTTTTGCCTGTGGAAAACTTTAATCAAAGAATAAGCTTAATCAGAAAAGTGAGATATGCTGAAATAAAGGAAAATAGTCTAAGGAGACTAAATAATAATAATAGTCATTAAGCATAGTCAAGGACCTTTAGTTCTTTCTCAAGGACTATAGATTCTGAACCATATCCTGTCTTATATATACTAAAACCCCAGGTGGAAAAGTTAACTACATGATGACCAGACTGTACCTGGACTTGAGCTGCCACAGTTATGAAAATTGTCTGCAAAGAAATGGGAACAAGTGCACCCTGGAACTGAACATTAACTGTACCTAAAATAACCAAGATGATGCCAGTAATACCACTGATGACCAATTGAAGATGACTGTTAGAGATGACTATACTGTTTCTGCATGTAACCCTCCCCCTCACTTTGTCTATAAAAGCTCGCACCCTCTGCTTGTCAGGAGGAAGGGTCAGCCTTTGAACACATATCTGCCACCCTCTCCCCCAATTGCTGGCATCTGAAATAAAGCAAGCTTTCCTTTCCACCAATCTGGCCTGCTTATTGGCTTCTGAGTGGCAAGCAGTTGTATCCCCCACGCATACCTTTTGGTAACATATGAACCCATGGACACCCTAAAACCTACTACTGGACACTGCACTGCCCTTCAGAGAGACAAGATCCAGCTCCATCAACCAGAACACAGGCACAAACTCCCCCAACCAGGAAAACATCACAGGACACTAATCCAACCCCATCCATGGGGGCAGACTCCACAACACAGAACTATGATCTTGAGACCTTTTTCTTTTTCTTCTTATAAATCACAGTTTATTCCCCCTATGTATTTCTACCTTCACATTAGCCTTGTGTGTTGCTGTGGAGTTTTCCTCTTATTTTTCTTGTTAAAAACATTCTTTTTAAGATCTTTTTCACCTTTTTTGTGATTTTTAATATGAAACTGCCTTTCATATAGTTCTTTACCAACTGTAGCTATTCCTGAATATATATAAATCCTTTTCACATACATCTGTTTATCTTTGCTTTTCTATTTTTTTCTTTTCTCTCTTTTTTAACCCTCTTTCCAACCCCCTCATTTTCTCTTTTCTCTCCTTATTCTCTTTTTTTCTTTTTCTTTCTTCCTTTTTTTCCTTCACTCTTTCTTTCTTCATCATGTAAGTTAAATTGTTGTGCTCTCTTTGCTATATTCCCCAGTTAGCAATCTGCTCAGGCTCAGTTTTCAAGATTGAGCATTAGTTTAGCTCTGCTTTTAATTGGTCAATATCACCTTTGGTTTCCCTTGTTCATCAAGTCAATTTCCTGTACTCTTTAGAATACTTTGGTTATAACTGTGTGTATGGAAGTGTGTGTATATGTCCCAGTGCTTATGTAACTACCTGCTTGATCTGCTTGATCTCCTCCCACTAGAACACAGGCAAAAGTCACACCTAACAAAAAGTCAACACAAACCACTCAACAAACATTTTTCTCCGAGGGCAAAAATCAAAAGGAAGGAGGAATGCAATCCTAAAGCCCAGGAAAAGGAGACCTCAAGTGGAGCAAAATTAAAAAAGAAAAGAAAAGACAGAGAAATACATGACAAATGAAAGAACAAGAGAAACTCACAAGACCAGATAAATGAAGAGGAAATAAGCAATCTACCTGAAAGAGAATTCAGAATAATGATAGTAAAGATGCTCTGAACACTTGAAAATAGAATGGAGAAACTGCAAGAAACTTTTAACACAGTTAATACAATCACCAAGGACATAGAAGAAATAAAGAATAAGTAGACATTTCACAATTACTGAGATGACGGTTTGATGGTTTAAGCACTGCTGTAATTTCCAAAGCTTTCAGCCTTAGATAAAGCTATGATTACAGATCTAAAACTTGCAAAAGAATTTCTAGCAGTGAAACACATGTTAATAGAAGAAAAAGGATTACATTGGTTTACATTTTCAATTTTAATGAAATAGTTATCTGCATCTCTTGAATGGCCATTTAAAGAAAGAATAATGACCTCGGATTCAAGGCTGTGAAATATTGCAAATTTTGTTCAAAATTACTTCCCAGTGACTCATGAGCTGCAACTCTTGCTACATCTGCTTTCATAAGCAAACTTCAGATGACTTCCCTATGTATTGTTTGTAGTATGTATATATTTCTTAATAGTTTAACATGCATAAAAGTGAACTACCAATTTTATTAAGTTCCTATATTTTTGTAATGTGTCACTGATGAAGTGTTTGGGTGCTACACCTCTAATCTCATTTTCCCCATAAGATCTGCAGTTTTTATTATATGATTTTATGGTGAATTGCTTTTTAGGGATGCATATGTTGAGTTATAGTATTATTGACTTTTTTCATCTTAGTTTTCAGATATATTGGCACAAAATTACTCGTAATATATTAGTGTAAATGAGTGAATCATAAGACATGCAAGAGATAGTTTTTTTTTTTTTTAGTCTACCTTTCATTTTCCTATTTTTGAAAAAAAAAAAAAGGATACAAAGAAAACAATACTAGTGTAATGATCAATGGTACTTAGCCTCAGTGTCAGGAAGACAATAGAAAGAGAAAGAGATACTCTGGCAAACATTAGAGCATTCCCTTCTACTCAATTCCAAGTTTTCAAGACAAAATATTCTGATTTTTAAATATTTAGACCACACACATAGTCTGCAACCCAAAACCTGGAGGTTATGAGTAGTATAAAGTGGCAGGAATTACCAAGTTCTAGTCCTGTATTTTGTATTGTTATTACTTACCTCAGTTCTTGAACTCTTTAATCAATAGAAATTTATATTAAGACAAGAAAATTCAAGCAAAATTTCATAGGGCTCATGCCAGGTGAAAGCATCTCCAAGATATAGTGATGGTGTGAATTTTCCACTTAATCAGAGATCCTGGGTACTTGCACAGTGCTTTTCATAGAAACTCACTAGTTGCAGCACCTTCCAGACTATAGTTTATGGAATTCAAGGATGTGGCCAGACATCTGAACTTCAGGATACAAAGCCTCTGCAATATGCCTTTTCCCCCACTGTTCCTACCGACTTTAGAATTTTGTTTATTGTTGTTTTTGTTCAGTCACTAAGTCATGTGTGAGTCTTTGTGACCCTACTGACTGCAGCATGCCAGATTTTGCTGTCCTTCACCATTTCCTAGTGTTTGCTCAAACTCATGTCCATTGAGTCAGTGATGACATCCAACCATTTCATCCTCTGTCATCCTCTTCTCCTCCTGCCCTCAATCTTTCCCAGTATCAGGGTCTTTTCCCATGAGTTGGCTCTTTGCATCAGGTGGCCAAAGTATTGGAGGTTAAACTCCAGTATCAGCACCAGTCCTTACAATGAATATTCAGGGTTGATTTCCTTTAGGATTGACTTATTTGCATTGCTTTTCTTTTTATTCACAAAAGTCTTAATTCTAACGTGTCCCCCCCAAAATAAGGTCTGACAATCATGAGAAAGAGCCTGACTCAGTTCTTCACAACACACTAACTTTTAATTTTTTACATCCTTTCTGAAGTCTTTTGAAATAGAATTTTCCTTCATTGGAAGGGAGGAATAAATACTCCATATGTGTGTGTGTTAAGTTGCTTCAGTTGTGCCTGACTCTTTAGGACCCTATGGACTGTATCCCACCATGCTCCTCTCACCATGGGGTTCTCCAGGCAAAAATACTGGAATGGGCTGCCATGTTCTCCTCGAGGGGATCCTTCTGATGTCTCTTAAATCTCCTGCATTGGCAAGTAAGTTCTTTACCACTACCACCAGTGCCACCTGGGAAACTCCAAATACTCCATACTTTTTACAATTAGTAACCTTCTATCCAGAGTAAAAGAAGAGCTTGTTGTTAAAGCAGAAAACCAAATCCCATAACTATTACACCCTGTAACAGTTGAGCTTCCTGAGATTTTTTTTTTTAAGTTGATCAACCTTGAGTAATTTCTGTTTATCATAATCAAATGTGCTCACAGACAGTTATATAGTGGAGTGAAGGAAGATGTGAGTTGATGAGTTCTGTTTTGGATGTGCCCGGTATGAGATATTTTGGGAGCATTCATTTGCATATTGGAGTTCTGATGAGTGGTCTGAACTGTCTACAAATATTTTGGAATCTTGCATATAGGTGATTAATGAATGAAACTGCTCAGGGTAAGCATGGAGTAATCTTTCTTCCAGTAATCTCAAGGCTAGTTGGAAGTTTCAGAGTAAAAATACGAGAAAATAATTTTGGTTACATAATCACAAAGTTGAGATCTTAGATTAATATTTTTACGGAAATCTCATTATATTCTTAGTAAAAATTGTATACTCAAAGCTTATGTGTGCACATCAAAGACATTTTCATTTTCTCTTTCTTAGTATATTTTTCAGAATTTGCATTTTGTCTTTAGATTTATTAAATTTGCATTTTATTGTTACTAATTAGGTTGCCTCAGATCTTTAACAAAAATTAATCATTGGTGGAAGAATGTGTCAAAAATACATAATAGTTATTAAGATAGTCTAAGTACTACAATAAATAACCTAAAAACCACAAGCCATAAAAATGTAAATATGGATAATGAACACAGATTTTATGTTTTTCTCTATTTCTGTATCAGTTGAATTTTTTTCTTATAAGAATAGATTCATGTATCACATATTTAATAAAATGCACATAAATAATAATTGGTGAAGAGTTAGAAAAAATAGTATAAACAACTCTTTTCTTATGGACAGAGGTGAAATAGGTAAGCTATCCAGAAGGGAGAAGAGTACCAGTTTTTTTAGTATACTTTTTGAACAAGTGTAGACTATTTATCATCATGCATTTAGATATATGCATCTGGGAATGCAATAATTTTGCCTAAGTAACTTAAAAAAAAAATATTTCCAGGAACTGCAATGATAAATATATAAAAATTAGATTTTATTGAATCAGTGATATATTCACTCCAAATTCCTAGCATGTTGACCATTATGAGAATTATGAAAATAATGAATTGGTTTTATTGATGATTTTGTGCCATATCCAGAGTACATTCAATGTGAACTGAGTTTTTCTAAAACAAGTACAAAATAATTATTTGTGAAATAAAACTGATGACTTATTTTTTCTCTTAAAGTTGTTGTTCAGCCACTAAGTCATGTCTGAGTCTTTGCAATCCCATGGACTGCTTAAATTTGAGAAGAGACCAAAACAAAGAAGCATCATTCAAAGATGTATTTATCATAGGAAACAGAGGAAAAGACTTGCTAATAACCGTGTAAAGCTAGCTACTAAGTATTTGTACAGAGAGCTCAAGCTGCTGGTAAATTTCCTCTAAAAACTATATTGCTAAACACTGCATAATATCAAAAATATATATATAAAGCACTAGAGAAATGATTATAATGGATGTACACAGGGCAAATCTTCGATACTGTGAGTTTAGGTATCCTGTATTTCTTATATATATTTCCCAGATATAATACCAAAAGTGCAGGCATAAAAAGAAAAAATTAAGTTGGATTTATCAAAATCATAAAATTTCATTCTTCAAAGGACACCACTGAGAATGTGAAAAGAAAACAAAATATATATGTATTCTAGAGAGACTGGGAGAGAAAATTTTTTCAAATTGTATATCTGAAAAAGGGACTTTGTATCTACAATATGTAAAAAAGTCTTACAATTCAATAGACAACCTAGTCTTTTCAATGAGAAAATAACCTAAATTAACATTTCTACAAAGGAGGTATACAAATGTCTAACAAGCAGAGGAAAAGATGTTCAACATCCTTAGTCATCAGGGAAATGCAAATCCAAATTGCAATGAGATATCACATCATACTCACTTTTTGATTAGCTATAATCAGAAAGGTTCACAATAACAATTGTTGTTGTGAATGTGGAGAAATTAGAACTCTCCTACACTGCTGATGGGAATGTAAAATGGCACAACCACTTTGGAAAATAGTTTGGCAGTTCCTCAAATTGTTAAATCTAGAAATAACTAATAACCCAGCAATTCCACTATTATGTATCTAACCAAGAAAAATTAAAAATATGTGCACACAAAAACTTGTGCATCAATGTTCACAGCAGCCCTATTCATCGTAGTTAGAAAGTGGAAACAAGCCAAATGTCCACCAACTGATCAATGTATTAAAAAAATATGGTATATACATTCAATAGAGTACTGCTTGGCAATAAAAGTGAAGAAAGTGCTCACATATATATATTAAAACATGGATGAAATTTTAAAACTTTATGCTAAGTTAAAGAAGCCAGTCACACAAACTGAAATTTAAAAAGTAGGTGAATTTTTTTGAGGTTCTAATATTCAGTTATATGTTTTCTAAATGATGATTTAAATTATTTGTGTAATTGGCATTATATGTGTGTGTGAATAAAGTATTTGTAATATATAGACACATGAATTTATAAAATTCATGTTTAGCTAGTATCCATCCATACTTGTCACACAGAAAGAATTGCATACCACTCATTTAAAAATTCATTGTGAATAAATGCTGTTTTAAAAGTATAGGCATGGAACTTCCCTGGTGATGCAGCGGATAAGAATCAGTCTGTAAATGCAGGGCACACAGGTTCGATCCCTGGTCCAGGAAGATTCCACATGCTATGGAGCAGCTAAGCCCCAGTGCCACAACTACTGAGCCCACGGGCTGCAACTACTGAAGCCCACATGCCTAGAGCCTGTTCTCTGCAACAAGAGAAGCCACGGCAATGAGAAACCCATGCACCACAATGAAGAGTATTCCCCACTTACCGCAACTAGGGAGAGCCTAGTCAAAGAAATGAAGACCTAACATACCCAAAATTAAATAAATGAATATATATATATATATATATATATATATATATATATATATATATATATATTTAAGTATAGGGATGAATTGTAGTTACATTTTCCATAACTGCTTATCTCATGATTATTCATACACTTTTTCCTTTAAACAGACATTCCAAAATATTTGGTACAATCATCTTTTCTCTCCCCATATGCCTATATATAATTAGTTCTTCAAAGGGAAATAACCATGTTCATAAAATGTTTATTGTCATTATTTTCGTATTAGAACCATTCAATAAATATTTGTTGCCTAAGTACTTTGGCCACCTCATGTGAAGAGTTGACTCATTGGAAAAGCCTCTGATGCTGGGAGGGATTGGGGGCAAGAGGAAAAGGGGAAGACAGAGGATGAAATGGCTGGATGGCATCACTGACTCGATGGATGTGAATTTGAGTGAACTCTGGAAGTTGGTGATGGACAGGGAGGCCTGGCGTGCTGCAGTTCATGGGGTCGCAAAGAGTCGGACACGACTGAGCGACTGAACTGAACTGAAGTAAAATATATTCTTAAAAAAATGGAAACGGTTGCAAAAGTTTTCATACTGTATGATTCCATTTACCATTAAATGTCCAAAATAGGGAAATCTCTAGAGATAGAAAGTAGATTCATGTTTTCCTAGGGCTGGAAAGTTGAGGCGGGGGGTGGGGGGAATGGAAAGTAACTGCTTATGGATACAAAATTTCTTTTGGAATTATGAAATATTCTAAAATTAGATTGTAGCAATGGTTGCACAACTCTGATTATACTGGGCTTCCCAGGTGGCACTAGTGGTAAAGAACCCACCTACAGAAGCAGGAGAGATGTTAGAGATGTGGGTTCGATCCCTGGGTCAGGAAGATCTCCTGGAGATCTACTGGTAGCCTCCTGGTACCTGGTAGTACTGGTAACTCACTCCAGTATTCTTGCCTGGAGAATCTTGTGGACAGAGGAGCCTAGCAGGCTATGGTTCATAGAGCCACAAAGAATTGGACATGACTGAAGTGACTTATCCAGAGAAGGCTATGGCACCCCACTCCAGTACTCTTGCCTGGAAACTCCCATGGACGGAGGAGCCTGGTGGGCTGCAGTCGGACACTACTGAGCGACTTCACTTTCAGTTTTCACTTTCATGCATTGGAGAAGGAAATGGCAACCCACTCCAGTGTTCTTGTTTGGAGAATCCCAGGGACGGCGGAGCCTGGTGGGCTGCCGTCTATGGGGTCGCAGAGTCAGACACAACTGAAGCAACTTAGCAGCAGCAGCAGAAGTGACTTTTCATCCACATGTGAGCATACTAAAGCCATTTTATAAGGGCGAGTATTTATAAGTTGTATCTTAATAAAACTGAGAAAAAAGAATATGTGCTAGCATATATTTTCTTTAGAGTGGGGTGAAACCACACATATGCAGAACACATTTCAAGAACTATTTCTTGAAATATGTGTAATATGTATAAGACAGAAATGTTCTATAACCTTGTTTGGTACATCATTGAAAATATATTTCACAGAAGACATATTTTTACTAGTTAATTATATTGTGAATTAATTATAAACATAAACCTGAAAAGAGTCATAGAACTAGGATATTGATGGCCATGTGAATCTAAATGTTTTCATTTAGCCTCTAACAAAGCAGTAAAATCAACTAGGAGTGTAAATAAAACCACACATGACCCATGTCTTCAGCATTACTAGGAGATCATACCACAGACCACATTAATTTGCATATGTTGATCATCTTTGCATCTAAAGTGTAAATCTCATTTAATTATGGTGTTTAATCCTTTTAATTCACTGTCAAATTCATTTTGTTAGTACTTTACTGAACATTTTTGCATCTATGTTCATTAGGTATATTGACCTGCATTTTTCTTCTGATGTCTGTCTGGTTTTGACACCAAGGTGATGTGTTTGAAAGTGCTTTCTTCTATTTTGGAAGAATTTAAGAATTGATATTAATTATTCTTCAAGTGCTTGGTAGAATTCACCTGTGAAACTATCTGGTCCTAAGCTTTTCTTTGTTGGGAGGTTTTCAATTACTGTGTTAATCTCCTAATTTTTATTGACATATTATGTATTTCCATTTTCTCATGTTTTGTCCTGGGGGATTGTATATTTTCTAGAAATTTATCCATTTCTTCTAGGTTTTCGAACTTATTGACATACAAAATTTATAATAGTTTCTTATGACCTTTATTGTTTATGAGGCAAATAAATAAGCCAATGTCATGTGTCTTCTTCCATTTCTAATTTTATTTATTTGCATCTTCTTTTTTTCCCTTAGGTAATCTAGGTATGAGTTTGTTGATTTTGTTTATCTTTTCAGAAAACCAGCTCTCAGTTTTATAGACTATTTCTTATAGCTTTTCTAATCTTTATTTCTACTCTAATCTTTATTGTGTCCTTCTTTTTGCCAACTTTGGGATTAGTTTGCTCTTTTTCTAAATTCTTGAGGTATAAAGGTCAGTTTTTTATTTGATATTTTTTCTTTTTTAATGTGCTTATTACCATGAGCTTCTCTTTTAGCATTGATTTTACTACGTTTCATAAGTTTTGATATGTTGTGTTTTGTTTTTATTTTTATCAAGGTATTTTTATGATTCCTTTTTTATTTCTCTTTAACTAAATGGTTGTTCAAGAATATATCGTGTATTGTCCATATATTGGTCAATTTTCTTGTTTTCTTTCTGTTATCAATTTCTGGTTTCATCTACTGTGGTCAGAAAGGGTACTTTGTATGATTTTAATCTTCCTAAGTCAAGTGGGCCTTAGAAAGCATCAATGCAAACAAAGCTAGTGGAGGAGATGGAATTCCAGTTGAGCTATTTCAAATCCTGAAAGATGATGATGTGAAAGTGCTGCACTCAATATGCCAGCAAATTTGGAAAACTCGGCAGTGGCCACAGGACTGGAAAAGATCAGTTTTCATTCCAAACCCAAAGAAAGGCAATGCCAAAGAATGCTCAACCTACTGCACAATTGCACTCATCTCACACGCTAGTAAAGTGATGCTCAAAATTCTCCAAGCCAGCCTTCAGCAATACATGAACTGTGAACTTCCAGATGTTCAAGCTGGTTTTAAAAAGGCAAAGGAACCAGAGATCCAATTGCCAACATCTGCTGGATCATGAAAAAAGCAAGAGAGTTCCAGAAAAACATATATTTCTGCTTTATTGACTATGCCAAATCCTTTGACTGTGTGGATCACAATAGACTGTGGAAAATTCTGAAAGAGATGGGAATACCAGACCACCTGACCTGCCTCTTGAGAAACCTATATGCAGGTCAGGAAGCAACAGTTAGAACTGGACATGGAACAACAGACTGGTTCCCAATAGGAAAAAGAGTACGTCAAGGCTGTATATTGTCACCCTGCTTATTTAACTTATATGCAGAGTACATCATGAGAAATGCTGGGCTGAAAGAAGCAGAAGCTGGAATCAAGATTGCCAGGAGAAAGGTCAATAACCACAGATATGCAGATGACACCACCCTTATGGCAGAAAGTGAGGGGGAACTAAAAAGCCTCTTGATGAAAGTGAAAGAGGAGAGTGAAAAAGTTCGTTTAAAGCTCAACATTCAGAAAACTAAGATCATGACATCTGGTCACATCACTTCATGGCAGGTAGATGGGGAAACAGTAGAAACAGTGACAGACTTTATTTTTGGGGGCTCCAAAATCACTTCAGATGGTGACTGCAGCCATGAAATTAAAAGATGCTTACTCCTTGGAAGGAAAGTTATGACCAACCTAGATAGCATATTCAAAAATAGAGACATTACTTTGCCAACAAAGGTCCGTCTAGTCAAGGCTATGGTTTTTCCTGTAGTCATGTATGGAAGTGAGAGTTGGACTGTGAAGTAAGCTGAGTGCCGAAGAATTGATGCTTTTGAACTGTGGTGTTGGTGTAGACTCTTGAGTATCCCTTGGACTGCAAGGAGATCCAACCAGTCCATCCTGGGGGAGATCAATCCTGGGTGTTCATTGGAAGGACTGATGCTAAAGCTGAAACTCCAGTACTTGGCCACCTCATGCGAAGAGTTGACTCACTGGAAAAGACCCTGATGCTGGGAGGGATTGGGGGCAGTTGGAGACGGGGACGACAGAGGATGAGATGGCTGGATGGCATCAGCGACTTGACGGACATGAGTTTTTGTGCACTCCGGGAGTTGGTGATGGACAGGGAGGCCTGGCGTGCTGCAGTTCATGGGGTCCCAAAGAGTCGGACACAACTGAGTGACTGAACTGAAGTGAACTGAACTGAAATTTATTAAAACTTGTTTTGTGACTTAGTATTTGATTAATCCTGGAAAATATTTCATGTGATGTACTGTTGAGAAGAATGTGTTTTCTTCCACTGTTGAGTGAAAATTCTGTATATGTATGTTAGGTTTGATCTGTAGTGTTATATAAGTCAGTTGTTTCTTTATTGGTTTTCTGTCTAGATGTTCTATACATTATTAAAAGTGAGGGTAGTGTAGTGTCCCACTATTATTGTATTGCTGTTGGTTTCTCCTTTCAGACCTGTCAATCTTTGCTTTATATATTTAGTTGATGTAATGTTGGATGCATATACATTTATAATTATTATATCTTCCTGGTGAATTGACTCCCTTACCCTTATATAATGGATATCTTTTTTTCTAGAGACAGTTTTTGACCTAAGATCTATTTTGTGTGATATAAGTCTAGCTAACCTTGTTCTCTTTTGATTATCATTTTTGTGAACTATGTTTTCTATCCCTTCACTTTCAGTCTATGAGTATCTAAAGTGAGCTTCCTGTAGACAGTGTAAAGTTGGATGTTATTTTATATCCATTAGGCCATTAAATATATTCTTTTTGATTGGAGAATTTAATCTATTTCATTTAATAATTATTGAAAAGGATTTACTATTGTTATTTTTTTAATGACTTTACAGTTTTTCTGCCCCCACTTTTCTGTCATGCTAGTTTCTTTGTACTTCTTTCCTTTCTTTTTTTTTCTGAATTGATAGGCTTTAATTCCTTTCACTTCTTGTTTTGTGTAACTTCCATAGGTAATTTTTGTGTGGTTATCATGGGGCTTACATAAAATATTGTTTATTTATAACTCATTATTTTAAGCTAATCACAAATTAACCTCACCTGAATACAAAAACTCTATGTGTCCAAACCACCATCTTTGTTCTTAGTGGTTCTCTGTAGGCTAGAGTATGCTAAGTTCCATCAGTACTCTGAGACAGATGAAATACAAGCGAGTTCTTTGAGTTCTTTTAGTAGTAGCAAGAAAAGCTTGGACACTAGATGTTTGGTTCAATTCCTTTTCTCCTCAGAAGAAGATAGGAGGTGGATTGTATCATCCATTCACTGTGCATTGAGCCAGAAAGAGGAGTTATGGCAGATATCTGCACATTTGCTCAGAATGTATGCTGTTTTAAACTGTTGCTTGACTCTGTCATATCAGGGGCCTAAGTAATGTTGTACCCTATCATATCTCAGAGACATGTGGATTGGAAGCCAGTCCTTTGGTTAGCAGCCAGAAAAATTAGGGCACTAGATGTTCAGTCCAAGTCCTAACATGCTGGAGGCAAACAGCTTTCCAAAGTGGCTATGCTATTTCGTATTGCCACCATTAGTGAGTGAGAATACTTGTTGCTGTACATCCTCCCCAGCAGTTGGTTTTATCAATGTTTAAAACTTTGGCCATTCTAATAAGTGTGCAGTGATATGTCACTGTTGTTTTAATTTTCAGTTCCCTAATGACAAATGACTGAAACTACCACACAGTTGCACTCATCTCATATGCAGTAGTGTGATGCTTAAAATTCTCCAAGCCAGGCTTCAGCAATATGTGAACCATGAACACCCAGATGTTCAAGCTAGTTTCAAAAAAGGCAGAGGAACCAGAGATCAAATTTCCAAAATCTGCTGGATCATAGAAAAAGCAAGAGAGTTCCAGAAAAACATCTATTTCTTCTTTATTGACTATGCCAAAGCCTTTGACTGTGTGGATCACAATAAACTGTAGAAAATTCTGAAAGAGATGGGAATACCAGACCACCTGACCTGCCTCTTGAGAAACCTCTATGCAGGTCAGGAAGCAACAGTTAGAACTGGACATGAAACAAGAGACTGGTTCCAAATAGGAAAAGGAGTACATCAAGGCTGTATATTGTCACCCTGCTTATTTAACTTATATGCAGAGTACACCATGAGAAACGCTGGGCTTGAAGAAACACAAGCTGAAATCAAGATTGCCAGGAGAAATATCAATAACCTTAGATATGCAGATGACACCACACTTATGGCAGAAAGTGAAGAAGAACTAAAGAGCCTCTTGATGAAACTGAAAGAGGAGAGTGAAAAAGTTGGCTTAAAGCTCAACATTCAGAAAACTAAGATCATGGCATCTGGTCCCACCACTTCATGGGAAATAGATGGGGAAACAGTGGAAACAGTGGCTGGCATTATTTTTCTGGGCTCCAATATCACTGCAGATGTTTATTGTAGCCATGAAATTAAAAGATGCTTACTCCTTGGAAGGAAAGTTATGACCAACCTAGACAGCATATTCAAAAGCAGAGACATTACTTTGCCAACAAAGGTTGGTCTAGTCAAGGCTATGGTTTTTCCAGTGGTCGTGTATGGATAAGAGAGTTGGACTGTGAAGAAAGCTGAGTGCAGAAGAATTGATGCTTTTGAACTGTGGTGTTGGAGAAGACTCTTGAGAGTCCCTTGGACTGCAAGGAGATCCAACCAATCCATCCTGGGGGAGATCAATCCTGGGTGTTCATTGGAAGGACTGATGTTGAAGCTGAAACTC
Source organism: Bos indicus (assembly GCF_029378745.1). Taxonomy (NCBI): domain Eukaryota; kingdom Metazoa; phylum Chordata; class Mammalia; order Artiodactyla; family Bovidae; genus Bos; species Bos indicus. Next base: position 73,122,429 of record NC_091789.1, read on the forward strand.
CAATACTTTGGCCACCTGATGAGAAGAGCTGACTCATTGGAGAAGACCCTGATGCTGGGACAGATCGAGGCCAGGAGGAGAAGGGGACAACAGAGGATGAGATGGCTGGATGGCATCACCAACTCAATGGACATGGGTTTATTTGGACTCTGGGAGTTGATGATGGACAGGGTGGCCTGGCGTGCTGTGGTCCATGGGGTCGCAAAGAGTTGAACACGACTGAGCAACTGAACTGAACTGAACTGAATGACACATGAAGTCTTCCCCCATGCCTCAGTGGTAAATAATCCGCCTGCCTATGCAGGAGGCATGGGTTTGATCCCTGATTTGTGGAAATCCCCTGGAGAAGGAAATGGTAATTCATTCCAGTATTCTTGCCTGTGTAATTCCATGGACAGAGGAGACTGGTGGGTCATGGGGTTGGAAAAGAGTTGGATGCAACTTATTGACTAAACAACAAAACAACAGTGACACATGAATCCCCTTCATGGATCACAGCCTGGTGGTGAAGCGGCTTGCATAACTCAATGAAGCTTGAGGGCCACCTAAGATGGATGGATCATAGTGAAGAGTTGACAAAATATGGTCAACTGGAGAAGGAAATGGCAACCCACTCAAGTATTCTTGCCCAGAGAAGCCCATGGAAAGTATAAAAAGGCAAAAAGATATGACAGCAGAAGATGAGCGACCCCCCCCCACCCCTGCCACCCTCGGTTGAAAGGTGTCCAATATGGTACTGGGGAAGAGCTGCTGCTGCTGCTAAGTCGCTTTAGTCGTGTCCAACTCTGTGTGACCCCATAGACAGCAGCCCACCAGGCTCTGCCATCCCTGGGATTCTCCAGGCAAGAATACTGGAGTGGGTTGCCATTTCCTTCTCCATTGCATGAAAGTGAAAAGTGAAAGTGAAGTCGCTCGGTCGTGACCAACTCGTGGCGACCCCATGGACTGTAGCCCACCAGGCTCCTCCATCCATGCGATTTTCTAGGCAAGAGTACTGGAGTGGCTTGCCATTGCCTTCTCCAGGGGAAGAGCAGAGGGCAATTACTAATAGCTCCAGGAAGAGTGAAGTAGGTGGGCCAAGACAGGAAACAACGTTCAGTTGTAGTTGTGTCTAGTGGTGAAAGTAAAGTCCGATGCTGTCAAGAACAATATTGCATAGGAATGTGGAATGTTAGGTCCTTGAATCAAGGCAAATTGGATGTAATCAAGTAGGAGATGGCAAGAGTGAACATTGACATCTTTGGAGTGAGTGAACTAAAATGGATGGGAATGGGATAATTTAACTCAGATGACCATTATATCTACTACTGTGGGCAAGAATCCCTTAGAAGAAATGGAATAGCCTTCACAGTCAACAAAAGAGTCTGAAATGCAATACTTGGGTACAATACCTATGGCTGATTCATGTTGAGGTTTGACAGAAAACAGCAAAATTATGCAAAGCAATTATCCTTCGATAAAAAATAAAAAAGAATTTTAAAAGAAAGAAATTTAGAAAAAAATAACAAAATGATCTTGGTTTGTTTCCAAGGCAAACCATCCAACATGACAGTAATCTAAGTCTATTCCCTAACTAATGATGCCGAAGAAGCTGAGGTTGAATGGTTCCATGAAGACCTACAATATCTTCTAGAACTAACACTGAAAAAAAGACATCCTTTTCATCATAGGAGACTGGAATGCAAAAGTAGGAAATCAAGAGATACCTGGAATAATATGCAAGTTTGGCCTTGGAGTACAAAATGAAGCAGGGCAAAGGCTCACAGAGTTTTTGTCAAGAGAACACGCTGGTCATAGCAAACACTCTTTTACAACAATACAAGAGATGACACGACACATGGACATCACCAGATGGTCAATACTGAAATCAGACTGATTACATTCTTTCAGCCAAAGATGGAGAAGTTCTGTACAGTTAGTAAAAACAAGACCTGGAGCTGACTATGACTAAGGTGATGAGCTCCTTATTGCAAAATTCAGGCTTTAATTGAAGAAAATAGGGAAAAGCACTAGGCCATTCAGGTATGATTTATTAATAAATCAAATTCCTTATGATTATACAATAGAGGTGACAAATAGATTCAAGGGATAAGATCTGGTGAACAAAGTACCTGAAGAACTAAAGATGGAGGTTCATAACATTGTAAGGAGGCAGTGACCAAAATCATCCCAAAGGAAAAAAAAAAAAAAAAGCAAGAAGGCCAAGTGGTTGTCTCATGAGGCTTTATAAATAGCTGAGGAAAGAAGAGACATGAAAGGCAGGAGGGAAAGGGAAAGATATACCTGATTGAGTGCAGAGAGATAAGAAGACTGAATGCAAGGAGAGATAAGAAGGCCTTCTAAATGAACAATGCAAAGAAATAGAGAAAAACAATGTTATGGAAAAGACAAGAGATCTGTTCAAGAAAATTGGAGATATCAAGTGAACATTTCATACAAGGATGGCCACAATAAAGGGCAGAAATGGTAAGGACCTAACAGAAGCAGAAGTTAAGAAAAGGTGGCAAGAATACACAGAAGAGAGTTCAGGCAGAGAACATGGCAAGAAGTGGATCATGGCCTTCTACCCTGGGACCCTCCAGACCCTCTGGCCTCTGGTCAGTGGGTGAACTGGAGGGCCTGGGACAGCCTCAGGCTGTGTCTTGTGGAGCCCCAGAGCCCTCCATGCGACTGCTTACTGGTAGGGCTGAAGCTGGGAACTTCTGGCCCACCCCACTGCTGCTGAGACCTTATGGCAATGGCCCCTCCAAGCCCAGATCTCCTTTACCACCGGATCTCTTGGCCCAATGCTGCAGGTCTTGGGCCTAGTCAAAGCCTCCACCAAGCTACTGAGGATGTGGCACATTTGGGCCTCTGGCATGTCAGGATGAGAAGATTGGAGGCTGCTCAAATGCCATGGAGGGCTGCTGGAGCCTCAGGGGTGCCAGAAGGCATATATGTGTGGATATCAGCCTGGCCACCCTTAGGCCTTGTAGCCACAGAGATTCAGGACCTGAAGTGACTCCTCTGTCCAAGTTGGACCAGATCTCCCCTTATCTGAACAATGACAAACAAAGGTCTTAACAGGCCTGGAAGATAGGTGGAAACTTAACAGGCCATCTGGCAGTTGGTCATAATTCTACCAAGACTTTAATGTCAAAAGATATAAATGATAGAAAATGTGCCCCATGTTGCTGGGCAAGAAGTGCCCGCTGCCCTTTGGGAAGATTTACTGGCTATTTATGAAAGGCCTGTGTATATAATATTGTTCATGGGTTCTTGAGGCAAGAGTATTGGTTTTCCATTCCCTTCTCCAATAATATGAAAAATCTGCCCTCAATTTCCCCCTCAACTTTTCAAAAGAAAACTTTCACTACATCTAGACCCCCTAGATGTAAAGAAGTTGCCAATATATGATAGAGTTATAAAATCACATGTCTTATAAATGCCATTTATTTGAAAAACAACAAAGAAAATAAATGTCTTCTGGAAATTACTTTTCGAAGTTGAGTTGTTTGACCACCTCTAGAAGTGACCTCAGGAGCTCCAGGGATCCATGTTTGTTCCTTTGTTTAGAGGACATGGAATGGAAGACCTTGAAGAGAAATATAAGAAGGCTGTATGCCAGACTGGTTTTGTGTGTGCATTGTATTCCTCACCATTGTGTGTGTGGTTCATGTAATCAGTGTGATTAGTTTTCTGTGATTGTGGTTTTCATTCTGTCTACCCTCTGATGGATAAGGATAAGAGGCTTATGGAAGCTTCCTGATGGGAAAGACTAACTGTGGGGGAAACTGGATCTTGTTCTGATGGGTGGGGGCATACTCAGTAAATCTTCATCTTATTTGCTTCTCAAAACTTTCTTTTCTGAGACATAGGCTGAGTAACCAAATCCTATCATGTTGCAGAGGAGAGAGGCTCCGTAACTGATACTAAACCACCAGCCTGATGACACCGAGAACGATGACGCTCCAGTTCACTCCAGTTGGCCTCGATCTTGGTCAAAAGTTCAGTCATGCAGTTCTTTTGGTGAAGAAATTGGTCGAAACTCTGCCTCATGGCTGCAGACATGGGGGGAAACATCATGTGTGGAAGCTCAGGGTTGTTCCTTGTGCCCTGTGGCTGCAGAGCAGGGTGTTTGTGACAGGGAAGGTGGGGACTGGTGGGCAGGGCTGGGCGGGGTGGGAGATTAAATATCAATAACCTCAGATATGCAGATAATACCACCCTTATGACACAAAGCAAGAAGAACTAAGGCTGTTCCTTGCACACTGGTTCAAGGACAGAGGGAGGAGAAGGAAGTGCAGAGTTCTGTGTCAATGTATTTATAGTGAGGCAAAATTAATCATTGTCTTTTTTATGTTTGTCCATTTTGTTTCACTTTGCTGTGTATAAAGAATATATAATAAACAAATGTGCCCTAATTTATACCTAGGTATTCTAGATGTTAAAGAAATTGCCAGCATATGACAAAAATAGAAATGGTGAATAATATATATTTTGTGTTAAAATTTCTAGGAAAGATTGTCTTCTGAAAATTTGATCATTATAGCCCCCTGGGTAGGTGGAGGCAGGAGACAAGAGAAGGGTGCTGGTCTTAGGCTCATATTGTGAAGACACTTGCAGATTATAACTGTTAGATGTGTGCAGTTTATTGGAGACTGCTTTGTATAGAGTGGACAAATGAAGTCCTTATTTGAATCATCTAGTACATCTAGTACAAGAGAAGACTCTATACATGGACATCACCAGATGGTCAATACCAAAATCAGATTGATTGTATTCTTCTCTGCCAAAGATCAGAAGTTCTTTACAGTCAGCAAAAACAAGACTGGGTGCTGACTGTGGCTCAGATCATGAACGCCTTATTGCAAAATTCAGACTTAAGTTGAAGAAAGTAGGGAAAACCACTAGACCACTCAGGCATGACCTAAGTCAAATCCCTTATGATTAAACAGTGGAAGTGACAAATAAATTCAAGGGATTCGATCTGATAGAGTGCCTGAAGAACTATGGATGGAAGTTCATGACATTGAACAGGATGCAGTGATCAAGATCATCCTCAAGGAAAAGAAAGGCAAAAACACAAAATGGTTGCCTGACGAAGCCTTACAAACAGCTGAGAAAAGAAGAGAACATAAAGGCAAAGGAGAAAGAGAAAGATATACCCATTTGAATGCAGAATTACAAAGAATAGCAAGGAGAGGTAAGAAAGCCATTCTCAGCGATCAATGCAAGGAAATAGGGGAAAACAATAGAATGGGAAAGACTAGAGATCTCGTCAAGAAAATTAGAGATACCAAGGGAACATTTCATGCAAAGATGGGCACAATAAAGGACAGAAATGGTATGGACATAACAGGAGCAGAAGATATTAAGAAGAGGTGGCAAGAATACACAGAAGAACTGTCCAAAAGAGATCTTAATGACTCAGATAACCACAATGATGTGATCACTCACCCAGAGCCAGACATCCTGGACTGTGAAGTCAAGTGGGCCTTAGGAAGCATTACTATGAACAATGCTAGTGGAGGTGATGGAATTCCAGTTTAGTTATTTCAAATCCTAAAAGATGATGCTATTAAAGTGCTGCACTCAATACGCCAGCAAATTTGGAAAACTCAGCAGTGGCCAGAGGATTGGAAAAGGTCAGTTTTCATTCCAATCCCAAAGAAAGCCAATGGCAAAGAATGTTCAAACTATTGCACAATTGCACTCATCTCACATGCTAGCAAAACAATGCTCAAAATTCTCCAAGCCAGGCTTCAACAGTACATGAACTGTGAACTTTCAGATGTTCAAGCTGGATTTAGAAAAGGCAGAGGAACCAGATCAAATTGCCAACATCTACTGGATCATTGAAAAAGCAAGAGAGTTCCAAAAAAGTATCTACTTCTGCTTTATTGACTACACCAAACCTTTGATTGTTAGGATCACAACAAACTGGAAAATTCTTAAAGAGATGGAAATACCATACCACCTGACCTGCCTCCTGAGAAATCTGTATGTAGGTCAAGAAGCAATAGTTAGAACTGGACATGGAATATCAGACCGGTTCCAAATCGGGAAAGGAGTACGTCAAGGCTATATATTGTCACCTTGCTTATTTAACTTATATGTATAGTACATCATGCAAAATGCTGAGCTGGATGAAGCACAAGCTGGAATCAAGATTGCCGGGAGAAATATCAATAACCTCAGATATGCAGATGACACCACACTTATGGCAGAAAGAAAAGAACTAAAGAGCCTCTTGATGAAAGTGAAAGGAGAGTGAAAAAATTGGCTTAAAGCTCAACATTCAGAAAACTAAGTTCATGGCATCTGGTCCCATCATTTCATGACAAATAGATGGGGAAATAATGGAAACAGTGTCAGACTTTATTTTTTGGGGGCTCCAAAATCACTGCAGATGGTGACTACAGCCACAAAATTAAAAGATGCTTGCTCCTTGGAAGAAAAGCTATGACCAACCTAAACAGTATATTAAAAAGCAGAAACATTACTTTTCCAGCAAAGTTCTGTCTAGTCAAAGCTATGGTTTTTCCAGTAGTCATGTATGGATGTCAGAGTTGAAGTATAAAGAAAACTGAGCATTGAATAATTGATGCTTTTGAGCTGTGGTGTTGGAGAAGACTCTTGTAAGTCCCTTGGTCTGCAAGGAGATCCAACCAGTCCATCCTAAAGGAAATCAGTCCTGAATTCCTGAATATTCATTGGAAGGACTGATTCTGAAGCTGAAACTCCAATACTTTCGCCACTTGATATGTAGAACTGACTCACGAAAAGACCCTGATGCTGGGAATGATTGAAAGCAGGAGCAGAAGGGGACAATGGAGGATGAGATGGTTGGATGGCATCACCAACTCTACGGACGTGAGTTTGATTAAGCTCCGGGAGTTGGTGATATAAAGGGAAGCCTGGCGTTCTGCAGTCCATGGGGTCACAAAGAGTCAGACACGATTGAGTTACTGAACTGAACTGATGATCCTATTACAATTTTCTTAAATTTTTTAGGCTTATTTTGTGTACATCTTTTTCTTCTTTTGTGTTTCCTGTCTAGAGAAGTTCCTTTATTATTTGTTGTAAAGCTGGCTTTACGGTACTGACTTTTCTTAACGTTTGCTTCTCTGTAAAGCTTTTGATTTCTCTGAATGAGATCCTTGCTGAGGAGATCAATCTTGGTTGTAGGTTTTTCCTTATCATCACTTAAAGTAATTGTGCCATTTTCTTCCGGCTTGCAGAGTTTCTGTTGAGAAATCAACTGATAACCTCATGGGAGTTCTATTGTATGTTATTTGTCATTTTTCCCTGTTGCTTTTAAAGAACTATTTCTTTTCCATGTTAGGAAAATTTTCAGCTATTATCTTTTCAAATATTTTCTTGATCCTTTTTCTCTCTCTTCTCTTTCTCAGTTCAGTTCATTTCAGTTGCTCAGTCGTGTCCGACTCTTTGCAACCCCATGAACTGCAGCATGCCAGGCCTCCTTGTCCATCACCAACTCCCAAAGTTCACTCAAATTCACATCTATCAAGTCAGTGATGCCATCCAGCCATCCCATCATTTTTCTAGGACCACTATAATGTGAATGTTGGTGTGTTTAATGATGTCCCAGAGGTTCTCTTTGGCTTACTCCATTTTTTTTTTTCATTCTTATATATATATTCTACTCTGCACCATTGATTTCTACTATTCTTTACTCCAAGTCACTTATCTGTTCTTCTGCCTTGATTAGGCAAACATTTCTTGCACCTTTCCATTCTGTTTTTGAGATCCTGTATCATCTTCACTATCACTATTCTGAATTCTTTTTCTGGAAGTTTGCCTGTATCCACTTCATTTAATTTCCCACCACCCCCCCCACCCTGGGGTTTTAACTTGTCCCTTCATCTGGCACATAACTCTCTGTTTTTCATCCTGATTATGATTCTGTAATGTGGTTTTCATTTCAGCCATTGTGGGATTGTGATTCTTCTTGCTTCTTCTGTCTGTGCTCTGATGGATGAGGCTAAGAGACTTCTGTAAGGTTCCTGATGGGGGGGATTGGGTGTGAAAAACTGAGTCTTGCTCTGGTTGGCAGTACTATGCTTAGTAAAGCTTTAATTCAATTATCTGTTGATTGGTGGGGTTATATTCCTTCCTTGTTAATTATTTGGCCTGAGTTGACCAGCCCTGGAATCTATGGGCTTTATGGTAGGGATAATGGTGAACTCCAAGAGGAATTAAGCCAAGGGACTGCTGCTGAAAGTGCCCTGGAACCTGTGGCAAGCAACTGCCAACCCACACCTCCACAAGAGACCCTTCAAACCTTCAGGTAGGCTTGGTTCAGTCTCCTGTGGGGTCACTGCTCCTTTCCTTTGGGTCTTTGTGCATGCAAGATTTTGTTTGTGCCTTCCAAGAAAGGAGTCTCTGTTTCCCGCAGTCCTTCAGAAGTCCTATAATCAAATCTCGCTGCCCTTCAAGGTCAGATTCCCTGGGGATTCCCAGTCCCATGCCAGGTCCCCAGGCTTGGAAGCCTGACATTGGGTTCAGAAGCTTTACAACAGTGGGAGAACCTCTTTGGTATTATTGTTCTCCAGTTTCTGGGTTGTCTATCAAGTGGGTATGGGATTTGATTTTATCATGATGGTGCCCCTCCTACAGTACTGTTGTGGCCTGTGGCTTCTCCTTTGTCTTTGGATGCAAGGTATCTTTTTCTGATGGGTTACAGTATCCTCCTATTGGTGGTTGTTCTATAGCTAATTTTGATTTTGACGCTCTTACAAGAGATGAGCACACATCCTCCTACTCCACCATCTTGTGTAAATAGTTTTTAAAAACTGATGGGAAATACTGTCTTTGAAAGTTGAATCATTAGACCCTTTCTCTGAACAGAATTCTCTATAATTTTCATTGGGTTGAGGGAGCTGAGAGGGAAGATTGCAAATGATGTTTTGCTAGTGTGTACTAGAAAATTTCAGCTTACCATTGCTCTATATGTTAAATTGCATTTCATTTAACATTATTGTATATATTATGTATATACTGGACAAATGGAACCCAATTTTATAATGTCTAGTCTCTAGATATTAAAGAAGTTTCCAATGTATGACAAAAGTATGGATAGTAAACTAACATATTTTTGTACACTTTGTGTTAAAATTTATTGAAAGGCTATCTTCTGAAAAGGAACTTTGGAAGTGAAATTGTAAATCACATCTAAGTGACACATGTGCTTGTACTTGCCAACTGTTGAAAGGATGGAAAAAAGGAGGAATTGAGAAAAATGAAGGGTTCTAGACTAAAATATCCTTTTGCCTTTTTATATAGCTCATGGGGTTCTCACAACAAGTATACTGGGGCTGTTTGTCATTCCCTCTTCCAGTGGATCACGTTTTGTCAGAACTCTCCACTATGACCCATTCATCTTGGGTGGCATGGTTCATAGCTTCACTGAGTTATGCAAGCCATTTTGTCATGACAAGGCAGTGATCCATGAAGTGGGATAGAATAAAGGACAGAAACAGTAAAGACCTAAGAAGCAGAAGAGATAAAAAAGAGATAGAAAGAATACTCAGAAGAACTGTATATAAAAAAAGATCTTAATGACCCAGATAACCATGATGGTGTGGTCACTCATCCAGAGCCAGACATTCTGGAGTGTGAATTCAAGTGGTCCCTCGAAAGCACTACTGTCAATAAAGCTAGTGGAGGTGATGGAATTCCAGCAGAACTATTTAAAATCCTGAAAGTTGATGCCATAAAAGTGCTGCATACAATATATCAGCAAATTTGGAAAACCCAGCAGTGGCCACAGGACTTGAAAAGGTCAATCTTCACCCCAATTCCCAAGAAAGCCATACTAAAGAATGTTGCAACCACCAGACAATTGCATTCAAATTGCACCCAAATCCTGCATGCAGGCTTCAGCATTATGTGAAAAGCAGAACTTTTCATCTGTGTGAATACTTTATTTATAGTTAGTTTTAAGAGTTATTTCTTATAAGAAATGGAGCAAAATAATTACCAGTTACTACCAGAGTGGCCTTTCATGACCAATTTAATCATTTACACCATTTCTTCAACTAGATTGTAAGCTTTAGGAATGTCTGAATGGGTTTCTTTTTCATTCCAATCCCAAAGAAATGCAATACCAAAGAATGGTCAGTTGAGCTCATTTCACATGAGCTCATGCAGTACAATTGAGCTCATTTCACATGCTAGCAAGGTGATGCTCAACATCCTTCAAAACTAGGCTTCAACAGTACGTGAACCAAGAACTTCCAGATGTACAAGCTGGATTTAGAAAAGCCCGAGGAACCAGAGATCAAATTGCCAACATCCATTGGATCATAGTAAAAGCAAGGGAATTGCAGAAAAACATCTAGTTCTGTTTCACTGACTATGTGAAAGGCTTTGACTGTGTGGTTCACAATAAACTGTGGAAAATTCTTAAAGAGATGGGAATACCACACCACTATACTTGTCCCCTGAAAAACCTGTATGCAGGTCAAGAAGCAACAGTTAGAACCTTGTATTGAACAACTGACTGGTTCAAGATTGAAAAAGGAGTACATCAAGGCTGTTTATTGTCACCCTGTTTATTTAACTTATATGCAAAGTAGATAATGAAAAATTATTGTCATTTTTCATTTTTCACTCAGAAGAGCTGAGTGAGTTACAAGCTGGAATCAATATTGTTGGGAGATATATCAACAACCTCAGATATGCAAATGATACCACTCTAATGGCAGAAAGCAAAGAGGAGCTAAAGAACTTGATGAGGGTGAAGGAGCAGAGTGAGAAAGCTTACATAAAACTAAGTATTAAAACAAACAAACAAAGATCATGGCACCTGGCCCAATTACTTCATGTAAAAGAGTAGGGGAAAAGTTGGAAGCAGTGACAGATTTCTTCTTTTTTGGCTCTAAAATCACTGTGGATGGTGACTCCAGCCATGAAATCAGAAGACGATTGCTTCCTGGAAGGAAAGCAATGACAAACCTAGACAGATTGTTAAAAAGCAAAGATAGCATTTTACTAACAAAGGCCTTTTTATTCATCCTATGGTCTTTCTAGTAGTCATGTATGGTTGGACCATAGAGCTGGACCATAAAGAAGGCACAGAGCCAAAGAATTGATGCTTTTGAAATGTAGTGCTGGAAGACTTGAGAGTGCCTTGAATGGCAAGGAGATCAAACCAGTCCATCTTTTTTTTTTTTTTTTTTTTTTTTAATTTACCATATTGTATTGGTTTTGCCATGCATCAACATGAATCCACAACGGGTGTACACGTGTTCCCCATCCTGACCCCCTTCCCACCTCCCTCCCTGTACCATCCCTCTGGGTCATCCCAGTGCACCAGCCCCAAGCATCCTGTATCCTGCATAGAACCTGGACTAATGATTCGTTTCTTATATGATATTATACATGTTTCAATGCCATTCTCCCAAATCATCCCACCCTCTCCCTCTCCCACAATGATCAAAAGACTGTTCTATACATCTGTGTCTCTTTTGCTCTCTCGCATACAGGGTTATCGTTACCATCTTTCTAAATTACATATATATGCGTTAGTATACTGTATTGGTGTTTTCCTTTCTGGCTTACTTCACTTTCATCCACCTCATTAGAACTGATTCAAATGTATTCTTTTTAATGGCTGAGTAATACTCCCTTGTGTATATGTACCACTGCTTTCTTATCCATTCATCTGCTGATGGACATCTAGGTTGCTTCCATGGCCTGGCTATAATAAACAGTGCTGTGATGAACATTGGGGCACACATGTCTCTTTCAATTCTGGTTTCCTCAGTGTGTATGCCCAGCAGTGGGATTGCTGGATCATAAGGCAGTTCTATTTCCAGTTTTTTAAGGAATCTCCACAATGTTCTCCATAGTGGCTGTACTACTTTGCATTCCCACCAACAGTGTAAGAGGGTTCCCTTTTCTCCACACCCTCTCCAGCATTTATTGCTTGTAGACTTTTGGATTGCAGCCATTCTGACTGGCATGAAATGGTACCTCATTGTGATTTTGATTTGCATTTCTCTGATAATGAGTGATGCTGAGCGTCTTTTCATGTGTTTGTTAGCCATCTGTATGTCTTCTTTGGAGAAGTGTCTATTTAGTTCTTTGGCCCATTTTTTGATTGGGTCATTTATTTTTCTGGAATTGAGCTGCAGGAGTTGCTTGTATATTTTTGAGATTAGTTGTTTGTCAGTTGCTTCATTTGCTATTATTTTCTCCCATTCTGAAGGCTGCCTTTTCACCTTGCTTACAGTTTCCTTTGTTGTGCAGAAGCTTTTAATTTTAATTAGGTCCCATTTGTTTATTTTTGCTTTCATTTCCAGTATTCTGGGAGGTGGGTCATAGAGGATTCTGCTATGATTTCTGTCAGAGAGTGTTTTACCTATGTTCTCCTCTAGGAGTTTTATAGTTTCTGGTCTTACATTTAGATCTTTAATCCATTTTGAGTTTATTGTTGTGTATGGTGTTAGAAAGTTTCTAGTTTCATTCTTTTACAAGTGGTTGACCAGTTTTCCCAGCGCCACTTGTTAAAGAGATTGTCTTTCCTCCATTGTATATTCTTGCCTCCTTTGTCAAAGATAAGGTGTCCATAGGTGTGTGGATTCATCTCTGGGCTTTCTATTTTGTTCTATTGATCTATATTTCTGTCTTTGTGCCAGTACCATACTGTCTTGATGACTGTGGCTTTGTAGTAGAGCCTAAAGTCAGGCAGGTTGATTCCTCCAGTTCCATTCTTCTTTCTCAAGGTTGCTTTTGGCTATTCGAGGTTTTTTGTATTTCCATACAAATTGTGAAATTATTTGTTCTAGCTCTGTGAAAAATACCATTGGTAGCTTTATAGGAATTTCATTGAATCTGTGAATTTTTAAAAGGTCCTCTATTCTTGGGAGACTGTGATCTACTGTAGTGCTATGGCTGAAAAAGTGAATACCTTGCTACTCTACACTCCCAGACAAACTTGATTAAATTCTCACTACAGAATGTAATTATAGCATTTACAACATTAGTGAGACAAATCTATGCAAAAAAAATATTTTAATGAGTGGTATTCCAAGCAGCATGAGATTAAAGAGGCTGTTAAATTAGATATGGTGTCATGGCTGATAATAGGAAATGGGCCTGGGAGCTTCTCGGTGTGAGAAGCAAGGTTTTTGTGGTACTGGATCTTATTTGTCTTTCTGATTGTCTTGTACCTTTGCTCCCAAGCTAATCCCCTTTAAGGTAAAAAGCCTCTCCCTATATATGCTGTGCTATTCAAAAATGCTCTAGAAATCACAGTAACTAAAAGAGAAACAGAGTTGGTTCAGTGTATTTGCCAGTTATAAAAAACTTAATTTTCAGCCAGATGGGACAGCAATCTGAGGTGAAGAGTGGTCTAATATATTTTTCTTTGGATTTAAGCACTATATTGCCCCATATATTAAATTGACCTTCAGGACCCAAAGGTTGTACTTTTGTCAGAGAAGTTCTGGGCCTATGTAAGAGTCTCAGCCTGACTCAAACATACAGAGAAAAACATCTTTCCTCATTCATTATATTCTGAACAAGACCATTTAACAAATTGTAGACCTTTTAATGATAGGGAGTCCAGAAAAATTTAAAGATGTCTTATAATACCTCAAATATGATTTGTGATTTTATTTATAGCCTTTCACAAAGGAAACTGAGGCAGTATATCCATCCATGTGACTGAATACTGGAGTAAAGAAAATTATTACATTTTTGACTGACCCTGAGCTAATTCTAATTCCTGAAGATTCCAAGTGTCATGATGGTCTATTGGTTAGGAGGCAGATGTTGAAATGGAGTTGAAAATGCAAAAGGTCTTTTGGATAAGGGTAAGAATAAAGATTCCTTTTCCATTGATTCTCATAATTTTAGTGATCTAATGGTACTTGAAGTTCTTCCCTGGCAGCTCAATGTTAAAGAATCCACCTGCCAATGCAGGAGACACGGGTTTGATCCCTGGGTCGGGAGGATCCCCTGGAGAAGGAAATGACAACCCATTTTAGTATTCTTGCCTGGGAAATCCCATAGACAGAGAAGCCTGGGAGGCTAGTCCATGGGGTTGCAAAAGAGTTGAACTCAGTTTAGCAGCTAAACAACTGTGGTACTTGGCTGTCTATGAAGCACAGAATCTCAGACCTTTTTCAGGCGTGGTGGAGTCTTAACCAACATAAAGGGGAAATAAGGAGCAAAGATTTCCTATTAGAAGAGTTACACATTAGGTAGAAATGGCCAGGCCCTAGTATTTCTGCCATCCTCAGTCACTATTTGTGTCTACTCAGAAGAGGAGGGCCTCAGCTCAAAAATCAAAGTAGATCCTGAAGGTGCTAATAATTGGAAGCTCTCAGCTAACTTTACTTAGAGATAAACAAGTTATCTCTGGAAGAAAGATCTGAGTGGTACATTTCCATGGCTGTACCAGAGGGTAATAGGCTTGATATTTTTACCTCATGTTAATTTCAGTGGGTCCCCAAATTCTTTCTGTATTAATCAACTCAGTTCCTGAAAGAGTAGGTGAAGATATCTTTGGTAACTGGTAGAACTTTCTGTTGAGTTCTTTGCCTGATGAATTAAAGGTTGTCATAGGAAAAACTAAATGAAAACAGTGGCATACCACTCTTCTATCAACAGGCTAAATCAATGATGATAGCATCACCTCTCTAGAAGAATTCCAGATACTAGAGTCACTATCAAAGATTTGTGTGACATCTCCCATTCATTTTCTTAGTTCAATCATTGCAAAAGACCAGTGTTGGGGTCCTTTAATGAACCGGAACCTGGTGGTCTGGAGTTGACAATAAGAAAGTGAAAGAGAGAGCTGGAGGGAGGGAGAGAGAGAGAGATAAAGAAAGAAAGAAAGAAAGACACGGAGACCCAAGCTCTGATGGAGCAAAAGTGCTTTAATCATCTTTCTGTGAGTATATATAGGCTGTTGTACAAGAAATTTATTTCGACAATGATAAAGATCAGAAAACCAAACATATAGCAACCATTACCAAGGGAACAAGGGATTAATAATGGTGACAAGGTCAGGAGACAATCCATATCTCAAGAAAGAGGATCGAGACTAAGCAGTTTTGTTATAAGGAGAATGTTTACTGAAGGAGATTCAAGCCTGTCTCATCCTATGACCTCAGTCCTGGGAGCGGCTTGCCATTCCACTGGTTTCTGACAACAGAAACTGATAAGGAACAGAGGATTTATGAGAAACAGCACATAGGAATCCTCCTGTTAAACATTCCCTGACAGACCAGTAGCCATTGATTACTAAGAATTTAACAAAATGATTGTTTGGATTATATTTTCTATTCTAGGTGGGAATTTCCTCTCTGAACAGAAAATTTAACTTCCTAAACTTAACATGGAGCTACTAATGTATATAATACTTTTTTATCCCTCTGCTCCTATCCACTAGGTGACTATCTGACACAATTTACCTTCACCTAATGGTATTTATATTATACCTCTACCATTCTACCCAAGGATTATGCCATTTATTTTGCTATATTGCACAATTTTTTTTTTTGTCAAAACATTGACTTACTGTCCTAGAAATTTGGTCATCTTACTCTCCTCCAAAGCATCATTTTATGCACCGTAATCATTATGGTGTACAACGTTTATGGTGCATATAAAGATACTATTGTGTTCATTGGCCTTGGGTAACTGGAATTTATAAAATTCTAAATATAGGAAAGCCTGACTGGGAAATAAATACTGAAGAAAATATTATGACTTTCTCCATTAGTAAAGGAGTTCTTTATTAGGAACATGTTATGGTCTGAGGCATGTGGCATTAATGTGAAAAGTGGAAGAGAAATTACACCACCTTAAGTTCCCTACTAAGAAGAAGAAGGTATAATACCTGATGGGTGTCTTTGGATTTGGAAGCCAGTATGCACTTCATATGCATTCCTTTTCCTGCTTAGTTAATGTGTGATGGAGAAAATTATCTCTACATGGGTCTGAAAGTTTTCATCAGTCCAGGATGAGGCACATGCATCCCTATCCATTGATTCTCATATATATATATATATATATATATATATATATATATATATATATATATATTTGATATAATGGTACTTGAATGACTGTTGAAGCCTGAGACAAACCAAGGTTTAGGATGGGGCAAACTCAAATAGGAGAATTGCAATGGAGCTCCATGGGATTTACTCTAATGTTATATATATTCTATGTATTAGTGGTGGTTTTATCTACTACTTAGAATGGTGGAATTGTGATAAATAACAACTTGGTAGAAGTCTGACAAAAGTGGAGTAGAAATGAGCACCAAAAATTGTATCACCTGAACATTATGTAATATGAGAATGACAAGCAGTGTTTGAAATCCTCTCACTGATGACATCTTAGTGCAATAGTTAGATACATTTGGTTTTCTCTGTATTAGGAAAATGATTAGTTCCTTTTGAAATGTATTCAGGAAACATTAGAGATGTCTCTGGATATACATGTGTAAAAAGGTGGATGTTGTGTGCTAGACAAACACAGAATAGATATGTTAGATTGAAGTTCATGAAGTTCTAAATTCTTAAAATTCTTATATCCCCCTTTAATTTTTGAGGAAACAAGCTCTAAGAAATTCTTCCTGAAGTGTCTTAATGTGAATGTCTAGATTGTGGAAGTGTTTAAGATAAGTAAACTGAGTATTAGAGTGACATTTACCAAGGCCACAGCTTTTGATGTGACCTATATAGATGCTCTGTTGAGTGTACTTCCCCTCTCTTTTCTTCCATCCTTCATTATTCTTCTGTGGAGTCCTTGAAATATGACCCTTTTAGATCTCCAACTATAGGAACTATAGTTGACCAAGGGCCCAAGCTTCAGCACTCTGAAATCCACTGTTACATTTGCATGGAGACCATGCCTCCCATGGAGTGCTCTTGGCATGTGACTGAACATGGCACATAAATTAAGGGAGGCAGATTATTGAGAGACATAGGATTCTTCTGACTGATAATTTGGGCTTGTGAAATTCACAAGGGTCTTGGTTAAACTTTCTGAGACTGTAAGGTGGTCCAGAATGTTTCCACCGAACTTTCTTTCCCTCTCTCTTTTACTAAAGACCAATAGCTCTCCCAGTCTTTTCTAGTTCCCTTCCCCTTTTCTATTACAAATATTTCCTTTAATAAAATCATTGCATATTTATTCATATTTTGGGATCCAGTTCTCAGAGAACCTAGCCTAATACTTTTAGTTCTCATCCCTTCCTTTCCGTGTGTATGTTTGTGTATGTGTGTGCTCAGATCAGTCGCTCAGTCGTGTCTGACTCTTTGTGACCCCATGAATCGCAGCACGCCAGGCCTCCCTGTCCATCACCAACTCCTGGAATTGACTCAGACTCACGTCCACCGAGTCAGTGATGCCACCCAGCCATCTCATCCTTTGTCGTCCCCTTCTCCTCCTGCCCCCAATCCCTCCCAGCATCAGAGTCTTTTCCAATGAGTCAACTCTTCACATGAGGTAGCCAAAGTACTGGAGTTTCAGCTTTAGCATCATTCCTTCCAAAGAAATCCCAGGGCTGATCTCCTTCAGAATGGACTGGTTGGATCCCCTTGCAGTCCAAGGGACTCTCAAGAGTCTTCTCCAACACCACAGTTCAAAGCATCAATTCTTCGGCGTTCAGCCTTCTTCACAGTCCAACTCTCACATCCATACATGACCACAGGAAAAACCATAGCCTTGACTAGATGAACCTTTGTTGGCAAAGTAATGTCTCTGCTTTTCAATATGCTATCTAGGTTGGTCATAAAATTCCTTCCAAGGAGTAAGCGTCTTTTAATTTCATGGCTGCAGTCACCATCTGCAGTGATTTTGGAGCCCAGAAAAATAAAATCTGACACTGTGTCCACTGTTTCCCCATCTATTTCCCATGAACTGGTGGGACCAGATGCCATGATCTTCATTTTCTGAATATTGAGCTTTAAGCCAACTTTTTCACTCTCCACTTTCACTTTCATCAAGAGGCTTTTAAGTTCCTCTTCACTTTCTGCCATAAGGGTGGTGTCATCTTCATATCTAAGGTTATTGATCTTTCTCCTGGCAATCTTGATTCCAGCTTGTGTTTCTTCCAGTCCAGCGTTTCTCATGATGTACCCTGCATATAAGTTAAATAAACAAGGTGATAATATACAGCCTTGATGTACTCCTTTTCCTATTTGGAACCAGTCTGTTGTTCCATGTCCAGTTCTAACTGTTGCTTCCTGACCTGCATACAAATTTCTCAAGAGGCAGGTCAGCTGGTCTGGTATTCCCATCTCTTTCAGATTTTCCCACAGTTTATTGTGATCCACACAGTCAAAGGCTTTGGCATAGTCAATAAAGCAGAAACAGATGTTTTTCTGGAACTCTCTTGCTTTTTTGATGATTCAGCGGATGTTGGCAATTTGATCTCAGGTTCCTCTGCCTTTTCTAAAACCAGCTTGAACATCAGGAAGTTCACGGTTCACGTATTGCTGAAGCCTGGCTTGGAGAGTTTTTTTTTTTTTTTTTTTTTAATTTTATTTTATTTTTAAACTTTACATAATTGTATTAGTTTTGCCAAATATCAAAATGAATCCACCACAGGTATACATGTGTTCCCCATACTGAACCCTCCTCCCTCCTCCCTCCCCATACCATCCCTCTGGATCGTCCCAGTGCACTAGCCCCAAGCATCCAGTATCGTGCATCGAACCTGGACTGGCAACTCGTTTCTTACATGATATTTTACATGTTACAATGTCATTCTCCCAAATCTTCCCACCCTCTCCCTCTCCCACAGAGTCCATAAGACTATTCTATACATCAGTGTCTCTTTTGCTGTCTCGTACACAGGGTTATTGTTACCATCTTTCTAAATTCCATATATATGCGTTAGAATACTGTATTTATGTTTTTCCTTCTGGCTTACTTCACTCTGTATAATAGGCTCCAGTTTCATCCATCTCATTAGAACTGATTCAAATGCATTCTTTTTAATGGCTGAGTAATACTCCATTGTGTATATGTACCACAGCTTTCTTATCCATTCATCTGCTGATGGACATCTAGGTTGTTTCCATGTCTTGGCTATTATAAACAGTGCTGCGATGAACACTGGGGTACACGTGTCTCTTTCCCTTCTGGTTTCCTCAGTGTGTATGCCCAGCAGTGGGGCTGCTGGATCATAAGGCAGTTCTATTTCCAGTTTTTTAAGGCTTGGAGAGTTTTGAGCATCACTTTACTAGCATGTGAAATGAGTGCAATTGTGCAGTAGTTTGAGCATTCTTTGGCATTGCCTTTCTTTGGGATTGGAATGAAAACTGACCTTTTCCAGTCCTGTGGCCACTGCTGAGTTTTCCAAATTTGCTGGCATAATGAGTGCAGCACTTTCACATCATCGTCTTTCAGGATTTGGAATAGCTCAACTGGAATTGCATCACCTCCACTAGCTTTGTTCGTAGCGATGCTTTCTAAGGCCCACTTGACTTCATATTCCAGGATGTCTGGCTCAAGGTCAGTGATCATACCATTGTGATTATATGGTTCATGAAGTTCTTTTTTTGTACAGTTCTGTGTATTCTTGCCATATCTTCTTAATATCTTCTGCTTCTGTTAGGTCCATACCATGTCTGTCCTTTATTGAGCCCATCTTTGCATGAAATTTTCCTTTGGTATCTCTGATTTTTTTGAAGAGATCTCTAGTCTTTCCCATTATGTTCTTTTCCTCTATTTCTTTGCATTGATCGCTGAAGAAGGCTTTCTTATCTATCCTTGCTATTCTTTGGAACTCTGCATTCAGATGCTTATATCTTTCCTTTTCTTCTTTGCTTTTTGCTTCTCTTCTTTTCACAGCTATTTGTAAGGCCTCCCCAGACAGCCATTTTGCTTTTTTGCATTTCTTTTCCATGGGGATGGTCTTGATCCCTGTCTCCTGTACAATGTCACGAACCTCATCCCATTGTTCATGAGGCACTCTATCTATCAGATCTAGGCCCTTAAATCTATTTCTCCCTTCCACTGTAGAATCATAAGGGATTTGATTTAGGTCATACCTGAATGGTCTAGTGGTTTTCCCTACTTTCTTCAACTTAAGTCTGAATTTGGCAATAAGGAGTTCATGGTCTGAGCCACAGTCATCTCCTGGTCTTGTTTTTGCTGACTGTATAGAGCTTCTCCATCTTTGGCTGCAAAGAATATCATCAATCTGATTTTGGTGTTGACCATCTGGTGATGTCCATGTGTAGAGTCTTCTCTTGTGTTGTTGGAAGAGAGTGTTTGTTATGACCAGTGCATTTTCTTGGCAAAACTCTATTAGTCTTTGCCCTGCTTCATTGCATATTCCAAGGCCAAATTTGGCTGTTGCTCCAGGTATTTCTTGACTTTCTACTTTTGCATTCCAGTCCCCTATAATGAAAAAGACATCTTTTTTGGGTGTTAGTTCTAAAAGGTCTTGTAGGTCTTCATAGAACTGTTCAACTTCAGCTTCTTCAGCGTTACTGGTTGGGGCATAGACTTGGATTACTGTGATATTGAATGGTTTGCCTCGGAAATGAACAGAGATCATTCTGTCGTTTTTTGAGATTGCATCCAAGTACTGCATTTCAGACTCTTTTGTTGACCATGATGGCTACTCCATTTCTTCTGAGGGATTCCTGCCCGCAGTAGTAGATATAATCGTCATCTGAGTTAAATTCACCCATTCTACTCCATTTCAGTTCGCTGATTCCTAGAATGTCGACATTCAGTCTTGCCATCTCTTGTTTGACCACTTCCAATTTGCCTTGATTCATGGACCTGACTTTCCAGGTTCCTATGCAATGTTTCTCTTTACAGCATAAAGACTGTGCTCAGTCATGTCCAACTCTTTTGTGACCCCATGGACTATAGCCCACCAGACTCCTCTGTCCATGGAATTTTCCAGTCAAGAATACTAGAGCAGGCTGCCACATCCTATGCCAGGTGATCTTCCAAACCTGGGGATCAAATCTGCATCTCCTGCATTTGCACATGGATTCTTTACCACTGCACCACCTGGGAAGCTCCTTTCCTTTTATTCCTGATCAATTCAGTCCTAAAGCCATTGAGAGGGAAGAGAAAAGTAAGCATCCATGATGTCAGTGGCAGGGGTCTAAAGACCCACAGCAAGGTGTCATAGACCAACCATAATGAGGAGGATGTCTATAAGAGGAGCAGTAGCCTAGTGTGGGGAGTCTGAACACAAGCATAACAATGCGGCATCCTTCCAGAGGGGTAGCCTGCTGTGGAGTGTCATAGCCAAACAAGGTTAAGGAAGGCATCCCTGCATTAAAATGGCCTGGTAGAGGAGTAAGACCAAGCTGAATAAGAAAAGCATCCTTGATAAAGGGCAATCTGGTGAGGTGTGTCAGTCCAAGCAGAACGAGAAAGGTGTACACATGGAAAATATCCTGACATGGGCGTTCAGTGTCTCAGCAAGGTGAGAGAAGTATCCCTGCAGAGAGATGGTCTGGCACAGGATGTCAGAGCTTGAGTAAGATGAGGAATACATCCATGTGGGTGAAAGAGGACTCTGTTTGACTCAGAATGGAGACTGAGTGGGAACAAGGAGAATACAGTATCTGCAAGGGCAAGTGGTGTGGCTATGTAAATGGGTTGTCCATGCTAAATTGCTTCAGTCATGTCTGACTCTTTGTGACCCTTGGAGTATAGCCTGCCAGTCTCCTCTGTCCATGGGATTCTCCATGTAAGAAAACTGGAGTGCATTGCCACTTTCTTCTCCAGGGGATCTTCCCGACCCAGGGATTGAACTTGCATCTCCTGCAGCTCCTGCAATGCATGCCGATTTTTTACCACTGATCCACAGGCGAAGCTCATAAATGGGATATTAGCTAGTTAATCGTGTAAGAATATTAAGTATAATTAAAGGCAGGTTTCTCACTGTCAGAGAAGGACATTGCAAATGAAGAAAAGGAGAAAATTAGAATTAAAACTTAATTTTGATGGTTTCGATTGGAATTGGAGGTATTGATATGAACTCATGGTTTTCAATATATGTTGATATAGAAATAAATATAGACATAAATATGTTTGCATCTATATCTATTATCTATCAATCAACAATAATCTATTATCTATTCTCTGGCTCTGTATATTAAAGCAGCCATTCATTTATATTATTATTATATTATAATATTAATGCAACTAACATTATTTTAATCATTTAAAACTTAGATATTGGCTTCTAATGTAATTAATATTATGTTAATCACTTAACATCTAGAATTTGACCTCTAAATACCAATCTCCAAAAATATGAGGGTTCCTTGGAGAAATGGCTAATTCCAGGACTGGGGCAGAAAAAATACTGGATGATACCAAAACATCTTAATTCAGAGATCCAAGAAGTACAAAAGAATAATGAAGACGTGCTGAAAGGATGTTTGCTTTGAAGGGGATTTCACTGAGTAAAGGGCTTCCATGGTGGCTCAGGTGGTAAAGAATCTGGCAACCCACTCCAGTATTCTATTTTATTTATTGTAAATTAATATGTTTTTAATTGAAGGCTAATTACAATATTGTGGGTATTTTTGCCATACATGGACATGAATCAGTCATGGGTGTACATGTGTCCCCCCCATTTTGAACCCCTCCCACCTTCCTCTACACTCCTTCCCTCTGGGTTGCCCCAGAGCACTGGCTTTGAGTGCCCTTCTTCATGCATGGATCTTGCACTGGTAATCTATTTTGCATATGGTAATATACATGTTTCAATGCTATTCTCTAAAATCATCCCACCCTCACCTTCTCCCACATAGTACAAATTCTGTTCTTTATATCTGTGTCTCTTTTGCTGTCTTGCATATAGGGTCATCATTACCGTCTTTTAAAATTTCATATATATGCATTAATATACATTATTGGTGTTACTCTTTCTGACTTACTTCACTCTCTATAATAGGCTCCAGTTTCATCCAACTCATTAGAACATTCTTTATTGTAGCTGAGTAATATTCCATTGTGTATATGTATCAACAACTTCCTTATCCATTCATTTGCCAATGGACATCTAGGTTTCTTCCATCTCCTAGCTATTGTAAAAAGTGCTGCAATGAACATTGGGGTACATGTGTCTCTTTCAGTTCTGGTTTCCTCAGTGTGTATGTCCAGCAGTAGGATTGCTGTGTTGTATGGTAGTTCTATTTCCAGTTTTTTAAGGAAGCTCCACACTATTCTTTATAGTGGTATTACTAGTTTCCATTATCACCAATAGTGTGAGAGATTTCCCTTTTCTCCACAGCCTCTCCAGCATTTATTGTTTGTAAACTTTTTGATGGCAGCCACTCTGACCGGCATGAGATGGTACCTCACTGAAGTTTTGATTTGCATTTCTCTGATAACGAGTGCTGTTGAGCATTTTTTTTTCGTGTGTTTTTTAGCCATCTGTATGTCTTTGGAGAAATGTCTGATTAGTTCTTTGGTCCATTTTTAGATTACATCATTTATTTTTCTGGTATTTAGCCGCATGAGCTGCTTATATATTTTTGAGATTAATTGTTTGTCATTTATTATTATTTTCTCCCATTCTGAAGGCTGTCTTTTCACCTTGCCTATAGTTTCTTTCATTGTGCAAAAGCTTCTCAATTTATTAGGTCCCATTTGTTTATTTTTGCTTTTATTTCCATTACTATGGGAGTGGGTCATAGAGGATATTGATGTGATTTATGTCAGAGAGTGTTCTGCCTATGTTTTCCTCTAAGAGTTTTATAGTTTCTGGTCATATATTTAGATCTTTAATCCACTTTCAGGTTATTTTTGTGTATGGTGTTAAGTAGAGTTCTTGTTTCATTCTTTTATAGATGGTTGATCCGTTTATCCAGCACCATTTGTTAAAGAGATTGTTTTTGCCTCGTTGTATATTCTTGCCTTCTTTGTCCAAGATAAGGTGTCCATAGGTGTGTGGATTTATTTCTGTTTTGCATTTTGTTCATTTGATATATATTATTTCTGTCTTTGGCCAATACCACAGTCTTGATGACTGTAGCTTTGTAGTATAGTCTGAAGTCAGGCAGGTTGAGTCCTCCAGTTCCATTTTTCTTTCTCAAGATTGCTTTGGCTATTTGAAGTTTTTTGTGTTTGCATACAATTTGTGAAATTATTTCTTCTAGTTCTGTGGAAAATACTGTTGGTAGCTTGGTAGGGATTACATTGAATCTATAGAAAGTTTTGGGTAGTATACTCATTTTCACTGTATTGATTCTTCCAATCCATGGTATATTTCTCCATCTAGTTGTATTACCTTTGATTTCTTTCATCAGTGTTTTATATTTTCTATATATATAGGTCTTTTGTTTATTTAGGTAAATTTATTCCAAAGTATTTTATTCTTTTCATTGCAATGGTGAGTAGGAAGCTTTCCTTAATCTCTCTGTTTTTTTCATTGTTAGTGTATAGGAATGAAAGGGTTTTTCTGTGTGTATTAATTTTATATCCTTCAACTTTACTGCATTGATTGGTTAGCTCTAGTAATTTTCTGGTGGTGTCTTTGGGGTTTTCTATGTAGAGGATCTCTAGTCTTTCCCATTCTGATGTTTTCCTCTATTTCTTTGTACTGATTGCTGAAGAAGGTTTTCTTATCTCTTCTTGCTATTCTGTGGAACTCTGCATTCAGATGTTTATGTCTTTCCTTTTATCCTTTGCTTTTCACTTCTCTTCTTTTCACAGCTATTTGTAAGGCTTCCCCAGACAGCGATTTTGCTTTTTTGCATTTCTTTTCCATGGGGATGGTCTTGATCCCTGTCTCCTATACAGTGTCGCAAACCTCAGTCCATAGTTAATTAGGCACTCTATCTATCAGATCTAGGCCCTTAAATCTATTTCTCACTTCCACTGTAGAATCATAAGGGATTTGATTTAGGTCATACCTGAATGGCCAAGTGGTTTGCCCTACTTTCTTCAATTTAAGTCTGAATTTGGCAATAAGGAGTTCATGGTTTGAGCCACAGTCAGCTCCTGGTCTTTTTTTTTTTTTTCTGACTGTATAGAGCTTCTCCATCTTTGGCTGCAAAGAATATCATCAATCTGATTTTGGTGTTGACCATCTGGTGATGTCCATGTGTAGAGTCTTCTCTTGTGTTTCTGGAAGAGGGTGTTTGTTATGACCAGTGCATTTTCTTGGCAAAACTCTATTAGTCTTTGCCCTGCTTCATTGCATATTCCAAGGCCAAATTTGGCTGTTACTCCAGGTGTTTCTTGACTTCCTACTTTTGCATTCCAGTCCCTTATAATGAAAAGGACATCTTTTTTGGGTGTTAGTTCTAAAAGGTCTTGTAGGTCTTCATAGAACCATTCAACTTCAGCTTCTTCAGCATTACTGGTTGGGGCATAGACTTGGATTACTGTTATATTGAATGGTTTGCCTTGAAAACGAACAGAGATCATTCTGTTGTTTTTGAGATTGCATCCAAGTACTGCATTTCAGACTCTTTTGTTGACCATGATGGCTACTCCATTTCTTCTGAGGGATTCCTGCCCGCAGTAGTAGATATAATGGTCATCTGAGTTAAATTCACCCATTCCACTCCATTTTAGTTCGCTGATTCCTAGAATGTCGACATTCACTCTTGCCATCTCTTGTTTTGATCACTTCCAGTTTGCCTTGATTCATGGACCTGACATTCCAGGTTCCTATGCAATATTGCTCTTTACAGGATTGGACCTTGCTTCTATCACCAGTAACATCCACAGCTTGGTATTCTTTTTGCTTTAACTCCATCCCTTCATTCTTTCTGGAGTTATTTCTCCACTGATCTCCAGTAGCATATTGGGCACCTACTGACCTGGGGAGTTGTCTTTCAGTATCCTATCATTTTGCCTTTTCATACAACAATTATGGGAAAACAACAGAATGGGAAAAACTAGAAATCTACTCAAGAAAATTAGAGATACCAAGGGAACATTTCATTCCAAGATGGGCTCGATAAAGAACAGAAATGATATGGACCTAACAGAAGCAGAAGATATTAAGAAGACATGGCAAGAATACACAGAAGAACTGTACAAAAAAGATCTTCACGACCCAGGTAATCACGATTGTGTGATCACTGACCTAGAGTCAGACATTCTGGAATGTGAAGTCAAGTGGGCCTTAGAAAGCATCATTACGAACAAAGCTAGTGGAGGTGATGCAATTCCAGTTGAGCTCTTTCAAATCCTGAAAGATGATGCTGTGAAAGTGCTGCACTCAATATGCCAGCAAATTTGGAAAACTCGGCAGTGGCCACAGGACTGGAAAAGGTCAGTTTTCATTCCAATCCCAAAGAAAGGCAATGCCAAAGAATGCTCAAACTACTGCACAACTGCAGTCATCTCACACGCTAGTAAAGTGATGCTCAAAATTCTCCAAGCCAGGCTTCAGCAATATGTGAACCGTGAACTTCCTGATATTCAAGCTGGTTTTAGACAAGGCAGAGGAACCAGAGATCAAATTGCCAACATCTGCTGAATCATGGAAAAAGCAAGAGAGTTCCAGAAAAACATCTATTTCTGCTTTATTGACTATGCCAAATCCTTTGACTGTGTGGATCACAAGAAACTGTGGAAAATTCTGAAAGAGATGGGAATACCAGACCAGCTGACCTGCCTCTTGAGAAATTTGTATGCAGGTCAGGAAGCAACAGTTAGAACTGGACATGGAACAACAGACTGGTTCGAAATAGAAAAAGGAGTATGTCAAAGCTATATATTGTCACCCTGCTTATTTAACTTATATGCAGAGTACATCATGAGAAACGCTGGACTGGAAGAAACTCAAGCTGGAATCAAGATTGATGGGAGAAAGATCAATAACCTCAGATATGCAGATGACACCACCCTTATGGCAGAAAGTGAAGAGGGGCAAAAAAGCCTCTTGATGAAAGTGAAAGTGGAGAGTGAAAATGTTGGCTTAAAGCTCAACATTCAGAAAATGAAGATCATGGCATCCAGTCCCACCACTTCATGGGAAATAGATGGGGAAACAGTGGAAAATGTCAGACTTTATTTTTCTGGGCTCCAAAATCACTGCAGATGGTGACTGCAGCCATGAAATTAAAAGACACTTACTCCTTGGAAGGAATTTTATGCCCAACCTAGATAGCATATTGAAAAGCAGAGACATTATTACTTTGCCAACAAAGGTTCATCTAGTCAAGGCTATGTTTTTTCCTGTGGTCGTGTATGGATGTGAGAGTTGGTCTGTGAAGAAGGCTCAGCGCCGAAGAATTGATGCTTTTGAACTGTGGTGTTGGAGGACTCTTGAGAGTCCCTTGGACTGCAAGGAGATCCAACCAGTCCATTCTGAAGGAGATCAGCCCTGGGATTTCTTTGGAAGGAATGTTGCTAAAGCAGAAACTCCAGTACTTTGGCCACCTCATGTGAGGAGTTGACTCATTAGAAAAGACTCTGATGCTGGGAGGGTTTGGGGGCAGGAGGAGAAGGGGACGACAGAGGATGAGATAGCTGGATGGCATCACTGAGTCTATGGACGTGAATCTGGGTGAACTCCGGGAGTTGGTGATGGACAGGGAGGCCTGGCATGCTGCAATTCATGGGGTCGCAAAGAGTCTGACACGACTGAGTGACTGAACTGAACTGAACTTATGTAGAGGATCATGTCATCTGTAAACAGTGAGAGTTTTACTACTTCTTTTCCAATCTGTATTTCTTTTCTTTTTTTTCTTTGATTGCAGTGGCAAGGACTTCCAAAACTATGTTGAATAGTAGTGCTGAGAGTGGGCACCCTTGTATTGTTCCTGATTTTAGAGGAAATATTTTCAATTTTTCGCCATTGAGTATAATGTTTGCTGTGGGTTTGTCATATATAGCTTTTATTATGTTGAGGTATGTTCCTTCTACATCTGCTTTCTTTAGAGTTTTTATCATAAATGGGTGTTGAATTTTGTCAC
Organism: Bos indicus; assembly: GCF_029378745.1. Classification (NCBI taxonomy): domain Eukaryota; kingdom Metazoa; phylum Chordata; class Mammalia; order Artiodactyla; family Bovidae; genus Bos; species Bos indicus. Next base: position 73,150,328 of record NC_091789.1, read on the forward strand.
AGGCTTTCTCTGCATCTATTGATATAGTCATGTGGTTTTTATCTTTCATTTTGTTAATATGGTGCACCTCATTTATTTTCCAATATTGAAGAATCTATGCATCCCTGAGATATAGCCCATTTTGTCATGATGTATGACCTTTTTAATATGTTGTTGGATTCTGTTTGGTAAAGTTTTGTTGAGGGTTTTTACCTCTATGTTCATCAGTGATATTGGCCTGTAGTTTTTAAATTTTTTTTCTGACATCTTTTCTGGTGTTAGTATTAGGGTGATGGTGACCTCATAGAATGAGCTTGGGAGTTTACCTCTGAAATTTTCTGGAAGAGTTTGAGTAGGATTTGTGTGACTCTTCTCCAAATTTTCAGTAGAATTCAGTTGTGAAGCCATCTGGTCCTGAGCTTTTGTTTGTTGAAATATTTTTCATCACAGTTTCGATTTCTGTGTTTGTGATGGGTCTGTTCAGATTTTCTATGCCTTCCTGGTTCAGTTTTGAAAGGTTATATTTTTCTAAGAATTTGTCCATTTCTTCCAAATTGTCCATTTTATTGGCATATATTTGCTGATACTAGTCTCTTGTGATCTTTTGTATTTCTGTGTTGTCTGTTGTGATTTCTCCATTTTCATTGCTAATTTTACCAAATAGATTCTTCTCCATTTTTTTTCTTGATGAGTTTGGCTAATTGTTTGTCTATTTTATTTATCTTTCTCAAAGAACCAGCTTTTAGTTTTGTTGATTTTTGCTATAGTCTTGTTTCTTTTTCAATTATTTGTCTGATTTTTATGATTTATTCCTTCTACTAAATTTAGGTTTCTTCTTTTCTTCTTTTTCTTGTTGTTTTAAGTGTAAAGTTAGGTTGTTTATTTGAAGTTTCTCTTGTTTCTTGATGTAGGCATATATTTCTATGAACCCATGCCTTAGCACTGCTTTTACTGAATCCTATAGGTTTTGGGTTTTCGTTATCATTTGTTTATATGCATATTTTGATTTCTTTTTTGATTTCTTCAGTGATATGTTGGTTATTCAGACGTGTGTTGTTTAGCCTCTATATATTGTATTTGAATAGTTTTTTTTTTTTTGTATTGTAATCTTATCAAATTGTGATACAAACAAAGATGCTTGAAATGATTTCAAGTTTTTTAAAATTTACTGAGGCTAGATTTATGGCCCAGGATGTGATCTGTCCTGGAGAATGTTTCATGTGCACCTGAGAAAAAGGTGAAATCCATTGTTTTTGGATGAAATCCCCTATAGATATCAATTAAGTCTAACTGGTCCATTTTATCATTTAGAGCTTGTGTTTCCTTGCTAATTTTCTGTTTGGTTGATCTATCCATAGGTGTGAGTAGGGTATTAAATTTCCCCACTATCATTGTGTTACTGTTAATTTCACATTTCATAATTGCTAGGATTTCCCTTACATATTGAGGTGCTCCTATGTTGGGTACATATATATTTACAATAGTTACATCTTCTTCTTGGATTGGAGAAGGAAATGACAACCCACTCAAAGTATTCTTGCCTGGAGAATCCCAGGGATGGAGGAGCCTGGTGGGCTGCCATCTACGGGGTCACACAGAGTCAGACACAACTGAAGTGACTTAGCAGCAGCAGCAGCAGCAGCAGCAGCTTCTTGGATTGATCCTCTGATCACTATGTAGTGTCTTTCTTTGTCTCTTTTCACAGCCTTTATTTCAAAGTCTATTTTATCTGATATGAGTACTGCTACTCCTGTTTTCTTTTAGTCTCCATTTGCATGAAAGATCTTTTTCCAGCCCTTCACTGTCAGTCTGTATGTGTCCCTAGGTTTGAGGTGTGTCCCTTGTAGACAGCATATATAGGGTTCTTGTTTCATTATTCATTCCACCCATCTTTGTCTTTTGGTTGGGGCACTTAACCCATTTATGTTTAAGGTAATTATTGATAAGTATGATCCTGTTACCATTTATTTTGTTGCTTTGGGTTAGTTTTTTATAAACTTTTTCTGTGTTTCCTCTCTAGAGAAGTTTCTTTAGCATTTGTTGAAGAGCTGGTTTGGTGGTGCTGAATTGTCTCAGCCTTTGCTTATCTATAAAACTTTTGATTTCTCCTTCATATCTGAATGAGATCCTTGCTGGGTAATCTTGGTTGTAGGCTTTTCTCTTTTATTACTTTAAATATGTGCTGCCATTCTCTTGTGGCCTGATGCATTTCTACTGAAAGATCAGCTGTTATCCTTATGGGAATCCCCTTGTGTGTTATTTGTTGCTTTGCCCTTTCTGCTTTTAAGTTTTGCTCTTTGTGTTTGATCTTTGTTAATTTGATTAATACGTCTTGGGGTGTTTTGCCTTATGTTTATCCTCTCTGGGACTCTTTGGGTGTCTTGGCCTTGGGTGGCTATTTCCTTCCCCATTTTTGGGAAGTTTTCAACTATTATCTCCTCAAGTATTTTCTCATGCCCTTTCTTTCTTTTTTTGTCTTCTTGGACACCTCTGATTCGAATGCTGGGGCATTTAACATTGTCCCAGAGGTCTCTGAGGTTTTCCTCATTTCTTTTAACTCATTTTTATTTTTTTCATCTCTGCTTCATTTATTTCCACCGTTTTATCTTCTTCCTCACTTATCCTCTCTTCAGCCTCAGTTTTTCTACTCTTGGTTCCCTCCAGAGTGCTTTTGATCTCAGTTATTGCATTCTTCATTATTGATTGACTTTTCTTTATTTCTTCTAAGTATTTGTTAAACTTTTCTTGCATCTTCTCAATCCTCTCTAGTCTATTCATCTGTAACTCCATTTTGGTTTCAAGATTTTGGACTTCTTTACTTTCATTAATCTGAATTCTTTTTCAGGTAGACTCCCTATCTCGTCCTCTTTGGTTTGGTTTGGTGGGCATTTATCATGTTCCTTCACCTGCTGAATATTTTTCTGCCTTTTCATTTTGTTTAGATTGCTGTGTTTTGCGTGCCTTTTCTGCAGGCTGGAAGTTCGTGGTTCCTCTTAATTATGGAGTCTGTTCCTTGTGGGTGGGGTTGAATTAGTGGCTTGTCAGGGTTTCCTGGTTGAGGGAGCTTGCATCTTTGTCTCGTGGGTGAATCTTGATCTCTTTTCTCTGGAGTGCAATGAAGTGTCCAGTGGTAAGTTTTGGAGTGTCTATGTGTTTTTCATGGCTTTGGGAAGCCTGTCCTGTAATGTTCAGGGTTCAAGTCCTGTTTTGCTGGAGAATTAGCATTGTGTGTTTTGCACTGGAACTTGTTGGTTCTTGGATGGAACTTGGTTTCAGTGTAGGTATGGAGACTTCTGGGTGGGTTCTTGTCTATTAATGTTCCCAGGAGTCTGGAGTTCTCTGATTTCTAATGTTGTGTAGTTAAACCTCCTGTATCTGGCTTTCAGTCCTTCGCTTACAGGAGCCTCAAGACTTCTCCATCCATACAGCACAGAAGATAAAACCCTTAGGTTAATGGTGAAACAATTCTACACAGCCAGGAACACCCAGAGAGATTCACAGAGTTATGTAGAGAAGAGAAGATGGAGGAGGGAGATAGAAGTGACCAGGAGGAGAAAAGGGGGAGTCAAAAGGGGAGAGAGCAATCTAGCCAGTAATCAAATCCCTAAGTGCTCTCCATAGGCCAGAACACCCAGATAGATTCACAGAGTTATGTAGAGAAGAGAATAGGGATGAAAGAGATAGAGGTGACCTTGTGGAGAAGAGGGAGAGCCAAAAGATGAGAGAGCAATCAAGCCAGTAATCAAATCCCTAAGTAAAATTGGATACTGAAGATTAGATTCTTAAAGGTACAAAATTGATAACAAATATCAAAAGTCAAATATTAATAAAAGTAGAATAGAGGTTAGATTCTCAAAAATATAATATAAAAATATAAAACAAAATCAATCACAAAAATGAAAAAGAGTATATATGGAATTTTTTTTTAAATAGGATTTTTTGTAAAGGTAACAGTAAGCTATAGAATGAAAGTTAAAAGAGTAATAAACAACTACAATTTTAAAAAACTTAAAAAGTGATAATAGTAAAAATATATCTAGGAGTTTCTTTGGAGCTGTTGTAGGCAGTGTGGTGTCAATTCAGTGCCAGATAGTCCCTTGTTCTGGCTTGTAGTTTTTCTTAAGGTCTCTAGGTGTCCCTCAAATGCACAGTCTCAGTATTAACTGCAGAGTTTTAATCTGTTACACCTGTTACTTTCAGATCGGTTCCCTCTTCTTTGCTTATTTTGGCTTCCTCTGCAATTCTCTTCAGTGTCTAATTTCTGCCCTAACAGAAGGGGGCAAAGATGGTCACTTATTTAAGCTCACTTGTTCAACTGTGTTGTGGGGATGGAGGGACACTGCAGACAAATACCGCTGGCATGTGTAGGGAGTGCTCACAGTGGATGGACCACACTGGGCTCGCCACCACACAAGGCAGCATGTATTTCCCAGGTCCACATTGCTCAGGCTCCAGGGTGCTCTGCAACGGCACTGTCCCAAGTGGGCACTGTGTTTCATGCACTTCCCAGGAAGATCCCCTGGAGAAGGGAAAGGTTACCCACTCCAGTATTCTGGCCTGGAGAATTCCATGGGGTCACAAAGAGTTGGACATGATAAGTAAACTACATCTGTGATATACCTCCTGAAGATGCATCACTTGAACCTAATTATGAGGAAAAATCAGACAAATCCACATTTAACATTTAAAGGAACTCTTAACAATCTTCAAAAGAATCAAGGTCATAAAACTCCAGGAAAGACTAAGGGAATGATCCAGGTTGAAGGAGACTTAAGTATCCTGGAATTTAAATGTGACATGTGTGCATGCTCAGTCACTTCAGTTGTGCTTGATCTTTGCAACCCTATGGACTTTAACCCATCAGGCTCCTCTGTCCATGGGATTCTCCAGGCAGGTTTACTGGAATGGATTGTCATGCCCTTCCCCAGGGAATTTTACCAACCCACGGATTGAAGCTGCATCTTCTGTGTCTCCTGCATTGCAGGAGAATTGTTTACCTACTGAGCTACTTGGAAAGCCCCCAAATGCAACTTGTGATTCTAAATTAGATCCTCTGCAATAGAGGACATTATTGAGACATTTGAAGGATCCTATATAGAGTCCAGTAGGTCTCTGATTTTCATAGCTGTATTGTGATTATAGGTGAATGCTTTTGTTTATAGGAAATACACACTAAATTATTCAAGGGTGATGGTGCATCTGGTCAGCAACTCAGAAACATTTTTTCTTTGATGTTCCAGAGATAAAAATGTTCTCTACTATATTACACAATTTTTAAATTATGTGGTTATTTCAAAATAAAAATATAGATTTTTCTATGCCCCATCCCTTGAGATTCTCTTTTAGTATTAGGATCTAGTCTCAGAATTAATCTTTTATCTGATACTCCAGGAGACGTTAATGTACAGCACATTTGATTGTTGTTGTGATCAAAATTGTCTTATCAACAAGTTTGAAGGAACATATGTAATGATTTCTTTGGTATGATTAAATCATGATTAGATGCCATGCCTTAAGACTTTGCTGTATTTTAGAGAGACAGAATATTCTTCCAAAATTCTTCTAGTAGCAGAAACCACTTGATATTTATCCAGGGATGTCTTATATTATAATGCAATAAAAACCTAACCAGACCTTTTCATCAGTGTTAATGCTTTACTTATAGCTAATTTTAAGAGTTATTTCTTATAAGAAATGGGACCAGATAATTACCAGTTACTGCCAGAGTGGCCTTTCATGACCACCTTAATCATTTACCCTGATTCTACAACTACCGATCAATGCAAAGAAATAGAGGAAAACAATAGAATGGGAGAGAGTAGAGACCTCTTCAAGAAAATTAGAGATACAAAGGGAACATTACATGGAAAGATGGGCTTGATAAAGGACAGAAATGGTAGGTATCTAGCAGAAGATATTAAGAAGAGGTAGCAAGAATACACAGAAGAACTGTACAAAAAAGATCTTCATGACCCAGATAATCATGGTGGTGTGATCACTCACCTAGAGCCAGACATCCTGGAATGTGAAGTCAAGTGGGTCTTAGGAAGCATCACTATGAACAAAGTTAGTGGAGGTGATGCAATTCCAGTTGAGCTATTTCAAATCCTGGAAGATGATGCTGTGAAAGTGCTGCACTCAATATGCCAGCAAATTTGGAAAACTCAGCAGTGGCCACAGGACTGGAAAAGGTCAGTTTTTATTCCAATTCCAAAGAAAGGCAATGCCAAAGAATGCTCAAACTACTGCACAGTTGCACTCATCTCACATACCAGTAAAGTAATGCTCAAAATTCTGTAAGCCAGGCTTTAGCAATACGTGAACTGTGAACTTCCTGATATTCAAGCTGGTTTTAGAAAAGGCAGAGGAACCAGAGATCAAATTGCCAACATCCACTGGATCATGGAAAAAGCAAGAGAGTTCCATAAAAACATGTATTTCTGCTTTATTAACTATGCCAAAGCCTTGGACTGTGTGGATCACAATAAGCTGGAATCAAGATTGCCAGGAGAAATATCAACAACCTCAGATATGCAGATGACACCACCCTTATGGTAGAAAGCAAAGAGGAACTAAAGAGTCTCTTGATGAAGGTAAAAGAGGAGAGTGAAAAAGCTGGCTCAAAACTCAGTATCCAAAAAATCAAGATCATGGTATCCAGTCCTATCACTTCCTGGCAAATAAATGGGAAAAAAGTGGAAATAGTGGCAGAGTTTATTCTCTTGGTCTCCAAAATCACTGCAGATGGTGACTGAAACCACGAAATTAAAAGATACTTGCTCCTTGGAAGGAAAACTATGAAAAACCTAGATAATGTATTAAAAAGCAGAGTCATTATGTTGCCAACAAAAGCCTATATAGTCAAAGCTATGGTTTTTCCAGCAGTCATGTATGGATGTGAGAGTTGAACCATAAAGAAGACTGAGTGCAGAAAAACTGATGCTTTTGAACTGTGGTGTTGGAGAAGACTCTTGAGAGTTCCTTGAATGGCAAGGAGATCAAGCCAGTCAATCCTAAAACAAATCAACTCAAAATATTCATTGGAAGGACTGATGCTGAAGCTGTAGCCCCAATACTTTGCCCACTTGAAACAAAGAGCAAATTCATTGGAAAAGAGTCTGATGCTAAGAAAGTTTGAAGGCAGGAGGATAAAGGGACAATAGAGGATGAGTTGGTTGGATGACATTACCAACTCAATGGACATGAGTTTGAGCAAACTCCAGAAGATAGTGAAGGATAGGGAAGCCTGGTGTGCTGCAATCCAGGGGGTCCCAAAGAGTCAGATGTGACTTAGCAACTAAACAACAACAGAAGCAATATCCACTATTGTCTGGTACAGTACATGCCCCATGATTAGTGCTCAATTGTATGTTGAATAAAATGAATGAATCATAGTTCTTTCAGGTTTTCTGCAGTAATTCTCCTCTTCTCAATGAAACATCAAGACACTGATGTTTATTTATTCATTGGTTGGAATATTTTTTTTTCCATATAAAGTATCTAGCTTTTTAAATCAGAAAGATACCCAAAGCCATCAGATTTAATTTGGAACTTAGGAAAGAACAGTAGCTACTTTGGTTGGTTTTAATCATCACTTTGTGTCTCATCAACATAAAGTAGTTGGAATAAACTTTAATGTGTATAATATATTATTATATATTTATTTTCATTAAAATATCAATATTTGCTCAACACCTGTTTCATGGAAAGGGATAAATAGTGCTCATCTAGAGATATGTTAACTATAGTGGAATCACTAAAGTTCTTGGAGTCCCCAAAGGATGAATTCAGCACATATACATCTAGAGAGTATCAAAAGAATTATTTCAAGTTTGGTGAACTGGGAAGAGAGGCTTTTAGCACAGTTGTAGCTGTAGACTCATGCATGAAAGAATCCTAGGATATGAGAGAAGATTGTATTTCTTAGAAATCCTGAGGTTATTAGGCCTTAATCACATACAATAGATAGAACAATCAATTCCTCAAGGTTTAGAGTAGTACCATCAAACTTGCTTGAAAGTTTTTTAAATGATTGGACTATTTTGGTTGGGGGGTTATGCTTAAGCTTTCAAACAGTCAAAGAGTTACTCTTATTAATTGCCTGTATTAAGGATGCTGGAATTAGGGGTGTTTGCAACACTAAGTAAAGTGTTCCTAAAAGAAATTTAAAAGTAAAACAATATTTAAATACAGATGACACCATTTATTGAAATTTAAATTTACAAATGAAGTTTATAAAACAAAAGGCAAATTTGGATTCAGAAACAAATAGGATCTTTTCACTATTATGCCAAATACATATATTTTTTGCAAATTGATTTGCTAGAAAAAAATTTTAGCATTTTTGCAGTACACCTTACACATCATTGTAATTTATCAGAAAATATATGCCTAATGAGGATAACAAAGTGATATTTCCCATCAACAAGTTTTATCAGACACAAATATTAACATGGTAATCTTGCAGAAGCCTTTGACTGTGTGGATCACAATAAACTGCGGAAAATTCTGAAAGAGATGGGAATAACAGATCACCTGACCTGCCTCTTGAGAAATCTGTATGCAGGTCAGGAAGCAACAGTTAGAACTGGACATGAAAAAACAGACTGGTTCCAAATAGGAAAAGGAGTATGTCAAGGCTGTATATTGTCACCCTGCTTATTTAACTTCGATGCAGAGTACATCATGAGAAATGCTGGGCTGGAAGAAACACAAGCTGGAATCAAGGTTGCCGGGAGAAAGATCAATAACCTCAGATATGCAGATGAAACCACCCTTATGGCAGAAAGTGAAGAGGAACTAAAAAGCCTCTTGATGAAAGTGAAAGAGGAGAGTGAAAAAGTTGGCTTAAAGCTCAACATTCAGAAAATGAAGATCATGGCATCCTGTCCCATCACTTGATGGAAAATAGATGGGGAAACAGTGGAAACAGTGTCAGACTTTATTTTTCTGGGCTCCAAAATCACTGCAGATGGTGACTGCAGCCATGAAATTAAAAGACGCTTACTCCTTGGAAGGAAGGTTATGACCAACCTAGATAACATATTCAAAAGCAGAGACATTACTTTGCCAACAAAGGTCCATGTAGTCAAGGCTGTGGTTTTTCCTGTGGTCATGTATAGATGTGAGAGTTGGACTGTGAAGTAGGCTGAGCGCCGAATAATTGATGCTTTTGAACTGTAGTGCTGGAGAAGACTCTTGAGAGTCCCTTGGACTGCAAGGAGATCCAACCAGTCCATTCTGAAGGAGATCAGCCCTGGGATTTCTTTGGAAGAAATGATGCTAAAGCAGAAACTCCAGTACTTTGGCCACCTCATGCGAAGTGTTGACTCATTGGAAAAGACTCTGACGCTGGGAGGGATTCGGGGCAGGAGGAGAAAAGGGACGACAGAGGATGAGATGGCTGGATGGCATCACTGACTCGATGGACATGAGTCTGAGTGAACTCCGGGAGTTGGTGATGGACAGGGAGGCCTGGCGTGCTGCGATTCATGGGGTCACAAAGAGTCGGACATGACTGAGTGACTGAACTGAACTGAATCTTGCAGAAATACGATAGGAAAAAAGTTGTCAGTTACAATTATTACCACAATTTACTCGAAGAGAAACATTGAACCCTTACAGCTTATATTTTAAGAGTTTAAGTTTCAACATGGTACAAATACAAAGTTGAAAAATTTAGGAGAAGCAATATCTTTTCTAGGAGTTGAAATTTAGTTTTAAAGATACAAGAGGGGAGTTAATTAATTCTTATATCTGTAGCATCAAACATTACTAGTGTTCTAGTTTATAAGGTTTCTAATAAAGTTTGTCTTTGAAAGAAGAGTTCACTTTATGAAAACAGAAAAATTAAACTTTTGATGAAATTTTGTGTATAAATAGAATGTGAAACACAGAACCAACCACAATTGTCAATGTATAAGTCTGGAAGTTAACTGCCCTTTCTATTTTTATTCATAATTGATTAGAACACAAAAGTCAACATTTGGTATATCTATTCCATGGCTTGCAAACTTACCAAGGCAAAGGTTTGTATTATGAATGCAGATGAAGTTGCATTGGAAGGAATTACTTGGGGATTATTTTCTATCAAAATATAAAATAATACTTTTAGGTTGGTGAAGGAAAAATATGTTGTATTTTTAAAACCTCCAGTGATTAAACATAAGTGTTAATAATAGTGTACATTTTTCTTCAGATCCCCTTGTTAATATATGGTTGTGCACACACAAACCTATACATACATGCTCCTGAGAAAGATCCAAAAGTGAAAATATCCACATTGGTGCTACTCTTGGACAAAAGGTCATGGAATGGGAGCAGCAGCTACACCAGTAGGTGTAAAAATAATTTTGATTTTGTCTGTTTTTGAAAAGAGTCCTAATGAATGTTTGCTGTATTTTGCTACAGAAATAAGATTAATTTGGTAGTTTAGTTTTTAAATAGTCATAACCTCTCTGTAATATTCTTAATTTAAATTTTAAGTTAGCAACATATTAAAATCCATGGAGAACGAAATGGAGACCCACTCCAGTATTCTTGCCTGGAAAATCCGATGGACAGAGAAGCCTGGTGGGGTACAGTCCATGGAGTCACAAGAGTCAGATATGACTGAGCCTAGTTAATGGATTTTAGAATAGATAGTGCACATTTTCTGTATTTGCTTTATCCTTAAATGGAGATACCACTTACATCAATTTACTATTATATTAATAATCAAAAACAATTCCCCTTACTTGGTTTTCCTTTTGGTTAGATTTTTTTTCTATAGTTCTATTTTAATACTATAACTGCTTTTGATACTGTGGTTTTCTGAAGTAAAGTTTCACTACATGTATAAGTCCTCAATTTTACTTTTTAATTATGGGCATAATTTGTTCTCAGTTTAGTATTAAAAATCATTTCTAATTATTAGTCAAAATTCAGTGTTCTTAGGTTGTTCTTAAGATTAAAGTTATTTTATTTATCAGCTCATTTTTTTTTACACCAAATGGTCACAATGCCCTGTTAGTTGGACAGTAGTAATTGTCCTGCACAATATGGCTGACTTCTGGTAAATTTTAAATTTAAATAACAGAAGAAGATCAAATCAATATAAAAATGAACAATTTTACTTTCTGTGATTTTTAAATTTACTGTTACTATCTAGTAAAAAGGTGATTACAGATATTAAAACTTTTAATAATAGATCATTTCAAAGATTTATGAGAAAAGAGATATATAAATCTGTAGAATTAGAAAAATTAATCTTCTATTCACACTGAGAACACTTCATGCTTTTCTAGCACCTTGGAAGGAAATTATATGGCTAATTAAGCTAACTATATTATTGTCTTTTAATCAACTTTTCTTTCCAGTACAGAACAATATGCAGAAAAATTTTCAAGTTCTTTCTCTCACTTAGTGCCATTATTAATTTTAGCACATAATTTTCTTATTTTACAGAGGATATATTAAAATATAGAAGTATATATATAAATTTAATCTATCTTTGGTAAGAGTGAGAGAGTTAGAAATGGCTTATTTTCTTCCTTCAACATTATATATTTAGCATTACAACTTTAATTTTTTTCATGAAAATCTCAAATTCATTTGGTGTGAAATTTATGATAAAGTTTTCTTATTCAATATATTGTATACTCTTTACTATCATTTCTGTTGACTTCTGATGATTACTGACTGACTTTAGATAACTTCCTTGGTATGTGTAACCCTAAGACATGGTACAATCTTTGAATATAGATAACAACATATCACTGAAACTTTTGCATTGCCCAGTTTGAACAAACAATATTTAGCAGAATAAAACTGATTCTATAAGTAACTATCGTTACAAATTTCGTAATTATTTTCTTAGACTATATTTGTTTGCTGCTTTATCTTAGTTTAATTCAATTTTTATTATTTTTAATATAAATTTATTTATTTTAATTGGAGGCTAATTACTTTACACTATTGTACTGGTTTTGCCATACATCAACATGAATCCACCATGGGTGTACACGTGTTCCCCATCCTGAACCCCCCTCCCGTCTCCCTACCCATACCATCCCTCTGGGTCATCCCAGTTCACCAGCCCCAAGCATCCTGTATCATGCATCGAACCTGGACTGGCTATTCATTTCATATACGATATTGTACATATTTCAGTGTAATTCTCCCAAATCATCCCACCCTCTCCCTCTCCCACAGAGTTCAAAAGACTGTTCTATACATCTGTGTCTCTTTATACTAGTGTATATATGGAATTTAGAAAGATGGTAATGATAACCCTGTATGCCGGACAGCAATTTTAAAAAAATTTACAAAAACGATGCAGGTAGCCATCTTACCTATACTGTTTTTTGATATAAATATATTTATTTTAATTGGAGGGTAATTACTTTACAATATTGTATTGGCTTTGCCATACATCAACATGAATCCGCCACGGCTGTACACATGTTCCCCATCCTGAACCCCCTTCCCACCTCCCTCTCCATACCATCCCTCTGGATCATCCGAGTGCACCAGCCCAGAGCATCCTGTACCATGCATCAAACCTGGACTGGTGATTCATTTCACATATGATATTATACATGTCTCAATGCCATTATCCCAAATCATCTCACCTTCACCCTCTTCCACCGAGTCCAAAAGATTGTTCTATACATCAGTGTCTCTATTGCTGTCTTGCATACAGGGTTATCGCTATCATCTTTCTCAATTCCATATATATGAGTTTATATCATGTCTTGGTGTTTTTCTTTCTGGCTTGCTTCACTCTGTATAATAGGCTCCAGTTTCATCCACCTCATTAGAACTGATTCAAATGTATTCTTTTTAATGGCTGAGTAATACTCCTTGTGTATATGTACCACAGCTTTCTTATCCATTCCTCTGCTGATGGGCATCTAGGTTGCTTCCATGTCCTAACTATTATAAACAGTGCTGCGATGAACATTGGGGTACACGTGTCTCTTTCCCTTCTGGTTTCCTCAGTGTGTATGCCCAGCAGTGGGATTGCTGGGTCATATGGCAGTTCTATTTCCAGTTTTTTAAGGAATCTCCACACTATTCTCCATAGTGGCTGTACTACTTTGCATTCCGACCAACAGTGTAAAAGTGTTCCCTTTTCTCCACACCCTCTCCAGCATTTATTGCTTGTAGACTTTTGGATTGCAGCCATTCTGACTGGTGTGAAATGGTACCTCATTGTGGTTTTGATTTGCATTTCTCTGATAATGAGTGATGTTGAGCATCTTTTCATGTGTTTGTTAGCCATCTGTATGTCTTCTTTGGAGAAATGTCTGTTTAGCTCTTTGGCCAATTTTTTTGATTGGGTCGGTTTTTTTTTTTTTTTTTTTTTCTGGAATTGAGCTGCAGGAGTTGCCTGTATATTTTTGAGATTCATTCTTTGTCACTTGCTGCATTTGTTATTATTTTCTCCCATTCTGAAGACTGTTTTTTCACCTTGCTTATAGTTACCTTTGTTGTGCACAAGCTTTTCATTTTAATTAGGTTCCATTTGTTTATTTTTGCTTTTATTTACAATATTCTGGGAGGTGGGTCATAGAGAATCCTGCTATGATTTCTGTCGGAGAGTGTTTTGCCTATGTTCTCCTCTAGGAGTTTTATAGTTTCTGGTCTTACATTTAGATCTTTAATCCATTTTGAGTTTATTTTTGTGTATGGTGTTAGAAAGTGTTCTATTTGCTTTCGGTTACAAGTGGTTGGCCAGTTTTCCCAGCACCACTTGTTAAAGAGATTGTCTTTCCTCCATTGTATATTCTTGCCTCCTTTGTCAAAGATAAGGTGTCCATAGGTGCATGGATTTATCTCTGGGCTTTCTATTTTGTTCCATTGATCTATATTTCTGTCTTTGTGCCAGTACCATACTGTCTTGATGACTGTGGCTTTGTAGTAGAGCCTGAAGTCAGGCAGGTTGATTCCTCCAGTTCCATTCTTCTTTCTCAAGATTGCTTTGACTATTCGAAGTTTTTTGTATTTCCATACAAATTGTGAAATTATTTGTTCTAGCTCTGAAAAATACCGTTGGTAGCTTGATAGGGATTGCATTGAATCTATAGATTGCTTTGGGTAGTATACTAATTTTCACTATACTGATTATTCAGATCCATGAACATCTATTAGTGTCCTCTTTGATTTCTTTCACCAATGTTTTATAGTTTTCTATATGTAGGTCTTTTGTTTCTTTAGATAGATATGTTCCCAAGTATTTTATTCTTTTTGTTGCAATGGTGAATGGAATTGTTTCCTTAATTTCTCTTTCTATTTTTTCATTATTAGTGTATAGGAATGCAAGGGATTTCTGTGTGTCAATTTTATATCCTGCAACTTTACTATATTCATTGATTAGCTCTAGGAATTTTCTGGTGGAGTCTTTAGGGTTTTCTGTGTAGAGGATCATGTCATATGCAAACAGTGAGAGTTTTACTTCTTCTTTTCCAATTTGGATTCCTTTTATTTATTTTTCTGCTCTGATTGCTGTGGCCCAAACTTCCAAAACTATATTGAATAGTAGTGGTGAAAGTGGGCATCCTTGTGTTTTTCCTGACTTTAGAGGAAATGCTTTCAATTTTTCACCACTGAGGATAATGTTTCCTGTGGGTTTGTCATATATAGCTTTATTTATGTTGAGGTATGTTCCTTCTATTCCTGCTTTCTGGAGAGTTTTTATCATAAATGGATGTTGAATTTTGTCAAAGGCTTTATCTGCATCTATGGAGATAATCATATGGCTTTTATTTTTTAATTTTGTTAATGTGGTGTATTACAATGATTGATTTGTAGATATTGAATAATCCTTGTTTCCCTTGGATAAAGCCAACTTGGTGATAATGTATGATCTTTTTAATGTGTTGTTGGATTCTGATTGCTAGAATTTTGTTAAGAATTTTTGCATCTATGTTCATCAGTGATATTGGCCTGTAGTTTTCTTTTTCGTGACATCTTTTTCAGGTTTTGCCATTAGGGTGATGGTGGCCTCACAGAATGAGCTTGCAAGTTTACCTCCCTCTGCAATTTTCTGGAAGAGTTTGAGTGGGATAGATGTTAGCTCTTCTCTAAATTTTTTGTAGAATTCAGCTGTGAAGCCGTCTGGACCTAGGATTTTGTTTTCTGGAAGATTTCTGATTACAGTTTCAAATTCCTTGCTTATGATGTGTCTATTAAGATTTTGTATTTCTTCCTGGTTCAATTTTGGAAAGTTGTACTTTAATAAGAATTTGTCTATTTCTTCCAAGTTGTCCATTTTATTGGCATATAATTGCTGATAGTTGTCTCTTATGATCCTTTGTATTTCTGTATTGTCTGTTGTGATCTCTCCATTTTCATTTCTAATTTTATTGATTTGATTTTTCTCCCTTTGTTTCTTGATGAGTCTGGCTAATGGTTTGTCAATTTTATTTATCCTTTCAAAGAACCAGCTTTTGGCTTTGTTGATTTTTGCTATGGTCTCTTTTGTTTCTTTTGCATTTATTTCTGCTCTAATTTTTAAGATTTCTTTCCTTCTAGTGACCCTGGGATTCTTCATTTCTTCCTTTTCTAGTCGCTTTAGGTGTATAGTTAGGTTATTTATTTGACTTTTTTCTTGTTTCTTGAGGTATGCCTGTATTGCTATGAACTTTCCCCTTAGGACTGCTTTTACAGTGTCCCACAGGTTTTGGGTTGTTGTGTTTTCATTTTCATTCGTTTCTATGCAAATTTTGATTTCTTTTTTGATTTCTTCTGTGATTTGTTGGTTATTCAGCAGCATGTTGTTCAGCCTCCGTATGTTGGAATTTTTAATAGTTTTTCTCCTGTAATTGAGATCTAATCTTACTGCACTGTGGTAAGAAAAGATGCTTGGAATGATTTCAGTTTTTTTGAATTTACCAAGGCTAGATTTATGGCCCAGGATGTGATCTATCCTGGAGAATGTTCCGTGTGCACTTGAGAAAAAGGTGAAATTCATTGTTTTGGGGTGAAATGTTCTATAGATATCAATTAGGTCTAACTGGTCCATTGTATCATTTAAAATTTGTGTATCCTTGTTAATTTTCTGTTTAGTTGATCTATCCATAGGTATGAGTGGGGTATTAAAGCTTCCCACTATTATTATGTTATTGTTAATTTCCCCTTTCATACTTGTTAGCATTTACTAACATATTGTGGTGCTCCTCTGTTGGGTGCATATATATTTATAATTGTTATATCTTCTTCTTGAATTAATCCTTTGATCATTATGTAGTGTCCTTCTTTGTCTCTTTTCACAACTTTTGTTTTAAAGTCTATTTTATCTGATATGAGTATTGCTACTCCTGCTTTCTTTTGGTGCCTATTTGCATGGAATATCTTTTTCCAGCCCTTCACTTTCAGTCTGTATGTGTCCCTTGTTTTGAGGTGGGTCTCTTGTAGACAACATATGTAGGGGTCTTGTTTTTGTATCCATTCAGCCAGTCTTTGTCTTTTGGTTGGGGCATTCAACCCATTTACATTTAAGAAAATTATTGGTAAGTATGATCCCATTGCCATTTACTTTATTGTTTTGGGTTCGAGTTTATACACCCTTTTTGTGTTTCCTGTCTAAAGAATATCCTTTAGTATTTGTTGGAGAGCTGGTTTGGTGGTGCTGAATTCTCTCAGCTTTTTCTTGTCTGTAAAGCTTTTGATTTCTCCTTCATATTTGAATGAGATCCTTGCTGGGTACAGTAATCTGGGCTGTAGGTTATATTATTTTATCACATTAAGTATGTCCTGCCATTCCCTCCTGGCCTGGACAGTTTCTATTGAAAGATCAGCTGTTATCCTTATGGGAATCCCCTTGTGTGTTATTTGTTGTTTTTCCCTTGCTGTTTTTAATATTTGTTCTTTGTGTTTGATCTTTGTTAATTTGATTAATATGTGTCTTGGGGTGTTTCGCCTTCAGTTTATCCTGTTTGGGACTCTCTAGGTTTCTTGGACTTGAGTGATTATTTCCTTCCCCATTTTAGGGAAGTTTTCAACTATTATCTCCTCAAGTATTTTCTCATGGTCTTTCTTTTTGTCTTCTTCTGCAACTCCTATGATTCAAATGTTGGGGCATTTCACATTGTCCCATGTCTCTGAGATTGTCCTCATTTCTTTTAATTTGTTTTTTTTTTTTTTTTTCCCCTCTCTGATTCATTTATTTCAACCATTCTATCTTCTACCTCACTAATCCTATCTTCTGCCTCTGTTATTCTACTGTTGGTTCCCTCCAGAGTGTTTTTGATCTGATTTATTGCATTATTCATGATATATTGACTCTTTTTTATTTCTTCTAGGTCTTGTTAAACCTTTCTTGCATCTTCACCATCCTTATCTCCAGGATATTTATCTGTAACTCCATTTTGTGTTCAAGATTTTGGATCATTTTCACTATCATTATTTGAAATTCTTTATCAGATTGATTCCCTATTTCTTCTTTTGTTTGGTTTGGTGGGCATTTATCCTCTTCCTTTATCTGCTGGGTATTCCTCTGTCTCTTCATCTTGTTTATAATGCTGTGTTTGCAGTGGCCTTTCTGTATTCTGGCAGTATGTGGAGTTCTCTTTATTGTGGAGTTTCCTCTCTGTGGATGGGGTTGTATGGGTGGCTTCTCAAGGTTTCCTGGTTAGGGAAGCTTGTGTCAGTGTTCTGGTGGGTGGAGATGGATTTCTTCTCTCTGGAGTGCAATGAAGTGTCCAGTAATGAGTTATGAGATGTCAAAGGTTTTGGAGTGACTTTGAGCAGCCTGTATATTGAAGCTCAGGGCTATGTTCCTGTGTAGCTGGAAAATTTGCATGGTATGTCTTGCTCTGGAACTTGTTGGCCCTTGGGTGGTGCTTGGTTTCAGTGTAGGTATGGAGGCATTTGATGAGCTCCTGTCGATCAGTGTTCCTTGGAGTCAGGAGTTCTCTGGTGTTCTCAGGATTTGGACTTAAGCCTCCTGCTTCTGGTTTTCAGTCTTAATTTTACAGTAGCCTCAATAATTTTCCATCTATACAGCACTGTTGATAAAACATCTAGTTTAATGATGAAAAGTTTCTCCACAGTGAGGGACACCCAGAGATGTTCACAGAGTTAAATGGAGAAGATAGGAGGGAGGAGGGAGATAGAGGTGACCAAGGGAAAAGAGGGGGAATCAAAATAGGTGAGAACAAGCTAGGCAGTAATCAGTTCCCTATGTGCTGTCCGCAGTCTGGAACCCTTAAAGATGTTCATGGAGTTACACAGAGAAGAGAAGAAGGAGGAAGGAGACAGAGGTGGCCAGGAGGAGAAAATGGGGAATCAAAAGGAGAGAGACGGATCCAGCCAGTAATAAGTTCCTTAAGTGTTCTCCACAGCCCGGAACACACAATGAGATTCATAGAGTTGAGTAGAGAAGAGATGGGGGAGGGAGGAGTTAGAGGCGACCTGGTGGAGAAAAAGGAGACCAAAGGGGGAGAGAGCAGTCAAGCCAGTAATCTCGCTCCAAAGTAAAAATGGGTACTGAAGATTGGGTTCTTAAAGATACAAAATTGATAAGAAATACTAAAAAGCAAAGATTCAAAATCTAGAGTAGAGGCTGGATTTTCAAAAATACAGTATTAAAGAAAAAAAAAACAAAGTCACAAAAATTATAAAATGTATATATATATGAAGTTTGCTTTAAAAAATAGTGTCTCTCTCTCTTTTTTTTTTTTTTTGCAAAGTAATAGTAGGTTATAAAAATGAAAATTTACTCTATTAAAGTAATAGAGGACTTAAAAATTAAAAATATTAAAAATTAAAGAATGATAGTAAAAATATATCTAGGACTTTCTCTGCTGTTGTTGTTGGCAGTGTGGGGTTCATTCATTTTTGGATAGTTCCTTGATCCGGCTTATATTTCTCAGAATCTATAGGCCCCTTCCTATGTAGCCGGTACTAACTACAGGGTTTTAATCTATTGCACCTGTCACTTCCAAGGAAGTCCCCTCTGGTTTAGCTTCTTCTGTTTGCTGGTCTCTTCAGTGTCTGATTTCCGCCCTGACACAAAGGGGCAGTGGTTGACCCTTTTTCAGGCTCACTTGTTCAGTCGTTCTGTGGGGAGGGAGGGACGCTGCAAACAAATAACACTGGCTTGTGCTCGAAGTGTCTCAGCCACACTGGGTTTGCCCCTGCTCACGGCATGTGTGCTTTCCGTGTCTACACTGCTTAGGCTCTAGTTTGCTCTGCCAAGAACTGTCTGAGGCCAGCCCTGGGTTGCACTTCCAGGTCTAAGCTGCTCAGTTTCAGGTACTGGGGTAGTCCTCAGAGATGCATACTCGGTTGGGCCTGCATTTTGTGCCCTTCCCTGGTCCAAGCACCTCAGATGACCAGGTGCTTGGTGAGCGTGGTTGCTGCTACTTATTGCCACCCCCGTCCCTGCCACTCAGTTTTCTGGGTGTGCAACTGGCTCACCTTCTCAGGCGGATGTTAACCATCCAGAATCCCAAGAAGTCTTGGTTAGCAATGACACCTGCTTGCAGTTTGTTAGATAATGCCTCTCTGGGTCCATGATTGCCCCCTTCCAGCTCTGGCTGCCCTCACCTGCCTGTCACCAGAGGGGGATGGCTGGTCTGCAGCCGGCTAGCTCTGCTTAGTCCTTTATTCTGAGAGCAGGCCTGAAGGTGTCTTAGGTTAGGGCTTTTCGGGTAGCTCTAGTTAGTCCTTTGTGTTGTGAGCAGGCCTGGTGGTGTCTTAGGTTAGGGCTTTTCGGGTAGCTCTAGTTAGTCCTTTGTGTTGTGAGCAGGCCTGGTGGTGTCTTAGGTTAGGGCTTTTTGTGTGGTAGCTATCCCAGAGTCTGGTTTGCTATCTCAAGTTAGTTCCCTCAGATTGCCCTCGGGTCATTCAGGCCTAGTCCTCACTCTAAGCAATGCAGCCTGCACCTCTCTGCCCAGCCTCTGCTTGCTAGTGGCGGATGCAGACGTCTGCACTGTTTCTCCACTGGAGGAGTTACCGTTGGGCACATAATCTGTGGGTTTTAACTTTTTTTTTTTCCTTCTGGTTATGTTGCCCTCTGTGGTTCCTGGTTCCAAGGCTCACCACAGACTTGGCCATGAGAGTGTTTCCTGGTGTTTGGAAACTTATCTCTCTTTTTTAAGACTCCCTCCCCAGGTTGGAGCTCCATCCCTACCTCTTTTGTCTCTCTTTTTATCTTTTATATTTTTTCCTACCTCCTTTTGAAGACAATCGGCTGCTTTTCTGGGTGCCTGATGTCCTATTCCATCATTCAGAAGTTGTTTTGTGGAATTTACTCAATGTTCAAATGTTCTTTTGATGAATTTGTGGGGGAGAAAGTGGTCTCCCCTTCCTATTCCTCCGCCATCTTAGGACTGCCCACTCTTACATATACTTTTTATATTTAAATTTTAAACCACTAAACATAACACCCCAAATTATATGAATCATGAACATGATGAACACTTACACAGAAGTTATTTTTGTTGTTCTTGATGGTACTGTGATGGTATTATTTTTGTTTTGTTTCAGTGACCATCTTTAATTGTATATCAGTGTTATATACAGTTGAATGCAATGTTTTTCTACTGTCTTTCTTATCACTTGCTGTTTGGTAAATGCTAGTTCTCAATAAGTCATTTTTCAGTTTCCACCTTACTCCTTTTGCACTCACAAAGGAATAGTTCTGTTTCACAAAGTCAGTGTTACAAGAGAGCTTAGAGAGTAGACTTTCAGTTAAAGAGATGAACTGTTTGTTTGTTTGTTTTTTCAGGATTTGGCAGTAACTGAAGTATAGCAGTCTGTATTCTTCCATTATTTCTGTGGTTTTGCCATCCCATGCCAGATTCAGGTTACTCAAATCTGAAATAGTACCCCAGCTTCTGGGTTGTAAGAAGTAGGAGAAAGAAATCTCGCTACTTTTCCTTGTGAGGCCAAGGTCTTGGTTCAACAACCGCAATAAACCAGCAGAGAGTAAAAAAAGGGAGGCTAGCCAGCCTCTTTACCTCTTACCTTGAAAGCCAAATGAAGCCTGTGAGTAGGGAAGAGTTTTCCCTCAGATCATAGATTATCACCCCTTGTACTAGTTCAGATGGTAAAGCATTCAGCTGCAATGCAGAAGACTTGGATTCTATCCCTGGGTTGGGAAGATTCCCTGGAAAGGGAAATGGCAACCCACTCCAGTATTCTTGCCTGGAGAATTCCATGGAGAGAGGAGCCTGGTGGGCTACATTCCATGGTATTGCAAAGAGCTGGATATGACTTAGCGACTAACACACACACACTGTGGTAAGGCACACAATAAGGGGTTAGGTGGTACCTATAATTAAATTGTCCTTGGTTTTGTAAAACAACAGCTAACATTATTTAGGAAAGTTGAAAATTTAAATGTACAAATTGAGTAGTGACCCATATGTTCTAAACCTTTGGACAAAATTTATATTATGTATAAATATAAAGCAATGAAATTATTTTACCCATGTAGTTTATGGGGTGAGTTTCATTACCTTATATAACTTATCTATCTAAAAACATTTTTGAAAATCAGATTTTATAGATAACTATGGTTGCATGATTTGAATACTATACTGATCACCTGGCACATTTAAAAGTGGTCTTCTTTCTTCTGAGAAAGGCATCCTATTTAGTAATTTAGTAAAATATTTCACTAATTTCTCACTTATGTCTTGTATTTTTTTGCAAAACTAGTAATTGGGAAGAATGAGTAAAGTTAATTTCCTTAAAAGACATGTTTTAACATGCAATATTTTAAGTATCCTGTGGTGCTGTTAGTGTTGTTTTACCTGTACCCATATTATTTACATCACAACCACATATACATTTACAGTTTTATAGTTTTGTCTCCTTGTATTTTTAAAGCATCCAGTAAATATTTACAATTTTTCCAGATATGTGTCACAGAAGTAAATATGTATGTTTAAATACTCTTGTTAGTGACTTTTCTTCATAAGTCATATCAGAAATGCATTGTATTCAGGAATCTTCTGCTAAGTCTTCTGGTTCCTTAACTTTCAGTTAATAAACTTCTTGGACATTTAGCTGGATTCATCCAGATAACTTGATAACTGATATCACTTTCATTTGCCCATCAAAATATTCAAGAAAGCCTGAAGTTTGGGGGACTATGAGATATTCAATATTATTTAGAGGTTAGTGGTTATTTTGTTTGGTGACAGATAGACACTATCTCTTTACTACTATATATAGAAATATAGGCTTGATGAAGTAAGTGTTTTACTTCTCCACAACTCATCCCTTCCAATCATATTATTCCACAGATTAATAGAGGATAGTCATTCAGAATAAACTACTAAGTAGATTCCAATCTAATTCCAAAAATTCCTATAAAAGACATCTATAATAAATGCATTTATATGTTTATTTATACATTCTTAATTAAGATTTTTCATTTACTATTTTGGATTGTAAAATTTGACACAGCTCTGTTTTGGTGTTTAGTGTCTTGGTATATTCTTTAAACTATTAGGACAGCTTTGTAAGGTGTAAATTTTTATAATTGTGTTCACCTATCTTTGAGAGTTCAATAAGTGGAGAGGATACAATATGTCTGGAAGTTCCAATATTATTCCTGAGAGTTTCAACATTACCCATGGGTATTCCAATATTACTTCCCCTGGGAAGGCCACCATTTCCTCTAGGAACTTCAAGATTAACCAGGGGGACACCACCTCTGTCCCTGGGAACTCCAGAATTATCCATGGGGATCCTAGCTTTATTAATGAAAGCCCTAACATTACCCATGGGGACTTCACACTTGCTCTTGGGAATCCCAGAATTATCCGTAGAAACCTCAACATGGCCCATGGGAACCCCAACATTAGCCTTGGGGATGATGACATTATTCCTGGGAAGTCTACCATTGCTCCTGGGGAGCATAGGATTATCTCCAGGAATTCCAACTGTATCCCTCATTGCAGAAGATTTCTGAAAACTTGGATTGATAGGAAGATGTTCTCCAGAAGTTGACAAAACGGACTTTTGCCAGGCCTCTTCAATTGTCACTTTCCTTTGCATTTTCTAAAACACAAAGTTAAAAGTTAGTTTTAAATGATTAAATATTGACTTTCATTTTAAGGAAAAACTCCATGAATAGGAATGAGAAACCAATGAACCCAAATTTGATTTCAGTTCAATCATTTTGATGATTTAAAATTATATGACAATAGTATCACAATATGTAATATTTTGTTTAGCAAAATATATTGATAAGTTCTTTTGGGTGAAAAGATGGACAGAGAAAAGTAAAAATCTGGCTAAATAGTCCCACACAATGACCAAGAATTTGGGGTAATGGAAAATATAGTAAGGCATGGAAGGAGAGGAAGAGAGAGATTAAGTAACATTGTGATGGGAGGTGGACTACAGAAGCATATCAGCCAATGAGAAATTATAGTGGTGGGTAGCTGAAGGGCTTTTAGGAACAAGGACATTTAATATTCAATTTTATTTCTTTGGCAGTATGAGAGTTTATTCAGTGGTAACATGAAATCAGAGAGAGTGGTAACCATAGGATGGAAGTACACAGGAATCTGCAGGAATCTTGAGGGGGGAATTGAATGTGAGACTGAGATTGAGCCAATTTTAAGATGAAGTGATTTAAGCTGACTTTGGATTATACTTGGATTTCAATTGCTGATAAAGAACCTCTTGGAGCCCTAAATATGTGTAGAAAAAGAAATAAATTACATAATAGCCAGATTATGATTTCCAGACAAACTCTGGGCTAGATTCCAGATATTGGAACTACCTTTGATAGTTTGGTGGGGCTAATTCTATGAAAGGTTTCTGACTGATGACACCATTTTCAGGAAATTATGGGGAAGGCTACTAACATGAGTTAAATTAAAGATTTCTAATACTATATGGTATCCATAGTAGCATTGTTGTGCATGTTTACATAGCTGTCAATGATAAAAACAAAAATGCTACCTTATAGTTAATAGCAAAGATAAATCTAGGATTTTACATAAAATACATTATAAGCACACTAATAAATACATTTAAATATTTCATTTAATATTATTTTTAAGCAGGAAGAGGCTATAATATTAATCATTCATTTGTCAATATTTTCTAAAGAATAAGGTGCACATATACAGGAAGAAATGGAGAGAATCTCCTCTCCCTCCTTCTTCTTTTTCTTCTTCCTTTTTAAACAATAGGATGAGATCCATTATCTCCTTCATTTTCTAATCTAATCCTCTGTTGATGAGTGTGCTAGGGGGTAAAATGTTCTATTCTATTGGTTAAAAACTATGATGCAATGTCATTTTCTCAAGATTACTCACTTAACTGGAAGTTATTTTTAGTAGAGAATATTTATTCAAAATCTCTTGGACTTCCCTGGTGGTTCAGTGAATAAAAATCTGCCTGCCAATGAAAGGGACATGGGTTTCATCCCTGGTCCCAGAAGGCTCTTCCACATGCTGTGGAGAAGCTAAACCCAGCCACCACAACTACTGGGTCCATGCACTAGACCCCCTGAGCCACATCTACTGAACTCTCATGCTGCAACTACTGAAGCCCATGTGCCTCGAGTCTGAATGCCACAAGAGAAGCCACTGTAATGAGAAGCCTTGCGCACTGCAACTAAAGAGTAACACTGCTCTCTGCAACAAGAGAAAGCCCTTGAACAGCAATGAAGACCCACAGCAACCAAAAATAAAATAAATAAATTTTATTATATTAGAAAACTCCTATTTTCTGGGGTGTAAGATGAGATGGTTTAACCATTATAAAAAATTTCTGAAGTTATAACCAGTCAATATTTAAGAGTGTACTTTCATATGGTTAATACTGGGATCTAATTGAATTATACAACTTAAAGTCAAACTATAACTATCACATATTTTTCTTAGAATAAGCTAATGTTTATTGAAACAAATAGATTTCCAGGTGGTGAGTTTGAAAATAAGTTCACTGATTAAAATCTCCTTGTCTGATATTGTATACAAATGCATATATATGGAATCTAGTAAGATGTTACCAAAGAATTTATTTGCAGGGCAGCAGTGGAGCAGTAGACATAGAGAACAGACTTATGGACATGGGGAGAGGAGAGGAGAGGGTGAGATGTATGGAGAGAGTAGCATGGAAACTTACATTACCATATGTAGAATACCCAATGGTAATTTGCTGTAGGACTCAGGAAACTCAAACAGGGGCTCTGTACCAACCTAGAGGGTTGGGTTGGGAAGGGAGATGGGAGGAAGGTTCAAGAGGGAGAGGATATATGTATACCTATCCACTGAATCATGTTGAAGTTTGACAGAAAGCAACAAAATTCTGTAAAGCAATTATCCTTCAATTGAAAATAAGTCTCCTTGTCTGGAAACTTATATGTGATTAACAAAAGCAGTCATAGCGAGTTTGAAAATCTTACCTCTTATAAGCAAATTGTGGTTACTTGGAAAGAGGAAACATGTCTCCTCTGGGTTAAATGTTCAGTTCAGTTCAGTTCAGTCGCTCAATCTTGTCCGACTCTTTGTGACCCCATGAATCGCAGCATGCCAGGCCTCCCTGTCCATCACAAACTCCCGGAGTTCACCCAGACTCACATCCATCGAGTCATTGATGCCATCCAGCCATCTCATCCTCTGTCGTCCCCTTCTCCTCCTGCCCCCAATCCCTCCCAGTATCAGAGTCTTTTCCAATGAGTCAACTCTTCGCATGAGGTGGCCAAAGAACTGAAATTTCAGCTTTAGCATCATTCCTTCCAAAGAAATCCCAGGGCTGATCTCCTTCAGAATGGACTGGTTGCATCTCCTTGCAGTCCAAGGGACTCTCAAGAGTCTTCTCCAACACCACAGTTCAAAAGCATCAATTCTTCGGCGCTCAGCCTTCTTCACAGTCCAACTCTCACATCCATACATGACCACAGGAAAAACCATAACCTTGACTAGATGAACCATTATTGGCAAAGTAATGTCTCTGCTTTTGAATATGCTACCTAGGTTGGTCATAACTTTCCTTCCAAGGAGTAAGCGTCTTTTAATTTCATGGCTGCAGTCACCATCTGCAGTGATTTTGGAGCCCAAAAAATAAAGTCTGACACTGTTTCCACTGTTTCCCCATCTATTTTCCATGAAGTGATGGGACCAGATGCCATGATCTTCATTTTCTGAATGTTGAGCTTTAAGCCAACTTTTTCACTCTCCACTTTCACTTTCATCAAGAGGCTTTTTTGCCCCTCTTCACTTTCTGCCATAAGGGTGGTGTCATCTGCGTATCTAAGGTTATTGATCTTTCTCCCAGCATTCTTGATTCCAGCTTGTGTTTCTTCCAGTCCAGCGTCTCTCATGATGTACTCTGCATATAAGTTAAATAAGCAGAGTGACAACATACAGCCTTGACGTACTCCTTTTCCTATTTGGAACCAGTCTGTTGTTCCATGTCCAGTTCTAACTGTTGCTTCTTGACATACATACAAATTTCTCAAGAGGCAGGTGAGGTGGTCTGGTATTCCCATCTCCTTCAGAATTTTCCACAGTTTATTGGGATCCACACAGTCAAAGGCTTTGGCATAGTCAATAAAGCAGAAATAGATGTTTTTCTGGAACTCTCTTGCTTTTTCCATCATCCAGTGGATGTTGGCAATTTGATCTTTGTTTTCTCTGCCTTTTCTAAAACCAGCTTGAACATCTACAAGTACACCGTTCACCTATTGCTGAAGCCTGGCTTTGAGAATTTTGAGCATTATTTTACTAGCTTGTGAGATGAGTGCAATTGTGCGGTACTTTGAGCATTCTTTGGCATTGCCTTTCTTTGGGATTGGAATGAAAACTGACCTTTTCCAGTCCTGTGGCCACTCCTGAGTTTTCCAAATTTTCTGGCATATTGAGTGCAGCACTTTCACAGCATCATCTATCAGGATTTGAAATAGCTCAACTGGAATTCCATCACCTCCCCTAGCTTTGTTCGTAGTGATGCTCCCTAATGCCCGCTTGACTTCACATTCCAGGATGTCTGGCTCTAGGTCAGTGATCACACCATCGTGATTATCTGGGTCGTGAAGATCTTTTTTGTATAGTTCTTCTGTGTATTCTTGCCATCTCTTCTTAATATCTTCTTCTTCTCTTAGGTCCATACCGTGTCTATCCTTTATCGAGCCAATCTTTGCATGAAATATTCCCTTGGTATCTCTGATTTTCTTGAAGAGATCTCTAGTCTTTCCCATTCTGTTGTTTTCCTCTATTTCTTTGCATTGATCGCTGAGGAAGGCTTTCTTATCTCTTCTTGCTAGTCTTTGAAACTCTGCATTCAGATGTTTGTATCTTTCCTTTTCTCCTTTGCTTTTCACTTCTCTTCTTTTCACAGCTAATTGTAAGGCCTCCACAGACAGCCATTTTGCTTTTTTGCATTTCTTTTCCATGGCGAAATAGATTAAGGGCCTAGATCTGATAGATAGAGTGCCTGATGAACTATGGAATGAGGGTTAAATGTTAACTCAGGTCCATTTACTTTGTGGCTCCTTCCATCACTATATCATGGCAAGCTGTGACTGTGCTGCCTCTGGAGCTTAGGGCACTGGGGAAGCAGTGGGAAAGGTCCTTGCTAAATATGGAGATGGTGACCCCTGAGCAAGATGGTTGTGTGATTTTCCTCTTCTGGTGGTAGCTGCAGGTAGTCAGTCTCTCTCCTCTCTAAGAGTAGTTTGGAGTATGTGGATTCCTTCACTGTTCAGTGGTGCCTCTAAAAGCTCTTCTTAGGAACCCCGGAAAATGGGTCTTTCTCTAAAAGGGTACGTGCTTCTTGCTACTTTCAGGTCATCACTTCCCGGGGACTTTACATTTTCTGGAGATTTCAGCAATAGATTTCTTGGGGTCCTTGGATGACTGTTTTCTGAGGATGGTGAACATTTAATTATTAAAGCCTTCAGGTGTATAAGCTCAGTGAATTTCGAAGTTGAAATTTCAACATCACCCAGCTCCTTGTTTCCAGACACACCAGCAACAAGTATTGTGCCTTTCTCCCTTTTCTCTGGACTGGAAACTCTTGTAACTTCTAAGAGTTGAGATTCTGTGACCCTTGGAGATTTAACTGATATTTTCTCTAGGTGAAGAAGCCATGAAAGTTTTGGTCTTATAAAGGCAATGCTCTCTCTAACTCTTTAGTTAGTGGCAGCAGGGTGTGGGGGGCAGATGTGTAGTTACCATCACCACCTGATTTATAATCCTTAAGTCTTTCTGATAGATACCTTCTCTGGTGTGTTAATGGGAGACTATGGTTGATTTCTGTTGGTTTTTTTTTTTGTCTTCTGGCCTCTTCCCGAACTTTTGGATCAACAGGATGAAAATAGATGAACACATCAGAAACATCTTGAGCACATCTGTATTGGAAGGTTGGATTTACAGAAACAATCTGAAAAGAAATTCAAATTCAAAACATTATATAATACAATTAAAAAAAAACATGTGATTAAATCACTAATTTTGAAAATCAGACTATGAACGTTTTTTGTTATCTAGAAATACAATGCATTGCATTACATTAATGCTTGTCTTGTTTTTGACACATAGTATCGTAGATCTGTAAGACTAGTATAATTCCAAAATAGACACTATAAACATACTCAGATTACTTACAATCCATTGAGAAATATAAGGACTCTCCCAAATATTTTCTTTCTTTAAGGGATACGTTATTCTAATCTAGTGTTTCCCAGTGTTTCCTAGGACTTTAATCTCATCAATGGCTCCAACACACACACACACAAGATTCCATGGGTAATAATAATTTAGAAAATAGTATATATTCTATCTTATAACTTCATAATATACAGGAATCTACTAAGGCTGTGAGAAGTCTTTCTATTTGATATATATATATATATATATATATATATATATATATATATATATATATATATATATATATATATATATATAACTCACTGTTTTAACCATGCCTTACATTTTCTGTATTCTGATGCTTTGATACCTGGGGCCTTGCTGACTTTGGAAGGACTGCCCTTTACAGGCTTAGCCAAATCGTTGAAAGCATTTACCACTTTCTTGTTCACCATGAACAAGCCTTTCACATACAAATCAATTTACAGCCCATACCCAGCCATTCCTTTTATCAGGCTCTTGAATTCTAGGCCACTATCTGCCTACCTTAATCACCCCAGGACCAGATACCAGATAGCAAGGGACAGCTCCTAGGTCCCAGAGCCTGCTAAATTTATACAAATTAGCCAATCCTAAATCTGCAAACCCTGGCTTGCCTATTTATTCCTGTAGAAACCTCAATTAAGGCTCTTGTCCAGCTTCCCCATTTCCCTCTGCATTCTAACCCATTGTCATGCTTCCTTGTGTGGACCCCCATGACAAGGATGCTTTCTCCTCTTGGAATCTGTAAGTATAACAAACAATCTTTTCAATGGCAATCATCTCCTGATCTGTTGGCCTCATTATACCTAAATAATAAAACGTGTATTAAAACAGTTCACACAGCGGTCAGATTGGTTTGGCCTCAGACTGGAATGGTATACCATTAGACTGTTCTTGACTTACTAACTGGTTCTATCAGACTTCCTGGGATAGTGTCTCTGCTTGTTGACATGCTCTTGTGCTATGGGTCTGATTACTGTTCCATTTATTGGGAGTTGCCATGAGTTCTCAGCCTAAAATTTGGAATTCAAAAGCTGACTCATCCCCAGGTTCTGGTCTGAGCTTAGTCAATTCTGTAGATACCGAGACTGTACTTGTGAAAGGACACCTTTATATTGATTGGCTAAGCTTATGAAAGGCTCCTCTGAAGAAAGTGAGATATGACCTCCCTTCAAGTATTATGGGATGGACCTGATTAGTTGATCAGGCAACAAAGACAAGTGGTAGAGGAAACTGGGTTGCTATTTTCCTATATATTTCAGCCTGACCTGTTGAGTGGAAGGAAAATACTACTCAGAGGTACTTGTGTGTTTTTAGAAACACATAGAGTCAGTGTGAGGACGTTCACCTATGGCACCCCCCAAAATGTGTAATTCTGGACATAAACTTTTATGTTGCTGCATGCCTTGCTGCTGTTGCAATTTGTCCCCTCACCCAGTAGGGCACAAGGATATTTGTCATCCTTGGATACAAGTGGCACATGCATAATGAAAAAGGAGAAGGGACACTTTATCCCTCAGTTCAGTTCAGTCACTCAGTTGTGTCCAACTCTTTGCGACCCCATGGACTGCAGCACACCAGGCTTCCCTGTCCATCACCAACTCCTGGATGATCACATACTCAAACTCATGTCTATCACATTGGTGATGCCATCCAACCATCTCATCCTTTGTTATTCCCCTCTCCT
This sequence comes from Bos indicus, assembly GCF_029378745.1. Lineage (NCBI taxonomy): Eukaryota > Metazoa > Chordata > Mammalia > Artiodactyla > Bovidae > Bos > Bos indicus. Next base: position 73,180,589 of record NC_091789.1, read on the forward strand.
CTGTCCTTCAATCTTTCTCAGCATCAGAGTCTTTTCCAATGAGTCAGTTCTTCACATCAGGTGGCCAAAGTATTGGAGTTTCAGCTTTAGCATCAGTCCTTCCAATGAATATTCAGGACTGATTTCCTTTAGCATGGACTGGTTGGATCTCCTTACAGTCCAAGGGACTCTAAAGAGTCTTCTCCAACACCACAGTTCAAAAGCATCAATTCTTCGGTGCTCAGCTTTCTTTATGGCCCAACTCTCACATCCATATATGACTACTGGAAAAACCACAGCTTTGACTAGACAGATCTTTGCTGGCAAAGTAATGTCTCTGCTTTTTAATATGCTGTCTATGTTGGTCAGAGCTTTTCTTCCAAGGAGCAAGCATTGTGATTTTGGAGCCCCCCAAAATAAATTCTCTCACTGTTTCCATTGTTTCCCCATTTATTTGCCATGAAATGATGGGACCAGAAGCCATGATCTTAGTTTTCTGAATGTTTAGTTTTAAGCCCACTTTTTCACCCTCTTTCTTTCACTTTCATCAAGAGGCTCTTTAGTTCTTTTTCGCTTTCTGTCTTAAGGGTGGTGTCATCTGCATATCTGAGGTTATTGATATTTCTCCCAGCAATCTTGATTCCAGCTTGTGCTTCATCCAGGCTTTATCCCTGCCCCACCTAAAACCCCCAAGTAGGTCATGCAACTGATTCAGTATATAAAATGCCTATTGAGCACTGTTGCTCACTAGCACACCTAGGGCCTTACATTCAAAATCTAGAGACTCAAAGTTATGGATAAGGCCACTGTTACTCTCATGAAAGTGGATCCAAGCACCTCAAAGTTCAATTAAGACACCTTAGAAAGGGAGGCGCTTATCTATGAACAGGGTGACTCAGGGCTACCAGAAGTTTATCCAATAAAAAACACTTTAAAGATAAAAATTGGGGGACAGATGGAAGAGAAAAATACAGAGAGAAGAAAAGAAAGAAATTTCATCCACCTAGATATATAAGCTATTTGAAAAGATTTTGTTAAAAAAATAATGAGAAGGGACTGATATTTCAAGCAAGGGGTTAACTTTGTGATAGTTCTCTGGATTCAAATCCCAATTCTAGGAAAATGAACTGGGAAAATGAAACAAGAAATGGCTGCTTAGAGGAGGCCACCAGGCCCCTTCCTTCTCCCCCCTTTTCCTGTAATCACCTAGAAAGTCCACACTATGAGTTAATAGCCAAAGACAGAAACTAGAAACTGCAGCTGTAAGCAACTAGAAGCCCAATTTAAAGAAACAGAAAATAAAACAAAAAAACAAACCCAACTATATATAAGCAGAGAAAGTAAAAGGTAAAAAATAATATAAAAATATATTTTAATATATATAATGTGTTTTAGCATTTATATATTAAATCACATATATGTGTATCTTTCTACCTAACTACCTATTTAGTTAGGTAGGGTTATATGAGCACTCATAATTTGATCCAATTGGAAACCTAAAATTTACTAAAATGATTTATATAAAAAATTAAAAAAAAACTTATGCAGAAATATATGCTTACACAGAAATGAAATAAATGGCAGCAATGATACAGGGAATGGGAGACAGGAATTAGGATTATTTTGTTATTATAAGGTACTCATACTACCAGTAAATTGGTATAGTGTTATTTGAAATTGGAAGTGTTATTAGTTGTGAATGTATTGCAAACTCTAGGGCAACCACTAAAAAAAAAAAAAAAAAGAAGAAGAAGAAGAAGAGAAAAATCATATAAAATGCCCCAAGGGCGAGGGTGGGATGATTTGGGAGAATGGCATTGAAACATGTGTATTATCATATGTGAAATTAATCACCAGTCCAGGTTCAATGCATGATACAGGATGCTCGGGGCTGGTGCACTGGGATGACCCAGAGGGATGGTATGGGGAGGCAGGTGGGAAGGTGTTTCAGAATGGGGAACACATGTACACCCATGGCGGATTCATGTCAATGTATGGCAAAACCAATACAATATTGTAAAGTAATTAGTCTCCAATTAAAATAAATAAATTTAAATTACAACAAACAAACAAATAAAAAATCCTACAACAGGCAGAAAAAGAGATAAAGACAAAGAATAATGGCAACCACTAGAGAACAGTGACAAACATGGTGTGTATTAATCCAACTATAATACTAATCACTTTGAACCTCAATAGTCTAAATTCACCAATTAAAAGACAGAGGTTGTTAAAGTGGATCAAAAAGCAAGACCTACATATATATTGTCTACAAAAAACTCACTTTAAAAATACATATAGATTAAAAGTAAATGGTTCAAGAAAAAAATGCCATGCTAATAGTGACTAAAAGAAAGCAGGAGCAGCTATGTTAATTTCAGACAGAACAGACTTCTAAGCAAGGAAAATTATCAGGGAGAAAGAATGGCATTATATAATGACAAAAAGGTCAATTCTCTAAGAAGGCAATTGTCCTTAGCATGTATACACCTACCAAAAGAACATCAAATTGCATGAGGCAAAAACTAATAGAAGTGCAAGGAGAAATAGTTGGAGATTTCAACACCTCTCAACTAAAAAATGGACAGATATAGTAGGTAGATATTAAGGATATCATTGCATTGAACACCATCAATCAATTGGATATAATGGACATATATAGACTACTTCATTCAACAGCAGAATACACATTCTCAAGTTCACATGGGCATGCACCTAGATAGACAACATTCTGGGTGATAAGACACACTTCAACACACTTAAAATAATAGAAATTGTACAATGTCTGCTCCTCTCAGACCACAATGGAATTCAAGAAAATCATTTAATGTCTTCTCTCAGACCACAATGGAACTAAACTAGAAATCAATAACAGAAAGATACTTGGAAAATCCAAAGATATGGAGACTAAACAACACAGTTCTAAATAATAAAACTCAAGAGAAATTTTTAAAAATTGAACAAAATAAAAATGAAAATTCACCTCATCAAAAGCAGTGATTTGAGGGAAAATTATAGCATCAAATACATATATTACAAAAGAAGAAAGATCTAAAAGCAATCATCTTAATTTTCAACTTAAAAAATTAGAAAAAGAAGAGCAAATTAAATTCAAAGTAAGCAGAGGAAAAGATATTAATACAAGTAGAGCAGAAGTCAATGAAGAAAAGAAATCAATAAATAAAACCAAAATCTGATTCTTAAGATCAATAAAATCAATAAATCTCTAGTTCATGTAACTAAGAAAAAAAAGAAAAAGGACACGTGTTACTAATATCAGAAATAAAAGCAGGGATATCACTACAGATCCTATGGACATTAGTAGGATAATAAAGTAATGCTATGAAGAATTCTATGCCCACAAATTTGATGACCTAAATGAAACGGATCATTCCCTGAAGGATTTGATTTGTCAAACTACACACAAAAAGAAACAGACAATCTGAAGAGACCTATATCTATTAAAGAAAATGAATTAATAATGAATAACCTTCCAAGACTGAAAGCACTAGGCCCCAGGTGGATCACTGATGAATTATATCAAAGATTCAAGGAAAAAGTCACACCAACACTTTACAATCTCTTTCAGAGAATAGAGGCAGAGGGAATTCTATAAGGTCAGCATCACCTTAATGACAAAATGAGACAAATAAATTATAAGAAAAGAAAACTACAGACCAAGATCTCTTAAGAACATAGATATAAAAATTATTAACAAAATATTAGCAAATCAAATCCAACAATGTTTAAAAATAATTATATACCACAACAAAGTGGGACTTCTACCAAGTGTAAAAGGCTGGTTCAACAGTCGAAAATCAATTAGTATACTCCAATACAGATTAATTTTAAAAAGAAAATCAATTAATGTAATTCATCACATAGACGGGCTAAAAAAGAAAAACCACAAAATTATATCTATGAAAACTAATAACGGAAACCTCAACTAAAATTGGAGTCAGGAAGGCCTATAGAAGAAATTCTCATCCCTTATCATTTGACATCAGTTACTTCAGACAAGAAGATATCAATTAGAGACCCCAACAGAAAGAAGTGTCAATTACAGATCCCAACTAGTAGAATATACCTTATACTCTCAAACAGGAAGCACAGCTACTTTGCTACTCCTGAAGGAGGAAGAAAGGTTTCTTTCATGCCCAGCAATAAGTTCAGCCAATGGAAATACTGGAGGTCAGCGAATGAAGAGTCATAGTTAATCACTTGAATTCTCACTTTTCTCCAATAAATTTTCAATTTCCTTTTGATGACTTCCTTGTCCCACACTCCTTTCTGTAAAAACTTTCTACTTTGTACAACCCCTTTGAATATCTCTCTGTTTGTTAGATGAGATGTTGCCTGATTCATGAGTTAATACAGTCATATAGATGTTCAAATTATTCAGTTTATTTTATTTATTTATTTATTTTTACCAGATGGGTGATAGAAATGAGATTTGAAGCAAATTTGGGTTGCTATGTTATTTTAAATTCTGCTTTGCATACTTGTTTTTAAGTTATGTCCTTGCTGTTTGTCAAATCTTTGTGTAAATGACATGCTTAATAAAGGTGATGCTAACTCAGTACTCAATACTCAGGCACAGGAGGGCCGAGAGGGGCTACTCCATGTTCAAGGTCAGGAGGGGTGGTGGTGAGGAGATACCCCTCGTCCAAGGTAAGGAGCAGTGGCTTCGCTTTGCTGGAGCAGCTGTGAAGAGATACCCCACGTCCAAGGTAAAAGAAACCCAAGTAAGACAGTAGGTGTTGCAAGAGGGCATCAGAGGGCAGACACACTGAAACGATACTCACAGAAAACTAGTCAACCTAATCACACTAGGACTACAGCCTTGTCTAACTCAATGAAACTAAGCCATGCCCTGTGGGGCCACCCAAGACAGGCAGGTCATGGTGGAGAGGTCTGACACAATGTGGTCAACTGGAGAAGGGAATGGCAAACCACTTCAGTATTCTTGCCTTGAGAACCCCATGAATAGTATGAAAAGGCAAAATGATAGGATACTGAAAGAGGTCGGAGGGGCCCATTAAGCTACTGGAAATCAAAGGAGAAATAACTCCAGAAAGAATGAAGGGATGGAGCCAAAGCAAAAACAATATGCAGTTGTGGATATGACTGGTGATAGAAGCAAAGTCTGATGCAGTAAAGAGCAATATTGCATAGGAACCTAGAATGTTAAGTCCATGAATCAACGCAAATTGGAAGTGGTCAAACAGGAGATGGCAAGAATGAACGTCGACATTCTAGGGATCAGCGAACTGAAATGGACTGGAATGGGTGAATTTAACTCAGATGACCATTATATCTACTACTGCAGGCAGGAATCCCTCAGAAGAAATGGAGTAGCCATCATGGTCAACAAGAGTCCAAAATGCAGTACTTGGATGCAATCTCACAAATGACAGAATGATCTCTGTTCATTTCCAAGGCAAACCATATAATATCACAGTAATCCAACTCTATGCCCCAACCAGTAACGCTGAAGAAGCTGAAGTTGAATGGTTCTATGAAGACCTACAAGACCTTTTAGAGCTAACACCCAAAAAAGATGTCCTTTTCATTACAGGGGGCTGGAATGCAAAAGTAGGAAATCAAGAAAACACCTGGAGTAACAGCCAAATTTGGCCTTGGGATATGGAATGAAGCAGGGCCAAGACTAATAAAGTTTGGCCAAGAGAACGCACTGGTCATAGCAAACACCCTCTTCCAACAACACAAGAGAAGACTCTACACAGGGACATCATCAGATGGTCAACACTGAAATCAGATTGATTATATTCTTTGCAGCCAAAGATGAAGAAGCTCTATATAGTCAGCAAAACCAAGACCAGGAGCGGACTGTGGCTCAGATCATGAATTCCTTATTGCCAAATTCAGACTTAAATTGAAGAAAGTAGGGAAAACCACTAGACCTTTCAGGCATGACCTAAATCAATCTCTTATGATTATACAGTGAAAGTGAGACATAGATTTAAGGGACTAGATCTGATAGATAGAGTGCCTGATGAACTATGAACTGAGGTTCATGACATTGTACAGGAGACAGGGATCAAGACCATCCCCATGGAAAAGAAATGCAAAAAAGCAAAATGGCTGTCTAGGGAAGCCTTACAAATAGCTGTACAAAGAAGAGAAGTGAAAAGCAAAGGAGAAAAGGAAAGATACAAGCCTCTGAATGCAGAGTTCCAAAGAATAACAAGGAGAGATAAGAAAGCCTTCTTCAGCAATCAGTGCAAATAGAGGAAAACAACAGAATCGGAAAGACTAGAGATCTCAAGAAAATTAGAAATACCAAGGGAATATTTCATGCAAAGATGGTCTTGATAAAGGACAGAAATGGGATGGACCTAACAGAATCAGAACATATTAAGAAGAGGTGGCAAGAATACACAGAAGAACTGTACAAAAAAGATCTTCACGACCCAGATAATCATGATGGTGTGATCACTGACCTAGAGCCAGATATCCTGGAATGTGAAGTCAAGTGGGCCTTAGAAAGCATCACTACGAACAAAGCTAGTGGAGGTGATGGAATTCCAGTTGAGCTATTTCAAACCCTGAAAGATGATGCTGTGAAAGTGCCGCACTCAATATGCCAGAAAATTTGGAAAACTCAGGAGTGGCCACAGGACTGGAAAAGGTCAGTTTTCATTCCAATCCCAAAGAAAGGCAATGTCAAAGAATGCTCAAAGTACCACACAATTGCACTAATCTCACACTCTAGTAAAGTAATGCTCAAAATTCTCCAAGCCAGGCTTCTGCAATACGTGAACCATGTACTTGTAGATGTTCAAGCTGGTTTTAGAAAAGGCAGAGGAATCAGAGATCAAATTGCCAACATCTGCTGGATCATCGAAAAAGCAAGAGAGTTCCAGAAAAACATCTATTTCTGCTTTACTGACTATGCCAAAGCCTTTGACTGTGTGGATCACAATAAACTGGAAAATTCTGAAGGAGATGGGAATACCAGACCACCTGACCTGCCTCTTGAGAAACCTATATGCAGGTCAGGAAGCAAGAGTTAAAACTGCAAATGGAACAACATACTGGTTCCGAGTAGGAAAAGGAGTATGTCAAGGCTGTATATTGTCACCCTGCTTCTTTAACTTATATGCAAAGTACATCATGAGAAACGCTGGGCTGGAACAAGCTCAAGCTGGAATCAAGATTGCCGGGAGAAAGATCAATAACCTCAGATATGCAGATGACACCACCCTTATGGCAGAAAGTGAAGAGGAACTAAAAAACCTCTTGATGACTGTGAAAGAGGAAAGTGAAAAAGTTGGCTTAAACCTCAGCATTCAGAAAACTAAGATCATGGCATCTGGTCCCATCGCTTCATGGCAAATAGATGGGGAAACAGTGGGAACAATGTCAGACTTTATTTTTGGGGCTCCAAAATCACTGCAAATGGTGACTGCAGCCATGAAATTAAAAGATGCTTACTCCTTGGAAGGAAAGTTATGACCAACCTAGATAGCATATTCAAAAGCAGAGACATTACTTTGCCAACAAAGGTCCGTCTAGTCCAGGCTATGGTTTTTCCTGTGGTCATGTATGGATGTGAGAGTTGGACTGTGAAGAAAGCTGAGCACTGAATAATTGATTCTTTTGAACTGTGGTGTTGGAGAAGACTTTTGAGAGTCCCTTGGACTGCAAGGAGATACAACCAGTCCTTTCCAAAGGAGGTCAGTTCTGGGTGTTCTTTGGAAGGAATGATACTAAAGCTGAAAGTCCAGTACTTTGGCCACCTCATGTGAAGGGTTGACTCATTGGAAAATACTGTGATGCTGGGAGGGATTTGGGGCAAGAAAAAAAGGGGATCACAGAGGATGAGATGGCTGGATGGCATCACCGACTCGATGGACGTGGGTTTGGGTGAAATCCGGGAGTTGGTGATGGGCAGGGAGGCCTGACGTGCTGCAGTTCTTGGGGTCACAAAGAGTCGGACATGACTGAGAGACTGAACTGAACTGAACTCAGTTCTTTGAGATGATCTCCAATGATATCTACCTTAAAAAAATATAGACTTGTGATAAGGACATCTGAAAGCTCTCCCTATTACCCTTCATTGTTACTCACATGTGGCCTCAAGCCATTTCATACACTTTTCCTCCCATGTGGGACATGACATCAGGAAAGGTGCATCCTGGCAGAGTGTTGAAATCTACTGAATTGGAAAACCTGACTCTTGATCAGAGATGCTTTCTGAGAAAGATCTTGATCAAAAGAGGGGAAATTGTGAAGATTATAAAAAGGAAACAAACCAAAATTGGAACTAGGGAAGTATGTAGAGGGAGCTGTTACACCCTGCCACTCATTACCAATTACCCCAAATAGGAAGAACCATTAATTACAGACCCCAGTCTGAAGAGACAAACGCATTCCCAAACAGGAGGTGCAACTTTACTCCAACAGGAGGAAGATTTTCTTTCTTATTAGCTGCAGGCCTAGCCACTGGAAATGCTGCAGCTCAGACAATGAGAAGCTGTTAGCATATGAACTCTTATTTTTCTCCAAAATAAACTTCTATTTTTCTCTTGTTGACAACTCTCTTGTCCTACCCTTCTTTCTATAAAAGCCTTGCATTTTGTATAACTCTACAAAATATCTTTCTGCTTGCTATGTAAGACACTGCCTAATTTATGAATCATTTAATAATGCCAATTAGATCTTCAGATTTAGTTGAATTTATTAGTATGTAAATATGCAGAAAAAGCACTTGAGAAAATGCAATATACATTCATGATAAAAACTCTCAGTAATCATGAAAACCAACAACTTGCATTCACAGTGACAGCCAGGGGCTTGACAGCTACTGAAGGAGGAAGAATGGGATTGGAGCTCCTCAGCCTTCTTTATGGTCCAAATCTCACATCCATACATGACTACTGGAAAAACCATAGCTTTGAATAGATGGACTTTTGTCAGTAAAGTAATGCCTCTGCTTTTTAATATGCTGTCTAAGTTGGTCATAGCTTTTCTTCCAAGAAGCAAGCATCTTTTAATTCCATGGCTGCAGTCACCATCGGGCTTCCCTTGTGGCTCAGCTGGTAAAGAATCTGGTGATTTTGGAGCCCAAGAAAACAAAATCTCTCACTGTTCCCATTATTTCCCCATCTGTCTGCTATCAATTGATGGGACTGGGAGCCATGATCTTAGTTTTCTGAATGTTGAGTTTTAAGCCAGCTTTTTCACTCCCCTCTTTCACTTTCATCAAGAGGCTTTTTAGGTTCTCTTCACTTTCTGCCATAAAGGTGGTGTCATCTGCATATCTGAGACTATTGACAGTTCTCCCTGCAATCTTGATTCCAGCTTGAGCTTTATCCAGTCCAGCCTTTTGCATGATGCACTCTGCATATAAGTTAAATAAGCAAGGTGACCATATACAGTATTGACATACTCCTTTCCCAATTTGGTACCAGTCCTTTGTTCCATGTCCGGTTCTAATTGTTGCTCCTTGACCTGCATACAGATTTATCAGGAGGCAGGTAAGGTGGTCTGGTATTCCCATCTCTTGAAGAATTTTCCAGTTTGTTGTGATCCACACAGTTAAAGTCTTTAGCATGGTCAATGAAGCAGAATAGATGTTTTTCTGGAATTCTCTTGCTTTTTCGATCATCCAACAGATGTTGGCAATTTGATCTCTGGTTCCTCTGCCTTTTCTAAATCCAGCTTGAACATCTGGAAATTCTCAGTTCATGTACTGTTGAAGCCTAGCTTGGAGAATTTTAAGCATTACTTTGCTGAATGTGAGATGAGTGAAATTTTGCAGTAGTTTGAACATTCTTTGGCATTGCCTTTCTTTGATATTGCAATGAAAACTGAACTTTTCCAGTCCTGTGGTTGATGAGTTTTCCAAATTGGCTGGCATATTGAGTGCAGCACTTTCATAGTATCATCTTCTATGATTTGAAACAGCTCATCTGGAACTCCATCACCTCCACTAGCTTTATTCCAGTGTATGGCTATGTACCATTTTGCTAATCCATATATTAGTTGATGGAAATTTGGGTTGTTTCTACTCTTTGGATCTTTGGACTAACACTGCTATAGTGAAGTGAAGTGAAGTGAAGTGAAGTCGTTCAGTTGTGTTTGACCCTTTGTGACCTCATGGACTGTAGCCTAACAGGCTCCTCCGTCCATGGGATTTTCTAGGCAAGAATACTGGAATGGGTTGCCATTTCCTTCTCCAGGAGATCTTCCCGACCCAGGGATGGAGCCCGGGTCTCCCACATTGTAGGCAGACACTTTACTGTCTTGAGCCTCCAGGGAGCATTCACATATGAGTTTGTAATTTCACTTGGGCATGTACCTCAGTGTAGAATTACTAGGTCATATTGTAATTCTATGTTCTTTTTTTTTTTAATATAAATTTATTTATTTTAATTGTAAGCTAATTACTTTACAATATTGTATTGGTTTTGCCATATATCAACATGAATCTGCCACAGGTGTACATGTGTTCCCCATCCTGAACCCCCCTCCCACCTCCCTCCCCATACCATCCCTCTGGGTCATCCTAGTGCACCAGCTCCAAGCATCCTGTATCCTGCATCGAACCTGGACTGGCAATTCATTTCATATATGATGTTATACATGTTTCAATGCCATTCTCCCAAATCATCCCACCCTCTTCCTCTCCCATAGAGTCCAAAAGACTGTTCTATACATCTGTGTCTCTTTTGCTGTCTCGATTTGAATCAGTTCTAATGAGGTGGATTAAACTGGAGCCTATTATACAGAGTGAAGTAAGCCAGAAAGAAAAACACCAATACAGTATACTAATTCTATGTTTAAACATTTGGCAAACTGTCAGACTATTTCCTCAAATGTCTATACTATTTTCCATTCCAGAGAAGTCTTTTAAAATTGTGTTTAACTTTGAGTTTTATAAACAGAATTTAATATGTAACATTTCAAATAGAACCACTTATTAATATTTGATTGGAACATTCTGTGAGAAAGTACTGTAATCAAATATAGAAGAGTCTCCTCTTATTGTTATCCCAAATAAAACAAAAATAAAGGACTATTGAACAGATAGACATTTTTTTCTTCTAAAAATATCTAATAGTAAAAGGTTAAAAATTTAAAAATTATTTTTTGAGGCTTTAATCTCATCTTCCAGTTGATAATGCAGCATGACATAGTAGCCTGACGTTTGCATTGTGATGCTGTTGCTTTAGGCAGTCTCTTTGGTTCTTCTTATATAGGGTATTGTATTATGAAAGCTAGAGAAAAAATATGAAAAATGGTAGCATTTAGAGTCAAATGCAAACAAAATTTAGTGGCTGTTTTAATTTTACTAGTTTTTTCTAAATTATGTATTTTATGCCCTTTAAAAATCTGAAGGGAATAAATAAAATCCTACCTGAAGCTGTAAATGAGATTCTAAGATGATTTTTTGAATAAGAATTATATGAATTAATATATTATGTGAATAAGAATTTTATTTCTTGCAAATACATTTATTTAGCCCATTTATGCTGATGCTACCAATTCAATGTTCAAACAAAAAAAATTTGCATGTGTTAAAATCCACCTAACATACCAGTTTTCATCATGCTATCTAGTGCAGCAAAATTAAGGGGAAGGTAAGTGATTGTCCTCTTTCATTTGTTATTTTTCTCTATGGAGTCTTCAATTCTATTTTCTGGAAATGGTACTTATATTTTCACACTAAGGTGTTTCAATAAGGAACTGCTTATGACACAAACACACTTTTAAACAACTGAAAATTTGAGTGTTCCTCAATTGACCATGGCTGACCAACACTGAATCAGTACTTACAGTGTGGTTGAATCGTGGCAAGTATTATACTGAATCACAGGAAAATTTCTTGTTAGGTCCAAAATACAGTTAGCATAAGTGAAAGCACCTGTACTTCTATATTCTGTAAGAAAAAACTCGGAGTTTGAAGTGTCTACCCGATGATAACTTGCAGGTTGCTATTTTTATAATAGTTTAAAATATGTGCTATAGCTAAAGAGATGACAAATAAAAAGAGAAACACTTTTAACTAATCTTTTCTTTCTAGTGCATAACAGTATACTCAGTGATGTCAGTGGTTGTTATTTTTCACTAGTCTGGACATTTTGCTTATGTGGCTAGTACTACTGCTATATCCAGGATTTCAGTAAACAACTTGCATTCTGAGGCATCCAATCAACTACCAATCTTAAAATAACGGAAATTGAGGTTGACAATGAAAATAGTGGTTAGTGTTGTATGCAGAGTTTGCACTTTGCCACTCCTTATTATTGTGCATTTGTATGCTGTGTGTTGGCTTCCCAAGTCACCCAGTGGTAAAGAATCTGTCTACCAGTGCAGGAGACACAGGTTCGATTCTTGGGTCAGAAAGATCCTCTGGAGGAAGAAATGGCAAGCCATCCCAATATTCTTGCCTGGAGAATCCTATGGACAGAGGAGCCTGACAGGCCACAGTCCATGGGTTCACAAAGAGTTGTACATGACTGAGCATGCATGCTTGCTGTGTGTTGGTGGAATATTTCAGTAAATAATTAGCTGTATGGAATAGCTCTAAGTGATTTTGTTATTTATTTATTTATTCATTGTCCATTGTTGTTCAGTTGCTATGTCCAACTTTTTGTGACTCCATGGACTGCATCACACCAGGCTTTCCTATCCTTCACTGTCTCCCAGAGTTTGCTCAAACTCACGTCCATTGAGTCAGTAATGCCATCCAACCATCTCATCTTCTGTCAGCCCCTTCTCCTTCCACCCTCACTCTTTCCCAGAATCAGAATCTTTTCCAATGAGATGGCTTTTTGCAAAAGATGTCCAAAATATTGGAGCTAGAACTTCAGTAACAGTCCTTCCAATGAATATTCAAGGTTAATTTCCTTTAGGATTGACTGATTTGATCTCCTTGCAGTCCAAGAGAGTCTCAAGAGTCATCTCCAGCATCATAGATCAAAAGCATCAATTCTTCTGTGCTCAGTCTTCTTTATGGTCCGACTCTCATATCCATACATGACTACTGGAGAAACCATAGCTTTGACTGTATGGTCCTTTGTGGGCAAAGTGATATCTCTGCTTTTTAATATGCTGTCTAGGTTTGTCATAGCTTTTCTTTCAAGGAACAAATGTCTTTAATGTCATGGTTGCAGTCATCATCAGCAGTGATTTTGGAACCCAAGAAAATAAAATCTGCCACTGTTTCTACTTTTTCCCCATCTCTTTGCCATGAAGTGATGGGGCCAGATGCCATGATCTTAGTTTTTTAAATGTTGAGTTTTAAGCCAGCTTTTTCACTCTCCTCTTTCCCCTTTATCAAGAAGCTCTTTAGTTCCTCTTGGCTTTCTGCCATTAGGGTGGTATCATATGCATATGTGAGGTTATTGATATTTCTCCCAGAAATCTTGATTCCAGCTTGTGATTCATCCAGCCCAGCATTTTGCACTACGTACATGTGAGTTAAATAAACAGGGTGACAATATATAGCCTTGATGTACTCCTTTCCCAGTTTTGAACCAGTCTGTTTTTCCATGTCCAGGTCTAACTCTTGTTTTTTGACCTGCGTATGGGTTTCTCAGGATACAGGTAAGGTGGTCTATTATTCCCATCTCTTTAAGAATTTTCCAGTTTTTGTGATCCACACAGTCAAAGACTTTAGTGTAGTCAATGAAGCAGAGGTAGATGTTTTTCTGGAATTCCCTTGCTTTTCCCATGATCCAACGGATGTTGGCAACTTGATCTCTTGTTCTTCTGCTTTGTAAATACAGCTTGTACATCTGGAAGTTCTTGCTCATGAATTACTGAAACCTAGCATGAAGGATTTTGAGCATTGTCTTGCTAGCATGTGAAATGAATGTAATTGTTCTATAGTTTAGACATTCTTTGGCATTTTCTTTCTTTGCGATTGGAATGAAAACTGACCTTTTCCAGTTTTGTGTCCATGGCTGAAATTTCCAAATTTGCTGACATACTGAGTGCTGCGCTTTAACACTATCATCTTTTATGATTTTAAATAGCTCAATTAGAATTCCATACTTTAACTCTGCAATAAAGTTGCATCTATCTTTTTATTAGTAAATATTGGAATTTGGCATCCCATTTATAATTGCTTTTTGATGAATATGTGTAGGGAAAGAGCAAATTAGCCAAGAAGGCATGGTCTTCTCTCACCTCATGGACCCTTACCTCACGGCCTCTCATTATTTCCTCACATTTTGTAAATAATGATTATATAACAGCTGAGATCACTTATAGCACTGCACATGTGTGTCACAAGGCATTCTCTTGGTCATGGGTTGTATGTGGTTGTGATGTGTTATGTTATATATGCTGCTATGGCTGCTGTGCCAGCCAGAAGAGAATAAATGCATCTGCAGTTCCTCGAATTTTCTTCCAGCCTCTTAGCTCATGTCTTACCTACCCAAGGGTTCAGGGAACAGTGCACACAGTGAGATACAGTGAGAAAATTGGCACTATGAACAGGATCAGCAATACAGTTGGCATAGTCAGCAGGACACCCAGCAGGAAGAGGGGACTGAGGCTCCACAGAAGAATAGTTGGCAGGATACCCAGCAGTTAGAAAAGCCTGAGGCTCCACTGGATGGAGGAATCCAGTGGCCATCAGACAGTACGTGGTACTGTGTGGCTGTGATCCTCTCAGCATGGGGTCTGGTGGAAGACTGGGAAGCAGTGGACAGTTAACCAGATCGCACTGTAACACTGAAAATGTGTTACAGGCGGTGAGTTCCTGTTTGCCAAACAAGATGGCACAGACGGCCACTTGCTCCATGGGATAGATTTTCCTGACTGCCCTGAAGGTGAATATGTATATACTCTGGTGAAGTTGGTTGACTTGTGTATGCAGTTTTGGCAAAAGCAAGGGGAACTCTTGGAAGCATGAGTCACAGGGACTCTGGGACACAGGGGTGGACAGCATAATATGTGTTGGGGATGAAATAGAATGGTTGGCGTCTGTGACCACTCACCCCTCGTTAAGACAAAGGTTGTGGACTGCTGGGCGGTTCATACAGGGTGGTCCTAACCAAATGCACACCCTCATGGAATGGATTAATGCTGCCATCCACAGCATGTGGTTGAATGCTGGAGAGCTCCCGGATACTGTGAGTAAATGGCATACCTATACCGACTCAATCCAAGTGGTGAGAGAGCTGGGCATGAAGCAGTCTATGTTTAACCCAAATACCCGAGGCACAGGTGATGATCATTTTACTGGCAGGATGCAAGATGCCATTTTGAACAATGCCCCATCCACCACTTTTGGATCCCTGACTGCTATTCTTGCATCCTATGTGGAGTGCTCCATCTATCGGGTGACGTCAATGTAGCTAGTTTGAGAGAAATAGAGGGACATCGGCAGCAGGCAAAGGGAATTAGAAGTGTGAAGACCCTTAAAGGGGCCTGAGCAGTCAGGGGTCTTCTCTGGGTTATGCAGATGTAAATGTGGGCTGATTTGTGTGAAGGTATACTGTAAAGGCTGTGTCCTATGATGCGCTATTAACCTCTGATTCTCTTGCAGATTTAGCACAGTGTGAAAGCATTTGGAATCTTGTGGGTGGGCTGTGAACACCACAAAAATCCTCTCCTTGAAGGGATGGGCTTAGTGCCTGTAGGGGGGTTTGTGGGCCCTTAATAAAAACCCAGCAGGAGTGGAGTTGCCCCTGTGGAGGCTTCCCTGTGAGTTCAAAAGGACAGATAGTGGACTGGACTTGGCCATGGAAGATAAAGTCATTCTATGTGCAGTGGGAGGCTCTTCTAGCCCCATGAGGGCAAGATCTGCAATATAAGTTCCAGGTGTTATCTGGCATTGGATTTTGCTCTGTACTGGGGATGTAACTGTTGTAGCTACTGCTGTTGCAAGATGTAAATCAAAGGGCCAGGATTACTCACTAAGGAAATACTGCAGAAGATGCACTGTGTGTAGACTGTGAGGCAAGAGACACTGAAGGGGTGGAGTATAGGGAAAGAACAAATTAACTAAGATGGTATGGTCAGGCTCTCTCACCCCATGGCCTCTCATTTTTGCCCCAAATTTCATAAATAATGGTTACGTAACAGCTAAGATCACTTATGGCACTGTGCATGCATGTATCAAAGTACTCACTTGGTCACAGGTTGTGTGCGGTTATGTTGTGTTATGTTATGTATGCTACTATGGCTGCTGTGCCAGCCATAAGGGAGTAAATATGTCTGCAGTTCATATGGCTCCTTGTACTTTCTTCCAGCCTCTTAGCTCATGCCTTGCCTACCATGGGTTCAGCAAACAGTGCCCACAGTGAAATACAGAGAGACAATTGGCGCTATGAGCAAATAAAAATTTTAATGCAGTATTTCTGTGTAAGCATGTGTTTTATTGTCATTTTCTTTATTTTCCAGATCAGCTTAAATGCAAGATTTCTTTTAATTATTGGTAACAATAATGAATACTTGAGAATGTTTTCCATAGTAAGAACTTCTGTTTCATTGCTCTCAAAATCACTTGATAAATGATTCTTCTATTCATGGAAGTGATCAAGTGGTACAAAAAAGATCTTCATGACCCAGATAATCATGATGGTGTGATCACTCACCTAGAGCCAGACATCCTGGAATGTGAAGTCAAGTGGGCCTTAGAAAGCATCACTACAAAGAAAGCTAGTGGAGGTCATCAAATTCCAGTTGAGCTCTTTCAAATCCTGAAAGATGATGCTGTGAAAGTGCTGCACTCAATATGCCAGCAAATTTGGAAAACTCAGCAGTGGCCACAGGACTGGAAAAGGTTGGTTTTCATTCCAATCCCAAAGAAATGCAATGCCAAAGAAGGCTCAAACTACCACACTATAGCACTCATCTCACATGCTAATAAAGTGATGCTCAAAATTCTCCAAGCCAGGCTTCAGCATTCTGTGAACTGTGAACTTCCTGATGTTCAAGCTGGTTTTAGAAAAGGCAGAGGAACCAGAGATCAAATTGCCAACATCCACTGGATCATGGAAAAAGGAAGGGAGTTTCAGAAAAACATCTATTTCTGCTTTATTGACTATGCCAAAGCTTTTGACTGTGTGGACCACAATAAACTGTGGGAAATTCTGAAAGAGATGGGAATACCAGACCACCTTACCTGCCTTTTGAGAAATTTGTATGCCGGTGAGGAAGCAACAGTTAGAACTGGACATGGAACAACAGACTGGTTCCCAATAGGAAAAGGAGTACGTCAAGGCTGTATATTATCACCCTGTTTATTTAACTTCTATGCAGAGTACATCATGAGAAACGCTGGACTGGAAGAAACACAAGCTGGAATCAAGATTGGCAGGAGAATTATCAATAACCTCAGATATGCAGATGACACCACCCTTGTGGCAGAAAGTGAAGAGGAACTAAAAAACCTCTTGATGAAAGTGAAAGTGGAGAGTGAAAAAGTTGGCTTAAAGCTCAACATTCAGAAAACGAAGATTATGGCATCCGGTCCCATCACTTCATGGTAAATAGATGGGGAAACAGTGGAAACAGTGTCTGACTGTATTTTTCTGGGCTCCAAAATCACTGCAGATGGTGACTGCAGCCATGAAATTAAAAGACGCTTACTCCTTGGAAGGAAAGTTGTGACCAACCTAGATAGCATATTCAAAAGCAGAGACATTACTTTGCCAACCAAGTTCCATCTAGTCAAGGCTATGGTTTTTCTTGTGGTCATGCATGTATGTGAGAGTTGGACTGTGAAGAAGGCTGAGGGCCAAAGAATTGATGCTTTTGAAGTGTGGTGTTGGAGAAGACTCTTGAGAGTCCCTTGGAATGCAAGGAGATCCAACCAGTCCATTCTGAAAGAGATCAGCCCTGGGGTATCTTTGGTAGGAATGATGCTAAAGCTGAAACTCTAGTACTTTGGCCACCTCATGCGAAGAGTTGACTCATTGGAAAAGACTCTGATACTGGGAGGGATTGGGGGCAGGAGGAGAAGGGGACGACAGAGGATGAGATGGCTGGATTGCATCACTGACTCAATGGACGTGAGTCTCAGTGAAATCCGGGAGTTGGTGTTGGACAGGGAGGCTTGGCGTGCTGCGATTCATGGGGTCGCAAAGAGTCGGACATGACTGAGAGACTGATCTGATCTGATCTAGTCTGACTCCCTGGAAGGAAAGTTACGACCAACCTAGACAGCATATTTAAAAGCAGAGACATTACTTCACCAACAAAGGTCTATCTAGTCAAGGCTATGGTTTTTCCAGTGGTCATGTATGGATATAAGAGTTGGACTATAAAGAAAACTGAGTGCTCAAGAATTGATGCTTTTGAGCTGTGGTGTTGGAGAAGACTCTTGTGATTCCCTTGGACTGCAAGGAGATCTAACCAGGCCATCCTAATGGAGATCAGTCCTGGGTGTTCATTGGAAGGTCTGATGTTGAAGCTGAAATTCCAATACTTTGCCCACCTGATGCAAAGAGCTGACTCACTAGAAAAGACCCTGAACCTGAGAGGGATTTGGGTCAGGAGGAGAAGGGAATGGCAGAGGATGAGATGGTTGGATGGCATCACCAACTCGATGGACATGGGTTTGGATGGACTCCAGGAGTTGGTGATGGACATGGAGGCCTGGCTTGCTGTGGTTCTTGGGATCGCAACGAGTCGGACACGACTGAGTGACTGAACTGAACTAATCTGAACAACACTACGGATTATGTCAACTAGTTTAACCGGATCTTGCTTTTTTTCCTTCAGGAATTTGTTATCTAGAGGAATAAAATTAATGTGTGCATAATTACAAAAGAGCATTTAGGTAGAGAAATTTGTATGCAGGTCAGGAAGAAACAGTTAGAACTGGACGTGGAACAGCAGACTGGTTCCAAATAGGAAAAGGAGTTCATCAAGGCTGTATATTGTCACCCTGTTTATTTAACTTATATGCAGAGTACATCATGAGAAACGCTGGACTGGAAGAAACACAAGCTGGAATCAAGATTGCCGGGAGAAAAATCAATAACCTCAGATATGCCAATGACACCACCCTTATGGCAGAAAGTGAAGAGGAACTCAAAAGCCTCTTGATGAAAGTGAAAGTGGAGAGTGAAAAAGTTGGCTTAAAGCTCAACATTCAGAAAATGAAGATCATGGCATCTGGTCCCACCACTTCATGGGAAATAGATGGGGAAACAGTGGAAACAGTGTCAGACTTTATTTTTCTGGGCTCCAAAATCACTGCAGATGGTGACTGCAGCCATGAAATTAAAAGATGCTTACTCCTTGGGAGGAAAGTTATGACCAACCTAGACAGCATATTGAAAAGCAGAGACATTACTTTGCCAACAAAGGTTCGTCTAGTCAAGGCTATGGTTTTTCCTGTGGTCATGTATGGATGTGAGAGTTGGACTGTGAAGAAGGCTGAGGGCCGAAGAATTGATGCTTTTGAAGTGTGGTGTTGGAGAAGACTCTTGAGAGTCCCTTGAACTACAAGGAGATGCCACCAGTCCATTCTGAAGGAGATCAGCCCTGGGATTTCTTTGGAAAGAGTGATGCTAAAGCTGAAACTCCAGTACTTTGGCCACCTCATGCGAAGGGTTGACTCATTGGAAAAGACTCCGATGCTGGGAGGGATTGGGGGCAGGAGGAGAAGGGGACGACAGAGGATGAGATGGCTGGATGGCATCACTGACTCGATGGATGTGAGTCTGAATGAACTCCGGGAGTTTGTGATGGACAGGGAGGCCTGGCGTGCTGCGATTCATGGGGTCACAAAGAGTCGGACACGACTGAGCGACTAATCTCATCCGAGGATCTGATGAGTTAGTCAGAAAAATGTGCTTTGAATTATGACGTGAGAGAGTAAATAAGGAAGTGATAAATAAAGTGTACTGCAATCGTAAAATACCCATTTCCTAAACTAACCAATAAATGATGTATCCAAAAGTTTAAATAATATATATAATTAATTTATATTTCTCTGTTTTAGAGATTAAATTCTTTTGGCACAATTCAGTAATCCTTGAACATATATTAAAAAGTAACCTTTTTGAATTTATTAAATGCATTATACTGAAAATTCTTTTAATCTTTAAATGATACCATATATGCAAAGATATGTTAATGATGAACTTATATTTAAATCATATTTCTGCACTTTTAAAATTTAATTATAATTGACTTACAACATTTGAACTGCTCAAATCTTTAGACTAAAGGGACTTTAAAGTTCTTACCTTCATTAGCAATTGCATCTCCAAAGCAGGAACCATATGCTAACAGTAACATTTGTCCAACCCAGCTGAAAAAAAAATACCCAGGAGAAAAAATTATTTAATAGGAACAGTCAATAATTATTGAATGACTATGATATTTAAAGCACTTATTCTTTTAAAACTTATGTCAACCATAAGAGATAGAAACTATTATTCCCATTTAACATGAGAAAAATGATGTTCAGAGAGGGTAAATAAGATGCTCAAGGTCACAAAGCTAGTATTTGATAGTACTCTTCATCTGGGAAGCCTAGCTCTTGAGTCGACAATCTTCACCACTACAATTCATGACTTCAAGGTGTCATTATAAATATCTTAATATTCAATGGGATATATTTTGACACCAAACGCCAGAATATACATAGACACAATACTTTTTTTAAATTAACAATAAAGCAATAGTACAAATGACCCTTATGTTAAAAAGCAAAGAAGAACAAGAGAGCCTCTTAATGAAAGTGAAAGAGGAGAATGAAGAAGTTGGCTTAAAACTCAACATTCATAAACTAAGATCGTGACATCCGATCCCATCATTTCATGGTAAATAGATGATGAAACAATGGAAACAGTGACAGACTTTATTTACTTGGGTTCCAAAACCACTGCAGATGGTGACTGCAGCCGTGAAATCAAAAGACACTTGCTCCTTGGAAGAAAAGCTATGACCAACCTAGACAGCATATTAAAAAGCAGAGACATTACTTTGCTGACAAAAGTCTGTCTAGTCAAAGCTATGGTTTTTCCAGCAGTCATGTATGGATTGGACCTTAAAATCATGTAAGAGTTGGACCATAAAGAAAGCTGAGTGCTGAAGAATTGATGCTTTTGAGCTGTGGTGTTGGAGAAGACTCTTGAGAGTTCCTTGGACTGCCAGGAGATCAAACCAGTCAATCCTAAAGGAAATCAGTCCTGAGTATTCATTGGAACGACTGAGGCTGAAGCTGAAACTCCAATACTTTAGCCACCTCACGCAAAGAACTGACTCATTGGGAAAGACCCTGATGCTGGGAAAGATTGAAGGCTGGAGGAGAAGGGGATGACAGAGGATGAGATGATTGGATGGCATCACTGACTCAATGGACATGAGTTTTAGCAAGTTCTGGGAGGCAATGATGGACAGGGAAGCCTGATGTGCTTCAATCTGTGGGGTCGCAAAGAGTCAGACACGACTGAGTGACTGAACTGAACTGAATAGTACAAACCAGAATTAAAACAAGTAAAAATTATGAGACAAGGCAAATATAAATTATATAAGAACCTTCTTTAATCAGGAGATTGAAGAAAGCTGCATTATTGATTGTTGGATACTTTCTAATTAACTTTTCATATTATCAACATTAGAAAGCTAAGTACAAATACATGTCAATTAACCTTGTTTATAGATTGGCTTTCAAGCTGAATTAGAACTATCCTGATGGCACCTGTAGAGGCAAGACTCAGTTTTAATTTTCAACTCCTAATATTTATAAATGATGTTATTAAAAATCATGGCAAACATTTTACAAGCTAAAAATACGCTATTTAGATGGGATGCTTTCTTTTAGACAGTACCTGTTAGTAAATTTTACCTGGAAAAAGCTGTCTTTTGATATCTAGGATAGACTCTTTTCCCCAAATCAGCTGTTATTTTGCTTCTGGAAATACTAACAGAATAATATTCGCCTCTCCCTACTGTAATCCAAATACAAATGTTAATGATTCATAATTTATTTCACTTAAATTTAGAAAATGGTGTTTTGGGATTGAAAGAGAAGATGAAAGTGAACATTTTGATTTTTTATATAAATTTATCTATTTTAATTGGAGGCTAATTACTTTATAATATTATATTGGTTTTGCCATACATCAACATGAATCCACTGTGTGTGTACATGTGTTCCCCATCCTGAACACCCCTCCCACCTCCCTCCCTATACCATCCCTCTGGGTCATCCCAGTGCACCAGCCCCAAGCATCCTGTATCATGCATTGAACTTCGACTGGCAATTCGTTTCATATATGATATTATTAAAAACGTATTAAATATTCTAACCAGAAATGGTATTGCCACCCCAGGATGGTCATTGTAATTGCCTCAAAATGTCTGCTTCAATTTTATTTTTTAGCCCCAAATATTTACTATTTTTTCTTTTTAATTTATTGTTTAATTGAAGGAAATTTGGTTTATGAAGTTGTATTGGTTTCTGCTGTACAACAACACAAATCAGCCATAATTATACATATATCACCTCCGTCTTAGGACTTCCCTGGTGGCTCAGACGGTAAAGCGTCTGGCTATAATGCGGGAGACCTGGGTTCGATCCCTGGGCTGGGAAGATCCCCTGGAGAAGGAAATGGCAATCCACTCCAGTACTATTGCCTGGAAAATCCCATGGCAGAGGAGCCTTGTAGGCTACAGTTCGTGGGGTCGCAAAGAGTCGGACATGACTGAGCAACTTCACTTCACTTCATTTCACTTCACCTCACCTCCGTCTTGAGCCTCCCTCCTCTGTCCCCATCCCACCCCTTTAGGTCATCACTGAGCACCAGGCCATACTCCCTGTGTTATATGGCAACTTCTCACCAGCTACCTGTTTTACTCATGGTAGTATATATATGTCCTGGCTACTTTAACTTCACTCTGTATAACAGGCTCTGGGTTCATCTACTAGAACTGACTCAAATTCATTCTTTTTTATGACTGAGTAATATTTAAATGCATATATGGTACCACATTTTCTTTAGTCATTCATCTGTCAGTGGACATCTAGGTTGTTTTCATGTCCTAGATATTGTAAATAGTGCTGCTATGAACATTGGGGTGCATGGGTCTTTTCCAATTATGGCTTTCTTAGAATATATGCCCAGTAATGGGATTGATGGGTCATATGGTAGTTTTATTCCTACTTCTTAAAGGAATCTCCCTACTGTTCTCCATTGTGGCTGCGTCAATTTGAATTCCTATCAGGAGTGTAGGAGGGTTCCCTTTTTACCACATGCTCTACAGCATTTATTATTTGTATATTTTTGTGTGATGGCTACTCTGTCCTTGGAAGAAAACTTATGACCAACCTAGACAGCATATTAAAAAGCAGAGACATTACTTTGCCATCAAAATCTGCCAAGTCAAAGCTATGGTTTTTCCAGTAGTCATGTATGGATGTGAGAGTTGGACTATAAAGAAAGCTGAGTGCAGAAGAATTGATGCTTTTGAACTGTGGTGTTGGAGAAGACTCTTGAGAGTCCTTTGGACTGCAGTGAGATCCGAAGAGTCCATCCTAAAGGAGATCAGTCCTGGGTGTTCTTTGGAAGGACTGATGTTGAAACAGAAATTCCAATACTTTGGCCACCTGATGCGAAGAGCTGATTCATTTGAGAAGACCCTGATCCTGGGAAAGATTAAGGGCAGGAGGAGAAGGGGACAACAGAGGATGAGATGGTTGGATGGCATCACCATCTCAATGGACATGAGTCTGGGTAAACTCCAGGAGTTGGTGATGGACAGGGAGGCCTGGCATGCTGCAGTCCATGGAGTTGCAAAGAGTTGGACATGACTGAGTGACTGAACTAAACTGAATTGATTTTGACTGGTGTGAGGTGATATCTCATTGTAGTTTTGATTTTCACTTTTTTTAATAATGAGTGATGTTGAGTATTTTTTCATGTGTTTATTGGCCTGGTGTGCTGTGATTCATGGGGTTGCAAAGAGTTGGACACTACTGAGCGACTGAACTGAATTGAACTGATATGTCTTCTTTGGAGAAGTGTCTGTTTAGGTCTTTTGTCCATTTTCTAACTGGGCTATTTGTTTTTATGATATTGAGTTGTATGTGCTTATACACTTTGAAGACTAATCCTTTGTCAGTTGTTTTGTTTGCAATTATTTTCTCATATTCTGAGGGTTATTTTTTCACCTTGTTTATAGTTTCCTTTGCGGTGCAAAAGCTTTTAAATTTAATTAGTCCCACTTGTTATTTTTGTTTTTATTTCCATTATCCTAGCAGCTAGGTCATTGAAGATCTTGCTGTGATTTATGGTGAGGAGTGTATGATCTATGCTTTCCTCAAAGAGCTTTATAGTTTCTGGCCTTATATTTGTCTTTAACGAATTTTGAGTTAATTTTTGTGTATAGTGTTAAGAAGTGTTCTTGCTTCATTTTTTAATATGTAGCTGTTTAGTTATCCCAGCACAATTTACTGGAGAGACTGTCTTTTCTCTGTTGTATATTTTTGCCTCCTTTATCAAAGATAAGGTGCCCATTGGTGCATGAGTCAATCTCTGGACTTTCTTTTTCCTTTGGTCTTTATTTCTGTTTTTATGCCAGTACCATAGTGTCTTGATGACTGTAACTTTGTAGTATAGTGTGAAATCAGGAAGGTTGATTTCTCCAGCTCCATTTTTCTTTCTCAAGATTGCTTTGGCTATTCAGGGTCCTTTGTTTTTCCATACAAATTGTACAATTGTTTGTTCTAGTTATGTGAAAAATACCACTGGTAGTTTGAAATGGATTGCTTTGACTCTGTAGATTGCTTGTGTAGTATGGTCATTTTCATAATATTGATTCTTCTGATCCAAGAACATGGTATATCTCTCCATCTGTGTGTGTCATCTTTGATTTCTTTCATCAGTGTCTTATGCATGCTAAGTCACTTCAGTTGTGTCTGACTCTGTATGATGTTATGGACTGTCACCCACCAGACTCCTCTGTCCATGGCATTCTCCAGGCAAGAATACTGGAAGGAGTATAGCTTCCATCATAGGGGTATATTGTCTTTTAAGGTAGGCTTATTCTTAGGTATTATATCCTTTGCTTGTAGTGATAAATGGGATTGTTTCCTTAATTTCTCTTTCTGATTTTTCACCATTAATGTATATTACTGCAAGAGATTTTTGTGTATTAATTTTATATCTTGTGACTTTACTATATTCATTGATTAGCCCTAGTAATTTTCTGGTTTCATCTCTAAGGGATTTGTATGTATAGTATTCCATCACCTGCAAACAGTGACAGCTTTACTTATTCTTTTCCAATCTGGATTCCTTTTATTTCTTTTTCTTCTCTGACTGCTGTGGCTAGGACTTCCAAAACTATGTTGATTAATAATGGCAAGAATGAGTACTCTTCTCTCACCACTATTATTCAGCATAGTTTTGGAAGTCCCTAGCTATGGCAATCAGAGAAGAAAAATAAATAAAAGGAATCCAGATCTGAAAAGAAGAAGTAAAACTCTCAATGTTTGCAGATGACATGCTATTATACATAGAAAACCCTAAAGATACTATCAGAAAATTACTACAGCTAATCAATGAATTTAGCAAAGTCACAGGACACAAAATCAAGACATAGAAATCACTTGCATTACTATACACTAACAATGTATAACTAATCAGAGAAATTAAGGAATAAGTCCCATTCACTATTGCAACAAAAATAATAAAAAATCTAGGAATAAACCTACCTAAGGAGACAAAAGAACTTTATACACAAAACTGTAAGATACTGATGAAAGAAATCAAAGACAGCATAAACAGATGGAGAGATATCCCATGTTCCTGGGCTGGAACAATCAATATTTTGAAATTGACTATGCTACCAAATGCAATTGACAGATTGAATGTGATCCCTATCAAATTAACAATGGCATTTTTCAAAGAACTAGAACAACAACAACAACAACAAAACCTCACAATTCTTATGGAAACATGAAAGACCTTAAAAACCAACGCAGTCTTGAGAAAGAAGAATGAAACTGGAGGAATCAACCTCCTCAATTCAGATTACACTACAAGGCTATAGTCATCAAGACACTATGGTACTGGCACAAAATCAGAAAAATAGACAAATGGAACAAGATAGAAAGCCCAGAGATAAACCCATGCACATATGGGTACCTTATTTTTGACAAAGGAGGTGAGAATATACCATGGGGCAAAGATAGCCTCTTCAATAAATGGTGCTGGGAAAACTTGAGAGTTAAGTGTAAAAGAATGAAATTAGAATACTTCCTAACACCATACATAAAGATAAACTCAAAGTGGATTGAAGAGCTAAATGTAAGACCAGAAACTATAAAACTCTTGGAGGAAACATAGGGAGAGGACTCTGACATAAATCACAGCATAATCCTCTATGACCCATCTCCTAGGAAGGTGGTGGAAATAATGGAAATAAAAAGAATAAACAAGTGGGACCTAATTAAACTAAAAAACTTTTGCACAGCAATGGAAACTATAAATAAGGTTAAAAGACAGCCCTCAGAATGGAGAAAATAATTGCAAACAAAACAACTGACAAAGGATTAATTTCCAAAATAAGCAAGCAGCTCATACAGGTCAATACCAGAAGAACAAAGAACCCAATCAAAAAGTGGGAAAAGACATATACAGACATTTCTCCAAATACATACAGATGGCTCATAAACACATGAAAGATGCTCAACATCACTCATTATTCAGTTCAGTTCAGTTAAGTCGCTCAGTCGTGTCCGACTCTTCGCGACCCCATGAATTGCAGCACGCCAGGCCTCCCTGTCCATCACCAACTCCTGTAGTTCACCCAAACTCATGTCCATCGAGTCAGTGATGCCATCCAGCCATCTCATCCTCTGTCATCCCACTACCAGGCATATACCCCAAGGAAACCAAAATTGAGAAAGGCATTTGTACTTTACATCCTTGGGATGAAGCCCATGATATATGATCCTTTTAGTGTATTGTTGAATTCTGTTTGCTAGTATTTTGTTGAGAATTTTTTCATCTATGTCCATCAGTGATATTTCCCTGTAATTTTCTTTTTCTTTTCTTCTTCTTCTTCTTCTTTTTTTTTTTTTTTTTTTTGAGGTATCTTTGTCTGGTTTTGGTATCAGTGTGATGTGGCCTTGTAGAATGAGTTTGGGAGTTTTACTTCCTCTGCAATTTTCTCCAAAACTTTAATCAAAATAGGTGTTAGTTCTTCTCTAAAGTTTTGGTAGAAATCACTTGTGAAGCCATCTGGCCCTGGGCTTTTGTTTGTCTGAAGACTTTTGATTAACGTTTTGATTTCCATGTTCGTGATTGATCTCTTCACATTTTCTATTTCTTCCTGGTTCAGTTTTGGAAGGTCATATGTTCCTAAGAATTTGTCCATTTCTCCCAGGTTGTCCATTTTATTGGCATGTAGTTGCTCATAGTAGTCTCTTATGTTCGTCTTTCTGCATTGTCTGTTGTAACTTCTTTTTCATTTCTAATTTTGTTGATTTGAGTCTTCTCCATTCTGTCTTGATGAACCTGGTTAGTTGTTTGTCTGTTTTTTTGTAAATAATTTTTTTAATTTTCTCCCTCATTTTTTTTTTCATTTATTTCTGCTCTGATCTTTGTTATTTCCTCCCTTCCACTAATTTTGAAGTTTTTTGTTCTTCTTTTTCTAGTTGCTTTAGGTGTACATTTCGATTGTTACTTCTCTTGTTTCTTGAGTAAGGCTGGTATTTTTATAAACTTACTTCTTAGCACTGCTTTTATTGCATCTCATAGCTTTTGAGTTGTGTTTTCCTTGTAATTTGTTTCTAGATAGTTTTGCTTTCCTTTTTTATTTCTTCAATAATGTGTTGGATATTCTAAAGCATAGTATTTAGCTTCAGTGTAGTTGTGTTTTTTACAGTTCCCTCCCCCCTTGGTTGATATCTAATCTTATAGTATTGTGTTCATAAAAGATACTTGAAAAGATTTCAAATTTTGAAAAATTTCAGAGGCTTGATTTGTGACCCAAGATGTGATCTATTATGGAGAATGTTCCATGTGCACTTGAGAAAACAGTGAAATTTACTGTTTCTGGATAATATGCCTTATAGATATCAATTACTTCCAATTGGTCCATGTGTTTTTTAATGCTTGAGTTTCCGTACCATTTCCTCTCTTGATGATCTGTCCATTGGTGTGAGCGGGGTGTTAAAGTCCCCCACTATTATTGTGTTACTGCCCATTTCCACTTTATCAGTTCAGTTCAGCCGCTCAGTTGTTTCTGACTCCTTATGATCCCATGGACGCCAGGCTTCCCTGTCCATCACCAATTCCCAGAGCCTAGTCAAACTCATGTCCATTTTGTCAGTCCATCATGCCATCCATCCATCTCATCCTCTGTCGTCCCCTTCTTCTTCCACCTTCAATCTTTCCTAGCATCAGGGTTTCTTCCAATGAGTTAGTTCTTAGCATCAGGTGGCCAAAGTATTGGAGTTTCAGCTTCAGTATCAGTCCTTCCAATGAATATTCAGGAATTCAGGACTGATTTCCTTTAGGATTGACTAGTTTGATCTCCTGGCAATCCAAGGGACTCTCAAGAGTCTTAAACACCACAGTTCAAAAGCATCAAATCTTCGGTCCTCGGATTTTTTTATAGTCCAAATCTTAGAACCATACATTACTACTGGAAAAACCATAGCTTTGACTAGAAGGACCTTTTCTGGTAAAGTAATGTTTATGCTTTTTAATATGCTGTCTAGGTTGGTCACAGTTTTCCTTCCAAAGAGAAAGCATCTTTTAATTTCATGGCTGCAGTTAGCATTTGCCTTATGTACTGGGGTGCTCTTATGTTGGGTGCATATGTAATTGTTATGTCTTCTTTTTGGATATTTTCCTTGATCATTATGTAATGTCCTTCCTTGTCTTGTAACAGTTTTTATCTTAAAGTCTATTTTATCTGACTGTTGCTACTTCTGCCTTCTTTTGATTTCCCTTTGTATGGAATATCATTTCCCAGCCCCTTACTTTCAGTCTGTATGTGTCCCTAGGTTTGAGGTGGGTCTCTTGTAGACAACTAATGTAGGGGTCTTATTCTTTTATACATTCAGCCAATCTGCCTCTTTTGTGCAGAGCATTTAATCCATATACATTTAAGGTGATTATTGATACCATTTACTTTGTTGTTTTGGGTTTGTTTTTGTAGGTCTTTTCTTTCTTTTATGTTTACTGTCTAGAGAATTTCCTTTAGCATTTGTTGTAAAGTTGATTCGGTGGTCTTGAATTCTCTTAATTTTGCATATCTGTAAAGTTTCTGATTTCCCCACGGCGTATGAATGAGATCTTAGCTGGACAGAGTGAGTAACCTTGGTGGTAAGTTTTTCCTTTCATCACTTTAAGCTTCTTTTGCCCGTCCCTTCTGGCCTTCAGTTTCTGTTGAATGATCAGCTGTTAATCTTATGGGGAATACCCTTATATATTATTTGCTGCTTTTCCCTTGTGTATTTTAATATTTGTTCTTTGTGTTTAATTTTTTGTTAGTTTGATTCATATTTATCTTGGTGTGTTTCTCTTTGGATTTATCCTATATGGGACTCTCTGGGCTTCCTGGACTTGGGGGCTATTTCCTTTCCCATGTTAGGGAAATCTTTAAGTATAATCCCCTTAAATGTTTTCTCAATCCTTTATTTCTCTCTTCTTTGGGGACCTGTAAATTGGATATAGTGTGCTTAATGTTGTCAGAATTCTATGCAGTCCGTTGCAACTGGCACACTTCTGCACGGTCCGTCACAGGCCGAGAAGAGCTACTCTACATTCAAGGACAGGAGGGGCAGCCATGAAGAGATACCCCTCATCCAAAGTAAGGAGCAGAGGCTGCTCTTTGCTGGAGCAGCAGTGAAGAGATACCCCACGTCCAAGGTAAGAGAAACCCAAGTAAGATGGTAGGTGTTGTGAGAGGGCATCAGAGGGCAGACACACTGAAACCATAATCACAGAAAACTAGCCAATTTAATCACATGGACCACAACCTTGTATAACTCAATGAAAGTAAGCCATGCCCTCTGGGGCCACCCAAGACGGAAGGATCATGGTGGAGAGGTCTGACAGAATGTGGTCCACTGGAGAAAGGAATGGCAAACCACTTCAGTATTCTTACCTTGAGAACCACATGAATAGTATGAAAAGGCAAAATGATAGGATACTGAAAGACGAACACCCAGGTCGATAAGTGCCCAATATGCTACTGGAGATCAGTGGAGAAATAACTCCAGAAAGAATGAAGGGATGGAGCCAAAGCACGAACAATACCCAGCTGTGGA
Source organism: Bos indicus (assembly GCF_029378745.1). Classification (NCBI taxonomy): domain Eukaryota; kingdom Metazoa; phylum Chordata; class Mammalia; order Artiodactyla; family Bovidae; genus Bos; species Bos indicus. The sequence continues at coordinate 73,210,803 of NC_091789.1, forward strand.
TGTGACTGGTGATAGAAGCAAGGTCCAATGTTGTAAAGAGCAATGTGGCATAGGAACTTGAAATGTTAGGTCCATGAATTAAGACAAATTAGAAGTGGTCAAACAGGAGGTGGCAAGAGTGAGCTTTGACATTCTAGGAATCAGCAAATTAAAATGGACTGGAATGGGTGAATTTAATGCAGATGCCTGTTTTATCTACTACTGTGGGAAGGAATCCCTTAGAAGAAATGGAGTAGTCATCACTGTCAACAAGAGAGTCTGAAATGCAGTACTTGGATGCAATCGTAAAAACGACAGAATGATCTCTGTTCATTTCCAAGGCAAACCATACAATATCACGGTAATCCAAGCCTATGCCCCAACCAGTAATGCTGAAGAAACTGAAGTTGAACGATTCTATGAAGACCTACAAGACCTTTTATAACTAGCACCCCAAAAAGATGTCCTTTTCAATATAGGGGACTGGAATGCAAAAGTAGGAAGTCAAGAAACACCTGGAGTAACAGCCAAATTTGGCCTTGGGGTACAGAATGAAGCAGGGCAAAGGCTAATATAGTTTTGATAAGAGAATGCACTGGTCATAGCAAACTCCCTCTTCCAACAATACAAGAGAAGACTCTACACATGGACATCACCAGATGGTCAACACCGAAATCATACTGATTATATTCTTTGCACCTAAACATGGAAAAGCTCTATACAGTCAGCAAAAACAAGACTGGGAGCTGACTGTGGCTCAGATCATGAACTCATTATTGCCAAATTCAGACTTAAATTGAAGAAAGTGGGGAAAACCACTAGACCATTCAGGTATGACCTAAATCAAATCCCTATGATTATACAGTGGAAGTGATAAGTAGATTTAAGGGATTAGATCTGATAGACAGAGTGCGTGATGAACTATGGATGGTGGTTCATGACATTGTACAGGAGACAGGGATCAAGACCACCTCCATGGAAAAGACATGCAAAAAAGCAAAATGGCTGTCTGAGGAGGCCTTACAAATAGTGGTGAAAAGAAGAGAAGCAAAAAGCAAAGGAGAAAAGGAAAGATATAAGCATCTGAATGCAGTTTCAAAGAACAGCAAGGAGAGATAAGAAAGCCTTCCTCAGCGATCAATGCAAAGAAATAGAGGAAAACAACAGAACGGGAAAGACTAGAGGTCTCTTCAAGAAAATTAGAGATACCAAGGGAATATTTCATGCAAAGATGGGCTCGATAAAGGACAGAAATGGTATGGACCTAACAGAAGCAGAAGATATCAAGAAGAGGTGGTAAGAATACACAGAAGAACTGTACAAAAAAGATCTTCATGACAAAGATAATCACGATGGTGTGATCACTCACCTAGAGCCAGACATCCTGGAATGTGAAGTCAAGTGGGCCTTAGAAAGCATCACTACAAACAAAGCTAGTGGAGGTGATGAGATCCCAGTTGAGCTATTTCAAATCCTAAATGATGATGCTGTGAAACTGCAGCACTCAGTCTGCCAGCAAATTTGGAAAACTCAGCAGTGGCCACAGGACTGGAAAAGGTCAGTTTTCATTCTAATCCCAAAGAAAGGCAATGCCATAGAATGCACAAACTACCACATAATTGCACTCATCTCACATGCTAGTAAAATAATGCTGACTCCAATAATGACTCTAATCCCAACTACACCTCTGGACTCCAAAATGGAGCTGGCCCAGACTGCACTTCTGGTCCCTGCAAGGGTGCTGGCTTCAGCATTGATTCAAGCAGTATCATTGGCCTCAACAATGGACTTGGCCCCAACAATGCACCTAGCCCTAACATTAATGAATTTGACCCCCAGAACAATGGTTCTGGACCCCAAAATATAAGACTGCATCCCTTCAGCCCTGGACCCAGCAGCAGTGTCTCTGGCCCCAACATTAATGGCCTTAGACCCAATAATAGCCCTGTCCTAAACAACAATAACCCTGGCCTCAACAATAATAGCCCTAGTCCCAATAATAATAGCTCTGATCTTGAAAAAACCTAATTCTAGCTATAATGCCAGGCTTAGTAATGCTACTAGTCACAAGTCAAGAATCTGTTCCTAGTTATTAGTTATATAATATTAATCAATCTTCCGAATACTTGTGAAGATTAAATGAAATATTTGAAATGAAATGAAAGTACTTGATAGACTGCAAATTATTTAAAAAATCACCTTATTATATTATTAACAATAAGACTAAGCCAATAAACTCCTAAATGACAAGTACAATTCTGGGTTTATTGAGAACTTACTATAAAGTCTTTCTTATGTTTTTGTAGAAAAGAAAAACAATCACCTTTAACAAGAACTTTTTAGCATGCTAGAACACAATCTCTTGAATACAAGTCAAAATATTTAGTATAGGAGTTCAGAAATCCTGAATGTGAATTGTTAAAGGTAACAATTAAATTTTACTATTTAACTTCCATTTGTTTTATAATTTATTCACAATAAAATGCCAGATGAACTTTATCTTTATCTGTTGATTTATTTTGAATTTATTAAGGTCAACCATAAAAAGCTGAAAATTGCATTGTCAAGTTAACTGTTTTACTCTCCGCATGATATTGGATGCAGCATTCTTGTTTCAATACCTGGTCCTGTGATAATTAGTTATGACCATAAAGCAAAAATGAAATTAAAGTTTATACATGACCAGGCTCATGGGAAACAAGAGCAAGAGACAAGGCAGGTCACTTCCACTTGGTGATCTCTGCCACTTTTTGTGAAGAGTGAGTGCATCAGCCGGTATGTTGGAGGACATTTACAAAACAGGCAGAACATCCCTTTGACTCCAAACTTCCAGAAAAAAAGTTGCTGTGAGTGTATAAATAAGACCTGTGTAATCACTGATTCATGTAGCGGCAAAGTATAAGAGACAGAATATATCGTGGCAGAGAAGACTTGAATTTGGAAACTTATTCCATGCCTTAATAACTAGCAAGGCACGTAACTTCTCTTAGCATAAGTCATGGAATCTATAAAATGTGAATATTAGTGAAAGTGAAGTCGTTCAGTCATATCAAACTCTTGCGACCCTATGAACTGTAGCCTACCAGGCTTCTCCGTCCATGGGATTTTGCAGGCAAGAATACTGGACTGGGTTGTCATTTCCTTCTCCAGGCGATCTTCCTGACCCAGGGATCGAACCTGGGTCTCCCGCATTGTAGGCAGATGCTTTACTGTCTGAGCCACCTGGAATATTAATGAAAAGGTTTTTTTTTTTTTTTCTTATAAGGATTAAAAATGCAATTATACAATTAATTTATAAATTTTAAAGTGGCCTAAAATATAGTTACATTAACATATGGCCAGTTTGTAACATAATTTTAACTCTAAGACATTTGAAACTAGCATTTTCATTAGGTAGAGGTATGTGTATATATGTAAATTTAATATACATTTGTTGTCTTGATAATACCATCTTTCCTTGTTATATCCTCATTACTTTTTCTTTAATACCATCTTTCCTTGTTATATCCTCATTACTTTTTCTTTAATACCATCTTTCCTTGTTATATCCTCATTACTTTTTCTTTACATGATATTTGCTCACCAACATATGGACCTAGGATCAGGGAAAGGAATAACATCTAGAAAAAGATGTGTTTTAAATACTTGCGTTATATATTAATCTGAAGGTCAACTTTGTGATTGGAGTAGGCAGTGGCACCCCACTCCGGTACTCTTGCCTGGAAAGTCCCATGGACGGAGGAGCCTGGGGGGCTGCAGTCCATGGGGTCGCTAAGAGTCAGGCACGACTGGGCGACTTCCCTTTCACTTTTCACTTTCATGCATTGGAGAAGGAAATGGCAACCCACTCCAGTATTCTTGCCTGGAGAATCCCAGGGAAAGAGGAGTCTAGTGGGCTGCTGTCTATGGGGTCGCACAGAGTCAGACATGACTGAAGTGACTTAGCAGCAGCAGCAGCAACTTTGTGATTAGCATTTAGCCTGTGACAGGTACTAGGAATAAAAAAATTACAGTAAAAAAGAAAAGAATTTAACGTTCTTGAGAGGTTTTCCAAGATTCTATTGAAAATTAGAATGTAATATTTTCATTTCCTTAGAGTATTTTGCTGGTGGCATTTTTTAAATGAATCTTAAGGCAACATTTATGTATGAATACAGCAATTTCTATTTATAATGTAAAATTGAAGATGTATATCAAGTGCTAAATATAATGATTGTGTGTGTGTGTGTATGTGTGTGCTCAGTTGTCTCTGACTCTTTGAAACCCCATGGACTGTAGCTCACCAGGCTCTTCTGTCCATGGAATATTTCAGGTAAGAATATTGGAGTGGGCCATTTCTTACTCCAGGGGATCTTAATGACCCAGGGATCTAACATGCGTCTCTGGCATCTCCTTCATTGGTGGGTGGATTCTTTACCACTGCACCACCTGACACAGAGTAGAAAGTTAATCTATTGGTCTTAGTTAATTGGTTACTATTATCAGCAGCTATAAGGGATACGTTTAGCTGTGAATATTTATTCCTAGTAGCTCTGAACACATGAACCAGCATAATATAATTGAAATAATTTACCTCACCACACCCACTTTATCAGACACACTCCTCTGTCTTCCTTAAGGAAAAAAAAATACCACTGGAGTTGTGATATTAATATTTAATTTACACCTAGTATTGATAGTCTTGTAAATTAATAGTAATCTCTATATTGTTAATATGTCTAATTTTTCTCAATGTGAGAAATGCCCCACATCCATAGTGTTATGGGTAACATGCTCTATGAATGCAGACTTGCTTTTGAATAGGGAAGGAATAGATGCCTCTGAGTTCAAGTCAGTAAACAGTAATCCAAAAAGAGGGAGGAGGAGAAGGAGGAGGATTCCTGACTTGGAAGATAATATCAATTGGAATTGTTTATTACTCATTAAAAATACTATAATGAGAAAAGAATTAATTTGCAGCAACTAAGAATGTGAGTAAAGATAATATATATATATATATATATCTTCAGAAAATTCTATATACTATCTGAAAGTTTTTAAAGTAGTAATCAATGAATTCAAATTCTAGCATGTGGAATGCCCATCCCTCCTTTCTTTGCTTCTAGTACTATATTTCACAAGTTTATCTTCTATTAAAATAATTTAATATATTGGCAACTTGTAAAATTCCTCATTTATTTCTAGCAAGTAATTTAAACATGGGAACACTTATATGATGAATAATAAATATATTTTCTATGTTTTGCCTCACAATCTGGTTTTCCAAAATAGTTCACTCTCATGCTAGCTTTTTTGTAGTGTTTTAGGCTATGTTGTTTGAAAGATACAGTGAGGCCAAAAAAGAATAGTAATTTAAAGACAGAATTGGCTTTATTAATGAATAACCAAATTAGTGCCATGGAATGATAGATAAAACTGTCCATTGTAGCTTTTCCCATCTGCAATATTTTAATGAATTTTAAAATAATAAATTATCACAATTATGTAAATCAGATGCAGAAAATATTTGACAGTTAAAAGTACTAGAATTTTACTGTTTTCTTGATTGAAGTGAACAAAAATAATTGTACATATTTAAAAGGTTTATGGTAATGGAGGAACAATTCATACAATAATAGGTACTTTCATGTAATTAGCATCACTATGCAGCATGTATATCGAATTTTCAATTTCTTCATAATTCAATTTATAATGATGTTCATTAAAGATTAATTAAAATGACATATGTTGTTTATAATACTGAAATGTTGGGGGTAGGTGAGTTTAAGAGTACAATTGGGAGGTGAAAAAATGTAGCTCTGGTAAAAAGTCAAGTGGTGAGTTTTCATCAATCACTTCCTGGTCTATTAAGATAGATAGTGACTACCATGGAAATACTCTGAAGGAAGAGAATTTCTTTCCTTCCATTTGATTGAGACCCAGATTTCCTCACAGGACATTGAATTCCTTGAGGATAATATGTGTCTAGTTATTTCTTCTATTGCCAGAGCAAGGTAATATTTCAATTCTGAAAAGCATGCCACATTACTTCTGATTTCAAAGCTAAGTGAGCCCTGAGTAATAATACATATTTAATCACCAAATAATATCACTAGTCAAATGATATCTGTCATTTTACTGAACATTCACGCCTTTTCCCTCAACATGCAGGTCTAGTCATTTTTATTAAAGACTTTTATCATCACAAATGCACCAAGCAATTTAATCCATTGCTAATCTAAACTAGGTTCTCATCAACTCCTCCTATATACTGTGGTCCAGTAGCCTATGTGTTGATGTGGGTAATCACAGATCTTTCTCATCCACCCTGCACACCAATATTAGTGTGTTCCCTACAAACACTGTTTACCTAATTCCTTTCCCTTCCTCACATCTCTCTCTGTGGATCTTAATTTCAGAGCTCCTGTTACAGCAGGTATTATAAGTTCTTTTGAATTTTATTTAAGATACATAACTTAAATATCAAGATCTCTCTGGACTTATTTTCTTAGCAATAGCCACCCAAAGGGACTACTGTTTTTAGGTATCATTTATTTTTCGAGATAAAATTTTACCATGTGGCCTGTGGGAACTTAGTTCCCAGACCAGGGATGGAACCTACACTCCTTGCATTGGCCACATGGAGTCTTAACCACTGGACGACCAGGAATGTACCCACATTTTAGTTTTAATTAGCTGGATACAAAGGGAGAACAGGGCAACACATTGCAGGATATGATGTGAAGAGTATGGAAAGTCTTGGTTGGTATACGTGATTCTCTTTTAACTTGCCAACATGTTTTAACTTTTACCATTTCTTTTAACTCACCAACATGTTTTAACTTTTACTGTTTCTTTTAACTCGCCAACATGTTTTAACTTTTACTGTTTCTTTTAACTCACCAACATGTTTTAACTTTTACCATTAGAGATATGTTTAGGAAAATACCAATACTTGATTTTAAAAGGAGAATTTTAAAAAATAAATAAATAAAATAAAAGGATAATTTTAGCAAGGATTCGCAGTGATTCTCAAAATGTTCCTTTCAGATGAACAATGTCAACATCTTCTGGCAATTTTTTAGACATGCAAATTTCAGGCTTCATCCCAAACCTCTTCCAATGCATGTTAAAGTTTGATAACCACTGGGTTAGAGTATTGATTCCCTAGCAGATAACAGTGAATTAAATGAATGGGGTGATATAGGTTAGTCACCTTTGATGGAAGGGAAAAAGACAAAGTCACTGTGGAAATGGAGGGCCTGAATAACACCTTGTCAACTATAGGGCAATGTGAAAACCACATAACATCTAGGGATTCAGAAGAAGGTATTTTAAAAAGGCCAGAAAGATGGCCCTGCAAAAAAATTCTTCCTAATCTTGACTAGGGCTGGTACACGATGCAAGTTAGCTTTAGAAAGCATCTTTCTATAGAATTCTGAAGCTAGCTCTATTTAGAGAAATTAGAGAGATTTCAAAAATTAAAAATTACAGTCTTTATTCCTGCAATAATTTGAAGCTTTTTGCTTTTATTACTGAATATGGACCTTCAGGGTTGAGTAATTCTGCGAATTACTTTCTAGATTACTTTCCTACAAATGTTTCCAAAATTCTAGTGATATTTTTTGATTTTACGTCTAAGACATTTTTGAATATTTCCCTGCATTCTTTGCTTTCTTATATATGAATGTGCATCACATAGTTATCAGCTCTAACACCTGCACTGGTAGACACCCTCCCACATATATGCAATTTTCTACTTAAAATTCTCCTATTTAAAATGAGCAATCTGTAGAGATGTTGTAAAATAGAAACAAGCATTAAAACATTCTCATTCTCACAGATCAAGATTCTGATCAAGTAAATGAATATAAATAGATATATGTTGGTACAGACAAGCCTCTTAGAATTCAATCAAAACACATTTAGGATTTTTTCTATTAATTCACCTTTCCTATGAAGTAGTAGCTGTCAAGGTGTTACCCCCCTGTCCCAATATGTCAGATGGAGATGGATCATTCTTAACAGTAATAGTGGCTCATTTGGGCTTCCCAGGAGGTGCTAGTGCCTGCCAATGAAGGAGACATAGAGATGCAAGTTCCATTCCTGGGTTGGGGAAGATCTCCTGGAGGAGGATATGGCAACCCACTCCAGTATTCTTGCCTGGATAATCTCCATGGACAGAGGAGCTTGGCAGGCTATAGTCCATTGATGGCACGACTGAGACACAACTGAAGCAATTTAGCACATACACAAGCAAGGCGATTATTGGGCTTCCCTGGTGGCTCAGATGGTAAAGAATCTGCCTGCAATGCAGGAGATGCAGGTTCTATCTCTGGGTCAGGAATATCCCCTGAAGAAGAAAACAGCAACCCAATCCAGCGTTCTTTGGTGAAGAATCCCATGGACAGAGGTACCTGGTAAGCTACAGTCTATGGAGATGCAAAGAGTCATACATGACTGAGTGACTAACACTTCCACTTTTGAGAGCAATTATTAGAGTGTGAGGGGAGCAGGCAGCATTACTTCATGGAGAAGGGAGATAGACTAGAATCTAGGGTATAGTGTATGCAGTTGAAATACACCTCCCATGTGACATGCACCCCATGTCGACAATCATGCCCATTATAGTAATACAAATTGACTTCTATCATTTGATGAAGTAGATGTTATTGAGCCTCACCACGGAGAAGGATACTAGTGATATAGATGTCTGAGTAGCTTTGACAATTTCACATCTATAGCTTTTACTAAAAATTTTAAAAGAAATCATCAGATAAAAGCTTACCATGCTCTCTAGACTTGTGTTATCTATACATGGATCTTCTCTTGTTATTTCACATCCCCTAAATAATAAGGTATGTGTGTCAATACTGTTTTATCTAATTATGAATTGTGTCAATATTTTCCCCTTACATTTTTGTCTGTTTTCACTAAAGGATGTCCACGTAACATTCACTGCCTGTTACCAGGTTTCAAATCTTTTGATACTACAGTCTCTAAGGTATCTATGAATCTGTGTGGCCATGGCTTAGTGTTCTATGAATTCCTGGTGACCTACACACATCAAATCCTCTTTGAGAATCAGTGGATACGGTTTGAGGAGTGCCTCCTAAAACCTAGCTGCTGGTTATACTACCCAGTTAAAGGGTTTTTGCAGCAATGTGCCAAGAAATAATCATTATGGTGAACTTTGATACACTTTTAAAGCCAATATCCAAGTTTGTTTCTGTAAGTGCTAGAACGCTGTATGTTTTTCTCTTTCCCTAACTACCCCCTTGGTAGTAAGGATACTCCAAGGGATTTATGAAAGTTCTGATGCAGCAGGAGATAACACATAGCAATTTTATATATCTCTATACATGAAATAAGGATTAAAGAATACACTAATTTTAGAATAAATTTTCCACAGTTGCACATTTGCTCATGCAAATAAATGCAATGGAAATTCTGGATGTATTTAAAATAGCAAATATGTAGTTACTAGTAAGTTTGTCTGCTGTTAGATTCCTACCAATTTTGTAAGATAACACCAGATAAATGTTCCCAAAACAGTGCTTACATCAACTCATAGCCTTAATAAACACATAAACCAAACTCAGTGATTCCCTATTGATCACTGGGTCAACTGTGCATCAATTAACTGATTCATTTATACATTCAATGCATATTCAACAACTACTACTTGACATAGTGCTAGGCAATATGGTGTGTATACATGTATGGTGGATCAAGGTAAGAGGGAAAAAGGGATACATAGAAATTAAATTAGTAGGGTTCCTTCTACCCAGAAGCTTACACTCAAATAAGGAAAATAAACCATATGCCTAAATAGCTACACTATAACTATCCCTGAAGTGAAAAGGTACAATAATATGAATTCCTTACAGTTTCATTTAAAGTTCTCCATAATTTGGTCTTATCTCTGCCATTGTTGGGCTTCCCAGGTGGTGCTAATGGTAAAGAACCTGCCAATGCAGGAGACAGAGATGCAGGTTCAATACCTGAGCCTGAAAGATCCCCTGGAGGAGGGCATAACAACCTATTCCAGTATTCTGGAGAATCCCATGTACAGAGGAGCCTGGCAGGCTATAGTTCATAGGGTCACAAAGAGTCAGACATGACTGAAGTGACTTAGCACACATGTACTACCATTGTTATTAGAACTTCACCAGGTATCTTCTTTTTTAAGGCAATCTGATTTCTTTAATGCAAGGTATATTAATTCTTGCTACTCTGCCTTCTGTGCTATTTTCCCATCTAGATCATCATCCTCCATTGCTTTCTAGACTTTTGAAGACTGTTATTCATTTCCTCCATGAGGTCTAGAGAGAAGTTCATTTCATATTTATCTTCTTTATCCTTGACAACTGATACCTTTAACAATACTTATGCCAAAATAATAGTACTGAATATATATTCTGTATCTTCTAATGATTTCATTAATGAACATCATATCTCTTTAAGTAGGTTATATTCCTTACAGTGGTGACTGTGGCTTTAACTCCTTTTTTCACCTTACATAGAAGGGTATTAGTGTGTTAGTGGCTCAGTCATGTCTGACTCTTTGCGACTCTATGGACTGTAGCCTGCCAGGCTCCTCTGTCCATGGAATTCTCCAAGCAACAAGACTGGAGTTGGTTGCCATGCCCTCCTTCAGGGCATCTTCCCAACCCAGGGATCGAACCCATGACTCTCATGTCTCCTGCATTGACAGGCGGGTTCTTTACCACTAGCACCACCAGTTCATACTTAGTCAAACAAGTGGAACCAAAATGTCATAAATTTTTTAGCAAAGCAAAAATTCATGATTTCTAAAATATATATTTTATTATATATACTACATATAGTAATTATATATATGTGTGTGTGTGTGTTTTAGAGTCTGGAGTCTGTACCAGAGCTAGATTGCCTTATGCCCAGTCCAGTGCTCTTTCATCTCTGGACCCAGCTTATACTTATCTCCTTTGTGAACTATTATTGTAGTTATAATGAGTACCATAGAGTTTAATATTTGTGTTAAACCAACATAATTTGAAGCCCTACTTATATACAAAGCACTTGAGTAGCCACTCCACTCACATTTTCTCATTACATATGGTAACCCTATAAGGTAAACATTTTTATCTCAATTTTGCTGAGAATTAATCTAAGGCTTATAGAGATGCAATAATTTTAGCTCTTAGCAGTAGCAATTACCCATCTTCCCCAAGCACCATGGCAAGCAGACATGCATGCCTTCCTCATACAACCTACACATAGCTTGTGGACAACTTGGACAAAATGGATGCTGTTCTCCAGATATAAAGTATCTGTGCTCTGATCTCTGATTGCTCCTTCTGATCACAGACGTGCAGACAGACAGGTGATGACCATTGTTGTTACATCTTCCCTTATTGTTGCAAGTGCTTCCCTCTCTGCCTAAAATGATTTTCAGAGGATTTTAATGGATGGGGCCCTTCCTCCCTTACCGTCCCCCTTCATTTTTCTCTTTTCTCCCTTTTTTTCCTTTTTTTAAAAATTTTATTTTATTTTTAAACTTTACAATATTGTATTGGTTTTGCCAAATATTGAAATGAATCTGCCACAGGTATACATGTGTTCCCCATCCTGAACCCTACTCCCTCCTCCCTCCCCATACCATCCCTCTGGGTCATCCCAGTGCACCAGCCCCAAGCATCCAGTATCATGCATGGAACCTGTACTGGCAACTCATTCCATATATGATATTATACGTATTTCAATGTCATTCTCCCAAGTCATCCCACCCTCTCCCTCTCCCACAGAGTCCAAAAGACTGTTTTATACATCTGTGTCTCTTTTGCTGTCTTGTATACAGGGTTATTGTTACCATCTTTCTAAATTCCATATATATGCATTAGTATACTGTATTGGTGTTTTTCTTTCTGGCTTACTTCACTCTGTATAATAGGCTCCAGTTTCATCCACCTCATTAGAACTGATTCAAATGTATTCTTTTGAATGGCTGAGTAATACTCCATTGTGTATATGTACCACAGCTTTCTTCTCCATTCATCTGCTGATGGACATCTAGGTTGCTTCCATGTCCTGGCTATTATAAACAGTGCTGCAATGAACATTGGGGTACACGTGTCTCTTTCAATTCTGGTTTCCTCAGTGTGTATGCCCAGCAATGGGATTGCTGGGTCATAAGAGAGCTCTATCTTTTCTCCCTTTTAAGAACCAGACATTAAGGACATACAAAAGCAACTATAGGGGAAGATTAGAAAACGACTACATATCCCCAGGGAAAGGCATAAGCTCAGAAAGATCTATAAGTTTAAACCTCAGGATAATCTTTAAAACAGAGACTGGCTACAAATATTACAATAAATAAAACAAGAGCAAAACTCAACCAACCCTGAATGAGACTATTGTACAATCGTTATGTCATGTCTGACTCTTTGCGACCCCATGGACTGCAGCACACCAGGCTCCCCTGGCTTTCATTATCTCCCCGAGTTTGTTCAAATGTCCGTTGAGTCGATGATGCCATTCAATCATCTCATCTTCTGTGCCCCCTTCTCCTGCCCTCACTCTTTCCCAGCATCAGGGTCTTTTCCAGTGAGTTGCCTCTTAACATCAGGTGGCCAAAGTATTGGAGCTTCAGCTTCAGCATTAGTCCTACCAGTGAATATTCAGGGTTGATTTCCTTTAGGATTGACTGACTTGATCTCCTTGCTGTCCAAGGGACTCTCAAAAGTCTTCCTCAGCACTATAATTCAAAATCATAAATTCTTTGGATCTCAGCCATTTTTGTTGTCCAACTCTGTCATCTGTACATGACTACTGGAAAAACCATAGCTTTGACTACATGAACCTTTGTTGACAAAGACTACATGAACCTTTGTTGACAAAGTGATGTCTCTGTTTTTTAATATGCTGTCTAGGTTCATCATAGCTTTTCTTCCAAGGAGCAAGTGTCTTTTTTAATTTCATGGCCGTAGTCACCATCCACAATGATTTTGAAGCCAAATAAAATAAACTCTGCCACTGTTTCCATTTCCCCCTATGTATTTGCCATGAAGTGATGAGACTGGTTTCCAATGTTCTTTGTTTTTTGAATGCTGAGTGTTAAGCCAGTTTTTTCACTCTTCTCTTTTACCTTCATAGACACTCTTTAGTTCCTCTATGGTTTCTACCATTTGGTGGTATCATCTGCATATCTGAGGTTGTTCATATTTCTCCTAGCAATATTTGTTTCAGAATGTGATTCATCCAGCTTGGAATTTAACATGATATACACTTCATATAAGTTAAATAAACAGGGTGACAATATACAGCCTTGATGTGATTCTTTCCCAATTTTGAACCAGTCCATTGTTCCATTTCTTCTTCTAACTATTGCTTCTTGACCTGCACACAGATTTCTCAGGAGGCAGGTGAGGTGATCTGGTATAACCATCTCTTCAAGATGGAAAATATGATTTCCAGAGTTAACACATCATTATATTAAAATGTTTATTTTTCAACAAAAAATCACAAAGCATACAAAGAAACAAGAAAGTTATTAAAAGGAAATTAAAAGCTATTGAATGATTAATTAAAAGGAAAAAAGTCAACATAAACTGTCCCCCAAAAAGACCTGATGGCAGGTCTACTAGACAAAAGCCTTAAAACAATTATCATGAAGATACTGAGAGAACTAAAGGAAGATGTGGAGAATATAAAGAAATCAGTGTATGAACAAAATATAATTATAAATAAAGAGATGGAAAACCTAAAAGTAGATTTAAAAAATCTAAAGCTGAAAAATAAAGTAAATAACTAAAATGAAAATTTCACTGTAGGGATACAAAGGCATATTTTAGCAGGAAGGAAAAAAGAACTAACTAACTTGAACATATGACAATGAAATTACCAAGTCTGTGGATTAGAAAGAAAAAGATTAAAGAAAAGTGAATAGGGCTTAGTGGACCTGTGGGATACCATCAAGTAGACCAACATATACATTGTGGGAGTCTCAGAAAGAGAAGAAAAGCTGAGAAAAAAGGACAGACAGGATATTCGAAGAAGAGATTTTAAAGATGGCAGAAGAATAAGATGGGGAGGTCACTTTCCCCCTACAAATTCATCAAAAACCCATATGCATGTGGAACAACTCCTACAGAACATCTTCTGAATGGCAGAGGACCCCAGACTTCCACAAAGGCAAGCCAATATCCTCAGAATGAGGTAGGGCAAAGGATAAAAATAAAAAGGGAGACAAAGGATATCAGGATGGTGACCTGCACCTCAGGGAGGGAGTCATGATGAAGAAAATGTTTCCACATACAAGAAACCCCCTCACAGATGAGGTCAGGTAGAGCTTTGGAACTTCAGAGTGGAGCACAGCAACAAGTGCAACAACAAGTACTCTGAAGGCAAAATGGAGAAAATTCACCACAGGGATTTAACCAGCAGAAAAGTGGCTCACATGCCCATGCCCACCCACAGCCAATGGGGGTGAGGTGCAGAGGCTTAGGCTTTGGAGGCTGGACCTCAGGGAGTGGACCACTGTTGACTGCTGTGAAGATATTCTGAGGGGCCTAGTATGACACAGTTGAGGGAGTTCAGAGAAAAGCCTGGGCTTGCCAGAGAGGCAAAAGATCATTTCCAGGAAAACTTTAACCCTGTGTGCTCACAGAACACAGGACCCCACCTTAGCGAATACTTAAAAGGGGTGAGCCAGCTGCCATCTGTGGCTCCAGACATAGAGAAGCTGGTGTGAATGCCAGAGGCAGAAGGCAGGGGCCACTATGGTCTTGGCCACCAAGCTGTGAGTGGGCATGGATTGCTGCCCATGTCTTCCTGGGAGCCTGAACAGCTTGGCTCTGCCAAGGGTCCCACAAACCAGAGCCAACTCCCCTGGGGAAACCTCAGGCTGTGCAACCTCCCACGGATCCTAGCCACAGTGGGCACTCCCCACACAACCCAACGATGTCTGCCCTACCTCTCTTGCTCTCCAGCACAACTGAGCAGTGACTCTTAATAGGCAGCTACTTTTGCCCCCTCATGTCTGGGTGGAAAACAGACACCAGAGGGTGGCCTACCACCAGAGGCAGGCCCAAAACCAAAGCAGAACATCAGGGGCTGCATGAGCAAAGGAGAGACAGGGAAGTTGCCCCTGCAACCAGAGGTGCAGTGGATTAAATTCCCACAATTAGCCTGAGGCTGTGAACTTTAGGGGCAACTGTAGACTTTGAGAGCAAGTACAAGCTAGAGTAAGGTGAAATCTAAATCTGAGCCAACTCAACCCAGTCAACAACAGGTCCAGAGACATTCCTAGAAATATTGGATGACTTTCTAAGTAGGCAAATCAACTGGGCCAGGAAAACTGAAGAATCACATGGAGATTCTTCTCATTGCACTCTCTATAGGTTTCCCCATCTTGTTTTTTCTCTTCTCATATTGTTCTAATGTGGTTCTTTTTATTATACCCTTAAATTTTATAACCTATTTTTTTTTCTTTGCAAAACCATAGCTCATTTATTAATTTTAAAATAATTTCTCTTTTTCTGGACAAAACACAAGGCCTGTGGGATGTCCATGGATTAAACTCATGCCTTCCGAAGTGGAAGTGTGGTATCTTAACCACTGGACCACCAGGGAAGTCCCCTGAACACCTTATATTTAAATATATTTATTTAATATATTTATTTTTTTTCCTATTCTTACAGTACTGCTTAATTATACAGCATTTTTTCCATGTTTTTAATTTTGTATTTTTGTGAGTCTAAATTTGATTATTGTCTTGATTGCTGTCTTCTTTTTTGATTCCTGTTTTTATCCTTGGTTTGCTCTTTTTTCTCTCCTCTTTCCTCTTTGTAAGTATGTGAATCTCATTGGGTTTTCTTGGCCGTTGAGCATTGTTTCACCATTACTCTTTGGGCTTTTGTCTTCTCTGCTGTGTGGCCTGTCAAGTCTTGGTGCTACAATAAGGGGTCAGACCTGAAACTCCGAGGTGGGAGACCCAAGGTCAAGACTTTGGATCACCAGAGAACTCAACCCCAGGGAACATTAATCAGTGAGAGCTCTCCCAAAGGCCTCCACCTCAACACTTAAATACCAAGCTCCAACCAAAGGCCAGCAAGTTCCAGTGTTGGACAACTCACACCAAACATATAGCAAAACAGGAACACAAATTTGCCCATTAGCAGAAAGGCTGCCCAAAGCCATACCAAGACCATAGACACTACAAAATGCACTATTGGACATGGCACCGCCTTTCAGGGAGCAAGATCTAGCTCCATCCACCAGAACACAGTCACAAGTCCCCTTAATCAGGAAATCTTAACAAAGCACTGGTCCAACCCCAACCACGGTGGGTAGACACCACAATTAAGAGGAACTACAGCCTTCCAGCCTGCAGACAGGAGACCCCAAACACAGAAACTTAAACAAATTAAAAGACATAAAAACATGGAACAGATGAAGGAACATGGCAAATACCCACAAGACCAAACAAATGAAGAGGAAATAAGCAGTCTATCTGAAAAAGAATTCATAGAAATGATAGTAAAGATGATTCAAAACCTTGGAAATAAAATGGAGGCACAGACAGACTGGAGACATAGATAGAGATATGCAAGAAATGTTTCAAAAGGACATAGAAGATTTAAAGAATAGGCAATCAGCAAGGAACAATACAGTAGCTGAGATTAAAAGCACATTAGAGGACAATAAACATTACTGTATCCAGCAAGGATCTCATTAAAAACTGATGGAGAAATCAAAAGCTTTTCATACAAGCAAAAGTTAAGAGAATTCAGTACCACCAAACCAGCTTTACAACAAATGTTAAATGGATGTATATAGTCAAGAAATACAACGGAAGAAAAAAGATATGTGAAATAAACCCCAATTAGAAAGTGGCAAGAGGAACATATACATCAATAATTACTTTAAATGTAAATGGATTAAATGCTTCAACAAAAAGACACAGACTGGTTGAATGGATTAAAAAAAAAAAAAAAAGACCAATATATATGCTGTCTGCAAGAAACTCACTTCAGACCTCAAGACACAGGTAGACTGAAAGTGAGAGGATGGAAAAAAGTTTTCCATGCAAACGGGAAGCAAAAGAAAGCTATAGTAGCAATCCCCATATCGGACAAAATAGACCTTAAAATAAAGATTACAAGAGATAAGGAAGGCAACTACATAATGACCATGGAATCAATCCAAGAGGAAGACATAACAATTGCAAATATCTATGCACCCAACATAGGAGCACCTCAGCATATAAGACAAACATTCAGTTCAGTTCAGTTCAGTCACTCAGTCATGTCCGACTCTTTGTGACCCCATGAATCGCAGCACGCCAGGCCTACTTGTCCATCACCATCTCCCGGAGTTCACTCAGAATCACATCCTTAGAGTGAGTGATGCCATCCAGCCATCTCATCCTCTGTCATCCCCTTCTCCTTCTGCCCTCAATCCCTCCCAGCATCAGAGTCTTTTCCAATGAGTCAACTCTTCCCATGAGGTGGGAAAGTACTGGAGTTTCAGCTTTAGCATCATTCCTTCCAAAGAAATCCCAGGGCTGATCTTCTTCAGAATGGACTGGTTGGATCTCCTTGCAGTCCAAGGGACTCTCAAGAGTCTTCTCCAACACCACAGTTCAAAAGCATCAATTCTTCGGTGCTCAGCTTTCTTCACAGTCCAACTCTGACATACATACATGACCACTGGAAAAACCATAGTCTTGACTAGATGGACCTTTGTTGGCAAAGTAATGTCTCTGCTTTTGAATATGCTATCTAGGTTGGTCATAACTTTCCTTCCAAGGAGTGTCTTTTAATTTCATGGCTGCAATAACTATCTGCAGTGATTTTGGAGCACAGAAAAATAAAGTCTGACACTGTTTCCACTGTTTCCCCATCTATTTACCATGAAGTGATGGTACCAGATGCCATAACCTTTGTTTTCTGAATGTTGAGCTTTAAGCCAACTTTTCCATTCTCCTCTTTCACTTTCATCAAGAGGCTTTTTAGTTCTTCTTCACTTTCTGCCATAAGGGTGGTGTAATCTGCATATCTGAGGTTAGTGCTATTTTTACTGGCAACCTTGATTCCAGCTTGTGTTTCCTTAAGCCCAGCATTTGTCATGATGTACTCTGCATATAAGTTAAATAAACAGGGTGACAATATACAGCCTTAACGTACTCCTTTTCCTGTTTGGAACCAGTCTGTTGTTACATGTCCAGTTCTGACTGTTGCTTCCTGACCTGCATACAGATTTCTAAAGAGGCAGGTCAGGTGGTCTGGTATTCCCATTTCTTGAAGAATTTTCCACAGTTTACTGTGATCCACACAATAAACTTTGGCATAGTCAATAAAGAAGAAATAGATGTTTTTCTGGAATGCTCTTGCTTCTTCCATGATCCAGCAGATGTTAGCAATTTGATCTCTGGTTCCTCTGCCTCTTCTAAAACCACCTTGAACATCTGGAAGTTCACGGTTCACTTATTGCTGAAGCCTGGCTTGGAGAATTTTGAGCATTATTTTACTAGCATGTGAGATGAGTGCAACTGTGTGGTAATTTGAGCATTCTTTGGCATTGCCTTTCTTTGGGATTGAAATGAAAACTGACCTTTTCCAGTCCTGTGGCCACTGCTGAGTTTTCCAAATTTGCTGGCAGACTGAGTGCAGCACGTTCATAGCATCATCTTTCAGGGTTTGAAACAGCTCAACTGTAATTCTATCACCTCCACTAGCTTTGTTTGTAGTGATGCTTTCTAAGGCCCACTTGACTTCACATTCCAGGATGTTGGCTCTAGATAAGTGTTCACACCATTGTGATTATCTGGGTCATGAAGATCTTTTTTGTACAGTTCTTCTGTGTATTCTTGCCACCTCTTCTTAATATCTTCTGCTTCTATTAGGTCCATACCATTTCTGTCCTTTATCGAGCCCATCCTTGCATGAAATGTTCCCTTGGTATCTCTAATTTTCTTAAAGAGATTAAACCTAATAGTAGAAACTATAAAACTCTTAGAAGAAAACAGGCAGAACACTCAATGACATAAATCAAAGCAAGATCCCCTATGATCCACCTCCTAGAATAATGGAAATAAAAATAAAAGTAAACAAGTGGGACCTGATTAAACTTAAAAACTTTTGCACAGCAAAGGAAACTATAAGCAAGGTGAAAAGACAACCCTCAAAATGGGAGAAAATAGCAAATGAAACAACTGGAAAAGGATTAATTTCCAAAATATACAAGCAGCTCATACCACTCAATAATAGAAAAACAAACAACTCAATCAAAATGTGAGGAAAAGACGAATAGACATTTTTCCTATGGCAAAACCAATACAATTTTGCAAAGTAATTAGCCTCCAATTAAAATAAATAAATAAATTTATATTTTAAAAAAGACATAACATACAGATGTCTAACAAATATATGAAAAGATGCTCAACATTGCTCATTATTAGAGAAATGCAAATCAAAACTACAGTGAGATATCACCTCACACCATTCAGAATGGCCCTCATCAAAAAGTCTACAAACAATAAAATCTGGAAAGGGTGTGGAGAAAAGGGAACAGTCTTCCACTGTTGGTGGGAATGTAAATTGATACAGTCATTATGGAAGATGGTATGGAGATTCCTTAAAAATCTAGGAATAAAACCACCATATGACACAGCAATCCCACTCTTAGGCATATACCCTGAGGAAACCAAAACTGAAAAACACACGTGTATCCAACTGTTCACTGCAGCACTATTTACAATAGCTATAACATGGAAGCAACTTAGATGTCCACTGACAGATGAATGGATCAAGAAGTTATGGTATATATACACAATGGAATATTACTCATCCATAAAAAGGAACACATTTGAATCAGTTCTAATGAGGTGGATAAACCTAGAACCTATTATAAAGAGTGAAGTGAGTCACAAAGAGAAAGATAAATACCATATTCTAACACATATATATGGAATCTAGCAAAATGGTACTGAAGAATTATTTATAGGGCAACAGTGAAGAAACAGAGATGAAGAATGGCTTATGGACATGGAGAGAGGAGAGGAGAGAGTGAGATGTATGGAAAGAGTAACATGGAAACTTACATTACTATCTTAAAATAGATAGCCAACAGGAATTTGCTGTATGGCTCAGGAAACTCAAAGATGGGCTCTGTATCAACCTTGAGGGTGGGATGGGGAGGGAGATGGGAGTTTCAGAAAGGAGGGGATATAGGTATACTTATGGCTGATTCATGTTGAGGTTTGACAGAAAACAGCAAAATTAGGTAAAGCAGTTATCCTTCAATAAAAATAAATAATAAAAAAATAAAGAAAAGGACAAGAAAACATCATAGGGTGATAGAAATACACTATAGCTGGCTTGAGCAGTACTGTGTATATGTGCCCAGTTGTTAGCCTTCATAAAATAGAATACTTAAGTGCTAATTTTAGTGTATATGAATAACAACTAGTTGTTAAAAGGAATAAAATATTGAAAATAAAAAAAAATTACTTTAGAGGAAACCAATAGAATAACTGAGGCAGAAGGATGGATAAGTGAGCTGGAAGATAGAATGGTGGAAATAATGGAAGCAGAGCAGTATAAAGAAAAAAAAAATTAAATGAGGACAGTCTCTTCTGAGACAACCTTAAGCATCCCAAGATTTGAAGTATATGGGTCCCAAAAGCATAAAACAAAAAGAAAGGCTATGAGAAAAAATTTGAAGGGATAATAATAAAAAATTCCCTAAAATGGGAAACAAATAGCCACCCAAGTCCAGGAAGCCCAGAGAGTCCCATACAGAATAAACTTAAGGAGAAACATACAAAGACAAAAGTTTATCAAATTAACAAAATTTAAACACAAAGAAAAAAATATTGAACAGCAAGGGAAAAGCAAGAAATAACATACAAGGGGATCCCCATAAGGGTAACAGCTAATTTTTTAAAAAGAAAACAGGCCAGAAGGGAGTGACAGGATATTCTTAAAATGCTAAAAGGAAAAAAAATCTACAACCAAGATTACTTTATTTACCAAGGATCTCTTTCACATTCGAAGGAGAAAACAAAAGCTCTACAGAAGCGCAAAAATTAAGTGAATTCAGCACCACAAAACCAGCTTTACAACAAATGGTAAAGGAACTTCTCTAGAAGTAAACACAAGAGGAAGAAAAGGCCTACAAAAACAAAGCCAAAACAATAAAGTAAATGGCAATAGGATCATGTGTGTGTGTGTGCGTGTGTGTGTAAGTTGCTTCAGCCGGGTTTGACTCTTTGAAACTCTATTAACTGTATCCTACAAGGCTTCTCTGTCCATTTGATTCTCCAGGCAAGAATACTGGAGTGGGTTGCCATGTCCTCCTCCAGGGGATCTTCTGGACCCATGGATTGAACCCATGTTTCTTATGTCTCTTGCATTTGAAGGCATGCTCTTTACCACTAGTGCCACCTAGCAAACCCCAGTAAGATCATATTGCATTAAATGCAAATGGACTAAATGTTCCAACCAAAAAATACACATGGATTGAATAAATAATAATAAAATAATGACTACTGGAGTGGTCCTAAGATGGTGGAGGAATAGGACAGGGAGACCACTTTCTCCCCCCACAAATTCATCAAAAGATCATTTGAATGCTGAGCAACTTCCACAAAACAACTTCTGAACGCTGGTGGAGGACACCAGACATCCAGAAAGGCAGCCCACTCTCGTTGAAAGGAGGTAGGACAAAATATAAAAGACAAAAAGAGAGATAAAAGAGTAAGCGAAAGAGACCTGTCCTGGGGAGGGAGTCGTGAAGGACGAGAAGTTTCCAAACACCAGGAAACCCTCTCACTGTTGCGTCTCTGGGGAGTGTTGGAATCTCAGAGGGAAACATAGCCAAGAGGGGAAATAAAAAAAAAAACACACACACACAGAATACACGCCTAATGGCAACTTGCAGCAGAGAAGTAGCCCAGACACTCGAAGGGAGGCCCAGTTTCCCTGTTTAGGGTAAGGACCCAGCCTGAATGCCTTGAGGAAAATCTGAGGGAGCTAACGTGAGATAGCAACTGAAACTGTGGGATAACAAGAGAGAGAACAAAAGAGACAGAGAGAAAGAGAACTTTCTCATAATAAGCTCTAACCTAAGGAGCAATCTGGCCCACTCACAAAAGAAAGGATTGAGCAAATACCAGAGGAGAGCTAGCCAGCTACAGACTGGCCCATACCCCTGAGAGTCCCAAACAGGATAAAACCAAGGCTCAAACAGGATAAAACCACCACCACCACCACCACCACCACCCCGCCCAGAGAGTGCCAAACAGGATAAACCCAAGGTGAAACACCCCAAGACACATATTAATCAAGTTAACAAAGATCAAACACAAAGAGCAAATATTAAAAGCAGCAAGGGAAAAGCAACAAATAACACACAAGGGGATTCCCATATGGATAACAACTGATCTTTCAATAGAAGCTCCAGGCCAGAAGGGAGTGGCAGGACATACTTAAAGAGATGAAAGAGAAAAACCTACAACACATATTACTATACCCAGCAAGGATCTCATTCAAATATGAAGGAGAAATCAAAAGCTTTATAGACAAGCAAAAGCTGAGAGAATTCAGCACCACCAAAGCAGCTCTTCAACAAATGTTAAAGGATCTTCTCCAGACAGGAAATACAGAAAAGGATTATAAACTAAAACCAAAAAGAACAAAGTTAATGTCAACAGGATCATACTTATCAATAATTACCTTAAATGTAAATGGGTTGAATGCCCCAACCAAAAGACAAAGACTGGCTGAATGGATACAAAAACAAGACCCCTATATATGCTGTCTACAAGAGACCCACCTCAAAACAAGGAACACCTACAGACTGAAAGTGAAGGACTGGAAAAAGGTATTTCATGCAAATGGAGACCAAAAAAAGCAGGAGTAGCAATACTCATATCAGATAAAAGAGAATTTGAGCACCCTGTCTCATGCATCAAACCTGGACTGGTGATCTGTTTCATATATAATAATATATATGTTTCAGTGCTATTCTCTCAGATCATCCCACCCTCACCTTCTCCCACAGAGTCCAAAAGACTGTTCTATACATCTGTGTCTCCTTTGCTGTCTCACATATAGGGTTATCATTACATCTTTCTAAATTCCATATATGTGTGTGTGTGTGTGTGTGTGTGTGTGTGTTAGTATACTGTATTGGTATTTTGACCCAGAGGGATAGGATGGGGAGGGAGGTGGCAGGGGGCTTCAAGATGGGGAACACATGTAAACCCATGGTTGATTCATATTAATGTATGGTAAAAACCACTACAATATTGTAAAGTAATTAACCTCCAACTAAAATAAATAAATTAAGAAAAAAAAAAAAAAGAGAAAGACTTTGAAAGACGTTGAAATAAAGGCCATGAAAAGAGACAAAGAAGGACACTACATCATGATCAAAGGATCAATCCAAGAAGAAGATATAATAATTATAAATGTATTTGCACCCAACATAGGAGTACCACAATATGTAAGGCAAATGCTAACAAGTATAAAAGGGAAAATTAAGAGTAACACAATATATTGGGAGACTTTAATACCCCCCACACACATAAGGATAGATCAAACAAACAGAAAATAAGCAAGGAAACACAAACTTTAAATTATGCAATGGACCAGTTAGACCTAATTTATGTCTATAGGACATTTCACCCCAAAACAATGAATTTCACCTTTTGCACAAGGGCACACGGAACCTTCTCCAGGATAAATCACATCCTGGGACACAAATCTAGCCTTGGTAAATTAAAAAAAAAAAAAGAGATCATTTCAAGAAACTTATCTGATCACAATGTAGTAAGATTAGATGTCAACTACAGGAAAAAATGACTAAAAATAGAAACATATGGAGGCTAAACAACATGCTTCTGAATAACCAAAAAATCAGAGAAGAAATCAAAATATGCATAAAAATGAATGAAAATGATAACACGACAACCAAAACCTATGGGATTCAGTAAAAGCAGTGCTAAAGTGAAGGTTCATAGCAATACAAGCTTACCTCAAGAAACAAGAGAAAAATCAAATAAATAACCTAACTTTACACCTAAAGCAACTAGAAAAATAAGAAATGAAGAACCCCAGAGTTAGTAGAAGGAAAGAAATAAAAATTAGGGCAGTAATAAATGAAAAAGAAACAAAGGAGACCATAGCAAAAATCAACAAAACTAGAAGCTTGTTCTTTGAGAAGATAAATAAAATACACAAACAATTAGTCTGACTCATCAAGAAAAAAACAATAAAATTATTAAATCAATAAAATTAGAAATGAAAATGGAGCAATCACAACAGACAACACAGA
Organism: Bos indicus; assembly: GCF_029378745.1. Taxonomy (NCBI): domain Eukaryota; kingdom Metazoa; phylum Chordata; class Mammalia; order Artiodactyla; family Bovidae; genus Bos; species Bos indicus. The sequence continues at coordinate 73,235,082 of NC_091789.1, forward strand.
AATACAAAGGATCATAAGAGAGTACTATCAGCAACTATATAACAATAAAATGGACAACTTGAAAGAAATGGTCAAATTCTTAGAAAAGTATAACCTTCCAAACTGAACCAGGAGAAATAGAAAATCTTAACAGACCCATCACAAGCATGGAAGTTGAAACTGTAATCAGAAATCTTCCAGCAAACAAAAGCCCAGGACCAGGTGGCTTCACAGCTGAATTCTACCAAAAGTTTAGAGAAGAGCTAACACCTATCCAACTCAAATCTTCCAGAAAATTGCACAGGAAGGCAAATGCCCAAGCTTACTCTATGAGGAAACCAACACCCTAATACCAAAACCAGACATAGACGCCAGAAGAAATAAAACTATAGTCCAGTATCACTGATGAACATAGATTCAAAAAATCCTTAACAGAATTCTAGCAAACAGAATCCAACAACATATTAAAAAGGTCATACATCATGACCAAGTGGGGTTTATCCCATGGAAGCAAGGATTCATTAATATTCGATGATCAATCAATGTGATACACCACATTAACAAATTGAAAGATAAAAACCATATGATTATCTCAATAGATGCAGAGAAAGCCTTTGACAAAATTCAGCATCCATTTATGATAAAAAATCCTCCAGAATGCAGGCATAGGAAGAACATACCTCAACCTAATAAAATCCAACATAGGAGTACCACAATATGTAAGGCAAATGCTAACAAGTATAAAAGGGGAAATTAAGAGTAACAAAATATATCCATATATGATAAACCCACAGCAAACATTATCCTCAATGGTGAAAAATTAAAAGCAGTTTCCCTAAAGTCAGAAAAAGACAAGGGTGCCCACTCTCACCACTACTATTCAACACAGTTTTGGAAGTTTTAGCCACATTAATCAGAGCAGAAAAAGAAATAAAAGGAATCCAGACTGGAAAAGAACAAGTAAAACTCTCACTGTTTGCAGATAACATGATCCTCTACACAGAAAACCCTAAAGACACCATCAGAAAATTACTAGAATTAATCAATGAATATAATAAAGTTGCAGGATATAAAGTTAACACAGAGAAATGCCTTGTATTCATATACACTAACAATGAGAAAACAGAAAGAGAAATTAAGGAAATAATTCAATTCACCATTGCAATGAAAATAATAAAATACTAAGGAATAAATCTACCTAAAGAGAAAAAACACCTAATTATAGAAAAATATAAAACACGTATGAAAGAAATAAAAAATGACGCAAATAGATGGAGAAATATACCATGTTCTTGGATCAGAAGAATCAAGATAGTTAAAATGAGTATACTACCCAATACAATCTATAGATTCAATGCAATCCCTATCAAGCTACCAACAGTATTTTTCAGAGCACTAGAATAATATCTTTCACAATTTTTATGGAAATATAAAAACCTCAAATAGCAAAATCAATCTTGAGAAAGAAGAATGGAACTGAAGGAATCAACCTGCCTGACTTCAGGCTATACTACAAAGCTACAGTCATCAAGAGAGTAAGGTATTGGCACAAAGACAGAAATATAGATCAATGGAACAAAATAGAAAGCCCAGAGATAAATCCATGCACCTATGGGCACATTAACTTTGACAAAGGAAGCAAAAATATACAATGGAGAAAAGACAATCTCTTTAACAAGTAGTGCTGGTAAAAGGGTCAACCACTTATAAAAGAATGAAACTAGAACACTTTCTAACACCATACACAAAAATAAACTCAAAATGGATTAAAGATCTAAATGTGAGACCAGAGACTATAGAACTCCTAAAGGAAAACATAGGCAAAACACTCTCTGACATAAATCACAGCAGGATCCTGTATGACCCACCTCACATAGTAGGAAATAAAAGCAAAAATAAGCAAATGGGACCTAATTAAACCTAAAAGATTTTGCACAATGAAGGAAACTATAAGCAAGGTGTGGAGAAGGCAATGGCACCCCACTCCAGTACTCCTGCCTGGAAAATCCCATGGATGGCGGAGCCTGGTTGGCCACAGTCCATGGGGTCGCTAAGAGTTGGACAAGACTCAGCGACTTCACTTTCACTTTTCACTTTCCTGCATTGGAGAAGGCAATGGCACCCCACTCCAGTGTTCTTGACTGGAGAATTCCAGGGACGGGGGAGCCTTGTGGGCTGCCGTCTATGGGGTCGCACAGAGTCGGACACGACTGAAGCGACTTAGCAGCAGCTGCAGCAGCATAAGCAAGGTGAAAAGACAACCTTCAGAATGGGAGAAAATAATAGCAAATGAAGCAACCGACAAAGAATGAATCTCAAAACTATACAAGGAGTTCCTGCAACTCAGTTCCCCAAAATTAATGACCCAATCAAAAAATGGGCCAAAGAAAACATACAGATTGGCTAACAAACACATAAAAAGATGTTCAGCATCAGTCATTATCAGAGAAACGTAAATCAAAACCACAATGAGGTAACATCTCATGTTGGTCAGAATGGCTGCTATCCAAAAGTCTACAAACAATAAATGCTGGAGAGGATGTGGAGAAAAGGGAGCACTCTTACACTGTTGGTGGGAATGCAAACTAGTACAGCCACTATGGAGAACAGTGTGGAGATTCCTTAAAAAACTGCAAATAGAACTTCCATACGACCCAGCAATCCCAGTGCTGGGCATACACACCAAGGCAACCAGAATTACACGAGACATGTGTAACCAGAATTAAAATAGACACGTGTTCATCACAGCACTGTTTACAATGGCTAGGACATGGAAGCAACCTAGATGTCCATCGGCAGATGAATGGGGAAAAAAAAAAAACCTGTGGTACTTATATACAATGGAATATTACCATGCTGTTAAAAAGAATGCATTTGAGTCTGTTTAAATGAGGTGGATGAAACTGGAGCCTATTATACAGAGTGAAGTAAGTCAGAAAGGAAAACAATACAGTATACTAATCATATATATGGAATTTAGAAATATGATAATGATGACCCTATATGTGAGACAGCAAAAGAGGTAGAGATGTAAATAACAGACATTTGGAATCTGTGGGAGAAGGCAAGGGTGGGATGATTTGAAATAATAGCATTGAAACATGATTATTACCATATGTGAAATCTATCGCCAGTCCAGTTTTGATGCATGAGAAAGGCCCTCAGGGGCAGTGCACTGGGATCACCCTGAGGGATGGGATGGGGAGGGACGTAGGAGGGGGCTTCTAGATGGGGGACACATGTACACTCATGGCTGATTCATGTCAACCTATGGCAAAACCCACTACAATATTGTAAACTAATTAGCCTCCAATTAAAATAAATAAATTGATAAAAAGAAAAAAAAACAATAAAAAAGACTATTATATTGCTGTCTACAAGAGAATCATCTCAGATCTAGGGACACAAAGAGATTGAAAGAGAGGGGATGGAAAAAAATTTCCATGCAAATAGAAATCAGAAGAAAGCAGGAGTAGCAATACTCATATCAGATAAAACTGACTTTTAAAGAAAGACTGTTACAATAGACAACAAAGGACACTACATAATAAATAAGGCATTAATCCAGGAAGATATATATATATATATATATATATATATATATATATATATAATGCATACATATGCAACAACATAGGAGCATCTCAATTCATAAGGCAAATGCTAACAACTATTAAAGGGGATGAGATGTTTGGATGGCATGACCGAGTTAATGGACATGAGTTTGAGCAAGCTATGTGAACTGATGATGGACAGGGAAGTCTGGCTTGCTGCAGTCCATGGGATCACAAAGAGTCAGACACTAATGAGTGACTGAACTGATTAAAGGGGAATTTTTCAGTGACATAGTAATAGTGGGAGACTTTAATACCCAAGTCACACCAAAGAAGAAATTATCCAGGTAGAAAATTAACAAGGAAACACAAGCTCTAAAAGATACTGGACCTAATTGGATATCTACAGGCCATTACTTTCAAAAACAATAGATTTCACTTTTTTTTCAAGTGCACACAAAACATTCTCTAGGACAGATCACAGCTTGGGTCAGAAATCAAGCCTTGGTAAATTAAAACAAACAAACAAACAAAAAAACCAAATTGAAATTATTTCAAACATCTTTTCTGTTCACAACACTATAAGATTAGATATCAACTATAGGGGAAAAAAACAAAAAAACAAAAAAAAAAAACCCACAAACACAGGGACACTAAGCAATACACTTCTGAATAACAAAGAGGTCACTGAAGAAATCAAAGAGGAAATGGAAAAAAAAAAAAAAAACTAGAAAAAAGGACAGTAAAAACACAACTCAAAACTTATAAGATGCAATAAAAGCAGTACCAAGAGGAAAGTTTATCACAACACAGGTCCACCACAAGGAACAAAGGAAGCAATAAATAAACAACTGAACCTTACACCTACAGAAACTACAAAAAGAACAACAAAAAACTTCAAAGATAGTAGAAGGAAATAAATCATAAAGATAAGAGCATAAATAAATGAAAAATTAATGAAGGTTACAGTAGCAAAGATCAATATAACTAAAAGCTGGTTCTTGAGAACATAAACAAAATTGACAACCTGTTAGTCAGACTCATCAAGAAATGGGGAGGAGACTCAAATCAATATAATTAGAAATGAAATGGGGGAAGTTAAAACAAAAAAGGCAGAATTACAAAGTATCATAAGAGACTAATATGAGCAAATGTTTGCCAATAAAATGGACAACCTGGAAAAATGGAAAATGTGAACAGATAAATCACAAACACATAAATCAAAACTCTTTGAACAACCAAAAGGCCAGGTCAGATGGCTTCACAGGATTATTCTACCAAAAGTTTAGAGAAGAGCAAACACCTACATTGATCATACCCTTCCAGAGTATTACAGAGGAAGGGAAACTCCCAAATTCATTATATAAATCCCTGATCACCCAGATATCAAAACCAGACAAAGATGACACAAAAGAGAAAATTATAGGCCAGTATCACTAATGAAAATAGGTGCAAAATCCTGAAAAAAAATGCTAGCAAACAAAATCCAACAACAAATTCAAAAGATCATACATCATGATCAAGTGGGCTTTATCCCAGGGATGCACGGATTCCTCAATAAATGTAAATCAATTAATGTGATACTCCATATTAAAACTGAAAGATTAAAACCATATGACCATCCCAATAGATGCAGAGAAAGCTTTGACAAAATTCAACACCCATTTATGATGAAAATTCTCCAGAATGTAGGCATATAAGGAACATATTTCAACATAATAAAGGCCATATGTGACAAATCACAGCAAACATTATTCTCAATGGTGAGAAACTGAAATAATTTCCTCTAAAATAAGAAACAAGAATACCAACTCTCGTCACTATTATTCAACATTGTTTTGAAGTCCTAGACACATTAATCAGCGAAGAAAAAGAAAAAAAAATCCAGATTGGAAAAGAAGTAAAACATTCACTGCTTGAAAATGACATGATACTATACATAGAAAATCCTAAAGATGTCACCAGAAAATTACTAGAGCTACTCGATGAATATAGTAAAGTCACAGATGTAATATTAATATGCAGAATTTCCTAGCATTCCTATACACTAACAACAACAACAAAAAAAAAAAATCTGAAAGAGAAATTAAAGAAACAATCCCATTTCCTATTGAACAAAAAGAATAAAATACTTGGGAATAAATCAACATAAAGAGACAAAAGACCTTTATGCAGAGAACTATCAGACACTTATGAAAGGAATTTTAAAAAAACATAAACAGATGGAGGGATATACAGTGTTCTTGGATGCATGAATCAATATTGTGAAAATGACACTACTACCCAAAGCAGACTAAAGATTCAATGCAATCCCTTGTTGTTCAATCTGTCAGTCGTGTCCAACTCTTTGTGACCCCACGGACTACAGCATGACAGGCTTCCCTGTCCTTCACTATCTCGAGAAGCTTGCTCAAACTCATGTCCATTGAGTCGGTGATGCTGCCCAACCACCTGGTTTCTTTCCCACATAGTAGATATAAATGGTCATCCAAATTAAATTCATCCATTTCCATCCATTTTAGTTCACTGATTCTCAAAATGTTGATGTTCAGTTTTGTCATCTCCTGCTTGAACATGTCCAATTTACCTTGATTTCTGGACTTAAACTCCAGGTTCCTATGCAATATTGTTCTTTTAAGCATCAGACTTTACTTTCACCACCAGACACATCCACAACTGAGTGTCATTTTCACTTTGGCCCAGCCTGTTCATTTTCTCTGGAGCTAATTCTCTGCTCTTCCCCAGTAGCATATTGTACACCAACCCACTGGGGGGCTCATATTCTAGGGTCATATTTTTTGCCTCTTCATACTGTTCATACAGTTCTTTTTTTTTTTAATTTTATTTTTAAACTTTACAATATTGTATTGGCTTTGCCAAATATCGAAATGAATCTGCCACAGGTATACATGTGTTCCCCATCCTGAACCCTCCTCCCTCCTCCCTCCCCATACAATCCCTCTGGGTCATCCCAGTGCACCAGCCCCAAGCATCCAGTATCGTGCATCGAACCTGGACTGACGACTCATTCCATACATGTTATTCTACGTATTTCAATGCCATTCTCCCAAATCATCCCACCCTCTCCCTCTCCCACAGAGTCCAAAAGACTGTTCTATACATCAGTGTCTCTTTTGCTGTCTCGTATACAGGGTTATTGTTACCGTTTTTCTAAATTTCATATATATGTGTTAGTATACTGTATTGGTGTTTTTCTTTCTGGCTTACTTCACTCTGTATAATAGGCTCCAGTTTCATCCACCTCATTAGAACTGATTCAAATGCATTCTTTTGAATGGCTGAGTAATACTCCATTGTGTATATGTACCACAGCTTTCTTATCCATTCATCTGTTGATGGACATCTAGGTTGCTTCCATGTCCTGGCTATTATAAACAGTGCTGTGATGAACATTGGGGTACACGTGTCTCTTTCAATTCTGGTTTCCTCAGTGTGTATGCCCAGCAGTGGGATTGCTGGATCATAGGGCAGTTCTATCTTCAGGTTCTTAAGGAATCTCCACACTGTTCTCCATAGTGACTGTACTAGTTTGCATTCCCACCAACAGTGTAAGAGGGTTCCCTTTTCTCCACACTCTCCCCAGCATTTATTGCTTGTAGACTTTTGGATCGCAGCCATTCTGACTGGCGTGAAATGGTATCTCATAGTGGTTTTGATTTGCATTTCTCTGATAATGAGTGATGTTGAGCATCTTTTCATGTGTTTCTTAGTCATCTGTATGTCTTCCTTGGAGAAATGTCTATTTAGTTCATTGGCCCATTTTTTGATTGGGTCATTTATTTTTCTGATATTGAGCTGTAGGAGTTGCTTGTATATTTTTGAGATTAGTTGTTTGTCAGTTGCTTCATTTGCTATTATTTTCTCCCATTCTGAAGGCTGTCTTTTCACCTTGCTGATAGTTTCCTTTGTTGTGCAGAAGCTTTTAATTTTAATTAGGTGTCATTTGTTTATTTTTGCTTTTATTTCCAATATCCTGGGAGTTGGGTCATAGAGGATCCTGCTGTGATGTATGTCAGAGAGTGTTTTGCCTATGTTCTCCTCTAGGAGTTTTATAGTTTCTGGTCTTACATTTAGATCTTTAATCCATTTTGAGTTTATTTTTGTGTATGGTGTTAGAAAGTGCTCTAGTTTCATTCTTTGACAGGTGGTTGACCAGTTTTCCCAGCACCACTTGTTAAAGAGATTGTCTTTAATCCTCTGTATATTCTTGCCTCCTTTGTCAAAGATAAGGTGTCCATAGGTGCGTGGATTTATCTCTGGGCTCTCTATTTTGTTCCATTGATCTATATTTCTGTCTTTGTGCCAGTACCATACTTTCTTGATGACTGTGGCTTTGTAGTGGAGCCTGAAGTCAGGTAGGTTGATTCTTCCAGTTCGATTCTTCTTTCTCAAGACAGCTTTGGCTATTCGAGGTTTTTTTGTATTTCCATACAAATTGTGAAATTATTTGTTCTAGCTCTGTGAAGAATACGTTGGTAGCTTGATAGGGATTGCATTCAATCTATAAATTGCTTTGGGTAGTATACTCATTTTCACTATGTTGATTCTTCCAATCCATGAACATGGTATATTTCTCCATCTATTAGTGTCCTCTTTGATTTCTTTCACCAGTGTTTTATAGTTTTCTATATATAGGTCTTTAGTTTCTTTAGGTAGATATATTCCTAAGTATTTTATTCTTTCCGTTGCAATGGTGAATGGAATTGTTTCCTTAATTTCTCTTTCTGTTTTCTCATTATTAATATATAGGAATGCAAGGGATTTCTGTTTGTTGATTTTATATCCTGCAACTTTACTATAATCATTGATTAGTTCTAGTAATTTTCTGGTGGAGTCTTTAGGGTTTTCTATGTAGAGGATAATGTCATTTGCAAACAGTGAGAGTTTTACTTCTTCTTTTCCAATTTGGGTTCCTTTTATTTCTTTTTCTGTTCTGATTGCTGTGGCCAAAACGTCCAAAACTATGTTTATACAGTTCTTGAGGTGAGAATAATGGAGTGGTTTGCCATTCCATTCTCCAGTGTACTCTGTTTTGTCAGAATCCTCCACCACGATTCATCCATTAAACTTGTATGAAAACACAAAGGACCTTGGATAGTCAAAGCAATCTTGTGAAGAAGAATCGAGCTGGAGGAATCCAAGATTTAAAAAGTTAGGTAGACAATAAGGACATACTGTATAGCACAAGTGGAGAGGGCAATGGCACCCCACTCCAGTGTTCTTGCCTGGAGAATCCCACGGACAGAGGAGGCTGGTGGGCTGCAGCCCATGGGGTCGCTAAGAGTTGGACACAACTGAAGCAGCTTAGCAGCAGCAGTATAGCACAAGGAACTCTGCTCAGTGTTATGTGGTAGCCTGGATAGGAGTGGAGTTTGGGGGAGAACGGATACATGAATATATATGACTGAGTCCCTTTACTGTTCACCTGAAACTATCAAATTTGTTAATCAGTTATACCCCAACACAAAGTAAAAGTCAAAAAAAGAGTATTTTAAGAAATAATGGTTGGAAATTTCCCAAATTTGGTGAGGCATGAAGATAAACAATCAACAACCTTAATGAACTCCAAGTAAGATTCACTCAAAGATACAAATATTGAGACACATTATAATAAAAATTTCAAAAGTCAAAGACAGAAAGAGAATCTTGAAACAAAGAAGTGACTCATCACATAAAAATTCAGTTCAGCTCAGTCTTTCAGTCGTGTCTAACTCTCTGTGACCCCATGAATTGCAGCATGGTGGGCTTCCTTGTCCATCACCAACTCCTGGAGCTTGCTCAAACTAATGTCCATCGAGACAGTGATGCCATCCAACCGTCTCATCCTCTGTCATCCCTTTCTCCTCTCACCTTCAATCTTTCCCAGCATCAGGGTCTTTTCAAATGAGTCATTTCTTCAAATCAGGTGGCCAAAGTATTGGAGTTTCAACTTCAACATCAGTCCTTCCGATGAATATTCAGGATAGATTTCCTTTATGATGGACTCGTTGGATCTCCTTGTAGTCCAAGGGACTCTCAAGAGTCTTCTTCAACACCACAGTTCAAAAGCATCAGTTCTTTGTTGCTCAGCCTTCTTTATGGTCCAACTCTCACATCCATACATGACTACTGGAAAAACCATAGCCTTGACTAGATGGACCTTTGTTGACAAAGTAATGTCTCTGTTTTTTAATACGCTGTCTAGGTTGGTCATAGCTTTTCTTTCAAGGAACAAGTGTCTTTTAATTTCATGGTTGCAGTCACCATCTGCAGTGATTTTGGAGCCCCCCAAAAAGTCTCTTGCTGTTTCCATTGTAGTCAGGTATCACATAACAAAGTATCTTCAATAAGACTAGCAGCAGATTTCTCAACAGAAAATTTGGAGACCATAAAGCAATAGACTGATAAATTCAAAGTGCTAAAAAACCCTTTCTACCAAGTATCTTATGATCTGGAAAATTTTTCCTTCAAAAGTGAGGAAGAAATTAAGATATTCCTACATAAACAAAAGCTGAGGGATTTGTTACCACTAAACCTGCCCATTATGAAATGGTCAAGGGACTTCTGAGTGGTGAAATGAAAAGGCACTAGGCACAAACTTAAAGTAGTATGAAGAAGTAAAGATCCCAATGAAGTTGGAAATAGGGACTGTTGCGGTCCTTTAATGGACCAGAACCTGGTGGTCTGGAGTTGACGATAAGAAAGTGAAAGAGAGAAAGAAACTAGTATTCCCTGGTTTTCACAGAGAACTAATAAAACCCTAAAACAGGGCTTGCACCCTTCACGAAGGCACAGGGCATCCTCTCAAGGAAGTCTTGAAATCCCAGGCAGGAGTGGAGCTCGGTGGGTTTCCATGCTCCAGAGAATTAGCCAGAGGGGGAGAGAGAGAGAGACAGAGAGAGAGAGGGACACAGGGACCCAAGTCTCTGGTGGAGCTGCTGCTGCTAAGTCGCTTCAGTCGTGTCCGACTCTGTGCGACCCCATGGACTGCAGCCTACCAGGCTTATCCCTCCATGGGATTCTCCAGGCAAGAACTCTGGAGTGGGTTGCCATTTCCTTCTCCAATGCATGAAAGTGGAAAGTGAAAGTGAAGTCGCTCAGTCGTGTCTGACTCTTAGCGACCCCATGGACTGCAGCCTACCAGGCTCCTCCATCCATGGGATTCTCTGGGTGACAGTACTTGAGTGGGGTGCCATTGCCTTCTCCCATCTGGTGGAGCAAAGGTGCTTTAATGATCTTTCTGTAAGTGTATATAGGCTGTTATACAAGGAATTTCTTTCAAAAATGATAAAGATCAGAAAAGCAAATGTACAGCAACTGTTATCAAGGAAACAACGAATTAGCAGTGGTCATAAGGTCAGAAAACAATCCATATCTCAAGAAAGAGGGTCTTGACTAAGCAGTTTTGTCATAAGGAGAATGTTTACTGAAGGAAATCCATGCATGAGTTTCATCCCATGACCTCAGTCCTGGGAGCAGTGTGCTGCTCCACTCGTTCCCATTACCAGGAACTGATAAGGAACAGAGGATTTATGAAAGACAGAAAACAGCACACAGGAATCCTCCTGTTAAACGTTCTCTGACAGGGACAGTTATAAAAGTTAACATTACTGTAGCAATAGTTTATAACTCTACTCTTTGTTTTCTATATAATTTAAGAGATTACTATATTAAAAAAAAAAAACAAATTTTAGGCAAAAAGGTAGTACTCTTACTTTGCATGTAGAGACTAAGTTTATTTCCAAATATTAGGTTATGCTTTAGGGTACACAATGAACAAAGATGCAATTTTGTGATATCAACAACTTAAAAGCATGGGGATAGGGTTTTTTTTAGCTTTCTTTTTTTAATTTATTTTTTAATTGGAAGAAAATTGCTTGACAATGTGTTGTTTTCTGCCATACAACATGTGAATCAGCCACAAATATACATATATTCCCTCCCTCTTGTGCCTCCCTTCCATTCCCCATCTTACCTCTTTAGGTCATTACAGAGCACTGAGGGATGTATAGCATCCCTATGCTATACAGCAACTTTCCACCAGCCATCTATTTTTCACATCGTAGTGTATATATGGCAATGTCAGTTTCTCCATTCTTCACACCTTCTCCTTCCCCAACTCTGTCCACAAATCCATTCTCTATATTTGCATTTCCCTTCCTTCCCTTCAAATAGGTTAATCAGTAATATTTTTCTAGATTCCATATATATGCATTATTATATATTTGTTTTTCTCTTTCTGAATTACTTCACTCTGTATAACAGGTTCAGAATCTGTGTGAATTACTGAATTCAGAATTACTACCGAAATAATAGAAACATAAAGAATTCAAAGAAAATACTATGTAGAGTTGTGGAGAAGGCAATTCCACCCCACTCCAGTACTCTTGCCTGGAAAATCCCATGGACGGAGGAGCCTGGGAGTCTGCAGTCCATGGGGTAGCTGAGGGTTGGATACGACTGAGCGACTTCACTTTCACTTTTCACTTTCATGCATTGGAGAAGGAAATGGCAACCCACTCCAGTGTTCTTGCCTGGAGAATCCCAGGGACGGGGGATCCTGGTGGCCTGCCATCTATGGGGTCACACAGAGTTGGACACGACTGAAGTGACTTAGCAGCAGCAGCAGTATGTAGAGTTGCACATCAACAAATTAGATAATTCTAGCAAAACGGACAAATTTCTGAAATTCTTCTAAAAAAATCAAAAGGAAATAGAAAATCTGAATTTATCTATAACTAGTAAGACGATTGAATGAGTAATCCAAAAAGTCCAAAAAAGAACTATTCTGTGCCACATGGTGGAGAAGGCAATGACACCCCACTCCAGTACACTTGCCTGGAGAATCCCAGGGACAGAGGAGCCTGGTAGGCTGCAGTCCATGGGGTGGCTAAGAGTCAGACATGACTGAGTGACTTTACTTTCACTTTTCACTTTCATGCATTGGAGAAGGAAATGGCAACCCACTCCAGTGTTCTTGCCTGGAGAATCCCAGGGATGGGGGAGCCTGGTGGGCTGCCGTCTATGGGGTCACACAGAGTCGGACATGACTGAAGTGACACAGCAGCAGCAGTGCCACATGGTTTCACTGTTCAGTTCAGTTCAGTCGCTCAGTCGTGTCTGACTCTTTGCTACCCTGTGAATCGCAGCACACCAGGCCTCCCTGTCCATCACCAACTCCCGGAGTTCACTCAAACTCACGTCCATTGAGTCAGTGATGCCATCCAGCCATATCATCCTCTGTCGTCCCCTTTTTCTCCTGCCCCCAATCCCTCCCAGCATCAGAGTCTTTTCCTAGGAATCAACTCTTCTCATGAGGTGGCCAAAGTACTGGAGTTTCAGCTTTAGCATCATTCCTTCCAAGGAACACCCAGGACTGACCTTCTTTAGAATGGACTGGTTGGATCTTCTTGCAGTCCAAAGGACTCTCAAGAGTCTTCTCCAACACCACAGTTCAAAAACATCAGTTCTTTGGCACTCAGCTTTCTTCACAGTCCAACTCTCACATCCATACATGACCACAGGAAAAACCATAGACTTGACTAAATGGACTTTTGTTGGCAAGGTAATGTCTTTGCTTTTCAATATGCTATCTAGTTTGGTCATAACTTTTCTTCCAAGGAGTAGCGTCTTGTAATTTCATGGCTGCAGTCACCATTTGCAGTGATTTTGGAGCCCCAAAAGATAAAGTCTGACACTGTTTCCACTGTTTCCCCATCTATTTCCCATGAAGTGATGGGACCAGATGCCATGATCTTTGTTTTCTGAATGTTGAGCTTTAAGCCAACTTTTTCACTCTCCTCTTTCACTTTCATCAAGAGGCTTTTTAGTTCCTCTTCACTTTCTGCCATAAGGGTGGTGTTATCTGCATATCTGAGGTTATTGATATTTCTCCCAGCAATCTTGATTCCAGCTTGTATTTCTTCCAATCCAGCGTTTCTCATGATGTACTCTGAATATAAGGTAAATAAGCAGGGTGACAATATACAGCCTTGATGTACTCCTTTTCCTTATTTGGAACCAGTCTGTTGTTTCATTTCCAGTTCTAACTGTTGCTTCCTGACCTGCATACAGATTTCACTGTTAAATTCTACCGAACATAATTAGTTAATAACCATAATTCTCAAATGCTTTTCAAAAATTGGAGATAAGAGTTATTAAAGAGGGAGAATACTGGTATGTTATTAAAGTTAAACTCTCATAAATTTAAGAGTTTTATAACTTTAGGATGTTAGAAGTAATTGTCATAGTAACCAAAACGAAAACAACTATAGAGTATGTACACCAGGAATTGAGAAAGAAATTTTAATATTTCAATACAGAAAATCAACTAGGATCAAAAGAATATAGGAATGTAGAAAGTGAGTGTCAAAATAGCTATAAAGTATACAGAAAACAAATTTCAAAATGACAGAATTCCCTCATCAGTAATTAGTTTGCATGTAAATAGATCAATCTCTGCAACCAAAAGTCACAGATTGACAGAATCGATAAGAAAAGATATCCTTCACCTACATGTTGTCTACAAGAGACTAATTTTAAATCCAAATACACAAACAGATTGAACTAGTTAAGATGTTAAAGGTATTCCATGGAAATAGTAACTAAAAGTGAACAGAGGTGGCTATACTAATATCAGACAAATAGTTTAAATAAAAGATTACAAGAGACAAAGATGGACATTACATATTACAAAAAAAAGGTTCAATGCAGGAAGAAGATATAAAAATTATCAATATTTACACACTTAATAACGGACCAGCAAGATATAAGCAGTAATAACTGACTTCATATATAGGAATAAAGAGATAAATAGAAATTGTAGTTAGAATCTTCAATAACCCACTCTCTACAATGGATACAGTAATCATACAGAAGATAAGTAAGAAAATTGACTTAAACAATATAATAAAACAACTGAATCTAACAGACATATGCAGAATACTCCACACACCAATAGCATACACATTCTTTTCAAGTGCATCAGGAATATTTCCTAGAATACACTATATATTAGGCCAAAAATTGTCAATAGACTTTAAATGGTAGATGTAATGCAAATCTTCTCTGACCACAAAATGATGAAGTTAGAAATCAGTAACAAAAGTAAAGGCACAATAAAGGACAGAAACAGTAGAGACTTAGTAGAAACTGAAGAGATCAAGAAGAGATGAAAAGAATACATGTAAGAACTGCACAAAAAGGATCTTGACGAATGGGATAGGTACGATGTATGTTCAGTCACCTAGACCTAGACATTCTGGAGTGAAAAGTCAAGTAGGCCTGAAGAAGAGCTGCTGTTAATAAAGCTAGTGGTTGTGATGGAAGTCCAGTAGAGCTATTCAAAACCCTAAAGAATGATGCTATCAAAGTGTTGCACTCAATATGTCAGCAAATCTGGAAGATACCACAGTGGCCACAGGACTGGAAAAGGTCACTCCACATCCCAATTCCCAAGAAGGGTAGTACTAAAGAATATTTAAACCATCGGACAACTACACTTAATTCCTATGCTAGTAAGGTCATGCTTAAAATCTTGCATTCTAGGCTTTGGCATTACATGAACCAAGAGCTTCCAGACATCCAAGCTGGGTTTAGAAAAGGAAAAGGAACCAGAGATCAAATTGCTAACATTTGCTGGATCATAGAGAAAGCAAGAGAATTCCAGAAAAATAGCTACCTCTATTTTATCAACTATGCTAAAGTCTTTGCCTTTGACTGTGTGGCTCATAACAAACTTTGGAGAGCTCTTAAAGAGATGGGAATATGTCAGAAGCTGCATTAGGCATTACTGACAAAATGGAGGCACGGCCCCAACCCCCTCTCCTCATCTCACAGGAATGGCCCCAGGATGAAGGAGATAGGCCTTGTGATTCTGACTTATTCTTTCCTTTTTTAGGTTGAGTTGGATGGAAAAAATGTTAAGGTGCTTGAGAGAAGCATGAGAAAGCACAAAGCCTTCTACAGTTGTGCCCAGAAAATAATGTATACAATAACCATTGACATTTGTTCAAGGATCTATACAAAGAATGTCCCATGATGAGCACATAGGCCTCAGCTTGAGGCCATGGGAAGGATAGTTATCTGAGACCTGTTTGTGAGGGAAATATTTATGGAAAAAGAAGTTTGTTGAGTTTAGGGTTTAGGATTAATTAAGAATAGCTAGAAGCCTTTTTAGGAGATAATGATCTTAAGATGCTAGGAGCAAACAGGATTTAGAAAGAAGAAATAAACTGAGGAATGTAGCATGAGTTACAATGTAATCACAAGTTAAGTACAGTAAATCTGGGTGGAGGAGACTAAAAATGTCAGACTTCTGACCTAATGCTTTTGTCAAAGTATAAAAGAGAACCTGAAGCTTGAAATAAACATGTAGTTCCATACTATGAGTCAGAGACTACAGCATCATCATCCACGGACACCACTCACCCCTTTAGGCTGATTCCCTGGCTGCTGGAGCTGGACTCCAGCAGGAATTCCAGACCATCTTACCTATCTCCTGATAAACCTGTATGTGGGTCAAGTTAGAACCCTGGATGTAACAAATGATTGTTTCGGGATTGACAAAGGAGTACTACAGGGCTGTCTATTGTCACCCTGCTTATTTAACCTATATGCTGAGCACATCATGAGAAATGCCAGGTTGGATGAGTTACAAGCTGGAATCAAGATAGGCAGGAGAAACATCAACAATCTCAGATATACGGATGATACCACTCCAATGGCAGAAAGAGAAGAGGAAATAAAGAGCCTCTTGATGAGGGTGAAGGAGGAGAGGAGAGTGAGAGTCAGCCTAAAAATTAAAAAAATAAATAAATAAACGTAAGATCATGGCATCCAGCCCCATTACTTCATGGCAAATATAAGGGGAAAAGGAGGAAATAGTGACAAATTTCCTCTCCTTGGGCTCTAAAATCACTGCAGATGGGAATTGCAGCCATGAAATTAGAAGACAATTGCTTCCTGGCAGGAACACTATCCCATATCTAGACAGTGTGTTGAAAAGCAGAGGCATTACTCTGAAGACAAAGGTCCATATAGTCAAGACTATGGTCTTTGTAGTGGTCATATATGGTTGTGAGAGCTGGACCATTAAGAAGGCAGAGCGCCAAAGAATTGATGCCTTCAAACTGTTGTACTGGAGAAGACTCCTGAGAGATCTCCTTGGACAACAAGGAGATCAAACCAGTCAATCTTAAGGAAATCAACCCTGAATACTCACTGAAAGGACTGATGCTGAAGCTGAAGCTCCAGTATTTTGGTCACCTAATGCAAAGAGCCAACTCATTGGAAAATTCCCTGATGCTGGCAAAGATTGAGGGCAGAAGGAGAAGAGGGTGTCAGAGGATGAGATGGCTGGATGGCATCACTGATGCAATGGAAATAAACTTGGGGAAACTTTGGGAGATGGTGAGGGACAGGGAGGGCTGGCATACTCCAGCCCATGGGGTTGCAAAGTCAGACATGACTGGGAGACTGCACAACAACAATAACAGAAATAAAACTGGAAAACCCAAAAAGTTGTGAAAATAAGACACTTTAAAGCAACCATTGGGGCTGGTGCACTGGGACGACCCGGAGGGAGGAGGGAGGAGGGTTCAGGATGGGGAGCGCAGATATACCTGTGGCGGATTCATTTCGATATTTGGCAAAACTAATACAATATTGTAAAGTTTAAAAATAAAATAAAATTAAAAAAAATAAAGGATGAATAACAACAAAAAAAGAAGAAACCACAATAGAAACTTAAATATTTGGAGAACAAAGAAAATGACACAGCACAACAAACTTATGGAATGCAGCAAAATCAGTGCCAAGGGGAAATTTTTTAGCTATAAACATGCTTATATTAAAAATAAGAAGTATCTCAAATCAATGAATTACATTTACCATGATTTAGGGACCTAACAAAATAAGAACAAACTATATTAAAAGCTATGAGAAGAAATGAAATGATAAAGATTAAGGCAGACATAAAAGAAATAGAGAATAGAAAAATAAAGAAAATCAAAATTGGTTCTTTGAGAAGATCAAAAAAATTGAAAACTTTTGAAATAGATTAAGAAAAAAGGACAAGAATCAAATTACTAAAATTATAAATAAAAGTGAGGACATTGCTACTGATTCTATGGAAAAATAATCGTAAGAGAGTACTATGAGAAATTATATACCAACACACTGAATAACCCAGAAGAAATAAATCCCTAGGAACACAATATGTACTAAGAATAAATTATGAAGACGTAGAAAATTTAAATAGACCTACAATCAAATTTCTCTAAGCCAGGCTTCAGCAATATGTGAACCGTGAACTTCCTGATGTTCAAGCTGGTTTTAGAAAAGGCAGAGGAACCAGAGATCAAATTGCCAACATCCGCTGGATCATGTAAAAAGCAAGACAGATATAGAAAAGCATCTATTTCTGCTTTATTGACTATGCCAAAGCCTTTGACTGTGTGGATCACAATAAACTGTGGAAACTTTTGAAAGAGATGAGAATACCAGACCACCTGATCTGCCTCTTGAGAAATTTGTATGCAGGTCAGGAAGCAACAGTTAGAACTGGACATGGAACAACAGACTGGTTCCCAATAGGAAAAGGAGTATGTCAAGGCTGTATATTGTCACCCTGTTTATTTAACTTCTATGCAGAGTACATCATGAGAAACGCTGGACTGAAAGAAACACAAACTGGAATCAAGATTGACGGGAGAAATATCAATAACCTCAGATATGCAGATGACACCACCTTTCTGGCAGAAAGTGAAGAGGAACTAAGAAGCCTCTTGATGAAGGTGAAAGTGGAGAGTGAAAAAGTTGGCTTAAAGCTCAACATTCAGAAAACGAAGACCATGGCATCCAGTCCCATCACTTCATGGGAAATAGATGGGGAAACAGTGGAAAAAGTGTCAGACTATTTTTCTGGGCTCCAAAATCACTACAGATGGTGACTGCAGCCATGAAATTAAAAGACACTTACTCCTTGGGAGGAAAGTTATGACCAACCTAGATAGCATATTGAAAAGCAGAGACATTACTTTGCCAACAAAGGTTGGTCTAGTCAAGGCTATGGTTTTTCCTGTGGTCATGTATGGATGTGAGAGTTGGACTGTGAAGAAGGCAGAGCGCCAAAGAATTGATGCTTTTGAACTGTGGTGTTGCAGAAGACTCTTGAGAGTCCCTTGGACTGCAAGGAGATACAACCAGTCCATTCTAAAGGAGATCAGCTCTGGGATTTCTTTGGAAGGAATGATGCTAAAGCTGAAACTCCAGTACTTTGGCCACCTCATGCAAAGGGTTGACTCATTGGAAAAGACTCTGATGCTTGGAGGGATTGGGGGCAAGAGGAGAAAGGGACGACAGAGGATGAGATGGCTGGATGGCATCACTGACTTGATGGACGTGAGTCTCAGTGAACTCCGGAGTTGGTGATGGACAGGGAGGCCTGGCGTGCTGCAATTCATGGGGTTGCAAAGAGTTGGACACAGCTGAGCGACTGATCTGATCTGATACGTAGTAAGGAAATTGAATAAAAAATATGGCAAAGAAAAGCCATGGACTTGATGGCTTCACTTGTGAATTCTACCAAACATTTAAAGAGAAACTAATGTCAACTGTTCTCAAACATTTCCAAACAATTCAAGAGTATGGAATATTTCCTAACTCATTTTATGAGGCCAGCGTTACCCTAATATCTATTCAAAAAAATCTTACAAGTAGAGAATACCACAGATCATCATACTTTATGAACATTGATAAAAAATACTCAGTAAAATAGTAGGAAACTACATTCAGCAGCATATTAAAAATTAAACACCATTGAGCTTCCAGTTCAAGATGGCAGAGTAGAAGGATGTACACTCACCTCCTCCTGCGAGAGCACAAAAATTACAACTAGCTGTTGAACAACCATCAGCAGAAGGACACAGGACCCACCAAAAAAAAAAAGGTACCTTATGTCCAAAGACAAAGGAGAAGCTGCAACAAGATGGTAGTGTCACGCGGTTCTTTGTCTCGTCACAACAAAGATTTGGTGCCACGGAAATTAAAGCCCTCAGCACGTCACAGCTCTCGGGTCTTGGACAAACCGTGCTACAGTTCTTAGGCAAATCAGTGTTACAGCTCCATTTTATTTAGAAGATAGTAGGCGGGGCGGGGGGGGGGGCGGGGGGGGGGGGAGAGAGAGAGAGAGAGAGAGAGAGAGAGAAAAGAGTGCATGCACTCGGAAGAGAGAGTCCATGAGAAAGCACTTTGGCTCCTCCTTTTATATGTTTTTTGCTCCACCAGGGCCTGCCCTATGCAAATTGGGCTTAGCCAGGAGTGCTGTTTGTTCTGCCTGAAGTCTTCACTCTGGTCCTCGGACCTTCCTTTGACATTCCTTGTCTTTTACCCACTGCCATTTTGGACTCCTTTTCCCTATTCTACCTACCTAACAGTAAGAGAGGCACAAACACAATAAAATAAAATCCTATTCCCACCAGATGGGCGACCTACAAAGTGGAGAACAATAATACAGAGGTTATCCCACTGTTTTGAGGTTCTGAATTTCATTCAGGCTTTCCAGCCTAGGGATCTGGCAAAGGGACTGGGAATCCCCAGGGAACCTGACTTGGAAGGCCAGCAGGATTTCATTTTGGGAATTTCACAGGACTGGAGGAAAGACAGACTGCACTCTTGGAGGACACAAAAAAATCTTGCATGCATCAAGACCCAGGGTAAAGGAGCAGTGACCCCACAGGAAATTGAATCAGACCTACCTGCTAGTGTTGGTGGGTCTACTGGGGAGGCATGGGTCAGCATTGGCTCACCACAGCAATAGGGGCACTAGCAGCAGCAGTCCTGGAAGGGGTCCCCCTTGGTGCAAGTCCTCTTGGAGGTCACAACTAATCCTAACATATAGAGTTTATAGATTCAAGGGCTGGGTTGCCTCAGGGGAAACAACTAACAGGGAGGGAGCAGAATCCAACCCATCACCAGATAATTGGATTAAAGTTTCAATGAGCAAGGCTCTATCCATTAGATCAATCCCACCCAAACCCTCCCTTGAGGAAGATTACACAAGTCTCTGAGCTACATTAAACAGAGGGGAGACAGAAGAATCCAGTTAAGTTCAGCTCAGTTGCTCAGTTGTGTTCCACTCTTTGCGACCCTATGAACCCATATTCCACTCATTTATAGATTGAATGCAATCCCTATCAAGCTACCAACGTATTCTTCACAGAGCTAGAACAAATAATTTCACAATTTGTATGGAAATACAAAAAACCTCGAATAGCCAAAGCTATCTTGAGAAAGAAGAATGGAACTGGAGGAATCAACCTACTTCACTTCAGGCTCTACTACAAAGCCACAGTCATCAAGACAGTATGGTACTGGCACAAAGACAGAAATATAGATCAATGGAACAAAATAGAAAGCCCAGAGACAAATCCACGCACCTATGGACACCTTATCTTTGACAAAGGAGGCAAGAATATACAGAGGATTAAAGACAATCTCTTTAACAAGTGGTGCTGGGAAAACTGGTCAACCACCTGTCAAAGAATGAAACTAGAGCACTTTCTAACACTATACACAAAAATAAACTCAAAATGGATTAAAGATCTAAATGTAAGACCAGAAACTATAAAACTCCTAGAGGAGAACATAGGCAAAACACTCTCTGACATACATCACAGCAGGATCCTCTATGACCCAACTCCCAGGATATTGGAAATAAAAGCAAAAATAAACAAATGACACCTAATTAAAATTAAAAGCTTCTGCACAACAAAGGAAACTATCAGCAAGGTGAAAAGACAGCCTTCAGAATGGGAGAAAATAATAGCAAATGAAGCAACTGACAAACAACTAATCTCAAAAATATACAAGCAACTCCTACAGCTCAACTCCAGAAAAATAAATGACCCAATCAAAAAATGGGCCAAAGAACTAAATAGACATTTCTCCAAAGAAGACATACAGATGGCTAAGAAACACATGAAAAGATGCTCAACATCACTCATTATCAGAGAAATGCAAATCAAAACCACTATGAGATACCATTTCACGCCAGTCAGAATGGCTGCGATCCAAAAGTCTACAAGCAATAAATGCTGGAGAGGGTGTGGAGAAAAGGGAATTCTCTTACAATGTTGGTGGGAATGCAACCTAGTACAGCCACTATGGAGAACAGTGTGGAGATTCCTTAAAAGACTGGAAATAGAACTGCCCTATGATCCAGCAATCCCACTGCTGGGCATACACACGGAGGAAACCAGAATTGAAAGAGACTTGTGTACCTCAATGTTTATCACAGCACTGTTTATAATAGCCAGGACATGAAGCAACCTAGATGTCCATCAACAGATGAATGGATAAGAAAGCAGTGGTACATATACACAATGGAGTATTACTCAGCCATTCAAAAGAATACATTTGAATCAGTTCTAATGAGGTGGATGAAACTGGAGCCTATTATACAGAGTGAAGTAAGCCAGAAAGAAAAACACCAATACAGTATACTAACACATATATATGAAATTTAGAAAAACGGTAACAATAACCCTGTATACGAGACAGCAAGAGACACTGATGTATAGAACAGTCTTTTGGACTCTGTGGGAGAGGGAGAGGGTGGGATGATTTGGGAGAATGGCATTGAAATACGTAGAATATCATATATGGGATGAGTCGCCAGTCCAGGGTCGATGCACGATATTGGATGCTTGGGGCTGGTGCACTGGGACGACCCAGAGGGATTGTATGGGGAGGGAGGAGGGAGGAGGGTTCAGGATGGGGAACACATGTATACCTGTGGCGGATTCATTTCGATATTTGGCAAAAGCAATTCAATAGTGTAAAGTTTAAAAGTAAAATTAAATTAAATTAAATTAAAAAAAAAAAGTTTCAATGAGCAAGGCTCTGCCCACTAGATCAATCCCACCCAAACCCTCCATTGAGGAAGATCACACAAGTCTCTGAGCTACATTAAACAGAGGGGAGACAGAAGAAGCTAGTTCAGTTCAGTTCAGTTGCTCAGTCGTGTTCCACTCTTTGCGACCCTATGAACCACAGCATGACTGACCTCCCTGTCCCTCACCAACTCCTGGAGTTTACCCAAACTCATGTCCATTGAGTTGGTGATGCCATCCAGCCATCTCATCCTCTGTCGTTCCCTTCTCCTGCCTACAATCTTTCCCAGCATCAGGGTCTTTTCAAATGAGTCAGCTCTTCGCATCAGGTGGCTGAAGTATTGGTTTCAGCTTCAACATCAGTCCTTCCAGTGAACACCCAGGACTGATCTCCTTTAGCATGGACTGGTTGGATCTCCTTGCAGTCCAAGGGACTCTCAAGAGTCTTCTCCAACACCACAGTTCAAAAGCATCAATTCTTTGGCACTAAGCTTTCTTTATAGTCCAAGTCTCACATCCATACATGACTACTGGAAAAACCATAGCTTTGACTAGATGGACCTTTGTTGACAAGGTAATGTTTCTGCTTTTTAATATGCTGTCTAGGTTGGTCATAACTTTCCTTCCAAGGAGTAAGTGTCTTTTAATTTCATGGCTACAGTCACCATCTGCAGTGATTTTGGAGCCCATAAAAATAAAGGCAGCCACTGTTTCCCCATCTATTTTCCATGAAGTGAAGGGACCGGATGCCGTGATCTTAGTTTTCTGAGTGTTGATATTTAAGCCAACTTTTTCACTCTCCTCTTTCACTTTCATCAAGAGGCTCTTTCTGGCACAAGGGTTGTGTCATCTGCATATATGATATTTCTGCATTTGATATTTCTCCCAGCAATCTTGATTCCAGCTTGTGCTTCTTCCAGCCCAGCTTTTATCATGATGTACTCTGCATATAAGCAGGGTGACAATATACAGCCTTGACGTACTCCTTTTCCTATTTGGAACCAGTCTGTTGTTCCATGTTCAGTTCTAACTGTTGCTTCATGACTTGTATACAGGTTTCTCAAGAAGCAAGTCAGGTGTGTGGTATTTCCATTTCTTTCAGAATTTTCCACAGTTTATTGTGATCCACACAGTCAAAGGCTTTGGCACATCAATAAAGCAGAAATACATGTTTTTCTGGGACTCTCTTGCTTTTTTGATGATCCAGCAGATGTGGCCAATTGATCTCTGGTTCCTCTGCCTTTTATAAAACCTTTTTTGAACATCCGGAAGTTCACAGTTCATGTATTGCTTAAGCCTGGCTTGGAGAATTTTGAGCATTACTTTACTAGCATGTGAGATGAGTGCAATTGTGCAGTAGTTTGAGCATTCTTTGGCATTGCCCTACTTTGGAATTGGAATGAAAACTGACCTTTTCCAGTCCTGTGGCCACTGCTGAGTTTTCCAAATTTGCTGACATATTGAGTGCAGCACTTTCACAGCATTATCTTTTAGGATTTGAAATAGGTCAACTGGGAAGTCCATCACCTTCACTAGCTTTGTTTGTAGTGATGACTCCAAAGGCCCACTTGACTTGAAATTTCAGGATGTCTGGCTCTAGGTGAGTGATCACACATTCGTGATTATCTGGGTTGTGAAGATCTTTTTTGTATAGTTTTTCTGTATATTCTTGCCACCTCTCTTAATATCTTCTGTTTCTGTTAGGTCCATGCCATTTCTGTCCTTTAGTGAGCCCATCTTTGCATGAAATGTTCCCTTGGTATCTCTAATTTTCTTGAAGAGATCTCTTGCATTTCCCATTCTATTGTTTTCCTCTATTTCTTTGCATTGATTGCTGATGAAGGCTTTCTCATTTCTCCTTGATTCTTTGGAACTCTGCATTCACAGGGGGTATATCTTTCCTTTTCTCCTTTGCTTTTCACTTCTATTCACAGCTATTTGGAAGGCATCCTCAGACAGCCATTTTACTTTTTTACATTTTTTTTTTCCCTTGGGGATGGTCTTGATCCCTGTCTCCTGTACAATGTCACGAACCTCCGTCCATAGTTCATCAGGCATTCTGTCTATAAGATCTAGTCTCTTAAATCTATTTCTCACTTCCACTGTATAATCATGAAGGATTTGATTTAGGTCATACCTGAATGGTCTAGTAGTTTTCCCTACTTTCTTCTATTTAAGTCTGAATTTGGCAATAAGGAGTTCATGATCTGAGCCACAGTCAGCTCCCAGTCTGGTTTTTGCTGACTGTATAGAGCTTCTCTATCTTTGGCTGCAAAGAATATAACCAAACTGATTTCGGTGTTGGCCATCTGGTGATGTCCATGTGTAGAGTCTTTTCTTGTGTTTTAGAAGAGGGTGTTTGCTATGATCAGTGTGTTGTCTTGGCAAAACTCTATTAACCTTTGCCCTGCTTCATTTTGTACTCCAAGGCCAAATTTTCCTGTTACTCCAGGTGTTTCTTGACTTCCTAGTTTTTTCTAAGGCAATGCCACCCCACTCCAGTACTCTTGCCTGGAAAATCCCATGGACGGAGGAGCCTGGAAGGCTGCAGTCCATGGGGTCGCTGAGGGTCGGACATGATTGAGCGACTCCACTTTCCCTTTCATGCTTTGGAGAAGGAAATGGCAACCCACTCCAGTGTTCTTGCCTGGAGAATCCCAGGGACAGGTGAGCCTGGTGGGCTGCCGTCTATGGGGTCGCACAGAGTCGGACATGACTTAAGCGACTTAGCAGCAGCAGCAGCAATAATAATTAAAAGGTGTATAACTTCCTTGCTAACATCAGTGAATGGGGCACTCTCCATCCCCCCTTCTGATGTCTACGTCAGAAGCTTTCTCTGTCCCTGTTCATACTTTACTAAAACCTTGTGACACAAAAGCTCTTGAGTGATTAAGCCTATTCCCTGGTCCTGAAACTAAACCTTCTTCTTCAGAGATCAAGAGTCTGACACCATTCACCATAGGCTATCACCTTGGGGCCTTGTCTGGGATCTTCAGGACAAGGAGTGGCGGCTGCACAGCACAGGAGCGGCCAAGAGGAGCTACCCCACATTCAAGGTCAGGAGCGGTGGCCAAGAGGAGATACTCCACGTCCAAGGTCAGGAGCAGTGGCTGTGAGGAGATACCCAACATTCAAGGTGAGGAGTGGCAGCTGCAGTTTGCTGGAGCAGCCGTGAAGAGATACCATACCCCACGTCTGAGTTAAGAGAAACCCAGGTAAGATGGTAGGCGCTAAGAGAGGGCATCAGAGGGCAGAGACACTGAAACCACAATCACAGACAGCTAGCCAATCTGATTACACGGACCACAGCCTTGTCTAACTCAGAATATGTAGAAATCTCCTAATACTCAACAACAACAAATCAAATAACCTGGTTCAAAACAGGGTAATGGACTTAAAAAGACGTTTCTCCAAAGAAGATAGAAAATAGCCAATAAGTGCATGAAAAGATGCTCAATATCACTAATCATTAGGAAAATGCAAATCAAAACTACAATTAGACTCCACCTTACATTTGTATGTAGATAGGAAGGCACCTACCAAAAAAAATCCAGAATATAAATGTTGTCTAGGATGTGTAGAAAGCTGGTATCCTTGTGCACTACTGATGGTAATATAGAATGGTATAGGTGTTGTGGAAAACAATACAGCAGTTCCTCAAAAAATTAAAAATAAAATTACCACATGATGAAGCAATTCTCTTTCTGGGTATACACTCAAAAGAAATAAAAGCAGGCTCTTAAAGAGAGATTTGTAGATCTATGTTCATAGAAGCATTATTCACTGAAGCTAAAATGTGAAAGTAACCCAACTGTCCATTGTTGGATGACTAGATAAGTAAAATGCAGTATATACATACAATGGGATATTACTCAGCCTTAGAAAGTGAGGAAATCCTAACATATGCTGCAACGTGGAAGAAACTTGAGGACATTATGCTAAGCAAAAGAAGCCAGTCACAAACTGTATCATTCCACTATATAAGGTACTTAGGGTAGTCAAAATCATAAATATAGAAAGTAGAAAGTGGTTGTCAGGGGTTAAGGAAGGGGGAATGGGGAGATATTGTTTAATGGGTAAGATTTTCAATTTTATAAGATGAAAAGAGTTATGGAGGTAGATGGTGGTGATGGTTGTGAATGTATTTAATGCCACCAATCTATATATTTAAAATTATTAATATGGTAAATTTTATGTTATGTGTATTTCACCACAATAAAAAATGAAGAAAAAGGCAATTTATTTTTTAGGTAATTTATGACTATTCAGACAAAGCACAGAAATCTGTAAAGATTAATTATATCCATAGTATTTTTTATGTAAAAATATAATTTATTATTTTCTTTTTGAGTTTTTTTGTTCTTAAATTAACATAAACACAATGTCAGAGCTCTGAATATCAAAGAAATAGAATTTCTGTTATGAACATTTTCTTTGAGCCATGGATTACTTTCTAGAACCCATCACTGCCATAAAAGTGTTCTAGTTCCAAGTTCTTCCAATTATTATATCTGTAGCTTTGGACAACATATTTGTTTTTGAAGACTTTATTTCCATATTTTTATGTACTATATGTGATGATGACTTTAAATGTTAATTGTTAAGATTAAATATTGTGATAATACTTCATGAAATGGTTAACCTTATATGTATAATGAGGAATTCCTAACATTGTGAGTTTTTTATATCTTCTACATCTAGGGTATATTAAAGGTCAGGGTTTATCTTAGATGAATTTTCAATATCATCACCCAAATGTTACTCAGGAATCTCCATCTTAATTCAAAACTATGACATCACCCCACACCTCCTTCCCCCTTCTCATTCTTCTCTAATTCCCAATTTGCTTAATGGCACCATTATCTTCCCATGTTGGAAAGTTGAAAAATATAGTAAACTTCACAGTAAACTTCCTCTTACATCAAACAATCCAGTAATTCCAACTGTTTTGTTATCATTGCTCTCAAATATGTTCTCTCCTGTCTATTCTTACTACTTACAGGTTTATTTCGAGTCCTTTTGAATTAGAGTCTGGACTACCATGCAGGTGTGCTTTATTATCACTCCCTTACACCTTCTCCTTAAATCCATCTTCCATACCACCATCAGCGTTATTCCTCTAAATTATATCATATTGCCACATACTTAAATCTTTTAAGGGTTACCTATCTATCACCTTTGGAGTGAAATGTAGATTTCCTACTGTGACAAATTTCCTGATTATTTTTCCAATCTCATTTCTCATCAGTCCCTGATCACACCATGGACTATAATGCACACTAAGTATGGGCAGTTCCCCAAATGTGCTATGATCTTTTTCAGCTGACCTGAAGAACAGAAACTTGGGAATGGAAGGATCAATATTGTTTACAGAAGTGTGAAGCTTTGTGGATAAGGTAGGTCTTGAATTGAGGATATGTACCCAAAATAATATGGGGCCTGTATATACAAGAAAAACTATAGGGAAAAAGTGAGGAGACTCCTCTGGTTGGAACAGACAGTTGGATTTAAGTAACAAAAAAGAGGCATACAGAGAGAGTGGTGATAAATTGATAAAGGACATACATTATCAGTTTTCCTAGGTTAACAAGGTTGAATGGGAAAATAGCAAGTTATGCAAACAATGAACAATACTGATGAGTCTCAACTATTTTAATTTTGTTTACCACACTCATAAAACTATAACAATAATAAACAACAGTAACAATAAAATATTGATTGATTGTGGGTGGTATAAAACCTAGGGTGGTCATTACAGTATTAAAAGCATCTATCACAAGATTTGTCAAACGTTAAGACCATCTTCTGGAGAAGGAAACTTACACAATAGATGGAAAGAATTTCTGGTTGAAAAATCTAACTGCACTTTTGAGTCATTAACAATACAAAATATTTGTATAGGATTTCTAGAAAGGACCGTTTCCTAATTCTAGAGTCTGGCAGAAGCAAAGAAGATGAATGGGGTAATTGTCACAATATATTTTAAAGCAACACTTAATGTAATGGGAAAGGGGATGTGAGAAAGAACATATAATAAATACTGTTCATGGGACTCTAAGTTTTGAAGTTATTTGCTCATATCCTCAAAATCTTCTTTGCTGTGTCTTTATCTTTTCCATCTCAATGTATTCTTTTCATTAATCAAGGGTGGAGGTTTTCTCTGCTACCTGTCTGGAGGTTGACCTGAAACAAACCTGAAACAATAGGGTAAAAAACAAACACAAAAAACTTGGGAGTTAAAAGTGGTAATGAAAGAAAAAACATTTTTATCTTCAGACTACTTTAAGTAATTATTTAAAGAAAATATTGGGTATCATGAGCCTTGAAAGCTTCAAACCCATGCCCAAGAAACTACTGTGATGACTTTACAATTATAGATATAATATTATATCTTAAAATACTAAAATAGAACCACATTAATGCTCATTTTGTAACCTAGATGTCTGCTAATATTAGGTTAACACAATATTTACTATACTTGATACTTTTAATTACATATTATTAAAATATAAACATAATTAACTCTAAATGTTTAATTTTAGACTCTGATTCTTTTTCATTTAGTAGGTATATGATCATAAAAATTACTTCAGTACATAATGTCTCATTTTCCTCATCTGTAAAATAGGGATAATAGGGAAAATTATGTAACATCATAGGCCTGTTAGGATAAAATAAGCTAATACATATGAAACTCAAGAATGCATTTCAGATAGTGCTATTAAATTGTTGGTTATTAAATAGCTGTCTGAAGATTTACCTTAGATTTTATGTATTTTTCAATTTCAAAATTGATGTTCTTCCAATATTTTATGTCATATAATATTGTTTATTGGAGAAGGCAATGGCACCCCACTCCAGTACTCTTGCCTGGAAAATCCTATGGATGGAGGGGCCTGGTGGGCTGCAGTCCATGGGGTCGCTAGGAGTCAGACACGACTGAGTGACTTCACTTTATTTTTTCACTTTCATGCATTGGAGAATCCCAGTGATGGGGGAGCCTGGTGGGCTGCTGTCTATGGGGCCACACAGAGTCGGACACGACTGAAGCAACTTAGCACAATATTGTTTATAAACTATATTCAAGAGTAGTACGAAGTCATGAAAATAATCATACTGAGAATTGGATTTTTTCTGAACTTTTGCTTAAAATTTTCACAATTAACAAATCTTAGTCAACTTTTTTCAGATTCAGAATATTGTGAAAGTATTTAGAAATGATCTTTTAAAGGCCTAGAGCAATCCTTTGCTTGTCTGATTATCTACAATTATGCAGTTAGGTTGAATGAAATGTGCTTCTTGGCTGTGACCCATAGACATTGGCAGTATAGCATTTATGAGATGAAATAAAATAATGCTAGTGCTGGTTTCTTATGTTGTTTACACTTCACTTATTACTTGACTAACCATATTTTATTCAGGATCTACCAAAATAGCAGGCATGAATAAATATAGATTGTTCCCAATTTATAAATAAAAGTTGTATTCTAGAAATTCATTTGTAATTTAATCATTTGTAATACAATTATTTTCTTATTAAAGTCACTGTAAAAACTCAGATGGTAATGGCCCCTAAAGTAACACAAAAGCAGAGGAAGTTATATGTGGGGTGTGTGTGTGTGTATAGACTTTCTGTGAGATATGGGTAAAAAGGAGGTGATTGGGGATATCTTTGGAGGTCAAGCTTCCAGAGTCAGCAGCTATGCAGTAGAGTTGGCTCAGAACAGCTTTATACAATAGTTATTTTCTGTGTGGAGTAAGGAGGTCAGGGAGATACAGTGACCTCAGAAAAGGAAAAACATAAGCTAGCAGTAAATAAGTGAGTATCTGTTAAAATAGTGTGCTTATATTTTTGGTAGTTATAACTTTGAAGTCTGCAATTGTGTTGTGTATGTGATGAGATAAGGGAAGATCAGGAATACAAAGATAAGTATTTCTTTTACAAATGAACCTAGATTAGCCAGAACATACTGGGATTCAGCAATGTGATAAAAACAAAGTAAAGATTACTGGATCATGCTTATTATTCCACAATATCACTCTTTCTCCATATAACATTATTTCCTTTGCCTTCTCCTCCAATATACTGCTTACTGCTGCCTTCTTATCCCCACTCTTCATTTTATTGAGGAACTGTACTACACTGGATAAACAGGTTTTATCCTTTAAACATCCACTTTATCTTTAGAAGTAAATTTATTGACTTGATTCATGAGAGATTTCATACTCTGCTTGTTTAATCATTTAACATTTATTGTCTTTGACATCCAAACTCAGGCTTTAAAACTTTGGAAACTTTAGTCTATTACTTGTCCCTCTAAGTAGAAAATGTAATAAATTTAGACACAGCTGCCTTAGTTTTTTCAAACTGGAACACATGGCAGGTTATACAGATTCTACAGTTGTCGAATGCACACTTGTATCACTGCAGCAAACATTTTTTGAATTTAAAATTCTAGTGAAATCTTTTTGAGAATAAAATGCCTCTTTAGTCAATTATTTAAGATATATGATGCTCAATAACATACTGTCTTTAAGTTCTCCCAGTTTAGTCCCTACCAATATTTGGACTCACGTTGATGTGGTCTGGCTTTCTCTATGTGTCTAGATATAGTACATCATTTATCCCATTGTTATATTCGAGGGGACTGGACCAAAGAACTCGATCCATTAGGGAAAAATATATATTCTGAAATTCCTACAAAAAGAAGGTTATTGGCAAATTTTCTGCAACAGGGGCAGTAACAAAGTGCTCTTTACTTTGAGCTTGGGGCAACTGGTTTTCCTTTGGATTGCTCACCAGAATCACTGTAGGTTTTATGGCTGGCTCAGAAAACTACACAATAGTGCAGATAAAGGAAAGAGGCTGGATTCAATCTGAAACCTTGATCTTTAGCTGATTAACGATCATTTTCTCCCAAATTATTCAGAGAGCAGCAGGTCACATTGTCAGCAGAAGGAACATTGTTGATTTGTTCAATATTATTTTGTTATACTCAATTTGAGATCTTTTACTGATTCATCCCAAAGGGAGTTGACTCTATCACAATTAAACACTTTGATGACCCTATACTATCTGATAAGGAATCCAGCAATAAGATACTATGGAAGCACTTTAGTATTATGAAGAAATATTATCAAATTGATGTATAAGAGAGTGACTTTATGAAAAAGTTTGGTGCACAGCTGGCCTCATTAAAGTAGCTTAACAAATTAACAGACCTTGATTAAGTTGGCAGTATCTTTGGGTAGGAGATGATTTTGCTGTATCTTAGACTGAAAATCCCCAGAAAACATGTCTTCCACTGTAACAAAACACAACAAATTCCTAAAAAGCTAGGAATGGAAAAATAGTTTATTTGTATGTAAATATATTTAATTAAGAAGCTATTAGGCAAGACATTGCTTTGATTATTTGGAATATGTAGGTACTATATTTATCTGCCTAAAGGATTGGCTTAACTAAAATTTATTTCAATAAATATTAAGCAGATTAATTAAACTTATTCATGTAAATTCCTGGCTATATAAATAGGAAGGAAATAATATATTAAGTAGACCATTTTGAATTGAAAGTAGGAAAATTTTGGCCACTTTGAAGACATACTGCAAATTAAGCCTTTCTTGAACAAAGACTTCTTCAAATACTTATAAACAAAAGCATTTTTGTGGTTAATTTTTGAAGTATTTACTAATTCAAGAGAATTTTGGTGCAAAAAGCATAATGTATTTGATTGATATTTTCAGACACCTGCTGCTAGGAAGGTCTGAATAACTCCATATTCACACAACTCTCATTATAATAGACTGTACTATGTGAAGATTTTTTTCTTCAGTGTCACTACTAACTCATATTCGTACTTTAAAAAATCTACCACAAATTAGAAGTGTCACTGCTTTGAATGACCTTAATGCAACTCTTCTCCTGTACATTTGGACCTGTCAAGGACTTAAGTTAATTAAATCCTTGAGCAAATTTTATTAATAAATCAAAGCTATTTTCACAGTTTGAAAAAGGTAGGCTACTAATATTACCTTTTGTATGGAATCAAATTGTTTATGCAGAATTGTAACTAGATAACTTATTAAATGACTGTAGACTCTATAGTTCTAATACCATTATCCATGGAAGTCAATGATAAACTTCACAAAAAGACAGATTTCACGAGTTACAATTTTGCTTGTTTCTGAAAAGTGCAAACCAGAATAATAGTCCACACATACATATTTACAACTATTTTAATACATTGGTGACATGTTGTGATCTAAGCATCCAAAATGTTTATAACCATTCTGGAAACTCAGTAAGATGCTATTTTATTTGTCTTCATATAGTTTCTACCTTCAAACATCCACTTGTTTTCCTGTTAAGAAAAGTAACTTCAAGTGACATGTGATCTAAGCATCCAAAATGTTTCTAACCATTCTGGAAACTCAGCAAGATGCTATTTTATTTGTCTTCATATAGTTTCTACCTTCAAACATCCACTTGTTTTCCCGTTAAGAAAACTAACTTCAAGTGCTTTAAAGGGCACTATTTTTTCACTTAGTCTGTATGTTTTTAAAGCATTCTGTGCTATTTACTTATTAAAAGCTTAATGACTGAATGAAGATAGTATGAATGGATTGACTATATGTTCTGATGCTGAGCTGGCTGTTTGGTTCACTTATAATTGGTAAATAAATTATTCCTTTAAAGTGAGCTTCTTTCACTTAAATTGTTTGAGTGGGGAAAGCACTTTTGTTATCCCCATTATAATTGTTTGTGAGGTAAGTATGGACAAGGATGTAACAAACCAGGGATATGTGAAAATATCAAAGCTCTAAGGAAAGAGAATCACGTATTTTTTCCAGAAAAATACTTTGTTAGTGAAGGCATGCAAAATACATAGTTTCTTAAGCTACTGATGAATGTATTGTGAAGTCCGTTTATCTTCAATGAAAATAAAGTCATTGCATATATTTCCATTACATAGCCATAGTCAAAAGGTTGGAATGTATGTACCCACAGCATAGTATTTATGGTAGTCTATTAAGTTCTATTAAGAACTGCTTTTTATTATTATGTTTTTGGGGAATCAAATATCCTCCATTAAAAATTTGATTTTTTTGTGTATAGCTTTCACCCAAAACCAACATATTTTACATATCCCAATTTAGGAAACAGCTCTTAGATACTATGATTTGAACTGCAAAATGTTAGCTGCCTTCCTTAGCTAGTAAGCTAAAACTTATTATAATCAGACTTTCATTTAGCTAAAACATCAAAGCCATAAAATAAAGCATATTTAAATGCTTTCATACTGCTGTAAAATTTCATTTGTGAAAAATACCTGGGGAAAACATCTTTTTTTTTTTTTCCCTCTAATGTTAAGTTTTGTATCTGAGCAATATTATTTTTATTAGTTATCATTGGCCAATATTATGTTTACCTATACAGAAGCTATATATTTATACTAAGCAATTACAACTATTTCCTGGGAGGTGTGTTCTCTTGGGAAAATCACAAAATTTTCCTCTATTAAAGTACAAGAGGATTAAGAAGATACTGATTTTGTACTTTCATTTTGGTTATAAGAATATATGCCTTATTTTGAATACACAGATTCTAATAGAAAACACATCCTAATAGAAAACAGTTATTTCAAGTTGCACACTTATGAACACAGACACAACAATCCAAATTAAGTATATTTGTTTGTCATGTCTAATGAACTATAACAAGGCTAAAATTCAAAGCATACTAAATTATGCCTCAATGAAAACATCTTGGTAAAGTTTCATCAAAATAAATATTACTTGCTGCTGATAAAAACATTTTATCAAACAGAAATCTTTGTGTATGCAATTCAGAGTGCTAGAAGAAACATTTGATAAAGACTTATTAAAATATATTAGTTTTACTTATTTTCAGGGGAAATAAGATAAAGTAAATTTTAAGTCAAAAGTATCAAAGGTTTGGGGTTTTTTGCTCCCAAATATTATTTCATCTAATTAATTTAAATTTAATTTATTTAAGTGGGAGATTAGAATATCATGACTATTTCTGAACAACCTTCTTCATAAAATGGGATTTTTGAGAGATAGTTGTTTTAAAATGTCTTGATCCATGGTATTTAAAGTTCATTTAACTATATTTTCTCTCTGCACATATAAGGAAAGAACCAACACCAGGCCATGTACAGGTGAGAGGAAGTAGGTAAAACAGTACAAAATTTAGATAGTATGTTATGCAACTCTTGATAAAGTGGTAGATTAACCAGTCACAGTGCAATCAAGGCCATTCTGCTATTTGTCAGTTGTTTAGCAGCTTGATCTTTTAAATGGAAAACCATGTTGTTGGCTACAGGGTCAAAGGAGAAGTAATACTGGACACCTTGTCTCCTATTTTCCATGGTTTGAATATCCAAGTAAATAAAAATAGAGTTTTTAAAATCCTGTTCCAATGTAGCCCTCTGAATTGTAGGAAGTGTGGAGAAAATAAAATCTACATTTGTATAAACTTACCTTTAAAAATTGATTCATAGCATCTGATGGCATGGCAAACTTCACAACATTTAGTGGTTCAGCTTCTACTATAATATCAAAACTAGGGAGTGGAATATTTAAATTGGAGTGAAAGTTTAAGCTGGCAAGCTCCTTGATAACAGTGGGATTCTGGACCTCAGAGAAATCTTTTAAAAAACCAGATTCCTTGGCATCAAGGACATCCTTGAACTCAGTGGCATGTTTAAAACTAACAGAATCCATGGGGCCAGGATAATCTTTGAAACAGGGACCAAATCTGTAGTCATCAAAAATTGTATAACTCCTACCAAGCTTAGGTGGATTCAATTTAGATGTGGTCAACTTTTCAGGAGTAGAAATACAGTTAGTGCCAGCAACAAAAATTGAGGAGTTACTATAAACAATATTAGGAATAGCAGAACTGGAATTGATTTTCAATTTGGTCTCAGAGAGATTATTAGCATTGCTGGTACTAGAATCATGATGAGTGTTTATGATATGATAATTGGGGTTGATGACAAAGTTGGAGCTAATGATATGAGTAAATCTGGGCTCATGGTTAGTGTCTGAGGCACAGTTGGTATAAGTTGGGCTAATAGCACCAGTGCAACTAGTGCTGTAACTGGTGTCAGTGACATTGACAGTGCTAGAAGTAGAGCTGGGACTGGCAGCATAGCTATTTCTGGCCCTACAGTTGGGGTTATCTACAAAATTAGAACCTACTGCATGGGTAAATCCTGGGACATATTCAAGGTTTGAACCACAGTTTGAAATAGCTACATAGTTGTGGCCAGCAGCACTGATGGATTTTGTTTCATAGATGGAGTTAGCATTCTTGTTAGGACTGAAAGCAATATTGTGACTAGTAGCATTACTAAGCCTGGCATTATAGCTAGAATTAGGGTTTTTTTCAAGATCAGAGCTATTATTATTGGGACTAGGGCTATTATTGTTGAGGCCAGGGTTATTGCTGTTTAGGATAGGGCTATTATTGGGTCTAAGGCCATTAATGTTGGGGCCAGAGACACTGCTGCTGAGTCCAGGGCTGAAGGGATGCAGTCTTATATTTTGGGGTCCAGAACCATTGTTCTGGAGGTCAGATTCATTAATGTTAGGGCTAGGTGCATTTTTGGGGCCAAGTCCATTGTTGAGGCCAATGATACTGCTTGAATCAATGCTGAAGCCAGCACCCTTGCAGGAACCAGAAGTGCAGTCTGGGCCAGCTCCATTTTGGAGTCCAGAGGTGTAGTTGGGATTAGAGTCATTATTGGAGTCAGCAGTACACTCCTGATAAACATCAATATCTGGGACAAAGACATTTTGTGAATTGTTGGTGTGTTTGTCTTCCTCAAAATCAGTGTTACATTTGGAGTTAGCATCATTTTTAGTAGCACTATCAATGTCAGAGTCAGGTTCACTGCTGGATTCACTTCCACCGTTAGAGTCACCATCACTGTTAGAATCAGCTCCACTTGTAGAGTCAGCATCACCACTGGGATCAGACTCATTGCTTGTGTCTGCATTATTTTCAGCATTACTATCTTTTGGATCAGTGTTATCAGGGTCAGACTTATCTTTGGGATCTTTCCTGTCTTTGGTATTGCTTTCATCTTCAGGGTCTGTTTCATCTTCAGGCTCTTTCTCATCTTCAGAATCTGTCTCATCTTCATGTTTTGCCTCATCTTTCAAAAGAGGCTTGTGTTTGGCCTTATCTTTGAGATTGCCAGTAATGACCAGTTTAGTCTCATCATCAGGATTGGCCTCATTTTCAAATTTGGCAGTAAGTTTAAACTTACCCTCGCTTTCAAGGCCAGCAGCGTTGCTGGTGTTGATGACATTGCCTGGGCCGGGGGTACTATGGCGGCTCATATTATTTTGAGGATTCATTGGAAAGGTATGAGTAACAGTAGAGCCCATGAGATTCTGGAAAGCCGAGCAACTTTCACAGTGTAAAAAAGAAGTTGAACCTAAAGAATATTTATAATCCTCCTGGTGGAAAGGGCAGCAGATGCCCACAGAATGCTCAGGATCCAAGGATCGAGATAAAGGGCTGTTCTGAGAAGTCTTGTGGTGTCTAATAGATCTGGAACTCAGAGAATATTTAGAATCCAAGGGAACTTGGAGATGTAAAGGACAGTCAGGGTCTGAATCATCATCAAAATTAATGAGACACTTATGAAAAGAAAAATTATTGATTTGTACAAAACATTTAGAACATAAAACAGCTCCAGTGTCTAAAGTGTATGTGTTATTTCTGTGAGTCTTGGGGCATACAGCAAACCAAAGGCTCATGGAAGTAGGGTGGCAGAGAGGCACTAAAAATTCAGAGATGTAACCCTGAGGATTTAGGAAATGAACAGGATTCATTTGAGACCTGGAACTCTGAAATCTCTGTAGGTATCTATAGTCTGTGTAACAACTCTTACAGACAGAAATTTTGTGGCTGGCATTTCTGTGATGCTTGTTATTCATGAAAGTATTTGGGTTTGAAAAAAGGTTGTGGCTGCGCTTTTCCATTAACTTTAGCTGTGAGTCTTGCTTATCACTCAGAGTTGGTGATATCTCTTTGAATCTTACAATCTTGTCATCACTTGGGTATCTCACAAGCTGAATTCTGGACACTGCTAGAGAGAGAAGAGTAAATATGAGCAAGAACAATGAAAAAAATGAATTTGACAAACACAATAAACATTACACACACACAAATCTGTGCAAAGGAAAAAAATGCCATTTCCTTCAATAGGTTCTTACTATTGGATATTTCAAAAGGAAGCCATGATGCTACAGTTTCTGCTCAAACAGCTGTCATATTGGGCTTATTAAGACACAAAAATGAAACATGGTCATTTATCTCAGATTTTATTCTCTTCAGATTCAGAGAACTTAATCTTTAGTTTAAATAGGAATTCATTGGCATCATTTGGCCAAAATAAAACTTGCTTTTCACATATTGGATACTGCATATCTATATTAATTTTATCTTGCTTTTAGAAATATTGGGTTGACCAGAAACTTTGGGTTTTTCTATAAGATGTTATGAATGAATTTTTTTGACCATTCTAATACTGGCAATATTTTCTTTCCTGGAATATAATCCCTATAATTAATACAATCTTCATGTTTTGAAACAAAAATTTCTTTGGTCTTGATGTGTCAAAATGGCAAAATTTCCTGATAGTAAATGTATTATCATGGATCAGTTTTATGCAGCTGTCAAGAACTCACTGGCATATGATTCTGGAAATTTAGATATTTACCTATACCTCAACTTTAAAATTACAGTTCAGTAAATGTATGGAATAACTGTTCTTCAGGTACACAGGCAGAAATAAAGTAAAAATCATTGTGATTTAATTTTAAAACAGAAGATTTCTTTCCACTATTGCCTTAGGTCCTAAGAACAATTTCTCCATGTTTTGGCATCAAACACTGCATCATATTTGGGGAGGAGTCAAGGAACACTGAGTAGTAGCTTCCATTTAGAAACTGACAGTGAATTTTTATATAGAAGGAGATGTGTCTTCTCATCCAGTTTCTCTTAGGGTCATATAGAATACTTAGGATAAAATTTTAATTATATACTCATAATCTTTAGGTATTTATAAAAGAGAAAAATTTAAGTAGGTCCATTCTGAAAAGTATTCACTGAATATATATATATATAGTTTCAATTTTATATATAAATGATTTGGTCTACTATGAAACATTTAAAATGTATAGTCTTCATAAAAAAAGGAATTCACATTCTTATAAATACAAGCAGTCATTATGTTGCCCTCATAGCAGTCAATGGTGTATGCATAATGTAAAATAATGTAGACTTGCTGCTGCTGCTGCTACTGCGTCGCTTCAGTCGTGTCCGACTCTGTGCGACCCCATAGATGGCAGCCCACCAGGCTCCCGAGTCCCTGGGATTCTCCAGGGAAGAATACTGGAGTGGGTTGCCATTTCCTTTTCCAATGCATGAAAGTGAAAAGTTAAAGTGAAGTCACTCAGTCGTGTCCGACTCTTAGTGACCCCATGGACTGCAGCCCACCAGGCTCCTCCATCCATGGGATTTTCCAGGCAAGAGTACTGGAGTGGGGTGCCATTGCCTTCTCCAATGTAGACTTAGTAGTATCTATTTCTATGCTTTATAGTAAATACTCAAAGCATGACTATACATTTATTAACTCAAGCTGAGTGCCAGGAAATACTGAAAGAGAGGGGTGACTAGTATTTTCAGTGGCTCTATTCTTCAATAATATGCACTATATATTTTATTCATACAGTGCTATTATTATAAATTAATGACAAAGGCTTATTCCCTGACAAAAACAAAAGAGTGATGTAATTTGGCTACTTGTTAGACTTTTTCACATTCAAGATAAAAGGGAATATAAAACAGTTGTAATTAATCTGGAAAAAAATTGCAAGTATATGGTATTGAAGGTGTACACAGTTCTTAAACTCAATGAAATACACCATTAGAAAAAAAGGCCCATCATGCATGAGTTTGTATTATTAAACTGGATAGTATCTTGTAATTAGGAATGAGGTATAACACTAAGAGTAAGATAAAAATGAGACAGCAGTACACAGGCTGCCCCACAGAGAGAACCCAAATCATAAACAAGAAAGTAGCTCTCATTTAATAATCTTAAAGATGTATCTCTGAAATCCAGAAGCAAATGAATGCATTCATATGCAAAAGATGAAATAGAACATCTATGTCTGTGCTTGCTAAGTCACTATAGTTACGTCTAACTCATTGGGACCCTATGGACTGTAGCTTGCCAGACTCCTCTGTCCATAGGATTCTCCAGGAAAGAATACTGGAGTGGGTTGCCATTCCCTTCTCCAGGGGATCTTCAAGACCCAGGAATGTAACTTGTATCTCTAATGTCTCCTATGTTGGCAGGAGGGTTCCCTATGACTAGCACCACATGGGAAGCCAGAACATCTATAATAACCAATTTATTTCTACATGATGATCTGTACCTACAGAGTTTGGTGTGGCAACAAGCTACAAGTCCTTTCATTATAGGGGACTGGAATGCAAAAGTAGGAAGTCAAGAAATACTTGGAGTAACAGGCAAATTTGGCCTTGGAGTAGAGAATAAAGCAGGGCAAAGGCTAACAGAGTTTTGCCAAGAAAACGCACTGGTCATAGCAAACACCCTCCTCCAACAACACAAGAGAAGACTCTACACATGGACATCACCAGATGGTCAATACTGAAATCAGATTGATTATATTGTTTGGAGCCAAAGATGAAGAAGCTCTATACAGTCAGCAAAAAGAAGACCGGGAGCTGACTGTGGCTCATATCATGAACTCCTTATTGCCAAATTCAGAATTAAATAGAAGAAAGTAGGGAAAATCACTAGACCATTCAGGTATGACCTAAATCAAATCCCGTACGACTCTACAGTGGAAGTGACAAATAGACTCAAGGGATTAAATCTGATAGACAGAGTGCCTGAAGAACTATGGATGGAGGTTCATGACATTGTACAGGAGGCAGGGATCAAGACCATCCCCAAGAAAAAGAAATATGAAAAAGCAAAATGATTGTCTGAGGAGGCCTTACAAACAACTGTGAAAAGAAGAGAAGCAAAAGGCAAAGGAGAAAAGGAAAGATATACCCATCAGGATGCAGAGTTCCAAAGAATAGTAAGGAGAGATAAGAAAGCCTTCCTCAGTGATCAATGCAAAGAAATAGAGAAAAACAATAGAATTGGAAAGACTAGGGACTTCTTCAAGAAAATTAAGAGATCTCAAGGGAATATTTCATGCAAAGATGGGCTCAATAAAGGACAGAAATGATACGGACCTAACAGAAGCAGTATATATTAAGAAGAGGTGGCAAGAATACAGGGAAGAACTATACAAAAAAGCTCCTCATGACCCATATAATCACGATGGTGTGATAACTCACCTAGAACCAGATGTGCTGGAATGCCAAATCAAGTAGGCTTTAGGAAGCATCACTATGAACAAAGCTAGTGGAGGTGATGGAACTCCAGTTGAGTTATTTCAAATCCTAAAAGAAGATGGTGTGAAAGTGCTGCACTCAATATGCCAACAAATTTGGAAAACTCAGCAGTGGCCACAGGAATGGAAAAGGTCAGTTTTCATTCCAATCCCAAAGTAGGGCAATGCAAAAGAATGTTCAAACTACCACAGAATTGCACTCATCTCATACGCTAGCAAAGTAATGCTCAAAATTCTCCAAGCCAGGCTTCAGCAGTATGTGAACGGTGAACTTCCAGATGTTCAAGCTGGATTTAGAAAAGGCAGAGGAACCAGAGATCAAATTTCCAACATCCGTTGGATCATAGAGAAAGCAACAGAGTTCCAGAAAACCATCTACTTCTGACTACGCTAAAGCCTTTGACTGTGTGGATCAGAAGAAACTGTGGGAAATTCTTAAAGAGACGGGAATACCAGACCACCTGACCTGCCTCCTATGAAATCTGTATGCAAGTCAAGAAGAAACAGTTAGAACTGGACATGGAACAACAAATTGGTTCCAATCAGGAAAGGGATATCTTAAGGCTGTATATTGTCACTCTGCTTATTTAATTTATATGCAGATTACATCATGAGAAATGCATATGATGCATCATATACATGTGATATGAATCTTACAGTAACCACAAACTAAACCCCTAAAATAGATACACACACATAAAAAGAAAAAGGAATCCAAATATAACAATAAAGATAGTCCTCAAATTCCAAGGGCAGAGAGCAAAAGAAGAAAAAAAGGATTGCAAAACAACCCCCAAACAATTAAGAATATGGCAACAAGTACACACCTACAAATAAATAAAGGTAAATAAACTGCATGTTCCATTCAAAAGATATAGTGTGGTTGGAATGAATAAAAAACAAAGCCCACCTACACACTCCCTACTACAGACTCCAGATCTAAAGACAGAGTGAAAGTGAGGAGATGGAAAACGCCTCCATGTAAATAGAAATGAAAAAAAAAAAAAAGCTGGGCTAGCAATGCTTATCTTATACAAAACAGATTTAAAACAAAGATGTAATAAGAATCAAAGAAGGACATTACATAATGATAAAGGGATCAATCCCACAAGAAGGTACCACAATATTAAATATATATGCATTGAAACACAGGAGCACCTAAATACATATAGCAAATATTAATAAAAATGAAAGGAGAAATTTACACTAACAAAATAGTTGTGGGGAATTTTAACACCCCAATTACATTGACAGACAGATTATCCATTATCCAGATAGAAAATCAAAAAGAAAACACTGGCCTTAAATGACACGTTGTTGTTATTGTTTTTTAGTCACTAAGTTATGTCTGACTCTTGTGACCCTATAGACTGTAGCCCGCCAGATTCCTCTGTCCATGGGATTCTCCAGGCAAGAATACTGGAGTGGGTCACCATTTCCTTCTCCAGGGGATCTTCCCAACTCAGGGAGCAAACCCACATCTCTTGCATTGGCAGGTGGATTCTTTGCCACTGAGCCATCAGGGATGCCCAATTTGGTAACATGTCTGCCTAAACCATTTGTCCATTTTACATTTAGTTTTTTCTTATTATTGCATTTTGAGTATTCTTTTTATATTCTAGATACAGTGCTTTACCAAATATATGCGTTGAAAATCCTCTTCATAGTGTATAGCATCCTTTCATTCCTTTACAATTTTCTGGAAAATTGAACTTTTAAATTTTGTTGAAGTCCAATTTTTATCAAGTGTTTCTTATAGGGATAATGCTCTCTTGTAGTAAATAGTAAATCTTCATCTAACTCAAGGTCACAAAGATTTTTCTTCATCTAGTAGTATATGTTTTTAGGATTTATATTTAGTTCTATTCTCCATTTGAGTTAATTTTGTATATGATACAAGAAATGAATTAAAATTAACAATTTTTATCTTGCACTTCGATATCTAATTTTCCCAACAACATTTGGTGAAAAGAATATCTTTTCTTCATATAATGTCTTCCCTGATAGCTCAGTTCGTAAAGAATCCACCTTCAAAGCAGGAGACCCAAGTTCAGTCCCTGGGTTGGGAAGATCCCCTAGAGGACAGAATGGCTACCCATTCCAGTATTCTTGCTGGGAGAATTCCATGGACTGGGGAGCCTGGTAAGCTACAGTCCATGGGGTCTCAAAGAGTCAGACCTGACTGAGTGACTTTCACTTTCAAAGAAATAAAACCATGGGTCTCTGGCCAACTGATTTTTGACAAGGATGACAAGACCATTCTATGAGGAAATAAAAGTCTCTTCAAGGGATATTGGGTCAACTGGACATCTACATGCAAAAGAATTGTTCCCTAACATGACACCATACACAAAAAGTAATTCAAAATGGATCAAACTACCAAATTTAAGAATTAAAATTATAGTATTCTTAAAAAAATGTGTAAATCTTTACAATCTTGGATTTGGCAAGTGATTCTTATACATTACGTATATATTATGAATAGAATAAAGACAAGTAATTTTGATGTCAACAAAATTTTTCAAATCTGTGCTTCAAAGGACACAATGAATAAAATGAAAAGACAATCCACAGAATGGAATAAAATATTTGCAAATCATACATATGATAAAAATATGTTTTCAGGATATATAGAAACTCATAACTTAATAACAAATATATATATATTTGTTAATAACATATATATATATATGTATATATGTAAAAAAATAGGATACTAGTAGACATTTATCCAAGAAAGATATACAATGACCAAAAAGTACATAGAAAGATGCTCAACATCATTAGTCATCAAGGAAATAGATGTCAAAACTATTTATTTAATATTGTTTCATAACCACCAGGATGGCTATACAGAAGTCAAATAATGACAAGTGTCAAGGAGGATGTGGAGAAAAAGCAATCCTCATACACTGCAGGTGGGAATATAAAATTATGCAGTCACTTTGGGAAACAGTCTGTAGTTCTTCAAGCAATTAAACATCAGATAACCATATGACACAGCAACTCCATTCCTAGGTATATATCCAAGAGAAATGGAGATATACCTCTATGTATACAAATGTTCATAGCATCATTATTCATAATAAGCAAAATATGTAGCTAACTCATACATCCACCAACTGACAAATATCTAAACAAATTGCAGTATATCCATACAATGGAATGTTACTCAGTCATGAAAAGAATGAAGTACTGATACATGCTACAATATAGATTAACCTTGAAAGCATTATACAAATTAAATGAGACACGTGTACCCCAATGTTCATTGCAGCACTGTTTATAATAGCCAGGACATGGAAGCAACCTAGATGCCCATCAGCAGATGAATGGATAAGAAAGCTGTGGTACATATACACAATGGAGTATTACTCAGCCATTAAAAAGAATACATTTGAATCAGTTCTAATGAGATGGATGAGACTGGAACCTATTATACAGAGTGAAGTAAGCCAGAAAGAAAAACACCAATACAGTATACTAATGCATATATATGGAATTTAGAAAGATGTTAACAATAACCCTGTGTACGAGACTGCAAAAGAGACACCAATGTATAGAACAGTCTTATGGACTCTGTGGGAGAGGGAGAGGGTGTGGAGATTTGGGAGAATAGCATTGAAACATGTATAATATCATGTATGAAACGAGTCGCCAGTCCAGGTTCGATGCACGGTACTCGATGCTTGGGGCTGGTGCACTGGGACGACCCAGAGGGAGGGTAGGGGAGGGAGGAGGGAGAAGGGTTCAGGATGGGGAATGCGGGTATACCTGTGGCGGATTCATTTCGATATTTTGCAAAACTAATACAATATTGTAAAGTTTAAAAATAAAATAAAATTAAAAAAAAAAAGGTAAAAAAAAATTAAATGAATATAGTTACAAAAGTCTATGTATTACATGATTCTGTTCATATGAAATGTCCAGGATAGAGGAATCTATAGATAC
The DNA here is from genome assembly GCF_029378745.1 of Bos indicus. Taxonomy (NCBI): domain Eukaryota; kingdom Metazoa; phylum Chordata; class Mammalia; order Artiodactyla; family Bovidae; genus Bos; species Bos indicus. The sequence continues at coordinate 73,279,942 of NC_091789.1, forward strand.
TTAAGTAGATTAGTGGTTTCTTAAGACTAGAGAGAAAATTATACAGTCACTTTGGAAAAAAGACTACAGCTCTTCAACTGTAGGCAGTTGAAGGAGTAACTGGGTGATAACCACAGGTACAGTGTTAACTTCTATGGTGATAAAAATTATCCAAAACAGTTGTTATTGTTGTTTATATCTATACTTAAAACTATTACTTGTGTAGCTTAATGGGTAAATTATATCTCAATAAAGCTGTTAAAAAATACCCTGGGCAAACAACAAAAACAACAACAACAAAAAACCCTGGGTCCTGATAACTCTAGTGAGCTTTCCTGGTAGACAACATTTCATACATGTCATCATAATTTTTGGTGGATAAATTAGATGAGTCTTGTGTGACTCCAATGAGAGTGGACTTTAGAACCTTGTATTAATACTTCCATTAGACTTCAAACCATATGCCTTTTCCTTTTATTAATTTTATTTTGTATCCTTTCATTGTAATAAATCATAGCTTTGAGTATTATTATGTGCTTAGTTCAGTGAATCCTCCTAGAGAATTATTGGACTTGGATTTTGTCTTAGAGATCCAATATATAAGAAGTCGGGCTTAAAATTTTCTAAATATTGAATAAAATGTATAAAATCCTTTGGCAGTTTCTATTGAATATACTCACCTTTGTTATCAATTTGTTGCACAGAGTGTTGTTCTTCAGTTTCCCTTCTTTGGGTATATGGAGGTGATAGAAAAATAGGCCTCCAAAAACCTATGAATATATTAAATAGACTCAATTATTTTCCAATTCCTAAAAAGTAAGATTATAGAGGGTAAAACTTTATACTATATGATTCTGAAGTGAAAAAACATTTCTGGTAATACCATTTTTCTTCAAATATATATTTGTAACGGTGATCCAGTTTTCTTGGAGTTTATTAAAACAGTATTGAAAATGAACTTAATGATATTCTAGTATATACTGGTGATATTTTTGCCCCATATAAATATTCAATAGATTCTCAGTTAACTCTAGAAGAATTTGTAGTGAGTTCTTGTCCTAATTAATGAAATACTGGCTATAAAATTGGCTAATAAGCACCCATGGGATGAATATTATCAAAACACAAAAAGTGACAAGTGTTAGTGAGGATGTGGAGAAATTAGACCCTTATGGGGTGGGTGGGCAGGTAAAATGGTACAGCGATTATAAAAAAGAGTATGGCAGTTCCTAAAACAATTAAAATTAGAATTACTTTGGAAGTGAAAGTGAAGTCGCTCAGTCGTGTCTGACTCTTTGCGACCCCATGGACTGTAGCCCACCAGGCTCCTCCATCCATGGGATTCTACAGGCAAGAATACTGGAGTGGGCTGCCATTTAATTACTTTACATACCAAAAATTCTACTTCTGAGTATATACTCAAAAGAATTGAAAACAAAATCTCCAAGATATATTTTTACAACCTTGTTTGGCATTATTCAACTTAGCCAAAATGTGGAAGTTACCCAAATGTCCATCAACAGGTAACAGACAAGCAAATTGTGGTATATCCAACATTCTTTAGCCTTAAAAAGTGAGAAAATTCTGACACATGCAACAATATGGATCAACCCCAAGGACATTATGCTAACTGAAAGAAGCCATGCACAAAAAGACAACTACTGCATTTGAGATTAATATTTATATGAGATACTTCAGTTCAGTCACTCAGTCGTGTCTGACTCTTTGCAACTCCATGAAACGCAGCATGCCAGGCTTCCCTGTCCATCACCAACTCCTGGAGTCCACCCAAAGCCATGTCCATTGAGTCGGTGATGCCATCCAACCATCTCATCCTCTGTCATCCCCTTCTCCTCCTGCCCTCAATCTTTCCCAGCATCAGGGTCTTTGCTGGGATACTTAGACTAGTCAAAATTACAGAGACAATGAGTACGATGGTAGTTAGCAGGGCTTGGGTGAAATGGGGAAAGGGGAAGTTTATTTTTTGATGGGGACAGAGTTTTAGTTTTGTAACTTTTAAATTAATTAAATTCTTAAAGAGACAGGAGTACCAGACCACCTTACATGGCTCCTGAGAAACCTGTATGCAGGTTAAGAAGCAATAGTTAAATCAAACATGGAACAACAAACTGGTTCAAAATTAGGAAAGGAGTATGACAAGACTGTATATTGTTACCCTGTTTATTTAACTTATATGCACAGTACATCATGCAAAATGCTAGACTGGATGAATCAGAAGCAGGAATCAAGAGAGCTGGGAGAAATAGCAACAATTGCTATGATATGGTCAGATATGCAGGTGATACCAATCCAATGGCAGAAAGTGAAGAGGAACTAAAGAGCCTCTCGATGAGGGTGAAAGAGGAGAGTGAAAAAGGATTGAAACTCAACATTCAAAAAACTAAGATCATGGCATCCAGTCCCATTACTTCATGGCAAATAGAAGGTGGAAAAGTGGAAGCGGTGACAGATTTTATTTTCCTGGGCTGCAAAATCACTGTGGATTGTGACTGTAGCCATGAAATTAAAAGACACTTATTCCTTGGAAGCAAACTATGACAGAAAACTAGTCAATCTAATCACAATAGGAAGACAGCCTTGTCTAACTCAATGAAACTAAGCCATGCCCTTGGGGCAAACCAAGATGGGTGGGTCATGGTGGAGAGATCTGACAGAATGTGGTCCACTGGAGAAGGGAACGGTAAACCACTTCAGTATTCTTGCCTTGAGAATGCCATGAACAGTATGAAAAGGCAAAATGATAGGATACTGAAAGAGGAACTCCCCAGGTCAGTAGGTGCCCAATATGCTACTGGAGATAAGTGGAGAAATAACTCCAGAAAGAATGAAGGGATGGAGCCAAAGCAAAAACAATACCCAGCTGTGGAGGTGACTAGTGATAGAAGCAAGGTCCGATGCTGTAAAGAGCAATATTGCATAGGAACCTAGAATGTTAAGTCCATGAATCAAGGCAAATTGGAAGTGGTCAAACAAGAGATGGCAAAAGTGAATGTTGACAATCTAGGAATCAGCGAAATAAAATGGACTGGAATGGGTGAATTTAATTCAGATGACCATTATATCTACTACTGCGGGCAGGAATCCCTCAGAAGAAATGGAGTAGCCATCATGGTCAACAAAAGAGTCCGAAATGCAGTATTTGGATGCAATCTCAAAAATGACAGAATGATCTCTGTTCATTTACAACAAAAACCATTCAATATCACAGTAATCCAAGTCTATGCCCCAACCAGTAATGCTGAAGAAGCTGAAAGTGAACAGTTCTATGAAGACCTACAACACCTTTTAGAACTAACACCCAAAAAAGATGTCCTTTGCATTATAGGGGACTGGAATGCAAAAGTAGGAAGTCAAGAAACACCTGGAGTAACAGGCAAATTTGGCCTTGGAATACGGAATGAAGCAGGGCAAAGACTAATAGAGTTTTGCCAAGAAAATGCACTGGTCATAGCAAACACCCTCTTCCAACAACACAAGAGAAGACTCTACACATGGACATCACCAGATGGTCAACACTGAAATCAGATTGATGATATTCTTTGCAGCCAAAGATGGAGAAGCTCTATACAGTCAACAAAAACAAGACCAGGAGCTGACTGAGGCTCAGACCATGAACTTCTTATTGCCAAATTCAGACTTAAATTGAAGAAAGTAGGGAAAACCACTAGACCATTCAGGTATGACCTAAATCAAATCACTTATGATTCTACAGTAGAAGTGAGAAATAGATTTAAGGGCCTAGATCTGATAGATAGAATGCCTGATGAACTATGGAATGAGGTTCGTGACATTGTACAGAAGACAGGGATCAATACCATCCCCATGGAAAAGAAATGCAAAAAAGCAAAATGGCTGTCTGGGAAGGCCTTACAAATAGCTGTGAAAAGAAGAGAAGCAAAAAGCAAAGGAGAAAAGGAAAGATATAAGCATCTGAATACAGACTTCCAAAGAATAGCAAGAAGAGATAAGAAAGCCTTCCTCAACGATCAATGCAAAGAAATAGAGAAAAACAACATAATGAGAAAGACTATAGATCTCTTCAAGAAAATTAGAGATACTAAGGGAACATTTTATGGAAAGATGGGCTCGATAAAGGACAGACACGGTATGGACCTAACAGAAGAAGAAGATATTAAGAAGAGGTAGCAAGAATACACAGAACTGTACAAAAAAGATCTTGACGACCAAGATAATAACGATGCTGTGATCACTCATCTAGAGCCAGACATTCCTGGAATGTGAAGTCAAGAGGGGCTTAGGAATCATCACTAAGAAAAAAGCTAGTGGAGGTGATGGAATTACAATTGAGGTATTTCAAATCCTGAAAGATGATGCTGTGAAAGTGCTGCACTCAATCTGCCAGCAAATTTGGAAAACACAGCAGTGGCCACAGGACTGGAAAAGGTCAGTTTTCATTCCAGTCCCAAAGAAAGGCAATGCCAAAGCTCAAACTACCGCACAATTTCACTCATCTCACACGCTAGTAAAGTAATGCTCAAAATTCTCCAAGCCAGACTTCAGCAATATGTGAATCATGAACTTCCTGATGTTTAAGCTAGTTTTAGAAAAGGCAGAGGAAAGTGAAAAGTGAAGTCGCTCAGTCGTGTCCAACTCTTTGCGACCCCATGAGCTGTAGGCTATGAGGCTCCTCTGTCTGTGGGATTTTCCAGGCAGACGAACCAGAGATCAAATTGCCAACATCTGCTGGATCATTGAAAAAGCAAGAGAGTTCCAGAAAAACATCTATTTCTGCTTTATTGACTATGCCAAAACCTCTGACTGTGTAGATCACAATAAACTGTGGAAAATTCTGAAAGAGATGGGAATACCAGACCACCTGACCTGCCTCTTGAGAAATCTGTATGTATGTCAGGAAGCAACAGTTAGAACTGGACATGAAACAACAGACTGGTTCCAAATAGGAAAAGGAGGACGTCAAGGCTGTGTATTGTCACCCTGCTTATTTAACTTATATGCAGAGTACATCATGAGAAACGCTGGACTGGAAGAAACACAAGCTGCAATCAAGATTGCTGGGAGAAATATCAATAACCTCTGATATGCAGATGACAACACCCTTATGGCAGAAAGTGAAGAGGAACTCAAAAGCCTCTTGATGAAAGTGAAAGTGGAGAGTGAAAAAGTTGGCTTAAAACTCAACATTCAGAAAATGAAGATCATGGCATCCAGTCCCATCACTTCATGGGAAATAGATGGGGAAACTGTGTCAGACTTTATTTTTTGGGGCTCCAAAATCACAGCAGATGGTGACTGTAGCCATGAAATTAAAAGACGCTTACTCCTTGGGAGGAAAATTATGACCAACCTAGATAGCATATTCAAAAGCATAAACAACCAAGGTCCGTCTAATCAAGGCTATGTTTTTTTTTTTTTTTTTTCCAGTGGTCATATATGGATGTTAGAGTTGGACTGTGAAGAAGGCTGAGCACTGAAGAATTGATGCTTTTGAACTGTGGTGTTGGAGAAGATTCTTGAGAGTCCCTTGGACTGCAAGGAGATCCAACCAGTCCATTCTGAAAGAGATCAGCCCTGAGATTTCTTTGGTAGGAATGATGCTGAAGCTCAAACTCCAGTACTTTGGCCACCTCATGCGAAGAGTTGACTCATTGGAAAAGACTCTGATGCTGGGAGGGATGGGGGCAGGAGGAGAGGGGGACGACGGAGTATGAGATGGCTGGATGGCATCACTGATTCAATGGATGTGAGTCTGAGTGAACTCCGGGAGTTGGTGATGGACAGGGAGGCCTGGCGTGCTGCGATTCATGGTATCGCAAAGAATCGGACATGACTGAGCGACTGAGCTGAACTGAACTGAAACTATGACAAGCCTAACAGCATATTAGACTTCCCAGGTGGCACTGGTGGTAAGGAATCCACCTGCCAATGCAGGAGACACAAGATACATGGGTTCGATTCCTGGGTGGGGAAGATATGCTGGAGTAGGAAATGGCAACTCACTCCAGTATTCTGGCTGGAAAATTCCATGGACAGAGAAGCCTGGTGGGCTACAGTCCACGTGGCCGCAAAGAGTAGGACACAACTGAGCACAGTCAGACAGCATATTAAAAAGCAGAGACATCACTTTACTCACAAAGGTCCATATAGTGAAGCTATGGTTTTTCTAGCAGTCATGTACAGATGTGAGAGTTGAATCATAAAGAAGGCTGAATATGGAAGAAGTGATGCTTTTAAATTGTGGTGCTAGAGAGTCCCTTGGATGGTAAGGAGATCAAATCTGTCAATCCTAAAGGAAATCAGTCCTGAATGCTCATTGGAAGGACTGTTCCTGAAGCTCCTATACTTTGGCCACCTGATGTGAACATCTGACACATTGGGAAAGACCCTGATGTTGGGAAAGATTGAAGGCAAAAGGAGAAGGGGGCAGCAGAGGATAAGATGGTTAGACAGCATCACTGACTCAGTGGACATGAGTTTGAGCAAACTCTGGAAGAGAGTGGAGGACAGAGGAGCCTGGCATGCTACAGTTCATGGCATCACAAAGAGTCAGAAACGACTTAGAGACTGAAAACAACAACACAATTAAAAGTTTTGGAGATTGGTTGCAGAAAATTGTGAAGGCACTTGCTACTGAATTGTACACTTAAAAATTGTAGATACAGTAACTTTTATGTTATGTATATTTTACTACAGTTTTTTTTTTAATGCCTAACAATAGGCTATGGAGGAGGATCAAGGACTATGCATTCATGTCAGACATAATGAAGACTGCAGTTCAATGATTCTAAAATGATAATACTTGGTGTAAAAATTTAAAGTGCAACATAAATTCTAAACATCACTATGACTTATTAGCAAAGAAGTTAAGAAAGTGAGTTAATATTATCAGTGAGTTTTGGACTGTTCTCAGGTAATGCATTTTTAAAAAAAGATAAACTAAAGTTTTGCAACCAGCTGTTCTTTGATTAAGAAAATAAATCATTATAGTTTAGGGTCCACAGTCTCAGGAGCAAATAAACTTAATTCTGGGTCTGGAAGATTTACCAAGGGCTTCCCTGGTGGCTCAGTGGTAAAAGAATTCGACTGCTAGTGTAGGAGTTGTGGGTTTGATCCCTGGGTTTGGAAGATCCCCTGGAGGAGGGCACAGCAACACACTCTAGTATTCTTACCCAGAGAATCCCATAGAAGTCCTTAGAGTCGCAAAGAGTCAGACACAACTGAAGAGACATAGCATGCACACAAGCTGACTTTTCTCATTTGGGAGTGAACATGAGATGAATAGCACACAGAGACCTTTTTCTTTACCTATGACCTTCATTTTTATTTCTGGGATTTCTTTTTATCACATTTAGCTTATCAGTTTATATTTTCAATATGCAACACCAGAAGATGGGTGAAAGCAGCTAGAAAAATTTTGATTTTATCTACCTGTGTATTAACCAATGCATGTTTTATATTAAGGATCCATAAATTAGATAATTACAGTCCAATTATTTGGACTGTAATTTAAACAAATATTTAAAATGCATCACAATCTTAGAGAAATCTGAAAAAGTAATCTATTACTTTCATGTGTAATAATATTCTCATCTCAATTAGATTATAAACTTTATGAAACTATGGCTGTGGTCAAGATAACATTAGACTAGGATTTTCTATACTGTAGCTTAGCCACTAAATACCTACATGACATTTAGTGAAGTAATCTATTTAAGCCTCAGTTTCTTTGGTTTTTAAGCAAGTACAATAAGCTATACTGTAATAGCAATCTTGGAAGGAGAGAAGTGAGCAGCAATCTTAAAGAGAGATCTGAGTTCCCTGCCTAGGAACTAAACCTGGGTAACCCAGATGAAAACCAGGAGTCCTCATCACTAGACCACCAGGGGCTAGAGGCTAGAAGCAAAGTGGCCTGGGCTCTTGCCCCTGTTTAAAAGCAAGAAGTTTCAAGGAAGCAAAAACTTTAAAAATAGGTACAAAGTTTATTAGTAGAGACTAAGCACGATGTATGGGAGAGTACACAGGAAAACAGTTTGTTTATCTAATTAAGAAGCAGGGTAGAGATATACATCCATAGAGAAAGGGTATGGGCACACTCTCTAACGAGGAGAAGTGCTGTAAGTCAGAAACCAGGCAGAGACACAGCAGGAGAGGAGTACAGGCATCCTGAGTGAGGAGGAGTGCAGTAAGGAGGTAGTGTAAATCAGTGATAGAGGACAGTCCTTCCTGGTCTTTGTTTACCTTTGGCCAATTATCTTGTTTCTTTCTACATGCCTGACTGGTCCATGGACCCTTCCCAAGATGCTTGTGCAATTGTTTTGTGAGACGGATTCCACCACAGAGGCCTATGGTTGCATGTCCACAATTACTAAGGGATGGGGTCCCCTCCTTTTTTGATCCCCCAGAAGCCTTCCTGTACATGTGAGGACAGAGAAGCCCTCCTTGATCTCAGGAGTGTGCATTTTATCCTCTTGCTTTAGCAGAGCTCAGCTTTTGCCACCAGCTTTGTCCTTGAAGTATCTGAGTGAGAAACAAAGACTCAGTTTTACTATATCTGATAAATACCAGGTGTCTAGCTCAGAGGCTCACTGTGTCCTATCTCATTAGTTCTTTCTAAATTAGAGAACATGAGGTAAGATGAGGGTTGAGATATGAGCAACATAATTAAACTGATTAAGAACTGCAAGGAGATCCAACCAGTCAATCCTAAATGAAATCAGTCCTGAATATTCATTGGAAGGACTGATGTTGAAGCTGAAACTCTAATACCTTGGGCACCTGATACAAAGAACTGACTCATTTGAAAAGACCCTGATGCTGGGAAAGATTGAAGACAGGAGGAGAAGGGGACAATAGGGTGTGAGATGGTTGGATGGCATCACTGACTCTATGGACATGAGCTTGACCAAGCTCCGGGAGATGGTGATGGACAGGGAAGCCTGGAGTGATGCAGTCCATGGGGTCACAAAGAGTTGGACACAACTGAGTGACTGAACTGAACTGAACTGAAGAACTTAGGTTCTGGAGTCAGATAAACCTAGGGTCGAAGTCCAGGGTAAATCACTGGAACACCTTAGCTTCACTTTTCTCAGTGTAAAACTACATATAAGATAGTACATATCTTTAGAGAAGGGAACGGCTACCCACTCCAGTATTCTGGCCTGGAGAATTCCATGGGCAGAGGAACCTGGCGAGCTGAAGTTCATGTGGTCACAAAGAGTTGGACATAACTGAGCAACTAACACTAACATGACTGAGTGATTTTCAGTTTCAGTTTTCACATATCTCTTAGAGCTGAAAGATAGTATGTCTTTAACAGCAAAAACTTGGAAACATGGATGCACAGCCTGATTCATTTATTGTGTTAGCTTAGTTACATAAATTCCTTGTGGCTCAGTTTCTTCATTGGTAAAATAGATATAATACTACTTACTTCCTAGGGTTACTGTGAGGTTTTAAAGAATTAATACACATAAAAGTAGTGAACTAGTATTAATTAATTAGCACTAATGAATTGGTGCTAACAAATTAGTATATGTAAACTGCAGGGAAGGATTCCAGGTGGTGCAGCAGCAAAGAATCTGCCTACCAATGCAGGAGATGCAAGAAATGTGGATTCGATCCTTGGGTTGGGAAGATTCCACTGGAGAAGGAAATGGAAACCCACTCTAGTATTCTTGCTTGGAAAATTCCATGAGCAGAGGAGCCTGGTGGGTTATAGTCCACGGGGTTGCAAAGAGGCAAGTGTGACTGAGCACACATGCAAAATGCATGAAATGGTTCCTGGCTGTGAGATATAAAGTTCAGCTATTATCAGTAAAAGGGGATAACAATGGTAAATGGGATTAGAGGTAATAATTCATGTGATTTGTATATAGCATGGCAGTTGACACTCTGTATCAGATGCTATTATTATTTTTAAACTAATGGTATTTGAAAGAGTGAAAGCTGCTATATAAATTTAAGGTATTATACATTTATGCATTTATTATAATTTATGTTGAGCATCCTGGAGAAGGAAATGGCAACCCATTCCAGTGTTCTTGACTGGAAAATCACATGGATGGAGGAGCCTGGTAGGCTACAGTCCACCGGGTCACGAAGAGTCGGAGAAGACTGAGCGACTTCACTTTAGCTTTATGTTGAGCACATAGTAGGCATTTGACTGACAAAATGTTACAAAGTAAACTAATAACAATGCAGTTAAGTCCCTAAGAAGCAGTTATGCTATTTCACTGGACTTTTATCAGATGATGATAAAAATGCTAAAAACTGAAGCTGGATAACAAATGTTCATCTTTATACCCTCCATGGTGATTAATGCAACTATTATAAGATAGCTAGGGGCTTCCTAGGTGACTCAGTGGTAAAGAATCCACCTGCCATGCAGGAGATGTGGTTTTTATCCCTGGATCAGGAAGATACCCTGGAGGAGGAAATGACAACCCACTCCAGTATTCTTGTTTGGAAAATTGCATGGACAGGGTGGTCCTAAGATGGTGGAGAAATAGGATGGGGAGACCACCTTCTTCCCTACAAATTCACTGAAAGATCATTTGAATGATGAGCAAATTCCACAAAACAGCTTCTGAACGCTGGCAGAGGACACCGGGCACCCAGAAAGGCAGCCCATTCTCTTTGAAAGGAGATAGAACAAAATATAAAAGATAAAAAAAGAGACAAAAGAGTTAAGGACGGATACCTGTCCTGGGGAGGGAGTCGTGAAGGAGGAGATGTTTCCAAATACCAGGAAAACCACTCACTGGTGGGTCTGTGGGCAGTTTTGGAATCTCAGAGGGCAACATATCCAGGAGGAAACAAACAAAAACCCACAGATTACATGCCTAACTGGAACTACCAGTGGAGAAATAGCCCAGATGCTCACATCTGCCAGTAGCGAGCGGGGGTTGAACAGATAGGCACAGGCTGCATGTTTAGGACAAGGATCGGACATGAATGCCCTGAGGACGATCTTAGGGAGCTAACGTGAGATAGCAACCCAAACTGTGGGATAGCCCGAAAAAGAGAGGAAAATAAAAGTGGGAGAGAGAGAGGAAGTTCCTGTGTAAAGCTCCAAGGCACAGCCTGGCCTGATCACAGAACAAAGGATTCAGTGAATATCAGAGGAGAGTTAGCAGGCTGCAGACTGGCCCCTCCCCATGCTGGAGGTAGAGAGGCAGGTAGGTGACAGCCAAAGCCGGAAGGCTAGGGGCAATCTCAGCCCCAGAGACGGCATCCTCCACCAAACTGTGAGCAGGCTTCCAGTTGCTAACCAAGTCTTCCTGGGATCCTGAACGGTTGACATCTGCCAGAACGGTCGCAGTCAGAGATCAGTTCCCCAGAGGAGACACATGGGACACCTGAGACAGCACTCTATCTGTGCACCCAGGAAACCGAGGGGATAGGACCGGGGAGGTGATAAGATGCACTGCACACCTGATTGCCAAGTACCTGGTCGCCTGAGCTGCTCAGACCTGGGAAGGGCACAAAACGCAGGCACAACTGAAGCTGTGCCTTTGTGGAGTACCCAAAAACCTGAACGAGAGTGGCTTAGACCTGGGAAGTGCATGCAACCTAGGGCCCACTTTACATAGTTCCCCTGCAGAGCAACCTGGAGCCTGAGCAGTGTAGACTGGGAAAGTACACACAGTGTGAGTGGGGGCAAACCCAGAGTGGCCCAGGCACTGTGAGCACTCTGCACACATACAAGTGATATTTGTTTGTAGGGTTCCTCCCTCCCCACAGCACAACTGAACAAGTGAGGCTAAATAAGTGACCACCTTTGCCCCCTTGTGTCAGGGCGGAAATTAGACACTGAAGAGACATGCAAACAGAAGGCAAAATGAATAAACAAGAGGGAACTGCTTTGGAAGTGACAGATGCAAAAGATTAAAACCCTATAGTTAGCCCTGACTACATTGGAAGGGGCCTGTAGACCTTGAGAAGTATAACCTGGAACAAGGAACTATCTGCAACTGAACTGACCCTCAGCAACTCCAGAGAAACTCCTAGATATATTTTACTATTATCATTTTCTAATTTTGTTTTATTTTTAAATAAAATTATTTTATTTTTATTACTTTATTACTCCTTTAATTTTCATTTTTATAACCTACAATTATCTTGCAAAAGAACCCTATTTTTAAAGGAAACTTCATATATATATTTTTTATACTTTTTGTGATTTTGTTGTTTTTTTAATATTGTGTTTTTGAGAGTCTAAACTCCACTCTAGATTTTTAACCTTTGCTTTTTGATATTTGTTATCAATTTTGTACATTTAAGAATGCAATCTTCAGTACCCATTTGCACTTTGGAGTGTGATTACTGGCTAGATTACTCTCTTCCCCTATACTCTCCTTCTTCTCGCCCAAGTCACCTCTTATCTCTACCCTCCTTCTTCTCTTCTCTACTGAACTCTGTGAATCTCTTGGGTTTTCTGGGCTATGGAGAACACTTAGGGAACTCATTAATGGCTAGATCTGTCTCTTTCCTTTTGACTCCTTCCTCACTTCCTGGTTACCTCTATCTCCTTCCTCTTTCTTTTCTTTTCCATGTAACTCTGTGAACCTCTCTGGATGTTCCAGACTGTGGAGAGCACATAGGGAATTGATTACTGGCTCAATTGCTCTTTCTCCTTTTGATTTCCCCTCTTCTCCTCCTGTTCACCTCTATCTCCTTCCTCTGTTGTCTCTTCTCCCTGTAACTCTGTAAACCTCTCTGGGTGTCCCTCACTGTGGAGAATCTTTTCCCCATGAACCTAGATGTTTTATCACGGGTGCTATATGGATGTAGAAGTCTTGAGGCTACTGTAAGAATAAGACTGAAAGGCAGAGGCAGGAGGCTTAAATCCAAAACTTGAGACCACCAAAAAACTCCTGACTCCAGGAATAGTAATTGACAAGAGTTCATTCAAAAGCCTCCATACCTACACTGAAAACAAGCGCTACCCAAGAGCCAACAAGTTCCAGATCAAGACATACCACACTAATTCTCCAACAACGCAGGAACATAACCCTGAGCATTAAAATACAGGCGGCCAAAAGTCACAAGAAACCCATAGACACCTCAAAACTCACTACTGGATACTTTATTGAACCCGAGAGAGAAGAGATCCAGCTCCACCCACCATAACACCAATAAAAGATTCCCTAACCAGGCAACATCGACAAGCTGCTCATCCAACTCAACCCACATGGAGGAACCTCCACAATAAAGAGAAAACACAAACTTCCAGCATACAGAAAGGCCACCCCAAACACAGCAATCTAAACAAGATGAAAAGGCAGATAATATTCAGCAGGTAAAGGAACGTGATAAATGCCCACAAAACCAAAAAAAAAAAAAAAAAAAAAAAAAGGTGAGGAGATAGGGAGTCTACCTAAAAATAATTCAGAATAATTGTAGTAAAAATGATTCAAAATCTTGAAAACAAAATGGAGTTACAGATAAACAGTCTGGAGACAAGGATTGAAAAGATGCAAGAAATGTTTATCAAGGATCTAGAAAAAAGAAAGAAGAGTCAATCAATAATGAATAATGCAAGGACGGAGATCAAAAACCCTTTTGAGGGAAGCAACAGTAGAATAACTGAGGCAGAAGACAGGATAAGTGAGGTGGAAATAGAATGGTGAAAATAAATGAAGCAGAGAGGGAAAAAGAAAAAAAAAATAATTGAAAAAAAAATGATGACAATCTCAGAGACCTCTGGGACCATTTCAAATGCCCCAGCATTCTAATCATAGGAGTCCCAGAAGAAGAAGACAAAAATAAAGGCCATGAGAAAATACTTGAGAAGATAACAGCTGAAAACTTCCCTAATTTGGGGAAGGAAATAGTCACCCAAGTCCAAGAAACCCAGAGTCCCCCAAACAGGATAAAACCAAGGTGAAACACCCCAAGATACATATTAATCAAATTAATGAAGATCAAACACAATGAACAAATATTACAAGCAGCAAGGGAAAAACAACAGACAATACACAAGGGGATTCCCATAAGGATAACAGCTGATCTTTCAATAGAAACTCTTCAGGCCAGAAAGGAATGGCAGGACATACTTAAAGTAATGAAAGAGAAAAACCTACAACCCAGATTACTGTACCCAGCAAGGATCTCATTCAACTATGAAGGAGAATCAGAAACTTTACAAACAAGCAAAATCTGAGAGAATTCAGCACCACCAAACCAGCTCTTCAACAAATGCTAAAGGATCTTCTCTAGACAGGAAACACAGAAAAGGCTTGTCAATGGCAAGTCATTGGCAAAGTCAATGGCAACGGGATCATACTTATCAATAATTACCTTAAAGGTAAATGTGTTAAATGCCCCAACCAAAAGACAAAGACTGGCTGAATGGATAAAAAAAAAAAAAAAAAAAAAAAGGCCACTATATATGCTGTCTACAAGAGACCTATCTCAACACAAGGGACATTTACAGACTGAAAGTGAAGGGCTGAAAAAAGATTTCAAGCAAATGAAGACCAAAAGAAAGTAGAAATAGCAATACTCATATCAGATAAAATAGACTTTTGAAATAAAGGCTGTGAAAAGAGACAAAGGACACTGCATCATGATCAAAGGATCAATCCATGAAGAAGATATAACAATTATAAATATATATGCACCCAACATAGGAGCATAACACTATGTAAGGCAAATGCTAACTAGTATAAAAGGGGAAATTAACAGTAACACAATAATACTGGGAGATTTTAACACCCCACTCACACCTATGGATAGATCAACTAAACAGAAAATTAGCAAGGAAACACAACTTTAAATTACAAATCTAATGGACCAGTTAGACCTAATTGATATCTACAGGACATTTCACCCCAAAACAATGAGTTTCACATTTTTATCAAGTACACATGGAACCTTGTCCAGGATAGATCACATCCTGGGGCATAAATCTAGCTTTGGTAAATTCAAAAAAAGTTGAAATCATTCCAAGCATCTTTTCTGATCACAATGCAGTAAGATTAGATGTCAACTACAGGAAAAAACAAACAAACAAACATAAAAATAGAAACATATGGAGGCTAAAAAACACACTTCTGAGTAACCAACAAATCACAGAATAAGTCAAAAAGAAATAAAAATATGCATAGAACCGAATAAAAAATAAGTACAACAACCCAAACCTATGGGATTCAGTAAAAGCAGTTCTAAGGGGAAGGTTCATAGCAATACAAGCTTATCTCAAAAAACAAGAGAAAAATAAAATAAACAACCTAACTACACCTAAAGGAAGTAGCAAAAGAAGAAATGAAGAACCCTAGGGTTAGTAGAAGGAAAGAAATTATAAAAATTAGAGCAGAAATTAATGGAAAAAAAACAAAAAACAAAGGAGAACAGCAAAAATCAACAAAGCCAAAAGCTGGTTCTTTGAGAAGATAAGTAAAATAGACAAACCATTAGCCAGACTCGTCGAGAAAAAGAGGGAGAAGAATCAAATCAACAAAATTAGAAATGAAAATGGAGAAATCACAACAGACAACACAGAAATACAAAGGATCATAAGAGACTACTATCAGCAATTATATGTCAATAAAATGGACAACTAGGAAGAAATGGACAAATTCTTAGAAAAGCATAACTTTCTAAACCTGAACCAGGAAGAAATAGAAAATCTTAACAGAGCCATCACAAGTATGGAAATTGAAACTGTAATCAGAAATCTTCAAGCAAACAAAAGCCCAGAACAGCCGGCTTCACAGCTGAATTGTACCAAAAATTTAGAGAAGAGCTAACACCTATCTGACTCAAACCCTTCCAGAAAATTGCAGAGGAAGGTAAACTTGCAAACTCATTCTATGAGGCCACCATCACCCTAATACCAAAACGTGACAAACATGCCACAAAAAAAGAAAACTACACGCCAATATTACTGATGTACATAGATCCAATAATCTTTAACAAAATTCTAGCAAACAGAATCCAACAACATATTAAAAACGTCATACTTCATGACCAAGTGGGCTTTATCAGAGTAATGCAAGCATTCTTCAATATTCACAAATCAATCATTGTGATACACCATATTAATAAATTGAAAAATAAAAACTACATGATTATCTCAGTAGATGCAGAGAAAGACTTTGACAAAATTCAACATCCATTTATGATAAAAACCCTCCAGAAAGCAGGCAGAGAAGGAACATACTTCATCATAATACATGCCATAGATGATAAATCTCCAGCAAACATTATCCTCAATGGTGACAAATTGAAAGCAGTTCCCCTAAAGTCAGGAACAATACAAGGGTACCCACTCTCACCACTACTATTCAACATATTTTGGAAGTTTTAGCCACAGCAATCAGAGAAGAAAAAGACATAAAAGGAATCCAGATTGGAAAAGAAGAAGTAAAACTCACTGTTTGCAGATGACATGATCCTCTACTTAGAAAACCCCAAAGACTCCAGCCGAAAATTACTAGAGCTAATCAATGAATAAGTAAAGTTGCAGGATATAAAATTAACACAGAGGAATCCCTTGCATTCCTATACACTAACAAAGAGAAAACAGAAAGAGAAATTAAGGAAACAATTCCGTTCACCATTGCAAAGAAAAGAATAAAATACTGAGGAATAAATCTACCTAAAGAAACAAAAGACCTATACATAGAAAAATATAAAACACTGATGAAAGAAATCAAAGAGGACACTAACATATGGAGAAATATACTATGTTCTTGCATCAGAATAATAAGTATAGTGAAAATGAGTACACTACCCAAAGCAATCTACAGATTCAATGCAATCCCTATCAAGCTACCAATGGTATTTTTCAGAGAAGTAGAGCAAATAATTTCACAATCTTTATGGAAATGTAAAAAAATATCTCTACTAGCCAAAGCAATCTTGAGAAAGAAGAATGAAACTGGAGGAATCGACCTGCCCGACTTCAGACTATACTACAAAGCTATAGGCATCAAGACAGTATGGTACTGGCACAAAGACAGAAATATAGATCAGTGGAACAAAGTAACTCCAGAGATAAATCCATGCACCTATGGACACCTTATCTTTGACAAAGGAGGCGAGAATATACAATGAATAAAAGACTATCTCTATCACAAGTGGCTCTGGGAAAACTGGTCAACCACTTGTAAAGGAATGAAACTAGAACACTTTCTAACACCATACATAATAATCAACTCAACATGGATTAAAGATCTAAACGTAAGACCAGAAACTATAAAACTCCTAGAGGAAAACATAGGCAAAACACTGCCCGACATAAATCATAGCAGGATCCTCTATGACCCACCTCCCAGAGTAATGGAAATACAAGCAAAAATAAACAAATGGGATCTAATTAAACCTAAAAGCTTTTGCACAGCAAAGGAAACTATAAGCATGGTGAAAAGGTAGCATTCAGAATGGGAGGTAATAGCAAACGAAGGAACTAACAAAGAATTTATCTCCAAATTATACAAGCAGCTCCTATAGCTCAATTCCAGAAAAAATAAATGACACAATCAAAAAACGGTCCAAAGAACTAAGCAGATGTTTCTCCAAAGAAGACATACAGATGGATAACAAACACACGAATAGATGCTCAACATCATTCATTATCAGAACAATGAAAATCAAAAGCACAATGAAGTACCATCTCACGCCCGTCAGAATGGCTGCTATCCAAAAGTCTACAAGGAATAAATGCTGGAGAGGGTTTGGAGAAAAGGGAACCCTCTTAAACTGTTGGTGGGAATGCAAATTAGTACAGCCACTGTGGAGAACAGTGTGTAGATTCCTTAAAAAACTGGAACTAGAACTACCATATGACCCAGCAATCCTGCTGCTGGGCATATACACCGAGGAAACCAGAATTGAAGGAGACACATGTAACCCAATGTTCATAGTTCCACTGTTTACAATAGCCAGGACATGAAAGCAACCTAGATGTCCATTGGCACATGAATGGATAAGAAAGCTGTGGTACATATACACAATTAAATATTATTCAGCTATTAAAAAGAATGCATTTGAATCAGTTCTGATGAGGTGGATGAAACTGGAGCCTATTATACAGAGTGAAGTAAATCAGAAAGAAAAACACCAATACAGTATATTAAGGCATATACACGGAATTAAAAAAAAAAAAATGTAATGATGACCCTACATGAAAGACAGCAAAAGAGACACAGGTTTAGCAAACAGACTTTTGGACTCTGTGGGAGAAGATGAGGGTGGGTTTATTTGAGAGAATAGCATTGAAACATTTATATTACCATATGTAAAATCTATCACCAGTCCAGTTTTAATGGATGAGAAAGGGCACTCAGGGGCGGTGCACTGGGACGACCCTGAGGGATGGGATGGGGAGGGACATAGGAGGGGGTTTCAGGATGGGGTACACATGTACACCCATGGCTGATTCATGTCCATGTATGGCAAAAACCACTACCCAGATGATCACGATGGTGTGATTACTGACCTAGAGCCAGACATCCTGGAATGTGAAGTCAAGTGGGCCTTAAAAAGCATCACTACGAACAAAGCTAGTGGAGGTGACAGATTCCAGTTGAGCTATTCCAAATCCTGAAAGATGATGCTGTGAAAGTGCTGCACTCAATATGCCAGCAAATTTGGAAAACTCAGCAGTGGCCACAGGACTGGAAAAGGTCCGTTTTCATTCCAGTCCCAAAGAAAGGCAATGCCAAAGAATGCTCAAACTACTGCACAAGTGCACTCATCTCACACGCTAGTAAAGTAATGCTCAAAATTCTTCAAGCCAGACTTCAGCAATATGTGAACGATGAACTTCCTGATGTTCAAGCTGGTTTTAGAAAAGGCAGAGGAACCAGAGATCAAATTCCCAACATCTGCTGGGTCATGGAAAAAGCAAGAGAGTTCCAGAAAAACATCTATTTCTGCTTTAATGACTATGCCAAAGCCTTTGAATGTGTGGATCACAATAAACTGTGGAAAACTCAGGAAGAGATGGGAATACCAGACCACTTGATCTGCCTCTTGAGAAATTTGTATGCAGGTCAGGAAGCAACAGTTAGAACTGGACATGGAACAACAGACTGGTTCCAAATAGGAAAAGGAGTACGTCAAGGCTGTATATTGTCACCCTGTTTATTTGACTTCTATGCAGAGTACATGAGAAACGCTGGATTGGAAGAAATACAAGCTGGAATCAAGATTGCTGGGAGAAATATCAATAACCTCAGATATGCAGATGACAGCACCCTTATGGCAGAAAGTGAAGAGGAACTAAAAAGCCTCTTGATGAAGGTGTAAGTGGAGAGTGAAAAAGTTGGCTTAAAGCTCAACATTCAGAAAACGAAGACCATGGCATCTGGTCCCATCACTTCATGGGAAATAGATGGGGAAACAGTGGAAACAGTGTCAGACTTTATTTTTCTGGGCTCCAAAATCACTGCAGATGGTGACTGCAGCCATGAAATTAAAAGACACTTACTCCTTGGAAGGAAAGTTATGACCAACCTAGATAGCATATTGAAAAGCAGAGACATTACTTTGCCAACAAAGGTTCGTCTAGTCAAGGCTATGGTTTTTCCTGTGGTCATGTATGGATGTGAAAGTTGGACTGTGAAGAAGGCTGAGCACCGAAGAATTGATGCTTTTGAAGTGTGGTGTTGGAGAAGACTCTTGAGAGTCCCTTGGACTGCAAGGAGATCCAACCAGTCCATTCTAAAGGAGATCAGCCCTGGGCTTTCTTTGGAAGGAATGATGCTAAAGCTGAAGCTCCAGTACTTTGGCCACCTCATGTGAAGAGTTGACTCATTGGAAAAGACTCTGATGCTGGGAGGGATTGGGGGCAAGAGGAGAAGGGGACGACAGAGGATGAGATGGTTGGATGGCATCACTGACTCTATGGACATGAGTCTGAGTGAACTCCAGGAGTTGGTGATGGACAGGGAGGCCTGGCGTGCTGTGATTCATGGGGTCGCAAAGAGTCGGACACGACTGAGCAACTGATCTGATCTGATCTGATATTGTAAAGTAATTAGCCTCCAATTAAAATAAATGAATTAATTTAAAAAATGTCATGGACATAGGAGCCTGGCAGGCTATAGTTCATGGAGTCACAAAGAGTGAGACATGACTGAACAACTTAACACACATACACACACACACAGAATGGATAGCTAATATTACTTCAGTAGAACAGAATGGTATGGGGTTAGGAGAGAATTAACTTAGTGTTACTAAATTCGAGTCCAGTGGAAAGAAACTTTTCAAAGAATTTGCCACCTTTCCTCTTAAAAGGCAGCATGCCTTTCTCACCCATCCTACCAATACACTGTTTAATAAGAGAAAATCAGAATTTTTCTCACATTAGTTAATTCTTCCCAATAGATTTGCTTTTTAAACTAGAAATCAGAGTTTTCCTCAGAGAATATAAATGATCCAATGAACAGTTTCCTCTCATTGTTGAAAGAAAATATTGCAGTTATTTCAGCTGAATTAATGTCCTGAAGATAAATATGCCTGTCTGACAAGAAGGGAAACCTCTGGATAATATTTTGTGTTAGCAAATTCCCCAAAACATATACTGTATTTTTAATTGGATCCAATAGCCTACCCTACTGAAAAGAATATGACATGGAAAAATCAATTTTATATAGGAAAAATGTTAAGACCTGTGGGAAAATAGCATATTAAAATAGGAAATATCTGGTCTGGAGGAAGTCAAGATGGTAGAGGAGTAGCAGGACATGGAGTTTATCTCACCTGACAAATCCATCAAGAATACATTTACACATGGGACAGTTCTCACAGAGCACTGAATGAACACTAGTAGAAAACATTGAACACCTAAAAAGACAATAAAAATCCCCTAGATAAATGCGTAAGATGAAAGAAAGAAGGGAAAAGGAAGAGGAGAGGAAGAAGGACAGGACCTGCATCACTGGCAGGGAAGTTAAAGGAGAGGAGTGGTTCCTGAATCCAAGGAAGTTCCCTCCCTGGTGGGGAAGATTGGTTAGGAGAGAAGGGGAGCTTCAGGGGCTACTGGAGGACAGAGACCTATGCAGATCGACTATGTCCCAACCTGAAACATGTGTCCACTAGTGAGCATAAGGGGCTGGGTATTGTAACATGATGTTTGGAAAGCAAACTAGGGGAGAGGACTGCTGTTGGTTGCAAGGAGACAGTGTAAGGGGACAGAAGTGAGAAAACCTGTAACTGGGAGAGCTTCTGGAGGAAACCCAGTCTGCCAGAGAAGTAAAGCTGCCCCTGCCTTCCTGGGCACTAGGAAAGGCTGCAGACGGGGCTGGCCCTCTCGAGCCTACGGCAGCCAGCTTCCCCACATGCACCACTGCCATCAAGGCCAGTTCTTCTGTACCTGTGGCCAGGCACTAGGAAGGGTTTCCACTGAAGCCTGCTCTACCACACCAGCCGGCTCCCCTACATGCCCCATCATTGCCAGGGCCAGCTCTCCTGGGTCCAGGGCCAGACACTAGGAAAGGCCCCTACTGGGTGCCTGATCTCTTGCACCCATGAATAATGGCTACTCCATGTACCCTGTCCTCATTGGGGATCCTGTGACCCTGAATGGCATGACCTCTGTGCCCCCTCCTTGCCAGGACAGACTCGTGTGCTCCAGGGTAGCCTCTGGAGTAAACATCTTTAGGTGGACCACACGCAGAGGTTGGGCTTTGGGGCCATGCAACTAAGGAAGCCTGAAATTTCTCACAGTTATACAAACTACAAACTGATGTCTCTGCAACTGACTTTGTAAACTCAGTGCCTATAGAACATCTTAATGGATAATGAGCGGTCCCACAGCCGAGAGAGGTCTAGCTTTAACAGCTATAGAGTTTGTGGAGACATAAATGTGGGGGTTGTGCCAAGCTAGAGCATGAACTGGCACAATAGCATCCATGGTAGGTTCTGATCCATGACAACAGCAATCTTGGCACCTGACTTCAGTAGATCTATGTTCGTGGCCTGGCGAAAACAACATCTGAGAGACTGCTGTTGTTGTTCAGTTGCTTAGTCATGTCTGTCTTGTTCAACCCCATGGACTGCAGCACACCAGGCTTCCCTGTCCATCACTATCTCCCGGTGCTTGCTCAAACTCATGTCCATCAAGTCAGTAATGCCACCCAACCATCTCACCCCGTGTTGTCCCCTTCTCCTCCTGCCTTCAATCTTTCCAAGAATCAGGGTCTTTATCAATGAGTCAGGTCTTTACCCATGAGTAGGCTCTTTGCATCAGGTGGCCAAAGTATTAGAGTTTCAGCTTCAACATCAGTCCTTCCAATGAATATTCAGGACTGATTTCCTTTAGGATTCACTAATTTGATCTCTTTGCAGTCCCAGGGACTCTCAAGAGTCTTCTCTAACACCACAATTCAAAAGCATCAATTCTTCAGTGCTCAGCTTTCTTTATGGTCCAACTCTCACATTCATACATGACTACTGGAAAAACCATAGCTTTGACTATACAGATCTTTGTTGGCAAAGTAATGTCTCTGCTTTTTAATATGCTGTCTAGGTTGGTCATAGCTTTTCTTCCAAGGAGCAAGTGTCTTTTTAATTTCATGGCTGCAGTCACCATCTGCAGTGATTTTGGAGCCCAAGAAAATAAAGTTTCTCACTGTTTCCACTGTCTCTTCATCTATTTGTTATGAGGTGATGGGACCGGATTTCATGATACTAGTTTTCTGAATGTTGAGGTTTACTTTCATCTTCACTAAGAGGTTCTTCAGTTTCTCTTCACTTCTGCCATAAGGGTGGTGTCATCTGCATATCTGAGGTTACTGATATTTCTCCCAGCAATCTTGATTCCAGTTTGTGCTTCATTCATCCCAACACTTTGCATGAGGTACTCTGCATATAAGTTAAATAAGCAGAGTGACATACACAGCCTTGACCTATTCCTTACCCAGTTTTAAAGCAGTCCATTGTTCCATGCCCGGTTCTAACTGTTGCTTCTTGACCTGCCTACAGATTTCTGTATGCATACATGAAGCAGGTAAAGTTGTCTGGTATGCTCATTTCTTTAAGAATTTCCCATAGTTTGTTGTGATCCACACAGCCAAAGGCTTTATTGTAGTCAATGGAGCAGAAGTAGATGTTTTTCTGGAATTCTCTTGCTTTCTGTATGATCCAACAGATGTTGGCAATTTGATCTCTGGTTCCTCTGCCTTTTCTAAATGCATCTTGAACCAGGACCAATTGCTGGCATGCCAACAGTTAAGGTGGAGTTGAGAGCAGTGCCAACAACAGTGTAATATGGGAGTTCACACAACAGATGAAAGGTGACACACAACAGAGAACATCCACAGGTGAAAAGGTCAAGAAGAGAAATAGTGATTTCCCTTCCAGTGGTAGTGTTTCAGTCCTATTTACCTTGTACTCAGATCAGAAATGGCTAAGAAACAGATCTAGGGCCTTCTACTCCAATAACTAGTGAGCAGATCCCACCTCTGATAGCACAGTGACAACCATAGAGCAAATAGAAGGCCCTGCTTAATACCTAGTTTCAGTTTTGTCCACCACAGTATAAATCACACCTCCTATAAAGAAAATAATGGCCAGCATACACTGAGGAAAGAGGTGGCAGACATCTATACTAAAAATATTTCTCCTACCCTAAAATATTAAATTCACACAGGCTATGTAGGGATGTTCTCACATTAAAAAACTCCCCAAAGCAGTGCTAGGGTCTATCATTGAAAGGAAGAACCTGCAGAGAATTTGCCCTTGAAGGCCAGCAGGGCTTGAGTGCAGGAGCCCTACAGGGCTGGGGAAAACAGAGACCCCATTCTTGGAGGTCACATAAGGTCTCACACGCACTGGCACCCATCACAAAGCAGTACTTCTATATGAACCTGGGCTATACCTATCTAGAGGTCTTGCAGGGTCTCCTGGGGAGGTGAAGGTCAATTATAACTCACTGTGAGAGCAAGGACACTGATAGAAGAAGCCCCAAGAAATATAATTTTGAGTGAACTCTCACAGAAGTTCAAATTTCAGCACCAAGTCCTGACACCACACAACAACCCGCAGGCCCCAACCACCAGGATAGGAAAGCCTCAGGTCAAACAACCACCAGGATAGGAATACAAACTCAACCATCAGAAGACAGGCTGCCTAAAGACATACTGAGCTCATAGTCACCTCAAAACACATCCCTTGACATGACACTGTACATAAAATGGACAAGACCCAGGTCCATGTACCAGAGATTAGGAACCACTCCCTTCTAACAGGAAGCCTGCACAAGCCCCTGGGCCAAATTCACCCACCAGGGAGCAGACACCAGAAGTAAGAGGAATTACAATCCTGTAGCCTATGGAAAGGAGACACAAACGGAATAAAATAACAGAGAATTATGTTACAGATGAAGGAACAAGATAAAAACCCAAAAGCAACTAAATGAGTTGGAAATAAGCAATCTATCTGAAAAGGAACTCAGAGTAATGATAAGAAAGTGATCTAAAATCTCAGAAAAAGAATAGAGGTTCAGATTGAGAAGGTATAAGAAATGTTTAACAAGGTGCTTAAAGTTTTAAAGAAGAAAAAAGAGAGATGATCAATACAATGACAGGAGTAAAAAATGCACTAGAAAGAATCAATAGCAGAATAACTGAGGCAGAAGAATGAATAGATGAGCTGGAAGACACAGTGGGGGAAATAACAGTCACAGAACAGAATAAAGGATAAAGAGTGAAAAGCAATGAAGACAGTTTCAGAGAATTCTGGAACAATATTAAACACACCAACATTCACATTATAGGGGTCACATAAGGAGAAGGGAAAGATAAAGTGCCTAAGAAAATATTTGAAGATAGTATATATGAAAACTTCCTTAACATGGGAAAGGAAACACTCAGAGATTGTTTCCTTTCCTTGCAGAGATTCCCATATAGGAAAAAACCAAGGAAGAACACACCAAGACACATATTTATCAAATTAAAATTAAAGAAAAAATATTAAAAGCAACAAGGAGGGAGAGTTAGCTAAGATGGCAGAGGGATAGGACGAGGAGACCACTTTCTCCCTCACAAATTCATCAAAAGAACATTTGAAAGCTGAGTAAATTCCACAAAACAACTTCTGAATGCCAGCAGAGGACATCAGGCACCTAGAAAAGCAGGCCATTGTCTTCAAAAGGAGGTAGGAAAAAGTATAAAAGGTAAAAAGAGAGACAAAAGAGGTAGGGATGGAGCTCCATTCTGGGAAGGGAGTCTTAAAAAAGAGAAAAATTTCCAAGCACCAGGAAACACTCTCACTGCGAAGTCTGTGGTGAGTCTTGGAACCACAGAGGGCAACATAACTGGGAGGAAAAGTAAATAAATAACTAAACCCCACAGATTACGTGCCCAACGGTAACTCCCCCAGTGGAGAAGCAGTGCAGACGCCTGCATCTGCCACTAGCAAGCGGGGGCTGGGCAGAGAGGCGTGGGTTGCATTGCTTAGAGTAAGGACCAGGACTGAATGCCCTGAGGGCAATCTGAGGGAACTAACTTGAGATAGCAAACCAGACTGTGGGATAGCTACCACGTGAACAGCCCTAACCTAAGACACCACCAGGCCCACTCACAGAACACAAGACTGACTAGAGCTATGCAAAAAGCCCTAACCTACGACACCTTCAGGCCCGCTCACAGAACAAAGGACTGAGCAGAGCTAATCAGCTGCAGACCACCCATCCACCTCTGGTGACAGGCAGGTGAGGGCAGCCAGAGACAGAAGGGAGAAATTATGGCCTCAGAGAGGTATTATCTACCAAACTGTAAGCAGGCTTCATTGCTAACCAAGACTTCTTGGGATTCTGGATGGTCAACATCTGCCTGAGAAGGTGCACCGGTTGTACACCCAGAAAACTGAGCAGCAGGGATGGAGGAGGCGATAAGTCGCAGCAACCGCGCTCGCCAAACACCTGGTCACCTGAGCTGCTTGGACCTGGGAAGGGCACAAAATGCAGGCCCAACCGTGTCTGTGCCTCTGAGGACTACCAGAGAACCTGAACCTGAGTGGCTTAGACCTGGGAAGTGCATACAACCCAGGGCCAGCCTCAGACAGTTCCCGGCAGAGAAACATAGACCCTGAGAAGTGTAGATAGGGAAAGCACACACACCGTGAGCCGGGGCCAGCCCAGTGTGGCCGAGACACTGAGAACATACACCAGTGTTATTTGTTTGAAGCATCCCGCGCTCTCCATAGCATGACTGAACAAGTGAGCCTAAAAAAGTGTCCACCACAGCCATCTTGTGGCATGGCGGAAACTAGACACTGAGGAAACCAGCAAACAGAAGAAGCTAAAACAGAGGAAACCTCCTTGGAAGTGACAGATGCAATAGACTAAAACCCTGTAGTTAGTACCAACTATATAGCAAGGGGCCTATAGATCATGAGAAATACAAGCCAGATCAAGGAACTGTGCTAAAATGAACTGACCCCACACTGCCCACAACACCAACAGAGAAAGTCCTAGATATATTTTTACTATCATTCTTTATTTATTTATTTATTTTTCTTTACTTTTAAGTCCTCTATTATTCCTTTAATTTTCATTTTTTAACCTACTATTCAGTTCAGTTCAGTTCAGTTGCTCAGTCATGGCAAACTCTTTGCGACTCCATGAATTGCAGCATGCCAGGCCCCCCTGACCATCACCAACTCCCAGAGTTCACCCAAATTCACATGCATCGAGTCGGTGATGCCATCCAGCCATCTCATCCTTTGTAGTCCCCATCTCTTCCTGCTCCCAAACCCTCCCAGCATCACAGTCATTTCCAATGAGTCAAATCTTCGCATGAGGTGGCCAAAGTATTAGAGTTTCAGCATTAGCATCTGTCCTTCAAATGAACACCCAGGGCTGATCTCCTTTAGAATGGACTGGTTGGAACTCCTTGCAGACCAAGGGACTTTCAAGAGTCTACTCCAACACCACAGTTCAAAAGCATCAATTCTTTAGTGCTCAGCCTTCTTCACAGTCCAACTTTCACATCCATACATGACCACTGGAAAAACCATAGCCCTGACTAGACGGAACTTTGTTGGCAAAGTAATGTCTCTGCTTTTCAATATGTTATCTAGGTTGGCATAACTTTCCTTCTAAGGAGTAAGGATCTTTTAACTTCATGGCTGCAATCACCATCTGCAGTGATATTGGAGCCCCCCAAAATAAAGTCTGACACCGTTTCCAAATCTATTTCCCATGAAGCGATGAGACCAGATGCTATGATTTTAGTTTTCTGAATGTTGAGCTTTAAGCCAACTTTTTCACTCTCCACTTACACCTTCATCAAGAGGCTTTTTAGTTCCTCTTCACTTTCTGCCATAAGGGTGGTGTCATCTACATATCTGAGGTTATTGATATTTCTCCTGGCAATCTTGATTCCACTTTGTGCTTCTTCCAGCCCAGTGTCTCTCATGATGTACTCTGCATATAAGTTAAATAGGCAGGGTGACAAGATACAGCCTTGACATACTCCTTTCCCTATTTGGAACCAGTCTGTTGTTCCATGTCCAGTTCTAACTGTTGCTTCCTGACCTGCATATAGGTTTCTCAAGAGGCAGGTCAGGTGGTCCTGTATTCCCATCTCTTTCAGAATTTTCCACAGTTTACTGTGATCCACACAGTCAAAGGCTTTGGCATAGTCATAAATCAGAAATACATGTTTTTCTGGAGCTCTCTTCCTTTTTCCATTATCCAGTGGATATTGGCAATTTGATCTCTGGTTCCTCTGCCTTGTCTAAAACCAGCTTGAACATCTACAAGTACACGGTTCACATATTGCTGAAGTCTGGCTTGGAGAATTTTGAGCATTACTTTACTGGCGTGTGAGATGAGTGCAATTGTGTGGTAGTTTGAGCATTCTTTGGCATTGCCTTTCTTTGGGATTGGAATGAAAACTGACCTTTTCCAGTCCTGTGGCCACTGCTGAGTTTTCCAGATTTGCTGGCATATTGAGTGCAGCACTTTCATAGTATCATCTTTCAGGATTTGAAATAGCTCAACTGGAATTCCGTCACCTCTACTAGCTTTGTTCATAGTGATGTTTTATAAGGCCCACTTGACTTCACATTCCAGGATGTCTGGCTCTAGATGAGTGATCACACCAGCATGATTATCTTGGTCATGAAGATTATCACTTTGAAAAAAAAAAAAAAAAAAAGAGTGACCCTATTTTTTAAAGTAAACTTTATATATATATATATATATATATATATATATATTATAATGTTTGTGACTTTGTTTTTTTTTTTTTTTCCTTTAATATTGTATTTTTGAAAATCCAACATCTACTCTAGATTTTTAATCTTTGATTTTTGATATTTGTTATCAATTTTGTACCTTTAAGAACCCGATTTTCAATACCCATTTTTACTTGGGAGTGAGATTACTGGCTTGACTGCTCTCTCCCCCTTTGGACTCTCCTTTTTCACCACCAGGTTGCCTCTGTCTCCTTCCTTCCCCTTCTCTTCTCTACCCAACTCCGTGAATCTCTGTGTGTGTTCTGGACGGTGGAGATCACTTAGGGAACTGATTACTGGATGGATCTGTCTCTCTCCTTTTGATTCCCCCTTTTATCCTCCTGGCCATATCTGTCTCCTTACTCCCTCTTCTCTTCTCTGTATAACTTCATGAACATCTCTGAGTGGTCCAGACTGTGGAGCATATATAAGGAAGTGATTACTGGCTAGCTTGGTCACTCCTCTTTTGATTCCCCCTCATTTCATCCTGGTTACCTCGATCTCCCTCCTCCCTCTTCTCTTCCCCATGTAACTCTGTGAACCTCTCTGGGTGTCCCTCACTGTGGAGAAACTTTTCATCTTTAACCTAGATGTTTTTTCAATGGTGCTGTATAGATGGAGAAGTCTTGAGGCTACTGTAAAAATAAGACTGAAAACCAGAAGCAGGGGGCTTAAGTCCAAATCCTGAGAACATAAGAGAACCCCTGACTCCAGGGAACATTAATCAACAGGAGCTCATCAAATGCCTCCATACCTACACTGAAACCAAGCACCACCCAAGGGCCAACAAGTTCCAGAGTAAGACATACCACGCAAGTTCTTCATCACCACAGGAACACAGCCCTGAGCTTCTATATACAGGCTGCCCAAAGTCACTCCAAACCCATTGACATCTCATAACACAGTACTGGACACGTTATTGCACTCCAAAGACAAGAAATCCAGGTCCACCGACCAGAATCCCAACACAAGCTTCCCTAACCAGGAAACCTTGACAAGCCACCGATAAAAACCCACTCACAGCGAGGAAACTCCAAAATAAAGAGAACTCCACAAACTGCCAGAATACAGAAACAGATCGGATCAGTCACTCAGTCATGTCTGACTATTTGTGACCCCATGAATTGCAACACGCCAGGCCTCCCGGTCCATCACCAACTCCCAGAGTTCACTCAGACTCACGTCCATCGAGTCAGTGATGCCATCCAGCCATCTCATCCTCTGTCGTCCCCTTCTCCTCCTGCCCCCAATCCCTCCCAGTATAAGAGTCTTTTCCAATAAGTCAACTCTCTGCATGAGGTGGCCAAAGTACTGGAGTTTCAGCTTTAGCATCATTCCTTCCAAAGAAATCCCAGGGCTGATCTCCTTCAGAATGGACTGGTTGGATCTCCTTGCAGTCCAAGGGACTCTCAAGAGTCTTCTCCAACACCACACTTCAAAAGCATCAATTCTTCGGTGCTCAGCCTTCTTCACAGTCCAACTCTCATGTCCATACATGACCACAGGAAAAATCATAGCCTTGACTAGATGAACCTTTGTTGGCAAAGTAATGTCTCTGCTTTTCAATATGCTATCTAGGTTGGTTATAACTTTCCTTCCAAGGAGTAAGCGTCTTTTAATTTCATGGCTGCAGTCACCATCTGTAGTGATTCTGGAGCCCAGAAAAATAAAGTCTGACACTGTTTCCACTGTTTCCCCATCTATTTCCCATGAAGTGGTGGGACCAGATGCCATGATCTTCGTTTTCTGAATGTTGAGCTTTAAGCCAACTTTTTCACTCTCCACTTTCACTTTCATCAAGAGGCTTTTTAGTTCCTCTTCACTTTCTGCCATAAGGGTGGTGTGATCAGCATATCTGAGGTTATTGATATTTCTCCCAGCAATCTTGATTCCAGCTTGTGTTTCTTCCAGTCCAGCGTTTCTCATGATGTACTCTGCATAGAAGCTTAAGAAACAGGGTGACAATATATATCCTTGACGTACTCCTTTTCCTATTTGGAACCAGTCTGTTGTTCCATGTTCAGTTCTAACTGTTGCTTCCTGATCTGCATACAAATTTCTCGAGAGGCAGATCAGGTGGTCTGGTATTCCCATCTCTTTCAGAATTTTCCACAGTTTATTGTGATCCACACATTCAAAGGCTTTGGCATAGTCAATAAAGCAGAAATAGATGTTTTTCTGGAACTCTCTTGCTGCTTCCATCATACAGTGGATGTTGGCAATTTGATCTCTTGTTCTTCTGCCTTTTATAAAACCAGCTTGAACATCTACAAGTACACGGTTCACATATTGCTGAAGCCTGGCTTGGAGAATTTTGAGCATTACTTTACTAGCATGTGAGATGAGTGAAATTGTGCAGTACTTTAAGCATTCGTTGGCATTGCCTTTCTTTGGGATTGGAATGAAAACGGACCTTTTCCAGTCCTGTGGCCACTGCTGAGTTTTCCAAATTTGCTGGCATATTGAGTGCAGCACTTTCACAGCATCATCTTTCAGGATTTGGAATAGCTCAACTGGAATGCCATCACATCCACTAGCTTTGTTCATAGTGATGCTTTCTAAGGCCCAGTTGACTTCACATTCCAGGATGTCTGGCTCTAGGTCAGTGATCACACCATCGTGATTATCTGGGTTGTGAAGATCTTTTTTGTACAGTTCTTCTGTGTATTCTTGCCATCTCTTCTTAATATCTTCTGCTTCTGTTAGGTCCATACCATTTCTGTCCTTTATCGAGCTCATCTTTGCATGAAATATTCCCTTGGTATCTCTGATTTTCTTGAAGAGATTCCTAGTCTTTCCCATTCTGTTGTTTTCGTATATTTCTTTGCATTGATCGCTGAATGCAAGAAGAGATAAGAAAGGCTTCTTAAGCGATCAATGCAAAGAATACAGAAAGGCCACCCCAAACTCAGCAACATAAACAAGATGAAGAGACAGAGGAATACCTAGCAGGTAAAGGAACAAGATAAATGCCCACCAAACAAAACAAAAGAGGAAGAGGTAGGGAATTCCAAATAATGATAGTGAAAATGATTCAAAATCTTGAAAATAAAATGGAATCACAGATAAATAGCCCGGAGACAAGGATTGAGAAGATGCAAGAAAAGTTTAACAAGGACTTAGAAGAAATAAAAGAGTCAATATATAATGAACAATGCAATAAAGGTGATCAAAAACACTCTGGAGGGAACAAATAGCATAACAATGGAGGCAGAAGATAGAATGGTAGAAATAAGTGAATCAGAAACGAAAAAAAGAAAAATGAATTAAAAGAAATGAGAACAATCTCGGAGACCTCTGGGAGAATATTAAACACCCCAACATTTGAATCATAGGAGTACTAGAAGAAGAAGACAAAAAGAAAGACCATGAGAAAATACTTTAGGAGATAATAGTTGAAAACTTCCCTAAAATGGGGAAGGAAATAATCACCCGAGTCCAAGAAACCCAGCGTGTCCCAAACAGGATAAACCCAAGGCGATACACCCCAAGACACATATTAATGAAATTAACAAAGATCAAACACAAAGAACAAATATTAAAAGCAGCAAGGGAAAAAGAACAAATAACACACAAGGGGATTCCCATAAGAATAAGAGCTGATCTTTTTTTTTTTTTTTTGATTTTTTTAAATTTTATTTTATTTTTAAACTTTACATAACTGTATTAGTTTTGCCAAATATCAAAATGAATCCGCCACAGGTATACATGTGTTCCCAATCCTGAAACTCTTCAGGCCAGGAGGGAATGGCAGGACATATTTAAAGTGATGAAAGAAAATAACCTACAGCCCAGATTACTGTACCTACAGCCCAGATTACTGTACCCAGCAAGGATCTCATTCAAATATGAAGGAGAAATCAAAAGCTTTGCAGACAAGCAAAAGTTGACAGAATTCAGCACCACAAAACCAGCTCTCCAACAAATGGTAAAGGATCTTGTCTAGACAGGAAACACAGAAAATGGTGTATAAACTTGAACCCAAAACAATAAAGTAAATGGCAACTGGATCATACTTATCAATAATTACCTTAAACGTAAATGGGTTGAATGCCCCAACCAAAAGACAAAGACTGGCTTAATGGATACAAAAACAAGACCATTATATATGTTGTCTACAAGAGACCCACCACAAAACAAGGGACACATTCAGACTGAAAGGGAAGGGCTGGAGAAAGATATGTCAGCCAAATAGAGACCAAAAGAAAGCAGGAATACCAAATCTCATATGAAATAAAATAGACTTTAAAACAAAGGCTGTGAAAAGAGACAAAGAAGGACACTACATAATGATCAAAGGACCAATCCAAGAAGAAGATATATCAATTATAAATATATATGCACCCAACATAGGAGTACCACAATATGTAAGACAAATGTTAACATGTATGAAAGGGGAAATTAACAAAAACACAATAATAGTGTGAGACTTTCATATCCAACTCACACCTATGGATAGATCAATGAAATAGAAAATTAACAAGGAAACACAAACTTTAAATCATACAATAGACCAGATAGACCCAATTGATATCTATAGGACACTTCACCCCAATACAATGAATTTCACCATTTTCTCAAGAGCACACGGAACCTTCTCCAGGATATATCACATCCTGGGCCATAAATCTAGCCTTGGTAAATTCAAAAAAATTGAAATCATTCCAAGCATCTTTTCTGACCACAATGCAGTAAGATTAGATCTCAATTACAGGAGAAAAACTCCAACATATGGAGGCTGAAAAACACACTGCTGAATAACCAATAAATCACAGAAGAAATCAAAAAATAAATCAAAATATGCATATATACGAATGAAAATGAAAACACAACAACCCCAAACCAATGGGACACTGTAAAAGCAGTGCTAAGGGGAAAGTTCATAGCAATACAGGCATACCTCAAAAAATAAGAAAAAAAAAATCAAATAAATAACCTAACTCTACACCTAAAGGAACTAGAAAAGGAAGAAATGAAGAACCCCAGGGTTAGTAGAAGGAAAGAAATCTTAAAAACTAGGGAAGAAATAAATGCAAAAGGAACAAAAGAGACCATAGCAAAAATCAACAAAGCCAAAAGCTGGTTCTTTGAGAGGACAAATATAATTGACAAACCACTAGCCAGACTTGTCAAGAAACAAAGGGAGAAAAATCAAATCAATAAAATTAGAAATCAAAATTTAGAGATCACAACAGAAAATGCAGAAATACAAAGGATCATAAGACACTACCATCAGCAACTATATGCCAATAAAATGGACAACTTGGAAGAAATGGACAAATTTTTAGAAAAGTACAACTTTCCAAAAGTGAACCAGGAAGAAATATAAAGTCTTAACAGACCTATCAAAAGCATGGAAATTGAAACTGTAATCAGAAATCTTCCAGCAAACAAAAGCCCAGGTCTAGACGGCTTCATAGCTGAATTCTACCAAAAATTTAGAGAAGAGCTAACACCTATCCTACTCAAACTCTTCCAGAAAATTGCAGAGGAAGGTAAACTTCCAAACTCATTCTATGAGGCCACTATCACCCTAATGCCAAAACCTGACAAAGATGCCACATAAAAGAAAACTATAGGCCAATATCACTGATGAACATAGATGCAAAAATCCTTAACAAAATTCTAGCTTACAGAGTCTAACAACACATTAAAAAGATCATACATCATGATCAAGTGGGCTTTATCCCAGGGATGTAAGGATTCTTCAATATTCGCAAATCAATCAGTGTCATACACCACATTAACAAATTAAAAAATAAAAGCCAATTGATTATCTCAATAGATGCAGATAAAGCCTTTCACAAAATTCAACATCCATGTATGATAAAAACTCTCCAGAAAGCAGGAATAGAATGAACATACCTCAACATAATAAAAGCTATATATGACAAACCCACAGCAAACATTATCCTCAATAGTGAAAAATTGAAAGCATTTCCCCTAAAGTCAGGAACAAGACAAGGGTGCCCACTCTAACCACTACTATTCAACATAATTTTGGAAGTTTTGGCCACAGCAATCAGAGCAAAAAGAAATAAAAGGAACCCAAAATGGAAAAGAAGAAGTAAAATTCTCACTGTTTTCAGATGAATGATCCTCTACATAGAAAACCCTAAAGACTCTACCTATCAATTATTATCTCTATCAATTACTACAGATAATCAATGAATATAGAAAAGTTGTAGGATATGAAATCAACACACAGAAATCCCTTGCATTCCTATACAGTAATAATGAGAAAATAGAAAGAGAAATTAAGGAAACAATCCCATTCACCATTGCAACGAAAATAATAAAATACCTAGGACTATATCCACCTAAAGAAACAAAATACTTATATATTGAAAACTATAAAACACTGGTAAAAGAAATCAAAGAGGACACTAATAGATGGAGAAATATATCATGTTCATGGATCGGAAGAATCAATATAGTGAAAATTAGTATACTACCCAAAGTAATCTATAGATTAAATGTAATCCCTATCAAGCTACCAATGGTATTTTTCACAGAGCTAGAACAAATAATTTCATTATTTGTATGGAAATACAAAAAACCTTAACTAGCCAAAGCAATCTTGAGAAAGAAGAATGGAACTGGAGGAATCAACCTGCCTGACTTCAGGCTCTACTACAAAGCCACAGTCATCAAGACAGTATGGTACTGGTGCAAAGACCGAAATATCGATCAATGGAACAAAATAGAAAGCCCATAGACAAATCCATGCACGTATAGACACCTTATCTTTGACAAAGGAGGCAAGAATATACAATAGAGAAAAGACAATTTCTTTAACAAGTGGTGCTGGGAAAACTGGTTGACCACTTGTATAAGAATGAACCTAGAACACTTTTTAATGCCATACACCAAAATAAACTCAAAATGGATTAAAGATCTAAATGTAAGACCAGAAACTATAAAACTCCTATAGAAGAACACAGGCAAAACACTCTCCTACATAAATCACAGCAAGATCCTCTATGACCCACCTCCCAGAGTATTGGAAATAAAAGCAAAAATAAACAAATGGGACCTTATTAAAATTAAAAGCTTCTGCACAACAAAGGAAACTATAAGCAAAGTTTTCACTTTGAAAGACAGCCTTTTCACTCTGAAGACAGCCTTCAGAATGGGAGAAAATAATAGCAAATGAAGCAACTGACAAAGAATTAATCTAAAAAATATACAAGCAACTCTTGCAGCTCAATTCCAGAAAATTAAACAACCCAATCAAAAAATGGGCCAAATAACTAAAGAGACATTTGTCCAAAGAAGACATACAGATGGCTAACAAACACATGAAAAGATGCTCAACATCATTCATGATCAGAGAAATGCAAATCAAAACCACAATGAGGTACCATTTCACGCCAGACAGAATGACTGTGATCCAAAAGTCTATAAGCAATAAATGCTGGAGAGGGTGTGGAGAAAAAGGAACCCTCTTAAACTGTTGCTGGGAATTCAAACTAGTACAGCCACTATGGAGAACAGTGTGGAGATTCCTTAAAAAGAAATAGAACTGCCATATGACCTAGCAATCCCACTGCTGGGCATTCACACTGAGGAAACTAAATTGAAAGAGACACCTGTACCCCAGTGTTCATTGCAACACTGTTTATAACAGCTAGGACATGGAAACAATCTAGATGTCCATCAGTAGATGAATGAATAAGAAAGCTGTGGTACATATACACAATGGAGTATTACTCACCCATTAAAAAGAATACATTTGAATTAGTTCTAAGGAGCTGGATGAACCTGGAGCCTATTATACAGAGTGAAGTAAGCCAGAAAGAAAAACACCAATACAGTATACTAATGCATATATATGGAATGTAGCAAGATGGTAACGATAACCCTGTATGCGAGACAGCAAAAGAGACACTGATGTATAGAACAGTCTTTTGGACTCTGTGGGAGAGGGCAAGTGTGTGATGATTTGGGAGAATGGCATTGAAACATGTATATTATCATATGTTAAACGAATCGCCAGTCCAGTTTCGATGCATGATACAGCATGCTCGGGGTTGGTGCACTGGGATGACCCACAGGAATGATATGGAGAGGGAGGTGGGAGGGGGGTTCAGGATGGGGAACACATGTACACCTGTGGCGGATTCATGTCAATGTACAACAAAACCAATACAATATTGTAAAGTAATTAGCCACCAATTAAAATAAATAAATTTATATTAAACAAAAAAGAATGAAGGAATGTCATTTGTTGTGACATGGATGGGCCTATAAATTGTCATACTGAATGAAGTAAGACAGACGAAGACAAATATCGTATGTCATGGTTTACATCTAGAATCTAAAATAAGTGTAAAAATCAACCTCTTTACAAAACAGAAATAGAGCCACAAATGTAGTAAACAAACTTATGGTTACCAAGGGGGAAAAGAGCACACAGATAAATGGGAGACTGTGAGTGACACATATGTACAATATATAAAACAGATAAATACTAAGAAAATCCTCTGGTGGCTTCCCAGGTGGCTCAGATGGTAAAGAAACTGCCTGCCATTCAGGAGACCCAGATTTGATTCCTGGGTCTGGAAATTATCCTGGAGAAGGAAATGGCTACTCAATCCAGTATTCTTGTCTGGAGAAATCCATGGACAGAGGAGCCTATTGGGCCACAGTCCATGCGATCACAAAGAATCAGACACGACTGAGCAACTAACATTTTGACTCACTTGCTTTCTGGAAGGAAAGTTATGGCCAACCTAGACAGCATATTAAATAGCAGAGATGTTATTTTGCCAACAAAGGTCAATTTAGTCAAAGTTATGGTTTTTCTAGTAGTCATGTATGGATATGAGAGTTGGACTATAAATAAAGCTGAGCACAGAATAATTGAAGACTCTTGAGAGTCCCTTGGACTGCAAGGAGATCTAACCAGTCCATCTAAAGGAGATCAGTTCTGGGTGTTCATTGGAGGGACTTATGTTGCAGCTGAAACTTCAATACTTTGGCCATCTGATGCAGAGAGCTGACTTATTTGAAAAGACCCTGATGCTGGGAAAGATTGAGGGCAGTAGGAAAAGGGGACAACAGAGACTAAGATGGTTGGATGGCATCACTGACACAATGGACATAAGTTTGGGTGGACTCCGGGAGTTGGTGATGGACAGGGAGGCCTGGCACACTGCAATTCATGGGGTCACAAAGAGTTGGACACGACTGAGCGACTGAACTGGAACTGGAAGAATCTACTGTATTGCACAGAGAACTCTACTAAATTCTTTATAATGACCTACATGGGAACAGAATATAAAAAAAGAGTGGCTATATGTGTATGTATCACTGATTCACTTCACTGTACAGTAGAAGCTAAAACAACATTTTTAAATCAAATATACTACAATAAACATTAATTTAAAAAATAAAATTAGAAATACTGAACTTACATTAAATATATACTATTTAAATCACAGTGTTGGTAAAACTTCACTTGAGTTTATTTAGACATATAATTTATTTTTATAATTTCGGAGGGAAGCTTTCTTAAAAATGTTCAGGGGCAAGAGACTCCCATAGAGAATAAACCCAAAGAGAAACATGACAAGATGCATATTAATCAAACTAACAAATATTAAACACAAAGAACAAATATTAAAAGCAGCAAGGGAAAAGCAACAAATAACATGTAAGGGGATCCCGATAAGGCTAACAGCTGACCTTTCAACAGAAATTCTGTAGGCCAGAAGGGAGTGGCAGGATATACTTAAACTAATGAAAGAAAACAAACAAACAAACAAACATACACCAAGACTACTCTATACAGCAAGGATCCCATTCACATTTGATGGAAAAATCAAAAGTTTTAACAGATATGCAAAAGTTAAGAGAATTCAGCGCCAACAATCTAGCCTTACAACAAATGCTAAAGGAACTTCTCTAGACAGGAAACACAAGAGAAAGAAAAGACCTATGAAAACAAACCCAAAACAAAATAAATGGTAACAGCATCATACATATCAATAACTACCTTAAACATAAATGGATTAAATGATTCAACCAAAAGACACAAACTGGCAAAATGGATACAAAAAAAGAAACAGTACATATGCTGTCTACAACAGACCCACTTCAAATCAAAAGATATATATAGACTAAAATTTAGGGGATGGAAAAAGATATTCAAAGCAAATGAAAATCAAAAAAGTGTGAGTAGCAATACTCATATCAGATAAAATAGACTTTAATGTAAAGACCATTACAAGAGGAAAGGAAGGAGACTATGTAATGATCAAGGGATCAATCCAAGAAGAAGATATAACAGTTTTTTTTTTTTAATTTTTATTTTATTTTTAAACTTTACATAATTGTATTAGTTTTGCCAAATATCAAAATGAATCCATCACAGGTATACATGTGCTCCCCTTCTTGAACCCTCCTCCTTCCTCCCTCCCCATACCATCCCTCTGGGTTGTCCCAGTGCACTAGCCCCAAGCATCCAGTATCGTGCCTTGAACCTGGACTGGCATCTCGTTTCATACATGATATTTTACATGTTTCAATTAAATATATATGCACCCAACATAAAACCACCTCAATACATAAGGCAAATGCTAACAACTATTAAAGAGGAAATTGACTGTGACATAACAATAGTTGGAAACTTTAAAACCCCACTCACACCAATGGACAGATCATCCAGATAGAAAATTAATAAGGAAACACAAGCTTTAAATAACAGATTGGATCAGTTGGACCTAATTGATATCAACAGGGCATTTTATTCAAAAAAATAATAAATTTCACTTTTTTTCTCAAGTGCACATGGAACATTCTCTAGGATAGATCACTTTTGGGTCACAAATGATGCCTTGGTAAATTTTAAAAAACCTGAAATCGTCTCAAACATCTTTTCTGACCTCAACATTATAAAATTAGATATCAACTACAGAAAAAAAAAAAAAAAAACTGTAAAACCACAAGCACAGAGACACTAAGCCATATGCTTCTGAATAACCAAGCAATCACTGAATAAATCAAAGAGGAAATTAAAAAATACCTAGAAACAAATGACAATGAAAACTTGATTACCCAAAACCTAAGGGGTGCAGTAAAAGTAGGGCTGAGGCAAATTTATCACAACACAAGCTTATCTCAAGAAACAAGATCAACACCAAATAAACAATCTAACCTTAAATCTAAAGCAACTAGAAAATGAAGCACAAAAAAACCCACAAAAAAGCACAGAAAAATGAAGCACACAAAACAAATGTTAGTAGAAGGAAAGAAATCATACAGATCACAGCAGAAATAAATGAAAAACAATAACAAACACAAAAGAAAAAATAAAACTAAAAGCTGATTCTTTAAGAAGATAAACAAAACTGACATACCATTAACCAGACTCATTAAGGAAAAAGGGAGAAGATTCAAATCAATAAAATTAGAAATGAAAAAGGAGAAGTTACAACAGACAACATAGAAATACTAAAATCATAAAAAAAAAAAAAAAAAAAAAAAACTTCTACCAGCAACTATATGCCAATAATATGGACAACCTAGATGAAATGGACAAATTTTTAGAAAAGTATAACCTTTCAAAACTGGACCAGGAAGAAGTAGAAAATACGACCAGGCCAATCACAAGAATACAAATTGAAACTTTAATCAAAAATCTTCCAAACAAAAGCCCAGGGCCAGATGGCTTCACAGGTGAATTTTACCAAATGTTTAGAGAACAGCTAATACCTATCCTGCTCCTAGTCTTCCAGAAAATGGCAAAGGAAGAAAACTCCTACACTCATTATACTTGGCCACTATCACCCTGATATCAAAACCAGACAAAGGTGCCACAAAAGAGAAAATTACAGACCAATATCACTAATGAACAAAGATGCAAAAATCCTCAACAAAATTATAGCAAATAGAACCCAAAAACACATTTAAAGGATCATACATCATGATCAAGTGGACTTTTCCACAGGGAAGCAAGAATTCTTCAATATATACAAATGAAACGTGGTGGTACACCATATTAACAAATTGAAAAGTAAAAACCATATGATAATTTCAATATACGCAGAGAAAGCTTTTGACAAAATTCAACACCCATTTATGATAAAAAAAAAAAAAAAAAAACTCTCCATAAAGTAGGCATAGAAGGAAACTGCTTCTGCTGCTGCTAAGTTGCTTCAGTCGTGTCCAACTCTGTGCAACCCCAGAGATGGCAGCCCACAGGCTCCCCTGTCCCTGGGATTTTCCAGGCAAGAACACTGGAGTGGGCTGCCATTTCCTTCTCCAATGCATGAAAGTGAAAAGTGAAAGTGAAGTCGCTCAGTCATGTCCAATTCTTAGCGACCCCATGGACTGTAGCCTACCAGACTCCTGTATCCATGGGATTTTGCAAGTAAGAGTACTGGAGTGGGTTGCCATTGCCTTCTCCGAGAAGGAACCTACCTCAACATAATAAAGGCCATATATGATAAACCCACAGCAAACATCATTCTCAACAGTGAAAAACTGAAATTATTTCCCCTAATATCAGCAACAAGACAAGGGTGCCCACTCTCATCACTATTATTCAATGTAATTTTGGAAGTCCTAGCCACAGCAATCAGAGAAGAAAAAGAAATAAAAGTAATCCATATTGGAAAAGAAGAAGTAAAACTCTAAGTTTGCAGATGCATGTGTGTATGCTCAGTTGCTCAGTCCTCTTAGACTCTTTGTGATCTCACACATGATAGCCTGCCAGGCTTCTCTGTCCATGGAATTTTTCAGGCAGCAATACTGAAGTGGGTTCCAATTTCCTACTATGGGAGATCTGCCTGACTCAAGGATTGAACCCATGTCTCCTGCATTTCCTACACTGGCATGTGAATTCTTTACCACTGAGGCACCTGGGAAGCCCTGTTTGCAGATGATATGATACTAGAGGAAAAAACCTTAAAGATGGCACCACAAAATCACTAGAGCTGATCAATGAATGTAGTAAAGTGGCAGGATATAAAATTAATACACAGAATTCCCTTGCATTCCTAGACAGTAACAATGAAAAATCAGAAAAAGAAATTAAACAAACAATCCCATTCACCATTGCAACAAAAATTAAAATACTAGGAATAAATCTACCTGAAGGGACAAAAGACCTGTATGCAGACAAGTATAAGACACTGATGGAAGAAATTAAATATGACACAAACAGATGGAGAAATATACTATGTTCTTGGATTGGAAGAATCAATATTGTGAACATGATTATACTATCCAAAGAAATCTACAGATTCAATGCAATCCTTGCTGCTGCTGCTGCTGCTAAGTCGCTTCAGTCGTGTCCAACTCTGTGCAACCCCATAGACGGCAGCCCACCAGGCTTCCCGTCCCTGGGATTCTCCAGGCAAGAACACTGGAGTGGGTTGCCATCTCCTTCTCCAAAGCATGAAAGTGAAAAGTGAAAGTGAAGTCTCTCAGTCGTGTCCGACTCTTAGCGACCCCATGGACTGCAGCCTACCAGGCTCCTCTGTCCATGGGATTTTCTAGGCAAAAGTACTGGAGTGGGGTGCCATTGCAAACTACAAATGGTATTTTTAACAGAATTATAACAACAAATATCACAATTTGTATGAAAACACAAAAGACCATGGATAGCCAAAGCAACCTTGAGAAAGAAAAATGGGGCTGGAGGAATCAACCTTCCTGACTTAGACTATACTACAGTGCTACAGTCATCAAGACAGTATGGTACTGGCAAAAAAAAAAAAAAAACAAAAAAAAAAACAAAAAACAGAAATATAGATCAATGGAATGAGATAGAAAGCCTAGAGATAAGCCCACAATAGTCGGCACCTTATCTTTGACTAAAGAGCTGAGAATATACAATGGAGAAAATACCTCCTTTACAATAAGTGTTGCTGGGAAAACTAGACAGCTACACATAAAAGAATGAAACTAGAACACTTCCTAACACCATACACAAAAATAAACTCAAAATGGGTTAAAGATTTAAATGTAAGGCCAGAAACTATAAAGCTCTTAGAGAAAGTCACAGGCAGTACATTCCGACATAAATCAAAGCAAGATCCTCTTTGACTTACCTCCTAAAGTAATGGAAATAAAAACAAAAATAAACAAATGAGATTTAAAAGCTTTTTTCACAGAAAAGGAAACAATAAAAAATATTAAAAGACAAACCTCAGAATGGGAGAAAATAATTGTAAACAATAAAACTGACAAAGGATTATTCTCAA
The DNA here is from genome assembly GCF_029378745.1 of Bos indicus. Classification (NCBI taxonomy): domain Eukaryota; kingdom Metazoa; phylum Chordata; class Mammalia; order Artiodactyla; family Bovidae; genus Bos; species Bos indicus. The sequence goes on from NC_091789.1 coordinate 73,322,331, forward strand.
AAATATATAAGCAGCTCATACGGCTCAATATCAAGAAAAACAAATAGCCCAATAAAAAAATTAGTAAAGACCTAAACAGACATTTCCCCCCCCCCCAAAAAATACAGATGACAAATAGACACATGAAAAGATGCTCAACACCTCTAATTATTAGAGAAATGCAAATCAAAACTGCAATGAGATTATGTCACACCAGTCAGAAGGCCACCATCAAACAAAATCTACAAACAATAAATGCTGGAGAGGATGTGGAGAAAAGGGAACAGTCTTTCACTGTTGGTGGGAACATAAGTTGATACAGCCACTATGGAGAAGAGTATGGAGATTCCCTAAAAAGCTAGGATTAAAACTACCATATGACCCAGCAATCCCAAGAATGGGCATATAGCCTGTTGTTGTTGTTCAGTCACTAAGTCATGTCCAACTCTTTGTGAACCCATGAACTGCAGCATGCCAAGCTCCTCTGTCCTTCACTATCTCCCTGTGTTTACTCAGTCTCATGTCCATTGAGTCAGTGATGTCATCCAACCATCTTATCCTCTGTCCCCACCTTCTCCTGTTACCAGCATCAGGGTCTTTTCCAATGAGTCAGCCCTTTGCATCAGGTAGCCAAAGTACTGGAGCTTTAGCCTCAGCATCAGTCCTTCCAATGAATATTCAGGGTTGGTTTCCTTTAGGACTGACAGATTTGATTTCCTTGCTGTCCAGGGGAGTCTCAAGAGTCTTCTCCAGCACCACAGTTTGAAAGCATTAATTCTTCAGCCCTCAGCCTTCTTTATGATACAACTCTCACATTCATACGTGACTACTGGAAAAAACATAGCTTTGACTATACAGATCTTTTTTGGCAAGGTGATGTCTCTGCTTTTTAATACACTGTCTAGGTTTGTCATAGCTTTTCTGAGGAACAAGCATCATCTTTTATTTTTGTGGCTGCAGTCACTCTCCACAGGGATTTTGAATTCCAAGAAAATAAAATCTGTTACTGTTTCTACTTTTTCACTATTTATTTGCCATGAAGTGATGGGACTGGATGGGCTTTCCATGTGGAAGTAGTGGTAAAGAACCTGCCTGCCAATGCATGAGATGTGAGACATGGGTTCCATCCATGCATCAGGAAGATCCCCTGGAGGAGGGCATTGCAATCCACTCCAGTATTCTTGTCTGGAGAATCCCATGGAAAGAGGAGCCTGGTAGGCTAAAGTCCAAAGAGTTGTACAGAGTCAGCCACAACTGAAGCGACTTAGCACACACACACAATGGGACCAGATGCCAAAGACGAGCAGTGGGACAACCAGTGCACTGGGCATGTTGTACAGTTACATGGAGCAGCTGAAAGGCATGTTCCTGAGAGTCAGGCCTGAAAAACTGGATGTCTACTGGAGAAGAATGGCAAACCACTTCAGTATTCTTGCCTTGAGAACTCCATGAATATGATGAAAAGGGCATATATGCTGGAAAAATCATAATTGAAAAAGGCCCATGTACCCCAATGTTCATAGCAGCACTATTTACATAGCTAGGACATGAAAGCAACTCATATGTTCATAGATCTATGAATGGATAAAGAATTTGTGGTATATATATTCAATGCAGTATTACTCAGCCATAAAAAATAACACATTTGAGTCAGTTCTAGTGAGGTGGATGAACCTAGAGCTTGTCATACAGAGTGAAATAATTCAGAAAGAGAAAAACCAAATATGGTATATTAATGCACATATAAGGAATCTAGAATAATGACATTGATTAACCTATTTGCAGAGAAGGAATGGAGACACATATGTAGAGAATAAACCTGTAGACACAGTGGGGAAGGAAAGAGTAGTATGGATAGAGAAAGTAGCATAGACGTATATACACTACCATGTGTAAAATAGATAGTTGGTGAGAATTTGCTGTTTAACACGGGGAGCCCAGCTATGCACTCTGTGGTTATCTAGAGGGGTGGGATGAGGGAGAGGATGGAGGCTAAAGAGGAAGGTGATATAAATATAATTTGGCTTATTTGTATTGTTGTATAGCAGAAACCATCACAATATTGTAAAGCAATTTTCCTCCAATTAAAAATAAATTAAAAAATAAAATCCCATTAAAACACAATAAATGAGGTCTAAAAATTCAATCACATAAAATTAAAATTATACTATTGGGAATTTTGATGACAAGCAATATTTTTTAGTCATTTTTTATTGTCACAAAAGAAAAATTTTTAAAAATCAATTGCTATACTGCAGACAAGTAAATAAATTTTGATATTTGGCAAAACTAATACAATTATGTAAAGTTTAAAAATAAAATAAAATTAAATTAAAAAAAAAAATAGTCCTCAAAGATCAGGTATCATTCACTTCCTAACAGAATCTCTCTCCATCATGAAGGAGAAACTTTAACTTATTTATGTTCTCTTGAGAATGTTGGACTGGCGTACAGGAGCTGGGAGCTAGTGTCAATCATCATATACTGCTTTCTGTTTTCCTAGCATTTCAGTGTAAGCATCAAATTAATTTTATATCCAAACCATGGGCATCAGTATAAAATTATCACCAATTTATTTTCTTAGAACAGTCCTTTAAAGTGGAATCAACTCTTGGTTTTCCTTCCTTTTTTCTGAGGAAATATAATGATAATGTGTGTGTGCATGCTCAGTCACTTCAGGCGTGTCCAACTCTTTGTGACTCTATGGACTGTAGCCTGCCAGGCTTCTCTGTTCATGGCATTTCTTAGGCAAGAATAGTGGAATGGGTTGCCATGCCCTCCTCCACAGGATCTTCTTGACCCAGGGATTCAACTCAAGTCTCCTGTGTTTCCTGTATTGGAGGCAGATTCTTTACCTCTTGAGCCACCTGGGAAGCCCTACAATAATATACAGTAGGAAACCCCTCAAACATGGCTGAAGAAGTGTACGGATAAAGCAAATGCTGCAAAAATCAGTAAAAGAAAGTAAAGAATTTCTTCTGCCGCTAATATTGGATTTGTAATTTGAGCACAATGATATTTTCTCTCAAATAAAAGTACTTAAATACCCTCAAAAAACGTTTGGGGACAAATTCTTTGTTTTCACTTCACATGGTTTCACACTCGATAGAAAGTGACTAATATAATGAAAAATATCTATGAGATGATAAGTTTCTTTATCATAATAAGCATACCTTAATAAAATGGCTTAGGAAATGGAGAATTATAATGATTTAGTGTGCTAAATATGACTAACAAGGTAAACGCCAACTATTAAAATTTATGAAGCTTTAATAATAACTTTGAGAGAAGCATGATACATTGAATATTTATATAGTTAGGCTTTCCTTTACACAGCAACTAATAATTGGAAAAAGTTTATGAATAATCCTTATTTACTCATTCTAGATTCATGGTAACTAAATTCAACAAGCTGTTTCCTAGGCTAGAATAATCATTTTTATTAATAATTATTTAATTTCCTTCTTTTAATATATCATGATAAAACTGATAACTAAAGACAGATGATTTGCCTAATTTTCCAAAGTGAATTGAAAATCTAGGATTAAGATGCCTTTTCTCTGAATTTCTGATGAAATAATCTCAGGCCCAAATCTGTTAAAGCAACTGCCATTTCGTAAGTGTCATCATGTTATTAATTAAAGTTGAAAACAAGCTGGTTTCAAAAGCCAGACATATTTAAGCTTACCCTGAGGACGGTTAGCTTTTTTGCGAGCACCAAGCCGTCGTGCTTCATCTTCTGAGTCAAGATCGTGTCTTTCATTGTCAGATACAATCTTGTGCTCTTTTTCACTGTCAGACTTTATGAAGTATTTCTCCCTTTTTTCATTCATTTGAAGTCTCTCATGTTCAGAGTGCAATAGAGACTGTTCCACCTCCATTATGTGTATATGTCTTCCATTTTCAAATTCATTTTGATATCTTTCATTTTCAAAATCTGTTCTATGTTTTTCAGAATCAGAATCTATTTGATGTTTTACAAACTTATCCCAATGCTTTTGAAGGTCATCTTGACATCTTCCAGAACTACCCTGAAGTCTTGAAGATCTGTGTTGGTATTTTATAGAGCTGTCCCAGCATCTACCACAGTCAAAGTTCAACTGTTGTCTTTCAGAGCCAGGCAGGTATCTTTCATATTCATACCTGAGGTCCATCCAGAATCTTTCCAATTCAGAGGCTCTTTGGCAATCTTCAGCCTTCATTATGGGATTCACTGAATCAGAGCTCATATCCAGGCTTTCAGAATCCAAGTCCACTGTGTGTCTTACAGACCAAGAATCTACATAGTACCTCTCAGTTTCAGTGCTCAACTGGAATGTGTTAGCATTCATGAGGCATTTCACAGAGGCTGAGGTTAGCTCATATCTTGTTGAGTCTGAATCCATCCTACATGGTTCAAAGTTAGAGTCCATTATATGTCTCTCAGATCTAATCTTCTCCTGGTGTTTTCCTTCCTCCATCAGATATATCCCAGATGCAGAGCCTGAGTCTACTGCATCCCTTTCAATGTATGAGTCCACCACATATCTCTCAGACGCAGAGATTAGCCAGTGTTGTTCAGTCTCCATTAATCTTTTTTCAGACTCCATGAAGCATTTTATAGAATCTGAGGCCATCTGGCATTTTTCTGCCTTCAGCAGGTGTTTCACAGATGCAGAAGCTATGGGGTATTTTTTTGAGTCTGAGTCTATCCTGGGTCTTTCATTGTAAGAAGCCATCACATATTTTTCAGAATCAGAGTCTGCCAAGCTTTTTTCTGAATCTGGGTTCATACAGCGTTTCAGAGGGCCAAATTCCAGCTGGCATTGTTCAACTCCAATTAGGTGTTGCTCTAGGTTTGATGCTATGTGGAATTTTTCTGCTTCTAGCAGGTGTTTCTGAGAGTCTGGGTCCATGGGACAATTTTCTGAATCTGAGTCCATTCCCCATGTTACTGAGTCAGAGTCTTTTGAGTGCTGTTCTAAGTCAGAGTCCATACCTCTGTCAGAGTCAGAATCAATCACACAGCTTTCAGAGCCAGAAGTCAGCAGAGGGGCATCACTTTCAATTATCGTTAGGTCTTGGAGATTTTTATAGTCAAAATAACTGGTTGAATTGTCAGAAACTTTTGTATCAGAAACTTCTGTTTCAGATGTGCTTCCTTCATCATGTGGCATGACAACTGCTCCTTCATTACTTAAAGAAAAGACAAATATGAATACTTAAAAAATATTCATCAAATATGTTGGAAAATACATTATTTCTCTGTTGAAAAGTCTTCTGTAGGAGAATATTATAAAGTACATATTCTTATCAGGTTTTAGAAAGCGTGTGGCATCATTATGCTTCTTGTGAACAAATCAGAAGAAAATCAGTGTAGGTAGATTTTACATTCACTTGCATTTACCTTCATATTAACTGTTTTCCAGTGTACCTGAAAGTACTCACCTGAATATGATACTTCCTTGCAATATACTATTCTCTTGTCCTTATCCAGTCAGTGCATCATTATTTTGAAAACTGAATATTATGCTAAAATATGGTAGAAGAATTACTAATTCTATATTCTACTCCAAGTTAAGATTACATGTATATAGACTTGATTATCAGTGAAACTTACCTTTGGGTGCAGAGGCTTTCTAGAGAAAAATATCCAAATCTATTAGGTACTGTTTCATTTGGAAGGGGCACATCTTGAAGGTGAAATATACGTTCAATGGGTGAATTAGTTGCAGTTATTGGCTGCAAAGCAAAATAAATCATAAACAAAGTTACAATTTCTTAGTTACATTTAATGTGAAACATAGCACATTTAGGTATTTTGATTGTGGGAACAGTGTCACTTCATTATCTGCACTTATGTTTAAGGGAAAGGTATAATGAAAACATTTTTCAAAATAAAACTTCAGAAATAGCATTTAAGTATAAAAGGAAATATGCTAGATACATTGTGAGATATCTTCTTAGCCTCTACTTTTCCATAAACTAATGTCCATCCCCAAATGCCTCATTGGCGCTATGTTGCCTTGGAGTAATTGGCGTTTGACACAAATTGGGGCAATAAGATTTTTTTTCCTGCAGAGTTATAGTTAGAATTCAGAATAGTTCTTTTTTTTTTTTTCCTTCTGGTTGCTTGAAATAAGGACAGGCAATCAGGGGCAGTATGAAGAAGTAATGTCTGGCATATCCCTAGAGAACTAAAAAAAAAAAAAAAAGTGTAGAGAGTGTAAATAATAAAATATCAATACATTAAGGAAGTAGAAACAAAGGATCATATGCCTCTAGAGAAACAGATGGATATATTTTCTACCTGAGCTCTTAATTCCAGTTCCTACTAAGTATTAATTTTACTTTCTTCCCTTGAGCTCTCTAAGGTAATCAAGATCCTTGACTTAATGTTTTTTACCATTTTTCCTTTTTAAAAAAATTAATTGATTTATTTTAATTGGAGGCTAATTACTTTACAATATTGTGGTGGTTTTGGCCATACATTGACATGAATCAGTCATATTCTGATTGATTATGATGGAGGTGTACATGTGTCCTCCATCCCAAATTCCCCACCCACCTCCCTCCCCATCCCATCCCTCTGGGTTGTCCCAGTACATCAGCTTTGAGTGCCCTATTTCATGCATCAAACTTAGACTGGTGATCTATTTCACATATGGTATTATACATGTTTCAATGATATTGTCTCAAATCATCCCACCCTCACCTTCTCCCACAGAGTCCAAAAGTCTGTTCTTTGTCTCTGTGTCTCTTTTGCTGTCTCGCATATAGGGTCATCATTACCATCTTTCTAAATTCCATATATATGCGTTAATATACTATATTGATGTTATTCTTTCTGACTTATTTCACTCTGTATAATAGGCTCCAGTTTCATCCACCTCATTAGAACTGATTCAAATGCATTCTTTTCAATAGCTGAGTAATATTCCATTGTGTATATGTACCAAAGCTTTCTTATCCATTCATCTGCCGATGGACATCTAGGTTGCTTCCATGTCCTGGCTATTGTAAACAATATGTCGATGAACATTGGGGGACACGTGTCTCTTTCAAATCTGGTTTCTGTATGCCCAGCAGTGGGATTGCTAGGTCGTATGGCAGTTCTATTTCCAGTTTTTTTAAGGAATCTCCACACTGTTCTCCATAGTGGCTGTACTAGTTTGCATTCTTCCCAACAGTGCCCGCTCCAGCATTTATTGTTTGTGGATTTTTTGATAGCAGCCATTCTGACCAGCGTGAGATGGTACCGCATTGTGGTTTTGATTTGCATTTCTCTGATAATGAGTGATTTTGAGCATCCTTTCATGTGTTTGTTAGCCATCTGTATGTCTTCTTTGGAGAACTGTCTGTTTAGTTCTTTGGCCCATTTTTTGTTCAAGCCAGTATGAGTGGGGATCTGTTCCTTGAGAGAATAGCATTGAAATATATACATTACCATATGTAAAATAGAAGAAAAGTGCAAGTTCGATGCATGAAGCAGGGCACCCAAAGCTGGTACCCTGGGATAATCCAGAGGGATAAGGTGGGGAGAGAAGTGGGGGGTTCAGGATGGGGGGTTCATATGTATTCCTGCAGCTGATTCATGGTGATATATGGCAAAAATCATCACAATATCATGAAGTAACTATCCTCCAATTAAAATTAATTAATTAAAAAAAGAATTCTAGAAGAAGAAAACAAAACAATGAAAAGGTCCTTCATAAGACATCAAAATTGTTGTTAATATATTATTGTTAACCTCAAAGTAGAACATACATAATAAATGAGACTTAGGTGAAGAAGTAGTCCAAGAAAAGGAAAAAAGAAGAGTTGAAAAATGATCAAAAAATAATTTTATCTATGTAAAGAGATATATTCCATCTTCCAACAAAACTTAAGTAAAAAATAATGGATTTAAACAACGTGTTATTTAAATACAATATAAGAAAAAAATACTCAAGTTTTAAAATACTATAGAATTAATTATAGTAACATTTTTGTAATCTCCTGTTCCAGTCAGTAATTGTGAGACTCAAATTAGATAGTATTTAAGAGAAAACACTAATTCAAAATAAAAGATAAAGACAAATAATGTAAATTATTAACAGATATTAAAAAGATGGGTGGTTTTATTTATAAAGCAAAAGTATGAGAAATTTTGAAACTTCCACATCTTAGGTGAGGTATATAGCAAACAATTTTCATGTGCTTCTAAACACTGATCTATAAGTGCAAATACTCAGAACTACTTTGACTCCTATTCTCAAATCACAGTAATGGATTTCAATTATGATTGTTCTGTCACTAGTTTTCATTACTTTGAAAGTCAAGACAAAAAGGGTTAGGGAAAGTACAGCAAATTTTATTCAATTAGACATTATCTAAATTTAAACAAATAATATCTGCCTTCATAGGTTGATAACTAACATCTTGTCATGTATATGATTTATTAGTATACCTAGTCTCCTGAGGAAATATATACATCATGCTTCTACACTTTCCAAAAGAACATTGTACTATGTTAAGGAAAAATCTGGCATAAAACACCTAAAATGACCTATATTATACTCCATATATAGCTTTTCCCCTCCAAAATCAGGTTTTTTTAAAAAAGTAAAAACTGGGAGGAGGGTTCAGGATGGGGAACACGTGTATACCTGTGGTGGATTCATTTTGATATTTGGCAAAACTAATACAATTATGTAAAGTTTAAAAATAAAATAAAATTAAAACAAAAACAAACAAACAAAAAAGTAAAAACCATCATGGTTAATATTTAATAAAATTACATGAAAAAAATCATAATCTGTGATATGCACAGTATTAAGTATTTTAGGACTTAAGTAAGGAGTTTAAATGGAGAAGGCAATGGCAACCCACTCCAGTACTCTTGCCTGGAAAATCCCATGGACGGAGGAGCCTGGTGGGCTGCAGTCCATGGGGTCGCTAAGAGTCGGACACGACTGAGCGACTTCACTTTACTTTTCACTTTCATGCTTTGGAGAAGGAAATGGCAACCCACTCCAGTATTCTTGCCTGGAGAATCTCAGGGACTGGGGAGCCTGGTGGGCTGCCGTCTATGGGATCACACAGAGTCGGACATGACTGAAGTGACTTAGCAGCAGCAGCAGCAGCAAGGAGTTTAAAGGGAATAGGGAGAGAGCATGGCAAGGAACCCCTTTATTTTTTAAAGGAATCTGACTCTTCAATGGAGTTTGACTCTTCAATGGTCTGTTTGAAAAGTAGCTCCATCATTGTACATTGTACATTTCACTAGAGGCTTACTTTGGGAAAGCATCACTACTAAGATTTCCCAATTACAATTTAAAGTCAAGGAAATAAGTTATAATATCCAAGTATTTTCAACAGGCACTCTAAGTCTAGCCCAGTTTAAGATGACACGAGCAAGATGAGGGACTAACAAACTATTCCCATGGGTCAAATCTAGCTCACCATGTTTTTGTATGGCCTAAGAGCAACAGAAATTTTTCACATTTTATATAAAAAGGTAAAATGTAACATCCATTATCTCATCAGTGAGAATAATTTTTTCAACAGTTGAGAACATTGTGTATTTGACCTGGTAAGCAACAGATATTTAAGGTTTAGTCTTTTACAGAAAAAGTTTGCCATTCTCTGTACTAGATGAATTCCAAGGACTTTCTGATTGAGTCCAAGAGCCTACACTTTTAAGCAAAATAAAAGTATTAGCAATAAGAATGCTAACAGAATTATGGAAAAAAAATACACACAGAATTTTAACAAGTAGTTAGAAAATAATAAAGGAACCAGTCAGAACTGAAGAGTATATTAACGGAAAGGAAAGAATAGACAAGAATGAATTAACAACATACTAGGTGACACTGAGAAATGAATGAGATCTGGAATATAGAAAAATGGAAATCACTCCTTTAGAACAGCAATAAGAAAAACAAATTAAAAAATGAGAACCATTTACAGGAACTCTGAAAAAACATTCAGTGTACCAACATTTGCTTTATATGGGTTCCAGAAAGAGAAGAGAGAGAGAAAAGGATCAAAAATATATTTGGTGAAACTATAGCTGAAAAGTTCCCAAACCTGAAAGAGGAAACATATATCTATATACAGGAAGAACAGAGAGTCCCAAACATAATGAACCCATACCAAGACATAACATAACCAACATGCCAAAAGTTACAGATTAAGAGATAATTTTGAAGGCATCTAGAGAAAAATAAAGTCATATACAAAGTAATCCACATATGGTTATCAGCTGCTTTTTTTGAAGAAATTTTGGAGGACAGAAGGCAATGGCATGATACATTCAAAGTGCTGAAAGAAGCAACCCAGGATAATCTACCTAGCAAGATTATCATTTATATTTGAAAGAGAGATAAAAAAAACTTATAGAATAAGCAAAAATCTAAAAGAGCTCATCAATGAAGAATGATGGAATAAATATGAAGATGTAAAATATGACACCAAAAACATGTAGGGTGAAATAAAAATGTATAACTTTTAGAGTGCTTGAACTTAAATGGCTAGTAATTAAAAACATGCAAATCCAGTTATGTTGTTGTTGTTTAGTCACTAAGTCATGCCCAACTCGTTTGTGACATCATGGACTGTAGTCCACCAGGCTCCTCTGTCCACGGGATTTCCCAGGCAAGAATACTGAAGTGGGTTGCCATTTTCTTCTCCAGGGAATCTTCCCAATTAGGGATTGAATCCATGGCTCCTGCACAGGCAGGTGGATTCTTTACCACTGAGCCACCAGGTAAGTCATAGATATACTAATAAGTCAATATATATGAGCCCAATGGTAACTGCATATCAAATACAGAAAAACTAAAGAGAAAGGAACACAAGGGAAGAAAATAAAAGGAGACAAAAAGAACAGAGATGAACTACAAAAGCAAACAAAAACACAAGTAACAAAATGACAAAAATTACATGTCTACCAATAATCACTTTACATGTCAATAGACTAAATGTTCTAATCAAAATATATAGGATGAATGACTGGATAAAAAACAAAGATCAACCAATATGCAGCTCCCAAGAGATTCACTTCAGAGCTAAGGTCACACACAGACTGAAAGTGAGGGTATGGAAAAAGATGTTTTAAGAAAATGGAAGTGATAAGAAAGTAGGGATAAGTAACTCTTGATTAGACAAAATAGAGTTTAAAACAAAATCTACAGAAAGAAGGGTATAATGATAAGAGGGTTAACACAAGAAGAGAATGTAACAGTCATTAACACATATGCAACTAATATAAGAAAACCTAAATATATAAAGTAAATATTAGCAGATATAAAGGGGAAAATTGACAGTAATACAAAAATAGTAGGGAACTTTAACATCCCATTTATATCAATGGACAGATTATCCTGACAGAAAATAAGGAAATAATAGTCTTAAATGACCAGTGCGTTTTCTTGGCAAAACTTTATTTTTGCCCTGCTTCATTCTGTACTGCAAGGCCAAATTTACCAGTTACTCCAGGTATTTCTTGAATTCCTATTTTTCATTCCAGTCCCCTATAAAGAAAAGGATATCTTTTATTGGTGTTAGTTCTAGGTCTTGTAGGTCTTCATAGAACCATTCAACTTCAGATTCTTCAACATTACTGGTTGGGGCATAGACTTGGATTAGTGAGATATTGAATGGTTTGCCCTGTAAATGAGCAGAGATCATTCTATCATTTTTGAGATTGCATCCAAGTACTGCATTTCAGACTCTTTTGTTGACTATGATGGCCACTCTATTTCTTCTGTATAGAGAAGCTCTATATAGTCAGCAAAAACAAGATGGGGAGCTGACTGTGGCTCAGGCCATGATATCCTTATTGCCAAATTCAGACTGAAATTGAAGAAAGTAGGGAAAACCACTAGATCATTCAGGTATATCCTAAATCAAATCCCTTATGATTATACAGTGGAAGTGAGAAATAGATTCAAGAGATTAAATCTGATAGACAGAGTGCATGAAGAACTATGGACAGAGGTTCATGTAACTACGGGAAGCAGGGATCAAGACTATCCCCAAGAAAAAGAAATGCAAAAAAGCAAAATGATTGTCTGAGGAGGTCTTACAAACAGCTGTGAAAAGAAGAGAAGCAAAAGGCAAAGGAGAAAAGGAAAGATATACCCATCTGAATGCAGAGTTTCAAAGAATAGTAAGGAGAAATAAGAAAGCCTTCCTCAGTGATCAATGCAAAGAAATAGAGGAAAACAATAAAATGGGAAAGACTAGAGATCTCTTCAAGAAAAGTAGAAATCCCAAGGAAACATTTCATGCAAAGATGGGCACAATAAAGGACAGAAATAGTATGGACTTAACAGAAGCAGAAGATATTAAGAAGAGGTGGCAAGAATACACAGAAGAACTGTACAAAAAAGATCTTCATGACCCAGATAATCACAATGGTGTGATCACTCACCTGGAACCAGACATCCTGGAATGTGAAGTCAAGTGGGCCTTAGGAAGCATCACTATGAACAAAGCTAGTGGAGGTGATGGAATTCCAGTTGAGCTATTTCAAATCCTGAAAAATGATGCTGTGAAGGTGCTGCGTTCAATATCCCAACAAATTTGGAAAACTCAGCAGTGGCCACAGGACTGGAAAAGATCAGTTTTCATTTCAATCCTGAAGAAAGGCAATGCCAAAGAAAGTCCAAACTACAGCACAATTGCACTCATCTCACACACTATCAAAATAATGCTCAAAATTCTTCAAGCCAGGGCTCAACAGTACATGACCCGTGAACTTACAGAGGTTCATGCTAGATTTAGAAAACGCAGAGGAACCAGAGAACAACTTGCAAACATCCGTTGGATCATCAAAAAAAGCAAGAGAGTTTCAGATAAACATCTACTTCTGCTTTATTGACTATGCAAAACCTTTGACTCTGTGGATCACAATAAACTGTGGAAAATTCTGAAAGAGATGGGAATACCAGACCACTTGATCTGCCTCTTGACAAATCTGTATGCAGGTCAGGAAGCAACAGTTAGAACTGGACATGGAACAACAGACTGGTTCCAAATTGGGAAAGGAGTACATCAAGGCTGTATATTGTCATATTGCTTATTTAACTTATACGTAGAGTACATAATGAGAAATGCTGGGCTAGATGAAGCACAAGCTGGAATCAGGATTGCTGGGAGGAAATATTAATAAACTCAGTTATGCAGATAACACCATCCTTATGGCAGTAACTGTAGAAGAACTAAAGTTCCTCTTGATGAAACTGAAATAGAGTGAAAAATTTGGGGTAAAACTCAACATTCAGGAAACTAAAGTCATGGCATCTGGTCCCATCACTTCATGGAAAATAGATGGGGAAGCAATGGAAACAGTGAAAGAGTTTATTTTTGGGAGCTCCAAAATCACTGCAGATGGTTACTGCAGCCATGAAATTGAAAGACACTTGCTCCTTGGAAGAAAAGTTATGACCAACCTAGATAGCATATTACAAAGCAAAGCCAACAAAGTCCGTATAGTCAAAGCTACCGTTTTTCCAGTAGTCATGTATGGATGTGAGATCTGGACTATAAAGAAAGCTGAGTGCCAAAGAATTTATGTTTTTTAACTGTGGTGTTGGAGAAGGCTCTTGAGAGTCCCTTGGACTGCAAGGCGATCCAACCAGTCCATCCTAAAGGAAATCAGTTCTGAATATTCAGTGAAAGGACTGAGGCTGAAGCTGAAACTCCAATACTTTGGCAACCTTATGCAAAGAACTGACTCACTAGAAAAGTCCCTGATGCTGGGAAAGTTTGAAGGTGTTAGGAGAAGGGGATGACAGAGGATGAGATGGTTGGATGCCATCACTGACTCAATGGATGTGAGTTTGAGTAAACTCCTGGAGTTGGTGATGGACAGGGAGGCCTGGCATGCTGCAGTCCATGGGCTGGCAAAGAGTCAGACATGATTGAGCTATTGAGCTGAACTGAGCCTTAAATAATAAATTCGACCAGTTGGATCAGATATTTATTATCTACAGGATATTCCATCTCAAAATAGCAGAATATAAACTCTTTTCAAGTGTACACAAAATGTTCATCAGGATAGATGACATGTTTAGTAACAAAAGAAATCTCAACAAGGTCAAGAGGACAGACGTTATATCAAGTTTAGATTTTCCAACTACAATGGTATGAAATTCGAAATCAATCACAGGAAGGAAACTGGAAAAAACAAAACATGGAGACTAAACATGCTACTAAAATATCAGTTTGTTAATGATGAAATCAAAGATCATTTCACAATATACCTCGAGACAAATGAAAAAGGAAAAATAACTTTCCAAAATCTATGTGATGCAAGAAAAGAAGTTCTAGTGATATAGGCCTACGTTAGGAAAGAAGAAAAATCTCAAACAGCTTAACATACCACCTAAAGGAATTAGAAAAAAAAAAAAAGTTAGCAGAAAGAAGAAAACAGTAAAGATCAGAGAGGAAATAATAAAATAGAAAAATAATAGAACCAAAGAACAATGAAACCATTCGATCTTTTTGGAAAATAACAAAAGTGCCAAACCCTTAGCTAGTCTCATGAAGAAGAGAGAGCAGTAAAATAATCCAAATAAGAAATACATAAGAATAATCAAATACTAATACCACAGAGGTATAAAAACTCATAAGAGAGTACTATGAATGGTTATATGCCAACACATTGGACAAACTAGAAGAAATGGACAAATTTCTAGAATTATACAACCTGACAAGACAGAGTCAAGAAGAAACAGGCAATTAGAGCAGACTGTTCACTAGTAGTCATACTGGATTCGTAATATATAATTCCATCAGAAAAAAGTTAAGGACTGAGCAGCTTCAGAGAGGAACTCCACCAAACATAAAAGGAAACACTAATATCTTTCTTCAAGCCATTCCAAAAAATTGAAGCAGTGGAAACACGCTGAAATTCACCTTATGAAGTCACCGTTACCTTGCTATCAAAATAAGAAAAAGACACTAGGAAAAAAAAAAAAAAAAAAGAAAGAAAGAAAACTACAGGTCAATGTCTTTGATGAATACAAATGAAAGAACCTTAAAAATATTAACAAACTGAATCCAAAAATATATAAAAATTATTATATAATCAAGTTGCATTAATTTCAGAGTCACAAGGACAGCTAAACATTTGTAAATCAAGCAATGTGATACACTACTTTAACAAATTGAAGAATAAAAATCCTATGATCACCTCAATAGATGTCAAAAAAGCTTTTGACAAAATTCAACTCCGATATATAATAAAAACTCTCATTGATGTTGTTATTGGTAATATGATAAAAACACTCATTAATGTCTCAGCCTAAAAGGCCATTTATGAAACACCTACATCTAATATCATACTCAATGGTGAAAAGATTTCATCACTTCCTATAAAATCAGGTAAAAGATAAGGATGCTGGTATTTTCATTTAACATATTATTGGAAATCTCAGCTACAGCAGTCAGATAAGAAAAAGCAATAAAATACATTCCAAATTGGAAAGGAATAAGTAAAACTGTCATTATTTTCAGATAACATGATACTATATACAGAAAACTTTAAAATCTCCACCAAAACCCTATTGAAACTAATAAATGAATCCAGTAATGCTATAGGATATATGATTAATATACAAAATTTGTTGCTTTTCTATCACTAATAATGAACTATCAGAAAGATAATACAAGAAAATAATACCTTTTACAACTGCATCAAAAATGATAAAAAATAAACTAGGAATAAATTTAATCAAGGAATTGAAAGACATATACTCTGAAAGCTATAAAATATTTGTGAAAGAAATTGAATATGATACATGCAAATGGAAAGATATCATATATTCATGGATTAGAAGAATTAATGTTGTTAAAATGGCCATAGTACACAAAGTAATCTACACAAATAATGCTATCTCTACCAAAAACCCACGACATTTTTTTCCCACAGAACTAGAACAAAGAGTTCCTAAAATTTGTATAGATCACAAATGATCCCAAATATTCAAAGGAATCTTGAGAAAAAGGAACAAATTTGGGGGGATATCATGCTGTCTGACTTCAGATTATAATACAAAGCTACAGTAATCAAAATAATATCATACTGACACAAAAATCTACACACAGATCAATGGAACAGAATAGACCACCTTGAAATAAACCCATGAACTTATGGTCAAATAATATGACAATGGAAGGAAGGTTATACAATGGGAAAAGATAGTCTTTTCAATAAGTGTTGCTGGGAATAGTGGACAGCTATGTGCAAAAGAATGAAATTAGAACATTTTCCACACCATATACAAAAATAAAATCGAGATGGTTAGGATGAGAAGAAACTCAAACAGTAGTAAACTGTTGGTGAGAATGTAAATTGGTGCAGTCACAATGGAAAATAGAATGGAGTCTATTCCAAAACTAAAACAGAACTATCATGTACTAAGTCGCTTCAGTTGTTTCTGACTCTTTGTGACCCTATGGACTAGAGCCTGCCAGGATCCTTGGCCCATGGGGTTCTCCAGGCAAGAATACTGCAATGGGTTGCCATGTTCTCCTCCAGGGGATCTTCCCAACTCAGGGATTGAACCCAAGTCTCTTATGTCACCTGCATTGGCAGGTGGGCTCTTTACCACGGATGCCACCTGGGAAACTGCAGGACTATCATATGATCTGGCAATTCTGTTTCTGAGTTTACATCAATGGAAACAAAGACAGTAATTCAAAAAGACACATGTACCCCAGTGTTCATAGCAGCAACATTTAAAATAGCCAAGATATAGAAGTAACAGATGAATCAAAAAAGTTGTGAGATTATATACATATATAATTACATATATGTAAATATATACATATATACATAATTAATATGTGGGCTTCCTTGATGGGTCAGTGCAGGTTTGACTCTGTGTTAGGAAGATCCCCTGAAGAAGGAAATGGCAATCCATTCCAGCATTCTTGTCTGGGAAATCTGATGGGCAGAGGAGCTTGGCAGGTGACAGTTCATGGGGTTGCAAGAGTCAGACACAACTTACTGACTAAAGAACAACATAATTAATATATACATTCATAACATGTATATACATGTATATAATTATATATGTATATAATCATATATTATTTATATGATAATATATACATATATACATAGTGGAATATTATATATATATAGCAAACTGAATTGAAAAATATATAAAAATGATCATATATCATGATCAAATTACATTAATTTCAGAGTCACAAAGACAGCTCAACATTTGTAAATCAAGCAATGTGATACACTACTTTAACAAATTGAAGAATAAAAATCCTATGATCACCCTCACTCCAGTAAAACTATATATATATATATATAAATCTTATATCTTCATCTGAGACACATGGACTTCCCTGTCCATCACCAACTCCTGGAGCCTACTAAAACTCATGTCCATTGAGTCAGTGATGCCATCCAACCATTTCATCCTCTGTCGTCACCTTCTCCTACCACTTTCAATCTTTCACAGCATCAGGGTCTTTTCAAATGAGTCAGTTCTTTGCATCAGGTGGCCAAAGTATTGGAGTTTCAGCATCAGTCCTTCCAATGAATATTCAGGACTGATTTCCTTTAGGATTGAGTGGTTGGATTTCCTTGCAGTCCAAGGGACTCTCAAGAATCTTCTCCAACACCACATTTCAATTCTTTTACCACATCGATTCTTTGGCGCTCAGTTTTCTTTATAGTCCAACTCTCAAATCTATACCAATAATCTTATGGAATACAAAATTACCATACAAAAATCTGTGCATTTCTACATATATATAAATGAATTATTAGAAAGAGAAATAAAGAAAACAATCCTAATATGAAACTGTAAATAAAAGCATTAGAAAGAATAAAATAATTTAGAATAAGTTTAACCAAAGAGGTGAATGATCTGTGCATTGTAAACTGTAAGATGTTGATGAAAGAAAGTGAAGAAGACATAAATAAATGAAATGTTATTCCTTGCTCATGGATTGGAATAATTAATATCATTAAATTTCGATAGTAATCAATGCAATCTATTGATATAATGCAATCCCTATCAAAATTCAAGTGGTATTTTTTACAGAAATAGGAAAAAAAATACTAAAGCTTGCATGGAACCATAGAAGATTGCAAATAGCCAAAGCAATCTTAAGAAATAAGAACATAGGTGGAAGCATCACACTTCCTGATATCAAACTATAGTCACAAAACTATAGTAATCAAAATGGTATGATGTAAAAACACACAAATGAATGGAACAGAGTAGAGTCCAGAAATAAACCCATGTACATATGGTCAATTAATTTATGACAAAGGAGTCAAGAATAAATGATGGGGAAGGAATAGTCCCTTTAATATATAGTATTAGGAATTTTTCTTCTTATTTTTACAGTGTTGTGTTGGTTTCTTTTGCAGGTACTTTGAAATAATTTTCATGTGTCATTATAATACTTTTCTTTTTTTGCCCAGTGGGGGAAAATATATTGTTATTTCAAGGAAATACTGTTCATATTAAAATAAAAGAAATCCTTAATTTATAAAACATATATAATATTAAGAAAAGTGGACTTCCACATGCAAAGGAATGAAAATAAACCCCTTTCCTACACCAGGCACAAAAATAAATTCAAAATGGATTAAAAACTTAAATATAGAACAGTCTTATGGACTCTGTGGGAGAGGGAGAGGGTGGGAAGATGTATGAGAATGGCAGTGAAACATGTAAAATATCATGTAGGAAACGAGTTGCCAGTCCAGGTTCGAGGCATGATGCTGGATGCTTGGGGCTGGTGCACTGGGACGGCCCAGAGGGATGGTATGGGGAGGGAGGAGGGAGGAGGGTTCGGGATGGGGAACACATGTATACCTGTGGCAGATTCATTTTGATATTTGGCAAAACTAATACAATTATGTAAAGTTTAAAAATAAAATAAAATTGGAAGAATAAAAAAAAAAAACAAAAAAAAAAAAACAAAACTTAAATTTAATTCCTGAACTATAAAACTTCTATATAAAACACAAGGTTCAAGCACTTTGACATTAGCCTTGGCAAAGATTTTTTGGATTAGACACCAAAAGCAAAGGTAACAAAGACAAAAATTAAGTTAAATTCATCAAAATAAAAATCTTCTGAACAAAAATGGAAACCATCAACAAAAGGCAACTTATGAAAAGAGAGAAAATATTTGCAAATAATGTATCTAATAAGGAGTTAATATTCAAAACATATAATGCATTCATACAACTCAGTAGGCAAAAGGCAAAGAATCCAGTTTAAATATAGGCAGAATAACTGATTAGACAATTTTACAAAGACATACAGATGGCCAACAGGTATATAAAAAGGTGCTCAACATCACTAATCATCTGGGAAATGCAAATGAAAATCACGAGATGTGACTTTCAAATTACAAAGGTGAAAATAAATGATAAAAGAAGTAATGTTGGAACATTAGAAATAAAGAATAATTGGAATATAAAATTATGGATTAAATATAAGGGTATTCATTTTCTTGACTTTTCTAAATTATGTTGATGAATGAAGTAAAAATTAGATCACTGTCTTAAGTGGTTCTCATGGTATATAGAGGAAATATTCAAGGTAATTATATTGCAAATGCAGAGGGAAAGGGAGAAAAAAAACATTTCTGTACTCCGAATTGGACAAATGGAATCAAATTAGCAATCAAAAACATAAAGATAGCAAAAATCACTACACATTTGGAAAAAAAAAGCAACACATTCATAAATGATCATTGAGTTAAAGAACAAGACTCAAAGGAAATAAAAATACAATTAACTGAATTAAAATACAACATATAAATATATGTGAGACATAGCTAAAGCAGCATTGAAGAAGGAATTTATGCCACTAAATGTTTATGTTAGAAAAGAAGTGTCAGATTTATAATCTAAACTCTTACCTCAAGGATCTAAATAAAGAAGGGCAAAATATATCCAAAGCTTGATAGGGATTGTGTTGAATCTATAGATTGCTTTGAGTAGTATACTCATCTTCACTATATTGTTTCTTCAAATCCAAGAACATGGTATATCTCTCCATCTATTTGTGTCATCTTTGATTTCTTTCATCAATTTTTTAAATATATATATGTATATATATGTATGTATGTATATATACACACACACACACACACACACACACACACACACACACACACATATATATATATATATCTTTTGTTCTTTAGGTAAATTCATTCCTAAGTATTTTAATATTTTCACTGCAATGGTGAATGGGATGGTTTCTTTAAGTTCTCTTTCTGTTTTCTCATTGTTAATATGCAATACTAACACAGGAATGCAAGGGATTTATGTGTATTAGTTTTATATTCTGCAACTTTACTAGAACAAATAATTTCACAATTTGTACAGAAACACAAAAAATCTTGAATAGCTAAAGCAATCTTGAGAAAGAAGAAAAGAACTGGAGCAATCAACGTACCTGACTTCAGACTACACTACAAAGCCACAGTCATCAAGACAGTATGGTACTGGCACAAAGACAGAAATATAGATCAATGGAACAAAATAGAGACCCCAGAGATAAATCCACACACCTATGGACAACTTATCTTTGACAAAGGAGGCAAAAATATACAATGGCTAAAAGATAATCTCTTTAACAAGTGATGCTGGGAAAACTGGTCAACCACTTGTAAAAGAATGAAACTAGAACACTTCCTAACACCATACACAAAAATAAACTCAAAATGGATTAAAGATCGAAATATAAGACCAGAAACTATAAAACTCTTAGGGGAAAACATAGGCAGAAGACTCTCTGACATAAATCATAGCAAGATCCTCTATGACCCACTTCCCAGAGTAATGGAAATAAAAATAAAAAATAAACAAGTGGGACCTAATTAAACTTAAAAGCTTTTGCACACGAAGGAAACAATAAGCAAGGTGAAAAGGTAGCCTTCAGAATGTGAGAAAATAATAGAAAACAAAGCAACTGACAAAGAATTAACCTCAAAAATATACAAGTAGCTCATGTAGCTCAATACGAGAAAAAATAATGACCCAGTCAAAAAATGAACCAAAGAACTAAACAGACATTTCTCCAAAGAAGACATCAGATGGCTAGCAAACACATGAAAAGAGCTCACCATCACTCATTATCACAGAAATCGTACCATCTCACACTGGTCAGAATGGCTACCATCAAAAAGTCTACAAACAATAATTGCTGGAGAGGGCGTGGAGAAAACTGTTGGTGGGAATGCAAACTAGTCCAGTCACTATAGAGAACAGTGTGGAGATTCTTTAAAAAACAGGAAACAGAACTGCCATATGACCCAGCAATCCCACTGCTGGGCACACACAGTGAGGAAACCAGAATTGAAATAGACACATGTACCCCAATGTTCATCGCAGCACTGTTTACAATAGCTAGGATATGGAAGCAACCTAGATGTCCTTTGGCAGACAAATGGGTAAGGAAGTTGTGGTAAATATACACAATGGAATATTACTCAGCTATAGAAAAAGAATGTATTTGAGACAGTTCTAATGAGGTGGATGAAACTGGAGCCTATTATACAGAGTGAAGTAAGGCAGAATGAGAAACACCAATACAGTACATTAATGCATATATATGGAATTTAGAAAGATGGATTATGACAACCCTATATGCAAGACAGCAAAAGAGACAAAGATGTAAAGAACAGACTTTTGGATTCTGTGGGAGAAGACAAGGGTGGGATGATATGAGAGAATAGCATTGAAACATGTATATTATCATATGTAAAATAGATGACCATTGCAAGTTTGATGCATGAAGCAGGGCACTCAATGCTGGTGCTCTGAACAACCCAGAGGGATGGGGTGGGAAGGGAGGTAGAAGGGGCTTCAGGATGGTGGGACACATGTATGCTCATGACTGATTCATGCTGATGTATGGAAAAAACCACCATAATATTGTAAAGTAATTAGCCTTAATTAATTAAAAATATATATTCAAAGCAAGTAGAAGAAAGTAAATAACAAATGCCAAATAGAAATAAAAGAAACTGAAAACAGAACCATGATAGAGAAAATAAAATAAAAGTAGTTTTTTGGAAAAAATCAATAAAACTGGCAGAATTCTAGCAAGACTAAAAAAAGAAAAGGTAGAGAATACAGATTAATATATCAAGAATAACAAGAAATAGCACTACAGAACTTGTAGGCAAAAAAGGGTAATACTACAAATTACTAAACCCACAGAAATTTGATAATTCAGATCAAATGGGTAAATTCCTGAAGAGACACAAATTACCATAATTTACCAAAAATAAAATTGATAATTGAAAAATCTTATGCTTATCAAGGAAATTTAATACATAATTTATACTCCCCAAATTCCAGGTCTAAAAGTTTACACAGGAGAATTCTATCAACATTTAAAGGTGAATTAACACCCGTTCTACATATTTCTTCCAATAGTTTTTTTTTTTCAAGTAAGTCTATGAACTTAACATTACCTTAACAGCAAAACCAGCTATCTGCACAAAAAGAAAACTAAAGTTCAATCTGCCTTATCAATAGAGACAGAAAATTATTAACAAATAAATTTCAGCAACATATAATAAGAATTATCCACCAAGACAAAGTGAATTTTATTTCAGGTTTACTAGTTAAAAATCAATGAATACAAAAATCCTCAACAAAGTATCAGCAAGTTGAAACCAATAATATATTAAAAAAAAAAAAAACAAAAAAAAAAAACTTACACACAACAACCAAGAAGGATTTATTGCAGGTATGTAGGGTGGTTTCTACATAGAAATACAAATTAATGTAAACCATCCCATAAATAGATTAAAGAAAGAAAATCACATCTTCATATTGATAGATGCCAAAAAGTGATTGACAAACATCCAACACCCATTCTAGTTAAAAAGTCTCAGAGAACTAGGAATAAAGGGGAATTTTCCCAAATTAATAAAGAATATCTGCATAAAATCTATAGCTAACATCATATTAATGGTGTTAAATTAGATGTTTTCTTGCTGAGATCAGAAACAACACAAATATGTCTCATTGCACCATTTCTGTTGAACACTGTAATGTAAGTCCTACTTAATGCATTAAGACAAGAAAATAAAAGGTATACAGAGTGTGAAAAAAAGAAGTAAAACTATCTTTTTTCACAGATGGCATGATTGCCTATGTGGACATTCCCAAATAAATAACCAAAAGAAACCTGGAATTATTGTGAGGGATTATTAATACAGTAAAGCTAATATACAAAAGCCATTTGCTTTCTTCTATATCAGAAATGTACAATTAGAATTTAAAATTAAAAACAAAATACCATTTAGTTTAGGAAAAAAAAAAAACCTTGAAATATTTAGGTATAAATCTAACAAAGTATGTATAAAAGCAATATTAGGATTCTATAAAACTCAGATGAAAGAAATCAATAATGATCTAAACAAAAGGATAGTCCATGCTCAGGATCAGGAGAATTCAAAATTGTCAAGATGTTGGTTATTCCCAATGTGACACACAGGTTCAAGGCAATCCCAATCAAAACCACAGCAAGTTATTTTATGGATATCAAAAAATATTATGGGGTTTATATGAAAAGGCACATGTCCAAGAATAGCCAACAGAATATTTAAAGGGAAAGAACAAAGTTGGAGAGTTGACACTACCAGCGCACTTCAAGACTTACTATAGAACCATAGTAATCATTATAGTTGTGGTACTGGCAAAAGAATAGGCAAATAGATCAATGGAACAAAATAGAGAAGGCTGAAATACATCCACACAAATGCAATCAACTTATCTTTTACAAAAGAGAAACGATAGTCTTTAATAAATGATGTTGAAAAAAATCTGGACATCTACATGCAAAAATGTATCTGGACAGAGACCTATACCTTTCACAAAAATTAACATCAAATGGATTAGAGGCTTAAATATAAAACAAAACTCTAAAATTACTAGAGGGCAACACAGAAGACCTAGGTGATCTTGGGTTTGGTTATGACAATTTGGAGACAACATCAAAGAAAGACTTGCTAAAGGAAAAATTGAGAATTTTGATTTCATTAAAATTAAAAAAGTTAACTCTGTGCAAGACACTATCAAGAGAATGAGAAGAGAAGCTATGGGATGGGAGACATTCTTTACAAAACACATGTCTGATAAAGACCTGGTATCCAATATATACATGGTGGTTTCGTCACTAAGTCATGTCAGACTCTTGGGACCCCATGGACTGTAGCCTGCCAGGCTCCTCTGTCCATGGGATTCCCCAGGCAAGAATACTGGTGTTGGTTGTCATTTCCTTCTCCAATTATATACATAGACTACTTAAAACTCAACAATAAGAAATCAAACAACCCAACTGAAAAATAGGTCAAAGATCTTAACAGACACCTCAGCAAAGAAGATCTACAGATGGCAAATAGGCATATGAAAAGATACTTAACATCATAAGTCAATGCTGCTACTGCTGCTAAGTCGCTTCAGTCGTGTCCGACTCTGTGTGACCCCATGGAAGGTAGCCTATTGGGGGCTCCTCTGCCCATGGGATTTTCCAGATAAGAATACTGGAGTGGGTTGCCATTTCCTTTTCCAGGTTTATCTTTGCAATCCAGGGATCAAACGCGGGTCTCCCGCACTGCAAGCAGACACTTTACCATCTGAGCCACCAGGGAAGCCCTAGATCACTGTCAGGGGAAACTCTAACTCCATGTGATCACAGATGGCAGGACACCACCTTGGTGAGTTCCGTGGTGGGGCAAGCTGAGGCTGTGGTCTGTGACCCCAGAGGTAGGCACGCCAGCCAGCCACCATCAAAGCCTGCATGGGTGCCAGAGGCAGGACTAGCTGTAGCTGTGGTTTTGGACCCCAGAGATGGGCACATGGCTTAGCTAATGCCAAAACCTGTGAGATGCCAGAGGTAAGGGGCAGGACATGGCTATGGTCCCTGACCCCAGAGGTGGGTGTGATGGCTGCTGCAGCTGCCACCAAGCTGTGAACAGGCACAGGTCACTGCCTACACCTAACCAGCAAGCCTCTGCAGTCTGGAACTGCCAAAGAACCTGTGACTCAGGGCCAATTTCCCTGAGAGAGAACACAACCCACCTCAAGCTGTAGAAACTTCCTGCAGGATTCTACTGTGGCAAGCACTCCCTGCACATTCCAATTGTGTCTGCTGTATTCCTCCTTCTCTCTGGCTTGAGTAAGCAAGTGAGGCCTAATCAGCCACTGCTTTCACCCTATCTTTTCTGAGTGGGGAAGAGATGCAGGAGGCAGCCTACCAACACAGAAGGGGCCAAAACCAAAGGTGAGCACCAGGGGCTATGTGACCAAAGAAGAGAAACAGAATTTGCCTGTGCAGTCACAGGAGCAGAAAATTAAATCCCTACAATTGGCTTGAAGCTGTGAATTTTCGGGGTAATTGTGGACTTTGGAAGCAAATACAAGCTGGAGTAAGGCCAGACATGAGTCTCAGCTGACTCCACAATGCCCACAGCAGATCCAGAGACTTTCCTAGACATATTGGCAGTTTTTCTGTATAGGCAGATTGGGTGGAGTTCACTGTGGTTGAGGACACTGACAACTGAGGCCACAGGAAAATATTCTTACTCCTACTCTCTCTATATATTATATTGCATTTTCCCATGTTTTTGGTTTTGTTTTTTGCTAAACTATGTTTTAGTGTGTGTTTTCATTGATGGGTTTGTTAATTTGTTTGATTGCTCTCTTCTTTTTTGGTTCCTCTTTTAATTATTTTTATCTCTTTTCCATTTCTGAGTTTCAGTGAGTGAGTTTCTTCATTTATTCTTGTTTAGTGTTGCTTCTACCATTTGTCTTGGGGTTTTGTCTGCACATTATATTTTTTGTTTGTATGTTTGATTTTTTCCCATTTCTTTCTGTTTCTTTTCTGTACTGTATGGCTTGTGGAGTCGTGTTGATGTAGACAGGGCCTTGGCTTGAACCTCAGAGGTGGCAGATCAAAATCCATGACATTGGACCATCAGAGAATGCCCAATCCCATGAAATATTAATCAGCAAGAGCTCTCCCAGAGACCTCCATCTAAGCACTAAGACCTGGCCCCACCCAAAGGCCAGCAAGCATTAGTGCAGGACACCTCATGGTTTAAAAAAACAAACAAAAACAAACAAACAAACAAAAAAACTAGCAAAAGAAAAACACACTCAACCCACTAGCAGACAGGCTGCCAAAAGCCATACCAAGTTCATAGACACCCCAAAACACACCACTGAACACGGCACAGCCCTTCAGAGTGATAATATCCAGCTCCACCCACTAGAACACAGGCACCAGTCTCCCTACCAGGCAACCTTCAAAAGGCACTGGATCAAACATACACAGTGGGGGCAGACTCCAGAAGTAAAAAGGAACTAAGACCTTGCAGACTGCAGAAAGAATATCTCAAACATGGTAAATTAAACATAATGAAAAGATAGAGAAATACGTAGCAGATGAAGAAGCCTGGTAAAACCCCAAAAGACCAATTAAAAGAAGAGAAAATAAGCAGTCTACCTGAAAAAGAATTCAGAGTAATTATAGTAAAGATGATTCAAGATCTAAGAAATAAAATGGAGGCACAGATAATTAGAATGGAGGCATAGACTGAGAAGATGCAAGAAATGTTTAACAAGGATTTAGGAGAAATAAAGAACAACAAACAATCAGCAATGAAAAACACAATGACTGAAATAAAAAAAAATACACTAGAGGAAACCAATCACAGAATAACTGAGGCAGACATAACTGAGGATATGAGAGCTGGAAGATAAGATGGTGGAAATAACTGAAGCAAAGAAGAATAAAGAAAAAATAATGAAAAGAAATGAAAATAGCCTCAGAGACATCTGGGACAACATTAAGTGCATCAACATTAGAATTAAAAGGGTCCCGGAAGAATAAAAGGGTAAGAGAAAATAGAGAAAATATTTGAGGAGATTATAGTTGAAAACTTGCCTAACATGGGAAAGGAAATAGAGTCCCATACAGGGTAAATCCAAATAGAAACATGCCAAGACCCATATTAATCAAAGTAACAAAAATTAAACACAAATAAAAAAAATATTAAAAGTAGCAAGGGAAAAGCAACAAATAACATACAAGAGAATCCCCATAAGGTTAATAGCTTATCTTTCAGTAGAGATTCTGCAGGTCAGAAGTGAGTGGAAGGATATACTTAAAGTAATGAAAGGAAAAAAAGAAAAAAAAAAAAAGACTACAAAGAAGATTATTCATCCCAGCAAGGATCTCATTCAGATTTGACAGAGAAATCAAAAGCTTTAAAGTTAAGCAAAAGATAAGAGAATTCAGCATCAGCAAACCAGCATCACAACAAATGCTAAAGGAACTTATCTAGATAGGAAATAGAAAGAAAAGACCTACAGAAACCAACCAAAAGCAATAAACTAAATTGTAACATACATATCAAGGATTACCTTAAATATAAATGGAGTAAATGCCTCAACCAAAAGACACAGACTGACTGAATGGATACAAAAACAAAATTACTATATAAGCTGTTGATATGAGCCCACTTTAGACTGAAAGCGAGGAGCTGCAAATTGATTTCAAAATAAAGTGAGAGTAGCAATACTCACATCAGATAAAATAGACTTTAAAATAAGAACCATTATAAGAGACAGAAAAGACACTGCATCATGTATGAAATGAGATGCCAGTCCAGGTTCGATGCACGATACTGGATGCTTGGGGCTAGAGCACTGGGACGACCCAGAGGGATGGTATGGGGAGGGAGGAGGGAGGAGGGTTCAGGATGGGGAACACATGTATACCTGTGGCGGATTCATTTTGATATTTGGCAAAACTAATAAAATTATGTAAAGTTTAAAAATAAAATAAAATTTAAAAAAATAAATAAAATGAGATATAACAATTATAACTATACATGCACCCAACATAGCAGCACCTCAATACATAAAGCAAATGCTAACAACCATAAAAGGGGAAAATTAGAGTAACACAACAATAGTAGGGGACTTTAACACTCCACTCACACCACTGGACAGATCTTTCAGACAGAAAATAAGGAAACACAAGCTTTAAATGACACATTGGACTAGATGGACCTAATTGATATCTATAGGAAATTCCATTCAAAAGCAGAAAAATACACAATTTTCTCAAGTGCATATGGAACATTCTACAGGATAGATCACATCTTGGGCAAAAATCAAACCTTGGTAAATTTAAGAAAATTGAAATTGTATCAAGTATTTTTTTTCTGAGCACAACACTATAAGACTAGATATCAATTGCAGGGAAAAAAAAAAAAAAAAACTAAAAAAATACAAACACATGGAGGCTAATCATTACAATTCTAAGTAATCAAAATGTCACTGAATAAATCAATGAAATAAAAAAATATTTAGAAACATATGACAATCTAGACACTACATTTCAAAACCTATGGAATACAGTAAAAGCAGTGCTAAGAGAGAAGTATACAGCAATACAAGCCTATCTGAAAAAAGGAGAAAAACATCAAACAACCTAAACTTACACCTAAAGCAACTGGAAAAAGAACAAAACACCCATAACATTAGTAGAAGGAAAGAAATGATAAAGATCAGAGTACAGATAACTTAAAAAGAAATGAAGGAAAAAAAAAAAAGAAGAAATGAAGGAAATAATCACAAAGTTCAAGAAAACTAAAAGTCTGTTCCTGAGAAGATAAACAATTGACAAACCACTAGCCAGACTCTTCAAGCAAAAAAGGGGAGAAGACTCAAATCAATAAAATTAGAAATGAGAAAGAAGTACAACATATAATGTAGAGATACAAAGGATCGTAAGAGACTACTATGAGCAGCTATATGCCAAAAAATGGACAGAAATGGACAAATTGTTAGAAACATACAACATTCCAAGACTGTACCAGAAATAAAAAATATGAGATTAATCAGAAGCACTGAAATTGAAACTGTGATAAAAGAAAAAAAAAAAAAAAAAAAACTTTGAATAAACCAAAGTCCAAGGCCAGATGGATTCACAGGTGAATTTTTTTTTAATGTTTAGAGAACAGCTAACACCCATCTTCCTCAAACCCTTCTAAAAAATGCAGAGGGGAAAGAACTCCCAACTTCATTCAACAAGGCCACCATCATGCTGTTACAAAAACTAGAAAAAGATGCCACACACAAAAAAGAAAATAACAGGCCAATATCACTGATGAACATAGATGTAAAAATCCTCAAAATAATTCTAGCAAACAAAACCCAACAACACATTACAAGGATCATACACCATGATCAAGTGGGGTTTATCCCAGGGATGCAAGGGTATTTCAATGCATGCAAATCAACCTCTGTGATACATCATATTAACAAATTTAAAGATAAAAACCATATAATCACCTCAATAGAGGCAGAGAAAGATTTTGATAAAATTCAGCACCGATTTATGATAAAAAGTCTTCAGAAAATCAGAATAGAAGGAACCTTTCTCATCATAATAAAGGCCATTTATGACAAACCCCCAGCAAACATTATTCTCAATGGTGGAAAAACTGAAAGCATTTCTTCCAAGATCAGGAAAAAGACAGGGTGCCCACTATCACCACTATTATTCAGTATAATTTTGGAAGTGTGAGACATGACAATTAGAGAAGAAAAAGAGGTAAAAGGATTCTAGATTGGAAAAGAAGTAAAACTCACGGTTTGCAGATGACATGATAGAAAATCTGAAAGATGTTAACCAGAAAATTACTAGAGACAATAACCAATTTCAGTAAAGGCAGAGAATATAAAATTAATACACAGATATCCCTTGCATTCCTATATACTTACAATAAAATGTCAGAAAAAATATTAAGGAAAGAATACCATTCACTATTGCAACAAAAAGAATAAAATACCTAAGAATAAACCTACCTGAAGAGACAAAAAACCTGTATGCAGAAAACTATAAGATGCTGATGAAAGAAAACAAAGAGAACACAAACAGATGGAGAAATGTACCATGTTCTTGGATTGGAAGAATCAATATTGTGAAAATGACTATACTATCCAAAGCAATCTACAGATTCACTGTTATCCCTATCAAATGATCAATGGCATTTTTTACATAACTAGAACAATTTTTTTAAAATATAATTTGTATGGAAACTCAAAACACCTGAATAGTCAAAGCAATTTTGAGAAAGGAAAATGGACCTGGAAGAATCGACCTCCCAGTCTTCATATTATACTACAAAGCTGTAGTCATAAAGACAGTATGGTACTGCACAAAAACAGAAATGGTCCAACTCCCACATATATACACAACTACTGGAAAGGCCTCGCTTTGACTATACATACCTTTGTCAGTAAAGTGATGTCTTTGTTTTTTTAAAACACTGTCTATGTTTGTCATAGCTTTCCTGCCAAAAAGCAACTGTCTTCTAATTTCATTAGAAATTAGAGGTTCTATGAGGAAGAACCCACAGAACATTTGGCCTTGAAAGACAGCAGGGCTTGAGTGCAGGAGTTCCACATGGTTGTGAGAAACAGACATTCCATTCTTGGAGGGCACACACAAGGTCTCACACGCACTGGGGCTCATCACAAAGCAGTACTTCCATAGAAACCTTGGTATACTTTCCTAGAGGTTTTAGAGGGTCTCAAGGGGAGCCATGTTTTGACTATAGCCCACTGTGAGAGCAAGGATACTGGTAGCAAAAGCCCCAGAAAATACTGATCAGAGTGAACACTCATGGATGTCCAAATTTCAGCACCAAGACCTGGTCCCACCAAGCATACCTTAACTCTTTATTTTAGTTATACTCGCTTTTAAAATTTTTTGTTTTTTAATCTACAGGACAGTTATTTAAGTAATCTTCAATCCTTATTATATATTTTCCTTTTCTTCTGTTATTTTTGCTTTCCAAAAGCTTCTTTTTAATTTTAATTTTTTATTGAAGTATATAGTTGATTTACATTTCAGGTGTACAGCAGTGATTCAGTTATACATGTATTCATGTACATTTTTTTTCTTTTTCAGTCTTTTCCATTATAAATTATTACAAGATATTGAATATAGTTCTCTGTGCTATACAGTAGGTTCTTATTACTTATTTTTGTAGTAAGTATGGATCCCAAATACTTAATAGTATCCCAAATTCCTAATTTATTCCTCACCCCCTTTCCCATTTTGTAGCCATACTTGTTTTCTATCTCTGTGAGTCTAATTCTGTTTTATAAGTATGTTCCTCTGTATTTTTTTAAGATTCCATATATTAATATAAGTGATATAATATATTTGTCTTTTTCTGTATAACTCACTCCACTTGGTGTGTAAAACTCTACTAACTATGTTGCTGCAAATGGCATGATTTCATGCTGTTTCTGAATGAGCATGTAAAGAACACATCTGACAATGCAGGAGACCTAAGAAACATGGGTTTGAAGATACTGCATTGGGAAGATACTCTGGAAGAGGGCATGACAACCCACTCTGGTATTCTTGCCTGAAGAATCCCATGGGCAGAGGAGCCTGGCAGGCTATAGTCCATAGGGTTCCAAAGAGTTAGACACGAGTGAAGCAACTTAGCACACATGCATGCAATAAATATATAGGGGCTTCCCTGGTGACTCGGTGGTAAAGAATCTGCCTGAAATGCAGGAGAATGTGGGTTTGAGCTTTTCAGGTGATGCACTTGAAAAGAAACCAATGCAGGAGACACAAGAAATGAAGGTTCAATCCCTGGGTTGGGAAGATTCCCTGGGTAGTAGGAAATGGAGACCCTCTCCAATATCGTTGCCTGGAAAATTCCATTGACAGAGAAGCATGGCAAGCTACAGTTGGACACCACTGAGCAACGGACCACACACACACAGACTATATATATATATACACACACACACACACACACACACACACACACACGCATACATACATACACCCACACACCAACACACATTCTCTTCATGGATTACAGCCTTGTCATGGTGAAGGGACTTGCATAATTCAGTGAAGCTATGACCCATTGCTGTGCAGCTCCACATAAGATGGATGGGTCACAGTAAACAGTTCTGACAAAATGTGGTCCACTGGAGGAGGGAATGGCAAACCACCCTAGTATTCTTGCTGCGAGAATCCCATGAACATTAAGAAAAGGCAAAAATATATTAGATCAGAAGACAAGTCCCTCAGGTCAGAGGTATGCAATATGCTACTGGGGAAGAATAGAGGGCAATTACTAAGAGTTACAGAAAGAATGAAGAGGCTGGGCCAAAGTGCAAATGATGCTCAGTTGTTGATGTGTCTGGTGGTGAAAGCAAAGTCTGATATTGTAAAGGACAAAACTGCATAGGAACCTGGAATGTTAGGTCCATGAATCAAGGTAAGTTAGATAGTCAAGCAGGAGATGGCAAGATTTACCATGACATCTTAGGAATCAGCGAACTAAAATGGAAGGGTATGGGTGAATTTAATTCAGATGACCATTATATCTATTACTGTGGGAAATAATCACTCAGACAAACTGGAGTAGCCCTCATAACAAAAGAGCCTGAAATGCAGTACTTGTGTAAAACCTCAAAAATAACAGAAAGATCTAGGTTCATTTCCAAGGCAAACCATTCAACATAGTAAGCCAAGTCTATGCCCCAACCACTGATGCCAAAGAAGCTGAAGTTGACTGACTCTATGAAGATCTACAACACCTTCTAGAACTAACATCAAAAAAGATGTCCTTTTCATTATAGCATATTGAAATGCAAAGGGAGGAAGACAAGTGTGGTAAGTTGCTTCAGTCGTGTTTGACTCTTTGCGACCCTATGGACTGTAGCCTGCCAGTCTCCTCTGTCCATAGGATTCTCCAGGCAAGAATACTGGAGCAGATTGCTATGCCCTCCTCCAGGGGATCTTCCTGATCCAGGGATGTAACGCTTGTCTCAGACACCTCCTGCATTGGCAGGTGGGTTCTTGACCACTAGCGCCACCTGGGAAGCCCAGGGAAGTCAAGTGAAAGTTAAAGTCACTCAGTCGTGTCTGACTCTTTGCAACCTCATGGACTATACAGTCCATGGAATTCTCCAGGCCATAATACTGGAGTGGATAGCCTTTCCTTTCTCCAGGGGATCTTCCCAAACCGAGGAAGTCAAGAGATACCCAGAAAAACAGGCAAATTTGGCCTTGGCGTACAAAATGAGAGTGCAAAGTCTAAAAGAGTTTTGTCAAGAGAACATGCTAGTCATAGCAAACACCCTTTTCCAACAAAACAAAAGATGATTCTACACACATGGACATCACCAGATGGTCAATACTGAGATCAGATTGATTTTGTTCCTTGCAGCCAGTGATGGAGAAGCTCTACACAGTCAGTAAAAATAAGACCTGGAGCTAACTGTGGCTCTGATCATTAGCTCCTTATTGCAAAATTCAGGCTTAAACTGAAGAAAGTAGGAATAAGCACTAGTCCATTCAGGTATGGCCTACATCAAATCCCTTATGATTATACAGTGGAGGTGACAAATAGATTTAAGGGATTAGAAGAACTATGGGTGGAATTTTACAACACTATATAGGAATCAGTGACCAGAACCATCCCGAAGAAAAATAAATGCAAGAAGGCATACTGGTTGTCTGCGAAGGTTTCTATAAATAGCTAAGAAATGAAGTGAAAGGAAAGGGGCAAAGGGAAAGATTAAACCTAACTGAAGGCAGAGTTCCAGAGAATAACAAGGAGAGATAAGAAGGACTTCCTAAACAAACAATGCAAAGAAATAGGGGAAAACAATGCAATCGGGAAGATTAGAGATGTCTTCAAGAAAATTGGAGATATTGAGGGAACATTTTATGCAAGTATGGGCATGGTAACTGACAGAAACAGTAGAGACATAACAGAAGCAGAAGAGATCAAGAAGAGATGGCAAAAATGCACAAAAGAACTATACAAAAAAGGTTTTATTGACCTGGATAACCATGATTGTGTGCTCACTCACCTAGAGCTGGACATCATGGAGTGTGAAGTCAGGTGGGCCTTAGGAAGCATTACTACCAACAAACTAGTGGAGATTACTAGTGGAGATGATGGAATTCCAGTTGAGTTATTTCAAATCCTAAAAGATGATAAACTGTTGTACTCAATATGCCAGCAAATTTGGAAAACTCAGCAGTGGCCAGAGGACTGGAAAAGGTCAGTTTTCATTTCAATCCCAAAGAAGAGCATTGCCAACGAATGTTCTAACTACCATACAATTATGCTTATTTCACATGCTAGCAAGTTTATGCTCAAAATCCTTCAAGCTAGGTTTCTGCTATATGTGAACTAAGAGCTTCCAGATGTATAAGCTGGATTTAGAAAAGGTACAGAGGAATAAGAGATCAAACTTTCAACATTTATTCAATCATGGAGAGCAAGGGAGTTCCAGAATAATATCTACTTCCGCTTCATTGACTATGCTAAAGTCTTTGATTGTGTGGATCATAACGAACTGTGGAAAATTCTCAAAGTGACGGGATACCAGACCATCTTAACTAGTTCCTGAGAAACCTGTATGTAGATCAAGAAGCAGCAGTTAGAACCAAACAGGGTACAACTGGCTGGTTCCAAATTGAGAAAGAAGTATGACAAAGTTGTGTATTGTCACCCTGCTAATTCAACTTATATGCAAAATACATCATGCAAAATGTTGGGCTGTATGAATCACAATTTGGAATCAAGATTGCTGGGAGAAATCGACAACCTCAGACATTCAGGTGATACCACTCTAATGGAAGAAAGCAAGAGGAACTAAGAGCTTCTTAATAAGGATGAAAGAGGAGAGTGTAAAAGCTGGCTTGAATTTCAACATTTAAAATACAAGATCCCAGTGAATATTCCTATCACTTCACTGCAAATAGAAGGGGGAAAAGTGGAAGCAGTGACAGATTTTATTTTCTTGATCTCCAAAATCACTGACAGCAGTGACTGCAGTCATAAAATTAAAAGACGCTTGCTCCTTGGAAGAAAAGCTATGAACTAGACAGCATATTAAAAAGCAGAAACAAAACTTTGCTGACAAAGGTCCATGTAGGCAAAACTATGGTTTTTCCAGTAGTTATGTATGGATGTGAGAGTTGGGCCATATAGAAGGATGAACATCAATGAATTGATCCTTTTGAACTTTGGTGCTGGAGAAGACTCTTGAGAGTCCCTTGGACAGCTAGGAGATCAAACCAGTCAATCCTAAATGAAATCAACCCTGAATATTCACTGGAAGGACTGTTGGTGAAGCTGAAGCTCTAACACTTTGGCCAAATGTGGAAATTGCTGACTCATTGATAAAGACCCTGATGCTGGGAAAGACTGAAAGCAAAAGGAGAAGTGGGTGGCAGAGGTAGAGATGGTTAGACAGCATCACTGATGCAACGGACATTTATTTTAGCAAATTCTGGGAGACAGCGGAGGACAGAGGAGTGTGGCATGCTGGAGTTCATGGGGTCACAAAGAGTCAGACATGACTTAACAACTAAACAACAATGATATATGCACCACAACTTCCTTATCCATTCATCCGTTGATAGACATTTAGGTTGCTTCCATGTCTTGGATACTGAAAGTAGTGCTGCCATGAACACTAGGGTACATGCATCTTTTCAAGTTAGAATTTTCATATTTTATGTATATGTGCCCATATACATTGCTGGACTATATGATGACTCTATTTTTAATTTTAAAGGAACTTCCACAATATTTTCCATAATGGCTTCACCAATGTACATTTGCTCAAACAATGTAAAAGGGTTCCCTTCTAATAGGTTCTTACTTTTTTTTTTTCATTTAGAAAACATTCTTCAGTATCTTTTTTATAGTAGGTTTTGTACTGATTAGTTTTTTCAGTGTTTGCTTTCTGAGAAATTCTTTATCTCCCCTTGTATTCTAAATGATAATTTTGCTGGGTAGAGTATCCTAGGTTTCAAGGCTTTCCCTTTCAGCAATTTGAATTATATGCAACTTCCTTCTGACCTGCCAAGTTTCTGCAGAGAAATCAGCAGGTGGCCTAATTGAAATTCCCTTGTATATTGAATGTTTTACTCTTGCTGCCTTTAGACTTTTCTCTTTATCCTTAACTTTTACCATTTTAATTATATGTCTTGGTGTAAATCTGTTTTGATTCATTTTGTTCAGATTCATCTGTGCTTCCTGTACCTGGATAGCTGTTTCCTTCTTCAAGTTGAGGAGTTTTCAAGCCATAATTGCCAAAAAAAGTTGAGGTGGGGTTTGGTAGGCTTCTCTCTTCTCGCTCTAGTACTCCTATAATGTAAATGTTATTACACTTAATGTTAAACCAGAGATCCTGTAGGTTACTTTTTTTTTTTTTTCTCATTTATCTTTCTTTGTCTTCTTCTGATTGGGCGATTTTCATTATTCTATCTTTAAGAACACTTAATGGATTCTTCTGTATCACTTAGTCTACTATTTATTTCTTCTAGTATGTTTTTTAATGTCAGATATCAAATTATCTATTTTTGATTTGGTCTTTTTATATTTTCTATTTCCTTATTAAAATAATAATTGTTTTGACCTATTCTTCCCCTAAAACAGTTAACTTTTTATTACCACTGTTTTGAATTCCTTATCTGGTAAATTGTTTATTTCTATCTCATTATTTTTTTCAGTGTTTTTCTCTTGCTCTTTAAGTTGAGAGTAGCTTCTCTGCCTTTTCATTTTACTTAACTTTCTCTGCTTCTATGGATTTGGGTGAAACAATTACCTACTGCAGTCTTGATACCCTGTTCTTTCGTGGGAGTGTCCCTATGCAGACTGCATGTTCTCAGTGCCTTTGGTGGTAGGACTGGACTTGATGTGGTTGCCAGTCATGTCTTTCCTCAGGATGTGCTAGCAGCTATCACCTTTTAAGGGGATAAAGGTGGAGATCGGTGAGTCAAAGCCTGTACAGTTTTTGAGGTGGGACTTCCTTTCTGCTAAAAGATCATCTCTGCCCTGTCCAGGGTGGGGTCTGTTTCTACATTGCTACAGTGGAAGCCATAAGAGTCAGATTTGAGCTGGTTCTGTTCCTTTTAAGTTTGTGTGCTTTCCTTTTCCCTCTGCCAGGACCTCTGTCCTAAAGGAGGGCTGTGCTGAAACAAGTCAAGCACTTGCACCTAACAGAGGTCTGATGCTCTGCTTGTGTAGGTGTCTGCAGCTCCACTCAGGTGCAATACATGGTCACATCTTTTCCCCAGCCGTGGTCACCTCAGATCTAGTGCTACACAGTGGCATGGAGTGAGCAGGGTCAGAGGGTTCACTCAGAGCTTGGGAGCATGGGAAATGTGACAGCTCCTAGGGCATACCTTTCTCCACCTTGTCTCTGAGCAAGCCAGCACCTGTGTACTCATCATGAGTAGAGTCCAGGCTTCTCCAGTCTTTCCATCTTTCCTAGAATTTGTCCAACCAGCCAAGGGTAATTTTCTCCTATGTGGAGCATCCCAGGATTAAGATACCCAGTCAGTGGCTTGACTCGCTCATTCCTCAGGGCAGGTGAGCTGCCATGCAATCTCTGTCTTCTTCTGAGTCTACTCAGGGTCGCAGGTCTTGATCTGATCACTCTTCTTCCTATCCTACCTGATTACATGTAGATCTTCCTTACAGATTTTGTTGTACAGGATTTCTTTTGCAAATTTACAGTATTCAGTGAGAACTGTCCCACAAATAGATGTATTTTTGTTGTGTTCATTGGGGGAAGTGGGCTCCATGTCCTCTTAATGCACTGTCTTGATCTCTCTCCCCCAACATTACTTTTTATATCATTATTTCTTCCTTAGAAACAGTTTCCTTAGATGATTTGTTAGCTAAGTTTGCTAGCAAAAATATTACTTTC
The DNA here is from genome assembly GCF_029378745.1 of Bos indicus. Taxonomy (NCBI): domain Eukaryota; kingdom Metazoa; phylum Chordata; class Mammalia; order Artiodactyla; family Bovidae; genus Bos; species Bos indicus. The sequence goes on from NC_091789.1 coordinate 73,360,090, forward strand.
ACTTTCCTTTACCTGAGAATGTATTGATATCTCTTTCACTAATGAAGGGTATTTTTTTTTTTCTGCATGTAGAAATTATGGGTTGACAGTTATTTTCACTACTTCAAAAATATCTTGCCACTTTTTCTGGCCTTCATGGCTTTTGAAGAGAAATCCATTGTCATTCAAATTGTTTTTCCCCTAAAAGTGAGGTGTCATTTTTCTCCAGCTGCTTTCAAGATTATTTTCTTTACATTTAGTTGTCAATAGCTGAATTATGATGTATCTTGATATGATTTTCTTTAGCTCTGTTTTGTGTGGGGGGTCCATTCATCTTCTTTTATCTAAAGGTCGCTTGCCAAATTTAGAGATTGTTTTGGGTCATCTTCTCTTCTCTCCTTCCAGAACTCCACTTGAATGAATATTAGATCTGTTGTCATAATCTCACAGATTTCTGCAGCTCTGTTTATTATCATTTCTTTCAGTTTATTTTCTGTCTGTTGTTCATACAAGGTAATTTCTATTGTTGTATCTTAAAGTTCACTGATCCTTCATCTCTTTCATTTCACTATTGAGTCCATCCATTTTTAAAATTCCAGTTACTGTACTTTTCAATTTCAAAATTTTCATTGGTTCTTCTTCCTATTTCTTTGGTGATAATTTTATTCCTTTATTTGTTTTTAGCATGTTTGTAATGATTTGTGGAAGTCTTTTTATAATGGCTCTTTTAAAATCTTTGTCAGATAATTTGAACATCTCTGTCATCTTGATGTTAGTGTCTTTGTCTTTGATCACACAAGTGAGGTTTTCCTGGTTTTTGATATGGGTGATTTTTGCTTTACATCTTGACACTTGAGGTAATATATTATGAGACTCCATATTTTATTAAAATTTTTGTTTCAGCTGTTTTTCACTGATACCATTCCACCAGAAGAAGAGGCAACTCTGATTCATTACTGAAGTTTGTTGGTAGAAATCCAGGTTCCCCTGTTGGCATCTACGTGCATGTTAATTGAAGGGAATTCATTACTGCTAGGCAGGGATGGGAGTTTTGGCTTTCCACTAGGCCTCCAGTAATAATTCCCTGGCTATGAACAGTAAGACTCCCTCACTACTGCTTCATACATAATTTTCACTGACCCTAGGGATGAGCAGTGGTGGCTTTATCACTCTTGGGCATTGGTCAAAGTCTTGACTCTCCACTAAGTCATCTCTGCTATTACTCTACAGGGGAGGGAAATGGTGTCTGGTTAATACTTGATAAGTATAAAAATCTAGGCTCCCCATGTGGTCTTCAGTGATGCTGTGGATGGGGAGGTCTCTTTACAGCCTACAAGGATAGATCAGATCAGATCAGATCAGTTGCTCAGTCATGTCCGACTCTTTGTGACCCCATGAATCGCAGCACGCCAGTCCTCCCTGTCCATCACCAACTCCCGGAGTTCACTCAGACTCACATCCATCGAGTCAGTGATGCCATCCAGCCATCTCATCCTCTGTCATCCCCTTCTCCTCTTGCCCCCAATCCCTCCCAGCATCAGTCTTTTCCAATGAGTCAACTCTTCGCATCAGGTGGCCAAAGTACTGGAGTTTCAGCTTTAGCATCATTCCTTCCAAAGAAATCCAGGACTTCCAGTTCAAATCTTAAAAAATGATGCTATGAAAGCCCTACACTCAATATGCGAGGAAATTTGGAAAACTCAGCAGTGGCCACAGGACTGGAAAAGGTCAGTTTTCATTCCAATCCTAAAGAAATGCAATGCCAAATAATGTTCAAACTACCACACAATTGCCCTCATCTCACATACTAGCAAAGTAATGCTCAAAATTCTTCAAGCCAGGCTTCAAGAGTCAGGAACCATGAACTTCCAGATGTTAAGATGATTTAGAAAAGATAGAGGAACCATAGATGAGATTGACAAAATCTGCTGGACCATTGAGAGAATTCAAGAAAAACATCTATTCTGCTTCATGACTACACCAAATCATTTGACTGTGTGGATCACAACAAACTGTGGAAAATTCTTAAAGAGATGGGAATACCAGACCACCTGACTTGCCTCTTGAGAAATCTGTGTGCAGGTTAGGAAGCAACAGTTAGAACGGGTCATGGAACAAGAGACCGGCCTCAAAAATGGAAAGGAGTACGTCAAGGCGGTATATTCTTCAGTTCACTTCAATTCAGTTGCTCAGTCATGTCCGACGCTTTGCGACCCTATGAATCGCAGCACACCAGGCTGCCCTGTCCATAATCAACTCCCAGAGTTTACACAAACTCATGTCCTTCGAGTTGGTGATGCCATCCAGCCATCTCATCCGCTGTCGTTCCCTTCTCCTCCTACCCCCAATCCCTGCTAGCATCAGGGTTTTTTTCCAGTGAGTCAACTCTTTGCATGAGGTGGCCAAAGTACTGGAGTTTCAGCTTCAGCATCAGTCCTTCCAATGAACATGCAGGACTGATCTCCTTTAACATGGACTGGTTGGATCTCCTTGAAGTCCAAGGGACTCTCAAGTCTTCTCCAACACCACAGTTCAAAAGCATCAATTCTTCAGCGCTCAGCCTTCTTCACAGTCCAACTCTCACATCCATACATGGCCACTGGAAAAACCATACCCTTGATTAGACGGACCTTTATTGGCAAAGTAATGTCTCTGCTTTTGAATATGCAACCTAGGTTGTTCATAACTTTCTTTCCAAGGAGTAAGCATCTTTAATTTCATGGCTGCAATCACCATCTGCAGTGATTTTTAGCCCAATAAAATAAAGTCTGACACTGTTTCCACTGTTTCCCCATCTATTTCCCATGAAGTGATGGGACTGGATGCCATGATCTTATTTTTCTGAATGTTGAGCTTTAAGCCAACTTTTTCACTCTCCTTTTTAACTTTCACAAAGAGCCTTTTTAGCTCCTCTTCACTTTCTGCCATAAGGGTGGTGTCATCTGCATATCTGAGGTTACTGATATTTTTCCTGGAAATCTTGATTCCAGCTTGTGCTTCTTCCAGCCCAGCGTTTCTCATGATGTACTCTGCATATAAGTTAAATAAGCAGGGTGACAATATACAGCCTTCATGTGGAGAAGGCAATGGCACCCCACTCCAGTACTCTTGCCTGGAAAATCCCATGGATGGAGGAGCCTGGTAGGCTGCAGTCCATTGGGTCACGAAGAGTCAGACATGACTGAGTGACTTCACTCTCACTTTTCACTTTCATGCATACGAGAAAGAAATGGCAACCCACTCCAGTGTTCTTGCCTGGAGAATCCCAGGGACAGGAGAGCCTGGAGGGCTGCCATCTATGGGGTCGCACTGAGTCCGACACGACTGAAGTGACTTAGCAGCAGTAGCAGCAGCAATATACAGCCTTGATGTACTCCTTTTCATATTTGGAACTAGTCTGTTGCTCCACGTCCAGTTCTAACTGTTGCTGCCTGACCTGCATACACGTCTCTCAAAAGTCAGGTCAGTTGGTCTGGTATTCCCATCTCTTTTTCAGAATTTCCCACAGTTTATTGTCATCCACACAGTCAAAGGCTTTGGCATAGAAAATAAAGCAGAAATAGATGTTTCTCTGGAACTCTCTTGGTTTTTCAATGATCCAGCAGATGTTGGCAATTTGATCTCTGGTTCCTCTGCTTTTTCTGAAACCAGCTTGGACATCTGGAAGTTGACAGTCCACGTATTGCTGAAGTCTGGCATGGAGGATTTTGAGCATTATTTTACGTGTGAGATGAGTGCAATTGTGCGGTAGTTTGAGCATTCTTTGGTATTGCCTTTCTTTGGAATTGGAATGAAAACTGACCTTTTCCAGTCCTATAGCCACTGCTGAGTTTTCCAATTTGCTGGCATATTGACTATCACACATTCACAGCATCATCATTTAGGATTTGAAACAGCTAAACTAGAATTCCATCACCTCCACTAGCTTTGTTCATAGTGATGCTTTCTAAGGCCCACCTGATTTCACATTCTAGGATGTCTAGCTCTAGGTGAGTCATCACACCATCGTGATTATCTGGGTCATGAAGACCATTTTTGTACAGTTCTGTGTATTCTTGCCATCTCTTCTTAATATCTTCTGCTTCTGTTAGGTCCATACCATTTCTGTCCTTTATCGAGCCCATCTTTGCATGAAATGTTCCCTTGGTATCTCTAATTTTCTTGAAGAGATCTCTAGTATTTCCCATTCTGTTGTTTTCCTCTATTTCCTTTCGTTGATCACTAAGGAAGGCTTTCTTATCTCTCCTTGCTATTCTTTGGAACTCTGCATTCAGATGCTTTTATCTTTCCTTTTCTCCTTAGCTTTTTGCTTCTTTTCTTTTCACCGCTATTTGTAAGGCCTCTTCAGACAGCCATTTTTCTTTTTTGCATTTCTTTTCCATGGGGATGTTCTTGATCACTGTCTCCTGTACAGTGTCATGAACCTCTGTCCATAGTTCATCAGGCAATCTATCTATCGGATCTAGTCCCTTAAATCTATTTCTCACTTCCACTGTATAGTTATAAGGGATTTGATTTAGGTCATAGCTGAATGGTCTAGTGGTGTTCCCACTGTCTTCAATTTCAGTATGAATTTGGCCATAAGGAGTTCAGGATCCAAGCCACAGTCAGCTCCTGGCCTTTTACTTTTTTTTTTTGCTGACTGTATAGAGTTTCTCCATCTTTGGCTACAAAGAATAGAATCAATCTGATTTTGGTGTTGACCATCTGGTAATGTCCATGTGTAGAGTCTTTTCTTGTGTTTTTGGAAGAGGGTGTTTGCTATGACTAGTGCGTTCTCTTGGCAAAACTCTATTAGTCTTTGCCATACTTCATTCCATACTCCAAGGCCAAATTTTCCTGTTACTCCAGGTGTTTCTTGTCTTCCTACTTTTGCATTCCAGGCCCCTATAATGAAAAGGACATCTTTTTTTGGGTGTTAGTTCTAAAAGGTCTTGTAGGTCTTCATAGAACCATTCAACTTCAGCTTCTTTAGCATTACTGGTTGGGGCATAGGCTTGGATTACTGTGATACTGAATGGTTTGCCTTGGAAATGAACAGAGATCATTCTGTCGTTTCAGAGATTGCATCCAAGTACTGCATTTTGGACTCTTTTGTTGACCATTATGGCTACTCTATTTCTTTGAAGGGATTCCTGCCCACAGTAGTAGATATAATGGTCATCTGAGTTAAATTCACCCATTCCAGTCCATTTTAGTTTGCTGATTCCTAGAATGTCAACGTTCAGTCTTGCCATCTCCTGTTTTACCACTTCCAATTTGCCTTGATTCATAGGCCAAACATTCCAGGTTTCTATGCAATATTGCTCTTTACAGCATTGGACCTTGCTTCTATCACCAGTCACATCCTACTCTATGAACAGTATGAAAAGGCAAAATGATAGGATACTGAAAGAGGAACTCCAGAAAGAATGAAGGGATGGAGCTGTATATTTTAACTCTGCTTATTTAACTTAGATGCAGAGTATATCATGGGAAATGCTGGGCTGGAGGAAGCACAAGCCAGAATCAAGATTGCTGGGAGAAATATCAATAACCTCAGATACACAGAAGATATTACCCTCATGGCAGAAAGTGAAGAAGAACTAAAGAGTCTCTTGATGAAAGTGAAAGAGGAGAGTGAAAAAGTTCACTTAAAACTCAACATTCAGAAAACTAAGATCATAGCATCTGGTCCCATCACTTCATGGCAAATAGATAGGAAACAGTGGAAAAAGTGAGTGACTTTATATTTTTGGGCTTCAAAATCACTGCACATGGTGACTGTAGCCATGAAATTGAAAGATGCTTGCTTCTTAGAAGAAAAGTTATGACCAAGCTAGACAGCATATTAAAAAGCAGAGACATTACTTTGCCAACAAAGGTCCGTCTAGTCAAAGCTATGGTTTTTCCTGTCACCATGTATGGATGTGAGATCTGGACTATAAACAAAGCTGAGTGCCAAAGAATTGATGCTTTTGAACTATGGTGGGAGAAGACTCTTGAGAGTCCCTTGGACTACAAGGAGAACCAACCAGTCCATCCTAAAGGAAATCAGTCCTGAATATTCATTGGAAGAACTTATGCTGATGCTGAAACTCCAATACTTTGGCCACCTGATGCGAAGAACTGACTCACTGGAAAAGACTCTGATGCTGGGAAAGATTTAAGGCAGGAGGAGAAGGGGATGACGGAGCATGAGATGTTTGGATGGCATCACTGACTCAGTGGACATGAGTTTGAGTAAACTCCGGGAGTTGATGATGGAGAGGGAGGCCTGGCATGCTGCAGTCCAAGGGTTCGCTAATAGTGGAACACAACTGAGCGACTGAACTGAATTGAACTGTTGAGACAATTGTTTCTAAGCATATATCATAAATATTTTAATGAATATATATTTTAAATGAATATGATGATTCTTTCTGACTATATTCTAAAGCAGGTTTATTAGTAAATGCTAAGTGGATTATGGGCTTCCCTTGTGGCAAGTGGGTTTTAAATGTTAAGATCTGCCTGTGATGAGGAGAAAATACTTTCATATTAAAACTATACTGCTTAGGACACTGTGCTCAATTGAGTATTGATAAGCTCAAACTTGTCTGGCAGGTATATGGCTGCATATTTTCTTGGGATATATACCAATAAGTAGTAGTCACACTGGTCATTCATTCAGCAACTATTTTTTGATCATTTATTATATACTTTGTATCTTTAAAAACGTTAGAATTATAATGGTACACACAAAAAAACAGACATGTCCCTGCCTTTGAGCATCTTATACTTAGTTCAATGGGAGAGACAGGTATTAATCAAAAAAATTTATAAATCCTTTTTCTTTCAGTATTTTTTCCATAGCCACTTTGTATAATGCTCCTCTGAAATCAAGCGACTCTTATTTTGATGATCCATTTCCCATTGTCCTTAGAGTCCAATGATCAGGCTCATGAGAACAGCATTTTTCTTAATCACACATAATTATTTTGTGTATCATTTTCTTGAAGTTCTGTATTTAAATTTCTGAGAATGGTAATGCTGGTGTGTCTTCCTTAATTTAATATAGCTATATTAACATCATTAAAACATGCAGTTCCTTAAGAGATCCAAAGTAAATGATGTTATTTGAAAATTCCAAACATTAGGCAATCTGATGAAGGAGATGGCAGGCAGAACACAAATAATGTCATATGTATAACTGCTCTAAGAGGTATTGTGTAGTGGGAAGGGTATGGAATGTGGAGGCATTTATATGTTAGAATTCTACCTTAGACACTTATGAGCTATGCAGTCTTAGCCAAGTAATTAAACTTCTTTGAGGCTCTGTCTCCTCATCTGTAAACTAGGGTTAAGAATACTTGCATCTCACAGGTTTATAATAAGAATAGTATCTGGCTCATATCTGGCATTCAAAAAATGTTAGTTTCATTTACTATTATCCATTTGTTTAGATTGGTTCTGATTATATGCTTAGTCTATTTAGGGTAAACAAAAATAAATAACAAGCTATACTAATAATAGTTTATTACCAACATAGATCTTTTCCCAAATTCATTGCCCTACCTGATAAATGCAAACCTCTTTCAAAGAAACTTTTTTCCTGATAAAAAATTTTAAGCAATAAAAAAGTTAATTGTATTAGACAATTTCTCTTTTCCTTTAAACTCTAACTTTGGCATTTATTATGATCTACATTTATGTAAATCATGCTCAATAATTTGAGGGCCTATTTTAATGTCATGTTTGATAGATTAAATAGAGGTCTACCTCATACAAAGATATCTGGGTAAATTCTAAGGTACAATGAATTCACCTTTAAGATTATCCACCTACATTACTTGTTTAAATTTAAAATGCTTTTGTTTGAAAATTAATTTCAGAACAAAGCATCTCATTTAAATCATTTTTTTTTAATAGTGAGTTCAACTTATAAATATAGTGACTTGAGGGGCAGAAGCATCATATATAGCACGTTATATAAACACTCATAGAAAATATCTCAACAATGTAATTTGAAGTATATTTCCTTATAATATCATTAACTCATATGGATACTTACTTGAGAAAAATATCCCATAAAGAGATGTATTTACTGACCTTACCTTAAACTCTTTAAAATATGAGTTTTCAAATCAAGCCAATTCATAAATTCAATTATTTAGTAGAAACAATTCTTGTTATCAATTAGATATAATTGAGGGAGGCAGAATAGAAAGTGTTTTGACTATCACAGATAACAACATATGTTTGGCTTTTAAATTACACTGAGGGAATAATTTTATAAATTACCAAGAAGATAAGTTTAAAAGAAAGTATTATGGGGATTTATCCCAGAGATGCAAGAATTTTTCAATATCCACAAATAAAACATTGTGATACACCATATCAACAAATTGAATAATAAAAAGCATAGGATCATTTCAATACAGAAAAGCTTTTGACAAACTTCAAGAACCATTTATGACAAAAACATTCTATAAAATGGGAAAGTGGGGATAAAGGGACCGTATCTCAAGATAATAAAAGTCATGTATGACAATCCCACAGTAAACATCATTCTCAATGGTTGAAAATTAAAATCATTTCCTCTAAGATCAGGAAAAAGATAAGGATGTTCACTGTCACCACGATTATTCTACACAGTTTTGGACGTCCTAATTACAGCAATCAGAGAACAAAAAGAAATAAAAGCAATCCAAGTTGGAAAAAAAGTAAAACCATCACTATTTGTAGATAACATGATAGTATACATAGAAAATCCTAAAGATGTTAGCAGAAAACTACTAGAACTCATTAATAAATTTGGTGAAGTTTCAGGATACAAAATTAATACACAAAAATCACTTGCAGTCCTATACACTAACAATGAAAGGTCAGAGAGATCAAGAAAACAATCCCAATGAAAGATCAGAGAGATCAAAAAAACAATCCCATTTACCATCACATCACAAAGAATAAAATAGACAGGAATAAACCTACCTAAAGAGTCAAAAGATCTGTACTCAAAAGACAGCAAGATACTAATGAAAGAAATAAAAGATGACATAAACAGATGGAGAGATATATCGTGTTCTTGGTTTGAATGTGAAAATGACTATACTAGCCAAAGCAAACTACAGACTCAATGTAATCCCTTTTAAATTACCAATGGCGTTTTTCACAGAATTAGAAAAAATTTCTTTACAATTTATATTGTAACGCAAGACACATGACAAAATTGGGGCTTCCCTAGTGGCTCAGATGGAAAAGAAATCACCTGCAATGCAGGAGATTCTGATTTGATCCCTGGTTCAGGAATACCCCTGGGGAAGGGAATGACAACCCACTCCAGTATTCTTGCCTGGAGAATCCCATGGACAGAGGAGCACGGAGGTCTACAGTCCATGGAGCCGCAAATAGTTGGACACAAATGAGTGACTAACACTTTTACTTTCACAAGACCAAGAATAGCCAAAGCAATGTTAAGAGAGAAAAATGGAGCTTGGAAGAATCAGACTCCTTGACTTCGGACTATACCACAAAACTACAGTGATCAAAACAGTATGGTATTGGGACAAAAACAGAAATAGAGAGCAGTGGAACAGGATAGAAAGGCCAGAGATGAATCCATTCATGAATGAACATGTAATCTATGATAAAGGAGGGAAGACTATACAATGAAGAAAAGACAGTCTCTTCAATAAGTCTTGCTGAAAAACCTGGACAGCTACATATAAAGGAATGGAGTTAGAACACCGTCTAACATCATATAAAAAATAAACTCAAAGTGGATCAAAGCCTTAAATGTAAGGAATAGACACCATAAAACTATTAGAGGAAAACATGCAGAACACTTTTTGACAAAATTGCAGCAAGATCTTTTTTGATCCATGTCCTAGATTTTTTAAAATAAAGACAAAAATAAACAAATGGGACCTAATTAAACTTAAAAGCTTTTGTACAGCAAAGAAAACCATAAATAAAACAAATAGGTAACCCACAGAATGAGAGAAAATATTTACAAATGAAGCAACTGACAAGGAATTAATCTCCAATATATACAAACAGCTCATGCAGCTCAGTTTCAAAAAACAACCAAATCATAAAATGGCAGAAGACCTAAACAGACATTTCTCTAAAGCAGACATACAGATGGCCAAGAAGCACATTAAAGTATGCTCAACATCATTAATTTTCATAGAAATGCAAATCAAAACTACAATGAGGTATTACTTCATGCTATTCTGAATGGCCATCATCAAAAAACTACATACCCTGGAGAGGGTGTGGAGAAAACAAACCCCCCTACAGTGCTAGTGGGAATATAAACTGGTATAGCCACTATGGAGAACATAATGGAAGTTCCTTAAATAAACTAACAAATACAACTACCATATGATCCAGCAATCCCATTCATGGGCATATATCCAGAGAAAACCATAATCTAAGAGGATACATGCACCACAGTGTTCATCGTAGCACTATTTAGAATAGCCAGGACATGGAAGTAAGCTAAATATCCATGAACAGAGGAATGGGTAAAGAAAATGTGGTACATATACAAACAATGGAATATTATTCAACCATATAAAAGAAAAAAATGATGTGATTTGCAGCAACATGGATGTACCTCAAGATCATATATTGAGTAAAGTAAGTCAGATAGAGAAAGAAGTATTATATATCACTTATATGTTGACTCTATAAAAAGGTGCAGATGAACTTACCTGCAAATCAGAAAGAGAGTTAAAGATGTGGAAAACAAACTTATGGTTACCACAGTGTAAAGCAGGGTGAAGGGATAAATTGGGAGACTGGGACTGACATGTACACACTACTATACATAAAATAGATAACTCTACTCAATTCTCTATATTGGCCTATATTGGGAAAGAATCTAAACAAGAGTGAATATATATAATTGATTAAATATATATAACTGAATATATATAATTAATTCAGTATAGTAGAAACTAACACAACATTGTAAATCAAGTATACTTCAATACAATATTTTTAAATTATTTTAATTGGAGGCTAATTACTTTACAATGTTGTATTGGTTTTGCCACACATTGACATGAATCCACCACGGGTATACATGTGTTCTCTATCCTGAACCCCCCTCCCACCTCCCTCCCCATACCATCCCTTTGGGTCATCCCAGGGCACCAGCCCCGAGCATCCTGTACAATTTTTTTTTTTTTTTTTTTAACATTTCAAGTGTCAGAGATTAAGGAAAGGCATGAGATGGATACACTTCCTCTTGTCTATGAATCCTTGTCTCACTGTCTCCATCTAAATCTTTTAAATCCAGATTATTTTTTATATTAGTACCTTGTGAATCTAATCTGACCCGAAAACTTGCTGGTTTTGACTAATACAATTAAAAAAAAAAAATTGGATTTGAATTCAGATGGATGTGAGTCTGGGTGAACTCCGGGAGTTGGTGATGGACAGGGAGGCCTGGCATGCTGTGATTCATGGGGTCGCAAAGAGTTGGACACGACTGAGCGACTGAACTGAACTGAACTGAACTGAGGCAAGATTATACTTTCTTGTCTACAGCTTTCCAAACCACTTCCTATATATGTATGTATGTATGTGGCTTGCTTTAATCATTTTAGATACCTTCCCGGACACTGAAGTTACCTGACTGTGATGCCTGAGTTTAAGTTTTAATTTTTATCTAGAAGTTACTAGGAAGAAAAATCCATAATTTTTGCTTTCAAATTTTTAAATCAATACCTTTAAATAATATCCCAAACTAAGGATGAGACTCCATATATGGCTATTGGGTGAATAAGTGGAAGAAAGGATTAAAATAAAGATAATGAAATAACAGAATATTTATATCCCTAATATTTTGTTTCTTTAGATATCTATTTGTGAACAAATTCCTAAGACATAAATGCAATGCATCTGAATGAGAAGCAAAAAAGTTTCCTATAGATCAATTCTCTAATCTATATAAAGATTTTGGTTATTAGTATGCAAAATTTATAGTGTGATTTCTCTGCAGACTTGGTGACTATTGATTTATAAGAATTCACTAAGCTGAAATAAGCAAATTATTTGCTAATGGAAATTATAGAAATTACAAGGATCAGATTGATTTATGCCAACACACAAATTCTGACAGTGGTAATAGGGGAATATATGTGACTTATGAATGTAGGGAAATCCTAATTAATAGGCAAGTTTTTCATATTGCTCTTTTCTTATTGGTCATGATTAAACTTATAGTGTTAGAAATGTATTGTTGTAATACAAATAAAAACTAGATATACTTTGCTATTTAAAAATAACTGTCAAAAAGAATAAAACACTTAGGAATAAAGTTAACCAAGGATGTGAAAGATCTGTACACGGAAAACTATAAAACAACTGAAGAAAGAAACACCAATTAATGGAAAGATATCCCATATTTATGGACTGGAAGAAGTATTGTAATATTGTTGAAATGTCTATACCACCGTAAGCGATCTACAGATATACTGCAATCCTTATTAAAATTCCAATAATTTTAATAAAAATTTATCAAGCTACCAACCATATTTTTCACAGGGCTAGAACAAATAATTTCACAATTTGTATGGATATACAAAAAACCTTGCATAGCCAAAGCAATCTTGAGAAAGAAGAATGGAACTGGAGGAATCAACGTGCCTGACTTCAGGCTCTTCCACAAAGCCACAGTCATCAAGACAGTATGGTACTGGCACAAAGACAGAAATATAGATCAATGGAATAAAATAGAAAGCCCAGAGACAAACCCACGCACCTATGGACAACTTATCGTTGACAAAGGAGGCAAGAATATACAGTGGAGAAAAGACAATCTCTTTAAAAAATGGTGCTGGGAAAACTGGTCAACCAGTTGTAAAAGAATGAAACTAGAACACTTGCTAACACCATACATAAAAATAAACTCAAAATGGATTAAAGATATAAACATAAGACCAGAAACTATAAAACTCTTAGAGGAGAACATAGGCAAACACTCGCTGACATACATCGCAGCAGGATCCTCTACGACCCACTTCCCAGAATATTGGAAATAAAAGCAAAAATAAACAAATGGGATCTAATTAAAATTAAAAGCTTCTGCACAACAAAAGAAACTATAAGCAAGGTGAAAAGACAGCCTTCAGAATGGGAGAAAATAATAGCAAATGAAGCAACTGACAAACAACTAATCTCAAAAATATACAAGCAACTCCTGCAGCTCAATTCCAGAAAAATAAACTACCCAATCAAAAAATGGGCCAAAGAACTAAATAGACATTTCTCCAAAGAAGACATACAGATGGCGAACAAACACGTGAAAAGATGCTCAACATCACTCATTATCCGAGAAATGCAAATCAAAACCACAATGAGGTACCATTTCATGCCAGTCAGAATGGCTGCAATCCAAAACTCTACAAGCAAAAAATGCTGGAGAGGGTGTGGAGAAAAGGGAACCCTCTTACACTGTTGGTGGGAATGCAAACTAGTACAGCCACTATGGAGAACAGTGTAGAGTTTCCTTTAAAGACTGGAAATAGAACTGCCTTATGAGCCAGCAATCCCACTGCTGGGCATACACACCGAGGAAACAAGAAGGGAAAGAGACACGTGTACCCCAATGTTCATCACAGCACTGTTTATAATAGCCAGGACATGGAAGCAACCTAGATGTCCATCAGCAGATGAATGGATAAGAAAGCTGTGGTACATATACACAATGGAGTATTACTCAGCCATTAAAAAGAATACATTTGAATCAGTTCTAATGAGGTAGATGAAACTGGAGCCTATTATACAGAGTGAAGTAAGCCAGAAAGAAAAACACCAATACAGTATACTAACGCATATATATGGAATTTAGAAAGATGGCAATGACAACCCTGTATGCAAGACAGTAAAAGAGACACAGATGTATAGAACAGTCTTCTGGACACTCTGGGAGAGGGAGGGGGTGATTATTTGGGAGAGTGGCATTAAAACATGTATAATATCATATAAGAAACAAATCACCAGTCCAGGTTCGATGCAGGATACAGGAAGCTTGGGGCTGGTGCACTGGGATGACCCAGAGGCATGGTATGGGGAGGGAGGTGGGAGGGGGGTTTCAGGATGGGGAACACGTGTACACCCATGGTGGATGCATGTTGATGTATGGCAAAACCAATACAATATTGTAAAGTAAAAAAGTAAATAAATAAAAAGGAGGAAAATTTTTTAATTTTTAAAATTAAAATTTAATTAAAATTCCAATATTTCATAGAAATAGAAAAAGACAATCTTAGAATTCATATAGAATCATAAAAGATCCTGGATAGCTGAAGCGACCTTGAGTAAGGTTAACAAAACTTGAGGTATGACACTTCCTGATTTCAAACTAAACTACAAAGATACAGTAATCAAAACAGTATAGTAGTAGCACAAAAAGGACATATATAGATACACACATATAGCAACCGAATAGACAGCTTTGAAATAAATCCATTCATATATGATCAATTATTTTCTACAGGGCTCTAAAAGTACAAAATGAGGAAAGGATCAGATCATATCAGATCAGATCATTCGCTCAGTCGTGTCCAACTCTTTGCGACCCCACGAATCACAGCACGCCAGGCCTCCCTGTCCATCACCAACTCCCGGAGTTCAGTCAGACTCATGTCCATCGAGTCAGTGATGCCATCCAGCCATCTCATCCTCTGTCGTCCCCTTCTCCTCCTGCCCCCAATCCCTCCCAGCATCAGAGTCTTTTCCAATGAGTCAACTCTTTGCATGAGGTAGCCAAAGTACTGGAGTTTGAGCTACAGCATCATTCCTTCCAAAGAAATCCTAGGGCTGATCTCCTTCAGAATGGACTTGTTGGGTCTCCTTGCAGTCCAAGTGACTCTCAAGAGGCTTCCCCAACACCACAGTTCAAAAGCATCAATGCTTCGGTGCTCAGCCTTCTTCACAGTCCAACTCTCACATCCATACATGACCACAGGAAAAACCATAGCCTTGACTAGATGAACCTTTGTTGGCAAAGTAATGTCTCTGCTTTTGAATATGCTATCTAGGTTGGTCATAACTTTCCTTCCAAGGAGTAAGCGTCTTTTAATTTCATGGCTGCAGTCACCATCTGTAGTGATTCTGGAGCCCAGAAAAATAAAGTCTGACACTGTTTCCACTGTTTCCCTATCTATTTCCCATGAAGTGGTGGGACTGGATGCCATGATCTTCGTTTTCTGAATGTTGAGCTTTAAGCCAACTTTTTCACTCTCCACTTTCACTTTCATCAAGAGGCTTTTGAGTTCCTCTTCACTTTCTGCCATAAGGGTGGTGTCATCTGCATATCTGAGGTTATTGATATTTCTCCCGGCCATCTTGATTCCAACTTGTGTTTCTCCCAGTCCAGAGTTTCTCATGATGTACTCTGCATAGAAGTTAAATAAACAGGGTGACAATATATAGCCTTGATGAACTCCTTTTCCTATTTGGAACCAAGGAAAGGATAGTTTCTTCAAAAAATGATATTAGGAAAACTTGATATCCACATTAAAAAGAATGAAATTGGAGGAGTTAAGTGACACATGAACATAAACTCAAAATGAATTTAAGACTGAAACACAAGACCTAAAACTCTAAAATACGTAGGAGAAACAGGGAGAAAGCTTCTTGAAACTGATCTTGCCATAACATTTTGGATATTACAGAAAATCACAGGAAACAAAAGGAAAAGGAAACAAGAAGAATTACATAAAACTGAAAAGTTTAAGTACAAGAAACAATAAATAAAACAAAAAATAACATAGGAAATGGGAGAAAATATTTGCAAGCCATGTATCTGATAAAGGGTTAATTTGTAAAATGTAAGTAACTCACTCATACAACTCAGTGACAAAACCCTAAATAACCAAATTTAAAAATAAGCAAAGGATCTGAATAGATAGTTTACAAGAAGACATACAAATGACCAATAGCTACATTAAAAGGTTCTCAGTATCACTAATTATTGGGGAAATGAAAATTAAAACCACAGTGAGATATCATCTCACATCTGTTACAATGACTATTATAAAAAATTCTATAGATAACTAGCTTTGGTGAGGATGTGGAGAAAAAAGGAACCTTTAATCACTGGTGATGGAAATGTAAATTGGTACAGCTATTATGGAAAACAGTATGGAGGTTCCTCAAAAAATTAAAAGTAGATCTTTCAATTTCACTTTCAATTATTTATCCAAAGAAACTGAAATCAGAATCTTGAAGAGATATCTACATGTTCATTGCATTTAGATCCCCATGTTCATTGCAACATTATTCCCAATAGAGGAGACATAGAAATAACCTAAATGTCCATTGACAAGTGAAAGAATAAACAAAATTTGGTGTGTACACATAGTGGAATATTATCCATCCTTAAAAAAGAAGGAAATTCTGTCATTTGTGACAACATGGATGGACATATATGACATAATTCTAAGTGAAAGAAAAGACAAATACTGCACTTAAATATATATGATTTCACCTATATGTGGAATCTAATTAGTCACACTCATAGAAGCACAGAGATGAATGAATGGTGATTTCCTGGAGCTGAGTGGGAAATGCAGAGGTGATGGTGAAAGGGGATAAAGTTTAAATTATGAAATATAAATACATAACTTCTGATGATCTGCTATACAGCATAGTGCCTATTATAGCTTTCAAGATTGTATTTTAAACTTAAGATTTTCTAAAAGGTTAGCTCATATGTAAATTGTTCTTAACATACACACAATAATGATAAAGGGAACAGGAGTATACTTAGAGACGTGATGGATAAACTACAGATTTTATGGTAGTGATGGCTTATGGATGAAAATATGTCCACAAAATCATCGACTTGTATACATTAAACATGTACATATTTTGACACATAAACTATAGGTTAATAATGTTGTTTTAAGAGAAAATAATGGAAAAGGAAATGGCAAACCACTGCAGTATTCTTGCCTGAGGAATTCCATGGACAGAGGAGCCTGGAGGGCTACAATTCATAGGGGTCACAGAGTCTGACACAACTTACCGAATAAACAACAACAACAACAAAGAGCAAATAAAACATAAAGATGATAGGTGAGGTTTAGTGAAGGGTATATGGGGACTCTGTATACTATCACCAAGCTCTCCTCTAAATCTTAAACTATTCTAAAATAGAAAGATTATTTAAAAAAACAACTAAAATATAAAAATGAATTTAGAAAATACTATTTATTGTCACATACATGAGTATAAATTTTGTAAGTTTGAAATCTGCTGTGGGCATTTATATACTCTAAATTAAAATATCAAACTGTGCTGAAATTCTATTAAACTGTCTAGAACTCATAAACTCTAAAATAAGAGAAGTATTAAATTGCCAGTTAGTTGCATTATTTGCATTTTGCATAACAGTTAACACAGTGTACCACTCACAGAACTCTAGACTTTTAGAATGGAAAGAATTCTGGGGAATATCTTCACTCCCCATTAGAGTTATTCAATAAATATCCATTGACTGATTTGGTCATATAAGAGGAAAGACCACTGAACAACTATTAAAGGGCAATGGAGAAGCACTGGAAAAATAATCAATATTTCCATCCCTGTTCTACTTTTTCCATCTTGCCCACTCTTTAAAGATTTAAGATGCAGACTGCTATAAAAATTAATGAGATAGCAGAACTTTTGAGAATTGAAACTTGTTTTTTTTTTTTTTTTTAAATAAGCAAATTGGGAAAGTATATCAGAGAAATAGAAGAAATAAAAGACAAAGAACGTGTTGTGCTGCAAGGAGGGGATAAGGTCCAAACAAAATCCTAAGTAAGAGTCTAAGTAGGCATTTGGGGAGAGGAATAGCATGTATGAAAGTCAGGAAAAAGACAAGGGTTCCCACTCTCACCACTACTATTCAACATAGATTTGGAAGTTTTAGCCAAAGCATTCAGAGAATAAAAGGAAATAAAAGGAATCCAGATTGGAAAAGAAGTGAAACTCTCACTGTTTGCAGATGACATGATCCTTTAACAGAAAACCCTAAAGACTCCACCAGAAAATTACTAGAGCTAATCAATGAATATAGTAAACTTGCAGGATATAAAATTAATATACAGAAATCCCTTGAATTCCTATACACTAACAATGAGAAAACAGAAAGAGGAATTAAGCAATCAATTCCATTCACCATTGCAACGAAAAGAATAAAATACTTAGGAATATATCTACCTAAAGAAACAAAAGACCTATATACAGAAAACTATAAAACACTGGTGAAAGAAATCAAAGAGGACACTAATAGATGGAGAAATATTCCATGTTCATGGATTGGAAGAATCAATATAGTGAAAATGAGTATACTACCCAAAGCAATCTACAGATTCAATGCAATCTCTATCAAGCTACCAACAGTATTTTTCACAGAGCAAGAACAAATAATTTCACAATTTTTATGGAAATACAAAAAACATTGACTTAGCCAAAGCAATCTTGAGAAAGAAGAATGGAACTGGAGGAATCAACCTGCCTGACTTCAGGCTCTACTACAAAGCTACAGTCATCAAGACAATATGGTACTGGCACAAAGTCAGAAATATAGATCAATGGAACAAAATAGAAAGCCCAGAGATAAATCCATGCACCTCTGGACACCTTATTATTGACAAAGGAGGGCAAGAATATACAATGGAGAAAAGACAATCTCTTTAACAAGTGGTGCTGGAAAAATTTGTCAACCTCATGTAAAAGAATGAAATTAGAACACTTTTTAACACCATACACAAAAATAAACTCAAAATGGATTAAAGATCTAAATGTAAGACTGGAAACTATAAAACTCCTAGAGGAGAACGTAGGCAAAATACTCTCTGACAAAAATCACAGTAGGATCCTGTATGACCCACCTCCCAGAGTAACAGAAATAAAAGAAAAAAGAAACAAATGGGACTTAAGTAAACTTAAAAGCTTTTGCACAACGAAGGAAACTGTAAGTAAGATGAAAAGACAGCCTTCAGAATGGGAGAAAATAATAGCAAATGAAGTAACTGACAAAGAATTAATCTAAAAAACATACAAGCAACTCCTACAGCTCAAGTCCAGAAAAATAAACCACTCAATCAAAAAATGGGCCAAAGAACTAAATAGACATTTGTCCGAAGAAGACATACAGATGGCTAAAAAACACATGAAAATATGCTCAACATCACTCATTATCAGAGAAATGTATATCAAAACCACATTGAGGTGCCATCACATGCCGGTCAGAATGGCTGCTATCCAAAAGTCTACAAACAATAAATGCTGGAGAGGGTGTGGAGAAAAGGGAACCCTGTTGGTGGAATGCAAACTAGTACAGCCACTATGGAGAACAGTGTGGAGATTCCTTAAAAAACTGGAAAGAGAACTGCCATGTGACCCAGCAACCCCACTTCTGGGCATACACACTGAGGAAATCAGAACTGAAAGAGACACATGTACACCAGCGTTCATCACAGCACTGTTGATAATAGCCAGGACATGGAAGCAACCCAGATGTCCATTGGCAGATGAATGGATAAGAAAGATGTGGTACATATACACAATGGAATATTACTCAGCTATTTAAAAGAATACATTTGAATCAGTTCTAATGAGGTGGCTGAAACTCGAGCCTATTATACAGAGTGAGGTAAGTCAGAAAGAAAAACACCATTACAGTATACTGCTGCTGCTGCTGCTACTAAGTCGCTTCAGTTGTGTCCGACTGTGCAACCCCATAGACAGCAGCCCACCAGGCTCCCGCGTCCCTGGGATTCTCCAGGCAAGAACACTGGAGTGGGTTGCCATTTCCTTCTCCAATGCATGAAAGTGAAAAGTCAAAGTGAATTCGGTCAGTCGTGTCTGACTCTTAGCGACCCCAAGGACTGCAGCCTACCAGGCTCCTCCGTCCATGGGATTTTCCAGGCAAGCGTACTCAAGTGGGGTGCCATTGCCTTTTCCGATACAGTATACCAACGCATATGTATATGGAATTTAGAAAGATGGTAACGATGACCCTATATGTGAGCCAGAAAAAGAGACAGAGATGTATAGAACAGACTTTTGGACTCTGTGGGAGAAGGCAAGGGTTGGATGAATTGAGAGAATAGCATTGAAACATGTATATTATCATATGTGAAACAGATCGCCAGTCCAGGTTCGATGCATGAGACAGGGTGCTCAGGGCTGGTGCACTAGGATGACCCTGAGGGATGGGATGGGGAAGGAGGTGGGAGGGGTTTCAGGATGAGGAACACATGTACACCCATGGCTGATTCATATCCATGTATGGCAAAAACCACTACAATATTGTAAAGTAATTAGCCTCTAATTAAAATAAATTTTAAAAAAGGGGGGAAAGAAAAACAAAGACACAGCTATTTGTGAATACATTTTGCACAATTATGAAAATGAATGTGATTTACTTCTTTATACCATCTAACTTACAATAAATGAACAAAAGCCATGGTTTTCATATAGAAAGAGAATAATCTTCAAAAATTCCCAGATTGGATAATTATTGGATTAACAGTAGGCAACTTTTGAGATGGCTTCCAATGGTCCTCATCTTCTGCTGCTCATATCCTTGTGAACTTACCATATCATGATTTATTTCTAATGAAAGGAATATGACAAAAAATATGAACTATCACTTCCAAGATTAAGTTCCAGAAAGACTATAAATTCCATCTTGTTTTCCCTCTCTTGCTTGATCACTCTGAGGGAAGCCAGCTACCATTCTGTAAGTCCTATAGAGAAGTACTCATGGCAAAGAACTGAGGGAGGTCTCTGATTAACAGTTAACAAGGAATCAAAGCCTCATATTAAAGTCTTCAAAACAGCTATAAGAAATACGTTCAAAGAATTAAAAGCATGAAACACATCTATAGAGCACTATATATGAAACTACAGAGTACACACTCTCCTCAAGTGCACATTAAACTTTCATCATGGTAGATCATATGCTGGGCCACAAAATAAGTTTTATAAATTACAAAATACTGGAATGTCTGGCCACAATGGAATTCAATTAGAAATAAAAAAGTAGCAAGAAAGTCACCAAATATTTTCAAAGTAATTAATCCATTAAAAAATCCTTAGATCAAAGAAGAAATCATCAGAGAAATTAGAAAATACTTTGAATGGAATGATAATTAAAGCACAATATATCAAAATTTGTGTGATATAGTTAAATCAGTGTGTAAGCCCAGGGAAATTTATAGCTATAAATGCCTATATTAGGAAAAAAAAAGTTTACAAAAAATTAATTATACTTTCATTTTTGTGAACTATTAAAAAAGGAAACTATGGTCAAATTAAGAAGGAAAAGGGAGATAAAAGCACAAATCAATGAGATAATCAGGACTTAACCATAAGAAAAATAAATGTGGCAAAACCTGCTTCCTTGAAAATATTAATAAAATTAACAGCTCCTCTGTAAGAATAATAAAAAGGTTAAAAACAAATTATTAGCATAAGGAATTATAAGGAATAATATAATAAATGTATTATGAACAATTTTCTGCCAAAAATTTGACAATTTGATGAAATGAAAAAAAAAAATCCTTAAAGACACCCATCATTAAATATGTCCACTTTTTGGGACTTCCATGGTGGTTTAATGGTTAAGATTTCATGTTCCAATGCAGGTGGTTGCAGGTTTGATATCTGGTCAGGGAGCTAAGATCCCACATGCCTCATGACAAAAAAAATAAAAATAAAAAATAAAAAACAAAACAAAAAACAAAAAAACAAAAACATAAAACAGAAATAATATTGTTAACAAATTGTATAAAGACTTTAAAAATGATTCACATCAAAAAAATCTTTTAAAAATTCACTTTTCAATTTCTTCCATCAAACCAGTTAAGTCTAAGAAAAATCTTATTTGAAATTATTGTTTATGTCTGTTCTAATCTATATGGGGGCTACCTGAAGGACTGGCTCAAGATGCTCACTTCTGTTGTGCCTAACTTGTATCTCAGGAGAGAAAAGCAATGGGTATGGCTCAAGAAAGCTGCAAGGTGTACCACACTCTCACAAGTGCATGGGGCAAAGGATCATTGTTACAGACACACAAGTGGCCATCTTGTGTGTGAAGCAAAGAGAAGCTGGGGCAATATTCTTAAGGAAATTAGGACATATAAAAGCAGTCACGTGCAACAAAGAAATTTAGAAAGGCACTAAGAAAAGATCTGAGAAGACCTTAAGTTTCAGTTCAGGCTAATCCTGAGACTCAGGGCAAACCATACTGACTAAACATTGAAGGGTAGCCCCAGCAGAGCCAATCTACAAAAGTTGGAACAGGTGTGTTTTTTCCTTTTGTTTTACTGTGTTTTTTTTTTTCTTCTATTTTTCTCTTTCTTTTTGGTATGCATGTGGTGTGTGTGTGTGTGTGTGTGTGTGTGTGTGTGTGCTTTTTCTCTTTTGTTTGAATGTTTCAGACCATGGTATTCAAGGTAATCTCTGTCAAAGTATTAGCTGAACCCAGGCTAAAGGAACAGAGATTTCAGGGATCACAGGTGACAAAGAATAGTCTTTGTAAAAAGTTTGAAATAGTCTATAATAGACATACTATTATAGTCTTCAGAAATTAAAAGAAAACAGCAAAGTCTGGGGAAGTACAATTTGATTCCCTAAATTGTCAATAGAACATTATAAAAGTCAAATGATAGATTGACAACAAAAAAAGCACATGGAACACAAAAGAACAGGAAAACGTAGCCCATTTAAATGAACAAAATATTTTTTTAAAAAAGAATACAAAAAACAAAGAGATGGAAAGGTACACACTGCTCATTGACTGGAAAAATTAGTATTGTCAAAATGATCATATTACTCGAGGCAATTATAAATTCAATGCAATCCCTATCGAAATACCAATGCAATTTTTCACAAAATTAAAACATACAGTTCTAAAATATGTATGGAAACACAAAAGACCCTAAATAGCCTAAACAATCTTAAGAAAGAATGACAGAATTATCTCACCCTCTGATCTTAAACTTTAAGACAAGGGTACAGTAATCAATACACTGGCACAAAAACAGACACATAAAACAATGGAACAGAATGCAGAGCTTGGAAATTAACCTACATTTGTATGGTCAATTGCATGCGTACGTGTTCAGTTGCTTTAGTTGTGGCTGACTCTGTGCAGCCCTATGGACTATAACCTGCCAGGCTCCTCTGTCCATGGGATTCTCCAGGCAAGAATACTGGAGTGGGTTGCTGTGCCCTTCTCCAGGGGATATTCCCAATCCAGGGATCAAACTCACATCTCTTATATCTACCTGCATTGGCAGGCAGGTTCTTTACCACTAATGACACCTGGGAAGCCCCATATGGTAAACTAATATAAGACAAATGAGGCAAGACTATATAATGGGGAAAAGGAAACCTCTCCAATAAATAGTGTTGTGAAAACTGGACAGCTATAAACCAAACCAAAACAAAAAACACAACCCGAAAAACTGAACTATTTCTCACATCATTTTACAAAAATAAACTCAAAATAGATCGAGTAAAATATATTACCTGAAACCACAAAAGTTCTAGAAGATATCCTAGGATGTATGTTCTTGGATACTGGTCTTAGCAATATTCTTTTGTATATGTCTTCTCAGGCAAGAGAAATAAAAGCCAAAAAAAAAAAAAAAGGGGGGGGGGGACTACATCAAATGAAAAAGCCAGCTTTTGCAGAGTGAAGAAAACTACAAATAAAAACAAACAAACAAACAAACAGTCTACTAAATGAAAATTTGCAACAGATTTAACTGAAAATATATACAAAATATACATAGTACTCCTGATGCAAAGAGCTAACTCATTTAAAAAGACCTTGGTGCTGGGAAAGATTGAGGGCAGGAGGAGAAGGGGATGACAGAGGATGAGATGGTTGGATGGCATCACCGACTCAATGAACATGGGTTTGGGTGAACTCCGGGAGTTGGTGATGGACAGGGGGGCCTGGCGTGCTGCCGTTCATGGGGTTGCAAAGAGTCAGACACAACTGAGTGAACAAACTGAACTGAACTGAATACATAGTACTCAGTACAAACCAACATCAAAAAATAGGTAGATGTGTGAAAAGAAAAAGAAATGATAACCATGTGAAGTAATGTTAATTAACTTGGTTGTGGTGATTCATTCACAATGTATATTTATATAAAACCATCATACTCAATACCTTACATATCAAGCCATGTTTTATTAATTATACATCAATAAAAGTGAAAAAAGATTTAAAAATAAAGGAGTAGAGAAAGATATACTGTGTTAATGCTAATCAAAAGAAAATGGGAGAAATAACCTTAAGAAACAACAGAATTAGAGAAATCACACTACCTGACTTTATAATACAAAGCTACAGTAATCAAGACAATTGGTACTAGAAAAAAAAAAAAAAAACAGACACAGATCACTGGAACACAGTAGACAGCCAGGAAGTAAATGCATGCACTTAAGGTCAATTAATCTATGGCAAAAGAGGTAAGAATATACAGTGGAGAAAAGACAGTCTCTCCAATAGGTGGTAGTGGGAAAACTGGACACCTACATGTAAAAGAATAAAGTTATAATAGTGTCTAATATCATACACAAAAATAAATTCAAAATTGATCAAAAATTTTAATGTGAGGCTGAAAAACACAAAAATTCTAGAATAAAACATAGGCAAGATACTTTTTGACACAAATTATAGTAACATTTTTTTGGATTGGTCTCCTAACACAGAGGA
The DNA here is from genome assembly GCF_029378745.1 of Bos indicus. NCBI lineage: Eukaryota > Metazoa > Chordata > Mammalia > Artiodactyla > Bovidae > Bos > Bos indicus. Next base: position 73,384,781 of record NC_091789.1, read on the forward strand.
GACCAATAAAAGAAAAATAAATAAATGGAACCTAATTAAATTTAAAAGCCTTTGCACAAGGAAATAATTGAAAAAAATGAAAAGACAGCATGCTAAATGGGGGAAAATATTTGCAAATTATATGTCTGATAAGGGGTTAATATCTTAAATATGTAAACGGCTCATATATCTCAGCATTTTAAAAAATAAAGGTAACCCAATTTGAAAAAGTGAACAGGTGATCTTAAAAGACATTTTTCCAAAGAAGACATGCAGATGGCCAACAGGCACCTGAAAAGATGGTCCACATAGTTATCAGAGAAATTCAAAGTAAAACCACAAATGCGGTATGATCTCAAGACTTTCAGAATGGCTGTCATCAAAACGAACAGATAATAATTGTTGGCAAGAACATGGAGAAAAGGGAGCCCTTATTGGTGGGAACATAAAATGCTTCAGCCACTGTGAAAATGTGTATGGAGGTTTCTCAAAAAACTAAAAATAGAACTATCATATGATACAGCAATTCCACTCCTTGGCTATATTTAAAAAAAAAAAAAACTCACTAATTTGAAAATACACATCACTCCAATATTCATAGCAGCAGTATTTACAATTGTCAAGATATGGAAGAGACCTAAGTGTCCACCAGCAGATGAATGAAAAACGTGTGGTGTGCGTGTAATATACACATGAAGGGATACTACTCAGCCTTAAAAGAGAACTAAATCTTGCCATTTGCAGCAACATAGACTTGGAGGGCATTATACTAAGTGAAATATGTCAGAGACAGAAAGACAAATACTGTATGATATCACTTATATGTGAAATCTAAAAAATACAACCAATTAGTGACTATTACATAAAAGAAACAGTCTCATAGACAAAAAAGAGCAAACTAGTATTTACCAGTGAGAGAGGGAAAGTGAAAGTCACTCAGTCGTTTCCAAGTCTTTGTGACCCCATGGACTATATACTCCATGGAATTCTCCAGGCCAGAATATTGGAGTGGGTAGACTTTCCCTTCTCCAGGGGATCTTCCTAACCCAGGGATTGAACATAGGTCTCCCTCATTAACCCAGGTCTCCTGAATTGAAGGCAGGAGCCACAAGGGAAGCCCAAGAATACTGGAGTGGGTTCAGTTCAATCACTCAGTTGTGTCCAACTCTTTGTGACCTCATGGACTATACAGGCCATGGCATTCTCCAGGCCAGAATACTGGAGTGGGTAGCCTTTCCATCTCCAGGGGATCTTCACAACCCAGGGATCGAACCCAGGTCTCCCACATTGCAGGCAGATTCTTTACCAGCTGAGCCATGAGGGAAAGACAAAATAGTTTGTAGGTCAATGATATTTCAAAAATATGCAAATAAAGTGACAGAAAACAGGATCAGATTTGTGGTTAACAGAGTAGGTACATGGGGAAGATGGAATTAACAAAGGTAGTCAAAAGGTACAAACATCCAGTAATAGATAAACAATACTAGGTATGTATTGTACAAAATAATAAATATAATTTAAAATGCCATACATTATACATTAAAATTGTTAAGAGAGTAATCCTAAAGGTTCTTATCATGAGGAAAAGAATTATATTTCTTCAATTTTGTATATGCATGAGATAACAGATATTCACTGAATTTATTGTGTAATCATTTCATGATGTATGTAAAATCAAACCATTATGTTTTATACCTTAAACTTTACAGTACTGTATGACAATCATAAATCAATGAAACTGGAAGAAAAAAAAAAAACTATCTGTCTCTCTTTCCATCCATACACACACACACACACACACACACACACACACAGGCTTCCCTGGTGGCTCAGTGATAAAGAATCTGCCTGCAAATTAGGAGACATAGGTTTGATCCCTGGGTCAGGAAGATCCCCTGGAGAAGAAAATGACAACCCACTCCAGTATTCTTGCCTGGAGAATCCCGTGGACTGAGAAGCCTGGTGGGCTACAGTCCATGGGGTGTCAAAGAGTAGGACACAACTAAAGCGACTGAGCATGCACAAATGCAACAACAACATACATATAATTTTTATTGATTGTGGTACTTTTGAGAACTCTAATACAACAGCTGACTTTTAAGGTTGAATGTTGCATCCTTTCACTATGATCAAAAACAAGAGAATTACAACTGATTTCACCATTCTCTTCAACACTGAACTAACCAGGGAAGATTTTAACCAGGTAAATTAGGAAAAAAAATTAAACAAAAACATCCATACTTAAAAAAGATAAAACTACCTTTGCTTATAAAGGACACGACCTTTTATATAGAAATTTCAATGGAATCCACCCCCCCATAAAAAAGCTATTAAAGCTATAAATCAGTTCAAAAATTTCAAGGTTACAAGATAAACATACAAAATCAACTTTATTTATATACATTGACCATGAGTAATCTGATAATTAAAATAAGAAATAATCCATTAATCATAGCAGCAACAATAATAAAAAAAAAAAAACACTTAGAAATGAATTCAAGAAAATGGCCCAAAACATGTAACTCCAAAAACCACAGAATATAGTTATAAGAAATTAAACTAATTGAATCTAATTAAAATACATCTGCTGCTCACAGATCTTACTATTGTGTTGGCCAAAAGTTTCCTTCAGTTTCCTTTAGTTTTTAAGTAAATATAAAATAAAAAAAATTCATTTTCATCAAAACATTATTGAACAACTGTTGTGTTCACTATCTTTTGCCATTTATTCAGAAAACTTCATAATTTCATTTTCCCAAAACTTTTTTTTTTTTTTTTTAGCAAAGAACTGTTCCCGGTGTGTTCTACAGCTTTCCAGGGAATGGAAATTTCTTTCATTAAGGGAATTTTATAAAGACCAAAATAAATGGAAATTCGAAATTCCAATGTCTGATGTATATGGCAGATGAATCACAACTTCCCACTGAAGCTATAACAATTTTTGCCTGGTCATCAAAAAACAAAAACAAAAACAACAACAAAAACAAAAACAAAAACAAAAAAAAAAAACAAAAAACAAAACAAAAAAACCCACACAAAAACACAAACGCAGTCTTGAGTTATCCTGATGGAAGATTATGCATTTTCTATTGACTAATTCTGGATGCTTTTGACCAAGTACTGCTTTCAGTTGGTCTAACTGAGAGTAGTACTAGTTGGAATGAATCATTTGGTTTTCAGAGGAAGCTCATAATAGATCACTCCTTTCCAATATCACCATATACACATCACCTTTTTTGGATGAAGACTGGCCATTGGTGTGGTTGGTGGTGGTTCATTTCACTTTCCTCATGATCTCTTCTATTCCATGTTATTATACAGTATTCATTTTTCATCACCTATCACAATTTGTTTTTAAAATGAAACGTTTTCATTACATCTCAATAGAGAAACTCATGCAGAAATACAGTCAGGAAGGTCTTTTGTGTTGACTCATGTGGAACTCAAACATCAAAACAATTAACATAACTAAGCTGGTGCAAATAATTTTCAATGCCTGATATGGATATTTTTAGTATGTCAGCTCTCTCTTATATGGTATAACTTTGAGTTTTTTCAATTAATGTCTTGATTTGATTGCTATCAACGTCACCTGTTCTAGTTGATGATGGAGTATTGTCCAGTGAGAAATTATCAACAAAATCTTAACCAATCACTTTTGACATGTTTGATCAGTTCACAGAACTTTCTCCATACACTGCACAAATCTGTTTTTGCATTTCCATTGTGTTTTTACTTTTCTTGAAATGATAAAGCATAATAAGTAAAAAATGTCACTTTTTCTTCCATCATAAATATTTAAATGGCTATAAAAATTCACCAATTTTGGTAAATTTTTAAATGCACACTGATAGGACAGCTGTCCTGATACAATCTAACAAAATTGTTTAAAATGAAGTTAAATACAGCTGAGCACTACTACAGCCATATTAAGGGGAAAAATTGAACAAACTTTTTGGCCAACCCAATATTTCAAGATGTTAATGTGTCTGAAACTGTTCTACAGAGTAAATACAATCCCTATCCAATGATAATAATCTAACACAATTGTCTCAAATGAAGTTAAAGACAGCTGAGCACTACTAGAGCCTCCTTAAGGAAAAAATTGAACAAACTTTTTGGCCAACCCAATATTTTAAGATGTTAATATGTCTGAAACTGGTCTACAGAGTAAATACAATCCCTATCCAAATATCAGGTGGCTCTTTTGTTTTAGAAATTGTCAGGGTGATCCTAAAACTCACATGTAAATTCAGGGGACTTAGAATAGCAAAAGTAAAATCATGAGAAAGAAGAACAAATTTGAAAGTCTAGTACCTAATTTTGAAAGTTACTATAAAGTTATAGTTATCAAGACAAGATAATATCTTATTGGGATAAAGATAAATATATGTCTGTTTGATTACTATGTGTCTCCATGTGTTCCTTCTTGAGTTTATTCTACCTGGGACTCTCTGTATTTGCTGGACTTGGTTGACTATTTCCTTTTTCATGTTAGAGAGGATTTCAGCTATTATCTCTTCAAATATTTTCTCAGGTCCTTTCTCTCTCTTCTCCTTCTGAGACCCCTATAATGTGAATGTTGGTGCATTGAATGTTGTCCCAGTGGGGTCTTAGGCTGTCTTCATTTCTTCTTATTCTTTTTTCTATATTTTACTTTGCTGCAGTGATTCTACCACTTTGTTTTCCAGATCACTCATCTGATCCTCTGCTTCAGTTATTATGCTATTGATTTCTCTAGTGTATTGTTTGTTTGTTATTTAGTTCTTCTAGGTCTATGGTAAACATTTCTTGCATCTTCTCAATTTGTTTTCTGAGATCCTGGATTATCTTGATTATCATCAATCTGAATTTTTTCTGAAAGGTTAACTCCACTTATTTGTTTCTCTGGGGTTTTATTTTGTTCCTTCATTTGGCACTTAGTCCTCTGTCTTTTCACTTTGATTACCTTTCTGTGATTGAGGTTTCTCTTCTGGAGGCTGCAGGATTGTAGTCCTTCTTGTTTCTTCTGTCTGTTCTCTAGTAAATGAGGCTAAGAGGGTTCTGTAAGTGTCCTGATGGGAGGGACAGGCGGTGGGAAAAATTGGATCTTGCCCTGGTGGGCAGAACTGTGCAAAGAAAAAATATTAAAAAGCCACAAGATAAAAACAACAAATAACCTAAAGGTAACTCCCATAAGGTTATCAGCTAATCTCTCAACAGAAGCTCTACAAGCCAGAAAGGATTGGCATAATATATTTAAAGTGATGAAAGAGAAGAACCTATAGCCAAGAATACCCAGCAAGTTCAGATTTTGAAGAAATCTTGGAGAAACTTTGGAGAAAGCAAACGTTAAGAAAATTCAACACACCAAACCAGCTTGACAACAAATGCTAAAGGAACTTCTCTGGCAGGCAACACAAGAGAAGGAAAAGACCTAAACAAAATTAGCCCAAAACAAATAAGAAAATGGTAATAGGATCATATATATTGATAATTACCTTAAATGTAAATAGATGAAATATCCCAACCAAAAGAAATAGACTGGCTGGGTGGATATAAACACAAATTGCTTTATATACTGTCTACAAGAGACCCACCTCACACTTACAGACTGAAAGTAAGGGGATGGGACAAGGTATTTCACACAAATGGAAATCAAAGGAAAGCTGCAGTAGCAATACTCACATCAGACAAAATAGACTTTAAAACAAAGACTGTTAAAAGAGACAAACAAGGACACTACATAATGATCAAGGGTTCAATCCAATAAGAAGATATAAAAATTATAAATATATATGCATCCAACACAGGAGCACCTCAATATGTAAGGCAAACATCAACAAACTATAAAGGGAGAAATAGACATTAACACAGTAATAATGGAGGACTTAAACTCCACACATTCACAAACAGGCAGATCATCTTGACAGAAATTTGATGAGGAAATACAGGCCTTGAATGACACCTTAGACCAAATGGACTTAAATGATATTCATAGATCATTTTATCCCAAAATGGCAGCCTACACATTCTTCTGAAACGCAGACAGAACATTCTCCAGGATTTACTGCATGCTGGGCCACAAGGTGAACCTTTGTAAATTTAAGAAAATTGAAATGCTTTCAAGCATCTTTTCTGATCACAGTGCTATGAGATTAGAAATATACTACAAAAAAAAAAAAAAACATATAAAACACAAACACATGGCAGCTAAACAATATGTTACTAAACAACCAATGGATCACTGGAGAAATCAAAGAAGAAATTAAAAAACACCTGGAGACAAATGGAAATGAAAGCAGAATAGTCCAAAACTTATGGGATACAGCAAAACTAGTTCCAAGAGAAAAGTTTATACCAATACAATCTTACATCAAGAAAGAAGAGAAAACTCAAATAAATAATATATTCTTACATCTGAAACAACAAGAGAAAGAAGAAAAAACAAAACCTAAAGTTAGCAGAAAATAGGAAATCATAAAGATCAGAGCATAAATAAAGGAAATAGAGACAAAACAATTGCAAAGATCAATGAAACTAAAAGCTGGTTCTTTGAAAAGATCAACAACACTGATAAAATTTTACCAAGATTCATCAAACAAAAAAGGGAAAGGACTCAAATCAATAAAATTATAAAGGAAAAAGGAGGACGTACAACAGACAATGAAAAGGATCATATGAGACTACTATGAGCAAAGGTATGCCAATAAAAGGACAACCTGGATAAAATGGACAAATTCTTAGAAAGGCACAGTCTTTTAAGACTGAACAAGGAAGAAACAGAAAATATGAACAGGCCAATCACAAGCCCTGAAATTGAATCTATGATTTAAAAACTTCCAACAAATTTGCTGTATGACTCAAACAGGGGATCTCTGATGCCTGGGGCCACCATGGGAGATCCCACCCATGAAAAAGGTCATGCAGAGAAGATCTGACAGGCAAAGGTGGATCAGGACTCGAGGGATTCCCTGGACCTACTCGAGGGACCCCAAAACCAAAATCTGTTGGTCTACTGTTTATTATATTATGCCTTTCACCAACTTTTCTGACATTAGCAGGGGGCTATCCCCGACCACCTTTCTCTGAAGAAAATCAACTTAGGGCTCTAATTAATAAGTCTCCTGGTCATAAGAAGAATATTTCTATTCTAACCACTCTGTTAGCATTATAGCTTGCTTGGCAGCTTTATCCATACCCTTGCAACTAATGCACATAATTGCTCACAACTCCCCAGCCATGAAAGGCACAGGAAGATTAAACATTCTAAAAGTTCTAATGAGCATAAAGCCCTTTGAAGGATTAAAAATTATTAGCATAGATAGTACTGGTAAAGGGCTTCATTATTGGGCCAATGCTTGCTGTCAAGTTCCCATATCCCTTATCCATTGTGCACCTGGGAGTGCATTAGTTAATGTAGTTGGAATGTAAGAAAAACAAGTAGTAGCCTTGGTATTAACCACATCAGACCTTTGAGCTAATAAGTTCTTTGTTTGTTGTGACACACTGCACCTTTGCTCTGTGAGAATGTAACTTTATTTAGTACTTTCTGAGGCTGGGAGAAATAAAGAAAAAATACTTTAAGGGAAAACAAGTTTTCTGGCTGATCAACCTTTATCAGAAAAGAGTCATGAAATGTTACCAGGCCACAGGGCCAGACATAACATAAGACCTTTGTTTATAAAAAGGTGTACAGAAAATGTCCTGCTTTCAATAAAGGTAAAATTGATGGAATGTTGAGCTGACTCTGTATCTTTTACTTTGAGAAATGTGTAACTCAGAGTATAAACGTTCCTTTTGAAAATAAAGCTGCGGATCCCACTTCACCAGAGCTCTGGTCTCTGTGTCTTTCTCTCTCTCTCTCTCTCTCGTTTTTCTTTCTTTCTCTCTCTCTCTTTTTTTCAGGCAGATTCCTTGGAGCACAGAGGCTCTCTGAATTAATTTTTGCCTGGGCTTCTAAGACCCAATTGGGAAAGCACCCTGCGTCTTCACCCAGGGGAGAGGGCACCCTACATCTTCACCCCACTGAGAGGGTGCCTGTGGCCTCCGTGAACAGAGCAAGTCCCATGCCAGGGGCTTTATTGGCTGTCTGTGTAAACCAAGGAATATCAGCCTCCTTTTTTCTCTTTATTCTTTCTCCTTTATTCTCTTATCTTTTGACCCTGGGCCATCAGGTTCCAGTTCATTATAAGACCCGTGTTATCTCTATCACTGATGCCATCCTTCCCGAGGGTACCCCTGGATCCTGCTGGGGCTGGACCCTGGAACTCTGACAATCTAGAAGGGTGGGACTCAGAGGGAGATGGGAGAAAGGTTGGGAGGGAGGGGACATGGGGGTACCTATTGCTGATTCTTGTTGAGGTATGACAGAAAATGACAAAATACTGTAAAGGAATTATCCTTCAATTAAAACAATAAAGTGGTGGAAAAAACTTCCCAACAAACAGAAGTCTAGGACCTGTGGCTTCACAGAGAAATTCTATCAAACATTTAGAAAAGAGTTAACACTTGCCCTTCTGAAACTCTTCCAAAAAATTGCAGAGGAAGGAAAATTTCCAAATACATTCTGTAAGGACACTATCACTCTGATACCAAAACCAGACAAAGATACCACACACAAAAAAAATTATAGGCCAGTATCATTGATGAATATAGATGCAAAAACCCTCAAAAAATACAAACAATCCAAATTCAACAATATATTAAAATGATCATACACCATCATCAAGTGGTATTCATCTCAGTGACACAAGGATTTTTCAACATCCAAAAATCAATAAATGTGATATACCACACCAACAAACTGAAGAATGAAAATCATATGATCATCTCTATAGATGCAGAAAAATCTTTTGGCAAAATTCAGCATCCGTTTATGATAAAAAAAAAAATCTCTAGAAAGTGGGCATAGAGGGAACATACTTCCACATAATAAATGCCATATATGACAAACCTACAGCTAACATCATACTCAATTGAGAAAAACTGAAGGCATTTCCTCTAAGATCTGGAACAAGAGAAGGTTGTCCATTCTTGCCACTTATATTCAACAGAATTTAGGAAGTTATAGCTACAGAAATCAGAGAACAAAAATAAGTAATGGGAATCAAAATTGGAAAAGAATGTCACTGTTGCAGATGACATGACCTTATTACATAGAAGACCCTAAAGATACTACCAAAAAACTACTAAAACTCATCAATGAATTTGGTAAAGTTGTAGGCTACAAAATCGATACACAGAAATCTGTTGCATTTTTATACACTGACAATGAAAGATAAGAAAGAGAAATTTAAGAAACAATTACATTTACCATTGCATCAAAAAGAATAAAATACTGAGGAAGAAGTCTAACTAAGGAGATAAAAGACCTGTATTCTGAAAACTATATGATGCTGATGAAAGAAATTGAAGATACAATCAGATGGAAAGACATACTCATGATTGGAAGAATCAATATCTTGAAAACAAATATACCACTGAAGGCAGTCTACAAATTCAATGCAATCCCTATCAAATTGCCAATGACAGTTTTCACAAAACTAGAACAAAAACTTTAAAATTGGTATAGAGACAAAAAAGACCCCAAAGAGCCAAAGCAATGTTGAGAAAGAAAAACGGAGCTGGGGACTCCGGCTCCCTATATTACAAAGCTACAGTCATCAAAACATAAAAATAGATGTAAAGGTGCTCAGCCTTTACAGGCATAAAAATAAATGTGATCAATAGAACAGGATAGAAAATCCAGAAATAAACCCAGGCACTTATAGTCACATATATTTGACAAAGAAGGGAAGACTACACAATGCTGCAAAAACAGTCTCTTCAACAAGTGGGGCTGGGAAAACTGGACAGCTTCTGCTTCACTATGCTAAAGTCTTGATTCTGTGGATCACTACAAACAACAGAAAATTCTTAAGGAGATGGGAATACCATACCATTTTATCTACCTCCTGTGAAACCTCTATGCAGGTCAAGAAGCAACAATTAAATCAGATGTGGAACAACAAACTGGTTGAAAATTAGGAAAGGAGTATGTCAAGGCTGTATACTGCCACTGTCACCCAGCTTATTTAACTTGTATGCCAAGTATATCATACAAAAGACTGGGCTGTATGAAACACAGGCTGGAATCATGAATGCCAGGATCATGGAAACCAGTCCTATCACTTCATGGTAAACAGATGGGGAAACAATGGAGACAGTGGCAGAAATTATTTTCTTGGGCTCCAAAATCACTGCAGATGGTGACTGCAGCCAAGAAATTAACAGAGGCTTGCTCCTTGGAAGAATAGCTATGACAAACCTAGACAGCATACTTAAAAGCAGAGACATTACTTTACAGACAAAGGTCCATCTAGTCAAAGTTATGGTTTTTCCAGTAGTCATGTATGGATGTGAGACTTAGACTATAAAGAAAGTTGAGCACTGAAGAGTTCAATCTTTTGAACTGCGGTGTTAGAGAAGACTCTTGAGAGTCCCTTGGACTGCAAGGAGATCAAACCAGTCAATCCTAAAGGAAATCAGTCCTGAATATTCATTGGAAGGACTGATGCTGAAGCTAAAGGTCCAATACTTTGGCCACCTGATGCAAAGAGCCAACTCATTGGAAAATACCTTGATGCTGGGAAAGATTAAAGGCAGGAAAAGAAGGGAATTCCAGAGGATGAGTTGGTTGGATGGCATCAGCAACTCAATAGACATGAGTTTGAGTAAGCTCAGGAGATGGTGAAGGACAGGGAAGCCTGGTGTGCTGCAGTCCATGGGGTCACAAAAAGTCGGACATGACTGAGCAACTGAACAACAACAACATGCCAAAAAATGAAATTAGATCATTGTTTAACACCATACACAAAAATGAACTGAACATGGTTTAAAGACTTAATGTGAGACTGGAAACAATAAAACTCTCAGAGAAAAATATAGAAAGAACACTCTCTGACATAAATCACAGTAAAATGTCTTTTTTGTACTGTCTCTTAGAATAATGGATAAAAAACAGAAATAAAAAATTGGAACTACTTAAACTCAAAAGCTTTTGCATAGCAAAAGAAACAAAACAAAAAGACAACCTACAGACTGGCATGAAATATTTGCAAATAATGGATTGAGAAGGGATTAGTCTCTAAAACTTGCAAACAGCTCATGATGCTTAACAGCATCAAAACAGAAAACCCAATTAACAAATGGGCAGAACACTCAGACACTTCTCCAGAGAAGACATACAGATGGCCAAGAGTCACATGAAAAGACGTTCAACACTGCTAATCAGTAGAGAAATGCAAACCAAAACTACAATGAGATATTACTGCACATCAACCAGAATGGCCATCATAAAAATCCACAAATGAAAAATGGTGGAGAGGGTTTGGAAAGAAGGCAACCCTCCTAAACTGTTGGGGGGGGGGGGGAATACAGATTGGTAGAGCCACTATGGAAAATAGTATGGATGTTCCTTAAAAAAAAAAAAAAGACTTACCATATGACATTGCAATACCACTTCTGGGCATATATCCAGAGAAAAACCATGATCCAAAAGGTTACATGCACCCCAATATTCATTGCAGCACCATTTACAACAGCCAACACACACAGGCAACCTAAATGACCATCGACAGAGGAATGGATATAGAAGGTGTGGTGCATATGCACAATGAAATATTACTCGGCCATTAAAGAAAATGAAACTATGATATTTGGAGAAACATGGATGGATCTAGATAAAAGAAATGATACAAATTTATTCCAAAATAGGAAAGAGACTCACAGACATAGAGAACAACCTATGGCTGCTGTGGAAAGGCGTGGGGTGAAGGGATGATTAGAGAGTTTGGGATTGAGAGGTGTACACTTCTATATTTAAAAAGGATAACTCACCAGGGACTACTATATAGCACATAGAACTCTATTCAATATTATGTGTCAGCCTTCACCCAAGGGGATTTTTGGGGAGAATGCATATATGTCTATGTATGGCTGAATCTGGGAATTCCCTTGTGGCTCACTGGTAAAGAATCCACTTGCCAATGCAGGAAACACAAGTTATATTCCTCGATCAGGAAGATCCCCTGGAGAAGGAAATAGCAACCAACTCCAGTATTCAGCCTGGGAAATCCCATGGGCAATTCGTGGGGTCTCAAAAGAATCGAACATGATCTAGCGACTGAACAATAACAGCAACATGGCTGAGTCCCTTCACTGTTCACTTGAAAATATCACTATATTGTTAATCAGCTACTATCCAATCAGTTCAGTTCAGTCGCTCACTCATGTCTGACTCTTTGCAACCCCATGAACCAAAGCACACCAGGCCTCCCTGTCCATCACCAACTCCCGGAGTCCACCCAAACCCACGTCCATCAGGTCGGTGATGCCATCCAATCATCTAATCCTCTGCTGTCCCCTTCTCCACCTGCCCTCAATATTACCCAGCATCAGGGTTTTTTCAAATGAGTCAGCTCTTCGCATCAGGTGGCCAAAGTATTGGATTTTTAGTTTCAACATCAGTCCTTCCAATGAACACCAGGACTATTCAGCTTTTGGATAGAATGGTTGGATCTCCTTGCAGTCCAAGGGACTCTCAAGAGTTTTCTCCAACACCACAGTTCAAAAGCATCCATTTTTCGGTGCTCAGGTTTCTTTATGGTCCAACTCTCACATCCATACATGACCACTGGAAAAAACCATAGCCTTGCCTATACGGACCTTTGTTGACAAAGTAATGTCTCTGCTTTTTTTTTTTTTTAATATAAATTTATTTATTTTAATTGGAGGTTAATTACTTTCCAATATTGTATTGGTTTTGTCATACATTGCCTGTGGTGGGTTAATGTTGATGTATGTCTCTGCTTTTTAATATACTATCTAGGTTGGTCATAACTATCCTTCCAAGGAGTAAGCGTCTTTTAATTTCATGGTTGCAATCACCATCTGCAGTGATTTTGGAGCACAGAAAAATAAAGTCAGCCACTGTTTCCCCATCTATTTGCCATGAAGTGATGGGACTGGACGCCATGATCGCAGTGTTCTGAATGTTGAGCTTTAAGCCAACTTTTTCACTCTCCTCTTTCACTTTCATCAGAGACTCTTTAGTTCTTCTTCACTTTCTGCCATAAGGGTGGTATTATCTGCATATCTGAGGTTATTGGTATTTCTCCCAGAAATCTTGATTCCAGCTTGTGCTTCCTCCAGCCCAGTGTTTCCCATGATGTACTCTGCATATAAGTTAAATAAGCAGGGTGACAATATACAGCCTTGACGTACTCCTTTTCCTATTTGGAACCAGTCTGTTGTCTCATGTCCAGTTCTAACTGTTGCTTCCTGACCTGCATACAGGTTTCTCAAGAGGCAGGTCAGGGGGTCTGGTATTCCCATCTCTTTCAGAATTTTCCACAATTTATTGTGATCCACACAGTCAAAAGCTTTGGCATAGTCAATAAAGCAGAAATAGATGTTTTTCTGGAACTCTCTTGCTTTTTTGATGATCCAGTGCATGATGGCAATTTGACCTCCGGTTTCTCTGCCTTTTCTAAAACCAGCTTGAACATCTGGAAGTTAATGGTTCACATATTGCTGAGGCCTGGCTTGGATAATTTTGAGCATTACTTTACTAGCATGTGAGATGAGTGCAATTGTGCAGCAGTTTGAGCATTCTTTGGCATTGCCTTTCTTTGGGATTGGAATGAAAACTGAACTTTCCAGTCCTGTGGCCACTGCTGAGTTTTCTACATGTGCTGACATATTGAGTGCAGCACTGTCACAGCATCATCTTTCAGGATTTGAAATAGCTCAACTGGAATTCCATCACCTCCACCATCTTTGTTCATAGTGATGTTTCCTAACTTCCACTTGACTTCACATTCCAGGATGTCTGGTTCTAGGTGAGTGTGAGTGATAACACCACTAAGATTATCTGGGTCATGAAGATATTTTTGTACAGTTCTCCTGTGTATTCTTTCCACCTCTTCTTAATATCTTCTGCTTCTGTTAGGTCCATACCATTTCTGTCCTTTATTCAGCCCATCTTTGCATGAAATATTCCCTTGCCATCTCTAATTTTCTTGAAAAGATCTCTAGTCTTTCCCATTCTATTGCTTTCCTCTATTTCTTTGCATTGATTGCTGAGGAAGGCTTTCTTATCTCTCCTTGCTATTCTTTCGAACTATGCAATCAAATGCTTATATCTTTCCTTTTCTCCTTTCCTTTTTGCTTCTTTTCTTTTAACAGCTATTTGTAAGGGCTCCTCAAACAGACAAATTGCTTTTTTGCATGTTTTTTTTTTTTTCCCCCCGTGGGGATCGTCTTGATCCCTGTCTCCTGTACAATGTCACAAACCTCTGTCTATAGTTCTTCAGGCACTCTGTCTATCAGATCTAGACCCTTAAATCTATTTTTCACTTCCACTGTATAGTCACAAGGGATTTGATTTAGGTCATACCTGAATTGCCTAGTGGTTTTCCCCACTTTCTTCAGTTAGAGTCTGAATTTGGCAAAAATAAATTCATGATCTGAGCCACAGTCAGCTCCCGATCTTGTTTTTGCTGACTGTATAGAGCTTCTCCATCTTTGGCTGAAAAAAATGTAAACAATCTGATTTCAGTGTCGACCATCTGGTGATGTCCATGTGTATAGTCTTCTCTTGTGTTTTTGGAAAAGGGTGTTTGCTAATGACCAGTGCGTTCTCTTGGCAGAACTCTATTAGCCTTTGCCCTGCTTCATTCTGTACTCTAAGGACAAATTTGCCTGTTACTTCTGGTGTTTCTTGACTTCCTACTTTTGCATTCCAGGCCCCTATAATGAAAAGAACATCTTTTTTTGGTGTTAGTTGTAGAATGTCTTGTAGGTCTTCATAGAACCATTCAACTTCAGCTTCTTCAGCATTACTGGTTGGGGCATAGACTTGGATTACTGTGACATTGAATGGTTTTCCTTGGAAACGAACAGAGATTATTCTGTTGTTTCAGAGATTGCATCCAAGTACTGCATTTCAGACTCTTGTTGACTATTATGGTTACTCCATTTCTTCTAAGGGATACCTGCCCACAGTAGTAGATAAAACAGGCATCTGCATTAAATTCACCCATTCCAGTCCATCTTAGTTTGCTGCTTCCTAGAATGTCGATGTTCACTCTTGCCTTCTCCTGTTTGACCATTTCCAATATGCCCTGATTCATGGACCTAACATTCCAGGTTCCTACACAATATTGTCCTTTTCAGCATCGAACCTTGCTTCTGTCTCCAGGGCCATCCACAACTGTTTTTTTTTTTTTTTGCTTTGGCTCCATCCTTTCATTCTTTCTGGAGTTATTTCTCCACTGATCTCCAGTAGCATATTGGGCACCTACTGACCTGGGGAGTTCATCTTTCAGTGTCCTATCTTTGTGCCTTTTCATACTGTTCATTGGGTTCTCAAGTCAAGAATATTGAAGGCGTTTGCCATTCCCTTCTCCAGTGGACCACATTCTGTCAGACCTCTCCACCATGACCTGGCCATCTTGGGTGGCCCCACAAGGCATGGCTTAGTTTCATTGAGTTAAACAAGGCTGTGGTCCTTGTGATCAGATTGGCTAGTTGTCTGTGATTGCAGTTTCAGTCTGTTTGCCCTTTGATGCCCTTTCTCAGTGCATACCATCTTACTTGGGTTTCTCTTACCTCTTTATTCCAATATCCAATACAAAATAAAAAAGTTTAAATTAAGAATAAAAACAAATGGCATCATGGACTTTTCCCATGACCATTGATTAAATTTACATTCATCTTTTCAAAGTGCTAGAATATTTTCCAAATAAAAGAGAAAACCACATATCATATAAAATGCAAAATTAATGCACACTGTTTAGTTCGCCTTTATCAAGAAGTGTAATAGTAGTCTGCCTTACAAATTCCGTTTTTCAGCATGGATTCAACCTGTAATATCCATGTGCCCAATTTGTGCTTTCTGATATTAGTATTTAGGACTCTATCCTGATTAAACAAAATATGAAAGAAGAACTAAATTTACTGACTTTTGAGGGTGTTTATTATAAGTGACAGTGACAGGTTTTATTTTCTTGGGCTCCAAAGTCACTGTGGATGTTGACTGTAGCCACAAAATTAAAAGAGGCTTGCTCCTTGGAAGAAAGTTGTGACAAAACTAGATAGAGTATTAAAAAACAGAGACATCACTTTGCTGACAAAGGTCCATATAGTCAAAGCTACGGTTTTTCCGATAGTCATGTATGGATGTAAATGTTGGACTACAAAGAAAGCTGAGTACCGAAGAAGTAATGCTTTTGAACTGTGGTGTTGGAGAAGACTCTTGACAGTTCCTTGGACTGTAAGGAGATCAAACCAGTCAATCCTAAAGGAAATCTGTCCTGAATATTCATTGGAATGAATGACGCTGAAGATGAAGCTCTAATACATTGGCCACCTGAAGAAAAGAGTCAGCTCACTAGAAAAGACCCTGATGCTGGGAAACATTGAGGGCAAGAAGAGAAGGGGTGACAGAGAATGAGAGAGTTTAATGGTATCACTGATTCAATGGACATGAGTTTAAGCAAACTCTGGGAGATAGTTAAAGACAGGGAAGCCTGCTGTGCTGCAGTTCATGGGCTCACAGGGTCTGACATGACCTTGTGGCTGAACAACAACAATAACAATCCTAATTACCCAACTCATAAGTAAGTAAGTAAGTGTTACTGGCTCAGTCATACCCGGCTCTTTGCGATCCCATGGACTGTAGCCCACCAGGCTCCTCTGTCCATGAGATTTTCCAGGCAGGGATACTGGAGTGGGTTGCCATTTCCTTCTCCAGGGGATCTTCCCAACCCAGGGATTGAACCCGGGTCTCCTGCACTGCAGGCAGATTCTTTACAGACTCAACTCATAAGGGTGTTATTAAAATCTAGCTGTCCCAAGTAGCTTATCTTCCTGGACTGTAGAAAGGATGATTTTGGCTTGGAAAAGCAGAAGGACTGAAGCAGAAAGGCCTGTGAATTTCTTATATGCAAGTGATTTTCCACATTCTAAAAAAGAAAAGATTCCATTAAGTCCAAATTAACTCATTTAATTAATTTTATTCTTAGATGAGTGGTGGTTATTCACTGATACTCCTCTGTTAAAATTCTAAATAGGATTGCTATGGCCTGCTCCACATGGAACACAACCTTGCCTTACTCAATGACACTCTGAGCCAGACCGTGTAGGGCCACCCAAGACAGAGGGTCATCGTGGAGACTTCTGACAAAATGTGGTCCACTATAGAGGGAATGGCAACCACTTCAGCATTCTTGCTTTGAAACCCCAACTCATTCCAGGTATTCCTCCACAGTATGTGAACCGAAAATTCCAGATATACAAGCTGGGTTGAGAAAAGACAAAAGAACCAGAGATCAAATCGCCAACATCTGTTGGATCATAGAAAAAGCTAGAGAATTCCAGAAAAACATCTACTTATGCTTTATTGACTACACCAAAGCCTTTGACTACAGATCACAAATAAACCATGGAAAATTCTTAAAGAGATGGGAACACCAGACCACCTTACCTATCTTTGGCAAAACCTGTATTCAGGTCAAGAAGTAACATTTAGAACCAGACATGGTACAATGGACTGATTCCAAATTGGAAAAAGAGTACAACAAGGCTGTATATTGCCACCCTGCTTAGTTTATATGCATGGTACATCATGAAAAATGCCAGGCTGGATGAAGCATAAGCTGGAATCCAGATTGCTAGGAGAAATATCAATAACCTCAGATATGTAGGTGACACCTCACTTATGTCAGAAATCAAAGAGGAATTAAAGAGCCTTTTGATGAAAGTGAAACAGGAGAGTAAAAGAGCTGACTTAAAGGTCAACATAAAAAAAAAACTAAGACAATGTTATCCAGTCCCATCACTTCATAGCAAATAGATGGGGAAACAATGGAAACTGTGACAGATGTTATCTTCTTGGGCTCCAAAATCACTGCAGAAAATAACTGCAGCCATGAAATTAAAAGATGCTTGCTCTTTGCTAGAAAAGCCATGAGCAACCTAGACCATGTATTAAAAAGCAGAGATGTTGCTTTGCCAACAAAGGTCAGTCTAGTCAAAGCTATGGTTTTTTTCCAGTAGTTATGTATGGATGTGAGAGGTGGACCATAAAGAAGGCTGAGCCCTGAAAAATTGATGCTTTGCAGTGTGGTGTTGGAAAAGACTCTTGAGAGTAACTTGGACTGCAAGGATATCAACCCAGTCAATCCTAAAGGAAATCAATCCCAAATATTCATTGGAAGGACTTATTGGTGCTGAAACCTGAAGATCCAATATTTTGGCCACCTGATGCAAAGAGCTGACACATTAGAAGAGACCCTGATGCTGGAAAAGATTGAAGGCAGGAGAAGGGGAAGACAATGGACGAGATGGTTGGATGCCATCACCGACTCAATGGACATGAGTATAGCAAGCCCTGGGAGATGATGCTAGATCTGACAGACAGAGTGGCTGATGAGCCATGGATGGAGGTTCGTGACACTGCACAGGAGACAGGAATCAAGACCATCCTCAAGAAAAAGAAATGCAAAAAAGCAAAACGGCTGTCTGAGGAGGCCTTACACATAGCTGTGAAAAGAAGGGAAGTGAAAAGCAAAGGAGAAAAGGAAAGATACACTCATTTGAATGCAGAGTTACAAAGAATAGCAAGGAGAGATAAGAAAGCCTTCCTCAGTGATCAATGCAAAGAAATAGAGGAAAACAACAGAATGGGAAAGACTAGAGATCTCTTCAAGAAAATTAGAGATCCCAAGGGAACATTTCATGCAAAGATGGGCTGAATAAAGGACAGAAATGGTATGGACCTAACAGAAGCAGAAGATATTAAGAAGAGGTGGCAAGAATATACAGAAGAACTGTACAAAAAAGATCTTCATGACCCAGATAATCACAATGGTGTGATCATTCACCTAGAGCCAGACATCCTGGGATGTGAAGTCAAGTGGGCCTTAGGAATCATCACTACGAAAAAAGCTAGTGGAGGTGATGGAATTCCAGTTGAGCTATTTCAAATCCTGAAAGATGAGGTTGTGAAAGTGCTGCACTCAATATGCCAGCAAATTTGGAAAACTCAGCAGTGGCCACAGGACTGGAAAAGGTCAGTTTTCATTCCAATCCCAAAGAAAGGCAATGCCAAAGAATGCTCAAACTACTGCACAATTGCACTCATCTCACATGCTAGTAAAGTAATGCTTAAAATTCTCCAAGACAGGCTTCAGCAATACATGATCCGTGAACTTCCAGATGTTCAAGCTGGTTTGAGAAAAGACAGAGGAAACAGAGATAAAGTTGTCAACATCCACTGGATCATCCAAAAAGCAAGAGAGTTCCAGAAAAACATCTATTTTTGTTTTATTGACTGCCAAAGCCTTTAACTGTGTGGATCACAATAAATTGTGGAAAATTCTGAAAGAGATGGGAATACCAGACCACCTGATCTGCCTCTTGAAAAACCTGTATACAGGTCAGGGAGCAACAGTTAGAAATGGGCATGGAACAACAGACTGATTCCAAATAGGAAAAGGAGTACATCAAGGCTGTATACTGTCACCCTGCTTATTTAACTTATATGCAGAGTACATCATGAGAAACGGTGGGCTGGAGGAAGCACAAGCTGGAATCAAGATTTCTGGGAGAAATACCAATAACCTCAGATATGCAGATGATACCACCCTTATGACAGAAAGTGAAGAAGAACTAAAGAGCCTCTTGATGAAAGTGAAAGAGGAGAGTGAAAAAGTTGGTTTAAAGCTCAACATTCAGAACACTAAGGTCATGGCATCCGGTCCCATCACTTCATGGCAAATAGATGGGGAAACAGTGGCTGACTTTATTTTTCTGTGCTCCAAAATCACTGCAGATGGTGACTGCAGCCATGGAATTAAAAGATGCTTACTCCTTGGAAGGAAAGTTATGACCAAGCTAGACAGCATATTAAAAACAGAGACATTACTTTACCAACAAAGGTCATCTAGTCAAGGCTATGGTTTTTCTAGTGGTCATGTATGGATGTGAGAGTTGCACTATAAAGAAAGCTGAGTGCTGAATAATTGATGTTTTTGAACTGTGGTGTTGGAGAAGACTCTTGAGAGTCCCTTGGACTGGAAGGAGATCCAACCAGTCCATCCTAAAGGAGATCAGTCCTAGGTGTTCATTGGAAGGACTGGTGTTGAAGCTGAAATGCCAATATTCTGGCCACCTTATGTGAAGAGCTGACTCATTTGAAAAAACCCTGATGCTGGGAAAGATTGAGGGCAGGAGAAGAAGGGGATGACAGAAGATGAGATGGTTGGGTGGCATCACCGACTCGATGGACATGGGTTTGGTTGGACTCCTGGAGTTGGTGATGGATAGGGAGGCCTGGCATGCTGTGATTCATGGGTTCGCAAAGAGTCAGACACGACTGAGTGACTGAACTAAACTGGGAGATGATGAAGGACAGGGAAGCCTGGCCTGTTGCAATCCATGAGGTTGCAAAGAGTCGTATTTGACTGAGAGACTGAACAACAACAATACTACTATATAGCTAAAGCAAATGTGTATCGAGTGGTCCATTCACTGATAGTCTCATCTATGACAGTTGAATTATAACCAAGTTTTTCTGATATATATATTTTAATATGCTTTACTTTGTGCTCATATATATAAATTCACAAAGTCTTTTATGACCTTTTCATTGGATATGGATTCCTTTATTTACTATAGACTTTCAGAATGTTCCCGAATTCACTTTGCAAGAAATATACTACAAACTATTGACCTTCTATATGTATTATAGGAAAATTTTCTTAATACTGATTCTGAAAAGCCCTGTCCTTACAACATTACTAACTCTTATAGACTCAGCTTATTCAAGACTTTAATTCTCAATGTACAGCATAAATAGTTAAATTATTGGTTGAATTTTGTCAGAGATAAATTGTTGTGTGTCTCAACATGGAAACCTGGTATATTCTCATGTCCACTTTGCTGGTCAACTAGTAGGTAAGAAAATACATTGAATATAGGCTTTCCAAAGTCCTTGTAGTTTCACTTCAATATTGGTACTTTGAGAAAAGTTTTATAGCAGAAAATAATGTACTTATAAAAAGTACAGTTTTTTTAAAATACTCGGGTCAATAAAATGACTTTCAGGAAATACATCTTATATATAACTATCTCTTGCATTTATAAAATACTTTATAATTTTTCAAAAAATTTTCCAATAAATAACCACATTCAAGCCTGACCTCAAAATTATTAAGTAGAATAGAAATCATTATCACCATTCACTGAAAAGGTATTTGAGAGGGAAAAATAAAATTTATATAAATGATCTGTTTTATGTAAAATGTGTTAATTTGTGACCAAGTCAGGACGATTATCCTGATCTCTTAAGTCCTAATTGGCTTTTCTTTCCACTGTAATGCCTAAAGTGATTGATAAGAATCTACTAGACTAGTGAATAAAATGGCAAACATTTATGTTCATTATGCTATAGGCATTCTCTTAAATCAGAAAGATATTTTCCCTGAAGGACCCTAAGTCTGGTTAACAAAGAGAAATAGTACAATGTAATATATGAATATGTGCTTCCCAGGTGGTGCAGTGGTAAGCAACCCACCTGACAATGCAAGAGGTGCAAGTGATGCCAGTTTGATTCCTGGGTTGGAAAGATTCCCTGGAGAAGGAAATGGCAACCCATTCCATTAATCTTGCCTGGAGAATTCCATGGACAGAGGAACTTGGTGGGCTATAGTCCATGGGGTGGCAAAGAATCAGACACATCTGAGCACACAAAGTGGTACTATATATGAATATAAAGTTTTGTGACAGTTATAAGAGACGGAATGGTGAGAAAAGACCTCATGGAAATGGTAGAGATCTGTTTTTAAGAAAGAGAATTCACATAATCAGAGGCAAGAGTGTTTGACATTTTCAGAGATCACATGATTTTAGCAAAGGCAGAATGCTAAGAATACATAGTGTGAATTCCAAGGAGAGTATGAATCCCATTATAGTAGGAATAGAAAGCAAAAGAAAGCAAACAAAACATAACAAAAACAAAAATAAGTAATATGATACTGAAAAAATAGTGTGGGCGTTTTGGTAGATGGTTTGGATTTACTAGCAAAGGCATTTGGAGTTAATTTGCAGGTGAGTCATGAAGTTTTGAGTAGGAGAGTGAAATTTTATAATGAAGTAGTATTTATAGTCAGGCTTCAACTGTACGTGAACCAAGAACTTTCAGATGTTTAAGCTGGACTTAGAAAAGGCAGAGGAACCAGAAATCAAATTGCCAACATCTGTTGGATCATCGAAAAAAGTAAGAAAGTTAAACAAACAAACAAACAAAAAAGCACACCTACTTCTGCTTTACTGACTATGCAAAAGCCTTTGTGTGGATCACGGCAAAATGTGGAAAATTCTGAAAGAGATGAGAATACCAGACCACCTTACCTGCCTCCTGAAAAAATCTGTATGCAGGTCAAAAAGCAACAGTTAGAACTGGACATGGAACAACAGACTGGTTCCAAATAGGAAAAGGAGTACGTCAAGGCTGTATATTGTCACCCTGCTTTATTTAACTTATATTCAGAGTACATCATGTGGAATGCCAGGCTGGATGAAGCACAAGATGGAATCAAGATTGCAGGGAGAGATATCAATAACCTCAGATATGCAGATGACACCACCCTTATGGCAGACAGTGAAGAAGAACTAAAGAGTCTCTTAATGAAAGTGAAAGAGGAGACTGAAAAAGTTGGCTTAAAACTCAACATTCAAAGAACTAAGATCATGGCATCCAGTCCCATTAGTTCATGGCAAATACTGGAACAACAATGGAAACAGTGAGAGACTTTATTTTTCGGGGCTCCAAAATCACTGCAGATGATAACTGCAGCCAGGAGATTAAAAGATACTTGCTCCTTGGAAGAATAGCTATGACAAACTTAGGCAGCATATTAAAAAGCAGAGACATTACTTTACCAACAAAGGTCCATTTAGTAAAAGCTATGGTTTTTGCAGTAGTCATGTATGGATGTAAGAGTTGGACTACAAAGAAAGCTTAGTGCCGAAGAATTGATGCTTTTGAAGAATGGTGTTGGAGAAGACTCTTGAGAGTCCCTTGGACTGCAAGGATATCAAACCAGTCAATCCTAAAGGAGATCAGTCCTGAATATTAATTGGAAGGACTGATGCTGAAGCTCCAATACTTTGGCCACATGATGCAAAGAACTGACTCATTGGAAAAGATCCTAATGCTGGGAAAGTTTGAAGGCAGGGGGAGAATGGGATGACAGAGGATGAGATGGTTGGATGGCATCACCGACTCAATGGACATGAGTTGAGCAAGCTCTAGGAGTTGGTGGACTGAAGTGAGTATTTATAGAAAGAATAATCTCTTTGCAGTGCATAAAATGGATGATCAGTTTAGAAGTTAAATGAACTTAAAAATAATCAATATTAATAAATATAAGAATAGTATAAAAATCTATGAACAATGACTATGAAACTTTAAATTTATAAACACACCCCATGGCCTTGTCAAAGTACCACCTTTCCAAATAACCTACAAAATTAATTGGGTATGTTCAATGTTTTGTGTAATATAACAACAATAACAGCAACAATAAAACTTGGTTTGCTAACAAAGTATGATTAACACTCAAGGGAAAGTGTACTTTGAAAACTCAAATATGCTGTAATAAGTTACAGAAGCCTTTTTGGGAGATAAAAGGACCCACATAGCAAAAGCATATAGACATACAACTAACATATGGATAGAAGAAAACTGTGGTTGATGTTTTAAATTAGAAGAATACACTTGAGAATTCATTGACTGATTTTGACAGAGGCCTTCTGACATCTCACAAGTTGATTCTAATCACTAGTGATGTGTTATTGGTTATTTTTATATTTAATTTAAAAGTTATGCATATTTTAAGGCAAAGTAGGTAACAAAAGCTTTTAAATTAGTACTACAGGAATCAATAACAATATAATGGAATGAAAGATGATGAAAACTGTTTTCATCAGGAAGAATCACAAAATGTAAAAGTAGAATTTTAGAGGTTTGTAACTTTTCATTGAACAGAATATATAAACTTCCTCATTACAAATGGCCTCTTAAAGGAGGTATTTAACATTTTACCACTGTACTTTGGCCGTTCAGAAACCTAGCTAAGTCTAAAATTGCCAGTAATTCCATAACGTCACCTAGGCCAATCCCTACAAGCCTTTCTGTCAAGAGAACAAGGAACCAAATGGAACTTTGTTTTGGAGGGAGCTCATTGTAGCAATTCTGTAGGCAAAAGCTAGGCAACATAAAAACAGTGTAGCATATTGCATAAGAGCATGAGCTCTGGAGTCAGATTGCCTGCCATTTAATAGCTATGTGACTTTTGGCAGTTTGCTTAGACTCTATGTTACTCAGTTTCTTTGTATATAAAATGGAGAAAAATAAATGTATAATATAGAATTTATTGTATTAGCAAAAATATTAAATCATCACTTATAAAGTGATTATGATAGTATACAGCACACAGTAAATACTCCATAAGTTGTAGCTATTATTATAATATTATTTAGACCTACATTTCCTTTTTTAAAATTAATTTACTTTAATTGAAAGCTAATTACTTTATAACATTGTAGTGTTTTTTGCCATACATGGACATGAATCAGCCATGGGTGTACATGTGTTCCCCATCCTGAACCCTCCTTCCACCTTCCTCCCCATACCATCCCTCTGGGTCATCCCAGTGCACCAGCCCTGAGCCCCCTGTCTCATGTATTGAACCTGGGCTGGTGGTCTATTTCACAAATGATAATATACATGTTTCAGTGCTACTCTCTCAAATCATCCCACCCTTGCCTTCTCCCACCAAGACCAAAAGACTGTTATTTACATCTGTGTCTCTTTTGCTGTCTTGCATATAGGGTCATCATTACCATCTTTATAAATTTGATATTTTAATATACTGCATTGGTGTTTTTCTTTCTAATTTACTTCACTCCGTATAATAGGCTCCAGCTTCATCCACTCATCAGAACTGATTCAAATGCATTCTTTTTAATAGCTGAGTAATATTCCATTGTGTATATGTACCACAGCTTTCTCATCCATTCGTCTGCTGATGGACATCTGGTTGCTTCCCTGTCCTAGCTATTGTAAACAGTGCTGTGATGAACACTGGGATACATGTGTCTCTTTAAATTTTGGTTTCCTTGGTGTGTATGCCCAGCAGTGGGATTGCTGGGTCATATGGCAGCTCTATTTCCAGTTTTTTAAGGAATCTCCACACTGTTCTCCATAGTGGCTGTACTAGTTTGCATTCCCACCAACAGTGTTAGACGGTTTCCTTTTCTCTGTACCCTCTCCAGCATTTATTGTTTGTAGGCTTTTGGATCAGAGAAGGCAGTGGCACCCCACTCCAGTACTCTTGCCTGGAAAATTCCATGGATGGAGGAGCCTGGTAGGCTGCAATCCATGGGGTCACTAAGAGTAGGACAGGACTGAGCGACTTCACTTTCACTTTTCACTTTCATGCATTGGAGAAGGAAATGGCAACCCATAACAGTGTTCTTGCCTGGAGAACCCCAGGGACGGGGGAGCCTGGTGGGCTGCCATCTATGGGGTCGCACAGAGTTGTACACAACTGAAGCAACTTAGCAGCAGCAGCAGACTTTTGGATAGCAGCCATTCTGACTGGTGTGAAATGGTACCTCATTGCGGTTTTGATTTGCATTTCTCTGATAATGAGTGATGTTGAATACCTTTTCATGCATTTGTTAGCTATCTGTATGTCTTCTTTAGAGAAATGTCTGTTTAGTCCTTTGGCCCATTTTTTTATTGGGTCATTTATTTTTCTGGAATTGAGCTGTAGGAGCTGCTTGTATATTTTTGAGATTAATTCTTTGTCAGTTGCTTCATTTGCTATTATTTTCTCCCAATCTGAAGAATGTCTTTTCACCTTGCTTATAGTTTCCTTCGTTGTGCAAAAGCTTTTAAGTTTAACTAGGTCCCATTTGTTTATTTTTAGACCTACATTTCATTGAGTGTTTCACTGGTAACAGTTGACAGGCCATGTAATTACACTCACAAAGCATATGGAATGGGAACTTTCAGTATTTCTGAAAAGTAAACTTTTTCATTGTTCTAGAGATAAATTTAGTGATTACATCAATTATTTCTTTTTATATACCCTTAGGTTTACATCTCTTGTGAAGAGATTGTAAAGAGGTAAATTGAGGTGTCATTATCACACACATATGGCTTTTGCTTACATTCTCATTTAGACACATACAGTTATCAACTTCCAAACAAAAGGCACTTCTAAAATGTATGGAACAGCCAGAACTTATAAACATGACTGATGGTAATACTTTCTGAATTAGATGTTAATTAGTGCCTCTTTTGGTCTTTCCTGGTGGCTCACACAATAAAGAATCTGCCAGTAATGCAGGAGACTCTGGTTCAGTCCTTGGGTCAGGAAGATCCCCTGGAGAAGGGAATGGCTACCCACTCCAGTGTTTTGACCTGGAGAATTCTATGGACAGAGAAGCCTGGTGGGCTACAGTCCATGGGGTTGCAAAGAGTTAAACACAACTGAGCGATTAACACTTTTTTTTTTTTTTGATCCTCATAACTTAGCTTTTAATGATGAATAAACTAAATTAGGACTTCATCCACATTTTCTCCTAAAAGGTGGCTACTTGATACTGCATAACTCCGATTTTGCAAGAAAAATGTAGGATTTATTTCTGTCTTTCAAATATTTTATTATAACACTGATAATATGAGGTTCCTATATACTTATAATCAACCGTGTATTTTTGTTATGTAATAAATCAATATTATAATTTATATATGAGAAAATTCCAAACATTTGTTTACATGTCTCAACTGAAGACTGAGCTGGTTAGATAGAATAATTTCTTATTTCTTAATATGATATATTCTGGTTCATGTTTTTTGGGAACAGAAGTGAAGAATTTCTGGATATCACCTGTAAAGTTGCTGCTATTTAATTATCTAAACACTTTTATTTTTCTTGTACTTATATATTATTTGATGTTTCCAAAATAAATGACAGGATCCGGTAAGAGAATAACTATATTAATGTGGTAAACTGATTTTGTGAATGCAAGAGTAGAAGTTGGAAGAATTTAATTACTTTATGATCTTGTCAGAGGGGCCAGAAACACTATAGGACATAGTGCTTGTGTATTTATATCCCTGGAAGAGTAAATGATCCCATATAATTAGGACTGGATTATAAGGTTTCCTTTCCTTTGGCAGAAATAGTGGATTTAGCAGAATAAAAATATCAGAACCCACTGTGTTAATCAAAATTTGATTTCACTTTTGTTTTTCTATTCTGTAAACCTAGTGGATGACATAATACCTTTGGTTTACTCATACTTTATTATGTTTTTCTGGCTTGGCCTTACGGTATAGGACATTGACAACCCATCCATTCATCCATCCATTCATCTATACCTACATACATTCAATCACATATTCATCCATCAACAAACATTACATTCCTACAACGTGAAAATTACTATGGTATTTGCTGTAATTACAAACATCAATAATAAAAGATGGTACAGACTGACTAGAATGCAGTGTGATGAGCTGTTTGAAAGTATTATTTACAAAGTGCCACATGACCAGAAAGAAGAAGCTACTTAGTTCTACCCAGAGGTGTCAGGCAAGATGTCACAAGAGAAATGACATTTGAATTTAATGTTGAAGAATACATAAGAATTAACTGGTCTGACTTACCTCACAAAGCACAATATTCCTGAGGTCTATTCACCTTGCTACAAATGGAAGAATTCATTTTTTATAGCTGAGTAATATTTTGATGTGTACACATACATACACACACACACACACACAAAGTTAGCCAAAAAGTTCATTCAAGTTTTTCCATGTTACCAAAAGAATCTGTCTGCAATGTGAGAGACCTGGGTTCGATCCCCTGGAGGAGTGCATGGCAACCCTCTTCAGTATTCTTGCCTGGAAAATGCCCATGGACAGAGGAGCCTGGCAGGTTACAGTCCATGCAGTCACAAAGATTTGGACACAACTGAGAGACTTAGCATAGCAAAAAACCTGAATGAACTTTTCAGTCAACTCAATATGTATATACCATATCTTTATCCATTCATCAGTTGGTGGGCGCTTTGGGGGTTGCTTCCATGTCTTGGCTATTGTAAATAGTGCTACTATGAACAATGAGATGTATGTTTCTTTTCAAAGTAGTGTATTCACTTTTTTTTTTTTTCCCCCATATATATACCCAGGAATGGAATTGCTGGCTTATACATTAGTCTTATTTTTAGTTTTTTTTTTTTTTTTTTAAGGAACTTCCATACTATTTTTAACAGTGGCTGCACCAATTTACACTTTCACCAGCAGTGTACAAGGGTTCCCTTTTCTCCATATTCTGGCTAACATTTGCTATTTGTAGATATTTTGATGATAGCCACTGACAGGTGTGAGGTGATAACTCATTGTGGTTTTGGTTTGCATTCCTCTAATAATTTGTGATGCTGAGCATCTTTTGATGTGTTTGTTATCCACATGTATGCCCTCTTTGGAAAAATGTCTGTTCAAGTCTTCTGTCCAATTTTTCATTGGGTTGTTTTTTTGGTAATGAATTGTATAAGCTGTTTGTATATTTTGGATATTAACACCTTGTTTATCACATAATTTATAAATATTTTCTTGCATTCCGTGGGTTGTCTTTTCATTTTGTCAATGATTTCCTTTGCTCTGCAAAAACATTTAAGTTTAATTGGGTCCAATTTGTTTATTTTTGCTTTTATTTCCTTTGCTTTAGGAGAAAGAGCCTCAAAATATTGTTATGATTTATGTCAGAGAGTGCTCTGTCTTTCTAGGAGTTTTATGGTGAATGGATCTAGAGAATTTTATGCTTAGTGATATAACTCAGGCAGAGAAAGATAAATACTGTATCATATCACTTACCTGTGCCATCTTAAATGTAATACAAGTGAATGTATATAATCAGACAGAAACAGACTCACAGATATGGAAAACAACTTAGTGGTTATCAGTGGGGAGAGGGAAAAGTGGAGGGGCACATTAGGAGTACAGGATTAAGAGATACAAACTAATAAGTATAAAATAGGCACAAGGATATATTATATAGCATAGGGAATTACAGACATTGTCTTATAATAACTTTTAATGGAGTATAATCTATAAAAGTACTGAATTACTGTGCTGTACACATGAAGCTAATATAGTATTGTAAGTCAACTATATTTCAATAAAAAAGAATCACTCAGAGAAGGGATTGGAAGGGAATCTGAACACTGAGAAAAATATGAACAAAAATAATAGAGTGAGAATATATGAAATATTTAAGGATGTAGGAGTATTCTGGTACGGCTAGTAGACTAGGACAAGAGGCTGCAGGGATTGAAATTGGAAATTTGGTTGGTATCTTATTTTGAGGGGGTATTCTATCTTTAAGGGTTGTGTATATGCCATGCTAAGGAATAAGAACTGGAGAAACCAACTGAGAATCAGAGAAGTTAGAAAAAAATAAGAAGGTTACAGAAAATATAATTGTTACATGAAGTTTCAAGGAAAGAAGAGTCAACAGGATCAAAAATTGAATATTAGCCCATGTTTATGTGGGAAGGAAATAAAGACCACATATAGCCATCAATAGCACTCAGGCTGTTTGTTCAATAAATTATGATTACATAAATAAATGAATAAATACTGAATTGTTCTTGTAAGACTACTGAAATGGAATCTTAACTATAGTCCATAGTAGCATGATTCTATTTGAGTTCAAATAATATTGTAATAAAATAAATTATATCTAAATCCTTGAATTCAAACTACATATGGAATATTATTTAAGTGTTGAAGTTTCTGTATCTTTCCCCCCAATAGTTAACTTCTCAATATTCACAATGGAGAATTCAACCTACTCACCACTGATAGATGCTGAGTTGGAGAAACATAGTCAGGTCCATGTTCCATTGAGAAACTCACTGTTTCAGGCTCAAGGGCAATTGGCTAAAAGCAAAAGTGAAAATCCCATGAAATATAAAGCCTAATGTGCTATAAAAAGGAAGCCAAGATTGTTAAAGAAGGCCCAGACATCTTTATCAGCTTTTTAATATATTTGTGGAAAAAAATCAGATCATAAACACTGCACATGTACAATGATGATTGTACAAACAGTTAACATTTACTGAGTACTTCCTATATGTCTGGCATTATTCTATGTTAATTCTGACTGTCACAACAATTTCAAGGCAGGTACTGTTCCCTAGCACATTTAACAGATGAGGAGACCAAGGTCAGAGAATTAAATTAACTTGGCCAAAGTCACACAGGTAGTAAGTACTGGAGTTGGGATTTGAACTCAAGTAGTTTGGTGCTGGATCCCACACGTTCAGTCACTAAAGAAAGTGAAAGCAAAAGTCTCTCAGCTGTATTTGACAATTTGTGACCCCATGACTATACAGTCCATGGAATTCTCCAGGCCAGAATACTGGAATAGGTAGACGTTCACCTTCCCAGGGGATCTTTCCAACCCGGGGATCGAATCCAGGTTTCCTGCATTGCAGGCAGACTCAATCACTAAACTAGACTAATAAATATAGAAGTCTAAATTTGTATTATAAAGATAATAATAGATTTATTTATTTAACAATCTTAATATAAAACTACATGCTAGGTTCTATTTTTAGGTCCTTATGACTATTAAATCTCTTAGTAGTGTCATATTAATATTGTTTTACTTAATATGGATATTTGGAGAAATATACTATATACAAATATGTTGGAAAATCTTAAATTTCATTCTATTCCTGGGTAGAAATGCGAGATTAGTACAATTCAAAAAGTGGGTACAAGTGGAAAGAAGAACTTGTCAAAAATGGGGCATTTGTATGTGTGAAAAATCGACTAGAGGGTATAGAGTTAGATTAGAAAATCAACTAGAGGGTAACTAGATTAGAACATCAACTAGATTAGATTATACCTATTACCACTTCAAAGCTGAGTATATTAACATCTAACATTATATGAAAAGCCTTGATCTTAACACAGTCTGAACACATCAGTTCATATCAGAATTAACAGCACTAAAAATTGTCAACGATAATATTATGAAGCAGATAATATTTGTCTCAGGTAATTTCCAATTACCTTTTCTTTTCACTTTTTTCCAGTATTAATTTCCTATGTCTTTTAGCATTCTTTGATGCATGGCATTTGGAGCCAGTGATTTTGAGTCCTGGCTCTGATTTTATAAGCTGTGTACCTTTGGGAAAATTAAACTCTTTAGAAATTAAACCCTAAAAATTAAACTGAATACCCTTTCCTTATTTGTAAAATGAAAGTGCTAGTCACTCAGTTGTATCCGACTCTTTGTGACCCCATAGACTGTAGCCCGCTAGGCTCCTCTGTCCGTGGATTTCCTAGGCAAGAATACTGGACTGGGTAGCCATTCCCTTCTCCAGGGGAATCTTCTCACCCAGGAATCAAACCCAAGTCTACATTACAGGAAGATTCTTTACCATCTGAGCCACCAAGGATGTCCCTATTTGTAAAATATGGATACTATTAATATCTTCCTCACATGGCTGTTGTAGAGATTGAATGAGATAATGCAAATAAAGTATTTTGTATGTGGGCTTCACAAACTCTAATACTTATCAGTATTTGTCTTCAGAATATGAAAGAGATCACCAAATATCATGTGTCAAGTAATAAAAAATGTTGGTGGGATCCTTGATGTAAAAATTGGGGAGTAAAATTTAAACATGCTTTTGTGAATTCAAGTCCATTTTCCTTGCTGAGTGAGTACCCATGACTTTAGAGTATTTCACTGAAAACTAACACAACCATAATGCATGTATAAAAAATAATTTTAAACTTTGTTGATTCTTTCCTACTTTGAACATTAGCTAGTACTGTGCTTTAACTTAGTTCTTAAAACTATCCTCAGTCATTTAGCATAATGTTAGTTAAATTCTATCATACTTGTTGAAATTAACAGTTATAGTGACAATATCCCCTTTTAATTCTTAGCAGGGTTTCTCAAGAGAAAGTCTAAATGTGGATTGATTAGAGATAATTTGATAGGCTGAATACCCTTTAAACAGCTGAAATTAAAATTCATGGGTTATTGTTTTGACAAAGAAATCTCAGAAAGAAAAAGTAGCATTTCAACCATAATTTAATCAGATTTGATAAATTGTAGCCATGAACTAAAAATTGACTAAAATATAGTGAGAGAGTTGAAGACAGAAATTCACAGTTTTTACTACTCTGAGGTTGAATACTAAGAATAACACAGGTGACACTGGCCCTCAAGATGCAGGTGGATGCAAGAAAGGGACACTAACTTTAAATAGTGGAGTGGGCTACATTTTACCTTATTTCAGCTCAGTACAAAAGGGTCTTTCTGCACTTCAGATTTCTTTTGACTTATGTTGAAATAAATAATATGGTTTTAAAATCAAATTTCAGGTTTGTGTATGAATTGGAAAAAGTCAGAAAGGATATGCAATATATGGTTAACAGTGACTACTTCTGGGGAAAGGACTTTCATTT
Source organism: Bos indicus (assembly GCF_029378745.1). Taxonomy (NCBI): domain Eukaryota; kingdom Metazoa; phylum Chordata; class Mammalia; order Artiodactyla; family Bovidae; genus Bos; species Bos indicus. The sequence continues at coordinate 73,417,359 of NC_091789.1, forward strand.
TTTACTTCCTACAACTTAAAAAATAATGTTGCAGTAAATAAAATCATTTGAATATAAACTCTAAAGTCTAATTTTATTTGATAAGGAATAAAATAACTCATATACAGGCTAGAAACAAAGCATTTTAAATCTTAGTGTGCCATATGCAACTGTATACTATTATATATTATATGATATATAATATTATATATTATATACAAAACATTTTATAAGTTTCATATTATAGCATATTACCTAATATCTTTATTCCACATACTATACCATATAATACAATAGTATATACCATATAATATATATAATTGGATTATAACAACAAAAATAAGCAGATATGTTTTTCCCTTATAGTAGCAGTACAATTTCAAGACTATAGATTAGTGCTTAAACATTTGTGGTTTTCATTTGGTTAGCTGACAAATATGTTTTTCTTAAAAAAAGAGCTATTTTTTCCCCTTTGCTTTAAATCTATTATGTTAACTAAGAGCATAGTATAGTAACACTATAGTACTAATAAAAGTTAACAAAATTCAGCATTTTTTTCATAATAGCTTGTTTCAATGTTAGTTTCTAAATTTTATCAGACATGTAATATAATCAGTTACCAAAAATGTGCTTAAAGAGACAGTTTTGAAATCAGTATTGATGATATTTTAGTAAAAAGACACAGAAAACATTTTAAAAAGAACAAGCGATTTCTTGAGACTAGGAACTAGAGAGTTTTCACAAATCAACCGCTAATATTTCAAGGACAGAAACCATATGGTATTTATTTTTGTTCCTTATTCCTAGCCCATAGTTCAGTTCAGTTCAGTTGCTAAGTCATATCCAACTCTGTGACCCCATGGACTGCAGCATACCATACTTCCTTGTCCATCACCACCTCCCAGAGCTTGCTCAAAGTAGGGGCTCCATAAATGTTTGTTGAACTAAACAATAAAGTCAAGAAATGTAGATACACTGGTATAAAAGTAATTCATCATAAGAGTTAGGAATACTACAAGAAAGAAAAGTGCCATAAGAGTCAGGAATACTACAAGAACTTCTAATAATAGAAAATTAAAAAAAAAAAAATCTTGCAGTGAAATCTGAAAGAGAGCACCAACACCATATGGGTGCACAGAAAATGCTAAATGTTAATATATGTGTATATGAGAATGATATCCAAACAAAATTTAAGAGCTGACACGAGATGACAACCTAAATTTATCTCTTTGTAAATAAGAAGACACAGAGATAACATGCAAATCACTCAAGTTCATGCAGCAAAAGATATTATAAAGATAAAAATTCTAGTTACTACATATTCTGAACCAAATATGACACATGGTTTCACAAAGAGTAAATGAATGCTACACAACAGATAGGATGTGTTAAGTACCAAAAAAGTACCAAAACGATGTTACAGGAATCAAACTAAAGCAATTTTTTTTTTCAGAGAAGTGATATATTGTAGTTAAGAATTGTTATCCAGAAATTCAATCCCATTCAGATACTTTTGGCGTGTAAATTTGAGTAAGCTATTCAATGACTGTGTATCAAGTGTTTTTGTCTATAAAATAGGGATATACTAACACATATATATGGAATTTAGAAAGATGTTAATGATAACCTTGTATGCGAGACAGCAAAAGAGACACAGATGTATAGAACAGTCTTTTGGACTCTGTGGGAGAGGGAGAGGGTGGGATGATTTGGGAAAATGGCATTGAAACATGTATAATATCATGTAAGAAACGAATCACCAGTCCAGGTTTGATGCAGGATACAGGATGCTTGAGGCTGGTGCACTGGGATGACCCAGAGGGATGGTACGGGGAGGGAGGTGGGAGTGGGATTCAGGATGGGGAACACGTGTATACCCATGGCAGATTCATGTTGATGTATGGCAAAACCAATACAATATTGTAAAGTAATTAGCCTCCAATTAAAATAAATAAATTTATATTAAAAAATTCCAAGTAAATATTCTAATGCTTTACTTCTTAATAGGCTGTAGGCTATTTTTATAGTACTTACTTCACAACAAATTACTTATGTTCATACTTTCCCATATTAAACTAGAAATTAAAAAATAAATTATTTTCAGAATTGATTTTTAAATGTACAAATATTGTATAGAGATAACTATGGTTTCTGAAAAAAAATGTAGCTGTGTGACTTAATTGCCTTTGAAATAGAAACAATTGTAAATCTATAAATATTTATATTAGATAAACAAGCATGGTAAGCTTGTACAGAAATAAAATAAAGAAAAACATGGGGTGAGTTTAAAAGAAAGAAATACTTTGCCTCAAATCAGAGTGCTCCAGAGAATGAATAAAACAACTTTTTCACTCATTGACTTATTCTTTGATTTTTCCAGTAATTCTGTTTTGAGTATCCACTATGTGCATTGCAGGTAGATTATTTACCAGCTGAGATACCTGGGAAATCCAACTTTCCTAAATTTCTACTATTTTAATGAATGATTATGTGGAATATGGGAGTTTTCCTTTAGTTTTTAATAATCATCATATACACGATATTATAACAAAAATGAAGTTATTGGGTTAGTTAGTTCAGTGGCTCAGTTGTGTTGACTCTTTGTGACCCCACACCAGGTGTGAAGCATGCCAGGCTTCCCTGTCCATCACCAACTCCCAGAGCTTGCTCAAACTCATGTCCATTGAGTCAGTGATGCCATCCAAATATCTGCTCCTCTGTTGTCCCCTTCTCCTGCCTTCAATCTTTCCCAATATCAGGGTCTTTTCCAATGAGTCAGTTCTTCACATCAGGTGGCCAAAGTATTGGAGCTTCAGCTTCAGCCTCAGTCGTTTCAATGAATATTCAGGACTGATTTCCTTTAGAATGGACTGGTTGGATCTCCATGACGTCAAAAGGACTCTCAAATGTCTTCTCCAACACCACAGCTCAAAAGCATCAATTCTTCAGCGCTCAGCTTTCTTTATAGTCCAACTCTCACATCCATACATGACTACTGGAAAAACCATAGCTTTGACTAGATGGACCTTTGTTGGAAAATTCATGTCTCTGATTTTAATATGGTGTCTAGGTTGGTCATAGCTTTTCTTCCAAAAAGCAAGCGTCTTTTAATTTCAAGGCTGCAGTCACCATCTGCAGTGATTTCGGAGCCCCAAAATAATGAAGTTTCTCACTGTTTCCATTGTTTCCCCGTCTATTTGCCATGAAGTGATGGGATCAGTTGCCATGATCTTAGTTTTCTGAATGTTGAGTCTTAGGGCGGCTTTTTCACACGTCTCGTATACTTTCATCAAGAGGCTCTTTAGTTCTTCATAACTAAAGAAGCAATCTCGATTCCAGTTTGTGCTTCATGCAGCCCACCATTTCGCATGATGTACTCTGCATATAAGTTAAATAAGCAGAGTGACAATATACAGCCTTGTTGTAGCCCTTTCCAAATTTGGAACCAGTCAGTTGTTCCATGTCCAATTCTAATTGTTGCCTTTGACCTGAATACAGATTTCTCAGAAGGCAGGTAAGGTGGACTGGTATTCCCATTTCTTGAAGAATTTTCCACAGTTTGTTTTCATCCACACAGTCAAATGCTTTGGTGTAATCAAGAAAGCAGAAGTAGATATTTTTCTGGAACTCTCTTGGTTTTCCTATGATCCAACGGATGTTGGCAAATTGATTTCTGGTTCCTCTGCCTTTTCTAAATCCAGCTTGAACATCTGAAAGTTCTCTGTTCACATACTGTTGGACCCTGGTTTGGAGAACTTTGAGCATAACTTTGCTAGCATGTGAGATGAGGTCAATTGTGTGGCTGTTTTAACATTTTTTAATATTGCCTTCCTTCAGGATTGGAATAAAAACTGACCTTTTCCAGTCCTGTGGCCACTGCCAAGTTTTCCAAACTTGCTAGCATATTGAGTGCAGAACTTTCACAGCATCATCTCTTCGGATTTGAAATAGCTCAACTGAAATTCCATCACCTCCACTAGCTTTGTTTATAGTGATGCTTCCTAAGGCCCCCACTTGACTTCGCATTCCAAGATATCTGAGTCTAGGTGAGTAATCATACCATCATTATTATCTGGGTCATGACATTTTTTTTTGCATGGCTCTTCTGTGTATTTTTGCACCTCTTCTTAATATCTTCTGCTTCTGTTAGGTCCATACCATTTCTGTCCTTTACTGTGCCGATCCTTGCTTGAAATGTTCCCTTGGTATCTCTAATTGTCTTGAGGAGATCTCTAGTCTTTCCCATTCTACTGTTTTCCTCTATTTCTTTGCATTGATCACTGAGGAAGGCTTTTTTATCTCTCCTTGCTATTCTTTGGAACTCTGCTTTCACATGGGTATATATTTCCTTTCTTCCTTTGCCCTTAGCTTGTTTTCTCAGCTATTTGTTAGGCCTCCTCATACAATCATTGTGATTTTTGCATTTCTTTTTCTAGGGGATGGTCTTGATCACTGCTTCCTGTACAATTTCATGAACCTCCATTCATAGTTCTTCAGGCACTCTATCAGATCTAATTCCTTAAATCTATTTGTCACTTCCACTGTATAAGGGGTTTGATTTAGGCCACACCTGAATGCCCTAGTGGTTTTCCCTACATTCTTCAATTTCATTCTGAAGTTTGCAATATGGAGTTCACGATCTGAGCCACAGTCAGATCCCAGTCTTGTTTTTGCCGAGTATATAAAGCTTCTCCATCTTCAGTTGCAAAGAGCATTATCAATCTGATTTCGGTATTGACCATGTGGTGATGTCCATGTGTAGAGTCATCTCTTGTGTTGTTGGAAGAGGGTGTTTGCTATGACTAGTTCCTTCTCCTGGAAAAACTCTGTTAGCCTTTGCCCTGCTTCATTTTGAACTCCAAGGCCAAATTTTCTTGTGACTCCAGGTATCTCTTGACTTAATACTTTTGCATTCCAGTCCCCTATGATGAAAAGGACATCTTCTTTTGGGGGGTGTTAGTTCTAGAAGGTCTTGTAGGTCTGTATAGAACTGTTCAACTTCAGCTTCTTCAGCATTACTGCTTGGGGGCAAAGATTTGGATTACAGTGATACTGAATCATTTGCCTTGGACTTGAACAGAGATCATTCTATCATTTTTGAGATTGAACCCACGTACCACATTTTAGACTCTTCTGTTGACTAAGAGGGCTACTTCGTTTCTTCTAAAGGATTTTTGCCCACAGTAGTAGATATAATGGTCATCTGAATTAAATTTGCCCATTCCAGTCCATTTTACTTCACTGATTTCTAAGATGTTGTTCACTCTTGCCAGCTCCTCTTTGACCACTTCCAATTTACCTTGATTAATGGACTTAAAATTCCAAGTTCCTATGCAATATTTGTCTTTACAGCATAAGACTTTACTTCCATCACCAGGGACATCAACAACTGGGTGTTGTTTTCACTTTGGCTCTGTCTCTTCATTCTTCCTGGAGTTATTTCTCCATCCTTCTCCAGTAGTATATTGGGCACCTACCAACCTGGGGAGCTCATCTTTCAGTTTCATATCTTTCTGCATTTTCATACTGTTCATGGGGTTCTCAAGGCAGGAATACTGAAATGGCTTGCCATTCCCTTCTCCAGTGGACCACATTTTGTCAGAACTCTCCACCATGATCCGTCTGTCTTGGGTTGCCCTTTATGGCATGGCTCAAAGTTTCATTGAATTAGATAAGGCTGTGGTCCATGTGATGAGTTTGATTCATTTTCAGTGATTGTGGTTTTCATTCTGTCTTCCCTCTGATGGAGAATGATAAGAGGATTATGGGAGCTTCCTCATGGGAGACTGACTGGGGGAAACTAGTTCTTGTTCTGATGGGCGGGACCATGCTCAGTAAATCTTTAGCTCAATTTTCTCTTGATGGGTGGGGCTGTGCTCCTTCCCTGTTGTCTGGCCTGAAACCAAACTATTGTGGAGGTAATGATAATGGCGTCCTCCTTCAAAAGGTTCCATTCATGTACTGCTGAACTCAGTGCCCCCAACCCTGGAGCAGGCCACCACCAACCCATTCCTTTGCTGGAGACTCGTGGACACTCACAGGTAAGTCTGAGTCAGTCTCTTGTGGGGTCACTGCTCCTTTCTCCTGGGTGCACAAGGTTTTGTTTGTGCCTTCAAGAGTCTGTTTCCTGTGTAAGTTCTATAATCAAATCCCACTGCCCTCCAAAGTCAAATTCCCTGGGGGTTCTCTATCCCTTTGCCAGATCCCCAGGTTGGGAAATTTACTGTGGGTCCTGTAACTTTCTTAACAGTGCGAGAATTTATTTGGTGTAATTGTTCTACAGTTTGTGGGTCGTCTGCTCTGCAGCTCTATGGTGGGGTTAATGACAACCTCCTCCAAGAGGGCTTAGGCCACAAGCTGTGTGACCCAGGTCTGCTGCACCCAGAGCCCCTGCCGCTACAGCAGGCCACTGCTGACTCATAGCTCCACAGGAGACACTCAAACACTCAAAGGCAGGTCTGGCTCAGTCTCAGTAAATGTTATTAATTATTATTCTTGACAAAGAATAATTATTAAAAGTTTCATGGAAGATATTATTAAATGGGTTTAAAATGTTGATAAGAACTTAAAAAAGTATAAATTACTGAGAGTAGTTTCAGCAGGAGGCAGCATAAACAACAGCATAAATGGAAAAGGCAGTAGTTTACCTATGATGGTGAATTTACTTTATTTGCCAGCTGGGATAAAACAAAAGAAAACAAAACTATGGTGTATGACATTAGGAATGTTAGGTCAGTCCTGAAATGTATGACAGAAAAAACAAAGCTTCTTTTAGTCTCTTTAAAAAGATAAAATATTTTTTTTTAACTTTTCAAGGTATTTTATTGGCTTACTCTAGACTCAGGTAAAATTACTGTTCTGTTAGTGCATGAATGCTCAGTCATTTTAGTCATGTCTGACTCTGTGATACCCTATGGACTACTACCTGAGAGAGTGATACTATTTTATTTGCCACATCAGGACTTTCTTTGACTTCAAGATTGTCAAAATGAAAATCAGCTGTTTACTTTAAATTTTTCTGCAGGTATGCAAATCATTAAACTTTGCATAATTTAGCTAAATTTAAAATACACAACTTAAGTGGGATCCAGAGACAGAAATATTGGATATTTAAATACATAAAACAAAGTTGCATAAAAAACATAAAAGATAAATCAACAAATTTCCATCCCTACAATTCTAATCACAGAATTCAAGTACCAATATTTGCCTGTTCCACAACATGACTTTCCTCTTTCTAGCTTCTTAACCAGCTTTTAATTCTTGATATTTCCTCTGGAAATTTCAGTTGGACTCTCAGTGCTGCCAATATTTTTTATGCCTGATTTCTGTTCCCTCAAAAGCACTTCCAAACATTTACTTTTCTTTTCAAGCCATTTAAACAACTCCTATCACTCTCAATTGTAGAACGTGGCCATGCTTTGTGAAGATATACCAACATAATCTTTGCTGATTCAATAGTATGTTCTACTTTGTGAAAAATATGAATAAACACCCATATTTTCTTAAATCCTAACACTGGGTAAGTACACAAATGGGGAAGCCTATTTTGGTTGCTATTATATTATGTAAAGATTACATCAAAAGCTAATAAACCTGCCTTGTAAACAAACATGAAAATTCTTGAGCCATATGTGCCTACTTTCTTTCCTTCTTAATGCTTTAAATATCCTACATCTACTCTGTTAATCAGACTGTATGATTCCTGTAGTACTGAAAAAAGAGACTTCTCTAATTTTCTTCACATTTTTATATCATTTTAAAATCTAACATTTCTAACAGCTTTATAACTGCAACTAAAAGCATTCATATTTAATGAAAGAGAGCAGCTAGTTGACACAATTTCTGCCAATGAATCTGATATAAATATTTTTTAAATCCTCAAATATCAGCCCCTTACTGTGTCCAAAAATGTATACTTACAATAAAGACAGCTTTCACTTTAAATAAGTAGAATATTAGATACCATGGCTTCTAATGGTATATAATACCATTATATACCAATATTTTCATTTTCAAAATCTCAAAATAGGCATGAGATTATTAAAAATATTTCAAATTTGGCTTTGTACATTACCTTGGGTCTGAAATTCTCTTGTGACTTAGTTAATAACTTTGTTTTGGCATGCTATTCTTCTTCAGTTGAAGAAGAATGGGGTTTCCCTGATAGCTCAGGTGGTAAAGAATCCGCCTGCAGTGCAGGAGACCCCAGTTTCATTCCTGGGTCAGAAAGATCCGCTGGAGAAGGGAAAGGCTACCCACTCCAGTAATCTTGGACTTCATTTGTTACAGCTGGTAAAGAATCCACCTGCAATGTGGGAGACCTGAGCTTGATCCCTGGGTTGGGAAGATTCCCTGTAGAAGGGAAAGGCTGCCCACTCCAGTATTGTGGCTTGGAGAATTCCATGGACTCTATAGACCATGGGTTCACAAAGAGTCAGACAGGACTTAGAAACTTTCACTTTCACTTCTTCAGTTAATATAGTTTAGACTGATACAAGCATAGAGACCTACAAAAATTCCTGCTTTCAATAAAGCAATGAGGAAATTAGAAAAAAAATGATCAGAATAACTTTTCAGAACTCTGGAAAGTAACAAAAGGTTTGCAGCAATGATTAAGAATTTATTCAAGAAAACCGGTGGAATCTCACTAAAAATAGCAAGTTTTGTGACATTTTCACTTGTCCTCGTCTCATTTCACTTGTCAATGGTAAACAAACAGTCTGAAATTATGATGAAACCCATATCTTAGTACCCTCTAGAGGAGGCAAAACAAAGATGGAACTCCTTCAAAGTCCCATTCCCAAAGAAGTGTCACTAATTAACCTGTCTGATCGCTTCACGAAATATTACACTCACAAGACTATTTTTATTTTACTTGACTAAGAGTTTGCTCAGGGTGAAACTGTTTCTGTGAGGTATCTGTAGAAAATAATTAGAAGCAATATTTAAAATAAGAGTTATGAGAGATGATAAACTAACCAAAGAGTTTTAAAGGAAAAACTAATGAATGAGATATTCATAATGGCTTCAATAAATCCAAACAGGTATGCAGGTCAAGAAGCAAAAGTGAGAAGCAGACATGCAACAAGAGACTGGCTCAAAATTGGGAAAGGAGTTTGTCAAGGCTGTATATTATCACCCTGTTTATTTAACTTATATGCAGAGTACATCATGTGAAATGCCAGACTGGATGAATCACAAGCTGGAATCAAAATTGACGGGAGAAATATAGATAACCTCATATATGCAGATGACCCTGATTCTGGAAAAGACTGAAGGCAGGAGGAGAGGGGGATGACAGAGAATGAGATGTTTGGATGGCATCACTGACTCAATGGACATGAGTTTGAGCAAACTCAGGGAGACAGTGAAGGACAGGAAGCCTGGCATGCTGCAGTCCATGGAGTTACAAAGAGTGAGACATGAATGAGCAACTGAATAAAAGCAACAAAACTCTAATATAATTAAGCAAATCATTTTTCTTTTCTGAGCCTCATCCTTTTTTTATATAAAATGAGACGGTTGGAACAGATGATCCCTTTCCCCTTTCAGTGATAGTATTTTATAATTTGTATAGGATGCACTTTATAAATAGATCAAAGGTTTTCTTCAGCATTTCCATTCTATCTTTTGTAAACTTTACAAAGTTAAGGTAAATATATTCTTTATGCACCTGCCCCATGACTGCTGTGCCCCATGGTTTCTTGGTACAGCTGGAAACAGAAAATATTTAACAATCTATAAAATACTTCTATGGTAGTACTACTTCAATATCAGGATATTTTATAATTTCCTGAAAATGCACTATTAAGTTCAGTATTATATAACAAGAAATACAGATGTGGAAGGCTGAATGCCTTTCAGTCTGTCATAGAATTTTATTTTTTTTCTGTCCTAGGGTACAGGCTGCATTGACTGGAATCTGATGAGGTGGGTCACAGGCATGGACAATATCTATAAAGTCCATTCTGGTGTTAATAAAAGGAGAGCTGTTTTCTTTCATGTCCTGGATGACATTAGGGAAATTTTTTATTCTTTATTAATTATAATATGAATAAGTAAATTTAAATAATGAAATTAGAAATGATCTTATTTCAACAACCTAAAGTTATATGGGAAGTAAATACTAATAATAATTACTGTACTTTAGAGTATCTACTATCTGTCAGACACTGTATTTGGAACTATTCCTCAGAATAGAGAAAAGTTGCAGATAGTCTCACAGAAGTAAGGGATGTATCCTTGGCCACAAAGATAGTAATTATAGAGGGAGGAGCTAAGATGGCGGAGGAGTAGGACGGGGAGAACACTTTCTCCCCCACAAATTCATCAAAAGAACATTTAAACGCCGAGTAAATTCCACAAAACAACGTCTGAATGCTGGCAGAGGACATCAGGCACCCAGAAAGCAACCCAAGTCTTCGAAAGGAGAGAGAAGAAATACAGCACCACTCACCAGAACACCGACACAAGCTAACCTAACCAAGAAACCTTGACAAGCCACCTGTACAAACCCACACAGAGTGAGGAAATGCCACAATAAAGAGAACTCCACAAACTGCCAGAATACAGAAAGGACACCCCAAACTCAGCAATTTAAACAAAATGAAGAGACAGAGGAATACCCAGCAGACAAAGGAACAGGATAAAAGCCCACCAAACCAAACAAAAGAGGAAGAGATAGGGAATCTACCGGATAAAGAATTCCAAATAACAATAGTGAAATTGATCCAAAATCTTGAAATCAAAATGGAATCACAGATAAATAGCTTGGAGACAAAGATTGAGAAAATGCAAGAAAGGTTTAACAAGGACCTAGAAGAAATAAAAGAGAGTCAATATAAAATGAATAATGCAATAAATGAAATTAAAAACACTCTGGAGGCAACAAATAGTAGAATAACAGAGGCAGAAGACAGGATTAGTGAATTAGAAGATAGAATGATAGAAATAAATGAATCAGAGAGGATAAAAGAAAAACGAATTAAAAGAAATGAGGACAATCTCAGAGACCTCCAGGACAATATTAAACACTACAACATTCGAATCATAGGGGTCCCAGAAGAAGAAGACAAAAAGAAAGACCATGAGAAAATACTTGAGGAGATAATAGTTGAAAACTTCCCTAAAATGGGGAAGGAAATAATCACCCAAGTCCAAGAAACCCAGAGAGTCCCAAACAGGATAAACCCAAGGCGAAACACCCCAAGACACATATTAATCAAATTAACAAAGATCAAAAACAAAGAACAAATACTAAAAGCAGAAAGGGAAAAACAACAAATAACACACAAGGGGATTCCCATTAGGATAACAGCTGATCTTTCAATAGAAACTCTTCAAGCCAGGAGGGAATGGCAAGACATACTTAAAGCGATGAAAGAAAATAACCTACAGCCCAGATTATTGTACCCAGCAAGGATCTCATTCAAATATGAAGGAGAAATCAAAAGCTTCTCAGACAAGCAAAAGCTGAGAGAATTCAGCACCACCAAACCAGCTCTCCAACAAATACTAAAGGATATTCTCTAGACAGGAAACACAAAAACAGTGTATAAACTCGAACCCAAAACAATAAAGTAAATGGCAACGGGATCATACTTATCAGTAATTACCTTAAATGTAAATGGGTTGAATGCCCCAACCAAAAGACAAAGACTGGCTGAATGGATAAAAAAACAAGACCCCTACATATGTTGTCTACAAGAGACCCACCTCAAAACAGGGGACACATACAGACTGAAAGTGAAAGGCTGGAAAATGATTTTCCATGCAAATAGGGACTAAAAGAAAGCAGGAGTAGCAATACTTATATCAGATAAAATAAACTTTAAAACAAACGCTGTGAAAAGAGACAAAGATGGTCACTACCTAATGATCAAAGGATCAATCCAAGAAGATATAACAATTATAAATATATATGCATGCAACACGGGAGCACCGCAATATGTAAGGCAAATGCTAACAAGTATGAAAGGAGAAATTAACAATAACACAATAATAGTGGGAGACTTTAATACCCCACTCACACCTATGGATAGATCAACTAAACAGAAAATTAATAAGGAAACACAAACGTTAAATGATACAATAGACCAGTTAGACCTAATTGATATCTATAGGACATTTCATCCCAAAACAATGAATTTCACCTCTTTCTCAATGCACATGGAACCTTCTCCAGGATAGATCACATCCTGGGCCATAAATCTAGCCTTGGTAAATTCAAAAAAATAGAAATCATTCCAAGCATCTTTTCTGACCACAATGCAGTAAGATTAGATCTCAATTACAGGAGAAAAACTATTAACAATTCCAACATACGGAGGCTGAACAACACGCTGCTGAATAACCAACAAATCACAGAAGAAACCAAAAAAGAAATCAAAATTTACACATACACTAATGAAAATGAAAACACAACAACTCAAAACCTGTGGGACACTTTAAAAGCAGTCCTAAGGGGAAAGTTCATAGCAATACAGGCATACCTAAAGAAACAAGAAAAAAGTCAAATAAATAACCTAACCCTACACCTAACCCTACACCTAAAGCAACTAGAAAAGGAAGAAACGAAGAACCCCAGGGTTAGTAGAAGGAAAGAAATCTTAAAAATTAGGGCAGAAATAAATGCAAAAGAAACAAAAGAGACCATGGCAAAAATCAACAAAGCCAAAAGCTGGTTCTTTGAAAGGATAAATAATATTGACAAACCATTAGCCAGACTCATCAAGAAACAAAGGGAGAAAAATCAAATCAATAAAATTAGAAATGAAAATGGAGAGATCACAACAGACAACACAGAAATACAAAGGATCATAAGAGACTACTATCAACAATTATATGCCAATAAAATGGACAACGTGAAAGAAATGGACAAATTCTTAGAAAAGTACAACTTTCCAAAACTGGACCAGGAAGAAATAGAAAATCTTAACAGACCCATCACAAGCACGGAAATTGAAACTGTAATCAAAAATCTTTCAGCAAACAAAAGCCCAGGTCCAGACGGCTTCACAGCTTAATTTTACCAAAAATTAAGAGAAGAGCTAACACCTATCCTGCTCAAACTCTTCCAGAAAATTGCAGAGGAAGGTAAACTGCAAAACTCATTCTATGAGGCCACCATCACCCTAATACCAAAACCTGAAAAAGATCCCACAAAAAAAGAAAACTACAGGCCAATATCACTGATGAACACAGATGCAAAAATCCTTAACAAAATTCTAGCAATCAGAATCCAACAATACATTAAAAAGATCATACACCATGACCAAGTGGGCTTTATCCCAGGGATGCAAGGATTCTTCAATATCCGCAAATCAATCAATGTTATACAGCACATTAACAAATTGAAAAATAAAACCCATATGATTATCTCAATAGATGCAGAGAAAGCCTGTGACAAAATTCAACATCCATTTATGATAAGAACTCCCCAGAAAGCAGGAATAGAAGGAACATACCTCAGCATAATAAAAGCTATATATGACAAACCCACTGCAAACATTATCCTCAATGGTGAAAAATTGAAAGCATTTCCTCTAAAGTCAGGAACAAGACAAGGGTGCCCACTTTCACCATTACTATTCAACATAGTTTTGGAAGTTTTGGCCACAGCAATCAGAGCAGAAAAAGAAATAAAAGGAATCCAAATTCGAAAAGAAGAAGTAAAACTCTCACTGTTTGCAGATGACAGGATCCTTTACATAGAAAACCCTAAAGACTCCACCAGAAAATTACTAGAACTAATCAATGATTATAGTAAAGTTGCAGGATATAAAATCAACACACAGAAATCCCTTGCATTCCTATACACTAATAATGGGAAAACAGAAAGAGAAATTAAGGAAACAATTCCATTCACCATTGCAACAGAAAGAATAAAATACTTAGGAATATATCTACCTAAAGAACCTAAAGACCTATATATAGAAAACTATAAAACACTGGTGAAAGAAATCAAAGAGGACACTAATAGATGGAGAAATATACCATGTTCATGGATTGGAAGAATCAATATAGTGAAAATGAGTATACTACCCAAAGCAATTTATAGATTCAATGCAATCCCTATCAAGCTACCAACGGTATTCTTCACAGAGCTAGAACAAATAATTTCACAATTTGTATGGAAATACAAAAAACCTCGAATAGCCAAAGCTATCTTGAGAAAGAAGAATGGAACTGGAGGAATCAACCTACCTGACTTCAGGCTCTATTACAAACCCACAGTTATCAAGACAGTATGGTACTAGCACAAAGACAGAAATATTGATCAATGGAACAAAATAGAAAGCCCAGAGATAAATCCACGCACATATGGACACCTTATCTTTGACAAAGGAGGCAAGAATATACAATGGATTAAAGACAATCTCTTTAACAAGTGGTGCTGGGAAAACTGGTCAACCACTTGTAAAAGAATGAAACTAGAACACTTTCTAACACCTTACACAAAAATAAACTCAAAATGGATTAAAGATCTAAACGTAGGACCAGAAACTATAAAACTCCTAGAGGAGAACATAGGCAAAACACTCTCCGACATACATCACAGCAGGATCCTCTATGACCCACCTCCCAGAATACTGGAAATAAAAGCAAAAATAAACAAATGGGACCTAATTAAACTTAAAAGCTTCTGCACAACAAAGGAAACTATTAGCAAGGTGCAAAGACAGCCTTCAGAATGGGAGAAAATAATAGCAAATGAAGCAACGGACAAACAATTGATCTCAAAAATATACAAGCAACTCCTACAGCTCAACTCCAGAAAAATAAATGACCCAATCAAAAAATGGGCCAAAGAACTAAATAGACATTTCTCCAAAGAAGACATACAGATGGCTAACAAACACATGAAAAGATGCTCAACATTACTCATTATCAGAGAAATGCAAATCAAAACCACTATGAGGTACCATTTCACGCCAGTCAGAATGGCTGCGATCCAAAAGTCTACAAGCAATAAATGCTGGAGAGGGTTGGAGAAAAGGGAACTCTCTTACACTGTTGGTGGGAATGCAAACTAGTACAGCCACTATGGAGAACAGTGTGGAGATTCCTTAAAAAACTGGAAATAGAACTGCCTTATGATCCAGCAATCCCACTGCTGGGCATACACACTGAGGAAACAAGAAGGGAAAGAGACACGTGTACCCCAATGTTCATCACAGCACTGTTTATAATAGCCAGGACATGGAAGCAACCTAGATGTCCATCAGCAGATGAATGGATAAGAAAGCTGTGGTACATATACACAATGGAGTATTACTCAGCCATTAAAAAGAATACATTTGAATCAGTTCTAATGAGATGGATGAAACTGGAACCTATTATACAGAGCGAAATAAGCCAGAAAGAAAAACACCAATACAGTATACTAACGCATATGTATGGAATTTAGAAAGATGGTAACAATAACCCTGTGTACGAGACAGCAAAAGTGACACTGATGTATAGATCTGTCTTATGGACTCTGTGGGAGAGGGAGAGGGTGGGGAGATTTGGGAGAATAGCATTGAAACATGTATAATATCATGTATGAAACGAGTCGCCAGTCCAGGTTCGATGCACGGTACTCGATGTTTGGGGCTGGTGCACTGGGACGACCCAGAGGGAGGGTAGGGGAGGGAGGAGGGAGGAGGGTTCAGGATGGGGAAGGCGGGTACACCTGTGGTGGATTCATTTCAATATTTGGCAAAACTAATACAATATTGTAAAGTTTAAAAATTAAATTAAATTAAAAAAAGATATTTTTTAATAATGTTTTTATAATTTTTTATATATTTTTTATAATTATAAGGACAATATTGAAATCAAAGTTTAAGTAGTTCTAAAGATTATGATCTTATTATAGACTATATCAGGGGTTCTAAAATGTATGGACCCTAGATTGTAATCATCAGCATCAGGTCAGGAGCTGTTAAAAATGCAAATTCTTGGACCAAACTTCACACATACTGAATGAGAAAGTATGGGGTTGGCTCCAGCATTTAAGCTCATAAAGAACTGTTCTCAACCAAAATGACACATATCAGCCAAAAAGAAGGGATTAGGGAAAAAAAAGCTTTCTTACAGAATGCAATTCACACAGAGCATACAGGAAATACAGGGAAATTATAAAAATCAGTAAATAAATAAAGGGAGAGATTATCGATACAGCATAGTCATGAATAAACTCTTCATAAACAAATTAAATTTAGGCTAGTTTTTGAATTACCCAAGATAATCTTCAGTATCTTCATACTGCCTTTGATGTGTACACTATCTCTATTTTAATATTTTATAATGCTTCAGTAGTTTGATATTTAATTGTATATAATAGGCTTCAGTTCAGTTCAGTCGCTCAGTCGTGTCCGACTCCTCTTGACCCCATGAATCGCAGCACACCAGGCCTCCCTGCCCATCACCAACTCCCGGAGTTCACTCAGATTCACGTCCATCGAGTAAGTGATGGCATTCAGCCATCTCATCCTCTGTCGGCCCCTTCTCTTCCTGCCCCCAATCCCTTCTAGCATCAGAGTCTTTTCCAATGAGTCAACTCTTCGCATCAGGTGGCCAAAATACTGGAGTTTCAGCTTTAGTATCATTCCTTCCAAAGAAATCCCAGGGCAGATCTCCTTCAGACTGCACTGGTTGTATCTCCTTGCAGTCCAAGGGACTCTCAAGAGTCTTCTCCAACACCACAGTTCAAAAGCATCAATGCTTCAGCACTCAACCTTCTTCACAGTCCAACTCTCACATCCATACATGACCACAGGAAAAAACATAGCTTTGACTAGACGGACCTTTGTTGGCAAAGTAACGTCTCTATATGCAATCTAGGTTGGTCATAACTTTCCTTCCAAGGAGTAAGCGTCTTTTAATTTCATGGCTGCAGTCACTATCTGCAGTGATTTTGGAGCTCCCCAAAATAAAGTCTGACACTGTTTCCACTGTTTCCCCATCTATTTCCCATGAAGTGATGGGATCAGATGCCATGATCTTCGTTTTCTGAATGTTGAGCTTTAAGCCAACTTTTTCAGTCTCCACTTTAACTTTCATCAAGAGGCTTTTTAGTTCCTCTTCACTTTCTGCCATAAGGGTGGTGTCATCTCTATATCTGAGCTTATTGATATTTCTCCCGGCAATCTTGATTCCAACTTGTGTTTCTTCCAGTCCAGCATTTCTCATGATGTACTCTGCATCAAAGTTAAATAATCAGGGTGACAATATACAACCTTGATGTTCTCCTTTTCCTATTTGGAACCAGTCTGTTGTTCCATGTCCAGTTCTAACTGTTGTTTCCTGACCTGCATACAGGTTTCTCAAGAGGCAGGTCAGGTGGTCTGGTATTCCCATCTCTTTCAGAATTTTCCACAGTTTAGTGTGATCCACACAGTCAAAGGCTTTGGCATAGTCAAAAAAGCAGAAATAGATGTTTTTCTGCCACTTTCTTGCTTTTTCCATGATTCACCGGATGTTGTCAATTTGATCTCTGGTTCCTCTGCCTTTTCTAAAACCAGCTTGTACATCAGGAATTTAACAGTTCACGTATTGCTGAAGCCTGGCTTGGAGAATTTTGAGCATTATTTTACCAGTGGGTGGGATGAGTGCACTTGTGCGGTAGTTTGAGCATTCTTTAGCATTGCCTTTCTTTGGGATTGGAATGAAAACTGACCTTTTCCAGTCCTGTGGCCACTGCTGAGTTTTCCAATTTTGCTGGCATATTGAGTGCAGCACTTTCACAGCATCATCTTTCAGGATTTGGAATAGCTCAACTGGAATTCCATCACCTCCACTAGGTTTGTTTGTCGTGATGCTTTCTAAGGCCCACTTGACTTCACATTCCAGGATGTCTGGCTTTAGGTCACTGATCACACCATCATGATTATCTGGGTTGTGAAGATCTTTTTTGTATAGTTCTTCTGTGTATTCTTGCCACCTCTTCTTAATATCTTCTGCTTCTATTAGGCCCATACCATTTCTGTCGTTTATCGCGCCCATCTTTGCATGAAATGTTCCCTCGGTATCTCTAAGTTTCTTGAAGAGATCTCTAGTCTTTCCCATTCTGTTGTTTTCCTGTATTTCTTTGCATTGATCGATGAAGAAGGCTTTCTTATCTCTTCTTGCTATTCCTTGGAACTCTGCATTCAGATGCTTATATCTTTCCTTTTCTCCTTTGCTTTTCGCTTCTCTTCTTTTCACAGGTATTTGTAAGGCCTCCCCAGGCAGCCATTTCGCTTTTTTGCATTTCTTTTCCATGGGGATGATCTTGATCCCTGTCTCCTGTACAATGTCATGAACCTCAGTCCGTAGTTCATCAGGCACTCCATCTATCAGATCTAGGCCCTTAAATCTATTTCTCACTTCCACTGTATAATCATAAGGAATTTGATTTAGGTCATACCTGAATGTCTAGTGGTTTTCCCTACTTTCTTCAGTTTAAGTCTGAATTTGGTAATAAGGAGTTCATGATCTGAGCCACAGTCAGCTCCTGGTCTTGTTTTTGCTGACTGTATAGAGCTTCTCCATCTTTGGCTTCAAAGAATATAATCAATCTGATTTCAGTGTTGACCACCTGGTGATGTCCATGTGTAGAGTCTTCTCTTGTGTTGTTGGAAAAGGTTATTTGCTATGACCAGTGCATTTTCTTGGCAAAACTCTATTAGTCTTTGCCTTGCTTCATTACGTATTCCAAGGCCAAATTTGCCTATTACTCCAGGTGTTTCACAACTTCCTACTTTTGCATTCCAGTCCCCTATCATGAAAAGGACATCTTTTTTGGGTGTTAGTTCTAAAAGGTCTTGTAGGTCTTCATAGAGCCATTCAACTTCACCTTCTTCAGTGTCACTGGTTGGGGCATAGAGTTGGATTTCTGTGACACTGAATGGTTTGCCTTGGAAATGAACAGAGATCATTTTGTCGTTTTTGAGATTGCATCCAAGTACTGCATTTCGGACTCTTTTGTTGACCATAATGGCTACTCCATTTCTTCTGAGGGATTCCTGCCCGCAGTAGTAGATATAATGGTCATCTGAGTTAAATTCACCCATTCCAGTCCATTTTAGTTCACAGGCTTATGAAAGAGATTATTTCTTATTTTTACATTGTTAAACATATGTACTGTATTAAAACAGAGTTATTTCATTAATCCCTATTGTATTAATATATAGTCTCCTTCACCAAACTAAAAGAGAGTTAAACAAAGCAATTCCTTTTATAATATATTATAAGGGATCATCAACTTGTTCACATTTTATAGTGGAACTATTTTTAACATAGTATAGTTATTTTTAAATGGAAACCATGAATATTATATTCCAGGTAGATTTTTTATAAATTGTGTAGAATTTGTAAGTCATCAAACTTCTCTGATGGAAGTTGATGCTCGGGTGATACCCATTGAAGTAGAATTCAAAATACAGTTCAATAGCAGAACAATACGAAAGGAGCATGCAGAATATTAAGCTGACACTGCATTAATCAGGTGATCCAATGTTATCTAAGAGCCTAGTTTAAACACATGGAAAGTCCAACCAGGCCTTTCATCTGGCAATGTGAGTTCTCACAGTATCAGAAAGACTGAAAGGCCCAGTAAACGTAGTTTTGTTCTTGGCAGTGTCATCGAGTTCTGTGATTAGTTTCCTCCCCATTTTGCCTTAAAGAGAGGAAAGACTTGTCAAAAATAGAGGAAAGTATTGGACGTACTCAAAGAAATTTACATATTTGGGGTTATCACTGGGTCTAGAATTTAAATACTACCAACCACTTTGAATATTTTTAAGCTAGAGAACTCCAAAACTCTTTAGTGATACCTGGTGTACCTGGGGATACTTGAAGATACAGGGAAAATTTTTCCTTCTTCCTGGAGAGTCATTTTTATTCCATGTAAGTCACTATATTGTTTTTATATGACATATATGACTTGGACATATAATTGACACTAATTAATAATAACATGATAGTAAATAAATTTTCATATGATCCCTGGAAACTTTTCATGATACTCCAAGACTTGGGGTGGAGGAGTTATATTTACTTCCATCTACCTAAGGGCATTCTGGGCAGAAAACGTGAGAAGCTCTGAGTCATGGGAGTTCCCTCAGTATTTGCAAATAAGCAAAAATACTGTATTAAGTTAACTCTCTGATTTTCCATTGTGAAAATTGATGTATTGAAAAAATCATACATTGTTATGTATGTATGATTTACCTCTTAGGTAAATAAAAATTTACCTAAGAGGGTTTTCAAGAATTTTTCAAGGTACTATCACACAATGGAAAGGACAATACACATGGAACCTAATAATCTGGGTTAGAAGTAGGAAAACTGATCTTACTTTCAGCCGTGTCATGAAATTTGCTATAGAACACAGCACAAGGTTTTAATCGGTTTGATATTTAGAGAAACTGGGGTATAGTATTCAGGAACATGGGCTCTGTGGTCAGTTCAGTTCAGTTCAGTCGCTCAGTCACGTCCGACTATTTGTTACCCCATGAACCGTGGCATGCCAGGCCTCCCTGTACATCACCAACTCCCAGAGTTCACCCAAACCCATGTCCATAGAGTTGGGGATGCCATCCAAATATCTCATCCTCTGTCGTCCCCTTCTCCTCCTACCCTCAATCTTTCCCAGCATCAGGGACTTTTCAAATGAGTCAGCTCTTAAAATTAGGTGGCCAAAGTACTGGAGTTTCAGCTTCAACATGAGTCCCTCCAGTGAACACCCAGAACTGATCTCCTTTAGGATAGACTGGTTGGATCTCCTTGCAGTCCAAGGGACTCTCAAGAGTCTTCTCCAACACCACAGTTGAAAGGCATCAATTCTTTGGCGCTCAGCTTTCTTCACAGTCCAACTCCCACATCCATACACGACCACTGGAAAAAGCATAGCCTTGACTAGATGGACCTTTGTTGGCAAAGTAATGTCTCTGCTTTTAATATGCTGCTTGCCTTGGTCATAACTTTCCTTCCAAGGAATAAGTGTCATTTAATTTCATGGCTGCAATCACCATCTGCAGTAATTTTGGAGCCCAGAAAAATAAATTCAGCCACTGATTCCCTACCTATTTGCTATGAAGTGATGGGACTGGATGCCATGATCTTAGTTTTCTGAATGTTGGGCTTTAAATCAACTTTTTCACTCTCCCTTTTCACTTTCATCAAGAGGCTTTTTAGTTCCTCTTCAATTTCTGCCATAAGGGTGGTGGCATCTGCATATCTGAGGTTATTGATATTTCTCCCAGCATCTTGATTCCAGCTTGAGCTTTCTCCAGGACTGTGTTTCTAATGATGTAGTCTGCATAAAAGTTAACTAAGGAGGGTGACAATATACAGCCTTGACATACTCCTTTTCCTATTTGGAACCAGTTTGTTGCTTCATGTCCAGTTCTAACTGTTGCTTCCTGTCTTGCATACAGGTTTCTCAAGAGGCAGATCAGGTGGTCTGGTATTCCCATCTATTTCAGAATTTTTCACAGTTTAGTGTGATCCACACAATCAAAGGCTTTGGCATAGTCAAAAAAGCAGAAATAGATGTTTTTTTCTGGAACTCTCTTGCTTTTTTGATGATCCAGTGGATGTTGGTAACTTGATCTCTGGTTTCTTTGCCTTTTCTAAAACCAGCTGGAATATCTGGAAGGTCATGGTTCACGTATTGCTGAAGCCTGGCTTGGAGAATTTTAAGCATTACTTTACTAACGTTTGAGATGAGTGCAATTGTGAAATAGTTGGAGCACTCTTTGGCATTTTCTTTCTTTGAGTTTGAAATGAAAACTGACGTTTTCCAGTCCTGTGGCCACTGTTGATTTTTCCAAATTTTCTGGCATATCGAGTGCAGCACTTTCACAGCATCATCTTTCAGGATTTGAAATAGCTCAACTGGAATTCCATCACCTCCACTAGCTTTGTTCGTAGTGATGCTTTTCTAAGGCCCACTTGACTTCACATTCCAGGATGTCTGGCTCTAGGTGAGTGTGAGTGATCACACCACCGTGATTATCTGGGTCATGAAGATCTTTTTTGTACAGTTCTTCTGTGTATTCTTGCCACCTCTTATTTATATCTTCTGCTTCTGTTAGGTCCATAGCATTTCTGTCCTTTATTCAGCTCATCTTTGCATGAAATATTCCCTTGCCATCTCTAATTTTCTTGAAAAGATCTCTAGTCTTTCCCATTCTGTTGTTTTCCTCTATTTCTTTGCATTGATCACTGAGGAAGGCTTTCTTATCTCTCCTTGCTATTCTTTGGAACTCTGCATTCAAAAGGGTATATCTTTGCTTTTCTCCTTTGCTTTTCACTTCCCTTATTTCACAGCTATTTGTAAGGCCTCCTTATACAGCCATTTTATTTTTTGCATTTTATTTTCTTGGGGATGGTCTTTATTCCTGTTTCCTGTACAATGTCATTAACCTACATCCATAGTTCATCGGCCACACTGTCTATCAGATCTAGTCCCCTAAATCTATTTATCACTTCCACTCTATATTCATAAGGGATTGATTTAGGTCATACCTGAATGGTCTAGTGGTTTTTTCCACTTTCTTCAATTTCAATCTGAATTTTGCCATAAGGAGTTCATGATCCGATCCACAGTCATCTCCCAGTCTTGTTTTTGCTGACTGTATAGAGCTTCTCCATCTTTGGCTGCAAAGAATATGATCAATCTGATTTCGGTGTTGACCATCTGGTGATGTTGATGTGTACAGTCTTCTCTTGTGTTGTTGGAAGAGGGTGTTTGCTATGACCAGTGCATTCTCTTAGCAGAACTCTACTAGCCTTTGCCCTGCTTCATTCTGTACTCCAAGCCCAAAGTTCCCTGTTACTCCAGGTGTTTCTTGACTTCCTACTTTTGCATCCCAGTTCCCTATAATGAAAAGGACATCTTTTCTGGGTGTTAGTTCTAGAAGGTCTTGTAGGTCTTCATAGAACTGTTTAACTTCAGCTTCTTCAGCTTTACTGGCCAGGGCACAGACTTGGATTACTGTGATATTGAATGGTTTTCCTTGGCAAAGAACAGAGATCATTCTGTTGTTTTTGAGATTGCATCCAAGTACTGCATTTCGGACTCTTTTGTTGACCATGATGGCTACTCCATTTCTTCTAAGGGATTCCTGCCCACAGTAGTAGATATAATTGTCATCTGAGTTAAACTCACCCATTCCAGTCCATCTTAGTTCACTGATTCCTAGAATGTCGATGTTCACTCTTGTCATCTCCTCTTTGACCACTTCAAATTTACCTTGATTCGTGGACCTAACATTCCAGGTTCCTATGCAATATTTCTCTTTACAGCATTGAAACCTGCTCTCATAACAATCCCATTCACAACTGGGTGTTGTTTTTGCTTTGGCTCCATCACTTCATTCTTTCTGGAGTTATTTCTACACTGATATCCAGTAGCATATTGGGTACCTACTGACCTGGGGAGTTTGGCTTTCAGTGTCCTATCTTTTTGCCTTTTCATACTGTTCATGGAGTTCTCAAAGCAAGAATACTTACGTAGTTTGCCATTCCCTTCTACAGTGGACCACATTCTGTCAGACCTCTCCACCATGCCCTGGCCATCTTTGGGTGGCCCCACAAGGCATGCCTTAGTTTTGCTGAGTTAGACAAGGCTGTGTTCCATGTGATCAGATTGGCTAGTTGTCTGCAACTGTAGTTTCAGTCTATCTGCTCTCTGATCCCTTCTCTCAGTGCCTACCATCTTACTTGGGTTTCTCTTACCTTGGACTTGGGGTCTCTCTTCACAGCTGCTCTGTGGTCAAATTAAGTTAAATTATTTTTTCATATTAATTTATTTTAATTGGAGGCTAATTACTTTACAATATTGTAGTTGTTTTATCCATACATTGACATGAATCAGCCATGAGTGTACATGTGTTCCCCATCCTGAACTCCCCTCCCACCTCCCTCCCCATCCCATCCCTCAGGGTCATGCCAGTGCACCACTTAGCAATTTAATATCTCTGTGACTTTGGGCAGTTTAATTAGCATCTGTCATTGGTTGAATTGTTTCCCTGCAAAAGGCATGTTAAGGTCCTCACACCTCATACCTGTAAATGTGACCTTATTTAGAAAGAGGGTCTTTGCAATGTAATCCAGTTAAGATGAGGTCATACTAGATTAATGTGGGTCTTAAATTTTCACTAACTAATATCTTTATAAAAAGAAACATTTGGTGACAGACAGACATACAGGGGGAAGGCCATGCAATGATAGAGGCAGAGGCTGGAGTGATGCCACTAGGAAAGATTCTTCCCTAAAGCCTGCAGATGGAGCATAGCCTTGTCAGCACTTTGATTTTGAACCCCTAGCCCCTTGAACTGTGAGAATACATTTCTAATTGTTTTAAATGTTTCAATGTGTGGCAACTTTTATGGCAGCCCTAGGAAACAAAAAAGGACAGCCTGTGTGGCCCAGATGATAAAGAATCTGCCCGCAATGAGTGAGACCCAGGTCCGATCCCTGGGTTGGGAAGAACCCCTGGAGAAGGGCTGGCTACCCACTCCAGTATTCTTGCCTGGAGAATTGCATGGACAAAGAAGCCTGGCAGGCTACAGTCTGTGGGGTTGCAAAGAGTTGAACACAACTCAGTGACTAACACACTAGGAAGCAAATACAATATTTTGTAAATTGAGTTCTCTTATCTGCAATGGTATTTATGTTTCACTCAGTTATTGTGAGGATTAAATGGCATAATGCATATGAAGTATGTATAATTTTTTATCAAATATTAGCTCCAATTATTGCTGGTTGGCACATTTGTAAATGAAATAATACTTCTGACTCAGATTATTACACCCTTTTGTAGTGATGATCAAATGAGAGACTTGATGAAAAAATACTAGAGTGGTAATATACTCTAACAGATTTCTAGTTTTATTTAATACTCTATATTTACTTTGGAGTTGTAATTAGATTTCAATCCTAGAAAAAAAATTAGAAATCAACCTTTGTTATAAAATACCTGGAAAATATTTTCTCAGTATTTAATGAAAGAGTATGGAGATATTAAACATCTTTATTAACCTCTTATTGAAGTCTCAGGAAAGGAATATAACTCAAGCAAACTAGTTTTAAACACCCATAAAATAAATTAGCTGCCAAAGGAAAGGATAGAGCCAGAAGTTCAACACTTCTAAACTATTTTACATAAAATACAAGTAAATAAGTCAATTTGATTAAAGTCCTAAATGATAGATTAATTTGTATTTTCAATTCTAATTGAAACTTGCATATTTTGAATTTAAGGTGGCGTGTAATTAGAGAAATGGACAAAAATTAAAATCACCATTGCTTTCTTATTTTTGCTACCCTCATACAATAGCAACCCTTTAAAATATGAGAGATCTGAACTCACTAAGTATTAAAATTAGGTGTGAAAAAAGTGAAAGTGGGTTAGTCATGTCTGACTCTTTGCAACCCCATGGACTTCTCCAGGACAGAATACTGGAGTCGGTAGCCTTTCCCTTCTCCAGGGGATCTTCTCAAAACAGGGGTCAAACCCAGGTCTCCTGCATTGCAGGCAGATTCTTTACCAGCTGAGTCACAAGGGAAGCCCAAGAATACTTGTGTGTAGCCTATCCCTTCTCCATCAGATCTTCCTGACCCAGGAATTGAACCAGGGTCTCCTGAATTGAGGGCAGATTCTTTACCAACTGACCTATCAGGGAAGCCCAAAATTAGATAGTTATTATACTTAATTATTTAGTGAATTTAGTGTTTAAATTATAATTGCTTATTTTGAAGTTAGTCAAGATAATAAAAATGAAAAAAAAAAAGTGTTTAAATGGCTTTGCCAAATAAAGAGCAAACCAATCTCCATAAGAGAAAATACTATAAACCAAAAATATTTAACCAAGTATCCTGTCAATAGATCAACTAGTTTTAAGAAATTGACTGTACAAAAGTAGGAAATATCCATAGATTTTTGGTGATGCATTTCTTTTACCAACGTTGTTTTTACAATTCTGTTTATTATGAAAGTTCAGTATAACTCTATGGGAAATGCAGTAGATACATTACTTTAACAAAACTACTTGATCACTATGTCTTTTTTTTCAAATTGAGCTCTATGTTGTTTTAAGTAGATAGATTAGTGTATGGCTTGGCAATGAGAGAAATTCGAATATAAATTTAATGATACAAATATTCCAAAGGAAAATATATTCAGAAAAACTGAATTCTCAATTTTATTCTATTATGAAATTATTTTACTCTGTTTTACCAGGAGCTAAACCAAAGAAGCTTCCTAACTCATTACTATGTAACACATACATCCTTTGTTCAATGTGATCAAACTAAGAAGGTTGTTTGAAGAGAACATTTACATTGAAAAAGTAATCTAGGTCTCTACTGTTAGTTGAGAATGTACTCGATTAACTTTCTTTTCCTTTACCTTCTATTCCCTATAAAATGAAAATGAAAATACACAAAATGCTGGGTCCAGGAAAATAAAAATTCAAGGTATAAAATATGCACATGCAATCTAAACTCTGGGCTTCCCAGGTGGCTCAGTAGTAAAGACGTTTATTCTTTGGAAGGAAAACTATAAAAAACCAAGAGAGTGCACTGGACTTCTCAGGTGGCACTAGTGGAAAAAATCTGCCAGGAAACATGGGTTCTATCCCTGGGTAGGGAAGATCCCCTGGAGTAGGAAATGGCAACACCCTCCAGTATTTTTGCTTGGAAATCCCATGGACAGTGGAGCCTAGAAGGCTACAGTCCATGGAGTCACAAAGAGTCAGACATGACTGAGTGACTGAGCACACATAATCTAAAATCTAATATCCATTAGAGTTTTGCAAACAAACTTTTTCTGATTTAATTAAGCAATGTTTAGTACATGGAAATTTCATGCTTAATTTTCAAAGGACCAAATTAGATATTTAGTAAATATATTAATGGGTTCAGATTTAATACCAAGGTTTTCTCTAAATGTAGATGAAAATGTTGAAACGTGTAGCTCTTATCTAATACCTGCTTAAAATTAATTTTGATTTGGTTTTTCAGGTATCTCTATGGGATAGTGCCAGAATCAGACCTTTTTCTTATTCTTTATGGTACAAAGGAGGAATACATATTGGTCCCAAATAATAACAAATCCATTCTAACTAAAGAATTACTCCCATTAGGACTTCAACATGCCATTTAGAGCACAGTTGAGGTGTCAATTGAGCATTTTATCATCAAAGGCAATTTCCTAGGTAATTAATGATCTTTTCATCCTTTGACAAAGATTATGTTTATGTCAACCTGCTGTGATTTTGACTCCATTCCCTCATCACAGGAGATATCTGGTAATGTCTGGAGAATTTATGGTTGTCACAGATGGGGAGATGCTATTAGCATTAAATGGACAGAGGCTAGAAATGTTGCTAAATATCCTACAATCACAGACAAAATACTGCCCCTCATAAACAAAGCATTATTTGACCATAAATATCAATGTGGCCTTCTGCAAACAAAGCATTATATGGCCACAATATCAATTGTGCCAAGCTTGAGAAACTCTTCCCTAAGCATTGTAAAATACATTTAATAGCTCATTTTATCAGAATATACAATTTTATATCCAACCAGTCCATCCTAAAGGAGATCAGTCCTGAGTGTTCATTGGAAGGACTGATGTTGCAGCTGAAACTCCAATACTTAGGTCACCTGATGCAAAGAACTGACTTGCTAGAAAAGACCCTGACGCTGGGAAAGATTGAAGGCAAGAGGAGAAGGGGATGACAGAGGATGAGATGGTTGGATGGCATCACCGGCTCAATAGACATGAGTTTGGGTAAACTCCGGGAGTTAGTGATGGATAGGGAAGCCTGGCGTGCTGCAGTCCATGGGGTTGCAAAGAGTCGGACATGACTGAGCGACTGAACTGAACTGATATAAGAATTTGAGGCTCATGTTTGCTCAAGGTGTCCAAGCCAGTAAAAAAAGCATATATATAATCATGTTTATATATTAGAATATAAAATGTTTTGTTATATAATTTATATTAAGTATATTATAACTATAAAATTATTTAAATAATTATACACAAATAAGTACATATAATAAATAAACATTATATACATATGTAAATATTTACATATTATGAGATATTTATATATTAATATATGTATGGCTGAGTTACCTTGAATAAACTCAAGCCTCTACTTCATTTACAAAATAAAACCAAGAATATCTCCTCTACCTCACTTACAGAGTTGATGTAGATTTAATTACATAAACTGTGCTGTGCTGTGCTTAGTCCCTCAGTTATGTCTGACTCTTTATGACCCCATGGACTGTAGCCTGCCAGGCTCCTCTCTCCATAGGGATTCTCCAGGCAAGAATACTGGAATGGGTTGGCATGCACTCCTCCAGGGGATCATCCCAATTCAGGGATTGAACCCAGGTCTCTTGCATTGCAGGTAGATTCTTTACCAGTTGAGCTACCAGGGAAAACAAATGTCAGTACAATTTGTGAATATAAAATATGAAAATGCATGAAGGCTAATGAAGGCAGTAGTGATAAGACAGACATCTTACAAATTCTGAACACATTTCTAATGCCATCTCCTTAGAATTATGCCAAAGAATATCAGGATTTGATTCAATTCTTTGCCAGACTCATAAACATCATTAAAGGGAAGTTGATATTGATTAATTTAAATTATTTTAAGACACCCATACATTTTGTATTCAAATTAGAAAACATGTTTTTTGAGATATATTTATTTGAAAATTATAGCTGATAACTATTTTAAAATTTATTAATTATCTTGTCTGCTTTTTATCCTTAGTTTCCTTAAACAAATATAGTAGAGCTTTAAGAGAAGTTAAAAGGGGTTAAAGCAGAATCCTTACATTAAATCCTCAAAGGCAATATAGTAGAGTAGTTAATTACACATGAAAACACACCCTAGGAAAACTACATTCTAAAAGATTGTATGCAGTTTATCACATGCTGATTTCATATATCCTGACAAAGATTCCCCTTACCAAACTCTAATCAGTTTCATCTAAATCTACATTTACATTTTCTCATCCCTGGACATGTCCTCAAGAGCCCAATTTTAGGAGGAATCCAGCTAAGCCAGTTTAGCCGAAAATCCTACCATTGATATGTGATCACCTTTGATTTCTAACCGCCCTTCTCAACTCCCACCAGTCCCTAAGTAATGTCTGGCCACTTTAACCTGCCTTCAGTAAGAATCCTGTAAGGATATTTTAGGAAGAATTACCTTCTCCTTAATTTTCCATCCACCAATCCCTCCCACTCTGCTCCTGGATCATAAATCCCCATTTTTCCTTGTGCTTGGAATTGAAACTCCATTGCAGTAATCAGTATACCAACTGAAATAGTCCTGAATAAAGTCTGCCTTACCATTTTAACAAGTGTCATGAGTGTTTTTCTATAGACATCTCTTGAAGAAAGAGCAGGGGAATAAGTAGGTATATAGGGTTAGCTAATTCTACACAAAAAAAGCTCCCCTCAATATTGCAACATATAAATAAGTAAAATATGTTTGTACAGTAGGGTTGAAAGAACACTTACTCTGGATTAAGCTCTTAGGAATTTCAGCAGGTTGTAAGAGTTCAAGACTGAATATAATATGCAAAATAAAATTAAATAAAAATTAAGTAAAACTTATTCAGAACCAGTAAATAACAAGTCTCTATGAATCCCTACAAGAAAACACAAATACTAATAACAAGTCTCTATGAATCCCTACAAGAAAACACAAATACTATCTTGGAAGTTTCTTAAGAATAAAAGAAGTTTGTCAGTTGCTTCATTTGCTATTATTTTCTCCCATTTTGAAGGCTGTCTTTTCACCTTGCTTATAGTTTACTTTGTTGTGCAGAAGCTTTTAAGTTTAATTAGGTCCCATTTGTTTATTTTTTCTTTTATTTCCAATATTCTGGGAGGTAGGTCATAGAGAATCCTGCTGTGATTTACATCGGAGAGTGTTCTCCTCTAGGAGTTTTAGAGTTTCTGGTCTTACGTTTAGATCTTTAATCCATTTTGAGTTTATTTTTGTGCATGGTGTTAGAAAGTGTTCTAGTTTCATTCTTTTACAAGTGGTTGACCAGTTTTCCCACCACCACTTGTTAAAGAGATTGTCTTTAATCTAATGAATATTATTGCCTCCTTTGTCAAAGATAAGGTGTCCATAGGTGCATGGATTTATCTCTGGGTTTTCTATTTTATTCCATTGATCTATATTTCTGTCTTTGTGCCAGTACCATACTGTCTTGATGACTGTGGCTTTGTAGTAGAGCCTGAAGTCAGGTAGGTTGATTCCTCCAGTTCCATTCTTCTTTCTCAAGATTGCTTTTGGCTATTCAAGGTTTTTTGTATTTCCATACAAATTGTGAAATTATTTGTTCTAGCTCTGTGAAGAATACTGTTGGTAGTTTGATAGGGATTGCACTGAATTTATAAATTGCTTTGGGTAGGATACTCATTTTCACTATATTGATTCTTCCAATCCATGAACATGGTATACTTCTCCATCTATTAGTGTCCTCTTTGATTTCTTTCACCAGTGTTTTATAGTTTTCTATATATAGGTCTAGAAAATAATAGCAAATGAAGCAACTGACAAACAACTAATCTCAAAAATATACACGCAACACCTGCAGCTCAATTTCAGAAAAATAAATGACCCAATCAAAAAATGGGTCAAAGATCTAGGTAGACATTTCTCTGAAGAAGACATACAGATGGCTAACAAACACATGAAAACATGCTCAACGTCACTCATTATCAGATCAGATCAGATCAGATCAGTCGCTCAGTCGTGTCCGATTCTTTGCGACCCCATGAATAGAAGCACGCCAGGCCTCCCTGTCCATCACCAACTCCAGGAGTTAACTGAGACTCACGTCCATTGAGTCAGTGATGCCATCCAGCCATCTCATCCTCTGTCGTCCCCTTCAATCCTCCCAGCATCAGAGTCTTTTCCAATGAGTCAACTCTTCGCATGAGGTGGCCAAAGTACTGGAGTTTCAGCTTTAGCATCATTCCTTCCAAAGAAATCCCAGGGCTGATCTCCTTCAGAATGGACTGGTTGGATCTCCTTGCAGTCCAAGGGACTCTCAAGAGTCTTCTCCAACACCACAGTTCAAAAGCATCAATGCTTCGGTGCTCAGCCTTCTTCACAGTCCAACTCTCACATCCATACATGACCACAGGAAAAACCACAGCCTTGACTAGACGAACCTTTGTTGGCAAAGTAATGTCTCCGCTTTTGAATATGCTATCTAGGTTGGTCAAACTTTCCTTCCAAGGAGTAAGCGTCTTTTAATTTCATGGCTACAGTCATCATCTGTAGTGATTTTGGAGCCCAGAAAAAGAGTCTGACATTGTTTCCACTGTTTCCCCATCTATTTCCCATGAAGTGATGGGACCGGATTCCATGATCTTCGTTTTCTGAATGTTGAGCTTTAAGCCAACTTTTTCACTCTCCACTTTCACTTGCATCAAGAGGCTTTTGAGTTCCTCTTCATTTTCTGCCATAAGGGTAGTGTCATCTGCATATCTGAGGTTATTGATATTTCTCCTGGCAATCTTGATTCCACCTTGTGTTTCTTCCAGTCCAGCATTTCTCATAAGGTACTCTGCATATAAGTTAAATAAACAGGGTGACAATATACAGCCTTGACGAACTCCTTTTCCTATTTAGAACCAGTCTGTTGTTCCGTGTCCAGTTATAACTGTTGCTTCCTGACCTGCATACAAATTTCTCAAGAGGCAGATCAGGTGTTCTGGTATTCCCATCTCTTTAAGAATTTCCCACAGTTTATTGTGACCCACACAGTCAAAGGCTTTGGCATAGTTAATAAAGCAGAAATAGATATTTTTCTGGAACACTTTTGCTTTTTCCATGATCCACTGGATGTTGGCAATTTGATCTGGTTCCTCTGCCTTTTCTAAAACCAGCTTGAACATCAGGAAGTTCATCATTCACATATTGCTGAAGCCTGGCTTGGAGAATTTTGAGCATTACTTTACTAGCGTGTGAGATGAGTGCAATTGTGCAGTAGTTTGAGCATTCTTTGGCATTGCCTTTCTTTGGGATTGGAATGAAAACGGACCTTTTCCAGTCCTGTGGCCACTGCTGAGTTTTCCAATTTTGCTGGCATATTGAGTGCAGCACTTTCACAGCATCATCTTTCAGGATTTGGAATAGCTCAACTGGAATTCCATCACCTCCACTAGCTTTGTTTGTAGTGATGCTTTCTAAGGCCCACTTGACTTCACATTCCAGGATGTCTGGGTCTAGGTCAGTGATCACACCATCGTGATTATCTGGGTCGTGAAGATCTTTTTTGTACAGTTCTTCTGTGTATTCTTGCCATCTCTTTTAATATCTTCTGCTTCTGTTAGGTCCATACCATTTCTATCCTTTATTGAGCTCATCTTTGCATGAAATGTTCCTTTGGTATCTCTGATTTTCTTGAAGAGATCCCTAGTCTTTCCCATTCTGTTGTTTTCCTCTATTTCTTTGCACTGATCACTGAAGAAGGCTTTCTTATCTCTTCTTGCTATTCTTTGGAACTCTGAATTCAAATGCTTATATCTTTCCTTTTCTCCTTTGCTTTTCACTTCTCTTCTTTTCACAGTTATTTGTAAGGCCTCCCCAGACAGACATTTTGCTTTTTTGCATTTCTTTTCTATGGGCATGATTTTGATCCCTGTCTCCTGGACAATGTCACGAACCTCATTCCATAGTTCATCAGGCACTCGATCTATCAGATCTAGGCCCTTAAATCTATTTCTCACTTCCACTGTATAATCGTAAGGCATTTGATTTAGGTCATATCTGAATGGTCTAGTGGTTTTCTTTACTTTCTTCAATTTAAGTCTGAATTTGGCAATAAGGAGTTCATGGTCTGAGCCACAGTTAGCTCCTGGTCTTGTTTTTGCTGACTGTATAGCTTCTCCATCTTTGGCTGCAAAGAATATAATCAATCCGATTTCAGTGTTCAAAACCACTATGAGGTATCATTTCACACTAATCAGAATGGCTGTGATTCAAAAGTCTACAAGCAATAAATGCTGGAGAGGGTGTGGAGAAAAGGGAACCCTCTTACACTGTTGGTGGGAATGAAAACTAGTACAGCCACTATGGAGAACAGTGTGGAGATTCCTTAAAAAACTGGAAATAGAACTGCCTTATGACTCAGCAATCCCACTGCTGGGCATACATACTGAGGAAACCAGAATTGAAAGAGACACGTGTACCCCAATGTTCATCACAGCACTGTTTATAATAGCCAGGACATGGAAGCCACCAAGATGCCCATCAGCAGATGAATGGAGAAGAAAGCTGTGATACATACACACAATGGAGTATTACTCAGCCATTAAAAAGAAGACATTTGAATCAGTTCTAAAGAGATGGATGAAACTGGAGCCGATTATACAGAGTGAAGTAAACCAGAAAGAAAATCACCAATACAGTATACTAATGCATATATATAGAATTTAGAAAGATGGTAAAAATAACACTGTATACAAAACAGCAAAAGAGACACTGATGTATAGAACAGTTTTTTGGACTCTGTGGGGGAGGGAGAGGGTGGGATGATTTGGGAAAATGGCTTTGAAACATGTATAATATCATATATGAAATGAGTCGCCAGTCCAGGTTCGATGCACGATACTGGATGCTTGGGGCTGGTGCACTGGGGTGACCCAGAGGGATGGTATGGGAAGGGAGGAGGGTTCAGGATGGGGAACGCTTGTATACCTGTGGCAGATTCATGTTGATATATGGCAAAACCAATACAATACTGTAATGTTAAAAAATAAAAAAAAATAAATAAATAAGAATAAAAGTAATAATGAAACTGTGCATCTTTTCATTAGAAATACCCAATTAATTTGAATTGGTATGGGTTTTTGCAAAGTACTGAAATTGTGATAAAGAAAGCTGCACTCGCTTTTGCAAAAACCTATTGTCCCATATTTAAATATTAACTAGTTCTGCTCAAACATAACACAACAACAGATTCTCTGAGCCCTCTTTATCAGAATTTATTGCAAAGGTTTTTATTTTGGACAGGAAAGTTAGAGGACAAGTATGCCATATCTTGGAAGGAAGGATTTTGGTAAATAGTACAATGTAATGATATTGTATTGTCTTAAATAGTGATTTTAAATTTGATAGCAAATTGCTTTCTGGGTCAAGTTATTTAAATATACTTCAGTTTCCTGGGCTTCCCTGGTGGCTCAGATGGTAAAGCATCTGCCTACAATGCAGGAGATCTGGATTCAATCCCTGGATTGGGAAGATCCCCTGGAGAAGGAAATGGCAACCCACTCCTGTACTCTTGCCTGGAAAATCCCATGGATGGAGGAGCCTAGTAGGCTATAGTCCATGTGGTTGCAAAGAGTCGTACACGACTGAGCGACTTCACTTTCACTTTCTTTTTTCTTTCAGTTTCCTAACCAGTAAATTTAGGATACTAACAATGCCTCTTTCAAAGATGTTTTGAATATATATAAAGATGCTAATGCATGTATTGCACTTAGAATGGTGCCAGAAACTTACTATAGTATGGAATATATGAGTGCTAGAATTATTACTGTGATTATAAGTATCATGTCAATTTCTTGTTGGAATTAAGATACTTGATGTATGGCAAAACCAATACAATATTGTAAAGTAATTAGCCTCCAATTAAAATAAACTTATATTTTAAAAAATAAAAATAAATGAAAAAAATTAAAAATAAATAAATAAATAAAAACTGAATGCAAAAAACTAAAATGAAGTTTTCTAGATCCCATGGTCTCCCCAGTTCTTGGTGGTATATTGTACAGTCCACAATGCCCCAGTATCTATTTTAATTATCTATATAACTCATTGTGCTATTTACATTTATCATGTCTTAGTAATGCATTTTGTGATTCTCTGAATATGAAAATGTGGAAATCCAATCTACTTAACATTAAGCACTACTATAAATATTGCTGCCTTTGAAAATACTTCCAACAAATCATAACGTTAATCAAAAGCACCTACAGAATAAGTTTCACCAATTTAGAGGAAATGCTGATAAACAGTACTTATTTTGAGTAAGTACACTCATCATTCACTTTTGAGCTTTTCCTTGAAATAAGAAAATTAACTGAGGGCAACAACAAGGGAAAGAGGGAGAAGGAAAAGACAAACGCATTCTTTCTATGAATAAACCTTATGAATTGTTAGGATGTGAACTCCATAAGTATTTTAGAGAGCATGTCAGTTTCTATTCATTGATTTACATAGAAGAGTTCCTAATATATTATAGGTAATTAATGATAAATAAGCAAAGAATACAGAGAGGTAATGAAGTCCTTCTATAGTCATGTTGGGCCATAGCTACTGTAATCACCAGAGGACATCATCAGTTAAACCAAAGAAAATAACTGAAGAGTGCTCTTTATAGAAATCCAGGACGTGGTTATTTTTCTGGAAGATGTAAGAATGGAGAAATAAAGCCTATTTACAAGTAAATATATTTATCAGGAAAGGTTCTAAAAATGTGGTTTCAGTAGGAAAAAATATGAACCTTAATGTTATTCTAATTATCCTTTCACTGTGAAGAAAGCTGAGCGCCGAAGAATTGATGCTTTTGAACTGTGGTGTTGGAGAAGACTCTTGAGAGTCCCTTGGACTGAAAGGAGATCCAACCAGTCCACTCTGAAGGATATTAGCCCTGGGATTTCTTTGGAAGGAATGATGCTAAGGCTGAAACTCCAGTACTTTGGCCACCTCATGCAAAGAGTTGACTCATTGGAAAAGACTCTGATGCTGGGAGGGATTGGGAGAAGGAGAAGGGGACGATAGAGGATGAGATGGCTGGATGGCATCACTGACTCGATGGACATGAGTCTGAGTGAACTCTGGGAGTTGGTGATGGACAGGGAGGCTTGGTGTGCTGCGATTCATGGGGTCACAGAGAGTTGGCAGGACTGAGCGACTGAACTGAACTGAACTGAATGATTTCTTTACATGGATACAGATACTTCTTACCTCCAGTGGAGCTTTTGCAATAAATACTATATTTGGAAAATAAATGGATTCAAATATGGGACTAATTGCATGCATGCATGCATGCATGCTAAGCCCCTTCAGTCATGTCTGACTCTTTGCAACACTATGGAATTTAGCCTGCAAAGCTCCTCTGTCTATGGGATTCTCCAGGCAAGAATACTGGAGTGGGTTGTTGTACCCTCCTCCAGGGGATCTTCTTAACCCAGGGATTGAACCAGCTTCTCTTATGTCTCCTACATTGGCAGGTGAATTCTTTACCACTAATGCCACCTGGGAAGCCCATGGGACTAATTGCTCCTTGTGAATATCTGGAACTTTTAAGGCTCACTTGAATTTCCCTGAGGAGTCACTCAGAGAAGGTATATTATTGAGGGTTTTTCTGGAAGTAGCATTAAAAACAGCTGCTTTGTTATCCAAGGCTTCATTTGCCTGAGCAAAAATAGGTATATAGTAAATATAATCTACCTGCATAATTGAAAATCAGTGCATTGGTAGAACTGTAGAAGGCAATGGCACCCCACTCCAGTACTCTTGCCTGGAAAATCCCATGGATGGAGGAGCCTGGTGGGCTGCAGTCCATGAGGTCGCTAAGAGCTGGACACGACTGAGCGACTTCACTTTCACTTCTCACTTTCATGCATTGGAGAAGGAAATGGCAACCCACTCCAGTGTTCTTGCCTGGAGAATCCCAGGGATGGGGGAGCCTGGGGGGCTGCCATCTATAGGGTCACATAGAGTCTGACACGACTGAAGCGACTTAACAGCAGCAGCAGCAGCAGCACTGGAAGAACACCATTTGTATGGCATTATATGGAAGTGTTGACTAACTTTCAACATTTTACATATGGACAGCAGTTTACTGATAGAAGTCAACATTCTTCTTCACACCAGACAGTTAAAATTTCCTGCTTACACAAAGGTGGACTCCTTTTTATCACCTCTGTTCTGCTCCTATTTTCTCTTTCCTGAGTGGCACATGGAAAAAGAAAGACTTGTAAATGTCCCATGAGTTGAAAAATTGAAAAGGGAAATAATTAGAGGGCATTTGGGATACTGATTCATTAGGGTCAAAGAAGATGGGTCATATGCCCTCTCAATATATGTATGAGGTAAGTGGTACTGCACTAGATCCTAAGAAAAATTCCTCCAGGGGCACAAAATTAACAGATGAAATACTAATTATATCTGAATTGATTAGTGAAACACAAGAAGCAGACAGAAAAAGGTGATATTTTGTCAAATAAAGATTGCTACAACTTGAGGATAAAAATAGAAGCTCAGAATATGTACTTCTATAGATACAATTAAACATTTGGGGGTGGAGGCATTGTCATTAGTTATTTACACATTAGATAAAGTCTCTATTGTGACTATCTTCATAGTGATGAATTCTTCAAAGTTAGTATCCATTCCTAAAGAAATCTCACAAAGTGAGTTTCCCATCTTTAAAAAAATATCTTGTTTTAATGAGAAGCAAACATTTGTTCACAGTCAGGATAAAATAATTTATGTAATACGTTACTTCACCTTACTGAACCACAGGATTCTCATTAATACTCTAAGTAGATTATGTTCAAGGTGGTATATATGGACTCTTTCAGGTTATTAGATACTAAAGAATCTATTGAGCATTTACTATGATTTGGGAAATTTGATTCAATAACACATTTGATTCTTATTCCCAATAAATTCACACACTATTTATTTGATTAACCAGTATCTGTGAATAAGTAATGAGAATAAGGTTCTATGAACATGCTAAAATCTATTTAAACCAATTTTATTATTAAAGCAAAAAATTATTATTGGATTTTATTGAACCAATGCATATGCAAATACAACATCAGGTAATTCTTTCAGCTGGTATGGTCCACTACATTTCTGAAGTGGGGCTATTTAAATATTGAAATTCCAGAGAGTAACTTACAGCTTCCAAAATGACAGAAGCTAACTATGTAGTAGATTATAACATGAAAGTGATTAAAACTTAGTGTACTAGGTCATCAGATTAACAGTCATTTTTGCTAACCTCTACGAGGTATTGTATCTGTAATTAAATGCAACAGATTATGCATCAACTCTAAAGAATCTGCCGGCATTGTGAAAAACTCAGGTTTGATCCCTGGGTTGGGAAGATCCCCTGGAGAAGGGAATGGCTTCCCACTCTAGTATTCTTGCCTGGAGAATTCCATGAACAGAGGAGCCTGGTGGGCTACAGTTCATGGGATGGCAAAGAGTCAGACATGACTGAGGAACTAACACACACATGCATTGACTCAGACTGCTACTTGTAGTAACTAGCAAGATTCATTTCAATGAAACACACTTGTAGGATTCAGTCTTTGAATTATAATGAAATATGTAAAAAATAATATATCATATTACATATTTATCTTATATGCAAAACTTAATAGAACAGTTTGTATAAGTGAAAGCAGGGTAAATAGGTACATTTGAAAATTAATCTCACAGTTTTGGTAATATCTAAACCAAGTACAAGTAACAACTGTTTATTTAATGGATACTTAATATTATAAAGGTCTAAGAATATCATTGCTAGTTGGCTGACTAAGGTGTTGTTATACAAATCCCAAGATATTTCAATCAAATATGAAACATTAAAGACACTGCTTCTGGTAAGGATTTTCATTATTGTTGTGTCTTTCACCAAAGAAAATGAGTTATATCTTTTATGTGTATCATGAAAAATCAGAATATTTATTTTAGAAGGTCCAAGTTATGCTGAGAAATAATTGAAAAAATAAAATTGGTGGTAGAGATTCAGAAAGGGCTTGTAATAGAGAAATGACTGTTACATATAGTATACCTGATACAGAGATTAGTTAATATTTAAAATAGTAAAAATACTACAGGCTTTTTATTACATTCTAGTCTGATTCTAGGCATATTAATTAGCTAATTGCATTTGCTGTATTAGTAAGTTAAGAGCTTCAGAAAAGAATATGAATAATAACATACACATACACACACATACACACACACATATACATGACTGAATCACTTTGTTGTGCACTTATATTTAAAACATTATAAATTAACCATAAAAATAAATAAATAAGAAATAATAAGTGAAGAGCTTTCTGTCACTGCCAAATTTGCTTTAAGTTAAGACTAGTCCTTTTTTTCAAACTAAATGAATAGACGATAGATCTGTGATTTGTATCAAGGAGAAACAGCCTTTGTATAACAAAATGGCTAATTCATATAAATAGAAATAGTGTATCTTTACTTTCTTTATTGTCTGATTTTGGTGCAATCACAACTACTAAAACTAGAGGGCCAAAAGTATTTTAGAGATCATCTCCAATGATCATTCATATGCAAAATCCAAAATAATACTCTAATGTGTCTTCTCGATTCATCTCAAAAACACACACACACACACACACACACACACAGACAAATTTGGCCTCTGTTAACAGTATCATTGTCAGAATAAAAGACAATTAAGGTAATTTAATTAGATTCTAAGGCAAGCTAGAAGTAAAAAAGGAAATTCAAACACCCACATTAATGCTTTCATAAGAATTGGGTAAAATTGTAAAGTTACTAGACAGTACACATGCAAGTGATTTAATCTGATATTTTAGAACTAAGTTTTCACATTTAGGACACTGATCAACCTTGAGGTTCATGTTGCTGTTCACTCAGTTGTGTCTGACTTTTTGTGACCCCCAGGACTGCAGCAAGCCAGGCTTCCTGTCCTTTACAATCTCCCTGAGTTTGCTCAGACTCATGTCTATTGAATCGATGATATTATCCAACCACCTCATCTCTCACCCCCCTTTTCCTC
This sequence comes from Bos indicus, assembly GCF_029378745.1. Classification (NCBI taxonomy): domain Eukaryota; kingdom Metazoa; phylum Chordata; class Mammalia; order Artiodactyla; family Bovidae; genus Bos; species Bos indicus. Next base: position 73,457,181 of record NC_091789.1, read on the forward strand.
CTGCCCTAAATCTTTGCCAGCATCAGGGTCTTTACCAATTAGTAGGGTCTTTACAAATTAGTCAGCTCTTTGCATCAGGTGGCCAAAGTATTGGAGCCTCAGTTTCAGCATCAGTCCTTCCAATGAATATGCAGGACTGATTTCCTTTAGGATTGATTGGTTTATCTCCTTTTAGTCCAAGGGACTCTCAAGAGTCTTCTCCAACAACACAGTTCAAAAGCATCAATTCTTCAGCACTCCCTTCTTTATGGTCCAACTCTCACATCTGTACAGGACTAGTGGAAAAACCATAGCTGTGACTATATAGACCTTTGTTGGCAAAGTAATGGCTCAGCTTTTAAATTTGCTGTCTAGGTTTGACATAGCTTTTCTTCCAAGGAGCAAGCATCTTTTAATTTCATGGCTGCAGTCACCTTCCACAGTGATTTTGGAACCCAAGAAAATAAAGTCTGTCACTGTTTCCATGTTTTCCCCATCTATTTGCCAAGAAGTGATGGGACTGGATGCCATGATCTTAGTTTTTTGAATGTTTAATTTTAAGGCAACTTTTTTACTCTCCTCTTTCACCTTCATTAAGAGGCTCTTTAGTTCCTTTCAATTTCTACCATTAGGGTTTTGTTATTTCAATATCTGAGGTTATTGATATTTCTCCAAGCGATCTTGATTCTAGCTCGTGCTTTATCCAGCCTAGCATTTTCCATGATATACTCTGCATATAAGTTAAATAAAGAGGGTGACGATATACAGCCTTGACATGCTCCTTTCCCAATTTTGAACTAGCCCGTTGTTACCTGTCTAACTGTTGCTTCTTGCCTTTGTATAAAAGTTTCTCAGGAGGCATTTAAGGTGGTCTGGTATTCCCATCACCTGAAGAATTTTACAGTTAGTTGTGATCCACACAGTCAAAAGCTTAATGCAGTCAATGAAGCAGAAGTATATGTTGTTCTGGTATTCCTTGCTTTTTCTCTGATCCAATGGATGTTGGCAATTTGATCTCTGGTTCCTCTGCCTTTTCTAAATGTAGCTTGTACATTCAGCCGTTCTTGGTTCACATACTGTTGAAGCCTAGCTTGAAGGATGTTGAGGGCTACCTTGTTAGCATGTGAAATAAATGTACTCGTGCAGTACTCTGAACACTCTTTGACATTATGTTTCTTGAGATTGGAATGAATACTGACCTTTTCCAGGCCTGTGGCCACTGCTGAGTTTGCCCAATTTGCTGGCATATTGATTGCAGCACTTTCACAGCATCATCTTTTACAATTTGAAATAGCTCATCTTGAATTCCATCACCTCCACTAGCTTTATCTGTAGTGATGCTTCCTAAGGCCGACTTGACTTGCCATTCCAAAATGTCTGGCTCTAGGTGAGTGATGATGCCATTGTGGCTATCTGGGTCATTAAGACTTCTTTTTATAGTTATTCTGTGTATTCTTGCCACCTCTTCTTAATATCTTCTGCTTCTGTTAGGTCCATACCATTTTTGTCCTTTATTGTGCCCATCTTTGCATATGTCCCCTTGGTATCTCTATAATTATTTTGAAGAGATCTCTAGTCTTTCCCATTCTATTGCTTTCCTCTATTTCTTTGCAGTTCATAGTAATATTTTAAAAGGAGTTAGAAAAATTTGCAAAGAGGTTGTCCAGAAATTCACATGGGCTCATCAAGATTAATGACTGGATTTTCAAAACCTTATCTAATCTGCTACTGCCAATATATTAATAGGCAGGAATGAAAGCGTTCACTGTTCCTATACTACTTTTTATTCATAGATCTGATTATAAGCAAGACAATCTACTGCTTTATACTATGATGCAAAGTCTTTTTATAGATCACCTAAACTCCTTTACTTGACTAGTACAGAGAATAAAATTCCAAACAATGTATTTAATTTTCTTTATGTCAACTACAAATTAGTACTAGCCTGTCAACTACAAGTTGGCACTTGCCAAGAGCATTTGCCAGTGACTGAACAACAATAACAAGGGCATTTGGCATCTTCCTCTGTGGAGACTGAACCCAATGCTGCTGCAACTGTTGACATTCAACACCCCCTGAGGGGCATTCAACGTGGAGAATGAGGCATTCTGTTCTCCAGGGAAACTGGTGGAATAGGTCTTTAGGTAGTTAGACATTTTCAGGAACTATTTTCAAGATCCCAATCCTTACACCTCTTCATATCTAGAAAATCAATAAATCCCTTCATGGTGACATCAGATCCTCGTAACTAATAGGAAACATTTTGTAAAGTAAGTGCTTGATAGTATTGAATTCCTCCTTCATCAAAACCTTATATGTTGACTTTCCCCCACTGCCTCTTTGAGGCAGTCTCTCAAAGCTAAATGAGGTGCTGTCTCCCAGGCTGCAGTCCTCATTTTGTCTCAAATAAAACAAGTCACAACTCCCACGTTGTGCATCTGCTTAGCTGACATTTATGATAAAACAGCCTATCCACAACCCTTCATAGAATACAAATATTTAGCAAAGGTTTAGGATTCATTTTCATATTATCTGGGCTTCTCACATGGCTTAGTGGTAAGGAATCAGCCTGCCAATGCAGGAGATGTGGGTTTGATTCTTGGGTCAGTAAAATACACTGGAGAAGGAAATAGAAATAGAAATACTCTAGTATTCTTGCCTGGGAAATCCCATGGATAGAGGAGCTTGGTGGGCTACAGTCTATGGGGTAGCAAAGAGTAGGACATGATGGAGCGACTGAATACACACATATCATGTTATCTGTTAATAGGAACAAGGTAAAATGACTTTTGATTTAAAAGGGGGATTTACAAATGTCTAAAATGCAGTTTTCTGCTTGGAAGTTCTGGGTCAGGTCTACATGAATATTTGAAATTTATGAGGTAGCTCCTGAAATTTTATGATTGAGCTACTGGTCTTAAATAATACCAAAACAGTCTATCAATTTAGACTCAAACTCTGCCAAAATAGTTATATTGTGCCACATAAATGTTGCTTAAATTTTTGTTGTTATTCTCGATCTTCATGCTCAACTAATCATTATGGATATTATGTATGTGAATCCTGTTGATTTCTACCACAAGATTGATGTGTGTATTTTTAAGTTGTCAAACAAAACATTCTAAGAAGTTTTAATTCATTAATGGTAAATCTCCTGTATATGTTGCAGAAGTGAGTGCGACTTATCAGTAATAATAATAAAACATTCTGTCATTAGTGCTCTAAATTGTAGCATCTTGAATGACAAGTGGAAAGTTATCATAGGGAAATGAAAAAAAAAAAAAAAAAAAACACTAGGAACAAAAAAAAAGCATTCAACCCCTGTGCTAAGAGACTTGAACAAATCACATCATGGCTTCTTAAGAGCTTAAGCCCATGTCCCTAGTATGGCACCAGTGTCCCTCAAAATGCCTGCCTGAAAATGTTCAACATTGATAGAATTTTTATGGTTTGCTCCCCTGAAACCCCTATTAGAGAATTTACTTTTAAAAGGCTACAATTGTAAATCATTTCTCTGTCCTTTAAGCTATAAATATTCTACCGCCCAGTACTCTCTTCCAAAGCACCTGACAACCATATACTTGAAATGCAAATATTCATAGCTTTCATCTCCAGTCCCAATGGAAAAGAAAGGGCCTACCTTCACTGAGACTCTTTCTCTAACCTGTACCACTACTTTCTGTCATAAAGATATGAAAATCTGTTTCTCCTCTGGATAAGTGTCAATTAGCAAACACAGATGACCTAGTTATCTAGACCAGATCTTTCTTAATTTCCTTCAGCACCATTCCATTAGCACACAATAAGCATTGGGGAAAAACAAAACAAAACAAAACAAAAAACAAAACAAAACAAAAAAAAACAAAAAACCTCCTGCTTCTTGTTTTGGCAGAGTTGAGCTCAGTTTACATTGAAGTGTCTCCCCTACAGTAAATCTGTCTTTCAGTAAGTTCAGTCCCTTAGTCATGTCTGACTCTTTGTGACCCCAGGGATTGTAGTACACCAGGCTTCCCTGTCCATCACCAACTCTTGGAGCTTGCTCAAACTCATGTCCATCGAGTTGGTGATGCCATCCAACCATCTCATCCTTTGTCGTCCCCTTTTCTCTCTGCCTTCAATCTTTCCCAGCATCAGGGTCTCTTCCAATGAGTCAGTTCCTCACATCAGGTGCCCAAAGTATTGAAGCTTCAGCTTCAGCATCAGTCCTTCCAATGAATATTCAGGACAGATTTTCTTTAGGATTAACTGGTTTGATCTCCTTGCAGTCCAAGGAACTCTCAAGAGTCTTCTCTAACACCACACTTCAAAAGCATCACTTCTTTGGTGTTCAGCTTTCTTTATTGGTTCAACTCTCACATCCATATATGACTACTGGAAAAACCATAACTTTGACTATGAGGACCTTTGTTGGCAAAGTAATGCCTCTGCTTTTTAATATGCTGTCTAAGTTCGTCATAGCTTTTCTTCCAAGGAGCAAGCATCTTTTAATTTCATGGCTGCAGCCACCATCTGGAGTGATTTCAGAGCCCCCAAAATTAAAGTCTCTTACTGTTTTCATTGTTTCCCCATCTATTTGCCATGAAGTGATGGGACTGGATGACATGACCTTAGTTTTTTGAGTGTTAAGTTTAACAACTGTCTGGCTTTCTTTATCTTTGACACTCCAACTATTTTCTTGGAACATGCAGCTCAAGACCTAATTTCCAAATTTTCTGTTTTGAACATTTTCTCAAGAAAACAGGTCACCATTGAGTTTGGAATCACTGGTATTCCCAGTAAACACTGACTTAAGTTAAAACCCCTGCACTGACAAAGACGTGTTCTGAGAATTTGAAGCATACAGAGTGAAAGTGAAATTCGCTCAGTTGTGCCTGACTCTTTGCGACTCCATGGACTATACAGTCCATGGAATTCTTCAGGCCAGAATACTGGAGTGGGTAGCCATTCCCTTCTCCAGGGGATCTTCCTGCCTCAGAGATTTAATCCAGTCTCCTGCATTGCAGGCAGATTCTTTAACAACTGAGCCAGAAGGGAAGTACAAGAATACTGGAGTGGGTAGCCTATCCCTTCTCCAGCAGATCTTCCCAACTCAGGAATCAAAGCTACATCTCCTGCATAGCAGGCAGATTCTTTACCAACTGAGCTATATCAGGGAAGCACACGGCAAAAGTGAAGCCTAACAATTTTAAGATATGCTACATTGCTAAGGATAAATCTAGTGATTTATCTTATCTGATAATTACCTATAGCAATCTATCTCAGCCTATTAGCAACTTCCATAATATTACATGAAATACTTATATTGATTCAAAGCCTCTGATAGCTTAAACTTGATATATGCATATTGTCTTAAAATTATAAGTACACTTAATATACTGGTAAATCCTAGGAGATTATATTTTAGGAAAATATATATTGACAGGCACGATAGGCTACAGAACAACATAGTGTGCTGAGAATGTATACTTGAGATTATAAAACTAGTATATGACTACAATTTGAAATTAAAAGTTCATTTGCTTTGAAATGCCATCTGAAGTAGCTGGCCATTATACGATTTGTAGAGAAACTTCTTGATAGTATGGAATATTCACATTTTCTCCCATTTTTATCTGACTCAAAACCTGAGGGAAAAGTAGGTTTTAGGGAAAAGTTAACAGTGGGTGATATTTTTTAAATCATTCTACTGGATATCTACATATGCAAAAAAAGGAACAAAATTCCCTCAACCTTTGTTTTTGATTCATAAAGGGAAAAAAAATGCATTTAACCATGTGTAAGTTTTGTTTCTTTTTCTAAAATCTAGATGTGGCTGGGAAGTGACTTAAATAAAATCAATGAAAGTATTCATTCTTAGTTCTGAGATAATATGATATCTTCTAGTTTACTACTGCCCATGAAAAGTAAAATCAGTTTTCTCCTTTATACCAGGAAGACAGTTCCTGTTCACAACTCCCAGTTTAAGATGGCTGGGGAATTATTAAGGAATCTGTTCATTTTATTTAACATAAAATTATCTGACAAAAAATAAAGGTTTTAGAATCAAATACTTAAGTGATTTACTTAGAACTTGAAGCATTTATTTAAAAATTATCTAAAGGTATGGAAATACAACTTCATTATTGAGATTTGCTGACATTTATTGGTTGTTGCTGGCAAACATTTATTAATGCCAGAGAAAGAGCTGCACAACCATAGCATTAAAAGTCAGATAAAATATTATAACTACATAGAATGTTGTCTTCTACAAACTACTACCAATTTCCCACTTTCTGAGATGAATTACTTATTTGGATCAAACATCTATTTCTGATTTATTGACTATGCCAAAGCCTTTGACTATGTGGATCACAATAAACTGTGGAAAATTCTGAAAGAGATGGGAATACCAGACCACCTGACCTGCCTCTTGAGAAATTTGTATGCAGGTCAGGAAGCCACAGTTAGAACTGGACATGGAACAACAGACTGGTTCCAAATAGGAAAAAGAGTACGTCAAGGCTGTATATTGTCACTCTGCTTATTTAACTTATATGCAGAGTACATCGTGAGAAATGCTGGGCTGGAAGAAGCACAAGCTGGAATCAAGATTGCCAGGAGAAATATAAATAAACTCAGATATGCAGATGACACCGCCCTTATGGCAGAAAGTGAAGAGGAACTCAAAAGCCTCTTGATGCAAGTGAAAGTGGAGAGTGAAAAAGTTAGCTTAAAGCTCAACATTCAGAAAACGAAGATCATGGAATCTGGTCCCATCACTTCATGGGAAATAGATGGGGAAACAGTGGAAACAGTGTCAGACTTTATTTTTGGGGGCTCCAAAATCACTGCAGATGGTGACTGCAGCCATGAAATTAAAAAGACACTCCTTGGAAGGAAAGTTATGACCAACCTAGATAGCATATTCAAAAGCAGAGACATTACTTTGCCAACAAAGGTTCGTCTAGTCAAGGCTATGGTTTTTCCTGTGGTCATGTATGGATGTGAGAGTTGGACTGTGAAGAAGGCTGAGCGCCGAAGAATTGATGCTTTTGAACTGTGGTGTTGGAGAAGACTCTTGAGAGTCCCTTGGACTGCAAGGAGATCCAACCAGTCCATTCTGAAGGAGATCAGCCCTGGGATTTCTTTGGAAGGAATGATGCTAAAGCTGCAACTCCAGTACTTTGGCCACCTCATGCAAAGAGTTGACTCATTGGAAAAGACTCTGATGCTGGGAGGGATTGGGGGCAGGAGGAAAAGGGGACGACAGAGGATGAGATGGCTGGATGGCATTACTGACTCGATGGATGTGAGTTTGATTGAACTCCAGGAGTTGGTGATGGACAGGGAGGCCTGGCGTGCTGTGATTCATGGGGTCACAAAGAGTCAGACACGACTGAGCGACTGAACTGAACTGCACTGAATCTTTAATATAATTATTTTATTGTCTGTTAACGATTTTTACCATCCAAAAAAGTCCATTAGGGATTCATCTATAATAACTCCATGATCAAGGCACTAAAATCTTCCTTTTTTCCCATGGTTAAAATAACAACTTTTTAAATTTCAATGTCCTTATATATGCGTTAGTATACTGTATTGGTGTTTTTCTTTCTGGCTTACTTCACTCTGTATAATAGGTTCAAGTTTCATCCACCTCATTAGAACTGATTCAAATGTATTCTTTTTAATGGCTGAGTAATACTCCATTGTGTATATGTACCACAGCTTTCTTATCCATTCATCTGCTGATGGGCATCTAGGTTGCTTCCACGTCCTGGCTATTATAAACAGTGCTGTGATGAACATTGGGGTACACGTGTCTCTTTCCCTTCTTGTTTCCTCAGTGTGTAAGCCCAGCAGTGGGATTGCTGGATCATAAGGCAGTTCTATTTCCAGTTTTTTAAAGAATCTCCACACTGTTCTCCATAGTGGCTGTACTAGTTTGCATTCCCACCAACAGTGTAAGAGGGTTCCCTTTTCTCCACACCCTCTCCAGCATTTACTGCTTGTAGAATTTTGGATCACAGCCATTCTGACTGGAGTGAAATGGTACCTCATAGTGGTTTTGATTTGCATTTCTCTGATAATGAGTGATGTTGATCATCTTTTCATGTGTTTGTTAGCCATCTGTATGTCTTCTTTGGAGAAATGTCTCTTTAGTTCTTTGGCCCATGGTAACAACAACCCTGTGTACGAGACAGCAAAAGAGACACTGATGTATAGATCAGTCTTGTGGACTCTGTGGGAGAGGGAGAGGGTGAGGAGATTTGGGAGAATGGCATTGAAACATGTGTAATATCATGTATGAGATGAGTCGCCAGTCCAGGTTCGATGCACGATGCTGGATGCTTGGGGCTGGTGCACTGGGACGGCCCAGAGGGAGTGTATGGGGAGGGAGGAGGGAGGAGGGTTCAGGATGGGGAGTACGGGTATATTTGTGGCGGATTCATTTTGAGGTTGGGCAAAACTAATACAATATTGTAAAGTTTAAAAATAAATAAAATTTAAAAAAATTAAAAAAAAATTTAAAAAAATAAATAAATTTCAACGTCCTTTGTTAGACAATGAAGACCTTGAGAGGTGGGGCACATTCCTATTACAAAGTGTAGTGTCTGGCACATAGTGGATACTCAAAACAGAATTACTGGAAAAATCAAAGAATAAGTCAATGAGTGAAAAAGTTGTTTTATTCATTCTCTGGAGCACTCTGATTTGAGGCAAAGTATTTCTTTCTTTTAAACTCACCCCATGTTTTTCTTTATTTTATTTCTGTACAAGCTTACCATGCTTGTTTATCTAATATAAATATTTATAGATTTACAATTGTTTCTATTTCAAAGGCAATTAAGTCACACAGCTACATTTTTTTTCAGAAACCATAGTTATCTCTATACAATATTTGTACATTTAAAAATCAATTCTGAAAATAATTTATTTTTTAATTTCTAGTTTAATATGGGAAAGTATGAACATAAGTAATTTGTTCTGAAGTAAGTACTATAAAAATAGCCTACAGCCTATTAAGAAGTAAAGCATTAGAATATTTACTTGGAATTTTTTAATATAAATTTATTTATTTTAATTGGAGATTAATTACTTTACAATATTGTATTGGATTTGCCATACATCAACATGAACCCGCCATGGGTGTACATGTGTTCCCCATCCCGAACCCCTCTCCCTCCTCCCTCCCCATAACATCCCTCTGGGTTGTTCCAGTGCACCAGGCCCAGGAAACCAGTATCATGTACCGAACTTGGACTGGCAATTCGTTTCATATGTGATATTATACATGTTTCAATGCCATTCTCCCAAATCATCCCACCCTCGCCCTCTCCCAGAGTCCAAAAGACTGTTCTGTACATCTGTGTCTCTTTTGCTGTCTCGTATACAGGGTTATCGTTACCATCGTTCTAAATTCCATATATATATACATTAGTATACTGTATTGGTGTTTTCCTTTATGGCTTACTTCACTCTGTATAATAGGCTCCACATTCATCCTCCTTAGAACTGATTGAAATGTATTCTTTTTAGTGGCTGAGTAATACTCCATTGTGTATATGTACCACAGCTTTCTTCTCCATTCATCTGCTGATGGGCATCTAGGTTGCTTCCATGTCCTGGCTATTATAAACAGTGCTGTGATGAACATTGGGGTACACGTGTCTCTTTCAATTCTGGTTTCCTCAGTGTGTATGCCCAGTAGTGGGATTGCTGGGTCATAAGGCAGTTCTATTTCCAGTTTTTAAGGAATCTCCACACTGTTCTCCATAGTGGCTGTACTAGTTTGCATTCCCACCAAAGTGTAAGAGGGTTCCCTTTCCTCCACACCTCCTCCAGCATTTATTGCTTGTAGACTTTTGGATCAAAGTCATTCTGACTGGCATGCAATGGTACTTCATTGTGGTTTTGATTTACATTTCTCTGATAATGAGTGATGTTGAGCATCTTTTCTTGAGTTTGTTAGCTATCTGTATGTCTTCTTTGGAGAAATGTCCATTTAGTTCTTTGGCCCATTTTTTGATTGGGTCATTTATTTTTCTTGAATTGAGCTGCAGGAGTTGCTTGTATATTTTTGAGATTAGTTGTTTGTCAGTTGCTTCATTTGTTATTATTTTCTCCCATTCTGAAGGCTGTCTTTTAACCTGGCTTATAGTTTCCTTTGTTGTACAGAGGCTTTTAAGTTTAATTAGGTCCTTTTTTTTTTTTTAATAACAACTAATAGTACTCTCTCTTTTTTTTATTGAGCACATCCTATATACTAAACATTTATCAAAGTATCCTCATAATATAATTATTGGGTATCATTAATGCCATTATAACTCTAAGGATACTAAAAATAGTGAAAAACTTGTCCAATATCACCTTAAAATCAAATCCCATATCTGCCAGGTGGGCAACCAACAAACTGGAGAACAATAATACAAAATAAGTTCTTGTACTGTCGTGAAGGCTCTAGTCTCCACATCAGACTTCCCAACCTGAGGATCTGGCAAAGGGACTGGGAATCCTGATGAAATCTGACTTTGACAGACGCTAGAATTTGATTACAGAACTTGCAGAGCACTGGGAAAAAACAGAACCTCTTGTAGGGCACAAACAAAACCTTGTTTGTACCAGGACTCAGGGGAAAGGAGCTGTGACCTCACAGGGGCCTGAGTCAGATCTGCCTGTGAGTGTTTGGAAGTCTGAGGAGGTGTGGGTTGGCAGTGGTCTGCTGCAGAAAGAGGGGCACTGGCAGCAGAAGTCCTGGGAAGTGCATGTTGGCATGGAGGTTATCCTGGAGGTCACCACTAGCCCTAACATTCAGTTCAGTTCAGTTCAGTCGCTCAGTCCTGTCCAACTCTTTGTGATCCCATGGACTGCAGCACACAAGGCCTCCCTGTCCATCACCAACTCCCAGAGTTTACTCAAACTCATGTACATTGAGTTGGTGATACAATCCAACCATCTCATCCTCTGTCTTCCCCTTCTCCTCCTGCCTTCAATCTTTCCCAGCATCAGGGTCTTTTCAAACGAGTCAGCTTTTCACCTCAGGTGGCCAAAGTACTGGAGTTTCAGCTTCAACATCAGTCCTTCCAATGAATATTCAGGACTATCTCCTTTAGGATGGACTGGTTGGATCTCCTTATAGTCCGAGGGACTCTCAAGAGTCTTCTACAACACCACAGTTCAAAAGCATCAATTCTTTGGCACTCAGTTTTCCTTATAGTCCAACTCTCACATCCATACATGACTACTGGAAAAACCAGAGCCTTGACTAGACGGACCTTTGTTGGCAAAGTAATGTCTCTGCTTTTGAATGTGCTGTCTATGTTGGTCATAACTTTTCTTCCAAGGAAGGAAAACGTCTTTTAATTTCATGGCTGAAGTCACCATCTGCATTGTTTTTGGAGCCCCAGAAAATAAATTTAGCCACTGTTTCCCCATCTATTTGCCATGAAGTGATGGGACCAGATGCCATGATCTTAGTTTTCTGAATGCTGAGTTCTAAGCCAACTTTTTCACTCTTGTCTTTCACTTTCATCAAGCTCTAGCATACAGCCTGTAGACTCAAGGACTGGGTCGCCTCAGGGCAAACAACTATCAGGGAGGGAACACAACCCCACCTATCAGTGAACAATTGGATTAAAGATTTACTGAGCATGGTCCTGAATACCAGAGAAAGGCTCAGTTTTCCCCATGGCCAGTCCCTCCCATCAGGAAGCTTGTACAAACCTCTTAATCTTATCCATCACAGGGCAGACAGAAGAAGCAAGATCAACAATCCCACATACTCCATAACGAAAACCATAATCACAGAAACCTAACCAAAATGATCAAATGGATCATAAGGTGAAGTTGCTCAGTCATGTCCAACTTTTTGCAACCCCATGGACTGTAGCCTACCAGGCTCCTCCATCCATAAACTTTTCCAGGCAAGAGTTCTGGAGTGGGTTGCCATTTCCTTTTCCAGAGGATCTTCCCGACCCAGGGCTTGAACCTGGGTCTCCCGCATTGCAGGTAGACGCTTTACCATCTGAGCCACCAGGGAATCATAGCCTTGTGTAACTTAATGAAGCTATGTACAGCATGGCTTAGGCTACAAAGAGAGATGGGTCAGGGTGGAGAGTTCTGACAAAACATGGTCCACTGGAGAAGGGAATGGAAAAGGACTCCAGTATTCTTGCCTCAAGAATCCCATGAACAATAAGAAAAGGAAAAAAGATATGACACTGGAAGACGAGCCCCCCAGGTTGGTAGGTGTCCAATATGCTACTAGGGAAGAGTGAAGAAATAGCTCCAGAAAGAATGAAGAGGCTGGACCAAAGCAGAAATGACGCTCAGTTGTAGATGTGTCTTGTAGTGAAACTAAAGTCTGATGCTGTAAAGAACAATATTGATTGCATGGGAACATGAAATTGTAACTCCATGAATCAAGGTAAATTGGATGTGGTCAAGTAGGAGATAGCAAGAGTAAACATCAACATTTTAGGAATCAGTGAACTAAAATGGATGGGCGTGGGCGAATTTAATTCAGATGGCCATTATATTTACTACGGAGGGCAAGAATCCCTTAGGAGAAATGTAGTAGTCCTCATAGTCAACAAGAGAGTCCACAATGCCTTGCATCTGCGCTAAGTCCCTTCAGTCATGTCTGACTCTTTGTGACCCTATGGACTATAGCCTGCCAGACTCCTCTGTCCGTGGGATACTCCTGGCAAGAATGCTGGAATGGGTTGGCATGCCCTCTTTTAGGGGATCTATCCAACCTAGGGGTCAAACCCAAGTCTCTTACGTCTCCTACATTGATAGACAGGTTCTTTACAACTAGCACCACCTGGGAAGCCCCCCCCCCCCAACCCCCAAAGTGCAGAAGATGGGTGTAACATCAAAAATTACAAAATTATCTTGGTTTATTCCCAAGGAAAACCATTCAAAATCATGGTAATCCAAGTCTTTACCCTCACAAATAATGCCAAATAGGCTGAAGTTGAATGCTTCTATAAAGACGTAAAAGATGTCCAAGAACTAGCACCAAAAAAAGATCTCCTTTTCATCATAGGGGATTGAAATGCAAAATAGGAAGTGTAAAGATACCTAGAATAACAGCCAAGTTTGGCCTTGGAGTATAAAATGAAGCAGAGCAAAGGCTAATAGAGTTTTGCCAAGAGAATACTCTGGTCATAGCAAACACCCTCTTTCAACAACATAAGAGATGATTCTACACATAGACATCACCAAATAGTCAATACAGAAATCAGATAGTTTATATTCTTTCCAGCTGAAGATGGAGAAGCTCTAAACAGTCAGAAAAAAAAAAAAAAAGACCTAGATATGACTGTGGCTCAGTTAATGAGCTCTTCATTTAAAAATTCAGGATTAAATTGAAGAAAGTAGGGAAAACGACTAGGCCATTCAGGTATGACCTCAATCAAATCCCTTATGATTATACAGTGGGGGTAAGGAATAGATTCAAGGGATTATATTTGGTAGACAGAGTACCTGAAAAACAAAACATTGTATAAGAGGTAGTGACCAAAACCACACCCCCAAAGAAGAGCATTTAGGCAAAGTGGTTGTCTGAGTAGGCCTTATAAATATCTAAGAAAAGAAGAGAAGCAAAAGGCAAAGGAAAAAGGGAAAGACAGAGCAAACTGAATGCCACATTCCAGAGAATCTCAAGAAGAGATAATAAGGCCTATAAAGAACTAGAAGAAAACAATAGAATGAGAAAGACTAAAGACCTCTTCAAGAAAATTGGAGATACCAAGGGAACATTTCATGCAAGGATGAGCATGATAATGGACAGAAAGAGTAAAGACATGAAGATTAAGAAGAGATGGCAAAGAATACACAGAAGAATGATACAAAAAAGGTCTTATGGACCAGATAACCATGATGGTGTGGTCACTAACTTAGAACCAGACATCCTGGAATGTGAAGTCAAATGAGCCTTAGGAAGTATTACTATGAACAAAATTACTGGAGGTTATGGAATTCCTACTGAGCTATTTCAAATCCTAAATTTTGAAGTTGTTAAAGTGCTGCATTCAATATGTCAGCAAATTTGGAAACTCAGCAGTGGCCACATGAGTGTAAAAGGCCAGCTTTCATTCCAATCCCAAGAAACACAACATATTCACCACATTGTACAATTTGTACTCAGTTCACATGCTAGCAAGGTAATGTTCACAATCCTTCAAGCTAGGCTTTAACAGTGCATGAACGGAGAACTTCCAGATGTACAAGCTGGGTTTAGAAAAGGTAGAGATACCAGAGATCAAATTGCTAACATATTCTGGAACATATAAAAGAGCAAGAGAATTTCAGAAAAACATATGCTCCATTGACTATGTTAAGCCTTTGACTATGTGGATCACAACAAACTTCAGAAAATTCTTAAAGTGAAGGGAATACCAGACCACCTTAAGTGCCTCCTGAGAAACCTGTATGCAAGGTCAAGAAACAGTTAGAAATAGACAAGTAACAACAGACTGGTTCAAAACTGGGAAAGGAGTATGCCAAGGCTGTAGAGTGTCACCCTAGTTATTTAAATGATATGCAGAGTGATATGCATCATGTGAAATGCCAGCCTGGGTGAATCACAATTTGGAATCAAGATTGCCAGGATAAGTATTTACAAACTCAGATATGCAGATAATACTACTCCAAAGACAGAAAGTGAAGAAGAAAGAGCCTCTGCTAAGTTGATTCAGTCGTGTCCGACTCTGTGCCACCCCACAGACGGCAGCCCGCCAGGCTCTGCCATCCCTGGGATTCTCCAGGCAAGAACACTGGAGTGGCTTGCCATTTCCTTCTCCAAAGAGCCTCTAGATGAGGGTAAAAGAGGAGAGTGAAAAAGTTGGCTTAAAACTGAACATTCAAGAAACAAAGATCATGGCAGCCAGTTCCAACACTGCATGGCAAATACATGGGGGAAAAGTGGAAACAGTGACAGCCTATTTTTTTAGACTCCAAAATCACTGTAGATGGTGACTGCAGCCATGAAATTAAAATATGCTTGCTCCTTGGAAGGAAAGCTATGACGAACCTTTACAGCATATTAAAAAGCAGAGACATTAATTTGCCAACAAAGGACCTTATAGTCAAAACTATGATTTTTCCAGTAGTCTATATTGATGTAAGAGTTGGACCATAAAGAAGGCTGAGCACTGAAGAACTGATGCTTTTGAACACTGGTGCTGAAGACTCTTGTGAGTTCCTTGGAGAGCAAGGATATCAAACCAGTCAATCATAAAAAAAAAATCAGCCCTTAATATTAATTGTAAAGACTGATTATGAAACTAACGCTCCAATACTTTGGCACCTGATGCAAAGAGTTGACTCATTGGAAAATATCCTGATGCTGGGAAAGACTGAAGGCAGGAGGAGAAGGGGGCAACAGTGGATCAGACGGTTGGATGGCATCACTTAATCAATCGACATGAATTTGAGCAGACTCAGAGAGATACCACAAGACAGGGAAGCATGGCATTCTGCAGGTCATGGGGTCCCAAAGAGTCGGACAGCAACATTACATGGCTTCAAGTTTTTCTATTACAATCCCTTTTTATTTTTACAACTGAGGATTCAAAGTTGTGTGGTTTTCAGTTTAACTGACAAAAATCACAAAACTATTAACACATAGAACCAAGAGTACAGCCTAGGCTTCATGATTCCCAGTGAAGCACTCTTTGCAGTTTGAATAATCACATTTCACATTATTCATCTATTTTGGCATCTTTGTAGGCTTTAGCCAAATACCCTCTTCCTTCTTTCTGTAGACAGACAGGTTTATCATAATTGAGCTTTGATTTGAAGAAGAAGTCGTGGTAGAGATATACATTGGAAGTTATTAGCATAAGAATAATAGTTAAAAGCCATGGAGAAATTCCTTAACTAAAAAGAAAGACAGTGATTCTCTCTCTCTCTCTCTCTCTCTCTCTCTCTCTCTCTCTATATATATATATATATATATATATATATATATATATATATATATATATATTTGATTTTTAAATATAAATTTATTTATTTTAATTGGAGGTTAATTACTTTACAATATTGTATTGGTTTTGCCATACATCAACATGAATCTGCCACGGATGTACATGTGTTCCCCATCCTGAACCCCCTCCCACCTCCCTCCCCCTACCATCCCTCTGGGTTGTCCCAGTGCACCAGCCCCAAGCATCCTGTATCCTGCATTGAACCTGGACTGGCAATTCGTTTCATTTGTGATATTACACATGTTTCAATGCCATTCTCCCAAATCATCCCACCCTCTCCCTCTCCCACAGAGTCCAACAGATTGTTCTATACAGTATACTAACACATATATATGGACTATAGGAAGATGGTAACGATAACCCTGTATGCGAGACAGCAAAAGAGACACAGGTGTATAGACAGTGATTCTCAAATACTAGCCTGCATCAAAATTACCAACAATTTGTTTAAAAATGCACTTTCTTGAGCCACATCCAGAATTCTGATGAAGAGGTGTGGAGATGCAGTTCAGGAATCTGCATTTTACCAAGTGCCTCTAAGTAATTCTGATATATGCAGTTAAAAAAAAAAAAAAAAAAGAAAGAAAGAAAAGAAAAGAAAAAAAAAAAAAAAGAAAAAAAAATATCTTGAGAAACACTGAGGCAGAGGGAGCCAAGAAATACAAAAACTCTCAGTGCATAATAGTATGGGGGAAAAGAAACTTTTATGGAATTAAGATAATCTCTTAACTTCCATTTTTTAATTCTATAAAAGTTTCTTTTTCCCCATACTATTATGTACTGAGAGTTTCATATGTGAAACGGATCACCAGTCCAGGTTTAATGCATGAGACAGGGTGCTCGGGGCTGGTGCATTGGGATAATCCAGAGGGGTGGCATGGAGAGGGATTTGGGAGGGGGATTCAGGATGGGGAACACATTTACACCCATGGTGGATTCATGTCAATGTATGGCAAAACCATTACAATATTGTAAAGTAATTAGCCTCCAATTAAAATAAATAAATGTATATTTAAAAAATAAGAGATAAGTAAAAATGAAAAGAAACCAGGTGTGGAAGGATATGAGAATATAATGGGACCATACATACAAGGAGAAAAATCCTTCTCTGCACCTGGATGGGAGGAAGTGAGGTTGCCTGAGGATAAGAATCATTTTGACTGCAGGAAGCTGAAGAGTTTCGTACCTTCTACTTTACTTTGAGGCTATGCTATATTTATATGTATACAAATTTAAAATTCTTTTATGCTTGAGAAAAATAACCTTTTATTTTATGAAATATCTACTTTATCTCTAGTTATGCTTTCTTTGCCTTAAAATCTACTTAGGGGTGTGGTCTTTAGATGGCGGAGGAATAGGACGGGGAGACCACTTTCTCCCCCACAAATTCATTGAAAGAACATTTGAACGCTGAGCAAACTCCACAAAACAACTTGTGAACGCTGGCAGAGGACACCAGGCACCCAGAAAAGCAGCCCATTATCTTCAAAAGGAGGTAGGAAAAAATATAAAAGATAAAGAGAGAGAAAAAAGAGTTAGGGATGGAGATCTGTCCTGGGAAGGGAGTCTTAATAGAGGAGAAGTTTCCAAAAACCAGGAAACCTCACTGGTGGGTCTGGGGAAAGGTTTCGAATCTCAGAGGGCAACATAATTGGGAGGAAAAATAAATAAATAAAACTCACAGATTACGTGCCTAAAGGTAACTCCCAGCAGAGAAGTAGCCCAGATGCTCGCATCCGCCACCAGCAAGCGGGGGGGTGAACGGAGAGGAGCAGGCTGCATTGCTTAGGGTAAGGACCAGGCCTGAATGCCCTGAGGGCAATCTCAGGGAGCTAATGTGAGACAGCAACCTAAACGGTGGGTTAGCCAAAGAGAGACAAAAAAAAAAAAAAAAAAAAGAGAGAGAGAGAGAGAGAACTATCCTGTGAAAAGCCCTAACCTAAGGCACTGCTGGGCTGCACACGGAACAAAGGACTGAGCGAATACCAGAGAAAAGCTAGCCGGCTGCAGACTGGCCCATCTCCTGCTGAAGGCAGGGGCCAGGCAAGCACCAGTCAGAGCCAGAAAGGGGAAAATTCGACCCCAGAGAGGGCATCCCCTATCAAACTGCAAACAGGCTTCCAGTTTCTAACCAAAGACTTTCTGAGATTCAGGAT
Source organism: Bos indicus (assembly GCF_029378745.1). NCBI lineage: Eukaryota > Metazoa > Chordata > Mammalia > Artiodactyla > Bovidae > Bos > Bos indicus. Next base: position 73,475,293 of record NC_091789.1, read on the forward strand.
GGTTGATATCTGCTAGGAGGGTCGCAGCCAGAGTTCAGTTCACCAGAAGAGATACATGGCACACCAGAAGAGGGCACGTCCAGAAACCCAAGTGGCTGGGACCGGGGAGGTGATAAGACACACCACACCTGAGAGTGTGCTTGCCACGCACCTGGTCGCCTAAGCTGCTCGGACCAGGGAATGGCACAAAATGGAAGCCTAACCAAGTCTGTGCTTCTGTGGAATACCCAAGAACCTGAACCTGAGCAGCTTAGACGTGGGAAGTGCATGCAACCCAGGGCCCGCTTCCTGCAGAGCAACCTAAAGTCTGAGCAGTGTAGTCTGGAAAAGCACACACGCCGTGAGAGGGGGCAAACCCAGTGTGGCCGACACACTGTGAGTACTCCTCATGGATGCCAGTGATATTTGTTTGCAGTGTTCCTCCCTCCCCACAGCACGACTGAACAAGTGAGCCTAAACAAGAGACCACCTTCGCCCCTTTGTGTTAGGGCGGAAATTAGACACTGAAGACACCTGCAAACAGAAGAAGCAAAATAGAGGGAACCACTTTGGAAGTGAGAGGTGCAACAGTTTAAAATCCCTGTAGTTAATACCGACTACATTGGAAGGGGCCTATGGATCGTGAGAAGTATAAGCTGGAACCAGGAACTATCTGAAACTGAACTGACCCCACATTGCTCACAACAGCACCAGAGAAATTTCTAGATATATTTTTACTATTATCATTTAATTAAATTTTTATTTATCTTAAGTCCTCTATTACTCCTTTAATTTTCATTTTTATAACCTACTATAGGCAAGGCTATGGTTTTTCCAGTGGTCATGTATGAATGTGAGAGTTGGACTGTGAAGAAAGCTAAGCACTGAAGAATTGATGCTTTTGAACTGTGGTGTTGGAGAAGACTCTTGAGAGTCCCTTGGACTGCAAGGAGATCCAACCAGTCTCAGTCCTGGGTGTTCATTGGAAGGACTGATGTTAAAGCTGAAACTCCAATACTTTGGCCACCTCATGTGAAGAGTTGACTCATTAGAAAAGACTCTGATGCTTGGAGGGACTGGGGGCAGGAGGAGAAGGGGACGACAGAGGATGAGATGGCTGGATGGCATCACCGACTTGAAGGACATGAGTTTGGGTAACTCTGGGAGGTGGTGATCGACAGGGAGACCTGGTGGGCTGCAATTCATGGGGTCGCAAAGAGTCGGACATGACTGAGCGACTGAACTGAACTGATTACCTTGCAAAAAAAAAAAAAAAAAAAAAAAGACCCTATTTTTAAAACAAACTTCATATATATTTCCTATAATTTTTGTGATTTTGGTTTGTTTTTTAATATTGTATTTTTGAGAGTCTAGCTTCTACTCTAGATTTTTAATCTTTGCTTTATAGTTTTTATTATCAATTTTATACATTTAAGAATCCAATCTTCAGTACCCATTTTTACTTAGGAGTGTGATTACTCCTATTTGAGAGAATTGATCATTCTCTCCCCTTTTGATTCTCCTTTTCTGCCCCAGGTCACCTCTATCCCCTCCCTCCCCCTTCTCTTCTCAACCCAACTCTGTGAACCTCTGTGGCGGGTTCCAGGCTGCAGAGAACATTTAGGGAACAGAGCACTGTCTAGATCTATCTCTCACCTTTTGATTCCCCCTTTTCTCCTCCTGCTCACCTCTATCTCCTTCCTCCCTCTTCTCTTCTCTATGTAACTCTGTGAACCTCTCTGAGGGTTACAGACTGTGGAGAGGACATAGGGAGTTGTTTACTGGCTAGATCGCTCTCTCCCCTTTTGAATCCCTCTCTTCTCTTCCTGGTCACCTCTATCTCCATCCTCCCTCTTCTCTTTTCTATGTAACTCTGTGAACCTCTATGGGTGTCCCTCACTGTGGAGAATCTTTTCATCATTAACCTAGAAGTTTTATTATTAGTGCTGTATGGATGCAGAAGTCTTGATGTTACTGTAAGAATAAGACTGAAAACCAGAGGCAGGAGGCTTAAACCACAAACCTGAGAACACCAGATAACTCCTGATTCAGGGAACATTAATTGATAAACAATCACTCAAAAGCCTCCATACTTACACTGAAATCAAACATCACCCAAGAGCCAGTAAGTTCCTGAGAAAGACATACCATGCAAATTCTCCAGCAATGCAGGGACATAGCCCTGAACTTCAATATACAGGCTGCCCAAAGTCACACCAAACCCATAGACATCTCAAAACTCACTACTGGACACTCCACTGCACTCCAGAGAGAAGAAATCCAGGTCCACCCACCAGAACACCAACACAAGATGCCCTAACCAGGAAACCTTGACAAGCCACCTGTCCAACCCCACCCACAGGGAGGAACTGCCACAATAAAGAGGAACCACACACTGCCAGAATACAGAAAGGCCACCACCAACACAGCAATATAAACAAGATGAAAAGGCAGAGAGATACTCAGCAGGTAAAGGAACATGTTAAATGCCCACCAAACCAAACAAGAGAGGAGGAGATAGGGAGTCTACATGAAAAAGATTTTAGAATAATGACAATAAAAATGATCCAAAATATTGAAAACAAAATGGAGTTACAGATAAATAGCCTGGAGACAAGGATTGAGAAGATGCAAGAAAGGTATAATAAGGACCTAGAAGAAATAAAAAAGAGTCAATTAATAATGAAATATGCAATAAATGAGATCAAAAACACTCTGGAGGGAACCAACAGAAGAATAAGGGAGGCAGAAGATAGGATAAGTGAGGTAGAAGATAGAATGGTAGAAATAAATGAAGCAGAAAGGAAAAAAGAAAAAATAATTAAAAGAAATGAGGACAACCTCAGGAACCTCGGGGACAATGTGAAACGCCCCAACATTTGAATCATAGGAGTCCCAGAAGCAGAAGACAAAAAGAAAGACCATGAGCAAATACTCCAAGAGATAATAGTTGAAAACTTCACTAAAATTTGGAAGGAAATAGTCACACAATCCAAGAAACCCAGAGTGTCCCAAACGGGATAAACCCAAGGTGAAACACCCCAAGACACATATTAATCAAGTTAACAAAGATAAAACACAAAGAACAAATACTAAAAGCAGCAGGGGGGAAAACAACAAATAACAAACAAGGGGATGCCCATAAGGATAACAGCTGATCTTTCAATAGAAACTCTTTAGGCCAGAAGGGAATGGCAGGACATACTTGAAGTGATGAAAGAGAAAAACCTACAACCCAGATTACTGTACCCAGCAAGGATCTCATTTAGATATGAAGGAGAAATCAAAAGCTTTACAGACAAGCAAAACCTGAGAGAATTCAGCACCACCAAAACAGCTCATCTTTGGTTGTATAAGCTCTAACCCAAAACAACAAAGTAAATGGCAACAGGATCATACTTATCAATAATTACCTTAAAATGTATGTGGGTTCATTGCCCCAACCAAAAGACAAAGATTGGCTGAATAGATATAAAAAACAGATCCCTATATATGCTGTCTACAAGAGACCCACCTCAACACAAGGAACACATACAGACTGAAAGTGAAGGGCTTGAAAAAGGTATTTTGTGCAAATGGAGACCAAAAAAAGCAAGAATAATAATACCCATATCAGATAAAATCGACTTTAAAATAAAGGCTGTGAAAAGAGACAAAGAAGGACACTGCATCATGATCAAAGGATGAATCCAAGAATAAGATACAACAATTATAAATATATATGCAACCAACATAGGAGCACCACAATATGTGCTAACCAGTATGAAAGGGGAAATTAACAGTAACACAATAACAGTGGGAGACTTTAATCCCCCACTCACAGCTATGGGTATATCAACTAAACAGAAAATTAACAAGGAAACACAAACTTTAAATGACATAATGGACCAGCTAGACCTAAGTGATATCTACAGGACGTTCCACCCCTAAACAATGAATTTCACCTTTTTCTCAAGTGTACACAGAACCTTCTCCAGGATAGATCACATCCTGGGTCATAAATCTAGACTAGGTAAATTCAAAAAAATTGAAATCATTCCAAGCATCTTTTCTGACCACAATTCAGTAATATTAGATCTCAATTAAAGAAAAAAATAAAACTATTAAAAAATCCAACATATGGAGGCTAAACAACACGTTTCTGAATAAAGAGCATATCAGAGAAGAAATCAAAAAAGAAATCAAAATATGCATGGAAACAAATGAAAATAAAAACATAACAACCTAAAACCTATGGGACACTGTAAAAGCAGTGTTAAAGGGAAGGTTCATAGAAATACAGGCATACCTCAAGAAACAAGAAAAAAGTCAGATAAATAACCTAACTCTACACCTAAAGCAAGTAGCAAAAGAAGAAATGAAGAAACCCAGGGTTAGTAGAAGGAAAGAAACCATAAAAATTAGGGCAGAAATAAATCCACTGGGATGACCCAGAGGGATGGTATGGGGAGGGAGGAGGGAGGAGGGTTCAGGATGGGGAACACATGTATACCTGTGGTGGATTCATTTTGATATTTGGCAAAACTAATACAATTATGTAAAGTTTAAAAATAAAATAAAATTTAAAAAAAATCCAAAAGAAACAAAGGAGACCATAGCAAAAATCAACAAAGCCAAAAGCTGGTTCTTTGAGAAGATAAATACAATTGACAAACCATTAGCCAGACTCATTAAGAAACAAAGGGAGAAAAATCAAATTAACAAAATTAGAAATGAAAATGGAGAGATCACAACAGACAACACAGAAACACAATGGATCATAAGAGACTAATATTAGCAACTATATGCCAATAATATGGACAACTTGGAAGAAATGGACAAATTCTTAGAAAAGTACAACTTTCCAAAACTGAACCAGGAAGAAATAGAAAATCTTAACAGACCCATCACAAGCACAGAAATCAAAACTGTAATAAGAAATCTATCAGCAAACAAAAGCCCAGGACCAGTCAGCTTCACAGCTGAATTCTACCAAAAATTTAGAGAAGAGCTAACATCTATCCTACTCATACTCTTCCAGAAAATTGTAGAGGAAGGTAAACTGCCAAATACATTCTATGAGGTCACCATCACCCTAATACCAAAACCAGACAAAGATGCCACAAAAAAGGAAAACTACAGGCCAATATCACTGATGAATGTAGATACAAAAATCCTTAACAGAATTCTAGCAAACATAATCCAACAATATATTAAAAAGATCATACATCATGACTAAGTGGGCTTTATCCCAGGGATGCAAGGATTCTTCAATCCAGATTGACAAAGAAAAAGTAAAACTCTCACTGTTTACAGACGACATGACCTTCCACATAGAAAACCCTAAAGACTCCACCAAAAAAATACTAGAGCTAATCAATGAATACAGTTAAGTTGCACAATATAAAATTAACACACAGAAATCTCTTGTATTCATATACACTAACAATGAGAAAACAGAAAGAGAAACTAAGGAAACAATTCCATTTACCACTGCAATGAAAAGAATAAAATACTTAGGAATACATCTATCTAAGGAAACAAAAATCTCTATATAGAAAACTATAAAACACTGGTGAATTATCAAAAAGGACACAAACAGATGGAGAAGTATACCATGTTCATGGACTGGAAGAATCAATATAGTGAAAGTAAGTATACTACTCAAACCAAATTATATATTCAATGCAACCCCTATCAAGCTACCAACAGTATTTTTCACAGAACTAGAACAAATAATTTAACAATTTGTATGGAAATACAAAAATCCTTGACTAGCCAAAGCAATCTTGAGAAAGAAGAATGGAACTGGAGGAATCAACCTACCTGACTTCAGGCTCTACTACAAAGCCACAGTCATCAAGACAGTATGGTACTGGCACAAAGACAGAAATATAGATCAATGGAACAAAATAGAAAGCCCAGAGATAAATCCACACACCTATGAACACCTTATCTTTGACAAAGGAGGCAAGAATATACAATGGCAAAAAGACAATCTCTTTAACAAGTGCTGAGAAAACTGGTCAACCACTTGTAAAAGAATGAAAAGAAAACACTTTCTAACACCATACACAAAAATAAACTCAAAATGGATCAAAGATCTAAACATAAGACCAGAAACTATAAAACTCCTAGAGGAAAACATAGGCAAAACATTCTCCGACATAAATCAAACCAGGATCCTCTATGACCCACCTCCCAGTGTATTGGAAATAAAAGCAAAAATAAACAAATGGGATCTAATCAAACGTAAAAGTTTTTGCACAACAAAGGAAACTATAAGCAAGGTGAAAAGACAGCCTTCAGAATGGGAGAAAATAACAGCAAACGAAACAACTGACAAAGAATTATTCTCACAAATATACAAGCAACTCCTGAAGCTCAATTCCAGAAAAATAAATGACCCAATCAAAAAATGGGCCAAAGAACTAAACAGACGGTTCTCCAAAGAAGACATACAGATGGCTAACAAACACATGAAAAGATGCTCAACATCATTCATTATCAGAGAAATGCAAATCAAGACCATAATGATGTACCATCTCATGCCAGTCAGAATGGCTGCTATCCAAAAGTCTACAAGCAATAAATGCTGGAGAGGGTATGGAGAAAAGGGAACCCTCTTACATTGTTGGTGGGATTTCAAACTAGTACAGACACTATGGAGAGCATTGTGGAGATTCATTAAAAAACTGGAACTAGAACTTCCATATGACCCAGCAATCCCAATGCTCGGCATACATACTGAGGAAACCAGAACTGAAAGAGATGCATGTACCACAATGGAATATTACTCAACCACTAAAAAGAATACATTTGAATCAGTTCTAATGAGGTGAATGAAACTGTAGCCTATTATACAGTGAAGTAAGCCAGAAAGAAAACACCAATACAGTATACTAACACATGTGTATGGAATTTAGAAAGATGGTAATGATAACCACATATGTGAAACAGCAAAACAGACAAAGATGTATCAAACAGTCTTTTGGACTGTGTGGGAGAAGGCAAGGGTGGAAAGATCTGAGAGAATAGCATTGAAACATATATATTATCATATATGGAAGAGATCACCAATCCAGGTTCGATGCATGAGATAGTGTGCTCAGGGCTGGTGCACTGGGATGACCCAGAGGGATGGGATGGGGAGGGAGGTAGGAGGGGGGTTCAGGTTGGGAAACACATGTAAAACCATGGCTGATTCATATCAATGTATGGCAGAAACCAGTACAATATTATAAAGTATTGAGCCTCCAACTAAAATAAATAAATTAAAAAAAAACCTATTTAGACAAATATTCCAAATTTATTTTGGTAACTGCCTGTTGTATATATTTTTTTCTATCATTTTAATTTAAAATAATGCATGCTTTTATATTTTAGGCATGGCTTTGTAAGTAGCCTATACTTTTTTCTTAAGCTGGTATGATGTTCTTTTTCTTTCAACTGGAGCATTTAGATTTTTTTACATTTCATATTATCACTGATATATTTGGGTTTAAATCTACAGTGTTATTGTACTTGTTGACTTCCATTTTTCATGCCTGTATTTTGTTCCTTTGATTCTCTTTTCTTGATTTCTTTCGGATTATTACTTCCAGTTGTCTCCTCTAATGTTGATATTCATACATTATTTTATTATTCTTTTAGTGGTACCACAGGCATCCATGGCTTACCAAGTTACAGTTTTACTTCTTAGATAATGTATTGCCCTTAGAATACTTTATTTACCCCGTCCATCCTTATTTGCCACTACTTTAACAAGGTTAAACTCTACCTATTTAAAACTCCATATTCTTATTATTGCAACTGTTATCACTTTACTCAGCCAATAATAATCTATATTTGCATACATATTTACCATTTTGTTGCTCTTCATTCTTTCCCACATTCTTTAGCTTGCATCTCAGATTGTTTTTATTCCACCAAAGAACAGTATTTATTTGGGAGTGATAGTAATAAGAGAAGACTTTGAGAGTCCCATAGACTTCAAGGGGATTGAGCCAGTCAATCCTAAAGGAAATCAGTCCAATATTCACTGGAAGGACTGATGCTGAAGCTGAAACTACAATACTTTGGCCATCTGATATGAAGAACTGATTCACTGGAAAAGATCCTGAAGCTGGGAAAGATCGAAAGCAGGAGGAGAAGGGGAGGACAGAGGATGAGATGGTTGGATGGCATCACTGAGTCAATGGACATGAGTTTGAGCAAGGTCTAGGAGTGAGTGATGGACAGGGAAGCCTAGTGTGTTGCAGTTCATGCATTCACAAAGAGATGGACACGACTGAGAGACTGAACTGAACTGATAGTAACAAAATATCAGTTATGTTTGTTCCATTCTCAGATTCCAAAAAGTCTTAATTTTACTATCATCTTTGAAGAATAGTTTTATGGAAAACTGAATTCTAAGTTGGCAATTTCAGCATTTTCAGCTCAGTTTTTTCAAATAGAAATCCATTTTCTTCTGGCTTTCATTGCTTTACAGTCTAGGTTTTCTTCTTCCAGATGTTAGTCTCATTTTTTTTTTTTTTTTACTGATTGTTAGTTCTCTAATGACTAACAAATTTTAAAAATTTATCAAGCTTTCCTGTTTTCAGCTGAAAGGTTGACACAAATCACAAAATCCATCATTACTGTAGATATTCCCAGGGAATTCCTAAGTGACTGGCCCATATTTTTGCTGAAGGGGGTGGTGAGGCCATAAGCTGAGATAAAAGAAGGCTGGAGTTGGATAGGGAAACATTTCTGGAAGTGTTGAAATTTTGGATTAGTTTTTGAGAAAAAAACAGCTGACCACATGATTGAATAAATCCAACTGAATTTGACAGATAGCAGTGACAAGCAGGGATAGAGGTATAATGTATAGGTATACTGTATCTAGGCCTCAACTTCTTAATTTAAAAAATGAACATGAAAATAGTTTCTGCCCTGTCTATCACACAGTCATTTTGAGCACCAAATGAGATGACAGTATGCATTTCAAAAGAAATTATAGATATGAAAGCAAACTAAGAGGTTATATAAATAATGGCTATTTATACACAGGTAGAATTTTAAAAATTGAATAAAACACAGTAAATTTGAAAAAAATCTTTACCTAAAAGAACAAAATGTATGATACTGTATATCCCAGGGTTTATTTTTAGGATCATGGAAAACATTTACATTTTCATTCATAGAACTGGCATTTACTTCCACATTCCCATAGCACCAGGGGAAATATTCACGAAGGAACACTTTGAGTAGATAAGTACTGATCATATCACACTTGAAGCAAATGAAAAAGAGGGTAGAGGTAAAGTGAAATGGAATGGAACAAAGAAGGGGAACAAGAAGACAGGCAGGTACTTTGTGAGTTCCAAATATATACTTCCTTCTTAAAATGTGATATATTGTAAGGCATCTCCCTAATGACTCTAATTTAGTATATCTTTCTCACACAGACTAGCTACTACTAGAAGCCTATTGGGTCATTAGTCAAAGAGTTATTGCAGAAATGTCCATCAAGGACATACAGCCAGACTAATGTCTGATTACAAGCTCTTGGTTTTATCTCCTGAGATTTGCCACTTTAATGGAACAAGATGTCAGCCAAGTAGTTCAAGGTTCCTAAGCAGAGATGAACCATTTCAGGGCAGTCGATCATTCGTGTCTGACTCTTTGCGACCCCATGGACTGCAGCACACCAGGCTTCCCTGTCCACCACTATCTCCCGGAGCTTCCTCAAACTCATGTCCATCAAGTTGGTGATGTTATCCAACAATCTCATCCTCTGTCATCTCCTCCTTCTGCCTTCAACCTTTCCCAGCATCAGGGTCTTTTCCAATGAGTCAGTTCTTCACACCAAGTGGCAAAAGTATTAGCTTCAGCATCAGTCCTTCCAATGAATATTTAGGATTGATTTCCTTTAGAATTCACTGGTTTGATCTCCTTGCAGTCCAAGGGACTCTCAAGAGTCTTCTCCAAAACCAGTTCAAAAGTATCAATTCTTCAATGCTCAGCTTTCTTTATACAACTCTCATATCCATACATGACTACTGGAAAAAACCATAGGCTTGACTATATGGACCTTTGTTGGCAATGTCTCTGGTTTTTAATATACTGTCTCAGTTTGCCATAGCTTTTCTTCTAAGGAGCAAGTGTCTTTTAATTTCATGGCTACAGTCACCATCTGCAATGATTTTGGAGCCCAAGAAAATAAAGTCTGTCATCATTTCTATTGTTTTCTCATCTATTTGCCATGAAGTGATGGGGCTGGATGCCATGTTCTTCATTTTTTGAATGTTCAGTTTTAAGCGAGCTTTTTCACTCTCCTCTTTTACCCTCATCTAGAGGCTCTTTAGTTCTTCTTTGCTTTCTGCCCTTAGAGTAGTATCATCTGCATATCTGAGTTTGTAAATATTTCTCCTGGAAATCTTGATTCCAACTTGTGATTTATCCAGGTTGACATTTCACATGATGTACTCTGCATATAATTTAAATAAACAGGTGACACTCTACAGCCTTGGCGTACTCCTTTCCCAATTTGGAACCAGTCTATTTTTTCCATGTGTTGTTCCTACGGATGTTAGCAATTTGATCTCTGGTTCCTCTGCTTTTTCTAAATACAGCTTGAACATCTGAAAGTTCCCAGTTCAGGTACCATAGAAGCCTCACCTGGAGAATTTTCAGCATTACTTTGCTACCACATGAGATGAGAGCGATAGTTTGAACATTCTTTGGCATTGCCTTTCTTTGGGACTGGAATGAAAACTGACCTTTTCCTGTTCTGTCACCAATGCTGAGTTTTCCCAATTTGTTTACATATTGAGTGCAGCACATTCACAGCAACATCTTTTAAGGATTTGCAATAGCTCAGCTGGAATTTGATCACTTCCACTAGCTTTGTTCATTGTGATGCTTCCTAAGGCCCACTTGACTTCACATTCCAGGATGTCTGGCTCTAGATGAGTGATCACACCATTGTGGTTATCTGGGCCATTAAGATCCTTTTTATATAGTTCTTCTGTGCATTCTTGCCACCTCTTCTTAATATCTTCTGCTTCTGTTAGGTCCATCCCATTCCTGTCCTTTATTCTGCCCATCTTTGCATGAAATATTCCCTTGGTATCTCTAATTTTCTAGAAGAGACCTCTAGTCTTTCCCATTCTGTTGTTTTCCTCTATTTCTTTGCATTGATCACTTATGAACCATTTAAGATAGACAATTTTGTAACACAGTTCTTTGAATGGATAGAACCTGAAACTTTCTTTCTGAAAGTAGAGGGTATGGCCACTTTTTTGGGCTAAATGATGGATTTTCAGAATACACTGCAGTGATACATTTTGGGAACTCAAAAACACTCCTCTTAGATGATGTATTTTTAAAATGAAAAAATAAAATAAAATGAAAAAACAAAAACAAAAAAACCCTGTGTTCATGTAATATTTCAACATACAAACATATTTTGTGATTCTATTCTAACTTTTTTACACTTGGAAATGATCCCACTACAGATTTACTTTAAAACAGAAGCCCATAGTCTATTGGATTTTTAAATGTTAAAAAAAAAATTTGATAAATTTTCCATGGACAGAAAAATTCAGTTACTTCTTGGTTTTCTCCCTTTGCAGAGCATTAAGGTTTATTTTTCCTGTCATTTAATCATTCTGGGTAGCTTTCTTTTACTGTTAGTTTCCTCAATAAAGCATATTATTTAATACTCACACCTATTAATTAGAATGCTGTATATTATATTATGAAGGTAAAACTTAATTTTACATTTTTAATTTTTGTTATAGATTGCCTAACTGGTAACCAAGAGTTGGCATAGATGCCATAGTTTCCTGAAATATATTAAATCTTAAAAGCAATTATGATAACATTGAATATGCACACCATTACAGTATTTCAAAGACTATTTTAAATGGTTGCCAAAAACAGAGGAAAATGTGATTTAAAAAATAGCATATAATACAAATCTCAGATTAGACAAGAATTTATGGGCTATGACAATGAAAACATCTGGGTCATCATAATCCTTGAATAAATCAATTATCATAATTATCTACACACCAAGTGCACAAAAAGCACATGGAACCAGGCATCTTATATGGAAAATGAATGTGATGAGATGTTGGTAGAAATGATGTCAGTGTGCCAGTACATTTCCTTGGACATGAAATAATGGTCCTAGATAGGAAACATTGGTTAATTTATGGGTCAATTTTTTTCGCCATCTAAATGAAAGCAGTATGACAAAAATATTTCAGGCAGCTGACATGGATGGAGGCATACTGGCTTTGTACGTTCCTTGCTGACACATAAACCATATCTATATAGTATTTACTGTTTGACTTCTGATATTTTCTTCTTTCATGTTATTTGTGTTCTCTGATTTAGAAAGACTGCTTAAGAATAGGGCTTCCCTGGTAGTTTAGCTGGTTAAGATCCTCCTGCAATGCAGGAGACCTGGGTGGGGAAGATCCTCTGGAGATAAGATCCCCTGGAGATAAGGAGCTAAATAATAATAAGGTGTGGAGCCAGAGAGAAGTATGCAGAGGGAAAACCATGCTTAGTCCCAGAGACAGATTTATCATGAAGCCAATGAAGCTTAAGTTTTAGGACCCCTTACTTATACAGTCCCCTTCCAAAGCACTGAGAGTATTTCATGTTTGTATTATTCATCAGATGTTAATTTTTGCAATTTGCTGTGATTTTCTTTATTCCACATTTCAACTTGTATTTCATTTTGTGTGTTTTTCAGAGGCAATCTCAAATTGTGTAAGATTCAGGCTCTTCAAAACCTGAACTTACCCTTTTAAGTGTGCTTCACCAATAGTGGGAAGAATAACCTTCAAACTCCTAATACCCTCCCTCTGTCCCCAACATACCAGAATCTATAGCCCCAAGCAAACATTTTAATAAAAGTCGGTAATATTCAATCCATTTCTATGTTAGGAATCAGTTAGCCACTGAGCAGAATATGTGTACTAGTTAATGATTTCTTTGCAAGGCCACTCTGGGAAATATAAAACTGTGGGCCTGTAAAATAGATGTTTTTCTGGAACTCTCTTGCTTTTTCGATGATCCACAGGATGTTGGCAATTTGATATCTGGTTCCTCTGCCTTTTGTAAAACCAGCTTGAACATCTGGAAGTTCACAGTTCATGTACTGCTGAAGCCTGGCTTGGAGATTTTTGAGCATTACTTTACTACCATGTGAGATGAGTGCAATTGTGCAGTAGTTTGAGCATTCTTTGGCATTTACTAACAATGCCAAAGCCTTTGACTGTGTGGATCATAATACACTGTGGAAAATTCTGAAAGAGATGGGAATACCAGACCACCTGACCTGCCTCTTGAGAAACCTATATGCAGGTCAGGAAGCAACAGTTAGAACTGGACATGGAACAACAGACTGGTTCCAAATAGGAAAAGGAGTACATCAATGCTGTATATTGTCACCCTGCTTACTTAACTTCTATGCAGAGTACATCATGAGAAATGCTGGGCTGGAAGAAACACAAGCTGGAATCAAGATTGCCAGGAGAAATATCCATAACCTCAGATATGCAGATGACACCACCCTTATGAGAGAAAGTGAAGAGGGACTAAAAAGACTCCTGATGAAAGAGAAAGAGGAGAGTCAAAAAAAGTTGGCTTAAAGCTCAACATTCAGAAAACAAAAATCATGGCATCTGGTCCCATCACTTCATGGGAAATAGACAGTGAAACAGTGGAAACAGTGTCAGACTTTATTTTTTTGGGCTCCAAAATCACTGCAGATGGTGACTGCAGCCATGAAATTAAAAGACGCTTACTCCTTGCAAGAAAAGTTATGACCAACCTAGATAGCATATTGAAAAGCAGAGACATTACTTTGCCAACAAAGGTCCATCTAGTCAAGGCTATGGTTTTTCCAGTGGTCATGTATGGATGTGAGAATTGGACTGTGAAGAAAGCTGAGGGCAGAAGAATTGATGCTTTTGAACTGTGGTGTTGGAGAAGACTCTTGAGAGTCCCTCAAGAGATCCAACCAGTCCATTCTGAAGGAGATCAGCCCTGGGATTTCTTTGGAAGGAATAATGCTAAGGCTGAAACTCCAGTACTTTGGCCACCTCATGCGAAGAGTTGACTCACTGGAAAAGACTCTGATGGTGTGAAGGATTGGGGGCAGGAGGAGAAGGGAATGACAGAGGATGAGATGGCTGGATGGCATCACTGACTCGATGGACGTGAGTCTGAGTGAACTTCGGGAGTTGGTGATGGACAGGGAGGCCTGGCGTGCTGCGATTCATGGGGTCGCAAAGAGTCAGATACGACTGAGCGACTGAACTGAACTGAACTGAACTGGACCTGTGAAACCATATTAGATTTATATAGCTATATGTGACCTCAGTTGTCATTCAGTCAAGCTCTGCATTTTACAGAGTAGAAACTGAGCTTTAGAGAGGAAATATGACTTGTTCAAGTTCACATCTAGGCAATTTGTGGTAAAGTAGGGATTTCAAAAAAGCTAATTAATCCTAACACTAAATTCTACTGCTGTTCCAATTTACTTGCTTTCTTTGTTTATGAAATTTATTCCCTCATGTGTTTTGGATTTGTATATTTTGCATAATAAGGTTAAAATTCTATTCTGTATAATTCTACAACTGAGAGACAGATTATTATTTGATATTTTAAATCACTAATTTTGAACTTCGCCATTGGCATAAAATGTCACATTCTTTTCGCATGCAGCTTACAGTTTAATGGCATCCTTGATCAAATTGAACAATAAAAATTTCCATTTCAAAGGTATATCCTTTTTTTTTTCCAGGTAATTAGCTATTTCAAGACAAACAATTCTGTACTAAAAAACTCCACTTTCTCTTTTTCATTAAGTCATTATGCTAAGATAAGGTTGTCATGCAGCCGTAATAATGATTTTGCTATGTTTACATAGATTAAAATAAAGACTTAGATGAAAATGATTCTGATAATAGAAGCATGACATATGAAGGGTTACTTCAAATTATAGCTTTAAAAATTAATGTTAAATGATGTTTTCTGTTGGAGCACATGTGAAGTTATTTGCCTTTGCTTTAAGATTTAAGTCATTACTATATCAATTTTTAAAAGTACAGGAAATTCAGTAAATACTATGACAGATGTAATCATACGGTAAGTGGGCAAAAATAATGCACTTAAAATAGGCAAGCTGACTTTATCGAGCTTATTTCTGAACTTAAAAGATTCTATATCTCAGTTTATTGTGCAAATCTTTACAATAAACTTGGGACATGTAATTAACATAAAATACACATAAGTTACCTCTAAGATCCCCTTAATTAAGTGGGCAAGGACTATGAACAGGAAATTTAGGAAAAAGGAAGGGAAAATGGCTAATAAATATAATGGAAAATGTTAAACCTCATTAATTGTAAAAGAAACAAGATATGACTAGGATTATGATTATGACTGTTTTTCACCTGAATAATTCTATTTGTTTAAATAGTAAAAGCACAAACTGATACAATCTTTTAGAAAGCAAATTTTCAGTATATATTACAAACTTGGAACTGTTCATAACCTTTGGACCAGTAATTGCATGTCTCAACAACTAAGCATTAAGAGCTTTAGGTACAAAGATGCTCAATTATATGTATCAGAACAGTATATATAACAGTAAAATAACAAAAGCTTGAAGTAATTTGAATGCCAACAAGTAAAACAAAATCAAGTAAATCATGATATGTTCATGTGATCAAGTTATATATGTGGTATGTCACAAATATATAAAATATGAATAGAAAAAATATTGGAAGAAAATACACAAGTATTGTTTATGACTAAAACAAATAAATGTTTTCCTTTGGCATTCTTATATTTTATATTAATTAACAGGCAATTTCAAGTTAGAAAAATTAAATAATAAAGGTAAAGAAAAGGAAATTAGGAGAAAAATATAGCATATAATAAAAATGCTCAAACAATTAAACCCACACTAAAACAAAAATGAGGTTTGATTTTACAATTCTAGCAAGAATTAGAAAAAGAGATAAAATTCAATACTCTGAAAATACAGGGTTTAGTTTGATAGAATTCTTCTGGTAAGTAACTTAACAATACAATTAATCCTAAAACAATTGTGAAAGTGAAACTGAAAGTTACTCAGCTGTGTCTGACTCTTTGCAATCGCATGGACTGTAGCCTGCCAGGCTCTCTGTCCATGGGGACTCTCCAGGCAAGAATGCTGGAGTGGGTAGCCATTCCCTTTGTCAGGTTATCTTCCCAACTCAGGTCTCCCGCATTACAGGTGGATTCCTTATTGTCTGAGCCACTAAGGAAACCCAAGAATATTGGCATGGGTAGCCTATCCATTCTCAGTGGATCTTCCTGACCCAGGAATTAAAGCAGGGTCTCTCTGCATTGTAGGCAGATTCTCTATAAGTTGAGCTTCCAGGGAAGACAACAGTATATTCTGTTATTATTATCAGAATCATATAAATATATTCAAATATATTATTTGAATGGTTAAAATACATTATACTTTAAAAGACCATTATATCAGTTTTACTTTTAACACATGAAAATGGCAACATTCTAAATAATCCAATGACAATTGAATGATTAAATAAATCATGATATATGAATTCAATGGTATATAATAAAGTCACCTAAAATTAGCATAATGACTATACTGAAAAGCCAGACATGATCACATCATCTTATATACTGTATACAGTTGACCCTTGAACATGGGTTTGAACTGCACAGGTTCACCTATGTGCAATCATTTTTTCAGTATATAAGCACTACAGTACCACACTATCCATGGTTGTTTGAATCTATGAATGTGAGACTGTAGATATAGAGAACAGACTGCAAAGTTATATGTGGGTTTTTGACTGCATGGAGGGTTGGTACCCCTAATTCCAGTGTTGTTCAAGTATCAACTATATATTTAGAGACATTAAAAGGAAACCAAAAAAAAAAAAAAACACATAATACCCACTTCTGTGTTAAATTAGAGAGAATTTGATTGATATTTACAAATCTTCACTAAATAATTTAGTTTAATGGTAAATCTTTTCTTAAAAATTGCTTACCACTTGCACATTACATGACTTCTTTTCAGGGGTAATAACTTCTGCAATTTGTGTTTCCAGTTCTGTAAGATCAGGTGGCAGAGCAATTATGTAATGATAGATTTTAGTCACACCCTTGCACTAGAAAAGAAAAAATATATGAAAATCATATCAGCATCACTATTTCAGTTCTAACATGTAATTGACATAATTTTCAGGTTTAAAAAATGAATATATAATATATATGCATGTACATATATATTCCTATTTGTATTCAGAGAGAGATACAACATGACTCACCAAAAGATGAAAAATATACTTATATGTTTGCAGAGTGAGTTAACTGTGTATTATCAAAGCATAAAACTGGACTTAATTTTTTAGGTCCTCTCAATTGTCGTATGGGCAAAGTGCAGATGAGTGAGAAATAAAACGAGATAAAAAAGGTCAATTTATTCCTGAAAAAGTACACATATTCATGGAAATTTTGGAAAAGGCAGAAAACCTAAGAAAAAGTTAGCTATCACCCAGAATAGCAAACCCCCTCTTCCAACAGCACAAGAGACGACTCTACACATGGGCATCACCAGATGTTCAATACCGAAATCTGATTGATTATAATATTTTCAGCCGAAGATAGAGAAGCTCTATACAGTCAGCACAAAAAAAGACCAGGAGCTGACTGTGGCTCAGATTATGAACTCCTTATTGCAAAAATTCAGACTTAAATTGAAGAACATAGGGAAAACCTATAGGCCATTCAGGTATGACCTGAATCAAATCCCTTAAAATTATACAGTGGAAGTGGCAAATAGATTCAAGGGATTAGATCTCATGGGCAGAGTGACTGAAGAACTATGGATGGATGTTCATAACACTGTACAGGCGGTGGTGATCAAAATCATCCTGAAAAAAAAAGAAATGAAAAAAAGGCAAAATGATTATCTGAGGAAGTCTTACAGATAGCTGAGAAAAGTGAAAGGCAAAGGAGGAAAGGAAAAATATACCCATCTGAAAGCAGAGTTCCAAAGAACAGCAAGAAGAGACAAGAAAGCCTCCCTATGTTTAGATCAATGCAAAGAAATAGAGGAAAACAATAAAATGGGAAAGACTAGATATCTTTTCAAGAAAATTAGAGATACCAAGGGGATATTTCATGCAAAGATGGGCATGATAAAGGACAGAAATAGTATGGACCTAAAGAAACAGAAGATATTAAGAAGAGGTGGCAAGAATACAAAGAAGAACTATACAAAAAAGATCTTAATGACCCAGATAACCACAGTGGTGTGATCACTCAAATAGAGTCAGACATCTGGGAATGTGAAGTCAAGTGGGCCTTAGGAAGCATCACTATGAACAAAGCTATTTGATGTGATAGAATTCCAGCTAAGCTATTGCAAATCCTTAAAAGATGATGCTGTTAAAGTGGCACACTCAATATGCCAGAAAATTTGAAAACTCAGCAGTGGCCACAGGACTGGAAAAGATCAGTTTTCATTCCAGTCCCAAAGAAAGGCAATGTCAAAGAATGTTCAAACTACTGAACAATTGCACTCATCTCACATACCAGCAAAGACTACTCTGGTGGCTCAGATGGTAAAGCGTCAGCCTACAATGCAGGAGACCTGGGTTTGATCCCTGGGTCAGAAAGATCCCCTGGAGAAGGAAATGGCAACCCACTGCAGTACTCTTGCCTGGAAAATCCCAGGGACGGAGGAGCCTGGTAGGCTACAGTCCATGGGGACACAGAGTCAAACACAACTGAGTGACTTCATTTCATTTCTTTCAATTCAATTCTCAAAATTCTCCAAGCTAAGCTTCAACAGTACATGAACAGAGAACTTCCAGACATTCAAGCTGGATTTAGAAAAGGCAGAGGAACCAGAGATCAAATTGCCAACATCTTCTGGATCATCAAAAAAGCAAGAGAGCTCCAGAAAAATATCTATTTCTGCTTTATTGACTATACCAAAGCCTTTGACTGTGTGGATCACAATAAACTGTGGAAAATTCTGAAAGAGATGGGAATACCAGACCACCTGACCTGCCTCTTGAGAAACCTGTATGCAGGTCTGGAAGCAACAGTTAGAACTGGACATGGAACAACAGACTGGTTCCAAATAGGAAAAGGAGTATGTCAAGGCTGTATATTGTCACCCTGCTTGTTTAACTTATATGCAGAATACATCATGAAAAACGCTGGGCTGAAGGAAGCACAAACTGGAATCAAGATTGCCAGGAGAAATATCAATAACCTCAGATATGCAGATGACACCACCCTTATGGCAGAAAGTGAAGAAGAACTAAAGAGCCTCTTGATGACAGTGAAAGAGGAGAGTGAAAAAGTTGGCTTAAAGCTCAACATTCAGAAAACAAAGATCATGGCAACTGGTCCCATCACTTCATGGCAAATAGATGGGGAAACAGTGGAAATAGTGGCTGACTGTATTTTTCTGGGCTTCAAAATCACTGCAGATGGTGATTGCAGCCATGAAATTAAAAGACGCTTACTCCTTGGAAGGAAAGTTATGACCAACCTAGACAGCATATTAAAAAGCAGAGACATTACTTTGCCAACAAAGGTCCGTCTAGTCAAGGCTATGGTTTTTCCAGTGGTCATGTATGGACGTGAGAGTTGGACTATAAAGAAAGCTGAGTGCCAAATAATTGATGCTTTTGAACTGTGGTGTTGGAGAAGACTCTTGAGAGCCCCTTGGACTGCAAGGAGATCCATCCAGTTCATCCTAAAGAAGATCAGTCCTGGGTGTTCATTGGAGGGACTGATGCTGAAGCTGAAACTCCAATACTTTGGCCACCTGATGAGCATTGCTGACTCATTTGAAAAGACCCTGATGCTGGGAAAGATTGAAGGCAGGAGGAGAAGGGGACAGAGGATGAGATGGTTGGATGGCATCACTGACTCAATGGACATGGGTTTGGGTGAACTCTGGGAGTTGGTGGTGAACAGGGCGGCCTGGCGTGCTGCGGTTCATGGGGTCGCAAAAAGGTGGACACAACTGAGTGACTGAACTGAAATGAACTGAATGAATTGATGTTTTTGAACTGTGGTTTTTGGGAAGACTCTTGAGTCCCTTGGACAGCAAGGAGATCACACCCGTCAATCCTAAAGGAAATCAGTACTGAATATTCATTGGAAGACTGATGCTGAAGCTGA
Source organism: Bos indicus (assembly GCF_029378745.1). Lineage (NCBI taxonomy): Eukaryota > Metazoa > Chordata > Mammalia > Artiodactyla > Bovidae > Bos > Bos indicus. The sequence continues at coordinate 73,495,489 of NC_091789.1, forward strand.
AACTCCAATACTTTGGCCACCTGATCTGAAGAACTAACTCCCTGGAAAAGACCCTGAAGCTCGGAGAGATTGAAGGCAGGAGGAGAAGGGAACTACAGAGGATGAGATGGTTGGATTGCATCACCAACTCAATGCACATGAGTTTGAGCAAGCCCCAGCAGTTGGTGATTGACAGGGAAGCCTGGTGTGCTGAAATCCATGGGGTCACAAATAGTCAGACATGCGTGACTGAACTGATTATATATATATATATATATATATATATATAAACTGCTACAGAGGTTTCCTTGCCCCAAATCTAGTTCACCGCTTCCATAAGATTACTTTACAAGATACAAAAATATTTTAAAAAATATTTTATATAAAAAATACAAAAAAAAAAAAAAAAAAAAACTTTACAAGATACAAAAAATCTTAAGTGTCTTCTCCAAAATAAGAGCTTTTAAAAAGCTTTAGCCATGTGAGCAGGTACTGACATAACGGCTGAAAACATTAAAATAAAAGCTATAAGATCTCAGCTTGTGCTTGCTTATTTATGTGTGTCTGTATGCATGTATGCTCAAGTCACTTCAGTCGTGTCTGACTCTTTTTGACTCTATGGACTATAGCCCTCCAGTTGTATCTGACTCTTTGTGACCCTATGGACTATAGCCCTCCAGGCTCTTCTGTCTATGGGATTCTCTAAGAAAGAATACTGGAGTGGGTTGCTATGCCCACTTTCAGGGGATCTTCCCGACCCAGGTATTGAACCCATGTCTCCTGCACTGCAGTCAGATTCTTTGCCACTAAGCCACTGGGGAAGCCCATGTGTGTCTGTATATGTATGCTGTAATGTGAAATATTCTTCTGACTCGTAATGGTATTGCCAAATTAACTTATAAAAGAGCTATGTTCAATTAATTCAAAGAACAGTAAGAGCTTATACAAATTAAGCAGTCATAAAATTCTCAGGAATATATTAGAAATAAACCCAAATGCTTCAAGTTCATGTGGCCTGGGAAAATACTCAGTATCAAGACTGGCTTGTGTGTGTGTGTGTGTGCTAAGTGGCTTCAGTCATGTCCGACTCTGTGTGACACTATGGACTGTGTAGCCAACAAGACTCCTCTCTCCATCGGATTCTCCAGCTAAGAATACTGGAGAGGGTGGCCATGCCCTTCTCCACAGGATCTTCCCCACTCAGGGACTGACCTGTGTCTCTTATTTCTGTTGCATTGGCAGGCAGGTTCTATACCTCTAGCACCACCTGGGAAGCCCAGATTTATTAATTAAAATAGATGTGTCTTTACAGTTGTCAACATGAAAAATAATTTTTACATACATCTTTTATTCTTCTGAGGTTTATTAGTCAGGTAAGTTCGTGTTATCTACTGTTATGGAATGCTAATGAATAAACAAATCTTATGATGAATTTGTCTAATGTCTTAGAAAGAATAAAGCCAATAAGATCTTTAAAATTTACTCTGCTGAATTTTATCTTAACAGATTTAATATATGGAATTTGATTCTAAAATATTAGTAAGAGTTAAGAAGGGAAATGAAAACCTTAAGTTAAGAAAAAAAAGAATTATAAATAGGAGCTGATAAACTACCTTTTTACCTATTAATAAAATTCATGGATGGTTACAAGAGCATATGTTCCCATCCATGAGTTTATATGGGCTTCCCTCGTAGCTCAGTTGGTAAAGAATCTGCCTGCAATGCAGGAGACCCAGGTTCAATTCCTGGGTCGGGAAAATCCCCTGGAGAAGGAAATGGCAAACCCACTCCAGTATTCTTGCCTGAGAAGTCCATGGACCGAAGAGCCCAGCAGGCTGCAGTCCACAGAGTTGCAAGTGTCAGACACGGCTTAGTGGCTAAGCCACCATATATGTGTGTGTGTGTGTGTGTGTATATATATATACACACACCACTGTATACACACATACACACATGAATCTCCATCACTTAGCACAATTCTAAGTATATATAGTAGAACTACATTAATATTTATCACTGATGAGTACGTGGGCATAAAAGCAATTCTCAAACTTTTCCAAAGAATATTTAAAATAATTAAGTATAACATTGGTTTTAGGCTAAAGGGTCATGGAAAAACACAGTGATTTAAATGGTTAAAGAGCAAAATCTCTTACAATTTTAATGACCTGAAAAAACTTATAGATAAAAATCCATATTCATGCTGGTACCAAATGTGTATTTTATCCCCAGTAAATACTTCAATTTGATATATATATATATATATTTAAAATGTAAAGCTATAAATATGTCATAAGTCATACATACTTGCCTAGGTTGATTTTTTAAAAGAGGAATCAGATAATATATAAGTTGGATATTGTCTTAAACAACATGTACTCCAATCTCTTCATTTTGAGATTGGGAAATTGAGGCTGTTACAACATATAAGAGTTGAGGTCCAAAGGGGCAAGGACCACGTCTTTATTCTCTTTGTATCTCTTTTACCTAAATCTTATAACCGGTATATAGTAGATGTTCATTAAATGTTTACTAAATGAATTAAATTCACTCCAAACCAGAACTTCATCCTTCAGCCAGCCAGTGTCTTAATTGTTATACCAATGAATCAAGCTCATTCTTTTTATTTATTTATTTTTAAATTGAAGGATAATTGCTTTACAGAATTTTGTTGTTTTCTGTCAAACCTCAACATGAATCAGCCATAGGTATACATATATCCCCTGCCTTTTGAACCTCCCTCCCATCTCCCTTCCTATCCCATCCCTCCAGGTTGATACAGAGCCCCTGTTTGAGTTTCCTGAACCATACAGCAAATTCCCATTAGCTATCTATTTTACATTTGGTAATGTAAGTTTCCACGTTACTCTTTCCATACATCTCACCCTCTCCTCCCCTCTCCCCATATCCATAAGTCTATTCTCTATGCCTGTTTCTCCACTGCTGCCCTGTAATTAAATTATTCAATATCATTTTTTCTAGATCCCGTATATATGTGTTAGAATATGATATTTATCTTTCTCTTTCTGACTTACTTCACTGGGTATAATAGGTTCTAGGTTCATCCACTTCCTTAGAACAGACTCAAATGTGTTCCTTTGTATGGCTGAGTAATGTTCCATTGCATATACGTACCACAACTTCTTTATGCATTCACCTGTTGATGGACATCTAGGTTGCTTCCATGTTCTAGGTATTGTAAATAGTGCTGTAATGAATAATGGGATACATGTGTCTTTTTCTATTTTGGTTTCCTCAGGGTATATGCCTAGGAGTGGGATTGCTGAGTCATATGCTAGTTTTATTCCTAGTTTTCTAAGGAATCTCCCTCCATACCATCTTCTATAGCAGCTGTATCAATTTTCATTCCCACCAACAGTGCAAGAGCTGTTGCACAGCTCTTTTCTCCACACCCTCTCCAGCACTTATTGTTTGTGGACTTTTTGATGATGGCCATCCTGACTGGTGTGAGGTTTTATCTCATTGTAGTTTTGATTTGCATAATAACGAGTGATGTTGAGCATCTTTTCATGTCTTTGTTAGCCATCTGTATGTCTTCTTTGGAGAAATGTCTGTTTAGGTCTTTTTCCCACTTTTTGATTGGGTTGTTTATTTTTCTGGTATGGAGTTGTATGAGCTGCTTGTATATTTTGGAAATTAATTGTTTGACAGTGGCTTCATTTGCTATTATTTTCCTGACTTCAGATTATACTACAAAGCTACAGTCATCAAGATAGCATGGTACTGGCACAAAAACAGAAATATAGACCAATGGAACAAGAGAGAAAGCCCAGAAGTAAATCCATGCACATATGTGTACCTTATTTTTGACAAAGGAGGCAAGAATATACAATGGGGCAAATACAGTCTCTTCAATAAATGGTGCTGGGAAAATGGATAGCTACATGTAAAAGAATGAAATTAAAACACTTCCTAACACCACACACAAAGATAAACTCAGAATGGATTAAAGACCTAAATATAAGACCTGAAACTATAAAACTCTTAGAAGAAAACATAGGCAGAACACTCAGTGACATAAATCAAAGCAAGTTCCTCTATGACCCACCTCCTAGAGTAACGGAAATAAAACCAAAAGTAAATAAGTGGGACCTAATTAAACTTAAAAGCTTTTGCACAGCAAAGGAAACTATAATCAAGGTGAAAAGACAACCCTCAGATTGGGAGAAAATAAAACCTCATTTTATCTTCATATTGATTCCTTTGATTGTAGTACCCCTACCTTCACCTCTAATTAAACTTTTTCCAGTTTTCAGAATCCAATTGCATTCAAATTTTATATGTGAAATCTTATGGATAATTTTAGCCTTCTTTACACAAGAGTATGACTATCTTCCCACACAAATTCTTTTGCAGATCATTGCACATCTGAATCCTTATATTTGACCACATGGATGGGGAAAAGAAAATGGGGGCAGGCTGGAAGAAAAGAATGGAAGCTAAACTTTCATGATTGTATTAGGAATGGGACAAGGAACAGTAGTGAGATAGTATTAAGTTGTTTCTTCATTTGATAAACCTATAGTTGGGCAGTGTTAGTAGATAAAACAAAACAGAACCTCATCTGATCCTTTCATTTCCTTGTATATCTTATTTTCCTAATTAGGCTATCAGGCCTTCTTTTCTAAATTTAATTATCAACTCTTTAAGAGTATGGGAACATTTTTCACAATTTGCAAATCCCTTTAACAGTGTACACAGAATAACTTCAATAAACATCAGGCAGACTGGAAAGCATAAAGGCAAGTGACAGTGCTAATTAAGTAAGAGCTTTCCTGGACTCTTTCCCTTCCCAGCCCTAGCCTCTCATTCTCTTACCTCTACTTTAATTCTGGAGAGATTAGAAACCAGTGAACAAATTGAGAAGTAAGGAGTGGGGAAAGCAAGAAGAAACAAATCTCCCTTACAAAACTGCAAGTTGTTGGTTCCAGGAAGCCACAGCTATTAGAGGACATTAAGTACAACTTTGTGCAAAGTTGAAATTCTGACCTCTAAATACTTCAGGTATTTATATTTAATAAAATAGAGCAGCAAAGTCTTGGAAGTGCCCAATTTATATGTTATTGAACTTAAAAGAAATTTGTTGTTATTGCTGTTGTTGTTTAGTCACTAAGTTGTGTCCAACTCTTTTGTGACCACATGGACTGTAGCCCACCAGGCTCCCCTGCCCATGGGATTTCCCAGGCAAGAATACTGGAGTGGCATGCTATTTCCTTCTCCAGGGGATCTTCCTAACCCCAGGATTCAACTTGCATCTCCTTCACTGGCAGGCGGATTCTTTACCACTTAGCCACGAGATAAAAAAATAAATAAATAAAATATATATATATATATATATATATATGTTTTAGTAATATTCCACCAATTTTCCTTGTACAGCATCCTAATTACAACTAGTAATTATATCTAAGAGTATTGTAGTATTATGTTTATTTGCCTGTTTCATAAGATAAATGACTATACGGTTGCTGGGCTTGGGTAATGGGATAAATTCATCCTGGAGAAAATATGGCATGGATTTTGCTATTACTGTTAGGATAACTGTTTGAACATATTTACTTACTTACCTTCTGGTGAATTTTGTTTTTGTTATTGTTAAAATACTATTCAGAAATTTTATTTATTGCTCAGAAGAATAGTATAATGCAAAGATAATGAAATATAAAGACAGTGAGTGTTGTCTAGAAAAGTGAAGTTTTGGTAAAATCATTGACTTGTATACACAGGCACACATACACACACATCCTGGCATGGCTGCATGACTTTATGGCACATCTTTTGTGTTTTGACTTCCTTTTGGTTAATTTTGAAATGATATCCTTTTATGTCACTTTCATCATTCTTCTCACCCCACAACACTCTTTTTGTCAACATACGGGTTACAATATATTTTACAACTTGCTACATACAGAACAGTGGCCTCAGATCAGATCAGATGAGTCGCTCAGTCATGTCCGACTCTTTGCAACCCCATGAATCACAGCACGCCAGGCCTCCCTGTCCATCACCAACTCCCGGAGTTCACTCAAACTCACGTCCATCGAGTCAGTGATGCCATCCAGCCATCTCATCCTCTGTTGTCCCCTTCTCCTCCTGCCCCCAATTCCTCCTAGCAACAGAGTCTTTTCCAATGAGTCAACTCTTCGCATGAGGTGGCCAAAGTACTGGAGTTTCAGCTTTAGCATCATTCCTTCCAAAGAAATCCCAGGGCTGATCTCCTTCAGAATGGACTGGTTTGATCTCCTTGCAGTCCAAGGGACTCTCAAGAGTCTTCTCCAACACCACAGTTCAAAAGCATCAATTCTTCGGCGCTCAGCCTTCTTCACAGTCCAAATATCACATCCATACATGACCACAGGAAAAACCATAGCCTTGACTAGACGAACCTTTGTTGGCAAAGTAATGTCTCTGCTTTTGAATATGCTATCTAGGTTGGTCATAACTTTCCTTCCAAGGAGTAAGCGTCTTTTAATTTCATGGCTGCCTGGAGATAAGTAAAAATAACCAAGGCATGAACAACCTCTATCACTCTTTAAATTTTACTGAAAACTCTGGCTTCCATTCGTAGTTTACTATGACAATGCAAGATATAATTATGAATATTGGTTAACTGCAAGTAGAGCCCCTAACATAAATGGCTACTTAATATGTTTCTCATCTTGCATAAAAAAGGATTAACGCTGGTTTCAAATTTACAATGCAAGAATTTTAATGAATGTCTTTTCTCTCCACAGCCCTATTTTATTCTTGGTAAATAAAGAAGAAAAAACCGATAATGGAAAATTAATGGCTTACTATAAAGGGTAATAAAAAGTAACACCGTAATGAATTGAAGTGATAAGTTGCACGATCCCTTAACATTCCCATAGATAATAGTCAAGGCTGAAGAATGTCAGGATGACTTCTAAAGACACATCAGAGAGGGAGAATGTAAAAAGCTGTTCTGCTTAGTACAATCATTGTTAGAACTCTGTCAGAATGGTTTTCTTTCAATGGTAGTACTTTCTGGACAAAATATGAAAAAAAAAAAAAGGACTGTATTTCCTGGCACATGCACATGGAGGCTAAACAATACATTACTAAAGAATCAATGGATCACTGAAAATTAGAGAGGAAATTTAAAAATATATATCTAGAGACAAAAGACAATGATGCTAAAACAATCCAAAACCCTATGGGGCACAGCAAAAGATGGAAGTTAACAGTGATACATTCCTAACTCAAGAAAAAGAATAAGCTGAAATAAACAACCTAAACTTACACTGAAAGCTATTACAGAAAGAACAATAAAAACTCAATGTTAAAAAACAAAAAAGGCCCAAAGTGAGTAGAATGAAATAAATCACAAAGATCAGAGCAAGTATAATTAAGTAGAGAAGAAGAAAATGAAAGCAAACCTCAATAAAACCTCAAAAAAAAGCTGATTCTTTGAGGAGAGGAAGATTGATTGACCTTTATTTAGGTTCATCAGGAAAACGAGAGTGAGAACTAAAAATCAATAAAAGTAGAAATGAAAAACAAGAAGTTACAATAGACAATTTATTGTTGTTCAGCCACTCAGTCTTGACTGACTCTTCACGACCCCATGGACTGAAGCACGCTAGGCTTCCCTCTCCTTCACCATCTCGTGGAGTTTACTTAAAGTCATGTCCATTGAATTGGTGATACCATCCAACCATCTCATCCTCTGTCATCCCCTTCTCCTCTTGCCATTAATCCTTCCCAGCATCAGGGTCTTTTTCAATGAGTCAGTTCTTCGCATCAAGTGACTTAAGTATTGAAGCTTCAGCATCGGTCCTTTCAATGACTATTCATTGTTGATTTCCTTTAAGATTGACTGATTTGATATCCTTGCTGTTCAAGGACTCTCAAGAGTCTTCTCCAGCACCATAGTTCCAAGGGATCAATTATTTGGTGCTCAGCCTTTTTTACTGTCCAACTTTCACACCGGTACATGACTACAGGAAAAAACATTGCTTTGACTATACAGACCTTGGTAGGCAATGTAATGTCTGTTTCTTAATATGCTGTCTAGGTTTTTTACAGCTTTTCTTCCAAAGAGCAAGCATCTTTTAAATTCATGGCCATAGTCACCATCTGCAGTGATTCTGGAGTGCAAGAAAATAAAGTCTGTCACTGTTCAGATTATTTCTTCATCTATTTGCCTTGAAGTGACCATATGCCATGATATTGGTTTTTTGAATGCTGGATTTTAAGCCAGCTTTTCATTCTCCTCTTTCATCTTCATCAAGAGGCTCTTTAGTTCCTCTTCATTTTGGCCTTAAGGGTCGTATTGTCTGCATATTTGATGTTCTTGATATTTCTCCTCACAATCTTGATTCCAGCTTGTGTTTCATCCAGTCTGGCATTTCACATGATGTACTCTGGGTATAAGTTAAATAAGCAGGGTGACAATATACAGCCTTGATGTACACCTTTCCAAATTTGGAACCAGTTCCCTTTTTTTATGTCCAGTTCTAACTGTAGTTTCTTGATCTGCATACAGTTTCTCAGGAGGCAGGTAATGTGGTCCGATATTCCCATCACTTTCAGAATTTTCCAGTTACTCTGATCCACACAAAGGCTTTAACGTAGTCAATGAAGCAGAAGTAAATGTTGTTCTAGAATTCTTTAGCTTTATGAATGATCCAGTGGACGTTGGCAATTTTATCTCTGGTTCCTCTGACTATTTGCTGACATGGGGCCACTCCTGAGTTTTCCAAATCTGCTGATATATTGAGTGCAGCACTGTAACAGCATCATCTTCTAGCATATGAAATAGCTCAGCTGAAATCCCATCACCTCCACTAACTTTGTTTGTAGTTATGCTTCCTAAAGTCCACTTGACTTCACACTCTAGGATGTTTGGCTCTAAATGAGTGATCACCCCATTGTGAATATCTGGGTCATTAAGATATTTTTTGTGTGTAGCTATTCTGTATATATTTGCCACCTCTCCTTAATATCTTCTGCTTCTGTTAGGTCCGTATCATTTCTGTCCTTTATTGTGCCCATATTTGCGTAAGATGTTCCCTTGATAGCTCTAATTTTCTTGAAGAGATCCCTAATCCTTCCCATTCTATTGTTTTCTTCTACTTCTTTACAGTGTTCACTTAAAAAGCCTTTCTTTTCTCTCCTTGCTTTCTCTGGAACTCTGCATTCAGATGGGTATATCTTTCTTTTTCTCCTTTGCCTTTCATTCTCTTCTTTTCTCAGCTATTTGTAAGGCCTCCTCAGATAACCATTTTGCCTCTTTGAATTTATTTTTCTTCAGGATGGTTTTGATCACCACTTCCTATACAATGTTATAAACATCCATCCGTATTTCTTCAGGCACTCTATCAGATCTCATCCCTGGAATCTTTTTTCTTTTTTTTTTCCCACTTCCACTGCATATTCACAAAGGATGTGATTTAGGTCATACCTGAATATCCTAGTGATATTCCCTACATTCTTTAATTTAATTTTGAATTGCTAATATGATCATTTGCAGTTTTCATGATCTGAGCCACAGTTGGCTCCCGGTCTTGTTTTTGTTGACTGCATAGAGCTTCTCCATCTTCAGCTACAAAGAATATAATCAATTTTATATCAGTATTCACCATCTAGTGATCTTCATATGTAGAGTCGTGTCTTGTGTTGTTGGAAGAGGGTGTTTGCTCTGAGCAGTGCATTCTCTCGGCAAAACTCTGTTAGACTTTGTCCTGCTTCATTTTGTACTCTAAGGCCAACTTGCCTGTTATTTTAGGTATCTTTTGATTTCCTACTTTTGCATTCCAGCCCCCTATGGTGAAAAGGACATTTTCTGGGTGTTAGTTCTAGAAGGTTTTGTAGGTCTTCATAGAACCATTCAACGTCAGCTTCTTCAGCATTAGTGGCTGCGGCATAGACTTGGATTACTGTGATACTGAATGGTTTGCCTTGGAAATGAATTGAGATCATTCTGTCATTTTTGAGACTGCACCCAAATAATGCATTTTGGACTGTTTTATTGACTATGAGAGCTATTACATTTTTTTTTTTTCCTAAGGGATTCTTGCCCACAGTAGTATGTATAATGGTCATCCGAATTAAATTCGCCCACTCCCGTCCATTTTAGTTCACTGATTCCTAAAATGTCAGTGTTCACTCTTGCCATCTCTTTGACCACTTCCAATTTACTTTGATTCATCAACCTAATATTCCAGGTTCCTATGCAAAATTCGTTATAGCATTTTACTTTCATCACCAGACATATCCACAAGTGGGCGTTGTCTCCACTTTGGCTCAGCCTCTTCATTGTTTCTGGAGCTATTTCTCTGTTCTTTTCCAGTAGTATATTAGACACCTACCAAACTAGGGAGTTCATCTTTCAGTGTCATATCTTTTTTGCCTTTCCAAGGGAAAGGAGCAGTGATCTCCCTCAAGAGACCGAGGCAGACCTGCCTTTGAGCATTTTAGTGTCTCCTGCAGAGGCATGAGTCAGCAGTGGCCTGCTGTGGAGGGAGAGACTCTGAAACAGCTGTTCTGGGAGGCGCATAAGTCCTCTTGAAGGATGTTGCCATTAGCTCCATTGTAGAGCCACCGGGGAAGGCGACTCACAAACTGGAGAACAATTATACCAAATAAGTTATCACACTGCTGGGAAAGTTCTAGGCCCCACAACAGACTTCCCAACCTGGGGATCTGGAAAAGGGACTGAGTATCCCTAGCGAATCCAACTTTGAAGGTCAGAAGGATTTGACTACAGCAGTTCCACAGGACTGGGGAAAAGACACCCTTGGAGAGCACAAACAAAACCTTGTGTACACCAGGATCCAGGAGAAAGGAGCAGTGATCCCACAAGAGGCTGAGCCTTACTTGCTTGTGTGTGCTAGGGAGTCTCTGGTGGAGGCGTGTGTCGACAGAGTTCTGTTGTGGGATCAGGGGCACTGCCTACAACAGTACTGGTATAAGTCCTTTTGAAGAAGGTTGCCATTACTACCATTACCCCTATCATAATTTGGCCTCAGGCCAAACTACAGGGAGGGAACACAGCCCACAGCCCCATCAGAAGAAAATTGGATTAAAGACTTACAGAGCATGACCTTGCCCACAAGAACAAGGCCCAGTTTTCCTCACAGCCAGTCTCTTCCATCAGGAAGCTTGCACAACCCTCTTATCCTTACCCACCAGAGGGTAGACAGAACTAAAACCACAATCATAGAAAACTAACCAAATTGATCACATTGACCACAACCTTGCCTAATACAATGAAACTTTGAGCCATGCCATGTAGCGCCACCTAAGATGGATAGGTCATGGTGGAGAATTCTGACAAAATATGGTTCACAGGAGAACGGAATGGCAAACCACTTCAGCATTCTTTCCTTGAGAAGCCCATGAACAGAATGAAAAAGCAAAATGATATGACAATAGACAATGCAGAAATACAAAGGATTGTAAGAGACTATTACAAGCAACTGTATGCCAATAAAATGGACAACTTAGAAGAAATGGGCAAATTCATAGAAAAGTATAACCTTCCCATACTGAACCAAGAGGAAATAAAAAATATGAACAGACCAACCACAAGGACTGAAACTGAAAGTGTAATTAAAAAACTTATAACAAAAGTCCATGACCAGATGGATTCACAGGTGGAGTCTTTCAAACATTTAGAAAAAGATAAAACTTATCTTTCTCAAACTTTTCCAAAATATCTCAGAGGGAGAAACACAAATTATTCCCAAAAATTGCAGAGGGAGAAACACTCATTCTATGAAGCCACCATCACCCAGATACCAAAACCAAAGATATCACAAAAGAAGAAAATTATAGACCGATATAACTGATGAATTGGAGAAGGAAATGGTAACCCAATCTAGTATTCTTGCCTGGAGAGTCCCAGGGACGGGGGAGCCTGGTGGGCTGCCATCTATGGGGTCACACAGAGTTGGACATGACTGAAGTGACTTGGCAGTAGCAGCAGCAGCATAACTGATGAATATAGATGCAAAAATAATCAACAAAATAATAGCAACTCGAATCCAACGACATATTAAAAGGAACATACAACATGATCTAGTGGGATTTATCCCAGGGATGCAAGGATTCTTTAATATATGCCCATCAAAATTTGAAACACAATATTAACTGAAGAACAAAAATCATAACATCATTTCAATAGATGCAGAAAAAGCTTTTGACAAAATTCAACACTCATTTCACTCATTTATGATAAAAAAAAAAAAAAAAAAAACTCAAGAAAGTGGGCATAGATGGAACCTATCACAGACAACATTATTTTCAATGGTGAAATACTGAGCATTTCTTTAAAATCAGGAACAAGACAAAGGTGACCACTCTCAGCACTATTATTCAACATATTTTGGAAGTCATTAGCCATGGCAGTCAGAGAATAAAAAGAAATAAAATAAATCCAAATTGGCAAAAAAGTTAAACTCTCACTGTTTGCAGATGACATGAAAATATACATAGAAAATTCTAAAGATGTTACCAGAAAACTTCTAAAGCTCATCAATAAATTTAGTAAATTTGCAGGTTATAAAATTAATACACAGAAATCTCTTGCATTCCTATAATCCAACAATGAAAGATCAGAATGAGAAATTAAGGAAACTACTCTGTTTACCATGGAAATAAAAATTTTAAAACAACTAGAAATAAACCTATCTAAGGAGGCAAAGATATGTATGCAGAAACCTATGACATTTATGAAAGAAATAAAAGATGACACAAAGAGATGGAGAGGTATATAATGTTCTTGAATTTGAGGAATCAATTTTGTGAGAATGACTACACTATCCAAAGTAATCCATAGATTCAATGCTGCTGCTGCTGCTGCTGCTGCAGCTATGTCACTTTGGTCGTGTCTGACTCTGTGTAATCCCATAGACAGAAGCCCACCAGGATCCTCTGTTGCTGGGATTCTCCAAGAAAGCACAGTGGAGTGGGTTGCCATTTCCTTCTCCATGCATGCATGCATGCTAAGTCACTTCAGTCATGTCCAACTCTGTGCAACCCCATATATGGCAGCCCACCAGGCTCCTTGGTCCACAGGATTCTCTAGGAAAGAATATTGGAGTGGGTTGCCATTCCCTTCTCCGAGATTCAATCTAATCCCCATCAAATTAACAATTGTATTTTTCACAGAACTAGAAATAAAGGTCTTACAATGTTTACAGAATTACAAAAGACCTTTAATACCAAAAGGAATATTAAGGGGGGGGGCGGGAAACAGAGATGGTGGAATCAGGCTTGCTGACTTCAGACTATACTACAGAGCTATCAGTTCAGTTCAGTTCAGTCGCTCAGTCGTGTCCAAATCTTTGTGAGCCCATGAATCACAGCACGCCAGGCCTCCCTGTCCATCACAAACTCCGGAGTTCATTCAGGGCTACAGTAATCAATATAGTATGGTACTAGCACAAAAAAAGAAATATAGATCAATGGAACAGGATAAAAATCTCAGAGATAAACTCATACACTTATGGTCACCTAATCTATGAAAAACAGGCCAGAATACACAAAGGACCAAAGAGCCTATTCAATAAGTGATCCTTGGAAAACTGGACAGCTACATGTAAAAGAATGAAATTAGAACACTCAACACCATACATATAAATAAACTTAAAATGGATTAACTATCTAAATATAAAGCCAGACACTATAACACTCTTAAAGAAAAATATAATGTAGGCAGTACACTGTAACATAAATCACAGCAAGATCTTTTCTGATTCACCTCCTAGAGAAATTAGAACAAAAATGACAATAAATAAATGGGACCTAATTAAACTTAAAGTCTTTCTCATAGCAAAGGAAAACATTAAGAAGATGAAAAGATAAACCTCAGAATTGGGGAACATAATAGCAAATGAATCAACTGATAAAGGATTTATCACCAAGATATACAAACTGCCCAATATATTAAAAAAAAAAAAAAAAACTCAATAAACCATGGATTGGAGACCTAAATAGATATTTCCAAAAGTCATACAGATGTCGAAACAACACATGAAAAGAAACAAGTGAAAAGATGCTTAACATCAGTAACTATTCAGTACAGTTGAGTCACTCAGTCTTTTCCGACTCTATGTGAACCCATGAATCCCAGCACACCAGGCCTCCCTGTCCAACACCAACTCCCAGAGTTCACTCAGATTCACGTCCATTGAGTCAGTGATGCCATCCAGCCATCTCATCCTCTGTCGTCCCCTTCTCCTCCTACCCCCAATACCTCAGAGCATCAGAGTCTTTTCCAATGAATCAACTCTTCGCATGAGTTGGCCAAAGTACTGGAGTTTCAGCATCAGCACCATTCCTTCCAGAGAAATCCCAGGGCTGATCTCCTTCAGAATGGACTGGTTGGATCTCCTTGAAGTCCAAGGAACTCTAAAGAGTTTTCTCCAACACCACAGTTCAAAAGCATCATGCTTCGGTGCTCAACTTTCTTCATAGTCCACTTCTCACATCCATACATGACCACTGTAAAAAACATAGCCTTGACTAGATGGACCTTTGTTGGCAAAGTAACTATCCAGTTCAGTTCAGTCACTCAGTCGGGTCTGACTCTTTGCAACCCCATGAATCGCAGCACGCCAGGCCTCCCTGTCCATCACCAACTCCCGAAGTTCATTCAGACTCACGTCCATTGAGTCGCTGATGCCATCCAGCCATCTCATCCTCTGTTGTCCCCTTCTCCTCCTGCCCCCAATCCCTCCTAGCAACAGAGTCTTTTCCAATGAGTCAACTCTTCGCATGAGGTGGCCAAAGTACTGGAGTTTCAGCTTTAGCATCATTCCTTCCAAAGAAATCCCAGGGCTGATCTCCTTCAGAATGGACTGGTTGGATCTCCTTGCAGTCCAAGGGACTCTCAGGAGTCTTCTCCAATACCACAGTTCAAAAGCATTAATTCTTTGGCACTCAGCTTTCTTCACAGTCCAACTCTCACATCCATACATGACCACTGGAAAAACCGTAGCCTTAACTAGACAGACCTTTGTTGGCAAAGTAATGTTTCTGCTTTTGAATATGCTATCTAGGTTGGTCATAACTTTCCTTCCAAGGAGTAAGCGTCTTTTAATTTCATGGCTGCAGTCACCATCTGCAATGATTTGGAAGCCCAGGAAAATAAAGTCTGACACTGTTTCCACTGTTTCCCCATCTATTTCCCATGAAGTGATGGGACCAGATGCGATGATCTTCATTTTTTGAATGTTGAGCTTTAAGCCAACTTTTTCACTCTCCTTTTTCACTTTCATCAACAGGCTTTTTAGTTCCTCTTCACTTTCTGTGATAAGGGTGGTTTCGTCTGCATATCTGAGGTTATTGATATTTATCCTGGCAATCTTGATTCCAGCTTGTGCTTGTTCCAGCCCAGCATTTCTCATGATGTACTCTGTATATAACTTAAATAAGCAGGGTGACAGTATACAGCTTTGACGTACTCCTTGTCCTATTTGGAACCAGTCTGTTGTTCCATGTCCAGTTTTAACTGTTGCTTCCTGACCTGCATATAGGTTTCTCAACAGGCAGGTCAGGTGGTCTGGGATTCCCATCTCTTTCAGAATTTTCCACCGTTTAATGTGATCCACTCAAAGGCTTTGGCATAGTAAATAAAGCACAAATAGATGTTTTTGTGGAACTTTCTTGGTTTTTTTCTGATGATCCAGCGGATGTTGGCAATTTTATCTCTGGTTCCTCTGCCTTTTCTAAAACCAGCTTGAACGTGTGGAATTTCACAGTTCACATATTGCTGAAGCCTGGCTTGGAGAATTTTAAGCATTACTTTACTAGCGTGTGAGATGAGTGCAATTGTGGGGTACTTTGAGAATTCTTTTGCATTGCCTTTAGGTCAGAATACCTTACAGAGAAGTTTTTTTTTTTTCATGTGTCATTATAAACATTAGGATACCTTTTCCTGTGAGAATTAAAAATTAGTAGGGGAGGGCAGTGGTTGTAAAAGGGGAAGGACATTCAATTTTTAGAGTTGGTATAAATCATTTTTCACAATGATGTAATTTGACTAAAAAGACCTTTCGGGATATGCAACAAGTTCAGTTCAGCTCAGTTCAGTCACCCAATCATATCCGACTCTGCGACTCCATGGACTGCAGCACCCCAGGCTTCCCTGTCCATCACTAACTCCCAGGAGCTTACTCAAACTCATTTCCATCAAGTCAGTGATTCAATCCAACTATATTGTCCTCTGTCCTCCCCTTCTTCTCCCACCTTCCATCTTTACTAGCATCAGAGTCTTTTACAATGAGTCAGTTCTTCCCATCAGGTGGCCAAAGTACTGGAGCTTCAACTTCAGTATCAGTCCTTCCAATGAATATTCAGGACTGATTTCCCTTAGGATGGACTGGATGGATCTCCTTGAGGTCCAAGGGACTCTCAAGAGTTTTCTCCAACACCGCAGTTCAAAAGTATCACTTCTTCAGTGCTCAGCTTTCTTTGTACTCCAGTATTTACATCCATATATGACTACTAGAAAAACGATAGGTTTGAATAGACGGAACTTGGTTGGAAAAGTAATGTCTCTGCTTTTTTTTTTTTCTTTTAATCTTAATTGGAGGTTAATTACTTTACAATATTGTATTGGTTTTGCCATACATCAAAATGAATCTGCCATGGGTGTACAAGTGCTCCCCATGCTGAACTCTTCTCGCACCTCCCTCCCCGTACCATCCCTCTGAGTCATCCCAGTGGATCAGCCCCAAGCATCCTGTATCCTGCATCAAAGCTGGACTGGTAATTTGTTTCTTATATGATATTATACATGTTTCAATGCCATTCTCCCAAATCGTGCCACCCTCTCCCTCTCCCACAGAGTCCAAAAGACTCTTCTATACATCTGTGTCTCTTTTGCTGTCTCACATACAGGGTTATCATGATCAACTTTGTAAATTCCATATACATCCGTTAGTATACTGTATTGGTGTTTTTCTTGCTGGCTTACTTCACTCTGTATAATAGGCTCCAGTTTCATCCACCTCATTAGAACTGATTCAAATGTATTCTTTTTAGTTGCTGAGTAATACTCCATTATGTATATGTACCACAGCTTTCTTATCCATTCATCTGCTGATGGACATCTAGGTTGCTTCCATGTCCTGGCTATTATAAACAGTGCTGTGATGAACATTGGGGTACATGTGTCTCTTTCAATTCTGGCTTCCTCAGTGTGTATGCCCAGCAGTGGGATTGCTGGGTCATAAGGCAGTTCTATTCCCAGTTTTTTAAAGAATCTCCATATTGTTCTCCATAGTGGCTGTACTAGTCTCCATTCCCACCAACAGTGAAAGAGGGTTCCCTTTTCTCCACATCCTCTCCAGCATTTATTGCTTGTAGACTTCTGGATCGCAGCCATTCTGACTGGCATCAAATGGTACCTCATTGTGGTTTTAACGTGCATTTCTCTGATAATGAGTGATGTTGAGCATCTTTTCATGTGTTTGTTAGCCATCCATATGTCTTCTTTAGAGAAATGTCTATTTAGTTCTTTGGCCCATTTTTTGATTGGGTCGTTTACTTTTCCGGAATTGAGCTGCAGGAGTTGCTTGTATATTTTTGAGATTAGTTGTTTGTCAGTTGCTTCATTTGCTATTATTTTCTCCCATTCTGAAGGCTGTCTTTTCACCTTGCTTATAGTTTCCTTTGTTGTGCAGAAGCTTTTAAGTTTAATTAGGTCCCATTTCTTTATATTTGCTTCTATATCCAATATTCTGGGTGGTGGGTCATAGAGGATCCTGCTGTGATTTACGTTGGAGAGTGTTTTGCCTATGTTCTCCTGTAGCAGTTTTATAGTTTCTGGTCTTAAATTTAGATCTTTAACCCATTTTGAGTTTATTTTGGTATATGGTGTTAGAAAGTGTTCTAGTTTCATTCTTTTACTAGTGGTTGACCAGTTTTCCCAGCACCACTTGTTAAAGAGATTGTCTTTTCTCCATTGTATATTCTTGCCTCCTTTGTCAAAGATAACGTGTCCATAGGTACGTGGATTTATCTCTGGGCTTTCTATTTTGTTCCAGTGATCAATATTTCTGTCTTTGTGCCAGTACCATACTGTCTTGATAACTGTGGCTTTGTAGTAGAGCCTGAAGTCAGGCAGGTTGATTCCTCCAGTTCCATTCTTCTTTCTCAAGATTGCTTTGGCTATTCGAGGTTTGTTGTATTTCCATATACATTGTGAAATTATTTGTTCTAGCTCTGTGAAAAATACCACTGGTAGCTTGATAGGGATTGCATTGAATCTATAGTTTTCTTTAAGTAGTATACTCATTTTCACTATATTGATTCTTCTGGTCCTTTAACATGGTATATTTCTCCATCTATTAGTGTCCTCTTTGATTTCTTTCACCAGTGTTTTATAGTTTTCTATATATAGGTCTTTAGTTTCTTCAGGTAGATATATTCCTGAGTATTTTATTATTTTCATTGCAATGGTGAATGGAATTGTTTCCTTAATTTCTATTTCTATTTTCTCATTATTACTGCATAGGAATGCAAGGGATTTCTTTGCGTTGATTTTATATCCTGCAACTTTACTATATTCATTGAATAGCTTTACTAATTTTCTGGTGGGGTCTTTAGGGTTTTCTATGTAGAGGATCATGTCATCTGCAAACAGTGAGAGTTTTACTTCTTTTCCATTTTGGATTCCTTTTATTTCTTTTTCTGCTCTGATTGCTGTGGCCAAAACTTCTAAAACTATGTTGAATAGTATTGGTGAAAGTGGGCACCCTTGTCTTCTTCCTGACTTTAGGGGAAATGCTTTCACTTTTTCGCCATTGAGTATAATGTTTGCTGTGGGTTTATCATATATAGCTTTTATTATGTAGAGATATGTTCTTTCTGTTCCTGCTTTATGGAGGGTTTTTATCATAAATGGATATTGAATTTTGTCAAAGGCTTCCTCTGCACCTATTGAGATAATCATATGGCTTTTATTTTTCAATTTGTTAATGTGGTGTATTACATTGATTGATTTGCAGATATTGAAGAATCCTAGCATCCCTGGGATAAAGCCCACTTGGCCATGGTGTATGATCTTTTTAATGCGTTGTTGGATTCTGATTGCCAGAATTTTGTTAAGGATTTTTGCATCTCTGTTCATCAGTGATATTGGCCTGTAATTTTCTTTCTTTCTTTTTTTCTTTTTTTTCTTTTTTTTTTTTTTTTTTGTGGCATCTTTGTCAAGTTTTGGTATTAGGGTGATGGTGGCCTCATGAAATGAGTTTGGAAGTTTACCCTCCTCTGTAATTTTCTGGAAGAGTTTGAGTAGGATAGGTGTTAGCTCTTCTCTAAATTTTTGGTAGAATCCAGCTGTGAAGCCGTCTGGACCTGGGCTTTTGGTTGTCTCTGCTTTTTAACATGCTGTCTAGGTTGGTCATAGCTTTTCTTGCAAGGAGCAAGGATCTTTTAATTTCATGCTGCAGTACTATCTGCAGTGATTTTGGAGACATCCCCTCCCAAATGGGGAAAAAAAAAAAAGTCTCACAGTGCTTTCATTGTTTCCCAATCTATTTCCCATGAAGTGATGGGATTGGATGCCATGATCTTAGTTTACTGAATGTTGAGTTTTAAGCCAACTTTTTCACTCTCCTCTTTCCTTTTCATCAAGAGGTTGTTTTGTTCTTCTTCACTTTCTGCCATAACAGTGGTATCATCTGCATATCTGAGGTTATTTATATTTCTCCTGGCAATCTTGATTCCATCTTGTGCTTCATCCAGCATGGCATTTCCCATGATGTATTATGCATATGTTAACTAAGCAGGGTGACAATATACAGCCGTGATGTACTCCTTTCGCGATTTGGAACCAGACTGTTGTTCCATGTCTAGTTCTAACTGTTGCTTCCTGATATGCATATAGATTTCTCAGGATAAGGTCAGGTGGTCTGGTATTCTGATCTCTTGAAGAATTTTCTACAGTTTGTTGTGATACACACAGTTAAAGGCTTTTGAGTAGTCAGTGAAGAAGACGTAGATGTATTTCTGGAACTCTCTTGTTTTTTAGATGATCCAACAGATTTTGGCAGTTTGATCTCTGGTTCCTCTGCCTTTTCTAGATCCAGTTGAACAACTACAAATTCTCGGTTGATGTATTGTTGAAGCCTAGCTTGGAAAATTTTGTTCATTACTTCGCTAGCATGTGAGACGAGTGCCATTGTGTAGTAGTTTGAAAATACTTTGGCATTGTCTAACATAGAGATTGGAATGAAAACTGAACTTTTCTAGTCCTGTGACCACTGCTGAGTTTTTCAAATTTGCTGACATATTGAGTGAAGCACTTTCACAGCATCATCTTTCAGGATTTGAAATAGCTCAACTGGAATTCTATCACCACTGCTAACTCTCTTCATAGGGATGCTTCCTAAGGCCCACTTGACTTCACATTCCAGGATGTCTGGCTCTAGGTGAGTGATCACACCATTGTGATTATATTGGTCATGAAGATCTTTTTTGTACAGTTCTTCTGTGTATTCTTGCCACCTCTTCTTAATATCTTCTGCTTCTGTTATGTACATACCATTTCTGCCCTTTATTGAGTCCATCTTGCATGAAATGTTCCCTTGGTATCTCTAATTTTCTTGAAGAGATCTCTAGTGCTTCCCATTCTGTTGTTTTCCTCTATTTCTTTACATTGATCGCTGAGGAAGGCTTTCTTCACTCTTGCTATTCTTTGGAAATCTGCATTCAGATGTTTATATCTTTCTTTTTCTCCTTTGCTTTTCGCTTCTCTTCTTTTCACAGCTATTTGTAAGGCCTCCCCAGACAGCCATTTTGCTTTTTTGCATTTCTTTTCCATGGGGATGTTCTTGATCCCTGTCTTCTGTACAATGTCATGAACCTCTGTCCATAGTTCATCAGGCACTCTATCTATCAGATCTAGTCCCTTAAATCTATTTCTCACTTCCACTGTATAATCATAAGGGATTTGATTTAGGTCATACCTGAATGGTCTAGTGGTTTTCCCTACTTTCTTCAATTTAAGGCTGAATTTGGCAATAAGGAATTCATGATATGAGCCACAGTCAGCTCCCAGTCTTGTTTATTGCTGACTATATAAAGCTTGTCCATCTTTGGCTGCAAAGAATATAATCACTCTGATTTTAGTGTTGACCATCTGGTGATGTCCATGTGTAGAGTCTTCTCTTGTCTTGTTGGAAGAGGGTGTTTGCTATGACCAGTGCGTTCTCTTGGCAAAATTCTATTAGCCTTTGCCTTGCTTCATTCCGTATTCCAAGGCCAAATTTGCCGGTTACTCCAGGCGTTTCTTGACTTCCTACTTTTGCATTCCAGTCCCCTATAATAAAAAGGATATCTTTTTTAGGTGTTGATTCTAAAAGGTCTTGGAGGTCTTCATAGAACCGTACAACTTCAGCTTCTTCAACATTACTGGTTGGGACATAGACTTGGATTACTCTGATATTGAATGGTTTGCCTTGGAAATGAACAGAGATCATTCTGTCATTTGTGAGACTGCATCCAAGTACTGCATTTCAGACTCTTTTGTTGACCATGATGGCAATTCCATTTCTTCTAAGGGATTCCTGCCCACAGTAGTAGATATAAGGGTCATCTGAGTTAAATTCACCCATTCCAGTCCATTGTAGTTTGCTGATTCCTAGAATATCGATGTTCACTCTTGGCATCTCCTGTTTGACAACTTCCAACTTGCCTTGGTTCATGGACCTGACATTCCATGTTCCTAGGCAATATTGCCTTTTACAGCATCGGACCTTGCTTCTATCACCAGTCACATCCACAACTGGTTATTGTTTTTGCTTTGGCTCCATCCCTTCATTCTTTCTGGAGTTATTTCTCCACTGATCTTCAGTAGCATATTGGGCTCTTACTGACCTGGGGAGTTCCTCTTTCAGTATCCTATCATTTTACCTTTTCATACTGTTCATGGGGTTCTCAAGGCAAGAATACTGAAGTGGTTTGCCATTCCCTTCTCAAAACCTATGGGATGCAGCAAAAGTAGATCTATGAGGGAAGTTTAGAGCAATACAATCCTACCTCAAGAAACAAGAAAAACATCAAATAGACAACTTAACTTTACACTTAAAACAACTGGAAACAGAAGAAAAGAAAAACAAAATTAGTAGAAGGAAAGAAATCATAAAGATCCGAGTAGAAATAAATGAAAAAGAAATGGAAGAAACAATAATAAAGATTAATAAAACAAAAAGCAGGTTTTCTGAGAAGATAAACAAAAGTGATAAACCTTTAGCCAAATTCATGAAGAAAAAAGAGAGAAGAATCAAATCAACAAAGTTAGAAGTTAAAAAGGAGAGATTTCAACAGACAATGCAGAAATACAAAGGATTATAAGAGATTGTTATGAACAACTCTATGGCAATAAAATGGGTAATCTGGGAGAAATGAATAGATTCTAAGAAAAGTTTAATCTTCCACGATGGAACCAGGAAGAAATAGAAATTATGAGCAACCCAATTATACAAGCACTGAAGTTGAAGCTGTGATCAAAAATCTCCAAAAAACAAAAGCCCAGAACCAGATGACTTCACAGGAGAATTCTCTCAAACATTTAGAGTAGGGCTAATGCCTATGCGTCTAAAACTCTTTCAAAAAATTGCAGAGTAAGAAACATTTCCAAATTCATTCTATGAGGCCACCATCAGTCTGATACCAAAACCAGACAAAGACAACACAAAAAATGAAAACTACAGGCCAAAATCACTGTTGAACATAGATGCAAAAATCCTTGACAAAATTTTATCAAACAGAATTCAGCAACACATCAAAAAGCTCATACACCATGATCAAGTTGGGTTTATTCCAGAGATGAAGGGATTACTCAATATATGGAAATCGTTCTGTGTGATACACCATATTAACAAACTGAAAAATAAAACCATATGATAATCTCAATAGATGCAGGAAAAGCTTTTGTCAAAATTTAGCACCTATATATGATTCAAACTCTTCAAAAAATGGCCATCGAAAGAGCCTAACTGAACATAGTAAAGGCCGTATATGATAAGCCTACAGCAAACATCATTCTCAATGGTGAAAAATGGAAAGCATTCCCCCGAAGATAAGGAACAAGACAAGGGTGTCCCCGTTCCCCACTGTTATTCATCGTAGTTGTGGAAGTCTTAGCTATGGCAACCGAGAAGAAAAACAAATAAAATAAATCCAGATCAGAAAAGAATATGTAATGCTCTAACTATTTACAGATGACATGATACTGTACATAGAAAACCCTACACATAGTATTAGAAAATTACTAGAGCTGAACAGTGAATTTAGCAAAGTTACAGGATACAAAATCAACACACAGAAATCACTTGCATTTCTATTTACTAACAATGAAAAATTGGAAAGAACAATTAAGGAATTAATCACATTCACCATTGCAACTAAAGAATTAAATATCTAGGAATAAAGTTACCTGAGACAAAAGAACTGTACACAGAAAATTATAGTTATTCCTTGGAAGGAAAGTTATGACCAACCTAGATAGCATATTCAAAAGCAAAGACATTACTTTCCCAACAAAGGTCCGTCTAGTCAAGGTTATGGTTTTTCCAGTGGTCATGTATGGATGTGAGAGTTGGACTGTGAAGAAAGCTGAGTGCCGAGGAATTGGTGCTTTTGAACTGTGGTGTTGCAGAAGACTCTTGAGAGTCCCTTGGACTGCAAGGAGATCCAATCAGTCCATTCTAAAGGAGATCAGCCCTGGGTGTTCTTTGGAAGGAATTACGCTAAAGCTGAAACTCCAGTACTTTGGCCACCTCATGCGAAGAGTTGACTCATTGGAAAAGACTCTGATGCTGGGAGGGATTGGGGGCAGAAGGGGATGACAGAGGATGAGATGGCTGGATGGCATCAGTGACTCGATGGACGTGAGTGTGAGTGAACTCCGGGAGTTGGTGATGGACAGGGAGGCCTGGCGTGCTGCGGTTCATGGGGTCACAAAGAGTCGGACACGACTGAGCGACTGAACTGAACTGAATGAAATAAATAAAAGATGACTTAAACGGATGGTGATATATTCCATCTTCCTGGGTAGGAAGAATCAATATTGTGAAAATGACTATACTATGAAATGTAATCTACAGATTCAATGTGATCCCTATCAAATTACCAATGGCATTTTTCAAAGAACTGGAAAAAAAAAATTCACAGTTCATATGGAAACACAAAAGGCCCTGAATAGCCAAAGCAGTCATGAGAAAGAAGAGTGGAGCTGGAGGAATCAACCTTCCTGACATCATATTATACTACAAAGCTACATTGATTAAGAAAGTATGGTACTGGCACAAAAACAGAAACATAGACCAATGGAACCAGATAGAAAGCCCAGAAATAAACCCATGCACCTATGGGTACCTTATTTTTGACTAAGGAGACAAGAATACAAAATGGGGAAAAGACAGCCTCTACAATAAATGGTGCTGGGAAAACTGGACAGCTACATGTATAGGAATGAAATTAGAAGACTTCCTAACATCACACACAGAGACAAACTCAAAATGGATTAAGGACCTAAATATAAGACCAGAAACTATAACTCTAAAAAGAAAACACAGGCAGAACACTCGATGACATAAATCAAAGCAAGATCCTCTATGACCCACCTCCTAGAGTAATGGAAATAAAACCAAAAGTAAACAAGTGGGACTTGATTAAACGTAAAAGCTTTGCACAGCAAAGGAAACTATAAGCAAGGTGAAAATACAACCCCCAGAATTGGAGAAAATAATAGCAAATGAAACAACTGACAAAGGATTAATTTCCAATATATACAAGTAGCTCATATAACTCAATAAGAGAAAAACAAACAACCCAATCAAAAAGTGGGAAAAAGACCTAAACAGACATTTCTCCAAAGAAGACATTCAGATCACTAACAAACACACAAAAACATGCTCAAAATAGCTCATTATTAGAGAAATGCCAATCAAAACTACAATGAGATATCACCTCACACTAGTCAGAATGGCCATCATCAAAACGTCTACAAACAATAAATGCTGAAGAGGGTGTGGAGAAAAGGGAATGCTCTTGCAATGTTGGGGAGAATGTAAATTGATACAGCCACTATGGAAGATGGTATGGAGATTCCTTAAAAAATTAGGAATAAAATCACCATATGACCCAGCAATCCAACCCCTTGGCATATACCCTGAGGAAATCAAAATTGAAAAAGAGACATGTATCCCATTGTTCACTGCAGCACTATTCACAATAGCTAGAATATGGAAGCAACCTAGATGTCCACAAACCAATGAATGTATAAAGAAGTTGTGGTATATAGACACAATGGAATATTACTCAGACATAAAAATGAACACATCTGAGTCTGTTCTAAGGAAGTGGATGAACCTAGGACCTATTATACAGAGTAAAGTAAGTCAGAAAGAGAAAGATAAATATCGTATTCTAACACATACATACAGAATCTAGGGAAAAAAATACTGAAGAATTTACTTACAGGGCAGCAGTGGAAAAACAGACATGTTGAACAGACTTGTGGACGTGGGGAGAGGGTGAGACGTATGGAAAGAGTAACATGGAAACTTACATTACCATATGGAAGACAGCCAACAGGAATGTTTTATTGCTCAGGAAACTCAAACAGGGGCTCTGTATCAACCTAGAGGGGTGGGGCGGTGAGGGAGATGGGAGACAGTTTCAAAAGGGAGGGGATATATGTATACTTATGGCTGATTCATATTGAGGTTTGACAGTAAACAAAAAAAAATCTGTAAAGCAATTATCCTTCAATAATAAATACATAAATTTAAATTTTAAAAAAAGAAGAGAGAAGGGAACAAAATAAAAAAGAACACATTCAATTCAGTCCTAATAAGGTGGATGAATCTAGAGCCTATTATACAGAGTGAAATAAGTCAGAAAGAGAAAAACAAATATCTAACACACGCATATGGAAACTGATCTAGAAAGATGGCACTGATGAACTAATTTTCCAGGAAGCAATGGAGATGCAGACATAAAGAACAGACTTGTGTACACTGGGTGGGAAGGAGAGGGTGGGGCAAATTGAGAGAACAGTATGGACACATACAGATTACCATGTGTAAAATAGATAGCAAGTGGGAATTTTCAGTGTGGCATAGGGAGCTCAACCCAGTGCTCTCTGACAAACTAGAGGAATGTGATGGCATGGGAGATGGGAGGGGAGTTCAGGAGGGATGGGACATATGTATATCTGTGGCTGATTCATGTTTATGTATGGAAGAAACCAACACAATACTGTAAAACAATTATCCTCTAACAACAACAACAAAAGATAACTGCACTCTAATGTTCACTACAGCACTATTTACAATAGCCAGGACATGAAAGCAACAATTAAGTGTTTTAAAGGAATTTAATAAGTCAATTTAATGTGTAAGGGAATCTATTTCATTTCAAACTTCTTGTAAACATATGAAAAATCACGGAATAACATGTGCAAATAATAACTATTGTGTTCCACACTATCTTTTAATATCCTGAATGTAATTTTGAAGTTATAATTTTAGCACACATTTTTAATCACACATGAAAGATACACTTTACAAAATTAGTTGGCTTCAAGAGGATTTGTTATAAAATTCCACGAAACAGTACATCTTAAGTAAAAATTCATTTTCAGTGTTTTCTTCTCATAAAGTATTCATGAATTCAGCTACCATAAGTTAATATCTACTAAAGTACAAATAGACATTTGCTTTTAAAAAATTTTTATGCTTTGTAGCAATTACTACTCTCTTTTCCCTGTGTCTTTTCACTTTAATTGTTCCTCCACCTTTATAAGTTCCCTCAAATCGTGGGTTTTCTGATTTAGGTAAAAAATATCACATCAATTTGGGCTATGAAGTAAAGCAAATACAAAACTAAAAATCTGACTAATACTTAAAAAGGTAGCTGAATCTAGCATAATTTAATGAGTAGGATTGCTAGAGATAGAGAGATAGTACACCACAGTGGCTAAAAGCACGTACTCTGAAATTAGGCTTAGTTCCAATAATAATTAGTAGTACGGCCTTGGAAGTTAATTTCTCTGTGCTCCAGAACACTATGTTTTAAAATATAAACAATTATAAGCATCTATTGCATAGAATTTTGTGAGATTAAATGAGTAAATGTATGCACAGTGATTAAAATAGTGCATGGTATGTGGTAAGAACTATATATTAGCTGTTATTATTTTTAAGTAAGAAACTATCAGTTCAGCTTTTGAAAAATATTATATATATTTGCTGCTGATTTGCTTTTTCACTGAAATCTGACATTTACTTGGAGTTACTAATTATCAAACAAAAGATGAAAATGTATTAGTTTTTTGCTCTTGTCTATTTCTTCTTCCAAATCACAAGAACTGTCAGATTATTATCCAATTGCATTTTCATATGCTTCATGTTGCACATGAAATCACTGCCTTTTTCAGTCAGAAAGATACATTATTTATGCCATAGAGCAAGACTTTGGAAAAAAATAAATTCTATGGATTAAAAATAATCACACTGTAACATTTAGGTAGGCCCTACAGGATAAAGGAGATGGGATAATGTGAATTACATAAAGTTTAAAATACCAGATACCACCTGCAAAATGCTGGTCACAAATATTCACATTTTGCCTTCTAGAAATTATGATGTATGTATAGAACTTCATGGGACTTAATAGTTTATTTTACCCTGAAATTATTATAGATAGCATTCTTTGAATGTTTAAGAATAACCTTCTTTCTCCTCTACAGTGACTTGTGATATATTTCAGAACAAAGCACCTGGGAAATGACAGACCCAAAGAGGGAAAATAATTTTTTAATTATGGTAGGACCTTGATGTCAGTTTCTTCCACAGTAGAATGGAATCCAGGATTCAATTCAGGCAACAAATACATCCTGCCTCTTCCTCTGCTCATTCTAACCCCAACTACAAACAAACAAGCAAAATAAACAAAAGTCTTGTCTAAATGGTATTACTGTGTCATCAGGAAACAATGTCTGTATACATTACTATGTACTTTGCAATGAGTTAACATAATATGATTTCAACTATGCTATGCTATGCTAAGTCACTTCAGTCGTGTCCGACTCTGTGTGACCCCATAGACGGCAGCCTACCAGGCTGCCCTGTCCCTGGGATTCTCCAGGCAAGAACACTGGAGTGGGTTTTCATTTCCTTCTCCAATGCATGAAAGTGAAAAGTGAAAGTGAAGTTGCTCAGTCGTGTCCGACTCTTAGTGACCCCATGGACTGCAGCCTACCAGGCTCCTCTGTCCATGGGATTTTCCAGGCAAGAGTACTGGAGTGGGGTGCCATTGCCTTCTCCGATGATTTCAACTAGATCCTTCTAAATACCTAGTATTTGAATTAATTGATTCCATGGGTAGAAATTATATTCATTATTTAACTTTAGGATTTAATGTAAATCCCCAGTGATCACAATAGTGTGGTGATAGCATAATATTGACTAATAGGTCATAAAACAGAATAGACTGGCCAGAAACAGACATTCACTTAAACAGTCACTCAATTTTTGATAGAGAAACCAAAACAATCCAATTGAAAGAGAAAACTCTTAAAAAGAAAAAAAAAAAAAAGAAAGAGAAAACTCTTCAACAACTGGTACTGAAACAAAAACTTAATATTCTTATGGAAAACACAATGATCTGTAAGTTCTATATTAAACCATACAGAAAATAATTTGAGATGGATCATAGACTGGTGCCAAATAGAAAGGAGTACGTCAAGGCTGTATATTGTCACCCTGCTTATTTAACTTATATGCAGAGTACATCATGAGAAACCCTGGGCTAGAAGAAGCACAAGCTGGAATCAAGATTGCTGGGAGAAGTATCAGTAACTGCAGACACGCAGATGACACCACCCTTATGGCAGAAAGTGAAGAAGAACTAAAGAGCCTCTTGAAGGAAGTGAAAGAGGAGAGTGAAAAAGTTGGCTTAAAGCTCAACATTCAGAAAACTAAGATAATGGCATCCAGTCCCATCACTTCATGGCAAATGGATGGAGAAACAGTGGAAACAGTGGCTGACTTTATTTTTCTGGGCTGCAAAATCACTGCACATGGTGATTGCAGCCATGAAAGTAAAAGATGCTTACTCTTTGGAAGGAAAGTTATGACTAACCTAGACAGCATATTAAAAAGCAGAGACATTACTTTGTCAGCAAAGGTCTGTCTAGTCAAGGCTATAGTTTTTCCAGTAGTCATGTATGGATATGAGAGTTGGACTACACAGAAAGCTGTATTCTTCATCAAAGAATTGCTGCTTTTGAAGTGTGGTGTTGAAGAAGACTTGAGAGTCTCTTAGACTGCAAGGAGATTCAACCAGTCCATCCTAAAGGAGATCAGTCCTGGACTGATGTTGAAGGTGAAACTCCAATACTTTGGCCACCTGATGTTCGAAGAGCTGACTCATTGGAAAAGACCATGACAGAGGATGAGATGGTTGGATGGCATCACCAACTCGATGGACATGAGTTTGGGTAAACTCCAGAAGCTAGTGATGGACAGGGAGGCCTGGCATGCTGGTTCATGGGGTTGCAAAGATTTGGACACGACTGAGTGACTGAATTGAACTAAACTGATATTTCAAAATGTCAGAAATAAAAATATAAAGTATCCAGATGAAACCATGAAAGACTAATATCCCAATTTGTGTTAGGCAAAACTTTACAAGACGTGACAAAAAGCAACAACAACAAAAAAATTACACATTGGACTTCATCTAAATTATAAACTACTTGTCACCAAAACATTCCAACAAGAAAACGAATGAAGAATTCTACATTGCTGGACTATGTTAAAGGCTAAAAGATGATGCTGTTAAAGTGCAGCCCTCAATATGCCAGCAAATTTGGAAAACTCAGCAGTGGCCACAGGACTAGAAAAGGTCAGTTTTCATTTCAATCCCAAAGAAGGAGAATGTAAAAGAATGTTCAAACCTCTGTACAATTTTTCTCATTTCACATGCTCAAAAATCCTTCAAGCTAGACTTCAACAGTACTTGAACCAAGAACTTCCAGATATACAAGCTGGATTTAGAAAAGGCAGAGTAACCAGAGATGAAATTGTCAACATCCATTGGATCATAGAAAAAGCAAAGTAATTTCAGAAAAAAACATCATTTTTCTTCACTGACTATGGAAAAGCCTTTGACTGTAGGATCACAACGAACAGTGGGGAAGTCTTAAAAGGATGAGAATACTAGACCACCTTACCTTCCTCCTGAGAAACATGTATGAGGATCAAGAAGCAACAGTTAAAACCGGGCAAGGAGCAGTGGACTGGTTCAAAATTGGCAAAGGAGTACATCAAGGCTGTATACTGTCACTCTGCTTATTTAACTTCTATGCAGAGTACATCATGCAAAATGCCCAGCTGGATGGATCAGAAGCTGGAATCAAGGTTGCTGGGCGAAACATCAACAATTTGCACTTGATACCACTTTAATGGCAGAAGTGAATAGGAACTAAAGAGCCTCTTGATAAGGGTGAAAGAGGATTGTGAAAAAGCTGGCCTAAAACACATTAAAAAAAAAAAAAAAAAAGATCATAGCATCAGGTCCCATCACTTCATGGCAAGTGAACTGGGAAACAGTGGAAACAGTGAAAGTCTTTATTTTCTTAGGTTCCAAAATCACTGAAGATGGTGACTACAACCACATAATTAAAAGATAGTTGCTCCTTAAAAGGTAAGCAATGACAAACCTAGACAGTGTATTAAAAAGAAGAGACATCACTTTGCCCATTAAGGTCCATAGAGTCAAAGCTATGGATTTTCCAGTAGTCATGCATGGATGTGAGTGTTGGACCATAAAAAGGCTAAGTGCTGAAGAATTGATGCTTTTGAATTGTGTGGAAGAAGAATCTTAAGAGTTCCATGGACAGTTAAAAGTTCAAACTAGTCAATCCTAAAGGAAATCAACTCTGAATATTCATTGAAAGGACTGATGCTGAAGCTGAGGCTCCAATATTTTGGCAACCTGATTTGAAATGCCAACTCATGTGAAAAGAACCTGATGCTGGAAAAGATTGAAGGCAAAAGGAAAAACGGGTAGCAGAGAATAAGATGGCTGGATGACATAACCGACTCAATGGATATGAGTTTGAACAAACTCCAGGAGTTAGTGAAGGACAGGGAAGGCTTGTATACTTCAGTTCATGGGGTTACAAAGAGTCGGACAGGACATAGCAACTGAACAACACTGGAATAAATTACTCATCAATTAAACATTTTACAAACAACTGGTATCCAAGATAAAAAATGACTCCAACAAATCAAAAAGAAAAATACAAGCAATCATTTTTTTTTTAAATAGGCAAAAATTTTGAGCATACACTCTACACACATAAATGCAAGGACAAAAAAACATTTGTAAATATGCTTAACATGATCACTTAATACCAAAGTGCAAATTAAATCTACAATGAGAAGTAACTACACATCCATCAGAATGACTTGAATTGAGAAGTTTGATGTGGAGTAACTGGAAATTTTGTACCTTTTTATTGTAGAGTAAAACAAAAATAACTGTTTTAGGTAAAGTTTTGGAAGTTTCTAATGAAACTAAACATATACTTTCCCCAGCAATTTCATTTGTAGGTATTTCTAAAGAGAAATGAAAACACATCTACAAATAGACCTTAAAATATTCATGGAGAACAGAGAAATTTTAGGGCAGTGAAAATATTCTATGAACTACAATGATGTACGTATGTCATGGTGGATTTGTCCAAACTCACAGAATGTACAACACCAGCAGTGAATCATGATATACACTATTGGCTTTGACTGATTATGGTGCGTCAATGTAGGTTCATCAATTGTAATAAATGTACACTCTGGTGAGGAACACTGATAAATAGGAAGGCTATGCATGCATGGAGGTAGGGAGTATATGGGAAATGTCTACCTTCCTTTTAACTTTGCTCTGACTCTAAAGCTCCTCAAAAAACCACCTAAAAAAAAAAAAAAAAAAAAAAAAACCTTCCATTAAATATAGTCATAACAACTTTATTCATAATAGCGTTAAATTAGGAATAACTTTGCCCTAAGAGTTTTCTATTCTCCATGAATATTTTAAGGTCTATTTGTGGACATATGTTTTCATTTATCTTTGGAAATACCTACAAATGAAGGAAGGGTTTTCTGTCAACAGAAGAAAGGATAAACTGTGGTATATTCATACAATGGAATACTACATAACAATATAATGGTAAAATCAACTGATACCAAAAGTGATATAAAGAACATTATGTTGATTGAAAAAGGCCTTCTACAAATAGCATATAATGTATAATTTCATTTATGTGAAATTCCAGAACTGTCAAAACTATTTAGAGGTGGAAAAAAATCAGAAGTGGAATTCCTTTTTGGTGAGAGGGTGAGAACTGGGGGAGAAGCATGAAGGATGATTCAGAATGAGCATGAGAGTACTTCCTGAGGTGAGGATATTATTCTATATCTTCACAAGGAGTTGTTATACGTGCATTTTATATATGTTAAAATTCACAGAATGTCTTATTTAAGATTAATTAATTTCATTTTATAATTTTTTTGATAAAACTGAGTTGAAAATTAGTATTGAAATTCATTAATGTCATGAATGCTAAGGTATTTGGGATGAAGAATACTGATTTCTACAACTTATTTTGAAATGCATGATAAAAAGATGGATTGGTGGGTAGATAGAGGGACAGACAGATGATATAGTTTAATATAGCAAATATCTGATCAGATCAGACCAGTCGCTCAGTCGTGTCCGACTGTTTGCAACCCCATGAATCACAGCACGCCAGGCCTCCCTGTCCATCACCAACTCCCGAAGTTCACTCAGACTCACGTCCATCGAGTCAGTAATGCCATCCAGCCATCTCATCCTCTGTCGTCCCCTTCTCCTCCTGCCCCCAATCCCTCCCAGCATCAGAGTCTTTTCCAATGAGTCAACTCTTCGCATGAGGTGGCCAAAGTACTGGAGTTTCAGCTTTAGCATCATTCCTTCCAAAGAAATCCCAGGGCTGATCTCCTTCAGAATGGACTGGTTGGATCTCCTTGCAGTCCAAGGGACTCTCAAGAGTCTTCTCCAACACCACAGTTCAAAAGCATCAATGCTTCGGCGCTCAGCCTTCTTCACAGTCCAGCTCTCACATCCATACATGACCACAGGAAAAACCATAGCCTTGACTAGATGAACCTTTGTTGGCAAAGCAATGTCTTTGCTTTTGAATATGCTATCTAGGTTGGTCATAACTTTCCTTCCAAGGAGTAAGCGTCTTTTAATTTCATGGCTGCAGTCACCATCTGTAGTGGTTTTGGAGCCCAGAAAAATAAAGTCTGACACTATTTCCACTGTTTCCCCACGTATTTCCCATGAAGTCGTGGGACTGGATACCATGATCTTCGTTTTCTGAATGTTGAGCTTTAAGCCAACTTTTTCACTCTCCACTTTCACTTTCATCAAGAGACTTTTTAGTTCCTCTTCACTTTCTGCCATAAGGGTGGTATCATCTGCATATCTGAGGTTATTGATATTTCTCCCGGCAATCTTGATTCCAGCTTGTGTTTCTTCCAGTCCAGAGTTTCTCATGATGTACTCTGCATATAAGTTAAATAAACAGGGTGACAATATACAGCCTTGACGAACTCCTTTTCCTATTTGCAACCAGTCTGTTGTTCCATGTCCAGTTCTAACTGCTGCTTCCTGACCTGCATACAAATTTCTCAAGAGGCAGATCAGGTGGTCTGGTATTCCCATCTCTTCCAGAATTTTCCAGAGTTTAGTGTGATCCACACAGTCAAAGGCTTTGGCATAGTCAATAAAGCAGATATTTTTCTGCCACTTTCTTGCCTTTTCCATGATCCAGTGGATGTTGGCAATTTGAACTCTGGTTCCTCTGCCTTTTCTAAAACCAGCTTGAACATCAGGAAGTTCATGGTTCACATATTGCTGAGGCATGGCTTGGAGAATTTTGAGCATTACTTTACTAGCATGTGAGATGAGTGCAATTGTGCGGTAGTTTGAGCATTCTTTGGCACTGCCTTTCTTTGGGATTGGAATGAAAACGGACCTTTTCCAGTCCTGTGGCCACTGCTGAGTTTTCCAAATTTGCTGGCATATTGAGTGCAGCACTTTCACAGCATAATCTTTCAGGATTTGGAATAGCTCAACTGGAATTCCATCACCTCCACTAGCTTTGTTCGTAGTGATGCTTTCTAAGGCCCTCTTGACTTCAAATTTCAGGATGTCTGGCTCTAGGTCAGTGATCACACCATCGTGATTATCTGGGTCATGAAGATCGTTTTTGTACAGTTCTTCTGTGTATTCTTTCCATCTCTTCTTAATATCTTCTGCTTCTGTTAGGTCCATACCATTTCTGTCCTTTTTCGAGCTCATCTTTGCATGAAATGTTCCTGTGGTATCTCTGATTTTCTTGAAGAGATCCCTAGTCTTTCCCATTCTGTTGTTTTACTCTATTTCTTTGCATTGATCGCTAAAGAAGGCTTTCTTACCTCTTCTTGCTATTATTTGAAACTCTGCATTCAAATGTTTATATCTTTCCTTTTCTCCTTTGCTTTTCACTTCTTTTCACAGCTATTTGTAAATGGATATGGAGGTTTATTGTATAATTCTTTCAACTTTTTTATGTTTGAAAGTTTACATAATCAAATGTTGAGGGAAAGTCTTTACAGTGACCCACTACATATATAATCTTCCCCTCCATCAATTTGCTCTTAGACCTCAGCTTTGATTATGTCTACTCCCCACTTCCTTTCCCCTCCATATCTCATTAAAATCACATTGGCATTCTTGTTATTCTTAGAATACATAAGGTATGAATCTCTCTCATACTCTTTGCCTTTTGTATTTTCTACTTAGAACATAACCCTCCCAGATAGCCACATGGTTTAAAGCCTGATCCTTTTCCTTCTTAGGGTCTTTACTCAATTCACGTTTTCACTGAGGCAATCCCTAACATTCAGTCATGCTTCCTGGCACCTGATCCTACTTCTTCATTTTATTTTTCTCTATAACACTTATCACCGTGCAACATACTATACATTTCACTTAAATGTTTATTCAAATTCAGTGAGGATCGAGGTATGTACCTTGCTTGTTCCTAGTATATCAAACAGTGCATAACATACAATGTGTGTTCAATAAATATTCATTGAATAAGTGGATTATAGTTGTAAAAGAGCTGAGTAAGTGGTAACAATGAAACAATAGGGTCAACTATATAACTTGCAAATGCAAATACTACAGTGGGAAGAGGGGAAATGAAAGTTGCTGTAGGAAAATTACCAAAAATTTTTATTTAAATTAAATGTTACCATACTTAGTAGTTCAGTCATGTCTGACTCTTTGTGACCCCATGGACTGTAGCCCGCCAGCCTCCTCTGTCCATGGGGATCATCCAGGAAAGAATACTGGAGTGGCTTGCCATGCCCTCCTCCAGGGGATCTTCCCAACTCAGGTGTAAAATACTTTGAAAAGTGTTTATACGTAGTAAATATTATTAAAATAATATTGTATATTCTACTGTTTCTAGAAAAACATTTAATCCTGATTCATTGACTATACTAAAGCCTTTGACTGTGTGGATCATTAAAAAACGGCAGAAAATTTTAAAGGGATAGGAATACCAGACCGCCTTACCTGCTTCCTGAGAAACCTATGTGCAGGTCAAAAAGCAACAGTTACAACTGGACATGGAACAATGAACTGGTACAAAATTGGGAAAGGACTACGTCAAGGCTGTATATTGTCACCCTGAATCTTAAACTTATATGCAGAATACATCATGTTAAATGCTGGGCTGGATGAAACACAAGCTGGAATCAAGACTGTTGGGAGAAATATCAGTAACCTCAGATATGCAGATGATGTCACCCTAATGGCAGAAAGCAGAAAGGAACTAAAGAGCCTCTTGATGAAGGTGGAAGAGGAGAGAGAAAAAGCAGGCTTAAAACTCAACATTCAAAAAAACTAAATTCTTGGCTTCTGGGCCTATCACTTCATGGCAAATAGGTGGGGAATCAATGGAAACAGTGAGAGACTTTATTTTCCTGGGATCCAAACTCACTGTGGACCATAACTGCAGCCATGAAATTAAAAGACATTTGCTCCTTGGAAGAAAAGCTATGATCAACCTAGACAGCATATTAAAAAGCAGAGATATTACTTTGCCACCAAGGGTCTGTCTAGTCAAAGCTATGGTTTTTCCAGTAGTCATGTGCAGATGTGAGAGTTGGACCATGAGGAAGACTGAGCACCAAAGAATTGATGCTTTCAAATGTGGTGCTGGGAAGACTTGTGAGAATTCCTTGGGCAGCAAGGAGATCAAACCAATCAATCCTAAAGGAAATCAACCCTGAATATTCACTGGAAGGACTGATGCTGAAGCTCCAATACTTTAGTCACCTGATGCAAAGAGCTGATTCATTGGAAAAGACC
Source organism: Bos indicus (assembly GCF_029378745.1). Lineage (NCBI taxonomy): Eukaryota > Metazoa > Chordata > Mammalia > Artiodactyla > Bovidae > Bos > Bos indicus. Next base: position 73,531,945 of record NC_091789.1, read on the forward strand.
CTGATGCTGGGAAAGATTGAGAGCAAGATGAGAAGGGTGCGGTAGATGATGAGATTGCTGGATGGCATCACTGACTCAATGACATGAGTTTGACCAAACTCCAGGATTTAGTAAAGGACAGGAAAGTCTTGTGTGCTGCAGTTCATGGAGTCACAGAGTAGGACACAACTAAGCAACTGCACAAGAACAACCATGTTCTTCAAATCTATGATTATTTCCCATATTTCACATAAGTACTTTATTTTCAGTTCCCATATGAGCAGTGAGAGAGGAAAATTGAGCAAGAGAAAATGAAAATGGTTAGAAAGTGAAAATCTGTGTGATAACAAAAAAATAAAATGTAAGGGGGGCAAGGTAAATACTTATAGAAAACAGAGTCAGAAAGAAAACATTAGGTAACATATTGAATGTTTATTAAAACATTATTAAGAAAAATATTTAAACATTTACCTGTACTTAAGAAGCAATATCTATTACAGATCTCAAAGTTGTTTCATCTGTACAAAATACTTTTCCTACAGCCTTCTAGTTAACAAAATCAAGAAGAATGTAATAAAATAGTATGTTTGACATAATCCTATTTCATGATTTCTGAAAAAGACTAATCTCAAATACAAAACCTCCTCTGAGCTGATCATGAGAAAGATGCATGGTAACTTACAGCAGACACAGAATACAGTCGTTTCATTTTCAACAATACCTTTGATGACTCCTAGTTTGTTACTGAAGTTGAACTCAGTTTATAGGTAACTAAACTTAAAAAAAAAATGCTTCAAGAGAAAAGTCTCTTGTCCCTAGGAAAAACTGGCAAGCAGCCTGCTTTTCTCATCTTCTTCTCTAGTTTTTCCCTTTATGGACTCAATGTTCTCATGCTTTATTTCAACTTGGCTTCACCAAAAGTCTATTTTTCAAAAGGATACCCAAAACTTTCTTGCACTTAAAAGAAAATTGTGAACTTGTTTAACATTTTATATACCACAGGGACATTTTCATTCTGAAAAGGAACACATTGTAAAGCCAAATAAATTACATTTAAACATCAGCAAACAGTAAATGGAGGTAATTTTTAAGGCAGAATGCTCTTCTCTTGTGCCATATGTTAAAAATGGGAATTAGTATTCCACTTTTGGCATGAAACAACTGCCAAGCAGCAAACAAAATACAAAAGCTAAAAAACTACTCCTAAATATTTACAATTTTATGACTGAACCTCTTAAACATCCTTCAAACGAATATCAGACTGATATAGAAAGGAAGAAATATAATTAATTAATTATAATTGTTTCAGCAATATCTGAAATACTTCAGGCACTCTGTAATTCTAGAGACTACTATCATGTTTTTTTATAAACAAACACAAACACAGATACCCAAGGAAGTAGGTGTAGGCACAAAGTTTCTTTCACTGGGACTTAATGAGGAAAAAACATTTCCCAAAGAGTTGAGTTTTACAACGATGAATTTCTTTCTGCTAATATTTGACACATATAAATTCATATAACTTTGACTTATTAAGTATATTAAGGCCTCTTCTCTTAAAAATACCAAAGAATAGTGGTAGTCTCTGCCAAAAGAAAATGGCACACAAATAAATTATTCTTCAGAGGAAGAATATTCCAAATCAGACGGAGAAGGCAATGGCACCCCACCCCAGTACTCTTGCCTGGAAAATTCCATGGATCGAGGATCTTGGAGGGCTACAGTCCATGGGGTCACTAAGAGTCAGACACGACTGAGTGACTTCACTTTCACTTTTCATTTTCATGTATTGGAGAAGGAAATGGCAACCCACTCCAGTGTTCCTGCCTTGAGAATCCCAGGGACTGGGGAGCCTGGTGGGCTGCCATCTATGTATGGGGTCACACAGAGTCGGACATGATTGAAGTTCCTTAGCATCATCAGCAGCAGCATTCCAAATCAGAAATGTGAATAAAGCAACTATTTTTTGTTTATGTTTAACAATATGTTGAAATAAAGATGCTTATATTTGCCCATTATAATTATACATTTTCAATTAATTTATAGGTTTTTGTCTCACATTTTAGAATATTATATTCTGTAAGAAATATTTAATTTTTCCTGACTTCATCCAATTTAAACTGTGTGTATGCATGCGTGCTCAGTTGAGTTAAAGTCTTTGCAATCCTATGGACTGTAGTACACCAGGCTCCTTGGTCTAAGGGATTCTCCAGGAAAGAATACTGGAGTGGGTTGCCATTTCTTCCTCAGGGGATCTTCCTGGCCCAGGGATAAAACTTGTGCCTCCTACACTGGCAGGCACACTCTTTACCACTGAGCTACCTGGAAAACTTAAATTGTGTGACAAAACTATAAAGAAAATACGCTTTAAACATTCAATAAACACACACACACACATATATACATATATATAGTATATATATATATATATATATATATATATATATATATATATATATACATTTCTGCAGTGTACTAAACAAAATATAATTATTGGGTGTTCTAGGAGGCAGTCCTAAGATGGCGGAGGAATAGGACGGGGAGACCACATTCTTCCCCACAAATTCATCAAAAGAACATTTAAACGCCGAGTAAATTCCACAAAACAACTTCTGAATGCTGGCAGAGGACATCAGGCACCCAGAAAAGCAGCCCATTGTCTTCGAAAGGAGGTAGGAAAAATATAAAAGACAAAAAAAGAGACAAAAGAGGGAGGGACGGAGCTCCGTCCCAGGAAGGGAGTCTTAAAAAGAGAGGTTTCCAAACACCAGGAAACACTCTCACTGCCGAGTCTGTGGCGAGCCTTGAAAGCACAGAGGGCAACATAATAGGGAGGGAAAATAAGTAAATAATTAAAACCCACAGATTACGAGCCCAATGGTAACTCCCCCAGAGGAGAAGCAGCACAGACGCCTACACCTGCCACTAGCAAGCGGGTGCTGGGCAGGGAGGCGCGGGCTGCATTGCTTAGAGTAAGGATCGGGCCTGAATGCCCCAAGGCTAATCAGAGCGAACTAATTTGGGCTAGCAAACCAGACTGTGGGATAGCTACCACGTGAAAAGCCCTAAGACACCACCAGGTCCGCACACAGAACAAAGGGCTGAACAGAACCAGTCGGCTGCAGACCATCCCCCTCTGGAGACAGGCAACCAGAGCCGGAAGGGGGCAATCGCAGCCCCAGAGAGACATTATCTACCTAACTGCAAGCAGGATTCTTTGCTAACTAAGACTTCTTGGGGTTCTGGACAGTCATCTGCCTGAGAAGGTGTGCCAGTTGTACACCCAGAAAACCGAGCAGCAGGGATGGGAGAGGCAATAAGTCGCAGTGACTGCGCTCACCAAACACCTCATCACCCTAGCTCCTTAGAGCTGGGAAGTGCACAAAACGGAGGCCCAATGGAGTCTGTGCCTATGAGGACTACCTGAGTGCCTGAACTTGAGAGGCTTAGACCTGGGAGGTGCATGAAGCCCAGGGCCGGCCTCGGACAGTTACCGTGGGAGCAACCTAGAGCCTGAACTGTGTGGGCAGGGAGGGTGCACGCACCGTGAGCGGGGGCAGGCCCAGTGTGGCTGAGACCCTGCGAGCACACGCCAGTGTAATTTGTTTGCAGCGTCCCTCTCTCCCCACAGTGCAACTAAACAAGTGAGCCTAAAAAAAAAAAAAAAAGTGTCCACCATAGCACCCCTTGTGTCAGGGCAGAAATCAGAAACTGAAGAGATCAGCAAACAGAAGAAGGTAAAACTGAGAGAACCGCCTTGGAAGTGACAGGTGCAATAGATTATAACCCTGTAGTTAGTACCGACTACATAGGAAGGGGCCTATAGATCTTGAGAAATATAAGCCAGACCAAGGAACTATCTGAAAATGAACTGACCCCACACTGCCCACACCACCACCAGAGAAAGTCCTAGATATATTTTTACTATTTTTATGATCATTCTTTTTTTCTTTTTTTTAAACTTTTTTTAAAAATTTTAAGTTCCCGATTACTCCTTTAATTTTCATTTTTATAATCTACTATTACTTTTCAAAAAAAGTTTTTTAAAGCAAACTTCATATATATATATATATATATATATATATAAAATAATTTCTGTGCCTTTTTTTTTTTCTTTTTTTTAATACTGTATTTTTGAAAATCCAACCTATACTCTAGAATTTTAATATCTGCTTTTTGGTATTTGTTATCAATTTTGTACCTTTAAGAACACAATCTTCAGTACCCATTTTTACTTGGGAGCGAGATTACTGGCCTGACTGCTCTCTCCCCCTTTGGACTCTCTTTTTCTCCAACAGGTCGCCTCTGTCTCCTCCCTCCCCCTTCTCTTCTATACCAAACTCTTTGAATCTCTGTGTGTTCCAGATGGTGGAGAACACTTAGGGAACTGATTACTGGCTGAATCTGTCTCTCTCCTTTTCATTCCCCCCTTTTATCCTCCTGGCAACCTCTGTGTCCTTCCTCCCTCTTCTCTTCTCTGTATAACTCCATGAACATCTCTGAGTGGTCCAGACTGTGGAGAGCACATAATGAAGTGACTACTTTCTCTCTCCTCTTTTGATTCCACTTCATCTCATTTGGGTAACCTCTAACTCCCTCCTTCCTCTTCTCTTCTGCATGTAACTCTGAACCTCTCTGAGTGTTCCTCACTGTGGAGAAACTTTACATTTTTAACCTAGATGTTTTATCAATGGTGCTATATATAAGGAGAAGTCTTGAGACTACTGTAAAAATAAGGCTGAAAACCAGAAGCAGGAGACTTAAGTCCAAATCCTGAGAATATCAGAGAACTCCTGACTCCAGGGAACATTAATTGATAGAAGCTGATCAAATGCCTCCATACCTACACTGAAACCAAGCACCACCTAAGTTCCAGAGCAAGACATACCACGCAAATTCTTCAGCAACACAGCCCTGAGCTTAAACATACAGGTTCCCGAAAGTTACTTCAAAACCATTGACATCTCATAACTTGTTACTAGACACTTCATTGCACTCCAGAAAGAAGAAATCCAGCTCCACCCAACAGAACACGAACACAAGCTTCCCTAAAAAAGAAACCTTGACAAGCCACCAATAAAATCCCACCCATAGCAAGGAAACTCCATAATAAAGAGAATTCCACAAATTGCCAGAATACAGAAAGCCACTCCAAATTCAGCAATATAAACAAGATGAAGAGACAGAGGAATACCCAACAGGTAAAAGAACAGGATAAATGCCCACCAAACCAAACAAAAGAGGAAGAGATAGGGAATCTACATGATAAAGAATTAGGAATAATGATAGTGAAAATGAACCAAATCTTGAAATAAAAATGGAATCACAGAAAAATAGCCTGGAGACAAGGATTGAGAAGATGCAAGAAAGGTTTAACAAGGACCAAGAAGAAATAAAAAAGAGTCAAGATATAATGAATGATGCAATAAATGAGATAAAAAAAAAAACACTTTGGAGGCAACAAATAGCAGAATAACAGAGGCAGAAGATAGGATTAGTGGAGTAGAAGATAGAATGGTAGAAAAAAAATGAATCAGAGAGGAAAAAAGAAAAATGAATTAAAAGAAATGAGGACAATCTCAGAGATCTCCAGGACAGTGTTAAACACTCCAACATTAGAATCATAGGAGTCCCAGAAGAAGAAGACAGAAAGAAAGACCATGAGAAAATACTTGAGGAGATAATAGTTGAAAACTTCCCTAAAATGGGGAAGGAAATAATCACCAAAGTCCAAGAAACCCAGAGAGTCCCAAACAGGATAAACCCAAGGTAAAACACCCCAAGACACATATTAATCAAATTAACAAAGATCAAACACAAAGAACAAATATTAAAAGCTGCAAGGGAAAAACAACAACTAACACAAAAGAGGATCCCCATAAGGATAACAGCTGATCTTTCAATAGAAACTCTTCAGGCCAGGAGGGAATGGCAAGACATACTTAAATGATTAAAGGAAATAACCTACAGCCCAGATTACTGTACCCAGCAAAGATCTCATTCAAATATAAAGGAGAAATCAAAAGCTGAGAGAATTCAGCACCACCAAACCAGCTCTCCAACAAATGCTAAAGGATAATCTCTAGACAGGAGACAAAAAAAAACGGTGTATAAATTTGAACCCAAAACAATAAAGTAAATGGCAAAGGGATCATACTTATCAATAATTACCTTAAATGTAAATGGGTTGAATGTCCCAACCAAAAGATAAAGACTGGCTGAATGGATACAAAAACAAGACCCCTATATATGTTGTCTACAAGAGACCCACTTCAAATCAGGGGACACATACAGACTGAAAGTGAAGGGCTGGAAAAAGATATTCTGTGGAAACAGAGATCACAAGAAAGCAGGAGTAGCAATACTCATATCAGATAAAATCGACTTTAAAACAAAGGCTGTGAAAAAATACAAAGAAGGACGCTACATAAGGATCAAATGATCAATCCAAGAAGAAGATATAACAATTATAAATATATATGCAGCCAACATAGGAGCACTGCCATATGTAAGACAAATGCTAACAAGTATGAAAGGGGAATTTAAAAATAACACAATAATAGTGGGAGGCTTTAATACCCCACTCACACCTATGGATAGATCAACTAAACAGAAAATTTACAAAGAAACACAAACTTTAAATGATACAATAGACCAGTTAGACCTAATTGATATCTATAGGACTTTTCATCCCAAAACAATGAATTTTACCTTATTCTCAAGCACACACGGGACCTTCTCCAGGACAGATAACATTCTGGGCCATAAACCTAGCCTTAGTAAATTCAAAAAAATTGAAATAATTCCAAGCATCTTTTCTGACCACAATGCAGTAAGATTAGATTTCAATTACAGGTGAAACACTATTAAAAATTCCAACATATGGAGGCTGAACAACACACTGCTGAATAAACAACACATCACAGAAGAAATAAAAAAAGAAATCAAAATATGCATATAAACAAATGAAAATGAAAACACAACAACTCAAAACCTATGGGACACTGTAAAAGCAGTGCTAAGGGGAAAGTTCATAGAAATACAGGCATACCTAAAGAAACAAGAAAAAAGTCAAATAAATAACCTAACTCTATACCTAAAGCAAATAGAAAAGGAAGAAATGAAGAACCCCAGGGTTAGTAGAAGGAAATAAATCTTAAAAATTAGGGCAGAAATAAGATGCAAAACAAACAAAGGAGACCATAAATCAAAAATCAACAAAGCCAAAAGTTGGTTTTTTGAAAAGATAAATAAAATTGACAAACCATTAGCCAGACTCATCAAGAAACAAAGGAATAAAAATCAAATCAATAAAATTAGAAATGAAAACGGAGAGATCACAAAAGACAACACAGAAATACAACAGACAGCACAGAAATACAACAGACAACAGAAATACGAAGGGTCATAAGAGACTACTATCACCCTTTATATGCCAATAAAATAGACAATGTGGAATAAATGGACAAATTCTTAGAAAAGTACAACTTTCCAAAACTGGACCAGGAAGAAATAGAAAATCTTAACAGACCCATCACAAGCACGGAAATTGAAACTGTAATCAGTTCTACCAGCAAACAAAAGCCCAGGTCCAGACGGCTTCACAGCTGAATTCTAACAAAAACTTAGAGAAGAACTAACACCTATCCTGCTCAAACTCTTCCAGAAAATTGCAAAGGAAGGTAAACTTCCAAACTCATTCTATGAGGCCACCATCACCCTAATACCAAAACCTGACAAAGATGTCACAAAAAAAGAAAACTACAGGCCAATATCACTGATGAACATAGATGCAAAAATCCTTAACAAAATGCTAGCAATCAGAATCCAACAATGCATTAAAAAGATCATACACGACGACCAAGTGGGCTTTATCCCAGGGGTGCAAGTATTCTTCAATATCAATCAATGTAATATACCACATTAACAAATTGAAAAATAAAAGACATATGATTATCTCAATAGATGCAGAGAAAGCCTTTGACAAAATTCAACATCCATTTATGATAAAAACTCTCCAGAAAGCAGGAATAGAAGGAACATACCTCAACATAATAAAAGCTATATATGACAAACCCAAAGGAAACATTATCTTCAATGGTGAAATATTGAAAGCATTTCCGCTAAAGTCAGAAACAAGACAAGGGTACTCAGTTTCACCACTACTATTCAACATAGTTTTGGAAGTTTTGGCCACAGCAATCAGAGCAGAAAAACAAATAAAAGGAATCCAAATTGGAAAAGAAGAAGTAAAACTCTCACTGTTTGCAGTTGACATGATCCTCTACATAGAAAACCCTAAAGACTCCACCAGAAAATTACTAGAGCTAATCAATGAATATAGTAAACTTGCAGGATATAAAAGCAACACAGAGAAATCCCTTGCATTCTTATACACCAATAATGAGAAAATAGAGAAATTAAGGAAACAATCCCATTCACCATTGCAACAAAAAGAATAAAATACTTAGGTATATATCTACCTAAATAAACTAAATACCTATATACAGAAAGCTATAAAACACTGGTGAAAGAAATCAAAGAGGACACTAATAGATGGAAAAATATACCATGTTCATGGATCAGAAGAATCAATATAGTGAAAATGAGTATACTACCTAAAGAGAACTATAGATGCAATGCAATTCCTAACAAGCTACCAACGGTATTTTTCACAGAGCTAGAACATATAATTTAACAATTTGTATGGAAATACATAAAACCTCGAATAGCCAAAGCAATCTTGACAAAGAAGAATGGAACTGGAGGAATCAACCTACCTGACTTCAGGCTCTACTACAAAGCCACAGTCATCAAGACAGTATGGTACTGGCACAAAGACAGACATATAGATCAATGAAACAAAATAGAAAGCCCAGAGATAAACCCATGCACCTATGGACACCTTATCTTTGACAAAGGAGGCAAGAATATACAATGGAGAAAATGCAGTCTCTTTAACAAGTGGTGCTGAGAAAACTGGTCAACCACTTGTAAAAGAATGAAACTAGAACACTTTCTAACACCATATACCAAAATAAACTCAAAATGGATTAAAGATCTAAACATAAGACCAGAAACTATAAAACTCTTAGAGGAGAACACAGGCAAAACTCTCCGACATAAATCACAGCATGATCCTCTATGACCCACCCCCCAGAATGTTGGAAATAAAAGCAAATATAAAAAAATTGGAACTAATTAAAATTAAAAGCTTCTGCACAACAAAATAAACTATAAGCAAGGTGAAAAGACAGCCTTCAGAATGGGAGAAAATAATAGCAAATGAAGCAACTGACAAACAACTAATATCAAAAATATACAAGCAACTCCTACAGCTCAATTCCAGAAAAATATACTACCCAATCAAAAAATGGGCCAAATAACTAGACATTTCTCCAAAGAAGACATATGGATGGCTAACAAACACATGAATAGATACTCAACATCACTCATTATCAGAAAAAAGCAAATCAAAACCACAATGAGGTACCATTTCACGCCAATCAGAATGGCTGCGATCCAAAAGTCTACAAGCAATAAATGCTGGAGAGGATGTGGAGAAAAGGGAACCCTCTTACACTGTTGGTGGGAATGCAAACTAGGACAGTCACTATGGAGAACAGTGTGAAGATTCTTTAAAAAACTAGAAATAGAACTGCCATACGACCCAGCAATCCCACTGCTGGGCATACACACTGAGGAAACCAGAACTGAAAGAGACACATGTACCCCAATGTTCATCGAAGCACTGTTTATAATAGCCAGGACATGGAAGCAACCAAGATGTCCATCGGTAGATGAATGGATAAGAAAGCTGTGGTATATATACACAATGGAATATTACTCAGCCATTAAAAGAATACATTTGAATCAGTTCTAATGAGGTGGTTGTAACTGGAGCCAATTATACAGAGTGAAGTAACCCAGAAAGAAAAACACCAATACAGTATACTAACACATATATATGGAATTTAGAAAGATTGTAATGATAATGCTGTATGCGAGACAGCAAAAGAGACACAGATGTATAGAACAGTCTTATGGACTCTGTGGGAGAGGGAGGTGGGGGATGATTTGGGAGAATGGTATTGAAACATGTATAATATCATATAAGAAACGAATTTCCAGTCCAGGTTTGATGCAGGATACAGGATGCTTGGGGCTGGGGCACTGGGATGACCCAGAGGGATGGTATGGGGAAGGAGGTGGGAGGGGTGTTCAGGATTGTGAACATGTGTACACCCATGGTGGATTCATGTTGATGTATAGCAAAACCAATACAATATTGTAAAGTAATTAGCCTCTAATTAAAATAAATAAATTGAAAAAAATATTGGGTATTCTGATATAAGGAAAGTTATAACCAAACTAGATAGCATATTGAAAAGCAGAGGCATTACTTTGCCAACAAAGGTCCTTCTAGTCAAGGATATGTTTTTCCAGTGGTCATGTATGGATGTGAGAGTTGGACTGTGAAGAAAGCTGAGTTCCGAAGAATTGATGTTTTTGAACTGTGGTGTTGGAGAAGACTCTTGAGAGTCCCTTGGACAGCAAGGAGATCCAACCTGTCCATTCTAAAGGAGATCAGCCCTGGGTGTTCTTTGGAAGGAATGATGCTAAAGCTGAAACTCCAGTACTTTGGCCACCTCATGCACAGAGCTGACTCATTCGAAAAGACCTGATGCTGGGAGGGATTGGGTGCAGGAGGAAAAGTGGATGACACAGGATGAGATAGCTGGATGGCATCACTAACTCGATGGACGTGAGTTTGAGTGAACTCCGGGAGTTGGTGATGGACAGCAAAGCCTGGTGTGCTGTGATTCATGGGGTCACAATGAGTCGGACATGACTGAGCAACTGAACTGAACTGAACTGAATATTAAAAAGAATATAGTATATGTGAAATATTTTATTTTAGAAAACAAAATCTTGGGAGGCCACTTACCACATCTATCATATCAGATTCCATTTCATGGCTGAGATCAGACTACAAGAAAAATAAATCAAAAGTTAGTATATAACTGTTGACATAAAATCTGTTATTTATTTATTTTTGAGGGCATGGAATAAATATTAAATAGTAATAATGCTAGTGTGTTTCAAATGATATATTCATTTCTAAGATATAAAAAGGCATCCTCCAAAATCCTAGGGACTTGCACCAATCTGAGAGGTATCTGTCTTGCAACAGATGAATTTTATCTATTTATGTTTATTGTGATATGATACATTTTGACCTATTCTACAATTTTATCTTTCATATACCATACATTTTTATTGGCCCATTTATTTCATCTTCCCTGCACTCTATTAAAACATGTTTTCTTCATTTTCTTTGTTTCCTACTCTACTGGTCAAGACATTATACCTTTTATATGTCCCTCTAACCTAAATTTTTTAATATGCATAACAATCTGTTTACTCAAAATCTATATCCTCCTTGGATCAATACAATAGCCTTAAACCTCTTATATTGCAATCTCTTCAGTCTTTTTTGTTATCACTGTCCAAGATTTAATTTCCATTTTTTCTTCAAATGACAAATGACAAGTTTCACTTAACTGCCAAAGCTGTTAAAGATAAATGACATATTTAATGGTTTTCCTGACCACCACAGTTTCTTTTAAGAAATTTATTTATTTTACAACAAATGACATACAACTGCATCAGTATCATAAATATATACCAGATGTTGTTTTTGTTTATGTATATACCTCTATAATCACAAAATGAGTAAGAATACAGTAACTTTCTAGTAACTTATTTACTATTTTAAATAGTAAGGTATTTTCATGTTCCTTCCTAGTCTATACCACAAGTAGTAAACAATATTCTATCTCAAAGTCAATTTTTTTCTGCTTTGAACCTCATACAAATGAAAATGTACTTTTATATAAAAAACAAAGCCTTTGTCTGAGGCTTTTGTTTTTTCCAGCCAGGCCTTCTCAGGTTGCACCAGAGGTAAAAAACCTGCCTGCCAATGCAGGAGACATAAGAAAGGCAGGTTTGATCCCTGGGTTCAGAAGATCCCGTGAAGTAGGGAAATGCAACCCACTCCAGTATGCTTGGAGAATCCCCACCGAGTCTCAAAGAGTTGGACAGCTAAAGCATCGTAGCACATAGGCATGCTTACTATCTCTAAGAGTCATTCAGGTTGTTGAACACTGCTTAGCTTCAGTTATACATGAGGCATCTTTCCTTATCTTCACAATTTTAATCTCTGTTTCTTCATATATAAAGTATAACTCATAAAAACACTTCAGTTCACTTCAGTTGCTCAGCCGTGTCCGACTCTTTGCGACCCTATGAATTGCAGCATGCCAGGCCTCCCTGTACATCACCAACTCCTAGAGTTCACTCAAATTCATGTCCATTGAATTGGAGACGCCATCCAGCCATCTCATCCTCTGTCATCCCCTTTACCTCCTGCCCCCAATCTCTTCCAGCCTCAGAGTCTTTTCCATGAGTCAACTCTTCGCATGAGGTGGCCAAAGAACTGGACTTTCAGCTTTAGCATCATTCCTGCCAAAGAACACCAAGGGCTCATCTCCTTTAGAATGGACTGGTTGGAACTTCTTGTAGTCCATGGGACTCGCAAGAGTCTTCTCCAAAACCACAGTTCAAAAGCACCAATTGCCCGGTGCTCAGCTTTCTTCACAGTCCAACTCTCACATACATACATGACCACAGGAAAAACCATAGCCTTGACTAGACGGACCTTTGTTGGAAAAGTAATGTCTCTGCTTTTCAATATGCTATCTAGGTTGGTCATAACTTTCCTTCCAGGGAGTAAGCATCTTTTAATTTCATGGCTGCAATCACCATCTGCAGTGAATTTGGAGCCCAAAAAATAAAGTCTGACACTGTTTCCACTATTTCACTGTCTATTTCCCATGAAGTGATGGGACCAGATGCCATGATCTTCGTTTTCTGAATGTTGAGCTTTAAGCCAATTTTTTCACTATCCTCTTTCACTTTCATCAAGAGACTTTTTAGTTCCTCTTCACTTTCTGCCATAAGGATGGTTTCATCTGCATATCTGAGGTTACTGATATTTCTCCCAGCAATCTTGATTCCAGCTTGTGCTTCTTCCAGCCCAGCATTTCTCATAATGTACTCTGCATATAAGTTAAATAAGTAGGGTGACAATATAGAGCATTGATGTACTCCTTTTCCTATTTGGAACCAGTGTATTGTTCCATGTCCAGTTCTAACTGTTGCTTCCCGACCTGCATATAGGTTTCTCAAGAGGTAGGTCAGGTGGTCTGATATTCCCATCTCTTTCAGAATTTTCCAGTTTATTGTGATCCACACAGTCAAAGGCTTTGGCATAGTCAATAAAGCAGAAATAGATGTTTTTCTGGAACTCTCTTGCTTTTTCCATGATCCAGCAGATGTTGGCAATTTGATCTCTGGTTCCTCTGCCTTTTCTAAAACCAGCTTGAATATCTGGAAGTTGACGGTTCACGTATTGCTGAAGCCTATCTTGGAGAATTTTAAGCATTACTTTACTAGCGTGTGAGATGAGTGCAATTGTTTGGTAGTTTGAGCATTTTTTGGCATTGCCTTTCTTTGGGATTGTAATGAAAACTGACCTTTTCCAGTCCTATGGCCACTGCTGAGTTTTCCAAATTGGCTGGCATATTGAGTGCAGCACTTTCACAGCATCATCTTTCAGGATTTGAAATAGCTCAACTGGAATTCCATCACCTCCACTAGGTTTTTTTCATAGTGATGCTTTCTAAGGCACACCTGACTTCACATTACAGGATGTCTGGCTCTAGGTGACTGATCACACCATTGTGATTATCTGGGTCCTGAAGATCTTTTTTGTACAGTTCTTCTGTGTATTCTTGCCATCTCTTCTTAATATCTTCTGTTTCTGTTAGGTCCATATCATTTCTGTCTTTTATCGAGCCCATCTTTGCATGAAATGTTCCCTTAGTATCTCTAATTTTCTTGAAGAGATCTCTTTGGAACTCTGCATTCAGATGTTTATATCTTTCTTTTTCTCCTTTGCTTTTCACTTTTCTTCTTTTCACAGCTATTTGTAAGGCCTCCTCAGATAGCCATTTTGCTTTTTTGCATTTCTTTTCCATGGGGATGGTCTTGATCCTTGTCTCCTATACAATGTCATGAACCTCTGTCCATAGGTCATCAGGCACTCTATCAGATGTAGTCCCTTAAATCTATTTCTCCCTTCCACTGTATAATCATAAGGGATTTGATTTAGGTCATACCTGAATGGTCTAGTGGTTTTCCCTACTTTCTTCAATTTATGTCTGAATTTGGCAATAAGGAGTTCATGATCCGAGCCACCATCAGCTCCTGGTCTTCTTTTTGTTAACTGTATAGAGCTTCTCCAACTTTGGCTGCAAAGAATACAATCAGTCTGATTTTGGTGTTGACCATCTGGTGATGTCCATGTATAGCGTCTACTCTTGTCTTGTTGGAAGAGGGTGTTTGCTATGACCAGTGTATTTTCTTGGCAAAACTCTATTAGCCTTTGCCCTGCTTCATTCCATATTCCAAGGCCAAATTTGCCTGTTACTCCAGGTGTTTCTTGACTTCCTGCTTTTGCATTCCAGTCCCCTATTGCCGGGAGCTGGCCTGAGGAACTCCACTCGTGGCACAGGTCATGAGGGAGGAGGCTCGGCATACACAAAGGTGGGATCGAGCCTCAGGAGTCCCCCTGGAAATTCTCGAGCATCTACCCCCAAAACCAGAGTCTGCCTACTTTCTGCTTTGTGCTCTCACCTATACCTCTGACTTTACGGGGGGCTGTCCCCCACTACCTCTCTATGAAAAAAGAATTAACTTACAGCTCCAGTTAATAATTCCTGGGTGTGACAGTGTTTCAACCTACAAATTCCTTTGGAAATCCTCTAGCCTGCCTGAATAGGTTTTTCCGGCCACATGTGAGTGTTTAGAGTCTCCCAACTGTGAGAGGCATGAGATGTTCTAAACTGTCTAAATACAGATTCCTTTGAGCAGTTAAAAGATTGATTAGAAATTGTATTGGTGAAGGGTTTTTCACTTGTTGGGCCAATGTTTGCTGCTAAGTCTCCATATCCCTTACCTACTGTGTCCTTTGCAGTGTATTGATTGATATATTTGGTGTATAGAAATGTAAGTAGTAGCCTCAATGTTTGTAACCTTGGACACTTGAGTTAATTCTTTTCTTGATCGAGCCCACCTCACCTTTGCCCTATAGGAATGCAACTTTATCCAATGCTTTTTGGAGGCTGGCGCCTGACTTTAGAATAATCACCTTTAGAGAAAAATAAGTTTCTTAAAATGTTAACAGGCCTCCTGGCCAGAAGATGATGTAAATCACCTAAACTTTTGCATATGATAAGTTTGAAAGCCTTGCTTCGATTAGGATCAGGAACTGCTGTCCTTGCATGACTCTACCTCTTCCCCCATGATCCTCTATGCACAACTTAAGGTATAAAACTACTTTGGAAAATAAAGTACGTCCTTTTTTTCACCAAAATTTGGTCTCCCCATGTCGTTCTTTCTTTCTCCTTCTGGCTGAATTTTTCCTCTGAGGTGGGGAAGCTCGTCAAGCCTGCTAATTTTGCCTGGGCTTCTAAGATCTGACCGGGGAGGCCTTAGTGTCTCCTCTCCTTCGGGAGAACGGGAGGATGCTTGAGGCTTTCGTAGGTGACATAAATTCCCTGCTTTGGAATTTTATTCAGCCTCTTTTCTTTACTGAATTTCTTCGCTGAGCTATCCTTATTTCACCACTCTTTATATCCTTAATTAACGTTTAATTAAGCAGTTGTTTCCTGATCCGCGCTGATGCTGTCCCCGCTTTGAATTCCCTGGATCCACCAGGGCTGGACCCCGGCACCCTATAATGAAAAGTACATCTTTTTTTGTGTGTGTTAGTTCTAAAAGGTCTTGTAGATCTTCATAGAACCATTCAACTTCAGCTTCTTCAGTGTTACTAGTTGGGGCATAGACTTGGATTACTCTAATATTGAATGGTTTGTCTTGGAAACAAACAGAGATCATTCTGTCATTTTTGAGATTGCATCCAAGTACTGCATTTTGGACTCTTTTGTTGGCGATGATGGCAATTCCCTTTCTTCTAAGTGATTCCTGCCCACAGTAGTATATATAATGGTCATCTGAGTTAAATTCACCCATTTCAGTCCATTTCAGTTCGCTGATTCCTAGAATGTTGACGTTCACTCTTGCCTTCTCCTGTTTGACCACTTCCAATTTGCCTTGATTCATTGACCTAACATTCCAGGTTCCTATGCAATATTGCTCTTTACAGCATTGGACCTTGCTTCTATCACTAATCACATCCACAACTGGGTATTGTTTTTGCTTTGGCTCCATCCCTTCATTCTTTCTGGAGTTATTTCTCCACTGATCTCCAGTAGAATATTGGGCACCTACTGACCTGGGGAATTCCTCTTTCAGTATCCTATCATTTTGCCTTTTCGTACTGTTCATGGGGTTCTCAAGGCAAGAATACTGAATAAAAACACTTTGCCCTATTGTAATAGTTTTAAAATATTTGTCTTTCAAATGTTAGGTTAAGCTCTTTATATTTAAGGTAACTGTTGATACAGTTGTAATTATATCTATAATTTTATAGCATTTGTTTGTTTGTTTGTTTTTGTTTTCTCTGTTCTTTGTTGCTTTATTCCAATTTATTGGAGGGGTTGGATTAAACATTTTCAGTGTTCTACTTTTCCTCAGCTATTTGGTTTTGGCTTATACTATCTTAGTATTCTTTCCATGGTTACTATAAAGCGGGATTTTAGAATGCGGTTTGGGAAAAATTCTGTGAGTCCCCAAGGTCTTTCAAGGGTGTTAAAAAGAGAAAACTACTTCTATAATAATATTGAGTATTTGCACTTTTTACTCTTTTTTATTAGAATAGAGCAGAGTATTCCAGAAGGTCACACCATGTGCTATCACAATATATTAAATGGAGAAGCAGTAAAAAATATTCAGCTATCTTCTATTAAACTCTAATAAAAGGGATTTTAAAAATATAAAAGATTTAACTATTCTTTTTTTCTATTTTTGAAAAAGTTATTTTTAGAAATACATGTTATTTATTTTACCAAGTAGTAAGTTCTTTATTGCAACATTCACATGAATTAATACCTATTTTTACAAATTATCAGTTTGAATTTTTAATATGGTAGCTACCAATAGATTTAACCCACATAAACAAAGGTTTTTTGGAGTACAAAAATGATTACTAAGACTGTAAATAGAGGAAAGCCTAAGATGGCAGAGGAATAGGACGGGAAGACCACTTTCTCCCCCAAAATTCATTGAAAGATCCTTTGAATGCTGAGCAACTTCCACAAAACAACTTCTGAATGCTGGAGGAGGACACCAGGCACCTAGATAGGAAACCCATTCTCTTTGACAGGAGGTAGGACAAAATATAAAAGACAATAAGAGAGACAAAAGAGTTATGGATGGGGAGACCTGTCCTGGGGAGGGAGTCGTGAAGGAGTAGAAGCTTCCAAATACCAGGAAACCCTCTTACCAGTGGGTCTGTGGGGAGTTTTTGAATCTCAGAATGCAACATAACCAGGAGGAAACACACACACACACACACACACACACACACACACACACACACACACAGAATATGTGGCTAACTGCAACTCCCAGTGGAGAAGTAGCCCAGATGCTTGCGTCCGCCATCAGTGAGTGGGGGCTGAACAGGGAGGCACGGGGTGCATGCTAAGGGTAAGGACCAGGCCTGAATGCCCTGAGGACAATCTGAGTGTGCTAACATAACAAAGCAACCCAAACTGTGGGAAAGCCAGAGAGAAAGAAAAAAAAGAGAGAGAGAGAAATTTCCTTGCAAAAAGCTCTAACCTAAGGTGCACGCTGTCTGCTCACCAAACCAAGGATTGAGCGAATACCAAAGGAGAGCTAGCTGGCTGCAAACTGGCCCATCCCCCCCCCCCCACCAGAGGAAGAGAGGCAGGTTGGCAACAACCCCAACTGGAAGGCAAGGGGCAATCTCAGAACCAGAGATGGCATCCACCACCAAACTATGAGGAAGCTCCACGTTGCTAACCAAATCTCACTGGGATCCTGGGCACTTGACATCTGACAGAAGGGTCGTGGCCTGAGATCAGCTCCCCAGAGGAGACACATGGCACACCTGAGACAGCACTATTGCTGTGCATTCAGGAAACTGAGTGGCCAGGACCGGGGAGGTGATTAAGATGCACAGCCCACTTGGGACAGTGAGTTCGCCAAGTACCAGGTCACCTGACCTCCTCGGACCTGGGAAGAGCACAAAACACATGGCCAAACGAGTCTGTGCCTTTGTGGAGTACCCAAGAACCTGAACCTGAGCAGCTTAGACCTGGGAAGTGCATGCATCCCAGGGCCCATTTTGGATAGTTCCCCAGTACAGCAACCTGGAGCCTGAGCAGTGTAGAACAGGAAAGCACAGGTGCCGTGAGCTGGGGCAAACCCAGTGTGGTTCATACACTGTGAGAACTCCACGCACACGCCAGAGATATTTGTTTCCAGTGTTATTCCCTCCAAAGCACAACTGAACATGTGAGCCTAAATAAGTGACCACCTTTGCCCCACTGAGTATGGGTGGAAATTAGACACTGAAGGGACTTGCAAACAGAGGAAGCCAAAATAAAGAAGAGGGAACTGGTCTGGAAGTGACAGATGCAACAGATTAAAAACCTGTAGTTAGCATTGACCAAGCATTGGAAGGGGCCCATAAACCTTGAGAAGATGTATAAGCTGGAATAGGGAACTATCTGAAACTGAACTGACCCCACACTGCCCTCAACAGTTCCAGAGAAATTCCTAGATATATTTTTACTATTATCTTTTTATTTTTAAGTTCTTTATTACTCCTTTAATTTTCATTTTTATAACCTACTATGTCCTTGCAAAAAATACCTTATTTTTGTTACCATCTTTCTAAATTCCATATATATGCGTTAGTATACTATGTGTACGAGACAGCAAAAGAGACACTGATGTATAGAACAGTCTTATGGACTCTGTGGGAGAGGGAGAGGGTGGGAAGATTTGGGAGAATGGCATTGAAACATGTAAAATATCATGTATGAAACGAGATGCCAGTCCAGGTTCGATGCACGATACTAGATGCTTGGGGCTGGTGCACTGGGACGACCCAGAGGGATGGTATGGGGAGGGAGGAGGGAGGAGGGTTCAGGATGGGGAACACATGTATACCTGTGATGGATTCATTTTGATATTTGGCAAAACTAATACAATTATGTAAAGTTTAAAAATAAAATAAAATTAATTTTAAAAAATACCTTATTTTTAAAGTAAATTTCAAATATATATTTTATGATTTTTGTGATTGAATTTGTTGTATATTTTTATTATTGTCTTTTGATAATCTAACATCTACTCTAGATTTTTAATCTTTCCTTTTGGGTATTTGTTATCAGTTGTGTACCTTTAAGAATCCAATCTTCAATACCCAATTTTGCTTAAGGGTGTGTTTACTGACTTGATTGCTCTCTCCCCTTTTGATTCTCCTTTTTCTGCTCCAGGTCACCTCTATCTCCTCCCTCCCCCTTCTCTTCTCTACTTAACTCTGTGAATCACTCTGGGTGTTTCTGGCTGTGGAAAACACTTAGAGAACTGATTACGGCTAGACTGGTCTCTCCCCTTTTGACTCCCCCTCGTCTCCTCCTGGCCACCTCTATTTCATTCCTTCTTCTTCTCTTTTCTATGTAACTCCATTAACCTCTCTGGGTGTTCCAGACTGTGGAGAGCACATAGGGAATTGATTATCAGCTAGACTGGTCTCTCCCTTTTGATTCCCCCTCTTCTCCTCCTGGTCACCTCTACCTCCTTCCTCCCTCTTCTCTTCTCCATGTACCTCTGTGAACCTCTCTGGCTGTCCCCATTGTGGAGAATATTTTCTCCATTAACCTAGATGTTTTATCATCTGTGCTGTATGGATTTAGAAGAATTGAGGCTACTGTAAGAATAAGACTGAAAGCCAGAGGCAGCAGGCTAAAATACAAAACTTGAGAAGACCAGAAAACTCCTGATTCCAGAGAACATTAATCAACAAGAACTAATTCAAAAGCCTCCATACTTACACTGAAACCAAGCTCCACCCAACAGCCAACAAGTTCCAGAGCAAAACATACCACACTAATTCTCCAGCAAAGCAGGAACATAGCCCTGAGCATTAAAATACAGGCTGCCCAAAGTCACACCAAACCCATAAACACCTCAGAACTCACTACCAGACACTACACTGTGCTCCAGATAGAAGAGATCAAGCTCCACCCACAAGAACACAGACAGAAGCTTTCCTAGCAAGGAATCTTTGACAAACCACTAGTCCAACCACACCCACAGGGAGCAACCTCCACAAGTAAGGGGAACCACAAACTTCCAGCACACCCCAGGCAGAGCAATCTAAACAAAATGAAAATGCATAGAAATAGTCATCAGGTAAAGAAACATGAAAATGCCCATCAAACCAAACAAAAGAGGAGGAGATTGGGAGTCTACCTGAAAAAGAATTCAGAATAATGACAGTAAAGATGATCCAAAATCTTGAAAATAAAATGGAGTTACAGAGACATAGACTAGAGACAAGGATTGGGTAGATGCAAGAAATGTTTAACAAGGACATAGAAGAAATGAAAAAGAGTCAATCAATAATGAATAATGCAACAACTGAGATCAAAAGCACTCTGGAGGAAACCAACAATAGAATAACTGAGGCAGAAGATAGGATAAGTGAGGTGGAAGATAGAATGGTTGAAATAAATGAAGCAGAGAGGAAAAAAGAAATAAAGAAATGAGGACAACCTCAGAGACCTCTGGGAAAATGTTAAACACCCAACATTCAAATCATAGGAATCCCAGAAGAAGACAAAAAGAAAGACCATGAGAAAACACTTGAGGAGATAATAGTTGAAAACTTCCACAACATGGGGAAGGAAACAGCCACCCAAGTCCAAGAAACCCAGAGAGTCCCAGATAGGATAAACCTAAAGCAAGACACTCCAAGACACATATTAATCAAATTAACAAAGATCAAACACAAAGAAAAAATATTAAAAGCAGCAAGGGAAAAACAACAAATAACACAAAAGGGGATTCCCATAAGGATAACACCTGATCTGTCAGTAGAAACTCTTTGGGCCAGAAAGGAATGGCAGGACATACTTAAAGGGATGAAAGAGAAAAATCTACAACCCAGATTACTGTACCCAGCAAGCATCTCACTCAAATATGAAGCAGAAATAAAAAGCTTTAAAGACAAACAACAGCTGAGAGCATTCAACACAACCAAACCAGCTCTTCAACAAACACTAAAGAATCTTCTCTAGACAGGAAACAAAGAAAAGGTATATAAACTTGAACTCAAAAGAACAAAGTAAATGGCAATGGGATCATACTCATCAATGATTACCTTAAATGTAAATGGGTTGAATGCCCCAACCAAAAGACAAAGACTGGCTGAATGGATACAAAAACAAGACTCCTATATATGTTGTCCACAAGAGACCCACCTCAAAACAAGGGACACATACAGACTGAAAGTGAAGGGCTGGAAAAAGGCATTTTATGCAAAGGGAAACCAAAACAAAGCAGGAGTAGCAATATTCATATCAGATAAAATAGACTTTGAAACAAAGGCCTTGAAAAGAGACAAAGGACACTACATAATGATCAAAAAGATCAACCCAAGAAGAAGATATAACAATTATAAATATATATATGCACCCAACATAAGAGCATCACAATATGTAAGGCAAAGGCTAATACATATGAAAGGGAAAATTAACAGTAACACAATAATAGTGGGAGCCTTTAATACTCCACTCACACCTATGGATAGGTCAACTAAACAGAAAATTAGCAAGGAAATAAAACTTTAAATGATACAATGGGCCAGTTAGACCTAATTGATATATATAAGACACTTCACCACAAAACAATGAATTTCACCTTGTTCTCAAGTGCACACAGAACATCTCCAGCATAGATCACATCCTGGAACACAAATCTAGCCTTGTAAATTCAAAAATATTGAAATAACTTCAAGCATCTTTCTGATCACAATGTGGTAAGATTAGATGTCAACTACAGGAAAAAAGAACTATTAAAATACAAATATAGTAGGATGAACAACATGCTTCTGAATAAACAACAAATCATAGAAAAAAATAAAAAAATAAATAAATAAAAATATGCACAGAAATGAATGAAAACATGACAACCCAAAACCTATGGGATTCTGTAAAAGCAGTGCTAAGGGGAAGGTTCATAGCAATACAACCTTACCTCAAGAAACAAGAGAAAAATCAAATAAAAAATCTAAATGTACACCTAAAGCAACTAGAAAAAAGAAGAAATGAAAAACCCATGGGTTAGTAGAAGGAAATAAATCATAAAAATTAGCACAGAATAAATGAAAAAGAAACAAAGGAGAATAGCAAAAATCAACAAAGCTAAAAGCTGGTTCTTTGTGAAGATAAATAAAATAGGCAAACCATTAGCCAGACTCATCAAGAAAAAAATGGAGAAGAATCAAATAAAAACAATTGAAAATGAAAATGGAGAAATCACAACAGACAACAAAGAAATACACAGGATCATAAGAGACTACCACAGCAACTATATACCAATAAAATGAACAACTTGGAAGTCATGGACGAATTCTTAGAAAAGTATAGCCTTCCAAAACTGATCCAGGAAGAAATAGAAAATCTTAACAGACACATCACAAGCATGTAAATCGAAACTGTAATCAGAAATCTTTCAGCAAACAAAAGCCCAGGATCAGATGATTTCATAGCTGAATTCAACCAAAAATTTAGAGAAGAGCTAACACTTATCCTACTCAAACTCTTACAGAAAATTACAGAGGAAGGTAAACTTTCAAATGTATTCTAAGAGGCTACCATCACCCTAATACCAAAACCAGACAAAGATGCCACAAAAAAAGAAAATTACAGGCCAATACCACTGATGAACATAGATGCAAAAATCCTTAATAAAATTCTAGCAAATAGAATCCAACAACATATTAAAAAGATCATATATCATGACCCAATGGGCTTTATCCCAGGCATGCAAGGATTCTTCAAACTTCACAAATCAATCAATGTGATATACCACATCAACAAACTGAAAGATAAAAACCACATGAGTATCTCAGTAGATTCAGAGAAAGCCTTTGAGAAAATTAAACATCCATTTATGATAAAAAAAAAAAATACCCTCCAGAAAGCAGGCATAGAAGGAACATACCTCTACATAAAAAAAGCCATATATGATAAACCCATAGCAACCATTATCCTCAATGGTGACAAATTGAAAGCATTTCTCCTAGAGTCAGGAACAAGACAAGGGTGCCCACTTTCACCACTACTATTCAACATAGTTTTGGAAGATTTAGCCACAGAAATCAGAGAAGAAAAAGACCTAAAAGGAATCCAGATTGGAAAAGAAGAGGTAAAACTCTCACTGTTTGCAGATGACATGATCCTCTACATAGAAAACCCTAAAGAGGCTACCAGAAAATTACTAGAGCGAATCAATGAATGTAGCAAAGTTACAGGATATAATATTAACATGCAGAAATCCCTTGTATTCCTATACACTAACAAAGAGAAAACAGAAAGAGAAATTAAGGAAACAATTTCATTCAGCACTGCAATGAAAAGAATAAAATACTTAGGAATAAATCTACCTAAAGAAAAAAAAAAATACCTATATAAAGAAAAGTAAAACACTGATTAAAGAAGTCAAAGATGACACAAATAGATGCAGAAATATATCATGTTCATGGATTGGAATAATCAATATAGTGAAAATGAGTATACTACCCAAAGCAATCTATAGATTCAATGCAATCCCTATCAAGCTACCATTGGTATTTTTCACAGAACTAGAACAAATAATTTCACAATTTGTATGGATACAAAAAATTTCGAATAGTGAAAGCAATCTTGAGAAAGAAGAATGGAACTGGAGGGATTAACCTGCCTGACTTCCAGCTATACTACAAAGCTGCAGTCATTAAGACAGTATGGTACTGGCATAAAGACAGAAATATATATCAATGGAACAAAATAGAAAGCCCAGAGATAAATTCACGCATCTATGGACACTTTATCTGTGGCAAAGGAGGCAAGAATATACAATGGAGAAAAGACAATCTCTTTAACAAGTGGTGCTGGGAAAAGAGGTCAACGCATGTAAAAGAATGAAACTAGAACACTTTCTAACACCATATACCAAAATAAACTCAAAATGGATTAAAGATCAAAATGTAAGACCAGAAATCATAGAACTCTTAGAGGAAAACATAGGCAAAACACTCTGACATAAATCACAGCATGATCCTCTATGACCAACCTCCAAGAGTAATGGAAATAAAAGTAAAAATAAACAAATGGGACCTAATTAAAATTAAAAGTTCTGCACCACGAAGGAAACTACAAGCAAGGTGAAAAGGCAAACTTCAGAACGGGAAAAAATAATAGCAAATGAAGCAAATGACAAAGAATTAATCTCAAAAATATACAAGCAGCTCCTGTAGCTCAATTCCAAAAAATAAACGACCCAATCAAAAAATGGGCCAAAGAACTAAACAGACATTTCTCCAAAGAAGATATATAGATGGCTAACAAACACATGAAAAGATGCTCAACATCACTCATTATCAGAGAAATGCAATCAAAACCACAATGAGGTACCATCTCATGCCAGTCAGAAAGGCTGTGATCCAAAAGTCTACAAGCAATAAATGCTGGAAAGGTTGTGGAGAAAAGGGAACCCTCTCACCCTCTTGGTGGGAATGCAAACTAATACAGCCACTATGGAGAACAGTGCGGAGATTCCTTAAAAAAATGGAAATCGAATGCCATAGGACCCAGCAATCCCAAGGCTCGGCATACACACTGAGGAAACCAGAACTGAAAGAGACCAACATGTACGCCAATGTTCATCGCAGCAGTGTTTACAATAGCTAAGGCATGGAGGCAGCCTAGATGTCCATCAGCAGACAAATGTATAAAAAAGCTGTGGTACATATACACAGTGGAAATATTACTCAGCTATTAAAAAGAATGCATTTGAATCAGTTCTAATAAGGTAAATGAAACTGGAGCCTATTATACACAGTGAAGTAATACAGAAAGAATAAACAGCAATACAGTATATTAATACATATATATGGAATTTAGAAAGATTGTAATGATGACCCTATATGTGAAACAGTAAACGAGACACAGATGTAAATAACAGACTTTTGGACTTTGTGGGAGAAGGTGAAGGTGGTATGATTTGAGAGAATAGCATTGAAACATGTATATTACCATATGTGAAACAGATCACCAGTACAGGTTCGAGGCATGAGGCATGCTACTCAGGGCCGGTGTACTGGGATGACCCTGAGGGATGGGATTGGGGCGGAGGGTGGTTCAGCATGGGGGCACATATACACCCATGGCTGATTCATGTCAGTGTATGGCAAAAACAACTACAATATTGTAAAGTAATTATTGCCCAATTAAAATAAATAAATTTACCAAAAAAAAAGTGTGTAAATAATTCGAGACAAAAAACTTTGATTAATTGTTGTACTGCAGATTATGTATCCAATTTGATTCAATCCACATTAAATTAGTAATTTCACTAGTTCTTAATTCCTAGAATTTTACAAAAGGTTTACAGCATTGCTTTTTTTTTTTAATCTATGTCATACACTTTATAAAACGTTAATATTGCTATTACTATACAGAAGTAATATTCATTTATGTTTCACCCACATATTTACTATTTCTGGAATCCTTCATTCCTTTGTTCACTTTCATACTTCTAAGATAATTTTCTTTCAGGTAAAATAACTCCCTTTATTGTAGTGTAAGTCTCCTGTGACAAATACTTTTAGCACTTGTTTCTGTTCAAACCTCTTAATTATGCCTTAATTTTTATAGGATATTTACATGTATTCATTTTTGCTTTCAATGATGCAAAATACATGTTGGCAGGAATTCTCCCCATTCATTACCTTAAAGATATCACAAAATTATCTTCTGAACAGAGGGACCAACCATCCAGGTTTGCCTAGAATTCTTTCAATTTTATCACTGACAATCTTCTTGGAAGAAATGGCTTGTTATCCTACTGTTGGCTTCCATTGCTTCTGCTGAAAATTCAGCCATCAGTTTTACTGGGACTCCATTGAAGATTTCTTTTTTCTCTTACTCAAAGTTTTACTTTTTTTTCTGTCTTTGATATTTTAACAACAAAATGATTTTAGTTTGTTGTGTGTATACGAAGTTTTGTTTATATCCTTTCTGAACTTATTTAATGTGTGAATTTATGCATTTCACCTCACTTGAAAAAATATTCTTGTCCGTTATTTTTTTAAATATCGCTTCTGTCCCATTCTCTCTATCCTTTCTTTTTGGATTACCGATTCTATGAATGTTGGAACATTTCAGCAAGTCATACATACTATGTTCTCATTTTTTCAATTTTTTTTTCACCCAGTGCTTTAGTTTAGATATTTTAAAGTGACTTATCTTCAAATTCACATATACTGCTTGTTGAACCTATCTACCCAAATAGCTATTAATTTCAGATGTGATATATTACTGTTCTAGAGTGTACAACTATTTTTATACATTTTAAATTACTTTTGGAATTATCTGTCTTTTCATCCATTTTATCCATTGCTTTTCTCTATTATATATATATATATATATATATATATATATATATATATATATATATAACTGAAATCAGATTGATTATATTATTTACAGCCAAAGATGGAGAAGCTCTATACAGTCAGCAAAAACAAGACCAGGAGCTGACTGTGGCTCAGATCATGAACTCCTTATTGCCAAATTCAGACTTAAATTGAAGAAAGTAGGGGAAACCACTAGACCATTCAGGTATAACCTAAATCAAATCCCTTATGATTATACAGTGGAAGTGAGAAATAGATTTAAGGGCCTAGATCTGATAGATAGAGTGTCTGATGAACTATGGATTGAGGTTCGTGACATTGTAGAGGAGACAGGGATCAAGACCATCCCCATAGAAAAGAAATGAAAAAAAGCAAAATGGCTGTCTGGGGAGCCTTACAAATAGCTGTAAAAAGAAGAGAAGTGAAAAGCACAGGAGAAAAGGAAAGATATAAACATGTGAATGCAGAGTTCCAAAGAATAGCAAGAAGAGATAAGAAAGACTTCTTCAGCGATCAATGCAAAGAAATAGAGTAAAACAACAGAATGGGAAAGACTAGGGATCTCTTCAAGAAAATCAGAGATACTAGAGGAACATTTCATGCAAAGATGAGCTCGATAGGACAGAAATGGTATGGACCTAACAGAAGCAGAAGATATTAAGAAGAGATGGAAAGAATACACAGAAGAACTGTACAAAAAAGATCTTCATGACCCAGATAATCACGATGGTGTGATCACTGACCTAGAGCCAGACATCCTGGAATGTGAAGTCAAGTGGGCCTTAGAAAGCATCACTATGAACAGAGCTAGTGGAGGTGATGGAATTCTAGTTGAGCTATTCCAAATCCTGAAAGATTATGCTGTGAAAGTGCTGCACTCAATATGCCAGCAAATTTGGAAAACTCAGCAGTGGCCACAGGACTGGAAAAGGTCCGTTTTCATTCCAATCCCAAAGAAAGGCAGTGCCAAAGAATGCTCAAACTACCAAACAATTGCACTCATCTCACACACTAGTAAAGTAATGCTCAAAATGTTCCAAGCCAGGCTTCAGTAATATGTGAACCGTGAACTTTCTGATGTTCAAGCTGGTTTTAGAAAAGGCAGAGGAACCAGAGATAAAATTGCCAACATCTGCTGGATCATAGAAAAAGCAACAGAGTTCCAGAAAAAACATCTATTTCTGCTTTATTGACTATGCCAAAGCCTTGGAATGTGTGGATCACAATAAATTGTGGAAAATTCTGAAAGAGATGGGAATACCAGAACACCTGATATGCCTCTTGAGAAATCTGTATGCAGGTCAGGAAGCAACAGTTAGAACTGGACATGGAACAACAAACTGGTTCCAAATAGGAAAAGGAGTTCGTCAAGGCTGTATATTGTCACCCTTTATTTAACTTATATGCAGAGTACATCATGAGAAATGCTGGACTGGAAGAAACACAAGCTGGAATCAAGATTGCTGGGGGAGATATCAATAACCTCAGATATGAAGATGACACCACCCTTATGGCAGAAAGTGAAGAGGAACTCAAAAGCCTCTTGATGAAAGTGAAAGTGGAGAGTGAAAAAGTTGGCTTAAAGCTCAACATTCAGAAAACGAAGATCATCACATCCAGTCCCACCACTTCATGGGAAATAGATGGGGAAACAGTGGAAACAGTGTCAGACTTTATTTTTCTGGGCTCCAAAATCACTACAGATGGTGACTGCAGCCATGAAATTAAAAGACGCTTACTCCTTGGAAGGAAAGTTATGACCAACCTCGATAGCATATTCAAAAGCAGAGACATTACTTTGCCAACAAAGGTTCGTCTAGTAAGGCTATGGTTTTTCCTGTGGTCATGTATGGATGTGAGAGCTGGACTGTGAGGAAGGCTAAGCACTGAAGAATTGATGCTTTTGAACTGTGGTGTTGGACAAGACTCTTGAGAGTCCCTTGGACTGCAAGGAGATCCAACCAGTCCATTCTGAAGGAGATCAGCCCTGGGATTTCTTTGGAAGGAATGATGCTAAAGCTGAAACTCCAGTACTTTGGCCACCTCATGTGAAGAGTTGACTCATTGGAAAAGACTCTGATGCTGGGAGGGATTGGGGGCAGGAGGAGAAGGGGACGACAGAGGATGAGATGGCTGGATGGCACCACTGACTCGATGGACGTGAGTCTCAGTAAACTCCGGGAGTTGGTGATGGACAAGGAGGCCTGGCCTGCTGTGATTCATGGGGTTGCAAAGAGGCGGACACGACTGAGCAACTGATCTGATATATATATATATATATATGTATATGTATATTCATCACGTAGGGCTACTATAACAACCTCTATAGACTAGGGGGCTCAAAAACAAGCATTCATTTTTCATAGTTTCTGGAGGCTGGGAAGTTTATGATCAAGATGCTAATTAATTCTATTATTGGTGAGCACCCTCTTCCTAGTTTGTAAATGGTATTTTATTTTTCTGTCATCATATGGAAGAGACAGAGAGTGAGTCAGAAAGCACTCTGATCTCTTCCCCTCAAAAAGTCATATATCCCATCACAGAGCCCTCATGAACCCATGTAAACTAAATTACTTTCCATATATCTCATTTGCAAACACCACCACATTAGGTGCTAGGACTTCAAGATATGGATTTGGGGGGGAACATAAAAATTCAGTGCATGGTACTTCAGCATAATAATCACAACTTTTTTGAAACTGTTTTCTGCTAACACCATTATCTGGATAATTTCTGGTATATATTGCTTTACATACTTATTAATCATTTTCTCTTATCTTTGCATATCTAGTAACTTTTACTGTATTTTGTGAATAATACACCACAGAGGGTCTGTATTATGTTATTTCCTCTAAAGTATAATAAATACTGTTGTGGCAGACAGTTAAATTGAATCACCTTGATCCTACTGAGACTCGACTTTTGGCTTTATTAAGATAGTTCTTCTGGAGCATTGTCCTTAATCATAGATTAAGACCTTTCCGAGATCTTAACTCAAGGGTGTGAGTATTAAAACACATCTTTTAATCCTGGTTTTCTCTAGATTCAAGCATCTATATTCCAAGGACTGTTCAGTTTCTGAAGTATCTACTTAGCATTCTAGCTTCCCAGCAGCTATTTTTGATACAGATGGAGAAGCACTATACAGTTAGTAAAAACAAGACCTGGATCTGACTGTGGCTCAGATCATGAGCTCCTTATTGCAAAATTCAAGCTTAAATCAGAGAATGTAGGGATAACCATTAGGTCATTCAGGTATGACTTAATAAAATCCCTTATTATTATACGGTGAAGGTGACCAATAGATGCAAGGAATTAGATCTGGTAGACAGAGTGCCTGAAGAACTATGGATGGAGGTTTGTAACACTGTTCAGGAAGCATTGACCCAAACCATCCCCAAGAGAAAGAAATGTAAGAATTAAGAAGGCAAAGTGCTTATCTGAAGAGGCTTTACAAATAGTTGAAGAAAGAATAGAAGTAAAATGCCAGGGAGAAAGGGAATGATATGCCCCACTGAATGCAGACTCCAGAGAATAGCAAGGAGACATAATAAGGCCCTCCAAAGTGGACAATGCAAAGAAGTAGAGGAAAGCAATAGAATGGTAAAACAAGATCACTTCAAGAAAATTGGAAATATCAAGGGAACATTTTATGCAAGAATGGGCATAATAAAGGATAGAAGCACTAAGAGGCTAACAGAAGCAGAAGAAATTAAGAAGAGGTGGCAAGAATACACAGAAGAACTATACAAAAAAAGGTCTTAATGACCCAGATAACCATGATATGGAAGTCATTCACCTAGAGCTAGACATCCTGGAGTGTGAAGTCAAGTGGACCTTAGGAAGCATTGCTAGGAACAAAGCTAGTGGAGGTGACAGAATTTCAGCTGAGCTATTAAAATCCTAGAAGATGATGCTGTTACTGTGTTACACACAATATGTCTGCTGCTGCTGCTAAGTCACTTCAGTCGTGTCCGACTCTGTGCAACCCCATAGATGGCAGCCCACCAGGCTCCCCCGTCCCTGGGATTCTCCAGGCAGGAACACTGGAGTGGGTTGCCATTTCCTTCTCCAATGCATGAAAGTGAAAAGTGAAAGTGAAGACGCTCAGTCATGTCCGACCCTTAGCAACCCCATGGACTGCAGCCTAACAGGCTCCTCTGTCCATGGGATTTTCCAGGCAAGAGTACTGGAGTGGGTTGCCATTGCCTTCTCTGAATAAGTCTGCAAATTTGCAAAACTTAGCAGTGGCCACAGGACCAGAAAATATCATCTCTCACTTCAACCCCAAAGAAGTACAATGCCAAAGAGTGTTAAAATACTGTTTCATTTCACATACTGTTTTCATTTCACATACTCAAAATCCTTCAACCTAGGCTTTAGCAGTCATGGACTGAGAACTTCCAGATGTACAAGCTGGGTTTCAAAGAGGCAAAGGAACCAGAGATCAACATTCGCTGGATCATGGAAAAACCAAGGGAGTTCCAGAAAAAACATCTGCTTCATTGACTATGCTAAAGCCTTCAACTTTGTGGATCACAACAAACTGTGGAAAATACTTAAACAGATGGGAGTACCAGATCACCTTACCTGTCTTCTGAGAAACATATATATGGATCAAGAAGCAACAGTCTGAACTGGACATGGAACAAATGACTGTTTCAAAATTGGGAAAGTAATAGGACAAGGCTGTATATTGTCACTCTACTTATTTAACTTCTTTTTTAATTTAATTAATTAATTTTCAATTTAAGGATAATTGCTTTACAGATTTCTGTTGTTTTCTGTCAAACGTCAACATGAATCAAGAGTATATCATGTGAAATACTGAGCTGGATGAATCATAAGCTGGAATCAGGGTTGCCTGGTGAAATATCAACAACCTTAGATATGCAGATGATACCAATCTTATAGAAGAAAGTGAGGAGAAACCACAGTGTCTTGATGAGGGTGAAAGAAGACAATGAAAAAGCTGTCTTTAAATTCAATATTAATTTTTTTAAATAAAAAAAACTGTGATCATGGCATTCAGTTCCATCACTTCATGGCAAATAGAATGGGGAAAAGTAGAAGCAGTGACAGATTTTATGTTCTTGGTCTCCGAAATCACTGCAGGCGGAGACTGCAGCAATGAAATTAAAAGATGCTTGCTCTTTGGAAGGAAAGCTATGACACTCAGCATATTAAAAAGCAGAGACGTCACTTTGCTGACAAAGGTCTCTATAGTCAGAGCTAAGGTTTATGCAGTAAGTCATGTATAAATGTGACACTTGGACCATAAAGGAGGCTGAGCGCCAAGGAATGTCAATTGTGGTGCTAGAGTTGACTCTTGAGAGTCCCTTGGACTGCGAGGAGTGCAAAACAGTCAATCCTAAACGAAATAAACTCTGAATATTCATTGGAGTACTGACGCAAAAGCTCCAATAATTTGGCCACCTGATGCAAAGAGCTGACTCATTAGAAAAGACCCTGATGCTGGGAAAGATAGATTGCAAAAGGAAAGGGGGATGGCAGAGGACGAGATGTTTAGATAGCATCACTGACATAATGGACACGAATGTGAACCACCTCTGGGAGACAGTGGACAGATGAGCCTGCCATGCTGCAGTCTACAGGATCACAAAAAGTCAAGACAGGATTTAGTGAGTGAACAACAACAAAGTATACACATCAATTAATGGTATTTGAGGTATGTCCATGAAAATAGATTATGAACATATTCACTTAGTTTCATAGTCAAATGTGTAATAAATAATTCTTCACTTTATTTCTGGGGAAAAAGTGACCTTAAAGCTATTGGAATATGAAATGCCAATTTTGTAGCAGTGGAAGGAGAACAACAACCTTTAAATGAGGGAGTACAGGAAAGGAAGAGATATTAAGAATCTTTGCTTTCATGATCATACCTTATGAAAACACCCTGTTGTGGATTTCCAAAGTTTTTCAGCATCCTTAAATCTAACTGATATTTCTCACATTTTGAGAGTTTCCTTAAAAAGTGGCTTCACTTTTGTCTCTGCAAGGATACAACACAATTTTCTGTTTATGGATGTGCTTTGTGTCAATTTCTTAAGTTTCTGTTCTCCCACCACACTAGTGATATAGTTTTGATAGTACATATGAACAAGGTACAGGCTTAGATTCATAAATTTTTGTGAGTGTTTTCCCACTAATGTCCCAAAAGGGATCAAAAGTTTCTCTGCTTCCCTGCTGCTTTCCAGGGAAGATGGTTAAAATATTTTTCAGGCTAATTACGTGAACATAGAAGTATTTTGAGGTTTGACAACTTGCGTAGGGATTTCTTTTTTAGATCCCCAATAAGGTTTCATATTTTCTATAACTATATTTAAAACCTATATTAATCCATATATCTGTCTATACCTATATTTAAAACTCTGTACTAATTGCCTAAGTTATACATCTAATACATGTGGTCCATTACACATTTAAATAATTTCTACTATTCTCATTTTGAGTTCACTATTTGTAAATGGCATTTATGATTTATTTCCTCATTTTGAGCTCAGATATGTAAGTTTTGATATATTTTATCTGGAATTTCTATGTGTATGGATAGAAGGGAATATGTTCAGTACTATCTCAGGCTACCATATTAAATAGAAGTCTCTATGTGTGCTATTAAACATTGAATACACTATTTATTATAAATAAATAATTTTGCTTACATTACTTGTCATACTAAATGTTTATGAAACTCTAGATATTTCAATTCATAAAAGCTGATCCAGAAGGATGTTTTTAATAATAAGTATTAAGTACAGAAAATATCTTTCATGGTATATGCCACCTGATGCAAAGAGCTGATTCACTGGAAAAAATCCTGATGCTGGGAAACATTGAAGGCAAAAGGAGAAGGGGGTGGCAGAGGATGTTATGGTTAGATAGCATTACTGACTAAGTGGACATTATTTTGAGTAAACTCCATAAGACAGCAGAGATAGAGGAGCCAGGCCTGTACAGTTCACGGAGTGGTAAAGATTCAGAAATGTCTTAGCAACTAAACAACAACAATACAAAGCACAATGTCAGAATAGACAGGTCCAGGATTCTGTCTTCCAAAAGAAGCATTTAAAATGTGCAGAAATTGTGAAAACCAATTTTTTTCAGATATAGGAAAGCAATTAAATGTTTAAAACAACTCGACAAATGTTGAATAAATATAAAGGCAATTTTCAACTTATAAAAAATGTGTCAGTTTTAATGTATTTGTCCCACTGCTTCCTTAGTTTAGCAGCAGACTTAAATACAGTAATCTGTGTTCCCAATATGAGATCCTGGTCCCTAGTTTCAGAGGGAACAGAACAGATTCTAATCACAGACTACTTTGTATATCCTTCTAAAATGTATGGAGTCTACCTGAAGAACTAATGAAAGTTATTAATCTCCAATTAGAAAACTTAGAACTGATTCAGGTTGGAAAAGTGTCAGGCATTGCTCAATAATATTTTAAATGTGAAGAAAAAAACCCTGCAAACACCTGGGGGAAAACATTACTTTTGAGACATACAATAATAGTCCATCTAGAATGTGGTTGGAAAATCTGAGGAAAGTTTCTTTAGGAACTAATACATTCAAATTACCCATGAACACAGGTGAATTTAGAAAGTGACAGTGACAAGCATTCCCAGGACAACCCAGAAGCTCTGAAAAAAACTGAGAATATGTTTAAGTTTTCTCCTTGAGTTATATACTCTTGTTCTAGTGGAAACCTAGCTGTGTGTTGAACAGTCACAGCACAGAGCTATCTGAAAAGAATTGGGGAGAGGTGGATTTTTTGTTCTATTTTTAGCTCTTGGTGTTCAGGAAATCTATCAAAACACTAGGTGAACACAAGCTACATGAATATATACTTCAATGGAAACATAGGAAGAAGAATATAGCACTAGTAAAAATAATTTGAAAAATTCACTATACAAATAGATAACAACAGACTTAAACAATAAAATAAAAATAGCAAACCCTGGTAAAGAAGAGTCTGATTCCAGAATTACCTACATTAGGACACCCAAATGTCCACTTTCCTGCAAACAAATAATAAAGCTTTCAAAGAAACAGATAAGTATTGTACACTCAAAGGAATAAAATAAATTTATAGAAACCGTCCCTTAGAAAACCCAAACATTCAACTTATTAACCAAGGACTTTCAAACAATCTTCTTAAATATGTACAAAAAGTTAAAAGAAAATATTGACAAAAAATAAAAGAATTCAGAAAAAATTATATATGTAGGAAAATAAGAATATCAATAAAAATAGAAATTATAAAAGGGAAGAAATAAATTCTGGAGCTGAAATGCAAAATAAATGAGTGAAGAATTCATCAATGTGGTTTAACAACAAATTTGATCAGGTAGAAGAAATAATCAGTAAGCTTGAATATAAACAAATGCATACGATAATAAAATCTATTTGAAATCTATGTTACTGGACACAAAATGAATAAAGATGTTTGTGCTATCAATATCATAAAAGGGAAACTGAGCAATGGAGAAGTGGGTGACATATGCAATTGAAGTTAAATTGGTATTAATTCAAATTACATTGTCTTAACCTTGGATGTGAGAGTTGGACTGTGAAGAAAGCTGAGTGCTGAAGAACTGATGCTTTTGAACTGTGGTGTTGGAGAAGACTCTTGAGAGTCCCTTGGACTGCAAGGAGATCCAACTAGTTCATTTTAAAGGAGATCAGTCCTGGGTGTTCTTTGGAAGGACTGATGATAAAACTGAAACTCCAATACTTTGGCCACCTCATGCGAAGAGTTGACTCATTGGAAAAGACCTTGATGCTGGGAGGGATTGGGGGCAGGAGGAGAAGGGGACGACAGAGGATGAGATGGCTGGATGGCATCACCAACTCAATGGACATGAGTTTGGATAAACTCCAGGAGTTGGTGATGGACAGGGAGGCCTGGCATGCTGTGATTCATGGGGTCGCAAAGAGTTGGACACGACTAAGCAACTGAACTGACTGAACCTTAAGATATATACAATTCAAATGATAACCATAATGTAAATATCTATAGAGTATATATAAAATGAAATGAGAAGGAAAGAAAACAGAAGTAAATACAAAAAAAGTTAATAATGAAGGAAATGATGATAGAAAATCTCCAGGACATACAAAGAAAGCAGCAAAATAGTAGAAGTAAGCCCTTATGTATCATTAATTACTTTAAATATAAATAGATTAAATATTATAGTGAAAAGGCAGAGATTGGTAGAATAGAGGAAAAGAACTTTTAGGTTAAAAGCTGTTATAAAAGACAAAGAAGGATATTATATATTGATATAATGCTGAATTCACCAAGAAGACATAAGTATTATATATATATACATATATATACACACACACACACACACACACACATACACACACACACACACACACTGAACAACAGATCCCCAGAATAAATGAAAAAAAGCACTGACAAGATTGAAGGGTGAGATAGTTCAACAATAATAGCTGGATACTTCAATATTCTACTTTTAATAATGGATGAGGCATCTAGACACAAGATATATAAAGAATGAGAGAGCACTTGAAGAAAAATATAAACCAATTAGACCTAACAGACATATGAAGAACATGCTACCCAACAACAGCAGAGTACATAGTCTTCTCAGGTGCACATGGTAATCAGCAACAGACAGAAAACCAGAAAATTTACAAATACATGGAAATTAAACCACACAGTCTTAAACAACAAATAGATCCTAGTAAGACTCATAAGGGAAATTACAAAATATTTGGAGACAAATAAAAACATTACATATAAAAATTTAAGTGATGTATTGAAGACAATGATCAGAATAATAATTATGTCCATAAATACCTATAACAAAAAGAAAATACATTACAAATCAATAATCTGACCTAACATCTTTAAAAACTAGAAAAAGAAAAGCAAACTAAATATAAAGCTAGCAGAAGAAAATAATCAGAATTAGAGTGGACATAAGTAAAATAGAGAATGGAAAAATAATAGAGAACAAATGAAACTAAAAATTGATTCTTTGAAAGGATCAATAAAGTTGACAAACATTTAGCTAGGCTGATAAAGAATGAAAGAAGACAAATAACTAAATCAGAAACAAAAGTGAGGACAGCATACAAATTTACTGGAAAAAAAAAGATAATAATAACAATTATATACAATTAATCCATAAACAATGCAGGGGTTAGGGCTGCTGCCCCTACACACAGTTGAATATGCATGTATAACATTACAGCTGAGCCTCTACATCTGCAGTTCCATATCCACGGATTCAACCAACTGCAGTATTTATTTCTTGAAAGAAAAAACCTGTATTAGTGGACCTTATAATTCAAAGATCAACTGAACAAACAAACTAAATAACCTAAATAAGATCAAGTAATTTTTAGAAACATGAAAATTATCTAAACTGACTCAAAAAGAAATAGAAACATCCAAAGAATGATAACTAGAGAAGATTTTGAACCAGTAGGCAAAAGCCTCTGAACAAAGAAAAGTCAAAGGTTTAGATAGCTTCTCTGGTTAATTCTATAAAAATTTAAAAATTAATACCAATCTTTCTCAAACTTTCAAAAAGTTGAAAAGGAGGGAACACTCCCAACTCATTCTATGAAGCCAGCATTACCCTTATATCAAGGATTAAAGATATCAAAGTAAATAAAACTGCAGAAAAAATAAGTCTTATAGATGCAAAAAACAAAATGCTAGCAAACATAATCCAAAAGCATAGT
Source organism: Bos indicus (assembly GCF_029378745.1). NCBI lineage: Eukaryota > Metazoa > Chordata > Mammalia > Artiodactyla > Bovidae > Bos > Bos indicus. Next base: position 73,569,413 of record NC_091789.1, read on the forward strand.
AAAATGATATGCATCATGAATAAACATGAGTTTGAGCAAACTCCTGGAGATAGTGAAGGACAGGAATGCTTGGCATGCTGCAATCCATGGAGTCACAAAGAATTCAGATATGACTTAATGACTGAACAACAATGATCATGAACAAATGGGATTCAACATGCACAAAACAATCAATGTGTTGATAATACACCACATTAACAGGATGCAGGGGAAAAGCATAGACCAACACAATTGATGTACACAGAGCATTTGACTAAATCCTACACCTTTTCATGATTGAAGCACTCAGAAAACTAGGAATAGCAGAGAACAACTTCAATATCATGTCCGTCTGTGTGCACTCAGTCATGTCCCAACTCACTGTGACTGCAGCCCTCCAGGCTCCTCTGTCCATGAAATTTCCCAGGCAAGAATGCTGTAGTGGGTTGCCATTTCCTACTCCAAGGGATCTTCCTGACCCAAGGATCAAACCCTAGTCTCTTGCTACTCCTGCATTGGCAGGCAGATTCTTTACCACTGGGCCACCTGAAATGCCATTTATGAAAAATCCACAGCTGACATTACACTTAATGGTGAAAGACTGAAGTCTGTTGTCTTAGGATCCAGAATATAAAAAAGATGCCTACATTCACCTACTCAGATTCTTTTACTTGTTTCACCTATGTTGAATGTTCCATTTAACAATGACTGGAAGTTTTAGCCAGAGCAGTTAGACTTAAGAAGTAAAAGTCATCCACATTGGAAAAAAGAAAAAAAGTAATCTTATCAGATTACATGATCCAATATAAAAAAATCTAAAGAATCCAGAAAAAATTATATAATGCAATTTTAAAAATTAAGGAACGTTACAGGATTCATTATCAACATTCAAAAATCAGATTTATTTCACCAGCAATGAACAATTTGAAAAGGAAATTAAGAAAATTCCATTTTCAGTAATATCTATAAGAACCAAATTTCTACAAATTTTTAATTAATTAATTTATTTTAATCAGAGGCTAATTACTTTACAATATTGTAGTGGTTTTTGCCATACATTGACATGAATCAGCCATGGGTGTACATGTGTTCCCCATCCTGAAACGCCCTCTCACCTTCCTCCCCATCCCATCCCTCAGTATCATCCCAGTGCACCAGCCCCAAGCACCCTGTCTCATGCATTGAACCTGGGCTGGCAATCTCTTTCATATATGATAATATACATATTTCAATGCTACTCTCTCATAACATCCCACCCTCGCCTTCTCCCACAGAGTCCAAAAGACTGTTCTTTACACCTATGTCTCTTTTGCTGTCTCGCATATAGGGTCATCATTACCATCTTTCTAAATTTCATATATATGCGTTAGTATACTATATTGGTGTTTTTCTTTCTGACTTACTTCACTCTGGATAATAGGCTCCAGTTTCATTCACCTCATTAGAACTGATTCAAATGCATTCTTTTTAACAGCTGAGTAATATTCCATTGTGTATATGTACCATAGCTTTCTTATCCATTTGTCTGCTGATGGACATCTAGGCTGCCTCCATGTCTTAGCTATTGTAAACAGTGCTGTGATGAACATTGGGGTACACGTGTCTCTTTCAATTCTGGTTTCCTCAGTGTGTATGCCGAGCATTGGGATTGCTGGGTCATTTGGCAGTTTTATTTCATTTTTTAAGGAATCTCCACACTGTTCTCCATAGTGGCTGTACTAGTTTGCATTCCCACCAACAGTATAAGAGGGTTCCCTTTTCTCTGCACCCTCTCCAGAATTTATTGTTCATAGACTTTTTGATAGCAGCCAATCTGACTGGTGTGAGATGGTGCCTCATTGTAGTTTTGATTTGCATTTCTCTAATAATAAGTGATGTTAAGCATCTTTTCTTGTGTTTGTTAGCCATCTGTATGTCTTCTTTGGAAAAAATTATGTTTAGTTCTTTGGGCCATTTTTTGATTGGGTCGTTTATTTTTCTGGAATTGAGCTGCAGGAGCTGCTTGTATACAAATTTAATCAAAGAAGTGAAAGATTTTTAAATTGAAAAGTACAAAACATGGCTGAAAAAATTAAAGACCTCAGTAAATAGAAAATCACCCATGCTAATAGGTTCCCTTTTTGATCTTTATTATTTCCTTACTTCTACTAACTTATGGCTTTATTTGCTTTCCTTTTTCAAGTCTCTTTAGGTGTAAGGTTATATTGTTTGAGATTTTTATAGTTCCTTGAGGTAGGACTATATTGCTATGAATTTCCTTCTTAGACTTGCCTTTTTTAAAAAAAAGTTTTAATTGGAGGATCATTAATTTACAGTGCTGTGTTGGTTTCTGCTGTAAAACAATGTGAATCAGTCATAAGTATACATATATCCACTCCCTCTTGAACCTCCATCTCACACCTCTAGGTCGTCACAGAGCACAAGGCTGAACTCCCTGTGTTATACAGCAACTTTCCACTACCTATCTATTTTACACTTTGTAATGCAGATATTTCAACACTACTCTCTCCATTCATCCCACCCTCTCCTTTCCTTGCTGTTTCTGCATGTCCGTTCTTTACATCTGTGTCTCTATTCCTGCCCTGCAAATAGGTTCTTTGGGACCATTTTTCTAGATCCACACACACGAATTAATATGTGATATTACTTTTCTCTTTCTGACTTATTTCGTTCTGAATTTTGAGTTTTTTGAACTGAGGCAGATGAACCTCTTATGTAGACCTGCTTTTGCTGCATACTATAGATTTTTAAACAACATACTTTTTATTTCATTTGTTTCTATGTATTTTTGAATTTCTCTTTTAATTTCTTCAGTGATCCATTGGTTGTTCAATAGCATGCTGTTTTGTCTTCACTTTTCTGTTATTTTTTCCAGTTTCCTCTTATAATTGATTTTTAATTTCATATCACTATGATCAGAAAAAAGGTGCCTAGTATGTTTTCAATCTTCCTGAATTTATTGAGATTTGTTTTTAAGGCTAATATGTTATCTATCCCAGAGAATGTTCCATGTGTACTTGAGAAGAATGTGTATTCTATTGCTTTTACATGGAGTGTTTTGTATATATCCATCAAGTTCATTTGCCCTAATGTGTTGTTTATGGATTATGTTTCCTTATTGATTTCTGTCTGGATGATACATGCATTGATGTAAGTGGGATGTCAATGTCTCCTACAACTCTTGTGTTCCTGTTAATTTCTCCTTTTAGGTCTGTTAATATTTCTTTGTATATTTTAGTGCTTTTATGTTGGGTTATATATATTATAGGTATTATATTTTCCTGGTTGATTGATCCCTTTATTATTTTTCAATGCCCTTCTTTTTCTTTTATCCATACTCACAGGTTGGAAGACATAACACTAAGATGCAAATGCAACTCAAAGTGATCTACATATTAAATGTAAACTCTATAAAAATTCCAACTACCCATTTTGAGGAAGTGGAAAAAGAAATCCTTAGACCTATATAAAATTGCAAGGGCCCAAGAATAACCAAAATAATCTTGAAAAAGAAGAATGAACTGAAAAATTTGCACTTCTTTATTTCAAAACTTAAACTACTGTGGTAATCAAACCAGCGAGCTACTGGCATATAGATAGATGTAGGCCAATGGAATAGAGTTGACAGTCTAGGCATAAATACATAAATCTATGTTCAGTTAGTTTCCAAAAACAGTGCCAAGTCCACCAGGAAAGGACAGTTTTTTTCATGAAATGGTTCCAAAGAATTAAGTTGTATCCCTACCTTACAAGGGTCTTTCCTGGTATCTCAGCTGGTAATTAAATTGCGTGCAATGCAGGAGACCCCAGTTCAATTCCTGGGTCAGAAAGATCCCCTGGAGAAGGAACAGGCTACCGTCTCCAGTATTCCTGGGCTTCCCTGGTGGCTCAGATGGTAAAGAATCCACTGCAATGCAGGAGACCTATGTTCGATCCCTGGGTTGGGAACATTCCCTGGAGGAGGACATGGCAACTGACTCTAGCATTCTTGCCTAGAGAATCCCCATAGACAAAGAAGCGCAGAGTCAGATGTGACTGAGTAACTAAGCACAGCACAGCTACCTTACACAATATACAAACATTAAATCAAAGTGATTCAATAACCTAAACATAACAGCTAAAAACATAAAATCCTTAGAAGATAACATATGGGTAAACCTTCACAAGTTGAATTTGGTACTCAATTCTTGGATGCCAAATGCATGAGAAAGAAAAGAAAAAGAAAAATACATAAGGTGGACTTCATCAAAATGAATGTGAATCAAAGAATATTATCAAAAAGTGAAAGACTACAGAACTGGAGAAAATATTTTCAATTCATATATCTGATCAGGATTTAGCATCCAGAATTTATAAAGAACATATGCAACTCAACAACAAAAAGACAAACAACATAATTTTAAAATGGGTAAAGAATATGAGCAGACATTTCTCCAAAGAATATATAAAAATGGTCAATATAGTCCATTAAAATATACTTAACAATATCAGCTTTAGAAAACTGAAAATCAAAGCTACCATGACTTGCCAATTTATACATTCTAGGGTAGCTGTAATAAAATGGAAAGCAACAATAGCTAAAAAGGATATAGAAAAATTGGAATCATTGTACATTGCTGATGAGAATGTAAAATTATACAGATACCATGAAAAACAGTTTGGTAGTTTCACATGACACAGAAATTCCACACCTTAGGTATCTTCCCCCCCAAAATTAAAAATAGGCATTCAGATATATGTATGTAAATGTTCACTGCAGCATTATTACCAGTAGAAAAAAGGGGGATACAACCCAAATGTCTACAAACAGAAGAAATAATAAACAAAATGTGGTATATCTCTAATGAAGTATTAGCCATGAAAGGAATGAAATTGTAAGATATGCTATAAAACAGATGAACCTTAAAAACATGATTCTAGTTAAAAATAAGTAGGGTCTGGGATGCCAAGAGAAGTGTACACAAGCCTCCAAGGTGAAGAGAGCAGGCCCAGGGTTCCAAGAGAAGCACAAAAAAGCCTCCATGGTGCAGAGGGTAGGCCTGGGATGCCAAGAGAAGTGAACATGAGTCTTCATGAAGGAGAGGGCAGGGTCAGGGAGTTAAGAAAAGCACCACAGAAGCCTCCATCTAGCAAGCTTTGCCCTGCAGCACAGGGCAGGACCAGGGGACTGAAGCTCCAGCAAAGATTCCAGGGAAAAGTAGGGGGCTAGCAGCAGTGATGATGTGCTGAGAGGGCCACTTCAATGCGACTGGGGATATAGATGTATCTAACTTGGCAAAACTGAGAGGGATGCCCAAAGTCATATGGATCCCATTGTTGTTACTGTTCAGTCGCATAGTCAGTCCAGCTATTTATGACCTCATGGACTGCAGCATGCCAGGCTTCCCTGCCATTCACTAGCTCCTGGAGTTTTCACAAACATGTCCATTCAGTCACTGATGCCATTCAACCACCTCATCCTCTGTCATCCCGTTCTCCTCTTGCCTTCAATCTTTCCCACCATCAGGGTCTTTTAAAAATGAGTCACCTCTTTGCTCCAGGTGGCCAAATTATTGGAACTTCAGCTTCAGGATTAGTCCTTCCAATGAATATTCAGGACTGATTTCCTTTAGGATGGGCTGGTTTGATCTCCTTTCAGTCCAAGGGACTCTCAAGAGTCTCCTCCAACAACACAGTTCAAAGGCATCAGTTCTTTGATGATCAGCTTTCTTAATGGTCCAAATCTCACATCCATACATGACAATTGTAAAACCCATAGCTTTGACTATACAGACTTTTGTTGGCAAAGTAATTTCTCTGCATTTTAATACACTAAGTTTGTCATAGCTTTTCTTCCAAGGAGCAAGTATCTTTTCATTTAATGGATGAGCCCAAAGACAATCCAAAACCTACTACTGGGCACGGTACTGCCTTTCAGAGAGACAAGATCCAGCTCCATCAACCAGAACACAGGCACAAATCCCCTCAACCAGAAAACCATCACAGGACACTAATCAAACCCTATCCACAGAAGCAGACTCCACAACTAAGAAGAAATATGACCTTCAGAACCTTTTTCTTTGTTCTTTGAAATCACATTGTTTATTACCCAAATATAGTTTATATTAGACTTTTGTGGAGCTGTGAATTTTTCCTCACTTTTTCTTGTTAAAATTTTTTTAATGTTTGTTGCTTACTTTCTTTGTGATTTTTTTTTTTTTTTTGATTTTGGTTTTGTGCTCTTCAGCTGTTTTTCTTATTGTTCTTTCCCTGATGTAGCTATTCCTTAATATATTTAAATCTTCTTCAATAGTCTATTTATCTTTGCTTTTCTTTTTTTGTTTACCTTTTCTTCTACCACTTTCTTTCTCTTTTCTCTCCATTCTCTGCTTTTTTTTTTTTTTTTATCCTTCATGCTTACTTTATTCCACTACGTATGTTACATTGTTATGTTTTCTTTATATATTCCCTAGCTGGCACTCTGCTTGAGCTCAGTTTTCTGGATTGAGTATTAGTTAACTATGGTTTTAATTGGTTGATATCATTCCTGCTTTCCTTTGCTTACCACGTCAATCTGTTGTACTATCTTTTCTTTGGAATACTTTGGTTATATTTGTGACTGTGTAAGGTTGTATATATGTCCCATTATTTTTGTAATTACCTGCCTGATCTTGTATTTAGCACTTATCTGGGTCTGTCTTTTATTTCATGACATATTTTGTTTTTTTTTCTTTTTTATATAAATTTATTTAACTGGAGGTTAATTACTTTACAATATTGTATTAGTTTTGCCATACATCAACATGAATCCGCCACAGGTATACACATGTTCCCCATCCTGAACCCCTCTCCCTCCTCCCTCCCCGTACCATCCCTCTGGGTCGTCCCAGTGCACCAGCCCCAAGCATCCAGTATCACGCATCAAACCTGGACTGGTGATTCATTTCATATATGATATTACACAGGTTTCAATGCCATTCTCCCAAATCATCCCACCCTCTCCCTCTCCCACAAAGTCCAAAAGACTGTTCTATACATCTGTGTCTCTTTTGCTATCTCACATACAAGGTTATCATTACCATCTTTCTAAATTTCATATATATGCGTTAGTATACTGTATTGGTGTTTTTCTTTCTGGCTTACTTCACTCTGTATAATAGGCTCCAGTTTCATCCACCTCATTAGAACTGATTCAAATGTATTCTTTTTAATGGCTGAGTAATACTCCGTTGTGTATATGTACCACAGCTTTCTTATCCATTCATCTGCTGTTCTTGATGTGTTTGCTTTTAAACCATTTTAGTTCAGTTCAGTTCAGTCGCTCAGTTGTATCCGACTCTTTGCGACCCTATGAATCACATTAACCCCATAACAAATGACGTATGGAGTCTCAGTTCCCCATCCAAGAATCAGGTTTGAATCATTGACATAGGAGCATTGAGTCCAGGATCCAAGATTGCCAGAGAACTATTAACTCCAGTGGGGAGTAATTACTGAGAACTTCCATGAAGGCCTACACCTGTATACAAAACCTGCTATCACTCAACTGCCAATGACATTCACTGCAGGACACTTTACCAAAAAAACAAGCAAGACAAACACACACACACACACACAATCATTAGCAGATAGTATTCCCACAGACATTCCAAAATATACTACCTCACACAGCCTGGCCTATCAGAGGGGAAAAAAAAAAAAAAAAAAAACTCACCTCCTCCCACTGGAACACAGGCACAAGTCACCCCTAACAAGAAGTCAACACAAACCACTGACTCAACCTTTCTAAATGAGGGCAAAAACCAAAAGGAATAAGGAATACAACACTAAAAGTTGGGAAAAGGAGACCTCAAAAGGAGTAAGTTAGGGAAAAATAATGAAAAGACAGAGAGAGATGTAAAAAATGAAAGAACAAAGTCAAGTAAATAAAGAGGGAATAATCAAACTACCTGAAAAAGAATTCAGAATAATGGTAGTAAAGATGTTTCAAAATCTTGACAACAGAATGGAGAAAATACAAGAAACAATTAATAAAATTTACAAGGACATAGAAGAAATAAAGAATAAACAGAGATGAATAACACAATTATTGAAATTAAAAGTACTTTAGAAAAAACGAATAGTAGAATAACTGAAGAACGTATAAGTGAACTGGAAGATAGAATGGTGGGAATAACTGATGAATAGCAGAATAAAAGAGAAAGAATGAAAAGAAATGTGTATAGCCTTGGAGAAATCTGAAATAATATTAAACACACCAACATTCGAGTTACAGGGGTCGAGAGAAGAAGAGAAAAAGAAAGGCACTGAGAAATGTTTTGAAGAAACTATACTTGAAAATATCCCCAAAATGGGAAAAGAAACAATCAAGAGCAAAGAGAGTCCCATACAGGATAAATCCAAGGAGCAACATGCTGAGATACACACTAATCAAGCTAACAGAGATTAAACACAAAGAATATTAAAAGCAGCAAGAGAAAAGCAACAAGTAAAATACAAGGGAAAATCCATATGACGAACAGTGGCCCTTTCATCAGAAATCCACAGACTAGGAGAGAATACAATATATCTAAAGTACTGAAAGAAAAAAAATCTATAACCAAGATTACTCTGCCGAGGAAGGATCTCATTCCAAATTGACAGAGAAATCAAAAGCGTTACAGATAATCAAAAGATAAGAGAATTTAGCACCATCAAACCAGCTTTACAACAAATACTAAATGAACTTACAAAAGCAGCAAACACAAGTGAAAGGAAAGACCTACAAAAACAAACCAAAACAATTAAGAAAATGCCAATAGAAACATATACATCAATAATTACTTTAAATGTAAACCGATTACATGCTCCAATCAAAACATACAGACTGGTTAAGTGAATACAAAATCAAGACCCATATATATTCTGCCTACAAGAGACCCACTTCAGACATAGAGACACATACAGATTGAAAGTGAAAGGATGGAAAAAGATATGCTATGCAAATAGAAATCCAAAGAAAGCTAGAGTGGTTAAGGAAACAATTCCATTCACCATTGCAACAGAAAGAATAAAATAATTAGGAATATATCTACCTAAAGAAACTAAAGACCTATATATAGAAAACTATAAAACACTGGTGAAAGAAATCAAAGAGGACACTAATAGATGGAGAAATATACCATGTTCATGGATTGGAAGAATCAATATAGTGAAAATGAGTATAATACCCAAAGCAATTTATAGATTCAATGCAATCCCTATCAAGCTACCAACGGTATTCTTCACAGAGCTAGAACAAATAATTTCACAATTTGTATGGAAATACAAAAAACCTCGAATAGCCAAAGCTATCTTGAGAAAGAAGAATGGAACTGGAGGAATCAACCTACCTGACTTCAGGCTCTATTACAAAGCCACAGTTATCAAGACAGTATGGTACTGGCACAAAGACAGAAATATAGATCAATGGAACAAAATAGAAAGCCCAGAGATAAATCCACACACCTATGGACACCTTATCTTTGACAAAGGAGGCAAGAATATACAATGGAAATAAGACAATCTCTTTCACAAGTGGTGCTGGGAAAACTGGTCAACCACTTGTAAAAGAATGAAACTAGAACACTTTCTAACACCTTACACAAAAATAAACTCAAAATGGATTAAAGATCTAAATGTGAGACCAGAAACTATAAAACTCCTAGAGGAGAACATAGGCAAAACACTCTCCGACGTACATCACAGCAGGATCCTCTATGACCCACCTCCCAGAATATTGGAAATAAAAGCAAAAATAAACAAATGGGACCTAATTAAACTTAAAAGCTTCTGCACATCAAAGGAAACTATTAGCAAGGTGAAAAGGCAGCCTTCAGAATGGGAGAAAATAATAGCAAATGAAGCAACTGACAAACAACTAATCTCAAAAATATACAAGCAACTCCTACAGCTCAACTCCAGAAAAATAAATGACCCAATCAAAAAATGGTCCAAAGAACTAAATAGACATTTCTCCAAAGAAGACATACAGATGGCTAACAAACACATGAAAAGATGCTCAACATCACTCATTATCAGAGAAATGCACATCAAAACCACTATGAGGTACCATTTCACACCAGTCAGAATGGCTGTGATCCAAAAGTCTATAAGCAATAAATGCTGGAGAGGGTGTGGAGAAAAGGGAACCCTCTTACACTGTTGGTGGGAATGAAAACTAGTACAGCCACTATGGAGAACAGTGTGGAGATTCCTTAAAAAACTGGAAATAGAACTGCCTTATGATCCAGCAATCCCACTGCTGGGCATACACACTGAGGAAACCAGAAGGGAAAGAGACACGTGTACCCCAATGTTCATCGCAGCACTGTTTATAATAGCCAGGACATGGAAGCAACCTAGATGTCCATCAGCAGATGAATGGATAAGAAAGCTGTGGTACATATACACAATGGAGTATTACTCAGCCATTAAAAAGAATACATTAGAATCAGTTCTAATGAGATGGATGAAACTGGAACCTATTATACAGAGTGAAGTAAGCCAGAAAGAAAAACACCAATACAGTATACTAACACATATATATGGAATTTAGAAAGATGGTAACAATAACCCTGTGTACGAGACTGCAAAAGAGACACCGATGTATAGATCAGTCTTATGGACTCTGTGGGAGAGGGAGAGGGTGGGGAGATTTGGGAGAATAGCATTGAAACATGTATAATATCATGTATGAAATGAGTCGCCAGTCCAGGTTTGATGCACGGTACTGGATGCTTGGGGCTGGTGCACTTGGACAACCCAGAGGGAGGGTGGGGGAGGGAGAGGGGAGGAGGGTTCAGGATGGGGAGCGCGGGTATACCTGTGGCGGATTCATTTCGATATTTGGCAAAACTAATACAATATTGTAAAGTTTAAAAATAAAATTTAAAAAAAAGAAAAAAGAAAGAAAAATAGACTTTAAAATAAAGAGTATTACAAGAGATAAAGAATGACGTTACATAATGATCAAAGGATCAGTCCAAGGAAACAAAAATTTAAATATTTATGCACCCAATATACACGCACCTCAATTTATAAGGCAAACACTAACAGACATAGAAAGTAAAATTGACAGTAACAAAATAATAGTAGGAGAATTCAACACCCCACTAATACCAATGGACAGATCATTAAAACAGAAAACAATAAGCAAACACAAACCTTAAATGAAACATTAGACCAAATGGACCTATTTGATATCTTAAGGAATTGCCATCCAAATGTAGAACAATATACTTTATTCTCAAGTGCACACAGAACATTCTCCAGGATAGACCACATCTTGGGCCACAAATCAAGCCTCAGTAAATTTAAGAAAATTGAAATCATATCAAGCATCTTCTCTGATGACAATGCTATGGGACAAGATATCAATTACAGAAAAAAAAAAACCTGCAAAAAACACAAACACATGAAGATTAAACAATACATTTCTAAATAATGAAGAGGTTACTGAAGAAATAAGAAGGGAAATCAAAAGATTTCCAGAAACAAAGCCAACAAAAACACAATGACCCAAAACCTATGGGATGCAGCAAAAGCAGTTGTAAGAGGGAAGTTTACAGCAATACAACCCTACCTTAGGAAACAAAAGAACATTGAATAGACAACCTCATGCTACACCTAAAGCAGGTGTAAAAAGAAAACAAGGTTAGTAGAAGGAAAGAAATCATAAAGATCAGAGCAGAAATAAATGAAAAAGAAATGAAGGAAACACTAGTAAAGATCAATAAAACTAAAAGCTGGTCCTTTGAGAAGATAAACAAAACTGACAAACCATTATCCAGATTCATAAATAAAATAGGGAGAAAATCAAATCAATGAAATTAGGAATGAAAAAGGTGAGGTTACAACAAACAATGCAGAAATACAAATGATAATAACAGACTATTATGAGCAACATATGCTAATAAAAAGGACAACCTAGAGTAAATGGACAGATTCTTAGAAAAGTTCAACCTCCCAAGACTGAACCAGGAAGAAACAGAAATTATGAACAAGCCAATTACAAACACTGAAATTGAAACTGTGATCAAAAGGCTCCTAAAAAAAAAAAAAAGCCCAGGAACAGGTGGCTTCACAGGTGAATTCTATCAAACATTTGGAGATGCACTAATGCCTATCCTTCTGAAACTCTTCCAAAAAACTGGAGAGGAAGGAATACTTTCAGACTAATTCTACAAGGCCACAGACACCCTGATACCAAAGCCATACAAATACATCACAAAAAAGACAATTACAGGCCAATATCACTAATGAACATAGATACAAAATTTTTCAACAAAATTCTAGCAAAAAGAATTCAACAACACATTAAAAAGCTTATACACCATTATCAAGTCAGTTTATCCTAGGGATGCAATGATTATTGAATAAACACAAACCAATCAATGTCATACACCATATTAACAAATTGAAAGATAAAAACAATATGATAATTTCAATACATGAAAAAACTTTTTGACAAAATTCAACACCCTTTTATGATAAAAACACTTCAACAAATGGGCATAGAAGAAAACTATCTTATCATTGTAAAGGCCACATACAAAAAACACACAACAAACATTATTCTCAGTGGTGAGAAGGTGAAAGTATTCTAAGGCCAGGAGCAAGAAAAGGGTGCCTACTCTCATCAATATTATTCAACATAGTTTTGGGAGTCCTATCTAGCTATAGCAATTACAGAAAAGAAATAAATAAAATTAATCTAGATTAGAAAGGAAGAAGTAAAACTCACTATTTGCAGATGACATCAAACTATACATAGAAAACCCTAAAGATACTATCAGAAAATTATTAGAACTAATTAGTGAATATAGTAAAGTCACAGGATACAAACTCAATACATATAAATCACTTGCATTCTTATATAATAACAATGAAAAATCAGAAAGAGAAATTAAGGATCAACCCAATTTATTACCACAACGAAAAGAATAAAATATCTAGGAATTGTGGGTCAGATGGTAAAGCATCTGCCTACAATGCGAGAGACCCGGGTTCAATTCCTGGGTCAGGAAGTTCCCCTGGAGAAGAAAATGGCAATCCACTCCAGTATTCGTGCCTGGAAAATCCCATGGACGGAGGAGTCCGGTAGGCTACAGTCCATGAGGTCACAAAGAGTCGGACACGACTGAGCGACTTCACTTAACTTCACTTCAAACCTCCCTAAGGAGACAAAAGAGCTACATACAGAAAACTATAAGAAACACTAATGAAAGAAATCAAAGACAACATAAACAGATGGAGGGATATTCCATGGTCCTGAGTTAGAAGAATCAATCTTGTGAAAATGACTGTAGTACCAAAAACAATCTAAAGATTGAATGCAATCTCTATCAAATTACCAATGACATTTTTCACAGAAGTAGAACAAAAATTTTCACAACTCGTACATAAACAGAAAACACCCTGAATAGACAAAGCAGTCTTGAGAAAGAACGGAGCTGGAGGAATCAACGTGCATGATTTCTGACCATACTACAAAGCTACAGTCACCAAGGCAGTATGTTACTGGCAGAAATACAGAAGTATAGGCCAATGGAACAAGATAGAAAGTCCAGAGATAAACCTATAGGAATATGGGTACCTTATCTTTGACAAAGGAAACAAGAACATACAATTGGAAAAAATAGTGTCTTTGGCAAGTGGTGTGGAAGAACTGGATAACTTTGTTGAAATGAATGAAATTAGAACACTTCCTAACACTATACCCAAAGATAAAGTCTAAGTGGATTAAAGATCTAAATGTAAGACCAGAAACTATAAAATTCTTAGAAGAAAGCATAGGCAGAACACTGTATGACATAAATCACAGCAAGATCCTTTATGACCCATATCCTATAATAATGCAAATAAAATAAAAAAATAAATAAGTTGGACCTAATTAAATTAAAAAGCATAGACATTACTTTGCCAGCAAAGGTCCATCTAGTCAAAGCTATGTTTTATTTTTTTTTTCCCAGTAGTTATGTATGGATGTGAGGGTGGGATTATAAAGAAAACTGAGTGCCAAAGAATTGATACTTTTGAACTGTGGTGTTGGAGAAGACTCTTGAGAGTCCCTTGGACTGCAAGGACATCCAGCCAGTCCATCCTAAAGGCAATAAGTCCTGAATATTCATTGGAAGGACTGATGTTGAAGCTGAAACTTCAATACTTTGGCCACCTGATGCAAAGAACTGACTCATTTGAAAAGTCCCTGATGCTGGGAAAGATTGAAGTCAGAAGGAGGTGATGACAGGATGAGATGGTTGGATGGCATCACCAACTAAATGGACATGAGTTTGAGTAAGCCCTGGGACTTGGTGATGGATAGGGAAGCCTGACATGCTGCAGTCCATGGGGTCGCAAAGAGTCAGACATGAGTGAGTGACTAAACTGAACTGAATTAATGTAAAATATTTTTGCACAGCAAAGGAAACTACAAGCAAGGTGAAAAGTCCAGAATGGGAGTAAATAATAGCAAATGAAACAACTGACAAAGGATTAATTTTCAAAATATTCAAGCAGTTCATACAACTGAATACCAGAAAAACAAATAACCCAGCCAAGAAGTGGGCAAAAGACCTAAACAGACATTTCTCCAAAGAAGACATACAGATGGCTAATAAACAGATGAAAAATGCTCAACATCACTCATTATTCAGTTCAGTTCAGTTCAGTGGCTCAGTCGTGTCCAATTCTTTGCAACCCCATGAATCACAGCACACCAGGCCTCCCTGTCCATCACCAACTCCCAGAGTTCACCCAAGCCCATGTGCATAGAGTTGGTGATTCCATCTCATCCTCTGTCATCCTCTTCTCCTCCTGCTCCCAATCCCTCCAAGCATCAGGGTCTTTACCAATGAGTCAACTCTTCGCATCAGGTGGCCAAAGTATTGGAGTTTCAGCCTCAGCATCAGTCCTTCCAATGAACATCCTGGACTGGTCTCATTTAGGATGGACTGGTTGGATCTCCTTGCAGTCCAAGGGACTCGGAAGAGTCTTCTCCAACACCACAGTTCAAAAGCATCAATTATTTAGTGCTCAGCTTTCTTCACAGTCCAACTCTCACATCCATACATGACCACTAGAAAAACCACAGCCTTGACTAGAAAGACCTTTGTTGGCAAAGTAATATCTCTGCTTTATAATATGCTATCTACGTTGGTCATAACTTTCCTTCCAAGCATCTTTTAATTTCATGGCTGCAATCACCATTTGCAGTGATTTTGGAGCCCCAAAAAATAGTCTGACACTGTTTCCACTGTTTCCCCATCTATTTCCCATGAAGTGATGGGACCAGATGAGAAAGTGAGAAAACCAGATCTTGGTTTTCTGAACGTTGAGCTTTAGGCCAACTTTTTTACTCTCCTCTTTCACTTTCATCAAGAAGCTTTTTAGTTCCTCTTCACTTTCTGACATAAGGGTGGTGTCATCTGCATATCTGAGATTATTGATATTTCTCCCGGCAATATTGATTCCAGCTTGTGCTTCTTCCAGCCCAGCATTTCTCATGATTTACTCTGCATATACGTTAAATAAGCAGGGTGACAATATATAGCCTTGACATACTCATTATTAGAGAAGTGCAAATCAAAACTTTGATGAGATACCACCTCACACCAGACAAAATGGCCATAATAAAAAAAATCCACAAAAAACAAATAACAGAGAGGGTGTGGAGAAAAAGTAACCTTCCTACAGTGCCGGTAGGAATGTAAATTCATACAGCCACTACGGAAGACATTATGGAGATTTCTTTAAAAACTAGGAATAAAACTGGCATATTACCCAGCAATACCACTTCTACACTGGAAGAACATACCCTGAAGAATATTCTGTACCAGGAATATACCCTGCAGAAACCAAAAGTGAAAAAGTCACATGTATCGTAATGTTCATTGCAGCACTATTTACAATAACTAAGACATGGATATAACCTAGATGTACATCAAAGGTTGAATGGATAAAGAAACCATAGTATATATATATAATGGAATGCTATTCAGTCATAAATACACATTTGAGTCCATTCTAATGATGTAGTGTGCCTAGAGCCTATTATACAGAAAGAAGTAAGTCAGAAAGAATAAAACAAATATTGTATATTAATACATATATATGAAATTTAGAAGGAAGGTACTGGTGAACCACTTCACCGGGCAGCAATGGAAACACAGACTTAGAACAGACTTATGGACCAAGGTGGGGAAGAAGATGGAGAGGTTGAGACAAATGGAGAGAGTAGCATGGATGCATATACACTAACATATGTATATAGATAGCCAAAGGGAATTTGCTGTATGCCTCAGGGAACTCAAACTAGGGCTCTGAAATAACATAGAGGAGTGGGAATGTGTGGGAGTTGGGAGGGAGATTCAAGAGGGTGGGTACATACGTACACCTATGGTTAATCCATGCTGAAGTATAACAGAAATCAGAATAATATTGTAAAGCAATCATAAATTAAAAATAAGCAAGATGCAAGAGAATAGATATTATTTGGTTGTGCTTGTATTAAATGAGTAGAATAGACATCCACAGAAACAAAGTAGATTCGAAATTATGAGAAGTTTTGGGGTTGTAGTTATAGGGATTTATTGCATAACTGGTACTTAGTTTCTGTTCAAATAGTGAAAAATTTGTAAACAGATAGTGATTATGGTGGCACAACTTTATGAATATAATTAGTACCACTGAATTTTATACATAAAATGGTTAAAGTGACAAATCTTATATCATGACTACAAAAGATTCAAATTTACTCTGCTAAGCTTTAATTTTTAAGAAACATATTTATTATCTAACCACTAAAACAAATGCACAACCTCATGTTTAAAATCCAATACATGGGACTGGGAAAAACTCATCCAAGTGATAATTTTTGTATCGTATCCAATTAACATATACAATGAAAGTATTATAATCAGGACATGCTAAACATATGGAGAGCATAAAAAAACCTTAAAGACATATTTCAATAACTCTATCTCTATTATTAGGGTTATGTCTATTTGTCTTAAAAGATAATTATTATTAGTATCCATTAACCAGATACTTGAAGATTATTCTGTTCATTGGAGTTTTGTAAAACTAAAACTAAAAAATAAAAAAAAAAAGAAACACTGAAATGTTCTTAGGTACAGAAAGTTATTCCTTTTTAAATAAGAAGACAACATGGAATAAAATATACAGCCTCATTTGAGGAAAATCAGCTGAATTAAAGAATTCTACAAACAAAATAATCATATCTTCCTATTTATCTTTAAATATGTGTTCTAAGTCATTCAGTATAAGAAACCTGTGGCAAGACTTTATAGTAATAATCTGGTCTTCACTAAGGTAAACTGTTTTTTTCTTACTTCTCACTTCTTTATGAAATGTACATAAGACTGAAATTACTGGATGCACATAAGTATTTATAAAAAATCTTATCAGTATCAAGACAATTCAAGCGAACATTCATTTTTCACTGGTGTTCCAAATGTTTGGATATGTGGGATCATTTAGAGACTGATCAAACGGCCACATATTTCTGATAATACTGCTTGAAATTTTTCTCTTTAAGATCTCCAGTGAAAGAGCCATTGTATTTAGAATATGTTAAAAACACAAAATTTACTATACTAATATAATAATTAAGATCCAGTGGGAGAATGGCATTGAAACATGTATAATATCATGTATGAAACGAGTCGCCAGTCCAGGTTCGATGCACAATACTGGATGCTTGGGGCTGGTGCACTGGGACGATCCAGAGGGATGGTACAGGGAGAGAGGAGGGAGGAGGGTTCAGGATGGGGAACACAGGTATACCTGTGGCAGATTCGTTTCAATGTTTGGCAAAACTAATAAAATACTGTAAAGTTTAAAAATAAAACAAAATTAAAAAAAAAAAGATCCAGTGTAATCCCTATCAAGCTACCAATGGTATTTTTTCATATAACTGGAACAAATAATTTCACAATTTCTATGGAAATACAAAAAACCTTGAATAGCCAAAGCAATCTTGAGAAAGAAGAACGGAACTGGAGGAATCAACCTGCCTGACTTCAGGCTCTACTACAAAGCTACAGTCATCAAGAAAGTATGGTACTCGCACAAAGACAGAAATATAGATCAATGGAACAAAATAGAAAGCCCAGGGATAAATCCACCCACCTATGGACACCTTATCTTTGACAAAGGAGGCAAGAAAGTACAGTGGAGAAAAGACAATCCCTTTAACAAGTGGTTCTGGGAAAACTGGTCAACCACTTGTAAAAGAATGAAACTAGAACACTTTCTAACACCATACACAAAAATAAACTCAAAATGGATTAAAGATCTAAATGTAAGACCAGAAACTATACAACTCCTAGAGGAAAATATAGGCAAAACACTCTCCAGCATAAACCACAGCAGGATCCTCTATGACCCACCTCCCAGAATATTGGAAATAAAAGCAAAAATAAACAAATGGGATCTAATTAAAATTAAAAGCTTCTGCACAACAAATAAAAATAAGCAAGGAGAAAAGACAGCCTTCATAATGGGAGAAAATAATAGTAAATGAAGCAACTGACAAAGAATTAATCTCAAAAATATACAAGAAACTCCTGCAGCTCAATTACAGAAAAATAAACGACCCAGTCAAAAAGTGGGCCAAAGAACTAAACAGACATTTCTCCAAAGAAGACATATGCATGGCTAACAAACACATGAAAAGATGCTCAACATCACTCATTATCAGAGAAATGCAAATCAAAACCACAATGAGGTACCATTTCATGCCAGTCAGAATGGCTGCTATCCAAATTCAATAAGCAATACATGCTGGAGAGGGTGTGGAGAAAAGGGAACCTTCTTACGCTGTTGGTGGGAATGCAAACTAGTACAGCCACTAGGGAGAACGGTGTGGAGATTCCTTAAAAAACTGGAAACAGAACTGCCATATGACCCAGCAATCCCACTGCTGGGCATATACACCGAGGAAACCAGAACTGAAAGAGATATGCATACCCCAATGTTCATTGCAGCACTGTTTATAGTAGCCAGGACATGGAAGCAACCTAGATGTCCATCAGCAGATGAATGGATAAGAAAGCTGTGGTACATATACACAATGGAGTATTACTCAGCCATTAAGAAGAATACATTTGAATCAGTTCTAATGAGGTGGATGAAACTCGAGCCTATTATACAGAGTGAAGTAAGCCAGAAAGAAAAACACCAACACAGTATACTAACACATATATATGGAATGTAGAAAGATGGAAACAATAACCCTGTATGCGAGACAGCAAAAGAGACACAGATGTATAGAACAGTCTTTTGGATTCTATGGGAGAGGGCAAGGGTGGGATGATTTGGGAGAATGGCATTGAAACATGTATATTATCATATTTGAAATGAATCACCAGTCCAGGTTTGATGTATGATACAAGATGCTCGGGGCCGGTGCACTTGGATGACTCAGAGGAATGGGATGGGGAGGGTAGTGGGAAGAGGGTTCAGGATGGGAACACCTGTACACCCGTGGCGGATTCTTGTCAATGTATGGCAAAACCAATACACTATTGTAAATAATTATCCTCATATTAAAATAAATAAATTTAAAACAAACAAAAAAGAAAGCTGTGGTACATATAAACAATGGACTATTACTCAGTCATCAAAAAGAATACATTTGAATCAGTTCTAATGAGGTGGATGAAACTCAAGTCTATTATACAGAGTGAAGTAAGCCAGAAAGAAAAACACCAATACAGTATACTAACACATATATATGGAATGTAGAAAGATAGAAACAATAACCCTGTATGCGAGACAGCAAAAGAGACACAGATGTATGGAACAGTCTTTTGGATTCTGTGGGAGAGGGCGAGGGTGGGATGATATGGGAAAATGGCATTGAAACATGTAAATTATCACATGTGAAAGGAATCACCAGTCCAGGTTTGATGCATGATACAGGATACTCAGGGCTGGTACATTGGGATGACCCAGAGGGATGGGATGGTGAGGGAGGTGGGAGTGGGGTTCAGGATGGGAACACATGTACACCCATGGTGGATTCATGTCAATGTATGCCAAAACCAATACAATATTGTAAAGTGAAATAAATAAATAAATAAAACTGAAAAAATAAACTGAAATACTCTTTTCACAAGAAAAAAAAACCAATTAGGGAACAAATAAATATTTGTCTGATTGCATAATAAAAGCAAAATTCATAATTGAAAAAGTCAAAAAAGTTTATCATATGAAAATACTAAAAAAAAAAAAAAAACATACAGTGGAAGCTCTCCTTTATGGGGCTAATAATATGAAAGTCAGAGAATAAAACTATTTAGTTCCTATATCATGAAACAGACTAAGAGATATAAATTCACTTCACTATATCTCATCTGGGATGCCATGAAATAAATACGTTTTCAGCTCTGTCTAAATGATGCAAAATATACCACAAAAAATAAAATGTATTTTACTTATAATAACTATTAAGGTCCTTGAAAATATGCACTGGTGATTCCATAGCAAAGATATTTCCCCTGGAGCCCCTACTACAGAACAACAAAACATTATTCATTCAAATATTGTTTGTAGAGTAGTGTCGAGGTACCTAGAAAATTCATTGCTTGCTAATTAATTGACACTTAGTAGAATATAATCCAAGTACATCGAATAAACACAGTTAGTAGGATATAATCCAAGTTCATAAAGAACTTAAAAAAAATCTTGAACTTAAGTTTGTTGTTGATGGTGGCATTGGTGTTGCTATTCAAAATCATTTTAGTGAATTGTAGAATAGAGGAAACAAGCAACTGTATTAATGTTCTTGGTGCTAGGCTCCTCACTGAGAATAAAATGATATAAAATATAGGATGAAGGAAGGTAATAAAAGCCCTATGTACTATGGTCTTAGTGGGAAGGATCAGCATGAAGATGTGATTAAAAATATGTATAATAATCTGTTCCTTCCCCTCTCTGCCCCTCCCCTCCTTATTCCACATCCCCTTCCCCTCCTGTTACTCCTCTCTCCATACTAAATCTGTCTCCTAAAAGAGCCTAGAAACAATGATACCTCAGTACCAATAAAGGAAACCTAGTGCCCAGATTTTCACTACTAATATCATTCCCAATTAAAGTGAACCAGAGATCTTTGAACAAATGTTTAATTTCAAGTCTGAAAATATATAAAGCTGGAAATTAATTTTGTTCCAGAAATCAAGGAGGTGACCAGAGAATAATATGATCTTGCGAAAGAAACTGGCTTGAATGAGTTCCCATTGACTAAATTTTGGACAATTTGAACATATAAAACAATGATATAGTAAGGAATTAAACTAATTTTTTTTAATCTAGCAGTTTCTGGTCTAGATAATATGGAATAAGTGGAATTCTGTCTATCCCATTATGAAACAATTCAACAAGGACAGAACGCTTGAATTAGCTACTTGATGACTGAAAAATGAATAGTAACAAGTAGACTGGAAAAGAAGGCTACATATAAAGGCACCACAGAACCAGTAACGAATTTAGCATTTTTTTTCTGGTAATAACTGATTTGAACTTAATATAGACTTAACTGAGAAGAGACATTACTTTGCCAACAAAGGTCCGTCTAGTCAAGGCTATGGTTTTTCCGGTGGTCATGTACGGATGTGAGAGTTGGACTGTGAAGAAAGCTGAGTGCAGAAGAATTGATGCTTTTGAACTGTGGTGTTGAAGAAGACTCTTGAGAGTCCCTTGGATTGCAAGGAGATCCAACCAATCCATCCTGGGGGAGATAAATCCTGGGTGTTCATTGGAAGGACTGATGTTGAAGCTGAAACTCCAATACTTTGGCCACCTCATGTGAAGAGTTGACTCATTGGAAAAGACTCTAATGCTGGGAGGGATTGGGGGCAGGAGGAGAAAGGGACGACAGAGGATGAGATGGCTGGATGGCATCACCGACTCGATGGACATGGGTGTGGGTGAACTCCAGGAGTTAGTGATGGACAGAGAGGACTGGTGTGCTGCCATTCACGAGGTCGCAAAGAGTTGGACACAACTGAGGGACTGAACTGAACTGAACTGAACTGAGAAGTGGGAATTATTGGGAAAAAAGGAAGCACCAGGAAGTCTAGAGGAGTGGGAAAATGAACCTTCAAACTATCAGAGCACATGGAAATAACAAGGATATTTTTGTCTCATTTTTCCTTTTCTTCACTCTGTTGATGTTGTTCAGTTGCTCAGTCGTATCCAACTCTTTGTGAACCCATTGACTGCAGCATGCCAGGCTTCCCTGTCCTTCACTATTTTCTGGGAATTTACTCAAATTCATGTCTTGTGAGTTGGTGATACCACCCAACCATCTCATCCCCTGTCACCCCCTTCTCTTGCCCTCAGTCTTTCCCAGCTTCAGGGTCTTTTCCAGTGAGTGAGCTCTTCACATCGGGTGGCCAAAGTATTAGCACTTCAGCTTCAGCATCAATCCTTTCAATGGTTTGATCTCCTTGTTGTGCAAGGGACTCTCAAGATTCCAGCACCACTGTTTGAAAGCAATAAATGTTCATCTCTCAGCCTTCCTTATGGTCCAATACTCACACTTGTACATGGCTAATGGAAAAACCATAGTGTTGTGCATTCAAACCTTCATCAGCAAAGTGATGTCTCTTATTTTTAATATGCTGTCTAGGTTTGTCATATATTTTCTTCCAAGGAGCAAGTGTCTTAATTTCATGACTGCAATCACCATCTGCACTGATTCTGGAGCCCAAGAGCATAAAGTCTGTCACTGTTCCCAGTTTTCCCCATCTATTTGCCATAAAGTAATGAGACTGGATGTCATGATCTTTGTTTTTCAGACATTGAGTTTTATTCTCTTCACAAGGCACCCAGTGAAATATATACACATGTTGAAAAATATTTTTTAAAAAATGAACCATTTAAATTTCTGGAAATTGTCATAAGCATATACAGTAAGTAAGTAAATTTATTTTAGAAAATCTACCAAATATTGGTAAGAATGAGAATAGTTTGTGGCACAATCTATGGTAGGCTGCCTCCTCCACCTACCTCTAATCTCGGTTTGATGGCACATCCACTTCAGGTGAATACTATGATTAAGATTAGGCTCCCTCACCACCAGCTCTTAATCAAGGCCCACAGCATTCTCCAGTATTTCCCATTTTAGGAAACTCACTACTGGATATTTCATTGCACTCCATAGAGAAGAAATCCAGCTCCACCCACCAGAACACCGACACAAGCTACCCTAACCAGGAAACCCTGACAAGCCACCCGTACAACCACACCCACAGTGAGGAAACTCCACAATAAAGAGAACTCCACAAACTGCCAGAATACAGAAAGGCCACCTCAAATATAGCAATATAAACAAGATGAAGAGACAGAGGAATACACAGCAGGTAAAGGAAAAGGATAAATGCTCACCAAAACAAATAAAAGAGGAAGAGATAGGGAATCTACCTGATAAAGAATTCCAAATAATGATAGTGAAAATGATACAAAATCTTGAAAACAAAATGGAACCACAGAAAAATAGCCTGGAGACAAGGACTGAGAAGATGCAAGAAAGGTTTAACAAGGACCTAGAAGAAATAAAAAAGAGTCAATATATAATGAATAATGCAATAAATGAGATAAAAAACACTCTGGAGGGAACAAATAATAGACTAATGGAGGCAAAAGATAGGACTAGTGAGGTAGAAGAAAGAATGGTAGAAATAAATGAATGAGAGAGGAAAAAAGAAAAAAGATTTAAATGAGAAAATCTCAGAGACCTCTGGGACAATGTTAAATGCCCCAACATTCGAATCATAGGACTTCCAGAAGACGACAAAAGGAAAGACCATGAGAAAATACTTGAGGAGATAATAGTTGAAAACTTCC
Source organism: Bos indicus (assembly GCF_029378745.1). Taxonomy (NCBI): domain Eukaryota; kingdom Metazoa; phylum Chordata; class Mammalia; order Artiodactyla; family Bovidae; genus Bos; species Bos indicus. The sequence continues at coordinate 73,593,263 of NC_091789.1, forward strand.
CTAAAATGGGGAAGGAAATAATCACCCAAGTCCAAGAAACCCAGAGAGTCCCAAACAGGATAAACCCAATGCAAAACATCCAAAGACACATATTAATCAAACTAACAAAGATCAAACACAAAGAAAAAATATTAAAAGCAGCAAGGGAAAAACAACAAACAACACACAAGAGGATTCCCATAAGGATAACAGCTGATCTTTCAATAGAAAATCTTCAGGCCAGGAGGGAACGGCAGGACATACTTAAGTGATGAAAGAAAATAATCTATAGCCCAGGTTACTGTACCCAGCAAGGATCTCATTCAAATATGAAGGAGAAATCAAAAGCTTTACAGACAAGCAAAAGCTGAGAGAATTCAGCACCACCAAAGCAGCTCTTCAACAAATGCTAAAGGATCTTCTCTAGACAGGAGATAAAAAAACGGTGTATAAACTCGAACCCAAAACAATACAGTAAATGGCAACAGGATCATACTTATCAATAATTACCTTAAATGTAAATAGATTAAATGCCCCAACCAAAAGACAAAGACTGGCTGAGACCCACCTCAAAACAAGGGACACATACAGACTGAAAGTGAAGAGCTGGAAAAAGATATTCCACGCAAATAGGCATCAAAAGAAAGCAGGAGTAGCAATACTCGTATCAGATAAAATAGACTTTAAAACAAAGGCTGTGAAGAGAGACAAAGAAGGACACTACATAATGATCAAAGGATTAATCCAAGAAAAAGATATAAGAATTATAAATATATATGCACCCAACATAGGAGCACTGCAATATGTAAGACAAATGCTAACAAGTATGGAAGGGGAAATTAACAGTAACACAAAAATAGTGGGAGACTTTAATACCCCACTCACCCTTATGGATAGATCAACTAAAAAGAAAATTAACAAGGAAACACAAACTTTAAATGATACAATAGACCAGTTAGACCTCATTGATATCTATAGGACATTTCACCCCGAAACAATGAATTTCACCTTTTTCTCAAGCACACACAGAATCTTCTCCAGGATAGATCACATCCTGGGCCATAAATCTAGCCTTAGTAAATTAAAAAAAAAAAAAATTGAAATCATTCCCTGCATCTTTTCTGACCACAATGCAGTAAGATTAGGTCTCAATTACAGGAGAAAAACTATTAAAAATTCCAAAATATGGAGGCTGAAAAACACGCTGCTGAATAACCAACAAATCACAGAAGAAATAAAAATATGCATAGAAATAAATTAAAATGAAATCACAACAACCCAAAACCAGTGGGACACTGTAAAAGCCATGCTAAGAGGAAGGTTCATAGTAATACAAGTCTAACTCTAGAAACAGGAGAGAAATCACATAAATAACCTAACTCTACACCTAAAGCAATTAGAAAAGGAAGAAATGAAGAACCTCAGGATTAATAGAAGGAAAGAAATCTTAAAAATTAGGGCAGACATAAATGCAAAAGGAACAAAAGAGACCATAGCACAAATCAACAAAGCCAAAAGCTGGTTCTTTGAGAGAGAAATAAAATTGAAAAACCAGTAGCCAGACTCATCAAGAAACAAAGGGAGAAAAATCAAGTCAATAAAATTAGAAATGAAAATGGAGAGAAAACAACAGACAACACAGAAATACAAGGGATCATAAGAGACAATCAGCAATTATATGCCGATAAAATGGACAACCTGGAAGAGATGGACAAATTCTTAGAAAAGTACAACTTTCCAAAACTGAACCAGGAAGAAATAGAAAATCTTGGAGACCCATCACATGCATGGAAATCGAAACTGTAATTAGAAATCTTCCAGAAAACAAAAGCCAGGTCCAGATGGCTTCACAGTTAAATTGTACCAAAAATTTAGAGAAGAGCTAACATCTATCCTACTCAAACTCTTCCAGAAAATTGCAGAGGAAGCTAAATTTCCAAACTCTTTCTATGTGGCCACCATCACCCTAGTGCCAAAACCTGACAAAGATGTCACAAAAAAAGAAAACTACAGGCCAATATCACTGATGAACATAGATGCAAAAATCCTTAACAAAATGCTAGCAATCAGATTCCAATAACACACTAAAAAGATCATACATCATGACCAACTGGGCTTTATCCAGGGATGCAAGTATTCTTCAATATCTGCAAATCAATCAATGTAATACACGACATTAACAAATTGAAAAATAAAAACCATATGATTATCTGAATAGATGCAGAGAAAGCCTTTGAAAAAATTCAACATCCATTTATGATAAAAACTCTCCAGAAAGCAGGAATAGAAGGAACATACCTGAACATAATAAAAGCTATATATGACAAACCCAGAGGAAACATTATCTTCAATGGTGAAAAATTGAAAGCATTTCCCCTAAAGTCAAGAACAAGACAAGGGTGTCCACTCTGACCACTACTATTCAACATAATTTTGGAAGCTTTGGCCATAGCAGTCAGAGAAGAAAAAGAAATAAAAGGAATCCAAATTGGAAAAGAAGAGGTAAAACTCTTACTGTTTGCAGATAACATGATCCTCTACATAGAAAACCCTAAAGACTCCACCAGAAAATTACTAGAGCTAATCAATGAATATAGTAAAGTTGCAGGATATAAAATCAACACACAGAAATCTCTTGCATTCCTATACACTAACAAAGAGAAAATAGAGAAATTAAGGAAAAAATTCCATTCACCATTGCAACGAAAAGAATAAAATACCTAGGAATATATCTACCTAAAGAAACAAAAGACCTATATACAGAAAACTATAAAACCCTGGTGAAAGAAATCAAAAAGGACATTAATAGATGGAGAAATACACCGTTTTCATGGATTGGAAGAATCAATATAGTGAAAATAAGCAAACTACATAAAGCAATCCATAGATTCAATGCAATTCCTATCAAGCTACCAAAGGCATTTTTCACAGAGCTAGACAAATAATTTCACAACTTGTATGGAAATACAAAAAAACTCAAAAAGCCAAAGTAATCTTGAGAAGAAGAATGGAAATAGAGGAATCAACCTGCCTGACTTCAGGCTCTACTACAAAGCCACAGTCACCAAGACAGTATGGTACTGGCACAAAGACAGAAATATAGATTAATGGAACAAAATAGAAAGTCCAGAGATAAATCCATACACCTATGGACATCTTATCTTTGACAAAGGAGGCAAGAATATACAATGGAAATAAGACAATCTCTTTCACAAGTGGTGCTAGGAAAACTGGTCAACCACTTGTAAAAGCATGAAACTAGAACACTTTATAACACCATACACAAAAATAAACTCAAAATGGATTAAAGATCTAAATGTAAGACCAGAAACTATACAACTCCTAGAGGACAACATAGGCAAAACACTCTCTGACATAAACCACAGCAGGATCCTCTATGACCCACCTCCCAGAATATTGGAAATAAAAGCAAAAATAAACAAATGGGATCTAATTAAAATTAAAAGCTTCCACACAACAAAGGAAAGTAAGAAAGGTGAAAAGACAGCCTTCAGAATGGGAGAAAATAATAGTAAATGAAGCAACTGACAAAGAATTAATCTCAAAATATATACAAGCAACTTCTGAAGCTCAATTCCAGAAAAATAAACAACCCAATCAAAAAGTGGGGCAAAGAACTAAAGAGACATTTATCCAAAGAAGACATACAGATGGCTAACAAACACATGAAAAGATGCTCAATATCACTCATTATCAGAGAAATGCAAATCAAAACCACAATGAGGTACCATTTCATGCCAGTCAGAATGGCTGCTACCCAAAAGTCAACAAGCAATACATGCTGGAGAGGGTGTGGAGAAAAAGGAACACTCTTACACTGTTTGTGGGAATGAAAACTAGTACAGCCACTAGGAAGAACAGTGTGGAGATCCCTTAAAAAACTGGAAATAGAGCTGCCATATGACCCAGCAATCCCACTGCTGGGCACACACACCAAGGAAACCAGAATTGAAAGAGACACGTGTACCCCAATGTTCACTGCAGCACTGTTTATAATAGCCAGGACATGGAAGAAACCCAGATGTCCATCAGCAGAGGAATGGATAAGAAAGCTGTGGTACATATACAGAATGGAGTATTACTCAGACATTAAGAAGAATACATTTGAATCAGTTCTAACGAGGTGGATGAAACTCAAGTCTATTATACAGTGAAGTAAGCCAAAAAGAAAAAACACTAATACAGTATAGTAACGCATATATATGGAATTTAGAAAGATGGTCATGATAACGCTGTATGCGAGACAGCAAAAGAGACACAGATGTATAGAACAGTCTTTTGGACTCTGTGGGAGAGGGCCAGGGTAGGATGATTTGGGAGAATGGCATTGAAATATGTGTAATACCTTATGTGAAATGAATCTCCAGTCCAGTTTCGATGCATGATGCAGGATGCTCTGGGCTGGTGCACTGGGATGACCCAGAGGGATGCTATGCGGAGGGAGGTGGGAGGGGGGTTCAGGATGGGGAACACTTGTACACCCATGGCAGATTCATGCTGATGTATGGCAAAGCCAATACAATATTTTAAAGTAATTAGCCTCCAATTAAAATAAATAAATTTATATAAAAAACAATAAATTGAAAGGATCATACAGCATGATAGAGTAGGCTTTCTTTCAAGGAGGCAAGGATGATTCAACATCTGCACAATAATAATCATGATGTATCACATTAACAAAATGAAGGATAAATCTATAAAATATCCTCAAAGATGCAGATAAAATATTTGCATCAATATTTTCTTCATGATACAAATTCTCAACAAATTCAATATAGAATGAATGTACCTCAACATATTAAAAGCCATACATGGTAATCCTACCACTAATATCATACTCTGTAGTGAACAGTTGTAAACTTTTCCTCTAAATTGAGAATAAGACTAGGGTGCCTATTATAAGCATTTCTATTCAATATTGTACTAGAAATTCTAGTCAGAGTAATTAGCCAGGAAAATAAATAAAAGGCATTTAAGTAGGAAAGGAATAAGTAAAAATTATCTATGACAATAACATAATCTTATATTAATATATGGAAAACTCTAATCTTTTATATGGAATACTCCACTAAAAATTTGTTAAAACTAATGTCAGTAATTTTGTAATATACTAAATCAATAAACAAAAATAAGATACTTTTCTATATACTAACGATGAACTATCCAAAAATTTTAAAAAATAATTCAATTTACAATAGTATTAAAAGCCAATAAAATACTTTGAAACATATTTAACCAAGGAGGTGAAAGCTCTATACAATAAGACCTGTAAGATATCAATGAAAGAAATGGGAGAAGACACACCAAAAAAATGAGATAAACCTCATGTTATTGAATTGGAAGTATTACTATTGTTAAAATATTCATATTGTTTGAATGATCTATGGATTCAATGCAATTCTTATTGAAATTCCAACACCATTTTTTACACAAAAATAGAACAATCCTAAAACCTGTAGGAATCACAAGAGACCCCAAATGATCAAGGCAATCTTGAGAAAGAATAACAAAATTGGTGGCTTAACGCTTCTTGATTTCAAACTATATTATAAAACTATAGTAATCAAAGCAGAGTTGTAGTGCCATGAACATAAAACCATAGACAGATGTAACAGAATTAAGAGCCCAGAAATAAATACCTGCATATATGAACTTTGACAAGGATGCCAAGAACATGTAATGAGGAACAATAGTCTCTTCAGTAAATGTCTCTGTGAAAATTAAATATCAGACTATAAAGGAATGTAACTGAAACTTTTTCTTATATCATACACACAAATCCACTCAGAATAGGATAAATACTTGAATGTAGGACTTGGAAGTGTAAAATTCCTAGAAGAAAACATAAGGAGTAAGCGCCTTAATACTGGTTTTGGAAATGAGTTTTTTGAATCCAAAAAGTAAAGGGAAAAAAAAAAAATCAACAACTTGGATTACATGAAATACAAAACCTGTTGCAAAGAAATTCATCAATAAATTGAAAAGGCAACCTATGGAATGGGAGAATATATCTGCAAACCTCATATGGTTTAATATCCAAAATGCAATATGCATATATGTATATTGTATACATATATATTGTGCATGTATGTCTATATATACATATATATGCATGTCTATGCATATTGTATGCACTGAACTGTGGTGTTGGAGAAGACTCTTGAGAGTCCCTTGGACTGCAAGGAGATCTAACCAGTCCATTCTAAAGGAGATCTGTCCCGGGTGTTTATAAGAAGGACTGATGCTAAAGCTGAAACTCCAACACTTTGGCCACCTCATGCGAAGAGTTGACTCATTGGAAAAGACTCTAATGCTGAGAGGGATTGGGGGCAGGAGGAGAAGGGGACGACAGAGGATGAGATGTCTGGATGGCATCACCAACTCGATGGACGTGAGTTTGAGTGAACTCCGGGAGTTGGTGATGGACAGGAAGGCCTGGCATGCTGCAATTCATGGATTCGCAAAGAGTCGGACATGACTGAGTGACTGAACTGAACTGATAGTATATATATGTATATCGCATTTAAGAAATAAGCAGAAGACCTGAATAGACATTTTTTCCAAAGACGACAATGAAAAGGTGATCAACAATATAATCATCAGGGAAGCAAAACTCAAAACCTCAATGAAATATTTATGAAATATTATCTCACCCCTGTTAGGATGACTACTATAAAAAAAAAAAGAAAGAAAGAAACAAGAGATAACAAGTGTTGGTGAGGATGTGGAGAAATGGGAAACTTTGCACATTATTGGTGAGAATGTAAACTGGTACAGCCAGTATGAAACACATTATGGAGGTTCCTCACAAAATAAAAATAGAACAACGATGTGATCTAGCAACCTCACTTTTGAGCATATATCCAAAGGAAATGAAATCAGTATCTCAAAGAGATATCTTTATTCCCATGCATTGCAACATTATTCACAAAAGTCAAGGTATAGAAACAATCTAAGTGTCATTCAAAAATGAACAGATTAAAAATAGAAACATACATAGGTCTTCCTACTTCAAAAATATTTCCAATCAATAAATTGAACTTCCAACTAAAAAACACTAGAAAATAACAGCAAAATAAAACTAACAATATACTAACAATGAAAAATCAGAAAGTGAAATTAAGGAAATTATCCCACTCACCATTGCAACAAAAAGAATAAAATATTTAGGAATAAACTTACGTAAAGAGACAGAATATTTGTAGGCAAGAAGGCAAAGTGGTTGTTTCAGGAGGACCTACAAATACCTTAGAAGAAAAAAGAAGCAAAAGGTAAAGGAGAAACGGAAAGATATACTCAACGGAATACAGAGTTCCAGAAAATAGCAAGGAGAGATAAGAAAGGCTTCTTAAGCGAACAATGTGAAGAAATAGAGGAAAAAGATACAAAGCGAAAGACTAGAAATCTCTTCAAGAAACCTGGAGATACCAAGGGAATATTTCATGTAAAGACAGGCACAATAAAGGACAGAAACAGCAAAGACCTAACAGAAGCAGAAGAGATTAAGAGGTGGCAAGAATATACAGAAGAACTGCACGAAAAAGTTCTTAATGACCTGGATAACCATGATGCTGTGGTCACTCACCTAGAGCCAGACATACTGGAGTGTGAGGTCAAGTGGGCCTTAGGAAGCATTACTATGAACAAAGCTAGTAGAAGTGATGGAATTCCAGCTGAGCTATTTAAAATCCTAAAAAATGATGATGTTAAAGTGTTACACTCAATATGCCAGCAAATTTGGAAAACACAGCAGTGGCCACAGGACTGGAAAAGGTCAGTTTTTGACCAATCCCAAAGTAGGGCAATACAAAAGACTGTTCAAACTACCGAACAACTGCAATCATTTCACATGCTAGCAAAGTAAAAAAAAAAAAAAAAAAAATCCTAAGAGCTAGGCTTCAGCAGTATGTAAACTGAGAACTTCCTGATGTACAAGCTGGATTTAGAAAAGGCAGAGGAATTAGTGAGGAAATTGCCAATACCCTGTGGATCATAGAGAAAACAAGGAAATTCCAGAAAAATATCTACCTCTGCTTCATTGACTACACTAAAGCCTTTGCCTGTGTAGAACACAACAAATGGAAATTCTTAAAAGAGATATGAATACCAGACCGCCTTACCTGTCTCCTGAGAAATCTGTATGCAGGACAAGAAGAAACAGTTAGAATCAGATGTGCAACAATGGACTGGTTTAAAATTGGTAAAGGAGTACATCAAGGCTGTCTATTGTTACCTTGCTTATTTTAGTTATATACAGAGTACATCATGAAAAATGTCCAGCTGGATGAATTGCAAGCTGGAATCAATATTTCCAGGAGAAATATCAACAACCTCAGATATACAGATGACACCACCCTTATGACAGAAAGTGAATAGGAACCAAAGAGCCTCTTGATGAGGATGAAACAGGAAAGTGAAAAATCTGGCTTAAAACTCAATATTCAAAAAATGAATATCATGGCATCCAGTCCCATCACTTCATGGTAAATAGAAGGGGAAAAAGTGGAAACAGTGGAGATCTTATTTTCTTGGTCTCCAAAATCACTGTGGATGGTGACTGTAGCCATGAAATTAAAAGAAGATTGTTCCTTGGAAGAAAAGCTATGACAAACTTAGACAGCATATTAAAAAGCAGAAACATCACTTAACCGAAAAGGTGGGCATAGTCAAAGTTATAGTTTTTCCATTAGTCATGTATGGATGTGAGAGTTGGAAATAAATAAGGGAAAGCTGAGTACTGAAGAAATGATGATTTTGAATTGTGGTGCTGGAGAAGACTTTTGAGAGTGTCCTGGGATGCAAGGAGATCAAACCAATCAACCCTAAAGAAAACCAACCCTGAATATTTATTTCAAGGACTGATGCTGAAGTTCCAATACTTTGCCTACCTGATGTGAAGAGCTGACTCACTGGGGGAAAAAAAAAAAAAAAACCTGATGCTGGGAAAGATCAAGGGCAGGAGGAGAAGGGAACGACAGAGGATTAGATGTTTGGATAGCATCACCTACTCAATGGACATGAATTTGAGCAAACTCTGAGAGATAGTGAAGGACAGAGAAGCCTGATGTGCCATAGGGTCTCAAAGATTCAGAAATGACTTAGTGACTGAACAACAATAAACAGAACAGAACTACTGATGCATGGTACAGCATGTATGAACCTTGGAAAAAAACTTATCCTAACTGAAAATAGCCATTTACATAAGACTAAATAAATGACTTCATTTATGTGAAATGTGTACAATAGAATAATATATATATAGATAAAAAGTAGTTTAGTGGTTGTCTAGGCCTAGGTGTGGTGTGTTCTAGGTGTGGTCATGATGGTGGTGGTGGATGGGGAGATGGGCAGTGAATGATAATGGGGACTTTGTATTTTAAGGGATGGTAAAAATGTTCTAAAATCAATTGTGATTATAAGAAATTTGAATCTCCAAAAAGGCATTTGTTCTTCTATTTATATTCATATACTGTATGGCATATAAACTTTATTTCAATGAATCTGTTTTTTAAAAAGAAATTTCCATATTGAAAACAATATTCGAAAATAGTTTAAAGAATTTTTTGTGAGGGAACCCAATTCTTTTCCAACTAGGCAACTCTGAACACTTATTATATGATAACAATTACTTTTATTTTTTTTAATTTAAATTTATTTATTTTAATTAGAGGCTAATTACTTTACAATATTGTATTGGTTTTGCCATACATCAACATGAATCCACCACAGGTGTACACGTTTTCCCCATCCTGAACCCCCCTCCCTCCCCATACCATCCCTCTGGGTAATCCCAGTGCACCAGCCCCAAGCTTCCTGTATCCTGCATCGAACCTGGACTGGCGATTCGTTTCTTATATGATACTATACACATTTCAATGCCATTCTCCCAAACCATCCACCCCTCCCTCTCCCACAGAGTCCAAAAGACTGTTCTATACATCTGTGTCTCTTTTGCTGTCTCACATACAGGGTTATCGTTACCATCTTTCTAAAGTCCACATATATGCGTTAGTGTACTGTATTGGTGTTTTTCTTTCTGGCTTACTTCACTCTGTATAATTGGCTCGTTTCATCCACCTCGTTAGAACTGATTCAAATGTATTCTTTTTAATGGCTGAGTAATACTCCATTAACAATTACTTTTAAAACACTTGAAAATTTGTAAAGTTCTTTGCTGCCTTCGAATACAAAAATAATTTAGTCTTCTTATTTTAATTAATGAATAAGATGTAAAAGTTAGCACTGGAATATGATGTTAATCACTAAAAATGACAATTATTTACCACACAGATTAAAATGATGATCCTAACAAAACTTATTTAACTCTTTTATTCTCTTCTGACTCTTCTCCTTCTTCATCAATGAAAAGGTAATTTGAAAGCACAATAAATCAGAATATATCAGTGTTACAACTGCAAAGCATACTCAGCATTTTTATGATGGAAGTTATTACATACAGAATAATATTCCCTATAACATTCCTTGAAGAAAAAAGAGACAAAGCTGTCTGAAAAACTATCATGATCTCAATCAACTATTCAATGACATCCATCATATTCAGAACAAAAATCTAAAAATAAATTTATACATTTTAAGAAAAAAATCAAATTAGATTTGACAGACAGGGTGTCTGAAGAACTATGGACAAAGGCTTGTGACACTGTACAGGAGGCAGTGATGAAGACAATCCCCAAGAAAAAGAAGTGCAAAAAGGCAAATGGTTATCTGTGGAGGCCTTACAAAAAGGTGAAAAGAGAAGAGAAGCTAAAGGCAAAGGAGAAAAGGAAAGATATATCCATCTGAATGCAGAGTTCCCAAGTATAGCAAGGAAAGATAAGAAAGCCTTCCTAAGTGATCAGTGTAAAGAAATAGAGGAAAACAACAGAATTGGAAAGACTAGAGATCTCTTCAAGAAAATTAGAAATATCAATGGAACATTTCATGCAAAGATGGGCACAATAAAGTACAGAAATGGTATAGACCTAACAGAAGCAGAAGATATTAAGAAGTATACACAGAAGAACTATACAAAAAAGATCTTCATGACCCACATAACCACAATGGTGTGATCACTCACCTTGAGCCAGACATCCTGGAATGCGAAGTCAAGTGGGCTTTAAGAAGCATTACTACGAACAAAGCTAGTGGAGGTGATGGAACTCCAGTTGAACTATTTCAAGTCCTCAAAGACGATGCTGTTGAAATTGCTGCACTCAATATGCCAGCAAATTTGGAAAATGCAGCAGTGGCCACAGGACTGAAAGAGGTCAGTTTTCATTCCAATCCCAAAGAAAGGCAATGCCAAAGTATTTTCAAACTACTGCAAAATTACACTCATTTCACACACTAGCAAAGTAATGCTCAAAATTCTCCAAGTACATGGACAGAGAATTTCCCATTGTTCAAGTTGCATCTAGAAAAGACAGAGGAAACAGATATCAAATTGCCAACATTGGTTGGATCACAGAAAAAGCAAGAGAGTTCCAGAAAAACATCTACTTCTGCTTTATTGACTATGCCAAAGCCTGTGACTATATGGATCACAACAAAATGTGGAAAATTCTTCAAGAGATGGGATTCCAGACGACTTTACCTGTCTCCTAAGAAATCTGTATGCAGGTCAAGAAGCAACAGTTAGAACCAGACATGAAACAACAAATTGGTTCCAAATTGGGAAAGGAGTACATCAAGGCTGCATATTGTCACCCTGCTTATTTAACTTATATGCGGAGTACATCATGCGAAATGGCAGGCTGGATGACACACAATCTGGAATCAAGATTGTGGGAGAAATATCAATACCCTCAGATATGCAGATCAAACCAACCTCATGACAGAAAGCAAAGAGGAACTAAAGAGTCTGTTGATTAAAGTGAGAGGAGAGTGAAAAAGCTGGCTTAAAACTCAACGTTCAAAAGACTAAGATCATGGTATCCAGTCACATCACTTCATGGCAAATAGATGGGCAATAATGGAAACAGTGGCAGACTTTATTTTCTTGGGCTCCAAATCACTGTGGATGGTGACTGAAGCCATGAAATTAAAAGACACATGCTTCTTGGAAGAAAAGTTATGACAAACATAGACAGCATATTATAAAGCAGACAACTTTGTTGACAGCTATCCATCTAGTCAAAACTATGGTTTTGCCAGTAGTCAGGTATGGATGTGAGAGTTGGACCATAAAGAAAGCTGAGTGCCAAAGAATTGATGTTTTGAACTGTGATGCTGGACAAGCACCACTTTGAACTGTGGTGCTGGAGAAGGATATGAGAAGTGTTTCTACAGTGCAAATTATTTTCTATTTCTTGATCTCAGTGATGGTTTTATGTGTCCTCACTTTGTGATAATTCATTTATCAGTATAATTAGGATTTTTGAGCTTTCTGCATGTAACCTGTATTTTAATGAAACTTGTATTAAAAGAGTTTGCATGTGTGTTCCTCAAAATACTCCATGTATCTATTTGGAAATAATTAACCCTTACATAATCCCTAAGAAGGACACTCCTATAAAGAAGTTTATTATATGCTAGCTTGCCAGAGTACATGAAATCCCAATATTGGTATTCATTTTGTGGGGACTCTGACCTCTGATTTTGCTTGGATTTCATGATATGGAAATATAAACATTTACTTTGATATTATTTTTGACACTGATTTTGAAAGAAATTTTTTCTTTAAATAGTCATTAAAATGTTTGACTGTATAGTTTTAAACTGATAATCATGTTCTTTAAAAAATATATAATTTGTAGAAATTTTCCATACCTAGGAGACACACCAGAAAGCATTTGATTTTCATAGATAATCTAACTTTTAAAGACCACTCATGTTCACAAAACTGAAAGTGCTGATTTTTTTTTCTTCAGTTCAATTCAGTTGCTCAGTCGTGTCCGACTCTGTGACCCCATGGACTACAGCAAGTTAGGCTTCCCTGTCCATCAACAAGCCCTGGAGCTTGCTCAAACTAATGTCCATTGAGTCTGTGATGCCATTCAACCCTCTTGTCCTCTGTTTTCCCCTTCTCTTGCCTTCAATCTTTCCCAGCATCAGGGTCTTTTCCAATGTGTCAGTTCTTTGCATCACGTGGCCAAATTATTGGAACTTCAGCATCAGGCCTTCCAATGAATATTCAGGACTAACTGGTTTGATCTCCTTGCAGTCCATGGGACTCTTAAATATCTTCTCCAACACCACAGTTCAAATGCTTGAGTTATTCAATGCTCAACTACCTTTATGGTCCAACTCTAACATCCATACTACTGACTACTGGAAAAAACATAGCTTTGAGTAGACAGATCTTTGTCAATAAAGTAATGTCTCTGCTTTATAATATCCTCTCTATGTTTGTCATAGCTTTTCTTTAAAGGAGCAAGCTTCTTTTAATTTCATGGCAGCAGAAACCATCTGTAGTGATTTTGGAGGCCACGAAAATAAAGTGTGCTTCCACTGTTTACACATCTATTTGCCATGAAGTGTTGGGACAAGATGCCATGATCTTAGTTTTAAGAATGTTGAGTTTTAAGCCACCTTTCACTTTCCTCTTTCACTTTAATCAAGAGGCTCTTTAGTTCCTCTTCACTTTTAGCCATAAGTTAGGTGTCATCTGCATATCTGAGGTTATTGATATTTCTCCCAGCAATCTTGATTCAAACTTGTGTTTCATCCTTTCTGGTATTTCACATGATGTACTCTGCATAGAAGTTAAATAAGCAGGGTGACAATGTACAGCCTTGACATACTCCTTTCCCAATTTGGAACCAGTCCGTTGTTCCCTGTCTTGTTCTAAGTGTTGCTTCTTGACCTGCATACAGTTTTGTCAGGAATCAGGTAAGGTGGTCTGGTATTCCCGTCTCTTTAAGAATTTTCCACAGTTTGTTGTGATCCACACTGGCAAAGGCTTTAGTGTAGTCAATGAAACAGAAGTAGATGCTTTTCTCAAATTTTCTTGCTTTTTCTATGATCCAGTGGATGTTTGCAGTTTGATATCTGCTTCTTCTGCCTTTTCTAAATCCAGCTTGAATTTCTGGAAATTCTCAGTTCATATACTAGTGAAGCCTCACTTGGAAAATTTTGAGCATTACTTTGCTAGCATGTGAAATGAGCACAATCATGTGGTAGTTTGAACATTTTTTGGCATTGCCTTTCTCTGGGATTGGAATGAAAACTGACCTTTTTCAGTCCTACAGCTGTTGCTGAGTTTTCCAAATTTGCTGGCATATTGAGTAAAGTACTTTGTCATCATTATCTTTCAGGATTTGAAATAGCTCAACTGGAATTCCATCACCTCCACTAGCTTTGTTTGTAGTGATGCTTCCTAATGCCCACTTGACTTTGGACTGTAGGATGTTTGGCTCTAGGTGTGATCGATTATACCACCCAAACAGTATATGAGAACTTTTTGCTCCACATTCTCCATAGCACTTAGTATTATACGTCTTGTAACACTAGTCTTTCTTGGGAGTGTTGTGGTATCATCTGCATGGTTTTGATTTGCATTTTCCCTGATTAAGACTGAAACCCTTTTCACATTTTTTTTTTCTTCTTTGCTATTTCTGTATTTCCTTTTCTCAAGTGTCCATTCAAGGCTTTTCCCACTTTCTCATTAAGTTATCTTTTCTTATTGCTTTGTAAGAATTCTTTGTAAATTCAAATTTTAAATATTTCTTTGTTACATCTATTATAAATACCATCTCACATTTTTTTAGCCAGTGTTTTTACTCTCTCTGTATCTTTTTTGGGCAGAAGTTCTTTTTATCAATAGAACAGAAGTCCAATTTAGTAATATTTTCTTTTATGCTTAGTACTTTTTGTATATTGTTTGAGTTGTTGAACTACCATAAAATGTTACTGTTGATGTTTAGATTTACAGTCCGAATAGGGTTACTAACGCAAACCCTAATGCTGATTTTTTACTATGGTGTGAGTTAGAAATTTTTATCACTGCAGATGGTCATTGCAGCAATGAAATTAAAAGACACTTACTCCTTGGAAGGAAAGTTATGACCAACCTAGATAGCATATTAAAAAGCAGAGACATTACTTTGCAAACAAAGGTCCGTCTAGTCAAGGGTATGGTTTTTCCAGTGGTCATGTATGGATGTGAGAGTTAGACTGTGAAGAAAGCTGAGCACCGAAGAATTGATGCTTTTGAACTGTAGTGTTGGAGAAGACTCTTGAGAGTCCCTTGGACTGCAAGGAGATCCAACCAGTCTATTCTAAAGGAGATCAGTCCTGGGTGTTCACTGGAAGGACTGGTGCTGAAGCTGAAACTCCAATACTTTGGCCACCTCATGTGAAGAGTTGACTCATTGGAAAAGACTCTGATGCTGGGAGGAATTGGGGGCAGGAGAAGGGATGACAGAAGATGAGATGGCTGGATGGCATCATCAACTCGGTGGACATGACTTTGGGTAAACTCCGCGAGTTGGAGATGGACAGGGAGGCCTGGAGTGCTGCGATTCATGGGGTCACAAAGAGTCAGACACAACTGAGTGACTGAACTGAACTGAGTTAGAAATCAAGAGACAATTATCACCCCACATCTCCTAAGTGCATGTAATAATAAATTAAATATCCACGTAAGTGTCAGGTGTTTCTAAATCCTCTTAAGCTTCATTGGTCTGTGTACCTGTCTTTTGCAAATATGGAACTGTCTTAATGGAGATATATAACAAGCCTTGATATGCAGTAGTATAAGTCTACCAACTTCTTCAAAATTAACTTAGGTTTTACTGGTTTCTTGAATTTTATACAAATTTTAGAATCACCTTGTCAATCTGTACAGAAAAATCCTATTTGTATTTTGATTTTAATTTAATATATAAATCATTCTGAAGAGAACCAACGTCTTTAACATACTAAATCTTCCAATCTACAAATGTGAGACATTTCTTTATTCATTAAGGCCTTCTCTAATTTCTCTCATAATAATTTTATACTTTTCAATAGGAGATCTTTCATGTATTCTGTATATTTTTCCTAGGTATTTGATGTTTTCCATGCCATTGAAAATGCATATTGTCATTTTTATTTCATCTCTAAATATTTGAAGTTAGTATATAGAAGTAAAACTGATTATATTAATAGTATTTTGCCTTTCAGCAATATTGCTGAATTCACTGATGATTTCTAATATCTAACCTTCAGAATAATTTGAATTTTCCAAGTACACAATTCTGTCATGTAAGAACAATGACAGATTCATTTCTTCCTTTCCCACACTTAAACATTTCTTTTCCAGTCCTATTGCATACTCTTGGCCCTTGAATACATTGTAGAATAAAA
Source organism: Bos indicus (assembly GCF_029378745.1). NCBI lineage: Eukaryota > Metazoa > Chordata > Mammalia > Artiodactyla > Bovidae > Bos > Bos indicus. The sequence continues at coordinate 73,609,550 of NC_091789.1, forward strand.
TTGCTAATACTGGACATATTTGTACCATCACTGATTTCACAGAAGAAGGTTTACAATATTTTATCATTAAGAATTATATCTGCCTTACTTTATTTGTAGATTGTTGTTGTTCATTCAGTAAGTCATGGCCAATTCTTTGTGACCCCATGGGCTACAGCATGCCAGGCTTCTTGTCCTCCACTATCTCCCAGAGTTTGCTCAGTTTCCATTGAATCGGTGATGCTATCCAACCATCTCATCCTCTGTCACCCCCTTCTCCTGCCCTCAATCTTTCCCAGCATCAGGGTCTTTTACAATGAGTTGGCCCTTCACATCAGGTGGCCAAAGTATTGGCACTTCAGCATGAGTCCTTCTAATGAGTATTCAGGGTTGATTTTCTTTAGGATTGACTGGTTTGATCTACCTGCAGTCCAAGAGATTCTCAAGAGTCTTGTCTAGCACCATAATTCAAAAGCTCAATTCTTCAGCTCTCAGTCTTCTTTATGGTACAACTCTCACATTTGTACATGACTACTGGAAAAATCGTAACTTTGACTATACCAGCTTTGACCATACGGACCTTTTTCAGCAAACTGATGTCTCTGTATTTGTATTTACAGGTATTTTTATTTGTATTTGTAGATAAATTTTATAACATAGGAAATTGCCATTTATTCTAAGTTTACTAAGACTTTTTATCTTGAATAGATAATGAATTTTACTCAGTGCTTTCTCTGTATCTTTTCAGGTGTCTTTATACTATGTCACCACTATTCTTCTGCTCTGGTTAATTCCATTGATTGGTCTTCAAATGTTCAACTGACCTTGCATTCCTGGAATAATGCTAATGTGTCTGTGATATATTATAATCTTTATGTATCACTGGACTCAATTTGCTATTTTTTGAGATTGCTATTTCTTATTTTATGTAACAGACATTTTCTTTCTTGTGATTTCCTTATAAAATTTGGTAATAAGATTTCAATGGCCTCAGAACATTAGTTGGAAAGTGTTCTTACTCTGTTTTGTTATCTGGCATAGTTTGAATAGGGTTAGTGCTATTTCACTCTTAAATGTTTTGAGGAATTAACATATGAAGTTATCTAGACAAGAGTATTTTTCTGGAAAGGTTTATAACTATGGATTCAATTTATTTAATACAATGTTTATTAAACCTTCATATATATGCATATATATATATATATATATATATATATATATATTTAAAATTCAGACAGTGATTCAGTAGGTTAGTGTGAGACTCAGGTCTGCCACCTTAACAAGATTGGGGTGATAATAATGTTGCTGGTGCAGGGATGACAATTAATTGGTAAGATTTTATTGTATGTGACAATTGCTGTTTCTTTTTATGTCAATTTCCATTATTTTTTCTAGGAATTTTTCTACTCTGTGTACATTGTCAAATTTTCAACATAAATGATATAAAAGTATTATGTATTACTTTACATAGGTAGGATTTCTAGTACTATCTCCTTTTCATTACTAATATTTTGTATGTCAGGCTTTAAAAAATTTCCTAATTTATCACCTCCACTTTCAACTAATAAATTTTGAGAGTTTTAGCTTACTGCTTTCTTTTTTTTTTTTTTTTTTGCAATTTTTTCCCAACTTTATTGAGATGTAATTGACACATAAAAATCTTATCTATTTAAATGTACAATATGATGATTTTATATATGTAAATATTACTGCTTGTTTTCTATTTCATTAACTTCTGTATTTACTTTCAATATGTTTTGTTCTGTCTATATTGATTTTGAATTTAATTTGATTTTCTTTTTTTAATGGCTTTCTTGTAATCGCTTCATGAGATGAATACTTAAATTATAGACTTTCAGCTCTTTTCCCTTTTTATTAAATACATCAAAAGGTATGACTCTTTCTTAAATACAACATAAACTGCACGTCACAAGTTCGCTATGTCGTGTCTTCATTATCATTCCATTCAAAATCTTAAAATTCTCAATGTGTTTTCTTCTTGCCTTCTTTTTCCCTAGCTTTGTTGAGGTCTAATTGATAAATAAAATGTAATATATTTAAAAGTGAATGTGAACACCACTCAGTTGTGTCCTACTCTTTGCAACCCCATGGACTGTACAGTCCATAGAATTCTCCAGGCCAGAATATTGCAGTGGGTAACCCTTCCCTTCTCCAGGGTATCTTCCCAATTCAAAGATTGAACCCTGGTCTCCCACATTGCAGGCAGAGTCTTGACCAGCTGAGCCACCAGGATATTTAAAGCATACACATAATGATTTGATATATGTATACACTAGAAAGCATTACCATGATCAAGTAATTTAACTTATCTATAATTTCATACAGTTACATTTTTTTATGAGAATGCTTAAGTTCTGCTCTCTTTGCAAATTTTAATTATGCAATAAAATATTAGTTTACAATGACTCTTGCTCTAGAATTTAGTTCAAATACATGGATGTACAAATATATATATATGTATATATAATTGTATGTAATATATATGTATATATAATATGCATGTACATACATATACTAATACATATGTATACTAATTACACATAACCTAACAGAAGCAGAAGATATTAAGAAGAGGTGGCAAGAATACACAGAACTATACAAAAAAGATCTTCATGACCCACATAACCACAATGGTGTGATCATTCACCTAGAGCCAGACATCCTGGAATGCAAAATCAAGTGGGCCTTAGGCAGCATCACTACAAAAAACGTTAGTGGAGGTGCTGGAATTCTAGATGAGCTATTTAAAGTCCTCAAAGATGATGCTGTGACAGTGCTGCACTCAATATGCCAGCAAATTTGGAAAACACAGCAGTGGCCACAAGGACTGAAAAAGGTCAGTTTTCATTCCAATCCTAAAGAAAGGCAGTGCCAAAGAATGTTCAAACTACTGCAAAATTACATTCATCTTACATGCTAGCAAAGAAATGCATAAAATACTCCAAGCCAGGGTTCAACAGCACATGAACCATGAAATTCCAGATGTTCAAGCTGAAACGTCTAAGGAACATCTTTCCTTAGAAAAGGCAGAGAAATCAGAGATCAAATTGCCAATATCTGTTAGATCATAGAAAAAGCAAGAGAGTTCCAGAAAAACATCTACTTCTTTATTGATTATGCCAATGCCTTTGACTGTGTAGATCACAACAAACTGTGGAAAATTCTTGAAGAGATGGTAATACCATACCACCTTACCTGCCTCATGAGAAATCTGTATGCAGGTCAAAAAGCAACAGTTAGGACATGGAACAACAGACTGGTTACAAATTGGGAAAGGAGTATGTCAAGGCTGTATGTTGTCACCCTGCCTATTTAACTTATATGCAGAGTACATCATGAGAAATGGTGGAATGGATGAAGCACAAGCTGGAATCAAGACTGCCGGGAGAAATATCAATAACCTCAGATACGCAGATGACACCAACCTTATGGCAGAAAGCAAAGAGGAACAAAAGAGCCTCTTAATGAAAGTGAAAGAGGAAAGTGAAAAAGCTGACTTAAAACCCAACATTCAAAAAACTAAGATCATAGCCTCTAGTCCCATCACTTCATGGCAAATAGATGGGGAAACAGTGAGAGACTTTATTTTTGGGGGCTCCAAAATCACTGCAGATGGTGACTGTGGCCATGAAATTAAAAGACACTTGCTCCTTAGAAGAAAAGCTATGACTGACCTAGACAGCATATTAAAAATCAGAGACATTACTTTGCTGACAAATATCTGTCTAGTCAAAACTAGTTTTTCCAGTAGTCATGTATGGATGTGAGAATTGGACTATAAAGAAAGCAGGGTGCTGAAGAATTGATGCTTTTGAACTGTGATGTTGAAGAAAACTCTTGAGAGTCCCTTGGACTGCAAGGAAATCAAACCAGTTAATCCTAAAGGAAATAAGTCCTGAATATTCATTGGAAAGACTGATGCTGAAGCTGTAACTCCAATAATTTGGCCACCTGATGTGAAGAACTGACTCATATGAAAAGACCCTAATGCTGGGAAAGAGTGAAAGCAGAAGGAGAAGGTGATGACAGAAGGTGAGATGGTTGGATGGCTTGCCAACTCGATAGACATGATTGAGTAAGCTCCAAGAGTTAGTGATGGATAGGAAAGCTTGGCATGCTGGGGTCCTTGGGGTCGCAAAGAGTTAAACACAAATGAGTGACTGAACTGATTGATATGTATAATTAGTATAACAAGGAACTAGGGACTAGTCCAGAGTTTTTAATATATGTTTTTATGGCATATCTTTTTCTATCCTTTGATTTTCGGTAGCCTTGTATATATGCGTCCACTTTGCCTTAACCTCTTTGATGCCCTCAAACAGAAGAGTTTATTTTGTCCATATTTTCTAATTTTTCTCAGCGGGTTGGTTGGCATAAATAAAAAGGAATCTGAAACAACTTTTCGGAAAGCAACAGTCTAACTTTGTGGCTTTTCATAATATATACTTTCCTACTACTTTCTGCTGTAGTAAAACAAGAAATGCCAGAGACTGATCTGAGAAGAGGTCCCTTGCACCTAAAAACCCATCTGCAAATTAATGCACAAAATAGATGGACCTTCGTGAGCTGCATTTTTCTTTATCTTCTCATTATACTCACCTTGAACTGAAGAAATTTCAGCAAGTCAACAGGCTTTAAATGAAGATTTTTAAAGTTATTATATCCAATGCTTAGAACAGTACCTGACAAATAATAATTGCTATATAAGTATTAGTTATTATTATTAAATATTCCCACATATAACCAGTTTTAGAACTTATTTCTTATAGAGGAATTACAATTAACAATGACACAATACCTGTGTTAATGAATACTGCTACAGGATTCCTTGGTATGTTTAATCATCATGAAATATTTATTAGAAACTCACTATGTAAAAATGATTATGTTGGAAAATCAATATAAAAAATGTAGGATAATGCTTTACCTCAAGAGAATTAAAATCAAATTCAGATACAACATATGTGTAAAAATAAACATTACTTATTTAAATATCTCAATATTCCACTAAAATTTGAGGCAAAGAATTCTCATTCATTCATGCCTCCCCCATGTAGCCTAGCACATATATCTGTACATAAGAAAAGAAAAAGTGTTAGTTGCTCAGTTGTGTTCAACTCTTTTGCAACCCCATGGACTGTGGACTGTAGCCTATCAGGCTCCTCTGTCCATGGAATTCTCCAGGAAAGAATACTGGAGCATCTTTATACTGGGAAGTTATCCCCTTCTCCAGGGGATCTTCCCAACCCAGGGATCGAACATGGGTCTCCTCCTGCATTGCAGGAAGATTCTTTGTTGTCTGAGCCACCAGGAACTGTTTCTGCATATAGCCAACCCTCAAATGATTATGGAATTAAATCAAGTTTACAATGTTAAATTCTAGAAAATATTAACTATAAAGGAATAGGGTCATCTTGATGATTGATGAATGGATGAATGGAAGTATTAAATAATAAATGAATGAACTAGCTACAGCTTAAAAGAAGTGTTGTTTTGATAAGGAAAGAAGTCATGGTAGTAAATTAGAAGTGGAGAAAATATTATGATAAAAAGAATAAAGATAGAATCATACATGAAATATTTCAAGATAAATTAGTACAGGGATCACATAAAAGAGAAGGATAAGATAACAGATGAGTATGAACTAAGAAGGGTTGTGAATAGTAATGTAACAAGTTTAGACTATGTTCCCTGAATGATGGTGAGTGTTTCAAGGTTTCTGATCAGTTTAATACTTATTTTGGAATAACACAGCAACAATGGTAAATTCTAGTTGAATAGAAAAGAGATTTGAGTTTACCAATCCATTAGTAGCTATACAAATAGTCTACATCTATATAAATAAATATGGATCTGAATTTCAGTGTTGGCACTGGAAATGTTGAAGAAAAGATAGGTCACAGCACTACTGAAGATAAAATTACAAGATCTGATGAACAAACACATATGGAAATTGTATGGAGGACAATACAACAACACAATATATCTTACCTGTTCAGAGAAATGTTTCAGTAATGTAATATGTTTAATGAGGTGGTTTTTCAGACTGGAAAATTCTGACATGCAATCAAATGGAGGGCTGCCAGGGAAAGATGACAACACATTCTATCAATCTCAGTTTCACTTAATGCAACAACTTTATACCATAGGAAAGTGAAAATTATAATCCACAATATGTACAGCTTTACATTATTTTGAAAGAGTGTCAAGTGTCAAGTGTCAGCTAAATTCAAAACATCACAAAGTTACATCAAAAAATAACAGAAGGCTTATATGGAAGATGATCAATGTGATATATCTATGGCCTCAATAAAGTGATAGGATGATAAGTGCACAATTTACAGCAGTTATTCCTATTTTCAAGTTACTATAGGTAGAAGGTAGAGTATGTAAGGTTTCAGTTTTATATTTTCTTTGGCTAGTTTACTATACAGATGGTTATATGGAAAAGGAAAAATGAAAAGTATCAAGTATTAATTAACTATGTAATCCACAAGTAGATTATCTACCACTTGAAAAATAGATTGGCTGTTGGTAACTCATTTTATTTGCCACAATTGAAAAAAGATGTATTTTACTTAGGACACTATAACCAATTGAAAAGTTTTGGCTTTATTACTTTTGTCAGGCATAGCTCTTAGCCTTCTGTGGTTTGGGGAATCTGTAATCACAAGTACTAATTCGAATGAGGTGATAAAACCTACATACTTTTGTTGGACAATGATCACTATTACAATCTAAAAATGGAGAACAATTTTCAGAATGACATTTGTAAAATAAATTAACAAGCATTACAATGCTGAAACCATATTTGCCTTCACAAGGGAAACAAAATTTTATTTTTAAAAATTAGCAAGAAAAAGTAATTTATAACCCCTTCTCCAAATTCCTAGGAGATTGCAGTCCCCAGATTTTATATGAATGTGCTATTTTCTGGAGATCTATTTCTAAAACACATAAGAACATGGGCAATGATTCAAATTTCTTCTTATAAAAAGTATATAAACGTATGTGGCAAATATAGCTGCCAGATCCATAGGATAATCTCCTTTAACTATGTCCAGGGTATGAAACATGTGAGCAAAATTTCTTAGGCAGTTTTTTTCCTTCTTAATTATTTCTGGATCAAAAAAATGAGCAAATAGGCAAGAAAATATTGAGTCACTCTCCTACCATCTCACCCTACCCTATCCCTCAATTCTCAACATGAAACATGCTCAAATTATGTTTCCTTACATGTAGAATCTTGGGTAGTTACACTTTGATAAGTAGTCTTGCATTACTACATTATGCTCCTCAATAAATTTTGTCACAAATTATATTTACCTCAAAAAATAATTCACTTAAAATTTTAATGACTAATGCCAATATAAAATACAGAAGCCCTTGTAAAATGACTGAAATTTACATTTAGTAACATAAGAATTTTTAATACTCATTATTTCTATAATAAATCTTAAAATCTTTATTCTATTAGTAATAAAGTAGAACTTAAACTTAGCTATCTCATCTACATCTAAGCTTATAATGCTGGCAAAATCAACCTTTGTTACACTGTAGTTCAGTCAAATAGTTCTTTGTTGTTCAGTAGCTAAGTCATGTCTGACTCTTTGTGTCTCCATAGACTACTGCATGCCAGGCTCCTCTGTCCTCCTCTATTTCCTGGTGTTTGCTCAAATGAAAAGTTCTAGTAACTCACAAAAAAGGCTAATACTTTCAGGAAAATATAACAAATGGTAATTGTTCATGGGGGGGTCATATAAGCACATTTCCCACCCACCCCCCTTTTTTTTTTAAGATGACATCTTGATTCATCTCCTGCTGTGCGAGTGCTAAGTTGCTTCAGTCGTGTCCAACTCTTAGTGACCCTATCTACGGACTGTAGCCTGTCAAGCTCCTCTGCACATGGGATTCTCCAGGCAAGAATACTGGAGTGGGTTGCCATTTTCTCCTCCAGGGGATTTTCCCAACCCAGGGATTGAATCCATGTCTCTGGCGTCTCCTGCATTGGAAGGTGTGTTCTTTACCACTAGTGGCACATATACTTCAATTCTCAAAAGTACTTATTATCTCTACCACCAAGGTGACTCATCAGACTTATTTGTTTCCAATAAAGCTGAAATAAATTTTAGGCCTGAAATCATATTTTATTACATCAAGTAAATTAACAGCTTGAACCACAAATTAAGAAAAATATGATATTAAAACTAATGAAGCAACATTTACATTTTAACATAATCTTTCCTCTGTGTTCTTTTAGAAACACAGAGATTAGGCTAATTTTAGAATAAGCTATAGAAATAATTTTTTCCCACTGACACAATTACCCAATTTCAGAAAGTAAAGAATGAACAATTCCTCCAATTGACACTCCAATTCCTCCAGCTAGCACAGATATTTGGTAAGGGGGACTTAATTTACTGCATAAGGAAAGCAATTAGGCTGAGCCCCAACAATTCTTAAAATCCATGTAACTCTCTGATGAGTCCTTGACACAATTTTCAAGACATCTGGACTTCCCTAGGAAGTCTGGAAAATCAGAAGCAATTAAAGTTAAGAAATTTAAAAGTATTAAGTTGTTTTGTAGCAACCATGACCAGTGCAAAGCACATTATTGTTTTTTTAATGTGTTCCATTCATAATATTTTATGTATTCAAAGATAATATATGGAACGTTCAATAAGTCCTCAGCTTAGTAAAATTATCATTCAATATGAAAAACTTTTATTTAGTCCTCAAGCAAGGACTACGAACATCTGTCATGTTGTAAATTGAAGTTTAAAACCTTGAAGCAGTTGGAAAAGAAGATGCTGAGATGACCCATAAATTTGCCATATTCAAAAGCTGTTATATGAATTCATTGGTATAATTACAGAATTTATTGAAAGAGTAATCTGACTGATTGTCTTTAGGACTACTCAATATAAAATACTGTAGGAGTAATATAACTCCCATTTAATCTTCCCTGGTTCCAGTGATGAAAGTGAAAAAAGCTCTCAAATTGGTGATGTAGTAATATTATACCAAAGAGTGCTTCTTAATACTAATACCATGATGTGAATTTTGTAATGAGACTACTTCAATCAAATGAAAATTTAATACTGTGAGTTATCAATCACCAATGAAGCAGATTATATCCACTATGGGGGTCTTTATGTTGCCACTACCTAGTCCTATAGTTATCTTTGCCATCTGCCAATTATCCTTTTCCCTATTTTCCTTAAGTTGAATTTATTCAGGATTCCATTATGTCCTTTGTCTTAGCTTGTTACAAGATAGATGTTTGTAAGGAGCTCAAAAGAGAGGAAACTGAGGAACTGATGAAAGTCCTAATTTTTTTCTAATATTCAATTTGGAATTTTTTGAACAAGTGTGTCAATCATTTCCTCCCCTCTTTATATGAACAAAATGGGGTTGTCAATCAACTATGAATTGCAATGAAAAGAAATGATAATAAAAGAGCAAATAACAAAGAGGGAAGAAAAAAGTATCATGACTTCTCCCTCTTTTACTTCTCTGTTGATCATAAAAACATACTTCCCTCTCTTACTATCTAACTTCTCCATCTTTGGGATGTAACACTTTCCAATAGAAGAAGTAAATGGCCTAGATTAAAATAAATAAATAAATAAATACATACATAAATATATATATATATATATATAATGTTTCATTTGTGTGTAGAATATAGAGTTGACTAAAGTCTTTGATTAAAAATAATTAGAAAATGGAAATATTAATATACTACCTACAGATTATTATCAAAACAATAATAAAAATCATTAGCCTTTGACTTTCATAACTCTCTCTTAGTAATACAGAGTTTTACAACCAGAACTGACTGGTTTATAAATATTTTTACTATAATTTATATATATATATACACACACATATATATATATACTTAAATATTTGCTGTTTTTTAGTTGCTAGGTAGTGATTGACTCTTTTGCAACCACATGGACTATAGCCCACCAGGCTCCTCTCTCCATGGGATTTCCCAGGTAAGAATACTGGAGTGAGTTGCCATTTCCTCCTCCAGGGCATCTTCCTGAACCAGGAGCAAACCTGTGCCTCCTGTACTGGCAGGCAAATTCTTTACCACTGAACCACAGGGGAAGCCTATACATATATATGTATATATATATATACACACACACACATGCACACTCACATACATATATATATATATATATATATATATATATATATATATAAAATGCACAAACACATGCACACACACACACACACACATATATATGAAAAAACTATTTTGTCCAGATGTGATAATTTAAAACTTTTTTGTAACTGTTATGCATCCCTGAAAGACTTCAGAGGAACAAGTACTCTTTCTAACGAAGCAGTAATTTGATCTATAAAGAAAGACCAAAATTAATCCTTTGTAAAACAAATACTTTTTTGGTAAAGTGATTTTTTTTCTGTTTAAAGTGAGATGATCAAATATTGTTTACTTACTGGGAATTATATAAATGTGTTCTTTACCCTATGGAAATATTAGAGCATAAATAAAAATCTTTTAATGTCTTTGAAACATACTGTGGAAATAAAATTCAATTCCTACTTAAAAATTTTGAAGAGATAGAAAGAGGGGAAAATGCAACTATCTGAAAGCTTTAGATTACATATTAGGAATTACCTTTCAAGAATGTTTAGTATCATCTTGACCATATTAATCACTTCAACAGCAGCAGTAAGAATGTTATCAGGTGGTTGTTCATAAGTGCCATGTAGAGAACGTGCCCTTCTTCTTTCCGATATCATGACAAGAACACGGTCAACAGCATGCTCAAGATGTTCACTTCGTCTTCTGAATCTGGTAGGCATCTCTTTGTCATTCTGAAATTAAAGTGGGAGTTTGGGGGGAAGAAATGAGACAGCACTTATCTAACACACTATAAATGTGGAATAGATTCAATAGCAACACCATTTAGTCAAAGTAATGTAAGAGGTGCAAAATCAGACACTTTTCATTATTTAAATATTGTTTCTGGTAATGCTTATATAATTCATGGCAATTGTTATCTAAAGGGCATGAAAAGAATAAGATTCATCCACAGAAATACTGAGTCATGTTATTTTCAGTCAGTTCAGTTCAGTTGCTCAGTCGTCTCCAACTCTTTGTGACCCCATGAATTGCAGCATGCCAGGCCATGTTATTTTAGAATGTGACAAAAACTACTTGCCCATAATTAGGATATATTAATTCTGGTACTGCCTTATTAGTAAGCTTACCTCATTTTCTTTTTAGAGTATAATCCACTAAGGGGAAAACTTATACTACTTTGTATTCTGGAGAGGACTGGGTATAGATCTAAGAGACAGGAAAGGGAATCCTTACATTTAATTTATCTTGGAGCCCTGTAAAATATGTGAGAGCTGGTAATTTAAACACACATGAGCTCTAAGATTATTCAGTAGTAAATACAGCACTTCAAGTAATTAGACACTTGTCTTATCTACCTATTTTCTCTGACTGAATGTGTATACATATACTCACTTTTATAAGACTTTGTCCAGAGTTTCATCAAATGGCTATCTGAAATAACAACAGAGTTGCAATAATGGCCCCATGTAGCCTCTTCTTTAAAAGAAGTTACTCTAGCTTCCTCATTAAATGGTCAGGAAATAATCCATGATTTACTAAGTAGTGAGGACATTTAATAAAAAGGATCTCTTCCCTTTTAGTCTTTGAAATTTTGAGGTATAGGAAAATTTTGTTTAATTATGAAAGAGAGAAATATATAACTATTTCTGTCCTGATTTCAATATCTTATCACATGAAAATATCATATTAATATGATTTCTATAAAACCATAAAACCAAGTGCATAGTTAATCAATAATTACTTAATTCTAATGTAAAGTCTATCATGTAATATATTCAGATGTTCAACCTTAATGTTTCACTTTAAATATGAAACAACATAAACATAGATCATCGTACAGATTTCTGATGAAGAGTTTGCTTTCGGTAGTATTCACCTTTTTCAAATAAGCTTGCTTTGCATTTGTTGATTGGCAAAATACTATGTGTATTTGGCATTTTTTTAGTTTTTTCAAAGTGTCTCAGCATACAAAGAAAAAAGTAATAGAAAATTATGGCTTCTACTTTTCTTATTTATGGTTGTCAGAATGAAAGTATCAATGCCAACATTTAAGATACAAACCTAAGCATGCTTTTACTTTCATTTCTGCTTCCCAACCTTCTTCTGCTTTCATTGATATAATTTGAATTTTGAATATAAACTATTATCATTAATATTTTAAATACTGATATTATTCAGGTATATACTTTTACGACAGTTTTACTTCCAGGAAGTTTTTCAAAGTCTATAATCATATTAATGAAGATTATTTTGAAAAACTGTACTAGTTTCATAGCTCATTGTCCGTTCTTTTATACCACAACATGTCTGTTCTTGGATTATTTATCTTTGCTCAGCTGAAACACATCTTCCTGTAATTTTAAAGAATTAATGGGTTCAGGATGGTGAACACATGTACACCCATGAATGATTCATGACAATGTATGGCAAAACCACTACAATATTGTAAAGTAATTAGCCTCTAATTAAGATAAGTAAATTAAAAAGATAAAAATAAAAATGTAAGCCTTTAAGAATTAATGGGATTTATTTCCTGAATTTGTATTCTTAAGAATATTTTAATTTTCCAACTCCCATAAACGGTCTCCCAAAATCATACAGCTAACTATTAGTAGACCTCATCCTGGAAACAGAAGGCTGCTGATGCTCAGTGCTCCCTTTCTACTACATTATTAAATTTATTTGGTCCCAGAGGGACAAGAAAAGATGGGAAAATTTTGATGCATGCCATTTGTCAGTGTGGTGAAATGGAAAGACTCTATGTTTGGTTTAAGATCAATCACTTAAATGTATTGATTTGTTTCTTGTTTCTTTTTAAAATGTGAAAATCTATCAGACATGTGTTTTCTTTCCTTTTTGGGTTTTAAATTCATTTCGCAGACAGCAAACTTTTTTTTCCAATAAGCCACAGGACTGGAAAAGGTCAGTTTTCATTCCAATCCCAAAGAAAGGCAATGCCAAAGATTGCTCAAAGTACCACACAATTTCACTCATCTCACACACTAGTAAAGTAATGCTCAAAATTCTCCAAGCCAGGCTTCAGCAATATGTGAACGATGAACTTCCAGATGTTCAAGCTGGTTTTAGAAAAGGCAGAGGAACCAGAGATCAAATTGCCAACATCTGCTGGATCATCAAAAAAGCAAGAGAGTTCTAGAAAAATATCTATTTCTGCTTTATTGACTATGCCAAAGCCTTTGACTGTGTGGATCACAATAAACTATGGAAAATTCTGAAAGAGATGGGAATACTGGACTACCTGACCTGTCTCTTGAGAAATCTGTATGCAGGTCAGGAAACAACAGTTGGAACTGCACATGGAACAACAGACTGGTTCGAAACAGGAAAAGGAGTATGTCAAGTCTGTATATTGTCACCTTGCTTGTTTAACTTATATGCAGAGTATATCATGAGAAACGCTGGGCTGGAAGAAGCACAAGCTGGAATCAAGATTGCCGGGAGAAATATCAATAACCTCAGATATGCAAATGACACCACCCTTATGGCAGAAAGTGAAGAACTAAAGAGCCTCTTGATGAAAGTGAAAGAGGAGAGTGAAAAAGTTGGCTTAAAGTTTAACATTCAGAAAACTAAGATCATGCCATCCACTCCCATCTCCTCATGGCATATAGATGGGCAAACAGTTGGAACAGTGACCAACTTTATTTTGGGGGGCTCCAAAATCACTGCAGATGGTGATTTCAGCCATGAAATTAAAAGACGCTTACTCCTTGGAAGGAAAGTTAAGACCAACCTACATCCCATGGAGAGAGGAGCCTGGTGGGCTGCAGTCCATGGGGTCGCTAAGAGTTGGACATGACTGAGCGACTTCACTTTTAATTTTCGCTTTCATGCATTGAAGAAGGAAATGGTAACCCACTCCAGTATTCTTGCTTGGAGAATCTCAGGGATGGGAGAGCCTCATGGGCTGCCATCTACGGGGTCACACAGAGTTGGGCACACTGACGCAACTTAGCAGCAGCAGCAGCAGATAGCATATTAAAAAGCAGAGACATTACTTTGTCAACAAAGGTCCGTCTAGTCAAGGCTATGGTTTTTCCAGTAGTCATGCATGGATGTGAGAGTTGGACTATAAAGAAAGCTGAGCACCAAATAATTGATGCTTTTGAACTGTGGTGTTGGAGAAGACTCTTGAGAGTCCCTTGGACTGCAAGGAGATCCAACTAGTCCATCTTAAAGAAGATCAGTCCTGGGTGTTCATTGGAAGGACTGATGTTGAAGCTGAAACTCCAATACTTTGGCCACTTGATGTGAAGAGTTGACTCATTTGAAAAGACCCTGACGCTGGAAAAGATTGAAGGCAGGAGGAGAAGGAGACAACAAAGTATGAGATGGTTGGATGGCATCACTGACTAAATGGACATCAGATTCAGTGCTGCCCATGGGGTCTCAAAGAGTCAGACATGACTGAACGACTGAACAACAACAACAATACGATCTTCAGTAGTATTTTGGACTGTGGGCAGAGGCTACTTTATTGCCAAAGTTTATGTGAAAAAAATTTCAAAATTGGAGTTTTAAATTAAATCAGTACACAATATCCTTGAATAAGAGTTTGAATACCTATTTAATGTTGAATCATGCTTTGTGATCAGCATTCTAGGGATTATGATGGAAGATGAAATATATGTGAATGTATTATGATTTTCCTTTTTTTAAAAAAATCATGAAATTATTCATTTATTTTTGTATCAATTGACTATCTTCATTATTTAGAATGTTAGTTATACAAGTGCAGGTACCATGCTGTCAAGTTTATTGTAATACTGAACAGTCTGGCATATAGTTGGCCCTCAGCAAATTTGTTGAATTAAAGTCATATATTTATTAGAAGCTCGTGTATTTTGTTCCATGTTTACTTGCCAGAATTAATTTCACCCCTTTTCAGTACCATTCAAAATCAGAAAAGCATGCTTCATTGTAAAATATAAATTCATCAGCTCCACATGATGTAAGTTGAATATTTCTTTGGATATTTCTTTATTATGGCAAGTCAAACTACTGTATTAGAATGGACCTATTGGTTTCAGAAGCCATTATTGATTAACTGCCTAAGGTACAATAACTTCTGGGGCATGGAGGAATTAAGACTTATATAAATGCTCAAAGTTTCAAACTTAAAATGAAAAACAATTACCTGAGCATATGCATCATATTAAACATCTGAATGGGTGACAGTTTTTACCCATTTTCATCCTACTGGTTAGCACAATGTCAGTATAGCTATATGTTATTCTATTTGTGATATTTTGAAATGGTCCATCTAGCCCAACATTCTGTAGTTTTTTCACAGTTTCAATTTTATATCTTAATTTTCACACATAGTATAGTATATATTAAAAGACATAAACATATCAATCACATATATAAGTGTATATGTATGTTATGCATATATATGTGTATATATACATACACACATATATACATGTATTCAGTTTTGTGAATAGAATTTAGTTTGCTGACACTAGCTGCACTTATAGAAAAGTGTACATGAATTGCTGAAATGCCTATACTATAAATTTCAGCTTGTTATATCTGTGAAAATATCAAATAATTAATTATATAGACATCATGAGGCAAAGGAAAATGAACTCCAGCCTTCTTATTTATGATGGAAACTGTTAAAGACTAACTACACCATAGTAAGCCTCTAACCTGTTGTTCTCTATCAAATATTATTCAGTTCTCAAATTTCTGGCAACAGACACTACTATTTCAACACTTTGAAAAAAAATTCTGTCAACAGCCTAACTCCTGGAGTTGCTCAAGTCCATCCCTTCACTATTCACACCTGCTTCCAAAGCAGTCATCAGTAAAACAAGCAAACAGTGAGATATTTTAAAATACACTGTAGTATGGAACTTCACAAGTGAACTTTAAAAACTTTAGCACCGTTTTTAAAATACAAATTCTTTTTTGAAACTCATTATACAGTAGCCCCTATATTTACATTCTGTCAATAAAGAATATAAATTCTGTCAATAGTGCATTTATGACTAAATGCCATTTAAGTCACTCTGAGTATGATCGTTAACAGTTTTCTCAGTTATTCAGACTCACTCTAACTAAATTATAGTAAATTTCCATGTTATAATCACTCTCTCACAGTACTTTACCAAAATAAGTATAGTTCCCCATATTATCTACACAAAATCTAATCTTTGTAAACCTCCTTTGATCATTTTATTCTTTCCTTTCAATAGAGAACAAACCCCACCTTTTCCCCAAAGTATCTTAATTAAATTATACCTTAGCAACAACTTTAGCCTCTCAGAAGTCAATGTCAGGTTGTTGTTGTTGTTGTTGTTGTTGTTGTTTTTTACAATGGAAGGACATTAGCTTTATAAATGCTAGACTCAGAGACATTCTGGTTCTCCTTTATGATTGGAAAACTCACTCTTTTACCTAGGTCTCTACCTCTTCCTGCAGTTATTTTAAGTGCAGAGCTTTCACCTGCTAATATCATCTATCCAGTAGTGTTATTATCCTTATAGTTTACTCATAAAGAAAGCATTTTTATGTCTAATTGAAGGGATTTGCTATATACAGTGTACATAACAAATTTTACATTTCTCAAATATCACTCTGAGGCTATTTATGTTGAACAGACATTCTTATCATGCACTCATACTTCTCTACCCCCAACAGCTTTACTGAGAAATAATTAACATGTAACATTGTGTAATTCTAAAATGTATAATGTGATTATTTGATGCATGTGTATATTCTGAAATAATTACCATCCTAAAGTTATTTAACACATTTATTACCTCATATAATTTTTGTGTCCTCTGAACATTTTTTAGACTTGCTTTCTTTTAAATCTGAGCTTATTTTGAGATAAAATTACTATTAATATATCATACAATTCACCTATTTAAATTATAAGATGCAATGGTTTTTAGTATCTTCAGAGTTATGCAACCATTGCCAGTAATTACAGAACATTTTCATCATCTCCCATACCCATTAACATGCGTGCATACACGTTAAGTTGCTTCAGTCATGTCCAACTTTTTGTGACCCTATGGACTGTGGCCCTCCAGGCCCCTCTGTCCATGAGATTCTCCAGGCAGGAATACTGGAGTGGGTTGACATGCCCTCCTCCAGGGAATCTTCCCTAACCAGGGATCAAACCTGTATCTCCTGCAATTCTTGCATTGCAGGTGGACTCTTTACCACTGAGCCACCAGGGAAGCCCATACCCATTAACTGCTGCTGCTGCTAAGTCGCTTCAGTCATGTCCGACTCTGTGCGAACCCAGAGACAGCAGCCCACCAGGCTTCCCCGTCCCTGGGATTCTCCAGGCAAGAACACTGGAGTGGGTTGCCATTTCCTTCTACAATGCATGAAAGTGAAAAGTGAAGTCGCTCAGTCGTTCCCAACTCTTAGCAACCCCATGGACTGCAGCCTACCAGGCTCCTCTGACAATGGATTTTCCAGGCAACAGTACTGAAGTGGGGTGCCACTGCCTTCTCCGATACCCATTAACAGCTACTCTCAACTTCCCCCACCATCTCCCACCTCAGCTTACTCTACTCCCAACAAGAAGCAAAAACCTACTTTCTGTCTCTATGGGTTTGCCTATTTTGGACATTTTATATAAATTGGATCATATAATATATGATCCTTTGCACTCATCTTCTTTCACTTAGCATAAGATTAACCACACTGTAGCATGTATCTGTATCTAATTTACTTTTACTGATGAATGGTATTTCATTGTATGGATATACAGAGTTTTATTTATATATCAAGCAATAGACATTTGGGCTGTTTCCACATTTTGGATATTATGGATAATGTTGCTATAAACATTTATGTATAGGTTTTTGGAAGGACATAAGTTTTCATTTCACTACTCATACATCTTGAATTTTCCACATTTCTTTGCTTTACTGCCTTTCTCTATCTCTCTGTCTCTTTCTTTCTCAACTGCAATTACTTTGGGCCTATCTTTGGTGAGAAAGCCACATCTTTAGTTCATTCACCCTATTGTGTAACTTGTAAAGATACAGCAGGTGTCACCTTAGCCGATATAGATTTTTTGCCACTTTACTTTTTTAATTGAAGGATAATTGTTTTACAGAATTTTCTGGTTTTCTGTCATACATCAACAAGAATCAGTCATAAGTACATTCAAGTCCCCTCCCTCATGAAACTCTGTCACTTCTCCCTCCCATGCCACCCTTTTAGATTGTCACAGAGCCCCTGTTTGAGTTCCCTGAGTCATACAGCAAATTCCTATAGGCTAGCTATTTTACATATGGTATTGTAAATTTTAATGTTACTCTTTCCATACATTTCACACTCTCCCTCCTCCCCTCCCACCATGTCCATAGGTCAGTGCTCAATGCCTGTTTCTCCATTTCTGCCCTGAAAATTAATTCATCAGTACCGTCATTCTAGATTCCATATATATGCATCAGTGTATTATACATATATGTATTATATATATATATATATATATAATGTGTATATATACATATATATGTATATGTATACATATAATATACATTCAATATATACACACACTATATGTTTATGTGTATATGTATATATATGTATATATGTATAATATACATATGATATATATATGTATTATATATATGTATATGTCTCTTTCTGACTTTGTATAATAGGCTCTAGGTTTATGCACCTCATAAAAACTGACTCAAATGTGTCCCTTTTTATGGCTGAATATTCCATTATATGTATGTACCACAGCTTCTTTATCCATTCATTTGTCAATGGACATCTAGGTTGCTTCCATGTTCCAGCTATTGTAAATAGATTTGCAATGTGTCTTTTTTTTAATTTTGTCTTCTTTAGGGTACATGCCTAGGAGTGGGATTGCTGGGTCATATGGTGGTTTTATTCCTAGCTTTTTAAGGAATCACATACCATCCTCCATAGTTGCTGTAACAATTTACATTCCCATCAACAATCAAAGTGGGTTGCCTTTTCTCCACATCCTCTCCAACCTTTACTGTTTGTGGACTTTTTGATGATGGCCATTCTGACTGGTGTGAGGTGGCATCTCATTGTAGCTTTGATTTGCATTTCTCTAATAATGAGTGACGTTGAGCATCTTTTCATGTGTTCGTTAGCCATCTGTATGTCTTCTTTGGAGAAACGTATGTTTAGCTCTTTTACCCACTTTTTTATTGGATTGTTTGTTTTTCCGGTATTGAGCTGTATGAGCTAATTGTGTATTTTGTAAATTAATTCTTTGACAGTTTTTCTTTGCTATTATTTTCTTACATTCTGAGGGTTGTTTTTTCACCTTGTTTGTAGCTTCCTTTGCTGTGCAAAAGCTTTTAAGTTTAATTAGGTCCCACTTGTTCATTTATTTATTTTTATTTCTATTACTCTAGGAAGTGGGTCATAGAAGATTTTGCTTTATGTCATCGAGTGTTCTGCCTATGTTTTCCTCTAAGAGTTTTATGGGTTATGGTCTTACATTAAGGTCTTTAATCCCTTTTGAGTTGTTTTTGTGTATGGTGTCAAGAAGTGTTCTAATTTCCTTCTTTGGCATATAGCTGTCCAGTTTACCCATCACTGCATATCAAAGAGGCTATCTTTTCCCCATTGTATATTCTTGTCTCCTTTGTAAAACATAAGGTACCCATACGTGTTTGGGCTTATCTCTGCCTCTCTATCTTGTCCCACTGGTCTATATTTCTCTTTTTGTGCCAGTACCATACTGTTTTGGTGACTGTAGCTTTGTAATATAGTCTGAAGTCAAGAAGATTAATTCCTCAAGCTCCATTCTTCTTTCTCAAGTCTGCTTTGGCTATTTAGGGTCTTTTGTTTCCATATGAATTGTGAAATGTTTTGTTCTAGTTCTGTGAAGAATGCCATTGTTATTTTGATAGGGATCACACTGAATCTGTAGATTGCATTTGGTAGTATAGTCATTTTCACAATATCAATTCTTCCTACCCAGGAGTATGAAATATCTCCCCATCTATTTATGTCAAATTTGATTTTTTTCATCAGTGTCTTATACTCTTCTGCTTATACTTATTTTGTCTCCTTAGGTAAGTTTATTCCTAGATATTTTATTTCTTTGTTGCAATGGTGAGATTGATTCCTTAATTTCTCTTTCTAATTTTTCATCATTAGTATATAGCAATGCAAGTGATGTCCGTGTATTGACCTTGTATCCCACGACACTGCTGAATTCACAGACTAACTCTAGTAATTTTTCTGATAGTTTCTTTGGGTTTTCTATGTATAGTATCATGTCATCTGCAAAAAGTGAGAGAGCTTTACTTCTTTTCTGACATTGATTCTTTTATTTCTTTTTCTTCACCAACTGTCATAACTAGGACTTCCAAAACTATGTTGAATAACAGCAGTGAGAGTGGGCACTCTTGTTTTGTTCCATATCTTAGAGGGAATGCTTTTACTTTTTCACCATTGAGAATAACAATTTCTATGGGTTTGTCATATAAGCCCATATAGATTTTAACAATATGCTACAATGGTTGTAAATTCTTTTAGAAACTCTCAACTGCAAAACAGCTTGGTTAAATATAGCCACCATGATGTTTATTAGGTCCCCAAATTTATTCAGTTTTGTACTAACTGATCAAAATCTACTCCTTTCCTGCACCTCAAAGATCCTGGTAACTACCATTCTACCCTGTAAGTTTTATCCATTTTTTAAGATTCATCACATAAGATTCCACAGTATTTATCTTTCTATGTCTGACTTATTTTCACCTAGCATAATGTCCTCAAGTTCCACCCAAGTTCTTCCAAATACCAAGATTTTCTCCTTTTATTTGGGTGAATAATATTAGTCTGTATGTATGTGTGTGTGTGTGTGATGTTTTCATTATCCATTCATCTACCAGTGGACCTTTAGGTTGTTTACATGACTTGAGTAGTGTAAATAATGCTGAAATAAACATGGGGGTGCAGATATACCTTTGCAATAGTGAGTTTATTTTCTTTGGATATATACCCAGAAGTGGGATTGCTGGATCATATGGTAGTTTTATGTTTAGGTTTTTGAAGAGTTACCATATTGTTTTCCATAGGGGCTATACCAATTTATATTCACGTTAACAGTGTACAAAGGATTTCCTTTTCTTCACACCCTTGCCAACACTTGTTATTTCTTTTCTATTTGATAATGGCCATTCTAACACATGTGTAGTGATGTCTAACTGAGGTTTCAAATTGTTTTGAGTTGATAATTTGATAATGCGTTGAGTTGAGTTGATAATCAGTGATGTTGACAATCTTTTCATGTACCTATTGGCCATTTGCATGTCTTCTTTAGAAAAGTAACTGTGAGGTCTTCTGCCTACTTTTTAGTTAGGTTCTTTGTTTTTCTGAAATTGACTTGTCTGAGTTCCTCAAATATTTTAGATATTAACCTCTTAAAGAGATGGCAAGAATACACAGAAGAACTGTACAAAAAAGATCTTCACAACCCAGATAATCACGATGGTGTGATCACTCACCTAGAGCCAGACATCCTGGAATGTGAAGTCAAATGGGCCTTAGAAAGCATCAGTACGAACAAAGCTAGTGGAGGTGATGGAATTACAGTTGAGCTATTTCAAATCCTGAAATATGATGCTGTGAAAGTGCTGCACTCAATATGCCAGAAAATTTGGAAAACTCAGCAGTGGCCACAGGATTGGAAAAGGTCAGTTTTCATTCCAATCCCAAAGAAAGGCAATGCCAAAGAATGCTCAAACTACCGTACAGTTACACTCATCTCACACACTAGTAAAGTAATGCTCAAAATTCTCCAAGCCAGGCTTCAGCAATATGTGAACGATGAACTTCCTGATGTTCAAGCTGGTTTTAGAAAAGGCAGAGGAACCAGAGATCCAATTGCCAACATTGGTTGGATCATGGAAAAAGCAAGAGAGTTCCAGAAAAACATCTATTTCTGCTTTATTGACTATGCCAAAGCCTTTGACTGTGTGGATCACAATAAACTGTGGACAATTCTGAAAGAGATGGGAATACCAGACCACCTGATCTGCCTCTTGAGAAATTTGTATGCAGGTCAGGAAGCAACAGTTAGAACTGGACATGGAACAACAGACTGGTTCCAAATAGGAAAAGGAGTTTGTCAAGGCCGTATATTGTCACCATGTTTATTTAACTTATATGCAGACTACATCATGAGAAACACTGGACTGGAAGAAACACAAGCTGGAATCAAGATTGCCAGGAGAAATATCAATAACCTCAGATATGCAGATGACACCACCCTTATGGCAGAAAGTGAAGAGGAACTAAAAAGCCTCTTGATGAATGTGAAAGTGGAGAGTGAAAAAGTTGGCTTAAAGTTCAACATTCAGAAAACGAAGATCATGGCATCCGGTCCCATCACTTCATGGGAAATAGATGGGGAAATAGTGGAAACAGTGTCAGACTTTATTTTTCTGGGCTCCAAAATCACTACAGATGGTGACTGCAGCCATGCAATTAAAAGACGCTTACTCTTGGAAGAAAAGTTTTGACCAACCCAGATAGCATATTCAAAAGCAGAGACATTACTTTGCCAACAAAGGTTCATCTAGTCAAGGCTATGGTTTTTCTTGTGGTCATGTATGGATGTGAGAGTTGGACTGTGAAGAAGGCTGAGTGCCAAAGAATTGATGCTTTTGAACTGTGGTGTTGGAGAAGACTCTTGAGAGTCCCTTGGACTGCAAGGAGATCCAACTAGTCCATTATGAAGGAGATCAGCCCTGGATTTCTTTGGAAGGAATGATGCTAAAGCTGAAACTCCAGTACTTTGGCCACCTCATACGAAGAGTTGACTCATGGGCAAAGACCCTGATGCTGGGAGGGATTGGGGGCAGGAGGAGAAGGGGACGACAGAGGATGAGATGGCTGGATGGCATCACTGACTCGATGGACGTGAGTCTCAGTGAACTCCAGGAGTTGGTGATGGACAGGGAGGCCTGGCGTGCTGCAATTCATGGGGTCACAAATAGTCGGACATGACTGAGCCACTGATCTGATCTGAACCTCTTACCTGATATTGGGTTGTAAATATTTCTCCCTTTCTGGACAGTACCTTCTCATTTTGTTGATTTGTTGTACAAAAGCTTTCTAGTTTGATGTAGTTGTACTTGTTTACTTTTGCTTTTGTTGCCTGTGCTTTTGGTGTAATATCAAAAACTTATTGCCAAGACCAGTGTCAAAGAGTATTTTCCCTATATTTTCTTCTAAGTCTTAAATTTTAGTCTTTTTTTTTTTCAGTTGAAATTTTCTTTTAATTAAAGACCCAAGGGACAGTAAGCTCCTGTGTGTTACAGTATATAACATATGGCTCTTATACAGAGTAAAACAGACACCAGGGAGTCGAGTGTTTATACCAGCGCTAGACTCTTCCTGTAGAAGGCAAAAAGTGAGGCCGTCTGTGAGAGAACTTCAGTCAATTTATTTATTTCAGATCTCTCTAGGATGAGTTCAGAACTGTAGCAGTGCAGGTGGTTTAAGGGAAATAACCTCACGTGTAATTACATGATTACAACACTAATCATCTAAGTCACCCCAAGAATATTAAAATGCTTGAATCCTGGCTCCACAGTGGGAACAAGTTTCTGATTTTCAAAGGAAAATACTGTCTCAGAAGTTTTGGTGTCTGCTAAAATAAAAACACAAACTACTTGAAAACAACACTTCTTGGTGGAAGAGCACTCATTGCACAGAAGGTGGAGCATCAGTCTTCCAACCAATCCTGACATTCCATGGACTTGGACATACTGGGCCCCATGTATATAAATCAAGATGGGTTGATGCTCCTTTCTCAACATCATGGGTTTGTCTTTTTTGTAGTAAATAATTTACTTTTATCATTCAAAACCCATGTTCTTCATATGTAATAGGGTATACGATATTGAGGATATTATAGTATAGTGGTAGTTGAAAACTATTGCCGTCATTATTTATGTGCTTAATTTAAGATATATTAGGTAGCTATTCCAAAACGATGCCTTACAGATGTGCTTGGGAGGAGACTGCAGGGGAGAGAGTGGCAGCCGTCCCGGATTTCAGAGAGTTCCACATCCTTCAGATCAGTTACTGAAAACATCATGAAACGTATTTTGAAAACTCATTATCTGCCCTACTTTATCTTACTTACTTTTTTGTATGTGTTTGAAGACAGAAGTTAATTGGTGAGTTTTGAGGCTCTATTTAAAAGTTTAGTAGGACTGACGTTTTTATGAAGTCTGTATAAGGAGCATATGATGAGAAGTACTGTGCTCAAATTTTACATGAAATATTTTACTGCTACTTTCCTTTGCAAATTCTGTATTTCCACCAAATGATTAAGTCTACCAAAGAACTTACTGCATGTAAAGATATATTACAATCTCCATGCCAGTAAAGGGAATCCTAAATTTTAGTCTTTAATCCATTTCAAGTTTTGTGAATAGTATAAGATAGAGGCTCAAATTGATTCTTTATATTTGAATATCCAGTTTACCATAACCATTTTTTGAACAGACTACCTTTCCCCCATTGAGTATTCTTGAAAAACTGAGGAAGTAGTGGTCTCAATTCACTCTTCCTTTCCACGCAAGTGGAACTCTTTCTAGCTATGGAGTTCCTTCTTGGTGCTGAGCAATGTCAGGTTGGCAATCAGATGATATACACAAAATTAAGTTATTATCTTTCCTTTTTTATGTGATTGTTCTAAAAATTTTCGTTCTACTGTACTGCTGCCAAAGTTTCATAATTGGACTCCAGAACTCTCCCAGACAGGTTTTTTTCTTAGTGGGTGTGTCTAATTGTAAGTCTTTGTGGAGGGATGGATGCTGGGATCTCCTATTCAACCAACTTGGTGGCATCACTCCCTTAGGGAAGATCATTAAAAACCATAGTAATGGTGTACATAAAGACTAAATGAGAAATGGCTAGGTCCTTCTGAACAATACTAACTTCATAAATAATGAGATGATATTTGACACAGATCAGCCTTTCAGGCCAAATACTGATTTTGTTATTGTATTTACTTATTTAGTCCCCCTAAATTCTATAGTTGTGCTGTGTATATTAATCGCTCAGTTGTGTCTGACTCTGTGAACCCATCGACTATAGCCCCCTAGGCTCCTCTGTCCATAGGATTCTCCAGGAAAGAATACTAGAGTGGGTTGCCATTCTGTTCTCTAGGGGATTTTCCTGACCCAGAGATGGAACCCAGGTCTCTGGAGTTGGAGACAGATTCTTTACCATCTGAGCCACCAAGGAAGCCCTACAGTTGTGATTAGTGATGCTATTTCCACAAATATAATACAGACAGAAATATATGCATGAATAGTCAAATGGATTTAAAATAAAATGCTTAAAATCAATTAACAGGACTTTAGAATAACACACTCCACTGTATTAAGCATATTTTCAATAATTTATCATCCATGTTATAAATTTACATGTGTCATACTAAGATTCCATATTGTTCAGAGAAAATGATAAAACTAATTACAAAATGCGTGTGACAACTATATCTCCAAGATATACCATGAACTAAATAAAAACAGAAGATAGAAGGCATTCAAAACTACCAGGCCATAAGACTGAACTGCCAGGTCCTAGTTGATTTTAGGTACAATGCACATTTCTATTTTCAAACAGAGAATAAAAAATCAACTATTCATTTAATAATAAGAGTATGTGATTGAAAAGGCATGCTGACAAAGCCACTTCTTTATGGAAATGGGAAAGGTAAAATAGTATTTTTTTTAATCCACATAGGAAATAAACTACATCAAGCAATGATCTCTGCTAATAAGACCTCACAGATTTCAATAATCTTTTTCATAACGTGCATTTAATGAACAGAAGGTAAAGGAATAACAATGCTGATGAAGTTGAGTCACATCCAACTGAATTAAGGTAAAGAGAACAAACTTCATATATTAAAAGTAAAAGTTGAGCCTTACTATTTTTCAAGTCAACTCATGATGGAGTGATTTGGAAGTTATTTGAGGATAGACATTTTCATATAATCACAGCTGGCTTTCAATAATGTCTCAGGGACACACATATTATGGTGTGGATCTTATGATTTCAGGTAATTTATGATTACTTACAACTGAGTGATAAGTATTCAAATTGTGGGTTTGCTAGCATGTGTTAAGGGACATGAACTGCTTGCTGTCTATTGACTCCCTCTTGAGGTATAATATATGGATAACTGACTTCAGAAGCTGTATGAATCCATATATCTATTCCAAAGAATACTTTCTTGACAGGAAACTCATGGAAAGGCTCCATTCCTTTTAATAGGTGCCACCTTCTTTTATCTAACCTAGAAGTATTGGGATGGGGGGGGGGGGTGCCGTATAGATGAATGGGGATAGATATAGGAAATGAGGGCACAAAAATCATTAATTACTTTAGACTTAATGGGGAAAAGTTCAATAATACTGAATAAAAGGATACCCTAAAGAGCTTTTGATGAAAAATTGGTAAAATTTTCTTTGAGTGGTAAAAGTATAACTACTATTATGTTAAAATACAGTTTTAAAAATTTTAATGAGACATTTAAAAATTCTAAGATATAGTAAAAACATAGCTAAGAAAGATTTCTACTGGCTATAATTTATATAATGTCAGTTGTCACTGTACAATAGGGGAAATCTTACAGTTTTTAATTAGACAATGAAGGTAATCAAATACTTCATAGATTCACAAACACAGAGGCTGAAAAAAAATTCTAATGTGAACGTAATGTGATTTAATTTTTTAAACAAAGCATCTTTCATAAAACAAACTTTTTCATTTTACCTTATCTGGAAACAATTTAGAGCCACTGGAGTACCTACTAGGCTTTTAGAACAATCTGGAAGTCAAGTAATAAGTTCCTACTAACTCAGGTCACTAAGTAAGAGGGAAGTTGTGACCTTATGTATATAAAAAGTGAGATACTTTATTCTGTTCATCAGGATCACTTAACAACATGTGTTCAGCACCTGCTGAATATTGTGGGGATGAGAACATTTAAAAAGGGCTTTTAGGCTTCTACCAAATTTGTAAAAAAATGAAAGAAGATTGGAATGGATTAATAATTATTATCATGATAATAACAGCTAATGTGCTAGTTTTGAATTAGGAACTCTGCATTACATTAATACATTCAATTCTGATTACAATTTGGTGATATACAAGCTATTATTAACTACACTTTACAAAACAGGAAACTAAGACAAAAAAAGCAAAGGAAATTCAATAATTCAGGTACGGTATTTATCTTAGGGCCTGACACAAAAATAGTCAATAAATATACAACTAATATAATAATTAATGCTTCCCAAGGTCACAAAAATAAGCTATTAGAAATACTCAACACTAGATTGATTCTGGATCCTGTACATTTAATTCAGGTCTATGGAGATGAGCTGCCTAGCAATAGTTAAATATTTTACATAAAAATGTTACTATCCAAGAAAGAGCTTTACCATTTTACTGCACAGGGTCCAGCTACAGCAGGGATCAGAAGCCAGTGTTTTATCTGCAGAAATATGCTGAGGAATGCTAAGAAGACTTTTGGTTTAAAGAAGTCAAAGGAAGAACAATTTCTTCAGATAGGAAGACCTTCTTCAAAGAGAGAAGAAATACAGCTCCACCCACCAGAACACCAACACAAGCTTCTCTAACCAGGAAACCTTGACAAGCCACCTGTACAAACCCACACAGAGTGAGGAAACACCACAATAAAGAGAACTCCACAAACTGCCAGAATACAGAAAGGACACCCCAAACTCAGCAATTTAAACAAGATGAAGAGACAGAGGAATACCCAGCAGAAAAAGGAACAGGATAAATGCCCACCAAACCAAACAAAAGAGGAAGAGATAGGGAATCTACCTGATAAAGAATTCCGAATAATGATAGTGAAATTGATCCAAAATGTTGAAATCAAAATGGAAACAAAGATAAACAGCCTGGAGACAAAGATTGAGAAGATGCAAGAAAGGTTTAACAGGGACCTAGAAGAAATAAAAGAGAGTAAATATATAATGAATAATGTAATAAATGAAATTAAAAACACTCTGGAGGCAACAAATAGTAGAATAACAGAGGCAGAAGATAGGATTAGTGGATTAGAAGATATAATGGTAGAAATAAATGAATCAGAGAGGATAAAAGAAAAATGAATTAACAGAAATGAGGACAATCTTAGAGACCTCCAGGACAATATTAAATGCTACAACGTTCGAATCATAGGGGTCCCAGAAGAAGAAGACAAAAAGAAAGACCATGAGAAAATACTTGAGGAGATAATAGTTGAAAACTTCCCTAAAATGGGGAAGGAAATAATCACCCAAGTCCAAGAAACCCAGAGAGTCCCAAACAGGAAAAACCCAAGGCGAAACACCCCAAGACACATATTAATCAAATTAACAAAGATCAAACACAAAGAACAAATATTAAAAGCAGCAAGGGAAAAACAACAAATAACACACAAGGGAATTCCCATAAGGATAACAGCTGATCTTTCAACAGAAACTCTTCAAGCCAGGAGGGAATGGCAAGACATACTTAAACGATGAAAGAAAATAACCTACAGCCCAGATTATTGTACCCAGCAAGGATCTCATTCAAATATGAGGGAGAAATCAAAAGCTTTTAAGACAAGCAAAAGCTGAGAGAATTCAGCACCATCAAACCAGCTCTCCAATAAATACTAAAGGATATTCTATAGACAGGAAACACAAAAACAGTATATAAAATTGAACTCAAAACAATAAAGTAAATGGCAACGGGATCATACTTATCAGTAATTACCTTAAACGTAAATGGGTTGAATGCCCCAAACAAAAGACAAAGACTGGCTGAATGGAAACAAAAACAAGACCCCTACATATGTTGTCTACAAGAGACCCACCTCAAAACAGGGGACACATACAGACTGAAAGTGAAGGGATGGAAAAAGATTTTCCATGCAAATAGGGACTAAAAGAAAGCAGGAGTAGCAATACTTATGTCAGATAAAATAGACTTTAAAACAAAGGCTGTGAAAAGAGACAAAGATCGTCACTACATAATGATCAAAGGATCAATCCAAGAAGAAGATATAACAATTATAAATATATATGCACCCAACACGGGAGCGCCACAATATGTAAGGCAAATGTTAACAAGTATGAAAGGAGAAATTAACAATAACACAATAATAGTGGGAGACTTTAATACCCCACTCACACCTATGGATAGATCAACTAAACAGAAAATTAACAAGGAAACACAAACTTTAAATGATACAATAGACCAGTTAGACCTAATTGATATCTATAGGACATTTCATCCCAAAACAATGAATTTCACCTCTTTCTCAATGCACATGGAAACTTCTCCAGGATAGATCACATCCTGGGCCATAAAACTAGCCTTGGTAAATTCAAAAAAATTGAAATCATTCCAAGCATCTTTTCTGACCAAAATGAAGTAAGATTAGATCTCAATTACAGAAAAAAACTATTAAAAATCCCAACATATGGAGGCTGAACAACACGCTGCTGAATAACCAACAAATCACAGAAGAAATCAAAAAAGAAATCAAAATTTGCATAGAAACTAATGAAAATGAAAACACAACAACCCAAAACCTATGGGACACTGTAAAAGCAGTCCTAAGGGGAAAGTTCATAGCAATACAGGCATACCTCAAGAAACAAGAAAAAAGTCAAATAAATAACCTAATTCTACACCTAAAGCAACTAGAAAAGGAAGAAATGAAGAACACCAGGGTTAGTAGAAGTAAAGAAATCTTAAAAATTAGGGCAGAAATAAATGCAAAAGAAACAAAAGAGACCATAGCAAAAATTAACAAAGCCAAAAGCTGGTTCTTTGAAAGGATAAATAAAATTGACAAACCATTAGCCAGACTCATCAAGAAACAAAGGGAAAGAATCAAATCAATAAAATTAGAAATGAAAATGGAGAGATCACAAGAGACAACACAGAAATACAAAGGATCATAAGAGACTACTATCAACAGTTATATACCAATAAAATGGACAACGTGGAAGAAATGGACAAATTCTTATAAAAATACAACTTTCCAAAACTCGACCAGGAAGAAATAGAAAATCTTAACAGACCCATCACAAGCATGGAAATTGAAACTGTAATCAAAAATCTTTCAGCAAACAAAAGCCCAGGTCCAGACGGCTTACAGCTTAATTCTACCAAAATTTAGAGAAGAGCTAACACCTATCCTGCTCAAACTCTTCCAGAAAATTGCAGAGGAAGGTAAACTTCCAAACTCATTCTATGAGGCTGCCATCACCCTAATACCAAAATCTGACAAAGATCCCACAAAAAAAGAAAACTACAGGCCAATATCACTATGAACACAGATGCAAAAATCCTTAACAAAATTCTAGCAATCAGAATCCAACAACACATTAAAAAGATCATACACCATGACCAAGTGCGCTTTATCCCAGGGATGCAAGGATTCTTCAATATCCGCAAATCAATCAATGTAATACACCACATTAACAAATTGAAAAATAAAAACCATATGATTATCTCAATAGATGCAGAGAAAGCCTTTGACAAAATTCAACATCCATTTATGATAAAAACTCTCCAGAAAGCAGGAATAGAAGGAACATACCTCAACATAATAAAAGCTATATATGACAAACCCACAGCAAACGTTATCCTCAATGGTGAAAAATTGAAAGCAGTTCCTCTAAAGTCAGGAACAAGACAAGGGTGCCCACTTTCACCATTACTATTCAAAATAGTTTTGGAAGTTTTGGCTACAGCAATCAGAGCAGAAAAAGAAATAAAAGGAATCCAAATTGCAAAAGAAGAAATAAAACTCTCACTATTTGCAGATGACATGATCCTCTACATAGAAAACCCTAAATACTCCACCAGAAAATTACTAGAACTAATCAATGATTATAGTAAAGTTGCAGGATATAAAATCAACACACAGAAATCCCTTGCATTCCTATACACTAATAATGAGAAAACAGAAAGAGAAATTAAGGAAACAATTCCATTCACCATTGCAACAGAAAGAATAAAATACTTAGGAATATATCTACCTAAAGAAACTAAAGACCTATATATAGAAAACTATAAAACACTGGTGAAAGAAATCAAAGAGGACACTAATAGATGGAGAAATATACCATGTTCATGGATTCGAAGAATCAATATAGTGAAAATGAGTATACTACCCAAAGCAATTTATAGATTCAATGCAATCCCTATCAAGCTACCAATGGTATTCTTCACAGAGCTAGAACAAATAATTTCACAATTTGTATGGAAATACAAAACACCTCGAATAGCCAAAGCTATCTTGAGAAAGAAGAATGGAACCGGAGGAATCAACCTACCTGACTTCAGGCTCTATTACAAAGCCACAGTTATCAAGACAGTATGGTACTGGCACAAAGACAGAAATATTGATCAATGGAACAAAATAGAAAGTCCAGAGATAAATCCACGCGCAAATGAACACCTTATCTTTGACAAAGGAGGCAATAATATACAGTGGATTGAAGACAATCTCTTTAACAAGTGGTGCTGGGAAAACTGGTCAACCACTTGTAAAAGAATGAAACTAGAACACTTTCTAACGCCATACACAAAAATAAACTCAAAATGGATTAAAGATCTCAATGTAAGACCAGAAACTATAAAACTCCTAGAGGAGCACATAGGCAAAACACTCTCCGACATACATCACAGCAGGGTCCTCTATGACCCATCTCCCAGAATATTGGAAATAAAAGCAAAAATAAACAAATGGGACCTAATTAAACTTAAAAGCTTCTGCACAACAAAGGAAACTATTAGCAAGGTGAAAAGGCAGCCTTCAGAATGGGAGAAAATAATAGCAAATGAAGCAACTGACAAACATCTAATCTCAAAAATATACAAGAAACTCCTACAGCTCAACTCCAGAAAAATAAATGGCCCAATCAAAAAATGGGCCAAAGAACTAAATAGACATTTCTCCAAAGAAGACATACAGATGGCTAACAAACACATGAAAAGATGCTCAACATCACTCATTATCAGAGAAATGCAAATCAAAACCATTTCACGCCAGTCAGAATTGCTGCGATCCAAAAGTCTACAAGCAATAAATGCTGGAGAGGGTGTGGAGAAATTGGAACCCTCTTACACTGTTGGTGGGAATGCAAACTAGTACAGCCACTATGGAGAGCAGAGTGGAGATTCCTTAAAAAACTGGAAATTGAACTGCCTTATGATCCAGCAATCCCACTGCTGGGCATACACACTGAGGAAACCAGAAGGGAAAGAGACACGTGTACCCCAATGTTCATCACAGCACTGTTTATAATAGCCAGGACATGGAAGCAACCTAGATGCTCATCAGCAGATGAATGGATAAGAAAGCAGTGGTACATATACACAATGGAGTATTACTCAGCCATTAAAAAGAATACATTTGAATCAGTTCTAATGAGGTGGATGAAACTGGAACCTATTATACAGAGTGAAGTAAGCCAGAAAGAAAAACACCAATACAGTATACTAAAGCATATATATGGAATTTAGAAAGATGGTAACAATAACCCTGTGTACAAGACAGCAAAAGAGACACTGATGTATAGATCAGTCTTGTGGACTCTGTGGGAGAGGGAGAGGGTGGGGAGATTTGGGAGAATGGCATTGAAACATGTGTAATATCATGTATGAGACGAGTCGCCAGTCCAGGTTCGATGCACGATGCTGGATGCTTGGGGCTGGTGCACTGGGATGGCCCAGAGGGAGGGTATGGGGAGGGAGGAGGGAGGAGGGCTCAGGATGGGGAGCATGGGTATACCTGCGGTGAATTCATTTCGATGTTGGGCAAAACTAATACAACATTGTAAAGTTTAAAAATTAAATAAAATTTTAAAAAATGTTACTATCCTTCATATACTTTCAAATGTCAGTATGATTAAAGGGAAAAGTTATATTTATTTTAATAAAGCCAAGGGAAAGTTTACTAGATAAGCAGAGTTATAGAGGAATTCAGCCTAATATCTTATATATGTGCTTTCCTTATTGCGATACTATTATGGACTGGTTCCAATTTGGGAAAGGAATATGTCAAGACTGTATATTGTCAACATGTTTATTTAATTTATGTACAGGGTACATCATGTAAAATCCTGAACTGGATGAAACACAAGCTGGAATCAAGACTGCAGGGAGAAATATCAATAAGCTCAGATACACAGATGACACCACTCTTATGGCATAAAGCAAAGAAGAACTAAAGAGCTTCTTGATGAAAGTGAAAAGAGGAGAGTGAAAAAGCTGGTTTAAAACTCAACAGTCAGAAAACTAAGATCATGGCATCCAGTCCCATGACTTCATGGCAAATAGATGGGGAAACAATGCAAACAGTGAGAGACTTTATTATTTGGTGCTACAAAATCACTGCAGATGGTGACTGCAGCCATGAAATTAAAAGATGCTGCTCCTTTGAAGAAAAGTTATGACCAACCTAGACGGCATATTAAAAAGCAGGGACGTTACTTTGCTCACAATGGTCTGTCTAGTCAAAGCTATGGTTTTTCAAGTAATCATGTATAGGTATGTATAGATGTGAGATTTGGCCAGTCCAGCTTTGATGCATGATACAGGATGCTTGGGGCTGGTGCACTGGGATGACCCAGAGGGATGGTATGGTGAGGGAGGTGGGAGGGTGGTTTAGGATGGGGAACACGTGTACACCCGTGGCGGATTCATGTTAATGTATGGCAAAACCAATACAATATTGTAAAGTCATTAGCCTCCAATTAAAATAAATAAATTTATATTTTAACAAAAGCTGAGTGCTGAAGAATTGATGCTTTTGAACTGTGGTGCTGGAGAAGACACTTGAGAGTCCCTTGGACTGCAAGAAAAGCAAAGCAGTAAATCCTAAAGGAAATCAGTCCTGAATATTCATTGGAACAACTTAGGCTGCAGCTGAAACTCCAACAGTTTGGCCACCTGATGTGAAGAACTGACTCATTGGAAAAGATCCTAATGCTGGGAAAGACAGAAGGCAGGAAGAGACGGGGATGATAGAGGATGAGATTAGATGGCATCACTAATTCAATGGACATGATTTTGAGAAAGCTCTGGGAGTAGGTGATAGACAGGGAAGCCTGGCGCACTGCAGTCCATGAGGTCGCAAAGAATCAGACATGACTGAGTGACCGAAATGAACTAGTATTATTTCCCAAAGCTCTGAGGTTTTGAATCACTCTGACCTGGATACTTTAGGTCATTCTGCCTCTCATATGCTATCTTTTGGCAACAGTTTAATGGTACAACTACACTTTTACAGCATAATTATGCTTTAGAAATAAAATATTTTCTGAAGTACAGTGTAATGATTACATGTGCATGACCTGTTAGCTATCACAGATACATCAGTAAGACTTGAAAAAAAGAGATAGAAGAGATAGATTTGAAGAAAACAATAAAGGAAAAATATGCAAGGCTTTCTGATTATATATGGAGTATTAAAGTAGTAAAATTTGTTTAAAGATAACTTCCACAAACCCACAGCAAACATCATTCTAAGTGGTGAAAAACTGAAAGCATTCCCTCTAACATTGTGAATAAGACAAGGATGCCCACTCTCACCACTATTATTCAACACAGTTTTGGAAGCCCAAGCCATGGCAATCAGAGAAGAAAAAAAATAAAAGTAATTCAGGAAAAGGAGGAAAACTGTCACTGTTTGCAGATGACATGACATACAAAGAAAATCCAAACATGCTACCAGAAAACTACTTGAGTTCATCAGTGAATTTGGTAAAGTTGTAGGATACACAATCAAGAAATAGAAATCTCTTGCATTCCTGCTGCTGCTGCTAAGTTGCTTCAGTCGTGTCTGACTCTGTGCAACCCCATAGACGGCAGCCCACCAGGCTTCCCCTTCCCTGGGATTCTCCAGGCAAGAACACTGGAGTGGGTTGCCATTTCCTTCTCTAAAACCTAACCAGGCCTACTTCCATGGCCCCAGCTCTTGCCCTCAGCAATGGTTCACACCCTGAAGAGTGGCTTCTCTCTGGATCCTGACAAATCCACCTCTTATCAGTTTGTCTGTCAATGAATATTTGCAATGAGACATCAGAGCCTGAGTTTCATTAGTTTTGGCTGGGCTTGAGTCCCGGGAGAGAGCTGAAGGACAGGAGGAAAAAGCAGTGGGAAAAATGTGCCAAGGCTTCATAGCCTGCCGGAAAATTGGCTAAATATCTGACCGGTGCTCACAATTTCAATGGTCTGATCCTTGGCACAGAGAAGAGATAGGACAGAAGTTAGTATATTGAATTCCTATATACTAACAATGAAAAATCAGTAAGAGACATAAATGAAACAATTCCACCACATAAAACAGAATAAAAATACCTAGAAATAAATCTACCTAATGAGTCAAACGACCTGCACTCAAAAAACTATACTGATGAAAGAAGTCAAAGATGATACAACAGATGGAGAGATATACCAAGTTCTTAGATTATAAGAATCAATACTGTTAAAATGACTATACTACACAAAGCAATCTACAGATTCAATCCAATCCCTATCAAATAGTAATGGTATTTTTTGCAGATTTAGGGAAAAAAAAATTAATTTGCATGGAACACAAAAGACCACGAAGATCAAAAGCAATCTTGCGAAAGAAAAATGTAACCGGAGGAATCAGGCTCCCTGACTTCACACTAACAACAAAGCTACAGTACTCAAAACTGTATGGCACTGGTACAAAAACAGAAATATGGCTCAATGAAACAGGATAAAAAGCCCAGGGATTAATCCACACACCTACGGTTACTGAGTCTATGACAGAGGAGGAAAGAATATGCAATGGAGAAAAGAAAGGCTCTTTAACAAGTGGTGCTTGGACAACCTGACAACTACATGTAAAAGAAAGAAATTAGAATACTACCTAACACAATACACAAATGGATGAAAGACACAAATACAAAACGAGATACTAAAAAAACTCTTAAAGGAAAACAGGCAGAATACTTTTTGATGTAAGTTGCATGAAGATCTTTTCTGATCCACCACTGGAGTAATGAAAATAAAAACAAAAATAAACAAATGGGCCATGAACAAAAAAGCTTTTTTACAGCAAAGGAAGCCATAAACTTAATGAAAAGAGATCCCTCAGAATAAGAGAATATGTATGCTCAGTCACTCAGTTGTGTTGGGCTCTTTGTGACGCCACAGACTATAACCCACCAGACGCCTCCGTCCATGGAATTCTTCTGGAAAGAATACTGGAGCAGGTTGCCATTTCCTACTATAGGGAAGCTTCCCCACTCAAGGATCGAATCTGTGTCTCTTGTGTCTCCTGCACTGGCAGGTAGATTCTTTACCACTGCACCACTTGGGAAGCCCACAATGCAATATTACTCAGATATTGAAAAAAGATAGAAATAACTTCATTTGCAGCAACATGAATGGACCTAGAGATTGTAATACAGAGTGAAGTAAATCAAAGGAAGACAAATTATGATATCACTTATATGTAGAATCTTTTAAAAGGTATAGATTAACTTATCTACAAAATAGAAATAGAGTTTACAGGTGTAGAAAATAAACATTGTTACGAGGGTTTAAGGGAGGCAGGCATAAATGGGAAAATTAGGATTGACATATACACACTACTATATATAGAATTGATAACTAATAAGGACCTACTGTCGGAGAAGGCAATGGCACCCAACTCCAGTACTCTTGCCTGGAAAATCCCATGGACAGAGAAGCCTGAAGTCCATGGGGTTGCTAAGAGTCAGACATGACTGAGCGACTTCAGTTTCACTTTTCACTTTCATGCATTGGAGAAGGAAATGGCAATCCACTCCAGTGTTCTTGCCTGGAGAATCCCAGGGACGGGGGAGCCTGGTGGGCTGCCATCCATGGGGTCACACAGAGTCAGACACGACTGAAGTGACTTAGCAGCAGCAGCAAGGACCTATTGTATAGCACAGGGAACTCTGCTCAATACTCTATAATGGACTGTATGGGAAAAGAATCTAAAAAAGAATGGATATACATAATTGATTTTCTTTGATATACACCTGAAACTAACACAATAATGTATATCAACTACACTCCAGTAAAAATTTAAAAGAGAGGGAGAGATTAAATTGTCCAAGTAAAATGAAAGTTTATCTATCAGTATAAGCTAAAGAAATACGACTTCTAGTTTTACATGGATAAATATTTTAATATACCATATTATAAATTGTATCTTTGTTAAAAAAAAAAAAACTTATTATCTATTGCATGTGTATATCTGTGCTAAGTCACCTCAGTAGTGTCTGATTCTACGACCCTATGGACTGTAGCTCACTAGGCTCCTCTGTCCATGGGATTCTCCAAGTAAGAATACTGAAGTGGGTTGCCACACCCTCTTCCAGGGGATCTTCCCCAGCCAGGGATTGAACCAGCATCATTCATGTCTCCTGCACTGGCAGGCAGGTTCCTTGCCACTAATGCCAACTGGAAAGCCCTGTTATCTGTTACTGATAACTAGTGAAGTGTCTTCATTAACAGTTGCAAGGATATGTTAATTTATTCTTAAAATTATTATACTAGATCAGATACACAGGATGTGGTGAGAAATATCAACAACGTCAGATATGCAGACGACACCACCCTAAAGGCAGAAAGTGAAGAGGAACTAAAGAGCCTTTTGATGAAGGTGAAAGAGGACAGAAAAACTTAAAACTCAACATTCAAAAAACTAAGATCATGGCATCTGATCCCATCACTTCAAGGCAAATAGAAGGGTAAAAAGTGGAAACAGTGACAGATTTCATTTTCTTGGGCTTCAAAATCACTGCAGATGGTGACCACAGTCACAAAGTTAAAAGACTTGTTCCTTGGAAGAAAAGTTGTGATAAACATAGACAGTGTATTGAAAAGCAGAGACATCATTTTGCTGACAAAGTCTGTATAGGCAAAGTTATGGTTTTTCCAGTAGTCATGTATGAATGTGATAGTTGGACCAGAAAGAAGGCTGAGTGCTGAAGAATTGATGCTTTCAAATTATGGTGCTGGAGAAGACATTTGCGAGTCCCTAGAAATGCAAAAAAGCAAAACGGCTGTCTGAGGAGGCCTTACAAATAGCTGTGAAAAGAGAGAAGCAAAAAGCAAAGGAGAAAAGATCTCTATATATGACGTCTACAAGAGACACATATAGACTGAAAGTGAAGGGCTGCAAAAAGATATTTCATGCAAATGGAGACCAAAAGAAAGCAGGAGTAACAATATGCATATCAGATAAAATAGACTTTGAAATAAAGGCTGTGAAAAGAGACAAAGAAGGACACTACATCATGATCAAAGGATCAATCCAAGAAGATATAACAATTACAAATATATATGAACCCAACATAGGAGCATGACAATATGTAAGGAAATGCTAAGAAATATGAAATGGGAAATTAACAGTAATATAATAATAGTAGGAAATTTTAATACCTCACTCACACCTATGCATAGATCAACTAAACAGAAAATTAGCAAGGAAACACAGGCTTTAAATGATACAATGGACCAGTTTAATATAACTGATATCTATAGGACATTTTACCATAAAACAATGAATTTCACATTTTTCTCAAGTGCACACAAACCTTCTCCAGAATAGATCACATCCTGGGCCATATCTAGCCCTGGAAAAGCAAAAAAATATTGAAATCATCTCAAGCATCTTTTCTTATCACAATGCGGTAAGATTAGATGTCTACAACAGGAAAAAAACTATTAAAAATAAAAATATATGGAGGTTAAACAACACATTTCTGAATACCCAACAAACCACAGAAGAAATAAAAAAGGAAATCAAAATATGCATAGAAATGAATGAAAATGAAAACACAACAAGCCAAAATCTATGGGATTCAGTAAAAGCAGTGCTAAGGGGAAGGTTCATAACAATGCAAGTCTACCTCAAGAAACAGGAGAGAAATCAAATAAATAACCTAACTCTAGGCATTAAGTCACTAGAAAAGGAAGAAATTAAGAACCACAGGATTAGTAGAAGGAAATAAATCACAAAAATTAGAGCAGAAATAAATGCAAAAGAAACAAAAGAGACCATAGCAAAAATCAACAAAGCTAAAAGCTGGTTCTTCGAGAAGATAAATAAATTAGACAAACCATTAGCCAGACTCATCAAGAAACAACGGGAGAAGAATCAAATCAACAAAATTAGAAAGGAAAATGGAGAAATCACAACAGACAATACAGAAATACAAAGGATCATAAGAGACTACTATCAACAACTATATGCCAATAAAATGGACAACTTGAAAGAAACGAAAAAATTCTTAGAAAAATATAACTTGCCAAACCTGAATCAGGAAGAAATAGAAAATCTGAACAGACCCATCACAAGCACAGAAATGGAAACTGTAATCAGAAATCTTCCAACAAACAAAAGCCCAGGTCCAGATGGCTTCACAGCTGAATTCTACCAAAAATTTAGAGAAGAGCTAACACCTGTCCTACTCAAACTCTTTCAGAAAACTGAAGAGGAAGGTAAACTTGCAAACTCATTCTAAGAGGCCACAATCACCCTAATACCAAAACCTGACAAAGATGCCACAAAAAAAGAAAACTACAGGCCAATATCATTGATGAACATAGATGCAAAAATCCAAAACAAAATTATAGCAAACAGAATTCAACAACATATTAAAAAGATCATACATCATGACCAAATGGGCTTTATCCCAGGGATGCCAGGATTCTTCAATATTCACAAATCAATCAATGTGATACACCATATTAACAAATTAAAAGATAAAACCCACATGATTAGCTCAATAGATGCAGAGAAAGCCTGTGACAAAATTCAACATCCATTTATGATAAAAACCCTCCAGAAAGCAGGAATAGAAGGAACATACCTCAACATAATAAAAGCCATACATGATAAACCCACACCTAACATTATCCTCAATGGTGGAAAACTGAAAGTTTTTCAAGGATGCCCACTCTCACCACTACTATTCAACATAGTTTTGGAAGTTTGGGTCACAGCAATCAGAGAAGAAAAAGAAATAAAAGGAATCCAGACTGGAAAGGAAGAAGTAAAACTCTCACTGTCTGTAGATGACATGATCCTCTACATAGAAAATCCTAAAGACTCCACCAGAGAAATACTAGAGCTAATAAATGAATATAGTAAAGTTGCAGGATATAAAATTAATACACAGAAATCCCCTGCATTCCTATATACTAACAACGAGAAAAAAGAAAGAGAAATTAAGGAAACAATTCCATTCACCATTGCAATGAAAAAAATAAGATACTTTGGAATAAGTCTACGTAAAGAAATAAAAGACCTATACATAGAAACTGATCAAAGAAATCAAAAAGGACACAAACAGATGGAACAATATAGCATGATCATGGATCGGAAGAATCAATATAGTGAAAATGAGTATACTACCAAAAGAAACACTACCTGGAGGGAAAGTTACGACCAAGCTAGACAGCATATTAAAAAGCAGAGACATTACTGTGTCAACAAAGGTCCGTCTAGTCAAGGCTATGGTTTTTCCCGTGGTCATGTATGGATGTGAGTGTCCGACTATAAAGAAAGCTGAGTGCAGAAGAATTGATAGTTTTGAACTGTGGTGTTGGAGAACACTCTTGAGAGTCTCTTGGACTGCAAGGGTATCCAACCAGTCCATCCTAAAGGAGATCAGTCCTGGGTGTTCATTGGAAGGACTGATGTTGAAGCTGAAACTCCAATAATTTGGCCACTTGATGTGAAGAGTTGACTCATTTGCAAAGACCTGATGCTGGGAAAGGTTGAGAGGAGGGGGAGAAGGGGACAACAGAAGATAAGATGGTTGGATGGCATCAGCGACTCAATGGACATGGGTTTGGGTGGACTCTGGGAGTTGCTGATGGACAGGGAGTCCTGGCATGCTGCGGTTCACATGGTTGCAAAGAGTCAGACATGATGGATCGAGTGAACTGAACTGAACACAAAAAAATCTATAGATTCAATGCAATCCCTATCAAGTTACCAACGGTATTTTTCAGAGAATTAGGATAATTTCACAATTTGTATGGAATTACAAAAAAACTTAAATAGCCAAAAGAATCTTGAGAAAGAAATATGGAACTGGAGGAATGAACCAGCTTGACTTCAGGCTATACAACAAAGCAACAATCATCAAGAGAGTATGGTACTGGCACAAAGACAGAAACATAGACCAATGGAACAAAATAGAAAGCCAAGAGATAAATCCATGCACCTATGTACACCTTATCTTTGACAAAGGAGGCAAGAATACACAATGGAGAAAAGACAATCTCTTTAAAAAGTGGTGCTGGGAAAACTGGTCAACCACTTGAAAAGAATGAATCTGGAACACTTTATAACACCATACAGAAAAATAAACTCAAAATGGATTAAAGATCTTAATGTAAGACCAGAAACTAGAAAACTCTTAGAGGAAAATATAGGCAAAACACTCTCCGACATAAATCATAGCAAAATTCTCTATGACCCACCTACCAGAGTAATGGAAATAAAAGCAAAAATAAACAAATGGGACCTAATTAAACTTAAAAGCTTTTGCACAATGAAGGAAACTATAAGCAAGGTGAAAAGACAGCCTTCAGAATAGGAGAAAATAATAGCAAATGAAGCAACTGTCAAAGACTTAATCTCAAAAATATACAAGCAACACCTTCAGCTCAATTCCATAAAAATAAGCAACTCAATCAAAAAATGGGCCAAAGAACTACACAGACATTTCTTCAAAGAAGACATACAGATGGCCAACAAACACATGAAAAGATGCTCAACATCACTCATTATCAGAGAAATGCAATTCAAATCCACAATTAGGTTCCTTCCATCTCATGCCAGTCAGAATGGCTGCTATCAAAAGGTCTACAAACAATAAATGCTGGAAAGGATGTGGAGAAAAAGGAACTCTCTTAAACTGTTGGTGGACATGCAAACTAGTACAGCCATTATGGAGAACAGTGTGGAGATTCCTTAAAAAGCTGGAAATAGAAATTCCATGTGACCCAGCAATCCCGCTGCTGGGCACACACACCAAGGAAACCAGAACTGAGAGACACGTGTACACCAAAGTTCATCGCAGCACTGTTTACAATAGCTAGGACATGGAAGCAACCTACATGTCCATCAGCAGACGAATGGATAAGAAAGCTGTGATACATATACACAATGGGATATTACTCAGCTATTAAAAAGAGTGCATTTGCATCAGTTCTAATGAGGTGGATGAAACCGGAGCCTATTATACAAAGTGAAGTAAGTCAGAAAGAAAAACACCAATACAGTATATTTGCGCATATATATAGAATTTTTAAAAATGGTAACGATGAACCTATATGCGAGACAGCAAAAGAGACATAGATGTGAAGAACAGTCTTTTGGACTCTGTGGGAGAAGGCGAGGGTGGGATGATTTGAGAGAATATCATTGAAACCTGTATATTATCATCTGTGAAACAGATCTCCAGTCCAGGTTTGATGCATGACACAGGGTGCTCAGGGCTGGTGCACTGGGATGACTCTGAGGGATGGGATGGGGAGGGAGGTAGGAGGGAGGTTCAGGATGGGGAACACATGTACACCCATGGCTGATTCATGTGAATGCATGGTGAAAACCACTACAATATTGTAAACTAATTGGCCTCCAAAAAAAAAAAAAAAAAAGATTGAAAAACAAGTTATTCACATCGGGGTAATGTAAATAAAAATTGATGTCATTAGCAGTTTTCATTGTATGTGTAAGAAGTGATGAATGAATGCTATATAATAAGAAAAAATTTTTTCCCAACTCACAGTGACAAATATATTCTCATATTTCAATGGTAAGAGGCTTTTAGTACATAACCTTTATCAGATTCATAAAGTTCTTTTTTTACTTTTTGAAAAATAAAAAGAAAATTAGAGATACCAAGGGAACATTTCATTCATTTCATTCTAAGATGGGATCAATAAAAGTCAGAAATGGTATGGATCTAACAGAAGCAGAAGATATTAAGAACAGGTGGCAAGAATATACAGAAGAACTGTACAAAAAAAAAAAAAATCTTCAAGACCCGTATAATCACAATGATGCCACTCACCTAGAGCCAGACATACTGGAATGAAAAGTCAAGTGGGCCTTAAGAAACATCACTATGAACAAAGCTAGTGGAGGTGATGGAATTCCAGTTGAGCTATTTCAAATCCTCAAAGATGATGCTATGAAAGTGCTTCACTCAATGTGCCAGCAAATTGGAAAACACAGCAGTGGCCACAGGATTGGAAAAGGTCATTTTTCATTCCAAACCGAAAGAAAGGCAATGCTGAAGAATGCTCAAACTACCACGTAATTATACTCATCTCACATGCTAGTAAAGTAGTGCTCAACATTCTCCAAGCCAGGCATCAAAATACATGAACTGTGAACTTCCAGATGTTTAATCTGGTTTTAGTGCAACCAGAGATCAAATTGCCAACATCTGCTGGATCATCGACAATGCAAGAGAGTTACAGAAAACATCTATTTCTACTTTATTGACTATGCCAAAGCCTTTGACTGTGTGGATCACAATAAACTGTGGAAAATTCTTCAAGAGATGGGAATACCAGACCACCTGACCTGCCTCTTGAGAAACCTGTATGCATGTCAGGAAGCAACAGTTAGAACTGGACATGGAAAAACAGACTGGTTCCAAATAGGAAAAGGAGTATGTCAAGGCTGTATATTGTCACCCTTCTTATTTAACTTAAGTGCAGAGTACATCATGAGAAACGCTGGGCTGGAAGAAGCACAAGCTGGAATCAAGATTGCTGGGAGAAATACCAACAACCTCAGATATGCAGATCACACAGCCCTTATGGC
Organism: Bos indicus; assembly: GCF_029378745.1. Classification (NCBI taxonomy): domain Eukaryota; kingdom Metazoa; phylum Chordata; class Mammalia; order Artiodactyla; family Bovidae; genus Bos; species Bos indicus. The sequence goes on from NC_091789.1 coordinate 73,653,583, forward strand.
AGGAAATGAAGATCTAAAGTGTCTCTTGATGAAAGTGAAAGCATAGAGTGAAGAAGTTGGCTTAAAGCTCAACATGGAGAAAAATAAGATCATGGCATCTGGTCCCATCATTTCATGACAAATAGATGGGCAACAGTGAAAATGGTCACAGACTTTATTTTTCTGGGCACCAAAATCAATGCAGATGGTGAATCCAGCCATGAAATTAGAAGAGTCTTACTCCCTGGAAGGAAAGTTATGGCCAAGCTAGACAGCATATTAAAAAGCAGATACATTACTTTGTCAACAAAGGTCCATCTAGTCAAAGCTATGGTTTTTCCAATAGTCATGTATGAATGTGAGAGTTGGACTATAAAGAAAGCTTAGCACCAAAGAATTGATGCCTTTGAACTGTGGGTTTGGAGAAGACTCTTAAGAGTCCCTTGGAATGCAAGGAGATCCAACCAGTCCATCCTAAAGAAAATCAATCCTGAATATTCTTTGGAAGGAATGATGCTGAAGCTGAAACTCCAACAGTTTGGCCACCTGATGCAGAGCTGTCTCATCTGAAAAGACCCTGATGCTGGGAAAGATTGAAAGCAGGAGGAAAAGGGGATGGCAGAGGAGATGGGTGGATGGCATCATCAACTCAATGAACATGAGTTTGGTTAAAGTTTGGGAGTTCGTGATGGATAGGGAGACCTGGTGTCCTGCATTCCATGGGGTGGCTAATAACTGGACACGACTGAGAGAAACTCCCCAGGTCAGTAGGTGCCCAATATGCTACTGGAGATCAGTGGAGAAATAACTCCAGAAAGAATGAAGGGATGGAGCCAAAGCAAAAAGAATACCCAGCTGTGGATGTGACTGGTGATAGAAGCAAGGTCCGATGCTGTAAAGAGCAATATTGCATAGGAACATGGAATGTCAGGTCCATGAACCAAGGCAAATTGGAAGTGGTCAAACAGGAGATGGCAAGAGAGAATGTTGACATTCTAGGAATCTGTGAACCGAAATGGAATGGAATGGGTGAATTTAACTCAGATGACCATTATATCTACTACTGCAGGCAGGAATCCCTCAGAAGAAATGGAGTAGCCATCATGGTCAACAAAAGAGTCTGAAATGCAGTACTTGGGTGCAATCTCAAAAATGACAGAATGATCTCTGTTCGTTTCCAAGGCAAACCATTCAATATCACAGTAATCCAAGTCTATGCCCCAACCAGTAATGCTGAAGAAGCTGAAGTTGAACGGTTCTATGAAGACCTACAAGACCTTTTAGAACTAACACCCCGAAAAGATGTCCTTTTCATTATAGGGGACTGAAATGCAAAAATAGGAAGTCAAGAAACACCTGGAGTAACAGGCAAATTTGGCCTTGGAATACAGAATGAAGCAGGGAAAGACTGATAGAGTTTTGCCAAGAAAATGCACTGGTCATAACAAACACCCTCTTCCAACAACACAAGAGGAGACTCTATACATGGACATCACCAGATGGTCAACACCAAAATCAGGTTGATTATATTCTTTGCAGCTAAAGATGGAGAAGCTCTATACAGTCAGCAAAAACAAGACCAGGAGCTGACTGTGGCTCAGACCATGAACTCCTTATTGCCAAATTCAGACTTAAATTGAAGAAAGTAGGGAAGACCACTAGACCATTCAGGTATGACCTAAATCAAATCCCTTATGATTCTACAGTGGATGTGAGAAATAGATTTAAGGGCCTAGATCTGATAGATAGAGTGCCTGATGAGCTATGGAATGAGGTTCGTGACACTGTACAGGAGACAGGGATCAAGACCATCCCGATGGAAAAGAAATGCAAAAAAGCAAAATGGCTGCCTGGGGAGGCCTTACAAGTAGCTGTGAAAAGAAGAGAAGTGAAAAGCAAAGCAGAAAAGGAAAGATATAAACATCTGAATGCAGAGTTCGAAAGAATAGCAAGAAGAGATAAGAAAGCCTTCTTCAGCGATCAATGCAAAGACATAGAGGAAAACAACAGAATGGGAAAGACTAGAGATTTCTTCAAAAAAATCAGAGCTACCAAAGGAATATTTCATACAAAGATGGGCTCGATAAAGGACAGAAATGGTATGGACCTAACACAAGCAGAAGGTATTAAGAAGAGATGTCAAGAATACACAGAAGAACTGTACAAAAAAAGATCTTCATGACCAAGATAATCACAATGGTGTGATCACTGACCTAGAGCCAGACATCCTGAAATGTGAAGTCAAGTGGGCCTTAGAGGGCACCACTACAAACAAAGCTAGTGGAAGTGATGGAATTCCAGTTGAGCTATTTCAAATCCTGAAAGATGATGCTGTGAAAGTGCTGCACTCAATATACCAGAAAATTTGGAAAACTCAGCAGTGGCCACAGGACTGGAAAAGGTCAGTTTTCATTCCAATCCCAAAGAAAGGCAATGCCAAAGAATGCTCAAACTACCACACAATTGCACTCATCTCACACGCTAGTAAAGTAATGCTCAAAATTCTCCAAGCCAGGCTTCAGTAATATGTGAACCGTGAACTTCCAGATGTTCAAGCTGGTTTTAGAAAAGGCAGAGGAACCAGAGATCAAATTGCCAACATTCACTGGATCATGGAAAAAGCAAGAGAGTTCCAGAAAAATATCTATTTCTGCTTTATTGACTATGCCAAAACCTTTGACTGTGTGGATCACAATAAACTGTGGAAAATTCTCGAAGAGATGTGAATACCAGACCACCTGATCTGGCTCTTGAGAAATCTGTATGCAGGTCAGGAAGCAACAGTTAGAACTGGACATGGAACAACAGACTGGTTCCAAATAGGAAAAGGAGTATACCAAGGCTGTATAATGTCACCCTGTTTATTTAACTTATATGCAGAGTACATCATGAGAAACGCTGGACTGGAAGAAACACAAGCTGGAATCAACATTGCCGGGAGAAATATCAATAACCTCAGATATGCAGATGACACCACCCTTATGCCAGAAAGTGAAGAGGAACTACAAAGCCTCTTGATGAAAGTGAAAGTGGAGAGTGAAAAATTTGGCTTAAAGCTCAACATTCAGAAAACGAAGATCAGGGCATCCGGTCCCATCACTTCATGGAAAATAGATGGGGAAACAGTGTCAGACTTTATTTTTCTGGGCTCCAAAATCACTGCAGATGGTGACTGCAGCCATGAAATTAAAAGACGCTTACTCCTTGGAAGGAAAGTTATGACCAACCTAGTAGCATATTCAAAAGCAGAGACATTACTTTGCCAACAAAGGTTCGTCTAGTCAAGGCTATGGTTTTTCCAGTGGTCATGTATGGATGTGAGATTTGGACTGTGAAGAAGGCTGAGCGCCAAAGAATTGATGCTTTTGAACTGTGGTGTTGGAGAAGACTCTTGGGAGTCCCTTGGACTGCAAGGAGATCCAACCAGTCCATTCTAAAGGAGATCAGCCCTGGGTGTTCTTTGGAAGGAATGATGCTAAAGCTGAAAGTCCAGTACTTTGGCCACCTCAAGCGAAGAGTTGACTCATTGGAAAAGACTCTGATGCTGGGAGGGATTGGGGGCAGGAGGAGAAGGGACGACAGAGGATGAGATGGCTGGATGGCATCACTGACTCGATGGACATGAGTCTGAGTGAACTCCGGGAGTTGGTGATGGACAGGGAGGCCTGGCGGGCTGCTATTCATGGGGTCACAATGAGTCGGACATGACTGAGCGACTGATCTGATCTGATCTGATCTGAGCAACTGAACTGAACTGGACTGAAAGGAGATCAAACCAGTCAATCCTATAGTTAATCAATCCTGAGTATTCATTGGAAGGATTGCTGCTGAAGCTGAATTTCCAATACTTTGGCTACTGATGAGAAGAGCCGACTAATTAGAAAAGATTCTGATGCCAGGAAAGACTGAAGGCAGGAGGAGTAGGGGATGAAAGAGGATGACATGTTTGAATGGCATCAGGGACTCAATGGATATGAGTTTGAGCAAACTCTGGGAGATTGTAAAGGACAGGAAAGCCTGGCGTTCTGTAATCCATGGGGTCACAGAGAGTCAGACATGCAGCTGCAGATTGTGCAACTGAACCACAACAGGTATACCAATTGTGTAAATAGATCCATTAATGTCAGAAACCAATACTTTGTGAAAAAAAAATTTTTACTGTGATATATAATCATTTGACCTTAGTATGCATTGTAGACATGATACAAAATTGATGACCTGGACTAAATAAACTTTACTACAAATGGAACATAATTAGTGACATGCATGGATGTGTACTCAATCACTTCAACCATGTCCAACTCTTTGCAACGCTATGGAATGTAGGCCACAGGCTCCTTGGTCCATGGGTTTCTCCAGGTAAGAATACTGGAGTAGGTTTCCATGCCCTCCTCCATATCTTCCTGATCCAAGTTTCGAATTCACATCACCTGCATCTCCTGCACTGCAGGCAGATTCTTTACCCACTGAGCCACCTGGGAAGCCCAATTAATGGCATAATGGCTTCTAGTAATAATAACAGGCATCATTTCTTGAACCCCCACTATACCCTAGGCAGTGGTATATACTTTCAATATATATAGTGAATTCATGATTTTCTTATATTATTTCTAACCCTAACAACAATCCTGCAAGGGAGCTATTTGATCCCCTCTTAGTATATGAAGAAACTGAAGATAAATGAAGTTAAATAACTTGTCCAAGATCATAGAGAATTACAAATCTTCTGCTTGAGCTAAAAGATGGAAAGGTTTTACATTAAAACACAATGTAACCTTTCTGATAACAGTGAACTTTTATCCATTTACACATATGGACAAATAAAATGGCTAAAAGCAGGCACTGCTGGGGGATAAATGGAAAGAAAAGACTGAGAGATCATCATTCCTTAACATCAAAAGGAGTAAGAGCAGAAATATAGGTGAGTTAAATTTTAGCTTATAGAAAAGCTCTGATTTGGTAAGCAGAGTACTACCCTCACTCCCACGAAAAATGTCCATGTCATTATCCCTGGAATATGTGAATGTGTTATGTGTCAAAAGGGAATTAAGGTTGCTGGTGGAATTAAAGTTCTTAGCAGCTGACTTTAAAAATGGGAAAATTATCCTAGATCATCTGCATGGAGAAGTGCAATAACATAGACCCTTAAGAGCACAAGTGGAAGAGAGAAATGGAGGTCACAGAGACATCACAATAGAGGAAGAGGCTGGAGAGATCCAAAACATAAGAAAGATCAATCAACAATCAACCAATGATTGTTTTTAAGATGAAGAAAGGGGGTCAATGTGGCAAAGAATGTAAGTAACCTCTTGAAGTTGGGGATTACTCTCACTGACAGCCAGCAAAGCCACAGGGAACTCAGCCCTACAATTCTAAGAAACTGAATTCTGCCATCAACCTACACGAACAAGGAAATGGATTCTCCTTTAGTGCATCAAGAAAGGAAAGCTGCTGTGCAGACACCTTAATATTGGTCCATTGAGACCCATTCTGGACTTCTGATTTACAAAACTCTCAAATAAACTATTAATAATGATGTTGTAAGCCCTGGTTTGTGGTAATGTATTATGGCAGCACTAGAAAACTACCATAACTGGATATACTTATTTCAGTGTTATTATTGAGATGGATGGGCTTCCCAGGTGGCTCAGTGGTAAAGAATCTGCCTGTCAATGCAGGAGATGTGGCTTTGATCCCTGGGTTGGAAATATCCCCTGGAGAAGGAAAGGGAAACCCATTTCAGTATTCTTGCCTGGGAAATCCCATGGACAGAAGAACCTGGTGGGCTATAGTCCATGGGGTCACAAAAAAGTTGGACACAACTTAGCAACTAAACATACACATACATTGAGATGGATGACTCCTCCTTCCTCTTCCAATTGAGACTCCCCATTCTTCTTCATTTGTTTTTCCATCTTAATGTTTTCTACTCTTATAATATTTGGTGCTGTATTTATTGTTTAAAATTTATTGAAAGTTTCCCAAGATGCTATGAAATATCACAAATTATTAACACTAAAGATACCATTCAATATGCAGACCTTTCAGTTCTTACAGAGTTTATAGGTATAATAGTTTTACTAACTGCTACTTTCTTACAGTAAGCTCCTCTCTATAAATAACAATGTTCAATGCTTCAAAATGCTTGATATAAGTTGAGCTTTTTTATATTCCACTTTTAAGTGATACTGTGAAGTATTTGTCTTTCTCTTTCTGAGATCTCATTTAGCATAATTCCCTCAAGGTTCATCCATGTTGTCACATATGGCAAGATTTCATTCTTTCTCATGGCTAAATAACATTCCATCGCATGTGTGTGTGTGTGTGTGTGTGTGTGTGTGTGTGTGCGTGTGCGTGTGTGTGTATAAAACACATTCTTTATCCATTCACCCATTGATAGACGCTTAGGTTGATTCCATATCTTGGCTACTGTAAATAATCTTAAAATAAACATGAGATTGCTGGATCATATGATAAATGTGTCTTTAATTTTCTGAGAAATCTCAATGATTTATATAGTAGTTACACCAGTTTACTTTCCCACCAGCAATGCACAAGCATTCCTTTTCCTCCACACTCTCATCACAACTTGTTATCTCTTGTCTTCTTGATGACAGCCATTATAACTAGTATTAGATTATGTCTCAAGGTGATTCTGATTTGCATGTAAAACAAGCCTAACACATACAAACAAATATTAAAATGGTGGTTACTAGGAGCTAGGGATGGGTGTGGAGATTAGGGAAATTATCAAATGATACAAATTTGCAATTAGAAGATGAGTAAGCTCTGGATACACAGAAGAACTGTATAAAAAAAGATCTTCATGACCAAGATAATCATGATGGTGTGATCACTGACCTAGAGCCAGACATCCTGAAATGTGAAGTCAAGTGGGCCTAAGAAAGCATCACTACGAACAAAGCTAGTGGAGGTGATGGAATTCCAGTTGAGCTATTTCAAATCCTGAAAGATGATGCTGTGAAAGTGCTGCACTCAATCTGCCAGCAAATTTGGAAAACTCAGCAGTGGCCACAGGACTGGAAAAGGTCAGTTTTCATTCCAATCCCAAAGAAAGGCGATGCCAAAGAATGCTCAAACTACCGCACAATTGCACTCACTTCACACGCTACTAAAGTAATGCTCAAAATTCTCCAAGCCAGGCTTCAGCAATACGTGAATCATGAACTTCCAGATGTTCAAGCTGGTTTTAGAAAAGGCAGAGGAACCAGAGATCAAATTGCCAACATTCACTGGATCATAGAAAAAGCAAGAGAGTTCCAGAAAAACATCTATTTCTGCTTTATTGACTATGCCAAAGCCTCTGACTGTGTGGATCACAAAAAACTGTGGACAATTCTGAAAGAGATGGGAATACCAGACCACCTGATCTGCCTCTTGAGGAATCTGTATGCAGGTCAGGAAGCAACAGTTAGAACTGGACATGGAACAACAGACTGGTTCCAAATAGGAAAAGGAGTACGTCAAGGCTGTATATTGTCACCCTGCTTATTTAACTTATATGCAGAGCACATCATGAGAAACGCTGGACTTGAAGAAGCATAAGCTGGAATCAAGATTGCCGGGAGAAATATCAATAACTTCAGATATACAGATGACACCACCCTGATGGCAGGAAGTGAAGAGGAACTAAAAAGCCTCTTGATGAAAGTGAAAGTGGAGAGTGAAAAAGTTGGCTTAAAGTTCAACATTCAGAAAACGAAGATCATGGCATCTGGTCCCATCACTTCATGGGAAATAGACAGTGAAACAGTGGAAACAGTGTAAAACTTTATTTTTGGGGGCTCCCAAATCACTGCAGATGGTGACTGCAGCCATGAAATTAAAAGACGCTTACTCCTTGGAAGAAAATTTATGAACAACCAAGATAACATATTGAAAAGCAGAGATATTACTTTGCCAACAAAGGTTCATCTAGTCAAGGCCATGGTTTTTCCTGTGGTCATGTATGGATGTGAGAGCTGGACTGTGAAGAAAGCTTAGCGCTGAAGAATTGATGCTTTTGAACTGTGGTGTTGGAGAAGACTCTTGAGAGTCCCTTGGACTACAAGGAGATCCAACCAGTCCATTCTGAAGGAGATCAGCCCTGGGATTTCTTTGGAAGGAATGATGCTAAAGCTGAAACTCCAGTACTTTGGCCACCTCATGCGAAGAGTTGATTCATTGGAAAAGACCCTGATGCTGGGAGGGATTGGGGGCAGGAGGAGAAGGGGACGACAGAGGATGAGATGGCTGGATGGCATCACCGACTCGATGGACATGAGTCTGAGTGAACTCCGGGAGTTGCTGATGGACCGGGAGGCCTGGCGGGCTGCGATTCATGGGGTCGCAAAGAGTCGGACATGACTCAGCGACTGAACTGAACTGAAGCTCTGGAGCTCTAATGTACATCATCCCGATTTTAGTTAACAATACTGTACTGTACACTTCGAAGTTGCTAAGAGACTAGACTATACACTTCAAAGTTGCTAAGAGAGTAGATCTTAAATGTTGTCATCACACACAGATATAAATAATTGTCTGACATGAAACAGGCATTAGCTAACACTGCACTGGTAACCATACTGCAATACATAAATATATCAAATCAACACCTTGCACTCCATAAACTTACACAATCCTATGTCAATTATATCTCAATAAAAACATGCTTGATAACACCCAGGATCCTTTGCAGATTTTTAATTAAGCAATGACATTTTTCCATGGTGCATTAAAACTGGATTGCTAGAGGCAATCGGTAAATTGTCAGGAATTTTGCAAGTTCATTGTTAAACACAGGCATTATTAAATATAATTAAATAAATGTATAAATAAGTAAATAATGTTAAAAATAAAGTAATAAATGTTCAAAATTCACCATCTCTTTGCTATTTTACCACACTTTACTATACCTGTCCTCTTGAGTATTTACATTTATTGTATTGTATGTGTATGATGATGTGGTACTGTACATTTCTTCCTTGCTCCATCATGTTGGTAGATTGAGCCATAGAGGGAATATTCTCACAATGGAAATAGAAAGATTTCTGATTCTACAAATGAAGTCCTGATCTATTGCTTTGTTCACAATTCAGATTTGTGAAAGTGATGAAGAAATGTCAACAGTGCAGATTAAGCTTGGAAATGTGATTGTCATGTTGGCAGCCATTGTACTGTGAATGGAATAAAAAGTTAAATAAATATTCTTTGAGTTTCAAAATCTATCATGTGATTCAACAAAGAAGGAATTCTAAAGGACGTTCAAGTTGGCAGAAGAATAAGATGGGGAGGTCACCTTCACCACACAAATACATAAAAAATCCATCTGAATGTGGAACAACATTTACAGAATGTTTTCTGAACTCTGGCAGAAGACCCCAGACTTCTGAAAAGGCAAACCAATGGCCTCAGAATGAGGCACAGCAAAAGAAAGAGATTAAAAAAAAGGCAAAGGATTTTGGAATAGGGACCTGCAGCCTAGGGAGGAAACATTTCCTCACATTTGGAAACCCCTTCACGGGTGAGGTCAGTGAGGAGCTTCGGAATTTCAGAGGGAAACACAGCTACAGGTGGCTGCAAGACAAAATGGAGAGAATTCACTAAAGATATAATTGCCAAAGAGCACTTTCCAGATAAGAAGTGGCTTACATGACCAGGATTGGTTGCCTTAAAGATATTTTGAGGGGGATAGTACGACACAGGTGAGGGAGTCCAGGGAAATGCCTGGGCCAGCTAGAGAGGCTAGAGATCATTGCAGTGGGAATGCTCTAACTCAACACACATGGAGAATGCAGGACCCCACCTTCTCAAGTACAGTAAGTGGGGCAAGCCAGATGCACTCTGCAGCTCCAGAAGTAGAAAGTCCTGCAAGAATGCTAAAGGTGGAACTAGATGCAACTGCAGTTTGCAATACTAGAGAGGAGAACGTGAGAGCTAGATTTCTGCTAAGGCCTGCATGGGTGCCAGAGGTGGAGGACAGGAGGCCACTACGATCTCATTCCTAGGGGTTATAGCTACCACCAACCTGTGATTGGCCACAGGTCGCTGGCCACACCTTCCTGGGAGCCTGAGCAGCTTGACTCTGCTGAATAACCCAAAATCCAGGGCCACCTGTCCTGAGAAAGCCCACCATCTGCCTCAGATTGGCAACCTCCCGCAGTCTTGACCACAGCAGGCACTTCTCTCAACCCCAAATGTGTCTGCCACACCTCTCTTCCCTGCCCAACTGAACAAATGAGCCCTAATAAGCTGCTACTTTAGGCCCCTTGCATCTGGGAAGGGAACAGACACCTGAGGGTGGCCTACAAACAGACATGCTGCTGCTGCTGCTGCTAAGTCGCTTCAGTCGTGTCCGACTCTGTGCGACCCCATAGACGGCAGCCCACCAGGCCCCCCGTCCCTGGGATTCTCCAGGCAAGAACACTGGAGTGGGTTGCCATTTCCTTCTCCAATGTATATTGACTGGAGCACACTGTGTGGAAAGGTCAATAGAAAAGTCACAAGGACATTCTTCTTATTAAAACTTTCCATATATTTTTTTTCTTCTTTTTCATATTCTAATGTTGTTCATTATTTATTACTCCTTTAATTTTTATTTTTATAACCTGTTTCCTTTTTAAAAAACATTTTATTTTTAAGTAAATTCATTTTATTTTCCTTTTTTATAGTACTCTTTAGTTACATTGCATTTTTCACATGTTATTGATTTTGTATTTTTGCTAGTATAGTTTTAATATTCATTTTTACTTATAAGTATCTCTTTTGGATTGATTGCCATTTATTTTTTGACTCCTATTTTTATATATTTTTTATATTCTCTTTTATCTCTCTTGTTTCTCTTTGTAAGTGTGTGAATTTCTTTGGGTGTTCTTGGCTGCTGAGTGTTGTTTTCACCATTAGTCTTGGGGTTTTGTCTTCTGTGCTGAGTGTCCTGTGAAGTCTTGGTATTACAGCAAGGGGACATGCCCAAACCCTGAGGTGGGAGATCCAAGTCCAGGACTTTGGACAACCAGAGAACTCCTGACCTCATGAAACATTAATTGATGAGAGATCTCCCAAAGGCCTCCATCTTAACACTAAGACCAATCCCCCTCCAAAGGCCACAAAGCTCCAGCACTGAACGCCTCACACAAATCCTTCAGCAAAACAGGAACAACTGTGAACATCAATATACAGGCTGCCTAAAGCCATATCAAGCCCACAGACACTCCAAACCACAGTAGTGGACACAGCACTGCCCTTCAGAAAGACAAGACGCAGCTTCATCCACCAGAACACAGGCACAAAACTTCACCAACCAGAAAACTTTCACAAAGCACTGGTCCAACTTTACCCATGGAGAGTAGAATTCACAATTAAGAGGAACAATGACCTACCAGCCTGCATAAAGGAGACCTCAAACATAGTAAAGTAAACAAACTGAAAGAAAAACATGCAGCAGATGGAGGAAAATGGTAAACAACCACAAGACAAAAAAAAAAAAAAAAAAGAAGAAGAGGAAACAGGCAATCTACTTGAAAAAGAATTCAGAGCAATGATAGTAAAGATGATCCATAAGCTGGGAAATAAAATGGAGGCACAGAAAAATAGATTGGAGGCATGGATGAAGATGATACAAGAAATGTTTTAAAAGATTCTAAAAAAAATAAAGAGACAATCATCAATGAACAACACAATAACTGAAATTAAAAATACACTAGAGGGTACCAGTGGCAGATAACTGAGGCAGAAGAACAGGTAAGTGAGCTGGAAGATAGAATGGTGGAAATAACTGAAGCAGAGTAGAATAATGAAAAAAGAATAAAAAGAAATGAGGACAGTCTCAGAGGCCTCTGGGACAACACTAAGCACACCAACATTCAAATTATATTGCTCCCAGAAGAGAGAAAAAGAAAGGGTGTGAGAAGATATTTCAAGAGATTATAGTTAAAAAATTTCCCTAACATGGGAAAGGAAATAGCCACCCAAGTCCAGAAAGCCTATAGAGGTCCATACAGGATAAACATGCCAAAACACATATTCATCAAACTAATGAAAATCAAACACAAAGAACAAATATAAGCAGCAAGGGAAAAGCAACAAATAACACACAAGGGGATCCCCATCAGGCTAAGAGCTTATTTTCCAACAGAAACTCTGAAGGCCAGAATGGAGTAGCAGGATATGCTTAAGCTGATGAAAGGAAAAAATCTACAATCAAGATTACTCTATTCAGAAAAGATCTCATTCAGATTCAAAGGAGAAATCAAAAGCTTTACAGACAAGCAAAAGTTAAGAGAATTTAGCACCACTAAACCAGCTTTATAGCAAATGCAAAAGGAACTTTTCTATACGGGAAACACAAGAGAAAGTAAAGGCCTACAAAAACGAATCTCAAACAATAAAGTAGATGGTAATAGGATCATACATATCAATAACTACCTCGAATGCAAATAGATTAAATGCTCCAACCAAAAGACCCAGACTAGCTGAATGGATAAAAAATCAATACCCATATATACGCTGTCTACAAGAGACCCACCTGAGACCTAGGGACACACACAGATTGAAAGTGATGAGCTGAAAAAGATGTTTCATGCAAATGGAAATCAAAAGAAAGTGGGAGCAGGAATACTCATATCAGATAAAACAGGCTTTAAAATAAAGACCATTACAGGAGAGAAGGAAGGACACTATATAATGGTCAAGAAATCAACCTAAGAAGAAGCTATAAGAATTATAAATATATATGCACTCAACATAGGAGCACCACAATACATGAGGCAAATGCTAATGACTAATAAGTGGGAAATAAACATTAACACAATAATAGTCAAGGACTCTAACACTCCACTCACACAAATGAACAGATCACATAGACAGAATATTAATAAGGAAACACAAACTTTAAACAATATATTGGGCCAGTTGAACTTAATTGATATCTACAGGGCATTCCATCCAAAAAAAAAAGAGTAGATTTCACTGTTTTCTCAAGTGCACATGAAACACTCTCCAGGATGGATAATACCTTGGGTCACAAATCAAACCCTGATAAATTAAAAAAAAATAAATAAATCATTTCAAACATCTTTTCTGACCACAAAGCTGTAAGATTAGATAACTACAGGGTGAAAAAAAGAACTATTAAGAAGTCAAACACATGGAGAGTAAACAATATGCTTCTGAATAACCAAAAGTTCACTGAGGAAATAAAAAAAAAAATACCTAGAATCAAATGACAATGAGAACTCAAAACCTATGGGATGTATTACAAGTAGTCCTAAGGGGGGAGGTAATAGCAATGCAAGCATACCTCAAGAAACAAGAAAGAAATCAAATAAATATCCTAACCTTACACCTAAAGCAACTAGAAAATAAGAACAAAATATCCCAAAGTCAATAAAAGGAAAGAAATCATAAAGATCAGCATAGAAGTAAATGAAAAAGATACGAAGGAGACAATAGCAAAGATCAATAAAACTAAAACCTGGTTCTTGAAAAGATAAATAAAATTGGCAAGCCATTAGCCAGACTCATCAAGAAGAAAAGGGAGGAGACTCAAATCAATAATATAAATGAAAAAGGAGAAGTTACATTAGACAAAGCAGAAATGCAAAGGCTCGTAAGGGAACACTACGAGCACCTTCATGCCAATAAAATGGACAAACTGGAAGAAATGGACAAATTCTTAGAAAAGTATAAACTTCCAAAACTGAACCAGAAAGACACAGAAAACATGCATAAACCAATCACAAGCACAGAAGACAAACAAAAGACCAGGACCAGATAGCTTCATGAGAAAATTCTACCAAAAGCTTAGAGATCTATCAACTAGCATACTCAAACTCTTCCAGAATATTGCAGAGGAAGGAAAACTCCCAAACTAATTCTACAAGGCCACCATCACACTGATACCAAAACCATAAAAAGATGTCACAAAAAAGAAAATTAGAGGCCAACATCACTGATGAACACAGACTCAAAAATCTTAAACAAAATTCTAGCAAACAGAATCTAATAACACATGAAAAAAGGATCATACATCATGATAAAGTGGGCTTTATCCCAGCAATTCAAGGGTTCTTCAATATATGCATATCAATGCAATACACCATATTAACAAACTGAAAGACAAAAATCATGTGATCTCTCAATAGATGCAGAGAAAGATTTTGACAAAATTCAACACACATTTATGATAAAGCTATCCATAAAGTAGGCATAGAAGGAACAAACTTCAACATACTAAAGTCCATGTATACAAGCCCATAGCAAACATTATTCTCAATGGTAAAAAAACTGAAAACATTTTCTCTAAGATTAGGAAAATGTCACTCTTTCCACTATTATTCAACATAGTTTTGGAAGTCCTAGCCACAATAATCAGAGGGAAAAAAAAGAAATAAAAAGGAATGCGTATTGGAAAATAAGAGGTAAAACTCTCACTGTTTGCAGATGACATGATTCTATACATAGAAAACCTAAAAAATGCCACCAGAAAATTACTAGAGTTAATCTGTGAGTTTAGTAAAGTTGCAGGATATAAAATTAATACACAGAAATCCCTTGCTTTGCCACACACTAACATTGAAATCTCATAAAGAAAAATTAAGGAAATATCCCATTCACCATTACAACAACAAAAACAAAGAATAAAATACCTAGGAATAGACCTACCAGAAGAGACAAAAACTTATATGCAGAAAACTATGAGACACTGATGAAATTAATCAAAGATCACACAAACAGATGGAGAGATATACCATGTTCTTTGACTGGAAGAATCAATATTGTCAAATAAATGTATTACCCAAAGCAATCTACAGAGTCAATGCAATCCCTATCAAACTACCAATGGTATTTTTAACAGAACTAGAACAAAAAATTTTAACAATTTTTTGGAAACACAAAAGGATCTACAGAGCAAAAGCAATCTTGAGAAAGAAAAAGAGCTGAAGGAATCAACCTTCCTCAATTCAGACTACACTACAAAGTTACAGTTAACAAGACAGTATGGTACTGGCAATAAACCAGAAATATAGACTGATGGAACAAGGTAGAAAGCCCAGCGATAAACCCACACACCTACAGACACCTTATGTTTTACAAAGGAGGCAAAAATATACAATGGAGAAAAGACAGCCTCTTCACGAACTGGTGCTAGGGAAACTGGACAGCTACATGTAAAAGAATGAAACTAGTATCCCTCCTAATACCATACTCAAAAATAAACTCAAAACGGATTAATGACTTAAGTGTAAGGCCAGAAACCATAAAGCTCTTAGAAGAAAACACAGGCAATGCACTCCTTGACATAAATCAACAGCAACATCCTCTATGACCCATCTCCTAGAGTAATGGAAATAAAAACAAAAATAAATAAATGGGACCAAAATAAATTTAAAAGCTTTTGAACAGCAAAAGAATAAATAAGGTGAAGAGACAACTCTCAGACTGGGAGAAAATAACAGCAAATGAAACAACTGGCATAGAACTAAGCTCCAAAATATACAACCAGATGATGCAACTCAATAACAGAAAAACAAACAACCCAATGAAAGAGTGGGCAGAATACCTCAACAGACATTTCTCCAAAGAAGACATACAGATGGCTAACAAATATATGAAAAGATGCTCAACATTGCTCATTATTAGAGAAATAAAAATCAAAACTACAATGAAGTATCAACTCTCGCTGGTCAGAATGGCCATCATCAAAAAGCCTACAAACAATAAATGCTGGAGAGAGTGTGGAGAAAAGGGAACTCTCTTATGTGTTTGATAGGTATGCAAAATGATACAACCACTACGGAGAACAGCATGGGTATTCCTTAAAAATCTATGAATAAAACTACTATATGACCCAGTAATCCCACTACTGGGCATATACTCTGAGGAAACCATAATTTAAAATGACATATGTACCCCAAAGTTCATTGCAGCATTATTTACAGTAGCTAGGACATAGAAGCAACCTAGATGTCCATCAACAGACAAATGTATAAGGAAGTTGTTGTACATATACACAGTGTACTATTACTCAGTTATAAAAAGGAATGCATTTGAGTCATTTCTAATGAGGTGGATTTACCTAGAGCCTATTACACAGAGTGAAGTAAGTCAGAAAGAGGAAAAACAAATATCATCTATTAACACATATTTATGGAATCCAGAAAGACAGTACTGACGATCCTATGTGCAGAGCAGCAAAGGAGACACAGACATAAAGAACAGACTTTTGGACACAGTGGGGTAAGGAGATGGTGGGATTATTTGAGAGAACAGCATTGAAATATATACTTTACCATATATAAAATAGATAGACAGTGGAGTTTGATGCAGACACGGAGCCCAAAGCCAGTGCTCTGTGACACCTTAGAGGGAATGGGGGGTGGGGGGCGGGGATGGGAGCTGGTATCAAGAGGGAGGGGACACAGGTATACCTATGTCCAATTCATGTTGATGTATGGCAAAAATCACCACAATATTGTAAAGTTATGATCCTTCAATTAAAAATAAATAAGTAAATATAAAAGAGATGTGGTACATGTATACAATGGAATATTACTTGGCCATAGAAAGAACACATTTGAGTCAGTTCTAATGAGGTAGATGAACCTTGAATCTATCATACAGAGTGAAGAAAGTCAGAAAAAAACGAATATTGCATACTAACACATATATGTGGAATCTAGAAAGATGGTACTAATGATTTGAACCTATTTGCAGAGCAGCACTGGAGACACAGACACAGAGAACAGACTTGTGGACACAGTGTGGGAAGGAGAGGTTGGGATGAATAGAGAAAGTAGCTTTGCAACATATACATTACCATATGTAAAATAGATAGCCAGTGGGAATTTGCTGTACCATGCAGGGAGCTCAAACCGAGTACTCTGTGACAACCTAGAGGGCTGTGATGGAGTGGGAGATGGGAGGGAGGTTTAAGAGGGAGGGGTATATGTATGCCTATGGCTTATTCATGTTGATGTTTGGCAGATACCAACATAATATAAAGCAATTATCCTCCAATCTAAAAAAATTAAATTTAACACAGAAGGATTTCATAATATTGATGAAAGGGTGAACTCTTAAAACAAATATTCACTGCTTCAACTTTGTCATTAACATAAACAGAAATATCACCTAACTTTCACAGTGAAATTTCATTCTTTTCTTAATTGCAAACATAGCTTGCTACAGTATAAGAACTCGTCAAAAATCAATGACAGCATTTTCTGAAAGTCAATTAGTTACAAGGAATTTACTGTAAAAAGTAATGCCTATTTTATTATTATTTGTAAATTATGTGCTACATATATCTAGTAGCAGTAATATACATGTATCATAAAGTTCATATTTATTAAAATATTCTATATCATTTATCTACATATTTCATGCCTGATTTTTCCCACACAGCCAGAGTTGTTAAACACTTACCAGCATACCACTATCTAATCATTTCATCTTTTCATTATTTTTCATTCAATGTACCTAAAAATTTAGACTTTGGTATACAGATGCAGAAAAGAGTAAACACAAATTCTTGGCATCTAAAAAAGGCATAATATCCACGGGTAATGAGAATCCTATTTGTTTTGACATGTGACAAAGGCAAAGGTAATCGTGTTCTTTTTGCTTATCTATGAAGTATAATATAACCAAAATTTGAGGAGAAAGGAACATAATGACATTGTACACAACTCCAAAGGTAGCCCCTTTGGATCTTTAAGGAAAGATATAAGCATCTGAATGCAGTTCCAAAGAATAGCAAGAAGAGATAAGAAAGGCTTCTTCAGCAATCAATGCAAAGAAATAGAGGAAAACAACAGAATGGGAAAGACTAGAGATCTCTTCAAGAAAATTAGAGATACCAAGGGAACATTTCATACAAAGATGGGCTCGATAAAGGACAGAAATGGTATGGACTTAACAGAAGCAGAAGATATTAAGAAGAGATGGCAAGAATACACAGAAGACCTGTACAAAAAAGATCTTCATGACCCAGATAATGACAATGGTATGATCACTCACCTAGAGCCAGACATCCGGGAACGTGAAGTCAACTGGGCCTTAGAAAACATCACTATGAACAAAGCTAGTGGAGGTGATGGAATTCCAGTTGAGCTATTTCAAATCCTGAAAGATGAAGCTGTGAAAGTGCTGCACTCGATATACCAGAAAATTTGAAAAACTCAGCAGTGGCCACAGGACTGGAAACGGTCAGTTTTCATTTCAATCCCAAAGAAAGGCAATGCCAAAGAATTCTCAAACTACCGCACAATTGCACTCATCTCACATGCTAGTAAAGTAATGCTCAAAATTCTCCAAGCCAGGCTTCAGCAATATATGAACCGTGAACTTCCTGATGTTCAAGCTGGTTTTAGAAAAGGCAGAAGAACCAGAGATCAAATTGCCAACATCTGCTGGATCATGGAAAAAGCAAGAGAGTTCCAGAAAAACATCTGTTTCTGCTTTATTGACTATGCCAAAGCCTTTGACTGTGTGGATCACAATAAACTGTGGAAAATTCTGAAAGAGATGGGAATACCAGACCACTTGACCTGCCTCTTGAGAAATTTGTATGCAGGTCAGGAAGCAACAGAACTGGACATGGAACAACAGACTGGTTCCAAATAGGAAAAGGAGTACATCAAGGCTGTATATTGTCACCGTGCTTATTTAACTTATACGTAGAGTACATCATGAGAAATGCTGGACTGGAAGAAACACAAGCTGGAATTAAGACTGCTGGGAGAAATATCAATAACCTCAAATATGCAGATGACACCACCCTTATGGCAGAAAGTGAAGAGGAACTAAAAAGCCTCTTGATGGAAGTGAAAGTGGAGAGTGAAAAAGTTGGCTTAAAGCTCAACAATTCAGAAAACGAAGATCATGGCATCTGGTCCCATCACTTCATGGGAAACAGATGGGGAAACAGTGTCAGACTTTATTTTTTGGGGCTCCCAAATCACTGCAGATGGTGACTGCAGCAATGAAATTAAAAGACGCTTACTCCTTGGAAGGGAAGTTATGACCAACCTAGATAGCATATTCAAAAGCAGAGACATTATTTGCCAGAAATGGTAACCCACTCCAGTATTCTTGCCTGGAGAATCCCATGGATGGAGAAGCCTGGTAGACTACAGTCCACGGGGTCGCAAAGAGTCGGACATGACTGAGCGACTTCACTCACTCACTCACTCACTCAAGGCTATGGTTTTTCCTGTGGTCATGTATGGATGTGAGAATTGGACTGTGAAGAAGGCTGAGTGCTGAACAATTGATGCTTTTGAACTGTGGTGTTGGAGAAGACTCTTGAGAGTACCTTGGACTGCAAGGAGATCCAACCAGTCCATTCTGAAGAGATCAGCCCTGGGATTTCTTTAGAAGGAATGATGATAAAGCTGAAATTCCAGTACTTTGGCCACCTCATGCAAAGAGTTGACTCATTGGAAAAAACTCTGATGCTGGGAGGGATTGGGGGCAGGAGGATAAGGGGATGACAGAGGATGAGATGGCTGGATGGCATCACCGACTCGATGGACATGAGTCTGAGTGAACTCCGGGAGTTGGTGATGGACAGGGAGGCCTGGCGTGCTGCGATTCATGGGGTCTCAAAGAGTCGGATATGACTGAGTGACTGAACTGAACTGAACTGAAGACGCTATATAAGAATTTGACTTCTTGGCAACTTCCATTAGTAGAAATCCAAAGCATTATAGATGTCCACATTGACTCTCCAGCCTAATCCCCTTATTTCCCTATAGGAAAGGCTGTGGTTTTTTCTTATCTCCCAAACATACATTGTGCTTTCCAATCCCTATCCCTTCACTCAAACTCTTCATTAGGGATGACCCTTCCTCACAAACTACTATTTGAAGAGTCGTGTCCCCAGTACACCACTAGGACTAACCATCAGTTCATAATCCACTAATCTGTTCTAAGAAGGCTGAGGCTTTTCGCAAAAAACTCAAGATTTTCTCTAATACCCAAAAGTGCATATATTTTTTTGTGCATATTTACCCCTTCAGAGAAATCCTTTGCCTTTGTCTGTTGAAAAATATCAGTTAGGAAAGGATCTGTAAAGCATTCTGTACATCTAAAAATATACATCAATTCAGTTCAGTCGCTCAGTCGTGTCCGACTATTTGCGACCCCAAGAATAGCAGCATGTCAGGACTCCCTGTCCATCACCAACTCCTGGAGTTACTCAAACTCATGTCCATCGAGTTGGTGATGCCATCCAGACATCTCATCCTCTGTCGTACCCTTCTCCTCCTGCCCCCAATCCCTCCCAGCATCAGGGTCTTTTCCAATGAGTCAACTCTTCGCATGAGGTGGCCTAAGTACTGGAATTTCAGCCTAAGCATCAGTCCTTCCTATGAACACCCAGGACTGATGTCCTTTAGGATGGACTGGTTGGATCTCCTTGCAGTCCAAGGGACTCTCAGGAGTCTTCTCCAACACCACAGTTCAAAAGCGTCAATTCTTCGGTGCTCAGCTTTCTTCACAGTCCAACTCTCACATCCATATATGACCACTGGAAAAACCATAGCCTTGACTAGACGGACCTTTGTTGGCAAAGTAATATCTCTGCTTTCTAATATGCTATCTAGGTTGGTCATAACTTTCCTTCCAAGGAGTAAACGTCTTTTAATTTCATGGCTGCAGTCACCATCTTCAGTGATTTTGGAGCCCAGGAAAATAAAGTCTGACACTGTTTCCACTGTTTCCCCATCTATTTCCCATGGAGTGATGGGGCCGGATGTCATGATCTTTGTTTTCTGAATGTTGAGCTTTAAGCCAACTTTTTCAATCTCCTCTTTTACCTTCATCAAGAGGCTTTTTAGTTCTTCTTCACTTTCTGCCATAAGGGTGGTGTCATCTGCATATCTGAGATTATTGATATTTCTCCTGGCAATCTTGATTCCAGCTTGTACTTCTTCCAGCCCAGCGTTTCTCATCATGTACTCTGCGTGTAAGTTAAATAAGCAGGGTGACAATATAAAGGCTTGACATACTCCTTCTCCTATTTGGAACCAGTCTACATGCAAACATACATATATATTTTTTCAAGGGATTAGATATAGTAAACTGTGCACTTGAAAAACTGAAGAACTATGGACGGAGGTCCATAATATTATACAGGAAGCAGTGAACAAAACCATCCCAAAGAAAAAGAAAAGCAGGAATGCCAAGTGGTTATCTTATGAGGCTTTACAAATAGTAGAAGAAAGAAAAGAAAAGAAAGAGAGAAAAGAAAAGGTTCATCCATCTAAATGCAGCATTCCAAAGAATAGCAGACAAGAAGGCCTTCTTCAATGAACAGTGCATAAAAATAGAAGAAAACAGCAGAAGGGAAAAGACTAGAGATCTCTTCAGGAAAACTGTAAATATCATGGGAACATTTTGCCCAAAGATGGGCACAATAAAGGACAGAAATGGTAAAGATCTAGTAAATGCTGAAGCGATCAAGAAGAGATGGAAAGAACAGATGGTGGAAAGAATACATGGAAGAACAGTTCAAAAAAGATCTTGAAGGACAGGATAACCATGATGCTGTGGTCAGTCACCCAGAGCCAGACATTCTGGAGTATGAAGTCAAGTGGGCCTTAGGAAGCACTGCTGTTAATAAAGCTAGTGGATGTGTTGGAATTCGAGTAGAGCTATTCAAAACTCTAAAGGATGATGCCATCAAAGTATTGCATTCAATATGTCAGCAAATCTAGAAGACCCAGCAGTGGCCACAGAACTGGAAAAGATCAATCCTCATCCCAATTCCCAGGAAGGATAGTGCTAAAGAATGTTCTAACCATCAGACCATTGCACTCATCTCCCATGCTAGTAAGGTCATGTTTAAAATCTTGCATGCCAGGCTTCAGCATTACGTGAACCAAGAACTTCCAGACATCCAAGCTGAATTTAGAAAAGGCAGGGGAACCCGAACAGAAGGGGATTCCAGAAAAAACATCTATCACTGGTTCATTGACTATGCTAAAGCCTTTGACTATGTGGATCATAACAAACTGTGGAAAGCTCTTAAAGATGGGAATACCAGACCATCTCATCTGTCTCCTGAGAAACCTGTATGCAGGTCAAAAGCAAGAGTTAGAACCCTGTTTTGAACAACTGATTGGTTCAGAATTGATAAAAGAGTATGACAAGACTGTCTGCTGTCACCCTGTTTATTTAACATATTCACTCAGTACATCATGAGAAATGCCAGGATGGATAAGATGAGTTACAGGATGGAATTAAGATAGGTGGGAGAAACATCAACAACCTCAGATATGTGGATGATATCACTCTAATGGTAGAAAATGAAGAGGAACTAAAGAGCCTCTTGATCAGGGTGAAGGAGGAGAGTGGAAGAGGCGGCTTAAAACTAAAGATTAAAAAAAAAAAAAAAAAAACTAAGAAAATGGCATCTGATCCCATTAATTTATGGCAAATAGAAAGGGAAAAAGTGAAAGTAGTGACAGATTTCTCCTTCTTTGGCTTTAAAATCACTGTGGAGGTGATTCCAGCCATGAAATCAGAAGATGATTGCTTCTCAGCAGGAAAGCTATGACAAGCCTATACAGTGTGTTGAAAAGCAGACATTATTCTTCTGACAAAGGTCAGCATAGTCAAGGCTACAGTCTTCCCAGTGGTCACAAACAGTTGAGAGAGCTGGACTATAAAGAAGGCAGAGTGCCAAAGAATTGATGCCCTCAAACTGTGGTGTTAGGAAAGACTTCTGAGAGTCCCTTGGACAGCAAAGAGATCAAATCAGTCAATCTCAAGAGAAACCAACCCTGAATGCTCATCGGAAGGACTGATGCTGAAGCTCCAGTATCTTGGTCACCTGATCTCAACAGCCAACTCACTGGAAAAGTCCCTGATGCAGGGAAATATTGAGTGCAGAAGGAGAAGAGGGCGTCAAAGGATGAGATGGCTGGATGACATCACTAATGATGCAATGGACATGAACTTGGGCAAACTTCAAGAGATGGTGAGGGACAGGGAGGCCTAGCATGCTACAGTCCATGGGGTTGCAAAGAGTCGGACACAACTGGGTAACTAACACAACACATATATTTACTGATATATGAGTGTTTTGCAGTTTACAAGTAAAAACTGTTAATATTATTACTTTTACTATCACCATCATAATTTTTCAAGATGTCTCCTCTCCATTATTACCACCTGTTGTTTTTCACCTGCAACATCAATAGGATTTAATTGCTTGAAATCAATTAGGAAAGTTCAGAATACTGAAAAATGAACTGGAGAGCTGGCATTACAGATAGGCATTATATTCACAAGGGACTTTTAATAGTAGATTTGGCAGTCTGATTTTAATCAGTTTTTTGCACAAGGGAATGTTTGAAGACAATGTTGAGGAAAGATTTTTCTGACTGAACTATGCAGTATAGTTTGGAGCAGAGAGCTAGGAAACCATCATGTGTACTAAGCCACTTCAGTCATGTCTGAATCTTTTGAGATGCTATGGAATGTAGCCTGCCATTCCCTCCTCTGTCCATGGGATTCTCCAGGCAAGAACGCTGGAGTAGGTTGCTATGCCCTCCTCCAGGGTATCTTTCCAACTCAGGGATAGAACCTGCATCTCTTACATATCCTACGTCTCTTGCATTGGCAGGCAGGTTCTTTACCACTAGTGCCACCTGGGAAGCCCCAGGAAACCATAGGATATAGCTATAAAATAACAACAACAATAGCAAGAGCAATGAGGAGGATATGAATTAGTTGGAAGAGGAGTGGAAATAAGAGAAAGAGGAGGAGGAAGAGATATAGCATCTGTAGCTGCTGCTGCTGCTGCTGCTAAGTCGCTTCAGTCATGTCCGACTCTGTGCAACCCCAAAGACGGCAGCCCACCAGGCTGCCCCGTCCCTAGGATTCTCCAGGCAAGAACACTGGAGTGGGTTGCCATTGCCTTCTCCAATAGCATCTGTAGATAATATTTACCAAATACTATATACAAAAACACTAAAGATAATTATCTTTGGCAATATTTACAACAGTTTTCAGCATTGGCATTATCTCCATTTTGGAGATAAAGCAATGAAAGTCGTGAGCAGTTGAGTATAGTGCAGAAGGTCACAGTAAGTTTTATCTGAAATGTAAATCCAGGCAGCCTGACTCTTGAGTCTAAATTTGAAACCACTCTGCTGAATAGTTTAGACACGTGATTTCTCTGAGGTTGCTATACACCCATGATGGTCCAAGATAAGATTAACTCAACAGTATTTTTATAAAATTTCACTTGAGAACTGTCAATTAGACAATACTTAGTTTACAATTGAGAATATACTTGTATCTTCCTACTGGGGACTACTATAAACACCAAAGATATATACTACAACAGTAGGCTGAAAGGGATTAAAACCAGAAAATACAGAAACTCAAAAGAATCTAAGAACTTCAGAACTCAGGAGAGAGAGGTCATATCAATGCTCAAAACTAGCTAAATGGAAACTCTTTACATTCAAATCTGGGTTCAAGGTATCAATCTTATACAATTCTAATAAGTGATTATCAAATTTTATAATTGAGTGTTTATATATCCTACCTAGGATGACAATAAATTTTTTAAACATCCATAAACTGTTAACTCATACATAAACAATTTAAGTTTATATATACAAGGAAATTTACAAATGAATCTCCCAGTGCACTTTCCATACCTGCCATGGCTAACTACATGTAACAATTCTTTCTGTTATGTTCTGTGACTGAAAATTAATAAATTAGTATCTCTTTGATGAATATATCCATATTCTAACAGTTTCTCTGTGTATTCACTTGCAAATTTTTCTCATTTGTAAGACACATCTTTAGTATCAAGGTAAATCAATCATAAGAAATTCTCTGGTAAACAGGTATACCCCCTATGAAAAATGAAAAAAAAAAAATCCTACTGTTTAATAGCTCTTACACACTAGCAAAAACACAAAATAATTAATAATAGTCCACCAATAACTTGGACATCATACACCATATCACACACACACACACAGCTTAAACAGTACAGAAGAGAAAGGATAGTGTTTCCAACTATCAGGACATCTAAAATGCCAGAGCCAAAAGAGATGAGGTCCTAAAACTTTTACAGAACAAACTTAAATGGTCTCCATGCAAAGTGAAACAATTAGCCATCCAGATGTTTCCAGCTGGGTAATTAATGTACAGAAAAGATCCCATTTGACTCAATTTTGTTCCACATTACAGGCAGCTGTTAATAGTAGCAATTCCAAAGCAATTTAGTAACTATACTTTGAATCATAAAATTATAAAGGTGAGTATATCCATCTTATCATATTCAGTTCTTAGCATTACACCAAATTATTTTTTACTTAACATTTCTCAATAGATTTTGTTGTTGCTATTACTATTATTTTCTTACCTGATCTTCTCCTTGCATAGCTTGCTCTTCAACTTTGTCCTAAAGGGGAAAAATAATTTATGAAGAAAATACAGCAAAGGAAAAGAAAATCAAAAATTTTAAAAAGAAGTTTAGCTATTAAAAAAGCAAAGATGAGTTAGTAGTAATTTCTGCATAGTGATTTTCAGTTCTACTTTTGTGGGAATTGCTTAAATGCATTAAGTAATATTATTTTAGTACAGTTATTTAATCATCTACAAATCAACCTGACTATATTTATTTGCAAGCAACATTTCTACATCTTATAAAACATTTATTTTTGTGAAATTTTGTAAATAAGGCTTTTACAATCAAACTGTTCTATCACTTAAGCTTCTGGCATCTCTCTCATTCAAGATTACTGATTCATCATCTGAAATATTAATAATATGTATATGTATTTAGTTCCCACCCCCATAACTGGAGATAAAATTCACCTGAGTCTGGAGACTTCTACTCTTGGGAATTTCATTTCTCAGAAAAGCAAACCATGATAAGAACTCTTTCTCTGGTTCAAATTCTGACTACAAAAGAAATGTTTTAAAGTAACAGTGTCCACAGGAGAGAGTAACCATGTTATCTTATAGTTAGTAAGTAATAATGAAGGAAGGGAATGGTAGGCATAGTCAGACACATGTCTTGCTATTAATAGAATGACATTTCCAGCAGCTGTCCAAATAGTTCAAATCCCCCATCACAACTGTAATGTACCTCAAAGTCAGTATAAAAATCAACCGGCTACCAATTCTTGAATGTAACTGTGAATGGACTTAAGGAACTTCCGGCTCTATAGGCTTTGTAAGTGATAAATCACCTATTGAGATATTTAACATAATTTCCCTAACCTTCAGCTTATCATGCAATCTGCTACTACAGAGCCAGATATAGTGAAATAGTTGACCATGTACTAATCTTTAAACTACACATCTATAGTCTTTATATTTAACTTTACTTTCTGTTCATAGAGCAAGAAAAAATGAGATTGTAGAAAACCAAAAATATCAAGTTATTTGAATTGTATAGTTTTAAAATTAGTTAAGATTTTTCCCTTGAAATGTTGAAGAATAGAAAGAAAGATGAACTTCAATTTTAAACATAAAACTGGTCAACCACTTGTAAAATAATGAAACTAGAACACTTTCTAACACCATACATTAAAATAAACTCAAAATGGATTAAAGACCTAAATGTAAGACCAGAAACTATAAAAATCCTAGTGGAAAACATAGGCAAAACACTCTCCAACATAAATCACAGCAGGATCCTTTATGACCCACCTCCAAGAATAATAGAAATAAAAGGAAAAATAAACAAATGGGACCTAATTAAACTTAAAAGCTTTTGCAGAACGAAGGAAACTATAAGCAAGGTGAAAAGACAGCCTTCAGAATGGGAGAAAATAATAGCAAACTAAGTAACTGTCAAAGAATCTCAAAAATACACAAACAGCTCTTGCAACTCAATTCCAGAAAAATAAACGATCCAATCAAAAATGGACCAAAGAACTAAACAGACATTTCTCCAAAGAAGACATACAGATGGCCAACAAACACATGAAAAGACGCTCAACATCACTCATTATCAGAGAAATGCAAATCAAAACCACAATGAGGTACCATCTCAGGCTGGTCAGAAAGGCTGCTATCCAAAAGTCTACATACAATAAATGCTGGAGAGGGTGTGGAAAAAAGGGAACCCTCTTACACTGTTGGTGGGAATGCAAACTAGTACAGCTGCTATGGAGAAAAGTGTGGAGATTCCTTCAAAAACTTGAAATAAACTGCCATATGACCCAGCAATCCCACTGCTGGGCATACACACTGAGGAAACCAGAACTGAAAAGAGACACGTGTACACCAATGTTCATCAATGTTTACAATAGCTAGGACATGGAAGCAATCTAGATGTCCATCAGCAGATGAATGGATAAGAAAGCTGTGGTACATATACACAATGGAATATTACCCAGCTATTAAAAGGAGTACATTTGAATCAGTTCTAATGAGGTGGATGAAACTGGAGCCTATTATACAGAGTGAAGTAAGTCAGAAAGAAAAACACCAATAAAGTATATTCATGCATATATATGGAATTTAGAAAGATGGTAACGATGACCCTATATGTGAGACAGCAAAAGAGACCCAGAGATAAAGAACAGACTTTTGGACTCTGTGGGAAAAGGCGAGGGTGGGATGATTTGAGAGAATAGCATTGAAACAAGTATATTGCCATATGTGAACTAGATAGCCAGTCCAGGTTTGATGTATGAGACAGGGAACTCAGGGCCAGTACACTGGGGTCACCCTGAGGGATGGGATGGGAATGGAGGTGGGAGGGGGATTCAGGATGGGGGACACATATACACCCATGGCTGATTCATATCAATGTATAGCAAAAACCACTAATTGTAAAGTAATTAGCCTCCAATAAAATAAATAAATTTTAAAAATAAAAAAAATAAAAAGAACCAAGTTATAGAAACTAAATAAACATATATTGGTGGTAAAGCAAAGCAAGTATTATAAAAGTTAACAAATACAAAAATTACTTGCATAAGCTCCCTTCACAGAACAGAGATTCATCCATTTGGGTGAAAAGGTTTAAGTATTTGAGTAATCAGTTTAGATCAACTTTACTATACTTATAACGAATGAAATGAAGATAGCCAAAGTGATAATGTCTTAGAGCATACTATTAGTTATCCATAAGAGTTGTATCACAGAAGGCAGAGTGAAACTATGTCTAATTTACATTCATAAACAGTCCCAATTATTTTCATATCTAGGTATTTTACCAGTACACTTAAGGATATTTCATTAATAATGTAAGCTCCACAAATGCTGCTATTGATTAGCACACATTGCTCTGGGATACTTAGTAAATTAGTTAACTGATTTTTTTCTTTTATATTTAATTTGTTTAAAGTTATTGAAATATAACTTCATTGTACTTGAAAAAAAGGAAAGAATAAAGAGCATTTTAATGAAAAATTTTGTGCATGTCAGAAAGGTTTATGTCTTCAGATGGGAGACAAATATTTTTAAATTTTATTATTAAATAAGCCCCAAAAAGGTCACTGCAGGTAAGATTAATATGAATGAGTTGTCTTGAAGCTAAGAAATGAGTTACCTGAGCTTTCCTTCTAACTGCTGAAGAGTAAGCCATCTGCTTCATCATCATTTAAATCACATTCCATTGTCATAATTTATAACCATTTTTTATAGTGGCATGGAACTAAGAGGCAAACTAAGAGGCAAAAGGAAGGCTAAAGGAAACTGTACAGTAACCTGAGGATATGAAAACACTGCTTGGCAGGCTGATTTCACTGGAATTTTTAAAGTATACTTTAAGAATTAGTTCCACCATGGAAGTAAAGGTAATCATTTTTTATTACATCCCTCTAGTCAATATTTCAAGAAGTGTCATATATGAATATTAACTTTCAGAATGTCTACTGCTCTATTCCCAGTTCCAAAGTACATGAGGTTTTATACCAGTGAGCTATAGTGGCAATAAGGAAAAAGAGCGCTTTTCTTTATCAGAATTTTCCAAATACAAGAAAATAACGCATAAAATAAACTAAAGACCCACACTTGGTGCCACTGTCTGAAAAGCTGGAGACAGGAAGTCAAAACTTATGTTTCTTATTATAGAGTGATGCATTCCCTCTCAGATGTAAGCATGAACTAGGTTTGAGGACACATTCCAAAAACAACACATAAATTATTTTTTCATGTAATAAAATGGATTACAATTGGATGCTGTGAAATGACCATCAACATTCCTTTTATTTTTAATTTTTGCAAAATTATTTCTTATGTTTTGTTAATTTTCCTAGAATAGATGATTAATTGTGAAGCCTCAGAAAGTTTCTCCAAACTCTCTAAAAGGCACTGGTAGTTAATTATGGTGATCTGTGATATTAAACGGACAAATGGAGAGTTGAAGTTCAAGTAATTCCTATTATTTCATTCCAGAAAAAGAAACTTCGCTACTGCTCTAAAGGATATAGCCCTTGATGCTCCAGAGCTGAAATTCTACTTATAATAACATCATCTTTTCATACGTTTAGTAATTATTTTCACATAACAAACTATATGAAGCCAAATTTTCATTTACTAATTGGTATAAAACCTCAATGGTTATCTTTTGAGGTATATCAAAATTAATTTACTGTGTATACACTGTCAAATGAGTATGAACATAGCTAGAATTATTCATAACATAAAAAAATCTCCTGTTTCCTTCAATACTGTTTTTACCTAGTATTGATTCTTGTAATTAAAGAGAAGATCCAATAGCAAAAATGGAAAATCCACTAAAGACAGATTTCCAATTTCATGTTTTGATGACAAATCCAGTGAATATTTTCTGACTGCATGAGGCTATACAGTTTAAAAACTTGTGATTATACATCAGCATCTGTCAGTAAGTGTTCCTTTGTCTTTCTAGAATGGATTTGAGGTGTTTTTTTAAATTAATTTATTTTAATTGGAGGCTAATTACTTTACAATATTGTAGTGGCTTTTGCCATACATCAACACGAATCAGCCATGGGTGTACACGTGTCCCACATCCTGAACCCTCCTCCCACCTTCCTCCCCATCCCATCTCGCAGAGGCCTCCCAGTGCACTGGTCCTGAGTGCCCTGTTTCATGTATCAAACCTGGACTGGCAATCTATTTCACATATGGTAATATATATGTTTCAATGCTATTCTTTCAGATCATCCCATCCTGGCCTTCTCCCACAGAGTCCAAAAGTCTGTTCTTTATCTCTGTGTCTTTTTTGCTGTCTCACATATAGGGTCATCATTATCATCTTTCTAAATTCCATATATATGCATGAATATACTGTATTGGTGTTTCTCTTTCTGACTTACTTGATTCTGTATAATAGGCTTCAGTTTCATCCACCTCATTAGAACTGATTCAAATGCACTCTTTTTAACAGCTGAGTAATATTCCATTGTGTATATGTCCACATTACAATGGAATATGTACACAGCTTTCTTATCCATTCATCTGCCAATGGATATCTGGGTTGCTTCCATGTCCTGGCTATTGTAAACAGCGCTGCGATGTGGGGTACACATGTCACTTTCAATTCTGGTTTCCTCGGTGTGTATGCCTAGCAGTGGGATTGCTGGGGTTTTTAGTCAATACAAGACAATACTATATTAACCAACAAAATATTAATACAGGAAAGTATGAAAAATCAATACTCCTTTTGTTGAATTTAAATATGCAAACCTGATGACAGTAATAGCCCATGAACAAATGGTATATTTAAGAAGGCTCAAACAAAAGTAACACAAACAAGTTTATTATATTTGGTTGACCTATATTTCCCTGTCAAACATACATCAATTTTAATGTCAGAAAATATTTTGCCTCAAAACATACTGCTCAGAATTAGTGATAAATTTTCATTTTACATCTTTTGTAACATTTAACCCTTATGACAATGTCCTCCTCATATATGTCTCCATCAGTTAAGTTCAGTCGTGTCCAACTATTTGCAACCCCATGGACTGCAGCACGCCAGGCTTCCCTGTCCATTAACAACTCCCAGAGCTTGATCCAACTCATGTCCATCGAGTTGGTGATGCCATCAAACCATGTCATCCTCTGTCACCCCTTCTCCTGCCTTCAATTTTTCCCAGCATCTGAATCTTTTCCAATGAGTCCATTCATTACATCAGGTGGCCAAAGAATTGGAGCTTCAGCTTCAGCATCCGTCCTTCCAATGAATATTCAGGACTGATTTCCTTTAGGATTGACTGGTTTGATCTCCTTGCAGTCCAAAGGACTCATAAGAGTCTTCTCTAACATATCTCCATAACTTCTAGTAATTTCCTGGTTCTTCTGATAATCTAGTCTCTTGATCCCTCTCATCCTTCTCATTCTGTCTTTTACTCCTCTGTCCTTTCACTCAGGGACTGAACTCCTGTCTCCTACACTGCAGGTAGACTCTATATCACTGAGCCACTGAGGTTTCCCAAATATGGTATAGTAGTTTATAAATGATTCCTTGCTACATAAAGTCAAACAATGTTATTAAGATTATTATCTCAAAATCTCTGAATTGAGCTTTCGGACCTCCTTCATCAACACTTCCCAAGGTTTCCACTATCACCGTATATGGTGTTAGCTTTCAAAATTAGCTCTCTTAAATTCTGATTAGAGAAACCTGATTTCTCACAAATTTGAATCCCACAAAATTGGAATACAGAGTGTGTGGGAAAATCTTTTTTTTTTTTTTTTACCATTATTTATTCTTTATTTACACTTTTTTTCAAAAATTTTACATTATATTGGAGTATAGTTGATTAACAACATGTAGTTTCAGGTGTATAGCAAAGTGATTCAATTATACACATACATGTATCTATTCTTTTTCAAATTCTTTTCCCATTTAGATTATTACAGAGTATTGAGTAGAGTTGCCTGTGATTTACATTAGGTCCTGTTTGTGATCTGTTTTAAATATAGCAGTGTGTACATGTCAATCCCAAACTCCCAATCTATCCCTCCTCTCACCCTTAACCTTGGTAACATACGCTCATTATCTAAATCCTGTAACTTTTTTTGCTTTGTAAATAAGCTTGTTTGTCTATTATTTTAGATTTTGCATATAAGCAAGATCATATATTTATCTTTCTCTGTCTGACTTCACTAAGTATGATAATCTCCAGCTCCACCGTGTTGCTGGAAATGACATTATTTAATTCTCTTTAATGGCTGAGTAATATTCCATTCTATATATGTACCCTATCATCTTTATCCATTAAACAACTGATGAACATTTAGGTTGCTTCAATGCCTTGGTTATTGTAAACAGCACTGCAATGAATACAGGGTTGCATGTACTTTTTCCAACCATGTTTTTTTTTTCCCAGATATATGCCCAGGAGTGGGATTGCTGGATCATATGGTAACTCTATTTTTAGTTTCTTAAAAACGTCCATATCATCCTCCATAGTAGTTGTACCAACTTACATTCCACCAACACTGTAGGAGGGCTCCCTTTTCTCCACACCTTCTATAGCATTTGTAGACCTTCTGATGATGACCATACTAATCGGTGTAAGTAAATATCTCTTTGTAGTTTTGATTTGCATTTCTCTAATAATTAGCAATGCTGAGGGTATTTTCACGTACTTCTTGGCCATCTGAATGTTTATTTTGTAGAAATTCCTATTTACTTTGCCCATTTATGATAGCATTTTTTTACATAGAGCTGCATGAACTGTTTATATATTTTGGAGATTGAAAGTGAAAGTGAAGTCGCTCAGTCGTGTCCGACTCTTTGCGACCCTATGGACTGTAGCCTATCAGGCTCCTCTGTCCATGGGATTTTCCAGGCAAGAGTGCTGGAGTGGATTGCCAACAACTTCTCTCATTCTGCCAGTTGTCTTTTTGTTTTGTTTATGGTTTCCTTTGCTATGCAAAAGCTTCCTTTGCATAGCAAAGGAAATTATGTCACATTTTAAAAATACTCAAAAGTTTTTGCATAGCAAAACAAATTATGTCCCATTTGTTTATTTTTTAGTCAATCTAGGAGACTGACTAAAAAAGATAATGCTACAATTTATGTCAAAGTGTGTTCTTATGTTTTCTTCCAAGAGTTTTATAGTATATAATCTTACATTTAGGTCTTTAATCCATTTTGAGTTTACTTTTGTGTGTGGTGATAAAGAATATTTTAATTTCACGTTTTTTTTACATTTAGCTGTCCAGTTTTCCCACCACCATTTATTGAAGATACTGTCTTTTCTCCATGGTATAGCTTTGTCTCCTTTCTTGTAGATTAATTGATCATAACTGTGACTATTTATTTCTGGAATTTCTATCCTGTTCAAAGATAAACATTCAGTAAAGGTAAGAAATCATCCACAGACAAAGCTAGCAGGAAAATTAATGGAAAAAGCATTAAAAATCATCTATATCCACAATATGGAGAAGGAAATGGCAACCCACTCCAGTGTTCTTGCCTGGAGAATCCCAGGGATGGGGAAGCCTGGTGGGCTGCCGTCTATGGGGTCACACAGAGTTGGACATGACTGAAGTGACTTAGCAATATCCACAATAAGGAGACATGAGATACCCATAACAATTAGTTGTAAAATATGATATCAAATACAGTAATCATGAGGGGAAGAGATTACAAATGCAAGGCCATTAAAAAACATTTGAAATTAAGAGATCAGCAACTTTAAAAATCTCCGAAAAAATATAAAAGAGCAGCATATGTATATATGATTGCTATATATTGCTAGATTACATATATATAGGACCTCAACTCCACTCACATATATTGCTATATTAAAACCTCATCAGATCAGATCAGATCAGATCAGTCGCTCAGTCATGTCCGACTCTGTGTGACCCCATGAATCACAGCACGCCAGGCCTCCCTGTCCATCACCAACTCCCAGAGTTCACTCAGACTCACGTCCATCGAGTCAGTGATGCCATCCAGCCATCTCATCCTCTGTCGTCCCCTTCTCCTCCTGCCCCCAATCCCTCCCAGCATCAGAGTCTTTTCCACTGAGTCAACTCTTCGCATGAAGTGGCCAAAGTACTGGAGTTTCAGCTTTAGCATCATTCCTTCCAAAGAAATCCCAGGGCTGATCTCCTTCAGAATGGACTGGTTGGATCTCCTTGCAGTCCAAGGGACTCTCAAGAGTCTTCTCTAACACCACAGTTCAAAAGCATCAATTCTTCAGCTCTCAGCCTTCTTCACAGTCCAACTCTCACATCCAAACATGACCACAGGAAAAACCATAGCCTTGACTAGACGAACCTTTGTTGGCAAAGTAATGTCTCTGCTTTTGAATATGCTATCTAGGTTAGTCACAACTTTCCTTCCAAGGAGTAAGCGTCTTTTAATTTCATGGCTGCAGTCACCATCTGTAGTGATAGATATACACACAGAAAGGAATCCAGCCACAGCACTAAAGATAGGTATCAAATCAAAAGAGAAGAGAACAAAAGAGGAAAGGTAAAGAAAGAAGACCTACAAAACAACCCCAAAACACTTAACAAAATGCAATAAAAATATACTTATTAAGAACTACCTTGAATGCAAATAGACTAATCCTCCAAAAGACAAAGAGCAGCTGAATGGTTACAAAAACAAGACACACACACATTTATATGCATATTCTATTTATTTAAACACATATTAAATATATATTTATATATATATATAATTATAATTATATATATAAGAATATATATAAATCTGTGGTTAAAAATCTGTGCTTCAACTGCAGGGCCCACAGGTTTGATCCCTGGTTGGGAAATTTAGATCACACGGTGTGGCAAACAACAAACAAACAAGCAAACAAAACACACACAAATGTAAAGTCAGGGAATGAAAAAAATGTAATCCATACAAATGGAAATCAAAAGAAAGTCAGAGTAGCAATTCTTATGTTACACAAAATAGACTTCAAAGAGTCTATTTGAACAGAATTCAAAGACAGTTACAGAAAACAAAGAAGGACACTATATAATGATCAGGGAATTATTCCAAGAGGAAGTTAAAACAATTTTAAATATGTATGTACTCAAAATAGGAACATCTAAATACATAAGGTAAAGGTTAATGGACATGATGGGAGAAATCAATAATAACTCAATAATAGAGCATTTGATATCCCATGTGCATCAAAGGACAGATAAGCCAGATTAAAAAAAAATGAATAAGGAAACACTGACCTTAAATGACATATATTACCAGATGGTTCTAATTGCTACACACACACACACACACACACACTAGGACAACCCATTCAAAAAAAGAAGAAAACACATTATTTTAAAGTGCAAATGGAACATTCTATAGGACAGATCACATGCTAAGCCACAAAATAAACAGCAGTGAATTTTCAAAATTTGAAATCATACCAAGCATCTTTTCCAACCATAACAGTATGAAATTAGAAAACAACTGTAAAAAAAAAAAAAAAAACTGTAAAAAACAAAAACATGTGGAGACTAAATAAAATGCTACTAAAGAACCAATGGACCACTCACGAAATTAAAAAAAAAAAAAAATACACAGAGACAAATGAAAACAAAAACATGACTATCCAAAACCTATGGGATGCATCAAAAATACTTTTAGGATGGAAGCTTATAGACATATAATCTTACCTCAGGACACAAGTAAAACCTCAAATAAAAATTTAAAATTATACCTAAAAGAACTAGAAAAAAATAAACAAAACCCAAAGCAAGTAGAATGAAACAAAACATAAAGATCAGAGCATATATGAATGAAATAGTGACAAAAACAATACAAAAGATAAACGCAACTCAAATTTGGTTATTTGAAAATATAAACAAAATTGATGAACTTTCAGCCAGACTTATCAAAAAAAAAAAAAAAGAATAAGCCAAATACATAAAATCAGAAATGAAAAAAGAGAGGTTACAACTGACCCTACAGAAATACAAAGGAACTTAAGAGTTTACCATGGACAACTGTATGTCAATAAAATCTAGAAGAAACGGAAAAATAAACAGAAATGTACAATCACCCAAGACTAAGCTAGCAAGAAACAAAAAAGATTAATATACCAAATACCAGCAGTGAAACTGATTTAGTAATTTTAAAAGTCTCAACAAAACAAAACTCCATGATCAGATGGATCTACAACAGAATTTTACCTTTCAGAGAATATAGTTAACAGCTATCCTTCTCAAACTGTTTCAAAATTTCAGAGGAATGAGTATGTCCAAACTTATCCTATGAGGCTAGCATCATCCTGATACCAACCAAACAAGTCACCAAAAAAAAAAAAATTACAGACCAACATCACTGATAAACATAGATGTAAATATTCAACAAAATATTAGCAAATCAATCCAGAAGAACATTAATAATCTCATACACCATTTTTTATCTTAGGAATGCAAGGATTTTTTTCAGTACACACAAATTGATCAATGTGATACAACATACTGAAGAATAAAACTCATTATGATCATCTTAGTAGAAATAGAAAAAGCTTTCAACAAAATTGAGCATCCATTTATGATAAAATACCCTCCATAAGGTGGGGAGGAAAAGGAACCCTCTTATACTGTTTCTGGGAATGCAAACTAGTACAGCCACTATGGAGAACAGTGTGGGGATTCCTTAAAAAACTGGAAACAGAACTGCCATATGACCCAGCAATCCCACTGCTGGGCATACACACTGAGGAAACAAGAATTGAAAGAGACATGTGTACCCCAATGTTTATCGCAGCACTGTTTACAATAGCCAGGACATGGAAGCAACCTAGATGTCCATCAGCAGATGAATGGATAAGAAAGCTGTGGTACATACACACAATGGAATATTGCTCAGCTATTAAAAAGAATGCATTTGAATCAGATCTAATGAGGTGGATGAAACTGGAGCCTATTATACAGAGCAAAGTAAGTCAGAAAGAAAAACACCAATACAGTATATTCACCCACATATATGGAATTTAGAATGATAGTAATGATGACCCTATATGCCACAGAGCAAAAGAGACACAGATGTTAAGAACAGACTTTTGGACTCTGTGGGAGAGGGCGAGGGTGGAATGATTTGAGAGAATAGCATTGAAACATGAATATTATATGTGAAACTGATTGCCAGTCCAGGTTCAATATATGAGACACGGTTCTCAGTGCTGGTACATTGGGATGACCCTGAGGAATGGGATGAGGAGGGAGGTGGAAGGGAGGGTCAGGATGGGGAACACATGTACACCCATGGCTAATTCATCTGAATGTATGGCAAAAATCACTACAATATTGTAAAGTACTTAGCCTCCAATTAAAATTTTTAAAACAAGAAAAGGAAAAAAAGAGAAAATAATCTCCAGAAAGTGAGCACAGAGGAAGCATATCTCAACATAATAAAGGCCATATATAACAAAACTACACATAACATCATTCTTTACACATAACATCATTCTTAACAATGAAAAGCTGAAAGCATTTCCTCTTAAATCAGGAACAAGACAAGGATGCTAAATCTCACCACTTTGAATCAACATACTATTGGAAGTTCTAGTCAAATTGAATAAGAAAAATAAATAAAAGAAATCTCAATCAGCAAGGAAAAACTGAAACTGACAGTTTGCAAAAAACATGATACTACATGTAGAATATCTTAAAGACACCACCAGAAAACTATTAGAGCTCATTAAGAAATTCAGGAAAGTTGTAACATACAAAATTAATATAGAGAACTCTGTTGCATTCCTATACACTAACAAACAATCAAAATATGAAATTAAGGAAACAATCCTATTTATTATACCAGCAAAAAGAATTAAATATCTTGGGATAAACCTACTTAAGGAAGTAAAAATCTGCACTTGGAAAACTATAAGACACAAGTGAAAGTAACTGAAGATGACACAAACAGAAACAAAGCTATCTTGTGTTCTTGGTTTGGAAGATTTAATATACTACCCAAGGCAATCTACAGATTTAGTGCAAACCCTATCAAAATATCAGAGGCATTTTTCATAGAATTAGAGAAAATTATTTTAAAATTTATATGGAAATACAAAAAAAAAACTTAAATACCCAAAGCAATCTTGAGAAAGAACAGAGCTGAACTCCCTGACTTCATAGCTACATTAAACAAAACAGTATCATACTGGCACAAAAACAGACAAATAGACCAAGAGAACAGATCAGAGAATCCAGAAACAAGTCAACTAACTGAACATCAATTAACCTATCACAAAGGAGACAAGAATATACCACAGGTGAAAAAAATCTTCAATAAGCAGTGCTGTAAAAACTGGACAGAATCATGTAGAACAATGTATTTAAAATATCTTCTAACATCATATACAAAAATAAAATAATATCAAGTGGATTAAAGACCAAAATGTTAACATAAAATTTCAACAGGACAAAGGCAGGACACTCTCTGACATAAGTCATAAAATAATTTTTTATCTGTTTCTAAAAGCTTTTACAGAGCAAAGCAAAGCATTAGCAAAAACAAAAAACAATGTACTGAATGGAGGAAATATTTTCAGATTACATGACTGATAAGAATTATTACCAAAAATACATCAACAGCTCATAAATTTAAATATCAAAAAATAAAAATGGGCAGGAGAATTGAGCTTCCTTGGTGCTTCAAACAGTAAAGAATCTACCTGCAATGTTGGAGACCCAGGTTCGAGCCCTGGATTGGGAAGATCCTCTGCAGGAGGGCATGGCAACCCACTCCAGTATTCTTGCCTGGAGAATCCCCATGGACAGAGGAGCCTTGAAGGCTACAGTCCATGGGGCTGGAGAGTGGGACAGGACTGACCGACTAAGCACAGAAGAACTGAATAGACACTTTTCCAAACACGACATGAAAATGGCCAAAAGGCACATGAAAATGATCAATGTCACTATTATCAGGCAAATGTAAATCAAAACCACAATGAGATATTCCCTCAAAACAGTCAGAATAGATATGATAAACACATATACAACCCCACACACACACCTCTGGACAGATCAACTAAACAGAAAATTAACAAGGAAACACAACTTTCAATGATACAATATTCCAGATAGACCTAATTAATATCTATAGGACATTTCACACCAAAACAAGGAATTTCATCTTTTTCTCAAGTGGATAAGGAGCATTCTCCAGGATAGATCACATCCTGGGCTGTAAATCTAGTCTTGGTAAATTCAAAAAAATTGAAATCATCTCAAGCCTCTTTTCTGATCACAGGGCCTCTTTTCCCTGGAAAAAAACTATTACAAATACAAACATATGGAGGCTAAACAACACACTTCTGAATAACTGACAAATCACAGAAGAAATAAAAAAAAATCTAAATATGCATAGAAATGAATGAAAATGAAACACAACAACCCAAAACCTATGAGATTCAGTAAAGGCAGTGCTAAAGGGAAGGTTCATAGCAATACAAATTTACCTCAAGAAACAAGAGAAAACCAAATAAATAACCTAACTCTACACCTAAAGAAACTAGAAAAAGATGAAATGAAGAACCCCATGGTTAGTAGAAGGAAAGAAATCATAAAAATTAGGGCAGAAATAAATGAAAAAGAACCAAAGAAGACCATAGAAAAAATCAACAAGCTAAAAGCTGGTTGTTTGAGAAGATAAATAAAATAGACAAACCATTAGCCAGACTTGTCAGGAAAGAAAGGGAGAAGAATCAAACCAACCAAACTAGAAAGGAAAATGGAGAAACCACAACAGACAACACAGAAATACAAAGAATCATAAGAGACTACTATCAGAAATTATATGCCAATAAAATGAACACCTTGGAAAAAATGGACAAATTCTTAGAAAAGTATAACTTTCCAAAACTGAACCAGGAAGAAATGCAAAATCTTAACAGACACAGCACAAGCACAGAAATAGAATCAGAAATCTTCCAACAAACAAAAGCCCAGGACCAGATGGCTTCACAGGTGAATTCTACCAAAAATTTAGAGAAGAGCTAACACCTATCCTATTCAAACTCTTCCAGAAAATTGCAGAAGAAGGCAAACTCCCAAGCTCATTCTATGAGGCCACCAGCACCCAAATACCAAAACCTGACAAAGATGCCACAAAACAAGAAAACTACAGGCCAATATCACTGATGAACATAGATGCAAAAATCCTCAACAAAATTCTAGTAAACAGAATCCAACAACATATTTAAAAGAGCATACATCATAACCAAGTGGGCTTTATCCCAGGGATGCAAGGATTCTTCAATATTCACAAATCAATCAATGTGATACACCACATTAACAAATTGAAAGATAAACACCATATGATTATCTCAATAGATGCAAAGAAAGCCTTTGACAAAATTCAACATCCATTTATGATAAAAACCCTCCAGAAAGCAGGAATAGAAGGAAAAAGAACATAATAAAAGCCATACATGATAAATGTACAGTAAACATTATCCTCAATGGAGAAAAATTGAAAGCATTTCCCCTAAAGTCAGGAACAAGATACGGATGCCCACTTTCACCACTACCATTCAACATAGTTTTGGAAGTTTTAGCCACAGCAATCAGAGAAGAAAAAGAAATAAAAGGAATCCAGATTGGAAAAGAAGAAATAAAACTCTCACTGATTGCAGATGACATGATCCTCTACATAGAAAAACCTAGACTCCAACAGAGAATTACTAGAGCTAATCAGTCAGTATAGTAAAGTTGCAGGATATAAAATTAACACACAGAAATCCCTTGCAGTCCTATACACTAACAATGAGAAAACAGAAAGAGAAATTAGGGAAACAATTCCATTCACCATTGCAAAAAAAAAATAAAAAATACTTAGGAAAAAAATCTACCTAAGAAGCAGAGTACATAATGAGAAATGCTGGGCTGGAGGAAGCACAAGCTGGAATCAAAATTGCTGGGAGAAATATCAATAACCTCAGATATGCAGATGACACCACCCTTATGGCAGAAAGTGAAGAACTAAAGAGCCTCTTGATGAAAGTGAAAGAGGAGAGCGAAAAAGTTGGCTTAAAGCTCAACATTAAGAAAACTAAGATCATGGAATCCAGTCCCATCAATTCACGGCAAATAAATGGGGAAACTGTGGAAACAGTGGCTGACTTTATTTTTCTTGGCTCCAAAATCACTGCAGATGGTGACTGCAGCCATGTAATAAAAAGATGCTTACTCCTTAGACGGAAAGTTATGACCAACCTAGATAACATGTTAAAAAGCAGAGACATTACTTTGCTAACAAAGGTGCGACTAGTCAAGGCTATTGTTTTTCCAGTGGTCATGTATAGATGTGAGAGTTGGACTATAAAGAAAACTGAGCGCCAAAGAATTGATGCTCTTGAATTGTGGTGTTGGAGAAGACTCTTGAGAGTCCCTTGGACTGCAAGGAGATCCAACCAGTCCATCCTAAAGGAGATCAGTCCTGGGTGTTCACTGGAATGACTGATGTTGAAGCTGAAACTCCAATACTTTGGGCACCTGATGTGAAGAGCTGACTCATTTGAAAAGACCTTGATGCTGGGAAAATTGAGGGCAGGAGGAGTAGGGGACGACAGAGGATGAGATGGTTGGATGGCATCACCAAATCGATGGACATGGGTTTGGGTGAACTCCGGGAGCTGGTGATGGACAGGAAGGCCTGGCATGCTGTGGTTCATGGGGCTGCAAAGAGTTGGACACGACTGAGCAACTGAACTGAACTGAACTGAAGGAATCAAAGGACCTATATATAGAAAACTATAAAACACTGGTGAAAGAAATCATAGATGACACAAATAGATGGAAAAATATACCATGTTTATGGATTGGATGCATCGATATATTGAAAATGAGTATACTACCCAAAGCAATCTATAGATTCAATGCAATCCCTATCAAACTCCCAATGGTATTTTTCACAGAACTAGAACAAATAATTTCACAATCTGTATGGAAATACAAAAAAAGCCTCAAATATCCAAAGCAATCTTGAGAAAGAATAATGGAACTGGAGGAATCAACCTGCCAGACTTAAAGACTATACTACAAAGCTACAGTCATCAAGGCAGTATGGTATTGGCACAAAGACAGAAACATAGATCAATGGAAAATCGAAAGCCCAGATATAAATCCGCACACCTATGGACACCTTATCTTTGACAAAGGAGGCCAGAATATACAAAGGAGAAAAGACAATCTCTTTAACAAGTGGTGCTGGGAATACTAATTCACCACTTGTAAAAGAATGAAACTAGGACACTTTCTAATATCATACACAAAAATAAACTCAAAATGGATTAAAAATCTAAATGTAAGACCAGAAACTATAAAACTCCTTGAGGAAAACATAGGCAAAAACCTCTCTGACAAAAATCACAGCAGGATCCTCTATGAGCCACCTCCCAGAGTAATGGAAATAAAAGCAAAAATAAACAAATGGGACCTAAATAAACTTAACAGCTTTTGCAAAATGAAGGAAACTAAGCAACTTGAAAAGGCAGCCTTCAGAATGGGAGAAAATAATAGCAAATGAAGCAACTGACAAACAACTAA
Source organism: Bos indicus (assembly GCF_029378745.1). Taxonomy (NCBI): domain Eukaryota; kingdom Metazoa; phylum Chordata; class Mammalia; order Artiodactyla; family Bovidae; genus Bos; species Bos indicus. The sequence continues at coordinate 73,696,024 of NC_091789.1, forward strand.
TCTCAAAAATATACAAGCAACTCCTGCAGCCCAATTTCAGAAAAATAAATGATCCAATCAAAAAACGGGCCAAAGAACTAAACAGACATTTCTCCAAAGACAACATACAGATGGCTAACAAACACATGAAAAGATGCTCAATATCACTCATTATCAGAGAAATGCAAATCAAAATCACAATGAGGTACCATCACACATCAGTCAGATTGCCTGCTATCAAAAAGTCTACAAACAATAAATGCTGGAGAGGGTGCAGAGAAAAGGGAACCCTCTTACATTGTTGGTGGAAACACAAACTAGTATAGCTACTTTAGAGAACAGTGTGGGGATTCCTTAAAAAACTGGAAACAGAACTGCCATACGACCCAGCAATCCCACTGCTGGGCATACACACTGAGGAAACAAGAATTGAAAGAGACATGTGTATCCCAATGTTAATCACAGCACTGTTTACAATAGCCAGGACATGGAAGAAACTTAGATGTCCATCTGCAGATGAATGGATAAGAAAGCTGTGGTACGTATGTACAATGGAATATTACTCAGGTATTAAAAAAATGCATTTAAATCAGTTCTAATGAGGTGGATGAAACTGGAGCCTGCTATACAGAATTAAGCAAGTAGGAAGAGAAACACCAATACACTATATTCACCCATATATTCGGAATTTAGAATGATGGTAATCATGACCCTATATGTGAGACAGTGGAAGAGACACAGATGTTAAGAACAGACTTTTGGACTCTGTGGGAGAAGGCAAGGGTGGGATGATTTGAGAGAATATCATTGAAACATGTATATTATCATCTGTGAAATAGATCAGTCCAGGTTCAATGCATGAGACAGGGTGCTCAGGGTTGGTGCACTGGGATGACCCTGAGAGATGGGATGGGGAGGAAGGTTGGAAGGATTTCAGGATGGGGAACACATGTACACCCATGGATGATTCATGTCAATGTATGGCAATAACTACTACAATATTTTAAAGTAATTCACCTCCACTTAAAATAAATTAATTAAAGAAAAGATTAAGAGATACAAACCACTATGTATAAAATAGCTACAAATGTGTATTGTATTACAAAGGGGATATAGCTAGTAGTCCATAACGACTACAAATTGAGTGCAAACTTTAAAAATTGTAAATCACTGTACCATACACTTGTAATCTATAATACTGTACATCAACTATATTTCAACATAAATCTTTTAAAATTGCTTTAGAAGCAGGGGAATAAGAACGTGAGGAGTCTGAAAAATCATCAGATAATAAGAGAAAGGAAAGGGAAAGAATGATTATGTCTTACTGAAAATTCAAGTTGTCTTTACAAAGTTGTTGTCTTTACAATGTTAAGTTAGTTTCTATTGTCCATTAACTAACACAACATTGTAAGGCAATTATACTTCAATAAAATTAATTTTTAAAAAGAGAAAAGAAAAATAAAGAATATTGGAATGAATGTGCAAAAATAAAGTACCATGTTAAAAAATCAAAAATAAACACACACACAAATAACAATGTTAGATAGGGTATGGAGAAAAGCAACCCTGTACACTATTGGTGGGAATGCAAGTTTCTGTAGCCACTTTGGAAAACAGTACAGGCATTCCTTAATCAAGTACAAATATACCTACCATATGACCTACAATACCAATCCTGGGTATGTATTATATTCAAAAAAAAACACTAATTTTAAAAGATACATGTATCCTAATGTTCACAGCAACATCGTTTACAACTGCCAAGATGTGGTAGCAACCTAAGTATCCATCACCAAATTACTCAATAAAGAAAATGTGGTATAAATATACAATGTAATAGTACTCAGCCATAAAAAATAAGGAATTATTGCCATTGGAAGCAACATGGATGGACTTTGAGACTATTATGCTAAGTTAAGTAAGACAGAGAAAGGCAAATATTCTATATCATACATATGTGAAATCTAAAAATTACTACAGAATATAATTTTGTGAATATAATGAAAAGGAAACAAACTCACAGATAAATAGAGAACAAACTAATGGTCACCAGAGAGAAAAGGCAAGAAGAATATACGTATAGTGAACTAAGAGGTACAAACTATTATGTGTAAAATAAGCTACAAGGATATATTGTACAACACAGTGAATACAGCCACTATTCCATAACGACCATCAAAGGAATATAACATTTAAAAATTGAATCACTATACTGCACACCTGTAAACTACATATTTTTCATCAACTGTACATCAGTAAAAAAAAAATACCAAAACAGTCTTAGGAAAAGATATTGGGAGACTGATTGGATTTTAAGATGCCTTTTCAACATGCAAGAGTCTCACTTCAGACCTAAAAACACATGCAGAATGAAAGTGAGGAGATGGAAAAAGTTATTCCATGCAAACAGAAACAACAGATGACCAGTGCAAGTTCAATGCATGAAGCAGGTCACCCAAAGCTGGAGCTCTGGAACAATCCAGAGGGCTAGGGTAGTGAGAGAGGTGGGAGGGGAAGTTCAGGATCGGGGGACACATGTATATCTGTGGCCAATTCATGTTGATATATGGCAAAAACCATCACAATGTTGTAATTATCTGCCAATCAAAATAAATTAATTTAAAAAAAGAAAGTGGGGTAGTAATATTCTTATCAGACAAAATAGACTTAAAAACAAAGTCTATAACAAAAGACAAAGAAAGGCATTTTACAATGATAAAGATTTCAGTACAAGAAGATGTTAAACTCATTAATATATAAGCACGTAATACAGGAGCACTTAAGTACATGTAATAAATATTATCAGACAGAGAGAGAAAATGACAATAATGAAATAACAGTAGAGGATTTTAAGACCCCAGTGACTTCAATGGACAAATGACCCAGAGAGAAAAACAAAAAGGCAACAGTATTCTTAAATGACACAACAGACCAGCTAGACTTAATAGATATCTATAGGACACTATATCCAGAAACAGCAGAGTACACATTCTTTTCAAGCACGTGAAGACAGAAATTGACTATAGGAAGGAAAACAGAAAAAGAACAAATCTGTGGAGACACATTACAAAATAATATTTGGTCAATAATTAAACCAAAGAGGAAATTAGAAAGTATCTTTAAACAAATGAAAGTGGAAACACATCTTTCCAAAATCTATGGGATGCATCAAAACCAATTCTAAGAGGGAAGTTTATAATGAAACAGACCTTCCTCAAGAAATAAAAATCTCAAAAACTCAACCTAACCTACTACCTAAAATTAGAAAAAGAAGGAGTGGGCAGGACAAATTGACAGAGTAGCACTAAAACATGTACATTACCATATGAAAAACAGATAGCTAATGGAAACTTGCTGTATAACATAGAGAGCCCAACCTGGTTTTCTGTGACAATCTAAAGGGGTGGGATGGCAAGAGTGGGAAGGAGGTGTGCTGTGCTTAGTCGCTCAGTCATATCTGACTCTTTGCAACCCTATAGATGGTAGGTTCCTCTATAGGTGGAAGGAACCCACCAGGTTCCTCCGTCCACAGGGATTCTCCAGGCAAGAATACTGGAGTGGGCTGCCATGCCCTACACCAGGGTATCTTCCCAACTTAGGGACTGAAACCAGGTCTCCCACATTGCAGGTGGATTCTTTACCATCTGAGCCACCAAGGAAACCCCCTCAGGAGGGAGGGGGATATATGTATACTTATGCCTGATTCACATTATTATATGGCAGAAACTAATACATCATGGCAAAGCAATTATCCTCCAATTAAAAATAAAAAATAAATTTACAAAATTAGAAAAAGGATAAAAAACAAAACCCAAGTCAGAAGTAATGAAATAATAAAAATGAGAGTATAAATAACTTATTTCTTATTAAAAAAAATCAATGAAATTCAGAACTGGATTTTTGAAAAGGTAGAAAATTTGATAAACAGCATCATCAAGAAGAGAGGATGCAAATGAACAAAATGCAAAAAGAAAGAGTAGAAATAACAATTGATAAGAGATACAAAAAAATCATAAGAGGGGGCAGTCCCAAGATGGCAGACGAATAGGACAGGGAGATCACTGTCTCTCACACAAACTCATCAAAAGATCATTTGAATGTTGAGCAACTTCCACAAAGCAATTTCTGAATGCTGGCGGAGGACACCAAGCACCCAGAAAGGCAGCCTCCTTGAAAGGAGGTAGGACAAAATATAAAAGACAAAAACAGAGACAAAAGATTTAGGGATGGAGATCCATCCTGGGGAGGGACTCATGAAGGAGGAGCAGTTTCCACGCAGTTTGTCTGTGGGGAGTTTTGGAATCTCAGAGGGGAACATAACTGGGAGAAAAAGAAAAAGAAAAAAAAAAAAAAAAAACAGAATATGCGACTTACCGCAACCACTAGTGGAGACGGAGAGGTGGCACAGAGGCTCACATCAGACACCAGTTACTGGGGGCTGGGCACAGAGGCATGGGCTGCATCAACAGTCCTGAGGGTAAAGACTGAGCGAGAACACCTGGAAGACAATTGGAGGGAGATAATGTGAGATAGCAACCCAAACCGTGGGATCACCAGAGAAACGAAAAAAAAGAAAAAAAAAGAGATAGAGACTTTCCAAAGAAGAGCAAGCCAGCTGCAGTATAGTGAGAGGATAACAGGCAGGAAGGCCAGGGGTCTCCAAACGGAGGAAATAGGCTGCAAGTGTCAAACATTTTTATCTCTCTTAAGCGGAAGGAGGAAACAAACTAGCCATATTTTTAGCCATATTTTTTTCCTCTCTATACAAATTTAAAAGGAGATTTCTCTTAAAATACTATGTTGCCATAACAAAACCTGGTTTCACCTGAAGTTAACTATTCTCAAACCTTGAGTTAACCAATGCATTTTTCTTATGGAAATGTTTGTCTTAAGCTATGATAATATACTATGCATTTACCCCAAACTCTGTCTTCAAGTCGGTTCCGCCTAATGGCTCAGAACCTACTTGACAAACCAGTATGTTATACTCAGATATTATTCCCCTAATCTATGTAAACAAAACTACTTATATGGTAATCTGCCCTTCTACAAGATTCAAGTCAATCGTTTTATGGCAAGGGATGAATCATCTGGTGCCAAGATTATCCCAAAATGCATCTTATGGATGAGGGGCTTGGTGCCATTCTGAGTTTTAAGGCATTCCTTTCTTTCATTGGAGAAGGAAATGGCAACCCACTCCAGTGTTCTTGCCTGGAGAATCCCAGGGACGGAGGAGCCTGGTCGGCTGCAGTCCATGGGGTCACGAAGAGTTAGACAGGACTGAGCAACTTCACTTTCACTTTTCACTTTCACGCACTGGAGAAGGAAATGGCAACCCACTCCAGTGTTCTTGCCTGGAGAATCCCAGGGATGGGGAAGCCTGGTGGGCTGCCATCTATGGGGTCACACAGAGTCGGACATGACTGAAGTGACTTAGTAGTAGTAGTAGTAGTAGTGACTATATACAGAGAAGGCACTGGCGACCCACTCCAGTACTCTTGCCTGGAAAATTCCATGGGTGGAGGAGCCTGGTAGGCTGCAGTCCATGGGGTCGCTGAGAGTCAGACACGACTGAGCGACTTCACTTTTACTTTTCACTTTCATGCATTGGAGAAGGAAATGGCAACCCACTCCAGTGTTCTTGCCTGGAGAATCCCAGGGACGGGAGCCTCGTGGGCTGCCGTCTATGAGGTCGCACAGAGTCAGACATGACTGAAGCAACTTAGCAGCAGCAGTGCCTATATAATATCTAGCTGAAGACTAGCAGGGGGGTACTCTTTCTGCCTCCTTCTGATGTCTATGTCAGAAGCTTTCTCTATCTCCTTTATACTTTATTACACAAAACTCTGAGCAAACAAGCCTCGTCTCTGGCCCCGGATTGAATTCCTCTCCTCCAGAGACCAAGAAATCCCAGCGTCTTTTCATCAGCAACAACCTTTCAATACAGTCCTCCCTCCTCAGAGACAGAGAGGCAGGCGTGCAACAACCAGAGACTGAAGGCAAGGGGCTGCTGCAATCTCGGCCCCAGAGACTACATCGTTCACCAAACAGCAAGCAGGCTCTCAGTTGCTAACCACATCTTCCTGGCATCCTGGATGGTTAACATCCACCAGGTGTTTCACAGCCTGAGATCAGCTCCCAAGAGGAGACACAAGGCACACCTGGGGCTGTGCTCTTGCAGTGCACCAGAAAACTAAGAAGCCAGGACCAGGGAGGTGAATAAGACATATAATCCACCTGGAAGAGTGCACTCACCAAGCACCCAGTCACCTGAGTTGCTCAGACCTGGGAAGGGCACAAAACAAACAGCCCATCTGGGTCTGTGTCCTTGCGGAGCAGCCGAGAACCTGAGCAGCTTAGACATGGGAAATGTACAAAACACACAGCCCCCTTGGACAGTGCCCTTGCAGAGCAGCCTGGAGCCTGAGCAGTGTAGACCCAAGAAGCACATGCCGCCTTGGGCTGTGGCAAATCCAGTGGGGTCCATCCACTGCAAGCACACCCTACACATGCAAGTGGTATTTGTTTGCAGTGTTCCTCACTCACCACAATACACCTTTACAACTGAGCCTAAATAAGTGGTCACCTTCACCCACTTGTATCAGGGCACAAATTAGACACTGAAGAGACTTGCAAACAGAGGAAGGCAAAATAAAGAGGAAACAGCTCTGGAAGTGACAGGTGCAACAGATTAAAACCCCGCAGTTAATACTGACTGTGCATTTGAGGGGCACCTATAGACCTTGAGAAAGAGAAGGCAATGGCACCCTACTCCAGTACTCTTGTGTGGAAAATCCCATGGGCAGAGGAACCCGGTGGGCTGCAGTCCATGGGGTTGCTATGAGTCGGACAGGACTGAGCGATGTCACTTTCACTTTTCACTTTCATGCACTGGAGAAGGAAATGGCAACCCACTCCAGTGTTCTTGCCTGTAGAATCCCAGGGACAGGGGAGCCTGGTGGGCTGCCATCTATGGGACTGCACAGAGTCAGACATGACTGAAGCAACTTAGCAGTAGCAGCATAGACCTTAAGACCAAGTACAAGCTGGAACAAGGGACTATCTGACACTGAACTGACCCCACACTGCCCACAACAGCTCCAGAGAAATTCCTAGATATATTTTCACTATTGTCACTTTTTATTATTTTTTTTAATTTAGGTCTTTATTACTCCTTTAAGTTTCATTTTTATAGCCTACTATTACCTTTCAAAAAAAGACCTTATTTTAAAAAAATTCCATATATATTTTTAATTTTTGTGATTGATTTTTTTTTATATCATAGTTTTGAGAAGCTAACCTCTATTCTAGGTTTTTAATTGCTTTTGGTATTTGTTATAAATTTTGTACCTTTAGGAATGTAATCTTCAGTATCCATTTTCACTTAGGTATTTTGATTACTGGCTTGACTGTACTCTCCCCTTCTGACTCTTCCTTTTCTTCTCCAGGTCGCTGCCATCTCCTTCCTCCCTCTTCTATTCTCTACATAACACTGTGAATCTCTCCAGGTGTTCTGGGCTTGGAGAGCACTTAGGGAATTCATTACTGGCTAAATCACTCTTTCCACTTTTGACTCCCCCTTTTCCACTCCTGGTCAAATTTATCTCCCTCCTCCCTCTTCTCTTCTCTATATAACTCTGTGAATCTCTCTGGGTGTTCCTCTCTCAATGTAACTGTTTCAAGATTAAGCTAGGGGTTTTATCTTCTTTGCCGTATGTATGGAGAAGTCTTGAGGCTGCTGTAAGAAAAGGACCAGAAGCCAGGAGCAGGCGTCTTAACTTCAAAACTTTAGAACAACAAAGAATTCCTGACTCCAGGGAACATTAATAGCAAAGAGCTCACCCAAAACTCTCCATACCTCCATTGAAACCAAGGTCCACCCAAGAGCCAACAAGGTCCACTGCAAGATACACCATGCTAATTCTGCCGCAAAACAGGAACACAGCCCTAAGCATTAAAAGACAGGCTCTCCAAAGCCAGGCCAAATCCATAAACACCACAAAACTCACTACTGGACACATCATTGCACTCCAGAGAGAAGAGATACAGCTCCACCAAACAGAACACAGACACAAGCTCCCCCAACCAGGAAACCTTGACAATCCATTAGTCTAATCCCACCCACAGGGAGAGGACTCCACAATTAAGAGGAACCACAAACTTCCAGCCTACAGAAAGGGCATCCCAAACACAGCAATCTAAACAAAATAAAAAGGCAGAGAAACATTCAGAAGGTGAAGGAACATGATAAAAACCCACCAAACTGGGGCAGTCCTAAGATGGCAGAGGAATAGGACAGGGAGACCACTTTCTCCCCCACAAATTCATCAAAAGAACACTTGAACGCTGAGTAAATTGCACAAAACAACTTCTGAATGCTGGCAGAGGACATCAGACGCCCAGAAAAGCAGCCCATTGTCTTCAAAAACAGGTAGGAAAAAATATAAAAGATAAAAAGAAAGACAAAAGAGGTAGGGATGGAGCTCCATAGCGGGAAGGGAGTCTTAAAAAAGAGATAAGTTTCCAAACACCAGGAAACACTCTCACTGCCAAGTCTGTGGCGAGCCTTGGAACCACAGAGGGCAACATAACCAGGAGGAAAAATAAATAAATAATTAAAACCCACAGATTATGTGCCCAACGGTAACTCCCCCAGTAGAGAAGCAGTGCAGACGCCTGCATCCGCCACTAGCAAGTGGGGGCTGGGCAGGGAGGTGCGGGCAGCATTGCTTAGAGTAAGGACTGGGCCTGAACGCCCCGAGGGCAATCTGAGGAAACTAACTTGGGAAACCAAACCAGACTGTGGGATAGTTACCACTTGAAAAGCCCTAACCTAAAACACTGCCAGGCCCGCTCACAAAACAAAGGACTGAGCAGAGCTAGCTGGCTGCAGGCTGGACCATCCCCCTCCAGTGACAGGCAGGTGAGGGCAGCCAGAGCCAGAAGGGGGCAATTGCAGCACCAGAGAGGCATTATCTACCAAACTGCAATCAGGCTTCATTGCTAACCAAGACTTCTTGGGATTCTGGACGGTCAACATCCGCCTGAGATGGTGCGCAGGTTGTATACCCAGAAAACCGAGCAGCAAGGACAGGAGAGGTGATAAGCAGCAGTGAATGCACTTGCCAAACACCTGGTCACCTGAGCTTGGACCTGGGAAGGGCACAAAACGCAGAACCAACCGAGTCTGTGCCTCTGAGGACTACCTGAGTACCTGAACTTGAGTGGCTTAGACCTGCGAAGTACATACAACCCAGGGCCAGCCTCAGACAGTTCCCAGCAGAGTAACCTAGAGCCTAAGCAGTGTAGACAGGGAAAGCACACATGCCGTGAGTGGGGGCAAACCCAGTGTGGCCGCGACACTGCAAGCACATGCCAGTGTTATTTGTTTGAAGCATCCCTCCCTCACCACAGCATGACTGAACAAGTGAGCCTAAAAAAGTGTCCACCACCGCCCCCTTGCGGCAGGGCAGAAATTAGACATTGAAGAGACCAGCAAAAAGAAGAAGCTAAAACGGAGGGAACCTTCTTGGAAGTGACAGGTGCAAGAGATTAAAACCCTGTAGTTAGTACTGACTACATAGGAAGGGGCCTATAGATCTTGAGAAATATAAGCCGGATCAAGGAATTATTCGAAAATGAACTGACTGCACACTGCCCACAGCAACACCAGAAAAAGTCCTAGAAACATTTTTACTAGTTTTACTATCACTCTTTAATTTTTTTTAAGTCCTCTATTACTCCTTTAATTTTCATTTTTACAACCTAATATTACTTTGCAAAAAAAAAGACACCCTATTTTTTAAAGTAAACTTAATATATATATATATTTTATAATTTTTGTGACTTTGATTTTTTTCTTTAATATTGAATTTTTGAAAATCCAACCTCTACTCTAGATTTTTAATCTTTGCTTTATGGTATTTGTTATCAATTTTGTACCTTTATGAACCCAATCTTCAGTACCCATTTTTACTTGGCAGCGAGATTACTGGCTTGACAGCTCTCTCCCCCTTTGGACTCTCCTTTTTCTCCACCAGGTCACCTCTATGTCCTTCCTCCTCCTCTTCTTCTCTACCCAACTCTGTGAATCTCTTTGTGTGTTCCGGATGGTGGAGAACACTTAGGGAACTGATTACTGGCTGGGTCTGTCTCTCTCCTTTTGATTCCCCTCTTAATCCTCCTGGACACCTCTGTCTCCTTCCTCCCTCTTCTCTTCTCTGTGTAACTCCATGAACATCTCTGAGTGGTCCAGACTGTGCAGCGCACATAAGGAATTGATTACTGGCTAGCTCGCTCTTTTCTCTTTTGATTCGACCTCATCTCATCTTGGTCACCACTATCTCCCTCATCCTCTTCTCATCTCCATGTAACTCTGTGAACCTCTCTGGGTGTCCTTCACTGTGGAGAAACGTTTCATCTTTAACCTAGATGTTTTATCAACGGTGCTGTATAGATAAAGAACTCTTGAGGCTACTGTAAAAATAAGACTGAAAACCAGAAGAAGGAGGCTTAAGTCCAAATCCTGAGAACAACAGAGAACTCCTGACTCCAGGGAACATTAAACGACAGGAGCTCATCAAACGCCTCCATACCTACACTGAAACCAAGCACCACCCAAGGGCCAACAAGTTCCAGAGCAAGATATGCCACACAAATTCTCCAGCAACACAGGAACATAGCCCTAAGCTTCAAAATACAGGCTGCCCGAAGTCACTCCAAACCCTTTGACATCTCAAAACTCACTACTGGACACATCATTGCACTCCAGAGAAAAGAAATCCAACTCCAACCACCAGAACACCGACACAGATTCGCTAACCAGGAAACCGTGACAAGCCACCCGTACAACTGCACCCACAGTGAGGGAACTCTACAATAAAGAGAACTACACAAACTGCCAGAATGCAGAAAGGCCAACTCAAACACAGCAATATAAACAAGATGAAGAGACAGAGGAATACCCAGCAGGTAAAGGAACAGGATAAATGCCCACCAAACCAAACAAAAGAGGAAGAGATAGGGAATCTACCTGATAAAGAATTCCAAATAATTTTGTGAAAATGATACAAAATATTGAAAACAAAATTATTCAGAGATAAATAGCCTGGAGACAAGGACTGAGAAGATGCAAAAAAGGTTTAACAAGGACCTAGAAGAAATAAAAAAGAGTCAATATATAATGAATAATGCAATAAATGATATCAAAAACACTCTGGAGGGAACAAATATTAGAATAAGGAAGGCAAAAGATAGGATTAGTGAGGTAGAAGATAGAATGGTTGAAATCAATGAATCAGAGAGGAAAAAAGAAAAACGAATTAAAAGAGATGAGGACAATCTCAGAGACCTCCAGGACAATGTTAAATGCTACATTTGAATCATAAGAGTCCCAGAAGAAGAAGACAAAAAGCAAGACCATGAGAAAATACTTGAGGAGATAATAGCTGAAAACATCCCTAAAATGGGGAAGGAAATAGTCACCCAAGTCCAAGAAACCCAGAGAGTCCCAAACAGGATAAACCCAAGGCGAAACACCCCAAGACACATATTAATCAAATTAACAAAGATCAAACACAAAGAACAAATAGTAAAAGCATCAAGGGAAAAACAACAAATAACACACAAGGGGATTCCCATAAGGATAACAGCTGATCTTTCAATAGAAACTCTTCAGGCCAGGAGGGAATGACAGGACATACTTAAAGTGATGAAAGAAAATAACCTACAGCCCAGACTACTGTACCCAGCAAGGATCTCACTCAAATATGAAGGAGAAATCAAAAGCTTTACAGACAAGCAAAAGCTGAGAGAATTCAGCACCATCAAACCAGCTCTCCAACAAATGCTAAAGGATCTTCTCTAGACAGGAAACACAAAAATGGAGTATAAACAAGAACCCAAAACAATAAAGTAAATGGCAATGGGATCATACTTACCAATAATTACCTTAGACGTAAATGGGTTAATGTCCCAACCAAAAGACAAAGACTGGCTGAATGGATACAGAAACAAGACCCCTATATATGTTGTCTACAAGACACCCACCTCATAATAAGGGAAACATACAGACTGAAAGTGAAGGGCTGGAAAAAGATTTTCCACGCAAATAGAGACCAAAAGAAAGCAGGAGTAGCAATACTCATATCAGATAAAATAGACTTTAAAACAAAGGCTGTGAAGAGAGACAAAGAAGGACACTACATAATGATCAAGGGATCAATCCAAGAAGAAGATATAACAATTATAAATATATATGCACCCAACATAGGAGCACCACAATATGTAAGACAAATGCTAACAAGTATGAAAGGGGAATTTAACAATAACACAATAATAGTGGGAGACTTTAATACCCCACTCACACCTATGGATAGATCAATGAAACAGAAAATTAACATGGAAACACAAACTTTAAATGATACAATAGACCAGGTAGACCTAATTGATATCTCTAGGACATTTCACCTTGAAACAATGAATTTCAACTTTTTCTCAAGCACACATGGAACCTTCTCCAGGATAGATACTGGGCCATAAATTTAGCCTTGGTAAATCCAACAAAATTTAAATCATTCCAAGCATCTTTTCTGACCACAATGCAGTAAGATTAGATCTCAATTACAGGAGAAAAATTATTAAAAATTCCAACATATGGAGGCTAAACGACACACTGCTGAATAATCAACAAATCACAGAAGAAATCAAAAAAGAAATCAAAATATGCATAGAAATGAATAAAAATGAAAACACAACAACCCAAAACCTGTGTGACACTGTAAAACAGTGCTAAGGGGAAGGTTCATAGCAATACAGGCATACCTCAAGAAACAAGAAAAAAGTCAAATAAATAACCTAACTCTACATCAAAAGCAACTAGAAAAGGAAGAAATGAAGAACAAGATTAGTAGAAGGAAAGAAATCTTAAAAATAGGACAGAAATAAATGTAAAAGAAACAAAAGAGACCATAGCAAAAATCAACAAAGCCAAAAGCTGGTTCTTTGAGAGGATAAATAAAATTGAAAAATCATTACCCACGCTCATCAAGAAACAAAGGGAGAAAAATCAAATCAACAAAATTAGACATGAAATTGGAGAAATCACAACAGACAACACACAAATACAAAGGATCAAAAAAGACTACTATCAGCAATTTAATGCGTATAAAACAGACAACTTGGAAGAAATGGACAAATTCTTAGAAAAGTACAACTTTATAAAACTGAACCAGGAAGAAACAGAAAATCTTAACAGACCCATCACAAGCACAGAAATTGAAACTGTAATCAGAAACCTTCCAGCAAACAAATGCCCAAGTCCAGATGGCTTCACAGCTGAATTCTACCAAAAATTTAGAGAAGAGCTAACACCTATCCTACTCAAACTCTTCCACAAAATTGCAGAGGAAGGTAAACTTCCAAAGGCATTCTATGAGACCACCATCACCCTAATACCAAAACTTGACAAAGATGCCACAGAACAAGAAAACTACAGGCCAATATCACTGATGAACATAGATGCAAAAATCCTTAACAAAATTCTAGCAATCAAAATCCAACAACACATTAAAAAGATCATACATCATGACCAAGTGGGCTTTATCCCAGGGATGCAAGTATTCTTCAATATCCACAAATCAATCAATGAAATGCACCACATTAACAAATTGAAAAATAAAAACCATATGATTATCTCAATAGATGCAGAGAAAGCCTTTGACAAAATTCAACATTCATTTATGATAAAAACTCTCCAGAAAGCAGGAATAGAGGAAAATACCTCAGCATAATAAAAGCTGTATGTGACAAACCAACCACAAACATTATCCTCAATGGTGAAAAATTGAAAGCATTTCCCTTAAAGTCAGGAACAAGACAAGGGCGCCCACTTTCATCACTACTATTCAACATAGTTTTGGAAGTTTTGGACACAGCAATCAGAGCAGAAAAAGAAATAAAAGGAATCCAAACTGGAAAAGAAGAAGTAAAACTCTGTTTGCAGATGACTTGATCCTCTACATAGAAAACCCTAAGAACTCCACCAGAAAATTACTAGAGCTAATCAAAGAATATAGTAAAGTTGCAGGACATAAAATCAACACACAGAAATCCCTTGCATTCCTATAAACTAATAATGAGAAAATAGAGAATTTAAGGAAACAATTCCATTCACCATTGCAACGAAAAGAATAAAATACTTAGGAATATATCTACCTAAACAAACAAAAGACCTATATATAGAAAACTATAAAACACTGGTGAAAGAAATCAAAGAGGACACAAATAGATGGAGAAATATACCATGTTCATGGATTGGAAGAATCAATATAGTGAAAATGAGTATACTACCCAAAGCAAACTGTAGATTCAATACAATTCCTATCAAGCCACCAACGGTATTTTTCACAGAGCTAGAACAAATAATTTCACAATTTGTATGGAAATACAAAAACCTCAAATAGCCAAAGCAATATTGACAAAGAAAAATGGAACTAGAAGAATCAACTTGCTTGACTTCAGGCTCTACAACAAAGCCATAGTCATCAAAAGAGTATGGTACTGGCACAAAGACAGAAATATAGATCAATAGAACAAAATAGAAAGCCCAGAGATAAATCCATGCACCTATGGACACCTTATCTTTAACAAAGGAGGCAATAATATACAAAGGAGAAAAGACAATCTCTTTAACAAGTGGTGTTGGGAAAACTGGTCAACCACTTGTAAAAGAATGACACTAGAACGCTTTCTAATACCATACACAAAAATAAACTCAAAATGGATTAAAGATCTAAACGTAAGACCAGAAACTATAAAACTCCTAGAGGAGAACACAGGCAAAACACACTCTGACATAAATTACAGCAGGACCCTCTATTACCCACCTCCCAGAATATTGGAAATAAAAGCAAAAATAAACAAATGAGACCTAATTAAAATTAAAACCTTCTGCACAAAAAAGGAAACCATAAGCAAGGTGAAAAGACAGCCTTCAGAATGAGAGAAAATAATAGCAAATGAAGCAACTGACAAACAACTAATCTCAAAAATACACAAGCAACTCCTACAACTCAATTCCAGAAAAACAAACGACCCAATCAAAAAATGGGCCAAAGATTTAAACAGACATTTCTCCAAAGACATACAGATGTCTAGCAAACACATGAAAAGATGTTCAACATCACTCATTTTCAGAGAAACGCAAATCAAAACCACAATGAGGTGCCAATTCACGCCAGTCAGAATGGCTACGATCCAAAAGTCTACAAGCAATAAATGATGGAGAGGGTGTGGAGAAAAGGGAACCCTCTTACACTGTTGGTGGGAATGCAAACTAGTACAGCCACTATGGAGAACAGTGTGGAGATTCCTTAAAAAACTGGAAATAGAACTGCCATATGACCCAGCAACCCCACTGCTGGGCATACACACCCAGGAAACCAGAATTGAAAGAAACATGTGTACCCCAATGTTCATCGCAGCACTGTTTATAATAGCCAGGACATGGAAGCAACCTAGATGTCCATCAGCAGACAAATGGATAGGCTGTGGTACATACACACAATGGAGTATTACTCAGCCATTGAAAAGAATACGTTTGAATCAGTTCTAAGGTGGTGGATGAAATTGGAGCCTATTATACAGAGTGAAGTAAGCCAGAAAGACAAACACCAATACAGTATACTAACACATATATATGGACTTTAGAAAGATGGTAATGAGAACCCTGTATGCGAGACAGCAAAAAAGACACTGATATATAGAACAGTCTTTTGGACTCTGTGGGAGAGGGCAAGGGTGGGATGATTTGGAAGAATGGCATTGAAATATGTATATCATATGTGAAATGAATTGCCAGTCCAGGTTCGATGCATGATACAGGATGCTCAGGCCTGGTGCACTGGGATGACCCACAGGGATGGTATGGAGAGGGAGGTGGGAGGGGGGTTCAGGATGGGGAACACGTGTATACTCATTACAGATTCATGTTGATGTATGGCAAAACCAATACAATTTTTTAAAGTAATTAGCCTTCAATTAAAATAAATAAATTTATATTTAAAAAACCCCACCAAACCAAATCAAAGAGGAGGAGATAGGGAGTCTACCTGAAAAAGAATTCAGAATAATTACAGTAAAGATGATCAAAAATCTTGAAAACAAAACAGATTTACAGATAAGTAGACTAGACACAAGTATTGAGAAGATGCAATAAATATTTAATAAGGACCTAGAAGAAATAAAGAAGAGTCAATCAATAATGAACAATGCAATAACTGAGATTAAAGATTAAACTCTGGAGGGAACCAACAGTAGAATAACTGAGGCAGAAGATAGGATAAGTGAGGTGGAAAATAGAATGGTGGAAATAATGAACAAGAGAGGAAAAAAGAATTAAAAGAAATGAGGACAACCTCAGAGACCTCTGGGACAATGTTAAGGGCCCCAACATTTGAATCATAGGTGTCCCAGAGGAAGAAGACACAAAGAAAATGCATGAGAAATTACTTGAGGAGATAACAGTCAAAAACTTTCCTAAAATGGGGGAGGAAATAGTGGTGCAAATCCAAGAAAACCAGAAAAACCCAAACAGGACAAATCCTTAGGTGAAACACCCAAAGACACATATTAAACAAACTAACAAAGCTCACACACAAAGAGCAAAACTTAAAAGCAGCAAGGAAAAAGCAACAAATAACACACAAGGGTATCCCTTCAAGGATAGCAGGTTATCTTTCAAAGAAATTATTTAGGCCAGAAGACAATGGCACAACCAAGATTAATTTAACCACCAACCCATCTCATTCAGATATGAAGGAGAAATCCAAAATTTTACAAAGAAGCAAAAGCTGAGAGAACTCAGCACCACTAAACCAGCTCTTCAACAAATGCTAATGGATCTTCTCTAGACAAGAAACACAGAAAAGTTTTA
The DNA here is from genome assembly GCF_029378745.1 of Bos indicus. Lineage (NCBI taxonomy): Eukaryota > Metazoa > Chordata > Mammalia > Artiodactyla > Bovidae > Bos > Bos indicus. The sequence continues at coordinate 73,712,939 of NC_091789.1, forward strand.
TAAAAATAAACCCAAAATAACAAAGTAAATGGTAACAGGATCATGCTTATCAATAATCACCTTAAATGTAAATGGGTTAAATGCTCCAACCAAAAGACAAACACAGGCTGAATGGATACAAAAACAAGAACCTTATATATGCTGTCTACAAGAGACCCACCTCAAAACAAGGTACACATACAGACTGAATGTGAATGGAAAGAGGTATTTCATGCAAATGAGAACCAAAAGAAAGCAGGAGCAGCAATACTTATATCAGATAAAATACACTTTGAAATGAAGACCATGGTAAAAGAAAAAGAAGGAAACTACATAATGATAAAAGGATGAATCCAAGAAGATAAAACAATTATAAATATAAATGTACTTGACACAGGAGAACCACAATATGTAAGACAAATGCTAAGAAGAATGAAAGGGGAAATTAACAGCAACTCATAATAGTGAGGGGCTTTAATACCCCACTCACACCTATGGATATATCAAGCAGCCAGAAAATTAGCAAGGAACACAAGCTTTAAATGATACAATGGACCAGTTAGATCTAATTGATATCTATAGGGCATTTCACCCAAAAAAAAAATATTTTCAACTGTTTCTAAAGTGCACACAGAACATTCTCCAGGACTAATCACATCCTGGGCCATAATTCTAGCCCTGGTAAATATTTAAAAATTGAAATCATTTCAAGCATCTTTTCTGATCACAAACTGGTAAGATTAGATGTCAACTACAGGGGAAAAGAAACTGTTAAAAAACACAAACATATACAGGCTAAACAACATGCTTCTGAATAACCAACAGATCACTGTAAAAATAAAAATATGAGTAGAAACAAGTGAAAATGAAAACATGACAACCCAAAACCTATGGGAGTCAGTAAAGCAGTGCTAAGAGGGAGGTTCATAGCAATACAAACCTATCTCAATCAACAGGAGAAACATCAAATAAACAACCTAACTTTACATCTACAGTATCTAAAAGAACAAGAATAACCCCAATGTTAATAGAAGGAAGGAAATAATAAAAATTGAAACAGAAATAAATGAAAGAGAAACAAACTAGACTAAAGCAAAAATCAACAAAATTAAAAGCTGCTTCTTTGAGAAGATAAATAAAATAGACAAACCATTAGCCAGACTCATCAAGAAACAAAGGGAGAAAAATCAAATCAATAAAATTAGAAATGAAAACGGAGAAACCACAACAGACAACACAGAAATACAAAGGATCATAAGAGACTATTATCAGAAAATATATGCCAATAAAATGGACAACTTGGAGGAAATGGACAAATTCTTAGAAAATATAACCTACCAAAACTGAACCAGGAAGAAATAGAAAATTTTACAGACCCATCTCAGGCACAGAAATTGAAACTGTACTCAAAATTCTTCCAAGAAACAAAATCCAGGATCAGATGGCCTCAAGGTGAATTCTACCAAAAATTTAGAGAAGAGTTAACATCTATCCTACTCAAACTCTTCCAGAAAATTGCAGAGGAAAGTAAACTGCCAAACTCATTCTATGAGGCCACCATCACCCTAAAACCAAAACCAGACAAAGATGCCACAAAACAAGAAAACTATAGGCCAATATCAGTGATGAACATAGATGCAAAAATTCTCAACAAAATTCTAGCAAACTAAATCCAACAACATATTTAAAGGATCATACGTCATGACCAAGTGGGCTTTACCCCAGGAATGCAAGGATTCTTCAATATTTGCAAATCAATCAATACAATACACAATTTTTACAAATTGAAAGATTACAAGCCAAATGATTATCTCAATAGATGCAGAGAAAGCCTTTGACAAGATACAACAGTGACTTATGATCAAAACTCTGCAGAAAGCAGGAATAGAAGAAACATACCTCAATGTAATAAAAGCCATATACGACAAACCCACAGCAAACATTATCCTCAATGGAAAAAAAACAGAAAGCATTTCCTCTAAATATCAGGAACAAGACAAGGGTGCCTAGTCTCACCACTACTATTCAACAGTTTTGGAAGTCCAAACCATAGCCATCAGAGAAGAAAAATAAATAAAAGAATCCCAACTGGAATGGAAATAGTAAAACTCTGTTTGCGGATGACATGATCCTCTACATAGAAAACCCAAAAGACAACACCAGAAAACTACTACCAGCTATAATCCCACTAGCAAAGTTGTGGGGTATAAAATTAATACAGATAAATCTCTTGCATTACTATACACTAAAAATGAGAAAATAAAAAGAGAAATTAAGAAAACAATCCCATTCCCATTCCAACGAAAAAAATACTTGGGAATAAGTTTACCTAAAGAAATGAAAGACCTACATATAGAAAACTAAAAAAAAAAAAAAAAAAAACTGCTGAAAGAACTCAAAGATGACACAAAGAGATGAAGAAATATATGATGTTGGTGGATTGGAAGAATCAATACAGTGAAAATGAGTATATTACCCAAAGTAATCCACAGATTTAATGCAAGTTACCAATGGTATTATTCACAGAACTAGAACAAATAATTTCACAATTTGTATGGAAAAGCAAAAAAACTCGAATTGCCAAAGCAATCTTGAGAAAGAAGAATGGAACTGGAGGAATCAACCTGCCTGATTTCAGACTAACAAAGCTACAGTCACCAAGACGGTATGGCACTGGCACAAGGACAAAAATATAGATCAGTGGAATAAAATAGAAAGCTCAGAGATAAACGCAAACACCTACAGACACCTTATCTTTGACAAAGGAGGCAAAAATATACAATGCAGAAAAAACACTCTTTAACAAGTGGTGCTGGGAAAACTTGTCAACCACCTGATAAAACATGAAACTAGAACATTTTGTTACACCATACACAAAAATATACTCAAAATGTATTAAAGATCTAAATGTAAGACCAGAAACTATAAAACGATTAGAGGAAAACATAGGCAGAACACTCTCTGACATACGTCACAGAAAGATCCTCCCATGACCCACCTCCCAGAGTAATGTAAATAAATGAAAAAATAAACAAATGGGACCAAACTAAATGTAAAAACTTTTGTACAACGAGGGAAACTATAAGCAAGGTGAAAAGGCAGCCTTCAGAATGGGAGAAAATGATAGCAAATGAAACAACTGACAAAGAATTAATCTCAAAAATATACAAGCAGCTCATGCAGCTCAATTCCAGAAAAATAAATGACCCAATAAAAAAAGGGACCAAAGAACAGACATTTCTAAACAGACATTTCTCCAAAGACATACAGATGGCTAACAAACATGTGAAAAGATGTTCAGCATCACTCATGATAAGAGAAATGCAAATCAAAACCACAATGAGGTACCATCTCATGCTGGTCAGAATCACTGCCATCAGAAAATCTACAGACAATAAATACTGGAGAGGGTGTGGTAAAAAGGGAACCCTCTTACACTGTTGGTGGGAATGCAAACTAGTATAGCCACTATGGAGAACAATATGGAGACACCTTAAAAAACTGGAAATAGAACTCCCATACAACCTAGCAATCCCACTGCTGGACATGTACACCAAGGAAACCAGAACTGAAAGAGACATGTGCATCCCACTGTTCATTGCAATACTGTTTACAATAGCTAGGACATGGAAGCTGGAGTAGGAAATGGCAACCCACTCCAGTACTCTTGCCTGGAAAATCCCATGGACAGAGGAGTCCAGTAGGCTACAGTCCATGGGGTTGTGAAAAGTTGGATAAGACTGAGTGACTTCACTTTCACTTTTCACTCTCTTGCACTGGAGAAGGAAATGGCAACCCACTCCAGTATTCTTGCCTGGAGAATCCCAAGGACAGAGGAGTGTGGTGGGCTGCTGTCTATGGGATCACACAGGGTCAGACATGACTGAAGCGACTTAGCAGCAGCAGGACATGGAAGCAACCTAGATGTCTATCAGCAGACGAATGGTTAAGAAAGTGGTGGTACATATACACAATGGAATATTACTCAGCTATTACAAAGAATGTATGTGAATCAGTTCTCATGAGGTGGATGAAACTGGAGCCTATTATACAGAATTAAGTAAGTCAGAAAGAGAAATACCAATACAGTATATTAACACATATATATGGAATTTAGAAAGATGGTAACAATGACCCTATATGCAAGACAGCAAAAGAGACACAGATGTAAAGAACAGACTTTTGGACTCTGTGGGAGAAGGAGGGTGGCATGATCTGAGAGCATAGCTTTGAAACATGTGTATTACCATATGTAAAATAGATGACAGTGCAAGTTTGATGCATGAAGCAGGGCACTCAAAGCTGGTGCTCTGGGACAACCCAGAGGGCTGGGATGGAAAGGGAGGAGGGTTCAGGATGGGGGAACACATGTACAGTCGTGGCTGATTCATGTAGATGTATGGCAAAAACTACCACAATATTGTAAAGTAATTAGCCTCCAATTAAAATAAATACATTTATTTAAAAACAATAAAAGGCAAGTGGCTTACACACACACAAAAAAAGAAACAGATCCACACTTGACTGGCTTTTGTTTCTCACAGTGAAGTCCTCTGTAACCCCAGTTGCTTTATTCTTCCTAGATATACAGTTCACAGAATCACACACATGCTTTAGTATAAATTAACATAACTAAGAATAGAAGAACATTAAGGGCTTTTTTATACAGATGCAAAAAATCTTCAACAAAATAATAGCAAACTGAATCCAACAATATATAAATGGATCATATACCATAATCATCTTGGAGTTATTCCAAGGTCACAAAGATGGTTCAACACTCACAAATCAATAATGTGATACATCACAATGACAAAAGGAAGGATGAAAATCAAATCACATGATCATCTCAACAGACACAGAAATAGGAGTTGATAAAATTCAACATATGTTCATCAAAAAAGAAAACTCTCATCAAAGTGAGTACAGAGGGATTCTATCTCAACATAATAAATACCATTTATGACAAACCCACAGCCAATATAATACTCGAAGCCTTCCTGCTAAATTCAGTAACAAGACAAGCATGCCCATTCTCACCACTTCTCTAACATAGTATTGGAAGTCCTAGCCACAAAAGTCAGACAAGAAAAATAATAAAAATTATCAAAATCAGAAGGGAAGTGAAAAAATTCACAGTCTGCAGATGATATGATACATTATAAAAAATATTCTAAAGTCTCCACCCAAAAAACTATCCAAATAAATGATTTTAGCAAGTTTTCAACATATAAGATTCATATACAGAAACATGTGACAATTCTATGCACTAATAATGAAATATTAGGAAGAAAAATCATGAAAACAATTCCACTTGAAGTTGCATCAAAAAGAATAAAATACCAAGGAATGAACTGAACCAAGAAAGTGAAAGATCTGTACTCTGAAAACTATAAAATACTGATGAAAAAAATTGAAGATGATACAAAGAAATGCAAATATATCCCATACTGTTGGTCTGGGAGAATTAATCTTTTATAAAATATCCATACTACCAAAAGCAATCTAGAGATTTAATACAATCCCTATTAAAATACCCATGACATTTTTCACAGAGTAGATCAAACGTCCTAAAATTAATATGGAACCACACAAAACACCAAACTGCCAAAGCAATCTTAGGAAAAAAGTACAAAGCTGGAGATAAAAACCTCTCAGACTTCAGACTATAATACAAAGCTACAGTATCAAAGCGGTGTGGTATTGGCACAAAAACAGACATAGATCAATGAATGGTACAGAATAGAGATACCACAAATAAACCTATGCACCCACGATCAACTAATCTATGAAAAAGGAGTCAAGAATATTCAATGGAGATAAGACAGACTTTTCAACAAGTGGTGCTGGGAAAACTGGACACCCACATATAAAACAATGAGATTAAAACATTCCATCATACCATATATAAAAATAAACTCAAAATGGTTTAAAAGACTTAAATGTAAGAGCAAATACCATAAAACTCCTAGAAGAAACATAGGCAGAATATTCTTTGACATAAATCACAGCAGTATTTTCTTGGATCAGTCTTCTAAGGCAAAAGAAATAAAAGCAAAAATAAGTAAATGGCAGCTTGCTCCTTAAAAGCTTTTGCACAGCAAAGGAAACCACTGATAAAAAGAAAACTCTACCTACAGAATTGCAGAAAATACTTGCAAATGATAAGACTACTAAGGGGTTAATATCCAAAATATGCAAACAGTTCATAGAACTTAACATGAAAAAGCCAATAAAAAATGGGCAGAAGACTTGAATAGACATTTTTGCAAGGAAGCACATGGTCAGGAGGTGCATGAAAAGATGTTCAACATTGCTGATTGTTAGAGAAATGCAAAAATAAAAGCAACAATGAGATATCACCTTACATCTGTGAGAATGGCTATCATCAAAGTGTACACAATTACAAACATTGGAGAGGATGTGAAGAAAAGGGAATCTTTGTACACTGTCGGTGAGAATTTAAATTGGTGCAGCCACTGTGGAAAACAGTACGAAGGGGTCTCAAAAAACTAAAAATAGAACAACCATATCACAAAGCAACTCCATATTGAATGCATATCCAAAGATACTAATTAAAAAAGATACATGCACCCCAATGTTCATAACAGAACTATTTACAATAGTGAAGATATGGAACCCACCTCCCATATTACTCAGCCATGAAAAAGAATAAAATTCTGTCATTTGAAGCAAAGTGGGAAATAAGTTGAATACAAATATTGTATGATGTAACTTTTATATGGAATCTAAAATATAATACCAGTTAATGTATATGCAAAACAGAAACATGGTAACATTAAGAATTACAAAAGAATTAAAATATGAACCAAATTTTTGAAATTTACTTTTCACTTGACATGCCTCTGCATAAAAATAATTTTATTGATATAAATGATGTAAGTTCTCACATAAATTTTTGTGCTAGATAACTGTAATATTTCAGCTTAATGTGAAGATAAACTTATGCTGCTGCTAAGTCGCTTCAGTCGTGTCCAACTCTGTGCGACCCCATAGACGGCAGCCCACCAGGCTTCCCCGTCCCTGGGATTCTCCAGGCAAGAACACTGGAGTGGGCTGCCATATCCTTCTCCAATGCATCAAAGTGAAAGTGAAAATGAAGTCGCTCAGTCATGTCCGACCCTCAGCGACCCCATGGACTGCAGCCTTCCAGGCTCCTCTGTCCATGGGATTTTCCAGGCAAGAGTACTGGAGTGGAGTATGCACTGTGACTATTTTTATGGATGAGAATTAAAACTTTATTAAGTTTAAAAAGTAAAGTATAAACAAGACATTATAATTCTGTAATGATGAAATATGATTTTAATCTATATAGTACCTTAAACATTTTACTTAACAAAACAGAATATGCTACACCATCTTTCATAATCCCTAAGTAAAGAAAATACTGCAATAAAGCAAAGCTTCACAATCACTAATCATCTTTAGAAGAGTTTCTGTAATTAAAAAATGCTAAGAGCAGCCAATCTTCTCTAAAGTGCTCCTTGGTGCATTGCTAATAAAGACATCTGATAAAAGACAACTTTGGATCTTTCCTCACTCTTAAATCAGTAAATATTTTTTCAATATCTATTAATGTGAACAGCTAGTAATAGAGGCAGGCATAGCCCTTGCTCTCAAATGTCAAATTTATTTTAAATGTAACAAACTATAATTAATAATAAAATTAATTTAATTAATGACATTTAACTTCTCCTTTCACTGCATCTACTGGCTTCCCTGGTGGCTCAGATGGTAAAGCGTCTGTCTACAATGCAGGAGACCCAGGTTTGAGCCCTGGGTTGGGAAGATCCCCTGGAGAAGGAAATGGCAACCCACTCCAGGACTACTGCCTGGAAAATCCCATGGACAGAGGAACCTGGTAGACTACAGTCCATGGGGTCGCAAAGAGTCGGACACGACTGAAAGACTTCACTTTCACTTTCTTTCACTTTCATTGTATCTGCTATTCTATAATCCATTCTCTTCAGTCAGTATTAGCTCCTTCCAATAGAAGAATATAAATCACATCTGTTAGGCAGTGTGGTTTATTTACTAGTGTGGTTGCCTCATGTCATTATTTTAGAATGATTGTTTCCAATAATTATATATTAATTAATTTTATTAAGTCCAATTCACAATTATTAAAAATTAATTAATACATTAATTCCAACAGTCATACAAGGAAGACACTAAATAAGAAATGGAAATTTTTCTGAGAATGTGTTTATTAAAACATAATGCTATGAACCTTTAAACACAGATTCAGGTTCAAATCTTTAATATTGAAGGATCTTCTGTAAAATATTACAAAATAAATGTTTTTATATATTAATACTTTGTGAAATCTGGGCAGCTGAGCCGTTAAAGATCAAATATGATCTGCAGAGCTAAGATGTTTCAAAACACCTTACCTTCTATCCACAGATGAACTTCAATAGGAGAAGATGTCACAGCCGGATATCGTCGGAAAAAACAACTTGTTTGTGCCACGTATCAGAATGGATAAATAGAGAAAGTCTTCTGACAGTTAATGTTTAAGGCTTAGATATTCTGAGTAGCTAAGGATGAAATAACAGAATTTAATCAGATTCAGGCCTTATCTATTTATACAGACTGCATTACATTAGCATACACTGTTAGGTATGGGAGTTTAGGGTAAAATTTGTTGTTGGGGTAATATAGTCCACCATTAAACAATTATGCTACTATTTACTGAGTGCCTCTTTAGTAAAATACAAAACTCAAATATAAATCTGAATGAAATACCAATATATGCTACAATGTGAAAAAATCCTGAAAACATGCTAAGTGAAAGAAGCCAGACAGATAAGGTTGCATAGTGTGTGATTCCATTTAGTTGAAATATCCAGAACAGATAAATCCACAAACACAGAATAATTAGTGGTTTCCAGGAGTTATAGGGAGGCAGGGAACGCTATGCTATGCTATGCTATGCTAAGTCACTTCAGTCATGTCCGACTCTGTGTAACCCCATAAACGGAAGCCCACCAGGCTCCCCCGTCCCTGGGATTCTCCAGGCAAGAACAGTGGAGTGGGTTGCCATTTCCTTCTCCAATGCATGAAAGTGAAAAGTGAAAGTGAAGTCGCTCAGTCGTGTCCGACTCTTAGCGACCCCATGGATTGCAGCCTAACAGGCTCCTCTGTCCATGGGATTTTCCAAGCAAGAGTACTGGAGTGGGGTGCCATTGCCTTCTCCGAGGGAGGCAGGGAATAGTGATTGTTTAATAGGTACAGGGTTCCATTTTGGGATAATGAAAATGTTTTGGAAATAGAAAGTGATGGTTGCACAACACAGTGAATATACTAAATATCTCTGAATTGTAGACTTTAAAATAGTTAATTTTATGTCATATGAGTTTTATCTTAATAAAATAAAAATTAAAAAAAAAACTACAAATATAAATCTGACACAACTTCTGTCCTAGAGGAATTCTGAATCTATTAAGATCAAAAGTACATCAACAGCACTGGTAACTAGCTTAAGACATGTACCATACAGACCAGAGCTAAAGAGTTAACACTTAAAGAAACAGATTCTTGGAGGAGGTGGCATCTGAGTCAAGGCAAAGAAGACTAGAAAGAAAAGAACCTTAAGGGAAGAATAGTATGTTGATGTATGGCAAAACCAATACAATATTGTAAAGTAAAAAAATAATAATTTAAAAAATATGAAGAAATAAATCACACAAAAAAAGAGAAGAATAGTAATATTTGCTCTATCTACATCAGGAGTGCATTGTGAGATCCATGGAAAGAAAAATGAGAACACTTTCTAAAATGTAAGACATTCATTACAGAAATGTGAATCATTATTAGCACCGGTAATTTTGAAGCTTAAAGTTGTTGTAGTTTTCAGTGTTCCTACCTGTATTACTCAGCTCTTCAAACCCACAATAGGGAAGATACAAAGGATATACTAATGACATTTATAAAGTAATATTGTGATAATGCAGAAGCTCTTTGAATCAACTCTACCCCTTCCATTTACTGTCTTTAAACTTTATAACTGTGTATGTAGAAATGCTCTAACTTGAGTCATTGATGTTAACATTAAACAAATGATCTGAAATCATAGCCAGAGCACTCTGGAAAAATACTTCAACATAGGTCTCACTTTCCGAGCCTAAATAAGTATGACCAAATTAAACGAGTGGTACTGCCATGTTTTTTTTTTTTTTCCTGGCCCTCCACTGAGCCAATTAACTCATGTCCTGCCTTATACAGCCACTTCTTTATCTACTAGAGAATATTTTGTTTACCTTAATCTTGTTTGTCAAGAAACCTGGGTTTGAATATCTTTTAAACTGCAGATATGACAAGGGGCTGGCATGCTTTCTAGAGCAGCCATGTCCAAAAGAACTTTCTGCAATGTTGGAATATTCTACATCTGAACTATTCAATACATATGGCCACATATGTCTGTTAAGCATGTGAAGGGGACTTGAAAACACAATTTTAAATTCTGATTAATTTTACCTGACTGAAATTTTAATAGTCACATGTGGCTAGTGGTACTGGACTGGACAACAGAGTTCTAGAAACTATAGTCAATTATTAGGGTCATGGTCGCTGCCATACATCAATATAAATCAGTCATAATTTTTATATATATTATATATATATATATGAAATTATATTATATATATATGAAATTATATTATATATATATGAAATTATATTATATATATATATGAAATTATATATATATATATATATATATAGGCTTCCCAGTAGTTCAGCGGTAAAGAATCTGCCTGCAGTGCAGGAGATACAGGAGATGCAGGTTCAATCCCTGGGTCAGGAAGATCCCTGGAGAAGGGCATGGCAATCCATTCCAGGATTCTTGCCTGGAGAATCCCATGGACAGAGGAGCCTGGCAGGATGCAGTCCCTAGGGTCGTAAAGAACTGGAGATGACTAAAGCGACTGAGAGTGTGCACGCACACACACACACACACACACACACACACACATATATATATACCCCTTCCCTCTTGAGCCTCCCTCCCCCACCCCACCCCCTCAATCCATCTCTCTAGGTCATCACATAGCGCCAGTCAGGGCTCCCTGTTATATAGCAGCTTTGCACTAGTTATCTATTTTACACGTTAGTTTTTATATGTCAATGCTACTTTCTACCACCACAACATTGTAAAGCAATGATGTTCTAATTAAAAAGGAAAATATTAGGGTTATATATCTGGTAGACATTCTCAGATTAAAAATGAGGGTTGTTAGAGCAATAGGAAGATCTGAAAAAATCCTAATGCTTACTGTCAGATTATCTGTAGCTTTAAAATGGATGAAGAAACTGGCAATGAGGCTACCAGCACTGGCAAGCTGCTGGTCCTTCTCTGATTTCCCCCTCACCTGAGGTGTGAGGTTAAGTGAGGCTGCACAGAGGTAGGGGGGTGGATAAAAGAAAGGACTTTTGGTAGTCTCCAGTGGTGAACTAACCTCCAATAGCTTTCAGTTACTCTGAAAAAAATAAAATATAGTTAGCATAAGAGAAACCCTTAGTGAAGTTCTAGCATCGAGCAGAGAGTCTGTTAAAATAAAGAGGGAAAATGTTTATATCATTCGAGCACAATCAACAAATGGGTAATATGGGGTTACTATGTGCCAGGCACAGCGAATTTCATTAATTAAAAGATGTGGTTTGCTTACTATGATTGTGTAATATTACTTAAAATCCTTCAAGGAAAGCAAGTTTTGGTGTGCAATGGCTTTCTTATTATTATTATTATTTTTTTTTTTGCTATTTAACATTACTCCTTGAAATCTACCTAAATGGCTTTTCTCTTTTTGTTCTCTTTGTTTTGGTCTTTCCAGTTTCTACTGCTTTCTTCATTTAACTCCAGATAAGTGTTACCTGTTTTGCACTCTTGCATCTCCACGTGGCTGTTTATGCAAAATATTCACCAAGAGTTTTCATCTCAGCTTTAAAAAAAAAAAGGAAACAAAACTGTCAAAATAATTTAAAAACTGTGATCAAATTTCCCTTCTCAAGATCTCAAAGTGCATTCTTATTATGAGTATTGACTAGCTTTGAATATTAGTTTATTTCCAAGTACATTCTTTTATGTAGAAAGGTTTGGGTCTACAGTCTATGTAGGAAGATAAACTAGAAGTTCAACTTGAATGGCCCTAATTACTAGCGTTTTAATTAAGCTTAATGTATTTTAAATGTACAACTATAGACATTCTATTATCCATATCCAAGACAATAAGGTGTTAAAATTTTAAACAAACAAAATATTCTAAAGGATATAATCAGCTGATCTGGGCAGGGTGGATTTCTTTATCCATAAGAAAACAATATAAATAATGCAGAGAGGGATTATTATGTTCTTATCCTACAGGAAGAATAATTGACTCAGGGAACTAAAAAAAAAAAAAAAATACAGTTGATATCTAATCATAAGGTTGGAATTCGACGGTTAGAACAGCCGTCACAGAGTTCGACAAGGCAGCAGCGCGCGTTTGCTAACAGCTAAAATTCTGTGGTAAATTTTCCTCATGTCGAGCTGAAGTTAGCCTACTCTAAATTCGCGCCCCCACACCCCCATTTTCCTCCTTGTTCTGCCTCAGGCTGTCCCTGTGAAGGAAATCTCTGGAGACTCTCACCTCAGAGAGACTCCTCCAATCTATGGTCCTGTCCCACCAAGTTGTCAGTTAGCCAAACTAACTGTCCCCTCACTCCCTTTTTCCGTCCTCGGTTTTTCTTAGGACACTTTCCCTGCCTGTCCTCACCCAAAAGTCTCCCACTAGTCTGTCAGGACCTCCATCTGCAATGCGAAGCTTCGAGCAGAGCTGCGAGACTGAGGCAGCCTGACCACCTGAGGCCAAGGGACCAAGGGCCTCTCGGTTACTCTGACTCTCCCCGTTCCTCTGCCCTGGCAATCCGGTGGGCCTCCTCCCCTCCACAACTACCCGCGTTTTGTTAGACCATATCGCCTTACAGGGCTTTCAAATGGATGCTCCTCAGAATGGTAAACGCCTCCCGCTACAGCCGCACCCGAGGGTTACAGCAAGCCGCCTTCCTACTTGCCTCTTCCCCTACCCTCTCCGGCCAGACGCCGCGAGGGCAGGATTCCCTCAGCTACCAACAGGGCGGTTGGGTAGGGGAAGGACAGGTCCCCGTTGCGCTGCGCCCAGCACAAGGGTCACCGCGGCCCTCAGCGCTCAGCGCATCCCAAGGAACCGCCGGCTGCGGGTGACGTAACTCTGCCCCGACCTGGCGCGCGGGGGTGGGGTTAGCGGTGGGGGCGGGGGAAGTGAGCGGAGAGGAGGCGGGGGGAGTGTTGGGGGGCCGGCCGTTGGCTGCGGAGGTGGTCTTCGCCTTTTACCCGCACTTAATAGCTGTTGAAAAAGTTTGTTTTCCCTGCAATGCTGTACAAATATCTGTGCGTGTACTTTAAGGGGTCTAAAAGAAGATTAATCACAGAGACGCGCGCGCGCGCGCACACACACACACACACACACACACACACACACACACACACACAATCAAGGTGAGCAAGAATTCAAAGCAACAAGAAAACTAATCTGGAAGCAACAGGTGGTCAGATTTCTCAGTGAAATGAACGGTCGAAGGAATGCTGAACCAATGCGAAACACCCCTCTCTAGCGTTAATGGGAAATCCACTTTTTTTTTTTTCTTTCTTTAAGCTTTTAGACCTAGAAACTGAGGCCTCGAGTTGAAGGCGTGGGGGCGGGGATGGGGGACGGCTACAACTAGGATCTCTAGTAGCCTTACACTCTCCGGATTAGTTCAAGCAGCTTCCATTTTGAAGTGCTATGGATTTAGATAATATGCTGGTTTAAAGTGGACCCTTGCTAGTACTCAGTGTTCAAAATTAAACTTAGAATATTTTGTTTCTTTTGAACACAAATTGTCACCGGAACACTGAATCCCTTGACCTTGTAAATTTATGGATCCTGTTTTAAACAAAGCTGAAATTCTCTCATGCTATTAATCCTCAATATGATACCTGAGTATTTCTTTTCCTTCACCAAGTGCTCTTGAAGCTGTGCGGCCTTACATGGTACCGTAATAGGCAAACATATTTATGTTTAAACTCCTTTATCAAAGCAAACGTCTAAAAGCTGTAGTGAGCTAACTCAAAATTTCTATTAATAGCCCTATTCACCGGAAAACATTTCTTAGGTATTCCATATCACCAAAGGAAGTCATCTGGTCCACAAAATAGAATATTTAAATACTGAATGTAGCTAGAATGAGCCTAAAAAAAATAATTTTACCTAATTCCCTCATTTACTGATGAGAAAATGGAGACCCAGATAGAAAAGAGTTGTTTCAAGTCACACAACAGTTTAGTGGAAGAACTAGAAAAAGAATCCAAACATCTGAACCTCAGTGCAGTGCTCCATCCACCAAACCCCAAACATACTGGAATTAAATGATATCTCAAGCAAATGGTGAAAGTTTGGAAAGATGTCACATGTATCTGTCTCCTGGGATCTAGACACAAGAAGAGATGATAAAAACCAAAAAGAAACAACCAAAAAAAAAAAAAAAATTCCAAACATTAATGATGTGAAAGGAAAGCAGAATATAGTGAGTGGGAAGAGGTGGAAGCAAATAGAAAACTGTGTTTTACAAGTGTGAACATATATGAATCACTTCTGACCAGATGAAATTATTACAATCCGTTAGTAAGCAGGAAGATTCTGGCTCCCAACCACTTTTACAAAAATAGATGTTTCCCACTTTAATCATCTATCTCAATGGGGCTTCCCTCCTGTTTCCTCAACCTCTGAATCTTATATGTATCTGCTATATAAACTTAAGTAATCATTATTATTATTATTGCTACTACTGACATAATTTCTGGATTCCTGCAGCTCAAAACTGTCTTTTCAGCAGTTGAACATGTCATTCAAAAGTGTGTATTCACAGAAGCTAGATTAGAGCTGGCACATTCAAATTGTGGGATTTTACTTTTTGTTGTTTAATTAGCAGGATATAGTTCTGTGAAGCTGGGACATAACACTTCATTTGCTGTTATTCTCCATGGTTTCAGCTTCATACAAATTAATCTGATAGACTGACCCCTGCTAATTTGTTAATAATTGTTGACAAACTCCCTTGTAAGATACTTGTAATTTAGCAGTAGCTTTGTGTACTGAATGACAATCTGAGAAACCTGTCAAAATTTAATGACTCCTGAATCCCCTTTTGTTTGCCCATTAAAATTATATATATGACACACATATGTAATGTATTAAATATTCATATGTTTATAAGTATGCTGCTGCTGCTGCTGCTGCTAAGTCACTTCAGTCGTGTCTGACTCTGTGTGACCCCAGAGACAGCAGCCCACCAGGCTCCCCCGTCCCTGGGATTCTCCAGGCAAGAACACTGGAGTGGGTTGCCATTTCCTTCTCCAATGCATGAAAGTGAAAAGTGAAAGTGAAGTCGCTCAGCCGTGTCCGACTCTTTGCCACCTCATGGACTGCAGCCTACCAGGCTCCTCTGCCCATGGTATTTTCCAAGCAAGAGTACTGGAGTGGGGTGCCATTGCCTTCTCCAGTTTATAAGTATATATACACATAAATATTTATGTGTATGTATAATAAAGACAACTAAGAATAAGAAACACAGTAGTAAGGTTTATGAATATCACATCACAGATTTCAAAGGACTTTGACATGTATTTTCTAATTTCTTTCAGCAAATGATGTGCTATTTACCAGAAAGCAAAACCAAATTATTATGAGCCATTGCTACATTTTGTTAACACAGCCAGTTAGATTTTTGACTTGATAATAACTGAGCTAAAACTCAGGAGGGGATATGTATGTAACAAGTACCTTACAAATAATCTCCCGCATCTGCATAATGCCATGTGAGCTGCAAAGCATCTCTATGTATATTACATTATTTGAGCCCCACAGCAACACTTTTAAAATGATTGAGAGGAGAGACTTTTATATCCATCAGACGATGAGAAAACTGAAGCTCAGGGGTTTAAATTATTTACCCAATGCATCATTGCCAGATAAGTAAAACTGCTGATACTTAAACCCGAATTGTCTGACTCCTGTCTCAGTGTTCTGTTACCCCAGAGATTGAGGAACAATTAATTGTATATCACAAACACAGGATTTGACTTTCTGGACAAAAAAACTATTCTAGCTCCAATCGTATCTCTCAAAATATTCTTTCCCTGTCCTCTCACTCCTATTCTTCTTCTTACACTTTCTGACAAATATAAACTTTTATGCACTTCCTTGATGATACTCTTTACTTCTTGTAATTAAACTATTATTCAATGCAAATGATCCCCAAATCCTCATTTACAGGCATATCCATCTTTACACACATTGTTATCAACTGATATAAGTTGTCAAAACCAACCAACTTGTTCAGAATGGCTCTGCAGTTCTTCATGCAAAAACAAGAACACTCTGTTTATTACATATATATATATATATATATGAAGTTTTATATATATATAATTATAGAAAATTCTGTGTATATATGAATTTACAGAACCTTCCATAATTAAAAAGAGATCTGCTAACAGAAGTCTAGCTGAGTGAATTGGTATTAGAGTGGAATAGCCCAGGCATATTGAGGAAGCCAAAGGAGAAAAAAGATTCAAAATGATGGTGTTTATTTTCAAACAGATAAAGGCATTGGACTTACTGATAAGAGGTCATTGATGAACTCGGAGTGGTTGAAGTCCAAATTTCAATTACTATTAATAAATATTATAACAACCACAATTATTGAGCATTTACTCCATGACAGAAATTGCACTCTAGTTTACTTAATTTCTAAGGTAAAAAATACTCATTATAACATAAATACAAAAGGGGCACACATTGTAGGCGTAAAACTCAATGAATTCTCCCAAACTGCACCCTCTTTTACTTTATAAGCACGTCAAGATCAAGAAACAGAACATTACCTACACTAAGCACCTTTTAAAATAAAGTATTTCATTTTTTCAACAACTCAGTGAAATGGTTATTTCTTTTTTTCTATATGATGAATCTTGCTCAGAGATGTAAACATGTTCATGATTACCCATCCTAGAAATTTCAGAGAGGAGTTTAAAATATTTCTCTCAATCTGCAAAGTTCATGCCACACATTGACCTTTAAAAAGTTAAACAGTGATATAAAAACTAAATATAAGACTGAAATCTGAGAAAAGATTTGAGACATTTGAGAGAAGAGATGATCCTTGGGGATAGTTGAAGACTAAGGGGAAGGAGCTGGTGGAAAGGAAAGACCAAAGATACAAGAAAGAAAAAAGTTAGGTTGCTGAAAGAGATTGGGCAGTAAAAGGCTAACCAAGAAAAAAAGGAACACATCCTTTTAAACAGAAGGATAAGCAGATGAACCTATAGGGAAATACTGAGGTGGAATGGAGATTTTAGAATGAAGCAAATCCATCTATATTGAGAATGAGAAGCACTATGTTAGCTTGAGTTCTAAGTATCATTTCAGGGGAAAAAAAAAAAAAAACATGCTTTATTTAAAGTGAGGTGGAAAAAAGAGAATAATCAACTGACATTTATTGAATGCTTAAAATACTCTGGGTATTCTTCTAAGTAATTTACATTATTTTGGCTTATCCAGTCTAATAAACAACCCTGCAATATAGGAACTAATGATCTCCCCATTTTACAGATCAAGAAACTGAGTTAGGTATCCGGCTTAAGTTAACATAAATAAACTAATAATTTGTCGATTCAGGATTTGAACCCAAGCCATCTGGTTCCAGATTCCTTGCACATAGACAGATGTGGAAGTGTTTGTTCACAAGAGAATGAGTGTCAAGACACTCAATAGGTGAGAGAGATGGGCAAATAGGGCAGGAGGAGAGGTATAGGGATAGGTAGAATTTAATTAAATGGTATTGAAAACATGGAAGAGAGAAGATCATGCCTTTATGTGAAAATTCTGATGTATTGGAAAGAATGGCTTCATAGTCAGACACTGAGACCTGAATTGATGTCTCAGCATGGCACTTACTAGATGTGTACTAGTAAGTATAGAGAATGTGTAAATTATCCTAGTAAGAACCATTCTGCAGAAGGTCTATTGAAATTAAGAGCATTAATTTGAGCTATATCTCCCACTTTACCACCTCAACACCCTTAGTTTTTAAACTCTCTGCCAGAATTTGCAATATATATGTAGGCAGTGAGAATCTCTGTACATAGTGTTTTATGAGGGATGTAAAAAAATACACATAGTCACTCAAATTCCCCAGTAGCCTGTCATAGTGGGTAACATTTTCATTCCTTCCTTTGGGTTTAAAGCCCAAATCTGAAGGTTCTGAAAATGACAGAATAAATCTCATTTGTATTCATTAACAACTTACTGGTGGTTTATCAATTCCCTAGCCGAAAGATTGAGGAAGAGGACATTGAAGTTTTAGTATGATAAGTGGATAAGGGGAAAAGATGTCAGGAAAAGATACAGAACTTCAGATGCTACAGAGACAGAAAGGTGGGTAGTTGAGCTTAAAACAGACTTGTCTTACTTCACAGTTTGGCCAAATGGCTAGTCCTGTGCCTTAGCTTTGCAATCTATCAGGTTTTTCTCTGCCAAATCTCAGCACAATTTCTTCAGAAGAGAAGCTTAGTGTTTGCTCAGGCTTCTTTCCCAAGTAAACCTGTTCTACACTCAGACAAATTAAATAGATTTCCTCCTCAACAAATATACTGCAAAAAATTAAAGGGAGAGTGGCTAATGACAAAATAGCAAATCCCCCAAATATCTGGAATGTAGTACACAGAGTTTTACTGAAAAGTTACTGTATTTTGTCAGTCTAAATCCTGCCAAAATATTCCATCTATTTGTAAAGAAAGTTCCCAAGTTTTTAATGACTCCATGTCATAAGAAAATAATATATTCATCACAGCAAAAGTAGGTACACATAAGAGAAAGCTGGTTGCATTCTCCATATTCCTTATTCACCAAGAAAATACCTTCATATATGAGTTGGCCAAGAAGTTCATTGGGTTGTACAAACTTTTTGGCTAACCCGATATAGTAACTTCAAACAGCATAAGTGTGTTTGACACACACACAGTGAATCCCTTTTAGAATTTCAAAGGCCAATGAAAATGTTAGCCAAAGGCTAACAATGTGACTTCACCTGTTTATTGACTATATAAAATAGTGATTTGTCTCTTCATATAAGTAATGCTTAAAAAAGCATTGACAAAGTGCACTGATTCTGAATGGACAGATTTAAGATCATTTGTTGTGCTATTATTTTTTCTAGATGAGTTATAAATGGAGAAGAGATTTGACTGTGCTGATTTAGACTGAATTCTAAATAACTGCATTATCTTGGGGAAAAACAGTAGGGTCCTTATATACACTCGCCTCTGGAACTGATAAATGAATCTTCTCAAGCCTCATATGATCTAAGTTATTTCTATGATCTAAGTTTCTTAGTTTTTCTCTTCATCTAGAAATCTATATTTCTTAATATTGTCTTGAGCAAGTCATTTAAATTTCTGAGCCTCAATTTGTTTCATCAGCACAACAGGGCCAATAGTAACTCAGAGTGCTGCTTGAGGATCAAATGAGATAACTTATGAAAAATGTTTTGTACAGTAAATGTAAGGTAAACTATTATTTCATAAATAGTATATAAATAACAGATAAGACGTTTTGTTCTTTAAAACTGGTTTCCCATTCTTGGTTAACAACATTAAAAGGGGGAAAATAAAATCTCAACTTTTGTGTCAACAAAACAAGCAAGGCAGCATGGCCTCTAATACCTTTTCTATCTCTACAAAGAGGTAACTGAACGGGGACATTTATAAATGAGTGCTCAACACTGAATCTTCCCTCTCATACAAGCCCCTAATGAGCCTCATTAGGGAAAAAAGGCAAAATCACAGATAACAGCAGATTGCTCATCATGGTCTAGTTTTTATATTGATCACCCAGTCTATGCTTTTTCCAATTATTTAACATTTCACAGTAGCAGTAGTTGGCAAAAAAAAAAAAAAAATCCTGACCTTCTTAGAGGCCCTGACAATTTAACCGGCTATAGTGTGGCAATAAGACTCACTCAAATTATAATGCCATTTCAATTTTATATTGAAAAAAAAATATGTAGTGGAGGAAGGTGTAAAAAGGCTGCTGCTGCTGCTGCTAAGTCACTTCAGTCATGTCCGACTCTATGTGACCCCATAGACGGCAGCCCACCAGGCTCTCCCGTCCCTGGGATTCTCCAGGCAAGAACACTGGAGTGGGTTGCCATTTCCTTCTCCAATGCATTAACGTGAAAAATGAAAGTGAAGTCTCAGTCGTGTCCGACTTGTAGCAACCCCATGGACTGCAGCCTACCAGGCTCCTCCATCCATGGGATTTTCCAGGCAAGAGTACTGGAGTGGGGTGCCATTGCCTTCTCCGGTAGAAAGGCTAGAAATGAGCATAGTGGCTGAGAACTCACATCACCTGTTTAGTCATGACTATGCTGTTGGTACAAGATCCTCATAAGTATCATGCCTGAGTTCATGCCAAGGGCATGGCTGACATAAAGGCTAGGACTCTGACACATGATTTCAAGCATTTCAGGCCAATTTTGGACTGGAATAGTAGATATCTCATTTTGTCTGTCTATTTTGATAGTAAGAAAAGCATGGTGAAAAAGCTAAAGAAAATTATCTATGCCTGGAATTGTGCTCAGTCTGCACTCCCACCCTTCTCTCTCCCCATCTCTCTCCATATCTGTCTCCATCTCTCTCTTAAAGGTATTAAGTTACTACTGAACCTCATTCTGCTACTGAGTCAAATCTATATTTTTGGCTTCAGTTATTATATATATATGTGTGTGTGTGTGTGTGTGTGTGTGTGTGTGTGTGATATACATATGCAATGTGTCCCTGTACCAGGTTTTAGAATTCTAAAATTTTATTGCCTACTGTGGAAGATCAAAGAAATAGGGGTTTTGAGAAAACAGAGCTGAGAGCTTCTGAGCAACAAACATAAAAGGATATAATATTCTTATATTTTCCATTGTGTCCACAATTTAAATCACTGTTTAAAAATGTTACACAAACTGAAGAGTTCATATGCTGTAGGAACATAAAGCAAGTAGCTGGTTTAATGAAAAGAAAAATATTGAAAGTGAGCCACAAGAGGCCTGATGATTGGAATGCTAAGATCCAATAACATTACTAGTATCTCTGCTTCCTCATGAACTCTTCCTCATTTATGAGCCAGTTTGAAATCAAAGAATTAAATTTTAAGGAAAAATGTTTATCTGAACGTTGATCTGAATGGGGATCAATGCAACCAAGTTAGTCAGTTTACCAACTGAATTACCTTATTCTGTTTGAATTCACCTGTTAGGAATGTAGAGATCAAGGAATAATGCCAGTGAAAATTAAGCTGCTTTTGTGAAAGAAGTATTTATATATTTTGGAAGATGCCTTTTATCCCAGCTGCTCTGCAGATAATCACTGAGTTCAATCGGCACCAACTTGGAATAACTGGTTTTACATGAATTTATTAATGGGACAGGGCACAATTGAAGTGTAATCCGTTTTATTTTTTAAACTCAAAACCAATAACCATGTTCAGGTAAATATGTTGATGCTATCAATTTTAAGATAAAAATTGTTTTGAGCTATAACCATATCTGATTTTTCCCCATTAAATGCATTTTATAACACAAAACAGCATTGCTAATCCACCCTAGGACTAGGAATCTTAGAAATTTGTTGAGATAGTATTTTAAGTTATATAATTGGTTTTTTGGTATTGTATTGTATTGCATGTATTGTATTGCAGTTTTCAAATTAATATGGGTAGGGAGGCAATTCAACGAACACATTGATATATTTCAGAAAGGCTGAGTTCAAACTCCAAGTTTAACTTGTAACTCTCTGAGTAACCTTAGTTATATCAGTTAACCTCTTTGTACCACTCTGGGTCTTCACCTATAAAATAAGGGATTTGAACTAGATGATTCCTTGTGTGTACGTAACATTCTATGATTTTTGCCTCATCTTTTGACCTAATCAAGTCAATGAAGAAACCTTTAAATAATTTTCTCCCTAGCATTGCATCACAACCAACAGGGAAAATGGTTATACTCTTATATGATTTCTAATACAATTATAGAATAAGTATGTTACCTACATACCTAGAGTATCCCTTTCTGTTAGTTTTCCTCCCTCTGTCTCTTAATTCATCTTGGCATGTGACACTATGATAAAGAGGAGACCGCAATGTCTATCAGTGCAAAGTTATCTCTGACAGTCCTTAAGCTTCTAAATAAACTTCTATCCAGGAGGCAGTGAACTTCTCTGTCTTCTACAGGGCCCTTATATTGTCAGTGCAGGCCCCAACCATCAGATCAGATCAGATCAGATCAGTTGCTCAGTCATGTCCAACTCTTTGCGACCCCATAAATCGCAGCACGCCAGGCCTCCCTGTCCATCACCAACTCCCGGAGTTCACTCAAACTCACGTCCATCGAGTCAGTGATGCCATCCAGCCATCTCATCCTCTGTCGACCCCTTCTCCTCCTGCCCCCAATCCCTCCCAGCATCAGGATCTTTTCCAATGAATCAACACTTCGCATGAGGTGGGCAAAGTACTGGAGTTTCAGCTTTAGCATCATCCCTTCCAAAGAAATCCCAGGGCTGATCTCCTTCAGAATGGACTGCTTGGATCTCCTTGCAGTCCAAGGGACTCTCAAGAGTCTTCTCCAACACTACAGTGCAAAAGTATGAATTCTTCGGTGCTCAGCCTTCTTCACAGTCCAACTCTCACATCCATACACGACCACAAGAAAAACCATAGCCTTGACTAGACGAACCTTTGTTGGTAAAGCAATGTCTCTGCTTTTGAACATGCTATCTAGGTTGGTCATAACTTTCCTTCCAAGGAGTAAGCGTCTTTTAATTTCATGGCTGCAGTCACCATCTGTAGTGATTTTGGAGCCCAGAAAAATAGTCTGACACTGTTTCCACTGTTTCCCCATCTATTTCCCATGAAGTGGTGGGACCAGATGCCATGATCTTTGTTTTCTGAATGTTGAGCTTTAAGTAAACTTTTTCACTCTCCACTTTCACTTTCATCAAGAGGCTTCTGAGTTCCTCTTCACGTTCTGCCATAAGGGTGGTGTCATTTGCATATCTGAGGTTATTGATATTTCTCCCGGCAATCTTGATTCTAGCTTGTGTTTCTTCCAGTCTAGCGTTTCTCATAATGTACTCTGCATATAAGTTAAATAAACAGAGTGACAATATACAGCCTTGACGAACTCCTTTTCCTATTTGGAACCAGTCTGTTGTTCCATGTCCAGTTCTAACTGTTGCTTCCTGACCTGCATATAGGTTTCTCAAGAGGTAGGTCAGGTGGTCTGGTATTCCCATGTCTTTCAGAATTTTCGACAGTTTATTGTGATCCACACAGTCAAAGACTGTGGCATAGTCAATAAAGCAGAAATAGATGTTTTTCTGGAACTCTCTTGCTTTTTCTATGATCCAGCGGATGTTGGCAATTTGATCTCTGGTTCCTCTGCCTTTTATAAAATCAGTTTGAACATCAGGAAGTTCATGGTTCACTTATTGCTGAAGCCTGGCTTGGAGAATTTTGAGTATTACTTTATTAGTGTGTGAGATGAGTGCAATTATGAGGTAGTTTGGGCATTCTTTGGCTCTAGGTCAGTGATCACACCATCGTGATTATCTGGGTCGTGAAGATCTTTTTTGTACAGTTCTTCTGTGTATTCTTGCCACCTCTTCTTAATATCTTCTGCTTCTGTTACATCCATACCATTTCTGTGCTTTATCAAGCTCATCTTTGCATGAAATGTTCCTTTGGTATCTGATTTTTTTGAAGAGATCCCTAGTCTTTCCCATTCTGTTGTTTTCCTCTATTTCTTTGCATTGATCGCTGAAGAAGGCTTTCTTATCTCTTCTTGCTATTCTGTGGAACTTTGCATTCAGATGCTTATATCTTTCCTTTTCTCCTTTGCTTTTCACTTCTCTTCTTTTCACAGCTATTTGTAAGGGCTCCCCAGACAGCCATTTTGCTTTTTTGCATTTCTTTTCCATGGAATGATCTTGATCCCTGTCTCCTGTACAATGTCACAAACCTCATTCCACAGTTCATCAGGCACTCTATCAGATCTAGGCCTTAAATCTATTTCTCACTTCCACTGTATAATCATAAGGGATTTGATTTAGGTCATACCTGAATGGTCTAGTGGTTTTCCCTACCTTCTTCAATTTAAGTCTGAATTTGGCAATAAGGAGTTCATGGTCTGAGCCACAGTCAGCTCCTGGTCTTGTTTTTGCTGACTGTATAGAGCTTCTCCATCTTTGGCTGCAAAGAATATAATCAGTCTGATTTTGGTGTTGACCATCTGGTGATGTCTATGTATAGAGTCTTCTCTTGTGTTGTTGGAAGAGGGTGTTTGTTATGACCAGTGCATTTTCTTGGCAAAACTCTATTAGTCTTTCCCTGCTTCATTCCGTATTTCAATGCCAAATTTGCCTGTTACTCCAGGTGTTTCTTGACTTCCTACTTTTGCATTCCAGTCCCCTATCATGAAAAGGACATCTTTTTTGGGGTGTTAGTTCTAAAAGGTCTCGTAGGTCTTCATCGAACCGTTCAACTTCAGCTTCTTCAGCATTACTGGCTGGGGCATAGACTTGGATTACTGTGATATTAAATGGTTTGCCTTGAAAACGAACAGAGATCATTCTATTGTTTTTGAGATTGCATCCAAGTACTGCATTTCGGACTCTTCTGTTGACCATGATGGCCACTCCATTTCTTCTGAGGGATTCCTGCCTGCAGTAGTAGATATAATGGTCATCTGAGTTAAATGCAATAATGATAATAGCAATAAAAGCAATAATAATTTAAAAAGTGTTAACACTTGAGTACTCACTAGTTACCAAGCACTGGCTTAAACAATTTGCATGCTTTATATCATTTAGCTCTCAAGAAATCTCTACAAGATACTTATAATCATTGATTCCTATTTCGAAGATGGGAAAAATGAGATTTAAATAAGTTAGTTCAGTTCAGTCACTCAGTCATACCCGACTCTTTTGACCCCATAGTCTACAGCAAGCCAGGCTTCCCTGTCCATCAACAACTCCCAGAGCCTACTCAAGTCATGTCCATTGAGTTGGTGATGCCATGCAATCATCTCATTCTCTATCATCCCCTTCTTCTCCCTCCTTCAATATTTCCCAGCTTCAGGGTCTTTTCCAGTGAGTTGGTTCTTCATATCAGGTGGCCAAAGTATTAGAGTTTCAGCTTCAGCATCAGTCCTTCCAGTGAATATTCAGAACTGATTTCCTTTAGGATTAACTGGTTGGATCTCCTTGCAGTCCAAGGGACTCTCAAGAGTCTTCTCCAACACTACAGTTCAAAAGCTTCAATTATTTGGCCCTCAACGTTCTTTATAGTCCAACTCTCACATCGATACATGACTACTGGAAAACCATAGCTTTGACTAGATGGACCTTTGTTGGTAAAGTAATGTATATGCTTTTTAAAATGCTGTCTAGGTTAGTCATCGCTTTTCTTCCAAGGAGCAAGTGTCTTTTTAATTTCATGGCTGCAGTCACCATCTGCAGTGATTTTGGAGCCCAAGAAAATAAAGTGTCTCCCTGTTTCCATTGTCTCCCCATCTATTTGGCAAGAAGTGATGGGACCAGATACCATGATCTTAGTTTTCTGAATGTTGAGTTTTAAGCCAACTTTTTCACTCTCCTTCATTTTCATCATGAGGCTCTTTAGTTCTTCTTTGCTTTTTGCCATAAGGGTGGTGTCATCTGCGTATCTGAGGTTATTGATATTTCTCCCGGCAATCTTGATTCCACCTTGTGCTTTATCCAGCCCAGCATTTTGCGTGATGTACTCTGTATGTAAGTTAAATAAGCTGGGTGACAATATACAGCCTTGACGTACTGCTTTCCTGGTTTGGAAACAATCTGTTGTTCCATGTCCATTTCTAACTGTTGCTTCCTGATCTGCATACAGATTTCTCAGGAGGCAGGGAAGGTGGTCTGGTATTCCCATCTCTTTCGGAATTTTCCACAATTTGTTGCGATCCACACAGTCAAAGGCTTTGGTGTAGTCAATACAGGAGAAGTAGATGTTTTTCTGGAACTCTCTTGCTTTTTTGATGATCCAATGGATGTTGGCAGTTTGATCTCTGGTTCCTCTGCCTTTTCTAAATCCAGCTTGAACATCTGAAAGTTCATGGTTCAAGTAAGCTAAATTACTTGCAAAAAGCAATATTTAGCAGGGCCAGTATTCAAACCTGGACAGTCCAGGCCCAAAGCCATCACCTGTAGCCAGTGTGCAATGCTGAATACCTACTGTTGTATCCTGCACTGTTTTAGGTACTTAGAGGGTGGGAGAAGGAAAGCATTTTAAAGAAGCTATGGCTCCTGTCATCAAAAAGCATGGAATGCACATACACAAAGCTATGGGTAACATTTTGGAATGCACTAAATAGTTCCAGAATTTTTAGGGGAGAATACTCCTGTGGTAACTGTCTAAAGGAAACCCCTGACTTTGTCAGAGTCATGGCATCACAGAGTGGTGGAGAAAAGGGGAAGATTATTTAATAAATTCTTATGAAACAATTGTTTTAGCTAATTGGAAAAAAATTGTATAATTGCTCATACCTAATATAAAAATTCATGCCAAATAGATTAACAAATTAAATAAAAAATATTCGGAGAAAAAAAGGGAAATTTTTTTTGGAACTAAGATTGGTAAGAGCTTTCTAAGCATAAGAACTACTGAATAAGTCTATGTGATGACAAAGTTTTAAAAGTCTCCTATATATCAAAATGCCATAAACAACACTAAAGTCAAATGAAAAACTGGTAAAAAATATTTGCAATAAATATTATGGATTAATATTATATTTAATATTCTTATATATCAGTAAGAAAATATCTAACATCCATTAGAAAACTGTGCAGAGGACTTGAAAATAAGAATAAAAGAAGAAATACAGAGGCCAGTATACATACAAAGCAATTCAAATTCAGTAGCAACAAAGATATTATCATTATAACAATGAAGTTGTGACGTGTTTTATTTTTTTTGCTCTTTAATTGGCAAACACTCTATATTCACACATATATATATATTGGGTTGGACACAAATTGTTTTTTTCTGTAAGATGATTCTCAGTTCAGTTCAGTTGCTCAGTCATGTCTGACTCTTTGTGACCCCATGAATCACAGCACGCCAGGCCTCCCTGTCCATCACCAACTACTGGAGTTCACTCAAACTCACATCCATTGAATCAGTGATGCCATCCAACCATCTCATCCTCTGTCATCCCCTTCTCCTCCTGCCCCCAATCCCTCCCAGCATCAGAGTCTTTTCCAATGAGTCAACTCTTCGCGTGAGGTGGCCAAAGTACTGGAGTTGCAGCTTTAGCATCATTCCTTCCAAAGAAATCCCAGGGCTGATCTCCTTCAGAATGGACTGGTTGGATCCCCTTGCAGTCCAAGGGACTCTCAAGAGTCTTCTCCAACACCACAGTTCAAAAGCATCAATTCTTCGGCACTCAGCTTTCTTCACAGTCCAACTCTCACATCCATACATGACCAACTGGAAAAACCATAGCCTTGACTAGATGGACCTTTGTTGGCAAAGAAATATCTCTGCTTTTGAATATGCTATCTAGGTTGGTCATAACTTTCCTTCCAAAGAGTAAGTGTCTTTTAATTTCATGGCTGCAGTCACCATCTGCAGTGATTTTGGAGCCCAGAAAAAAAAAGTCAGCCACTGTTTCCCCATCTGTTTGCCATGAAGTGATGGGACCAGATGCCATGATCTTAGTTTTCTGAATCTTGAGCTTTAAGCCAAATTTTCACTCTCCACTTTCACTTTCATCAAGAGACTCTTTAGTTCTTCACTTTCTGCCATAAGGGTGGTGTCATCTGCATATCTGAGGTTATTGATGTTTGTCCCACCAGTCTTGATTCCACCTTGTGCTTCATCCAGCCCAGCGTTTCTCATGATGCACTCTGTATATAGGTTACATAAGCAGGGTGACAATATACAGCCTTGACATCCTCCTTTTCCTATTTGGAACCAGTCTGTTGTTCCATGTCCAGTTCTAACCGTTACTTCCTGACCTGCATACAGGTTTCTCAAGAGGCAGGTCAGGTGATCTGATATTCCCATCACTTTCAGAATGTTCCACAGTTTATTGTGATCCACACAGTCAAAGGCTTTGGCATAGTCAATAAAGCAGAAATAGATGTTTTTCTGGAACTCTCTTCAGCAGATGTTGGCAATTTGATCTCTCGTTCCTCTGCCTTTTCTAAAACCAGCTTAAACATCTGGAAGTTCATGGTTCATGTATTGCTGAAGCCTGGGTTGGAGAATTTTGAGCATTACTTTACTAGCGTGTGACACAAGACCACATGTTTCTTTGATGAACAGGCAAAAGACAATTAACAGTCTGTTGGGAAGTTTTGATTCATCCACTGTATTCGCCAGACATTGTACCTTTGGAGGTCCAATTTAGTCTTTACAAAATTATCTTCATATAAAAATGTTTCAACTTCCTGGAAAACTGAAAAAGATACCTGTAACAGTTCTTTCCTCAAAAAGATATGAATTTGCCTGGAAAATGGCAGAAGATGTTGGAACAAAATTCTGAATTCATTGTTCAATAAAATTATTGGTGAAAATGTCTTATGGACTCTGTGGGAGAGGGAGAGGGTGGGAAGATTTGGGAGAATGACATTGAAACATGTAAAATATCATGAACCGAGGTGCCAGTCCAGGTTCGATGCACAATAGTGGATGCTTGGGGCTAGTGCACTGGGACAACCCAGAGGGATGGTATGGGGAGGGAGGAGGGAGGAGGGTTCAGGATGGGGAACACATGTATACCTGTGGCGGATTCATTTTGATATTTGGCAAAACTAATACAATTATGTAAAGTTTAAAAATAAAATAAAATTTAAAAAAAAAGAAAAAAAATTTCAAAAAAAAAATTATTGGTGAAAATGGAAAAAAGTGTCTTTTATTTTTACTTAAAAACCAAAGGAAATTTTTGGCCAGCCCAATATACTCTCATAATATTTTCATACATTCCTAGTAAGATCATTTTAGTGGTAGAATCTCATTCCTAGTAAGATCATTTTAGTGGTTAAATCTCTAGAAAGTGATTTAACAGCATAAAAATACCCTTACAATTAGTCATGTCCATGGACCTAACTTTCTAACTCCTAAAAGATAACCAGAGTTATGAGCTAATATTTTTGCTCATATTCATGCAGAGAAAATAAGTCCTATCTCACCACTCAGAGATATACATACCTGTCAAATTTTAGTACAATCCTTCATACTTTTTATAGACTACATGTACTTTAAATAGTTATATATGCTTTTCAAGAAGAAAAGTTAGATTTTTTTTGTATATATTGTTGTTAGTTGCTCAGTGATGTCCAATTCTTTGTGACTCCATGGAATGTAGCCCACCAGGCTCCAGGCAAGAATACTTGAGTAGGTAGCCATTCTCTTCTCCAGGGGATCTTCCCAACCCAGGGATGAATCCAGGTCTCCTGCATTTGCATGTTTGCAAATTTTTAATAAGAAGTCTTTCCATTTGGAATCAGAGCCACCCATATTCAGGCATCCAATAAGCCAAATGCTATTCCTTTCCACTTGGAATCAGAGCCACCTATATACAGGCATCCAACAAGCCAAATGCTATTCCTTTACAGCCCCAAACACAGGGTCAACAACCAGACCATTTTTAGGCTACTTAATTTTTCAAAGTTATTTATTTTCAAATATATTTCATTTTATTTTAATGAAAACCAATAAGATGAAACAAATTAATTAAAATGAGAGAAAGAAATCCCAAATGTATTTAGCACATGAGATATAGAGAAATCAGCAGAACAGCAAAAATGGTATATTGTAAAGCATAAGCAACTAAAATTCTGAAAGCTTGAGTTCTGTAGACATTAACTTCTTTTCTATAAACCTTAAAGTCCTCAGTGGCTAAATAAGAGGACTGAATTAAATAGTCTGTGGGCTTCCCAGGTGGCGCTAGTGGTAAAGAACCTGCCCGCCAATTCACAAGACTTAAGAGACTCAGGTTCGATCCCTGGATTGGGACGATACCCTGGAAAAGGAAATGGTAACCCACTCCAGTATTCTTGCCTGGAGAATCCATGGACAGAGGAGCTTTGAAAGCTATAGTCCATAGGGTCAAAAAGAGTCAGACATGACTGATGTGACTTCACACACAAGGGTCATCCTTACAGATGAAGCTGAAGCTCTAATACTTTGGCCACTTGATGCGAAGAGCCAACTCATTGGAAAAGACCCTGGTGCTGGGAAAGATTGAAGGAAGAAGGTGAACGGGGCAGCAGAGGATGGGCTGATTAGATGGCAATACCAACTCAACAGACATGAGATTGAGCAAGCTCAGGGAGTTGGTGATGGACAGGGAAGCTTGGCGTGCTGCAGTCAGTGGGGTCATAAAGAGTTAGACATGACTTAGCGACTGAACAACAACATCACTGAACATTTCTGAGAGTCCCCTGGACTTTAAGGAGATCAAACCAGTCAATCCTAAAGGAAATCAACCTTGAATATTCATTGGAATGACTGATGCTGAAACTGAAGCTCTGATACTTTGGCCGCTTGGTGGGAAGAGCCAACTCGTTCCAAAAGACGCTGATGCTGGGAAAGACTGAGGACAGGAAGAGAAGGGGGCAAAAGAGAATGAGATGATTGGATAGTATCACTGATTCAATGGACATGAATCTGAGCAAACTCGGGAAGATAGTGAAGGAGAGGGGAGCTTGGCATGCTGCAGCCCATGGAGTCTCAAAGAGTTGGACACAACTTAGGGGTGAACAACAACAAAGGATCATTCCAATTTTACAAATGAATGAATCTAATGTAAAGTATTTTAAATATTTTTCTTCCTATCAGTTTTCTGCTAACATCACTTATGTATTTTCTAAAGGGGAAAATCGAAACTAGATTTTAATTTTTGAATTGCAACTATTTAAATAATTACATAACATTTTTGTAATTCAATTTAATAAAGAAAATTTTGTATGCTTTGTTTCATGCTATCCTGCATAAATCTAAATGTTACACTATGAAATTATGGTCAGTTTTATTGATTTTTACCTAAAGACAGATTCAGTGATTACACATCATTATCTAATTTTCCTATAAGTCCCACTATAAATCATGCTTTATTAGGAAAAAATTCAGTGCTGGATTTTAATGTAATAAGTTGAATCTCACAAGCAAAGAAAGGGAGTCGTAATTAAATAACCTGTATGTTTTGAAGTTCTCTAAATTGATACTGCTGTCTTTTCTCATAGCTTCTTCACACAAACTGAGATTTCTTTATATTTATTTCATAAATATTAGCTGAAAAAAGAATAAACACATCATGAAACTTATCAAGGAAATGATTATTTCAAAGGGTCAATCATTATTTCGAATGATTAATTCAAAGGGTCAACATTTTAGCGTAGCCTGAGATGTAGGTCTTGTTTTAAAATTCTGACATCAGAGAAGGGCAAAATCTGGATTTAGTCACAAATAGAAGCAATGTAAATGCAAAAGTTTAAGTCATTCTCTGCTGTCAACCCCCTATGGCCAACACTCTCTCCTTTCATTCTTTCAAATATTCTTCTGTCTTCCATTCTAGATGTGTCTTATTCAGGAAAATAAATTTGCAATAAACTCTCATTTAATAATGGTTTGCTTTAAAGTGTTCCCTCGACTATTGGGTTGTTTTTTTTTTTTAATGTACTAAGGAAGTCTAGGACTTCTGAGTGGCTCATTGGGTAAAGAATCCACCTGCAATGCAGATGCAAGAGACCTGCAGTCAGGAAGATCCCCTGGAGGAGGGCATTGGCAATCCACTCCAATATTCTCACCAGGAGAATCCCATGGATAGAGCAGCCTTGTGGGCTGCAGTCCATAGGGTCACAAAGAGTCAGATATGATTGAGCACTCATGCAAGGAAGTCTAAGACACTAAATTTGTTCAAGGTTCAAAGGAAGTAATCTTTTATGAATGAATTTTAGGCAGTTACCACAGATATTTTGGTAAGTCCTCCCCAACTCCAAATCACTCCATACTGTTTATTAATAAAGCTAATAAGATCACAGTGCTATCATGCAACATGAAAAATATTTTTCTGCAAAACCAAAGTATGTGTATCAATGTTACTCTTATATCAGTAAATTACCTACAGATTTGTTTAAACAAATGGATGCTCAAAATTTAGGCACAGCATTATAACCCACTTTAGAAATTATGTGTTGTGATAATTTCCAGTTAATTAATGTCAAAAGATAACTGGATACTATGTAAAACTGTCTTATTAGCTGCATTCTCAGAATCATTGGGGAAACAAGAAAGGTCAAGCTGTTTGTATTGAAAGAATTAAAAGGAAAGCATTTTGTTTAAATAGCAGTAGAGAGATGACTTTTTTAAAATTTATTCATTTTTATTGAAAGAAACAGACATAGAGAATAGACTTATGGAGATGGGAGAGGGGAGGAGGTGTTGACAGAAAATAGATGACTTAATTTTGTAAGACATAGGTGGTACTCAGTAAATTTCCATCTTTTTCCTCTCTCAACTGTAAATTCTAAACTCAATGCCTCCAGTGACTGATAAATAATTTCAGCTTTGGGGCCATCTGTTTCCTAAATTCGAATGGCAGAGGAAAATTATCCTGAGTATACTGGTAAATGGTTTGAATATTGACCAGTAAAGAGAGGATTCCCTTTAAGTCTTCAATTTAGGCATTAATTATTTCACTTTTCTGCCTTCCAGGGCCCCATCATAAAATTTGCAGGCCACCTAACACGTGTGGCCATTACTGGCATCTTATAGCAATGAAATTTTAACAGAAATATTTAATTTGTATATCATTTTGAAAGAATAGAATCATTCTGTTAATTATTCACTTTTTAGTTGTTACATACCAAGGAAAATTACCACACTATCTGTAAAAATAAAACTTCTCTTTTCAGATTTGTCATTTAAAAATGAAACATTTAATTGATTAATATTTAATGAACACTAAGCTGTTAAATTATTAAAATATTTGATAAACAATTTCAGAACACTCCTTTTTTATCCTTTCACAGTCATCTGAAATTCTCTGTTGGTTCTTTTTTCCTTTTTAGCCATGTCTTATAACCACATGAAAAATATAAAGGAACAACACTTCACTTTAGTTAACAGTCACCAAGTAAGTTTAGAGAATTAGTGACTTAATTGTTTTTATCTGTCACAAAATAGACCCCTGCTGTAGCATAGAGCACTTGACTGTTGTTATTTTATAATGTGTATATTAATTAGTTGGAAAAACTTTGGGTTAATTATTGACATGTCTTTGCCTGTCAGAATTGTAGTGCATGATTGCTAAGAGGAACTAAAGCATAAAATAACCCACAACAATAAATAGAATGATCAGAAATGGCCTGAGCCAGAATTGGCAATTGAGTTCTCAGAAAGGCACAACATGAAGAATGGTGATGCAAAGACACTGAAATCTCTACTTGCACTAACCAGACACAATATCTGACTCTAAGAAAACAGGGTTTTTACTCAAGATGGAGTCATGATAAATATGATCACAGATGGTGTTCAAAATGTACTTGGAGTGTAAGTCACACAGATGACTACCTTCACAAGAGGAGAGAAAATATATTTTTGTGAACCACCACTCCCCCATCACTAACCACTGCCCAGCTAACACTCCCGCCCCCTTCAGTCAGTTCAGTCACTCAGTCGTGTCCAAATCTTTGTTACCCCATGGACTGCAGCACACCAGGCTTCCCTGTCCATCACCAACTCCCAGAGCTTGCTCAAATTCATGTCCATCCAGTCAGTGATGCCATCCAACCATCTCATCCTCTGTCATCCCACTTCTCCTCCTGCCTTCAATCTTTTCCAGCATCTGAGTCTTTTCCAGTGTGTCAGTTCTTTGCATCAGGTGGCCAAAGTATTGGAGCTCCAGCTTCAGCATCAGTCCTTTCAATGAATATTTAGGACTGATTTCCTTTAGGATTGACTGGTGTGATCTCCTTGCCATCCAAAGGACTCTCAAGAGTCTTCTCCATCACCACAGTTCAAAATCATCAATTCTTTGGTGCTCAGCTTTCTTTATGGTCCAACTCTCACATCCATACATGACTACTGGAAAAACTATAGCTTTGACTAGACAGACTTTTCTTGGCAAAGTAATGTCTCTGCTTTTTAATATGTCATCTAGGTTTCTCATAGTTTTTCTTCCAAGGAGCAAGCATCTTTGACTACATTAATTCTATCAAATATGTCCTGTTTTCTGTGACCATAATACATATTTACATATTCATAAAAACCTTACACACTTAGAAACCTAAGTTATTTATTTCAGTGTGTTAACCCTCTGGGGATATCTGCATAAGCTGCAAAAAGCAACTTTTTCAATGATTACTCAATAGAACATCAAGCAGAATGTCAAAATAAACAGATAAGTCTCAATTAAATACATGTGTATTATCCATAGTATTTTTTATCCTAATCTGGTTTTTGCCAGCCCTCTATCTTCATTCCCTTGCTCTTATAAGCCCTATATATGCAATATATGTAAATAATAATAATGCATAGTTAGGAAGTTAAGTTCACCATACTTCACTCCAAAAACAGTTTTGTAATATGTAACAACTTTTGTTTAAATATGCACAAGTTCCAAATATCCATACCATTGTATGCTCCCATTCATAGAGAAAATAAAAAATGCCTATATATTCAGTCTTCCATGGGAAGCCATTGGTAAAGTGAAGTTTGATTTATTTAAAAAGATGAATCTACCACCATCAGCAAAAATTTTATCCACATTGATGTTGTTTCCAAGCATCTGATTGTGATGTTCTTGTTATCTTCTTTACTTACATAATTCTTACTTTTTTCATAATTTATTAGCATCTGTAAAATTGAATCCTCAGTAATCCTCAATATCTCAGGTCAAGAAGCAACAGTCAGAACTGGACATGGAACAGTGGACTGGCACAAAATTTGGAAAGGAGTACATCAATGTGGTATATTGTCTTACTGCTCATTTAACTTATATGCAGAGTACGTCAAGTGAAATGCCAGGCTGGATGAATCACAAACTGGAATCAGAATGCCAGGAGGAATAGCAACAACCTCAGATATGCAAGTTATACTACTCTAATGGCAGAAAATGAAAAGATACTAAAGAGCCTCTCGATGAGTGTGAAAGAGGAGAGTGAAAAAGCTGGCTTAAAACTCAATATTCATAAAACTAAGATCACAGCATCTGGTCCCATCACTTCATGGCAAATAGGTGAAAAAGAGGGAACAGTAACAGATTTTATTTTCTTGGGCTGCAAAATCACTGTGGATGGTTACTGCAGCCATGAAATTAAAGGACACTTGCTCCTTGAAAGGAAAACTATGACAAACATGTGTAGTTTTTAAAAGCAGAGGCGTCACCTTGCCAGCAAAGGTCCATATAGTCAAAACCGTGGTTTCTCCAGTAGTCGTATATGGATGTGACAGTTGGACCACAAAGAAGGCTGTGCATGGGTGCCAAGGCTGTGTGTGGGTGCTAAGTCACTTCAGTCCTGTCTGACTCTTTGTGACCCTATGGACTGCAGTCTTCCAGGCTCTTCTGTTAATGGAATTCTCCAGGCAAGAATACTGGAGTGGGTAGCCATTCCCTTCTCCAAGAGATCTTCCAGACCCATGGATCAAATTCAAGTCTCTTGTGTCTCCTGTATTGGCAAGTGGGGTCTTTACCATTAGAGCCCTCTGGGAAGACCTAAACTTCCTTACTACATTTTAAAATACCCAATAGTCAGGGGAACACTTTAGAGCAAATCATTATCAATGTGAGTTTGTTGAGCACCAAAGAATTGATACTCTTGAACTTTGGCTGGAGAAAACTCTTGAGAGTACCTTGGACTACAACATCAAACCAGTCAATCCTACGGGAAATCAATCCTGAATATTCATTGGAAGGATAGATGCTGAAGTGGAAGCTCCAATACTTTGGCCACCTGATGCATAGAGGTGAGTCATTAGAAAAGACCCTGATGCTGGGAACAATTGAGGGCAGGAGGAAAAGGGCCAACAGAGGATGAAATGGTTGGATGGCATCACTGACTCAATGGAAGTGAGTCTGAGCAAACTCTGGGAGATAGTGAAGGACAGGGAAGCCTGGTGTGGTGCAGTCCACAGGGTTGCAAAGAGTCAGACTTGCGACTGAACAACATGCATGCTTTTGTTATATTTTGATATAATATTCAACTTCTACTTAGCCATGATACTAGTACATAAAGATAGTATGGACAATTGAAATCAATTCAAAGATTATCTTGAACATCATATTTCAACTTATCCCATTAAATCTTTTTACATGGGAACTAATAAATAGCAAAATGGAATGTATAAAGTGTTACCTGTCCTGGAGTCACAGAGGAAAAACAAGAAGTAAAAGAGGAAAAAGGAAAAGCAATAATTTGTGCAATTCACAAACTATATAATCAACCCTTAACCAAAGCTGACTGTTGTTAGCAACATTTAAAAATTCCTGTAACTGCTTATTAAATGTCTTTCTTTTATAATAGGTACTTTATAATCACTATGTAAAAATTGCATTGACCACATATAGCCAATGTTTCTTAGAGTAAATGCACCTTCTAAACAGGCTTAGCATTTAGCTGCAGCCTTTACTTAAACAATTATCTAGCAACTGAACAAAATATAGCACATGCAACTTTATTCTACTTTTCCTACATGGGCCTGACACACAAAAAACACTTAATAACTACCTGGTGATCTGTTGAGTTGTTTCTGTGAATTAGTCATGGAACATGATGTATTCTGTTAAAACATTTTCGAACAGCTTTCTCTGAAGAAATGTTCCCTCATCACTTTAGCTCATTTCTCTGTTATTACACATGGATCTACATATTTGAGACTCCAATCAAATGTTCTTTAATGGCCTAAAATTTCTATATCTGAATTATAATTTTAATCATAGAAAATAAAGTACATAAATCTCACTACCATCAGTGCTAGGACAACTTGATTATAATAATAAAATATCAGAATGTCAGATTTCACTATTAAATTAAATCCAGAGTTGGATTTCTTGTCATATACTTATGATATTCTGGAAATGGCTGGCTTCTCATGACTGCATTGTAGATCTTTTAAAAAATAAATATAATTAACCCCCCATGTAGCCAGGATATGTCAGGAGACTGAACCATGGTTTCTATTCAGTCTTTGACATTGCAATATATTTAAAAGGTAAATTCTAGCCAGTGAATGAGTCTGAGGCAATTCCTATGTAGTTGGTAGATATTACTTGAGTACCAAATAGCCATCCGCAAAAGCAAGCAGTAAAATGGTACTAATCAGAAAAATGACAGGAAAGTTATTTCAGAACTTTCTTTCTGCTAAGTGAAAAACTAAAGCACCGTGATATTGCTTAAGCCTTTGAATGGCATTCTGTGCAATGAAAATGCACAATAAAGACTCAGTGACATAGGGACTTCCCTGGTGGTCCAGTAGTTGGGACTCTGCCTCCCAGTGCAGGAGACATTGGTTCAATCCGTGTTGCAGGAAGATCCCACGTGTTGTGGGACAACTAAGCCCATGCACCACAACTACTTGAGCCAATGCTCTCTAGAGCCCAGACTCTGCAATATGAGAAGCCACCACAATGAGAAGTCTACTCAATGCAACTAGAGCAAGCCCACGCACAGCAATGATGGCCCAGTGCAGCCAAAATAAACACATAAATTAAAAAAAAAAAAAAAAAAACTTTTGTAAAGACTCAGTGACATAAAATGTAAATATTTTAAATCACAGTTTTGTGATATTTCTTCAGAGTTGGAAAATGTATCCTGGGCTTCAGAGAGCCAGTATCTTTGTGATAGTCTTGTTTCCACAAAAGGCATATAAGCTAAGTAATAAATTATTGTCAGTTTATATATGCTTTCCTTCATATTTACAAACTTACTGGGTACTACGGAGTGATAGTCTCAAATCGTCATATTTACCAAGTGACTTGCAGAAGGCATGTTAGAACACTGGAAAACCCAGGAGTCTTAGACTGATAAATGCTTTTCCCATTAACTATATTAATAAAACTTCAAAAATATTAGGATGAAAGTCTAATTACATATGAAGAAACAAAATTTAATATGTAGATATTGCAAACTAAACACAGAGAAATATATAGGTAGTTAGCAATAACAGACAAATACCTTAGCTGAGATTTAATTAAATTTGCTTCAAAGGTGGCATTGCAGGTTTGAAAGGTAGCAACAACTGCTATTCAATTTGTCAACTGAATTTTATTGCTCTTGAGTGACTCATCCCTTATTGTCACAGTAAACTCTTTTTGCCCACTTTCCCTTTACAATTTTGAAAATGACTTGTATTGACAACATTTTTGGCATTTGATACATCTCATTTTTCAACAGAGGGCTTGTTTCTGTCTGGGTGTGCATGCATAGGTATCCATCAACTATCTAGTCACACTTGAAATCAGTTTGGATGAAACATTGTGTTAATTAGCATTTCTGCTAGACTTAGTTGACAACTCCCACACTCTGGAAATAAACTCTTAACACTTTCATTTCACTAGATAAGCTGCACATTGATATTAGTCATATATGGACTTTGCAAAAGTAAATGTTAATAAGCATAACCAACCTCTTTCTGCACTCATATTTTATCACAATAAACAAAATTAACATTAAAATGACAGTCTTATGGACTCTGTTGCAGAGGGAGAGGGTGGGAAGATTTGGGAGAATGGCATTGAAACATGTATAATATCATGTATGAAACGAGTTGCCAGTCCAGGTTTGATGCATGATACTGGATGCTTGGGGCTGGTGCACTAGGACGACCCAGAGGGATGGTATGGGGAAGGAGGAGGGAGGAAGGTTCAGGATGGGGAACACATGTATACCTGTGGTGGATTCATTTTGATATTTGGCAAAACTAATACAATTTGTAAAGTTTAAAAATAAAATAAAATTTAAAAAATAAATAAATAAAATTCAGAAAATGAAAAAAAAAAAAAAGACTGATTTTGCCATGCATTATGAATTCTGAGAAGCAACAGTACCTATGAATGAAAGTTGAATTATTTTCCTCCAAAAATATCTCTGGGTACAATAGATATGTAAACAGTCTCTGTCCTATTCCAAAAATCAAACAACTAGATTTTCCAGGGCAGAAATAATAAATATGTGCTTAATTATGTTAGAATAGTATAAAATCATGCAAAATAAAATAAGTCTTTCTCTAATGTCAGTTTTTGTCCCTAATTTTTAAACACTGACTACATTCATGTTTAGTAAGAGATTATAAACAATCTTACCCACCTTAAAAACCTATGTCTAGTGCACTTATCCATAAAACAAAATATTTTATATCATCCTACCTACATATTATGAGCTACAGATAAAAAGTCAGATAACGGTCTCTAAGTTTTCCTAAGGAGTTTCCCTAGTGACTGTTTACTCACAGAGAAGCCAGACTGTGTCATTTTCTATCACAGTCCCTACTGAGAAGACTGTACTTTCAACAGTACTACACATTGTCATAAAACATAGGTATTTTCAAAACAAATACACAGCAAAAAGGAAGAAATTGGCCAATTAACTAGGATCACTGGCACTAGTAAAATATTTTATTCCAGATTCATTGACATTCCCACGATCCCTCCTGAAAACTGTCCAAAAGTGCTGCATACACACATGACTTCTGAGTACATGATGTCATCTCATTGTAAAGGAGAAAAAAGCATCTAATCTGAAAGATTAAAAGCCAAATAAATATAAACTAATATATCAGCCAGCACATAAAGACGTATGTAAACTTGCCTGCAGTTTCTATCAAAGCAGATGAGTCCAACTGCACTTCTTGCTAAGCAGATTCCTGTAGAATGCTTGCTGTAAAGCTCAAACAGCCCTATTTAATCAGATTAAGAGAAACTACTGTAAAACATAGCGTATGGATACATTCAAAGTGAACTCATGAGTGATTAAAACCAATAAGATCAACCATCCCAATCACAAAACCAGAGCAAAATATTATATTAGAAACATAGCATGCAAGCCAAATGTGTAGAAAACATTACCTTCTGTCCAAGATATGCTGAAGTATCTTGCTTGCCTAATAGTTCCATTGATAATACTGCTACTAAAGAATTAGTAAGGGTAGAAGAGAGGGAAGGAGAGGAGAGGAGTGGGAAGGAGAGGAGAGGAGTGAGAAGAAGAATGTTTCCCTCAAACCATTACAGGGAAGGGAGTAAGGGAGTGCTCTACTAGTTTACAATGTATCACCTAAAAAGCTATGGTCAGATGTATATGTGTGTATTAATTAATTTTGCACTAAAACAATAATTAGCACATTTAGCCCTACTGGTTACCAATCACACTTCTCCTGCTGCATAATACCATCAACCAATTTTGAGCAGCAATATATTGGCTTGGAAACAAGTCTAATTTATATGCTTTTGCAATTTATTTCTATTCTAAGATCTACCAGTTAGATTCCTACAAGTATCAAATTATAGGTCCCTTGAAACAATCCAGGCTTATGGTTCTCCAGGCTCAAAGTTGTCGGAAGATTTCTTATCTCAGTTAGTTCTACAATATGTCTTTTCAGCACAGGAGAAAATAGCAGATCTATAACTTGTTGACTCTCTTATTTTTGTTAGAGGCTGTCATTCAAACCTAAAGAAATATATAAATGGGCTTCCTTGGTGACTCAGCAGTAAAGAAACTGCCTGCAATGCAGGAGACTCGTGTTTGATCCCTGGGTTGGCAAGATTCCCTGGAGAAGAGAATGGCAACCCACTCCAGTATTCTTGCCTGGAGAATTCCATGGACAGAGGAGCTGGGTGTGCTACAGTCCATGCGGTTCCAAAGAGTCAGACATGACTGAGTGACTAACTTTCTTTTTTCATAAATATAATCATTTAGTTGGCATCAGTCATAAAGTTTCACAGTTCAGTCTTTATATTTCAGAGAAGATGCATAAAACTTAGGATGTTCTTAGTTGCTCAGTCGTGTCCAAAACATTCTCTTTTGCTCAGTGTGATTTGTAGCCAGCTCTGCATTTAGCATTCAGTATTCCATTGCTAAAATGTTCTGCGATGTTACCATGCCCAGAAAGGAGTTAATTGAGAGCAAATTTAGCAGATATTTCAGTGTATGCAATTTTTTGTCTGTTTTCGCCAAGTTAGGGAAAAATCACTTATTCTGACTAATTTGCTATATAACTGGAGTAAACTTCAGCTATGAAGAACCATCAGGAATGAATCATTCCAATCATCACAGTTTTCCAAATAGCTGGGGTTTATTTCTTAACAACTCATCTTTTTGTTGTTGTGGTGGTTGTTTATTTATTTATTTATTTATTTTACTTTACAATATTGTATTGGTTTTGCCTTACATCAACATGCATCTGCCACGGGTGGACACGTGTTCCCATCCTGAACCCCCCTCCCACCTCCCTCCACATACCATCGCTCCAGGTCATCCCAGTGCACCAGTCCCAAGCTTCCTGTATCCTGCATCCAACCTGGACTGGCGATTCATTTCTTATATGATATTATACATGTTTTAATGCCATTCTCCCAAATCATCCCCTCTTCCCTCTCCCACAGAGTCCAAAAGACCATTCTATAGATCTGTGTTTCTTTTGCTGTCTCGCATACAGGGTTGTTGTTACCATCTTTCTAAATTCCATATATATGCATTAGTATACTGTATTGGTGTTTTTCTTTCTGGCTTACTTCACTCTGTATAATCGGCTCCAGTTTCGTCCACCTCATTAGAACCGATTCAAATGTATTCTTTTCAATGGCTGAGTAATACTCCATTGTGTGTATGTACCACAGCTTTCTTATCCATTCATCTGCTTATGGACATCTAGGTTGCTTCCATGTCCTGGCTACTATAAACAGTGCTGTGATGAACATTGGGGTACACGTGTCTCTTTCAGTTCTGGTTTCCTCGGTGTGTATGCCCAGCAGTGGGATTGCTGGGTCATATGGCAGTTCTATTTCCAGTTTTTTAAGGAATCTCTGGAGAAGGCAATGGCACCCCACTCCAGTACTTTTGTCTAGAAAATCCCATGGACGAGGAGCCTGGTAGGCTGCAGTCCATGGGGTCACTAGAGTCAGACACGACTGAGCGACTTCACTTTCACTTTTCACTTTCATGCATTGGAGAAGGAAATGGCAACCCACTCCAGTGTTCTTGCCTGGAGAATCCCAGGGATGGGGAAGCCTGGTGGGCTGCCATCTATGGGGTCGCACAGAGTTGGACACGACTGAAGTGACTTAGCAGTAAGGAATCTCCACACTGTTCTCCATAGTGGCTGTACTAGTTTGCATTCCCACCAACAGTGTAAGTGGGTTCCCTTTTCTCCACATCCTCTCCAGCATTTATTGCTTACAATTCATATTACAAATAAATAATCATGCCTCCATCTTCATTTTGATTAACATTAGTTTATACTGAAGTAAAAATAAATAAAAAATAAAAATAAAACCTAACTAATATGTGTCTTCCTTGATTTCTACATTTCAGACAAGTTAAATTTTAGCACTTAAAGTAAGACTGTCTCTCTTTAGAATTTTCCCCTGTCTTTCTAAGCAGAGAACAAAATCTATAATTTTAATAACCTAAAAATTAATATATTTATTTTAATTGGATGATAATTACTTTATAATATTGTGGTGGTTTTTGCCATACATCAACATGAATCAGCCACAGGTGCATGTGTTCCCCCATCACGAACCCCCTCCAACTTTCTGATTCTGGCTAATATTTTAAAGATGCATTCTCCTTGGAAGGAAAGCTATCACAAACCTAGATAGCATATTAGAAAAGACAGACATCACTCTGCCAACAAAGTCCATATAGTCAAAGCTATGGTTTTTCCAGTAGTCATGTATGGATGTGAGAGTTGGTCCATAAAGAGAGCTGAGTGCTGAATAATTGATCCTTTCAAACTGTGGTGCTGGAGATGACTCTTGAGAGTCCCTTGTTCAGGAAGGAGATCAAATCAGTCAATCCTAAATGAAGTAAACTCTGAATATTCATAGGAAGGGCTGTTGCTGAAGCTCCAAAAGTTTGGACACCTGATGCAAAGAGCCAACTTATTGGAAAAGACACTGACGCGGGGAAACATTGAAGGCAAAAGAAGAAGGGAGTGGCAGAGGATGAGATGGTTGGATGGCATCACCGACTCAATGGACATGAATTTGAGCAAGCTCCAGGAGATGCTGAAGGACAGGGAAGCCTGGCGTGCCACAGTTCATGGGGTCGCAGATGGTCAGACACGATTTAGCGACTGAACAGCAACAACAACAACAAATATGTCAATGAGCTAGGGACACCATTCAAAATCTGAATAGTGTACTATATTATGATGCAACAATGCCCTCAGGGTCTGATTCCTCCCTTGGTAAATTAACCTAGACTGCAGTTCTTTGAGAGTTCTTATTTCTGGGCTTTATTGCTTTTCTGTCCTTCCCATATTTTGTCAAACTCAGTTCTCAATTTGGTTGACAGTGTGCCTGCCTCTTGTAGCTCCTGTTCTCACTTGTACTATGCAGAGGATTTAGACACCAGATAACCAGCCTCTTGAGAAGTGAGGATGAGTGCCAAAGGAATTATCCTGTAAATAATATGCATTGATCTTTAACAATTATTTTTATTGCACAGACACATTTTTTTTTTACTACTTTCTTGGTTCCAAATGCTATTCTAAAAAAGATGAGGTTGCTGAATTGCTAAGTCCAATTAAATAGAGTTGTTATAGATAATTCTGGACACACTTGTTTAGGAGGTACCTCCATTTAAAGGTCATCATCTACTTCTTAGCTGACTTGCATAATATTGGTGGGAGGAAAATAGCTTCACAGCAAGGGTATTATGAAGTAACATCACTAAGATATTTGGGGGTTATTATCCATTATAATAGTTACCAAATTATGCTTATTAGTTTGTGTGGTATATAGGAAGTTTTGTGCTCAGAAGAAAAATACATAAAGCAACAGCTTTATCCTCTCAAAAATAACTAACATAAATCAGATGCTTGGGGCTAGTGCACTGGGACAACCCAGAGGGATGGTATGGGGAGGGAGGAGGGAGGAGGGTTCAGGATGGGGAGCACATGTATACCTGTGACGGATTCATTTTGATATTTGGCAAAACTAATAAAATTATGTAAAGTTTAAAAATAAAATAAAATTAAAAAAAAAAGAAAAGTAATGATGTTAGAGGTGATATGATTTTTAAGGGGAAATTCTTCTAGCAACTTTCTGTGTGGTTACACTAAATTAGGAGTCAGGAGAACTGAGGTCTATCCTGGTTTTATTACTAATATGCTGTATTTCTATGGGCAAAATATTTAACTTCTATGTGCTATGTTCAAGTTT
Source organism: Bos indicus (assembly GCF_029378745.1). Classification (NCBI taxonomy): domain Eukaryota; kingdom Metazoa; phylum Chordata; class Mammalia; order Artiodactyla; family Bovidae; genus Bos; species Bos indicus. Next base: position 73,757,456 of record NC_091789.1, read on the forward strand.
CCTGGCCCTATGTACTTTACAGGGTAATCATGAGACCACTGTGAGCTTACGTGTGTGTAAGCCCTTTAACTAAAAAAAAAAAAAACAACAACAAAAAGGCAAAATACCTTTGGAGATGTGAGGTATTATCACTGTCAGATCAACTGAATAGGAAAAAAACAAACTCACACCATACAGAAGCATAAATATTAAGACTATAAATGATCCAAAAGAGTCCCTCACTTCATAGCTGGAGGAACTGAGACCTGGAAACTAGAAATGACATACCTACAGTAATCTAAAAACAAAACAAGCAGAAATGAAACAAGCTACTAATTTTGTTGCAGCTTTTGTGTCTCCTCTATTCAGTCAGTGGACACCAGAACACAACTATGGGCAGTTAAACAGTGTACTGTTAAAGCTCAAATTAAAGGGACTGGTAAAAGGGTGTTATATAGGCTCATTTACATTAAGTCATGAGGTGTAGTTGTTTCTTATAAAGGAAATCATACAGAGGACTGACAAGTTTAGAGAATTTATCTCTCATCACAAAGTCCCTACATATGATGGAGCCCAGATCTGCAGTGAGTAAACATTTTAATTAGCTTCCCATTCAACAGTAGTCTGTGTAAAATCCACTGGAAATCTAAAATCGTGGGGAAGGCTGTGAGTCTCACAGAGCAGACACTGACTAGGAACCTAACACAGGGTGGAGGGAGATTTGGAGGAAGCTATTGTCAGGCTTACTGGGCTGATTTATCCCAACTCTGAATTTGAGTACTTGAGTTATGAGAGGAGTTGGAGGAAAATGGGAGGAAGATAGGTGCAGGAAAACAAAACCAAAAAAAGAAAGAAAGGGGAGAGGAGATGAAGGGGGTCCAACTGGATGCCTGCTAACTCACATGCATCATTGCATTTATAGCTCCCAACCATCCTATGAGATACTTACTATATCCATTTTAGAGATACAATAATAACAATACTTTCTAGGTGCCTGGCACTGTGGCAAGAAGGTCACATGCACCTTACATTTTCTCTAGAATTTTTTTTTTTTTTTTTACCAATCTCATGTCATTATGCTATTATGGTCTTATTATTTTATATTTTATATTATAAAATTATATATATTTTATATATATATACATTATCTCACACTATATTATTATTCTCATTTTACAGATGAAGAAACAATCTTTTAGAGATTTTTAAATCAACATAAAAGTAAATTGCCCAGGTCCACACAGCTAGAAAGTAACAGCCTGGATTTGAAGCCAAGTTCAACTCCAAATACCGGTACCTAACCACTACACTATGCTGCATCTTGAGCTAACTTTAAAAGGGAATACTGTAAAAGTCTGTATCTAGAGTTTAGCAGGGTTTTTGACAGGGTATCTCATGATATCCATGTGGGCAGGATGGGGAAATACATGCTGAATGGCAGTACAAACAGGTAGATTGACTCTGATCAGGCAGTTAGTTTGATAAAAGTAAATAATGTAATGTAGTTTCCCAAACACTAGTGAAGTCAGACTTTTAGTAAAGATGCAATACCTTAACCAATGCAATACCTCCTAAGCGAGGTACATAAATACCTGGCGAATGATATAATGAATGAATTATAAAATCAAACTTAGTCATTCATACACTGTGAGATTTATGGAATGCCTACTATGTACCAAACTCAGCATGAAAAGAATTCTGGTTTGGGTGCCAGCTTCATCACTAACTTGCTGGATAAATTTGATCTGGTTAATTAATATGACTAAAATTTCCTGTACAAAACATAGGGGCTCATATCTTAGTTCTAGAGGAAAGATCATATACTGGTAAAGAGACAATGATAACACAAAAGTGAAATCTGGAGCAGATTTCTAATTCTAAACACCAGATCCACATGTATACCCATGACAGATTCATGTTGATGTATGGCAAAACTAATACAATATTGTAAAATAATTAGCCTCCAATTAAAATAAATACATTTATAATAAAAAAATAAAATAAACACCAGATTTTAAGAGAAGTCTTCCAAGACTGGAAAATGAGAAAGCACTTAAATTTTTTTTTTTGAGCAATTACTATGCACAAGGAACTATTCCAAGTGCAAAATACATTATTTAATCCCTCACTACAACCCTCCAAGTGAGGTAATGGCATTATCCTGTTTATAATAAAGGAAACAGGTTAATAGAGTAATAACTGAGTAAATATTAGTTCTTATTAGTAGTAGAAAAAAACACTGAGTTATAAAATCAGGATACACAAATTCAACCCTTAACTTGGTCAATAACATGAAGAGTTCAGCTGATACTCTAGATTTAACCTTGTGATTGCCAACATCTGCTGGATCATGGAAAAAGCAAGAGAGTTCCAGAAAAACATCTATTTCTGCTTTATTGACTATGCCAAAGCCTTTGACTGTGTGGATCACAAGAAACTGTGGAACATTCTGAAAGAGATGGGAATACCAGACCACCTGACCTGCCTCTTGAGAAATCTATATGCAGGTCAGGAAGCAACAGTTAGAACTGGACATGGAACAACAGACTGGTTCCAAATAGGAAAAGGAGTACATCAAGGCTGTATATTGTCACCCTGCTTATCTAACTTATATGCAGAGTACATCATGAGAAACGCTGGGCTGGAAGAAGCACAAGTGAATCAAGATTGCCAGGAGAAATATCAATAACCTCAGATATGCAGATGACACCACCCTTATGGCAGAAAGTGAAGAGGAACTAAAAAGTCTCTTGATGAAAGTGAAAGAGGAGAGTGAAAAAATTGGCTTAAAGCTCAACATTCAGAAAACTAAGATCATGGCATCCGGTCCCATCACTTCATGTGAAATAGATGGGGAAACAGTGGAAACAGTGTCAGACTTTATTTTCCTGCGCTCCAAAATCACTGCAGATGGTGATTGCAGCCATGAAATTAAAAGACACTTACTCCTTGGAAGGAAAGTTATGACCAACCTAGATAGCATATTCAAAAGCAGAGACATTACTTTCCAACAAAGGTAAGTCTAGTCAAGGCTGTGGTTTTTCCAGTGATCATGTATGGATGTGAGAGTTGGACTGTGAGGAAAGCTGAGAGCCAAAGAATTGATGCTTTTGAACTGTGGTGTTGGAGAAGACTCTTGAGAGTCCCTTGGACTGCAAGGAGATCCAACCAGTCCATTCTGAAGGAGATCAGCCCTGGGATTTCTTTGGAAGGAATGATGCTAAAGCTGACTCTCCAATACTTTGGCCACCTCATGTGAAGAGTTGACTCATTGGAAAAGACTCTGATGCTGGGAGGGATTGGTGGGAGGAGGAGAAAGGGACGACAGAGGATGAGATGGCTAGCTGGCATCACTAATTCGATGGACATGAATTTGAGTGAACTCCGGGAGTTGCTGATGGACAGGGAGGTCTGGCTTGCTGCGATTCATGGGGTCGCAAAGAGTCGGACATGACTGAGCGACTGAACTGAACTGATCAAAAATGGGTAAATATCATTCTACAAACAGCTGGGAACAATACATTGTCCCACATTCCTCTTCAGCCCTGGTTTCAAATTCGTTTGACTAAGAGTAACCTGACTCAAGCTCATGTTCCTAGCTGCAGGAGGGAGCTTTAAATTTATTTAAAGAAAAGTATTTGTACACTGGCTATTATTAAATTGTTTCCAAGGCAGCTACCAGTCGGAGTAATAGGTTTTATTCATTCCTCATTCTGAAACTCAATTCATCCTTTCCTTCACCATAACTCACCCTAACACCAACCCCTTCCTGGAACACAGCTAGGGGCTACTTAATGAATGAGCTCACTAAAGACCAAATTTAATGTTCTTAATGAAGTTACCAATTCTATCTTAATGTTCTATAAATAGTGGAACACATAGCTACAGATTTCATGGATGCTTACAACATTCCTAATAAGGATTCTAGATGAATATATTAGTTAATGAAGATCACAACTGCATTTATCTATACTTCTTGTTTATTTCATACAGATATCCTTCTAAATATCCAGCAACAATTCATGAAAGCTGCCTTGAATTTTTCTAAGGTGGAAGTGGGTATTATTACAAGTAGAAAAAATTTTGACTATCAATAATGATAGCTATTATTACCAATAAAGGTATCTATTGAATGTATCAGAACCTATTTTAATCACTTGTTTGCTACTCATGAGGTATTGCCGTTATCCTAATTTTGTAAAAAAAAGTCAACCAAGGCACAGTGAGGTTTATAACTTGGGTGAGGTCACACAGCCAAGAAAGGATAGAGTCAGGATTCCAGATTCATGTATTCTGAGTTCAAGCCCATAGTAGTAATCACTATTAAAAAGTATTTCTCAAACTTAGACAGTAGTTTCAAGTTTTTTTTTTTTAATTTTATTTTATTTTTAAACTTTACAAATTGTATTAGTTTTGCCAAATATCAAAATGAATCCACCACAGGTATACATGTGTTCCCCATCCTGAACCCTCCTCCCTCCTCCCTCCCCATACCATCCCTCTGGGTCGTCCCAGTGCACCAGCCCCAAGCATCCAGTATCGTGCATTGAACCTGGACTGGCATCTCATTTCATACATGATATTTTACATGTTTCAATGCCATTCTCCCAAATCTTCCCACCCTCTCCCTCTCCCACAGAGTCCATAAGACTGTTCTATACCTCAGTGTCTCTTTTGCTGTCTCGTATACAGGGTTATCGTTACCATCTTTCTAAATTCCATATATATGCGTTAGTATACTGTATTGGTGTTTTTCCTTCTGGCTTACTTCACTCTGTATAATAGGCTCCAGTTTCATCCACCTCATTAGAACTGATTCAAATGTATTCTTTTTAATGGCTGAGTAATACTCCATTGTGTGTATGTACCACAGCTTTCTTATCCATTCATCTGCTGATGGACATCTAGGTTGCTTCCATGTCCTGGCTATTATAAACAGTGCTGCAATGAACATTGGGGTACACGTGTCTCTTTCCCTTCTGGTTTCCTCAGTGTGTATGCCCAGCAGTGGGATTGCTGGATCATAAGGCAGTTCTATTTCCAGTTTTTTAAGGAATCTCCACACTGTTCTCCATAGTGGCTGTACTAGTTTGCATTCCCACCAACAGTGTAAGAGGGTTCCCTTTTCTCCACACCCTCTCCAGCATTTATTATTTGTAGACTTTTGGATCGCAGCCATTCTGACTGGTATGAAATGGTACCTCATAGTGGTTTTGATTTGCATTTCTCTGATAATGAGTGATGATGTTGAGTTTCAAGTTTTAAGGAAAGCTAAATTATAATCATGGGTTTTATAGTCCCTAGCTATGTTTTTAGTCAAGTCATTACAACTCTTTGGGCTTCAATTCCTTTATCTGTAAAATGGTGAGGTTGGATTGTGAGCACGTGTACTAAGTCATTTCAGTCGTGTCAGACTCTGTGACCATATGGACTGTAGACTTCCAGGCGCCTTTGTCCCTGGGATTCTCTAGCAAGAATATTGGAGTGGGTTGTCATGCCTTCCTCCAGGGCATCTTCCCCACCCTAGGATTGAACCTACATCTCTTTTGTTTCCTGCATTGGCAGGCAGATTCTTTACCACTAGCGCCACCTAGGAAGCCAAAGGTGAGGTTAAATGTCCTCTAATGTCCTTTTTGCATTTAACTGTTCATGATTATATGCACACACAAAGATTTTCCAGTAGAGTAGTCCTTCATTTACATAGTAATTATCATAAGCCCAGTGATAAGTACTGGCATTGCTTTTCAAAAATTAAGTCTTATATGAGTGCCTAAATATTATTCTACCCATTTTCATATTCATAACTCATTAGAGAGGAACAAATAAACAAGTGATTGTAGTCCATTGTGTCCTGTTTCTGTTTTTATTATATTTAGAACCCTTCTTATAGAAATCACCATAATTCAATCATTTCTCCTATTGTGCAACTTCACAATACTACCTTTTTTCTACCCTATTATTTTCAGATGCAAATATTTGTTCTACTTTGAATAAGGAAGAGAATAATGGTATGACCTCCTTTGATAAATACCCCCCTTATTTTTGGTTTAATGATTATTCCCAACCGTTTCTAACACATCTACTCTGCTTTTTCACAAGCAAGTGGGTAAGATTCAGTTCAGTTCAGATGCTCAGTAGTGTCCAACTCTTTTCCATCCCACTGACTGCAGCACACCAAGCTTGCCTGTCTATCAACAACTCCCAGAGCTTGTTCAAACTCATGCCCATTGAGTTGGTGATGCCATCCAACCATCTCATCCTCTGTTATCCCCTTCTCCTCCAGCCATCAATCTCTTCCAGCATCAGGGTCTTTTCCAGTGAGTCAGTTCTTCGCATCAGGTGGCCAAAGTATTGGAGCTTCAGCTTCAGCATCAGTCCTTCCAATGAGTATTCCAGACTGATTTACTTTAGAATTGACTGGTTTGATCTCCTTGCAGTCCAAGGGATTCTCAAGAGTCTTCTCCAACACCACAGTTCAAAAGCATAAATTCTTCAGTGCTCAGCTTTCTTTATAGTCCAATTGTCACATCCATACATGACCACTGGAAAAACCATAGCTTTGACTAGATGGACCTTTGTCAGCAAAGTAATGTCTCTGCTTTTTAATATGCTATCTAGGTTGGTCATAACTCTTCTTCCAAGGAGTAAGCGTCTTTTAATTTCATGGCTGCAATCACCATCTGCATACAGATTTCTTAGGAGGCAGGGAAGGCGGTCTGGTATTCCCATCTCTTGAAGAATTTTCCACAGTTTGTTGTGATCCACACAGTCAAAGCTTTGGCATAGTCAATAAAGCATAAGTAGATGTTTTTCTGGAACTCTCTTGCTTTTTCTACGATCCAATGGATGTTGGCAATTTGATCTCTTGTTCCTCTGCCTTTTCAAATTTGGTATATGTAAGAACAATCAATGGGCTTCCCTGGTGGCTCAGTGGTAAAGAATCTGCCTGTCAATGCAGGAGATGCAGGCTTGATCTCTAGGTCAGGAAGAGCCCTTGGAGAAGGAAATGGCAACCACTCCAATATTCTTGCCTGGGAAATCCCATGGACGAAGGAGCCTGGCAGGCTATAGTCCATGGCATTGCAAAAGAGTCAGACATGACATAGTGACTAAAATAGCAAAACCAAAGTACAATGCATATTAAGAGCCAACACACTGGGATTAGCTGCTGAAATTGGTAATATGCTAATCTGTAAATTATTAAATGTTTTATTTGAATCACCTTTTCAGTACAGTGTACCTCTTATTACAATTGCCCTAATAAGGTGACAAATCCCATTTCACATATATAATACAATAACTATTTGATGAAAGGAAAAAAGTCAGGTGAATTTTAAACAATGAAACAAATTTAATTTTTCCCCACTATCTTCCTATCTGGGCAGCTTTTGTGACTTAAATAAGATTCACAAGTGGGAAGCAACAATTTTATTTTTATTCCATTGAAAAATAAATTGTTTGCCTCTTGACAATCACATTCTTAATAGTAACTGTCAAAATTTTTATCCTGTACTAACAACTAGCTATACGTTGGAAAAAAGAACGCTAAGGAGAAGAACGAGATCTGCCTTAAAGTATTTGAAGGGCTGCCATGTGGAAATGAATGAATTGCTCTGTGTTTATCTTAAAGAGAACCAAAGCAAAAGAGGAAAATCATAAATTGATATATTTTAGTTCAATATCACAAAGAACTTTAAGTAAAAACTGTCAAAAAGTGACACATTCAATGTTACAAGGTGAAGAACTCTCATAATTGGAACTATTCAAGCAGATCATAGATAGTCATCTCTCAAGAAATTTATAGATGGAAGTTCTGGGTTTATTTTTGGGTTTGATAAAGAGAAAAATGGTTTGTTGGGCTGCATCTCCTGTGTCTTCTGCATTTTAGGTGGATTCTTTACCTGCTGAGCCATTGGGGAAGCCAGTACAAGAATTGAAGTACAGTCCAACTCTAAGATTTGACGATTTTTTTTTCCTTTGGAGAAAAGTATATTAGAAAGAACTACTACTAAGGTACCTCTAAAAATTATCTGGCCTCAAAGCTAAAAGGCAGAAAGGTAAGCTTGGGGGAAAATGCTTGCAATATATATGATATGAAAAGTTGGCTATCTTTAACATGTAAAGATAATGTTAAAGCATAATAAAGCATAATACCTCAGATAGGCAGATGACACCTGCATACCTCAAATATGCTTATGGCGGAAAGCAAAGAGGAATTAAAAGGCCTCTTGATGAAGGTGAAAGAGGAGAGTGAAAAAGCTGGCTTAAAACTCAACATTCAAAAAACTAAGATCATGGCATCCAGTCCCATCACTTCATGGCAAACAGATGGGGAAACAATGGAAACAGTGACAGACTTTATTTTCTTGGGCTCCAAAATCACTGTGGACACTGACTGCAGCCATGAAATTAAAAAACGCTTCCTCCTTGGAAGAAAAGCTATGACCAACTTAAAGTAAAAAGTAAATGTTGCTCAGTTGTGTCCAACTCTTTGCGACCCCATGGACTGTAACCTACCAGGTTCCTCCTTCCATGGGATTTTCCAGGCAAGAATACTGGAGTGGGTTGCCATTTCCTTCTCCAGGAGATCTTCCCAACCCAGGGATCAAACCCAGGTCTCCTGCGTCATAGGCAGATGCTTTACCATCTGAGCCACCGGGGAAGTCCAACCTGGACAGCATATTAAAAAGCAGAGACATCACTTTGCCCACAAGAGTCCATATAGTCAAAGCTATGGTTTTTCCAGTAGTCATATATGGATGTGAGAGCTTGACAATAAAGAAGTCTGAGTGCTGAAGAATTGCTACTTTTGAACTGTGGTGTTGGAAAAGACTCTTGAGAGTCCTTTGGACTGCAAGGAGATCAAACCAGTCAATCCTAAAGGAAATCAGTTCAGAATATTCATTGGAAGGACTGATACTTAAGCTTAAGCTCCAATATTTTCACCACCTGATGTGACTAGCCGATTCATTGGAAAAGACCCTTATGCTGGAAAAGATTGAAGGCAGGTGGAGAAGGAGATGACAGAGGATGAAATAGTTGGATGGCATCACAGATTAAATGGACATAAATTTGAGCAAACTCTGGGAGATGGTGAAGGACAGAGAAGCCTGACATGCTGCAGTCCATGGGGTCACAAAGAGTCAGATATGACTGAGGAACTGATCAACAACAACAATATGTAAAGAAATCACACAAGCGAACAAGAAGGAAATATGCCTCAGGAAAAAAATGAGCAGTTCACAAACAGCAAATATAGATGGCCAATAAGCATAATTAAATGTTTTTTCACACTAATAATGAAATATAAATCATAGCAACAAGGTGTCATTTTTTTCACTTATAAAGTTTGAAAAAGATTGATCCCAGTGTTGGAAAGTGAGTGGGAAATAATCACGCTAATTAATTGTTGTAAAAACAATTAACAACTGAATTACATTCTTTATAATACTAGCATTTATTTTTCATGAATCATCTCATTCAGTCCTCCTTATTTGAAAGGACTGTTACATTCAATTAGAGATTTAAAAAAACTGATATTTTAGAAAGTTTGGCTTTCCTTCAAAAATAATATATTTACTGACTGGTAGAGTCAAAAATAAAATCAAAGTTAGCCTAACTCAAAGGGTAACGTTTAAAACTATATTCTCTTTATTCCTCACCCCCAACATATTCCATCCCTTAGCCACTTCAAACGTGTTAACGTTTTCCAAACATACCTTGAATTTTTAAAAATATTCTAGCATTATTTTTTGAATAATCCACATCTTTTCAGATTTATTGAAATGCCACCTTAAACTTATAGCATATTTCCATAAATATAATCCTTGAATTTTATTCTGTGTCTTTGAACTATTTGTCTCTTCCTAAAAGAGCAATCAACTTGTTATCATTAAACTATAATTACTAGTAGAAATTTTCAGCTCTAGCCTAGTTTCTTTTTAAAAAGTAATTAACACTTTTAAAATAGTTTAGAAATGGTTTTAGATTTAAAGAAAAGCTGAAAGAATATTACAGTTGCATAAACCCCACATTTAGTTTTCCTTATTGTTAACATTATTAAAGTATATTCTTCACAACTGTGTGTGCCATTAGTCAGTCGCTCAGTCGTGTCCGACTCTTTGTGACCCCATGGACTGCAGCTTGCCAGGCTTCTCTGTCCATAGGGATTTTCCAGGCAAGAATACTGGAGAGGGTTGTATGCCTTCATCCAGGGGATTTTCCCAAGCCAAGGACTGAACCCAAGTCTTGTGCATTTCAGGCAAATTCTTTACCGTCTTAGCCATCAGGGGAGCTCTTCACAACTAATGAACAATTATTGTCATGCTTTCTTATGTTCATCTTGTTTTTAACGATTTTGAGAATTTTGAAGCATACTGGTTGCATATTTTGTAGAATGTCCTTCAGTTTGAATTTGTCCTAAGGCTTTCTCATTCTTAGATTAGGATTATAGCTTTTGTAGAGATAAAGTGCCATTCTCATCACATCATATCAGATGGACAGACTATAAACATGAGTTATCACTGAAGCAGTGTTTTTTGGGTTTCTCCACTGCAAAGTTACTGTTTTTCCTCCTTTTCACAGTGCACTTTGTGGAAGAAAGTTACTATATATAGCCCTCACTTATGAGAGCTATACTCTACTTCATTGAAGGTGGACTATCCACACAAATTATTTGAAATTCTTCTGAATGGAGCTTTTGTCTATTGTTTCATTTATTTACTTATTCAATCTTATATTTAAAATACTGTGCACTCATGGGTATTCATTTTATACTTTGGATTATATTCTAATACCACTTTATTTCATTGCTCAAATTGTAAGCTTTGTAGGCTTTTTTGTTGCTCAAATTGTAAAATTTCCAGTTGTAAGCTTTATCAAATTGTAAGCTCTTTCACGTGGCTCTTGGGATTCTTTGACATGTCTTAATCTCTCTCAATCTGTGTGTGTGTGTGTGTGTGTGTGTGTGTGTTTATTTTTAGGCACTAAAAGATGTTCCACATTCATCTTGCATACTTGTATATTCCTTGCTCCAGCTCTCTAATCTGTCATCTCTCCAAGGATCCCAGGACCCTTTCACTAGTGAATAGTATCAGAAGTCAAATGTGGGATTTTTGTGTTTGTGCTAGCTGTTACTGCTATTATTGTTTCTAGACCCTCTAATCTGACAGAGAGAGGAAATATATGTGTGTATACTAACACATGTATACAAACATATTTAAATACTTCTATATGTATCCATCTGTATGTATATTAAACTAAAGGTGAATTTATACTGATATCTCCAACACAAATATATTACCACATGGATCATTCTAGACTTCTCCCTTGCTTGACTTTAACTTCCCACTCCAACAATGTGTAACTAGGCTCCCACTATGTGTCGTCATTTTCTTAAGCATTCAATTCAAGTATACCTGTATAGTGATTTCAGAATTGTTAACCTGTACTCTGTGGGAAACAACTATCAACAAAGGTACCATGTTTGTGTACCTACCATCTTTAGACACACAGCCTTTACTCACTTCCAAAGTTAATTAGGTCAGCATCTTATCCTCCATCCCCTTCAGTGAGGTTCTCTCATGTGTTTGTATACAGTTAGAATGTTTTGTCACAATCTGCATTCCATCCTGAGATCACCTTATCTACTAGTTGATTGGGTATGATTTGAAAATGTTAACATTTACTATTTGTGCTATAAACTTTTATGGATTTTGACTGATGCATAGTATAATGTCCACCACTACAATATCATATAACATAGTTTCATCACCCTAAAAAAAATCTTTGTGTTTCACCTAATCATTCCTCCCCAAACCCCTAGCACCTGTCTACCTATTCTTTCTATAGCTTTCCTTTTCCAATGTTATATAAAGGGAGTTATAGAGTGTGTAACTTTTTCAGAATGACTTCTTTCACTTAGAAATAGCCATTTAAGATTCATCTGTGCTGTTGGATAAATTGATAGTTCATTCATTTTTATCTATTAGCAGTATTCCAATGTGTGGTTGTACCAGTTTGTTGTGTTGTTGTTCAGTCACTAAGTCATATCTGACTCTTTGCAAATCCATGGACTACAGCACATCAGGCTTCCACGTCCTTCACTATCTCCTGGAGTTTGCTCAAACTCAGGTGCATTGTGTCAATGATGCCATCCAACCATTTCATCTTCTGTTGGCCCTTTCTCCTCCTGTCCTCAGTCGTTGCCAGCATCAGGGTCTTTTCCACTGAATCAGTTCTTCACATCAGGTGGCCAAAGTATTGGAGTTTCAGCTTCAGTATAAGTTTGTTTATCCATTCACTGATTGAAGGACATCTTGGTTGCTTCCAGTTTTTGACAATTATAAATAATCTTGTCATAAGCATTAGTGTGCAGGTTTTTGTGAGGTCATAAAGTGTGAAATCATTTGAAAAAATACATAGGAGTGAAATTACTGGATTGTATGGTTAAGACTATGTTTAACATTATAAAAAATGTTGAACTTGTTTTCAAACTAACTGGGCCATTTTGTATTCTCACCAGCAATGAATGATTATTCCCATTGCTCCAGACATTCTCTCAAGTAATTGTTATTGTTTGTTATTCATCAGCTTTGTTTGATTATTGACATTACAAATAAGCCTGTAGTGGTATATCATTGTTGCATTAATTTGCATCTTCCTAACGACAACTGGTGGAGAAGGCAATGGCACCCCACTCCAGTACTCTTGCCTAGAAAATCACATGGATGGAGGAGCCTGGTAGGCTGCAGTCCATGGGGTCGCTAAGAGTCGGACATGGCTGAGCGACTTCACTTTCACTTTTCACTTTCATGCATTGGAGAAGGAAATGGCAACCCACTCCAGTGTTCTGGCCTGGAGAATCCCAGGGATGGGGGAGCCTGGTGGGCTGCCATCTATGGGGTCGCACAGAGTCGGAAACAACTGAAGCGACTTAGCATGGTTAAGAACCCTCCTGCCATTAATGTAGGAAGCCTGGGCTCGATCCCTGGGTTGGAGTGATCCCCTGGAGGAGGGCATGGCAACCCACTCCAGTATTCTTGCTAGGAGAATTCCACAGACAGAGGAAGGAGTCTGGTGGGTTGCTGTCCATGGAGTTGCAGAGAGATGGACAGAACTGAGCATAAGCATAATATGCTCACATGTATTGGAGCATTGCTGGACACAGCAAAGCATAATAACAACTAATATTGAGCATGTTTAAATACTTGACAATTGTATATACTCTTTGGTAAGGTGTCTGTTCAGCACTTTCCCCAATTTTAATTGTGTTGCTTGTTTTTTTTATAGTTGAGTTTTAAGGGAACTTTGAATGTTTTGTATTTGAAAATATTCTTTTCTGTCTCTGACTTATCATTTCCTTCTACTGACTGTGTCTTTAGAAGCAAAAGCAAAGCAAAAGCTTGTAATTTTAATAAAGTCCAACTTATCATCATTTTCTTTCATGGATCATGCTTTTGGTGTTGTATCTAAAACTCATTACCAAACCTATGGGATTTTCTACTATGTTTTCTTCTACAAGTCTTATAGTTTTGCATTTTGTATTTAGGTCCATGATCCATTTTCAGTTAAATATCCTATAAAGTGTAAGATCTGTGACCATTTTCAGGTGTTTGCTTATACATGTCCAATTTTTCAGACACAATTTGATGAAAAAGTTGTTGCTTTTCAATTGCTAAGTTGTGTCCAATTCTTTGTGACCCCATGGTTTCCAGCATGCCGGGCTTCCCTGTCTGTCACTATCTCCTGGAGATCGATCAAACTGATGCCCACTGAGTTGGTGTTGCAATATAACCATCTAATCCTCTACCTCCACCTTCTCATTTTGCCATCAATCTTTCCCAGCATGAGGGTCTTTTCCAAAGAGTTGGCTCTTTGCATCAAGTGACCAAAAGTATTGGAGCTTCAGCTTAAGCATCAGTGCTTCCAATGAATATTCAGGGTTGATTTCCTTTAAGATTGATAAGTTTGAACTCCTTGCAGTCCAAGGGACTCAAGAGTCTTTTCTAGCAACAAAATTCAAAAGCATCAATTATTTGGCACTCAGCCTTATTTATGGTCCAATTCTCACATCAGTACTTGACTACTGGAAAAACCATAGCTTTGACTAGATGGACCTTTGTCAGCAGCAAAGTGATGTCTCTGCTTTTTACTATGCTGCCTAGCTTTATCATAGCTTTCGTTCCAAGGAGCAAGAATCTTTTAATTTTATGATTGCAATCACTGTCCATAGTGATTTTGGAGCCCAAGAAAATAAAATCTGTCACTGCTTCCACTTTTTCCCTTTCTGTTTTCCACAAAGTGATGGGTCCGGATGCTATGATCTTAGTTTTTTAAGTGTTGAGTTTTAAGCCAGCTTTTTCACTATCCTCTTTCACCTACATGTAGAGGCTTTTTAGTTTCCTCTTCACTTGCTGCCCTTGGAGTGGTATCATTTGCGTATCTCAGGTTATAGATATTTCTCCTGGCAATCTTAATTCCAGCTTGTGAATCATCCAGCCTATATTTTGTGTGATGTATTCTTCATATCAGCAGGGTAAAAATATACAGCCTTAATATACTCATTTTCGAGGTTTGAACCAGTCCATTGTCCCGTGTCCAGTTCTGTTTCTTCTTGATCTGCATTCAGGTTTCTCAGCAGACATGTAAGATGATTTGATATTCCTGTCTTTTTAAGAATTTAAGATGGTTTGCTGTGATCCACAGAGGAAAGACTTTAGTGTAGTCAATGAAGCAGAAGTAGATGTTTTTCTGGAGTTCCCTTGCTTTCTCCATGATACAACAAATATTGGCAGTTTGAATTCTGGTTCCTCTGCCTTTTCTAAACACAACTTGTACATCTGGAAGTTCTTGGTTCACATATTGCTTAAGCCTAGCTTGAAGGATTTTGGGCATTATTTTGTTAGCATGTGAAATGAGCTCAATTTTACACTAGTTTGAACATTCTTTAGCACTGCCCCTCCTTGGAGTTGGAATGAAAACTGACATTTTCCAGTCCTGTGGCCACTGCTGAGTTTTCCAAATTTGCTGGCATATTAAGTACAGCACTTACACAGCATTCTGTTTTAGGATTTGAAATAGCTCAGCTGGAATTCCACCAGGTCAGCTAGTTTTTTTTGTAGTAATGTTTCCTAAGGGTCATTTCACTTCATAGTTCAGGATGTCCGGCTCTAAGTGAGTGACCACACCATCGTGGTTTCCTGGTTTAAGACCTTTTTTTGTGTACTTCTTCTATATAGTCTTGTCATCTCTTTTTAATCTCTTCTGCTTCTGTTAGCTTCTTGCTGTTTCTACCCTTTATCATGCCCATTCTTGCATGAAATGTTCCCTTGTTATCTCCAATTTTCTTGAAAAGATTTCTAGTCTTTCCCATTCTATTGTTTTCCTCTATTTCTTTGAACTGTTCACTTAGGAAGGCTTTCTTATCTCTCCTTGCTATTCTCTAGAACTCTACATTCAGCTATGTGTATCTTTCCCTTTCTCCCTTGCCTTTTGCTTCTCCACTTTTATCAGCTATTTGTAAAGCCTCCTCAGAGGCTTTTGCTTTTTTATACTACTCATGGGGTTCTCAAGGAAAGAATACTGAAGTGGTTTGCCATTCCCTCTTCCAGTGGACCACATTTTGTCAGAACTCTCCACTATGATCCATCTGTCTTCAGTGACCCTGCATGGCCCTTGGCATGGCTCATAGTTTCATTGAGTTATGAAAATCCCTTAGGCACAACAAGGCTGTGATCTGTGAAAGGGATGAAATAGGTATCATTTCTTTATTGAATATTATTTGTACTTTTGTTAAAAATCAGTTGATCATATTTGTATTTCTAGACTCTTTATTCTGTTCTGCTCTTCAATGTATCTGTTATAACACTGTTTTGACTGTGGTGAATTTAAGTGTGCTATGTCTTGAAATCAGATAATAGAAACTCCCAACTTAGTTCTTGTTTTTCAGAGTTGTGTTGGTTATTTTAGGCTTCTTTTCCTTTTCATATAAACTTTAGGGTCCATTTCTCTGTAGTTACAAGAAGCTTGCAGGAATTTTTATTGGGATTATGATGAATTTGTACATCAAGTTGGGGAGAGTTGACATCTTAACAATATTAAGTTTTATAATATATCAAAATAGAATATTTATCCATTTATATATTCTTTGATTTCCTTCATCAGTGTTTTATAGAATTTTATGCCTTTGACTGTGTGGATCACAATAAACTGTGGAAAATTCTGAAAGAGATGGGAATACCAGACCACCTGATCTGCCTCTTGAGAAATTGGTATACAGGTCAGGAAGCAACAGTTAAAACTGGACATGGAACAACAGACTGGTTCCAAATAGGAAAAGGAGTTCGTCAAGGCTGTATATTGTCACCCTGTTTATTTGACTTATATGCAGAGTACATCATGAGAAAGGCTGGACTGGAAGAAACACAAGCTGGAATCAAGATTGCCAGGAGAAATATCAATAACCTCAGATATGCAGATGACACCACCCTTATGGAAGAAAGTGAAGAGGAACTACAAAGCCTCTTGATTCCAATCTCTACTCTAGATTTTTAATTTTAGCTTTTTGGTATTTGTTATCAATTTTGTACCTATATATTTTTTATAATTTTTGTGACTTTTTTCTCTCTCTTTCTCTTCTTCTTTTATATGACATTGTATATCTGAAATTCCAAACTCTACTCTAGATTTTTAATTTATGCGTTTTGGTATTTGTTATCAATTTTGTACCTATATTTTCTTTATAATTTTTGCGACTTTGTTTTTTTTCTCTCTCTCTCTCTCTTTCTTTTTCTTCTTCTTTTTTTTTTAACATTGTATTTTTGACATTCTAAACTCTACTCTAGATGTTTAACTTTTGCTTTTTGGTATTTGTTTTCAATTTTGTACCTATATTTTCTTTATAATTTTTGCGACTTTGTTTTTGTTTGTTTGTTTTTTCTCTCTTTCTTTTCCTTCTTCTTTTCTTTAACATTGTATTTTTGAAATTCCAAACTCTACTCTAGTTTTTAATTTTTGCTTTTATGTATTTGTTACCAATTTTGTACCTTTAAGAACCCAATCTTCAGTACCCATTTTTCACTAGGGAGCGAGATTACTGGCTTGACTGCTCTCTCTCCCTTTGGACTCTCCTTTTTCTCCACCAGGTCGCCTGTGTCTCCTCCCTAACCCCTCTCTACTCTACCCAACTCTGTGAATTTCTGTGTGTTCCAGATGGTGGAGAACACTTAGGGAACTTATTACTGGCTGGATCTGTCTCCCTCCTTTTCATTTCCCCCTTTTATCCTCCTGGCCACCTCTGTCTCCTTCCTCCTTCTTCTCTTCTCTGTATAACTCCATGAACATCTCTGAGCAGTCCAGTTGTGGAGTGCACATAAGGAAGTGATTACTGGCTAGCCCACTCTCTCCTCTACTGATTCCACCTCATCTCATTCGGGTCACCTCTAACTCCCTCCTCCCTCTTCTCTTCTCCATATAATGCTGTGAAACTCTCTGGGTCACCCTCATGGTGGAGAAACTTTTCATCTTTAACGTAGATGTTTTATCAGTGGTGCTGTATAGAAGGAGAAGTTTTGAAACTACTGTAAAAATAAGACTGATAACTGGAAGCAGGAGGCTTAAGTCCAAACCCTGACTCCAGGGAACTCCTGACTCCAGGGATCATTAATTGACAGGAGCTCCTCAAAAGCCTCCATACCTACACTGAAACCAAGCACCACACAAGAACCAACAAGTTCCAAGGCAAGACATAACAAGCAAATTCTCCAGCAACACAGGAACACAGCACTGAGCTCCAAGATACAGGCTGCCCAAAGTCACCCCAAAACCATAGATATCTCATAACTCATTACTGGACACTATATTGCACTCCAGAGAAAAGAAATCCAGCTCCACCCACCAAAACGCTGACACAAGCTTCCCTAACCAAGAAACCTTGACAAGCCACCTGTACAAACCCACACACAGTGAAGAAACACCACAATAAAGAGAATCCACAAACTGCCAGAATACAGAAACGACACCCAAAACCCAGCAATTTAAACAGGATGAAGAGACAGAGGAATACCCAGCAGATACAGGAACAGGATAAATGCCCACCAAACCAAACAAAAGAGGAAGAGATAGGGAATCTACCTGATAAAGAATTCCAAATAATGATAGTGAAAATCAAAATGGAATCACAGATAAATAGCCTGGAGACAAGGACTGAGAAGATGCAAGAAAGGTTTAACAAGGACCTAGAAGAAATAAAAAAGAATCAATATATAATGAATAATGCAGTAAATGAAATAAAAAACACTCTGGAGGCCACAAATAGTAGAATAACAAAGGCAGAAGATAGGATTAGTGAATTAGAAGATAGAATGATAGAAATAAATGAATCAGAGAGGAAAAAAGAAAAACGAATTAAAAGAGATGAGGACAATCTCAGAGACCTCCAGGACAATATTAAATGCTACAACATTTGAATGATAGGGGTCCCAGAAGAAGAAGACAAAAAGAAAGACCATGAGAAAATACTTGAGGAGATAATAGTTGAAAACTTCCCTAAAATGGGGAAGGAAATAATCACTCAAGTCCAAGAAATTGAGAGAGTCCCAAACAGGATAAACCCAAGGCGAAACACCCCAAGACACATATTAATCAAATTAACAAAGATCAAACACAAAGAACAAATATTAAAAGCAGCAAGGGAAAAATAACAAATAACACACAAGGGAATTCCCATAAGGATAACAGCTGATCTTTCAATAGAAACTCTTCAAGCCAGGAGGGAATGGCAAGACATACTTAAAATGATGAAAGAAAATGACCTACAGCCCAGATTATTGTACCCAGCAAGGATCTCATTCAAATATGAAGGAGAAATCAAAAGCTTCTCAGACAAGCAAAAGCTGAGAGAATTCAGCACCACCAAACCAGCTCTCCAACAAATACTAAAGGATATTCTCTAGACAGGAAACACAAAAAGGGTGTATAAACTCGAACCCAAAACAATAAAGTAAATGGCAACGGGATCATACTTATCAATAATTACCTTAAACATAAATGGTTTGAATGCCCCAACCAAAAGACAAAGACTGGCTGAATGGAAACAAAAACAAGACCCCTACATATGCTGTCTACAAGAGACCCACCTCAAAATAGGGGACACATACAGACTGAAAATGAAGGGCTAGAAAAAGATTTTCCATGCAAATAGGGACCAAAAGAAAGCAGGAGTAGCAATACACATCAGATAAAATCGACTTTAAAACAAAGGCTGTGAAAAGAGACAAAGACGGTCACTACATAATGATCAAAGGATCAATCCAAGAAGAAGATATAACAATTATAAATATATATGCACCTAACACGGGAGCACCGGCATATGTAAGACAAATGCTAACAAGTATGAAAGGAGAAATTAACAATAACAAATAATAGTGGGACACTTTAATACCCACTCACACCTATGGATAGATCAACTAAATAGAAAATTAACAAGGAAACACAAACTTTAAATGATACAATAGACCAGTTAGACCTAATTGATATCTATAGGACATTTCATCCCAAAACAATGAATTTCACCTTTTTCTCAAGCGCACATAGAACCTTCTCCAGGATAGATCACATCCTGGGCCATAAATCTAGCCTTGGTAAATTCAAAAAAATTGAAATCATTCCAAGCATCTTTTCCACATCTGACCACAATGCAGTAAGATTAGATCTCAATTACAGGAGAAAAACTATTAAAAATTCCAACATATGGAGGCTGAACAACACGCTGCTGAATAACCAACAAATCACAGAAGAAATCAAAAAAGAAATCAAAATTTGCATAGAAACAAATGAAAATGGAAACACAACAACCCAAAACCTGTGGAACACTGTAAAAGCAGTCCTAAGGGGAAAGTTCATAGCAATACAGGCATACCTCAAGAAACAAGAAAAAAGTCAAATAAATAACCTAACCCTACACCTAAAGCAACAAGAAAAGGAAGAAATGAAGAACCCCCGGGTTAGTAGAAGGAAAGAAATCTTAAAAATTAGGGCAGAAATAAATGCAAAAGAAACCAAAGAAACCATAGCAAAAATCAAGAAAGCCAAAAGCTGGTTCTTTGAAAGGATAAATAAAATTGAAAACCATTACCCACGCTCATGAAGAAACAAAGGGAGAAAAATCAAATCAATGAAATTAGAAATGAAAATGGAGAGATCACAACAGACAACACAGAAATACAAAGGATCATAAGAGACTACTATCAACAATTATATGCCAATAAAATGAACAACGTTGAAGAAATGGACAAATTCTTAGAAAAGTACAACTTTCCAAAACTCAACCAGGAAGAAATAGAAAATCTTAACAGACTCATCACAAGCATGGAAATTGAAACTGTAATCAAAAATCTTCCAGCAAACAAAAGCCCAGGTCCAGATGGCTTCACAGCTGAATTCTACCAAAAATTTAGAGACGAGCTAACACCTATCCTACTCAAACTCTTCCACAAAATTGCAGAGGAAGGTAAACTTCCAAACTTATTCTATGAGGCCACCATCACCCTAATACCAAAACCTGACAAAGATCCCACAAAAAAAGAAAACTACAGGCCAATATCACTGATGAACATAGATCAAAAATCCTTAACAAAATTTTAGCATTCAGAATCCAACAGCACATTAAAAAGATCATACACAATGACCAAGTGGGCTTTATCCCAGGGATGCAAGTATTCTTCAATATCCACAAATCAATCAATGTAATACACCACATTAACAAATTGAAAAATAAAAACCATATGATTATCTCAATAGATGCAGAGAAAGCCTTTGACAAAATTCAACATCCATTTATGATAAAAACTCTCCAGAAAGCAGGAATAGAAGGAACATACCTCAACATAATAAAAGCTATATATGACAAACCCACAGCAAACATTATCCTCAATGGTGAAAAATTGAAAGCATTTCCTCTAAAGTCAGGAACAAGACAAGGGTGCCCACTTTCACCATTACTATTCAACATAGTTTTGGAAGTTTTGGCCACAGCAATCAGAGCAGAAAAAGAAATAAAAGGAATCCAAATTGCAAAAGAAGAAGTAAAACTCTCACTATTTGCAGATGACATGATCCTCTACATAGAAAACCCTAAAGACTCCACCAGAAAATTACTAAAGCTAATCAATGATTATAGTAAAGTTGCAGGATATAAAATCAACACACAGAAATCCCTTGCATTCCTATACACTAATAATGAGAAAATAGAAAGAGAAATTAAGGAAACAATTTCATTCACCATTGCAACGGAAAGAATATATACTTAGGAATATATCTACCTAAAGAAACTAAAACCTATATATAGAAAACTATAGAACACTGGTGAAAGAAATCAAAGAGGACACTAATAGATGGAGAAATATACCATGTTCATGGATTGGAAGATCAATTTAGTGAAAATGAGTATACTACCCAAAGCAATTTATAGATTCAGTGCAATCCCTATCAAGCTACCAATGGTATTCTTCACAGAGGTAGAACAAATAACTTCACAATTTGTATGGAAATACAAAACACCTCGAATAGCCAAAGCTATCTTGAGAAAGAAGAATGGAACTGGAGGAATCAACCTGCCTGACTTCAGGCTCTACTACCTAGCCACAGTCATCAAGACAGTATGGTACTGGCACAAAGACAGAAATATAGATCCATGGAACAAAATAGAAAGCCCAGAAATAAATGCATGCACATAAGGACACCTTATCTTTGACAAAGGAGGCAAGAATATACAATGGATTAAAGACAATCTCTTTAACAAGTGGTGCTGGGAAAACTGGTCAACCACTTGTAAAAGAATGAAACTAGAGCACTTTCTAACACCATACACAAGAATAAACTCAAAATGGATTAAAGATCTAAATGTAAGACGAGAAACTATAAAACTCCTAGAGGAGAACATAGGCAAAACACTCTCCGACATATATCACAGCAGGATCCTCCATGACCCACCTCCTAGAATACTGGAAATAAAACAAAAATAAACAAATGGGACCTAATTAAACTTAAAAGCTTCTGCACAACAAAGGAAACTATAAGCAAGGTGAAAAGACAGCCTTAAGAATGGGAGAAAATAATAGCAAATGAAGCAACTGACAAACAACTAATCTCAAAAATAAACAAGCAACTCCTACAGCTCAATTCCAGAAAAATAAATGACCCAATCAAAAAATGGGCCAAAGAACTAAATAAACATTTCTCCAAAGAAGACATACAGATGGCTAACAAACACATGAAAAGATGCTCAACATCACTCATTATCAGAGAAATGCAAATCAAAACCACTATGAGGTATCATTTCATGCCAGTCAGAATGGCTGCGATCCAAAAGTCTACAAGCAGTAAATGCTGGAGAGGGTGTGGAGAAAAGGGAACCCTCTTACACTTTTGATGGGAATGCAAACTAGTACAGCCACTATGGAGAACAGTGTGGAGATTCCTTAAAAAACTGGAAATAGAACTGCCTTATGACCCAGCAATCCCACTGCTGGGCATACACACTGAGGAAACCAGAATTGAAAGAGACACGTGTACCCCAATGTTCATTGCAGCACTGTTTTTAATAGCCAGGACATGGAAGCAACCTAGATGTCCATCAGCAGATGAATGGATAAGAAAGCAGTGGTACATATACAAATGGAGTATTACTCAGCCATTAAAAAGAATATATTTGAATCAGTTCTAATGAGGTGGATGAAACTGGAGCCTGTTATACAGAGTGAAGTAAGCCAGAAAGAAAAACACCAATACAATATACTAAAGCATATATATGGAATTTAGAA
Organism: Bos indicus; assembly: GCF_029378745.1. Lineage (NCBI taxonomy): Eukaryota > Metazoa > Chordata > Mammalia > Artiodactyla > Bovidae > Bos > Bos indicus. The sequence continues at coordinate 73,780,255 of NC_091789.1, forward strand.
AGATGGTAACAATAACCCTATACACGAGACAGCAAAAGAGACACTGATGTATAGAACAGTCTTTTGGACTCTGTGGGAGAGGGAGAGGGTGGGATTATTTGGGAGAATGGCATTGAAATATGTATAATATCATATATGGAACGAGTCGCCAGTCCAGGTTCGATGCACGATACTGGATGCTTGGGGCTGGTGCAATGGGTGACCCAGAGGGATGGTATGCGGAGGGAGGAGGGACGAAGTTTCAGGATGGGGAACACATGTATACCTGTGGCAGATTCATTTCGATATTTGGCAAAACCAATACAATATTGTAAAGTTTAAAAATAAAATAAAATTAAAAAAAAAAAAAGAAGATGAAAGCGGAGAGTGAAAAAGTTGGCTTAAAGCTCAACATTCAGAAAACGAAGATCATGGCATCCGGTCCCATCACTTCATGGGAAATATATGGGGAAACAGTGTCAGACTTTATTTTTCTGGGCTCCAAAATCACTGCAGATGGTGACTGCAGCCTTGAAATTAAAAGACACTTCCTCCTTGGAAGGAAAGTTATGACCAATCTAGATGGCATATTAAAAAGCAGAGACATTACTTTGCCAACAAAGGTCCATCTAGTCAAGGCTATGGTTTTTCCTGTGGTCATGTATGGATGTGAGAGTTGGACTGTAAAGAAGGCTGAGTGCCGAAGAATTGATGATTTTGAACTGTGGTGTTGGAGAAGACTCTTGAGAATCCCTTGGACTGCAAGGAGATCCAACCAGTCCATTCTAAAGGAGATCAGCCCTGGGATTTCTTTGGAAGGAATGATGCTAAAGCTGAAACTCCAGTACTTTGGCCACGTCATGCAAAGAGTTGACTCATTGGACAAGACTGTGATGCTGGGAGGGATTGGGGGCAGGAGGAGAAGGGGACGACAGAGGATGAGATGGCTGGATGGCATCACTGACTGGATGGAGGTGAGTCTGAGTGAACTACGGGAGTTGGTGATGGACAGGGAGGCCTGGCAGGCTGCGATTCATGGGGTCGCAAAGAGTCGGACACGACTGAGCGACTGATCTCTCTCTCTCTCTCTCTGATGCATGCATAAACATCCTGTACAGATTTTGTTACATTTATAGTTAAGTATTTTGGTGTTTTAAGCTATTGTAATATTTTAAAATTTCAAATTCTAGTTGTTCATTGCTGGTACATAGAAAAACAACTCACTTGTATATTGATCTTATATCCTATAACCTTGCTGATCTCAACTCTTTCTTTGTTTTATTTTGTAATTAAAAAAAAAACCTTTTAATTTTTTATTGGTGTAAAACTGATTAACAATGTTGTGATAGTTTCAAGTGGACAGCAAAGGAACTCAGTTATACATATGTTGTTAATTTGCTAGGTAATTTTAGACTCTTTGTGACACTATGAAATTCAGCATTCCAGGCTCCCCTGTCCTTGACTATCTCCTGGAGATGGCTCAAATCCATGTCCATCGAGTCTGTGATGAAGGCTCTGAAAAATTCAATAATTTGCTCGAGTTTACATAGCCAACACATGTATCAAGTCTGGAGCAGTAGTGTCATTTCAAACCTCAAGTTTTAACTGCTCTATTACACAGCCTCCACACATTCTACTTTCTTTTTTAAAATTTTATTTATTTTTAATTGAAGTATAATTAGAACATTGTGTTGATTTCTGCCATACATCAACATGGATAAGCCAAAGGTATACATATAAACCCTGCCTCTTGAGCTTCACTCCTCCCTCCCACTCCATCCCACCATAGAGCACCAGTTTGGATTTCCTGAGTCATACAGCAAATTCCCACTGGCTATCTATTTTACATATTGTAATGTATATGTTTGGAGAAGGAAATGGCAACCCACTCCAGTGTTCTTGCCTGGAGAATCCCACGGACAGAGAAGCCTGGTAGGCTGCAGTCCATGGGGTCACACAGAGTTAGACATGACTGAAGCGACTTAGCAGCAGAATGTATATGTTTCCATGTTATTCATTTCCTCATCTGTTGAATAATGATTGAACCTGTGTCAAAGTGTTGTGAAAATGAAGTTTAGTGGTTCTCAATGCATGTTAGATATATTCAAGTTCCAGTTCTGTCTTCCACTACTACCTTACTTAAACCCTTTGTTAAAAATTTTCTCGAAACTGAAGGTTTCTTACTGTACTACTTACTATAGTATACATTACTAATATTCCCCCTAGATTTAGCTCTCTTTTTACCTATGGATATGTGGAGGATTATGCTTTGTCATTCCCTGTAGCATAAACATAATTACAGGAGTAGTTCTGGCCAATGAAATGGGAGCAGAATTAAGTTGTTTCACTTCCAAATTGAAGCATTTAATCACCATGATTAACTCTTGCTTTCTCTCCCTCTGGGACCTTCCCTGGTGGCTTAGATGTTAAGAATCCGCCTGCAATGTAGGAGATGCAGTTTATTCGTGGGTGGGGAAGATCCCCTGGAGAAGGGAATGACTACCCTCTCCAGTATTTTTGCCTGGAGAATTCCATGGACAGAGGAACTTGGAGAGCTACAGCCCACGTGGTCGCAAAGAGTCAGATATGACTGAGCACCTACTCTCTCCCTCTGACATAGTAAACTCTAAAATTTCATACTGAGATTGCTGTATAACAAGATGCTAAAATCTTTGTCAGTCTGGGTACCTGTGTGAAGACAACAAGAACAAAGACATCTCGGTACACTTTTAACCCACAATGGACAAGTCACATGAGTGAGATATCAACTTCTGTTGTTATAAGCTGTTGAGATTGGGCAGTTGTTTTGTTTGTTTGTTTCCAGTATAACCTAGCCTCATCTGACTGATATGATCCACCTGTAATAGTGGTTCCCTTCAGATTAAGAAAAGGTATATAAATCACTCAGCACAGTATCCAACCAGCATGGATATTTGTAATTATTTGTATCTGCCAAGCATCTTGAACATCTGCTTATGTTTTGGGCAATCCTTCACTTTATGAGGCATTTACCACCTCCCAACATAGAAGCTGAAAAAAAAAGATACTTCCCTTTTCAATTTGCCTTGCAAGTATGGTAAGAAAATATTGTGCTTAGTCTCTCAGTCGTGTCTGACTCTTTGTGATCCCATGGACTGCAGCCTGCCAGGCTTCTCTGTCCATGGGGATTTTCCAGGCAAGAATACTGGAGTGGGTTCCCATGTTCTCCTCCAGGGGATTTTCCCAACCCAAGGATCGAACCCAGGTCTTTCACATTGCAGGCAGATTCTTTTTCCATCTGAGCCACCAGGGATGAAAAAGAAAATATTAAACCTCTGCAAAGCAGAATCATCCACCTCAGACTTTGAATGGAAGCTAGAAATTTGAGGACATATTAGTCATCCAGAAATAATTCTGGTGGTGGGCAATAGAAATAGTGTTGCTGGTCAAAATCTTGGCCTTCTCTGCCCACCAAGGCTGAATGAAAAATATGGAGACAGAATTTGGAGGAAATAGAAAGGTGGCTTTAATTCTCAGCTGGCAGAGAGGGGAACACAGTAGGCTCATGTCTTGACAACTGTGCCACCCGCCCCCCATTAGGAGTCTTATATAAGCCAAGGGTTCGCAGTCAGGAGTAGATGATGAAGAACAAAGGTGACAGAATCTTGATTTGTTCCTCTTGCATTGTTTCAAAGACAGTCAGAGGCTGGTGTCAGTAACTCAGTAATTGAGTATGGCAGTTCGGTGGCTCTGAGAACTTCTTTCTGATATGTAACATTGCAAGGGTAAACACCAGATAGGGGATGTACTTAGCTTAGAATCAAAGGAGAAAATGTGAATTGTAGCTCCTGCAGAGTTAGGGGGTAGAAAAGCAAACTGAGTTACAGACATGCAGAGTTAGGAGCAGTTAAAGAAAAAAAATCTGGGAATGTTTAGGCTTGCTCACTGTTCTCTTTATCTTCTTTGCTCACAGGAAATGGAAAGAGAAAAACTCATTCCTCTTTTTTTCCTTTTCACTGAAACAGTAGAAACTAAACTATATTTAGTTACTGAATGCCATGATAGTAAAATGTGGTGATTCCTGTGGTAGTTTTCAGTGTAACCTCTGAAAACTTCAAGTTTGGTTCTTTTTTTAAATTTTTTTTTTATTTTTTAAAATTTTATTTTTAAACTTTACATAATTGTATTAGTTTTGCCAAATATCAAAATGAATCCACCACAGGTATACATGTGTTCCCCATCCTGAACCCTCCTCCCTCCTCCCTCCCCATACCATCCCTCTGGGTCGTCCCAGTGCATCAAGTTTGGTTCTTTGGTCACATTTAACTAGAGTGTGTGCATGCATGCATGCTCAGTTGCTCAGTTATGTCCAACTTTTTGCAACCCTATGGACTGTAACCCACCAGGCTCCTCTGTCCATGGGATTCTCCAGGCAGAAATACTGGAGTGTATTGCCATTTCCTCCTCCAGGGGATCTTCCTGACTCAGGAATCAAACCTACATCTCCTACGTCTCCTGCATTGCATTGGCAGGCGGATTCTTTACCACTGAGACACCTGGGAAGCCCTAATGTGTGTGTGTGTGTGTGTGATTTGAAGTTACTGCTCTACTCCAGTTTTTCTTAAAGGGGCTTCACTTATTTTTTGCCCTGTAAAGTAGTGTCCTTTATCCTTCATATTCTAGAATACAATGGTTCTTTTTATTGCCTCTCACTGAATACTGTGGCAAAGTCCTTACTCTCAACTCTGGAACCCTATTCTTTGAGCTAAAGACCAAAGGGCCTCAGAGTATCCAAAGGTACTAAAATCTCTTTTTAGGAATAAAAAGAAAAGAAATGAAAATACTTTATAAGGTATATTTTAGATGACAGGGTTCATGTCTTATTTCACAAGCACTTTTGAGGCACTAAGAAATTCGAGTGATTTTTTTTTTACATAAAATTAGTGTTGCAGTGAAAAGGAAAACAAGAGAAATGAGTTTTTCTTTCCTTTTCCTTAGAACAAAGAAGATAAAGAGAACAGTGAGCAAGCCTAAACATTTCTAGTTTTCTTTGCCTGTTTGTTTTACTTTGTTTCTAACTTTGCAAGTCTGTAACTAAGTTTGCTTTTCTGCCCCCTAACTCTGCAGGAACTAAAATTCACATTATCTCCTTTGACTCTAAGCTAAGTACATCCCCTATCTGGTGTGTACCCTTGCAACACTCTTTCCCTTGTAGTTACATTTCAGAAAGATGGCCTCAGAGCCACCAAACTGCCATACTCAGTTACTGGCTTACTGACACCAGCCTCTGACTGTCTTTGAAACAATACAAGAGGAAGAAGTCAAGATCCTATCACCTTTGTCCCTCATCATCTACTCCCAACTGCGAGCCCTCGCCTTATATAAGCCCCTAAACTCCTAATGGGGGGTAGGTGGGGGGCACAGTTGTTGAGGCATGAGCCTACTGTGTTCCACTCTCTGCCAGCCAAGAATTAAAGTCACCTTTCTATTTCCCCCAAACTCTGTCTCCATATTTTTATTTGGCTTCAGTGGGCAGAGAATGCTGATAGCTTACCCCTATGGTGAACAGTGTCACCAGATTCGTGGTCTCTGAAGGGGAAGACTTAACTCTGGGACCAAAGACAGTCTCAGTCACTCAGAGCTTTGTGTAGATTTTTATTTAAAGTGAAAGTGACAGAAAAAGCTTCTGACATAGATGTCAGAAGTGAGAGGTCTCCCTAGTTTAAGCAGGCCCTTATATACTTCTCAACTGGCTCCTGAGAATAGATAAAAAGAATACCTCAAGGTTGTAAGAGTTCCACCAGACCTTTCCCAAGGCATACATCCTGAGATAACTTTGGCACAAGATTAGCCAAGGAGAATGGGTTCTGGGCAATGTCTCTGGGCAAGATATACTGCTGCTGTGTAATCAGTGGTACAAGTCTTGAGAAACAGGTTCCTAGGCAAGATTTGTTACAATTATAATCATTAACATAGAACCTAAGAAAAGTGTTTCCATGAGTAAAACATTACTTTGGGTGATCATTAGAACCTAATGATCATATAGAACCTAAGGAAGGGCCAGTTCTCGGGAAAAATACATTGTTGTACAGGCTTAAGGAAAGCATGAGCAAGAATGTTCACCCACTCCTTAAATGACCTTGAACTGACTGTCTAAGCTTCAACATTTTCAAAGCCAAGCTTTTGACCCATAACATTAGCAATGTGGCAAGAGCAATATGGTTACTCCAGATGGTTAGTGTCTAAAATGGCCAAGAGAACATAAGTGCTTCACTTAATTTAGCCAGAGTCAGGTTTTGTTTCTTGCAACCGATAACCCTGTATACATATATGTTTATGTATACATATATACTAAACCTCCAATACAGATTATCCATTATTATTATTACTGCTGTTATTCTCCATTCAATAAGGTCAGACAACTTGCCTTAGTTTGCTTTGTCTCCACAGTTTAGCATATTGCCAATTATAGAGTAGGTGGCTAAAGTATAGATGTAAAGTTTAATAAATCATAGCACAAATGCCTTCCAGGATTTCAGTAGATCATCTCTTACCCTCACCTCAATCATTAAGTTGTCAGCCTTTTGTGATCATCTAGTCTTTGTTCTGCAACCATTTTTCATGATGGAGAATTACTATCAATACTGATTTGAAAATATGTTATTTGTCTATACTCTGTATATTAATATTTCCTTTTCCATGAAAGTATAATTTTGGGGATTTTTTCACATTAAGAAAATAGTAGTGAGATTAACATACAGTTACTAGAGCAAACTTTGATTCTGATCACTACAAACACATTTTTTATTGTTTTAATTGAGACATTTAGATTTGTTTTTGTTTGGAGAGATGACTTTGCTACATCTCCCCAAAAGTATTTTTATTGAGTATACCAGTCTTTGACAACCAATTTCCTTACAGACTTTGAAAGTAGAGCCTCTGTTTTCTATTCATGACTCTGTACCAATCTCCCCCACCTCATGCATATGCAAATGCAGAATGTTTAGCACAATACCTTGTGCAAAGTAGACACTTGATATAGCCTTTTTTTTTTTTTTTTTTTTCTTTTCTGTTTTTGGCCATGCCAAGTGGCATGTGGGATCTTAGTTCCCCAATCAGGGATTGAGCCCTTGCTCCCTGCCGTGGAATCCTGGAGTCTTAACCACTGGTCATCCAGGGAACTCCCAACATAGGCCCTTTAAAAGACCCTTGCCATTTTGACCCCACTGTTGTTTAGTTGCTAAGTTGTGTTCGACTCTTTGTGACCCCATGGACTGTAGCCCATTAGGCTCCTCTGTCCATTGGATTTCCCAGACAAGAATGCTGGAATGTGTTGCCATGCCCTCCTCCAGGGGATCTTCCTGAATCAGGGATCAAACCCGCATCTCCTGCATTGGCAAGCAGATTCTTTACCTCTGAGCCATCAGAGAAGCCGTTTGATCCCACTATACTTTCACTTATGTTGTATGTCCAGGGTATACACACTCTGAAAATGCTTTAGTTCTACTGATAGAAAATCAGCTGGTGCCTTTTCCATTCTCATTTGACAATATCTGTGTTCGAGTGGAAGTTTCTGGATAGTGTTCTGAATTTAATAAAAGATAAGTGTGTACAACATCAATTTGACACAAATAATAGACAGATAGATATGTGTATACTTAAAAGCAGATGTTTCATTATGCACAAAAATGGTATCCAGTATATTTGAATATGAGCCTCTCTGGTGGCTCAAATGGTAAAGAATCCATGTGCAATGCAGGGATCCCAGATTAGATTCCTGGTTTGGGAAGATCCAAGAGAAGGGAATGGTTACCCACTTCAGTATTCTTGCCTGGAGAAGTCCATGGACAGAGGAGCCTGGCAAGCTACAATCCATGGAGTCAGAAAGAATCAGACTTGACTGAGCGACTAACACTTTCACTTTTTTATCTTTCATATTTGAATATATGTGTAGCTGTTTCTTCATGTAAAAAAAAAAACTGATGTGTTCTTAAGCATATATAATATATATGCATATAATATAAACATATTATGATAAGGTCAGCTATACTAGTTTGGCAACAAACATAAAAATTCTTAAAATATGCATGACCTTTCATCTAGCAATTCCTCTCCTAGGAATTTATTCTAAGGAAATTATCAAAGATGCTTGAAAAATCAATGTATAAAGATAGTAGAAAATTAGAAACAATCTGTAACTACAATTATACAGATATATAGAAATATACAGATATATATATGCAAGAACATTAACAATTATTATTTTGGGATGAGGTATTACAAATGATATTTTGTTCATTGTATTGTTTTTTTTTTTTGTCTTAAATTTCTACCTTTGGCATGTACTCACTTTTGTAAATAGAAAAAAATTTGTGTTAAAAAGATCAGTTATGATAAGATTGTAAAGAAGTTAACTGTTATAGCAATTCATTTGCTCACATATATTCTATTGAAAAATATGATAGCCCTTGTGGAAGTGCCTGGTGAAATATAATTTCCAGTTGTTTAGTTATGGAATCAGCCTGCAATATATTTGAGAATGAAGGGAAAGACATTGTCCTGTTTAAAGTATAATTGAAACTAATTCTTGGAGGTGGGATAAACAATTTAGAAGCAGCATTGTTGATAATCCTGATTATTTCTCTTCTGCCTGAATCTTTGAATTTATAGATTATGAGCTGTTGTGAACCTACAGAGCATTTCTGTGATGAATGGGGATTGTGTGCTTCTTTAGAAATTCTTTGAAAATCAGATAAGACTCAACAGTCAGTTGTATGCCTTAATTTTGTATTTCTCAGAGACTAGTTAATAAGTGCTAGGGTCAGTGACTATGTGTAGCTCTGGCTGCAGAAAGAATCAGCTAAGGAGCTGATTAAAGTCAGAAGTAGGATCCAGAACCAAATTATGAAAAAGCCTGTTTTTCCCAGTGCAATCAGACCAAATAAACATGTTGCCTAGACACCTGAGAGGCTAAGGCTAATTGTGTCACATTATATGTAGATTAGAATATACAGATGATAAAGTTCATGCTCTCAGGAATTTATAGTCTTAATTAAACCTGAAGAAAATAATAGTTCTCAACAATTCCCTCAATTATGCATACCAGACTGGTCCAGAAAACAAATGAAAGAGATATGTATTTATCTACTCTAAACACAAACATATATTTTTCTGGCCCAAAAGCACTCAGAATATTTTCATCATTGAAAATTCAAAATACCTTGTTGATAAGACACTGAAAGTGAAAGTTGCTCAGTTGTGATCCCATGGACTATACAGTCCAGGGAATTCTTTAGGTCAGAATACTGGAGTGGGTAGCTTTTCCCTTCTCCAGGGGATCTCCCAACCCAGGGATCAAACTCAAGTCTCCCTCATTGCAGGCAGATTCTTTACCACCTGAGCCACAAGGGAAGCCCAGTAAGACACTAGTAATGATGTACAAACCATTTTCAGAGGAAAAAAAAAGAGGACAAATTTAAATAACCAAGCAACAAAAGACGACCTGGAGCTTTGTACAGGGTTAGAATTTTCTACTATTACCTAAAACACCTCATCCTAATTCTCACTATTTTTCTGTTTGATGGTAAACTAAATTCACCAATTTACCTCTCCAGATACCTTCAGTTTTTCTTCCTCATCCCCTCTTTTCCTAAGTTTCAACACAACATGTATTCCCTTGGAAAAGATGATAAAAGTCTTAAATTGAGAAGCTAAGTACACCTCACATCTTCTAGAGAGATGTATATACATGTGTAACTAGTTGAAATAATTGATCCATGTATCTCAAAAGTACTCATCATACTTTAAAATAACATTGGAAGCTACAGTAACTTCCACTCTTGAGACACCCTCCGGCTACTTAAATTATAAATTCATTTTTTAAAAAGCAACAAAAATAGACCTAAAAACTGAGATGTTTAAGTGTATGATGTAGAGAGAAAATCACACTTGTTTTAGGCTATATGAGTGTGAATTATCTCTATGGTAGATGTTCTGCCTACAATGCCAAACTTCTATATCTTTTTCAATATGTAAGATGAGTAGTTTGCATTTTGTTAGCTGTTGGTAAGGTATTAATGAAAGGCTGCTTTAAAAAAAAAAAGACCAATCAGCCAGCACTTTAGAAGTGTATCTGAGAAATCTTTTTGTTAAGGCCATATTTAGAGAATTTCCATATATTCAATTAATTTCTTTGTATTTTTTAATAATGGCAGTTCTCATGTGTAGTGCTCAACACCTGGTGCTCTTTAAAAAGCAAACAGAGTTTCATAGGGAACTTTTCAATATGTTACAAGTTGTTCAGAAAGATACACAAAACATCCTTCTGAAATTTTGCAAACGCAATCTTTTCTTGTGAGAGAGAAACGATAACACTTTATCTGAATTGGGTAAAGTAAAGCAAGCAACCAGGTTAGTAAACAAAAAGCCATAGTAAAATATTTAAAATTTTGAGAAAGAAACTTCATTCTTGTAGGACTGTCATTGAGAGGTGTTCTAGAATGAGGAATTCTGCCAAGACAAATTATCTGTTGGCATACTTTCAAGACACTGCTGGATAAATAGGACCAAATTTGCCTGCACTGGGTAGACATGACCTAAAGTTTCAAAAGGAACAATAGCATACAGACCTAGTATAAATTCATATTTTTCTTATTGGGATACAGGAAAAACCTAGATTTGTCATCTGCCCTACCATACCATATTATCTATATATTGCCAATAAAAGAATCTTGAGAACTGATTTATACAGTCTTGAAAACTGATTTATCTCAATCTGTACAAGCCTCATTTCTGAATAATGTTCATTGTTCTTCTGTGTTCCCATGACACAGGTATCTTATTATTAGTGCTTCTTACATGATTTTATAATTGGATTACATTTTCCTATCACATAGGGTTGCTATGAAAATAATATGCATACTGTGCATGGCATAATGTAGTCATTCAGTAACTGGTGCATGTGTGCATGCTAAAGTACTTCAGTCATGTCTCGCTAATTGTGACACTATGGAGTGTAATCCACCAGTATCCTATATCCACAGGGATTCTCCAGGCAAGAATACTGGAGCGGGTTGCCATGCCCTCCTCCAGGTTGGTAACTGGTATCTCCTATTATATTGATGAAGGAGGCTTCTGTCTAGATAAATAATTTGAGTGACTCAAAAAAGTTCCTGTTCTCCAAAATATCTCCCCATGGCTTCTTCACTGATTAATGCCACCATTACATTTTTAAATGTTTCCTTTTCATTTCCTTTCCTTATTTCCTCCTTTACTTTCTTTTTCTTTCTTCCTTCTTTCTCATATACTGATAAAATACCCATTGTGGCAGATATTGCTTGTTGCATACATATTGCATGCCCATTACATGTCTTCTTCCTTACTAACAAAAAGCTTACTTTGTTTATGGTAGTTGTGGTTGTTCAGTCGCTCAGTCATGTCTGACGCTTTACAGTCCCATGAACTGATGCACACACCAGGCCTCCACTATCCTCCTGGAGTCCTCCACTATCTCCTGGAGTTTGCTCAAATTCATGTCCAATGAGTCAGTGATGCCATCCAAGCATCTCATCCTCTGTCATCCCTTTCTCCTCCTGCCCTCAGTCTTTCCCAGGATAAGGGTTTTTTGTTTTGTTTTGTTTTGTTTTTTCCAGTGAGTCAGCTCATTGCATCAGGTAACCAAAGCACTGGAGCTTCAGCTTGAGCAGCAGTCCTTCCAATGAATATTCAGGGTTTATTTCTTTAGGATTGACTGGTTTGATCCCCTTGCTGTCCAAGGGACTCTCAAGAGTCTTCACCAGCACCGCTGTTCGAAGCCATCAACTCCTAAGTGCTCAGCCGTTGTGGTCCAGCTCTCACATCTGTACACGACTAACAGAGAAACTATAGTTTTGACTATAAAGATCTTTGTTGGCAAAGTGATGTCTTTGCTTTTTAATACACTGTTTAGATTTGTCATAGCTTTCCTTCCAAGGAGCAAGCATCCTTTTAACTTCATGACTGCAATCACTGTTCACAGTGATTTTGGAGCTGAAGAATAAAGTCTGCCAGTGTTTCCAATTTTTCCCCACCTATTTGCCATGAAGTGATAGGAAGGGGTACCATATTCTTAGTTTCTTGAATGTTGAGCTTTAAATTAGACTTCTCACTCTCTGCTTTCACTTCATCAAGGGGATATTTAGTTCTTATGCATTTCTGGCCATTAGCATAGTATCATCTGCATATCTGAGGCTGTTGATATTTTTTCTGGCAAACTTGATTCCAGTTTGTGATTCATCCAACCTGGAATTTCCCATGATATACTCTGCATATAAGTTAAATAAGCAAGGTGACAATATACAGCCCTGATTTACTCCTTTCCCAATTTTAAACAAGTCCATTTTTCCATGTCCAGTTCTAACTATTGCATCTTGACTTACATACAGATTTCTCAGGAGGAAAGTAAGGTGATCTGGTATTTCCATCTCTTTTAAGAATTTTCCACAGTTTGTTGTGATCCACACAGTCAAAGGTTTAGCATAGTCAATGATGTAGAAGTGTGTGTGTATATATATACATATATATATATATATATATACATATATATATTTGTAATTCTCTTGCTTTTTCTATGATCCAATGGATGTTGGCAACTTGATCTGTGGTTCCTCTCCCTTTTCTAAATCCAACTTATGCATTTGGATCTTCTCAGTTCGCATACCAGAGAAGGCAATGGCAACCCACTCCAGTATCCTGCCTGGAAAGTCCCATGGACAGAGGAACCCGGTAGGCTACAGTCCATGGAGTCACGAAGAGTTGGACATGACCGAACAACTTCACTTTCCCTTTCATGCATTGGAGAAGGAAATGGCAACCCACTCCAGTATTCTTGCCTGGAGAATCCCAGGGACAGAAGAGCTTGGTGGGCTACCGTCTATGGGGTCACACAGAGTTGGACACGACTGACGCGACTTAGCAGCAGCAGTAGCATCAGTTCACATACTGTTGAAGTCTAGCTTGAAGGATTTTGACCAATGCCTTGTTAACATGTGAAAGGAGCACTATTGTTTGGTAATTTGAACATACTTTGGCATTGCTCTTCTTTGGGATTGGAGCAAAAACTGACCTTTTCCAGTCCGGTGGCCACTGCTGAGTTTTCCAAATTTGGATTTGCAATAGATAAGCTAGAATTCAATCATCGCCACTATCTTTGTTCATAATCACTTTGTTCATAGTGATTCTTTCTAAGGCCCACTTGACCTCACACTACAGGATGTCTGGCTCTAGGTGAGTGATCACACCATCTTCAGTGATCACATCTGGTTATCCAGGTCATTAAGATCTTTTTTGTACACTTCTGTGTATTCTTGTCATCTCTTCTTAATCTCTTCTGGTTCTGTTAGGTCCATGCCCTTTCTGTCCTTTATTGTGCCCATTTTTTCATGTTCCCTTGTATCTCTAATTTTCTTGAAGGTACATCTAGTCTTTCCCATGCTATTGTTTTGCTCTATTTCTTTGTCTTGTTCACTTAGGAAGGCTTTCTTATCCCCTCACTATTCTTTGGAACTCTGTATTCAGAAGGGTATATATTTCCTTTTCTCCTTTGCCTTCCACTTCGCTTCTTTTCTCAGCTATTTGTAGGACTAACTCAGACAACCATTTTGCCTTCTTGCATTTCCTTTTGTTTGTGATGGTTTGGGTCACCACCTGCTATACTGTGTTATGAACCTCCCTCCATAGTTCTTCAAGCACTCTTTCAGATCTAATCCCTTGAATCTACTTGTCACCTCCACTGTATAATCATAAGTGAGTGATTTAGGTCATACCTGAATGGTCTAATAGTTTCATCTACTTTCTTCAATTTAAGCCTGAATTTTGCAAAAAGGAGTTGATAACCTGAGCCATAGTTAGCTCCAGATCTTGTTTTTTGCTGACTCTATCGAGCTTCTTCATCTTCAGCTGCAAGAAATATAATCAATCTGATTTTGGTATTGACCATCTGGTGATGCCCATGTGTAGAGTCATTTCTTGTGTTCTTGCAAGAGGCTATTTGCCATGACCATTGTGTTCTCTTGGTTAAACTCTGTTAGCCTTTGCCCTACTTCGTTTTGTGCTCCAAGATTAAACTTGCCTGCTACTCCAGGTATATCTTGACTTCCTATTTTTTGCATTCCAATTCTCTATGATCAAAAGGATATCTTTTTTGGGTGCTAGTTCTAGAAAGTGTTGGAGATTGTATTTCTGGAGACCATACACTAAAGTATATTGTAAAATTCAGAGTGCATGTGAAATGTATTTTGATGTTTCAGAGCTGCTAACCTCTCTGTTAACACTAGATGATATTGTTGAAGACATAGGTAAACATTTTTGTAAGAAACTGACCTTTCTTCAGCAGCCCCAAATGAAAGGAGTGGAAATGTTCAAAAACTGCTGGCTACATTTATTAATAAACAATTATCCAATTTTGTGAAAGACAAGAGAAATGTAAGGCATAATTTCTTCAGTTGGGGAGCTTACAATCTAATTGAGAAGACTGACTCATGAAACTATTATAATAATTTAGTGCAAAGTTGTGCAGTAGGAATCTGGAAAAGAGAGAAATCACTGTGAACTGCAGAATGTCAGGAAAAGCTATTAAGTTAAAGCATCACATGAAAATGTGATATTTTCAGGCCTTTCCTTTGCAAGGATTCTTTTTGTATAACTTCAATAAAGATTGTAAGCAAAGGTGAAAAAAATGCAGAAAATGCATATGTAGAAAAACAGAAAAAAAAGTGCAGAAAAAGAAAATGCAGAAAAATATTATTCTTAAGATCTTGATTTTATCACTGTTTTTTTTTTTTTTTTTTGCTTTAGAATCCCATACTTGAAAAAAAAAGAAAGAAATTGACAATACCTCACAAATTTAAAACAAAATGTTCCATCTCATAGTTGACACGAAATGCTTCTTCACATGAAATCTGTTATAAAACATTTCTAATTCATAATATGATGAACCTAGACAGCATATTAAAAAGCAGAGACATTACTATGTCAACAAAGGTCCGTCTAGTCAAGGGTAAGGTTTTTCCAGTAGTCATGTATGGATGTGAGTGTTGGACTATAAAGAAAGCTGAGCACTGAAGAACTGATGATTTTGAACTGTGTTTTTGGATAAGAATCTTGAGAGTCCCTTGGACTTCAAGGAGATCCAACCAGTCCATCCTAAAGGAGATCAGTCCTGGGTCTTCATTGGAAGGACTGATGTTGAAGCTGAAATTGCAATACTTTGGCCACCTGATGTGAAGTGCTGACTCATTTGAAAAGATCCTCATGCTGGGAAAGATTGAGGGCAGGAGGAGAAGGGGACAACAGAGGATAAGATGGTTGGATGGTATCACCGTCTCAATGGACATGGGTTTGGGTGGACTCTGGCAGTTGGTGATGGACAGGGAGGCCTGGTGTGCTGCAGTTCATGGGGTCGCAAAGAGTCGGACATGACGGAGCGACTGAACTGAATATGAAGAGAGAAAATAATATTTCATATAGTGTATAATGGGCTTCCTAGTTGGTGCTAATGGTAAAGAATCTGCCTGTCAATGCAGGCAACGTAAGAGACACTGGTTTGATTGATCCCCGGGTTGGGAAAGTCCCCTGGAGGAAGGCATGGCAATCCACTCCAGTATTCTTGCCTGGAGAATTCCATAGACAGAGGAGACTATCAGGCTACAGTCCTTAGGGTCACAGAGTCAGACATGACTGAAGGAACTTGGCACACATGCATACACATAACATGTAATAATAACAATATTCCCCATGTAAATACTTCTTTATTACACTATATATAAAACATTATGATGTTAGGTAAATTTTAAAACCTTGCTTGCAACTAAGTAACTCTTTGATTATGAGATAAAACAAATTTCAATAATGGAACTCTTTGTGTTAAAATGGATGTACATTAAAAATATTAACTTGCACTACTAACTTCCAGGTTTTCTTTTAAAGACAGATGTTGACTTTTACTGTAAATTAAACTTTTTTATTTTTAATTTATAATATCTTGTCACATTTTTTTGGTTCTTATGAATTTTATATTTTAACTGTTTGTCACCAGTATATTTAATAGAAACAGTGAGTACAGCAAGGTGTAAGGATAAGTAAGTTTTAAGAAACTGGCCCTTGCATTGTATGACTCAGTGTGCATTTATTCAGGCAAGATTGAGATAATATTAAAGTATGAGAGTTTCGATCAGAGTTTCAGTCTTTAGCAGAAACTAGTATAATATTGCCTATATCTTGCAAGATTATAAATATGCATAGTCTTTCCCATGCTATCTATCATTAATCTTATTATGAGGTTCCCCATAATGTATAAAGAACAAACTAAACTCCCCAAAACATACATTATTCTAAATAGTTAAGAAAAATGCTTGTTCAATTTAGAAAGCTTTCATGGAATAAAGAAACAAGTGACTCAATTTAGAAAATATTGGTTAATTATTCTTGAGGAATAGCTTATGAATTCCTCCTGAAAATTTAAATTGTGGATGGATAGAGTTACTTCATGGGATAATAACAGCATGTAATTACAGATAGGGGCTCCAAATCCTTTGTTTTATATTAATTTGGTTATTGGAAGGTAATGGATGACTGGTCAATTAAAAACACCAAACAATCTAACCACCATTCCAATGATTAAATATAAAATAGGGTTTTTAAACTACTGAATTGTTGTTGATTTACAATATTATATTAGTTTCAGGTGCACAGTGAGTCAGTATTTTTACAGACTATATTAAAAGTTATTACAATATAATGTATATAATTCCTTTTGCTATAAAATACATGCTTGTTCCTTATGTATTTTATACTTAGTATTACCTATCTCTTTATCCTACACTCCTAGCTTTCCCCTCCCTCTTTCCTTTCTCCTCTGGTAACCACTTTTGTTTTCCATATCTATGACTCTTTTTCTGCTCTGCATATACATTCGTTCATGTTTTTTTTTTTTTTTTTTTTTAGATTCCACGTATACGTCACATCATACAGCATTTATGTTTCTCTGCCTGATGTCTTTACTACATAATATTCTCTAGGTGTATCCACATTGCTATAAAATCACAACCAGCTCATCATTCACAAACCCAACCAAAAAAAAAAAAAAAAAAAAATTAACAACCCATTAAAAAAAAGGCCAGAAGACCTAAACAGACATTTTCCCAAAGAAGACACACAGACTGCTAATAGGTAGGTGAAAAGATGTTCAACATCATTAATTATTCAGTTCAGTTCAGTCACTCAGTCATGTTCGACTCTCTGTGACCCCATGGATCATAGCATGCCAGGCTTCCCTGTCCATCACGATCTCTCGGAGTTCACTCAAACTCACGTCCATCCAGTTGGTGATGCCATCCAGCCATCTCATCTTCTGTCGTCCCCTTTTCCTCCTGACCCCAATCCCTCCCAGCATCAGAGTGTTTTCCAATGAGTCAACTCTTTGCATGAGGTGGCCAAAATACTGGAGTTTCAGCTTTAGCATCATTCCTTCCAAAGAACACCCAGGACTAATCTCCTTTAGAATGGACTGGTTGGATCTGCTTGCAGTCCAAGGGACTCTCAAGAGTCTTCTCCAACACCACAGTTCAAAAGCATCAATTCTTCTGCACTCAGCTTTCTTCACACTCCAACTCTCGCATCCATACATGACCACTGGAAAAATCATAGCCTTGACTAGATGGACCTTTGTTGGCAAAGTAATGTCTCTGCTTTTGAATATGCTATCTAGGTTGGTCATAACTTTTCTCCCAAGAAGTAAGCATCTTTTATTTCATGGCTTCAGTCACCATCTGCAGCAATTTTGGAGACCAGGAAGATAAAGTCTGACACTGTTTCCACTGTTTCCCCGTCTATTTCCCATGAAGTGATGGGACCAGATGCTACGAACTTCATTTTCTGAATGTTGAGCTTTAAGTAAAATTTTTCACTCTCCTCTTTCACTTTCATCAAGAGGCTTTTAAGTTCCTCTTCACTTTCTGCCATAAGTATGGTGGGATCTACATATCCGAGGTTATTGATATTTCTCCCAGAAATCTTGATTCCAGCTTGTGCTTCTTCCAGCCCAGCATTTCTCATGATGTACTCTGCATATAAGTTAAATAAGCAGGGTGACAATATACAGCCTTGACATACTCCTTTTCCTATTTGGAACCAGTCTGTTGTTCCATGTCCAGTTCTAACTGTTGCTTCCTTACCTGCATATAGGTTTCTCAAGAGGCAGGTCAGGTGGTCTGGTATTCCCATCTCTTTCAGAATTTTCCACAGTTTATTGTGATCCACACAGTCAAAGGCTTTGGCATAGTTAATTATTTGGGAAATACAAATCAAAACTGAAATGAGATCTCACCTCACACGTGTCAGAATGGCTCTCATTAAAATTTCTACAAGTTACAAATATTGAAGAGGATGTGGGGAAAAGAAAACCTGTACACTGGCAGTAGAAATGTAAAGTGGTTCATCCAGTATGGAAAACAGTATGGAGTTTCCTCAAAAAAAAACTTAGAACCACCATGTGACATAGCAATTCCACTCCTGGGTATGTATCTGGAAAACAAAAACAAAAACAAAACAAAACAGCACAGTAATTCATAAAGATACAAAGACCACAAATAGCCAAAGTAGTCTTGAGAAAGAATGGAGCTAGAGGAATCAACCTGCCTGACTTCAGACTATACTACAAAGCTACAGTCATCAAGACAGTATGGTATTAGCATAAACACAGACATATAGACCAATGGAACAAGATAAAAAGCCCAGAAATAAACCCATGCACCAATGCGTACATTATTTTTGAAAAAGGAGCCAAGAATATACAATTAAGCAAAGACAGACTCTTCAATAAGTGCTGCTGGGAAAACTGGACAGCTACATGTAAAAGAATGAAAATGAGGATGCTTCCTAACACCTTATACACAAAGACAAACTCAAAATGGATTAAAGACCTGAATTTAAGACCGATAGCTATAAAACTCTTAGAGAAAAACATAGGCAGAACACTCGATGACATAAGTCAAAGCAAGATCCTCTATGACCTACCTGCTAGAGCAATGGAAATAAAAACAAAAGTAAACAAGTGAAACCTGATTAAACTTAAAAGCTTTTACACCGCAAAGGAAACTATAAGCAAGGTGAAAATACAACCCTCAGAATGGGAGAAATAACTGACAAAGGATTAATTTCCAAAATATACAAGCAACTCATACAACTCAATACCAGAAAAACAAACAACCCAATCAAAAGGTGGGAAAAAGACCCAAACAGACATTTCTCCAAAGTCGACATACAGATGGGTAACAAACACATGAAAAGATGCTCAATATCGTTCATTATTAGAGAAATTCAAATCAAAACTACAATGAGATATCACCTCACACTAGTCAGAATGGCCCTCATCAAAAAGTTTACAAAAACTAAATGCTGGAGAGGGTGTGGAGAAAAGGGAACACTCTTATACTGTTGGTGAGAATGTTAATTGATACAGCCACTATGGAAGATGGTATGGAGAATAAAAAAAAAAAAAAAAACTAGTAACAAAACCACCATATGACCCAGCAATCCCACTCCTAGGTACATACCCTGAGGAAACCAAATGTAAAAAGACACAGGTACAAAAGCACATGTACCCCAGTGTTCATAACATGGAAGCAACCTAGACGTCCAATGACAGGTAAATGGATAAAGAAGTTGTGGTACATATACACAATGGAATATCACTCAGCCATAAAAAAGAACACATTTGAGTCAGTTCTAATGAGGTGGATGAACCTAGAGCCTATTATACAAAGTGAAGTAGGTCAGAAGTTCAGTTCAGTTCGGTCACTCAGTCGTGTCTGACTCTTTGTGAGTGCAGCACACCAGGCCTCCCTGTCCATCAGCAACTCTCAGAACTTACTCAAACTCATGTCCATCGAGTCAGTGATGCCATCCAACCATCTCATACTCTGTCGTCCCCTTCTCCTCCTACCTTCAATCTTTCCCAGCATCAGGGTCTTTTCTAGTGAGACAGTTCTTTGCATCAGGTGGCCAAAGTACTGGCGTTTCAGCTTCAGCATCAGTCCTTCCAATGAATATTCAGGACCCGTTTCATTTAGGATGGACTGGTTGGATCTCCTTGCAGTCCAAGGGACTCTCAAGAGTTTTCTCCAACACCACAATTCAAAAGCGTCAATTCTTCAGTGCTCAGTTTTCTTTACAGTGCAACTTTCACATTCATACATGACTACTGGAAAAACCATAGCTTTGACTAGATGGACTTTTGTCAGCCAAGTAATGTCTCTGCTTTTTAATATGCTGTCTAGGTTGATCATAGCTTTTCTTCCAAGGAGCAAGCATCTTTTAATTTCATGGAGAAAGAAAAAGGCAAGTATTGTATACTAACACATATATACGGAATCTAGAAAGATGGCACCAAAGAATTTATTTGCAGGGCAGCAATGGAGAAACAGACATAGAGAACAGAATTATGGACACAGAGATAGGCGAGATGGTGAGATGTATGGAGAGAGTAATGGAAACTTCCCTTACCATATGTACAATAGATAGCCAATAGGAATTTGCTGTATGTCTCAGGAAACTCAAACAAGGGCTCTGTATAAACCTAGAGGGGTGGTATAGGGAGGAAGATGGGAAGGAGGTTCAAGAGAAATGGGATATATGTATACTTGTGGCTGATTCACCTTGAGGTTTGACAGAAAACAACAAAATTCTGTAAAGCAATTATCCTCCAATAAAAAGATAAACAAATACAAATTTAAAAAAGAAAGGAAAGGTACACACACCCCAGTGTTCATAATAACATTATTTACATTAGCCAACATATGGAGGCTACCTAAGTGTTCATAAACAGGTGAAGATATTATGATATATTATCCATAAAAAAGAATGAAATTCTGCCATCATTCCAATTTGGATCAACACTATTTAATATGTGCATTTCTATCTGAGTAGATGGGTTCCTTCAACATTGGAAGTGAATATATGCTTATGTAAGAAAAAATATTTTATATGATTTAAGGTTAATCATTAATAAATAAGTTATTTTGTAAACTAATTTTTTTCTTTTATAATTCAAGGAGATGCAGTTATATAAAACCTTTCTGTATGAAGAGTAATGTTGTACATAATGAGATGAATGAGATAAAGCTCCTGTGCACAAGTGTTCAAGGTAACAAAAAAGAAATAGTGAAAGTTACTCAGTGGTGTCCAACTCTTTGTGACACCATGGACTGTACAATCCAGGGAATTATTTAGGCCAGAATACTGGAGTGGGTAGCCTTTTCCTTCTCCAGGGGATCTTCCCCTCCCAGGGATCAAACCCAGGTCTCCCGCATTGTAGGCATATTCTTTACCAACTGAGCCACAAGGGAAGTCCACACAAACTGTCATAATACAAGCAGAGGATGACAAGTGCTGTAGTTAAGAATACAAAAGTGCTCTAATATTGCTTTCTTATTTAGGATACACAATAAAATGTTTAAATATAGCTCTGTAAACATGCTTATGAGGAATTTAACTATGTTGGTATGGTTAAGGAGATTTCTGGGGCTCTTAGTATAAGTATACAGCTTATAAATCCTAAATAACAATCTCAAATATGCCCTTACACTATCTCAAATATCAAAAGCCTCAAATAAGATTTGGGATAAACTAGACTGTTATTAATTTCATTCTGTTGATGACTAAAAGGAACTTCTTAAACTACCAAACGCACTGTCAGAGGCACAACGTGCTGTGACAGCATAGACAGGAAAGAAACAAAACATAAGACAGAGATTTTGTGGTTAAGGTTTTGAGTAAGCCTTCAGAATGGATGTGGTGTTATTTAAATTTGTTGCATAGTATGAATAAACTTGAATGTAAGATATGTTGGAGTGCAAAAAAAAAAAAAAGACTATATAGACAGAGGAAATCAGAAGGTAGGTTAGGAAAAGATTTTGGAGGACTTTCAATGCTGCTGAAAGGAGTATGGGCTTTATGATATAGGTAATAAAGAAACTTGAGTATCAGCATAATAAAATGTAGTCGTATTTTTAGATAGTTTTATTTTTTTGCATGCAACGTGAACACTATATTGAAGTGGAAAGAAATTGTTGTTCAGTCACTCAGTCGTGTCTGACTCTTTGCGACCCCATGGACTGCAGCATGCCAGGCTTATCTGTCCTTCACCATCTCCCAGAGCTTGCTCAAACTCATGTCCACTGAGTTGGTGATGCCATCCAACCATCTGGTCCTCCATCCCCTTCTCCTGCCTTAAATCTTTCCTAGCATCAGGGTGAAAGAAATTAATGGTGTGGAAAACATTTGTGGACATTGTAATAGTTCAGGTAAGAAATTGTGAGGGCTGAAACTATAATAATGTTAGCACACATGTAAGGAAAGAGATACTCGAAAGATTACAAAGGCAAAATCAAAAGTACTAATTATTTAGATGTGAGGAGGAGAATGAAGAGTATACAGTGACCCTATGGAAGATCTAAATAGACGTTTCTCCAGAGAAGACACATAGATGGCCAAAATGCATGTAAAAAGATGCTGAACATTATAAATTATTAGATAAATACAAATCAAAACAGCAGTGAGGTATCACCTCCCACAAGTCAAAATGGCCATCATCAAAAAGTGTACAAAATATGAATGTTCAAGAACGTGTGGAAAAAAGGGAATCCTCCTACCGTGTTGATGGGAATGTCCAACCTAGGCAGCGTATTACAAAGCATAGACATCACTTTTCTGACAAAGGTCCATATACTCAAAGCTAAAGTTTTTCCAGTAGTCATGAGTGAATGTGAGAGTTGGATCATAAAGAAGGCCGAGGACCAAAGAACTAATGTTTTTGAATTGTGGTGCTGGAGAAGACTCCTGAGCATCTGTTGAACTGCAAGGAGATCAAACCAGTTAATACTAAAGGAAATCAATCCTGAATACTCATTGGAAAGACTGGTGCTGAAACTGAAGCTCCAATACCCTAGCCTCCTGATGCAAAGAGCCAACTCACTGGAAAAGATCCTGATTCATGGAAAGATTGAGGGCAGGAGAAGGGGCATAAGAGGATGAGATAGTTAGATAGCATCACTTGTGGGCTATAGTTTATAAGGTAGCAAGAAGTCAGACAAGACTGAAGTGACTTAGCATGTACACATGCATGCACTGACTCAATGAACATGAATTTGAGCAAACCACGGGAGATAATGGAATACAGATGAGGTTGCAAAGAGTTGAAAGAAACTGAATAACAACAGCAAAACAGTCACTATGGAGAATAGTAGGGAGGTTTGTTAAAAAACTAAGAACAGAGCTAACCTATGATTCAGCAATGTCACTTCTTGGCATATCTGTGGATTAAACTGTGATTTGAAAAGATACATGCACCCAAACATTCATTGCAAAACTATTTACAATAGCCAGGAGATGAAAGCAACATAAATGTCCATCAACAGAGGAATGGAGAAAGAAGTGGTACATGTAGACAATGGATTATTACTCAGCCATATGAATGAAACAATACATGGATCACCCTGGAGACTGTCATACTGAGTGAAATAAATCAGACAGAAAAAGACAAATATGATATCATACGATATAACTTATATGTGGAATCTAAAATGGATACAAATGAACTTACCTACAAAACAGAAATAGAATTACAGATATAGAAAATCTTATGGTTACCAGGGGTAAGTGATGGAGGGACAAATTAGGAGATTGGAATTGACATATACAGAACTATATATAAAGTAGATAACTAATAAGGACCTACTGTGCAGCACAGAGAATGCTATTAAATACTCTACAATGGCCTATAAGGGAAAAATCTTTTTAAAAAGTGCATATATGTATATGTATAATTGACTGACTTTGCTGTGAATAATAAAATATATTCCAATACATTTTTGAAAAACAGTATATGGTGATCCTAGATTCTTGTGAAGATGGTGATGCCATTAACAGAGTTGAAGAAACAAGAAGATAAATAAATATAAAGATAAATTCCATTTCAAAAAAATTTTATTGAAAACTATTGGTTTACAATGTTGTGTTCAGTTCAGTTCAGTCGCTCAGTCCTGTCCGACTTCCTGCGACCCCATGAACCGCAGCACGCTAGTCCTCCCTGTCCATTGCCAACTCCCAGAGTTTACCCAAACTCATGTCCATTGAGTCGCTGATGCCATCCAAACATCTCATCCTCTGTTGTCCCCTTCTCCTCCTACCCTCAATCTTTCCCAGCATCAGGGTCTTTTCAAATGAGTCAGCTCTTCACATCAGGTGGCCAAAGTATTGGAGTTTCAGCTACAACATCAATCCTTCCAATGAACACCCAGGACTGATCTTCTTTAGGATGGACTGGTTTGGTCTCCTTGGAGTCCAAGGGACTCTCAAGAGTCTTCTCCAACACCACAGTTCAAAAGCATCAATTATTCGGCTCTCAGCTTTCTTTATAGTCCAACTCTGTGCTAGTTACTGCTGTATAGCAAAGTGATTCAGTTATACATATATATGAATTATTTTTTAAAATATTCTTTCCCATTATAGTATGTATGGGAAAAAGATGGACAAATTATTCAAGAAATGGTGCTATGACAATTATTTGAAAAAATGATTTTAATTCTTATACACCTAAATAAAATTTAAATTTAAGAGCTAAATATAAATTTTGAAGCTATAAAATATTAAAATAAATGAATAACATATCTCATCTATAACAATAAAGATATTTCTATGTATTTAAACAAAAAAGTAGGACTTGATTAATGGATTGGGTAACACTATGAACAAAAGCAAATAATAGACCAGAAAAAAAGTATTTGCAGAGTGTATTATAGGCAAAGAGTTATTGTCCATAAGGCAGAGTTTTTATAAGCTAATTAAGTGAAGATAAATATTTGATTTTGTTACCATTTCCTTGGCTTTATTTTTTCTATTAATATCTTTCTTTATGTTTCTTACAGTTTTATTGAGATATAATTGGCATACAACACTGCATAAATTTAAGGTATACAGCATAATGATTTGACTTACACAATGAAATGATTACCCCAGTAATTTTACTGAACATCTATCATCTCATATAGACACAAAATTAAAGCAATAGAGTGACTTCCCTGGTGGTCCAGTGGTTAAGACTCCATGCTTGCACTGCCAGGAGAGTGAGTTCAAACCCTGATTGGGGAACTGAGATACCACATGCTGTGTGGCGAGGTCAAAAAAGGAAATAGAAAATAATATTTCCTTGTTATGAGAACTCTTAGAATTTGCTATCTTAACAACTTTCATATATAACATACAACAATGTTAAGTATATTTATTATGTTTTATTCCTAAGTCTGTAACTTTTGAATATCTTCATCAAATTTTCCCTCTGTAACTCCCAACTCTTGTAACCACAAATCTGATCTCTTTTTCTATGAGTTTATTTGTTTGAAGTATAATTGACCTGCAACTCTGTGTTAGTTCCTGGTACAGAAATAGTGATTTGATATTTCTATACGTTTCAAAGGGATTAATACAATACATATAGTTATGATCTGTCATGTAATTATGTATTATATTACATAATTATTGACTGTATTCTCCACACTGTACATTTCATACTCATGGCTCATTTGTTTTACAACTGAAATTGTGTACCTGTGAATCTCTCTCACCAATTTTTCTCCTACTCCCTACCCAACTAACACTTGATTTTGAAAACCATGAGCTAAGATCATAAACAATTCATAAAATAATTTTTTATAAAATTACAGTAATCTAAGAAATGCAAGATAAAATGAAATGCTATTTTTTTCCTTATAGGTCTGACAATTTATAATAATTTTCAGATTCAGAAAAGGTAGAATGAAAGGTCTGCTGTTGATTACAGTTAAATTGGTAAAATCTTTGAAGCGAAATTTGCCAATACACATGCAGAGTTTTTTAAATGTGCATAACCCTTGACGCAGCATCCCACATAACTTATACAAAGAAGTATTCATTTCAGAACTGTAATATCATAAAATTAAAGATAACCAACATGTCCAGTGGAGAAGGTAATGGCACCCCACTCCAGTACTCTTGCCTGGAAAATCCCATGGATGGAGGAGCCTGGTAGGCTGCAGTCCATGCTAAGGGTCGGACATGACTGAGCGACTTCACTTTCACTTTTCACTTTCATGCATTAGAGAAGGAAATGGCAACCCACTCCAGTGTTCTTGCCTGGAGAATCCCAGGGACGGGGGAGCCTGGTGGGCTGCCATCTATGGGGTCACACAGAGTCAGACATGACTGAAGTGACTTAGCAGCAACATGTTCAGCCATGGGGATTGGTTAAATCATGGTAGGCTATCCAATTTAATGATATTCAATCATCAAAAGCCATTTTAAGAAAAATTTTACTTTATGTTGAGTGATAAGTTATAAAATAGGATTTCAATATTATTTGAATTGGGTTTATACAAATACAAACTCACACACACATATACTAGAAAGGTATACAGCAAAAATTTATGAACATTTTTCTTTGTGCTATTTTCTATTTTGTAAATTTTCTGAAATGAAAATCAGTTAATTCAAGCAAGTATATATTAAAACTCTGTATTTTGACTCAAAATATACATATTTAATGAAAAATTATATAAGAACCCCCAAAATAATCCATACGAAACATTTAGCCCATAATAAGTACTAGGCAATGGCACCCCACTCCAGTATTCTTGCCTGGAAAATCCCATGGATGGAGGAGCCTGGTAGGCTGTAGTCCATGGGGTCGCTAAGAGTCGGACACGATTGAGTGACTTCAATTTCACTTTCATGCATTGGAGAAGGAAATGGCAACTCACTCCAGTGTTCTTGCCTGGAGAATCCCAGGGACGGAGGAGCCTGGTGGGCTGCCATCTATGGGGTCGCACAGAGTCGGACACGACTGAAGCGACTTATCAGCAGCAGCAGCAAATACCTTTTATTAATGTTATTACTATTATTATCATTGATAATTAGCAGAAATATTTAAAGTTCCTTTTTAGTACTTGCAACATGTCGGTTCAATGATTTAAACACATTGTGCTGAAAGGATAGTTAACGCTATTGCAGCTTAATTCCCTTGTTTTATCTGTGAGATCTATAGTGTTGATATGGCTTGCTTAAAGGAATACAGTTAGTTTATGGAAACCTAAACTTCTTCATAAGATCCACATACATGTTACTTACTATATTTGGATGGCATTTGTTTTAGGTCCCCTTGAGGTGATGGACAGGGAGGCCTGGCGTGCTGCGATTCATGGGGTCGCAAAGAGTCAGACATGACTGAGCAACTGATCTGATCTGATCTGAGGGAATTGTTAGAACATGGGACTTCCCTGGTGGTCTAGTGGTTAAGACTTTGCCTTCCAATGGAGGGGGTGCAGATTCAATCCCTGGTCAGGGAGGTAAGAATCTACATGCTTCACAGCTAAAAATTATATTCTGGATTAAACTAAAGGCTTTTGTTTTTCTTATTTTTTGTTTCCTGGAATGAAACTACATGAGCACAGACATCAGAGGAACTGTGTTCACCATTTATTTTCCCAGTGCCATATACATTGCTCAGTGCACAGTAGTCACTTAATAAATATTTGTTGAATAAATAAATCAACATTTCTCTGATGTTACCTACTTCATTTATTCATTTTCCTTCTTTAGGGTTATTATGAAAAAAAAGTCCTGATGCTCAAAGACTCAAAATCTTCAGCTTCAAATTGATGTTCCAACTGAGGTCCAGACCACAACATTTCATCATGTGATTTGAGGCCAATTTTATAGAAATTTAAAATGTTGACAGCTTGTGTGCTCTTGGAGGGTTTTCAGGATCCCAAATTTTGCTAAGTAACTCTTGACTCTTTATTAAGTCTTCAAGCTATTGAGCTTGAGTGAACAAACTTTGAAAAAGTTTGCAAATTAATTCTCTTCTTATAACTCAGTATATTAAAAGTAAATGATTAGATGTCCTTTACTGTATCATACAATAATTCTATTTTTAATTGTTTTAAGAATCTCCATGCTGGTTTCCCTAGTGGCTGCACATCAACTTACATCTCCACCAAGAGTGTACAACGTTCCAATTTCTCCTGTCCTTGCCATCACTTGTTATCTTTCAGTTATTTACTTTTATAGATGTGCGATGATAGCTCGTTGTGGTTTTGACTTCATTTCCCTGTTCATTAATGATATTGATCAAACATACTTATATTTATCTTTTGGCCATTTGCATGTCTTCTTTAGATAAATGTCTATTCAAATCTTTTGCGCATTTTTTATTGGGAAATTTGGAGCCCACCCCCCCCTTTTTTTTTTGCTATTGAGTTGTAAGAGTTCCTTTTATATATTTAGGCATTAACCCTCTATCAGATATATAGTATATAAATGTTTTTTCCAACTCCACAGATTGCCATTTTATTCTGATGATTATTTCCTTGACTGTGCAAAAGTTTTTTTTTTCTAGTTTGAGTTAGTCCCACTTGTCTATTTTTGCTTTTGCTGCTAGTACTTTTAGTGCCATATCCAAGAAATAATTGCCTAGGACCATATCATGAAGTGTTTCCTTATGTTTTCTTTCTAGGAGTTTTACAATTTCACATCTTAATTTAAATCTTTAATTGATTTTTACACAGTTTTTAAGTTTGGCAAAGACAGGCTCCAAATTCATTATTTTGTATACAGATATCCAGTTTTCCCAAAATATGATCTAGCAATTCCACTTCTACGTATACATCCAAAAGTATTTAAGTCAGAATTTCAAGAGATAATTGCACTCTCATGTAAACTGCACCATTATTCACAATAACAAAGCTATGGAAACAACCTAAATGTCCATTGGAGGATGCATTAATAAAGAAAATGTGGAATATGCATTCAAGGGAATATTATTTAAACAAAGGAAATCTTACCATATGTGACATGGATGAACATGTGGAACAATACACTAAATAAAATAAACCAGTCCAGAAAACAAATACTGCCTGACTCTATTATATGAGAACTATTGTAAAATAGTTCAGCTCAAAAACAGACAGTAAAATGGTAGTTTCCAGGCATTGAGGAGAGGGGAAAATAGGAGTTCCATAACTATGGATGAAAGATTCAGCTATACAAAATGAATAAATTATAGAGATATGCTGTACAATATTGTGCCTATAGTTAGTATTACAATATTGTGTACTTCCAAATATAAGTATGTTGAGTGTAAAGAAAGCTGTGGTACATATACACAATGGAGTATTACTGAGCCATTAGAAAGAGTACATTTGAATCAGTTCTAATGAGGTGGATGAAACAGGAGCCTGTTATACAGAGTGAAGTAAGCCAGAAAGAGATGACCCAGAGGGATGGTATGGGGAGGGAGGAGGGAGGAGGGTTCAGGATGGGGAACACATGTATACCTGTGGTGGATTCATTTTGATATTTGGCAAAACTAATACAATTATGTAAAGTTTAAAAATTAAATAAAATTAAAAAAAGAAAAGAAAAACACCAATACAGAATACTAACGCATATATATGCAATTTAGAAAGATGGTAATGATAACCCTGTATGCGAGACAGCAAAAGAGACACAGATGTATAGAACAGTCTTTTGGACTCTGTGGGAGAGGGAGAGGGTGGGATGATTAGGGAGAATGGCATTGAAACATGTATAATATCATATATGAAATGAACCGCCAGTCCAGGTTCAGTGCATGATACTGGATGCTTGGGGCTGGTGCACTGGGACGACCCAGAGGGATGGTATGGGGACGGAAGAGGGTGGGGGGTTCAGGATGGGGAACATGTGTATACCTGTGGTGGATTCATGTTGATGTATGGCAAAACCAATACAACATTTTAAAGTAATTAACCTACAATTAAAATTTTTAAAAAGTGTTCTTATCAGAATAAAAAATAAGTTGCCTACAACATTTTTATTTGGCATGTTACTAATTATAAACAAAGGAACCTTTCAGGTCTTATTTTTATGAATGGTGGTGTTGAATCAGGACAGAATAATCCCCAAGTCTTTATCTCTTATTGTTACAGTTGGGATCTGAGTGGTTTACAAATGAGTTTAGAAACTCAAAGACCAGGAAAACTTATCCAGAAATTAACAGATTAAAAGATAATTTGGGGGGCTAAAATATCTGAATTTGTATGTATTGCTAGCAAGTGATTAAACCTTCAGAACCTACAGAATTGGTGAGTTGGATGTATTGTCTATACATCCCAAGGATTTAGAGCTCTAAAGGGAGTGGTGTATTTCTTGATTTCTTTAAATGAAGTTTATGACAGATACCTCTCATCATATATAACATACTGTTAATGGGCCAGATGCCGGTATGAAACTGTCATGGAAATTCTTTTTTATTTTTGAAATAAGAAATCCTGAGATTTATGTATAGTTTCTCAATGTTTTCTATCCTCTCATTCTCTTTTTTTTTTTTAGTTGGAGGATAATTGCTTTGCCATGTTTTGTTAATTTCTGTCATACATCAATATGAATCAGCCATAGGTATATATATGAATCTCCCTCCCCTCTCCCATCCCATCTCACCCCTCTAGGTTGTCACAAAGCACCAAGTTGAGCTACCTGTTTCATACAGCAAATTCCCACCAGCTATCTATTTTACATGTGGTAATATATATATATTTCAGTGCTACTTTCTCAGTTCGTCCCACCCTCTCCTTCCCTCACTGTGTCCACAAGTCTGTTCTTTATGTTTGCCTCCATAGTATTGCCCTGAAAATAGGTGTGTCGGTATCATTTTTCTAGATTCCATATATATATATATGCATTAATATATGATACTTGCTTTTCTCTTTTTTACTTACTCCACACTGTAAAATAGGCTCTAAGTTCATCTACCTCACTAGAACTGACTCAAATTCATTTCTTTTAATGGCTAAGTAATATTCCATTGTGTATATGTACCATAACTTCTTTATCCATTCATCTATCGATGGACACCTAGGTTGCTTCTATGTCCTGGCTATTGTAAATAATGCTGCAATGAATATTGGGGTACATGTGTCTTTTTCAATTATGGTTTCCTTGGGGTTTATGCCCAGTAGTGGGATTGTTAGGTCATATGGTAGTTTTAGTCCTAGTTCTTTTAAGGACTCTCCATAGCATCTTCCATAGTGGCTGTATCAATTTACATCCCCACCAACACTGCAAGAGGGTTCCCTTGTCTCCACATCCTCTCCAGCACTTGTTTGTAGATTTTTTGACAATGGCCATTCCATTTTTTGACATGTGATTTTTTTGACAATCACATCATCAGTGTGAAGTGATAGCTCATTGTAGTTTTGGTTTGCATTTCTCTAATAATAAGTGATGTTGAGCATTTTTCATGTGTTTGTTAGCCATCTGAATATCTTTGGAGAAATGTCTGTTTGGGTCTTCTGCCCTTTTTTAATTGGATTTGTTTTTCTGATATCGAGCTGCACGTATATTTTAGAGGTTAATCCTTTGTCAATTGCCTCATTTGCAATTATTTTCTCCCATTCTGAGGGTTGATTTTCATCTTGTTTATGGTTTCCTTTGCTGTGCAAAAACTTTTCAGTGTAATTAAGCCTCATTTGTTTATTTTTGTTTTTATTTTATTTACTCTGGGAGGTGGCTCATAGAGGATCTTGCTCTGATTTATGTCAAAGAGTGTTCTGTCTATGTACTCCTCCTCTAAAAGTTTTATAGTTTCTACACTTACATTGAGGTCTTTAGCACATTTTGAGTTTATTTTTGTGTATGGTGTTAAAAAGTGGTAATGTCTATTATACTTTCTGTCTCTATGAATTTGCCTACTCTAGTAACCACATATAAAAATTATATAATATTTGTGTAGATAATATCCTCAAGGTTAATCCATGTTTTAGCATATGTCAGAATTTCCTTTTTAAGGCTGAATAATAGTATGTGTTATACATAAAAATATATGCACATGCATGTATATAAATATATATAATAAATATTACATTTTTAATCATTCATATATCATTATGGTTATCCAGTTTATTAAGACTTCTTTTGTGTAGTATTTCTGTGTATTCTTGCCACCTCTTCTTAATCTCTTCTGCTTCAGTTAGGTCCTTACCATTTCTGTGCTTTATTGTGCGCTTCCTTGCAAAAAATGTTCTCTTGATATCTACAACTTTCTTTTCCCATTCTATTGTTTTACTCTATTTCTTTGCATTTTTCATTTTAGAAGGCCTTATGTCCCATTTCTATTCTCTGGAACTTTGCATTCAGTTGGGTATATCTCTCCCTTTCTCCCTTGCCTTTTGCTTCTTTTCTTTTCTCAGCTATTTCTAAAGACTCCTCATACAAGCACTTTGCCTTCTTACATTTCTTTTTCTTTGGAATGCTTTTGATCGCTACTTCCTGTACAATATTACAAACCTCCATCCATAGTTCTTCAGGCACTGTCTATCAGATCTAATCCCTTGAATCTATTTGTCACCTCCACTATATAATCATAAGGGATTTGACTTAGGTCATACCTGAATAGACTAGTGGTTTTTCCTATTATCTTCAATTTAAGCCTGAATTTTGCAATAAGGAGCTCATGATCTGGGCCACAGTCTGCTCCAGGTCTTGTTTTTTTCTGACTGTATAGAGTTTCTCTGTCTTTCACTGCAAAGAACATAATCAATCTGATTTCAGTATTGACCATCTGGTGATGTCCATGTGTAGAATCATCTCTTACGTTGTTGGAAAAGGGCGTTCTCTATGACCAGTGTGTTCTCTTGACAAAACTCAGCCTTTGCCCTGCTTCATTATGTACTCCAAGGCCAAGCTTGCCTGTTATTCCAAGTATCTCTTGACTTCCTACATTTGCAATCCAATCCCCTATGTTGGAAAAGACATATTTCTTTGGTATTAGTTCTAGAGGAACTTGTAGGTCTTCATGCTGCTGCTGCTAAGTCTCTTCAGTTGTGTCCGACTCTGTGCGACCCCAGAGACAGAAGCCCACCAGGCTCCCCCGTCCTTGGGATTCTCCAGGCAAGAACACTGTAGTGGGTTGCCATTTCCTTCTCCAATGCATGAAAGTGAAAAGTGAAAGGGAAGTCGCTCAGTCGTGTCTGACTCTTAGCGACCCCATGGACTACAGCCTACCAGGCTCCTCCATCCATGGGATTTTCCAGGCAAGAGTGCTGGAGTGGGGATGCTACTGTCTTCTCCGGTAGGTCTTCATAGAACAGGTCAACTTCAGCTGCTTCAGCATCAGTTGCTGGGGAATAGACTTGGATTACTGTATAGGCTTGGATGTTGAATGGTTTGCCTTGGAAAGGAACTGAGATCATTCTGTCATTTTTGAGACTGCAGCCAAGCATTGCATTTCAGACCCTTTTGTTGACTGTGAGGGCTTCTCCTTTTCTTCTAAGGGACTCTTGCCCACAGTAGTAGATATAATTGTTATCTGAACTGAATTCCCCCAGTCCTGTCCATTTCAGTTCATTGATTCCTAAGATATCAATGTTCAACCTTGCCATCTCTTGCTTGACCATGTCTAATTTACCCTGATTCGTGTATCTAACATTCTAGGTTATCCTATGCAATATTGTTATTTATAGCATTGGATTTTACTTTCACCACTAGATATATCCACAGCTGATCATCATTTCGATTTTGGCCTAGCCACTTCATTCTTACTGGAGCTATTAGTAATTGCCCTCTACTCTTCCTCAGAAGCATACTGAGTACCTTCCAACCTGGAGGCTCATCTTCCAGTGTGATATCCTTTTGCTTTTTTTTTTTTTTTTTACTATTCTTGGGGTTCTCCAGGCAAGAATACTGAAGTGGGTTGCCATTTTTCCCTCCAGCAGACCACTTCTTATCAGACCTCTTCACTATGACCCATCTGTCTTGGGTGGCCCTGTGCAGCATGGCTCACAGGTTCTTTGAGTTATGCAAGCCCCTTTGATTCGACAAGGCTGTGATCCATGATGAGGATTAAAAGTCATACATTTTATTTTTTTTCAAACTTTTTCTACTCAATGTTTACTTTTTTAAATTGCATTAAATCTGTTTTATCAAGCCTGTTGACCCACTTTTTTCCCCTTTAATCATTATTGTTTTTCTTTATATTTATATATATATATATATATATTTTTTTTTTTTTTGAAATATAGTTGACTTACAATGTTTCACGTGCACAGCAAGGAGATTCAGTTATACATATATATAATTTTTGAAATTATTTTCCATTACACATTATTATAAGATATTGACTGTAGTTCCCTGTGCTATAGAGTAAACATTTCCTTCTGGTTAAATATCTATTTTTTAAACTAGAAATCTAGCACTCTATTCATACAAAGTCAAACAAGTGGAATCAAAACATCATTTTTTAGTTAGACAAAAATTCATAAGTTTTCCAGAAAATATATTATACATATTATTTATATAAATGTATACAAAAACTTATCAACTATGCTTGATAAAAGCTTGAGAAAGAACATAAAAAAAGAAAATATGGAGAAATTAAAAGACATAAACTAAATGTAGTGGAAGAACTGAATGTGAAATAGAAAAAATGAAAAGAAACTAGGTAAAAGTAAAAGATGATCATATTTTGTTGTTGTTCAATCACTCAGTCATGTCCGATTCTTTGTGACCCCATGGACCACAGCATGCCAGACTTCCCTGTCCTTGACCATCTTCCAGAGCTTGCTCAAACTCATGTTCATAGAGTCAATTATTCCATCCAGCCATCTCTTGCTCTGTCATCCCCTTCTCTTCAGTCTTTCCCAACTTGAGGGTCTTTTCCAATGAGTTGGCTTTTTGCTTCAGGTGGCCAAAGTATTGGAGCTTTAGCTTCAGCATCAGCCCTCCCAGTGAATATTCAGGGTCTATAACCTCTAGGATTGACTTATTTGATATCCTTGGAGTCCACAGTACTCTTAAGAGTCTTCTCCAACACCACAGTTTGAGAGTATTAATTATTCAGCATTCAACATTCTTTATGGTCCAACTCTCATATCTGTACATGACTATTGGAAAAACCATAGCTTTGACTATATGGACCTCTGTCAGCAAAGTCAAGTCTCTGCTTTTTAATACACTGTCTAGTTTTGTCATAGCTTTTATTCCAAGGAGCAAGGGTCTTTAAATTTCATGGCTGCAGTCACCATTTACAGTGATTTTAGAGCCCAAGAAAATAAAGTTTGTCACCACTTCATCATATAGCTCAGTTGCTTTTAAACATGATGCTCGTTAGAAACATACCTGGAGCTATGGTGAAAATAAAAGCAATATCTGGGCATTTTTATTTTTCAAAAAAATTCCAAGATAGTTCTGATATACATCTGCAATTCATAAAGTGATTACAGGCTTTTCTATTTAATGATAGTTTTGGTGATAAAGAGTTCTATTATTTTCCTGTTGACCAATCATGATACAATTCTATTAAGTGAGTAAAGTTACATAATCACAATAGTAAAAGATGTTTATCAGTTTTCACAGTCAATAGCCATACAAAAAAAAAAAAAGATCATTACAATTGTAAGCCATAATGGGAACCTGATTAACCTAAGGATATAAAATAATTTTACACAGTTTGGGGGGGAAGCAGGTCAAGCAAAGTGATGTGGTAAGTGAAAGTGCATACATGCACATGTTTTCATCTGCCCATAATATAGAAAAAGAATGTAAAGGAATGAAGACAGCCTAAGAGATCTCTGGGACAACATTAAACACACCAACATTTCCATTATAGGCATTCCAGAAGGAGAAGAGAGAGAGAAGGAACCTGAGAAAAATATTTGAAGAGATACATGCCCATCCAGTCTATGTCTTTTGGTTGGTGCATTTAATCCATTTATATTTAAGGTAATTATTGATATGTAAGATTCTATTACTTTTTTCTTAATTGTTTTAGGTTTGTTTTCTGTAGATCTTTTCATTCCCTTGTGTTTCTGGTCTAGAGAATTTCCTTTAGCATGTGTTTTAAAGCTAATTTGGTGGTGCTGAATTCTCTTAATTTTTGCTGGTCTATAAAGCTTATGATTTCTCTGTCAAATCTGAATGAAAGTCTTGCTGGGTAGAATATTCTTGATTGAAGTTTCTTCCCTTTCATCACTTTAAATATATCATGCCATTCCCTCTGGCTTGTAGAGTTTCTGTTGAGAAATCGCTGATAGCCTGATGGGAGTTCCCATGTATGTTAGTTATCATTTTTCCTTTGTTGCTTTTAATATTTTATTTTTGTATTTAATTTTGACATTTTGATTACCATGTGTCTCAATGTGTTCTTCCTTGGGCTTACCCTGCCTGGAACTCTCTGTGCTTAATGGACTTTGTTGAATATTTCTTTTCCTATATTTGGGAAGTTTTCAGCTATTATCTCTTCAAATATTTTTCTCAGGTTCCTTCTCTCTCTCTTCTCCTTCTGGAATGCCTATAATGGAAATGTTGGTGTGTTTAATGTTGTCCCAGAGATCTCTTAGGCTGTCTTCATTTCTTTACATTCTTTTTTCTATATTATATTCTGTGGCTGTGATTTCCACCATTCTGTCCTCTAGGTCATTTATCTGTTTTCCTACCTCAGTTAGTCTGCTATTAATTCCTTCTAGCATATTATTCATCTCTTTTGTTTGTCCTTTAGTTCTTGTAGGTCTTTGATAAACATTTCTTGCATCTCCTCCATTGCTTCCCCAAGATCCTGCAACATCTTCACTACCATTATTCTAAATTCTTTTTCTGGAATGTTGTTTAACTTCATTTAGTTGTTTCTCTGGGGTTTTATCTTGTCCCTTCATCTGGGACCTAACTCTCTGTTTTTTCATCTCAATTAACTTTCTTTTTTTTTTTTTTTTGTGGTAAAATGATAACACTTGTTTAATGGTGTTTAAAAAATCCATGCACATTAATTGTGTGATTCTCTCAAGTTTTCCATAGATGTGAAAATTTTCAAAATAGAGTTAGAGGAAAATGTCATTGATTCACATATTTCTTGAATATCTTCCCTATTTCTCTGCCCCTTAACAAGTTAGCTACTTGAAAGTTATCTTCTCATGCTACTTTGACTTTTTTATCCTATGTATAGTATGACTTAGTTGTTAAGAACATGGATTAAGGAGCAAAATAGACTGAGTTTGGAACACATGTATACCTGTGGCGGATTCATTTTGATATTTGGCAAAACTAATACAATTATGTAAAGTTTAAAAATAAAATAAAATTGGAAGAAAAAAAAAAAAAAAAAGAAAAAAAAAAAAGACATAATTTGTTCAATTAACTTTCTATAATGTGGTTTTGTTTTAGCCATTGTGGGACTGTGGTTCTTCTCATTTTTTCTGTCTGCCCTCTGATGGAGGAGGCTAAGAGGCTTGTGTAAGCTTCCTAATGGAAGAGACTGGCACTGAGAATAACTGGGTCTTGATCTTGTGGGCAGAGCCTTGATCAGTAAAGCTTTAATACAATTATTTGGGTGTGGTTGCAGTCCCTCCCTGGTAGTTTGGCCTGAGGTGACCCAGCCCTGGACCAGGAGACTTCCCTGGTGGTTCAGATGGTAAAAGTGTCTGCCTACAATTCAGGAGACCTGGGTTCGATTCCTGGGTTGGGAAGATCCCCACTTCAGTGTTCTTGCCTGGAAAATCCCATGGACAGAGGGCCTAGTAGGCTACAGTCCATGGGGTTGCAAAGAGTCAGACGCAACTGAGTGACTTCAGTTTTTTCATTTGGACCCAGCCCTGAGCTCTATAGGCTCTATGGTAGGGTTAATGGTGGCCTCCAAGAGAGACCTCCAAGGGAGATATTCCAGGACTGCTGCTGCCAGTGTCCCTGTCCCTGTGGTGAGCCCCTGCTGAAACACACCTCCACAAGAGACCCTCCAACACTAGCAAGTAGCTTTGGTTCAGTCTCTGTGTGTTCACTGTTTCTTTCCTCTGGTATTGGTGATTACAAGATTTTGCTTGTGCCCTTCAAGAGTGGAGTCTCTGTTTGCCCCAGTCCTATGGAAATCCTATAATCAAATTCCCCTGGCCTTCAAGGTTACATTCCCTGGGGATTTCCAGTCCCTTTGCTGGAAGCCTAATGTGGGGCTAAGAACCTTCACAACAGTGGGAGAACATCGTTGGTATTATCTTTCTCCAGTTTGTGGGTCACCCACGTGGTGGGCATGGGGTTTGATTTTAGCAAGATTGCACCCCTCCTACCATCTTGCTGTGGCTTTTTATTTGTCTTTGGACATGGGATATCTTTTTTTGGAGAGTTTCAGCATCTTCCTGCAAATTGTTGTTCAATAGCTAGGTGCAATATTGGTTATCTCACAGGAGGAGATGAGCACACATCCTTCTACTCTGCCATCTTGAACCAGAAGATGCTGAGCCACTTTTTATAGTTTCTTATTCCCACCAAAATAGTTAGTATTCTCTCTTTAATTATTTAATCCTAGTAATAACCACTTGTTTTAAAGGTATTTCCTCAGATATTATTATTTGAAGGGTTTTTTGCATGCTATTTTTTTCCCACTAGTTTTTCTTTTGGTATCTGGGTTCTTAATATATTCATTGTGTGTTGTTTATTGTGCCTTGAACAATTAACTGTGGAAATAACTTGTGATCTAGAATGAAAGTAACTTTATCCAGCAAGAATTTGCCTCTGCTTTGAATACCTAGGGATCCTACAATTCTTTCCTCTTATTGAACTAAATTCACAACTTGAGGTGTTTGGGATGATACAGGTGATGTGCATTTGTGCAGCAAAATAGTATACTTATGTTTTACTTTTACTCTGAGTACCCTGAGGGTCTACGTTTTGAGGACTCAGCTTTCAAATTTATAATTTTTCTAGTTTGCCAAATGTTCTCAGGGTCAAAATAGCTTGGGTAATAACCTCTCTGGATTCTCACTTTTCCTTCAAATTTTGTCTACTACCAAACTGTGTTTTCATTTCTTTCTTGTTTATAAATAGATATTTTTTAACAGAAGATATATTTTATCCAGTACAGTAAGTCCCCCATATATGAATATTCAAGTTGTGAACTCTCAAAGATGTGAACATGTGTTTGCTTGTCCAATCATGTGTAGTTCATGTATATGGTGTACATTGTCATGGGTGTTCATCCTCTACAAGTGACTATGCTTTTGTGTACTTTACTGTTCAGTACTATATAGAGTACAGTAGCACAATATCTGTATTTCAAGCCCAGGTTGTCTGGAAGCAAGCAGAAAAGTAGTTTGATGTAGCTGGTACTGCTGAGAAGTGCCAAGTGATAACAATGGAAACATAAGTAAAAATAATTGAGAGAGTGGAGTAAGGTGAAAAGATGGAAGATATCACTCATTCCTATAACATGAATCATTCAACCATTGGCACTATTCTAAGCAAGCTGTGAAGTCTACTGTGTCAATGATGTCAACAATAATGTTGAAGAAGTGTGGCAAACTGATGTAGGATATGAAGAAACTTCTCAGTATGTGGATGCAGGATAAACATCAGCATCAAGTCTCTCTCAGCTTAATGCTGATTTAAGAGAAAACTAAAAGCCTTTGTGAAGACTTGAAGAATAAATATGGCAAAGAATCAGAGGGCACATCATCTAATGCCAGCCATAGAGGATTTCATTGGTTCAAGGCTAGAGACAACCTCCACAATGTAAAAGTAACTGTCAAGGCAGTGAGTACAGATACAGTAGCTGCCTGGGAATTTCCTTAAATGCTTCAAGAAATTATTGATGAGGGTGCATATTTATCAGAATACTTTTTAGTGTGGTTGAGGCAGGACATCACTGGTAGAGAATGCCAGACCAACGTTGTATCAGTAAAGAGGAAAAGATGATGACAGACTATAAAGCAGCAAAAGATAGCCTAACTCTGTTGTTTGGCAGCAATCCTTCTGGCAGTATGAAGCTGGAGCCTCTCTTAATTTATCATTCAGAGAACCCAAGAGCCCTTAAATCATAGCCAAAGTCTCTCTTCCTGTTGTGTGCAAGAGTAACCATAAAGCCTGTGTTACACAGGGTATTTTCCAGGACACGTTTTTCCACTACTTTATCCCAGAGGCATGGGAATATTTCTTGGAGAAGGACATCCCATTCAACATTCTTTTCCCACTTGACAATGCTCTGGGCCACTGTCCATTCATACATGACTTTCATCGCAATGTCAAAGTAGAGCATTTGCCACTGAATATTATGTTGCTCATCTAACTTATGGACCAGGGAGTTATAGCGACTTTCAAGAAACATTATTTACCTCACACTTTTTGTCAGGCATTAAAGGC
Source organism: Bos indicus (assembly GCF_029378745.1). Taxonomy (NCBI): domain Eukaryota; kingdom Metazoa; phylum Chordata; class Mammalia; order Artiodactyla; family Bovidae; genus Bos; species Bos indicus. The sequence continues at coordinate 73,820,428 of NC_091789.1, forward strand.
AAGTGACAATCCTGTGAGAATTTTGTAAGAACTATAACATCTATAAGGCCATAAAAAACATTGACTTTGCTTGGTATGAGGTTATAGCCATCACTGTGAATAGGGTGTGGAAGAAACCTTGCCTGCCATTTGTTCATGATTTTCATGGATTTAAAGAAGGTTGATGAGGAATTCAAAGAAGTCTTCAGCAACTTAGTGACCCTCAGCTAGAAGCTGGAGCTAGATCTGCAAGAGGATGACTTCACTGAACTCTGCTGGGCAACACGGGGAGTGAACTAATGAAGTCCTGATGGAATTGGAGACTCAGAGAAAAGATAAAGAGAAACAAGAGGAAGAGGTAACTGAAGAGCCAAAGAGAATTACAATGCAGGAAATGACAAGCGGGTTTCTTTCTTTGAGGAGGCACTGTTAGTTTTTGAAACATAGGACCCTAAAGTAGAATGGAACACGAAGGTTGCAGCAGCCATTCTGAATGCAATCCAGTGTTACTGTGTCAACTATGATGGGAAAAAAAATAAACTATTACCTAGACATCAATGGATTTTTTTTTTTTTTTGAGAGAACAGGTAGAATTTAGTCCAGCTAGGAACCAGAACCTGTGCCATGAACATAAGGCATGAGTGAAATTGCAGCTTGCCCTCCTTCTCCTATTGCTGATGATCCTTCAGCTCTGCCATCCTTCACCACCCTCTCTCCTCCAGTCAGTAACTCTTCTTGCATGCTCACTTGATGCCAGCACCTGTATGCCAGCTGTTGTACTGTAACACTGTACTTTTCAAGGTACTTTACTATAAGATTAAAAATGTTTTTTTGTTGTTGTTGTTTTTTGTGTCTGCTTGTTTTTTCATGCATTATTTGTGTGAAAAGTATTATAAACCTATTACAGTGCAGTACTATATAGCTGATTGTGTTACTTAGGTACCTAGGCTAACTTTGTTGAATTTACAAACAGAACTGGATTTACAAATGTGCTCTCAGAGTGGAACTTGCTCATATGTAGGGGATTTACTAATATCTTAATTTGTTTTCTCAGGAGTGTTTGGTGAGAATAAATTCATATTTCATTATTAAAATGTAAGTCATTCCTGTACTTTTTTGCAAGCTCACCTATGCATTTAAAAAGGATGTTGTTATTTTCCCAGCATTCTAAGTGTACAACAGTAAAAGACTTTTCGTGTTTCTGCCCATAATGCTGGAAATAGAAGTCTCCAGGTTTATATTAAGAATATACACATTAAGATGTTACAGCAAGCTGAGCCAAAATATGTATGAGCCTCTAGGCCACTCTTGTTCCTTTAGGCCAATGCTCAGATTAGGGAAGTCTGAGGTACCTATTCTGTACCTCGCTTTAACTAAGTCTTCTTCTGGAAGCAGAATTTTCTAAGCTGCCCACATTAGCTTTCCCCTGTGATTTACCCAGGTCCAGGGTTTCCCAGTCCTATCTTACCACATCAAAAACTTGCAAAGGAAAAAAGATACTTAAGAAGTCTAGAGGTAAAGTCTAAAGTCTAGAGGTAAAGAAGTCTAGTACCCTAGAGGTACACTAGAGGTAAAGAGGTAAAGGGGTAAAGAGTCACTAGAGGTTAAGAATTGGCCTGCAATGCAGGAGATGTGGATTTGATCCCTGAGTCAAGAAGATTCCCTGGAGAAGACATGGCAACCCAGTCCAATATTCTTGCCTGGGAAATCCCACTGAAAGAGGAGCCTGGTGGTCTATAGTCCATAGGGTTGCAAAGAGATGGACACAACTTAGCAACTAAACTATAACAACAAATTAGTCTAGTACTATTCATATTCTCTTTACTTGATTTAATAAAAGCTCCTCTTCATGAAACTGTACACCTAATTTTATGTCTTTGAGGACTCTATTTTGTCTGAATCATTATCATTATTTCTATTACTTGGGAGTATATTACAGAGGGTGAGTGGATGATAGTAGTAGTGGTAATGGAGAGACTTATGCATATAAATACTCTAAGGATTGTGTGTAACCGACATTAATCTTGTCCTGTAGCTTAGAAAATTTACATGAATAAGCTAAACTACAGTTCACATGGTATCCAAATTCATGGTCCTTGGGACATTTGCAGTATTTCAGCAATCTACATGTGATAGGAGTCTGTAGTCCCCGCCCCCCCCCCCCCCCTCCGCCCGTCCCAGTTGTTTTTCCCTATGTAAGAACATTTTCCTAGATCTAAGATTCACCTTTTTAAAAAATAGGATGGTAGGGTGGGCAAGGCATAATGAGCATATTATTACTTCAGATAAATTGTTCTTATTTCTAGAAATTCCTTGACCACATATTTACCTTTCATCTTTTTTCAAGGTATTGTGTTGCTTTTTATAAAGTTGTGGTTTGTAAGGAAGTTTACTATTTACCATATGATGTAATTTAGATTAAAAATGTCTTCATTGATAAAACATGGGTTTTAAAACTGAATAATTTCCATTTATCACCTCAGCACTCAATAAATTTGTATATTGATTACTTAAAAAGAAGTACATGTAATCCTATTTGCACATGATCTAATAGTTTCTTCACATTTATAAGGAATTTCACAAGTGTTTTGCTAGTGTGTTCACTCCATTCTTATAAAACATGTAATATATTACCATTCTAGCTCTTCAAATGACAGGTAACTTTCTTAAGGTATTTATAAATTATTAAAAATTTGATTCTTCTTTAAAATTTGATAACTCAAATACTCACACTTCAAATTGAGAAGTAGGCAAAACCTGTCTTTGCTTCCACCTTTTCTCTATAATATCTACCCCTCTTAATCTTCTATCCCTTTCATAGTCTTACTGCCTATCTGTTCTCTCCCTCTACCCCTAATCCAATAAAGGGGCTCACCCACTATTGTTAAAATATACTTCAGCATTAAAATTTTCCAGATCATAGGGTAGCAGTGTAAGAAATTATTTCTTTTTCTTTTTTCCTTACTCTAAAGCAAGATGAACAAAGCTGAAGCAAGGCATCAGTCCCACCCTAGACCCAGGTAACAAATATACATCAATGAATACTGAGTATGGATCTTTATCTGTCTGAGGAGGAGGATACCTGGGGCCCTCTTACCAACTTTTTCAGTGACCTTAAGTAATTTCTGGAGATTTCAGACACTCTGAGATTCTAAAGCCTTTAATGGTCTGATTCAATGTCCTTAGCCAAGACTGATGATGATTAGAGATCCGTATTGTCTTAATCATTCTTTAGAATGGGAGTTGGTACTGTATTGTTCAAGCCATCTAAAGACCCTGGACACCTGAATATATTATACCACTATCATCTGGCCATCACAGGAAAGTTACCTCTTCCTGAGCTCCCAAATTATTTATACTTGAGCATACAGTAATGATTGCAGCCATGAAATTAAAAGATGCTTACTCCTTAGAAGGAAAGTTATGACCAACCTAGATAGTATATTGAAAAGCAGAGATATTACTTTGCCAACAAAGGTCTGTCTAGTCAAGGCTATGGTTTTTCCAGTGGTCACGTATGGATGTGAGAGTTGGACTGTGAAGAAAGCTGAGCACCGAAGAATTGATGCTTTTGAACCGTGGTGTTGCAGAAGACTCTCAAGAGTCCCTTGGACTGCAAGGAGATCCAACCAGTCCATCCTAAAGAAGATCAGTCCTGGGTGTTCATTGGAAGGAATGATGCTAAAGCTGAAACTCCAGTACTTTGGCCACCTCATGTGAAGAGTTGACTCATTGGAAAAGACTCGGATGCTGGGAGGGATTTGGGTCAGGAGGAAAAGGGGACGACAGAGGATGAGATGGCTGGATGGCATCACCGACTCGATGGACATGAGCTTGAGTAGACTCCGGGAGTTGGTAGTGGACAGGGAGGCCTGGGGTGCTGTGATTCATGGGGTCACAAAGAGTCAGACATGACTGAGTGACTGAACTGAACTTAACTGATAGAGTAATGAGGGCTTCCCAGGTGGCGCTATTGGTAAAGAAACTGCTTGCCAATAGAGGAGACATAAGACACAGAAGCTTGATCCCTGGGTAGGGAAGATCCCACAGAGAAGGACATGGCATCCAACTCCAGTATTTTTTCCTGGAAAATCCCCATGGGCAGAGAAACCTGGTGGGCTACAATCCATAGCATCACAAAGAGTAGGACATGACTGAAGCAACTTAGCATGCACATACAGTAATGGATTTAATGTACTGTCTTTTTGCCTAGTGGCAGAAAACCACAAATGACTGAAGCTAGCCCTTTATTCATTTTTCATTCATTCATAAAATATTTATTGAGTGCCTACTATGTATCTAGCTTCTTGGAATGTAAATGTGAACAAGTCAGACAAGATCCTGTCCTTCATGGAATTTAGAGTATAGTGGGGAAAGAAAAGCACATTAACAATTAGCATGTAAATATATAATATAATATTATATAGTGATAGGTTGTATGTGGTAAATTAAGTCTGTTTAAGGTGTTATGAGAATGCCAGAAGGGAGCGTGACTATTTTGAGTGGACAGGACATACTGAACATGTTATTTAACTTAATGTAGTTATGGATTTCTATTATTTTCAATACCTTTTGGCACCCAAGACCTAAGTACCTCATTCCTGGTAGCAAATTTGGAATGTGTATCTGCTGCTTCTGCTGTGTATGACCCTTTAGATAGAAGGCACGAGGCAGATAAGAAAGAACATGAGAACCTAATCCCTTGGCCACTGAGGTGGAACTGAGGGCCATATAATGCTTGAAGACATTAGGTTCATGACTTCTTTAAAAATAATAATTATGAAAATGTTACATATAGACAAATGTAAAGATGGAATAATGGTGAAGCCCCCCATACAACCATAACTCAGATTCAACAGTTGTCTTTTTTTTTTTTTTTTTTTGCTAAATTCGCTTTATCTAAACCTTTCTTTGGCTGAAATATTACAAAGTGAAGCCCACACATCACACTTTTCACTGCTACATATTTCTGTATGTATCTCCTTTAAGAATGAGCATTTTCTTACATAATCACTATTAACTTCATCCCTAATAAAATGAAAATTATTTCTTGGTATCATCTATTACCCAGTCCATAATCAGATTTCCCTAATAGTATCTTTTTTTTTTTTTTTAAAGAATATGAATATCACATAGGCACAGAGGCAATATAGGAAAATGCTTATAAATGATGGACTTTGGAGTCAGGTGAGAATAAGGTTTAATCCAGGATTTCTTATTTACAAATGTTGTGAGGTTAACCTCTCTGAAACTAGATTCCTTCTCTGAAAATGAGGCTAATAATACCTCAACACTGTTGTTGAGCTTAAATGAGAGAATATAGTAAATAATTTATTTAGTATCTGATATGAAATTATCATTCAATAAGAGTATTACCATCACTCTGTGTGATATGAGAAAAAAGGAAACAAATACAACCAAAAACAGGAAAATGTGGGCTTTGCTTTTTGTAAGTGATAGTTATTTTTTAAAAAATCTAAAACCTCTGTTTGATGATACAAAACTCATGCTAATTAAGATCATTTTAATAAAATGCTGCAACTTTTGCTTTATCGTCTTCAGTAAAATAATGATTATTCATATTTAATATTCTTATTTGTAAAACAGACTTAACTCTTCTGAAGACTGAATGAGATGACATATGGGAACATATCCAGGATGATGTTCAATATTGTGGGAGCTTAATAAATGTAGATCATATTTGAATTTTAAAAGGCTTTGTAAGATTATTTGATTACTACACAAAGAATTCATGTATTCTGAGTTCTCGTAGTTTATTGCTCATGACATACACATGCAGACTAAATCATGTGAAATGCCAGGCTGGATGAATCACAAGCTGAAATCAAGATTGCCAAGAGAAATATCAACAACATCAGACATGCAGATGATACCACTTTAATGGCAGAAAATAAAGAAGAACTAAAGAGACTCTTGGGCTTGCCAGGTGGCGCCAGTTGTAATGGACATGCCTGCCAATGCAGGAGATGTATGAGAAACAGGTTTGATGCCTGGGTCAGGAAGATCCCTTGGAGGAGGGCATGCAATGCACTCCAGTATTCTTGCCTGGAGAGTCCCATGGACAGAGGAGCCTGTTGGCAACAGTCCATATGGTCTTAAAAAGTCAGACACGACTGAAGGCACTAAGCACAGCACACACAAAGAACCTCTTGAAGAAGGTAAAAGAGGAGAGTGAAAAAGCTGGCTTGAAACTCAACATTAAAAAAACTATGATAATGGCATTCGGTCCTATCACTTCATGGGAAATAGGGAAAAAGTGGAAGCAGTGACAGATTTTATATTCTTGGGCTTCAAAATCACTGCAGATGGTGACTGCAGTCATGAAATTAAAAGATGCTTGCTCCTTAGAAGGAAAGCTATGGCAAACCAAGACAGTGTATTAAAAAGCAGAGACATCACTTTGCCAACAAAGGTCCGTATAGTCAAAGCTATGTTTTTTCCAGTAGTCATGAACATGTACAGGTGTGAGAATTGGACCATGAAGAAGACTGAATGTGCAATAATTGATGCTTTTGAATTATGGTGCTGGAAAAGACTCTTGAGAGTCTGTTGAACTGCAAGGAAATCAAACAAGTCAATCCTAAAGGAAATCAATCCTGACTATTTATTGGAAGGACTGATGCTTAAGCTGAGGCTCTAATACTTTGGCCACCTGATGTGAAGACCCAACTCATTGGAAAATATCCCAGTGCTGGGAAAGATTGAAGGCAAAAGGACAAGAAGGTGGCATAGGAAGAGATGGTCAAATAGCGACTCAGTGGTAATGAATTTGAGCAAACTCCAAGAAATAATGAAGGACATGGGAGCCTGGCGTGCTACAGTCCATGGGATCACAGAGAGTTGGACACAACTTAGAGACTGAACAACAAATACACAAATTAAAATTATTACTGAAATATTGCTAAGGAACAGGTTTATTTAGAAACAGGAGAATTGATTGAATGCTTGTGATTCCTGTTCTAAGTTATATTAAACAATTATCTTCCACAGTATTATACTACTAATGATGATGTTTGTCCAAGTAGAAATTATATTTAAGATTTGAGAATATTGGCCATTATCTCCAGGTGAGTTTGTTAAGCATATCCGGGGTAGCCTCACTAATAAAGGCGCTGATTAACAAATAGGCCTAAGCCATGTATCTCTCAAAGAGTTCTGGCCTGTTTCAGTCTTAACACTCACTTCAGATAAGCATGTTAACTTTACTTTCATATTATTTTATACATTATTTCAACATCCAACTCTGTTTTTGCAGTGCTTGCTTCCATTTCTTATCACTTAGTTCCAGATCTTGCTTTTAACTATCGCTCACAATTCTGACCCATTTGACGCAGACCTTGCCAGGACCAGCTTAAATTTAAAATTATTTTGACCAACATCCTTTTCAATTTACCTCTCTCAAATCAACTTCCTTAGAAGATATGCTCATTATCCCAGGTTTCACATTATTTAGGAATGTGTATAATTCTTTTTTTATCAAGCTAGAGGTAAAACTTGAGGTATATTATTATACCTCAAGATAATATATTATTATCAAATAACTTATCTACTCGATAATAATATTCAAAAATTAATTAGATTCAATTCACTTGCTAGATAAGTTATTCTATTTTAAATTAGAAAAATTAATTTGCAAGCACAAATAGAATGCAATGTTTTCACTTCTTCCAAATATAGGTTCAGTTTTCAGCTGCACCTCATATTTTAATAGTAATGAAAGTAAGTTAATAATCCCTCCCAATTAGCCCTCAAACTATTTCTCCATACTATTCCATAAATTCAGAAAGGAGTATGTCAAGGCTATGTATTGTTACCCTGCATATTTAACTTATATGCAGAGTACATCATGTGAAATGCTGGGCTGGATGAAAAACAAGCTGGAATCAAGATTGCTGGGGAAAATATCAATAACCTCAGATAGGCGGATGACAACACCCTTATGGCAGAAAGTGAAGAGGAACTGAAGATCCTCTTGATGAAAGTGAAAGAGGAGGGTGAAAAAGCTGACTTAAAACTCAACATTCAAAAAACGAATGGCATCTGGTCCCATCATTTCATGGCAAATACATGGGGAAATAATGGAAACAGTGAGAGACTTTATTTTCTTGGGCTCTAAAATCACTGCAGATGGTGAATGCAGACATGAAATTAAAAGACACTTGTTCCTTGGAAGAAAAGCTATGACCAACTTAGCGTGTTAAAAAGCAGAGACATTACTTTGCTGTCAAAGGCCCATCTAGTCAAAGCTATGGTTTTTCCAGTAGTCATGTATGGATGTGAGAGTTGGACTATAAAGAAAGGTGACTGCTGAAGAATTGATGTTTTTTGAACTGTGGTGTTGGAGAAGACCCTGATGCTGGGAAAGATTGAAAGCAGGAGGAGAAGGGGACAACAGAGGATGAGATGGTTGGATGGCATAGCTGACTCCATGGACATGAGTTTAAGCAAGCTCTGGGGGTTGGTGATAGACAGGGAAGCCTGGAGTGCTGCAGTCCATGGGGTTGTAAAGAGTCGGACACAACTGAATAATTGAACTGAACAGAACTTTTCCATACACTGTCCTCATATTTTCCTTTTCCTATACCCTCAGTGTGCTGGTAAATACTTAAAGTGACTCTCTGGTAAAGGGAAATCCTGATTTGTACTGTTTCCTAAATTTCATCATGTTATGACCCCCATCATAGCTAACTTGAAGTTACCAAGTTGTCAGAATTGAGAAAGCATGCATATAATCAGTTGTCCTGAGCAAGTGCTAGTAGATGTCAGCATTAAACTGTTTTTATTCATCCACTTAGAAGAATAATGTGTCTGGTTTTCTTTTTTTTTTTTTTTAATTTTATTTTATTTTTAAACTTTACATAATTGTATTAGTTTTGCCAAATATCAAAATGAATCCACCACAGGTATACATGTGTTCCCCATCCTGAACCCTCCTCCCTCCTCCCTCCCCATACCATCCCTCTGGGTAGTCCCACTGCACTAGCCCCAAGCATCCAGTATCATGCATTGAACCTGGACTGTCATCTTGTTTCATACATGATATTTTACATGTTTCAATGCCATTCTCCCAAATCTTCCCACCTTCTCCCTCTCCCACAGAGTCTATAAGACTGTTCTAATTATCAACTTTCTTTGGATATAATACTTTTGAGGACAAGAAGAAGTATATAAGTGAGTATGGATATAAATGAGTAGGGATATAAAAGACTCTACATTAATACTTAAAACTTAAAGGCATTAAAATGGCAGATCCATTGAAGCTGCTATTTATTCAGTATAGCAGATTCCCCATGTTTTAAAGACACAAATATCTGTGCTTCTGAATTTGCTACATAAGATTTTAACACTAAAGCTTTGGCTGTGAAAAACAAAATAATGGTAGGCTACCATAAGCACCAGCTATGCATAACCTTAGGCTAGATTGCCAGTTGAATATGTTAATGTTAACAAAATGACTCTTAGACTAAATTGCTGAATCCTAATTAGAAATCTGTTAAACTATAGAATCTGCTAACACTGTCAACTTAGATTTTTGGAACCTACAGAAAGAAAGTTCTCATGTATCATACCAGCTCAGGGAAAATTGTTATATAACAGCATAACTCAAACAAGCTCATTACATTTCACTTTCTATGCATTGTATCACCAAATGAATTTGAGGTGATAAAAAAGTAAACTCAGTTACAGTGCTCAAAAAAGGGATGTGACTCTTGACAACATAACACCTATTGTATTGAAGGAACAATATTAACAGTAAAATTTCTCAGGACTTATCAGGTGACTCAGTGGTGACTCCCCACTTCCAGTGCAAGGACATGGGTTTGATCCCTGCTCAGGGAACTAAGATCCCACATGCTTCATGTCTTGGTCAAAATAAATAAATAAATAAATAAATAAATAAATAAATAAAAGGAACAAATTTCCCCAATCAATGTGGTACTGCTGCTGCTGCTGCTGCTAAGTTGCTTCAGTCGTGTCCAACTCTATGCGACCCCATAGACGGCAGCCCACGAGGCTCCCCCGTCCCTGGGATTCTCCAGGCAAGAACACTGGAGTGAGTTGCCATTGCCTTCTCCAATACAGGAAAGTGAAAAGTGAAAGTGAAATTGCTGAGTCTTGTCCCCGACTCTTAGCGACCCCATGGACTGCAGCCCACCAGGCTCCTCCATCCATGGGATTTTCCAGGCAAGAGTACTGGAGTGGGGTGCCATTGCCTTCTCCATCAATGTGGTATACCACATCATTAACAAAAGAAGGAAAAAGATTACATGAGCATCTCAACAGACACAGAAAAGCATTTGATAAAATTCGACATCTATTCATGAAAAAACTCTCATCCAGTGGGATTAGAGGTACTGTATCTCAAAATAATAATGAACATTTATGATAAATCTACAGCTAACATCATACTCAATGGTGAAAAGCTGAAAGTCTTTCCTCTAAAATCAGAAGCAAGACAAGGGCACTCACTCTTTTTACTTCCAAGAAATCAGACAAGAAAAAGAAATAAAAGGCATACATTAACAAGCTGCATTCACCATCTCTTTTGTTAAAATTATTCTCCCTAAAGATTCACAAAGTCATTATAAATTTTCACTTCCACACATGTGTCATTTCACATGTAAAACAAACAACACTTGATTTTCTCTCTAACCTTATTATGCAATGAATGAGCCTTAGGACTTCAGATGTTTACTTTTTGAACATAAAAAAAAATATAGAATTAGCTAAAGGCACTTATTATTGCTACATGTCTACGCAACTCCAACCATTTTAATAAAAAATAGATTTATGTTTGCAACATGATGTGCAAGCTATAAACAACAAAAAAACAGAGACTGTAAAAGTGAATGAGAAAAGCCTATGCAGTATGGAGAATATTAAAGTTACAATTTGCTGAAGCAGGACTGTTTTTCATCCTTTTTTTTCCCCAAGGAATTTACTATTTACTTTACTATTATCAAAGGAATGCATATATCAAAAGGTGTGTATGTGTGTATATATATATATATATACACTTTAAATCTGAAAAAAGAACAGAAAAACATTTTGGAAATGCAATTTTAAGTGTAAAATGTGAAATATAATAGGAAATTATTATTATTTAGGTAAGTGATAAAACTTTCAAAAAGAATGAAATACATAGGAATAAACCTCACCAAGGAGATGAAATATGTATACTCTGAAAACTGTAAAACATCAATGAAGGAATTTGAAAAATATAAAAAGAAATGGAAAGATATTCTTGCATTCTTGGTTTGGAATAATTAATATTGTTAAAATGGTCATACTACGTAAAGCAATCTGCAGATTTAATGTAATCACTATCAAAATACCTACGATGTTTTCCCCAGAACTAGAACAAATAATCCTAATATTTATACGCAACCACAATAGACCCTGAATTGCCTGAACACCCTTGAGAAAAAACAAATTTGGAAGTACCACACTGCCTGACTTTAGGCTACACTACAACACTGCAGTAACCAAAACAGCTTAATACTGTCACAAAAACAGACACCTAGACCAAGGGAACAGAATAGAGAGCTCAGGAGTAAACCTATGCACTTAAGGTCAATTAATTAACATAAAGGGGACAAGAATATACAACAGAGAAGAGACAGTGTCTTAAATAAGTGGTCTTGGGAAAACTGGACAGCTACATGTAAAAGAATGATGTTAGACCATTTCCTCACACCATGTGCAAAAATAAACTCAATGTGGATTAAAGATCTAAATGTAAAACTGGAAACCATAAAAATCTTAAAAAAGAACATCGAGGCAATATTTTTTTGGGTCTGTCTCCTAAGGCAAAAGAAATAAAAGAGAAAAAAGAGAGAGAGAGAGAGACCTAATGGACTATATAGCCTGTTAGGCTCCTCTGTCCATGGTATTCTCTAAGCAAGAATACTGGAGTGGATTGCATGCCCTCCTCCTTGGAATCTTTCCGACCAAGGGATTGAGCCCGGGACCTCCCTGCATCTTCTACATTGCAGGTTCTTTACTGCTGAGCCACCTGGGAAGCCCACAGATTAGTAAATTGGTGCAGCAACTAAGAAAAACTGTATGGAGTTTCTTGTAAAAACTAAAAACAGAACTATTATATCATTCAGCAATTCCACACCTAGGTATATATCCAAAGAAAAGGAAAACATTAATTTGAAAATGCATGCACCCTAATAATTCATAGGAGAATTATTTACAATTGTCAAGATATGGAAACAACCTAAAAGGTCCATCAACAAATGAATGGTAGAAGATATGGTATATCTTCTATGGTATATATATACACATGTATATATATATACAGTGAAATCCTACTCAGCCATAATAGTGAAATTCTGTCATTTGTAATAGTGTGGGTGGAACTAGAGAGTATTATGCTTAGTGAAATAAGTAAGAGAAAGACAAACAGTCTGTGTTACCAGTTATATGTAGAATATAAAAAATAAAATAAACATATATATAACCAAATAGAAACAGACTCACAGATGCAAAAAACAAACTAATGGTTACCAGTGGGGAGAGGCAAAGGGAAGCAGCAAAACAGGGGTATAGGATTAAGAGATACAAACCACTATGCATAAAATAGGTAAGCAACAAAGATATATATTGTACAGCTAAGGGAAATATACCCTTTATTTTATAACTTTAATTGGAGTACAATATATAAAAATATTGAATTACTATGTTGTACACTTGCACCTTATAAATCAACTTTACTTCAATTACAAACAAAATAATAAAAATAAACTTCTTAAGGTAAGCTTATAAAATAATTTTCATACAGCCTGTATAATGGAAGGTGTTTTTATAGAACAGTATAAATGTTTTTAAAATTGGAGAAGGCAATGGCACCCCACTCCAGTACTCTTGCCTGGAAAATCCTATGGACGGAGGAGCCTGGTAGGCTGCAGTCCATGGGGTCGCTGAGGATCAGACACGACTGAGCGACTTCACTTTCAGTTTTCATTTTCATGCATTGGAGAAGGAAATGGCACCCCACTCCAGTGTTCTTGCCTGGAGAATCCCAGGGACGGGGAAGCCTGGTGGGCTGCCATCTATGGGGTCGCACAGAGTCGACTGAAGTGACTTAGCATAAATGTTTTAAAAAGAGTCATGAAAAATTTATTTACCAAGTTAATTTTCTGTGTGTCATTTAGAAATTTTACTCTAATGGGAACAATGATACTCATTTAATTTTGAAAGAAAGATGTGATTAATATAAATTTTTATAAGACATCCAAAATACTTCATATTTTCCTTTGGGTGTAATTGTCAGATTATGACTGCCAAAAGCTACTACTTTTATGGCTGTGATTTCTTGATTTGCCTTAACTCCAACCACACACTTTCTTGATTGTTTATTAAAGCAAATTGGCCTGGCCTGAGTTTATCTTGTTTATAGTCTCTGGGTTTGTTTATTTGTTTGTTTAGCTTGACTTTTAAAAATTAATTAATTTATCTTAATTGGAGGCTAATTACTTTACAATATTGTAGTGGTTTTTGCCATACATTGACATGAATCAGCCATGAGTGTATTTGAATCTGCTCAACTTTGGCCTGCCAACTTAGATCTTAATACTGTTTTCCCAATGTTTTTCCTGCTTTCTGATACTTATCTTCTTTAACTGAGTTCTTGATTTCTATAAACAAGTCTGGCATCTCTAGATCAAGAATTTTGCTGCTGACTTTTGCTACATGTCTGATATGCTTTCTCTAACTGCCTATAATTTAGGCCTCACTGTCTGGTTCTGACTATTGGACATTTTATGTGCACTTAACTTGTTTTATTCACATGGTTTCAAATCATTGGTTCTACCTTGACTTAGACCCAGCCCTTAGATCCATTAACTCACCTTGCCAATCCTTAGTTCTTCAACTTTCATCCACTACCTAGGCCTGGAAATGACATGATGATTAATAGTCACTTTCAAAAGATCATCAACTCTATTTGATCAAAAGTATATCATTTAGTAAATTACTGATCCATTGACCTTAGGTGATTCACTTTGCTTTATTTTCCCTATCCAGAAAAATTGATGGCAAATGATGTGAAAAATGAAATAGATTTTTTTCCTTATTTGATCTACCTGAAAAATAGCCATCTTGGTCCTTTATATTTTTAGTGCAGAGTCATTTTTCAAAAGGTTGTCAAATGACTCCGGATTTTTAAGAACCCTTCCTTTCCTTCTCTGATTCTTCCTGTACTACAAATTCTGGTTTGGGATAATTAGATTTTTTTATTCTTCTTTTATAAAACAGATACCAAAGAATGTATTTGGGTACTTCTTCACACACATTTTGCTTGCTTGGGCAAAAGTATTCGCAAAGTATCTTCCTTATTTTGACCTGAGGACTACTGGTCCATTCAACTCCTCAGATCTTTTAGTTCCACTAAAAGATAAATAATTTCAGATAAAATTATGGGTGTCTGGTTGGATTAAAGGATGAGAACTAGTAAAGGATACTGATTTGATGTTTTCTTCATGGTCCACACTTCATAGTGCTAAATAAATAACTAATCCCTTTCCGGGCAATTTATCCAGGCTACTACTAGCACTCATTACCAAATAAATCACTTTATGGATCATCTCAATGCACATACCACGAAAGTTATTTCCTAGAGTATAACCAGGCCAGCAAGTTCACGGATGATCTATAGGAAATCCATGGTCTCCTCCCACAGCAAATATTATGCAAATTTGTATGTGTGTACATTTCTGGGGAAAGTATCCAAGGCTGTGTCATATTAGCAAAAGCATCCCTAATCCCTCAAATGGTTGAAAAGCACTTTAAAATGTAAAGAAAGGCAATTTAACCTTGATAAAGCAGTATATTTTCTTTCCCATATAAACAGGGTTCAAGCGGCTTCCAGTAGGCGATCAGTATAATTATGCAGGTGTCCTAGATGTTTGGCAAGAGGCAATGCAGGAGGCCTGGGTTCAATCCCTGGGTCAGGAAAATCCCCTGGACAAGGGAATGTCAACCCACTCCAGTATTCTTGCCTCGAGAATCCCATGAACAGAGGAACCTGATGGCTTACAGCCCATGAGGTCACAAAGAGTCAGACATGATTGAGTGACTAACACTTTCACTCTCTTTCTACAGGTAAATTTCAGTATGGAATTAGAGAAAGAAATGAATCAATTTCATAGTCCCATCTAAAGAGAGATATTTATAAGTGGACTTTTTATGGATGTATACACATTGTTGATTTTTTTTTGGTTTTTATTTTTTAGTAGTTTGTGTTGCATAACTGCTAAATTAGATAACTGAGGCTCTGGTCTCTCACTTTTTATGGCATTTATAGTATGACTAAAAGGGAAAACATTCAGAGAAATATCAGGAATACAGTTGTTGACATCAGAAATAGAACTCCACTCTGCAAAAGCTGATCACTCATATTCATAGTTCTAGTTTGCCTAGATCCTCTCACTTCCCATCTCTATATCACTATTTTGATGCTGTACTAGACTATGAATATTTTGTGGACAAAATTCATGTTTTAGTAAATTCTCTGTGGCTGACACATAATAGGAGATAAATAAATGTTTGTGGAATAAAATTGCCTCCATTATTCCCCTTTATACTTAGATCTTAATGTATTGAATCTCAGCCTTTTTCATACATAAGAATTTCATGTATGGCTGGCTAAATACTGGTTGTCAGGCCCGACTCTCAGAGTTTCTAAATCTGTACAAAGAGGCCCCAAAATTGCCTTTCTATAAGTTCCCAAGTAATGATACAAGGAAAGTATACTCAGTTTAAGTAGAAACAAACAGGAATGTTAGTAATATGTCACATCTCAAAAACCACAGTATAACTCATAAATCAGTTTCATTTTGGAAATTTGCTAAGTGAACAAGTTTCATTAATACTTTTTCTATAATATGAAGTACTTTAACATGTAAAATATAAAGTAGAAATTTAATATTCTGGAGAAGTCATTTATAGAATCATTATATCACAGTATATGCTAATGATTCTCAAGGGTTTTCCACTAAATGCTTGCACCAGAGAATTCTTTCCTCTTAAATGTACTTTGACCTGCCCCCACAGTAAGGTGAGAGAAGTTCCTTCAAGGGGCATCTCTTTAACCAAAATACTAAGAACAAGACTCATTGAAATCCATTGAGAACATATAAATTTAATATTTCACTTTCATTTTTATTTCCTTCATGCTTTGAATTAAGAGAGTTTAAAAGGACAACACTTAATGTTCTCATCAATTTTTGGTGTACAACTTTGGTTGGAGATGCCCATAAGCTACAAAATGCTTAAAAGTTGCACAGCAAAAAATGAAAGAGACAAAGAGCTTAAGTAATCTAGAAACAAAGCATTGAACTTCAGATTAATGATAATCAGCTCAACCAGAAAAATTAACCTGATTTTAAATAGCTTAGACATTAGTTCTTCTAACCTAGCAAGTCATATTGTTTAGAGCTGTATTCTGGACTTAAATAGGCAGGTTTCACATATATCAATGAATGGTTGCTTTCTTTAAAACAAATTGGCAGATGAATTGCTTACTAGTAAGAAAAGTTGAAACACGATAAATGAAAGTTAAAAGCATTTTCTTTGGTGTGTGCAACCCTATACTGACCAAAATGCACCAAGAAGATGTTTTTAATTAATTTGTTCTTTATTGAAGGATAATTGCTTTACAGAATTTTGCTGTTTTCTTTCAAAATATGCTACCTATTGAAGAATAGTAGATTATTTGCCTTTTATTAGTGGTATTCCAATCTAGAGCTTTCTTCCCATTCAATTCCACTAAACCAAACCCTAAAGGACCAAATCTACCTTTAAGGTCTTTTATTTATTTAATTTATTTTTTAATATAAATTTATTTATTTTAATTGGAGGTTAATTATTTTACAATATTTTATTGGTTTTGCCATACACAACATGAATCCACCACAGGTATACATGTGTTCCCCATCTTGAACCCCCCACCCTCCTCCGTCCCCATACCATCCCTCTGGGTCATTTCAGTGCACCAGCCCCAAGCATCCAGTATCATGCATTGAACCTGGACTGGCAACTCATTTCATATATGATATTATACATGTTCTTAATTCCTATATGACATGATCGAAATGTCAGTTAAGTCTATACTGGAATGAACTTTAGTAGTCACTTATTGCAGATTATTCTTCATTCCTGACTGATATTCATTATGCAAGAATATTCACAATGATTGAGATCTTTGTCTTTACAAAGCAGTCCCTATCATTTTTGAATGCTTGAATGTTAAGCTGAAAATTGTCTCCCTGTAAGTTGTCGAGACCAGCTTGACAAGCAGGGTTTCCAAAAGCAAGATACGGTGAGAGAATGAGAAACAAGAAACAAGAATTTAGAGAAAAGCGAGGATCAGGGGACCAACACCGCTCCAAGGTGAAGGTGCCAAAACTGAATCCAAGCCAGCTTTATTATACTTTCAACCATGAATGAAAGAATATGTGGTGAGTTAAATTATAACTCATGTGGCCTTCAGGGCCAAAGAACAAAATGATTGTTAACCGTTGAGTAGTTAAGAAACGATCATCATGGTCAACAAAAGAGTCTGAAATGTAGTACTTGGATGCAATCTCAAAAACGATAGAATGATCTCTATTCATTTCCAAGGCAAAAGATTCAATATCACAGTAATCCAAGCATATGCCCCAACCAGTAATGCTGAAGAAGCTGAAGTTGAACGGTTCTGTGAAGACCTACAAGACCTTTTAGAACTAACACCCAAAAAAAGATGTCCTTTTCATTATAGGGAACTGGAATGCAAAAGCAGGAAGTCAAGAAACACCTGGGGTAACAGGCAAATTTGGCCTTGGAATATGGAATGAAGCAGGGCAAAGGCTAATAGAGTCTTACCAAGAGAATGCACCTGTCATAGCAAACACCCTCTTCCAACAACACAAGAGAAGACTCTACACATGGACATCACCAAACGGTCAACACTGAAATCAGACTGATTATATTCTTTGTGGCCAAAAATGGAGAAGCTCTATACAGTTAGCAAAAACAAGACCGGGAGCTGACTGTGGCTCAGATCATGAACTTCTTATTGCCAAATTCAGACTTAAATTGAAGAAAGTATTAGGGAAAACCACTAGACCATTCAGGTATGACCTAAATCAAATCCCTTATGATTATACAGTGGAAGTGAGAAATAGATTTAAGGGCCTAGATCTGATAGATAGAGTGCCTGATGAACTATGGATGGAGGTTCATGACAATGTACAGGAGACAGGGATCAAGACCATCCCCATGGAAAAGAAATGCAAAAAAGCAAAATGGCTGTCTGGGGAGGCCTTACAAATAGCAGTGAAAAGAAGGGAGGCGAAAAGCAAAGGAGAAAAGGAAAAATGTAAGCATCTGAATGCAGAGTTCCAAAGAAGAGCAAGGAGAGATAAGAAAACCTTCCTCAGTGGTCAATGCAAAGAAATAGAGGGAAACAACAGAATAGGAAAGACTAGAGATCTCTTCAAGAAAATTAGAGATATCAAGGGAACATTTCATGCAAAGATGGGCTCGATAAAGGATAGAAATGGTATGGACCTAACAGAAGCAGAAGATATGTGGCAAGAATACACAGAAGAACTGTACAAAAAAGACCTTCACGAGGAAGATAATCACAATGGTGTGATCACTCACCTAGAGCCAGACATCCTGGAGTGTGAAGTCAGGTGGACCTTAGGAAGCATCACTAAGAACAAAGCTAGTGGAGGTGATGGAATTCCAGTTGAGCTATTTGAAATCCTAAAAGATGATGCTGTGAAAATGCTGCACTCAATATGCCAGCAAATTTGGAAAACTCAGCAGTGGCCACAGGACTGGAAAAGGTCAGTTTTCATTCCAATCCCAAAGAAAGGCAATGCCAAAGAATGCTCAAACTACTGCACAATCGCACTCATCTCAAACGCTAGTAAAGTAATGCTCAAAATTCTATAAGCCAGGCTTCAGCAATACATGACCCATGAACTCCCAGATGTTCAAGCTGGTTTTAGAAAAGGCAGAGGAACCAGAGACCAAGTTGCCAACATCCGCTGGATCATTGAAAAAGCAAGAGAGTTCCAGAAAAACATCTATTTCTGTTTAATTGACTATGCCAAAGCCTTTGACTGTGTGGATCACAATAAACTGTGGAACATTCTGAAAGAGATGGGAATACCAGACCACCTGACCTGCCTCTTGAGAAACCTGTATGCAGGTCAGGAAGCAACAGTTAGAACTGAACATGGAACAACAGACTGGTTCCAAATAGGAAAAGGAGTACGTCAAGGCTGTATATTGTCACCCTGCTTATTTAACTTATATGCAGAGTACATCATGAGAAATGCTGGGCTGGCAGAAGTACAAGCTGGAATCAAGATTGCTGGGAGAAATATCAATAACCTCAGATATGCAAATGACACCACCCTTATGGAAGATAGTGAAGAGGAACTAAAAAGCCTCATGATGAAAGTGAAAGAGGAGAGTGAAAAAGTTGGCTTAAAGCTCAACATTCAGAAAACTAAGATCATGGCATCTAGCCCCATCACTTCATGGGAAATAGATGGGGAAACAGTGGAAACAGTGTCAGACTTTATTTTGGGGCTCTAAAATCACTGCAGATGGTGATGGCAGCCATGAAATTAAAAGATGCTTACTCCTCGGAAGAGTTATGACCAACCTAGATAGCATATTCAAAAGCAGAGACATTACTTTGCCAACAAAGGTTCGTCTAGTCAAGGCAATGGTTTTTCCTGTGGTCATGTATGGATGTGAGAGTTGGACTGTGAAGAAAGCTGAGCACCGAAGAATTGATGCATTTGAACTGTGGTGTTGGAGAAGACTCTTAAGAGTCCCTGGGACTGCAAGGAGATCCAACCAGTCCATTCTAAAGGAGATCAGTCCTGGGTGTTCATTGGAAGGACTGATTCTGAGGCTGAAACTCCAATACTTTGGACACCTCATGCGAAGAGTTGACTCATTGGAAAAGGCTCTGATGCTGGGAAGGATTGGGGGAAGGAGGAGAAGGGGACGACAGAGGATGAGATGGCTGGATGGCATCACCGACTTGATGGACATGAGTTTGAGTGAACTCTGGGAGTTGGTGATGGACAGGGAGGCCTGGTGTGCTGCACTTCATGGGGTCACAAAGAGTCGGAAACGACTGAGTGACTAAACTGAACTGAATCAATAACAAATCAGTAACTAAGACTAATATTCTTATCTATAGATTTTCCACCATATATGTAAACATGTGACTCTGAGACGCCAGTTGAGAAACAGTCTGGGGTCGATTTTCCAACCCCAGGATCATATCTTGTTTTCAAGATTATGAACTGTTCCCTCTGGACTTGTTCCAAGTCTCATGCCTTATAACATTCAGTTTATCAAGAATTATACATTTCTTTTGCAGCACTTGCCGAGACCTGCTTTTGTTTTATTCTTCCTGTCTCCTACAGTTATTTATCTTTGTGGTCTTGGTTTTGCATTCTGGAGAACCACGCAATAAGTCACATGTGTCTTTTCCCCAGGGTAGTTCAGTTAAGTTCAGTCACTCAGTCGTATTTGGCTTTTCACGACCCCATGGACTGCAGCACCCCAGGCTTCCCTGCCTCTCACCAACTTCTGGAGCTTGCTCAAACTCATGTCCATCATGTCAGTTATACCATCTAACCATCTCATCCTCTGTCGTCTCCTCTCCTCTCACCTTCAATCTTTCCCAGCATCAGGGTCTTTTCCAATGACTCAGTTCTTTGCATCAGGTGGCCAAAGTATTGGAGTTTCAGCTTTAGCAACAGTCCTTCTGATGAATATTCAGGATTAATTTCCTTTAGGGTTGACCGGTTGGATCTCCTTGCACTCCAAGGGACTCTCAAGAGTCTTCTCTAACACCACAGTTCAAAAGCATCAATTCTTCGGCACTCAGCTTTCTTCACAGTCCAACTCTCACATCCATACATGACTACTGGAAAAACCATAGCTTTGACTAGACAGATATTTGTTGGAAAAATAATACCTCTACTTTGTAATATGCTGTCTAGATTGGTCATAGCTTTTCTTCCAAGGAGCAAGCATCTTTTAATTTCATGGCTGCAGTCACCTTTGGCAGAAAATAAAGTCTCTTACTGTTTCCATTATTTCTGCATCTATTTGCCATGAAGTGATGGGACCAGATGCCATGATCTTAGTTTTCTGAATGTTGAGTTTTAAACCAACATTTTCATTCTCCTCTTTCACTTTCATCAAGAGGCTCTTAAGTTCTTCTTCGCTTTCTGCCATAAGGGTTTGTCATCTGTGTATCTGAGGTTATTGATATTTTTACTGGCAATCTTGATTCCAGCTTGTGCTTCAGCCAGCCTGGCATTTTGCATGATGTACTCCGCATATAAGTTAAATAAGCAGGGTGACAAAATATAGCCTTCACATACTACTTTCTAGATTTGGAACCAGTCTGTTGTTCCATATCCAGTTCGAACTGTTGCTTCTTGACCTGCATACAGATTTCTCAGGAGGCAGGTCAGGTGGTCTGGTATTCCCCCTTTCTTTAAGAATTTTCCACAGTTTCTTGTGATCCACATAGTCAAAGGCTTTGATATAGTCATTAAAGCAGAAGTAGATGTTTTTCTGGAATTCTCTTGCTTTTTCGATCATCCAACAGATGTTGGCAATTTGGTCTCTGGTTCCTCTGACTTTTGTAAATCCAACTTGAACTTCTGGAAGTTCATGGGTCACCTACTGTTGAAGCCTAGCTTGGAGAAATTTGAGCATTACTTTGCTAGTGTGTGAGATGAGTGCCATTATGTGGTACTTTGAACATTCTTTGGCATTGTGAACATTCTTTGGCACTGCCTTTCTTTGGGGTTGGAATGAAAGTTGACCATTTCCAGTCCTGTGGCCACTGCTGAGTTTTCCAAACTTTCTGGCATATTGACTGCAGCACTTTCACTGCATCATCTTTTAGAATTTGAAATAGCTCAGCTGGAATTCTATCACCTCCACTAGCTTTGTTCATAGTTATGCTTCCTAAGAACCGCTTGACTTCACATTCCAGGATGTCTGGCTCTAGGTGAGTGATCGTGGTTATCTGGGTCATGCAGATTTTTTTTTTTTTGTACAGTTCTTCTGTGTATTGTTGCCACCTCTTAATATCTTCTGCTTCTTTTAGGTGCATACCATTTCTGTCCTTTATTGAGCCCATCTTTGCATGAAATGTTCCCTTGGTATCTCTACATTTCTTGAAGAGACCTCTAGTCTTTCCCATTCTGTTGTTTTCCTCTATTTCTTTGCATTGATCACTAAGGAGGGCTTTCTTATCTCTCCTTGCTATTCCTTGGAACTCTGCATTCAAATGGGTATATTTTTCCTTTTCTCCTTTGCCTTTAGCTTCTCTTCTTTCATCAACTATTTGTAAGGCCTCCTCAAACAACCATTTTCCCTTCTTGCATTTCTTTTTCTTGGGGATGGTCTTGATCTCTGCCTCCTCTAAATGTCACAAACCTCCATCCACAGTTCTTCAGGCATTCTGTCTATCAGTAGTCTTTCAAATATTTGAAGATACATTCTCTCCAGATCTTGCTGTCTTTACATTAAGCAATTTCAACTTCTGGAGCCTTGCCCCATATCATATTTTTTTAGGTGCCTCATCATTCTTGATTTCTCTTATATAGATGCAGCCATCTGTGAATATTTCCTTTAAAATAAGAAGTAATCAACTGAACAGAGTAAATGTGGTCTGATCAAGGTACAGGATACCTTAGTAGTTTTCTTGCTTTATATGATTTTTCATAATGCAGTTTGTCTCAATTATCTTGTTTATGATCTATGGTATACTAGAAAATATTGGATTTATAATATTTTGAAATAAAGCATTTCCTGCCTTAAGTATTTATTGCTCATCATTTACTTCCATAACTGACTTTCACAAACATAAATGAAATACTTACTGTTGATCCCTGTCAAACTTGATCTTGTTCCATTTGTATGTTGGGTCTTTTGAGATCTTTGAAATCTCGGTTAATATATATGCTTCAAATATTCCTCCTAGATTGCTTTCACATACACATTCAATGAACATTTAATTAATATATTGTGAACAGAGTAGGTACAGATGCATAAGTCATGATACTAGAAACATCTCTGATTTCTCAATGTTTATTACTTTAGCCTAGATTGAATCACACAATCTATACTTTCCTATATTCACTCATTCAAAAAGGCTCATTGAATGCTTACTACATGCCAGGTGTCATTCTAGGTACTGGGGCTATAACAGTAAATAAAAAAGATAAAATCCCTACCCCCTTGGGGAAGAGCAGAATAAGCATGCAAGCAAATTACATGATTTCTTATAGTGATGTTAAAAAATAAATAAAGCACACCAGGAGGATAAAGGAGAGAGACTGATTTGGGGATACTATTTTAAGTATATTGGTCCCCGAAGACACATCTGAGGAGGCAAATTTTAGCAGACACTCTGGGTGAAGAAATGTGCTATGTGGAGATCTGAGGGAAGAGTTTTCCAAGAAGGCACAAATGTAACATATATAAAGACAGAACAGGCTTCCCAGAAAGAAGTGTGATGGAGGCAAAGGCTTAGTTACAACATAATGAACTAAGGCAGAAAAAAGTGGTGACAGTTAAGTAGTAACAATGATTTAGAACTTTATTTTTACTCTAATGGGAAACATTTGGAGGGTTTTAAACTGGGAAATGATATGATCTGATTCAACGTTTTAAAGAATGTTTTAACTGATGTTAAGAGAAAGTATTAAAGAAGGACAATAGAAGATTATAGGAAATCATGTAAGATGCTTTTGTATTGTATTATTCAAGCTAGAAGTGATAGTGTATTTTGTATAGTAGGAAAAAGGAAGTAAAGAGTGCTCACATTTGGAGCATATTTTGAAGGTACAGCATACAGAATTTACTAGTGTCTTGGATATGAAGTGTGAGGGGAAAAGAAGAATGATTACCAAAAAACTACCTCATTTTGTACTCTGGTTTATTAATTTTTCAAGGGTAAGGAAGCTGCCACTTTTCTCTCAAATCACTTCAGTTCAAGGTATGCAGTAGATACTTAATGAGTATGTTAACTTGCTATAGGTAGCTCGTCTCTAAATTTTCCACTTCCACTCTTATTATTCCTTCTTTGAAATATCTCAACTTCAGTTATTTCTCTTCATTTATGCTCTTAACATCCTGATCTAGACTCAAGTCATACAGAACCTGGATTACCACTACAACTATCTAACTGATCTCTGTCACAATCAGCTACCCCCAATCTGATTCAAACAGCAAATTGATGACTGACAGATCACTTGAAAAATCTTCTTTCAGTCATTCTTTCAAAAACTGCTTACTGATTTGTCTACTTTGTGTCCAGGACTCTTCTAGATGCCAGGGATATAATAATAAAACAGACAAAAATGCTCACCCTTGTAAAGCCTATATTTGCAATAAATATATAGAGAGTATGTAGCAATAAGTGCTATAAAGAAAAATTTAAAAAGGAAGGGGTATAGTTAGGTATAGGGAGTGTGGAAAAGATAACAATTTGAAAAATGTTGATGTGTAACCTCTTTAGATTTTAAAAAAGTTACATATAATTAATGCATTTTAAAGAGGTTACATTTGAGCAGAGATGTGAATCAAGTAAGGAACTAAGTCCTAAAAAGATCAGAGGGAACAATAGTACAAGGGCTCTGATGAGGTCAGGAGCTTAATTTGTGTGAGAAATGGAGAATAGGCTGTGTGACTAGAAATTGAGTTAGTGGTAGAGTGGCAGGAAAGGAGGCCAGAGAGATGGGAAAAGCCAGATCATTTAAGACCTTGGGGTTAATTTGTATTGTGTAGCATATGTGAATGAAGGCCATTGGATAATCTGGAGCTGGTCATGATCTGATTTTTGTTTTTAAAAACACTTAAACTGCTCTATAGATTGGCTGTAAAAGTTTGAGGTACCTTGCCCTAAGGCCCTTAACAGCTTTTAATAAGAACAAAGTTCGCTGCCTACATTCAAAGGCTTTAGTATCAATCTACCTTATCGCCCACTGGTTCCCAAAATATGCACTCTGTTTGTTAGGCTGATTTCATCATGGACCTCCTGTATATATATACTTTCCTACTTTTGCCTATCTTCCCCTTTAAGACAATGTGTATATATATATATATACTTTCCTACTTTTGCCTATCTTCCCTTTTAAGACAATGTTTTCCATCCTTTTGAATCCTTTCCACCATTCAACAATCAGCTTACTTTTCAATACAACAGAATTCTTCCACAACTATCCTCACCTCACTGATGCTTTCAGTCATTGAATGACGTAACTCCTGTCTGTCTTTTATGACTGAACACATGGTCATGTACTTTATTGTATTGTTGTGAAAGCTTAATGTGTGCTAGTCATACTGTATCTATGAATGGTAAGTTCTATAATGGCAGAAGATCAATGAATTCTGTATATCTAGTGGCAATATCGCTCAGCATATTTTGGGAGTGTATCAAGTGTGTTAACAGGTAACATATAGCTTGAGGGTTTTTTTTTTTTTTTTTTTTTTCTGTTATGGTATAATGGTGATTACTCAAACTTCCAACAAAACAGATATTAAGGTTAGGTGAACAGAAACGATAATTTTAATTTCTTCAGTTGTCAGAAACAATGGGAGACATAAACCAATACACTCACTCTTAGGCTTGTTTCAACAATACACAAACTCTAAAGGCTCAATGGACACCTTGATTTCAGTAACATTTGTCTGATGTTCAATACATTTGTCAATTGAACACGGACCACAATATATATATATATATATATATATATATATTATATATATATATATATATTTCTGTATGTGATCACTTGATTTTGGCAGTATGCAACAATTCTGCTGCAAGCGAATCTCAACTTGGAAGACCAGGCAGGACCTGCTCAAATGGCTGGCATATAACTACTATAGTCACAGGGATGCTGGGCGTTCACTTCTACTCAGGAAGCTATAGGTACTGAGAGACCTGGCTTCGGATGTAGCTGATATGTGCCGGGAGAGGCAGCCCCATTGCAGGCAGCTATCTCTCCTCCCCTATACCCACTCTTGGGTCCTGGGCTGAGGCCAGGGACTGTCCGGAGCTGATCTCGGGCTCCCATTGGCCGCTGTCTTTTGTGACGTCACGATCATGATGAGAATTGATGATCGGACACGCTGATTTCATTGTCTGAGGAGGCAGTGAAGACCCAGGAAAAATCTCGCTGAATACGCCTGCCCCAGAACTGCCTTGATCTAGGATCTTCTTTCCTTCCTGTGACCGCACCACGCCCGAGGTAAGCACCCTGCATGTGTGGGTGTGAAAGGTGAAGGAGGGCGAACAAGGCGCCGAGCTAATGCTCTGCCCAGTGCCAGGCACGGAGGTTCAGCGGCCTAAAAAGGCTGCCAACAGACTGGTGCGGCTTTTGGGGGAACCAACTGCTTCTACCTTCCAAGTGAAGCCTAGAGGCAGCATGAGGTTAAAAACGAGCTGATGAAAGGGATACAGTAGACACTGGCAGAGAGCGAAGGATTTTGCTTCTAGACAGGGCGACGTTTGGGACACGCTTCTGGCCCCAGAGTAAGAGGAAGTGGCGCCTCTGTCTCGGAAGAAAGGAAAGAGGTGAATTCTACCACTTCTAGATTTCACTGGATTGTAGATTTCGCACAGCCCTACTCGAACGCGCAGAAGGTGCCGCGCCTGCGCAATAATAACCTTTGTGGGGCGGGAGCTGGGGTGTGGGTGGGTGAGGAGTTCCTGGCTAGGAGAATAGGCTTAGAATTTGCGCATGCTCTTTTTCCTTTATCTGAAGGGGGTGGGGCTGAGGTCTGTCTGAGCAGAATTTGGGAAGGATTGGTAAACTGGCCTTGTAATGCTTCAAGCGCTAATTGATGGAAAGAATCTACCAGTTACTTTGAAAGAGCATATCCAGCCCCAAGTGGGCCTGAGAATTTTAGGAAGGCAAATTCTTAATCTTCACTTATCGGATTTAGAATAATGGAAAGAACTCGGAGAGGAGTTTGGAATAGAAATTATTGAGATGAGAAACTATTTGGAGAAAACACTATTCAAGTGAATCCAACTTTTAGTTTTCAAGGAACTCTGATTAGGTGTGCCACTCAGTGATGTTTGACACTTAAACTGTTTGGAGAGACTCAAAGTGAAAAAAAAAAAAAAAAATCCTTACCTGTCTTCTTTTTCCTTCTTGAAAAAGCCTCTTATAAAGCTTTGGTCTCTGTTTCAGGCTTGGTGCTAAGTCCTTTTCCCTTCTTCCTTTGTGCGGCTTTTAGAACCAAGGTCAAATCTTATTTTGAGAGACCCCTGTTCAACTTCCCTTCATTGGGAGGGACTATATTACTGGGCAAACATGAGGAACAATCCTGCCTATCTGCCCTTGTTCTTTCCTTGGTAGATAAATTGTATAGTATTGTTAATAATTCTGCTCCAGGGTCTGATCATGAACTCTTAACTATTTTATAAAGAAATCTGGATTTTTACCCCATTTCTCATAGTTAAAGGGTTATTAAGTCCTGGTGAGTTTTCCTTTGAAAGCCTCTTCTACCATTTTCCCCTTAGTTTGCAGTCTAAATTCTCATCACTGTCCATCCAGTCACTTCAGGAGCCTCCCAGCCAGCCTTCTAATTCATCCTGACAGTCTAATGGCTTAAGCACTTCCTTCAACAAATCATTTTTCTTCACCAAAATATTATTGGCTCCTTATTTTCTATTGTTCATAGCCCAGGTATACTTGGATTGCAAAGAGCTTCCTAAACTTACTTAATTGTACCACAGGAACATGATCTTTATTTCTCAGTGCACAACTCTCCCTAATGACCCCTGAACAATCTACCTACAGAACTTCACTCCTTGTACCACTACCACTCCCTTCACCTAGGATGCTCTCTCTTTGTCTAATCAAATCTTACCCACTTTGAAAGCTCAACTTAAGTTACACCTCTCATAAGTACCTCCTAAGTATAATCCAACTCTTATTAAGCTCAACTTTTCTAGAACTCCTGTGTCAGTTCTTACATTTGCCACTTTTCTTATAGCCTGCATTAATTTTTGACTGTGTGTGTGTGCTAGACAAAATTCCTCAACTGGATTTTAAATCTGTTCTTAAGAGTTGGTACCATGCCATCTACCATATATTTTTTTATCCAAAGTACCTGGATGACTATTTGAAATATCTATTGCTATATGGTCTTTGTTTTCCACTTTCTTGGGAAATGAAGTAATATAGTTATAAAGAACTGTGTATACATGGGAACTTATTCATCATTGGTCAAGCAAGGGACCCTTCAGTGGCTGAATAAACCTCAATATGAGTCAAAGAAAATGCAATACATATATCTCTATATATTGGGTGGCTTGTGAATATATTTTGTCCTCATAAACAAGACCAAAGGAACATTATCCCAGAAGTGGTTCTGTCTGTAATTTTCTCAGTTTGAAAAGTACTAAGACATTTTCCTATTTCTGTTTTTCTCTTTGATAACATTGCTTTATGCAGTTCTCTTAAATATACCAATTATTCACTCTTTTTATTGCAAGATTTCTTGCATTTGCTGCTTTACATTGACTGTCACTGATAGTTTTCATCTTGAATCAGAGCTAATCATTGTGATGGTTTCCATAATTGCTATTTTATAACATTTCAACTGTCACTTTCCTACTCCTTGGGCTTCAAACTGCATTGTTTCATGGACCTCAATTTTATTTGAATGAAAGTGATTGTGGTTTAATACGGAGGTTTTCTATAGATTTTGCTTTGTTACTTCACTTTGAGGCACCATCCCAATATCATATCAATGTTTGAGGTTGAGGAACATGCATGAAATGCAGCTCAAAGGGTATTATTATAACTTGTAAACTTGAAAATTATTGTCAAGTAAACTATGAATATTAAAAAAATATTTAATTAATTCTGCTTTTTGAAAATTCTACTCCCAGAAGGAATTATGTTTTTTTTGTAGTAATGTATTTTTTATGTTTTTATGTATTTTTGTGATCCCCAACAGGATAAAAATAATTGAATTGTTTATTTTGATTTTACTGTAGAGTCTGATAAACATGAAACTAGTGGTGTCTGAATACACTACATCTAGCATAGTGATTTGGAAGTAAACTGTGAAAATTCTAGAGAGATATGTTCTGCATTCAAAGGGAACTGGAGAGGTTAGTATATTCAAAAACTATCACCAACAACTGGGACCTTTCTAGCCTGCATAAAATTTCAAGACAATACACTGAAACCTGTCTATGCAAATGGAATCATTTTTGTGCCCACAAGTAGCCAAATTGCCTGGATTAACCAGAGATCCAAGTACATAGCAGCTGAACAATTAACATTATACTGTGTCAGTCAAATGCTATTTTGTGCCAATCAGATGCTATAAGTTACATTTGACATCTGTAAAGAAATTTACAACAGCAGCTGTCTTACCTTCTTGATCCCCTATCATTTTGCATGAGATTTATCTCCAACTGGGTTGATACTTAGAATCTTTAAATGTGTTATTTTTTAGAGAGGCAAAAATTGAGGAAAATATTTTCTTAGCTTCTCTTCCCTTGGAACTGGGGGAAATTTGCTTTAAGGTTCTTAAAACATCCATGGAAACATGTAACTTACATGCCCTGTGTAGGCACTTTTCTCAAGCAGACAAGCATTTGTGTATTGTGCTTGCCCCAAATCATACAAGTAGTAAGTGGCAGAGCCAGTATTTCAAAGCAAGCATCATTCTAGAGGCTTCACTCTTAACTACTAGGTTCTAGATTGGAGAGCTAGAGCGAGGCCGATCTTCATTTATTGTTTTAAAACATTGTGTGTGTAAAATTTCTCCAGACTTATCTCTATTTATGATTCTGTAATGCCTGTGACATATTCCTTTCTCTCTCAGTGGAAATGAAACTTTTTTAACAGATAGGCCAAGTTTTAGGAGAAGGGATCTTTGTTTTGACTCCAGTGGCTTCAATGGCAGAAGGCATATAGACCCATACATTATTTTTCCTACTGTCAAGTACCAAGCACTAGTGAAAGTATTTCTTCACAGAGTTTTGTGAAAGGACAGATTGAGGTGTTTCATCCTACAATAATACATTGCTTTATATATTATACTTTCTTATTTGGTTAGCTTGGTCTACTTATTGTGTCTTTTATGGATAAAATTTGTTGTTGTTTAGTCACTAAGTCATGTCTGACTCTGCAATCCCATGGACTGCAGGACACCAGATTTCCCTGTCCTTCACTATCTCCTGGAGTTTGCTTAAACTCATGTCCATTGAGTCAGTGATGCCATCTAACCATCTCGTCCTCTGTCTCCCCTTCTCTTGCCCTCAGTCTTTCCCAGCAGCAGGGTATTTTTCAATGAGTCAGCTCTTCACAACAGGTGGCCAAAATATTGGAGCTTCAGCTTCAGCACCATTCCTTCCAATGAATATTCAGGATTGATTTCCTTTAGGATTGACTGGTCTGATCTCCTTGTTGTCCAAGGGACTCTCAAGAGTCTTATACAGCACCACAGTTTGAAAGAATTAATTCTTTGGTGCTCAGCCTTCTTTGTAGTCTAACTCTCACATCCATACATGACTACTGGAAAAACCATAGCTTTGATATACAGACCTTTGTCAGCAAAGTGATGTCTCTGATTTTTGATACAGTGTCTAGATTTGTCATAGTTATTTTTCCAAGGAGCAAGTGTCTTTTAATTCTGTGGTTACAGTCTCCATCCACATTGATTTTGGAGCCCAAGAAAATTAAAAATCTGAGACTGTTTCCACATTTTTCCCCATCCATTTGCCATGAAGTGATGGGGCCAGGTACCATGATCTTCGTTTTTTGAATGTTGAGTTTTAAACCAGCTTTTTCACTCTTATCTTTCACTTTCATCAAGAGGCTTTTTAGTTCTTCTTCACTTTATGCCATTAAAGTGGTATCATCTGCATATCTGAGGTTGTTGATATTTCTCCCCACAATCTCAATTCCAGCTTGTTCTTTATTCAGCCTCGCATTTCGCATGATGTACCCTGCACATCAGTTAAATAAGCAGGGTGACAATATACACCCTTCATCAAGGGTGTATATTTCCCAGAATACATCCTTTCCCAATTTTGAACCAGTTCATTTTTTCATGTCCAGTTCTAACTGTTGCTTCCTGACCTGCAAACAGGTTTCTCAAGGAGGCAGGTAATGTTGTTTGGTATTCCCATCTCATTAAGAATATTCTGCAGTTTGTTGTGATCCACACAGTCAAAGGCTCTAGTATAGTCAATGAAGCAGAAGTAGATTTTTTTTTGTTGGGATTCCCTTGCTTTTTCTATGATCCAGTGTATGTTGGCAATTTGATCTCTGGTTTCTCTGCCTTTTCTAAATCCAGCTTGTACATCTGGAAGTTCACAGTTCACATATTGCTGAAACCTAGCTTGAAGGATTTTGACTATTACCTTGCTAACGTGTGAAATGAGTGCAATTATATGGTAATTTGAATATTCTTTGGCGTTGCCTTTCTTTGGGATTGGAATGAAAACTGAACTTTCCCAGGCCTGTGGCCACTGCAAGTTTTCCAAAATTGCTGGCATAAAGAGTGCAACACTATAACAGCATCATCTTTTAGGATTTGAAATAGCCCAGCTGGAATTCCATCACCTCCACTGGCTTTGTTTGTAGTAAAGGTTCCTAAGTCCCCCCTGACTTCACACTCCAGCATGTCTGGCTCTTGGTGAGTGACCACACCATCGTGGTTATCTGGGTCATGCAGATCTTTTTTTGTAAAGTTCGTCTGTGTGTTCTTGCCACCTTTTCTTAATCTCTTCTGTTTCTGTTAGGTCCTTGCGTTTTTGTCCTTTGCCTATCTTTACATGAAATATTTCCTTGGTATTTCCGGTTTTCTTAAAGAGATCTCCAGTCTTTCCTATTTTATTGTATTCTTCTCTTTCTCTCACTGTTCACTTAAGAAGGCTGTCTAATCTCTCCTTGCTATTCTCTGGAACTCTGCATTCAATTGGGAATACATTTCCCTTTCTCCACAGTATGAAATGGATGAAATAGCTATGCCAATTAGGAGAGTAATTTTCTGAGACTCATTCTCTGAGTAGCTTTTCCCATTCATAAACCAATTGTTTGTTGTGTTGAAATCCCCTCAACAGAGAAACAGTTGGACAAGATCTAAGTAATTGTAAACTGTGGTAGAAGAAATATATTCTACATTAATGGGCAGTATTACATTAGGTATAGAATGTTCAGCCCTGACTCATCCTCACTATTCTAAGACAACATGAAGTTATTAAATTTTTAATATGCATGTGTTATGAAAATAATAAGTCAAGCATTTTGATTAGAACTTAGAGGCTCACTCTTATCACCAGTGAATTCTTAAGAGATGCTCCCTGGTGGATAGAGGGTAAAGCGTCTGCTTGCAATGCAGGAGACCTGGGTTCAATCCCTGGGTCCGGAAGATCCCCTGGAGCAGGAAATGGCAACCCACTCCAGTACTCTTGCCTGGAAAATCCCACGGACAGAGAAGCCTGGTAGGCTACAGTCCATGGGGTTGCAAAGGGTCGTACATGACTGAGTGACTTCACTTCACTTCAAAGAGCCAGTTTACTTTTCTGGTAGGGTTTGGTGCTTCTGTGTCTATTAAATCCTTGCTATTCAAAGTGTGTTCCATGGAGTAGTAGCATGGGCATCACTTGGAAATTTCTTAGAATATTGCTGAATTTCTGGCTCCACCCAGGACCTACCGAATCAGAATCTGCATTTTAATAAGATCCCTGCATGATTCCCATGCATGTCAAAGTCTAACAAACACTGTTATAAAGTGAAATATGAATTCCTGTACAACCTAAACTTTTAAGAGCTGATAATCATAGAAAAAAGTGAACTTCCTTTTGTCCATTTTCACATGTGTAAAGTAATATATAATCAAAGTATTATCTGTTTAATATGCATCAGTTTTGCTCCATTCTAGAGACAGCATTATCTCATTGAGAAGATAGCTACACCTATGTGATGGGTAAAATTGTTAAAAGTCTGAAAGAATCCATTTACTTTGTTGATAGTAATGACTTTACTATTGAAATGTTATGTACCCTAATTACTTGACTTGTCAACAGTGTTACAGAAGAGTATAGCTTTATTGAGGTCATTGTCACTAATATCTTCAAGAGGAACTGAATTAGTTTTCTATTTGCTCCTGTAATAAATTACCACAAACACAGTGACTCTAAACTACACATGTATTATCTTACAGTTCTGGTGGTTAATGGTCTGAAACAGGTCTCACTGAGTGAAAATAATGATGTCAACAGGGCTTTCTTTTCTGGAAGTTCTAAGGAAGAATATATTTCCTCATCTTTTCTAGCTTTTAGGAGCTATCCACATTTCTTAGCACGTGGCCCTCTTTCATCTTCAAAGTCAGCAATGACTGATCACATCTTTCACATTGCATCACTCTGACATTCTGCCTTCATCTTTCAGATTTAAAGATAACTGTGATTACACTAGGCCCACTAAAATAATCTAGGATAATCTCTCTACTTTAAGGTCAACTGATTATGAGCCTTAATTCCTTCTGCAACTTTAATTCGCTTTTCCCATGGAGCATAAAATATTCACAGATTCCGGGAACTGGGATACAGAGAGGTAAGGGTCCGCACAGGAACTGATGGCCTTTGGGGCTGATAAAGGAAGCCAGTGTCTAATCTTGTTATTGGGAGAAGCAATTAGTCAGTATTAAGGGAGAATGCCATGTAAATAGGA
This sequence comes from Bos indicus, assembly GCF_029378745.1. Taxonomy (NCBI): domain Eukaryota; kingdom Metazoa; phylum Chordata; class Mammalia; order Artiodactyla; family Bovidae; genus Bos; species Bos indicus. The sequence continues at coordinate 73,854,201 of NC_091789.1, forward strand.
AGACGGCCATTTACAAGCCAAGGAGAGAGGCCTACATCCCATCTTTTCCCTCACTGTCCTCATAAGCAACCAACTCTACCAACACCCTGATTACAGATATCTAGACTTTACAACTGTGAAACAATAAATTTCTGTTTAAGCCACCTAATATTTGCTACTTTGTTATAACAGCCCTAGCAAACTGATATAGTCAAGATAGTCCTTTAGTTGATATCTAAGTTGATATCATCCTCAAAATCACTTATTTAATAATTTTGTGTTTTATAATATGCTAAGTATTATATAAAGTGAATTAGACATCAAAGTGTTTATAATATATATTAGGCATTTTTTGTAAAACAAAGTAAAATATCACGTCTGGCCCTGTTTATTCAACTGTGAAATGAGGGCACAATCTTCATAATACCTAGCTTTAAAATCTATGATTATATTTATTAATTAAAATTTAATGTTATTAAATTAATATATTAATAAAAAGCATTAAGTGCAGTCAAAATTATGTTAATGTTCTCTTCAGGAAACAGTATTTTAATAATTACCATTCTTGCCATCCATTTCCCATTTTCTAACTCTCACCTTTAAAGAGAAGCAATAAAGATGTTATTGAGAAATACTGTTGTTCTTTTGACTCTCTTGACCACTTTAAAATTAAGACATGTTCAGAACACAGTACATTAATACCACTATAATATGCAAATGTATGCTTAAGAAATACATTTTAAATGAAAAAATTAAAGTGTGTGGTGTTACACTTATATTTTGGCAACTTTTGAGAGCAGTGTCTTGGAGAGGAAAGGATTACTTTGCAAAAAGTTTTGCTCTGATTTCTCACTCTGCAAAATATATTAAAGCAATATGTGTTCTCAAAATTCATAGGTGAAGCTATACTTTCTAGATAGCCTTGAGAATATTTTTTTACAAATTGTTATCAAGTTACATGAATCAAATTAGCAGTAAAATAACAATTGCTGAATATGGTCATGATCAAACCTTGTATAATATAGTCAATATGTTCAGATATGGTCTGATTAACACCAGTGAATATAATTGTGATGAATACCCAACAGCACCTTTGTTACGTAACAGTCTGTTGTGCTTCATATCAAATTGAAAAATATGACTAAGCAAGAGAAATGCAGTGCCAACAAAATCATTAGGGGTTACTATTTATCCCATTCTTCAAGCGTACATACATCTATGATTTGGCTATAGGTTAAGTTTTCTATCTTAATGTCAAAGACTTAGCATAGGGTGGTGTCTCTGAAATTGCAGTCTGCAGATCATAGGGTTCCAAGGATATGTTCTTAGGGGTGTGCAAGTTTTATGAAGATTTTTAAATTTGAGGGTTTTATTTCACTGATAATCTTGAAAAGAAAACCCATAAGATTCATGTATTCACTCACACACAGAGCCTTTCTACCAGGTATGGTGACAAAACTGCTCTTTTATAGTCATAAATCACAATTAAAATACATTTGATGGAATGAGTTAAGTACATTAAGACAGAGTTCCTCAAATAGAGACCCAAAGGTAGATTTGGACAATGTAGGAAAGATTTTGTTTTTGCTTTTGTTTTTCTCTTTTAAAGAAAAAGAAAAAAAAAAGAATTTACCTGTGACTATCAGTTTTGAGTTGCACTCCATGAGTCTTTTAAACTACTATACAGTTTCTTAATCTATTCAAATTATTTGTAGGGATAAATTTATGCTTCCACTGTTTGATGAATTAAAAGTGTGTGTGTGTTGTTTCAACACTATACATGTTATAGACAGTGTCTTTTGAGAAACCTTTCTCAAAATTCCCTGAAGAATAGGATGTATATTTTTACCCTCAAAGCCTTTGCAGTTTTTGCAGTAAAATCAGAAATTGAAATATTAAAAAATCAAATAATTCATCTCTTTGATTCTAGGTAACACTACCCTTAAGTCTTAATATATACTATATAAATCTGATTCACAAAACATTAAAAGACTATCTAGTTTAAGTGAATAAATATGGCTTCAACATTTTAAAAACAAATTTTAATTACCTATGAAAACTCTTGTTGAGAGTGAGAAAGAGTTAGGAAAGAGTAGGATAGAGTTATGTAGATGATAAGAAAAGGTTGAGAGAACTAAAAAGGATAAATTCATAGTACAGTGGAATTCAAGAGATATATAATTTTAATATAATGAGTTACTCATTAATAATTACTTTTGCAGTGTGCAACTCTGAGAAATTTTATAAAGCTCTCCTCAATAGTAAATTAAAATGCAATCTGCATTTAAAAATCTTAATTTAGAATGTTAATTACTAGATGTTAGTGGTCAGGGCTTATGGCAATGGCATCGCTATCATGAACTGGTGAAAGATAGAAATGATTTACTTGCACAATTTGCTTGGAGCTAAAAATGTAAAAAGGAATAGAAATTAGTCAACAAATATATATGGATCAAGGTAGTATTTAACTCATTGGGAGATGCTATGTAACAATGGTCACATATTCTGTATGATTGTATGTAAGTAGAGCTGAAGAAAATAGGAAAATCGGTTTTCCAGGTGAGGCCCTGTTTATGCTTCTGTTGTCCAACAGGTTATCTGTTTGAAATTGATCTTTTTTACTTTGTTATGAGTTTTGATATCTGAGTGTATTGATAAGGTATTTGTAGTTTAATGGTATTTTATTATTTGTGATAAAAGCAGCATCATTAAAAGCTAACAAATTATTAAAATTGATGAAATATCTGAGGTCAAACATCTACTTGCCAATACTTTTTTGAACATTTACATGTGGCTATAGATATATGTCATTGTAGATATATCCTTTCATCTACTTATATGAACAATGTATACATAATATTGTCTTGATATTTGCGCCATGTCACTATGAATATGTATTTAACTTTTATGTAACTGGATAATATTAACATCAATTGTAGAGAATTTTAAAGTGTTTTTTAAAATGAGATCAGTGTACAATTTCTTCATGTCCTGTGAAAATTATATAGATTGTTAAAATTTCCTCTTTCATATGTCTATCTTAGTGATTGAGGCCAATTATATCTCTATTAAAATGGAAGATAAGAGATGTGTACAATGCATTTCAGTAGTTATAGCCCAATAAACAAATAAAGAATATCCCTTCATAGTCTTTGAATAGATGCAATGCCTGTTACTTGACTTCATGCTTAGAAGATGATGAAATGTATTTTTTTTGCAATATTTGCAAATTCTGAAAAGTTAATTATAAAATAGCTAAATAGAAAACTGCTATTTGTAAAGATGAGGATCATTAAATGTAAATGATAGATTAAAGTGAGAGCTTCTGAGAACAGATTTGCCATAGCAATTCTTTTGCCTGTATTCAAATTTCATGAAGTTCAAAGTGTCAATTCATTATTGCATTTTTAATAAAATTTGTTAAATAAAACACTATTTAACAACTTAGTTTTTAATAGAACTCTGCTGTAATATAATACCCTTTAATTTTCAACATTAAATTTACATTAACAAATTATACAGAGACATCTATATCATCAACTCAATGGATATGAGTTTGAGCAAATTCTGGGAAATAGTGAAGGACAGGGAATCCTGGTATTCTGCTGTCCATGGGGTTTCAAAGAGTTGGACATGACTGAGGAACTAAACAACAATAAATCTACATACATGGATGCCATGCCTGTTGGTGTTGTGCTTAATTTTTTGCATTCTCCCAAATTTTAAAAGATCAAACTCTTATTACACAGAAGATCCAAATTGCAATTCTAGAGACAAATGTAAAACTACTATGGAAGCAAACTAGATGTCCATCAGTAGATGAATAGATAAATAATTTGGAATATTACTCAGCCATAAAAAGGAATGCATTTGAGTCAGTTGTAGTGAGATGGATGAACCTAGAGTCTGTTGTACATAGTGAAGTAAGTCAGAAAGAGAAAAACAAATTTCATATATTAATGCATATATAGAATCTAGAAAAATGGTACTGATGAACCTATTTGCAGGGCAGGAATAGAGATGCAGATATGGAGAACAGACTAGACATAGTGGGAAAAGGAGAGGATGGGACGAATTGAAAGAATATCACTGACATATACACTACCATGTGTAAAATAGCCAGTGAGAAGCTGCTCTATGGGCACAGGGAGCTCAACCCAGTGCTCTGTGACAACCTAGAGGCACGGGATGGGGTGGGGGATAGGGAGGAGGTTCAGGAGGAAGAAAATTTATATGTACTTGTGTCTGATTCATGTTGTTGTACGGCAGAAGCCAACACAATATTGTAAAACAATTATCCTCCAATTAAAAATAAATAAAAAAACTTTAAAAAATACTAATGGACCATTAATTTTCTGCCTATAAAGTCAACCACCTAAAGTAAATGTACATATTCTTTGAAAGACAGAAATTATCAAATCTTGTTTGAGAAGAAATACAATAACTGAACACTTTATTAAATAAATTGACTTTATCATTAAAATTCTTCCTTTGAATAAACCTCCAGACTTCCCTGGTGGTCTAATGGTTAAGACTCTGCACTTCTAATGCAGGGGATGTGGGTCTGATCCCTGGGAAGGGAAGTTCCACATGTCACATGACAAGGCCAAAAAAAGATAGAAAAGGAAACAAAACCAGAAACAACTTAGTCTGAATCACTGCACTAGTGAATTAACTCTACAAAACACATAAGAATGATAAAAATGTACAGATTCAAGATCCCTTGAAACAAGTTAAACTCAAAGGAAATCATGACCAGATATTATAATAAAATTGCTAAAAATCAAATGTATCGTGTTGAAAACAGCTGGAGAAACACAAATATATAGGGAAACAAAGATTTGAAAATGACCATGAATTTCTCCCTGTGCAAGGATGACATGCAAACTCATGAAGTGTTCCATATTTTAGACTTTTCTGTAGCTCAAATCGTAAAGAATCTGGCTATGATGCAGGAGATCAGGGTTTGATCCCTGGGGTGGGAAGATCCTTTGGAGAAGGGAATGGCAATCCACTGCAGTATTCTTGCCTGGAGAATCCATGGACATAGAAGTCTGGTGGGCTACAGTCCAGGGGGTCACAAAGAGTCAGACACGACTGAGTGACTAACACACACACACAATGAATTTCTCATGACAAATTATAGAGACCAAAGTCAGTGAAAAAAGCACTTCAAAAATATAGAAAGACATGTACCTAAAAAGCCAATGAACTAAACTATTCCAAAAACACTTTCAGATAACAAAAAGGAAGCTGGGAAAAGGGAAATAGAACAAAAAGTCAGAAGGACCAACAGAAAACAGTTATTAAAATAATATGCCTAAATCCATCCATATTAGTAATTATATTAAATATAAGTGATCTAAACACACTAGCTTAAAGACATATTGTCATACTGGATGTTTTTATAGTTTACTTATATATTTTTTTATTGTCTGTATCCCTTTATTAGTATCAGTTCCAGGAGATTCTTCTCCCAACTTCTGTATCTCCAGTGCATAGAACAGAACCTGACATATAACCTGGCCTATAACCTGGCATATAATGTATTTCATTCGTTCAAACAAGCACAATTTTTCCTCATATACTAAGACTCATCCAAATGTTAGGGGGTTTATAGTCAATAATATTAAAGTTTACTGTAAAAATATGGAATGCTTCACTAATTTGTGTGTCATTCTTGCTCAGGGGCCATGTTAATCTTCTTTGTATCATTGCAATTTTAATATATGTACTGCTAAAGTGAGCACATCATATTGGATTTTTAAAGCTCAACTGTATCTTACATATAGGACAACTATATATGAAGACATAAGTTAAAGGTAAAACGATAAAAAATTATATTCAATAACAGAATATTCAAAACAAAGCTGAAGTATATCCTTCAGTGTCAGACAAATTAAAATATAGAACAAGGAATAGTATGAGGAATAAAGAGGATATATTACATAATGAATAAAGGATAAATTTATCAAAAGACTGTTAACAGTATTAGCTGTGTATGTGCCTAAAAAAATCTTCAAAATACATAAAGCAAAACTAATACAATTAAAAGTTGAAACAGACAAGTGTGCAATTATACTTGGGGACTTCACCATTCCTCTTTGAATAACTGATAGAACAAGTAGTCAGAAAATCAATATAGATACAGAAAATCTGAGCAACATTATTAACCAACATGAACTAATTGACATTATTAGAACTGCCTTTCCAACAACAGCCAAAGATACATTCCTTGCAAAATGTACATGGAATATTCTTTAAAATATTCCTTACATATTCTGCCTGGGCCATAAGACAAATTGTAAAGAACTTAAAACAGTTGAAATAAGTACACTGAACTGGAAATCAATAACAAAGATATCTGGAAAATACTTAAATATTTTAAACAATAAATGGGAAAATCAGTATTTTGAACTGAATGATGATTAAAATAAAATCATGTCCTCATAGTTTTGCTTCACATTTGCCTGATGCTTAATAATGTTGAGCATCTTTTAAATACCTGTTGACCATTTGTATGTCTTTTTCAGAGAAATATCTGTTTAAGCTCTTTGATCACTTTTAATTGGATAATTAGCTATTTTTGCTATTGAGTTTTAGGAGTTCCTTACGTATTTTGGAAATTAACCCTTACCAGATATATGATTTCAAATATATTCTTTCATTCTGTAGGTTGTGTTTTCATTTACTTGATTGTTCTTTGCTAGGCAGAATTTTTTGGTATGATGTAATCCCATTTGTCTGTTTTTGCTATTGTTGCCTGTACTTTTGGTGATATAACCAAGAAATCATTGCCAAGACCAGTGTCCAGAAACTTTTTCCCTGTGTTTTGTTCTAGGAGATTTACAGTTTCAGGTCTTGTGCTTAATTTTTTTTTAATTGATTTCTGTGTGTGTTTATGGTATTAAACCTGTTAGAATGCCTATTATTAAACAACCAAAAGATAAAAAGTATTGGCAAAGCTGTGGAGAAGTTGGAACCCTTGTACATTGTTGGTGGGATATCAATTAATGTTCAGCAGCTATGGCAAACAATATGGAGATTCCTGAAAAATAATAAAAATAGAATTACCATATGATTTAGCAATCCCACATCTGGGTATATAGTCATCTTTTTGTTTTCATGGATGTGAAACCCAGGGATAGGTTGATATAGAGAGTCAATTATAATGGACTTGAGCATCCTTGGATTTTGTTATCTGTGGGGGTTCCTGGAACCAATCTCCTGCAGATAGCAAGAGACAACTATATCCAAAAGTATTAGAATCAGGATCTTGAAGAGATAGCTGCATACCCATATTTATTGCAGCACTAGTCACAATAGCCATAATATGGAAATAACCAAGTGTCTATCCACAGATGAATGAATAAAATGTAATATATACCTACAATGGGATGTTATTCAGTCCTTAAAGAGAAGGAAATTTTGCCATTTGCAAAAACATGGATGAACCTGAAGGACATTAAAGTGAAACAAGCTAATCACAGAACAAATACTGCATGATTCCACTTAAGTGAAGTATCTAAAATAGTCAGAAGCAGAGAATGCAATGGTGGTTGCCGGAAATGGAGGGTGAAGGAAATAGGAAGTTGTTATTCAATGGGTAGTTAGTTTCAGTTATGCCAAATGAATAAATTATAGAGATCTGTTTTAGAACATTATACCTATTGTATACAATACAGTATTGTGCAACATGAACATGAATTTGAGCAAACTTCAGAAGATAGTAGAGGATAGAGAAGCCTGATGTGCTACAGTCCATGGGGTTGCAAAGTGTCAGACATGACTTAGTGACTGAACAACAACAACAATGCTGTGCACTTAAAATTTTGTTAACAGGGTAGGTCTCATTTTAAGTGTTCTTGTTACAGAACAAATAAACAATGAAACACAAGGAAATTCTGGGGGGGGGGGTGTTGGAAATGTTGACAACTTTGACCATGGTAATGGTATCACTGGTTTTTTGTTTAAGGCTAAACTCATCAATTTATAGGCATTGAATATTGTGCAGCTTTTGTACATCAGATATACTTCAGTAAGGCTGTTAAAAAATACAGCCTATCAAAATTTGTAGAATGCAGCCAAATTAGTACTTAGAAGTAAATTTATAGCATTAATTGCTTATAATTAGAAAAGGAGACAGGTCAAAGATCAATAATCTAAGTTCCCATCTTAAGAAACTAAAAAAAAAAAAAAAGAAGACCAAATTAATTCCAAATAAAACAGAAAAAAAGTAATGGTAAGAGCAGAAATCAATGTAAATTAAGACAGAAAAACAACAGACAAAAGTCAGTGAAACGAAAAGCTAATTATTTCAGAAGATCAATAAAGGTGATAAACCACTTGTCAAACTGACCAAGACAAAAGAAACAAATTTCCAGTATCAAGAAGAAGAGTGCCACAATATATCCTACAAATATTAAATGGATCATAAAGAAATGGTCTATAAGAAACTTTGCACCTTTAAATTCAGCAACTTAGATAAACAATTTTTTGAAAGACACAAACTACACAAACTCAATTAAGAAGAGCTAGAGAATCTGAATAATATAGAAATTAATGCATAGTTTAAAACTTTCCAAGAAAGAAAGTTCCATGCTCAGATGGCTTCATTGGTAATATCTAACAAAGATTTAAATGGAAATAATTCTATGTAAACTCTTCTAGAACATGAAAGTAGAGAAGGAACATTTCCTAACTTATTACTCTGTTCCAAACCTAATACAATGGAAGAAAATCACAAACATCCCTCATGAATGCAAACTCAAAACTTTTAACAAAATATTTATAAATCAAATAAATATATAAAAGCAATACATCATAACCAAATAGGGTTTATTCCAAGAACAAAATACTGGTTCAACATTTGAAAATCAATCAGCATAACTTATCATATCAAGAATGTAAAGAACAGAATAATATCTATACAATTATCTCAATAGATGCAGGAAAAAGTATTTGACAAAATGCAATATCCATCGATTATAATGATGATAGTGACGTTGCTGTTGTTCAGTCACTCAGTCGTATCCAACACTTGTGACGCCATGGACCGCAGCACACCAGGCTTCACTGTCCATCATCAACTCCAGAGCTTACTCGAACTCATGTACATCAAGTCAGTGATGCCATCCAACCATCTCATCCTCTGTTGTCACCTTCTCCTCCCGCCTTCAATCTTTCCCAGTATCAGGGTCTTCTCCAATGACTCAGTTCTTCGCATCAGGTGGCCAAAGTATTGGAGTTTCAGCTTCAGGAAAAATTCTTCCAATGAATATTCAGGATTGATTTCCTTTAGGATTGACTGGTTGGGTCTCCTTGCAGTCCAAGGGACTCTCAAGAGTCTTCTCCAGCACCACAGTTCAAAAGCATCAATTCTTCAGTGCTCAGCTTTCTTCATAGTCCGGCTCTCACATCAATACATGACTACTGGAAAAAGCATAGCTTTGACTAGATGGATGTTTGTTGGCAAAGTAATGTTGGCTTTGTAACATGCTATCTAGGTTGGTCATAGCTTTTCTTCCAAGGAGCAAGCGTCTTTTAATTTCATGGCTGCAGTCACCATCTGCAGTGATTTTGGAGCCCAGAAAAATAAAGTCTTCCACTGTTTCCATTATTTTCCCATCTATTTGCCATGAAGTGATGGGACCGGATGCCATGATCTTAGTTTTCTGAATGCTGAGTTTTTAAGCCAGCTTTTTCACTCACCTCTTTCACTTTCATCAAGAGGATCTTTAATTCTTCTTCACTTTCTGCCTTAAGGATGGTGTCATCTGCATATCTGAGGTTACTGATATTTCTCTCAGCAATCTTGATTCCATCTTATGCTTCATGCAGCCTGGCACTTCACATAATGTGCTCTGCATAAAGTTAAATAAGCAGGGTGACAATATGCAGCCTTTACATACTCCTTTCCTGATTTGGAATCAGTCTGCTGTTCTATGTCCAATACTAATTGTTGCTTCTTGACCTGCATACATATTTCTCAGAAGGCAGGTCAGGTGGTTTGGCATTCTCAACTCTTTAAGAATTTTCCATAGTTTGTTTTGATCCTCACAGTCAAAGGCTTTGGCATAGTAAATAAAGCAGAAGTAGATGTTTTTTTTTTTCTGAATCTCTCATTATTTTTCAATGATCCAACAGATGTTGGCAATTTGATTTCTGATTCCTCTGCCTTTTCTAAAACCAGCTTGAACATCTGGAAGTTCACAGTTCACCTACTGTTGAAGCCTAGCTTGGAGAATTTTGAGCATTACTTTGCTAGTGTGTGAGATGAGTGCAATTGTGCAGTAGTTTGAGCATTCTTTGGCAATGCCTTTCTTTGGGGTTGGAATGAAAACTGATCTTTTCCAGTCCTGTGGCCACTGCTGAGTTTTCCAAATTTGCTGGCATATTGAGTGCAGCACTTTCACAGCATCATCTTTTAGGATTTGGAATAGCTCAACTGGAATTCAATCACCTCCACTAGCTTTGTTCATAGTGATGCTTCTTAAGGCCCACTTGACTTCACATTTCAGGATGTCTGGCTCTAGGTGAGTGATCACACCATCGTGGTTATCTGGGTCAAGAAGATCTTTTTTGTATAGTTCTTCTGTGTATTCTTGCCATCTCTTCTTAATATCTTCTGCTTCTGTTAGGTCCATACCATTTCTGTCTTTAATTGTGCCCATTTTTGAATGAAATATTTCCCTGGTATCTCTAATTTTCTTTAAGAGATCTATAGCCTTTCCCATTCTATTGTTTTCCTCAATTTCTTTGCATTGATCATTGAGGAAGGTTTTCTTATTTCTCAGTGTTGTTCTTTGGAATTCTGCATTCAAATTGTTATATCTTTCCTTTTCTCCTTTGACTTTAGCTTCTCTTCTTTTCTCAGCTATTTGTAAGGCCTTCTCAGACAATCATTTTGCCTTTTTGCATTTCTTTTTCTTGCGGATGGACTTGATCACTGCCTCCTGTCACAAACCTGTCCATAGTTCTTCAGGCACTCTATCAGATCTAATCCCTTGAATCTATTTCTCACTTCCACTTTATAATTGTAAGGGATTTGATTTAGGTCATACATGAATGGTCTCATGGTTTTCCCTACTTTCTTCAATTTAAGTCTGAATTTGGCAATAAGAAGTTCGTGATCTGAGCCACAATCAGCTCCTGGTCTTGTTTTGCTGACTGTATAGAGCTTCTCCATCTTTGGCTGCAAAGAATATAATCAATCTGATTTTGGTATTGACCATCTGGTGATGTCCATGTGTAGAGTCTTCTCTTGTGTTGTTGGAAGAGGGTGTTTGCTATGACCAGTGTGTTCATTTGGCAAAACTCTGTTAACCTTTGCCCTGCTTTGTTTTGTTCTCCAAGTCCAAATATGCCTGTTACTCCAAGTGTCTCTTGACTTCCTACTTTTGCATTCCAGTCCCCTATAATGAAAAGGACAATTTTTTTTAGGTGTTATCTCTAGGAAGTCTTGTAGGTCTCCATAGAACCGTTCAGCTTCAGCGTCTTCAGCATTACTGGTCGGGGCATAGACTTGGATTGCTGTAATACTGAGTGGTTTGCCTTGGAAATGAATGGAGATCATTCTGTAATTTTTGAGATTGCATTCAAGTACTGCATTTTGGACTCTTTTGTTGAGTATGATGGCTACTCCATTTCTTCTAAGGGATTCTTGCCCACAGCAGTAGATATAATGGTCATCTGAGTTAAATTCACCCATTCCAATCCATTTTAGTTCACCTTTTCCTAAATGTTGATGTTCACTCTTGCCAGTGCCTGTTTGGCCACTTCCAATTTGCCTTAATTCATGGACCTAACATTACAGGTTCCTATGTAATATTGTTCTTAACAGCATTGGACTTTACTTCCATCACCAATCACATCCACAACTGGGTGTTATTTTTGCTTTGGCTCCGTCTCTTTGTTATTTCTAGAGTTATTTCTCTACTCTTCTCCAGAAGCATATTGGGCATCTACCGACCTGGGGAGTTCATCTTTCAGTGTGCCATCTTTTTGCCTTTTCATTTTCATTTAAACATTATACTCTAGGCCTTAGCCAGGCACAATAAGAAATAAAAGGCAGATGTATTGGAAACGAAGAAATAAGTCTTTCTCTCTTTGTGAATGACATAATTGTTTAGAACAGACCAGACAATCAATAAAAAAGGCTTCTGAAACCAATAAATGAATTATTTAAGTCAATATACCAAAATCAGTTGTATGTTGATATACTAGCAATGAAAATTGGATTTTTTTTAAAAAAGGACTCCAGCTCTATTGACATGTAATTCACAAATGAAAATTGTGTATGTTTAAGGTGTACAATGTGATGTTTTGATATGTATTATGAAATGATTAGTACAATCAGGGTAATTCATATATCCATCAACTCACATTTTTCTGTTTAGTTCTTTTTTTTTTTTTTTTGGTATAGTGAGACCACTTGAAATCTACTCTCAGTAAATTTCAATATACACTATGTTATTTTTAGCTATAGTAACCATGATTTTTAAAATACCATTTATAATAGTCTCCTTAAGTCTCCCCACACACAAGAAATGCATAGGTATGTATTTAACAGACTATGTACTGACTCTGTATACTGAAAACTATAAAACTCTGAGGAAAGAAATCAAAGAAGATCTAAATAATTATAGAGAAATATATCATATTCATGCTTTAGGAGACATACTAGTTGTCCCTACACTGATTTATAGATTCAATCCAATCCCACCAGAAATTTTGCAGGTACCAAGAATCTGATTCCAAAATTCATATCAGGATGAAAAGGTTGTTAATAGCTAAATTGATTTTTAAAGTACAGTTTTGGAAGAGTTACACTTCCTGATTCAAGACTTACAATAAATCTATAGTAGTTAAGACAATGTGGTTTTGATTAAGGAATTAACACTTTGATCAATGGAACAGTAAAAAGTGACTAGAAAGAGAGGCATACTTAGGTGGTTAAATGACTTTTACCACAGATGAAAAAGCAGCTCAATATTTTTTTTTCAATTAGTGACACTGGAACAATTGTATATCACAATGCAAAAAATAAATAAATAAATAAATAAAACTTTGACCTGTACTTCATACCTTATACAAAAATCAACTCCAAATGGATCCAAAACCTAAATGTGAAATGCAAAAATATAAAGCGACTAAAAGAAAACATAGGAAAAATATTTGTGACCTTGTGTTAGATAGAGATTTCTTAGATAAGACACTAAAAGCACAGTCCATATAATGAAAGAGTAGTGATAAATTGGACTCCATCAAAATTAAAAACTGCTCTGTAAAATACACTGTTACTAAAATAAGACAAACTTCAAATGAGGAAAAAATTTATTTGCAAGTAATATTTCTCATAAAGGACTTGTAGGCAGAATATGTAATGAACCCTGCAAGTTCAACAAGAAGAAACAACCAATCCAATTTAGAAACTTGAAAAATATTTGGAGACGTCTACGGAGAAGGTGTGAATGACAAATAAGCATATTAAAAGATACTCAATATCGTTAGTTACTAGGGAAATACAAATGAAAGCTACAATAATAACATACAATTACACAACTATTAAAATGGTTATTTTTTTTTTAATCTGATAATAATAAATATAGTAAGGAATTGAAACTTCCATAGAATGTTGGTGCAAAAGCAAATTTGTACAGAGACTTTTGAAAATGGTTCAGCAATTTTCTATAAAGTTAAGCATACATTTACTGAATAACCAGCAATCATAATCCTAGGTATTTACTCAAGAGAAAAGGAAACATATTTGGAGACAGAAACCTGAACACAAATGTTTTTAACAGTTTTATTCATAATAGCCACATGTCCTTCAATGAATGAATGGATAAACTCTGGTATTCTTACCATGGAATTCTCCTCTGCAAGAAAAGGAGAAAACTATTGATAAAGACAACATAGATGAATCTCAAATACATTATGCAAAGTGAAAGAAGCTAGTCTCAGAAAAAATACATACTGTATTATTCTGTCTATATGGCATTCTATAAAAGTGAAAATAGGAACAGTATAGTAATTGTCAGGGACTGGGAGGCTAGAGAGACTGATTACAAAGAAGGAGCATAAGGGATATTTTAGAATGACAAAACTGTTTGTTGTTGTTGTTGAAAGTCTTCAGTTCGGTTCAGTTCAGTCTTTCAGTCGTGTCTGACTCTTTGCGCCCCCATGGACTGCAGCATGCCGGGCTTCCCTGTCCATCACCAACCCCTGGAGCTTGCTCAAACTCATGTCCATTGAGTCAGTGATGCCATCCAGCAATCTCCTCCTCTGTTGTCCCCTTCTCCTCCTGCCTTTAGTCTTTCCCAGCATCAGGGTCTTTTCCAATGAGTCACTTCTTTGCATAACGTGGCCAAAGTATCAGCACTTGAGCTTCAGCATCAGTCCTTCCAATGAATTTTCAGGACTCATTTCCTTTAGGATTGACTGGTTGGATCTCCTTGCAGTCCAAGGGACTCTTGAGCGTCTTCTCCAATACCACAGTTTAAAAGCATCAATTCTTCAGCACTATGCTTTCTTTGTGGTCCAATTCTCACATCCATAAATGACTACTGGAAAAATCAAAGTTTTGACTAGACAGACCATTGTTGGCAAAGTAATACCTCTGCTTTGTAATATGCTGTCTAGGTTGGTCATAGTTTCTCTTCCAAAGAGCAAGTATCTTTTAATTCCATTATTGCAGTCACCATCTGCAGTGATTTGGAGCCCAAGAAAATAAAGTCTCTCACTGTTTCCATTGTTTCCCTATCTATTTGCCAACAAGTGATGGGAAAGGATACCATGATCTTCGTTTTTTGAATGTTGAGTTTTAAGCCAGCTTTTTCACTCTCCTCTTTCACTTTCATCAAGAAGCTGTTTAATTTCTATTCACTTTGTGCCATAAGGGTGGTGTCATCTGTGTATCTAAGGTTGTTGATATATCTCCTGGCAATCTTGATTCCAGTTTGTGCTTCATCCAGCCTGGGATTTTGCATGATGTACTGTGCATATAAGGTAAATCAGCAGGTTGACAATATACAACCTTGACATACTCCTTTCCCAATTTGACATCAGTCTGCTCTTCCATGTCTGGTTCTAACTGTTTCTTCTTGACCTGCATACAGATTTCTCAGGAGGCAGGTAAGGTGGTCTGGTATTAATATCTCTTTAAGAATTTTCCAGTTTGTTGTGATCCACACAAAGGATTTAGCATAGTCAATGAAGCTGAAATAGATGTGTTTTTTTTTTTTTTTCTTTCTGGAATTCTCTTGCTTTTTCTATGACCAATGGATGTTGGCAATTTGATCTTCGAATCCTCTGCCTTTTCTAAATCCAGCTTGAACATCTGGAAGTTCACAGTCCACCTATTGTTGAAGCCTAGCTTAGAGAATTTTGAGTATTACTTTGCTAGCATGTGAGATGAGTGCAACTGTACAGTAGTTTGAGCATTCTTTGGCATTGCCTTTCTTTGGGGTTGGAATGAAAACTGACTTTTCCAGGCCTGTGGCCACTGCTGTTTTTCACATTTGTTGGTGTATTTGGTGCAACACTATAACAGCATCATCTTTTAGGATTTGAAGTAGCTCAACTGGAATTCCATCACCTCCACTAGCTTTGTTCGTAGTGATGCTTCCTAAGGCCCACTTGACTTCACACTCCAGGATGTCTGGCTCTTGGTGAGTGATAACACCATCATGGTTATCTGGGTCATTAAGATTTTTTTGTATAGTTCTTCTGTGTATTCTTGCCACCTCTCTTAACATCTTCTGCTTCAGTTACGCCCATACCAATTTGTCCTTCATTGTGCCCATCTTTGCATGAAATGTTCCCTTGGTATCTCTGAGTTTCTTGTAGAGACCTCTAGTCTTTCCCATTCTACTTTCCCCTCTATTTCTTTGCATTGATCACTTAGGAATGCTTTCTTATCTCTCCTTGCTATTTGGAGCTCTGCATTCAGATGGATATATCTTTCCTTTTCTCCTTTGGCTTTTGCTTCTCTTCCTTTTTATTTGTAAGGCCTCCAAACAACCAGTTTTCCTTTTTGCATTTTTTTTCTTGGAAATTGTTTGAAGCTTGTATTCAGGACAAAAACAGCCAGTTAGAACCAGATGTGGACCTGCCTGGCTCAAAATTGCAAAAGGAGTATGACAAGGCTATATGTTGTAACCCTGCTTATTTAACTTATATGCAAAATGCTGAATCACAAGCTGGAATCAAGATTGCTGAGAGAAATATAAAAAAGTCGCAGATATGCAGATGATACCACTCCATTGACAAAAAGTGAAGAGAGTAAAGAGCATCTTGATGAGAATGAAAAATGAGAGTGAAAGAGCTGGCCTGAAACTCTACATTAAAAAACTTAAGACCATGGCATCTAGTCCCATCACGTCATGACAAATAAAAGGAGGAAAGTTTGAAGTAATGACAGATTTTATTTTCTTGGGCTCCAAAATCACTGAAGACTGTGACTGCAGCCATAAAATTAAAATATACTTGTAAGGAAAGCTATGACAAACCAAGATAGCATATTAATAAATAGAAACACCACTTTGCTGACAAAGGTCTGTATAATCAATGCTATCATTTTTCCAGTAGTCATGTATTAATGTGATTGTTGGACCATAAATAAGGCTGAGTGTTGAAAAATTTATGCTTTGGAATTGTGCTGCTGGAAGAAAACTCTTGAGAGTCCCTTTGATTGCAGGAAATCAAACCAGTCAGTCCTAAAGGAAATCAACCCTAAATATTCATTGGAAGGACTGTTGCTGAAGCTGAAGCTCCAATTCTTTGGCCACCTGATGTATAGAGCTGACTCATTGGAAAAGACTCTGATATTGGGAAAGATTGAGGGCAAGAGGAGAAGGGAGCAGCAGAGGATAAGACAGATAGCATCACCAACTCAATAGATATAAATTTGAGCAAACTCTAAGAAATAGTAGTGGACACAGGAGCTTAGTGTGCTACAGTCCATGGGGTCTCAACAAGTCAGACACAACTTTGTGACTGAACAAGAAGTTTCAAAGTGAATAATAATAATGGATTAAAAAGACAATGCTAATAGACCTCTATTGGCCAAGATAAAGATATTCAAGTTATTAACCTAAAGCTCAATCATGTGTAAAGAAATAAAGAAAAAATTAAAGGTTTTGATGTTGGAAATAATGTCTTCTATTTGAGTTGTTGATGATTTTATGGATTCACTCCATTTTCAAAATCAGGTTTTTGAAGAATGAGTACTTAAGAATATATATATATATATTTTTTTTTTTCAAATGGTTTAGCCCCTTAATACATTGCAAGTGCGTGTTATTCTCTCAGTTGTGTCTGACTCTGTGTGACACCCTGGACTGTAGCCTGCCAGTCTCCTCTCTTCATGAAATTCTCCAGAAAAGAATACTGTAGTGGGTAGCCATTCCATTCTCCAGAGTACCTTCCTGACTCTGGGATTGAACTGGGGCCTCCTGCACTGCAGGCAGATTCTTTACAGTCTGAGCCACCAGGGAAGCCCACTTAATACAATTTAAGGCGTTATTAAAACTGGTTTTAAGTATGATATCTGATATATAAAAACAGTGTTTCATAGGAATTTATCTGAAATATTCCAATGTGAAAATACAGTCTTAGCTATCTGGAACTCCTAAGGGACAGTCATTCCTCAAAGTTGTATTTTTCAAGTACTTCCAAAGCGGTATATCTAAAATATTTCACTCATTGCTCTACTTGGTTGCATAGAACATGCTGAACATAATTTAATCATTTCCCAGTGGCTCAGGGTCTTCATTTAAAAGCCAAATTCTAAAGCAGAGAGCAACCTAAGAAATTTCATATGAATATGATAAATAAACTGAAAGGTCTCATTATCCTAAAAATATATAAATATGTTACAACTGTAACAAGCTTTAGAATTTAAGAAAAATAGGAATTCCCTCACAGTCCAGTGGTTAAGACTTCACACTTCTACTGCAGGGTGTTTGGGTTCAATCCCTGGTCAGGGAACTAAGATCCTGGAAGCCGCAGGTCATACACACACACACACACACACACACACACACAAACAAACTAAGAAAAATCAGCTCACATATCTTAAATTATTTGTAACAGTCCAAATTGGTAAATAAAACAAGTCATATAATCCAGAATTTTACTGAGTAGGAGATAGATGCTCATAGAAATTAAGTGATTTACCAAATACTCTCCAGTGAAGCTAAAAAGTAAGGCACAGGTTGTCTTATTACTTGTGGGATGGCATATGTTCAGTGGTTGCTACAGTACAAAGAGTATTATACTCATGAGGTAAAGCTAAATGACTTGTTATTTTGATATTTAATCCTTTAATTCAATTACCTTCCCTTACTCAACCCAGTGGGTCTCAATTTTCATGAATCGAATGGGTTGTCATTTTATCTCCCACATAAATAACAACCCAACTTTTACAATGAAAAAATTTTCAACTCTTCCTGATGTTTGTACAGATGATTAAGAACTTCATGCATTCAATAACTTGCCTCTTTATAGGCCAAGATAATGAGGGCAGCAGGAGATAATAAGTTATCTTGCTTATAGGGTATATTTAGTTGAGCAGGTAAAGAATGAACTTTTTGAGAAAAAAATTCATAACATTTCTAAAATACATAATATTATACACACTATGTGTGTGTACAAAAGCTTAAATGAAAAAAATATAACATTTTGGTTTCATTTCTTGACTAAAATATGAATAGAATGCTAGATTTCTAATTTACATTCACTCAAAACTTTGATATATTTCCATTTATTCTGGCATTTGGTATTACTGCTAAAATCTAGAAAGCTTACTATTTTAGTAATTTAAAAAATATTTGAATGATGTTTGAAACATCTAATACAAATCTTAGAATATAAAGAAATACTATGTTGTAAATAAGACAAAATTTACATGTTAAACAGTATTATTAACTAGAGATATTGTTCAAATTTCACAAAATTTTATGCTAGTATCCATTATTTGTTTTCAAATTATTCAAGATTCCTCATTGCATTTAGTCACACTGAACAGTTTCAGCTGTATGGAAAAAATTTTGATAAATGTTTTCTTTCTGGAATTGAGCTTTGCTTGTATATTTTTGAGATTAAGTCAGAAAGAAAAACACCAATACATATTAACGCATATATATGGAATTTAGAAAGATGGTAATGATGACTCTATATATGAGACAGCAAAAGAGACACAGACGTAAAGAACAGACTTTTGGACTCTGTGGGAGAAGGCAAGGATGGGATGATTTGAAAGAATAGCATTGAAACATGTATATCATCATCTGTGAAATAGATCGCCAGTCCAGGTTCAATGCATGAGACAAGGTGCTCAAGGCTGGTGCACTGGGATGACCCTGAGGAGTGGGATGAGGAGGGAGGTGGGAGGGGGTTTCAGAATGGGGAACACATGTACACCTATGGCTGATTCACGTCAATGTATGGTGAAAACCACTACAATATTGTAGTGGTTTAGTAATTAGCCTTGAATTAAAATAAATTAGTTAATTTTAAAAAATAAATTAAAAAAATATTTTTCTTTCCATTTTTGTACTGTTGGATATTTTCTAATTTTCTTTGTTATGACTTCTTAGATACACCCAGCATTTAAAAGCAGACATTTAATCTCCAAATTCACGGGATTTTTAAAGTATCTTTGATATTACTTTCTCATTTTGATATTAATTTCTCATTTAAATGCTTTCTTCTCTGCAATCACCCTCTGTGTTTTTTCAGTCTTTTAACTTTATTGAGGCTTTCAATGGCTAAGTCAAAGATCTCTCTTGGCAAATGTCACATTGCACTTGAAAATATGAGGGTCATTTCTTAATATCTTTTGATATTGATTTCTAACATAATTTCACAGTGATAAGAGAACAGACTCTATGATTTCAATACCTTTAGACCATGAAATTTTTCACCTTGTTTTATGTCCCTGGATATGGTCCAGTGTCTTCTGGCTTATACTCTGTGGGAACTTGAATAGAATTTGTATCCTGCTGTTGTTTGAAAATTATATAAACCTTAACTATGTTGAATCGTTTCACAGTGCTTTTCCAGTCTACTATATCTTTCTACTTTTTTGTCTATTCATTCTATTAATTTTTGAGAGTTTGATATTGAAACTCCAACTAAAAATCTTAATTTATATAATTAAAAAATCAATTATAACATATAGTTGAACTATAATATATGTAACTTTGTTCTAAATTTTCCTCAAATCTCATTCCAAAGTACCTTACTTCTTAATCCACACCAGATGAGGTATTTCAGGTATTTGAACTTCATCTCCTGATTGTAGCTGAACCATTTAGGAAAAGGAACCTGAAATTGCTCTGAAAACTGGCATACGTGATAGTAATATTGCTTTAATGAATATTGTCCATACACTCTGGCCCAAACATTCTTGAAAATTTGGTCAGTTTTCAGATAAGAGGTTTACATTTCCACATTGGCATTCTCTTTGTAATTTGTTTCTGAATGTTCCTACCCTCTTCTACATGTGAATTTCTCTCATCAAATCTCTTAACATTATATAGGAAGACATTTGTATGGTCAAGAAAAAAAAAAGCCATATGTACAGATTGCACTGGATATCTACATGACTGTCTTTAATTTCTTTATGAAACTTCTTTATTGTTCAACATATTTTTAAAAGGGAAGTTATTTTCCACATCAGTGTACTTAGTTGTTTGCATACCCAGCATATTAGAATGATTTCTGTTTGGTTTGTTTTTGTTGCTGCTGTTTTCCTAATTTTAAAAGGATTCATTCCTTGGAAAGAAGGTTTTATTTCTGTCAGCTTTTAGGAATAACAGTTTTGATGTGACAACTTTTAAAAGAAACCTGAAATTGCCTTTATCTAATTATGTGTTCTTCTTTGTAAAATATACTACTGGAATTCATCTCCTTTATGAAGAGCTTGGCTTGCCTCTTATTTGTGAGATTCCCAGAGTTGTTCCCTTAATATTAAACATCTTGCCTATTAACAGGAAGAGTACTGTGTTTTTTAAAAAAAATTTCTCTTGCCTAATTATGAGTCAGTTACAAGTACATGGTTTATTTTTAGGAAAATGTACATGATTTTTAATTTGGGTTTACATACTGCAGCTGTTAAAAATAATTATTTTGTTTAGTATTGCCTAAAGCAAACACATTTTCACAGTCACTGAACCTTCCTGTTTATATTTAAGCTTTAAAGAGAGATTTTGACTTCTGTATAAAATGAACCCCTTTATCCCAGAAAAAAGAAAAAAAATATAATAAAAGCATCTTTTTGTTCCAGAGCACAGCTTCTATCTGTAAGACATATGCCAGATGCTTTGCTTGACAAAGAACAGTGAGTTTCCCTGTCGATAATTGAACATCTCTGGTTTTACTAGCCATAAATATTTATTTTGGTGAAAGAACTTTTTCTTTCCTTATGCACTGACACTATCCAAATAATGACTTTCTTATTTTTTATCTTTAAAGTTGATATTTTTTTCTGAACAAGTTCAATAAGTGTTCACATTATGCATAATTTTCAGTGAGAACCTGTCTCCCTTTGGCACACGAATTATTGCCCATTACTGAAAAAATTTCACTTAAAAAAAAATATAACAGCTTGAAAGCACTAAAGTTATTTTAAAAAACAAAAACATGCAAATTCTACACATACCCATTTTTTATTCCAATTTTCAGAGTATCTTCTTTTATTTTTAGATGAATCTACGTTCTGTATTTACTGTAGAGCAACAAAGGATTTTACAACGTTATTATGAAAATGGAATGACAAATCAAAGTAAAAATTGCTTTCAGCTCATATTACAGTGTGCACAGGAGACTAAGCTGGACTTCAGTGTAGTCAGGGTAAGTATTCAGGTCTTAAACTCTTGAATTTAATACTTTTTATTGCAAGGAATAATTGCTTAATATGAGAAAAACTATCAGGGTATGAAGTCACTAACTTTATAAACAGCTTAATTTCCCTTGTATAAAATTACTATTTTTAATAAAGACAATTATTTAGTATATTTTTTTCTACTAGCTTGAAAGCACTAAAATTTTTCATTTTAAATATATCTTTAAAAAATTTCCAGTCCTTTGAACTAATAGGTACCTTTAGGATTAGTTGTTGATCTCATGCTTTGTTTATATCTAGAATAATATAGATATAACCCTTCAAATTGATATCAGTAAAACATGCATTTACCAAGGGACTTCGCATATTTTCTTGATGTGTTTAAATTTTTTCATTGGGCACTTACGACTTTAGTATTTATGTCTTTTTAGGAAAACCTAGCCTTTTATAAATGCCACATCTCTTTCTAAGTAATATGTATGTATTTTAATGGGTTACAAGGTAAGGGACAGAAAATCCCTAGGGAAAAAAACTTCCTTTTTTTTACAATCATAGTTATTCAGCTATTAAAAATGAGAGCTGCTACACATTTGGGAAAGGCAGTGAGAAGGTGACAGAGAGGAGGCAAGAGATAAATGTAACAGAACTAGTCACAGATTTCATAGTGAGAATATAGGTCCTTTTATGATTGTCTGAAAATGCTATAAATCCTGCTGGTTTGAAAATTTAGGGATTCAAAGATTAGCAACTTCCCCAACTTTGTCATTCATTAGGCTAATTTGGTAACAGAAAGGACTCTAAGTTTATTTTTCTGTTGAAGTAACATTCAAAGACCCCCAAAGATAAAATATCTTGATAAGAATTCTTTGGAAAATCTATTATTTTGACTGAAGGATATATTTACCTTCATATAGGGGATTATGCCACCAATTCTAGTGGGGGTGGGGGTGGATATCCAGGATATCTGTGCTGAGATCATACTCAGATTTGTGTAAGAACTACAAATGTCTCTTACTGATAGCTCTAAATTACCTATTTGTAGTCCCTTTGGTAAATTTGAGGGAAAAAACTAATTGACTTAGGAAAATTTTTAAATGTG
This sequence comes from Bos indicus, assembly GCF_029378745.1. Classification (NCBI taxonomy): domain Eukaryota; kingdom Metazoa; phylum Chordata; class Mammalia; order Artiodactyla; family Bovidae; genus Bos; species Bos indicus. Next base: position 73,877,129 of record NC_091789.1, read on the forward strand.
TAATATTTCAAGTTGATGAGATTTCTATTTTATAAGTAAAAACTAGTTTTTTTTTTTTTCCTGCAGCAACTTCTTTCTTTTCTTATCTCTCTTTTTTTTTTTTTTTAACCATTATTTTAAAGTGAAAAGTCTTAGGCAGCTACTTTGTGGACTGTGACTTTTCATATTTCCAAATTTCTATTGCAGTCTTCCCACTAATGACTTATTTGACTATACTTGAATATTGAGAGTGTTGAAATACAAAGGCTTATATTTATGCTCCAAACGGTGTGAAATCTAAATAAATAATGGAAATGAAAGAAAGGAACTTTATAGAATGCAAGTTTGCAAGTAAAATATTACATAAATTATATGGAATGGTGTAAAATGGATTCATTCTCTCTGTTCTAGGTGAGTGTAAATTCTACAGAAATTCCGTCTTCCTAATCTAAATTTCAGCACAATTTTGGTGGCTTTTTAGCCAGAGGAGAAGTGAGTTGTTTATAGACTCACTATTCCACAACCTCCCCTGCCTCTGATATTTTGCTAGGTCTACATATTCTACTTAAAACAGATCTTCCCTTATTATTTTAATAGAGTACTTATTGTGCTTTTTCTCAAAAGAACTGAAATCTCACTGTACTAAGAACTTGATCCCAATGTGTAAAGAACTTAAAAGGTTAAAACACCTAGTCTACACACACACACGTATATATACGTGTGTGTGTGTATATATATATATATATATATATATATATATATATATATGCTTTCCTGGTAGCTAAGCTGGTAAATAATTCACCTGCAATGCAGGAAACCCCAGTTCAATCCCTGGGTTGGGAAGATTTCCTGAAGAAGGGATAGGCTACCCACTCCAGTATTCTTGGGCTTCCCTGGTAGCTCAGATGGTAAAGAATCTGCCTGCAGTGCGGGAGACCTGGGTTTGATCCCTGGGTTGGGAAGATCCCCTGGAGGAGGGGATGGCAAATGCACACCAGTATTCATGCCTGGAGAATCCCATGGACAGAGGAACCTGGTGGGCTATACAGTTCATGGGGGTCACAAAGAGTCAGACATTACTGAGTGACTAAGCGCAGCATATCTATATATCTATATATAGATATATATTGTGGGGTAAAAGAACAGGAAAACAAACAAGGAAGTATAGAAAAAGGAAAAGTTTGGAGACACTGAATTTCTAAAAAGTTGACTGAAAAATAATTTTATGGACACCAAGGATAGGTTACCCAAGTTCATTATCTTTCTTTTTTTCTATGTAGTATCATTTTATTAGTTCCAAATCCCAAATGCTCATCATATCAATTTTGATTGACCCATTTTTTTCCCTCTCACCAATGAAACTTTTGGAATGAGAATCATTTATACTCTATATGCATTGGTCAATTTTGGATCCTGTAGCTGAATGACTTAGTAAAATTTAATTCAGTTATTGGGAACCCTTAGGCAATGAAATTGCTTTATTTTTGACATTTTAATATAAAGTATTTCTTAACTATATACTTTCCTACTTTATTTGAATAGAGACTATTGAAAATAAGTGAATCTTTACTTTTTGACTCAGTTTTACTGTGGAAATCAATTACTATACTGTGCTATAAAATAATAATGCTTATAACATGGTAAGGTATACAAGGTGATTTTCTCCTTTACTAAAGAACCCCAGAGATTTAACAATTTCTCACATCAGTTCTCTTATGATTTTCCTTTCTTCTTTTTAGTGAGTAATATGTAATGAAAATTATTAGTTTTAGTGCTATCAAGGTGCTTCCAACAGCAATCACAATTACCAATGCCCCTCTTGTTTTGTTATTTCTAATTTGCTATAGATTAGGATACCAGGTTTGGTAAAAATTATGTGTAAAATAAGATTAAGTGTTTTAAGATCAAGGATTTTCCTTTCAGTAAAGTACATGGATCTTGTGACATCTATATTGGCTGCATTCTGAACAAGTGAGATTTTTAGATACCTGAGTTTCATATTCATTTGATACTGTATTGCATTTTGCTTTTCATGGGTATATGATATAAATATCTAATAAACTATTTAAGTAATTACATATGTGAACTATAAAACTATTAAAGTAAGCCATAAATTTGCAATGTAATAATATCACTCTTAAAATTATTGTGTTAAGATAGATACTATGATGGGAAAATGGTAGGTTGTTTGTTTTCTTAGAAATCTTGCCCAGAGCTGCCCTGCAGATGTAGTAGATCTTGAGTTCAAATTTTATCAATTCACTATGCTTTCCAATTGGAAATTTTTAAATTTTAAAATTACAAAGCATCATGCTTCCTGTGCATATTCTTCTTACTTGAAAAGTCATAACACAGTGACTTATTTTGAGTATTTGTAATATTCACCTTTTTGAACCATAAATTAAAATTATTCTTATTCACAAACATTTATTTTTAAATATTACTCTTGAGTATATACTTTAAAAACTTGTATTTTTTCCCCTTACCTCCTTCTCTTGTGACATTTATATTCATTTGTCTCTCTGCTTGTAATCCTCACTTCTACTCTTAGGTAAACTACATAAGAGTGAGTTTTAAATTCCCACAGCCTCATGTGAAGCAAAATGGAGTGAGCACTTCTGTTTCTGGAACATTTTATTAGATAAGCACTAATTATAAAATTAAAATGACCCACAGAAGTGGCCAACTCCATTTCATGAATTTCTCACCATAGTGAAAGAATAATGTTCATTGAGGTCAAAATTAAATTGATTTTGATTCCTTGCTCTGCCGATAACTGGTCAGGAGATCTTTCTACAAGCTACTTAATATTTCTGAATCTCAGTATCTTCATTTATAAAATTAGAAAAATTATGCCTAGCAAAGTAGCTTATATGTATGAACACATAATGGAATTCAGTGTTAGCTTTTATTTATAGTTTTACAATATCTGATGTTGTATACAATATAAATATACATTGAAAATTGGATGACTTGTGCAGTCTTCAAAAGTACATCCCACTAAATTAACCAAATACACCTAGTACCATGTTTATGCAAAACTAGGTCATTTAATGTTTTCACTTATTTATTTTTTGAAGTTCTTAAATAGATTAATGGGTTTTAGTAGTTTAAAAGATGATATGCATTTAAAAATAATTATAAATTTTGCTGATCGTTTTATGGAGTATAATATTTATTGTACATTTTAAGAGAAATAATGATTCATTGTAATAATACTAAGATTGTTATAATACTTATATAAAAGTACATATTTTGTAATCAAATCTTAAATGCCAACCACTGGTATTATTTTTACTGATTTTTTTGTTTATACCCATGGCTGATTCTTTTTGACATTTGACAGAAAACAACAAAATTGTGTAAAGCAATTATCCTTCAACTGAAAAATAAATAAGGTGGCCAAAAAAAGACAGAAAAAAAAGGCTAAAAGAAAACAAAAGTAATATATATTCAGTGTATAAAATTCAGTAAGTAGATAAAAGCATAAAGAAGAAAATAGCTACCATAAATTAATGACAAACTGGAAAAGTTTTTGCAACTTGTGACAAAGTGCTGCCAACTCTAGTAGAAAATTGCTCTTATAAATCAATTAAAAACGACAAACACCCCAATACAAAAATTAGGTTTTTTTTAACTGGTATAGGTAACGTGTAAGCAATTCAATGAAAGTAACCATAGAAACTAAAATCTAAACAGCAATTATATACCTTTTCTTAACTCCTGGACTAATAGATACTACAAAAGTATAATGCAAAGTGTTGTTGAGGTGTGGGGAAGCCAGTACTTTTATAAATTGGAGGGTAATTAGAAAATGTCAAAAAGTCAAGCAATTTTCCTTCTAAGATGACATTCTAATGGACCAATAGAACAATGATGCATGTACAATGTTGTATTTCAATATGTCTTATAATAGTGAATATTTCTAAAAGTAATCTAAATTCTTAGCAATATTAAATTAACCAAGTTATGATATATTCATAGAACAGAAATTCTTGCTACAGATTAATTGGCTGGATTTTGAGGAGAAGAAAAAAAAATACTATTCGATCAAAGCTTCTGGGGCTTCCCTGAAAGCTCAGTTGGTAAAGAATCTGCCTGCAGTACAGGAAACCCTGGTTCAATTCCTGGGTTGGGAAGATCCACTGGATAAGGGATAGACTGCCCATTCCAGTATTCTTGGGCTTCCCTTGTGGCTCAGCTGGTGAAGAAGCCACTTGCAATGCAGGACACTTGGGCTCAATCCCTAGGTTGGGAAGATTCCCTGAAGAAGATAAAGGCTACCCACTCCAGTATTCTGGCCTGGAGAATTCCATGGACTGTATAGTCCATGGGATTGCAAAGAGTTGGACACAACAGAGCAACTTTCACAAACAATTCACATCAAAGTTTCTAGATATTTATTATGTGCTGGTTCCTGATGGTCTCTGACCTTATTTTTTACTTTTTCTTTTACTGTATATTTTTTTCTTTTAAATTTGTATAGGCCTTGATTTTATGACAAATGAGAATATAAACTATCACATAGAAATTGATTTTCTTGGTTTTTTATTAAGAACTTTTCCATTATATATATATGTATGTATATATATATATGTATTTTTTATTCTTTCAGACGTGGGTTGGCAATAAGAGAAGAAAAATGAGTAGTAAGAATTCTGAATCAGGAGCAACAACAACAGGAACTGTTTCTGGTACTTCTTTGGCAGCTCCAGATGTTACAGTCAGAAATGTGGTTAATATTGCTTCACCCTCAAGTCAACAGTCTTCTTGGACATCGCCCAATAATGATGTCATCATAACTGGTATATACAGTCCAGCCAGTTCATCAAGTAGACAAGAGACAACCAAGCATTCAAATACACAAATTACAGAAGCACATAAAATCCCTATTCAGAAAACAGCCAGTAAAAATGATACTGAGTTTCAGTTGCACATTCCTGTTCAAAGACAAGTAGCACACTGTAAAAATGCCTCTTTACTCTTAGGTGAAAAAACAATTATTTTGTCAAGACAGACAAGTGTGCTAAATGCTGGAAATTCTGTATACAATCACACAAAGAAAAACTATGGAAGCTCTTCAATGCAAGCCTCTGAGATGACAGTACCTCAAAAGCCATCTGTGTGCCACCGACCTTGCAAAATTGAACCAGTTGGAATTCAAAGATCATATAAGCCTGAACACACAGGTCTATCATCACATAACTTATGTGGGCAAAAACCATCTGTTAGAGACCCTTACTGCAGAACACAAAATTTGGAAATCCGTGAAGTATTTTCACTGGCAGTTAGTGATTACCCACAGAGAATTCTGGGAGGAAATCCCCCACAGAAGCCTCCTAATTCGACAGAAGGAACTTGTTTGTCAATTGCAATGGAGACTGGAGATGCTGATGATGAGTATGCCAGAGAGGAAGAATTGGCATTGATGGGAGCACAGATACCAAGCTACTCAAGATTTTATGAAAGTGGCAGTTCCCTTCGAGCTGAGAACCAAAGTACAACTTTGCCTGGACAAGGAAAAAATATGCCAAATTCACAAATGGTGAATATTAGAGACTTGTCAGACAATGTACTGTATCAAAACAGAGAAAACCATTTGACACCACGGACCTCATTACATACAGCATCTACTGCAATGTACAGTAATACAAATCCATCACGAAGTAATTTTTCTTCACATTTCGCATCATCAAACCAATTGAGGTTATCACAAAACCAAAACAATTACCAGGTAATGTGCAAGTTTGTTTTATAAAGGTTTTATAAAAATTTGTTGGTATAAAAATTGTTTTGGTAATCAATTAGACTTGAGACCTGGGTCACTTAACTCATATTTTGAAGTAATTTGAATTTCTTTTTTCTTGTAAATGGTGGTTTGGGGTCAACTCTTTAAAGAATTTTATGCTTTCTTTGTCATGTTTAAAAATGGTGAGTCCTTTTTTTCATGGAAGTTAGTAATTTTTATAACAGCAATCTTCTGACATTTAAAATGATTTGGTCCAGGCAATAACAGCCTTATGGGAAGCATGGCATTTCTCATCACTAAAATAGGACTAAATTGGCTAGATGCATCCTCTTGAACATAGATAATTCTTGTTATGGTTTTTACTTGCAGTTTGGGAAGATGTCACTAGATAAATGGTGCCTTCCTTGGGTACATAGCCAGGCAAGTCAATCATTGTGCTAGGTGACAATGGTTGAGAAGTTAGAGCCTGTGATAACTCAGCCAATTTTTTTTTTTTCTTTTTGAGTAAATGCTTTATTAAGTGCAGCATTAGCCAAAGTGTTTTTTTTAAACATTTACTTTTTATTGTTTTAAATTTATTTATTTTTAATTGGAGGATAATTACTTTACAATACTGTGCTGTTTTATAAGGAAGAGATAAGTTCAGAGTGAGAATTAAAACAATTTTAGACCTGTGCAAAAATAAGTGTTATTTCTTTACTTGTTTCCATATTCAGTTGTTTATATATATGCTTCAAATAATCTCAACAGTGAGGTATAAACCTACCTCAATATCTCTTAAGGCCATAGATCATCTCTCTGAAAAATCTGCTTCAGAAAACTTGAATAGCAGGACAGGAATGTTTGCTATTTTTTCTTGCTACTAGCTAGACCCTTTAGTTTTCAAACATAGTATTTTGTATATGTATTTAAAATGTTTCTAGGCTATTCTCAACCAATATAAGGAACCAACCTCTCTTGACTCCTTTTATCTTATAGCTACTTGCTACAAAATGAAAAGCAATAAAAGAGCATAGGAAGTATCCCTCTGGCACCTACCTCTAACAGAAGAGTGTTCCATCATCATTAGTAGACACTTCTTATTAAGGATCTTTTCATTTTTCTGTTTGTTCTTTCTTAAGGCATGATTAAAGTAACATTGAACCATACCTGTAGGATCCTCCACAATGCCCCCTTTTATTCACCTAATTCTTTTGGACTTCTTTATCCCCTCAGTGTTGCTCCTAACAATCATAACAATAACATTTATGATTTGTTGAGGACCTTGAATGTACTAGGCACCATCAGTAAATTTATATACTTCATCTTCATGGCAGTTTGATCATATAAGCATTTTATCCATATTTTAATATCATGTCTAGAATCATACAGCCAATACATGACAGAACCAAGATTCCAACTCAAAAATGCATCATGTGGGGTTTCTTTTTTCTACTTTACCATACAGCCTAGCAATATAGAATATTTGGAGGCTTGAGAGTGCAGTTTAATTTTTAGATTTTCTTAAACTGATTGCTCCTGTGGTTTTACATTTTTATAGTTTTTATCTTTTTTCCTTACTGAAAGTTTAAAGAAATTAAGTTTATTTTATATGAAAGAAACTTTTAAATGGAATAAAACTTAGCTATGTTTTTTTTTTGAAAAGTAGTCTCTTTAAAGAAATACAATCTGACATAAATTAGGACATGGATTTAGAACCAGACAGACCTGGATTCAAATCTAGGCTCTGCTTATTTTCTACTTGTGTGCCCTCAGACAAGTGTCATAAACTCTCTGTGTAACAGTTTCTTCATTTGTACAATGCATTTAATAATACCTGTTTCACAGGAATGCTGTACATGAAATGACAATCTGTGCAAGGCTCCTTGTACATTCCTGGCAAATAAACTTTCTTATACTTGTTACATCATGGTTGGAAAGTTAATGAACCTCTGCTAGTCCAGGTCTTTACATTCCATTTCAAGTAGAATATTGCACAGCCCACAGTTATCACAGGATGGTTGAGAAATAAATAACTGAAAGAAGCCTGGAGATCAGCTCTCAACTTCACCATAATCTATGTATTAAAAGCCCATATATTTCTATTTCTATTATAACAGACCTCCTCTGACTTGACCTGAGACAGTATGGTAGACAGCGTTTGCAAAATTGAAGTATAATTGACACATTAGTTTTATGTCCCACCTTTATTTTAATTAATGGATATCTTAGGAAACCTAGGCAGCCTGGGGAAGTGTAGTCCATGAAGATTAATGGCAGTCCATTTGGGTTCCTAGTACAAAAATATAATAGACATGGTGATTGAAAACCCAACACACATTTATTTCTCATAGTTCTGAAGTCTGGGAAGCCCCAGATCAAGGTGCTGGCTGACTTAGTGTCTGGTGAGTGCCCGCTTCCCAATTCATAGATGACTATCTTTTCAGTGATTTCTCACATGTTAGAAGTGCCAAGGGAGCTCTCTGGGGTCTCTTTTGTAAGGAAACCAGTCCCATTCTTGAGGGCTCCATTCTCATGACCTAATCATCTCCCAAATGCCCCACTTTGAAATGCCAGCACCTTGGGGATTAGAATTCAACATGTGAATTCAGTTGGGATACAAACATTCAGCCCCGGTAGTTATCCTCCAAGATTTTGATGATGTTCTATTACCTACATGTATTATTAGTAGATCAGGACTTAGAAAGATAAAACCTATGACCATCTTGTCATCTTTCTAGCTATGAAAGTATAAGCAAGAAAGCAATTTTCTAAGTTTCTGACCTTGGGACTATATGACAGAGATATCTGTCTCTTTTCTCTGTTGTGCCAAGTATCTTCAAGCTGAGGTTCTATTCCTGGAGTATAGTCTAGTTCCAGGCTATGCTGCTGCCAAGTCGCTTCAGTCGTGTCCGACTCTGTGGGACCCCATGGACTGCAGCCTACCAGGCTCCTCCATCCATGGGATTTTCTGGGCAACAGTATTGGAGTGGGGTGCCATTGCCTTCTCCCATTGCAGGCTATATAGGTGGCTAAATACAAATTGAGGAATACATGAGGAAGCTAGGAAATTGAAATTGGCTCTGCTTCAGAGTCACTGTGGAATACCACATTAAGGGTTGAAGTGATGATACAGAAACTGTCAGGAGGTAGTTATACCAGGATACTATAGCCCAGTTCTATTTCAGGCTGACCCCATTCCTTTGGGGCTAGATTGCAACAGTATTGGGCTCCAAGCTGCCATTCATTTTCCATATTATGTTCATGCCAGTATACCTATTTTTATTGACTGTTATGTTGATAACAGATTAATAATTGATGATAACCTATGTAAAGATATTGGAAGACAAATGTTATAAATTCAGGTTTGTTGCAATTATTATTGTTACTTAATAATTAACTGTCTTCTCAACTCTCAAGGACATCATAGGAACTTAGAAGTTAATAGAGTTATAGCATTTTGAACTTTCTTTAAAAGGTACTAAATAAGTACAATGTATCCCTAACAGTAGAAGCACTTTGATAGTATCCTCCAAATTTATTCAGTGTTTATAGGTTTAAGTGCATTTTAAAAATAAACATGGAAATTTAATGGCTGTAAAACCTTTAAACATCATTTCTAAACCAATACAAATGGTATTTTGACCTGAGGAAAGGGAGTGCCAGTAAGATTGAATGACTTCGCTAAAATAACTCTCAGGCAATATTCAACTTTTAAAAAGTAATAGATGTAGTTAGCATATTTAGTTGCTAAGTTGTGTCTGACTCTTTTGCAACCTCATGGACTGTAGCCCACCAGGCTTCTCTGTCCAGGGGTTTTCCAAGCAAGAATATTGGAATGGGTTGCCATTTCCTTCTTCTGGTGATCTTCCCGACCCAGGAATCGAATTCATGTCTCCTGGATTGCAGGTAGATTCTTTATTGACTGAGCCACTAAGGAAGCCCTTGTAGCTAGCATGGAGAATTTTAAATGACTTTATTGAGATATAGTTCACATAGTACAGTGGTCACACATCGAAAGTGTACAATTAAATAGTTTTTAATATATTCACAGATGTGTTCAAGCAGTATCAATCTAATTTTAGAACATTTCATTACTTCAAAAATAAACTACATACTCATTAGCGCACCAAATCTCCCATTCCAGCACTAGACAATCATCAATCTTTCTCTCTCTATGGATGCACCTATTCTAAATATTATTATAAATGGAATAATGCAATATGATGGATTTTTGTAACTGGCTTCTTTCAGGTAGCATAATGTTTTCAAGGTCCATTTTATAGTATGTATCAATAATTCATTCTTTTACATTGCTCTATGATATTCCATGGAGAAGGCAATGGCACCCCACTCCAGTACTCTTGCCTGGAAAATCCCATGGATGGAGGAGCCTGGTAGGCTGCAGTCCATGGGGTCACTAAGAGTCGGACATGGCTGAGCGACTTCACTTTCACTTTTCACTTTCATGCATTGGAGAAGGAAATGGCAACCCATTCCAGTGTTCTTGCCTGAAAAATCTCAGGGATGGGGGGAGCCTGGTGGGCTGCCATCTGTGGGGTCCCACAGAGTCGGACCCGACAGAAGTGACTTAGCAGCAACAGCATGATATTTCATTGTGTATATATAGCATTGATTGTTTATCCATTCAGTAGTTGATGAACATTTGGGTTGTTTCCACATTATCTGTTATGAATAGTGCTGCTATGAACATTTATACACAAATTTTTGTGTGGAAATATTTTTTCATATTTCTAGGCTATATATCTTGGAGTATACTTCTAGTTCATATTGTAATTCTATGCTTAAAGTTTTGAGGAAATACTAATTTTTTTTTTTTTTCTGAAGTGGTTGTATCACTTTACAATCCAACCATCAGTGTAAAAGGATTCCAATTTCTCCACATCCTGACAAACACTTGTCACATCAGTGATTTTGATTATAGCCACTGTAATGGAAAACTTGATCTGTGTTTTTCTAACAGCTAACAATTTTAATTCTCTTCTCATGTGCTTATTGGTCATTCAAATATCTTATTTGGAAGAATGCCTATTCAGAGAATTTAGCAATTTTGTAAGTGTTCGTTTGTTCTTTGAGTTGTAAGTGTTCAGTTCATATTCTCTATACTAATCCTTATCAGATACATGACTTACAAATATTTTCTCCCACTTTATACACTATCTTTTCACTTTCATGGGGATATTGTTTAAACACAAATGTTTTTAATTTTGATCAAGTCCATTTTATCTGTTTTTTTTTTTTTTTCTGTTGTTTCTTGTGCTTTTGGTATTGTATCTAAGAAGCTATTACCTAAGCTGAAGTAACAAACACTGACTCATGTATTTTCTTCTAAGAATTTTATACTTGTATCTCTCACATATAGATGGTTCTTTTGTTTTGAGTTTGTTTTTGTGTATATTACGAGGTAGAAGTTTTTCTTGATTATATAGCATATGAATATCCAACTGTCCCATCACCATTTATTTAAAAGATTATACTTTCCCCATTGAATGGTCTTGTCATCCTTCTTGAAATCAATTGATTACATGGAAGGCTTTATTTCTGGACTCTCAGTTCTATTGTTTTGAGACTATGTGTGTGTGTGTGTGTGTGTGTGTGTGTGTGTGTGTATTTCTTCTTATGCTGATACAACACTATTTGAATTACTATACCTTTGTAGGAAGTTTTGAAATTGGGACATATGAGTCTTCCCAATGTCTTCTACTTTATCTAAATTACTTTAGCTATTCTAGGTCCCTTAAATTTGCACATGAATTTTAAGATTAGCTTATCACTTTATGAAAAAACAAATGGAATTTTGATAGTCATCATGCTGACCTGTGGATAAATTTGGGGAATATTCTTGTAATAATAATAATGTGTCTTCTGATCTGTGAACATGGTATGCCTTTATACTTGTTAGATCTCCTTTAATTTCTTTTAACAGTGTCTTGTACTTTTCAGTCAAGTCTTGCCCTTATTGTTTTAAATTTATATATAAATATATAACTTTTAATGCTATTTTAAATGGAATTTCTTAATTTAATTGTTGGATTTGAAGATTGAATTTTGTACATTGGTATTGTATCCTGAAAAAGTACTGAACTAATCTATTAGTTAAATACTAGTGTATTTCTTAAAGTTTTATTTATATAAAATCATGCCATCTATTAACATAGATAGTTTTACTTGTGTAAAACCTTACTGCATTTTATTTCTTTTTATTAGCTAGTTGCTAGAACCTTCAATATAATGCTGAATAGAAGCAGTAAGACATCTTTATCGTCTTGATCTTGAATGGAAAACAAACAGTGTCTAACCAATACAATGTTATCTGTGGGGATTTTGTAGATGGTCTTTATCAGGATGATAAAGAATAAAACTCCCCTTTTATTCCTGGTTTGTTGAGTACTTTTATCATGAATATGGTTTGGACTTTTGTCAAATGTTATTTCTGTTTCTAATGAGATATGTTCATGTGCATTTTTCTATTTATTTTGTTAACATGGCATATTGCATTTTTTTCTTTTAATTTTCTTTTTTGATATTTATTTTGTATATCTTTTCTTAGTTTTACTAAGATATAATTAACATACAGTACTGTGCAAATTTAAGGTGTTCAGCACAATGATTTTATTCACATGAAATTATTATTAACCAATTCAGTATTTATTACTAAGCAATAAGCTTAGTTAATATCCATTACCTAATGTGTATTTTTTTTAAAAAAGAAAAAATCTTTCTTTCCTTGTGATAAGAAATCTTGGAAACTACTCCCTTAACAATTTTCAAATATTCAAGGCAACAGCAGTGTTAACTATAGTCATGATGCTGCACATTACATTCCTAGCACTTTGTTATCTTACAAGCAGAAATTTGTACCTTTCATCACCTTCATCCAATTCCCACTCCCCAGTTCCCTGCCTCTGGTAAGCACAAATCAGATATCCTTTTCTATGAGGCTGGGTTTTTTAAAATCTGTTTTATATTCCACATATAAGTGAGATCATTTATCAGTTGTCTCTCTTCTATTTATTTCATGTAGCAAAACGCCCTTGAGGTCCACTCGTGTTATTGTGAATGGCTGAATTTCACCCTGTTTGTGGCTGAATAATAGTCCATTCTCTATATATTTTATCGGAGAAGGCAATGGAACCCCACTCCTGTACTCTTGCCTGGAAAATCCCATGGATGGAGGAGCCTGGTAGGCTGCAGTCCATGGGGTCGCTAAGAGTCGGACACGACTGAGTGACTTCACTTTCACTTTTCACTTTTCACTTTCATGCATTGGAGAAGTAAATGGCAACCCACTCCAGTGTTCTTGCCTAGAGAATCCCAGGAACAGGGGAGCCTGGTGGGCTGCCATTTATGGGGATGCACAGAGTCGGACATGACTGAAGTAACTCAGCAGCAGCAGCATATATTTTATAGCTTCTTTATCCATTAATCTGTTGATGGGCACTTAGGTTGTTTCCATGTCTTGACTATTTTAAATAATGTTGCTATGAATATCAGAGTGCATATCTCTTTTCTTTAAAAAAAAAAAAAAACTTTTTATTTTGTATTGGGGTATAGCTGATTAACCATGTTGTGATAGTTTCAGATGAACAGCAAAGAGATTCAGCCATACATATACATGTTTCCATGCCCCCTAAACTCCCCTCCCATCAAGGCTGCTGCAAAAAATTGAGCAAAGTTTCAAGTGTTGTACAGTACGTCCTTGTCTCCATTAGATATAGTCCCAAAAGTGAAATTGATTGATTATATGGCAGTTTTATTTTCAAATTATTGAGGATCCTTCATATTGTTTTGTGTAATGCCAGTGCCAATTTATAATCCCACCAACAGTGTGCAAGTGTTCCCTTTTACCCACATCTTTGACAGCATTTTTTATCTCTTGTCTTCTTTGATGATAGGCATTGTAACAATCGAGGTGAAATCTCATGGTAATATTAATTTGCATTTACCTTATGATTAGTGATGCTGAGCACATTTCATATACCTGCTGACTATTCATCTATCTTCTTTGGAAAATGTCTATTGAGGTCCTTTGCCCATTTTTAACTGGATTATTGTTTTTTTGCTATTAAGTTGATGAGTTTTTAAAGCCTATTTTGGATATTGACCCTTAACCAAACACATGTTTTGAAAATGTTTTTTCTAATTCCATAGGGTGTCCTTATATTTTGTCAGCCATTTCTTTTTGCTGTGCAGAATCTTTTTAATTAATGTAGTTCTTCTTGTTAATTTTTTATTTTGTGCTTTAGGTGTCATATACAAAAACTCATTGCCAAGATCCATATTGAGGAGATTTTTTTTCCTATTTTCTTCTAGGAGTCTTACAGTTGCTAGTCTTCAATTCACTTTGACTTAATTTTGTGGGTGATGTAAAATAGGGGTTTAGTTTCATTCTTTGCATGTGAATATCCAGTTTTCCCAGCAACATTTATTAGAGAGATTGTTTTTTCTTCATTGAGTAATCTTGGTTTCATAGTTAAATATTATTTGAACTTATATGGATTAGTTCATTTCTGAGCTCTTGATTCTGCTCCATTGAGCTATGTGTCTGTATTTTATGCCACTGCCATACTGTTTTGACTACTGTAGCTATTTCCCTTCCAGTTTTATATATATATAATTGACATACAGAACTATATAAGTTTTAAGGTGCACAACTTAAAGTTTTGACTTACATACGTCATGAAATGATTACCATTATATTATATATACATAGATTTTTATAAAAGAATTAAGTGTCTTTCCTCATGATGGGAATTCTTAAGATTTACTCTCTTAATGACTTTCATATATAGCATACAACAGTGTTAATAATATTAATTATGTTGTATATTATATCCCTAGTTCTTGCTTATCTTATAATTAGAAGTTTGCACATCTGACCACCTTTATCCATTTTTCCTTCTCCTCTCCCTGCATCTGGTAACCACAGATCTGATCTTTTTATGAGCTTGTTTGCTCATAATTGACCTATAACACCATGTGAGTTTCTGGTATACAACATAGTGATTCTATATTTCTATACATTACAAAATGACTACCATGATAAGTCTAATTAGCATGTCACCATGCAAAGGTATTACATTATTATTGACTACATTTCCCCACACTGAACATTTCTTCCGCATGACTCATTTGTTTTACAACTGGAAGCTGTGCCTCTTAATTTCTCTCACCTATTTCCCTCATATGCCCCTCCCCACATCAACCACCTGTTTGTTCTTTGTCTCTATGACTCTGTTTCTGTTTTGTTATGTTTGTTCATTTGTTTTGTTTTTTAGATTCCACATATAAGTGAAATCATATGATATTTGTTTTTCTCTGACTTATTTCACATAGCATAATATCATCTAGGTCTATCCATGTCACAAATGGCAAAATTTCATTTTTAATGACTGAGTAACTGTCTGTGTGTATCAGATTTTTCTTTATCCAGTCACCTATTGATGAACACTTAGGTAGCTTCCATACCTTGGCTATTGCAAATAGCACTGAAGTAAACATAAGGATGCATAT
Organism: Bos indicus; assembly: GCF_029378745.1. Taxonomy (NCBI): domain Eukaryota; kingdom Metazoa; phylum Chordata; class Mammalia; order Artiodactyla; family Bovidae; genus Bos; species Bos indicus. Next base: position 73,892,370 of record NC_091789.1, read on the forward strand.
ATTTTTGAAAAAATGCTTTGTTTTCCTCAGCAGAATACCCAGAAGTAGAATTACTGGATCATATGACAGTTCTATTTTTAATTTTTTAAGGCTCCTCCATACTGTTTTCAATAGTGATTACTATAGCTTTTTAATATAGCTTGAATTCAGGGAATGTGATACCACCTGCCCTTCTCTTTCTCAGAATTGTTTGGATATTTGGAGTCTTTTGTGCTTCTACAAAAATTTTAGGATTATTTTATACTTCTACCAAAAAAATACACCATTGAAATCTTGATAAGAATTGCATTGAATCTATAGATATCTTTAGGTAGTATTGACTTTTTAACAATATTAATTTTTCCAATCCATGAATGCAAGATACCATTTTGCTTATTTGTGTCTTGTTATATTTCTTTCATTAATGTCCTATAGTTCAGAAAGTAGACACTTTTCACTTCCCAATTTAATATATTCCTAAGTATTTTATTATTTTGATGCAATCATATATGGGATTTTTTTCTTTATTTCTTTTTTGGATAATTCAGTTTTTAGTATGTAGAAATGTTACTGGTTTTTGTGTGGTAGTATCATGCTATTTTACTGAATTCATGGATTAGCTCAAACAGTTTTTTGGTGGACTCTTTGGGATTCTATATATAAAATTTTGGCATATGAAAATAGAGCCAACTATATCTCTTACTTTCCAATTATGTTTTTTATTGATTTTTCTTGCTTTATTGCTCTGGCTAGGACTTCCAATACTAGCTTGAATAGGAATGATGAGAGTTGGCACCTTTGTCTTATTCCTGATCTTAAAAGTGAGGCTTCCACCTTTCACCATTGAATATGTTAGCTGTGAGCTTTTCATGTATGGTTTTTTTATGTTGAGGAATGTTCCTTCTATATCTGTTAAGAGGTTTTTTTTTTTAATATAAATTTATTTTTTTATCATGGGGATTCTGATGTCACCTATATGGCAACATGAAAGTGAAAGTGAAAGTTGCTCAATCATGTCTGACTCTTTGTGATCCCATGGACTATATAGTTTATGGAATTCTCCAGGCCAGGATATTGGAGTGGGTAGCCTTTCCCTTCTCCAGAGGATCTTCCCAACCCAGGAATTGAACTAGGGTCTCCTGCATTGCAGGCCAATTCTTTAACAACTGAGCTATGAGGGAAGCCCCTATAGGTTGTTCTTAATTTCATTTCCCCTCACAATGAAAATATTAACAAGTATTAACAACTAACAACTCAAGAATAAGACACTACTGAGTGAATAGTAGAACATAGGAATGAGACTGAAGCATCCTCTTGCACCACAGAGAATAAGACAGATTGCATTAGAAGGGTAAGAGAAGTAGCTACATGTTGACTGCATTGTCTCTCACCAAGGCCGGCACAGCACCATGTGTACAGGTCTCCACTGAGCCTTTGTTCCTCCTGTGGGAAGAGAGAAATAGGAGACAACTGAGGGACAACAAACCTACCCCCAGCATTTTGGAGCACTTTTCAGGAGCACCTAATCTGCAACATGGGCATTCTCATGAGAATGTGTGAGGCTTGACCACTACAAATCTGATTACGATGAAGAAAGGGGGAGGGGCTTGCAACAACCAGCACATGCTGCTGCTGCTGCTGCTAAGTCACTTCAGTCGTGTCCGACTCTGTGTGACCCCAGAGACAGCAGCCCACCAGGCCCCGCCATCCCTGGGATTTTCCAGGCAAGAACACTGGAGTGGGTTGCCATTTCCTCCTCTAATGCATGAAAGTGAAAAGTGAGAGTGAAGTCTCTCATTCGTGTCTGACTCTTAGCGACCCCATGGACTGCAGCCTATCAGGCTCCTCCATCCATGGGATTTTCCAGGCAAGAGTACTGGAGTGGATTGCCATTGCCTTCTCCGACAAACTGCATTCATGTTTGCAAATATGGTAGTGTATTTGCTATATAGTAATTCCAACCAGCAGTTTTGTCCATCTGTAGAATCAAGTTAAGGCTGCATTCTGACCATGATGGGGTACAGATCTATCTGATTTGAATTCTCAAAGAGGAGCTTTGCTGACCAACCTACTGCGGAAATTGTCTCCTGGCCCCATCTGACTGAAAGAATTGGTAACAACTCCTGGAAGCTCTGGGGGCCCAACAGCACTTGAGCTAAGAGGTGGGCAGCAGAGCCAATAGTTTTTAGAACATCAGTGGTCCTGTTCAGTAGGGGAAATTTCGGTGTGGGTTGGCTTGGGTTAAGACAACAAACAAAGAGTCTTTCTGACATTGGAGATGGTTCTTTTGCTTAGTATAGACAGGGAAGATAATTTGTAGTCAAACCCATTTCTGAGTATAACCTTCATTCCAACTGAAGAGGGAACCTAATCAGAGCATATGAGAAGGTATATAACCCATCCAACAGCCATGCTTACAGTGGAACTTAAAAAGAGAGCATAGCCATGACTTAGTCCATCTGCAGAACAAAATCTGGAGCCTGTATGGCCACAGAATTCAGAACATAATCTTGCCTGATTTTGGTCCATAAACAAAGTGATATGAAAGTCATAGAGCCTATTCTGCTGGCCTGACAAGGCAGGTAATCAAATTCATAGCCATGCCTACTCTTGAGTATAGTTCCCAGTCCTAAATACCTAGTTAGCCTGAACAAAGAAAGCAAACAACTGAAGAGTACATTCTGTAGCCTCACATAAGCAAGATACCAAGCCAGCAGTTCTATCCAACTATTCTGAGCCAGTGGCATACACCCTCATCCCTGTCTTCAGAGTTCTTGGATAGTGACCTTGCCCCAAAATAGACCCTGATAAAAATCCCACTTGTCCAAGGACATTACCACAGATATGCCCAGAAATCCAGTCTGAGTTGATGGGTGAAGAACTATCTCTACCAAAGAGAACCTTTAAAGTCTGAGGGAGGAGACCACTTATTAAAATGGACAGGTGCCAACTTAAGGAATCACTAAAAATCAGGTAGATGTGACATCACCAAAAGGAAAATAATTTAGCTCCAGTTCAGTGCAGTTCAGTTACTCCATTGTGTCTGACTCTTTCAGACCCCATGGACTGCAGCATGCCAGGCTTCTGTGTCCATCACCAGCTCCTGGAGCTTGCTCAAACTCTTGTCCATCGAGTCAGTGATGCCATCCATCCATCCATCCATCCAACTGACCTTAAAGAAATAAAGACCTCTGAACTTTCAGAAAAAATTAAGTGGCCATGTTAAGGAAGTTTTGTGAACTATGTCAAACCACAGAGAAATAATTTAATGAAATAAAGGAAACCATGTATAAACAAAACAGTTCAAAGAGGAAATAACCATATAAAAAAATAGAAATCTTAGAGTTGAAAAATACATTAACTGAAAAATTCAGTATGGGTTAAAAAAAATAGGTTTGAACATACATAAGAAACATTCAATGACCTGAAAAACAGAACAATGGAAATTACACTCAGAGTGGCAAAAAGAAAAAAGAATGAAAACGAGTGAGGAAAGCCGATGGGAATTATGGGACATGATGAAAAGCAAACTATTCACATTATGAGAATTTCAGAAGGTAAGAGAAAGGAGAGAACGTATATTTAAAACAATAATGGTAAAAATTTTCCTGAATCCGAGGAGAGAAAAGGATATCCAGGTACATGTGACCTAAGGAATAGTTTGAACCTAAATAGAGCCTCAGTGAAAGACACTGATTAAATTCATGAAAGTCAAAGACAAAGATCAAATTTTAGAGTGCCAAAGAAAGAGAGTAATTACATAGAAAAGAACACCTATACAACTATTGGTGGATCTTTCAACACAAAATTTTCAGGCCTGGAGATGATAGAATGACATATTCACAATATTGAAAGAAAGTATCAACCAAAAATTCTATACCCAGAAAAGCTGCCCATCTGAAACAAAAGAGAGATAAAAACAAGCCAAATACAATAAAGTTCCTTATTACACCTGCCTTACAGGAAATGCTAAACTGAGTTCAAGTCAAAAGATACCGTTAAGAACATACGAACGGAAAGGTAACTAGTAATGTTAAATAGTCATAATTATAGTCTGCAATATAGTACTGGCAGTGCTTAATATATTTATAACTAGATTATAAGTTAAAAGGACTTCCCTGGTGGCTCAGACAGTAAATTATCTGTCTACACTGAGGGAGACCTGGGTTCGATCCCTGGGTCGGGAAGATTCCCTGGAGAAGGAAATGGCAACCCACTCCAGTACTCTTGCCTAGAAAATCCCATGGACGGAGGAGCCTGGTGCAGGCTACTGTCCACAGGGCCTCAAAGAGTCAGACATGACTGAGCAACTTCACTCACTTATAAGTTAAAAACTTAGCCAAAATAAACATAACCACTGTAAATGGAAAAATAATTAAAACTAAAATTAAGGAATCCTATTGAAGTTAAGTTGATCAATTTAAAATAAGGCATTTTATATTTAAGATATTTTATGTAAACTTCATGTTCAACAGAAGGGAAAATCCTGTAGCAGTTACATAAATGAACATGATAAAGAATTCAAAAAATGCTGATCTCAAAAGAGGAGAGTAGGTTAAAAAAAAAAAAAGGAACAATGGATCTACAAAATATTCATAAAACAGCCTTGAAAATGACAATATTAAGTACTTACTTATTAATAAACAGGATAAATTATTCAAATAAAAGACATAGTATGGTTGAATGAATGAAAGAGCAAGATCCAATGATATGCTGCCTACAAAAGACTCACTTTAGCCTTAAAGACCCACATAGATTGACAGCAAAGGAATGGAGAAAGATATTTCAGGCAAACGGTAACCAAAAGAAAGCATGGGTAACATGGGTAATATCAGAAAAGAAAAGAGACTTTAAAATGAAAATGGTTAAAAGGAGACAGAGAAGTTCATATAATGAAAAGGGGGGCAATTCATTAAGAAGATACAACAGTTGTAAATCTGTATGTAGCTAATGTTAGAGCATCTAAATATATAAAGCAAAACTAACAGAGCTAACAAAGAGATAAACAGTAATAAAATAATAGGGACTTTGTAATCCACTCTCAACAATGGAGATAGCATCCAGAGAAAGAAACAATAAGAAAACAGTGTACATAAACAATGCTATACCAAATAAACATAGCAGACATATATAGAACATTCTAATAACAGCAGAATACATACTCTTCTCAAACACACATAAAACATTTTCTAGGATAGACTGCGTGTTAGAACACAAAACAAGTCTTAGCACATTCAAGAAGATTTAAATATATCAAGTATCTTCTCTGACCACAGTGGCATGAAAATAGAAATAAATGAGGAAAGCTGAAAAATTTAAGAGCAAAGTGAAATTAACACTCTCCCAAACAGCCAAAATATAAGAGAAGTAATTAAAAGGGAAAAAGTTTCTCAAGACAAACTAAAATGAAAACACAATATACTAGCACTTGTGGGAGTCAGCAAAAGCAATTCTAAGAGGGAATTTTATAGCAATAAATGCCTATATATTAAGAAGCAAGAAAGATTGCAAGTAAAATAATCTAACTCTGTGCCTCAAAGGACTAGAAAAAGAAAAACAAACTGAGCCAAAAGTTTTGGAAGGCAATATTGAAGATAAGATCAGAAATAAGAAAATGAAAACATAGGAAAGATTCAAATAATTAAGAGATTCTTCTTAGAAGATGCAAACAAATTTGAAAAAAAACTTTAGCTAGACTATACAAGGATGAAAGAGGATCCAAGTCAACAAAATTATAAATGAAAACGGAAACATTACTACTGATATCACAGAAATACAAAGGATCATCAGAGGCCACTATGAACAACTATACACAAGCAAATTGGACAACCTAGAAGAAAAATAAAAATTCTTACTAACATGCAATTTTCCAAGACTGAATCAAGAAAAATTTGAAATGTGAAAAGACCAATTACTAATAAAATGATTGAATTAGTAGTCACTAATTTCTTAGTTAATAAAATCCCAGGAACGTTTTGCTTCTCCAGTGAATTTTACCTCACATTAAAAGGAGCATTAACTCCAATATATCTCAAATTCTTTCAAAAAATCAGAGTAGAGATGTTTCCCAAACTTATAAAATAAGAAGCCAGTGTTATCCTCAAACTAACACCAGAAAAGGATACTGGTAGAAAAGTGCAGGCCAATATCCGTGATGAATATAAATACAAGAATCATCAATAAAATACTTGAACACTGAATTCAGCAGTATTTTTAAAGTATTATTCACCATGATCAAGTGGGAATTATCCCTGAGATGCAAGAATGCTTCAACATATCCTCATTCAACATTTTCAACAAATCGTATGTTCAACATATTCAACATATTTAACATCAACATATTGATGTAAATTGACATTTTAATATATTAAAGCACATTAATAAAACGGAAAATAATCATGTGACCATCTCAATAGACACAGAAAAAAGACTTTTAACAAAATTCAACACCCATTCATGATAAAAACTTTTTAAAATTTGAAATGAAGCAAGTTTAATTATTTAATTTTTAATGGATGTACATTACTGTATAAGGCTTACAATGTGAAGGTTTCATTAACATATATTGTGAAGTAATTATCATAATGGGCTCAGCTAACCTCCATATTCTCATATAGATATAATTTTTAAACTTTCCTTTTGATGACAACTCTTAGGATTAACTTTTAAGAACTTACTTCTATATCATACATCAATGTTAGTTATCATCATGACGTTGTACATTATATTCCTAATATATATTTACATTATAATGGGAAGTTTGTACAATTTTGACCACTTTCCTCCAATTCTCATGCCCTCTATATCCAACTTTGGTAACCACAAGTCTGATCTCTTTTTCAATGATTTTTGTTATTTTTTAAGATTCCACATATAAGTGAAATTGTACAGTATTTTATTCTCTAACTTATTTTACTTAGTATAATGCTTTCAAAGTCCATCCATGGTGTCACAAATTGTATGACTTCCTTGTTTTTTAATGACTGAATAATATTCCATTGCACATATATGCCATAACTACTTTGTCCATTCCTCCACCAATGGACAATTAGGTTATTTTCATACTGTAAATACTACTGCTATGACATGGAGTACAGATTTTTTTCATTTTAGTATTTTCATTTCTTTTGGATATATACCTATAAGTGGAATTGCTGGATCATATGGTAGTTCTACTTTTAATTTTTTGAGGAAACTCTATCATTTTCCATACAGGTTGTACTAATTTATAACCTCGCCAGAAGCTCCAATAATTTGCCCACCTGATGTGAAGAGCTGACTTATTGGAAAAGACCTTGATGCTGGGAAAGACTGAGGTTATGAAGAGAAGGAGGTGACAGAGGATGAGATGGCTGGATGGCATCATTGACTCAATGCACATAAGTTTGAATAAACTCCAGGAGATAGTAAAGGACAGGGAAGCCTAGGGTGCTGCAATCCATAGGATCACAAAGAGTCAGACACGACTGAGTGACTGAACAACAAAGCACTGTACAAGGATTCCCTTTTTATCATGTCCACTTCAGCATTTGATTCAGTTCAGTTCAGTTCAGTCACTCAGTCGTGTCCAACTCTTTGTGACCCCATGAATCACAGCACACCAGGCCTCCCTGTCTATCACCAACTCCCGGAGTTCACCCAGACTCATGTCCATTGAATCGATGATGCCATCCAGCCATCTCATCCTCTGTCATCCCCTTCTCCTCCTGCCCCCAATCCTTCCCAGCATCAGAGCCTTTTCCAATGAGTCAACTCTTCGCATCAGGTGGCCAAAGTACTGGAGTTTCAGCTTTAGCATCATTCCTTCCAAAGAAATCCCAGGGCTGATCTCCTTTAGAATGGACTGGTTGGATCTGCTTGCAGTCCAAGGGACTCTCAAGAGTCTTCTCCAACACCACAGTTCAAAAGCATCAATTCTTTGGCACTCAGCCTTCTTCACAGTCCAACTCTCACATCCATACATGACCACTGGAAAAACCATAGCCTTGACTAGACAGACCTTTGTTGGCAAAGTAATGTCTCTGCTTTTGAATATGCTATCTAGGTTGGTCATAACTTTTCTTCCAAGGAGTAAGCATCTTTTAATTTCATCGCTGCTCTTGTCTTTTTGATAATGGCCATTCTAATAGGCTTGTGGTGATATCTCATTGTGTTTTTAATTTGCACTTCCCTAATTTTGGCCACTTGATGCGAAGAGCTGACTCATTTGAAAAGACCCTGATGTTGGGAAAGATTGAAGGAAGTAGGAGAAGAGGACAACAGAGGATGAGATGGTTAGATCGCATCACCGATTCAATGGACATGAGTTTGGGTAAACTCTGGGAGTTGGTGATGGACAGGGAAGCCTGGTGTGCTGGGGTTTATGGGATCACAAAGAGTCAGACACGACTGAGTGACTGAAATGAACTGAACTGAATGACTAGTGATGGTGAGCATTTTTTAATGTATCTGTTGGCCTTTTGTATATCTTCTTGGAGAAAAGTCTATTCAGGTCCTTTACTCATTTTGTGAGCGGGGGATGGGGGGGGGGCTTCTTCGATGCTCAGCTTCCTTTTGTATATTTTCTTTGAAGAAATGTCTGTTCAGGCCCTTTGCCGATTTGGGGGTGGCGGGGGGCTTCCTCGATGGCTCAGTGGGAAAGAATCTGCCTGCAATGCAAGAGACACAGGAGATGCAGATTCGATCCCTGGTTTGGGAAGATGTCCTGGAGGAGGAAGATGGCAACCCACTCCAGTATTCTTGCCTGAAAAATCTCATGAGCAGAGGAGTCTAGTGGGCTACAGTCCATGGGGTCACAAAGAGTTAGAAACTTTTTTAATTGAGTTATTTAGTTTTTGGCTATTAAGTTGCATGTGTTCTTTATATGTTTTGGATGAAAGCTCTTATCAGCTACATTGTTTGCAAATATTTTTCCTATTCCATAGTTTATCATTTTTGAATCATTCTTTTGCTATGTGGAAGTTTTTTAGTTTGATGTAATCTCACTTGTTTATTTTTGATTCTGTTTCTTATGGTTTAGTTATCATATATAAAAAAAAATTATTGCCATGATCTATGTCAGTTTTTTTCCTATTTCTTGAAGGGCTCTTATGGCTTCTGGTTTTACACTTAAGACCATTTTCAGTTAATTTTTGTCAGTGTTAGATTCATAATCTTTTTGCATATGAAATCTAATTTTTTCAGCACCATTTAATAAACTATCTTTTCTCCTTTGAGTATTTTTGGCCCCCTTGTAAAATATTAGTTGACTATAAATCCTCTGTCTTACTTCTGTTGTCAAATAGAATATACTGTATATGTCTGTTACAGCCATTTTTTCCCTACAGTATCAGTTAAATGCTTTGCTTCTTTATTGATATTCTACCTGAATGATCTATCCCTTTCTAAAAGTGAGGTATTAAAGTCCAATTATTCTTGCATTGTTTTTTATCTCTTCTTTCACTTGTGTTAGTGTTTGCTTTATATATTTTATGCATTTCAGTATGATATATATATATATATATATATATATATATATATAATAAAAGTATTCCAATGTTGGGTGCATACATATTTATAATCATTATTGCTTCTTGATGGGCTCATACCTTTGTCATTATATAATGACTTTCATTGTCCCTTTTACCAATTTCATTTTTAAGACTATATTTTCTATTATAAGTATAGCTAACTCTGCTTTTTTTAGGTTGCCACTTGCTTGAAATGTTTTTTTTTTTTTTTTCATCCCTTCATTCTAAGTCTATGTGTATATTAGGTTAAAATGAGGCTCTCACTAGTTTTCAGTGGACCTTGTTCTTTCATCCTTTCAGCCATTCTGGTTCATTTGACTGGAAATTTAATCAATTTGCATTTAAATTCGTTATTGATAAGTAAGGACTTACTATTCAGTTCAGTTGCTCAGTCGTGTCTAATTCTTTGTGACCTCATGGACTGCAGCATGCCAGGACTCCCTGCCCATCACCAACTCCCAGAGCTTGCTCAAACTCATGTCCATCGAGTTGGTGATGCCATCCAACCATCTCATCCTCTGTCGTCCCCTTCTCCTCCTGCCCTCAATCTTTCCCAGATTCAGGGTCTTTTCAAATGAGTCAGTTCTTCTCATCAGGTGGCCAAAGTATTGGAGTTTTAGCTTCAGGATCAGTTCTTCCAACAAATATTCAGGATTGACTCATTTGATCTCCTTGCAGTCCAGGGGACTCTCAATAGTCTTCTCCAACACCACAATTCAAAAGCATCAATTCAGATGGGGAGCATATGTATACCTGTGATGGATTCATTTTGATATTTGGCAAAACTAATACAATTATGTAAAGTTTAAAAATAAAATAAAATTAAAAAAAAAAAAAAGCATCAATTCTTCAACACTCAGCTTTCTTTATAGACCAACTCTCACATCCATACATGACTATTGGAAAAACCATAGCTTTGACTAGGCGGACCTTTGTCAGCAAAGTAATGTCTCTGCTTTTTAATATGCTGTGTAGGTTGGTCATAGCTTTTCTTCCAAGGAGCAAGTGCCTTTTGATTTGATGGTTTTAGTCACCATCTGCATTAAATTCTATTCAAGTTTCAGTAGACTATAAGATAGACACTGGAATATATCCAGGGACATAAAACAAGATGCAAAATTTTCATGGTCTAAAGTTGTATAAATTATACAGAATCTATTTACTTATCATTGTGGAACTATGTTAGAAATCAATGTCAAGATATATTTGAAAATAACCTACATATTTTCAAGTGTAGTGTGACATTTACTGAGAGAGATCTTTGACTTTGCCATTGAAAGCCTCAATAAAGTTAGACTGGAGAAAGCACAGGGGGTGATTGCAGAGAAGAAAGCATTTAAATGAAAAATTAGTATCAAAATGAGAAATTAATATTAAAGATACATTAAACAAAATCTCATGTATTTGGAAATTAAATGTCCACATTAAATGATGAGAGTATCTAGAAAGTCATAACAAGGAAAATTACAAAATATTTGTAATAGAATAAGAATGAAAAGAGAATTTGTCAGATTTTGTTGCCTGCAGCTGAAGCTGCTCAATGTATTTAAATACAACTTGGCATCTTCAATGAGGTATGAAAATATTAATGGACATTACTAAAATTTTGTGAAATTTGAATAAAATCTGTGCTTTCATTTTTAATACTGTAATATTGTTAACTCCCTGTTTTTTATAACATAGTATTTCTTTATATTCTCTAGAAGTTTCAAGCCTCATTAAAATTTTTTTTAAGTCACCAAGATAATAAATTTTCTAGACTTTTAGTCATAATACTAGATGCTGAAATACATTGAATTATATCAAAGTTTTGAGTGAATATAAATCATAAATCTAGTATTCTATTCATACTAAGCTAAACAAGTGGAATCAAAATATAATTTTTTGACTAGACAAAAATTCATAAATTAAAAAACATATATATATTATATTATACATTGTTGTTGTTTAGTCACTCAGTCATATCTTACTCTTGGACTGTAGCCACAGGGACTGTGGCCCACCAGGCTCCCCTCTCCATGGAATCTCCCAGGCAAGAATACTAGAGGGGTTGCCACTTCCTTCTCTAAGGGATCTTCCCCACCCAGGGATCAAACCCAGGTCTCCTGTATTTGAAGGCAGATTCTTAACCACTGAGCCACCATGGATTGCTTTTTTCCCCAAAGCTCCAGATTTGTTTCTAATGAGCAGCCATGTTTTAAAAAATGGATTATATGATCATCTTTTACTTTTATCTAGTTTCACTTTTTCTATCTCATATCCAGTGCTCATTTAGTTTATGTTTTCCAATATCTGTCTCTTTGTTGTTGTTATTCTTTCTCAGTCCTTTATCAAATGTAGTAGAAAAACTTCTGTGTGTATGTATATATATACACACATACATACATATACTATAAAATATATATGCTTATGTATATATATGCTATATAAAAATGCTATATATATATATTTATAGTTTGTGTGTATATACAAATAGATTAAATGCACCAATCAAATGTTATAGACTGGCTGGGTGGATGAGAACTTGTGCATGTATTCACTTCCACTTACCACATCACTCTACTTAACCCCCAAAATTGTATGTAATAATTTTATATTGTTAGGTTAATTATGCTTTTATTATGGCTTGCAGTTGTAATTATCTTTTATTTTTTTTTTGTCTGGCTATTGATTGTGAAAACTGATAAGCATCTTTTACTATCGTGATTAGATAACTATTATTTGCTTAATACCATTTTATACCATTGTATAGCATTGGTCCACAGAAAATAATAGAATCTATATCACTAAAGCTACCATTTAATAGAAAAACTCCAATAACTTTTTAAAAATCCAGATGCATATTAGAATTATCTTGGAATTATTTGTTTTTTCCCCCAAGCTCCAGATTTGTTTCTAAGGAAACATGTTTTACATTTCAGATAATTATTGATATGTACTATCCTGTTACCAATTTCTAAATTGTTTTTGATTTATATTGTGTATGTCTTTTCCTTCTCTTGTGTTTCCTTCCTAGGGAAATTTCTTTAGTATTTGTTGTAATGTTGGTTTGGTGGTGCTGAATTCTCTTAACTTTTGCTTGTTTGGAAGGCTTTTGATTTCTCTATCAAGTCTCAATGAGAATCTTTCTGGCTAGAATATTCTTGGTTGTTGGTTTTTCTCTTTCACCAATTTAAATATATCATGCCATTCCCTTCTGGCTTGTAGAGTTTCTGTTGAAAAATCAGCTGATAAACTTATGGGATTTCCCTTGTAGTTTATTTGTTGTTTTTACCTTGGTGCTTTTAATATTTTATCTGTCTTTAATTTTAAAATTTTGATTAGTATATGTCTCAGTGTGTTCCTATTTGGGCTCATCCTGCCTGGGACTCTTTATGTTTCCTGGACTTGGTTGACTATTTCTTTTCCCGTGTTAGGGAGGTTTACAGCTATTTTTCAGATATTTTCTCTGGTCTTTTCTCTCTCTCTTCTCCTTCTGTGATCCCTATAATGCAAATATTGGTATGCTTAATGTTGTCCCAGAGGTCTTTTAGGCTGTTTCCTTTTTTTTTTTCATTCTGTTTTTCTATATTCTGTTCTGCAGCAGTGATTTCCACCATTCTGTCCTCCAGGTGATTTATCCATTCTTCTTTCTGAGTTATTCTGCTATTGACCCCTTCCAGTGTATTATTTATCTTTGTTTGTTCTTTAGTTCTTCTAGGTCTTTGGTAAGCATTTCTTGCATCTTCTCAGTCTTTGCCTCCATTCTTTTTCTGAGATCCTGGATCACTTTTGCTATCATTATTCTGAATTTTTCTGGAAAGTTGACTGTCTCTTCTTCATTTGGTTGTTTTTCTGGGGTTTTATTTTGTCACTTCATCTGGGACAAAACCCTCTGCTTTTTCACCCTTGTTACCTTTTTGTAATGTGGTTTTCATTCTAGTCACTGTCAGATTGTGGTTTTTCTTGCTTCTTTTGTCTGTCCTCTGATGGATGAGGCTAAGAGGCTTGAATAAGGTTTATGGTGGGAAGGATTGGTGGTGGGAAAAACTGAGTCTTGTTCTTGTGGGCAAGGCTGTGCTCAGTAAAACTTTAATCCAATTATCTACTGGTTAGTGGTGTTGTGCTTCCTTCCTGTTAGTTGTTTTGACTGAGACAACCCAGCCTTGGGGTCTAACAGTGGGCTCTATGGTTGGAGAAGGCAATGGCACCCTACTCCCGTACTCTTGCCTGGAAAATTCCATGGGTGGAGGAGCCTGGTAGGCTGCAGTCCGTGGGGTCGCTAAGAGTCGAGCACGACTGAGCAACTTCCCTTTCACTTTTCACTTTCATGCATTGGAGAAGGAAATGGCAACCCACTCCAGTATTCTTGCCTGGAGAATCCCAGGGACAGAGGAGCCTATTGGGCTGCTGTCTATGGGGTCACACAGAGTCAGACACAACTGAAGAGACTTAGCAGCAGCAGCAGCATGGTAGGGTTAATGGTGACCTGCAAGAGGACTTACACCAAGGGCCCCCTTCCAGGACTGCTGCTGCCATTATCCTTATCCCCACAGTGAACCACTCCTGACCCACAGGAAACCCTCCAACACTAGCAGGTGGGTCTGGTTCAGTCTCCTATGGAATCACTGTTCCTCTCCACTGGGTCTTGGCATGCACAGGATTTTATTTGTGTCTTTCAAAAATGGAATCTGTTTCCCCCCATCCTGTGGAAGTCCTATAATCAAATTCTGCTGATCTTCAAAGTCAGATCCCCTGGGGATTCCCAGTCCCTTTGACAGATCTCCAGGATGGGAACCCTGATGTGAGGCTTAAAACCTTCACAACAGTGGGAGAAATTCTTTGGTATTATTGTTCTCCAGATTGTGGGTCACCCACCTGGCAGGTATGGGATTTGATTTTATCGTATTTTGTCCCTACTACCACCCCATTGCAGCTTCTTCATGTCTTTGGTATGGGGTGTATCTTTTGGTGGGTACCAGCATCCTCCTGTTTATGGTTACTCAACAGCTAGTTGTAGTTTTTGTGCTTTCATAGGAGATGAATGCATGTTCTTCTACTCTGCCATCCTAAACTGGAATGTCTTAGACTTGAATATTTACAGGCATACATCACAGCTATTTTGGGTTCAATTACAGGCCACCTTAAAAAAGTGATAGCAATAAGGTGAAACACATTAAATTTTTGGTTTCCCAATGCATACAAAAGTTATGTTTATACTATACTGTAGTCTGTTCAATGTGCAATAGCATTATGTCTAAAATACAATGTATATAGCTTAATTTAAAATTGCTTTACTACTAAAAATGCTAACTATTTTATGAGCCTTCAGTAAGTTATAGTCTTTCTGGTTAAAGGTCTTGCTTCAATGTTCTTGGCTGCTGAGTGATTAGGATGGTGGTGGCTGACTGTTGGGTGGTGCTGTGGCAGTTTCTTAAAATAAGACAGCAATAAATTTTACCACATTAACTGTTCCTTATATTTGAACATGTAGAGGACACTGTAGGCTTATCACTTGGCCTACTTTCTATATTGTTGTGCCTCAGGTACTAGGCAGGCCTGAGGAGAGGCAGAGAAATGAGGAAATGGCTGGTTGGTGGAGCAATCAAAGCACTCAAATTTATTGTTTGCCATCTTATATGGACATGGCTTATGGTACCCCAAAACAATTCCAATAGTAACATCAAAGATCACAGATTACCATAAAAATACAATAATATGAAAAATTTAAAATATTGCACGAATTACCAAATGTGACACAGAAATATGAAGTGAGCAAACGTTAGACAAATAATGCTGATAAATTTATTTGATGCAAGGTTGCCACAGACATTCTATTTGTAACAAACACAATGCCTGCAAAAGAGTGTAAATGAAGTGCAATTAACGGAGTGCAAGTGTAGTTATAATATATCTTAGTGTAGCCTTATTCATTTTCAACTTATTTGGGATTCTTTATGTTTCATGGATCTGGATGTCCATTTCTTTCTCCATTTTTGGGAAGTTTTCAGCCATTATTACTTTAAATACACTTTCTTCCACATTCTCTCTCTTCTCTGTCTGGAATTTCCAAAATATAGATATTTTTATTGTGTCCTATAAATTTCTTGGGGTTCTTCATTCTTGTTAATTCTTTTCTCTTTTTAATTCTTTTTTTTCTCCTCTGACTGATATTTCCAAATATCTGGTCTTCTAGGTCACTGAATCTTTTTCTGCAACCAAGTCTGCTTTTGAAGCTCTGTATTGAATTCTTCAGTCATTGTATTTTGCACATCTAGGATTTATTGTTGTAGTTTTCTTATGGTTTTTAATCTCTGTTACTCATTTTGTTCTTGTATTATTTTCCTAATTTTATTTGTATGTCCATTTTTGTAGTTCATTAAACTTCTCTAAAAACTTTATTTTGAATTCTTTGTATAAGCTAACAATTTCCATTTCTTTAGGGTCAATGGAGTATTATTAGTTCTCTCTGGTGATATCATGTTTGCCTGATATTTTATGATCCTTAGTTCTTTACTTTTGTATCTGCTCATTTGATGAAGTTTTCTCTTTCAGACTTTACAGGTTGTCTCTGGCCAAGACAGTTCTTCACCAATCAGCTCAGGTTGCGTTTCTGAACATGTCTGTTGGTTATGTCCTTGGGCAGGAGAGTCCTGGTATCAGAGTCTATTTTGAGGTGAGGTCACTGACTGAGCTCTTTTTTTGGGTGGGATGCAAAGAATGCATGAGAATGGTTGGATAGTACTACTGGCTTGGTTTACTACTCTAGCAAAGCTGTAGGATATAATAGCTCTGTAGTTGTCCGGATCCTCTAGACAGGTTTACTAGATATTCAGGTCTAGGTTATATACTCAGGAATTGGTGAGGCTATGAATTTTATTCCCTGCCTTGGTGGTGCAGCAGGACAACACCAAGGACCTATACAGTTCATTCTCTGGGGACCAGAATCATGTTAGAGTGTGCACTGAATTCTCTGGTTAGATGAGGCCTATGGTTTTGCTCTGCAGATGGAGGAAGTCATGGGTTGTGCTATTTTTTTGAGTGCCACTGTACACAGGGCTGTTAAATTGGTTGTGCAGCTTCCTGTGTGTTCTGGTTAAGTTCCTCAACTGTGCAGTTTGAGAGCTATATTCAGCCATGAACAGGAGTGTGAGTTAGTTGCCCTACCTGGAGCAGCTAGAGAAGCAGCTTCAAAACTGGTAGAGTTCTTTGTTTTTGGTCTTGACTCAAGGCAAACCACTCTGCCAAGTTCCCTAAATAAATGGGACCATTGGCTTTGCTATATGGATGATCAATTCTGCTTGCTGGACTCTACTTGAGCACTGATGGACTCTCTGGGATTATTGGCCAGCCTTTTTTGTTGAGCAAGGCAGGGAGGTACACTCAGCAGTGAATAGCCTTGTTAACTAGCTCCCCTGCCTGGGCAAAACAGGAGGCCCAGCCCCAAGAAACCTCTCAGGTACTCTGGATCAGAGTGTCTTGTCTTGTGGGACCTGCAGCTACACTCAGCAATGGGTGGAGCTAGAATAAGCTCCTCTGCCTGAGCAGAGTAAGTAAACTGACTCCAAGCTGGGCAAGGATATTTATTTGTAATCTTGAATCAGCTGACCCTGCTCCCAAAGCTTTCTGGCTGAAAAGTGCCTCTAGGTTTTCCCTGAGGATCATCAGTTCTGCCTGCTCAAGTGTTGTTCAGTCAGCTGACAACACTTTGTTGGAGATTCTGGTGTTATTAATATTTTCCTTGTTTAAGCCCATTCAGATTTTTTATTTCTTCTTGGATCACTTTTGAGATTTTAGATCTTTCTAGATATCTATTTTGTCCAAGTTATATAGTTTGCTGACTGAACTGGTCAGCTTTCAGTTCTTCTGACCAGGCTTTCTGGTCAGGTGGGGCTGGGAGCCACTCTCAGCAGTGGATTGGACTATGACTCAGTTTTCCTGCCTGAGTAAGGGAAGACCAGGATCCAGGACTGGAATGCTGTTCTTTTGAGGACCCAAATCAGGCAAACCTTCATCCCGTCAAATCCCCTGGTCAGACTGTGCCACTGACTTGGCTCTGTACATGACCAAAACCACTGGTTGGGACCACTTCTTGGGCGCTCTAGGTCTGAACTTGGTCTGGTTGTTGCTAACCTCCTCTCCTTTCTGTATCACAATCAGATTTGTAGTGATCAAACCCTACAAACTTACCCATAATTCTTGTGAGATATACAAGAGTGGGGAATCCCAAGAAGTGACCCACAATACAGGGGGTGCTGGATATCTACTTTGAGCACTCTCTTTTCACTGGATGAGCTGGAGCGTCAGAGGAAACATCTTGGTGTTGTGCTGTGTCAGCCTAGGGGAGGGGCAATGTGGTTAGCATGTGGCCACTGCTCTTACCATTCTAATGTGGTCTCTATTGGTCTCTGTGATGCAGGGGGCTGCTTTAACCCCATAGTGGTGTTTTAAACTTCTCTGTGGTGTCTTGTCCAGTAAGAGTTGTTATTTGTTCTTGTGTGTTGAGGGGCCAAGTAAGAAAGACCTATGTCCCATCTTAGTGACATCACTCCTGAGTAGCTTTTATATGTTGAACCAACCATAAACTCTTAGAATAAGCTACACTGGGTCATTGTGAATAATCTTTTAAAAATATTTTTTTCTGTACCCATTGAGATTAACATGTGATTTTTCTCCATTATGCTAGCAATATGGTGTGTATGTTAACTGATTTTTAGATGTTCAATCACCCTTGCATTCCTGTGATAAGTCTCACTTAAACATGGTGTAAATACCTTTTACATGTTGCTGGATTTGGTTTTATACTATTTTGTTGAAGATTTCTGGGGATATATTCATAAGAGATATCATCATATAGCTTTCTTTATTATAATACTTTGGTTTGATATCAGTGTAAAACTGGTCTGATAGAATGAGTTGTGAAGTGTTCTATCCTACTTTTTTGGATTATTTTGTAAATAATTTTTATTAATTCTCTAAATGTTTAGTAGAATTCACCAGTGAAGGCATCTTGGCTGGAACTTTTTGTTGGAAATTCTGGTGTTATTAATTTTTTTACTTGTTTAAGCCCATTCAGATTTTTTATTTCTTCTTGGATCACTTTTGGGATTTTAGATCTTTCTAAATACCTATTTTGATCAAGTTATATAGTTTGCTGGTATAAGGTTTTTCATAGTATTCCCTTTTTATGTTTTAAATGTTTGTAAGTTTGGTAGAGAGTGCCTTCTTTCATTATTACTTTTAGTAATGTGTTCTCATTCCTTTCCCTTTCATTAGTACATTAATTTCTTAGGGTTTCTATAAAATATAACCACAAATTGAGTGACTTACAACAGTAGAAATGTATTCTCTTACAGTTCTGTAGTCAGTGTATCCTCAGGGTTGTCCTCTGATGGCTCAAGGAGTGAACACTTCTTTGTTTTTTTTATTTCTTGTGGCTCCAGGTATTCTTTGACTTGTCACTTCATAACCCCAATCTAGGCCTCCATCTTCCTCTGACTTCCTTTCATGCCTTCTCTTCTTTCTTTTGTAAGGATACTAGTCCTTGGATTTAGAGTCCACCTAGATATTTTCGTATGATCACATCTCAAGATCCTTAACTTAATTACATCTTCAAAGGTCCTTATTACAAATAAAGTCACATTCAAAGATTTCAGTTGTTAAGATATGGACATATCTCTTTGGCAGTCATCAGTAAACACATTATAGTCAATCTACCTAATTTTTTTTTTAATGTATTGCTCTTGAAAAAAATTTGTTTTCATTGATTTTTCTATTGTTTTTCTTCCATTCTCTTTTGTATTTTTCTCCTCTAATACTTTTCATTCCCTTCCTACTCCCTCCTTTCCTTTAGTTTGATCTTCCTTAGCCATTTTTAATCAGATTGCTTGTGTATTGTTTAGATTGTAAGGGTTCTTTATAAATTGCAATATTAATCTCTTATCAAATATATGACTTACAATTATTTTCTGTCATCACACAGGTTGCCTTTTTGTTCTACTGATATTATCTTTTTGATGAATAAAGTTTTTAATTTTAATCTAGTTAAACGTATCTAGTTTTTGTTTTGTTCTTATCTTTTTGGTGTCATATCTAAGAAATCATTGCTAAATTCATTATCATGAAGTTATTCTGCTATATTTTCTTCTAAAATATTAATAATTTTAACTTTTATGTTTAGGCCTTTGCCCATTTAAGCTTGTATTGTATATGGAGTATGATAAGGTTCCTCAGATCTATAATGAGTCTGTTGTAGACAGCTTATAGTTGAATCCTGCTTTTTATCCATTCTTTTAACCTGTCTTTTATCAATAATTTTGGAAATCAATCCATTTGCATGTAATTACTGAGAGTGAAAGACTTACTAGTGTCCCTTGTGTTACTTACTTTCTAAAAGCCTTATATATTTTTGTCCTTTATTTCATCAATTACTACCTTCTTTTTTGTTTAACTGTCTTTTTAATAGTAATTCTTTTTGGTTCCTTCCTGATTCCCTTTTATATATATATATATATATATATATATATATATATATATATATATTCTATACATATTTTTCTTGTGTTTACCATGGGGGTTACATATATAATGTCTTAAAATTATAGCAATCTATTTTAAATTGATAGTAATTTAACTTCAGTTGCGTACAAAGATTTTAATCCATTACATCTCTGTCATACCACTTTAATGACATCACAAATTACATTTTTATATATTGAGTATATATCGAGTACCAATTAATATGGGTTTATATTTATTTTACTCCTTCATCTATAAATTCATTTAGGAAAATGAAAAGTGGAATTACGAACATTACAGTAATACTGGTTTTTATATTTGTCCATGTGTTTTCCTTTACTGGAGAAAGTTATAATTTCATATGGCTTCAATTTAATGTCTAGTGTTTTTTCATCTCAACTTGAAGGACTTCCTTTAGCATTTCTTGCAGAGCAAATTTAGTGGTAATAAATTGCTTCAGTTCATATTTATCTGGAAATGTTTTAATTTCTCCATTATTGAAGGACTGTTTCCTAGATATATAATTGTCAGTTGGTAATTTTTTTTATCACTTTAAACATATTATCCAACTTCCTTCTTACCTACAAACTTTCTGCTATGAAATCTGATAATCTTATTAAGAATCCCCTTTGTGTGATGAGTCACTTTCACTGTTTCCAATAATCTTTCCTTGTCCTTATCTTTTGACAGTTTGATTATGTGTCTCTGTGTGGAATTCTTTACATTATCCTACTTGGAGTTTTTTTTTTTTTTTTTTTTTTAAGTTCTTGGATTTGTATAACAATGACTTTTCTCAAATTTGAAAAGTTTGATTCAAATAATTTCTCTGACTCATTGTCTTTATCTTTTCCTTCCAAGACTTTTATAATGTATATATTGTCTGCTTGTTAATGTCCCATTAGTCTCACAGGCCTTGTTCACCATTTCAAGAATTCTTTTACCTTTTTTGTTCCTAAATCTTTGTAATATCAAATGATCCCTTTTCAAGTTCAGTGATCTTCTCTTTTATCTTCTTTTGAGAACTTTCAATGAATTTTTCAGTTCATTTATAGTATTTTCAGCTTCAAAATTTCTGCTTGGTTCCTTTTGTAATTTCTGTCTCTTTGTTGATATCCTTGTTTTGTACATATATTGTCACTCTGCTTTCATCTCTTTGTATTTTTTTCTTTAGTTCGTTGAATATATTTAAGATAATTGTTTTAAAGTTTTTACCTAGTAATTCCAATATTCATGTTTCTTCAGGGACATTTTTATGGACATTTATTTTATTCTTTTGAACGACTGATGTATTCCTATTTCTTTGCATATTTTGTGACTTTTTAAATTGGGCACTTGAGCAAATAATCACCTCCCCAAGTCTTTGCCATCTGTCTTCACATCTGAAGACTTTCACTAATTAGACTGGAGTAAAGGCTTAAGGTCTCTGTAGGCCTTTCTTGGGCATGTGTCTCCTCTGGTCCTGTGTGCATGTTTTGTGCTGATTTCTCTTTATACATGGCTACATTTAAATATTTTTATTTTCCAAAGAGTCTCATTTTTGTTTCTCTTAGACCCTTGAAAGGCCTAGTGTATGCATCAATAATCTCTTTCTTGCTATTTTTTTGAGTCTTGCCTGCTGCTTCCTGCCACTTTCCCTAGCCTGAGATCTGAGCTATGCTGCTCTTCACTGTGTGAACTCCAACTTAGGAGCTAAAGAGAGGAAACTCACAAGCAGACCAAAGTCAGGTTAGAATGTTTTAAGCTCACTTTATTCTGCTCTCTTTGGTTCACATAAGGGAAATGGTGACCAAATAACACTTTCGGTGATCCATGTCATGCCACACAAGGAAGAGAGTACAACGTTTTTTAAATGCCATGAAATTTCCTACCTTTTTGTGTGCTCCTGCAAATACTCGGTCGTATTTGACTCTTTGCAACACGATGGGCTGTAGCTCACCAGGGTCCCCTGTCCATGAGATTTTCCTGGCAAAAATACTGGAGTTGAGCTGCCATTTCCTCCTCCAGGCGATCTTCCCAACCCAGTGTCTCCTGTGTCTCCTGAATTGCAGGTAGATTCTTTATGTGGCTTTTTCTTGATTTTTTTATTTGTTTGATTGCTATTTTTTTGAGTCTTCCCTGCTGCTTCCTGCCACTTTCCCTAGCCTGAGATCTGAGCTATGCCACTCTTGGCTGTGTGAACTCCAACTTAGGAGCTAAACAGCTGAAACTCACAAGCAGGCCAAAGTCAGGTTAGAATGTTGTTTGATTGCTACCATGATGTTGTTCTTTTCAATTTCTATCTGTTAATTTAATGTTTCCATGGTAAGGGAATCTGCTTAATCCATCTTGTTGTTGTCTTTGCTGTTTTTCTTTTAAATTACATAGTAAATGTATCAGTACATAAACTACTATCAGCAATAAACTACCATGGTATTTGATGTCTTTTAAGTACCTATGTTTTGGCTCAGCAAGGACCCATGTACAAAGCAAAGACAGAAAACCATGATTCATGTTAAGAATGCTAGTCCAAAGCAGAGAATATTGTAGTTTGATAAAAGCTGTAAATCTTTTGCTGTTTTTTTTTAAGAAATTTATCTCTGAATATACATGTAATAAAACTTTTAATTTCAGTTGTATATATATATAGAGAGAGAGAACTTAAATATAAATCTGACAATTTATTTTCTAAAGTTAGTAAAGAATGCTTATATTTTCTCAATTTTTTTTTACATAAGAAACATTAAGATCAAATTGTAAAATATTTTAGAAGACATAATTTCAAGGGATAGAGATATATATTTCTATATTCCCCAGGTCCTTGGCATTAAAACACATGTTAATTTATATTTTTTACTATATCTCTCCATTATTTTTAACAGGCAATATCTCTAAAATCAATATGATAAAACCAGATTTGTTATGTCATCTGTGAGTACTTTTATAATTCCGGTGAAGTGTCTTGGAATTCAAGTTTCCCTGATCTTAATCTCTTGTAGTTTGTGAACTTTTAAGTACTAAAATTGCATACTAAAAAAAAAAAAATAGCAGTTTGATTGTCAACTGCAAGAATTTGTCAGGCTAGTAAACTTCTCTAAACACTAATTTCATATGACTTAATGGAGAAAAAACCCATATGCTTAAAAAACATGTTAGTTGCTTGGCCAAAAGTTGTAATTAAAATTTCAAATGTAAAGATTACTTACTTCCTTTTCTACACTTGGTAGAGAGAAAAGAGAGAAATATTTTATTTCTTTTCTTCTTTCTTCCAGGACACATTATTGTCAACCAGAAGCAACTTATTCCCTTCCTCTCAACTGCCTACCCTATATTTCCACTCTTGGCCTTTGTTGCATTTTGGCAAGTGAAGCTAGTGAACAATAAAGGAACAAGTTAATTTGATCAATCAATTAGTATATGTTTATTGATTGCGTATTACATGCCCAGCAGTGTCCTCTATGCTCTGTATCTCATAATTGAAAAAAGTCTAGGAAGCCCTGCTGATTATAGCAGAATGCTTGACAGGTTTTAATGCTCAACTGATACCAAAGCAACTGATGGAAAGCTAAAACATTAATTTGTGAATTGCTTACTGCTGAAATTTACTGAGAGGTATGGTTATTATCTGAATGTTTCAGATAATTAAATTCTATATAAGCACATGTTAAATACTTAATTTTCTGGCTTATCTAAAATATAGTATATTTCAGATAGGAGCTTTGTTACACCAATGAATTCTGGATTCTTTACCAGCTGAGCCACCAGCAGAGGCAACTGTAAGGTCTAAATGGTATATAATTAAATATAATGAAAATTCCTTAAAAAATTCCTTAAGTTACCCATAAAAGTAACTATGTGGATGCTTTCTTGTGAACATATAACTATGCATATTAATGTATATATATAATTTATAACTAGTATTCTGATATATGGTATCTGTTTTAAGTATGAGAAAGTTTGTTGTTGTTCCAGTTGCTAAGTCATATCTGACTCTTTGAAACCTCATGGTCTGCAGCACACCAGGCTTCCCTGTCTTTCACCATCTCCCAAAGTTTGCTCAAACTTATGTCCATTGAGTTGGTGGTGATGCTGTCCAACCATCTCATCCTCTGTCATCCCCTTCTTCTCTTGCCCTCAATCTTTCTCAGCATCAGGGTCTTTTCCAATGAGCTGGCTCTTCAGATCAGATGGCCAAAGTACTAAAGCTTCAGCTTCAGCATCAGTTCTTCCATTAAGATTGACTGGTTTGATCTCCTTGCTGTCCAAGGGACTCTCAAGGGTCTTCTCCAGCACCACAATTTGAAAGCATCATTTCTTTGGTGCCCAGCTTTCTTTAGCTTCTATGCTGAAGCCTAGCTTAAAGGATTTTGAGCATAATCTTACTGTATTGCAAACTGAGTGCAATCGTATGGTAGTTTGAACATTCTTTTCTTTGAAATTGGAATGAAAACTGACTTTTTCCAGTCCTGTGGCCACTGCTAAGTTTTCCAAATTTGTTAACTCATTGAGGACAGAACTTTAACAGCAGCATCTTTTAGGATCTAAATAGCTCAAAGAAGGATAAGTGTTGTATAGTTGGATTCACAAATCTTAACTATCTATATGATGTGACTCCATTTTAAATCCAAATTAGTTTGTTATATCCTTTAGTGTATCCACTCTTAGCCAAGAGAAGCAGATTTCCAACATTAGGCACTTTCTTACATTCACATTCACAACTCTCCATTAGTTTGAGCAGGCAGCCATTTGTGGAGAAAATTTTATGATGACCATTAAAAGACTGCTTCAGTAATCACCAGATTGTTTAGTTTTCTTGTATCCCATGCACACGATCTTTTTTAGAATTATGTTTTATATTTCTCTTCTCAATTCCCACCTCTTCTAACCTTGTTCCAAGCCTGGGTTATCTCTTGCCTAAATTATTGTAAAAGTTTCCATACTTAATTCAGTATACTTAATTACATACATTTAATCACATTAATCATCCTTATGTATAAAACTACAATTCTGAACATATAATTCATCTGCTTAAAAACTTTCAGTGACTCCTTATTTTCTACAGAATTAGATATACATGTACCTTGGCATTCATACACTCCACAAAGTGACCCTAACTCCCTTTCTAGATATACCTGAAATGATCATAGCCAAACTAACCCTATCCTTTTATAATGGCAGTGTTCATGCCATTCTTTCCCCCATGGAATGCTTTTTTATTTCTATCAAAATTTTGTTCATCTTTTAACATTCAGCTGAGATATAAATTCACAAGTGACACAATTTTGCCATATCTTGAACTCCTACTGCACTTCATTTATTGTACCTCCTTTGTGTCATTTATCATAGTTTTCTTTGTATTACAGTCATTCATGCACATGTCTCATCTTTCCCTCTAAGATCATAATTCTGCCCCCCCCCCGGGGAATTATGTTTTACCCATCTTTTTGTTTCTTGTAGCACCTATAACAGCACCTAGTACAGAGATGCTTGATAAATATTTGAACAGAATTCAAATTAGTTACCTGGGAAAGTTATATTTACTTATGTCAATTTCAATAATGTTCAACTTGTCAAAAGTTTTTGAAGTTTTTTTACAATTGCTTTAAGGTCCTGTGGGATTCTTTTCAGTGCTTTCAGTGGTGACAAACCTTCATCGTTTTAGGGAAAACTTGATTTTGGAAAACAGAATTCATTCTGAACCACATTTAGTGAATAATATGGATGCTCACTCTGAGCTGTTATATTTTTAGTTAACAAAAGGAATATGATTGAGACAGAATATCTGGATGAGTCATGAACTAACAACTCAAAAAAAAAAAAAATCCCAAGGTGCTTTCAATAATGTGGCATCATTGTAATGACTTTATAACTTCCTAAGTTTTTTACTTTGAAACACACAGTACTCATTTGGACATGTAAGTTCTAATATGTTTGTTAAATCAGTCTTGTCTTCTTGTGGATTCATTTTACAATTTTCAAAGCCAGAGTGTTGACAACTGTTTTTAGAACTTCAATATCACTTAAATGAGAAGTATATTACCTGACTCATTTGAAATACTGTATTTTATAACTTTTTATGAGGGAGGAACCTTGTCATCACTAATGCACCAAAGAAATCTTTCCAAATTTGAGAGAAACATTTATACAGTACTATGATTTTTAAAAAACCTACAAATTAGCTACTATGCTTGGCCATTCCTGAGTTCTAGCAGAAATATAAGGAACTGAAGAATTTATATGAAATAAGAGTAGAGGGTAGTTAAACACAGAATTTTAGTATCATGTAATTGGTGTCACAGAATTATAAAGCAAAAAATGATACTTCATCTTTTCCCGAATCACATGTAATGTATAATATTTGAATGCTAAGGTGCATATTGGAGTTTTCCATTTTCTGGGTTACACTCAAGTGATTTAATCAGGACCACATTTTATATTCTTTTTTATTTACTTTTTAGTTTTTAAACTTTTTATTTTGTATTGGTGTGTAGCCAATTAGCAATCTTACAATAGCTTCAGGTGAACAGTGAAAGGATTCAACCACAAATACCCATATATACTTTTTCCCCCAAATCCCCTTCTATCCAGGCTGCCACATAACATTCAGCAGAGTTCCATGAACTATGTAGTAAGTTCTTGTTGGTTATCCTTTTTAAATACAGCAGTGTGCATATATCCATCCCAATCTCCCTATCCCTTCCCCCTATCTTTCTCCCATCAACCATAAGTTTGTTCTCTAAGCCTGTGACTCTCTGTTTTGTAAGTTCATTTGTATTATTTCTTTTAGATTCCACATATAAGTGATGTCATGATATTTCTACTTCCCTGTCTGACTTACTTCACTGAGTGTGACACTCTCTAGGTCCATCCATGTTGCTCAAAGTGACATTATTTCATTTTTTTAATGGCTAAGTAATATTACGCAGTATATATGTACCATATCTTCTTTATCCACTTCTCTGTCAGTGGACATTTAGGTTGATTCCTTGTCTTGGTATTGTAAACAGTACTGGAGTGAACATTGGGGTGCATTATATCCTTTCAGATCATGCTTTTCTCTGGATCTATGCCCAGGAGTTGGATTGCAGGGTCATATGGTAGCTTTACTTTAGTTTTTTAAGGAACCTCCATGCCGTTCTCTATGGCAACTGTACAAATTTACATTCCCATCAACAGTCTAGGAGGGTTCCCTTCTTACCACACCCTCTCCAGAATTTGTTGTTTGTGGATTTTTTGATGGGAGCCATTTTGATTGGTGTGAAGTGATATTTCATTGCAGTATTGATCTGCATTTCTCTAATAATTAGTGATGTTGAACATCTGTTCTTTGGCCATCTATATGTCTTCTTTGGATAAATGTCTATTTAGGTCTTCTGCCCATTTATTGATTAGGTTGTTTGTTGTGATGCTGTTGAGGATCATGAACTTCCCCAGTCACTCAGTGGTAAAGAATCTGCCTGACAATGCAGTAGATGCAAAAGACACAGCTTTGATCCTGGAGTTGGGAAGATCCCCTGGAGAAGGAAATGACAACCTACTTCAGTATTCTTGCTGAAAAAGTCCATAGATAGAGGAGCCTGGCAGGCTATAGTCCATGGGGTCATAAAGAGTCAGACACAGCTGAGCATGCATGCATGCACGCAGGCACGTATCATGAGCTGTTTGTAAATTTTGGAAACTAATCCTTTGTCAGTCACATCACTTGAAAAGATTTTCTCTCAATCTGTGGTTGTCTTTTTCTTTATTATTTCCTATGCTGTGAAAAAGCTTTTGAGTTTAAGAGGTGCTACTACTTTATTTTTTTTTTCATTATTCTTGTATGTTGTTGTTATTCTTGGAGATTATCAAAAAAGATATTGCTATGATTTATGCCAGAGAGTGTTCTTCCTATGTTTTCTCTAGGAGTTTTATAGTGTTTGGTCTCACGTTTAGTTCTTTAATCCGTTTCAGACTTATTTTTATGAGTGGTGTTAAAGAATGATCTAATTTCATTTTTTTAACATGTAGCTGTCCAATTTTCCCAGCACCATTTGTTGAAGAGACCGCTTTCCAACATTATGTAGTCTTCTACCCTTTGTCACAGATTATTTAAGCATAAGTTCATGGGCTTATTTCTGGGTTTTCTATCCTGTTCCATTGATCTATTTTTTATTTATTCTATTTTTGTGCCAGTACCATACAGTTTGGATGACTGTAGCTTTGCAGTATAGTCTGAAGTCAGGTAGCCTGATTCCTCCAACTCCATTTTATTCCTCAAGATTGCTTTGGCTCTTTGGTGTCTTTTGTGTCTCCTTACAAGTTATGAGATTTTTTTGTTCTAGTTCTGTAAAAAATGCCATTGGTAATTTGATAAGGATTGCATTGAATCTGTGGATTGTCTTGGGTGGTATAGTCATTTTGAAAATATTGATTCCTCCAATCTACAAAAATGATATATCTTTTCATCTGTCTGTGTCTTCTTCGATTTCTTTCATCAGCATTATTTTGTTTTTGGAGTACAGGTACTTTGTCTCCTTAGGTAAGTTTATTCTGAAGTATTTTATTTTTATTGAATGTTATGACAAATGGAATTGTTTGTTGAATTTCTCTTTCTGATCTTTCATTGTACTGTATAGAAATGCAAAATTTCTGCATGTAATTTTGCAAACTTCAACTTTACCAGGTTCATTAATGAGTTCTACTAATTTTCTGGTGGTATCTTTAGGATTTTCTATGTATAGCATCATGTCATCTGCAAACAGTGGCAGTTTAAATTTTTCTTTTCATATATAGATTCTTTTACTTCTTTTTATTCTCTGATTGCTATAGCTAGGACTTCCAAAACTATGTTGAATAAAAGTGGCAAGTGTGGACATCCTTGTCTGTTCCTGATCTTAGTGGAAATGCTTTCAGCTTTTCACTATTGAGTATGATGTTAGCTGTAGGCTTGTTGTATATTGACTTTATTTTGTTGAGGTGTATTTTCTCTATGCCTGGTTTCTGGAGAATTTTTATCATAAATTTGTGCTGAATTTTGTCAGGAGTATGTTCTGCATATATTGAGAAGATCATATGGTTTTATTCTTTAATTTATTGATGTGGTATATCACATTGATTGATTTGCAGATACTGAAAATCCTTGCATCCCTGGGATAAATCCTACTTTATCACAAGCATGATTTTTTAAATGTATTGTTGGATTTGGATTGCTAATATTTTGTTGAGGATTTTTACATCTATGTGCATCAGTGATGTTGGCCTGAAATTTTTCTTTTTTGTGGTATCTTTGTCTGGTTTTGGTGTCAGGATGATGGTGGCCTCATAAAATGAGTTTGAAAGTTTTCCTTCCTCTGTAATTTTTTTAGAATAGTTTCAGAAGGATAGGTATTTACTTTTATGTATATATTTGATAGACTTTGCCTGTGATGCCATCAGGTCCTGGACTTCTGTTTGATGGGAGTTTTCAAAATCACAATTTCAATTTAAGTGCTTGTGATTTGTTGGTTCATATTTTCTATGTCTTCCTGGTTCAGTCTTGGGAGACTGTACCTTTTTAAACATTTGTCTGTTTCTTCCAGAGTGTCCAGTTTCTTGGCATTCAGTTGCTTATAGCAGTCTCAGTTGATCCTCTGTATTTCTGTGAATTCATTTGTAGATTATTTTCCATTTCTACTTTTACTGACTTGAGTCCTCTCCTTTATTATTTATTTTCTTGAAGAGTCTAGCTAAGGGTTTATCAATTTTGTTTAACTTTTAAAAGAACCAACTTTTTGTTCCATTGATCTTTGCAATTATTGTCTTTGTCTCTATTTCAATTATTTCTACTCTGATCTTTGTAATTTCTTTCCTTTTAATAATTTTAGGTTTTGTTTATTCTTCTTTCTCTAGTTGTTTTAGGTGTAAGGTTAGGTTTTCTACTTGATATTTTTCTTGTTTCTTGAGATAAGACTATACTGCTATAAACTTCCTTCTTAGAACTGCTTTTGCTGTATCCCATAGGTTTTGGACCATTGTGCTTTTGTTTTCCTTTGTCTCTAGGTATTTACTGTTTTCTTCTTTGATTTCTTCAGTGATGCATTGGTTGTTTAGTAGTAAGAGCATGTTGTTTAGCCACCACATGTTTCTGTTTCTTATAGTTTTTTTTCTTGTGGTTTATTTCTTTTTGTTTTTAATTTATTTATTTTAATTGAAGGCTAATTATTTTATAATATTGTAGTGGATTTTGCCATACATTGACATGAAACAAGAATGGGTGTACATCTGTTCCCCATCCTGAACCCTCCTTTGACCTCCCATCCCTCTGGGTCATCCCAGTTCACCAGCCCTGAGCACCCTGTCTCATGCATCGAATCTGAACTGGTGATCTGTTTCATATATGATAATATACATGTTTCAATGCTACTCTTTCAAATCATCCCACCCTCGCCTTCTCCCACAGAGTCCAAAAGACTGTTCTATACATCTGTGTCTCTTTTTCTGTCTCACATATTGGTCATTACCATTTTTCTAAATTCCATATATATGCATTATTATACTGTATTGGTGTTTTTCTTTTTGACTCACTTCAGTCTGTATAATAGGCTCCAGATTCATCCACCTTATTAGTAATGATTCAAATGTATTCTTTTTAATGGTTGAGTAATATTGCATTATGTATATGTACCACAGCTTTCTTATCCATTTGTCTGTCAATGGACATCTAGGTTGCTTCCATGTCTTGGCTATTATAAACAGTGCTGTGATGAACACTGGGGTACACGTGTCTATTTCAATTCTGGTTTCCTCAGTGTGTATGCCCAGCAGTGGGATTTCTGGGTCATATGGCAGTTCTATTTCCAGTTTTTTAAGGAATCTCCACACTGTTCTGCATAGTGGCTGTACTACTTTGCATTCCCATCAAAAGTGTAAGAGGGTTCCCTTTTCTCCACACCCTCTCCAGCATTTGTTGCTTGTAGACTTTGAATAACAGGCACTCTGACCAGCATGAGATGGTACCTCATAGTGGTTTTGATTTGCATTTCTCTGATAATGAGCGACGTTGAGCATCTTTTCATGTATTTCTTAGCCATCTGTATATCTTCTTTGGAGAAATGTCTGTTTAGTTCATTGGCTCATTTTTTGATTGGGTCGTTTACTTTTCTGGAATTGAGCTGTAGGAGTTGCTTGTATATTTTTGAGATTAGTTGTTTGTCAGTTGCTTCATTTGCTTCATTTTCTCCCGTTCTGAAGACTGTCTTTTCACCTTGCTTATAGTTTCCTTCATTGGGCAAAAGCTTTTAAGTTTAATTAGGTCCCATTTGTTTATTTTTGCTTCTATTTCCATTACTCTGGGAGGTGAGTCATAGAGGATCCTGCTGTGATTTATGTCAGTGAGTGTTTTGCCTATGTTTTCCTCTAGGAGTTTTATAGTTTCTGATCTTACGTTTAGATCTTTAATCAATTTTGAGTTTTTTTTTGTGCATGGTGTTAGAAAGTATTCTAGTTTCATTCTTTTTTTATTTATTTTTATTTTTTAAATATATATTTATTTATTTTAAATTGATTGATGATTGGCTTACAATATTGGCTTGATTTCTGTCAAACATCAACATAAATTAACCATAGGTGAACGTATGTCCTCTCCTTCTTGAATCTCCCTCGCACCTCCCGCCCATCTCCACTGCTCTAGGTTATTACAGAGCCCCTGTTTGAGTTTCCTGAGTTATACAGGAAGTTCCCAATGGCTGTCCATTTACATATATTAGTGATATTCATCCACACTACTCTCCACATTCTTTTTTTTTTAATTTTATTTTATTTTTAAACTTTACATAATTGTATTAGTTTTGCCAAATATCAAAATGAATCCGCCACAGGTATACATGTGTTCCCCATCCTCCTCCCTCCTCCCTCCCCATACCATCCCTCTGGGTCGTCCCAGTGCACTAGCCTCAAGCATCCAGTATCGTGTATCGAACCTGGACTGGCAACTCGTTTCTTACATGATACTTTACATGTTTCAATGTCATTCTCCCACAAGTGGTTGAACATTTTCCCCAGCACCACTTGTTAGAGATTGTCTTTTCTCCATTGTATATTCTTGCTTCCTTTGTCAAAGAAAAGGTGTCCATAGGTGCATGGATTTATCTCTGGGCTTTCTATTTTGTTTCACTGATCTATATTTCTGTCTTTGTGCCAGTACCATACTGTCTTGATGACTGTGGCTTTGTAGTACAGCCTGAAGTCAGGCAAGTTGATTCCACCAGTTCCATTCTTCTTTCTCAAGATTGCTTTAGCTATACGAGGTTTTTTGTATTTCCATACAAATTGTGAAATTATTTGTTCTAGTTGTGTGAAAAATACTGTTGGTAGCTTGATAGGGATTGGATTGAATCTATAGATTGCTTTGGGTAGTATACTCATTTTCACTATATTGCTTCTTCCAATCCATGAACACGGTATATTTCTCTATCTATTTGTGTTCTCTTTGATTTCTTTCATCAGTGTTTTATAGTTTTCTATACATAGGTCTTTTGATTCTTTAGGTAGATATATTCCTAAGTATTTTATTCTTCTCATTGCGATGGTTAATGGAATTATTTCCTTAATTTCTCTTTCTGTTTTCTCATTATTAGTGTATAGGAATGCAAGGGATTTCTGTGTGTTAATTTTATATCCTGAAAAGTTCTTATATTCATTGATTAGCTCCAATAATTTTCTGGTGGAGTCTTTAGGGTTTTCCATGTAGAGGATCATGTCATCTGCAAACAGTGAGAGTTTTACTTCTTCTTTTCCAATCTGGATTCCTTTTATTCCTTTTTCTTCTCTGCTTCCGGTGGCCAAAACTTCCAAAACTATGTTGAATAGTAGTGGGGAGAGTGGGCACCCTTGTCTTTTTCCCGACTTTAGGGGAAACGCTTTCAAGTTTTCACCATTGAGGACAATGTTTGATGTGGGTTTGTCATATTTAGCTTTTATTATGCTGAGGTATGTTCCTTCTATGCCTACTTTCTGGAAGGCTTTTATCATACATGGATATTGAATTTTGTCAAAGGCTTTCTCTGCATCTATTGAGATAATAATGTAGTATTTATCTTCCAATTTGTTAATGTGGTGTATTACATTACATTGATTGATTTACATATATTAAAGAATCCTTGCATCCTTGGGAAAAAACCACTGGGTCAAGATGTATGATCTTTTTAATATGTTGTTGGATTGTGTTTGCTAGGATTTTGTTAAGGATTTTTGCATCTATGTTCATCAGTGATATTGGCCTGTAGTTTTCTTTTTTTGTGGCATCTTTGTCAGGTTTTGGTATTAGGGTGATGGTGGCCTCATAGAATGAGTTTAGAAGTTTACCTTCCTCTGCAATTTTCTGGAAGAGTTTGAGTAGGATAGGTGTTCGCTTTTCTCAATTTTTGGTAGAATTCAGCTGTGAAGCCGACTGGTCCTGGGCTTTTGTTTGCTGGTAGATTTCTTATTACAGTTTTGATTTCTGTGCTTGTGATAGGTCTGTTAAAAAGTTCTATTTCTTCCTGGCTCAGTTTTGGAAAGTTATGCATTTCTAAGAATTTGTCCATTTCTTCCAAATTGTCCATTTTATTGTCATATAGTTGCTGATAGTAGTCTCTTATGATCCTTTGTATTTCTGTGTTGTCCGTTGTGATCAACATTTTCATTTCTAATTTTGTTGATTTGATTCTTCTCCCTTTGTTTCTTAATAAGTCCAGATAATGGTTTGGCTATTTTATTCATCTTCTCAAAGAATCAGCTTTTGGCTTTGTTGATTTTTGCTATGGTCTCTTTTGTTTCTTTTGCATTTATTTCTGCCTTATTTTTTAAGATTTCTTTCCTTCTACTAACCCTGGGGTTCTTCATTTCTTCTTTTTCTAGTTGTTTAGGTGTAGAGTTAGGTTATTTATTTGACTTTTTTCTTGTTTTTTGAAGTAATCTTGTATTGCTATGAACCTTCCCCTTAGCACTGCTTTTACTGAGTCCCACAGGTTTTGGATTGTTGTGTTTTCATTTTCATTCATTTCTATGTGTATTTTGATTTCTTTTTTGATTTTTTGGTTATTCAGAAGTGTGTTGCTTTGCCTCCATATGTTGGAACTTTTAATAGTTTTTTTTTTCTTTTTTCCTGTAGTTGACATCTGATCTTACTGCATTGTGATTAGAAACGAGCTTGGAATTATTTCAATTTTTTTGAATTTAGCAAGACTAGATTTGAGGCCCAGGATGTGATCTATCCTAGAGAAGATTCCGTGTGCACTTGAGAAAAAGGTGAAATTCCTTTTTTGGGGGTGAAATGTCCTATAGATATCAATTAGGTCTAACTGGTCCATTGTATCATTTAAAGTTTGTGTTTTCTTGTTAATTTTCTGTTTAGTTGATATATCCATAGGCATGAGTGTGATATTAAAGTCTCTGACTATTATTTTTGTGATTTTACTATTATTATTCTGGGATTTTACTAATAATTTTAATATTACTGTAAGTTTCCCCTTTCTTAATTGTTAGCATTTGCCTTACATGATGTGGTGTTCCTATGTTGGGTGCATATATTTTTATAATTGTGTATCTTCTTCTTGGGTTGATCCTTGATCATTATGAAGTGTCCTTTGTCTCTTTTCTCAGCCTTTATTTCAAAGTCTATTTTATATGATATGAGTATTGCTATTCCTGCTTTCTTTTGTCTCCATTTGCGTGAAATATCTTTTCTCCAGCCCTTCTCTTTCAGTCTGTAAGTGTCCCTTGTTTAGAGATGTGTCTCTTGTAAACAGCATATATAGGGGTCTTGTTTTTGTATACATTCAGTCAGTCTTTGTCTTTTGGTTGGAGCATTCAACCCATTTACATTATTGATGAATATTGATGAGTATGATCCAGTTGCCATTTACTTTTTTGGGGGTTCGAGTTTATACACCCTTTCTGTGTTTCATGTCTAGAGAAGATCCTTCAGCATTTGTTGAAGAGCTGGTTTGTTCCTGTGTTGGTGGAGAATGTGTTTGTTATGTCTTGCTCTGAAACTTTTTGGTTCTTGGGTGGAACTTGGTTTCAGTGTAGGTATAGAGGCTTTTGGATGAGCTTTTATCAATTGATGTTCCCTGGAGTCAGGAGTTCTCTGGTGTTCTTGGGTTTTGGATTTAAGCCTCCTGCTTCTGGTTTTCAGTCTTAATCTTACAGTAGCCTCAAGACTTCTCCATCCCTATAGGACTGATGATAAAACATCTCCTTTCAAAGACAATGGGCTGCCTTTCTTGGTGCCTGGTGTCCTCTGCCAGCATTCAGAAGTTGTTTTGTGGAATTTGCTCAGCATTCAAATGATCTTTCAATGAATTTCTGGGGGAGAAAGTGGTCTCCCCATCCTGTTCCTCCACCATCTTAGGACCGCTATCTTGTAGTTTTTTTCCTAATCTCATAACACTGTGATGAGAAAACATGCTTGATATGTTTTCAATTTTCTTTAATTTGCCAAAGTTTGCCTTGTGGTCCAGCATGTGCTCATTCCTTGAGAATGTTCCGTGGGCACTTGAAAAGAATGCATAGTCTGCTGCTTTTGGGTGGAATGCTCAACAATTATTAAGTCCATCCAGTCTAAAGTGTCATTTAGGCCTATGTTTCCTTATTAGTTTTTTGTGTGGATGATCTGTCCATTGATGAAAGTGGGGAGTTGAAATCTCCCACTATTATTGTATTACTATTGATTTCTCCCTTTATTCTTGTTTGTATTTGCCTTACATTTTGAGGTGCTCCTATGTTGGGTGTATATATATATATTCATAATTTTTATATCTTCTTGAGTTGAACACTTGATCATCATGTAATGTCCTTCTTTGTCTCTAAGTCTATTTTTTTAAATCTATTTTGTCTGATATGAGTATTGCTACTCCAGCTTTTTTTTGATTTTCATTTTCATGGAATACCTTCTCCTGTCCCCTTACTTTGTCTGTAAGTGTCCCTAGGTCTGAGGTGGGTCTCTTGTAGACAGCATATATATGTGTCTTATTTTTGTATCCACCCAACCAGTCTATGTTTTTTGGTTAGTTGGTGCATTTAATCCATTTACATTTAAGGTAATTATTGATATGTATTACCTTATTACCATTTTCTTAATTGCTTTCGGTTTATTTTTTGTAGGTTTTTGCCTTCTATTGTGTTTCCTGCCTAAACAGGTTCCTTTGGTATTTGTTGTATAACTGATTTGCTGGTGCTGAATTCTCTTAACTTTTGCTTGTCTGGAAAGCTTTTGATTTCTCCACCATATCTGAATGTGAGTCTTGCTGGGTAGAGTATTTTTGATTGTAGGCTTTCTTTCCCCTTTCATAATTTTAAATATATCATGACATTCCCTTATGGTTTATAGAGTTTCTCTTCAGAAATTACCTGATAACCTTATGGCAGTTCCCTTGTATATTATTTGTTGTTTTTCCCTTGTTACTTTTAATA
The DNA here is from genome assembly GCF_029378745.1 of Bos indicus. Lineage (NCBI taxonomy): Eukaryota > Metazoa > Chordata > Mammalia > Artiodactyla > Bovidae > Bos > Bos indicus. Next base: position 73,928,741 of record NC_091789.1, read on the forward strand.
TTTTATCTTTGTCTTTAATTTTTGTCAGTTTGATTACTATATGTCCTGGTGTGTTCCTCCTTTGGTTTATCCTGCCTGGGACTCTGCAATTCCTGGACTTGGTTGATTTTTTCCTTTCCCATGTTAGGGAAATTTTCAGCTATTATCTCATGAAATATTTTCTCTGTCCTTTCTCTCTCTTTTCTCCTTCTGGAATCCCTAAAATGCAAATGCTGGTGTGCTTAATGTGGTTCCAGAGGTCTCTTAGTCTGTTTCTATTTATTTTCATTCTTTTCTTCTATATTCTATTTTGCAGCAGTGATTTCCACCATTCTGTCTTCCAAGTAACTTATCTGTTCTTCTGCCTTTTATGGATTCATTCTAGTGTATTATTTTTTTTCTGTGTGTTTGTTCTTTAGGTCGTCTAGGTCTTGGTAACCATTTCTTGAATCTCCTCTGTTATTTTTCCTAGATCCTGGATCATCTTCACTATCATCATTCTGAACTCTTTTTCTGGAAGGTTGCCAATTTCCAGTTCCTTTAGTTGTTTTTCTTGTATTTTATCTTGTTCCTTCATCTGGGATATAATCATCTGCCTTCTTATTCTGATTAACTTTGTGTGACTATGATTTTCATTATGGAGGCTGTGAGACTGTAGTTCTTACTTCTTCTGTCTGCCCTCTAGTGAATCTACATTTTGTATTCTTAAATGTATAATAAGGTCCATATTTCAAGAAATTCAATTACCTTGTTTATTATATATATCATTTGTTTCACATTAATTTTTGAGTTCAGTTCAGTTCAGTTGCTCAGTCATGTCCGACTCTTTGTGACCCCATGAACTGCAGCACACCAGGCCTCCCTGTCCATCACCAACTCCTGGAGTTCACCCAAACTCATGTCCATTGAGTCAGTGATGCCATCCAACCATCTCATCCTCTGTCATCCCCTTTTCCTCCGGCCTTCAATCTTTCCCAACATCAGGGTCTTTTCAAATGAGTCAGCTCTTCACATCAGATGGCCAAAATATTGGAGTTCCAGCTTCAACATTAGTCCTTCCAATGAACACCCAAGACTGATCTCCTTTAGAGTGGACTGGTTGGACCTCCTTGCAGTCCAAGGGACTCTCAACAGTCTTCTCCAACACCACAGTACAAAAGCATCGATTCTTTGGCACTCAGCTTTCTTCACAGTCCAACTCTCACATCCATACATGACCATAGGAAAAACCATAGCCTTGACTAGGCGGACCTTTGTTGACAAAGTAATGTCTCTGCTTTTTAATATGCTGTCTAGGTTTGTCAATAACTTTCCTCCCTTTTGAGTAGTTACTAGTTTATGAAGGAGGTATAACTCATTTGGTTTAACATATTTTCTCTAGCAACTTAACGTAATGAGTTTTAAAATATCCTCAGTTATAGGTAAACTTAGATATACATATATCCAGTTGGATATCTCTATTTTTTTCAAGAGTATATTATATGACTATTTTAGCAGATTTACCCCCTTCATTGAGTCTAGCAATCAATTTACTTTGCAAACATTGTATCTTACACCAAGTATTAGTAATAGGATAGGAAGATGTAACTTTTGAAGTATTTTTCTGTAGAAATTTTTAATTCTCAATTAACCATTAAAAATCAATTATTCAAACTTTCTCATGCCCTCAAACATTTGAGTTAATTGCTATTATACTTTAATGGGATTTTTAACTTGAGTAAAAGTTTTCCTTACAAGTATTATTTGGAGTTTATATAATTTTTAACTGGTTCTTAGCATATTAATGTATTTTAAAGTCAAAATGGCAAGTCTGATAGTCAGGGACAGTAATCATTTACCTGGAATTTCAATAATATCACTTTACAATTTACCTTGACTTTTTGAGCATCACTTCTTATAAATAAGCATAATACAGATTCATTGACCATTGCTGAATATAATTTATCAAAAACAAAAAGTGTTTTATTGAATATCACATTCCTTCACCACTACCACTTAGAAAGGCTGATTTGTCAGTCTCTTGAGAGCCATATGTTTGGGAGGGAAGGAGAGTGCAAGTGGAGAGTTTTGAGTACTCCCCAATCCTTGTATGTCTTAGGAAAAGGTGTGGTTAAGTATAGGCTAACCAGCGTCATTGCTCTCAGAAACACTTTGGTCTCTGGAATCACTCCCCAGAATCCTATGAGAGTAGCATCTATCTCCTTATGTGGCAATGCTGATGTAATATGGTTTTACTAGCTATTCACCTTAGTAGTTTCTACTTAAAAAGGGCCTTGCAGTTATGTAAGATGAATAAATGTAGAAAGGCAAAATATAGTACAATGACTGTAGATAATTATTTGATGATTGTAACTCATTTATTTCACAGAGCAATGAAGTTTTATTATTATAATAATTTTATTGTCCATAGATTTCCAAACCATATTTCCAGGCCTAAAAAACATCCTCAAAATTTTCTTGAATTTTCAGAGGAACTACACTGCTTTTTGAATTTTGCCATGAAGGAAGGCCTTTTAAAGCTCTTGCTTTCAATAAGGTAACAGCATTTGTCCACATAGGGGATATGCTCTGAATGCAGACCTATCTTGACATCTTGTGTGAATTCTTTGGTATTGATCAGCATTCCAAATAGTATCAATGCATACCTCACTGAGATTCCATTTGTTGTTTCCACAGATTTCAGGAAACCTTACTGTGCCTTGGATTACAGGGTGTTCTAGAAAAAGAGCAGTAAGTAATCTTTCATTTAAAGCAGCAAATGGGTTTCCCCCATCTCATTAGTAGGAATGCCATTGAGAAAATTGTCATGATATTTGAAAAGTTGGCAATACTGAGCCTCAATTAGTTAATTAATCCTAATCTCAAAAGACATATTTTGAAATCATAATATTTATATAAACTAAAAAGGTAACCTTAAATAAAAGACAGTAATTAACACATTGTATAAACTTTAAGCAGTGTTTTCAGTTTTAAAAAGTTAAAGATATTTCATAAAATATCATAATTTTTATACATCTAATAAGACCAGTTAATTTTATCATAGAATTGAATCATGATTCATATAAACATCTCAATCAAAGTTAAATAAATTACATACTATGTAAATTACATACTAAATAAATTACATACTATATATTTGTGTATTTCAGTATTTAGAAGTGGTGAGTAACTAATAATTTAACAGTATTGTTCTCTGGCTTTCTGCTACAACTGTTATGATTCTTATTATACTAATCTAACATAATTTCATTAAAATTGTGTTTTCCTAAAGAATCTCATTCATTTGGTCTGTGTAGCAACTATAAATCTAACAGGCAGGAGATTTTGATGTAACTTTTCCTTAGAAGGGAAAGTATTAAAAGATTTCAGCAGTTTAAAAAAAAAAACAACAATAATGTGAGTAGACTTTTCGAAAAATATCTCAAGTTATTGCATGGTAAATAGCTTTGAAACAATGGAAAAGAACTGAGAGTGCAGAAATAGTTGTTATATTTATAGGGAACTGATTTTATAAAAAATGTTAAGACAATTCATTGTGGAAGGGAAAGATGTCTGTTTAATGAATGGTACTTGGACAGTTGGACATACACACACACAAAAATACTTTAAAATAGATTAGAGACCTAAATGGAAGAGCTATACCAATAACATTTTATGAAAACAATAAGAGAAAATATTTGAGACTAAGAGTTAGGTAAAGATTTCTTAGATACTAAGTCAACAGTGCAATCCATAAAATTGAAAAATGAATAAATTGGGTCTCAACAAAATTCAAAACCTTAACACTTTGAAAGATACCATGAAGAAAATGAAAAGACGAGCAACAGCCTAGAAGGAAATATTTGCAAATCACTTATCCATTAATGTACTTTTATCCAGCATATACAAAACACTTACAAGGACAAATGATCTGATTACAAATGAACAAAAGATATGAGCCTGATATTTCAACAAAACTGATACATGAACATTCAATAAATATGTGAACAGCTGCTCAAAATTATGCATCATTCAGGAAATGCATATTAAAACCAACATGAGGTATTTCTCACTCTCTAGAATAAGAATTATTGGCAAAGATATGGAGATAAAGGAACAATCATACATTGATTGTGGGACTGTAAAATAGTACAGCCACTTTTGAAAACATTTTGACAGTTTTTTTTTTAAAACTAAACATACACCTGCCCTATTATCCAACTATTCTGATAAGTCTTTGCCCAAGAGGAGTGATAGTACTTATCCTTATAAAAACTTTTACATGAATGTTTATAGCAGCTGCATTTATAGTAGCCTAAAAGTAGAAACAAGCTAAATGTTCATTAACAGGTGAACGGATAAAAAAATTTTGTTCATATAGGGGAATAGAAATCAACAATTAAAAAGTGAAATATTGACATGCACATCATATGATTGAATCTTAAAATAATCAGCTTGAGTGAAAGAAACCAGATTAAAAAAAAAGAATACATACTGTATGCTTCCATCTATATAAAATTATTGAAAATGCAAACTAATGACAGGAAGCAAGTCAGTGGTTACATGGTTATGTAAGCGGACAGAAGGTAGGGCAAATTGATTGAAAGAGGGCATTAGGAAACACTTAAGGGTATGATGGGTATGTTCACACAAGATTGTTTCTTGACGTATACACAAAGGAGAACATCAAATTGTACAATTTAAACATGTGTAATTTAGTTTTCATTAGTTATGCCTCAGCAAAACTTAAAAGGCTAAAAATTCAGTTACTGGAGAACTTGGGTATTTGAATCTACTTTTTCAATTGTAAATCTTGTGAAACTTATGTATAGGTCAATTTTGTATGATGAAAATTTAGCATTCAAACTGACATATGCTACAAGTATAAAATAGGTGATTTCAAAGATTTTGTAAAAATAATATATAAATGTCTAAATTTTATGCTAATTGCATGTTTAAATGATAAAATTTTGAATATACTGCGGTAAGGTATGTAATTAAAATTAATTTTACCAGGAGTTTTTCACTCTTTTAATGGAAGCCTATATATTTATCTCATATTCTATTTCTATTGTACTCCAGAAGTCTACAATGTGCCAGATATTGTGCTTGACCTTAGGGATACAATGATGAGAAAAGCCAGATATTTTCACTGCTCTTATGGAACTGATGTGGAGAAGGCTATGGCACCCCACTCCAGTACTCTTGCCTGGAAAATCCCATGGACGGAGGAGCCTGGTAGGCTGCAGACCATGGGGTCGAGAAGAGTTGGACACGACTGAGCAACTTCACTTTCACTTTTCCCGTTCACGCATTGGAGAAGGAAATGGCAACCCACTCCAGTGTTCTTGCCTGGAGAATTCCAGGGACGGGGGAGCCTGGTGGGCCGCCGTCTATGGGGTCGCACAGAGTCGAACACGACTGAAGCGACTTAGCAGCAGCAGCAGCATGGAACTGATGATCTAGATTTAATAGGAAGAGAGGTATTCATGAAATAATTACATAAATATAAAATACCACTGTGACAAACACCCATGTTGATCACTTTCTAGCTTGTCCTGGAAGCACACTTTATCCACACAATGAAATATAACCATCATCTGAAAATTCTTTGGCTTACTTCCAAGGAAAATTTACCACTGTCAGTGCCCCTCAATCAAACCGTAAGAATAAATCAGTAGTGAAATAAGCTATGTTTATTGCTTGTTGCAGCAAAGAAGAACACATAGCATAGAGAACCATGATTTATCTCAGTAAGAGGATGGTAGAAATACCTAACTGGAAGATTTGGACTTTGGCTGGGTAATTTAGGGGAGGGTATAATGAAGTGAGCATTTGCTCTAAATTGGATGTTTTGAGAGTGCTAAGTCTCTTCAGTCGTGTTTGATTCTTTGTGACCCTATGGACTATTACCTGCCAGCCTCCTCTCCCCATGGGGTTTTCCAGGCAAGAACACTGGAGTGGGTTGCGTTTTCTTCTCCAGGTGATCTCAACCCAGGGATCGAGCCTGTGTCTCTTACATCTCCTGCAATGGCAAGCAAGTTCTTTACCACTATTGCCACCTGGAAAGTCCCAGGAGGGGCAATTCAGTGATAGGGTATTTAGAATGTGGCATTGCAACCTTGGTTTTGTCTGTTGAGACAAAATTATGAAGTAGCCTTGTTTTATTTCCTGTTATCATGGTCTCTGTTGACTATGATGCCTACCCCATTTCTTCTAAGGGATTCTTGTCCACAGTAGTAAATATAATGGTCATCTGAGTTAAATTCACCCATTCCAGTCCATTTTAGTTTGCTGATTCCTAAAATGTTAATGTTCACTCTTGCCATCACCTGTTTGACCACTTCCAATTTGCCTTGATTCATGGACCTAACATTCCAGGCTCTTATGCATTATTGCTCTTTAGAAGATCAGACTTTACTTCTATCACCAGTCACATCCATAATTGGGTGTTGTTTTTGCTTTGGCTCTGTCACTTCAAAAAGGACAGAAATGGTATGGATCTAACAGAAGCAGAAGATATTAATAAAAGGTGGCAAGAATACACAGAAGACCTATACAAAAAAGATCTTCATGACCCAGATAACCACGATGGTTTTATCACTCACCTAGAGCCAGAAATCTTGGAATGAGAAGTCAAGTGGGCCTTAGGAAACATCACCACAAATAAAGCTAGTGAGGGTGATGAAATTCCAGTTGAGCTATTTCAAATCCTAAAAGATGATGCTATAAAAGTGCTGCACTCACTATGCCAGCAAATTTGGAAAACTCAGCAGTGGCCATATGATTGGAAAAGGTCAGTTTCCATTCCAATCCCAAGGAAAGACAATGCCAAAGAATGCTCAAACTACTGCACAGTTGCACTCATCTCACACACTAGTAAAGCAATGCTCAAAATTCTCCAAGGGAGGCTTCAACAGTACATGAACTATGAACTTCCAGATGTTCAAGCTGGATTTACAAAAGGCAGAGGAACCAGAGATCAAATTGCCAACTTCCATTGGATCATTGAAAAAGGACGAGAGTTCCAGAAAAACATCTACTTCTGCTTTATTGACTATGCCAAAGCCTTTGACTGTGTGGATCACCAAAAACTGGAAAGTTCTGAAAGAGATGGGAATAGCAGACCAACTGACGTGCCTCTGGAGAAATCTGTATGCAGGTCAGGAAGTAACAGCTACAACTGGACATGGAACAACAGACTGGTTCCAAATAGGAAAAAGAGTATGTCAAGGCTGCATATTGTCACCCTGCTTATTTAACTTATATGCAGAATACATCATGAGAAACGCTGGGCTGGATGAAGCACAAATTGGAATCAAAATTGGTGGGAAAAATATCAACATCAGATACTCAGATGACACCACCCTTATGGCAGAAAGTGAAGATGAACTAAAGAGCCTCTTGCTGAAAGTGAAAGAGGAGAGTGAAAAAGGTGGCTTCAAACACAACATTCAGAAAACTAAGATCATTGCATCTAGTCCCATCATTTCATGGCAAATAGATGGGGAAACAGTGGAACCATTGGCGGACTTTATCTTTTTGGGCTCCAAAATCACTGCAGATGGTGACTGCAGCCATGAAATTAAAAGACACTTTCTCCTTGGAAGAACAGTTATGACCAAACTAGACAGCATATTAAAGAGCAGAGACATTACTTTGCCAACAAAGGTCCATCTAGTCAAAGCTATGGTTTTTCCAGTAGTCATGTATGGATGTGAGTGTTGGATTATAAAGAAAGCTGAGTGCTGAAACATTGATACTTTTAAACTGTGGTGTTGGAGGAGATTTTTGAGAGTCCCTTGGACTGCAAGGAGGTTCAACCAGTCCATCATAAAGGAAATCAGTCCTGAATATTCATTGGAAGGACTGATGTTGAAGCTGAAGCTCCTAATGCAAAGAACTGACTCATTTGAAGAGACTCTGATGCTGGTAAAGATTGAAGGCAGGAGGAGAAGGGGACTATAGAAGATGAGATGTTTGGATGGCATCACTGACTCAATAACATGAGTAAACTCCGGGAGTTGGTGATGGACTTGGAAGCCTGGTGTGCTGCAGTCCATGGGGTAGCAAAGATTCAGACATGACTGAGCAATTGAAATTACCGTGGTCTGTGAGCAATCTTGTTTTAGATTGTAGTCTGTGAAATTAAACAGTGTGTTCAACAAGAGAACAAAATGGTCCAACCCTGAGTGTCAATCTAGCATATAATGTTGTAGTCTAGCTGAATATCAGTTCAATTTTGAATGACATGGTTTTTTCTATCTTACTAGTATACATCTTGACATTATGCACACTGTGCTTGACGTTCTATTCATATTAGTTATTGTCCATGTACACCTTCTTGAAAAGTCTTAGTGAACCTGATTGTTAAATGGATGGTTTCTATCAATAAATGTCCAAGAAGGTAAACAGAAAGCTTACCAAAAGAATTTAATTGTATAAACTGTTTAGACATGTTTTAGAGGATTTAAAAAAGCAAAAATGAAACTGAAGCAACAAGAGTGTTTATTCAGGAAGTAGCTATCACCCCTTGGGCTAGGAAAACAAAAAGTAGTTTCTATTTTCAGAAACTATAAAATTACAGAAAAGGTTTGCTGATATGGGACTGATTTCTGAGTTTGGTACACTGCCAGCTAGTAGTGGTACCTTTTGTGTTACAATGAGGTTGATTCTGATAGTGCACAAAAAGAAGAACCGACTGCTACTATTACTAACAGCCAATGCCAGGATGGAAAGTTGTTCTTTGGGTGATACTGATAGGAATAGAAAGCAAAACAGAAAGGATCATCTTCCTTCTTCAGTCATCTAGTCTCCTTGTACTGTTCTCTATTGGCAGAATCTCATTCAAAGACATTTTGTTGTTGTTCAGTCACTGTCATGTCCAACTCTTTGTGACCCCACGACTGCAGTACATGAGGCTTCCCTGTCCTTCACTATCTCCTGAAGTTTGCTGAAATTCATATCCATTGAGTCAGTCAATTTCATCTGTTCAAAGACATTCAGTAAAGCAGAAATGTGGTTTGCAGAGTTTCATCAAAAACATTGTATAGAACAGTGTGTTTGGAACTGAGAAAATGTAGCTTAATTACCAATACAGAAGAAACGAGCAATTTTCGTTTGCTTTAGTTTTTTGGAAAACCAAACTGTATGAGTATATGTGGAGTACATGTGGAATGAAAGTTGGTCTATATAAATTATGAAGTTGTTAGTGACTTTTTGAAATCTCAATACTGTCTCTTTGACTTTTGAAAACTACAAATTGTTCTGATTGTTCTTATTATAACAAACCATGCATGTTAATATTACTCATATTAGGTTGTGGCTCTTCAATAGTAAAAATAATACTAGCATATGTATAGTATAGGGCTTCCTTGATGGCTGAGATGATAAATAATCTGCCTGCAATGCAGGAGACCCAGATTCAATCCCTTGTTTGGGAAGATTCCCATAGCAACCCACTTCAGTATTCTTGCCTGGAGAATTCTTTAGACAGAGTAGCCTTGGTGGGCTATAGTCCAAGGGATCACAAAGAGTCAGACTCGACTGAGTGACTAACACACACATGTACTGTATTTTAGAGTTTTAAGCAGGGGTCTCCATCCCCTGGGCCACAGATCAGTGGTTCATGGCCTCTTAGAAACCAGACTGCACAACAGGAGGTGAGCAGCAGACAAAACTGAAACCACTCCCCTTCATTCCCAAACTGTGGAAAAGTTGTCTTCTATGACACAGGTTCCTGGTGCCTAAAAGATTGGGGATTGTTGGTTTAAAGGCATTTTACTTTGATGGTCTCATTCTGATCCTCCCCACAATGCACAGATGCAGATAGGACAGGCATTGCTATTTAGACTTTATAGATGAAAATAAATTCAGGATGTTATTTGACTGCTGTCTCTATGGCCCAATCTGTTAGCACCTTCAGCTGTTAACCAAAAGGTTGGTGGTTCGAGCCCACCCAGGGGCTCTTTTCAAGTTACTTGAAAAGACTATGAATATATCTAGTAGAAGTTTGAATTTGGATTAGAACTCAAGTCTTTTTTGACTTGTAGTCCCGCTATCTTTAGTATTTTGCCTCATAGTAGTGTCAGGAAAGGGGAAAATCTACTGTTTATTTTAAACAGAAATCCTCAGCTTTTTGTTTCTTGTTTTGTTTTTGAGCAAGAACACCTTCTTAGTTTTCTTTCTTTGGAGTCTCAACATGCCTGGAACAAAACAAAGTCTGAGCTAAAAGGAAAGTGGAAGGATGAATGTGGTTAATTATCTCTTTCAGTCAATTTTGGAAATATATGGAAATACAACCTTTTAAGTAAGTCATTGCAAATGGGTTCTAATGGTAACTCTATTCTCTTCAGCCCCTGCAATGAAGGGAAAACCAGGAGAAAGCAGTCAGTAATATGAAGACCCATCCAGTCAATATGTGTTTCTCAGCCTTGCCTGATCATAAGAATCATTGGAGCTCATATGTTGGGGGTGATGGCTTGTTAAAAATAAATGTCTGGATACTACCCAGTATATTCCTAATCAGAAGCTCTAGAGGAAGACCTGGAAGTAGTATTAATAAATGGCCCAGTTATTCTTATGATGAGCCAAGGTTGTTAAACACTGTCCTGATTCTAGTGGTTGGGGTACACTGATCAGACTCCATTGTCTAGCAAAAATTGAACCATATTATGAAAATTAATTCCATGAAACTTATTTTTAAATTTTATACATGAAATTTATTTTTAAAAACATCATAAAATTATGATACTAATTAAAATTCAGGACTAGGGGGTTTTTTTTACTTCTTGCATATTACATCCTTATATATACGCTTTCTTCTACAAAGCAAAAACTGATTTTCTAGGACACATGGACTGTAAGGATATCCCATTTACTTTATCATACATTAAGCACACAGTAGCAACAAAATCGGAGAAGGAAATGGTAACCCACTCCAGTGTTCTTTCCTGGGGAATTGCAGGGATGGGGGAGCCTGGTGGGCTGCCGTCTATGGGGTCGCACAGATTTGGACACGACTGAAGCGACTTAGCAGCAGCAGCAGCAGAATAATAATATTATTATAAATAATAATTTATTTATAATAATTTATAATTATGTCAATAATTATAATAATTTATAATAATGTCAATAACTATCAATGCTAATATTAATGAAAAAGTTAATTTTTTTCACATGCCCTTCTCATTTCCCCTATATTTTCTATAAATTTATTTTTAATTGATTAATAATTGCTTTACAATATTGGTTTGATTTCTGTAATAATACATCAATGTAAATTAACCATAGGTGAATCTCCCTTCCCTGTCCCACCCTTTCCCACCCCTCTAGGTTATTACAAAGCCCCAGTTTGAGTTTCCTGAGTCATACAGCAAATTTCCTTTGGCTATCTATTTACATATATTAGTGTTTATGCTTCCATGCTACTCTCTCCATTCAATTCACCATCTCCCTCTTCTCCCACACCCTTGTCCATAGTCTGTTCTGTATGTCTGGGTCTCCATTGCTGCTCTGTGAATAGGTTCTTCAGTATCATCTTTCTAGATTCCATATATATGGATTAATATATGATATTTGTTTTTCCCTCTTTGGCTTTCTTTGCTCTCATTAATAGGCTCTTGGTTCATCCACCTCATTAGAAGTGACTCAAATGTACTCCTTTTATGACTTTGTAAGATCGGATATACCAAAGGAACATGTCATGCAAAGATGGGCTCGATAAGGGACAGAAATGGTATGGACCTAACAGAAGCAGAAGATATTAAGAAGAGATGACAAGAATACACAGAAGAACTGTACAAAAAAGATCCTCACGACCCAGATAATCACGATGGTGTGATGACTCACCTAGAGCCAGGCATCCTGCAATGTGAAGTCAAGTGGGCCTTAGAAAGCATCACTACAAACAAAGCTAGTGGAGGTATTAGAATTCCAGTTGAGCTATTCCATTTCCTGAAAGATGATGCTGTGAAAATGATGCACTCATGTGTTTGTTAGCCATCTGTATGTCTTCTTTGGAGAAATGTCTATTTAGTTCTTTGGCCCATTTTTTGATTGGGTCGTTTATTTTTCTGGAGTTGAGCTGTAGGAGTTGCTTGTATATTTTTGAGATTAGTTGTTTGTCGGATGCTTCATTTGCTATTATTTTCTCCCATTCTGAAGGCTGTCTTTTCACCTTGCTAATAGTTTCCTTTGATGTGCAGAAGCTTTTAAGGTTAATTAGGTCCCATTTGTTTATTTTTGCTTTTATTTCCAATATTCTGGGAGGTGGGTCATAGAGGATCCTGCTGTGATGTATGTCGGAGAGTGTTTTGCCTATGTTCTCCTCTAGGAGTTTTATAGTTTCTGGTCTTACGTTTAGATCTTTAATCCATTTTGAGTTTATTTTTGTGTATGGTGTTAGAAAGTGGTCCAGTTTCATTCTTTTACAAGTGGTTGACCAGATTTCCCAGCACCACTTGTTAAAGAGATTGTCTTTAATCCATTGTATATTCTTGCCTCCTTTGTCGAAGATAAGGTGTCCATATGTGCGTGGATTTATCTCTGGGCTTTCTATTTTATTCCATTGATCAATATTTCTGTCTTTGTGCCAGTACCATACTGTCTTGATAACTGTGGCTTTGTAGTACAGCCTGAAGTCAGGTAGGTTGATTCCTCCAGTTCCATTCTTCTTTCTCAAGATCGCTTTGGCTATTCGAGGTTTTTTGTATTTCCATACAAATTGTGAAATTATTTGTTCTAGCTCTGTGAAGAATACTGTTGGTAGCTTGATAGGGATTGCGTTGAATCTATAAATTTCTTTGGGTAGTATACTCATTTTCACTATATTGATTCTTCCAATCCATGAACATGGTATATTTCTCCATCTATTAGTGTCCTCTTTGATTTCTTTCACCAGTGTTTTATAGTTTTCTATATATAGGTCTTTAGTTTCTTTAGGTAGATATATTCCTAAGTATTTTATTCTTTCCGTTGCAATGGTGAATGGAATTGTTTCCTTAATTTCTCTTTCTGTTTTCTCATTATTAGTGTATAGGAATGCAAGGGATTTCTGTGTGTTGATTTTATATCCTGCAACTTTACTGTAGTCATTGATTATTTCTAGTAATTTTCTGGTGGACTCTTTAGGGTTTTCTATGTAGAGGATCATGTCATCTGCAAATAGTGAGAGTTTTACTTCTTCTTTTCCAATTTGGATTCCTTTTATTTCTTTTTCTGCTCTGATTGCTGTGGCCAAAACTTCCAAAACTATGTTGAATAGTAATGGTGAAAGTGGGCACCCTTGTCTTGTTCCTGACTTTAGAGGAAATGCTTTCAATTTTTCACCATTGAGGATAATGTTTGCTGTGGGTTTGTCATATATAGCTTTTATTATGTTGAGGTATGTTCCTTCTATTCCTGCTTTCTGGAGAGTTTCTCCAAAGAAGACATACAGATGGCTAACAAACACATGAAAAGATGCTCAACATCACTCATTATCAGAGAAATGCAAATCAAAACCACTATGAGGTACCATTTCACACCAGTCAGAATGGCTGCGATCCAAAAGTCTACAAATAATAAGTGCTGGAGAGGGTGTGGAGAAAAGGGAACCCTCTTACACTGTTGGTGGGAATGCAAACTAGTACAGCCACTATGGAGAACAGTGTGGAGATTCCTTAAAAAACTGGAAATAGAACTGCCTTATGATCCAGCAACCCCACTGCTGGGCATACACACTGAGAAAACCAGAAGGGAAAGAGACACGTGTACCCCAATGTTCATCGCAGCACTGTTTATAATAGCCAAGACATGGAAGCAACCTAGATGTCCATCAGCAGATGAATGGATAAGAAAGCTGTGGTACATATACACAATGGAGTATTACTCAGCCATTAAAAAGAATACATTTGAATCAGTTATAATGAGGTGGATGAAACTGGAGCCTATTATACAGAGTGAAGTAAGCCAGAAGGAAAAACATAAATACAGTATACTAACGCATATATATGGAATTTAGAAAGATGGTAACAATAACCCGGTGTACGAGACAGCAAAAGAGACACTGATGTATAGAACAGTCTTATGGACTCTGTGGGAGAGGGAGAGGGTGGGAAGATTGGGGAGAATGGCAATGAAACATGTAAAATATCATGTAGGAAACGAGTTGCCAGTCCAGGTTCGATGCATGATGCTGGATGCTTGGGGCTGGTACACTGGGACGGCCCAGAGGGATGGTATGGGGAGGGAGGAGGGAGGAGGGTTCGGGATGGGGAACACATGTATACCTGTGGTGGATTCATTTTGATATTTGGCAAAACTAATACAATTATGTAAAGTTTAAAAATAAAAAAATAAAAAAAAATAAAAAAAATAAAAATAAAAACTTCCTCAGCTTTAAAAAAAAAAAAAAAAAAAGAAAATGATGCACTCAATATGCCAGCAAATTTAGAAAACTCAGCAGTGGCCACAGGACTGGAAATGATCAGTTTTCATTCCAATCCCAAAGAAAGGCAATGCCAAAGAATGCTCAAACTACTGTACAATTGCACTCATCTCACACGTTAGTAAAGTAATGCTTAAAATTCTCCAAGCCAGGCTTCAGCAATATGTGAACCGTGAACTTCATGACATTCAAGATGGTTTTAGAAAAGGCAGAGGAACCAGAGATCAAACTGCCAACATCCGCTGGATCATGGAAAAAGCAAGAGAGTTCCAGAAAAACATCTATTTCTGCTTCATTTAATATGCCAAAGCCTTTGACTGTGTGGATCACAATAAACTGTGGAAAACTCTGAGAGATGGGAATACCAGACAACCTGATCTGCCTCTTGAGAAATTTGTATGCAGGTCAGGAAGCAATAGTTAGAACTGGACATGGAACAAGAGACTGGTTCCAAATAGGAAAAGGAGTATGTCAAGGCTGTATAATGTCACTCTGTTTATTTAACTTCTATGCAGAGTACAACATGAGAAACACTGGACTGGAAGAAACACAAGCTGGAATCAAGATTGCTGGGAGAAATATCAATAACCTCAGATATGCAGATGAAACCACCCTTATGGCAGAAAGTGAAGAGGAACTAAAAAGCCTCTTGATGAAAGTGAAAGAGGAGAGTAAAAAATTTGGCTTAAAGCTCAACATTCAAAAAACGAAGATCATGGCATCTGGTCCCCTCACTTCATGGGAAATAGATGGGGAAACAGTGGAAACAGTGTCAGACTTTTTTTGGGGGGCTCCCAAATCACTGCAGATGGTGATGGCAGCCATGACATTAAAAGATGCTTACTCCTTGGAAGGGAAGTTATGACCAACCTAGATAGCATATTCAAAAGCATAGACATTACTTTGCCAACAAAGGTCTGTCTAGTCAAGGCTATGGTTTTTCCAGTGGTCATGTATGGATGTGAGAGTTGGACTGTGAAGAAAGCTGAGTGCCAAAGAATTGATGCTTTTGCACTGTGGTGTTGGAGAAAACTCTTGAGAGTCCTTTGGGCTCCAAGGAGATCCAACCAGTCCATTCCAAGAAGATTGGTCCTGGATGGTCTTTGGAAGGAATGATGCTAAAGCTGAAACTCCAGTACTTTGGCCACCTCATGGGAAGAGTTGACTCATGGAAAAGACTCTGATGCTGGGAGGGATTGGGGACAGGAGGAGAAGAGGATGACAGAGGATGAGATGGCTGAATGGCATCACCGACTCGATGGACGTGAATTTGAGTGAACTCTGGGAGTTGGTGATGGGCAGGAAGGCCTAGCATGCTGCAATTCATGGGGTCACAAAGAGCCGGACACGACTGAGCAACTGAATTGAACTGAACTGATGGTGGTTTTATTCCTAGTTTTTAATGGAATCTTCATACTGTCTTCCATAGTGGCTGTATCAACTTACATCCCACCAGCAGTGCAAGAGGGTTCTCATTTCTGCACACACTCTCCAGCACTTGTTGTTTGTGGATTTTAAAAATAATGCCATTCTGACCAGCATGAGATTATATCACATTGTAATTTTCATTTTCATTTCTCTAATAATGAGAGATGTTGAGCATCTCTTCATGTGTGTATTAGCCATCTGCATGTCTTCTCTGGAGAAATGTCTGTTTGGGTCTTTTGCCCATTTTTTTATTGCATTGTTTGTTTTTCTGGTATTGAGTTATTTGAACTGCTTGTATATCTTGGAAATAATTCTTTGTCAGTTAATCCATTTGCTATTATTTTCTGCCGTTCTGAGGGTTGTCCTTTTACCTTGTTTATAGATTCATTTGCTGTTCAAAGACTTTTACGTTTAATTAGATCTAACTTCTTATTTTTGTTTGTTTTTATTTCTGTTACTTTAGGAGGTGGGTCATAATGGATCTTGCTATGATTTATGCCATATAGTGTTCTGCCTACCTTTTTTTCTAAGAGTTTTATAGTTTCTGGTCTTATATCTAGGCCTTTAATCCATTTTGAGTTTATCTTTGTGTATGGTACTAAGAACTGTTCTAATATCATTCTTTTGCAGATAGTTGTCCAGTTCTTCCAGCACCACTTAGTGAAGAGACTATCTTTTTCCCATTGTATTCTTGCCTCCTTTGTAAAATACAAAGTACCCATAGATGTGTGGGGTTATCTTTGGCTTTCTGTCTTGTTCCATTGGTCTATACTTCTGTCTTTGTGTCAGTACTATACTTTCTTGATGACTGTAGCTCTGTAGTTTTGTCTAAAATCAGGTAAGTTGATTCCTCCAGCTCCATTCTTCTTTCTCAAGATTGCTTTGACAATTTGGGGTCTTTCATGTTTTCATATGGATTGTGACATTTTTTTTGGTTCTAGTTCTATGAAAAAAATGCCATTGGAAATTTGATAGGGATTGCATTGAACCTGTAAATTGTGTTTGGTAGTACACTAATTTTCACAATATTGATTCTTTCAACCCTGAAACATGGAATTTCCTTGCCACTGTTTATGTCATCTTTGATTTCTTTCATCAGTGTCTTATAGTTTTCTGTATAGAGCTCTTTTGTCTCCTTAGTTAGGTTTTATTCCTAGGTATTTTATTATTTTTGCTGCAGTGGTAAATGGAATTGATTATTTAAATTCTCTTTCTGATTTTTCATTGTTATTATTTTCATTAGGAATGCAAGTGATTTCTGTGGATTGATTTCTTTATCCTATGACTTTACTAAATTCATTGATTAGTTCTAGTAATTTTCTGATAGTATCTTTAAGATTTTCTATGTATAGTACTATATCATCTGCAAATAGTGAGAGTTTTACTTCTTCCTTTCCAATCTGGATTCCTTTTATGTCTTTCTCTTTGATTGCCATAGCTAAGCCTTCCAAAATTATGTTGAATGATAGTGGTGAGAGTGGGCATTCTTGTCTTATTCCTGAGAGGGAATGCTTTCAGTTTCTCACCGTTGAGAATAATGTTTTCTGTGGGTTTGTTGTATATGTTCTTTATTATGTTGACATAAGTTCCTTCTCTGCCCATTTTTTTTTTTGAATAGTTTTTATGATAAATGGGTGCTGAATTTTGTTGCAACCTTTCTCCACATCTATTGAAATTATACGGCTTTTATCTTTTAATTTGTCAATATGGTGTATCACATTAATTGATTGATATATGTTGAAGAATCCATGCATCCCTGGGATAAAGCTGACTTGATCATGTTGTACGATCTTTTTAATGTGTTGTTGATTTCTGTTTCCTAGAATTTTGTTGAGAATTTTTGCATCTATGTTTATCAGTGATATTGGCCTGTAGTTTTCTTTTTTGTGATATATTTGTATGGTTTTGGTATCAGAGTTATTGTGTCCTTGTAGAACTAGTTTGGAAGTATTCTTTCCACTGCAATTTTTGAAAGAGTTTCAGAAGGGTAGGAGTTCAGTTCAGTTCAGTTGCTCAGTCATGTCTGAATCTGCGACCACATGAACCATAGCACACCAGGCCTCCCTGTCCATCACCAACTCCCGGAGTTTACCCAAACTCATGTCCATTGAATCGATGATGCCATCCAGCCATCTCATCCTCTGTTGTTCCCTTCTCCTCCTACCCCCAATCCTTCGCAGCATAAGGGTCTTTTCTAATGAGTCAACTCTTCACATGAGGTGGCCAAAGTATTGGAGTTTCAGCTTTAGCATCAGTCCTTCCAAAGAACATGCAGGACTGATCTCCTTTAGAATGGACTGGTTGGATCTCCTTGCAGTCCAAGGGACTCTCAAGAGCCTTCTCCAACACCACAGTGCAAAAGCATCAATTCTTTGGCACTCAGCTTTCTTTACAGTCCAACTTTCACATCCATACATGACCACTGGAAAAACCACAGCCTTGACTACATGGACCTTTGTTGGCAAAGTAATGTCTCTGCTTTTGAATATGCTATCTAGGTTGGTCATAACTTTCCTTCCAAGGAGTAAGCGTCTTTTAATTTCATAGCTGCAATCACCATCTGCAGTGATTTTGGAGCCCAAAAAAATAAAGTCTGACCTGTCTTCTCTAAATTTTTGATAAAATTCACCTGTGAAACCATTTGGTCCTGGGCTTTTGTTTCTTCAGATTTTTTTTTTTAAATCACAATTTTGATTTCAGTACTTGCAATTGACTTGTTCATAATTTCTATTTGTTTCTGGTTCAGTCTGGAAGGTTCAACTTTTCTAAGAATCTAAATTTTCTCTATGTTGTCCATTTTATGAACATATAGTTGCTTGTACTAGTCTGTTATGATCCTTTGTATTTCTGCATTGTCTGTTGTAACCTCTCCTTTTTCATTCCTGATTTTCTTGATTGATTCGATTTTTCTCTATTTTTTTCTAGATGGCTAATCGTTTGTCAATTTTGTCTATCTTCTCAAAGGGCCAGCTTTTAGTTTTATTAATATTTACTATTATTTCTTTCATTCTTTCTGCTCTGATCTTTATGGTTTATTTCCTTCTATTAAGGTTGGTTTTATTGTTGTTGTTCTTTATCCAGCTATTTTAAGTGTGGAATTAGGTTGTCTATTTGATGTGTTTTTTCTTTTTTTTTTTTGTACTCAGGTAGGATTGTATTGCTATAAACTTCCCTCTTAGAACTGCTTTTGCTGAATCCCATAGGTTTTGGGTCGTCAGGTTTTCATTGCCATTTTTTTCTGGGCATCTTTTGATTTCCTTTCTTATTTCTTCAGGAACTTCTTTGTTATTTATAAATTTATTGTTTAATGTCCATGTGCTTGTGTGTTTTTTTTTTTCTTTCTTTAATTGATATCTAGTCTCATATCATTGTGGTCAGAGAAGATGCTTAATATGATTTCAATTTTGAGATTTACTGAAGTGATATGTGATCCAAGAAGTGGTCTATCCTGAAGAATGTTCCATGTGCATTTGAGGAAAAAGTTTATTCTTCTGTATTTTTGTGGAAAGTCCTGAAGATATCAACTAGGTCCATTTGGTCTAATGTTTAATTTAAAGTTTGTGTTTCCTTATTGATTTTGTGTTTTGATGATCTGTCAATTTGTGCAAGTTGAGTGTTAAAGCCCCTTACTGTCATTTACTCCTTTTTATGTCTGTTAGTGTTTGTCTTATGTATTGAGGTGCACCTATGTTGGGTGCATAGATATTTACAATTGTTATGTCTTTTTCTTGGATTTATACTCTGATCATTACATTGTGTCCTTCTTTATCTCTTATACTTTATTTTAAAGTTTATTTTGTCTAAAATGAGAATTGCTACTCCAGATTTCTTTTGATTTCCATTTGCATGGAATATGTTATTCCATCCTTTTACTTTCAGTCTATATGTGTCTCTAGTTCTGAAGTGGGTCTCTTGTAGACAGCATATATATGGGTCTTGTTTTTGTATCCATTCAGCCAGTCTGTATCCTTCAGATGGAGTGTTTAACCCATTTACATTTAAAGTAATTATTGAAATATATGTTCCTATTGGCATCTTATTAATTGTTTTGTCTTTGTTTTTGTAGGTCTTTCCTTTCACTTGTGTTTACTCTCTATATAAGTTCCTTTAATATTTGTTGTAAGCTGGTTTAGTGGTGCTAAATTCTCTTAAGTTTTGCTTGTCTGTAAAGCTTTTGATTTCTCCATCAATATGAATGAGATCCTTGCTGGGTAGAGTAATCTTGGTTGTAGCTTTTTTCTTTCAGTACTTTAAATATATCCTGCCATTCCCTTCTGGCCTGCAGAGTTTCTGCTCAAACACGAACTGTTAATCTTATGGGTTTTCCCTTCTACGTTACTTATTGCTTTTCCCTTGCTTCTTTTAATATTCTTTCTTTTCCTTTACTTCTGTTAACTTGATTCGTATATGTTTCTCAATCTGTTTCTCCTTGGGTTTACCCTGTATTGGCCTCTCTGCCCCTCTTGGACTTGATTGGTTATTTCTGTTCCCATGTTAGGCAAATTTTCAACTATAATCTCTTCAAAAATTTTCTCAGTGCTTTTCCTTTTCTCTTCTTCTTCTGGGACTCCTATAGCTTGAATATTGGTGTGTTTAATATTGTCCCAGAGGTCTCTGGATCTATCCTCAGTTCTTTTCATTCTTTTTCTTTTATTCTGCTCTTGAGCAGTTATTTCAAACATTCTCTCTTCCAGCTCATTTATCTGTTCTTCTGCTTCAGTTATTCTAGTTTTGGTTCCTTCTAGAGTATTTTTAATATCCGTAATTGTGTTATTCATCTCTATATGTTTATTCTTTGTTTTCTCTATGTCTTTATTGATTGTATTAATTGTGTTAATTGCTTCTTGCATTATGTCCATTCTATTTTTGAGGCTCTGGAACATCTTTACTATCATTATTCTGAATGCTTTTTTAGGTAGTTTACCTATTCCTTCTTTGTTTATGTGGTCTTGTGAGTGTCTATCTTGTTTCTTCATTTGTGCTGTATTTCTCTATCTTTTCATTTTTTCCCCCTAACTTATTCTGTTTGAGGTCTCCTTTACCCAGGCTTCAGGGTTGTATTACTTTTTCCTTTTGGTTTTTACCTTCAGTGGGAAAGGTTGGTTCATTGGTTTGTGTTGACTTCTTATTAAGGGTGCCTTGTACCTGTGGTCTAGTGGGAGGAGGTGAGGTTTTTTTTCTTTTTCCTCTGATGGGTAGGGCTGTGTGAAGTGGTATATTTTGCAGTGTCTGTGGAATCCTGTCTGCTGATGATAGTCTTTGTGTTTTGGTCTTACTTATTGTTTTGGTGAGGTACACTGCACTGGATGCTGTTGGCAGCTGGGTGATATTAGGCTTTGTTTACAGGTGTAGGCCAACATCCTTTGGATCTTAGAAAAAGCAAGAGAATTCCAGAAAAACATCCACTTCTGCTTCATTGACTATGCTAAAGCCTTTAACTGTATGGATCACAACAAACTATGGAAAATTCTTAAAAAGATGGACATACCAGACCACCTTATATGTAGTCACCCTGCTTATTTAACTTCACACATCTTAGATTCTCACATCTTTCAAATTCTTACTCAAATCAAAATAATTACTCATGGAACTTGAAAGATAATGGTAGTTAAACATAAAAACATTTATGTAATAGCCCTTGCTTTATCCTTTTCACCTATTTTAAATAACTTCATAATTTGTTTCTTTAAATAGATAATATAATAAACTATAATTTATTTTAACATAATTCCCATGTTCATGCATGCTGTCAATTATTCATTTAGCAAATATTTTAATTTGAAGTTCTCACTATGTTCCAGGCATTGATGGAACATTTGGCATATAATAGGAACCACACAGTAAAAGATCCCTTCCTTTGTGGAGCTCACTTTGTATTCAAGAGACATATATAATAAACAAATAAAATAAGCAAATGAATTATATGTCAGAAGATATTAAGTACTATGGAGAAAAAAAAAAAACAACAGTTTAGGGATGAAAGGGGCAGCCTGTAGTAGTAAATAGGCCTAACTGCAGTGAAAGAATATTTACTACAGTGTGCATGTTGATACTTGACTGTTCCACTACTCAAAAGGTTTTTTTGTTTTTGCAATCTCAGGAAGACTACTGTAGAATTTCTCTAGAGTTTCTCTAGAGTGAAAACTAGGGGTTTAAAAAATATAGTGCATTACATATATATGAATTATTTGTCCATTGTTTAATAATTATATCTCAGTCTTTCATTTGGAATTCATAGTTATGTTCCTTTCTCTTGTGATATTTGAAATAAAAGTTTCCCCAGTTTGGTTTCTGTAATTCTGTTTAGCATTTATATAGTTTCTTTCATATCCATCTTCTGTTCATGCAGCCACTGTGCCTCCTCATTGCTTATGGAATCTAATAAAATTTATTCTAGCATTAGAGCTTGCTATTTTCTGGTTCCACCCTGACTGTTTAAGTGTATTTTTCAGTGGAGGTTGTTGCCTCCTTTTGCCACTTGAGCAAATCTATTATATTCTCTGGTATCCTCACCTGCACTTTCACTATTTCCACTTCCTCTCATCTTTCCCAATAAAATCTTACTCGTGCCTCAAACTTCAACTCACAGTCCTCCCCAGTGACCACCTACATAGCTCTCTTTCATCTGAAATTTCATAATGCTTACTTTTTGCATCACACATTTCAGTCTTTAATGCCATTTAGCCTTCAGTTTATGTTTGTTTATCCAATCTTCTCGGCAAGCTTCTCTTTCATCACCTATAATACTTAATAAAGTTCTGAGCGTTTACTTATAAGTATATTGAAATAAATTGACAATGTATTATATTACAGTATTCTCCATCTGAGGACCTTAGATCTGCTGTTTTGACTTAAAATTGATCAGTCAATTACTGGACAATAAAAAATTTGATGAGTTTTCAGAAACTCTGCTGATTGTTTCTAAATTTGTTGAGTCATACCACTGCTTAAATATACTACAGATGTGACACACTTGTGGTATTTGGAAAATAGTAGAAACTGTATGTAATATGAGATATGTATATCTTAATGATACAAAGGTTTGTAATACCAGAAAAATAAACAACCCAATCAAAAAGTGGGAGGAAGACCGAAACAGACATTTCTCAAAAACAAAACAAAACAAAACAAAACACAGTACAGGTGGCCAGCAAATACACGGAAAGATGCTCAACATCCCTTATTATTAAAGAAATGCAAATCAAAATTACTATGAGGTAACACCTCACAGTAGTCAGAATGGCCACTACAAAAAATAAATGCTAGAGAGGGTGTGAAGAAAAGGGAACTCTCTTGCACTGTTGTGAATGTAAATTGCTATAACTACTAGGGAGAACAGTATGGAAATTCCTTACAAAACTAGAAATAAAGCTAACATATGACCCAGCAATCCCACTACTGGACATATACCTTGAGAAAATCATAACTGAAACACACACACACCCCCCAGTGTTCATAGCGGCACTATTTACAATAGCCAGGACATGGAAGCAACCTAGATGTCCATCAATAGATGAATGGATAAAGAAGATGTGGTACATATATGCAATGGAATATTGCTCAGCCACAAAAATGAACACATTTGAGTCAGTAGTAGTGAGGTGGATGAATCTAAAACCTGTTACACAGAGTGAAGTAAGTCAGAGACAGAAAAACAAATTTTGTATATTAATGCATATATATGGAATCTAGAAAAATGGTATTGCTAATCCAATTTGTAGGGCAGACAGAGAACAGACTTTGGACACAGCAGAAGGAAGGAGAGGGAGGGACAAATTGAGAATATATTACTGAAATATATATATATGTATTGCCATGTGTAAAATGGATAGCTAGTGGGAAGTTGCTATATAGCACAGGGAGCTCAACTCAGTGTTCTGTGACAACTTGGAAGGTTGAGATGGGGTGGGGGTTGGGGGAGGTTCAGGAGGGAGGGGACTTATGTATACTTGTGGCTGATTCATGTTGTTTTATGGCAGAAGCCAGCACAATATTGTAAAGCAACTATCTTCCAATTAAAAATAAATTTAAGAAATATTTCAAACACACACACACACACAAAATATATGTATCTCCTTTGAGCGACAAGGATGGACCTAGAGATTGTCATACTGAGTGAAGTAAGTCAGAGAGAGAAATAGAAATATCATATGACATCCTTTAAATGCAAAATCTAAACATAAATGATACAAATGAACTTACTTACAAAACAGAAACAAACTCACAGACTTAGAAAATGAATGCAGGGAGCAGGAGTGTGGGGAAGAGAGAGTTAGGTAGTTTGGGATGGACATGTGCACTTTACTATGTTTAAAATAAATAAACAATAAGCTCGTACTGTATAGCACCAGGAACGTGGCTCAATGTTATGTGGCAGCCTGGATGAGAGGGAAGTTTGGAGGAGAAGGAATACACCTGTAACTTCAGACACACAGATGACACCACTCTTATGGCAGAAAGTTAAGAGGAACTAAAGAGCCTCTTGATGAAAGTGAAAGAGGAGAGGGAAAAAGTTGGCTTAAAACTCAGCATTCAGCAAACTAGTACAACCACTATGGGGAATAGGGTGGAGATTCCTTAAAAAACTGGAAATAGAACTGCCATATGACCCAGCAATCCCACTGCTGGGCATACACACCGAGGATACCAGAATTGAAAGAGACATGTGTACACCAATGTTCATCGCAGCACTGTTTATAACAGCCAGGACATAGAAACAACCTAGATGTCCATCGGCAGATGAATGGATAAGAAAGCTGTGGTACATATACACAATGGAATATCACTCAACCACTAAAAAGAATACATTTGAATCAGTTCTAATGAGGTGGATGAATCTGGAGCCTATTATACAGAGTGAAGTAAGCCAGAAAGAAGAACACCAATACAGTTTACTAAAGCATATATATGGAATTTAGAAAGATGGTAATGACCCTATTTCTAAATGACCCTATATGCAAGATAGCAAAAGAGACTCAGATGTATAGAACAGTCTTATGGACTCTGAGAAAAGGCAAGGGTGAAATGATTTGAGAGAATAGCATTGAAACATGTATATTTTCATATGTGAAACAGATCGCCAGTCCAGGTTCAATGCATGAGACAGGGTGTTCAGGGCTGGTGCACTGGGATGACCCGGAGGGATGGGATGTGGAGGGAGGTGAGAGGAGGGTTCAGGATGGGGAACAGATGTACACCCATGGCTGATTCATGTCAACGTATGGCAAAAACCAGTACAATATTATAATGTAATGAGCCTCCAATTAAAATAAGAATTAAAAAAAAAAAAAACCTCAGCATTTAAAAAACTAAGATCATGGCATCCAGTCCCATCACTCCATGTTTGCAAATAGATGGAGAACCACTGGAAACAGTGACAAAATTTATTTTCTTGGGCTCCAAAAATCACTACAGATGGTGACTGCAGCCATAAAATTAAAAGACACTTGCTCCGTGGAAGAAAAGCTATGACCAACCTAGACAGCATATTAAAAAGCAGAGACATTACTTTGCTGACAAAGGTCCATCTAGTGAAAGCTATGGATTTTCCGGTAGTCATGTATGGATGTGAGAGTTGTACTATAAAGAATGCTGAGTGCCAAAGAATTTATGCTTTTGAACTGTGGTATTGGAGAAGACTCTTGAAATTTCCTTGGACTGCAAGTAGATCAAAGCAGTCAATCTTTAAGGAAACCAGTCCTGAACATTCACTGGAAGGACTGATGATGAATTTGAAGCTCCAATACTTTGGCCACCTGATGTAAAGAACTGACTCATTGAAAAAGTCCTGATACTAGGAAAGATTGAAGGCAGGAGGAGAATGGGATGACAGAGGATGAGATGGTTGGATGGCATCACCAACTTGATGGACATAAGTTTGAGCAAACTCCAGGAGTTCGTGACAGACAGCAAAGCCTGGTGTGCTGCAGTCCATGGAGTCGTAAAGAGTCAGACACGACTGAGCGACTGAACTGAACTGAACTGAATACATGTCTGTATGGCCGAATCCCTTCTCCATTCACCTGAAACTATCACAACATTGTTAATCGGCTATACTGCAATATAAAATAAAAATTTAAAAAAAAAAATTAAGATTTCTCTGCTCCAAAAATCCTGCTGTAAAAATCTATACTATTGTCACAGTTTACTACAGATCTGTTAATCAATTACTCATAGGATTTCATCCACCATGGAATGTGAATTCTCCAGTTGGCCTATACAATGCCATGTAATTACCATCAATGCTCTAAATCTAAAAAGGTATAAAATGAAAGCATCTGCTTTTAAAAATAGGTAAATAAAAATATTTTTAAAATTCATATACATTTTTTGGTCTAAGAAGCTAACTAGATTAATCTATTCTTTTTGTTCAGGAGTTATATGATTAGAACAGTTACATGTCAATTAAGATAGACTTTCTTTGTAAAGGGTTAACCAAAAAATAAGAATTAGAAATTTTTTAAAATGAGATTTCCAGTTCAGTTTTTTTCAGAAACACTCTAAAAATCCACAGTGTCTTTTCCTTTTTGTCTTTCCTCTATCCTAAATCAATGTACTATCCTTTATTTTTCTGGTTTAGTATTTGGTGTGTAAGTATTAGTATTGGGCTTTCCTTGTGTCTCAGCTGGTAAAGAATCTGCCTGCAATGCAGGAGACCTGGGTTTGATCTCTGGGTTGAGAAGATCGCCTGGAGAAGGGAAAGGCTACCCACTCCAGTATTCTGGCCTGGAGAATTCCATGGACTGTATAGTCCATGGGGCCACAAAGAGTTGGACATGAGAGAGAATTGTTGCTCTCCTAACAATTTTCAAATATACTATATGGTGGTGTTAACGATAGTCATCATGTTGTACTTCAATGCTTATTTATCTTACATCTGGAAGTTTGTACCTTTTGACCAGACCACCTTCATCCAAGTACCCTTACCATTTTTTAATGTTACATAAAGCATAAAGAACATTCTATTTAACCCTTATTTTTTCTAATGGTGCTTGTCAATTTACTCATTTATATTACAATTGCTTGTTGTTTCAAAGCTACTGGAAAGTTTGACCAGAGTCTAAGATTTTCTGTATGCAGGTAGCAAATACTTTATTCTAATGTGACTGATAAAATGAATTAGTTACTGTGATGTTTCCCAAAATCATACTGGAGCGAATAGTTCCAGACGTTTTAGAATATTTTCTAAGCAAGCATAAATTTTAGCATAAGCACAAATATAAAATTATAGTTTTAAAAATTATTTGGGGAAAAATTCACACAAAGATGACTTTGCAAAGTACCAGTGTCTTTAGTATGAAAATGCCATGTGATTTAAAAGAATTCATTTATTTAATTATTAATTTATTAATTTAGAATTAATTTATTTATTTTTAATTTGAAGGTAATTTCTTTACATTTTTGTGATGGGTTTCCCATACATTAACATGAATCAGCCATGTATATCCATGTGATTTTTTGATTGTATATATTATAAGTCAAAACGTTATAGACCCACTAAAATGGCTAAATCCAAAATGCTAAGATAGCATTTTTTGATGAGGAGAGACAGGAAATTTCATTTATTGGTGATGGGAATATAAAATAGTACAACCACTTTGGAATACATGATCCAGCAGTCACACTCTTGGTCATACTCCTAACTGATTTGAAATTTTATTTCTACCCAAATCTTGCATGAAAATGTTCACATAAGCTTTATTCATAATCATCAAAAACTTGAAGCTACAAAGATGTCCTTCAATAAGCAAATGAATCAACAAATTGGCATACTGAATACAATTGGAATACTATTCAATGGTAATAGGGAATGAGCTATGAAGTCATGCAAAGATATTGATTAATCTTAAAAATATATTGCTAACAGAAACAGCCAGTTTGAAAAGGCTTTACACTGTATAATTCCATTTTCCATTCCTCAGAAGGCTGTAGTGATACCCATAATGCCTGCAATGCATTGCACAATATTTTAGTCTTTCAAGTTAAATTGATTGAATAGTAGTTCTCAATTTCTACATTTACCTGCTTTAATCAGTAACACCTCCACGTTATAGATTTTAGTCTTGTTATGAGACAAGTCTTTATTTGAATGCTTTATTGTTAAACATGCTAAAGTTATCTAAAATTTATAACTCTCTAAGCTATTTTCCTATGCAAGAGAATTTTTGTATGAAAAATAATTAAGCCAGTTATTTTACTTATAATTTAATTACAGTGGGTTGCAAACGTTTTCACATTTTAAAATCTTCTGGTTACTTGAATAGATCCTCCTTCCTTCTTTTATACTCTGGATAACCATACATGAGTACTTATACATATTTATCTTGGATAATTTTGAAATTGTCCAGTCTGGACTGGGGAATTGCTAGTGATCTACTTTCTCTGCAGTTCTATGAGTCACATGCCTACCCCAAAAAATTATGCTCTTAAATCTATGCTAAGTGTTATACAAAGAAAAAGTCTTTTAGTCTCTGCCTTCTAGTTAAAAGCTAAGCAAATTTTTGGAATATGATCAAAAATATTTATACCATAACAAATGCAGCAAAGCAAAGGTTACTTAACTACAACATTGGAAATAGGAATTAACTTTTTTTCTTTCTTGCTATGTTGGGTCTTTGTTGCTGCATGCAGGCTTTCTCTAGCTGCAGCAAGTAAGGGCTAATCTCTAGTTATGGTGCATGGGCCTCTCAGCACAGGTCTCAGCAGTTGCAGTACATGGACTTAGTTGCACTGTGGCATGTAGGATCTTCGTGTATCAGGGATCAAACACATGTCCCCTGCATTGGCAGGACGATTCTTAACCAGTGGATCACTAGGGAAGTCCAAGAATTAACATTTTAAAAATTTTCTGTAAAAGATTATTTAGCATAGGACAGAGTAAAACTGGTTATTATTGCCTTGATGGCATTTATCATTTGTTTTATTCTTTTTAGCTTTTGTTGTTGTTCAGACAGTCAGCCGTGTCTGACTCTTTGCAACCCCATGGACTGCAGCACACCATTCTTCCCTGTCCTTGACCATCTCCTGAAGCTTGCTCAAACTCATGTCCATTGAGTCAGTGATGTCATCCAACCATCTCGTCCTCTGTCATGCCCTTCTCCTCCAGCCTTCAATCTTTCCAGCATCATGGGCTTTTCTAATGAGTCAGATATTCACATTAGGTGGCCAAAGTATTGGAGCTTCAGCTTCAGCATCAATCCTTCCAATGAATATTCAGGACTGACTTCCTTTAGGTTTGACAGCTTGATCTGCTTGCAGTCCAAGGGACTCTTGAAAGTCTTCTCCAACACCACAGTTCAAAAGCATCAGTTCTTCGGTGCTCAGCCTTCTTTATGATCCAACTCTCACATCTATATATGACTACCAGAAAAACCATAGCTTTGACTATACGGACTATTTTCAGGAAAATAATGTCTCTGCTTTTTAATATGATGTCTAGATTTGTCATAGTGTTTGTTCCAAGGAGCAAGTGTCTTTTGATTTCATGGCTGCAATTACCATCTGCAGTGATTTTGGAGCCCAAGAATATAAAATCTGAAACTGTTTCAATTGTGTCCCCATCTATTTGCTGTGAAATGATGGAACCAGGTACCATGATGTTTGTTTTTTGAATGTTGAGTTTTAAGCCAGCTTTTTCACTCTCCTCTTTTACTTTCATCAAGAGGCTCTTTAGTTCCTTTTCGTTTTATGCCATAAGGGTGGTTTCATCTTCATAGATGAGGTTATTGACATTTCTCCCAGAAATCTTTGATTCCAGCTTATGCTTCATGCAGGCCAGAATTTCACATGAGGTATTCTACATATAAGTTAAATAAGCAGGGTGACAGTATGCAGCTTTGACGTACTCCTTTCCCAATTTGGAATGAGTTCATTGTTCAATGTCCTGTTCTAAATGTTGTTTCTTGACCTGTTTACAGATATCTCAGGAGGTGTGTAAGATGGTCTGGTATTCCCATCTCTTTAAGAATTTTTCATAGTTTGTTGTGATCCACACAGTCAAAGACTTTAGCATAGTCAATGAAGGAGAAATAGATATTTTCTCTGGAATTCTCTTGCTTTTTCTATGATCCAGTGGATCTTGGCAATTTCATCTCTAATTCCTCTGCCTTTCTTAAATCCAGCTTGAACATATGGAAGTTCTCGGTTCACATAATGTTGAAGCTTGGCTTGGAGAATTTTGAGCATTATTTGATAGCATGTGAAATGAGTTCAATTGTGTGGTAATTTGCACATTCTTTGGCATTGCCTTTTTTGGAGATTGGAATGAAAACTGACCTTTTCCAGTCCTGTAGCCACTGCTGGGTTTTCCATATTTGCTGACATTTAGTGCAACAATATAACAGTGTCATCTTTTAGGATTTGAAATAGTTCAGCTAGAATTCCAACACCTCCACTAGCTTTGTTCGTGTGATGCTTCCTAAGGCCCACTTGACTTCACACTCCAGGATGTCTGGCTCTAGGTGAGTGATCACACTGTCATGGTTATCTGGGTCATGAAGAACTTTTTCTTATAGTTCTTCTGAGTATCGTTGCCACCTCTTCTTAACATCTTCTGCTTCTGTTAGGTCCATACCATTTCTGTCCTTAAGTGAGCCCATCTTTGCATGAAATGTTCCCTTGGTATATCTAATTTTCTTGAAGAGATCCTTAGTCTTTCCCATTTTTTGTTTTCCTCTATTTCTTTGCATTGATCACTGAGGAAGGCTTTTTTCTCTCTCCTTGCTATTCTTTGGAACTCTGCGTTCAAATGGATATATCTTTCATTTTCTCCTTTGCTTTTTGCTTCTCTTCTTTGCACAACTATTTGTAAGGCCTCTTCAGACAGCCATTTTGCTTTTTTGCATTTCTTTTTTTGGGGATGGTCTTGATCACTGTCTCCTGTACAATGTCATGAACCTCCATCCATAGTTCATCGGACACTCTGTCTATCAGATCTAGTCCGTTGGAGTATAGTTGATTTCCAATGTGTTAGTTTCAGGTGTACAACAAAGTGAATTAGTTTATATATAAATATAAATATATATATATATATATATATATACAGTCATTCATTTTTAGATTTTATCTCATATAGGCCTTTACAGAGTAGTGAGTCAAATTTCCTGTGCTATACAGTAGGTATTTATTTGTTACCTATTTCATATACAGTTGTGTTTTGTTTAGTCACTAAGTTGTGTCCAACCTTTTGCAAACCCATGGAGTTGCCAGGCTCCTCTGATCACGGTATTCTCCAAGCAAGAATACTGGAAGGGGTTGCCATTTCCTTCTCCAGTGGTTTTTCGTGACACAGGGATCAAACCTGCATCTCCTGCATTGGCAGGCTGATTCTTTACCACTGAAGTCCATAGTAGTGTGTATATGACAATCTCAATCTTCCATTTTATCCCTCCCCTTCCTTACCCCTAGATAACCATAAGTTTGTTTTCTACATCTGTAAACTATATTTCTCTTTTATAGATATGTTCATTTGTACTCTTTGATGTGGACTTCCTACTTTGATTTATTTTTAAATAACTTTTCCCTAATTTTATTAATTGCTAAATTAATATTGGAACAATATAGCCAATTATAAGAACTATGGGGCTTCCCTGGTGACTCAGATGGTAAAGAATATGCCTGCAATGCAGGAGACGTAGGTTCAATCCCTGGATCAGCAAGATCCCCTGTAGAAGGAAATGGCAACCCACTCCAGTATTCTTGCCTGGAGAATCCCATGAACAGAGGAGTTTGGAGAACTACAGTCCATAGGGTCACAAAGAGTCACATTGGATGACTGATGTGACTTCACACAGTGTATTACTAATCATAGGAAACATATTCCATGTGATTAAAAATACCCTTATTTACAAAAAAAAAAAAAGATATCTAACATATGTTTAGCACAGTTCTTGTCACTAAGAGTATACAAATTTAAAAAATAATAAGAAAAAAATGCATCATACTTTAGATAAGCATTTTTCAGAAAAATAAATTCATAAGGCCATTAAGCATACAAAAACCCTTGGTCTTATTTAAAGAAATACAAATCAAAACAGCAAGATACAATCTTTCACTAAACTAGTAATAATTATAAAGTTGGATAATCCCTAGCATTGATAAAGATACAGGAAAATAGGGACTGTCATATATTTCAGCCCTTATCCAAGGGCAATTTGTCTATATTTACAAAATATTTTAAATGCACATACTCTTTGGGCAACCAATTCCATTTTGTGCTGTAAAATCTAAAATTAAGTTACCACATTATTTGTGTATTGACATCTGGGAAAAGCCAAGAGGGTCTTGAATTATGGCTCAACCCCAAGTTCCCCTTCCCATCCTGTTCCCGCAGATGAAATACCATATTCAAACAACTCTCCTTAGCACAGGGACAAGACACAATGTCTATTTATCCCTGAATGGCAAGCTTCAGTTCCCTGCTAGCCGACAAAATGATTCAAACAGGTCGATCATATCCTCTTATGGGAAAGAGAGGTTTCACCATGCTTCAGGGTTACACCACAGCCCTTGCTTGTTCACTCTGTTTTCAATATTCTCATATGTTCCTGTATGTCATACAGTGTTCTCCTCTTACAGGCTGTGAGTATATGTGACTCACATAAACATGGTGGTTTCATCTGTCTGGTGTTGGGAATCCTTTCTTTGTCAACTTGAAGAACTGGAAACACATAGCTTGGAATTTCCTGTTATACATAACTGCAAATATAAAGCAAGATATATACCAGAATATCCATTTCAGCATTGATTTTAATAACAATAACCTGAAAATCACCTAATGTCTATCCTTAGATAGCTAAATTAGATAACATAATTCAGTTCAGATCTGTTCAGTCACTTAGCTTCAGGCATCAATGAATATTCAGGTTTCAATGAATATTCAGGACTGATTTCCTTTACGATTGACTGGTCTGATCTCCCTGCAGTCCAAGGACTCTCAAGAGTCTTCTCCAGCACCACAGTTCAAAAGCATCACTTCTTTGGTGCTCAGCTTTCTTTATAGTCCAACTCTCACATCCATACATGATGACTGGAAAAACCATAACTTTGACTAGATGGACCTTTGTTGGCAAAGCAATGTCTCTGCTTTTTAATATGCTGTCTAGTTTGGTCATAACTTTTTTTCCAAGGAGCAAATGTCTTTCAATTTCATGGCTGCAATCACCATGTGCAGTGATTTTGGAGCCCAAGAAAATAAAATCTGTCACTGTTTCCATTGTTTCTCCATCTATTTGCCATGAAATGATGGGACCAGATGCCATGATGTTAGTTTTTTGAATGCTGAGTTTTCAGCCATCATTTTCACTCTCCTCTTTCAACTTTCAGCAGGAGGCTCTTTAGTTCCTCTTTGCTTTCTGCCATAAGGGTGGTATCATTTGCCTATCTGAGGTCATTGATATTTCTCTTGGTAATCTTGATTCTAGCTTGTGCTTCATCCAGCCCAGCATTTCATATGATGTATTCTGCACATAAGTTAAATATGAAGAAGGGTGACAATATAGAGCCTTGATGTACTCCTTTCCCAATTTTGAACCAGTCCATTGTTCCAAGTCTGGTTCTAACTGCTGTTTCTTGACCTGCATGCAGATTTCTCAGGAGACAGAAAAGGTGGTCTGGTATCCCTATCTCTTTAGGAATTTTCCACAGTTTGCTGTGATCCACACAGTCAAAGGCTTTGGCACCATCAATGAAGCAAAAGTAGATGTTTTTCTGGAACTCTCTTGCTTTTTCTATGACCCAACCGATGTTGGCAATTTGATCTTGGTTCTTCTGCCTTTTCTAAATCCAACTTGAGCATCCAGAAGTTCACGGTTCATGTACTGTTGAAGCCTGGCTTGGAGAATTTTGACCATTATTTTCCTAGCATGTGAGATGAGTATAATTGTGCTGTAGTTTGAACACTCTGTGACATTGCTTTCTTAGGGTTGAAATGAAAAGTGACCTTTGCCAGTCCTGTTGCCTCGTCTGAGTTTTCCAAGTTTGCTGGCATATTGAGTGCAGCACTTTAACAGCATCATCTTTTAAGATATAAAGTAGCCCATATAACATAATTAGATAATATTGAATAACAATTGCATAAGTAAATTGTATAGTGTCCATGTGATGGAATACAGTGTAACAGTTAAAATGATTGAAGTGTATCGATGGTATCCTGATGATATACACATGATATAATGATGATATGGAAAGATCTTCTAAATATAATAAGTGAAGTTAAGTTTATAGTATCATTGGTTTGTTTTTTCTAAGTGTATATACATTTTTACCCTGGAAACTTACTCAGGAAGCTACTGACAGTGTCAGGATTGGGAGTTTGTACCTAAGAAAGGAAGAGAGATTGTAGCCCATTTTATATCCTTCTGTTTGAATTTGTTAAACAAGTACATAATTACTTTCATTTTTACAATGAAAATAAAAGCAAAAATGCATGATACCTCCTATTAAGTAGCCCATTATCTAGCATTATCTAGAGGGAAAATGAACAAGCTTTCACAAAGCTAGTTTGAAATCTCTGCAGCATACATTACTCTTTGGACTGCTGGTTGGGATATGACAGAATAATGCACATCATATGGAAAACTGAGGGAGTAAGGAACTGTTAGTTGAGTTTAACATTTGTAATAGTTCTTGTTTCAAAAGGATTGCTTCTGAGTACAAATATATAATTCATTTCTACATTTAACTCTAATAAGACACATACTTAAAACAAGAAACTATGCTCCCCAATATCAGAGTTTTGTCACTCAGTTTTATTTAAAAAGAAAAATCAAAGAAGTAAATTCCTTGAAATGTTCTTAAAATTGGTGAAGAGGACAGAAGATTTTTTTTTTTCTATTGTGTTACAATATAATCCAAGTGAAATCAAAATAATTACCTGGTCACATAGGCCAAACCTCAGCTTTAACCTAGGTTTCCAGGGTTACTGGAATGTTACTCCTCACAAAAATCTACAACATAATTGACTAATATGTCTCCATCACTTAAATCAGCAGTTTAAGCTGAGGGATGTCTTGTAAAGTGAAAGTGGCTTAAGTCCAATAGAGAGACAAAGAGACTTCCCTGGTGGCTCAGACAGTAAAGAATACACCTGCAATTCAGAAGACCCAGGGTCAATCCCTGAGTCAGGAAGATTCCCTGGATAAGAGAATGGCAACATACTCCAGGGCCTCAGAGTTGGACGTGACTGAGTGACTGAGCATGGCTCACAACTCTTCAGAGAGACAAAACTGATTTCATCTTCAGGTTTCCTCAGGGAAGTATGAACCTTAAGGATACACATTTTTTCTTCCTTAAATGAGTATTCAGTTTTACTGCTAGTTGATTTTTATTACCTTACTTATTATCTAAGTTAGAATATGCTCTTAGGAGCTTTAAAAATAATTTCCCTTTTTTTTACTTTTTTGGGTGAGAACATTTAAGTTTGACACTCTTAAAATTTCAATTATAGAATTCAATGTTATCAACTATAGTCTTTATGTTATACTTTATGTCCTCAGACCTTATTCATCTTTTTTTTTTAATTTATTCCTTTATTTCTCATGTGTTCCCCATCCTGAACCCTCCTCCCTCCTCCCTCCCCATACCATCCCTCTGGGTCGTCCCAGTGCACCAGCCCCAAGCATCCAGCATCGTGCATTGAACCTGGACTGGCATCTCATTTCATACATGACATTTCACATGTTTCAATGCCATTCTCCCAAATCTTCCCACCCTCTCCCTCTCCCACAGAGTCCATAAGCCTGTTCTGTAAATATGTAAGGTGATGGCCTTGTTAATTAACAAGATAGCAGGACTCTTTTTACAATGTATATCAGGCATCCCAATGTCACTTTAAATATTTAAAAAAAAATAAAATAAAATCAAAAGGTTGTAAAAAAAAATTATGTCAAAATAAAAGTATTACAGTAAAAAAAAAAAAATTTCCCTTTCCCCCATAAGCTTCTACTTAATGGGCGTTGTCATAATGGGCGTTGTCACCTTCAGTATTGCTGATGCTAAGATCCTAGCACATTTCTAACAAATCAAATCAGGTTTTATTTAGTTCAATTTTAGGGATGAATTGGCTTTGGATGTCCTCTAAATGAATTACAACTTAACTTGCTGAGTGTATTCACTGTTCTGTTCATTATTCTTTCCATTTCAACAATAATGTAAGCTAGCTTGCAGCGGAGAATTTGGTACAATGGAAAAATATGGGAATATTTATGCTGGCTGTTATGATGAATTATTTGAATCTACCTAGAACAATGCTCCCATTAATTTTGCTCTCTGGTTTTGAAATTTTCAACCCCACAACTATTGTACAAACAATAAAGGAGTTGTTCAGTTGCTTAGTCTCATCTGACTCTTTGTGACCCACACAGAAGGCAGCACACCAGGCTTCCCTGTCCTTTACTTTTTGCCTGAGTTTTCTCAAATTCATGTCTATTGTGTCGATGATGCCACCCAGCCATCTCATTTTCTGTTGCCCTCTTCTCCTCCTGCCCTCAATCTTTCCCAGCATCAGAGTCTTTTCCAGTGAGTCAACACTTTGCATCAGGTGGTGAAAGTATTGGGGCTTTAGCCTCAGCATCAGTCCTTCCAATGAATATTCAAGACTGATTTCCTTTAAGACTGGATTGACTGGTTGGATCTCCTTGCAGTCCAAGGGACTCTCAAGAGTCTTCTCCAGTACCACAGTTCAAAAGCATGAATTCTTCAGTACTCATCCTTTTTTATTGTCTAACCCTCACACGACTATATGGACCTTTGTTGGCAAAGTGATGTCTTTGCTTTTTAATATGTTATCTAGGTTGGTCATAGCTATTCTTCCAAGGAGAAAGTGTCTGTTAATTTCATGGCTTCAGTCACCATCTTCAGTGATTTGAGAACCCAAGAAAATAAAGTCTGTCACTGTTTCCATTGTTTCCCCATTTATTGCCATGAAATGGTGGGACCAGATGCCCTGATCTGAGTTTTTTTGAATGTTGAGTTTTAAGCCAGCTTATTCACTCTCTTTCTTTCACCTTCATCAAGAGGCTCCTTAGTTACTTTTCACTTTCATGCATTGGAGAAGTAAATGGCAACCCACTCCAGTGTTCTTGCCTGGGGAATCTCAAGGACGAGGGAGCCTGGTGGGCTTCCATCTCTGGGGTTGCACAGAGTCGGACACGACTGAAGTGACTTAGCAGCAGCAACATTCCTCTCTTTTTTTCACCTTCATCAAGAGGCTCCTTAGTTACTATTCACTTTCTATCATTAGGGTGGTGTCATCTTATATCTGAGGTTATTGATATTTCTCTCAGCAATCTTGATTCCAGCTTGTGCTTCATCCCGCCCAGCATTTCACATGATGTACTCTGCATAGAAGTTAAATAAGCAGGGTGACAATGTACAGCCTTGATGTACTCCTTTCCCAATTTGGAACCAGTCTGTTGTTCCAGGTCCAGTTGTAACTTTTGCTTCTTGACCTGAATAAAGCTTTCTCAGGAGGCAGGTAAGGTGGTCTGGTATTCCCATCTCGTTCAGAACTTTCCAGTTTATTGTGATCCACACAGTCAAAGACTTTGGCATAGTCAATGAAACAGATGTTTTCTGTAATTCCCTTGAAACTTACCCTCCCATTTTCTATGATCCAATGGATGTTGGCAATTTGATCTCTGAGTCTTGTTTTTTGTGCCCTCCAAGAGTCTCTATTTCCCCCAGTCTTGTGGAACTTCTGTAATCAAATCCCGCTGACCTCCAAAGTCAGATTCCCTGAGGATTCTCAGTCGATTTGCCAGATCCCCTGGTTGAGAAGTCTGTTGTGGAGCCTAAAACTTTTGCAACAGTGCAAGAACTTCTTTGGTATTATTGTTCTCCAGTTTGTGGATCACCCACCCAGAGGCTCTGTTGTGGGGTTAATGGTGCCCTCCTTCAAGAGAACTCATACCTCATACTATGGCTCCCAGGACTGCTGTTACCAGTGCCCCTGTCCCTGCAGCAGGCCACTGCTGACCCATGCTTCCACAGGAGGACTTCAAACACTCACAGACAGATCTGACTCTCTCTTGTAGGGGGAGGGGGGGGTCACTGCTCCTTTCCCTGGGTCCTAGTGCCCACAGGGTTTTGTTTATGCCCTCCAAGAGTCTCTGGCAGGTATGAAGTTTGATTTTAAACATGATTGTGCCCCTCCAAGAGTGCTGTGGCTGCTTCTCCTTTGTCCTTGGATGTGGGGTATTTTTTTTTTTTTTTTTTGGTGGGTTCCAACAGCTTCCTGTCAATGGTTGTTAAGCAGCTAGTTGTGAATTTGGTGTTCTTGCAGGAGAATATGAGCACCGTCCTACTCTGACATCTTGCCAAACTCTGATATAGGAAAGAGACATAAAATTTTTATGTTATAAATAACTTGATCATTATTTTACTTGATTAAAAAAAAAACTTGGATGACATGCTTTGATTCTTTTATTGTACACATGTAATTTAGTACTAGTACTTGTAATAGATGTTACTAATCAGGGTTTGTTTGTTTGTTTGTTTTTAACTATAGCAGGGAGAAGAGATCTAGCCAGTATTGAAATTCATTAACACACAAAGAAAAGCTGTATTATATGTCTTACTGAGAGACATATGTTAACCATACAGTTTAACTTCATTTTCTTGTTAGTAAACTGAGAATTCATATATTGCTTTTTCATCCTGATAGCTAAATTTTGTTTTCAAAAATTGTAGCTTTAAAACAAATTTGCACCTGTTGTTTATTATTATATCAGTATTAGCTATGATAATGGGTTTCCCTGGTGGCTTAGACGGTAAAGCGTGCCCGCAATGTGGGAGACCTGGGTTCGATCCCTGGGTGGGAAAGATACCCTGGAGAAGGAAATGGCAACCCACTCCAGTATTTTTGCCTAGAAAATCCCATGGACAGAGGAGTCCATGCAGTCGCAGAGAGTCGGACACGACTGAGCAACTTCACTTTCATTAGCTATGGTAACTCTTTTTAAGTATGGTTTACATGTTTTATACACTACCTTTCATTGTTACCTGAAATGAATTTAGAAGAGAGTTCCATTTTATTTATTTATTTTTTTTAACTTTACAATATTGTATTGGTTTTGCCATATATCAACATGAATCCGCCACAGGTATACACGTGTTCCCCATCCTGAACCCTCCTTCCTCCTCCTTCCCCATACCATCCCTCTGGGTCGTCCCAGTGTACAGCCCCATTTTAAATTTCAGTTAAGGAAGAAACGTTCAAAACCATTTATGTCTAGGAAGGCTTTGAAGTCTAACCTCTGTGTGGGACCAGATCATTTACTCTTAGGCAGAAGGCAGCAACAGAACCTCATACCTCATGCCATGATTTGCCACTTTAATTCTCTACTCATTCACTCTCACAGGCTTTCTCCGACTTTCTCATCACTCTCACTCTTTCATCACAAACACACATATACTCATACAAGATTTTACAGAATATATATTTTTAATTAAAGTTAATTTATAGATTTTTTAACCACCCCTTGAAATAATTGGAGACATCATAGGGATAAAACTACTAGAAAAAATCAGATATATATGTCTATTTCTAATTACCATGATATCTCTGTGCCCTGTTGAAAGAAAGACCTTTGTCCTTTCTTTTCATGTCTTCTTATTCACAAATAAAAGTCATTATTCTATCCTGCTTCTAACTTATTTCTTGGGGATACCCCTAGGATTCATTGAATTAAAACAATATATAAAGTCCATAGTTACTTGGTTTTTAAAAAAGCTAAGAATTAAAAATACAGGCTTATTCTGAAACTTTCTGAAGACATAAATGTGATTGTTCTTTTTTTTAAATTTTATTTTATTTTTAAACTTTACATAATTGTATTAGTTTTGCCAAATATTTTTTATGATATTAAAAGAACATTATCTTCTTGCATTTCTCTTATTTAACATTTTAATTAATTATAACATTAATTGGAGCTTATCTATAGTAAATCTAGATCAATTTATCAAAAGACAACATTGTGACATGTAATTTTTAATATATGCAGTGTGAGTATGAATATATGCATTATAGAGAAAAGTTTGAGAGAATATAATTATAATTAACAAATGTAATTTCCATGATGGTTAGTGATTTAAATTATCTTCTTTTAAAAATGCATTTGTATCTTCTACAATTACCTGTATTATTTGTGTGATTACAACCATTTAAAATCAGCATTGCTTAATTTCTATCAGTTAACTTTTTTTACCTATTTTATTCTAGCACATGTTCATCGCATAGAAATA
Source organism: Bos indicus (assembly GCF_029378745.1). NCBI lineage: Eukaryota > Metazoa > Chordata > Mammalia > Artiodactyla > Bovidae > Bos > Bos indicus. The sequence continues at coordinate 73,968,795 of NC_091789.1, forward strand.
AATACCATGAAAATGTCCATTTCAGAATGGGGAAACACAGAATAAGAATTATGAAATCAATTTATGTATTGAAAGTAACCTAGCACATCTTGCTCTGATGATGCCCCTTAATATTTGATTATTGATTATTCTAATTTTTAAAAATGTTCTTTACAGCTACAAGATCGCACTCAGTTCAGTGACCAAGACTTAGCCACTCTTAAGAAGTACTGGGACAATGGCATGACCAGCCTTGGCTCTGTTTGTCGAGAAAAAATTGAAGCAGTTGCAACTGAATTAAGTGTTGACTGTGAAATAGTTCGGGTAAGGGATTTTCAATAATTTTCATGTTGTAGTTGATGAGTGTCATAAATGAAAGCCTTAAAAATTTCATCATTTGTGTTTATCTAATAATTTGTAACGTTGAACATCTTTTCATGTGCTTTTTTGGCTACCTGTATGTCTTCATTGGAGAAATAGCTACACAGAACATCTGTCCATTTTTTGATTGGGTCTTTTTTTTTTTTTGGATATTGAGATGCGTGAGAGGTTTGTACATTTTGGAGATGAATCTTTTGTCAGGAGCTTTGTTTGAAAATATTTTCTCCCATTCTGAGGATTGTCTTTTCGTGTTGTTTATAGTTTCCTTTGCTGTGCAAAAACATTTAAGTTTAATTAGGTGCCATTTGTTTATTTTGGTTTTTATTTTCATTACTCTAGGAGGTAGACTGAAAAAGAACTTGCTGTGATTTATGTCAGGGTGTTCTGCTTATGTTTTCTTCCAAGAGTTTTAGAGTATCCATCCTTAAATTTAGGTCCTTAATGCATTGAATTTATTTTTTTGTGTGGTTTCTGACTCTTTGCAACCCCATACAGTCCATGGAATTCTCCAGGACAGAATACTGGAGTGGGTAGCCTTTCCCTGCTCCAGGAGATCTTCCCAATCCAGGGATCAAACCTAGGTCTCCCACATAGCAGGCAGATTCTTTATCAGCTGAGTCACCAGGGAAGCCCATGTGGTATTATTTCAGTTCAGTTCAGTTCTGTTGCTTGGTCGTGTCCGACGCTTTGCAACCCCATGGACTGCAGCACATCAGGCCTCCCTGTCCATCACCAACTCCTGGAGTTTACTCAAACTCATGTCCATTGAGTTGGTGATGCCATCCAACCATCTCATCCTCTGTCATCCACTTCTCTTCCCGCCTTCAATCTTTCCCAGCATGAGGGTCTTTTCCAGTGAGTCAGTTCTTCGCATCAGGTGGCCAAAGTATTGGAGGTTCAGCTTTAGCATCAGACCTTCCAATGAATATTCAGGATTGATTTCCTTTAGGATGGTTTGATCTCCTTGCAGTCCAAGGGACTCTTAAGTGTCTTCTCCAACATCGCAGTTCAAAAACATCAATTCTTTGGTGCTCAGCTTTCTTTATAGTCCAAGTCTTACATCAGTGTTCTAATTACATTCCTTGACATGCAGCTGCCCAGTTTTCCCAGCACCACTTATTGAAAAAACTATGTTTTCTCCACTGTATATTCTTGCCTCCTTTCTCATATATTAGGTGACCATAGGTGTGTGGGTTTATCTCTGGACTTTCTATCCTGTTCCATTGATTTATATATCTGTTTTTGTACTATTACCATACTGATTTGATTATTGTAGCTTTGTAGTGTAGTTTGAAGCCAGGCAGCCTGATTCTTTCAGCTCCGTTTTTCTTTTTCAAGATTACTTTGGCTACTTGGGTTCTTTTGTGTTTCTATACAAATTCTAAAATGTTTTGTTCTAGTTCTTTGAAAAATGCCTCAAACCAATTGCAATGGCCATCATCAAAAAATCTACATACAGTAAAGCTGCAAAGGTTATGGAGAAAAGGGAGCCCTCCTACACTGTTGGTGGGAATGCAGATTGGTACCACCACTATGGAGAAGAGTATGGAAGTTCCTTAAAAACTAAATATAGAACTACCATATGACCCAGAGATCCTGCTCCTGGATGTATATGTGGGGAGGACTATAATTCAAAAAGATGCATGCACTGCAGTGTTCTTTGCATCACTGTTTACAATAACCAAGACATGGAAGCAACCTAAAGTGTCCATTGGCAGAGAAATGGATAAAGAAGATGTAGTACATACATACAACGAAATATCATTCAGTCATAAAAAGAGAATGAAATAATGTTATTTGCAGCAACATTGATGGACCTAGAGATTATCATACCAAAGATAAATATTATCTGATATCACTTATATGTGGAATCTAATAAAAATAATACAAATGAACTTATATACAAATAGAAACAGACTCACAGATTTTGAAATCAAACTTATGGTTGCCAAGGGAAAATGGAGGGGAAGTTATACATTAGGAAATTGGAATTAACATATACACACTGCTATATATAAAATAGATAACTAACAAGGACCTACTGTATAGCACAGGGAACCTTACTCAATATTCTATAATAACATATATGGGAAAAGAATCTGAAAAATAATTGATATACATAAAATTTATTCAATTTACTGTACATTTGAAACTATTAGAACATTATAAATCAACTATACTCCAATAAAAATTAATTACAGGAGGGAGGCGCCAAGATGGCAGAGGAGTAGGATGGGGAAAACACTTTCTCCCCCACAAATTCATCAAAAGAGCATTTAAAAGTCGAGTAAATTCCACAAAACAACTTCTGAATGCCGGCAGGGGACATCAGGCACTCAGAAAAGCAACCCAACTCTTTGAAAGGAGGTAGGAAAAAATATTAAAGACAATAAAAGAGACAAAAGAGGGAGGGACGGAGTTCCATCCCGGGAAGGGAGTCTTAAAAAGAGAGAAGTTTCCAAACACCAGGAAACCTTCTCACTGCCGAATCCGTGCCGAGCTTTGGAAGCACAGAGGGTAACATAACAGGGAGAAAAAGTAAATAAACAATTAAAACTCGCAGATTGCGAGCCCTACGGTAACTCCCCCAGCGGAGAAGCAGCGCAGACGCCTGCATCCACCATTAGCAAGCGGGGGCTGGGCAGGGAGGCGCAGCGTGGGCTGCATCGCTGAGAGTGGGAGTCTGGCCTGAATACCCTGAGCACTATCTGAGCGAAATAATTTGGGCTAGCCAACCAGACTGTGGGATATCTACCATGCGAAAAGCCGGCCCTAACCTAGGACACGGCCAGCCCACGCACGGAGCAAAGAACTGAACAGAGATAGCCGGCTGCGGACCTTCCCCCTCTGGTGACAGGCAGCCAGAGCCGGAGGGGGGCAATCGCAGCCCCAGAGAGACATTATCTATAAAACTGGCTTCTTTGCTAACTAAAATTTATTGGGGGTCTGGACGGTCAACATCTGCCTGAGAAGGTGCGCCGGTTTTACACCCAGATAACCGAGTGGCGGGGAGGCGATAAGTCGCAGCATTGGCGCTCGCCAAACACCTCATCACCTGAGCTGCTCGGACCTGGGAAGAGCACAAAACGCAGGCCCAACTGAGTCTGCGCCTCTGAGGACTACCTGAGTGCCTGAACCTGAGCGGCTTGGACCTGGGAGGTGCATGCAACCCAGGGCCAGCCTCGGATTGTTCCCGGCGGAAAAACCTAGAGCCCGAGCAGTGTGGGCAGGGAGGCTACACGCGCCGTGAGCAGGGGCAGACCCAGTGTGGCTGAGGCACTGCAGGTGCACGCCAGTGTCATTTGTTTGCAGCATCCCTCCCTCACTCCCCACAGCGCGACTGAACAAAGAGAAGAAACACAGCTCCACCCACCAGAACACCAACACAAGCTTCCCTAACCAGGAAACCTTGACAAGCCACCTGTACAAACCCATACACAGCGAGGAAACGCCACAATAAAGAGAACTCCACAAACTGCCAGAATACAGAAAGGACTCCCAAACTCAGCAATTTAAACAAGATGAAGAGACAGAGGAATACCCAGCAGATAAAGGAACAGGATAAATGCCCACCAAACCAAAGAAAAGAGGAAGAGATAGGGAATCTACCTGATAAAGAATTCCAAATAATGATAGTGAAATTGATCCAAAATCGTGAAATTAAAATGGAATCACAGATAAATAGCCTGGAGACAAGGATTGAGAAGATGCAAGAAAGGTTTAACAAGGACCTAGAAGAAATAAAAAAGAGTCAATATATAATGAATAATTCAATAAATGAAATTAAAAACACTCTGGAGGCAACAAATAGTAGAATAACAGAGGTAGAAGATAGGATTAGTGAATTAGAAGATAGAATGGTAGAAATAAATGAATCAGAGAGGATAAAACAAAAACGAATTAAAAGAAATGAGGACAATCTCAGAGACCTCCAGGACAATATTAAACACTACAACATTCGAATCATAGGGGTTCCAGAAGAAGAAGACAAAAAGAAAGACCATGAAAAAATACTTGAGGAGATAATAGTTGAAAACTTCCCTAAAATGGGGAAGGAAATAATCACCCAAGTCCAAGAAACCCAGAGAGTCCCAAACAGGATAAACCCAAGGAGAAACACCCCAAGACACATATTAATCAAATTAACAAAGATCAAACACAAAGAACAAATATTAAAAGCAGCAAGGGAAAAACAACAAATAACACACAAGGGAATTCCCATAAGGATAACAGCTGATCTTTCAATAGAAACTCTTCAAGCCAGGAGGGAATGGCAAGACATACTTAAAATGATGAAAGAAAATAACCTACAGCCCAGATTATTGTACCCAGCAAGGATCTCATTTAAGTATGAAGGAGAAATCAAAAGCTTTTCAGACAAGCAAAAGCTGAGAGAATTCTGCACCACCAAACCAGCTCTCCAACAAATACTAAAGGATATTCTCTAGACAGGAAACACAAAAATGGTGTATAAACTCGAACCCAAAACAATAAAGTAAATGGCAACGGGATCATACTTATCAGTAATTACCTTAAATGTAAATGGGTTGAATGCCCCAATCAAAAGACAAAGACTGGCTGAATGGATACAAAAACAAGACCCCTACATATGTTGTCTACAAGAGACCCACCTCAAAACAGGGGACACATACAGACTGAAAGTGAAGGGCTGGAAAAAGATTTTCCATGCAAATAGGGGCCAAAAGAAAGCAGGAGTCACAATACTCGTATCAGATAAATTAGACTTTAAAACAGGCTGTGAAAAGAGACAAAGAAGGTCACTACATAATGATCAAAGGATCAATCCAAGAAGAAGATATAACAATTATAAATATATATGCACCCAACACGGGAGCACCGCAGTATGTAAGACAAATGCTAACAAGTATGAAAGGAGAAATTAACAATAACACAATAATAGTGGGAGACTTTAATACCCCACTCACACCTATGGATAGATCAACTAAACAGAAAATTAACAAGGAAACACAAACTTTAAATGATACAATAGACCAGTTAGACCTAATTGATACCTATAGGACATTTCATCCCAAAACAATGAATTTCACCTTTTTCTCAAGCGCACATGGAACCTTCTCCAGAATAGATCACATCCTGGGCCATAAAGCTAGTCTTGGTAAATTCAAAAAAATAAAAATCATTCCAAGCATCTTTTCTGACCACAATGCAGTAAGATTAGATCTCAATTACAGGAGAAAAACTATTAAAAATTCCAACATATGGAGGCTGAACAACACGCTGCTGAATAACCAACAAATCACAGAAGAAATCAAAAAAGAAATCAAAATTTGCATAGAAACGAATGAAAATGAAAACACAACAACCCAAAACCTGTGGGACACGGTAAAAGCAGTCCTAAGGGGAAAGTTCATAGCAATACAGGCACACCTCAAGAAACAAGAAAAAAGTCAAATAAATAACCTAACTCTACACCTAAAGCAACTAGAAAAGGAAGAAATGAAGAACCCCAGGGTTAGTAGAAGGAAAGAAATCTTAAAAATTAGAGCAGAAATAAATGCAAAAGAAACAAGAGACCATAGCAAAAATCAACAAAACCAAAATCTGGTTCTTTGACAGGATAAATAAAATTGACAAACCATTAGCCAGACTCATCAAGAAACAAAGGGAGAAAAATCAAATCAATAAAATTAGAAATGAAAATGGAGAGATCACAACAGACAACACAGAAATACAAAGGATCATAAGAGACTACTATCAACAATTATATGCCAATAAAATGGACAACTTGGAAGAAATGGACAAATTCTTAGAAAAGTACAACTTCCCAAAACTGGACCAGGAAGAAATAGAAAATCTTAACAGACCCATCACAAGCACGGAAATTGAAACTGTAATCAAGAATCTTCCAGCAAACAAAAGCCCAGGTCCAGACGGCTTCACACCTGAATTCTACCAAAAAATTTAGAGAACAGCTAACACCTATCCTGCTCAAACTCGTCCAAAAAATTGCAGAGGAAGGTAAACTTCCAAACTCATTCTATGAGGCCACCATCACCCTAATACCAAAACCTGACAAAGATCCCACAAAAAAAGAAAACTACAGGCCAATATCACTGATGAACATAGATGCAAAAATCCTTAACAAAATTCTAGCAATCAGAATCCAACAACACATTAAAAAGATCATACACCATGACCAAGTGGGCTTTATCCCAAGGATGCAAGGATTCTTCAATATCCGCAAATCAATCAATGTAATACACCACATTAACAAAATGAAAAATAAAAACCATATGATTATCTCAATAGATGCAGAGATAGCCTTTGACAAAATTCAACATCCATTTATGATAAAAACTCTCCAGAAAGCAGGAATAGAAGGAACATACCTCAACATAATAAATGCTATATATAAAAAAAAAAAAATTAATTACAAATTGTATGAGGTGCTTTAAACAATGCTACCAATAAAGTGAAAAAACCCACAGAATGGGAGGAAATATGTGTAGATCATATATCTGATAAAGAATCATATCCAAAATATGTAAAGAACTCTTACATCTCAATAATAAAAAGGCAAATAATGCAATTAAAATGGGCAATGGATTATAACAGACATCTATCCAAAGATTTACAAATGACCAATAAATACATAAAAACATGCTCAACATCAGTTGTCATTATGGAAATCAAAACCACAATGAGATAGATACCTCTTAACACCCACTATGATGGCTATAATAATAATAATAAAAACAAATAATTACAAGTGTATACCAGCATGTGGAGAAATTTGAGCCATTGTACACCTCTGGTGAAAATGTAAAATGTCTTAGCCACTTTGGAAAATGGTCCTCAAAACTGTTTACACAGAGATATATGACAGAAATTCCACTCTTAGGTAATACTCAGAAGAAATGTAAACTATGTCCACTCAAAAACTTTTACATGGAGATGCAGAATCTCTGGCTGTGGAAGGCCAACTATGGGACTTGACTATCCATGGATTTTCATATCCCTGATGGTCCTGGAACCAATCCCCCTATGGTTACTGTTTGACTGTAGATTTACATAACTAAGTTGTTCCAGACATACTTAAAATGTTTCCAATAAGTGCATCAAGTAAAAAAATTAAAAGGTATTTCTTTTAGTGTTTAATCTACATTGACAACATTGATTAATCTGTTTCAAGAAAAAACAATTTAAATTTGAAGCAAAAGTAGTTTATCAGTTTCAATATTACATCTGTTCAAGTTAAATAAACTACTAATTCTTATGTCAATTCATAAGTTTTACATTGTGGTCTGTTTGGAGCCGGATGATAGAGCTTGTGCTGTCCTGCTCCATCCCACCTAGGATGTGAATCTTTCCTTTCTCTGGTGTATTCATGCTGTATATTCTACCCACACATTAATCACTTAGTAGTCCTCTTGGTTATCAGATTAACTGTCATGGTATCATGGTGCTTGTGTTCAAGTAACCCTTATTTTACTTAATAATTGCTCCAAAGCTTAAGGGTAATGATGCTGGCGATTCAGATTTTCTCCTACTGCACCTAATTTATAAATTAAACTTTATCACAGGTGTGTGTATAGAAAAAACATAGTATATATAGAGTTAAATACTATCCCTGGTTTCAGACACTCACTCAGAGAGCGGGACACTACTGTGCATTTCACGTACTATATAATGAATGATAGATTGAAAATTATAGTGATCAGTCATGGAAACTGTAGCTTACATTCCATTTGAAAGATATTAATATTTGTGTAAGATTTAGGTAATGACAGTACTGTGCTGGTAAGTATTTAACAACAATTTTTTAAGGAAAAGAACTCTGATTTGTATCATTTGTTGATTTCTATGATATAAAGATTCCTGCCATGGCTGATTCCATGGCTCATTTAATGCAGATTTCAGAAGAGATGCTAACAGATGGCTCTTGTGAGCAAGTAAACGTAGTCTTCAGCTCACACTGAAGGATCATTCCAGAAAATCAAGAGGTAACTACTATTAAAGAAGAAAAAACAAAATACAGAACTCTTCCAGAGGAGAAAATATTTCCTCATACATATATACATGAATAAAGAGGGAGAAATATAGGGGGAAATCAGAGCATATTTCTAAAACTAAATAATATTCTCAAAATAAATACTGTCATGCCCAGACCTTTGCTTTTTATTTATTTATTTATTTTTTACTGGTAAAGGAACAGAATTTTTTTGAGGAAAATGAGAAGTCAAATTAAATCCTGTATTTACTGAGCATGCTGCTGCTGTTTAATCATTAAGTTGTGTCCGACTCTTTGAGATTTCATAGACGGAGAATGCTATGTGTTATACGTATGAACTGGGAAATAGAAATACAGTTCAGTTCAGTTCAGTTCAGTTCAGTCGCTCAGTCACGTCCGACTCTTTGCGACCCCATGAATCGCAGCACGCCAGGCCTCCCTGTCCATCACCAACTCCCGGAGTTCACCCAGACTCACATCCATTGAGTCAGTGATGCCATCCAACCATCTCATCCTCAGTCGTCCCCTTCTCCTCCTGCCCCCAATCTCTCCCAGCATCAGGGTCTTCTCAAATGAGTCAGCTCTTCTCATCAGGTGGCCAAAGTATTGGAGTTTCAGCTTCAACATCAGTCCTTCCAATGAATATTCAGGATTGATTTCCTTTAGGATGGACTGGTTGGATCTCCTTGCAGTCCAAGGGACTCTCAAGAGTCTTCTCCAACACAGACACATCCTATTTCTAAGGAGCCTGAAGTCTAGCAAAAGAGATAACAAAAGAATATAGATACCTGAAGAGGAATTGGAATGGGACCATGGTATGTGGTGCCTAAGCGAATGCCACAATTATGGAAATACAGAGAATGTGTTTTTGTTGTCATTGTTGTTTTTAATCAAAATTATATACACACATAGCTCAAGCAGTTAAGTTCTGTAGAACTTGCTACAAAACCAACATGCTTTACTTCTCCCCTCCTACAATTTTGTGGTAGCCAGAATCAATTATTTCCACCCTTTAGATGATTCCTTTGGTATTTACCTCTATCTGTGAATAATTCTATATTAATTAGAATTAGGTTTTGCTGTGAGTAGCAAAAAGACTCAAAATAAATGGACATTTATTTTAAAACTATTATTAAAATAATATTTTAAACAATATATTTCAAGTCCATGTACAAATCTAGAGCTGGCATGGCTGTTCTGCCCTGTGAAGTCCTCAGAGATTCTCATGCCTTTCATCTTCCATTCTGCCATCCCTATGATGTAGCTCTTGTCCTCAGGGTCCAAAATCATGACATTTATGGTCCAGGTAGCATGACAGAGAGGAGGAGAAAGAAGGGACAAAAGTGTGTACCAGCTATCTTTTAAAAGGGATTCCCAGAAACTGCTACAAGACATGTTCACTTAAATCCCATTGGCTAAAGATGAGTCACATGGTCATATCTGCTGCTGCTGCTGCTGCTAAGTTGCTTCAGTCCTGTCCGACTGTGTGCGAAACCATAGACGGCAGCCCCCCAAGCTCCACCGTCCCTGGGATTCTCCAGGCAAGAACACTGGAGTGGGTAGCTATTTCCTTCTCCAATGCATGAAAGTGAAAAGTGAAAGTGAAGTCGCTCAGTCATATCTAACTGCAAGGAAAACAGCAAATGTAGTTATATTATGGAGATCCATGTGCCCAGCTAAACTTTCTATTATATTGGATGAGGGATAAGTATATTGGAGAACACCTAGCAGTTTCTTCTGTTTATATCACTGCTTCTTGATTTTTTCAGTGTTAGGCATTGCTGATTGATATTTTACTATGAAATGCAAGGTATTCTAACTCTTTCAAGATCTTGTCATTGATCCTTTTCACCTAAATCCATATTTCTTCTCTTCTTACTCTCACAGTATAATTATTTCATAATTTTGGTTAGTTTGATAGTCAGTGTTAACATTGTTATGACTATGTAAATGCTTTACCATTTATCTTATGTAGTATAATATCTTTTTTGTCCTTTTCTGAATAGTATTATTTTGTTTCTTTGAAATCTAATATTTACTTATTTTTTGGTTTTTGTATATTTGCTTGCTTAATTTTCTAGGTACTGACTACTAATTTATCCTGATACCCTTCCCCACTCGTACATGTCTCCTTTCAGTATATTCATACACATTTGGTAGTGCAACAATTTTATCATCTTAAAGAAAATTTTCCTAGAATCTTCTGATATGCTCCAACTTGAATTGATTACTCTGCACCTGGAAGACAACAGTTACCCTGAGATTTCCATTTTCAATCTGTTCATTCTTTTGTTATACTTTCAATAAGATATCTTCAAATTTATCTTCCAAATTTTCCACTGTTTTTTTTTTATATTTTGTTCTTATTCAATCTGTCACTGATACTAATAAACTCCATAAACCATGACAGCACCTTTCAGACTCCTTGGATTGTCAGACTAGTTCCTTGAGACCCCATACTCCAGGAGAGGAGACACAGAGACAGAATATTACTGAAAACATACTCTCCTGAAATGAAGGATAACCACAGGATTCCTAGCTAGGATTTTATTTGATATAAAATAGTTTTAGGCATAATTGATGTTAAAAATGGCCAAAGCCATTGACTGTGCAGAAACCTTTATCCCTATAGAAAACCCTAACATACAGAAAAAGGAAGAAGTATTACAATTTTCTTCTTGTCTGTGGCTAGTTAAAACTTATATCAAGAGGGAGGGGACATATGTACACCTATGACTGATTCATGTTGATGTTTGACAGAAAATTACAAAGTTCTGTAAAGCAATTATCCTTCAATTAAAAAATAAATTAATTAATAAAAACTTCTATTATAAGAAAGACAGTGAACTGCTTACTATCCTTTTATCTTTAGGGATTTTTAAAAATGCAGCATGCTAATGTAAGAAAAAAAATTTGAAAAGATGATGTGTTTTAAGAGATCTCTTTTTTTATTATTAGGTAGATAAACTGCACACAAGAATATGTTTGCCAGATAAATATATTCCTGAGATATTGGGAGAAACTATGTAGATGTTTTTAAGTCTAATAGACCTTCTAATTATTTATCAAAAAAATAAACTTTGCCTCAGGATGTCTAGTCAACCATTACTTGTGGAATAATGTGGAAATTTTGGATTCATGTTTTCTTGTAATAGCTTATAATTCTAAAAATTCTTGGAAGCAAACTTGGCGTATTTTCCTTTTAACTTCATTGAATGTTACTATGTGCATATATTTCTTTAATTTGGAATGTTTCCCAAGTTAGTGTCGATTATTTATTGACTTACTCACTCACCAAAGGTAAACCACTTATTATATTCTCAAACTCTTCTAGATGCCATGGGAAAAACACAGCTCCCCTTAGGAATTTGCAAATTAACATGATCAAATTTTTAATGTCTCTGTGCTTCAGTTCACAGTAAATGGACATAATATAATTAAGGGTTGTTTTGAGATAGTAATAATATATGTGGATAATAAGTGTAAAGCACCATATGTCTTTCATAAATTTAGTTCCCTGCCCTATCTCTCTGAAATTTAGTTTAATGCCTTGCCTTTCTGTCTATGTTAGGGTTATATGGACAGATGTCAAAACTAACTCTTGTGTGTCAAATATTTGCATTAACAGTACGTTTCAATGTTTTAAATGCATTTTGAAAGAAGTAAATTTCATGGAAAATAGATGTATGTTTTTAAATTTTTGATTATATTTATTTTCCAAAGACCATGACTAGATTTGACATCTTTAAATAGAAGACTACTTTTCACTTATACTGTTTTTACCTTTGTTTTTTTTCATTAAATATATGACCCTCTGCCACTAATGTATATATAAAACAAATTGCCCATGGTTGATTATATACCATATATAGTATACCACATACCATGGACATTGAATTAAAGCTGGTGGGCATCTTGAGATTCAATTTCATGCTCTTATTTTATATAAGAAAAGTGTGGTTAGATAGGGGTATGGCTTGTTGACGGACACACAGCCAATTGGTTTATTAGATGCCAGGTTTCCTTATTACCAATCCAACATTACCATTTCACCAGTGTATGTTTTACCATAAGAATTACTTTGCATACTTCTTAAAAATGCTGATCATCCCATCCCAGATCATGATTGCAGGGAAGGGTCCTAGGATCTGAATGTTTCCTTTCCCCTAATAATTCTTATGACATATGACTTTGGAAACGATTTCACTTTACTACACTCTGTGGCAAAATATTCTAGTTGATTCTTTCCCTCCATAATACTTGGTCAAATTTTGTGATTTGTATTTTTCTTGTCTATTTATTTATTGTCTATACATCTACCAAATTGTACATCTAAGTCCAACAAAGGGCATATATGAGGCCTACTTGTTTACTACTGTATCTCTAGCTCTAACACAGTGCTTATACATCCCTGATGTTCAATAATATTTGTGGAATGAAAGAATGAATTTTTAATAAAATTTTAAGGGTTATACTTCATTGACAGTTATTACAAAACATTGGCTATATTCCCTATGTACAATACATCCTTATAGTCTATTTTACACCCAATAATTTGTACTTCCCACTGCCCCATCTCTATATTGCCCTTACCCTCCCCTCCACTGGTACTCACTAGTTTGTTCTTTATATATGTGAGACTGCTTCTTTTATGTTATATTCACTAATTTGTTGTATTCTTAGGTTCCACGTAAGTGATATCATGCATATTTGTCGTTCTTGGTCTGACTTACTCCACTTAACATAAAGCCCTACAAATCCATGTTGCTACAAATGGAAAGATTTTTTTCTTTTTATATGGCTGAGTAGTAGTCTACTGTGTGTGTGTTTGTGTACACATGACACAACTTTTTTATCCATTCATCTGCTGATGGACACAGGTTGCTTCCATATCTTGGCAATTGTAAATAATGCTGCTATGAACATTGGAGTGTATGTATCTTATTTTTTATTTTATTTTTTAACTTTACAATATTGTATTGGTTTTGCCATATATCAACATGAATCCGCCACAGGTATACACATGTTCCTCATCCTGAACCCTTCTCCCTCCTCCCTCCCTGTACCATCCCTCTGGGTAGTCCCAGTACACCAGCCCCAAGCATCCAGTGTCGTGCATCAAACCTGGAATGGCAACTCGTTTCCTATATGATATTATATATGTTTCAATGCCATTCTCCCAAATCATCCCACCCTCTCCCTCTCCCACAGAGTCCAAAAGACTGTTCTATACATCAGTGTCTCTTTTGCTGTCTCATATACAGGGTTATCGGAGAAGGCAATGGCACCCCACTCCAGTACTCTTGCCTGGAAAATCCCATGGATGGAGGAGCCTGGTGGGCTACAGTCCACGGGGTCGTGAAGAGTCAGACATGACTGAACGACTTAACTCTCACTTTTCACTTTCATGCATTGGAGAAGGAAATGGCAACCCACTCCAGTGTTCTGGCCTGAAGAGTCTCAGGGACGGTGGAGCCTGGTGGGCTGCTGTCTATGGGGTCGCACAGAGTCAGACACGACTGAAGCGACTTAGCAGTAGCATACAGGGTTATTGTTACCATCTTTCTAAATTCCATATATATGCTTTAGTATACTGTATTGGTGTTTTTCTTTCTGGCTTACTTCACTCTGTATAATAGGCTTCAGTTTCATCCACCTCATTAGAACTGATTCAAATATATTCTTTTTAATGGCTGAGTAATACTCCATTGTGTATATGTACCACTGCTTTCTTATCCATTCATCTGCTGATGGACATCTAGGTTGCTTCCATGTCCTGGCTATTATAAACAGTGCTGCGATGAACATTGGAGTACACGTGTCTCTTTCAATTCTGGTTTCCTCGGTGTGTATGCCCAGCAGTGGTATTGCTGGGTCATATGGCAGTTCTATTTCCAGTTTTTTAAGGAATCTCCACCCTGTTCTCCATAGTGGCTGTACTAGTTTGCATTCCCACCAACAGTGTAAGAGGGTTCCCTTTTCTCCACACCCTCTCCAGCGTTTACTACTTGTAGATTCTTGGATCGCAGCCATTCTGACTGGCATGAAATGGTACCTCATTGTGGTTTTGATTTGCATTTCTCTGATAATGAGTGATGTTGAGCATCTTTTCATGTGTTTGTTAGCCATCTGTATGTCTTCTTTGGAGAAATGTCTATTTAGTTCTTTGGCCCATTTTTTGATTGGGTCATTGTTTTTTTCTGGAATTGAGCTGCAGGAGTTGCTTGTATGTTTTTGAGATTAGTTGTTTATCAGTTGCCTCATTTGCTATTATTTTCTCCCATTCTGAAGGCTGTCTTTTCACCTTGCTTATATTTTCCTTTGTTGTGCAGATGCTTTTAATTTTAATTTGGTCCCATTTGTTTATTTTTGCTTTTATTTCCAATATTCTGGAAGGTGGGTCATAAAGGATCCTGCTGTGATGTATGTCGGAGAGTGTTTTGCCTATGTTCTCCTCTAGGAGTTTTATAGTTTCTGGTCTTACGTTTAGATCTTTAATCCATTTTGAGTTTATTCTTGTGTATGGTGCTAGAAAGTGTTCTAGTTTCATTCTTTTACAAGTGGTTGACCAGTTTTCCCAGAACCACTTGTTAAAGAGATTGTCTTTTCTCCATTGTATATTCTTGCTTCCTCTGTCAAAATTAAGGGGTCCATAGGTGCATGGATTTATCTCTGGGCTTTCTATTTTGTTCCATTGATCTATATTTCTGTCTTTGTGCCAGTACCATACTGTCTTGATGACTGTGGCTTTGTAATAGAGCCTGAAGTCAGGCAGATTGATTCCTCCAGTTCCATTCTTCTTTCTCAAGATAGCTTTGGCTATTCGAGGTTTTTTGTATAATGTTTTTAATTTAATTTTATTTTTTTGATATGTACCCAGAGATGAATTGTTGGGTCAAATGTAGGGTTTCCTTGGAAAAATGCATATTTAACAGAAAGGTATGCCCTCTCTGCATAGTACACAGAAAACAGGTATATAATGAAATGCATTTAAACTAACAGCAGTTTGGAATATTATTTTTCTATTTTTAATAAAAATGTACTTAGAAGCTTATAGGGCCTGAGAGTTCTCATTTTTAATAGTCATTATATTTGTCCTGTTAATACAGGGGGAGTTCTGATTGAAAAGATATAGTTATTATATAAACTTATGAGCAACTGTGGAGGGGTAAATATTATCCAGGAGACTATAGATTTGGAAACCAGTTACATCAATTTATAGATTCTTCAGATAAGGAATTTGAGGCTTAGAATGATAAAATAACTTAACCTTGAGTCACATAAAATGGTTGAAAAACTCTATATTTCAAAACCCTATGAAACAAAGAAATAAATACTCAAATTCCTCGATGGCCTAGTGGTTAGAATTTGGTGATTTCATTGATATGGCCCAGGTTCAATCTCTGCTTGGGGAACTGAGATCCTGCAAGGCACACAGCATGCCCCTCCCCCCAAAGGAATAAATCTTCTTTACATAATTGATAGTTGAAATGCAGAAAAGACTATTTCAGATAAGGTGGTTCCAGAGTGAAAAAATGGAACCAAGGCTTAGATTAATAAGACAAGAGATACAGTCTAAGGAAGAACATTTTGGGAAAAAAAAAAACGGACTGGGAAAATCTTGCAAAGTAATATGCTTCATATTCCTGAAATTTTCATGCAAAAACTAACTAGCCATTCACCTACAATGCTAAAGAAGGAACTTTTACATTAAATGGAAAGTTAGACTAGTTGTCTTTTAAGATTACTTCTATCTTCTATGATTCATTGAAAGTGTAATAAAACCATTAACATTATATTTGTACACCAAATTATTTTCTCAGTGCCTTCCAGTTTTAAGAAATATCCAGAGAGGAACTATTTCAGTCCTAGTATGTAATAAATTCTCATATAATCCTGGTGTTCACATGAAATATTATTTTACCTTTATCACTATGCATTCCATAATTACTCATTTCTCCCAAGATGGGTGAAAAAAAAGTTGAAAACAAATCAAAACTGGTTTCTGTTTTCTTTTTCTCTTTTCCCAAATCTTCATGACGTAAAGGAAACAAAAAATATCCTAAGAAAAGTGTATTGGTCTTCTTCTGCCCATATCATCATTTTTCCAAGCATCTATGGCTAAGATTATTGTGAAAAAGAAGCTTCTACATTTAAAATTTGATAAGCATCAGTATTCAAAGATAGAAAATAGAGAAAATACATGACAGTTTAATGGAGCTTTAGTAAGAAGTTGAAATTCTTTACTTTTCCTGAAGTCTAATAGCTTATTCTCATTGAGACCACGTGAAGGAAAATTGAAACAGAACTACTCTCTTTAAACTAGTGCTTTTTCCATGGGAGAAGTTACCAAAGATAGCAAAATTAATATTCATGATTTTTTTTTCTACCAGGTAGTTTTCATTTGGTAGCCTACAAAGCAATCCATGTGTTTCAGGTTTCACATTTAGCATGGAATGCTAAATACATCAAAGGTACTACAGTCCCTAGAATATGAAGAGAAAATGCACACCCAAATATATAAATAATTAATCTTCTTGGATTGACTGAATAGTTCTGTTTTGCCTTGCATTTTGTTTTACAAAATCTTACCAAGTAAAAGTTAACTTTATTCATAATTTTTACTTACTTTTGATAAATAATGTAGAACCTTACAGCTAAGGTTATTTTGTATTTATGTGAACCTTGTGATATAGAAGAAATTCTACTTGCTACACAAAGAAAGGGTACTACAATCAAATTTAGACCTGAAATTATGAAATGCTATTGAGTGACTTTCTACACTCAAAGAAAATACACAGGTTTTAAGAATTCTTTTACTTTGTAGATTGGCATGACAATTATTCTTCGTAGGATATCATAACAAAACTGTAAAGGTTATGAGCTTTTTGAAAATTACATGAGAAACTTGAGTATAAAATTGGTTTTAAACTGCTGCTTTCAAAAAATGTTGAGGTAGACATAATTTTCTACATAATTTTCTTAGTTGTTTAATCACTAAGTCATGTCCGACTCTTTGCAAACACCAGGCTCTTCTTTCCATGGGATTTCTCAGACAAGAATACTGTAGTGGGTTACCATTTCCTTCTCTAGGGGAGCTTCCTGATCCAGGGATCGAACCTGCATCTCCTGCATTGGCAGGCAGGTTCTTTACCACTGAGCCATCATGGAAGCCCTATTCAATTATTGATTGTTAACCATTTTTAATTGAATTATAGTTTATTTACCATGTTGTATTAGTTTCAGATGTACAGAAAACTGATATGGTTTTATATATGTATGTATGTATGTGTTTGTGTGTGTGTGTGTATGTTAGTTGCTCAGTCATGTCCGACTCTTTGCAACCATGGACTGTAGCCCACCAGGCTTCTCTGTCCATGGGATTCACCAGGTAAAAATACTGGATGGATCGTCACTCCCTTCTCCAGGGGATCTTCCCAAACCAGGGATCAAGCCTAGGTCTCCCGCATGGCATGAAGCTTCTTTACCATCTGCACCACCAGGGAGGCCATATACACAACACACACACCTATATATATACACACACACACATATTTTTTTTCAGATTCTTTTCCATTATACGTTATTGCAAGATACTTACTATAATTCCCTGTGCTATATAGTAGGTCCTTTTTGGTTATTTATTTTATATATAGTAGTGTGTGCATGTTAATCCTAAACTCATAAATTTATCTCTCCCTCCCATCCCACTATTCCCTTTGGTGATAAGTTTGTTTTCTGTGTCCATGAGTCTATTTCTATTTTGTGAATAAGTTAATCTGTGTAATTTTTTTTAGATTCCACATTTAAGTGATATCATATGACATTTGTCTTTGTCTAATTTACTTCACTCAGTATGGTAATCTCCAGATTCAGGCATTATTTCATTCTTTTTTATTGCTGAGTAATATTACATTGTGTGTGTGTATATATATATATATACCACATTTTTTTTATCCATTCATCTATTGATGGACATTTAGGTTGCCCTATTACTATTAAGAAAATTGAATTCATCATTAAAAAATCTCTCCCCAAAATAACTCTACAAACACTCAAAACCTACTGTTAACATCATATTTTAATGGTGAAAAATAGAAGCTTTCCCTTGACATCAGAAACAAGATGTTCACTCTGGCCACCTTTATGATAGTAATGGAAGTTCTAACCAGTACAATAAATCAAGAAAAGTAAATAAAAGATACAAGATTGTCTGTTTAGAAAGTCCTAAAGAAATAAAACACTCCTACAACTAATAACTGAATTCACCAAAGTCTCTGGATTCAAGATCATCATATAAAAATCAATTGCATGCCTGTATAGTTAAAAACAAACACAATCAAACTGAAATTTAAGATGCATTCTTTGCAATCACTCAAAACATCAAATACATGTAACTCCAACAAAACATGTATAAGACTTAAATGCTGAAAACTACAAAACACTGATGAAAAGAATAAAAGTAATTCTAAGTAAATGGAGAGATATTCTGTGTGCACATACTGGAAGACCCAGCATAGTAAAAATGTCAAGTCTTCTCAAATTGTTATTCAGTTCTAACATAATCTCTATAAAATTTCAGCAAGATTTTTTGTTGATGTAGGCAAGATATCTCTAAAATTCATATGGAAAGGAAATATGCTAGTATAGCCAAAACAGTTCTGGAAAAAAATAATAAGTGGAAGAAATTCATTTACCTAATTTCAAGACTTATTATATAAATACACTAATCAAGACTATATTAGCAGGGTGATAGATATATAGATCATTGGAACAGAATAGAGAATCCAGAAATATTCCTGCACAACCATGGCCAGCTTAGCTAAGTTTGACAAAGATGATGCAAAAGCAGTTCAGTGGAGGAAGTCTTTTCAAGAAATATTCTGGAGCAACTGCATTTCTATTGGAAAATGTAAAGTACCTTAGACTTAGGCCTAACACCTTAAACAAGAATGAATTCATAATGGACCAGGAATTTAAATGTGAAAAATAAAACTATAAAAAAATTAAATATTAATACAGCTTGGTGAAGAATTATTAGGAATGGTACTAAAAGCACAATCCAGAAAAGAATAAAAGCAATAGCTTCAACTTTATCAAAATTAAAAAAAAAAAACAAAAAACTTTTGTGCTACAAAAGACCAAGATGATGAAAATACAAGCTACAGACAAGGAGAAAATATTTGCAAGCCCCATATTTGGCAAAGAACTCATATCTGCTACAAAATGGAAGAAAATTTTGCAAAATCACATGTCTGACAAAAAATCGTATCTAGAATATATAAAGTACTCTCAAAACTCAGTACTAAAAGACCAACTTTATCACAAAATGGGCAAAAGACATGAAGTTCACTGATAGGTGGATGGCAAAAAGTATGTGAAAACATTATCAATACTACTAGCCATTGGGAAAACCAAATTAAGAACTTGATCATTACTATATGCACAAATGAGAACAGCTAAAAAAAAGAAAAAATACTTACAATGCCAAGTCCTAGCAAGAACACCAAGAAACTGAATCTCTCAATCATTGCTGGTAAGAATGTAAAATGGTACAACTTTTATGGAAACAATTTGGCAGTTCCTTTTAAAAATTAAACATATAATTACCAATTGACCCAGAAATTTCATTATTTGGCATTTATACTAGAGAAATGAAAACTTACATCAGCACAAAAACCTGTACAAAACTGTTCATAGGAGCTTTTTGGCTGTATATAATAGCTAAAAAATGGAATCAAGTGTCCTCCAACAAGTGAAGGGTTAAACAAACACTGCAAAGAACAGGAAAGAAGCTGTATCATGGAAGACTTGTTAGCAATAAAAGGGAATGGACTATAATTACATGTAAATTGAATAAATCTCCATGAAATTATGTTGAATGACAAAAACCAATTTTTTGAATTTTTTTGCAGTCACATGCTGTATTACTTTATTTATATAGCATTCTCAAGATGACACAATTATAGATGTGGAAAATACATTGATGGTTGTCAGGAGTTGAAGATAGCAGAAAGGGGGAGAAGAATGGTATGATAAAGGAAAATAAAATTGTCAATACATATTGTACAATATCAATTTCCATTTTCTGTTATGGTATTATAATTATGTAAAATGTAAATTGAAGAAAATTGAATGAAGACCAATTTTTGTAACTTCCTATAACTCCAAACCTATTTTAATATAACAAGTTTTAGAAATTGGTTCTAAATCTAATAAAATGGAAAGTTATAATACTTAAAATACCCAGGTAATCATCGTGGAGCCAAAAAAAGTTACTAGAAAGCACATTTTCACCTAGGAAGATCAAGATTGGAATTAGGATATGAAATATATTTAGAGCTGCATGCCTGGTCACTTTTGGGAAAGAATCAATTCATGTTTATTTTGAAATATTTGGTGGGTTATTTTCTCCAGAAAGAAAACAAAAGCAAAAAAGTATTCTGCAATGGGCTACATGTTGCTTGAAAGTCTGATTATTAAGATAATAAAAAAAATTAAATAGAAACATTTATATTTCAGTTTATTGAGTAGGAATAAAACTGCATTTTTCTCAGTACCTGTTTATTCTTTACAATCATATTTTATGCAGCATCCATTCATTATTTTAATGGTAAAACTACTAAGGTGTCTATTTTTACAAAACTTCCTCTTGTATTTCTCTTATAAAGACATGGATTGGGAATCGAAGAAGGAAATATCGTTTAATGGGGATTGAAGTTCCACCTCCAAGAGGAGGCCCTGCTGATTTTTCTGAGCAGCCCGAATATGGTTCTTTGTCTGCACTCACACCAGGAGAGGAAGCTGGTCCTGAAGTAGGAGAGGATAATGACAGAAATGATGAAGTATCCATCTGTTTGTCTGAAGGAAGTTCTCAAGGTATTTTATATGCTGCACCTCCTAATGATATCTTTTGTGTATTTGATGCATTTTTACTTGCTTTTCAGTTTATTGTGCTTCAAATCTAAAGTCATCAAAACATTTGGTTAAATAGACATATTTTATTTATTTTCATTATATTTTAAAATAATATTCATATATATTTAAAGTGTACAAGTTTAGATATAAATATACATAATGAAATGATTACTATGGTCAAGCTAATTAACGTATCCATCTCTTCACAATGAGAGCACCTGAAATCTACTCCCAAAGCAAATTTCCAGCATACAATATAGGCCATACAGTTGATGCTTAAACAACATGGGTTTGAACTGCACTGGTTCACTTTCAATAATACTTTGGAAAAAATTTTGGAGATTTGCAACAATTTGGAAAAACCTGCAGCAAAACCATGTGGCCTAGAAATATTAAAAAAGAAAAAGGTATGTCATGAATACATAAAATATATGTAATATATATAAACCATACAAAATATGTGTTAGCCAATTGTTTATGCTATTGGTAAGTCAACAGTAGGCTATTAGTAGCTTAGTTTTGGAAAAGTCAAAAGTTATACTTGGATTTTTACCTGTGATAGGGCTTCCATGACACTAACCCTCATGTTGTTCAAAGGTCAACTATATTGTTAATTTTTGTCATCATGCTCTATATTAGTTACCTAGACTTATCCTATGTAATTGAAAGTTTCCACCCTTTGACCAAAATTTCCCCATTTTCCCCATGTCCTCACGCTGGTACCTACCATTCTACTCTGCTTCTATATATTTGATTTTTTTTTATTCCACATATAAGTGAGATCATGCAGTATTTTTCTTCCTGTATTTGGCTTATTTCAGTTAGTATAATGCCCTTTAGGTTCATCCAAGCACTTGCAAATGGCAGGATTTTTAAAAGACTGGATAATATTCCATTGTATGTATATACCACAGTTTCTTTATCCATTCATCGGTCTATGGACACTTGCTTGCTTCCATACCTTGGCTAGCATGACTAATACTGCAATGAACATGTAAATGCAGATACCTCTTTGAGGTACTAATTTCATTTCTTTTGGATATATACCCAGAAGAGGGATTGTTGGATTTAAATTAAATAAGAAAATCATTATTAATTTTTTTTAAGGAACTTTCATACTGTTTTTCATAATGGCTCTAACCCTTTTGTCACCAACATTCATATTTTTGATTTTTAATGCTTCCACCTAAGCAGTCTCCCACATCATCATCACAAAAAGTAAAACTGATCTACCACAATAATGATCTCCCATGCTTAGAAAATATTTGCTATTACAAAAATCCATAGATTATAGTACACGATTATTTTAATTTTTGGAATTTTAGTCAGTTTAAGTTAGAACATTGTAACGAAAAACAGTATGGCATAATGTGATAAACAACAGGCTAGTAGCTGGGCAACCTGGGTGCTAGTCTTAAATCTTCTACTAGCTGATTATGTGACTTCAGGCAAACTATTTAAATCATCAGGCCTTAGTTTTCTTATCCACAAAATAAGGGAGTTAGGCTAGATCATCTTTATAATACTTCTTCAGTTCAGTTCAATTCAGTCACTCAGTCGTGTCTGACTCTTTACAACCCCATGAATCACAGCACGCCAGGCCTCCCTGTCCATCACCAACTCCTGGAGTTTACTCAAACTTATGTCCATCGAGTCGGTGATGCCATCCAGCCATCTCATCCTCTGTCGTCCCCTTCTCCTCCTGCCCCCAATCCCTCCCAGCATCAGGGTCTTTTCCAATGAGTCAACTCTTCGCATGAAGTGGCCAAAGTATTTGAGTTTCAGATTTGGTATCAGTCCTTCCAATGAACACCCAGGGCTGATCTCCTTTAGAATGGACTGGTTGGTTAATGCTTCTTAGTGTTTCCCTAAATAAGAATTCAAATAATAATATGTAATTATATCATTTGTCCATAAGAAGAATTGTTCGTTTGATTTCAAATACAGAAACAGTCCTCTTCTGACACCTTTATGAACACTTTTATTAAGGTTTAATTTACATAGAATAAAATTCATCCATTTCTAAAGTAGAATTAAATGGTTTGATTTAGTCTCTCAGTCATGTCCAACTCTTTGTGACCCCATGGACTGTAGCCCACCAGGCTCCTCTCTCCATGGGATTCTCCAGGCAAGAATTCTGGAGTGGGTTGCCATTTCCTTCTCCATGATTTTTAGTAAATTATATGCAGTTGTACAATCATTGCCATTTCTAAAATTGAATTTTAGAATAATCACTAAAATCCAATTGTGGAATATTTTTATCACTTCAAAAAACTAAAATCCAATTATATAATGTTTTCATCAGTTCAAAAAATTCTTGAGACCATTTTCAGTCAATATCCACTCCCACCTCAAAACCTAGGTAAAAACTGATCTGATTTCTGACTATATAAATTTGTCTTTTCTGGGCATATCATATAAGTGGAATTATATAATATATAGTGGGTTTTCTTTTTGCATCTATGATAGAGAGAATTTTGCATTGGATTTTTTAAAACTCTATTGAACAGGATAGTAACACTATATTTTTTAATTTATTTTTACCTTCTAAGTTTGTTTATGGAGTTTCAACAGTCACAACTTTTGCTTGTAATTTTTCTGTTGTCAGATATACCAGCTTTTTTCCTATATGGTTTGTGACTTTGGCGTCATGATTAAAAAAATCCTTCCTGTACTACAATTATGTAAACATACCCCATATATCCTTCTTGTTTCCTTATGGATTTATTTTTACTTGATATTTATCCCACCTAGAAATTGTTTTGCTTTAAGATGTGTGAAGAAAATACCTACTTTTATTTTCCAAATGATTACCCAAATGCCCCTACAATATTTGTTGAGTTGTCCAGCATGTTTCCAGTGAGTCTGTGTAGCTTTGAAAATCAAAGATGATAGATAGGAAAACGGCTCAACAGTCATCTTGTTTAGGCCACCTGCCACTTGGAGGATATAAATGTCAAAAGGAAGCAGATGTTATGTGTGCAGACTGATGCATTTACCTGTGTGCTGGATAGGTGCCCTATCTCTATCCTACCGTTTGAAGGAAATTCCAAAGTTGAATAATCAAGTGACTAGCAAAAGAGTTCCAGAAAAAGAATTTCTCTTCTAACTAGTACAGTGCTTCTTAAATGGCCATGTCTCCAAGACTCATGTCTCCAAATTGAGCAGGTGTTACACTTCCTCACAGCCTGATGGTCTGACAGCAATCATTGGAGTATTGCAGAGGTGAATTTTAACATACAATTTATACCAAAGAAATATGAAGATTGAAGAAAGGATGAGACTATGAGAACTGAGAAGCAGATATCCTGAGACCCAGCTCAGACACAGATTTTCTAAAGTCTCCTTCTGTCAGCACCCAGTCCTACCTTATTGAAGACAGTGTTTCTGACCATTGTTGGACTATATCCTGCTATCTGTTCCCTCAGGAAACAAGATACTAAAGAAAGAGAAATTAACAATGAAGAGTAAGATATAACAGGTGAAAAGAATATCATTTAATAAAGAGATCAAGCCCTGAGCCTTTGGAGTGGAAGCACTGACTCCAAGACCCTAAACTACAAGAGAACTAACCATAGGGAGTATCAAATAGTGAGAATCCACACA
Organism: Bos indicus; assembly: GCF_029378745.1. NCBI lineage: Eukaryota > Metazoa > Chordata > Mammalia > Artiodactyla > Bovidae > Bos > Bos indicus. The sequence goes on from NC_091789.1 coordinate 73,993,672, forward strand.
AAGGAAACCACTTGAATAAAAGACCAAGCATCATCCAACCACCAGTAGTACTCTGTGCTGGACACCTCATCTAAACAACAAACAAAACAAAAATATAAACCCAATAATCAGCAGACAAAATTACCACCTCACTCGGCCTTGCCCATCAGAGGAAAAACAAACAAACAAACAAAAACTCAGCAAAAATCTTACCCTATAAGAAGCACACACAGACCACTGGGCCAACCTTAGGAGGGCAGAAACCAAAAGGAAGAAAGAATTCAACCTTGCAGCCTGGGAAAAGGAGACCTCAAACACAATAAGTTAAAAAGAAAGAAAGAAAGAAAGAAAATTCAGAGAAATACTACACAAATGAAGAAACAAGCTAGAAACACAGAAGTCCAAATAAATGAAGAAAGAAAGTGAAAGTGAAGTCAATCAGTCGTGTCCGACTCTTTTCGGACCCCATGGACTGTAGCCTACCAGACTCCTCCGTCCCTGGGATTCTCCAGGCAAGAAGAGTGGAGTGGGTTGCCACTTCTTTCTCCAGGAGATCTTCCCAACCCAGGGATCTAACATGGATCTCCCATATTGTAGGCAGACACTTTACCATCTGAGCCACCAGGGAAGATCTAATAATAAATGAAGAGGAAATAGGAAAATTACCTGAAAAAGAATTCAGAATAATGATAGTAAAGATGATCAAAAACTTTTAAAACAAAATGAAGAAAATGCAAGAATCAATTCACAAAAACCTAGAAGAATTAAACAATAAACATGCAGAAACAAACAATACAATTATCAAAACTAAAAATACTCTAAAAGGAATCAATAGCAGAATATCTGAAACAGAAGAACAAATCAATGAGGTGGAAGATAAAATTGTGGAAATAACTACTGAAGAGCAGAATAAAGTAAAAGAATGAAAAGAACTCAGGATAGTCTCAGAGAACTCTGGGACAATAGCAAACAAACAAACATTTGAATTATAGGGGTCTCAGAAGAAGAAGAAAAAAGAAAGAGTATGAGAAAATTTTTGAAAAGGTTATAGTTGAAAATTTCCCCAACATGGAAAAGGAAATAGCCAATCAAGTCCAAGAGGCACAAAGAGTCCCATACAGGATAAACCCAAGGAGAAACATGCCAAGGCACATATTAATCAAACTAATAAAGACTAAACACAAACAAAGAATATTAAGAGCAGTAAGGGAAAAGCGACAAGTAACATACAAGGGAAATCCCATACATTTAAGAGCTGATCTTTCAACAGAAACTCCACAGGCCAGAAGGGAATGGCAGGATATATTTAAAATACTGAAAAGGGAACATCTCCAACCAAGATTATTGTACCAGCAAGTGTCTAATTCAATACTGATGGAGAAATAAAAAAGCTTTTCTGACAAGAAAAAGTTAGGAGAATTCAGTACCACCAAACCAGCTTTACAACAAATGTTAAAGGGACTTATGTAGTCAAGAAATAGAAGAGAAGAAAAAAGATCTACAAAATCAACCCCAGACAATTAAGAAAATGGCAATAGGAACATATATATCAAGATTTACTTTAAATGTAAATGGTTTAAATGCTCCAGCTGAAAGACACAGACTGGCTAGTATACAAAAACAAGAAACATATATGTGCTGTCTACAAGGAAACCCACTTTAGACCTAAAGACACATATAGACAGAAAGTGAGAGGATGGAAAAATATATTCTATGCAAATGGGGAGCAAAGAAAGCTCGAGTAGCAATTCTCATATAAGACAGAACAGACCTTATTTTTTTTCTTTCTTTTTTTTAAATTTCTTTTTACTTTACAATATTGTATTGGTTTTGCCATACATCCACATGAATACACCACGGGTGTGCACATGTTCCCCATCATGAACACCCCTCCCACTTCCTTCCTCATACCATCCCTCTGGGTCATCCCAGTGCACCAGCACCGAGCATCCTGAATCCTGAATCAAACCTGGACTGGCGATTCGTTTCTTATATGATATTATACATCTTTCAATGCCATTCTCCCAAATCATCCCACCTTCTCCCTGTCCCACAGAGTCCAAAAGTCTGTTCTATACATCTGTGTCTCTTTTGCTGTCTCACATACAGGGTTATCATTACCATCTTTCTAAATTCCATACATATGTGTTAGTATACTGTATTGGTGTTTTTCTTTCTGGCTTACTTCACACTGTATAATAGGCTCCAGTTTCATCCACATCATTAGAACTGATTTCAGTGTATTCTTTTTAATGGCTGAGTAATACTCCATTGTGTATATGTACCATTGCTTTCTTATCCATTCGTCTGCTGATGGACATCTAGTTTGCTTCCATATCCTGGCTATTATAAACAGTGCTGCGATGAACATTGTGGTACACGTGTCTCTTTCAATTCTGGTTTCCTCGGTGTGTATGCCCAACAGTGGGATTGCTGGGTCATAAGGCAGTTCTATTTCCAGTTTTTTAAGGAATCTCCACCCTGTTCTCCATAGTGGTTGTAATAGTTTGCATTCGCACCAACAGTATAAGAGGGTTCCCTTTTCTCCACACCCTCTCCAGCATTTATGGCTTGTAGACTTTTGGACTGCAGCCATTCTGACTGGAGTGAAATGGTACCTCATTGTGGTTTTCATTTGCATTTCTCTGATAATGAGTGATGTTGAGCATCTTTTCATGTGTTTGTTAGCCATCTGTATCTCTTCTTTGGAGAAATGTCTGTTTAGCTCTTTAACCCATTTTTTGATTGTGTCGTTTTCTCTGGAATTGAGCTGTAGGAGTTGCTTGTATATTTTTGAGATTAGTTGTTTGTCAGTTGCTTCATTTGCTATTATTTTCTCCCATTCTGAAGGCTGTCTTTTCACCTTGCTTATAGTTTCCTTTGTTGTGCAGAAGCTTTTAATTTTAATTAGGTCCCATTTGTTTATTTTTGTTTTTATTTCCAATATTCTGGGAGGTGGTTCATAGAGGATCCTGCTGTGATGTATGTCTGAGAGTATTTTGCCTATACTCTCCTCTAGGAATTTTATAGTTTCTGGTCTTATGTTTAGATCTTTAATCCATTTTGAGTTTATTTTTGTGTCTGGAGAAGGCAATGGCACCCCACTCCATTACTCTTGCCTGGAAAAACCCATGGATGTAGGAGCCTGGTAGGATGTAGTCCATGGGGTCGCTAAGAGTTGGACACGACTGAGCAACTTCCCTTTCACTTTTCACTTTCATGCATTGGAGAAGGAAATGGCAACCCACTCCAGTGTTCTTGCCTGAAGAATCCCAGGGACGGGGGAGCCTGGTGGGCTTCCGTCTATGGGGTCTCACAGAGTGGGACACGAGTGAAGCAACTTAGCAGTAGCAGTAGCAGTAGCAGTAGCAGTAGCAGTAGCAGTAGCAGTATAGTGTTAGAAAATGTTCTAGTTTCATTCTTTTACAGGTGGTTGACCAGTTTCCCCATCACCACTTGTTAAAGAGATTGTCTTTTCTCCATTATATATTCTTGCCTCCTTTGTCAAAGATAAGGTGTCCATAGGTGTGTGGATTTATCTCTGGGCTTTCTATTTTTTTCCACTGATCTATACTTCTGTCTTTGTGCCAGTACCATACTATCTTGATGACTGTGGCTTTGTAGTAGAACCTGAAGTCAGGCAGGTTGATTCCTCCAGTTCCATTCTTCTTTCTCAAGATTGCTTTGGCTAGTCGAGGATTTTTGCGTTTCCATACAAATTGTGAAATTTTTGTTCTAGCTCTGTGAAAATACCGTTAGTAGCTTGATAGGAATTGCTTTGAATCTATAGATTGCTTTAGGTAGTATATTCATTTTCACTATACTGATTCTTATGATCCATGAACGAGGTATATTTCTCCATCTATTAGTGTCCTCCTTGATTCCTTTCACCAGTGTTTTGTAGTTTTCTATGTATAGGTCAAGGGGGCCTTAGAAAGCATCACTTCGAACAAATCCAGTGGAGGTGATGGAATTCCCGTTGAGCTACTCCAAATCCTGAAAGATAATGCTGTGAAAGTGCTGCAATCAATATGCCAGCAAATTTGGAAAACTCAGCAGGGCCACAGAACTGGAAAAGGTCAGTTTGATTCCAATCCCAAAGAAAGGCAATGCCAAAGAATGCTCAAACTACCACACAATTGCACTCATCTCACACACTAGTAAAGTAATGCTCAAAATTCTCCAAGCCAGGCTTCAGCAATATTTGAGCCGTGAACTTCCTGATGTTCAAGTTGGTTTTAGAAAAGGCAGAGGAACCAGAGATCAAATTTCCAACATCCACTGGATCATGGAAAAAGCAACAGAGTTCCAGAAAAGCATCTATTTCTGCTTTATTGACTATGCCAAAGCCTTTGACTGTGTGGATCACAATAAACTGTGGAAAATTCTGAAAGAGCTGGGAACACCAGACCACCTGACCTGCCTCTTGAGAAACCTATATGCATGTCAGGAAGCAACAGTTAGAACTGGACATGGAAAAACAGACTGTTTCCAAATAGGAAAAGGAGTATGTCAAGGCTGTATATTGTCACCCTGCTTATTTAACTTCTATGCAGAGTACATCATTAGAAACGCTGGGCTGGAAGAAGCACAAGCTGGAATCAAGATTGCCGGGAGAAATATCAATAACCTCAGATATGCAGATGACACCACCCTTATGGCAGAAAGTGAAGAAGAACTAAAAAGCCTCTTGATGAAAGTGAAAGTGGAGAGTGAAAAAGTTGGCTTAAAGCTCAACATTCAGAAGATGAAGATCATGGCATTTGGTCACATCACTTTATGGGAAATAGATGGGGAAACAGTGGAAACAGTGTCAGACTTTATTTTCCTGGGCTCCAAAATCACTACAGGTGGTGACTGCAGCCATGAAATTAAAAGACTCTTACACCTCAAAGAAAAGTTATTACCAACCTAGATAGCATATTCATAAGCAGAGACATTACTTTGCCAACAAAATTCCGTCTAGTCAAGGCTATGGTTTTTCCAGTGGTCATGTATGGATGTGAGACTTGGACTGTGAAGAAAGCTGAGCGCTGAAGAGTTGATGCTTTTGAATTGTGGTGTTGGAGAAGACTCTTGAGAATCCCTTGGACTGCAAGGAGATCCAACTAGACCATTCTGAAGAAGATCAGCCCTGGAATTTCTTTGGAAGAAATGATGCTAAAGTTGAAACTCCAGTACTTTGGCCACCTCATGCGAAGTGTTGACTCATTGGAAGACTCTGATGCTGAGAGGGATTGGGGCCAGGAAGCGAAGGGGACGACAGAGGATGAGATGGCTGGATGACATCACTGACTCGATGGACATGAGTCTGAGTGAACTCCGGGAGTTGGTGATGGACAGGGAGGCTTGGCATGCTGCGATTCATGGGGTCCAAAAGAGACGGACACGACTGAGCGACTGAACTGCACTGAATGGTGAAAGTGGGCACCCTTGTCTTGTTCCTGACTTTAGGGGAAATGCTTTCAATTTTTCACCATTGAGGATAATGTTTGCTGTGGGTTTGTCATATGTAGCTTTTATTTTGTTGAGGTATGTTCCTTCTATTCCTGCTTTCTGGAGAGTTTTTATCATAAGTGGATGTTGAATTTTGTCAAAGGCTTTATTTGCATCTATTGAGATAATCATATGGCTTTTATTTTTCAATTTGTTAATGTGGTGTATTATATTGATTGATTTGTGGATATTGAAGAATCCTTGTATCCCTGGGATAAAGCCCACTTGTTCGTGGCTGTATGATCATTTTAATGTGTTGTTGGATTCTGATTGGTAGAATTTTGTTAAGGATTTTTTTCATCTATGTTCATCAGTGATATTGGCCTGTAGTTTTCTTTTTTTGTGGCATCTTTGTTAGATTTTGCTATTAGGGTGATGATGGCCTCATAGAATGAGTTTGGAAGTTTACCTTCCTCTGCAATTTTGTGGAAGAGTTTGAGTAGGATAGGTGTTAGCTCTTCTCTAAATTTTTTGGTAGAATTCAGCTGTGAAGCTGTCTGGACCTGGGCTTTTGTTTGCTGGAAGATTTCTGATTACAGTTTCAATTTCCGTGCTTGTGATGGGTCTGTTAAGATTTTCTATTTCTTCCTGGTTCACTTTTGGAAAGTTGCACTTTTGAAAGAATTTGTCCATTTCTTCCAAGTTGTCCATTTTATTGGCATATAGTTGCTGATAGTAGTCTCTTATGATCCTTTGTATTTCTGTGTTGTCTGTTGTGATCTCTCCATTTTCGTTTCTAATTTTATTGATTTGATTTTTCTCCCTTTGTTTCTTGATGAGTCTGGCTAATGGTTTGTCAATTTTATTTATCCTTTCAAGAACCAGCTTTTGGCTTCGTTGATTTTTTCTATGGTCTCTTTTGTTTCTTTTGCATTTATTTCTGCCCTAATTTTTAAGATTTCTTTCCTTCTGCTAACACTGGGGTTCTTAATTTTTTCCTTTTCTAGTTCCTTTAGGTATAGAGTTAGGTTATTTATTTGACTTTTTTCTTGTTTCTTGATGTATGCCTGTATTGATATCAACTTTCCCCTTAGCACTGTTTTTACAGTGTCCCACAGGTTTTGGGTTGTTGTGTTTTCATTTTCATTCGTTTCTATGCACATTTTGATTTCTTTTTTGATTTCTTCTGTGATTTGTTGGTTATTCAGCAGCGTGTTGTTCAGTCTGCATATGTTAGAATTTTTAATAGTTTTTCTCCTGTAATTGAGATCTAATCTTACTGCATTGTCGTCAGAAAAGATGCTTGGAATGATTTCAATTTTTTTTTTTTTTTTTTGAATTTACCAAGACTAGATTTATGGCCCAGGATGTGATCTATCCTGGAGAAGGTTCCGTGTGCACTTGAGAAAAAAGTTAAATTCATTGTTTGGGGGTGAAACGTTCTACAGATATCAATTAGGTCTAACTGGTCTATTGTATCATTTAAAGTTTGTGTTTCCTTGTTAATTTTCTGTTTCATTGATCTATCCATTAGTGTGAGTGGGGTATTAAAGTCTCTCACTAATATTGTGTTATTCTTAATTTCCCCTTTCATACTTGTTAGCATTTGTCTTACATATTGTGGTGCTCCTATGTTGGGTGCATGTGAAGTTGCTCAGTCATGTCCGACTCTTTGTGACCCCATGGACTACAGCCTACCATGCTCCTCCATCCTTGGGATTTTTCAGGCAAGAGTATTGGAGTGGGTTGCCATTTCCTTCTCCAGGGTATCTTCCAGGCCCAGGGATCGAACCTGGGTCTCCTGCATTGTAAGCAGATACTTTACCATCTCTGCCATCAGTTGGGTGCATATATATTTATAATTGTTATATCTTCTTGGATTGATCCTTTGATCATTATGTAGTGTCCTTCTTTGTCTCTTTTCACATCCTTTGTTTTAAAGTCTATTTTATCTGATATGAGTATTGCTACTCCTGGTTTCCTTTGGACTCTATTTGTGTGGAATATCTTTTTCTAGCCCTTCACTTTCAGTCTGTATGTGTCCTCTCTTTTGAGGTGGGTCTCTTGTAGACAACATATATAAGGGTCTTGTTTTTTTATCCATTCAGCCACTCTTTGTCTTTTGGTTGGGGCATTCAACCAATTTACACTTAAGGGTAATTATTGATAAGTATGATCCTGTTGCCATTTACTTTTTTGTTTTGGGTTTGAGTTTATACACTGTTTTTGTGTTTCCTGTCTAGAGAAGATCCTTTAGCATTTGTTTCAGAGCTGGTTTGGGGGTGCTGAATTCTCTCAGCTTTTGTTGTCTGTAAAGCTTTTGCTTTCTCCTTCATATTTGAATGAGATCCCTGCTGGGTACAGTAATATGGGCTGTAGGTTATTTTCTTCATCACTTTAAGTATGTCTTGCCATTCCCTCCTGGCCTGAAGAGTTTCTATTGAAAGATCAGCTGTTATCCTTAATGGGAATCCCCTTGTGTGTTATTTGTTGTTTTTCCCTTGCTGCTTTTAATATTTGTTCTTTGTGTTTGACCTTTGTTAATTTGATTAATATGTGTCTTGGGGTGTTTCGCCTTGGGTTTATCCTGTTTGGGACTCTCTGGGTTTCTTGGACTTGGCTGATTATTTCTTTCCCCTTTTTAGGGAAGTTTTCAACTATTATCTCCTCAAGTATTTTCTCATGGTCTTTCTTTCTGTCTTCTTCTTCTGGGACTCCTATGATTCGAATGTTGGGGCATTTAATATTGTACTGGAGTTCTCTGATATTGTCCTCATTTCTTTTAATTTGTTTTTCTTTTTCCCTCTCTGATTCATTTATTTCTACCATTCTATCTTCTACTTCACTAATCCTATCTTCTGCCTCTGTTATTCTACTATTTGTTGCCTCCAGAGTGTTTTTGATCTCATTTATTGCATTATTCATTATATACTGACTCTTTTTTATTTCTTCTAGGTCCTTGTTAAACCTTTCTTGCAACTTCTTAATCTTTGTCTCCAGGCTATTTATCTGTGATTCCATTTTGATTTCAAGATTTTGGATCATTTTCACTACTTATCATTATTCAGAATTCTTTATGAGGTAGATTGCCTATCTCTTCCTCTTTTGTTTGATTTGGTGGGCATTTATCCTGTTCCTTTACCTGCTGGGTATTCCTCTGTCTCTTCATCTTGTTTAAATTGCTGAGTTTGGGGTGTCCTTTCTGTATTCTGGCAGTTTGTGGAGTTCTCCTTATTGTGGAGTTTCCTCACTGTGGGTGGGGTTGTATGGGTGGCTTGTCAAGGTTTCCTGGTTAGGGAAGCTTATGTCGGTGCTCTGGTGGGTGGAGCTGGATTTCCTCTCTGAAGTGCAATGAACTATCCAGTAATGAGTTATGAGATGTCAATGGCTTTGGAGTAACTTTGGGCAGCATGTATATCGAAGGTCGGGGCTGTGTTCCTGTGTTGCTGAAGAATTTACATGGTATGTCTTGCGCTGGAACTTGTTGGCCCTTGGGTTGTGCTTGGTTTCAGTGTAGGTATGAAGGCGTTTTATGAGCCCCTGTTGATTAATGTTCCCTGGAGTCAGGAGTTCTCTGGTGTTCTCAGGATTTGGACTTAAGCCTCCTGCTTTTGGTTTTCAGTCTTATTTTTTCAGTAGTCTCAAGACTTCTCCATCTCCTTTTGAAGACAATGGGCTGCTTTTCTGGGTGCCTGATGTCCTCTGCCCCCATTCAGAAGTTGTTTTGTGGAATTTACTCAGCGTTTAAATGTTCTTTTGATGAATTTGTGGGGAAGAGAGTGATCTCCCCGTCCTACTACTCAGCCATCTTTGCAGGCAGCCAAAATAGACCTTAAAATAAAGAATATTACAAGAGATGAGGAAGGACACTACGTAATTATCCAGGGATCAATCCAAGAGAAAGACATAACAATTGTAAATATATATGCACCCAACATAGGAGCACCTAAATACATAAGACAAACACTAACAGAAATAAAAGGAAAAATTGACAGTAACAAAATAATATTAGGAGACTTTAACACCCATTCACACCAATGGACAGATCATCAAAACAGAAAATGAATAAGGAAACACAAGTCTTAAATTGTATGTTAGATGAGATGTAGCTCATGGATATCTTCAGGACATTCCATCCAAATGCAGAAGAATACACCTCCTTCTCAAGTTCACATGGAACAATCTCCAGGATAGACCACATCCTCGGTCACAAATCAAACCTCAGTAAATTTAAGAAAATTGAAATCATATCAAGCATCTTCTCTGACCACAAGGCTATGAGACTAAATGTCATTTACAAGAAACAAACAGTAAGAAACAAACACATGGAGATTAAACAATACATTTCTAAATAACCAACAGGTAACTGAAGAAATTAAAAGGGAAATAAAAAATGTTCTAGAAACAAATGGCAGTGAAAACATGACAACTCAAAACCTATGATATACAGGAAAAGCAGTTCTAATAGGGAAGTTTATAGCAGTACAATCCTACCTCAAGAAAAACATCAAATGGACAACGTAACTTTACAACTAAAACCACTGGAAAAAGAACAAAAAATCTCCAAAATTATTAGAAGGAAAGAAATCATAAGGATCTGAGCAGAAATAAATGAAAAAGAAATGAAAGAAACAATAGTAAAGATTGATAAAATTAAAAGCTGGCTCTTTGAGAAGATAAATAAAATTGACAAACCCTTAGCCAAACTCATCAAGAAAAAAAAGAAGAATCAAATCAATGAAATCAGAAATGAAAAAGGAGAGGTTACAGCAGACAATGCAGAAATACAAAGGATTATAAGAGGCTATTATGAACAACTGCATGGCAATAAAATGGATAACCTGGAAGGAATGGACAGATTCTTAGAAAAGTTCAATCTTCCATGACTGAACCAGGAAGAAAGAGAAATTATGAACAACACAATTACAAGCACTGAAATTGAAGCTGTGATCAAAAATCTACCAAAAAACGAAAGCCCAGGATCAGATTGCTTCACAGGAGAATTCTACCAAACATTTAGAGAAGAGCTCGTGCCTACCGTTCTAAAACTCTTTCAAAAAGTTGCAGAGGGAAGAACACTTCCAAACTCATTCTATGAGGCCACCATCATCCTGATACCAAAACCAGACAAAGACAACACGAAAAACATAAACTACAGGCCAGTATCACTGATGACCATAGATGAAAAAAATCCTCAAGAAAATTTTAGCAAACAGAATTCAGCAACACATCAAAAAGCTCATACACCATAATCAAGTTGGGTTTATTCCAGGGATGAAATGATTCTTCAATATACAGGAATCAATCAATATGATGAACCATATTAATAAATTGAAAGATAAAAACCATCAGATAATCTCAATAGATGCAGAAAAAGCCTTTGACAAAATTCAGCATTCATTTATGATTAAAACTCTTAAAAAAATGTTCATAGAAGGAACCTACCTCAACACAGTAAAGGCCATATATGATAAGCCCATAGCAAATATTATCTCAGTGGTGAAAAACTGAAAGCATCCCCCCTAAGATCAGGAATAAAACAAGAGTGTCCACTATCATCACTATTATTCAACAGAGTTCTAGAAGTTCTGGCTACAGCAATCAGAGAAGAAAAAGACATAAAGGAATCCAGATTGGAAAAGAAGTAAACCTTTCACTGTTTGCAGATGACATGACACTGTATGTAGAAAACCCTAAAGACAGTATCAGAAAATTACTAGAGCTGATCAGTAAACTCAGCAAAGTTGAAAGAGCATTATATATATATTGCTCTTTATATATATACACAAAAGCAATACACATAAATCACTTGCATTTTTATCTCAGTTCAGTTCAGTTCACTCAGTTGTGTCCAACTCTTTGCAACCCCATGAACTGCAGCACGCCAGTCCTCCCTGTCCATCACCAACTCACAGAGTTCACTGAGACTCACATCCACTGAGTCAGTGATGCCATCCAGCCATCTCATCCTCTGTCGTCCCCTTCTCCTCCTGCCCCCAATCCCTCCCAGCATCAGAGTCTTTTCCAATGAGTCAACTCTTCACATGAGGTGGCCAAAGTACTGGAGTTTCAGCTTTAGCATAATTCCTTCCAAAGAAATTCCAGGGCTGATCTCCTTCAGAATGGACTGGTTGGATCTCCTTGCAGTCCAAGGGACTCTCAAGAGTCTTCTCCACCACCACAGTTCAAAAGCATCAATTCTCCAGCACTCAGCTTTCTTCACACTCCAACTCTCACATCCATACATGACCACAGGAAAAACCGTAGCCTTGACTAGACGGACCTTTGTTGGCAAAATAATGTCTCTGCTTTTCAATATGCTATCAAGGTTGGTCATAACTTTCCTTCCAAGGAGTAAGCATGTTTTAATTTCATGGCTGCAGTCACCATCTGCAGTGATTTTGGAGCCCCAAAAAATAAAGTCTGACACTGTTTCCACTGTTTCCCCATCTATTTCCCATGAAGTGATGGGACCAGATGCCACGATCTTCGTTTTCTGAATGTATCCTAAGGAAATAAAAATGAAAAAAGACACATGTATCCCATTGTTCACTGCAGCACTATTTACAGTAGCTAGAATATGGAAGCAACCTAGATGTTCATCGACAGATGAATGGATAAAGAAGTTGTGGTACATATACACAATGGAATATTACTCAGCCATAAAAAGGAACACATTTGAGTCAGTTCTAATGAGGTGGGTGAACCTAGAACCTATTATACAGAGTGAAGTAAGTCAGAAAGAGAAAGGTAAATATCATATTATAATGCATGTATACAGAATCTAGAAAATGGTAGTGAAAAGTTAATTTACAGAGCAGCCTTGTGGAAACAGGCATATAGAATAGACTTATGGACATTGGGAGAGGGGAGAAGAGGGTGAGATGTTTGGAAAGAGTAGCATTACTGTAAGTAAAATATACAGCCAATGGAAATTTGCTGTATGGCTCAGAAAACTCAAACAGGGGCTCTGTATCAACCTAGAGGGATGGGATGGGAGGAAGATGGAAAGGAGATTCAAAAGGAAGGGGATATATATATATATATATATATATATACACACCTATGGCTGATTCATATTGAGGTTTGACAGAAAACAACAAAATTCTGTAAAGCAATTGTCCTTCATGAAAAAAATGAATTAATTTTTAAAAAGATAATAGATAATACACATTCATGTATATATACATACAGAGGTAATTAAATTCTGGTTTTCCTGTTGTGTTACATCGATATGATTGTTTATAATTATGGTTTTATAAAATATCTGAAGATCTACCAGGCTCTCATTCTTAGCTCTTGTAGCACACTGTTTCTTCTAGGTAAAATTAGTTCATACTTTACCCAATTGCCCTCCCCAAACTCCTTTAAGATTTGTTTTGGTAATACACTAAATGGATAATGTGGAAAGATGAATGCATTTTTGCATGTGCTGAGTTTTAGATGATGCAGGACATCCATGTTGGGCTGTCCAGCAGAGTCTTGGATAATATGGTCCTGGAGATCAGAAGAAGGGGTAAAATATGAGAAGAAATATTGGAGTCACCCACATCGAAAACAAAAATAGTCTAGCCATAGAAATAGGTGATAAAATAGAAAACAAGGAAGAAGATGGACAAGAACAGTGTGTTGAAAAATATCCAGATTTCTGAAGGAGAAAGGAGAACCATTGAAAGAACACTCAGATATAAGAGAATCAGAATAGTACTTCATTGTTAAAACCAAGGAAAGAAAAATATTTCAGAAAGAAGAGGTGTGTTTATCTCAACCGTCTCTTAGAAGTAAGTAAAAAATTCCTCTCATATTGTTTTTCAGTCGCTAAGTCATGTCTGACTTCTTGTGACCCCATGGACTGTAGCATGCCAGGCTTCCCTGTCCTTTACTGTCCCCCGGAGCTTTCACAAACTCATATACATTGAGTCAGTGATGCCATCCAACCATCTTATCCTCTGTCATTCCTTTCTCCTCATATCCTCAATCTTTCCAAGCAGCAGGGTATTTTTTCCAATGAATGGGCTCTTCACACCATGTGGCCAACCTATTGGAGCTTCAGCTTGAGCATCAGTCCTTCCAATTAATATTCAGGGTTGGTTTCCTCTAGAATTGACTGGTTTGATCTCGTTTGCAGTTCAAGGGACTCTCAAGAGTCTTCTCCAGCACTGCAGTTCAAAAGCATCAATTCTTTGCTGCTCTGCTTTCTTTATGGCCCAACTCACAACTCATATGACTACTGAAAAAACCATAGCTTTAACTGTACGGACATTTCTTGGTATAGCTTTGAATGTATGGACCTTTGTACAGGCTTCCCTCATAACTCAGTTGTTAAAGAAGCCGCCTGCAATGCCAGAGACCCCACTTCAATTCCTGGGTAAAGAAGAGCCACTGGAGAAGAGATAGGCTACCCACTCCAGTATTCTTGGATTTCTCTTGTGGCTCAGCTGGTAAAGAATCCGCTTGCAATGTGGAAACCTAGGTTTGATCCCTGGTTTGGGAAGATCCCATGGAGAAGGGAAAGGCTACCCACTTCACTATTTTAGCCTGGAGAGTTCCATGGACTGTATAGTCCACGGGGCTGCAAAGAGTTGGACACGATTGAGTGACTTTCACTTTCACCTTTCTGGGCAAGTGATGTCTCTGTTTTTTAATATGCTGTCTAAGTTTGTCAGAGTTTTTTTCCAAGGAGCGAGTGTCTTTTAATTTCATGGCTTCAGTCATGGTCTTCAGTGATTTTGGACTTCAAGAAATTAAAATCTGTCACTGTTTCCACTTTTTACCCATCTATTTGCCATGAAAAGATGGGATGGGATGCCATGATCCTAGATTTTTTAATTTGAGTTTCAAGCCAACTCTTTCACTCTCCTTTTTCACCCTTATCAAGAGGCTCCTTAGTTCTTCTTTGAGTTTTGCCATTAGGGTGATATCATCTGCATATCTGAGGTTATTGATATTTCTCCCAGAAATCTTGATTGTACCCTGTGAGTCATCCAACCCAGCATCTCACATGATGTACTCTGCATATAAGTTAAAAAAAAAAATACAGGTTGACAATATAGAACCTTGATGTACTCCTTTCCGAATTTTGAATCAGTCTCTTTTTCCATGTCTGCTTCTAACTGTTGCTTCTTGTCCTGCATACAGGCTTCTCAGCAGGCAGATAAAGTGGTCTAGTATTCACATCTCTTTAAGAATTTTCCACAGTTTGTTGTGATCCACACACAGTCAAAGGCTTTCACGTAGTCAGTGAAGCAGAAGTGTATGTTTTTTGCTGGAATTCTTTTGCATTTTCTATGATCCAACGGATGTTGACAATTTGATCTCTGGTTGCTCTGCCTTTTCGAAGTTTAGCTTGAACATCTGGACATTCTCAGTTCATATACTACTGAAATCTAACTTGAAGGATTTTTGTCAAAATCCTGCTAGCATATGTAATGAGTGAAATACTAATGTAATTTGAACATTCTTTGTCATTGCCTTTGTTTTGGATTGGAATGAAAACTGACCTTTCCCAGTCCTGTGGCCACTGCTTTTATTTTCCAAATTTGGCATGTTGAGTGCAGCACTTTCACAGCATCATGTTTAGGGTTTGAAATAGCTCAGCTGGAATACCATCACTGCCGTTAGTTTAGTTCATAGTGCTGCTTCTTAAGGCCTGTTTGACTTCACACTCCAAGATGTTTGACTCTAGGTGTGGTTATACCCTCATGGTTATCTGTGTCATTAAGACATGTCTTGTATAGTTATTCTGTGTATTCTTGTCACCTCTTCTTAATATATTCTGCTTCTGTTAGGTCCATACCATTTCTGTCCTTTATTGTGCCCATCTTTGCATAAAATGTTCCCTTGGTATCTCTCATTTTCTTGAAGAGATCACTAGTCTTTTCAATTCTAATATTTTCCTCCATTCCTTTGCATTGTTCAATTAAGAAGGCTTTCTTATATCTTCTTGCTATTCTCTGAAACTCTGCATTCAGTTGGGTATATCTTTCCTTATCCTTTGCCTTTCACTTCTCTTCTTTTCTCACATACTTGTAAGACCTCCTCAGACAACCACTTTGCCTTCTTGCATTTCCTTTTCTAGGAGTGATTTTCTAGGTCAATGCCTCTTGTACAATGTTATGAACCTCCATCCATAGTTCTTCAGGCAGTCTGTCAGATTTAATCCTTTGAATCTGTCATAGGGATTTGATGTAAGTCATACCTGAATGGTTTAGTGGTTTTCCCTACTTTCTTCATTTTCAGCCTGAATTTTTTAATAAGGAGCTCATAATCTAAACAACAGTCAGCTCACAGTCTTGTTTTCTACTAACTGTATAGAGCTTCTCCATTTTCAGCTGCAAAGAACGTAATCAATCTGATTTTCTTATTGACCATCTGATGATGTCCATCTGCAGAATTGTCTGTTGTGTTGGTAGAAGAGTGTGTTTGCTATGACCAGTGCCTTCTCTTGTCAAAACTCTGTTAGCCTTTGCCCTGCTTCATTTTGTACTCCAGTGCCAAACTTGCCTGTTACTCCAAGTATCTCTTGACTTCCTACATTTGCCTTCCAGTACCCTATGATTAAAAAGGACATGTTTCTTTGGTGCTAGTTCTAGAAGATCTTTAGGTCTTCACAGAGTCAATTCAGCTTCTTTGGCGTTAGTGGTTGAGACATAACCTTGGATTACTGTGATATTTTATGGTTTGTATTGGAAATGAACAGAGATCATTCTGTCGTTTTTGAGACTGCACCCAAGTACTGCATTTCAGACTCTTTTATTGATTATGAGGGCTACTCCATTTCTTCTAAGGGATTCTTGCCCACAGTAGTAGAGGTAATGCTCATCTGAATTAAATTCACTCAATCCCATCCGTTTTAGTTCACTTATTCCTAAAATGTTGATGTTCACTCTTGCCAACTCCTGCTTGTCCATGTCCAATTTACCTTGATTCATGGACCTAATATTCCAGGTTCCTATGTAATATTGTTTTTAACAGCAGCAAACTTTATTTTCACTACCAGACACACCTACAGCTGAGCCACGTTTCTGCTTTGGCCCACCCTCTTCATTCTTTCTGGAATTGTTTCTCCACTCTTCCCCAGTTGCATATTGGATACCTACAGACCCGGCGGGCTCATCTTCCAGTGTGACCTCTTTTTGCTTTTCATGCTGTTCATAGGGTACTCGAGGCAAGAATACTGAAGTGATTTGCCATTCCCTTCTCAGTGGACCACATTTTGTTAGAACTCTCCACCATGACCCATCTGTCTTGTGTTGCCCTGCACAGCATGGCTCATTTTATTGAGTTGCACTAGGCTGTGATCCATTTGATTATTTTGGTTAGCTTTCTATGATTGTGATTTTCATTCTGGAAGCTGCGAGATTATAGTTCTTACTTCCTGGTGGGAGGGACTGGCTTTGAGGAAAACTGGGCCTTGCTCTAGTGGGCAGAGCTATCCTCAGTAAATCTTTAATCCAGTTGTCTGCTGATGCATGGGTCTGTGTTAGTTGTTTGGCCTGAGGCGACTCAGTCCTGGAGTCTGCAGGCTCTATGGTAGGGCTATAGCCTACAGGACTGCTGCTGCCAGTGCCCCTGTCCCCATGGCAAGCCACTGCCATCCCACACCTCTGCAGAAGATCCTCAAACACTCACAGGCAGATCTGGCTCAGTCTCTTTTGGGGTCACTGCTCCTTTGCCCTGTGTCCTGGTGCACACTGGATTTTGTTTGTGCCCTCCAAGAGTCTCTTTCCTTCAGTCCTGTGGAAGTTCTGTAATAAAATCCCACTGTCCTTCAAAGTCAGATTCCCTTGGGATTCCAAGTCCCTTTGTGAGATCCCAAGGTTGGGAAATCTGATGTGGGGCCAAGAATGTTTGCAACAATATGTGAACTCCTTTGTTATTATTGTTCTCCAGTTTGGAACAACTGATGTGAATTTTTTCTGTAAGGGAAATCATGATATGCCACCAGGGAAGTGGCAATGCATAGAGAGTGAGTCTAGGGTAAGCTTATCATCAAACAACTCAGTCTTTGAACCTTGAGTGCCATTTCAAACTCTGTGAAGCTTATGCACCACTGATGCATTTTGAAAGCTTCTAATGGTGTTTGCCAACTTCTCCCCACCTGTTTACCTCGTTCTCAGCCATGACAAGCAGGCACATGCTCTTCAGATGCCCCAGGTGGCCAGAGGACACATGCCTAGGTTCCCTGTTGCCCCACTGTTGGTTCTCATTGAGCACATAATCCTTCACCTGCCGCTGGGTGTCAGTGAATGTGCTGCCCACCAGCCCAGATAAAGGCCCTCCTGGAGTCACTGGGAAGGGAGTCAAGGGAAGGCTGGAGCTGAGGTGGGAGGATGCCCGTGAGTGGAGGGCTCCTGGCTTCACTGCTGCAGCTGGCTGCCCCAGGGCCATTCTGCCACCTGCATGGCCCACTGCCAGGCTGAGCTCTGACTCTCTCTTGCTCATCTTGTTTATGACACCAACTGCCTTTCTGTTCATGCTGTACACACTGTTTGCTGGACCCAGGGTGGGCAAGGCTTGAGCTAAGAGATTGGAAGAAGATGCAAGGAGCTATAGGGACTGAAGACAAGTTTATTCTCTCCTGGGTGGCATGGCAGGCATAATATAGCCTCTCTCCTGGCTGATGAAGCAGCCATAACATAGCCATAACATAACCTCACATAATGTAACGGTGATGTCATTCCAATATAGCCCCAGTGTAACAGCATCCAGGGCTTTTCAGGTGAAACTTATATATACTTATAGAACAAAAGTAGCCAGTGGTCAAGCGAGTACCTCATGACATGCATGTGCAGTGCTATAAGTGATCTCAGCTGATACATAGCTGTGCAAAGTCATTGTTTACAGAACATGGGGAGAGAGGGCATGAAAGTGTGATACAAGAGGGCCCAACTGGCACAATCTTGTTAATTTCCCCACACTCCACCCCTTCAGGATCCCTTGTCCCACAGATTATGCAGGGTTTGCCCTCTGTGACATCCTCCTAGCACACAATGCCACCACTTGAACCCACATCCCACAACAACAGAACAGACTACAAAAACAAACTGCTAGGCTGAAACCTAAATACACAATACAGAGTAAAACCCAATGCCATGTACTGCACAGGCCGGCTCAGTACTCCTGTAGTGGGTCTCCATAAGGCATTGCACTTCATGAATTTCTTGTGTCATGTGCTGTAATGCTACTGTAACATTTTATGATTATCTAGTATATACACAAAACATTCTGTAATCAGTAATACACACATGCCACCTTGTGTGGCAGTCAACAAATCAAAGACTATTTGATTCTGCAAAACTGTTTTCCCTGTGGGATGCATTACTTCGTCTAATAGGGTTAAGGCTTCAGTTCAGTTCAGTTGCTCAGTCATGTCTGACTCTTTGCCACCCCATGGACTGCAGCACACCAGGCTTCCCTGTCCATCTCCTATCCATCCAACTCCTGGAGTTTGCTCAAACTCATGTCCCTCTAACTGTTGCTTCCTGACCTGCATACAGGTTTCTCAAGAGGCAGGTCAGGTGGTATGGTATTCCCATCTCTTTCAGAATTTTCCACAGTTTATTGTGATCCACACTGTCAAAGGCTTTGGCATAGTCAATAAAGCAGAAATAGATTTTTTTTTTTTAACTCTCTGGCTTCTTTGATGATCCAACGGATGTTGGCAATTTGATCTCTGGTTCCTCTGCCTTTTCTAAAACCAGCTTGAACATGTGGAAGTTCACGGTTCATGTACTGCTGAAGCCTGGCTTGGAGAATTTTAAGCATTACTTTAATAGTGTGTGAGATGAGTGCAATTGTGTGAATAGTTAGAGCATTCTTTGGCATTGCCTTTCTTTGGAATTGGAATGAAAACTGACTTTTCCAGTCCTGTGGCCCCTGCTGAGTTTTCCAAACTTGCTGGCATAGTGAGTGCAGCACTTTAACAGCATCATCTTTCAGGATTTGAAATAGCTCAACTGGAGTTCCATCATCTCCACTAGCTTTGATCATAGTAATGCTTCCTAAGGCCCACTTGACTTTACATTCCAGGATGTCTGGCTCTAAGTGAGTCCTCACACTATTGTAGTTAACTGGATCATGAAGATCTTTTTTGTATACTTCTTTTGTGTATTCTCGCCACCTTTTCTTAATATCTTCTGCTTCAGTTAGGTTTACACCATTTCTGTCCTTAATTTTGCCCATCTTTGCAAGAAAAGTTCCCTTGGTATCTCTAATTTTCTTGAAGAGATCTCTAGTCTTTCCCATTCTATTGGTTTCCTCTGTTTCTTTGCATTGATCACCGAGGAAGGCTTTCTTATCTCTCCTTTCTATTCTTTGGAACTCTGCTTTCAAATGGGTGAATCTTTCCTTTTTTCCTTTGCCTTTTGCTTCTTTTCTCAGCTATTTGTAAGGCCTCCTCAGACAGCCATTTTGCCTTTTTGCATTTCTTTTCCTTGGGAATGGTCTTGATCCCTGCCTTCTGCACAATGTCCTGAACCTCCGTCCATAATTCTTCAGGCACTTTGTCTCTCAAATCTAATCTCTTGAATCTATTTCTCACTTCCACTATATAATTGTAAGGGATTTGACTTAGGTCATACCTGAATGGTCTAGTGGATTTCCTTACTTTCTTTATTTTAAGCCTGAGTTTGTCAATAAGAAGTTCATGATCTGAGCCATAGTCAGCTCCTAGTCTTGTTTTTCAGACTATATAGAGCTTCTCAATCTTTGGGTGCAAAGAGTATAATCAATCTTATGTTGGTATTGACCATCTGGTGATGTCTGTTGGAAGAGGGTTTTTGCTATGACTTGTGTGTTCTCTTGGCAAAACTCTGTTAGCCTTTGCCCTGTTCATATTGTACTCCAAGGCCAAATTTGCCTGTTACTCCAGGTATCTCTTGACTTCCTACTTTTGCATTCTAGTCCATGATGAAAAAGACATCTTTTTTGGGTGTTAGTTCTAGAAGGTCTTATAAGTCTTCATAGAACCACTCAACTTCCGCTTCTTCAGCATTATTGATTGGGGCATAGACTTGCATTACCGTGATATTGAATGGTTTGCCTTGGAAATGAACAGAGATCATTCTGTCATTTTTGAAACTGCACCAAAGTATTGCATTTCAGACTTTTGTTGACTATGAGGGCTACTCCATTTCTTCTAAGGGATTCTTGCCCACAGTAGTTGATGTAATAGTCATCTAAATTAAATTCACTCATTCCAGTCCATTTTAGTTCACTGATTCCTGAAATGTCAGTGTTCACTCTTGCCATCTTCAGTTTGACCACTTCCAATTTTCCTTAATTCATTGACCTAATATTCCAGGTTCCTATGCAATATTGTTCTTAACAGCATAAAACTTTACTTCCATCTCTAGTCACATCCACAACTGGGCAATGTTTTTTGCTTTGACTCCATCTCTTCATTCTTTCTGGGGTAATTTCTCCACTCTTCTCCAGTAGCATATTGGGGACCTACTGACCTGGAGAGTTCATCTTTCAGTGTCCTATCTTTTTGCCTTTTCATACTGGTCGTGGGGTTCTCAAGGCAAGAATACTGAAGTGGTTTGCCATTCCCTCCTCCAGTGGGCGATGTTTTGTCAGAACTCTCCACCATTACCTGTCCATCACGGGTGGCCTTACACAGGATGGCTCATAGTTTCATTGAGTTAGACAAGGCTGTGGTCCATGTGATTAGTTTGATGAGTTTTCTGTGATTGTGGTTTTCATTCTACCTGCCCTCTAATGGATAAAAATAAGAGGCTTATGGAAGCTTTCTAATGGGAGAGACTGACTGGGGGAAACTGGATCTTGTTCTGATGGGTGGGGCCATGCTCAGTAAATCTGTAGTCTAATTTTCTGTTGATGGGCTGGGCTGTGTTCCCTCCTTGTTGTTTGACCTGAGACGAAACTATGGTGGAGGTAATGAAGATAATGGCAATCTCCTTCAAATGGTCCCATGCATGCATCATTGCACTCAGTGTCCCAGTCCCTGCAGCAGGCCACTGCAGATCCACACCTCTGATGGAGACTCCTGGACACTCACAGACAAGTCTGGGCCAGTCTTTTGCGGGGTCACTGTTCCTTTCTCCCGGGTCCTGGTGCACACAAGATTTTGCTTGTGCCCTCCAGGAGTCTGTTTCTCCAATCCTGCATAAGTTCTATAATCGAATCTCACTGGCCTCCGAAGTCAGATTGCCTGGGGGTTCTCAGTCCCATTGCCAGATCCCCAGGTTGGGAAATCTGTTGCTATTCCTAGAACTTTCTTAACAGTGCAAGAGTTTCTTTGGTATAATTGTTCTGCAGTTTGTAGGTTGTCTGCTCGGTGGCTCTATGGTGGGGTTAATGGAGACTTCCTCCAAGAGGGCTTATGTCACAGGCTGTGTGACCCAGGTCTGCTGCACCCAAAGCCCCTGCCCCTGCAGCAAGCCACTGTTGACCTGTACCTCTGCAGGAGATACTCAAACACTCAAAGTCAGGTCTGGTTCAATCTCTGTGGAGTCTCTGGGTCCTGGTGCACACAAGGTTTTGTCTGAACCCTCTGAGTGTCTCTGGTGGGTATAGGATTTGATTTTAAATGCAATTTTGGGGTTAAGGCTTGGTGTGTATATAATTCAAAGCATGGACAGTATGCAAAGCAAAGGCAATAACTTGTGCCTCAATAACCTTAGCTACTCCTTGGAGCAAAAACAGCGCCCAAAAACAGTATCACTAGAGGGTCTTTTTTACTTGGTACCATGTATGGACTGTGTCCCGATTGGCAGGTCAGTGTGGGAGAGATACATGTATCAAGGCCGGAAGGTGGGGCGGGCCCCAAGTGTACTGTCAGGTCCAGTTCCCATGTAAGTATGGCCACCTGTATGACCCATATACCCATAAGATGCCATGAGGGACAGGGGTTACACTATTAGCCTCTCTACAGCCCTGGTCAGTGCTAACATTAGCAAAAAGAGATGGGAGTGTCCATCCTGCCAGCTTAGTACCATCCCTTTTTTCCACACAAAGAGGTTCAATGTCCCATAATTCAGCACTCACAGCCGGCAACCTGGAAACCCCATCCCATAATACATGTTCTCCTTGGGGGCAAGGCATACTCCATCATTTCTGCACATCTTGTATGATCACATGCTTTGTCTCATTCCATTCAGCCATCTTCTGCTCTCGCCGGAAAGTGCTGCATTTCCAGATCCAATTACCCATAGTCATAGGCTGAATGCTTAACGGGAGTCCTGTGGAGCTCCAACAGGGAGCTCAGTGCAGACCCACCATGCCAACATATTTTGTACTGTCTTGCAGGTGTGTGCCCAATCTACAATCATATCAGTCATTACACACTTGCAGGTGGAAAGACGAAGAGGTCAAATGCACCAGCATAGGCAATTCCTTTCCATCTAATAGAATACATGCAAGCTTGTGTCTTGCCAGTTCCTGGTACCTGAGGTTTACCTGGTTTTGTATACCACACATTGTTTACCTGACTGCTCATATCCAGTGGTTCTATATGAAGCATAACAGGATAACTCATAGTGAAAGGTTGTTGCTGAACCATGAAAGACACCAGGATTCTTGGCCTCTGGAAGAGAAGAATTCAAACCGGAGCCAGAGACAAGGCTTGATCGCTCAGAGCTTTTGTGTAATAAAGTTTTATTAAACTATAAAAGAGATAGAGGAAGCTTCTGACATAAACATCAGAAGGGGGCAGAAAGAGCGCCCCGCTTCTAGTCTTTCAGTCAAGTCAAAGTCATTAAGTCGTGTCCGACTGAACCCCTCAAGGTTCCATGGGATTCTCCAGGCAAGAATACTGGAGTGGGTTGCCATTTCCTTCTCCAATGGTGATCAGCTTAAGTCAGGTTTAAATTCCTTATGATCTTACCAATGGCATTTTGTTGATGCTGATCACCACAATTCTTTCTCTCAACTACCATACTACAATGTCCTGTAATTTTTTTTTTTTTTTTTAAGGAGGCGGGTGTTTAAAAATGGACTCATTTGTTGTTTTTTTTAAGACAATTCCACATAATGTTACTAGTGGGCTAATGATGGAATTCAGCTTGACACCTCCCACCCCCGCCAGGCCACTCTTCAAAGCAAGCTGCTTTATAGAACTTTCCCAACTGTGCGAGAATTTTGGAGTTAACTGCTAGTCTTTAGCTGGATGTTATATAGCTACTAGCAGTCTGCTAATTAAAGAAAGGAAATGTCTCAAAACTCAGAGAATGGCACCAGGCCCCTCACCCACAAGATGCACTGAGATAACCTTGGCACCAGGTGAGTCATCCTGGAGCATAAATTGATTGACATGAACCTTGAAGAAAGGCAGATTTCCATACAAATGTATAGGTTCATTAACATAGATTAGGAGAACAATGTATGAGTATAACATACCAGTTTGTCAAGTTGGTTCTGAGCCTTTAGGAGGAATCAACCTGAAAACAGAGTCTGGGGTAAATACATAGCACATTAACATAGCTTAAGACAAACATTTCCATAAGAAAAATGCATTGGTTAGCTCAAGGTTTGAGAAAAGTTAAGTTCAGGTCGAACCAGGTGTCATTATGGCAACACAGAATTTTAAGAGAAACCTTCTTTTAAATTTGCATAGAGAAGGGGAAACCTATAACGCTAGTTTCTTTCTTCCTGCTGTTTAAAAGAGAGATAAAAAATGTCTGACACTTGCAGCCTATTTCCTCCGTTTGGAGACCCCTGGCCTTCCTGCCTGTTACTCTCTCAATAGTATGCCACAGGGAGCGTACAAATGCACCTTCAGCACCAAGGTGGCTCCCTGCAGTCCCAGCCAGGTAACTCGCACATGAGGGAAACAGGTGCTTGTAACCCAGGGTACAACCTGATTGCAATCTTTGCCCTCATGGCTACCCACTGCATGTGGTGTGCCTTTATCTTCCATGGCCAAATCCAGTCCACCATCTATCCTTGTGAAATCTTGGTTAGATCTGGCAACAGGATACTACCTTGGATTCTGTATCCAACCTTTGACAGAATGTCTGTTGTTGTCACATGCAGTTGTATAGGTGCAACAGTACAATGGAGAAGAGCCTCCACAGGGGCAACATCAACCCTTCAAGGTTTCTCGTTAAGGACTTGAAAAACTTCTCATAAGCTTCACGCCCACTCCTTCAAGGAGGGGATCTTTGCAGCATTCACAGCCCACCCACATGATTCCAAATGCTTTTATATTGTTCTACATCTGCAAGAGAATCAGAGGTTAGTAGCACATCATAGGACACAGCCTTTATCATATAACTCCACATAGGGAGCCATCCAATTTCCAAGGTAAGGACACAGTTTCTGGCTTGCAATAAACAAGGTTTCATTCAGCACCAGTGCCAACCAGGGCCATTACCCTCTGTACATTAGCTGGTGACCAGTGAATTGCAAGTTCTACATGGTGCCTCCGGTTCCTACTTGGGCTCTTCAGGAGAGCACCTTGATCTGAGCCCTATTCAAAGCGGAAAAGATCATCATCTAAAGGAACATCCTTGGGTTCTGTGTAATCTTTTCACTGAACCATCAGGATCTTTTGCCATGGGTGCTTCCCAAACTTGATAAACTGCTGCTCCCATCTCAGTTACCTCCATATCTCTAGAAGCAAAGCATTAGGCTATCTATCCATTTTATATCTGTCAACTCCCACTGGCAGCAAAACAGCCCACATTTGCATTCTCATCACACAGATGGGGCCTTTACCAACTCTGGCCCCCTTCAAGGTCTTCACACTTATAATTCCATTTGCCTGTCATTGTCACTCTATTTCTCCCAATCTAGGTACATAGATGGGGAACCCCACATAGGTTGCAAGAATAACAGTCAAGGATCCAAAACTGGTGGACAAGGTATTGTTCAAACTGGCATCTCAAGCTGCCAGTAAGATGCTCATCATCTGGGCCTCAGGTATTTGAGTTAAATATTGACTGCTTCATGCCCAGGTCTCTCACCACTTTGGTCAACTCGGCATAGGTATGCCATCTACTCACAGTATCCAGGAGCTCTGCTACGTTTGACCACATGGTGCAAATGGCAGTGTTAATCCATTCCATGAGGGTGTGCCTTTGGTTCGGTGCCCCTTGCATGAGTCACCTAGGGTTCTGCAACCTTTGTCTCAATGAGGGGTGAGTGGTTATAGATGCCATCCATTCTATTTCATACCCAACATGTATGATACTGTCCATCCTTGAGTCCCAAAGTAGCAAGAGCCATGCTGCCAAGGGTTCCCCTTGCTTTTGCTGAAGCTGAGTACCTGTCAACCAACTCCAGCTGAGTATATGGTCAATATGTTGTGAACTCAGTTACACTGGGGGGCCCCTTGAGGATGTCCCCCCTGGGCCCTAGGCTGCTCATGCTTCACTTTCTGCTGCACTGGAGCCCACATGAGAGAATCGTGGCCACATGGTACCACATGTTATATGGTGGCCACTGACTTCCTCCTTCCAGTGGAGTCTCAGGCTTTTCTACCTGCTGGGTATCCTGCCAACTATGCCAATTGTCTTGCTGATCCTGTTTGTAATACTAGTTATCTTGCTGGCCCACATTGTTTGCTGGATTCAGAGTAGGCAAGGCTTGAGCTAAGAGATTGGAAGAAGAGGTGAGGAGCTATGGGAATTGCAGGCACGTTTATTCTCCCCTGGCTGGCATAGTGGCCATAAGACAGCCTCTTTCCTGGCTGATACAGCAACCATAACATAACCATAACATAGCCATAATATAGTCATGACATAACCTTACATAATGTAACCATGATGCTGCCCCAATGTAGCCTCAATGCAGCAGTAGCCAGAGCTTTTCAGGCGAAGCTTATATATACTTACAGTTCAAAAGTAGCGTGTGGCCAAGCGGGTACCTCGTGACATGCATGTGCTGTGCTATAACCATGCATAGCCATTGTTTATAGAACATGGAGTGAGATGGCATGAGAGCATGGGGGAAGAGAGCCTGACTAGCACCATCTTGTCAATTTCCCCACACCCTCCTTTCCTCACCTCTGGCTACTTGGCACTATTGCCCAGGCTGGTGAGTCCAGCCACCCGAAGCAGGTCTCATAGTGTTCCTCTCAGATAAGACATCTAAAATAGTCAAAGGTATATAATTGAACAGTAGAACTGTGGTAATAAGAAATGGAGGGAGAGAGATATGGGGAGTTTTTGTTCAATGGATATAAAGTTACAGTTACACAAGAAGAGTAATTTCCAGAGAACTGCTGAACAACTCAGTGCCTTTAGTTATTATTATAAGTATATAATAAGTGATGGTATACTTAAAAAATTAAGAGGGTAAATCATGTTAACTGTAACACAAAAAAGGACACAAAGAAATTTTTGGAGGTGATAGATATGTTTATTACCTGGATTTTGGTGATAATAACAAAAATATATACATATTCAAACTCATCAAATTGTATACATTAATTATATGCAGCTTCTGTGTACACATTATACCTCAATAAAATGTAAAAATTAAAATTAAAAAAGAAGAATGAGAAGCCATTGAATTTGGTGTTCAAGGGTTCTTAGAAAAAGCAGTTACATAGCGAGGGCAGGCAAGCAGATTCAGTAGGATGAGTAATGAAAGGGATATAAAAGCTGTTAACATTGAGATGATCACGTATTTTAATATCAAGTGTTTTTGGAAAGTTTTGTGAATTTTCAGGTTCATTCTGTCTCTCTCTCTCTCTCAGCATTTTATATTGATGAAGATATTAACACATAATTTAGTGTATAGCTAAACTGTGATGCAAGGAAAATAGAGGAGAAGCTACTGGATCATTTATAAACCCCTTAATTCTAATTCAGTTGGTTCATGAAGCCATTTTTAACTTCTTTTAGTCTTTACAAATTGCATGTACCTGAGAATACTTGAAAGTTTTCAGTGATTCTAAATAGATCCTTAGAGAATAATGTCTGGCAGCTATTTGAGGGATAGAGGAGCAGTAGAGATTTGTGTGTTTCTCTGTGTGGGTGGGAATGCTGTGTGGAAATATTCTGATAAAAGGAAACTATAAAAGCCCCTAAGGGGGGGTTTCATTCCCCAACTCAAACTTACCCATCTGAAAGGGAATTTTTTTTAAAAAATTAGTTAATTGGAAAGAAAAGTGAGTTAATTTTAAGATTGCTAATAGACCACTGCTACTACATGGGCATCCTTTGTCATTTAATAGTATGTTCTAAAGACAGTTGACATAATAAGCAAGACTTAAGGAGAAAATGGAGAAAGAATTTAATGCATGAATCAAAAAACACTTGATGGGAAGTTAAATTGCCTAGAATTCCTCTTGGTAGCTTATTTTTCACTGATTCATGATAATTTTTTCATTCTCATCAGAAATTGCAAAATAAAAGCATGAAAGAATTTTCAAATACTGAGAAGGGTCTTTTTCTGTAAGATTTCCTACTGGTTATTTCCTGTTATTGTCTTCATTTTGCTGATGGAGAATACTAATGTGTTTGATTTAACTGTGTGCTTCTCTTGTGACAATTAAGTAAATTGTATTATCCAGCCTAGACTAATATAATAACTTTAAAATATGCTAACCATATTTGCTTCCAGTTATGAAAATGTAGTCAAATATATGCTTGCTTTGAGTCTTCATTAATTATGTCTTAGAGATACAGAGACAGGATAAGCACAGTAACTTGACATACTATAATATTTCAAAAAACTAAAAACTTGAAACTCAGAGTCCTTTATAACACAGCTTTTGATTCAATAGACTTAGAGTCTTCTAAATGTCTTAGAAGAAAAAAATGTCTTTAAATCAGGCTTATAATTTTTTATTTCAAAAAACAATCAAAACCACTTTAAAATATTCTGGGAAAAAAACTGCAAGTAAAAATAAGGGTTATTTTTTAGAACACAGTAAAAAGCAGGGTTAGCCAAAGTCATGAAACAGTGCTAGTGATCTTTTAGGAGTTTCAAGTCCATCTTTTGATTCTAGGAAAGTAGGCACTTCCCTAATACAGAGCTTCTGACTTACCTCTAATTTCCACCTTCTACTTCCCACCTTTGCCTCTTCCATTTCCTTTGTCTTTCCATGTATGGAGATAAAGTGAAAGGAGATGTGGTTGGGATTGATAAAGAAAAAATTAACAGGATTCACCTACCCTTATGTTTGTGCTCAGTTGCTCAATCATGTCAGACTCTTTGTGACCTCAGGGACTGTAGCTAACCAGGATCCTCTTTCCATGGAATTTTCCAGGCAAGAATACAGGAGCAGGTTGCCATTTCCTACTCCAGAGGATCTTCCCAACACAGGGATTGAATCCACATCTCTTGCATCATCTCCTGCTTTGGCAGGCGGATTTTTTACCATTGTGCCACCTTGGAAGACCCTCACCCCTCCCCACCCACCCAACTGCAAACTTTAGCAAAAGCAATAGATGACTCAGTTTCTTAATTTCAAGTTTTATGTCTGCCAAATATATTTTATGGTTGAGGAAATCTAAAAAGTTTATACTATCCTGAGAGGCAAGCTGTCTAAAGTATAGGAGTAATTAACATCTATAACGTTAACTTTTATAAATGGCCTCTTTCAGCTGTATCTATTTTGTATGTGGGTGTGCACATGAAAGATAATTCTACATACAATTACTTAGTGTGAGCATGCGGCTACCACATAGAGTGCCCTCTAGAGTTTTCACTTCTTATTAATTCTACTTATTTATTTTCCAATTAAGAGAGCTGCTTTTTTTGAATAATAACCAGACACATTGCAGTGTTTAGCTTTCAAACTTTTACTAATATGTAAGCTGCTGCTACTGCTAAGTCACTTCAATCGTGTCCGACTCTGTGCGATCCCATAGACAGCAGCCCATCAGGCTCCGCCGACCCTGGGATTCTCCTGGCAAGAGTACTGGAGTGGGTTGCCATTTCGTTCTCTAATGCAGGAAAGTGAAAAGTGAAAGTGAAGTCGCTCAGTCGTGTCCAACTCTTAGCAACCCCATGGACCGCAGCCTACCAGGCTCCTCTGTCCATGGGATTTTGCAGGCAAGAGTACTGGAGTTGATTGCCATTGCCTTCTCCGAATATGTAACCTATCAGTAAGCAAAAGAAAATGTACCTTATTCAGCTATATAATTCCATACCTTTTTATTTTATAAATCCTAAAAACAGTTTTATATGTATCTTACAAAAGAATCAAATAATGAGTGAATATGTTGCTAGTAAAACAGAACCGTGTACCAAGTTATGAGCAAGTGAGCACAGAAATGTAAGGCAAATCTCTAAGGAATGAATCCAGTAATAATCAGTTGATGAGCAATATAATTCCTATTCTGAGGGCACAAATACTAATACCAGCTCTGCAGCTAAATCTGATGACAATTTTCACTTCCTGTATTTAATTTACTTGCTGATTACATAGGACTTGAAGTGCAGTGATTTGAAATGTCAAAATAATGAATAAGGTATCATTTATCTAGGAACCACTCTTTTTGTGTGTGAAATTTGAACAAAATCTGTACTTTAGTTAATTATAAAACTGTATCACATATTAATTTCCTGTTGTTGTGGTTGTTGTTTTTTTTCTTTTTTCACAATATAGTATTTCTTTATATTCTCAGACTTGGATTAGAAGGTTTTTTTAAAAAAAATTACTAAGTTAATAAATTTTCTAGACTTTTAGCAACAATACTAGATGCCATATATTTTGCATGGAATTAATTTATATCAAAGTTTTGAGTGAATATAAATTAGAAATCTATCATCCTATTCATGCTAAGTCAAACAAGTGGAATTAAAATGTCATAAATTTTTTAGCTATGAAAAAATTCAAAATTTTTCTAATATATATTATATTATACATGTTATTTATATACAGATGTATACCAAAGCTTTTGTACTACACATGATAAAAACTTGAGAAAGAACACAACAAAAAGAGAGATAGAGAAGTTGGAAACATAAACTAAATGAAATGGGAGCACTGAATATGCAATAGAAAATGTGAAACAAACTAGATAAAAGTAAAAGATCATCATATAGTCCAGTTTTTTTTTTAATTTTATTTTATTTTTAAACTTTACATAATTGTATTAGTTTTGCCAAATATCAAAATGAATCCATCACAGGTATACATGTGCCCCCCATCCTGAACCCTCCTCCCTCCTCCCTCCCCATACCATCCCTCTGGGTCGTCCCAGTGCACTAGCCCCAAGCATCCAGTATCGTGCATTGAACCTGGACTGGCATCTCGTTTCATACATGATATTTTACATGTTTCAATGCCATTCTCCCAAATCTTCCCACCCTCTCCCTCTCCCACAGAGTCCAAGACACTGATGTATGGAACAGTCCAGTTGTTTTTAAACATGGCTGATCATTAGAAATACATCTGGAGCTTGAAAAAATACCTGGGCATTTGTATTTCTCAAAAAATTCCAAGATATTTCTGATATGCATCTGTATTTTAAAAAGTGATTTAGATCTTTCTATTAAATGGTAGACTTAGAATTCCATTATTTTCTGTTGACCAATCATGATACAAGGTATTAAGCAAATAATAATTGCATAATCACAGTAAGAAAAGATGTTCAACAGTTTTCACAATCAATAGCCAGACAAAAAATAAAAGATAATTATAATTGCAAGCCATAATGGAAACATGATTAACCTAACAATATAAAATAATTACATACAATTTGGGAGGTTAATAAAAGTGATGTGGTAAGTGGAAGTGCATACATGCACATGTTTTCATCTGCCCAGCCAATCTGTCTTGTGATTGGTGCATTTAATCTGTTTACATTTAAGGTAATTATTGATATGTATGATCTTATTGGAGAAGGAAATGGCAACCCACTCCAGTGTTCTTGCCTGGAGAATTCCAGGGATGGCGGAGCCCGGTGGACTGCCATCTATGGGGTCACACAGATTCGGACACGACTGAAGCGACTTAGCAGCAGCAGCATGATCTTATTAGCATTTTCTTAATTGTTTGGGTTTATTTTGTGTAGGTCTTTTCTTTATCTTGTGTTTCCTGCCTAGAGAATTTCCTTTAGCATTTGTTAAAACTTGCTTGTTGGTGCTGAATTTCCTTAACTTGTGCTTATCTGGAAAGCTTTTGATTTCTCCATCAAATCTGAATGAGAGTCTTGCTGGGTAAAGTATTATTGGTTGTAGGTTTGTCCTTTTCATCACTTTATATTGCACCATTCCCTTCTGGCTTGTAGAGTTTCTATTGAGAAATCAGCTGATAACCTTATGGGAGTTCCCTTGTATGTTATCTGTCATTTTTCCCTTGGTGCTTTTAATATTTTATGTTTAATTTTTGTCATTTTGATTACTATGTGTCTTGGTGTGTCCCTTCCTGGGTTTATTCTGACTAGGATAAACTCTGTGCTTCCTTGACTTGGTTGACTATTTCTTCTCTGATGTCAAGGAAGTTTTCAACTATTTTATCATCGCTTCAAATATTTTGGGTCCTTTCTCTCTCTCTTCTCCTTCTGGGACACCTGTAATGCAAATGTTGGTGTGTTAAAAGTTGTTCCACAGGTCTCTTAGGCTGTCTTCATTTGGTTTTTCATTCTTTTTTCTATATTTTGTTCTGCAGCAGTGATTTCCACCTTTTTGTCCTCCAGGTCATTTATCCATTCTTCTTTCGAGTGATTCTGCTATTGATTCCTTCTAGTGTATTGTTCATCTCTGTTTGTTTTTTCTTTAGTTCTCCTAGGTCTTTGATAAACATTTCTTTCATCTTCTCCATTCTGTTTCCAAGAATCTTGATCATCTTTACTATCTTTATTTTGAATTCTTTTTCTGTAAAGTTGCCCATCTCCACTTCATTTAGTTGTTTTTCTGGGATTTTACTTTGGCCCTTCAACTGGGACATAACTCTATACTTGCTCATTCTCATTAACTTTCTGTAACGTGACTTTCATTCTAGCCACTGTGGTTCTTCCTGCTTCTTTTGTCTGCCCTCTTGTGGATAAGACTAACAGGCTGGTGTAAGCTTCCTGATGGGAGGGACTGGGAAAACTGGGTCTTGCTCTGGTGGAATAAGACTCTGGTGGAACAAAATTTTAATCTAATTACCTGCTGATGAGTGGGGTTGTTCTACCTCCCTGTTGGTTGATTGGCCTGAAAAGACCCAGCTCTGGGGTCTACGGGCTCTATGGTAGGGTTATTGGCAACCTCCAAGAGAACTTACAACAATAGGCACCTTCCAGGACTATTGCTGCCAGTGCCCCTGTCTCTGCAACTAGCCACTGCCTACCCACACCCCAGAGGAAATCATCCAACACTGGCAGGTAAGTCTGGTTCAGTCTCCTGTGGAGTCACTGCTCCTTTCCCCTGGTTTTTGTGAGCACAAGATTTTATGCCTTCCAAGAGTGGAGTCTTTGTTTCCCTTAGTCCTGTGGAAGGTCTGTAATCAAACACTGATGGCCTTCAAAGTCATATTACCTGGGGATTCCTAGTCCCTTTGCTGGATCTCCAGGCTGGGAAGCCTGACGTGAGGCTCAGAATCTTTACAACATTGAGAGACATTCTTTGGTATTATTGTTTTCCAGTTTGTGAGTCACCTACCAGGTGGGTATGGGATTTGGTTTTACTGTAACTGTGTCCCTCCTACTGTCTTATTGTGGCTTTTTCTTTTTCTTTGGACTTGAAGTATCCTTTTTTTTTTTTTTTTTTTGCGGGGGGGAAGGTTCCAGTGTCCTCCTGTAGATGATTGTTTAACAACTAGTTGGAATTTTGGTGCTCTTGCACTCTTGCAGGAGGGCGATGAGCACATGTCTTTGTACTCTGCCATCTTGAACTGGAAGCCTAGAAACCACTCTTTTCTAGAAAAAAATGAGTTTATAATAGACTTTGTATTAAAACTCTGGTAAATTTTCCCTGAATATCTTTAGTTCTCAATGCACTCATATGTGAGTTCCTGGACAAGCAGTGATTACCTCCTAGTCATCCTCCATGTTCGTACAGGAACTCATATATCTTTCCATGGGAAGGGATGGACTCAAAAAATCTTAGAACCGATAACTATTCTGTTCTGCTTTCTATGGTGAATTAAATTGTTCATTACCAAGGAGCCGAGAACTTCCACTAATTTGTCCATATAATGTTCATGATATGGTGTTCAGAAATAAAAGAGAGAAACATTACTCATCTGTTTTTCTAAGGGGTAGAGGTGGAGGAAATCTAAGACAAAGAATTATCTTGTAGGCACACTATGCTGTGAATTAGCCACTTCTCCAACTCAGCAGGAAGCTTTTAGTAGACTGATTTTTTTCTGAATTGATTTTCTTTTTTTTTTTATTTTCTCATTTTTAACTATTGAGTTTAAAAAAAAAATCATTGCTGTCTTATTGTTATTTAATGTGACAGTCAGACATTGACTACTCATTCAAATTTACAGTTTGCTAACTTCCTTTTCCAGTTTTCTTGAGATATAATTGACATACAACACAGTAAAAGTTTAAGGTGTACAACATAATGGTTTGAATTGCATACATTATCAAATGATTACCACAAAAGCTTTTGTAAAAGCTCCTCACCTCAAATAGAAAAAATAGAAATAGAAAACAAATTTTCCTTGCAATGGGAGCTCTTAGGATTTACTCTCCTAACAATTTTCATTTATAACACACAGCCATGTTACATCACTTTGCTGACAAAGGTTCCTGTAGTCAAAGATTTTCCAGTAGTCATGTACAGATGTGAGAGTTGAACCATGAAGAAGGCTGGGTACTGAAGAATTGATGCTTTTGAATTGTGGTGCTGAAGAAGACTCTTGAGAGTCTCTTGGACTGCACAGAGATCAAACCAGTCAGTCCTAAAGGAAATCAACCCTGAATATCTATTGGAAGGACTGATGCTGAAGTTCCAAAATTTTGGTCACCTGATGCAAAGAGCTGACTCGTTAGAAAAGACCCTGATGCTGGAAAAGATTGAAGGCAGGAAGAGAAGGAAATGATAGAGGATGAGATGGTTGGATGGCATCACTGACTCAATGCACATGAGTTTGAGCAAGCTTTGTGAGATGGTGAAGGACAGGAAGGCCTGGCATGCTGCAGTCCAAAGAAGTTGGACATGACTGAGCAACTGAACAACAGCAACAAGATTACATCGTAGTTTTATTTTTTAATTTTTGAGGAGTCTTCATGCTGTTTTCATAGTTTCTGCCAGCACCAAATGTACATTCCCACCAACAGTACAGGAGGGTGCCCTTTTCTCCACATCCTGGCCAACAGTTGTTACTTCTTGTCTTTTTGATAACAGACATTCTGACAGATGTGAAGTGATATCTCACTGTTGTTTTGATTTGCATTTCCCTGATGATTAGTGATATTGACCATATTTTCCTGTTGGTCATCCATATATTTTCTTTGGAAAAATGTCTACTCACTGAAAAATGTCAGTTTTTCATTGGGTTGTTTGTATTTTTTATATCAAGTTCTATGAGATCTTTGTATATTTTGGATCTTAATTCCTTATCAGATACATCCTTTGCAAATAATTTGTCCCATTTCAGTAGGTGACCTTTTCATTTTATTGAGTTTCCTTCACTGTGTGAAAACATTTATTTTGATGTAGTTTCATTTGTTTATTTTTATTTGTGTTTTCCTTGATTGAGGATATATATCCAAAAAATATTGCTGAAACTGATGTCAAAGAGCAAATTACCTATGTTTTCTAGTAGAAGTTTTATGATTTCAGATATTACAGGTACATCTTTAATTTGTTTTGAGTTTTTGTATATGCTGTGAGAAAATAGTCTATTTTGATTCTTTTTGAATTAGCTGTCAAGTTTTTTCAATAGTATTTATTGGAGAAGCTGTACTTTCTCCGTTGTATATTCTTGCCTCCCTTGTCATAAATTAATTGCTCATGTAAGTGTGGATTCATTTCTGGTTCTCTACTTGGTTCTGTTCATCTATGTATTTGTGTTTGTGATAGAAACTTACTGTTGAATACTGTAACTTTGTAGTATAGTATGAAATCAGGGAGCATGACATCTCTCTTTTTTTTTTTTTTTTGTTCTATTAAAATTATTTCACCTATTCAGGGTTGTTTGTGTTTCCACACTAATTTTAGACATATTTCTAGTTCTTTAAAAAATGTCATTGGTATTTTGTTAGGGAACATGTTGAATCTCTAGATTACCTTGCAGAGTATAGTTCTTTTAACAATACTAATTCTTCCAACCCATCAACACAGAATTTCTTTCCATCTGTTTTGTCATCTTCAATTTCTTTCTTCAGTATCTTATAATTTTAGAGCACAAATCTTTTACCTCCTTAGTTAGATGTATTCCCTGGTAATTTATGCTTCTTGATGTGATTGTGAATGGGATTGTTTTCATAAGTTCTCTTTCTGATAATCCACTATTAGTGTATAGAAACACAACAGATCTCTGCATATTAATTTTCTGTCCTGAAACTTTACCAAATTCATTGATGAGTTCTAGTACTTTTTAATGGTGTCTTCTTGGACTTCCCTGGTGGCTCAGACAGTAAAGCGTCTGTCTACGATGCAGGAGACCCGGGTTTGATCCCTGGGTTGGGAAGATCCCTTGGAGAAGGAAATGGCAATCCACTCCAGTACTATTGCCTGGAAAATCCCATGGGCAGAGGAGCCTGGTAGGCTGCAGTCCATGGGGTCGCAGAGAGTCGGACACGACTGAGCGACTTCACGTTCACGTTAGGTGGCTCAGATGGTAAAGCATCTGTCTGCAATGCAGGAGACCCGGATTCAATCCCTGGGTTGGGAAGCTCCCCTGGAGAAGGAAAGGACAGCCCACTCCAGTACTCTTGCCTGGAAAATCCCATTGACAGAGGAGCCTGGTGTACTGCAGTCCATGGGGTCACAAAGAGTCAGACATGACTGAGTGACTTCACTTTCACTTTAGTATTTTCTATGTACAGTGTCATAACATCTTTAAATAGTAACAATTTTCCTTGTTCCTTTCAAATTTGGATATCTTTTATTTCTTTTTGTTATCTGATTGCTGTGGTTAGGACTTCCAATACTATGTTGAATAAAAGTGACAAAAGTGCCATTCACTGGTGAACAGAGTTGGGTCCCACAGTCTCTGGCTTCAGGGCCCTAGGAGTCCTAGGGTTAGTGCAAGTACACTGTTGATCTGGGCCAGGTCCTGGGCATTCTGGTAGATGTGGCCAGGTCCTGGAGCAACTAGGAGTTTAAGAGCTCCTAAAGCAATCAGTCTGCTGGTTGGTGAGACTGTGTCCCCACCTGGCTAGCTGTTTGGCCTGGGCCATCTCAGAACTGGGGGTGGGGGATTCCAAAATTGTGCTTACCAGCACCAGTATACTTATGGTGGAATGAACTCCCCCAAATGGCTACTGCTAGCTTCTTTGTTTCCAAGGTGAGTTTCATTTGCCGCCTGCCTCCAGGAGGATTTTCAAAATCAGAACCCAAGCTCTTTTCAAATTACTGCTTCTTCCCTGGATCTTGGAGGGTGAGATTTTGTGTGCCCTTTATGAATGGAGTCTTTTCCCCACTGCCCTCTGACTCTTTTGAATGTAAGCCCTGCTGCCCTTCAAAGTCAAACACTCTGAGGGCTCATCTTCCCAGTGCAAGACTCCTAGACTGGAGAGCCTAATGTGGGGCTCAGATCCCTCTCTCCTTGGGAGAGAATCTCTGCAATTATAGTTGTCCTCCTGTTTGTGGGTCATCTTCCCCAAGGGTATAGGTCTTCACTATACTGTGTCTTCACCCCTCTGACCCTTCTTCTTGTAATCCCTTCATTATATTTCCAGCAGTTGATCTTTTCTGCTTGTCCTCATATTGTTCTCAAGGGTAGTTGTAATTTTGGTGTGTCCATGAGAGGAGGTTAGCTCATCTTGGCCAGTCCCCATACAGTATGGGGGTACTAAATTTTGATCATAAAAGGAATACACATTCATTATAGAAAATTTTGGAACATACAATGAAAAAATTAGAAAAAAAATCATACCCCTCAGTGATATCCATTCTTGAAATGGGGGTGAGAAAGTATTTATGCCAGTGCTTTCTCTTTGCATATATACAGGATCGTTTATATGTGTCTGTACACTCGTATACACATTCCTTTTTACAAATTTGAAAGTGTACTATATTTATAGTTTATATCATGTATTTGAACATTATTTTATCACTTTTTTCTTATTAAAATGAGCACTACATGTTTATTGTAAAAATATTTAAATATAAATAAACAAATGGAAGAAAATGAGAATTATCAAAGCAAGTAAATTAGATAAAACGAAGAGCAATAAAAGTTGTCTGTAATTCCATTCAGAAATAATAATGGCAATGCCTTGGTGTAAATAGTGTCAGTATTTTTTTTTCCCCATGAAAATATATGCTTTTCCTCTTAAACAAAATTAAAATCACAGTGTACCTACATAGTAGATTTTGTCACCTTCAGTTTTTCTCTTTCCAATAGGTATGAATATTTTCTTTATTATCAACTATTCTTCTACTTCATTTTTTAGTTCTTTTATAGCATTTATTGTAAGGATAAGCCCCACATGATTTATCCAAGCCTCTATTGTTAACCATATAAACGCTTCAGATTTTTCAATTATAAACATCACAGTGATGATCATCCTTAAATTTGAACCCATCCACACTTATTTTCTTAGAATACACTGTTAGAAGTAGAATTGCCTTTTATGTCTTTTTACAATAGAGAAATTATCAAAGTAATTTTGAAAAATTTTTCAATAAAGATTTAAGGAATGAAAAATGAAATCATGGCCTTCTTTGTTTCTATAGAGGAATCAAATGAAGTTGTTCCCAATAAGGCAAGGGCTCATAAGGAAGAGAACCACCATGCAGTATCTGCAGATAATGTGGTACGTACACTTTGGGATTCTTTCCTCATTACATGATGGATTGCAAGGATTTATTTCCGGTTGGTGACAATATCAGCATTGTCAGAAAAAAGTCTTGCTTTACAAATCAAAACAGATCTGTTACCAATGCAATAGTATATCTTATAGGGTTTAATAAAGGAAATTTAAAGTGATATCATCTGTACCTCTTTTTATGTAAGAGCTTTGCAAATATGAAAACCTAATGCCTACTATATATGTGACATTTTAAGCATAACAAGTTATTTTGCTTCAACATATTCAGCAAATAGCCAATTTCTTCTCATTTGACAGATGGCAGAATTTTAAAAGTTTAGCATGAGACCATGAAAGAAGTCATTCTTAGGTCTGGAACTTGTATCCATGGATTCCTGATTCTTGTGTTCTCTGTTCAGACCATACATGTCTCCACTGTGTTTGGAAACTTTTCTTCTTTTTAGTTAAATTGGACTCAGCTAGTCATCTTAAAAATTGTAGTAATAGAGGAAAAGTAGTAGTAAAAAACTGAATAGCAAGCAGACACAGCCTACGTGTGGATTAAACTAGGTTTTGTAAAAATGTAAACATTATTGGTATATAGAGATGCTCTCAAAGTAGCTGTTTTAGCATTATCTGTTTATATTCTTACTCAATCAAGTAATTCAGAAATCAAGGTGTTATTAACCCAAAGTCAGACATAAAGGAAAATGTCATTGTGCTGTTGTTTTTGTTTTCAAATCAGTGTTTTTTGCTTTATTGTAATCTTTACAATTGGTCCATATAATGGATTTTTCTGTTACAAAATGGCTGTAACTTCAAGATTTACCCTGGCTTCCACTACGAACATTATTTATCTAACATTATAATTCTGTCACATCACTTTAATAAAACTTGAGTACATCAAATACAGTTTTGTTCTTTTTTGTTATATATAAATAATATATAACAGTGTTTTCCATATACAGAGTGTAGTTTAGGATTGTATTTTACTGATTTCAGTCCTGATTTAAGCTGATGGTTGACCTAAATATATTGAATGGGGGTATAGGAAAATAAGCTTTTATTTTGTGGCAAAGTTGTGTTTTCATTAGATAGCTAGTAATAATTGTTTTCCACAATTATTAATTGTGCCAATATTCTTAATTCCACTATTTAATAATCTCCTTTGCTCTAGATTTGAGTAATACTATTACAAATTATATGCAGTTATTTACAAATTGGAAACTTTGTTCCCCTAAAGACATGCTCATTTTCTGTCTGAATTTCTCAAGCATTGAATCTCCCTTGTGGCAGACATTTGAAAACAATGAAGTCCTGGCATGGAATGACTCACAGTCACTTAAGCATCTAATTTATAAAAAAAAAAAAAAAAAAAAAATGATTTTCAGAGACAAAACTTCATATTTTCAAAGGTTGATTTCCTCTGCCTATAGCTTTAAGTGTCCTCAATTATGGACGGCAAATCACAAAGACATACAAGACCTGTTTATATGCACAAATCTATACAGTGGCCCCTCAAGCCTTCTCCCTTGATTACTTAGCTCTTTTTGCCCAGAACCTATCCAAATAGAAAAACCTAAACAACAACATCAAAAAAGAAGATATCAAATTGGTGTTATGGTGAGAGCCAACATGAGTAAGCCCCAAGTTTTTAGTTATTATAGTAGAAAACAAAACATTAGATTCATCTCCAGGCAGCAGTACAAAGCAACTCCTTTGTAGCTGTCTTTCTGACTCAGAAGCCTGCTGGTAACAAACCCTGTTATGGTATCATATCCCCAAAGGCAATATATCAAATATAATCATTCCAAGTTTGTTTGTGATTTTTAATCACCATATCAATTTCTGGCTAGGAAATTTTATTTCAAATTCTGCCTGTGACATGTTGCTATTAATGTGATTGTTCTTAAAAGACTGCCTAGTGACTAACTCTAGCTTAGCTTTTCTCTTTTTAAATTTTCTTTTGGGTTGGCAGGGTTTAAATGTTTAAAGTGTGTGTGTGTGTGTTTTTTAACTGCATTATTCATATGCAAAAGAAAAATTTGAAGCAGATTTTGTCTTTGGGTTTTGGTTTTCTTTAAAAAGAATTCTATGATTAGAGATTTTATGGTTGTAGCTTATCAGCCATTCTTTCCACTGATGTTAAGCTGTTATGTTCATTCTTTTGACAAATATTTAATTAGTACCTACTGTTTGCAAGATACTATACAAACTATGCTGTACATCAATTCTGAAGCTAAGGGCAGTTTCTTTTTCTTGGGGATGAATTTGATCACTGCCTCCTGTACAACGTCACTAACCTCCATCCACAGTTCAATGTCCACTATGGACAGAGGTTCATGACAATGTACAGGAGGCAGGGGTCAAGACAATCCCCAAGAAAAAGAAGTGTAAAAAAGGCAAAATGGTTGTCTAGGAAGACTTACAAATAGCTGAGAAAAGAAGAGACGCTAAAGGAAAAGGAGGAAAGGAACCATATATCCATGTGAATGCAGAGTTCTGAAGAATAACAAGGAGAGATAAGAAAGCCTTCCTCAGTGATCAATGCAAAGAAATAGAGGAAAACAATAGAATGGGAAAGACTAGAGATTTTTTCAAGAAAATTACAGATACCCAAAGGATTATTTCATGCAAAGATGAGCACAATAAAGGAAAGAAATTGTATGAACCTAATGGCAACCCACTCCAGTACTCTTGCCTGGAAAATCTCATGGACGGGGAACCTGGTAGGCTACAGTCCATGGGGTCGCAAAGAGTCAAACACGACTGAGCAACTTCATTTCTTCACTTCTTCTCCAACAGAAGCAGAAGATATTAAGAAGAGGTGGTGAGAATACACAGAAGAACTATAGAAAAAACAATGTTCATGACCCAGATAACCACAATGGTGTGATCACTCACCAAAGAGCCAGACATCCTGGAATGCAAAGTCAGGTGGGCCTTAAGCATCACTATGAACAAAGCTAGTGGAGATGATGGAATTCCAGTTGAGCTATTTCAAATCCTAAAAGATGATGCTGTGAAAGTGCTGCACTCAATATGCCAGCAAATTTGGAATACTTAACAGTTGTCACAGGGCTGGAAAATGTCAGTTTTCATTCCAGTCCTAAAGAAAGACAATGCCGAAGATTGTTCAAACTACTGCACAATTGCACTCATCTCACATGCTAGCAAAGTAATACTCAAAATTCTCCAAGCCTGGCTTCAATAGTATGTGAACCGTGAACTTCCAGAACTCAAGGTGGTTTTCAAAAAGGCAGAGGAACCAGAGACCAAATTGCCAACATCCATTGGATCATCAAAAAAGCAAGAGAGTTCCAGAAAAATATCTGCTTCATTGACTATGCCAAAGCCTTTGACTGTGTGGATCACAATAAACTGTGGAAAATTCTTCAAGAGATGGGAATACTAGGCAACCTGACCCACCTCCTGAGGAATCTGTATGCAGGTCAAGAAGCAACAGTTAGAAAGGGAGATGGAACAACAAACTGGTTCCAATTTGGGAAAGGAGTACCTGAAGACTGTATATTGTCACCCTGCTTATTTAGCTTATATGCAGAGTACATCATATGAAATGCTGGGCTGGATGAAGCACAAGGTGGAATCAAGATTGCTGGGAGAAATATAAATAACCTCAGATATGCAGATAACACCACTCTTATGGCAGAAAGTGAAGAAGAACTTCTTGATGAAAGTGAAAGTGGAGAGTGAAAAAGTTGTCTTAAAGCTCAAAAAACTCAGGTCTTGGCTTCTGGTCCCATCACTTCATGGCAAATAGATGGGGAAATAATGGAAACAGTGAGAGACTTTATTTTCTTGGGCTCCAAAATCACTGCACATGGTGACTATAGCCATGAAATTAAGACACTTCTTGGAAGAAAAACTATGACCAAATTAGACAGTATATTAAAAATCAGAGACATTACTTTACTGACAAAGGTCTGTCTAGTCAAAGCTATAGTTTTTCCAGTAGTCATGTATGGATGTGACAGTTGGACTATAAAGAAAGCTAAATGCCAAAGAATTGATGCCTTTGAACTGTGGTGTCGGAGAAGACTCTTGAAAGTCCTTTAGACTGCAAGGAGGTCTTACCAGTCAGTTCTGAAGGAAATCAGTCCATCCTGAATATTCTTTGGAAGGGCTGATGCTAAAGATGATTCTCGAATATTTTGGCCACCTGATGAAAAGAATTGACTCATTGGAAAAGACCCTGATGCTGGGAAAGATTGAAGGCAGGATGAGAAGGGTACAACAGAGGAGGAGATGTTTGGATGGCATCACTGACTTGATGGACATGAATTTGAGCAAGCTCCAGGAGTTGGTAATGGACAGGGAAGCCTGGTGTGCTGCAGACCACGGGGTTGCAAATAGTTGGACATGACTGAGCAACTGAAGTGAAGGGCAGTTTAGCGTTTCTCTTGTTCTTGCTTTCTCTCTTCTCATTTACTATCCAGTGAAGGAAACAAATCACCATACTCATCACCATTACATTATAAATGTCTGCTTTCAATTATCTCACTAATGGAGTGCTGTGAATAAGTGGATATTTAAAAAAAAAAAAAACACACATTTGACTTTGCAATGCATGTCATATGTTGATATTTTGCATTACAAGTTGCAAAGAGAAATATGAAAGTGTAAAGAAGAAAGTTCTGCCAGCCGATTAAATTTTTAGACTACCTTTACAGAAAACAAATTCCCTGTTCCTGAAGGGCACTATTTAATCAAAGTTTGATTGCTTATTTTTTTAAGGATATTATGAAACTGTTTTTTTCTATTTTAAATTATATTACAATAATTTTCTATTACTAAAGGAGGTGGCTCAGACACATACTAGGTGTAAAGCTGAGGAGCCAGTCAGTTAGAATTTACTCTTGATAACCTAGACTAGAAAACCCCATTGTTAAAACTGAACATTGAATGATATGCTCTATACATTATTGAGTGCAATGGGGATAATAAGAAATATATTTATGAAAACTTCTCTACTTGTGTTACAGAAAATAGAAATTATTGATGATGAAGAAAGTGACATGATAAGTAATTCTGAAGTAGAGCAAGTGAATTCTTTCTTGGATTATAAGGTAAAAGTAATTTCAGATCCTTAATTTTTTAAGAGAAGGTATTAAAAGAGGTTGGTGATGGATAGGAAGCCTGGCATGCCGCAGCCCATGGGGTTGGAAAGATTCAGACATGACTGAGCGACTGAACTGAACTAACTGATTAAAGGAGGTAGACTTTTACAGTATCTATGTACCAGTTTTTTTCACTTCCATTTTCCATTTGATAAATTAAGCATCCTGGGGCTCTGCATTGACTCTCTCAGGCACCTGGATATCCATCATGGTGCTGGGCATTTTAATTAATGCTGGTCAGTTTAGTGGTTATGGCTTTAAGAACAATTTGCTGAGCAGCAGTAAGTACTGATGCTGCATTGCAAGATGAGGCATAGTGGTGGTTAATGTGAAATTTATGACAATACTTTTTTTAAAGCCCATGTTCATTTTAAAATGATTATAAAGGGAATATTTTTTTCTAGTGTTCCTTGCTAATTTTATCTTGAATTTCAATTTCTGAAGATTTTTTTTAATATAATAATATACCTGTTTTAGAAGTTTAAAAACAATCCCCATGACAAATACTGAATGAATATGAATACAGATGACCTTTTCTTAATGTCACTTGTTACTAAAATGAAAGGCTTACTTTGACAGCATGCCATGCATAATTTTGTTTTTTAAAAATTTTTGATGTAAGCTATCAGTCTAGATGTCAATATGTTTTTCCTAGATGTTTAATTGTTGTCTCTTTGTTAATCCA
The DNA here is from genome assembly GCF_029378745.1 of Bos indicus. Lineage (NCBI taxonomy): Eukaryota > Metazoa > Chordata > Mammalia > Artiodactyla > Bovidae > Bos > Bos indicus. Next base: position 74,037,690 of record NC_091789.1, read on the forward strand.
TGTCCTATCTTACTAGGTAACTTTGGGATCTTCTGAAATTTTGACCAAAGTTATTTTTTTCATAGAGAATAGTAATCTTAAAATGTTAACAAAAGATAACATTTAATCAGAAAGACAGCAGCTGTCATTAACCTTTTCAGTTTTACTATAATTGAAAGCTATGTAATTCAACAGATTCTGTTTTTCAACTGTTCATGACATGTCAGACTTCAAAATATTGAACCTTGTAAACACAGAAGGAAATTATTTTTTGAAATTTATTTTCTAAGTGATCCAAAAACACAATATAATCCTGTATTTAAACTATATTTTAACAAATATAATTATAAAGTTGTTGGTTTTGAAGTACAAGAGATCATTCTTATCTCTCCTTCATGGTCATATAACATTTATAAATGTCCAGTTCAGGGTTTAAATGGCTTTGCAAACCATCACTTGGCACAAGCTATGGAAACTACAGATTAGAGGACTAGGTTGCACAGCTATTAAGTGTACTCTACTCAGTACTCTCAAACAGGTCAGATAGGACTGGTCCCAGAACTCAGAGGGTTCTTTCCAGGACCTTTTTCTGCTGAGGTACCAGCTCACTTGAAAGGTTTGAAGCTGAAGACATCAGCAAGCCAGAGTATCCAGTCCAGAAATATCAGTTATCATTTTCATTGAATTCTAAAGGACATTTAAAGATTCAGTGTTTTCCATTTTGGTGAATGCTGTAGAAACAAGGGGTTTTTTGCTCCCTTATTAAGATATCTTTTATAACACATCTTCATTCTATACAAACTTTTATTTAACTCTTAAAAATTAGCACCTATATAGAAAATATGTCTCTCTATAATCATTATTCAAGATATTTCAGTTCACTTCATCAGTGAATTTTGTCACTTTAATTCTGAAATAACTATAAGTGAAACCTCATATAGCAGTTCTCATTGCTGATTTCAGTACGTTGATTTAAGATACCCTTACCAGTTTGGAAATTTGATCTTCCTTCAAAGAACATCATTTTATTCTCTTTGTTCACACATGCTAGTCTCCTTTCTTTAGGGTTCAGAATCATTTTGTTGATTTCTTGAATATATTCACCATAAGTTTCTTGAAGTCAGATACATATCTTACTCATGTATATGTTACCTGATCTAGTGCCTAAGTCATAAGGATCCAGTAACAAGTTCCTAGAATAAATTAGTTTTCTTTGGAAATATATTTAACATTATTGCTCAAGTGTTCATTTAGTATGCAAGTGTTTTATTTTTGCATTTGGAAATTACTACTATACAACCATCAATATTCAGTATTGTCATAGTGGAGTTTCTGATTGAGATATTTGCCAGGAATCCATATTACTAGGAATTCTAACTAATCTGAAATGCTTGTGAGACAAGTGAATAAGCTCAGTTTCTCAGGCATGATTAGCTATGTCATAACACTTCAGGTTTAGCTGCCATTTTAAAAACATTAATTTATTTATTTTAATTGGAGGCTAATCACTTGACAATATCGTGGTGTTTTTTTTGCCATACATCTACATGAATCAGTCATGGGTGTACATGTGTCCCACCATCCTGAACCCTCCTCCCACCTCCCACCCCACACCAGCCCTCTGGTTTGCCCAAGGGCACCAGCTTTGAGTGCCCTGCTTCATACATCAAACTTGCACTGGTCATGAATCTTGCATTTGGTCATCTATCTTGCATTTGGTCATACACGTATTTCAATGCTATACTCTCATACTGTCCCACCTTCACCATCTCCCACAGAGTCCAAAAGTCTGTGTTTTACATCTTTGTCTTTTTGCTGTCTTTCACATAGGGTCATCAATACATCTTTCTAAATTCCTTATATACAAGTTTATATACTGTATTGGTGTTTCTCTTTCTGGCTTACTTCACTCTGTATAATAGGCTCTAATTTCATCCACCTCATTAGAACTGATTCAAAAGCATTCTTTTTAATAGCTGAGTAATATTCCATTGTGTATACATACCACATTTTCTTATCCATTCATCTGCCAATAGACATCTAGGTTGCTTCCATGTCCTAGCTATTATAAACAGTGTGGCAATGAACATTGGGGGACATGTGTCTCTTCCAATTCTGGTTTCCTTGGTGTGTATGCCCAGCAGTGGGATTGCTGGGTCATATGGCAGTTCTATTTCCAGTTTTTTAAGGAATCTCCACCCTGTTCTCCATAGTGGCTGTACTAGTTTGCATTCCAAACAACATTGTAAGAGGGTTCCCTTTTCTCCTTCCTCTCCAGCATCTATTGTTTGTAGACTTTGTGATGATAGCCATTCTCAATGAGATGGTACCTCATTGTGTATTTTTTTTCTGTTTTTTTAATGTTTATTTATATACTTTTTATTTAATTGGAGGCTAATTACTTTACAATATTGTGGTGGGTTTTGCCATACATTCACATGAATCAGCCATGGGTGTTCATGTGTCCCCCATCCTGAACACCCCTCCCACCTCCCTCCCCATCCCTTCACTCAGGATCATCCCAGTGCACCAGCCCTGAGCACCCTATCTCATGCATTGAAACTGGACTGGTGATCTATTTCACATATGATAATATACATGCTTCAATGCTAATCTCTCAAATCATCCCACTCTCACCTTCTCCCACAGAGTCCAAAAGTCTGTGTCTCTTTTGCTGTCTTGCATATAGGGTCATCATTACCATCTTTCTAAATTCCATATACATGCATTAGTATACTGTTTTGCGATTTTTCTTTCTGACTTACTTCGCTCTGTGTAATAGGCTCCAGTTTTATCCACCTTATTAGAACTGATTCAAAAGCATTCTTTTTAATAGCTGAGTAATATTCCATTGTGTATATGTACCACTGCTTTCTTATCCATTCATCTGCCAATGGACATCTAGGTTGCTTCCATGTCCTGGCTATTATACACAGTGCTGCAATGAACATTAGGGTACATGTGTCTCTTTCAATTCTGGTTTCCTCCATGTGTATGTCCAGCAGTGGGATTGCTGAGTCATATGGCACTTCTATTTCCAGTTTTTTAAGGAATCTCTACAGTGTTCTCCATAGTGGCTGTACTAGTTTGCGTTTCCATCAACAGTGTAAGAGCGTTCCTTTTTCTCCACAACCTCTCCAGAATTTATTGTTTGTAGACTTTTGATATCAGCCATTCTGACTGGGGTGAGATGGTTTTGATTTGCATTTAACTGACAATGAGCTATGTTGAGCATCTTTTTGTGTGTTTGTTAGCCATCTGTATGTCTTCTCTGGAGAAATGTTTGTGTAGTTCTTTGGGTCTACTGTGTAGTTCTTTTGGGTCTAGTTTTTTGATTGGGTCTCTTATTTTTCTGGAATTGAGCTGCAGGAGCTGCTTGTATATTTTTGAGATTAATTCTTTGTCAGTTGCTTCATTTGCTAATAATTTGTCCTATTCTGAAGGCTGTCTTTTCACCTTGCTTATAGTTTCCTTCTTTTTGCAAAAACTTTTAAGTTTAATTAGGTCCCATTTATTTATTTTTGCTTTTATTTCCATTACTCTGGGAAGTGGCTCATAGAAGATCCTGCTATGATTTATGTAAGAGGGTGTTTTGCCTATGTTTACCTCTAGGAGTTTTGTAGTTTAGATCTGGTCTTACATTTAGATCTTTAATGCATTTTCAGTTTATCTTTGTGTATGGTGTTAAAAGCGTTCTAGTTTCATTTTTTACAAGTGGTTGACCAGTTTTCCTAGCACCACTTGTTGGAGAGATTGTCTTTTCTCCATTGTATATTATTGCCTCCTTTGTCAAAGATAAGGTGTCCATAGGTGTGTGGATTTATCTCTGGGCTATCTATTTTGTTCCATTGATCTATATTTCTGTCTTTGTGCCAGTACCATACTGTCTTGATGACGATAGCTTTGTAGTACAGCCTGAAGTCTTGCAGGTTGATTCTCCATTCTTCTTTCTCAAGATTGCTTTTGCTATTCAAGGTTTTTTGTATTTCCATACAAATTGTGAAATTATTTGTTCTCAGTTCAGTCACTCAGTCGTGTCCCACTCTTTGCGACCCCATGAATCACAGCACGCCAGGCCGCCCTGTCCATCACCAACTCATGGAATTCACTCAGACTCACGTCCATTGAGTCAGTGATGCCATCCAGCCATCTTGTCCTCTGTCGTCCCCTTCTCCTCCTGCCCCCAATCCCTCCCAGCATCAGAGTCTTTTCCAATGAGTCAACTCTTCACATGAGGTGGCCAAAGTACTGGAGTTTCAGCTTTAGCATCATTCCTTCCAAAGAAATCCCAGGGCTGATCTCCTTCAGAATGGACTGGTTGGATCTTGCAGTCCAAGGGACTCTCAAGACTCTTCTCCAACACTACAGTTCAAAAGCATCAATTCTGCAGTGCTCAGCCTTCTTCACAGTCCAACTCTCACATCCATACATGACCACAGGAAAAACCATTGCCTTGACTAGACGAACCTTTGTTGGCAAAGTAATGTCTCTGCTTTTGAATATGCTATCTAGGTTGGTCATAACTTTCCTTCCAAGGAGTAAGCATCTTTTAATTTCATGGCTGCAGTCACCACCTGCAATGATTTTGGAGCCCCAAAAAATAAAGTCTGACACTGTTTCCACTGTTTCCCCATCTATTTCCCATGAAGTGATGAGACCAGATGCCATGATCTTCATTTTCTGAATGTTGAGCTTTAAGCCAACTTTTTCACTCTCCACTTTCACTTTCATCAAGAGGCTTTTTAGTTGCTCTTCACTTTTTGCCATAAGGGTGGTGTCATCTGCATACTGTTGGTAGCTTAATAGGCATTGCATTGAATCGATAAATTGCTTTGGGTGGTATACTCATTTTCACTATATTGATTCTTCCAATCCATGAACATGGAATATTACTCTATTTGTGTCAGCTGTGATTTCTTTCATCAGTGTTTTATAGTTTTCTATATACAAGATTTTTATTTCTTTAGATTTATTCCTAAGTATTTTATTCTTTTCATTGTAATGGTGAATGAAATTGTTTCCTTAATTTCTTTTCTGTATTCTCATTGTTAGTGTATAGGAATGCAATGGTTTTTTGAGTGTTAGTTTTATATCCTGAAACTTTACTGTATTCATTGATTAGCTCTAGTAATTTTTTGGTGGAGTCTTTAGGGTTTTCTATGTAGAGGATCATGTCAACTGCAAACAGTGAGAGTTTTATTTCTTTTCCAGTCTGGATTCCATTTACTTCTTTTTCTTCTCTGATGGCTGTGGCTAAAATTTACAAAACTATGTTGAATAGTAGCGGTGAGAGTGGATATCCTTGTCTTGTTCCTGACTTACAGGAAACACTTTCAGTTTTTCACCATTGAGGATAATGTTTGCTGTGGGTTTATCATATATGACTTTTATTATATTGAGGTATGTTCTTTCTATGTCTGCTATCTGAAGGGATTTTATCATAAATGAATGTTGAATTTTGTCAAAGGCTTTTTCTGCATCTAATGAGATAATCATATGGTTTTTATAATTTAATTTGTTAATATGGTGTATCACATTGATTGAATTGCGATATTTAAAAATCCTTGCATCCCTGGGAAAAAGCCCACTTGGTCACAATGTATGATCTTCTTAATATGTTGTTGGATTCTGTTTGCTAGAATTTTGTTGAGGATTTTTGCATCTATGTTCATCAGTGATATTGGCCTGTAGTTTTCTTTTTTGTGTGGCATCTTTGTCCGGTTTTGGTATTAGGGTGATGGTCACCTCATAGAATGAGTTTGAAAGTTTAGCTTCCTCTGCAATTTTCTGGAGGAGTTTGAGTAGGATAGGTTTTAGCTCTTAATTAAGTTTTTGATAGAATTTAGCTGTAAAGCAATCTGGTCCTGGGCTTTTGTTTTTTGGAAGATTTCTGATTACAGTTTCAATTTCTGTGCTTGTGATGGGTCTCTTAAGATTTTCTTTTCCTTCCTGGTTCAGTTTTAGAAAGTTATACTTTCTAAGAATTTGTCCATTTCATCAAAGTTGTCCATTTTATTGGCATATAGTTGCTGATAGTAGTCTCTTATGATCCTTTGTATTTCTATGTTGTCATTGTGATTTCTCCATTTTCATTTCTAATTTTGTTGGTTACATTCTTCTCCCTTTGTTTCTTGATGAGTCTGGCTAACAGTTTGTCTATTTTATTTATCTTCTCAAAGAACCAGCTTTTAGCTTTGTTGATTTTTGCTATGGTCTCCTTTGTTCTTTTTATATTTATCTCTGCCCTAATATTTATGATTTCTTTCCTTCTACTAACCCTGGGGTTCTTCATTCTTCTTTTTCTAGTTGCTTTAGGTGTACAGTTAGGTTATTTATTTGATTTCTCTCCTGTTTCTTGATGTAGGCTTGTATTGCTATGAACCTTCCCCTTAGCACTGCTTTTACTGAATCCCAAAGGTTGTTCTGTGTTCATTTTCATTCATTTTTATGCATATTTTGATTTGTTTTTTTTATTTCTTCTGTGATTTGTTTATTATTCAGAAGTGTGTTTTTAGCTTCCATATGTTTGTATTTTTAATAGTTTTTTTTTTTCCCCCCTGTGGTTGATATCTAATCTCACTGCTTTGTGATCAGAAAAGATACTTGAGCTGATTTCAATTTTTTAATTTACCAAGGGTAGATTTATGTCCCAGGATGTGGTCTATCCTGGAGAAGGTTCCGTGTAGACTTGAGAAAAAGGTGAAATAAATTATTTCGGGGTGAAATATCCCATAGATATCAATTAGGTCTATCTGGTCCATTGTATCATTTAAAGTTTTTGTTTCCTTGCTAATTTTCTGTTTAGTTCATCTATCCATGGGTTTCAGTAGGGTATTAAAGTCTCCTATTATTATTGTGTTACTGTTAGTTTTTCCTTTCATATATGTTAGCATTTGCCTTACATACTGTGGTGCTCCTATGTTGGGTGCATATATATTTATAACTGTTATATCTTCTTCGTGGATTGATCCTTTGATCATGATGTAGTGTCCTTCTTTGTCTCTTTTCACAGGCTTTATTTCAAAGTCTATTATATCTGATATGAGTATTGCTACTCCTGCTTTCTTTGGTCTCCATTTGTGTAAAATATCTTTTTCCAGCCCTTCCACTTTCAGTCTGTATGTGTCCCTTGTTTTGAGGTGGGTCTCTTGTAGACAACATATATAGGGGTCTTGTTTTTATATCCATTCAACCGGTGTTTGTCTTTTGGTTGGGGCATTCAACCCATTTACATTTAAGGTAATTATTGATAAGTATGATCCTGTTGCCATTTACTTTGTTGTTTGGGGTTCAAGTTTATGCACACTTTCTGTGCTTCCTGTCTAGAGAAGATCCTTTAGCATTTGTTGAAGAGCTAGTTTGGGAGTGCTGAATTCTCTCAGGTTTTGATTGTCTGTAAAGCTTTTGATTTCTCCTTCATATTTGAATGAGATCATTGCTGAGTTCATGAATCTGGCTTGTAGGTTTTTCTCTTTCAACACTTTAAGTATGTCCTGACGGTCCCTTCTGCCTTGAAGAGTTTCTATTGACAGATCAGCTGTTATCTATATGGGAATCCCCTTGAGTGTGATTTGTTGTTTTTCCCTTGCTGCTTTTAATATTTGTTCTTTGTGTTTGATCTTCGTTCATTTGATTAATATGTAACTTGGGGTGTTTTGCCTTGAATTTTCCTGTTTGTGGCTCTCTGGGTTTCTTGGACTTGGGTGGGTATTTCCTTCCCCATTTTAGGGAAGTTTTCAACTATTATCTCCTCAAGTATTTTCTCATGGCCTTTCTTTTTGTCTCTTCTTCTGGGACTCCTATGATTCAAATGTTGGGGCATTTAACATTGTTCCAGAGGTCTCTGCGGTTGTCCTCATTTCTTTTAATTCTTTTTTTCTTTTTTCCCTCTGCTTCATTTATTTCCACCATTCTATCTTCCGCCTCACTTATCCTATCTTCTCCCTCAGTTACTCTACTGTTGGTTCCCTCCAGAGTACTTTTGATCTCAGTTTTTGTATTATGTGCTGGAGTCCAGCTCCAGCAACCAGGGATTCAATCTGAAGAGATGGACAGTGTCGATGGACGATGATGTAGCCTCTGACTCGAAGTACGGGACTACATGTTTATTTCAAGCTTCAGGTTATCTTTTATACTTTGACAAAAGCATTAGGTCAGAGGTTTTTAGTTTCCCCCACCCTGATTTACTGTACTTAACTTGTGATTACATTGTAACTCATGCTACATTCCTCAGTTTCTTTCTTATCTTTCTAAATCCTGTTTTCCCCTAGCATCTTAAGATCATTATCTCCTAAAAAGGCTTCTAGCTATTCTTAATTAATCCTAAACCCTAAACTCAGCAAACTTCTTTTGCCATAAACATTCCCTTCACAAACAGGTCTCAGATAATAATCCTTCCCATGGCCTCAAGCTGCGGCCTACATGCTCATCCTGGGACATTCTTTGTAAAGATCCTTGAACAAATTATTTTCTAGGCACAACTGCAAAAGGCTTTGTGCTTTCTCATGTTTCTCTAAAGCACCTTAACATTCTTTTGAGCCAACTCAACCAAAGAAAGGAAAGAACAAGTCAGAATCACAAGGCCTAACTCTTCATCCTGGGACCATACTTGAGAGATGAGGAGAGGGAGTTGGGGCCGTGCCTCCATTATGTCAGTAATGCCTAATGCAGCTCCTGACAATTATTCATTATTGGTTGACTCTTTTCTATTTCTTCTAGGTCCTTGTTAATTTTTTCTTGCATATTCTCGATCTTTGTCTCCAGATTATTTATCTGTAACTCCATTTTGTTTTCAAGATTTTGGATCATTTTTACTATCATTATTCTGAATTTTCTTTCAGATAGACTATCTCCTGCTGTTTTGTTTGGTTTGGTAGACATTTATCATGTTCCTTTACCTGCTGAATATGTCTCTATCTTTCATTTTGTTTAGATTGCTGTGTTGTGTGTCCCTTTTCAATAGCCTGGAAGTTTGTGGTTCCTCTTTATTGTGGAAGTTCTTCCCTGTTGGTGGGGTTGGATGAGTGGCTTTCAAGGTTTCCTGGTTAGGGAAGCTTGTGTCAGTGTTCTGATGGGTGGAGCTGGATCTCTTCTCTCTGTAGTGCAATGAAGTGTCCAGTAGTGAGTTTTGAGGTGTCTATGGGTTTGGTGAGACTTTTTGCCACCTGTATTTTAAGGCTCAGGATTATGTTCCTGAGTTGTTGGAGAATTAGCTTGGTATGTCTTGCTCTGAAATTTGTTTGCTCTTGGGTGGAGCTTGGTTTCAGTGTAGGTATGGAAACTTTTGGATGAGCTCTTGTTGATTAATGTTCCCTGGAGTCAGGCATTTTCTGATGTTCTCAAGTTTTGGACTTAATCCTCCTGCCTCTGGCTTTCAGTCTTGTTCTTACAGTAGCCTCAAGACCTCTCCATCCATAGTACACCAGTGATAGAACATTTAGGTTAATGGTGAAACAATTCTCCACAGTAAGGGACACCTAGAGAGGTTCAAAGAGTTACATGGAGAAAATAAGTGGGAGGAGGGAGATAGAGGTGACCAGGAGGAGAAGAGGGGGAATCAAAAGGGGAGAGAGCAATCTAGCCAGTAATCAATTCCCTATTTGCTCTTCAGAGTCTGGAACACTCTGAGAGGTTCACGGAGTTCCATAGAGAAGAGAAGAGGGAGGAAGGAGACAGAGGTGACCAGGAGGAGAGGAGGGGGAGTCAAAAGGAGAAAGACCAATTTAGCCAGTGAGCAGTTACCTAAGTGTTCTCCACAGCCTGGAACACCCAAAGAGATTCACAGAATTAAGTAGAGAAGAGAAGGGGGACAGAGGAGATAGAGGTTACCTGGGGGAGAAAAAGGAGAATCAAAAGGGGAGAGAGAAAAAAAGCCAATAATCACACTCCTATGTAAAAATGAGTATTGAAGATTGGTTTCCTAAAGGTACAAAATTGATAACAAATATCACAAAGCAAATATTAAAAATCTAGAGTAGAGTTTAAACTCTCAAAAATACAATATTTAAAAAAAATCACAAAAATTATAAAAAAATATACATATGAAATTAGCTTTAAAAATAGGGTATTTTTTTGCAAGGTAATAGTAGGTTATAAAAATGAAAATTAAAGGAGTAATAAAGAACTTAAAAATAAAAAAAAATTAAAAATGATAGTAGTAAAATATATCTAGGAATTTCTCTGGAGCTGTTGAGGGCAGTGTGGGGTCAGTTCAATTTCAGATATTTCCTTGTTCCAGCTTATACTTCTTCTCAAGGTCTATAGGCCCCTTCCAATGTAGTCAGTGCAAACTACAGGGTTTTAATTTGTTGCACCTGTCACTTCCAAAGCAGTTCCTTCTTCATTGTTTATTTTGGCTTCCCCTGTTTGCACGCCTCTTCAGTGTCTAATTTCCACCCTGACACAAGGTAGCGAAGGTGGTCATTTATTTAGGCTCACTTGTTCAATTGTGCTGCGGCGAGGGAGGAACACTGCAAACAAATATCACTGGTATGTGTGGGGCGTGCTCGCAGTGTCTGGGCCACACTGGGTTTGTCCCTGCTCATGACCTGTGTGCTTACCGGGTCTATACTGCTCAGGGTCCAGGTTGCTCTGCAGGGGAACTGCCTAAAGCGGGCCCTGGGTTGTGTGCACTTCCCGGGTTTAAGCCACCCAGGTTCAGGTTCTCGGTACTCCACAAGGGCACAGACTCGGTTGGGCCTGTGTTTTGTGCCCTTCCCAGGTCCGAACAGCTCAGGCGACCAGGTGCTTGGTGAGAGCACACTCCCCAGTAAGCGGTGAGTCTTATCACCTCCCCTATCCCAGCTGCTCAGTTTCCTGTATGTGCAGCGGGAGCGCCGTCTCAGGTGTGCTGTGTGTCTCCTCTGGGGAGCTGATCTCTGGCTGCGACCCTCCTGGTGGATGTCAAGCATCAAGGATCCCAGGAAGACTTGGTTAGCAACTGGGAGCCTGCTCGCAGTTTGGTAGAGGATGCCACCTCTGGGGTCAAGGTTGCCCCTCGCCTTCCGGCTCTGGCCTTCACCCGCCTGCCTCTCTGCCTCTGGTGGGGGATGAGCCGGTCCACTGCTGGTCCGCTGCTGGCTAGCTTTCCTCTGGTATTCACTCAATCCTTTGTTCTGTGAGTGGGCCCAGCAGTGACTTAGGTTAGAGCATTTCGTGGGAAAATTCTTTCTTTTTTTTTCCATCTCTGGCTATCCCACATTTTGGGTTGCTATCTCAACGTTAGCTCCCTCAGACTTTCCTCAGGGCATTCAGGCCTGGTCCTTACTCTAAGCAATTCAGCCCGCACCTCCCTGTTCAGCCCCCACTTGCTGGTGGGGGATGTGAGTGTCTGGGCTAGTTCACTGGGAGTTGTGGTTAGGCACATAATCTGTGGATTTTATTTATTTATTTTTTCCTCCCGGTTATGTTGCCCTCTGAGATTCTGAAACTCCCCACAGACCTGCCCATGAGAGGGTTTCCTGGTGTTTGGAAACTTCTCCTCTTTTAAGACTCCCTCCCTGGGTAAGGTCTCCATCCCTAACTCTTTTGTCTCTCTTTTTATCTTTTATATTTTGTCTTATCTCCTTTTGAAGACAATGGGCTGTCTTTCTGGGTGCCTGGTGTCCTTCACTAGCGTTCAGAAGTTGTTTTGTGGAATTTTCTCAGTGTTCAAATGATCTTTTGATGAATTTTTTGGAGAGAAAGTGGTCTCCACATCCTATTCCTCCTCCATTTTTGCACTCCTCTCATTGTGGTTTTGATTTGCATTTCTCTGATAATAAGTGATGTTGAGAATCTTTTCATGTGTTTGTTAGCCATCTGTATGTCTTTTTTGGTGAAATGTCTGTTTAGTTCTTTGGCCCATTTTTTGATTGGGTTGTTTATTTTTCTGGTATTGAGCTGCTTGTATATTTTTGAGATTAATTCTTTGTCAGTTGTTTCATTTGCTATTATTTTCTTCCATTCTTTTTTTTTCTTTTTTTAAAATTTATTTTATTTTATTTTTTAAATTTAAAATGTTGTATTGGTTTTGCCATACATCAACATGAATCCGCCACAGGTATACACGTGTTCCCCATCCTGAACCCTCCTCCCTCCTCTCTCCCCGTACCATCCCTCTGGTCATCCCAGTGCACCAGCCCCAAGCATCCAGTGTCATGCATCGAACGTGGACTGGCGACTCTTTTCATATATGATATACATGTTTAAATGCCATTCTCCCAAATCATCCCACCGTCTCCCACAGAGTCCAAAAGACTGTTCTATACATCAGAGTCTCTTTTGCTGTCTCGTATACAGGGTTATTGTTACCATATTTTTAAATTCCATATATATGCGTTAGTATACTGTATTGGTGTTTTTCTTTTTAGCTTACTTCACTCTGTATAATAGGCTCCAGTTTCATCCACCTCATTAGAACTGATTCAAATGTATTCTTTTTAATGGCTGAGTAATACTCCATTGTGTATATGTACCACTGCTTTCTTATCCATTCATCTGCTGATGGACATCTAGGTTGCTTCCGTGTCCTGGCTATTATAAACAGTGCTGCAATGAACATTGGGGTACACGTGTCTTTTTCAATTCTGGTTTCCTCAGTGTGTATGCCCAGCAGTGGGATTGCTGGGTCATAAGGCAGTTCTATTTCCAGTTTTTTAAGGAATCTCCACACTGTTCTCCAGAGTGACTGTACTAGTTTGCATTCCCAGCAACAGTGTAAGAGGGTTCCCCTTTCTCCACACCATCTCCAGCATTTATTGCTTGTAGACTTTTGGATCACAGCCATTCTGACTGGCGTGAAATGGTACCTCATAATGGTTTTGATTTGCATTTCTCTGATAATAAGTGATGTTGAGCATTCTTTTCATGTGTTTGTTAGCCATCTGTATGTCTTCTTTGGAGAAATGTCTACTTAATTCTTTGGCCCATTTTTGGATTGGGTCATTTATTTTTCTGGAATGGAGCTGTAGGAGTTGCTTGTATACTTTTGAGATTAGTTGTTTGTCAGTTGCTTCATTTGCTATTATTTTCTCCCACTCTTAAGGCTGTCTTTTCACCTTACTTATAGTTTCCTTAGTGGTGCAAAAGCTTTTAAGTTTAATTAGGACTGTGAAGAAAGCTGAGCGCTGAAGAATTGATGCTTTGGAACTGTGGTGTTCGAGAAGACTCTTGAGAGTCCCTTGGACTGCAAGGAGATCCAACCAGTCCATTCTGAAGGAGATCAGCCCTGGGATTTCTTTGGAGGGAATGATGCTAAAGCTGAAACTCCAGTACTTTGGCCACCTCATGTGAAGGGTTGACTCATTGGAAAAGACTCTGATGCTGGGAGGGATTGGGGCCAGGAGGAGAAGGGAACAACAGAGGACGAGATGGCTTGATGGCATCATCGATTCAATGGACATGAGTTTGGGTGAACTCTGGGAGTTGGTGATGGACAGGGAGGCCTGGCATGCTGTGATTCATGGGGTCACAAACAGTCGGACATGACTGAGCGACTGAACTGAACTGAACTGAGGCCCCATTTGTTTATTTTTGTTTTTATTTCCATTATTCTGGAAGGTGGATCATAGAGGATCTTGCTGTGATTTATGTCAGAGTGTTCTGCCTATGTTTTCCTCTAAGAGTTTTATAGTTTCTGGTTTTACATTTAGATCTTTAATCCATTTTGCATTTATTTTTATGTATGGTGTTAGAAAGTGTTCTAGTTTCATTTTTTACAGGTGATTGTCTAGTTTTCCCAGCACCACTTGTTAAAGAGATTGTCTTTTCTACATTGTATATTTTTGCCTCCTTTGTCAAAGAAAGATCAAAGCGCTGGTCCATATGAAACCTTGAGTGCTTCCTACAGTCATCTTGGAGAATAATTGACAATACTTAGTGGAAATACAGGGACGATTTTAATAAGAAAAATTAGCTAGGTCTTATTTTGTGAAATAAGTGACTGATGTTTATCTTACTACTTCCTCTCAAACCATTAACTTAGGCAAATCTTAAAAGGCCACACAAATCACTTCCTGAAATATAGGAAGTGTTTAATAGGCTTGCAAATCACAGCACCAAGAAGAAAATGTCTGTAATATTAAATTATCTTAAAGCTATTTATGTTTTAAAACATTACATAAATACTAAGGAAGAGGAATAGTTCGAGTAGAAATTAGAGGTCTGCATAACAAAAGATGCTTCCTGACTTCTCCAAATGTGAATTGTTTTTAAAATGTTTCTAGTGAACAGTGAGTGTAGCTCAGATAGACTTGTGCTTTCAAAGGAGACACTGGGATAATGAAGATAGATATCTTCTGTATTCAAAAAGACTTCCTGACCAGTACTTTACTAATACTGTTGTTCTGACAATAAATATTAATAAAATAAAATGTTTAGAATTAGTCAAATGTATTATGGCATGAACAAGTGAAATTTTATTATAATGCTTACCTATAATTTAGATTACTGTAGAATGCCTTTAAATAAAGAATTTAGCTTGAATCATTTGCAGATCATTCACTTGATATTAAATGATCTGAAAAGGAAGCCATTTTATTAGGGTAAATAAGTTCTAAATTGTATTGATATAACTGATGCAGTAAGCATGTCCATAGATTGAATGTGGTTAATATAACTGTATCCTCTCAATTGTAAAAGGTATGCCCATGGAATTAACAATTTTTAATATATTTTCTGCAGCTTTTTGAGCAAATGATGTTAAAGTTCCTGCTATTCTCTTTGAGACAGGTTCTCCAGTTGCAGAGGATGCTCATAGCTTATTTTCAATTATTAGCTGGCTAATAATTTTTAATAATGTTTTTGATATAATAATTTATGTATAATAAAATTCATCTTTTCATACATTTAGTTTTGACATTGGACACAATTGTGTAAACATGACCACAATGTATTATTCATCTGATGATGAACATTTGTGTTACATCTAGTTTGGGGCTATTATAAATAAAGCTGCTATGAATATTCATGTATGTCTTTTTGTAGACATGCATTTTCACATCCCTTGGGTAAATACTTAAGAGTAGGATTGCTGAGTCAAATGGTAAGAAAGGCTATATTTAATTTTATAAGAAACTGCAAGACATTTCCCAAAGTGGCTGTATGGCTTTACCCTTCCACCAACAAAATATGAGACTTTTAATTGCTCCACATTCTTCTCATCAGCACTTGCTACTGTCAATCTCTTTAACATAATCTATTGTAGTATGTTTCTGGGAATACCAGACCACCTTACCTGCCTCCTGAGAAACCTGTATGCATGTAAAGAAGCAATAGTTTATACAACAGAACATGGAACAATGGACTGGTTCAAAATTAGGAAAGGAGTATGTCAAGGATGTAATTATCACTCTGCTTATAAACTTATATGTAGACTATATCATGCAAAATACAGGGCTGAATGAAGCACAACTGGAATCAAGATTGCCAAGAGAAATAGTGCAGATGACATGTGCAAATGACACCACCCTAAAGGCAGAAAGCAAAGAGGAACTAAAAAGTCTCTTGGTGAAGGTGAAAGAGGAGACTGAAAAAGCTGGCTTAAAACTCAACATTCAAAAAACTAAGATTATGGCACCCGGTCCCATCACTTCATGGCAAATAGATTGGGAAACAAGAGAAACAGAGACAGACTTTATTTTCTTGAGCTCAAAAATTACTTAAAATGGTTGACTAAAGCCGTGAAAATAAAAGATGCTTGTTCATTAGAAGAAAAGCTATAACAATCCTAGACAGGGTATTAAAAAGCAGAGGTATCACTTTGCCAATGAAGGTCCGTTTAGTCAAAGCTTTAGTTTTTTCAGTAGTCGTGGATGGATGTGAGATTTGTACCATAAAGAAGAATGCTGAAGAATTCATGCTTTTGAACTGTGATGCTGGAGAAGACTCTTGAGAGTCCCTTGGAGAGCAAGGATATCAAACCAGTCAATCCTAAAGGAAATCAATCCTGAATATTCATTGGAAGGACTGATGCTGAATTTGAAGCTCCAATACTTTGGCCTGATGCTGGGAGATCATGATGAGAAAGATTGAAGGCAGGAGGAAAAGGGGATGACAGAGGATGAGATAGCTGGATAGCATCCCTGACTCAAAGGACATGATTTTGAGCAAACTCCAGGAGATGATGAAGGTCAGGGAAGCCTGGCATGCTGCAGTCCATGGAGTCACAATGAGTCAGACAAGACTGAGTGACTGAACATCAACAACAACAGTATGTTGGTGGTAGCATCTCTTTGTGGTTTTAATTTGCATTTCCTTTATGACAAACAATATCAAACATTTTCAAGTGTTTATTGGTCACTCTTATATCTTCTTTGATAAATTGTATGTTCAAATATTTCACCTGATTTTTATTCTGTTGGTGGTCCTATATTTGTTCTATAAGAGCTCTTTATGCATCCTGAATACAAGTCCTTTATCGTATTTGTGATTTACAAATTTTTCATCCTAATATATAGCTTGTATTTTCATTTTCTTAATAGTATCTTTTGAAAAGCAATGATGTGGGATTTCTCTTTTTTTAATGAATTCTTTAAGTTTCATGATTTTTGTGTCTTATTGAAATTTTTTTGCCTAACCCAAGGACATAGAGAGTTTTCCCTCAGTTTTCCTCTAGAAGTTTTATAGTTTTTGGTTTTACATTTAGGTCTGGTATCCACTTCTCATTATATTTTGTATATTATGTGAGTTAAGGTTTGATAATCTTTTTTGAAGGGGGTATGGATTTACAAGTTTTCAACCACTCTTTTTTGAAATGTTGAAAGATTATTCTTTGTGCATTGAATTACCTCAGCATCTTAATCAAAAGTCAACCAAATTTGCATGTGTGTGTACATATATATACACATATAATGCAATATATAATATATATTTCTGAACTCTCTATTGTGTCCATTGATCTATATGTCCACACTTTCACCAATATCACATGTTCTTAACTTCTGTAGCTTAAATAGTAAATCTATATAGAGCAATTTCATGGCCATTATCTTATTTGACCCTTATAACCCTCAATCTAGAATTGCCAATGATTACTAGTATTATATCCATTTTATTGACGAGTATATACAATCACAGGTTAATTGTCCTGCCCTAGTTTACACAATTATCAGTAGGTCTGACACTAAAATCCTCCCAAACCTAGTTTATTTTTCTTTTCCTACACAACTAGGAAAAATAGTGAAGAGAGACTGAGTTTCAAATCATTGTAAATTTCGAGATATTTTCTGAATAACAGACTCTTACATAAGGGTGGGGGGTTCAGCAAACTATTTGATAGTCTTATGAAAAATTTCAGTCCCTCTTTGTTACAGAATAATAACCTTTTTACTTCTCAGTGTTTGACTTTGTGAATGATACGTTCAGCATTACTGCATCTGCTATTGCTCTTTACTTGGGGTAAATTGGGCTCTATCTATTCTTAATCCTAATCTGAATGCTAATTAGGTTTACTGTAGGATGAGTCTTTCCAAGAAGGGAACTGCTTCTTGATTTTTCTCTTACCTGAATTTATTTGATTGGATTTTTGACCTTGCAGATTATTTTCTGTTGGTGATTTGCTTAAAAGGCAGCCTTTGAGTAATAGGATAATGTACTTCTGTGTTTTAGAATCCTTTATGCTAAACTTTTATCTTTTTATTGTCTCTATAATTTGATTGCTTTTTAAAAGTTTTATTGTGCATCAAACATGTGTAGTCCTAGGTTTGCACAGAGTAATTTATTATTTGATGCTTTCTCCTTCAGAATGAAGAAGTCAGATTCATTGAAAATGAGTTAGAGATTCAGAAGCAAAAAAATTTTAAACTTCAGACATTTGTAAGAAGCTTGATACTAGCTATAAAAGCTGACAATAAGGAACAACAACAGGTAAGCAACAGAAGAGAATAGTAAATTATAACATAAAATGTTGAAAAGTGGCAAGTCACACTTGGGTTCTTCATATTCTTTTCATTTTTATACCTCATTCCTGCTTGTCATCAAGGAAGGATTTGTTACCTCCTGACTTGTTAATATAGCTTTCTTGGGAATAAATACTCAGATTTTGTGTGCTGCTTTAGTGGAAAATCAAAATGATTAACATACTTTGTTAATTCCAAGCCAGTATCAAGTAGGCAAAACATTTAAAATTTTTAAAATATAATTATTGACTCTATTCTCTATCTTGTACATATTTTTTCATTTAATTAATTTTAAAGAAATTCTCAAAACAGTTGTAAAGATGGGGTTACACTAACTGGAGAGGCACATATTTTAGGACCTCCTGTGAATGAAAGAAGTGAGGCATTTGCCTCTCTTCTGGATTTCAGTTACCTTACAGCCCCTACTAAAGTTCACAGGTGTTTGAATACCTTCTATTTCATGATATGTTGCACATCACTAAAAAAATTGAAATTACTTTGTGAAATTCTTTGTAACCACAGTACAGCATTTACTTTTCCCAATTTAACTATAGTGTTTGATTACACTACCCCAAAGATGAAATGAAATGTCTTGTGTTTGTCACTGTGGATTTTTTTTTTTTTTTGGCAAATTCTTCCCAGATTACATTTTCTGCCTCACTTTTTCTGTTAAAATTTGTGTAATAATTTATTAATCTTGCTAAAAAGGAATATGTTAGTGTCACTCAGTCATGTCTGACTCTTTGCAACCCTGTAAACTGTGGCTTGCCAGGCTCCTCTCTCCTTGGGATTTCCCAGGCAAGAATATTGGAATGGGGTGCCATTTCCTACTCTAGGAGGTTTTCCCAACCCAGGGATCAAGCTCGGGTCTTCTGCATTGCAGGCACATTCTTTACCATCTGAGCCACCAGGGTAACCTAAAAAAAAAAAAAAAAAAAGAATATAGAATTATGTTAAATGTTATATTTAATACTAAATATGTTATATTTAATACTAAATGATACCAAATATGCCTCTGAGTTGTGGACTACCATGTTGATTCCTGATTGTCAGAGAAATTCAATGTAAGTAGTATATTACACAGGTAAGCCTTAATTAGGAAGCAGTCTCAGTGGTTTCTATTCAGCTAGAGTACAAGCATTTATTCCTTATATCCAAGCAAGATGTATGTAGCCTATTCCAGTCATTTCCAAGGAAAAAGATTAGTCTTAGCATACCAGAATTCTCCTGCTTTTCATAAGGAAAATGTCTTTATATATTTCATCAAAGTACTGAACCACAAAATTTAAGCTATAATTTACTCATGAGGCTTAATCTAGCATGTATATTATGAGTCCAGTTTCATGAATTGTGCTCTCCCCATTCTGTACACACACAGACATCCCAAGATGGTAGTTACCAGTCATATTTGACAGTTTTATTTAAGCATTTTGGTTTATTATGTGAGCTAAGCATATTCTATGGCATATTGAAAATGTATTTTTTTTTAGGAATCTAAAGTACAGATTTTAAATGAATAAGATGATAGTCTTGAATTTGTTCCCCAAAGAACTGTAATTTTTAATTACATTAATATTAAAGAAAGGAAAAGTAGAATTAGGTTCAATATGGGAGTAATTTGGAGTGTTGTCCTAGTCCTAAAAATCATGCATGGTTTGTATTTCAGAGTTGTGTGGTCAGCTTATTCACAGTTGTCTATGACTTTTTATAGCTAGGAATAGCACACAAGCTGCATTTTATTTTTTTATTCTAACCTGGCTTTATCCTTCCCCCAAAACCACTAAAAAATAAGAAAAGTACCTATTGTACATTTTACTTTTGCCCTTTTCTTCTACTTTTCCTCTGAAAAAAAGGCTGATGAACTAAGATATGGACAAAACATTGGCTGAGGGAGGGGGAAGAGATAGTTATACAAAAATTGTACTGAAAATCATAGCCTATATAATCAGCATCCAAGTACAAAATACTGATTTTTGTACTTGAGATTGAGTATAATGGATCTCCAAATACGGTCTAAAAATATAGAAGATACCAGCACAAAAGTTACCCAAGTCAGCTCATAAATTACTGATCTTTACTCTATGAAATGCTTAAAGGTTTATTTCTGGAAGGACTTGATTTTTATTCTGCCTAATAAAAGAGAATCATTGTGTCATTGGTTTCTCATTTTAGAATTCTGTTTTTCTGTTAATCTTGATTTGGGTAAGTTGAGTGAGATGAGTGGTCCACAGAGTATTTTGCCCCCATGAAGCAGTCCAGGATTTGAAAATATATGATAATGTCTGACTGAATATTAGATTATCCAAACCAATAGAGATTTAAAAAAAAATAATGTTGTCAGCACTCTACTAAGTCATTAGTTATGATCTTTCTTCCCTTGATAGTTCACTATGTGATTCTATTCTATTGGGGGAAGTGTTATAATCTCTTGGGAAGAATGGCAGTAGGTCACACTCTGACTGGTAGAGAACCTGGAGTGAAGCAAGTTCATTGTGTTCACTTTAGTCTATGAAAAAGACAGTTCTAGCAACTGACAAAATCTGAACATTTGTTCAAGGTGCCAGTGTTGCAATCCAGAAAGATATCGAAAAGGAATATTTTTAAATGGACCCCATGCATTAGTAGTGCCTCGTTCTGTCCCAGATATTAAAGTTTTCCTATTTCATACTGTACTGATTTTGGTCAGGCAACTACATTAAATGCAATGACAAAGAAATACATAGTAGTGTTCTTTGATTTGAAGGTCTCCCCACTACAATTTAAATGTCTTTAAGTCTACTCACCTATATGACTCTCCAGTAAGCTAGGCTTTGTTCATTGGAACACTTTGCCCTCTTTAATATGGCTTCTTTGCACTTGCAAAGTGAAATAAATCCAGTGATGTATTTCTCATAAACTATGATCAACCATTGTCAGCAAAGGCTTTGTTGTACTATACTGGGTTAGTGGTAAACAACTGACCTAGAAGAAAATGGTTCTGTGCCCTATTATGACAACCTAGAAACCTTAGAAAGCATGTAGTACCTTTAGATGACTGCTTTGTAAACAGTACTCTCAATTTCACCAAGAAGTTCATGAACCATTTAATAGCAGAAAATAAATAAATTTTTGTACAGACAGGAGTTAGCCTTTCCTTTTGCAGCCTGACAAAAAGTTCTAATCTTTCCTCTCTGCTCTAAAACAAAAAACTATAGGATTTACAACTGTCACTTCTTTTAATAAAGAGAATAGGAGAGTACTGTCTTATTTCAACAGTGGATTTCATGTGTTCTCTAACATGCCCTGTCTTTCTGTTCATTATTTGGGTAGAAGCAAACCTGCACTGGATCTTTTTTTTACTATTGCACCCAAAGCTAACACTACAACTAATGTTGTCTAAATATTGTCGAAATACGTTACATTATTTTTAGTATTGGGAGCAGCAAATCATTCATTTAGTTTGCCATTTCTGATGGTCAAATGCACATCAGCACTGCCAGCCAGATAAAACTTGATTATTTATTTCTCTAGTATGAATGCATGTTCTGCAACTCATGGAACAATTACACCATGGCAAAACTTAGTTCATGGCTCTTCCCTTATCTTAATTACTCCAAAAGAGAGATGAGCAATCCTCTAGAAACATCATTACACAGCCAAATTCACTGGTTCAGCAGAGCCTTTGTGAATGCTTGACCATAGCCTAAGGAAAGAAAAAAAAAAATCACTTGGACTTTTAAAATGCTAAAATTTTATCTAAAATAGAATAGCTGAACTTTTCCCCTAATTGCTTTATTATTTCTCCCACTGAAGTTCAAAATAGTCTTGTGAACTGTATTTTAGTGTGATGGACAGTATAACCGGGCAGGGGTATTTTAATAAGTTATATACAATTTTAAAGTCCTCTAGCAGTGATCACTGAACAATCAAAACTGGTATGAAAATCACTTATCTCAGACACTTCAGAGCATTTGGTTCAGAGTAGTTGCTCATTTCTCTCCTTACTCCCTGTTTGTAGGTTGCACTCTACATAATCCACACTCTCAAGATCTAATATTTTATTACTTCCTTAATAGTATATGATGAGTTTTTCTCTTAGAAAAGATGTTGTATAAAGTTCTGAGAGAGAAATGCTCCTTTCTTTAAATCTGTAAGAATAAATCAATGTGAAAGGACCACAACTATAAAGTTGGAAAAATATGTCCAAATACTAATTCAAAACAATTGATTTTTCTGACTTAGGCATTGCTGTCAGATTTACCTCCTGAATTAGAAGAGATGGATTTCAATCATGCCTCGCCGGAGCCTGATGATACCTCATTCAGTGTGTCTTCTTTATCAGAGAAAAATGCCTCAGACAGTTTGTGATTGGGGTGGGGAGGGATATATGATACAGCCTTTTGGCTACCCAACAGGTATGCATTTCAAGATAGTTGCATTGTGCTGCCCCAAAATTCTTCAGTTGGAAAAATATATTGTTGAAGCAATGTATTCTGTGAAGGATGAACCAGATATAATGGCTGTGGTGCAAAATGGTACTTATGGTACAAAAAAAAAGTTTGTAAAATTTAAAAGCATTGTTTGAGAGTTTTTTTCCAAACTGATGGAACTCTGGAGGAAAATGTATTTAATTTTGAGCAGTTTAGCTAGGAAATGCATAACGCCTAATTTCTGAAAGTTCTTTTTTGTTTGTTTGTTTTATAGATGAATCTTAGTTTTAGTAATAGCTTTGACCAGAGACACAAAAAGATATTTCAACATAGTTTATCAAGTTACTGAAGCTTGACTAGTCTTCTTTTTGTAACCATTACATCTTCCTTCCTCTCTCCTTTTCCTGTCATCCACATACACTTTTACTCAGGAAAGTAGGCTGAAAATTGAAAACAAAACATTAAAAACGTTTTAACCTAGATAAATCTTGGGGCTCATTTTTAAACTTCTGTGAAATTTCGACTTAAGTTAATGATTGAAAATTGAAGTGATTGCTAGTACACAATTGCAAAATATTGACATTCTTCCATTATTAACCCAAATATTTGGGGGGAGGAGGAAGAGCATTATGGAAAAGTAATTTAACCAACATGAAGTCAAATAAATTGTTAAATGTATAGAAACAAAATGTTGTAAAAGATTCATCTTAATGAGAACTCTTTATTGCTGCAAGTGACAAATATTGATAAGATTCACATTCTACTACTAAATTTGTATAACTAACTTAGATGAAATGTTGCACAAGTATTATAAGTTTATCACCGTCATCATAATATTTTTTCAGTTCTTAGATTTTATGAAACAGGAAGTCAAGGTAAGCCACTGAGTTTTCTTTTTTTTTAATCTAGTCACTGAGGTTTGCCACCAAGTTTAGCTCATTTCCATATGAGCCTTGCACAGAGTTATCAGCCCAAGGAAACTACCCAAAAGAATTATACCACTTTGGTTGTGAATCACAGTTCTCTGAATTTCCTGAATACTATTCTATGAGTACACTCCTAAAATGGGCATTCTACCCAGTTGTTCTATTAGTGGGTACCAGATGGCACAACACAATTTTTTGCAGACCTTCCCTTCCAGGGTACCAGACCACATTACCAAAACCTATAGAAGGGAAAATGCCAGTTTCTCCCTGTGCACACAATATCACATATTTGTGAGCTGGCAGTGTGGAACTGTATCATATGGTTAAATTGCTATCTATACTTAAAAGATCTTTGCCTGGAAAATCCCATGGATGGAGGAGCCTAATAGGCTACAGTCCATGGGGTCGCAAAGAGTCAGACACGACTGAGCGACTTCACTTTCACTTTCACTTATACTTAAAAGATTAATAAAGTAGCTAGACGGCACTTTTGACCATCAAGTTTCTATGTCAGATATTTCATAATTTGTAAGTAAAGCCAACTTTGATCTTGGAATTCAGAGATGCCAACTTATGAATACAGAAAGGCAGTCATGGATGTCTTTGACTTAAAATGCCCCTCCACCACACACAAATAAATAAGGTTCATTGATAATCTTTCACTTTGTCAGCTATTTGTCTGATTTAGTGTTGCTGCCACTCTACTATTATGGTTCTTTGTTAGCAAAAATATTTCAGTTGTTAGGTATGCTCCCTTTTAGCTGAGAGTCATATAGTTCTTTTTAAACAATGTATAGTACACCTTGTTGACAAGTCAAATTCCATTTAGAGAAAAGAGGGCTGAGTAACGGAACCTGGGATACTAAGTTTAAATTTATCAGTCACACTAATTCCCCTATGAGATAAAAAGTCCCTACTATATACAGCAAACTTAAAAAACATTTCTTAAGGTAACATGAACAAATTCAAGGCCTTCAAGTCTCTCTTAGGACTTTTTACTAGTTGTTGAGGTTATCTTTAGCCTGATTTTTTCCTGCTTCAATTTAAACCCCTTATTATTTAGTTCTTGCCACAAAGTGAAAAGAGGTGGTTCTCTCATACGTCTTTCAACGCTATGGATTAAACTTGTCACACCTCAGCAGCTAGTCAATAAATCAAAAAATATTTATTGAACTCCTACAATAGGGACACTGGATTTCTACTCCTCAGCAAGCCATAAACTTCAGAATACATTGTTTATTTTCACTTTTTCAGGAATATAAATAAAAATTATGGAAGTTTCAATTTTAATAGATTTAAAGATTTTTGCTAGATATGATTCCTGGAAGGAATCCTAGTCTACAACTTTGAGAGGAAGTGTAGATGATTCCCTTGTCCCTGTTTAAAGTTACATTAAAAAAGAAACAGCATAAATCATAACAGTACACTTAGGAATCCTTTTGTATTGACATTTGTGCTTCAGCATTTTCTGTAGCAGGAACCAAAGGAAAAAGATTGTATCCAGAAAAACAACATTGGCAGGATGAAATTATATACCATAGATTTTGAAAAACATTTCAATGTTAAATATTAAAATCTATTATGAAGAAATGTATTTTCACATGTATAGATTGGAATGTTTTGAGACAATTCAGAGCAGAAAAGTATCAGTTTATGGACTGCTTTTTGAACATCTTCATGACTGGGAGGCAAAAACAACTAGTGTTTCTTTCTTTAGGGCTTTGAAACCATAATGAAGAACAACCTGTCTGAAGCCATACTATCTCTCACAAAGGCAGAGGCAAAAAATGGAAAAAAAAAAAAAAAAAGAAGACAACTTTATTTTTTTCTGTTTACTACCCTTTGATGTCTGCTATTGGATTAGGATTGTTGTTATTTAGTTGGTAAGTCGTGTCCAACCCTTTTGCGACCCCATGGACTATAGCCCAGCAGGCTCCTCTGTCCATGGGAATTCCCAGACAATAATACTGAAGTGGGTTGCCATTTCTTTCTCCAGTGGATCCTTCTGACCCAGGAGATCTTTTCAAACCCATGTCTCCTGTATTAGAAGGTTGGTTCTTTACCAATGAACCACCAGGGAAACCCTGGCTTAGAATAGCCAATTAGTTTCTAAACAGGAAATGTGTAGCTAAGAGCAATTTTCAAAGTGTGTATTTTTAAAAAAGAACCAAAAGTAACCTTTCTCATTTCAACAAAGCTAAAATTAGTCCCAAGAAAATGAGAACTGCAGTTACCCTGGAGAATAGGAAAATTAGCACATGCAAGGAAAACATTATAAGAAAATTGGCCTTTTTATGGAACTTAGGAATATTTTGTTGTAAGATCAGTTATCAACAGCAGGACTTTTGTACTACCATTGAAATCTTGTGATAGAAATGTTATTGTTGAGGAAGAAAAGGCCACAGTCCAGTCACATCCTGTGCTCTGTATATTACAAAGACCTCAAAAGATGTCCAATAGGTAATTTCTCCAGACGGTAAAATTTATTTTAAGGCACTTTCACAGTCAGCAGTATGTAAGTTTGTATGAGAAAACATAAGTGGTATATTTAAAATAATTCTAGGCTCTAAGACTGACTTGGTTGCACCTTTTTAAGGAAGACAAAGTAATCAGCCCATTTCCAAAGAAGAGTTTCTTCATCTTGGCCTGATAGTTTATGATCATATTTTAGAAGAATTCTGAAAACTCCTTCCTTCCTCCATATTGCAGTGATAGTATACAAGGAATATTGCCTTTTTTTTTTTTTTTTACAAATATTAAATTTTCATTCCCATCCCCAAAATGCCAAATTCTGATAGATTAGCTTTTTAAGAGAGTTCTTAGTACCATTATGTCTAAATGACGAATAAAAAGGTTTATCTTTGAAGCTGGTATTATCCTTGGCAGACAGCACTGTATCATGCTCTTCACCAAGCTATGCTCTGTGGTGTTAAAATGGAGGAGGCTACTAACTTGTGAGCCTACATACCATTGCCCCAAACAAACCTTTATTAGGAACATATTTGTGGAAGGATAAAAGAATAAAATGATATTTTCATGGAAACATATTTGGATTGTTCCATTAAAGTGTACTGAGTATATATTGTTTGATATTGAAATTTTATGTTGTATTAACTTGCTAATTTCTTTTAGTATCTTGTGTCCCACTTTACTAGCACTACCTCTGAAACATACTATCATGTTAAAACCATATCAGACAGTAATGTGAACTTTTTGTAGAGTTTTTATTTAAACTTTTATAGAGGCAATAAATGATTTCCAGCTAATAGAAACATCTCTTTCTTTCAATGTTTATTTTTCTACAGATAAATTTTTCCTCCCCAAGATAAAGTTCTGATAAAAAGACTAAAAAATGAAGAGAATAATAAGGTATTTGGAGGCAGAGAAAGGAGAACATGGAGTGCTCAAATGGAAATTTGGATGATTACCTAGCTGACATGTGTATCATCCTTAACTGACTTCACATAACAGAGAATTACTTCAACACCAGTGGAATAGAATGAATATTCATTAATAGACAATAAATTTGTCCATGATAGTATATTCAAATGGTAAAGCCAGCAAGTGAATAACCACAGTTTAAACAAAGAATGCTATTTTTACAACATTCAAGTGGCAATGTTTCATTGAACTTCTAGCTCTCTTTGACACTGGTTGAATATCCTTTTAATTTGGATGAAATACACCCATACATTTTTGGTTAAAGTCTTATGCCAGTGAAAACTTTTCATGTTATCAAATGGGTGAGGGCAAGGGATGAGCTTCAAATAGCACATCAGCAGTTTTCTTTCCCAGTTGATACATTTTCAAGGATCCTTGAAGGCTCTTCAAATGACCCAAGTCTTTCTCATATCTGCAAAAACATTGGCTTAAGGTGGTGAAATCCTTTGATTTTATAAAAATGAATAGGAATCATTACAAATATATTTAAAAACAAGTCAATGGTTGAGTATGTCTATAAAATTGAATGATGTTTTTCAAACATTTTGAGACTATTTTTTGTATTTCTTGTTTATATCATACTATAAAGATAATACATGTTCATTGTAGACATTTTATAAAATACAGATAAAAGAAAAGCACGGCAAAAACTATCACAATATTGTAAAGTAATTATCCTCCAATTAAAACAAATTAATTTTTAAGAAAGAACACATGCAATTCCACCCCCTAATAATAAGCATTGTTAACATATTAGTATATCTAATTCCAGTCATTTATTCTGCATATTACATATATCCAGCAATACAGGAATTATACTGATTTTACAGTTACAAGTCCTGCTTTTTTTCTTAACAATTTATTGAAAGCATTTTCCCAGGTGACCAGGGGATTTTCTGTTTTTTAATTGATACAAGAAAAAGCAAACCTGCTACTAATGAAAATGCATTTATTCTAGAGAATTAACAAGTATCTACTTTACATAAATATTATATACTTTTTACCATAGATTTATAACAAATGATACTATTTCTTTACTTTCACGATAATAAAGTAGCTATATTTTGGATGCAAGTTATAAGGTACTTCTCCTTAATACTTCTACCTAAGTAATGTTTTTATCATCTATACTAGTAATCTGTTCTAAACCTGATCTGCCTCTTCAGAAATTTGTATGAAGGTCAGGAAGCAACAGTTAGAACTGGACACGGAACAACAGACTGGTTCCAAATAGGAAAAGGAGTTCGTCAAGGCTGTATATTGTCACCCTGTTTATTTAACTTATATGCTGAGTACAACATGAGAAATGCTGGACTGGAAGAAACACAAATTAGAATCAAGATTGCCGGGAGAAATATCAATAACCTCAGATATACAGATGACACCACCCTTATGGCAGAAAGTGAAGAGGAACTCAGAAGCCTCTTGATGAAAGTGAAAGTGGAGAGTGAAAAAGTTGGCTTAAAGCTCAACATTCAGAAAACGAAGATCATGGCATCCGGTCCCATCACTTCATGGGGAATAGATTGGGAAACAGTGGAAGCAGTGTCAGACTTTATTTTTCTGGGCTCCAAAATCACTACAGATGATGACTGCAGCCATGAAATTAAAAGACGCTTACTCCTTGGAAGGAAAGTTATGACCAACCTGGATAGCATATTCAAAAGCAGAGACATTACTTTGCCAACAAAGGTTCGTCTAGTCAAGGCTATGGTTTTTCCTGTGGTCATGTATGGATGTGAGAGTTGGACTGTGAAGAAGGCTGAGTGCCGAAGAATTGATGCTTTTGAACTGTCGTGTTGGAGAAGCCTCTTGAGAGTCCCTTGGACTGCAAGGAGATCCAACCAGTCCATTCTGAAGGAGATCAGCCCTGGGATTTCTTTGGAAGGAATGATGCTAAAGCTGAAACTCCAGTACTTTGGCCACGTCATGAGAAGAGTTGACTCATTGGAAAAGACTCTGATGCTGGGAGGGATTGGGGGCAGGAGGAGAAGGGGACGACAGAGGATGAGATGGCTGGATGGCATCACTGACTCGATGGACATGAGTCTCAGTGAACTCCGGGAGTTGGTGATGGACAGGGAGGCCTGGCATGCTGCGATTCATGGGGTCGCAAAGAGTCGGACACGACTGAGCGACTGATCTGATCTGATTCTAAACTTGAAAAATAAGATCATTTTAGGTATGAAACATCTCATATTGGGTACACCATTATGTACTTGGAGAAATAATTTTTTTTGAAGTCAGTTAGATTGTAATTCCAATTATTCTCTAAAGAATAAGACTGTTTCTTTTTATTATATTGTTCTATTTCAACCAGTTTGGGAAATTTGGAAAATGCTACCAATTCTGGATCTTTTTGTGAAATAATCAATATTTATATCTCTATTTTATCACATAATACGATGTATACAAATACAAAGACTATCATAATCAAGTACTTATTCTTGTTAGCTTAAATCAGATAGCTCAGAGTTCTGAGACACAGGTCACACGTTTGATCTCCATTCAGATGAGTCAGTTTATACAAAAGGGAATTTACATTCCCACCAACAGTGCAAGAGGGTTCCCTTTTCTCCACATCCTCTCCAGTATTTATTGTTTGTAGTTTTTTTTTTTTTTTTTTTTTTCTGATAATGGCCATTCCAATTGGTGTGAGGTGATATCTCATTGTAGTTTTGATTTGCATTTCTCTAATAATGAGCAATATTGAGCATCTTTTTATGTGCTTATTGGCCATCAGTATGTCTTCTTTGGAGAAATATCTATTTAGGCCTTCTGTCTTTTTTTTGATTGGAGTATTTGTTTTTCTGATATTGAGCTGTATGAGTTGCTTATATATTTTGGAGATTAATCCTTTGTCAGTTGCTTCACTTGCAATTATTTTTTCCCATTCTGATGGTTGTTTTTAAATCTTATTTATTGTTTCATTTGCTGTACAAAGCTTTTAAGGTAAATTAGGTCCCATTTGTTTAGTTTTGTTTTTATTTCCATTGCTCTAGGAGGTGGATCAAAGAGGAACTTTCTGTGGTTTATGTCCAAGAGTATACTGCCTATGTTGTCCTCTAAGAGTTTTATAGTTTCTGTCATTTGTGATTCCTGCCTCCTTTGTCAAAGATAACATATCCATGGGTAGATGTGTTTCTTTCTGGGCTTTCTGTCTTGTTCCATTGGTCTGTATTTCTGGTTTTGTGACAGTATCAAAATGTCTTCATGACTACAGCTTTGTAGTATAATCTAAAGTCAGGAAGGTTGATTCCAGCAGCTGTTTTTCCTTCTTAAGATTGCTTTGGCTATTCAGGGCTCCTTGATTACCCATAAATATTGTGAATCTTTTTGTTCTAGTTCTGTAAAAATGCCATTGGTAGTTTGATAGTGATTGCATTGAATTTTTACAATATTGATTCCTCCAATCCAAGAACATGATATATCTCTCCATCTGTTTGTGTCATCTGTGATTTCTTTCATCTATGTCTTATACTTTTCTGTATATACAGGTCTTTTGACTCTTTGGGTAAGTTTATAATAGGCATTTTATTATTTTTGTTGCAATGGTGAATGAGATTTTTTCCTCAATTACTTTTTCTGAGTTTTCATGGTTAGTGTATAGGAAAGTAAGGAAGTTCTGTGTATTAATTTTATATTCTGTGACTTAACTAAATTGAATGATTAATTCTAGTAATTTTATGGTGGCATCTTTAAGGCACTCTATATATAGTTTCATGTCATCTGCAAACGGTGAGAGTTTTACTTCTTTTCCAATCTGGGTTCCGTTTATTTGCTTGCTATGGTTATGACTTCCAAACGTATATTGAATAATAGTGTGAACCCTTGTATTGTTCCTGATCTTGGAAGAAATACTTTCAGTTTTTCACCATTGAGAATAATGTTTTCTGTGGGCTTGCTAGATATAGCTATATTATGGTGAGGTAGGTTCTTTCTATACTACTTTTCTGGAGAGCTTTCTATCATAAATTGCTGTTGAATTTTGTTGAAGCTTTCTCTGCATCTATTGAGATATTCATATGGTTTTTATTTTTCAATTTGTTAATATGATGTATCACATTGATTGTTTGCATATATTGAAGAATCCTGGCATCCCTGGGATAAAACCCACTTGTTCATGCTGTATGATCTTTTAATGTGTTGCTGAATTCTGTGTGCTAGAATTTTGCTAAGGATTTTTAAATCTATCAATATCACATCAGTGATATTGGCCTGTAATTTAGTGTGTGTGTGATGTCTTTGTCTGGTTTTGGTGTCAGGGTAATTGTGGTCTCAAGTGAAAGAAGAGAGTGAAAAAGTTGGCCTAAAGCTCAACATTCAGAAAACTAAGATCATGGCATCCAGTCCCTTTCTTCATGACAAATATATGGGAAAACAGTGGAAACAGTGGCTGAATTTATTTTTCTGGGCTCCAAAATCACTGCAGATGGTGATTGCAGCCATGAAATTAAAAGACGCTTACTCCTTGGAAGGAAAGTTATGACGAACTTAGACAGAAAATTAAAAAGCAGAGACATTACTTTGCCAATAAAGGTCTGTCTAGTCAAGGCTATGGTTTTTCCAGTGGTCATGTATGGATATGAGAGTTGGACTATAAAGAAAGCTGAGTGCTGAAGAATTGATGCTTTTGAACTGTGGTGTTGGAGAAGACTCTTGAGAGTCCCTTGGACTGCAAGGAGATCCAACCAGTCCATCCTAAAGGAGATCAGTCCTGGGTGTTCATTGGAGGGACTGATGTTGAAGCTGAAATTCCAATACGTTGGCCACCTTATGCAAACAGCTGACTCATTTGAGAAGACCCTGATGCTGGGAGGGATTGGGGGCCGGAGGAGAAGGGGATGACAGAGGATGAGATGGTTGGCTAGCATCACCGATGCAATGAGCCTACACAAACTCTAGGAGATGGGGAGGGAGAGGGAGGTCTGGCGTGCTGCAGTTCATGGAATTGCAAAGAGTTCGACATGACTGGGTGACAAATAACAAAAACATTGTTTCTGTTATTTCTTTTTCCTGTATTTCTGCTCTGATCTTTATGATTTCATGTCTTTCTCTAATTTTGGTAGTTTTTGTTCTCTTTCCTTAGGTATAAGGTTCAGTTCAGGTCACTCGCTCATTCGTGTCCGACCCTTTGTGACACCATGAGTTGCAGCACACCAGGCCTCCCTGTCCATCACCAACTCCAGGAGTTCACTCAGACTCATGTCCATCGTGTCAGTGAGGCCATCCAGCCATCTCATCATCTGTCATCCCCTTCTCCTCCTGCCCCCAATCCCTCCAAACATCAGAGACTTTTCCAATGAGTCAACTCTTCGCATCAGGTGGCCAAAGTATTAGAGCTTCAGCTTCAGCATCAGTCCTTCCAATGAACACCCAGGACTGATCTCCTTTAGGATGGACTGGTTGGTTCTCCTTGCAGACCAAGGGACTCTCAAGAGTCTTTTCCAACACCAGAGTTCAAAAGCATCAATTCTTTGGCGCTCAGCTTTCTTCACAGTCCAACTCTCACATTCATACATGACCACTGGAAAAACCATAGCCTTGACTAGATGGACTTTTGTTGGCAAAGCAATGTCTCTGCTTTTGAATATGCTATCTAGGTTGGTCATAACTTTCCTTCCAAGGAGTAAGCGTCTTTTAATTTCATGGCTACAATCACCATCTGCAGTGATTTTGGAGCCCCCCAAAATAAAGTCTTACACTATTTCCAATGTTTCCCCATCTATTTGGCATGAAGTGATGGGACCAGATGCCATGATCTTAGTTTTCTGAATGTTGAGCGTTAAGTTAACTTTTTCACCCTCCTCTTTCACTTTCATCAAGAGGCTTTTGAGTTCCCCTTCACTTTCTGCCATAAGGGTGGTGTCATCTGCATATCTGAGGTTATTGATATTTCTCCTGGCAATCTTGATTTCAGCTTGTGTTTCTTCCAACCCAGCGTTTCTCATGATGTACTCTCAATATAAATTAAAAAAGCAGGGTGACAATATACAGCCTTATGTACTCCTTTTCCTATTTGGAACCAGTCTGTTTTTTCATGTCCAGTTCTAACTATTGCTTTCTGACATGCATATAGATTTCTCAAGAGGCAGATCAGGTGGTCTGGTATTGTCATCTCTTGAACTTTCCATAGATTATTGTGATCCACACAGTCAAAGGCTTTGGCATAGTCAGTAAAGCAGAAGTAGTTGTTTTTCTGGAACTCTCTTGCTTTTTCGATGATCCAGCAGATGTTGGAAATTTGATCTCTGGTTCCTCTGCCTTTTCTAAAACCAGCTTGAACATCAGGAAGTTCACGGTTCACCTATTGCTGAAGCCTGGCTTGGAGAATTTTGAGCATTACTTTACTAGAGTGTGAGATGAGTGCATTGTGTGGTAGTTTGAGTGTTCTTTGGCATTGCCTTTCTTTGGGATTGGAATGAAAACTGGTATAAGATTAGGTTGTTTATTTGCTGTTTTCCTATTTCTTGGGGGTAGACTTGTGTTGTTAAAAACTTCCCTCTTAGTACTGTTTTTACTGCATCCCATAGGCTTTAAGTTGTCATGTTTTCATTGTAATTTTTCTAGGTATCATTTTATTAATATTATTTCTTTGATTTCTTCATGACCTCTTGGTTATTTAGAATCAAATTGTTTTGCCTTCAACTACTTGTGTGTTTTTTTTTTTTTTTTTTACATTTTTTTTTTCTTCCTGTGATTGATATCTGATTTTACAGCATTGTGGTAATAAAAAGCACTTCATACAATATCAATTTTCACAGGTTTACTAAGGCTTGATTTGTGACCCAGCATGTGATCTATCTTGGAGAATGTGCCATGTGGATTTGAGAAAAAGTTAAGTCTACTGCTTTTGGATGAAATGTCCTGTAAATATCAATTAGGTACTTCTGATCTGCTGAATTATTTAAGACTTGTGTTTCATTATAAATTTTCTGTCTGGATGATGTGTCCATTGATGTGAGTGGGGTGTTGCAATCCCCCACTATTATTGTGTTACAGTTGATTTCCTCTATTATAATTGTTAGCATTTACCTTTTGTATTGAGGTGCTCCTATGTTGGGATCAATAGAAGCAAGGAGAGACAAGAAAGTCTTTCTAAGTGATCAGTGCAAAGAAATAAAGGAAAACAATGGACTGGGAAAGACTACAGCACACTCCAAGAAAATTAGAGATACCAAGGGATCATTTCATGCAAAGATGGGCACAATAAAAGACAGAAACAGTATAAATCTAACAGAAGCAGAAGATACAAACAAGAGGTGGCAAGAATACACAGAAGAACTATACAAAAAAAGATATTCATGACCCAGATAACCATGATGATGTGATCACTCACCTAGAGTCAGACATCCTGGAGTGTGAAGTCAAGTGGGCCTTAGGAAGCATCACTACAAACAAAGCTAGTGGAGGTGATGAAATTCCAGTTGAGCTATTTCAGATCCTAAAAGATGCTGCTGCTAAAGTGCTGAACTCAATATGCCAGCAAATTTGGAAAACACAGCAGTGGCCACAGGACTGGAAAAGATCAGTTTTCATTCTAATCCCAATGTTAGAAAATGCCAAAGAATCTTCAAACTACTGTACAATTGCACTCATCTCACATGCTAGCAAAGTAATGCTCAAAATTCTCCAAGCTAGGCTTCAACAGCACATGAATCAAGATTTTCTGACATTCAAGCTGGATATAGAAAAGGCAGAGGAACCAGAGATCAAATTGACAACATCTGTTGGATAATATAAAAAGCAAGAGAATTCCAGGAAATAACCTACTTTTGCTTCACTGACAACATGAAAACCTTTGACTATGTGGATCACAATGAATTATGGAAAATTATTAAAGAGATCAGAATATCAGACCGCCTTATCTGCCTCCTGAGAAATCTGTATGCAGGTCAAGAAGCAAGAGTTGGAAACTGACATGGAATGATGGACTGGTTCAAAATTGGGAAACGAGTACGCCAAGGCTGTATATTGTCACCCCACTTATTTAACTTATATGCAGAGTACATCATGAGAAACGCTGGGCTGGAAGAAGCACAAGCTGGAATCAAGATCGCAGGGAGAAATATCAATAACCTCAGATAGGCAGATGACACCACCCTTACGGCATAAAGCAAAGAGGAACTAAAGAGCCTCTTGATGAAAGTGAAAGAAGAGAGTGAAAAAGCTGGCTTAAAACACAATAAAAAAAAAAAAGAAGATCATGGCTTCCAGTCCAATCACTTCATGCAAATACATGGGAAAACAATGGAAAAATTGACAGACTTTATTTTCTTGGGCTCCAAAATCACTGCACATTGCGATTGCTGCCATGAAATTAAAATACACTTGCTCCTCAGAAGAAAGGTTATGACCAACCTAGGCAGCATTTTAAAAAGAAGAGAGACATTGCTTTGCAAACAAAGTTCTGTTTAGTGAAAGCCACGGTTTTTCCAGTGGTCATGTATGGATGTGAGAGTTGAACCATAAAGAAAGCTGAGTGCCGAAGAATTCATGCTTTTGAATTGTGGTGTTGGAGAAGACACTTGAGAGTCCCATGGACTTTAAGGATGTCAATCCAGTCAATCCAAAAGAAAAAAGTCCTGAATATTCATTGGAGGGACTGATGCTGAAGCTGAAACTTCAATACTTTGGTCACCTGATGCAAAGAACTGACTCCTTGGAAAAAACCATGATGCTGGGAAAGATTGAAGGCAGGAAGAGAAGGGGGTGACAGAGGATGAGATGGTTGGATTGCATTACTGTCTCCATTGACATGAGTTTGAGCAAGCTCCAGGAGTTGGTGATGGAGAGATAAGCCTGTCATGCTGCAGTCCATGGAGTTGCAAAGAGTTGGACATGACTGAGCAACTGAACTGAACTGAACTTATGTGGGTGCATATATATTTACAATTATTATATCTTCTTTTCAGATTGATTCCTTGATCATTGTGTAGTCTCTTTCCTATCTCTTTTAATCAGTTCATTTCAGTCGCTCAGTCGTGTCCGGCTCTTTGTGACCCCATGAACTGCAGCGCGCCAGGTCTCCCTGTCCATCAACAACTCTTGGAGTTCACCCAAACTCATGTCTATTGAGTCGGTGATGCCATCCAACCATTTCATCCTCTGTTGTCCCCTTCTCCTCCTGCCCTCAATGATTCCCAGAATTAGGGTCTTTTCAAATGAGTTGGTTCTTCGCATGAGGTGGCCAGAGTATTGGAATTTCAGCTTCAGCATCAGTCCTTCTGAAAGGTTTTTGCTGAACTACAAAAGATGCCAGGATTCTTGGCCTCCAGAGGAGAAGAATTCAATCTGGGGCCAGAGACAAGGCTTGATCACTCAGAACTTTTGTGTAATAGAGTTTTATTAAAGTATAAAAGGGATAGAGAAAGCTTCAGACATCAGAAGGGAGTAGAAATGTTAACAATGGAATTATATACTTTCCAATTAGTTATTACAATTAATCAGAAGAATGTCCTGAGGTTGCAACGATCTTAATAGACCCACTCCAACAATCCACATTTTAAGATAACGGGATTAGCCAGAAGGCTCTAAGGAAGGAGAAAAATCCTTAGTACAGAGTTCAAACTGAGTTGTTACTTGCAAAATCATTAGTTCCAGGTTTAAAGATAAAAACAGTTTATGTGACTAAGACTAAAGAATGTAGAGGGAAAAAACGTTTGTCCTTTCCTCCTCCTTGAGAATTCCAGACCCCTATCTCCTTGGGGACCCCGGGACTTCTTATCAATGTACCTAGGAATTGACTCTCTCACTTCCAGTGAATACCCAGGACTGATCACCTTTAGGATGGACTGGTTGGATCTCCTTGTAGTCCAAGGGACTTTCCAGAGTCTTCACCAACACCACAGTTCAAAAGCATCAATTCTTCTGCACTCAGCTTTTGTTATAGTCCAACTCTCACATCCATACGTGACTACTGGAAAAAACATAGCCTTGACTAGATGGACCTTTGTTGAAAAAGTAATGTCTCTGCTTTTTAATATGCTATCTAAGTTGGTAACAACTTTCTTGCCGAGGAGTAAGAGTCTTTTAATTTCATGGTTGCAATCACCGTTTGAATTGATTTTGGAGCCCCCCAAAATAAAGTCAACTGCTGTTTCCATTGTTTCCCCATCTATTTCCCATTAAGTTATGGGACTGGATGCCATGATCTTATTTTATGAATGTTGAGCTTTAAGTCAACTTTTTCACTCTCCTCTTTCACTTTCATCAATAGGCTCTTTAGTTCTTCTTCACTTTCTGCCATAAGGGTGGTGTCATCTGCATATCTGAGGTTATTGATATTTTCCCCAGCAATCTTGATTCCAGCTTGTGCTTCTTCCAACCCAGCGTTTCTCATGATGTACTCTGCATATAAGTTAAAAAAAACAGGGTGACAATATACAGCCTTACGTACTCCTTTTCCTATTTGGAACCAGTCTGTTGTTTCGTGTCCAGTTCTAACTATTGCTTCCTGACCTGCATATAGGTTTCTCAGGAGGCAGGTCAGGTGGTCTGGTATTCCCATCTCTTGAAGAACTTTCCACAGTTTATTGCGATCCACACAAAGGCTTTGGCATAGTCAGTAAAGCGGAAATAGATGTTTTTCTGGAACTCTCTTGCTTTTTCCATGATCCAGCGGATGTTGGCAATTTGGTCTCTGGTTCCTCTGCCTTTTCTAAAACCAGTTTGAACATCAGGAAGTTCACGGTTCACGTATTGCTGAAGCCTGGCTTGGACAATTTTAAGCACTACTTCACTAGCGTGTGAGATGAGTGCAACTGTGCAGTAGTTTGAGCATTCTTTGGCATTGCCTTTCTTTGGGATTGGAATGAAAACTGACCTTTTCCAGTCCTGTGACAAACGCTGAGTTTTTCATATTTGCTGACATATTGAGTGCAGCACTTTAGCAGCAGCATATTTTAGGATTTTAAATAGCTCAACTGGAATTCCATCACCTCTGCTAGCTTTGTTTGTAGTGATGATTTCTAAGGCCCACTTGACTTCACATTCCAGGTTGTCTGGCTCTAGGTGAGTGATCACACCATCGTGATTATCTGGGTCATGAAGATCTTTTTTGTACAGTTTTTCTGTGTATTCTTGCCACCTCTTCTTAATATCTTCTGCTTCTGTTAGATTTATACTGTTTCTGTCCTTTATTGAGCCCATCTTTGCATGGAATGTTCCCTTGCTATCTCTAATTTTCTTGAAGAGATCTCTTAGTCTTTCCCATTCTATTGTATCCCTCTATTTCTTTACATTGATCACTGAGGAAGGCTTTCTTATCTCTTTTAATAGTCTTTTTTTTGTAGTTTATTTTATCTGATAGTATTATTGCTATTCCTGCTTTTTTTGGATTTCCACTTACATAGAACATCTCTTCCCAGCTCCTCACTTTTAGTCTGTATCTTTCCTTAGGATTTATGTGTGTCTCTTGTAGATAGGATAGCTTGTTGCTGTTGTTTTCATTCACTAAATCATGTCTGACTCCTTGTGACCCCATGGACCATAACCTGCCAGGCTTTCTGTCCATGGGATATCCCAGGCAAGAGTACTGGCATGGGTTGCCGTTTCCTTCTCCAGGTGATCTTCCTAATCTAGAACTCGAACCCACATTTCCTGCATTGGCAAGTGAATTCTGTACCACAGAGCCACCAGGGAAGCTCAGATAGTGTATATTAGGATCTTGATTTTGTATCCATTCAACCAGTCTGTGTCTTTTGTTGGAGCATTTAAACCATTTACATTTTAGGTAATTATTGATATGTCTGATCACCTTACCTTTTACTTTATTATTTTTGGGGATTTTTTGATAGGTCTTTTCTTTCTCTTGTAATTCTTATCTAGAGAAGTTTCTTTGAGATTTGTTTTAAAGCTGGTTTGAAGTGAAGTGAAGTGAAGTCGCTCAGTTGTGTCCGACTCTTTGTGACCCCATGGACTGTAGCCTACCAGGCTCTTTCATCTATGGGATTTTCCAGGCAAGATTACTGAAGTGGGTTGCCATTTCCTTCTCCAGGAGATCTTCCCAACCCAAGGATTGAACCCGGGTCTCCCGCATTATAGGCAGATGCTTTACTATCTGAGCCAGCAGGGAAGTGAGCTTAAAGCTGGTTTGATGGTGCTTAATTTTCTTACCTTTTGCTTATGTATAAAGCTTTTGATTTCTCCACTGAATTTGAATGAGATCTTTGTTTGGTAGAGTAATCTTGATTGTAGGTTTTTTTTTTCCTTTCATCACTTTAAGTATATCCTACCATTCCTTCTTGGCCTGTGGAGTTTCAGCTGAAAGGTCAACTGTTAAACTTATAGGGATCCCCTTGCATGCTATTTGTTGCTTTTTCCTTGCTTCTTTTCATACATGTTCTTCGTGTTTATTTTTTGTTGGTTCAACTAGTACATGTCTTGTCATGTTTCTCTTTTGGTTTATTATGTATGGCAATATGGGCTTCATGGATTTGGATGGATATTTCCTTTCCCACGTTAGTGATATTTTTTACTATAATCTTCTCAAAGATTTCCTCATACCTTTTCTTTTTCTCTTTTTCTTCTGTGATCCCTAAAATTCAAATATTGGTATGCTTAGTGACCCAGAGATCTCTGACGCTGTCCTCATTTTTTTCTTGCTTTTTATTTATTCTGCTCTGCTTCAGTTATTTGCACCATTCTATCTTCCATTCTTTTGCCTCAGCTATTCTGCTACTGGTTCCCTCTATTGTATTTTTTTATTTCAGTTATTGTGTTGTTCATTGCTGAATGTCTATTTTTTATTTCTTCTAAGTCCTTGTTAAACACTTCTTTTATCTTCTCAGTCTCTGCCTCCTTTCTATTTATCTGTACCTGTATTATTTTGGATCATCTTTACTGTCATTACTCTGAATTTTTTTTTTTTTCTTCCCCAGGTAGACTGCTTATCCCCTCTACATTTGTTTGTTCTGGTGTGTTTTTACTTGGCTCCTTTATCTGTTGTATGCTTCTCTTCTTATTCATTTTGTTTTTGTTTGTTTTTCTTTTTTTTAATTTTATTTTATTTTTAAACTTTACAATATTGTATTAGTTTTGCCAAATATCAAAATGAATCCACCACAGGTATACCCACGTTCCCCATCCTGAACCCACCTCCCTCCTCCCTCCCCTACGCTCCCTCTGGGTCGTCCCAGTGCACCAACCCCAAGCATCCAGTACCGTGCATCGAACCTGGACTGGCGACTCATTTCATACATGATATTATACATGCTTCAATGCTATTCTCCCAAATCTCCCCACCCTCTCACTCTCCCACAGAGTCCATAAGACTGATCTATACATCGGTGTCTCTTTTGCTGTCTCGTACACAGGGTTATTGTTACCATCTTTCTAAATTCCATATATATGTGTTAGTATACTGTATTGGTGTTTTTCTTTCTGGCTTACTTCACTCTGTATAATAGGTTCCAGTTTCATCCACCTCATTAGAACTGATTCAAATGTATTCTTTTTAATGGCTGAGTAATACTCCATTGTGTATATGTACCATAGCTTTCTTATCCATTCATTACTGTGTTTAGGGTCTCCTTTGTGCAGGCTAAAGATCATATTTCATCTGAAGTTGTTAAGTCTGCCCCCAGTGGGTGGATTTGGATCAGTGGCTTGTAAAGGTTTCCTGGTGGGGTGGATTTGTGTCTGTGTTCTGTTGGGTGGAGCTGAATCTTGTCTCTCAGTGCTGCATCCAATGGCATGTTTTGGCATATCTGTGAACTTAGTATTGTCGAGACCAGCTCGACAAGCAGGGTTTCCAAAAGCACGATACGGTGAGAGAATGAGAAACGAGACACAAGAATTCAGAGTAAAGCAAGGATCAGGGGACCAACACCACTCCAAGGTGAAGGTGCCAAAACTAACTCCAAGCCAGCTTTATTATACGTTCAGCCGTGAATGAAAGAATATGCTAGGAGTTAAACTCTAACTCATGTGGCCTTCAGGGCCAAAGAACAAAATGATCATTAACCACTGAGTAATTAGGAAACAGTAATCAATAACAAATCAGTAACTAAGACTAATATTCTTATCTATAGATTTTCCACCAGATACGTAAAACATGTGACTCTGAGACACCAGTTGAGAAACAGTCTAGGGTCGGTTTTCAGACCCCAGGATCATATCTTGTTTTCAAGATTATGAACTGTTCCCTCTGGACTTGTTCCAAGAGTCTCATGCCTTATAGCATCCAGTTTATCAATAATTATAAATTTCTCTTGTGGCCCTTGCTGGGGCCTGCTTTTCTTTTATTCTTCCTGTCCCCTACAAGTATGACTTTGGGTCACCTGTCTGCTAATGGGTAGAGTTATGTTCCTGTTTTGTTAATTGGTGTGAGGCATCTGGCACTGGAGCTTTCTGGCTGTTGGATGGGGCCAGGTCTTGTTGAGATGAAGGCCTTTGGGAGAGCTCTCTCTCTGATTAGTGTTTGCTGGAGCACCAAGACTCTACAAGCCACACAGCACAGAAAAAAAAAGAGAAAGAAAGAAAGAAAATTAAACAAGCATACAAACAAAAAATGGATAGACCAAATCCCAAGACAAATGGTAAAAGCAGCACTAAACAGACAAGAATACCCTAAGAATCTCAGTCACAAAAAGGAAAGGAGCGGGAAAAAGAGAAAAAATAATAAAAATGAACAACAACAACAACAAAAAAAGAGAGAGCAATCAAACCAGTAATCAAACCCATAAATGGAATGAATATTATAAACTATACTAGCAAAAATACTAAACCAAAACCATGGAGGGAAATGCAATACAACAAAAAGTACTGTAGAAATAGGAAAAAAATAAAATAATTTTAAATAAAAGCATTAAAACAAAGAAAAGTAAGTTTAAAAATAAAAGAATATTTTAAAAGAACAGTATGAAAAAGAAAAAAAGACAAAAATATATAGATAGAGTGGTTGAAACCCACTCCAGTATTCTTGCCTGGAAAATCCCATGGACAGAGGAGCCTGGTGGGCTACAGTCCATGGGTTCACAAAGAGTCAGACATGACTGAGCGACTTCACTCACTCAGCTATCCTCATCACACAGTGAGCTGCAGCCAATCTGCCTACTCAGGAAGTCCTCCAATATTTCTAGGATGGTCTCTGCACTTGCTGTCGCCACTGTGGTGTCAATCTAGACTCAGACATGGCCTTACTCAAGCTTGTTTTATAGTGATAGTGGTAGTTACTCAGTCGTGTCAGACTCTTTGTGACCCCATGAACTGTAGCCCACCATGCTCCTCTGTCCATGGGATTTCCTAGGCAAGAATACTGGAGTGGATAGCCATTTCCTTCTCCAGGGGATTTTCCTGACCCAGGGATCAAACCCCAGTCTTCTGCATTGTAGGTGGATTCTTCACCACCCAAGCTACCAGGGAAGCCCAGTTTATATTATGCTTACTTCCAAAATCCACAATTGCCCCCAAAGTCCACAGCCTCAAGCTACTTGTGGGGATTTAATCTGCTGCTCCTGTGGCTGCATGAGAGAATTCCCTTCCTCTTCCTTGGTCACACAACCCCTGGTGCTCATCTTTGGTTTTGGCCTCACCTCTGTAGACTGCCTTCTGGTGGCATCTGTTACCCAACCACTGAAAAGGAGAGAAAGCAGCAGCTTATTAGTGCTCACTTGTTCAGATGGGCAGGAAAGCGGGAGGGATATGGCAAACACAACTGGAATGTGTGAAGAGTGCCTGCAGTGGCAGAGGCCTGGGGGAAGTTGCTACAGGCTGAAGCAAGTGTGCTCTCCCAGGAGAACGGGCCCAAAGTCATGTGTCTCTCAGCAGTGCTAAACTGCATCAGCTCCCAGGAAAAGTATGAGCAGTCACCTTTCCTTGCTCACAGCTTGGTGGTATCTGTAACCTCTGAAGTCAGGACCATAGCAGCGTCTTGTCTCCTGCCTATGGCACTCATGCAGGCTTTGGCAGCAGCCAACCTGCCCACCTTTGGAATCACAGACTGCAGCTGTGGCCTGTCTTGCCTCTAGCACTTGCTAAGGTCTGCTGTCTGCCATCTGCAAGCAAGCCACAGAGTTAGAGGGTCCCCTCAGCAATGATCTCTTGCCTCTCTGACTGGCCCAAACTTTTCTCTGGACTCCATCAGCTGTGTCAAACTAGTCCCTTAAGAGTATCTTCATGGCAGCAACCCTAGTCCTCTCCCTGGCCTCTGACCTCTGAAGCTTGAGCCTCAGTACCCAGCCCTAACTTGCTACAGTTGGTGTGTAAACATGCATCTCAGGCTGGGAAGTGCTGGTTGTTACTGATATCTGTAGTGAATTCTCTGTTTTGCCTTTCATTCACCTGTTGCTGTGCTCCACTTTGAAGTTTTGAAGTTCTCCCTGTCCCTGCCCTTGAGGGTGTTTCCACGTATGTTGAAACTTTTCCTCCTTCACAGCTCCCTCCAGAGGCACAGGTCTCTTCTCAATTCCTCTGTCCTTTTTTTCCTATATCTTTTGCCCTACCCTATTATGTAGAGATTAACATACATTTTTGGAAGTCTGAGGTCTTCTTCCAATGTTCAGTAGGCGTTCTGTAAGAGCTGTTCCACATGCAGATGTATTTTTTGTGTATTTGTGGGGAAGAAGATA
Source organism: Bos indicus (assembly GCF_029378745.1). Taxonomy (NCBI): domain Eukaryota; kingdom Metazoa; phylum Chordata; class Mammalia; order Artiodactyla; family Bovidae; genus Bos; species Bos indicus. The sequence goes on from NC_091789.1 coordinate 74,080,892, forward strand.
ATTTCCATGTCTTAGTCTGCCATCTTGAACAGTCCCTCTTGAAGCTGTAAATTCTTTAAGCCTCAAATAAAATGGGAATAATACCTGCCCTGATTGCCTCTCACAGTGGCTTTGAGAATTATGAACTAGTTTTAAAAGCATTTTGCAACTTACAAAGCAATACAGAAAAAAAATATTAACATTTATTAATACTCACTGATTGCCTATATATTCAACACTGTAATAAGCTTGGGAGTGGGCATATGGAAAGCAGTATTTTCACTGACTTCCAGGAGCTTGTCATATTTTTAAAAATTAGGCTTAAACAGTTAAAAGGTAACATACAAGACAACATAAAATTGAGTGTTAAATATTATGGTGTAGTTACTCAGGGATTTGTGAGGAGTTGTTTGGAGGGGACCTAAATAAGGAGCGGAACTCCCTGATAGCTTAGTTGAATCTGCCTGCAATACAAGAAAAGACCCCGGTTCGATTCCTGGGTAGGGAAGATCCACTGGAGATGAGATAGGCTACCCACTCCAGTATTCTGGCCTGGAGAATTCCATGGACTCTATAGTCCATGGGGTAGCAAAGAGTCAGACATGACTGAACAACTTTCACTTTCACTTTCAAATAAGGGGCAGTTGTCAAAAGAAGCTTTGCGCAAAAGGGTAGGTTTGAGTTGATTGTATCCAGCCAAGAATTCATCCCTCATGGCCACCAAAAGATTATGTGGGGGAAAAAATGTGATTTGTCTTCATAGGTTTAAAGATAGCTCCCAAATATTTTCCTAACTTTCCTTAAGGCATAGGTTATTACATATCTGTCTCTTGAGAACTTATTCAATTCCAGCTTGAACATTTTTATATTTTCTGTCTTCATTCACATTATTAATATTGAATCCATATTATTGCCAGGAATTGTGTTGGCTTCTAGGTTCTATGACCTCCTGAAGCAAGTGTAATTAATTTATTGTCCTCTGTGTACATTCATACAATGTTAGGCCTGAAGATCTTAAAGTTGTGTTGTTAGTCACTCAGTTGTGTCCAACTCTTTGTGAACCCGTTGACTATAGCCTGCCAGGCCCCTCCATCCACTGGATTTTCCAGGCAAGAATACTGGAGTGTGTTGCCAGTTCCTTCTCCAGGAGACCTTCCAGACCCAGGGATTGAACCCAGGTCTCCTGCATTGCAGCAGATGCTTTACCATCTGAGCTACCAGGGAAGCCTGACTTTAAAGACCTTAAAGTTTCTCTTGATCAAATCCCTCATTGTAAAAAGAAGGAAAATTGGGCTCATAGAGATGACATCACTTACCCAAGATCTCACAGATGATAAAAGGCAAAGCCAGGATTAGATCCTAGGTCTCTCCTACCCAGATCACTGTGTTTTTCATCATACTAGATTATAGAATAGTACCTTATCTTACTGATTCTAAACTATCTCTTTAAGACAATGGTTCTCAAACTTAAAACTATATATGAATCATTGGAGAGGGAGTTTAAAATACAATTTCTTAATCCTCATATACAGAGGTTCTAGAAACTTAAGACATGGACTTTGCTTTGTTTGAGGTTTTATTGCTTGCTTTCTTGCTTTTTTACTTTTTCTTAACCTTGTGATTTACCCACGTGATTGTGATGTACTTACACACTTGGAGAAACTTTATTTTAAGCTTTAAGTAGTGACTATAAAACCCACTCCAGTGTCCTTGCCTGGAGAATCCCAGGGACGGGGGAGCCTGGTGGGCTGCCGTCTATGGGGTCACACAGAGTTGGACACGACTGAAGCAACTTAGCAGCATACATAGTTTCATTTTTCTATGATTTGCTGTTACTCATTAATAATCTTCATAACTTTAAGGATTTCATTGATCTGTATCAGTCTTGTTCTTTGCAGATATAAAAGCCTACACTTTAAGTTCTTTTCTTACATTGAAGTCTTATAGCCTTGAATTTTTTAGTTCCTTCATCATAGACTGAGTCAGTTGTTCATGAATCAATATCTGTCTGAGGCTTGCAGAAAATTAGAAATGATTCAGTGTTAGAACAGAACTGGTGCCTAGTGCAGACCCTAAAACCACGTCTTAATGACAATAGATTTAGGGTTCTAAGGAAGAGGAAGGCCTCTGAGGTCACATTAAAAGTCTATCTAAGGCAACACACATACACACACATAACAATCCATAAATTAGAGTGCCACTAACTAATGAATCAAATTCTAGGAAAATAATTGGGTCACCTGTTGCTGGTAGGTGGGATAAGTATATGTGAAAATATCATTAATGTTGGTGTCTCTGTCTCTCTCTCTTTGGAGCTTTTTTTTTTTTACCACCTCTTTCTTGACTCTATGAGTGTCAAGAGGCATGGTCCACTGATACCTGCTGACCTCCTCTCAGGCACATCGTTTCAGTATATTATACTATGCAGCCAGTTGGTGGCTGATCTGATTGATTTGGGCTCAGGAAAAAGACACCTGTTAAGTTTCCAGTTTAAACTTGTTTTCTAATCAGTTTTACACTAATCTTAGCACTAGGTTTTTACAAACCCAGTAAATAATACAAACATACTTCACTTTCTCATTTACTATTGTTTCTCATATGATTTTTCCTTCAGTGACCTCAAGGTGGGGAAAGGGTCTGGCGATTGTTGTGGTGGAGTTTGGATATTGTTGAGTCTCCATAGCACTCCAAAGCTTAACAGTAGCAGCTAAGTAAAGACTGAATATCATTGAACTTATTTTTTTATGAGAGTAGTAAGTTGTCCAAAGTCTAAGAGTTACATAAGAACTCAGGAGCCAGTATAGAACCCAGCAGTCTTGTGTTCACTGTCTTAAACACTTTGTACAAAGCAATTACACATGCTAAGTGGTTATTTGAGGTTCCCTATTCCCACAGTCAGTAGTACTGGTGGTTTTTGTTATTATTTCTTTCACTTACCAGAAACAAAATGGAATCACAACACACAATATTTAGAAAACCGACATTCTCACATTTTATCTTAAGGGCTGGAAGACTTTTTTAAATTAAAAATAACAGTATAATTGCTGATAATAATCATGATAATGTGAACAATAACAAAAAAGGAACCCACCTGTGAGTTATTTCAATTCACATATGGATTTTATTCTTTTTAAAGTTATTTTTAATTAAAGGATAAATGCTTTACAGAATTGTGTTGGTTTCTGCCAAATATCAATATGCATCAAACATAGATATAAATATGTCTCATCCCTCTTGAACCTTTCTTCCCATCCCACCCCTCTAAACTGTTACAGAGCCCAGGTTTGGGTTCCCGGAGTCATACAGCAAAGTTCCATTGACTATTTGTTTTACATATAGTAATGTAAGTTTCTATGTAACTCCCTCCATACATCCCACCCTTTCCCTCCTCCCCCTGCCACGTGTGCATAAGTCTGTTCTCTATGTCTGTGTCTCCATTGCTGCCCTGAAACTAATTTCACCAGTACCATCTTTCTAGATTCCATATATATGCATTAGTATATGATATTTGTTTTTCTCTTTTTTACTTACTTCACTCTGTAAGATAAACTCTAGACCACCTCATTAAATGTGACTTAAATGCTTTCCTTTTTGTGGCTGAGTAATATTCCATGGTATATATGTGCCAGAGCTTCTTTATCCATTAATCTGTTGATGGACATCTAGGTTGCTTCCATGTTCTAGCTACTTTAAATAGTGCTACAATGAACGTTGGGATTACATGTGTCTTTTTCTTTTTCTTTTTTTTTAAGACTGTGAAAATATTTTTTATTGATTGCTTGTAAACTGTTACAATGATGTGTAAGACTACTGCATGCTCAATAGGCCCATTATCTTCTTTGAGAGATGAAGGTGGTAATAACATGAATTTGGCTAAAACATTTTTGAATGAAACCTAATCATCTCAGATGGAAGTTTTTTTTAATTAAACTTTTATAATAAAGCATTTTAATTATATACGTGAAGTTGCAAGAAAATGCAATAGCAATTAAAGGATTCCATTTAGAATGACAGAAGAAAAACTTTTTGAAATCTATTATTTACAAATTCTAGTCAGGCTATGATACAAAATGGAAGGGATATCACGATTCTTCTCAAATACGACTTGTCCCCTCCTGCAACAGCTGTTTTATATTTAAATAAAACTCGACAAAAACATGTAGCTTGTTAAAATATTTGTTTTAATTTACAATATTAGATCTAACAAGTGACATGTGAAACTGCAGATGTGGGCAGCAATTTCTGAGAAAGCAATTTAAATGGTTATGAGTAAATATAATTGCTGGCAATAGTAGTTCAGATATAATTCTACCCTTCTGTTGCTCCAAGAGTGCCACTGTTCTTGAGTAATTAAATACATATGCTAGGATTATTTTGGTTAAACTGGAAATGTAAATTGTAACATCATAAGCCGCCTGTAAACATTTGCGTTTTTATGGATTTCCAAATGATCATCAAACAAACTTGCAATGTTGATTTCTTTTTTTTTTTTTTTATTTTATTTTTAAACTTTACAATATTGTATTAGTTTTGCCAAATATCGAAATGAATCCACCACAGGTACACCCGCATTCCCCATCCTGAACCCTCCTCCCACCTCCCTCCCCTACCCTCCCTCTGGGTCGTCCCAGTGCACCAGCCCCAAACATCCAGTACCGTGCATCGAACCTGGACTGGTGACTCGTTTCATACATGATATTATACATGCTTCAATGCTATTCTCCCAAATCTCCCCACCCTCTCACTCTCCCACAGAGTCCATAAGACTGATCTATACATCGGTGTCTCTTTTGCTGTCTCATACACAGGGTTATTGTTACCATCTTTCTAAATTCCATATATATGCATTAGTATACTGTATTGGTGTTTTTCTTTCTGGCTTACTTCACTCTGTATAATAGGTTCCAGTTTCATCCATCTCATTAGAACTGATTCAAATGTATTCTTTTTAATGGCTGAGTAATACTCCAATGTGTATATGTACCAAAGCTTTCTTATCCATTCATCTGCTGATGGGCATCTAGGTTGCTTCCATGTCCTGGCTATTATAAACAGTGCTGCGATGAACATTGGGGTACACGTGTCTCTTTCCCTTCTGGTTTCCTCAGTGTGTATGCCCAGCAGTGGGATTGCTGGATCATAAGGCAGTTCTATTTCCAGTTTTTTAAAGAATCTCCACACTGTTCTCGATAGTGGCTGTACTAGTTTGCATTCCCACCAATAGTGTAAGAGAGTTCCCTTTTCTCCACACTCTCTCCAGCATTTATTGCTTGTAGACTTATGGATCGCAGCCATTCTGACTGGTGTGAAATGGTACCTCATAGTGGTTTTGATTTACATTTCTCTGATAATGAGTGATGTTGAGCATCTTTTCATGTGTTTGTTAGCCATCTGTATGTCTTCTTTGGAGAAATGTCTATTTAGTTCTTTGGCCCATTTTTTGATTGGGTCATTTATTTTTCTGGAGTTGAGCTGTAGGAGTTCCTTGTATATTTTTGAGATTAGTTGTTTGTCCATTGCTTCATTGGCTATTATTTACTCCCATTCTGAAGGCTGCCTTTTCACCTTGCTAATAGTTTCCTTTGTTGTGCAGAAGCTTTTAAGTTTAATTAGGTCCCATTTGTTTATTTTTGCTTTTATTTCCAATATTCTGGGAGGTAGGTCATAGAGGATCCTGCTGTGATGTATGTCTGAGAGTGTTTTGCCTATGTTCTCCTCTAGGAGTTTTATAGTTTCTCGTCTTATGTTTAGATATTTAATCCATTTTGAGTTTATTTTTGTGTATGGTGTTAGAAAGTGCTCTCGTTTCATTCTTTTACAAGTGGTTGACCAGCTTTCCCAGCACCACTGTTAAAGAGATTGTCTTTAATCCATTGTATATTCTTGCCTTCTTTGTCAAAGATAAGGTGTCCATATGTGTGTAGATTTATCTCTGGGCCTTCTATTTTGTTCCATTGATATATATTTCTGTCTTTGTGCCAGTAGCATACTGTCTTGATAACTGTGGCTTTGTAATAGAGCCTGAAATCAGGTAGGTTGATTCCTCCAGTTCCATTCTTCTTTCTCAAGATAGCTTTGGCTATTCGAGGTTTTTTTGTATTTCCATACAAATTGTGAAATTATTTGTTGTAGCTCTGTGAAGAATACCGTTGGTAGCTTGATAGGGATTGCACTGAATCTATAAATTGCTTTGGGTAGTATACTCATTTTCACAATATTGACTCCTCCAATCCATGAACATGGTATATTTCTCCATCTATTAGTGTCCTCTTTGATTTCTTTCACCAGTGTTTTACAGTTTTCTATACATAGGTCTTTAGTTTCTTTAGGTAGATATATTCCTAAGTATTTTATTCTTTCCGTTGCAATGGTGAATGGAATTGTTTCCTTAATTTCTCTTTCAGTTTTCTCATTATTAGTGTATAGGAATGCAAGGGATTTCTGTGTGTTGATTTTATATCCTGCAACTTTACTATAATCATTGATTAGTTCTAGTAATTTTCTGGTGGAGTCTTTAGGGTTTTCTATGTAAAGGATCATGTCATCTGCAAACAGTGAGAGTTTTACTTCTTCTTTTCCAATTTGGATTCCTTTTATTTCTTTTTCTGCTCTGATTGCTGTGGCCAAAACTTCCAAAACTATGTTGAATAGTAATGGTGAAAGTGGGCACCCTTGTCTTGTTCCTGACTTTAGAGGAAATGCTTTCAATTTTTCACCATTGAGGATAATGTTTGCTGTGGGTTTGTCATATATAGCTTTTATTATGTTGAGGTATGTTCCTTCTATTCCTGCTTTCTGGAGAGTTCTTATCATAAATGGATGAGGCTTTCTCTGCATCTATTGAGATAATCACATGGTTTTTGTTTTTCAATTTGTTAATGTGGTGTAAAGCACTGATTGATTTGCGGATATTGAAGAATCCTTGCATCCCTGGGATAAAGCCCACTTGGTCATGGTGTATGATCTTTTTAATGTGTTGTTGGATTCTGATTGCTAGAATTTTGTTAAGGATTTTTGCATCTATGTTCATCAGTGATATTGGCCTGTAGTTTTCTTTTTTTGTGGGATCTTTGTCAGGTTTTGGTATTAGGGTGATGGTGGCCGCATAGAATGAGTTTGGAAGTTTACCCTCCTCTGCAATTTTCTGGAAGAGTTTGACCAGGATAGGTGTTAGCTCTTCTCTAAATTTTTGGTAGAATTCAGCTGTGAAGCTGTCTGGACCTGGGCTTTTGTTTGCTGGAAGATTTTTGATTACAGTTTCAATTTCTGTACTTGTGATGGGTCTGTTAAGATTTTCTATTTCTTCCTGGTCGAGTTTTGGAAAGTTGTACTTTTCTAAGAATTTGTCCATTTCTTCCACGTTGTCCATTTTATTGGCATATAATTGTTGATAGTAGTCTCTTATGATCCTTTGTATTTCTGTGTTGTCTGTTGTGATCTCTCCATTTTCATTTCTAATTTTATTGATTTGATTTTTCTCCCTTTGTTTCTTGATGAGTCTGGCTAATGGTTTGTCAATTTTATTTTTCCTTTCAAAAAACCAGCTTTTGGCTTTGTTGATTTTTGCTATGGTCTCTTTTGTTTCTTTTTCATTTATTTCTGCCCTAATTTTTAAGATTTCTTTCCTTCTACTAACCCTGGGGTTCTTCATTTCTTCCTTTTCTAGTTGCTTTAGGTGTAGGTTTAGGTTATTTATTTGACTTTTGCTTGTTTCTTTAGGTATGCCTGTATTGCTATGAACTTTCCCCTTAGGACTGCTTTTAAAGTGTCCCACAAGTTTTGAGTTGTTGTGTTTTCATTTTCATTAGTTTCTATGCAAATTTTGATTTCTTTTTTGATTTCTTCTGTGATTTGTTGGTTATTCAGTTATTTCTTCTGTGATTTGTTGGAATTTTTAATAGTTTTTCTCTGTAATTGAGATCTAATCTTACTGCATTGTGGTCAGAAAAGATGCTTGGAATGATTTCTATTTTTTTGAATTTACCAAGGCTAGCTTTATGGCCCAGGATGTGATCTATCCTGGAGAAGGTTCCATGTGCGCTTGAGAAAAAGGTGAAATTCATTGTTTTGGGATGAAATGTCCTATAGATATCAATTAGGTCTAACTGGTCTATTGTATCGTTTGAAGTTTGTGTTTCCTTGTTAATTTTCTGTTTAGTTGATCTATCCATAGGTGTGAGTGGGGTATTAAAGTCTCCCACTATTATTGTGTTATTGTTAATTTCTCCTTTCATACTTGTTAGCATTTGTCTTACCTATTGTGGCGCTCCCATGTTGGGTGCATATATATTTATAATTGTTATATCTTCTTCTTGGATTGATCCTTTTATCATTATGTAGTGACCATCTTTGTCTCTTTTCAAAGCCTTTGTTTTTTTTTTTTTATTTTATTTTATTTTTAAACTTTACATAATTGTATTAGTTTTGCCAAATATCAAAATGAATCCGCCACAGGCATACATGTGTTCCCCATCCTGAACCCTCCTCCCTCCTCCCTCCCCACACCATCCCTCTGGGTCGTCCCAGTGCACCAGCCCCAAGCATCCAATATCGCACATCGAACCTGGACTGGCAACTCGTTTCTTACCTGATATTCTACGTGTTTCAATGTCACTCTCCCAAATCTTCCCACCCTCTCCCTCTCCCACATAGTCCATAAGACTGTTCTATACATCAGTGTCTCTTTTGCTGTCCTGTACACCAGGTTATTGTTACCATCTTTCTAAATTCCATATATATGCGTTAGTATACTGTATTTATGTTTTTCCTTCTGGCTTACTTCACTCTGTAAAATAGGCTCCAGTTTCATCCACCTCATTAGAACTGATTCAAATGAATTCTTTTTAATGGCTGAGTAATACTCCATTGTGTATATGTACCAAAGCTTTCTTATCCATTCATCTGCTGATGGACATCTAGGTTGCTTCCATGTCCTGGCTATTATAAACAGTGCTGTGATGAACATTGGGGTACACGTGTCTCTTTCCCTTCTGGTTTCCTCAGTGTGTATGCCCAGCAGTGGGATTGCTGGATCATAAGGCAGTTCTATTTCCAGTTTTTTAAGGAATCTCCACACTGTTCTCGATAGTGGCTGTACTAGTTTGCGTTCCCACCAACAGTGTAAGAGGGTTCCCTTTTCTCCACACCCTCTCCAGCATTTATTATTTGTAGACTTTTGGATTGCAGCCATTCTGACTGGTGTGAAATGGTACCTCATAGTGGTTTTGATTTGCATTTCTCTGATAATGAGTGATGTTGAGCATCTTTTCATGTGTTTGTTAGCCATCTGTATGTCTTCTTTGGAGAAATGTCTATTTAGTTCTTTGGCCCATTTTTTGATTGGGTCATTTATTTTTCTGGAGTTGAGCTGTAGGAGTTGCTTGTATATTTTTGAGATTAGTTGTTTGTCAGTTGCTTCATTTGCTATTATTTTCTCCCATTCTGAAGGCTGTCTTTTCACCTTGCTGATAGTTTCCTTTGATGTGCAGAAGCTTTTAAGGTTAATTAGGTCCCATTTGTTTATTTTTGCTTTTATTTCCAATATTCTGGGAGGTAGGTCATAGAGGATCCTGCTGTGATGTATGTCAGAGAGTGTTTTGCCTATGTTCTCCTCTTTATCCTGTTTGGGACTCTCTGGGTTTCTTGGACTTGGGTGATTATTGCCTTCCCCATTTTAGGGAAGTTTTCAACTATTATTTCCTCAAGTATTTTCTCATGGTCTTTCTTTTTGTCTTCTTCTTCTGGGACCCCTATGATTCGAATGTTGTAGCGTTTAATATTGTCCTGGATGTCTCTGAGATTGTCCTCATTTCTTTTAATTCGTTTTTCTTTTATCCTCTCTGATTCATTTATTTCTACCATTCTATCTTCTAATTCACTAATCCTATCTTCTGCCTCTGTTATTCTACTATTTGTTGCCTCCAGAGTGTTTTTAATTTCATTTACTGCATTATTCATTTTATATTGACTCTCTTTTATTTCTTCTAGGTCCTTGTTAAACCTTTCTTGCATCTTCTCAATCTTTGTCTCCAAGCTATTTATCTGTGATTCCATTTTGATTTCAAGATTTTGGATCAATTTCACTATCATTATTCAGAATTCTTTATCAGGTAGATTCCCTTTCTCTTCCTCTTTTGTTTGGTTTTGTGGGCATTTATCCTGTTGCTTTATCTGCTGGGTATTCCTCTGTCTCTTCATCTTGTGTAAACTGCTGAGTTTGGGGTGTCCTTTCTGTATTCTGGCAGTTTGTGCCGTTCTCTTTATTGTGGTGTTTCCTCACTCTTTTTGGGTTTGTATAGGTGGCTTGTCAAGTTTTCTTGGTTAGGGAAGCTTGTGTCGGTGTTCTGGTGATTGGAGCTGTATTTCTTCTCTCTGGAGTGCAATGAAATGCCCAGTAATGAGTTATCGGATGTCTATGGTTTTGGGGTGACTTTGGGCTGCCTGTATCTTGGAGCTCAGGGCTGTGTTCCTTGCTGCTGGAGAATTTGCTTGGTATGTCTTGCCCTGAAACTTGTTTCGCCCAGAGAGGTTTACAGCGTTATATGGAAAAGAGAAGAGTGAGGAGGGAGTTAGAGGTGACCCGAATGAGATGAGGTGGAATCAATAGAGGAGAGAGTGGGCTATTCAGTAATCTGTTCCTTATGTGCACTCCACAACTGGATGGCTCAGAGTTGTTCACAGAGTTATACAGAGAAGAGAAGAAGGAAGAAGGTGGCAGAGGTGGCCAGGAGGATAAATGGGGGGAATGAAAAGGAAGGAGACAGATCCAGCCGGTAATCAGTTCCCTAAGTGTTCTCCACCGTCTGGAACACACAGAAATTCACAGAGTTGGGTAGAGTAGAGAGGGGTTAGGGAGGAGACACAGGCGACCTAGTGCAGAAAAAGGAGAGTCCAAAGGGAGAGAGAGCAGTTAAGCCAGTAATCTCGCTCCCTAGTGAAAAATGGGTACTGAAGATTGGGTTCTTAAAGGTACAAAATGGGTAACAAATACATAAAAGCAAAAATTTAAAATCTAGAGTAGAGTTTGGAATTTCAAAAATATGATGTTAAAAAAAGAAGAAGGAAAAGAAAGAGAAAAAACGAACAACAAAAACAAACAAGGTCGCAAAAATTATAAAGAAAATATAGGTACAAAATTGATAACTAATACCAAAAAGCAAAAGTTAAAAATCTAGAGTAGTGTTTGGAATTTCAAAAATACAATGTTAAAAAAAGAAGAAAAAGAAAGAGAGAGAGAAAAAAAAACAAACAAGAACAAACAAGGTCGCATAAATTATTAAAAAAAAATACAAGTACAAAATTGATAACAAATACCAAAAAGCATAAATTAAAAATCTAGAATAGAGTTTGGAATTTCAGATATACAATGTTATTTAAAAGAAGAAGAGAAAGAAACAGAGAAAAAGAAAAAGAAAAAAGAAAAAAGGGTCACAGAAATTATATAAAAACAAAACAAAAAAACTATAGGTACAAAATTGATAACAAATACTAAAAAGCTAAAATTTAAAAATCTAGAGTAGAGTTTGGAATTTCAAAAATACAATGTTAAAGAAAAGAAGGAAAAAGAAAAACAAAGGTCAAAAAATTATTTAAAAAAATATATATATGAAGTTTGCTTTTAAAAAAATAAGGTCTTTTTTTTTTTTTTTTGCAAAGTAATCGTTTATAAAAGTGGAAATTAAAGGAATAATAGAGGACTTAATTTTTTTTTTTTTAATAGGCTCACTTGTTCTGTCACACTGAGGGGAGGTAGGGAGGGATGCTGCAAACAAATAACACTGGCGTGTGCTCGCAGTGCCTCAGCCACACTGGGTCTGTCCCCAGTTCACGGCGCGTGTAGCCTCTCTGCCCACGCTGCTCAGGCTCTAGGTTGCTCCCCCGCGAATCATCCATGGCTGGCCCTGGGCTGCCTGTACTTCCCAAGTCCAAGCGGCTCAGGTTCAGGCACTCGGGTAGTCCTCAGAGGCGCAGACTCTCGGTTGGGCCTGAGTTTTGTGCCCTTCCCAGATCGGAGCAGCTCAGGTGATGAGGTGTTTTGCGCGCACGATTGCTGTGACTTATCGCCTCCCTGCCGCTCGGTTATCTAGTTGTGCACCGGCACACCTTCTCAGGCAGATGTTGACCGTCCAGACCCCCAATAAGTTTTAGTTAGCAAAGAAGCCTGCTTACAGTTTTATAGATAATGTCTCTCTGGGGCTGCGATTGTCCCCTTCCGGCTCTGGCTGCCTATCACCGGAGGGGGATGGTCTGCCTCCGGCTATCTCTGTTCAGTCCTTTATTCCGTGCTCGGGCCTGGTGGTGTCATAGGTTAGGGCTGGCTTTTCGCGTGGTAGATATCCCACAGTCTGGTTTGCTAGCCCAAATTATTTCGCTCAGATAGTGCTCAGGGTATTCAGGCCAGATTCTTGTGATGCAGCCCACGCCGCGCCTCCCTGCCCAGCCCCCGCTTGCTAATGGCGTATGCAGGCATCTGTGCTGCTTCTCCGCTGGGGGAGTTACCATAGGGCTCGCAATGTGTGGGTTTTAATTATTTATTTTTCCTCCCTGTTATGTTGCCCTCTGTGCTTCCAAGGCTCGGCACAGATTCGGCAGTGAGAAGGTTTCCTGGTGTTTGGAAACTTCTCTCTTTTTAAGACTCCCTTCCCAGGATGGAACTCTGTCCCTCCCTCTTTTGTCCCTTTTTTTGTCTTTTATATTTTTCCCTACCTCCTTTCGAAGACTTGGGTTGCTTTTTTGGTTGCCTGATGTCCTCTACCAGCATTCAGAAGTTGTTTTGTGGAATTTACTTGGCGTTTAAATGTTCTTTTGATGAATTTGTGGGGGAGAAAGTGTTCTCCCCGTCCTACTCCTCCGCCATCTTAGCTCCCCCTACATGTGTCTTTTTCAACAATTTATTTGCTCAGGGGATAAGCCTAGGAGTGGGATTTCTAGGTCGTATAGTGGTTTTATTCCTAGTTTTTCAAAGGAATCTCGATATTGTCTTCCATTGTGATTGTATCAATGTACAGTCCCAACAACATTGCAAGAGGGTTCCCTTTTCTTCACACCCTCTCCAGCATTTATTGTTGGCAGACTTTTTGATGATGGCCATTCTGACCAGCATGAGGTGATATCTCATTGTAGTTTTGACTTGCATTTCTCTAATAATGAGTGACGTTGAGCATCTCTTCATGTGTTTGTTAGCCATCTGTATGTCTTCTTTGGAGAAATATCTGTTTATCTCTTTTTCCCACTTTTCGATTGGGTTGTTTGTTTTTATGGTTTTGAGTTGTATGAGCTGCTTGTATATTTTGGAAATTAATCCTTTGTCAGTTGTTTCATTTGCTACCATTTTCTCCCATTCTGAGGGTTGTGTTTTCACCTTGTTTATAGTTTCCTTTGCTGTGCAAAAGCTTTACGTTTAATTAGGTCCCACTTGTTTATTTCCATTTTTATTTCCATTATTCTAAGAGGTGGGTCATAGAAGATCTTGCTTTAATTTATGTCATCGAGTGTTCTGCCTATGTTTTTCTGTAAGAGTCTTACAGTTTCTGGTCTTACATTTGGGTCTTTAATCCATTTTGAGTTTACCTTTGTGTATGGTGTTAGGAGGGCTTCCCTGGTGGCTCAGATGGTAAAGAATCCACCTGCAATGCGGGAGACCTGGGTTAGATCCATGGGTTGGGAACATGCCCTGGAGAAGGAAATGGCTACACACTTCAATATTCTTGCCTGGAGAATCCCTCTGGACAGAGAAACCTGGCAGGCTACAGTCCATGAGGTCACAAACAGTCAGACATGACTGAGTGACTAAGCACACACAGCATATAGTGTTAAGAAATGTTCTAATTTTATTCTTTTACATGTAGCTGTACAGTTTTCCCAGCACCACTTACTGAAGAGGCTATCTTTGTCCCATTGTATATTCTTGTCTCCTTTGTCAAAAATAAGATACCAAAAGGTGTGTAGGTTTGTCTCTGGGCTTTCTATCTTGTTCTATTGGTCTATATTTCTGTTTTTGTGCCAGTACCATTCTGTCTTGATCACTCTAACTTTGTAGGATAGTCTGAAGTCAGGAAGGTTGATTCCTCCAACTCAATTCTCCTTTCTCAAGATTGCTTTGTCTATTTGGGGTCTTTTGTGTTTCCATATGAACTGTGAAATTTTTTGTTCTAGTTTTGTGAAAAATGCCATTGGTAATTTGATAGGGATCACATTGAATCTATAGGTTGCATTTGGTGGTACAGTCATTTTCATAATATTGATTCTTCCTACCCCGGAACATGGAATATCTCTCCATCTGTTTATGCCGTCTTTGATTTCTTTCATTGCTGTCTTAGTTTTATCTCTACAGTTCTTCTGTTTCCTTTGGTAAGTTTATTTATAAATGTTTTATTATTTTTGTTGCAGTGGTGAATGGGATTGATTCCTTAATATCCCTCTGATTTTTCAGTGTTAATATATAGGAATGCAATTGATCTCTATGTATTGATTTTTTAAATTAATTAATTTATTTTTATTGGAGGCTAATTGCTTTACAATATTGTGGTGGCTTTTGCCATACATTGACATGAATCAGCTATGGGTGTACATGTGTCCCACATCCCAAACCCCCTCCCACCTTCCTTTCCATCTCATCCCCTTGGGTTGTCCCAGTGCACTGGCTTTGAGTGCCCTGATTCATGCATTGAATTTGGACTGACCATCTATTTCACATATGAAATAGAAACATGTAATATACATGTTACAATGCCATTCTCTCAAGTCATCTCACCCTTGCCTTCTCCCACAGATTCCAAAAGGCTGTTCTTTATATCTGTGTCTATTTTGTTGTCTCACATATATGGTCATCATTACCATCTTTCTAAATTCCATATATGTGCATTAATATACTGTATTGGTGTTTTTCTTTCTGAATTACTTCACTCTGTATAATAGGCTCCAGTTTCATCCACCTCATTAAAAATGATGCAAATGCATTTTTTAATAGCTGAGTGATATTCCACTGTGTATATGTACCACAGCTTTCTTATCCATTCATCTGCTGATGGACATCTAGGTTGCTTCCATGTCCTAGCTACTGTAAACAGTGCTGTGATGAATATTGGGGTACACGTGTCTCTTTCAATTCTGGTTTCCTCTGTGTGTATGCCGAGCAGTGGGATTGCTGGGTCGTATAGCACTTCTATTTCCAGTTTTCCAAGGATCTCCACAATGTTCTCCATAGCGGCTGTACCAGTTTGCATTCCTACCAACCATGTAAGATGGTTCCCTTTTCTCCACACCCTCTCCAGCACTCATTTTTTGCAGATTTTTGGGTAGCAGCCATTCTGAATGGCATGAGATGATGCCTCATTGTGGTTTTGATTTGCATTTCTCTGATAATGAGTGATGTCAACCATCTATTCATGTGTTTTTAGCCATCTGTATGTCTTTGGAGAAATATCTGTTTAGTTCTTTGGCCCATTGTTTGATTGGTCGTTTGTTTTTCTGGTATTGAGCTGCATATACTACTTGTATATTTTTGAGGCTAATTCTTTGTCAGTTGCTTCGTTTGCTATTATTTTCTTCCATTCTGAAGGCTGTCTTTTCACCTTGCTTATAGTTTCCATCATTTTGCCAAAGCTTCTTAGGTTAATTAGGTCCCATTTGTTTATTTTTGCTCTTATTTCCATTACTCTGGGAGCTGGGTCATAGAGGATCTTGCTGTGATTTATGTCAGAGAGTGTTTTGCCTACATTTTCCTCTAGGAGTTTTAGAGTTTCTGGTCTTACATTTAGATCTTTAATCCATTCTGAGTTTATTTTTGTGTATTGATTTTATATCCTGCAACTTTAAAAAAATCATTGATTAGCTCTAATAATTTTCTGATAGTATCTTTAGGGTTTTCTATGTATAGTATCACTGCAAAGAGTGAGAGTTTTACTTATTCTTTTCTCATCTGGATTCTTTTTATTTATTTATTTATTTTTTCTCCAATTGCTGTAGCCTGGACTTCCAAACTATGTTGAATGATAGTGGTGAGAGTTGGCACACTTGACTTGTTCCTGATCTTAGAGAGAATGCTTTCAGTTTTTCACCATTGACAATAATGTTTGCTGTGGGTTTATCATATATGGCCTTTACTATGTTGAGGTAGGTTCCTTCTATGTCCATTTTTTGAAGAGTTTTTATCATAAATTGGTGCTGAATTTTGTCAAAGGCTTTTTCTGCATCTGTTGAGATTATCATATGGTTTTTATCTTTCAATTTGTTAATATGGTGTATCACATCGATTGATTTGTGTATATTGATGAATCCTTGCATCCCTGTGTTAAACCTGGCTTTAACATGGTGTATGATCTTTTCAATGTGCTAAATTCTTTTTGCTAGAATTTTGTTGAAGATTTTTGCATCTATGTTCATCAGTGATATTGGCCTGTAATTTTCTTTTTTCTGTTGTCTTTGTCTGGTTTTAGTATCATGGTGATGATTGCCTTGTAGAATGAGTTTGGAAGTATTCCTCCCTCTGCCATATTTAAGAGTTTCAGAATTATAGACATTAGCTCTTCTCTTGGAGAAGGCAATGGCACCCCACTCCAGTACTCTTGCCTGGAAAATTCCATGGAAGGAGGACCCTGGTGGGCTGCAGTCCATGTGGTCGCGAAGAGTCGGGCACGACTGAGTGACTTCACTTTCACTTTTCACTTTCATGCATTGGAGACGGAAATGGCAACCCACTCCAGTGTTCTTGCCTGGAGAATCCCAGGGACGGGGGAGCCTGGTGGGCTGCCGTCTATGGGGTTGCACAGAGTCGGACACGACTGAAGCGACTTAGCAGCAGCAGCAGCAGTCACATGACTAATAAATTATAGAAGTGAAAATCAAACCCCAAATTCTCACTCTAAATTCACTGTTCTTTTTCTTTACCATCACTATGTCAGTTAAAAATCAACAAAAGTCACACTACTATATATTCAAGTCTAAATAGAACAGGTTTTCCTCATTGGAGAATGGCAGGTAAATTAGCCTTCTAATGATCAGATTGCATGGTTCATTCTAACTCTTAGATTCTTGGGCATCCTTAAAAAAGAGAGAGAAAGAAGGATTCAGTTCAATGATTAACTACAGCTCCTCAAGCAAATTGACTTTAAAAGGATCATATGTCTTGAGGTAATCCATTCAGTTACTTGGAATTTAAAGTAAATCAATATGTTGATAAATGTTTAAAAGTTTTTACATGGCTCCATCTATAGGGATTGGGGGCAGGAGGAGAAGGGGACGGCAGAGGATGAGATGGCTGGATGGCATCACTGACTCGATGGATGTGAGTCTGAGTGAACTCCGGGAGTTGGTGATGGACAGGGAGGCCTGGCGTGCTGCGATTCATGGGGTTGCAAAGAGTCGGACACAACTGAGCGACTGATCTGATAGGTTAGTACATTTGTTTTCTATACTCATTCTAGATTTTGCATGTAGATGTCCTAAAAATAAATATGTGACCTTGTTGAAAGAAAACACAGAACTCATAGTACCTGACATGGTATCTGAAAATGCACCTACTCTTTAAATGCTTGTTTAATAGATAGATGCAGACATAGATGAAGACGAGAGACATCAAGCACTCAGTTCTACATAAGAGTGTGTGTACAAAGAGGAGACTATTTTAAGCAACAAATTTGGCTTGCATTTTCATTTATTTAAATGTTTAGTAGTAGTAAAATAAAGCAACAACTCCCATTCTCAAATGTTTTATAGATGTATGTATGTGTGTGCATTTGCATGTGTGTGTGGAAATGAAGTGGAACTAAAATGAGGTAAAAAGCCATTCATTATTGAGATCTGCTTAAAAAAAATAAAGAGGACCATTCTCATATTCACATATATTCCTATAAAAAGGCATTGGTACTACCCATGAAATTAGGGAACCAGCTGATACTGAATGTAGTCACTTCCTCCTTAAATCTTTCTTCTGATTATTAGTCTTTGGGAAGCATTTTCTCAAGCTCTCATTTACATTTTCTTAACTAGAGTTTGATACTATTTGATTTGTGCTGCTTTTCTGATGGCTGACAGTAAAGAATCTGCCTGCAACATGGGAGACCTGGGTTCGATCCCTAGGTCGGGAAGATTCCCTGGAGAAGGGAATGACAACCCATTCCAGGATTCTTGACTGGAGAATTCCATGAACAGAGGCTACAGTCCATGGAGTCACAACTGAGTGACTAACACTTTCACTTTCATAAACATGATAAAATATGAATATCTGATCAAAGATTTGAAGGTCACACAACAAAAGGAAATGTCTTATTTCTGCTGTTCCCTGTTTTATAAAGAAAGCTGAGCACAGAAAAACTAATGCTTTTGAACAGTGGAGTTGGAGAAGACTCTTGAGAGTCCCTTGGACTGCAAGGAGATCCAACCAGTCCATCCTAAAGGAAATCAGTCCTGGGTGTTCATTGGCAGGACTGATGTTGAAGTTGAAACTCCAATATTTTGGCCACCTGATGCAAAGAGCTGACTCATTTGAAAAGACCCTAATGTTGGGAAAGATTGAAGGCAGGAGGAGAAGAGGACGATAGAGGATGAGATGTTTAGATGGCATCACCGACTCAATGGACATGAGTTTGAATAAACTCCAGGAGTTGGTGATGGACAGGGAGGCCTGGCATGCTGCAGTCCATGGGGTCTCAAAGAGTCAGACACTACTGAGCAACTGAACTGAACTGTTTTATCTGAGATTTTCCATTGCTGGTAAAAAAGAAAAGCGAAAACAAAAAACAAAGATTCTCCAAACATGTCAAAATTCTTTTCTACAGGATCAGAAAAGATCTTTGAATAAAACCAAATTCTAGGACCCTACCTTTTGTTATAATTGAATTTTAAACTAAAATAGCAATGGCAACAGCATTAAAAGGTCAGGAAATAATGGGTTCAGACTGAACTTCTATGTCATCGAGTCTAACTCCTTGCTTCCCCACAATGTTGTACAAAACTCACCCTTCTTCAGACAAATACTGTTTGGCTGAATTATTCTGCTATTCGAAGTTCTCCCCAGTATGGACTCAACCATTTTCTCTTCTGTATCCTAAGCTCCAGTTATATTCAACTATCTGGACTTTCCAAGTGTACATAACCTTTCCTTTTTCCTTTTTTGCTTTGCTCAGTTCATGGGAAATAGATGGGGAAACAGTGGAAGCAGTGTCAGACTTTATTTTGGGGGGGCTCCCAAATCACTGCAGATGGTGACTGTAGCCATGAAATTAAAAGACGTTTACTCCTTGGAAGGAAAGTTATGACCAACCTAGATAGCATATTCAAAAGCAGAGACATTACTTTGCCAACAAAGGTCCGTCTAGTCAAGGCTATGGTTTTTCCAGTGGTCATGTATGGATGTGAGAGTTGGACTGTGAAGAAAGCTGAGCACCGAAGAATTGATGTTTTTGAACTGTGGTATTGGAGAAGACTCTTGAGAGTCCCTTGGACTGCAAAGAGATCCAACCAGTCCATTCTGAAGGAGATCAGCCCTGGGATTTCTTTGGAAGGCATGATGCTAAAGCTGAAACTCCAGTACTTTGGCCACCTCATGCGAAGAGTTGACTCATTGGAAAAGACTCTGATGCTGGGAGGGATTGGGGGCAGGAGGAGAAGGGGACGACAGAGGATGAGATGGCTGGATGGCATCACTGACTCGATGGACATGAGTCTGAGTGAACTCTGTGAGTTGGTGATGGACAGGGAGGCCTGGCGTGCTGCAATTCATGGGGTCACAAAGAGTCGGACATGACTGAGCAACACGACTGAACTGAACTGAACTGATGCTTTGCTCACAAGACTACTTTTACTTGAAATATTTTCACCTCATCTGCAGTAGCCCAAGTTCTGCCCTTATTTCAAGATCCAGATCAAATGTCAACTCCATGAAATCTTGTAGAGTTGTGCAGAAACTTGTTTATAACTATTAACTTTCGGTTCACACTCTGGTCATTTTCTTTTCACCTTTACATCCTCTGGTGTCTTGCTCATAGTAGGAACTCAGTAAATATTTGTTGAATACCAATTTACTTACTGCTTTTTTCCTAGGTATAGCCAATCATTAATTCAACACACATTTCCTTGGGAGACAGCATTGAACATAACAGACATCTCTATCTTTTGTAAGCTTTCATTCTAGTGAAAGAGATAAAAAATAATCAATATATCATTTAGGGAGTAATAAAGTGCAAAGAATGTTGGAAACTCCTTAACAGCCGAGAAGTTATCAGATTCAGCTTTATTTCACTACAGTGCCAATAAATATATGTTTAAATTTTGAATGGCTTCATTTTAATAAAAAATGAATTAATAACAATACCTTATATTTTTATAGTGTTTAGGTATTTCAAAGTGTTTTTTCAGTTTTTCTGATTTGGTCTTCACATGCTTGTGGACTAGATATGATTATTAGTATTTTCACTTCATAGATAAGGCCCAGAAAGCTTTTTTATTCAATGTAAAAAAAAATGATTCTCTTTGGGTCTTTCATTCATTTATTCATTCAAGAAATATTTGTTGACATCCTACTTTGTGAGGGAGGTATAATGCTGAATAATACATGTTCCTAAGGAGCTTAATTAAAAGAGGGAAAGGGGTAGAATTAACTATAACCAAAAATAATATGACCTCAGTAACTTAGGAAAGGTATCAATGAAGCCTTCTGGCAGTTCAGAGGAGGGAGCATTTGCCTTTGAGGCAAATAAAAGCTTTAGGAAATAGTTGGGCATTTAAACTGGGTCTGAATTTTCCCTCATTTATAATGTGAGGACATAATCTCAGATGAGTTCCCACTGAGAGAACTAGTTCTGCCATTTATATCTGGCATATTACATGAGTCATGACTATAAAGTGGTAAGACTGATTTCCTCATGTGGTTTCATAAATTGGCTTTGCTGGAAGCTCCAAAAGAGAAATTATCGCATTGTTTAGAGCAAAGGTAGCATCATTAGAATAAATATATAGCTCTCCGAGTTATTACTTTGGAGGAAGCACCACTTATTTGACTGTACGATTTCAATAATTTATAATAATTTGACACCTTATTTTCAGATAAGGATTATTTAACAAGGTGTTGTCCCTTTGTGGTTGAATTATATACAAGGATTAGAGAGGGCACACAGTGATAGAATCCTAGGGCTGTAATGTAATCTTCTATATCCCATTACCTTAAGGAACAAGATAGAGGGAACTCAGGTGAATTGCTATGACATAGAACATTGAGACTCTTGAGAACTTCCTGAGTAAAATAAGCTTCCTGTGTTCCTAGATACAGGGGACCAATATAATGACATTTACAGTGAGACCACATAACTCTTAGTGGAAGAATACAAGAAATTTGAATGAGCTACATCTCCTTCTTAGATTGCAGTAATATACAGAATTAAAATAGTTTTACACATATCAGATGACTAAGCCAAAATATTACAATTAAGTCATGTTTTGAATATTTAAATACAGTGTCTTAGAAATGTATGCAAAGATGTGAACAATTTTTTACTGAAATATGGTTGATTTACAATATTTTAATAGCTTCAGATACACACAAAATAATTCAGTTATTTTTTCAGATAATTTTCCATTATAGGTTATTATAAAATATTGAATACAGTTATTTGTGACACACAGTAAATACTTGTACTTATCTATTTTATGTTTATCTATTTAGTAGTTTGTATCTGTAAATCCCATACCACTAATCTACCAATCCACCTATCCTTTTTCTCTTTGGTAGTAATGTTTGTTTTCTATACCTGTGAGTTTGTATAACTTCTGTATACAGATTCATTTGTTTTATTTTTTAGATTCTGCATATAACTGGTATCATATAACATTTGTATTTTTCTGATTTACTTCACTAAGTATAATAAACTCTAGGTCAATTCAAATGGCAATGTTTCATGTTTTTATGGCTAATATTTCTTTCATATATATATATATATATATATGGCATTGCCTTTCTTTGGGATTGGAATGAAAACTGACCTTTTCCAGTCATGTGGCTACTGCTAAGTTTTCCAAATTTGCTGGCATATTGGGTGCAGCAGTTTCACAGCATCATCTTCTAGGATTTGAAGTAGCTCAGCTGGAATTCCATCACATATGCTAGTTTTGTTCATAATGATGCTTACTAAGGCCCACTTTGCACTCCAGGATGTCTGGCTCTAGGTGAGTGATCACACCATCATGATTGTCTAGGTCATTAAGATCTTTTTTGTATAGTTCTTCTGTGTATTGTTGCCACCTCTTCTTAATATCTTCTGCTTCTGTTAGGTCCATATTGTTTCTGTCCTTTATTGTGCCAATCTTTGCATAAAATGTTCCCTGGAGTATATCTAATTCTCTTAAAGAGATCTCTAGTCTTTCACATTTTATTCTTCTCTATTTCTTTGCACTGATCACTTAGGCTTTCTTGTCTCTACTTGCTATTCTTTGAAACTCTGCATTCAGATGGATTTATCTTTCCTTTCCTCTCCTCCTTCTTCTTTCACTTCTCTTCTTTTCTCAGCTATTTGTAAGGCCTCCTCAGACAACCATTTTACCTTTTCGCATATCTTTTTCTTGGATATGGTTTTGGTCACTTTCTCCTGTAAAATGTTGCAAAAACCTCCATTCATAGTTTTAAAGGGACTCCATCTATCAGATCTAATCCCTTGGATTACTTTCACTGTATAATCATAAGGGATTTGATTTAGGTCATACCTGAATGGTTTAGTGCTTTTCCCTACTTTCTTCAACTTAAGTCTGAATGTGACAATCAGATCAGATCAGATCAGATCAGATCAATCGCTCAGTCATGTCCGACTCTCTGCGACCCCATGGATCGCAGCATACCAGGCCTCCCTGTCCATCACCAACTCCCTGAGTTCATTCAGACTCACGTCCATTGAGTCAGTGATGCCATTCAGCCATCTCATCCTCTGTCGTCCCCTGCTCCTCTTGCCCCCAATCCCTCCCAGCATCAGAGTCATTTCCAATGAGTCAACTCTTCTCATGAGGTGGCCAAAGTACTGGAGTTTCGGCTTTAGCATCATTCCTTGCAAAGAAATCCCAGGGCTGATCTCCTTCAGAATGGACTGGTTGGATCTCCTTGCAGTCCAGGGGACTCTCAAGAGGCTTCTCCAACACCACAGTTCAAAAGCATCAATTCTTCAGCACTCAGCCTTCTTCACAGTCCAACTCTCACATCCATACATGACCACAGGAAAAACCATAGCCTTGACTAGACGGACCTTTGTTGGCAAAGTAATGTCTCTGCTTTTGAATATGCTATCTAGGTTGGTCAAAACTTTCCTTCCAAGGAGGCAGCGTCTTTTAATTTCATGGCTGCAGTCACCATCTGTAGTGATTTTGGAGCCCCGAAAAATAAAGTCTTCCACTGTTTCCCCATCTATTTCCCATGAAGTGATGGGACCGGATGCCATGATCTTAGTTTTCTGAATGTTGAGCTTTAAGCCAACTTTTTCACTCTCCACTTTCACTTTCATCAAGAGGCTTTTGAGTTCCTCTTCACTTTCTGCCATAAGGGTGGTGTCATTTGCGTATCTGAGGTTATTGATATTTCTCCCGGCAATCTTGATTCCAACTTGTGTTTCTCCCAGTCCAGCGTTTCTCATGATGTACTTTGCATAGAAGTTAAATAAACAGGGTGACAATATACAGCCTTGACGAACTCCTTTTCCTATTTGGAAACAGTCTGCTGTTCCATGTCCAGTTCTAACTTTTGCTTCCTGACCTGCATACAAATTTCTCAAGAGGCAGGTCAGGTGGTCTGGTATTCCCATCTCTTTCAGAATTTTCCACAGTTTATTGTGATCCACACAGTCAAAGGCTTTGGCATAGTCAATAAAGCAGAAATAGATGCTTTTCTGGAACTCTTTTGCTTTTTCCATGATCCAGCGGATGTTGGCAATTTGATCTCTGTTTCCTCTGCCTTTTATAAAACCAGCTTGAACATCTGGAAATTCACGGTTCACATATTGCTGAAGCCTGGCTTGGAGAATTTTGAGCATTACTTTACTAGCATGTGAGATGAGTGCAATTGTGCAGTAGTTTGAGCATTCTTTGGGATTGGAATGAAAACTGACCTTTTCCAGTCCTGTGGCCACTGCTGAGTTTTCCAAATTTGCTGACATACTGAGTGCAGCACTTTCACAGCATCATCTTTCAGGATTTGGAATAGTTCAACTGGAATTCCATCACCTCCACTAGCTTTGTTCGTAGTGATGCTTTCTAAGGCCCGCTTGACTTCACATTCCAGGATGTCTGGCTCTAGGTCAGTGATCACACCATCGTGATTATCTGGATCGTGAAGATCTTTTTTGTACAGTTCTTCTGTGTAATCTTGCCATCTCTTCTTAATATCTTCTGCTTCTGTTAAGTCCATACCATTTCTGTCCTTTATTGAGCCCATCTTTGCATTAAATGTTCCTTTGGTATCTCTGATTTTCTTGAAGAGATCCCTAGTCTTTCCCATTCTGTTGTTTTCCTCTATTTCTATGTATTGATTGCTGAAGAAGGCTTTCTTATCTCTTTTTGCTATTCTTTGGACCTCTGCATTCACATGTTTATATCTTGCCTTTTCTCCTTTGCTTTTCGCTTCTCTTCCTTTCACAGCTATTTGTAAGGCCTCCCCAGACAGCCATTTTGGTTTTTTGCATTTCCTTTCCATGGGGATGGTCTTGATTCCTGTCTCCTGTACAATGTCACAAACCTCAATAAGGAGTTCATAATGTGAACCACAGTCAGCTCATGGTGTTGTTTTTGCTGACTGTATATCGTTTTTCCATCTTCTAATGCTAAGAATATAATCAATCTGATTTTGGTATTGACCATCTGGTGATGTCCATGTGTAGAGTCATCCCTTGTTGAGAGTGTTTGCTATAACCAGTAAATGAACTTGGAAAAAGTCTGTTAGCCTTTGTGATGCTTCATTTTTTTTTTAATGAATTAATTTTTTTATTGAAGGATAATTGCTTTATAGAATTTTGCTGCTTTCTGTAAAACCTCAACATGAATCAGCCATCAGATCAGATCAGATCAGATCAGTCGCTCAGTCGTGTCTGACTCTTTGGAAGGAATGAATCGGCCATAGGTATACATAATTTCCCCTCTCTTCTGAAACTCTCTCCCATCTCCCTCCCCATCCCACCCCTCTAGGGCGATATATAGTCCCTGTTTGAGTTTCCTGAGCCTTACAGCAAGTTCCTGATGGCTATCTATTTTACATATGGTAATGTAAGTTTCCATGTTACTCTTTCCATACATCTCACCATCTCCTCCCCTCTTCCCATGTCCATAAATATATTCGCTATGTCTGTTTCTCCAATGTTGCCCTGTAAATAATTCTTCAGTACCAGTTTTCTAGATTCTGTATATATGTATTAGAATACAGTATTTATCTTTCTAATTCTGACTCACTTCACTCTGTATAATAGGTTCTAGGTTCATCCACCTCATTAGAACTGACTAAAATGCATTCTTTTTTATGGTTGAGTAATATTGCATTGTGTATATGTACCGCACTTCTTTATCCATTCATCTGTGTGTGAGCATCTTGGTTGCTTCCATGTTCTAGCTATTGTAAATAGTGCTGCAATAAGATACATGTGTCCCTTTCAATTTTGGTTTTCTCAAGATATATGTCTAAGATTGCTGGGTCATATGGTGGTTTCATTCCAAGTTTTTTAAGGAATCTCCATACTGTCTCTCATAGTGGATGTATCAATTTACATTCCTACCAACAGTGCAAGAGTGTTCCCTTTTCACCACACCCTTTTCAGGATTCATTGTGTATAGATTTTTTTTGATGCGAGCCATTCTGACCAGAGTGATGTGATATCTCATTGTAGTTTTGAAATGCATTTCTCTCCAGAAAAACATCTATTTCTGCTTTATTGACTATGCCAAAGCCTTTGACCCTGTGGATCACAATAAACTGTGGAAAATTCTGAAAAAGATGGGAATACCAGATCACCTGACCTGCCTCTTGAGAAACCTATATGCAGGTCAGGAAACAATAGTTAGAACTGGACATGGAACAACAGACTGGTTCCAAATAGGAAAAGGAGTGCATCAAGGCTGTATATTGTCACTCTGCTTATTTAACTTATATGCAGAGTACATCACAAGAAACACTGGGCTGGAAGAAGCACAAGCTGGAATCAACATTGCCAGGAGAAATATCAGTAGCCTTCCTTGGTGGCTCAGATGGTAAACCATCTGCCTGCAATGCAGGAGACCTGAGTTCGATCCTTGGGTTGGGAAGACCCCCTGGAGAAGGAAATAGCAACCCACTCCAGCATTCTTGCCTGGAAAATCCCATGGTCAGAGGAGCCTCATAGATTATAGTCCATGGGGTCACAAAGAGTTGGACACAACTAAGCAAATTCACTTTTGAGATATGCAGATGACACCAGCTGTATGGCAGAAAGTGAAGAGGAACTAAAAAGCCTCTTGATGAAAGTGAAAGAGGGGAGTGAAAAAGTTGGCTTAAAGCTCAACATTCAGAAAACTAAGATCATGGCATCTGGTCCCATTACCTCATGGGAAATAGATGGGGAAACAGTGGAAACAGTGTCAGGCTTCATTTTTGAGGGTTCCAAAATCACTGCAGATGGTGATTACAGCCATTAAATTAAAAGACGCTTACTCCTTGGAAGGACAGTTATGACCAATCTAGATAGCATATTGAAACGCAGAGACATTACTTTGCCAACAAAGGTCCGTCTAGTCAAGGCTATGGTTTTTCCTGTTCTCATGTATGGGTGTGAGAGTTGGACTGTGAAGAAGGCTGAGTGCCGAAGAACTGATGCTTTTGAACTGTGGTGTTGGAGAAGACTCTTGAGAGTTCCTTGGATTGCAAGGAGATCCAACCAGTCCATCCTAAAGGAGATCAGTCCTGGGTGTTCATTGGAAGGACTGATGTTGAAGCTGAAATTCCAATACTTTGGCCACCTCATGCCAAGAGTTGACTCATTGGAAAAGACCCTGATGCTGGGAGGCATTGGGGGCATGAGGAGAAGGGGACGACAGAGGATGAGATGGCTGGATGGCATCACCGACTGGATGGACATGAGTTTGAGTGAGCTCCGGGAGTTGGTAATGGGCAGGGAGGCACGGCGTGCTGAGATTCATGGGGTCACAAAGACTCGGACACGACTGAGTGACTGAACTGAATAATGAGCGATCTTGAGCATCTTTTCATTCTTGTTAGCCATCTGTATGTCTTCTTTGGGGAAATGTCTGTCTAGCTCTTTTTCCCACTTTTTGAATGACTTTGTTTTTATGGTATTGAGTTGTATTAATTGCTTGTATATTTTGGAAAGTAATCCTTTGTCAGTTGTTTCATTTGCTATTATTTTCTCCTATTCTGAGTGCTGTCTTTTCACCTTGCTTATAGTTTCCTTTGCTTGTCAAAATCTTTTAAGTTTAATCAGGTCACACTTGTTTACTTTTGGTTTTATTTCCATTAATCTAGGAGGTGAGTCATAGAGGATCTTGCTCCGATTTATGTCATTGAGTGTTCTGCCTATGTTTTCTTCTAAGAGTTTTATAGTTTCTGGCCTTACATTTAGGTCTTTAATCCATTTTGAGTTTACTTTTGTTTGTGGTGTTAGAAAGTGCTCTAATTTCATTGTTTTACATGTAGCTGTTCAGTTTTCCCAGCACCATTTATTGAAGAGGCTGTCTTTGCTCCATTGTATATTCTTGCCTCCTTTGTCAAAAATAAGATACCCATAGGTGCATGGGTTTATTTCTGGGCTTTCTATCTTGTTCCATTGGTCTACATTTCTGTTTCTGTGCCAGCACCATACTGTCTTGATGACTGTAGCTTTGTAGTATAACCTGAAGCCAGGAAGATTGATTCCTCCAGCTCCATTTTTCTTTCTCAACACTACTTTGGCTATTCGGGGTCTTTTGTGTTTCCATATGAATTGTGAAATTTTTTTTGCTCTAGTTCTGTGAAAAATACCATTGGTAATTTGATAGGGATTACCTTAAATCTTTAGATTACATTTGGTAGCATAGTCATTTTCACAATATTGATTCTTCCTCCCAGGAACATGAATTATCTCTCCATCTGTTTATGTCATCTTTGATTTCTTTCATTAGTGTCTCATAATTTTCTGTGCACAGGTCTTTTGACTCCTTAGGTAAGTTTGTTCCTAGATTTTTAATTATTTTTGTTGCAATGGTAAATGGGATTGATTACTTAATTGCTCTTTCTGATTTTTCATTGTTAGTATATAGAAATGCAAGTAATTTTTATGTATTGATTTTTTATCTTACAACTTTGCTAAATTCACTCACCAGCCCTAGTAATTTTCTGATACTATCTTTAGGGCTTTCTGTGTACAGTATCATGTCATCTGCAAACAGTGAGAGCTTTACTTCTTTTCTGATCTGGATTCCTTTGTTTCTTTTTTTCTTTGATTACTGTAGCTAGGACTGCCAGAACTATGTTGAATAATAGTGGTGATAGTGGACACCCTTGTCTTGTTCCTGATCTTAGGAGGGATGCTTTCTGTTTCTCATCATTGTGAATAATGTTTGCTGTAGGCTTACTATACATGGCCTTTAATATGTTGAGGTTCATTCCTTCTATGCCCATTTTTTGAATAGTTTTAATCATAAATATGTGTGGAATTTTGTTAAAGGCTTTTTCTGCATCTATTGAAATGATCATATGGTTTTTATTTTTCAAGTCAATATGGTATATCACATTGATTGTTTCCATATATTGAAGAATCCTTGCATCCCTGGAATAAACCCAACTTGATCATGGTATATGAACTTTTTGATGTGTTGCTGAATTTTGTTTGCTAAAATTTTCTTGAGGATTTTTTTTTTCCTATTCATCAGTGATATTGGCCAGTAGTCTTCATTTTTTTTTGTGTTGTCTTTGTCTGGTTTTGGTATCAGGGTGATGGTGGTTTTGTAGAATACATTTGGAAGTGTTCCTTCCTCTGCAATTTTTTGAAAGAGTTTTAGAAGGATAGGCATTAGCTTTTCTCTAAATGTTTGATAGAATTCTCCTGTGAAGCCATCTGGTCCTGGGCTCTGTTTTTTGGGAGATTTTTGATCACAGCTTCAATTTCAGTGATTGTAATTGGGTTGTTCATAATTTATTTTTCTTCCTGGTTCAGTCTTGGAAGATTGAGCTTTTATAAGAATCTGTCCATTTCTTCCAGGTTATATATTTTATTGCCATATATTTGTTCATAATAGTCTCTTATAATCCTTTGTATTTCTGCATTGTCTGTTGTAACCTCTCCTTTTTCATTTCTAAACTTCTTAATTTGACTCTTTCTGTTTTTCTTGATAAGTCTGGCTAAGGGTTTGTCAATTTTGTTTATCTTCTCAAAGAACCAGCTTTTAGTTTTATTAATCTTTACTATTGTTTCTTTCATTTCTTCTTCATTTATTTCTGCTTGGATTTTTATTATTACTTCCCTTCTACTAATTTTGGGGTTTTTTCCTTCTTCTTTTTCCCTCTTAGAACTGCTTTTGTTGCATCCCATAGGTTTTGAGTTGTCATGTTTTCATTGTCATTTGTTTCTAGAATTTTTTTTTTTAATTTTTGTTTAATCTCCATGTGTTTGTTTTTATTACTTTTTTTTTTTTTTTGTATTTGATATCTAGTCTCATAGCATTGTAGTCAGAGAAGATGATTGATATGATTTCAATTTTCTTAAATTTGATTGGCCACCCAAGATGTGGTCTATCATGGAGAATGTTCCATGTACATTTGAGAAGAAATAGTATTCTTTTGCATTTGGATGGAATGTCCTGAAGATATCAGTGAGATCCATCTCATCTAATGTATCACTGAAGACTTGTTTCCTTATTAATTTTCTGTTTTGATGATCTGTCCATTGGTGTGAAGTGGGTTTCTTGTAAACAGCATATATATGGGTCTTGTTTTTGTATCCATTCAGCCAATTTGTGTCTTTCGGTTGGAGTATTTAATCCATTTACATTTAAAGTAATTATTGATATATATGTTCCTATTGCCATTTTCTAATTGTTTGGGATTGATTTTGTAGATCTTTTTCCTTCTCTTGTATTTCTTGATTATATAAATCTGTTTAACATTTATTGTAAAGCTGGTTTGGTGGTACTGAATTCTCTTAACTTTTGCTTGTCTGAAAGCTTTTTATTTCTCCATTAATTTTGAAAGAGAGTCTTGCTGGGTACAGTAATCTTGGTTATGTTTTTTTTTTTTTTCCTTTCAGTACTTTAAATGTATAATGTCATTTCCTTATGGCCTGCAGAGATTTTTGCTGAAAGATCAGCTGTTAAGCTATGGGGTTTCCCTTGTATGTTACTTGTTGCTTCTCCCTTGCTGCTTTTAATATTCTTTGTGTTTAGTCTTTGTTAGTTTGATTAGTATGTGTCTTGGCATGTTTCTTCTTGGGTTTATCCTGTATGGGACTCTTTGTGCCTCTTGAACTTGATTGGCTATTTCTTTTCCCATGTTGGGGAAATTTTCAACTATAATCTCTTCAAAAACTTTCTCATACCCTTTCTTTTTCTATTCTTCTTCTGCTGCTGCTGCTGCTAAGTCGCTACAGTCATGTCCGACTCTGTGCGACCCCATAGACGGCAGCCCACCAGGCTCCTCCATCCATGGGATTCTCCAGGCAAGAACACTGGAGTGGGTTGCCATTTCCTTCTCCAATGCATGAAAGTGAGAAGTGAAAGTGAAGTTGTTCAGTCGTGTCCGACTCATAGCGACCCCATGGACTTCAGCCTACCAGGCTTCTCCGCCCATGGGATTTTCCAGCCAAGAGTACTGGATTGGGTTGCCATTGCCTTCTCCATTCTTCTTCTGGGACCCCTATAATTTGAGTGTTGGTGCATTTGATATGGTCCCAGAGGTCTCTGATACTGTCCTTAGCTCTTTTCATTCTTTTTACTTTATTCTGCTCTGCATAAGTTATTTCTATCATTTTATCTTCTAGCTCACTGATTTGTTCTTCCGCTTCATATATTCTGCTACTGATTACTTCTAGAGTATTTTTAATTTCAGTAATTGTGTTGTATGTCTTTGTATGCTTATTCTTTAAATAGTTTAGGTCTTTGTTAATTGATTTTTGCATTTTCTTCATTTTGTTTAGAAGGTTTTTCATCATCTTTACTATCATTATTCTGAATACTTTTTCAGGTAATTTTCCTATTTCCTCTTCATTTATTTGGACTTCTTTGTTTCTAGTTTGTTCTTTCATTTGTGTAGTATTTCTCTGCCTTTTCTTTTTTCTTTTCTTTTCTTTTTTTAAGTTATTGTGTTTGAGGTCTCCTTTTCCCATGCTTCAAGTAAAGTTGAATTCTTTCCTTGAAGAAGGTTGAATTCTTTCTTCTTTTTGGTTTCTGCCATCCTAACATCAGTCCAGTGGTTTGTGTGAACTTTGTATAGGGTCTGATTTGTGCTGAGTTTTTGCTTTTTTGTTTGTTTTTCCTCTGATGGGCAAGGCTGAATGAGTTGGTACTCCTGTCTGCTGATGATTGGGTTTGTATTTTTGTTTTGTTTGTTGTTTAGACGAGGCGTCCTGCACAGGGTGCTACTGGTGGTTGTGTGAAGCCGGGTCTTGTATCCAAGTGGTTTCCTTTGTGTGAGTTCTCACTATTTGATACTCCCTAGGGTTAGTTCTTTGGCAGTCCAGGGTCTTGGAGTCAGTTCTCCCACTCCAAAAGCTCAGGTTGATCTCTGGTCAGGAATGAAGATTCCAGAAGTAGTTTGTTATGGCACTAAGGGAAAGTAAAACAAATGCATATTGATGTATGGCACAACTAATACAATATTTTAAAATAATAAAAAATAATAATAAAAAAATAAATAAATAAAATAAACTTAAAAAAAAAAACAAAAACAAAAACAAGAAACCAAAGATGAACCCCAGACAAATGGCAGTTACAAAATCAGGCAAATAATAATTAAAATAATGGAATAAAAACATATACGTATACACCCATGAGCAAAATGAAAACATTTAAACAAAAATAAAGCGCAGTACACTGATCTGGCAAACAAGGGAAATCAAAAATTATATTTATCAGTTAAGAAAAAAACTAACTTAAGCACAAACTGGAAAATAAAACTAAAGCAAGGTGCCAAGTGAGGAATAAAGCAATGAAAACAAAACTAACAAGTATGTTGGGAGGAAAGGAAAGAAAGAAAAGAAAGAAAGAATAGATGTGCCAAGTTAAATATAGGTAGATAAAGAAGATTTATATATGTTAAAGGTTAACTGCAAGGGGAAATAACAGTAGGAAAACCAAACAAGGGAATAAATGTAGAAAAATCATAATAGCTTTAAAAAGTTAAAAATTAAAAAAAAGAAAAGAAAAAGAAAGAGGAAAACTCCCTGGAACTGCAAAAGCCCAGCATAGAGGCAGAGGTTTATGACAATAATAAAAAGTGTGAGTGAGAAAAAAAAGAGAAAAGAAAAGCTCAAAAGCTTAATTGGATTTCTCAGTTCCAGTAAAATTGACAACTACAACAGAGAGGGGAAAGGAAAAAATATCCAGAAGTATCTACAGAACAGGTCAAAAAATAATAATAAAGGTTTTTCTTGAGTTACTGCTGTCAGAGTCTTTTCCCACTCTGGGAATCATAGTTCACCTTACCTCCCTAGGATGCCCTCCAACACTGTACTTATCTCTGGACCTTCTGTGGGGGCTGCTCAGATTTTAATCTGGTCCTGCTCCTGTGTGTTCTCGCCTCCAATGTCCACAGCTATCAGAGTTAGTGCATTTTCTTTTGTGGAAGCTTCCAATGGCCCTGCATATATTCCATAGACACAGAGTCTGCTTAGTTGATGATGTGAATTTAATCTGAAGCTTGTACAGCTGGTGGGAGGGTCTGGGGTCTTCTTCCTTAGCCACACTGCCCCTGGGTTTCAACTGTGGTTTTATTTCCCCCCCTACATGTACGTCATCCACTGGGGTTTAGCTCTTGAGACTGCTCTGGAGGGCTTGGGTTTGCCCCTGTGAGGGCCAGGTGTGGAAGGGGTGCAACTGCTTGGGTTGCAGGGGTTCTGGCAGCACCAGGTACTCAGGGTGGGTGGCAGCTAGGGCAGCAGGAAATATAGTGCATGGCAACCAGTATTGCCCAATAAGCTCCAGTATTCCTGCCTGGAGAACCCCCTCTCTGACAGAGATGCCTGGCAGGCCACAGTCTACAGGGTCACAAAGAGTTGGACAGAACCGAAGTGACCCTGCACGCATAAACACAAGACTTCTTTTTTTAACTGTGGCAGCTCTGCCCCAGTAAGAGTTGAGCGTGAAGGTTGTGCAGCTGCTTGGCTTGCAGGGACCCTGGGGGCGCCAAGTGTTTAGGGACACAAACTGCCTCTGTGTCAGGAGTTATGGCCCTATCAGAGTCTGTTTTCAAGCCTCTTGTAGCTGGCCATCAGAAAGCCTCTTTGGCCAGTCTTTCTCCATAGCTCTGCCCATTCAGGCACTTAGAGGAATCCCTTGTCTGGGGTCCTTCTGTTGTTTGGCATGTCAAACACATAGAGAGGCCCCCTGTGACTGGGGTCCTACTCTGTAGATTGGCACATAGGGCACTTAAAAGGACACCCTGGGTGTGGTCCTACTCTGTAGTTCAATGCGTCAGGTGTTTGATGGGCCATTGCTGAGCTGTCAATGCTGGTGTGTGGAGAGGGAGAGTCTGTGGTGATGGCTCCAACTCCTACATGTGACTCAGCAGTGCTGCCTTGCTTCCGAGGCTTCCTGGCTTTCCTCCACAGGCATTTCACACTACAATCTCCTACTTCACATCCCCTCAGTCAACAGCAGCCCTTGCAACAGGATTGCTCCACAGTCCCTAAACTCCAGCTCCCAGCCACTGCCCCTTCCAGGAGACTCGTGTTCCTGCCCAGCATATGTATGGCTGTGGCAAGGACTGTTTGATTCTCATTCCATTCAGGCTGCCACAGATCAGCTGTTTCGCTCTCAGCCTTTAATGTTTCTCCTCTGACTCAGACAATTGCGCTGCTGTGGGGATCGGACCCCTGCTCCAGTTCCCCCACCCAACAAGGGTAGGTCCAGTCCTACAAATACTCCTGTCCCCCTCGCCTCCAGTTCCTTTGTCTTACCGAGTTTTACATGGTTCTGAGAAGGCGATGGCACCCCACTCCAGTACTCATGCTTGGAAAATTCCATGGACACAGGAGCCTGGTAGGCTGCAGTCCATGGAGTCACTAAGAGTCGGACACGACTGAGCGACTTCACTTTCACTTCTCACTTTCATGCATTGGAGAAGGAAATGGCAACCCACTCGAGTGTTCTTGCCTGGAGAATCCCATGGATGGAGGAGCCTGGTGGGCTGCCGTCTATGGGGTCGCACAGAGTCGGACACGACTGAAGTGACTTAGCAATAGCAGCAGCATATTCTTTTACACTGGTCAAGTCCTCCTGTCTGCTTTCAACTGGTGTTCTGCATGCACTTCTGTGTCTGAAGGTGTATTCCTGATGTATCCATGAAGAGAGATGTACTCCACATCCACCAGTTCCTCCACCATAATGTTCTCTGTGCTGCTTCATTTTGTATTCCAAGGCCAAACTTGCCTGTTACTCTAGGTACTTCTTGACTTCCCACTTTTGCATTTCAGTCCGCTATGATGTACTCTGCCAAATAATGTTCAAAGTACTGAAAAATTACACTTATCTCACATGCTAGCAAATTAATGCTCAAAATTCTCCAAGCCATGTTTTAACAGTACATGAACTGTGAAATTCCAGATGTTCAAGTTGGATTTAGAAAAAGCAGAGGAACCAGAAATCAAATAGCCAACATCCATTGGATCATAGAAAAAGCAAGAGAATTCCAGAAAAATATCTATTTCTGCTTTATTGATTATGTTAAAGCCTTTGACTGTATCAGATCAGATCAGATCAGTCGCTCAGCTGTGTCTGACTCTGCGACCCCATGAATCGCAGCACGCCAGGCCTCCCTGTTCATCACCAACTCCCGGAGTTCACTGAGACTCACATCCATTGAGTCAGTGATGCCATCTAGCCATCTCATCCTCTGTCGTCCCCTTCTCCTACTGCCCCCAATCCCTCCCAGCATCAGAGTCTTTTCCAATGAGTCAACTCTTCGCATGAGGTGGCCAAAGTACTGGAGTTTCAGCTTTAGCATCATGCCTTCCAAAGAAATCCCAGGGCTGATCTCCTTCAGAATGGACTGGTTGGATCTCCTTGCAGTCCAAGGGACTCTCAAGAGTCTTCTCCAACACCACAGTTCAAAAGCATCAATTCTTTGGCACTCAGCCTTCTTCACAGTCCAACTCTCACATCCATACATGACCACAGGAAAAACCATAGCCTTGACTAGACGGACCTTTGTTGGCAAAGTAATGTCTCTGCTTTTGAATATGCTATCTAGGTTGGTCAAAACTTTCCTTCCAAGGAGGCAGCGTCTTTTAATTTCATGGCTGCAGTCACCATCTGTAGTGATTTTGGAGCCCCGAAAAATAAAGTCTTCCACTGTTTCCCCATCTATTTCCCATGAAGTGATGGGACCGGATGCCATGATCTTAGTTTTCTGAATGTTGAGCTTTAAGCCAACTTTTTCACTCTCCACTTTCACTTTCATCAAGAGGCTTTTGAGTTCCTCTTCACTTTCTGCCATAAGGGTGGTGTCATTTGCGTATCTGAGGTTATTGATATTTCTCCCGGCAATCTTGATTCCAACTTGTGTTTCTCCCAGTCCAGCGTTTCTCATGATGTACTTTGCATAGAAGTTAAATAAACAGGGTGACAATATACAGCCTTGACGAACTCCTTTTCCTATTTGGAAACAGTCTGCTGTTCCATGTCCAGTTCTAACTTTTGCTTCCTGACCTGCATACAAATTTCTCAAGAGGCAGGTCAGGTGGTCTGGTATTCCCATCTCTTTCAGAATTTTCCACAGTTTATTGTGATCCACACAGTCAAAGGCTTTGGCATAGTCAATAAAGCAGAAATAGATGCTTTTCTGGAACTCTTTTGCTTTTTCCATGATCCAGCGGATGTTGGCAATTTGATCTCTGTTTCCTCTGCCTTTTATAAAACCAGCTTGAACATCTGGAAATTCACGGTTCACATATTGCTGAAGCCTGGCTTGGAGAATTTTGAGCATTACTTTACTAGCATGTGAGATGAGTGCAATTGTGCAGTAGTTTGAGCATTCTTTGGGATTGGAATGAAAACTGACCTTTTCCAGTCCTGTGGCCACTGCTGAGTTTTCCAAATTTGCTGACATACTGAGTGCAGCACTTTCACAGCATCATCTTTCAGGATTTGGAATAGTTCAACTGGAATTGCATCACCTCCACTAGCTTTGTTCGTAGTGACTGTATAGATCACAACAAGCTGTGGAAAATTCTTCAAATGATGGGAATATCAGACCACCTGACTTGCCTCCTGGAAATCTGTATACATGCCAAGAAGCAACAGTTAGAACCAGACTTAGAACAACAGACTGGTTCCAAATTGGGAAAGGAGGACGTCAAGGCTCCATAGTGTCACCCTACTTATTTAACTTATATGCAGAGTACATCATGAAAAATGCCAGGCTGGGTGAAACCTAAGTATGGAATCAAGATTGCCAGAAGAAATATCAATAGCCTCAGATACGCAGATGACACCACCCTTATGGCAGAAAGAGCCTCTTGATGAAAGTGAAAGAGGAGAATGAAAAAGCTGGCTTAAAACTCAATATTCAAAAAACTAAGATGGTGATATCTGGTCCCATCACTTCATGGCAAATAAATGGTGAAACAAAGGAAACAGTGACAGACTTTATTTTCTTGGTCTCCAAAATCAATGCAGATGGCGACTGCAGCCACAAAATTAAAAGACGCTTGCTTCTTGAAAGAAAAGCTATTACCAACCTAGATAGCATATTCAAAAGCAGAGACATTATTTTGCCAACAAAGGTCCGTCTAGTCAAAGCTATGGTTTTTCACTTTTAGCCTGTAAGCCTTTTCTCTGTTCATTCTGTTAGCCTTTGTCCTGCTTTATTTTGTATTCCAAGGCCAAACTTGCCGGTTATTCCAGATATCTCTTGAATTTAAACTTTTTCATTCCATTCCCCTGTGAGGAAAAGGACATTTGTGTGTGTGTG
This sequence comes from Bos indicus, assembly GCF_029378745.1. NCBI lineage: Eukaryota > Metazoa > Chordata > Mammalia > Artiodactyla > Bovidae > Bos > Bos indicus. The sequence goes on from NC_091789.1 coordinate 74,117,976, forward strand.
TGTGTGTGTTAGGTCTAGAAGGTCTTGTAGGTCATCATAGAACTGTTCAACTTCAGCTTCTTTGGCATTAGTGGGTGGGCATAGTCTTGGACTACTGTGATATTGAATGGCTTGCCTTGGAAATGAACAGAGATCATTCTGTCATTTTTGAGACTGCACCCAAGTACTGCACTTTGGACTCTCTTGTTAACTATGAGGGCTATTCCATTTCTTCTAAGTGATTCTTGCCCACAGAGTAGATACAGTGGTTATCTGAATTAAATTCGCCCATTCCAGTACATTTTAGTTCACTGATTCCTAAAATGTCGATGTTCACTGTTACCATCTCCTGTTTGACCACTTCCAATTTACCTTGATTGATGGACATAGGAACATTCCAGGTTCCTATGCAATAATGCTCTTTACAACATTGGACTTCACTTTATCACCAGTCACATCCACAACTGGGCATTGTTTTCACTTTGGCTCTATCTCTTCATTCTTTCTGGAGTTATTTCTCCACTAATTTCCAGTAGAATATTGGGCACCTACTGATGTGGGGAGTTCATCTTTCCATGTCCTATGTTTTTGCCTTTTCATACTGTTCATGGGGTTCTCAAGGCAAGAATGCTGAAGTGGTTTGCCATTCCCCTCTCCAGTGGACCACATTTTGTCAGAACTCTCCACCGTGACCCATCTGTCTTGAGTGCCCCTACAGGGCATGGCTCATAGTTTCATTGAGTTAGACAAGGCTGTGATCCATCATCAATTTGGTAAGTTTTCTGTAACTGTGGTTTCCATTCTGTCTGCCCTCTGATGGATAAGGATAAAAGGTTTATGGAAGCTTCTTGATGGGAGGGACTTGCTGTGGGGGAATCTGGGTCTTGCTCTTACGGGTGGAACCATGCTTAGTTCAGTTCAGTTCATGTCCAACTCTTTGCGACCCCATGGACTGCAGCACACCAGGCTTCACTGTCCAACACCAACTCCTAGAGTTTACTCAAACTCATGTCCACTGAGTCGGTGATGCCATCCTACCATCTCATCCTCTGTTGTCCCCTTCTCCTCCTGCCTTCAGTCTTTCCCAGCATCAGGGTCTTTTCCAGTGAGTCAGTTCTACACATCAGGTGGCCAAAGTACTGGAGTTTCAGCCGCAGCATCAATCCTTCCAATGAATATTCAGGGATGATTTCCTTTAGAATGGACTGGTTGGATCTCCTTGCAGTCCAAGGGACTCTCAAGAGCCTTTGGACCATGCTCAGTAAATCTTTAATCCAATTTTCTGTTGATGGGTGGGATTGCATTCCTGCCCTGGTTTTGGCCTGAGGCAACCTCCTTCTAAAGGACTTATGCCAGGACTGGGTTTTTTAAATACCTTTTTTGATAAAATAAAAATTAATCAACCACATAGGGCTTCTCTGGCAGTCCAGTGGTTAAGATGCTGCATTCCCAAATCAGGGGGTGTGGGTTTTATCCCTGGTTGGAGAACTAAGATCCCACATGCCAAATGATATGCTCACCACCAAGTTAAGCAAGCCCATATTTACATTTTACCTTTTTATTAAATCTGAAAAATAAAAAGAGAAAATATAAAAATTATTTAAAAAGTAAAGAAATTGGAGCCCAAAAGAAGACAAAAATTGCTTAAGAACTGATAACTAACCAATAGTAGAGGCCTTTTTTCCTGGTAACTTAAGTTGCCTTGCAAGGGAACTTTACAGTTTTGTTAGTGAACATGCTGAAAATGTTAGCATTTTCCTTTTCCCTACCGCACAACTCTGAGATGCTTGTTCTTTCCTGCCTCTTGTGCTTTGCTTAGTTGCTCAGTCACATCTGACTCTTTGCAACTCCATGAACTGTAGCTCGCCAGGCTCCTCTGTCTATGGGGATTCTCCAGGCAAGAATACTGGAGTGGGTTGCCACGGTCTCCTTCAAGGGATCTCCCCAACCCAGGGATCTAACCCAGGTCTCTCACATTTCAGGCGAATTCTTTATGGTCTGAACCATCAGGGAAGCCCCAGGAAACCTCTCTCTTATAACATTTAATTTAAATCCATGTTCTATATAGCATAGAAGCCTTTGGATTCTTAGTCAACTGTCATCTCCCTATAGGAGAAAAAAGGATCTTTCATTCTTTGATCCTCCCTTAACACACATAGCTGCACAGTGGCTATTTGTAATCATGTCGTCAACCAGAAAATATACATCCTTGAGTCAAAACAGCTTTTGTGTTTTGGGGATTTCCTGCTGCAAAAGAACTCTGCCTCAGGTTCTGACCTTCAGGGGAAAGACACCTATTATTAGTAGAGCTTTTCCTTGAATCTGGTGTATTGAGATGCTTAGTTGCAAGTACTTTGTTCTCTGCTTTCTCACCACATGCATGCTTCACATAGACAGTCTTACATTCATTTCTGATTTGGGGGAAAGTAAGGACACCTTGTCATCTGTTTGATTTTACTACAATCATGACCCCACCTGCTTTCTAAAAAACAATGTTTGTTTGGATTATATTTATTTATTTCAGTTAAGTATTAACCATAATTTCCTTTTAGAAAATGTCATGCTTCTCCTGGAGACAATTAGCATCCCCAGGCCTGAGAAGCCCAACTCTGTTACTTTGTACCTATAACAGGAACAGTGGAAAGAAATGGGTAACACTGACTATGGTGCTGTTTAATTTGTTTAAAGTAGCTTCCAGTTTCTGATTTACCATCTCAAAAATTGATTTGTAGCCAATATATAAAGAAAAAATCTTATTTTTATGATAGCATCTGAATTATAAATAATTTTATTGGCATAAAATGGCTAGAACCATCTACAAAGCAGCTATATGAGATAAAATGTCCCATACCTCATGGCTGTTCTCATATTTTTTGGGTGGTGCCCATCAATAAAGGCAACTAAAGAGCAGTAACAAGAATGGGTGGGTTTGAAAAGATGAAATAATTAATATTGGATTGGAAATTATTCTAGCAGTCCTAGGGGAGATTGCAAAGAGATATATGTATGGGGAAGGCAAGAAAAATTCAAGAAAAACTCAAAGTAGTAACTCTTTTCCTCACTGAATCTAGCCACATGTTAAAAACTCAGCTCAATATGTTTTTACTCTGCATTATTAACTCATTAAGGCTATACCCATGGAATATAGAATGGAAAACTGGCTGTAGGGTCCTGACGTTAGCACTATCCAGATGGCTCTCTCTACTATACGGAATAGGCTACTTATAGAGTGAAATAGATGGCCATCTCCATGCAATGATATGAAGAGCAGTAAGAGGCATCCCATCTACAAAGTGTCACCTTTTCCTTAGCTTGTCGCTTCTTTCAATAAAGGATTAAACACCCTTGTTAGAATATAAATATTACCTGAAATGGAGAACATATTACAGAATCATCAGTCTCAACTATCACAACTAGTTTTTCCTTGAGCATGATTCTGAGAAAATGGAATAGAGGACAGGCAAATGTTGATGAGTGGAGGGGAAGGAACTGAGTGGTGGTAAGTAGGAAGAGAAAATTGGAAATGAATATTTTTTTTTTCCACAAGCATTTCTATCAGTGGGAAAGAACTGATATAGAGGGCATGGAAAATTTAGAGATCTCCCCAAAACAAGAATGGTAATATAAGACTTTAGTCTTGACTTCCTTCACTACATCTGTCCTCAATTTACCTACTTGGACATACTAATTTGAGGGATACATGCATATCAGGCTAGAAGTCAGGACTTCCTGATGCTCTGGCTATGATTCTGATCATAACAAAGAGTTACAGAGATAGCTGCTTTTTCCTTCTTCTTTAATAACCCATTAACAATGGAAACCTTAATGTTTCTTCTGCTGAGCAGCCACAAGCTCTGCTTCGATCACCATTATCTTTGTTAGCTTTTTTGATTGTTATTGATGATCAGCTTGGCTACTTGCAATCAAACTTAAATGGATATAACCTTGGCTTTATGCATAACTGATGCTGGTTCTACTAAAATCTAAATCTTTAAATTTACCAGCAAACTGCTTAGAATTCCAAAGGGGTCTCTAGGCTTCCCTATGACCCTGTAGGCTTAGTGAGCAGTGAGGTGAGAAGATCTCTAAATTTCCATTGCCTTCTTCTTGCAGTCGTCCATGCTATGTGCTTAAATCTTACCTACACCCATGTAAATAAGAGAGTGAGGATAAGAGGAAAGTTTTTACAGTGAGGAACAAACTGTCAGATGAGTCTTCAGAGCAGACACAGACAATTTCCTGCATAAAGAGTAGAAAGTACTAATTCCCAGCCTCTGACCTAATCCCCTCATTCTTCCTCTCTGGTGCCCTGGCCTGGCTTCTTGCTTTCTTAAAGTATTATTGTTTTAGTAAATGCATTTTTAGAGTTCATGTCATCTCTTCAAAAAAGAAAAGCACATGAGTCTGAGGGAAGGATGTGTAGGATGGTTATGAAGGCTTTACCTGAAGAAATAAAAATGACAGAATAACTTGGCTTTCTGTTGATTGTTTTGTTTCAGATTAAGGAATGATTCATCAACCAATTATAGTCAAAAGGAATGAACACATGAGTGAGCTTTCATGAGAATGGAACTTCAGCCCTATCAAAGTTACCTAATAGTTGGCTGTCACAGAGTACCGTGAAAGTGAGCCTCTCTGCCCAATGTTCAATATAAAACCTTGTAAGGAAAGTAGGAGAGGCACAGGAAAAAGAGGATAGAATTGCAGTGTGACTAGATTCTAGGGGTGATAGGAATTTGGAGAAGCCTGTGTGAATATTCCTGTATCTGAATAGTAATGTGTCTGACTGATATCACAGTGCTTACTTGGCTTACTTACATTGAAGTTTCACAATGTTAAAGTAGATAGAGTACTGAATTTGAAAATAGGAGCTCTAATTCTTAGTTCTACTGCTGTTACTGCGTGAAGCCTGAGAAGAAACAGACTATTCCTTTTCTCCAGCACCAAAATGAGGTAGCTGGGTAAGAAAGCACCTAAAGTAGCTTCCAAATCTAGTGTTTTGTGGGTATGAGCCTGCAGTTTTCATGAGTAATCAAATAATATCCCTTTAAGGTGGACCAAGGCAAAATGCACAAATGTGTTGTGTTGGGTCCATTGAATTTTCTTTGCATTTTATTTCTACCTCTGAAATGTATTCATGTGATTCTATTAGCCATATATATATTTCACCACAATACCCCCAAATTTTGCCTGTTGAAATCATGCTCTTCTTTGAAGCCTATCCCAGAGATTATTTTTACAATTGCATTTTCCCTGACACTCTAAAACAAGAAATAAACTCTCCTTCTCAGTGCCTAGACACATAATCTGGCTTTCTCTTACAGCAGTAATCACAGCTCTTCATCTTGATTGAGTATATCTTTTTTTTTCCTCACACTGAGACCTGGGACTAGGTCTTACTCATTTCAGTGTCTTCCACATTTCCCTGTATCTATCACATGGGAATTGTTCAATCCATGATATAGTAAATCTTTCCAAGCCAATATTAAGATGCATTTTGTCTCTCTGAAATGTGATTGCAAATTAATAAAAAAAATAATAATAAGTACATGTTGTGCTCAGAAATGTGAACCAACTTAAATTTTATCTTAACTTTGAATTGTACAACTTCAGACTCAAAAAAGTAGTTGTGGAAGTTGTACAAAGAATTCCCAAATATCCTTCATCAAATTCATCATACATAACCATAATACAACTATGAAAATCAGGAAATTAACAATGATCCAATGGCAGTATCTAATCTACAGACTTTATTTAAATTTCACCAATGGTCCCATGAATGTGCTTTTTGTGATCCAGCATTTAATCAAAGATCACATGTTACATTTACAGTTTTCATGTCTCCTAAATCTATTTTAAGTGGGAACAAAGTTTTAGTCTGTCTTTGATCCTCGAAACCATTAAACAAATATTGGCTTCTTTTTCTTTTTTTTTTTGTAGAATGTTCCTCAAATTAGGTTTGTGATCAGATTATGTATTTTGGTAGAAATACCATAGAAGTAATGCATGATACTTGGGTCATATCAGGAATCATATATCCATTTGTCCCATTACCAGTGATGTTATTAACTTTAATCATTTGGTTGAGGGCATCCACTCTAAATTTATTATTTTTTTCTTTCAACAATTAATAATTTTCCCATAGGGGAATGCTTTGAGACTATGTTATTATTGTAGTGTTTGTCAAGTAGTGATTTTCTATTTCTCTCATTTTTTTTACATTTACTAGCTGAAATCCTAGTAGCAGATATGAGCTTTCTGTTCTCTCCCATTTTTTTACTTATAAAATAATCTTTATATCAGCATGGACCCATGGATTCTTATTTTATATATACAATGAATAATAATCCAACACCCTTGTTCTTTATTTTGGTTGAGCCAACTTTTAAAGAAAAATTTTCAATTCTGATTTTATCCTGTTCTCTCTTCTGACCTAAGAGTAGCATACGAAGGTGAAACTCTTGATTAGGGCTACCCAAAGAATAGGAGGCCCATTTTTTCCCCTTAAACAGTATCAAATCATGGGAACACTTAGTACAATATCATGCACTCAGTGAATATTCAAAAAGTGGTTTTTTTTTTTCTTTTTTTGTTACTGAAGCAGGTATTTCTGAAGCCTTGGCAGAATGAAAGCTGAAACTTCTGTTCATTATGAGTAATTTTACTTTGGGCCATATATTCAACCACTATTCTGTTCATCATTGTAGATGTTGAGTATTGAAGCAAGTTTTTTTGCATCTAAAAATTGTCTAGAGGCACTGCTCACAGAACTAGGAGGTAAATAATGTTGGCATTGCTTCAAGATGACATTGGAATACTGGCATGTGTTACTGTGCTAAATTTAACCCTGTATGAAGGCTACTAAATGTATTCATTTCAGTGCAGATCTTGATTAAACAATGATAAATTGGACAGAAGAGAAAACAGAGCTTGGGCTAAGATAATGACCCTGGTAGGTAAGGACTTTAGAAATAGGTCAAATGGTGAAATAGAGAGCTATTTGCATGAAACAGTTCTCCCTGTAACTCCAAAGGGCAGAAAACAACCCACAGTTGCCTTCAAAGCAGTCAAGTGAAGAAAACAACTCATTAAATGAAAAAAGAAGATACTCTCTTCCTGTGAATTCTAACAGACCTCAGAGCTACAAATTAGAGAGACATTTCAGGTAAGTAACATTATTCACTCTAAGCAAAATATGGTTAAAAAAAAATCTGTATCTATTTGGAACTCAGTCCATAGGGTTCTAATTACTGGGAACTAGAATATGCTTGTGATACCATAGACCCAGAATGGATCTAGTTTTGTAGGGCTTGAAATGTACATAGCATGGCATTCCTTATGTGAGGGAAAAAATGCATGCCATTTACTTGCAAATATTATACAAGCATATCAGCATGTGAACATATTGCTAACATACCTCTCAGAGTCTTGGAAAGTATTTATGCAAGTGAGGGCCCCTGAAGCTTCAACTTCATTAGCTTCACAGTAAATCTGCATCTGGGTGGATCCATAGAACGGACTACAGGAAAAACCTGATATGAGGCTCCGATAACTTTCCTTGCCTGCTACAAGTCTATAGGCTTAATTGTCATAGTTATAATCAGATTTAGAGATGCCACAAAGAAAATTATATTGCTTCTGTTGAAGCTGTAGGATTACTGGATGGCTTCTGTAAAAGTAGACTACTCTGTGGAAGTCACTACCCCAAAGCAATGATTTGGTAGATTTCCTGTAGTAAAAGAGTGGTGGAGGGGTGAAAGGTAGATAAGTCAATGATATGGGTGAATTATATTGGGTTGACCAAAACAGTTCATTTGGGTTTTTACATAACATCTTATGGAAAAAGGCAAAACAAATTTTTAATGTTAAAAATGTTACAACTGTAACATGTTAAAAAATGTTTAAAAGTGCAATGAAAATATAACTCTTTGTGGTTTGTGAGTTTATGATATTTGCTACATGAAGATTTAACAAGAAAGGACTGCATCTCAATTTTTGAATCTTAACCCTACCTAAATCATCTCTCTCTGTCTTCATAATCCTGAGGTTTTGTGTTATTCAAAAATAACTGCTATTGAAGTAGCCTGTAGTTTATAGCAGTGGTTCTCAAAAGGAGGAACTACTTGAAACGCATGTGTAAACTACTAATTTATAGGCACCATTGCTCACATTCTGGTGCGGGAGGTCTGGAGTGTGCTCAGGATTTTTTTTTTTTTTTTAATTTCTATTGGAGTATAGTTGCTTTGCAATGTGGTGAAAGTTTCTGCTGTACTGGAAAGTAAATAAGTTATAGGTATACATATATCCCCACTTTTTAAAATTTCCTTCCCATTTAGGTCACCACCTAGCATTGAATAGAGTTCCCTGTGCTTTATAGTAGGTTCTCATTAGTTATCAATTTGTAAAAAAGTGTATATATGTAATCCCAAACTGTCAATTTATCCCACCCCACTTCCCACTTTGGTATCCATAGTTTGTTCTCTATATCTGTGTCTATTTTTGCTTTGCAAATAAGTTCATCTGTACCATTTTTCTAGATTCCACATATAAGTGATATTTGCTTTTCTCTTTTTGACTTACTTCACTCTGTATGACAGTCTCTGGGTCTATCCACATCTCTGCAAACGGCATGATTTCATTCTTTTTCTATGGCTGAGTGGGCCATAGTCCATGGGGTCACAAAGAGTTGGACATGACTTAGCAACCAAACTACAACAACAATAATCCATTGTATATGTGTACAAAGTTTTCTTTATCCATTCATGTGTTGATGAATATTTAAATTATTTCCATGTTCTGCCTATTGTAAATACTACAGCAAAGAATATTGGGGTGCATGTATATATATATTGATATTAATTTATATATTTTAATGTATTTATTTCAATTGAAGGATAATTGCTTTACAATGCATATATATGTTTGAATTATGGTTTGCTCCAGATACATGCCCAGAAGTGGAATTGCTGTGTCATATGGTAGTTCTATTTATACTGTTTTTGGAAACTCCATACTGTACTACATAGTGGCTGAGCCAATTCACAGTCTGTTCTTTACATCTGTGTCTCTTTTGCTGTCTTACATATAAGGTCATCATTATCATCTTTCTAAATTTAATATATATGCATTAATATACTGTATTGGTGTTTTTCCTTCAGACTTACTTCAGTCTGTGTAATAGGCTCCAGTTGAATCCACCTCATTAAAGCTGATACAAGTGCATTCTTTTTAATATCTGAGTAATATTCTATTGTGTATATATACCACAGATTTCTTATCCATTCATCTGCTAATGGACATCTAGGTTGCTTCCATGTCGTAGTTGTAAACAGTGCTGCGATGAACATTGGGGTACAGGTGTCTCTTTCAATTCTGGTTTCCTTGGTGTGTATGCCAAGCAGTGGGATTGCTGGCTCATATGGCACTTCTATTTCCAGTTTTTTAAGGAATCTCCACACTGTTATCCATAGTGGCTGTACTAGTTTGCATTCTCACCAACAGTGTAGGAGGGTTCCCTTTTCTCCTCACCTTCTCCAGCATTTATTGTTTTTAGACTTTAGGATAGCAGGCATTCTGACTGGTATAAGATGTACCTCACTGTGGTTTTGACATGCATTTGTCTGACAATGAGTGACGTTGAGCATCTTTTGATGTGTTTGTTATCCATCTGTATGTCTTCTTTGGAGAAATGTTTGTTTAGTTTTTGGCCCATTGTTTTATTGGGTCATTTATTTTGTAGGAATTGAGCTGCAGGAGCTGCTTGTATATTTTTGAGATTAATTCTTTGCCATTTGCTTAGTTTGCTATCATTTTCTCCCATTCTGAAGGCTGTCTTTTCACCTTGCTTATAGTTTCCATCATTTTGCAGAAGCTCTTAAGTTTAATTAGGTCCCATTTGCTTACTTTTACTTTTATTTCTATTACTCTAGGAGGTGGGTCATACAGGATCCTGCTGTGATTTATGTCTGAGAGTGTTTTGCCTATGTTTACCTCTAGGAGTTTTATAGTTTCTGGTCTTACATTTAGATTTTTAATCCATTTTGAGTTTATTTTTGTGTATGGTGTTAGAAAGTGTTCTAGTTTCAGTGTTTTACAAGTGATTGACCAGTTTCCCCAGCACCACTTGTTAAAGAGATTATCTTTTCTTCATTGTATATTCTTGCCTCCTTTGTCAAAGATAAGGTGTCCATAGGTACATGAATTTATCTCTGGGCTTTCTATTTTGTTTCATTGATCTATATTTCTGTCTTTCTGCCAGTACCATACTGTTTTGATGACTGTAGCTTTGTAGTATAGTCTGAAGTCAGGCAGGTTGATTCCTCAAGTTCCATTTTTCTTTCTCAAGATTGCTTTGACTATTCGAGGTTTTTTGTATTTCCATACAAATTGTGAAACTATTTATTCTAGTTATCTGAAAACTATTGTTGGTAGCTTGATAGGGATTACATTAAATCTATAGATTATTTTCGTTAGTGTACTCACGTTCACTATATTGATTCTTCTGATCTACGAACATTGTATATTTCTCCATTTATTTGTGTCATCTTTGATCTCTTTCAGCAGAGTTTTATAGCTTTCTTTATACAGGTCTTTTGTTTTTTTTAGGTAGATTTATTCCTGAGTATTTTGTTCTTTTAGTTGAAATGGTGAATGGAATTGTTTCCTTAATTTCTCTTTCTGTTTTCTCATTGTTAGTGTATAGGAATGCAAGGGATTTCTGTGTGTTAATTTTATATCCTGAAACATTCCTATGTTAATTGATTAGCTCTAGTAATTTTCAGGTGGAGTCTTTAGGGTTTTCTATGTAAAGGATCATGTCATCTGCAAACAGTGAGAGTTTTACTTTTGTCCAATCTGGATTCCTTTTATTTCTTTTTCTTCTCTGATTGCTGTGGCTAAAACTTCCAAAACTATGTTGAATAGTAGTGGTGAGAGTGGGCACCCTTGTCTTGTTCCTGACTTTGGGGGAAATGCTTTCAATTTTTCACCATTGAGGATAATGTTTGCTGTGGATTATCATATATGCCTTTTATTATGTTGAAATATGCTCCTCCTATGCCTGCTTTCTGGAGAATTTTTATCATAAATAGATGTTGAATTTTGTCAAAGGCTTTCTCTGAATCTATTGAGATAATCATATGGTTCTTATCTTTCGATTTGTTAATGTGGTGTATCACTTTGATTGATTTGCAAATATTGAAGAATCCTTGCATCCCTGAGATAAAGCCCACTTGGTCATGGTTTATGATCTTTTTAATGTGTTGCTAGATTCTGATCGCTAGAATTTTGTTAAGGATTTTTGCATCTATGTTCATCAGTGATACTGGACTGTAGTTTTCTTTTTTTAGGCATCTTTGTCTGGTTTTAGTATTAGGGTGATTGTGGCTTGATAGAATGAGTTTGGAAGTTTACCTTCCTCTGATATTTTCCGGAAGAGTTTGAGTTGGATAGGTGTTAGCTGTTCTCTAAAATTTTGGTAGAATTCACTTTTGAAGCCATCTGGTCCTGCGTTTTGTTTGTTGGAAGATTTTTTATTACAGTTTCGATTTCCTTGCTTGTGATGGGTCTGTTAAGATTTTCTATTTCTTCCTGGTTCAGATTTGGAAAATTATACTTTTCTAAGAATTTGTCCATTTCTTCCAAATTGTCCATTTTACTGGCATATAGTTGTTGATACTAGTCTCTTATGATCCTTTGTATTTCTGTGTTGTCTGTTGTGATCTCTCCATTTCCATTTCTAATTTTGTTGATTTGATTCTTCTCCCTTTTTTTCTTGATGAGTCTGGCTAATGATCTTACCTTCTCAAAGAACCATCTTTTGGCTTTGTTGATTTTTGCTATGGTCTCCTTTGTTTCTTTTTAATTTATTTCTGTCCTAATTTTTATGATTTATTTACTTCTACTAACCCTGGTGTTCATTTCTTCTTTTTCTTGTTGCTTTAGGTGTAGAGTAAGGTTATGTTTTTTTTTTCTCTTGTTTCTGAGGTAAGCTTGTATTGCTACGAACCATCCCTTTAGCACTGCTTTTACTGTTGGTTATTCAGAAGCATGTTATTTAGCGTCCATTTTTTTGTATTTTTAATAGTTTTTTTCCTATTCAATTCAGTTCAGTTCAGTTCATTCACTCAATCGTGTCTCACTTTTTGCTACCCCAAGGACTGCAGCACACCAGGCCTCCCTGGATATCACTAACTCCCATCCTTTACTCAAACTCATGTCCATTGAGTCAATGATGCCATCCAACCATCTCATCATTTGTCATCCCCTCCTGCTTCTGCCGTCAAACGTTCCTAGTATCAGGGTCTTTTCAAATGACTCCTTTCTTCACATCATGTGGCCAAAGTATTGGAGTTTCAGTTTCAACATTAGTCCTTCCAATGAAAATCCAAGACTGATTTCCTTTAGGATGGACAGGTTGGATCTCCTTGTAGTCCAAGGGACTCTCAAGAGTCTTCTCCAACACCACAGTTCAAAAGCATCAATTATTTGGGGCTCAGCTTTCTTTAAAGCCAAATTCTCACATCCACTCGTGACTACTGGAAAAAATCATAGCCTTGACTAGACAGACCTTTGTTGACAAAGTAATATTTCTGCTTTTTAATATGCTGCCTATGTAGGTCATTGGAAATAGGTGGGGAAACAGTGCAAACAGTGTCAAACTTTATCTTTCTGGGCTCCAAAATCACTGCAGATGGTGACTGCAGCCATGAAATTAAAAGACTCTTACTCCTTGGAAGGAAGTTATGACCAACCTAGAGAGTCCCTTGGACTGCAAGGAGATCCAACCAGTCCATCCTAAAGGATATCAGTCCTGGCTATTCATTGGAAGGACTGATGTTAAAGCTGAAACTCCAATACTTTGGCCCCCTCATGTGAAGAGTTGACTCATTGGAAAAGACCCTGATCCTGGGAGGGATTGGGGGCAGGAGGAGAAGGGGATGACAGAGAGTGAGATGGCTGGATGGCATCACTGTCTCGATTGACATGAGTTTGGGGAAACTCCAGGAGTTGGTGATGGACAGGGAAGCCTGGCATGCTGCGATTCATGGGGATGCAAAATCAGACACGATTGAGCGACTGAACTGAACTGAACCGAACTATGTGGGTCATAACTTTCCTTCCAAGGAGCAAGCGTCTTTTAATTTCATGGCTGCAGTCACCATCTGCAGTAATCTTGGAGCCCACAAAGCAAAGTCAGCCACTCTTTCCCCAACTATTTGCCATGAAGTGATGGGACTGGATGCCATGATCTTAGTTATCTGGATGTTGAGGTTTAAGCCAACATTTTCACTCTCCTCTTTCACTTTCATCAAGAGGTTCTTTAGTTCTTCAATTTCTGCCATAAGGATGGTGTCATCTGCATATCTGAGATTATTGATATTTCTCCCGGCAATCTTGATTTCAGCTTCAGCTTCATCCAGCTCAGTGTTTCTCATGATGTACTCTGCATATAAATTAAATAAGCATGGTGACAATATACAGCCTTGATGTACTCATTTTCCTATTTGAAGCCAATCTGTTGTTCCATGTCCAATTCTAACTGTTGCTTCTTGACCTGCATACAGGTTTCTCAAGAGGCAGGTCAGGTGATCTGGTATTCCCAACTCTTTCAGAATTTTCCACAGTTTATTGTGATCCACACAGTCAAAGGCTTTGGCATAGTCAATAAAGCAGAAATAGGTGTTTTTCTGGAACTCTCTTGCTTTTTCAATGACCCAGCAGATGTTGGCAATTTGAACTTTGGTTCCTCTGCCTTTTCTAAAACGAGCTTGACTATCTGGAGATTCACAGTTCACATATTGCTGAAGCCTGACTTGGAAAATTTTGAGCATTACTTTGCTAACCTGTGAAATTAGTGCAACTGTGCAGTAGTTTGAGCACTCTTTGGCATTGCCTTTCTTTGGGATTGGAATGAAAACTGACCTTTTTGAGTCCCTTGGCCACTGCCTAGTTTTCCAAATTCATTGACATATTGAAGGCAGCACTATCACAGCATCATCTTTTAGAATTTGAAATAGGTCCACTAGAATTCCATCACCTCTACTAGCTTTGCTGGTAGTGATGCTTCCTAAGGCCTACCTGACTTCACATTCCAGGATGTCTGGCTCTAGGTGAGTGATCACACCACTATTATTATCTGGGTCTTGAAGATCTCTCTTGTACAGTTTTTCTGTGTATTCTAGCCACTTCTTCTTAATAGCTTCTTCTTCATTTAGGTCCATACCAATTCTGTCCTTTCTTTAGCCCATCTTTGCATGAAATGAAGGCTTTCTTGTCTCTCCTTGCTATTCTTTGGAACTCTGCATTCAAATGGATATGTCTTTCCTTTTTTCCTTTGCTTTTCACTTCCCTTCTTTTCACAGCTATTTGTGAGGCCTCCTCAAACAGCCATTTTTATTTTTATTTTTTGCATCTTTTTCTTGAGATGGTCTTACCCCATTTCTCCTCTACACTTTCACAAACCTCTGTCCATAGTTCATCAGGCACTCTGTCTATCAGATCTAGTCCCTTAAATCTACTTCTCACTTCCACTGTATAATTTGAAGGGATTTGAATTAGGTCATACTTGAATGGTCCTGTGGTTTTTCCCCCTTTCTTCAATTTGAATTTGAATTTGGCAATAAGGAGTTCATGATCTGAGCCACATCAACTTCTGATCTTTTTTTTTTTTTCTCTGTAGTTGACATCTAACATATTGCATTGTGATCAGAAAACGTGATTGAAATGATTTCAGTTTTTTTTTTTTTTTTTTTTTTTTTAATTTACCAAGGCTAGATTTATGGCCCAAGATGTGATCTATCCTGGAGGTTTCGTGTGCACTTGAGAAAAAAGGTGAAATTCATTGTTTTGGGCTGAAATGTCCTATAGATATCAATTAGGTCTATTGGTCCATTGTATCATTTAAAGTTTGTGTTTCCTTGCTAATTTTCTGTTTAGTTGATTTATCCATAGGTATGAGTGGAGTATTAAAGCCTCCCACTATTATTGTGTTATTGTTAATTTCCCCTTTCATACTTGTTAGCATTTGCTTAGTACCACATATTGTGGTACTCCTATGTTGGGTACATATTTATTTATAACTGTTATATCTTCTTCTTGAATTGATCCTTTGATCATTAGGTAGTGTCCTTCTTTGTCTCTTCATGGCCTTTATTTCAAATTCCATTTATCTTATATGAGTATTGCTACTCCTGCTTTCTTTTGGTCTCCATTTGTGTGAAATATCTTTTTCCTGCCCTTCACTTTTAGTCTGTATGTGTCCCTTGTTTTGAGGTGGGTCTCTTGTGGACAACATATATAGGGGTCTTGTTTTTGTATCCATTCAGCCATCCTTTGTATTTTGGTTGGGGCATTCAACCCATTTATTTTTAAGGTAATTATTGATAAGTATGATCCTGTTGCCATTTATTTTGTTGTTTTGGGTTCAAGTTTATAAACCTTTTCTGTGTTTCCTGTCTAGAGAAGATCCTTTAGTATTTGTTGAAGAGCTGGTTTGGGGGTGCTGAATTCTCTTAGCTTTTGCTTGTCTGTAAAGCTTTTGGTTTCTCCTTCATATTTGAATGAGTTCCTTGCTGGGTACAGTAATCTGTGTTGTAGGTTTTTCTCTTTCATCCCTTTACGTATGTCCTGCCATTCCCTTCTGGCCTGAAGAGTTTCTATTGAAAGATCAGCTGTTATCTTTACGTGAATCCCCTTGTGTGTTATTTATTGCTTTTCCCTTGCTCATTTTAATATTCACTCTTTGTGTTTGATCTTTGCTAATTTGATTAATATGTTTCTAGGAAGGGTTTCACCTTGGGTTTATCCTGTTTGGGACTCTGTGTTTCTTGGACTTGGGTGGCTATTTCCTTCCCCATGTTTGGGAAGTTTTCAACTATTATCTCCTCAAGTATTTTCTCATGGTCTTTCTTTTTGTCTTCTTCTGGGACTCCTATGATTCAAATGTTGGGGAGTTTGACATTGTCCCAGAGGTCTCTGTGGTTTTCCTCATTTCTTTTAAATCTTTTCTCTTTTTTTCCTCTGCTTCATTTGTTTTCACCATTCTATCTTTAACCTCACTTATCCTATCTTCTGCCTCAGTTATTCTACTGTTGGTTCCCTCCTGATTGCTTTTGATCTCAGTTATTGCATTATTCATTATTGATTGACTCTCTTTTATTTCTTCTAATTCCTTGTTAATAATTTCTTGCATCTTCTCAGTCCTTGTTTCCAGAGTATTTATCTGTAACTGCATTTTCTTTTCAAGATTTTGGATCATTTTTAGTATCATTATATTGAATTCTTTTTCAGGTAGACTCTCTATCTCCTTCTTTTGTGTTTGTTTTGGTGGGCATTTATCATGTTCCTTTACCTGCTGAATATTTCTCTGTCCTCATCTTGTTTAGATTGTTGTGTTTGGGGTGGCCTTTCTGTATTCTAGAAGTCTGTGGTTCCTCTCTATTATGGAGGTTCCTCCCTGTGGGTGGGTTTGGACGAGTGGCTTGTCAAGGTTTCCTGGTTAGGGAAGCTTGTGTTGGTGTTCTGCTGGGTGGAGTTTGATCGCTTCTCTCTGGAGTGTGATGGAGTTTCCAGTAATGAGTTTTGAGGTGTCTATGTGTTTGGTTTGACTTATGGCTGCCTGTATTTTAAGGCCCAGGGTTATGTTCCTGCATTGTTGGAGAATTAGCTTGTTATGTCTTGCTCTGAAACTTGTTGGCTTTTGGGTGGAGCTTGGTTTCAGTATAGGTATGGAGGCTTTTTGAGGAGCTCTTGTCGATTAATTTCCTGGAGTCAGGTGTTTTCTGGTATTCTCAAGCTTTGGATTTAAGCCTCTAGCCTCTGGCTTTCAGTATTATTCTTACAGTAGCTTCAAGACTTGTCCATCCATACAGCACTGATGATAAAACATCTGGGTTAATGGCAAAAAGATTCTCCACAGTGAGGGACACCCAGCGAGGTTCACAAAGTTACATGGAGAAGAGAAGAGGGAGGATGGAGATAGAGTTAACCAGGAGGAGAAGAGGGGGAATAAAAGGGGCAGAGAGCAATCTAGCCAATAGTCACTTCCTTAAGTGTTCTTCACAGCCTGGAACACCCAAAGAGATTCACAGAATTAAGTAGAGAAGAGAAGGGGGAGGGAGGAGATAGAGGTGACCTGGGGGAGAAAAAGGAGAGTCAAAAGGGGAGACAGCAATCAAGCCAGTAATCACACTCATAAGTAAAAATGGGTACTGAAGATTAGATTGTTAAAGGTAAAAAATTGATAACAAATACAAAAAGCAGACATTAAAAATCTAGAGTAGAGATTAGACTCTCAAAAATACAATGTTAAAAAAAAAAAATCCCCCGAATTATTTTATATATATATATATATGAAATTTGCTTTAAAACTAAGGTCTTTTTTGCAAGTTAATAGCAGGTTATAAAAATGAAAATTAAAGGAGTAGTAAAGAACTTAAAATAAAAAAAAAATAAAAATGATAATAGTAAAATATATCTAGGAATTTCTCTGGAGCTGTTGAGGGCAGTTTGGGGTCCGTTCAGTTCCAGATAGTTCCTTGTTCCAACTTATACTTCTCAAGGTCTATAGGCCCCTTCCAACGTAGTCAATGCAAACTACAGGGTTTTAATCTGTTGCATCTGTCACTTCCAAAGTAGTTCCCTCTTCTTTGTTTATTTTGGCTTCCTCTGTTTGTAAGTCTTTTCAGTGTCTAGTTTCTGCCCTGACAGAAGGGGGCAAAGTTGGTCATTTACTTAGGCTCACTTGTTCAGTTGTGTTGTGTGGAGGGAGGAACACTGCAAATAAATATCACTGGCATGTGTGGGGAGTGCTCGCAGTGTCTGCACCACACTGGATTTGCCCCAGCTCACGGTGGTGTGTGCTTTCCTGGTCTACACTGCTCAGGCTCGAGGTTACTCTTCAGGGGAACTCTCCAAGGCAGGCCCTGGGTTGCATGCACTTCCCAGGTCTGAGCTTCTCAGGTTCAGGTTCTCGGGTATTCCACAAAGGCCCAGACTCAGTTTGGCCTGCGTTTTGTGCCGTTCTCAGGTCCGAGCAGCTCAGGCGACAAGGTGCTTGGTGAGCTCACTGTTTCAGATGTGTGGTGCATCTTATCACCTTCCCATTCCCAGCTGCTCAGTTTCCTGGGTGTGCCACAAGAGCCGTCTCAGGTGTGCTGTGTGTCTCCTCTGGGGAGCTCATCTCAGGCTATGACCCTTCTGGCAGATGTTAACCATCCAGGATCCCAGGAAGACTTGGTTAGCAACTGGGAGCCTGCTCACAATTTGGTGGAGGATGCCATCTCTGGGTCCAAGATTTCCCCTCCCCTTCTGGCTCTGGCTGTCGCCCGCCTGCCTCTCTCCCTTCAGCAGGGGAATGGCCCAGTCTGCAGCCAGCTAGCTGTCCTCTGATATTCACTCAATCCTTTGTTCTGTGAACTGGCCAGGGTATGCCTTAGGTTAGAGCTTTTCATGGGAAATTTCCCTGTCTCTCTCTTTTTTATTTCTCTCTCTCTCTGGCTGTCCTACAGTTTGGGTTACTATCTCACGTTAGCTCCCTCAGATTGTCCACAGGGCTTTCAGGTCAAGTCCTTACCCTAAGCATGCAACCCACACCTCCCTGTTCAGCCCCTGCTAACTCATGGTGGACGCAAGCGTCTGGGCTACTTCTCTGCTGGGAGTTGTGATTAGACACATATTCTGTGGGTTGTTTTTTTTTTTTTTTTTACTCCCAGTTATGTTGCCCATTGATATTCCAAAACTCCCCACAGACAAGCCAGTGAGAGGGTTTCCTGGTGTTCAGAAACTTCTCCTCCTTCACAAGTTCCTCCCCAGTACGGGTCTCCATCCTTAACTCTTTTGTCTCTCTTTTTGTCTTTTATGTTTTGTTCTACCTCCCTTCGAAGAGAATTAGCTGCCTTTCTGGGTGCCTGGTGTCCTCTGCCAGCATTCAGATTGTTTTGTGGAAGTTGCTTAGCATTCAAGTGATCTTTGGATGAATTTGTGCCGGAGAAAAAGGTCTCCCCATCCTATTCCTTCACCTTCTTAACCCTCCCCCAACAAGATATATTTTAAGATAACAGGATTAGTCAGAAGATTCTTAAGGAGAAACATGTCTTTAAGCAGGATACATAGTTGTTATAGAATTCTGAGTACAGAGTTTAAGATGAGTTTTTGGTTGTTGCTGTTTTGTAATCATCAGCCTTGGGCTTAAAGAAAAAAAATATTTTATATGATTAAGATGAAGGAATGTAGGAAAAAAGCTTGTTCTTTTCTCTTATTGAGAGCCCCAGATGCCTTTCTCCTCATCGGGGACCCAGGAATTCTTATCAACCTACCTAAGAATTGACTGTCTCATCCCTGACTTTTCTTTTAGGAGAATTATGTTGCCAAGGGAAAGGGGCATCGTTGTCATTCCAAAACAACTTCTTGCTTTTGAGGGGCAGATCAGATCAGATCAGATCAGTCACTCGGTTGTGTCCGACTCTTTGCGACACCATGAATCGCAGCACGCCAGGCATCCCCGTCCATCACTAACTCCCAGAGTTCACTCAGACTCATGTCCATTGAGTCAGGGATGCCATCCAGCATTCTCATCCTCTGTCGTCCCCTTCTCCTCTTGCCCCCAATCCCTCCCAGCATCACAGTCTTTTCCAATGAGTCAACTCTTCGCATGAGGTTGCCAAAGTACTGGAGTTTCAGCTTTAGCATCATTCCTTCCAAAGAAATCCCAGGGCCGATCTCCTTCAGAATGGACTGGTTGGATCTCCTTGCAGTCCAAGGGACTCTCAAGAGTCTTCTCCAACACCACAGTTCAAAAGCATCAATTCTTTGGCACTCAGCCTTCTTCACAATCCAACTCTCACATCCATACATGACCACTGGAAAAACGATAGCCTTGACTAGACGGACCTTTGTTGGCAAAGTAATGTCTCTGCTTTTCAATATGCTATCTAGGTTGGTCATAACTTTCCTTCCAAGGAGTAAGCATGTTTTAATTTCATGGCTGCAGTCACCATCTGCAGTGATTGTGGAGCCCAGAAAAATAAACTCTGACACTGTTTCCACTGTTTCCCCATCTATTTCCCATGAAGTGGTGGGACCGGAGCTTTAAGCCAACTTTTTCACTCTCCACTTTCACTTTCATCAAGAGGCTTTTTAGTTCCTCTTCACTTTATGCCATAAGGGTGGTGTCATCTGCATATCTGAGGTTACTGATATTTCTCCCAACAATCTTGATTCCAGCTTGTGTTTCTTCCAGTCCAGCATTTCTCATGATGTACTCTGCATATAAGTTAAATAAACAGGGTGACAATATACAGCCTTGACAAACTCCTTTTCCTATTTGGAACCAGTCTGTTGTTCCATGTCCAGTTCTGACTGCTGCTTCCTGACCTGCATACAAATTTCTCAAGAGGCAGGTCAGGTGGTCTGGTATTCCCATCTCTTTCAGAATTTTCCACAGCTTATTGTGATCCACACAGTCAAAGGCTTTGGAATAGTTAATAAAGCAGAAATAGATGTTTTTCTGGAACTCTCTTGCTTTTTTAATGATCCAGCGGATGTTGGCAATTTGATCTCTGGTTCCTCTACCTTTTCTAAAACCAGCTTGAACATCAGGAAGTTCATGGATCACATATTGCTGAAGCCTGGCTTGGAGAATTTTGAGCATTACTTTACTAGCGTGTGAGATGAGTGCAATTGTGCGGTAGTTTGAGCATTCTTTTGCGTTGCCTTTCTTTGGGATTGGAATGAAAACTGATCTTTTCCAGTCCTGTGGCCACTGCTGAGTTTTCCAAATTTGCTGGCATATTGAGTGCAGCACTTTCACAGCATCATCTTTCAGGATTTGAAATAGCTCAATTGGAATTCTATCACCTCCACTAGCTTTGTTCGTAGTGATGCTTTCTAAAGCCCACTTGACTTTACATTGCAGGATGTCTGGCTCTAGGTCAGTGATCACACCATCATGATTATCTGGGTTGTGAAGATCTTTTTTGTACAGTTCTTCTGTGTAGTCTTGCCATCTCTTCTGAATATCTTCTGCTTCTGTTAGGTCCATACCATTTCTGTCCTTTATCGAGCTCATCTTTGCATGAAATGTTCCTTTGGTATCTCTGATTTTCTTGAAGAGATGTCTAGTCTTTCCCATTCTGTTGTTTTCCTCTATTTCTTTGCATTGATCGCTGAGGAAGGCTTTCTTATCTCTTCTTGCTATTCTTTGGAACTCTGCATTCAGATGTTTATATCTTTCCTCTTCTCCTTTGTTTTTCACTTCTCTTCTTTTCACAGCTATTTGTAAGGCCTCCCCAGACAGCCATTTTGCTTTTTTGCATTTCTTTTTGATGGGGATGGTCTTGTTCCCTGTCTCCTGTACAATGTCACGAACCTCTGTCCATAGTTCATCAGGCACTCTATCTATCAGATCTAGGCCCTTAAATTTATTTCTCACTTCCACTGTAGAATCGTAAGAGATTTGATTTAGGTCATACCTGAATGGTCTAGTGGTTTTCCCTACTTTCTTCAATTTAAGTCTGAATTTGGCAATAAGGAGTTCATGGTCTGAGCCACAGTCAGCTCCTGGTCTTTGGCTGCAAAGAATATAATCAATCTGATTTCGGTGTTGACCATCTGGTGATGTCCATGTGTAGAGTCTTCTCTTGTGTTGTTGGAAGAGGGTGTTTGTTATGACCAGTGCATTTTCTTGGCAAAACTCTCCTAGTCTTTGCCTTGCTTCATTCCGTATTCCAAGGCCAAATTTGCCTGTTACTTCAGGTGTTTCTTGACTTCCTACTTTTGCATTACAGTCCCCTATAATGAAAAGGACATCTTTTTTGGGTGTTAGTTCTAAAAGGTCTTGTAGGTCTTCATATAACCATTCAACTTCAGCTTCTTCAGCGTTACTGGTTGAGGCATAGACTTGGATTACTTTGATATTGAACGGTTTGCCTTGGAAATGAACAGAAATCATTCTTTCATTTTTGAGATTGCATCCAAGTACTGCATTTTGGTCTCTTTTTTTGACCATGATGGCTACTCCATTTCTTCTGAGGGATTCCTGCCTGCAGTAGTAGATATAATGGTCATCTGAGTTAAATTCACCCATTCCAGTCCATTTCAGTTCGCTGATTCCTAGAATGTCGAGATTCACTCTTGCCATCTCTTGTTTGACCACTTCCAGTTTGCCTTGATTCATGGACCTTACATTCCAGGTTCCTGTGCAATATTGCTCTGTACAGCATTGGACCTTGCTTCTATCACCAGTCTCATTCACAGCTGGGTATTCTTTTTGCTTTGGCTCCATCCCTTCATTCTTTCTGGAGTTATTTCTCCACTGATCTCCAGTAGCATATTGGGCACCTACTGACCTGGGGAGTTTCTCTTTCAGTATCCTATCATTTTGCCTTTTCATAATTGTTGAGGCAACATATTCTCCTAACTCTCATATTGAGGTTCTTTGATCCAGGGGCCCCAAGTAACAGTTGTAGGTGGCTATGGCACTGGTAGGAGCTTGGACAACCATTTGTAACTTAAAAGCTTTCAGATGCTTAGAAACAAATCCGTTTACACTGTCACAGATGCAGGAAGCAAACAGTAAAAACAGAACAGTTAGAATTATTATGATTAAGATAGTTTTCTACCATGGGAAGCTAGTTAAGGTTTCCCAAAGTGAGGTGACCGAGGCTTTAGGAGCACCCGTAGCCTGAATCATCTTGTTCATGTGTTTAGTAAAGTGAATAGCATTAGTGCTCATATCTGGTATATATGTACAATATTGGGTATGAATAATGGCACAAGTTCCTCCTTGTGCAGCCATTAGAATACCTAAGGCAAATCTGTTTTTGTAAAACTACTTTTCTAATTTGTATTTGTTTAGCATCAAGGGCTTAAATAGCTTTTTGAGAATCTTGTAAAGCCCATTGAGTAAAGTTAGTCAGAGCATCAGTTCATAGCATAACATCTGTAGTTCCCAGAGATGGAATGAATATTTCAGGCAGACAGTCATTCCCGTGAAATACAGACCTTGCCCAAAGAGTTTTCAGGTTTGGCAGATTATCAGGCTTCTCTGGAAGTTCTGAAAATATGAAGCAATGAGTAAAAGTTAGACCTAGGGTGCATCGCCCTATCCAGCCAGGGTAAACCGCACCCATAGGTAAGAGCCACATACCCAGTAGGTTACATTTGGAGCAAGCCAGCATGATTGAGGGATCAAGTCCCAATCAGTGCCTGGCCAGGCAAAAGGAGGACCTGAACTGGGATTGGAAACATGGAAATGATTACATTGCATGTTTCTTGAGGCAAAAATCCCAATTGTTTCCAATTAGTTTCCAACTCATTATAATTAAGTTGTTAGCTAACTTCTGGGGATGATTTTATTTGTTCCCATCACATAGGAGCATTAGATAATAGCCGACCCTTTTCATGAGTTAGCCATATGACTTCATCCCATAATTGATAAACATTAGGTAGAAAACCACCAGGTATAGACCCATTTACTTTCTTATGTGCAGCAAAACAGTCATTAAACAAAGTTAAAACATAATCAAAATTATAAGTCACATTATGACCATAGTTATGGTACAATATGTTATACCAGTCCATCTTAGGGTCATTAGATGTCATCGCAGAAGTGGAGAAACCCATCATGTGAAAGTCGCTCAATCATGTCTGACTCCTTGCGACCCCATGAACTATACAGTCCATTGAATTCTCTAGGCCAGAATACTGAAGTGGGTAGCCTTTCCCTTCTCCAGGGGCTCTTCCCAACCCAGTGATCGAACCCAGGGTTCCAGCATTGCAGTCGGTTTCTTTACCAGTTGAGCCACAGGGAAGCCCTAGAATACTGGAGTGGGTAGCCTATCCTTTCTCCAGTGGATCTTTCTGACCCAGGAATCAATGCAGGGTCTCCTGCATTGTGGGCAGATTCTTTCCCAACTGAGCTATCAGGGGAGCCCATACCAGTCCTAGCCAATACAAGTCCATCTTAGGACTGTTAGATATGTCATTGCAGAGTTGAGGAACGTCCTTTCCTTGAAGTGGAGAAACTCACCATGGGAAGCCTTCAATTGATGAGGAGGAGGAGCACTTCGCAGACCAACCAATTAGGTCTATTGTGTAATGCAGTGTAGGAATGAGCCCAGGACAGGAAGGCGTTGTCTTGAGGGTCAAATGGCAGGCTCAGGACTTTTAGGAATCAGTAGAAGCAAGCCCATATAGTAAGAGCCTTCCCAGAGGGGCTCAACGTGTTGTCCCCCAGATCCCAATGTTTTTATCAGGACCTCAGTTCTTGGTTCAAACAGCGGCTTCTCTAAGTCAGAGGCTGGGTCAGGAGTTAACTCCCAGAATTTTCGTAGTGTCTGTTGAAAAGGTAAAAGCTGAGTCACATAGTTAATTCTGAGGCTTCAGGATCTATGACAGTGTCTATGCACAAAAACAGTCTGTCGTAGAGACAGTCCCTTCTTCTTAGGGGCAGTTCGAGCCCTCTGAATTAGCTTATGCAGATGTCTCTTAATAATATCATTAGCCTTTTCAACTTTTTCTGAAGATTGGGTCTCCAGGAACAGTGTAAGTAATATTCTATTGCTAGAGCTTTTGACACTCCTTGAGTTACAGCAGCTTCAAAGACAGAGCATTGTTGCTCTGAACTTTAGAGTTTAAGATCCCACTTACATCATGAGAGGTCAGTACAGCAAGATTTTGCTCAATAGTAAACTTAAGAGATTTAGGCATTAGCAAAGCAATTGCAGCAATTACCCTTAAGCAATGTGGCCATAGCCGCCCCCCCACCTTTTTTTTTTTTTTTCAGTAACAAACTAACCTCTTATCCTTTGGGAAAGCTCAAAGAGGGAGCCTGCAAGTGAGCACCTTGAAGAGCCTTAAAAGCTTTTAAGTATCTGAGTATCTGGAGATCAAACCAGCTTGTTGGTTTGGGCCTGCTGAGTCTCAGCCATAAGTTTATATTAAGGCCAGGCAAGTTCCCCATAACCCAGAATCCAAATGCAGCAGTAGCCTGTAATGCTCCAAAATCCTCTTAACTGTCTTAAAGTCATAGGCAGAGGATGATTTAATAGGTTTAACTCCAGAAAGCAACCTTCAAATCAATGACTGAAAAATGTTTGGCATGTTCAGGAATTTCAGACAATAAAGTATAAGGTTTAGGCACTCATTATTCATATATCTTGAACAAGTCTCCATTTATCATTTGACTTTTTTACACCCAAAATAGGAGTGTTGCATGGACTGTTACAGGGAATGAATAACCCTTGTTCCTTTAAATTTTAAATGATGGGTTTTAACCCTTCCTTAACCTTGGACTTTAATGGACACTGCTTTTGATGTGGAAATATGTGAGGGTCTTTGAGTGTGATAAGGACAGGAACAGCATTTTATGCTAGACCCACAGTTTTTCTCACCCACACTCTATAATTTACATTTTGTTCAGTTAAAAAGAGGGTTCCAAATTCATGAAAACAGAGGCCTGGACCTTGCTCAGTATATCCCTGATATACTGTGAAGGAGACTTTGGCATGATGAGAAACTCATGTGAAAAACAGAACAGTGTCCCAATTGCAGCTTAACAGATGGCTGAAATAATAGTGTTTGGCTCATCCAGACAGCCCCATAATGGCAGTGGACTGGAAGGAAAGCAGGCCAGGCGTTTCAGGGAGGAAGAAAGTTGTACTATTGTCTAAAAGGAAATCAACTGATTGGCCGCCAACAGTTATTATTACTCGGGGCTCCTCAGGTATAATTAGGACAGGAGCTGTGTGGGGACTCCTGGGCAGCTTCAGTCGCAATTGCCTTAAGAGTCCAACCCCTGGGGCCTACACCTCAGAGGGCAGTCTCTTCTTCAGTGTGGTCCCTTGCAGACCAGACTTGGAGCCAAGGGCAGCTTAGACACGTGAGGGCAATCCCATTTGAGATGTCCCTCCTTTCCACAGTAATAGCAAGCCCACCCCTTTTTGCCTGGGTCCCTCTGGGAACTTTCCTCAGGCTGTTTAAGAGCAGATCTAACAGCCAATGTTGGGGATTCAGTCTTTTGCCTGATTCTTTTTTTGTCTCCTATTTTCCTCCTCCTCCATGCCATGGTACACTGTCTGAGCCAGCTGCTACCATTTTTCTAAAGACTAATTTAGTCCAAATATCTGTTTTTGTCACTTACAGCAGATATCTGAAGCTAACTGAGTGAGAAATCCATCTTTTAAGATTACTCCTGCTTCTGCACTTTCGGGATCAACATCAGTACACTTGTGGAGAGCCTCCTGTAGTCTATCTAGGAATTTACTAGGAATTTCCTTCTCTCCCTGTTCTATGTTAGCCAACTTAGCATAGTCTAAAGTCAGCATGTGCTCATTTGAGACCTTCAAAAATACATCCAACAAAATGCCTCTGTTATAGGAACTGCTTGGTTCCCAGTAACAGGGAGGGCTATTTTGTGTTCCCTCTTTCCCCTTGCCTTCAAGCCATTCATCTCCAAAAGTAATAGGTTCCCCCAAAACTTGAGCTCTCAAGTCAGGAGTCAGCATCTGTCTCAAGATATGCACTACATCTCTCCAAGTAAGCTCATAAAGTAAAGTTAGTCCCATAAAGGTTTCTATGTACTTTTTGAATCCTCTAAATAGTTTTGACCACAATTGGTACTGTTTGAATTTCTACCGAGACTGAGGCAACCCCTCCTGGAAGGGTGCCCTTATCCTCAGCCTGTTTTGTTGGGAGTCCCAGATACAGGTGCAAAGTAAGAGGACAGGAGGGAGCTGAAGGTTTCACACTGAAATCTACACCCTTAGGACATAAGTCTGGCATGTTTCGCTGAGAGAGAACGAACAGCACATATGTCACTTCTACACATTTCTCTTGTTTTCTACAGAACAGATCTAACTGTAAAATAGTATTATAGTTGTGACCCTTCAACAGTCCAGCATTCCCCATCTTCCAAAGGCTATTGTGGCCATTCAGTATCACAGAAGATCGGGCGTGCCTTTTTTAAGCTCTGGGGATCAAACTTGTCCCAGTTTTTTAAAACATATTTTAAAGGAATGGGTCTGAAACTGCTAGCTAACATCTGTATGAGAGATAAAAGTAAAAAAAAAAAA
Source organism: Bos indicus (assembly GCF_029378745.1). Classification (NCBI taxonomy): domain Eukaryota; kingdom Metazoa; phylum Chordata; class Mammalia; order Artiodactyla; family Bovidae; genus Bos; species Bos indicus. The sequence goes on from NC_091789.1 coordinate 74,145,026, forward strand.
AAAAAAAAAAAGGCCTCTACAGCCATGGCTTTTTTCTGTTGGAGGCATCCCTCCCTGCTTTAGATGAGAGTGAAGACAGACTTTCCACAGAAGCTTTCCTTCCCTGGTGAGACTTGGTCCGTTCCTTATCAACACAGGTGCTCTACTGGTTCCCTTCAGCCCACTCATTCTACCATCAAGGTGGTGTGGAGATGCACCAGGGGTAGACCTGACAGCATCCCAAATTGATTTCTAGTTCCTTACCACCAAGACCTTTGTTTGATTTGTCCTTTTCCTTTGATACTACCTGGGGTGGAGCAGAGTAGCTTTCCTGGAATGTTTCTGAAGCTAGAACTACTAGGGGAAGCATCCATGTTACATGTGCCTGTGCACATTCCTAAGTACAGTCCTGACCACAGTAGAATCAGTGAGTCATCACCACACCAGTAAGCAACCAGAGAGCTTTATCTAGTCTGCTAATAGTTACATTATCAAAGGAAGAAGTCCACTGTACTTCCAATCTGGGATTCCTGACCTATGTTCTTGGAAACCTCATACTCTCTAGCAGCACTTCCATCCATATAGTTTGGAGGCACAGGTACGACAAGGACTCACTTTTGGGACTCTGGCCAAGTATGGAAACAGCCAAGAGAGAGGCGCTGCTGGAGCTAGAGTTCCACTTCATTCCCAAACAGCTTCCTAGCAAGTCTATGTTCCCCATGATTACCAGGGTTGGGGCCTAAGTAAAAGTATACAGTAATGGCATGGATCACAAATCCAATGAAAGTCTATGATCTGACAGATTACATTAGTAGTATTAATTACCCACGCAGTTATGAAATGGTCAAAGAGACCAGGAAAAGGTGACCAAGGAAGGAAAGTTTGGTCCAAATGTTTTGCCCATTTCTGGCCGCTCCCCTCATAGGGACATTGGGTGCCTCTTGACATTGGAAGGTCCGTATAAACCCCCAACACGGCTCCCCTTTTGGGGTTTGCTTTCAGTCATTGCGAGGCGCCACAAAATCGCAGAGCAGGGCTCATCACGAGCTTCATATTAATTTCTCTATGTCTCTTTCATTCTACATTCACACAGACAAGTAAGAAGAGTCAATTCCTGGGTTCAGTTCAGTTCAGTCGCTCAGTTGTGTCCGACTCTTTGCGACCACATGAACCGCAGCACTCCAGGCCTCCCTGTCCATCACCAACTCCTGGAGTCCACCCAAACCCACGTCCATTGAGTTCGTGATGCCATCCAAACATCTCATCCTGTTTTTCCCTTCTTCTCCTGTCCTCAATCCCTCCCAGCATCAGGGTCTTTTCCAATGAGTCAGCTTTTTTCATCAGGTGGCCAAAGTATTGGAGTTTCAGCTTCAGCATCAGTCCTTCCAATGAACACCCAGGATTGGTCTTTTAGGATGGACTGGTTGGATCTCCTTGCAGTCCAAGGGACTCTCAAGAGTCTTCTCCAACACCACAGTTCAAAAGCATCAATTCTTCTGCACTCAGCTTTCTTTACAGTCCAACTCTCACATCCATACATGACCACTGGAAAAACCATAGCCTTGACTAGACGGACCTTTGTTGGCAAAGTAATGTCCCTGTTTTTTAATATGCTGTCTACGTTGGTCATAACTTTCCTTCCAAGGACTAAGTGCCTTTTAATTTCATGGCTGTAATCACCATCTGCAGTGATTTTGGAGTCCAGAAAAATAAAGTAAGCCACTGTTTCCACTGTTTTCCCATCTATTTGCCATGAAGTGATGGGACTGGATGCCATGATCTTAGTTTTCTGAATGTTGAGTTTTAAGCCAACTTTTTCACTCTCCTTGGTTTCATCAAGAGGCTCTTTAGTTCTTCACTTTCTTCCATAAGGGTGGTGTCATCGGCATATCTGAGGTTATTGATATTTCTACCGGCAATCTTGATTTCAGCTTCAGCTTCATCCAGCTCAGTGTTTCTCATGATATACTCTGCATATAAGTTAAATAAGAAGGGTGACCATATACAGCCTTGACGTACTCCTTTTCCTATTTGGAACCAGTCTGTTGTTCCATGTCCAGTTCTAACTGTTGCTTCCTGACCTGCATCCAGATTTCTCTAGAGGCAGGTAGGTTGATAAGAAGTCCAGGGCTCCCGAAGAGAAGAAAGGGTCTGAAGCCCTCGAGAAGGAGAAATGTGTCTGGGCCTCTCAAGGAGAAAAGGACAAATGTTCTTTTCTACATTGCTTTGTCTTAGTCAATGTAACAATGTATCCTACTCAAGGACATGTTTCTCCTTAACAAGAACCTTCTGACTAATCCTGTCATCTTAAAATATGTATTATGGAAGTGGGTCTGGTAAGATCTTTCTATTGTTCATTCTAATCTTGTTAATTTAAGATATATGTTGTGGGAGTGGGTCTGAAAAAATATATATAAGGCCTTGATAAGACTAGCTAGGGGGGCATTCTCTGTCCCCCCTTCTAATGTCTGTATCAGAAGCTTTTTCTTTACTTTAATAAAACTCTGCTACACAAAAGCTCTTGAGTGATCAAGCCTGGTCCCTGGTCCTGAAGCTAAATCTTTTTCGGAGATCATGAATCCAACCTCGTTTACCATAAACTATCATCTTGGGGGCTGGTTTGTGGTCAAGAAACCTTGACCACAAACCAGGTAAGAACACTCAGAGCTCTAGCCTCTCTTCTTTCTCAGTATTGCCATTTTCTGCTTTACTTTACTAACTCTATGGTGTGCTTGTGTGAATGAATGACACACCCTGCATGAAGCAAGTGATAAGCCCTGCTCTGTGGTTTTGCAGTGCCTCGTAATAACTGAAGGCAGCCCCAAAAGGGGAGCCTTTTCGAGGGTTTATACTAACTTGCCAATGCCAAGAGACACCCAAGGTTCCTGCAAGGAGAGCGACAAGAAACGGGCAAACTGTGTGGACCGAACTTTCCTTTCTCAGTTAGCTTTTCCTAGTCTCTTCCTAAGAAAATTGCATAATTGCATTGGAATATAAAACTACTAACCTAATCTGTAGGATCATAGACTTTCAATGGACTTGTGATCCATGCTGTTATTGTGTACTTTTACTTAGACCCCATATATGGAAGCACTTAGCCTTGCTAGAAAGCTACTAACAGCACATTTTGGAGTGACGTGAAACTCTAGCTCCAGAAATGTCTCTTAGGCCAGAGGTCACCCTCTTGGCTGCCTGCCTCAGGGGCCAGTGGCCTAAAAGTGAGTCTTTGTCATGGCTGTGTCTCCTATCTATGTGGATAGAAGAACTGTTGGTGACTATGAGGTTTTTGAGGACACAGATCCAGAATTTTAGTATCTGGTCAGATTGGAAATGCAATGGGCTGCTTCCTTTGGTAGCACTAGCTCTTAGCAGACCAGAGAAAGCTCTCTGATGGCTTCTGTCTAAACTCCTTAGGTATTTCTTTGGTGGAAGCTGTGGAAATGAACTGGAAGGACTGGCCCTAGTAGCTTGAGGACAGAAATCACTCTTTCCTCCCTGGCCAACCCTCCACAACCTCTTTTGCTATCACATATACTAGTGTGGTGACACTCAGAAGGGACATCTTGGTTGTTGTCTGTCCCTTTATGACTCACCACTTCTACTGCAGTCAGGACTGTACTCAAGAATGTGCATAGGTACACGAAAAATGGATGCTTCCCCTACTAGTACTAGCTTGGGAGGCATTCCAAAAAGTTACTCTACTCTACCCCGAGTGGCATCAGAGGAAAAGGGCAAATCAAACAAAAGTCTTGGTGGTATGGAACTAAATCAATCTGGGATGCCATCAGGTCTACCCGTGGTGCATCTCCACCACACCTTGGTGGTAGAACCAAGAGGGACGAGTGAGACGCCTGCATCAGTCAGGAACAGACTAAGTTCAACCAGGGAAGGAGAGCTTTGGTGGAGAGTCTGTCTACACCCCTATCTAAAGCAGGGAAGGACACTTACAGTGGAAAAAAACCACGGCTATGGATGCTGCTTTTTTCTCTCTTATGGATGGGAGCTAGCAGTTCCCAAAACCACTTCTTTAAAATGTATTTTTTATATAACAAAACCAATACAATATTGTGAAGTTAAAAAAAATAAAATAAAATTGAAATGGAAAAAAAAAAAAAAAAAAAAAGTGCTGGGAAGAGTTTGATCCCCAGAGCTTAAAAAGACATGCCTGATCTTCTGTGATACTGAATGGCCACAGTATCCTTTAGAAGATGGGGAATGCTGACCTATTGAAGGATCTCAATTATTACTGTTTTACAACTAGATCGGCTCTGTAGAAAATAGGGGAAATGGGTAGAAGTGCCTTATGTGTTGTTCTTTACCTCTCTGGGAGACATGCCAGACTTATGTCCTACAGGTACAGATTTGGATGTGAAACCTTCAGCTCCTTCCTGTTCTCTTACTTTGGCCCCTTTATCTGGGGCTCCCAACTGAACAGGATTGAATCAGGACACCCTTCTAGGAGGGGTTGCCTCAGTCTTGGTAGAATTTCGAACAGTCCCAGTTGTGGTTGAGAGTATTTAAAGGATCCAAAAGGTACATAGAAGACTTTACAGAATCAACTTTACTTGATGACCTTACTTGGTGAGATGTAATTGTATGTCTGGGGACAGACACTGACCCCTGACTCGAAAACTTGAGTTTTGGGCGAAGCTATTATTTTTGGAGATGAATGGCTTGAATGTGAGACAAGGGGAAAGAGGGAACATAGAATAGTCCTCCTTCCTATTGGGAGCCAAATGGTTCCAATAACAGAGCTGCTTTGCCAGATGTATTCTTGAAGGACTTAAGCAAGCACATGCTAAGACTTTATGCTAAGTTGGCTGGCATAGAACAGGAGAGAAGGAAACTCCAGGTAAATTCCTAGATAGACTATGGGAGGCTCTGCACAAGTTTACTGATGTTTATCTTGAAAGTGCAGAAGTAGGAATGATCTTAAAAGATAGATTTCTCACTCAGTCACCTCCAGATATCTGCCATAAGTTACAAAAACAGGGGTTTGGGCCAAATCAGTCTTTAGAAAAACTGTTACAGCTGGCTCAGATGGTATATTATGGTAGAGAATATAAGGAGGAAAATAAGAAGCAAAAAAGAACCAGACAAAAGACTGAAGCCCCAACAATGTCTGTTAGATCTGCTTGAAACAGCCTGAGAAAAAATGTCCAGGTGAAATGGGATGGACTTGTTATTACTGTGGAAAGGAGGCGCATCTAAAGCAAGATTGCCCTCAGGCATCTAAGCCACACCTGGCTCCAAGTCTGCAAAGGACCATACTGGAGAAGAGACTTCCCTCCAAGGTGTAGGCCTCAGGGGTCAGACTCTCAAGACAATCTGGACTGAAGGTGCCCAGAGGCCCCATACAAGTTCCAGTCCTCAGGTATAAGTCCTCAGGTGTAATTAACACCTGAGGAACACTGGCTGTTAATAAATGTGGGAGGGTCAATCAGTCTATTTATTTTGGACCCTGGGGCAGTTTTCTCTATGTTCACTGAAGCCCTTAGCCCGCTTTCCTCCTGATTCACTACCAAAATGGGACTGTCTGGATGAACCAAACATTATTACATGTGTCATCCTTTAGGAGGCAACTGGGACTCTGTGCTGTTTTCTCACGAGTTTCTGATCGTACAGGAGTCTCCCTCCCCCCTTCTGGGGAGGGATATACTGAGCAAGGTCCAGGTCTCTGTTTTCATGAATATGGAGCCTGCCGGTTCTCTATCATTAATTGAACAAAATATAAATCCTAAAATGTGGGCTGATGGAAAAACTGTGGGTTGAGCACAAAATGCTGTTCTTGTCTTTATCAAGCTCAAAGACCCTCACCTATTTTCACATCAAAAGCAGTATCCATTAAAGCCTCAGGTGTTAAGGAAGGGTTAAAACCCATCATTGAGAATTTAAAGGAGCAGGGGCTATTAATTCTCTGTAACAATCCATACAACACTCCTGTTTTGAGTGTAAAAAGTCAAATGATAAATCTAGATATGTTCAAGATATATTAATAATAAGTTTCTAATCCTTATACTTTATTGTCTGAAATTCCTAAATGAGCCAAATATGACTTTAAGACAATTGAGAGGATTCTTGGGCATTACAGGCTATTGCTGCCTTTGGATTCTGGGTTATAGGGAACTTGCCCAGCTTTTATATAAATTTATCACTGAGACTCAGTAGGCCCAAGCTGACTAGCTGGTTTGGTCCCCAGAGACTCAAAAGGCTTTTAAGGCCCTTCAAACTGCTATCTTACAGGCTCCAACTTTGAGCTTGCCCACAGCATCAGAGTTTAGTTTGCTACTGAAAAAAGGTTATGGCCACATTGCTTACTATTGTAAGCATTGTTACTCTTGTTTTGCTAATGCTTAAAGCTCATAAGTTTACTAGTGGGTGAAATTTTACTGTAGTGACTTCTCATGATGCAAGTGTGATCTTAAATTCTAAAGTTCAGAGTGACAATGGCTCTGTCTTAAAGCTGCTATAACTCAAAGGGTGTCAAAATTTCTAGGAATAGAATATCACACTGTTCCTGGAGACCCCAATCTTCAGAAAAAGTTGAAAAGGCTAATGACATTATTAAAACACAACCATGTAAGCTAACTCAGGAAACACAGGACAGTTGGTTTACAGTTCTACTCATAGCTTTAATGAGGGCTGAAACTACCCCCCCCCCCACATACACACACACAAAAGAAATAACTGTCTCTATGACAGATTGTTCTTGTGCACAGATATTGTCATAGATCCTGAAGCCTTAAAATTAACTATGTGACTCAGCTTTTAGCTTTTCAACAGACATTATTGGGAGGTTAACTCCTGACCCAGCCTTTAAGTCAAACAAACCACTGTTTGAGCTGGGAATCGAGATGAGCCTGAGAATCTATATGGTCTTGTCTCTGCTGACTCCAAAAAGTCCTCAGTCTGCTGTTTGACCCTCAAGACAACGCCTTTTGTCCTGGGCTCATTCCTACACCTCATTCCATAATTGACATAATTGCTGGGTCTGCAGAGCACTCCCTTCTTCATCAGTTGAAGACTTCCCATGGTGGGTTTCTCCGCTTCGAGGAAAGGACTTTCTTCAACTCTGTGATGACATCTAGCAGTGCTAAGATAGACTGATGTAGCTATGGACATAATGTAACTTTTAATTTTAACTAGGTTTTAACTTGGGTTAATAACCCTTTTGCCTTACATCTATAACTGTAAACTAGGGTCTGTTTCTAACTGTTTGAAAGCTTTTAAGTTACAAATGATTGTCCAGGCTCCTATGAGTCCACAGAGTCCTCCAACTATTACTTGGGGCCCCTGGATCAGATACCCTCAACATGAAGGTTAGGAGAATATGTTGCCTCAACAATTTAGGGGCAATGCCCCTCAACAGCAGGAAATATTTATGGAATGAAAATGACACCCCTTTCCCTTGGCATCATAATTCTCTTAAAAGAAAAGGGGGGATGAGAGAGTTAACTCCTAGGTAGGCTTATAAGAAGTCCAGGGTTCCTGAGGAGGAGAAAGGGGTCTGGGGCTCTCAAGGAGAAAAGGATAAATGTTTTTTTTTTCTACATTGCTTTGTCTTAGTCAATATAACAATTTATCTTGCTCAAGGACGTGTTTCTCCTTAACAAGAACCTTCTGACTAATCCTGTCATCTTAAAATGTATATTATGGGAGTGAGTCTGGTGAGGTCTTTCTATTGTCCATGCTAATCTTGTTAATTTAAGATGTATGTTGTAGGAGTGGGTCTGAAAAAAATATATAAGGCCTTGATAAGACTAGCTAGGGGGGCATTCTCTGTCCCCCTTCTGATGTCTATATCAGAAGCTTTTCCTTTACTTTAATAAAACTCTGCTACACAAAAGCTCTTGAGTGATCAAGCCTGGTCCCTGGTCCTGAAGAGAAATCTTCTTTGGAGATCATGAATCTGACATCTTGCATCAAAAACTATCACAGACACATCTTAGAGTTAGCAGAATATATGGAGAAAACATGTGTAGACTGAAATAACAGGCGAGCTAAAGCTCTGATTGTCCTTACCCGGTTCTGAAGATCCCAGATGAGCCCCCAAGATGATAGTTTATGGTGAACCATGTCGGATTCATGATCTCCAAAGAAGATTTAGCTTCAGGACCAAGGACCAGGCTTGATCACTCAAGAGCTTTTGTGTAGCAGAGTTTTATTAAAGTGAAAGGGGGACAGAGACAGCTTCTGACATAGACAATCAGAAGAGGATGGAGAGTGTCCCTGTTGTGTGATCTTGAGTATATTACCTTCCTTAGCCTCACTTTTCTAGTAAGCAAATTGTAAAGAGAATACTATAATCTTGCATTACTGGGGACTATTTTAAGAATAGAATGGTTTACATGTCCCTCGGTCGGCATGGAGGCTGGATGTTGGAACATGTGTCCCAGGCTGGGACATGCAGGGTTGTGGTGCAAACCATCTGTATAGGTTTCACTCTGTCCTGCCTGTTTCATTCTCCTCCTGTTTAATTCTCCTCCGACAGCCTCAGATGCCCTTCTTCTGTCCCAGCTAGTATCCTGTGGGTGAGGGGGTTTCCCTGGATTTGAGAACCTCTCTGCTCCTTTAGCTTCACCCCCTAGGAGTGCAGGTCCCCTCCTGCTTTCTTTCCTCTTCTTTTCCCCTTCTTTCTTTCATCTTGCCCAGTTGGTATCTGAGGTCTTCTGCTAGTGTTCAACTGGTGCTCTGTGTGAATCACTCCATCTGTAGATGTATTCTTGGTGCATTTGTGGAGAGAGATTAATTTCATGTTTTTCTATTCCTCTACCATTCCTTGCTTTCTCCTAGGAATTTGTATTGTTTGCAAACATCTTGAGTGATTCTCATGCAAGTAATCCTTAGACAATAGTATGATGAACACTAGCTTAAGCTATTGATAACACTAGGATTGGTCTGTGAAAAATTTGCCATTGGTAGCATTCTTTCTATAGCTACTGAACTTCTGTTTCTCACCAATGTGCTTTACTATAGTGAGGCAATACAAAATTATGAATGAGTGCTGATACTGAAATCAAAATAACCTGTGTGACCATTTCTGTTGTGTGATCTTGAGTACATTACCTTCCTTAGCTTCACTTTTCTAGTAAGCAAATTGTAAAGAGAATACTATAATCTTGCATTACTGGGGACTATTGTAAAGGTTAAATGTATGTAGAACAATTAGCATAGTGCCTTGCACAGGAAATCATGTGTGGCATTGTTAGTTGTTACTGTTATTATAATAATTTAGCATCAGTCTTACTGGTAGATGGATTACCATGTAGATGAGTGGGAGAACAAGGAAACCCCCCATATTGTTTTCCTGTGGACCTAGAAAATGGGACTTAGTTATCCCACTGCACGTAAAGGAGAGAATACTATCCACAACATGAGACATCTGTCTATGTGATTCATGCAGGCAAGAAGAGAGCTTTTCCCAATCTTGCTTTCTTATACGAATCCTATTGTAACAGAAACCATTCCTATCCTCATGTTATCATTGCACTTTAAAAAAATCTATACAATAAAATATATGTCCAAAATAAACTGAAACTATGTATATATAAGATTGTGGGTAAAGAGAGACAAACTTCTCATTGTCAGAGAAAGAAGTTACAAATAGGAAAAGGCAGAGGGCTAGAATGAAACCTGTTGTGTTGAACTGGAATTGGAGATGAAAGCCAAAGACATGAGTATGAACTCATATCTTGTTTAATGTGTATGGGAAGGATAGATACCCAAATGACTATAGATCTGTGAGCCAAGAAGCACCTAGAAGTAGTGAACCCCAGTAACAATGAGTACACCTAGTTTTCAGACCGTGATTTCTAATTACCATTCTCTAATGAAAGGAACCAGGACTACATGGAGAAATTCCTGATTCTTGGTCTAGGGCAGTGAATATAAAAGATTAGTGTGGAGAATCTTGTTGTCCCAGAAAGGAAGGAAGTGTTCAATAAACAAAGAGGGTATGTCATAGGTACAGAGCAGCCAGCCTGAAGGAGATTCCCAATGGCCAAAACTAGAGTAATCTGACCAACAAAATAAATAATGATACTATTGGATTATAGCCCATTGAATAAAATATTCCTCTGTCCATACTTATGTAAATAAGTGATTGGATAAATAATTAAAAGAGAAAGAAGAAATACCTCTTTCTTTGAGAAGGATTTCAATCAATACATGTAGAAGAAATGAGGGGGAAAAAATTTTTTTAAGTCACCATTAGGCAAATATCACAGTAAATAACTGTTGCAAGCAAAAATCTTAGATGGATGTTAAAATCTTTGGGCAAAATCATGATGAGAAACAATCTCTATAATTTCAAAGATCCTCTCCCACAAGATGTATATTAGATAGAAGAGGGGGGCTTAGTAACTATACAGGGTAGAAATCTGTCAGACCAAATGATCAAAATTAGCATGAGCTGTATATGATATTTTATGATGAATTGAAAAGGATATGTCACCTTTGTGGTGTTCATACAGAAATACACAATCTCAATCTAATCATGACCAGGTCATGAAAGATGGAAAGACAGAGAAACTGTCACAGACCAGAGTAGACACAGAAAACAGGACAACTAGGTGAAATGTGGGATCCTCCTGGAGAAGAAAGTGTATTCCTAATAAAAGTTGGTAGAATTCTTAAAAGGTCCATAGATTAATATTGGACCTTTTAATTAATTAAAAGGTCCATAGATTAATATTGGACCTTTTAATTTATTGTACAATAAATTAATATTTATTGTACAATAAATAGTATCATTTCAAGTTAATTTTTAGTTTGTCTAAACAAAATTCTTCCACTCAATAAAACTAGAATCTTGTGGTTTCCTATGTGAATATTTTCCATTCAGGTTCAGCAAATACATTTCTCCCCTTACAGCACATCACAATTTTCCAAAACAGATTAATTTAGCAGGGGATTATTTTCAAGGACTGTTGATTAAAAACTCTCAAGTGAATAAAAATCTATAAAATTGATTTGGTTTCAATAGTATTTTTCTTGGATGGTGTATTGTAAATTGACAACTTTAACATCACTAAAAATCATAACATAAAATATACTATCACTATGGTTGTGATCTTATGTTTAAAATGTTTAATAGTACGCCACTCATAAACCAAGATAATATTTCACAGTCTAGAGACATGTTGTATTGTGATTATAAATTTTTTTTTGACCATGTCATGTGGCTTATGGGGTCTTTTTAGTAACCTAATCAGGAATTGAAATTGGGCCATTGGGAGTGACAGTGCAGAGTCCTAACCATTGACTATGCTGTGCTTGGTCGATCAGTCATGCCTGACTCTTTGAGACCCCATGGACTGTAGCCCACCAGTCTCCTTTGTCCATTGAGAGCCAGGCAATACCCGGATTATACTTTTAAATTTATTTGAATCTTTATGGTATCAAATCTACTAAGGAATGAATTGTTTATGTCCCAGGGGAAGAATTTGTTTATTATCTACTTAAATAGAGAGTCGGAGAAGGCAATGGCACCCCACTCCAGTACTCTTGCCTGGAAAATCCCATGGACGGTGGAGCCTGGTAGGCTCCAGTCCATGGGGTCACTAAGAGTTGGGCATGACTGAGCGACTTCACTTTCCCTTTTCACTTTCATGCATTGGAGAAGAAAATGGCAACCCACTCCAGTATTCTTGCCTGGAGAATCCCATGGACAGAGGAGCCTAGTGGGCTGCCGTCTATGGGATCACACAGAGTCGGACATGACTGAAGCGACTTAGCAGCAGCAGCAGCAAGTAGAGAGTAAAGATTTAGAAAGCAAATTTCTAATCTTCAAATGTCTGCCATCTGCGGCTGTGAGATTTCTACTGCAGGGTAATTTTTATTTATTAGTGTGGTCCAGAAATATTGGTATCATTGACTACTGGTCTCAGGAATCATGTAAAAAATGCTGGTAAAACCAGTGCCAGTCCTGTGGGAAGCTATTAATGCCAATAATGTGTAACCAGTGATCTTTGAATATATTCAAATTTGGTTCACAAAACATATATACCCTAATGTGTGGTCAGAAATTAGAAACAAATGAAACTTGAAGAAAAACTTTTGTAAACTATGCCAAAATAGTTACCTGCTCTCTCATGTTCAAAACAAGTGTGCTGAATGAGTTACATGTTAAAAACATGGGTGAATAATTACTGAATTAAATTTAATTTACCTTAAATCAGTTAAACTAACAAATTGCCTGTTCAACAATCATTTCAAAACCCCAAAAGTAAAGAAAATGGAAATGTAAAATATTACTTTTTTCCAGAATAATTTTCTCCTACAGCCAAGTAGGGTACCAGCTGGTTAAGATCACCAATTGAACTAGTTAATTGAAGCAGTGAATGGGACATATAAATGTTGCCATTTGGATTACAATTGAGAAATCAGGAAAATCTGTCACTTTCTCCTTTCTGAACTTTTTCTTCTCTTGGCTATAACCCTTTTTCACTCTCCTCCCCTATTACCTACAAATCAGCTTCCAAATGCTTATTCATAACCCCCTTTTGCCAGCAGAAGATGCCCTTGACGTTTTTCATGTTTCTAAGAATGTGCCTGGCACATAGCAGACACTCTAAGTGTTTTACTGAATGAATAAACAGGTATTAGAGCATTAGAAGTTTAATAGAGGAAGATGTTTTGGGGGAAATGGTGCTTTCTCACTGTACACTGAAATCATACCATAAAGGATCTTCATTCTTCTTACTTATTAGTAGTTTTTAAAATCAGAAGAAACATAAGTGGATTTTCAATTTCAAATGGTAAGTTTTCTTTCACACCATAAATTAGATCAGACATAGATTTGTGGAGGGAAAAGGTATATTGCTGATTTTTGTTTTTGGGTCTGTTGACTGGAAAAAAAAAAAAAAAACAGAAACACAATCTAAAAGCTAAGAAATATGTTTTATTTGGGGAATTAGTGAGGACTATAACCTGGTATATAGTCATTCAGTTAGCTCTGAGAATCTGTTCTAAAGATATAATAAAAGGGCACCACCAGAGGATTAGCTGGGAGTCCCAGGTCAGCATCTCTGTGGAAAGGGTCTCAGACTCCTTAGCACTCACTGGGGTTTTGGATTCAGGACAACATGGGGTCATGTCCATGCTCACTGGGGCTGAATTTCCTGATGACACATGTGACACTGGAAGGAAAATATCATCCACAACACAGAAGACATTGTCTCCTAATATAACCTTTCCACAGTGCCTGTAGATTACATGTGGACTCTAGGTGAACTGAATCTGGATTGGCTTTTAGTGTTGTGTGTTAAAACTCATCACCAGACCAAAGTCGTGTAGACCTTTCATTGCTTTCTTCTAAAATTTCTATATCTTTTCTTTGCTTTTATGTTGTTCTGTGTGTCTTTTTCTTTTTTAAAAAAATACATTTTTCCTTCTTTTTTTGTTGTTATCATTGCTTTATTCATCACTTGGGACTCTGCTTTGGTTTTGTTTTGTTAGTTTTCTTTCTAATTGTTTGATTTCATTTTTGGTTTCATTTGTCTGCTTGTTCTCTTGTTTTTTTCTTTAGTTCTATTTTTAATTATTTTCTGTGTGAGGATGTATGTTTCTCTGTTCTTGTTTCTGTTTGATTTTACTTCTACCATTTGTCTGGGGGGTTCATTCGTCACTTTTTAAAAAAATTCCCTTTTTTTGCCAAAAGGAGTGGCTTACAAGGTCTTTGTTCCCCAAACAGAAGTCAGGTCTGTGCCTCAGGGGTGGGAGCACAAAGTCCAGGATGCTGGACTGCCAAAGAATTCCTGGCCCCAGAGAATATTAGTCAACAAGAGATCTCAGGGAAAGCTCCATCCAAATCCAAGATCTGACTCCACCCAATTGGCTGTAGCACCCACCACTGGATGCCACATGCAAAAAAACAAGTAAGACAGAAACACAAACCTACCCATCAGCAGACAGGCTGCTTAAAAGAGTACTAAGCCCAGAGATATCCCAAAAGACACCACCTGAAATGATCCTCCCATCACAGGGAAAAGACTCAGTTCCACCACCCAGAATGCAGGTATCAGTCCTTCCCACCATGAAGCCTACACAGGCTTCTGGAGTAACCTTACCCACCAGGGCAGAGATCAGATAAACACTGTAAGATAGACGAAATGAGAAAACAGAAAAATATCTTGCAGACAAAGTAGAAAGGTAAAAATATACAAGACCAAATAAACGAAGAGGAAACATGCAATCTATTTGAAAAAAAAAAAAAAAGTTCAGAGTAATGATAGTAAAAATGATTCAAAATATTGACAATAGAATGGATAACATATAAAAAATGATTAACAAGGACCTAGAAGAACTAAATAACAAACTGTGATGAACAACACAATAACAGAAATTTAAAATACACTGGAAAGAATCAAGGGCTTCCTTGGTAGTTCTGCTGGTAAAGAATTCACCTGCAATGCGGGAGACCTGGGTTCAATCCCTGGGTTGGGAAGGTCCCCTAGAGGAGGGCATGCCACCCACTCCAATATTGTTGCCTGGAGGAACCGCATGGACAGAGGAGCCTGGTGGGCTACAGTCCATGGGGTCGTGAAGAGTCAGGTATGACTGAGCAACTAAGCACAGCACAGCAGAGAAGGAATCAATAGCAGCCTAATAGAGAGAAGAATGGAGAAGTGAGCTGGGAGATAAAATGGTGGTAATAACTGTTGAAGAGCAGAATAGAGAAAAAGAATGCAAAGAATTGAGGACAGACTCAGAGACCTCTGGGACACACTTAACACATCAACATCTGAAATGTAGGAGTCACAAAAGAAGAGAAAGAATCTAAGAAAATATTTGAAGATATTAGTCACCCAAGTCTAGGAAGTGAAGAGAGTACCATACAGGATACACAAAATAAGAAACATGCCAAAACACATATTAATCAAATTAACAAAAATTAAACATAGAGAAAAATATTAAAAGCAACAAGGGAAAAGCAACAAATAACATACAAGAGAGCTCCCACAAAGTTAAGGGCTCGTCTTTCAGCAGAAGCTCTGCAGGCCAGAAGGGAGAGGCAGAATATATTTAAGGTAATGGAAGGGGAAAATCTACAACCAAGAATACTCAGCAAGAATCTCATTTAGTTTCAATGAAGAAATCACTAACCTTACAGAGAAGCAAAAGTTAAGAGAATTCAGTACCACCAAGCCAGCTTTACAACAAATGCTAAAAGAACTTCTCTAGGCAGGAAATACCAGAGAAGGAAATGATTAAAAAAAAACAAAAACAAAAACACAGGATCTGAAGACGGCCGGCATTGAAAGGTGATAGAATCACTCTTGGTCTCTTTTTTCTGGGTCTGGCATCTGAGAGGTTCTCACGGAGTAAAGGTACTTCTTTCTGCTACTCCCTTGAGATTTCTTGAGGGCAGGTCTAGATATCCAGGAATTGGAGACACTGAAACTGAGTGATGGTGCAAGTGACTGCTCAAGGGGCAGCAGAGCCGGATCCAGAGTCGTCTTCTAGCCCTCATTTAGGTTGAACTTAGTTTCAGTCAAGTGCTTAGGTTTGTGCCTTGCACAAATTTCAGATCAAGTCGGTGGAGTAGGAAGATCCTGCACTCACTTCCTCTCAGGGACATAACAAAACTACAACCACATATAGAACCACTGTCTCTGAGAACTGACCCGGAGACTAGCACAACAGATTTTATACAACTAAGGGTATAAGGGAAAGGCCACATTGAGAAAAGTAGGAGGTACAGAGTCCTGGTCTGGTGAAAACCGTCCCCTCCCCCACATACATTCCTGTGGGGCAACCCACAAAGAGGAGAGATATCACAGCTGCAGAGGTACCCCCTGAGGAGCAGGGGTTCAACTCCCATATCAGACTGGGGGACCTGCACTGGGAAGCTGAGCCTCCGTAAGAGCTAGCTTTGAAAACCAGCAGAACTTACTTCTGGGGGAGCCTAGGGGCTGTGGGAAAGGGAAAAGACTCCACTCTTAAAAGACTTATGTAGAAACTCACTCACTCCAAAGCCCATTACAGAGGGAGCAGCTTGAAAAGCACCTGAGCCATACAAGAAGGAGAGTCATTGAGTAATTTCAGGGCTTGCAACAGAGAGGCAGGGGTCCAGTGGAACTTTCCGGGTGGAAGTACTGGCAGACATCATTTGTTTTTACTTTCTTTCCACGTAGCTGGCCTGGTGCTGGTGAGCACCATTTCTATCAGTTTCCATCAGCCTAAATAATATTGATATTGCCCTGCCCCTGCTTTCCCCTGAGAACTCAAGAGGCCAGGCCTATGCACCAACACCCGCTCCCTGCAGCAGTTTCAGCCAGATCCTGTAGACATTTGGACCTGGAACCAGTGACAGAGTTATTTCCTAGGCAGGTTGATAGGGAGTCTAGGGGTCCCCAAGGAGAGAAGGCTCTGGAATTCTCAAGGAGGAATAAAGGACAAACTTTTTTCTTTTTCCACATTCCTTAGGATTATATAACAATAATGTATCCTGCCTAAGGACAGTCTTTGGATTCAACCTTCTGTTATCTTAAAATGTAAATTATGGGAGTAGACCTGGTCTTTACAAGGATGTATCTTGCCTGAGGACAGTGTTATCTTAAAATGTAAATTATGGGAGTAGGTCTGATGAGGTCTTTACAACCTCCAGACATTCTATGGATTATATAACCTCATTGTTAACACTAGCAAGCGGGTACTCTTTCTGCCCCCTTCTGATGCCTATGTCAGAAGCTTTCTCTATCTCCTTTATACTTTAATAAAACTCTATTACACAAAAGCTCTCAATGATCAAGCCTCGTCTCTGGCCCCGGATTGAATTCTTCTCCTCCGGGGGCCAAGAATTCCTGTGTCTTCACGTGATTCAACAACAACCTTTCACCAGCTCAACCTACTAAGGCCACCTGCAGTGGCCACATCCAAGTCTGCCTGGGGACCAACCTCACCCTGCAGTACACCTGCAACAACTGCTGTCCACCCATCACAGGAGGGCACATGCAGCCCACAGAGGGGATACCCCTGGAATGCCTGGCTTTGTTAACCAGGGGATATTGTGCCACTGGACCCTATAGGACACCTCCTGCATAAGTCCATTCTTTTAAGGTGGGGTGACAAATGAAGCTGATATATGTAGAAACAAACGAGTTAGGAAAAATGAAGAAACTACAGAATATCTTTCAAACACAAGGAGATATCAGAAAAACAACTAAATGAAGAGGAGATAAGAGATTTATCAGATAAAGAATTTAGAGTAACACTCGTAAAGATGTTCATCAGAATCAAACTCAATAGAAAACTGGATGAATTCGATGAGAGAATCAATGAAAGTCTAGGTGAATTGTAAGCCTCCTTCAGCAAAGGGCTAGAAACTATAAAGAAGAAAGATTTATAACTTTTGAGTTCATTTACTGAAACAAATAATACACTAGTGGAAACCAGCAGGAGGTCAGAGAATGCAAAAAAACAAATTGGTGATCTGGGTGACAAGGGTAGTAAAAGTCACTCAATCAGAATAGCAGAAAGGAAAGAGAATAAAACAGTAAAAAGCAAGAATAGGTCCCATGAGGGGTTCAGATGCTCAGGCAAGGGAAAGAGCAGCCGTAGTCAGGCAGACCAGCTTCCAGACTCTTCTCCACACTCCCAGCAAGTGCCAACTCTACTGCCAGGGTGCCCCAGAGGAAGATCAGCTCTGCATCGGGAGTTGGGGAGGTGCCCAAGAGGAAAGCTGGGAGGTTATCAACTAAATCTACTCCTGTCAAAATGGAAACAAAGCCAAAGAAGGTGGCAGGAAAGGATAAATCTTCAGATAGAAAAGTGCAAACAAAAGGGGGAAAGGGAGCAATGGGAAAACAGGTGGAAATGGCCAACCAAGAGACTGAAGATTTACTTGCATCAAATGGAGAGAATGGAAACGAGTGCCCAGCCTCTGATGGAGCAGGAAAAGAAATAAGTTATGTGTGATTAATATCACACACCCAAGTCTATCAGGGGTCCCTGTCTACCTTTTTGTACAATCCAGAGGAATATTTTTATCAATTATTTTGTGAATGCAAATTTTTTTAGTAGCTCTAGTAGTATTTTTAAGAAGGTGGAAATCCTACCTCATCCATTTAAAGTGCAAGTGCTTTTTTTTGTTTAACTGGAATCAGTAGTGCAAAAAAAAAAAAAAATCCTAAAACAATTAAGAAAATGGTAATAGGATTATGCATATCAATAATTACCTTAAATGTATATGGATTAAATGGTCCAATCAAAAGACACAGACTGGATGAATGGATACAAAGACAAGATATGTATATATGATATCTACAAGAGGCTCACATCAGACCTAAGGACACTTAAGAATCAAAGTGAGGGGATGGAAATAGCTATTCCACACAAATGGAAATCAAAAGAAAGCCAGAATAGCAATACTCACGTCAGGCAAAGTAGATTTTATAATAAATAATATATTACAAGAAACAAGAAGGACACAACATAATACTCAAGGGATTATTCCAATAAAAAGACATAAAAATTTTAAATATTTTATGGAGCACCTCAATACATAAAGTGAAAGTGAAAGTGTAAGTCACTCAGTCGTGTCCAACTCTTTGCAACCCAATGCACTCTACAGTCCATGGAGTTCTCCAGGCCAGAATACTGGAGTGGGTAACCTTTCCCTTCTCCAAGGGATCTTCCCAACTCAGGTTTTGGACCCAGGTCTCCTGCATTGCAGGTGGATTCTTTACCAGCTGAGCCACCAGGGAGGCCCACAAAACATAAGGTAAATGCTAATAACCGTAACATGGGAAATCGACAGTAACACCATAATAGTGGAGAATTTAACATCCCATTTACACCAATGGACAGATAATCCAGACAGAAAATTTATAAGGAAACGTGATCCTTAAACAACATGTTAGCACAGATGGAATTAGTTGATATGTACAGGACTTTCCATCCAAAAGTAGCAGAATACACTTTCTTTTCAAGTACACATAAAACATTCTTCAGAATAGATCAATTTTGGGTTGAAAATCAAGTCTCAGTAATTTTTTAAAAGTTGAAATCATATCAGGCATCTTTTCCAACAACAACACCATGAGATTAGATATCAGTTACAAGAAAAACAACTGTAAAGAACAAGCACATGGAGTTAAAACAGTATGCTGCTACATAACCAAGAGATAACTAAAGAACTCAAAGAGTAAATAAAAAAAAATACCTAGAAACAGATGATAACAAAAGCACAATGACACAAAACCTATTGGATTTAACATAAGTGGCTTCATGGGGAAGCTAGCAGCAATAAAATCTTACCTCAAAAACAAGAAAGATCTCAAATAACAAAGTAACCTTTCACCTAAAGCAATTAGAAAAACAAGAACAACAACAACAAAAAAAAACCCAAAGTTAGTAGAAGGAAAGAAACCATAAAGATCAAAGCAAAAATAAAACAATAGCAAAGATCAATAAAACTAAAAACTGGTTCTTTGAGAAGATAAAATAGATAAACCATTAGCATGACTCATCACAAAAAAGGGGGTAGAACTCATATCAACAAAATTAGAAATGGAAAAACAGAAGTTACAGTGGATACCACAGGAAGATAAAGGATCATAAAACACTACTGAAAGCAAATATATGCCAATAAAATGCACAACCTGGAAGAAATGGACAAATTCTGAGAAAAGTATTGATACAACCTTTCAAGACTGAACGAGGAAGAAACAGAAAATATGAACAGACCAATCATAAGCACTGACATTGAAACTGTGATTAGAAAACCTCCAACAACAAAAAGCCCGGGGCCAGATAGCTTCACAGGCGAACGCTTTAAACATTCACAGAAGAGATAACACTTAGCCTCCTCAAACTCTTTCCAAAAACTGAAATGGGAGAAAACCTTCCAAAACACAATCTACAAGGCCACTATCACCCTGATACAAAAAGCAGACAAAAATGTTCAAAAAAAAAGTGCCAGAGTCCAGCTCGGGCAGCCAGGGTATCAGCCTGAAGGGGTGAGCGGTGTTGGCAGATGATGGTGTAGCCTCTGACTCATAGTACGGAACTACATGTTTATTTCAAGCTTCAGGTTCTCTTTTATACTTTGACAAAAGCATTAGGTCAGAGGTTTGACATTTTTAGTTTCCCCCTCCCAGATTTGTTGTCTCCAGAAATCATTGTTGTCCTTCAAACAGAGTTCCTGCTTCAGCGATTCTCTTAGAATCGGCTTTACTATCTATTATCTACTTTTTCTTATGTGTCCTATACTTAACTTGTGATTACATTGTAACTCATGCTACATTCCTCAGTTTATTTATTATCTTTCTAAATCCTGTTTGCCCCTAGCATCTTAAGATTACTATCTCCTAAAAAGGCTTCTAGCTATTCTTAATTATTCCTAAACCCTAAACTCAGCAAACTTCTTATGCCATAAATATTTCCCTCACAAACAGGTCTCAGATAACAATCCTTCCCATGGCTTCAAGCTGCAGCCTATGTGCTCATTCTGGGACATTCTTTGTAAAGATCCTTGAACAAATGTCAATGGTTATTTTATAGATTATTTTCTGGGCACAACTGCAAAAGGCTTTGTGATTTCTCATGCTTCATTCAAGAACAATAAGCACCTTAAAATTCTTTCCAGCCAACTCAACTGAAGAAAGGAAAAAACAAGTCAGAATCACAAAACCTATCTCCTTCATCCCAGGACCGTGCCTGTGGGGTGAGGAGAGGGCATAGGGGGCTGTGCCTCCATTTTTTCAGTAATGCCAAATGAGGCTCTCAACAAAAAAGGGAAATTGCAGGTCAATATCATTTATGAAAATATGCAAAAATATTCAACAAAATACTAGCAAAAAATCCAATAAAACATTAAAGGGTTTTGGCATGAGGTGGCCAAAGTACTGGAGTTTCAGCTTTAGCATCATTGCTTCCAAGAAATCCCAGGGCTGATCTCCTTCAGAATGGACTGGTTGGATCTCCTTGCAGTCCAAGGGACTCTCAAGAGTCTTCTCCAACACCACAGTTCAAATGCATCAATTCTTTGGCACTCAGCTTTCTTCACAGTCCTACTCTCACATCCATACATGACCACAGGAGAAACCATAGCCTTGACTAGACGGACCTTTGTTGGCAAAGTAATGTCTCTGCTTTTGAATATGCTATCTAGGTTGGTCAAAACTTTCCTTCCAAGGAGTAAGCGTCTTTTAATTTCATGGCTGCAGTCACCATCTGCAGTGATTTTGGAGCCCAGAAAAATAAAATCTGACACTGTTTCCACTGTTTCCCATCTATTTCCCATGAAGTGGTGGGACCAAATGGCATGATCTTGGCTTTCTGAATGTTGAGCTTTAAGTCAACTTTTTCACTCTCCACTTTCACTTTCATCAAGAGGCTTTTGAGTTCCTCTTCACTTTCTGCCATAAGGGTGGTGTCATCTGCGTATCTGAGGTTATTGATATTTCTCCCAGCAGTCTTGATGCTAGCTTGTGCTTCTTCCAGCCCAGGATTTCTCATGATGTACTCTGCATATAAGTTAAATAAACAGGGTGACAATATACAGCCTTGATGTACTCCTTTTCCTATTTGGAACCATTCTGTTGTTCCATGTCCAGTTCTAACTCTTGCTTCCTGACCTGCATACAGGTTTCTCAAGAGGCAGGTCAGGTGGTCTTGTATTCCCATCTCTTTAAGAATTTTCCACAGTTTATTGTGATCCACACAGTCAAAGGCTTTGGTATAGTCAGTAAAGAAGAAATAGATGTTTTTCTGGAACTCTCTTGCTTTTTCTATGATCCAGCGGATGTTGGCAATTTGATCTCTGTTTCCTCTGCCTTTTCTAAAACCAGCTTGAACATCTGGAAGTTCATGGTTCATGTATTCCTGAAGCCTGGCTTGGAGAATTTTTAGCATTACTTTACTAGCGTGTGAGATGAGTGCAATTGTGTGATAGTTTGAGCATTCTTTGGCATTGCCTTTCTTTGGGATTGGAATGAAAACTGACCTTTTCCAGTCCTGTGGCCACTGTTGAGGTTTCCAAATTTGCTGACATACTGAGTGCAGCACTTTCACAGCATCGTTTTTCAGGATTTGAAATAGCTCAACTGGAATTCCATCACCTCCACTAGCTTTGTTCGTAGTGATACTTTCTAACGCCCACTTGACTTCACATTGCAGGATCTCTGGCTCTAGGTTAGTGATCACACCATTGTGATTATCTGGGTTGTGAAGATCTTTTTTGTACCATTCTTCTGTGTATTCTTGCCACCTCTTCTTAATACCTCTGCTTCTGTTAGGTGCATACCATTCCTGTCCTTTATCGAGCCCATGTTTGCACAAAATGTTCCCTTGGTATCTCTAATTTTCTTGAAAAGATCTCTAGTCTTTCCCATTCTATTGTTTTCCTCTATTTCTTTGCATTGATCGCTGAGGAAGGCTTTCTTATCTCTTCTTGCTCTTCTTTGGAACTCTGCATTCAGATGCTTATAACTTTCCGTTTCTCCTTTGCTTTTCACTTCTCTTCTTTTCACAGCTATAGAGCTACATTAATTGAGACAGTATGGTACTGGCAGAAAAAACAGACATACAGGTCAATGAAACAGGATAGAAAGCCCACAGATAAAGCCATGCACCTCTTGTCACCTTATTTTTAACAAATGATGCAAGAATATACAGTGGAGAAAAGAAATCCTCTTCAATAAGTGGTGCTGGGAAAACTGGAAAGCTGCATGTTAATGAATGAAAGTAGAACACTTCCTAAGACCATGCAGAAAAGTAAACTCAAAGTGCATTAAAGACCTATATGTTAAGTCCAGACACTACAAAACTCATAGGCAGAACACTCTTTGACATAAATCATAGCAAGATCTTTTGTGACCCACCTCCAAGAGTAATGAAAATAAAAACAAAACAAAACAAAAAAGAAATGAAACCTAATTTTAAAAGCTTTTGCACTGCAAAAGAAAACATAAACAAGATGAAAAAATAGCTCTCATAATGGGAGAAAATATTTGCAAATGAAATAACTGACAAAGGATCAATCTACAAAAATACAAGCAGCTCATGTTCATGCAGCACAATATAAAAAACAATTCAATCAAAAGATGGGCAAAAGACCTAAACCAACATTTCTCCAAAGAAGACATACTAATAGCCAACAAACACATGAAATGATGCTCAACATCACTCATTATTAGAGAAATGCAAATCAAATCTATAAGGTATCACCTCACACTGGTCAGAATGGCCATCATCAAAAAATCTACAAATGTTAAATGCTAGAGAGGGTATGGAGAAAAGGGAACCCTGTTGCCTTATTGGTGTGAATGTAAATTGAAACAATCACTATGGGGAACAGTATGGAGCTTCCTTAAAAAACTAAAACTAGAACTACCAAGTGACCCAGCAATCCCATTACTGGGCATATACCTTGAGAAAATCATAACTCAAAAAGACACTTGTACCCCAATGTTTATTGCAACATTATTTACAACAGTCAGAACATGGAAGCAACTTAAATGTCCGATGACAGATGAATCAAAAAAGAAATATGGTATGTATATACAATAGAATATTACTCAGTCATAAAAAGGGAAAAAATTGGGTCATTTGTTGTGATATGGATGAACCTAGATTCAGTCATACAGGATGAAGTTAGTCAAAAAGTTAAAAACAAGCATCATATATTAATGCATATATATGGAATCTAGAAAAATGGTACTGTTGAACCTAGTTGCAGCACATGAAAGAGATGTAGATGTAGAGAACAGTTTCATGGACACAGGGCAAGAATGAGAGAGTGGAATGAATTGAGAGAATATCACTGACATATATGCACTTACCTGTGAAAAATAGATAGCTAGTAAAAGCTATATAGCACAAGGAGCTCAGCTCAGTGCTCTGTGATGACCTAGAGGGGTGAGATGGGAGCCATGGGAGGGAGGCTCTACAGGAAGGGGATATATGTAGACATACAGCTGATTCATGTAGGTATACAGCAGAAACTAACACTACATTGTAAAGCAATTACACTCCAACTTAAAAAAAAAGAAAAGCTTTATAGTTTTGTAATTTTAAAAAAAAGAGGTAATGGAGAAGTCAAGATATATGTGTGTGTGTGTGTATACATGCAAGTATATGTTTCGTTTTGCAGAAAAAAAAAAAACAAAAAACATGTAGTCGAACATCAAAAATTACTGCTAATCACAAAAAACAGACCTCTTAAGTTAATGATTTTACTGTTTTTCTATATATGGGAAGATGTAACGATCTGGGTTCATTGAACTTATTCCTTTGACATGCATCTTAACTATTTAGGACCAGTATCCTACTTTTCTCCATCCTGTATTCCTCTCAGGCTGCATTGCAAGGGGTGGCTGCTGTGGCTGATGGCTTTATGGTCGCAATATTCTTTGTTTACTGAAACGGCAGGTACCACTCTGTGTCCACAGGTCAGATGTAGATAAAACTCATTTTGGAAGAGTGGAGACATGTTAACAGATATTGACACTTCTTCATAGTCTCAAAGCTTATTTGTTGCTATATTGATTTCACTGGCTTAGTTTATTGTTTTTCTGACCTGAATCAGGACAGTGCAAGACTCGAATCCATCTGACAAATGTGTCAGTCACAGCAGGAATTGCAATTTCCAACTTTCAGGGGAAATCACACCTTGTTGTAATGACTAAAGCAATAAGAATAAAAAAGAACAGACAGACTTGAGGTGCCTAGGGAAATAGCAGTGTGAGGCCAATGACTCACACATCATAATGGAGGGGCAGTGAGTGTGAGTATCATTGATATATTTTTTTCTGTTCAGAGCTCCATTTCAAGATAAGTCACTTAAAAACAAATGAAACGTGTCTCTTTCCCTTCTGGTTTCCTCAGTGTGTATGCCCAGCAGTGGGATTGCTGGATCACAAGGGAGTTCTATTTCCAGTTTTTTAAGGAATCTCCACACTGTTCTCCATAGTTGTTGTACTAGTTTGCATTCCCACCAACAGTGTAAGAGGGTTCCCTTTTCTCCACACCCTCTCCAACATTTATTATTTGTAGAGTTTTGGATCGCAGCCATTCTGACTGGTGTGAAATGGTACCTCATAGTGGTCTTGATTTGCATTTCTCTGATAATGAGTGATGTTGAGCATCTTTTCATGTGTTTGTTAGCCATCTGTATGTCTTCTTTGGAGAAATTTCTATTTAGTTCTTTGGCCCATTTTTTGATAGGGTCATTTATTTTTCTGGAGTTGAGCTGTAGGAGTTGCTTGTATATTTTTGAGATTAGTTGTTTGTCAGTTGCTTCATTTGCTATTATTTTCTCCCATTCTGAAGGCTGTCTTTTCACCTTGCTGATAGTTTCCTTTGATGTGCAGAAGCTTTTAAGGTTAATTAGGTACCATTTGTTTATTTTTGCTGCCTTATGATCCAGCAATCCCACTGCTGGGCATACACACTGAGGAAACCAGAAGGGAAAGAGACACGTGTACCCCAATGTTCATCACAGCACTGTTTATAATAGCCAGGACATGGAAGCAACCTAGATATCCATCAGCAGATGAATGGATAAGAAAGCTGTGGTACATATACACAATGGAGTATTACTCAGCCACTAAAAAGAATTCTTTTGAATCAGTTCTAATGAAGTGGATGAAACTGGAGCCTATTATACAGAGTGAAGTAAGCCAGAAGGAAAAACACCAATACAGTATACTAACGCATATATACGGAATTTAGAAAGATGATAACAATAACCCTGTGTACGAGACAGCAAAAGAGACACTGATGTATGGAACAGTCTTATGGACTCTGTGGGAGAGGGAGAGGGTGGGAAGATTTGGGAGAATGGCATTGAAACATGTAAAATATCATGTATGAAACGAGATGCCAGTCCAGGTTCAATGCACGATACTGGATGCTTGGGGCTAGTGCACTGGTACGACCCAGAGGGATGGTATGGGGAGGGAGGTAGGAGGAGGGTTCAGGATGGGGAGCACATGTATACCTGTGGTGGATTCATTTTTATATTTGGCAAAACTAATACAATTATGTAAAGTTTAAAAATAAAATAAAATTAAAAAAAAAAAAAAAACAAACAAATGAAACGGTTGAATGCAAGCCGCCTTGGATCTTAATGTACAAATGCTTCTCAAAATGCCCCAGGTCACATTAGGGAAGTTGGCAAGAGAATCCTCACATTTTGATCCCTTGAGTTCAAATTGGCTGACTTCTGGCACACATATCAAGTGAGGAAATGCTATATTCAGGGCTATTCCACTTCTGTATTCAACCGATATGAAATCACTGGATAAGACATATCAATAGGCAGATGACTGAGTGGTATCATTTGGAAAATCCGTTTTTTAAAATGGGAATCATAGATACCTTACCAGGTGGTGCTAATGGTAAAGAATCTACCTGCCAATGCAGGAGACATAAGAGATGCAGGTTCCATCCCTGGGTCCAGAAGATCCTCTGAAGAGGGCCTGTCAAACCACTACAGTGTACTTGCCTGGAGAATCTCGTGGATAGAGGAGCTTATTGAGCTACGGCCCATAGGGTCCCAAAGAGTCTTACATGACTGAAGTGACTCAGCACATAGAAATCTCTAAAAATGGAAAAAAAAAAAAAAAAAAAAGCAATACTAATAACCTAACTAGGAGTCAGAAATTTCATGCAAAAGAAGTAGTTCAATTCAGTTCAGTTGCTCAGTCATGTCCAACTCTTTGTGACCCCATGGGCTGCAGCATGTCAGGCTTCTCTGTCCATCACCAACTCCCAGAGCTTACTCAAACTTATGTCCATCGAGTCAGTGATGACATCCAACCATCTCATCCTCTGTTGCCCATTCTCTTCCTGCCTTCAATCTTTCCCAGCATCAGGGTCTTTTCCAATGAGGCAGCTCTTCACATCAGGTGGCCAAAGTATTGAAACTTTAGTTGAGCATTAGTTCTTCCAATGAATATTCAAGGTTGATTTCTTTGAGGCTTGACTGGTTTGATCTCCTTTCAGAACAAAGGACTCTCAAGAGTTTTCTCCAGCACAATCCAAAAGCATCGATTCTTTTGTGCTCACCCTTCTTTATGGTTCAATTCTCACATCCAAACACGATTACTGGAAAAACCACTGCTCTGTCTATATGGACCTTTGTCAGCAAAGTGATGTCTCTACTTTTTAATATGCTGTTCAGTTTGTCATAGCTTTTCTTCCAAGGAGCAAGCGTCTTTTAATTTCATGGCTGCAGTCACTGTCCTCAGTGATTTTGAAGCCCAAGAAAATAAAGTCTGTCACTGTTTCCACTGCTTCCCCATCTGTTTGCCATGAAGTGATGGGACCAGATGCCAGGATCTTAGCTCTTTGAATGTTGAGTTTTAAACTACCTTTTTCACTCTCCTCTTTCACCTTCATCAAGAGGCTCTTCAGTTCCTCCAGGATTTCTGCCAATAGGCTGATGTCATCTGCATATCTGAGGTTTTGATATTTCTCCCAGCAACCTTGATTCCAGCTTGTGCTTCATCCAGCACAGCATTTCAAGCATGATGTACTCTGCATAGAAGTTAAACAAGCAGAGTGACAATATACAGCCTTGACATACTCTTTTCTCAATTTGGATCCAATCCGTTGTTCCATGTCTGGTTCTAACTGTTTCTTCTTGATCTGTTTACAGGTTTCTCAGGAAGCAGGTAAAGTGGTCTGGTATTTCTATCACTTTCAGAATTTTCCACAGTTTGTTTTAATCCACACAGTCAAAGGCTTTAGTGTAGTCAATGAAGCAGAAGTAGACGTTTTCCTGAAATTCCCTTGCTTTTTCTATGATCCAACGAATGTTCGCAATTTGATCTCTGGTTCCTCTGCCTTTTCTAAATCCAGTTTGTATATCTGTAAGTTCTTGATCCACATGCTGTCGAAACCTAGCTTGTAGGATTTTGAGCACTACCTTGCTAGCATGTTAAATGAGTGCAATTGTGTGGTAGTTTGGGTATTCTTAGGCTTTGACTTTCTTTGTGATTGGAATGAAAACTGACTTTTCCAGTCCTGTGGCCACAGCTGAGTATTGCAAATTTGCTATCATATTGAGTACAGCACTTTCACAACATCATCTTTTAGGACTTAAAATAGCTCAGCTGGAATTCCATCACTTCCATTAACTTTGTTTGTAGTATTAATGCTTCCTGAGGCCCACGTGACTTCAAAGTCCAGAATGTCTGGCTCTAGGTGAGTTACCACACCACCGTGTTTATCCAGGTCATTAAGACTTTTTTTGTATAGTTCTTCTGTGTATTCTTGCCACCTCTTCTTAATATCTTCTGCTTCTGTTAGGTCCATACCATTTCTGTCCTTTATTGTGTCCATCTTTGCATAAAATGTTCCCTTGGTATCTCTCATTTTCTTGAAGAGATCTCCAGTTTTTGCCATTCTATTGTTTTCCTGTATTTATTTGCATTGTTCCATTAAGAAGGCCTTCTTATCTCTCCTTTTTTGGGGAACTCTGCAGTCAGATGGATATATCTTTCCTTTTCTCCTTGGCCTTTTACTTTTCTTCTTTTCTCAGCTATTTGTAAGGCCTCCTCAGTCAACCTTTTTGCCTTTCTCCATTTCTTTTTCTTGGGGATGGCTTTGACCACTGCCTCCTGTACAATGTTATGAACATCCATCCATAATTCTTCAGGCAAGAAGGAAGGGAATATATATATACTTGTGGCTGATTCACATTTTTGTATGGCAGAAACCAGCACAACTTTTAAAACAATTATTTTGTAATTCAAAATAAACACAGAAAGATTTGGTAACTAATTTGAGGTCACATAGTTAGGAAGTAATACTTTTGGTGTTTGAACACATGTTTGCCTTTCTAAAGTCTGTACTCTATTATGATGGCACACTGCCTCTGTAGGCACTCAGGAGACTTGTTTTGCCTCCGTATCACTAGCTTTTGTCTCCATATCACTATGGTATCCTGGCCAAGTCACCTTGTCAACTTTAAAATGAGAGAACTGGGCTTAATTAACTCTGGTAACCTTCCAATTCATCTCTGAGGGCAATAGGTCTTGGCCCTCCTTGCCAGAGGATTGAAGGTTACTGAACTTCTACTTACTTCTCATGAACTCAGTGAAGGGCATTATATTTAGGTATCAATAAATGTTTAAAGCACATCTTTTCTTTCTGCTAAGTTACTAGGAGGGCTGGGAGGGTTTTACTACACATTTATAAGTATGTATATGGCTTCTCTGGTGACTCAGAAATCTGCCTGCAATGAAAGAGATCTGCCTGAGTACAAGAGACCTAGGTTTGATCCCTGGGTCAAGAAGATTCCCTGGGGAAGGAAATGGGAACCCACTCCAGTATTCTTGCCTAGGAAACCCCACGGACAGAGGAGACTGGCGTGCTACAGTCCATGGGATCGCAAAAGTCCGACAGAACTTAGTGACTAAACCGCCATATGTGCATATAGTTTATTGAAAATAAGATTATCTATCCTATGATACCATTTTCATATAATGGCCAAGGCATTTCTTTTAGGTTCAGTATATCTTGGTGAATTATCAACAGACTGAAAATTTGTTAATCTTTTCTTTTCTTGACTGTCTCCCCAGGAAGAGACATTACTTCTCAGCAATGCCATTCTCTGAAAGAAAGTTGAAACTGCAGAAACCCATTATACCTTCTTTCTAGTTATTAAAACCTATGTATAGGCATTTAACACTATAAGAATGCACTTCAATCCTTAATAAGTTGGACTTTTACCAACAGACAGACCAGCCAGCAAGCTATTATTCAAATCTTTCATTTGTTTCACACATCCAATCAGAGTGCTTGTTAACAGTATGTACACTAGGAACTCAACTTTACCAGGAACTGAAGGCCCTGGATCACACTGTGAAGTAAAAATCCAAGAATCTTATCCTCTGAAGGAGTTTTGATATTATCTCGTCCATTCCCCTCATCTTAACAAATGAGAAAACTGAGCTTCAGAGAGGTCTTACCAAGAGTATGGTCTTCAGAGCTTTTTATCCCTTCACCCCATCTTCCCATCCCAAAATATCTTCTTGTGTCTATACCTTTTCCCAACACTTTTCCTCCACCTTATATATAAAGTCCATGAATACCGATTTCTGAGGAGTCCATTTCATACCTTTCCCTTCAATTTCTCCTGGCCTTCACCAACCCTTCTCAGGTCAACTTTAAATGGAATATTATAAAAACTCTGTTCTTACAGTTTTTTCTAATACCATAATGCCCTTGTGACCATTTTCTCCACTCCCCCCACCAACTAATTTTAAACTTATGGGGATTTATCCCATTTCCTCCAGGCCTTGTTCCAAAGAAAGACGTTAGAGCTATTATGAGAAAACTAATAAATGTTAATGGTGTGAACTGGTTAATATGTTACCTCTTCCAGCAATGATGCTTGCATTTTAACAGAGAATATTGAGACGAAGCTAATGAACTGGAATGACTCTTCGCTGGGAATTTCAGGCCAGACTAGTAAAGAATAAGGTTCTGAGTGGGAACCCTTTAACCTTGAATCACAAAGTAGAGCCTATCACTATACCTAAGGCTAACACTGTTACCCATGGTTAAGAATTTGTCTCTTTGGCAGAGTAATATATAACCAATCATGTGCAAAGGGATTTGAATGTTTTCTTTTTTAAAAGACCAGTTCTTAAAGATATTTTAAGGCAGGAACAACCCTGAAACCAGCTTTCGAATTCAAGAAGAAAGTCATTTGTATGAGCACAAAGACTTTCAGAGGACCCTATTCCATATTAGATACAGAATCAAACTATGTTTCCTTTCATGTGTCAAGTTAGAGTTCTCCTCTGAAGCCATTTACCTAGTTTTCTTCTTTAACCTTTCAAGCTTTATTCAATACTAGTCTCTATTTTACATTCCTTACCTTCTGTTTTTATTTCTATAAACTCTCTTTGATTAGTTCCTTTCCCTGACTCATTTGTTGTTTTCCATATTCTTTCTCACATTTTCCTTTTCCTCTAGCTTTCTTTCTACTATTTCTCCTGCAAGCTTTGGCATTTCAGGTACAGAGAAGCTCTTAATGATTTTTTTTAAACCATTCAGAGAAATTCCACCTTCCAAAGGGAAAATTCCAATTCCAGTGTCACACTCCTGGTCTCTGAGGAAAAGTAGTGAGTGGTCCTCTTAATAAAATCAGGACAGCTTAAAGATGTTACTAACTTTACTCTCTACACGTACAATATCTTTAATTTGAGTGATTTTTTTAAAATGTCAAATGTTTACATTTCACTTTCCCCCCCTGAAGATTAATTCTCATGTAATCTTGTGCTTAGTTTCAAGTCTACTATGTTCTTCAGCTGCTTTTGATGTTCTATAGGCAGGTATTTGTTTTTATTATGCTAAGTGTGCTACCTCCTCACCCACACTATTCCCACCTCAGCAAGTACTTTTTTCAAAGCACAATTATTCTACTTCTCCCTGTATCTGACATAATCTTGACTGACTCTAACCTTGTATTCCACAATTATCAAACCTTAGTGAACATTAGAATCAGCTGAAGACCTTGATAAGCTACAAATTTCCAGTCCTCATCCACTCAGGATATCATTATTTATAGCAGGTTGGAATGGAACTGTACAACATTCATCCCAAGTAATTCTAATGAGAATAACTCCTGGTTACATCTTTTGAAATGTCACTGTGTGGGTGATGAGATACATCAACCAAGTACTATAAAAGGCCTTGCGCAGAATCTAAAGTTTATAATCAGAAGAGTACTTAGACAAGAGTACTTAAACAAGTGGTTTTCCATGATATTTTGCTACAAGAGCCTTGTAACGTAATGAAACAATTAGCATGTGCAGGTTCTTTGACATCACTCACTTAGGCCAATGGGGAGAATTTTATCTCTTACTGTCAGTCATGAAAATTCATCTAATGGAAGTGGAAGAGACTTTAGACATGTTCTAGTTCAGTAAATCATTTTATTTATAGAGAAACTATGTCCCTGAAGGGGAAAGTGACTTGCCAAATAGAGTAAAATTCTGGCCAAGGACTAGAAAGCAGGTCTACTAACTCAAATTTTAATATTTGTTCTTCTAAAAACTGAGATCTCCATAAGCAAATCTTATTTTTCCCTTACACATATGTCCTTTCACTGACCTATATCAATTTAGAAAAGTTCATTTGTATTGAAGATGTCTAGAAAGATTGGGATGCATTTAAGGAAGCAGAGAACCAAGAGAGATAATAAGAGCTGGAAGCATTTCAAACCCATTGCAGAGTGCTTTGAAATACAGGACTTAGGCCCTATAAAATTGACTACAACTTGAAGATCAGGAGAATACATTTTTAAATTTAAAGGCTTTTAACATTTTCCCTTCAAATTTTAAATTCTTGGAATGATCAAAGAGCTCTAGCAAAGATAAAATAAGGTAAAAATCAGTAACTACTGATATGAAGCCTTTACAGCAAAATAATTATCTACTTTCTTATAATAAAATTAAACACAAAAGTTGATTCAATAAACGAATCATACTAGATCACTTTTTAAAAAGTTAAATAGCATAGAGAAGCACTCTAAATCTGAGCTTAATTAGAAGCTGGTGATAGTCTAAAGCAAATTTGGACTTCAGCAGACTTAGCCATAAATATTTGCAGTTGTTGTTCAGTCACTCAGTCATGTCCAAGTCTTTGTGACCCCAGGGACTGCAGCACACCAGAGGACTCCTCTGCCCTTCACTACCTCCAGGAGTTTGCTCAAACTCATGCTCATTGAATCAGTATTGCCATTCAACCATCTCGTCCTCTGTCACCCCCTTCTCCTCCTGCCCTCAATCTTTCCCAGCATCAGGGTTGTTTCCAAATGAGGTGCACCTTCACATCAGGTGGCCAAGTCTTGGAGCTTCAGCTTGAGCATCAGTCCTTCCTATGAATGTTCAGGGTTGATTTCCTTGAGGATTGACTGGTTTGATCCCCAGTCTCCAAGGGACACTCAAGAGTCTTCTCCAGCACAATTCAAAAGCATCAATTCTTTGATCTTCAACCTTTTTTATGGCCCAAGT
The DNA here is from genome assembly GCF_029378745.1 of Bos indicus. NCBI lineage: Eukaryota > Metazoa > Chordata > Mammalia > Artiodactyla > Bovidae > Bos > Bos indicus. The sequence goes on from NC_091789.1 coordinate 74,177,983, forward strand.
CTCACATCCATACATGATGTCAACTACAAATTGCCACTTACCAAGAGCATTGCCAACAACTGAACAGCAAAGGTGTTTGCTATCTGCCTCTATGGAGATTGAACCCCATGCTGCTATAGCTGTTGACCTTCAACAACCCCTGAAGGAGTTCAGGGTGGAGTGAGACACTCTGTGCTCCAGGGAATCTGGCAGGACAGGTCTTTAGATAGTTGGATGTTTTTAGGAATAGATTTTATGATCTCAATCCTTGCATCTCCTCATATCTAGAGAAGCACTAAATCCCTTCATAGTGAAATCAGATTCTCATGACTAACAGAAAACCTTTTGTAAAATAAGTGCTTCATAGTATTGAACCCCCACTTCACCAAAACCTTATATATCGACTGCTTATATTGAGAAACTGCTGCTTTGGAGCAGTCTCTCAGAGCTATCTGAGATGCTGCCTCCCAGGCTGCAGTCCTCATTTTGCCCCAAATAAAACTTAACTCACAACTCACAGGTTGTACATCTTTTTTAAGTCAACAATGACTACTGGAAAAAACCATTGCTCTGACTATACAGATCTTTGTCAGCAAAATGATGTCTCTACTTTTTAATATGCTGTCTAGGTTTGTCATAGCTTTTCTTGCAAGGAGCAAGTGTCATTTAATTTAATGGCTGCTGTCACTGTCCACAGTGATTTTGGAGCTCAAGAAAATAAAGTCTGTCTCTGTTTCCACTGTTTCTTCATCTATTTGCCATGAAGTGATGGGACCAGATGCCATGATCTTAGATTTTTTAATATTGAGTGCTGAGCCAGATTTTTCACTCTCCTCTTCCACCTTTACCAAGAGGCTCTTTAGTTCCTCTTTGCTATCTGCTGGTAGGGTGGTGTTATCTGCGTATCTGAGTTTATTTATATTTCTCCTGGCAATGTTGATTGCAGGTTGTGCTTCATCCAGCCCAGCATTTCAAGGATGATGTATCTTGTGTATAAGTTTAAAAAGCAAGGAGACAATATACAACCTTGACACACTCCTTTCCCAATTTGGATTTAGTCCGTTGTTCCAGATCTGGTTCTAACTGTTGCTTCTTTTTTAAAATTTATTTTTAATTGAAAGATGATTGCTTTACAAAATTTTGTTATTTTCTGTCATACCTCAACATGAATCAGCCATAGGTATACATACGTCCCCTCCCTCTTGAGCCTCCTTCCCATGTCCTTCCCCATTCCACCCCTCTAGGCTGATACAGAGTTCCTGAGACATACAGCAAATTCCATTGGCTATCAATTTTACATATGATAATGTAAGTTTCCATGTTACTCTCTCCATACGGCTCAGCCTCGCCTCCCTGTTACCTGCATCTATAAGTCTGTTCTCTATGTCTGTGTCTCCACTGCTGCCCTGCAAATAAAATTTTTGGTACCATTCTTCTAGATTCCTTATATATGCATTAGTATATGATATTTATCTTACTTTCTGATTTACTTCACTCTGTATAATAGGCTCTAGGATCACCACCTCATTAGAACTGACTCAGATGGATTCCTATTTAAATGCCTGAGTAATATTCCATTGTGTATATGTACCACAATTTCTTTATACATTCATCTATTGATGGACATCTAGGTTGCTTCCATGTTCTAGCTATTGTAAATAGTGCTGCAATGAACAATGGGATACATGTGTCTCTTTCAATTTTGGTTTCCTTGGGGTATATGCCAAGGAGGTGGATTGCTGGGGCATATGGTGGTTTTATTGCTAGTTTTTTAAGGAATCTCCATACCGTCTTCCATAGGGACTATATCAATTTACATTCCACAAACAGTGCAAAAGAGTTCCCTATTCTCCACACCCTCTCCAGCATTTTTTTGTTTGTAGACTTTTTGATGATGGCCATTCTGACCAGCGTGAGGTGATATCTCTTTGTGGTTTTGATTTGCATTTTTCTAATAATGAGTGATACTGAGCATCTTTTCATGTGTTTGTTAGCCATATGTATGTCTTCTTTGGAGAAATGTCTGTTTGAGTCTTTTCCCCACGTTTTAATTGGGTTTTCTGTTTTTATGGTATTGAGTTGTATGAGAGGCTTGTATATTTTAGAAATTATTAACAGTTGTTTCATTAGTTATTATTTTCTCCCATTCTGAGGGTTGTCTTTTCACCTTGCTTATAGTTTCCTTTCCTGTGCAAAATCTTTTAAGTTTAATCAGGTCCCACTTGTTTACTTTTGTTTTTATTTCCATTATTCTAGGAAGTGGGTCATAGAGAATCTTGCTTTGATTTATGTCATTTTGTGTTCTGCTTATGTTTTCCTCTAAGAGTTTTACAGTTTCTGGTTTTACATTTAGGTATTTAATCCTTTTTGAGTTTATCTTTGTGTATGCAATTAGGAATTGTTCTAATTTCATTCTTTTACCTGTAGCTGTCCAGTTTTCCCAGCACCATTTATTGAAGAGGCTGTCTTTGCCCCATTGTATATTCTTGCTTGCTTTTTCAAAAATAAGTTACCCATAAGTACATGGGTTTGTCTCTGGGCTTTCTAACTTGTTCCATAAGCATATATTTCTGTTTTTTTTTTTTTTCCTCAGTACCATATTGTCTTGATGACTGTAGCTTTGTAGTATAATCTGAAGTAAGGAAGGTTGATTCCTTTAGTTCCATTCTTCTTTCTCAAGACTGCTTTGGCTACTTGGTGTCTTTTGTATTTCCATATGAATTGTGAAGTTTTTTTCTAGTTCTGTGAAAATTGTCATTGGTAATTTGATAGGAATTACATTGAATATGTAAATTGCATTTGGCAGTATAGTCATTTTCAAAGTATTGATTCTTCCTACCCAGGAATGCAGAATATCTCTCCATTTGTTTATGTCATTTTTTATTTCTTCTATCCATGTCTTATAATTTTCTGAGTAGAGTTATTTTGTCTCTGTAGGTAGGTTTATTCCTAGGCAATTTATTCTTTTTTGTTGCAATGATGAATGGGATTGAGTCCTTAATTTCCCTCTCTGATTTTTCATTGTTAGTATATAGAAATGCAAGTGATTTCTGTGTATTGATTTTGTATCCTGCAACCTTGCTAAATTCACTGATTAGCTCTAGTAATTTTCTGGTAGTATCTTTAGGGTTTTCTGTAAAGTATCATGTCATCTGCAGACACTGAGAGCTTTACTTCTTCTTTGCTGACCTGGATTCCTTTTATTTCTTTTTCTTCTCTGATTGCTGTAGCTAGGACTTCCAAAACTATTTGAGTAATAGTGGTGAAAGTGGATACCCTTGTCTTGTTTCTGATCTTAGGGGGAATGCTTTCAGTTTTTCACCATTGAGAATAACGTCTGCTGTGGGCTTATCATATATGGCCTTTACTGTGTTGAGGTAGGTTCCTTCTAAGCCCATTTTTTGAAGTGTTTTAAGCATAAGTGGGTGCTGAATTTTTTCAAAGGCTTTTCTGCATCTGTTGAGATTATCATATGATTTTCCTCTTTCAATTTGTTAATATGGTGTGTCAGATTGATTGATTTGTGTATATTGAAGAATCCTTGCATCTCTGGGATAAACCCAACTTGATCATGGTTTATGAGCTTTTTAATACATTATTGAATTCTGTTTGCTAGAATTTTGTTTAGGATTTTTGTATCTATGTTCATCAGTGTAGTTTTCTTTTTTGTGTGTTGTCTTTGTCGAGTTTTGATATCAGTGTAATGGTGGCCTCATAGAATGAGTTTGGACGTGTTCTTTCCTCTGCAATTTTTTGAAAGAGTTTTAGAAGGATAGGCATTAGCTCTTGTCTAAATGTTTGATAGAATTCACCTGTGAAGCTGTCTGGTCCTGAGCTTTTGTTTTCAGGGAGATTTTTGGTCACTGTTTCGATTTCAGTGCTTGTAATTGGGTTGTTCATAATTTCTGTTTCTTCCTGGTTCAGTCTTGGAAGATTGAACTTTTCTAAGAACATGACCATTTCTTCCAGGTTATCCTTTTCATTACCATACAGTCGTTAATAATAGTCTCTTATAATCCTTTGTATTTCTGCATTGTCTGTTGTAACCCCTCATTTTTCATTTCTAATATTGTTGGGTTGATTCTTCTCTCTTTTTTTCTTGATGAGTCTGGCTAAGTGTTTGTCAGTTTTATTTCTCTTCTCAAAGAACCAGCTTTTAGTTTTATTAATCATTACTATTTTTTTACTTTCTTTTTCATTTACTTCTGCTCAGATCTTTATGATTTCTTTCCTTGTGCTAATTTTTGGAGTTTTTAGTTCTTCTTTTTCAAGTTGTTTTAGGTATAAAGTTAGGCTGTCTATTCAATGTTCTTTTCTTGTTTCTTGAGGTAGGATTGTATTGCTATAAACTTCCCTCTTAGAAATGCTTTTGCTGCATCCCAGAGGTTTTCAGTTGTCATGATTTCATTGTCATTTGTTTCTAAAATAAATAAATTTAAATTAAAAAAATTCAAATAAAATTTTTTTGATTTCTGTTTTGACTTCGTCTGTCACCTGTTACTTAGAAATGTATTACTTAATCTCCATGTGCTTGTGTGTTTATGTTTTTTTTTTTTTTTCTTGTAATTGCTATCTAGTATCATAGTGTTGTGGTCCAAAAAGATGTTTGATTATGATTTCAATATTCTTAAAGTTACTGAGGTTTGAATTATGACCCAAGGTGTGGTCTATCCTGGAGAATGTTCCATGTGCACTTGAGAAGAAGGCGTATTCTGCATTTGGATGGAATGTCCTGAAAATATCAATGAAGTCCATCTTGTCTAATGTATCACTTAAGACTGTGTTCCCTTACTAATTTTCTGTTTTAATGGTCTTTCCATTGGTGTAAGTGGGTTGTTAAAGTCTCCTATTATTACTGTGTTACTGCCAATTTCTCCTTTTATGTCGGTTAGTGTTTGTCTTATATATTGAGGTGCTCCCACATTGGGTGCATAGATATTTACAATTGTTATGTCTTCCTCTTTGATTCATCCCTTGATCATTATGTAGTGTCCTTCCACATCTCCTTTAATATTCTTTATTTTAAGGTCTATTTTGTCGATATGAGGATTGCTACTCCAGCTTTCTTTTGCTTTCCATTTGCATGGAATATATTTTTCCATCCTCTCACTTTCAGTCTGTATGTGTCTTCAGGTCTGAAGTGGGTTTTTTTTAGACAGCATGTATATGGGTCTTGTTTTTGTATCCATTCAGCCAGTCTGTGTCTTTTAGTTGGAGCATTTAATCCATTTATATTTAAAGTAATTATTGATATATTGCCTTTTTTATTTATTTTTTTGCCTATTAATATATTGCCTATTGGTTCCTATTGCCATTCTTAATTGTTTGGGGTTTGTTTTTGTAGATCTTTTTCTTCTCTTGTATTTCCTGACTGTATAAGTCCCTTTAACATTTGTTGTAAAGCTGGTTTGGTGGTATGGAATTCTCTTAACTTTTGTTTGTCTGAAAATCTTTTTATTTCTCTATCAATTTTGAATGAAATCCTTGCTAGGTATATTAATCTTGGTTGTAGATTTTCCCCTTTCAGTACTTTAAATATATTTTGCCATTCCTTTCTGGCCTTCAGAGTTTCTGCTGAAAGATCAGCTGTTACACAGACATATGGGGTTCCTCTTGTATGTTATTTGTTTTTCCATTGCTGCTTTTAGTATTCTTTCTTTGTGTTTAATCTTTGTTAGTTTGGTTAGTATGTGCCTTGTCATTTTTCTCCTTGTATAGGACTCTTTGCAACTCTTGGACTTGATTAACTATTTTCTTTTCTATGTTAGGGAAATTTTCAACTATAATCTCTTCAAAAATTTTCTCATACTCTTTCTTTTCTATTCTTCTTCTGGGACCCCTATAGTTCAACTGTTGGTGTGTTTAATATTGTCCCAGAGGTTTCTGAGACTATCCTCAGTTCTTTTCATTATTTTTCCTTTATTCTGCTCTTTAGCAGTTATTTCCACCATTTTATCTTCCAGCTTACTGATCCGTTCTTCTGCTTCAGATATTCTGCTATTGATTCCTTCTAGAATATTTTTAATTTCAGTAATTGTGTTGTTTGCCTCTGTATGCTTATTCTTTAAATAGTCTAAGTCTTTGTTAATTGATTCTTACATTTTCTCCATTCTATTTTCAAGGTTTTTGGATCATCTTTACTATAATTATTCTGAATTATTTTTCAGGTAGTTTGCCTATTTACTTTTCATTTATTTGGACTTCTGTGTTTATAGTTTGTTCCTTTGTTTCTGCAGTATTTCTCTGCCTTTTCATTATTTTTATAAGCTTATTGTGTTTGAGGTCTCTTTTTCCCAGTCTTCAAGGTTAACTTCTTTCTTCCTTTTGGTTTCTGCCCTCCTAACATTGGTCCAGTCGTTTGTGTAAGCTTCATATGGGGTGAGATTTGTGCTGAGTTTTTTTCCCCTTCCCTCTGATGGTCAAGGTTGAGTGAGATGGTAATCCTGTCTGCTGATGATTGGGTTTGTAATTTTATCTTGTTTGTTGTTTGGATGAGGTGTCCTGCACAGGGTGCTACTGGTAGTGGGTGATGGTGGGTCTTGTATTCAAGTGGTTTCCTTTGTGGGAGTTCTCACTAGTTGATACTCCCTAGGGTTAGGAATTTTCTGGTTGTCTAAGGTCTTGGAATCAGTACTCCCATTCCAAAGAATCAGGGCTTGATCTCTGGCCATGAACAGAGATTCCATAGGTGGCTTGTTATTGCATTAAATGAAATTTTAAAAAAATACCCAGAAACAAACAAACAAAAAATGAACCCCAGACAAATGGCAATTACAAAATTCATGCAAATAGTAATTAAATAATGGAATATATACCTATACACCCATAAGCAAAATCAAAGCAGTCCAACAAAAATAAGGTACAATAGATTAACCTGGCAAATAAAGGAAATGAAATATGATATCCACCAGTTAACAAAACTAACTAAAGCACAAACTGGAAAACAAAGCTAAAACAAGGTGCCAACTGGGGAATAAAACAATGCAAATAAAACTAACAAATATGGTGAGAAAAAAAGAAAGAATAGAAGTGCAAAGTTAAATAGAGGTAGATAAAGAAGATTTATATATATATTAAAGATTAATTGCAAGGAGAAAAGAAGAGTGTGAAAAGCAAACAAAGGGATAAATGTAGAAAAACAATAGAAAACAATAATAGGTTGTAAATATTTAAAAATTATAATTAAGAAAGAAGAAAAAAAAGGGGGGGGGGGAGGGAACTCCACAGAAATCCAAAAGGCCAACGTAGAGGCAGAGGTTTATAACAGCAATAAAAAGTGTGATTGAAAAAAAAATAACTCAAAAGCTTAGTTAGATGTCATAGTGCTAATAAAATTGACAGCTACAACAGAGGAAAAAAGATGGGGGGAGAAAAAAGAAAAAACATCCAAAGGAAACTACATAAAAAGTCAAAATGAGATTAATAAATATTTTTCACGAGTCTCTGCTGTCAGCATCCTTTCCCTCTCTGGAAGTCACAGTCCACCTCACTTCCCTAGGATCCCCTCTAACACTGCGTTGGTCTCTAGACCTGCTGTGGGGGCAGCTCAGATTTTAATCTGGTCCTACTCCTGTGTGTTCTTGCCTCCAGTGTCCACAGCTATCAGAGCTAGTGCGGTTTTTGTGTGTGTGTGTGGGGGGGGGGGGGGGCGGGGAGCTCTCAGTGTCCTTTCATATATTCCATAGACACAGAGTCTGCCTAGTTGATCATGTGGATTTGATCTGCAGCTTGTACAACTTGTGGGAAGGTTTTGAGTCTTCTTCCTTAGCCACACTGCCCCTGGGTTTCCATTTTGGTTTTATTTCCCCCTCTGCATGTGGGTCATCCACTGGGGTTTGCTCCTGAGGCTGCCCTGGAGGACTTGGGTCTGTTTCATTGAGGGCCAGGTATAGAGGTGGTGTGGCTGCTTGGGTCACAGGGCTTCTGGCAGCACCAGGTACTCAGGGGACTTGGTGGCTAGGGCTGCAGGAAATGCAGTGCTCTAGAAGGGTATGGCAACCAGTATTGGCCAACAAACTCCAGTATTCTTGCCTGGAGAATCCCACTGACAGAGAAACCTGGCAGGCCACAATCCACATGATCACAAAGAAAGTCACAGCAGAAGCTACACCACATACATAGATACAAGACATTTTTTGCCAGTGGCAGCTCTGCCCCAGTGAAGATTGAGCCTGAAGGTGGCACAGCTGCTTGGGTTACAGGGACCCTGATGGCATCAAGTGTGTAGGGACATGGACTGCCTCAGCCACAGGAGTTATGGCCCTGTCAGAGTCTTTTTATGAGTCTCTTGTAGCTGGCAATCAGAAGGCACCTTTGGCTAGTCTTTCTGTGTTGCTCCACCCATTCAGTCACTTAGAGGGCTCCCTTGCCTGGGGTCCTTCTCTGATGCATCAGGCACTTAAAGGGGCACCCTGGGTGGGGTTCTACTCTGTTGTTCTGCCTGTCAGGCACTTGAGGGGCCAGCCTCTCTATTGCTCACCTGCTGGCATGTGGGGAGAGAGAGGCTATGGTGATGACTCTATCCCCTATGCATGACTCAGCAGTATTGCCTTGGTTCTGAGGCTTTCCTCCACAGGCATTTCCCACCACAGTCTTCTTGCTCACATCCCCTTGGTCCATATCTACACAGTCAACAGCAGCCCTCACCTTGGGATTACTCCACAATCTCTATGCTCCTGCTCCCAGTCGCTGCACCTACTAGGGGACCTGCATCCTTGTACAGGGCATGTATGGCTGCAGCAAGGACTGTCTGATTCTCATCCCATTTAGGCTTCCATGGATCAGCCGATTCACTCTCGGCCCTAAATGTTTCTCCTCTGACACAGACAATTACCCCTATGTGGGGATTGGACCCCTGTTTCAGTTTCCCCACTGTCCAGGGGCAGGCCCAGTCTTACTAACACTCTTGTTTTTCCTCTAGTTCCTTCATCCTACTAAGATTTACATGGTTCTATATATTCTTTTACAGTGGCCAGGTACTCCTGTCCATTCTCAGCTGGTGTTTTGCAGGCAATTCTGTGTCTGAAGGTGTATTCCTGATGCATCTGTGGACAGAGATGTACTCCACATCCACCTAATCTTCCACCATCTTGTTCCTTACTAAGTGTTGCTTCTTAACCTGCATACAGGTTTTTTAGGAGGCAAGTAAGGTGGTCTGGTATTTCCATCTCTTTCAGAATTCCCCAGTTTGCTGTGATCTACACAGTCAACGGCCTTAGTGTAGTCAATGAAGTAGATGTTTTTCCAGAATTCCCTTGCTTTTTCTATGACCTTATGGATGTTGACAATTTGATCTCTGGTTCCTCTGCCTTTTCTAAATCTAGCTTGTACGTCTGGAAGTTCCCAGTTCACATACTGTTCAACCCTATCTTGAAGGATTTTGAGCATTACCTAGCTAGCATATGAAATTAGTACAATTGTGTGGTAGTTTGAACATTCTTTGGCATTGCCCTTCCTTGGGATTGGAATGAAAACTGATCTTTTCCAGTCCTGTGGTCACTGCTGGGTTTTCCAAATTTGCTGGCGTATTGAGTGTAGCACTTTTCATAGCATCAAATAGCTCAGCTGAAATTCCATCACCTCCACTAACTTTGTTTGTAGTAATGCTTCTTAAGACCAACTTGACTACAAACTCCAGGATGTCTGTCTCTAGGCGAGTGACCACACCACAGTGTTTATCCAGGTCATTAAGACCTTTTTTTGTACAGTTCTTCTGTATATTCTTGCCACCTCTTCTTAATATCTTCGGTGGCTACAGCAAAGGTAAAGGTGAATAATTGCTCTCTCTGAATTAGTATATCTTCTGGAATCTAAGATCAACTGTGAACTAAAAAAGGACTTTTTTGTCTTTATTGTTACTAAAGATTTTTAGCTTCATATAATCCTTACAAAAATATATTAAATTGCAGCAATTCATTTCAATTCAGTATTAATAAGTACATATGAGAAAATGTCCAGCTCTCTGCCTTGTACTGTGGGGAAAAAGGAAAGCTATAAATACTCATTCTTCCTTATAATGGTCTTGCAATTTACCATTTACAACATTCTATAACATCTACCATTTCAATTCACCCTCTCATTCTCTCATCTCAAATATGCGAGCAAGGCAAAACAGTACTACCCCATTTTGCAGATGTGAAAAGGGAAACTTTGAGAAATAATGAAACTAGAGCCCAATAATGTGCATTAAGTGCTGTTACTCAGTGGTATTTGAGTTTTCTTAGATGTCTCAAGTTATTTTCAAACAAATTTCTTTCCAGATAATATAGAATGAATCTCTCATGGTATCATTTCAAGTCAGCAGAAAAGACAGCTGTTTCTGGGCCAGAGCTGTTTTCAGATCACTTACTTTGACCTGGGACTTAGTCTGGCACCCCAACTCTTGATGCCCTTATGTCTTCTGATCCTAGGCCTAGTGCTGTTTTCCTGCTGCCTTCCATCTACCAAGAGCCATTATGTACCAATTAATGTACCAATGTACATTAAGATACTACTTGTTCTCTGAACCTTGTTTACTTCTTTTTTCTTCCTAATCAATATTGTTCTGTTTTGTCCTTGTGACCCAGTACCTCAGAGCACTTTCCTCCTTGATAATTATTAAAACATCTATTTCTGCTTTATTGACTATGCCCAAAGCCTTTGACTGTATGGATCAAAATAAACTGTGGAAAATTCTGAAAAAATGGGAATATCAGATCACCTGACTTGCCTCTTGAGAAACCTGTATGCAGGTCAGGAAGCATCAGTTAGAACTGGACATGGAACAACAGACTGGTTCCAAATAGGAAAAAGTACATCAAGGCTGCATATTGTCACCATGCTTATTTAATGGATATGCAGAGTACATCATGAGAAACTCTGGGTTGGAAGAAGCACAAGCTGGAATCAAGATTGCTGGGAGAAATATCAATAACCTTAGATATGCAGATGACACAACCCTTATGGCAGAAAGTGAAGAGGAACTAAAAAGCCTCTTGATGAAAGTGAAAGAGGAGAGTGAAAATGTTGGCTTAAAGCTCAATATTCAGAAAACTAAGGTCATGGCGTCCGGTCCCATCACTTCATGGGAAATAGATGGGGAAACAGTGGAAACTGTCAAACTTGATTTTTCTGGGCTCCAAAATCACTGCAGATGGTGATTCCAGCCATGAAATTAAAAGACACTTACTCCTTGGAAAGAAAGTTATGACCAACCTAGATAGCATATTCAAAAGCAGAGATATTTACTTTGCCAACAAAGGTCCGTCTAGTCAAAGCTATGATTTTTCCAGTGGTCATGTATGGATGTGAGAGTTGGACTGTGAAAAGCTAAGTGCCGAAGAATTGATGCTTTTGAACTGTGGTGTTGGAGAAGACTCTTGAGAGTCCCTTGGACTGCAAGGAGATCCAACCAGTCCATCCTAAAGGAGATCAGTCCTGTGTGTTCATTGGAGGGACTGATGCTGAAGCTGAAACTCCAATACTTTTGCCACCTCATGGGAAGAGCTGACTCATTGGAAAAGACTCTGATGCTGGGAGGGATTGGGAGCAGGAGGAGAAGGGGATGACAGAGAATGAGATGGCTGGATGGCATCACTGACTCGATGGACATGAGTTTGAGTAAACTCCGGGAGTTGGTGATGGACAGGGAGGCCTGGCGTGCTGTGATTCATGGGGTCACAAAGAGTCGGACATGACTGAGTGACTGAATTGAACTGAACTGAAGATATTAATAAGTGCTAATGAACTAATGCATTATCCTCTCAAGGGGCATAATTTGCATTTTTTTTAAACATATTTCTACTTCTTTATTGTGGAAAATTATATATAAATAGAAAATTTCCCATTTTAACCCTTTTAAAGTATATAGTTCTTTTTTTTTTTCTCTCTAATTTTATTATATTTTTAAACTTTACATAATTGTATTAGTTTTGCCAAATATCAAAATGAATCCGCCACAGGTATACATGTGTTCCCCATCCCGAACCCTCCTCCCTCCTCCCTCCCCATACCATCCCTCTGGGCCGTCCCAGTGCACCAGCCCCAAGCATCCAGCATCATGCCTCGAACCTGGACTGGCAACTCGTTTCCTACATGATATTTTACATGTTTCATTGCCATTCTCCCAAATCTTCCCACCCTCTCCCTCTCCCACAGAGTCCATAAGACTGTTCTATACATCAGTGTCTCTTTTGCTGTCTCTTACACCGGGTTATTGTTACCATCTTTCTAAATTCCATATATATGCGTTAGTATACTGTATTTATGTTTTTCCTTCTGGCTTACTTCACTCTGTATAATAGGCTCCAGTTTCATCCACCTCATTAGAACTGATTCAAATGTATTCTTTTTAATGGCTGAGTAATACTCCATTGTGTATATGTACCATTGCTTTCTTATCCATTCATCTGCTGATGGACATCTAGGTTGCTTCCATGTCTTGGCTATTATAAACAGTGCTGCGATGAACATTGGGGTACACGTGTCTCTTTCCCTTCTGGTTTCCTCAGTGTGTATGCCCAGCAGTGGGGTTGCTGGATCATAAGGCAGTTCTATTTCCAGTTTTTTAAGGAATCTCCACGCTGTTCTCCATAGTGGCTGTACTAGTTTGCATTCCCACCAACAGTGTAAGAGGGTTCCCTTTTCTCCACACCCTCTCCAGCATTTATTATTTGTAGACTTTTGGATCGCAGCCATTCTGACTGGTGTGAAATGGTACCTCATAGTGGTTTTGATTTGCATTTCTCTGATAATGAGTGATGTTGAGCATCTTTTCATGTGTTTGTTAGCCATCTGTATGTCTTTTTTGGAGAAATGTCTATTTAGTTCTTTGGCCCATTTTTTGATTGGGTCGTTTATTTTTCTGGAGTTGAGCTGTAGGAGTTGCTTGTATATTTTTGAGATTAGTTGTTTGTCAGTTGCTTCATTTGCTACTTTTTTCTCCCATTCTGAAGGCTGTCTTTTCACCTTGCTAATAGTTTCCTTTGATGTGCAGAAGATTTTAAGGTTAATTAGGTCCCATTTGTTTATTTTTGCTTTTATTTGCAATATTCTAGGAGGTGGGTCATAGAGGATCCTGCTGTGATGTATGTCGGAGAGTGTTTTGCCTATGTTCTCCTCTAGGAGTTTTATAGTTTCTGGTCTTACGTTTAGATCTTTAATCCATTTTGAGTTTATTTTTGTGTATGGTGTTAGAAAGTGGTCCAGTTTCATTCTTTTACAAGTGGTTGACCAGATTTCCCAGCACCACTTGTTAAAGAGATTGTCTTTTCTCCATTGTATATTCTTGCCTCCTTTGTCACAGATAAGGTGTCCATATGTGCGTGGATTTATCTCTGGGCTTTCTATTTTATTCCATTGATCAATATTTCTGTCTTTGTGCCAGTACCATACTGTCTTGATAACTGTGGCTTTGTAGTAGAGCCTGAAGTCAGGTAGGTTGATTCCTCCAGTTCCATTCTTCTTTCTCAAGATCGCTTTGGCTATTCGAGGTTTTTTGTATTTCCATACAAATTGTGAAATTATTTGTTCTAGCTCTGTGAAGAATACTGTTGGTAGCTTGATAGGGATTGCGTTGAATCTATAAATTGCTTTGGGTAGTATACTCATTTTCACTATATTGATTCTTCCAATCCATGAACATGGTATATTTCTCCATCTATTAGTGTCCTCTTTGATTTCTTTCACCAGTGTTTTATAGTTTTCTATATATAGGTCTTTAGTTTCTTTAGGTAGATATATTCCTAAGTATTTTATTCTTTCCGTTGCAATGGTGAATGGAATTGTTTCCTTAATTTCTCTTTCTGTTTTCTCATTATTAGTGTATAGGAATGCAAGGGATTTCTGTGTGTTGATTTTATATCCTGCAACTTTACTATAGTCATTGATTATTTCTAGTAATTTTCTGGTGGACTCTTTATGGTTTTCTATGTAGAGGATCATGTCATCTGCAAATAGTGAGAGTTTTACTTCTTCTTTTCCAATTTTGATTCCTTTTATTTCTTTTTCTGCTCTGATTGCTGTAGCCAAAACTTCCAAAACTATGTTGAATAGTAATGGTGAAAGTGGGCACCCTTGTCTTGTTCCTGACTTTAGAGGAAATGCTTTCAATTTTTCACCATTGAGGATAATGTTTGCTGTGGGTTTGTCATATATAGCTTTTATTATGTTGAGGTATGTTCCTTCTATTCCTGCTTTCTGGAGAGTTTTTATCATAAATGGATGTTGAATTTTGTCAAAGGCTTTCTCTGCATCTATTGAGATAATCATGTGGTTTTTATTTTTCAATTTGTTAATGTGGTGTATTACATTGATTGATTTGCGGATATTGAAGAATCCTTGCATCCCTGGGATAAAGCCCACTTGATCATGGTGTATGATCTTTTTAATGTGTTGTTGGATTCTGATTGCTAGAATTTTGTTAAGGATTTTTGCATCTATGTTCATCAGTGATATTGGCCTGTAGTTTTCTTTTTTTGTGGGATCTTTGTCAGGTTTTGGTATTAGGGTGATGGTGGCCTCATAGAATGAGTTTGGAAGTTTACCTTCCTCTGCAATTTTCTGGAAGAGTTTGAGCAGGATAGGTGTTAGCTCTTCTCTAAATTTTTGGTAGAATTCAGCTGTGAAGCCGTCTGGACCGGGGCTTTTGTTTGCTGGAAGATTTTTGATTACAGTTTCAATTTCCATGCTTGTGATGGGTCTGTTAAGATTTTCTATTTCTTCCTGGTCCAGTTTTGGAAAGTTGTACTTTTCTAAGAATTTGTCCATTTCTTCCACGTTGTCCATTTTATTGGCATATAATTGTTGATAGTAGTCTCTTATGATCCTTTGTATTTCTGTGTTGTCTGTTGTGATCTCTCCATTTTCGTTTCTAATTTTGTTGATTTGATTTTTCTCCCTTTGTTTCTTGATGAGTCTGGCTAATGGTTTGTCAATTTTATTTATCCTTTCAAAGAACCAGCTTTTGGTTTTGTTGATTTTTGCTATGGTCTCTTTTGTTTCTTTTGCATTTATTTCTGCTCTAATTTTTAAGATTTCTTTCCTTCTACTAACCCTGGGGTTCTTCATTTCTTCCTTTTCTAGTTGCTTTAGGTGTAGAGTTAGGTTATTTATTTGACTTTTTTCTTTTTTCTTGAGGTGTGCCTGTATTGCTATGAACTTTCCCCTTAGAACTGCTTTTACCGTGTCCCACAGGTTTTGGGTTGTTGTGTTTTCATTTTCATTCGTTTCTATGCAAATTTTGATTTCTTTTTTGATTTCTTCTTTGATTTGTTGGTTATTCAGCAGCGTGTTGTTCAGCCTCCATATGTTGGAATTTTTAATAGTTTTTCTCCTGTAATTGAGATCTAATCTTACTGCATTGTGGTCAGAAAAAATGCTTGGAATGATTTCTATTTTTTTGAATTTACCAAGGCTAGCTTTATGGCCCAGAAAAATATGGAACGCTTCACGAATTTGCGTGTCATCCTTGCGCAGGGGCCATGCTAATCTTCTCTGTATCATTCCAATTTTAGTATATGTGCTGCCGAAGCGAGCACCATAATTTGCATTTTAACTGAGGCTTTTTAGAGAACTATGCTTCATCCTGTTCAAGTCACCCCCTGGACAAAATCTTCAAAGGCTCCCCACTGTCAGTCAAATTAATTTCAAACACTGCAACCCTGAGGTATAAAGCCCCCACAATATGATCATAATCTAACTTTTCTCTCCCATAAATCTACCCTGTATGTCCAGCAAAGTGGACTACTCTCTTTGCTCCATATAGTCACACTTCAAATATTAACCTCTCCTCTCCATAAATGTTCCCCTAATCCTTTCTGACTGCCACACCTTTAGCATTTAAACCATTATCAGCTAATCTAAACATACTAGCTGTTGGAAGAATTAGGGAAGGAATTGAAACAAGCAGCAAAATTAGAAGTGCCCACAGAATTATGAAGAAGGAAGGATTCTAGAGATAAGCTTTGCCAACTTCATACTTTTGCCAAGTATTATGCCTGGAAGTGGATGTCCAGTAAGTTACCAATTAGGGAGCTTTGTCCTAGATTCAGCCTTGCTGAAAAAGTGGGCCTATGGGTATCAGAAATTTACAAATATCAATATCCTCAGAGAGAAGAAAATTAAGGAAGTGACATACACAAGGTCATATAGTTAGTGAAGTGGCAATCCAGAAATTGTCTCATACTTCACTACTCTAGAAAATCCTAATAGGAAAAAAATGTACACTGTAAAGATGTGCCTTTACACAGGGAAGGAAATCATCTACAAGACAGAAAAGCAATGGGCTGACTGGGAGAAGTTATTTGCAAATGATATATTAGATAAGGGGTTAATATCTAAAATATATAAATATGTCATACAGCTCAGTATCAAAAACACCAAACAATCCAATTTAAAAAAGGACAGGGGACCTAATAAGCAGTTTTTCCAAAGAACACATGCAGATGGCCAACAGCCACAGGAAGAGATGCTCAACATTGCCAACCAACAGGGAAATGAAATCAAAACCACATGGGATATCCCCTCACACCACTCAGAATCAGTTCAGTTCAGTTCAGTTCAGTCACTCAATCATGTCTGACTCTTTGCGACCCCATGAATCCCAGCACGCCAGGCCTCCCTGTCCATCACCAACTCACGGAGTTCACTGAGACTCATGTCCATCGAGTCAGTGATGCCATCCAGCCATCTCATCCTCTGTCGTCCCCTTCTCCTCCTGCCCCCAATCCCTCCCAGCATCAGAGTCTTTTCCAATGAGTCAACTCTTCGCATGAGGTGGCCAAAGTACTGGAGTTTCAGCTTTACCATCATTCCTTGCAAAGAAATCCCAGGGCTGATCTCCTTCAGAATGGACTGGTTGGATCTCCTTACAGTCCAAGGGGCTCTCAAGAGTCTTCTCCAACACCACAGTTCAAAAGCATCAATACTTCAGCACTCAGCCTTCTTCACAGTCCAACTCTCACATCCATACATGACCACAGGAAAAACCATAGCCTTGACTAGATGAACCTTTGTTAGCAAAGTAATGTCTCTGCTTTTGAATATGCTATCTAGGTTGGTCAAAACTTTCCTTCCAAGGAGTAAGCGTCATTTAATTTCATAGCTGCAGTCACCATCTGCAGTGATTTTGGAGCCCAGAAAAATAAAGTCTCACATTGTTTCCACTGTTTCCCCATCTATTTCCCATGAAGTGATGGGACCGGATGCCATGATCTTCGTTTTCTGAATGTTGAGCTTTAAGCCAACTTTTTCACTCTCCACTTTCACTTTCATCAAGAGGCTTTTGAGTTCCTCTTCACTTTCTGCCATAAGGGTGGTGTCATCTGCATATCTGAGGTTATTGAGATTTCTCTCGGCAATCTTGATTCCATCTTTTGTGTCTTCCAGTCCAGCGTTTCTCATGATGTACTCTGCATATAAGTTAAATAAACAGGGTGACAATATACAGCCTTGACAAACTCCTTTTCCTATTTGGAACCAGTGTGTTGTTCCATGTCCAGTTCTAACTGTTGCTTCCTGACCTGCATACAAATTTCTCAAGAGGCAGATCAGGTAGTCTGGTATTCCCATCTCCTGAAGAATTTTCCACAGTTTATTGTGATCCACACAGTCAAAGGCTTTGGTATAGTCAGTAAAGAAGAAATAGATGTTTTTCTGGAACTCTCTTACTTTTTCTATGATCCAGCGGATGTTGGCAATTTGATCTCTGTTTCCTCTGCCTTTTCTAAAACCAGCTTGAACATCTGGAATTTCATGGTTCACATATTGCTGAAGCCTGGCTTGGAGAATTTTAAGCATTACTTTACTAGCGTGTGAGATGAGTTCAACTGTGCAGTAGTTTGAGCATTCTTTGGCATTGCCTTTCTTTGGGATTGGAATGAAAACTGACCTTTTCCAATCCTGTGGCCACTGCTGAGTTTTCCAAATTTGCTGGCATATTGAGTGCAGCACTTTCACAGCATCATCTTTCAGGATTTGGAATAGCTCAACTGGAATTCCATCACCTCCACTAGCTTTGTTCGTAGAGATGCTTTCTAAGGCCCATTTGACTTCACATTCCAGGATGTCTGGCTCTAGGTCAGTGATCACACCATCGTGATTATCTGGGTCGCGAAGATCTTTTTCGTACAGTTCTTCTGTGTATTCTTGCCATCTCTTCTTAATATCTTCTGCTTCTGTTAGGTCCATACCATTTCTGTCCTTTATCGAGCTCATCTTTGCATGAAATGTTCCTCTGGTATCTCTGATTTTCTTGAAGAGATCCTTAGTCTTCCCCATTCTGTTGTTTTCCTCTATTTCTTTGCACTGATTACTGAAGAAGGCTTTCTTATCTCTTCTTGCTATTCTTTGGAACTCTGCATTCAGATGCTTATATCTTTCCTTTTCTCCTTTGCTTTTTGCTTCTCTTCTTTTCACAGCTATTTGTAAGGCCTCCCCAGACAGCCATTTTGCTTTTTTGCATTTCTTTTCCATGGGGATGGTCTTGATCCCTGTCTCCTGTACAATGTCATGAACCTCTGTCCATAGTTCATCATGCACTCTATCTATCAGATCTAGGCCCTTAAATCTATTTCTCACTTCCACTGTATAATCATAAGGGATTTGATTTAGGTCATACCTGAATGGTCTAGTGGTCTTCCCTACTTTCTTCAATTTAAGTCTGAATTTGGCAATAAGGAGTTCATGGTCTGAGCCACAGTCAGCTCCTGGTCTTGTTTTTGCTGACTGTACAGAGCTTCTCCATCTTTGGCTGCAAAGAATATAATAAATCTGATTTTGGTGTTGACCATCTGGTGATGTCCATGTATAGTCTTCTCTTGTGTTGTTGGAAGAGGGTGTTTGTTATGACCAGTGCGTTTTCTTGGCAAAACTCTCCTAGTCTTTGCCCTGCTTCATTCCGTATTCCAAGGCCAAATTTGCCTGTTACTCCAGGTGTTTCTTGACTTCCTATTTTTGCATTACAGTCCCCTATAATGAAAAGGACATCTTTTTTGGGTGTTAGTTCTAAAAGGCCTTGTAGGTCTTCATAGTACCGTTCAACTTCAGCTTCTTCAGCATTACTGGTTGGAGCATAGACTTGGATTACTGTGATATTGAATGATTTGCTTTGTAAACGAACAGAGATCATTCTGTCGTTTTTGAGATTGCATCCAAGTACTGCATTTCGGACTCTTTTGTTGACCATGATGCCCACTCCATTTCTTCTGAGGGATTCCTGCCCACAGTAGTAGATATAATGGTCATGTGAGTTAAATTCACCCATTCCAGTCCATTTCAGTTTGCTGATTTCTAGAATGTAGACATTCACTCTTGACATCTCTTGTTTGACCACTTCCAATTTGCCTTGATTCATGGGCCTGACATTCCCGCTTCCTATGCAATATTTCTCTTTACAGCATCAGACCTTGCTTCTATCACCAGTCACATCCACAGCTGGGTATTGTTTTTGCTTTGGCTCCATCCCTTCATTCTTTCTGGAGTTATTTCTCCACTGATCTCCAGTAGCATATTGAACATCTACTGACCTGGGGAGTTTCTCTTTCAGTATCCTATCATTTTGCCTTCTCATACTGTTCATGAGATTCTCAAGGCAAGAATACTGAAGTGGTTTGCCATTCCCTTCTCCAGTGGACCACATTCTGTCTAATCTCTCCACCATGACCCGCCCATCTTGGGTTGCCCCATGGGCGTGGCTTAGTTTCACTGAGTTAGACAAGGCTGTGGTCCTAGTGTGATTAGATTGACTAGTTTTCTGTGAGTATGGTTTCAGTGTGTTTGCCCTCTGATGCCCTCTTGCAACACCTACCATCTTACTTGGGTTTCTCTTACCTTGGGCTTGGGGTATCTCTTCACGGCTGCTCCAGTGAAGCACACCCATTGCTCCTTACCTTGGACGAGGGGTATCTCCTCACCACCACCCTTCCTGACCTTCAGTGTGGGATAGCTCCTCTAGGCCCTCCTGCGCCCGTGCAGCCACGGCTCTGGGTAACTCCTCTTGTCGCCACATATCAGAATATCCATTATTGAAAAGCCTACAAATAAATGTTAGAAGGCAAGTATAGTCTTTCGATTTGCAAATTTAATTATTCCATTATTTCAGAGAATTTTTCTTCTGTTATATCTTCTAATATGTTTTCTGTTTTATTGTACAATAAACAGAAGTTATTCTGTTTCAGCATTATTCTTAGTAGATTATCTTTGATCTTATCTCTATTATCTTGAAAGTAGTTTAATTTTTCTTTATCCTTTTCACTAACTGATTACTGCATAATTTTTCTTCATTGTTATCACTTTGATTTTTTAGCAATTCTACTGAGTTTCTTGCTCTTTATGTTAGTTTTTAAATTATGTTTTTGCATCTCAATTTGTTTTCTTAACTCTGTACAGATACTTGCTCAAGTGCCTGCTCTCAATTCTTTTGTGTTTAATCCTAGGAATGAAATTGCTTGGTCATATGTCAACCAAGAATGTTGTGCCCAGGAAAACTATCCTTCAAAAATGAAGTAGAAATTAAAGCATTATCAGATAAACAAAGGCGAAAAAAATTTGTTGTTAGTAGACCTCCATTACAAGAAATCCTAAAAGGAGTCCTTCAAGCTAAAGGGAAATGAAGCTATAATATATGGTAACTTAAAGTCATATGAAAAAATAAGGATCTCCAGTAAACGTAGCTGCATAAGCAAAAATAAAAGCTAACATCATTGTATTTTTGGTTTGTAACTTCTCTTTTGTTTCTTATGTGATTTATAAAGACAAATGCATAAAAAGATAATTATGAATCTATGATAATGAGCACAAAATATATAAAGATTTAATTTGTGACAACAACAACATAGAGGGATGAATTTGGATAGGAGCAGAGTTAAGGTATGGTTCTTGAAACTAATTTGGTGTCAATTCAAATTAAATTATTATAAATCTAGGATGTTGACTATAATCTACACAGCATAACTAAAATGTGCAGAAAATAAAGCAAAGAGGAAATCAAAATGCTACACTAAAAATTTAATCAAAGACAAAAAAAAATATTGGAAGAATAAAGGAACAAAAAAGATACAAGATATATATTTTAATAGCAAAATGACAGAATTAAGTCCTTCATTATCAGTAATTTTTTTTATTTTAATTGGAGGCTAATTACAATATTGTATTGCTTTTGTAATACATCAACATGAATCCACCACAGGTGTACATTATCAGTAAATTTTTTAAGTGTAAATAGATTAAACTTAGCAATTAAAAGACACAGACCAATATTGTATTGCTTTTGCCATATATCAAAATGAATCCACCACTGGTATACATGTGTTCCCCATCCTGAACATTGTAAAGTTAAAAAATAAAATTAAAAAAAAAAAAAAAAAAGACACAGACCACAGAATTGGTAAAACCACGTTGCCACTATATACTGCTTACAAGTACTCACTTTAGACACAAAAATACAAATAAGTTGAAATTGAAAGAATGGAAAAAGATATTCCATGCAAACACTAACCAAAAGATAGCTGGAGTAACTATAATAATATAATAAAAACCTTACTTTTTTTTTTTTTATTTTACATTGGCGTATAGTTGATTAACAATGTTGTGTTAACGTCAGATGTACATCAAAGTGATTCAGTTATACTTAAATATGTATCTGTTCTTTTTCAAATTCTTTTCTCATTTAGATTATTACAGAGTATTGAAGAGCTCTCTGTGCTATACATTAGAACATTTTTGTTATCCATTTTAAATATAACTGTGTGTACATGTCAATCCCAAACTCCTAATCTGTCCCTCCCCTAGCCTTTCTCCCTTGGTAGCCATAATTATTCTCCTAAATCTGTGAGTCTATTTCTGCTTTGTAAATAAGCTCCTTTGTACATATATATTTTTTAGATTTTGCATATAAATTGTATCAGGCTTACTTCACTTAGTATGATAATCTCCAGGTCCATCCATGTTACTGAAAATGGCATTATTTCATTCTTTTTAATGACTATTATTCCATTGTATATATGTACCACATCCATCTTTATCCATTTATCTGTCTACGGACATTTGGTTTGCATCCATGGCCTACTTATTGTAAACAGTGCTGCAATGAATATTGGGCTACATGCATCCTTTCAAACCATGTAGAAAAACTGACTTTAAATCTGAAAAGTTACAAGAGACTAAGAGGGGATTATATATTAGTAAAAAGTTCGGTTCAACATAGCTAGAAGATATAACAATTATAAACATTTATGCACTCAATAACATTCAAAATTAATGAAGTAAACACTGACCGACTAAAGGGAGAATTATACAGTTCTACAAGAAACTGGAGACTTCAATATCACACTTTCAGTAACGGACAGAATATTTAGACAGAAAATCAAAAAAGGAATATAGAACTTGAACAACTCTGTAATTCAACTAAACACAGTAGACATACACAGAACAGTTCACCCAAAAAGAAACTATGCATTCTTCTCAAATGCAGATTGAACGTTTTCCCTAGGCCACAGGTTAGGCTCCAAAGAAAGTCTTAATCAATTTAAAAATATTGAAATCATACAAAGTATTTTCTCCCTCAACAGTGGGTTGAAGCTAGAAATCAATAACAAAAGAAAAACAGAAATTCACAAATATATTAGATCAACAATGCATTCTTAAACAAGCACTGGGCTAAAGAGAAAATCCTAGAGAAGCTAGAAAATACTCTGAGATTGATGAAAGGAAAAATATAAATACAAAAATGTATGGGATGCAGCAAAACAAGTGCTCAGATGGATGTGTGTAACTATAAATACCTACATTAAGATCTCAAATCAACTGACTACATTTTAAACAACTTGAAGAGGAAAATTGTGAGGGGAGAAAAGGAATATATATTTTGAGAGGTATCATCAAAGCTATGGTTTTTCTAGTAGTCATGTACAGATGTGAGTCTTGGGCAATAAAGAAGGCTAAGTGTTAAAGAACTGATGCCTTCGAATTGTGGTGCTGGAGAAGACTCTTGAGAGTCCCTTGGACTGCAAGGAGATCAAACCAGTCAATCCTAAAGGAAATCAATCCTGAACATTCATGTGAAGGACTGATGTTGACGCTGAAGCTCCAAAACTTTGGCCACCTGATGCGAAGAGTTGACTCTTTGGAAAAGACCCTGATGGTGGGAAAGACTGAGGGCAGGAGGAGAAGGGGACGACAGAGGATGAGATGGTTGGATGGCATCACCAATTCAATGGACATGAGTTTGAGCAAACTCCAGGATATAGTGAAGGACAGGGAAGCCTGGTGTGCTGCAGTCCATGGGATTACAAAAGAGTAGGACACAACTGAACAACTAAAGAACAACTCTATTATCAGTACTATAAATACAATAATCTCATTTAATCCAGGAAAAAAAAAAAAAAAAAACTCCAAGGCATAGGTAATGTCATTACCATTTTACAGAGGCAGAAACTGAGATTCAAGAAAGCTAAATAATTTATTCAAGGTTTCCCAGTAATTTGTTGAGCTAAATCCAGATTTAGGTATGTCTGACTCAAAAGATTTTTCTTTAGCCCAGTGCCCATAAAGCATAAGAATGGGGACATATTGAAAGAAATACGAGAGACAATTGATAAGATGTTATGAGAAATTACATGAAGACACCAAGAGAGGGAAAAAATTCAAAGAAAACTCATCCATGGGTTTTTTTACTTGAGTGAGTAGATTATGCTGTCAACAACTGATATTGGGAGAAGCTGGTTTAGAGAAAGAAATTCATTCATTTAAGAACATATTGAGTTTGAGGTGCCAGAAAGGCATCCAAGTGGAGTATATTTAGTACTTAAAAGTGCATCTAACACTATTTGATCACCATAGTATGCCAAATGCTTTCCATATTTGCATTCATTTATGTAAAATGTCCAGTACTCTTGCCTAGAAAATCCCATGGATGGAGGAGCCTAGTAGGCTGCAGTCCATGGGGTCGCTACGAGTCAGCCGCGACTGAGCGACTTCACTTTCACTTTTCTCTTTTCATGCACTGGAGAAGGAAATGGCACCCCACTCCAGTATTCTTGCCTGGAGAATCCCAGGGACGGGGGAGCCTGGTGGGCTGCCATCTCTGGGGTCGCACAGAGTCGGACACGACTGAAGCGACTTAGCAGCAGCAGCAGCATGTAAGATGAGGGGACTTCCCTGGTTGCTGAGTGGTAAAGAATCTGCCTGCAGTGCAGGAGACATGGTTTCAGTACCTGGGTTGGGAAGATCCCCTAGAAAAGAAAATAGCAACCCATTCCACTATTTTTTGCCTGGGAAATCCCATGGACAGAAGAGCCTGGTAGGCTATAGTCCATGGGGTCACAACAAGTCAGACATGGCTGAGAGACACAACAATACCAATGTAAGGTGAGAGATTAAGATTTAGACTTCATCAGTCTGTTGAGAATGGAAAGGAAGGAACAGATACAAGAGATCTCACAAGGGAAGAATCTCTTAGACATAGTAAGTGCCTGGATTTGGAGAAGTACTCCAAAGTCCCAGGCCTAGATGCCTGGGTAAACAGTGTTGTCTTTGATACTGAATGAGAAATATAATACTTTGTATTTATATTTGTCTTTATAGATGTCAAAGTACCTTTCCCAATTTATTGGGAAATGACTTGGAACAGAAGATGTTAAATCTGACGTTTGATGGGTTTGAAGCAGCATCTAAATGTCTCTGTGGAAATGTCCAACAGACAGTTGTGATACAGATTTGGAGTTAGTGTAATAGCGTAGGGCTGCAGATATAGATTTAGGAGTCATCCACATAGATGTGAATGTTGAAGCCACGTTACTGGGCAAGATCTTAAAGGAAGGGAATGTAGATGGAATATCAGTTCAGTTGAGTCAGTCAGTCGTGTCTGACTTTTTGTGACCCCATGGACTCCAGCACGCCAGGCCTCCCTGTCCATCACCAACTCCCAGAGTTTACTCAAACTCATGTCCAATGAGTCAGTGATGCCATCCAACCATCTCATCCTCTGTTGCCCCCTTTTCCCTCCCACCTTAAATTTTTCCCAGCATCAGGGTCTTTTCCAATGAGTCAGTTCTTTGCATCAGGTGGCCAGAGTATTGGAGTTTCAGCTTCAACATCAGTCCTTCCAATGAATATTCAGGACTGGTTTCCTTTAGGATGCACTGGTTGGATCTCCTTGCAGTACAAGGGACTTCCAAGAGTCTTCTCCAACACCACAGTTCAAAATCATCAGTTCTTCTGCACTCAGCTTTTCTTATAGTCCAACTCTCACATCCATACATGACTACTGGAAAAACCATAACCTTCACTAGACAGATCTTTGTGGGCAAAGTAGTGTCACCGCTTTTAATATGCTGTATATGTTGGTCATAACTTTCCTTCCTAGGAGTAAGCGTCTTTCAATTTCATGGCTTCAGTCACCATCTGCAGTGATTTTGGAGCCCAAAAAAATAAAGTCTGACACTGTTTCCATTGTTTCCCCATCTATGAAGTGATGGGACAGGATGCCATCATCTTAGTTTTCTGAATGTTGAGCTTTAAGCCAACTTTTTCACTCTCTTCTTTAACTTTCACCAAGAGGCTCTTTAGTTCTTCCTCACTTTCTGCCATAAGGGTGGTGTCATCTGCATATCTGAGGTTATTGATATTTCTCCCAGCAGTCTTGACTCCAGCTTGTGCTTCTTCCAGCCCAGTGTTTCTCATGATGTACTCTGCACATAATTTAAATAAGCAGGGTGACAATATACAGCCTTGACGTACTCCTTTTCCTACTTGGAACCAGTCTGTTGTTCCACATCCAGTTATAACTGTTGCTTCTAACTGTTACTGACCTGCATACAGATTTCTCAAGAGGCAGGCCAGGTGGTCTGATATTCCCATCACTTGAAGAATTCTCCACAGTTTATTTTGATCCATGCAGTCAAAGGCTTTGGCATAGTCAATAAAACAGAAATAGATGTTTTTCTGGAAACCTCTTGCTTTTTTGATGATCCAGCAGATGTTGGCAATTTGATCTCTGGTTCCTGTGCCTTTTCTAAAACCAGCTTGAATGTCTGGAAGTTCACAGTTCATGTATTGTTGAAGCTGGGCTTGGAGAATTTTGGGCATTACTTTACTAGCATGTGAGATGAGTCCAATTGTGCGGTAGTTTGAACATTCTTTGGCATTGCCTTTCTTGGGACTGGAGTGAAAACTGACCTTTTCTAGTCCTGTGGTCACTACTGCACTTTCCAAATTTGCTGGCTTATTGAGTGCAGCACTTTCACAGCATCATGTTTTAGAGCATCTTTTCACAGCATCTCAACTGAAATTCCATCACCGCCACTAGCTTTGTTCATAGTGATGCTTCCTAAGGCCCACTTGACTTCACATTCCAGGATGTCTGGCTCCAGGTGAGTGATCACTCCATCATGATTATCTGGGTCATGAAGGAATTTTTTTGTACAGTTCTTCTGTGTATTCTTGTCACCTCTTCTTAATTATTGAGCCCATCTCTGCATGAAATGTTGCCTTGGTATCTCTTGTTTGTGCTGACTGTATAGAGTTTCTCCATCTTTGGCTGCAAAGAATATAATCAATCTGATTTCAGTGTTGACCATCTGGTGATGTCCGTGTGTGGAGTCTTCTCTTGTGTTGTTGGAAGAGGATGTTTGCTATTGCCAGTGCATTTTCTTGGCAAAATTCTATTAGCCTTTACACTGCTTCACTCTGTACTCCAATGCCAAATTTGTCTGTTACTCCAAGTGTTTCTTGAACTCCAACTTTTGCATTCCAGTTCCCTAAAATGAAAACAACATCTGTTTTGGGTGTTAGTTCTAGAATGTCTTGTAGGTGTTCATAGAATCATTGAACTTTAGCTTGTTCAGCGTTACTGGTCAGGGCATAGACTTCGATTACCATGATATTGAATGGTTTGCCTTGGAAACAAACAGAGATGATTCTGTTGTTTTTGAGACTGCATCCAAGTACTGCATTTTGGACTCTTTTGTTGACTATGATGGCTACTCCATTTCTTCTAAGCAATTTTTGCCCACAGTAGTCGATATAATGGTCATCTGAGTTAAATTCACCCATTCCAGTTCATTTTAGTTTGCTGATTCCTAAAATGTCAATATTCACTCTTGCCATATCCTGTTTGACCACTTCCAATTTGCCTTGATTCATGGACCTAACATTCCAGGTTCCTATGCAATATTGTTCTTTATAGCATCAGACCTTGCTGCATATTGGGGACCTATCGACCTGGAGAGTTCATCTTTCAGTGTCTTATCTTTTTGCCTTTTCATACTTTTCATGGTTCTTAAGGCAAGAATACTGAAGTGGTTTGTCATTCCCTTCTCCAGTGGACCACATTTTGTTGGAACTCTCGAACATGACCCATACATCTTGGGTGGCCCTACAAGGCATGGCTCATAGTTTCATTGAGTTAGACAAGGCTGTGGTCCATGAGATTAGATTGGTTAGATTGATTATCCAGCAGATGTTGGCAATTTGATCTCTGGTTCCTCTGCCTTTTCTAAAACCAGCTTGACCATCTGGAAGTTCACGGTTCATGTATTGCTGAAGCCTGGCTTGGAGAATTTTGAGCATTACTTTACTAGCATGTGAGATGAGTGCAATTGTGTGGTAGTTTGAGAATTCTTTGGCATTGCCTTTCTTTGGGATTGTAATGACAACTGGCATTTTCCAGTCCTGTGGCCACTGTTGAGTTTTGAAAATTTGCTGGCATATTGAGTGTGGAATACTCAATGAAGCAAGGCAAAGACTAATAGAGTTTTGCCAAGAAAATGCATTGGTCATAGCAAACACCTCTTCCAACAACACAAGAGAACACTCTATACATGGACATCACCAAATGGTCAACACCAAAATCAGATTGATTATATTCCTTGCAGCCAAAGATGGAGAAGCTCTATACAGTCAACAAAAACAAGACCAGGAGCTGACTGTGGCTCAGATCATGAACTCCTTATTGCTAAATTCAGACTTAAATTGAAGAAAGTAGGGAAAACCACTAGACCATTCAGGTATGACCTAAATCAAATCCCTTATGATTATACAGTGGAAGTGAGAAATAGATTTAAGGGACTAGATATGACAGATAGAGTGCCTGATGAACTATGGTCGGAGGTTCGTGACATTGTACAGGAGACACGTATCAAGACCATCCCAAGAAAAAGAAATGCAAAAAAGCAAAATGGCTGTATGGGGAGGCCTTACATATAGCTGTGAAAAGAAGAGAAGTGAAAAGCAAAGGAGAAAAGGAAAGTTATAAGCATCTGAATGCAGAGTTCCAAAGAATAGCAAGAAGAGATAAGAAAGCCTTCTTCAGCAATCAATGCAAAGAAATAGAGGAAAACAACAGAATGGGAAAGACTAGAGATCTCTTCAAAAAAATTAGCAATATTAAGGGAACATTTCATGCAAAGATGGGCTCAATAAAGGACAGAAATGGTAAGGACCTAACAGAAGCAGAAGATATTAAGAAGAGGTGGCAAGAATACACAGAAGAACTGTACAAAAATATCTTCATGACCAAGATAATCACGATGGTGTGATCACTCACCTAGAGCCAGATATCCTGGAATGTGAAGTCAAGTGGGCTTTAGAAAGCATAACTACGAACAAAGCTAGTGGAGGTGATGGAATTCCAGTTGAGCTATTTCAAATCCTGAAAGATGATGCTGTGAAAGTGCTGCACTCAATATGCCAGCAAATTTGGAAAACTCAGCAGTGGCCACAGGACTGGAAAAGATCAGTTTTCATTCCAATCCCAAGGAAAGGCAATGTCAAGAATGCTCAAACTACCCTGATATTTACCTGGGGCTAAACTATGGTGGAAGTAATGAAGATAATGCTGACCTCCTTCAAAAGATCCCACATATGTACTGCAACACTCAGTGCCCCCAAACCTGCAGCAGGCCACCACAGACACATGCCTCCACTGGAGATGCCTGAACACTCACAGGCAAGTCTGGTCAGTCTCTTGTGGGGTCACAAGATAAACTCCCAGAATAACTCTTGGCCTTACCAGTGCTCCATGCCTTTTGTGTATGTCAACCAAAGGCATGTCTTTCTCTTCTGAAATATTACTCCCTGGAAATAATTTGTTATTTATGACACTGAAAATAATATATTGAGGTTTTCTCTCCTTGAAAGCCAGGCCTCTGACTGAATTCTTAGTAGGTTCAGAGGTTGTTTACTACATTATTATTTGTTACCAATTTGTGCAAGGTTGGTCTCCTCCACTCTTGGAAGAGAATGTTTACTTTTCCCCTGGCAAATGTATTAGATCTGAACTGAAAAGCCACACGTTTCTCCCAGTTTTTTGGTTTCTTGGTAGAAAGGCTAGGCTCTTCTCTCCTTTTACCTATGACTCAAAACACTGCTAATGTGAAACATTCCTTCTTTCCAACATCACTATGAAAGCCTTGGCATGCCATGGCCCTTTCATGCAATATGAGGGAAAGAACTGATGCAGGGTTTTGGCTTTTATCTGAATTTAATATAAGACTTAAACTGTTAGAGCTTAAAGGGACTTTAGAGATAAATCTAATCTCCTGGTTTTATGAATGTGGAAACTAAGGCTCAGTAGAATGAATGTGGAAACTAAGGTTCAGCAAAATGTTGTAGAGCCAACAGCATTTCTTACTGGTTAAAAGTGTGACCTCAGGAGTCAGATGAACCTGAGTTTGAATCCTGGTTCTGATACTTACTAACTGCTTGAACTTTGGTTCTGAAAACTTCCATAGTCTAAGGCTATGTGAAACTTTGAGAGATTTTCTCAACTTCTCTGAGCTTCAGCTGCATAATCAACAAAGTATTAATTATAATAGTGTCTATCTTATAAGGATGCTGTAAAGATTAAATGGAATAGAGCATCTAAAGTACTTCTTTCATTGCTTGGCAGATAGTAAGTATGCAATGCATATTACTGTTATAATTGTTGCTGTTTTTATACTGGAGAAGGAATGAACTTGCCCAAAGTTGCATGAGAATTAAATGATGCATCTGGGACTAGAATGGAGATTTCAACTCTTAACTCAGTGCTGTTTCCTCTACACTATGCTGCTTCTTGTAAAATTTTATTTTTTAAATGGAGGATAATTACTTTACAATGTTGTGATGGTTTTTGCCATACAACAATGCAGACTGCTTCTTTATCAAGACTTCTTTGAGGAATCTCCAAGTCCTCCCCAAAATAGCTGAATTATAGTATTCAATGCTGTTATTATTACTTAGAACATTCTTAGTTCTAAGAACATTTTTAAATATATAGTAGATAAAATACAGAAGAAGAAATATTTTCCAAAGTTCTGCAATTCACAATTAGAATAAAGAAAAACACTACTTTGAAACTAGAAAGATAAAGGAGAAGATGGAAATATTTTTCTCAACATTTGGATTTGATTTCAATTCTGTCCAGTCTTTTCCGTCAACTTGATATTTATGGATTTATAAATTAGCTGTTTGGGTCAAGGGCTTCCTGAAATATCTAGCTTTAAAATGACTTTAGAGAAAGTCATTGGTGATAGCTCTGTGAGGCCAACATATTCCAGGGGTCCAAGGAAAAGGCAAGAAATGAGGAATGGAGGGTTAGGCAGAAAGGGAATAAACAATAAAATGGTCAGTGGAAGAGAAACTAAAGGACAGAAAAGGCAGCATGCTTGGGGAAATAAAAAGAGTGAGCTCAATGAAGAGATAGACCTCCAAGAGTTGGCACTAACATACAGGTACAAGACGTTTAATGACTACTTTTATTCCTTTCAGAGAGGGGACTAGGTAAAAAAAGATAGGAGTTGTACCATCTCTCTCATTGGTTTTCTAGTAAGGGCAGAATTCATCCATAAACTTCTTAATTTCTTCTGGCTGTGATCTACACTTGTACAACCACATCCAGCAAATAGATTAAAATCAATTGGACCAAATATATGCTACTCTCAGATTAAGTTCCAAATAGGAAAAGGAGTACATCAAGGCTGTATATTGTCACCCTGTTTATTTAACTTATATGCAGAGTATATCATGAGAAACGCTGGACTGGAAGAAACACAAGCTGGAATCAAGATTGCCAGGAGAAATATCAATAACCTCAGATATGCAGATCACACCACCCTTATGGCAGAAAGTGAAGAGGAACTCAAAAGCCTCTTGATGAAAGTGAAAGTGGAGAGTGAAAAAGTTGGCTTAAAGCTCAACATTCAGAAAACGAAGATCATGGCATCCGGTCCCATCACTTCATGGGAAATAGATGGGGAAACAGTGGAAACAGTATCAGACTTTATTTTTGGGGGCTCCAAAATCATTGCAGATGGTGACTGCAGCCATGAAATTAAAAGACGCTTACTCCTTGGAAGGAAAGTTATGACCAATCTAGATAGCATATTCAAAAGCAAAGACATTACTTTGCCAACAAAAGTTCGTCTAGTCAAGGCTATGGTTTTTCCTGTGGTCATGTATGGATGTGAGAGTTGGACTGTGAAGAAGGCTGAGCACCGAAGAATTGATGCTTCTGAACTGTTGTGTTGGAGAAGACTCTTGAGAGTCCCTTGGATTGCAAGGAGATCCAACCAGTCCATTCTGAAGGAGATCAGCCTTGGGATTTCTTTGGAAGGACTGATGCTAAAGCTGAAACTCCAGTACTTTGGCCACCTCATGTGAAGAGTTGACTCATTGGCAAAGACTCTGATGCTGGGAGGGATTGGGGGCAGGAGGAGAAGGGGACGACAGAGGATGACATGGCTGGATGGCATCACTGACTCGATGGACGTGAGTCTGAGTGAACTCCGGGAGTTGGTGATGGACAGGGAGGCCTGGCATGCTGCAATTCATGGGATCGCAAAGAGTCGGACAGGACTGAGCGACTGATTTGATCTGATCTGAACCTTGCACATCTTTCATCCTTTTGATAACTTTTAGACCTCTAAGCCTCTGGATTCTGATTTACTCCATAACTGGCTTATGCCTTAATCTAGGCCTGTACATCTGTCCAATATCTCTTGTTAACACTTTATGTGGCAGGACATATTGAAGAATTAGGATATTGTTACCCAAGACATGGAAACAACGTAAATGTCAACAGATGAATGAGTAAAGAAGATGTGAGATATATATATATATATATATATATATATATATATATATATACACACACACACACACACACACACACACACACACACACACATATACATGTATATTAATTGTTGTTTTTTAGTCACTAAGTCGTGTTGGACTCTTTTGTGACCCAATGGACTGTAGCTCAACAGCCTCCTCTGTTCATGGGATTTCCCAGACAAGAATACTGGAATGAGTTGCCATTTCCTTCTCCAGGGGATCTTCCCAACCCAAAGGTTGAACACATGTCTCCTGCATTAGCAGAAAATTTCTTTGCCACCAAGCCACCTGGAAAGTGCATATGTATGTATGTGTATACACACACACACACACACACACACACACACACACACACAGGAATATTACTCAGCCATAAAAAGAATGAAATAATGCCATTTTCAGCAACAAGGATGGACCTAGAGATTATCATACTACACGAAGTAAGTCAGAAAGAGAAAAATAAATACCATATGATATCACTTATATGTGGAATCAAAAATACGACACAAATGAACATATCTACAAAAGAGAAACTGACTCATAGAATATAAAGAAAAGATTTGTAGTTGCTAAAAGGAAGGGTGGATGGGGGAAAGAAAGATGGAAGTTTGGGATTAGGAGACACAAACTATTATATATGGGGTGTCCCTGGTGGCTCAATCTGTAAAGAATCTTTCTGCAATGCAGGAGACCCAGGTTCAATCCCTAGGTTGAAAAGATACCTTGGAGAAGGAAATGGCTACCCACTCCAGTATTCTTGTCTGAAAAATTCCATGGACAGAGGAGCCTGACAGGCTACTGTCTATATAGAATGGATAAATAACAAAGTCCTACTGTATAGCACAGGGAATATTATTCAATATCCTGTGATAAGGTATAATGAAAAAGAATATATATAACTGAATATCTTTGCTGTATAGTTGATTACGTCAATAATTTGTTCAAAAAAGTACTAGAATATTCTTGCTTGGGAAAGGAGCTTGTATTTAATAGAATCAAAGGAGTTTACAGACATAATTGTTGATTTTAAAATTCCACGAAGGGAATTCCTTGGAGGTCCAGGGGTTAAGACTTGGTGCTTTCACTGCAATGGCCTGAATTCAATCCTTGGTCATGGAACAAAGGTTCCACAAGTTACATGATGCAGCCCCCGCCCCCCCCCCAAAAAAAAAAAATCCATGAATATATCCCTCCATTTTTTCTCCCTTAGCCATTGTTTTTTTTTTGTTTGTTTGTTTTTTGTTTTGTTTTTTTGGAGTAAGATTTTTATAGTCACATTAACAAGGTGAGGGGATTTCCCAGGTATCTCAATGGTAAAGAATCCACCTGCCAATTCAGAAGATCCAGGAGATGTGGGTTAGATCCTTGGGTTGGGAAGATCCCCCAGAGTAGGAAATGGCAATCCATTCCAGTATTCTTCCCTGGAAAATCCCATGGACAGAGGAGCCTGGCGGGCTACAGTCCATAGCGTCTCAAAGAGTCAGACACTACTGAGCAACTGAGCACACATGTAACAAGGTGAGGAATAGTTCTCTTCCATGCTAAGAAGCTTGGATTCCTTCCTACCTTTGATTGATTGTCTTCTTTCTTCAGTTGCCCACTAATTTCAGTGGGTCTTAGTTTTACCCAATACACCTACAGAGATATATATAACTGAGGGCTTTAAATCCTGAGGAAAAAGAGAAAAAAAGAAAACTTCAGCAATGTAAAAAAAACTTCTCACAGTAGTTGATTTGCTATAGAAGGAATTTTACAACTTTATATCCTTTTAACCACTGTGAAAAATTTGGAAAGTTTTGTCTGGCTGTTTTAGTGAGCAATTTATGATTCTATTCAGTCAAAACCATGTATTGGGTGCCTACTATGTGCCAAAGTAGAAAAGATCCTGACGCTGGGAAAGATTGAAGGCAGGAGGAGAAGGGGACAGCAGAGGATGAGATGGTTGGATGGCATCACCGACTCAATGGACATGAGTTTGAGTAAACTCTGGGAGTTGGTTATGGACAGGGAGGCCTGGCTTGCTGTGGTCCATGGGGTCACAAAGAGTCAGACAGGACTGAGTGACTGAACTGAACTATGTGCCAGGCTCTGAGGTAAGTAGGCACTATGCCAATTCTACAAGGAAAAATTCATCAGGGTGTTGTTTTAAGTGTAGCTACTAGAGAGCAGATTTAGCCCCAAGACACCCCTGGCAAGGGCCAGTTTTACCATGACAAGTCCTGCCAAAAGTTAATACTAAAATATTTCCCCTCCCATTCTTATCCCCTATAGCCATTGACATGTGGTTAGGAGTAGACTTACCATTGCAAACTTCTTTCCTGGCATACTATCCCAAACCCTGAGTTATATACTCTGTGGCAAACTAGCCTGAAATTGGAATGAATATAAAGGTAAATAAGCAAAAAGATAAGCCCTGGGATTTCTTTGGAAGGAATGATGCTGAAGCTGAAACTCCAGTACTTTGGCCACCTCATGCAAAGAGTTGACTCATTGGAAAAGACTCTGATGCTGGGAGGGATTGGGGGCAGGAGAAGGGGACGACAGAGGATGAGATGGCTGGATGGCATCACTGGCTCAATGGACGTGACTCTGAGTGAACTCTGGGAGTTGGTGATGGACAGGGAGGCCTGGCGTGCTGTGATTCATGGGGTCAGAAAGAGTCGGACACGACTGAGCGACTGAACTGAACTGAACTGAAGCAAAAAGAATAGAGAGCATTAAGGGAGAGAAAAAGAAGTATTTTGCCTATAAGCCATCCAGGACTGAATATGAGTTGGGATACCCTGATCTTCAAACTGGAAAGGCAATCTTTTTTTTTTTTTTTTTTAAGTATGTGTTTATTTTAATTGGAGGATAATTACAATGTTGTGATGGTTTTTGCCATACATCAACATGAATTGGCTATGGGTATACATGTGTCCCCCCATCATGAACTTCCCTCCCACCTCCCTCCCCACCTGGATTGTCACAGAGTACCAGCTTTGGGTGCCCTGCTTCATGCATCGAACTTGCACTGGTCATCTATTTTACATATGGTAATATACATGTTTCAAAGCTATTCTCTCAACTTATCCCACCCTTGCCTTCTCCCACTGAATCCAAAAGTCTGTTCTCCTTTGCTGTCCTGCATGTAGGGTCATCATTCCCTAAACCATAAAGACAATTTTTATAGTCTGTCTAGGTAGAAAATTTGCCCCCAAAACAGTATCATACCTCAGAGCCCTATATTACACCTGAGCTTCAATCCTGAATCCTTATATAGCCCTACTTCCTTCTCTATGGTTCTTGCTTTTCTATACCAGATGAGGTACTAAAAATAGATACTCCCAACCTAAGAATTTCAGACATATTATGGCTTCTGTACTGTACTATTTGAGTATATCAGAGCTTAGAGCACTATTATTAGACTCAGTTTATACACTTCTCCCCCACTGTGCCTTATCTTTAGACTCCAGTTCTGTTCATGCCAGTTAGGATGTCAAGTTACCAAATTCTGCTCAAATGTTAGGACCCTGCTTTGGTATGTGCTCTCATGCCAAGCACGGATTTGTAAGCATTAAACACATTGCTATTTTAACATTGTCCATATCCTATTCCCTCTCTTTTAATATGACACCCAGATTTTTGATTACAGTTTTTCCTTTTGGATCCATTATACACTTGAGCCACTTGTTCTGTCAGACTTGACTTCTATCTTATTCTCCTCATGTTGCCTGTAAGTGAGACTTATTCTCCAGAGAACTGTCCGTGGGGAACTCAGCTTCAGGGTCTGGAAAGCAAGCATGAGACAGCAGCTTCTTGGTTTGAGGCCAAATCCTACCCCTGGTTAGGAAGCTGACAACACTGATGTAATATCTACATAAACAGGGTTAAATCAGACACTGCCAAAACATTTCAAATTCTGACATATTATTGATGAGGACAGATATTCCTGGAGTCCTGTCACCCCAAGGAGTGTATAAATGGGCAGACCTGAATTAGAATCTTCACAGGTGGTAGACAGAAGGGAGACAGAGTGGCCAGAATGGGCTGAGAGCAGCAATCAGGTAAGATTTCTGATTGCTATGGTATATTAACTAGCCTGAGCCTTTCATTTAGATTGTATGTGTGTGTTGTGTGTGTGTGTGTGTGTGTGTGTGTGTGTGTGTGTGTGCACGTATGCGTGTGTGTATGTGTGTGTATTCTGGGTACTGAGAGTTCTCAAGCAAGTTTTACTCAAATCACAGATTTCTCCTTTGGAGCAGTAGAGTGCTCTAGCTTTCTTTCTCCAGTGCTTCACACCTACCACATAGTTAGTTTGTGCCTGAAGAGTTTTTGGTGTTTATAGAAGATGGAGTCTTTTCCTGAGGAGGACTGGACTTCTCTAGGAGAGACTAAAGCTGATGAACAACAACTATCAGCTGGCCTCATTAAGGATATTGCTGGCAAGAGAAGAAGTGGAGGGGAGAATGAAAGCTCCTGTTCCTAAGCCAGGTAGGACTTGAAGGGAGCAACCAGGGAGTTAGGGATCTTGTGCAAAAGCTAAGGAGGTCTTGAGAGTGATACCAGAGGTGTTGGCATGAGATTTATTTGGATAATAATTTCTCACACTTGTACAGTGCTCTTTGCTTTGCAAAGTGCTTCCATCCCTGTGATTTCTTTGGGCTCTTCTAGTACCTCTGTGAGGTTGTTAGATTCAGTATTAGATGTGAAGGAATTTGCTCAAGGTCACAAAATGAGTCAATGACAGAGGTGGAACTAAAAACCTAGACTCCTGCTTCCCTCTCCTGTGTCCTCCTACAGGAGCAGGCTGTCTGCCTCTGGAGGCCAATGAAGGCCCAACTTCTCTGTGGTGAGTAGCTTTTCAAGTGTGTTCTTAGAATAGGAATGGAAGCCTCAGAGTGAAGGATTAATTTGTTACTGGTTATTCCTGTGGCCTGGAGCTCTTTTTCCTTAGTACATGCAAAGAGCTTTCCAGAATTCAACTTTACTTTCTTTAGCAGCCATTTTTCTAATATCTTTTCTAACAGATAGTTGTTGGTTATTGTTGTTGTTTAGTCATGTCCAACTCTTGGCTCCTCCACCCATGGGATTTCCCAGGAAAGAACACTGAAGTGGGTTGCCATTTCCTTCTTCAGGGGAACTTCTCAGCCCAGGGATTGAAACTGTATCTCTTGCATCTTCGGCATTACAGGCAGATTTTTTACCACTGAGACACTAGGGAAGTCCTGTTGGTTGTTGCTTTATTTTATTATTCCATTAAAAAAAATGTTTATTTCTGCTATTCAAGCTGATTACCTTGCCAAACACTGATTTTTCTTCCTGAAGAGCACTGGAATTAAATGGGCAGGTCTTATACATTCCTTATGAGGATCACTTGGCTGTGCACTGTTTACAGCCAGCCATTTGAAGTGCCTCTTGAGGAACCTATATGCAGGTCAGGAAGCAACAGTTAGAACTGGACATGGAACAACAGACTGGTGCCAAATAGGAAAAGGAGTACGTCAAGGCTATTTATTGTCACCCTGCTTATTTAACTTATATGCAGAGTACATCATGAGAAATTCTGGGCTGGGGGAAGCACAAGCTGAAATCAAGATTGCCGGGAGAAATATCGATAAACTCAGATATGCAGATCACACCACCCTTATGGCAGAAAGTGAAGAGGAACTAAAAAGCCTCTTGATGAAAGTGAAAGAGGAGAGTGAAAATTTGGCTTAAAGCTTAACATTCAGAAAATGAAGATCATGGCATCTGGTCCCATCACTTCATGGGAAATAGATAGGGAAACAGTGGAAACAGTGTCAGACTTTATTTTGGGGGGCTCCAAAATCACTGTAGATGGTGATTGCAGCCATGAAATTAAAAAACACTTACTCCTTGGATGGGAAGTTATGACCAACCTAGATAGCATATTCAAAAGCAGAGACATTACTTAGCCAACAAAGGTCCGTCTAGTTAAGGCTATGGTTTTTCCAGTGGTCATGTATGGATGTGAAAGTTGGACTGTGAAGAAAGCTGAGCACCGAAGAATTGATGCTTTTGAACTGTGGTGTTAGAGAAGACTCTTGGGAGTCCCTTGTATTGCAAGGAGATCCAACCAGTCCATTCTAAAGGAGATCAGTCCTTGGTGTTCTTTGGAAGTACTGATGCTGAAGCTGAAACTCCAGTACGTTGGCCTCCTCATGCGAAGAGTTGACTCATTGGAAAAGACTCTGATGCTGGGAGGGATTGGGGGCAGAAGAAGGGGACGACAGAGGATGAGATGGCTGGATGGCATCACCGACTGGATGGACATGAGTATGAGTGAACTCCGGGAGTTGGTGATGGACAGGGAGGCCTGGCATGCTGCAATTCGTGGGGTCGCAATTCATGACTGAACTGACTGATTTGAGGTGTGGTTGCTCTTCTAAGAGAAGGACACCAGTATCAGCATTGAGAAACAAAGGGACTCAGAGATTGAGCAGGTAATCTCTCTTTGAATGATTATCTTCAAGCATTATTCTGGTTGTGCAGGTGAGCTGGAAAAATGGGCATTTTC
Organism: Bos indicus; assembly: GCF_029378745.1. Lineage (NCBI taxonomy): Eukaryota > Metazoa > Chordata > Mammalia > Artiodactyla > Bovidae > Bos > Bos indicus. Next base: position 74,216,552 of record NC_091789.1, read on the forward strand.
TCTCTCCTAGTCAGTAGGCAGAACTGTTCCGGGAATATGACAAATGGAGCTGATCTCCACGGGGCTGTAAATTTAAGGTACTCCTGTGGGCAGACCGTAAGTAAGGGAGGCATTTCATAAACTGGTACTAAAAGACCTAAAGCATATATATGCAAATACATAAATATCCCATTCCCCCTCTGCAGCTACCTCCACCTGCTTCTCCAAGGTACAGCAGCCAGGGGTGGCTTTCTTTCCTCTCTTTCATACATGCACCCTCAAGCTGACCTCTAAGTGACTGCACTTTTGCTCTCAGACTTCCCTGTTATTTCTTGTAACACAAATGTTGAGAGAAGGAGAACAGCATGTGATTACTTTAGGGCCCTCAATGTCCTAGCGATGACCTTACCTTTAAGCAAGTTACTGAGCACAGACATACCTGGGAAGAGTACCTACCCACTCTTCTTCCCACTTCATAATTGTGATATGGCCCTTCTATCTTTCCACAACTACAGGAATAACTCAACTTTTCTCCAGAATCAAGCAATTCTCTGACTATAGAAGTCAATTTGGTAGCTGCCCTAACTGAATTCCCTTAGTTCCTGAGCTATGTCACTACTGTTTAAACTGTCACTACTATGTCACTACTGTTTAAAACTATGATAATAATATATGAAAGTTTAAGACAGAATCTCAAAAGTACATCATGTATATAAACAGATTTTGACTTACATTCTGGAGGAATCTGATTTACATTACTCCACTTGAGATTCATGTCTTAGCACTGAGAATGCTATTGATGATTTAGCCTTATCAAAATGATAAAAAATCAGTTTATTTCCCAGACCTTAAAAGTTTTGAAAGTTGCTACTGGGTGCACAATCCCCTTCTTCACCTCTAAACCCTCCAGTTTCTTCCTTAAAGATGGTTTCCTGTCTTTGTTTAAATAAAATTTATTTATGACCTTCTTCAGATGTACCCTCCCTCAAATTTTTACACAGTGAGTATGATATGATCCATTTATAAAGCTGTGTAAGAGCTTAATCTGGACACTGTACTATCTTAAATTACATTAGTCTTGTTTAAATTGCATTAGTTTTGTTTATTGTTGGTGATGTTATTTTTTTCTGGATTTTTTTTTTTCAGCAGTTACTGGTTTACTGTGCTTATGATCAACAGCAACAACAAAAAACCCTTCCAGTGTTTTTTTTTTTTTTTTAAACTTTACATAATTGTATTAGTTTTGCCAAATATCAAAATGAATCCGCCACAGGTATACATGTGTTCCCCATCCTGAACCCTCCTCCCTCCTCCCTCCCCATACCATCCCTCTGGGTCGTCCCAGTGCACTAGCCTTCCAGTGTTTTTAAGGCAGTCCTCCCTGTACAGATAGTTTATAAACTAATTAAGATACTTTGCATTAATTACTTCCATTTCATATGGCTAGATTTTATCCATTCTTTTAGATTGACATCACACTCATGTGCTCTCCCTTCCAGTTTTGTCATCTGCACATTAAAAAACACATTCCTTCTCTATTTTCATCATGAGAGCCTGATAGCAATGTGAATAAAGTAGGACAGCCTATAACTTTCCATTATTGTCAGTAACAAATTAATACATTTGTTAGAATGGTTGGTTGTTGTGATTGTTTAGCTGCTAAGTCATGTACAATTCTTTTGTGACCCCATGAACTGTAGCCCACAGGCTCCTCTGTCCATGGAATTTTCTGGGCAAGAATACTGAAGTGGGTTGCCATTTCTTATTCCAGGGGATCTTCCTGACTGAGGAATTGAACCTTCGTCTATTGCATCTCCTGCATTGGCAGGCGGATTCTTCATCACTGAGGCACCTGGGAAGCCCCAGAGTGATTGGTTACTTAAATATAGATCCTCCTACTTTTTCCGGCCACATATTGTCTGCCTAACAACAGGAAGATTATGCTTTGTTCAATTCAGATATGATACCTGTAAGGCATCTATCTGATCTATCAGACTATTCACACTACCAAAAAAAGAAATGAGGTTAGTTTGGCCTAACTTGTTCTCTGTAAACCCTTGCTAACTTATTGAAGACAAAATGGTCTCTATCTTGCCAGTTCAGGTTATGTGGATTTAACAAAGATAAATTATATGCTGTCAGAGCACCTATACTGTCTTGACAAACCCCAGAAGTGGAACTCAAATTCCAATTAACAGAGCTCAATTTTCAGAAGTCATTTTTAACATGAAACTGACCCAGAAATCAGTATGATAGACAGAAATAAAAGCTGGAAAACTGAGAGAACATGACCTTACCTTTGTCTAATAGGAAAGAAAAGGAGGGAAATATTGGTCTGTCACCTTTTCTGTTTATTTTAAGCAATCTTATTTCTTTCTTTACAGTTTGAGATAGAGACCAAGTGGAAATTTAAAGTATGTATGTTAGTAGGTGGATTGAAGCAGACTTAAAAGTCAAAAGGAAGCAAAAAGACTTAAGGCAGCTGTAGTCAGTAAAAAGAGAGTAACTTGAGGTCAAAAGTTGGACTGAAATATGAGACTCTGGTACATATTAGGTAAGTGCCCTTGAGTAAGTCATTTAATGCTTTTAAGCCCTGGTTTCTGGGTTTTTGCTTTTTTTTTTTTTCAGATGAATGGTACTGCATATTGTTGTGAAGATTAAAATCCTTCCTTCACAAGATATGAAAGCAAAGGGAAACTGTGTTCAACAGGGATTTACTTTCCTGCTGCTCTAACTTTGGGGACTGTCTTTTTGGGGGAATCTTATTTTGCCATTTTGTAAAGTTATATTAGTACAAGATACACATATGAATCTGATAAAGTGTGTAGGAATCTCTATGCCTTTTGAATTGATGGTAAAGCTTGAAATTTAGACAGCATCATTAATGTTGAGTATTTTACTATTTTTTACCTTAGAAATTCAAAGTATGTTTTTTTCTATAACCTGAATTCCTTATCATTAACCTGGATTAGACAAATCAGGATTTTTTTTTTCAGTTGTTTAGATAAGTGGTCTCCAACATAGGCTGTGCAAAACAAGCTATTGGGATATGGTAAGAAAAATAATGTAACTATAGTTACTTTTGACTCAATCTTTTACATTTTCTGCCTTTTGTGTAAGTTTTGTATATAATTAGATTGATACATTAATATAATTTTCCTATAAATTTGGGGAACACATATCCAAAATTTACTGATAGGTTGAACAAATTTTAAAGATCACTGGTTTGGAGGATGATAGAAATAAGATCAGAGAACTTTTGCCAGAAATTCACTGGGCCTGAAATCAAATACTTGTGTTTCTCCTATGAATCTACTTTTCCTTTTGACGTACCTACTTCTATCAATGATATGATCATTCTCTTAGTTATTAAAACTAGGAACTTAGGAATCCTTCCTCGCCTTGTCTCATCTACAACATAAAATTAGTTGCCGTGTTCATTATTTCTGAAACGTCTTTCATATCTGCTTCTCTCCTTTTAATTCTACTGCCAACATGCTAATTCATGCTTTAGGTTTTCTTTTCTTTTTTTTAAATTGTAGCTGTTTGCCCGCTTGTTTGTTTGTTTTTAGCATGAATTACTGCAGTATTGTAACAGCTTCCTAACTGGCTCTTTTTCTCTTGGCCCAATTTAACCTATCCACTTTTTGTGTGTGTGTATCTGTCTTATCCCTCTTAGTTAAAATATGTGAATCTATGGGCAATGTCTTTTAACTTCCTATTTAGTGTTTTGCATGTGGTAGGCACTCAAACATTTCTAAATGGATAAAATTAGACAGGGATTTATTTTTCTGTCTGGAACTGAGAATTAGGGTTCAGGCCTCGGGATTTGAACTCACATAGTTCTCTACGATTTGTACTATCAAGTAATGTTAATCTAGCAGTCTAAGAAAGCAGCGCTTCCTGGGATTATATTCAGAGATCAAATTGCCAACATATGCTGGATCATGGAAAAAGCGAGAGAGTTCCAGAAAAACATCTATTTCTGCTTTATTGACTATGCCAAAGCCTTTGACTGTGTGGATCACAATAAACTGTGGAAAATTCTGAAAGAGATGGGAATACCAGACCACCTGACCTGCCTCTTAAGAAACCTGTATGCAGGTCAGGAAGCAATAATTAGACTGGACATGGAACAACAGATTGGTTCCAAATAGGAAAAGGAGTACATCAAGGCTGTATATTGTCACTCTGCTTATTTAACTTATAGGAAGAGTACATCATGAGAAATCCTGGGCTGGAGGAAGCACAAGCTAGAATCAAGATTGCCAGGAGAAATATCAATAACCTCAAATATGCAGATGACACCACTCTTATGGCAGAAAGTGAAGAAGAACTAAAAAGCCTCTTGATGAAACTAAAAGAGGAGAGTGAAAAAGTTGGCTTAAAGCTCAATATTCAGAAAACTAAGATCATGGCATGTGGTCCCATCACTTCATGGGAAATAGATGGGGACACAGTGGAAACAGTGGCTGACTTCATTTTTTGGGGCTCCAAAATCACTGCAGATGGTGATTGCAGCCATGAAATTGAAAGATGCTTACTCCTTGGAAGGAAAGTTATGACCAACCTAAACAGTATATTAAAAAGCAGAAACATTACTTTGCCAGCAAAGGACCGTCTAGTGAAAGCTATGGTTTTTCCAGTGGTCATGTACGGATGTGAGAGTTGGACTGTGAAGAAAGCTGAGCACCGAAGAGTTGATGCTTTTGAACTGTGGTGTTGGAGAAGACTCTTGAGAGTCCCTTGGACTGCAAGGAGATCCAACCAGTCCATCCTAAAGGAGATCAGTCCTGGGTGTTCATTGGAAGGACTGATGTTGAATCTGAAACTCCAATACTTTGGCCACCTGATGTGAAGAGCTTACTCATTGAAAAAGACCCTGATGCTGGGAAAGATTGAGGGCAGGAGGAGAAGGGGATGACAGAGGATAAGATGGTTGGATGGCATCACTGACTCAATGGACATGGGTTTTGGTGGACTCCTGGAGTTGGTGATGGACAGGGAGGCCTGGCATGCTGCTGCAGTTCATGGGGTCACAAAGAGTTGGACATGACTGAACAACTGAACTGAATTGATTCATTTATTCTTATTAGCTACTCTGAAGAATCTCAGTTTCTCTGAGAAAAGCATTTCATGAATAAAATAAACATTATCATGGATGAAATGCCACTTCTCTTTTTCAAAACATGCTTGCAGGGAGCATTTTTTCATTCTTTCTCTTTGTCTTGGGAATCAGATTTGAATTCTAGGCTGCACTTTTTAATCAACTTCCTGTGATTACCTCGGTGAATTGTTACAAATCATACGTTTTCTATGTTTATAGAAATAATCACATCTTCCCTCCCTCCCTCTTTACCTACCTTCCTCCAGCTATCTTATAGAGATAGAAGAAATGTGATCTTACATTTTACATGACTAAATATTCTTAAAAGAAAAATTCTTTATAAATTCAGAACAATGTAATAAAGTTTCCTTTTGGGAAGAAAAGGAATTGAAAATAAGATCAAACTGGTTCATTCCTGTATAATTATGAATTTGTTACCTTATTCAAAAATCTTCACAAATAGTGCATATGAAGTAGCTCCATGACTGTTTATTGAATGGATAGATAGTAATGCTTATAGTCTTTCATGTTCATGCTACAAATATACTTGGTGAGTTCTGCCCTCCTTCTTTCCACCTACCCACCCACCAGTTTTAAAATTTCCCTTTGAGTTCCCCATGACAATTCCAATGTGCTTCTGTATGGTATTTAGAATATAAACCATCATGTTCTTTCTATTAATACAAATCTCTCCCATTTTCATTTTAAGCACCAATTCACTAACATATTTAATGTACGTATTATTCATTTCTAGTTGTATGTTTCAAGCTCAAGCCTTCTTCCTTTGGTTTTTTACCAGATTGTTTTAGCATCAAAGAATCTGAGCACTCAATTCTGATATTGGCAGCAGTGGCCTCTCCTTGTTTAAGACTGATTATCGCCATCTGTCCCATCACTTCATGGGAAATAGATGGGGAAACAGTGGAAACAGTGGCTGACTTCATTTTTCTGGGCTCCAAAATCACTGCAGATGGTGACTGCAGCCATGAAATTAAAAAACACTTGCTGCTTGGAAGGAAAGTTATGACCAACCTAGATAGCATATTCAAAAGCAGAGACATTACTTTGCCAACAAAGGTTCGTCTAGTCAAGGCTATGTTTTTTCCCGTGGTCATGTATGGATGTGAGAGTTGGACTGTGAAGAAGGCTGAGCGCCGAAAAATTGATGCTTTTGAACTGTGGTGTTGGAGAAGACTCTTGAGAGTCCCCTGGACTACAAGGAGATCCAACCAGTCCATTCTGAAGGAGATCAGCCATGCGATTTCTTTGGAAGGAATGATGCTAAAGCTGAAACTCCAGTACTTTGGCTACCTCATGCAAAGAGTTGACTCATTGGAAAAGACTCTGATGCTGGGAGGGATTGGGGGCAGTAGGAGAAGGGGACGACAGAGGATGAGATGGCTGGATGGCATCACTGACTCGATGGACGTGAGTCTGAGTGAACTCCGGGAGTTGGTGATGGACAGGGAGGTATGGCATGCTGCGATTCACGGGGTCGCAAAGAGTCGGACACGACTGAGTGACTGATCTGATAGCCATCTGTATGTCTTCTTTGGAGAAATGTCTATTTAGTTCGTTGGCCCATTTTTTGATTGGGTCATTTATTTTTCTGGAATTGAGCTGTAGGAGATGCTTGTATATTTTTGAGATTAGTTGTTTGTCAGTTGCTTCATTTGCTATTATTTTCTCCCATTCTGAAGGCTGTCTTTTCACCTTGCTGATAGTTTCCTTTGTTGTGCAGAAGCTTTTAAGTTTAATTATGTCCCATTTGTTTATTTTTGCTTTTATTTCCAATATTCTGGGAGGTGGGTCATAGAGGATCCTGCTGTGATGTATGTCGGAGAGTGTTTTGCTTATGTTCTCCTTTAGGAGTTTTTTAGTTTCTGATCTTACGTTTAGATCTTTAATCCATTTTAAGTTCATTTTTGTGTATGGTGTTAGAAAGTGTTCTAGTTTCATTCTTTTACAAGTGGTTGACCAGTTTTCCCAGCACCACTTGTTAAAGAGATTGTCTTTAATCCATTGTATATTCTTGCCTCCTTTTTCAAAGATAAGGTGTCCAGAGAAATGCAAATCAAAACCACTATGAGGTACCATTTCACGCCAGTCAGAATGGCTGTGATCCAAAAGTCTACAAGTAATAAATGCTGGAGAGGGTGTGGAGAAAAGGGAACCCTCTTACACTGTTGGTGGGAATGCAAACTAGTACAGCCACTATGGAGAACAGTGTGGAGATTCCTTAAAAACTGGAAATAGAACTGCCTTATGACCCAGTTATCCCACTACTGGGCATACACACCGAGGAAACCAGAATTGAAAGAGACACGTGTACCCCAATGTTCATTGTAGCACTGTTTATAATAGCCAGGACATGGAAGCAACCTAGATGTCCATCAGCAGATGAATGGATAAGAAAGCTGTGGTACATATACACAATGGAGTATTCCTCAGCCATTAAAAAGAATACATTTGAATCAGTTCCAAAGAGGTGGATGAAACTGGAGACTATTATACAGAGTGAAGTAAGCCAGAAAGAAAAACACCAATACAGTATACTAATGCATATATATGGAATTTAGAAAGATGATAACAATAACCCTGTATACAAGACAGCAAAAGAGACACTGATGTATAGAACACTCTTTTGGACTCTGTGGGAGAGGGAGAGGGTGGGATGATTGGGGAGAATGGCATTGAAACATGTATAATATCATATATGAAACGAGTCGCCAGTCCAGGTTCGATGCACGATACTGGATGCTTGGGGCTGGTCCACTGGGACGACCCAGAGGGATGGTATGGGGAGGGAGGAGGGAGGAGGGTTCAGGATGGGGAGCACATGTATACCTGTGGTGGATTCATTTTGATATATGGCAAAACCAATACAATATTGTAAAGTTAAAAAATAAAATAAAATAAAAATTAAAAAAAAGACAGATTATACCCAATTTCTTTAGGTCTACATGACAAACCATTGATTGTTGTTTATCCCATGCAAACAATCCATTAATTCAGTGCAAAATTGATTCGCAACTGGAAACTACAAGGAAACAACTGGTTTCTAAGCTATCAAATCAATCAAATATTTAAAAAGTTGTTACTGAGCTTGGGTGTGATTCAAGAATATGCCCACCCATGTGATTAGATGATGTATTCTATCTACACACATTTTTTTCCTGAGGATCATGTAATATATGCAGAATTTGAAAATACAGCGAAGTAAATGATACTGTGTAGGCTATTTCAAGTAAGTTACTTGTTATGAATCATCTCAGAGCAGCTACCCTAGCAAATTTCTAAGCAATAATTGACTGTTAAGAATATGTTCTTTTGGTCATTTTAAGCAGATAAAATCCCAGAGGCATTCTCTTGATCTGCTTCTAATTTGGTGTATTATATTTTGCCATAAAGCCACTGTTTTTAGTAGTTTCAGTTGAGTAAGGTAGGGCCTCTACAGTTAGATCCATTTCATACTTCTTATCAAAGCTTAATATAACAGTTTGTCTGAGCTTCAACACTGTCAAATGTACTCCAACACAGAATTGGTTTTGTTGTAAAGACCTATGGACAAATTTTTACAACTGTTATGTTTGTGAACACTTTTTAAACTATGAAGAGTATAAATAACTTCATGGTATTGAGGAGGATGGAATTTTGGTTTCTTTCAGTACTGAGATTTTATAAAACTGTCAGACATGTTGGAAACAGGAATTTATTGTTCTGTATGCATACTCTGTGTATACAGAAGGAACTGGAAAGATGTACATGATGGTACACAAACAAACTAAAACTAGGGAGTGAAGTTAATTCATTCTAAAATTCGGATCCCAAACTCTTATAAGAGCAAACCTAGCTTTTGTGACTGGTTTCGGAAAACAACTAATAAAAGGCAAATATATAAATTGGTCCTGACTGACATGCTTCCTACTGGCTTCCTAGAATTTGTGCATGGTTTTTAATAGCCAAGACCAATGTATCATAAGGGTCTAAGACTTCATTTTATTTTAACATCAGATATACTTATTGCCACTACATTCACAAAGAGAGGAAGTGCCTTAGTTATACCCCTCTTAATTCCTGTTAATGCACAAGGGGATGTCTTTTCTTTGATCCAAAGGCTAAGAATTAATTTTATAAAGTTAATGAGTTAATTAGCTAGCAAATTAAGAATTAATTTTATAAAAATGACATATTGCATGCAAAGTATTTTCATATAAGCTATAACCATTTATCCCCATTACAATCCCTATTTCACAGTTGACAGAAGTAAAGTTTACATATGTTGTCATTCATCCAAGGTCACAAATTAATAAAAGGCAGAATTGTTATCAGAGCTCCTCATCTTCCTGAATTACTAATAATGAGACTGGAAGAATTTACCTCAACCTGAACCCAAATATAAGCACTTGGAAAGAAACCATCTCCTGAGAGATGCTTTGTTTGCTGTAACCTGTTATAAATTCTTCATAACATGAAATCAGTCGCCAATATTCTTATAGCAATTTTCTTTTGGACTATAAACATCCTAATAACTTGAAATAGTCTCTATAAATGTCACCTTGTAGATTGTCACTAGGACATGGTCTATAACTAGGGTTTATCAACCCTCTCTAGTTATTAAACTAATGCCTGGAAATTCTCCATTTATCAAAGCTACATTTGTAATTGTTTCATGCAAGTATTTTTTTCTTTATTTTATTTTCTCTTTATTTTTCTTTCTTTATTATTATTATTATTTTTTTTTTACTTTACAATATTGTATTGGTTTTGCCATACATCAACATGCATCTGCCATGGGTGTACACGTGTTCCCCATCCTAAACCCCCCTCCCACCTCCCTCCCCATACCATCCTCCTAGGTCATCCCAATGCACCAGCCCCAAGCTTCCTGTATCTTGCACCGAACCTGGACTGGCAAGTTTCTAAAATATATGCTTATTAACAGGTAACTGTGGAAAAACAGAATGAGGGAGTTGGAATCTGAAGGTCAGGTTTTATGTTCTGGCTCTGTTGCTGTGACCTTGCACAATCTACTTAGTCTATGGGAAACCAACATTAAATGATTGGTTGTAATGACTAACACCATTACATAATTGGTGTTTGTGAAGAGCTTTGTAAACTGTGAAATTAACAACAAGTGAAGTTGCTCAGTCGTGCCCGACTCTTTGTGACCACATGGATTGTCGGCCACTAGGCTCCTCCATCCATGGAATTTTCTAGGCAAGAGTACTGGAGTGGGTTGCCATTTCCTTCTTCAGGGGATCTTCTCGACCCAGGGATCGAACCTGGGTCTCCCACATTGCAGGCAGATGCTTTACCCTCTGAGCCACCAGGGAATCCCAGTAAACTGTGAAGTACCATATAAAGTTTAGATAGTAAATGTAATGGCTACATCTGAATATTGCACAAGTGAACAATTTAGAGGATTATGCGCAAGTGAACTATGTTTGAGGATTTGCTTAATGGCTAAATTCTTTGTCTTTTGACCAAAATTTATTGCTTTGTTACTATAGTTCCTCCCCAATGCATTTCTTGATAATGATCAGTTAACAATAGAAATATTTTATCAGCTTTATTTGAGAGATAATTATTAGTGAACCAAATGTGGTGAGGTACCATCTCATTTTAAACTCTTCACATGTCAGTCTCTTTTAATTTGCTGGTGAATCTTGGGACCATAACTTTAAAAAAAAATTAATTTATTTATTTTAATTGGAGGCTAATTACTTCACAATATTGTAGTGGTTTTTGTCATACATTGACATGAATCAGCCATGGGTGTACATGTGTCCCCCATCCTGAACCCCTCTTCCACCTCCCTCCCCATCCCATCACTCAGGGTCATCCCAGTGCACTGGGCCTGAGTGCCCTGTCTCATGCATCGAACCTAGACTGGCGATCTAGTTCACATATGGTAATATACATGTTTTAGTGCTATTCTCTCAAATCATTGCACCCTTGCTTTCTCCCACGAAGTCCAAAAATCTCTTCTTTACATTTGTGTCTCTTTTGCTGTATCGCATACAGGGTCATCATTACCATCTTTCTAAATTCTATATATATGCATTAATATATGGATATTGGTGTATGCATACCAGTTGGTGTAAGGTGTTTTTCTTTCTGATTTACTTCGCTCTGTATAATAGGCTCCAGTTTCATCCATCTCATTAGAACTGATTCAAATGCATTCTTTTTAATAGCTGAATAATATTCCCTTGTGTATATGTACCACTGCTTTCTTATCCATTCGTCTGCTGATGGACATCAAGGTTGATTCAATATCCTGGCTATTATAAACAGTGCTGCGATGAACATTGGGGTACATGTGTCTCTTTCAGTTCTGGTTTCCTTGGTGTGTATGCCCAGCAGTGGGATTGCTGGGTCATATGGCAATTCTATTTCCAGTTTTTTAAGAAATCTCCACACTGTTCACCATAGTGGCTGCACTAGTTTGCATTCCCACCAACAGTGTAAGAGGGTTCCCTTATCTCCACATCCTCTCCACCATTTATTGTTTATAGACATTTGGATCACAGCCATTCTGACTAGCGTGAAATGGTACTTCATTGTGGTTTCGATTTGCATTTCTCTGATAATGAGTGATGTTGAGCATCTTTTCATGTGTTTGTTAGCCATCTGTATGTCTTCTTTGGACAAATTTCTCTTTAGTTCTTTGGCCCATTTTTTGATTGGGTCGTTTTTGTTTTTGTTTTTGTTTTCTGGAATTGAGCTGCAGGAGTTGCTTGTATATTTTTGAGATTAATTCTTTCAGTTGCTTTGTTTGCTATTATTTTCTCCAATTCTGAAGGCTGTCTTTTCACCTTGCTTATAGTTTCCTTTGATGTGCAGAAGCTTTTAAGTTTAATTAGGTCCCATTTGTTTATTTTTGCTTTTATTTCCATTACTCTGGGAGGTAGGTCATAGAGGAGAGTGCTGTGGTTTATGTCAGAGAGTGTTTTGGGTATGTTTTCCTCTAGGAGTTTTATAGTTTCTGGTCTTACGTTTAGATCTTTAATCAATTTTGAATTTATTTTTGTGTATGGTGTTAGAAAGTGTTCTGCTACTGCTACTGCTAAGTTGCTTCAGTCGTGTCCGACTCTGTGCAACCCCATAGATGGCAGCCCATCAGACTCCCCCATCCCTGGGATTCTCCAGGCAAGAACACTGGAGTGGGTTGTCATTTCTTTCTCCAATGCATGAAAGTGAAAAGTGAAAGTGAAGTCGCTCAGTCCTGTCCGACTCTTAGCGACCCCATAGACTGCAGCCTACCAGGCTCCTCCGTCCATGGGATTTTCCAGGCAAGAGTACTCGAGTGGGGTGCCATCGCCTTCTCTGAGAAAGTGTTCTAGTTTCATTCTTTTACAAGTGGCTGACGAGTTTTCCCAGCACCAATTGTTAAAGAGATTGTCTTTAATCCATTGTATAATCTTGCCTCCTTTATCAAATATAAAGTGTCCATAGGTGCATGGTTTTACCTCTGGGCTTTCTATTTTGTTCCATTGATCTATATTTCTGTCCTTGTGCCAGGACCATACTGTCCTGATGACTGGCTTTGTATTAGAGCCTGAAGTTAGGCAGGTTGATTCCTCCAGTTCCATTCTTTCTCAAGATTGCTTTGGCTATTTGAGGTTTTCTGTATTTCCATACAAGTTGTAAAGTTATTTGTTCTAGTTCTCTGAAAAATACCATTGGTAGCTTGATAGAGATTGCACTGAATCTATAGATTGCTTTGGGTAGTATACTCATTTTCACTATATTGATTCTTCCAATCCATGAACATGGTATATTTCTCCATCTATTTGTGTCCTCTTTGATTTCTTGCACCAGTGTTTTATAGTTTTCTATATATAGGTATTTTGTTTCTTCAGGTAGATATATTCCTAATTATTTTATTCTTTTCATTGCAATGGTGAATGGAATTGTTTCCTTAATTTCTTCTTCTGTTTTCCCATTGTTAGTGTATAGGAATGCAAGGGATTTCTGTGTGTTGATTTTATATCCTGCAACTTTACTATATTCATTGATTAGCTCTAGTAATTTTCAGGTGGAGTCTTTAGGGCTTTCTATGTAAAGGATCATGTCTTCTGCAAACAGTGAGAGTTTTACTTCTTCTTTTCCAAACTGGATTTCTTTTATTTCTTTTTCTCCTCTGATTGCTGTGGCTAAAACTTCCAAAACTATGCTGAATAGTAGTGGGCAGAGTGGGCATCCTTGTCTTATTCCTGACTTTAGGGGAAATGCTTTCAATTTTTCATCACTGAGGATAATGTTTGCTGTGGATTTATGATATATAGCTTTTATTATGTTGAAGTTTGTTCCTTCTATTCCTGCTTTCTGTAGGGTTTTTATCATAAATGGATGTTGAATTTTGTCAAAGGCTTTCTCTGCATCTGTTGAGATAATCATATGGTTTTTATCTTTCAATTTGTTAATGTGGTGTATTATGTTGATTGACTTGCAGATATTGAAGAATCCTTGCATCCCTGGGATAAAGCCCACTTGGTCATGATGTACGATCTTTTTAATATGTTGTTGGATTCTGTTTGCTAGAATTTTGTTAAGGATTTTTGCATCTTTGTTCATCAGTGATATTGGCCTGTAGTTATTTTTTTTTAATAGTATCTTTGTCTGGTTTCAGTATTAGTGTGATGGTCATCTCATAGAATGTGTTTGGAAGTTTACCTTCCTCTGCCATTTTCTGGAAGAGTTTGAGTATGATAGGTGTTGGCTCTTCTCTAAATTTTTGGTAGAATTCAGCTGTGAAGCCATGTGGTCCTGGCCTTTTGTTAGTTGGAAGATTTTTTATTACAGTTTCAACTTCCATGCTTGTGATGGGTCTGTTAAGATTTTCTATTTGTTCTTGGTTCAGTTTTGGAAAGTTGTACTTTTCTAAGAATTTGTCCATTTTTTACAAGTTTTCCATTTTATTGGCATGTAATTGCTGATAGTAGTCTCTTATGATCCTTTGTATTTCTGTGTTGTCTGTTGTAATCTCTCCATTTTCATTTATAATTTTGTCGATTTGATTACTCTCCCTTTTTCTCTTGATGAGTCTGGTTAATGGTTTGTCAATTATATTTGTCTTCTCAAAGAACCAGCTTTTAGCTTTGTTGATTTTTGCTATGGTCTCTTTTGTTTCTTTTGCATTTATTTCTTCCCTAATTGTTAAGATTTCTTTCCTCTTACTAACCCTGGGGTTCTTCATTTCTTCCTTTTCTAGTTGGTTTAGGTGTAGAGTTAGGTTATTTATTTGACCTTTTTCTTGTTTCTTGAGGTAAGCCTGCTGTTTCTCTTGGAAGATCAGCTGTTATCCTTATGGGAATCCCCCTGTGTGTTAATTACTGTTTTTCCCTTGCTGCTTTTAATATTTGTTCTTTGTGTTTGTTCTTCATTCATTTGATTAATATGTGTCTTGGGGTGTTTCACCTTGGGTTTATTCTGTTTGGAACTCTCTGTGTTTCTTGGACTTGGGTGACTGTTTTCTTCCCCATTTTAGGGAAGTTTTCAACTATCATCTCCTAAAATATTTTCTCATGGTCTTTCTTTTTGTCTTCTTTTCTAGGACTCCGATAGTTCGAATGTTGGGGTGTTTAACATTGTCCCAGAGGTCTCTGAGATTGTCCTCATTTCTTTTAATTCTTTTTTTCTTTTTTCCACTTTGCTTCATTTATTTCTTGCATCTTCTCAATCCTTGTCTCCAGGCTATTTATCTGTAACTCCATTTTGTTTTCAAGATTTTGGATCATTTTAACTATCATTATTCTGAATTCTTTTTCAGGTAGATTCCCTATCTCTTCCTCTTTTCTTTGGTTTGGTGGGCATTTATCCTGTTCCTTTACCTGCTGAGTATTTCTCTGCCTTTTCATCTTGTTTAGGTTGCTGTGTTTGGGGTGGCCTTTCCACATTCTGGCAGTTTGTGGTTCCTCTTTGGAGGTTCCTCACTGTGGCTGGGGTTGAATGGGTGGCTTGTCAAGGTTTCCTGGTTAGGGAAGCTTGTGTCATTTTTCTGGTGGGTGGAGCTGAATTTCTACTCTCTGGTGCAATGAAGTGTCCAGTAGTGAGTTTGAAATGTCAGTGGGTTTGGTGTGACTTTGGGCAGCCTGTATATTGAAGCTCATGGCTATGTTCCTGTGTTGCTGGAGAATTTGTGTGGTATGTCTTGCTGTGGAACTTGTTGGCTCTTGGGTGGTGCTTGGTTTCAGTGTAGGCATGGAGGCTTTTGGATGATCTCTTATTGATTAATGTTCCCTGGAGTCAAGAGTGCTCTGATATTCTCAGGTTTTGAACTTAAGCCTCCTGTCTCTGGATTTCAGTCATATTCTTACAGTAGCCTCAAGACTTCTCCATATATACAGCACCAATGATAAAACATGTAGGTTAATGATGAAAAATTTCTCCACAGTGAGGGACACCCAGAGAGGTTCACAGAGTTACATGGAGAAGAGAAGAGGGAGGAGGCAGATAGAGGTGACCAGGAGAATAAGAGGGGGAATCAAAAGGGGATAGAGCGAGCTAGCCAGTGATCACTTCCCTATGTGCTCTCCACAGTCTGGACTCCTCAAAAATGTTCACGGAGTTACACAGAGAAGAGAAGAGGGAGGGAGGAGACAGAGGTGACTAGGAGGAGAAAAGGGGGAATCAAAAAGAGAGAGACAGGTCTAGCCAGTAATCAGTTCCCTAAGTGTTCTCCATAGCCAGGAACACACAAAGAGATTCACAGAGTTGGGTAGAGAAGAGAAGGGGGAGGGAGGAGTTAGAGGCGACCTGGTGGAGAATAAGGAGAGTCAAAAGGGGGAGAGAGCAATCAAGCCAGTAATCACACTCCCAAGTGAAAATCGGTACTGATGATTGCATTCTTAAAGGTACAAAATGGATAACAAATACCAAAAATCAAAGATTAAAAATCTAGAGTATAGATTAGACTCTCAAAAGTACAATATTAAGAAAACAAAGTCACAAAAATTGTAAAATATGTAGATAAAGTTTTTTTTTCTTTTAGTAGGGTCTTTTTTTGCAAGGTAATAGATTATAAAAATGAAAATTAAAGGGGTAATAGTACTCTTTCTTGGAAAATCCCATGGATGGAGGGGCCTGGTAGGCTGCAGTCCATGGGGTCGCTAGGAGTCAGATACGACTGAGCAACTTCACTTTCACTTTTCACTTTCATGCATTGGAGAAGGAAATGGCAACCCACTCCAGTGTTCTTGCCTGGAGAATCCCAGGAATGGGGGAGCCTGGTGGGCTGCCGTCTATGGGGTCTCACAGAGTCGGATACGACTGAAGTGACTTAGCAGCAGCAGCAGAGGACTTAAAAATAAAAAAATTAAAAATTATAATAGTAAAAATATATCTAGGAATTTCTCTGGTGCTGTTGCAGACAGTGTGGGGTCAGTTTAGTTTCAGATAGTTTCTTGATCCAGCTTATACTTCTCAAGATCTATAGGCCCCTTCCAATGTAGTCAGTGCTAACTACAGGGTTTTAATCTGTTGCACCTGTCACTTCCAAAGCGGTTCCCTCTGTTTATTTTAGCTTCTTCTATTTGCTGGTCTCTTCAGTGTTTAATTTCCACCCTGACACAAGGGGGCGAAGGTGGTCACTTATTAGGCTCACCTGTTCAGTTGTGGTGTGAGGAGGGAGGAACACTGCAAACAACTATCACTGGCAAGAATGGAGAGTGCTCACATTGTTTCAGACGCACTGGGTTTGCTCCCGCTTATGGTGTGCATGCTTTCATGGTCTACACTTCTCAGGCTCTAGGCTGCTCTGCCGGGAAATGTCTGAGGCGGGCCCTGGGTTGCATGCATTTTCCAGGTCTAAGCCTCTCAGGTTCAGGTTCAGGTTCTCTAGTACTCCACAAAGGCGCAGATTCGGTTGGGCCTGCATTTTGTGCCCTTCCCAGGTCCGAGCAGCTCAGGTGACCAGGTGATTAGCAAGGACAGTCACCCTCAGGTGGGTAGGGTGTCTTATCACCTCCCCGTCCCAACTGCTCACTTTTCTAGGTGTACAACAGGCGTGCCTTCTCAGGTGTTCTGTGTGTCTCTTCTGGGGAGCTGATCTCTGGCTGTGACCCTCCCAGTGGGTGTCAACCATCCAGAATCCCAAGAACTCTTGGTTAGCAATGGAGCCTGCTTGCAGTTTGGTAGAGGATGCCTCTCTGGACAGAGCCTGCTTGCAGTTTGGTAGAAAATGCCTCTCTGGGGTCGCGATTGCCACTTTCTGGCTCTGGCTGCCACCTGCCTGCTTGTCTACAGTGGGGGATGGGCCAGTCCACAGCCTGCTAGCTTTTCTCTGGTGTTTGCTCAGTCCTTTGTTCTGTGAGCGGGCCTGACATTACCTCAAGTTAGGGCTTTTCAAGATATACTTCTCTCTCTCTCTCTTTTTTTTCCCCTTTTCTCTCTCTCGCTGGCTATCTCCAGTCCCATCACTTCATGGCAAATAGATGAGGAAACAGTGGCTAACTTTATTTTTCTGGGCTACAAAATCACTGCAGATGGTGATTGCAGCCATTTAAATTAAAAGACGCTTACTCCTTGGAAGGAAATTTATGACCAACCTAGACAGCATATCAAAAAGCAGAGACATTACTTTGCCAACAAAGGTCCGTCTAGTCAAGGCTATGGTTTTTCCTTTTGTCATGTATGAATGTGAGAGTTGGACTATGAAGAAAGCTGAGAGCCAAAGAATTGATGCTTTTGAACTGTGGTGTTGGAGAAGTCTCTTGAGAATCCCTTGGATTGCAAGGAGATCCAACCAGTCCATCCTAAAGGAGATCAGTCCTGGGTGTTCATTGGAGGGACTGATGTTGAAGCTGAAGCTCCAATACTTTGGCCACATGATGTGAAGAGCTGACTCATTTGAAAAGACCCTGATGCTTGGAAAGATTGAGGGCAGGAGGAGAAGGGGACGACAGAGGATGAGATGGCTGGATGGCATCACCAACTCGATGGACATGGGTTTGGGTGGACTCCAGGAGTTGGTGATGGACAGGGAGTCCTGGCTTGCTGCAGTTCATGGTTCACAAAGACTCAGACATGACTGAGCGACTGAACTGAACTGAAGAATTTGATCTGAATGGTATTTTTAATTATCACAACTATCCTACCAAATCCTTTAGTGTTACTCACCAAGCTGTTTTTAACCTTAAGATAATTAGATGTAGCTTTATATTTAACATACTGGCTAAGCCAATATAACTCAGAATAGTGAAACTCAGTTTTCAAGGCTAATTTAGCTATTAGGTTGCTGTAGTATAATTAAGACGGAGAAGGCGATGGCACCCCACTCCAGTACTCTTGCCTGGAAAATCCCACGAATGGAGGAGCCTGGTAGGCTGTAGTCCATGGGGTCGCTAAGACTCGGACATGACTGAGCGACTTCACTTTCACTTTTCACTTTCATGCATTGGAGAAGGAAATGGCAACCCACTCCAGTGTTCTTGCCTGGAGAATCCCAGGGATAGGGGAGCCTGGTGAGCTGCCGTCTATGGGGTCGCACAGAGTCAGACATGACTGAAGCGACTTAGCAGCAGCAGCAACAGCAGCAATATAATTAAGAAATAAATAAACCATCATTCACTCTTTATTTTAGTGGTATAGAGCTAGTCATTTCCCTAATACTCTTCTATAGATTATAAACATGTGTGTGCATGCTAAGTTGCTTCAGTCATGTAAGACTCTGTGACCCTATGAACTGTAGCCTGGCAGACTCCTCTGTCCATGGGATTCTCCAGGCAAGAATACTAGAGTGAGGTGCTATGCCCTCCTACAGGGGATTTTCCTGACCCAAGGATTAAACCTGTGTCTCCTGCATCTCCTGCACTGGCAGGTGGATACTTTACCAGTGGCACCTTGGAAACCCAGATTATAAATACATTTGCGGTAAAAGGTTTACTTCATGTGTGACAGTTTGGGGGCAATTTTAATTTTCAGTGTTATTCTTCCCCTTTGTTCCATGTGAAAAGCCTATGATTCAATTGCAGCGTTCAGGTGTGGCATTTTTTTTTTTTCATTAGTGGTCTGACCCTTCTGTTTTGTTCACTCCTTTAAGCCAGCAGTCAAGTGTTACCAAAAGAGGTTGAGTTTTTTTTTAAGCCTCTGTCTCATTTTCAAATTATTATTAATGATAGCTAACAGTGAACCGTGTTGGATTTGTGATCTCCAAAGAAGATTTAACTTTGGAACCAGGGACCAGGCTTGATCACTCAAGAGATTTTGTGTATCAGAGTTTTATTAAAGTATAAAAGGGACAGAGAAAGCTTCTGACATAAACATCAGAAGGAGGTCTAAAAGTGCTCCCCTTGCTAATCTTAGCAAGGGAGCTATATACTTTTTAATTGGTTATTAACAATAAATTAAAAGAATCTCTCAAGATTGTAAAGATCTTACCAGACCCACTCCCATAAAATACATTTTAAGATAACAGGATTAGTCATAATGTTCTCAAGAAGAAGAAACAGATCCTCAAGCAGGATACATTGTTGTTATATAATCATTTGTACAGATTTTAAGGAAAAACATATCCTTGAGCAAGATAATTTGTTTTGTTGTGCTCTGGGCTGAAAGAAAAAAACAAAAAAACATTTGTCCTTTTCACCTCCTTGAGAATTTCAGGCCCCTATCTCCTCCTGAAGAGTCCCAGACCACTCTCTCCTTCTTGGGAACCCCAAACTTCTCATCAACCTGCCTAGGAATTGACTCTCTCATTGGTCATCCTTCAGTCCTAAACTCCAAATTCACTTTCTCTATCAGTAGTCGTTATATCAACATTGACAGATAGATGTTCACATAAATGAGTCCTTTTTCTTCTCTCCAACTCAAATCTCTATCATTTCAGTTCAGTTTAGTCATTCAGTCATGTCTGACTCTTTGCGACCTCATGAATCACAGCACACCAGGCTTCCCTGTCCATCACCAACTCCCAGAGTTTACCCAAACTCATGTCCATCAAGTCAGTGATGCCATCCAGCCATCTCATCCTCTGTTGTCTCCTTCTCCTCCTGCCCCCAATCCCTCCCAGTGCCAGGGTCTTTTCCAATGAGTCAACTCTTTGTATGAGGTGACCAAAGTATTGGAGTTTCAGCTTCAGCATCAGTCCTTTCAATGAACACCTAGGACGGATCTCCTTTAGGATGGACTGGTTGGATTTCCTTGCAGTCCATGGGACTCCCAAGAGTCTTCTCCAACACCACAATTCAAAAGCATCAATACTTCGGGGCTCAGCTTTCCTTATAATCCAACTCTCACATCTATATATGACCACTGGAAAAACCATAGCCTTGACTAGACAGACCTTTTGTTGGCAAAGTAATGTCTCTGCTTTTTAATATCCTATCAAGGTTGGTCATAACTTTTCTTCCAAGGAGTAAGCATCTTTTAATTTCATTGCTGCAATCACCATCTGCAGTGATTTTGGAGCCCCCAAAAATAAAGTCTGACACTGTTTCCACTGTTTCCCCATCTATTTCCCATGAAGTGACGGGACCAGATGCCATGATCTTCGTTTTCTGAATGTTGAGCTTTAAGCCAACTTTTTCACTCTCCTCTTTCACTTTCATCACGAGGCTTTTTAGTTCCTCTTCACTTTCTACCATAAGGGTGGTGTTATCTTCATATCTGAGGTTATTGATATTTCTCTCAGCAATCTTGATTCCAGCTTGTGCTTCTTCCAGCCCAGCGTTTCTTATGATGTACTCTGCATATAAGTTAAATAAGCAAGGTGACAATATGCAACCTTGACATACTCTTTTCCTATTTTTTATCAGTCTCTAGCATTTCCACATTCCCTTCTGTCTATGGAATAAATGTTGTTCCTTTATTTTCATTGGTAATTCTGTACCCATGTCCCTAGTTCTATCCTTATTCTGCTTTTATAGGTATTTTGCTTCACTTTTTATCAAGGTCTGTGTTGCTATTGTTTTTTAATCATTAAGTCGTGTCTGACTCTTAGATCCCATGGACTGTAGTCTCCCAGGCTTCTCTGTCCATGGGATTTCCCAGGCAACATTACTGGACTGGGTTGCCATTTTCTTCTCTAGGGGATCTTCCCAATTCAGGGAACAAGCTTGCGTCTCCTGCAGTGGCAGGTGGATTATTTACCACCGTGCCACCAGGAAAGCCCATCAACGTCTGTAGACAGGACCAACTTTGACCCAATGGCAAACAAAGTAATGAGGTTTTTGTACTCTTTCCTTTAATATATGTCTGCTGCAATTTTGCTCTAAGGGCCCTTTCTACCATAGAGTGTAATTCTCTCAATTAGCGATCACATTTGTGAATTTAGCTGATAAGTACTTTGGTGTTAACAACTGGTAATTATAAAAGGACAGAGCTTTTACCCTTCTGGAATAATTACATTTTTAACTTGAGGATAAGGGACATGCTGAAATCCACCCGCTTTGAAACCCTTTTATTGGTAAATCCCTAAAGGATGTAATTTCAGCCATTAGTTATAGAGGTATTTGTGGGCATATGCCTTTCCCAATGTCTCTTAAATCACACCAGATAGGCAAGTGCTTGTTTTGTCTACTTTAAAATCAGCCTTTTCACCTTTGTAATATTATTCTTGACACAGTTTGAGTGGGTATTTCCTATAATTATTTGGTAGGTTAAATGTCCACATGGTGAAATTTAAAGCAGTGCTGATTTTTACAATATTGTGTTTAGTCACTAAATCATGTCTGACTCTTTGTGAACCCATGAACTGCAGCCTGCCAGGCTCCTCTGTCCATGGGGATTCTCCAGGCAAGAATACTGGAGTGGGTTGCCATGCCCTCCTCCAGGGGATCTTCCTGACCCAGGGATCAAACCCAGGTCTCACTTATTGCAGGAAGATTCTTTACCATCTGAGCCACCAGAGTTACCCAGAAATATTTTGCTGATTAGCTGCAGAGCTAATCTGCAATAGCTTTGTGTATTGAAATGAACATCTTGTTTTAATAATTCTGCAAAATTTCAGAACTAAGTACTTTCAGATGGATAACAGATTTGGATAGCAAATTTTTCCAGATAGTCTAGTGGGTAACATTTGACTAATAGTTTGTTAAATAATTCCCCTTTTGTTTAAAGCATGATGCTTCATTGTTATGACATTTTCTTGTTTTCTAAATGCATATCTAAAATTCCAAAATCTTATAACTGAGTGCCCAACCTCGTAATATTCAACTGGGAGCAGTTGTAATCCATATAGATTTTATTTTGGTTATTCTAGAAATTTTTACTGGACTTAGCATGTGAATACTTTTCTAAACAGGTGAATTGTCTTCCCCATCTGTCCAGCTCAACTCCTGCTTTTTGAAGCTGGAGCTTATGTAAAATTCCAATTTTCATCAAAATAGTTAGTCAGTGTTATTCATGAACACTTCTTGTAGACAGTGCTGTGATGTCCATAACTGCTACTATTATGAGACACAGCTTCCTATCTGTGGACTTTAAGGTAAGCTAATCTTTCCTCTTTACTTAAAGGATAACCTTTAAGTAAATACTTAACAGGGACTAACTAGAGTTTAAAATAAATTCACTGTGTTTGCCTTGGAATGTCTTTAATATTCAACCAATTTGATGATATGTACCTTTTGAAGGAGAATATCTCTGGAATTCCGTCCAATGCAGTTTTAGTATTTTTACCTAAGCTCATGATAACATTAAGATAGTTTTCTATTAAGTCAAACAGTTATAGATTCTTCATTGGCAGGCACAATTTTCTCTTTCTTTACCTTCATTTATCATTCCAAGCAATAGCTTCAGCTGCTGGGGTCCCTTCTTTACTATTCGGTTAAAATTTCCACTGGGCTTCCCTGGTGGTTCAGTGGTAAAGAATTCACCTGCAATGCAGGAGACACAGGTTTGATTCCTAGGTTGGGAAGATTCCCTGGGAAGAAAATGGCAACCAACTCCAATATTGTTGCCTGGGAAATCCCATGGACAGAGGAGCCTGGGGGGTTACAGTCCATGGGGTTGCAAAGAGTCAGACACGACTTAGTGATTGAACAACAATAAGTTTCCATTCTTCTGCAACATCCTGTTTAAAGGCGTTCATTTCTGTTATAGACAGCATGTTTCTTTGTTGGTAAAGTAATGTCTCTGTTTTTTAATATGCTGTCTAGGTTGGTCATAGCTTTTCTTCCAAGGAGCAAGAGTCTTTTAACTTCATGGCTGCAGTCACCATCTGCAGTGATTTTGGAGCCCCCAAAATATAAAGTCTGTCACTGTTTCCACGGTTTTCCCATCTATTTCCCATGAAGTGATGGGACCAGATATCTTGATCTTAGTTTTCTGAATGTAGTGTTTTAGGCCAACTTTTTTACTCTCTTCTTTCACTTTCATCAAGAAGCTCTTTAGTTCTTTGCTTTCTGCCATAAGGGTGGTGTCATCTGCGTATCTGAGGTTATTGATATTTCTCCAGCTATCCTGATTCCAGCTTACACTTCATCAAGCCTGGCATTTTGCATGATGTGCTCTACATATAAGTTAAGTAAGCAGGGTGACAGTATACAGCCTTGACGTACTCTTTCCCTGATTTGGAACCAGTCTGTTGTTCCATGTTCAGTTCTAACTGTTGCTTGTTGACCTGCATACAGATTTCTCAGGAGACAGGTCAAGTGGTCTGGTATTCCCATCTCTTGAAGAATGTTCCACAGTTTGTTGTAATCCACACAGCATAGTCAATAAATCAGAAGTAGATGTTTTTCTAGAACTCTCTTGCTTTTCCGATGATCTGGCAGATGTTGGCAATTTGATCTCTGGTTCCTCTATCTTTTCTAAATCCAACTTGAATATCTGGAAGTTCATGGTTCCCATACTGTTGAAGCCTGGCTTGGAGAATTTTGAGCTTTACTTTGCTACAGTGTGAGATGAGTGTAATTGTGAGATAATTTCAACATTCTTTGACATTGCCTTTCTTTGGGATTGGAATGAAAACTGACATTTAAGAGTCCTGTGACCACTACTGAGGTTTCCAAATTTGCTGGCATATTTAGAGCAGCACTTTCACAGCATCATTTTTAGGATTTGAAATAGCTCAATTGGAATTCCATCAACTGCACTAGCTTTGTTTGTAGTGATGTTTCCTAAAGCCCACTTGACTTTCCATTGCATGGTGTCTGGCTCTAGGTGAGTGATCACACCATTGTGATTATCTAGGATTTGAAATAACTCAACTGGAATTCCATCACCTCCACTAGCTTTGTTCGTAGTGATGTTTCCTAAAGCCCACTTGACTTTCCATTGCATGATGTCTGGCTCTAGGTGAGTGATCACACCATTGTGATTATCTAGGTCATGTAGATCTTTTTTGTACAGTTCTTCTGTGTATTCTTGCCACCTGTTCTTAATATCTTCTGCTTCTGTTAGGTCCATACCATTTCTGTCCTTTATTGTGTTCATCTTTGCATGAAATTTTGCCTTTGTATTTCTCATTTTCTTGAAGAGATCTCTAGTCTTTCCCATTCTGTTGTTTTCCTCTATTTCTTTGCATTGATTGCTGAGGAAGTCTTTTTTGTCTCTCCTTGCTATTCTTTGGAACTCTGCATTCAAATGGGTATATCTTTCTTTCCTTTTCTTCTTTGCCTTTCACTTCTCTTGTTTTCTCAGCTATTTGTAAGCCTCCTTAGACAACCATTTTGCCTTTCTTTTTCTTTGGGATGATCTTGACCACTGCCTTCTGTACAATGTCATGAATCTCCATCCATAGTTCTTGAGGCATTCTGTCTATCAGATCTAATCCCTTCAATCTATTTCTAACTTCCTCTGCATAATCGTAAGGAATTTGATTTAGGTCATACCTGAATGGTCTAGAGGTTTTTCCTACTTTCTTCAATTTCAGTCTGAATTTGGCAATAAGG
The DNA here is from genome assembly GCF_029378745.1 of Bos indicus. NCBI lineage: Eukaryota > Metazoa > Chordata > Mammalia > Artiodactyla > Bovidae > Bos > Bos indicus. Next base: position 74,241,476 of record NC_091789.1, read on the forward strand.
AGTTCATGATATGAGCCACAGCCTTGTTTTTGTTGACTGTATAGAGTTTCTCCATCTTTGGCTGCAAAGAATATAATCAATCTGATTTTGGTATTGACCATCTGGTGATATCCATTTGTAGTCTTCTCTTGTGTTGTTGGAAGAGGGTGTTTGCTATGACCAGTGTGTTCTCTTGACAAAACTCTGTTAGCCTTACTTTACTAACAAAGGTCCCTCTAGTCAAAACTATGGTTTTTCCAGTAGTCATATATGGATGTGAGAGTTGGACTATAAAGAAAGCTAAGCGCTGAAGAGTGGATGCTTTTGAACTGTGGTGTTGGAGAAGACTTTTGGGAATCCCTTGGGCAACAAGAAGAACCAACCAGCCCATCCTAAAGGAAATCAGTCCTGAATATTCATTGGAAGGACTGGTGCTGAAGCTGAAACTTCAATACTTTGACCAGCTGATGCAAAGAACTGACTCATTGGAAAAGACCCTGATGCTGGGAAAGATTGAAGGCATTAGGAGATGGGGACGACAGAGGATGAGGTGGTTGGATGGCTTCACCAATGGAATGGACATGAGTTTGTGTAGGCTCCGGGGGTTGGTGATGGACAGGGAAGCCTGGCCTAGTGCAGTCAAAGGGGTTGCAAAGAGTTGGACACAACTGAGCGACTGAACTGTCTGAGCATGTTTCTTCCACTGTGGCTTGCTGCCAATCTGCAATATTTTGTTCATTTTACCTGCTTTCGTGTTCTGAATGAAGATGCAAAGGAAAGGGTGGAGGGTTGATGTAGGGATCCATTGCTGGCCTATCCTTTGTTTTGCCAGTTTCCAATTGAATGGCTTAATAAGAATAGCATAATTCCATCCTACTTGTCTATTTAATGAGTCCTGGGAAACATGACTGAGTAATTGATTGACATATTTCAAACAATCACCCAGTATTTCTCAACCCTCTCTGAAACCATTGCATTGAGGCTCTTGAAATCCTTTGTAGCGCTTAATCACTGGGTATTATAAGTCTTTCCAGTGTCCAAAGCAATCTGTCACTTTTGCTTTGCCTTGTCTTATTTTGGTCATAACAATCAAGACCTTCAGGAATGAGCTTTCTTCATACTAATTATATTTTCTCTTCTTTGGGATTGTAAAAGGAATAAAATGGCAACCATTTCTTGATGCGGATCCACTTGTATTTAACTGAAGTTTTGTGATTGTTACAGGCATGCAGGGACACATGAGTTGCTAATTTAAAGGATTTGTTCCCCCGGAACCAGATTCTTGCATGCAAACCCCCTCCGTTGTGCTTCTCTGTAAGTCTTAGAGAGGAACGTGTGGATGGAGAAGCTGACCTACACATCAACCTTTCAACCCTTTATCTACATGGCTGGGAAACCACCAAGGTAAGGCTTTGATATCTATCAGTAGCTGCTGCTGCTACTAAGTCATATCAGTCGTGTCCGACTCTGTGCGACCCCATAGATGGCAGCCCAACAGGCTCCTCTGTCCCTGGGATTCTCCAGGCAAGAATACTGGAGTGGGTTGCCATTTCCTTCTCCAAAGCATGAAAGTGAAAAATGAAAGTGAAGTCACTCATCGTGTCCAACTCTTAGCGACCCCATGGACTAGCCTACCAGGCTCCTCCATCCATGGGATTCTCCAGGCAAGAGTACTGGAGTGGGTTGCCATTGCCTTCTCATTACCTAATTTGGGGACAGTTGACATAGGCTGATTGGACTATAAAATGTTATATCTTGAGAGGATTGCTATTATTAATATTATCAATGACTAGAAATCCCACTAATAAAGAAAAAGCAGAAGGCAAAAGAGGACTAAGAAAGGCCATACTGACTCATTCTATTCTACCCAAGTTGCTGTTCTTCTTCATAAGGGATTGTTTGTTGATTCATACCAGATGGTATAAAATCTCCCTGTAAACGATGACTAAGGTAATACCTGTAGAAACCTTTATTATTCTCTTCCTAACCATGGATTCAGTCAAAATTTATCTTGAAAAAAACAAACAAACAAAAAAAAAAAACAATGAAAAGTATTTTAAATGATCGTCTCTATTTTTTTAAATTAGTTCTCATTTCAACTAAATGATTTTCCCTAGATTGAATATTTCAACAAAGGAGTCATAAAACTCCTGAGTATCATACCATCAAAGCTTGAAATTACAGATAATAAAATGGATTAAAATGATAGGAGGGTTTCAAAAGTTGGGGAAAAAAACTTAAGAGTTAGAGGGGATTATTGCAGAAATATGAAGACAAATATGTGAATTCTAAGAACAAAGAAGGGAATGATGGTCATAGAGATATACACTGCCAGGAGAGTTAGCAATTTCTAATATATACATTATAGAGATTATTTATATATAATATATATTATATTTATGTATGTGTGACTCAGTAGTAAAGAGTCTGCCTGCAATGCAAGAGATGTGGGCTTGATCCTTGATTTAGGGAGATTCCCTGGAGAAAGAAATGGCAACCTACTCCAGTATTCTTGCCTGAGAAATTCTATGAAGAGAGGAGCCTGGCAAGCTACAGTCCATGTGGTCACAAAAGAGTCAGACATGACCGAGCGACTAAACAACAACAACAACAACTATATATATATGGTTTACCAGGAATAGAGGGAAGGAAATAAAATATTGGAGCTTCCTATCTACCTTTCCTTTCCCCAATAATTTTTTTTCTAAAGAAAGGAGGAGGAAAAGGATTATTCAAGAAGAGGAAAAGAAAAAGAAATGAAGCATCTCAAAGCTGTCAGAATTCAAAGGTTACAGATCAGATTGCAAAGTGTCATTGAATGCGGAGATATTAAATTTGAACATTGAGCAGGGGGAGGGAGATATGAAAACTCAAAGAAAGAGAATGTGGTGGGTTGAAAGCAATGGTGGTATATCATGGACATAACATCATTAGGGAAGAGAGTGCACATGGGGAAGAAGAATTAACAGCTTCAAAATTATTGTTAGAAAGTTATTGGACTTTTAAAACATGTGAAATCTTTTAGCTCACTCAAAACATTTTACTGCTAAAAAGTTGATCAAAATTAAGTACCTCTGAAGTTTTGAGCTCATGGTTTGGGTTCACAAGAAAAATAAACTCGCAACTGGAATCTTATTTCACAGCAGTCTACTCATCCCCATATTATTCACTTCACAGAGCAGAGCAAGCACTGAATATGAACTGAGTAGCCTTAGGTTTTCTAATGATTCAACCCACTGTTAATGAAAATGTATCCTTTTTTATGACTGCCTTAAGTGATGAATAATGAACTACTTTATTTACCTCTCTCTATACCTTTGTATCTGGTTACAGTAAACTGTAAACTGTGCTCTTAGGTACATTCAGAAATAAGGGATTCTGGTTTGTGAACTGCTTTATCCTTAGGTCCCTTTGTTATTTCTATCTCACAAATATAAGCCATGAGTGGGCTTTGAAATGAGAAGCAGAGAGCTACCAGAGGAAACACTAGATTGAAAATAGGGCTGCCTAGTTCATTCACAACCCCTAACTCCTATCTCTTTTCCTCTACTTGCTGAGTAATAGAAGAAAATCACTAAACTGCACAGTGCCTGCTACTTTACACTCTATAAACTGGCAAAAAAAGAAAGTGTTCCACATCTTAATTACACACTTTTTGAAAAGCCCAATCTGCATCATGTATTCAATAAATACTTGTTGACAAAAGTGTCAATTTTCAAAGGGAATCACAAGCTTCAAACTGAATCCTTATACTGCCACTTTTGTTCCTCTATCTTTGTTTTCTCAAATTACAAATGAAGCCTACCCTCCAGAGCTGCAAGAAATAAAAGTCAAATCAGCCCAGGGACCATAGCCATGGAAACAATAAGTAAAATCTAGACACCAATTAAGCATTATATCTACTCCCCAATTATTCCGTCTAAGACCACAGCATTCTCCTATGCTGAATATCCAAAGTCTCAGTCAGTCATGCCTGACTCTTTGCAACCCCATGGACTTTAGCCCGTCAGGCTCCTCTGTCCCTGGACTTCTCAGGACAAGAACACTGCAGTGGGTTGCCATTCCCTTCTCCAGGGGATCTTCCTGACTCAGGGATCAAACCCGTGTCTCCTGCATTGCAGGCAGATTCTTTACCATCTGAGCCACCAGGGAAGCCCAGGCTGGATATGCAAAGAAGCCAACTAAAAGGAAAGCTTGAACTTCATCTATTACACAAATAGAGAAATTCTTTGAATACATATTTGTATACACTCAACTTATTGAGATAAAAGGTTGAGCCAGGCAATTTATATGTTTGGTAAAGTGTTTGTCAAATGAAAGCTTACACCAGACTTCTAATTTCGATTGCAGCTTTAAGAGAATTTATTGATTGTGAGAATATTTCTTCAAGGGAGACACTAACATTTGCCTTAATGGATATAATCTTCCCCAGGATTGTTGAACAGGTTATTAATTTTAAATAATAAGAAACTAAAGACCTGTATATAGAAAACTATAGAACACTGGTGAAAGAAATCAAAGAGGACACTAATAGATGGAGAAATATACCATGTTCATGGATTGGAAGAATCAATATAGTGAAAATGAGTATACTACCCAAAGCAATTTATAGATTCAATGCAATCCCTATCAAGCTACCAACAGTATTCTTCACAGAGCTAGAACAAATAATTTCACAATTTGTATGGAAATACAAAAAACCTCGAATAGCCAAAGCGATCTTGAGAAAGAAGAATGGAACTGGAGGAATCAACCTACCTGACTTCAGGCTGTACTACAAAGCCACAGTTATCAAGACAGTATGGTACTGGCACAAAGACAGAAATATAGATGAATGGAACAAAATAGAAAGCCCAGAGATAATTCCACGCACATATGGACACCTTATCTTTGACAAAGGAGGCAAGAATATACAATAGATTAAAGACAATCTCTTTAACAAGTGGTGCTGGGAAAACTGGTCAACCACTTGTAAAAGAATGAAACTAGAACACTTTCTAACACCATACACAAAAATAAACTCAAAATGGATTAAAGATCTAAACGTAAGACCAGAAACTATAAAACTCCTAGAGGAGAACATAGGCAAAACACTCTCTGACATACATAACAGCAGGATCTTCTATGACCCACCTCCCAGAATATCGGAAATAAAAGCAAAAATAAATAAATGGGACCTAATTAACCTTAAAAGCTTCTGCACATCAAAGGAAACTATCAGCAAGGTGAAAAGACAGCCTTCAGAATGGGAGAAAATAATAGCAAATGAAGCAACTGACAAACAACTAATCTCAAAAATATACAAGCAACTCCTACAGCTCACCTCCAGAAAAATAAATGACCCAATCAAAAAATGGGCCAAAGAACTAAATAGACATTTCTCCAAAGAAGACATACAGATGGCTAACAAACACATGAAAAGATGCTCAACATCACTCATTATCAGAGAAATGCAAATCAAGACCACTATGAGGTACCATTTCACGCCAGTCAGAATGGCTGTGATCCAAAACTCTACAAATAATAAATGCTGGAGAGGGTGTGGAGAAAAGGGGACCCTCTTACACTGTTGGTGGGAATGCAAACTAGTACAGCCACTATGGAGAACAGTGTGGAGATTCCTTAAAAAACTGGAAAGAGAACTGCCTTATGATCCAGCAATCCCACTGCTGGGCATACACACTGAAGAAACCAGAAGGGAAAGAGACACGTGTACCCCAATGTTCATTGCAGCACTGTTTATAATAGCCAGGACATGGAAGCAACCTAGATGTCCATCAGCAGATGAATGGATAAGAAAGCTGTGGTACATATACACAATGGAGTATTACTCAGCCATTAAAAAGAATACATTTGAATCAGTTCTAATGAGGTGGATGAAACTGGAGCCTATTATACAGAGTGAAGTAAGCCAGAAGGAAAAACACCAATACAGTATACTAACGCATATATACGGAATTTAGAAAGATGATAACAATAACCCTGTGTACGAGACAGCAAAAGTGACACTGATGTATGGAACAGTCTTATGGACTCTGTGGGAGAGGGAGAGGGTGGGAAGATTTGGGAGAATGGCATTGAAACATGTAAAATATCATGTATGAAACGAGATGCCAGTCCAGGTTCAATGCACGATGCTGGATGCTTGGGGCTGGTGCACTGGGACGACCTGGAGGGATGGTATGGGGAGGGAGGAGGGAGGAGGGTTCAGGAGGGGGAGCACATGTATACCTGTGAAGGATTCATTTTGATGTTTGGCAAAACTAATACAATTACGTAAAGTTTAAAAATAAAATAAAATTTAAAATAAATAAATAAATTAATAATATTTGAGTTTCAATCAGTGCATGCATCAGTAAATGATTCTGCATGGCCTGAGTTAGTATATCCCATTCAGAGAAGAAAAACTTTACTTACATGGGCATTAGCATTTTCATTTTTACTGCAGTGATATATCATTCATTTTTCCAGATTCTGAGAAATGCTGCTGCAAAATGCACTCCAGATATCAGGTGAAAGCCCATGACTTGCCTATAAAAAGCTGCTCATTTAAATACAAATATCAGCTAAAAGGCAAGGGAAATATGTTTCATCATCTTTGCCTATTCGTTCACCCTCTCCCAACAGACTTGATACCTTCTCGTTTTCTGTGTGATTATTAACTGCAATTTCTGATGCAGTGCTTGGTCAGTAATTAAGACAGATAGGTGAGAAGGATTCTAGCACTACTAGTTGACTCCAATGACTCAGAAAAAAAAAAATATAAGTGGCATTGATTACAGCAGCTGCAATGAATTATCATTTAGTCTCTGATAATGTAGACTGTAAATGATTGTGTAGGTATGAGTTATGAGGGAGAAAAGAGACCTAGAGATAGAAGGAGAGATGGAGAACTAACAGTGATTCATGTCAAGTATAAAAACATAAGAAATTTTTAAAACAATTGATGATAGTCCATAAAATAAGCCTAACTCAATACTAAAAGAAATTATTGTGCTTAATGCTACCAAGTATTTTTCCTTAAAAAATCCAGTTTGGATAATTTGTATGACTTTTCATTTTAGAATTTCTAATATAGGTGTTGGACAGACCAGAACTTAAGCTAGAAAATTTTGAGGTGAGGTAATAAAACACCTCCTTGGAAGGAAAGCTATGACAAACTTGTGTGTGCTAAGTCGCTTCAGTCGTGTCCAACTCTTTGCAACCCCCTGGACTGTAGCCTGCCAGGCTCCTCTGTCCATGAGATTTCCCAGACAAGAATACTGGAGTAGGTTGCCATTTCTTTCTCCAGGGGATCTTCCCGACCCAGGGATTGAACCTGTGTCTCTTATGTCTCCTGCATTGGCAGGCGGGTTCTCTACCACTAGCACCACCTGGGATGCCCTAGACAAACCTAGACAGTGTATTAAAAAGCAGAGACATCACTTTGCCAAGAAAGATTTGTACAATCAAAGTTATGGTTTTCCCATTAGACATGTACAGATGTGAGAGTTGGACCATAAAGAAGGCTAAGAACTGAAGAATGGATGCTTTCAAATTGTGGTGCTGGAGAAGACTCTTGAAAGTCTCTTGGACTGCAAGGAAATCAAACCAGTCAATCCTCAAAGAAATCCACCCTGAATATTCACTGGAAGGACTGATGCTGAAGCTCCAGTATTCTGGCTACCTGATGCCAAAAGCCAACTCATTGGAAAAGATCCTGATGCTGGGAAAGATTGAAGGAAGGAGGAGAAAGGGACAACAGAGGATGAGATGGTTGGATGGCATCACCAGTTCAATGGACATGAGTTTGAGCAAACTCTAGGAGAGAGTGAAGGCTAGGGAAGCCTGACATGCTATAGTCCTTGGGGTCGCTAAGAGCCAAACACAACTTAGAAAGACTGAACAACAATAAAAAATAAAAATTTAAAAATACCTTTCCCTTTCCCATCTATCACTTGAGTTAATAAACATCAGGGACAAAATGGATTTGTTGATTTAAACAAAAAGAGCTTACAGAATTGTGTTTATGGAAAATAATTAAGCATACTTTGTACTTCAGTGCTTTCAATTGATAATATGAGCATTCACAAATGGGTTTGGATTTATCCATAGTATTAACATTTCAAAATGCCATTTTTAGCACATGTGTAAGTCACAGAATATAGCCTAATGATTTGATTAGTGTAGAAATGAATGTGTCTCTACAAGGGCTGTGCAGAGGCCTGGCTAGGCACATCCTCATTTGGCCTTTCCTTGTAATGCACAAGCACTAATTGGATATTGCCATGAATGTAGGATTGAAAGAGACACTGAACCTAGAATATTCATTTGCCCCTAAGTGCTAACCAATGTGATCCTTTTACTGGTTTACTTATTCTTTCAGTTTATTTTTTTTTTTTTAAGCCAATTTCAGAGGCCTCTTGAGTATATACATAATGAATAACATAGGCCTATTTGTCTGGCACTTAATTACTTGCCAAACAGGGAGAATCACAATATTAAGGAGGGAAAGAAAGGAGGAGATATCTCCAGGAAGCATTTGATAAATTATAGAGGTTCTTTACGTTCACTGATTATATGTGATAGGGAATAGCATTTGATAGGTAACAATAGAATGAGAGAAAAAGGAAACTGTGTTGCTGCTATCAATCTTCAAAGAAGCTCAAGAGAATCTGGGCTTCTGCAGGATGATTTAAAAAGTACTGGCATGCATACTGTTATGTCTGACTCTTTGTGACCACATGGACTGTAGCCCACCAGTTTCCTCTGGCCATAGGATTTCCCAGGCAAGAATACTGTGGTGGATTGCCATTTCCTCCTTCCGTTCATCTTCCTGATCCATGGACTGAATCCACATCTCCAGCATTGCAGGGGTATTCTTTACTACTGAGCCATGGGGGAAGCCCAAAGAGTACTGGAGAAGGCCACAAATCTATCTCTCAAAAGTCTTCCATAGAATCTGAAAGTATCACACTTTGAGGTTAAGATGTGGGAGGCTCTTATCACAGTCCTAACTTACTACCTCAAAGCAGAAATTCATTAGGCTTTTTTCATCTATTAATGGCTTAATATGGGTTATTTTGTCAGATCAATTTCAATCACCTAGCAAATCCTTGAGAGAAAAGAATACAATAATAGGTGAGGGTTGCTAGTGAGAAACAGGAGGATAAATATACAGAATATAAATGATTACTCCATCCAAATATGTTTTAGTGGGGAACCTGCTCAGTTGAGGGAATGATATAAAGAAAGTGGAGGCCTAGGCACTGTATGGGCAGAGGCTAGAAGAGCAAAGGTAGAGAAAGAACACATGAGTTCAAGGCCAAAATAATCTTTTCTCTCTTTTGTAGCTTAGCTGAACATACTAGCCTAGTCTAATAGACTGTCTTCTGTCTATGGCAGCAGACACCAGACTTTTTGTCATCAGGAACAGATTTAGTGGAGGACAATTTTTCCATGGCCGGTGGGTGTGGGAAGTAGGGGGAGATGGTTCAGGTGGTAATGCAAGCAACAGGGAGCAGCAGTTGAAGCTTCATTTGCTCGCCTGCCACTCACCTCCTCCTGTGCTGCCTGGTTCCTAATAAGCCTCAATGGTACCAGTCTCTGGCCCTGGGGTTAGGGACCCCTGTTCTATAGCATCTATTTTTTTCAGCCTTTGTTGAGCACATGGTGGCCATGATAGTGAAAGGAGACATTTAGTAATTCCCAGGCCACCTCCTCACTTTTTTGGTCCTTTTCTTTTCAGGTTCACTTTCCAGGTTTACACTCTGTGATCAAAAAAAATGCTAGGACATTGTTCTTCATTGTGATCACAGAGTATAAACCTGAGGAGAAAAGTCTTGAGAAAAAGTAGAGTATAATATCAATTAATTGGAAACACTTATGTCAAAATCTTTGGGTTGGTTAACAGACTTCTTTGTGAAAAGCCACGTGTAAGGAGATAATCAGCTTGTAGAAATTACTTAATATTAATCTTGTCTTCACATGACATCTGGCCATGAAGAGCAGTGGCATTGATAAAGAGCTAGATGTTGTATACTGTGGTTAATTCGTTACTGTTTTTTTAACCCCTGAACACTCTCATTTTCAGGCTGGAATTAATAAGGAAAAAATAAAAGACATTTCATTTGTGTAGTCCTGAATAGAGGATTGGAAAAAACAAAGGCATTCCTGGTGTTTCATTGAAATGCAGGTTCTCATCCTCTTAGTTAGATATCTCTTATCACTATAAAGTGGATTTTTAGTTATTTGCTTTTTGGAATTAGCATTCTATTTGATTTAACACTTGGAAAAACTGGACGGACTCTCCTGAAAATGTACCCAAATTATCAACAAGATGGAGACTCAGCCTTAACACAATTATGGCTACTCTGCCTGGAGAAGAGAACAGTAAAGGATAATATAGTTGTAGTGTACAAGAAAATATAGGAGGGTTATGTAGAGAAAAGGTAGAAGTTGCCCACTTGTCTTCTATTACTATGAAATAGTTTACAGAGAAAAAAACAACTTAATTTTAAAGAAGAACAGATCTTAGTTGGCCCAAAAATATTTTTGAGGATTAAGTTAAAACATATTCATGGGAATGCAAACTATGTGAGAAAGGTTGGGAAGCCTCTAAGAGTTCTTGAGAGATAATAGTCATGAATACACAGGAATTTGCAATAATACTCTTTATAACTTTTTATTATAAAACTTTTTTTGCCTCACTGGGAAGCATGCCAAACCTTAGTTCCCTGACCAAGGATGGAGCCCATTGCCCCCAGCAATGGAAGCATGGTCTTAATCACTTGGCCACCAGAGAAGTCCCTGTTATAAAATATTTTAAAATAATGAAAAAGAATAATGATACCATTATTTTCTTTTTAAAATTTTTCTGGTAATCTTAAAATGAACACTGTAGTTTTTTATAATTAGATGAAAAGTGATTAAAAAGTATTAAAGTTGAGAAAAATTACCTCTATTTTCTATAGATTGGGGATTTTTACATTTTCTCTCCAAAACCTCTTTGACATTCTTGTCTAGTTTTTGTTTCTGTCTGCCCTCCTCATTTAATTAAGATTTTTAAAGAAGTATTCAATAACTTTTAAAGTAACAATGTACTGTATGAAATGCATGGATACTAACATAACCAAAGCAGAGCCTCTACCTTCATATTGCTTAAAGTCTTATGAGGGATACAGAGAAATGACTGAAATAATGGAGTAATTATCACAGCAGAGTTGTGAATAGGCTGTTATGGAAGCAGAAGAGTGAAGTCTTGGAAGAAGTGAAGTGAAGTGAAGTCACTCAGTCATGTCCGACTCTTTGTGACCCCGTGGACTGTAGCCCACCAGGCTCCTTCGTCCATGGGATTGTCCAGGCAAGAATACTGGAGTGGATTGCCATTTCCTTCTCCAAGGGATCTTCCCAACCCAGGGATCAAACCCAGATCTCCCGCATTGCAGGCAGACACTTTAACCTCTGAGCCACCAGGGAAGATTGGAAGGGCACTTAATATCAAATCTGCAAGAGTTAATCTCAGTGAGATAAGTAGGAAATGTCTTAAGTAAAAACAAAAGAAGGGAGAGCATTTCAGGCACAGAAGTCTATTTACAAAAGCAGAGTTGTGAAAGGCCTGACCATTCTAGAGAATGATAAGAAGTTCAAAGAAAGGAGGAGTCAAGTCTGACATCTATGTTTCTGGGTTAGGGCATTTGGTTGCTTGAGGCCATTTACTGAGAATAGAAGCAAAGGGGGAGGAACTGTTCCAACACTTTGAGGTTGGAGTTGGAGGTTGATAAATTCAGTTTTGGTTATGCTGAATTTGAGTAGCTGAGAGAAGTTCAAGTTGAGATATCTAATAGTTTAGAAAGGAAGTCTGGATTGAGGATGAAGTTTATGATATATTGTTGTTCAGTCACTGTCATGTCCAACTTTTTGTGACTCCACAGACTGCAGCACACCAGGCTTTCCTGTCCTTCACTATCTCGCAGGGTTTGCTCAAATTCATGTCCATTGAGTCAGTGATGCTATCCAACCATCTCATCCTCTGTTGCCCCCTTCTCCTCTTGCCCTCAAACTTTCCTAACATCAGGGTCTTTTCCAATGAGTCTGCTATTTGCATCAGGTGGCCAAAGTATTAGAGCTGCAGCTTCAGACCTTCCAATGAATATTTAGGGTTGATTTCCTTGAGGATTGACTGGTTTGATCTCCTTGGTGTCCAAGGGACTCAAGAGTCTTCTCCAGCACCGCAATTTGAAAGCATCAATTCTTCAGCACTCAGCATTCTTAATGTTCCAACTCTCACATCCATACATGACTACTGGGAAAACCATAGTTTGACCATATGGACCTTTGTGACATATTAGCATATAGGAATAGATCACATGGAGAAGAGAGTGTAAAATGAGAAAAGTCAAGGGCTGAGGGTAGCAAACTAAAAAAGACCAATATTTTAAGGACCTTAAAGGAAATAGAGTTACCACCAAAAATAAAAGTCTATTAAGAGGTACCTAAATAGATAGGAAGAAAAGCAGAATGGTGTCTTAGAAACCAAAATGCAAAGGGGCATTTCAGTAAGAGAGAGATCAATATCACCATTGGATTTAACAATAAATTGGTCATTGTAGACTCTGGAAATTCTGGTGGATCAGAGGAGTGGAAACAAGATTTATAGTAAGTTGCAAAGTCAACAAGAAGTGTGGACATTGAACCAGGGAATGTAAACAATTCTTTAAAGAAATTTGGCAGGATGTGAGACTGTCTAAACAGACTACAAGGCAGAGGTGTGGTGATCAATCACCAGAGACAATCAGATTTGGAATAGGCTAAAAAAGAGATAGGAGGATCACTTGATGGCACTGAAAGCAAGTTGGGTTTAGAGACCAAGTATTTGCATTAGGCCAATTTATACTTTTCTCTAACAACATCTATGAGTTCCATATAGTAGAGCTAAAGATGTGGACTTTGGGGTTGACATAGCTCTTGGAATTTACTGTGTGGATGCTGCATAAGGACAATGAATATGAAAGATGAGGAAACTGGCAAATTGAAGTTATAGATAATAGGATCTAGGCTGGAAGGCTGAGCACTGAAGAATTGATGCTTTTGAATTATGGTGCTGGAGAAGACTCTTGATAAAAATTGAGTCTTTGAAGGACACAAGTACTAAATCTAAAATTCTAAATGCTTGTAACTAAATGTTTAGTGAAGAGGCTTGGCAAAGGGAAGTGGTAAATATGCTGTGATCTGGGATAACAGTGGTAGTACAGTGAAAGCATGGGATTTGGATTTAGTGAGACTCTGGCACAATGAAAAATGCTGAGGTAGTTTTGTGTGTCACTCTAGCTGTGACCTAAAGGCATAAGAACAGTGTAAAAGATGACTGTCCTGATAAAATGGGTAAAGTGATGAATTATAGATGGAAAAATGTTACAAGAGAGAGACAGAGAGAGACAGGAAAGGGACATTTATGAGGAAAAATATGATGAGTTCTTTTTTGGAATTGAAGAATCTATAGTAATGATTATTAGCCATGTAAACATTTTAGTAAGACATATGAGACTGTATATTACCTGAAGATCTAGCTTTACTGTCATCAACAGAGATATGACAGAATCCATGAAATCGAATGAAATTTCTAAGGTAAAGAGTGAAAAAAGGACAGGGGCATTAAAAACTAAGTCCACAGAGACATGTAGAAGTAAGAATAACCAGTGAAGTAAATAAAGAATAATTATGTGGGGAGAAAGGAAAATAATCAGGATACTGTTACAGACGCCAAAGGAAGAAAATGTTTCATGATAAAGGTGATGGGTAACAATGTGCTGTGAAGAGAGAATGTGGATTTTTAAGAAGTTAGTGGTGAATGCTGAGAAAGTAGTTGTCCTAGTGAGGTGGAGCAAAGTAAAAACTGAAGAGTTATGTATAGGGACATTACACAGAAAAAGGAGTAAGTTTATGTACACCATTTGAGAAGATTGATCATGAAAGGTAAAAAAAAATGTGGTACTAGAGAGAGCAATAGGATATTATAATAGTTGTTTTCAAAGCTGGGTATACCTACTTTCAAAAAATGTTAAATATTAAAATGTTTATTACATGTTTTACATCATGTTTTGGTTGTAAAATCTACTAATTATTCACCAGATCCATCAAGCTGTCAACCAATGTACAGGGCCAATAAAAACCTTTAGCTGATTGTCCATTGATGCTAGAATATTAATGCTACAGTCAAGTCAGCTCAAATGTTTAATCATGCATAATATAACCTGACAATGTTTTCCTTTAGTTTAATTTTTGGAATAAAATCTTAAGAGTTTGCATGGTAATATAAATGATGAGATATAAACACAGGTTAAATTTGGGTGCTTGGAATACTAATGGTATTTAATGATTAGAAATAGTACTTCTAAGGCTTTATCCTTAGAATTTATTTTTCTGTTCCTTATTTCTAAAACCAGGAAAGCAAAAACCTGTATCCACTTTTACAAATATAATTTATTTTGAAATAGTTCAACTCTGTAAATATATTTTGAAACAGAATAAAGAAGCTGTATTATTTTGTTATATTGTTCAGTCAAAATAGAAGAATTGTGAATAGAGGAATGAGTAGCCACTCTATTGGAAATTAGCTTCTGTTTTTGTGCCTCAATTTTCATTTTGTGCTCCTGGAGGAGCCTGGTAGGCTACAGTCCACGGGGTTGCTAAGAGTGGGACATGACTGAGCGACTTCACTTTCTCTTTCATGCATTGGAGAAGGAAATGGAAACCCACTCCTGTATTCTTGCCTCGAGAATCCCAGGGACAGAGGAGCCTGTTGGGCTGCTGTCTATGGGGTCACACAGAATCCGACACGACTGACGCAACTTAACAGCAGCAGCAGCTCCCTTTACCGGAGCGGTGAGAGATGGAAAAGGCACAGTTTGGGGGCTCAGATTTCAATTTCAATGTGAATTATGCCACTAATAAACTGTGGACACTTAACCTCTCTGACCTTTAGTTTTCTTACCTGCAAAGTGGGGATGATATTATTTACATTAGAATTTTGAGGATTTAATAAGTTAACTTGTGAAAAATCATCTAGCTCATTGTCTAGCCGAGATTTTTTTTTTCATTTTTTCTTGTGTTTTTTTCTTCTTCTAGCATAACCATGATAGTCAATAAAACTTCACGAATTTTCATTGGTTTTATTCGTATCAGCGATAATGCTTATAACTATTAATTCAATCCAGGCTCACTCAGTTCAGCTCAGTTCAGTCGCTCAGTCGTGTCGGACGCTTTGCGACCCCATGAACTGCAGCACGCCAGGCCTCCCTGTCCATCACCAACTCCTGGAGTTCACACAGACTCACGTCCATCGAGTCAGTGATGCCATCCAGCCATCTCATCCTCGGTTGTCCCCTGCTCCTCCTGCCCCAATCCCTCCCAGCATCAGAGTCTTTTCCAATGAGTCAACTCTTCGCATGAGGTGGCCAAAGTACTGGAGTTTCAGCTTTAGCATCATTCCTTCCAAAGAAATCCCAAGGCTGATCTCCTTCTGAATGGACTGCTTGGATCGCCTTGCAGTCCAAGGGGCTCTCAAGAGTCTTCTCCAACACCACAGTTCAAAAGCATCAATTCTTTGGCACTCAGCCTTCTTCACAGTCCAACGCTCACATCCATACATGACCACTGGAAAAACCATAGCCTTGACTAGACGGACCTTTGTTGGCTAAGTAATGCCTCTGCTTTTGAATATGCTATCTAGGTTGGTCATAACTTTCCTTCCAAGGAATAAGCATCTTTTAATTTCATGGCTTCAATCACCATCTGCAGTGATTTTGGAGGCCAGAAAAATAAAGTCTGACACTGTTTCCACTGTTTCCCCTTCTATTTCCCATGAACTGATGGGACCAGATGCCATGATCTTCATTTTCTGAATGTTGAGCTTTAAGTCAACTTTTTCACTCTCCTCTTCCACTTTCATCAAGAGGCTTTTTAGTTTCTCTTCACTTTCTGCCATAAGGGGGGGTGTCATCTGCATATCTGAGGTTATTGATATTTCTCCCGGAAATCTTGATTCCAGCTTGTGCTTCTTGCAGCCCAGTGTTTCTCATGATGTACTCTGCATAGAAGTTAAATAAGCAGGGTGACAATATACAGCCTTGACGTACTCTTTTTCCTATTTGGAAACAGTCTGTTGTTCCATGTCCAGTTCTAACTGTTGCTTCCTGATTTGCGTATAGGTTTCTCAAGAGGCAGGTCATGTGGTCTGGTATTCCCATCTCTTGAAGAATTTTCCAGTTTATTGTGATCCACACAGTCAAAGGCTTTGACATAGTCAATAAAGCAGAAATAGATGTTTTTCTGGAACTCTCTTGCTTTTTCCATGATCCAGCAGATGTTGGCAATTTGATCTCTGGTTCCTATGCCATTTCTAAAACCAGCTTGAACATCTGGAAGTTCATGGTTCACGTATTGCTGAAGCCTGGCTTGGAGAATTTTGAGCATTACTTTACTAGCGTGTGAGATGAGGGCAATTGCGTGCTAGTTTGAGCATTCTTCGGCATTGCCTTTCCTTGGGATTGGAATGAAAACTGACATTTTCCAGTCCTGTGGCCACTGCTAAGTTTTCCAAATTTGCTGGCATATTGAGTGCAACACTTTCACAGCATCATCTTTCAGGATTTGAAAGAGCTTAACTGGAATTCCATCACCTCCACTAGCTTTGTTCATAGTGATGCTTTCTAAGGCCCACTTGACTTCACATTCCAGGATGTCTGGCTCTAGGTGAGTGATCACACCATCGTGATTATCTTGGTCGTGAAGATATTTTTTGTACAGTTCTTCTATATATTCCTGCCACCTCTTCTGAATATCTTCTGCTTCTGTTAGGTCCATACCATTTCTGTCCTTCATCGAGCCCATCTTTGCATGAAATGTTCCCTTGATGTCTCTAATTTTCTTGAAGAGATCTCTAGTGTTTCCCATTCTGTTGTTTTCCTCTGTTTCTTTGCATTGATCGCTCAAGAAGGCTTTCTTATCTCTTCTTGCTATTCTTTGGAACTCTGCATTCAGATGCTTATATCTTTCCTTTTCTCCTTTGCTTTTCACTTCTCTTCTTTTCACAGCTATTTGTAAGGCCTCCTCAGACAGCCATTTTGCTTTTTTGCATTTCTTGTCCATGGAGATGTTCTTGATCCCTGTCTCCTGTACAGTGTCACGAACCTCTGTCCATAGTTCATCAGGCACTCTTTCTATCAGATCTAGTCCCTGAAATCTATTTCTCACTTCCACTCTATAATCATAAGGGACTTAATTTAGTTCATACCTGAATGGTCTAGTGGTTTTCCCTACTTTCTTCAATTTAAGTCTGAATTTGGCAATAAGGAGTTCATGGTCTGAGCCACAGTCAGCTCCTGGTCTTGTTTTTGTTGACTGTATAGAGCTTCTCCATCTTGGCTGCAAAGAATATAATCAATCTGATTTTGGTGTTGACCATCTGGTGATGTCCATGTGTAGAGTCTTCTCTTTTGTTGTTGGAAAAGGGTGTTTCCTATGATCAGTGCATTTTCTTTCTTTTTTTTTTTTTTCATTTTCTGATAATTCTTTTTTTTTTTTAATTTTATTTTATTTTTAAACTTTACATAATTGTATTAGTTTTGCCAAATATCAAAATGAATCCGCCACAGGCATACATGTGTTCCCCATCCTGAACCCTCCTCCCTCCTCCCTCCCCACACCATCCCTCTGGGTAGTCCCAGTGCACCAGCCCCAAGCATCCAGTATCGCGCGTCGAACCTGGACTGGCAACTCGTTTCTTACATGATATTCTACATGTTTCAATGTCACTCTCCCAAATCTTCCCACCCTCTCCCTCTCCCACAGAGTCCATAAGACTGTTCTATACATCAGTGTCTCTTTTGCTGTCTCGTACACCAGGTTATTGTTACCATCTTTCTAAATTCCATATATATGCGTTAGTATACTGTATTTATGTTTTTCCTTCTGGCTTACTTCACTCTGTATAATAGGCTCCAGTTTCATCCACCTCATTAGAACTGATTCAAATGAATTCTTTTTAATGGCTGAGTAATACTCCATTGTGTATATGTACCACAGCTTTCTTATCCATTCATCTGCTGATGGACATCTAGGTTGCTTCCATGTCCTGGCTATTATAAACAGTGCTGCGATGAACATTGGGGTACACGTGTCTCTTTCCCTTCTGGTTTCCTCAGTGTGTATGCCCAGCAGTGGGATTGCTGGATCATAAGGCAGTTCTCTTTCCATTTTTTTAAGGAATCTCCACACTGTTCTCCATAGTGGCTGTACTAGTTTGCATTCCCACCAACAGTGTAAGAGGGTTCCCTTTTCTCCACACCCTCTCCAGCACTTATTATTTGTAGACTTTTGGATCACAGCCATTCTGACTGGTGTGAAATGGTACCTCATAGTGGTTTTCATTTTCATTTCTCTGATAATGAGTGATGTTGAGCATCTTTTCATGTGTTTGTTAGCCATCTGTATGTCTTCTTTGGAGAAATGTCTATTTAGTTCTTTGGCCCATTTTTTGATTGGGTCATTTATTTTTCTGGAGGTGAGCTGTAGGAGTTGCTTGTATATTTTTGAGATTAGTTGTTTGTCAGTTGCTTCATTTGCTATTATTTTCTCCCATTCTGAAGGCTGTCTTTTCACCTTGCTAATAGTTTCCTTTGATGTGCAGAAGCTTTTAAGGTTAATTAGGTCCCATTTGTTTATTTTTGCTTTTATTTCCAATATTTTGGGAGGTGGGTAATAGAGGATCCTGCTGTGATGTATGTCGGAGAGTGTTTTGCCTATGTTCTCCTCTAGGAGTTTTATAGTTTCTGGTCTTACGTTTAGATCTTTAATCCATTTTGAGTTTATTTTTGTGTATGGTGATAGAAAGTGGTCTAGTTTCATTCTTTTACACGTGGTTGACCAGTTTTCCCAGCACCACTTGTTAAAGAGATTGTCTTTAATCCATTGTATATTCTTGCCTCCTTTGTCAAAGATAAGGTGTCCATATGTGCGTGGATTTATCTCTGGGCTTTCTATTTTGTTCCATTGATCTATATTTCTGTCTTTGTGCCAGTACCATACTGTCTTGATAACTGTGGCTTTGTAGTAGAGCCTGAAGTCAGGTAGGTTGATTCCTCCAGTTCCATTCTTCTTTCTCAAGATCGCTTTGGCTATTCGAGGTTTTTTGTTTTTCCATACAAATTGTGAAATTATTTATTCTAGCTCTGTGAAGAATACTGTTGGTAGCTTGGTAGGGATTGCGTTGAATCTATAAATTGCTTTGGGTAGTATACTCATTTCCACTATATTGATTCTTCCAATCCATGAACATGGTATATTTCTCCATCTATTAGTGTCCTCTTTGATTTCTTTCACCAGTGTTTTATAGTTTTCTATATATAGGTCTTTAGTTTCTTTAGGTAGATATATTCCTAAGTATTTTATTCTTTCCATTGCAATGGTGAATGGAATTGTTTCCTTAATTTCTCTCTCTGTTTTCTCATTATTAGTGTATAGGAACGCAAGGGATTTCTGTGTGTTGATTTTATATCCTGCAACTTTACTATAGTCATTGACTATTTCTAGTAATTTTCTGGTGGAATCTTTAGGGTTTTCTATGTAGAGGATCATGTCATCTGCAAATAGTGAGAGTTTTACTTCTACTTTTCCAATTTGGATTCCTTTTATTTCTTTTTCTGCTCTGATTGCTGTGGCCAAAACTTCCAAAACTATGTTGAATAGTAATGGTGAAAGTGGGCACCCTTGTCTTGTTCCTGACTTTAGAGGAAATGCTTTCAATTTTTCACCATTGAGGATAATGTTTGCTGTGGGTTTGTCATATATAGCTTTTATTATGTTGAGGTATGTTCCTTCTATTCCTGCTTTCTGGAGAGTTTTTATCATAAATGGATGTTGAATTTTGTCAAAGGCTTTCTCTGCATCTATTGAGATAATCATATGGTTTTTATTTTTCAATTTGTTAATATGGTGTATTACATTGATTGATTTGCAGATATTGAAGAATCCTTGCATCCCTGGGATAAAGCCCACTTGATCATGGTGTATGATCTTTTTAATGTGTTGTTGGATTCTGATTGCTAGAATTTTGTTAAGGATTTTTGCATCTATGTTCATCAGTGATATTGGCCTGTAGTTTTCTTTTTTTGTGGGATCTTTGTCAGGTTTTGGTATTAGGGTGATGGTGGGCTCATAGAATGAGTTTGGAAGTTTACTTCCTCTGCAATTTTCTGGAAGAGTTTGAGCAGGATAGGTGTCAGCTCTTCTCTAAATTTTTGGTAGAATTCAGCTGTGAAGCCGTCTGGACCCGGGCTTTTGTTTGCTGGAAGATTTTTGATTACAGTTTCAATTTCCATGCTTGTGATGGGTCTGTTAAGATTTTCTATTTCTTCCTGGTCGAGTTTTGGAAAGTTGTACTTTTCTAAGAATTTGTCCATTTCTTCCACGTTGTCCATTTTATTTGCATATAATTGTTGATAGTAGTCTCTTATGATCCTTTGTATTTCTGTGTTGTCTGTTGTGATCTCTCCATTTTCATTTCTAATTTTGTTGATTTGATTTTTCTCCCTTTGTTTCTTGATGAGTCTGGCTAATGGTTTGTCAATTTTATTTATCCTTTCAAAGAACAAGCTTTTGGTTTTGTTGATTTTTGCTATGGTCTCTTTTGTTTCTTTTGCATTTATTTCTGCTCTAATTTTTAAGATCTCTTTCCTTCTACTAACCCTGGGGTTCTTCATTTCTTCCTTTTCTAGTTGCTTTAGGTGTAGAGTTAGGTTATTTATTTGACTTTTTTCTTGTTTCTTGAGGTATGCCTGTATTGCTATGAACTTTCCCCTTAGGACTGCTTTTACCGTGTCCCACAGGTTTTGGGTTGTTGTGTTTTCATTTTCATTCGTTTCTATGCAAATTTTGATTTCTTTTCTGATTTCTTCTGTGATTTGTTGGTTATTCAGCAGCGTGTTGTTCAGCCTCCATATGTTGGAATTTTTAATAGTTTTTCTCCTGTAATTGAGATCTAATCTTACTGCATTGTGGTCAGAAAAGATGCTTGGAATGATTTCTATTTTTTTGAATTTACCAAGGCTAGCTTTATGGCCCAGGATGTGATCTATCCTGGAGAAGGTTCCATGTGCGCTTGAGAAAAAGGTGAAATTCATTGTTTTGGGATGAAATGTCCTATAGATATCAATTAGGTCTAACTGGTCTATTGTATCGTTTAAAGTTTGTGTTTCCTTGTTAATTTTCTGTTTAGTTGATCTATCCATAGGTGTAAGTGGGGTATTAAAGTCTCCCACTATTATTGTGTTATTGTTAATTTCTCCTTTCATACTTGTTAGCATTTGTCTTACGTACTGTGGTGCTCCCGTGTTGGGTGCATATATATTTATAATTGTTATATCTTCTTCTTGGATTGACCCTTTGATCATTATGTAGTGACCTTCTTTGTCTCTTTTCACAGCCTTTGTTTTAAAGTCTATTTTATCTGATATGAGTATTGCTACTCCTGCTTTCTTTTGGTCCCTATTTGCATGGAAAATCTTTTTCCAGCCCTTCACTTTCAGTCTGTATGTGTCCCCTGTTTTGAGGTGGGTCTCTTGTAGACAACATATGTAATGGTCTTGTTTTTGTATCCATTCAGCCAGTCTTTGTCTTTTGGTTGGGGCATTCAACCCATTTATGGTTAAGGTAATTACTGATAAGTATGATCCCGTTGCCATTTACTTTATTGTTTTGGGTTCGAGTTTATACACCGTTTTTCTGTTTCTTGTCTAGAGAATATCCTTTAGTATTTGTTGGAGAGCTGGTTTGGTGGTGCAGAATTCTCTCAGCTTTTGCTTGTCTGAAAAGCTTTTGATTTCTCCTTCATACTTGAATGAGATCCTTGCTGGGTACAATAATCTGGGCTGTAGGTTATTTTCTTTCATCATTTTAAGTATGTCTTGCCATTCCCTCCTGGCTTGAAGAGTTTCTATTGAAAGATCAGCTGTTATCCTTATGGGAATTCCCTTGTGTGTTATTTGTTGTTTTTCCCTTGCTGCTTTTAATATTTGTTCTTTGTGTTTGATCTTTGCTAATTTGATTAATATGTGTCTTGGGGTGTTCTCCTTGGGTTTATCCTGTTTTGGACTCTGTGGGTTTCTTGGACTTGGGTGATTATTTCCTTCCCCATTTTAGGGAAGTTTTCCACTATTATCTCCTCAAGTATTTTCTCATGGTCTTTCTTTTTGTCTTCTTCTTCTGGAACCCCTATTATTTGAATGTTGTAGTGTTTAATATTGTCCTGGAGGTCTCTGAGATTGTCCTCATTTCTTTTAATTCATTTTTCTTTTATCCCCTCTGATTCATTTATTTCTACCATTCTATCTTCTAATTCACTAATCCTATCTTCTGCCTCTGTTATTCTACTATTTGTTGCCTCCAGAGTGTTTTTAATTTCATTTATTGCGTTATTCATTATATATTGACTCTTTTTTATTTCTTCTAGGTCCTTGTTAAACCTTTCTTGCATCTTCTCAATCCTTGTCTCCAGGCTATTTATCTGTGATTCCATTTTAGTTTCAAGATTTTGGATCAATTTCACTATCATTATTTGGAATTCTTTATCAGGTAGATTCCCTCTCTCTTCCTCTTTTGTTTGGTTTGGTGGGCATTTATCCTGTTCCTTTATCTGCTGGGTATTCCTCTGTCTCTTCATCTTGTTTAAATTGCTGAGTTTGGGGTGTCCTTTATGTATTCTGGCAGTTTGTGGAGTTCTCTTTATTGTGGCGTTTCCTCATTGTGTGTGGGTTTGTACAGGTGGCTTGTCAAGGTTTCCTGGTTAGGGAAGCTTGTGTCGGTGTTCTGGTGTGTGGAGCTATATTTCTTCTCTCTGGAGTGCAATGAAATGTCAGTAATGGGTTATGAGATGTCTATGGTTTTGGGGTGACTTTGGGCAGCCTGTATCTTGAAGCTCAGGGCTGTGTTCCTTTGTTGCTGGAGAATTTGCTTGGTATGTCTTGCCCTGGAACTTATTGGCCCTTGTGTGGTGCTTGGTTTCAGTGTCTGTATGGAGGCATTTGATGAGCTCCTGTCAATGAATGTTCCTTGGAGTCAGGAGTTCCCTGGAGTCAGGGTTTGGACTTAAGTCTCCTGCTTCGGGTTATCTGTCTTATTTTTACAGTAGTTTCAAAACTTCTCCTTCTATACAGCACCATTGATAAAACATCTACATTAAAGATGAAAAGTTTCTCTATGATGAGGGTCACTCAGAGAGGTTCACAGGGTTACATGGAGAAGAGAAGAGGGAGGAAGGAGTTAGAGGTGACCCAAATGAGATGAGGTGAATCACTAATGGAGAGAGTGGGCTAGCCAGTAGTCACTTCCTTATGTGCACTCCACAACTGGACCACTCAGAGATGTTCACGGAGTTATACAGAGAAGAGAAGGAGGAGGAAGGTGACAGAGGTGGCCAGAAGGATAAAAGGGGGGAATGAAAAGGAGGGAGACAGATCCAGCCAGTAATCAGTTCCCTAAGTGTTCTCCACCATCTGGAATACACAGAAATTCACAGAGTTGGGTAGAGTAGAGGGGTTAGGGAGGAGATGCAGGCGACCTGGTGGAGAAAAAGGAGAGTCTAAAGGGAGAGAGAGCAGTCAAGCCAGTGTTCTTGCTCCCTAGTGAAAAATGGGTCCTGAAGATTGGGTTCTTAAAGGTACAAAATTGGTAACAAATACATAAAAGCAAAAATTAAAAATCTAGAGTAGAGTTTGGAATTTCAAAAATACAATGTTAAAAAAAAGAAGAAGAAGAAAAATAAAGAGAGAAAAGAGACAAACAAAAACAAACAATGTCACAAAAATTATAAAGAAAATACAGGTACAAAATTGATATTATTCAGATATACAATGTTATATAGAAGAAGAAGAGAAAGAAACAGAGAAGAAGAAAAAAAGAAGTCACAGAAATTATATTAAAAAAAAAAAACTATAGGTACAAAATTGATAACAAATACCAAAAAGTGCAAATTAAAAATCTAGAGTAGAGTTTGGAATTTCAAAAATACAATGTTAAAGAAAAGAAAAAAAAAAAAAAAGGTCAAAAAATTATAAAATATATATATATGAAGTTTGCTGAAGAAGAAAAAAATAGGGTCTTTTTTTTTTTGCAAAGTAATAGGTTATAAAAGTGAAAATTAAAGGAACAATAGAGGACTTAAAATTTTTTTTTAATTAAAAAAAAAAGAAAGAATGATCGTAAAAATAATAAAAATATATCTAGGACTTTCTTGGTGTTGTTGTGGGTTCAGTTCATTTTTGGCTAGATCCTTGGTCAGACTTATATTTCTCAAGATCTATAGGACCCTTCCTATGTAGTCCGTAGTAACCACAGGGTTTTGGTCTATTGCCTGTAGCTTCCAAGGCGTTTCCCTCTGTTATATCTTCTTCTGTTTGCTAGTCTCTTCAGTATCTGGTTTCCGCCCTGACACAAAGGGGACGGTGGAGGACACTTTTTTTTTTTTTTTTAGGCTTACTTGTTCAGTCGCGCTGTGGGGAGGGAGGGAGGAATGCTGCAAACAAATAACAATGGCGTGGGCTCGCAGTGCCTCAGCCACCCTGGGTCTGCCCCCGCTCACGGCGCATGTAGCCACCCTGCCCACACTGCTCGGGCTCTAGGTTGTTCCGCTGGGAACAATCCGAGGCCGGCCCTGGGTTGCATGCACCTCCCAGGTCCAAGCCGCTCAGGTTCAGGCACTCGGGTAGTCCTCAGAGGCGCAGGCTCAGTTGGGCCTGCGTTTTGTGCTCTTCCCAGGTCCAAGCAGCTCAGGTGATGAGGTGTTTGGCGAGCGCCAAAGCTGCGACTTAACGCCTCCCCGCCACTCGGTTATCTGGGTGTAAAACCAGCACACCTTCTCAGGCAGATGTTGACCGTCCAGACCCCCAAGGAGTTTTAGTTAGCAAAGAAGCCTGCTTACAGTTTTATAGATAATGTCTCTCTGGGGCTGCGATTGCCCCCTTCCAGCTCTGGCTGCCTGTCACCGGAGGGGGAAGGTCTGCAGCCGGCTATCTCTG
This sequence comes from Bos indicus, assembly GCF_029378745.1. Classification (NCBI taxonomy): domain Eukaryota; kingdom Metazoa; phylum Chordata; class Mammalia; order Artiodactyla; family Bovidae; genus Bos; species Bos indicus. Next base: position 74,266,504 of record NC_091789.1, read on the forward strand.
TTCAGTCCTTTGTTCCGTGCGCGGGCCTGGCGGTCTTAGGTTAGGACTGGCTTTTGGCGTGGTAGATATCCCACAGTCTGGTTTGCTAGCCCAAATTATTTCGCTCAGATAGCGCTCAGGGTATTCAGGCCAGATTCTTACTCTCAGCGATGCAGCCCGCGCTGCGCCTCCCTGCCCAGCCCCCGCTTGCTAATGGCGGATGCAGGCGTCTGTGCTGCTTCTCCGCTGGGGGAGTTACCGTAGGGCTCGCAATCTGCGAGTTTTAATTGTTTATTTATTTTTTCTCCCTGTTATGTTGCCCTCTGTGCTTCCAAAGCTCGGCACAGATTCGGCAGTGAGAAGGTTTCCTGGTGTTTGGAAACTTCTCTCTTTTTAAGATTCCCTTCCCGGGACGGAGCTCCGTCCCTCCCTCTTTTGTCTCTCTCTTTTTTTTTTTTTTTTTTTTGTCTTTAATATTTTTTCCTACCTCCTTTTGAAGAGTTGGGTTGCTTTTCTGGGTGCCTGATGTCCTCTGCTGGCATTCAGAAGTTGTTTTGTGGAATTTACTCGACGTTTAAATGCTCTTTTGATGAATTTGTGGGGGAGAAAGTGTTCTCCCCGTCCTACTCCTCCGCCATCTTCGATCAGTGCATTTTCTTTTTTTTACCAGGGAAGACCCAGGATATTTGTTAAACATGGTAGTTCCCAAATGACATCTCAGACTTTCTGGATCCTAGTCTCCAAGGAAGATACCTGGGAAGCTCTATGTTCAATGAGCACCCATTTATAGTTCTTAATACACAACTTGTCAACTTATGTCTAAGCAGCTGCATCTGACACCCAAGACAAGGACACCAAGCTGATCCAAGTGCCCAGTAAGCATCCTCTATTTCTGAGTTGATCTGGCCTGATTTCTGAGTTGATCTGGCCTGATTTCTGAGTTGATCTGACACACAAAAAATAGTCCACCTACTGAGTTCTTTCCTCTACCTTATTCAGAAGCAGGAATCTTTTGTCATCAATTTATGTTCAAACTTTGATTCTAAATTCTTTCCTCATTTTGAAATCCTCTAGGATTTTAAACATGTAGCAAGTCACCAGGTAATATAGCTAGGTAAGCTGATTCCAACATAAGGATTGCTTTCTTAAGGAAGCAAACAAAATTATATACTAGAATCAAGGCTTAAATTGGCGCAAAATTTCATAGGATCTCAATTTTAAATCCCCACATCTTTATTCTCACCCCAATTAGGTATAAGAATGAGAATTGAGAAATGTACTTTCAATGTTTGATATAAGGATAGTGAATGAAGATTTCTTTGCTACTTACTTTCAGGCAAACTAACACCAAAGAGAGTAGATCTTAGAGTCAAATGAACACAGGTACTGACTATGGCTTCTGTTTCCTTCATGTTTTTGAGCACATACACCCTAGTCAAGATGAAATGAGACCAGAGGGAAATCAGAAGAAACGCAATTTCTAGTCATCTTGCTGAATTGGCAGCAAGTTCCAAAAATGTGAACCTTCTGGGAAAATAGTAGCAATAGATCTGATCTTCTTCAGAACACCTCCCCAAAGCAGGCACTATCAGAGGGTCCTATTATACTCACAAGATTATTGTATGTAGGTAGGCTAAGAAGGTAAAGCTAGAGCTTTCCAGGTGGCTCAGTAATAAAGGATTTGATTGCCGATGCAGGTTCGATCCCTGCTTGGAGAAGATCCCCTGGAGGAGGAAATGGCAACTCACTCCAGTTTTCTTGCCTAGATAATCCCATGGAGCCTGGTGGGCTAGCAAAGAGTCAGACCTGACTGAGGGATTGAACACGCATGCATGTAAGAAGGTAAAGCTACATGCCAAAATAAACAAATAAGACTCAGAAAGCTTTATTAAACTTTTTTTTTCACTTTTTTATTTTTTATTTTTTTTATTTTTTGCAACACCTGATTAATTTAATAAATTCTACAAGATAAAACATAATTTCAATTTGCAAAATCCATACTGTGCATATGTGTGTATACATATGTGTGCAGATTTTGTATATATGCTATTGGATCAGATCAGTTACTCAGTTGTGTCCAACTCTTTGCGACCCCATGAATCACAGCACGCCAGGCCTCCCTGTCCATCACCAACTCCCAGAGTTCACTCAGACTCACGTCCAGCAATTCGGTGATGCCATCCAGCCATCTCATCCTCTTTTGTCCCCCTCTCCTCCTGCCCTCAATCCCTCCCAGCATCAGAGTCCTTTCCAATGAGTCAACTCTTCGCATGAGGTGGCCAAAGTATTGGAGTTTCAGCTTTAGCATCAGTCCTTCCAAAGAACACCCAGGGCTGATTTCCTTTAGAATGGACTGATTGGATCTCCTTGCAGTCCAAGGGACTCTCAAGAGTCTTCTCCAACACCACACTTCAAAAGCATCAATTCTTCGGCACTAAGCCTTCTTCACAGTCCAACTCTCACATCCATACATGACCACAGGAAAAACATAGACTTGACTAGACGGACCTTTATTTTTTTTTTTTTTCAGCACTTTATTTATTTATTTTTTTTTATTTGATAAATTTAACGCCTTTTATTGCGATACCTCATTTTACTGTGCTTTGCTTTAGTGAACTTTATAGATACATGTTTTTTTTTTTTTTTCCTTGTTCATTTTCTGTTTAGTTGATCTATCCATAAGTGTGAGTGGGGTATTAAAGTCTCCCACTATTATTGTGTTATTGTTAATTTCTCCTTTCATACTTGTTAGGATTTGTCTTACATACTGCGGTGCTCCCATGTTGGGTGGATATATATTTATAATTGTTATATCTTCTTCTTGGATTGATCCTTTGATCATTATGTAGTGACCTTCTTTGTCTCTTTTCACAGCCTTTGTTTTAAAGTCTAATTTATCTGATACGAGTATTGTGACTCCTGCTTTCTTTTGGTCCCAATTTGCATGGAAAATCTTTTTCCAGCCCTTCACTTTCAGTCTGTATGTGTCCCCTGTTTTGAGGTGGGTCTCTTGTAGACAACATATGTAGGGGTCTTGTTTTTGTATCCATTCAGCCAGTCTTTGTCTTTTGGTTGGGGCATTCAACCCATTTACGTTTAAGGTAATTACTAATAAGTATGATCCCGTTGCCATTTACTTTATTGTTTTGGGTTCGAAGGAGAAACACCCCAAGACACATATTAATCAAATTAACAAAGATCAAACACAAAGAACAAATATTAAAAGCAGCAAGGGAAAAACAACAAATAACACACAAGGGAATTCCCATAAGGATAACAGCTGATCTTTCAATAGAAACTCTTCAAGCCAGGAGGGAATGGCAAGACATACTTAAAATGATGAAAGAAAATAACCTACAGCCCAGATTATTGTACCCAGCAAGGATCTCATTCAAGTATGAATGAGAAATCAAAAGCTTTTCAGACAAGCAAAAGCTGAGAGAATTCTGCACCACCAAACCAGCTCTCCAACAAATACTAAAGAATATTCTCTAGACAGGAAACACAAAAATGGTGTATAAACTCGAACCCAAAACAGTGCATTTTCTTTGCAATACTCTATTAGCCTTTGCCCTGCTTCATTCCGTATTCCGAGGCCAAATTTGCCTGTTAGTCTAGGTGTTTCTTGACTTCCTACTTTTGCAGTCCAGTCCCCTATAATGAAAAGGACATCGTTTTTGGGTGTTAGTTCTAAAAGGTCTTGTAGGTCTTCATAGAACCATTCAACTTCAGCTTCTTCAGTGTTACTGGTTGGGGCATATACTTGGATTGCTGTGATATTGAATGGTTTGCCTTGGAAACGAACAGAGATCATTCTGTCGTTTTTGAGATTGCATCCAAGTACTGCATTTCAGACTCTTTTGTTGACCATGATGGCTATTCCATTTCTTCTAAGGGATTCCTGCCCACAGTAGTAAATAATAATGGTCATGTGAGTTAAGTTCACCCATTCCCGTCCGTTTCAGTTCACTGATTCCTAGAATGCCAACGTTCCCTCTTGCCATCTCCTGTTTGACCACTTCCAATTTGCCTTGATTTATGGACCTGACATTCCAGATTCCTATGGAATATTGCTCTTTACAGCATCGGACCTTGCTTCTATCACCAGTCACATCCACAACTAGGTAATGTTTTTGCTTTGGCTCCATCCTTTCATTCTTTCTGGAGTTATTTCTCCATTGATCATCAGCATATTGGGCACCTACTGACCTGGGGAGTTCCTCTTTCAGTATCCTATTATTTTGCCTTTTCATACTGTTCATGGGGTTCTCAAGACAAGAATACTGAAGTGGTTTGCCATTCTATTCTCCAGTGGACCACATTCTGTCAGACCTCTCCACCATGACCTGCCCATCTTGGGTGGCCCCACAGGCATGGCTTAGTTTCACTGAGTTAGACAACGCTGTGGTCCTAGTGTGATTAGATTGACTAGTTTTCTGTGAGTATGGTTTCAGTGTGTCTGCCCTCTGATGCCCTCTTGCAACACCTACTGTCTTACTTGGGTTTCTCTTACCTTGGACAAGAAGTATCTCCTCACTGCTGCCCCTCCTGACCTTGAATGTGGAATAGCTCCTCTAGGCCCTCCTGTGCCTGCGCAGCCACTGCTCCTTGGAGGTGGAGTTGCTCCTCCTGGCCATAGCCCCTGGCCTCAGGCGGAGGGTAGCTCCTCCCAGCCGAGGCCCCTGACCTCGGACGTGGGGTAGCTCCTCTCGGCCGCACTATGTGCGCCGTTGCAGCTGCCCGTGCTCATTAACAATCATGAATTTGGTGGCCTTGGTAATTTATTCTAACAGCTAATGTGAAGAAATATTTTCAAAGAGTACCTTTAATGAATGAGAATAAAAGACAACGTCATATAGCAGTTTTATCTACCTCTAATGGAGCAAACTCTGTTTTTCTTTTTTTAATCACATTATACTGCTGGAGAGAGTTGAAAAGGAAGATGATAGGGACATATTTGTTTGATGGTAAAAGATTTCTCTCACCTATCCATTCCTTAGAATAAAGATCTTTTGAATATTGCTCTTTTAAGCAATATTCATTGTCACTAAATAGTCCTATAAAAAGGATAAAACCATTTTTAAGCCTAGTTATTTGGGGATATTTAAGAGAAAGTAGATATGGTGCAAATATACAGAATCTTTTAAAAAATATTTGAATGAAACATTTCAGTAATAATAGATAATAGCACATCTCCAATTCAGTGTCAGCTGCTTCTAATCCTTTTTAGAAATACATATAATATAAATTATAAATAAATAAAATAAAATTTCAATGTCAGACTCCAGCTGTCCTCTGTCCCACATAAATTCAAGTGCTTAAAACTGAAAATTAACTTGACCTACATTTATACTAGGGAAACTGAAATGCCAAGCATGTTTTCGATTAGTAAATTCTTTACTCTCCCCAAGCCCTTAATGTTTGGTATAATCTAAGTTTTAGCACAAACTTACATTGACATAGGACACTGGTTTATCATAAATTAATATATATTAAATGTTTATATTATAGTAGGTGCTGTCAATTGGGTCCACAGTCCAAATTAATTACTCATGTTAATATTTTTAGCTTCTAAGTGTTGTATGATTAAAGACATTCAACATTCTAATTATTGATAGAAGGGACATTGCCAGTTGGCTGGAGTCCCAGAATATCTGAACTGAGGTGGAAGGATATATTTATGCCCAGGTACAGAGACAGTTCTGAAGTAGGAATGCCAGGAATTTAAGGAAGAAAGAGTAAGTGAAAATCTTAGGAGAAAATAGATAAAAAAGGAATAATTTAGCCTATTTTTTTTAATTTGATGTCTGAGGAATATGTAAAAGCTAGGATTTATAGAGGGTAAAGTCTCATTAAGTTTTTCTTCTGCATTCTCTTCACCTTGCCCAAGAGAAAGAGTTGACCTAAAGAGTTGCATTGTTGTTGTTGTTACAGCAAGCGTAAAACTTTCTGCACACCCAGAGAGTAAGGGTTAAGATAAGGTCACCTGTCCTGGATACTTCTTCCCTTACTCCATTCCTTCTCCCTTCCCATGTATTGAATTGCTGTATATTCCAGCTCCACTACTGTTTCTTCCCAGTCACATGTGTTTTTCCAGGCTGTACTCCATGCGGAACACACTTATAGACAGTATCCACTTTGAGGCACAAGGAGTTCTAGAAGGACACATCATAGAGTGTCTGGCAGTAGGTCCAACTTCAGTTTAATTCTGTACTGTTGCCTTCCATTCTTTGAACATCATTGGAGACTCCTCAAGAATCAGGTAAGAACATCTAGAAACAAGGCTCTAGGTTTTATAGGCTGTGACTAAGGGGCAGAGGTTTGGAAAATGTTAAATGTCTTAGTGTCATGACTATGCAGATCTACTGAATAAGTTTATCATGTTTGAGAGTTTCCCTAAGGAACTCATACAAGTCAAAGAAGTCTGCTTTTGCGGGTGGGTGTGGGGGATTGAGGAGGTGGGATAAGATTGGGATTCCAAACAATTTTGACAAACTAAAGTGAGTAAAAAATGAACAAGAAAAAGTCTATTAAAGGCAAACTCACTTAGGAGGAATACTGGCTTACAGAAATGAGTGCAAGATAGTTCTTGACTGGTTATGTGTAAGTATAGGAAATAATTGCCTTGGGACTGTGGGAGTTATAGGTCAGAAACACTAATAATAAAATGTCATAGGATTGAAAATGATGAACATTATATCTTATATAGATATGTTGTTGTTGCTTAGTCTCTAAGTCATGTCTCACTCTTTTGCAATCCCATGAATTATAGACCATCAGGCTTCTCTGTCCATGAGATTTCTCAGGCAAGCATAATGGAGTGGGTTGTCATTTCTTTCTCCAGGGGATCTTCCTGACCCAGGGATTGAACCCCCATCTCCCACACTGGCAGGTGGATTCTTTACCACTGAGCCACCAGGGAAGCCCTATATAGGTATAGAGATATATTAACAGCATGAGAGGGCCGAGATGTAATCTTCTTTGTGTATTAGTTAGATTTTTATTATGTCTTCTATATGGAATAATTATTGTTTAAGTGTGCATGGCTTATATGGAGTATTCAGAGAAGGACAAGGATAAGCTATACAAAATGATTCCTTTGAAAGATTTAGATAATTGCCCCTGTGAAAGAAGCCTAAGAGAATGGAAGGGTTATTTTAACCACGTCTTCAAGTATTAGGAAAGTATCATATAAGGAGTGAAAAGGCAGCTGTTCAATGTATCCACTCAAGTCAGACCAGAGAAGATAAGTTTTAATTATAGTGGAGAAATTCAGAAGGTTGTTTTTATTTAATAACACTTCTCACTCTATAGCATGGAAAAAGTAGATTTATTTAGAAGTAAAGATAAATTAGAAGAATGTCCCTTTTGAGATTTCTCTGCATAGAGGAAACAGCTAACTTTATGAAATTACTGTATTGTAGATTGGCCATATGGCAAAGTGGATCTATTTAGTAGATGTTTGGAAAGCCTTTTAAGAAATAGAAGTCTGTGAAATAAGGTTCATTTACCTTGGTGTCAACAGTTCAAAGGAGAAAATTAGATTTCTAAATATCCATTTTGTTTCTCATTATAATTTTGATAGCATTTGTCCTCGGGGTGTTTTTTTAAACAGTTTCATAGACTTTAAGATTTCCCAGACTCTTTTACATTTCTAAATACTTAACACTACCCTTTTTTTTTTTCCAGTTCTTAATGTGCCTACATAGTTGTCATCTGTTTATCCTAGACTGAGTGTTCTAACAACATAAACATGATATGTGTGAAAATATTTCTATTTAATCATTACATTTCTGGTTATCAGATTATTCTAAATCTTACTTAGTTTTATAACTCTAGAATTTGTCTCTATGTCCAAAGTAGGTATTTGTGGCAGTTGCTAAAATCAAGTGGGCTACTAAACTGCCCTTCAACTCATTATATATTCTGTATTGGCATAAATTTTCTTAATGTAAACAACATACTGTTTCCAAATCGGGAAAGGAGTATGTCAAGGCTGTATAGTGTCACCCTGCTTATTTAACTTATATGCAGAGTACATCATGCAAAATGCTGGGTTGGATGAAGCACAAGCTGGAATCAGGATTAATGGAGAAATATCAATAACCTTACATAAGCAGATGACACCACCCTTATGGCAGAAAGTGAAGAAAAACTAAAGAGCCTCTTGTTGAAAGTGAAAGAGCAGAGTGAAGAAGTTGGCTTAAAACTCAACATTCAGAAAACTAAGATTATGGCATCTGGTCCCATCACTTCATGGCAAATAGATGGGGAAGCAATAGAAACAGTGACAGACTTTATTTTTGGGAGCTCTAAAATCACTGCAGATGGTGACTGCAGCCATGAAATTAAAAGACGCTGGCTCCTTGTAAGAAAAGCTATAACCAACCTAGACAGCTTATGAAAAACAGACACATTACTTTGCCAACAAAGGTCCATATAGTCAAAGCTATGGTTTTCCAGTAGTCATGTATGGATGTGAGAGTTGAACTTTAAAGAAAGCTGAGTGCCGAAGAATTGATGCTTTTGAACTGTGGTGTTGGAGAGGATTTTTGAGAGTCCCTTGGACTGCAAAGAGATCCAACCAATCCATCCTAAAAGAAATCAGTCCTGGATATTCATTGGAAGGACTGATGCTGAAGCTGAAACTCCAGTACTTTGGTCACCTGATGCAAAGAACCAACTCACTGGAAAAGACCCTGATGCTGGGAAAGATTGAAGATGAGAGGAGAAGGGGACAACAGAGGATGAGATGCTTGGATTGGCATCACTGACAGGATGGACATGAGTTATAGTAGGCTCCAGGAATTGATGATGGACAGAGAAGCCTGGCATGCTGCAGTCCATGGGGTTGCAAAGAGTCAGACATGACTGAAAGACTGAACTGAACTGAAACTCATTTCAAGAGACAAAATGAGAAATTGAAGAAAAGTGTGAATTTTTAGTGTTCTGACTCACTGAGTATATATGACTGTGCACTGGTAGGCATACTAAAGGTATACTTATTTTTCTTTAGTCCAATTTCACCATGGCTATATCTAAATGCACCAAGGCTTGAAAACCAAACTACTGGTAATTTCAGGCAATTAGCTACTCGTTTGGACTTAGATACTCAACATCAGCTTATGACTAATTATTTTCACTGACATTTTCAGTGGAAATTTCACTCAATTAGTTGTTTCACGCAAAGTGAAGTGAAGAATTGGCACAGTTATCCATGTGATTTAAATAAAAAGGTGACTTGTTTGACCTCAATTATAGTACCAGAATATTTTAAGAAAAATGTGAGTTTTGTTTGAAAACTGGTTAGGATGTTGCTGTTAAACATTTAGAAATGTAAAATTTGTGGAGAAACTGCCTAAATCCTCAACTTCTGTGTGGTGTATGTATGTCTGAATGTAAACTGCAATAATGCTAATTAATACAATGCAAAGTATACTGATTCCCAATAAGAAAGGCTTTGTTTAAAGACAAATAACAATTCTAAATTATCCTTGTGAAAATAAGCTTATTAAAAAAGGAGAAAAGGTGACAGATTCTAAGCTGTCTATAGTTACTGATGTGGTATTCTACCAAAAATATGTAATAATGACAAGTCATATAACACACAGCATACTCACAAGTGGGTAAAAAGAGTGGTAGCTGGATAATTGAAGGGTCTTTTCTCCAATTTTCTCCAACTACAAACATGCATCATTACTTCAGTGAGCTGTAGTATAGCAACAATAGTCACTTATTGCTGAACAGTGGTTTAAAAAACTAGAAAATGCAACACAATTAATTTAAAATCATTACTTAAAAAAAAAAAAAAAAAACAGACATAGAGAATAAACTTACCATTGGCGAAGGGGACGATGGGGAGAAGAGATAGTTAAGGAGTTTGGGGTTGACATGCATACTCTACTGTATTTTAAGTGGATTACCAACAAGGTCCTACTGAATAGCACAAAGAACTCTGCTCAATGCTATGTGGCAGTCCGGATGGGAGGGAAGTTTGGGGAAGAATGGATACATGCATATGGATGGCTGACTCCCTTTGCTAACTACAAGCATTGTTAATTGGCTATACTCCAAAATAAAATAAGAAATTTTAAAAAAAGGAATAGGAAAGCAAATCAGCTCTGATAATATGACTATGGAATAATAAGTGGTTATTATTCCATAACAAAAAAGAGGAGTCATCATAGAAGACAGAGTTTTCTTAGCTCTAAAAGTTAAGACAGATCTAAAAGGTACATCGAGAGAGAAGATAAAATGATATATAGTAAAGCCTAAACTTATTTTATAGCCTTTCAGTCACAATCTGAAATGGATTATCCTGTTGAGTGTTTGATCTGAGCACTCTGGCATAAAATTTTTTTAATTGGAGTATAATTGCTTTCCAATGTTGTGTTAGTTTCTGCTGTGCAACTAAGTGAATCAGCAATATGTATGGCATAAACATTTATAGTATGTTGCTCCCTGAAGAAATCTGTAATCTCCAGTTGTCTGGAATTTTTCAGAAGTCAATCAAACACACCTTTCATTAGTTTTATTCTTGGAGATGACCATTCATCCTTTAGTAAATAATTTATGTCAGTTGAGTGCTAAATATTGCTAATTTCCACCATTTAACTACTTGGATAATTATATGTAGATGAAAGAAGAGGAAAAAGGTAAAACAAGTGGTCTACTGAAAGAAAATTGCCAACTTGATAGAGTGAATACAATGGACATGTGCAGAAGTGACTGCATTGTAAATCCATACTTTTCAGAAACATTATGTATCATGCATACCAAAGCATGCAAATAGAGAAATATAAATTCTCCTTTTCCTTCACACAAATAAATTTTATTCAGTTCCCCCAAAGAAACAGGGTTTCTCATGCTTCAGGACTTTTGTATGTGCTGTTTCCTTTGCTTAGAATATGCTTATCTTCACTAATCTTCCCCTTTCCCTGCTCTCCCTCCCTTCCATCCTCAGGACACACACTCAAGTCCCCATTTTCCCTTAAAGACTAGTTTTTTCTTTTGGAAATTATCCAAACATTTCTATCACTCAGCCTGTCTCCTAGTTGCCACAACACTGAGTATTGTCATCTTTCCTGTGCTCCTAAATTACATTTTACCTACAATTGTAAGATTTATAATGCAGATATACTTTTATTTATTCACTCTCCAGTATTCTTCTCCTACTAGACCATTTCATTTTAAGAAACTTTTTACTATAGAAGTGGGCCAGGCAGTAATTAATAAATGTGTTGTTTATATGGAAATTGAGATGTTTTGTATAAACTAGCTGTTCAAATTTCATTAATTTCTTGTGATTTCTTATTATAAATAAATATTAACTTTGGCACCTAAGTAAAATAAAATATTTTTAGGTTTACAGGAAAGTTATGAAGTGAGTACAGAGAATTCCTATATATCCTGCACCCTGCACCAATCTCTCCTATTGTTAACATTTTACATTAATAGGTACATTTGTCACAACTGATATTGATACATAATTACTAACTAGGAGAGATTAGCTCTGATAGAAATTAGGTCTGGAGGGAATAAATAGTAAAAGAATCTTCTGTAGCAATAAGGTTTTATCTAGAGAAATGGGCAGGAAGTGAAAGTAAAGGAATTTAGGGTAGAGTTTGGCAGAGATATCTTTGATTGACTTAAGTTTTTGTAGAAAGAGTAGCTTATCCTGGACCAAATGCTACAATGGAGGGACTTTCCAAATGGATTCATTGTACTGACAGAAGTTTGTAACCAAATATTTCTGGCAACAAGGTGCTTAAGGCCTTTTCTTGATTCACTATGGACAGAGTGAGCTTTAAAGACTGCCACCCCTTGGGAACAAGAGTCTATGACTTCTTTAGAACAGGAGTTCCTACCTACCCTCTACCCTCAGAAAAAAAAAATAATGTTTTAGGGAAAAAAAAATTCTAGGCTAGAAAGGTGTTGAAGGACCTGGGTATTGTTACTCTCTAATTTGTCCTTTGGGGTCAAGCCAGTCTCCTTGCAGCACTGTATTTGACCATGATACTGACAACTCAGGCTCAATGGGGAGAAGAGTTGGCAATGTGAAGGATAGTGAATAGTATTGGCAATAGTGAAGGACAGAGGAGCCTGGTGAGCTGCAGTCCATGGGGTCACAAAGAGTGTGTCCACTTTGGACACACCTTAGTGATTAAGCAACAACAATTGTCAATGTTTTATATTGTGATATTTTGCTTATGTTTTTCTTTCTACAAATTATCTATATTTTATTCATTTAGTTCTAAGACAGACTAAAGCAGGGAACAATCATAAATATTTTAGCTATAAACAAATTCTTACAATGATTGAAAAAGAAAACTTGCCAGAACATGTGTCAGTGATGATACACAGTTCATTTCTTTTTTTTAAATTTTATTTTATTTTTAAACTTTACATAATTGTATTAGTTTTGCCAAATATCAAAATGAATCCATCACAGGTATACATGTGCTCCCCATCCTGAACCCTCCTCCCTCCTCCCTCCCCACACCATCGCTCTGGGTCGTCCCAGTGCACTAGCTCCAAGCATCCAGTATCGTGCATTGAACCTGGACTGGCATCTCGTTTCATACATGATATTTTACATGTTTCAATGCCATTCTCCCAAATCTTCCCACCCTTTCCCTCTCCCACAGAGTCCATAAGACTGTTCCATACATCAGTGTCTCTTGCTGTCTCGTACACAGGGTTATTGTTATCATCTTTCTAAATTCCATATATATGCGTTAGTATACTGTATTGGTGTTTTTCCTTCTGGCTTACTTCACTCTGTATAATAGGCTTCAGTTTCATCCACCTCATTAGAACTGATTCAAATGAATTCTTTTTAGTGGCTGAGTAATACTCCATTGTGTATATGTACCACAGCTTTCTTATCCATTCATCTGCTGATGGACATCTAGGTTGCTTCCATGTCCTGGCTATTATAAACAGTGCTGCGATGAACATTGGAGTACACGTGTCTCTTTCCCTTCTGGTTTCCTCCGTGTGTATGCCCAGCAGTGGGATTGCTGGATCAAAAGGCAGTTCTATTTCCAGTTTTTTAAGGAATCTCCACACTGTTCTCCATAGTGGCTGTACTAGTTTGCATTCCCACCAACAGTGTAAGAGGGTTCCCTTTTCTCCACACCCTCTCCAATATTTATTATTTGTAGACTTTTGGATCACAGCCATTCTGACTGGTGTGAAATGGTACCTCATAGTGGTCTTGATTTGCATTTCTCTGATAATGAGTGATGTTGAGCATCTTTTCATGTGTTTGTTAGCCATCTGTATGTCTTCTTTGGAGAAATGTCTATTTAGTTCTTTGGCCCATTTTTTGATTGGGTCATTTATTTTTCTGGAGTTGAGCTGTAGGAGTTGCTTGTATATTTTTGAGATTAGTTGTTTGTCAGTTGCTTCATTTGCTATTATTTTCTCCCATTCTGAAGGCTGTCTTTTCACTTTGCTGATAGTTTCCTTTGATGTGCAGAAGCTTTTAAGGTTAATTAGGTCCCATTTGTTTATTTTTGCTTTTATTTCCGATATTCTGGGAGGTGGGTCATAGAGGATCCTGCTGTGATGTATGTCAGAGAGTGTTTTGCCTATGTTCTCCTCTAGGAGTTTTATAGTTTCTGGTCTTATGTTTAGATCTTTAATCCATTTTGAGTTTATTTTTGTGTATGGTGTTAGAAAGTGTTCTAGTTTCATTCTTTTACAAGTGGTTGACCAGATTTCCCAGCACCACTTGTTAAAGAGATTGTCTTTAATCTATTGTATATTCTTGCCTCCTTTGTCAAAGATAAGGTGCCCATATGTGCGTGGATTTATCTCTGGGCTTTCTATTTTGTTCCATTGATCTATATTTCTGTCTTTGTGCCAGTACCATACTGTCTGGATAACTGTGGCTTTGTAGTACAGCCTGAAGTCAGGTAGGTTGATTCCTCCAGTTCCATTCTTCTTTCTCAAGATCGCTTTGGCTATTCGAGGTTTTTTGTATTTCCATACAAACTGTGAAATTATTTGTTCTAGCTCTGTGAAGAATACTGTTGGTAGCTTGATAGGGATTGCATTGAATCTATAAATTGCTTTGGGTAGTATACTCATTTTCACTATATTGATTCTTCCAATCCATGAACATGGTATATTTCTCCATCTATTAGTGTCCTCTTTGAGTTCATTTCTATAATTGTTATAAGGTCAGGTTGATTAAATATTTTCTGGAAGCTTGACTTTTATCTCTGAAAACAAGATTGGATCGTTTGTCATAAAGAAAGAATATTTCTTAATCAAGATCTTTGTTCAAGTAAATGGGATCTACCATATATAATTGATTTAACTCTAATTTATCCATTAGGCATGTTAATAAAAATGCAAATTATTTTTAGAAGTACAAGTAGAAAAGTAAAAGTAATTTGCTTTTACAATTGCAAGCATGTTAGCTTGTCATCTAGATGGGTGTGCTTCTGATAAAAGTTTTAGTGCTAATTCTAATCAAGTTGAGATCAATAGTGCATTGTTCTTTTTCTATAATTCAGATGAAACAAATTAGTTACATTAATTCAGGCCTGAGTACATGGATAGCTATATCAGAGTAAGACAGTTAGGACTGAAAAGTATTATTTGAAGAGGTAACATGAATTCAAGGACCACCAAATGAATTCTAAAGACTCCACTCACCTGTCTAGTCATTTATGTAGAATTTACCAAAGTAGTAACTGCCTGAAATCTCTGTAGTAGAACAGAGATTCAGTGTGCTAGAAAGAAAACATACTATTGGTGGGTAAATAGACTCAGAATGCCCTTTGCCATCAGCAGATGGTAGCCATGGGTGGGCCAATATGAAGATCTAATAATCTGTGAAGAAAGCTGAGCGCCGAAGAATTGATGCTTTTGAGCTGTGGTGTTGGAGAAGACTCTTGCGAGTCTCTTGGACTGCAAGGAGATCCAACCAGTCCATTCTGAAGGAGATCAGCCCTGGGATTTCTTTGGAAGGAATGATGCTAAAGCTGAAACTCCAGTACTTTGGCCTCCTCATGCGAAGAGTTGATTCATTGGAAAAGACTCTGATAATGAGAGGGATTAGGGGCAAGAGGAGAAGGGGACGACAGAGGATGAGATGGCTGGATGGCATCACTGACTCGATGGATGTGAGTCTGAGTGAACTCCGGGAGTTGGTGATGGACAGGGAGGTCTGGCGTGCTGCGATTCATGGGGTCGCAAAGAGTCGGACACGACTGAGTGACTGAACTGAAATGAACTGAACTGAACTGAATAATCTGATGACTCCTGCTTATTTGCTGATGTCTGTCTGAAAATTTTTCCTGACTATATGTACTGTACTGACTCTCATGTAACTGGAGCTCAGTATTGCAAGATGAGTGATTTAACAGAGGTTTTATGATAGTCATTACATTTTCAGGAACTTGAAGAGTATGGCCCCAAACTGGATTTTCTTTTATTAAGAAAATTTTTAAAGAGTAGTGTTAGGTTTATAACAATATTGAGAGGTAGGTACAGATTCCCATATATCCCCTGCCCCCACACATACATAGCCTTTGCCATTACAAAACATCACTCACCAGAATGGTACCTGCTTTTTTTTGTTTGTTTTTTTTTTTAACCAAGGATAAACCTACATTGACACATCATAATCACCCAAAGCCCATAGTTTACTGTAGATTTCTCTCTTAGTGCTGTACATTCTATAGGTTTGAAAAATATGTAACATATATCCATCATGATAATATAATCATAGAGTATTTTCTCTGCCTGAAAAAATTATCTATACCCAAAATTATTTCTCCTTTTACATAAATTATTATCTATGTTTTACATAGCTTGGCTACTACCAGTTCTCCACATCAATGACTAAAGGAGACATGTATTCAGAATTCACAATGCTATCTTATCCAGGCAATATAAATCATTATCATAGATCATGTGTATAATTGGAATATTTCCAAATGTGACTTGATATTACATGAATCACTTCTGTTGAAATCGGGAGTATTTTCAGGAGATGTGATTCATTTTTTTTTTCAAATTCCTTATATTAAAAGCATTCTTGTTGGTCAGCAAGGGAATATTATTTCTATCAACATAATAAAACTGGAAATTGGATTATTTAACGTAAAATATGTTCTAAATAATTCTTTACCCATTTTATAAAACATATTCAGATGTTCTACACCTCATGTTTTTTATTGTATTTTTGCATGTAAAACAGATAACTAATGAGAACCTACTGCATAAAACAGGGAACTCTACTCAATGCTCTGTGGTGACCTAAATTGGAAAGAAATCCAAAAAAGAGGGAATATATGTATAGTAGAGCTGATTCATTTTGTTTTGCAGAAGAAACTAATACAACATTGTAAAACAACTATACTCCAATAAAATTAATTTTAAAAAAAGATATGGTAATAGGCAGTCTATATCTTCAGTCTGTGTTATACTCTGTTGTGAGGAGAATAGCAATCAAAACATTTGATTATCACTGTATATGTCAGAATGGGTACTCAAATGAAAGCATGATAGACCACATGTCATGGTAACTGGAGAGGTGAGTAACTAGAGTCTGACATGCCCAGTGGGATGGCTACTTTGTTATAAGTTTAGTTGCAGATACTAAAAATACACACTGAAAGGCAGGTGGGGGTGTTTAGGCATAGTGGCAGCTAAGAGTTGGTAATCAAAGTATTAATGGGGAAGTAGAAGGCAATGGCACCCCACTCCAGTACTCTTGCCTGGAAAATCCCATGGACGGAGGAGCCTGGTGGGCTGCAGTCCATGGGGTCGCTGGGGGTTGGACACGACTGAGCGACTTCACTTTCACTTTTCACTTTCATGCACTGGAGAAGGAAATGACAACCCACTCCAGTGTTCTTGCCTGGAGAATCCCAGGGACGGGGAGCCTGGTGGGCTGCCGTCTATGGGGTCGCACAGAGTCCTCCACGACTGAAGCGACTTAGCAGCAGCAGCAGCAGTAAGTGCTATGCTATCCTAAGTCACTTTAGTCGTGTCTGACTCTGTGTGACCCCATAGATGGGCTCACCCACCAGGGTCCCCCGTCCCTGGGATTCTCCAGGCAAGAACACTGGATCGGGTTACCATTTCCTTCTCCAATGCATGAAAGTGAAAAGTGAAAGTGAAGTCACTCAGTCGTGTCCGACTCTTAGCGACCCAGTGGACTGCAGCCTACCAGGCTCCTCGGTCCATGGAATTTTCCAGGCAAGAGTACTGGAGTGGAGTGCCATTGCCCTCTCCGAGTGGTAAGTGAGTGTTCCCCAAATCAGGTGAAGGCCTAAGAGAAGGGCTGGAGGGCAGGAGATCAGGGAAGACATAAGAAATGTGTGAGAAGGTAGCAAAAGGTTATAGGACTGGCCCTGGTGAGATGGGAATGAAGTAGTAAGGAGAGAATGCAAAGGAGAGAGAAAGGGTGGATTCTTGAGGGAAGAGAATGGAAAAAGGGTGTGGAGACAGTGCAAACGGGTCAGGAATCCTGAACATAGAATAGGGGGAGAAGGAAGTGGGAAGGCAGAAATGGAAAGTGGATGAGAAAGGAAGTTGAAGGAGATGGGGTTTTGTGGAGGCAATCAGCTCATTATTACAAATTTTGTTTTCCAAGCAAATAGTATGGATGACATCTGTGGGTAATTTAGCTTCTGTTAATTGAATTATTTATTTAATTCCTATTTCTTTGCTCCAATGATTATAAACAATGTGGCTCTTCAAATTGTTTAGGGGAATAAGCAGAGTAAATATATTAATTATGTAAATAAAGTATTAATAACTAATTACAACTCTTTCACTACTAATCTGCCTTCCAAAAATGAGGTATAACTAAGATTAAGCAATTGGATAATTAACAATGGCATGTAGCCACCTGGTTGGGAGGGACATTAGTTACTGGTATTATGGCTATGTCTTCAAAGAAGTTTAAAGTGATGCTCCTTTTTCTGAAGTACTTCTGTCTTGAATATATGATAATGTGAAAATGTGCACAGGCTTAAATGGTCATCAGTTCAGTCTCTCAGTCGTGTCTGACTCTGCGATGCCAGGTCTCCCTGTCCATCACCAACTCCCAGAGTTTACTCAAACTCATGTCCATTGAGTCGGTGATGCCATCCAACTATCTCATCCTCTGTTGTCCCCTTCTCCACCTGCATTCAATCTTTCCAGCATCAGGGTCTTTTCCAGTGAGTTGGTTCTTTGCTTCAGGTGGCCAAAGTATTGGAGTTTCAGCTTCAGCATCAGTCCTTCCAATGAGTATTCAGGATTGATTTCCTTTAGGATGGACTGGTTGGATCTTCTTGCAGTCCAAGGGACTCTCAAGAGTCTTCTCCAGCACCACATTTCAAAAGAATCAATTCTCTGATAAGAAACTATGCTGCTGCTGCTAAGTCACTTCAGTCGTGTTCGACTCTGTGTGATCCCATAGACGGCAGCCCATCAGGCTCACCCGTCCCTGGGATTCTCCAGGCAAGAATACTGGAGTGGATTGCCATTTCCTTCTCCAATGCATGAAAGTGAAAAGTGAAAGTGAAGTCGCTCAGTCGTTTCCGACTCTTAGCGACCTCATGGACTGCAGCCTACCAGGCTCCTCCGTCCATGGGATTTTCCAGGCAAGAGTACTGGAGTGGGGTGCCATTGCCTTCTCTGGATAAGAAACTATAAAAGGCAGTATATAAAAGGTAGCATTAAGTTTCACTTTAAGTAAACATTTCCAACATCAATATTTATTAAATCTCTACATATAGCACATTTATTTCTGTGATATTAAATATGAATGTATGTTTTAAAGAAACTGTCTTTCCCAAACATACATTCTTAACCATATATATCTCAATTTCCAAAAGAAATGAATCTAAGGGCATTCAAATAATGATTTATATTTCTCTTTTAAAATGTTAACTGAAAGTGAGTAAAACATATTTTTGAAAGGTAAGTCATTTCTCTGCCATTTAATAAAGCAATTTAAGCTCCACCATGGCCACATTTAAAGAAACACATATAAAATTTTAAATATCTAAATTTGAATGTGCTCCTTTCTGAGGGTATCCATAAAAATTTATTTAGGTGAAACAGTTCATCCTAGGGTGTAGCACATCAGAGCTATTCCTCTGGGCCTCCCATTTTAGGATGCTGTGCACCCTATTGTAGGGAATATGTTGCTTGAACTGCACAAATACTCTGGAAGGACAGTGACTCAGTATGTTGCTGCTGCTGCTGCTAAGTCGCTTCAGTCGTGTCCAACTCTTTGCGACCCCAGAGATGGCAGCTCACCAGGCTCACCTGGGATTCTCCAGGCAAGAACACTGGAGTGGGTTGTCATTTCCTTCTCCAATGCATGAAAATGAAAAGTGAAAGTGAAGTCGCTCAGTGGTGTCTGACTCTTAGCGACCCCATGGACTGCAGCCTACCAGGCTCCTCCGCCCATGGGATTTTCCAGGCAAGAGTACTTGAGTGGGGTGCCATTGCCTTCTCCACTCAGTATGTTAGTGGGAGGGAAAAATCAGGTGACAGAACAGGCTATTGCTAAAAAGGATTTGAGTGTTCTTATATAATTAGAACATAAACACCCACACTGATAACCAAGGTAACAAGGCTAGTTTGGTCATAAAATTTCCTGCCCTTTAAATACTTTCCTTGGGCCTCAAAATGCCCTTTCCCAAAATCCACTCTGTAATTCCTTACACATTCCTCAACTCTCTTTAAATTACCCTCTACAACTGTTCATATTTTGCGTGTATACTTGTGTGTATTTCCTTTTCTGGCCCATTCAATGCCTTTTTTAAAAGTCAGGTTTATTGAAGAATACTTCTTATACAATAAAACACTATTTTAGGGTAGAGTTTTACATTGTGATAAACACAGATAAACATATAATCAAAAATACAGAACTTTTCATCACATGCCAAAACATCTGCTTTTGAACAAAATCCTTTCTTTCACCTCCAGCCCCTGCAACTGCTAATCTGTGTTCTATCCCTACAGTTAGCCTTTTCCAAACTGTAACACAAATAGTATGAGTATGAAGACTTTAAGCCTGTTTTTTCTTAACTTGAAATAAAGTATTTGCAATTCATTCATGTTGTTGCAGGTACCAGTGGTTCCTTCATTTTTACTACTGAGTAACATTCCTTTCAGTATACCACAGTCTGTTTACCCATTTTCCAGTTAAAGGGCATTTTGGTGGTTTCCAGTTTGGGGAGATTATAATCAAAGCTGCTGTAACACTCATATGCAAGTTATTATGTGGACATATACTTTAATTTCCTTGGCTAAATATAGGATTAAGGTGTTAGGTTATTTGATAATTAAGTATTTCACTTTATAGGTAACAACCAAACTGTTTTCTTAAATGACTATGAAATTTTGCATTTCAATTATCAAAGTTTCAGTCACTGAATGTTCTCTTTAGCATTTGGTATTGTCAGGTCTTCCTTGTTTTTTCTTTTTTTGTCATTCTAATACGAGTTGTCTTAGTCCACTGGGACTGCTACAACAAAATACCATAGATTGAGAGGCTTAAACAATAAACATTTATTTAACACAGTTCTCAGTTCAGTTCAGTCACTCAGCCGTGTCGACTCTTTGTGACCCCATGGACCACAGCAGGCCAGGCTTCCCTGTCCATCACCAACTCCCAAAGCTTACTCATAGTCACGTCCATTGAGTCAGTGATACCATGAAACCATCTCATCCACTGTCGTCCCCTGTTCCTCTGGCCTTCAATCTTTCCCAGCATCGAGATCTTTTCCAATGAGTCAGTTCTTTGCATCAGGTGGCCAAAGTATTGGAGTTTCAGCATCAACATCAGTCCTTCCAATGAACATTCAGAACTGATTTCCTTTAAGATGGACTAGCTGGATCTCCTTGCAGTCCAAGGGACTCTCAGGAGCCTTCTCCAACACCACAGTTCAAAAGCATCAATTCTTCAGTGCTCAACTTTCTTTATAGTCCAACTCTCACATCCATACAGGACTATGGGAAAAACCGTAGCCTTGACTAGACAGACCTTTGTTGGCAAAGTAATGTCTCTGCTTTTCAATATGCTATCTACGTTGGTCACAACTTTTCTTCCAAGGAGTAAGCATCTTTTAAGTTCATGGCTGTAGTCACCATCTGCAGTGATTTTGGAGCCCCCCAAAATAAAGTTTTACACTGTTTCCACTGTTTCTGCATCTATTTCCCATGAAGTGATGGGACCAGATACCATGATCTTCGTTTTCTGAATGTTGAGCTTTAAGCCAACTTTTTCACTTTCCTCGTTCACTTTCATCATGAGGCTCTTTAGTTCCTCTTCACTTTCTGCCATAAGGGTGGTGTTATCTGCATATCTGAGGTTATTGATATTTCTCCCAGCAATCTTGATTCCAGCTTGTGCTTCTTGCAGCCCAGTGTTTCTCATGATGTACTCTGCACATAATTTAAATAAGCAGGGTGACAATATACAGCCTTGACGTACTCCTTTTCCTATTTGGCACCAGTCTGTTGTTCCATATCCAGTTCTAACTGTTGCTTCCTGATTTGCATATAGGTTTCTCAAGAGGCAGGTCATGTGGTCTGGTATTCCCATCTCTTGAAGAATTTTCCACAGTTTATTGTGATCCACACAGTCAAAGGCTTTGGCATAGTCAATGAAGCAGAAAGAGATGTTTTCCTGGAACTCTCTTGCTTTTTTGATGACCCAGCGGATGTTGGCATTTTGATCTCTAGTTCCTCTGCTTTTTCTAAAACCAGCTTGAACATCTGGAAGTTCACAATTCACGTATTGCTGAAGCCTGGCTTGGAGAATTTTGAGCATTACTTTACTAGCATGAGAGATGAGTGCAATTGCGTGGTAGTTTGAGCACTCTTTGGCCATTGCCTTTCTTTGGGATTGGAATGAAAACTGACCTTTTCCAGTCCTGTGGCCACTGCTGAGTTTTCCAAATTTGCTGGCATATTGAGTGCAGCACTTTCACAGCATCATTTTTCAGGATTTTAAATAGCTCAACTGGAATTCCATCACCTCCACTAGCTTTGTTCGTAGTGATGCTTTCTCAGGCCCTCTTGACTTCACATTCCAGGATGTCTGGCTCTACATGAGTGATCACACCATCATGATTATCTTGGTCATGAAGATATTTTTTGTACAGTTCTCCTGTGTATTTCTGCCACCTCTTCTTAATATCTTCTGCTTCTGTTAGGTCCATACCATTTCTGCCTTTTATCGAGCTCATCTTTGCGTGAAATGTTCCCTTGGCATCTCTAATTTTCTTGATGAGATCTCTAGTCTTTCCCATTCTGTTGTTTACCTCTGTTTCTTTGCATTGATCGCTCAAGAAGGCTTTCTTATCTCTTCTTGCTATTCTTTGGAACTCTGCATTCAGATGCTTCTATCTTTCCTTTTCTCCTTTGCTTTTTGCTTATCTTCTCTTCACAGCTATTTGTAAGGCCTCTTCAGACAGCCATTTGGCTTTTTTGCATTTATTTTTCATGGGGATGGTCTTGATCCCTGTCTCCTGTACAATATCACGATCCTCTGTCCATAGTTCATCAGGCACTCTATCTATCAGATCTAGGCCCTTAAATCTATTTCTCACTTCCACTCTATAATCATAAGGGATTTGATTTAGGTCATACCTGAATGGTCTAGTGGTTTTCCCTACTTTCTTCAATTTAAGTCTGAATTTAGCAATAAGGAGTTCATGGTCTGAGCCACAGTCAGCTCCTGGTCTTGTTTTTGCTGACTGTATAGAGCTTCTCCATGTTTGGCTGCAAAGAATATAATCAATCTGATTTCGGTGTTGACCATCTGGTGATGTCCATGTGTAGAGTCTTCTCTTTTGTTGTTGGAAAAGGGTGTTTCCTATGATCAGTGCATTTTCTTGGCAAAACTCTATTAGCCTTTGCCCTGCTTCATTCCATATTCCAAGGCCAAATTTGCCTCTTACTTCAGGTGTTTATTGACTTCCTACTTTTGCATTCCAGTTCCCTGTAATGAAAAGGACATCTTTTTTGGGTGTTAGTTCTAAAAGGTCTTGTAGGTCTTCATAGAACCTTTGAACTTCAGCTTCTTCAGCGTTACTGTTTGGTGCATAGATTTGGATTACTGTGATATTGAATAATTTGCGTTGGAAATGAACAGAGATCATTCTGTCGTTTTTGGGATTGCATCCAAGTACCTCATTTTGGACTCTTTTGTTGACCATGATGGCTACTCCATTTCTTCTAAGGGATTCCTGCCCGCAGTAGTAGATATAATGGTCATGTGAGTTAAATTCACCCATTCCAGTCCATTTTAGTTCGCTGATTCCTAGAATGTCGATGTTTACTCTTGCCATCTCCTGTTTGACCACTTCCAGTTTGCCTTGATTCATGCACCTAACATTCCAGGTTTCTATGCAATATTGCTCTTACGCCATTGGACCTTGCTTCTATCACCAGCCACATCCACAACTAGGTATTGTTTTTGCTTTGACTCCATCCCTTCATTCTTTCTGGAGTTATTTCTCCACTGATCTCCAGTAGCATATTGGGCACCTACCAGCCTGGGGAGTTCCTCTTTCAGTATCCTATCATTTTGCGTTTTCATACTGTTCATTGCATTCAGAAGGCAAGAATACTGAAGTGGTTTGCCATTCCCAGAGTCCCTCTTACATGGAAACTAATTCCTTTCATGAAGGCTCCACCCTCATAACCTGATTACTTCCAAAGGCCCCTATCTCCTAATACCATCACATTAGTGTTATGGTTTCACAACATGAAAGTTAGGAAAAAACAAACATTCAGTCCCTATATGTGTTCACTAGCATCATATTGTGGTTTTCATTTCCTAATGTCTAATGGTATTTAGTTGGAGAAGGAAATGGCAACCCACTCCAGTGTTCTTGCCTGGAGAATCCCAGGGATGGAGGAGCCTGGTGGGCTGCCATCTATGGGGTCGCACAGAGTCAGACACGACTAAAGTGACTTAGAAAGCAAGCAATGGTATTTAGTAGTTTCCCATATACTTTTTTTTCATCAGTGTAGGTGAGGTTTGGTTTGGTGAGGTTTCTGTTCAAATCATTTTTACTTTAAAAATTATTTTTCTTTTTATTATTGGGTTTTGAAATTTTCTTGTGTATTCTAGATACAAATCCTTTGTAAGATGTATGATTTGCCAATATTTATCCCACTCTGTCTCTTCATTATTTTAATAGTGTTTTACAAGACATTTTTAAAATTTGATGAAGTCCAAATTTGTATTTTATGGATCATGCTTTTAGTGTCAAATCTAAGAAACATTTGCCTTTAAAAAGTCACAAAAATTTTCTTCTTTTTATACTCTTTATTCTAGAAATTTTATAGCTTATGATTTACCTTATGGTCCATATTGAGCTACTCTTTGTATATACTACAAGGAGTGTATCAAAGTTCATTTTCTTCCACATGGATATCCAAAGTTTACCCTGCCTGTTATTGAAAAGTCTCTTCTTCCTGTCCTGAATTGCTTTTCCTACTTTGTAACAAAGTCAGTTGATTATGTATATATGGTTCTATTTCTGAGTCTGTATTGTGTTCCATTGATCTGTCTCTAATAATATTACTCTCTTTTTTACTGTATTTTTATAAGTCTTGAAGTCTGATACTGTACTTCTTTTAATTCTTGTTTTTAAGAGTTGTTTTGGCTATTATAGGTCCTTTGCTTTTCTGTATCAATTGTAGAATCAACTGACAAATTTCTATAAAAATCATGCTGGTATTCTCTTTGGAATTGCATTGAATCAATGGATTATATTGGGTAGAACTAATATGTTAATAATACTGAGTCTTTGAATCTGAATCCAAATGCAGTCCATCTCTCCACTTGTATTGGTTTTCTTTGATTATTTCATCAGTGATTTGTAGTTTCATTACACAAAATTTGAACATATTTTATTAGGTTTAAATCTGTGTTTTCATTATTTTATGCTATTAAAAATGCTACAATTTATTTAATATTAATTTCCAATTCTTTGTTGCTAGTATTTACACATAAAAACTATTTTTTTCATATTGACCTTGTACCTTGTAACCTCATTAAACTCACTTATTAATTCTAGTAGATTTTTAATATATATTTTTGTGTTTTTTTACAGGCAGATACTCATGTTTTCTATGAATAGAGTTTTACTTTTTCCTTTCAAACCTATATACCTTTTAATCATTTTTCACCTCATATTGAATTGGCTGGAAGTGCCAGTGTAATATCAAATAGCAATGGTGAGAATGGACATTCTTAACTTTCTTGTCCTTGATCATTTTTTTAAAAAATAGGGTAACATTGGTTTATAACATTATACAAGTTTCAGGTATACAGCATTATATTTCTACTTCAGTGTACATTGCAGTGTGCTCACACACACACAATTTTAGCTCCCATTCAACACCATATATTTGACCACCTTTACAAGTTTTACCCTCCTCTCCACCCCTTCCTCTGTGGTAACCGCTACTCTAGTCTATTTTTATTTTGTTTAATTTTTTTTTTTTTGGTCACACTGTGTGGCATGTAGAATCCTAGTTCCTCAACCAGGGATCAGTCCCACGCCCACTGCATTGGAAGCATGGGGTCTTAACAATTGGACTGCCAGGGAAAGTCCCACTACTACTGTATTCTAAATGTCTACAAGTTTGGTTTTGTTTGTTCACTTATTTTGTTTTAGTTTTTGTCTTTTATATTCCATATACAAGTGAGATCATATGATGTTTGTCTTTCTCCATCTGACTTATTTCATTTATTTCACTCATAAAATATCTGGTCCTTTGTGTCTGGCTTCTTTAGCATAATGTTTTCAAGTTTCATCCATGTTGCAGGGTGTTGCAGTATTCCATTCCTGTTGTGGCTGAATATTCCACTGAATCTTGAGTGAGCTTTTGTTTTTTGTTTCTTGCAAGTGAAATCTTATGATATTTGTCTTTTTCCATCTGACTTAATTTCACCTTTACTAAAGGTTCATCCTTGTTGTCACAAATAGCAGGATTTCATCTTCATGGCTGAGTAGTATTCCATTGTGTGTGCATGTGTGAAGCTTATATCTTTATCCATTCATCTGTTGATAGGCACTTAGGTTGTTTCCATATATTGGCTATTGTGAATAATGCTGATAATCTTGGTCCTGATCTTAGGGGGAAAGTATTTGCCATTTTATCATTGAGTATGATGTGTGTTGTATGTTTTTCATAGATGTCCTTATTCAGTTTGTGTAAATTTCTTTCTATTCTTAATTTGCTGAGAGTTTTTATCATGAATGGATGTCAGGTTTTGTCAAATGATTTGTCTGCATCATTGAAACAATGATATGATTTTTTTTCTTATTTAGTTTCTTAATTTGTTAAATGATATTGATTGCTATTCTGATATTGTATTAACCTTCCATTTTCATGAGAAATATCTTTTGGCCATAATGCCTTTTAGTTTTTAATTATTTGTGAACTCTGCTCATATTTTGGAGAATATACTTGTGTCTATGTAAAGTATACTGGTCTGTATTTTTATTTTCTTGTAGTTTATCTTTTTGATATCAGGTTATTATTGGAATTAAAAGTAACTAGATATGTGTTTTCTCCTTTTATTTTCTGGAAGAACTTGTGTAGAGTTGGTAGAGTTGGTATTATTTACTAATTAAATATGTGTTAGAATTCACCACTCAAGCTACCTGGGCCTAATTTTTTTGTTTGAAAGTTTTACACTATGAATTCAATTACTATAAGAAAAACAGGTCTATATTCATGCTATCTATTGATTTTTACTGATACGTAATTCACATACTATAAAATTCACCCTTTTGAAGTGCAGAATTTAGCATATATATATTTGAGATTGTATCACTAAAACAATTTTGTGATTTCAGCATATTTTCATCACCCCCAAAAGAAACCTGGTACTCATTAGTAGTCACTCCTCGTTTTCCCCTCACCCCAGCCTCTGGAAACTACTAATCTACTTTCTCTAGCTTAATGAATTTACCAACTTTGGATATTTATATAAAAGTAATCATACAATATCTGGCCCTTTGTGTCTAGCTTCTTTTATTTAGCATAATGTTTTAAGGTTCATCCATGTTGTAGTATATTTCAGTATTCCATTCCTTTTATGGATGAATAATATTCCACTGAATCTTGAGTGAACTTTTGTTGTTTGTGTCTTTTAAGAAACTGGTCACGTCTAAGACAGTCTTGTAAATTAACTATACTCCAGGAAAATTTAAAAAATTAAAAAGAACTGGTCACTTTTATCTATTGGACTTACTGGGATAAACTTGTTTTTAATATCCTTTATTATGCATTTCATATCTGTAGGATTTGTAGCAATAGCTCTTCAATTTTGATATCTATAGTTCTTGCCTTCTAACTTTTTTTCTTGATTGGTGAAGACAGTAACTAATAAATTTGATTCATCTTTTCTAGAAGTACAGATTTTGGTTCTGTTGATTTTCCTTATTGTTTTCTGTCTTCAATGTCATTGATTTCTCTATCTTATTTTTATTATTTCCTTCTTTCTGCTTGCTTTGAGTTGTGTTTGTTCTTCTTTTACTACTATAAAGGAAGAAATTTAGGTTATTGATTTGAGAAGTTTCTTCTTTTCTAATATAAGCATTTAATGCTATCAATTCTAAGTACTAACCTAATTTTGAGGGGGACAAGAACATTCATACCACAGTAATGTTGAATATTTTATTCTTTTGAAAAATAGAAATTTTTAAAGAGTACTTTTAGGTTTACAGCAAAATTGGGAGGGGAATACAGATATTTCTCATATATCTCCTGCCTGTATATGCACAGCTTCACACACTATCAACATCTCACAACAGATGTATTTGTTACAACTGATGGACCTACTTTGAAACATCATTATCACTAAAGTCCATAGTTTACGTTAGAGTTCACTCTTGGCATTGTACATTATACGGATTTTGACAAATATGTGATGGCCTGTATCCACTATCATAGTATCATACAGAATAGTTTCACTGCTTTAAAAATCCTCTGTGCTCCACCTTTTGATCCTTACCTCTTCACTAACTCTTGATAACCATTGTTCTTTTTATGGTCTCCATAGATTTGCCTTTTCCATCATGTCATATAATTGAAACCGTATAGTATATAACCTCTTCAGACTGACTCCTTTTGCTTAGTAATATATATTTGAGGTTCTTCCATATATTTAACAGTTTGATAGCTTATTTCTTTTTAGCATTGAATAATATATTATCTGGGCTTCCCTGGTAGCTCAGACAGTAAAGTGTCTGCCTACAATGCAGGAGACCCAGGTTCAATCCCTGGGTCGGGAAGATCCCCTGGAGAAGGAAATGGCAACCCACTCCAGCACTCTTGCCTGGAAAATCCCATGGACCGAGGAGCCTGGTAGGCTGCAGTCAATGGGGTCACAAAGAGTCAGACATGACTGAGCAATGGATATACCACAGTTTATGTATCCACTCACATACTGAAGGACATCTTGATTGTTTCCAAGTTTTGGCAGTTATTAAAAAGCTGCTATAAACATTCATGTGCAGATTTTTGTTTAAACATAAGTTCTCAGTTCCTTGGAGTAAATACCAAGGAGAACAATTTCTGGATCATATGTGAAGAGAATGTTAAGTTTTAAGAAACTGGTAAACTGTCTTCCAAAGTAGCTGTACCATTTTGCCTTTTCCCCACCAGTGAATGAGGATTCCTCTTGTTCTATATCCTTGCCAGCATTTGGTGTTGTTAGTGTTGAGTAATCTTACATGTGCTTATTGGCACATATGTCCTGTTTGGTGGAGTATTTGTTCCAGTATTTATCTTATTTTTAAATTGGATTTTTTTTTTCCTGTGGAGTTTACAGAATTCCTTATATATTTTTGATCAAGATGTTTGTCAGATATGTAATTTTCAAACTTTTTCCCAAACTTGTGGCTTATGTTTTCATATCCTTAACAGAATCTTTTGCAGAAAAAATTCATTTTGATGAAATCTAATTTATCAATTTGTTATTCTATGGATCATAGCTTTGGTTTCATATTTAAGAACTCAGCACCTATGACTTGTGACCCTAAGTCACAAAGATTTTTCTTATGTTTTCTTCTAAAAGTTTTATAATTTTAAAATTTATAGTATGAACCATATTCAACTAATTTGCTTTTGCTTCTTCAAAACTTTTCATTTCGTATTGGGGTATAGTTGATTAACAATGTTGTGATAGTTTCAGGTGTAATTTGCTGTTGCTTTTTATTTGGTACATGCTATCACAGTGGTGCACTGACTCATTAGAAAAGACCCTGATGCTGGGAAAGATTGAAGGCAGGAGGAGAAGGGGACAACAGAGGATGAGATGGTTGGATGGCATCACTGACTCGATGGACATGAGATTGAGCAAGCTCCAGGAGTTGGTGATGGACAGGGAAGCCCGGCATGGTGCAGTCCATGGGGTCGCAGAGTCAGACATATGCCTGCGTGACTGAACTGACTGACCAGGCTGGAGAGACAAGGGGATTTCTCTGTTGTCCTGGTGTAGCCTCAGTTTTAGACAGACCTTGTGTCCCTGAATTATCAGAGCAGAGTTTTCTCAGCAGTACTATCTGTCCTTTGCATGGCAGCTAAATTTTGCCTTGTATCTTCAGTGGGCTTTTCAAGGAAAGTTTTCTGCCCCTTCTCTTTGCTATGAAGCCTCTAATTGCCTAGGTCTAGGACAGCTTTTTGCCCCTCTCCTAAGGAACAGAGGGATTTTTTTTTTTCCTTTTACCTTCCTTGGAAGCAATGGGTATTCACACATTTCCTGAGGAGCAATAGTGTATGCTGCCCCACCTCCCCCTATCAGTCAGTAGCATTTGTGAAGAATTTTTGCCTTTCTTGTAGCAATGATTTACCCTTTCTTCTAAGCCTGCAATGTTTGTTCAGAGAGGCTTTATCTGGTGTTCTGCCCTGTCACCTTTCTTTCTCATTATCACCAGATGTAAGTCTTTGGCAAGCAGCCTGAGTGAAAGCCAATTTTGCTGGTCTTTGCTGTTCCAAGCTTTATAATATCATGCTACTCCACATTTAGACTTTACAAAAATAATTTTAAAATTAGCTCAATTCTCCTTACTGCTTTATGGCACTGCATATCTTTTACCCCTGTGTTGTGCTATAGGCGAATCAGTGCTAGCATTCCATCTCTCCTTGGAAGGGTTGTCTTTGGATTTTAGGCTACTCTGTTGTCCTGTGACCTCAGCATTCTGGTGTGTTCAAGAAAAGTTATGATTTTGTTGTTTATTTGCCTTTTTATAGTTGTTAGTATAGAAAAGGACATTTTATCTTTTCTGCATCCTGAGCTGAAGTGGAATTCTGGGCAATAGCTGTTTAAAATCAATTTGTTTAGGGACTTTCCTGGTGGTTCAATGGCTAAGACTCCATACTCTGAAGGCAGGGGGCCTGGGTTCAATCCCTGGTCAGGGAACTAGATCCAACATGTCATAGCCAGGAGTTTGCAAGCTGCAGCTAAAGATTCCATATGGCAAAATGAATATTGAAGATCCCTCGTGCTCCAACTAAGACTTAATGCAGCCAAATAAATAAATATTTTTAAAAAATCGATTTGTTAAAAGAATGTTTAGGGAGAGGTCATACAGGATATAGGAGTCTCCTTGTGTATAGGCATAGTAATCTATTTTAGTTCTAAGATGTATTGCTATGTTAATGTTTTTCTTTTTTTTAATTTTTAAAAGTGTTCCAAACCTCCCCTGACTTAAGTTATAGTATTTACATTTTTAGTAAGATTTTCCTCATTGCAATGCCATTTGATAAACAACAAAGGCTTTTTGGATTCATCTTGAATAGCTATTAATTTAAATAAAGCTTTAACTTAAAATCTTTTCTTGAAATGTATTAAAATCCATAAGATAAGAAATGCCATTGTGGGACCTCTGGTTAAGGGTTGACTTTACTAAAAATTGAACTACCAAATGAACCAGTAATCCCTCTTCAGGGCATATACCCAAAGGAAATAAAATTAGTACTTCAAAGAGATATATACACTCCCATGTTCATTGCAGCATTATTTATAGTGGTCAAGATATGGAAATGACCTAAGCATCTATCAATGGATAAGTTTGGTTAAGAAAATGTAATATTTGGAAAATTATTCAATCATAAAAAATAAGGAAATCCTGCCATTTATAACAATATGGATGAATCTGAAGGACATTATGCCCAGTAGAATAAGCCAGACACAGAAAGAAAAACACTGCATGATCTCACTATATGTAAAATCTAAAAGAAAAGAAAGTTGAATACATAGAAGCTGAGGAGAGAATGGTAGTTACCAAGGGCAAAGAGGAGAAGGAAATGAGGAAATGCTGGTCAAAGAGTACAAAGTTACAGTTATGTAGGATGAATAGCTCTGGAGATTATCTACAACATGATGATTCTAGTTAATAATACTGTATTTAATACTGGAAATTTGCTAAGATAATAGATTTCAGGTCTTCTTATCATATATTGAAAATGGTAACTGTGAGAGGATATGTTAATTACCTTGACTGTAGTAAACCTTGCACTATGTATATTGAATCATCATATAGTACATTCTAAGCATATACAGTTTTTTTAAAAAAAGCTTTAATCTTGATTTAATTAAAAGTCCAATGAAATATACTAGATCATACTTAAAGACGTAGAAAGCAAAGAAGTTAGGTAGAAGCTGTGTTGCCAAGAATTAGCCTTCAATTAAAATAAAAAAAAAGAACTTTTCATCGCTTATATAGAATGTATTTTCTAGCAGAATGCTAAAGTTATAAGATTATTTTATACTACATTCATGTTGAAAATCTCTTGAACTAGATTTCAGGTCAATTCAATAAATAATTTAAGAGGTAAATGAACTCTGAATTAGTAAGTGCAGAAGGAAAATAATGAAAGTAATTCTTTGCTTTAGAATGGAAAGCCAATTCTTGGTTTTAAAAGTCCTCTTTTGTCTAAATATGTCAGGATCCTGACATAGCCTACTAGGGATTATAGATATCTCTGATAGTGGTTCTGAATGTTACTAGTGAAATTAAAATATTCTGCTTCCTAGTGTCCAGGGGCTCAAATCTGCATAAATGTTTGTGCTTCTTGAACATTCAGAATTCTAACAAGAAAAGTGTTGAAAGCCTTAGTTGCTCAGTTGTGCTTGACTTTTTTTGTTTTTTATTTTATTTTATTTTTAAACTTTACATCATTGTATTAGTTTTGCCAAATATCAAAATGAATCCGCCACAGGTATACATGTGTTCCCCATCCTGAACCCTCCTCCCTCCTCCCTCCCCATACCATCCCTCTGGGTGATCCCAGTGCACTAGCCCCAAGCATCCAGTATCGTGCATCGAATCTGGATTGGCAACTCGTTTCTTACATGATATTTTACATGTTTCAATGTCATTCTCCCAAATCTTTCCACGCTCTCCCTCTCCCACAGAGTCCATAAGACTGTTCTATACATCAGTGTCTCTTTTGTTGTCTCGTACACCGTGTTATTGTTACCATCTTTCTAAATTCCATATATATGCGTTAGTATACTGTATTGGTGTTTTTCCTTCTGGCTTACTTCACTCTGTATAATAGGCTTCAGTTTCATCCACCTCATTAGAACTGATTCAAATGTATTCTTTTTAATGGTTGAGTAATACTCCATTGTGTATATGTACCATGGCTTTCTTATCCATTCATCTGCTGATGTGCATCTAGGTTGCTTCCATTTCCTGGCTATTATAAACAGTGCTGCGATGAACATTGGGGTACACGTGTCTCTTTCCCTTCTGGTTTCCCCCGTGTGTATGCCCAGCAGTGGGATTGCTGGATCATAAGGCAGTTCTATTTCCAGTTTTTTAAGGAATCTCCACACTGTTCTCCATAGTGGCTGAACTAGTTTGCATTCCCACCAACAGTGTAAGAAGGTTCCATTTTCTCCACACCCTCTCCAGCATTTATTATTTGTAGACTTTTGGATTGCAGCCATTCTGACTGGTGTGAAATGGTACCTCATAGTGGTCTTGATTTGCATTTCTCTGATAATGAGTGATATTGAGCATCTTTTCATGTGTTTGTTAGCCATCTGTATGTCTTCTTTGGAGAAATGTCTATTTAGTTCCTTGGCCCATTTTTTGATTGGGTCATTTATTTTTATGGAGTTGAGCTGTAGGAGTTACTTGTATATTTTTGAGATTAGTTGTTTGTCAGTTGCTTCATTTGCTATTATTTTCTCCCAATCTGAAGGCTGTCTTTTCACCTTGCTAATAGTTTCCTTTGATGTGCAGAAGCTTTTAAGGTTAATTAGGTCCCATTTGTTTATTTTTGCTTTTATTTCCAATATTCTGGGAGGTGGGTCATAGAGGATCCTGCTGTGATGTATGTCAGAGAGTGTTTTACCTATGTTCTCCTCTAGGAGTTTTATAGTTTCTGGTCTTATGTTTAGATCTTTAATCCATTTTGAGTTTATTTTTGTGTATGGTGTTAGAAAGTGTTCTAGTTTCATTCTTTTACAAGTGGTTGACCAGATTTCCCAGCACCACTTGTTAAAGAGATTGTCTTTAATCCACTGTGTATTCTTGCATCCTTTGTCAAAGATAAGGTGCCCATATGTGCGTGGATTTATCTCTGGGCTTTCTATTTTGTTCCATTGATCTATATTTCTGTCTTTGTGCCAGTACCATACTGTCTTGATAACTGTGGCTTTGTAGTACAGCCTGAAGTCAGGTAGGTTGATTCCTCCAGTTCCATTTTTCTTTCTCAAGATCGCTTTGGCTATTCGAGGTTTTTTGTTTTTCCATACAAATTGTGAAATTATTTGTTCTAGCTCTGTGAAGAATACCGTTGGTAGCTTGATAGGGATTGCATTGAATCTATAAGTTGCTTTGGGTAGTATACTCATTTTCACTATATTGATTCTTCCAATCCATGAACATGGTATATTTCTCCATCTATTAGTGTCCTCTTTGATTTCTTTCACCAGTGTTTTATAGTTTTCTATATATAGGTCTTTAGTTTCTTTAGGTAGATATATTCCTAAGTATTTTATTCTTTCCGTTGCCATGGTGAATGGAATTGTTTCCTTAATTTCTCTCTGTTTTCTCATTATTAGTGTATAGGAATGCAAGGGATTTCTGTGTGTTGATTTTATATCCTCCAACTTTACTATAATCATTGATTAGTTCTAGTAATTTTCTGGTGGAGTCTTTAGGGTTTTCTATGTAGAGGATCATGTCATCTGCAAATAGTGAGAGTTTTACTTCTTCTTTTCCAATTTGGATTCCTTTTATTTCTTTTTCTGCTCTGATTGCTGTGGCCAATACTTCCAAATCTCTGTTGAATAGTAATGGTGAAAGTGGGCACCCTTGTCTTGTTCCTGACTTTAGAGGAAATGCTTTCAATTTTTCACCATTGAGGATAATGTTTGCTGTGGGTTTGTCATATATAGCTTTTATTATGTTGAGGTATGTTCCTTCTATTCCTGCTTTCTGGAGAGTTTTTATCATAAATGGATGTTGAATTTTGTCAAAGGCTTTCTCTGCATCTATTGAGATAATCATATGGTTTTTGTTTTTCAATTTGTTAATGTGGTGTATTACATTGATTGATTTCTGGATATTGAAGAGTACTTGCATCCCTGGGATAAAGCCCACTTGGTCATGGTGTATGATCTTTTCAATGTGTTGTTGGATTCTGATTGCTAGAATTTTGTTAAGGATTTTTGCATCTATGTTCATCAGTGATATTGGCCTGTAGTTTTCTTTTTTTGTGGGATCTTTGTCAGGTTTTGGTATTAGGGTGATGGTGGGCTCATAGAATGAGTTTGGAAGTTTACTTCCTCTGCAATTTTTTGGAAGAGTTTGAGCAGGATAGGTGTTAGCTCTTCTGTAAATTTTTGGTAGAATTCAGCTGTGAAGCCGTCTGGACCTGAGATTTTGTTTGCTGGAAGATTTTTGATTACAGTTTCAATTTCTGTACTTGTGATGGGTCTGTTAAGATTTTCTATTTCTTCCTGGTCGAGTTTTGGAAAGTTGTACTTTTCTAAGAATTTGTCCATTTCTTCCACGTTGTCCATTTTATTTGCATATAATTGTTGATAGTAGTCTCTTATGATCCTTTGTATTTCTGTGTTGTCTGTTGTGATCTCTCCATTTTCGTTTCTAATTTTATTGATTTGATTTTTCTCCCTTTGTTTCTTGATGAGTCTGGCTAATGGTTTGTCAATTTTATTTATCCTTTCAAAGAACCAGCTTTTGGCTTTGTTGATTTTTGCTATGGTCTCTTTTGTTTCTTTTGCATTTATTTCTGTTCTAATTTTTAAGATTTCTTTCCTTCTACTAACCCTGGGGTTCTTCATTTCTTCCTTTTCTAGTTGCTTTAACAGTAGAGTTAGGTTATTTATTTGACTTTTTTCTTGTTTCTTGAGGTGTGCCTGTATTGCTATGAACTTTCCCCTTAGGACTGATTTTACCGTGTCCCACAGGTTTTGGGTTGTTGTGTTTTCATTTTCATTCATTTCTATGCAAATTTTGATTTCTTTTTTGATTTCTGCTGTGATTTGTTGGTTATTCAGCAGCGTGTTGTTCAGCCTCCATATGTTGGAATTTTTAATAGTTTTTCTCCTGTAATTGAGATCTAATCTTACTGCATTGTGGTCAGAAAAGATGCTTGGAATGATTTCTATTTTTTTGAATTTACCAAGGCTAGCTTTATGGCCCAGGATGTGATCTATCCTGGAGAAGGTTCCATGTGCGCTTGAGAAAAAGGTGAAATTCATTGTTTTGGGATGAAATGTCCTATAGATATCAATTAGGTCTAACTGGTCTATTATATCGTTTAAAGTTTGTGTTTCCTTGTTAATTTTCTGTTTAGTTGATCTATCCATAGGTGTGAGTGGGGTATTAAAGTCTCCCACTATTATTGTGTTATTGTTAATTTCTCCTTTCATACTTGTTAGCATTTGTCTTACATACTGCGGTGCTCCCGTGTTGGGTGCATATATATTTATAATTGTTATATCTTCTTCTTGGATTGATCCTTTGATCATTATGTAGTGACCTTCTTTGTCTCTTTTCACAGCCTTTGTTTTAAAGTCTATTTTATCTGATATGAATATTGCTACTCCTGCTTTCTTTTGGTCCCTATTTGCATGGAAAATCTTTTCCAGCCCTTCACTTTCAGTCTGTACGTGTCCCCTGTTTTGAGGTGGGTCTCTTGTAGACAACATATGTAGGGGTCTTGTTTTTGTATCCATTCAGCCAGTCTTTGTCTTTTGGTTGGGGCATTCAACCCTTTTACGTTTAAGGTAATTACTGATAAGTATGTTCCCGTTGCCATTTATTTTATTGTTTTGGGTTCAAATTTATACACTGTTTTTGTGTTTCCTGTCTAGAGAATATCCTTTAGTATTTGTTGGAGAGCTGGTTTGGTGGTGCAGAATTCTCTCAGCTTTTGCTTGTCTGAAAAGCTTTTGATTTCTCCTTCATACTTGAATGAGATCCTTGCTGGGTACAATAATCTGGGCTGTTTCTTTCATCATTTTAAGTATGTCTTGCCATTCCCTCCTGGCTTGAAGAGTTTCTATTGAAAGATCAGCTGTTATCCTTATGGGAATTCCCTTGTGTGTTATTTGTTGTTTTTCCCTTGCTGCTTTTAATATTTGTTCTTTGTGTTTGATCTTTGTTAATTTGATTAATATGTGTCTTGGGATGTTTTGCCTTGGGTTTATCCTGTTTTGGACTCTCTGGGTTTCTTGGACTTGGGTGATTATTTCCTTCCCCATTTTAAGGAAGTTTTCAACTATTATCTCCTCAAGTATTTTCTCATGGTCTTTCTTTTTGTCTTCTTCTTCTGGAACCCCTATGATTCGAATGTTGTAGCGTTTACTATTGTCCTGGAGGTCTCTGAGATTGTCCTCATTTCTTTTAATTCGTTTTTCTTTTATCCCCTCTGATTCATTTATTTCTACCATTCTATCTTCTAATTCACTTATCCTATCTTCTGCCTCTGTTATTCTACTATTTGTTGCCTCCAGAGTGTTTTTAATTTCATTTATTGCATTATTCATTATATATTGACTCTTTTTTATTTCTTCTAGGTCCTTGTTAAACCTTTCTTGCATCCTCTCAATCCTTGTCTCCAGGCTATTTATCTGTGATTCCATTTTGATTTCAAGATTTTGGATCAATTTCACTATCATTATTCGGAATTCTTTATCAGGTAGATTCCCTATCTCTTCCTCTTTTGTTTGGTTTGGTGGGCATTTATCCTGTTCCTTTATCTGCTGGGTATTCCTCTGTCTCTTCATCTTGTTTAAATTGCTGAGTTTGGGTGTCCTTTCTGTATTCTGGCAGGTTTCTGGAATTCTCTTTATTGTGACTTTTCCTTGCTGTGTGTGGGTTTGTACAGGTGGCTTGTCAAGGTTTCCTGGTTAGGGAAGCTTGTGTCGCTGTTCTGGTGTGTGGAGCTGTATTTCTTCTCTCTGGAGTGCAATGAAATATCCAGTAATGGGTTATGAGATGTCTATGGTTTGGGGGTGACTTTGGGCAGCCTGTATCTTGAAGCTCAGGGCTGTGTTCCTTTGTTGCTGGAGAATTTGCTTGGTATGTCTTGCCCTGGAACTTGTTGGCCCTTGTGTGGTGCTTGGTTTCAGTGTCTGTATGGAGGCATTTGATGAGCTCCTGTCAATTAATGTTCCTTGGAGTCAGGAGTTCCATGGAGTCAGGGTTTGGACTTAAGCCTACTGCTTCCAATTATTGGTCTTATTTTTACAGTAGTTTCAAAATTTCTCCTTCTATACAGCACCATTGATAAAATATCTACATTAAAGATGAAAAGTTTCTCTACTGTGAGTGTCACTCAGAGAGGTTCACAGCATTACATGGAGAAGAGAAGAGGGAAGAGGGAGTTAGACGTGGCCAAATGAGATGAGGTGGAATCAATAGAGGAGAGAGTGGGCTAGCCAGTAGTCACTTCCTTATGTGCAGTCCACAACTGGACCACTCAGAGATGTTCACGGAGTTATACAGAGAAGAGAAGGAGGAGGAAGGTGACAGAGGTGGCCAGAAGGATAAAAGAGGGGAATGAAAAGGAGGGAGGCACATCCAGCCAGTAATCAGTTCCTTAAGTGTTCTCCACCATCTGGAACACACAGAAATTCACAGAGTTGGGTAGAGTAGAGAGGGGTTAGGGAGGAGACATAGGCGACCTGGTGGAGAAAAAGGAGAGTCCAAAGGGAGAGAGAGCAGTCAAGCCAGTAATCTCGCTCCCTAGTGAAAAATGGGTCCTGAAGATTGGGTTCTTAAAGGTACAAAATTGGTAACAAATACATAAAAGCAAAAATTAAAAATCTAGAGTAGAGTTTGGAATTTCAAAAATACGATGTTAAAGAAATAAGAAGGAAAAGAAAGAGAAAAAATACGAACAAACAAAAACAAACAAGGTCGTGAAAATTATAAAGAAAATACAGGTACAAAATTGATAACTAATACCAAAAAGCAAAAATTAAAAATCTAGAGTACAGTTTGGAATTTCAAAAATACAATGTTAAAAAAAAAGAAGAAGAAAAATAAAGAGAGAAAATAAACAAACAAAAACAAACAAGGTCACAAAAATTATAAAGAAAATACAGGTACAAAATTGATATCAAATACCAAAAAGCATAAATTAAAAATCTAGAGTAGAGTTTGGAATTTCAGATATACAATGTTATATAAAAGAAGAAGAGAAAGGATCAGAGGGAAAAAAAAGTCACAGAAATTATAAAAAAAAGCTATAGGTACAAAATTGATAACATATACCAAAAAGCTAAAATTAACAATCTAGAGTAGAGTTTGGAATTTCAAAAATACAATGTTAAAGAAGAGAAGAAAAAAAAAAAAAACAAGGTCAAAAATTATAAAATATATATATATGAAGTTTGCTGAAGAAGAAAAAAAATAGGGTCTTTTTT
This sequence comes from Bos indicus, assembly GCF_029378745.1. NCBI lineage: Eukaryota > Metazoa > Chordata > Mammalia > Artiodactyla > Bovidae > Bos > Bos indicus. Next base: position 74,305,406 of record NC_091789.1, read on the forward strand.
TTTTTTTTTGCAAAGTAATAGGTTATAAAAGTGAAAATTAAAGGAACAATAGAGGACTTAAAATTTTTTTAAAAAAAATTAAAAAAAAAGAAAGAATGATCGTAAAAATAGTAAAAATATATCTAGGACTTTCTTTGGTTTTGTTGTGAGTATTGTGGGTTCAGTTCATTTTTGGCTAGTTCCTTGGTCCGTCTTATATTTCTCAAGATCTATAGCCCCCTTCCTATGTAGTCCATAGTAACCACAGGGTTTTATCTATTGCCTGTAGCTTCCGAAGCATTTCCCTCTGTTATAACGTCTTCTGTTTGCTGGTCTCTTCAGTGTCTGGTTTCCGCCCTGACACAAAGGGGACGGTGGAGGACACTTTTTTTTTTTTTTTTCTAGGCTCACTTGTTCAGTCACGCTGTGGGGAGGGAGGGAGGGAATGATGCTGCAAACAAATAACACTGGTGTGCACTCGCAGTGCCTCAGCCACACTGGGTCTGCCCCCGCTCATGGCGCATGTAGCCTCCCTGCCCACACTGCTCGGGCTCTAGGTTGTTCCGCTGGGAACAATCCGAGGCCGGCCCTGGGCTGCATGTACCTCCCAGGTCCAAGCCGCTCAGGTTCAGGCACTCGGGTAGCTCTCAGAGGCGCAGGCTCAGTTGGGCCTGCGTTTTGTGCTCTTCCCAGGTCCCAGCAGCTCAGGTGATGAGGTGTTTGGCGAGCGCCAATGCTGTGACTTATCGCCTCCCTGCCACTCGGTTATCTGGGTGTAAAACCAGCGCACCTTCTCAGGCAGATGTTGACCGTCCAGACCCCCAATAAGTTTTAGTTAGCAAAGAAGCCTGCTTACAGTTTTATAGATAAAGTCTCTCTGGGGCTGAGATTGCCCCCTTACAGCTCTGGCTGCCTGTCCCCGGAGGGGGAAGGTCTGCAGCCGGCTATCTCTGTTCAGTCCTTTGTTCCGTGCACGGGCCTGGTGGTGTCTTAGGTTAGGGCTGGCTTTTCGCGTGGTAGATATCCCACAGTCTGGTTTGCTAGCCCAAATTATTTCGCTCAGATAGCGCTCAGGGTATTCAGGCCAGATTCTTACTCTCAGCGATGCAGCCCGTGCCGCGCCTCCCTGCCCAGCCCCTGCTTGCTAATGGCGTATGCAGGCGTCTGTGCTGCTTCTCCGCTGGGGGAGTTACCGTAGGGCTCGCAATCTGCGAGTTTTAATTGTTTATTTATTTTTTCTCCCTGTTATGTTGCCCTCTGTGCTTCCAAAGCTCGGCACAGATTCGGCAGTGCGAAGGTTTCCTGGTGTTTGGAAACTTCTCTCTTTTTAAGACTCCCTTCCTGGGACGGAACTCCATCCCTCCCTCTTTTGTCTCTTTTATTTTGTCTTTTATATTTTTTCCTACCTCCTTTTGAAGAGTTGGGTTGCTTTTCTGGGTGCCTGATGTCCTCTGCCGGCATTCAGAAGTTGTTTTGTGGAATTTACTCGATGTTTAAATGCTCTTTTGATGAATTTGTGGGGGAGAAAGTGTTCTCCCCATCCTACTCCTCCGCCATCTTGGCTCCTCCCCCCCTGTGGTTGACTTTTTGTGACTCCATGGACTGTAGCCTGCCATGCTCCTGTGTCCCTGGAATTCTCCAGGCAACAATACTGGAGTGGGTTGCCATTCCCTTCTCTGGGGTATCTTCCCAACCCAGAGATCAAACCAGGGTCTCCTGCATTGCAGGCAGATTCTTTATCCTCTGAGCCACCAGGGAAACCCTTCTAACAATGAGAGGGGCGCTAAATAGGAAAAAAAAAAAAAAAAAAAAGGCTTACTTGGGTGAGGCCAGACTTAAAGCAAATTCTCCTCCAGGGAGCTATCCAGGGTACTATATCACATTTACCTGAAGTTTTCCTGATTCACTGGACAAGAACCCTCTGCCCTTATCACTGTCTACATATCTTCCAAATTTTAACTTGCTTATCTCTGACCTGCTGACCACAAGTAACCTAGGAACATGTCACCTGTCTTTGTCTGTGGCCAATCTGAATCACTGCAGATGGTGATTGCAGTCATGAAATTAAAAGAAATTAAAAGATGCTTACTCCTTGGAAGGAAAGTTATGAGCAACCTAGACAGCATATTACTAAGCAGAGACATTACTTTGCCAACAAAGGTCCATCTAGTCAAGGCTATGGTTTTTCAAGTAGTCATGTATGGATGTGAGAGTTGGACTATAAAGAAAGCTGAGCACAGAAGAATTGATACTTTTGAACTGTGGTGTTGGAAAAGACTCTTGAGAATCCCTTGGACAGCAAAGAGATCCAACCAATTCATCCTAAAGGAGATCAGTTCTGGGTGTTCATTGGCAGGACTGATGTTGAAGCTGAAACTCCAATACTTTGGCCACCTGATGCAAAGTGCTGACTCATTGAAAAAGACCCTGATGCTGGGAAAGATTGAGGGCAGGAGGAGAAGGGGACGACAGAGGATGAGATGGTTGGATGGCATTACCAACTCGATGGACATGGGTTGGGTGGACTCTGGGAGTTGGTGATGGACAGGGACGCCTGGCATGCTGTGGTTCATGGGGTTGCAAAGAGTTGGACACGACTGAGCAACTGAACTGAATTGAACTGAATCTGCATATATATATATATATATATATATATATATATATATATATATACTTTTTCTTCTGTAACCAACTCCAAATTTGCCTATTTTCCCAGTTGAACTCCTAATACAGGGCACCAGAAAAAAAGCACTTCTATTAACTTCAACTATGTTTATTAATAATAAGTTGTTATTAGCATGTCAACTGCTTTTATATAATGAGACCTTAAAGTGCTTCATTGGGGTTTGTATCTTATGTAATATTTCCTTTGTAGATTTTTTTTTCTTTTGCAGTTTAAATTTGCAGTTTCCAATTCTCTATAATTTTTATATGAATTTTTAAAACCTGAAATCTGAATGAATCATGCAGGCTTTTTGAACAAAATTCCTCTCTAAAATATCTGTCTCTTACTTTGGCTAATTATAACTTAAAAGAGTAGTTCTCAAAGTGTGGTCTCAAGACCAGTAGTATCACCTGGGAACTTGGCAGGAATGCACACACTCAGTCCCCAACCCAGATTTAATTAATCAGAAACACTGAGGCTCAGCAATCTGTGTTTTGACAAAGCCCTGGAGGTTATTCTAATGCACACTTACCAATGACTTAGAGTACAATGTCAATAAGACCATGATCATAAGTCTGAAATTATCTGGTTCCGTTTAAAACAATTCTTATTTAGAAACTGTAAATACCAGAGGAACCTAGGGAACAGGTATAGATGGGTCCACATGAGTCAGTTAACTTTTTCCAGCTACATTGTATGACCACGGAAATCTTTTATCATTACTTCAGTCATAGGAACTCTAAACACATATTTTATTGCAGGTGACAAGAGTTTTGCAAATTATATGAAAAATACAGTTTGAAACTAGGTAACTTGGTAGGTATACAAATTTACATTTTTATTATTGTTATACAGATTTATGAGTTATGTTTGAAGCCTGAGTAGGGTAACATTGCTACTCTCATATCCTTAATGAAAGAATGGTCCACCTTTAACTCAGAAGGAACACTCCATAACAAAGTTCTAAAATTTGCAGGGACCCAAATGAAAAATTTTGAGTTAAGGAAGAGACATCAAATGAGTTGCTCAAATTAATTGGCTCTACCTGGGTGAATAATACTGTGAAGGATGTGGGCAGCCAGATTACCTTCATATCTGGTGTTATTGCTTGGGTTTATAAAAATGTATCTGTTTTGTCACCTACAGGTGGTTATGACATTTATGTATGTTATCGTAGGAATCAATTTCCTGTTTCATAGATCCATCATTCTAACATTTTAGAAAACCTACCAGTAAGACAACTGTTTTTTGTTTTTTCCAGAAAATATCATTATAACCAAATATGTTGGCTGGATTTGAAGAGATTTAGAAATAAAAAGGAAATAAAATGTAAATAACATTGATATTTTGCCTATATATAATACAGCAGAACTCCTTTGTAACATGTGCCATTGTTAAATGGGTTAGAATTCTAGCTAAACCATAAAATATAATAATAATAAATTTTCATAAAAATCTTAGGAGTTAGACTACAAACAATGGTAACTATTCTTCCCCCTCTCTAGTATCATTAAGGTATTTTGTTCTCTGTGTACTATAAACTTTACTCTCCAAAGAGAAAAACTACTAAACTATAGCCATATTTATCATTTATTTACTGCTTAATCTCATTCATTTCAACAAAAATGAAACATATTTCACAAGTATGTGTGACTTGCTCACCCTTTTGAAATTGATTTGTAGGGGGACCAAAGTTACTTAGTATTTTTAGAGAACAAAAGTTATCTGACACTCCTGAGGAATAACTTAAATATAATAAGTATTTGCTAAAACTTAAAAGTTTCCTGTTTCTTCACACAGATCCCATTTTTTATATATTTAAATCAGAATATCTCCAAGTAAAATATTGGAATATTTTTCTAATAGTGCTTTTATGCTCTATGTTGATTCATCACTTTCCAGCTATTTGGATTATAAACTTTGGGGAACTAGGTAGAGAATGCTGAGGGACTGTGTGGCTCTTTCTATAATTATACTCCAAATAAGCAGTATTTGTATATGTCACAATCTAGGAAGAAGAACACAATGTAGGATCTGTGGGTGGTTTATGTTCTGCTGATCAAAGGTCCTTGGTTCATATTTCACACCCCCTTAGTGAGGCCAAGATGAGTTTGTTTTTATCTCCATATGGGTTGGTTAACTTTTTTTAGCTAAATTGCATGACCACCCACTTTTACACCTGACCCTGGTCATCTGATGTGTGCCATTTGTCACAGGGCAAAGAAGTCAGTGTATAGGTATATGTACCCTTTCCCTAGTTCTGAAAATACTCAGAAAACATGCTCTAATGGTGGTAGAACCCATTGCATCATCCTTTATGATGAAATATATATTATTTAGAAACTAGTTAAGTACATCCCAGTTCCAGAACAACCAAAACCTTGCCAAATACTTTTTAAACTTTTAATGCTACAATAATTGGAGATCCAGAGATACATATAGGGATATATAAATTTTGAGGCAAAAATGTCCTGACTACTGAAGGGAAAGCAATAAACTCTGCTGTGTATACTTATAGAAAATTTAGAATTTTAAGTTCCAGTCTTCCTTACTACATGCCTTTGTGCTTAAATAAAGTCATCATGTTTTTCACCAACATTTCAAGGGCTTTCTCATTTAGCAGAAATTAGATCTAATAGTCTCTGGTTACCAATAACTTAAAATCAGGTAATATGTCTTTGATACAAGGAGTCAAAACAGAACAGATAGGCATTAAACTTCTCAAGAGTAAGTACTGTCATACATTTTTATAACAGACCAGAGTTTTAACATAGTGTCTGGCTAAAGTAGAAATGTTGTTTGTCCATCCAGCACGTTTATTGAGCACCAGCCATATGCTGTGAATGCAGAGCTTAATTAATTCACTACCATCAAAAAGCTCAAAGTTCACTGGTAAAGATAAAGAAATGCTGAAATTAGTATATGGACAAGATGTTATGGAAGTACAGAGGAATGGGTGACTAATTTATCCCTGGGATGAGTGGAAAGAAGGAATGAAGAGGGGAAGTTAAGCTCTAAGAGGCTTCACAGAGCACCAGAGTGGGATAAAAGGTTTGGCACCAGGCAGACTTCGTTTTAATTCTAGATTTTCATTTATTATCTGTGAGGTTTTGGGAAAATCATTGAACCTTAGGCTCAGGTACCTCATCTGTAAAATACAGATAATGTAAGTTTTTACAAGTTCTTAGGTAGGCTAAATGAATCCATGAAGAGCATAAGCCTGGAGCACAGTTGGCTCTTTTCTCAGTAACTAGTAGTTAATATTGACTGCTATTAAGAGAAAGTTATCTACAAAGACTAGGCTAGGGAAGAGACAATAACATGTGCATAAATTTGACTGGAATATGAAATGGTACATGAAGCTAGGAAGATAGAGGCCAGATGGTGAAAACTTTTAAACATCTGCATTCAGAGTTAAGGAGTTTGGGTATTTTACTGGAGACGGTAAAAGAATCACTGGAAAATTTTGATCACTGGGCTGCCAATGAGGAGGATGGTTTGAGGACAGAGTATAAATTTAGAGTCAGAGAAATCAGTTAAGAGGAATCATTGTTATAATTGGTTCAAGTAAATATTTTATGAGGTGAACTGAGTCAGTGGCAGTGGGGATGGAGCAGACATTTAAAAAATAATTGAGATAGAAGAAAAAAGACTTGTTAACTAATGGAAAGATTTGAAAAATGAGAGTTTATTAAAACCATTGAGTTGAGGAAGGGAATTTAATTATTTTTTTTAAATGAGACATGTATATTTATATATTGGAGAAAAAAATGGCAACCCACTGCAGTATTCTTGCCTGGAGAATCCCATGGACAGAGGAAGAGCCTGGTGGGCTACAGTCCATGGGATTGCACACAGTCAGACATGACTGAGTGACTAACACACACACGTGTCTATATATTAAGGGGAATGTAGAATGAATGAACATACATGAAAATTAAATTTTGTATAGAAGCAGAGTAATACATTCATAGTGAGGAAGCTTCTTAATATAGTTAGTTGATGTGGTGTATTTATCAAATGCATAGGAGGAAAGGACAAATTCATTCATTCAGAAAAATTTACTGAGTATCATTATGCTAGGTGCTAGATGGAATAAATAAATAAATCATATATAACATGTTGATTAGTATTATCAAGAAAAAGCAGGGTGAGGCTAGATAGTTATGGGGATGGTGTTTTAGAACGGATGGTCATAAAAAGACTCAAAGGACATTTGAGCAACAAACTAGTGGGTGGTAGAGGTCATTAATTATTCTGAAGACTAGGCAAGGAACAGGTTAGTTAGGGTCGAATCTAGAATTCAGTTAGGTATCCAAATAGAATAAGCAGTTGCATGTACAAGTCTAGACTTCAAGGAAGTGTTTATGGTTAGAGATAAAATTTGACAGTCTTCAGCATACAGATGGGATTTAAAGCCGTGGAACAGGATGGGATATGGGAATACCTAAAATGCTGGGGAAGGTACAGTTCAAGGACTGAGCCCTGAAGTTCCAGTTTTTAGAGATTAGGAAGATGAAGGATGATATAGCAAAGGACACAGAGATGAAATGGCCAGTGATGTAAAAGGAAAATGAACAAATGTTTTGCTCTGGGGGCCAAGTGAAGGTAATGTTTCAAGAGACATTAACTGCTTCAAATACTAATGAGTGGTCCAGCAAGTTGAAGTCAGTAACAGCATGCTTTTTGCTGACAGGAAAGGTCCAGTAGAGGAGGAAAATAGATGGTGTGAAAGGGGCAGGCAGGAAGTGGAAGAATTGCAGAACAAGGCCTTTGAGTAGGCAAGAAAAGATGATATCCAGTGCTCAAAGCATTGGCGGAAGCAAGGTCAGTTCAGCCAAAGGGAAGTCTACCTGCATGTGTACCCACTGTGTACCCACACACATATTTTCACTGTTTATAGCCCCATGTCTCCACTATTTTCAAAGCTTTCATTTTTATAGAATCATATTCTTAAAGCTTCCCTGGTGGCTCAGACAGTAAAGCATCTGCTTACAATATGGGAAACCCGGGTTCAATCCCTGGGTCGGGAAGATATCCTGGAGAAGGAAATGACAACCCATTCCAGTATTCTTGCCTGGAAAACCCCATGGATGGAAGAACCTGGTAGGCTACAGTCCATGGGGTCGCAAAGAGTCGGACACGACTGAGCAACTTCACACACACACACACATATTCTTAAAACTTACTTTTTCCCTGGGGTTTTAAGATGAGTAGGTGGGAATGATCTACTAGTGATCTTTGATTGCGATTCAGGTACAATCTCTGGTTCAGTTTATGTTGCCAGTGCTAGAAGCTAGATGGTGAAATAAATAGAGAGCATCGTTCAACGTTTTCCGTGGAGCACAGCATCAAAGTCCTAGGTGTAGTACGTGGAAGAGGGTGTTATTTTATGTCTACCGTTAGAAACCTCTCCAAGGTACTGAGCTGGCTTAGTAGTTGTTACAGTTGCTCTTTCAAGTTCTTTGAAGTGTCAAATGTGGAATAACATTTTTACTCTAAGTTTTGAAATATTTCCCATGTATTGATCATCTCCCATGCATGAGGCTATACTTCATCTCAGTTAAATTGCTAGCATCTGGTACAGTGTGTGGCTTAGAGCAGCAAAGCAGTAAATGATTTGGAGAAGAGAGAAAAATGATAATTTCTGTCACTACAGGTCCAATATCCTCAGAGCGGGGTGGAAATGAAGTTAGATTCCTACACTCTGCCTTCACTGCCTTACGTTGAGTCCAATAAGTGGTGTACATTATATATGTGAATACTGGAAACACGGAGTGTCATCAATACTATGAAGACAACCAGCATAAATACCAACACTGTGAGCAGGACAAGAGGAGAGGGCGGAGTTAGGGAGCGCAGTTGTACTACTTTACTTTAAACGGATTTTATTCCTGCCTCCAGCTTCTATGAGGCTAATGTATACTGGACTAAAACCCCTGCCTTGATATTTGTCACTAAATACCAAATGGGCGTGCCTCGGTGTATAGCGCACCTGCTTTGGCAAGCACTGAAAGCAGGTATTCCTGGAGTCTTCTGACACTGACTCCTCCAAATGCTCATGAGGGGCCCCAGCTCCCAAACCTTTTTTGGGACTCCGGCCGGCAAGACTGCTCTGTTGACTTGCGAGGGCCTGCTGAGCATGTGTGAACAGCGCCGCGCATGCTCCGTGGAGCGCGCAGGTTTACCGAAGAGCTAGCAGAGGATTTTACTACGCATCTCCCGCCTTCCCTGCCCAGTAAGCCCCCTTCCCCTCTCTCCCAATCCCCACCACGCGATCCCTCGCACCTCCCCGCCTCCCCCTCCACAGCCCCCCCCCCCCCCCCCCGCCCTTCCCCGCTTCACCCTAGGCTGGGGAATCTCCATTGACGTTTGGGTGACGCTGCCGTGCCCCCGCGGTCGGGAGTTCCAGGCGCCGCACAGGTAACGCCGCCGCTGCCGCCATATTGACAGAGCTGGGAGGGGGCCCGAGGGAGCGGGGAGATGGCGGCGGGGCGGCGGGGGGGAGTCACCGCCGAACGACTGTCGCGGCGTTGGCGGCAGTGGTGAGCACAAACCGAGCGGCAGCTCTTGGAGAGGCAGCACAGAGTTGTCTTCTCCGTGGGGAGCAGCAGCCTGCGGTGGCGACGACCCCTCGCTCCGAGTCTTTGAGGGACCCCACGGCGAAGGCAGCTGTCGCTGAAGGCGAGGCTGGGGATCCCGGCGGTGGCGGCGGCGCAGTGGCAGGCAGGCTCCAAAAACGGGATGCGCGGCCGCTCGGGCAGTTGGCAGCTCCTGTTCGAGTGCTCCTGAAGGGGCGATGCTACCGTTCGCTCCTCAAGACGAGCCCTGGGACCAAGAAATGGAGGTGTTTGGCGGCAGCGCAAGCAGCGTCGAGGTTAGTATGGTGGCCAAGAGGGGTTGGGGCCACCCCCTTCCTCCTCTGAAGACCGTTGCTGGGGGGCCCAGGGGAGAAGGGGCATGGGGCTGGGAAGCGAGGTGCCAGGCCAGGCCCCTGAGGCTGCGGGGCGGCGGACAACGCTCTGCCCGAACCGCGCTTTCTCTTGGGAGCCGGCGGGGATTGGGTGGCGGGCTCGGGAGTCAGGAGTAAGTGCAGCCCGGGCCGGGCTTGGCCTCGGGGGAGTATCTGCCTTGCGGGCCACGCCAGAGTTGTGACTAAGTTTCTTCACTTTTCGACCTGAAGTGGAACTGGGGGATACGCCAGGTGCCCGCGCCTGGCTCCACATGTTTCTCTTTCTCCGCTGCGCCAAGTGTGCTAGCTGCCAATTTGAGGGACAGCTGCTGACTCCAGCTCTCTATTTGAACACCGGGTGCTTTAGGAACCCAGCGCAACAGAAACAACAGAAACAGCAAGGTGACGAACTCTGGGGACATTTACACATAGGGATGAATGCTCCTTAGTTACTTTTCTCATTTCTTTGTGGCTTGTTGTGGTTCTTTGTAACAACCTAAATGGAGATTAACTGGAGGCAAGGTTTCTTTATCTACACTCAGGTGATGTTCTGCAGCCTCCTTGGCGGTCTCCTGAATTCTACCGCCCTCTTCCGCCCCTTCTCCCTTTGCCCAACTGCTGTCCCCGCCCCGTTGGTCAGTGAAAGAACAGGCAAAGTAAACTCCAGCCCTTGTAAGAGGAATCTTTGGTAAGACAGCGAGGTTCAACCAAAATATTTTGGTTCGCCTCTCTTCCCGCTCTTCTTACTTCCGAAACTGTTCTGGTTAGGCTTTGGTGAGAACTCAGATGTGCACAGGTTCTTTGTTTTTTATTATTGTTGCTTTGTTGTTTTTGTTGTTACTGTTAGAAGCAGGCAGCGTTTAAAAACAAAAACAAGACTTTTGGGAAAGTCGGATGTTTTTCTGATAACCAATCAATTGACAGCCTGGTAGTACAGTAGAGGCCATCACGATGACAGATCTAAAATTTTGAAGGACAAATTGATTCACAGTAGGATTTTTTGAGGTAGGACTCGAAATCCTCCACATCTCTAGGTGCAGATTTGTCTTTTAAGTACTTCCTTCATCCTTAAAAATATACTTTGGACTGCTTTCTGTTTAATTTGTTCTTTTTCTTTTCAAATTTCCAACTGAGCTGGGGTTAAAATTACATGCCAGAATAACATTTAATAAGAAATGTAGTAGAAATATGGAAGAAGTCTAAAGTTGAACCCTCTCTATTTATGGGAATTATTTTACTAGTACACTAAGGAATTCCTAGATACATTGTAATATTCTACATCTCTTAAGAACAGGATAAATGAAGAGGGGTTTGTTTCTTCTTGGAATGTCTCATACTTGCAAGAATTTTCTAGAAGATTACTCAAGGGAAGAGGAATTTTGTTTAATTTGTGTATGTAATCTTTTGACTTATAGTTCTAGGCATCTGGTTTATAAGAACAGTTAAATGTTTGGATAAAAGGTTGGGATGGGAGGGGGGAACCATTCGCATGCTTGCTATTATTTTTGTTAACTTTGAATGTAGAAATGTTTTAAATTGTAATTACCACATATGGTTTTTTTTTTTTTTTTTATTGTTTGCAGTATGTTTTAGGTATTATAGAGATTTAACAATGGGTCTCTCTACCTCAGCAATTTGGAAAAATACTGGAGTGGAAATTGTTAATCCCTATGAAGTAAAACGAAAGGTGAAGGTAATGTGGTAAAGAGAGTATTTCTGCCTTCTTTGTCTAAAACAGTTACAATTGGTTAGATTTAACCCTGCAAGTGATTTAATTGAACTTTTTTCTAAAACAAATATTCTGGGTGAAAACTAACCACTACATCTGACCTGCTTAGACCTGTTTAGTACTCAGAAAGGTTATGTTTTTGTTGTTGTTGTTGTTATTGATGTTTGTTTATAATGGCTTTCTTTTGATAAGGAGACACTTTTACTTCCCAGAATTTATATTTATTTTAATTACATGTTTGTTGATGTTGGCTTTGGAAATGTTAACTGTTGAATGTGAGCTTTGCAGCCCTCAATCATGATAGTTTTTAGGACTAAGGGTGCTTTCATTGTAGAATGTATTTTTTGAATATGTGTTGAAATCCTTAAAGAAAATGTAAGTACGAATCTGTTAACTTTAATGTTAAAGGAAACTTTAATGTCTATTTCTGTCTATGTTAAATCCTGATAAAATTAAAGATTGTATACACTATCATATTTTGTGGAATCTTTTTCAATATCTTTTGCTGTCTTGTTTCATAGGCAGTTGTTAACCTTTGAATTATCATTCAGAAGTGTGATAATTGGTTGTTTAGCCTCTTAACATGTTTTTGCACAGGAAAAAAATTATTAAGGATAGTTATGTTTTTATACCAGTGCACAGTAACGAGGTATAATGATGAAGAGTCTAATCACTGTAACATCGTTCAATGGGAAATGTGTCAGAAGTTTCAAACAAGAATTCGATTGGTTCCAGTGAGAGGTGGAGAATGGGCCTGAAAGGGAAGCATCAGCTCTATTGGCTCCTGAGAAATAGGGTTCTTGGGAGAGGGGAAAATAGGATAAGCAAGAAGCTTTGGTTGTGAGAGCTCTTGCAGGGACTGTCTCAATTAGGTCTATTGGGAATAGGGACTTCAAAGGATATTATCCTTCGGGCAGCCATAATTTTAGCTATTGCCTGAATTCTGTCAGCATCAGGGAAGAGATATGATGATGAAAAGCCTAATCACTGTAAAATTGTCCTGTGGGAAAATGTGTCAGAGGTTTCAAGTAAGAATTAGGAGGTGTGATGGCTGTTGGTCATTCCTGGACAAAGGTCATTAAGAATAGCCTCTTTTAGTAGTAAAGTGGACTTTTCATGAAGTAGTGCCAATGTACACAGTTTGTGCATTTTGTGTTTTGGTGATAGAGTACTTGATTCCTGATGGAGTTTGTTATAGAATTTTCAAATTGTATATTCTATCACCATATTATATTAAATATTTATTGGTACTTTTATATTATTTTTTAGCATACTGCTTTTGTTTAAGGAAGTTAGTTTTGAAAGTAATACAATTCATTGCTAAAACAGTTTGGGGCTAAAGCCACTGACTCTAAAAATTTAACTAGGACATCAGATACATGGCAGATTGGGAAAAACTGCTAATTTTAATTAATTTCATGAGACCCTGTAGTAATAGAGGAAAGAATGTGGGCTTTGGAGGCCAGTTTAATCTAGGTTCCAATTTCACATCCAACTTACACTAGCTCCACTGCAAGTTACCTAACCTCTCTGAGCTTCAGTTTCTTCATCTCTAAATGGGAGAAGAACTGTCTTCAAGAGTTGTTATATAAAAACTAAATACTAAATACCTTGCTGTGTTTAATTCCTTAGCAAAATGATTTGCACATAGTATGTATCCAGTTCCTTCTCTTTCCCCACAGTCAACTCTTTTTTTCTGCCCCTAAATTCTGAATTATTGTCAACTATATTAAAACCTTGGGATTTAGATAGCCATGGTCATAGCTCCAGTTTTCCTTATTACTAGTGGTTTTTTCATAAGATCTCCTTCTTAGGTCATTTCATTTAAGTATATTGATCACATTTGTAATGATAGGATAATTAAGGATGAAATATGAAGTTATATTTAGAAACACTTTGGGGGATAAGGAGAGGCAAATGATTTGTTATAACTAGCTAATGAGATGTTTCATTGACATTTTTCCTATTTTGAACTTTTGTCATGGTAGGAATTGGTTCAGTTCATGAAGTGTTTATTGGGTACAAGGCAGTCAATATATAGCATTGTAATGTGAAATGTCTAAAGATATACCATCCTGAATCCCACCCCAACCCCATGGGTTTACATTCAGGTGGACAAGATAGTCATATGCAGAAACTGCTATTATACAAGTTACAAGACCATCAACAATGAGGTGGCTGTGGTGGTGGTTTAGGGAATAGATTTAGTAAGGCATTGTGAAAGAGGTGGAATTTGAGCAGGGCATTGGAGAGTGGATAATATTTTCACAGATTAAAGGAGCCTATTTCTGGTGGATGAGGGCAGTGTAAGCAAAGGCATGGATGTGTTCTTGGAGGAAGGAGGAGTATGATTTGCTAGGATATAAGTCTATGATGTGAGAATGGGAATACAGTGTGATATGAGGTATTCATCTAAAGGTAGTCAAGGCCCAGATTGTATGAGGCTTTTAAAGCTAGTTTAAAGGTTTTCAGTGTTCTGTAAATGGGAGCTACTGAAGATTTTTGAGATCATGAATGACATGACCAGATCTGTGCTGGCAATAGCTGATGGCAGCGTGTAGAATGGATTGAAGTTGGGGAGAGACTGAGAGTGGGGAATTTTAATCAGTGAAAGTAATAGTGAGTTTTTTTTTTAACAAAGACAGAAGGCAGTAGAAAGGAGAAGACTGAGGGAGAGACCTTGAAGAGTTAAAATAGTTTAACAGATGATCAGATATTAGGGAGTAAGAGAAATTAGAAGTATTGTGGTAGGACTTAATTCAATATAACAGATATTTAATGCATGCTTGCCAGTAAAAATGTCTATGTTAGCCGCTACTGCTACTGCTGCTAAGTCGCTTCAGTCATGTCTGACTGTGTGCGACCCCATAGATGGAAGCCCACCAGGCTCCCCCGTCCTTGGGATTCTCCAGGCAAGAACACTGGAGTGGGTTGCCATTTCTTTCTCCAATGCATGAAAGTGAAAAGTGAAAGTGAAGTCGCTCAGTTGTGTCTGACTCTTCACGACCCCATTGACTGCAGCCTACCAGGCTCCTCCGTCCATGGGATTTTCCAGGCAAGAGTACTGGAGTGGAGTGTCATTGCCTTCTCCGATGTTAGCCACTAGACTAGTATAAAGATAAATATTTGCAGCGTAGGGAGATAGAAAGCTAAAACAACAGTGGCCCAGTAGTGTCTTAAACTAGAGCAAACCACTCTATAAAGATTTCTGGCTATGCTTGGCATGCTTAAAATCTTTACTTCTAAAGGTGAATACACTTATTACTAGCTGAAAAGTTTTTCAGTGCTTTTAAATTAGTGCTTTAGCCTGAAATTTTTGCTTTATCAGTATTCATCTTAAATAGCAGCCCACGAGTGCAGAGGGCTGTGCTGAAAATAGTGACTGGTGCTTTTTTCTAGAATGCAATAAAGAGAACAGGGATATCTGTTTTTCTTATATACTCTCACCAGGTTTATTTGGACTAGAAGGAGGGGAGTGGCCAACAGGGCCCTGACCCCAGCCCACCACTAATGCCTTCCCAGTTTTTCCAAGACTATCTTACTTTAAGCCAGTCTGGTCTGGAAATATTCAGGCCAGTTCCTTCAGGGCAGAGCCTCTGTATTTCCCTACCTTGATTTTTTTCTTCAAGAGAGGTAATCATTACCTCACCATTCCAAAATAAGGCCTGACTTGGTTCTATTGCTTTGTCCGGCCATATTGTTTCAGTACCACCCCTTTTAGTCTCTCTCATGTATAATTTTGAGAGGGAAATATAAGATTTTTTTTCCTGTTCTTGTAATTTCTCTCTTGGTGGATGCTGTCATTATCTTTAGCCAGCAGTTCTCAAAGTCTGGTAAGTACTTGCATTCTTGAGGTCTTAACTTTTAGTACTTTGTCAAAATTTGCTGTATAATGTTTATACATTTATGTGATTTCCAAAGATAATTTACTGTTCTTGATGATGGTTTTATTTTCTTTGTCTATATTTTCTTTTGGTTTGTTTTTAGGTGGAAAGAGAGTTGAAAAGAAAAGAGATTTATTTTATTTTTGGCTCCATTGAGTCTTCTTTGCTGCTTGTGGGCTTTCTCCAGTTGCTGTGAGTCGGGGCTACTCTCTAGTTGTGGTACTCAGGCTTCTCACTGCAGTGGCTTCTTTTGTTGTAGAGCACTGGCTGTAGGTGTGCGGGCTTCAGTTGTTGCAGCTCGTGAGCTCTAGAGCACAGGCTCAGTTGCTCCTCAATGACATGTGGGACCCTTCCAGACCAGGGGTTGAACCCACATTTCCTGCATTTGCAGGCAGATTCCTAACCACTGGACCACCAGGGAGGTCCCAGGAGAGAGATTTAGAGCTAAGTTTGAACTGGCTTTTGTAGATAATAGAGATGTGTTCTGAATTGCCCTGGAGGCATTCTAAGCAACTGATTTTGCTGCTAGATTTTAACTCTTATCTGTACATTTGAAGTAGGTCCTGCTGTGTGTGTGTGTGTGTGTGTATGTGTGTGTGTGTGTGTTGGTATGTGAGGGAGAGAGAAAGAGATTGAGAGGGAATTCCTTGCTTCCATTTCACAAAGTATTTCGATGGTTTATAGGAGATAAGAGCCAATAAAAATTATTTTGATATTCAGGATAAGAGGAAACAGCATAGCAGGTATATGGAAAGGATGGAGGATGGGGTTGGAGGGTGAGCTAGAACACAGATAAGATGCTCTAAAGGTCTGCTACATATTTAAAATATAGTTTAATTTCAAATTTGTCCTCGATTTCCATGGGCTGGTAGTTTTTAGTTCTGATCGTACAGTGGATGGAGCTTCCCTGGTGGCTCAGTGGTAAAAAATACACCTGCCAATGCAGGAAACACAGGTTCAATCCCTGGGTCAGGAAGATCCCCTGGAGAAGGAAATGGCAACCCACTCCAATATTGTTGCCTGGGAAATCCCATGGACAGAGGAACTTGGTGGGCTACAATCCATGGGGTCTCAAAAGAGTTGGATACGACTTAGTGACTAAATAACAACAGCATAGATCAGAGATATCTGGGAATTAAAAAAAAATTTCCATGATGGTGCCTAACTCACAGAGATTCATATTTAACTAATCTGGTGAGTGTCTGGGCATCATTTCCTAGGTGATTGTGATGTACAGCTAATGACAAAGAGCCACAGCTCTATGCCAAAAGGAAAAACAGTCATGTAGTTCTCATTATCCAACAGGAAAAAAAGCGTCTGTCAATTCCTAAGCCAGCAATTAGCTGTAAAATAAATCTTCTGTGAGTTATGTGTTTTGTATGTTTTATTCTGTTGTTCTAAGATATGATGGGAGCAGAGGAAGTATTTGAAGTATCTTGTATACTCTTTCTGTGTAGATTTGAGGAATTTCCTTTTCTATAAAAGAAAAAAAAGTTTAGTGACCTGTTTTAACCTTATAATTTGGAAGCTAAGTAATCTGCATACCTTACTACTAGCTAAGGGGATAGTGACGCCATTGTGAATAAAATATCCCTTCACTAACAAAAATTTCAAAGGCCACAAATAATTATTCTTACTATGGGACCTATCTCTCTTTCCTGTAAAGTGGTTGGGGACAGACTTTAAGAGGATATGTAGTAGTATTAGCACCTAATGTAAATTTTTTAGTCAAAAAGACGTTGGAATCCATTCCATCTTAAATGTATGTCTTAAGGGAAAAAGAAACAACATTTATTATCTCTTCAGTTTTACTAACTCTTCAAACCAGTTTGGTATGAAAAGGTGTATCTTTTTAACAGATGAGAAAGACAAAAATCAGTGGAAGGCACAGTTGGAATTTGAACTGAGAGAATTTTAAATTCATGTTTTTCCATGTATACATTGTTGTCCCCCTTATAAAGATTATATTGAAGATGAGAAGACATAGACAAGTTGTTGACAACCATATCAGATCAGTAAATCAGAACTGCTGATTGAATAGCTATATTTCCTCAAAATAAAGGTCAATAAAATCCAAGAAGGTTTTTTTTGTAGACATAGACAGGTTAATTCTCAATTTCATATATAAAAGCATAGGGCTTACAGTATCTAAAACAGTTTTGGAAAAACTAAAATGCAAGAAATCACTCAATATAGGGTTGCAAGGCAGTAACAACAAATTAAAGCAGTGTGATATTGGAAGAATAAACATATAGATCAGTGGAACAGAATAGGGAATTCAGAAATAGTCCACTCAAATAGGCTCAACTGATTTCTGAGAAAAGTGCAGAAGCAGAATAAAGGTCTTCAGTTTCCTTGTATATAAAATGGAAATTAATGTGTTTATCTCTGATTATTTTGAGAAGTAAATAAAATAATTGTTCTTTGCATATACTATCTGACAAGAATAATAAAGTTATTGTCGTTTTTAATAAAATAACATTTAGGTGTCTTACACAAAGGACTTCTTTTACTCTGATAAATAACTCAATGGAAAATTTAAACTTGTTTCACATTCCCCAAGGTTGTATTTTAATGAAATTACAAGGACCTCATATCTCTAAGAAATTAATACGGTGAGAATCGCTACTAAAGAATACCATGTATGTACACATGCCATGTAAAAATGTGTGTTCATCTGTAGTATCTTTTGAAAGTAAAATTTTCCAAAGCATATGTTATAGTTTGCATTAGACTGACCAGATGACCAGTGTCTTAGCATGGGGAACATTTTGGAGCTATTTAGAATCATTAAAGTCATTAGCTCTGATTTCAACCAAGGAGAGTAAACAAATTCCTGCCTGAACAGTAACCGGGGAAGCTGCTTTACTGTCATTGGACCAAAGTTTTAAAATGTTCCACAGATACCTTCTAATGTACATATAATATTGATATGCTTAGTTCAACTCATAGTAACCTATCATTTGCACAACTACCAGTCCTTTTAAAAACATGATGATACTCAGATTAGTTTTAATTGGTTCTAAATGTTATTTTGCATTTATTCAGCAAATGATCATTAAATGCCTGCATGTGTAGATTGCTGTGTTAGTTACTAGATATAATTCATTTGCTTATTGTTCTGGGTTTATACCTTGAAAGCTGAAAACCAATTAACTGTATATCTGCCCATTCTTCATAATCACAAGGAAATGTCAGAAGGGACAGTATATTATATCACAACAACCAGCAAATTTAGGCTGATAGAAAACTTTTTAAAACTTTATTTTTTTCTGGGATAGTAAGGAAAGTTATGACCAACCTAGATAGCATATTCAAAAGCAGAGACATTACTTTGCCAACAAAGGTCCATCTAGTCAAGGCTATGGTTTTTCCTGTGGTCATGTATGGATGTGAGAGTTGGACTGTGAAGAAGGCTGAGTGCCAAAGAATTGATGCTTTTGAACTGTGGTGTTGGAGAAGACTCTTGAGAGTCCCTTGGACTGCAAGGAGATCCAACCAGTCCATTCTGAAGGAGATCAGCCCTGGGATTTCTTTGGAAGGACTGATGCGAAAGCTGAAACTCCAGTACTTTGGCTACCTCATGCAAAGAGTTGACTCATTGGAAAAGACTCTGATGCTGGGAGGGATTGGGGGCAGTAGGAGAAGGGGACGACAGAGGATGAGATGGCTGGATGGCATCACTGACTCGATGGACATGAGTCTGAGTGAACTCCGGGAGTTGGTGATGGACAGGGAGGTCTGGCGTGCTGCTATTCATGGGGTCGCAAAGAGTCAGACACGACTGAGCGACTGAACTGAACTGAATGTTCTAATTCCATACTCCTGTGAAATTACTCACAAGTTCACTGATAACTCCTTCTCCTTTGCTTTTCAAAAATATTGGTAGTTTTAAAAAATAGTAATAGATTTCCTCCTATTCAAATCAGCTGTCAAGAGTAGAGCCTCAGTATATATGGGAATTCTATTTGAGTCTTATTTTTGCTTTAGGTACCTCTCCTTACTCCTGGCATTAGATTATGGCAGTTAAAGAGGATTATTCTTTGGAGGCATGTGTCCCTTTTGCTTTTATTTAGTGCTCTTCTACAGTCATTTTTGCTGCATGGGAAAGGAAACATTTTTCCTAATGAGTTGCCTTTGAACTGGGGTCTCTCAGTTCTTGACGTTGAAATAATTCAGAGTCTACAGGTTGATTTTCTGGGTTAACAAGTTATCCTTCAAGTTACTAGTGTTTGATTTTGTGTATTTCACCTCTAACTTTTCTGAGGTGTATACTAAAACAACTAGTAAAATTTTGAAATTACGTTTATCCTCATTATTTTCATAGCGAGATTGTTCAGAAGCTGGATAGCAACATCAGTAATACCTTATGTGACCAATTTTAACATACTGTACATTACATGTAAGCAGTCTCTGGGAAGCATGGGTTTGTCTAGATAGCAATAGGGCTGACTTCAGCCTTTTTATTTAAACTATTGGGCTCTATGTTGCAGAAAGATTATTAAGAGGGCCATGGCATGAATGTTTTTCTAGAAATAATGTCTCTGAAGATTTAGAGTGATCTTGAATTAGGGTATTACTTTGAAGACTGATTCTAATTGAATAAACTTAGTAACTTTAGAGTCATTATCTCTTTTTAATTTGAGAGGAACAGAAATGTCATCATCATTGTTTCAGATTTTACATTTTTAGATTCTATGTTTTAAAAAGTAGTGTACTTGACTTTATTTGTTTTAAATACTTGTAACAGTATGGCACAAGTGAAATATTGAAAAAGATTTGGGTGAATAATGCGAGTTCCAAAAAGTGAACTAAGTATTCATTAGTCTGTTATTAGAGTTAACAGCATCTAAAAATCTAGCATACTCTTCTTCCTGCCTTCAGGGAGATGGCAAGTTTCTGCTAGTAAAATTATTGGTTTCAAAAAGCATGGAAAATAATCTATTCTGCTGGCATTTTTTTTTTTTTAATTTACAAGGATACAGGAACATTGGAGTACAAGTAAATTGAAAATACAGCTTGAGTGTTATGAAATTGTGAACATAATCAGGGGAAAGCAATATTCTGTGTGTACTGCAGCAGTTATAGGCCCATAGTATAGATAATTTTAGTTTGTTCTTTCTTTGTTAGGCCAGCTTGGTTTAGTTCAGTTGCTCAGTCGTATCTGACCCTTTGCAACCACATGGACTGTAGCACTCCAGGCTTCCCTGTCCATCACCAACTGTCGAAGGCTGCTCAAATTCATGTCCATTGTGTCAGTGATGCCATCCAACCATCTCATCCTCTGTCATCCCCTTCTCCCACCTTCAGTCTTTCCCAGCATCAGGATCTTTTCCAATAAGTTGGTGCTTCCCATCATGTGGCCAAAGTATTGGAGTTTCAGTTTTAGCATCAGTCCTTCAAGTGAATACTCAGGACTGATTTCCCTTAGGATGGACTGGTTGGATCTCCTGGCAGTCTCCTCCAACACCACAGTTGAAAAGCATCAATTTTTCGGTGCTCAGCTTTCTTTATAGTCCAACTCTCACATCCATACGTGACTACTGGAAAAACCATAGCTTTGACTAGACAGACCTTTCTTGGCAAAGTAATGTCTCTGCTTTTTAATATGCTGTTTAGGTTGGTCATAGCTTTTCTTCCAAGGAGCAAGCGTCTTTTAATTTCATGACTGCAGCCACCATCTGCAGTGGTTTTGGAACACATGAAAATCAAGTCTGCCACTGTTTCCATTGTTTCCCCATCTATTTGCCATGAAGTGATGGGACCAGATGCCATGATCTTAGTTTTCTGAATGTTGAGCTTTAAGCCAAAATTTTCACTCTCCTCTTTCACTTTCATCAAGAGGCTCTTTAGTTCTCCCTTTCTGCCATAAGGGTGGTGTCATCTGCATATCTGAGATTATTGATATTTTTCCCTGCAAACTTGATTCCAGCTTGTGCTTCATCCAGCCAAGTGTTTCTCATGATGTACTCTGCATATAAGTTAAATAAGCAGGGTGACGATATACAGCCTTGACGTACTCCTTTTCGTATTTGGAGCCAGTCTGTTGTTCCATGTCCAGTTCTAACTGTTGCTTCCTGACCTGCATACAGGTTTCTCAAGATTCAGGTCAGGTGGTCTGGTATTCCCATCTCTTGAAGAATTTTCCACAGTGTATTGTGATCCACACAGTCAAAGACTTTGGCATAGTCAATAAAGCAGAAATAGATGTTTTTCTGGAATTCTCTTGCTTTTTTGATGATCCAGCAGATGCTGGCAGTTTGGTCGCTGGTTCTTCTGCCATTTCTAAAACCAGCTTGAACATCTGGAAGTTCACAGTTCACGTATTACTGAAGCTGGGCTTGGAGAATTTTGAGCACTACTTCACTAGCATGTGAGATGAGTGCAATTGTGAGGTAGTTTGAGCATTCTTTGGAATTGCCTTTCTTTGGGATTGGAATGAAAACTGACATTTTCCATTCCTGTGGCCACTGCTGAGTTTTCCAGGTTTGCTGGCATATTGAGTGCAGCACATACACAGCATCATCTTTTAGGATTTGAAATAGCTCAACTGGAATTCCATCACCTCCAGTAGCTTTGTTCATAGTGATGCTTCCTAAGGCCCACTTGACTTCACATTCCAGGATGTCTGGCTCTAGGTGAGTGACCACGACATCGTGGTTATCTGGGTCATGAAGATCTTTTTTGTATAGTTCTTCTGGGTATTCTTGCCACCTCTTCTTAATATCCTGCTTCTGTTTGGTCCCTACCATTTCTGTCCTTTACTGAGCCCATCTTTGCATGAAATAGTGCCTTGGTATCTCTAATTTTCTTGAAGAGATCTCTAGTCCTTCCCATTCTATTGTTTTCCTCTATTTCTTCACACTGGTCACTGAGGAAGGCTTTCTTATCTCTCCTTGCTGTTCTTTGGAACACTGCATTCAGTCGTGTATATCTTTCCTTTTCTCCTTTGCCTTGCGCTTCTTTTCTTTTCCAGTCCTTTAAAATGTTAAAAAAATTGCCTGTGTGTCACCGTTTAGACAAATGGTTTTAGAATGTCATTTACAAAGTTGTTTGTACTAATCTCCTGACAAAATTTAGGGTTAGGAGTCTAACTGTAAAAAATAAAAAAGAAAATTTGAAGTAAATCCCATGAAATATTTGAAGTATTAAGAATTTACAAAGACTTATTTTGAAAAATATCTTATGAATGACCCAAGCTGTGTATTTTTCAAATGATTTTGAAAGAATTGAATTTCTATTGGCTGTTAGAATTTAAAATTGTCAGAAATCATAAGTAGGATGACTACTGCAAATACTTTATGAAATTAAGTTTCAAAGTTTTTAAATGTTTCAAGTAAGAATATTAATAAAATATAAGGAAAATCTCTGGTAGTTACTACTGAAATTATTTTTTACATTTAATTCATTGAGATTATAAATTCAGTCATTCCATTCCACAAATTTTTCCAGGATTAATTATGTTCTGGATAATATGCTAGATACTGGGGTTATAAAGAATAAAATAAAATTAAATTAAATTAAAAAAGAAAAGAAAGAAACCTAAAAAAAAAAAAAAAAAGAATCATAAGACATGATCCTTTTCCTCAGGGAGCTTACAGTGTGATTGAGGGATGGAACAGATATTTAATATGTAAGACAGTGTTTATGGATAGAAGTCTGTGTCTGTTAAGTTAGAAGAAATAGAAAGGAAGATATAACATTGAGTTTTGATAAAGATGAGCTGATGTTCAAAAACACAGGTAACCTGAAATGGTAAATACTTCAAAGATGATTCATACTTAAATTGGACTCTGTTTTTTATACTTTGATTTGAACATGAGTGTGTTTTAACAGCTAATTTACTTTAGAGCAGAGTCTCTTGTGGCTGCCTGCATGCTCAGTCGTGTCCAACTCTGCGACTCCATGGACTGTAGCCCGCCATGTTCCTCTGTCCATGGGATTTCCCAGGCAAGAATACTGGAGTGGGTTGCCATTTCCTTCTGCAGGGGATCTTCCCAACCCAGGGTTTGAACCCACGTTTTTGCATGTCTTACATTGGTAGGTGGATTCTTTATGACTGTGCCCACTTGGGAAGCCCAGCAGAGTCTCATCATTGTTTTTAAATACCTGACGAATAGAGTAACTTAGAGGCAGTATACTCTTGCTTATCCTGAGAATCTCTTTAAAAGGTAACTCTTTAAGGGGAATTCCCTGGAGGTCCAGTGGTTAAAGCTGTGCTTTTGATCCTTGATCAGAGAACTAAGATCCCACAGGCCTGTGCGGTGTGGCCACACACACACACAAGTATCTGAACAGATATATTGAAACAGAATTCAGTTCAGTTCAGTTGCTCAGTCGTGTCGTTCTCTTTGTGACCCCATGGACTGGAACTTGCCAGGCTTCTCTGTCCATCACCAGCTCTCAGAGCTTGCTCAGACTCATGTCCATCTAGTTGGTGATGCCTTCCAACCATCTCATTCCCTGTTGTCCCCTTCTCCTCCTGCCTTCAATCTTTCCCAGCATCAGGGTCTTTTCAAATGAGTCAGTTCTTCACATGAGGTGGCCAAAGTATTGGAGTTTCAGCTTCAACATCAGTCCTTCCAATGAATATTCAGGACTGATTTCCTTTAGGATGGACTGGTTGGATCTCCTTGCAGTCCAAGGGACTCTCAAGAGTCTTCTCCAGCACCACAGTTCAAAAGCATCAATTCTTCAGCACTCAGCTTTGTTTATAGTCCAACTCTCACATCCATACATGACTACTGGAAAAACCATAGCCTTGACTATTTGGACCTTTGTCTGCAAAGTACTGTCTCTGCTTTTTAATATGCTGTCTAGTTTGGTCATAGCTTTTCTTCCAAGGAACAAGCGTCTTTTAATTTCATGGCTGCAGCTACCATTTGCAGTGGTTTTGGAGCCCCCGCAAAACAAAAGTCTGTCACTGTTTCCATTGTTTCCCCATCTATTTGCCATGAAGTGATGGGACTGGATGACATGATCTTAGTTTTCTGAATGTTGAGTTTTAAGCCAACTTTTTCACTCTCCTCTTTCACTTCCATCAAGAGGCTCCTTAGTTCTTTGCTTTCTGCCACAAGGGTGGTGTCATCTGCATATCTAAGGTTTTTGGTATTTTTACCTGCAATCTTGATTCCAGCTTGTGTTTCATCCAGCCCAGCATTTCCCATGATGTACTCTGCATATAAGTTAAATAAGCAGGGTGACAATATATAGCCTTGACATATTCCTTTCCTGATTTGGAACCAGTTTATTGTTCCATGACCCGTTCTAACTATTGCTTCTTTACCTGCATACACACCTGGAGAAGGGAATAGCAAACCACTTGAGTATTCTTGCCTTGAGGACCCCATGAAAGGTATAAAACAGAATTGCCCTTCTTAAACCTGTGAAGCAGTGACAGTGAGTAGTTATATAGCTATGTTTCAAAGGACTAACCTATTGGGGTAAAAAAAAAAAAGAACAGGATTATGTATAATTAGAAAGCCAGAAAGATCAAAACAAATAATTTTAAATAAATTTTGAAGGTGCTATCAAATTTTCTATAAGTAATGTGTTGACTATAAAATTCAATCTTAAAGATTAAAAAAAAAAAAAGATTAAAAGCATAAATCTGGAGAAATGACCATAACTAGTAATAAACCTTTGAAAGTATTTAGTAGTTTAAAACTCAGGACAGAGATTAAACTTGGTATGTGGAAAGCAAAACAAAAAGACTAATTTTTGGACATGCCCAACTAAAAGACTATTAGTGAAACTGATAAAGTGCATTATAGTAAAAATATACAAAGATAGTTTTCACTTCTCTCCGGTTTGTGATTCTTCAAGTAAGACATTTATGCATGGAGATATATATATATATATGTATATATTTCAGTTCAATTCAGTTGCTCAGTCGTGTCTGACTCTTTGCAATATGTGTGTATGTACCTTTATAGGTTGACTTGGAAGATTGTTTTCAAGTTGACAAAAAATAGTTGTATTATTATTTAAGAGTAATGTTCGCACAATTGTATGTCGAAACTAAATCTGTTAAATTAGTAGCATATGATGATGTAGCAGTAAGTTTTGATTCACAGGTATATTATTTTGTACATAGGTAGTAGTATTCAACTTTGATTAATTGTTAACTAAAATATTCCATATACTTTTTTCCTGTATTTTCTTTTGGCCGGAAAACATTCATGCATCAGGCATTTATTAAGCACATTTGACACTGTGCCAGCTCTTTAAGAACATAAATATTAATCCTGAAAAAAATGAGGGTTTTCATGATAATATGTTTTGTTGTTACACAGTGAGGTAAAGGTGGGTGTTTGGAAGCTGGATATGATGTTTCTAGGTAACTGCATGATTTCCTTGGAACAAATATTCCTAAGGAACTGTTGAGCAGTTTGTCACAGTTTGTTGATCATACAGGAAAAGGGAGCTATGGATTTGAGTAGGTGAACAGATATGCTGGGAGACTAGATGAATTCTGCACAAGACATGGTGCAGTGATACCAGTAGTATTGGAGATAGCTAAGGTAAGGGGATCTCAGAATTCAGTGAGTAATCTGGGGTACACTGATGATATATCCAACGGTTTGTTAGATTTCCTATAGTGGCTAGACTTTGGGAAATGTGAACTAAGAGATAATTTTCCTAGGCGTAAGGTGTCTGGATGGATATTAAGAGAAATAATAATAACATAATTGTAGTGAAAGAACTATCCTAAGAAAAGTCAGCCTCTTAATTTTACAATATAGAGGAGTAAGGGTGGCTTATTGGCCTTGGTTAGTGAAAGAATCCCAAGCTGAATAGATAAATCAGATGCCCAATAATTGGAGCCAGAGGCTTATTCCTAGCAGAGTTCAAGCAAGATCTGTGGTTTTCATAGAATTACCACCAATGGAGGATGCCCACTGTATGTAGTAGGGCATAGAACATTAATAAACCTGTAGCCACAAGGAAGAGTCCCAAAAGTTAGATTCTCCTCAGTCCTTCATTGTCAGAATTAAGAGGCAAAAGGGCCAGGGTCCGTTCTTCTGAATTATCATTCTAGGTGTACACCTGTTTATGAAAATTTTCAGTCCTTGAAAGTGTGTCTATAATGTTAGAAGAAGTATAATGAGTGTTAAGTTGATGCTTCATCAGATATTACAGAATAGAGGACATATCATAACTCTTTGGTAACCAGAATTAGAACAAGGTTAATCAGAGATATTTCACTGATGGAGATCATGAAGAGTATTGGCTTGGTCTAGAGTCTTGGAACAGCCATCTATATCAGGTGTTATCTGCTTTACTTCTGGGTCTAATTTAGCTTTAGGTCTCCAACTTTTTCAGAGGCACATTCAGTTGGAGAAGTCTTTTTAAAATGTGAAACAAATTCAAGAATCAATGCTTTAAAGTTTAGCAGCACAGGGATTGGTTTATAATATGTGATAGGACCCCTTTCATCTGATCTGTAAGGAGTCTGTTAAAAGATGTCTTTTCCAATAAACATAGTCTCCTGGGTGTAAATTGTGGTGTTCTATACCTTCATCCCCTGGATGTGGAAAGATTTTTCAACCGGATGCTCATTTTTCTTCAGAGTCTTAATGATATTTTGACAATAATGTAAAAGATCTCCCTTGACTAGAAGTGGCTCATGTGATCCTGATTCACAAATCTTGTGTCTTCCAGTAATTATTTCAAATGTTTAATATAACTGTGAGTAGCAATTTAAGCCAAGGAAGGCCAAAGGCCTTAGAGAATTTTGCTGATTGAGTTTTGTAAATTAAGCCATTAGTCTTTCCCCTAGACCAGAAGATTGGAGATAATAGGCACAGTGGAAATGTAGTATAGGCCAGATCACAAACAGCATTTAGAATTTTTCCAGTGAAATGCATACTGTTTTCACTACATAATTTCAGGGGAATTCCTCAGGTAGGAATAGTCCTTTCCAACAGTCCTTTGTCCACTGCAAGGGCAGTTGCTTGTTTGTAAGGAAATGATTCTAACCAATGAAAACACATACAAACCATCACCAGAACATGTATATTTATATCCTTGAGAGAGAGGCAGCTGGACATAATCTAGTTGCCAGATAACAAAGGAACCAGGAGGCAAAGGAAAGTGGCCTTGAGAAGTATTAGTAGATTTTCCTGCAATGTACTTAGGACAGATCTGACACCTCTGACGTATTTTGGTCACTACTGTGAAAAAGGTTTCCAAAAGTATTGTTTTCCACAGGTTTTCATTTTATTAGTTCCCCCATGAGTCATTTGATATGTTAATTTTAATATGGTTGCTTGAGTGGCTTCAGAAAGAGCAGAGCAGCCATTTGGCCCATACCAAAGCCCAATATGTTGATCAAATGTGTATCCTTCAGAAACTCACCTCTGTTCCTTACATGTAGCATGCAATTGCCCATCTCTGATAATATCCTTTAGATGTTGGGTGCCTGTCCAAGTAATAGCTAACACGGTGTGAATAGAATGACCAACAGGAGGTTCCTTTGTGGAGCCTGAATCTTGTAATCTTGTAATGCTGCTACCTTAGTAGTTTTATCTACTAACTGGTCCCCTTTTCTTCCTCAGTGTTGTCTTTGGAATGCACTAGGACCTTTATTATTGCCAGTTGTGACAGCAGGATTGCATCCAGTAAGACCTTAACAAAGGGATCATTTTCAATTTCATTTCACCCTGGGAGCAGGAGACTTCTCTATTTCCAAAGCATTCCAAAGTCATGAGCTACTCCAAAAGCATACCTGCTCTGTAATTGTTAGCATGTTTGTCAGAGACCTGAGTGCAGGCATGAGTTAGTGCTTATAGGTCAGCTTCAATTTGGGCTGAAGAAATAAAGGGCTAAGCTTTGGATTCTATTAAAGTGAAAGGAATAGACACAGTATATCCAATTTTCAGATGTCCATCATTATTTCTTAGGTAGGAGTCATAAGTAAACTAAGAAGCACTGCAGTTGTCTAAAGGTGTTTCTTGTAAATCTGGATGTGGACCAGTCAGGAGATACTTGTGGTTATGCAGTCATGTGGGGTCTCATCTGTTGCTGATGGTAAGAGAAGAGCAGGATTTAGGGAGTTTCCATGAGACAAAAGTGACATTTGGAGAGGAAAACAATATTTCATGAGGCTTCAGTCCACTAACATATTAAGTGTTGTGTGTAGTATGAGTTCACGAGGGCCGCAATAGAGTGAGAGACAAACACTTGTAAAGAAGACCCTGTAACTGTCTCTTCTGTGGCCCACAGAAGAGTAGCAGTGGTTGCTATTGCTCAAAGGCAAGGTGGATGTCCTTGAGTTGAGTTCCAACTTTTGGATATAATAGCTGATAGGTGAGCATTTTCCCCTTGGGCTGAACAAGCACACCAAGGGTATTTCTGTTAACTTCATGTAACTTCATAGTAGAAAGGGAAGACAATCACTAGGGTTTCCTATAGGAGGGGCAGTGATCAATTTAGTTGTTAAAGTTTTAAAGGCTGACTCAATGTCATAATTCCAAACAAGAGGATTTGGTCTCATCATTTGAAAAGGAATAAATGGGTTTTGTATAAAAGGAGAAATTGGGAACCCAGCTTCTACAGTGGGCATCACCAGATGGTCATTACTGAAATCATATTGATTATATTCTTTGCAGCCGAGGATGGAGAAGCTCTATACAGTCAACAAAAACAAGACCAGGAGCTGACTGTGGCTCAGATCATGAACTCCTTATTGCAAAATTCAGACTTAAATTGAAGAAAGTAGGGAAAACCACTAGACCATTCAGGTATGACCTAAATCAAATCCCTTATGATTATACAGTGGAAGTGAGAAATAGATTCAAGGGATTAGATTTGATAGACAGAGTTCCTGAAGAACTATGGATGGAAGTTCGTGACATTGTACAGGAGGCAGGGATCAAGACCATCCCCACGAAAAAGAAATACAAAAAGGCAAAATGGTTGTCTGAGGAGGCCTTATAAATAGCTGAGAAAAGAAGACAAGTGAAAGGCAAAGGAAAAAAGAAAAAAATATACCCATTTGAATGCAGAGTTCCAAAGAATAGCAAGGAGAGATAGGAAAGCCTTCCTAAGTGATCAGTGCAAAGAAATAAAAGAAAACAATAGAACGGAAAAGACTAGAGATCTCTTCAAGAAAATTAGAGATACCAAGGGAACATTTCATGCAAAGATGGGCTTGATAAAGGACAGAAATGGTATGTACCTAACCAAAGCAGAAGATGTTAAGAAGTGGTGACAAGAATATACAGAAGAAAAACAAACAAACAAACAAACAAAAAGAATATACAGAAGAACTCTACAGAAAAGGTATTAATGACCCAGATGACCATGATGGTGTGATCATTCACCTAAAGCCAGACATCCTGGAATGTGAAGTCAAGTGGGCCTTATGAAGCAGTACTACTAAGCTACTGGAGATGATGGAATTCCAGCTGGGCTATTTCAAATCCTAAATGATGATGCTTTGAAAGTGCTGCACTCAACATGCCAGCAAATTTGGAAAACTCATCAGTGGCCACAGGACTGGAAAATGTCAACTTTCATTCCAATCCCAAAGAAAGGCAATGCCAAAGAATGTTCAAATTACCACACAATTGTACTCATCTCACACGCTAGCAAAGTAATGCTCAAAATTCTCCAAGTGAGGCTTCAAAAGTGTGCGAACCTAGAACTTCCAGATATTGAAGCTGGATTTAGGAAAGGCAGAGGAACCAGAGATCAAATGGCCAGCATCTGCTGGATCATAGGAAAAGCAAGAGAATTCCAGAAAAATATCTACCTTGCCAAAGCCTTTTACTGTGTGAATCAGAACAAACTGTGGAAAATTCTTAAAGAGATGGGAATACCAGACCAGCTTAGCTGCCTCCTGAGAAATTTGTATGCATATCAAGAAGCAACAGTTAGAACCAGACATAAAACAATGGCCTAGTGCCCAATTGGGAAAGGAGCCCCACAAGGCTGTATATTGTCACCTTGCTTATTTAACTTATATGCAGAGCAAGTTCAGTTCAGTTCAGTTGCTCAGTCATGTCTGACTCTTTGCAACCCCATGGATTGCAGCACACCAGGCCTCCCTGTCCATCACCAATCCCAGCGTTTACTCAAGCTTGTATCCGTCGAGTCAGTGATACCATCCAACCATCTCATCCTCTGTCTTCCCCTTCTCCTCCCACCTTCAATCTTTCCCAGCACTAGGGTATTTTCAAATGAGTCAGTTCTTCACATCAGGTGGCCAAAATATTGGAGTTTCAGCTTCAGCATCAGTCCTTCCAGAGTACATCATGCAAATGCCAGGATGGATGAAGCACAAGCTGGAATCAAGATTGCCGGGAGAAATATCAGTAACCTCATATATGCAGATGATACCACCCTTATGGCAGAAAGTGAAGAGAACTAAAGAGCCTCTTGATGAAGGTGAAAGAAGAGAGTGAAAAAGCTGGCTTAAAATTCAACATTAAAAAAACTAAGATCATGGCATCCAGTTCCATCACTTCATGGCAAATAGATTGGGCAACAATGGAAACAGTGACAGATTTTATTTTCCTGGGCTCCAGAATCACTGCAGATGGTGGCTGCAGCCATGAAATTAAAAGACACTTGCTCCTTGGAAGAGAAGCTGTGTCCAACCTAGACAGCATATTAAAAAACAGAGACATTATTTTGCCAACAAAGGTCCATCTAGTCAAAGCTATGGTTTTTCCAGTAATCATGTATGGATGTGAGAAGTCAACCATAAAGAAAGCTGAGCACCAAAGAATTGATACTTTTGAATTGTGGTGTTGGAGAAGACTCTTGAGAGTCCCTTGGACTGCAAGGAGATCAAACCAGTCAATCCTAAAGGAAATCAGTTCTGAATATTCATTGCAAGGACTGAAGCTGAAGCTCCAGTACTTTGGCCCCCTAATGCGAAGAACTGGATCATTGGAAAAGACCCTGATGCTGGGAAAGATTGAAGGCAGGAAGAGAAGGGATCGATAGAGAATGAGATGGATGGGTGGCATCACTGACTGGATGGTCGTGAGTTTGAGCAAGCTCCGGGAGATGGTAATGGATGGGGAAGCCTGGTGTGCCCTAGTCCCTGGGATCACAAAGAGTTGGACATGACTGAGTGACTGAATTGAACTGAAGTTCTACAATAACCTACTAGCCTGAGAAGGCCTCTTAACTGGCACTTGGTGACAGGAATGGGAAACTGTGATATGCCTTGGATGCTTATAGGATCCAGCATTAGTCTTGGTTGAGGGGTGGATCTTAAATAATTTAAGTATTCTATCTGGGTTTTGTTGACTTAAGGAAAAACACGCAAACTCAGTATGAGTTGAAGTTTTATTCAGGAACCTTAATGAACACTTTTTTATATGCCCAGGAGACAGCCCCTCCATAGCTCTGGGGGAACTGCTAGGGATCGAACCCGAGTCTCCCACATTGCAGGCAGATTTTTTACTGCCTGAGAGACCAGAGAAGCCCCACAGAGGTAGGAGAGAAGCCAGTATATATATATGATTTCTTAGCTGGAGAATATGTGCAGGCCAACATACATTTTCCTGAAAGTTTACTGCAAATCATAAAGAACAGATATCTCAAGTTAATGACTTTAGTAATTCTCTGTGTATATGAAGATGCAAGAATCTGGGCTCATTAAAAATTTCCCAGAGATATATATTTAACTATCTAAGGGACCTTCTTGTCCAAAGCACAGAGCATCCTGTTATTGTCTTACTTTCCTCTCAGATTGTGCTGTTGTTCAGTCTTCAGTGGGTTGTAAGGTAATCCTTGTAGAATTGGGTAGTAAGCAGGAACACTCTGCTTTTCTTTGTTTATATTTCAAAATTTGAAACTTAACCTTTGACACCTAATGTTTTTTGTGTGCTAGCTGAATGAGGCAGTGTAGGCTACCCTTGAGGTTTGCTCTCTCAGTATGGGACTGTAATAAAAGGTCATCCCCATATTAGAGTTATGTAGAGCTATGGGCACAATATAAATCAGCCAAGTCTGGTTTCAGTATCTCTGAAAAGTAAGTAGAGTTTTTTGTGTAGCTCTGAAGCATAATGGTCCAAGTAAGTTGATGTCCTTCTCCCTGGAGGAGGGCACAGTAACCCACTCCAGTATTCTTACCTGGAGAATCCCATGGACAGAGAAAGCCTGCTGGGCTGCAGTTCATAGGGTCGCAAAGAATTAGACACAATTGAAGCTACTGAGCGTGCACACATGCACCACATAAAGGCAAACAGGTACTGAACTATGTGGATGTATAGGAGTTCTGAAGAAAGCATTGCATAAGTTTCTGATTATTAAAAAACAAAAACAAAACCCCCCCAAAAAAAACAAAAAGAAACTTTGTGTTTAGAGGGACTAACTTGAGAATGGTGTGAGGGTTGGGGACCACAGGGTGACATGGTTTGACTGTATTGTTTATGGCTTTATAATTTTGAACAAAATGCTGGTGTTGGCCATAAGACTTGTATATGGAAAGAACTAATGTATTACTGGAATTAGTGTATGGGATTATGAGGCCCTTCTGGAGATGTGCCTTGACAATGAGATGAATTCCTTCCAGGTCCTGAAGACTGAGAAGTTATCATTTGAGGCAAAGGTTTATTTGGGTCTACCTAGATCTTAATTGGAGGTGCTGAATTAATGCTTCCTATGTTAAAGAGATGGACCATAGATAAGAACAGAATTTAGCAGATACTTGTAATTGGGAGTTGAAAAGACAGGAGCAAGGAGGGAAATCTCAATATTAGGACTAGAGTTAAAAGTAGACCTTGAGAAGTCAAGGATTTATAAGTGTATTTCCCCTTTTGGAGAAAAGGAAATATTAGGTTGTAATTTTTCCAGGAGATCTTGACTGAAAAGGTGTACATGAACAGAAGGAGCAAGAAGGAACTGGAGAATTTCCTGAAAAGAGCTTATCTTGAAAGATGAGGGGTCTGTTTGCTCAAAACTCCCATCATTTGTACCTTTTCTGTATTCTGAGGAAGTGGGGCTTTGAGCCTGGCGGGCTTCGCGCCAGACAAAATTGCTCCTGTGTTCAAAATGGCAGTAATAGCTTCAGCTCCTATAAAAAGGTACAGTTCTCTCAGTGGGAGTACTAGGAAGACCTTGACACTTTCCTTAAGCACCTTTTGCTGATTCTCGTTAATGTATGGCAATGCTGCTGCTGCTAAGTCGCTTCAGTCGTGTCTGACTCTGTGTGACCCCATAGACGGCAGCCCACGAGGCTTCCTTGTCCCTGGGATTCTCCAGGCAAGAACACTGGAGTGGGTTGCCATTTCCTTCTCCAATGCATGAAAGTGAAAAGAGAAAGTGAAGTTGCTCAGTCGTGTCCGACTCTTAGCGACCCCAAGGACTGAAGCCTACCAGGCTCCTCCGTCCATGGGATTTTCCAGGCAAGAGTATTGGAGTGGGGTGCCATTGCCTTCTCTGGACACTTTTCTTGGAACATCCCTATTCATGAGTATATAAAAAGGGGGCACGTCTCAAATTGCTCAGAAAGTTCTTGATAAAAGAACAAGGGGCCTTGAGCTGCTAACAGGACCTTCTTTTTAAATTTAGGCAATTTTTCCAGTGGCCAGTTCACTTACAGTAATGGCATGCACTTGGCTTCTGGAAGGGGGCACTTATGGGAACTCTGTGTTCTTTCTACTGAGGTAGCTGCTGAGCAGCAGCAGCCACCAGTTGATGCAATTGCAAATTCATGATTTTAGTTGTCTTACAATTTTCTGTATATTTGATTGTTTTAGATAGCTAATTAGTCAAGTTAATTAGATCAGATATGGCCACTGTTTCCCAATTTGATTGTGCCCATTTCATCAGCAGTCCAAGTTTCTCATCTGTTCCCTAACAAAGACTGAATTAAAGAGGGTTGAGTATTGTTTACCCAGCACGTAGTCTGGAGTATTCCCAGAATACTGTTGTTAGCTGTGAATGATAATCATGAACAGTTTTATCAGGTCTTTATGTAGTAGACTGAATCTTTTTCCAGTTGATGGGGCAGGGAAAAGCATGAGGAACTGCTTCATGAAGCGCTTGAGCCAACTGAGAAGCTGGTGCCATCACACTGATGTCCTTTCTGTAGATAACATCTAAAGGGTGAAGCCAGCTGGCATTAGTTTGCAGTGTCTGGCTTGATTTTCTCTGGCTAAGATTCAGTTTAGTTGATACAAGTCATAGAATCCTGGACCATAGGTTTATAACACAAGGTTAAATTCTTCTCCAAAGTGGAGGGGGTCCTCAGGGACCTTGAGAAAATCCTTGGCTGTGACCCATAATTCTGCAGGGCATGAAGGCATATAGTCTATGAGATAGAAAATGCTGTCAGTGTTCAAAGTAGTGACAAAGGGAAAAGTTTTTATGGGAGAGTGAGGAGGTAGGGGTAGAGATTTTGGAGGAAGAATAGGAGAAGCAGAAATACAGAATGACAGCTCAGTGAGTTTAGGATACATAGGGGCCAACAGAGAAAGAGAAGAGGAAGAGGGCTCTTGAGCCTTTTCTGGAATATTTAGAAATACAGCCTTTTCTGGGGTATTTAGAATGCTGTGCTTTGCTGGAGCAGCTGTGAAGAGATATCCCACATCCAAGGTAAGAGAAAACCAAGTAAGATGGTAGGCACTGCGAGAGGGCATCAGAGGGCAGACAGACTGAAGCCACAATCACAGACAACTAGCCAATCTGATCACATGGACCACAGCCTTGTCTAACTCAGTGAAACTAAGCCATGCTGTGTGGGGCCAGCCAAGACAGATGGGTCATGGTGGAGAGGTCTCACAGAATGTGGTCCACTGGAGAAGGGAACGGCAAACCACTTCAGTATTCTTGCCTTGAGAACCCCATGAACAGTATGAAAAGGCAAAAAGATAGGACACTGAAAGATGAACTCCCCAGGTTGGTAGGTGCTCAATATGCTGCTGGAGATCAGTGGAGAAATAACTCCGTGAAGAATGAAGGGATGGAGCCAAAGGAAAAACAACACCCAGTTGTGGATGGAACTGGTGATAGAAGCAAGGTTCGATGCTGTAAAGAGCAATATTGCATAGGAACCTGGAATGTTAGGTGCATGAATCAAAGCAAATTGGAAGTGGTCAAACAGGAGATGAAGAGTGAACACCAACATTCTAGGAATCAGTGAATTAAGATGGACTGGAATGGGTGAATTTAACTCAGATGATAATCATATCTACTACTGTGGGCAGGAATCCCTTAGAAAAAATGGAGTAGCCATCGTAGTCAACAAAAGAATCTGAAATGCAGTACTTGGATGCAATCTCAAAAAGAACAGAATGGTCTCTATCCGTTTCCAAGGCAAACCATTCAATATCATGGTAATTCAAGACTATGCCCTGACCAGTAACACTGAAGAAGCTGAAGTTGAACAGTTCTGTGAAGACCTACAAGACCTTCTAGAACTAACACCCCCAAAAAGATGTCCTTTTCATTATAGGGGACTGGAATGCAAAAGTAGGAAGTCAAGAAACACCTGGAGAAACAAGCAAATTTGGCCTTGGAGTTCAGAGTGAAGCAGGGCAAAGGCTAATAGAGTTCTGCCAAGAACTGGTCATAGCAAACACCCTCTTCCAACAACACAAGAGAAGACTCTACACATGGACATCACCAGATGGTCAACACCAAAATAAGATTGATTATATCCTGTGCAGCCAAAGATAGAGAAGCTCTACACAGTCAGCACAAACAAGACCAGGAGCTGACTGTGGCTCAGATCATGAACTCCTTATTGCCAAATTCAGACTTAAATTGAAGAAAGTAGGGAAAACCACTAGACCATTCAGGTATGACCTAAATCAAATCCTTTATGACTATACAGTGGAAGTGAGAAATAGGTTTAAGGGACTAGATCTGATAGAGAGCCTGAAGAACTGTGGACGGCAGTTCGTGACATTGTACAGGAGACAGGTATCAAGACCATCCCCAATAAAAAGAAATGCAAAAAAGCAAAATGGCTGTCTGTGGAAGCCTTACAAATAGCTGTGAAAAGAAGGGAAGTAAAAAGCAAAGGAGAAAAGGAAAGATATAAGCATCTGAATGCAGAATTCCAAAAAATAGGAGAGACAAGAAAGCCTTCCTCAGTGATCATTGCAAAGAAATAGAGGAAAACAATACAATGGGAAAGACTAGAGATCTCTTCAAGAAAATTAGAGATACCAAGGGAACATTTCATGCAAAGATGGGTTCAATAAAGGACAAAAATGGTATGGACCTAACAGAAGCAGAAGATATTAAGAAGAGGTGGCAAGAATACACAGAAGAACTATACAAAAACATCTTCATGACCCAGATAATCACGATGGTGTGATCACTGACCTAGAGCCAGACATCCTGGAATGTGAAGTCAAGTGGGCCTTAGAAAGCATGACTATGAACAAAGCTAGTGGAGGTTATGGCATTCCAGTTGAGCTCTTTCAAATCTGAAAGATGATGCTGTGAAAGTGCTGTACTCATATGCCAGCAAATTTGGAAAACTCAGCAGTGGCCACAGGACTGGAAAAGGTCAGTTTTCATTCCAATCCCAAAGAAAGGCAATTCCAAAGAATGCTCAAAGTATCGCACAATTGCACTAATCTCACACACTAGTAAAGTAATGCTTAAAATTCTCCAAGCCAGGCTTCAGCAATATGTGAACAGTAAACTTCCAGATGTTCAAGCTGGTTTGAGAAAAGGCAGAGGAACCAGAGATCAAATTGCCAACATTTGCTGGATCATAGAAAAAGCAAGAGAGTTCCAGAAAAACATCTATTTCTGCTTTATTGACTATGCCAAAGCCTTTGACTGTGTGGGTCACAATACACTGTGGAAAATTCTGAAAGAGATGGGAATCCCAGACCACCTGACCTGCCCCTTGAGAAACCTGTATGCAGGTCAGGAAGCAACAGTTAGAACTGGACATGAAACAACAGACTGGTTCCAAATAGGAAAAGGAGTTCTTTAAGGCTGTATATTGTCACCCTACTTATTTAACTTATATGCAGAGTACATCATGAGAAACACTTGTCTGGAGGAAGCACAAGCTGGAATCAAGATTGCCGGGAGAAACATAAATAACCTCAGATATGCAGATGACACCACCCTTATGGCAGAAAGTGAAGAAGCCCTAAAGAGCCTCTTGATGAAAGTGAAAGAGGAGAGCGAAAAAGTTGGTTTAAAGCTCAACATTCAGAAAACTAAGATCATGGCATCTGGTCCCATCACTTCATGGCAAATAAATGGGGAAACAGTGGAAACAGTGGCTGACTTGACTTTTCTGGATTCCGAAATCATTGCAGATGGTGATTGCAGCCATGAAATTAAAAGATGCTTACTCCTTGGAAGGAAAGTTATGACCAACCTAGATAACATATTCAAAAGCAGAGACATTATTTTGCCAACAAAGTCCGTCTAGTCAAGTCTGTAGTTTTTCCAGTGGTCATATGTGGATGTGAGAGTAGGACTGTGAAGAAAGCTGAGCGCAGAAGAATTAATGCTTTTGAACTGTTGTGTTGGAGCAGACTCTTGAGAGTCCCTTGCACTGCAAGGAGATCCAACGAGTTCATCCTAAAGGAGATCAGTTCTGGGTGTTCATTGGAAGGACTGATGTTGAAGCTGAAACTCCAATAGTTTGGCCACCTGATGCGAAGAGTTGACTCATTGGAAAAGACCCTGATGCTGGGAAAGATTGAGGGCAGCAGGAGAAAGGGACAACAGAGGATGAGATGGCTGGATCGCAGCACTGACTCAGCGGACATGGGTTTAGGTGGACTCCAGGAGTTGGTGATGTACAGAATGGCCTGGTGTGCTTTGTTTCATGGGTGACAATGAATTGGACACGATTGAGTGACTGAACTGCACTGAAACCTTGTAGTTTCTAATTGTGCACAAAATAGACCAATTTTGAAATTTCAGAAGTTACCCATTGTGAGCAGATAAATTTTATGTCATCTCTGTTATACCATTGCAATTTACGTAGCCAAGCATAAGTGGTGCTGCCATTACTTTTTATATAGTTACCCAACGGGAGTCCCAGATGGGTGAGAATCCTCCCCCATAACAGTCTTAGACATTGACCATCCCATTATAGTACTAAACAAAAGGGAGCAAGCAATTGATCAAACAAAAGACACCAAGAATAAGGGCCTCATCCTCAATCTAGGAGGGAAGTTTGGGACTTAAAAACTTATCACTCAGACCCAGTACTGCTGGGGAGGTGACAGAGCATAAGGGGCTCTGCAAGTAACTTGCTTAAATCCATTGTGGCTTTGGAGATGGGAGGATGACTGTTTTGGATCCCACTTTGAACGTCAAAAATGTAGCACAAAGTACCATGAAATGTAAAGAAGCCAAAAAAAAAAAAAAAAAAAAGTTTATTTGTGGTAATACAATTCCAACTAAGGGATCACAGATTCTGGAGGAACTCTGAATAGTGTCTCAGTGAAAGAAAGTAGCAGGAGTGTTTATAGGAAAGAGAGGGAAGTTAATGTAGAGTTTGGATTGGAGGGTAACATTGTTCTTTACCTTCTATGGGCTATGGAACAAATCTCATTCATTACTTGGAAAAGGTATGTTTTCTTTAGTCCAGAAGAAGTCCAGTCAGTTAGTCAGTCCAGCCGCATAGACATGCCTGACTGTTTGAGACCCAATGGACTACAGCACACCAGGCCTCACTGTCCATCACCAACTCCTGGAGTTTACTCAAACTCATGTCCATTGAGTCGGTGGTGCCATCCAACCACCTCATCCTCTGTCATCCCCTTCTTCTGCCTTCAATCTTTCCCAGCATCAGAGTCTTTTCAAATGAATCAGTTCTTCACATCAGGTGGCCAAAATACTGGAATTTCAGCTTCAGCATCAGTCCTTCCAATGAATATTCAGGACTGATTTCCTTTTAGGATGGACTGGTTGATCTCCTTGCAGTCCAAGGGACTCTCAAGAGTCCTCTCCAGTACCACAGTTCAAAAGCATCAATTCTTTGGAGCTCAGCTTTCTTTATAGGCCAACTCTCACATCCATACATGATTACTGGAAAAACCATAGCTTTGACTAGATGGACCTTTGTTGTCGAAGTGATGTCTCTGCTTTTTAATATGCTGTTTAGGTTGGTCATGACTTTTCTTCCAAGGGGCAAGTGTCTTTTAATTTCATGGCTGCAATCACCATCTGCAGTGATTTTGGAGCCCCTCAAAATAAGATCTCTCACTATTTCCACTGTTTCCCCATCTATTTGCCATGAAGTGATGGGACCAGATACCGTGATCTTAGTTTTCTGAGTGTTGAGTTTTAAGCCAACTTTTTCACTCTCCTCTTTTACTTTCATCAAGAGGCTCTTTCGTTCTTCACTTTCTGCCATAAGGGTTGTGTCATCTTCATATCTGAGGTTATTGATATTTCTACTGGCAATCTTGATTCCAGCTTATGTTTTATCCAGTCCAGCATTTCTCATGATGTACTCTGCATATAAGTTAAATAAGCAATATGACAGTATACAGCCTTGACGTACTCCTTTCTCCATTTGAAACTAGTCTGTTGTTCCATGTTCAGTTCCAACTGTTGTTTCTTGACCTGCATACAGATTTCTCATGAGGCATATCAGATGGTCTGGTATTCCCATCTCTTTAAGAATTTTCCACAGTTTGTTGTGATCCATACAGTGCAAGGCTTTGGCATAGTCGATAAAGCAGATTTTTTTCTGCAGCTCTCTTGCTTTTTTGATGATCCAACACATGTTGGCAGTTTGATCTCTGGCTACTCTGCCTTTTCTAAATTCAGCTTGAACATCTGGAAGTTCACAATTCATGTACACTATTCACGTTCTATTAGCAACACAGGAACCATTTAGCAGGGTTAATTTAAGGCATTCAGCAAAAGTTCAGCATGAAAAGCAAACATGGAAGTCCTCAGGTCACATCTCATTCATTCCTGACAATTATTGTCACAACTTATACCAACTTTCCCAAAGTAAAGAGGGTGATACTTGTAAACGTTGATCCTGTGTTCATGCATGCTACCAGCATTATCTTGGACTCCTGGATGCTTCTGGTGTTTGCCAGTGCAGTTGTGGCCTTGGCTTACAAGGTTTTGTGTCTTTAGTTTTGATGGCATGATGGCAGCCAAAACCTATGGTCAGTGACCTTTGATGTTACTATTGCGACTCACTGAAGGCTCAGATAATAGTTAGCAGTTTTCAGTAATAAACTATAGTATTTTTAAGTTAAGGTATGTATATTCTTTTTAAAGATATAGTGCTGTTGCACACTTAATAGACTGCAGTATGTTGTAGTTGTTTTTGTTTAGTCGCTAAGTCATGTCCAACTCAATTGCAACCCTGTGGTATAGTATAACTTTATGTGCATCGGGAAGCTGAAATATTTCTGTGATTTGCTTTATTGCAACAATTTCTTTATTGTGGTGACCTGTAACTGAATTTGCATTATATCTGAAGTATGCCTAGAAACAGGCATAGATCTTTATTTTAGGCAGATGTGGATCCACCTCTAAATTTAGATCTAATTTGCTGTGGTTATTTAAATGAAGTAACAAAAATGAAGAACTCTTCTTTCTGAATCTGTCAGCAACTAATCTGTAAACGTGAAGGTTATTTGAGAGAGAAAAATTTCTTTGAACATGAACTTCTGAAACATTTTTAGCATTCAGAGATCAGATCAGATCAGTCACTCAGTCGTGTCCGACTCCTTGCAACCCCATGAACTGCAGCACGCCAGGCCTCCCTGTTCATCACAAACTCCCGGAGTTCACTCAGACTCACCTCCATCGAGTCAGTGATGCCATCCAGCCATCTCATCCTCTGTCGTCCCCTTCTCCTCCTGCCCCCAATCCCTCCCAGCATCAGAGTCTTTTCCAATGAGTCAACTCTTTGCATGAGATGGCCAAAGTACTGGAGTTTCAGCTTTAGCATCATTCCTTCCAAAGAAATCCCAGGGCTGATCTCCTTCAGAATGGACTGGTTGGATCTCCTTGCAGTCCAAGGGACTCTCAAGAGTCTTCTCCAACACCACAGTTTAAAAGCACCAATTCTTCAGCACTCAGCCTTCTTCACAGTCCAACTCTCACATCCATACATGACCACAGGAAAAACCATAGCCTTGATTAGACGGTCCTTTGTTGGCAAAGTAATGTCTCTGCTTTTGAATATGCTATCTAGGTTGGTCATAACTTCCTTCCAAGGAGTAAGCGTCTTTTAATTTCATGGCTGCAGTCACCATCTGTAGTGATTTTGGAGGCCAGAAAAATAAAGTCTGACACTGTTTCCACTGTTTCCCCATCTATTTCCCATGAAGTGGTGGGACCG
Organism: Bos indicus; assembly: GCF_029378745.1. Lineage (NCBI taxonomy): Eukaryota > Metazoa > Chordata > Mammalia > Artiodactyla > Bovidae > Bos > Bos indicus. The sequence goes on from NC_091789.1 coordinate 74,346,887, forward strand.
GATGCCATGATCTTCGTTTTCTGAATGTTGAGCTTTAAGCCAACTTTTTCACTCTCCACTTTCACTTTCATCAAGAGGCTTTTGAGTTCCTCTTCACTTTCTTCCATAAGGGTGGTGTCATCTGCATATCTGAGGTTATTGATATTTTTCCCGGCAATCTTGATTCCAGCTTGTGTTTCTTCTAGTCCAGTGTTTCTCATGATGTACTCTGCATATAAGTTAAATAAACATGGTGACAATAGGAGCCTTGACAAACTCCTTTTCCTATTTGGAACCAGTCTGTTGTTCCATGTCCAGTTCTAACTGTTGCTTCCTGACCTGCATACAAATTTCTCAAGAGGCAGATCAGGTGGTCTGGTATTCCCATCTCTTGAAGAATTTTCCACAGTTTATTGTGATCCACACAATCAAAGACTTTGGCATAGTCAATAAAGCGGAAATAGATGTTTTTCTGGAATTCTCTTGCTTTTTCTATGACCAGCAGATGTTGGCAATTTGATCTCTGGTTCCTCTGCCTTTTCTCAAACCAGCTTGAACATCTGGAAGTTCACGGTTCACGTATTGCTGAAGCCTGGCTTGGAGAATTTTGAGCATTACTTTACTAGCGTGTGAGATTAGTGCAATTGTGTGGTAGTTTGAGCATTCTTTTGCATTGCCTTTCTTTGGGATTGGAATGAAAACTGATCTTTTCCAGTCCTGTAGCCACTGCTGAGTTTTCCAAATTTGCTGGCATATTGAGTGCAGCATTTTCACAGCATCATCTTTCAGGATTTGGAATAGCTCAACTGGAATTCCATCACCTCCACTAGCTTTGTTCGTAGCGATGCTTTCTAAGGCCCACTTGACTTCACATTCCAGGATGTCTGGCTCTAGGTCAGTGATCACACCATCGTGATTATCTGGGTTGTGAAGATCTTTTTTGTACAGTTCTTTTGTGTATTCTTGCCATCTCTTCTTAATATCTTCTGCTTCTGTTAGGTCCACAGCATTTCTGTCCTTTATCGAGCTCACCTTTGCATGAAATGTTCCTTTGATATCTCTGATTTTCTTGAAGAGATCCCTAGTCTTCCCCATTCTGTTGTTTTCCTCTATTTCTTTGCATTGATCGCTGAAGAAGGCTTTCTTATCTCTTCTTGCTATTGTTTGGAACTCTGCATTCAGATGCTTATATCTTTCCTTTTCTCCCTTGCTTTTCGCTTCTCTTCTTTTCACAGCTATTTGTAAGGCCTCCCCAGACAGCCATTTTGCTTTTTTGCACTTCTTTTCTATGGGAATGGTCTTGATCCCTGTCTCCTGTACAATGTCACGAACCACATTCTATAGTTCATCAGGCACTGTATCCATCAGATCTAGGCCCTTAAATCTATTTCTCACTTCCACTGTATAATCACAAGGGATTTTATTTAGGTCATACCTGAATGGTCTAGTGGTAGGCACTATATAAATATAGTGCTTTTGTTTATTAGGTGGAATTTGGTGATCCTGGAGACTACTTGAAAGTATATAGTACCATCGAATTTGTTGTGAATATTTATGTTTTGTTGTGTGTGCTAAGTGACATAGTTATGCCCGACTTTCTGTAACCCTGTGGACTGTAGCCCACCAGTCTCCTCTGTTCCTGGGATTCTTCAGGCAAGGATACTGGAGTGGGTTGTCATGCCCTTCTTCAGGGGATCCTCCCAACCCAGGGATCGAATCCAGATCTCCTGCATTGCAGGCAGATTCTTTGAGGTCTGAGCCACCAGGGAAGCTGTGTATGTTTTATTAGTGATTTACATTACCCATGTTTCTCACTTACTTTTTACCTTCCTTGCATATTTTATGTTTCTGCATCTTTCTTCAGTATTCTGGTCAACACCAAGTCATGAATTTCTCAAATTTAACACTGAGGAACAGATAATGCTTAATAGTGTTAATCATGATCAGATTACAGTCTTTTTAAAAGCTCTGTGCACTTATGCATTCATTTTCCCACACCACCTCCAGTTCTAAGGATCTGAAGGGAAAATATACTTTGTCAGTTTAATTTCCCATGATGAGCTACTTTTGTCATTAATAGTGAGAAAATGATAGTTTTAGGGTTACCTTTGTGATTTTCTGAGATCAGATGAGTACTGTGATTCAAGTTTAGTATTTCTGTTTGTCCAGAATTATTTTTTGAGAAATTGAAAATAATTAAAAAATTCTTCACTGGGCTCTGATAAAAAAGGGTGTTCACTTGAATTTGAGTATTTGAGTAAATTATTAGTATCTTTGTAATTGTTGATTAGCTTTCAGAATCTTCTGTTGGGAATTTTTAAATTCCCTGCTTGGCATTTATTGGGGGAAATAGCATATCTGTTTGTTTTTCAAAATATAAATTTTGTTCTTGAAATAAAGTTTTATTGTCCCAGAGAATTCTGAAAATGTTTTTATGCAGATAAAAATGACTTGTTACAGTAAATATCACTGAATACTAAAGTCCTTTAGAGAAATGAATATTCTTATTTTGAAAACCTGGTATCTTGTTGAAGGCAGATGAGGTGGGAGTATTGGAGTGTTTTCTTTTTAAAGCCTATTTATGTAGACTGTGTTGTTTTTTAGGATATAGTCATCTTCTTAACTCATTCAGGTTAATTTATTTATAGTTACTTCAGGCACACAGGTTCATGCTAAATTAATCATAGGATGGTATGAATTGGAAGTAACCAGTGACTGAGGTAACAGAGGAATGCAGTATTACCTTTTTAAAAAGTGGATAATCTTGAAAGTCATTTTGTAGTAAAATTTCACTTATCAGGATTCTGTCTTAATATTGGTTTGTGGACTCTTGCTGAATGTACCTCTTCCTATATGCTGGAGATGAATTCATTACTATTCTTTCATCCCCCATAGTCTATATGTGCTTTTGAGTTAAGACAACAAATAGTGGTGCTATTTGCCCTGGAGGAAAGATGTATGTGTGTTGGAGGGGGATCACTAATTTGTTTTTATATTATTTATTTTTTGAAAGACAGATGAGCAAGTGGAAATGTCAAGTAGGCAGTTGATTATATGGGTCAGGAACTCAGAAGAGTAGTGTCTGAGTAAATGTGAATCATGTCAGTAAATTATCTATCTGGGGAAAGATGTAAAGTGAGATGAAATTGTGGCCCAAGTCCATTTCCTGAGGACCTACAATGTTTCAAGTATACTGAAAAGAGCAAAGAAATTTGAGTAAAAGGAAATGAAAGTATGGTTCTAAAAATCTCAAACAGGAGGGAGTGGTTGGTCAGCAGTGACATGTAAGATCAAGTAAGATAAGGATTGTTGGTGATTTTATTTGTTTTTTGTTGAGATTTTTATAAAGATGCTAGTCAAGTAAATAATGCTGGGTAAATTACTCTTTAATAAGTTTATTTTCAAATTTACATACAGTAAAATTCGCTCTTTTTCATGTAAGGTTCTGAGATGAATAGAGTTGTGTAACCACCACCACAGTCAGATTAGTCCCATCATCCCCTGACCTACCTCAATTCTCATTGCTGCCTACTGCTAGGCCTAAACTCTGACTATTGCTAATCCTTTCTCCACACCTTATCGTTTTACCTTTTCCATAATGTCTGATAAATAGAATCATACAGTATATATGCTTTTGAGGCTGTTTTCTTCCCATTAATTATATAATGTAATTATACATTTCTGATTTCAGATTCATCCATATTGTTGAATATATAAGTAGATTGTTCTTTATGTGTTGCTGGGTAGTGTTCCACTTTTCATTGCTGAGTAGTATTCTATTCTTTCTCCATGTTGAAGGACATCTGGAATGTTTCCAAAAAGCAGTTAGAAACAAAGCTGCTATATACATTCATGTATAGGTTTTTGTGTTAACATAAGTTTCCATTTATCTCAGGTAAATATTCTTACTGTCTTTCGACGTCCATGATGTCTCATAAGAAATATTAAAAAAGAAATCTGTTATTCAATTTGATGTCTATGTAATGTGTTTTTCTCTCATTGCTTTAGAAACTTCTTTTGATTTAGTGTAGTTTAATTAAGATACGTCTTGGGATGGCTTTCTTTAATTTTATACCTTTTGGGTTTCCCTGAGCTTCTTGAAATTGTAAATTTATGTCTTTTACCAAATTTGGGAAATCCCCAGCCATTTTTAAAAAGACAGCTTTATTGAAACATAATTCACATACCACATAATTCACCCACTTAAAATGCACAACCTTATGGTATACAGTATTCACAGATACGTGTAACCATCACCACAGTCAATTTTAGAACATTTTTTGTCACATCAAAAAGAAACCTTCTACCTTGTAGTTGTTATCTCCGTCTTCCCATCCCCTAGCCCTAAGGAATCACTAATATACTTCCTATCTCTACAGACTTTCCTCTTAATATTTAGTATGAATTGAATTGCCATTGTTGAATTGCCCACGAACAGTATGAAAAGGCAAAAAGATAGGACATTGAAAGATGAATTCCCCAGGTCAGTAGGTGCCCAGTTTGCTACTGGAAATCAGTGGAGAAGTAGTACCAGAAAGAATGAAGAGATGGAGCCAAAGCAACAATACCACCCAGTTGTGCATTTGAGTGGTGATGGAAGTAAAGTCTGATGCTGTAAACAGTAGTATTGCATAGGAACCTGGAATGTTAGGTGCATGAATCAAGGCAAACTGGAAATGGTCAAACAGGAGATGGCAAGAGTGAACATTGACATTTTAGGAATCAGCGAACTAAAATGGACTGGAATGGGTGAATTTAACTCAGATGACCATTATATCTACTACTGTGGGCAAGAATCCATTAGAAGAAATGGAGTAAACATCATGGTAAACAAAAGAGTATGAAAGGCAGGACTTGGATACAATCTCAAAAAGAACAGAATGATCTCTATTCATTTCCAAGGAAAGCCATTCAGTATCACAGTAATGCATATATATGCCCCAAACAGTACTGCTGAAGAAGCTAAAGTTGAACGGTTCTATGAAGACCTACAAGACCTTCTAGAACTAACACCCCAAAAAGATGTCCTTTTCATTATAGGGGACTGGAATGCGAAAGTAGAAAGTCAAGAAATACCTGGAGAAACAGGCAAATTTGGCCTTGGGAGTCCACAATGAAGCAGGGCAGAAGCAAATAGAGTTTTGCCAAGAGAACACACTGGTCATAGCAAACAACCTCTTCCAACAACACAAGAGAAGACTCTACACATGGACATCACCAGATGGTCAGTTCCAAAATCAGATTGATTATATTCTTTGCAGCCAAAGATAGAGAAGCTCTATACAGTCAGCAAAAACAAGACTATGGCTCAGATGATGAACTCCTTATTGCCAAATTCAGAATTAAATTGAAGAAAGTATGGGAAACCACTAGACCATTCAGGTATGACCTTAATCAAATCCTTTACGATTATACAGTGGAAGTGAGAAATAGATTCAGGGGACTAGATCTGAAAGAGTGCCTGGAGAACTATGAACAGAGGTTCATGACATTGTCCAGGACGCAGGGATCAAGACCATCTGCAAGAAAAAGAAATGCAAAAAGGCAAAATGGCTGTCTGAGGAGGCCTTACAAATAGCTGTGAAAAGAGGAGAAATGCAAGGCAAAGGAGAAAAGGAAGGATATACCCATTTGAATGCAGAGTTCCAAAGAAAAACAAGGAGAGATAAGAAAACCTTCCTCAGTGATCAATGCAAAGAAATAGAGGAAAACAATAGAATGGGAAAGACTAGAGATCTCTTCAATAAAATGAGAGATACCAAGAGAATATTTCATGCAAAGATGGGCACAATAAATGACAGAAATGGTATCGACCTAACAGAAGCAGAAAATATTAAGAAGAGGTGGCAAGAATACACAGAAGAACTATACAAAAAAAGATCTTCATGACCCAGATGATCCCAATCGTGAGATCACTCACCTAGAGCCAGACATCCTGGAATGCGAAGTCAAGTGGGCCTTAGGAAGCATCACTACGAACAAAGCTAATGTATGTGACAGAATTCCAGTTGAGCTACTTCAAATCCTAAAAGATGATGCTGTGAAAGTGCTGCACTCCATATGCCAGCAAATTTGGAAAACTCAGCAGTGGCCACAGGACTGAAAAAGGTCAGTTTTCATTCCAATCCCAAAGAAAGGCAATGCCAAAGAATGCTCAAATTGCCACACAGTTGGCACTCGTCTCACATGCTAGCAAAGTAATACTCAAAATTCTCCAAGCCCAGCTTCAACAGTATATGAACTGTGAACTTCCAGATGTTCAAGCTGGATTTAGAAAAGGCAGAGGAACCAGTGATCAAATTGCCAACATCCATTGGTCATTGAAAAAGTGAGAGAGTGCCAGAAAAAACGTCTACTTCTGCTTCACAACAAACTGTGGAAAATTCTTCAAGAGATAGGAATCCCAGACCACCTGACCTGCCTCCTGAGAAATCTGTATGCAGGTCAAGAAGCAACAGTTAGAACTGGACATGGAACAAAAGACTGGTTCCAAATAGGAAAAGGAGTACATCAAGGGTGTATATTGTCACCCTGCTTATTTAACTTACGTGCAGAGTACATCATGAGAAACTCTGGGCTGGATGAAGTACAAGCTGGAATCATGATTGCCAGGAGAAATAATCAGTAACCTCAGATATGTAGATGACACCACCCTTATGACAGAAAGCAAAGAACTAAAGACCCTCTTGATGGAAGTGAAAGAGGAGAGTGAAAAAGTTGGCTTAAAGCTCAACATTCAGAAAACTAAAATCATGGCATCTGGTCCCATTACCTCATGGCAAATAGATAGGGAAACAATGGAAATAGTGACAGACTTTATTTTTGGGGGCTCCAAAATCACTGCAGATGGTGAATGCAGCCATGAAATTAAAAGACACTTACCCCTTGAAAGAAAAGTTATGACCAACCTAGACAGCATATTAAAAAGCAGAGACATTACTTTGCCAATGAAGATCCGTCTAGTCAAAGCTATTGTTTTTCCAGTAGTCCTGTATGGATATTAGAGTTGGCTTGTAAATAAAGCTGAGTACTGAAGAAATGATACTTTTGAACTGTGGTGTTGGAGAGGATTTTTGAGAATCCCTTGGACTGCAAGGAGATCCAGTCTGTCCATCCTAAAGGAAATCAGTCCTGAATATTCATTGGAAGGACTGATGCTGAAGCTGAAACACCAATAGTTTTGCCACCTGATGTGAAGAACTGACTTATTTGAAAAGACCCTGATGATAGGAAAGATTGAAGGTGGAAAAGGGAACGGCAGAGGATGAGATGGCTGGATGGCATCACAGACTTGACGACAGAGGATGAGATGGCTGGATGGCATCACAGACTTGACGGACATGAGTTTGAGTAAACTTCTGGAGTTGGTCATGGAGAGGGAGGCCTGGCATGCTGTAGTCCTTGGGGCTGCAAATAGTTGGACATGAGTGGGAGACTAAACAGAACTAAACTGAACTCATACATTATAATATTTTTGTTCTAAAGTTATTTACATTTGATTATTTTATAGTTTCTTTTTCTCTGCCTATAACTTTAAACCTTTCCATTCAGGTGTGTTTATTTTTATCCCAAAGAACATAATTATAATAGCTGCTTAAAGTGCTTGTAAGATATTTCAACATTTATGTTATCCTGGAATTGATACCTGTTGAATTTGATTGTTTCAGCATTCAGTGCGGTTAGATTCAGACTCCCAAGTTCTTTCTCACCCTCTCTGGATGATGGTTCCTGTGTTAAATATGTTTTCAGAGTGTTTAGGTCAGCACGTTAGCATGTGCCACACAGTGCCTTTGCTAACTCAGTGGTTTAGTCTGAGGCTTGAACAGTTCAGTTTTCAAAGCCTTTGTTAGACTTCTCTGATTCTTTTCCACATATGTGCAGTTTGTTTTTGAGAACAGGATTTGTGTCTGTTCATACACAGTATTATGGAATCTCCTTTTCCCATTCTATCACCTCTGTGATTTCTTCTATGGATTCACCAATTGGCAAGGACCTTTTATTCTTGTTCCTCTGACCAGAAATTTGAGTTTATCTTAGTCTTAGCCTTTCATGCTGTTACGTAGCTTTGCACTGTTGGGGTGAAATGCAGGAGAGAGTGAAGAAAAACAAGTATTACCCCCTATATTATTTTTATAGGAACCTCTTTTTCTGATTCCTCCAATCAGAGACAGAGGTTTTCTCATGAATGAGGCTTGCCTTGGAGCGAGAATGATAATCAAAAAAGAAAAACAAAAGTGGGGAAATAAAGTTGAAGTTTTCTTTACGCTCACCAGCTGAAAAGTATGTCTTTCTCTAGTGCTCTCGAACTTTTCTTCATGTAGTTCCATGACTCAGTCTATCCTTGGGTCAAAATCAAGAGATAAAGGTAGAAAATAAACCTAAGAAACTCACTAGAGTACTAGTTATTATTCAAATTTTTATTTCCCCCTCTAATCTGCTTGTTCTTATTTAGTTTTTAAAGGCCTCAGGTAGTTGCTTTTTATGTTTTGTCCAGAGTTTTTAGTTAATAATCAGAGGGGAGATAGTCTTATTCTATCTTGGCTGTCATCAGAAGCTCTATTTAGTTTAGTTTTCTTTCTTTTCTTGTTAATTAAAAAATAAATTGAGGACTCATAAATAGACAATGGTAAAATTTAATTTTTAGGCCATCTTGCTGTTGCTTAATTTTCAAATATCTTATTTAAGAGACCAGTGGTTGACAGAGTTTTTCTGTAACGGGCCAAATAGTAAATATTTTGGGCTTTGCAGGCATAGGTTCTCAGTGAACTGTTCAATACTTCTGTTGAAGTGAGAAAGCAGCCATAGGTAATATGGAAACAAATGGATGTCTGTGTGTTCCAGTAAACTGTTATTTATAAAAACAGTGGGCCAGTTTGGACCATGGACTACAGCTTGCAGACCGTTAATCTAAATTCTCCATGCTTACTCCTTTCTGAGGTATTGCTTGAAGAGTATTATTACCCACTGAGCTTTGTATGTTGAAATAATTTTGTTTCCTTGGCCATTTGTATTTTTCTGCTATACTTTATTATTTCTTCTGTAGAGTAATTCAAAATTTAATTGAACTTATTGAAAGGAAAGGAATTCACAACAGTGTAATTATATGATACCTTTCCCATCCTTATTTACTTAGACTATATCCTCACAATAAATTTCCTCTGAGTAATTTTTCCTGTCTTATAAATATTTGATTTGGGACAGTCCTAATGAAAGTATACAGGTCATATGTTTAGTATATATTCATTAATCATAACAAAGCTCTAAACAATATGAAATGAAATACACAGCTTTGAAAATCAAGAATTCTTAAAGATAACCCAGAAATCATATTAATAATGTTCCTTTTCTAAGTACTTTCTATGTGTTCTTTGTCCTTTTGTGTTTCCTTAAGTGTGGGTCTTGTTAAATTGTGAGGGGCAGCCTAGGGTTGTATTTTTTTCTTAGTTACTACTCTTGTTCCAGTACTCTTGAACTTCAGTTTTGAAAAATATTTTTCAGGTGAATGGTCTTAAAATGGTTGATGACCCAATGGAAGAGGGAGAAGCAGATTCTTGCCAAGTAAGTACTCACATTATTGAGCTACATTTTTCAAATATAAGGGCAAAGAATAGTATGAAAGGAGAAAATCTTATGTCAATTAAAGAAATGTATTTAGGTGAGTTAATAAGCAAATCCAGTTCTTACTAAAATAGCAGTAATTCAAAGCATAGGACAGATTTTCTTGGTAGAAATTCTTATTCATAAATTTTTTTAACAACTTTATTGGAGCATAATTTACATGCCATGAAATTTACCCTTTTGAAGTTTAATGGATGAAATATTTATTGCCAATATATGAGTAACTGGATTAAAATTCAGAGTCCTCTGAATTAAATAAGACTGTCTTTAACTATAGGGTAGAAAGGAGATCTAACATGAAAATATTTAACTAAAAGGATAACCTGAGTTCATTTGAAATCTATTACCTGGTTTTCAAAAAGAATTGCATGTAAATTATTTCAGAAATTTCTAACTATTTAAAAAGACTGCTTAACTATTTAATATTAGACCATTCTATGCAAGGAGTATAATCCTAGTCTCTCATTTTATAAGATCTCATTACATAGAAGAGTGTTCTTAAGATTTTATAGTAAAGTTTCAGAATATAAAATCAGCACACAGAAATCCTTGGCATTCCTATACACTAATAATGAGAAAATAGAAAGAGAAATTAAGGAAACAATTCCATTTACCATTGCAAGAAAAAGAATAAAATACTTAGGAATATATCTACCTAAAGAAACTAAAGACCTATATATAGAAAACTATAAAATACTGGTGAAAGAAATCAAAGAGGACACAAATAGATGGAGAAATATACCATGTTCATGGATTGGAAGAATCAATATAGTGAAAATGAGTATACTACCCAAAGCAATCTATAGATTCAGTGCAATCCCTATCAAGCTACCAACGGTATTTTTCACAGAGCTAGAACAAATAATTTCACAATTTTTATGGAAATACAAAAAAACCTCAAATAGCCAAAGCTATCTTGAGAAAGAAGAATGGACCTGGAGGAATCAACCTACCTGACTTCAGGCTCTACTACAAAGCCACAGTCATCAAGACAGTATGGTACTGGCACAAAGACAGAAATATAGATCAATGGAACAAAATAGAAAGCCCAGAGAAAAACCCACACACCTATGGACACCTTATCTTTGACAAAGGAGGCAAGAATACACAATGGATTAAAGACAATCTGTTTAACAAGTGGTGCTGGGAAAACTGGTCAACCACTTGTAAAAGAATGAAACTAGAACACTTTCTGACATCATACACAAAAATAAACTCAAAATAGATTAAAGATCTAAATGTAAGACCAGAAACTATAAAACTCCTAGAGGAGAACATAGGCAAAACACTCTCCCACATAAATGACAGCAGGATCCTCTTTGACCCACCTCCCAGAATATTGGAAATAAAAGCAAAAATAAACAAATGGGACCTAATTAAAGTTAAAAGCTTCTGCACAACAAAGGAAACTATAAGTGAGGTGAATGGGAGAAAATAATAGCAAATGAAGCAACTGACAAACAATTAATCTCAAAAATATACAAGCAACTCCTGCAGCTCAATTCCAGAAAAAAAAGCGACCCAATCAAAAAATGGGCCAAAGAACTAAATAGACATTTCTCCAAAGAAGACATACAGATGGCTAACAAACACATGAAAAGATGCTCAACATCACTCATTATCAGAGAAATGCAAATCAAAACCACAATGAGGTACCATTGCACGCCAGTCAGAACGGGTGCGATCTAAAAGTCTACAAGCAATAAATGCTGGAGAGGGTGTGGAGAAAAGGGAACCCTCTTACACTGTTGGTGGGAATGCAAACTAGTACAGCCACTATGGAGAACAGTGTGGAGATTCCTTATAAAACTGGAAATAGAACTGCCATATGACCCAGCAATCCCATGCTGGACATACACACCGAGGAAACCAGAATTGAGAGACACGTGTATTCCAATGTTCATCACAGCACTGTTTATAGTAGCCAAGACATGGAAGCAACCTAGATGTCCATCAGCAGATGAATGGATAAGAAAGCAATGGTACATATACACAATGGAGTATTACTCAGCCATTAAAAATAATTCATTTGAATCAGTTCTAATGATGTGGATGAAACTGGAGCCTGTTATACAGAGTGAAGTAAGCCAAAAAGAAAAACACCAATACAGTATACTAATGCATATATATGGAATTTAGAAAGATGGTAATCATAACCCTGTATATGAGATAGCAAAAGGGACACAGATGTATAGAACAGTCTTTTGGACTCTGTGGGAGAGGGAAAGGGTGGGATGATTTGGGAGAATGGCATTGAAACATGTATAATATCATACATGAAACAAATCACCAGTCCAGGTTTGATGCATGTTATTGGGTGCTTGGGGCTGGTGCACTGGGATGACCCAGAGGGATGGTACAGGGAGGGAAGAGGGTGGGGAGTTCAGGATGGGGAACACGTGTATACCTGTGGTGGATTCATGTTGATGTATGGCAAAACCAATACAATATTGTAAAGTAATTAGCCTCCAATGAAAATAAAGAAATTTATATTAAAAAAATTTAAAAATCAGCTGAAACTTAAAAAAAAAAAAAAAAGATTTTAGGGAGTGTCTGACTTAAGTAGGGTCTCTGGTGGCTCAGACAGTAAAGATTTTGCCTGCAGTGCAGGAGGCCCGGGTTCAGTCCCTGGGTCAGGAAGATCCCCTGGAGAAGGGAATGGCTACCCACTCCAGTATTCTTGCCTGGAGAATCCCAGGGACAGAGGAGCCTAGAGGGCTACAGTCCATGGAGTCACATAGAGTTGGACATGACTGAGCAACTAACACTTCCATTTGTACTTTTTGACTAAAGTAGACATCCTCATGGATGTTGATATTTTGATTATCATTTCTGTGATATGTGTCATAGAATTGTAGTTCTTTTAAACCTGGAAGGAGACTCAGACATTGTATTCTATAATACCTTCATTGTATAGATAAGTCTACTGAGACCTGTAGAAGTTACTGTGATTTATACTAGGCCATAAGACTAACAGGTAGCAGAATCAAGACTTAATGACCCAGTGTGCCTCATATTAGGTCAGTTGTGCATTGTGCAGATGCAAAGACGTGGAAAATAAGGAAAACAGTGTTCTTTTCTTTTTTAGTTTTGTATAAAATCATCTTTCATGTCTTTTATACCCCTGAAATTGGTTAAAGTGAATTTTTCTCAGAAACCAGCAGAGAGATTTAAGTTGGGTTTGTCCAACACTCTCTTTTGAAATGGTCTATGCAAAAATCAGCTTTCTCTGCAGATACTAATGATGTAACAATTATATCAGTTCTGTTTAACAAGGTGGGAGGTAAAATGTTGTCATTTTAGCTTTTGTAATTTACATAATAACTTATGTTAATTTTTAGTATAATTAAATGTAAACTTATACCAAAACCATATCGAGCTGTATCTACAGATCATATGGGCTAAGGCATAGTAATATTCATGTTGGAAATTTATAAAAGAGTGTAAGTAAATACAAAGGTAATGGGGAAGGGTATATTTTAGTATTAATAAATTAGCGGGAAAATACCATGCCACACCACAGGAGGAAGAAAAGATGTTTGTATGTGTGTATATGTATGTATGCATGTGTACATGTGTAGCCAATGTAAACACATAGACACATACACAGGGTTATAGTTAAATACTAATTTTAACTAAAGCTGGTGGTACAAATGAACTTACTTATAAAACAGAAATAGAGTCACAGATATAGAAAACAAACTTATGGTTACCAAAGGGGAAAGAATGGGAAGGGATAAATTGGGAGATTGGATTTGACATATACACACTCTTATATATAGATAACTAATAAGAACCAACTAGAGTGTGCATTGGTGATATAGTGGTGAGCATAGCTGCCTTCCAAGAACCTACTAGAAAACTACTCAGTACTCTGTAATGACCTATGTGGGAACAGAATCTAAAAAAGAGTGGGTATATGTACATGTATAGCTGATTCACTTTGCTGTAGAGCAGAAACTAACACAACATTGTAAGTCAACTGTACTATAATAAAATTGTTTTTAAAACATGAGGCAAGACCTATAGTTTTAATGGAAAGACAGTAAAAATATAGTGTTGGATTCTAATGGCATTTATATTAGGCAATCAACTTCAGTGGCCAGAAAGGGGAATCTAAAATTTTGGTAAATAAAGCACCTAGAATCACTTTCAAGGATTTGATTTAATTTGTGGCCTAAGTTTTCTGGATTTAAAACATTATGTATTTTTTGCTGTGTGATAGTTTAGACATTTGTTTTGTGACAATTAAATGATATGGGTGATAAGAAACACTAACAATATAAATTATTCATCCATCTTTTTAATGTTTTCATATATAGGATTGTTTTAGTGGGGGGTTTGTGGTCACGTATTCCAATGTGATTCTGGCAGCTGTGTCTTTTTCTGATTGGCTTTAAAAAAATGATGGTGGGTTATAGAGACTGCTCTATGATGTACAGATTCTTTAAACAGTATTTTTCAAATTTGAGCTTTATATATTATTGCCTATGTGGCCCGATGCTGTTTTGTGTTTGGTTAATTTAGATAGCCAGTCTGCTACATCTCATTTATTGTAGCTGTAGACTTTCATGGTAATAGATTTCTTCAATTAAAACAAGCAAAATTAAATAAAATGCTTCCCACACTCTGTATATCTAGCATATGATTAGCAAAGCTGAATTATAGTTAATGTAGTTTTAATAAATCTAGATTTGTTATGAAGAATTGTTCCATTTCTCAAGACAGCCTTTACATTTGGTAAGTATTCAGTAATAGGTCACTAGTAAAAGATATCTGATATTTCACCACCTAAGTCCTATACTTCTCTGAATACTGTCCAGGTTAGAAAAAATATGTTAGGATTCTTCTTTAGTAGATGACTGACATGACTTAATTTTTTATGTTGTCAAAATAAGCATGATCATATTTGGTAGCTTTTGAACCGTTTATATTCACTTTTTAAAGAAATTATTTATTTTATTTGGAGGATAATTACTTTACAATATTGTGATGGCTTTTGCCATACATCAACATGAATTGGCCATAGGTATACATGTGTCACCCTATCCTCCCACATCCCTCCCACTTTATCCCTCTAGGTTGTCCCAGAGCACTGGCTTTGGTTACCTTGCTTCAAATATCGAACTCGCACTGGTCATCTGTTTTACATATGGTAATGTATATGTTTCAATGCTATTCTCTCAAATCATCCCACCCTCTCCTTTTTGCACAGTCCAAAAGTCTGTTCTTTACACCTGTGTCTCCTTTGCTGCCCTGTTCATAGGATCATCAGTAGCATCCTTCTAGATTCTATATATATGCATTAATATACAGTATTTGTCTTTCTCTTTCTGACTTATTTCACTCTGTATAATAGGCTCTATGTTCATCCACCTAATTAGAACTGACTTAAGTGTATTCTTTTGTATACCTGAGTAATATTCCATTGTGTATATGTACAACTTCCTTATCCACTCATTGGCCGATGGACATCTTGGTGGCTTCCATGTCCTAGCTATTATAAATAGTGCTGCAATGAATACTGGAGTACATGTGTCTCTTTTGGTGATGGTTTCCTTGGAGTATATGCCCACCAGTGGGATTGCTGGGCTGTATGGCAGTTCTATTCCCAGTTTTTTAAGGAATATCGACACTGTTCTCCATAGTGACTGTACCAGTTTGCATTCCTACCAGCAGTTTTAGAGGGTTTCCTTTTCTCCACACCCTCTCCAGCATTTATAGTTTGTAGAACGTTTGATGATGGCCATTCACTGGTGTAAGATGACACCACATTGTAGTTTTTATTTGCATTTCTCTTAAAGTTTGTATGGAATGCTTATTATTCTCTCAAATAAAATACGTATTTTTAATGCTACTAGTATTTTAGGACAGAGGAGGCAATGGCACCCCACTCCGGTACTCTTGCCTGGAAAATTCCATGGACGGAGGAGCATGGTGGGCTGCTGTCTATGGGGTCACACAGAGTTGGACACGACTGAAGAGACTTAGCATAGCATAGAATAGTATTCTAGGAATTTCCAAAGGTGATGATTTGTTGATTTCATTAGCACAAACTCAGCAACATTTTTAGTCTCTGAATCTTTTTTAACTTTTTATTTTATATTAGAGTATAGTAGGTTAACAATGTTTTGATAGTTTTAGCTGTACAGTGTAGTGAATCAGTTACACACACACACACACATATATATATATATATACACACATACATATACATATAGATGTTTCAGTTCAGTTCAGTTGCTCAGTCATGTCTTACTCTTTGTGACCCCATGGACTGCAGGACACCAGGCCCCCCTGTCTATCACCAGTTCGCAGAGTTTACTCACACTCATGTCCATTGAGTCAGGGATGCCATCCAACCATCTCATCTTCTGTCATCCGCTTCTCCTCCCAACTTCAATCTTTCCCAGCATCAGGGTCTTTTCAAATGAGTCAGTTCTTCGCATCAGGTGGCCAAAATATTGGTGTTTCAGCTTCAGCATCAGTCCTTCCAATGAATATTCAGGACTGATTTTCTTTAGGATGGACTGGTTGGATCTCCTTGCAGTCCAAGGGACTCTCAAGAGTCTTCTCCAACACCACAGTTCAAAAGCATCAATTCTTAAGCACTCAATTTTCTTCATAGTCCAATGCTCACATCCATACATGACTACTAGAAAAACCATAGCTTTGACTAGATGGACCTTTGTTGGTAAAGTAATATCTCTGCTTTTTAATATGATGTCTAGTTTGGTTATAACTTTTCTTTCAAGGAGCAAGCGTCTTTTATTTTCATAGCTGCAGTCACCATCTGCAGTGATTTTGGAGCCCCTAGAAATCAAGTCTGTCACTGTTTCCACTGTTCACCCATCTTTTTGCCATGAGGAGATGGACCGGATGCCATGATCTTAGTTTTCTGAATGTTGAGCTTTAAGTCAACTTTTTCACTCTCCTCTTTCACTTTCATCAAGAGGCTCTTTAGTTCTTCTTCGCTTTCTGCCATAGGGTGGTGTCATCTGGATATCTGGGTTTATTGATATTTCTCCCAGCAATCTTGATTCCAGCTTGTGCTTCATCCAGCCCAGCATATCTCACGATGTAGTCTGCATATAAGTTAAATAAGCAGGGTGACAATATACAGCCTTGATATATTCCTTTCTTGATTTGGAACCAGTCTGTTGGTTCCATGTCCAGTTCTAACTGTTGCATACAGATTTCTCAAGAGGCAGGTCAGGTTGTCTGGTATTCCCATCCCTTGAAGAATTTTCCACATTTTGTTGGGATCTGCACAGTGCAAGGCTTTGGCATAGTCAATAAAGCAAAAATAGATGTTTTTCTGGAACTCTCTTGCTTTTTCCATGTTGGCAGTTTCCATGTTGGATGTTGGCAATTTGATCTCTGGTTCCACTGCCTTTTCTAAAACCAGCTTGAACATCTGAAAGTTCACGGTTCATGTACTGTTGAAGCCTGGCTTCGATAATTTTGAGCATTACTTTACTAGCGTGTGAGATCAGTGCAATTAGCAGTAGTTTGAGCATTCTTTGGCATTGCCTTTCTTTGGGATTGGAATGAAAACTGACCTTTTCCAGTCCTGTGGCCACTGCTGAGTTTTCCAAATTTGCTGGCATATTGAGTGCAGCAGTTTCACTGCATCATCTTTTAAGACTTGAAATAGCTCCATCACCTCCACTAGCTTTGTTCATAGTGATGCTTCCTAAGGCCCACTTGACTTCACATTCCAGGATTCTGACTCTAGATGAGTGATCACACCATTGTGATTATCTGGGTCATGAAGATGTTTTTAATATAGTTTTTCTGTGTATCCTTGCCACCTCTTCTTAATATCTTCTGCTTCTGTTAGGTCCATAGCATTTCTGTCCTTTATTGTGCCCATCTTTGCATGAAATATTCCCTTGGGATCTCTGATTTTCTTGAAGAGATCTCGAGTCTTTCCCATTCTGTTGTTTTCTTCTATTGCTTTGCATTGATCACTGGGGAAGGCTTTAATATCTCTCCTGGTATTCTTTGGAACTCTGCATTCAAATGGGTATATCTTTCCTTTTCTCCTTTGCCTTTAGTTTCTATTCTTTTCACAGCTATTTGTATATGTGTATCTATATATCTATATGTATATCTATATATCTATATACATACACACATATATGTCTATTATTTTCTTATTTAGGTTGTTGCATAATATTGAGAAGAGTTCCCTGTGCTATACAGTAGGTCCTTGTTGGTTATCTACTTTAAATATGATAGTGTGTACATCTCAGTCCCAAAGGCCCAAACTATCCCTTTTCCTCACCCTTTCCCTGGTGACTCAGCTGGTAAAGAACCTGCCTTCCAGTGCAGGATATGTAAGAGACATGGATTCAGTCCCTGTGTTGGGAAGATCTGCTGGAAAACGGAATGGAAACCACTCCATTATTCTTGCCTGGGAAATCCCATGGACAGAGGAGCCTTTCTGTCCAGGTAACCATAAACTCCTTCTCTAAATCTGTGAGTCTGTTTCTGTTTTGTAAATTCATTTGTATCATTTCTTTTTAGATTCTTCTTATAAGCAACATCATATGATATTTCTCTTTCTCTGTTTGACTTTTCACTCAGTATGAAAAGTTCTAGGTCCATCCATGTTGCTTCAAATGGCATTATTTCATTCTTTTATCTATTCCTCTGTTAATGGGTATTTAGGATGCTTCCATGTCTTGGTTGTTGTAAATAGTACTGCAATGAACAGTGGGATGCACATATCCTTTTGGGTCATGTTTTAGTCTGGATATATGGTCAGCAGTGGGATTTCAGGGTCATATGTTACCTTAATTTTTAGTTTTGGAAGGAACCTCCATACTATTCTCCATAATGGCTATACTAATTTACATTCCCACCAACAGTGTACGAGGATTCCCTTCTCTCCACACCCTTTGCAACATTTACTCTTTGTAGATTTTTTGTTGATAGCCCTTCTGGCTGGTGTGAGTTGGTACTCATTGTGGTTTTGAATTGCATTTCTTTAATAAATAGCAATGTTCAACATCTTTTCATATGCTTCTTGATCATCTGTGTGTCTTCTTTGGAAAAACATCTATTTAAGTATTATGCCCATTTTTTGTTTGGGTTGTTTGTTTCCATGATGCTAAGCTCCATGAGCTGTTCATAAATTTTGGAGACAAATGCAGTGTCAGTCAAATCATTTGCAAATATTTTCTCCCAATCTGTGGGTTGTCTTTTTGTTTTGTTTATGATTTCCTTCGCTGTTTAAAAGCTTTTGAATTTAATTAGGCCCCATTTGTTTATTTCTGTTTTTATTTTTATTGCTCTGGGGATGGATTGAAATACATTGCTCAATTTATGTCAGAGAGTGTGCTGCTTATGTTTTCTTCTAAGTGGTTTATGGTGTCCGGTCTCACATTTAGATATTAAATTAAAATTGGAGCTTATTTTTGTGTATGGTATTAAAGGAAGTTCTAATTTCAGTTTTTTCATATAGCTTTCCAGCTTACCCAGCATCATTTGTTGATTAAACTGTATTTCCACCATTTTATAATCTTGACTCCTTCCTTTGTCATAGATTAATTGACTGTAGGTGTGTGGGTTTATCTCTGGAGTTTCAATCTGATTCTGCTGAGCTATATGTCTGTTTTTGTTCTAGTGCCATACTGTGTTGGTGACTATAACTTTATAATATAGTCTGAAGCCAGGGAGCCTGATTAGTCAAGGTCCTCCCACCCCCACCACCCCCCACCATCACTCAGGATTCCTTTGGCTATTCAGGGTCTTTTGTGTCTCCATACAAATTTTATTATTTTTTTTTGTTCTAGTTCTGTGAAAAATGCCATTGGTAATTTCTTAAGGATTGCATTGAATCTGTAGATTGCCTTAGGTAGTATAGTCATTTTCACAGTATTGATTCCTCCAGTCCAAGAACATGGTTTTTCTTTCCATCTGTTTGTGCTATCTTCTGTTTCTTCTATTAGCATCTTATAGTTTTAGAAGTACAGGTCTTTTGTCTCCTTAGGTAGGTTTATTCCTAGGCATTTTATTCTTTTTGTTTCAATGCTAAATGGGATTGTTTCCTTAATTTCTCTTTCTGATCTTTTATTGTTAATGTATAGAAATGCCACATTCTGTTGTAAATTGCAACTTTACCAATTTCATTGATGAGTTCTAACAGTTTTCTCATAGTGTCTTTAGGCTTTTCTATGTATAGTATCATGTCATCTGCACATAGTGACTGTTTTACTTCTTTTCCAATTTGGATTCCTTTTCTTTCTTTCTCTTCTCTGATTGCATTACCTACTACTTCCAAAATTATGTTGAGTAAAAGTGCTGAGAGTGGACATCCTTGTGTTGTTTTGATCTTAGAGAAAATAACTTTCAGCTTTTCATCATTGAGTATGATGTTAGTTGTAGGTTTAGTTGTATAATGTTAGTTGTAGGTTTGTTGTAGATGGCCTTTATTATGTTGAGATATATTCCCTCTTTGCCCACTTTCTTGAGAGTTTTGATCATAAGCGGATTTTGAATTTTGTCAAAAGTGTTTATCCTTTTCTTCTAGTTTGTCTAGTTTATCAGCACATATTTATTTGTAGTAGTCTCTTTTTTTTCATTTCTAACTTTATTGATTTGAATCCTCTCCCCTTTTTTCTTGATGATCCCGGTAAAGGATTAACAATTTTGTTTTATCTTTTCAAAGAACCAGCTCTTAGTTTCATTGATCTTTCCTATTGTTTTCATTGTCTCTCTTTCATTTATTTCTATTCTAAACTTATGATTTCTTTCCTTCTGCTGACTTGGGTTTTGTTTGTTCTTTCTCTACTTGCTTTAGTTGTAAGGTTAGGTTATTAATTTGAGATTTTTCTTGTTTCTTGAGGTAAGCGTTTATTGGTATAAATTTCCCTCTCAGAACTGCTTTTGTTGCATCTCATAGGTTTCGGATTGTTGTGATTTCATTTTCATTTGTCTCTTGGTGTTTTTTGATTTCCTCTTTGAATTCTTCAGTGATCCATTGGTTATTTAGTAGCGTGTTGTTTAGCCTTCAGGTGTTTGTGATTTTTTACAGGTTTTTTCTTGTAGTTTATTTTTAATCTCATAGTGTTTTGGTCAGAAAATATGCTTGATATGCTTGCAGTTTTCTTAAATTTACCAGGGCTCACTTTGTGGCCCCACATGTAGTCAGTCTTGGAGAATGTTCCCTGTGTACTTGAGAAGAATGTGTATTCTGCTACTTCTAAATTGAATGTTCTATAAGTATCAGTTAAGTCTATCTAGTCTTATGTGTCATTTAAGGCCTATGTTTCCTTACTTATTTTCTGTCTGGATCATTTGTCCATTGATAAAAGTGGTGTGTTAAAGTTCCTTACTATCATTGTATTACTGTCAGTTTCTCTCTTTATGGCTGTTAGTATTTGCTGTATACACTGAGGTACTCCTATGTTGAGTGCATATATATTTACAACTCTTATATCTTCTTCTTGGGTTGATCCATTGATCATTATGTAATGTCCTTCTTTGTCTTTTATAATAGTCATTTTAAAGTATATTTTGTCTGCTATGAGTATTGCTACTGCAGCTTTCTTTTGATTTCCATTTGCATGGACTACCTTCTTCTGTCCCCTCACTTTCACTCTGTATGTGTCCCTAGATCTGAGGTAGGTCTGTCTCATGTAGACAGCATATATACAGGTCTTATTTTTGTATTGATTCAGCTGGTCTCTGTCTTTTGGCTGGAGCACTTAATCCATTTACCTTTAAGGTAATTACTGGTATGTATCTTCTTGCTGTCATTTTCTTAATTGTTTTGGGTTTGTTTTTGTAGGTCTTTTTCTTCTCCTGTTTTATTCTTTTCTCTTTTTGTTTGATGGTCATTTTTGTGTTATGCTTGGGTTGCCTTTTCTTTTATATATGTGCATCTATTGTAGTTTTTGGGTTTGCTGCTCCCATGAGGTTTTGATATAGCAGTCTATATGTGTACAAAGTTTTTTAAGTTGCTGGTCTCTTCCCCACCTAGAGGAGTTCCTTTAGTATTTGTTGCAAAGCTGGTCTGGTAGTACTGAATTCTCTTAGCTTTTGCTCTTTGAAAAGTTTTTGACTTCTCCATCAAATCTGAATGATAGCCTTGCTGAACACAGTATTCGTGGTTGTAGATTCTTCCCTTTTATCACTTTAAATATATCTTGCCACTCCTTTCTGGTCTGCAGAGTTTCTGCTGAGAAATCAGCTCATAACCTTATCGGTGTTCCTGTGTATGTTATTTTTTGTTTTTCCCATGTTGCTTTTAATATTTTTTCTTTGTCTTTAATTTTTGTCAATTTTATTATTGTGTATCTTGGCATGTTCCTCTTTGGATTTATCCTGCTTAGGACTCTGCACTTCTTGGACTTAGGTGATTGTTTCTTTCTCATGTTAGGGATGTTTTCAGCTATTATCTCTTCAGACATTTTCTCAGGTCCTTCTCTCTCCCTTCTCCTTGGACCCTCCTAATGTGAATGTTGGTGTGTGTACTGTTGTCCTAGAGGTGTCTTGCTGCTGCTGCTACTGCTAAGTCAGTTCAGTCGTGTCCAACTCTGTGTGACCCCATAGACGTCAACCCACCAGGCTCTCCTACCCCTGGGATTCTCCAGGCAAGAACACTGGAGTGGGTTGCCATTTCCTTCTCCAATGCATGAAAGTGAAAAAGTGAAAGTGAAGTCGCTCAGTTGTGTCCAACTCTTAGCGACCCCATGGACTACAGCCTGCCAGGCTCCTCCATCCATGGGATTTTCCAGGCAAGAGTACTGGGGTGGTATGCCATTGCCTTCTCCGAGAGGTGTCTTAGACTGTCTTAATTTATTTTCATTTTTTTTTCTTCATTCTGTTTCATGACAATAATTTCTACCATTCTGTCTTCCAGGTTACTTATCTTCTGACTCAGTTATTCTGTTATTGATTCCATCTAAAGTATTTTTCATTTCAGTTATTGTGTTGTTCATCTCTGTTTGTTTGTTCTTTAGTTCTTCTGGGTCTTTGAGCATTTTTTACATCTTCCCAGTCCTTGCCTTCTTTCTTTGAGATCCAGGATCATCTTCCCTATCATTTTTCTGAATTCTTTTTCCAGAATGTTGCCTGTCTTCACTTCGCTTGGTTGATTACTGGGGTTTTATATTGTTCTTTCATCTGGGACATAATCTTTTGCCGTTTCATTTTGTTTAACTTACTTCAGTTGTGGTTTTTGCTCCACAGAGTTCAAGATTGTAGTTCTTCTGCTTCTGGTGTCTGTTTCCTCATAGATGAGGCTATATAAAAGGCTTGTGGAATCTTCCTAATGGGAGGGTCTGGTGGTAGGTACAGTTGGGTTTTGTTTCCCTATTGGGTAAGGCTGTACTCAGTAGAACCTTAATCTGCTTGTATGCTGATGACTGGAGCTTTGTTCCCTTCACGTTGGTTGTTTGGCCTGACACTGGCCAGCACTGGAGCCTACAAGTTGTTTGATGGAGCTAATGGTGCCCTTCAGGAGGGCTCATGCCAGTGAATCTTTCCCAGAACTGTTGCTATTAGCATCTTTGTCCTTGCAGTGAGACACAGCCACCCCTCACCTCTGCAGGAGACCCTCTAATACTAGCAGATCAGTTTGACCTGGTCCCTTATGGGGTTATTACCTTTTGTACACATAAGACTTTGTGTGTGCCCTCTAAGAGTGGAATTTCTGTTTTCCCCTGTCCTGCTGAATTCCTGTAGTCAAATCCCAGTGGCCTTCAAAGTCAGATGCTGGAGATTCCTCTTCTCATTGTTGAACCCAGGTTGGGAAGCCTGACAGAGGGCTGGGAACCTTTACTCTAGTGGGAGAACTTCTGTGGTGTAATTGTTTTCCAGTTTGTGGGTCACGCATTTGGTGGGTATGGGATTTGATTCTGTTGTGATTGTGTCCCTCCTTCCATTTTGCTGTGGTTTCTCCTTTGTTTTTGGGTATCTTTTTTGGTAGGTTCCAACGTTTTTGTATTGATGGTTGTTCAGCAGTTAGTTGTGATTCCAGTGCTCTCACAGGAAGGGTGAGAGTAATCCTTCTACTCTTCCATCTTGAGCTAATCCCCCCTTTTCAAAAGACTTTAAATTGATTTACATTTTTATTACAGAGATGTAGATGTTACATTTAACTGAAAATATATATTCAAAAGGACAAAACTGATTCCTGATATTTTTAAGCCCTAATTTCTAATTTTAAAAACCATTATTGACATGTTTCTCTTATAAGAATCCTTTAAATACTCTCTCAGAAGTGTGTTTTACTTAAACTTATATGTAGCCATAAGTGGGGAATATGTTAAGTTGAAGTGCCTTTTTCTTATATGGTTTGTTTTTCCTTCTTCTGTTTATCTTTCCATTGAGCTTTGTTGTGCTTCAGTATTTCCCTTTCAAAGTTGATGCTTGCTTCTGCTTTTTATTCATATATTCCCCTCCCACCTTTTTTTTTTTTTTTTAATGGAGCCACTATACTACAAACTCACAAAACTCTTAAAGAAAATTACGGTTCAACTAAATGCTAATGGCCAACTACTGTAAGGTGGAGTAACATGCTGCACCATGAGGTATGCAAAGGTTAATAGTACAAATAAGTTTAATAATTTTAATTGTTATAGATGTTTTGTGGTTTTCAAACTTCTTAGTTGAATCTTATAACCAAGATCTGAAATGGTTTGGGCAGGGTTATTCCCATTTTATGTATGAGGGAACTAAAGAGCCAATTCTAATAAAAAAAGTAGAATAAACTGACCTAGGTGGGAACCAGTTTGCCACACTTGTTTTTCAGTCACCAATACAAATTGATACAATTTTGCAAGGCTAAGTATTCTACAATTACTTTCCAACATGTACATCATCTGATCTGTTTTAGTCCACTCTAGTGGTGTTTTGACATTTACATTTTTGCTGTTATTCTTATTTCGAAGTATGATGATACTTGATTTGGTTTACAGTGATCCTGGATTATTCACTCTGTGACAAGGGTACATCAAGATTCTTTTCCAGATTTCTGCATGTATGTTTTAACAGATCTGTAGTTTAAGTGCTTCTTGAAATTTCAGATTGATCAAACTAGCCTATCAACCCACCAATAAAGCAAACAAGTGGATGTTGCTTTATTACATTAAAACCCCAAATTTAGACTTTAAAAATCTCTCTTCTTTTGTTTTGATGTGTTTTTTGGAGATATCAATGCTCAGTTCCACAGTCCTATGAAACTGTTGTAATAGAAGTATGGTTTCCTAATAGATTGTTATCAGATCTTTCTCCTTCTGATTAACATGTGATTTCTTCCTCCTAGTAAAATCAGTTGTCAAAAAATGGAGCAGTAGTGTATTTGGTAGTTTGCTTTATACTTTATCAGTATGTTTTTCCAGTGTTAAAACATTATTGGCTCCCTAAATTGAAAAACATGATCACAAATTTTAAATGTCAGAACATACTATTTTGCTTGCAGTTGAACCTTTATAGTTTTTCTGTTTATCAATAATCACTACGATGTTCCAAAAAATTTTTTCTAACTCATAATTATCCTTGCCTAAAATTTGTCATTTGATGTTGGAAAGAATAGTAATCCCTATTTCAAAGTTATTAAATCTTAATTTTGCATTACCAACTTTTTTTATGCAGATTAACTAAAATTAGGTGCTGTATATTAGTGTTCTAGGGCTGTCATAACTAAGTGCCACATACTAGGTGACTTAAACAACAAATTTGTTTTCTTTCAATTCTGGAGACTATAAGTTCAAGATGTTGTCAGGAGTGGTTTCTTCAGAGGCATCTCTGCTTGACTTGTAGACAGCTGTCTTGAATTGTAGATCCCTGTGCCTTCACGTGCTTTTTCCTGTGTGTGTATCTGTGCCCTGATTTCTTCCTTTTATAAAAACACCAGTCATATTGGACTAAGGCCCACCCTATTGACCTTTAAAGACCCTATCTCCAATACAGTTACATTCTGAGGTACTGTGGGACTTCAGCATATGTATTTGAGGGGCCATGTTTCAGCCCATTAAATATTATATACCTTTTTGTCTTGTTAAGGAAAATGATATTTCTGATAGCATTCGCTTTCCTCAAGTCCTCAAGTCCCAGTATATAGCTTAGTAACTAATGCATAGCATGTGCTTTATGAGTGTTCTTGATTTTTTTGAGTGAGTAAATAAAGAATAAAAGAGTATTATGAGAAGCTAAGTATCATGAGAAGATAAGATAATAATAATACAACATTATTATACCAAGATAGGAAAATTTTTTTCAAAGATGATTCACTCTTAGGAAAAAAATGGATCACTAAGTTCATTACTACCTTATTTTGTGTTAAATTGCTGCCACTCTCAAGCTTTCAGAATGGTATAGAACCAGAAGAAAAGTGAGGTGGAGGAAGGAAGGAGGGTTGAAGATGGCCGGGGGGAGAACATTTAAATAGTGAGCATTAATAAATGTAACCTTGGGGAAGCTGAGAAGTGTTGGGTAATAGATAATAATAGGGCAGGGAGCAGATGAAATAAGAAAGACCGGAATTGGAAGTGATGACATGGAAGGGTAG
The DNA here is from genome assembly GCF_029378745.1 of Bos indicus. NCBI lineage: Eukaryota > Metazoa > Chordata > Mammalia > Artiodactyla > Bovidae > Bos > Bos indicus. The sequence continues at coordinate 74,373,009 of NC_091789.1, forward strand.
AGATAATTTGACAAAGCCAAAAAGCTTGTTGCATACAGATACTAAAATAATTTTGTAGTAATTAGCCAATTGTGTGTGTGTGTGTATTTTTGTGCACATGTTATCTAACTATATATATCTTGGTGCTCAGTTGCTCAGTCGTGTCCAACTCTTTGTAACCCCTGCTGAACTCCTCTGTCCATTGGATTCTCCAGGGAAGAATACTGGAGTGGTGGCCATTTCATCCTCCAGGGGAGTGCCTTAAAAAATACATATGCCTGAATTCCCTTTTTAGTTCTAATGAACCATAATCTCTTAGGGTGTGACCCACACTTGTGTATTGAATAAATACTCTAAAAGTAATTTTTTAAAAAACTAAAACATTTGTAAATTACTGTCTAAAAGGCAAACTAGCCATAATTTAGTAATTAATACTTATAGCTATTTGTCTGGGAACATATATCTATAAAAGGCAGATGGCCAGTCAATAAGTTAATATCAGCAATTTTTAAAAGTACAGATTCTGGGGTCATTATGCCCTTTATTTATGTTGAGTATAGCACAGTATAATAAAAATATGAATCATGGGAAATTCCCTGATGGTCCAGTGGTTAAGACTCCATGCTTCCAGTGCAGGGGACATGAGTTCAATGCCTGGTTGAGGAACTAAGATCCCACATGCCACATGACCTGGCCAAAAAAAAAATACTGATCATGAATAATATGGAAAATTATTTATATTCCTCACACTCTAAGGAAAAAATGTTTATATTATTAAATTGAGATATATTGTTATCACAAAGTCAGTTCTATTCAAATTTGACATAATTCCATTATTCTGAAAGAATCTGCTGTTTCCCCATTTCCTTTATGTATTTTAAAAAATAAATTCTTCATACATATTTTTCTGTTTTTTTAAAAGGTAATTAAAAATAATTTTGAAGATTCTTACTGATTTTACCTTTACAAAGTTAAAATCTTTCTTCTTAAAAGTAAGTTTTTTTCCATTCCCATTTTATGAAATTGGTTGGATTGTTTTGGACTGTCCACTCCCATAAGGTCAAACAATTATTGTGCTAAGCATTAAGAATGCAGAGTTGAATGTGATATTACCGGATACAGGAAGCTCACTGTCTAGTGGGTAAGACAAGGTAATAAGCTGTTAGTTATATGGTGGCTGTCTATTGGGAAAAGTCTTTGCTAATCTAGAGCATTTTCATGTCAGAAATTTTATTGTGTAATACTGCTAAAAATTGAAGGACATATTGCATTTTTAAATGGTAGGCATATATGGATTTTAATTAGAAGAGGCATTAGACAGACATTTCCATTCAAAGACTTGCTTAGTTTTGGTGAAACTAAGTAAGATAGAGTATAGCTGTTTCTTAGCTCTGAACATTTTTTAAAAATTATGTTATGACCCAGGTTTTAATGATGATTGTAAAGGTGGCAGAAGCTGAAGTGCCTTATTAAACATAAAAATATTGTATTGTGTTCAATATAATATCACAGACTTGGAGAGGACCTTAAAGAACAATCGAATGTAATTTTTGTTATGTGGGAACACTGAGGTAGAGTGGTTTGTGATTTGGCCAAGGTTGCTTAGCTTATGAATGACAGAGCTAGAAGCAAAACTTAGTCTGTGACTTTTCCACCAGTGTTCTTTCCACTGGAGAAAACTCCCAATAAATTATGTTTTTGTTACAGTCCATACTTTGAAGACTTTTACTGCATTCATAATATATGGTATAAAATCAGCTAATTGTAGTATTAATGAGTATGCAATTTGATGTTGCTTTTGGTATACATATATTGCAAAGATGCATAAAGATATGCCATACTTTAATGTAATTACAAAATGTCAGTTACAAAACATATGTATTTGCATTAAAAAAAGTCCTTAACATTTTTACAGAAAAGACCCCTTTTCAAAGAGGAAACTCACTCTCATAGCTACTTAAAAGTGTCTTGTGAAATACTCTTTTGATGTATAAGAAACATCCAGGAACAAGCTGCTTATATATCTTGGAAATTAATCCTTTGTCAGTTGTTTCGTTTGCTATTCTTCCATTTTGAGGGTTGTGTTTTCACTTTGTTTAATTTCCTTTGCTATGCAAAAGCTTTTAAGTTTAATTAGATCTCACTTACTTGTTTTTGTTTTTGTTTCCATTATTCTAGGAGGTGGGTCATAAGGGATGTTGCTATGATTTATGTCATACTGTGTTCTGCCTATGTTTTCTTATAAGAGTTTTGTAGTTTCTGGTCTTACATTTAAGACTTTAATCCATTTTGAGTTAATATTTGTGTATGGTATTAGGAAGTATTCTAATTTCATTTTTTTGCACATAGTTGTCCAGGTCCTCCAGCACCACTTATTGAAGAAACTGTCTTTTTCCCATTGTATATTCTTGCCTCCTTTGTCAAAGATAAGGTGCCCGTATGTGCATGAGGTGATCTCTGGGCTTTCCATCATGTTCCATTGGTCTGTACTTCTGGTTTTGTGCCAGTACCATATTGTCTTTATGACTGAAGCTTTGTGGTATAGTGTGAAATCAGATAAGTTTATTCTTCTAGTTTCATTCTTCTTTCTCAAGATTGCTTTGGCTATTTGGGGTTTTTTATGATTCCATATGAATGTGAAGTTTTTTGTTCTAGTTCTGTGAAAAATGACATTGGTAATCTGATAGAGATTGCATTTAATCTGTAGATTGCTTTTGGTGGTATAGTCATTTTCACAATATTGATTCTTCCAACCTAGGAGCGTGGAATATCCCTCCATCTGTTTATATCATCTTTGATTTCTTTCCTCAGTGTCTTATAGTTTTCTGTATATAGTTCTTCTGTCTCCTTGGATAGGTTTATTCCTAGATATTTTATTCTTTTAGTTGCAATGGTAAATACCAGAAAAACAAACAACCCAATCAAAGTGGGCAAAAGACCTAACTAGACATTTCTTCAAAGAAGACATACAAATGGCTAATAAATACATGAAGAGATGCTCAACATCACTCATTAGAGAAATGCAAATCAAAACTACAATGAGATATCACCTCACACCACACAGAATGGCCATAATAAAAAAAAAATCCACAAACAGCAAGTATTGGAGAGGATGTGGGGAAAAGGGAACCCTCCTATACTGCTGGTGAGAATGTAAATTGATATAGCAACTATGGAAGGCAGTATGGAGATTCTTTAAAAACTAGGAATAAAACCATCATATGACCTAGCAATACCACTTCTAGTCATGTACCCTGAAGAAACCAAAAGTGAAAAAGATACATGTATCCCAGTGTTCATTGCAGTAGTATTTACAATATCCAGGGCATGGAAGGAACCTAGAAGTCCATCAACAGAGGAATGGATAGAGAAGCTGTGGTACATATATACAATGGAATACTACTCAGCCATGAAAGGAATGCATTTGAGTCAGTTCTAATGAGGTAGATGGACCTAGAGCCTATTATACAGAGTGAAGTAAGTCAGAAAGAGAAAAGCAAATACCATGTATTAACACATATATATGGAATTTAGAAAGATGGTACTGACGTATCTGTTTATAGAGCAGCAATGGAGATCCAGACCTAGAGAACAGACTTATGGACAAGGGTCGGGGAGAAGAGGGAGAAGGTGAGGTGAGTGGGGAGAGTAGCATGGATGCATATACACTAACATATGTAAATAGATAAACAATGGGAATTTGCAGTATGACTCACGGGACTCAAACTGGATCTCTGTAGTAACCTAGAGGGATGGTAATGGACGGGAAGTGGGAAGGAGATTCAAGAGGGAGGGGACATATGTACACCTATGATTAATTCATGGTGATGTATGACAGAAATCAAACCAGTATTGTAAAGCAATCATCAATCAAAAGTAAATATTTAAAAAAAGGAACATCCAGGAGCATATTTTTCAGAACTGATACTTCATTTCTGACTGATTAATGAGTCCTAATACGTAAAGCTAAAATTACTCTGTTGGATTATATAACATGGTAGTTATTTTAGCTACCATGAAGCCTAACTTACTTGGGACCATACTCTTGTCCACTTTGGCCACAGTCACCATTGGTTAATGAGTTAATTAAAAGGTGAATTGATTGAGAACATTTTTGCCATCCAGACCCGAATTAATACAATATAATGGAAAGCTACCATGACTTCTAGACATCGTGATTAACTAGTCATGTGAACTTAAACTCTGTGGGTCTCAGTTTTCTCCCCTATACAGTCAGAAGTTCGGATAATATATCCCAGCTCTTGTTATTTTGTGATACGTAATACATCTGAAAATTTGTTTTTTTTTTTAATCCTTACTGCTGTGCTGGGGGCTAGAATTACGGTTCACCTGAGTGTAGTCTTGATATATAGAGTCCTATATCAAGGGGTAGAAACAGTTCCAGGGTGGCATGCCTTCTGCCTGACCCAGTTGGTAGGAAATTTGGCATATAATTTATCAGTGTATGTAAAATTTCAATAAAAGTAGGCATATGGCCTGGAAACATGTTTGGGTTTTGCAGATTTTGTTTATCCATGCCAGTTTCTTTTCCAATGATATGAATAGCTGGACATTTAAATATTTGTATATCACTGACTATTTAAAATATTATAATGAAAGAATTCTTGAGGTTCACAGTTTTTGTCATGTCACAATTTACAAGGTGTTTTACTTTCTCTGCATGTACTTGTGAAGGTCTTAAAAGGCGACTCTTTCAGTTGTTGATTTTTTTTTTTTCCTGTCTCTACTTGGTTGAAACAGAAGCTGAAGCACAGATTTTGTATGCTTCTGTTTACATGAAATTATAGAGGTGTGGTGTTATCTGTGTGTTACAAAACCCAGGAAATGGGGATGCTAGTAGGCAATGACAGCCCACTCCAGTACTCTTGTCTGGAAAATCCTATGGATAGAGGAGCCTGGTTGGCTGCAGTCCATGGGGTCACTAGGAGTCAGACACGACTGAGCGACTTCACTTTCACTTTTCACTTTCATGCATTGGAGAAGGAAATGGCAACCCACTTCAGTGTTCTTGCCTGGAGAATCCCTGGGACGGGGGAGCCTGGTGGGCTGCCGTCTTTGGGGTCTCACAGAGTCGGACACGACTGAAACGACTTAGCAGCAGCAGCAGCAGCAGCAGTAGCCCATTAAACTCTGTGCTAGATTGAAGGAGTTAGACATTAAATTATTTCTGTTGTGATTTCTGGTTCTAAATGGAGCTAATCATAAGATGCTGTAACTATATTTGAGTATTGCTTGGATTTCTTTTTACAGGATGAAGGAGTTGTTAAAGAAATCCCTATTACTCATCATGTTAAGGAAGGATATGAGAAAGCAGATCCTGCGCAATTTGAGTTGCTCAAAGTTCTTGGTCAGGGATCCTTTGGAAAGGTAATGAATGCTTTTTTCCCTCATTTGTTTTTCTTTTAAACATTTAGCAAAAAATTGAACGCATAGGTAGAAATCTGGTAAATTTGCCATTTCTAAATTATCAAATGATACATCCAAAGGAAGGTCTAATTTCACTCCTTTTCTGTTGTTTTTTAAATCCCATTTCTTTATATTTCTCTGTCATGTTTTCTAATCCCCTGGGAAAATTGATTTCTCAAGGACAATATATAACATGCTATTTATTTGCTGCCTAAATCAAGAAAGTTTGAGTTTTGTAAAACAGGTCTTCTTTCTCTCTTCACATGCTGTCATGATCTCAGCTTTCTCTTGGTGATTTTTTCCTTAGCTCTATCACAGAAGTCAGAATGCATGTATCAATTCATGTATGAATGCATGAATTGTTAATTTATCATCTGTTATAAAAAATATGTGAATGTACAGCTATGGGAAGTACTGGGTAATTTAGGGATTATATAAAACTCCTACCTTCAAAGGGCTTTAATTTCAAGGGAAAAAGCAAAATTGAGGAGGACAAACTCTGACACTCATTATTAAAATTGGTTATTCAGTGCTTACTGATACATGATTATTAGTAAAGAAGTTTGTAGATCTGGTTCCTGAGTTTTGTATACCTAGCATCTAAGATACGAAAAATATTACATACAGGTATTAAGTAATAGCATGTAGGAAACAGCAACAACAGCAGTTTAAGGGAAGGAAGATAGTGAGAAAACTACTAATTTCTAACTTTAGGGTGGCTGAGATTTAGTTTCAAAGAGGAAAGTAAGGCAGTTGAGCATTGCTTCTTTATTATACTCTGAAATATTTTAAAAGAAAGACAATTATTGAACACCGGGTTTGTGTATACCACTTTTAAAGTAACATTGATGAATATAAAGTAGACGTTAATTGTCAAGTAATCTGATATCTGTGCAGTATAAAATACAACATGTAAAATATAGAGAAACATTTTTCAGGACACAAAAAGGACAAACTGAGGTGGATTATTGTTTGGTAGTGAATTGGTACAAGAGGTATATGATGACAAGGAGACAGGACTTGAATAGTTATGCTGGGGGAGAGTAAAACTAGAAGGAGCTTTTAATAGATGTGTGTATCTGTGTGTGTGGTGGGGGGAGTGTATTTATAGAACTGACCTGTAGAGGAGGCATGTGCATACTGAATACCTTTATTTTTTAAAGTTACTAAAAGTACAGTATTTTAAAAAAATATTTTACATACTATTTCTATGATGTTAATTTTAGAAGAACAGAGATGAATTTTCTTTTATATCCCCAATATATAAATGCTTGCATATTGACTTAAATAAAATCTCACCAGGCAAACATTTCAAGCCATTAAAAGTATCTGTCTTGTTATTTGATACACACACACACTTATCCATATGTGTATTTATTTATATCCAGCTTTGTTCCAGAAAGGATTTAAGGCTTTCATAAATGAATACTAAAGAAAATAAAAATAAGTGGGGATGATGATGGAAGCAGAAAAATTAGAACAGGAAAGATGAGTTGAAGCCAGGAATAAACTCTCTTGTTCACAAATGCATGGTATAATGGCCTCAAATTTTTTGGCCTCATTATAAAGAGGCTGATACTTTTAATTGTATGATTATTGACAGAATCTTTAAGAAATATATCAAACAGACCAGAGAAATTTTTCTTATGGAGCTTCATAAAGAAAATACAGTATAACATAATGAAATATCTTCAATAACATCTTCACACTAAATATAGAAACATGCTGACAAGTTGTCAATGTGGTCCTTAAAAAAATCAGGGAACGTTCAGCTTTGTGCAGGAACTTTGATTTAACAAGGATATCATGGAAGCCCTTTTAAAAAATTCCTAATACTAAAATACAGAATAGTGACCCTTGTGCAGGTCATCAACTGAAGAAATATTAAGGAAGTGGCTTATTTTTTCCTTCTTAGGATGTGAAAACACTTGCTTGTCAGTATTACATCATTTGCGTAGGCATTGTGTGGTTGGGACTTGTTATATGCCAAACCTAGTCAGGAATTTGGCCAAGGCTGTGAATCAGATAAGTGTAGGAGCAATTCCAAGAAACTTTGAGCTGTAGTCTTATTTATACGATTTCCTATGAAAGTTCCATTGTTAAAATGCAATAAATATATTTTAGCATATATAAACCTTTGTGACATTAAATATCTATACAATCTATTTAATCAGGAAAAATACTATGAAAATCAGTTGTAAAATTGTATTTTAAAGATGCACGTATTATCATAAAATATGCATATAAAATTCTGTAGTAAGCACATCAAGTAATGTGTGGATTGAAATGAAGTATACCAATCTACTTATGTTGTTGTTGTTTACTTGCTAAGTCGTGCCTGATTCTTTTGTGACCCCATGGACTATAGCCCACTAGGCTCCTGTGTCCATGGGATTTCCCAGGCAAGAATACTAGTGTGAGTAGTCATTTCCTCCTCCAGGGGATCTTCCCAACCTCAGGATCAAACCTCTGTCTCCTGCTTTGGCAGGCAGATTCTTTACCACTGAGCCACCAAAAGATGCATATAAGATTCTGTAATAAACACACTAAGTAATGTGTGAATTGAAATAAAGTATACTAAATAACTTATTTATTTTAAAACACAATAAAATAAAACACATGAAAATATCTTTGGCATTATTAGACTAGCCTTTCATATATTTCACATGTCAAGTCATATTTACACAAAACATACATTTTAACATTCCTTTTTTTTTGCTTTTGTGATAGTAAAACCTTTAACTATAGGACTTAAAAATGAATTTTTGAAAATATCAAACCCTTGCCCTCCTAAGTAATTGATTAAGTATATGTGTTTACAACTTAAAATTTCTTGCAGTTGGTCCTTTCTTTCCAGTTAGTGTTAAAACTGTGCAGTTTTTCACTTCACTTCAGCCAGCAAATACTTCTTAATGAAGTCCATATGACAGAGAGAAAGTATGTTGGAGTAATTCACTCATTCATTTCTCTTTTGAACAATTTCTGAGAATTGGATTAGGGTGGTTGTAAAGAAACCTCTCTTATTTATTTTTTTAATTAATTAATTAATTATTTTACTTTACAATATTGTATTGGTTCAGGAGAGATACGTTTTTGGATAACAGTAATTTGAAATCATGCAGCTTCTGTAGTTGATCATGGGAAGAGAGTAGAGTGAGATGATGTTTTCTTATGCTGAGAAAGTTCATCCATTAGACCTGAGAAGAACAAATCAGGTAATGAAAAAATAAACAATTACTTCCCGAGACTGTGAATGATGGCTTCTATTAGATGCCAAATTGAGATATTAGTGAGTGTTTTAAGAGATAGGGAAACAGTGGCCGCTTTGTGTGTCTTTTCAGAAAACCTGGACTACTGTTTTCTTCCTTCCTTAATTGCCTCTTTTTACCCTCTGTATTCCATTCTTTTCAGCCCCACTAAAGGCTGTGTTCTAGAACAGTAGTTCTCAAAGTGTGATCTTACTACCCTTGGACATCCACAAGACACTTTCATGGAGTCCTTAAGAACAAGACTGTTATAATAATGCTAAGATATTATTTGTAAATTTTTTTGCACTTTGGCACAATCCAGGAAGTGATTTTAAGCTATCAGTAATCATTATGACCTTCACTGCCACACATAGTTAGAAAAATACAAGTTTTACTTAAGAATGTTCTTGATGAGGTGTTAACAGTTATTAGATTTATCAAATATCAATCCTTGAGTATGCTTCTTTTTAATATTGTGGGATGAAATGAGAAGTACCCAAAGTACTTTAGCTGCACAACAAAAAATTTGATTGTCTCAAGACAGAATACTTGTGAAGTTTTTTGAATTGTGAGCTACACTAGACACTTTTTTCATGAAATGTCATTTTTCCATGAAAGAATGATTGACAAACTATGATTACTTAAATTTGGGCATTTGGTAGATGTTTTCCTCAAAAATGAATAGAGTGAACCTGTTCCTTCATGGAAAACAACTTAGTATTTTAGCCAATGATAAAATTTGAGCTTCAAAGCAAAAAATTAGAATTTTGGCCAATTTTTATTTTCCACTGTGCTCAACATGTTCTCAGTACTCAAAAGACTTTCCTGATGAGATTGCTACTGTCAACATTTGGAAGATCTGCATAACTCAGTGAACCAATGCTTTTTAGTTGACAAACACATGATGTTATCAAATCAGCCATCAGTGCAAAATCCATTCAACATGTCCCATAGACCAGTGGGTTATTATGTAAAAGAATATGGACAGTTAATTGATGTGGTTTCAGATTTTTCACTGCAACTAATCTTTAAGAAACTTCTACTTGTCAAATTCTTGTGTCATATCAAAGAAGAATAACCACAATTATATGAAAAGGCTATTAAAATACTTCTCCCTTTTCCAGATATGTAACTGTGTGAAGCCTGATTTTCTTCTTATAATTTAAGCAAAGCAGTTTAATTGCAACAGATTGAATGAAGAAGCAGATAAAAGAATCCAACTATTTTCTGTTAAGCCAGATATTAAGGACTTGTAGAAATGTAAATCAGTGTCAGTCTTCTCAGTGATTTCTTTTTTTTGGTTTGTTTTGGAAAAAATATTCATTTTTATAAAAAATATTTATATTCACATGTAATTAGTTTATTATTTTTAATCAATAAATACATAGTTAATTTTTTGCTGTGATTTCTAATACAGTAAATATCAGCAGTTATAACCCACAAAAACAAAAGTACTTTGGAGTGATCAGTAATTTTTAAGTTTGTAAAAGAATTCTTGAGACCAAAAATAATTGAGAAATGCTTTCTTGGAAGAAACTTGAGAAAGAATGGAGTCATCACTCATGAAATGACTTGACTCCTTTGTTGTCAATATCTTGATCACCTGATATTGATTATAAAAAAGGAAACTGTTTATCAACATTTATTTGACCATGTCATTAAAATTGAATGAAAACTAAGTCTGGTATTTAGGGTTAATGCCATTCACTTTGAAGCTTTTGTGTGTATATTATGGCAGTTAATTTAATCTGCTCTTTAGAAACTGATGTAGACTGAAATCAGCTATACAAATACATATAAGTCCATGGTTTTTCACTGGTGAAATAGTAAGTAATGGTATGCAGTGGATTTGGAGGAAAGGGGGAAAAAAAGACTGGTTGGTCTAAATACAAAGTATGAGAAGCACTACAATAGATAGTGTGAAAATCTATAAAACTGAAATGGTCCTTGAGTTTAGGTCTGATATAAGAATAGGAGAAGGAGAGATTAAGTAATGATTAAATGAAGTAATGATTAAATGAACCCCCCCACTTGCCCAGTTGGCTGATATATAATTATCACATAGAATATTTTGAATAAAGAATTTTAAGCTCTACCATAGGAAGAAGACAAAAATTACTTAGAAGCTCTCCAATCTGCAGTTTTAGGTATACAAATTACTTAATTTGATCTCATTTTGAATTTATCAGCATTTGAATAGAGTTTGTTAGAGTTGAGGATGGCAGGTTGAGGCAGTGAACACCAATTTAAAACTGGAAACAACCCTTTAATAGTAAATACCTGTTATGAAACTATAATATACTCATATTTATCTTCATAACTGAGGCTTTCTAAAACTTACCTTATAATGAATCATTTCTTGGTTTGAAAATATAAGAAATTATTACTTTAAGCTTAATCAGTAACTTTGACTTTTTTATTGAAATATTCGCCATTATGATTCTTTCACTTAGCAGATAGTTAAGAATTGCCTCTAATATCTTATTAGAAAATAAATTGAAAATTTTAGTCACTCATTCTTGTCTGACTCTTTGCGACCCCATGGACTGTAGCCCTCCAGGCTCCTCTGTCCATGGAATTTTCCAGGCAAGAATACTGAAATGGGTTGCATTTTCCTCCTCATCTTCATGACCCAGGTGTGGACCTGGGTCTCCTGCATCACAGGCAGATTCTTTACTGTCTGAGTCACCAGGGAAGCCCTATTAGAAAATAAAATACCTGGTAACTTATAAAATGGACCAATAGGAAACTAGAAATGAAGTTGTCAAATTAACAGTAATTAGATTTTTTGTTCCATATTAAGAAAACAAAAAGGAGCTTGTGTCTTATAAGGAGCTCCCTTAGCTCAAATTGTCTTTCATTATATTATTTATCTCTTATATCACAAACTTCTCAAATGTTCTTTTACATTTTCTTTTCCACATTGGAATGTATGAGCATGTGATTAAGTGAATGAAAGTGAGAAAGTGTAAACTAAGTATAATTTATAGGGAAAGGTATATCTTTATACAATTAGAGAATATGTAAGGCTATTTGTATATGCTAATATATATGTATAGCAGGAATGGCTTGGGATGTGAACTTCACTTTTAATTCTCTTATTAGGTATTTCTCGTTAGAAAGAAGACCGGTCCTGATGCTGGACAACTCTATGCAATGAAGGTGTTAAAAAAAGCTTCTTTAAAAGGTAGAAGATCAGAAAGCTTATTAAAATAAAACGTGGTAAAGCTTGTTTGAAGAAATGTGCTATGTATTGCCTATATGAGTAGATTTAGTTTCCTTTTAACATTAGTAATTGTTATTTCTAGGTTTGAGGATGGGGAACACGTGTATACCTGTGGCGGATTCATGTTGATGTCTGGCAAAACCAATACAATAGTGTAAAGTAATTAACCTCCAATTAAAATAAATTTATATTTAAAAAATGATATTGACATATACTCTAATTTAGTGAGAGTGTATCCTGGTGAAAAAGAATAAATGGGATAAAAAGTGATACATTTTATTTAATTTAAAGTGAACTTGTTTTATTAAACTATATTCTTTTTCTTCAAGATTCTTATTTTTTCTGTTCCATCTGTTGGTATTACATATTGAGAAGGCACAGCCACCTGCATACAATTATATATACTGTCTTCCAGGCTGTGATAACAATAACACTGTGCTCAGTTTTAATCAGAGAACTCATTTGAACACTAATATATAATGCTTATCCGCCAAATAACACTGTGGCACTTAACCCATCTCTAGATCTAAACTGAATTTGTTAGCTTTTATACTGTGGTAATTACTGCCTAGGAATATTGACTTCAAATTCAGGCACTTACAAAGTTATATTTTAGATTTCTATATTTGTGTTTGGTGAATTATTGATGGACTCTCTACTGAAATTATATACAAGAACAATATACTCTAATCTTCTGTAATTTTTAGTTCGAGACAGAATTCGGACAAAGATGGAGAGGGATATACTGGTGGAAGTAAATCATCCATTTATTGTCAAATTGCACTATGGTATGTAATCTTTAAAAAAAAAATATGGAATTAGAGAACTAAGATTTCCTTTCAGACAATAATGTAACATAAGATAAATACTTCAAACAGGAAATAAATATGGAATGATGCAATACTTTCAGCTGTGTAAAACATACTTATCTGAAATAAGAATTAATATCCAGCTTTTAGTTGTTTTTCCTGTATTTGTTGGTTAACTTGTCTAAGGTAACAAGATAGTGTCTTTTGACTACTCTTGTCTAGTAGAATTTCTGTACTGTACTAGGCTGTACCTCTAGGGATCTTAGGCTATAAACTACTGTGATAATTTATTCAAAACATTCTTGTGTTTGAATGGGTTCCTCTTACATGTTCATAATGATCATATTCATCTTATTTCCTCATCCTGTTGAAGAGGACCATATGGTATACTAGTCTATTTGAGTTATTTTTTCTTATATTTAGAGGGAGAGGAATACTAGTGAAAAGCAATAGGTACAATGGAAAGAACATGAATTTGGAGTCAAAGAATTCTTTTTTTTTTAAATTGAGGTTTAGTTGATTTACAGTATTATATGTTTCAGGTGTACAATATAGTGATTCACAATTTTCGAGGTTATATTCCATTTATTCTTATTCCCTGTGTTATACTATATATTCTTGTAGCTTATTTATTTTATACATAGTAATTTATACCTGTTAATCCCATACCCCTATCTTGCCACTTTCCCCTACCTTTCCCCATTGGTAACCACTAGTTTGTTCTCCATAAGTTTGTTCCTTTTTTGTTAAATTCAAATTTTTTGATTCCAAATGTAAGTGATATCATCCAATATTTGTCTTTGTAAGACATGTTTCACTAAGCCTAATATACTCTAAGCCCATCCATGTTGTTGCAAATGACAATATTTCATTATTTTTTATGAGTAATACTCCATTGTGTATGTGTGTGTAGATGTATATATGTGTGTGTGTATGTATACACATATATATTTTCCACATCTTTAATACATTTACCTGTTGATGGATACGTAGGTAGCTTCCATATATTGTGAACTATAAAAAAATTCTGCCATGAACATTGTGGTGCATATATTTTTTTGTGGCAATATTTTCATTTTCTTCAGATATATACCCAAGTGTGGAATTGCTGAGTTATATTTTTATTCTTTTGAGGAACCTCCATACTGTTTTCCACAGTGCTTGCACCAATTTACATAACTTCTGACAGTGTACAAGGGTTTCATTTTGTCCACACCCTTTCCAACATTTGTTATTTGTAGTCTTTTTCATGATATACATTTTTGATGGATTGAGATGGTATCTCATTGGGGTTTTGATACTCTGATGATTAGCGATATTGAACATCTTTTCATGTGCTAGTTGGCATTCTGTATGTCTTCTTTGGAAAAATGTCTATTCAGGTCTTCTGCCCATTTTTAAAATTGGGTTGTTTGTTTCTGTGGTGATGAGATATATGGTCTGTTTATATATTTTTGATATTAGCTCCTTATTAGTCATATCATTTGAAAATATTTTCTCAAATTTAGTAGGCTGTCTTTTCAATTTGTTGATGGTTTCCTTTGCTGTGCTAGAGCTTTTTATTCTAATTAGGTCTGATCTGTTTATTTTTGCTTCTGTTTCCTTTGCCTTAGGAGACAAATCCCAAAAAGCATTGCTTTGATTCATGTCCAAGAGTGTTCTACCTATGTTCTTTTCTAGAAGTTTTATGGTTTATGGTCTTACATTTAGGTCTTTAATCCATTTTGAGTTTATTTTTATATATGATAGAAAATTTCATTCTTTTACATGCAACTGTCCATTTTTCCCAGCACCACTTACAGAAGAGACTCCCTTTTTCTCTTTTGTATATTCTTGTCACCATTGTTGCAGATTAATCAATCACAGGTGGGTGGGTTTATTTCTGGGCTCTTTATTCTGTTCGATTGATCTATATGTCTCTATTTATGTCAGTACATACTGTTTTGATTTCTGTACCTTTTAGCATGGTCTGAAGTCAGGGAGTGTGATGCCTCTAGCTTTGTTCTTCTTTTTCATGATTGTTTTGGCTATTCAGGGTCTTCGATATTTCCATACAAATTTTAAAATTACTTGTTCTAGTTCTGTGAAAAGTGCCATTGGTATTTCAGTAGGGATTGCATTGAATCTTCAGATTGCTTTGCGCAGTATGGTCATTTTAACTATTAATTCTTGCAACCTATGCAGTTCTGAATTTTAATAATGGCTCCATTGCCAATTTATTGTATGCATGAGATTATGGCATTTAACTTCCCTGGGGAATTCAAAGGCAAAAATTACTGATCCAGTCTACTATGTTGCTCTTGGTTTTTGAAATTTAGATGAATAGCAGGCATTGATTTTATTTTTAGGTAATTTTGACAAATATGCATTATAGTAGTTACTCAGTTCAGTTCAGTCGCTCAGTCATGTCTGACTCTTTGTGACCCAATGAACCACAGCATGCCAGGCCTCCCTGTCCATCACCAACTCCCGGAGTCCACCCAAACCCATCTCCATTGAGTCAGTGATGCCATCCAACCATCTCATCCTCTGTTGTCCCCTTCTCCTCCTGGCCTCAATCTTTCCCAGCATCAGGGTCTTTTGCAGTGAGTCAGCTCTTCGCATGAGGTGGCCAAAGTATTGGAGTTTCAGCTTCAACATCAGTCTTTCCAATGAACACCCAGGACTGATCTCCTTTAGGGTGGACTGGTTGGATCTCCTTGTTGTCCAAGGGACTCTCAAGAGTCTTCTCCAACACCACAGTTCAAAAGCATCAATTCTTCGGTGCTCAGCTTTCTTCACAGTCCATCTCTCACATCCATATATGACCACTGGAAAAACCATCGCCTTGACTAGACGGATCTTTGTTGGCAAAGTAATGTCTCTGCTTTTTAATATGTTGTCTAGGTTGGTCATAGCTTTCCTTCCAAGGAATAAGCATCTTTTAATTTCCTGGCTGCAATCACCATCTGCAGTGATTTTAGAGCCCAACAAAATAAAGTCTGACACTGTTTCCACTGTTTCCCCATCTATTTGCCATGGAGTGATGGGACCAGATGCCATGATCTTAGTTTTCTGAATGTTGAGCTTTAAGCCAACTTTTTCACTCTCCTCTTTCACTTTCATCAAGAGGCTTTTTAGTTTCTCTTCACTTTCTGCCATAAGGGTGATGTCATATGCATATCTGAGGTTATTGATATTTCTCCCGGCAATCTTGATTCCAGCTTGTGCTTCTTCCAGCCCAGCGTTTCTCATGATGTACTCTGCACGTAAGTTAAATAAGCAGGGTGACAATATACAGCCTTGACATACTCCTTTTCTTATTTAGAACCAGTCTGTTGTTCCATGTCCAGTTCTAACTGTTGTTTCCTGACCTGCATGCAGGTTTCTCAAGAGGCAGGTCAGGTGGTCTGATATTCCCATTTCTTTCAGAGTTTTCCACAGTTTATTGTGATCCACACAGTCAAAGGCTTTGGCATAGTCAATAAAGCAGAAATAGATGTTTTTCTGGAACTCTCTTGCTTTTTTGAGGATCCAGCGGATGTTGGCAATTTGATCTCTGATTTCTCTGCCTTTTCTAAAACCAGTTTGAACATTTGGAAGTTCACGGTTCACGTATTGTTGAAGCCTGGTTTGGAGAGTTTTGAGCATTACTTACTTTACTAGCAAAAATCTGGTATTTTTCACCCATTATTCTTTCATTCCCCATTACCCAAATGGAATGAAAGTAGTAGTAGTATCTAAAGATCTCCTTCCTTGTATCTCTGGGATATCATTAATCACTAAACACCAGTTTTATGCAAAATATTCTGTTAAAATCAGTAGGCTCTAGAGGGGATATAATCTCTGATCTTAAGAAATTTTGTAATCTATAGGGAACACAGACATATAAGACCAATTAATTTTATAAATCAAAATAGTTTAAGGTACCATAAGATATAAGTAAAGTACAATGAGATCTCAAAGGTAGTAGCAAGTAATTCTGATGGGGAAGAGTGTAAGGACGCTGTGGGTAAATGTGAAAAGGAGGAAGTCCTTAATAGAAGAAAGCCTCTTAATAGAAGAAACAGGGGGTGACATTTTTGTTGAGCTTGACATAATTAGTAGATTTTCAGTATATGGGGAGGTAGAATTCAGGCAATTGCAGTAGATTATGGTGCTTCATAAATGTGGAAAAAAGATGATCTTACAAGTTTCTGTGTAGAGCTACAATGTAGAACATCTGATATATTCTGGAAAAGGGTTTATAGCTTTTCAGTGCTAGTTTTAATTTTGAAATAATGTTACCGAATAATGGACCATGTAAGTAAATGGTTAATTTCAGTATAGTGTTCTGTGATAAAATTCTCAACAGCTATATTAAGTAAAAAGTATACTAAGCTTTGTAAGCCTTAAAAATTGTTACATCTGCATTTTAATTTCTAATTAGCCTTTCAGACTGAAGGGAAGCTGTATTTAATATTGGATTTTCTCAGGGGAGGAGATGTCTTCACAAGATTATCCAAAGAGGTGAGTATTTGTAAATTTTTGCTATATTTTATTTAAACAAAACTAATACATTGTGTTTGTTGTTTTGCTAAGTACTTTTTGCTATGGAAATTTTAAATATTATTATTTTTGTTTTGCTTACATAATATTTCATGAATGTGCCAGTTAATGGCATTTTCTGACTGTCATTTAAATCATTTCAATGCGTTACTCATTTTTCTCTTAGGAATAAGATCAGTATAAATAACTGGATGAAGTAGATAGGGGCAAGCCTAGGACATTGGCTACTTAAGCTACCAAAATGATTTTGAGAGTAAGCTTTAATTTATTCATGTTTAAAACAGCTTTAGTGAGGTATAGTTGACATACAACAAACTGTACTTACTAAAGTACATGCTTTGATAAATTTTGACATTTGTGTAAACTTATAAAACCATCAATACAATCAAAATAATTAGTTTATCCATCGTCCCCAGCAATTTTCTTGTGTTTTTTTGTAATGCTTCCCTCCTGCCCCACCACTACTGAATCTGCTTTCTGTTACTAATTGGTTTGCATATTCTAGGACTTAGTATAAATGAAATCATATGGTATGTATTGGTTTTTGGTCTGGCTTATTTAACTTAGCATAATTATTTTGAGATTCATTCAAGTTGTGGCGTGCATCAGTAGTTCATTTTTATTGCTGAGTGGTATTCCACTGTATAGGTACACAATGATTTGTCTATTCATTAACTTGTTGATGGATATACATTTTTTTCAATTTTTGGGTAATACTAATAGAGCTACTAGAAACGTTCATGTATGGACATTTTTTTTTTTTCATGGTTAAATATCTAAGAATACAATGACTGGGTTATATAGTAGGTCTATATTTTAACTTAAAGATACTGTCAATCTATTTTCCAAAGAGGTTGTATAATTTTTACATTCTCACCAGCAGTATATGAGAGTTGCAGTTGTTCCACATTCTTACCAACACTTGGTATGGTCAGTCTTGTTTTAATTTTGTATATCTGATAAGTGTATGGTGACCTTATTGTGGTTTTGAATTTTTATAGCCCTAATGATTAATGATGTTGAACATCTCTTCATGTGCTTATTTGACATGTATTTTTTTTTTTTTTTTTTTGGATAAAATATCTGTTTAAATCTTTGGCCCATTTTTATTGGGTATTTTTAGTTACTGAATTTTGAAAGTCTTTATATATTTTGAATGCTAGGTCCTTTATCATGTATGTTTGAAAATGTTTTCTTCTGATCTGTTGTTTATCCTTTCATTCTCTTTAACAGTGTTTTTCAAAAAGCAGAAGTTCTTAGTTTTGATGTCTAATTTATAATACTTTTTTCCTTTTATGAATGATAGTTTTTGGTGTCCTCTTTAATGAATGTTTGCCTCATCCCAGGTCACAAAGATTTTCTCTTATGTTTTCTAGAAGTTTTCAAGTTTTTGGTTTTATATTTATGTTTATAATCAATTTTGAGTTCCTTTTCATATATGATGTTAAGTATGTGTTACAGTCCTTTTTTCACAGTTATCCATATTTTACTGATACATAAGAAATGTTGAACTGTATTTGAGTTTTGAAAATAGAATCCTTTTTATTTCAGGCATTTTTAAAAACATTTAATTTGGAATTTGGGTATAGCCAATTAATAATGTTGTGATAGTTTCAGGTGAACAGCTGAAGGAACTCAACCATTACATCTTGTCCTCTTTTTGCATATAGATATCTCATTGTTTTAGCATCATCATTGGAAAAGACTGTGCTTTCTTCCCCCTTATGGATCACAGTCATTTTTGGCAAAGGGGCTTGTGTAACTCAGTGAAACTATGAGCCATACTGTGCAGGGCCATCTAAGATGGATGGGTCATAGTGAAGAGTTCTGACAAAATATAATCCACTGGTGGAAGAAATGGCAAACAGTGCCAATATTCTTGCCTTGAGAATCCCATGAACACTATGAAAAGGGAAAAAAGAAATAGAAGGTTGCACTGGAAATTGAGCCCCCCCCCCCCAAGTTTGGAAGGTGTCAATTATGCTATTGGGGAAGAGCAGAGGGCAGTTACTAATAGCTCCAGAAAGAATGAAGCGACTGTGCCAAATTGGAAAAGATGCTCAGTTGTGGGTCTGTTTGGTGGTGAAAGTAAAAGTTTGATTTACAACAGTGTTTCATAGGAACCTGGATGTTATTTCAATGGAAGTTTGACATGGTCAAGCAGAAGATGGTGAGTTTGAACATTGGCATCTTCAGAATCACTGAACTAAAATGGACAGGAATGGGTGTGACCAATATATCTACTACTGTGGGCAAGAATCCCATAGAAGAAATGGAGTAACCCTCATAGTCAACAAAAGAGTCCAAAATGCAGTATTTGGGTTTGATCTCAAAAAAGAATGATCTCGGTTCATTTCCAAGGCAAACCATTCAACATCACAGTAATATAAATCTATGCCCAAACCACTGATGCCAAAGAAGCTGAAGTGGACTGGTTCTATGAAGGCTTACAACACCTTCTAAAACTAACATCAAAAAAGATATCTGTCTCATCATAGGGGGATTGCACTGCAAAAGTAGGAAGTCAAGAGATACCCAGAATAACAGACAAGTTTGGAGTACAAAATGAAGCAGGGTGAAGGCTAACAGAGTTTTGTTAAGAGAACATGCTGGTTGTAGCAAACACTTTTTGCCAAAACCAGAGACAACTTTATATGTGGAAATCACCAGATGGTCAATGCCAAAATCAGATTGATGATGTTCTTTGAAGCTTAAGATGGAGAAGCTCTATACAGTCAGGAAAAACAAGACATGGAGCTAACTGTGGCTCAGATCATGAGCTCCTTATTGGAAAATTTAGGCTTAAATTTAAGAAATGGGGAAAAGCACTAGACCATTTAAAGTGTGAGTCGCTCAGTCATGTCTGACTCTTTGTGATCCGATGGACTGTAGCCCACCAGACTCATCTGTCCTTGGGATTCTCCAGGTAAGAATACTGGACTGAGTTGCCGTTCTCTTCTCTAGGACATCTTCCTGACCCAGAGATGGAACCCAGGTATCTTGCATTGCAGGCAGATTCATTACCATCTGAGCCACGAGGGAAGCCATTCGTGTATGACCTAAATCAAATCCCTTCTGATTATGTAGTGGAAGTGAGGAATAAATTTAAGGGATTAGATCTGGTAGACAGAGTGCCTGAAGGATGGGGGTTAGTAACATTGTACAGGAGGCAGTGACCAAAAACTAACCTAAAGAAAAAGATATGCAAGAAGGCAAAGTGGTTCTCCAAGGAGGCTTCACAAATACCTGAGAAAAGAAGAGAAATGAAAGGCAAGGGAGAAAGGGAAAGCTTTATCCAACAGAATGCAAGTTCTAGAGAATAGCACAGAGAGTTAAGAAGGCCTTCTTAAATAAATAATGCAAAGAAATAGAGGAAAACAATAGAATGGGAAAGACTAGAGATCTCTTCAGGAAAACCGGAGATATCAAGGGAACATTTCATGCAAGAATGGACATGATAAAGGACAGAAATTGTAAGGACCTAACAGAAGCAGAAGAGATTAAGAAGAGGTGGCAAGAATACACAAAAACTAGGAAAAATGGCCTTAATGACCCAGATAATCAGAGTGAAGTGGTCACTCATCTAGAGCTATACATCCTGGAGTTTGAAATCACTTGTGTCTTAGGAAGCATTACTGTTAGCAAAGCTGGTAGAAGTGATAGAATTACAGCTCAGCTCTTTCAAATCCTAAAAGATGATGCTGTTAAGGTGCTGAATGCCTTAACAGCTAATTGGAAAACTGCCAGTGGCCACAGAACTGGAAAAGATCAGTTTTCATTCTAATCCCCAAAAAGGACAGTGCCAAAAAATGTTCAAACTACAACACAGCTGCTCTCATTTCACATGCTAGCAAGGTAGTGTTCAAAATCCTTCAAGGTAGGCTTCCACAATACATAAGCCAAGAACTTCCAGATGTATAGGATGGGTTTCAAAGAGGCAGAGGAACCAGAGATCAAATTGCCAACATCCATTGGATCATAGGGAAAGCAAGGAAATTCTAGAAAATCATCTACTTCTATTTCATTGAATATGTGAAAGCTTTTGACTCTGTGGATCACAACAAACTCTGGAAAATTCTTCAAGAGATGGGAATACCACACCACCTTACCTGTCGAGTGAGAAACCTGTATGTGGGTCAAGAATCAACAGTTAGAACCAGACTAGGAACACTGACTGGTTCAAAATTGGGAAGGAGTACATCAAGGCTATATATTGTCACCCTGCTTGTTTAACTTATATGCAGAGTACATCATGCAAAATGCTAGGCTGGATGACTCACAAGCTGGAATCAAGATTGCCAGGAAAGATATCAACAACTTCAAATATGCAGATGATACCACTCTAATGGCATAAAGCAAAGAGGAACTAAAGAGCTTCTTCATGAAGGTAAAGAAGAGAGTGAAGAACCTTCCTTGAAACTCAGTATTCAATAAACTAAGGTCATGGCATTTGGTCCCAACACTTTATGGCAAATAGAAGCGGGGAAAAGGAAAGCCAAGACAGATTTTCTTTTCTTTGGCTCCAGAATCACTGCTGACAGTGACTGCAGCCATGAAATTAAAGATACTTGATCCTTGGAGGAAAGAAGTGACAAACCAAGATAGCATATTAAAAAGCAGAAATATTATTTTGTTGATAAAATCTGTATAGTCAGAGCTATGGTTTTTCCAATAGTCATGTTCAGTTAAGTTCAGTCACTCAGTCATATCTTACTCTTTGTGACCCCATGGACTGCAGCATGCTAGGCTTCCCTGTCCATTACCAACTTCTGGAGCTCACTCAAATTCATGTCCATTGAGTTGATGATGCCATCAAACCGTCTCATCCTCTGTCATCCCCTTCTCCTCCTCCTGCCTTCAATCTTTCCCAGCATCAGAGTGTTTTCACATGAGTTGTTTGTTCACATCAGGTGGCCAAAATATTGGAGTTTCAGCTTTAGCATCAGTCCTTCCAATGAATATTCAGGACTGATTTCCTTTAGGATGGCCTGGTTGGATCTCCTTGCAGTCCAAGGGACTCTCATGAGTCTTCTCCAACACATAGTTCAAAAGCATCAATTCTTTGGCGCTCAGCTTTCTTTAGTCCAACTTTCACATCCATACATAACTACTGGAAAAACCATAGCTTTGACTAGACGGAACTTTCCATAGACGGAACTTTGCTTTTTAATATGCTGTCTAGGTTGGTCATAGCTTTTCTTCTAAGGAGCAAGCATCTTTTAATTTCATGGCTGCAGTCACCATCTACAGTGATTTTGGGGCTCCCAAAAATAAAGTCTCTCACTGTTTTCATTGTTTCCCCATCTATTTGCAATGAAGTGACGGAACCAGGAGCCATGATCTTAGTTTTTTTGAAAATTGATCTTTAAGCCAACTTTTTGACTCTTCTCTTTCACTTTCATCAAGAGGCTCTTTAGTTCTTCGCTTTCTGCCATAAGGGTGGTGTCATCTGCATATCTGAGGTGATTGATATTTCTCTCGGCAATCTTGATTCCAGCTTGTGCTTCATCCAGCCCGGCATTTAGCATGATGTACTCTGCATATAAGATAAATAAGCAGAGTGACAGTATACAGCCTTGACGTACTCCTTTCCCAATTTGGAACCAGTCTGCTGTTCCATGTCTGGTTCTAATTATTGCTTCTTGGCCTGCATACAGATTTCTCAGAAGGCAGGTCAGGTGGTCTGGTATTCCCATCTCTTGAAGAATTTTCCACATTTTGTTGGGATCTGCACAGTACAAGGCTTTGACATAGTTAATAAAGCAGAAGTAGATGTTTTTCTGGAACTCTCTTGCTTTTTTGATGATCCAGCAGATGTTGACAATTTGATCTCTGGTTCCTCTGCCTTTTCTAAATCCAGCTTGAACATCTGGAAGTTCACGGTTCATGTACTATTGAAGCCTAGCATCAAGAATTTTAAGCATTACTTTTTTGGCGTGTGAGATGAGTACAATTTTGTGGTAGTTTGAACATTCTTTGGCATTGCCTTTCTTTGGGATTGGAATGAAAACTGACCTTTTTTAGTCTTGTGGCCACTGCTGAGTTTTCCAAAATTTTTGGCATATTGAGTGCAGCACTTTCACAGCATCATCTTTTAGGATTTGAAATAGCTCAACTGGAATTCTATCACCTCCACTGGCTTTGTTCGCAGTGATGCTTTTACCCACTTGACTTCGCATTCCAGGATGTGTGGCTCTAGGTGAGTGATCATGTCATCGTAGTTATCTGGGTCATGAAGATCTTTTACAGATGTGAAATTTGGACTGTAAAGCAGGCTGAGCACTGACAAATTTATGCTTTCAAATTGTGGTGCTTGAGAAGACTCTTGAGACTCCCTTGGACTGCAAAGAAATCAAACCAGTCAATCCTAAAGGAAATCATCACCTGAATATTCACTGGAAGTCCTGATGCTGAAGCTTCAGGTCTGTGGCCAACTGTTATGAAGGAGCAACTCATTGGAAAAGACCTTGTTGCTGAGGAATGTAGAAGTCAAAGGAGAAGAGGGTGGCAGAGAATGAGATAGTTGAATAATATCACTGGCTCAATGCACATGAATTTCAGCAAACTCTGGAGATAATGAAGGGCAGACGATCCTGGAGTGGTTCTGTTATGGGGCCACAGATTGTCAGACACGATGTAGTACCTGAACAACAATAAAAATGCTTTCTTCATTTAATTACCTTGTGTTTTTTGGTGACAATCAGTTGATCATGTACATGAAGATCTATTAATACATCTAG
Organism: Bos indicus; assembly: GCF_029378745.1. Classification (NCBI taxonomy): domain Eukaryota; kingdom Metazoa; phylum Chordata; class Mammalia; order Artiodactyla; family Bovidae; genus Bos; species Bos indicus. The sequence continues at coordinate 74,396,965 of NC_091789.1, forward strand.
ACACTCTTTTCTGTTTGTCTATCCATATGCAAATACAACACGTTCTTGATTCCTTTATATTTATAAAATATCTATAAATATTTATAAAAGCTCAGGTTGTGCAAGTCCTTGAGGTTTGCTCATCTTTTTCAAAGTTGTTTTGCCTCTTCTAGATCTTTTGCATTTCCATATTGATTTAAAAAGTAGTTTTTCACTGGACAAAAATGCCTGCTGGGATTTTGATTGGGATTGTGCTGATTCTATAGTTCAGTTTGTATATAATTGACATTTTCAGTGTTGAGTCTTCTAATCCATGAAGATAGTATCTCTCTCCATTTATTTAAGTCTTTTTAAATTTCTCTCACCAGTATCTTGTCATTTTCAGTATACAGATCTTTTATGTGTTTTGTCAGATTTGTCTCTGAATATTTTTCTTTTTAAAAACTGCCATTGTAAGTGGAATTACTTTCTTAATTTTATTTTCAATGGGTGGAAATACTACTTTTTTTGGATATTGAATTTTGTATTTTAAAATATAACTAAACTTATTTTATCTAGCAGCACTTTGATAGACTACAAATAGAAGTTTCTATGTTTAACCCACATAAGGTGTTTTACTTCTTTTCCATTATGGACTCATTTATTTGTCTTTATAACACTGACTTGACCCTCCAGGTTCTGTTGAAAAGTATTGATAAAAGCAGACATTCTTGCCTTATTTCTGATTTTAGGAGGAAAGCATATTTTCACCATGAATTACAAAGTTATGTTCTTTATCAGATTGAGAAATTTCCCTTCTATTACTAGTTTGTTGAAAGTTTTTATCAGGAATGCATGTTTGATTTTGTAAAACACTTTTTTTTGTTGTTTGTAGTTATTAAGATGATGATCGTATGTTTTTTTATTCTTTAATCTTTATTCATTGACTGTACTGGATCTTCATTGCTTTGCACCGGCTTTCTTTAGTTGTAGTGTGTAGGCTTCCCATTGTGATGCCTTCTTCTGTTGTAGAGCATGGGCTCTAAGGCCCATTTAGGCTTCAGTAGCTGTGGTATGTTGGCTCAGTAGTTACAGCACATGTATTCTAGAGCATGAGCTTAGTGGCTGTGGCATACAGGACCTAGTTGCCCCACAGCATATAGAATGTCACCAGACCTGTAATCAAACCCTTGTCCCTTGAATTGGCAGGCAGATTCTATACACTGGACCACCAGGCAAGTCCTCTTCTTTAATCTTTTAATATGGTGAATTACATTGAACTAATTGTCACATGTTGAAGCAGTCTTGCATCTGTTGGTGAACTCCATGCAGTCACGATATATTATCCTTTTTGTATATTATTGGATGATATTTACTAAAAGTTTGTTAAGAATTTTTGCATCTATTTTCATGAGAGATATTTGACTATAGTTATTGATCATATATAATTTTGGTGTCAGAGCAATTCTGGTTTCATAGAATGAGTTGGGTAGAATTTTCTCCCCTTCAATTTTCTGCAAAAGCTCAATGTTACATTGTCCTTAAATGATTCGTAGAATTCACTAGTGGGGCTATCTGGACCTGAAGTGTTTTTTAAATGGTACAGTGTTTAACTATAAATTCAGTTTTTTAAAAGTTACTTGGGGTTATTCAGTTCATCTTTTCTTTTTAAATGAGTTTTAGTATCTTATGTCTTTTAAGGAATTTATGCATTTCATCAGAGTTAACAAATTCATTGGCATAAAGTTGTTCATAGTATCCTCTTGTTATGATTTTTATAGGTATAGAATCATTATTGTTGTTGATATCATCATGCCTAATATTGGTATTTTGTGTCTTCTCCTTTTTCTTTCTTGCTTAGGCTTGGTAGATTGTTACCAATTTTATTGTTCTTCTCAAAGAACCCAGAGCTTTTGGTTTCAGTGATTTTTCTGTATTGTATTTCTTCTGTTTTCTACTTCTACTTTAATCTTTATTATTTCATTTTTTTTCTGCTTAATTTGTGTTTCACTAGCTTTTCTGGTTTTTAAGATGGATATAGAAGTTATTGATTTAAGACTTTTGCTTCTTTTCTAATATAAGTGTGTAGTGTTATAACTTTCACTCTAAATACTAATTTAGTATCTCACAAATTTTGAATTGTGATGCTTTTATTTTTCTTTAGTTCCACATGTTTTCCAATTTCCTTTTATTTCTTCTTCGACTCATAGGCTATTTACAAGTATGCAAATTAATTTTAAAATATTTAGGCAGCTTCCAGATAAATTTCTATTATTGATTTCTACTTAAATTTTATTTTAGTCAAACAGCACAGTTTTATGGCTTGAATTCCCTTAAATTCACTTAAATTGTTTTATGCTTCACAATATGGTATATCTTGGTAAATTGTTCAATGTGTACTTGAGAAGAATGTGTATTATGATTTGGGGTACTGGAAAGTTCTGTAAATGTCAGTTAGATTAAGTTGTTTGATAGTTGGTATTTTTCCTAACTTTCTGTCTGTATGCCTTAAAAATTTTTAAGAGACAATGGCTCAAACTTTGACTATAATTATGGATTTATCTGTTTCTTTTTGAATCTCTGTCAAATTTTGCTTCATATATTTCAAAGTTTCGTTATTAAGTGCATAAACCTTAGGATTGTCATTCCATCTTAGTGAATTTACCCTGTATCATTATGAGATGACTGACTTTATCCTTGCTAATATTCTTTGCTTTGAAATCTACATTGATATTAATCCAGGTTTTTAAAAAATTATTGTTACTTTGGTATAGTGTTTTTCATATTTTTATTTAATTTATTTGTCTTTATATTTATTTTTTTTTTTTAATTTTATTTTATTTTTAAATTTTACATAATTGTATTAGTTTTGCCAAATATCAAAATGAATCCGCCACAGGTATACATGTGTTCCCCATCACGAACCCTCCTCCCTCCTCCCTCCCCATACCATCCCTCTGGGCCGTCCCAGTGCACCAGCCCCAAGCATCCAGCATCATGCATCGAACCTGGACTGGCAACTCGTTTCCTACATGATATTTTACATGTTTCATTGCCATTCTCCCAAATCTTCCCACCCTCTCCCTCTCCCACAGAGTCCATAAGACTGTTCTATACATCAGTGTCTCTTTTGCTGTCTCGTACACTGGGTTATTGTTACCATCTTTCTAAATTCCATATATATGCGTTAGTATACTGTATTTATGTTTTTCCTTCTGGCTTACTTCACTCTGTATAATAGGCTCCAGTTTCATCCACCTCATTAGAACTGATTCAAATGTATTCTTTTTAATGGCTGAGTAATACTCCATTGTGTGTATGTACCACAGCTTTCTTATCCATTCATCTGCTGATGGACATCTAGGTTGCTTCCATGTCTTGGCTATTATAAACAGTGCTGCGATGAACATTGGGGTACACGTGTCTCTTTCCCTTCTGGTTTTCTCAGTGTGTATGCCCAGCAGTGGGGTTGCTGGATCATAAGGCAGTTCTATTTCCAGTTTTTTAAGGAATCTCCACACTGTTCTCCATAGTGGCTGTACTAGTTTGCATTCCCACCAACAGTGTAAGAGGGTTCCCTTTTCTCCACACCCTCTCCAGCATTTATTATTTGTAGACTTTTGGATCGCAGCCATTCTGACTGGTGTGAAATGGTACCTCATAGTGGTTTTGATTTGCATTTCTCTGATAATGAGTGATGTTGATCATCTTTTCATGTGTTTGTTAGCCATCTGTATGTCTTTTTTGGAGAAGTGTCTATTTAGTTCTTTGGCCCATTTTTTGATTGGGTCGTTTATTTTTCTGGAGTTGAGCTGTAGGAGTTGCTTGTATATTTTTGAGATTAGTTGTTTGTCGGTTGCTTCATTTGCTATTATTTTCTCCCATTCTGAAGGCTGTCTTTTCACCTTGCTAATAGTTTCCTTTGATGTGCAGAAGCTTTTAAGGTTAATTAGGTCCCATTTGTTTATTTTTGCTTTTATTTCCAATATTCTGGGAGGTGGGTCATAGAGGATCCTGCTGTGATGTATGTCGGAGAGTGTTTTGCCTATGTTCTCCTCTAGGAGTTTTATAGTTTCTGGTCTTACGTTTAGATCTTTAATCCATTTTGAGTTTATTTTTGTGTATGGTGTTAGAAAGTGGTCCAGTTTCATTCTTTTACAAGTGGTTGACCAGATTTCCCAGCACCACTTGTTAAAGAGATTGTCTTTAATCCATTGTATATTCTTGCCTCCTTTGTCGAAGATAAGGTGTCCATATGTGTGTGGATTTATCTCTGGGCTTTCTATTTTATTCCATTGATCAATATTTCTGTCTTTGTGCCAGTACAATACTGTCTTGATAACTGTGGCTTTGTAGTAGAGCCTGAAGTCAGGTAGGTTGATTCCTCCAGTTCCATTCTTCTTTCTCAAGATTGCTTTGGCTATTCGAGGTTTTTTGTATTTCCATACAAATTGTGAAATTATTTGTTCTAGCTCTGTGAAGAATACTGTTGGTAGCTTGATAGGGATTGCGTTGAATCTATAAATTGCTTTGGGTAGTATACTCATTTTCACTATATTGATTCTTCCAATCCATGAACATGGTATATTTCTCCATCTATTAGTGTTCTCTTTGATTTCTTTCACCAGTGTTTTATAGTTTTCTATATATAGGTCTTTAGTTTCTTTAGGTAGATATATTCCTAAGTATTTTATTCTTTCCGTTGCAATGGTGAATGGAATTGTTTCCTTAATTTCTCTTTCTGTCTTCTCATTATTAGTGTATAGGAATGCAAGGGATTTCTGTGTGTTGATTTTATATCCTGCAACTTTACTGTAGTCATTGATTATTTCTAGTAATTTTCTGGTGGACTCTTTAGGGTTTTCTATGTAGAGGATCATGTCATCTGCAAATAGTGAGAGTTTTACTTCTTCTTTTCCAATTTGGATTCCTTTTATTTCTTTTTCTGCTCTGATTGCTGTGGCCAAAACTATGTTGAATAGTAATGGTGAAAGTGGGCACCCTTGTCTTGTTCCTGACTTTAGAGGAAATGCTTTCAATTTTTCACCATTGAGGATAATGTTTGCTGTGGGTTTGTCATATATAGCTTTTATTATGTTGAGGTATGTTCCTTCTATTCCTGCTTTCTGGAGAGTTTTTATCATAAATGGATGTTGAATTTTGTCAAAGGCTTTCTCTGCATCTATTGAGATAATCATATGGTTTTTATTTTTCAATTTGTTAATGTGGTGTATTACATTGATTGATTTGCGGATATTGAAGAATCCTTGCATCCCTGGGATAAAGCCCACTTGATCATGGTGTATGATCTTTTTAATGTGTTGTTGGATTCTGATTGCTAGAATTTTGTTAAGGATTTTTGCATCTATGTTCATCAGTGATATTGGCCTGTAGTTTTCTTTTTTTGTGGGATCTTTGTCAGGTTTTGGTATTAGGGTGATGGTGGCCTCATAGAATGAGTTTGGAAGTTTACCTTCCTCTGCAATTTTCTGGAAGAGTTTGAGCAGGATAGGTGTTAGCTCTTCTCTAAATTTTTGGTAGAATTCAGCTGTGAAGCCGTCTGGACCGGGGCTTTTGTTTGCTGGAAGATTTTTGATTACAGTTTCAATTTCCATGCTTGTGATGGGTCTGTTAAGATTTTCTATTTCTTCCTGGTCCAGTTTTGGAAAGTTGTACTTTTCTAAGAATTTGTCCATTTCTTCCACGTTGTCCATTTTATTGGTATATAATTGTTGATAGTAGTCTCTTATGATCCTTTGTATTTCTGTGTTGTCTGTTGTGATCTCTCCATTTTCGTTTCTAATTTTGTTGATTTGATTTTTCTCCCTTTGTTTCTTGATGAGTCTGGCTAATGGTTTGTCAATTTTATTTATCCTTTCAAAGAACCAGCTTTTGGTTTTGTTGATTTTCGCTATGGTCTCTTTTGTTTCTTTTGCATTTATTTCTGCTCTAATTTTTAAGATTTCTTTCCTTCTACTAACCCTGGGGTTCTTCATTTCTTCCTTTTCTAGTTGCTTTAGGTGTAGAGTTAGGTTATTTATTTGACTTTTTTCTTGTTTCTTGAGGTGTGCCTGTATTGCTATGAACTTTCCCCTTAGGACTGCTTTTACCGTGTCCCACAGGTTTTGGGTTGTTGTGTTTTCATTTACATTCGTTTCTATGCAAATTTTGATTTCCTTTTTGATTTCTTCTGTGATTTGTTGGTTATTCAGCAGCGTGTTGTTCAGCCTCCATATGTTGGAATTTTTAATAGTTTTTCTCCTGTAATTGAGATCTAATCTTACTGCATTGTGGTCAGGAAAGATGCTTGGAATGATTTCTATTTTTTTGAATTTACCAAGGCTAGCTTTATGGCCCAGGATGTGATCTATCCTGGAGAAGGTTCCATGTGCGCTTGAGAAAAAGGTGAAATTCATTGTTTTGGGATGAAATGACCTATAGATATCAATTAGGTCTAACTGGTCTATTGTATCGTTTAAAGTTTGTGTTTCTTTGTTAATTTTCTGTTTAGTTGATCTATCCATAGGTGTAAGTGGGGTATTAAAGTCTCCCACTATTATTGTGTTATTGTTAATTTCTCCTTTCATACTTGTTAGCATTTGTCTTACGTACTGTGGTGCTCCCGTGTTGGGTGCATATATATTTATAATTGTTATATCTTCTTCTTGGATTGATCCTTTGATCATTATGTAGTGACCTTCTTTGTCTCTTTTCACAGCCTTTGTTTTAAAGTCTATTTTATCTGATACGAGTATTGCTACTCCTGCTTTCTTTTGGTCCCTATTTGCATGGAAAATCTTTTTCCAGCCCTTCACTTTCAGTCTGTATGTGTCCCCTGTTTTGAGGTGGGTCTCTTGTAGACAACATATGTAGGGGTCTTGTTTTTGTATCCATTCAGCCAGTCTTTGTCTTTTGGTTGGGGCATTCAACCCATTTACATTTAAGGTAATTACTGATAAGTATGTTCCCGTTGCCATTTACTTTATTGTTTTGGGTTCGAGTTTATACACCGTTTTTGTGTTTCCTGTCTAGAGAATATCCTTTAGTATTTGTTGGAGAGCTGGTTTGGTGGTGCAGAATTCTCTCAGCTTTTGCTTGTCTGAAAAGCTTTTGATTTCTCCTTCATACTTGAATGAGATCCTTGCTGGCTACAATAATCTGGGCTGTAGGTTATTTTCTTTCATCATTTTAAGTATGTCTTGCCATTCCCTCCTGGCTTGAAGAGTTTCTATTGAAAGATCAGCTGTTATCCTAATGGGAATTCCCTTGTGTGTTATTTGTTGTTTTTCCCTTGCTGCTTTTAATATTTGTTCTTTGTGTTTGATCTTTGTTAATTTGATTAATATGTGTCTTGGGGTGTTTCTCCTTGGGTTTAACCTGTTTGGTACTCTCTGGGTTTCTTGGACTTGGGTGATTATTTCCTTCCCCATTTTAGGGAAGTTTTCCACTATTATCTCCTCAAGTATTTTCTCATGGTCTTTCTTTTTGTCTTCTTCTTCTGGAACCCCTATGATTCGAATGTTGTAGCGTTTAATATTGTCCTGGAGGTCTCTGAGATTGTCCTCATTTCTTTTAATTCGTTTTTCTTTTATCCTCTCTGATTCATTTATTTCTACCATTCTATCTTCTAATTCACTAATCCTGTCTTCTGCCTCTGTTATTCTACTATTTGTTGCCTCCAGAGTGTTTTTAATTTCACTTATTGCATTATTCATTATATATTGACTCTTTTTTATTTCTTCTAGGTCCTTGTTAAACCTTTCTTGCATCTTCTCAATCCTTGTCTCCAGGCTATTTATCTGTGATTCCATTTTAGTTTCAAGATTTTGGATCAATTTCACTATCATTATTCGGAATTCTTTATCAGGTAGATTCCCTATCTCTTCCTCTTTTGTTTGGTTTGGTGGGCATTTATGCTGTTCCTTTATCTGCTGAGTATTCCTCTGTCTCTTCATCTTGTTTAAATTGCTGAGTTTGGGGTGTCCTTTCTGTATTCTGGCAGTTTGTGGAGTTCTCTTTATTGTGGCGTTTCCTCACTGTGTGTGGGTTTGTACAGGTGGCTTGTCAAGGTTTCCTGGTTAGGGAAGCTTGTGTCGGTGTTCTGGTGGGTGGAGCTGTATTTCTTCTCTCTGGAGTGCAATGAAATGTCCAGTAATGAGTTATGAGATGTCTATAGTTTTGGGGTGACTTTGGGCAGCCTGTATCTTGAAGCTCAGGGCTGTGTTCCTTTGTTGCTGGAGAATTTGCTTGGTATGTCTTGCCCTGAAACTTATTGGCCCTTGTGTGGTGCTTGGTTTCAGTGTCGGTATGGAGGCATTTGATGAGCTCCTGTCAATGAATGTTCCTTGGAGTCAGGAGTTCCCTGGAGTCAGGGTTTGGACTTAAGTCTCCTGCTTCTGATTATCGGTCTTATTTTTACAGTAGTTTCAAAACTTCTCCTTCTATACAGCACCATTGATAAAACATCTACATTAAAGATGATAAGTTTCTCTACAGTGAGGGTCACTCAGAGAGGTTCACAGGGTTACATGGAGAAGAGAAGAGGGAGGAGGGAGTTAGAGGTGACCCAAATGAGATGAGGTGAATCAATAGTGGAGAGAGTGGGCTAGCCAGTAGTCACTTCCTTATGTGCACTCCACAACTGGACCACTCAGAGATGTTCATGGGGTTATACAGAGAAGAGAAGAAGGAGGAAGGTAACAGAGGTGGCCAGAAGGATAAAAGGGGGGAATGAAAAGGAGTGAGACAGATCCAGCCAGTAATCAGTTCCCTAAGTGTTCTCCACCGTCTGGAACACACAGAAATTCACAGAGTTGGGTAGAGTAGAGAGGGGTTAGGGAGGAGACACAGGCGACCTGGTGGAGAAAAAGGAGGGTCCAAAGGGAGAGAGAGCAGTCAAGCCAGTAATCTCACTCCCTAGTGAAAAATGGGTCCTGAAGATTGGGTCCTTAAAGGTACAAAATTGGTAACAAATACATATAAGCAAAAATTAAAAATCTAGAGTAGAGTTTGGAATTTTAAAAATACGATGTTAAAGAAAAGAAGAAGGAAAAGAAAGAGAGAAAGAACGAACAAACAAAAACAAACAAGGTCGCGAAAGTTATAAAGAAAGTACAGGTACAAAATTGATAACTAATACCAGAAAGCGAAAATTAAAAATCTAGAGTAGAGTTTGGAATTTCAAAAATAGGATGTTAAAGAAAAGAAGAAGGAAAAGAAAGAGAGAAAAAACGAACAAACAAAAACAAACAAGGTCACGAAAATTATAAAGAAAGTACAGGTACAAAATTGATAACTAATACCAGAAAGCAAAAATTAAAAATCTAGAGTAGAGTTTGGAATTTCAAAAATAGAATGTTAAAAAAAAAAAAAGAAGAAGAAGAAGAAAAATAAAGAGAGAAAACAAACAAACAAATACGAACAATGTCACAAAAATTATAAACAAAATACAGGTACAAAATTGATATCAAATACCAAAAAGCATAAATTAAAAATCTAGAGTAAAGTTTGGAATTTCAGATATACAATGTTATATAAAAGAAGAAGAGAAAGAAACAGAGAAGAAGAAAAAAAAAAAAAGTCACAGAAATTATATATAAAAAAAAACTATAGGTACAAAATTGATAACATATACCAAAAAGCGAAAATTAAAAATCTAGAGTAGAGTTTGGAATTTCAAAAATACAATGTTAAAGAAAAGAAGAAAAAAACAAACAAACAAAAAAAAAACCAAGGTCAAAAAATTATAAAATATATATATATGAAGTTTGCTGAAGAAGAAAAAAATAGGGTCTTTTTTTTTTTTTTGCAAGGTAATAGGATATAAAAGTGAAAATTAAAGGAACAATAGAGGACTTAAATTTTTTTTTTTTAATTAAAAAAAAAAGAAAGAATGATCGTAAAAATAATAAAAATATATCTAGGACTTTTTTGTTTTTTTTTTTGTGGGTGTTGTGGGTTCAGTTCATTTTTGGCTAGTTCCTTGGTCAGATTTATATTTCTCAAGATCTATAGGCCCCTTCCTATGTAGTCCGTAGTAACCACAGGGTTTTGATCTATTGCCTGTAGCTTCCAAGGCGTTTCCCTCTGTTATAACTTCTTCTGTTTGCTAGTCTCTTCAGTATCTGGTTTCCGCCCTGACTCAAAGGGCACGGTGGAGGACACTTTTTTTTTTTTTTTTAGGCTTACTTGTTCAGTCGCGCTGTGAGGAGGGAGGGAGGGATGCTGCAAACAAATAACACTGGCGTGGGCTCGCAGTGCCTCAGCCGCCCTGGGTCTGCCCCCGCTCACGGCGCGTGTAGCCTCCCTGTCCACACTGCTCGGACTCTAGGTTGTTCCGCCGGGAACAATCCGAGGCTGGCCCTGGGCTGCATGCACCTTCCAGGTCCAAGCCGCTCAGGTTCAGGCACTCGGGTAGTCCTCAGAGGCGCAGACTCAGTTGGGCCTGCGTTTTGTGCTCTTCCCAGGTCCGAGCGCCAATTTGCTCTTCCCAGGCGAGCGCCAATGCTGCGACTTATCGCCTCCCCGCCACTCGGTTATCTGGATGTAAAACCGGCGCACCTTCTCAGGCAGATGTTGACCGTCCAAACCCCCAAGAAGTTTTAGTTAGCAAAGAAGCCTGCTTACAATTTTATAGATAATGTCTCTCTGGGGCTGCGATTGCCCCCTTCCGGCTCTGGCTGCCTGTCACCGGAGGGGGAAGGTCTGCAGCCGGCTATCTCTGTTCAGTCCTTTGTTCCGTGCGCGGGCCTGGCGGTCTTAGGTTAGGGCTGGCTTTTCGTGTGGTAGATATCCCACAATCTGGTTTGCTAGCCCAAATTATTTCGCTCAGATAGCGCTCAGGGTATTCAGGCCAGATTCTTACTCTCAGCGATGCAGCCCACGCCGCGCCTCCCTGCCCAGCCCTGGTTTGCTAATGGCGGATGCAGGCGTCTGCGCTGCTTCTCTGCTGGGGGAGTTACCGTAGGGCTCGCAATCTGCGAGTTTTAAATTGTTTATTTATTTTTTCTCCCTGTTATGTTGCCCTCTGTGCTTCCAAAGCTCGGCACAGATTCAGCAGTGAGAAGGTTTCCTGATGTTTGGAAACTTCTCTCTTTTTAAGATTCCCTTCCCGGGACGGAACTCCGTCCCTCCCTCTTTTGTCTCTTTTTTTTTGTTTTTAATATTTTTTCCTACCTCCTTTCGAAGAGTTGGGTTGCTTTTCTGGGTGCCTGATGTCCTCTGCCGGCATTCAGAAGTTGTTTTGTGGAATTTACTCGACGTTTAAATGCTCTTTTGATGAATTTGTGGGGGAGAAAGTGTTCTCCCCGTCCTACTCCTCCGCCATCTTGGCTCCTCCCCTTGTCTTTATATTTAATGTGCAGTACTTAAGGCAGCATATAATTATCTTATTTTTTATACAGTCTGAAAATTTATGCTTTTTAATAGGTGTGTCAGACTTGTTACGTTTAATATGATTATTGATATGATTGGGTTTAAATTGCCCATCTTACTATTGGTGGGTTTTTTTTTGGTTCCATCTGTTCTTTTATTTCTCTCTTTTTTATTTTTTTAATATAAATTTATTTATTTTAATTAGAGGCTAATTACTTTACAATATTGTATTGGTTTTGCCATACATCAACATGAATCTGCCATGGATGTACACGTATTCTCTTTTTCTCTGCTATCTTTTTATCTTCAGTTAGCTTTTTATCAAAATAACATTTTGTTGTGTTATTTTAGTAGTTCTTTTAGGGTTTGTAGTATAAATCTTTAACTCAGCAGTCAGGAATCTATAGTCTCAGGCCAAATATGGGCTGCTGATATTTTTTGTAAATAAAGTTTTATTGTAACATAACCACACCCATGTGTTTAACTATTGTCTATGGTTGCTTTTGTGCTTCAATGGCAGCATAATTGTATGGTCAGTTGTACTTAATTTTATTAAATTTAATTTTCTTGTACTCTAGATACTTGTGTTTTCTTACAAAGTATTTAGCTTTGTTCTGGGATGCAGTTAACCTGTTGAGTCTTGCCTTTAACTTTATTATGTGAGACAAGAGCAGAATTTAGGACTAATTTTTTTCTAGTACTGAAATGACTCTTCTTATTACTCTAACCAACACCCTATCAGTTATGTGATTTTTCACTCTCATTTGTGGGTACAGGACTTATCCTAGTCCTTTGTGAGCTCTGTGGTTTCTTTCTTTTTTTTTTTTTTTTTTAATTTACTGTTGTTCCTTTCTTGAACTCAGGTAGTTTCCTTAGATCTATAAATAGTAATTTTTCATGGATGACAGACATCCTGAAATTCACCTTGTTAGGTGATGGATATTTTTATATTTTGGTTTTTGTATTTCTCTAAATATTATTGAACTTTGTTCTGGAATTTGTGTAGTTTACTGTGAACTAGTTTATTTCAGGTTGTTTAACTGGACCAGAGCAACATTTAATCAATGGTTGATTTTACTGTACTTGGAAACAAAATCCATTTGATTCCTACATCCAGTGCCCTGTGAATTACAAAGTTTTCTGCTCTCTTTGGAGGTAACATGAACCATTCCTGACCCTGTATGAGTTCCATGGATTAGTCCCTCTAATCCTTTCATTGATTATTTTCCTGGCTCAGGTTAGTTTCCTCACTCACAAATGCTGAGTACTTGAGGGAGACCATCTATATAACTCTATAGTTCTCTGTGTAATTATCTCTTCTGTACTCTGTCTTGTGAATTCTCTCCATCATGTCTCCCCAGTCTCTCAGATCCGTCTCATCAACTTAGGAGTCTTCCAGGCTCTGCCTGACTTTACCCTCCTTGCATTACTGCCTAGAAACTCTTTATAGATAGTAAGCTAGGACACTGTAGACTGTTTCTATCTCTCAGTATTCACTGTCCTTTGTTTCCTGATGTCTAATGTCTTGAAAAGTGTCATTTCATATATTTTGTCCTGTGTTTAGTTGTTTCAAATGGGAGATTAAATCCTTCCCTTATCTACTTCATTTTGTCTTGAACTGATAGTCTAAGAATAAGTAGAATTTTAATTGGGTGGTAGTGATTCAACATCTCACTTCCAGAATTAAAATTTTGAATGTGGGAGAGCTACTGTTGATTCCCAGAGCTCTAGAACTTGCTGTAAGAACGGAACACTGTGCTTTCGGGATGCTAGCCGTTGCTTAAATGGCTGAGGTCTCTGGATTGTATCTGTTTATCTCCAATGTAGAACATTCCATGCACAAACATAGACTGTGACTTTCATGTATTGTTTATTATAGAACAGAATTCTCTGTGTGACAGGGTCTGTCTAGGACGCTGTCCCAGAGGGTTGTTAAAGGACCTTATTTTTTTTAATTTTTTAATGTAAATTTATTTAATTGGAAGTTAATTACTTTACAATATTGTATTGGTTTTGCCATACATCAACATGAATCCGCCACAGGTATACACGTGTTCCCCATCCCGAACCCCCCTCCCTCCTCCCTCCCTGTACCATCCCTCTGGGTCTATTAAAACCTGGTTCCTAGATATAGAGGGACAACAGTGAAAGGTTGTTGTTGAACCACGCAAAGACACCGGGATTCTTGGCCTCCGGAGGAGAATTCAATCTGGGGCCAGAGATGAGGCTCGATCACTCAGAGCTTTTGTGTAATAAAGTTTTATTAAAGTATAAAGGAGATAGAGAAAGCTTCTGACATAGGCATCAGAAGGGGGCAGAAAGAGTACCCCCTTGCTAGTGTTAGCAATGAAATTATATACTCTCTAATTAGTTATTACAGTGAATCAAAAGTATATCTGGAGGTTGTAAAGACCTCACTAGACCTACTCCCATAATTTACATTTTAAGATAACAGGATTAGCCAGAAGGTTTTTTCCAGAGACTGTCCTCAAGCAGTATACATTATTGTTATATAATCTTAAGGAATGTAGAGGGGAAAAAAAAGTTTGTCCTTTCTTCTTCCTTGAGAATTCCAGAACCCTCTCTCCTTGGGGACCCCTAGACTTCTTACCAACCTGCCTGGGAAATGACCCTCTCAACAGTATTAACAGTTGTTCATGATTTCTTATGTTAGACTGTAGAAGTGACAAGAATAATTGAGATATTCTTACTTGTAGTTGTTTTTGATTTTCTTTTAAACTCTTCAGACCTCTATTCTCGATGTGAGACTATCTAAACTCATACTAGCACAGAAATGCAGTTAGTAAGTTTTGATTCCTAAGTCTGGAATATTAGGTAATAACAAGCATTTAAAATTCATTTTCCAAAGACAATAAATTAGTATAATCATTAAACAGGCTTCTAAGAAATGATTTAATGGTTACTTCTATAGACAGCTTGTTAATAAGTTTTTTTTTTTTAATTGGTTTTACTTCATGTATCTGTACAAAAAAGCTGCTATATCATATCACCAAAAATGAGAACTTACTTACTGTTTAAGTCTTAGAAAGACACTTTTAAAAATACATTTTTGTATGTGTTAATATATATGTTTTAAAGGGAATGACACCTCCCCCAAATTTCTTTCCTTGCAAACACACACACATGCGTGCACACACACACACCTCTCTCTGAGGCCATACCATATTTTGCTAATGTCAAGAAAATATAATGGGATGAATGACTGATAATTATAAAGCTGCTAGTTCTTCCAAAATTAACTTGTAGACCTAACAAGATTTCAAACAAAGTCCCAACAGGAATTCTTGTATGAAGTTGAAAGATGATTTTATCAGTGTCCTTGGAAAAGTAAATGAAAAGAACTAAGATGTTTTGAAAATAAAGAACACCCTCTCCTAGCTCTATCACTTGTTTAAAACCTTATAAGGCTGCTACTATAAGCAAACCGTCGTAGTATCAACACAAGATTAGAAACATACTGCATATTCCAGGAAAATTCTGGTATATGTGATTTATCATATATTATAATAGAAGAAGAATCACAAGTTAATGGCAAAGAGATTGATTGTTCAGTAAACAGTATATGAGAAATTGGTTAGATATTTCAGAAAGAAAAAAAACATTTTAAATTATCACTACCACATACAAGGATAAATCTTACTTGCATTGAAGAGGTAAAATCTGGAAAAAATTTCATCCTGAAAGAAAATGTAGCTGAATATGTAGTTGATTGAGGAATACATGACAGCCCACTCTAGTATTCATGCCTGGAGAATCCCCATGTACAGAGGAGCCTGGTGGGTTACAGTACGTGGGGTCACAAAGAGTCGGACATGGCTGAGCAGCTAAGCACAGCACAGCACATGTAGTTGATTATTAAATGGAGGTCTCCTTGATCATGAAAGTGATGAAGTAAAATCATACAGAAATTATATATAAATTTGTGTACATAAAATTAAGAATTACTCAACATCAAAAACCATCACAAAGTGGGGAATATACCTACATGTAATATGATGAACTGACATTTTTGTTATTTAAATAATTTTTACCAATTGAAAAAAAACAGTAAATAATGGGAAATAGGCAAAAACATTACTGATAATTCACTAAAAAATTAGAAAGGTCATTAGACATGGAAAAATATAAAGCCTAAGAATAAAATTTTAAGACAGTGGATACCATCTTTATCAGTTTATAAAAGATTTTTTAAAGGGTAATTTTCAGTGCTGCCATGACTATGGTAAGACATGTGCTTTCGTAAGCTGCTGATGGAAGTGTAAATTATTGTAACCCTTTGACAAATAATTTTGTTATGTATGTCAAGAATCATGGACTGTTTATTCTCCTTGACTGTATAGTATTTGCCTTTTTATTTCTCAGAAATCCATTTTGGGGAAGTAAGCATAAGTATCAGAAATATATATGCATATTCCCGAGTTATTTATAACAGTCAAAAACTGAAATAACCTAAATAAACATTAGGTAAACTATAGTAAATTAGTATGTTGATGTTGTATAGCTATTGATAACTCTTTATAAATAAGTTTTAAAGAAATTAAAAGAATGCCTATGATATTAAGTGGGAGAAAAGGAGTCTACTAACTGGTATATATACAGTGTGATCTCAAATATATTGAAACACACACACTCATACATATATACAGAATGTCTTGAAGAGCAAACAAAAATACTAGCATTTCTTACCTCAGGGTGCTGGGGTTTTAGATGATTTTTATTTGGGGGAAGACTCAGGGTAATTAGTGACTAGGAAAGCATTAGTGGTAGTGAACCTGAAACTTATAAAAGTTTTAACATGGCATATGGCAAAATTGGATTCTGGGAAATAGGGAGTTCTTAGGGACAGTTATTTCTGAGTTCAAATCCTGAGCGTTCTTACTGTGTTTTTCTGGGTAGGTTAGTTTATCACTCTGAGTGTCCATACATAAGGTGGTGATAATACCAACCTTGTAAGGTTGTTTGGAAGATTGTAATAACATAATGAATGAAAAGTTTAAACTATAAACTGGTGAGTATATTATCTTGTCATGAAATTTTCTTTGAGGAAAACCTCATGAGGGACATAAATAAGAAACTTACTGTTATGTGCTAGTCACTTTTCATTCAGTATCTTCGAAACAACCTTATGAGGTCAATGTTATCACCACCTTACATAAGGACACTCAGAATGATAAACTAACATGCCCAGAAAAACATATAATTGCCATAAGCTATAAACTGGGCTTTTTTAGTGGTGCAGTCGTAAAGAATCTGCCTGCCAGTGCAGGAGACACAGGGTCCCTGGAAAGGGAAATGGCAACCCACTCCAGATTCTTGCCTGGGAAGTCCCATGGACAGAGGAGCCTGGCGGGCTACAGTCCATAGGGTCACAAAGAGTCCCACACAATTTACGACTAAAACAACAACAACAAACTAAACTATAGACTGTTTCTTCTTTTAGAGTTTCAAAGATTTTTGTTTAGGGTTTTCTTATGTGTTAAATTTCAATGAACGCTTTGATTAGCCTTATTCAAAGGTGAAATAGATAACATCTGTTTTTCTTCTTAATAAAATATCAAGTGAAAATATTCTTATACTTTTACCATTATAATAGTCAAATGAATTCTCCTGAAACTTAGATAATGAAAGTCTTTGTTTTTCTGCAGATTATTTCAAAAAGTGAGTGGAGTATCAAAATTTATCTTTAATTGCTCATTCTCAGCAATTTTACTAGTAACCTTAATCGGCATAATATAATTCAGTGGCCATGATTCTGAGTGGACAAGCCAGTTTCAAGATTTTATGATATGTCATTCAAATTTTGAACTTTCTTAATAATCTATATATTTCTTTAATGAAAATAAAAAATTTCTAGACAAGTTATTTGTTTTGCCAGTTAGAAGCCCTTGCTAAATCTTAACAATTACATCTAATGGTTGAGTAGTGCTCAATTTTGTGTTTAAATAACACTTACTTATGAATATAGATGTAAACCTAAAATAATACCACCTCATCATTGCACACATAGAATTTTATAATTTACAAAGCTTTTTTTCCCCACATAAACTAAGCTGGCTCTTAAAACAATCTTGTTAAGTAGATGTAGCAGGTACTATTATCCTTATTTTACAGGTTTAGAAACTTAAGCCCAGAGGGCTAAGTGACATGTCAGACGTTATACTGCTAATTCTAAGTCCAGTGCACTTTTCACTTTATCATAGTAACTCTATTCCTAGCCACAAAAGATTGAGGAATTCAATGCCTTTAGACCCATATATTCTACGGGCAGAAGAGTCCTGGAGCTACCCCTTAGGTCAGAAATTGGATTTAGAATTGTTTTTAATGTAAGAGTTACTAATTGACAACTTACGTTAGTAATAGAAGCTTTAGGTTAGTAGACTTGCTAAAAGCAAAATTATCGCTGAGAAGTGATAGTAGACAATGAAAGAGAAAATAGTAAAAATAGTGGAATTCCAGTACTAAAACCAAATATCGTTATCTAATATATCGTAAAGATCCTGAGAATATCCCTATATATTAGTATACTAAAATTAATAATTAAATCATGATAATAAATCATTTTTAAAAAGGTAAATCTGTGCAGTACATTCAGTGTAAATAGATATACAAACTGCATAATATATTTTAGGAAGATCCACAGTAAAATGTTTAATAGTGAGAGAAGGATTCTTAAAGAGGTTAATTTCATCTGTATACTTGTTTTATTTGCCTATTTGCCTAGATTTGTCTGTTTCCTGTTTTTAAAAAAATAAAATTTAAATAATTGCAACATTGAAAAAAAGATTAAATGGTAAATTATTATTTTTATTCTAGGTTCTGTTTACAGAGGAAGATGTGAAATTCTACCTTGCAGAACTAGCCCTCGCTTTGGATCATCTGCATCAATTAGGAATTGTATATAGAGACCTGAAGCCAGAAAAGTAAAGTTGTATTCTTTTTATGTATACCTGTTCCCAGTATTTCTACTACTTTTTTCTCCATTAAGTCTATTATTTTAAAGATTCTATGAAAAGATACATGAATTATATAATTATATGAAACATACTTTAAAAAGTAGTCTTCATCCTATACCCATTGATTTTAAATTAGTCATTTCAAAATTTTCTGGTATATCAAATTTTATGTGAATATTTTATCCTGTGTTATTGAATGTGAATTTTGATTTACAGCATTTTGCTTGATGAAATAGGACATATCAAGTTAACAGGTATGCAGATTTTCTTATTCTATCCTAAGCCTGTTTTCTGTTTTTATTAATATGTATATTTGTCTGAGCCTGTTTTTCCTCTTGATTTAATTTGCATTTTATTCATTTCTTTAGTGAACTTAAATTCATTTAAAAGGTAGATAACTCTCAATATGCTCTATTGTAATACAAAAAATTATACAATAGTGTCATTATCCTCATTAAGAAATGACATTTGGTTTTCTAGGTAAAAGCACATAATTTTGTTTCAGTCTAGACTGAAAGATTTATCATAAGTAGTTACCACATTTGAAATACAGTGAATTATAAACTTTTAAGCCAGGTGTTTCATAATCAGAGGTTCATTTTATTCCTTTTTTTTTTTTTTTTTGGTAAAAACACGTTTTATTTTTTACTTTATTTTGAATGTTGAGTGTTTACAGTATATAACACACTCTGCTAATTCTCTGAGGACTCTTAGGCATAAAGTCTCCTTATTATACCATTAAAATCTTTTACTTTCAAATAATTATAGACTGACAATAAGTTGCAAAAATAGTACCATCACCCAGCTTCCCCTATGGTGACATTTTATAAAATTACTACTGCATTATCAAACTCAGGAAATTGATAGGTACAGTAGAACTAACTAGACTGTATACTTCACTTGGATTTCACCAGTTTTTGAATGTATTCGTTTTTTTTGTTTGTCTCCATGACATTATATCCATATATGTAGATTTGAATACCATCATCATTATCAATAAGCAGAACTGATCTACAACCATATCTGTCCATTTATAATCACACTCTTACCCCCTTCTTTAACTCCTGGCAACCACTTATCTCTCTACATTTCCCAGTTTGTTATTTTAAGAATATGATACAAATAGAACTGTACAGTAGTCACATACCTGGACATTTATCCTAGAGAAATAAAAACTTACATGCACACAAAAAATCTATACATGAATTTTCATAGCAGCTCTATTTGAAATGGCCCAAGGCCAGAAATGTCCAAGATGTCCTTCAAAGAGTGAATGGATGAATATATCTATATAGTAGAATACTACCCAGCACTGTATGCAGCAACTTGGACTGGGCATTATGCTGAGTGAGCCAATCTCAAAAGGTTTCTTATGTTTTAAATAGGTAGTAAATTCTGTATTTAATTATCAGAATGTTAAAAAAGAGATAAAATGAAGATATGGTCTTTACAAAGAAGTTTGGACCAGTACACTTTAAAGGTTCAGTTCAGTCGCTCAATCGTGTCCGACTCTTTGTGACCCCATGAATCGCAGCACGCCAGGCCTCTCTGTCCATCACCAACTACCGGAGTTCACTCAAAATCATGTGCATCGAGTCAGTGATGCCATTCAGCCATCTCATCCTCTGTCGTCCCCTTCTCCTCCTGCCCCCAATCCCTCCCAGCATCAGAGTCTTTTCCAATGAGTCATCTCTTCGCATGAGGTGGCCAAAGTACTGGAGTTTCAGCTTTAGCATCATTCCTTCCAAAGAACACCCAGGGCTGATCTCCTTTAGGATGGACTGGTTGGATCTCCTTGCAGTCCAAGAGTCTCTCGAGAGTCTTCTCCAACACCACAGTTCAAAAGCATCAATTCTTCTGTGCTTAGCTTTCTTCACAGTCCGACTCTCACATCCATATATGACCACTGGAAAAACCATAGCCTTGACTAGACGGACCTTTGTTGGCAAAGTAATGTCTCTGCTTTTGAATATGCTATCTAGGTTGGTCATAACTTTTCTTCCAAGGAGTAAACGTCTTTTAATTTCATGGCTGCAGTCACCATCTGCAGTGATTTGGAGCCCAAACAAATAGAATCTGTCATGGTTTCCACTTTTTCCCCCTCTCTTTGTCATAAAGTGATAGCATTGTGTTCCATGATCTGAGTTTTTTGAATGTTGAATTTCAAATCTGCTTTCTCACTCTTCTCTTTCACACTCTCAAGGGGCTCTTTAGTTCCTCTCCAGTTTCTGCCTTTATGCAGACTTTTATATATTAATACCCTGTCATTCTGGCACCATTTATTAAAAAGACTGACCTTTTTTTCCCCCATGAAGTTGCTTTTATACCTTTGTCAGAAATAAGCTGGCAATATATACCCAGTTCTGTTATCAGTTCAGTTGTTCAGTTGTGTCTGACTCTTTGCCACTTGATGGACTGCAGTGCACCAGGCTTCCCTGTCCATTACCAACTCCCAGATCTTGCTCAAATTCATGTCCATCAAGTCGGTGATGCCTTCCAACCATCTCATCCTCTGTCATCCCCTTCTCTTCCTGCCCTCAAACTTTCCCAGCATCAGGGTCTTTTCCAGTGAGTCAGTTCTTCACATCAGGTGGCCAAATTATTGGAGTTTCAGCTTCAGTGGCAATCTTTTCAATGAATATTCAGGGTTGCTTTCTTTAGGATTGACTGGTTGAATCTCCTTGGAGTTCAAGGGACTCTCAAGAGTCTTCTCCAACACCTCAGTTGAAAAGCATCAATTTTTTGGTGCTCAGATTTTTTATGGTCCAACTCTCACATGCATACATGACTCCTGAAAAAACCATACCTTTGACTAGATGAAGCTTTGTCAGCAAAGTAATATCTCTTCTTTTTAATATGGTATCTAGAGTTGTCATAGCTTTTCTTCCCAGGAGCAAGTATCTTTTAATTTCATGGCTGCAGTCACCATCTACAGTGATTTTGGCTTCAACAGTATGTGAACTGAAAGCTTCCAGGTGTTCAAGCTGGATTTAGAAAAGGCAGAGGAACCCGAGATCAAATTGCCAACATCTGTTGGATCATAGAAAAAGCAAGAGAATTCCAGGAAAACATCTACTTCTGCTTCATTGACTATGCTAAAGGCTTTGTGTGGATCACAACAAACTGTGGAAAATTCTGAAAGAGATGGGAATACCAGGCAACCTGACCTGCCTCCTGAGAAATCTGTATTCAGGTCAAGAAATAGCAGTTAGAACCAGACATGGAGCAATGGACTGGTTCCAAATTGGGAAAGGAGTACATCAAGGCTGTATATTGTCACCCTGCTTATTTATCTTATATGCAGAGTATATCATGCATAATGTCTGGCTGGATGAATCACGAGCTGGAATCAAGATTGCAGGGAGAAATATCAGTAATCTCAGATATGCAGATGACACCACCCTTTATGGCAGAGAGTGAAGAGAAACTAAAGAGCCTCTTGATTGAGGTGAAAGAGGAGAGTGAAAATCCTGGCTTAAAACTCAACATTCAAAAAATGAAGAACATGGCATCTGGTCCTATCACTTCATGGAAGATAGATGGGGAAACAATGGAAACAATGACAGACTTTATTTTCTCAGGCTCCAAAGTCACTGCAGATGGTGACTGCAGCCATGAAATTAAAAGATGCTTGCTCCTTGGAGGAAAAGTTATGACAAATCTAGACACCATATTTAAAAGCAGAGACATTTCTTTGCCGACCAAGGTCTGTATGGTCAAAGCTCTGGCTTTTGCAGGAGTCATGTACAGATGGGAGAGCTGGACCTTAAGGAAGGTTGAGGGCCAAAAAAGTGATGCTTTTGAACTGTGGTGTTGGAGAAGACTCCTGAGAGGCCCTTGGACTGCAAGGAAATCAAACCAGTCAATCCTAATGGAAATCAACCCTGAATATTCATTGCAAAGACTGATGCTGAAGCTGAAGCTCCAGTACTTGGCCACCTGATGTGAAGAGCTGACTCATTAGAAAAGATCCTTATGTGGAAAGATTGAAGGCAGGAGAACCGGATGACAGAGGATGAGATGGTTGGACAGCATCACCAACTCGATGGACATGAGTTTGAGCAAGCTCCAGGAAATGGTGAAGGACAGGGAAGCCTGGAATGCTGTAGTCTATGGCGTCCTCAAGAGTCGGACACGACTGAATGACTGAACAGCAATAAATATGGTATATTACCTTGAAAAAAATCTTGAAATTTGCTTGTAGAATGGGAAATATTGCAGATTGTACGTTATTGTGAAAAAGTGGAAGGTAGATTATCTGGAATTGGGAGTTCTAATACTGTAGGTGAACAGGAGTAGCTCATAACACATGTGATATGGTGATCTTCGTGTATGTATTTCTGCTTGGCTCAGTTTAACTAGGTACAGTTTTCTAGTGTTTCAACCAGTGTTTCTTGTGGATAAAATTGCACATAAACCAACCTAAAAATTAAATTCATGTTATAGTCACCAAGCAAATTCTAGTGTTAAATGTATTTTTGTCAGAAAATAGTACAGCAAAGGACCTTTGTGAAGTGGTGTAAATCTCTGAAAGGTAACAGTAAGGTATAAATTAATTGGAACAAATTTACATTTTTAAGACAAGCATCATAGCAGAACTATATATGTCAGTTCTCCAGTACAATACTGTCTTGATTATATAGTTTATAGTAAGTATTGAAGTCAGGTAGTACGATTCCTTGAATTTCCTTTTTGTTCACATTTTTTGGCTATTCTGTTTCCTTTGTCTTTTTATATAAATTTTAAATTCAGCTTGTTGATTTTTACAAACAACATCTTGCTGAGATTTTTATTAATGTTTCATTGACTCTGTAGATCAGTTTTGGGAGAATTGACATCTTTAACAACACTGAATCTTCCAAACTGTGACCAATATCTCTCTCCATTTACTTATATCTACTCTGATTCCTTTCATTGGTGTTTATAGTTTTTATCATGCTGATCTTGCATATACATACTTTGTATATTTTTATCTATGGGATTTAATGTGAGTTTTTGGTGGTATTACAAGTAGAGCTTATAAAATTTCACCTTTCCATTTTTATTGTAAGTATATGGAAATAAGATTGATTTTTATGTACCTTTAGCTCTTTGAAGACCAAAAGCAAAAATGGAAGTTCTCCAATGTCAAAGCAAAATTTGCTTTTCTAATATCTGCAAATTAGCATCTCTTTTTTGTCTTAGGCTATTTTAAAAATCAAATTACTATAACAGTGTTGACTTAATTGTTGTCATTTCAAAGTTGTTGAGTCATATTCTAATATAAACATGAAAACGTGTATTTTTAGGATGAGGTTTAATTGCACAATTTTAAATGCTCTGATTAGTTTAGTTCAGTCGCTCAGTCGTGTCCGACTCTGCGACCCCATGAATCACAGCACACCAGGACTCCCTGTCCATCACCAACTCCCGGAGTTCACTCAGACTCACATCCATCAAGTCAGTGATGGCATCCAGCCATCTCATCCTCTGTCGTCCCCTTCTCCTCCTGCCCCCAATCCCTCCCAGCATCAGAGTCTTTTCCAATGAGTCAACTCTTCTCATGAGGAGGCCAAAGTACTGGAGTTTCAGCTTCAGCATCTTTCCCTCCAAAGAAATTCCAGAGCTGATCTCCTTGCATCCAAGGGACTCTCAAGAGTCTTCTCCAACACCACAGTTTAAAAGCATCAATTCTTCAGCACTCAGCTTTCTTCACAGTCCAACTCTCACATCCATGCATGACCACTGAAAAAACCATAGCCTTGACTAGACAGACCTTTGTTGGCAAAGTAATGTCTTTGCTTTTCAATATGCTATCTAGGTTGGTCATAACTTTTCTTCCAAGGAGTAAGTGTCTTTTAATTTCATGGCTGCAATCACCATCTGCAGTGATTTTGGAGACCCAAAAAATAAAGTCTGACACTGTTTCCACTGTTTCCCCATCTGTTTCCCATGAAGTGATGGGGCCAGATGCCATGATCTTCGTTTTCTGAATGTTGAGCTGTAAGCCAACTTTTTTACTGTCCAGTTTCACTTTCATCAAGAGGCTTTTTAGTTCCTCTTCACTTTCTGCCATAAGGTTGGTGTCATCTGCATATCTGAAGTTATTGATATTTCTCCCAGCAATATTGTTTCTATCTTATGCTTCTTCCAGCCCAGGGTTTCTCCTGATGTATTCTGCATAGAAGTTAAATAAGCAGGGTGACAATATACAGGCTTGACGTAGTCCTTTTCCTTTTTGGAACCAGTCTGTTGTTCCATGTCCAGTTCTAACTGTTGCTTCCTGACCTCCATATAGGTTTCTCAAGAGGCAGGTCAGGTGCTCTGGTATTCCCATCTCTTTCAGAATTTTCCACAGTTTATTGTGATCCACACAGTCAAAGGCTTTGGCATAGTCAATAAAGCAGAAATATGTTTTTCTGGAACTCTCTTGCCTTTTCAGTGATCCAGTGGATGTTTGCAATTTGATCTGTGGTTCCTCTGCCTTTTCTAAAACCAGCTTGAACATCTGGAAGTTCATGGTTCACATATTGCTGAAGCCTGGCTTGGAAAATTTTGAGCATTACTTAAAAATGCTCTGATATAGTATTGTAAAATACAGGCTTTTCTCCATTCTTTCCATTAACTGGTCTCACAGGAGCTTTCTTAATGGTAATTGTAGGCCATGCATGAATACATTTAATTCATAGTTTTGTTTCTTTTGGTATTTTCTAGTTTCTGAAAATCTTCAGATATATATTTGTGCAATATTGTTATAGATTTTGGACTCAGCAAGGAATCAGTAGATCAAGAGAAGAAGGCCTACTCATTTTGTGGTACAGTGGAGTATATGGCTCCTGAAGTAGTAAATAGGAGAGGTCATTCCCAGAGTGCTGATTGGTGGTCATATGGTGTACTTATGGTAAGTAGTGTTTTTAAAATTATGTCAATATAAATTAAATATTCTTTAGAATTTTAATCTTAGTATTGGAATGTGTTTGTTGAGAATAGGGTTTTAAAAGTTCATGATTGTTTTTAAAGAATTTGTGATTGGCTAGCTGTCATATTATAAGAACTAACGTTTTGGTGTTGTGATTTCTTTTAAAGTTGCTTGATTAAAAGGCAACGGCAGCATTCTTTTATAAGTTATCCAAATTTAAAAATTAGAAAAACCTGTTAGATTTTAGATTTCAGAATACTGTGTTTAGTAGTACATAATATTTTAATTAGGTATCACAGAATGTAGCACCTTACTGTTTACTATCTTATTGTCACATTATTTCAAGCATGTCTGTAGAAAGATTATAAACCTCTTAAGGAAAGCAATTCTGTCTTCTACTTGTTCTACTTTTCCACAATATCTAGCATATTGAGCATATAGACTGACTAATGTGGTATAAGATTAATCATAGAGTTTGTAGTGTTAAGTAGGGCGATAAATGAATAGCTATTGAATCCGATACAGTTTGCTTTAGAAACTTGATAATCCATTTTTACTTATTTATCACTATACGATTTATCGTATAGTGAATTACTATACAATTTATCAGTATATTAAGTGGCTATTATAAGCCTGACATTTGGTAAGGGCGATGGATTGGAAACAGTCTGGAAGTACAGTATTTGACATTTTCCTTGGCCTAAAAAGACATGCCATCTGGTTGGGGAAACAAATGTAATAGCTAAGTAAATTGTCTGGAAGTACCTTAGGAGTTCAAACAAGAATTCATTCAAGTTGATATAGGGAAAGCAGAGGAGACAGAACTTAAATTAAGCCCTGAAGGATGAATAAAATTCAGATAACTGTGTCTCAAGGATAATATTGTGATAATATTAGGAAAGATCTGGAGAACCAGTTTAACGAGAGTAGTAGTAGAGAATGAGGGTGAAGGTGGAGGAAATGAAGCTGTAAGCCTATAAGCATTTGTATGCTATTTTCTGAATGGTAAACTTTTGTAAAGTCTTAAACAGGATGGTAGTTAGAGAAAAATTGTATTTTAATACTAGCCTTGGTAGCATTATGTATATGGATTGCAAATGGAGGAAACTAAAAGTAGGAAGACCAAGAAGTTCTCCTTGTAAGACAGTTGTAAGATTACAAAATAAAAAAGGAAATCTTCAAGACATTTCAAAGGAAGAAATGACTGACCTTAGTAGCAGATTAAATGTCACAGATAAAGCAGAGGGAAAGGGTTAAAGACAAAGATACCTTTAAAACTTCAGGGGATTGAAAGAAAGATAGTTCAGTAGAAAAGATAGTTGGGAAGGATAGCTGATTTTGAAAGTGGGGAAATAACTTATTTTTAACATGTTGTATAGGTTACTGTGGGTTTGTATTTAACCCCTTGATAGTAATGAATTAGGAGAGGGCAGTGGAGGGGGCATCAGAATTATCTGAAGACCTTAAAAAAAAAAAAAACAAAGAAGAAAGAAACAAAAACAACAAACAAATACTCTGCCAGCCAATATATAATTTTTTTGAGGGGAAGGTGTGATTCCAATATACTGTCCTTCTCTTTTTCTTTTTGTTCTTTCCATTCCCACCTCTTAATTCTCCAGTTCCTGGGATAGAACCATTACTTTAGGTTTGGAGACAGGGCATTGGAACTTGAGAGAGATGATTCCCATATGCCATATTTCCCTTCTTCATTCCCTTTCTATGACTCCTACCCCTATCACTTCAGTCTTCATTTGAGAAACATTGCTGTAGATTTGGAAGGGAAAGCTGGGGATTGAAGAAGATTGAAACGGGAACCAATTTGTGAGTCATCAGTCATCAAGAGAGAGTTGAATGGATAAGCTAACTAAGGTTCTAAGTTCTGTATTAACAGAGGACTGAGGCCAAACCCATTATTGAATCTCAGCTTAAAATTTAAATATTAGGGATATAAAAACTTTTCTCTTTAATGAGCTTCATTTTCAGACCTTTCTTTTTCCAATATAATTACTTTTTAAAATACCATTCTTCTATGTTCTAGTTATCTGCATTGCCGTTAACTCTCTTTAGGGAAAATATTTTCATTATGCCATGTACAAATTGAAATGGCTCAGTGCATATTTTTACGTTTCTTTCATTGTTAAATGTTTTCTTTAAAAGGTTATCTTTGTTTTAAAAGAGAATGCCTCATGTTTGGGGCTTCCCAGATGGCTCAGTGGTAAAGAATCCACTTGCTAATGCAGGAGCTGCAGGAGACAAGGGTTTGATCCCTGGGTCAGGAAGATCCCCTGGAGGGGAAATGGCAACCCACACCTGTATTCTTGCCTACAGAATCCTATGGACAGAGAAGCGTGGCAGGTTCCAGTCCCTGGGCTTGCAAAGAGTTGAACACGACTGAGCATGCACACCTTGTGTCTGTTTCCACATTGCTTTGGTTTGGGAAATTTAGCCAAATTAGGACTGAAATAATGGTTGGTTTCATTTGCTATGTGTCATCTCTCATTTAGGCTATGTATTGTGGGGTACCAGAGGTGTATTTCCTTAAGTGACCTAGTTTTCTGGTCCTTTTTGATTGCTATCATATAGATCCTGCATGATTTGATGATCACGTTTTACAAATATCAATTTTTTTCCTAAAGAATTTCATTGTGTATTCCAAGTTGTGCTAAACTTGTGTTATTTTGTGTTTATGTGTTTTAGTTTGAAATGCTTACTGGTACTCTGCCATTTCAAGGTAAAGACAGAAATGAGACCATGAATATGATATTAAAGTAAGTGGAAACTTTTTTTTTCCTATGGGGAAGAATTCCTTGCTTTCAGTTTTGACAAGCTTGTTATCATTTTCATTTGACACAAAAGAACGTTTTCACACTGTCTCATTCCCTTTCACCTTATTTGCCATTGTGAAAGCATTCATTAATTTTTTTTTTGGAATTTTTCAGTTTAGAAGTATGACTAGATTTAAATGAAATTTTCTGAAATTTTCTTTTCCAGAGCAAAACTTGGAATGCCTCAGTTTCTTAGTGCTGAAGCACAAAGTCTTCTAAGGATGCTATTCAAAAGGAATCCAGCAAATAGATTGGGTATTGTTTATTTTCTTAGTTTTTATAACAGAATCCTGGGAGGTATAATTATATTGGGAAAATAATTATAACTTTATGTTTTCTGGCTTAACTTCATTTACTGCTGCTATATATTTATACCTAGACTTTTACATTTTATGTATGCAAAGATTCCAGTAATCTGTTATATCTGTGATTAAAAACTGAAGTAGTCTAGTTATGCAAGACTTATATTTAATATATATCATATCATTATGTGTATCATATGAGTGTCTCTTTTGAAGTAATTCACAGAATTCTCCCTTGTATAGAAAAATCCTTTTATATATTTGAAGATAATTATTTTGTTCCTTCTATTATTCATGAAGATAAATATTATGTTTCCATAACTGCTCATTATTTGGACACTTTCTTGTAGTCTTTCTCTGTATCCAAATGTGATTATATTATCCTGTTTATGTCCATGTGTTGAAATTTCAAAGTCACTTTATTCATTGCATTTTTAATTTGATATATAAATAGGAGGTCATAAGTTGAATTATGAAGAAAATAAAACTACTTAAATTATTTTTATATTTTTTAACTACTTAAAGTTTAACATTATGTTAAATATGATTTTTATTTGATTCAGAAGACATTTCAGTATTTCATGATACCCTATGTGCTTCAGCATTAACACCAGCTATTTTTATCATATTAAATTCAAAGGAGCAACTAAGAAAACATCAGATAAGAAATCATAAACTTTTCACTGCAAGAAATCTATAAAATATGTGTATTCCTGTTTTACAGATAACAATCTGGAGGCCAAGTAACCAGATTTTTAAAAATCAAACTGGTAAAAGAATTCTTTCCATTTTTGTAGGTTCAGAAGGAGTTGATGAAATCAAAAGACATCTTTTTTTTGCAAATATTGACTGGAATGTAAGTAGAGTAGAAAGTGTGGTACTGAATACCTTTAAGAAGAGCAAAAACTCAAGAGTAAATGGTAATATGTGGACTTTGCTGATAAACTTAATCCATTTGTTTCATATTTAGTGTGAGATTTTTATTTACAAGCATAGCATATCATGCAGTTACCTTCAACCAGCAGATGCGTGGATGATATATAGTACATTTTTGTTTCTCATTTGTCTTACCTGTTAAGTATGGTTAATATTCTCTTCTATTCTAGGTTGAAGAATATGGGTGGGAAGAAGAAAAAGGAGAAAGGGGATGAATGAAAGGGCAGATTCTTAAAGAAAAAATGAACTGTAAAGAATCTAAGATGTTATTTAATTTCAAATGATCCTTTGTCATGTATTAGAACAATTTAAATTTGCTAAGAAGTAAAAATCTTTGTATAGTTATTTCACTAAATTTTGAGAGGGCATGAAAACAAAAACATAGTGAAATTCTGCAAAGTCATTTATTGAATTTTTTAAGTTGCAACTCCCAGACTAGTGAGCTTTTCACTTTTTCTTATTGTTGCTTACAACACAACTTTATGTATTTTATGTACTATTAATCATCATAGGTAAGCATTTTTGATTATTTACTTCTGACATTGATAGTGAAAATTATCCCCAAAGAAAACATGTCTCTTTTGATTTCTAAGGCAGAGGCAGAGAACCACTATTCACTGACCAAATTATCATTTCATCTGGCTTGTAGAACAAGTTTCAGTAGCCCAATATTTTGATTTATTTTAATAGTTATAAAACTGCAATATAACATAAGCTGTTAGCATTAATAACCTGAAAAGCCTTGTAATGAACATGGGAATTGCATTGCATTTGTCTTATCTGTGTGCATTCCTCTTTCAGTATTCTTCCATTTCCTTGTCATTTTTTTCTAATGCTTCTCTACTCTTACTTTTTCCTTAACTAGAAAAAGCTAGAAATTAATTTCCATTATTTTTATATCTAAAGTTTGTTTATTGCTCTTAAATAACAAAGGAGTAGAATGTGTATGTATTTGAATAAATAAAAATTACTTTTCTATAAAGTGAAAGTAGGTTTATTGAGAAACGTTCCATAGGCAGAATGCAGTCTGTCTTAGAAGGCAAGAGCAACCTGTTTTTGTTCTTTTTTTTTAAGGTTCTACATATGAGTGAGATCTACAATATTTGTCTTACTCTGTCTGACTCATTTCTTCTTAATTCATTCTTCTGTTGATGGACACAGGTTATTTCCATGTCTTGGGTATTGTGAATAATACTTCAATAAACATGGTGGTGCAGATGTCTTTTGAGATAGTGACATTATCTTTTGCAAAACAGATATTATTATTTATTTTTTGTATCTTTGTAAATTAATTTTTACTCAAGTATAGTTGTTTTACAATGTTGTGTTTCTGTTGTACAGCAAAGTGAATCAGCTATGCATCCCCTGTCTTTTGGATTTCCTTTCCGTATAGGTCACCACAGAGCATTGAGTAGAGTTCCCTGTGCTTTAGAGAAGGTCCTCATTAGTTATCTATTTATACATAATAGTGTATACCTGTCAATATCAATCTCCCAGTTCATTATACCTTTCCCCTTACCCCCTTGGTATCCATATGTTTGTTCTCTGTGTCTGTGTCTCTATTTCTGCTTTGCAGATAAGTTCACCTATACCATTTTTCTAGATGCCACATATAAGAGATACTAAAGGATATTTGTCTTTCTCTTTCTGACTTAACTTCACTGTGTATGAAAGTCTCTAGGTCTATCCACATCTCTGCAAATGACACAATTTCATTCTGTTTTATGACTGAGTAATATTACACTGGGCTTTATGTACCATATATTCTTTATCCATTCATCTGTTGATGGACATTTAGATTGCTTCTGTGTCCTGGTTATTGTAAATAGTACTGTGGTGAACATTGGGGTACATGTATATTTTTTAATTATGTTTTTTTCTGCATATATACCCAGTAGTGAGATTTCTGGAGAAGGCAATGGCAACCCACTCCGGTACTCTTGCTTGGAAAATCCCATGGATGGAGGAGCCTGGTAGGCTACAGTTCATGGGGTTGTGAAGAGTCAGGCATGACTGAGCGACTTCACTTTCATTTTCACTTCCATGCGTTGGAGAAGGAAATGGAAACCCACTCCAGTGTTCTTGCCTGGAGAATCCCAGGGAGGGTGGAGCCTGATGGGCTGCCATCTATGGGGTTGCACAGAGTCAGACACGACTGGCGTGACTTAGCAGCAGCAGCAGTGAGATTTCTGGGTCATATGGCAGTTCTATTTTTAGTTTTTCAAGGTACCTCCATTCTGTTATCCATAGTGGCTCTATGAGTTTATATTCCCACCAACAGTGTAGGAGGGTTCCCTTTTCTCCATATCCCTCCAGCATATATTGTTTGTAGATTTTTTTGATAAAGGCCATGTTGGCCATTCTCACTGGTGTAAGGTGGTAGTTCATTGTATTTTTAATTTTCATTTCTCTAATAGTGATTTTGATCATCTTTTCATGTGCCTCATTGGCCATGTGTATGCCTTCTTTTAAGAAATGTCTACTTAGATCTTCCACTCATTTTTTAATTGGATTTTTTTATATTGATATGCATGAAGTACTTATATATTTTAGAGATTAATTCCTTGTCAGTTGTTTCACTTGCAAATATTTACTCGCATTCGTAGGGTTGTCTTTTCATCTTGTTTATGATTTCCTTTGCTGTGTAGAAACTTTTAAGTTTATTTATTTATTTTAATTTAAATTTATTTATTTTAATTGGAGGCTACTTTACAATATTGTATTGGTTTTGACATACATCAACATGAATCCGCCACAGGTGTACATGTGTTCCCCATCCTGAACCCCCCTTGCACCACCCTCCCTGTACCATCCCTCTGGGTCATCCCAGTGCACCAGCCCCAAGCATGCTGTATCCTGCATCGAACCTTCAGGTTCGATTCATTTCTTATACGATATTATACATGGTTCAATGCCATTCTCCCAAATCATCCCACCCTCTCCCTCTCCCACAGAGTCCAAAAGACTGTTCTATATATCTGTGTCTCTTTTGCTATCGTGCATACAGGGCTATTGTTACCATCTTTCTAAATTCCATATATATGTGTTAGTATACTATATTGGTGTTTTTCTTGCTGGCTTACTTCACTCTATATAATAGGCTCCAGTTTCATCCACCTCATTAGAACTGATTCAAATGTATTCTTTTTAATGGCTGAGTAATACTCCATTGTGTATATGTACCACAGCTTTCTTATCCATTCATCTGCTGATGGACATCTAGGTTGCTTCCATGTCCTGGTTATTATAAACAGTGCTGCGATGAACATTGGGGTACACGTGTCTCTTTCAATTCTGGTTTCCTCGGTGTGTATGCCCAGCAGTGGGATTGCTGGGTCATAAGGCAGTTTTATTTCCAGTTTTTTAAGGAGCTTCCTGATGTTCAAGCTGGTTTTAGGAAAGGCAGAGGAACCAGAGATCAAATTGCCAACATCCACTGGATCATAGAAAAAGCAAGAGAGTTCCAGAAAAACATCTGTTTCTGCTTTATTGACTATGCCAAAGCCTTTGACTGTGTGGATTACAATAAACTGTGGAAAATTCTTCAAGAGATGGGAATACCAGACCACATGACCTGCCTCTTGAGAAATCTTTATGAAGGTCAGGAAGCAACAGTTAGAACTGGACATGGAACAACAGACTGGTTCCAAATAGGAAAAGGAGTAGGTCAAGGTTGTATATTGTCACCCTGCTTATTTAACTTATATGCGGAGTACATCATGAGAAACCCTGGACTGGAAGAAACACAAGCTGGAATCATGATTGCCGGAAGAAATGCCAATAACCTCAGATATGCAAATGACACCACCCATATGGCAGAAAGTGAAGAGGAACTAAAAAGCCTCTTGATGAAAGTGAAAGTGGAGAGTGAAAAAGTTGGCTTAAAGCTCAGCATTCAGAAAACAAAGATCATGGCCTCTGGTCCCATCACTTCATGGGAAATAGATGGGGAAACAGTGGAAACAGTGTCAGATTTTATTTTTTGGGGCTCCAAAATCACTGCAGATGGTGACTGCAGCCATGAAATTAAAAGATGCTTACTCTGTGGAAGGAAAGTTATGTCCAACCTAGATAGCATATTCAAAAGCACAGACATTACTTTTCCAACAAAGGTCCATCTAGTCAAGGCTATGGTTTTTCCTGTGGTCATGTATGGATGTGAGAGTTGGACTGTGAAGAAGGCTGAGCGCCGAAGAATTGATGCTTTTGAACTGTGGTGTTGGAGAAGACTGTTCAAAGTCCCCTGGACTGCAAGGAGATCCAACCAGTACATTCTGAAGGAGATCAGCCCTGGGATTTCTTTGGAAGGAATGATGCTAAAGCTGAAACTCCAAGTACTTTGGCCACCTCATGCAAAGAGTTGACTTATTGGAAAAGACTCTGATGCTGGGAGGGATTGGGGGCAGGAGGAGAAGGGACGACAGAGGATGAGATGGCTGGATGGCATCACTGACTCGATGGACATGAGTCTAAGTGAACTCCAGGAGTTGGTGATGGACAGGGAGTCCTGGCGTGCTGCGATTCATGGGGTTGCAAAAAGTCGGACACAACTGAGTGACTGAACTGAACTGAAGGAATCTCCATACTGTTCTCCATAGTGGCTGAACTAGTTTGCATTCTCACCAACAGTGTAAGAGGGTTCCCTTTTCTCTACACCCTCTCCAGCATGTATTACTTGTAGACTTCTGGATAGTAGCCATTCTGACTGGCATGAAATGGTACCTCAGTGTGGTTTTGATGTGCATTTCTCTGCTAATGAGTGATGTTGAGCATCTTTTCATATGTTTGTTAGCCATCTGTATGTCTTCTTTTGAGAAATCTCTGTTCAGTTCTTTGGCCCATTTTTTATTGGGTCGTTTATGTTTCTGGAATTGAGCTGCAGGAGTTGCTTGTATATTTTTGAGATTAATTCGTTGTCAGTTGCTTCATTTGCTATTATTCTCTCCCATTCTGAAGGCTGCCTTTTCACCTTGCTTATAGTTTTCTTTGTTGTGCAGAAGCTTTTAATTTTAATTAGGTCCCATTTGTTTATTTTTGCTTTTATTTCCAATATTCTGGAAGGTGGGTCATACAGGATCCTGCTGTGATTTATGTCAGAGAGTGTTTTGCCTATATTCTCCTCTAGGAGTTTTATAATTTATGGTCTTACGTTTAGATCTTTAATCTATTTTGAGTTTAATTTTGCATATGGTGTTAGAAAGTATTCTAGTCTCATTCTTTTACGAGTGGTTTAATTAGGTCCCATTTGTTCATTTTTTTTTTTTTTCATTACTCTAGGACGTGGCAAAATTTTGCTGCAGTTTATGTCAAAGAGTGATTTTCCTACATTTTCCTCTAACAGTTTTATAGTATCCAGCCTTACATTTTGATCTTTAATACATTTTGAGTTTTTTTTTTTTCTGTTTAAATAATTTTATTTATTTTTGGCTGTGCTAGGTCTTCATTGCTGCATGGGCTTTTCTCTAGTTGTGGGGAGTAGGGCCCACTCTCTAGTTGTGGTGCTTGGGCTTCTCATTGCAGTGATTTCTCTTTTTGTGGAGCATGGCCTCTAGGTACATGGGCTTCAGCCGTTGTGCCTCCCGAGCTCTAGAGCACAGGCTCAGTAGTTGTGGCGCAGGGATTTTGTAGCTCTAGACCATGTGGGATCTTCCCAGAGCAGGGTTCTAACCTATGTCTCCTGCATTGGCAGGCCAATTCTTTACCACTGAGCCATGAAGGAACCCCAAGTTTTTTTTTTGTGTGTGGTGTTAGGCAGTGTTCTAATTTCATTTGTTTACATGTAACTGTCCAGTTATCCTCACACCACGATTTTTGCTGATGTTGTTTTTTGTTAGATTGTAATTTTAGATTTGAAAATTGGGAGGGGAGTTTGGGGGAGAATGGATACATGTATATATATGGCTGAGTCCCTGTGCAGTCCGCCTGAAACTGTCACAAGGGTGATAATCAGCTGTGCACCAGTGAAAAATAAAAACTTTAAATAAAATGTAACAGGGAGAATCCTATCTTCACACCACTTATTGGAGAGACTGCCTTTTCTCCTTTGCCTTCTTTGTTACAAATTAGGTGACCATAGGTTCAGTTCAGTCACTCATTCCTGTCCAGCTCTTTGTGACCCCATGAATCGCAGCACGCCAGGCCTCCCTGTCCATCACCAACTCCCGGAGTTCACTCAGACTCATGTCCATCAAGTTGGTGATGCCATCCAGCCATCTCATCCTCTGTCGTCCCTTCTCCTCCTGCCCCCAATCCCTCCCAGCATCAGAGTCTTTTGCAGTGAGTCAGCTCTTCGCATGAGGTGGCCAAAGTACTGGAGTTTCAGCTTTAGCATCATTCCCTCCAAAGAACACCTAGGGCTGATCTCCTTTAGAATGGACTGGTTGGATTTCCTTGCAGTCAAAGGGACTTTCAAGAGTCTTCTCCAACACCACAGTTCAAAAGCATCAATTCATCAGCTCTCAGCTTGCTTCACAGTCCAACTGTCACATCCATACACGACCACAGGAAAAACCATAGCCTTAACTAGACAGACCTTTGTTGGCAAAGTAATGTCTGTGCTTTTGAATATGCTATCTAGGTTGGTCATAACTCCTTCCACGGAGTAAGCGTCTTTTAATTTCATGGCTGCAGTCACCATCTGCAGTGATTTTGGAGCCCCCAAAAATAAAGTCTGACACTGTTTCCACTGTTTCCCCATCTATTTCCCATGAAGTGATGGGACCAGATGCCATGATCTTCGTTTTCTGAATGTTGAGCTTTAAGCCAACTTTTTCACTCTCGTCTTTCACTTTAATCAAGAGGCTTTTTGGTTTCTCTTCACTTTCTACCATAAGGGTGTTGTCATCTGCATACCTGAGGTTATTGATATTTCTTCTGGCAATCTTGATTCCAGCTTGTGCTTCTTCCAGCCCAGCTTTTCTCATGATGTACTCTAGGTGCATGCGTTTATTTCTGTTCTTTCTATCCTATTCCTTTCGTGTATATTTCCAGTTTTGTGCCATTATCATACTGTCTTGAACTGTAGCTTCATAGTTTAGTTTCATGTCAGGAAGCCTGATTCTTCCAACTACAGTTTTCTTTCTCAAGATTGCTTTGGCTATTTGGAGTCATTTTGTTTCCATCAATCAGTTTCGTCACTCATTCATGTCCAACTATTTCTGACCCCATGGACTGTAGCACGCCAGGCTTCCCTGTCCATCACCAACTCCCGAAGCTTGCTGAAATTCATGTCTATCAAGTCAGTGATGCCATCTAACATGTCATCCTTTATTGTCCACTTCTTAGCCTACCTTCAATCTTCCCCAGCGTCAGGGTCTTCTCCAGTGAGTCAGTTCTTTGTATCAGGTGGCCAAAGTGTTGGAGTTTCAGCTTCAGCATCAGTCCTTCCAATGAATATTCAGGACAGATTTCCTTTAGGATGTACTGTTTTGATCTCCTTTCAGTCCAAGGAACTCTTAAGAGACTTCTTCAACACATTTCAAAAGAATCAGTTCTTTGGCGCTCAACTTTATCATCCAACTCTCAAATCCATATATGACTACTGGAAAAACCATAGCTTTGACTAGGTGGACCTTTGTCTGCAAAGTAATATCCCTGCCTTTTTTTTTTTTTCCACTGATGGAGAAATGTTTTATTTTTTTTTTTTTTGAAATTTTTTTTTGAAATTTTATTTTATTTTTAAACTTTACATAATTGTATTAGTTTTGCCAAATATAAAAATGAATCCACCACAGGTATTCATGTGTTCCCCATCCTGAACCCTCCTCCCTCCTCCCTCCCTATACCATCCCTCTGGGTCGTCCCAGTGCACTAGCCCCAAGCATCCAGTATCGTGCATCGAACCTGGACTGGCATCTCGTTTCATACATGATATTTTACATGTTTCAATGCTATTCTCCCAAATATTCCCACCCTCTCCCTCTCCCATAGAGTCCATAAGGCTGTTCTATACATTAGTGTCTCTTTTGCTGTCTCGTACACAGGGTTATTGTTACCATCTTTCTAAATTCCATATATATGCATTATTATACTGTATTGGTGTTTTTCCTTCTGACTTACTTCACTCTGTATAATAGGCTCCAGTTTCATCCACCTCATTAGAACTGATTCAAATGTTTTCTTTTTAATGGCTGAGTAATACTCCCTACTTTTTATGCCATCTAGGTTAGTCATATCTTTTCTTCCAGGGAGCAAGTGTCTTTTTATTTCATGGGCACAGCCACAATCTGCAGTGATTTTGGAGCCCCCAAAATATAAAGTCTGTCACTGTTTCACCTTTTTCACTGTCCTCTTTCACTTTCATCAAAAGGCTCTTGAGGTCTACTTTGGTTTCTGTCATAAGGGTGGTGTCATCTGTGTATCTGAGGTTATTGATACTTCTCCTAGCAATCTTGATTCCAGTGTGTGCCTCATCCAGCCCAGCATTTCACATGATATATTCGTCATATAAGTTAAATAATCAGGGCGATAATATAGAACCTTGATGATTTGGATGTATTCCTTGCCTGATTTGTTTTCCATGTCCAGTTCTAACTATTCTTCCGTGTCCATTTCTAACTGTTGCTTTCTAACCTGCATACAGGTTTCTCAGGAGGCAGGTCAGGTTGTCTGGTATTCCCATCTCTTTCAGAATTTTCCACAGTTTGTTGTGATCCACACAGTCAAAGGCTTTGGTATAGTCAATAAAGCAGAAGTAGATGTTTTTCTGTAACTTTCTTGCTTTTTTAATGATCCAACTGATGTTGGCAATTTGATCTCTGGCTCCTCTGCCTTTTCTACATCCAGCTTGAACATCTGGAAATTCTCAGTTCACGTACTGTTGAAGCCTGGTTTGGAGCATTTTGGGCATTACTTTGCTAGTGTGTGAGATCAGTGCAATTTTGCAATAGTTTCAACATTCTTTGGCATTGCCTTTCTTTGGGTTTGGAACAAAAACTGACCTTTTCTAGTCCTGTGGCCACTCCTGAGTTTTCCATATTTGCTGTCATATTTAGAGCAGCACTTTGACAGCATCATCTTTTAGGATTTGAAATAGCTCAACTGGAATTCCATCACCTCCACTAGCTTTGTTCGTAGTTATGCTTCCTAAGTCCAACTTGTTTCCAGGATGTCTTGCTTTAGGTAAGTGATCACACCATCATGATTATCTGGGTCAGGAAGATCTTTTTTTTAGTTCTTCTGTTTATTCTTACCACCTCTTCTTAATATCTTCTGCTTCTGTTAGGTCCATGCCATTTCTGTCCTTTATTGTGCCCATCCTTGGGTGAAATGTTCCCTTCGTATTGCTGATTTTCTTGAAGAGATCTCTAATCTTTTCCATTTTATTGTTTCCCTCTACTTCTTTGCATTGATGACGTAGGAAGGCTTTCTTATCTCTCCTTGCTGTTCTTTGGAACTCTGCATTCAATCGGTATATCTTTTCTTTTTTCCTTTGCTTTTTACTTCTCTTCTTTTCTCAGCTATTTGTAAGGCCTTCTCAGACCACCATTTTTCCTTTTTGCATTTCTTTTTCTTGGGGATGGTCTTGATCACTGTTTCCTGTACAATGTCACGAACCTCTGTCCATAGTACTTTAGGTACTCTGTCTATCTGATCTAATCCCTTGAATCACTTGTCACTTCCACTGTATAAGAGATTTGATTTAGGTCATACCTGCATGGTATAGTGGTCTTCCCTACTTTCTTCAATTTAAGTCTGAATTTTGCGATAAGAAATTCATGACCTAGGCCACAGTCAGCTCCCGGTCTTAATTTTGCTGCCTGTATAGAGCTTCTCCATATATGCCTGCAAAGAATATAATCAATACTTGGTATTTATTTGTTTCCATACAAATAAAATATTTTGTTCTAATTCTGTGAAAAATGCCCTTGGTAGTTTGATAGGGATTGTATTGAATCTGTAGATTACTTAGGGTAGTACATTTATTTTCACAATATTGATTTCTCCAATCCAAAAACATGATGTATATCTCCATCTATTTGCATCATTTTTGATTTGTTGATCAGCATCTTACAGTTTTCTGAGTACAGGTCTTTTTTCTCATTAGGTATTTTTATTCCTAGGTATTTTATTATTATAGTTTCAATGGTAGATAGTATTGTTTCCTTAATTTCTCTTTCTGATCTTTTGTTGTTAGTGTATAGCAGGAGATTTCTGTGCATTAATTTTGTATCATGCAGGTTTACTAAATTCATTGATTAGCTCAAGTACTTTTCTGGTGGCCTGTTAAAGATTTTCTGTGTATAGTTTCATATCATCTGCAAACAGTGTCAATTGTACTTTTTCTTTTCCAATTTGGATTCCTTAATTTTTTTTCTCTGATTACCTTAGCTAGGACTTCAAAACTACATTGAATAAAAGTGGTGAGAGTGGACATCCTTGTCTTATTCCTTATCTTAGAGGAAATGCTTTCAGTTTTTCATCATTGGGAATGTTGTTTGCTATAGGTTTGTCATATATGGCCTCTAAATGAAAATTAGTTTACAATAATCTTCTATTTATTTTCCCTCACTGTGGGACTGTGAGCTTTTGAAAAACTATGCTTCCATAAAAAAGTAGACTTGCATATATTGTAAGCTATTTTATATGTCTTTCAAAAACATAAGTTTTAGGAAGTTAGATTGTTAGACAAGTTTAAATTTTTGAATTCTTTTTACATGCATATTTTTTATGTGAAAGCAAGTTACTTCAGTTATAATGCATACTTCTTGAGGATAGAGTAATTATTAATTTTGAAATCCTAGAATGTCATTAGTTATTTCTTCTTGGTAACATGTGATATTCTTTATGGTTATTTTACCAGTGAGAATCCAAGTCAGTTTTTGAAATCCAAAACTGAACAGCATTATTCCTTGTGAATACAACCTATGGCTTGCTGCTGTGTTCCTTGGTCTTATTTGATTCTGTATATAATCTCTCAAATTTAGATGATATACAGAATTTGGTTAATAGGGTAGAATTTAGAATTTGGTTAATAGGTATCTGAAACTTGTTGAAATTTCATTTAAGAAATTGTGAGTCTTCTGTTAAGGACTGTGAATATCATATTCTGCTTTAATAATTTTTCAAGTGTTAATAAATTTTTGTATCATTCTGCCATTTCTTCTAGAAATTATATAAAAGAGAAGTCCAGCCTCCCTTCAAACCTGCTTCTGGAAAACCAGATGATGCTTTTTGTTTTGATCCTGAATTTACTGCAAAAACACCTAAAGGTAATGCATGTTTATGTGTGAAAACCAGGGCTTTTATTCATTTAGATGGTTAAAAAATAAACTAGCTTCTTAGATGAAAAACGGACAGAATTATAAGTTTGTAAAGGGTGGTTTGCCCTGTGTAGATCCTATTTAACATTGCTTGGACACCTTTCAGGTAGAGGCTTTATATGGTTAATGTTCATTAGC
This sequence comes from Bos indicus, assembly GCF_029378745.1. Classification (NCBI taxonomy): domain Eukaryota; kingdom Metazoa; phylum Chordata; class Mammalia; order Artiodactyla; family Bovidae; genus Bos; species Bos indicus. The sequence goes on from NC_091789.1 coordinate 74,437,630, forward strand.
GAAGCAGGGACTAGAGCAAAAGGTGAACATTTTCTTTTATAAAAGTGTTTTTGACATGATAATGCATTAGAGAATGTGAGTAGGAAGTAAGATATGAGATATCTCTCTCTAACTCTTATGGTTCAGAATTTAATGTGGTTTATTTTTATTGACATCTGTTTCATATATACATTCAACAAATATTGAATACCTAGTGTGTAAATACTAAGCAGTGATGATGCAGAAGTGAACTGAACACACAAAAATCATAATCTACATGGAGCTTGCATACTAGTATTATTGTTGTTGTTCAGTCTCTCAGTCATGTTCGACGCTGTGACCCATGGATTGCAGCATGCCAGGCTTCCCTGTTTTCACCATCTCCTGGAGCTTTCTCAAACTCATGTCCATTGATTGGGAAACAGACAATAATCAATAAATCAAATACATAATATAGTATGTCTGATGGTAACATTTAATGGTTTCCTTTATACTCAAAGAAATGTTGGCATTTCATATCATAAAACTGTTAATTCTAATTAAATTTAATTATTTGGACATTAGATTCTCCTGGTTTGCCAGCCAGTGCTAATGCTCATCAACTCTTCAAAGGATTCAGCTTTGTTGCAACTTCTATTGCAGAAGAATATAAAATCACTCCTATCACAAGTGCAAATGTGTTACCAATTGTTCAGGTAAATTACACATAGATTATTCAGATTAGGGATAATTATTTCTTCTGTTATTGCTGATTGATTTACAGTGATTTTTAACTTCTTCATTTATCTATGTATGATGAATTAAAGATCTTTCCATGTTTTGGGAAGAAAGCAGACAGTAGTAACTTTTATTAATTTATTTTTTTTAAAAATTTTATTTTATTTTTAAACTTTACATAATTGTATTAGTTTTGCCAATATCATAATGAATCTGCCACAGGTATACATGTGTTCCCCATCCTGAACCCTCCTCCCTCCCCATACCATCCCTCTGGGTCGTCCCAGTGCACTAGCCCCAAGCATCCAGTATCGTGCATCGAACCTGGACTGGTATCTCGTTTCATACATGATATTTTACACGTTTCAGTGCCATTCTCCCAAATCTTCCCTCCCTCTCCCTCTCCCACAGAGTCCATAAGACTGTTCTATACATTAGTGTCTCTTTTGCTGTCTCGTACACAGGGTTATTGTTACCATCTTTCTAAATTCCATATATATGTGTTAGTATACTGTATTGGTGTTTTTCCCATTTTTAATTATGTATTTATGTGATGTCTTTTGGCAAGAAAATGTAATGGGTGATACATTAGCTAGTTGATTTATCATATTGGCTTTGGAGATATAGAAAGCCTTCGGAATCTGTATGCTCAGATCACCTAGAACCTGTGTAAGCCATTTATAAATACTGATAAAATTTCTCTAGACTTACTTTTGATTTTTTAAAGATTTAAGATGAACATATACTTAGGAGAAAAGACAAAAAATGTGAAACCATATTGTTTTGTATTTTACTTTTTAACAAAAACAGGTAAATGGAAATGCTGCACAGTTTGGTGAAGTGTATGAATTGAAAGAGGATATTGGTGTTGGCTCCTATTCTGTTTGCAAGCGATGCATACACACCACTACCAACATGGAATTTGCAGTGAAGGTATTGTCTCTGAGGCTAACATTTTTTTTGCTTGACATATTAAGTTAAATTAATATGTAATTGTAATTATGTAAAGTGTGAGTTAAATTGCCAACTGACAGTTTTTCAGTGGAGCAAATGGAGAAAGCAAAGATAAAATGATGAAGTAAAACTCTTGACTTAATAATTTCATTTTGAATTTCTTACCAACACTTTACTTTGTTCAGTAAAAAAGATGTTATTTAGGAGAAGCAATATGTTTTTTGAATGTCTTGCTTTTGAATAATTTTATTGTAACACAGTATGCTAAGTTTGAGCAATTGTGACAATTACTGTCATATTTCGATCAAATTATCAGTTAGTATATTTTCAGTTAGATGGAATATAATGTTGAGAAAAGTACTATGTTGTTTTTTAATTAAGTTTCAGTTATAGGAAATTTTTAAATATTAAAATAATGTGAGGTAAACATCACTCTTGAGTTTTATTTGTTGCTTGAAAATACAACCAAGTTGAAATCATGTCATTCATTTTTAGACAAAGAAAATAATTTTCCTCTGTGATTTTTCTTGTTTCTTAGATCATTGACAAAATTAAGAGAGACCCTTCAGAAGAAATTGAAATTTTAATGCGCTATGGACAACACCCCAACATTATCACTTTAAAGGATGTAGGTATTTAAAAATCTATGTATCTGCTAAGCTAATGAAGTTATGACTTTGAACTTTCCATATCCATGGTATCTTTACTTTCATGCCATAAAATATTAAGACTCTTAAATTTGCCACTTCAGTTCTTTTATCCCTATGATTCTGCACTCTTACCCTCCTTGTAGAATATCAGAAAGGAACTATGATGGTTGGCAAATGAGAGTATCATGATTACTTGAATATATTCTAACTGGTTAACTAGTTGACAACATCACCAGCAGCACTTATTCTCTAGTACTACAAATATACAAGATAGAAGAGATTAGGAATGTGCCAAATTCTTGGAGATTTTATTTCCTTGATTGTACAGCAGTTGGCTGTAGCACTGTGGATTGTTGCTTGTGTGAAATATTATTCTGTAGTTTTTTTTTAAAGTGAACTCATATTAATAGATGTTACTGAATACTGACAAACCATCTCCTTGATCAGTTTGTTTCAGATAATATGATATACATTTTTACTTGTAATCCTTAAATAGTACTTTATACATATATATATATAAATATATGTTATGTGTGTATATAGATAGATATATGTCTACATGTATGTGTTTATGTGTGTAGACGTAGATATCACGTGCCTTGAGTAAAAGGGTATACATATTTATTTGTTCTCCTTGATACAACATTTGAATTCAACAAATATTTAAGTTGCCAGGTCAGATAGTAGAATGTGAGGAGGATATTAAAAAACAACATACTTACTGCCAGAAGGAAGCTTACTATTATTAAGGAAAGAAAGTGGCTATAATATAGTCAGAAATGTCATAGGTGCTGTTTGAGAGTCACAGAGTTCTATTTTTCCAGTTATACTCCTTGATGAAGTATAACAGATATCTTCAAAAGTTAATAAAATTATGTGTTTCACATGGTCTCACAGAATGGTGTTGAGTCTGTTTAGCCAGTTTAATCTTCAGTAGGGTCTGTACTATATTAATACTAAAGGAATAGTGTATTTTTAACACTAGAGGTTCATTCGAAAATCAAAGTAAATATAATTGAACACTTTTCAGAATTAAATAATAACATTTTAAAAATATGTTCTTTTTTTAGGTTTATGATGATGGTAGATATGTTTACCTTGTTACGGATTTGATGAAAGGAGGAGAGCTACTTGACCGTATTCTGAAACAAAAATGTTTTTCAGAACGGGAAGCTAGTGATGTACTGTTTATAATAACTAAGACAGTTGACTATCTTCATTGTCAAGGAGTAAGTTGTAGTTATATTCTTCCTTTTAAGTCTGGGACTTATATCTTCATAAAATTATATATAGAAAATGATACCTAAAATGAATTACTTTTTCTATCACATATTTTTATATGGAATAGCCTAATAAAATTCATTATGTAGTGAAGGTTATAAGTTTAGGAAATTGGGTAATACCTTATTATAAATTTTATTCTCTCTACCTGTTAGCACCAATTTAATAGCATATTAATTTTAAAGTGGTTTGAATTATATAAATATCTAAACTTGACTTTTAATTTATTAAACCTCATCAGACTTGAAAGTGAAACACAGACAAATTAGCAAATTATACTATGGCTAGCACATAAAGTTCTGGCAGAACTGTTTATTTTGATTGTTAGCAACCCCTTCCCCAATACAGTAAGAAATTTTGATTCTAAACACTTGAAGTATTAATACATTAAAATTTCTATTGAAAGGGCAGGTCTGTTATTTTGTTTCCTATATTTTCATAAAACAAATTAATTGGATTACCAAAAAAGGTCAATTCTATTATATATATAGCTACCCAAGGAAACAAAGTCACAAAGAATTTAAAATTTTAAGTTTGAATCAGTTGTAGTAGTGGACACATACCCACTTAATATAAACTAAAAAAAATGAGCAACTCAGAATTGGCTTAGTGAACATTCTACATGGGCCAGTATTCATTTTTCACTATGGCTTTATAGAATACATTTTCAACACTTTGAAATATAAATTGTATAATAGTTCTGTAATAATTTAATTATTTGATTGTCTTTATCAACGTTCTCTAAAATAAAGGATGGCCATAATTTTCAAGAAGAAAATGATAAGCATCTTTTATTTTAGAAATAAATTAATGCATCAATTAAATAAATTAATGACAAATTTATTGAGCATTTCTACATGCCAGACAATGCAAAAGGTGTTGCAGATTCAACCATGAGTTTAAGTCTTGATCCTTGTCTCGAAAGAGCTTTTAATGTAGTAAACAGCTGATTAAATATAGGATTAAATTAAATGAAGTGGATAGTATCAGTAGAAAAATCACCACATGAAGAATTTTGGAATATTTTATTTATGTATGTCTAGCTTTTTATTTAATTCTTATTGTTTCTATTTTTCTGCTCACTTTTCATGCATTGAAAGCATGTTTTGTTTTACTTTATTGAAGATAATTATAATAGTGACTTTATTTTTTAAATTTTTAGTTTTTAGTCTTCTCAGTTTTGAACAGTACATTTTGTTGAGCTATAACTGACGTATAACATTGTGTAAATTTAAGGTATACATGTTGATTTGAGATATGTATATACTACAATATGATTATCATCATAGCATTAGCTAGCATACCTATCATATCACATATAATAATAGGCACTTTAAGACACTTGCTGTTAAGCCTAACACAGTTTATCTTGAAGTTGGGATAGATGTTCTTTTTTCTTGAAACTGTATCCTTTTTTTAGAAGAGTGTTCTTCATATATCAGAAAATTTTGGATTGTGTACTGTACAAATTTGTGTACTGTAAAATTTTGAATTTTAACTTGTGGAGATTTGTTATATTCTGTTATTTTTTTCTCCAATGATTATTTTAGTTTTCTTTTGTTTTCAGTGGGTAATTTTCTTAAGGTTTGCACTGAAAGCTCTGCTTTTTCAGCAGCAGCTGTGGTTTCTGTTTAGATCTTTTGTCATTTGAGCTTCCTTTATCCATTTTGGCTCTTTCCCTTACTGTATTCCTCCACTCAGCATTCACGCTTTCCCAGTATTTCTTTTCTGGTGTTCCAGGCCAGAAAGATCATGGGCTTTTCTGCATCCCTTCACTACCACTGTGTGCCATAGGAACTGTACTTAGCTTTCTGTTAAAAGCCACAGATATTGGAACCTACTCATGCAACTCCCTCCTTCAGCCAAGTATGTACTCCCCACCAGAATGTTATCTCCTTTTGCTCATTCTCCAGTATCTTCAAGGTAGTTTTTTTTTTTTTTCTTTTAACTCAGGTTTCATATTTGGTTACCATAGTGAGGAGGTTTGAAAAGGGTCTTAGTTCAATATGTCTACAAGTGTAATTGAGAATTCAGCTTTGAGAATGAAAATGACTAAAAAAACTGGTGGCTTGATAAAAACTGGCACATCTATCTGATAGGGATAATTCACCTATATACTTCAGGTTGTCAAGGCTATCAAGGTTGGAGAACGTGTCATTTTCAAAATTTCATGATTGAGACAGTTTCATTTCCTGGAAATATATTAACTTAGATAGTTAGCTATAGAAATGTCATCCTTTTTTTTTTTTTTTTTTTAAATGTTCAAGGTTGTTCATCGTGATCTTAAACCTAGTAATATTTTATACATGGATGAATCAGCCAATGCAGACTCCATTAGGATCTGTGATTTTGGGTTTGCAAAACAACTTCGAGGAGAGAATGGACTTCTGTTAACTCCATGCTATACTGCAAACTTTGTAGCACCTGAGGTATTCTTTAAAACTTTAGTATTTGCCTTTTATTCTTTTCCTTTAGTTGACTGCATTTGGTGTCTTTTATGTCAGCTTTATGGTAGGTAGTAAAAGCCAAGTGATCTTGTCCTTTGTGTTAATCACTCAGTTGTGTCCAACTCTGTGACCCCATGTACTGTAGCCCGCTAGGCTCCTCTGTCCATGGAATTCTGCAGGCAGGAGTACTGGAGTGGGTTGCTATTTCCTCCTCCAGGGTATCTTCCCAACCCAGGGATCTAACCCAAGTTTCCTGTGTTGCAGGCAGCTTCTTTACTGTCTGAGCCACCAGAGAAGCCCTTTCCCAACTATAAAGCTCTTTAAATCATTGAATTCTGATTATGCTCAATATAAATATTTAGACTAATAACTAGCATCTGCAACCAACCTGAATATAATAATCACATTGTTCTATTCTGTTGGCTTTTATAATGGTTTCAGAATCATACCATTTTAGAACTGGCCAGAGAGTAGAGGTAACTCTACCTTCAACATATTCAATATTCTAAATGAGGACACTGAGACTCAAAGCACTTAAATGATTTTTTTAAGACCCAGCATTCACAAAGTCAGGATAGGTTTTCAGATATTTTGGTTTGTGCTGAACATGAGGTGATTTATATTGTTTAGAATTATACATAACACAGGCAGTGCCATCCCTGATTGTAAGATCTTCTTATTCGTGAAGAAAACAGCTTTATGGGGATTTTTATAAACAGTGAGGTTTTTCTTGGCAGATAACTTTCATATGTAGATCTTAAAGAGTAGAGTCCAGAAAGATGATGCTGAGGAAGGCAAGGGGTGCATGTTTAACATTTCACAAGCTCCAGCAGTCTTGTCAGTTCTGATAATGGGGATGGAAGCTTTGATGGTAACAGTTCCCACCACAATAAAAGAATAATTGATTAAAAAATGAATCAGGGATGGCATTGGTTATATAGATTCTTTATAAGTTTTGTTCGTAAAAGTCAAGAATTATTCTTAAATGTTACAAACAATGCTCACTCATGAATTATCATATGTTTAACATAAATCCAAGTACACAGATATCCTCAGATTTGAAAAATAGAATTTTTCAACTCAGAGGAAGAATAAAATAATTTGAGGATGAATTCTTACCTCATGTGCATATTTTAATTTTTTTTACACTAAATACTAGCTCTTCTGGAAAATATTGCACATAAGATATAAAATATTTTTATACTGTTTATATTTCTATAAAAATATAAACATATTTCTTATATTTAAATATCAATAAGTCTATATTCAATATAGCTATTAGAAAAATAATATTTCTAGTGATGAAAATAAAAATGTAGAAAGTGGGAAAGTAACTTTCTAATAATGAGAAATCCCCATGTTAAAATGTATTTAATCTTCCTTTAAGATGTTAATGTTGAGGAAGAAATATAACACCTGCTTTATAGGGTTTTAATAAGATTTGCCCTATAAGAAATTATATGTGTCCAGAGGATGTGCTTTAATCTACATTTTAAGTATATTCATAGAAAATTGATATGCATGCATGATCCAAGAAGGGGTTATTGTAAGGCCCTCAGGTGTAAGGGATATAACTTAGACATTTAAAAAATTAGCTTTTCTAGGACATTTTAATATTTTTATAGAATACAAATATAGAATATTGAGGATAAGGCTCTTCTATAAAATATAGAATATATAGTCATAAATGTTATAGTATATTTATGCAGTAGACACAACAGTAGATTATAGAGTAACCATTTTAATAGCTGATTTTTTTAATATTCACTTAATCTTGTGGACCTAGATTCCTTGGTATAATGGGTACTTTTCCCTGGAAAAGGTTAAGAATGAATGTGTCCCAAATAAAGATCTTAAAAACAGACAGTAAAATGAAAAATATACATGTCTATGTTTAGATTAATGGTTAGATAAACATTTTCAAGTTAGTGCAAATCTGCAGAGTAGGATATAGCTCACTGATGCTTTTTATCCTAGTAGACTTCCATTGTAGTTAGACACTTTCAGCATTGTAATAGTGAAGGTTTTCAGGTAGGCAAGTAGAGACCACTTCTCTGTAACTAATGCCTCTAATGTCTGAACTACCTTTGGCTAGGATATTACTTTTATTTTCAAAATGCTTTGAAAAGTTTTATTATCAAGTCTGAGGTCTCTGCCAGCAATGAATGCATATTTATTAATGGTTATAAATATAAAACAGAGGTTTGGGGTAAGATTTGTTTCTTCAATTTCAGACTCTTTCAAAAATTATTAGTGAATTGTATGAAATGTGTTATCTTTTAAACTAGAATCAGAAAGATTCAAGTGTCCATGTAGATATTTGAATAAATAATAACATTTGTGCATGTGTGTGCAGTTTCTCAGTCATGTCCAACTCCTTGTGGCCCCATGGACTGTAGCCAGACAGGCTCCATGGGATTTCCCATACAAGAATACTGGAGTGAGTTACCGTTTTATCCTCCAGGGGATCTTCCTGACTCAGGGATTGAACTTTCGTCTTCTGCGCCTTCTGCATTGACAGGTGGATTCTTTACTACTGATCCATGTGGGAAGTTCAATAATAGCATTTATGAGAATATAAATTCATTATTTCATCACAGTGCATAAAAAGCCCTTACTTGCTAAAAGAGAAACAAATTAGGAGTACAATTTCAGCTTAACAATAAGTAAGGAATAATTCATTCCTTTTTTGATATGTATCAATTTAGTCACCTTCTAAGACTTACTTAATAGATGTACTTTTCTATTATGGCTATTTCACAAAAATTAATATATCTCAAAAATATTTTATTCTTTTTTAAAAAGCAAATCTATCTTAATATTCAACCAATATTTAATGCCTACTGAGGTCTAAGAATGATCCTGAACTAAAGGAATTTACAATACATTGGATGGATGCTGTGTCTGCAATTCTTTTACATAAGTAAATGTGAGGGATTTCCCTGGTGGTCCAGTGGTTAAGGCTCCATGCTCCCCAATGCAGGAGGCATGGTCAGGGAATTAGATCCCTCATGCTGCAACCAAAAGCCTGCATGCTGCAATGAAGATCCCACATGCTGCAACCAAGACCCAGCACAGCCAACAAAAAAAAAAAAAAGTCAATGTGAAATTACTCTGCCCTGCTCTGGCTTTGGGCTTTCATGTATTTTGCTACAAATATGAATTAATTTGAACTTCAGAGCAAAGGAAATGAGAATCTCTTACATTTTGCTCATTTGGGAAGCCAAATGAGAGAGAAGGTTACGTCAGTAACTACTTTAATTCTGACTTCTGTCTTCTTTGTATTTAACTTTATGCAAATAAGGTGTGAAACACGTTACTTTTTACACGGTACTCTTTCATTCTTGGGCTTCCCAGGTGGCTCTAGTGGTAAAGAACCTGCCTGCCAATGCCGGAAGCATAAGAGATCCGGGTTCAAACCCTGGGTTGGGAAGGTCCCCTGGAGAAGGGCATGGCAACCCACTCCAGTATTCTTCCCTGGATAATCTAGTGGACAGAGGAGCCTGGTGGGCTATGGTCCATAGGGCTGCACAGAGTCGGACAGGACTGAAGCAACGTAGCACTTTGATTCATTCTGCCACAATGTCTTGTTTCTTTTATGGCTGTATATTCTTATTATTATAGGACTTTGAGACCTGCTCTAGAACAAAAGTAGACTACCCCTTCTTTAGTCAGACAAACTGGGTTTGTGTGTGGTAAAACTGAAACAGGTTTTTCATGGTTGGCCCTAATTACATTAAGCAATATGACACCTCTAGTGCCTTTCTTCTCATTAACTTGGAAGGTTATGGATATGCAATACCTATTTCTGACTCACTATTTAAACCTTGCCTGTACAAGAAGTTCCTAAGCAGTCCCTCAATCTTGGTTGTGCACTGGATCATCTGGGAACCTTCAAAAATACTGTCCTAAGGGAACCAGAGAAAACATGGTGATGCCCAGAACTGCGAGAAGTCATGAGAAGGGGAAAGACAGAAGGGGAATAAAGCAAGAGAGGTTTATGTTTCACTAGAGGATGCCAGGTTAGACTTATCATGATGTGAATTGTTTTAGCTCTACCTTATTATTTATTAGGGCCTTTGTAGTCTCCACTTGTGTTACTTATTTTAGCCAGTTATATAGGTATTTTGATAACCTCTTCAGCTTCTCAAGTTTGTACATATGTGTGTTCTTATATACTTTGACTATGGAAAAAACATTATAAATATAAGTATATATAAATTATAATAAATTTATAGATATATAAAATTTAATAAAATATATGAATTTTAGAAATATATAAATTTTAATTTATATATAAATTTATAAATATATAAAATTTAACAAAATATAAATTTTATGAATATATAAATGTACAAATTTTAATTTATATATAAATTTATAAATATATAAAATTCAATAAAATATATAAATTTTAATATAATTTAATATATAAAATTTAATAAAAGATATAAATTTTATAAATATATAAATTTAGTTTAATATATAAAATATACAAATTTAATTTAATATATAACATTTAATAAAGTACATAAATTTTATAAATATATAAATTTATATTAAATGAATTTATATATTTTTATATATAAATATAGAAATTATAATAAATATATACCCTGAATTTTAAGGTAGATATTTATTATTCATATTTTGCCATTGTCATAGCCAAGTATTAATATGTTTAGACTTTTATAAATGAAATGTCCATTCTGGTGATTATGCAGTCCCCAGTATTAATGCATTAATAATGTTTCTATTTTGCTTCTATTTACAAAGGCTTTATCAGTGGGTTTGTTTTTCTAAATTTAATAAAAAGAGCTCATTTCACCTCAGACTAGCTATTAAATTCACAGGGAAAATTCACATGAATATATAATGAATATGTTATTTATTTAACATATTTATTTAACGCTAGCCTCAAGAGAAAAAAGAGCTACCTAAATTATGATATCAAAATTAATGAAACCATTCAGAATTTATCAAATGTGTGTTTCTGATCCAGAAATATACTAATTTTTAAAAACCTGAGTCTTTTTTGTAAAATATAAATTCATCTTGCTTTCATAAGATTATATATGATCTTAGCATCTCCTGTGCAGTAGAGAAGCAATTATCATAGATGTTAAAGGCACAGGCTCTAGAGTAAGTGCTCCACCACTTATTAGGTTTGTGATAGCAGGCAAATTACTTAACATTTGCCCCAGATTTCTCATCTTCAAAATGGAAATAATATCTATCTCATAGAATCAGTTTCAGGGTTAAAATTCAATATTCTGAAAAAATAAAATAAAATAAAATTCAATATTCTGTGTAATATATGAAGCACTCTGTACATGTTGTTTTAAATTTTGATATGTCTGATTTTCCTAAGGTGGAGTGAAGGTTCATTGAGGTCAGGGATCATATCTTAAAAAAGGATTTTTTTTGTATCATTCATATTGCTTAATTACCTTATTAATAGTCACTTATTGAATGTTTGTTAATTGCAGAAAACTTTGCCTTTAAGTTAATTAATTTTGAAAATATTAAAATGAGCTAAGTTTTTAAATTGTGAGCATTTGTGAGATTATTAGAAACACAACTTTTTTTTAGATGACAAAACTGAGTTATACTGAGTAGTACCAGATAATGAGTATTTCCTTTCTTAGGTTCTTATGCAACAAGGCTATGATGCTGCTTGTGATATTTGGAGTCTGGGAGTCCTTTTTTATACAATGTTGGCTGGGTAAGAAATTTATATATTCAAATTAATTCACATCATTATTTGAATTTCACTTGTGTATTTTCATCTAGAAAGAGGACAGATGAAAATTACCTTAAGGAAAATGCTATCAGTATTCTAAAATATTATATATTGTATACTTATAAAATTTACAAAAACATAAGGTGTTTAATGAGGCATTATTTAGACACATAATTAAAAGGTTGTTCAACTGGGACTAAAACTTCTAAAAATAAAGCATATATTCTTATTTTGATAAGAATTATGTTTAAGTGTACTACATTTTCAAAATGTTTACCTTAGTATAAAATCATTTCACAGTTCAACAGGTGCTTATCCACTGAACTTGCTGATGTTATTTTTTTTTAAGTACTTGAATTTTGGTTCTCTTGGCAGTAGAGATTCAGTGTGATTGAGCTTTATAACAAACCTACATAAAATAGTAGCAGAATATTAAAATACAGAAACACATGCAGATGTGTTAAAAGAATAAAGAAATACTAAAAAATGTAGCCATTGGATTATGTTGAATACTGTTAGTTTATAAATAATACAAGTGCTATTTTATTCTTAATAATAAGTAGCACTTTTATTTAGAAGTAAACATTTATAACTGTAGATAAAGGCTAGGTTTAGCAAAGTCTAATGCATAATAGAATTTGAAGAATTTTAACGTAATCGAAATGTCCTTAGGTATGACTTTTTTAAAAAGGCTGTGCTGATGTGCTCGGTTGTGGCCGACTCTTTGAGACCCCTTGAACTTTAGCCCACCAGGCTACTTGGTGCATGGAGTTTTCCAGGCAAAAATACTGAAGTGGGTTGCCATTTCCTTCTCCAGCTTTAAAAAGGCATTTAGTATAATTAAATATAAAGATTGAGGGCAGGAGGAGAAGGGAATGACAGAGGAGAAGATGGTTGGATGGCATCACCAACTCGATGCACATGAGTTTGGGTGAACTCCGGGAGTTGGTAATGGACAGGGAGGCCTGGCGTGCTGTGGTCCATGGGGTCACAAAGAGTCGGACACAACTGAGTGACTGAACTGAACTAAACTGATAATTAAATATGCTTGCCATAGCAGGAGATTTATAAAGATAAGTTATGAAAATAATGACTCCAAGTTATTTATTGGATTGACCGTAATCACATATGTCAGTACATTTCATGTACTTTTAAATATGTGCAAAATATTTAGTTATAGACCACAGCAAGTGCTAAAAGTTAAGAGTAGCTAATGTTTGCATGTGAACAGCAGTCAGCAGTATTGGTTTCAAACCATTGGATATCATTTCCAGATAGGTACTTTCAAACGGAGAAGGCAATGGCACCCCACTCCAGTACTCTTGCCTGGAAAATCCCATGAACGGAGGAGCCTGGTGGGCTGTAGTCCATGGGGTCGCTAAGAGTCAGACACGACTGAGCGACTTCACTTTCACTTTTCACTTTCATGCATTGGAGAAGGAAACGGCAACCCACTCCAGTGTTCTTGCTTGGAGAATCCCAGGGACGGGAAGCATGGTAGGCTGCCGTCTATGGGGTTGCACAGAGTCAGACACGACTGAAGCGACTTAGCAGCAGCAGGTACTTTCAAATACTTACTTTATGACTAAACAAAGCATTTTGTGTGTATGTGCATAGGTATGTGTGTTTAGTGTTATATCAACTATGAGGGAATTAACATATTACGGCATCTTTCTCATACTTTTTAGCCATAAATCTATTCCCAAATCTGAATACCATTTTTAAAAAGGTACCATTAAAATGGTACCATTTGTTAAAATGGTACAAAAGTGACCACTTTTTGTCATTCTGTAATAATGTTCTAAACCACTTTAACTTCATACAGTGTATTTGTTTTCCTATCTGTTACTGTTGATCCATGTAATAATTTTAATGGCTATAAAGGATTTTTCTATTATATTGATATATTTAACCAGTTTTTCATAGACATTAGTTAAAAATATTGTTACTTTGTTTTCACTGATAATATTGATAAATTTGAGCCTATTCGATAAATGTATAAAATTACTTTCTTCATAATAGGTATATTTGGTTTCCTAACTTATGCCTGTGAATAAAAATTTGTGTTGATTTTCAGAATGTATTATTACATACAACTACCTTTATTTTACACTGATTCACAGATCAAAGGTAAAAAAAGATTGATGTAGGCAAGACTTTTCATTTCATTATATAAATCATTAAGTTCATTGTTTGGAAGGTAAAATTTTATATGAACAGTAAAGGGAAATTTTAGGTGATAGTCTTAATTTTCTATAGTAAATATATGCTTGTAGTTCTATACTCATCATTTTCAATTAGATTTAATATGTAGGTTAGGCCTTCATGTATATTTAAATCTTTTTTATTAATAGCTACACTCCCTTTGCTAATGGGCCCAATGATACTCCTGAAGAGATACTGCTGCGTATAGGCAATGGAAAGTTCTCTTTGAGTGGTGGAAACTGGGACAGTATTTCAGATGGAGCAAAGGTATAAATTATAAATATGTTTTGTTTTGTTGAACTGTTAATTGCCAAAATCTTTTAAGTTTATAGCCTAGTCTGCATTTGTAGAGTATCAGATGGTGTTTTATGCCAGTATTTGTTTTTTTTTTTTAATATAAATTTATTTATTTTAATTGGAGGCTAATTACTTTACAATACTTTATTGGTTTTGCCATACATCAACATGAATCCACCATGGGTGTACACATGTTCCCCATCCTGAACCCTGCCTCCCACCTCTCTCCCCATATCATCACTCTGGGTCATCCCAGTGGACCAGCCGCAAGCATCCTGTATCATACATTGAACCTGGACGGGTGATTCGTTTCACATATGATATTATACATGTTTCAATGCCATTCTCCCAAAACGTTCCACCCTCTCCCTCTCCCACAGAGTCCAAAAGACTGTTCTATACATCTGTGTCTCTTTTGCTGTCACGCATACAGGGTTATTGTGACTATCTTTCTAAATTCCATATATATGCATTAATATACTGTATTGGTGTTTTTCTTTCTGGCTTACTTCACTCTGTATAACAGGCTCCAGTTTCATCCACCTCATTAGAACGGATTAAAATGTATTCTTTTTAATGGCTGAGTAATACTCCATTGTGTATATGTACCACAGCTTTCTTATTCATTCATCTGCTGATGGACATCTAGGTTGCTTCCATGTCCTGGCTATTATAAACAGTGCTGCGATGAACATTGGGGTACACGTGTCTCTTTCAATTCTGGTTTCCTCGGTGTGTATGCCCAGCAGTGGGATTGCTGGGTCATAAGGCAGTTCTATTTCCAGTTTTTTAAGGAATCTCCACACTGTTCTCCATAGTGGCTGTACTAGTTTGCATTCCCACCAACAGTATAGGAGGGATCCCCTTCCTCCACACCCTCTCCAGCATTTATTACTTGTAGACTTTTGGATAGCAGCCATTCTGACTGGAGTGAAATGGTACCTCATTGTGGTTTTGATTTGCATTTCTCTGATAATGAGTGATATTGAGCATCTTTTCATGTGTTTGTTAGCCATCTGTATGTCTTCTTTGGAGAAATGTCTATTTAGTTCTTTGGCCCATTTTTTGATTGGGTCGTTTATTTTTCTGGAATTGAGCTGCAGGAGTTGCTTGTATATTTTTGAGATTAATTCGTTGTCAGTTGCTTCATTTGCTATTATTTTCTCCCATTCTGAAGGCTGTCTTTTCACCTTGCTTATAGTTTTCTTTGTTGTGCAGAAGCTTTCAATTTTAATTAGGTCCCATTTATTAATTTTTGCTTTTATTTCCAATATTCTGGGAGGTGGGTCATAGAGGATCCTGCTATGATTTATGTCGGAGAGTGTTTTGCCTATGTTCTCCTCTAGGAGTTATATAATTTCTGGTCTTATGTTTAGATCTTTAATCCATTTTGAGTTTATTTTTGTGTATGGTGTTAGAAAGTGTTCTAGTTTCATTCTTTTACAAGTGGTTGACCAGTTTTCCGAGCACCACTTGTTAAAGAGATTGTCTTTTCTCCATTGTATATTCTTGTCTCCTTTGTCAAAGATAAGGTGTCCTTAGGTGCATGGATTTATCTCTGGGCTTTCTATTTTGTCCCACTCATCTATATTTCTGTCTTTGTGCCAGTACCATACTGTCTTGATGACTGTGGCTTTGTAGTAGAGCCTGAAGTCAGGCAGGTTGATTCCTCCAGGTCCATTCTTCTTTCTCAACATTGCTTAGGCTATTCGAGATTTTTTTGTATTTCCATACAAATTGTGAAATTATTTCTTCTAGCTCTGTGAAAAATACCGTTGGTAGCTTAATAGGGATTGTGTGGAATCTATAGATTGCTTTGGGTAGTATACTCATTTTCACTGTATTGATTCTTCCGATCCATGAACATGATATATTTCTCCATCTATTATATCATCTTTGATTTCTTTCCTGAGTGTTTTATAGTTTTCTATATATAGGTCTTTTGTTTACTTAGGTTGATATATTCCTCAGTTTTTTATTCTTTTTGTTACAATGGTGAATGGAATTGTTTCCTTAATTTCTCTTTCTATTTTCTCATTTTTAGTGTATAGGAATGCAAGGGATTTTGTGTGTTGATTTTATATCCTGCAACTTGACTATAGTCATAGATTAGCTCTAGTAATTTTCTGGTAGAGCCTATAGGGTTTTCTATGTAGAGGATCATGTCATCTGCAAACAGACTTTTACTTTTTCATTTCCAATCTGGATTCCTTTTATTTCTTTTTCTGCTCATTTCTGTGGCCAAAACTTCTAAAACTATGTTGAATAGTAGTAGTCAGAGTGGGCACTCTTATCTTGTTCCTGACTTTAGGGGAAATACTTTCAATTTTTCACCATTGAGGATAATGTTTGCTGTGGGTTTGTCATATATAGCTTTTATTACGTTGAGGTATGTTCCTTCTATTCCTGCTTTCTGAACAGTTTTTATCATAACTGGATGTTGAATTTTGTCAAAGGCTTTCTCTGCATCTATTGAATTAATCATATGTGTTTTATTTTTCAATTTGTTAATGTGGTGTATTACATTGATTGATTTGCAGATATTGAAGAATCCTTGCATCCCTGGGATAAAGCCCAGTTGGTCATGATGCATGATCTTTTTAATGTGTTGTTGGATTCTGATTGCTAGTATTTTGTTAAGGATTTTTGCATCTATGTTCATCAGTGATATTGGCCTGTAGTTTTCTTTCCTTTTTTTTTTTTTTTTTGGTATGGCATCTTTTTCAGGTTTTGGTATTGGGTGATGGTGACTTCAGAGAATGAGTTTGGAAGTTTACCTTCCTCTGCAATTTTCTGGAAGAGTTTGAGTAGGATAGGTGTTAACTCTTCTCTAAATTTTTGGTAGAATTCAACTGTGAATGCATCTGGACCTGGGCTTTTGTTTGCTGGAAGATTTCTAATTACAGTTTCAATTTCTGTGCTTATGATGGGTCTGTTGAGATTTTCCATTTCTTCCTGGTTCAGTTTTGGAAAGTTGTACTTTTCTAAGAATTGGTCCATTTTTTCCAAGTTGTCCATTTTATTGGCATATAATTGCTGATAGTAGTCTCTTATGATCCTTTGTATTTCTGTGTTGTCTGTTGTGATCTCTCCATTTTCATTTCTAATTTTATTGATTTGATTTTTCTCCCTTTTCCTTGATGAGTCTGGCTAATATTTTGTCAATTTTATTTATCCTCTCAAAGAACCACTTTTGGTTTTGTTGATTTTTGCTATGGTCTCTTTTGTTTCTTTTGCATTTATTTCTGCCCTAATTTTTTTAATGTATTTATTTTAATTGGAGGCTAATTACTTTACATTGTTGTATTGGTTTTGCCATACATCAACATGAATACACCACGGGTGTACATGTGTTCCCTAACACATATATATGGAATTTAGAAAGATGGTAACAATAACCCTGTATGCAAGACAGCAAAAGAGACACAAATGTATAGAACAGTCTTTTGGACTCTGGGAGAGGGTGAGGGTAGGATGATTTGGGAGAATGGCATTGAAACATGTATAATATCATGTGCCCTAATTTTTAATATTTCTTTACTTCTACTAACCCTGGGGTTCTTCATTTCTTCCTTTTCTAGTTGTTTTAGGTGTAGAGTTAAGTTATTTATTTCACTTTTTTCTTGAGGTATGCCTGTATTTCTATGAACCTTCCCCTTATCACTGCTTTTACAGTGTCCCACAGTTTTGGGTTGTAGTGTTTTCATTTTCATTCGTTTCTATGTATGTTTTGATTTATTTTTTGATTTCTTCTGTGATTTGTTGATAATTCAGCAGCGTGTTGTTCAGCCTCCATATGTTGGAATTTTTAATAGCTTTTCTCCTGCAATTGAGATCTAATCTTACTGCTTGTGGTCAGAAAAGATGCTTGGAATGATTTCATTTTTTTTGAATTTACCAAGGCTAGATTTATGGCCCAGGATGTGATCTATCCTGGACAATGTTCTGTGTGCACTTGAGAAAAAGGTGAAATTCATTGTTTTGGGGTAAAATGTCCTGTAGATATCAATTAGGTCTAATTGATGTATTGTATCATTTAAAACTTGTGTTTCCTTGTTAATTTTCTGTTTAGTTGATCTATCCATAGGTGTAAGTGGGGTATTAAAGTCTCCCCCTATTATTGTGTCATTGTTAATTTCCCCTTTCATACTTGTTAGCATTTGTCTTACATATCACGGTGCTCCTATGTTGGGTGCATATATATTTATAATTGTTATATCTTCTTCTTGGATTGATCCTTTGATCACTGTGTAGTGTCCTTCTTTGTCTCTTTTCACAGCCTTTGTTTTAAATACTCATCTGATATGAGTATTGCTACTCCTGCTTTCTTTTGGTCTCTATTTGCATGGAATATCTTTTTCCAACCTTTCACTTTCAGTCTGTATGTGTCCCTTGTTTTGAGGTACGTATTCTTGTAGACAACATATATAGGGGTATTGTTTCTGTATCCATTCAGCCAGGCTTTGTCTTTTGGTTGGGGCATTCAACCCATTTACGTTTAAGGTAATTATTGATAAGTATGATCCTGTTGCCATTTACTTTTTTGTTTTGGGTTCTAGTTTATGCATCCTTTATGTGTTTCCTGTCTAGAGAAGATCCTTTAGCATTTGTTGGAGAACTGGTTTGGTGGTGCTGAATTCTCTTAGCTTTTGCTTGTCTGTAAAGCTTTTGATTTCTCCTTCATATTTGAAACAGATCCTTGCTGGGTACAGTAGTCTGGGCTGTAGGTTATTTTCTTTCATCACTTTAAGTGTGTCTTTCCATTCCTTCCTGGCCTGAAGAGTTTCTGTTGAATGATCAGCTGTTATCCTTATGGGAATCCCCTTGTGTGTTATTTGTTGTTTTTCCCTTGCTGCTTTTAATATTTTTCTTTGTGTTTGATCTTTGTTAATTTGATTAATATGTGTCTTGGGTGTTTTTCCTTAGGTTTTTCCTATTTGGGATTCTCTGGGTTTCTTGGACTTGGCTGATTATTTCCTTCCCCATTTTAGGGAAGTTTTCAACTATTATCTCCTAAGGTATTTTCTCATGGTCTTTCTTTTTGTCTTCTTCTTTTGAGACTCCTATGATTTGAATGTTGTAGCATTTAACATTGTCCCAGAGGTCTCTGAGATTGTCCTCATTTCTTTTAATTCATTTTTCTTTTTTCCTCTCTGATTGATTTATTTCTACCATTCTATCTTCTACTTCACTAATCCTATCTTCTGCCTCCATTATTCTACACTCTGAAAACAGAGTATTTTGATATCATTTATTGTATTATTCATTATATATTGACTCTTTTTTATTTCTCCTAGGTCCTTTTTAAACCTTTCTTGCATCTTCTCAGTCCTTGTCTCCAGGCTATTTATCTGTGAGTCCATTTTGTTTTCAAGATTTTGGATCTTTTTCACTAGCATTATTTGGAATTATCAGGTAGATTCCCTATCTCTTCCTCTTTTGTTTGGTTTAGTGGGCATTTATCCTGTTCCTTTACCTGCTGGGTATTCCTCTGTCTCTTCATCTTGTTTATATTGCTGTGTTTGGGGTGGCCTTTTTGTATTCTGGCAGTTTGTGGAGTTCTCTTTATTGTGGAGTTTCCTGGGTGTGGGTGGGGTTGTACTGGCGGCTTGTCAAGGTCTCCTGGTTAGGGAAGCTTGTGTCTGTGTTCTGGTGGGTGGAGCTGGATTTCTTCTCTCTGGAGTGCAATGAAGTGTCCAGTACTGAGTTATGAGATGTCAGTGGATTCGGAGTGACTTTGGGCAGCATGTATATTGAAGCTCAGGGCTATGTTCCTGTGTTGCTGGAGAATTTGTGTGGTATGTCTTGCTCTGGAATTTGTTGGCCCTTGGGTGGTGCTTGGTTTCAGTGTAGGTATGGAGGTGTTTGATTAGCTGCTATTGATTAATGTTCCCTGGAGTCAGGAGTTCTCTGGTGTTCTTAGGATTTGGACTTAAGCCTCCTGCTCTGGTTTTCCGTCTTATTTTTACAGTAGCCTCAAGACTTTTTCATCTATACAGCTCCATTGATAAAACATTTAGGTTAAAGATGAAACGTTTCTCCACAGTGGAGACACCCAGATAGATTCACAGAGTTACATGGAGAAGAGAAGAAGGAGGAGGGAGATAGAGGTGATCAGGATGAGATGAGGTGGAATCAAAAGAGGAGAGAGCAAGCTAGCCAGGAATCACTTCCTTATGCGCCCTCCACAGTCTGGAACACACAAAGAGATTCACAGATTTGGATAGAGAAGAGAAGGGGGAGGGAGGAGATAGAGGCGACCTGGTGGAGAAAAAGGAGAGTCCAAAGGGGGAGAGAGCGGTCAAGCCAGTTATCTTGCGGCCAAGTAAAAATGGGTACTGAAAAGTGGGTTCTTAAAAGTACAAAATTGATCATAAATACCAAAAAGCAAAGATTAAAAATCTAGAGTAGAGGTTGGATTTTCAAAAATACAATATTAAAGAAAAAGAAAAAAAAAGTCACAAAATTATAAAATATATATATATATATATATATACACATATAAAGTTTGCTTTAAAAAATAGTGTCTCTCTATTTTTTGTTGTTTTTTTTGCAAAGTAATAGTAGGTTATAAAAATGAAAATTAAAGAAGTAATAGAGGACTTAAAATTAAAAAAATTTTTTTAATTAAAGAATGATAGTAAAAATAGTAAAAATCTATCTAGGACTTTCTCTGGTGGTGTTGTGGGCAGTGTGGGGTCAGTTCATTTTCAGATAGTTCCTTGATCCAGTTTATATTTCTCAAGATCTATAGGCCCCTTCCTATGTAGTCGGTACTAACTACAGGGTTTTAATGTATTGCACCTGTCACTTCCAAGGAGGTTCCCTCTGTTTTAGCTTCTTCTGTTTGCTGGTCTCTTCAGTGTCTAATTTCCACCCTGGCACAAGGGGGCAGTGGTGGACACTTTTTTAGGCTCACTGTTTCAGTCATGCTGTGGGGAGGGAGGGACGCTGCAAACAAATAACACTGGCATATGCTCGCAGTGTCTCAGCCACACTAGGTTTGCCCCCACTCATGGCGTGTGTGCTATCCCAGTCTACACTGCTTAGGCTCTAGGTTGCTCTCCTGGGAACTGTCTGAGGCCGACCCTGGGTTGTATGCACTTCCCAGGTCTAAGCCGCTCAGGTTCAGGTACTCGGGTAGTTCTCAGAGGTGCAGACTCGGTTAGGCCTGCATTTTGTGGCCTTCCCAGGTCCGAGCAGCTCCGGTGACCAGGTGTT
This sequence comes from Bos indicus, assembly GCF_029378745.1. Lineage (NCBI taxonomy): Eukaryota > Metazoa > Chordata > Mammalia > Artiodactyla > Bovidae > Bos > Bos indicus. The sequence goes on from NC_091789.1 coordinate 74,459,124, forward strand.
TGGTGAGCGTAGTCCCTGCGACTTATCACCTCCCCCGTCCCTGCAACTCGGTTTTCTGGGTATACAACTGGTGCACCTTCTCAGGCAGATATTGACTGTCCAGAATCCTAAGAAGTCTTGATTAGCAAAGAAGCCTGCTTGCATTTTGGTAGATAATGCCTCTCTGGGGCCACGATTGCCCCCTTCTGGCTCTGACTGCCCTCTCTGCCTGTCACTGGAGGGGGATGGACTGGTCTGCAGCTTGCTGGCTCTGCTCAGTCCTTTGTTCTGTGAGCAGGCCTGGCAGTGTCTCAGGTTAGGGCTGTTCTCGTGGTAGTTATCCCACAGTCTGGTTTGCTATCCCAAGTTAGTTCCCTTAGATTGCCCTCGGGCTATTCAGGCCTGGTCCTTACTCTAAGCAATGCAACCCGTGCCTCCCTGCCCAGCCCTGGCTTGCTAGTGGCGAATGTAGGTATCTACGCTGCTTCTCCACTGGGGGAGTTACCCTTGGGTACATGATCTGTAGGTTTTAATTATTTATTTATTTTTCCTCCCAGTTATGTTGCCCTCTGTCATTCCAAGGCTCGCAACAGACTTGGCAGTGAGAGTGTTTCTTGGTGTTTGGAAACTTCTCTCTTTTTTAAGACTCCCTTCCTGGCACGGAGCTCCACCCCTACATCTTTTGCCTCTCTTTTTGTCTTTTATATTATTTTCCACCTCCTTTCGAAGAAAATGGGCTGCTTTTCTGGGTGCCTGATGTCCTCTGCAGGCATTCAGAAGTTGTTTTCTGGAATTTTCTCAGCATTCAAATGTTCTTTTGATGAATTTGTTGGGGAGAAGGTGGTCTCCCCATCTTATTCCTCCACCATCTTAGGACTGCCCTACAGTATTTGTTTTTAAATCACAGTATTTATTTTTAAGTCAACTCACATACATTTGCAAATTGAAGAAGAGGACAAAGGCTGAATTTTTTACCATATTTCTAGGATACATTTCTCTCTTATCAATTTATATGTGATCAAGGAATATAAACCAGTTTCAGTGTTAACCAAAAACAAAATGTAAATCTACTGAGGAAAAATACATAAAGCCAACTAAATTTTATTTCTGCATTTAGTGTATTTTTACACATCATATCGTCTTTAGCACAGACGTTGACTACTCATTATATAGGTGATTTTTGTAGTGTTAAGTTATTCTTAAAGCATATACAAATTTTTATCAGTTGCACCTCAGTTCAGTTCAGTTCAGTCGCTCAGTCATGTCTGACTCTTTGTGACCCCATGAATCGCAGCACACCAAGCTTCCTGTCCATCAGCAACTTCGGGAGTTTACTCAAAATCATGTCCATTGAGTCACTGTTGCCATCCAGCCATCTCATCCTCTGTCGTCCCTTTCTCCTCCTGACCCCAGTCTCTTCCAGCATCAGAGTCTTATCCAGTGAGTCAACTCTTCACATGAGGTGGCCAAAGGACTGGAGTTTCAGCTTTAGCATTAGTACTTCCAGTGAACACCCAGGACTGATCTCCTTTAGAATGGACTTGTTGAATCTCCTTGCATTCCAAGGGACTCTCAAGAGTCTTCTCCAACACCACAGTTCAAAAGCATCAATTCTTTGGTGCTCAGCTTTCTTCACAGTCCAACTCTCACATCTATACATGACGATTGGAAAAACCATAGCCTTGACTAGATGGACCTTTGTTGGCAAAGTAATGTCTCTGCTTTTCAATATGCTATCTAGGTTGGTCATAACTTTCCTTCCAAGGAGTAAGCGTCTTTTAATTTCATGGCTGCAGTCACCATCTGCAGTGATTTTGGAGCCCAAAAAAGTAAAATCTGACACTGTTTCCACTGTTTCCCCATCTATTTGCCATGAAGTGATGGGACCAGATGCCATGATCTTAGTTTTCTGAATGTTGAACTTGAGGCCAACTTTTTTACTCTCCTCTTTCACTTTCATCAAGAGGCTCTTTATTTCCTCTTTACTTTCTGTCATAAGGGTGGTGTCCTCTGCATATCTGAGGTTATTGATATTTCTCCCTGCAATCTTGATTCCAGCCTGCAGCCCAGCGTTTCTCATGATGTACTCTGCATATAAGTTAAATAAGCAGGGTGACAATATACAGCCTTGATGTACTCCTTTTCCTATTTGGAACCAGTCTGTTGTTCCATGTCCAGTTCTAACTGTTGCTTCCTGACCTGCATATAGGTTCTCAAGAGGCAGGTCATGTGGTCTGGTATTCCCATCTCTTGAAGAATTTTCCACAGTTTATTGTGATCCACACAATCAAAGGCTTTGGCATAGTCAATAAAGCAGAAATAGATGTTTTTGTGGAACTCTCTTGCTTTTTCCATGATACAGAAGATGTTGGCAATTTGATCTCTGGTTCCTCTGCCTTTTCTAATACCAGCTTGAGCACCTAGATATTTGCAATTGATAGCTATGAACTGTTCAGTAGAAATGTAGTGAAGCCACATATGTAATTTTAAAATTTCTAGTAGTCATGTTAAAAAATAAAAAGAAGCAGATGAAATTAATGTTAATGATATATTTTATCTAACCTAATATATCCAAAGTATTTCATTTCAAAATTTTAAAAATTAGTGAGATTTTAAATTCTATTTTTATTCTTTGTTTTCAAATTCTGGTGTGTATGTTATACTTATAGCCCATCTGAATTTGGACTTTCCTACATTTTAAAAGTGCTTAATAGCTATATGTAGCTAGTGGCAACTGTTATTAGTAAAGTTTCAGAGTAACTGGCCTTATTTAATTTAGGGAAAAAAAATAATAGATCATGCCTTGATTACTAATTCTTACATTTATAGTTAAAAAATTTGTTTTAAAACAAAACCCCAAAGTTATCAGGATGTGTTTTATTGGACCCTGACGCTTTTAAACTGCATTTTGATTTAGAAAACATTTTAAGACAGAAAGATTTACTTGTATTTTATATCTGCTAATAATAAAACCTAATTATCTAAGGACATTAGTTAATCTGTAGGATATATTATGGAGTAACTCTTGTATCCTGGTCGTTGTAGAATAAGTAAATCAGAGATTTGGTTATCATTACCTTTTAAACATTAGAAAAATAGAAACAGGATTGTGTTCAAATCTTAGCCATAACATAAGTGTACCATGTGCTGTAGTAAAAGGAACACCTGATTGGAAGCCAAGAAAACTGAATGCTAGTTTTGATCTACTAACTAGCTTCCTCATTTTTGTCCTCTGCAAAATCTGGGAATTAAGTTTCCCTTTGGTTCCTTTCAACTCCAGAATTTCATTTGTCAGGTTTTCGTTTATAAAATGATTGAATCTACTAACTATTCATTAAATATATGTATTTTCTAGTCAGCCAGTTTGTGTGTCAGAAAGTACATTTTCCCAAGGAATAATTCCAGTGTTTCAAGCTATACACATGAACCTCTTGTGCTCTTTATAAAACAAACAAACAAACAAACAACAACAACAACAAAACTAGTTTGGGACTTCCCTGGTGTCCAGTGGTTAAGACTCTGCACTTCCATTGCAGGGCAAGTAGGTTCCATCCCTGGTTGGGAAACAAATCCCACATGCCACACAGTATGACCCAAAAATGAAAAAAGAAAAAAAACACTAAAAACAGTGATGCTAATGCTGAAATCTCTATATGCCAGTTGTACTTAGATTTTGGCTTTTCTATATTTTGTGTGCTTTATGTTTTCATCTGTCTAGTGCCTAAGGAATAATACATATTAAAATTCAATTTCATTCTTACCACTTTTAGTCAGATATTCTGGAGAAATTAACATAGAACAAAATGTTGGGGGATATTGTCAAAATATTTCACAAGGTTTTTCATGTATTCCACTTTATGGATTAAATTGCTTTAGTTCTGTCTTTGAAATGTTTATGAAAATGGTGGCATATTACTGAGCAAATGAGCTATATGAACTTTAAAGAATCTGTACATTTTAACAATTCATTAATTTTCTTTTTTTTTAACTTTTTATTTTGTATTGAGGTATAGCCAATTAGCAATGTTATAATAGTTTGAGGTGAACAGCGAAGGGACTCAGTCATACATATACATTTGTCCATTCTCTTGCAAACTACCCTCCCATCCAGGCTGCCATATAACACTGATCAGAGTTCCATGTGCTATATAGTAGGACCTTGTTGGTTATCCATTTTAAATATACTTTACCTAATAAATGTTTTTCTGTTTTAAATTAGTGATGAATGTAAGCTATTGTTCAGTTACCCATCATGCCTTACACTGCTACCCTTAAGGTGGAAAATTGTAACATTTACTGTTACCTCATGACAATTATTTTACTTAATTATAGTTCCTTGCAAGTTATTTTTCCCTTTACAATGCTTTTATTGACGTTAGTGAGTACCACTACCAGAAGCATATAAAAGATGGTTGTTTGCCTCCCGTCCATGCATTATTCCTAGACTTTGTTCCTTGAGTTATAGGAAAGTAGAAGTGGGGTAGGGGTGATAGTGGAAGTCATGTTAGCTTTATATGTCTTATTGCTGCAATAGTTTAAGCTTTGAGAACATTAACATAGCTGCTTCCATTTTTTTAAACAGTGGGGACAAAGAAGAATCAAGTAAACAAAAAAGTAGAAGAAGCAAGAGAGTAATAAAATTTTCATGGTGTCACTATATATTAAAAATAAACACAATAATAACCTGATTAATTATAATCAAGTATTATTAACATTGATTAATTTCTATCTAAATTTTATAATACTTGAAATAGGTAAAATGTTACTTATTTCAAGTTCATATACCCTTGACTAAAAAAGAATTTCTCAGTAGAAGTTCTTGTGGGTTAATTTATGGCTTCTTCCCTTGATCCTTAAAAAAAGCAGCTTGCATTTTTCCTCAATTGTGTTCCTATTACTGTATTTTGTGTACTTTATTGGAGTATTAGTACTTAATCACATTCTCCCTGGCTATAAATTCATATGAATATTTTTATTTTTCCCACTGAGGGAGCTTTAAATGTCATATTAATTTTTGCATTGCCTAGCATAGTAAATATTAATTGAATGCTCTTTTCACAAGCCATTTAATCTTTCTTCAGATATACCTTCCATTGTTAATTTACACTGTAAGATTCTTTTGTCTAACATATAAATATAAATTATTTCTTATTGTGCATGGCTGTAAATTTGAAATAAGTAGTCTGGTTTTATGTAAATACTTCTTTTCTGTTTTGAAGTTGCTTTTAAATGAAGTGTTTTGTCATGTGTTTATAAGTCATAGATTCTAGAGCTAGATGGGATCTGGTCCATCATTTTGCATATGAGTAAACAAGGATGTGTTGAATTTATCTTTTCCATAGTCATACACTGAGTGGCATAGCTGGAATTGATTTTCAGTCCAATGCTCTTTTCAGTCTACCACATATGAGGGAAGATTTCCTGAGGGAGAAAAACTTAAATGGCTTAGCTTCTGTGGATGGAATGAAGAAAAAAGAGATTTATAACCTTTAATAGTAGAAGGCTCAGAAGAAAGGTGTTATTATTCACACACTTCTGTTCTTAGAAATTAAGAAATACTTAGAAATTAAGTATACCAAAGCTTATTATTTATTCAGTTCAGTCGCTCAGTCATGTTGGACTCTTGGTGACCCCATGAATTGCAGCATGCCAGGCCTCCCTGTCCATCACCAACTCCCAGAGTTCACTCAAACTCAGTCCATCGAGTCGGTGATGCCATCCAGCTATCTCATCCTCTGTCGTCCCCTTCTCCTCCTGCCCCCAATCCCTCCCAGCATCAGAGTCTTTTCCAATGAGTCAACTTTTCGCATGAGGTGGCCAAAGTATTGGAGTTTCAGCTTTAGCATCATTCCTTCCAAAGAACACCCAGGACTGATCTCCTTTAGAATGGACTGGTTGGATCTGCTTGTAGTCCAAGGGACTCTCAAGAGTCTTCTCCAACACCACAGTTCAAGCATCAATTCTCCAGCACTCAAGTTTTCTTCACAGTCCAACTCTCACATCCATACATTACCAGTGGAAAAACCATAGCCTTTGTTGGCAAAGTAATGTCTGTGCTTTTGAATATGCTATCTAGGTTGGGCATAACTTTCCTTCCAAGGAGTAAGCATCTTTTAAATTCATGGCTGCAATCACCATCTGTTGTGATTTTGGAGTCCAAAAAAATAAAGTTTGAAGCTGTTTCCACTGTTTCCCCATCTATTTGCCATGAAGTGATGGGACCAGATGCCATGATCTTTGTTTTCTGAATGTTGAGCTTTAAGCCAACTTTTTCACTCTCCACTTTCACTTTCATCAAGAGGCTTTTTAGTTCCTCTTCACTTTCTGTCATAAGGATGGTGTCATCTGCATATCTGAGGTTGTTGATATTTCTCCCGGCAATCTTGATTCCAGCCTGTGCTTCTTGCAGCCCAGCGTTTCTCATGATATACTGTGCATATAATTTAAATAAGCAGGGTGACAATATACAACCTTGACGTACTCCTTTTCCTATTTGGAACCAGTCTGTTTTTCCATGTCCAGTTCTAACCCTGCATACAGATTTCCCAAGAGGCAGGTCAGGTGGTCTGGTATTCCCATCTCTTTCAGAATTTTCCAGTTTATTGTGATCCACACAGTAAAAGGCTTTGGCATAGTCAATAAAGCAGAAATAGATGTTTTTCTGGAACTCTCTTGCTTTTTTCAATGAGCCAGTGGATGTTGGGAATTTGATCTCTGGTTCCTCTGCCTTTTCTAAAACCAGCTTGAATATCTGGAAGTTCACGGTTCACGTATTGCTGAAGGCTGGGTTGGAGAATTTTGAGCATTACTTTAGTAGTGTGTGAGATGAGTGCAATTGTGTGGTACTTTGAGCATTCTTAGGCATTGCCTTTCTTTGGGATTGGAATGAAAACTGACCTTTTCCAGTCCTGTGGCCACTGCTGATTTTTCCAAATTTGCTTGCATATTGAGTGCAGCACTTTCATAGCATCATCTTTCAGAATTTGAAATAGCTCAACTGGAATTCCATCACCTCCACTAGCTTTGTTCATAGTGATGCTTTCTAAGGCCCACTTGACTTCACATTCCAGGATGTCTGGCTCTAGGTAAGTGATCACACCATCGTGATTATCTGTGTCATGAAGATATTTTTTGTACAGTTTTTCTATTTATTCTTACTACCTCTTCTTTATATCTTCTGCTTCTATAAGGTCCATACCATTTCTGTCCTTTATTGAGCCCATCTGTGCATGATATATTCCCTTGGTATCTCTAATTTTCTTGAAGAAATCTCTTGTCTTTCCCATTCTGCTGTTTTCCTCTATTTCTTTGCATTGATCTCTGAGGAAGGCTTTCTTATCTCTTTTTGCTATTGTTTGGAACTCTGCATTCAGATGCTTATATCTTTCCTTTTCTCCTTTGCTTTTCACTTCCCTTCTTTTCACAGCTATTTGTAAGGCCTCCCCAGACAGCCATTTTGCTTTTTTACATTTCTTTTCCATGGGGATAGTCTTGATCCCTGTCTCCTGTACAATGTCACGAACCTCCATCCATAGTTCATCAGGCACTCCACCTATCAGATCTAGTCCCTTAAATCTATTTCTCACTTCCACTGTATAATCATAAGGGATTTGAATTAGGTCATACCTGAATGGTCTAGTGGTTTTCCCTACTTTCCTCAATTTAAGTCTGAATTTGGCAATAACAAGTTCATGATCTGAGTCGCAGTCAGCTCCAGCGCCTTGTCTTGTTTTTGTTGACTGTATAGTATAGAGCTTCTCCACCTTAGGCTGCAAAGAATATAATCAATCTGATTTTGGTATTGACCATCTGGTGATTTCCATGTGTAGAGTCGTCTCTTGTGTTTTTGGAAGTGGGTGTTTGCTATGACCAGTGTGTTCTGTTGGCAAAACTCTATTAGCCTTTGCCCTGCTTCATTCCGTATTACAAGACCAAATTTGACTGTTACTCCAGGTGTGTCTTGACTTCCTACTTTTGCATTCCAGTCCCCTATAATGAAAAGGACATCTTTTTTGGGTGTTATTTCTAAAAGGTCTTGTAGGTCTTCATAGAACTGTTCAACTTCAGCTTCTTCAGTGTTACTAGTTGGGGCATAGATTTGGATTACTGTGATATTGAATGTTTTGCCTTGGAAACGAACAGAGATCATTCTGTTCATTTTTGAGATTGCATCCAAGTACTGCATTTTGGACTCTTTTGTTGACCATGATGGCTACTCCATTTCTTCTACTTAATCTATATTGCATAGCAGCTTTGCAGTTAAAACACTATATTGAAATATAAGACTGGACACTACAAAACTCCTAGAGGAAAACCTAGGCAGAACACTCTTTGACATAAATTCCAAGAAAATCTTTTTTTGATCTACCTCCCAGAGTAATGAATATAAAAAGAAATAAATGGAATCTAATTAAACTTAAAAGCTTTTACACAGCAAAGGAAACCATAAGCAAAAAAAAGACCACCTTCAGGAGGGGAGAAAATGTTTGCAAACAAAGCAACTGATAAGGGATTAATCTCCAACATATACAAACAGCTAATGCAGCTAAACATCAAAAAATCAATCAGTATTAAAAAAAAATCAAAATGTGAAAGATAAGTCAATAAGTAAACATTTCTCTGAAAAAGACATACAGATGATCAAAAAGCACATGGAAAGATACTCAGCATCACTAATTATTAGAGAAATACAAATCAAAACTCTAATGGTATCACCTCACACCAAGTCAGAATGACCATCATCAAAAAATCTACAAGCAATAGTACTAGAGAGGGTGTGGAGAAAAGGGAATCCTCTTACAGTGTTGGTGGGAATGTAAATTGGTACATCCAGCATAGAGAATGGTATGGAGGTTTCTTTAAAAACTAAAAATGGGACTGCTATATCATCCAGCAATCCCATTCCAGGGAATATACCCAGAGAAAACTGTAACTCGAAAAAATAGATGCACCCCAGTGTTCATTGCAGCACTATAATAGGTAGGTCATGGAGGCAACCTAAATGTCCATCAACAAAGGAGTTGATAAAGAAGCTATATGGTACATATATACAATGGAATATTGCTCAGCCATAAAAAAGAACAAAATGGTTCCATATGAAGCAACATGAATATACCTAGAGATTGTCATACCGAGTGAAGTCAGACAGAGAAAGACAAACATCATATGATATTGCTTCAATGTGGAATCTTTAAAAAGGAACACAGATGGATTTATTTGCAAAACAGAAATAGAGTCACAGATGTAGAAAACAAACTTACAGTTACCAGAGGATAAGGAGGGGAGGGGTAAACTGGGAGATTGGAGTTGGCATATATACATTACTATATATAAAATAGATAACTAATAAGAGCCTGCTATATAGCACAGGGAACTCTACTCAATACTCTGTAATGTCCTATATAGGAAAGGCATCTTTAAAAAAAGAGTGGATATATGTATATGTGTAAATGAATCACTTTGCTGTACACATGAAACTAACACAACATTTTCAATCAACTATACTCCAATAAAAACAACAACAAAACACTGTATTGAAATCCTTCTAGAACTTCTAGCACTACAGCTTTCAAACACTTCATGCCAAATTATACAAAAGACTACCATGTCTAAACAAACCTAGGGAGATGCCCTAGCAAATTCAGTAATTAGAATTATATTCTTAGATTTATTGTGAAGGATAATTGCTTGCTGTTACCTGAAATCAAGGCAAAAAGTGTTATTTATGTATGAAACTTGGTCTTTTGTACTGAGGAAGAATGAATTGTAATACATTTGACCAAAATGAAATGCTTACAGTATAATTGGTAATAACTGCAATGAAAATAATGGTTTATCTCAGTCACATGATTAAAATTGAAAGAGAAATGATGAATTACTAATCATTATTTTCTAAACTTTAATGAATTTGCCACCTAAATACTGTGAGAAGAATAGGAAAATTGCTATTCTCCTGTATTAGCGTTTGTTCAAAGAATTTGGAGTTTAACTGACTTAAAATAAGTATAAAAAATAAAAAATCTTTAAATCTAGGTTAGATTTAGTTAATTAGTTTAATTAATAATAGCTTTATTCCAATAAGATTATCCAACTAAATACCCAGGTGACTGTATTTAAGTAATCATTCTTGTCGTAGCTCAATATCTTTTTTTTTAAAAAACTAGCCAGCAGTATTATATTTACTTTGAAAAAAGTAGAAAATTATCCATGTGGAAGTGACAGACTTTTGTGAACTGTAGGTGAGCTCTTTTTCCTCTAAGCTATCAAGAAAATTCATTGAGTATTACTTAAGACAATGACAATTTTGTTCTTTCATTTGTCATCCATTTTCTTGTTATTCTATCAAAGAAAGAGGTTATAAAGAAATAAGAAATGAGATAGATTAATCCCTATTAAAACTACTTCAAGTTCTTTAAAAGAAAGTAGCAAAATGTTGATACTTATACTGTGAAGCCATTTGATATCACAAATTAATCAACATTCTGTTTGTCTTCCCAAGGAAACAATAATTATAATGTTTTATAAGCATATAGGGCATGACCATATTTACTGCATTTTCATTTAAGGTGAATGAATTCACCTTGTTTTTGGAAATCAGTCCTTGTCTCCAAATATATATTTATAATCTCAGTTTTATATAACTTAGCTGAATGTTACCCCAGAAGTAATTATATCCTTTTTGTTTTAACAAGATTTACCATATATCACAGTTTGCTTGGAACACTCCTGGTTTGTGCGTTTGGCTCTCAACTTTACTCTTCTCGATAACAAATTATATGGCCATCCACTTTAACTGACTTTAATTTTAATTAAAATTTTTTCAGTCAATATATAATAAATAGTTCGAATTTCTTATGAAAAAAAAGATTTTTTTCCTGAGGTATTTTGATATCTTCCATGAATACTTTCTCCAAAATCACTGCAGATGGTGATTGCAGCCATGAAATTAAAAGACGCTTATTCCTTGGAAGGAAAGTTATGACCAACCTAGATAGCATATTCAAAAGCAGAGATATTACTTCGCCAACAAAGGTCCGTCTAGTCAAGGCTATGGTTTTTCCCGTAGTCATGTATGTATGTGAGAGTTGGACTGTGAAGAAAGCTGAGCACCAAAGAATTGATGCTTTTGAACTGTGGTGTTGGAGAAGACTCTTGAGAGTCCCTTGGACTGCAAGGAGATCCAACCAGTCCATCCTAAAGGAGATCAGCCCTGGGATTTCTTTGGAAGGACTGATGCTGAGGCTGAAACTCCAATACTTTGGCCACCTCATGCGAAGAGTTGACTCATTGGAAAAGACTCTGATGCTGGGAGGGATTGGGGGCAGGAGGAGAAGGGGACGACAGAGGATGTGATGGCTGGATGGCATCACTGACTCAATGGATGTGAGTCTGAGTGAACTCTGGAAGTTGGTAATGGACAGGGAGGCCTGGCATGCTGCAATTCATGGGGTCGCAAAGAGTCGGACATGACTGAGCGACTGAACTGAACTGAACTGTCCATACATGATAGTTATTTAAAAAGAAAATAGCTATTAATCATGTGAAGTTCAGACATCAATACAGTATTGAGTTTAATAGGGGAGATTGAGAAGAAGGATAGTTTAGTACTTACAAACCAGAGTCTGGCTGACTGGATGCATATCCTTACTGGTTATGTGTTACATACTACTAGCTATGTGACCTTGAGAATGGTACTTAATTAACCTCTCTCTGTCTCAGTTTTCATATCTGTAAAATGATGAGAGTAATAGTATCTACCTCAGGGTTTATGAAAATTTACCAGGTTGATATGTGTGGCACATAGTCTTAATATGTGTTCAATTAGTGTTACCTGATATCATTAAGAATGTATAAAGCACTGTGATGGCCAAATATTAATCTTTGAATAATTTGTTAACAATGAAAACACTCATAAGTAAAATGAAAGCCATAGTAGTATATTTTAATATTTGCATAGGCCCATATCCTAAAATTATTTTTCATTCTCTCACCATTACTACCTATACATTTCAATAACCCCTGGGAATCCACAGGAAAGTAGAGAAGCTTTAATGATGATCAGAGTAGTGTTTTTTATTGTTAAATTTTAGTATGTATAGATAATTTATTGTTGAAACACACCTTGATAAGTGAGAATAGATGAACATATTCTTTTGGGCTACAGCATTGATTTTTTTGTGTGGTACACAGGCTTTTAAATATTTTTATTGGAGCATATAGTTGCTGTTGCTGAACAACAAATAGTTGCTTTATACTGTTGTGTTACTTTCTGCTGTACAACAAAGTGAATCAGCTGTGCATATACATATATTCCCTCTTTTTTTTTTTTAATTTCTTCCCATTTAGGTCACCACAGAGTAGAGTTCCCTGTGATTCTTGTTTTCGGTATTCAGTCACTAAGTCATGTCTGACTCTTTGCGACCCCATGGACTGCAGCACGCTAGGCTTCCCTGTTCTTCACTATCTCTCAGAGTTGGCTCAAATTCATGTCCATTGAGTTGGTGATGCTATCTAACCATCTCATCCTCTGCTGCCTCCTTCTCCTTTTGACTTCAGTCTTTCCCAGCATCAGAGTCTTTTCCAGTGAGTCACCTCTTCACATCAGGTAGCCAAAGTATTAGAGCTTCAGCTTCAGCATTAGTCCTTCCAATGAATATTCAGGACTGCTTTCCTTTAGGATTGAATGGTTTGATCTCCTTGCAGTCCAAGGGGATCTCAAGAGCCTTCTCCAATGCAAGTTGAAAGCTTCAGTTCTTCGGCATTCAGCCTTCTCTATGGACCGACTCTCACATCCATACATGGGTACTGGAAAAACCATTGCTTTGACTATGTGGACCTTTGTCAGCAAAGTGATGTCTCTGCTTTTTAATATTCTGTCTAGGATTGTCATAGTTTTCCTTAAAAGAAGCAAGTATCTTTAATTTCATTCCTGCAGTCACCATCCACAGTGATTTAGGAGCCCAAGAAAATAGAATCTGTCACTGCTTCCACTTTTTTCCCTTTTCTTTGCCATGAAGTGATGGGACCAGATGCCATTAACTTAGTTTTTTTTTAAAATGTTGAGTTTCAAGCCAGCTGTTTTGCTCTTCTCTTTCACCCTCATCAAGAGGCTTTTTAGTCCCTCTTCCTGTCATTAGGATAGTATAATCTACATATCTGAGGTTGTTGATATTTCTTCTGGCAATCTTAATTCCAGCTTGTGATTCACCCAGCCTGCCACTTCACACAGTGTACTCTGCATATCAATTAAATAAGAAGGGTGACAATGTACAGCCTTGTCATACTCTTTTCCCAATTTTGAACCAGTCCATTGTTCTGTGTCTGGTTCTAACTACTGCTTTGTGATCTGCATATAAGTTTCTCAGGAGATGTGTAAGGTGGTCTGGTAATCCCATCTCCTTAAGAATTTTCCACAGTTTGTTGTGATCCACACAAAGGCTTCAGTGTAGTCAGTGAGACATAAATAGATGTTTTGGGGGAACTCCATTACTTTCTCCATGATCCATTGAATGTTGGGCAATTTGATCTCTGGTTCCTCTGCCTTTTCTAAATCCAGCTTGAACATCTGGAAGTTCTAAGTTCACATACTACTGAAGCTAGCTTGAAAGATTTTGAGCAAAAACGTGCTAGAATGTGAAATGAGCAAAGTTGCACATTGGTTTGAACATTCTTTGGCATTGCCCTTCTTTGAGATTGGAATGAAAACTGACCTTTTCCAGTCCTGTGGCCACTGCTGAGTTTTCCAAATTTGCTGACATATCACATGCAGCACTTTAACAGCACCATCTTTTAGGATCTTAAATAGCTCAGTTGGAATTCTGTCTCGTCCACTAGCTTTGTTCTCAGTAATGCTTCCTAAGGCCCACTTGACTTCACACTCCATGATGTCTGACTCTAGGTTAGTGACTATGCCATCGTGGTTAGCTGGGTCATTAAGACTTTTTTGTCTAGTTCTTCTGTGTATTCCTGGCAGCTTTTCTTAATCTCTCCTGCTTCAGCTGGTCCTTACAGTTTCTGTCCTTTATCATGCCCATACTTATAGGAAATATTCCCATGATATCTTCAATTTTCATGAAGAGATCTCTAGTTTTTCCCATTCTATTGTTTTCCTCTGTTTATTTGCACTGTTCATTTAAGAATGCCTTTTTATCTCTCCTTGCTATTCTCTGAAGTCTGAATTCAGTTGGGTATATCTTTCACTTTCTTCCTTGCTTTTTACTTTTCTTCTTTTCTCAACTATTTATAAAGCCTCCTTAGAGAACCACTTTGCCATATAGCATTTCTTTTTCATTGAAATGGTTTTGACCACTGCCTCCTGTACAGTGTTACGAATCTCCATCTGTAGTTCTTCAGGCACTCTTTCTACCAGATCTAATCCTTTGAATGTGTTTGTCACCTAGACTGTATAATCATAAAGGATTTGATTTAGGTCAAACCTACTGGGAAAAACATCAATAACCTCAGATATGCAGATGACACCACCCTAGTGGCAGAAAATGAAGAGGAACTAAAAAGCCTCTTAATGAAGGTGAAAGAGGAGAGTGAAAAAGCCAGCTTAAAACTTAATATTCAAAAAACTAACATCATGGCCTCCAGTCCCATCAATTCACGGCTAATAGATGGGGGGAAAATGGAAACAGTGGAAACAAAAAAATAAATAAATAAAAACTTTCTTTTCTTGGGCTCCAAAATCACTGCAGACAGTGACTGCAGACTTGAAATTAAATGATGCTTACTCCTTGGAAGAAAAGCTATGACAATCCTAGAAAGCATATTAAAAAGCAGAGGTATTACTGCTGACACAAATCTGTGTAGTCAAAGCTATGGCTTTTCCAGTAATCATGTATGAATGTGAGAATTGGACCATAAAGAAGGCTGAGTGCCAAAGAATTGCCAAAGAATTGATGCTTTTGAACTGTGTTGCTGGAGAAGACTTTTGAGACCCCCCTTGGACAGGCTTCAGCAGTATGTGAAGTGTGAACTTCCAGATGTTCAGGCTGCTTTTAGAAAGGCAGAGGAACCAGAGATCAAATTGCCAACATCCACTGGATCATGGAAAAAGCCAAAGGGTTCCAGAAAAACATCTATTTCTGCTTTATTGACTACTCCAAAGCCTTTGACTGTGTGGATCACAATAAACTGTGGAAAATTCTGAAAGAAATGGGAATACCAGACCACCTGACCTGCCAATTGAGAAACCTATATGCAGGTCAGGAAGCAACAGTTAGAACTGGACATGGAACAACAGACTGGTTCCAAATAGGAAAAGGAGTACATCAAGGCTGTATATTGTCACCCTGCTTATTTATATGCAGAGCACATCATGAGAAACACTGGGCTGGAAGAAGCACAAGCTGGAATCAAGATTGCCGGGAGAAATCTCAATAACCTCAGATATGCAGATGACACCACCCTTATGGCAGAAAGTGAAGAGGAACGCATGTATACCTGTGGCGGATTCATTTTGATATTTGGCAAAACTAATACAATTATGTAAAGTTTAAAAATAAAATAAAATTAAAAAAAAAAAAGAAAGTGAAAGTGGAGAGTGAAAAAGTTGGCTTAAAGCTCAACATTCAGAAAACGAAGATCATGGCATCTGGTCCCATCACTTTATGGCAAATAGATGGGGAAACAGTGTCAAACTTTATTTTGGGGGGCTCTAAAATCACTGCAGGTGGTGATTGCAGCCAGGAAATTAAAAGACGCTTGTTCCTTGTAAGGAAAGTTATGACCAACCTAGATAGCATATTGAAAAGCAGAGACATTACTTTGCCAACAAAGGCCCGTCTAGTCAAGGCTATGGTTTTTCCAGTGGTCATGTATGGATGTGAGAGTTGGACTGTGAAGAAACTTGAGCACCGAAGAATTGATGCTTTTGAGCTGTGGTGTTGGAGAAGACTCTTGAGAGTCCCTTGGACTGCAAGGAGATCCAACCAGTTCATTCTAAAGGAGATCAGCCCTGGGTGTTCTTTGGAAGGAATGATGCTAAAGCTGAAACTCCAGTACTCTGGCCACCTCATGCGAAGCATTGACTCATTGGAAAAGACTCTGATGTTGGAGGGATTGGGAGCAGGAGGAGAAGGGGACAACAGAGGATGAAATGGCTGGATGGCATCACCGACTCGATGGACGTGAGTCTGAGTGAACTCCGGGAGTTGGTGATGGACAGGGAGGCCTGGCGTGCTGCAATTCATGGGGTCGCAGAGAGTTGCACAGGACTGAATGACTGAACTGAACTGAACTGTACAGCAAGGTGATCAAACTTATCAATCCTAAAGGTAATAAACCCTGAATATTCATTGGAAGGACTAATGCTGAAGTTGAAGCTCCAATACTTTGGCCACCTGATGCAAAGAACTGACTCATTGGCAAAAAACCCTGATGCTGGGAAAGATCGAATGCAGGAAGAGAAGGACAACAAAGGGATGTGATGGTTGCATGTCATCCCCAATTCAATGCACATGAATTTGAGCAAACTCTGGGAGACAGTGAAGTCCATGGGGTCACAAAGAGAGACCCGACTGAGTGACTCAATAACACCAACAATAGCTGAATGGTCTTGTGGTTTCCCCTACTTTCTTCAATTTATGCTTGAATTCTGCAATAAGGAGCTCATGATCTGAGTCACAGTCAGCTCCAGTTTTTATTTTTAGTGATTGTATAGAGCTTCTCTTTCTTTAACTGCAAACAACATAATCAGTCTGATTTTGTTATTGACCATTTTGTGATGTCCATGTGTAGAGTTGTCTCTTGTGCTGTTGGAAAAGAGTGTTTGCTATAAGCAGTGTGTTCTCTTAACAAAACTGTTAGCCTTTGCCCTGCTTCATTTTGTATTCCATGGCCAAACTTCCCTCTTATTCTGGGTATCTCTCTTTTTAAAATTTATTTTTATTGGCTGTGCTGGGTTTTCATTGCTGTGCAGGCTTTTCTGTAGTTGCACCATGCGGGGCTCACTCTCTAGTTGCCATGCGCAGGCTTCTGATTGTGGTGGCTTCTCTTGTTGCAGAGCACAGGCTCTAGGGCATGGACTTCAGTAGTTGCAGCTCCCAGACTCTAAAGCAGGAGCTCAGTAGTTGTGATGCATGGGTTTAGTTGCTCCATGGCATGTGAGATCTTCCTGGATCAGGAATAGAACCCCTGCCCCCTCAATTGGCAGGTGAATTCTTTACCACTGAGCCACCAGAGAAGCCCTTGACTATCTCCTGACTTCCTACTTTTACATTCCAATCCCCTGTGATGAAAAAGACATCATTTTTAGGGGTTAGTTCTAGAAGGTGTTGTAGGTCTTTATAGAAACTGTCAACTTCAGCTTCTTTGGCATCAGTGGTTGAGGCATAGACTTGGATTACTGTGATACTGAATGGTTTAATCAGAAATGAACCAAGATCATTCTATTGTTTTTTGAGATTGCACCCAAGTATACTGTGTTTCAGACTCTCTTGTTGACTATGAGGACTATTCCATTTCTTCTAAGGGATTCTTGCCCACAGTAGATATAAATGGTCATATCTTTTTGCCTTTTCATACAGTCCATGTGGTTCTCCAAGCATGAATGTTAGAGTGGGTTTCCATTTCCTTCTCCAGTGGACCACATTTTGTCAGAACTCTTCACTATGATCCCTCTATCTTGGGTGGCCCTGCATGGCATGACTCATAGCTTCATTGAGTTGTTAAAGCCCCTTTGCCATGACAAGGCTGTGATCCTTGAGGTGGAGGTTCTCATTAGTTATCTGTTTAATACATATTAGTGTATGTATGTCAATCTTAGTATCCCAGTTGATTCCATGACCCTTACCCCCTTGATCTGTATAGGTTTGTTTTCTATTTCTTTGTCTCTATTTCTGCTTTGCAAATAAGTTCATCTATACCAGGAACCCAAATGTCCAGCAACAAGTACATGGATAGACAACCTATTGTATATCTCCACATATGAACTCACAATCCCCTGCCCCTCATTCACTGGCAGCCAAAAACCTACTGTCTGACACTTCAGGTTAGTTTAAGTTTTCTTGAGGTGCGTGTAAATGAAATCCTACAGCATGTAGTCTTTTTTGTTTCTTTCTTTCATAATTATTTTTACATTCATCCATGTTGTTGGAGTGTGTCAATGGTTTGTTAGTTTACATCAAATATCCATTGTGTGGATACAGGACAGGTTGTCTGTTTACCCGTTGATGGATATTTGAGTTGTTGCCAGTTTTGTGATATTACCAGTAAAGCTGCAGTGAATATCCATGTGGCAGTGTTTACATGGATTCATGCCTTTCATTTTTGTAAAAATACTGAGGGTTAGAGTGAGTGTGTCATATATTTAACTTTCAAGTATACCGTCAAGCTGTTTTCCAGTTCCTGTACCATTTTATTGATACATTCCCAACAGTAGTGTATGAGAATTTTAGTTCTTCAATATCCATACCAACACTTGATATGATCATTCTTTTTAATTTTAGCTATTTTAAAATGTGTGTAATAATATCTCATATTATTTTAATTTGTAATTCCTTAGTAACTAACGTTAAGCATTTTTAATGTGCTTATTTTCCATCCATTTATATTTTCTGAATTGTCTGTTGAAATATTTTATATCCCTTTTTTTACTTGGTTCATTTTCTTATTATTGAGTTTTGAGAAAAGAAAGAAAGTGAAATTGCTCAGTTGTGTCTGACTCTTTGCAACCCCATGGACTGTAGCCTACCAGGATTCTCTATCCATGGGATTTTTCAGGCATAAATGCTGGAGTTAGGTTGCTATTTCCTTACCCAGGGGATCTTCCCAACCCAGGGATTGAACCTGGGTCTCCTGCATTGTAGGCAGACACTTTACTGTCTGAGCCACCAGGGAATATTCTAGATGCAAGTCCATTATCAGAGCTATGCCTTGTGGATTTTTTTCTCTGTGTCTATAAATTGTCATTTAATTCTCTTAATTGTGTTTTAACAGGAAGACATTTCTAATGTTGGTAAAGACAGTGTTAAAATTTTTTTTTCCTGCTCTGTATTCTGTTTATGGTGTTATAACTAAGAAATGTTTGCCTTGCCTAAAATTTCAAGGTTTTTCCCTGTGTTTTCTTTTAGAAGTTTTATATTTTTAAGTTTTACATTTAAATCTATGATCTATTTTGATTTAATATTTGTATTTGGTGCAATATATGGTTCAAAACTAATTTTTTCATACTGACACCCAATTATTCTAGCAACATTTGTTGAAAATACTATCCGTTTTCTATGGAATTACATTTGTATCTTGACCAAAAATCAGCTGCCCGGATATGTATGATTCTATTTATATACTTTCTACTGTGTTCCATTAACCTATTTGCCTGTCATTACTCCATTACCACACTGCCTTCATTACTGTTTCTTTATAATTAAGTTTTGAAGTTAGATACTATTAGTCAGCCAGCTGTTTTCAACTTATTCAGAGTTGTTTTGAACTGGGTCCTTTGCTTTTCTTTATGAATTTTGTAGTCAGCTTTTCACTTTCTACCAAAAAAGACTTTTAGGATTTTGATTGAAATGGGGTTGAATATATAAATCAATTCAGGGAGAATTGACATTTTACCAACACTGAGTCTTCTGATGCATGAACATGGTATCTCTTTCCAGTTATGCCTTCTTTAATTTCATTAGTGTTTTATAGTTTGCAGTGTACAAATCTTACACATCTTTTTTTGTATATTTTATATTTCCTATTTTTCCTATTATTGTAAATAGCATTGATTTTAAATTTCATGTTGCAATTTTTCTGCTGCTAGTATGTAGAAATACAATTGTTTTTTATTTTTAATTGGAGGATAATTGCTGTACAGTATTGTGTTTTATTTTGATCTTGTATACTACAACTTTGATAAAAGTCACTCATTCTACTAAGTTTCTTTTTTATAGATTTCAACATTTTTTCAACATAAACAGTCATGTCATTCGTGAATAGTTTTACTGCTTTCTCATTTGGATGTATTTTATTTTCAATGGCTAAAACTTACAGTATAGTGTTATAGAAGTGAAGAGGATGGACTGTCTTATTTATTCCTGAGCTTGATGGAAATCATACACTTTTTTTACGCTTTAAGTATGATGTTGGCTGTAGTTTTACATGAGTGAGTGAGTGAACTCGCTCAGTGGTGTCTGACTCTTTGTGACCCCATGTACTGTATAGCCTACCAGGTTCCTCCTTCCATGGGATTCTCCAGGCAAGAGTATTGGAGTGGGTTGCCATTGCCTTCTCCAGGGGATCTTCCCAACTCAGGGATCAAACCCAGGTCTCCCGCATTCCAGGCAGATGCTTTAACCTCTGAGCCACCAGGGAAGTTTTACATAGATGCTTTTAATTAGGTTGAGGAAGTTCCATTCTCTCCTGTTTGATGAACATTTTTTGTTAGAGATAGTTGTTGAATTCTGTCAAATGTTTTTCTTTATCTATTGAGAGAGATTGCATGTTTTTTTGTGTTTTTATTACTACATTTATAATTACATTTATTCTCAATTGTTAAACTAACCTTGTTTTCCCAAGGTAAACAAGACTTGGTTATGACATATTATTCTTTTTATATATAACATGACTTTACACACATAGCTGAGTTTTATTTGCTAAATTTTTGTTTATAATTTTTATATTTACATTCATGAGGGATTTGGTTTGTAGTTTTCTTGTAATATCTTCCAGAGTGTGTGTGTGTGTGTGTTCAGTCATGTCCAACTCTGCAACCCCATGGACTACAGCCTGCCAGGCTCCTCTGTTCATGAAAATTTCCAGGCAATAATACTGGAGTGGGTTGCCATTTCCTACTCTGGGAGATCTTCTGACCCAAGTATCAAACTCACATTTCTTGCATCTCTTGTATTGGCAGGCAGATTCTTTACCACTGTGCCACCTGGGAATCCCTATAATATCTTTCTGGCCTCATTGTGTGAGTTGGAGGACATTATCTCATCTTCAGTATTCTGGAAGAATCATTTAGAATTGGAATTGATTTCATGTCCAGCTCTTTGCGACCCCATGGACTACACAATCCATGGAATTCTCCAGGCCAGAATACTGGAGTGGGTAGTCTTTCCCTTTTCCAGGGGATCTTCCCAACCCAAGGATCGAATGCAGATCTCCCACATTGCAGACAGATACTTCACCAGCTGAGCCACAAGGAAGACCCCATAAAGAAAAGCCAGTAATATTGTCAGTAAAATGAGTTTATTTTGGGAATGGCAGAAAATTGCAATTCGGGACAAGCCAACTAGCATGACCTATAGTCAGGACTCCATTTTAAATGAGATTTTCTTTGTACATTTTACAGTTATACTTCACTAATGAATTCAGCTTGGCTTAGAGGTTTTTTTAGTGGAGATTTTTAACTGTAAATACAATTTCTTTAATACCTTTGTAATTATTTACTTCTCCTTGATTGAGCATTGATATACTTTTTCTTTCAAGGAAATTGTTCATTATTGAGTGCAGTCCAGTTCTGTTCTATTGCTCAGTCATGTCAGACTCTGCCACCCCAGGGACTACAGCAGGGCAGGCTGCCCTGTCCATCAGCAACTCCCAGAGTCTACTCAAACTCAAGTCCATTGAGTCAGTGATACCATCCAATCATCTCATCTTCCATCGTCCCCTTCTCCGCCTGCCTTCAATCTTTCTCAGCATCAGGGTTTTTTCCAATGAGTCAGTTCTTCATATCAGATGGCCAAAGTATTGGAGTTTCAGCTTCAGCATCAGTCCTTCCAATGAATATTCAGGACTGATTTTCTTTAGGATGGACTGGTTGGATCTGCTTGCTGTCCAAGGGACTCTCAAGAGTCTTCTCCAACACCACAGTTCAAGAGCATCAATTCTTTGGCACTCAGCTTTCTTTATAGTCCAGCTCTCACATCCATACATGACTATAGGAAAAACCATAGCTTTGACTGGGTGAACTTTGTTGGCAAAGTAATGTCTCTGCTTTTTAATATGCTATCTAGTTTGGTCATAACTTTTCTTCCAAGGAGCAAGCGTCTTTTAATTTCATGGGTGCATTCATCATCTGCAGTGATTGTGGAGCCCAAAGAAATAAAGTCTGCCACTGTTTCCACTGTCGCCCCATCTGTTGGCTATGAACTGATGAGACCAGATGCCATAATCTTAGTATTCTGAATGCTGAGTTTGAAGCCACATTTTTCACTTTCCTCTTGACTTGCATCAGGAGGCTCTTTAGTTCTTCTTCACTTTCTGCCATAAGGGTGGTTTCATCTGCATATCTGAGGTTATAGATATTTCTTCCAGTAATCTTGATTCCAGCTTGTGCCTCATCCAATCCAGCATTTCTCATGATGTACTCTGCGTATAAGTTAAATAATCAGGGTGACAATATACAGCCTTGATGTACTCCTTTTCCGATTTGGAACCAGTGGGTTGTTTCCTGTCTGGTTCTAACTGTTGTTTCTTGACCTGCATACCAATTTCTCGGGAGGCAGGTCAGGTGGTCTGGTATTCCCTTCTCTTGAAGAATTTTCCACAGTTTGTTGTGATCCACACAGTCAAAGGCTTTGGCATAGTCAGTAAAGCAGAAGTAGATATTTTTCTGGAATTCCCTTGCTTTTTCTATATCCAGTGGATGTTGGCAATTTGATTTCTGGTTCCTCTGCCTTTTCTAAATCCATCTTAAGCATCTAGTAGTTCTTGGTTTTCATACTGTTGAAGCATAGCCTGGAGAATTTCGAGTATTACTTTGCTAGTGTGTGAGATGAATGCAATTGTGCAGTAGTTTGAGCATTCTTTGGCATTGCCTTTCTTTGGGATTGAAACAAAAACTGACCTTTTCCAGTCCTGTGGCCACTGCTGAGTAATATTCCATTATTGAGTAGAATGTCATAAAGTGTTTCATATTATCTCACTAATCTGTTAATGTCTATAGATGCTGTTGTGATGTATACTTCCATATTTTAGTCATAATTATGGACTGATCTATTTCTCTTTGCAGATTTATCAGTTTTTGCTTCATATATTTTGAAGCTCTGTTTTTAGGTATGTAAATTGTTTATAAAATTGACCTCTATATAACTTGTCTATTCCTCTTTATCATTATGAAATGACCTTCTTATTTTAATTTTTTTAATCGAAGGATAATTGCTTTACAGTATTTTTGTTGTTTTCTGTCATACCTCAACATGAGTCAGCCATAGGTATACATATACCCACTCCAGTGTTCTTGCCTGGAGAATCCCAGGGACGGGGGAGCCTAGTGGGCTACCGTCTATGGAGCCTCACAGAGTTGGACACGACTGAAGCGACTTAGCAGCAGCAGCAGCATACATATATCCCCTCCCTTTTGAAACTCCCTCCCATCTCCTCCCTCTGCATCCCACCCTTGTAGGTTGATACAGAGTTTCCTGAGCCATACAGCAAATTCCTGTTGAGTTTGATTTTCCTGAGCCATATAGGAAATTCCCACCGGCTATGTATTTTACATATGGTAATATAATTTTCCATGTTACTCTTTCCATACATCTCACTCTCTCCTCCCCTTTCCCCATGTCTATAAGTCTATTTTCTATGTCTGTTTCTTCATTGCTGCCCTGTAAAGAAGTTCTTCAGTACCATTCTTCTAGATTCCGTATATATGTGTTAGCATATGATATTTATCTTTCTCTTTCTGACTTACTTCACTCTGTATCATAGGTTCTAGGTTCATCCACCTCATCAGAACTGACTCAAACGTGTTCCTTTTTATGACTGAGTAATATTCCATTGTGTATATGTACCACAAACTCTTTATCCATTTTCTGTTGATGCACATCTAGGTTGCTTCCATGTTCTAGCTATTATAAGTAGTGCTGCAATGAACAATGGAATACATGTGTCTTTTTCAATTTTGGTTTCCTCAGGGTATATGCCTAGGAGTGAGATTGCTGTGTCATATAGTGGTTTTATTCCTAGTTTTTAAAGGAATCTCCATACCAATGAAATGACCTGCTTAATCCCTGGTAATTTTTCACATTGTTATTGAAAGATACATTCACTCTGTATAAAATTCTAGATTTTCATTTCTTTCTTTCTTTTTTTTTAATTTCCAATTTTTTCAGATAAACAACATACAGTACTGTGTGCATTTAAGGTATACAACATAATTTTGACTTATGCACATCATGATTGTTGTCATAATAAGTTTAGTAAATATTCATCATCTCGTATAGATACAAAAATAACAAATGAAAAGCAATTTTTCCCTTATAATGAGAATTCTTAGAATTTATTGTAACTTTCATATATAACATACAGCATTTTAATTATACTTATGTTGAATATTGCATCTCTAGTACTTACTTATAACTAGAAGTTTTTACTTTTGGCTACTGCATCTGATTCTGTTTCTCCCACACCCTGCTTTTGGTAACCATAAATCTGATCTCTTTTTCTTTTTTTTTTTTTATTTTTGAAATATAATTGACCTGCAGAATTGTGTTGGTTCCTGTTACACAACATGGTGATTTGGTATTTATGTACATTTCAAACTGACCAGCATGATAAGTCTAGGTACAATATGTAACAAAAGATTGACTATATTTCCCACACTGTACATTTCATACCCATGATTCACTTATTTCACAACTAGAAGTTTGTGCCTGTTAATCTTCCTTACCTATTTATTCACCATACACACCTCCTTTTTCACAAATACCTGTTTGTTCTTTGTATCTGTAATACCATTCATGTTTTGTTATATGTGTTCATTTATTTTCTGTTTTAGAGTCCACATAAAAGTGAGATCACGTTGTATTTGTTTTTCTCTGACTTATTCCACTTAGCATAGTACCTTGTAGACCCACTCATATTTTTGCAAATGGCCAAGTTTTTATAATGGTATATTAATGTTCCATTGACTATATGTATACACACACACACACACACACACATCTATGCACTCAATCACTTTAGTCATGTCTGACTATTTGCAACCTCATTGACTATAGCCTACCAGGCTCCGTTGTCCATGGAATTTTCCTGACAAGAGTATGGAGTGGATTGTCATGTCCTCCTCTAGGGATACACATCTATATGCATTTGTCATTGATGGACATGTAGGCTGCTTCCATATGTTGGTTATTGTAAAAATTGCTGCAGAGAACATTGGAATGTATATACATTTTTGAATTAGTGTTTTTGTTCTCCTCAGGTAAATACACAGATAAAATTGCTGGATCATGTGGCAGTTCTATTTTTAATTTTTTGAGGAACCTTAATACTGTTTTCCTTTGTGGCTATACCAATTTACAATCATACTGACATTGCATGAGGATTCCCTCCTCTCCATATTCTTGCTAGCAAGTTGTTTGTTGTTTTTTTTGTTAATAAACATTCTGATAGATGTGTAGTGCTATCTCAGTTGGTTTGATTTTCATTTCCTTGGTCATTAGTGATGTTGAGCATCTTTTCATTCATCTGCTGTCCATCTATAGGTCTTTGGAAAAATGTCTATTTAGGTCCTCTGTCCATTTCTTAATTAGGTTGTTTTTTTTTTTTTTTTGATGTTGAGTACATGATTTATTTGTACATTTTGGATATTAACTCCTTATCAGTCATATTATTTACAAGTATCTTCTTCCATTCAGTAGGCTTCCTTTTTGTTTGCTTGATAGTTTCCTTTGCTATGCAAAAGCTTTTTCTTTAGTTTGATGTCCTCCAAGTTGTTTATTTTTGGTTTTGTTTCTCTTTCCTGAGGAAGACATGTTCAAAAAATATTGCTAAGTTTGATTTCAAAGAGTTTACTGCTTATGTTTTCTTCTAGAAATTTTATGGTTTCAGGTCTTAATTATATAATCCATTTTTAGTTTATTTTTGTATATGGTGTGAGGAAGTAGTCCAGTTTGATTTTTGTGCATGTAATTATTTAGTTTTCACATCATGTTTTATTGATGAAATTATCTTTTTCCCACTGTATTGTCTTGCCTTCTTTATTGGAGATTAATTGACTATATGTGCATCAGTTTACTTCTGGGCTATGTTATTTTCCAATGATCTGTGTGTCTGTTGTACCAGTACCATAATGTTTTGATTATTGTAGGTTTGTACTTTTTACTTTGTACCAGGGAGCATGATATCAACAGCTTTGTAATTTTTTCTCAAGATTGCTTTGGCAGTTGGAGATCTTTTCCAGTGCCATACAAATTTTAGGGTTATTTGTTTTAGTTCTCTGAGGAATGTCATGGGTATTTTGATAGGAATATAGGAATTATATTATCTATAGGTATTACTTTGGGTAGTATGGAAATTATAATAATAATAATTATTTCAGTTTAAGGATAAAGGATATCTTCATGTCTTTTTTTAATATAAATTTATTTACTTTCATTGGAGGCTAATTACTTTACAATATTGTATTGGTTTTGCCATACATCAACATGAATCCACCATGGGTGTACACGTGTTCCCCATCCTGAACCCCACTCCCACCTCCCTCCCCATACCATCCCTCTGGGTCATCACAGTGCACCAGCCCCGAGCATCCTATATCCTGCATCAAACCTGGACTGGAGATTCGTTTCACATATGATAATATACATGTTTCAATGCCATTCTCCCAAATTATCCCACCCTCGCCCTCTCCCACAGAGTCCAAAAGACTGTTCTATACATCTGCGTCTCTTTTACTGTCTCGCATACAGGGTTATCATTACCATCTTTATAAATTCCATATATATGCATTAGTATACTGTATTGGTGTTTTTCTTTCTGGCTTACTTAACTCTGTATAATACGGTCCAGTATCATCCACCTCATTAGAACTGATTCAAATGTATTATTTTTAATGACTGAGTAATACTCCATTGTGTATATGTACCAAAGCTTTCTTATCCATTCATCTGCTGATGGGCATCTTAGGTTGCTTCCATGTATTGGCTATTATAAACAGTGCTGTGATGAACATTGGGGTACACATGTCTCTTTCATTTCTGGTTTCCTTGGTGTGTATGCCCAGCACTGGGATTGCTGGGTCATATGGCAGTTCTATTTCCACTTTTTTAAGGAATGTCCACACTGTTCTCCAGAGTGTCTGTACTATTTTGCATTCCCACCAACAGTGTAAGAGGGTGCTCTTTTCTCCACACTCTCTCCAGCATTTATTGCTTGTAGACTTTTGGATAGCAGCCATTCTGACTGGCGTGAAATGGTATCTCATTGTGGTTTTAATTTGCATTTCTTTGATAATGATATCTCTAATAGTTTTGCCAAGAGAATGCACTGGTCATAGCAAACACCCTCTTCCAACAACACAAGAGAAGACTACACATGGACTTCACCAGATGGTCAACACGGAAATCAGATTGATTATATTCTTTCCAGCCAAAGATGGAGAAGCTGTATACAGTCAGCAAAAACAAGACAGGGAGCTGACTGTGGCTCCAATCATGAGCTCCTTATTTCCAAATTCAGAATTAAATTGAAGAAAGTAGGGAAAACCACTAGACCATTCAGGTATGACCTAAATAAAATCCCTTATGATTATACAGTGGAAGTGAGAAATAGATTTAAAGGACTAGATCTGATAGATGAGTGCCTGATGAACTATGGACTGAGGTTCGTGACATTGTACAGGAGACAGGGATCAAGACCATCCCCATGGAAAAGAAATGCAAAAAAGCAAAATGGCTGTCTGAAGAGGCCTTACAAATAGCTGTGAAAAGAAGGGAACTGAAAAGCAAAGGAGAAAAGGAAAGATATAAACATCTGAATGCAGAGTTCCAAAGAATAGCAAGAATAGATAAGAAAGCCTTCCTCAGCGATCAATGCAAAGAAATAGAGGAAAACAACAGAATGGGAAACACTAGAGATCTCTTCAAGAAAATTAGATATACCAAGGGAAATTTCATGCAAAGATGGACTCCATAAAGGACAGAAATGGTATGGACCTAACAGAAGCAGAAGATATTAAGAAGAGGTGTCAAGAATACACAGAAGAACTGCACAAAAAATATCTTCACAACCAAGATAATCACGATGGTGCGATCACTCACCTAGAGCCAGACATCCTGGAATGTGAAGTCAAGTGGGCCTTAGAAAGCATCACTATGAACAAAGCTAGTGGAGGTGATGGAATTCCAGTTGAGCTATTTCAAATCCTGAAAGATGATGCTGTGAAAGTGCTGCACTCAATATGCCAGCAAATTTGGGAAACTCAGCAGTGGCCACAGGACTGGAAAACGTCAGTTTTCATTCCAATCCCAAAGAAAGGCAATGCCAAAGAATGCTCAAACTACCGCACAGTTGCACTCATGTCACACGCTAGTAAAGTAATGCTCAAAATTCTCCAAGCCAGGTTTCAGCAGTGTGTGAACCGTGAACTTCCAGATGTTCAAGCTGGATTTAGAAAAGGCAGAGGAACCAGAGATCAAATTGCCAACATCCGCTGTATCATGGAAAATGCCAGACGGTTCCAGAAAAACATCTATTTCTGCTTTATTGACTATGGCAAAGCCTTTGACTGTGTGGATCACAATAAACTGTGGAAAATTCTGAAAGAGATGGGAATACCAGACCACCTGACCTTCCTCTTGAGAAACCTATATGCAGGTCAGGAAGCAACAGATAGAACTGGGCATGGAACAACAGACTGGTTCCAAATAGGAAAAGAAGTACATCAAGGCTGTATATTGTCACCCTGCTTATTTAACTTATATGCAGAGTACATCACGAGGAAAGCTGGGCTGGAGGAAGCACAAGCTAGCATCAAGATTGCCAGGAGAAATAGCCATAACCTCACGTATGCAGATGACCACCACCCTTATGGCAGAAAGTGAAGAGGAACTAAAAAGTCTCTTGATGAAAGTGAAAGAGGAGAGTGAAAAAATTGGCTTAAAGCTCAACATTCAGAAAACTAAGATCATGGCATCTGGTCCCATCACTTCATGGGAAATAGATGGGGAAACAGTAGAAACAGTGTCAGACTTTATTTTTGGGGGGCTCCACAATCACTGCAGATGGTGACTGCAGCCATGAAATTAAAAGACGCTTACTCCTTGGAAGGAAAGTTATGACCAACCTATGTAGCATATTGAAAAGCAGAGACATTACTTTGCCAACAAAGGTCCATCTAGTCAAGGCTATGGTTTTTCCAGTGGTCATGTATGGATGTGAGAGTTGGACTGTGAAGAAGGCTGAGTGCAGAAGAATTGATGCTTTTGAACTGTGGTGTTGGAGAAGACTCTTGAGAGTCCCTTGGACTGCAAGGAAATCCAACCAGTCCATTCTAAAGGAGATCAGTCCTGGGTGTTCTTTGGAAGGAATGATGCTAAAGCTGAAACTCCAGTACTTTGGCCACCTCATGCCAAGGAGTTGACTCACTGGAAAAGACTCTGATGCTGGAAGGGATTGGGGGCAGGCAGAAAAGGGGACGAAAGAGGATGAGATGGCTGGATGGCATCACCAACTCGATGGATGTGAGTTTGAGTGAACTCTGAGTGATTGTGGTGGACAGGGAGGCCTGGCGTGCTGCAATTCATGGGGTCACAAAGAGTCGGACATGACTGAGTGACTGAACTGAACTGATAATGAGTGATGTTGAGCATCTTTTCATGTGTTTGTTGGCCATCTGTATGTTTTCTCTGGAATAATATATACTCTGAAAAGTATAAATCATTATTTCCTACATCAGTGTTTTATACTTTTCAGAGTATAGATCTTTCACCTCCCTGGTTAAGTTTATTCCTAGACATTTTATTCTTTTTAATGTGATTTTAAATTGGAATATTTTATTTCTTCTTCTTTCTAAATGATTATTATTATTAATGTATAGAAAAGCAGCAGATTTCTGTATATTAATCTTGGATGCTGCAACTTTACTAATAAACTTATTTGCTAGTTCTGGTAGCATTTATAAGTTTTCTCCATTTAATGTCATGTCATCTGCAAGTTGGAGAAGGCTATGGCACCCCACTCCAGTACTCTTGCCTGGAAAATCCCATGGACAGAGGAGCCTGGGGGGCTGCAGTCCATGGGGTCACTAAGAGTCGGACACGACTGAGTGACTTCACTTTCACTTTTCACTTTCACGCACTGGAGAAGGAAATGGCAGCCTACTCCAGTGTTCTTGCCTGGAGAATCCCAGGGACGGGGGACCCTGGTGGGCTGCCATCTGTGGGGTCACACAGAGTCGGACACGACTGAAGTGACTTAGCAGCAGCAGCAGCATCTGTAAGTAATGACAATTTTACTCCTCTTGCAATTTGGATGTTTTATTCCTTTTTTAAATTCAGATACAGTTGATTTACAATTTTAGATTAGATTTACGTGAACAGCAAAGGGACTCAGTTCTACATAAACATATACGTGTATTTATTCTTTATAAATTATTTTCCCATATAGGTTGTTACAAAATATTTAGTATAATTCATTGTGCTATAAAGTTGGTCCTTATGTTTATCTATTTTATAAATCAGTTCAGTTGAGTCACTCAGTCATATCTGACTCTTTGCATTCCCATGGACTGCAGAACCCCAGGCTTCCCTGTCCATCACCAATTCCCAGAGCTTGCTCAAACTCATATCCATCAAGTCAGTGATGCCATCCAACCACCTCATCCTCCGTCATCCCCTTCTCCTCCGGCCTTCAGTCTTCACCATCACCAGAGTGTTTTCCAATGAGTCAGTTTTTCACATCAAGCGGACAAAGTATTGGAGCTACAGCTTCAGCATCCATCCTTCCAATGAACATTCAGGACTGATTTCCCTTAGGATTGACTGGTTTGATCTCCTTGCAGTCCAAGGGACTCTCAAGAGTATTCTCCAACACCACAGTTCAAAAGCATCAATTCTTCGGTGCTCAGCTTTCTTTATGGTCCATCCCTCACATCCATACATGACTACTGGAAAAATCATATATATTTAGTAGTATATATATGTTACTCAAAAACTCACAGTTGGTCCCTCCCCCCAACCTTTCTCCTTTGGTAACCATGTTTGTTTTCTATGTTTGTGAGTCTATTTTGTAAATAAATTCATTTGTATTTTTTAGATTCCACACATAAATGATATGATATTTGTATTTTTCTGTCTGATTTACTTCACTTAGTATGATAATCTCTCATTCCATCTGTGTTACTGCAAATGGCATTATTTCATTCTTTTCCGTGGCTGAGTAGTATTTCATTATGTGTATATGTGTGTGTGTGTGTGTGTGTGTGTGTGTGTGTGTGTGTGTGTGTATCACAACATCCATATCCATGCATCTGTCAATGGACCTTTAGGTTATTCCCATGTCTTGGCTATTACATTAAATAATGCTGTAGTGAACACTGAGGTGAATGTATCTTTTCAAATTAGGTTTTCTCCTGATATATGCCCACTAGTGGGATTGCTGGATAATATGGCAATACTAATTGTTAGTTTTTATGAGAATCCTCCATACTGTTCTCCATTACGGCTGCATCAGTTTACATTCCCAACAACAGTGTAGGATGGTTTCCTTTACTCCACACCCTCTCCAGCATTTATTATTCGTAGACTTTTTGTTGACCGTTCTGACTGGTGTCAGGTGATACCTCATTATAGTTTTGATGTTTATTTCCTCTGATACTTAGCAATATTGATCATCTTTTCATGTGCCTGTTGGACATCTGAATGTCTCCTTTGGAGAAATGTCTCTATAGATATTCCACCCATTTACTGATTGCATTGTTTGCATTTTTGATATTTAGCTGTTTGTTTATTTCAGAGAGTAATCCCATGCCAGTCACATCATTTGCAGATATTTTCTTCTCAGTCCATAGTTTGTCTTCTTGTTTTGTTTATGTCTTCCTTTGCTGTACAAAAGCTTTTAAGTTTCATTAGGTCCCATTTGTTTATTTTTGGTTTTATTTCCATTACTCTAGTAGATAGATCCAAAAAAAATTGCTGCAATTTATGTAAAAGAGTGTTCTGCCTGTTTTCCTCAAAGAGTTTTATGGTATCCAGTCTTACGTTTAGATCTTTCATCCATTTTGAGTTTATTTTTATATATATTGTTTGAAAATGTCCTAATTTTGTTATTTTACATGAAAAGAATATCGTTGTCCTTTTTTCCCAGCACCACTTATTAAAGAGACTGTCTTTTCTCCATTCTATACTCTTGCTTCCCTTGTCATGATTAATTAACCATAGATGTGCATGTTTATTCCCAGGCTATCTTATTCCATTGATCTATTATTGGATTGGCCAAAAAGTTCCTTCATTTTTAAAGTAAAAATAAAAGATATATTTTTCATTTTCACCAAGAACTTTATTGAACAACATATTCATTGCTTTGTTCCACTGCTGCTGCTGCTACGTCGCTTCAGTCGTGTCTGACTCTGTGAGACCCCATAGACAGCAGCCCACCAGGCACCCCCATCCCTGGGATTCTCCAGGCAAGAACACTGGAGTAGGTTGCCATTTCCTTCTCCAATGCAGGAAAGTGAAAAGTGAAAGTGAAGTCGCTCAGTCGTGTCTGACTTTTCATGACCCCATGGACTGCAGCCCACCAGGCTCCTCCGTCCATGGGATTTTCCAGACAAGAGTACTGGAGTGGGGTGCCATTGCCTTCTCTGGCATGAATCAGAACTTCCCAGACAAACTATAATGGGTTTTGCCTGGTCATCAAAGAAGCATGCATCTTTCATTATCCTAATGGAAGATTATATGTTTTCTGTTGATTGATTACAGGTGATTTTCATTTGGCTTCATTGGAAACAGTACTTATTGGAATTAATTATTTGGTTTTCTGGAAGGAGCTCATAATAGAGGACTCCCTTCATCACCTTCTTTGGATGAAAGTGGGCCTTTGGTATGGTTGGTGGTGGGTCATTTCACTTGCCCCGCAGTCTCCTGTTCTACTTTATTGTAAAGTATCCACTTTTCATCACCTGTCACAATTTATTTTTAAAATGCAACATTTTCATTATGTTTCAGTAGGGAATCACATGTGGAAATAAGGCCAAGAAGGGTCTCTTTTTTTTGTATTTATTTAACTTATGTGGAACCCAAACGTCAGGCAATTAATATAACCAAGCTTGTACAAGTGATTTTCAACACTTATTGGATATTTTGAGTGTGTTGGCTCTCTCACATGTGGTATAATGTTGCTCGTTGTCAATTAATGTCTCAGTTTGTTTGATATCAACTTAAACTGGTCTACCTGACTGTGGGGCATCGTCCAGCAAGAAACCTCCAGCACAGAACTTCACATGCCACTTTGGATGTGTTCAATCACATTACCATCTCTATACACTGCACCAATCTTTTTTTTTTTTTGAGTTTCTGTTGCATTTTTACCATTCTTTAAAGTGTAAAGCCTAATATGCCAAAAATATTTTTTTTCTTTCTCTCCTCTTCAATATTAAAATGGCTATAAAAAAATTCACCAAATTTTTTAAAGCTTGGTAATATGAAAGCTTGTGCAATACAATCTAATAAAATTGTTTCAAGTGAAGTTAAAAACAACTAAGTACAACTAGAATCATCTTACGGAAAAATCCCAAGGAACTTTTTGGCAAACCCAGTATATGTCCATTTCTGTGCCCATACCATAGTTTTTTGAAGATTATAGCATTGTAGTATAGCCTGAAGTCAGGACATGTTATTGCTTCAGATCCGTTAAGATGGTTTGAGCTGTTCGGGGTCTTTTGTGTTTTCATACAAATTTAAAAATTTTTTGTTCTAGTTCTGTGAAAAATGCCATTGGTAATTTGATATGGATTGCATTGACTCTACAGATTGCCTTGGGTAGTATAGTCATTTTCAAAGTATTGATTCATTCTAAGAACGTTGTATATCCTTCCATCCGTTTGTGTCATCTTCCATTTCTTTCAACAATTTCTTATAGTTATTGGAGTACAGGTTTTTGCCTCCTTAGGTAGGTTTACTCCTAGATATTTTATTATTTTTCATGTGATGGCCAATGAGATTATTTCCTTGATTTCTCTTTCTGATATTCTGTTGTTATTATATAGGAATGCAAGAGATTTCTTTATATTAATTTTATATTATACAGCTTTACCAAATTCATTGATGAGATCTAGTTATTTTCTGGTAGCCTCTTTAGGATTTTTAAAAATATTTATTTATGGCTCTGCTGGGTCTTCATTGTTGCATGCAGGCTTTCTCTAGTTGCAGTGAGTGGGGGCTACTCTCTAGTTGTGGTGCATGGGCTTCTCTTTGCAGTGGCTTTTGTTGCTGCAGAGCAGAGGCTTTAGAATGTATAAGCTCGGTAGTTGTGGCACGTTGATTAAGTTGCTCTGTGGCATGTCGAATTGTCCCAGAGCAAAGATCAAACCTGTGTCCCATGCATTGGCAAGCAGATTCTCAACCACTGGACCACCAGCGAAGTTCCTAGGAAGTTCCCTGTGCTGTATAGAACCTTGTTTTTCCATTTTGTTTACAGTAGTTTGCATTTGTTAATCCCAAACTCCCAATCCTTCCCTCCCCTGCCCCACCTACTTTGGAAACCAGAAGTCTCTATATTTGTGAGTCGTATCTTTTTCGTGGGTATGTTAATTTCTTTTGTTATTTTAGATTCCACATGTAAGTGATATCATGTGATGTTTATCTTTCTCTTTAGTTCACTCAGCATGATAATCTCTAGGACCATCCATGTTGCTGCAGTTGGCATATTTCATTCTTTTTATGGCTGAGTAATATTTTGCTGTGTATATATACCACTATTTCTTTACCCATTCACCTATTGATGGACACTTAGGTTGCTTCCCTGTCTTGGATATTTTAAATAGTGCTATTATGAACATAGAAGTGAATGTATCTTTTTGAGTTATACTTTTGTTTGGGTATTTGCCCAGGATTGCTGAATCATATGGCACCCCTATTTTTAGTTTTCTGAGTACCTTTGTACTGTTTTCCATCATGGCTACACCAATTTAAATTCTCATTAGCAGCATAAGGGTTCTCTTTTTTCCACACCCTCTCT
This sequence comes from Bos indicus, assembly GCF_029378745.1. Taxonomy (NCBI): domain Eukaryota; kingdom Metazoa; phylum Chordata; class Mammalia; order Artiodactyla; family Bovidae; genus Bos; species Bos indicus. The sequence goes on from NC_091789.1 coordinate 74,494,002, forward strand.
AGGATTTATTATTTTTAGACTTTTAAATTCCAACTGGTTTGAGGTGACACCTCATTATAGTTTTGATTTGCATTTATCTAATAATTAGTGATGGTGAGCATCTTTTTTGTGCCTTTTGGCCATCTTCATATCTTCTTTGGAGAAATTTCTATTTAAGCAGGAGTGCCCAACCTCCAGACCTCGGACTGGTACCTCCTGTCAGATCATCTGCAGCATTAGATTAGAAATAAAGCACCAAAAAATGTAATGCACTTAAATCATCCCCAAACCATCCTTCCCACCCCTCGTCTGTAGAAAAATTGTCTTCCATGAAATCAATCCCTGGTGCCAAAAATGTTGTGAACCACTGTATTTAGGTGTTCTTCCCATTTTCCATTTGAGTTATTTGTTTTGTTACTAAATTGTAGGAGCTGTTTGTATATTTTAGAAATTAAAGCCTTTTGGGCCACATCATATGCAAATATTTTCTTCCAGTCCATAGGTTGTCTTTTATTTATTTTTAATTTTTTTAGGGTTTCCTTTGCTATGTAAAAGGTTATAAGTTTGTTTAGGTCATATGCATGTAATTTTGCTTTTATTTCTGTTGCCTTGGGAGACTGACCTATGAAAACACTGGTACAATTTATGCCATAGAATGTTTTGCCTATGTTCTCATCAAGGAGTTTTATGGTGTTTTGTCTTATATTTATTCTTTAAGCCATTTTGAGTTTATATATGTGTATGGTGTGAGGGTGTGTTCTAACTTCATTGATTTATGTGCGACTGTCTAGCTTTCCCAACATCACTTGCTGTGGAGACTGTCTTTGCCCCACTGTATATTCTTAACTCTTTGGTCAAAGATTAATTTTCCATAGGTATATGGATTGGTTTCTGTGCTTTCTGTTCTGTCCTACTGATCTGTATGTCTGTTTTTGTGCCAGTACCATGATATTTTGATTACTGTAGCTTTGTAGTATTGTCTGAAGTCTGAGAAGGTTGATTATGCCTCCTGCTTTGTTCTTTTTCCTCAGGATTGCTTTGGCAATTCTGGATCTTTTATGATTCCATATTAATTTTAGTAGTATCATTTGTTCTAGTTCTTTGAAAAATACCATGGACATTTTGTTGGGAGTTTTTAAATGTCTCTTCCAGTGGCCCCCAGTAAGGGAGAACTCCTAAATGGAGATGCTGGGAATTGAACCTGGGGCCTTGTGTATGCTAAGCATGTGCTCTACCACTGAGCTACACCCCTGCTGCCATCATTTGTTCTAGTTCTTTGAAAAATATCACTGCTATTTTGTTGAGAGTTTTTAAATAACAGATTCTACACATGTAATTGATATCTTCATATTTTCTATTTCTTCCTTTTCTTCCTGGTTCAGTCTCAGAAGGTTGTACCTTTCTAAGAATTTGTTCATTTCTACCTTTTCTAATCCTTCTAAATGGGTAGATTGTTTGCCATTTTTATTGCTTGCTTTTCTACACGTGGATCACTATACACTTCCCTCTACTAACTGCTGTCCTTATAGCCCGTAGATTATGAATTGTTGATTGTGTTTTTGTTTTCCTTTGTCTCTAGTTATGTTTTTACTCCCTCAATGATCTCTTGGTTGTTTAGTGCATGTTGTTTAGACTCCACATGGGTTTTTTTTTTTTATAGTTGTTTTCGTGTGTGTATACTAAGTCGTTTAAGTTGTGTCCAACTCTTTGTGACCCCATGGACTCTAGCCTGTTCTTAAAGACTTTTTACATTTTCAAGGCCCTCAGAGGCTAATGGCACTAGTTATTTTACATTTCTAATTTTGTTTTCAAAAGATTCATCAATAGTACAGTTTTTGCACTTATTAGAACTTAGGTCTTTTTTTTTTAATTTTGAAGTTTTAATTATTTTTAATTTAAATAATTGCTTTACAATATTGTGTTGGTTTCTGCCATAAATCGACATGAATCAGCCATAGATATACATATGTCCTCTCTCTCTTGAACCTCCATTCCACCCCTCTAGGTTATCACAGCATGCCAATTTGAGCTCCCTGAGTCATACAGCAAATTCCCACTGGCTATTTATTTTACGTATCATAATGTATATGTTTCCCTGCTACTCTCTCCATTTGTCCCACCCTCTCCTTCCCTGCTCTGTGTCAACAAATCTGTTCTATAAGTCTGCATCTCCATTGCTGCTTTTCAAATATGTTCATCAGTACCATCTTTCTAAATTCCATATATATGCATTAGTATACAAAATTTTACTCTTTCCGGCTTACTTAACTTTGTATAAGAGGCTCTAGTTTCGTCTGCCTCATTAAAACTGACTCAAATGCATTCCTTTTTATGGCTGAGTAGTATTTCTTTGTGTATATATGATACAGCTTCTTTACCATTCATCTGTTGATGGACATCTGGGTTGCTTCCATGTCCTAGCTATTGCAAATAGTGCTGCAATGAACAGTGGGGTACATGTGCCTTTTTCATTTATGGTTTTCTCAGGGTATATGCCTAGTAGTAAGATTGTTGGGTCAGGTGATGGTTTTATTCCTAGTTTTTTAAGGAATCTCCATACTGTCCTTTCTAGCAGCTGTATCAGTTTACACTCCCACCAACAATGCAAGAGGGTTCTCTTTTCTCCATACTCTTTCCAGCATTTATTGTTTGTAGATTTTTTGATGATGGCCATTTTGACTGGTCTGAGGTGATACCTCATTGTAGTTTTAATTTGCATTTCTCTAATAATGAGAGTTGTTAAGGATCATTTCATGTCTTTATTAGCCATCTTTATGTCTTCTTTGGAAAAATGTCTGTATACATATTTTGCCCACTTTTTAATTGGGTTTCTTGTTTTTCTGGTATTGAACTGCATGAGCTGCTTGTATATTTTGAAAACTAATCCTCTGTCAGTTGTTTCATTTACAATTATTTTCTCCCATTTTGAGGGTTTTCTTTTTCACTTTGTTTAGTTTCTTTTGCTGTGCTGAAGCTTTTAAGGTTAATTCAGTTCCACTTGTTTATTTTTGTTGTCATTTTCATTACTCTAGGAGGTAGATCATAGAAGATCGTGCTGTGATGTATGTCACAGCCTATTCTACCTTAAAGAATGTCCTCCTTTAGGAGTGTCTGATAGGCTGGTCTTACATTTAGGTCTTTAATCCATTTTCAGTTTGTCTTTGTGTATCTTCTTAGGAAGGATTCTGATATCATTCTTTTGATATTTTGATATCATTCATATCACATGGTTGTCCAGTTTACCCAGCAACACGTATTGAAGAGATCTTACCTTATCCATTGTATATTCTTGCTCCCTTGTCAAAAATAAGTTGTCTGTAGGTGCATGGGTTTATGTCCTGGTGTTCTGTCTTGTTCCACTGGTCGTTATTTCTGTTTTTGTGCCAGTACCATACTGTCTTGATGACTGTAACTTTGTAGTATAGTCTGAAATAAGGAAAGTTGATTCCTCCAGCTCCATTCTTCTTTCTTAAGATTCCTTTGGCTATTCGGGGTCTTTGTGTTTCCATACAAATTGTGAAATATTTTCATCTAGGTCTGTGAAAAATGCTGTTGGTAGTTTGGTAGGGATTGCATTGAATCTGTAGATTGCATGGGGTAGTATTGTCATTTCCACAACATTTATTCTTCCAATCCAGGAACATGGAATATCTCTCCATCTGTTTATGTCATCTTTGATTTCTTTCATCAATGTCTTGTAATAATCTGTGTAGAGCTCTTTTGCCTCATTAGGTAGGTTTATTACTAGGTATTTTATTGTTTTTGTTGCAGTGGTAAATGGAATTGATTCCTTAATTTCCTTTCTCACTTTTTGTGCATAGGTATACAAGTGATTTCTATGTATTGCTTTTGTATCCTGTGGCTTTACTAAATTCACTGATTAGTTCTAGTAATTTTCTGGTAGTATCTTTAGGTTTTTCTATGTATAGTATCATATCATCTGCAAACAGGGAGAGTTCTACATCTTCTTTTCCAATCTGGATTCCTTTTATTTTTTATTATTTTCTGATTGCCTTAGTGAGGACTTCTAAAACTTGGTTATTAATAGTGGAGAGTGGCACCCTTTTCTTTTTCCTGATATTAGAGGAAATGGTTTGAGTTTTCACCATTGGAAATAATGTTTGCTGTGGGTTTATCATATATAACCTTTATTATGTTGAGGTAGGTTACTTCTGTGCCCATTTTTGAAGAGTTTTTAATCATAAATGAGTGCTGAAATTTCTTGAAAACTTTTTCTGTGTCTTTTGGGATACTACTATGGCCTTTATCTTTCAGTTTGTTAATATGATGTATCACATTGATTGATTTGTATTTGAAGAATCCTTGAATCCCTGGGATAAACCTGATTTAATCATAGTGTAAGATCTTTATAATGTGTTATTGAATTCTGTTTGCTAGAATTTTGTTGAGCTCTTTTGCATCTATGTTAATCAGTGATATTGGCCTGTAATTTTATTTTTATGTGATTTCTCTGTCTGATTTTGGTACCAGGGTGATGGTGGCCTTGGAGAATGAGTTTGGAAGTGTGCCTTCCTCTGGAATTTTTTGGAAGTGTTTCAGAACAGGTGATAGCGCTTCTTTAATGCTTGATAGAAATCACCTGTGAAGCAATCTGGCCCTGGGCTTTTCTTTTGGGGAAGATTTATTTATCACAGTTTCACTTTCAGTGCTTGTGATTGGCTTATTCATAGTTTCTATTTCTTCCCAGTTCAGTCTTAGAAAGTTGAACTTTTCTAAGAATCTTTTCATTTCTTCCAGGTTGTCCATGTTATTAGCATATATTTGCTTGTAATAATTTCTTATGATCATTTATATGACTGCGTTGTCTCATTAACCTCTTTTTTGTCTCTAATTTTGTTGACTTGATTGTTCTCCCTTTTTACTTGATGAGTCTAGCTAATGGTTTGTCATTTTATGCTTTTGATTTTGATTCCTGGGTCCTTACTGCCAAATTCAGACTTAAATTGAAGAAAGTAAGGAAAACCACTAAACCATTCCAGTATGACCTAAATCAAATCCATTACAGTTATACACTGGAAGTGAAATATAGATTCAAGGGATTAGATCTGATAGAGTGCCTGAAGAACTATGGATGGAGGTTCCTGACATTGTAAAAGGAGGCAGATATCAAGACCATCCCCAAGAAAAAGAAATGCAAAAAGGCAAAATAGTTGTCTGAGGAGGCCTTACAAATAGCTGTGAAAATAAGAGAAGCAAAGGAGAGAAAGGAAAGATATACCCACTTGAATGCAGAGTTCCAAAGAATAGCAAGGAGAGATAAGAAAGGTTTCCTCAGTGATCAGTGTAAAGAAATAGAGGAAAACAATAGAATGGGAAAGACTAGAGATCTCTTCAAGAAAATCAGAGATACCAAGGGAACATTTCATGCAAAGATAGGCACAATAAAGGGCAGAAATGGTATCGGCCTAACAGAAGCAGAAGATATTAAGAAGAGCTGGCAAGAATACACAGAAGAACTATACAAAAAAGATGATCATGACCCAGATAATCACGATGGTATGATCACTCACCTAGAGCCAGATCCTGGAAAACGAAGTCAAGTGGGCCTTACGAAGCATCACTACAAACAAAGCTAGTAGAGGTGATGGAATTTCTGTTGAGCTATTTCAAATCCTAAAAGATGATGCTGTTAAAGTGCTAAACTCAGTATGCCAGCAAATTTGGAAAACTCAGCAGTGGCCACAAGACTGGAAAAGGTCCGTTTTCATTCCAGTCCCAAAGAAGGGAAATGCCAAAGAATGCTCAAACTACTGCACAATTGCACTCATCTCACACGCTAGCAAAGTAATGCTCAAAATTCTCCAAGCCAGGCTTCAACAGTACATGAACCATGAAATTCCAGATGTTCAAGCTGGATTTAGAAAAGGCAGAGGAACCAGAGATCAAATTGCCAACATCTGCTGGATCATCGAAAAAGCAAGAGAGTTCCAGAAAAACATCTATTTCTGCTTTATTGACTATGCCAAAGCCTTTGACTGTGTGGATCACCACAAACTGGAAAATTCTTCAAGAGATGGGAATACCAGACCACCTGACTTGCATCTTGAGAAATCTGTATGCAGGTCAGGAAGCAACAGTTAGAACTGGACATGAAACAACAGACTGGTTCCATATTGGGAAAAGAGTATGTCAAGGCTGTGCTTTTTTAACTTATATGCAGAGTACATCATGAAAAACACTGGGCAGCATGAAGCACACCCTGGAATCAAGATTGCCAGGAGAAATATCAGTAACCTCAGATATGCAGATAACACCACCCTTATGGCAGAAAGCGAAGAACTAAAGAGTCTCTTGATGAAAGTGAAAGAAGAGAGTGAAGAAGTTATCTTTTTTAAGCCAACATTCAGAAAACTAAGATGATGGCATTTCATCCCATCACTTCATGGCAAATAGATGGGGAAACAATGGAAACAGTGACAGACTTTATTTTTGGGTGGCCAAAATCACTGCAGATGGTGACTACAGCCATGAAAGTAAAAGACACTTGCTCCTTGGAAAAAAAAATTATGACCAACCTAAAGAGCATAGCAGAGACATTACTTTGCCAACGAAGGTCTGTGTAGTCAAAGCTATGGTTTGGTCTGTGTAGTCAAAGCTATGGTTTTTCCAGTAGTCATGTATGGATGTGAGAGTTGGATTATAAAGAAAGCTGGGCACTGAAGAATTGATGCTTTTGAACTGTGGTGTTGGAGAAGACTTTAGAATTCATTGGACTGCAAGGAGATCCAACCAGTCCATCCTAAAGGAAATCAGTCATGAATATTCATTGGAAGGACTGATGCTGAAGCTCAAACTCCAATACTTTGGCCACCTGATGTGAAGAACTGACTCATTTGAAAAGACCCTGATGCTGGGAAAGATTGAAGGCAAGAGGAGAAGGGGACGACAGAGAATGAGATGGTTTTATGGCATCACCAACTCAATGGACATGAGTTTGAGTAAACTCCAGGAGTCAGTGATGGACAGGGAGGCCTGGGTGCTGCACTCCAAGGGGTCACAAAGAGTCGGACATGATGGAGCGGCTAAACTGAACTGAACTGATAGATTTTGAATCCTCATGTTTTCATTGTAATTTATTTCTAAGAAGTTTGTGATTTCCCTTTTAAATTTCTTCAGTAGCCTGTTCACTGTTATAAATTAAAAAAAAAAAAAAAGTATTGCTTAACCTCGTGTGTCCTTTTTTTTTTTTCAGTGTTTTTTTTTTTTTTCCCTGTAATATTTTGTGTCATAGCATTGTGTTCTAAAAAGATGCTTCATATAATTTCAATTTTCTTAAATCTGCTGATGCTTGACTTGTGATACAAAATGTGATCTATCCTGGAGAATGTTCCAGGTATACTTGAAAAAAGAGTATATTCTTTTCATTTGAATGTAATGTCCTAAAGAAATTAGTAAGTCTATCTGGTCTAATGTGTCATTTAAAGCTTGTGTTCCTTTGTTACTTTTCTGTTTTGGTGATCTGTCAAATGGTTTAAGTGGGTTGTTAAAGTCCCACTATAATACTAGGCTATTATTGTGGTACTGTCAATCTCCCCTTTTATGTCTATTAGTGTTTTCCTTATGTGTTGATGAGTGTATGCTCCTGTGTTGGGTGCATAAATATTTGCACTTGTTACATCTTCTTGGATTGATATCTTGATCATTATGAAGTGTCCTTCCTTATCTCTTATATTCTTTATTTTAAAGTCTATTGTGTCTGATATAAGAATTTCCACTTCAATTTTCTTTTCATTTCCATTTGCATGGACTATCTGTTTCCATCCTCTCACTTTCAGTCTGTATGTGTCTCTAGGTCTGAAATGGGTCTCTTGTAGACAGCATATATATGGGTCTTTTTTATATCCATTCAGCCAGTCTGTGTCTTTTGGTTTGAGTATTTAATCCATTTACGTTTAAAGTAATTACTGATATGTATGTTTCTCTTGGCTATTTCTTAATTGATTTTGGTTTGTTTTTGCATATCTTTTCCTTCTCTTGTGTTTCCTGCTTATAGAAGTCCCTTTCACATTTGTTGTAAAGCTGATTGGTGGTGCTAATTTCTCTTAACCCTTACTTGTCTGTAAAACTGTTGGTGTTTCCATGAATTTTTAATTAGATCTTTGCTGGATAATCTTGCTTGTTGATTCTTCCGTTTCAGTACTTTAAGCCCCATGAGGGGCTTCCCTCGTGGCTCAGCTTGTAAAGAATCCGCCTACAATGCAGGAGACCTGGTTTAGATCCATGGGTTGGGAAGATCCCCTGGAGAAGGGAAAGGCTATCCACTCCAGTATTCTAGCCTGGAGAATACCATGAACTGTATAGTCCATGGGGTCACAAAGACTCGGACAGGACTGAGTGACTTTCACTTTAAGTATATCCTGCCATTTCCTTCTGGCCTCGAGAGTTTCTGCTGAAAGATCAGCTGTTAATCGTTTGGGGTTTCCCTTGCATGTTGCTTGTTGCATTCCCCTTCCTGCCTTTAGTATTATTTCTTTGTTAGTTTGATTAGTATGTGTCTCAACATGTTTTTCCTTGTATTTATCCTGTATGGGACTCTGTATTTCTTGGATTTGATTGACCATTTCTTCCTTTCTTATGTTAGGGAAGTTTTTGACTATAATCTCCAGAAATTTTTTCTGACCCTTTCTTTTTCCCTTCTTCTTCTGAGACCTCTATAATTCGAATGTTGGTCCATTTAATATTGTCACAGAAGTCTCTGAAACTATCCTCAATTCTTTTGATTCTTTCGTTCTTTTACCTTTATTCTTCTGTTCAGCATAGTTACTTCCACAATTCTGTCTTCCAGCTCACTTATCCATTCTTCTGTCTCAGTTATTCTGCTGTTGATCCTTCTAGAGTAGTTTTGATTTCAGTAATTTTATTGTCCCTCTCTGTTTGTTTATTCTTTATTTCTTCTAGGTCCTTGTTAAAGTGTGTTAATTGTTTTTTGCATTTTCTCCATTCTGTTTTCAGGGTTCTGGAACATCTTTACTATCATCACTCTGGATTGTTTTTCAGGTAGTTTGCCTGTTTCCTCTGTTTATTTGGTCTTGTGAGTTTTTCCCTTATTCCTTCAGTTTTCTCTGTCTTTTCATTTTTATTTCTAACTTCTTCTGAGTTCTCCTTTTCCCAAATTTTAGGGTCATATTCCTTCTTCTTTTGGGTCTCTGCTTTCAGTGGGTGACATTGGTCCAGTAGTTTGGGTAGGTTTTGTGTTGGGAGGGACTTGTGCCTGCATTCTGGTGGGCGGAGATGTGCTTTTTTTTTTTTTTTTTTTCCCTCTCATGAGCAAGGCTGTGTGAGGGGCTATGTTTTGGGGGTTTTGTGGGAAGCCTGTCTGCTGATGATTGAGTTTGTATTTTTGTCTTCCTTGTTTGCATGAGGCATCCTGCTCTGCGTACTTCCAGCATTTGGGTGATGCCGAGTCTTATCAGGTGGAGGCCTTCATAGGAGTTCTCACTTATTAATACTCCCTGGCATCAGGAGTTCTCTGGTAGTCTAGTGTAGTGGACAGCACTCCCTCTCCAAAGGCTCAGGCTTGATCTCTGGCTAGGGAACCAAAATTTCATAATCTGTTTGTTATGGCATTAAAGGGGATTAAAACAAACACACAAAAACAAGAAACAGAAGACAAACCCCAGACAAATGGTAAATACAAAATCAGACAAATAATAACAAAAACAAAGGAAAACATACACATGTACACACACACACACCAAACCAAAACAGTCCAAAGAAAAAGTACAAGAGAGTGACCTGCCGAGCAAAGGAAACCAAAAATGTTATTGATCAATTAAAAATAAAACTAAAATGCAAACCAGAAAACAAAACCAAAGCAGAGTGCCAACTAGGGAATAAAGCAAACAAAACAAACTAACAAATGTGGTGAAATAAAGAATTAAAAGGAAGAAAAGAAAACAGTAGAAAAGCTGTGTTAAATAGAAGTGTATAAAAAGATTTATATATATATATATATATATATATATAAGAATAACTACATCAACAATAAGAAAAGCAAACAAAAACAACAAGAACAAAAAATTTTAAAAGAATAAAAAAAGTCCACAGAAGTGCAAAAAGCCACATAGCAGTAGAAGTATATAAAGGAAACCAGAAGGGAAAGAGACACATGTACCCCAATGTTCATTGCAGCACTGTTTATAATAGCCAGGACATGGAAGCAACCTAGATGCCCATCAGCAGATGAATGGATAAGAAAGCTGTGGTACATATACACAATGGAGTATTACTCAGCCATTAAAAAGAATACATTTGAATCAGTTCTAATGAGATGGATGAAACTGGAACCTATTATACAGAGTGAAGTAAGCCAGAAAGAAAAACACCAATACAGTATACTAACACATATATATGGAATTTAGAAAGATGGTAACAATAACCCTGTGTACGAGACTGCAAAAGAGACACTGATGTATAGATCAGTCTTATGGACTCTGTGGGAGAGGGAGAGGGTGGGGAGATTTGGGAGAATAGCATTGAAACATGTATAATATCATGTATGAAACGAGTCGCCAGTCCAGGTTCGATGCACGGTACTGGGTGCTTGGGGCTGGTGCACTGGGACGACCCAGAGGAGGGTAGGGGAGGGAGGAGGGAGGAGGGTTCAGGATGGGGAACACGGGTATACCTGTGGCGGATTCATTTTGATATTTGGCAAAACTAATACAATATTGTAAAGTTTAAAAATAAAATAAAATTAAAAAAAAAAGATTACTGCACGTAGAGAATATGTGAGGTTACAATCAAATAAACAAGTTACATGGAAAAAAAAATGTGTGATTGAAAAAAGTTTTCAAAAGCTTGAATAGAATTAATAGTAAAAATAAAATCAACAGCCACAGCAAAAGATAAGAAAAAAGAAAAAATCCAGAACCAACTATAGAACAAATCAAAATATAAGAAGAAGAATAAATATTTTTCACAGCTGACTGTCCTTTCCCTCACTGTGAGTCGAAGTTCACCTCCTCATCCCTAGAGTATCCTCTGATAATGAGCTGCTCTCTGGGCCTGCTGTGGGGACAGCTCAGACTCTAATCTGGACCTACCACTGTATGTTATTGCCTCCAGTGTCCACAGCTGCCAGAGCTAGTGGTTTTCTTCTGTGGGAACTCACATTGCCCTAGTTGATTGTGTGAATTTCATCTGTAGTTTGTACAGCTGGTGGGAAGGTTTTTGATCCTCTTCCTTAGCCATACTGCCCCCAGGGTTCAATGTGGTTTTATCCCCACCTCTGCATGTGAGTCATCCACAGGAGCTTGTTCCTGAGGCTGCCTTGGAGGACTTACTTGCCTAGTGAGGACCAGATGTGGAGGTGGTGCTGCACTTGGATCACAGGGACCCTGTTAGTGCCAAGTATGCAGGAACACTGGCAGCCTGAGGTTCTGCAGCTGTGGCAATATTAGAGTCTTTTTCTAGCCTCTGGCAGCTGACATTCCAAGGGCCTCCCTGGTTGGTCCTTCTCTGTTGCTTGGTGCAGCAGACTCTCAAGGATCTCCTGGGTTGGGATCTTTATTGCTCAGTTTGTCAAGTACTTAAAGGGCCACCCTCTCTGGGGTCTTTGTTGGTCAGCTGCCAGAACTGGCATATGAGGGAAGAGAGGCTACATTGATGGCTCCACTGTCTGCACATTACTCAGCAGTATCACTTTGCCTCCATGGCTGCCCAGCTTTCCTCCAAAGGCATTCCCCACTATGATCCCCTCCTTTACTTCCCCTCAGGCCTTCTCACCACAATCAACAGCAGTCTTTGCCCTGGGATTGGTTTCCAGTCCATATGCCCCAGTTCCCCGCTACCATGTGTTCCAGGGGAGTTGGGTCCCTGTCCAGGGAATCTAGTGTTGCAACAAGGATTGTCTGTGTGGTTCTCACTCCATTCAGACTGTCGTAGATCAGCTGTTGCACTCTCCCACAGCCTCAAATGCTTTTCCTCTGTCCCAAACAATTGCCCTGATGTGGGGATCTGACCCCTGCTTCAGTTCCTTCACCCCCTGGATACGGGTCCAGTCCTGCTCACTCTCCTCTTTTTCCCTTCCTTCCTTCATCCTGCCGAGATTTGTGTGGACCTGTGTATTCCTTTCTAGTGGTGAGGGACTCCTGCCTGCTCTCACCTGGTGTTCTGTGAGATCTTCTGCATCTGAAGGTGTGTTCCTGATGCATCTGTGGAGAGAGATGTACTCCACATCCGCCTGCTCCTCTGCCATCTTTCTGGAATTTCCAGCTTTCTTTTGTTCCCAATTGGATAAAATAACTTTTTTTTAATCCCTTCACATTAAGTTTTTGTCAGTGTTTACATCTGAAGTGAGTCTTTTAGAGATGGATCTCGTTTTTTAGTCATTCAGCCCCTTGCTATGTCTTTTGATTGCAACACTTACATTTTAAATAATTATCAGTAGGTATGTACTCACTGTTCTCTTGTCAATTTTTTTCTGGTTGTTTTTGTCCTTTTATCTTCATCTTTTGCTCTCTTCCCTTGTGATTTGATGACTATAATTAGTGTTATATTTGGATTCCTTTCTATTTCTATCTCTGTCTCTCACTGTGTATGTGTTTGTGTCATTTATTACACGTTTTTGCTTTCTTACCATGATATTTATATTTTACAATATATATGATTGTTTTCAGTTGATGATCTCTTAAGTTTGAACTCATCTAAAAACCCTGCATTTTTACTCCTCTTACATTTAATGTTTTTAAACATCATATTTTGCATGCGTTTTTTATTTCTTAATTAGTTTATGTGCGTATTTTACCACTTTTATCTTTTAACCTTCCTTGTAGTTTTATAAGTGATTAATCTTTACGTTTTCATTTACTGGTGAGATTGTACCTTCTGTGATTATTATATTTCTAGTTTGGGTCTTATCTTTTCTACTTAGAGAAATCCCTTTAGCATTTCTTGGAGAGCTGTCTAGTGGTACTGAATTCTTTTAGTGCTTGCTTCTATGTAAAACATTCTCTCCAGTTCAGATCTGAAGATAGCCTTGCTAGGTATAGTAGTCTTGGTTGTGTGTTTTGTCCTTTCATCACTTTAAATATATTGTGTCACTCCTGGTTTGCAGGGTCTGCTGAAAAGTCAACTGAAAGTCTTACACGAATTCGCTTGTGTATATCTAGTTGCTTTTCTCTTGCCACTTTTAAGATTCTCCATCTATAATTTTGCCATTTTGGGTATTGTGAGGCTTGGTGAAAGTCTCTCCTGGTTCAGCTTGTTTTGGACTCTGTTGCTTCCTGGTGCTGGGTGTCCATTTCCATTTTCAGGGAGGGGACATTCTCAGCTATTATTTTTTCAAATAAATTATCTGTGCCTTTCTCTCTTCTCATTCTGGGACCCATATGATGCATATATTATTACTCTTGGTATTGTTCCAAAAAGTTATCCTCATTTCTTAAATTCCTTTTTCTCTGGTCAGCTTAGGTGGTTTCTATTATTCTATCTTTCAGTTCACTTATCTGTTTCTCTGTATCATGTGATGTACTCTTGGTTCCTTCTAGTTTTATGTTTTCCAGTTATTGTATTCTTCAGTTCCATTTGGTTCTTCTTTATATTTTGTAACTCTTTGTTAGACTTCTTGCCCTGTTCATCCATTATTCTCTCCCATGTTCATTGAGCATTTTTATGATCACTACCTTGAAAGCTTTATTGGATAGATTTCTCTCCTCTACTCTACTCCGTTTAGTTCTTCTGAGTTTTATCTTGTTCTTTGGTTTGGAGCATATTCCTTTGTCTCCTCATTTTGCCCAGTTCTCTGTATCTATTTATATTTGTTAAGTAGGTCGGTTATGTTTGCTCATCTTCACAAAGTGGAATTACATAGCAGATAGCCTATGGTGCCAATCAGCATACTCCACTCCATTCACCAGAGCTATATATCCTACACATGACCCATATGTGTGCTTTGTGGGTCCTTCTCTTATTATAAAACCACCTACTCTGGGCATACTGGTAGCCAGGCTGGCTTCCAGCCCACTTGGCTGCTAGGCCGTGTCATGTGGTTGTTGATGGCTCACTGTTGTCTTGGCATGACTGGCTGTTCAGCCCCAATGGTCCTGGAGCTGGTACTGGCTTGCTAGTGGGTGGGACCAGGGGCCAGGGTGGCTGTCTACAGGACCTGGGGAAACCTAGGACTGGCACCCCACCACTGGTGGGCAGGGTCATATCTCAGGGCAGCTTGATGCATATGGCAGCCTATTGGGCTTTTATTTTTATCTTTGTTTCATTATATGTAACAAGCCTTCTTTTCTCAGTTTTTAAAGTTTTCTCTGTCTTGGGTTTTGAGCAATTTGGTTTGATGTTCCTTGATGTAATTTTCCTTATTTCTTGTACTTGAGGTTCATTTAGCTTCTTAGATCTGTGGTTTCATAGTTTCCATAAAATTTGGTAATTTTAGTAGCATTATTTCTTCAAACATTCTTTTCTTCCCTCTTACTTTCTGAGACTCCAATTGCGTTTGTGTACTTTTTCAGTTGAAAATTCAGTTTGTGTACTTTTTCAGTGAAAATTCAGTTTGTGTACTTTTTCAGTGAAAATTTTTCACTGATGCTCTGCTCTTTTGCTTTTTTGTTTTATACTTTTTTTTTATAGTGTCTATTGCTGTGTCTTTACCAATCTTTTTACCTGCCATATTAAATTTGCCATTAATCTTATTTGGTCCATTTTTTTTTTTTTTTTGTCTCACATTTTAGTTTTCATTTGTTTTATATGTTTTTATATCTTCTATGTCTCTCAACTTTTGAACATATATGTCAGCTGTGGGTCAATTTTGACTGATTTTTTTTCTTTTCATTACACGTTCTATTTTCCTTCTCTTATATGCCTTATAATTTTGGATAAGAAGCACAACATAGTGAACTGTAACTTGGTGAGTGCTAAATGCTTTTGAATTACTAATCTTTAACTGTTTTCTGGACTGCAGTTAAATTAGGGGAAACAATGTGTTATTTCTGGGTTTTCCTTTTAAGATATTTTAGGCAGGACTAGAGAAGGCAATGGCACCCCACTCCAGTACTCTTGCCTGGAAAATCCCATGGGCAGAGGAGCCTGGTAGGCTGCAGTCCGTGGGGTTGCTGAGCGTTGGACACGACTGAGCGACTTCACTTTCTCTTTTCACTTTCATGCATTGGAGAAGGAAATGGCAACCCACTCCAGTGTTCTTGCCTGGAGAACCCCAGGGACGGGGGAGCCTGGTTGGCTGCCATCTATGGGATTGCACAGAGTCGGACACGACTGAAGTGACTCAGCAGCAGCAGAGCAGTGTTTAATCTAGGAATAGTCACTACAACTCAAGCAGGTTTCTTTCAGTTTCTCTAACAAATACTTCATGAATTTGAGGTTTTCCTGTCTGACTGGTGGGAATAGGTACCCTCACCCTGCATGGACTCCCATTTCCCTCTAATCCTTGCATATGCTTCTTCCCATGACTTCTGTTTTCTTTTGTTGTTGTTTTTAACCACATATGGTTTGCAGTGAAAACAGCTGAAAGAGACCCCCACAAGGGTTTTCTCTCTGCCCCTGATTCTTACTTCTGTCTCTTTAACACAGGGAATCTGCCACACTTTACCTGAGTTTTCCTTACCTACCTGACATCCTGAAAACTCTTTTCATGGTTCTAAGCTAGAGCAATCATAGGGCTTACTTGATTTGTTTCCCATCTTTTAGGGATTACCTTTCTTCATTGCCTAATATCTGATCTCTTGAAAACTGTTGTTTCTTAACATTTTATGGGTATTTTTTTTTGGAGGAGCTGAGTTTCAGGTGGAGGTGGGGGGGTGAATTCAGTTCCTAGTTTTACATCTTGGCCAGAATCAGAAGTCCTTAGAACTTTAATCATTTTTATGATTTTCATTTGTCTGTTTTATTTATATAATTCACTATTGTATTCTTTTTAATATTATTTTTAAATTTATTTCTGTTCATACATTCTTTTTCCAATAGATTTTTGATTGGTTGTTCTACTCCTCTACATAATTTCAATCAGTTACACTATCCTTCATATTCTGGTATTACTACATAGTTTTTAGTTTCTCACTGCTTCTGCTATTGATAGTAGTTTAACAAATGCTTTTGTTTCTATTTTAGAAGATGCTTGTTAAGGAGAGTTTAATTCTCCTTTCTATAAGAGATGCTTGATAGAGATTGTTTAATTTTAAATGTTATATCTTTTAATAGAGTTAAAATTTTATTTTACTATGAGATTTTACTACAGAAGTTTATATTACAGCATAGAGAAAATAAGCATATTCACATTTACTTTAATGAAAAACATGATATTCTGACCACTGCTATGCTAACAGTCAGCTGCTAACCTTGTGTTTATATTTTGCTTTCTTTAGTATTTTATACAGGAAACCATCAGTTACTGAGTATATTATCAACATGAGACACTCCCTTCTATGAATATGTGTCTGTATACAGATAACCTTATACTTTCGGGCCCAAACTGCCAGCAAAGATCAATAGTTCCTTTATCTGCTTGACTGTCAAGCGAAGTCCAGTGTAGCTCCTGCTGCTTTACCTTTTCCTTCTCCCTTACTGACGACATTCCATTTTCACTAAATTGATATTTCTTGATTTTAGAATTATAAATTAGTATATGCTTTGTTTTTAAAAGTATGTTTCAAAATTCTCTTTTAACAGTTAACTATGCAGTAAATAGGATTTTTTCCCCTAATGACAGGTCAAATTAAACAGATTCCAAAACTATCAATACTTTCATGTTTTAAGGAAATGGGAAATTATGTATTTTACTTAAACCTTTAATGATATGTAGTATGTAGTTTCTTATATATATGTATGTGTGTGTATATATATATATGTGTGTGTGTGTATATATATATATATATATATATATATATATATATGTTTTTTCATTTTAATTTAGGATTTGCTTTCCCATATGCTGCATATGGACCCACAGCAGCGGTACACTACAGAGCAAGTATTAAAACACTCATGGATAACCCACAGAGATCAGTTGCCAGATGATCAGCCAAGTAGAAATGGTTCATCACATGTTGTTAAGGTAAAACCAACATACTTTTAAGCATCTTCTAAATGCCATGCCATTGCATGCCATTCAATGATGACACATATAATTACTTTATAGTGTCTTTATTTTTTTAAGTATATTTATAGATTCTTTTGTTTTGGCTTACTTTTTTAAATAACAGCCTTTTTTATGTACAGCCTTACTGATGATACATAAATTTTCTTGATTACATTTGGTTTGCTTTAAGAGACACTGGGGCTTGGTGCAGACTAAATTCAAGTTTCATATGGGAAAAAAAAAAAAAAGATGCCTATTGGTTCCTGAATTAATAGCCATTAGTGCAAGTTTCCATACTTACAGACATTGAACCTAGATTTTGAAGTTTAGTGGTTTATCCATTTATCTGTTGATGGACACTAAGATGTGTTTTCATATCTTGGCTGTTTTGAATATTGTTAGAATGATCATGGGAGTGCAAATTTATGTGAGAATAAATTGTGTGGGGGGTGTGTATGTGTGGAATATATTATATATAATGGAATTGTATGTATGGAATATGGTATACATAATGGAATATTGTTCAACTTTTTAAAAGGAGACCTTTGTCATTTGCCACAACAGACATGAATCCAAAGACATTATGCTAAGTGAAATAATGTAGACACAGAAAGAAAAAAACTACATCATTTGTCTTATATGTAGAATCTAAAAAAAACAAATATATGAAAGCAGAGAGTAGAACAGTGGTTACCAGTAGACAGGGAGAAGGTCGAAATGGGGAGATATTGGTCAAGGTATACAAAGTTACAGTTATGTAGAATGAGTAAGCCTAGAGGTCTAATATGAAGTCTGATGTTAAGTACAGGTAATAAATAATACTATAGTGAATGCTGGAAATTTGCTAAGAGTAGTTTTTCAGGTACTCTTATCACACACAAAAATGATAACTATGTCAAGAGGACATATGTTAATTAGCTTGACTGTAGTAATCATTTTACTGTGTATATCAAGATAACATGTTTTATGCCTTAAATATATACAATTCCTATGAAAAATAAATTTTAAAAGATATTTAAAAACAAATTTTATGAGTTTTGAAAGACTGAAAAAATAATACATTTTAGTTTTAAAAACTTGTAAGAAGCATATTTATTGAAATAAAAAATATATAAGTAGTCAGATGTTAATCAAAGGGCCATCAACATAAATATTATGGATTCTCAATTACTTTCCTAGGGGAAAGTAGTTAAATTTTTCATGATACAATGTGGAAGTTTTCTTACCTTCAGAGATTGTTATTCAATTTGTAATATTTCTCATTATTATTAGGGAGCAGTGGTCGCCACATATTCTGCCCTGACTCACAAGACTTTTCAACCAGTCCTAGAGCCTGTTGCTGCTTCAAGCTTAGCTCAGCGACGAAGCATGAAAAAGCGAACATCAACTGGCCTTTGAAAGTTTTAGGGTTCCTCAGCCAAACTGGATGAAGAAAAGATTAAATGTGTAGCTTTTTGTGTAATCATATATCAAAGGCATTGTTTTCTACTACATTACTTGAATATTCTGATTAAGCTTCCTTTTTTTTAAGGGGGAGTAAGATAAAAAAAACATATATAGGTCCACAATTTTCATACTATGTTGCTTTTCAATGTTGTCCAAGTATTTATTTAAGTATATAATTTGTGTCTACAAAGTCCTACCAACTTCTCTACATACTAACTTCTACAGTTTCTTTCAGATTTCTGGTTATGTAAAATAATGGCTTGGGGAATCATTACCAACAGTCAAGTTGCAAGTATAATAGTATAATGCCAAGCAATGTCAGTATTTTTTAACATTAGATCCTGAAAGGTTAGATGTCTTATTTTATTTTTTTTTTTTAAGGAAAGCGAAAAAGAAATGTATCGTAGAAACTTGTAATTATGTGTAAACTCCATTCATTTAACTCTCTGTAGTTACTAAAATGTAAACATAGTAGTTTGGGGCCAGAACAAAAATCATTTGTGCTCATATGTGAATTCCTAATATGGTTGATGCCAAAGTTTTTACAGAAGAATTAAATCATAGATAATGTGTGCCAACAGACCTGTATATTGTCCGTAAATGGCCTCATCTAGAAATAAAGGCTTCTGTAAAATTTACATCGAATGGAATTATAGTACAAGTGAAGAAATTTTAGCCAAAGGTCTTGTATTGGTATTATAATCTACTAAATAGGTCATAGTTAAGCCTTTGAAAGTAAAGTATATGGTGTTGGCGCTACCTTGATGTTAAGTAAACTGACTTTGAGGTTAACCAATTGGATCTAATTATCATCTGTCCTTTTATAATGAACTACACTCTTGTTTTTTTGATTTCCCTGTGCTTTGAATTACAGTGTAGCATATTTATCTTTAATCCTATGGTTATATAGTTGAAATATTACTGTAATGAACTTGTGAGCTTAGCACACATGATATAGTTATAATGCATTTCAGTAAACTTTAAATAATACTACATAATAGTTATACTTCAAGAAGATAAACTGTCTTTTTAAATAGGAAGTAATATTAATGATATGCATAAAATTTGAACACATTTTAAAATAATATTTATAATAACAAGGTCTGGCCAAATTGGTCCTATTATTAAATTTTATGATTCAGAACCACTGTGTAGTATATATTGTTTTCTCTAAATGATTGAATTTGAAAGAATCTTTTTTGTGCTGTTGAAGAAAATACCATTACTACTACTTTAAATAGCATTATTACTACTGCTGCTGCTACAACTACTGACAGAAAGAACTCATGAATGTAAACTTGAGGACATTACACTTTTCTTTAGTGAATATAAGTGATCTACTTATGTGTACTTGTTTTACTGTATTTTATTTTGCTTAGTTCAGAGAGGGGTGATTACTGAGCTCTGAAATGTACAGTTTAGGCTAGAAGACTTGTACCTTCAGTATTTAATAAAAGAAACTATACATAATTCTCTTTATAATGTAAGTGATCTATATTCCACACACAAAGGTCTGTTTCGTTTGTGTGATATATAAAAGTATGTGTCCATATTTTAAGATGTCTTTTGCAATAGTTGAAAGACATTAAAGAACGTCTTAATATTACATGGAAGGTATTATTTAGAAAGACACTGGGATCATATCTTGTGGATTTTTTTGTCCCAGTTCAGCTTTTTCTTTCCTCATTTTGCTTTATTACTAGAAGTACTTGTGTCATTATATTGGCTTATTTTCCTCTTGTTTGTGCTGTAATGCCTTCTTATCAAAATTGATATGACACACTTAGAGATGTGATTTTGGTGTGTAACTTTTCAGAACAGAGATACCATTTCTATATATGCTTTTGTAGTAGTAGAATTAGAGTAAGTAAAGTTGGAAAATGAAAAATGATCACAAAATAACTTTGTCTTTACATAAGCAATAGTTTTTAAGTAGATGATCATAATTTTTCAATGAGTTTTCTCAAAAAGGTTGTGTCACACACTCCTTTCGTGAAAGGAACATGGTCAGAAATAAGCAACAAACAGCACAATTCCTCATCACTCAGTGAAAGTTGAAAAGGTATAAAAGATATAGATGCTAGTGGATTTTCCCAATAATTGTGAGTTTTCTTCTGGAAAATTCAAAGAGAGTGGCTTAACAACAGTAGTAGTGGGCAACCTTATTATAAGGGAAAGCTTCACATTACACCTTCATTCTGCAAAAGTAACCCAGGTAGGGATGCATAATCATGTCATTTTTGGCTAGAACTCTAGAACAACAAAAGCAGATGTGAATGGGACATTTTTTGATGGGGTTTCTATAAATTCTTAACCAATAAAAGTAAATCCTTTCTTTGAGACTTAATACTTTGATTTCTAATGGATTTATGAACAATTATTTTATATTGCTTTTCTTTCTAGTTGATGGTTCTTGATAGTATTTAATAATAAAGTTGGGGGTTTTATTGTCAAAAAGAGAGGCTATTGTAATAATATTTTTTTCTCAAAGAAAAAACAGCAGATTTGCCCAGGTAGACTGAACAATCTATTGTCCTAAAGCACATATTATTATGAATAAACTCAGGAAACCATTTGTATGAAAGTTAATATGTGTTGCTGGTATTGGTGATTTTGTGGGGAAAAAAATGATTTTAGTTATTTTATGAAAATCAAACTTTAGCCTATTTTCTTAAATCCATGAATACCTAAACATTTGTTGTCATTTGTTGCCATTGATAATTAAACATAGTAAAGCATTTTGATTGGAGAAGGCAATGGCATCCCACTCCAGCACTCTTGCCTGGAAAATCCCATGGATGGAGGAGCCTGGTGGGCTGCAGTCCATGGGGTCACTAAGAGTCGGACACGACTGAGCGACTTCACTTTCACTTTTTCACTTTCATGCATTGGAGAAGGAAATGGCAACCCACTCCAGTGTTCTTGCCTGGAGAATCACAGGGGCAGGAGAGCCTGGTGGGCTGACGTCTATGAGGTCACACAGAGTCGAACACGACTGAAGTGACTTAGCAGCAGCAGCAAAGCATTTTGATAGCATCTCTGGTTAGCCCAAAGGGATTTTATTTGTATAGGCAACTGGAAACTTTAAGAACAGATGCTTGGTTTTTATGATGTCTCCTCTTTGCAACATCATGTTAAAATAGTACTTCCTGCAGAAACATATTTCTTCTGATTGAATTGTGTTTTCTTAACATAAGAGACCCTTTGTATATGAAGGAGAAGAACCACTTACCTTGGCTTTAAGATCAGCTAGACTTTAAACTAGGCAAAATATCTTTGGCATTCTCTGCATTCTCTTTCTCCTGGCTTTTCAGCTTCCACATGCAATCTTACTTGAGTACCTCACAGAGAACTCCATGATTAAAGCTTACTGCAGGAGGATTCTGTACTCTAAAAGGACCTCTCACCCTTTCCCTTCCCTGAATCAGAATTTGCATTTTCACAGAGTAGCTATTTTCAGCTAAAAAAGTGAGAGGAAAGATACCTTATTAATTCATTTTTCTGGTGGCTAATAAATTATTGGCATTTTCAAGGAAGATGTCTATTAATCAAATCAGTTTCTTCTTGCTGGATGTTAAGGCAGTCTAAAAAGATGAGAATAATTTTAAAATCAATTACTATCAGGGAAGATATTTTACAGCAAGGAACTTGCACAGTGTACCCCTAGTATCAGATTATCCTAAAACAGTGGTGTTTTTTGTGTGTATATGTGTTTTCTTTTTTTTGCACAGCTCCTTCCTCACTACTTCTCAGTCTACATTTTCTCTTCAAAACTTCCCAGCTTTTTCCTCAGAGTGAACTTCACAATGAACTTCTATGACAGAATGGTGTGGAGGAGACAGTTATCGTTCAGCTTATATTTATCCATGTTCTTGTTACTCATATTACATAGTCCATATAACATATAAGTAGTCTCCCCGCAGACCCCAGTCCCTATTCCTATTTTATTGATAACGAAGCAAGAGCACAGAAAGATTAAATGCAAACTATCAGGGCCAAGTCTCCAGATCCTTTGTATAGATTTCAGGTCATGGAGAACCTATTTATCATAATGTTATTCCTCAAGAAGAATGAAAACTCTATCAAGTATAGATAGGTTAACCACAATTAGAATACTTAGAACAAGTTTTTTACATTTCAAAGCTTATTCAAGTATTTTTGGTATGTATCACAAAATGACTAATTACTGAAATTAACAAAACAGTTCAGTGTGGTGCTATCTCCCTTCCTATGCAAGAGTGTAGTGTCACTGACAGTGATTATTTTCAAATACATTATACTCATGGGTGCATTGTTCCAGGTTTTAGTTGTAAAATATAGTGAAGTCCATCATATAATCTTAATCAAATGATGAAGCTTGATCTAAAATTCAGTTTGATTCCAAATAGCTGAAGGTGTAGTAAGTCCAAAATTACAGTCATCAGTTTCTTGAAGTATGAAGTAAAAGACAAAGGGCAATAATTTTTGCAATACAGAAATTCAAGATTGTTTAATTATATAATATTTCATCAGTTCAGCTCAGTCACTCAGTCGCATCTGACCCTTTGTGACCCCATGGACTGCAACACGCTAGGTTTCCCTGTCCATCTTCAGCCCCTGGAGCTTGCTCAAACTCTTGTCCATTGAGTCAGTGATGTCATCCAACTATCTCAATCTCTGTCATCCCCTTCTCCTCCTGCCTTCAATCTTTCCCAGCATCAAGGTCTTTTCCTTGCATCAGAGTCTGTTAGGTTCATTAGGCTTGCATTTATGTGGCCAAAGTACTCGAGCTTCAGCTTCAGCATTAGTCCTTCCAGTGAATATTCAGGATTGATTTCCTTGAGGATCGACTGGTTGAATCTCCTTGCAGTCCAAGGGACTCTCAAGAGTCTTCTCAAAAGTTCTTCTCACAGTTCAAAAGCATCAATTCTTTGGTGCTCAGGTTTCTTTATGGTACAACTCTCATATCCAGATATGACTACTGGAAAACAATAGCTTTGACTATATGGACCTTTATTGGCAAAAGCTTCTTGATGAAGGTGAAAGTGGAGAGTGAAAAAGTTGGCTTAAAGCTCAACATTCAGAAAACAAAGATCATGGCATCCGGTCCCACCACTTCATGGGAAATAGATGGGGAAACAGTGGAAACAGTATCAGACTTTATTTTTCTGGGCTCCAAAACCACTGCAGATGGTGACTGCAGCCATGAAATTAAAAGACGCTTACTCCTTGGAAGGAAAGTTATGACCAACCTAGATAGCGTGTTCAAAATCAGAGACATTACTTTGCCAAAAAAGGTTCGTCTAGTCAAGGCTATGGTTTTTCCAGTGGTCATGTATGGATGTGAGAGTTGGACTGTGAAGAAGGCTGAGCGCTGAAGAATTGATGCTTTTGAACTGTGGTGTTGGAGAAGACTCTTGAGAGTCCCTTGGACTGCAAGGAGATCCAACCAGTCCATTCTGAAGGAGATCAGCCCTGGGATTTCTTTGGAAGGAATGATGCTAAAGCTGAAACTCCAGTACTTTGGCCACCTCATGCGAAGAGTTGACTCATTGGAAAAGACTCTGATGCTGGGAGGGATTGGGGTCAGGAGGAGAAGGGGACAACAGAGGATGAGATGGCTGTATGGCATCACTGACTTTTTGGCCGTGAGTCTGAGAGAACTCTGGGAGTTGGTGATGGACAGGGAGGCCTGGCGTGCTGCGATTCATGGGGTCGCAAAGAGTCAGACACGACTGAGCGACTGATCTGATCTGATCTGAATGTGTCTGCTTCTTAATTTGCTGTCTAGGTTGGTCATAGCTTTTCTTCCAAGGAGCAAGTGTCCTTTAATTTTGTGGCTGCACTCACCATCTGCAGCATTGTGCAGCCCAAGAAAATAAAGTCTGTCACTCTTTCCATTGTTTCCCCATCTATTTGCCTTGAAGTGATGAGACAAGATGCTATGATCTTAAGTTTTTTGAATGTTGAGTTTTAAGCCAGCTTATTCTCGCTCCTGTTTCACTTTGATCAAGAGGCCTCTTTAGTTCTCTTTGCTTTCTGCCATAAGGGTGGTGTCATCTGCATATCTGAGGTTACTGATATTTCTCCCAGCAATCTTGTTTCCAGCTTATGCTTCATCCACCCGGCATTTCTCATGATGTACTTACACTACATATAAGTTAAATAAGCAGGGTGAAAATATACAGCCTTGCCATACTCCTTTCCCAATTTAGGAACCAGTTTGTTGTTCCATGTCTGTTTCTAACTGTTGCTTCTTGACCTGCATACAGGTTTCTCATGAGGAAGGTCAGGTGGTCTAGTATTCTGATCTCTTGAAGAATGTTCCATAGATCACCAGTCCAGGTTCAGTGCATGAGGCAGGGTGCTCAGGGCTGGTGCACTGGGATGACCCTGAGGGATGGAGAACACATGTACACCCATGGCTGAATCATGTGAATGTATGGCAAAAACCACCACAATATTGTAAAGTAATTAGCCTCCAATTAAAAAAAAAAAAAAGGTGGAAAGAAAAAAAGAGGGGAGGGGATATATGTATACCTATGGTTGACTCAAGTTGAGGTTTGACAGAAAACAGCAAAATTCTGTAAAGCAATTATCCTTAAATAAAAAAATAAATTTTAAACCCCACCCCCCAAAAAAAGAGTGTTCCCAAGTTTGTTCTGATCCACAGAGTCAATGACTTTGCTGTAGTCAATAAAGCAGAATTAGATCTTTTTCTGGAATTCCCTTGCTTTTTCTGTGATCCAGCAGATGTTGACAGTTTGACCTCTGGTTCCTCTGCCTTTTCTAAATCCAGCTTAAACATCTAGAAGTTTGGTTCACGTACTGTTGAAACCTCACTTGGAGAATTTTGAGCATTATTTTGCTAGCATGGGAGATGGCTGCAATTGTGCAGTAGTTTGAACATTCTCTAGTGTTGCCTTTCTTTGAGATTAGAATGAAAACTGACTTTTTCCAGTCCTGTGGCCACTGCTGAATTTTCCAAATTTGCTGGCATATTGAGTTTAGCACTTTAACAGCATTAACTTTTAGGATTTGAATTAGCTCAGCTGGAATTTCATCACCTCCACTAGCTTTCTTCATAGTGATGCTTCCCAAAGCCCACTTGACTTCACACTCCAGGATGTCTGGCTCTAGGTGAGTGATCACATCATCATGGTTATCTGGGTTATTAAGATCTTTTTGTATAGTTCTTGTGTGTATTCTTGCCACCTCTTCTAAATATCTTAACACTTGTTAGGTCCATACATTTTCTGTCCTTTAATGTGCCTATCTTTGTATGAAATGCTCCCTGGGTATCTCTAATTTTCTTGAAGACATCTCTAGTCATTCCATTCTTTTGTTTTCCTCTATTTCCTTCCATTGTTCACTTAAAAAGCCTTTTTAGAACCCCCAAGCTATTCTCTGCATTCAGATGGGTATATCTTCCTTTTTCTCCTTTGCCTTTAGCTTCTCTTCTTTTCTCAGCTATTTGTAAGGCCTCATGAGACCACCTTTCACCTTTTTGCATTTCCTTTTCACGAAGATGGTTTTGATCACCACCTCCTGTACAATGTTACTAACCTCTGTCTATAGATTTGCAGGTACTCTGTCTATCATATATAATCCCTTGATTCTATTTGTCACTTACACTGTAAAATAATAAGGGATTTGATTAGGCCATACCAGAATGGCCTAGTGGTTTGCCCTACATTCTTCAATTTTAAGTCTGAACTTTCAATAAGGAGTCCATGATCTAAGCCACAGTCAGTTCCCAGTATTTTTTTTTAATTTATTTAATATAATTGGAGGTTAAATACTTCACAATATTGTGGTGGTTTTCCATACATTGACATGAATCAGCCACAGGTATACAGGTGTCCACCCATCCTGAACCACCCTCCCATCTCCCTCACCACCCCATCCCTCTGGGTTGTCCCAGACCACCAGCTCTGAGTGCCCTGCTTCATTTATCAAACTTGCACTGGTCATCTATTTTACATATGGTAATATACATGTTTCAATGCTATTCTCTTATATCATCCCACCCTCACCTTATCCCACATAGTCCAAAAGTCTGTTCTTTATATCTGTGTCTCTTTTGCTGTCTTGCATATAGGGTCGTTACCATCTCTCTAAATTTCATATATATATATATATATGCCTTAATATATCAGTGTTTTTCTGACTTACTTCACTCTGTATAATAGGCTCCAGTTTCGTCCACTTTATTAGAACTGATTCAAATGTGTTTTTTTCATAGATGAGTAATATTCCACTGTGTATATGTACCACAACTTCCTTATCCATTCGTCTGCCAATAGACATCTGGGTTACAACCATGTCCTAGTTATTGTAAACAGTGCTGCAATAAACACTGGGGTACACATGTCTCTTTCAATTCTGGTTTCATCTGTGTGAATTCCGAGCAGTGGGATTGTTGGGTCATGTGGCAGTTCTATTTCCATTTTTTTAAGGAATCTCCACAGTGTTCTCCATAGTGGCTGTACTAATTTGCATTCACACCACCAGTGTAGGAGGCTTCCTTTTTCTCCATACCCTCTCCAGCATGTATTGTTTGTAGACTTTTTGATGGCAGCCATTCTGACTGGCGTGAGAGGGTACCTCATTGTGGTTTTGAGTTGCATTTCTCTAAATGAGTGATGTTAAATACCTTTTCATGTGTTTGTTAGCCATCTGTATGTCTTCTTTGGAGAAATGTCTATTTAGTTCTTTGGCCCATTTATTAATTGGGTCATTTATTTTTCTGGTATTACACTGCATGAGGTGCTTAGATATTTTTGAGATTAATTCTTTGTCAGTTGTTTCATTTGCTATTATTTTCTCCCATTCCTAAGGCTGCCTTTTCACCTTGCCTATAGTTTCCTTCATTATGCAAAAGCTTTTAAGTTTAGTTAGGTCCCATTGTTTATTTTTGTTTCCATTTCCATTTCTCCAGCAGGTGGATCATAGAGTATCGTGCTGTTTTATGTCAGATTGTTCTGCCCCTGTTTTCCACTAGGAATTTTATAGTTTCTGGTCTTCCCTTTAGATCTATAATCCATTTTGAGTTTATTTTTGTTTATGGTGTTAGAAAGTGTTCTAGTTTCATTCTTTTACAAGTGGTTGACCAGTTTTTCCAGCACCACTTGTTAAAGAGATTGTCTTTTCTCCATTGTATATTCTTGCCTCTTTTGTCAAAGATAAGGTGTACATAGGTGCATGGATTTATCTCTAGGCTTTCTATTTTGTTCCATTGATCTATATATCTGTCTTTGTGCCAGTACCATACTGTCTTGATGACTGTAGCTTTGTAGTATAGTCTGAAGTCAGGCAGGTTGATTCCTCCAGTTCCATTCTTCTTTCTCATGATTACTTTGGTTATTCAGGGTTTTTTTGTGTTTCCATACAAATTGTGAGATTATTTGTTCTAGTTCTGTGAAAAGTGTTGGTCGCTTCTTAGGGATTGCATTAAATCTATAGATTAGTTTGGGTAGTATACTCATTTTCACTACATTGATCCTTCCAACCCACAAACATGGTATATTTCTCCTTCTATTTGTGCCATCTTTGATTTATTTCATAAGTCTTTTATAGCTTTCTAAATGTAGGTCTTCTGTTTCTTTAGTTAAATTTATTCCTAACTATCTTTAGTTAAATTTATTCCTAACTATCTTATTCTTTTTGGTGCAATGGTGAAGGGGATTGTTTATTTAATTTCTCTTTCTATTTTCTCACTGTTAGCGATTAGGAATGCAAGGGATTTCTGTGTATTAATTTTATATCCTGCAACTGGACTATATGCATTGATTGGCTTTAGTAATTTTCTGGTTCTGTCTTTAGCGTTTTCTATGTACAGGATCATGCATCTGAAAAAGTGAGAGTTTTACTTCTTTTCCAATCTGGATTCCTTTTATTTATTTATTTATTTGTCTATAATTGCTGCACTTAGGATTTCCAGAACTATGTTTAATTGTAGTGGTGAGAGTGGGCAACTTTGTCTCATTCCTGATTTTAGAGGAAATGCTTTCAGTTTTTTGACATTGAGCATAATGTTTGCTGTGGGTTTTTCATATATGGCTTTTATTATGTTGAGATATGTTCCTCTATTCCTGCTTTCTGGAGAGTTTCTATCATAAATGGGTATTGTATTTTGTCAAAGGCTTTCTTTGCAGATATTGAGCTAATAATGCGGTTCTTATCTTTCAATTGGTTAATATGGTGTATCTCATTGATTTACTGGCAAATATTGAAGATTCCTTGCATCCTTGGGATAAAGCCTTCCTGGTCATTATTTGTAATCTTTTTAATATGGTGCTGGATTCTGTTTCCTAGAATTTTGTTGAGGATTTTTGCATCTGTGTTCACCATGATATTGGCCTGTAGTTTTCTTTTTTTTGTGGCATCTTTGTCAGGTCTTGGTATTAGGGTGATGGTGGCCTCATAGAAAGAGTTTGGAAGTTTACCCGCTGCAACTTTCTGGAAGAGTTTGAGTAGGATAGGTGTTAGCTCTTTTCTAAATTTTTGGTAGAATTCAGCTGTGAAGCCCTCTGGACCTGGACTTTTGTTTGCTGGAAGACTTCTGATTACAATTTCAATTTCTGTGCTTGTGATGGGTCTGTTAAGATTTTCTATTTCTTCGTGGTTCAGTTTTGGAAAGTTGTACTTTTCTAAGAATTTGTCCATTTCTTCCACGTTGTCCATTTTATTGGCATATAATTGCTGATAGTAGTCTCTTATGATCCTTTGTATTTCTGTGTTGTCTGTTGTGATCTCTCCATTTCATTTCTAATTTTATTGATTTGCTTTATCTCCCTTTGTTTCATGATGAGTCTGGCTAATGGTTTGTCAATTTTATTTATCCTTTCAAAGAACTAGCTTTTGGCTTTGTTGATTTTTGCTATGGTCTCTTTTGCTTCTTTTGCATTTATTTCTGCCATAATTTTTAAGATTTCTTTGCTTCTACTAACCGTGGGGTTCTTCATTTCTTCCTTTTCTAGTTGCTTTAGGTGTAGAGTTAGGCTATTTATTTGACTTTTTTCTTGTTTCTTGAGGTATGCCTGTATTGCTATGAACTTTCCCCTTAGCACTGCTTTTACAGTGTCCCGCAGGTTTTGGGTTGTTGTGTTTTCATTTTCATTCATTTCTATGCATATTTTGATCTATTTTTTGATTTCTTCTGTGATTTGTTGATTATTCATCAGCGTGTTGTTCAGCCTCCATAGGTTGCAATTTTTAATAGTTTTTTTTTATGTAATTGAGATCTAATCTTACTGCATTGTGGTCAGAAAAGATGCTTGGAATGATTTCAATTTTTTTGAATTTACCAAGGCTAGATTTATGGCCCAGGATGTGACCTATCCTGGAGAAGGTTCTGTGTGTGCTTTTGAAAAAGGTGAAATTCATTGTTATGGGGTGAAATATCCAATAGATATCAGTTAGGTCTAACTCAAGACAGTATGGTACTCGCACAAAGACAGAAATATAGATCAATGAAACAAAATATAAAGCCCAGAGATAAATCCACACGCCTATGGACACCTTATCTTTGACAAAGGAGGCAAGAATATGCAATGGGGAAAAGACAATCTCCTTAATACGTGGTGCTGGGAAAACTGGTCAACCACTTGTAAAAGAATGAAACTAGAACACTTTCTAACACCATACAAAATAAATAAATAAATAAACTCAAAAAGGATTAAAGATCTAAATGTAAGACCAGAAATTATAAAACTCCTAGAGGAGAACATAGGCATAACACTCTCTGACATAAATCACAGCAGGATCCTCTATGACCCACCTCCCAGAATATTGGAAATAAAAGCAAAAATAAATAAATGGGACCTAATTAAACTTAAAAGCTTCTGCACAACAAAAGAAACTATAAGCAAGGTGAAAAGACAGCCTTCAGAATAGGAGAATATAATAGCAAATGAAGCAACTGACAATCAATCTCAAAAATATACAAGCAACTCCTGCAGCTCAATTCCAGAAAGATAAATGACCCAATCAAAAAATGGGCCAAAAAACTAAACACATTTCTCCAAAGAAGACATACAGATGGCTAACAAACACATGAAACAATGCTCAACATCACTCATTATCAGAGAAATGCACATCAAAACCACAATGAGGTACCATTTCACACCCATCAGAATGGCTGCGATCCAAAAGTCTACAAGCAATAAATGCTGGAGAGGGTGTGAAGAAAAGGGAACCCTCTTACACTGTTGGTGGGAATGCAAATTAGTACAGCCACTTTGGAGAACAGTGTGGAGATTCCTTAAAAAACTGGAAATAGAACTGCCTTGCTACTGCTAAGCCATTTCATTCGTGTCCGACTCTGTGCAACCCCATACATGGCAGCCCACCAGGCTCCCCCGTCCCTGGGATTCTCTAGGCAAGAACACTGGAGTGGGTTGCCATTGCCTTCTCTGAGAACTGCCTTATGACCCAGCAATCCCACTGCTGGGAATACAAACTGAGAAAACCAGAATTGAAAGAGACACGTGTACCCCAATGTTCATCGCAGTGCTGTTAATAATAGCCAGCACATGGAAGCAACCTAGATGTCCATCAGCAGATGAATGGATAAGAAAGCTGTGGTGCATATACACAATGGAGTATTACTCACCCATAAAAAGAATACATTTGAATCACTTCTAATGAGGTGGATGAAACTGGAGCCTATTATACAGAGTGAAGGAAGCCAGAAAGAAAAACACAAATATAGTACACTAACACATATATATAGAATTTAGAAAGATGGTAACGATATCCCTGTATGCAAGACAGCAAAAGAGACACAGATGTATAGAACAGTCTTTTGGACTCTGTGGGAGAGGGAGAGGGTGGGATGATTTGGGAGAATGGCATTGAAACATGTATAATATCATATAAGATACGAATCGCCAGTCTAGGTTCGATGCAGGATACAGGATGCTTGGGGCTGGTGCAATGGGATGACCCAGAGGGATGGTATGGGGATGGAGGTGGGAGGGGGGTACATGATAGGGAACAGGTGTACAGCCGTGGCGGATTCATGTTGATGTATGGCAAAACCAATACAATATTGTAAGGTAATTAGCCTCCAATTAAATAAATTTAAAAAAAAAAAAGAAAATTAGAGATACGAAGAGAACATTTCATACAAAGATGACCTCAATAGAGGACAGAAACGATATGGACCTGACAGAAGCAGAAGATATTAAGAAGAGGTGGCAAAAATACACAGAAGAATTGTACAAAAAGGATCTTCATGACCCAGTTAATCACGATGGTGTGATCCCTCAACTAACACCAGATATCCTAGGATGTGAAGTCAAGTGGGCCTTAGAAAGCTTCACTACAAAGCTGGTGGAGGGGATGGAATTCCAGGTGAGCTATTTCAATTCCTCAAAGATGATGCTATGAAAGTGCTGCACTCAATATACAAGCAAATTTGGAGAACTCAGCAGTGGCCACAGGACTGGAAAAGGTCAGTTTTCATTCCAATCCCAAAGAAAGGCAATGCCAAAAAATGATCAAACTATTACAAAATTGCACTCATGTCACATGCTAGTAAAGTAATGCTCAAAATTCTCCAAGCCAGGTTTCAGCAGTACATGAACCATAAACTTCCAGATGTTCAAGCTGGTTTTAGAAAAGGCAGAGGAACCAGAGATCAAATTACCAACATCTGCTGGATCATGGAAAAAGCAAGAGAGTTCCAGAAAAACATCCATTTCTGCTTTATTGACTGTGCCAAAGCCTTTGACTGTGTGGATGACTATAAACTGTGGAAAATTCTTCAAGAGATGGGAATACCAGACCACCTGACCTGCCTCTTGAGAAACCTGTATGCAGGTCAGGAAGCAACAGTTAGAACTGGACATGGAACAATAGATTGGTTCCAAATAGGAAAAGGAGTATGTCAAGGCTATATATTGTTACCCTGCTTATTTAACTTATATGCAGAGTACATCATGAGAAATGCTGGGTTGGAAGAAGCACAAGCTGGAATCAAGATTGCCAGGAGAAATATCAATAACCTCAGATATGCAGATGACACCACCCTTATGGCGGAAGGTAAAGAGGAACTAAAAAGCTTCTTGATGAAAGTTAAACAGGAGAGTGAAAATGTTGACTTAAAGCTCAGCGTTCAGTAAACTTATGATCATGACATCTGGTCCCATCACTTCATGGGAAATAGATGGGGATACAGTGGAAACAGTGTCAGACTTTATTTTTTGGGTATCCAAAATCACTGCAATGGTGATTGCAGCCATGAAATTAAAAGAAGCTTACTCCTTGGAAGGAAAGTTATGAGCAACCTCAACAGCATATTAAAATCCAGAGACATACTTTGCCAACAAAGGTCCATCTAGTCAAGGCTATTGTTTTTCCAGTAGTCATGTATGGATGTACTTTGCCAACAAAGATCCATCTAGTCAAGGTTATTATTGTTTTTCCAGTAGTCATGTACGGATGTGAGAGTTGGACTGTGAAGAAAGCTGAGCACTGAAGAATTGATGCTTTTGAACTGTGGTGTTGGAGAAGACTCTTGAGAGTCCCTTGGACTGCAAGGAGATCCAACCAGTCCATCCTAAAGGAGATCAGTCCTGGATGTTCTTTGGAAGGACTGAGTCTGAAGCTGAAACTCCAGTACTTTGGCCACCTGATACGATGAGCTGACTCACTTGAAAAGACCCTGATGCTGGGAAAGATTGAGGGCAGGAGGAGAAGGGGATGACAGAGGATGAGATGGTTGGATGGCATCACCGACTCAATGGATGTGAGTTTCGTTGGGCTCTGGGAATTGGTGTTGGACAGGGAGGCCTGGCATGCTGCTATTCATGGGGTCACAAAGAGTCGGACATGACTGAGTGACTGAACTGAACTGAATACTTTTCTAAGAATTTTTCAATTTCTTCCAAGTTGTCCATTTTTTTGTCATATATTTGCTCATACTAGTCTCTTATGATCCGTTGTATTTCTGTGTTGTCTCTTGTGATTTCTCCATTTTCAATTTTAATTTTATTGATTTAATTCTTCTCTTTTTTTTTTTTTTTTTCCCTTGATGAGTCTGGCTAATGGTTTGTCTATTTTATTTACTTCTCAAGGAACCAGCTTTTAGTTTTGTTGATTTTTGCTATAGCCTCCTTTGTTTCTTTTACTTTTATTTCTGCTCTCATTTTTATGATTTCTTTTCTTCTGTTAACTTTTGAGTTTTTCTGTTCTTCTTTGTCTAGTTTCTTTAGGTGCAAAGTTAGATTGTTATTTGATGTTTCTCTTGTTTCTTGAGGTAGGCTTGTGTTTCTATGAATCTCCCTCTTAGCACTGTTTTGCTGAATCCCATAGGTTTTGAGTTGTCATTTTTTCACTTTCATTTGTTTCTATGCATATTTTGATTTCCGTTTTGATTTCTTCTGTGATCTGTTGATTATTCAGAAGCGTGTTATTTAACCTCCATATGTTTGTATTTTTAATAGTTTTTTTTTCCCCCCTTTAATTGACATTTAATCCTATAGCAAGTGTTCGGAAAGGATGCTTGAAATGATTTCAATTCTTTTAAACTTACCAAGGCTAGATTTATGGCCCAGAATGTGATCTGTCCTAGAGAATATTCCATGTGCACTTGAAAAAAAGGTGAATTCCATTGTTTTTGAGTGAAATCCCCTATGGATACCAATTAGATCTAATTGGTCCATTGTATCATTTAGAGCTTGTGTTTCCTTGCTAGTTTTCTATTTGGTTGATCTATCCATAGGTGTAAGTCGAATATTAAAGTCCCCCTGTTGTTTTGTTACTGTTTGTTTCCCCTTTCCTACTTGTTAGCATTTGCCTTATGTATTGAGGTGCTTGTATGTTGGGTGCATCTATGTTTATAATTGATGTATCTTCTTCTTGGATTGATCCTT
The DNA here is from genome assembly GCF_029378745.1 of Bos indicus. Taxonomy (NCBI): domain Eukaryota; kingdom Metazoa; phylum Chordata; class Mammalia; order Artiodactyla; family Bovidae; genus Bos; species Bos indicus. The sequence continues at coordinate 74,528,349 of NC_091789.1, forward strand.
TGATCATTTATAGTGTCCTTCTTTGTCTCTTATCACAGTCTATTTCAAAGTCTGTTTTATCTGATATGAGTATTGCTACTCCTGCTTGCTTTTGGTCCCCATTTGCATGAAATATCTTTTTCCAGCCCTTCATTTTCAGTCTGTATGTATCCCTAGGTTTGAGGTGAGTCTCTTTTACACAGCATAGATAGGAGTCTTGTTTTTTGTACATTCAGCCAGTCTTTGTCTTTTGGTTGGAGTATTTAACCTATTTACATTTAAGATAATTATTGATAAATATGATCCCATTACCATTAAAGTAAATGTTTTGGGTTGTTTTGGGTTTGTTTTTGTAAACCTTTATTGTGTTTCCTGTCTAGAGAATATTGTTTGGCAATTCCTGAAGAGCTGGTTTGGTGGTGCTGAATTCTCTCAGCTTTTGCTTGTCTGCAAAGCTTTTGATTTCTCCTTCATCTATGAATGAAATCATTGCTGGGTAGAGAAAATTTGGTTGTATTTTTCTCTTTCATTACTTTAAGTATGTCCTGCCATTCCCTTCTGGCCTGGAGAGTTTCTACTTAAAGATCAGCCATTATCCTAATGGGGATCCCCTTGTGTGTTATTTGTTGCTTTTCCCTTGCTGCTTTTAATATTTGCTCTTTGTGTTTGATCTTTGTTAGTTTGATTAATATGCATCTTGGAGTGTTTCACCTTGGGTTTATCCTCTTTGGGACTCTCTGGGTTTCTTTGACTTGAGTGGCTACTTCTTTCCTCATTTGGGGGAATTTTTAAACTATTATGTCCTCAAGTATTTTCTCATGCCCTTTCTTTTTGTCTTCTTCTTCTGGGACTCCTATGATTCGAATGTTGGGGTTTTAACATTGTCCCAAAGGTCTCTGAAGTTGTCCTCATTTCTTTTAATTCTTTTTTCCTCTCTGCTTCATTTATTTTCACCGTTGTATCTTCCACCTCACTTATCCTCTCTTCTGTCTCGGTTATTCTACTTTAGGTTCCCTCCAGAGTGTTTTTGAATTCAGTTATTGCAGTATTCATTATTGATCAATTATTTTTTTCTAGGTCTTTTTAAACATTTCTTGCATTTTCTCAATCCTTGTCACTAGTCTGCTTATCTGTAACTCCATTTTTTTTTTTTTTTCAAGATTTTGGATCATCTTTTCTATCATTATTCTGAATTCTTTTTCAGGTAGACTCCCTACCTCCTCCTCTTTTCTTTGCTTAGGTGGGTTTTTATCATGTTCCTTCACCTGCTGTATATTTCTCTGCCTTTTCATCTTGTTTAGATTCCTGCATTTGTGGTCCCCTTTATGCAGGCTAACAGTTCTTGGTTCCTCTTAATTGTGGGGTCTGCTCCCTGTAGGTCAGGTTGGACTAACGGCTTGTCAAGGTTTCCTGGTTGGAGGAGCTTCTGTCTGTGTTCTACTGGGTGGAGCTGGATCTCTTCTCTCTGGAGTGCAATGAAGTGTCCAATTGTGAGTTTGGGGTGTCTCTGGGTTTCACATGGCTTTGGGCAGCCTATCTTTTAATGTTCAGGGTTATGTTCCTGTTCTGATGAAAAATTAGTGTGGTGTGTCTTGCACTGGATCTTGTTGGCTCTTGGGTGGAGCTTGCTTTCTCTGTAGGTATGGAGACTTTTGGGTGAGCTCTTGTCTATTAATGTTCCCTGGAGTCAGGAGTCCTCTGATGTTCTAAAGTTTGGGAGTCAAGCCTTCTGCTTCTGGCTTTTGGTCTTTCTCTTACAGTAGCCTCAAGACTTCTCCTTCAATACAGCATAGAAAGTAAAATTCCTAGGGTATTGGTGAAACAATTGTCCACAGCCAGGAACACCAAGAGAAATAAACAGAGTTATATAGACAAGAGTAGAAGGAGGAGGAAGATAGAGGTGACCAGGAGGAGAGAAGAGGAAGTCAAAAGGGGAGAGAGCAATCTAGCCAGTAATGAAGTCCCTAAGTGAAAATGGATACTGAAGATTGGATTCTTAGAGTATAAAATTAATAACAAATATCAAAAAGCAAAACTAAAACCTAGAATAGAAGTTCAGTTCAGTTCAGTCACTCAGTCATGTCCGACTCTTTGTGAACCCATGAATCGCAGCACGCCAGGCCTCCCTGTCCACCACCAACTCCCGGAGTTTACTCAGACTCATGTCCATCGAGTCGGTGATGCCATCCAGCCATCTCATCCTCTGTCATCCCCTTTTCTTCCTGCCCCCAATCCCTCCCAGCATCAGAGTCTTTTCCAATGAGTCAACTCTTCGCATGAGGTGGCCAAAGTACTGGAGTTTCAGCTTTAGCATCATTTTTTCCAAAGAACACCCAGGACTGATCTCCTTTAGAATAGAAGTTAGACTCATAAATACAATACAAAAAGTACAAAACATAATCACACAAATTTTTAAGAATATATGTGCATTTTTTTTTAAATAGGGGTTTTTTGAAAGGTAATAGTAGGCTAAAAAATGAAAGTTAAAGGAGTAATAATTTTTTTTAAATTAAAAAGTGATAATCGTAAAAATGTATCTAGGGATTTCTCTGGAGCTGTTGTGGGTAGTGTGGGATCAGTTCAGTGTGCGATAGTCCCTTGTTCAAGCATGTGCTTTTTCTCAAGGTCTGTGGGTGCCCCTCAAATACAGTCTTCAGTATTAAATGTAGGGTTTTAATCTGTTCCACCTGTCACTTCCAGAACGGTTCCCTCTTCTTTGTTTATTTTGGCTTCCTCTGTTTGCAAATCTCTTCAGTGTCTAATTTCTGCCCTGACACAAGGGAGAGAAAGTGGCCACTTTTTTAGGCTCACTTGTTCAGTTCAGTTGTGGGGAGGGAGGGATACTGCAACCAAATACCCCTGGCATGTGTGGGGGAGTGCTCACAGTGGATGGACCACACTGGGTTTGCCATAGCCCAAGGCAGTGCGTGCTTCCCAGGTCTACACTGCTCATACTGCAGGGTACCCTGCAAGGGTGCTGTTCCAAGTGGGTCCTGTATTTCATGCACTTCCCAGACTAAGCTGCTCAGGTTCTTGGGTGCTCCATAAGGACACAGACCCAGATGGGCCATGCATTTTGTGCCCTTCCCAGGTCTGGCAATGTGCACTTTTAGAGGGCTTCCCTTGTAGCTGAGTTGGTAAAGAATCTGCCTGAAGTGCAGGAGACCCAGGTTCGATTCCTAGGCTGGGAAGATCCTCTGGAAAGGGAAATGGCAACCCACTCCAGTATTCTTCCTTAGAGAGTCCCCATGGACAGAGAAGCCTGGCAGGCCACAGTCCGTGGGGTTGCAAGAGTCAGACTCGATTTAGCAATTTAAATCCCTACCACAGGTCCAGCAGCTCAGGTGACAGGGCGCTTGATGAGCACACTGTCCCATGTGGGTTGTGCATCTTAATCAGCTCCCTGGTCTAGACCGCTGGGTTTCCTGAGTGTGCCATGAGATCATAGTCCCATGTGTACCATGTGTCTCCTTTGGGGTGCTAATCTCAGGCTGTGACAGTCCTGGTTGACAGATGTCAACTGTCCAGGATCCCAGGAAGATGTGGTTAGTAAATGGGAGCCTGCTCACAGTTTCATGGAAAATGCAGTATCTGGCACTGAGATTGCAGCAGTCCCTTGCCTTCTGGCTCTGGCTGTCACAGGCCTGCCTTTCTGCCTCTGGGGAGGGAGGGCCTGATAGGCAGCTGGCTTGCTCTCCTTTATTATTTGTTCAATCCTTTGTTCTGTTAGTGCACCAGGGGTCACCAAGGCTCGCCTTTCACAGGAAAGGTTTTTTTTTTTTTTTTTTTTTCCTGTCTCTCTGACAATCTTAGAGTTTGGGTTGCTATCTCATATTAGCTCCCTTAGATTGTCCTCGGGGCATTCAAACCCAGTTCTTACCCTAAGGAACAATGATGCAGCCCACACCTCTATGCCCAGCCCCCTTTGGCTGGTGCAGACATAAGAGTCTGGGCCATTTCTCCGTCTGTAATTGTACTTGCAGTTCGGCATGTATTCTGTGGGTTTTTTTTTCCCTCCCAGTTATATTGGCCTCTGAGATTCCAAAATTCCCCACAGACATGCCTGTAAGAGGGTTTCCTATTGTGTGGAAACATCTCCTCTATGACTCCCTCCCGAAGACAGGTCTCCATCCCTAAATCTTTTGTCACAGTTTTTGTCTTTTGTATTTTGTCTGACTTCCTTTTGAAGAGATTGGGCTGCCTTTCTGAGAGGTGCCTGGTGCCCTTTGCCAGCATTCAGAAGTTGTTTTGTGGAAGTTGCTCAACATTCAAATGACCTTTTCATGAATTTGTGGGGGAGAAAATGGCCTCCCCATCCTGTTCCTCCACCACCTTAGGACCTTGTTTTTGCTTATTCTGTAGAGTTTCTCATCTTTGGCTCCAAAAAGTATAATCTGATTTTGGTGTTGACCATCTGATGATGTCCATGTGCAGAGTAGAGCTTTTGTTGTTGGAAGAGGGTGTTTGCTATGACCAGCACTTTCTCTTGGCAAAACTATTAGCCTTTGGTCCTGCTTTACTTTGTACTCCAAGGCCAAACTTGCCTGTTACTCCAGGTATCTCTTGACTTCCTACTTTGCATTCCAGCGATGAAAAGTACTTCCTTTTGGCGTGGATGAACCCTAGTTGTTTTCTGATAATCTCTTTAGGATTTTCTATGTATAGCATCATATCATCTACGAACAGAGACAGCTTTATTTCTTCTTTTCAAATTTAGATTCCTTTTATTTCTCTTTCTTCTTCGCTTGCTATGGCTAGGACTTCTAAAACTTTGTTGAATAAAAGTGATGACATTGGAAACACTTAGAGGGAATGCTTTCAGCTTTTCATAGTTGAGAATGATGTTAGCTGTGGGTTTGTCATATATAACCTTTGTTATATTGAGATAAATTCACTCTATGCTTCCTGTCTGGAGGGTTTTTTTTTTTTTTCTTTATTATAAATGGGTGTTGAATTTGGTCAAAAGTTTTTCCTGAATCTATTGAGATAATCATATAGTTTTTATTCTTCAGTTTTTTAATGTAGTGCATCGCACTAATTGATTTGTGGATATTGAATATAGATAAAGAAGACTTGCATCTCTTGAGATATACTCCACTTGATCATGGTGGATGATTCTTTTAATGTATTACTAGATTTGGTTTGCTATTATTTTGTTGAATATTCTTATGACTCTGTTCATCAGTGATATTGGCCTATAAATATTTTTGTGTTTGTGGTTCTGGTATCTGTGTTACAGTGGCCTCATAAAATGAGCTTGGGAGAGTTCTTTTTTCTGCAGTTATTTTGGGAAGATTTTCAGAAGGATAGGTGTTATCTCTTCTTTAAATGTTTGCTAGAATTTGCCTGTGAAGCCATCATCTCCTGAACTATTGTTTGTTTGAAGTTTTTAACAGTATCAATTTTGTGACTTGTGCATAATCCTTTCATATTTTCTGTTTCTTCCTACTTCAGTATGGGAAGTGTGTACTTTTCCAAGAATTTTTCCATTTCTTCTAGGTTGTCCATTTTATTGGCAAATAGTTGTTTGTAGTAGTCTCATATGATTGTATTTCTGTGGTATTGGTTGTAACTTTTTCATTTCTAATTTTATTGACTTGGGCCCTCTCCCTGTTTTACTTGATAACTCTGGAAAATGTTTTATCAATTTTTCTTAAGTTTTCAAAGAACCAGCTTTTAATTTCATCAATCTTTCCTATTTTAATCTGTTTTTTTTAAATTTGTTTCTACTCTAATCTGTATTTTTTTTCCTTCTACTAACGTACAGTTCAGTCACTCAGTTGTGTATAACTTTTTGTAACCCCATTAACTGCAGCACACCAGGCCTCCCTGTCCATCACCAAATCCCAGAGTTTATTCAAACTCATGTCCATCGAGTCAGTGATGCCACCCAGCCATCTCATGCTCTGTCGTCCCCTTCTCCTCCTGCCCCCAATCCCTCCCATCATCAGAGTCTTTTCCAATGAGTCAACTCTTCGCATGAGGTGGCCAAAGTACTGGAGTTTCAGCCTTAGCATCATTCCTTCCAAAGAAATCCCAGGGCTGATCTCCTTTAGAATGGACTGGTTGGATCTCCTTGCAGTCCAAGGGACTCTCAAGAGTCTTCTCCAACACCACAGTTCAAAAGCATCAATTCTTCAGCGCTCAGCCTTCTTCACATTCCAACTCTCGCATCCATATATGACCACAGGAAAAACCATAGCCTTGACTAGACGGACCTTAGTTGGCAAAGTAATATCTCTGCTTTTGAATATGCTATCTAGGTTGGTCATAACTTTCCTTCCAAGGAGTAAGTGTCTTTTAATTTCATGGCTGCAGTCACCATCTGCAGTGATTTTGGAGCCCAGAAAAATAAAGTCTGACACTGTTTCCACTGTTTCCCCATCTATTTCCCATGAAGTGATGGGACCGGATGCCATGATCTTCGTTTTCTGAATGTTGAGCTTTAAGCCAACTTTTTCACTCTCCACTTTCACTTTCATCAAGAGGCTCTTTAGTGGCTCTTTAGTTCCTCTTTACTTTCTGTCATAAGGGTGGTGTCATCTGCATATACTTTTCTTCCACGGGGTAAGCACCTTTTAATTTCATGGCTGCAGTGAGAATATGCAGTGATTTTGGAGCCCAGAAAAATAAAGACAGCCACTGTTTTCCCATCTATTTGCAATGAAGTGATGGGATCAGATGCCCTGATCTTAGTTTTATGAATGTTGAGCTTTAAGCCAACTTTTTCACTCTCGCCTTTCACTTTCATCAAGAGGCTCATTAGTCCCTCCTCACTTTCTGTCATAAGGGTGGTGTCATCTGCTTATATGAGGTTATTGATATTCCTCCTGGCAATCTTGATTCCAGCTTGTTCTTCCTCCAGCCCAGCATTTCTCATGATGTTCTCTGCATATAAATTAAATAAGCAGGGTGACAATATACAGCCTTGACGTACTTCTTTTCCTATTTGGAACCAATCAGTTTTTCCATGTCCAGTTCTAACTGTTGCTTCCTGATCTGCATACAGATTTCTCAAGAGGCAAGTCCGGTGGTCTGGTATTCCCATCTCTTTCAAAATTTTCAACAGTTTATTGTGATCCACACAGTCAAAGGCTTTCCATCGTCAATAAAGCAAAAGATGTTTTTCTGGAACTCTCTTGCTTTTTCAATGATCCAGTTGATGTTGGCCATTTGATCTCTTGTTCCTCTGCCTTTTCTAAAGCCAGCTTGAACATCTGGAAGTTCACGGTTCACGTATTGCTGAAGCCTGGCTTGGAGAATTTTGAGCATTACTTTACTAGCATGTGAGATGAGTGCAATTGTGCAGTAGTTTGAGCATTCTTTGGCATTGCCTTTATTTGGAATTGTAATAAAAACTGACCTTTTCCTGTCCTGTGGCCACTGCTGAGTTTTCCAAATTTGCTGGCATATTTAGTGCAGCACTTATACAGCAGCATCTTTCAGGATTTGAAATAGCTCAACTGGAATTCCATCACCCCCACTAGCTTTGTTCGTAGTGATGCTTCCTAAGGCACATTTGACTTCCCATTCCAGGATGTCTGGCTCTAGGTGAGTGATCACACCATCGTGATTATCTGCATCATGAAGATCATTTTTGTACAGTTCTTCTGTGTCTATTCTTGCCACCTCTTAATATCTTCTTCTGTTAGGTCCATATCATTTCTGTCCTTTATTGAGCCATCTTTGCCTAAAATTTTCCCTTGGTATCTCTAATTTTCTTGAAGAGATCTCTAGTCTTTCCCATTCTGTTGTTTTCCTCTATTTCTTTGCATTGATTGCTGAGGAAGGCTTTCTTATCTCTCCTTGCTATTCTTTGGAACTCTGCATTCAGATGGGTATATCTTTCCTTTTTTCCTTTGCTTTTCACTTCCCTTCTTTTCACAGCTGTTTGTAAGGCCTCCTCAGACAACCATTTTCTTTTTTGCATTTCTTTTTCTTGGGGGTGTTCTTGATTCCTTTCTCCTGTACAGTGAGTGTCACGCACCTCCGTCCATAGTTTATCAGGCACTCTGTATATCAGTTCTAGTCCCTTAAATCTATTTCTCACTTCCTTAGTATAGTCATAAGGGATTTGATTTAGGTCATACCAGAATGATCTACTGGCTTTCTCCACTTTCTTCAATTTAATTCTGAATTTGGCAATAAGGAGTTCATGATCTGAGCCCAGCCAGCTCCCGGTCTTGTTTGTGCATCTTTGGCTGCAAAGAATATAATCAGTCTGATTTCAGTGTCAACCATCTGATGATGTCCATATGTACAGTCTTCTCTTGTGTTGTTGGAAAAGGGTTTTTTCTATGAACAGTGTGTTTTCTTGGCAGAACTCTATTAGCCTTTGCCCTGCTTCACTCTGTACTCCAAGGCCAAATTTGCCTGTTACTCCAGGTGTTTCTTGATTTCCTACTTTTGCATTCCAGTTCCCTATAATGAAAAGGACATCTTTTTTGGGTGTAGAAGGTCTTGTAAGTCTTCATAGAACTGTTCAACTTCAGCTTTTTCAGCATTACTGGTCAGGGCATAGACTTGGATTACTGTGATATTGAAAGGTTTACCTTGGAGATGAACAGAGATCATTCTGTCATTTTTGAGTTTGTATCTATGTACTGCATTTAGCACTCTTTTATTGAATGGGCTACTCCATTTTTTTTTCTAAGGGATTCCTGCCCACAGTAGTAGATATAATGGTCATCTGAATTAAATTCACCCATTCCAGTCCATCTTAGTTCACTGATTCCTAGAAGGTCGATGTTAACTCTTGAAATCTCCTGTTTGACCACTTCCAATTTGCCTTGATTCATGGACCTAACATTCCAGGTTCCTATGCAATATTGCTCTTACAGCATCTTATTGCTTCTATCACCAGTCCCACCCACAACTAGGTGTTGTTTTTGCTTTGGCTCTATCTCTTCATTCTTTCTGGAATTATTTCTCCACTGATCTCCAGTAGCATATTGGGCACCTACTGACCTGGGCAGTTCATCTTTCAGTATCCTATCTTTTTGGCTTTTTATACTGTTCATGGGGTTCTCAAGACAAGAATACTGAAGTGGTTTGCCATTCCCTTCTCCAATGAACCACATTCTGTCAGAACTCTGCACCATGACCCGCCCATCTCAGGTGGCCCCACAGGCATGGCTTAGTTTCATTGAGTTAGACAAGGCTGTGGTCCATGTGATTAGATTGGCTAGTTGTCCATGATTGTGGTTTCAGTGTGTCTGCCCTCTGATGCCCTCTCACAGTGCCTGCCATCTTACTTGGTTTTCTCTTACCTTGGATGTGGGGTATCTCTTCATGACTTCTTCATGAAAGCGCAGCCTCTTCTCCTTACCTTGGAAGTGGGGTAGCTCCTCCCAGCCACTGCCTGCACTTGTGCACTATCGCAGCCAACCCCACTTGTGTTTTGTTTATTCATTTTCTAGCTTCTTCATGTGTAAGAAAAGCATAGTAGTTAGAAGGAAGCATTTGGACATTTGACTTCCTTAGAATTAAAAAGTTTTGCACAATAAAGACTGCTAAGAGGAAAAAAAAATAAGCTACAGAATGGAAATACATTTTTGTAAGCCACATATCCAACAAAGATTGAGTATAGAGAATATGTAAAAAAAAAAAAAAACTCTTAAAAGTCAACCAAAATAATGCAGAGAATGGGCCAAATACATGAATAAATAGTCAATAAAGAAGACATACAGACAGCAGATGAATATATGAACAGTTAGTTAACATCATTAACAATCCTGGAAATTTAAAAGAAAAATATGATATATCACTATGCACACCCATGAGAACACCTGTGAAGAAAACTAACAAGGTCAGAAATTTCATCTTGTGTACATTATTAGTAGATATATAAGAAGGTACAAACACTCTTAAAACAATTTGACAATCTCTTTAAAAATGTGCAAATACTATGTAACTTAGTAATTTCATTCCTAGGAATTTATATTGGAGAAATGAAAACTGATATTCACACAAAAATCCATATACAAATGTTTATAGTGACTTTATTCATAATAGTCAAAATTTGGAAACAACTCAATTGTGTTTCTGTGGGTGAATGCTTAAATAAAGTGGTGCATCCATACCATGGACTACTACTCAGCAATAAAAAGGAATGAATATCCTTTCTTTCAACAACCTGGATGAATTTCCAGAGAAGTATGCTCAGTAAATTATGCCAATTTCAAAATGTAACTATCTGATAACATTATGTAACATTCTTAAAATGACAAAATTATAGAGTTAGGGTATGCATTAGAAGTCACCACCATTGAGAGTTCCAAGCCAGGAAGGGCTTCCCTGGTGGCTCAGAGGGTAAAGCATCTGCCTGCAATGTGGGAGACCCAGGTGTGATCCCCAGGTCTCATGGAAATCATGGAGATCTCATGGAGAAGGAAATGGCAACCCACTCCAGTACCCTTGCCTGGAAAATTCCATGGACAGAGGAGGCTGGTAAGTTACAGTCCATGGAATCACAAAGAGTCACACACAACTGAGCAACTTTACTTGTCAAACCAGGAGGGAAGTGGGTGTGTCTATAAAGAAGGAACATGAGGGGTCCTGTAGTGAACAAAAGTGTTCTATAACTTGACTTTATCAATCTCAGTATCCTGGTTGTGATATTGTACTATTATTTTGCAGCATGTTACCATTTGGGGAAGGTGGTAAGGGGTAGGTACATGGAATCTCTCTGTGTTATTTCTTACATATACGTGTGAATCTACAATTTTACTTATTTATAATTTTTATTTTATGTTGTAGAGTTGACGAACAATATTGTGTTAATTTCAAATGTAGAGCAAAGTGATTCAGTTATACATATACATATATCTATTCTTTTGCAACTTCTTTTCCTATCTAGGTTATACAGAGTATTGAACAGAGTTCATTGTGCTATATAGTAAGTCCTTGTTGGTTATCTGTTTTAAATATAGTAGTGTATATATGACTTCAAGGAATTCAGATCAGTCAGTCCTAAAGGAAATCAGTCCTTAATATTCATTGGAAGGACTGATGCTGAAGCTGAAACTCCAATTCTTTGGCCACCTGATGTGAATAACCGACTCATCGAAAAAGACCCTGATGCTGGGAAAAATTGAAGGCAGAAGAAGAAGGGGACGACAGAGGGTGGGATGGACATCAGTTTGAGTAAGCTCTGGGAATTGATGATTGCCAGGGAAGCCTGCCATGCTGCAGTCCATGGGGTTGCAAAGAGTCAGACATGACTGAGTGACTGAACTAAAGTGTACATATGTGAATCCCAAACTCCCAATCTATTCCTCCCCCAATGATTCCCTCCCTCCCCCCACCCCCCACTCCCCGGAAACCATAGATTTTCTGTCTATCTCTGTGAGTCTGTTTTGCAAATTTGTTTGTACCATGTTTTTTAGATTCCACATATAAACGACATTACATGTGTCTATCTCTGACTTACTTCACTTAGTATGATAATGCCTAGGCCCAACCATTTTGCTGTAAATGGAATTATTTAATTCTTTTTAGCATGTGAGTAATATTCCAAGCCAGGCTTCAGCAATACATGAACCACAAACTTCCTGATGTTCAAGCTGGTTTGAGAAAAGGCAGAGGAACTAGAGATCAAATTGCCAACATCCGCTGGATCATGGAAAAAGCAAGAGAGTTCCAGAAAAACATCTATTTCTGCTTTACTGACTATGCCAAAGCCTTTGACTGTGTGGATCACAATAAACTATGGAAAATTCTTCAAGAGATGGGAATACCAGACCACCTGACCTGCCTCTTGAGAAACATATATGCAGGTCAGGAAGCAACAGTTAGAACTGGACATGAATGACAGACAGGTTCCAAATAGGAAAAGGAGTATGTCAAGGCTGTATATTGTCACCCTGCTTATTTAACTTCTATGCAGAGTACATCATGAGAAATGCTGCACTGGAAGAAACACAAGCTAGAATCAAGATTGCCAGGAGAAATCTCAATAACCTCAGATATGCAGATGACACCAGCCTTATGGCAGAAAGTGAAGAGGAACTCAAAAGCCTCTTGATGAATGTGAAAGTGGAGAGTGAAAAAGTTGGCTTAAAGCTCAACATTCAAAAAACAAAGATCATGGCCTCCGGTCCCCTCACTTCATGGGAAATAGGTGGGGGAAACAGTGGAAACAGTGTCAGACTGTATTTTTGGGGGCTCCAAAATCGCTGCAGATGGTGACTTCAGCCATGAAATCAAAGGACGCTTACTCCTTGGAAGGAAAGTTATGACCAACCTAGATAGCATATTCAAAAGCAGAGACATTACTTTGCCAACAAAGATTCGTCTAGTCAAGGCTATGGTTTTTCCTGTGGTCATGTATGAATGTGAGAGTTGGACTGTGAAGAAGGCTGAGCACCGAAGAATTGATGCTTTTGAACTGTGGTATTGGAGAAGACTCTTGAGAGTCCCTTGGACTGCAAGGAGATCCAACTGGTCCATTCTGAAGGAGATCAGCCTTGGGATTTCTTTCAAAGGAATGATGCTAAAGCTGAAACTCCAGTACTTTGGCCACCTCATGAGAAGAGTTGACTCATTGGAAAGGACTCTGATGCTGGGAGGGATTGGGGGCAGGAGGAGAAGGTGACGAAGAGGATGAGATGGCTGGATGGCATCACTGACTTGATGGACGTGAGTCTCAGTGAACTCTGGGAGTTGGTGATGGACAGGGAGGCCTGACGTGCTGTGATTCATGGGGTCGCAGAGAGTCGGACATGACTGAGCAACTGAACTGAACTGAATATTCCATTGTGTGTGTGTGTATGTATATATATATATATATATATATATATATGTACAATATCTTTATCCATTCCTCTGTCAGTGGACATTTAGGTTACTTCCATGTCATGGCTATTGTAAATGGTGATAAAGTGAACATTGGGGTGCATGTATCATTTTAAACCTTGTTTTTCTCTGGATATATGCCCAGGGGTGGAATTTCTGGATCATATGGTAGCTCTATATTTAGTTTTTAAGGAACCTCCATAATATTCTCCATAGTGGCTACAGAAATACCCATTCCCTTTTCTCCATATTCTCTCCTGCATTTATTGTTTGTAGACTTTTTGATGATGGCCTTTCTGACTGATGTGAAGTAATATCTGATTGTAGTTTTGATTTGCATTTTTCTGATAATTAGCAATGTTGAGCATCTTTTCATGTGCTTTTTGAACATCTGTATGTCTTCTGTGAAGAGTTATCTATTTAGGTATGCCCATTTTCTTTATTGTTTTTTTTTTTTTTTTTTTTTGAGCTCAATGAGCTGTTTGTAAATTTTGGAGACTATTTCCTTGTCAGTCACATCATTTCCAAATATTTTCTCTCATTACATGGATTGTCTTTTCGTTTTGTTTATATTTTCCTTTGTTGTGCATAACATGAGCTTAATTAGATCCCATTTATATATTTGATTTATTTTGATTACTCTAGGAGATGGATCAAAAAAGATTGCTGCAATTTATGTCAAAAAATGTTTTCCCTTTATTTTCCCCTTAACAGTTTTAAAGTATCCAGTCTTACATTTAGGTATTTAATCCATTTTGAGTTTATTTTTCTCTGTGGTGTTAGAGTGTTCTAATTTCATTTTGTTACATGTTACTGTCTAGTTTTTCAAGCTCCATTTATTGAAGATTGTCTTTTCTTCACTGTATAGTTTTACATCTTTTGGCATAGATTTGACCAGAGGTGTGTGGGATTATTTCTGTCCTTTTTTTTTTTTTTTTCCTGTTCTTTTTATCTATATTTCTGTTTTTCTGCCAGTACCATATTATTTTGAGGATTATAGCCTTATAGAATAGTCTGCAGAGAGTATAGTATGATTCCTCCAGCTTTTTTTCTTTCTCAAGATTGCTTTGGCCATGTAGGGTCTTTTTTGTCTCCATAAGCATTTTAAGATTTTTTTTCTGGTTCTGTGAAAAATGCTATTGGTAATTTGATAGGAATTGCATTGAATAGATTGCCTTAGATAGTATAGTCATTTTCATAATATTGATTCTTCCAGTCCAAAGGCAAGGTTTATTTTTCAGTATATTTGTGTCACCTTTGATCAGCTTCATCAGCATCTTATAGTTTTCATAGTACAGTTCTTTTGCATCCTTAGATAGGTTTATATTTATGTATTTTATTCTTTTTGATGCTATGTTAAATGGGATTGTTTATTTTATTTATCTTTCTGTTTTCCATGATTAGTGTATAGAAATTTACCATATTTATGTGTAATAATTTTGTGTCCTAAAACTTTATGAGAATGGTTCATGAGCTCAAGTAGTTTTCTGGTAACATCACTGGGATTTTCTGTGTATAGCAGTATCATGTCATCAACAAACAGTGACAGTTTTACCTTTTCTTTTCTAATTTGGATTCTCTTTACTTTTTTCTCCTGATTTCTCTGGCTAGAAATTCCAAAACAACATTAAACAAAAGGGAAAAGAGTGGACATCTTTGTCTTGTTCTTGATCTTAGAGGAAATACTTTCATCTTTTGATCATTGAGAATGATGTTAGTTGTTGATATCTCATATATGGCCTTATTATGTTGAGGTATGTGCCCTCTATGCCCATTTTTTTTGGAATTTTTATCATAAATATTGAATTTTGTCCAAAGCTTTTCCTGCATCTATTGAGATGATCATATAATTTTTCTTCTTCAATTCATTGATGTGGTGTGCAATGCTGGTTAATATGCATATATAGAAGAATCCTTGTATCCCTGAGGTTAATCACAATTGATCCTGGTGTTTGATCTTTTTTTATGTGTATAGTTATCAGTGATATTGGCCTGTAATTTTCTTTTTTTTTTTTTCAATATTGTGGTGGTTTTGCCATACATTCACATGAATCAGCCATGGGTGTACATGTGTTCCACATCCTGACCATCCCTCCCACCTCCCTCCCCATCCCATCTCTCAAGGTCATCCCAGTGCACCAGCCCTGAGCACCCTGCCTCAGGTATTGAACCTGGACTGGCAATCTATTTCACATATGTTAATATACATGTTTCAATGCTATTCTCTCAAATCATCCCACCCTCGCCTTCTCCCACAGAGTCCAACAGTCTGTTCTTTACATATGTGCCTCTTTTGCTGTCTCACATATAGGTAATCATTAACATCTTTCTAAATTCCATATATATGTGCTAATATACTGTATTGGTGTTTTTCTTTTTTAAAAAATATGAATTTATTTTAATTGGAGGCTAATTATTTTACAATATTGTATTGGTTTTGCCATACATCAACATGAATCCAACACGGATATACAAGTGTTCCCCATCCTGAACCCCCCTCCCATCTCCCTCCCTGTGTTTTTCTTTCTGATTTACTTTGCTTTGTATAATAGGCTCATTTTCATTTTGATGATATGAGCCTAGGTAAAGTTTTATCAATTTTGTTATGTTTTCAAACAACCTGTTTTTATTTTCATCAATCTTTTCTATTGTTTTTCTCATCTCTATCTCATTTACTCCTTTTCTGATGTTTATGATTTCTTTCTTTATTGTAACTTCTGGTTTTGTTCATTCTTTCTCTAGTATCTTTAGGTGAAATATTAGGTTGTCTGAGATTTTTCTACTTTCATAATGTAAGATTATGCTGCTATAAAATTCCCTCTTAGAACTGCTTTTACTGCATCCCATAGGTTTTGGATGGCTGTGCATTCCTTTTCATTTGCCTTGAGGTATTTTTTGATTTCTGCAGATATCCATTGATTTTTAGTAGCATATTGTTAATCTTCCATGTGTTTGTGTTTTTTCCATTTTTTTTCTTGTATTTATTTCTGATTTAATGGCATTGTTGTCAGAAAAGATTCTTGATATGATTTTGATTTTTTTTTTTAAATTACTAAGTCTCCCTTTGTGACCTAGCATGCAATCAATCATGGAAAAGGGTCCATGTATACTTGAAAAGATTTTATATTCTGCTGCTTTTATATAGAATGCTCCAAATATCAATTAAGACCATATGTTCTAATGTATCATTTAAGGCCTGTGTTTTCCTATTGATATTCTGTCTGGGTGATGCATCCGTTGATGAAAGTGGGTTGTTAAAATCCCCCACAATTATTGTGTTACTGTTGATTTCTCTTTTGATGGCTGTTAGCATTTGCCTTATACATTGAGCTGGTCCTATGTTGGGTGCATATATATTTATAATTTTTATATCTTCTTCAATTGATGCCTTAATAATTATGTAGAGTTCTTCTTTATCTCTTGTATTAGTCATTATTTTGAAGTATGTCTTATCTCATGTCTTTTTACTAGATCTTTCTTTTGATTTCCATGGAAATACCTTTGTACATCCCCACAGTCTGTGTGTGTCCCTTGATCCAAAATGGGTCTCTTATAGATAGCATACATATGAATTTTAGTTTGTATCAAGTCAGCCAGTCTATGTCTTTTGGTTGGATCATGTAATCCATTTATGATTAAGGTATTTATTGATATGTATGCACTTATTTGCATTTTGTTAGTTGTCTTGGATTGTTTCTCTTCTATTTATTTTTTTTCCTCTCCTCTTTTTTGTCTTCTGTTGTAATTTGATAACTAATGTTGTCTTTTGATTCCTTTTTATTTTTAAAAAATATTTATTGCAGTATAGTTACTTTATGATATGGTGTTTGTTTCTGCTGTGCAACAAAGTAAATCAGTTACAGGTATACATATATCCCCTTGTTTTTAGATTTTCTTCCTATTTAGGTCACCACAGAGCACTGAGTATAGAGTTCCCTATGCTTTAGAGAAAGTACTCATTAATTATGTCTTTTATACATAGTAGTGTGAAAGTGAGGGTGAAAAAATGAAAGTGTTAGTCACTCAGTCGTGTCCAACTCTTTGTGACCTCATGGACTGTAGCCCACCACGCTCCTCTATCCATGGAATTCTCCAGACAAGAATACTGGAGAGGGTTGCCTTTTCCTTCTCCAAGGTATCTTCCAGACTCATGCATCAAAGCCGGGTCTATGTCAATCCCATTATCCCAATTATTCTCACCTCCTCTATTCCCATGCCATCTAAAAGTCTGTTCTCTACTTCTGTGCCTCTATTTATGTCCTACAAATAAGTTCAGCTGCATCGTTTTTCTAGATTCTACATGTAAGCAATATTATACAATATTACTTTTTATGCCATACTTCACTCTGTATGACAGTACCTAGGTCCATACATGTCTCTGTAAAGTGCAGTTTCATTCTTTTCTATGGCTGGTTATTATTCCATTTTATATATAAACCACAAGTTTATCCATACCTCTGTTGATGACATTTAGGTTAGTTCCATGCATCAGATCAGATCAGATCAGATCAGTCGCTCAGTCATGTCCGACTCTTTGCGATCCCATGAATGACAGCACGCCAGGCCTCCCCGTCCACCACCAACTCCCGGAGTTCACTGAGACTCACATCCATCAAGTCAGTGATGCCATCCAGCCATCTCATCCTCTGTCGTCCCCTTCTCCTCCTGCCCCCAATCCCTCCCAGCATCAGAGTCTTTTCCAATGAGTCAACTCTTCGCATGAGGTGGCCAAAGTACTTGGAGTTTCAGCTTTAGCATCATTCCTTCCAAAGAAATCCCAGGGCTATCTCCTTCAGAATGGACTGGTTGGATCTCCTTGCAGTCCAAGGGACTCTCAAGAGTCTTCTCCAACACCACAGTTCAAAAGCATCAATTCTTCGGCACTCAGCCTTCTTCACAGTCCAACTCTCACATCCATACATGACCACAGGAAAAACCATAGCCTTGACTAGACGAACCTTTGTTGGCAAAGTAATGTCTCTGCTTTTGAATATGCTATCTAGGTTGGTCATAACTTTCCTTCCAAGGAGTAAGCATCTTTTAATTTCATGTCTGCAGTCACCATCTGTAGTGATTTTGGAGGCCAGAAAAATAAAGTCTGACACTGTTTCCACTGTTTCCCCATATATTTCCCATGAAGTGATGGGACCAGATGCCATGATCTTTGTTTTCTGAATGTTGAGCTTTAAACCAACTTTTTCACTCTCCATTTTCACATTCATCAAGAGCCTCTTTAGTTCCTCTTCACTTTCTGCCATAAGGGTGGTGTCATCTGCATATCTTAGGTTATTGAGATTTCTCCCGGCAATCTTGATTCCAGTTTGTGTTTCTTCCAGTCCAGAGTTTCTTATGATGTACTCTGCATATAAGTTAAATAAACAGGGTGACAATATACAGCCTTGACGTACTCCTTTTCCTATTTGGAACCAGTCTGTTGTTCCATGTCCAATTCTAACTGTTGCTTCCTGACCTGCATACAAATTTCTCAAGAGGCAGATCAGGTGGCCTGGTATTCCCATCTCTTGAAGAATTTTCCACAGTTTATTGTGATCCACACAATCAAAGTCTTTGGCATAGACAATAAAGCAGAAAGAGATGGTTTCTTGGAACTCTCTTGCTTTTTCCATGATCCAGCGGATGTTGGCAATTTGATCTCTGGTTCCTCTGCTTTTTCTAAAACCAGCTTGAGCATCAGGAAGTTCACGGCTCACATATTGCTGAAGACTGGCTTGGAGAATTTTGAGCATTATTTTACTAGCGTGTGAGATGAGTGCAATTGTGCGGTAGTTTGATCAGTCTTTGGCATTGCCTTTCTTTGGGATTGGAATGAAAACGGACCTTTTCCAGTCCTGTGGCCACTGCTGAGTTTTCCAAATTTGCTGGCATATTGAGTGCAGCACTTTCACAGCATCATCTTTCAGGATTTGGAATAGCTCAACTGGAATTCCATCACCTCCACTAGCTTTGTTTGTAGTGATGCTTTCTAAGGCCCACTTGAATTCACATTCCAGGATGTCTGGTTCTAGGTCAGTGGTCACACCATCGTGATTATCTTGGTTGTGAAGATCTTTTTTGTACAGTTCTTCTGTGTATTCTTGCCATCTCTTCTTAATATCTTCTGCTTCTGTTAGGTCCATACCATTTCTGTCCTTTATTGATCTCATCTTTGCATGAAATTTTCCTTTGGTATCTCTGATTTTCTTGAAGAGATCTCTAGTCTTTCCCATTCTGTTGTTTTCCTCTATGTCTTTGCATTGATCGCTAAAGAAGCCTTTCTTATCTCTTGCTATTCTTTGGAACTCTGCATTCAGATGTTTATATCTTTCCTTTTCTCCTTTGCTCTTTGCTTCTCTTTTTTTACAGCTATTTGTAAGGCCTCCCCAGACAGCCATTTTGCTTTTCTGCATTTCTTTTCTATGGGAATGGTCTTGATCCCTATCTCCTGTACATGAGTTATTGTAAATAGTGCTACAGCAAACATGGTGTGCATGTATATTTTTGAATTATGGTTTTCTTAGGTATATGCCTAGTATTGCTGGGTCATATGCTATTTATATGTTTAGTTCCTTTTATGAACCTCCATACTACTCTTCATAGTGGCTGTACCAATATACATTCCCACCAACAGTAGGAGGGTTCCATTTTCTCCAGATCCTTTCCAAAATTTATGTTTCGTAGATTTTTTTGATGATGGCCATTTTGATCAGTGTGAGGTATTACCTCATTGTAGTTTGTATTTGAATTTCTCTAATAATTCATGATGTTGGGTAACTTTTTATGTGTTTCTTGGTATGCTGTATGTCTTCTCTGGAGAAATGTCTGTTTGGATTTTGCCTATTTTTTTCATTGTGCTGTTTGTTTTATTGATATTCACTTGCATGAGCTGTTTCTATACTTTGAAGGTTAATCCCTTATTAGTTGCCCCATTTGCAAACATTCCCATTTTAAGTGCTGTCCTTTCATTTTGTTTGTGGTAGAAAGCATCACTACGAACAAAGCTAGTGGAGGTGATGGAATTCCAGTTGAGTTTTTCAAATTCTGAAAGATGATGCTGTGAAAGTGCTACACTCAATATGCAAGCAAATTTGGAAAACTTAGCAGTGGCCACAAGACTGGAAAAGGTCAGTTTTCATTCCAATCCCAAAGAAATGCAATGCCAAAGAATGCTCAAACTACCGCACAGTTGCACTCATCTCATGCGCTAGTAAAGTAATGTTCAAAATTCTCCAAGCCAGGCTTTAGCACTACGTGAACCATGAGCTTCCAGATGTTCAAGCTGCTTTTAGAAAAGGCAGAGCAACCAGAGATCAAATTGCCAACATCTGTTGGTTCATGGAAAAAGCAAGAGAATTCCAGAAAAACATCTATTTCCACTTTATTGACTATTCCAAAGACTTTGACTATGTGGATCACAATAAACTGTGGAAAATTCTTCAAGAGATGGGAATACCAGGCCACCTGATCTGCCTCTTGAGAAATTTGTATGCAGGTCAGGAAGCAACAGTTAGACCTGGACATGGAACAACAGACTGGTTCCAAATAGGAAAATGAGTATGTCAAGGCTGTATATTGTCACCCTGATTATTTAACTTCTATGCAGAGTATATCATGAGAAATGCTGGGCTGGAAGAAGAACAAGCTGGAATCAAGATTGCCGGGAGAAATATCAATAACCTCAGATATGCAGATGACACCACCCTTATGAGAAAGTGAAGAGGAACTAAAGAGCCTCTTGATGAAAGTGAAAGTGGAAAGTGAAAAAGTTGGTTTAAAGCTCAACATTCAGAAAACGAAGGTCATGACATCTGGTCCCCCATCACTTCATGGCAAATAGATGGGGAAACAGTGGAAACAGTGAAAGACTTTATTTTGGGGGGCTCCAAAATCACTGCAGATGTGATTGAAGTCATGAAATTAAAAGATGCTTACTCCTTGGAAGGAAAGTTGTGACCAACCTAGACATTCAAAGGCAGAGACATTACTTTGCCAACAAAGGTCCGTCTAGTCAAGGCTATCGTTTTTCCAGTAGTCATGTATGGATGTGAGACGTGGACTATAAGGAAAGCTGAGCACAGAAGAATTGATGCTTTTGAACTGTGGTGTTGGAGAAGACTCTTGATAGTCCCTTGAACTGCAAGGAGATCCAACCAGTCCATCCTAAAGGAGATCAGTCCTGGGTGTTCATTGGAAGGACTGATGTTGAAGCTGAAACTCCAATACTTTGGCCACCTCATGCGAAGAGTTGACTCATTGGAAAAGACCCTGATGCTTGGAAGGATTGGGGGCAGGAGAAGAAGGGGACGACAGAGGATTAAATGGCTGGATGGCATCACTGATTCGATGGACGTGAATCTGATTGAACTCCGGGAGTTGGTGATGGACAGGGAGGCCTGGCGTGCTGCGGTTCATGGGGTGTCAAAGAGTCAGACATGACTGAGTGACTGAACCAAACTGAACTGAACTGTGTATGTTGAATCTTTGCTTCTTGGGGATAATTCCCTCTTTTGTTGTTGGTTTCAATTTTCTAGTATTTAGGTGATGATTTTTGCCTCTATGTTCATCAGTGATGTTGGACTCTTATTTTGTATTTTTGTCTGTGATATTTTTGTCTGGTTTTGATACCAAGGTAATGGTGACCTCTAATATGAACTTACCAGCTTTCCTTCCATTGCAATTTTCGGCAAGAATTTCAGAAGAGTAGGTGTTAACGCTTCTCTTAATTTTTATTATTTTTTTTTACTTTAAAAAAATATTTTAATTGGAGGTTACTTACTTTACAATATTGTGGTGGTTTTTGCCATACATTCACATGAATCAGCCATGGGTGTACAGGCGTTCCCCATCCTGAACCGCCCCCCTCCAACCTGCCTCCCCATCCCATCCCTCAGAGTTACCCCAGTGCACCAGCCCTGAGCACCCTGTCCCATGCATTGAACCTGGACTAGTGATCTATTTCACATATGATAATATATATGTTTCAATGGTATTCTCTCAAATCATCTCACTCTCGCCTTCGAATACAACTGTGAAGTCATATGTTTCTGGACATTTTTTTTTTTTTTTTTGTAGATATTGGAAGATGTTTAACCACAGTTTAAATTTAATTACTTGTGATTGGTATATTCATATTTTTTATTTCCTCTTGATTCCCTCATGGAAGGTTATAATTTTCTTAGAATTTGTCTATTTCTCCTAGGTTTTTCATTTCAATGGCATATAGTTCTTTGTTCAGTTCAGTTCAGTCTCTCAGTTGTGTCTGACTCTTCATGACCCCATGAACTGCAGCCGCCAGGCTTTTCTGTCCATCACCAACAGCAGGAGCTTGCTCAAACTCATGTTCACTGAGTCAGTGATGCCATCCAATAATCTCATCCTCTGTTTTCTCCTTCTTCTCCTGCCTTTAATCTTTTCAAGCATCAGGCTCTTTATCAGTGAGTCAGTTCTTCACATCAGGTGGCCAAGTTTTGGAGTTACAGCTTCAGCATCGGTCATTGCAATGAACATTAAGGACTAATTTCCTTTAGGATTGACTGGTTTGATCTCCTTGTAGTTCAAGTAACTCTCAAGAGTCTTCTCCAACATCACAGTACAAAAGCATCAATTCTTTGGTGCTTTAGGTGAGTGATCACACCATCGTGATTATCTGGGTCATGAAGATCTTTTTTGTACATTTCTTCTGTGTATTCTTGCGACCTGTTCTTAATATCTTCTGCTTCTGTAGGTCCATACCATTTCTGTCCTTTATTATGCCCATCTTTGCATGAAATATTCCCTTGGTATCTCTAATTTTCTTGAAGAGATCTCTAGTCTTTCCCACTCTACTATTTTCCTCTATTTATTTGCATTAATCATTGAGGAAGGCTTTCTTATCTGTCCTTGCTATTCTTTGCAACTCTGCATTCAAATGGATATATCTTTCCTTTTCTCCTTTGCCTTTAGTTTTTCTTCTTTTCACAGCTATTTTTAAGGCCTCCTTAGACAACCATTTTGCCTTTTTGCATTTCTTTTTCTTGGGGATGGTCTTGATCACTGTCTCCTATACAATGTCATGAACCTCTGTCCATAGATCTTCAGGCACTCTGTCTCTCAGATCCAATCCCTTGAATCTATTTGTCATTTCCACTGTTTAATCATAAGGGATTTGATTTAGGCCATACCTGAATGGTCTAGTGGTTTTCCCTACGTTCTTCAATTTAAGTCTGATTTTGGCAATAAGGAGTTCATGACCTGAGCCACAGTCAGCTCCCTGTCTTGTTTTTGCTGACTGTATAGAGCTTCTCCATCTTTGGCTGCAAAGAATATAATCAATCTGATTTTGGGATTGACCATCTGGTGATGTCCATTTGTAGAGTCTTCTCTTGTGTTGTTGGAATAGAGTGTTTGCTATGACCAATGTTTTCTCTTGGCAAAACTGTGTTAGGCTTTGACCTGCTTCATTTTGTACTCCAAGGCCAAATTTGCCTGCTACTCCAGGTATCTCTTGACTTCCCACTTTTGCATTCCAGTTCCCTATAATGAAAAGAACATCTTTTTGGGTGTTAGTTTTAGAAAGTCTTGTAGGTCTTCTTAGAACCATTCACCTTCAGCTTCTTCAGCATTACTGGTTTGGGCTTAGACCTGGATTACTGTGATATTGAATGGTTTGCCTTGGAAACCAAGAGAAATCATTCTGTCATTTTTTAGACTGCATTCAAGAACTGCATTTCAAACTCTTTTGTTGACTATGAGGGCTACTCCATTTCTTCTTAGGGATTCTTGCCCACAGTAGTAGATATAATGGTCATCTGAGTTAAATTCACCTATTTCTGTCCATTTTGGTTCACTGATTCCTAAAATGTTAATGTTCTTACCATCTTCTCTTTGAGCACTTGCAATTTACCTTGATTCATACACCTAATATTCCAGGTTTGTATGCAATATTGTTCTTTATAGCATCAGATTTTATTTCCATCTCCAGTCACATCCACAACTGGGTGGTGTTTTGCTTTGCCTCCATCTCTTCATTCTTGCTGGAGTTATTTCTTCACTCTTCTCCAGTTAGCATATTGGGCACCTACTGACCTGGGGAGTTCATCTTTCAGAATCGTATGTTTTTGCCTTCTCATGCTTTTCATGGGGTTCTCAAGGCAAGAATCCTGAAGTGGTTTCCCATTCCCTTCTCAACTGGACCACGTTGTTAGTTCTTCGTAGTAGTTGCTTATGAAACTTTCTCTTTCTGTCTTAACTATTGTAAGTTCTCCTTTTTAATTTCTAGTTTTATTTATTTTTTAATCCTTTCTCTTTTTTCTTGATGATTCTAGATAAAGGTTTGTCAATTTCATTTTCTCTAAGAATCATCTTTTACTTTCAAATTTCTATTGTTTTCTTCATCATTTATTTTTGATCTGATCTTTATGATTTTTTTCCTTCTAATTTTCAGTTTTGTTTTTCTTCTTTCTTTAGTTGCATCAGGTGTAGGTCTAGGATCTTTATTGAGATTTTTCTTGCTTCTTTAGTAAGATTTTATTGCTATAAGCTTCCCTCTTTGAACTTGGTTTGCTCTGTCCCATAGCTTTTGGGGGCTTCCCAGGTGGCACTGGTGGTAAGGAACCTACCTGTCAATGCAAGTAGACATAATAGATACATGTTTAACCCCTGGGTGAGGAAGATCCCCTGGAGGAAGCCATGGCAGCCCACTCCATTATTGTTGCCTGGAGAATCCCATGTACACAGGAGCCTGGCAGGCTTCTGTCCATAGGGTTCCAGAGTTGGGCTCAACTAAAGCGACTTAGCACAGCTCAGCACAACAGCACACAGATTTTGTGTTGTGTTTTCATTGTCATTTGTCTGTATATATTTTTCACTTCCTCTTAGATTGCTTCAGTGATCCATTGATTATTTAGTAACATATTGCTTAATCTGCATGTATTTGTTTTTTTTATTATTATTTTTTCTTAATTCATATCTAATCTCACAGTGTTTTGGTCAGAAAAATGCTTAATATGATTTCAATTTTCTTAAATTTACCAAGGCTTAATTTGTGACCCACGATGTGATCCATCCTCAAGAATATTCCATGAGCACTTGGGAAGAAAGTTTATTATGTTATTTTGGATGGAATGTCCTATAAATGTCTATTAAGTATATCTGGTCTATTGTGTCATGTGTCTATTGTATTTCTGTGTTAATTTTCTGTCTGAGTGGTCTGTCCATTGATGTAAGTTGGGTGCTGAAATCCTCCACTATTATTGTGTTACTCCAGTTTCCCTTTTTATGGCTGTTAACATTTGCCTTACATATTGAGGTGCTACTATGTTAAGTGTGTATATATTTACAATTATTATGTTTCGTCTTGGATCTGTCCCTTGATCATTCTTTAGTTTCCTTCCTTGTCTCTTGAAATAGTATTTTTGTTGTTTTTGTTGTTTCTAAGTCACTCAGTTGTATCTGACTCTCTACAGCCACATGAACTGCAGCACACCAGACTTCCTGTCCATCACTGCCTCTTGGAGTTTGCTCAAACTCATGTCCTTTGAGTCGGTGATGCCATCTAACCAACTGATCATCTGTCCTCCCCTTTTCTTCCTGCCCTCAATCTTTCCCAACATCAAGGTCTTTTCTAATGAGTTGGATCTTCCCATCAGGTGGGCCAAGTCTTGGAGCTTCGACTTGATCATCAGTCCTTCCAATGAATATTTATGGTTGATTTTCCTTAGGATTCTCAGGTTTGATCTCCTAGCTGTCCAAGGGACTCTCAACAGTCTTCTCCAGCATCACAGTGCTCAGGCTTATTTATGGTCCAACTCTGATATCCATACATGATTACTGGAAAAACTATAGCCTTGACTATATGCAAAGTGATGTCTCTGCTTTTTAATATGCTGTCTAGGTTCCTCATAGCTTTTCTTCCAAGGAGCAAGCTTTTAATTTCATGGATGAAGTCACCATTCACAGTGATTTTGGAGCCCAAGAAAATAAAGTCTGTCACTATTTCCATTGTTTCCCCATATTGCCATGATGGACCAGATGCCATGATCTTAATTTTTGGAATGTTGAGTTTTAAGGCAGCTTTTTCACTCTCCTCTTTCACCTTCCTCAAGAGGCTATTTAGTTCCTCTTCACTTTTTGCCATTAGGGTGGTGTCATCTGCATATCCTAGGTTATTGATATATCTCCTGGCAATCTTGATTCCACTGTGTGCTTCATTCAGCCTGGCATTTCATATGATGTACTCTGCATATAAGGTAAATAAGTAGGGTGACAATATATAGCCTTGACATACTCCTTTCCCAATTTTGAACCTTATCATTTTCCATGTCTAGTTCTGCTTCTTGACCTGCATACAGGTTTTTCGTGAGTCAGGTAAGGTGCTCTGGTATTCTCATCTCTTTAAGAACTTTCTACAGTTTGTTGTGATCTACAGAGTCAAAGGCTTTAGCATAGTCAGTGAAGCAGAAATAGTTATTTTTCTGGAATTCTCTTGTTTTTTCTATGATCCATCAAATATTGGAAATTTGATCTCTGGTTCCTATGCCTTTTATAAATCCAGTTTGTATATCTGAAAGTTCTCAGTTCACATAAATCCTCAGCCTCACTTAAAGGATTTTGATTATTACCCTGCTGCTGCTGTTGCTGCTCCTGTCACTTCAGTCGTGTCCAACTCTGTGCGACCCCAGAGACGGCAGCCCACCAGGCTTCTCTGTCCCAGGGATTCTCCAGGCAAGATCACTGGACTGGGTTGCCATTTCCTTCTCCAATGCATGAAAGTGAAAGTGAAGTCGCTCAGTCGTGTCCCAGTCCTAGCTACCGCATGGACTGCAGCCCACCAGGCTACTCCATCCATGGGATTGGCCAGGCAAGAGTACTAACAGATGAAATGAGAAAATTGTATGGTAGTTTAAACATTCTTTGGCATTGTCCTTCTTTGGGACTGGAATGAAAACTGACCTTTTCCAGTCCTGTGCCCACTGCTGAGTTTTCGAAGTGTGTTGGCAACAGTTTAACTTTTGTTTGTTTGTTTGTTTTGTTTTGTTTTGTTTTTAAGGATTTGAAATAGTTCAGCTGGAATTCCATCACCTCCATGAATTTTGTTCATGGTAATGGTTCCTAAGGCCCATTTAACTTCACACTCCAGTATATCTGGCCCTAGTTGAGTGACCACACCATCGTGGTTATCCAGGCCATTAAGATATTTTCTGTACCATTCTGTTTATTCTTGCTATCTCTTCTTAATATTTTATGCTTCTGTTAGGCCCATATTGTTTCTGTCCTTTGTTGTACCCATCTTTGAATGAAATATTACCTTGGTATCTCTAATTTACTTCAAGAGATCTCAGGTCTTTCCCATCCTATTGCTTTCCTCTATTTCTTTGCATTGTTCTCTTAAGAAGGCTTTCTTATCTCGCCTTCCTATTCTTTGGAACTCTGCATTAAATTCAGTATATCTTTGCCTTTCTCTTTTACATTTCACTTCTCTTTTCTCAGCTATTTGTCATACCTCCTCATACAACAATTTTGCCTTCTTGCATTTCTTTTTCTTAAAGATGGTTTTGGTCACTGCCTCCTGTTCAATATTATGAACCTCTGCCTATAGTTATTCAGGCACTCCATCAGATCTAATCCCTTGAAATCTATTTGTCTATGTTTTTCTGATGTGATTATTGCTACTAGAGGTTTGAGGAGCATTGCATGCTCCATTGGCATGCAATGTCTTCTTCCATCCTCTCATTTTCAGTCTTTATGTGTCCCTACGTTTGAGGTGGGTATCTGGTAGGTAGCATATATATGGGTCTTTGTGTGTGTGTGTGTGTGTGTGTGTGTGTGTGTGTGTCCATTCAGCCAGTTGGTATCTTTTAATTGGAGCATTTATTCACTTTATGTTTAAGGTAATTATTAATATGTATGTTACTATTGCCATTTTCTCAATTGCTTTGTGTTTGTTTTGTGGGCCTGTTTCTTCTCTTGTGTAAAGCTGGTTTGATGATGTTAAATTTTCTTCACTTTTGCTTGTCTATAAAGCTTTTCATTTTCCATCAAATCTGAATGAGAGCCTTGCTGGGTAGAGTATTCTTGGTTATAGGTTTTTCCTTTTCAGCACTTTAAATTAGCCATGCCACTCCCTTCAGGCGTTTAGAGTTTCTGCTGAAAAAAGTGATTAGCTTATGATGGCTATCTTATATATTACTTATTGGTTTTCCCTTGCTGCTTTTAATATTTTTCTTTGTATTTAATTTTTCTTAGTTTCATTGATATGTGTCTCAACACATTTATCCCTGGCTTTATTTTGTAATGGACTCTTAGCTCTTCCCATACTTGGGTGACTATTTCCTTTCCTATGTTGTGGAAGTTTTCACCTATAATCTTTTCAAATACTTTCTCAGATATTTTGCCTTTTCTTCTTCCTGACCCCTGTAATTCGAGTGTTGGTGTGTTTAGTGTTTTCCTAGATGTCTCTGATACTGTCTTCTTTTATTTTCATTATTTTTCCTTTAGTCTGTTCTGTTGCAATGATTTCCACCATTATGTCTTCTTATCCATTCTTCTGCCTCAGTTATTTTGGTATTGATTCCTTCTAGAGTATTTTTCAGTCATTGTACTATTCACCATTGTTTGCTTGTTCTTTAGTTCTTCCAGGTCCTTGTTAAACATTTCTTTTATATTCTTGATCCATATGCCCATTCTGTTTTGAGATTTTGGTTCATCTTTATAATCATTACTCTGAATTATTTTTCAGATAGATTGTTTATAACCTCTTCATTTAATTGGTCTTGTATTTTTTATCTTGTTCATTTGTCTCCAGTATATTCCTCTATCATCTCATTTTGTCTAACTTATTGTGTTTGTGGCCTCCTTCCACAGGCTGCAGGGCTGTAGTTCCTCCTGCTTTTGTTATCTGCTTCCCTGGTGGGTGAGATTGGTCCATGGACTTGAATACACTTCCTGGTGGGAAGGACTTGGGCCTGTGCTCTGATAGGTGGAGCTGGTCTTGTTCCTCTGATGGGCAGGTCCTTATCAAGATATGTATTTGGGGGTGTCTGTGAGTTTAATATAACTTTAAGCAGCCTGTCTACTTTCAGATGGAGCTGTGTTCCCATCTTGCTGGTTTTGGTTTCAAACATCCAGAACTTGAGCTTGCAAGCTGTTGAGTTGAGCTAAGTCTTGGTGAAAAGGACAAGTATTTAAAGATTGTCCATTGACTCCTAAAGGGGCTTCCCCAGTGGCTCAACAGCAAAAAATCCACCTGCAGTGTCAGAGCTGCAGGAGACATGGGTTCAATTCTTGGGTCAGGAAGATTCCCTGGAGGAGCACATGGCAACCCACCCCAGTAATCCTGCCTGTAGAATCCCATGGACAAAGGAGGGTGGCAGGCTACAACCCTTAGGGCCACAAAGAGTTGGACACAAATGAAGTGACTTAACCTGCACACACACATTGGCTTCTGGAGTGTGGCCTGTGTACGTTTTCTCTAAATATTTTATTTGTTGGATCTTCTTCCCCCACAGAAGTCTGATATTTGCATTATCTTCCAGCCTGTGGACCATTCCTTCTCTTTTTATTTTCTTCTCCATGAACTTGGCAGCCAGTATTTGGCTCTCACTCTGCTGTATCCCATTAAAAAAGACAGTCTCACACTGGTAGTACTGAAGACAGATAGGCTTAGGGCACAGAAGCAAAACAGGAATCTGGACACTGGAAGTTGTCAGGGGATTTAGTGCAGAGATCTGGGCTCCACTCCTGGAGGTTCAGATGTAAGTTGTTTCAGTCATTAAAATAGTGGCAGGCTGTTAGGCCTACCATTAGAAATGTCAAGAGCAGAGTTTCTGTTTCCCTCATTCCTGTGTAATTTTTGTGCTCAAATTCTACTGGCCTTAAAATCCTGACTCTCTGGTGGCTCCTCCTCCCATTTCCAGATTCCCAGTCTGGGAAGCCTGACATGGATCTCAGTCAGAACT
The DNA here is from genome assembly GCF_029378745.1 of Bos indicus. Taxonomy (NCBI): domain Eukaryota; kingdom Metazoa; phylum Chordata; class Mammalia; order Artiodactyla; family Bovidae; genus Bos; species Bos indicus. The sequence goes on from NC_091789.1 coordinate 74,558,054, forward strand.
TTCACTCCTGTGGGAGAACTTCTTTGGTATAATACTCTTCCAGTTTGTAGGTTGCCCACTTATCATTTATGAGATTTTACTTTATTACAGTTGTTCCCTTCCTACATCTTATAAAAACAAAAGTAGAAGTTACTTTTATAAGTGTCATTATCCTTAGAGAATTATAATGGATCCACCTTCCATTGAGAACTTTCTTATAAAATCCTAGGTAAATCATTTAGAGCAATTAACAAAGCAAGAAAAAATGGCAGCAAGCCTCTAAGATTATGTGTCAGAATACCTCCTATATGCCCAAGGTACTGTGGCCACAGAGGGAGTAGTTTTACATAAGTTATAATGAAAAATGACCCAGGTATTTCCACCTCATAAACAGTACTCTTATGGTTCACTAAGAATACCCAATGGTCAATGCAGAGGAATGATTTATGGCTTATAGTAAAAAAAAAAAAAATTACCACACTTCTTTTTCCTCACCAGAGGAAAATCAAAACAATAAGAAGAAAATTCAAGAAATTAAGGAAAGAAAAGTATTTGACAGGACAAAACATTCAAACCTCTTCTTGAGCTTTGAAAGTAGTAAAATTTATTCTTATGCACCAATGAAAGTAGGAAGCCTTGCAAAGTGGAGATAGACTCAGGACACAGAGTTTTGCACAGCTAAAAATCTCTCATTAGCCTAATTATCAATATATTAGCTTATAATGGAGAAGAAGGGAAATTTTTCCTTATTTCTTTCTCTGAGTGTCATAGTTGTGAGTCCCTTTTGGCAGTACAGTTCTCAGACTCTGCAAATGCTACCTTTTCTCTGTTTTCCTTCCACAAGAAGTGAGTCTTCTGTTTAAGTTTATACTAGCAAAGAGTTAAAGCTAATACTCGCAAATAGTTAAAGCTAATAAGTCATACAGCTTGTTCTTTTAGGTTGATGTTTAGGGCTAAAAGAAACTTCAGGTTCTCACTATATCGGGACTCTGTTAAAAAAAATTAAAATGTACAGTCAAAATCTCAATTAGACCATTCACTTTCAACTGATATTAAAAATGCTAAAAAATGCTATTATAGAGCAAAAGAAAAAATGAAAAGTATCAACATATGCTGTTATATTTTCCCTAATTAACTTATAACAATATGTTCTCACTTATTCATAGTCTATTCATAACTAGTTTTTTTTTTTTTTTAAGAAAGCAGGTTTTTTTGTGATTCCATAAATTTGTAATAAATCAACTTGGTCTCTTTCTCTTTCATGTACTCAATTAATTCACTACTGTGAATTAAAGTCCACTTAGAATTCTAGTCTACTATAGGCCTTTAAACTCACTAATTTACATGATAGCCATAGATTGGAAAGACCCCTTACCTTCTTAGTTTTCTAAAGAGCTAGTTCTATTCACTGAAATGGTCTGAAGGAATTTTTACAAAGCTTAAATTGCCTCTTCTGAATTTTGATATCCAGGAGACTATTGGGTAGCTCTTTGTCAGCTTTGTTTCTCTAGTTTAGTTTGATTGATAGATATGGCTGAAGCCATATCTAAAACTCACTTATTACACTTTAGAAAATATATACAAATAAAAAAGGGTAACTCACCATCAGGTGTCTTGTTGCCAGTAGTATCAAACGGCAATGCGAATGATTGTGAAAGGTTTAGTAAAAGATTTAATGAGAGATTCAGCTTAGAAAACATCTTGGAAAAGACTTAAACAACATTATATCCAAATGAACCAAAGGGATATTGATAGAACACTCTATCCAATAACTTGTGCATAATGTACATTCTTTTCAAGTGCACATGGAACATTCCCGTCTCCCACAGAGAACATTCCTATATATTAGGCTGTAAAAGTTAATAAATCGTAATAGCTTTCTAAAGATTACAGTCATACAATGTATAATTTTGGACCACACTACAATGACATTTGAACTGAACAACAGAAGGAAGTTTGGGAAATTCACAAATATTTTGGAAATTAATTAACACAAATAATTAATCAAGAAAATTTGAAAATACTTTAAGCTGAATGAAAATAAAAACACAGTACAACAAATCTTATGGATGCAGTGAAAACAGTGCTTAGGAAGAAATTTATGGCTTTAAAGTAACTGTATTAAAAAGAAAGCTTCCAAATCAGTAACCTAATTTTCCATCTTAAGACACTAAAAGAAGCAGAGCAAGCTACTAACCCCAAAGCAAGTAGAAAGAAGGAAACAATAAAGATGAGATCATAAATAAGTGAAATAGCAATTATTTTAAGTAATAGGGAAATATAAAAGAAACAAAAAATTAGTACTTGGAAAAGTTGAACAAAATTGGCAAACCTTTGCTATACTGGCTAAGAAAAAAGAAAATTCAATTTACTAGCACCAGGAATGAAAAAGTAGACTTTATTTCTTATCTTACCAAAATAAAAAGGATAATAAGGGAATATTATGAACATCTACATGTTGATGAAATATATAACATAGATAAAAAGAACAAATTCCTTGAAAAACACACTACTAAAACTGACTCAAGAAAAAATAAAAAATCTGAATAGAACTATAGTAAGTATAAATATTGAATTATTAATCAAAACAACTGCTCACAAAGAAAAGCCCAGGCTCAGAGAGCTTCACTAGTGAGTTCTGCCAAATGTTTAAAAAAGAATTAATAGTGGCGTAATGTCACCAACCTGGCAACATAGGCTGTTCCCAACTTCACCTCCCCTCACAGGAAGAAAAACTAACAACTATTCATGGACAAGACACCACTGAGAAAATTTTAGAACATGCTAGTGAGGCTGAAGCACCCTCATGCACCACAGAGACCAAGACAGACTGAGTTAAAAGGCTAAGAGTAATGGTTAAATGCTAATGTCTTTGCTCCTCCCCCAGGCTCATGCAACACTGCGATGAGAAAGGCTTCCCTGAGCTTACAGTTCCTCCAGTGGGAATAAAAGAGCTCAAGGTGGACATCCATATCCCTCAGCATTGTGTTTGTCACTTCTAGTGGGAGCCACCACTTTGGATTTGCCCCATGGGGAGTGTAGCAGAGTCTGCAGGATTTGACTGCTAGGGATGTGTGATGGAGAATGTGGGGCTGGTTGAAACAACAAGCATTCAGATTTTGGCAAATTAAGTCCCTTCCTGCAGCAGCCAAGTAGCAGTCACAAACAGCAGCTTTGCTCATATACAAAGTCAAGATGGTGGCACAGTCTGACCAGGGAGCTTGGCATGGTGCAGGCCTGCTTGATTCAAGACCTCAGGAGAATATTATCAACCTTGGAGTCTAGTTGGCCCCCACCAAGGTAGGGGAACTGAGTCATAGCCTCATCAACAATTGAGTGTAACTCCCTGAGTTACCAACTTACTGAGTGTAAGCCCTACCTGACCCAGAAAAGATGCCGGAACACCTGGAAGTTTGTAGTCTCAGTTCAGTTCAGTTCAGTTGCTCAGTTGTGTCTGACACTTTGTGACCCCATGGACTGCAGCATGCCAGGCCTCCCTGTCTATCACCACTCCCGGAGTTTACTCAAACTCATGTCCACTGAGTCCATGATGCCATCCAACCATCTAAGCCTCTGTCGTTTCCTTCTCCACCTATCTTCAACCTTTCCCAGCATCAGGGTCTTTTCCAGTGAGTCAGTTCTTCGCATTAGGTGGCCAAAGTATTGGAGCTTCAGCATCAGTCTTTACAATGAATGTTCAAGACTGATTTCCTTTAGGATGGACTGGTTGGAGCTCCTTGCAGTCCAAGGGACTCTCAACAGTCTTCTCCACTCCAACAGTTCATACGCATCAATTCTTTGGTGCTCAGCTTTCCTTATATTCCAACTCTCACATCCATACATGACTACAGGAAAAACCATAGCTTTGACTACACGGACCTTTGTTGGCAAAGTAATGTCTCTGCTTTTTAATATGCTGTCTAGGTTGGTCATAACTTTTCTTCCAAAGAGCAGCGTCTTTTAATTTCATGGCTGCAGTCACCATCTGCAATTATTTTGAAGCACCCCCACCCAATAAAGTCTCTCACAGTTTCTATTGTTTCCCCATCTATTTGCCATGAAGTGATGGGACAAGATGCCATGATCTTAATTTTCTGAATGTTAAGTTTTAAGCCAACTTTTTCACTCTCCTCTTTCATTTTCATCAAGAGACTTTAGTTCTTGTTCACTTTCTGCCATAAGGGTGGTGTCATCTGCATATCTGAGGTTATTTATATTTTCCCAGCAATCTTGATTTCAGCTTGTGCTTCATTCAACCCAGCATATCTCATGATGTACTCTGCATATAAGTTAAATAAGCAGGGTGACAATATACAGTCTTGACATACTCCTTTCCTTATTTGGAACCAGTCTGTTGTTCCATGTCTAGTTCTAACTGTTGCTTCTTGACCTGCATACAGATTTCTCAGGAGGTAGGACAGTGATCTGGTATTCCCATCTCTTTAAGAATTTTCCACAGTTTGTTGTGATCCACACAGTCAATAACTTTGGCATGGTCAATAAAGCAGAAGTATATATTTTTCTGGAACTCTCTTGCTTTTTCCATGATCCAGCGGATGTTTGCAATTTGATCTCTGGTTCCTCTGCCTTTTCTAAATCCAGTTTGAACATCTAGAAGTTCACGGTTCATATACTGTTGAAGCCTGGCATGGAGAATTTTGAGCATTGCTTTGCTAGCCTGTGAGATGAGTGCAATTGTGCAGTAGCTTGAGCATTCTTTGCCATTGCCTTTCTTTGGGAACGGAATGAAAACTGACCTTTTAAGTAGAGAGTACAACAGGCAGAACTGATCATTCACAGAGCAAAGCCAGTACCCTGTTCAGCCAGGGCATGTGGGGATCAGATTGGCTTGATTCAAGGCCACAGCAAAGAATCTTGTTGGACTTGGAGTCAGTTCACTTGCTCTGCCCAGGAACAGGAGCTAACTCATTGTCCCATGTACTGCTGAGTGTTATTTTGACCCCTCCTGATCAGAAAGTCTGATCTGGAACAACTGGGAGTCTCCTTGTTGTGGGCCCTCCCATGCCATCCAGGCAGGGGAGCTAATTCTTATTCCTGCCACTGCTGAGTATAGCTTCTGGCCCCTCCTGACCAAAGAGTCTGATCTAGAATAGCTGGTAGTTTGCCTAGAACTAGCCTTCCATTCCTCAGGCAGGGAACCTGAGTCATAGCCTGGTCAACTACTGCATGTAACTTACAGCTTTACCAGACCAACAAGGCTGGTAAGGACAACTGGAAGTTCAGTAGACAGAGCTGATTATTTATAGAACAAGGTCAGTATCCTTGTTTGGCCAGACTACTTGGGGCACAGGTTTCCTTGCGTCAGGAAAACAACAACAAAATCTTGGCAGCCTTAGATCTGGTTCTCCTCCTCCACCCAGGCTCCTCCCATAACTGAATAGTCTTTTACCTCCTGGTCAGGGAAATAGCCAAAGCTGTGTAGCCCATCCAACAACACTACTTACAATAGCACTTGGACAGAGAGCACAACCTGTAGCTTTCCTTATCTGAAGAGAAGAACTAGTGGACCTGTCTAGCTAAGGGATTCAATGCAGATTCCTGCCTAATTCTGGTCTCCGAACAATATGTTCAGGCCCTGGGATCTGTCCTGCTGCCATATCATAGTACCAAAGACAATTCATAGCCCTGCTTACCTCTGAGTACAGTATCCACTTCTGACAGTATAGAAAACCCAATGAGAGAAGCTAGGCAACTCTGGACCTCATCCTACATCCTCACTGGGACAGAGAATCAATCCAGCAGTCCGATCCAACTGTTTTCAGTCAGCAGAGCTCCCTTCCCCATATCTCAGAGCCTGGTCAGTAGCCTCACCATTAAATAGTCCTTTACAGCAAGTCCCACCTGCCCAAGGACATTACCAGCAGATACTTATAGAAACTGAGCTGTCTACTGAAGAACTGTCTCTGCCAAAGCAAACCTCAGAAGTCTGAAAGAGGAGGCCACTTATTTAGATTCCCAGATAGCAATTTAAGAAATAACAGATCATGAAAAATAAGATAAATATGATAGCACAAAAGAAAGTTAATGACTCTCTAATAACTGACCCTAATGGAGGCCTATGAACTGTCAGACCAAGAATTCAGACTAATTTTTTTTTAAATTTAAATGTATTTATTTTAATTGGAGGCTAATTACTTTATAATATTGTACTGGTTTTGCCATACATCAGCATGAATCCACCACGGGTGTACACGTGTTCCCAATCCTAAACCCGCCTCCCACCTCCCTCCCCATACCATCTCTCCGGGTTATCCCAGTGCACCAGCCTTAAGCATCCTGTATCCTGCATCGAACCTGGACTGGTGATTCGTTTATTATATGGTATTATACAGGTTTCAATGCCATTCTCCCAAATCATCCCACCCTCTCCCTCTCCCACAAAGTTCAAAAAACTGTTCTATACATCTGTGTCTCTTTTGCTGTCTCACATACAGGGTTATCATGACCATCTTTCTAAATTCCATATATATGTGTTAGTATGCTATATTGGTGTTTTTCTTTCTAGCTTACTTCACTCTGTATAATGGGTTCCAGTTTCATTCACCTCATTAGAACAGATTAAAATGTATTCTTTTTAATGGCTGAGTAATACTCCATTGTGTATATGTACCACAGACTTCTTATCCATTCATCTGCTGATGGACATCTAGGTTGCTTCCATGTCCTGGCTATTATAAGTAGCCCTGTGATGAACATTGGAGTACACGTGTCTCTTTCAATTCTTGTTTCCTCAGTGTGTATGCCCAGCAGTGGGATTGCTGGGTCATAAGGCAGTTCTATGTCCAGTTTTTTAAGGAATCTCCACCCTATTCTACATAGTGGCTGGACTAGTTTGCATTCCCACCAACAGTCTAAGAGGGTTCCCTTTTCTCCACACCCTCTCCAGGATTCATTGCTTGTAGACATTTGGATTGCAGCCATTCTGACTGGCGTGAAATGGTACCTCATTGTGGTTTTGATTTGCATTTCTCTGATAATGAGTGATGTTGAGCGTCTTCTCATGTGTTTGTTAGCTATCTGTATGTCTTCTTTGGAGAAATGTCTATTTAGTTCTTTGGCCGATTTTTTGATTGGGTCTTTTTTTTTTTTTTTTCTGGAGTTGAGCTGCAGGAGTTGCTTGTATATTTTTGAGATTAGTTGTTTGTCAGTTGCTTCATTTTCTATTATTTTCTCCCATTCTGAAGGCTGTCTTTTCACCTTGCTTATAGTTTCCTTTGTTGTGCAGAAGCTTTTAACTTTAATTAGGTCCCATTTGTTTATTTTTGCTTTTATTTCCAATATTCTGGGAGGTGGGTCGTAGAAGATCCTGCTGAGATTTATGTCGGAGAGTGTTTTGCCTATGTTCTTCTCTAAGAGTTTTATAGTTTCTGGTCTTACATTTAGATCTTTAATCCATTTTGAGTTTATTTTTGTGTATGGTGTTAGAAAGTCTCTAGATTCATTCTTTTACAAGTGGTTGACCAGTTTTCTGAACACCACTTGTTAAAGAGATTGTCTTTTCTCCATTGTATATTCTTGCCTCCTTTGTCAAAGATAAGGTGTTCATAGGTGCGTGGGTTTATCTCTGGGCTTTCTATTTTGTTCCACTGATCTATATTTCTGTCTTTGTGCCAGTACCATACTGTCTTGATGACTGTGGCTTTGTAGTAGAGCCTGAAGTCAGGCAGGTTGATTCCTCCAGTTCCATTCTTCTTTCTCAAGATCACTTTGGCTATTCGAGGTTTTTTGTATTTCCATACAAATTGTGAAATTATTTGTTCTTGCCCCGTGAAAAATACCATTGGTAGCTTGATCGGGATTGCATTGAATCTATAGTTTGCTTTGGGTAGTATACTCATTTTCACTATATTGGTTCTTCCGATCCATGAACATGGTATATTTCTCCATCTATTAGTGTCCTCCTTGATTTCTTTCACCAGTGTTTTATAGTTTTCTATATATAGGTCTTTAGTTTATTTAGGTAGATATATTCCTAAGTATTTTATTCTTTTCATTGCAATGGTGAATGGAATTGTTTCCTTAATTTCTCTTTCTATTTTCTCATTATTAGTGTATAGGAATGCAAGGGATTTCTGTGTGTTGATTTTATATCCTGCAACTTTAGTATATTCATTGATTAGCTCTAGTAATTTTCTGGTGGAGTCTTTAGGGTTTTCTATGTAGAGGATCATGTCATCTGCAAACAGTGAGAGTTTTACTTCTTCTTTTCCAATTTGGATTCCTTTTATTTCTTTTTCTGCTCTGATTCCTGTGGCCAAAACTTCGAAACTATGTTGAATAGTAGTGGTGAAAGTGGGCACCCTTGTTTTGTTCCTGACTTTAGGGGAAATGCTTTCAATATTTCACCATTGAGGATAATGTTTGCTGTGGGTTTGTCATACATAGCTTTTATTATGTTGAGGTATGCTATGCTAAGTCACTTCAGTCGTGTCCGACTCTGTGTGACCCCATAGACGGTAGCCTACCAGGCTCCCCTGTCCCTGGGATTCCCCAGGCAAGAACACTGGAGTGGGTTGCCATTTCCTTCTCCAATGCATGAAAGTGAAAAGTGAAAGTGAAGTCGCCTAGTCGTGTCCGACTCTTAGCGACCCCATGGACTGCAGCCTACCAGGCTCTTCCGTCCATGGGATTTTCCAGGCAAGAGTACTGGAGTGGGGTGCCATATGTTCCTTCTACTCCTGCTTTCTGGAGAGTTTTTATCATAAATGGATGTTGAATTTTGTCAAAGGCTTTCTCTGCATCTATTGAGATAATCATATGGCTTTTGTTTTTCAATTTGTTAATGTGGTGTATTACATTGATTGATTTGTGGATATTGAAGAATCCTTACATCCCTGGGATAAAGCCCACTTGGTCATGGTGTATGATCTTTTTAATGTGTTGTTGGATTCTGATTGCTAGAATTTTGTTAAGGATTTTTGCATCTATGTTCATCAGTGATATTGGCCTGTATTTTTCTTTTTTGTGGCATCTTTGTCAGGTTTTGGTATTAGTGTGATGGTCGCCTCGTAGAATGAGTTTGGAAGTTTACCTTCCTCTGCAATTTTCTGGAAGAGTTTGAGTAGGATCGGTGTTAGCTCTTTTCTAACTTTTTGGTAGAATTCAGCTGTGAAGCCATCTGGACCTGGGCTTTTGTTTGCTGGAAGATTTCTGATTACAGTTTCAATTTCCATGCTTGTGATGAGTCTGTTAAGATTTTCTATTTCTTCCTGGTTCAATTTTGGAAAGTTGTACTTTTCTAAGAATTGGTCCATTTCTTCCAAGTTGTCCATTTTATTGGCATGTAATTGCTGATAGTAGTGTCTTATGATCCTTTGTATTTCTTTGTTGTCTGTTGTGATCTCTCCATTTTCGTTTCTAATTTTATTTTTTTTTTATTTTTTTTTTCATTTCATACATGATATTTTACATGTTTCAATGCCATTCTCCCAAATCTTCCCACCCTCTCCCTCTCCCACAGAGTCCATAAGACTGTTCTATACATCAGTGTCTCTTTTGCTGTCTCGTATACAGGGTTATCGTTACCATCTTTCTAAATTCCATATATATGCGTTAGTGTACTGTATTGGTGGATCTTTTTCCCTTTGTTTCTAGATGAGTCTGGCTAATGGTTTTCAATTTTATTTATCCTCTCAAAGAACCAGATTTTGGCTTTATTGATTTTTTCTATGGTCTCTTTTGTTTCTTTTGCATTTATTTCTGCCATAATTTTTAAAATTTCTTTCCTTCTACTAATCCTGGGGTTCTTCATTTCTTCCTTTTCTAGTTGCTTTAGGTGTACAGTTAAGCTATTTATTTGACTTTTTTCTTGTTTCTTGAGGTATGCCTGTATTGTTATGATCTTTCCCCTTAGGACTGCTTTTACCGTGTTCCACAGGTTTTGGGTTGTTGTGTTTTCATTTTCACTCGTTTCTATGCATATTTTGATTTCTGTTTTGATTTCTTCTGTGATTTGTTGGTTATTCAGCAGTGTGTTGTTCAGCCTCCATATGTTGGAATTCTTAATAGTTTTTCTCCTGTACTTGAGATCTAATCTTATTGCACTATGGTCAGAAAAGATGCTTCAAATGATTTCAATTTTTTTTTGAATTTACCAAGGCTAAATTTATGGCCCAGGATGTGATCTATCCTGGAGAAGTTCCTTGTGCGCTTGAGAAAATGGTGAAATTCATTGTTTTGGGGTGAAATGTCCTATAGGTATCAATTAGGTCTAACTGGTCTATTGTATCATTTAAGGTTTGTGTTTCTTTGTTAATTTTCTGTTTAGGTGATCTTTTCATAGGTGTGAGTGGGGTATTAAAGTCTCCCACTATTATTGTGTTATTGTTAATTTCCCCTTTCATACTTGTTAGCATTTGTCTTACATATTACAGTGTTCCTATATTGTGTGCATATATATTTATAATTGTTATATCTTCTTCTTGGACTGATCCTTTTATCATTATGTAGTGTCCTTCTTTGTCTCTTTTCACAGCCTTTATTTTAACATCTATTTTATCTGATATGAGTATTGCTACTCCTGCTTTTTTTTGCTCTCTATTTGCATGGAATATCTTTTTCCAACCCTTCAGTCTGTATTTGTCCCTTGTTTTGAGGTGGGTCTCTTATAGACAACATATATAGGGGTCTTGTTTTTGTATCCATTCAGCAAGTCTTTGTCTTTTGGTTGGGACATTCAACCCATTTACATTTAAGGTAATTATTGATAAGTATGATCTCATTGGTATTTATTTTGTTGTTTTGGGTTCGAGTTTATACACCCTTTTTTTGTTTTCTGTCTAGAGAATACCCTTTAGCATTTGTTGGAGAGCTGGTTTGGTGGTGCTGAATTCTGTCAGCTTTTTCTTGTCTGTAAAGCTTTTGATTTCTCTTTCATATTTGAATGAGATCCTTGCTGGGTACAGTAATCTGGGCTGTAGGTTATTTTCTTTTATCACTTTAAGTATGTCTTGCCATTCCCTCCTGGCCTGAAGAGTTTCTATTGAAAGATCAGCTTTTATCCTTATGGGGATCCCCTTGTGTGTTATTTGTTTTTTTTTTTTCCCTTGCTGCTTTTAACATTTGTTCTTTGTGTTTGATTTTTGTTAATTTGATTAATATGTGTCTCAGGATGTTTTACCTTGGGTTTATCCTTTTGGGGACTCTCTGGGTTTCTTGGACTCAGGTGATTATTTCCTTCCCCATTTTAGGGAAGTTTTCAACTATTATCTCCTCAGGTATTTTCTCATGGTCTTTCTTTTTGTCCTCTCCTTCTGGGACTCCTATGATTCGAATGTTGGAGCGTTAACACTTTCCTGAGGTCTCTGAGACTGTCCTCATTTCTTTTACTTAGTTTTTCTTTTTTCCTCTCTGATTCATTTATTTCTACCAGTCTTCTACTTCACTAATCCTATCTTCTGCCTCTCTTATTCTACTATTTGTTGCCTCCAGAGTGTTTTTGATCTAATTTTTTGCATTATTCATTATATATTGACTCGTTTTTATTTCTTCTAGGTCCTTGTTAAAACTTTCTTGCATCTTATCAATTATTTCAATATTTTGGATTATTTTCACTATCATTATGTGGAATTCTTTATCAGGTAGATTCCCTATCTCTTCTTCTTTTGTTTGGTTTGGTGGGCTTTTATCCTGTTCCTTTACCTGCTGGGTATTCCTCTGTCTCTTCATCTTGTTTAGATTGCTGTGTTTGGGTGGTCTTTCTATATTCTGGCAGTTTGTGGAGTTTTCTTCATTGTGGAGTTTCCTCACTGTGGGTGGGGTTGTGCTGGTGGCTTGTCAAGGTTTCTTGGTAGGGAAGCTTGTGTCGGTGTTCTGGTGGGTGGAGCTGGATTTCTTCTCTCTGGAGTGCAATGAAGTGTCCAGTAATCAGTTATGAGATGTCATTGGGTTTGGGTAACTTTGGGCAGCCTGCATATTGAAGCTCAGGGCTATGTTCCTGTGTTGCTGGAGAATTTGTGTGGTATGTCTTGCTCTGGAACTTGTTGGCCCTTGGGTGGTGCTTGGTTTCAGTGTAGGTATGGAGGTGTTTGATGAGCTCCTATCTATTAATGTTCCATGGAGTCAGGAGTTCTCTGATGTTCTCAGGATTTGAACTTAAGCCTCCTGCTTCTGGTTTTTAGTCTTATTTTTACAGTTGGCTCAAGACTTCTCCTTCTATACAGCACTGTTTATAAAACATCTAGGTTAAAGATGAAAAGTTTCTCCACAGTGAGGGACACCCAGAGAGGTTCACAGAGTTACATGGAGAAGAGAAGAGGAAGGAAGGAGTTAGAGGTGACCCAAATGAGATGAGGTGGAATTAAAAGAGGAGAGAGCAAGCTCTCCAGTAACCACTTCTTTATGTGCACTCCACAGTCTGGGCCGCTCAGAGATGTTCACAGAGTTATACAGAGAAGAGAAGAGGGAAGAAGGAGACAGAGATGGCCAGGAGGATAAAAGGGGGGAATGAAAAGGAGAGAGACAGATCCAGCCAGTAGTCAGTTCCCTAAGTGATCTCCACTATCTGAAACACACAGAGATTCACAGAATTAGGTAGAGAAAAGAAGCGGGAGGGAGGAGACAGAGGCGACCTGGTGGAGAAAAAGGAGAGTCCAAAGGAGGAGAGAGAAGTCAAGCCAGTAATCTTGCTCCCAAGTAAAAATGGCTACTGAAGATTGGGTTCTTAAAGGTACAAAATTGATAACAAATACCAAAAAGCAAAGATTAAAAATCTAGAGTAGAGTTTAGATTTTCAAAAATACAATATTAAAGAAAAGAAGATAAAAAAAAAAAAAACAAAGTCGCAAAAATTATTAAATATATATATATGAAGTTTGCTTTAAAAAATACAGTCTTTTTTTAAAGTAATAGTAAGTTATAAAAATTAAAATTAAAGTAGTAATAGAGGACTTAAAAATTAAAAAGAGTAAAAAAAAAAAAAGAATGATCAGAAAAATAGTAAAAATATATCTAGGACTTTCTCAGGTGTTGTTGTGGGCAGTGTGGGGTCAGTTCATTTTTAGATAGTTCCTTAGTCTGGCTTATATTTCTCAAGATCTATAGGCCCCTTCCTATGTAGTCAGTACTAACTACAGGGTTTTAATCTATTGCACCTGTCACTTCAAAGGCGGTTCCCTCTGTTTTAGCTTCTTCTGTTTGGTGGTCTCTTCAGTGTCTGATTTCTGCCCTGACACAGGGGGGCGGTGGTAGACACTTTTTTAAGGCTCATTTGTTCAGTCGTGCTGTGGGGAGGGAGGGGAGCTGCAAACAAATAATACTGGCATGTGCTCGTAGTGTCCCGGTGACACTGGGCCTGCCTCCACTCACAGCGCATGTGCCCTCTCTGTTGGCACAGCTCAGGGTCTAGTTTGCTCCACCAGGAACCGTCCGAGGCCCGCCCTGGGCTGCATGCACCTCCCAGGTCTAAGTTCCTCTGGTTCAGGCACTCGGGTAGTCCTCAGAGGTGCAGATTCTGTTGGGCCTGCGTTTTGTGCCCTTCCCAGGTCCGAGCAGCTCAGGTGATGAGGTGTTTAGCGAGCACAGTTGCTATGACTTATTGCCTCTCTCGTCCCTGCTGCTCGGTTTTCTGGGTGTACAACCAGAGCACCTTCTCAGGTGGATGATGACTGTCCAGAACCCCAAGAAGTCTTAGTTAACAAAGAAGCCAGCTTGCAGTTTGGTAGATAATGTCTCTCTTGGGCTGCGATTGCCCCCTTCCAGTTCTGGCTGCCTGTCACAGAAGGGGGATGCTCTGCAGCCAGTTAATTCTGTTCAGTCCTTTGTTCTGTGTGTGGTCCTGGTGGTTTCTTAGGTTAGAGCTTTTCACATGGTATCTATCCCACAGTCTGGTTTGCTAGCCCAAGTTAGTTCACTCTGATTACCTTCGGGGCATTCAGGCCGGATCCTTACTCTAACCAATGCAGCCCACGCCTCCCTGCCCAGCCCCCACCTGCGAGTGGTGGATGCAGGCGTCTGCGCTGCTTCTCCACTGGGGGAATTACCATTGGGCTCGTAATCTGTGGGTTTTAATTATTTATTTATTTTCTTCCCTGTTATGTTGCCTTCTGTGCTTCCAAGGCTCGCCACAGACTCGGCAGTGAGAGTGTTTCCTGGTGTTTGGAAATTTCTCTCTTTTTTAAGACTCGCTTCCCAGGATGGAGATCCATCCCTACCTCTTTTGTCTCTTTTTTTGTCTTCTATATTTTTTCCTAGCTCTTTTCGAATACAATGGGCTGCTTTTCTGGGTGCCTGATGTCTTCTGCTGGCATTCAGAAATTGTTTTGTAGAATTTACTCAGTGTTTAAATGTTCTTTTGGTGAATTTGTTGGGGAGAAAGTGGTCTCCCCGTCCTATTCCTCCGCCATCTTAGGACCACCTCCCAGACTAATTTTCTTAAAGATGTTTGGCAAACTGTAAGAATACACAGGCAGACTGTTAAATGAAATCAGGAAAACAATAACTGAGCAAAATCAGAAGTTCCACAAGGAAATAGAAACAATGAAAAATTAAATAGAAATTCCAGAGTTGAAAAATAAAATGACTGGAGTGAAGAATTCAATACAGTGTTTCAAAAGCAGACTTGACCATTATGAAGAAAGAATCTATAACCCAGAAGATAAGACATTTAAAATTACTCAGAACAAAAAGAAACAAGAATGGAAAAGAATAAAGAAAGCATATGTGCCGGGAGCCAGCACGGGAGTTCCCACCCATGACAAGGTCATGCGGGAGAGCCCTGACGGGCAAGGCGAGTCAGGGCTCGAGGGCCCCCCCTGGATCTGCCTGAGCATCTACCACAAAACCAGAATCTGTCTGTTTTACTATTTTATGACTTTTACAACTCCTCTGACATTTACAGGGGGCTATCCCTGACCACCTTTCTCTGAAGAAAATTAACTTAGAGCTCTAGTTAATAAGTCTCCTGGGCATAATAGGAGTGTTTCCATTCAAACCCCTCTGATGGCTTTCTAGCTTGCCTGACAGGTTTGTTCAGACTCCTGCAGCTACGCATACAATTGTTTACAGCCTCCCAACTGTGAGAGGCATGGGAAGCTTAAGATATTCAAATAATATAGACCCTCTCAGAGAGTTAGAAATTGTTAGAATAGAACTAGTAGAAGATTTCGTTGTTGAGCCAATGCTTGTTGCCAAGTTTCCACATCCCCTGTATTGTGTCCTTGAAAATGTATTAATTAATACAGTTGGTATATAGAAAAAATAAGTAGTGGCCTTGGTGTTGAGAGGGTAACAGGCAGGAAGGCCAGGGGTCTCCAAATAGAGGAAATAGCCTGCAAGTGTCAGACATTTTTATCTCTCTTAAGCGGCAGGAGGAAACAAACTAGCAATATTTTTTCCTTCTCTATACAAATTTAAAGGGAGGTTTCTCTTAAAATACTGTGTTGCCATAATGACACCCGGTTTCGCCTGAAGTTAGCTATTCTCGAGCCTAGAGATAACCAATGCCTTTTTCTTATGGAAATGTTTGTCTTAAGCTATGCTAATGTACTATGCCTCTACCCCAAACTCTGTCTCCAAGTCGGTTCCGCCTCTTGGCCCAGAACCTACTTGACAAACCAGTATGGATATTGTTCCCCTAATCTATGTAAATGAAACTATTTGTATGGTGGTCTGCCCTTCTTCAAGATTGAAGTTAATCATTTTATGGCCCAGGATAAACCATTTGGTGCCAAGATTATCCCAAAATGCATCTTATGGGTGAGGGGCCTGGTGCCATTCTGAATTTTAAGACATTCCTTTCTTTCATTAACAGACTGCTAGTGACTATATAACATACAGCTAAAGACTAGCAAGGGGGTACTCTTTCTGCCCCCTTCTGATGCCTATGTCAGAAGCTTTCTCTATCTCCTTTATACTTCAATAAAACTTTATTACACAAAAGCTCTGAGCGATCAAGCCTCGTTTCTGGCCCCGGATTGAATTCTTCTCCTCCGGGGGCCAAGAATCCCGGTGTATTCGCGTGATTCAACAACAACCTTTCATCTTGGGGGCTCGTCCGGGATCCTTCAGGACAAGGTAAGGATGCTTGGAGCTTTAGTTCTTTGTTCTCTTAGTGAACACGTTTTCTGCTGTGCTTTACTAACTCTACCGTGTGCTTGTGTGAATGAATGGCATGCCCTGCGTGAAACAAGTAAGGAGCCCTGCTCTGCAGTTCCACGGTGATCTCATACAGCTTATGGCAGAAACCTGTCGGGGCGTTATACCGACCTGCCAATGCCAAGAGGCACCCAGTGTCTCCTTCGGGAACCGACCAGAAATGGGCAAAGCATGTGGACCGAACTCTTCTTTCTCGGTCAAACTTTTCGGTCTCTTTGACCATTTCATAACTCCTTGGGAATTAGAAGTACTAACCTAATCTATCGGATCATAGACTTTCAAGGGACTTGTGATCTATACTGTTATTGTATACTGTGGCTTAGGTCCCAAACTTGGATTGGTAGTCAAGAAAGTGTCTAGCCTCGCTAAAAATCGAAAGTTCGGAAGCTAGATGGAGCTCTAGCTCCCAGAACATCTCTGAGGTTAAAGGTTACTCAGATTGGGACTGCGATGGGTTTTTTTTTCTTGGTAACGCCGGCTCTTAGTGGATCAGAGGAGGCTGTTATACTGGTGTGGTGATGCTTGGAAAGAACATCTCAGTTTTATGTTCGCGTCGGTCTTATTGTGGTCAGGAAATACTCAGGGTCATGCACAGGCACTCAGGTGACGAATGTTTCCCACAATGGTCTTAGCTTGGGAGGCATTCCGGAAGGTTACTCTGATTCACCCCGGGTGACATCAGAGGCAAACAAGGTTAAGGGTGAAGAGCTGGACGTCAAGTAGGGATGCTATCAAGTCTACCCCTGGTACATCCCCACCCCATCTCGGTGGTAGAACCAGGAGGGACGAGTACAGCGCCTGCGTCGGTAAGGGACAGACTAAGTCTGACCAGGAAGGAAAAGCTTTTGGTGTAACGTCTGTCTACACCCCCATCTAGAGCAGGGAGGGATGCCTCCGGTAGAAAAAATGGTGCTGGTCTAATTTTTTCTCTCTTACAGATGGGAGCTAACAATTCCAGCATCACTCCTTTGAACTGTATCCTGAAAAACTGGGATAGATTTGATCCCCAGGGCTTAAAGAAGACACACCTGGTCTTCCTATGTGATACTGCATGGCCATGGTATCCATTGGAGGACGGCGAACGGTGGCCAGTTGGAGGGTCTCTGAAGTATAATACTGTTCTACAAATAGACCGGTTCTGTAAGGAACAAGGGAAATGGGTAGAAGTAGCATATGTGTTGCCCTTTTTCTCTCTGCGAAATATGCCAGACTTATGTCCTAAGGGTATAGATTTGGGCGTGAAACCTTCAGCTCCCCACTATCCTCTTACTTTGCCCCCGTACCTGGGACTCCAGACTGGGATTCAAACTGCCCACATGGAGGTCCAAACAACTCCTGTCTCAGTACGACCTCAGACTACTCTGGTTTCAGTAGAAACTCAGACCATCGAAGTAAGCGATGAGATTCAAACTGCCCACATGGAGGTCCAAACAACTCCTGTCTCAGTACGACCTCAAACTACTCTGGTTTCAGTAGAAACTCAGACCATCGAAATAAGCGATGAGATGGAGGACAGGAGACAAAGAGAAGAGGAAAAACAGGTTTCTCCAATCTATCCCTGGGATCATATGCGCAGAGCAGCCAGAGAGACTGAGGAACAGCCACACAAGCTGTTGCCTCTTTATGAAACACCCACCGGGAGAAATAATCAGTCTGTGAGAGATAATAAGCCTTTTTCTTATCAAGAAATACAAAGAATCAAGGAGGATCTGGGAGACTATTTAGAGGACCCAGAAAAATACATTAGAGCTTTTAAAGGTGTTACTCTGCATTATGACCTCACTTGGAAGGATGTGATGTATATCTTGGGACAAACGCTGACTCCTGAGTCAAAGACTCGAGTTTTGGGAAAAGCGGTTGCTTATGGAGATGAGTGGCTTGGTAATGAATCAGTAGGGAAGAGGGAGAACGAGATGGCGGCCTTCCCCACTGGGAATCAGGCGGTCCCAACTATAGAACCAGACTGGGACTACAACACAGCTAAAGGAAGATGGGATCAGAGTCATTTTGTTAGATGTATTCTTGAGGGACTTAGGCGGGCGCGTTCTAAGCCTTTAAACTATGGCAAATTGGCAGATATAGAACAGGAGGAGAAAGAAGCTCCTGGTAAATTCCTAGATAGACTGAGAGAAGGCCTTCGCAGATTCACTGAGATTGATCCCGAAAGTGAAGAGGGAAAAGTGATCTTAAAGGATAGATTTCTCACTCAGTCGGCTCCAGATATCCGCCATAAGCTATTAAAACAGGCGTATGGACCAAATCAGTCTTTAGATACTCTGTTACAACTGGCTCAGACAGTCTATTATGGTAGGGAATATGAGGAAAAGAAAGAAAGGCAAAAAAAGACAAAGGAAAAGGCGGAAGCCTTTGCCATGGCTATGAAAAAACGTTCTTAAACAGCCTGAGAAAAATGCCCAGAGGGGCCCAGGTGAAAAGGCATGGGCTTGCTTCTACTGTGGAAAGGAGGGGCACCTCAAGCGGGATTGCCCTCAGGCATCTAAGCCGCCCCCGGCTCCATGTCCGGTCTGCAAAGGACCACACTGGAAGAGAGACTGCCCCCAGAGCGTAGGTCTCCCGGGTCGGACTCTCAAGACAATCAGGACTGAAGGTGCCCGGGGGTCCCCACACAAGCTCCGGTCCTAATTACACCTGAGGAACCCCGAGTATTAATAGTTGTGGGGGGCCAATCCGTCGATTTCCTTTTAGATACTGTGGCAACTTATTCTGTGCTTACTGAAGCCCCTGGCCCACTTTCTTCCTGATCCGCTTCCGTAATGGGACTGTCTGGACGAGCCAAAAGGTATTATTTCAGTTATTCTTTATCTTGCAACTGGGATTCTGTGCTGTTTTCACACGAGTTTCTGATCGTGCCAGAATCTCCCTCACCCCTTTTGGGAAGGGATATACTGAGCAAGGTCCATGCTTCTGTTTTCATGAATATGGAGCCCTCCCTTTCTCTCCCTTTAGTTGAACAAAATGTAAATCCTAGAGTATGGGCTGATGGAAAATCTGTGGGTCGAGCACAAAATGCTATTCCTGTAGTTGTTAAGCTCAAAGACCCACACGTATTTCCACATAAGAAGCAGTATCCACTGAAACCTGAAGTTAAGGAAGGGTTAAAACCCATCATCGAAAATTTAAAGGAGCAGGGACTATTAATTCCCTGTAACAGTCCTTGCAACACTCCTATTTGGGGTATAAAGAAATCGAATGGTAAATGGAGACTAGTTCAAGATATATGAATAATAAATGAGGCTGTAGTTCCTTTACACCCCGTGGTGCCTAATCCTTATACTCTATTGTCTGAAATTCCTGAACGGGCCAAATATTTCTCAGTAATTGATTTAAAAGATGCCTTCTATTCAGTGCCTTTGGCGGAAGAAAGTCAATTCCTATTTGCCTTTGAAGACCCTACGCAGCCAGCTTCTCAGTTAACCTGGACAGTTTTGCCCCAGGGATTTCGTGACAGTCCTCACTTATTAGGACAAAGTTTGTCACGGGATTTACAAAACTTTAATAGCTCTGAAGCAGTGGTGTTACAATATGTAGATGATATTTTGCTCTGTGCTGAGACAGAGGAAGCTTGTTCACAAGCCTCAGAAGATTTCTTAAACTTTCTGGCAGACTGTGGTTACAAGGCATCAAGAGAAAAGGCTCAGCTTTGTCAACAATCGGTTAGATATCTGGGCCTAATCATATCAGAAGGGACTAGGGCCATAGGCCCTGAGAGAATTAAACCTATACTAAATCACCCCCTACCTATGACTTTAAGACAATTGAGAGGATTTTGGGGAATCACAGGTTACTGTTGCATTTGGACGGGTTATGGGAAACTTGCCTGGCCTTTATATAAACTTATAGCTGAAACTCAGCAGGCCCAAACTGACAAACTGGTTTGGTCTCCAGAAACTCAAAAGGCTTTTAAGGTTCTTCAGACTGCTCTCCTGCAAGCTCCAGCTCTGAGCTTGCCCACAGGGTCAGAATTTAATTTGTTTGTCACTGAAAGAAAAGGTGTGGCATTGGGAGTTTTGACACAACCCCGAGGGCCTCACCAGCAACCTATTGCTTATCTAAGCAGAGAATTAGATGTAGTTTCACGTGGGTGGCCCCACTGCCTAAGAGTAATTGGGGCAGCGGCTTTATTAGCACCTGAAGCTTTAAAAATAATTAATGGACGAAACCTTACTGTACTGACTTCTCATGATGTGAGTAGAATCTTAAATTCTAAGGTTAATATTTGGATGACAGACAGTAGGCTTCTTAAGTATCAGTCATTGTTGTTAGAAGGACCAGTAACTAAGCTTAAAGTTTGTGGAAATTTAAATCCTGCCACTTTCCTTCCTGAGAAGGAAAATGAAACACCCAATCACCATTGTTCTCAATTCCTAACTTTAAACTATGCAGCTTAGGAGGATCTAAAGGATATCCCATTAGACACCCTGACATGGAAATATTTACAGATGGCAGTTCTTTTGTTCAGGATGGAGAGCTTAAAGCAGGTTATGCCGTGGTGACTGCTGAACAGGTTTTAGAAGCAAAATCTCTCCCCCAGGGAACTAGTGCTCAGTTAGCGGAGCTTGTGGCCCTGACCCGAGCTCTAGAGTTAAGCAAAGGGCAGTGGGTAAATATCTACACAGATTCTAAGTATGCTTATTTGACTTTACATGCTCATGCTGCAATATGGAAAGAGAGACACTTTAAAACAGCAACAGGAGAACCTATTAAGCATTTCAGAGAGATTGAGAGACTTTTAACTGCTATATATTGTCCTAAAGAAGTAGCTGTTATGCACTGCAAAGGGCACAGCAGGGATGGGAGTAAAATAGCCAAAGGTAATCATCTGGCTGACTGTCAAGCCAGAAAAGCTGCACTTTACGAAACCCCTTCACTACAGACGCCTTTGATCTGGACAGGTCCTGTGGAACAGGAAAGACCACAATATACTGAGGAAGAATTAGAAAGATATGAGAAACGAGGAGCAAAGATTACTGATAAAGGATGGTTACAGTCCGAGGATGGACGATTAATAATTCCTGAAAATGCTCAGTGGAAAATTCTTAAGGGTTTACATCAGAGTTTTCATTTGGGTGCCGAGAGTACTTACCAAATGGTTTCTCGTTTGTTTGAAGGTAAAAATGTAATGAAAACTTTAAAGAATATTATCAAAAGGTGTGAGATTTGTCAAAAAAATAACCCGAAGACTGAAAAGCTAGCAAAATCTGGATTACAACGAAGTGGGAAGTATCCTGGAGAGGATTGGGAAATTGATTTTACTCATATGCCAAAAGCTAATGGATATTCTTGCTTACAAGTTTGGGTAGATACCTTTACTGGATGGATTGAGGCTTTTCCCTGTCGTAGTGAACAGGCTAAGGAGGTTATAAAGATTTTAATTCATGAAATTATCCCCAGGTTTGGGCTGCCACGGAGCCTTCAGAGTGACAATGGCTCCGCCTTTAAAGCTGCTGTAACTCAGGGGGTATCTAAAGCTCTAGGAATAGAATATCACTTACACTGTTCCTGGAGACCCCAATCCTCCGGAAAAGTTGAAAAAGCTAATGACATTATCAAAGGACATCTGCGCAAATTAACTCAAGAGACGCAGGACAAATGGATTAAAGTCCTACCCATAGCTTTAATGAGGGCTCGAACTACCCCCAAAAAGGAGGGACTGTCCCCCTTTGAATGTATTTATGTAAGGCCTTTCTTACGCACAGACATTGTTATAGACCCTGAAGCCTTGGAATTAACTAATTATGTAACTCAGCTCTTAGCTTTTCAACAGACATTAACAGAACTCCGGGAGACGACTCCTGACCCAGCCTCCGAGTCAAGCAGGACTCTATTTGAGCCAGGAACCGAGGTCCTCATAAAAACATTGGGATCTGGGGGGCCATCCCTCGAGCCTCTCTGGGAAGGTCCTCACCAGGTTATTCTTTCCTCTCCCACAGCTGTCAAAGTGCCAGGAATTGATTCGTGGGTACATCATACTCGAGTTAAGAGGTGGCACCCTGACCAAAATTAAGTGACTTCATTTTATGTCTTTACTTTCTATGCTCTGACTTTGTACCTTTTAGATGGGCCTGATAACCTATGTGAGCTTACTTCTGCTGACTCCAAATATCCTGAGTCTGCCGTTGGATCCTCAAGACAATGTCTTCCTGTCCTGGGCTCACTCCTATGCTGCATTCCACAATCGGTCTAACTGCTGGGTCTGCGGAGCGCTCCCCTCTTTGTCAGTGGAAGGCTTCCCATGGTGGACATCCCCACTTCAAGGAAAAGACTTTCTCCAAGTCTGTGAATACCTTCGACAACAATCACATGCGATGCCTCTTCTTCATCTGATGACATCTACCAACCCTAAAATGGCCTGGTACAACACTTTGTACTCTAACTATGGACATAATGTGACTTTTAATTTTGATTATACATTGTCTCGGTTCAATGACTATTTTGCTACATATAAGGTAAATAGGTCTAGATCTAATGGTTTTTTACCTGACGTTTATCAAATATGGGATGAGGTTACATGGCTAACTCCTGAAAAAGGACGTTTAATATCTACTGCCTCTATATGCTGGGAACAAACAGAGCCGTCCCCAAAAGTTAGCCAACAACTTAATTACAATGATTGGAAACAAGTGGGATATTTGTCTCAGGAAACATGCAGTGTAATCATTCCCGTGTTTTCCAATCCCAGTTCAGGTTCTCCCTTTGTCTGGCCAGGCACGAATTGGGACTGGATATCTCAGTCGCGCTGGCTTGCTCCAAACGGGACTTATTGGATATGTGGCTCTTACCTATGGGCATGGCTTCCCCCTGGTTGGGTAGGGAGATGCACCCTGGGTCTAGCCTTTACTCATGGCTTTATATTTTCAGAGCTTCCAGAAAAGCCTGCTAATTTACCCCACCTTAGAACTTGGTGGGCAAGGTCTGTATTTTATTGGTATGATTATTTGGCTGCAGCGTTTGTTCCCTCTTTGGGAACTACAGATGTTATGTTACGAGTGGATGCTTTGACTAATTTTACTCAACAGGCATTACAAGATTCTCAAAAGGCTATTTCAGCTCTTAATGCTGAACAAGCACAAATTAGAAAGGTGGTTTTACAAAACAGATTGGCTCTAGATATTCTGACAGCTGCACAAGGAGGAACTTGTGCCATTATTCATACCCAGTGCTGTACATATATACCTGATATGAGCACGAATGTTACTCATTTTACTAACCACATGAACAAGATGATTAGGGCCATGGACACTCCTGAAGCCTCAATTGCTTCACTTTGGAAAACGTTAACTAACTCCCCATGGTGGACAACTATCTTAATTACAATAATTCTGGTTGTTTTGTTCTTGCTGTTTGCTCCCTGCATCTGTAATTGTATAACTGGATTTGTTTCTAGCCGCATGAAAGCTTTTAAGTTACAAATGGATGCTCAAACTCCTGCTACTATGTAGCTTCCTCCAGCTACTATTTGGGGCCCCTGGATCAGATATCCTCAATATGAGGATTAGGAGAATATGTTGCCTCACCAATTTAGGGACAACGCCCCTTGTCAGCTCGGAAGTAGTTATGGAATGAAAACGACGTCCCTTTTCCCTAGGCAACATAATTCTCCTAAAAGAAAAGGGGGGAATGAGAGGGTAACAGGCAGGAAGGCCAGGGGTCTCCAAATAGAGGAAATAGCCTGCAAGTGTCAGACATTTTTATCTCTCTTAAGCGGCAGGAGGAAACAAACTAGCAATATTTTTTCCTTCTCTATACAAATTTAAAGGGAGGTTTCTCTTAAAATACTGTGTTGCCATAATGACACCCGGTTTCGCCTGAAGTTAGCTATTCTCGAGCCTAGAGATAACCAATGCCTTTTTCTTATGGAAATGTTTGTCTTAAGCTATGCTAATGTACTATGCCTCTACCCCAAACTCTGTCTCCAAGTCGGTTCCGCCTCTTGGCCCAGAACCTACTTGACAAACCAGTATGGATATTGTTCCCCTAATCTATGTAAATGAAACTATTTGTATGGTGGTCTGCCCTTCTTCAAGATTGAAGTTAATCATTTTATGGCCCAGGATAAACCATTTGGTGCCAAGATTATCCCAAAATGCATCTTATGGGTGAGGGGCCTGGTGCCATTCTGAATTTTAAGACATTCCTTTCTTTCATTAACAGACTGCCAGTGACTATATAACATCCAGCTAAAGACTAGCAGGGGGGTACTCTTTCTGCCTCCTTCTGATGCCTATGTCAGAAGCTTTCTCTATCTCCTTTATACTTCAATAAAACTTTATTACACAATAGCTCTGAGCGATCAAACCTCGTATCTGGCCCCGGATTGAATTCTTCTCCTCCGGGCGCCAAGAATCCTGGTGTATTTGCATGATTCAACAACAACCTTTCAGTGTTAACAACTTTAGACCCTTAATGTAATAAATTATTTCCTTTGTTGTGAGCCCACGGCACCTTTGCCCTATAGGAATGCAACTTTATCTAACACCTTTGGAGGATGGTGCCAAACTTTAAAATAATTACTCTTAGAGAAAATAAGTCTTATGGTTGACAAACCTTTATCAGAGTCATAAAATGTTAACAGGCCTTCTGGCCAGAAGATGATGTAAATCATCTAAAGCATTTATATATGATAAGTTTACAGAAAAGAAAGCCTGGTCTTGATAAGGATCAAAGACTGCTGACTTTGCATGATTTTACACCCCCTATTATCCTCTATGCACAACTTAAGGTATATAAGCTCCCTTTGAAAATAAAGCTATGGGCCTTGCTCACCGAAGCTTGGTCTCCCCATGTCGTTCTTTCTCTTTCCTTTTCCTTTTCAGGCTGATTCTCTGGAGTGCAGGGGCCCTCTGCGTTCACTTTCCTGCCTGGGCTTCTAAGACCCACTCGAGAAGGTGCCTAAGGTGGGGCACCTTCAGCTATTCGAGAGGGTGCCTGCTGCCTACATGAACAGAGCAAGTCCCGTGCTGGGGCTTTATTGGCTTTCTGCATAAACCAAGGAATATCAGCCTCTTTTCTCTCCTCTATTTTCTTAACTTCAAAATTATTTCCTTATCTCTTTCTCTATTTCTCTCAGTTGCAGACGCCGTCCTCCCGAGGGAATACCTGGATCCAACCGGGGCTAGACCCTGGTACCTATGGACTTATGGGAGACAAAAGATACAATATCCACATTATGTGAATTCCAAAAGGAGAAGGAAAAGAGAACAGGATAGAAAGTGTATTTGAAGAAATAGTAGCCAAAACTTTCCCAAACCTGAAGAAGACATTCAATCCATGAAGCCAAAAGGATGCCAAATAGATTGAACCTGAATAAGGTTACACTGAACACTTTATAATTAAAATTTAAGATTCAAAGATAAAGAAATAATTTGAAAGCAACAAGAGGAAAGAAATAAGTACATACAAAGGAACACCTATAAGACTATCAGTAGATTTTATGACAAATGTTTCAAGTCAGGAGAAAATGAGATGATATATCCAAAATATTAGAAAAATAACCAATCAAGTATTCTAAGCTTGTCAATGCATTTTGCCAAAGAAGACATACAGATAGCTGACAAACACATGAAAAGATGATCAACATCACTCATTATCAGAGAAATGCAAATCAAAACCACAATGAGGTGCAATCTCACACTGGTCAGAATGGCTGCTATCAAAAAGTCTACAAATAATAAATGCTAGAGAGGGTGTGGAGAAAAGGGAACCCTTTTACACTTTTGGTGGGAATGCAAACTAGTACAGCCACTCTGGAGAACAGTGTGGATATTCCTTAAAAAACTGGAAATAGAACTGTCATATGACCCAGCAATCCCATTGCTGGGCATAAATACTGAGTAAACCAGAATTGAAAGAGACACGTGTACCCCAATGTTCATCACAGCACTGTTTATCGTGGCTGGGACATGGAAGTAACCTAGATGTCCATTGGCAGATGAATGAATAAGAAAGTTGTGGTATATATACACAATAGAATATTACTCAGCTATTAAAAGAATGCATTTGAATCAGTTCTAATGAGGTATATGAAGAGTGAAGTAAGTCATAAAAACACCAATACAGTATATTAACACATATATATGGAATTTAGAAAGATGGTAATGGCAACCCTATATGCGAGCTAGTAAAAGAGACACAGATATAGAAAACAGACTTTTGGACTCTGTGGGAGAAGGTGAGGGTGGAATGATTTGAGAGAATAGCATTGAAATATATATGCTACCATATGTGAAATAGATGACCAGTCCAAGTTTGAAGCATGAAACAGGGCATTCAAAGTCAGTGCACTGGGACCACCCAAAGGGATGGAATGGGGAGGGAAGCAGGCAGGGATTTCGAGATGGGAGATACATACACCTGTGGCTGATTCAAGTTAATGTATGGCAAAAACCACTACAATATTGTAAAGTAATTAGCCTCCAATTATAATAAATACACTAATTTTAAAAAACACAGATAGACTAAGAGTTACGGGATGGAAAAAGATACTTCAAGCAAATGTTAACCAAAAATAAAGGGGAGGTATCTACTCTTATATCAGACATAATATACTTTAAAAATTGTAAAAAGGGACAAAGAAAGTCATATAATGGTAAAGGAACAATACATCAAGAAGATATAACAATTGTAAATGTTTATGCACCAAATCAAGCACCTACATATACAATGCAGAAGCTAACAGAGTCAAAAGAATAAATAAACACTAATACAGTGATAGTTAGGAACTTTAATACCCCATTCTTAACAATGGATAGATCATCCAGACAGAATCAATAAAGAGACAGCAAATTTGAAAAACACTATAGACCAAAAAATATTTGCAGATATACATAGAACAATCCACCAGACAACAGCAGCATACACATTCTTCTGAAGTTGGTATGGAATATTTTCTAGCATAAACAACATGTTAAGCTACAAAACAATTATTAGCAAATTCATGAAAATTGGAATCATACCAAATGTCTTCCCTGACCATAATGGTATGATACCAGAAATCAATAACAGGATCATTAATACCAAGTTTTCACACATTCTTCCAAAAAATAGAAGAAAAGAGAATGCTGCTCAATTCATTCTATAAGGACAGTATTATTCTGATATCAAAACCATCAAAAAGTAAAACTACAGACCAATTTCCTTTTGAATGTAGACACAAATTATCAACAAAACACTAACACATCAAATACAGCAGCAATATAAAAAGATTATATATTATAATTCTGTGGGACTTATTCCTGGATTTCATGGTTGGTTCCAACTATGAAAATCAGTTAATGTAATATACCATATTATTGGGCTTTCCTGGTGGCTCAGACGGTAAAGAATCTGCCTGCAATGCAGGAGACTTGGATTCAATCCCTGGGTTGGGAAGATGCCCTGGAGGAGGGCATGGCAACCCACTCCAGTATTCTTGCCTGGAGAATCCCATGGACAGAGAAGCCTGGTAGGCTACAGTCCATGGAGTCTCAAAGAGTCAGACATGACTGATTGACTAAGAACAAACACCATCAGTTTAGTTCAGTCGCTCAGTCGTATCCGAATCTTTGCGACCCCATGAATCACAGCATGCCAGGCCTCCCTGTCCATCACCAACTCCCGGAGTTCAGTCAGACTCACATCCATCGAGTCAGTGATGCCATCCAGCCATCTCATCCTCTGTCGTCCCCTTCTCCTCCTGCCCCCAATCCCTCCCAGCATCAGAGTTTGTTCCAATGAGTCAACTCTTCACATGAGGTGGCCAAAGTACTGAAGTTTCAGCTTTAGCATCATTCCTTCCAAAGAAATCCCAGGGCTGATCTCCTTCAGAATGGACTGGTTGGATCTCCTTATAGTCCAAGGGACTCTCAAGAGCCTTCTCCAACACCACAGTTCAAAAGCATCAATTCTTCAGCGCTCAGCCTTCTTCACAGTCCAACTCTCACATCCATACATGACCACAGGAAAAACCATAGCCTTGACTAGACGGGCCTTTGTTGGCTAATTAATGTCTCTGCTTTTGAATATGCTATCTAGGTTGGACATAACTTTCATTCCAAGGAGTAAGCGTCTTTTAATTTCATGGCTACAGTCACCATCTACAGTGATTTTGGAGCCCCCCAAAATAAAGTCTGACACTGTTTCCACTGTTTCCCCATCTATTTCCCATGAGGTGATGGGACCAGATGCCATGATCTTCGTTTCTGAATGTTGAGCTTTAAACCAACTTTTTCATGCTCCACTTTCACTTTCCTCAAGAGGCTTTTTAGTTCCTCTTCACTTTCTGCCTTAAGGGTGGTGTCATCTGCATATCTGAGGTTATTGATATTTCTCCCAGCAATCTTGATTCCAGCTTGTGTTTCTTCCAGCCCAGCGTTTCTCATGATGTACTCTGTATATAAGTTAAATAAGCAGGGTGACAATATACAGCCTTGATGTACTCTTTTTCCTATTTGGAACCAGTCTGTTGTTCCATGTCCAGTTCTAACTGTTGCTTCCTGACCTGCATACAGATTATTATACTAATGGATAAAAGCCATATGTCCATTTCAATAGACACAGAAAAAAATTTGTCAAAATTCAGCACCTTTTAATGATCAAAGCCCCCAACATACTAGGAATGTAAGGAAACTTCCTCAAACTGATAGAGTGCATGTACACAAAACCCACACCTAACATAAAATTTCATAGTAAAGACTAGACACTTTCCCTGTAAGATTAGAAATAAGAGAAGGATGAACACTCTCACTTTTATTCAACATTGTACTAGAGATTCTAACTAGGACAATTAGGAAGGAGAATAAAGTAAAATTAATCCATGATTGGAAAGGAAGATGTAAAACTATCTCTATTTGCAGGTGACATGATCTTGAGTGCAAAAAAGATCATGGAGATTAACTAAACAACTATTAGAGCTAATAAATGAGTTCATCAGGGCTAAAAGATACAAGATGAGTATACAAAAATCTATTATATTCCTATACACTAGGAATACACAATTCAAACACAAAATTAAGAAAAACTACATTTACTGTAACTTAAAAATAATTAAAGATGTAGAGATAAATTAGGCAAAGGAACTTCAAAATGTGTACACAGAAAACAGAAAATTGCAGCAATATTTATTTGGATCAACCTCCTAGAGTAATAGAAACAAAGAAAAATAAACAAATGGGATGTAATTAAACTTAAAACGTTTTGTGCAGAAGCAAAGGGTATAAACAAAATGAAGTCTACCAATGGAATGGGAGAAAATATTTGCAAACAATGAGACTGACAGGGGATTAATTTCCAAAATATACAAGTGGCTTATATAGCTTGGTATCAAAGAAAAAAACACCCTAATCCAAAAATGGGTGGAAGACCTAAATAGACATTTCTCCAAAGAAGACATAAAGAGAGCTAACAGGCACATGAAAAGTTGCTCAATATTGCTAATTATTAGAGAAATACAAATAAAAATTACAATGAGGTACCACCTCACATTGGTCAGAATAACCATCATCAAAACGTCTACAAACAATAAATACTGGAGAGGATGTGGAGAAAAATGAACGCTTGTACATTGTTGGTGGGAATGTAAGTTGGTTTTGCCACTGTGGAGAACAGTGTGGAGGTTCCTTAAGAAACTGAAAATAGAGCTACCATATGATCCACCAATCCCATTCCAGGGCATATACTAAAAAAAAAAAAAAGAAAGAAAAGAAAACTTTAATTAGAAAAGATACACACACTCTTGGAGAAGGCAATGGCACCCCACTCCAGTACTCTTGCCTGGGAAATCCCATGGACCGAGGAACCTGGTGGGCTGCAGTCCATGGGGTCGCTAAGAGTCGGATACGACTGAACGTCTTCACTTCCATTTTTCACTTTCATGAATTGGAGAAGGAAATGGCAACCCACTCCAGTGTTCTTGCCTGGAGAATCCCAGGGATGGGGGAGCCTGGTGGGCTGCTGTCTATGGGGTCCCACAGAGTCGGACATGATTGAAGCAACTTAGCAGCAGCACACACACTCTAATGTTCATAGCAGTATTATTTACAATAGAAAGGAATGGAAGCAACCTAAATGTCCATCAACAAATGAATGGAAAAAGATGTGGTAAATAGGAATGTAATATTACTCAGGCATAATGAAGAATGAAATAATGCAATTTGAAGCAACATGGATGAATCTAGAGATTATCATATTAAGTGAAGTCAAAGAATAATAACATATATCACTTATATGTGGAATCTTAAAAATTATACAAATGAACATATTTACAAAACAGAAAGACTCACAGACATAGAAAACAAAATTATGGTTACCAAAGGGTAAAGGGGGGTGATAAATTGGAAATTTGAGTTTAACATATACACACTACTATAAATAAAATAGATAAACAAGAACTTGTTGAATAGAATAGGGAAGACTATTCAATGTCTTGTAATAGTCTACAATTTAAAAATATCTGAAAAATAATATAGATACACACACACACATATATATCTAAAATACTTTACTGCACATCTGAAACATTATAAATCAACTATACTTTAAGAAAAAAATGCAAATATTGTTGAAGTCAATTAAAGACCTACCTAAATGGGAAAAAAATACATGTATATGAAATGTAAGGGACTCAGAATAGCCAAAACAATCTTGAAAAATAGGAATACAATTGGAAGACTCATGCCTTTTGGTTTCAAAACTTGCTACAAAGCCACAGTAATGTATGCAGTGTGGTACTGGCATAAGAATAAATATATAGATTAATGGAATAGAATTGAGAGCCCAGAAATAATATGATGTATTTTTGGTCAAATGATTTTCAACTAGGATGCCAAAATAATTTGATAGGGATAGTATTTAAACAAATGGTGCTGAGGCAAGTGAGTATAAAGTACTAGTACATGGTACAATGAAGATTCATGTTTAAAACTAAGTGTACATAGCCAGACACAAGAGGTCACTTATTATATGTTTTCAATTATATGAAATGTCAAGAATAAGCAATTCCATAGAGACAGAAAGTAGATTGGTGGTTGCCAGGGGCTAGGGAAAAGAAGAATGGAGAGTGACTGTTAATGAGTATGGTGTTTCTTTGGGGGAATGATAAAAATGTTCTCAAGTTAGATAGTGGTAACACTTGTGAATATATTAAAATCCACTGAATTTTACACTTTAAATGGGTGAAATATATGATATTATAATTATATCTCAGTTTGAAAAGTATTTAGGGAAGCTATTCCATGCTGAGCACTATACTAGGCAGTATCTATGATTGTCTAACTGGAGTGTGTATCACAATTGCCTAGGAAGTTTATTGATTACAGGTTATCAAACATAAGTATGTGTGTGTGTGTATATATATATATATATATACACATACACATTATATATATATATATATATATATATATAGTCATAATGCTTGTATATGCCCCAAAATACTTCTAGGAGGGTACTCAGTAAATGGGTAAAAATGGTTGTGTCTGGGTCAGAGAAGAGAGTAGAACCACAGATATATGAAGGTTTATTCTTTATTGTATACTCTGAAGTTTTTACTATGTTTGCACATATTTAAAATTTTTTTCTATTATTTGTGACATTGATTATTACATATATAGAGTCATCTGGGAGCCTGATAAAATATAGTTTGGCAGCACCACTGCTTGAGACTCTAATTCAGTAGGTCTTGAGTGGGGCCTGTAGCATTGCATTTTAAACATACTCTTAGATTACACTTTGAGAAGTGCATTTGTAAGGAACATCCCGAGTGTAAAAGAGTTTTTGCCTGTGAGCATAGGGCAGAATGATTGTTGCAAAACCAGTAATTGAGAAACTAAGCACCACACTCAGAGAGTTGGAGAACTCAGGTTTATTACACCAGCAGGCCCAGAGGAGTTAACACTCCAAGCTCAGAGCCCCAAACAAAAGGGTTACAAAGT
Organism: Bos indicus; assembly: GCF_029378745.1. NCBI lineage: Eukaryota > Metazoa > Chordata > Mammalia > Artiodactyla > Bovidae > Bos > Bos indicus. Next base: position 74,590,072 of record NC_091789.1, read on the forward strand.
TTTTATAGACAGTGCATGACATCAGACTATAGTGAGTGACACTAAATTTTAACAGGCAGGTTAAAACTAGGGGTTTTACATGCATGGGAACAGCGGTTAGGATGGGGGTGAATGCCTGACCTTTATATGGACAGGATTACAGGGGCAAAAGCAGGGCAAGGGTGAGTGATATAAGTTTCAGTTCCCAGCATTGATTTAAGTCTCCATTTACCCAAGGCTATATGATCTATGTGATCCAGGCTTTGCAAGGAACAAGCTGAATTACAAAAGCAGAACAAGCAGGAAGAAAAAAAGTAAATTTTAACTTTTCCTATTCATGATAAGGCAAAAAAGGATTCCTGAATAGCTGTTAATTTTAGAGAAATCTCTTTTTTATTAAGTTGTGTATTGTTCTTTCCTTTGAATTTTATTTCTACCCTCAAAAAGGAAAGAAACATTTGGCAAATTCATCTAAGATGCCAAAAACTTAAGAGTGGATGTATTAATTTATTCTTTTTTTAACACTGAAAAAATGTTTTTATTGAACTTTGCATTTACAAAGTAATGCTAGAAATTAAATAATATATGATTTAAAATTAAATTAGGTTTATGAGAAAAAAATTGCTTCATATATCTAAAATGTAGTAAAGTATTTTATAAAAATGCAGAAAACTATACCTGAATATTGGTTATTGAAGTAATGGATAATAATATAGTCTCTGTTTCTGAGCCTTAATTCGGCAAATTTCTCAAAGGCAAAATTGATCTTATTCACATAATCATGTTTAATAGAAAGTAAAGTAGATTTGTCAATCTTGCTTCACTCATAGTTTAGTTCAGGTCAGTCGCTCAGTAGTGTCCGACTTTTTGTGACCCCATGGACTGCAGCATGCCAGGCCTCCCTGTCCATCATGAACTCCTGAGTTTATGCAAACTCATGTCCATTGAGGTGGTGATACCATCCAACCATCTCATTCTCTGTCGTCCCCTTGTCCTCCTGCCCTCAATCTTTCCCAGCATCAGGGTCTTTTTAAATGACTCGGTTTTTCTCATCAGGTGGCCAAAGCATTGAAGTTTCAGCTTCAGCCTCAGTCCTTCCAATGAATATTCAAGACTGGTTTCTTTAGGATGGATTGATTGGATCTCCTTAGAGTCCAAGGGACTCTCAAGAGTTTTCTCCAACACCACAGTTCAAAAGCATCAATTCTTCAGCATTCAGCTTTCTTTATAGTCCAACTCTCACATTCATACATGACCACTGGAAAAATATGGCCTTGACTAAATGGACCTTTGTCTACAAAGTATTGTCTCTGCTTTTAATATGCTGTCTAGGTTGGTCATAAATTTTCCTCCAAGGAATAAGCATCTTTTAATTTCATGGCTGCAGTCACCACTTGCAGTGATTTCGTAGCCCAGAAAAATAGAGTCTGTCACTGTTTCCATTGTTTCCCCATCTATTTGCCATGAAGTGATGGGACCAGATGCCATGATCTTAGTTTTCTGAATATTGAGCTTTAAGCCAACTTTTTCACTCCCCTCTTTCACTTTTATCAAGAGCCTCTTTAGTTTTTCTTCACTTTCTGCCATAAGGCTAATGTCATCTGCATATCTGAGGTTATTGATATTTCTCCCGGCAATCTTGATTCCAGCTTGTGCTTCCTCCAGCCCAGCGTTTCTCATGATGTACTCTGCACATAAGTTAAATAAGCAGGGTGACAATATACAGCCTTGACATACTTCTTTTCCTATTTGGAACCAGTCTGTTGTTCCATGTCCAGTTCTAACTGTTGCTTCTTAACCTACATACAGATTTCTTAGGAGGTAGGTCAGGTCTCTGGTATTCCCATCTCTTTCAGAATTTCCCACAGTTTGTGGTGATCCACACAGTCAAAGACTTTGGCATAATCAATAAAGCAGAAATAGATGTTTTTTGGGAACTCTACTTTTTCAATGATCCAACAGATGTTGGCCATTGGATCTCTGGTTCCTCTGCCTTTTCTAAAACCAGCTTTAACATCTGGACGTTCACAATTCACGTATTGCTGAAGCCCAGCTTGGAGAATTTTGAGCATTACTTTACTGGCATGTGAGATAAGTGCAATTGTGCAGTAGTTTGAGCATTCTTCGGCATTGCCTTTCTTTGGGATTGGAATGAAAACTGACCGTTTCCAGTCTTGTGGCCACTGCTGAGTTTTCCAAATTTGCTGGCATATTGAGTGCAGCACTTTCACAGCATCATCTTTTAGAATTCGAAATAGGTCAACTGGAATTCCATCACCTCCACTTGCTTTGTTGGTAGTGATGCTTCCTAAAGCCCACTTGACTTCACTTTATAGGATGTCTGACTCTAGGTGAGTGATCACACCATCATGATTATCTAGTTCGTGAAGATCTTTTTTGTACAGTTCTTCTGTGTATTCTTTCCACCTCTTCTTAATATCTTCTGCTTCTGTTAGGTCCATACCATTTCTGTTCTTTATTGTGCCCATTTTTTCATGAAATATTCCCTTGGGATCTCTAATTTTCTTGAAGAGATCTCCAGTCTTTCCCATTCTGTTGTTTTCCTCTATTTCTTTGCATTGATAGCTGAGGCAGGCTTTCTTAACTCTTCTTGCTATTCTTTGGATCTCTGCATTCCGATGCTTATATCTTTCCTTTTCGCTTCTCTTCTTTTCACAGTTGTTTGTAAGGCCTCCCCAGACAGCCATTTTGCTTTTTTGCATTTCTTTTCCATGGGGCTGATCTTGATCCCTGTCTCCTGTACAATGTCACCAACCTCGTTCCATAGCTCATCAGGCACTCTGTCTATCAGATCTAGGCCCTTAAATCTATTTCTCACTTCCACTGTATAATCATAAGGGATTTGATTTAGGTCCTACCTGACTGGTCTAGTTGTTTTCCCTACTTTCTTCAATTTCAGTCTGAATTTGGTAATAAGGAGTTCATGATCTGAGCCACAGTCACCTCCTGATCTTGATTTTGTTGACTGTATAGAGCTTCTCCATCTTTGGCTGCAAAGAATATAATCAATCTGATTTCGGCGTTGACCATCTGGTGATGTCCATGTGTAGAGTCTTCTCTTGTGTTGTTGGAAGAGCGTGTTTGCTATGACCAGTGCATTTTCTTGGCAAAACTCTATTATTCTTTGACCTGCTTCATTCCGTACTCCAAGGCCAAATTTGCCTGTTACTCCAGGTGTTTCTTGACTTCCTACTTTTGCATTCCATTCCCCTATAATGAAAAGGACATCTTTTTTTGTGTATTAGTTCTAGAATATCTTGTAGGTCTTCATAGAACTGTTCAGCTTCAGCTTCTTCAGCATTACTGCTCGGGGCATAGATTTGGATTACTGTGATACTGAATCGTTTGCCTGGTTAACAAACAGATCATTCTGTCATTTTTGAGAATGCATCCAAGTACTGCATTTCAGGCTCTTTTGTTTACTATCATGGCTATTCCACTTCTTCTCAGGGAGTCTTATCCACAGTAGTAGATATAACGGTCATCTGAGTTAAATCCATGCATTCCAGTTCATTTTATTTTGCAGATTCCTAAAATGTCAGTGTTCACTCTTGCCATCTCCTGTTTGACCACTCCCAATTTGCCTTGGTTTATGGACCTAACATTCCAGGTTCCTATGCAATATTGCTCTTTACAGCATTGGACCTTGCTTCCATCACTAATGACATCCACAACTGACTGTTGTTTTTGCTTTTGTTCTGTCTCTTCATTATTAGAGAACTTTTAAATTAATTTTAATTTTCAAAATTTTCAACAGATATACAGATAGTTGAAAGAAGTCTTAAAAGATCAATTTGGCAACAATTCATAAAAATCACATTTCACACAATAAAATCCAGAAAGTGCAATATTTTGCATCTCATTTTACCTTCAGTATCTATTTAGGCAGGTTTCGGTTGTTCCACTGTCAAAACATTTAAACAAAAATACAACCTGAAGTTGATCACTTAGAATGACAGTATTGAAATAATTCAAATTATTTTTCTTCATCTTTATAATCATTATGCTGTCATTCTTTGTTTTACACCTACTGTTAAATGCAGGCATATGCATTATATCTGGATTGGAAATACGAAATTCATCCAAAATGAACTAAAAGAATCCTGAATCTTTAAGAATATACTGCCCAAATGAACTCATATAATTTAGTTCACACATGTGAGATGTGGGGAGTCAGATGTTTAATAGAAAATTCCAAATTAACCTCCTTGTAGACAGACTATAAAGGGAACATTACAAATGTGCTAATTTGAAGTTACATATATGCTGATAACTCCATAGTAACCCTGGAAATTTCTTTTTTAATTTTTTTTTTAAATTTTGTATTGAAATGAAAGTCACTGTCATGTCCAAATTTTTGTTGCCCCATGGACTGTAGCCCTCCAGACTCTTCTGTCCATGGGATTTCTCAAGCAAGAATACTGGATTGGTTAGCCATTCCCTTCTTCAGGGGATCCTCCTGACCCAGGTATTGAAGCTGAGTCTCCTGCATTGCAGGCAGATTCTTTACCACCTGAGCCACAGGGAAGCTCATTTTGTATTGAGATATAGCCAGTTAACAATATTGTGATAGTTTCAGGTGAACAGGGAAGGAACTCAGCCATATATATATATATATATATATATATATATATATATATATATATCCATTCTCATTTTCTATAATGTAGTATTGTTGCTTATGCAATAAAACACATTTATAAGAAAAAGAAACATGCCCACACACTGAATAAAAGAAATCTAATTAGTTTACTCTGAGCCTTAGAGGGGAAAAATGGCCTAATATTCAAAATTCCAAGAAATGAAGTTTTTAAAACAGTAGATTGATATACCAGCCACACACACAAACCCTAGTCACCCATTCACACACCATACACAAAGCACACACAGCAGCTGATATATTCATTCAGCTATAAGAACATTTTAATTAGCAACACTAGCAGGTTTTACTTATTCTACTAGAAAATACATTTAGGAGGGAGGAAGACTGAGTGAGGGTAGTTTCAGAGTGGCAATAACCAGATATCTTCTTCATAATTCTAGAAGTGCTCCTGAAAATAAAAAGATAAGAACACTTTACATTTTTCATTGCATTATGGTTTTGCAAAGTTCTTTTATATTCCTGTCTATTTTGATCTGGAACACTTCCCAAAACTTTGCAAGGTGAGAAAACTGAGGCCTGGAAGGTTTAGATGACTTGACCAGAGTCACATAACTAGTTGATGCATCACATGAAAAGTGCAGAAGGAAAAGAGCTTGTATTTATTCGGTGCATAAAACTCTTTTCTATGCACTTTGCATTTATAATTTTATTGAATTTTCAAAATAATTATGTAAAGCAGGTGTGATTATCATCTCCATTCTTCATGTTGAGAGAAGGGAAATCAGTTAGTTACTCACAGTCACAGAGTTAATACATGGGAGAACCAGGATTCAAATTTTCATCAGCCTGATTCCAACACCAGAGCTGTTTTCTTCAGGCCGTGTTCTAGAAGCAAAGAGCTTAAAGAATGGAGACCATTTGTTCCAATGACTTGAGAAGGAGCAGACCAATGTAACTTGCAAGTTTAGTTGTCTTTGTGCTGAGATACTGGTCCCCACCAAAGAGTGATCTGTGATCAGCTTAGTAGTTCCATTAGCTTGACCTAGCTTGCTTTCTCCCTTCATCCTGAATCTTTTGAAACCTATGGCTGAATATAGCAATGAAGGTTTGCTGTTTGTGCACATGGGCTGCACGTGCCATTTCAAAAATTCCCCATTGCACTTAGCACATGGTTAGTCACCTAGAAACTGTGCCACAAATGCTATTGACTGACTCACAAGATATAAAACTCCTAGAAATGAAACGCCTTCTTTGAATAGGAATTACTTATAAAAGAATTTATTTGGAAAAAAAAAAGAATTTATTTGGCAACTTATTAAGATGAATCAAACTCTCAGATGTACAGTAAAACTGGACAGATAGGCTTTTATAATAAGGTATCCAAGACTATGTCAGAAGCACTGGCAGTAAAGCAAAATTTGGGTAGTATATGGTACTGTGGGCTTCCCGGGTGGCTCAACACTAAAGAATCCACCTGCAATGAAGGATACACAGGAGACATGAGTGTGATCCCGAGGTCAGGAAGATCCCCTGGAGGAAGGAATTGCAAACCACTCCAGTATTCTTGCTGGGAAAATCCCATGGATAGAGGAGCCTATGGTCCATGGGGTGGCAAAGAGTTGGATATGACTGAAGCGACTGAGCACACACATATATGGCAAGGTATTATTCCTACCAACACTCATTTTTAAATTTTGGAAACCATATTCAGAGAAAGAATGGACAACACTTATAATGAATTCAAATTTAAGAATGAAAACTACTACAAAGAGAAGTAAAATGCCAAATGCCATCCCCAACCCTTTTTGCACCAGTTTGAAGAAAAATTGACAAGAAAATATGTTGTCAAAGGATCACAAATGCCATAAATTCCACAAATGCCAATCTGAGGTACTCTTCATGGTTTCTGGAGCTGCCAGTGAACTGGTAACAGTAGGAAGAATCTTTGTATTATTTGCTTCACTCTGTGAGTTAATTCCAGCCCAATGGCCCCTGGTTCTCTTGATCTCTCAGAACACATTCTTTATGCTGTCTGGCTAGTATGATTGTTATTTATGTAGTTACCTCTGCTCTCAGACTGTGAGCTCCCTTGTCTCCCCTATAGGCCAAGCACAGTAGTAACTCAGTAAAGGTTTGTTTAACAGAACAAATGAATGAATAAAAGATGAATGGGTGGTTCAGGCTAGGCTACCAGGGTAGGAAGAAGGGGGAAATTCTTTGGTTTTTCTCCATTTTTGGGTATCTCATTCAAGTTTTCATTTTGTGTTTGTTTTACTCCCTCTAATTCTATTGCATCTTTATAAAACTTTTGGCAAGCATTTTTTTTTTTTTAACCCATTCTTGCCTGCATACTTGCTCTGCCTCCCTTTCTCTCTTGCTTGGCAAATGAGTTGAAGTATATTAGTTTGAGAAGCTTTAAGCTTTTAGGATCAAAGACCATGCTTACAACAGAGTCATCTTAGTTATAACAGTTGGTTCTTCATAAACTTTTTTTAAATCAAATAAATACATTTCTAAAAATAATCTCAATAATCTTTTTATTTTCTTCCTAGAACATATTCAAAAGCCCCCTATTTCCAAGAAAGGAACTTAATATTGGAATTCTGAAAGGAAGCAAGAATCAGTCTTCTTTTTTTTTTAATTTTATTTTATTTTTAAACTTTACATAATTGTATTAGTTTTGCTAAATATCAAAATGAATCCGCCACAGGCATAAACGTGTTCCCCATCCTGAACCCTCCTCCCTCCTCCCTCCCCACACCATCCCTCTGGGTCGTCCCAGTGCACCAGCCCCAAGCATCCAGTATCGCGCATCGAACCTGGACTGGCAACTCGTTTCTTACATGATATTCTACATGTTTCAATGTCACTCTCCCAAATCTTCCCACCCTCTCCCTCTCCCACAGAGTCCATAAGACTGTTCTATACATCAGTGTCTCTTTTGCTGTCTCGTACACCAGGTTATTGTTACCATCTTTCTAAATTCCGTATATATGCGTTAGTATACTGTATTTATGTTTTTCCTTCTGGCTTACTTCACTCTGTATAATAGGCTCCAGTTTCATCCATCTCATTAGAACTGATTCAAATGTATTCTTTTTAATGGCTGAGTAATACTCCATTGTGTATATGTACACAGCTTTCTTATCCATTCATCTGCTGATGGACATCTAGGTTGCTTCCATGTCCTGGCTATTATAAACAGTGCCGCGATGAATATTGGGGTACATGTGTCTCTTTCCCTTCTGGTTTCCTCAGTGTGTATGCCCAGCAGTGGGATTGCTGGATCATAAGGCAGTTCTATTTCCAGTTTTTTAAGGAATCTCCACACTGTTCTCCATAGTGGCTGTACTAGTTTGCATTCCCACCAACAGTGTAAGAGGGTTCCCTTTTCTCCACACCCTCTCCAGCATTTATTATTTGTAGACTTTTGGATCGCAGCCATTCTGACTGGTGTGAAATGGTACCTCATAGTGGTTTTGATTTGCATTTCTCTGATAATGAGTGATGTTGAGCATCTTTTCATGTGTTTGTTAGCCATCTGTATGTCTTCTTTGGAGAAATGTCTATTTAGTTCTTTGGCCCATTTTTTGATTGGGTCATTTATTTTTCTGGAGTTGAGCTGTAGGAGTTGCTTGTATATTTTTGAGATTAGTTGTTTGTCCGTTGCTTCATTTGCTATTATTTTCTCCCATTCTGAAGGCTGTCTTTTCACCTTGCTAATAGTTTCCTTTGATGTGCAGAAGCTTTTAAGGTTAATTAGGTCCCATTTGTTTATTTTTGCTTTTGTTTCCAATATTCTTGGAGGTGGGTCATAGAGGATCCTGCTGTGATGTATGTCAGAGAGTGTTTTGCCTATGTTCTCCTCTAGGAGTTTTATAGTTTCTGGTCTTACGTTTAGATCTTTAATCCATTTTGAATTTATTTTTGTGTATGGTGTTAGAAAGTGGTCTAGTTTCATTCTTTTACAAGTGGTTGACCAGATTTCCCTTCACCACTTGTTAAAGAGATTGTCTTTAATCCATTGTATATTCTTGCCTCCTTTGTCAAAGATAAGCTGTCCATATGTGCGTGGATTTATCTCTGGGCTTTCTATTTTATTCCATTGATCTATATTTCTGTCTTTGTGCCAGTACCATACTGTCTGGATAACTGTGGCTTTGTAGTAGAGCCTGAAGTCAGGTAGGTTGATTCCTCCAGTTCCATTCTTCTTTCTCAAGATCGCTTTGGCTATTCGAGGTTTTTTGTTTTTCCATACAAATTGTGAAATTATTTGTTCTAGCTCTGTGAAGAATACTGTTGGTAGCTTGATAGGGATTGTGTTGAATCTATAAATTGCTTTGGGTAGTATACTCATTTTCACTATATTGATTCTTCCAATCCATGAACATGGTGTATTTCTCCATCTATTAGTGTCTTCTTTGATTTCTTTCACCAGTGTTTTATAGTTTTCTATATATAGGTCTTTAGTTTCTTTAGGTAGATATATTCCTAAGTATTTTATTCTTTTCATTGCAGTGGTGAATGGAATTGTTTCCTTAATTTCTCTCTCTTTTTTCTCATTATTAGTGTATAGGAACGCAAGGGATTTCTGTGTGTTGATTTTATATCCTGCAACTTTACTATAGTCATTGATTATTTCTAATAATTTTCTGGTGGAATCTTTAGGGTATTCTATGTAGAGGACCATGTCATCTGCAAATAGTGAGAGTTTTACTTCTTCTTTTCCAATTTGGATTCCTTTTATTTCTTTTTCTGCTCTGATTGCTGTGGCTAAAACTTCCAAAACTATGTTGAATAGTAATGGTGAAAGTGGGCACCCTTGTCTTGTTCCTGACTTTAGAGGAAATGCTTTCAATTTTTCACCATTGAGGATAATGTTTGCTGTGGGTTTGTCATATATAGCTTTTATTATGTTGAGGTATGTTCCTTCTATTCCTGCTTTCTGGAGAGTTTTTATCATAAAAGGATGTTGAATTTTGTCAAAGGCTTTCTCTGCATCTATTGAGATAATCATATGGTTTTTATTTTTCAATTTGTTAATGTGGTGTATTACATTGATTGATTTGCAGATATTGAAGAATCCTTGCATCCCTGGGATAAAGCCCACTTGATCATGGTGTATGATCTTTTCAATGTGTTGTTGGATTCTGATTGCTAGAATTTTGTTAAGGATTTTTGCATCTATGTTCATCAGTGATATTGGCCTGTAGTTTTCTTTTTTTGTGGGATCTTTGTCAGGTTTTGGTATTAGGGTGATGGTGGGCTCATAGAATGAGTTTGGAAGTTTACCTTCCTCTGCAATTTTTTGAACGAGTTTGAGCAGGATAGGTGTTAGCTGTTCTCTAAATTTTTGGTAGAATTCAGCTGTGAAGCCGTCTGGACCTGGGCTTTTGTTTGCTGGAAGATTTTTGATTACAGTTTCAATTTCCATGCTTGTGATGGGCCTGTTAAGATTTTCTATTTCTTCCTGGTCGAGTTTTGGAAAGTTGTACTTTTCTAAGAATTTGTCCATTTCTTCCACGTTGTCCATTTTATTGGCATATAATTGTTGATAGTAGTCTCTTATGATCCTTTGTATTTCTGTGTTGTCTGTTGTGATCTCTCCATTTTCATTTCTAATTTTGTTGATTTGATTTTTCTCCCTTTGTTTCTTGATGAGTCTGGCTAATGGTTTGTCAGTTTTATTTATCCTTTCAAAGAACCAGCTTTTGGTTTTGTTGATTTTTGCTATGGTCTCTTTTGTTTCTTTTGCATTTATTTCTGCCCTAATTTTTAAGATTTCTTTCCTTCTACTAACCCTGGGGTTCTTCATTTCTTCCTTTTCTAGTTGCTTTAGGTGTAGAGTTAGGTTATTTATTTGACTTTTTTCTTGTTTCTTGAGGTATGCCTGTATTGCTATGAACTTTCCCCTTAGGACTGCTTTTACCGTGTCCCACAGGTTTTGGGTTGTTGTGTTTTCATTTTCATTCGTTTCTATGCAAATTTTGATTTCTTTTTTGATTTCTTCTGTGATTTGTTGGTTATTCAGCAGCGTGTTGTTCAGCCTCCATATGTTGGAATTTTTAATAGTTTTTCTCCTGTAATTGAGATCTAATCTTACTGCATTGTGGTCAGAAAAGATGCTTGGAATGATTTCTATTTTTTTGAATTTACCAAGGCTAGCTTTATGGCCCAGGATGTGATCTATCCTGGAGAAGGTTCCATGTGCGCTTGAGAAAAAGGTGAAATTCATTGTTTTGGGATGAAATGTCCTATAGATATCAATTAGGTCTAATTGGTCTATTGTATAGTTTAAAGTTTGTGTTTCCTTGTTAATTTTCTGTTTAGTTGATCTATCCATAGGTGTGAGTGGGGTATTAAAGTCTCCCACTATTATTGTGTTATTGTTAATTTCTCCTTTCATACTTGTTAGCATTTGTCTTACGTACTGTGGTGCTCTCGTGTTGGGTGCATATATAATTATAATTGTTATATCTTCTTCTTGGATTGACCCTTTGATCATTATGTAGTGACCTTCTTTGTCTCTTTTCACAGCCTTTGTTTTAAAGTCTATTTTATCTGATATGAGTATTGCTACTCCTGCTTTCTTTTGGTCCCTATTTGCATGGAAAATCTTTTTCCAGCCCTTCACTTTCAGTCTGTATGTGTCCCCTGTTTTGAGGTGGGTCTCTTGTAGACAACGTATGTAAGGGTCTTGTTTTTGTATCCATTCAGCCAGTCTTTGTCTTTTGGTTGGGGCATTCAACCCATTTACGTTTAAGGTAATTACTGATAAGTATGATCCCGTTGCCATTTACTTTATTGTTTTGGGTTCGAGTTTATACACTCTTTTTGTGTTTCCTGTCTAGAGAATATCCTTTAGTATTTGTTGGAGAGCTGGTTTGGTGGTGCTGAATTCTCTCAGCTTTTGCTTGTCTGAGAAGCTTTTGATTTCTCCTTCATATTTGAATGACATCCTTGCTGGGTACAATAATCTGGGCTGTAGGTTATTTTCTTTCATCATTTTAAGTATGTCTTGCCATTCCCTCCTGGCTTGAAGAGTTTCTATTGAAAGATCAGCTGTTATCCTTATGGGAATTCCCTTGTGTGTTGTTTGTTGTTTTTCCCTTGCTGCTTTTAATATTTGTTCTTTGTGTTTGATCTTTGTTAATTTGATTAATATGTGTCTTGGGGTGTTTCTCCTTGGGTTTATCCTGTTTGGGACTCTCTGGGTTTCTTGGACTTGGGTGAATATTTCCTTCCCCATTTTAGGGAAGTTTTCCACTATTATCTCCTCAAGTATTTTTTCATGGTCTTTCTTTTTGTCTTCTTCTTCTGGAACCCCTATTATTCGAATGTTATAGCGTTTAATATTGTCCTGGAGGTCTCTGAGATTGTCCTCATTTCTTTTAATTCTTTTTTCTTTTATCCTCTCTGATTCATTTATTTCTACCATTCTATCTTCTAATTCACTAATCCTATCTTCTGCCTCTGTTATTCTACTATGTGTTGCCTCCAGAGTGTTTTTAATTTCATTTATTGCATTATTCATTATATATTGACCCTTTTTTATTTCTTCTAGGTCCTTGTTAAACCTTTCTTGCATCTTCTCAATCCTTATCTCCAGGCTATTTATCTGTGATTCCATTTTAGTTTCAAGATTTTGGATCAATTTCACTATCATTATTCGGAATTCTTTATCAGGTAGATTCCCTATCTCTTCCTCTTTTGTTTGGTTTGGTGGGCATTTATCCTGTTCCTTTATCTGCTGAGTATTCCTCTGTCTCTTCATCTTGTTTAAATTGCTGAGTTTGGGGTGTCCTTTATGTATTCTGGCAGTTTGTGGAGTTCTCTTTATTGTGGCGTTTCCTCACTGTGTGTGGGTTTGTACAGGTGGCTTGTCAAGGTTTCCTGGTTAGGGAAGCTTGTGTCGGTGTTCTGCTGGGTGGAGCTGTATTTCCTCTCTCTCCTTTCGAAGAGTTGGGTTGCTTTTCTGGGTGCCTGATGTCCTCTGCTGGCATTCAGAAGTTGTTTTGTGGAATTTACTCAACGTTTAAATGCTCTTTTGATGAATTTGTGGGGGAGAAAGTGTTCTCCCCGTCCTACTCTTCCGCCATCTTGGCTCCTCCCCCAGAATCAGTCTTCTTTTTAGTACTTCAGTTATAAATACCAGAATTTCAATTTTGAAGTTGATATTGAGCACCTGTTGTGTGCTTAGCACTGGTGGATAAAGGAGACAAGGTCTCTGCTTTAGGCAGCTTATTGTCCCATGGAGCATAACACCGACATAAAAAGTACTGCAATTTGTCTTCAGGGGAAGCACTAAACACATCCTTTCATCCAGGGGACAAGAAATCTTACTTGGAAAAGATGGCATCTGAATCAAACTTGCATGAATTTACTAGATAGGGACGAAATAAAAGCCATTTCAAGCAAAACGATTAGCATGAGTAAATATCTTAGTCAGCTCGGGTTGCCATAACAAAATACCATAGACTTAGGTGGCTTAAACAACAGGCACTTTACAGTTCTGAAGTTCAGGAAGTCCAAGGTTAAGGTGCCAGTCAGTTTTGGTTCCTGGTTAGAGCCTTTTTCATGGCTTTCAGATGGCTGTATCCTCACATGGTGAGAGATAAGAAGCTCTGATATCTCTTCCCCTTCTCATGAGAGTGCTAATATCATCATGGGGATTCTATCCTCATTACCACATTAAACTTAATTACATCCGCAAAGCCCTATCTCTTAATACCATTACACTGGGGGTTGGGTCTTAAACATGTCAATTTTGGGAGCACACAAATGCTCAGTCCATCACAGTAAGTATGTGGAGAAGTGAAAGTGATGATTCACAAAATAGACAGGGGTCCAGGCTGGGAAAGAGGTGTTGATGTAGAGAGGCTGCAAAGATAATTTGAAATCAGAGAGTGGAAAGATTAAAAACGGTGGGCTAAGTTTGGACTTAATTTAATAAGTATGGGGAGGCAGTGCAGATTTTTGATCACAGATGGGTAAATATTACAAGCAATGCTGTCCTTTCTAAGACTAGTCTAGGAGTAATATGGAAAAAGGAATAGGAATGGAAAGTGATTTTGAAATAAGAGGAGTGTCACAGTCTTGGTGAGAGGTAGGGAAAAATAACATTGAATGAGCCATTACTATATATCTGGAAGATTAAAAGTCCTTTGTAGGTATAAGTCATTTAATCTTTAGCAAGCATTTTGAGATACATTCTTGCTATCTTCATGATGTAGATGATATAAAGGAAGCACAAAGAGGTTAATTACCTCACTCAAGTTCACAAAGTTAGTGGCAGCATCAGAATTCAAACAAGATCTGTTTGACTCAAGAGTCTGTTTGCTTGTCTTATCTTTTTTTCAACTCAGAATACATACAAATCAATAAAAGTAACTTTATGACTCATATGTGTATATATAATCATGATCAAGTGAATTCACTTATAACAATGAGATACTATAGTGGCAAATTAAGTCTTTGAGTATAGAATTTTTAAAGCTAATAATAGTTAGAGTTAACACTTACTGAGTGCTTACTATATGTCTGGCTTCCCAGTTGGTGCTGCCAGTGCAGGAGACAGAGACTCTTATCGTATAGTTCTTCTGTGTATTCTTGCCACCTGTTCTTAATATCTTCTGCTTCTGTTAGGTCCATGCCATTTCTGTCCTTTATTGTGCCCATCTTTGCATGAAATATTCCCTTGATATCTCTAATTTTCTTGAAGAGATCTCTAGTCTTTCCCATCCTATCGATTTCCTCTATTTCTTTGCATTGTTCACTTAAGAAGGCTTTCTTTTCTCTCCTTGATATATTTTGGAACTCTGCATTCAGATGAGTGTATCTTTCCTTTTCTCCTTGGCCTTTCACTTCTCTTCCTTTCTCAGTTATTTTTAAGGTCTCCTCAGATAACAGTTTTGCCTTTTTTGCATTTCTTTTTCTTGGGGATGGTTTTGATCACCATCTCCTGTACAATATTATGAGCCTCCATCCATAGCGCTTCAGGCAGATCACCATCTCCTGTACAATGTTATGAGCCTCCATCCATAGCGCTTCAGGCATTCTGTCTATCAGATATAATCCTTTGAATCATTTGTCACTTCCACTGTATAATCATAAGGGGTTTGATTTAGGTCATAACTGAGTGGTTTTCCCTACTTTCTTCAACTTAAGTCTGAATTTTGCAATAAGCAGTTTGTGATCTGAGCCACAGATTCTTCTTTAGGCAAGAATACTGGAGTGAGTTGCCATGCCCACCTCCACGGTATCTTCACAACCCAGGGATCAAACCCATCCTGCCTGCAAAATTTTTACCAACTCATAAAATGATGCATTTCCAATGAGATATTTGGTAATTTATATTAACAGCCTTGTGATGTTCATATCCTCTAAACTAGTAATTCAACTCTTAATAATTTATGCAAAAGAGATACTGAGAAAAATCAGATATAGAATTGTTCTTCGAGGTTTTTTTTTTTCTGCTACATTATTTATAATAGTTTTAATTTAAGCATTGTGTAGAGCACACACACACATCTACTATATGATACTCATTAAATATTCATCAAATGAATCAAAAGCAAATATTAAGAATAAAACTGAATGTTAAATGAAAAGACTTAAGTATATTGCAGTATACTGACATAATGAAGATGACTATTCAAATAACTACTGAGGGGGGGGGGGTCAAGACCACAGAATAGGAGGATGTGGAGCTCACCTCTCCCTACAAATACATCAAAAATACACCTACATGTGGAACAATTCTTATGGAAAACTAACTGCAAACCGGCAGAAGATCTACAACACCAAAGCTGCAAGAAAGATCTCCAAATAACCAAATAGGACAGAAAAGTAAAGGCATCATTCCAGGACGTGTCACCCTGGAGAGATCTGTAAGGAGGTTGACTATCACTCTGGGGAGTGGTAGGTCAATTCACAATCTGGGAAACCCTCTCTTGAGATCCTGCACAGAGAAGACAAGCTCTCTTACCAGCTGTGAAATCTACTGAGACAAATAGAATGGCTGATGAAACCCAGATTCTATTCATGAGGAGTATGTGCATGTTGCCTTCCTGACAATCAGGGTGGAGAGAATCTTGCACTGACTGTTGCCTCTTCATCACATTTTCTAATCTGAAGGAGTGAACACGCAAGCCCTGCTCATTACACATCACAACCTGGCACAAGATAAAGGAAAAGATTCAGTCTAGTTACAAAGAGGCAGACCAAGGTGCCTGGGTGTGATTTAGGCAGAGCTAATGTGGTCCACTGGAGAAGGGAATGGCAAACCACTTCAGTATTCTTGTCTTGAGAACCCCATGAACAGTATGAAAAGGCAAAACGATAGGATACTGAAAGAGGAACTCCTCAGGTTAGTAGTTGCCCAATATGCTACTGGAGATCAGTGGAGAAATAACTCCAGAAAGAATGAAGGGATGGAGCCAAACAAAAAGAATACCCAGCTGTGGATGTGACTGGTGATAGAAGCAAGGTCCAATGCTGTAAAGAGCAATATTGCATAGGAACCTGGAATGTCAGGTCCATGAATCAAGGCAAACTGGAAGTGGTCAAACAAGAGATGGCAAGAATGAACGTTGACATTCTAGGAATCAGCGAACTAAAATGGACTGTAATGGGTGAATTTAACTCAGATGACCATTATATCTATGACTGCGGGCAGGAATCCCTCAGAAGAAAGACAGTAGCCATCATGGTCAACAAAAGAATCCGAAATGCAGTACTTGGATGCATTCTCAAAAATGACAGAATGATCTCTGTTCGTTTCCAAGGCAAACCATTCAATATCACAGTAATCCAATTCTATGCGCCAACCAATAATGCTGAAGAAGCTGAAGTTGAACAGCTCTATGAAGACCTACAAGACCTTTTAGAACTAACACCCAATAAAGATGTCCTTTTCATTATAGGGGAATGGAATGCAAAAGTAGGAAGTCAAGAAACACCTGGAGTAACAGGCAAATTTGGCCTTGGAGTACGGAATGAAGCAGGTCAAAGAATAATAGAGTTTTGCCAAGAAAATGCACTGGTCATAGCAAACACGCTCTTCCAACAACACAAGAGAAGACTCTACACATGGACATCACCAGATGGTCAACACCGAAATCAGATTGATTATATTCTTTGCAGCCAAAGATGGAGAAGCTCTATACAGTCAACAAAATCAAGATCAGGAGGTGACTGTGGCTCAGATCATGAACTCCTTATTACCAAATTCAGACTGAAATTGAAGAAAGTAGGGAAAACAACTAGACCAGTCAGGTAGGACCTAAATCAAATCCCTTATGATTATACAGTGGAAGTGAGAAATAGATTTAAGGGCCTAGATCTGATAGACAGAGTGCCTGATGAGCTATGGAACGAGGTTGGTGACATTGTACAGGAGACAGGGATCAAGATCAGCCCCATGGAAAAGAAATGCAAAAAAGCAAAATGGCTGTCTGGGGAGGCCTTACAAACAACTGTGAAAAGAAGAGAAGCGAAAAGGAAAGATATAAGCATCGGAATGCAGAGATCCAAAGAATAGCAAGAAGAGTTAAGAAAGCCTGCCTCAGCGACCAATGCAAAGAAATAGAGGAAAACAACAGATGGGAAAGACTAGAGATCTCTTCAAGAAAATTAGAGATACCAAAGGAACATTTCACAAAAAGATGGGCTCGATATAGGACAGAAATGGTATGGACCTAACAGAAGCAGAAGATATTAAGAAGAGATGGCAAGAATACACAGACTATACAAAAAAGATCTTCAAGACCCAGATAATCACGATGGTGTGATCACTGACCTAGAGCCATACATCCTGGAATGTGAAGTCAAGTGGGCCTTAGAAAGCATCACTATGAACAAAGCTAGTGGAGGTGATGGAATTCCAGTTGAGCTATTTCAAAACCTAAAAGACGACACTGTGAAAGTGTTGCACTCAATATGCCAGCAAATTTGGAAAACTCAGCAGTGGCCACAGGACTGGAAAAGGTCAGTTTTCATTCCAATTCCAGAGAAATGCAATGCCGAAGAATGCTCAAACTACTGCACAATTGCACTCATCTCACATGCTAGTAAAGTAACACTCAAAATTCTCCAAGCCAGGCTTCAGCAATACGTGGACCATGAATTTCCTGATGTTAAAGCTGGTTTTAGAAAAGGCAGAGGAACCAGAGACCAAATTGCCAACATGCGCTGGATCATGGAAAAAGAAGAGAGTTCCAGAAAAACATCTATTTCTGCTTTATTGACTATGCTAAAGCCTTTGACTCTGTGGATCACAATAAACTGTGGAAAATTCTGAAAGAAATGGGAATACCAGACCACCTGACCTGCCTCTTGAGAAATCTGTATGCAGGTCAGGAAGCAGCAGTTAGAACTGGACATGAAACAACAGACTGGTTCCAAATAGGAAAAGAGTATGTCAAGGCTGTATATTGTCACCCTGCTTATTTAACTTCTATGCAGAGTACATCATGAGAAACGCTGGACTGGAAGAAACACAAGCTGGAATCAAGATTGCCAGGAGAAATATCAATAGCCTCAGATATGGAGATGACACCAGCCTTATGGCAGAAAGTGAAGAGGAACTAAAAAACCTCCTGATGAAAGTGAAAGTGGATAGTGAAAATGTTGGCTTAAAGCTCAACATTCAGAAAACGAAGATCATGGCATCTGGTCCCATCACTTCATGGGAAATAGATGGGAAACAGTGTCAGACTTTATTTTTTGGGGCTCCAAAATCACTGCAGATGGTGACTGCAGCCATGAAATTAAAAGACGCTTACTCCTTGGAAGGAAAATTATGACCAACCTAGATAGCATTTTGAAAGGCAGAGACGTTACTTTTCCAACAAAGGTCCGTCTAGTTGAGGCTGTGTTTTTTCCTGTAGTCATGTATGGATGTGAGAGTTGGACTGTGCTGAGTGCCGAAGAATTGATGCTTTTGATCTGTGGTGTTGGAGAAGACTCTTGAGAGTCCCTTGGACTGCTGTGTGATCCAACCAGTCCATTCTGAAGGAGATTAGCCCTGGGATTTCTTTGGAAGAAATTATACTAAAGCTGAAACTCCAGTACTTTGGCCACCTCATGCGAAGAATTGACTCTTTGGAAAAGACTCTGATGCTGGGATGGATTGGGGGCAGGAGGAGAAGGGGAAGACAGAGGATGAGATGGCTGGATGGCATCACTGACTCGATGGACGTGAGTCTGAGTTAACTTCGGGAGTTTGTGATTTACAGGGAGACCTGGCGTGCTGGGATTCAATGGGTTGCAAAGAGTTGGACACGACTGAGCGACTGAAGTGAACTGAAGTGATGGACTACATTGTCAGTGCATACTCTGGAGTGGCAAATCTAGCTGGTAGACATTGTTAGTCTTTTGCACAGGGAAGTGAATCTATACACTGTCAGTGCCTTGATTAGTTGGTGCCAGAATATGCTAAACACTGAATATTGGACAGACCATTAACAGGAATTGTAGTGTTTCTTTTCCAAGCAACAGCACCTTGGTTCTGCCCACTCCATGCCATAACTTAGTCCTAAATCTGGGGCTGACAGCTCCTGGAAGAAGACTGCCACAGAAGCAGCCTAGATTTCAGAAAGCCAAATATCTACCTTAATTCCTACAGACACAACACCCAATCCCAAACCCCAACCTTTCCACCCAACAGCCTTTCACTAGATCTGGGACAAACACAACAGAGAAATGATTTGATTTGTGACTGCTTCTGGGCCGAACCATAAACACATACACAGGTGCATAGGTTTGCTGTTACTTTACCTGCCTCACTTGCTTCATCAATCACTTCCCTTAGGGTAGGGCATGCACTCAAGGACAATGGAACCTACTGGAGTCCAACCCTCAGGGCTTGTACTCTAACAACTGGGGAACAGACACTATACCCAACAAGGTATAGGGACAGCGACAGCCATGAAGCAAAGAGGAAACCCCACTTTATATCCAGCACAGGCTCTGGACACAACACCACCAAACAAATCCCTATCAAGAGAATAACAGCCAGCACACTCTGAGGAAAGATGCGGCTGGCATCCATACCCAAACCAGTCCTTATTCCAAAACTATTGGACACACTACACAGGGGATGCTCCCACATTAAAACACTGAAAAAATAGCTGTTAGCTCTTCTCTAAATGTTGAATAAAATTTGCCTGTAAAGCCATCTGGTCCTGGATTTGGCTTGTTGGGAGTTTTTAAGTCACAATTTCAATTTCAGTGCTTATGATTGGACTGTTTATATTTTTATTACTTCCATAGTTTAGTCTTAGGAGACTGTGTCTTCCTAAGAATTTGTCCATGTCTTCCAGGTTGTCTATTTTATTTGCATATAATTTCTTATAGTAGTCTGTTATGATACTGTGTATTTCCATGTCAAGAGTTGCTTCTCCTTTTTCATTTCTAATTTTATTGATTTGATTTCTCTCCCTTTTTCTCTTGATGGGGCTGGCAAAAAATGTATTGTTTATCTTTTCAAAGAGTCAGTTTTTTGTTTTGTTGATTGTTGCTATTGTTTTCTTTTTATTTCTATTTCATTTTATTGTTTTCTTTTTATTTCTATTTCTGCTCTATTCATTTTTCTTTCTTTCCTTCTACTAACTTTAGCATTTGTTTGTTCTTCCTTCTCTAGTTGCTTCAGATGTAGGGTTCAGTTCAGTCACTCAGTCGTATCTGACCATTTGCGACCCCATGAACCTCAGCATGCCAGGCCTCCTTGTCCATCACCAACTCCCAGAGTTCACCGAAATTCATGTGCATCAAGTCGGTGATGCCACCCAGCCATCACATACTCTGTCATCCCCTTCTCCTCCTGCCCCCAGCCCCTCTCAGCATCAGGGTATTTTCCAATGAGTCAACTCTTCGCATGAGGTGGCCAAAGTATTGGAGTTTCAGCCTCAGCATCAGTCCTTCCAATAAACACCCAGGACTGGTCTCCGTTAGGGTGGACTGGTTGGATATCCTGGCAGTCCAAGGGACTCTTTGGAGTATTCTCCAATACCACAGTTCAAAAGCATCAATTCTTCTGTGCTCAGCTTTCCTTATAGTCCAACTCTCACATCCACACATGACTATTGGAAAAACCATAGCCTTGACTAGATGGACCTTTGTTGGCAAGGTAATGTCTCTGCTTTAGAATATGCTATAGAGGTTGGTTATAAGTTTCCTGCCAAGGAGTAAGCATCTTTTAATTTTATGGCTGCAGTCACCATCTGCAGTGATTTTGGAGCCCAGAAAAATAAAGTCAGCCACTGTTTCCACTGTTTCCCCATCTATTTGCCATGAAGTGATGGGACCAGATGCCATGATCTTAGTTTTCTGAATGTTGAGCTTTAAGCCAACTTTTTCACTCTCCACTTTCACTTTCATCAAGAGGCTTTTGAGTTCCTCTTCACTTTCTGCCATAAGGGTGGTGTCATCTGCATATCTGAGGTTACTGATATTTCTCCTCGCAATCTTGATTCCAGCTTGTGCTTCATCCAGCCCAGAGTTGCTCATGATGTACTCTGCATATAAGTTAAATAAGCAGGGTGACAATATACAGCCTTGACATACTTCTTTTCCTATTTGGAACCAGTGTGTTGTTCCATGTCCAGTTCTAAATGTTGCTTCCTGACCTGCATATAGGTTTCTCAAGAGGCAGGTCAGGTGGTCTGGTATTCCCAGCTCTTTCAGAATTTTCCACAGTTTATTGTGATCCACACAGTCAAAGGCTTTGGCATAGTCAATAAAGCAGAAATAGATGCTTTTCTGAAACTCTCTTGCTTTTTTGATGATCCAGCAGATGTTGGCAATTTGATCTCTTGTTCCTCTGCCTTTTCTAAAACCAGATTGAACATCTGGAAGTTCATGGTTCATGTATTTCTGAAGCTTGGCTTGGAGAATTTTGAGCATTACTTTACTAGCATGTGAGATGAGTGCAATTGTGCGGTAGTCTGAGCATTCTTTGGCATTGCCATTCTTTGGGATTGGAATGAAAACTGACTTTTTCCAGTCTTGTGGCCACTGCTGAGTTTTCCAAATTTGCTGGCATAATGAGTGCAGCACTTTCACAGCATCATCTTTCAGAATTTGAAATAGCTCAACTGGAATTCCATCACCTCCACTAGCTTTGTTCAGAGTGATGCTTTCTAAGGCCCACCTGACTTCACATTCCAGGATGTCTGGCTCTAGGTGAGTGATGACACCATCATGATTATCTGGGTCATGAAGATCTTTTTTGTACAGTTCTTCTGTGTATTCTTGCCACCTCTTCTTAATATCTTTTGCTTCTGTTAGGTCCATACCATTTCTGTCCTTTATTAAGCCCATCTTTGCATGAAATGTTCCCTTGGTATCTCTAATTTTCTTGAAGAGATCTCTAGTCTTTCCCATTCTGTTGGTTTCCTCTATTTCTTTGCATTGATTGCTGAGGAAGGCTTTCGTATATCTCCTTAGTATTCTTTGGAATTCTGCATTCAGATGCTTATATCTTTCCTTTTCTCCTTGCTTTTTGCTTCTCTTCTTTTCATAGCTATTTGCAAGGCCTCCTCAGACAACCATTTTGCTTTTTTGCATTTCTTTTCCATGGGGCTGATCTTGATCCCTGTCTCCTGTACAATGTCACGAACCTCCACCCAGAGTTCATCAGGCACTCTGTCTATCAGATCTAGTCCCTTAAATCTCTTTTCTCACTTCCACTGTATAATCATAAGGTGATTTAGGTCATAACTGAATGGTCTAGTGGTTTTCCCCACTTCTTCAATTTAAGTCTGAATTTGGCAATAAGGATTTCATGATCTGAGCCACAGTCAGCTCCTGGTCTTGTTTTTGCTGACTGTATTGAGCTTAGGGTGCTTGTTTGAGATTTTTTTTCTGTTTTCCTGAGGTAAGTTCGTGTTGCTTTCAACTTCCTTCTTAGAACTGCTTTTGCTGCATCTTATGTTTTTTGGATTCTTGCAGTTTCATTTTCATTTGTCTCTAGGTGTTTTTTTTTTTTTTTTTTGTTGTTGTTATCTGTTTTATTTTTTCAGTGATCTTTGTTGATTAGTAGCATATTGGTTAGACTCCACATGTTTGTGTTTTTTATATTTTTTTCTTGTGTTTTTTTTTTTTTTTTCTAATTTCATAGTGTAGCGATTGGAAAAGATACTTGAGATCATTTCAATTTTATTAAATTTTACTGAGTCTCAATTTATTGCCCAGCATGTGGCCAGTCCTGGGAAATGTTCCATGTGTGTTTGAGAAGAATTTTTAGCCTGCTACTATTGGCTAGAATGCTCTATAAATATCCAATAAATCCATCTGGTGTAATGTGTCACTTAAGGCCTGTATTCCCTTGTTGATTTTCTGCCTGAGTGATCTGTCTATTGATGAAAGTGGGATGTTAAAGTCTCCCATTATTATTATGCTACTCTTAACTTCTCCCTTCATGACTGTTAATATTTGATATATATTAAGGTACTCCTATGTTGGGAGTATGAAGTGAAGTGAAGTGAAGTCGTTCAGTCATGTCTGACTCTTTGTGACCTCATGGACGGTAGCCTACTAGGCTCCATGGTCCATGAGATTTTCCAGGCAAGAATACTAGAGCAGGTTGCCACTGTTGGGAGTATATATATTTACAATTGTTTTTTTTTTTTTTTTTTTTTGTTCCCTCTATTCCTGCTTTCTGGAGAGTTTTTATCATAAATGGATGTTGAATTTTGTCAAAGGCTATCTCTGCATCTATTGAGATAATCATATGGTTTTTATTTTTCATTTTGTTAATGTGGTGTATTACATTGATTGATTTGCGGATATTGAAGAATCCTTGCATCCTTGGGATAAAGCCCACTTGGTCATGGTGTATGATCTTTTTAATGTGTTGTTGGATTCTGATTGCTAGAATTTTGTTAAGGATTTTTGCATCTATGTTCATCAGTGATATTGGCCTGTAGTTTTCTTTTTTTGTGGGATCTTTGTCAGGTTTTGGTATTAGGGTGATAGTGGCCTCATAGAATGAATTTGGAAGTTTACCTTCCTCTGCAATTTTTTGAACGAGTTTGAGCAGGATAGGTGTTAGCTGTTCTCTAAATTTTTTGGTAGAATTCAGCTGTGAAGCCGTCTGGACCTGGGCTTTTGTTTGCTGGAAGATTCTTGATTCCAGTTTCAATTTCCGTGCTTGTGATGGGTCTGTTAAGATTTTCTATTTCTTCCTGGTCCAGTTTTGGGAAGTTGTACTTTTCTAAGAATTTGTCCATTTCTTCCAAGTTGTCCATTTTATTGGCATATAATTGTTGATAGTAGTCTCTTATGATCCTTTGTATTTCTGTGTTGTCTGTTGTGATCTCTCCATTTTCATTTCTAATTTTATTGATTTGATTTTTCTCCCTTTGTTTCTTGATGAGTCTGGCTAATGATTTGTCAATTTTATTTATCCTTTCAAAGAACCAGCTTTTGGTTTTGTTGATTTTTGCTATGGTCTCTTTTGTTTCTTTTGCATTTATTTCTGCTCTAATTTTTAAGATTTCTTTCCTTCTACTAACCCTGGGGTTCTTCATTTCTTCCTTTTCTAGTTGCTTTAGGCGTAGAGTTAGGTTATATACAATTGTTATATCTTCTTCTTGGATTCATTCCTTTACAATTATTTAGTGTCCTTCTTTGTCTCTTATAACCGTCTTTATTTTAATGTCAATTTGTAAGGTATGAGTATTGCTTCTCCTGCTTTCTTTTGATTTCTATTTGCATGGAATAACTTCTTCCATTCCTTCACTTTCAGTCTGTATGTGTCCCTGGGTCTGAGATGGTCCTCTGGTAGACATCAAGTATATTTATCTTTTTGTTTTTTTTTTGTATCCATGCAGCCAGTCTGTCTTTTGGTTGGTTCATTTAATCCATAACATTTAAGGTAGTTATCAATATGCATATTCCTATTGCCATTATCTTAATTGTATTGGGCTTGTTTTATTAAGTGTTTTTCTTTTTTTTTTTTTCTCTTGTGGTTTGATGACCATCTTTAGTGTTGTGTTTGGGTCGCTTTTAATTTTTGTGCATATATGTTTTGTAATTTTGGGTTTTCTGTTCCCATAAGGATTTTTTTCACTACGATTGACATTTATTTCATAAAAATACAATGTACTGAACCAAATACACTATGCATTTTTCTCAGTTTTCTATGATGAATTACCAAGTGTTATTTTTCATTTTTTAATTGGAAGATAACTGCTTTAAAATATTTTGTTGGTTTCTGCCATGCATCAAATATGAATCAGCCACAGGTATATATATATCCACTGCCTCCTGAACCCCTACTCTCATCTCCCTCTTCATCCCACCCCTCTAGATGGTAACAGAGCATGGGGTTTTGATATGCCAGTTTACAAAAACAAGATTTTTTTTTTAAGTTGCTAGTCTCTTTCCCATCTATAGGAGTTCATTTATCATTTGTTGCAAGGTTGGTCTGGTGTTGCTGAATCTCTTAGATTTTGCTTCTTTGTAAAGCTTTTGACTTTTATCTGTCAAATCTGAATGAGAGCATTGCTGGGTAGGTTATGCTTTCTTGTAGGTTCTTTCCTTTCATTACTTTAAATATATTGTAATGTTTCTGAAAGGTTGTTGTTGAATGAAAAGACACAGGGATTCTTGGCCTCTGGAGGAGAATTCAATCTGGGGCCAGAGACGAGGCTTGATCGCTCAGAGCTTTTGTGTAATAAAGTTTTATTAACTTATAAAGGAGATAGAGAAAGCTTCTGACATAGGCATTAGAAGGGGGCAGAAAGAGTACCCCACTGCTAGTCTTCAGCTGGATGTTATATAGTCACTAGTCATCTGTTAATGAAAGAAAGGAATATCTTAAAACTCAGAATGGCACCAGGCCCCTCATCCATAAGATGTATTTTGGGATAATCTGGGCATCAGATGATTCATCCTGGGCCATAAAACAGTGGACTTGAATCTTGTAGAAGGGCAGATTACCATACAAATCATTTTGTTTACATAGATTAGGGGAACAGTGTCTGAGTATAACATACTGGTTTGTCAAGTAGGTTCTGAGCCTTAAGGCAGAACCGACTTGAAGACAGAGTCTGGGGTAAATGCATAGTACATTAACATAGCTTAAGACAAACATTTCCATAAGAAAAATTCTTTGGTTAATTCAAGGTTTGAGAATAGCTAACTTCAGGTGAAATCAGATGTCATTATGGCAACACTGTATTTTTTTTTAAGTTTTTTTTTTAACATTTAATTTTATTTTATTTTTAAACTTTACATAATTGTATTAGTTTTGCCAAATATGGTGGATGAAACTGGCAACACTGTATTTTAAGAGCAACCTCCTTTTAAATTTGTATAGAGAAGGAAAAAAAAAAGTATTGCTAGTTTGTTTCCTCCTGCCGCTTAAGAGAGATAAAAATGTCTGACACTTGCAGCCTATTTCGTCCGTTTGGAGGCCCCTGGCCTTCCTGCCCGTTACCCTCTCATTTTCTTCTGGCTTGAGTAGTTTCTGTTGAAAAATCAGCTTATATCTTTATGGCAGTTTCCTTGTATGTTATTTGCCATGTTTCCCTTGTTGCTTTTAATATTTTTTCTTAGTATTTTGTCAATTTGATTACTATGTGTCTCAACATGTTCCTCCTTGGCTTTATCCTTCATGGGACCCTCTGAACTTCCAGGCTGACTGTTTCCTTTCCCATTTTAGGGAAGTTTTCAGCTATTATCACTTCAAATATTTTTTCAAGTTATTTATCTCCCTCTTCTCCTTTTGAGACACATATAATGTGAGGGTTGGTGCATTTAAAGTTGTCCCAAAGGTCTCTTATGCTGTCTTTATTTCTTTTCATTCTTTTTTTATTTATTCTGTTACACTGTAGTGATCTCCACCATTCTTCCCTCCAAGTCACTTATCGGTTCTTCTGTCTCAGTTATTCTACTGACACCTTATAGTGTATTTTTAAATTTCAGTTATTGTATTATTCATCTCTGTTTGTTTGTTCTTTAATTCTTCTAGATCTTTGTTAACCATTTCTTGCATCTTTTCAATCTTTGCCTCCATACTGGATCAGCTTCAGCATCATTATTCAAGAGTTCTTTTGCTGGAAGATTGCCTATCGCCACCTCTTTTAAGTTTTTCTGAGGTTTCATCTTGTTTCTTCGTCTGAGACATAAGTCTTTGCCTTTCCATTTTTCTAACTTTCTGTGACTATGGTTTTTGTTCAGCAGACTGCAGGTTTGTAGTTCTTGTTTCTTATGTCTGCCCACTGGGATTTTGTCCACATTTTTCATTGGGCTAGGTTTTTTTTTTTTTTTTTTTTGGTATTGATGTATGTATTTGTATATTTTAAAAATTAATTCATTTTTGTAGCATTGTTTGCAAATATATTCTCACAGCCAGTAGATTGTCTTTTTGTTTTGTTTATGGTTTTCCAATAAACTGTGGAAAATTCTGAAATAGATGGGAATACCAGACCACCTGACCTGCCTCTTGAGAAATCTGTATGCAGGTCAGGAAGCAACAGTTAGAAATGGACATGGAACAACACAGTGGTTCCAAATAGGAAAAGGGGTATGTCCAGGCTGTATATTGTCACCCTGCTTATTGAACTTCTATGCAGAGTACATCATGAGAAACGCTGGGCTGGAAGAAACATAAGCTGGAATCAAGATTGCCAGGAGAAATATCAATAACCTCAGATATGCAGATGACATCACCCTTATGGCAGAAAGTGAAGAGGAACTAAAAAACATTCTGATGAAAGTGAAAGTGGAGAGTGAAAAAATTGGCTTAAAGCTCAACATTCAGAAAACTGAGATCATGGCATCCAGTCCCATCAGTTCATGGGAAATAGATGGGGAAACAGTGGAAACAGTGTCAGACTTTATTTTTTTGGGCTCCAAAATCACTGTAGATGGTGATTGCAGCCATGAAATAAAAAGACGCTTACTCCTTGGAAGGAAAGTTGTGACCGAACTAGATAGCATATTCAAAAGCAGAAACATTACTTTTCCAACAAAGGTCCGTCTAGTCAAGGCTATGGTTTTCTCTGTGGTCGTGTATGGATGTGAGAGTTGGACTGTGAAGAAGGCTGAGTGCCGAAGAATTGATGCTTTTGAACTGTGGTGTTGGAGAAGACTCTTGAGAGTCCCTTGCACTGCAAGGAGATCCAACCAGTCCATTCTGAAGGAGATCAGCCCTGGGATTTCTTTGAAAGGAATGATGCTAACGCTGAAACTCCAGTACTTTGGCCATCTCGTGCAAAGAGTTGACTCATTGGAAAAGACTCTGATGCTGGGAGGGATTGGAGCAGGAGGAGAAGGGGACGACAAAGGATGAGATGGCTGGATGGCATCATTGACCTGATGGATGTGAGTCTGGGTGAACTCCGGGAGTTGGTGATGGACAGGGAGGCCTGGCGTGCTGCAATTCATGGGGTAACAAAGAGTCAGACATGACTGAGCAACTGAACTGAACTGAACTTGCTGGGCAAAAGCTTTCTAATTTAGTTAGGACCATTTTGTTCATGTTTGTTTTTATTTCTGTTACTCTAGGAGACAGATCCAAAAATTTTTGCTGCAATTTATGTCAAAGAGTGTTCTACCTGTGTTTTCCTCTAGAAGTTTTATAGTATCTAGTCCTACATGGGGTTTTTTAATCTATTTTGGGCTTATTATTTTATGTGGTGTTAGAGAATGTTCTAATTTTATTCTTTTACATGAAACTGTCCAATTTTCCAAGGACCAGTTATTGAAGTTCAGTTCAGTCACTCAGTCGTGTCCATCTCTTTGTGACTGCATGAATTGAAGCATGCCAAGCCTCCCTGTACATCAACAACTCCCAGGATTCACACAAACGCATGTCTGTTAAGTTGGTGATGCCATCCAGCCATCTCATCCTCTGTCATCCCCTTCTCCTCCTACCCCTAATCCCTCCCAGCATCAGGGTCTTTTCCAATGAGTAAACTCTTCACATGAGGTGGCCAAAGTATTGGAGTTTCAGCCTCAGCATCAGTCCTTCCAAAGAACACCCAGGACTGTTCTCCTTTAGGATGGACTGTTTGGATCTCCTTGCAGTCCAAGGGATTGTCAAGAGTCTTCTCCAACACCACAGTTCAAAAGCATCAATTCTTCGGTGCTGAGCTTTCTTCACAGTCCAACTCTCACATCCACACATGACCACTGGAAAAACCATAGCCTTGATTAGATGGACCTTTGTTAGCAAAGTAATGTCTCTGCTTTTCAATATGCTATCGAGGTTGGTTATAACTTTCCTTCCAAGGAGTAAATGTCTTTTAATTTCATGGCTGCAATCACTATCTGCAGTGATTTTAGAGCCCCCCAAAATAAAGTCAGCCACTGTTTCCACTGTTTCCCCATCTATTTCCCATGAAGTGATGGGACCAGATGCCATGATCTTAGTTTTCTGAATGTTGAGCTTTAAGCCAACTTTTTCACTCTCCTGTTTCACTTTCATCAAGAGGCTTTTTAGTTCCTCTTCACTTTCAGATATGTCATCTGCATATCTGAGGTTATTGATATTTCTCCTGGCAATCTTGATTCCAGCTTGTGCTTCTTCCAGCTCAGCGTTTCTCATGGTGTACTCTGCATATAATTTAAATAAGCAGGGTGAAAATATACAGCATTGACGTACTCCTTTTTCTATTTGGAACCACTCTATTGTTCCATGTCCAGTTCTAACTATTGCTTCCTGATCTGCATATAGGTTTCTCAAGATTCAGGTCAGGTGGTCTGGTATTCCCATCTATTTCAGAATTTTCCACAGTTTATTGTGATCCACACAGTCAAAGGCTTTAGCATAGTCAATAAAGCAGAAATAGATGTTTTTCTGGAGCTCTCTTCCTTTTTCCATGATCCAGCGGATATTGGCAGGGATGGTCCTTTTTTTTTTTTTTTTCTTTTTTTAAAATTTATTTTAATTGGAGGCTAATTACTTTACAATATTGTATTGGTTTTGCCATACATCAACATGTATCTGCCATGGGTGTACACGTGTTCCCTATCCTGAACCCCCCTCCCATCTCGCTCCCCATAACATCCCTCTGGGTCATCCCAGTGCAACAGCCCTGAGCCTCCTGTATCATGCATTGAACTTGGACTGGTGATTCATTTCAAGAAGACATACAGATGGCTAACAAACACATGAAAAGATGCTCAACATCACTCATTATCAGAGAAATGCAAATCAAAACCACAATGAGATAACATTTCATGCCAGACAGAATATCTCCTATCCAAAAGTCTGCAAGCAATAAATGCTGGAGAGGGTGTGGAGAAAATGAAACCCTCTTACACAATTGGTGGGAATGAAAACTAGTACAGCCATTATGGAGAACAGTGTGGAGATTCCTTAAAAAACTTGTAATAGAATTGCCATATGACCCAGCAATCCCACTGCTGGTCATACACACAGAAGAGATGGTCTTTTATCCATTGTATATTCTTGTTTACTTTGTTGCAGATTGCTTGACCAGAGGTCAATGGATTTATTTCTTCGCTTTTGATAATTTTCCATTGGTGCGTATGTCTGTTTTTGTACAAGTACTATACTGTTTTGATTATTGTATATTTATAGTATAGTCCCCAGCCAGGAAGCATGATTCCCCCAGCTCTGTTCTTCACTCTCAAGATTATTTTGGCGAGTAAGGGTTTTTTTTTTTTTTCCAATATAAATTTAATTTTTTTTGTTTTAATTCTGTGAAAAATGCCCTTGGTAATTTGATAGGGATTGCAATGAATCTGTAGATTGCTTTATATATTATGGTCATACTAGCAATATTGCGGAGAAGGCAATGGCACCCCACTCCAGTACTCTTGCCTGGAAAATCCCATGGGTGGAAGAGCCTGGTAGGCTGCAGTCCATGGGGTCGCTAAGAGTCGGACACGACTGAGCGACTTCACTTTCACTTTTTCTCTTTCATGCATTGGAGAAGGAAATGGCAACCCACTCCAGTGTTCTTGCCTGGAGAATCCCAGGGGCAGGAGAGCCTGGTGGGCTGATATCTATGGGGTCACACAGAGTCGGACACGACTGAAGTGACTTAGCAGCAGCAGCAATATTGATTCTTTCAGTTCAAGAACATAGTTTATCTGCTTTGTTACATTTTCAATTTCTTTCATCAACAAAATGAATACATTTATAATATCATTCTATGATAGTATATGATTCTATGATTCTACATATTTTTAAGGAAAATTGCATGCTTTAATATCTTGGTTTCCCACCCAGAATAAAACATATTGTGATGAATTGATTGATGTCTCAATAAAATTTTGTAATTACCTCCCTCAATTGTATTTAATTCCTGCATTTTCGTTATCTTATGTAAAGAAAGAATTCTCTTATTTACATTAGGTTAACATTTTCAGTGAGTTGGGCAGAAATAGCCTACTGTCTTTTGCTGGCATAAATTATGGCACAGTCCACAAAACCATGGATGTATGTGTGTTGTGTTGTTCAGTTGCTAAGTTGTGTCCGACTATTTGCAACCTCATGGACTGCAGCACACCGGGTTTTTGTGTATTTCACTATCTCCTAGAATTATCTCAAATTCATGGCCATTGAGTCGGTAATGTTATCTAACCATCTCATTGTCTGCTGCCCACTTTTCTTTTTGCTTCCAATATTTCCCAGCATCAGAGTCTTTTCCAGTGAATCAGCTCTTCACACGAGGTGGTCAACGTCCTGGAGTTTCAGTTTCAGCATCAGTCCTTCCAATGTATATTCAGAGTAGATTTATTTTATGATTGACTGGTTTTATCTCCTTGCAGTCCAAGGGATTCTTGAGAGTCTTCTCCAACACCACAGTTCAAAAGCATCAGTTATTCTGCACGCAGCCTTCTTTATGGTCCAACTCTCACATCTGTACCTGACTACTGGAAAAACTATAGCTTTGACTATATGGACCTTTGTCGGCAAAGTGATGTCTCTGTTTTTTAATATGCTGTCTAGGTTTGTCATTACTTCAAAGGAGAAAGCATCTTTTAATTGCTTGGCTGCAGTCACTGGCCATAGTGATTTTGGAACCCAAGAAAAGAAAATTTGTCACTGCTTCTACTTTTTCCCTTTCTATTTGGCATGAAATGATCTAAATTTTCTTAGGATCTTTGTTTTCTGAATGCTGAATTTTAAGCCAGTTTTTTCACTCTCCTCTTTCACCTTCATCAAGAGGTTTCTTAGTACCTCTTCACTCTCTGCTATTAGAGTGGTATCATATGCATATCTTAAGTTGTTGATATTTCTCCCAGAAATCTTGATTCCAACTTGTGATTCATTCAGATTGGCATTTTGTATAATGTACTCTGCTTATAAGTTAAATAAACAAGGGAACAATATACAGCCTTATCATATGCCTTTCTCAACTTTAAACCAATTGGTTGTCCCATGTCTGGTTCTAACTGTTGATGCTTGACCCACATACAGGATTATCAGGAGACAGGTAAGGTTGTCTGGCATTCCCATCTCTTTAATAATTTTCCACAGTTTGTTGTGATCCACACAAATGCTTTTGCATAGTCAGTGAAGCAGAATTGTTTTTCTGGAATTCTCTTGCTTTCTCCATTAGCCAATAGACATTGACAATTTGATCTCTGGTTTTTCTGCCTTTTCTAAACCTTACTGGAAGTTCTGGAACCATCTGGAAGTTCTTGGTTCACAAACTGCTTGAGCCTAGCTTGAAGGATTGTGAGAATAATTTTACTATCATGCAAAATGAATGCAATTTCTCAGTAGTTTAAACATTCATTGACACTGCCATTCTCTGGGATAAGAATAAATACTGAACTTTTCCAGTCCTGTGGCCACTGCTGAGTTTTCCAAGTTTACTGACCTATTGAGTGAAGCACTTGTACAGCATCATCTTTTAGGATTTGAAATAACTCAGCTGGAATTCCATCACTTTCATTAGCTTTGGTTGTAGTAATGCTTCCTAAGCCTCACTTGACTTCACACTCCAGGATGTCTGGTTCTAAATGAGTGACCACATCATCATGATTATCCCAGTCATTAAGACTTTTTTGTATAGTTCTTCTGTGTATTCTTGTCAACTCTTCTAAACCTCTTCTGCTTTGGTTGGGTTTTTTAAATTTCTGTCCTTTATCATACCCATTATTGCATTAAATGTTCCCTTGATATCTCCAATTTTCTTGAAGAGATCTCTAGTTTTTCCCATTCTTCTGCTTTCCTCTACTTCTTTGGTTCATTTAAGAAGTCCTTCTTATGTCTCCTTGCTATTCTCTGGAACTCTGCATTCAGTTTGGTATATCTTTCCCTATCTCCCTTTCTTTTTGTTTCTCTTCTTTCTTCAGCTATTTTTTAAAACCTTCTCAGAGAAACCCTGTGCCTTTTTGCATTTATTTTTCTTTAGGATGGTTTTTGTCACCATCTCCTGAGCAATGTTACTAACCTCTGTCTATAGTTCTTCAGGCACTCTGTCTACCTGATCTAATCCCTTGAATCTATTTGTCACCTCCACTGTGTGGGACTTGATTTAGGTCATACCTGTATGGCCTAGTGGTTTTCCCTACTTTCTTCAATTCAAGCCTGAGTTTTCCAATAATTCTGATGATCTGGGCCAGTCAGTTCCAGGTCTCGTTTTTCCTCACTATATAGAGCTTATCCATCTTTGACTTCAAAGAATATAATCAATATGATTTTTATATTCTCCATTTGGTGATGTTCATGTCTATGATCATCTGTATCCAAACATTAATAGAGCTGTATTCACCAATAAACAAGTGTGATCCTACCACATGCTCAGATCTGTATACAATCTCATGTGGATCTGTATGACCACATATACATATGTACATGTTAATATGTATTCATATGTTAATCTGTATTCAATTTCACATATGTGAACATAGGTCTGTGTCTGACAACACATGGATCAATCAGTATCTGATTACCTATATGAATCTACTTGTATATGTATATGCAGATGTATTCCATATGGTGACACACAGGCCTGTATCTGTACACACAGGGCTGTATCTTTCTATACACAGGTCTATGTTTGAAGATACAATATTGTAACTAGCCTCCAATTAAAATAAATAAATTTATATTAAAAAAAAGATATGCAATCCTGTTTGTCTGCATACAGGACTATATCTCACCATAAACTGTTTTGTATCTGACTATGTATTACTTTAGACAGAACTTGACTTAACAGTTCTGTTCTACATGGCATGGACTGAGTTCAGTCTCTGGTATTCAGCGATATTTGGGCTTCTAAGCCTTCACTCATATGAATGGTGCCTTGCCAGGAATGGCAAAACAACCAGGCTCTTTTGAATCTCTCTCCTTCTTTATTTAGATAGAGGATTATTGTAGACAATGTCTGTCCAGTGAGGTGGTCAAAATTGTAAAATGGAAACTCATGCCTACAAGAGGGAGTAATCAAAAGTTATCAGACAAGTTAAATCTCAGTCTATCGTGACATCTGCTTGAGGTCCAGGACTTTAATTTCTAAACCCAAATTGCTTCTGCAATGAAAGCAAACAATCAACACAATGAAAAGGTAACCTATGGAAAGGGACAAAATATTTAAGAATCCTATAACTTATAAGAAGCAAATATGTAAAATATGTAAGAAATTTCTACAACTCAGTAACAAAAAGCAAGTAACTCATGGTAAAAATGGGAAGGTTCTTGGGAATATCATTTAGCCATATAAAAGATGGGAATCTTGTCATTTGTAAAAATATGGAGGGACACTGAAGACATGTTGTTGAATGAAATCAGCAGATAAGACAAATATTGTGTGATCCTACTTACATGTGAAATAAAAACCTCAGAAGCAGAGAGTAGAATGTTGATTGCCTCAGTATGGAGGGTGGGAGAAATGGGGAGATGTTGGACATAGTATATAAACTTCCAATTATAAGATGAGTATGTTTTTGGCATCTAATGTAAAGCAAGGTGACAATAGTTAACAATGTTGTATTATATGCTGAAAGTTGCTAAGGGAATATATCTTAAATATTTTAGTCACACATAAACAAACTGTAATTATGTGAGTTGATAGATATGTTTAATAACTCTATTGTGGTAATCATTTCTAATCATCATTGTTGTACACCTTAAACTTAAAAAATGTTATCTGTCAATTGTATCCCAGTAAAGCTGGAAAAATATTTAAAACTAAATAAAATTAGATTTTATGGATTAAAAAATATAAACCAGCCTCAACAGAAGATGATGGAGGAGTAAGTGGATCTCTCTGCATAGATGCACTATTGTCAGATGCAAAAGTCCTCACAGAGCACCAGGTGAGTACTGTCAGGCATTCCTGGCCACCAGAAAGGAATATATAGTAGATCCATGCTCAACTTGGTAGGATGAAAGAAGGGAGAAGGAGGAGGAGAGCAAGCAGGATCTAACCTGCACCCAGGAGTATGGGAGCTGAAGCAGCGAAGAGATCCCTGCATCCAGGACAACTGGTTGAGACAGAAGGAAAACATTTGAAGCTCTCTGAGACAGCTTATCTTTGACAGTCTGAATGGAGTGAGAATCACACAGATGATTCATGCCATGGCCTTATGTACTCAGGACAGTAATGTGAGTCCACCAGAATGCACAGTGGCTGGGAGCTGGAGTGTGAAGACTGGAGAGGAATCCTGAAGTTAGGACTGCTGTTGACTATGGGGAAACAACCCAAGGGGACAGGAGGGAGGAAATCTACAGCTAGGAATGACTTTGGAGGGACAGAGAGCTACTTCTGAATCATATACAGAAGGGGGAGCCATCACTGTAGCCTCTCTCTCCCCATACACCGGCAGTGGCAGCTGACCAATAAATACCCCAGTGAAGGTGACTATTTGAGGAACTAATATGCATAGCCAGCCAGGGTCATCCTTTGAATGCCTGCTGTAGCCAGTCAGGGAGGCCCTTTTAGCACCAGCTGTCAAAGGCTAGAACAGAACCCCAGTAGAGTCATATCTCCTGCACCTGTGGCTGCCAGCTTCCCTGTGTACCTGTCACTGCTAGGGTCCCTGCAATCCAAGTTGTCATGCCACCTTCCATCTGGTCCTCACTGGGGCAGACCCAAGATGCCAGGGAAGCCTTGGGAGCAAACTCCTGTGGATGACCCACTTGCAGAGCTAGAGATAATGCCACAATTGAGCTCCAGGGGCAGAGTGACTAAAGAAGAGGATCAATAAACTTTCCACCAGGTATACAGCTACAAATTAAACCCACATGATTTAATAGGAAAACTCAGGAATATATTTAAAAAAATGAGTGTTACCACAAAAGACAATGTTCTAGCTCTGGCAGGAATGGATAGTGGAGGCAAACACATGCAGGAGAAGGGCCAGAATAGAGTTTGAGCTGTCCTTACAGGGGGCCCAGAGACCATCCCTTCTTAGCACTGGAGGGAACACTAGGGAGGCAGAAGTGGACTGTGGTGCACAGTGCAGGGAAAGGACACTGACAGCAGAGACCTGAGAGAAGCATTATTATTATTCTACTATTTTGACTCCTACAGTAGTTGGTTCTGGATTTTTTCTCTTCTTTTTTCTCTGTTGTGGTTCTTGTTTAATTATTATCTTTATTTAAGATTTTGTGAAGGTTTTAAAAAATCACACTTTTATTTCTTTTATATATTTCTACTTGTAATTTGGCTTTCTGCACTTTTGTGGGGGATTTTTGGTTCTTTCCTTTTTGTAGTTTTTCTTTAATATGCATAGATCTTTCTATATATTTCTATTTAACTTTGTCTTTCTGGTTGTTTTTTTCACCATGCTTGTATGTTTGTTTTGTTTTATTACTGATTTGAAACCCTGCTTTGGTTGTTTTGTGTTTTGCATTTTAAGTTACTCTTGTTATAATTAGTTGATATCATTTTTGCTTAACTTACTAACTGAATATCTCTCTTGTACTTTGTTTACTTTAGTCTATGTTGGTTTCATTTGGGTACATATGTGTATTTTCTTTCATTTTTGTTTCTATTTGTCTAATTTTCATTTTACCATTTTTCTGGAGCTTGTGTTTTTTTCTTTTTCTTGTGGGTTTTTTTTTTTTTTTTGGTGTGTGTGTGTGTTCTATGTTTTTTATTCTTTTTTTTTTTAATTTTTGTATGCCTGTTTGTTTTAATACCCTTTATTGACATATTAAACATCTTGTGGGATTTTGGTTCCCTGAACAGAAGTTGGGCCTGAGCTTCTGGGGTGGGAGCACTGAGTCCAGGACACTAGACTGCCAGAGAATTCTTACCCAAGGAAATATTAATCAGTGAGAACTCCTAGAAAAGCATCCACCTGATTTCAGGACCCAGAACCACACAATTTCTTGTAGCACCCAGCACTGGACGCCAAAATCAAATAACAAGCAAGGCAAGACCACAAACAATAATCAGCAGACAGGCTACCCACATGCATCCCCAGATGCACCACCTAACATAGCCCTGTCCATCAGAGGGAAAAAACTCAACTGCTCCAACCAGAACACAGGCACAAGTCCCTCCCAATATGAAGCCTACTCAAGCCACAGAACAAACCTCACCCACCAGGAATAGAGACCAAAAGCAAGAGGAATTATGATCTTATAGCCTGAGGAAATGAGATCTCAAAAACAGGAAGACAAAATGAAAATACAGAGAAATATTAAGCAGATGAAGTTACAAGGTAAAAACTCACAAGACCAAATAAATGAGGTGAAAACAGGCAAACTACATTAAAAACAATTCAGAGTAATGATAGTAAAGATGACACAAAATCTTAAAAATAGAATGAAGGAAATGCAAGAATCATTTAACACATTTAACAAGGACCTAGCAGAAATAAAGAATAAGCAAACAGAGACAAACAACTTAACTACTGAAATTAAAAATATACTAGAGAAAACAAGAGCAGAATTACTGAGGCAGAAGAATGGATACATGCTAGCAAAGTAATGCTCAAAATTCTCTGAGCTATACTTCAACAGTACATTAAGCAATAACTTCCAGATGTTCAAGCTGGATTTAGAAAAGGAAGAAGAACTAGAGATCAAATTGTCAACATCCATTCAATCATAGAAAAAGCAAGAGAATTCCAGAATTGCATCTACTTCTGCTTCACTGACTAGGCTAAAGCCTTTGTGTGGATGACAACAAACTGTGGAAAATTCTTAAAGAGATGGGAATACCAGACCACCTTACCTGCCTTCTGAGAAACCTGTTTGCAGGTCAAGAAGCAACAGGACCAGACATGGAACAACCAATTGATTTAAAACTGGGCAAAGAGTATATCACAGCTGTATATTGTCACCCTGCTTATTTAACTTTTATGCAGAGTACATTATTCAAAATGCCAGTCTGGATGAATCACAAGCTGGAATCAAGATTTCTGTGAGACATATCAGCAACCTCAGATATGCATACGATACTACTCTAATAGCAGAAAGTGAAGAGGTACCAAGGAGCCTCTTGATGAGGGTGAAAGAGGAAAGTTAAAAAGCTGGCTTAAAACTCAGCATTCATAAAACTAAGATTATGGCATCCCATTCCATCATTTCATGGCAAATAGAAGGGGAAAAAGTGGAAGCAGTGGCAAATTTTCTTTTCTTGGCATTCAAAATCACAGTGGGCACTGACTGTGAGAGGGTGAACAATGTCGGACTCATGGTCTCTGAAGACGATTTAGCTTCAGAACCAGGGACCAGTCTTGTTCACTCAAGAGCTTTTTGTGTAGCAGAGTTTTATTAAAGTATAAAACAAAACAGAGAAAGCTTCTGACATAGACATCAGAAGTGGGATGGAGAGTGCCCTCTCACTAGTCTCAGAAAAGGAGGTATATACATTTTTAATTGGATATTACAGTAAATCAAAAGAATGTCTCAAGGTTGTAAAGGTCTTACCAGACCCACTCCCACAACATACATTTTAAGGTAACAGGATTAGTCAGAAGTGGCTTCAGAAGGAGAAACATGTCCTAGAGCAGGATACATTGTTATATAATCCTTAGGACAGAGTTTAAGATGAGTTGTTTTGTTGTGTAATAATCAGCTCTGGGCTTAATGAAAAAAAAAATTTTTTTTTTATGTGACTAAGACTAAGGAATATAGAAGAAAAGTTTGTCCTTTTCTCCTCCTTGAGAACCCCAGACACCTTTCTCCTTCTCTGGAACCCCGCACTTCTTATCAACTTACCTAAGAATTAACTCTCTCAACTGCAGCCATGCAATTAAAAGATGTTTTCTCCTTGGAGGTAAAGCTATGACAAGCCTACACAGCATATTAAAAAGCAGAGACATCATTTTGCCAACAAAGGCCCATATACTCAAAGCTATAGTTTTTCCAGTAGTCAGGTACAGGTGTGAGATTTGTACCATAAAGAATGCTGAACACTGAAGAACTGATGCTTTCGATCTATGGTGTTGGAGAAGACTTTTGAAAATATCTTGAAATGCCTAAAATAAATCAATCCTAAAATAAATCAGCTCTGAATATTCACTGGAAAGACTGATGTTGAAGCTGAAGCTCCAATACTTTGGTCACCTGATGCAAAGAGTCAACTCACTAGAAAAGACCCTGATGCTGGGAAATATTGAAGGCAGGAGGAGATGAGGATGACAGAGGATGAGATAGATGGCATCACTGACTAAATGGACATGAATCTGAGCATGTTCTGGAAGATGGTGAAGAACAAGGAAGCCTGGTGTGCTATAGTCCATGGGTTCGCAAAGAGTCCAACACGACTGAGTGACTGAAGAATAAGAAACAACAAAGAATGGATAAGTGAGCTGGAAGATAAAACGAAATAACTGCTGAAGATCCAAATAAAGAAAAGTGAATGAAAAGAATTGAGGATAGTCTCAGAGAACTCTGGGACAGTAATAAATTCACCAACATTGGAATTATAGGCGACTCAGAAGAAGAAGAGGACAAAAAGACCTGGGAAAATTTTTGAAAAGATTAGAGTTGAAAAATTCCCTAAAATGGAAAGGGAAATAATCAAGTCTCATAGAAGATAAACCTGAGGATAAACACACTAACACATATTAATTAAGCTGACAAAAATTAAACACAAAGGAAAAAACATTAAAATCATCAAGGGAAGGTTTCCCTGGTGGCTCAGATGGTAAAGTGTCTGCCTGCAATGTGGGAGAACTGGGTTCGATCTTCTAGAGAAGGAAATGGCAACCCACTCCAGTACCCTTGTCTGGAAAATCCCATGGACAGAGGCTGCTGGTATGCTACAGTCCACGGGGTTGCAAAGAGTCGGAAACAACTAAGAGACTACACTCACTCACGCACTCACTCACTCATCAAGGGAAAAGCAACAAGCAACATGCAATGGAAACCCCATAAGGTTAACTGATCTTTCCACAGAAATTCTGTAAGCCAGAAGAGAGTTGCAAGACATATTTAAAGTAATGAAAGGGAGAAAACTACAACAAAGATTACTCTACCCAGCAATGATCTCATTTAGAACTGGTAGAGAAATGAAAAACTTTACAGGCAAGCAAAATTTAAGAGAATTCAGCACCAACAAACCAGCTTTACAACAAATGATAATGGGACTTCTCTAGGCAGGAAACACAAAAGAGGAAAAAGACCTACAAAAACAAACCCAAAACAATTAAGAATATGTGCATAGGAACATATATACAAATAATTACAATAGTGTAAATGGATTAAAAGTTCCAACCAAAAGCCACAGACTGGTTGAATGGGAAAATCAGCATAGAAGGAAGTTACCTCAACACAGTAAAGGCCATACATGACCAACTCACAGCAAACTTTATTTTCAGTGGTGGAAAACTGAAAGCAATTCTTCTAAATGAGGAACAAGACAAGAGTGCCCACTCTTACCACTATTATTTAATATAGTTTTGAAAGTCATAGCCTCAGTAATCAGAGAAGAACAGAGATAAAAGTAATCCAGATGGGAAAAGAATAAATAACATTCTCACTGTTTTCAGAAAACATGGTATTATACGTAAAAAACCCTAAAGAGGCTACCAGAAATTGCTAGAGCTATCAATGAATTTAGTAAAATCCAAGGATACAAAAGTAATACACAGAAATCCCTTCAATTCTAATACATTAACAATGAAAAAAAAAAAAAAAAGAAGCAAAGAAAGAGAAATTAAGGAAACAATCTTAACCACCATTGCAAAAAAAAGAACAAGATACCTAGGAATCAGTTCAGTTCAGTCACTCAGTCGTGTACAATACATTGCGACCCCATGAAAGGCAGCATGCCAGGCCTCCCTGTCCATCACCAACTCCCAGAGTTCACACAAACTCATGTCCATTGAGTCGGTAATGCCATCCAGCCATCTCATCCTCTGTCGCCCCCTTCTCCTCCTGCCTCAAATCCCTCCCAGCATCAGAGACTTTTCCAATGAGTCAACTCTTCCCATGAGGTGGCCAAAGTATTGGAGTTTCAGCTTTAGCATCATTCCTTCCAAAGAACACCCAGGACTGATCTCCTTTAGAATGGACTCGTTGGATCTCCTTGCAGTCCAAGGGACTCTTAAGGGTCTTCTCCAACACCACAGTTCAAAAGCATCAATTCTTTGGCACTCAGCTTTCTTCACAGTCCAACTCTCACATCCATACATGACCACTGGAAAAACCATAGCCTTGACTAGACTAATCTTTGTTGGCAAAGTAATGTCTCTGCTTTTGAATATGCTATCTAGGTTGGTCATAACTTTCCTCACAAAGAGTAAGCATCTTTTAATTTCATGGCTGCAATTACCATCTGCAGTGATTTTGAGCCCCCCAAAATAAAATCTGACACTGTTTCCACTGTTTCCCCATCTATTTCCCATGAAGTGATGGGACCAGATACCATGATCTTCGTTTTCTGAATGTTGAGCTTTAAGCCAACTTTTTCATTCTCCACTTTCACTTTCATCAAGAGGCTTTTTAGCTCATCTTCACTTTCTGCCATAAGGGCGGTGTCATCTGCATATCTAAGGTTATTGATATTTCTCCCAGTAATCTTCATTCCAGCTTGTGCTTCCTCCAGCTGAGTGTTTCTCATGATGTACTCTGCATAGAAGTTAAATAAGCAGGGTGACAATGTACAGCTTTGACGTACTCCTTTTCCTGTTTGGAACCAGTCTGTTGTTCCCTATCCAGTTCTAACTGTTACTTCCTGACCTGCATACAGATTTCTCAAGAGACAGGTCAGGTGTTCTGGTATTCTCATCTCTTTCAGAGATTTCCACAGTTTATTCTGATCCACATAGTCAAAGGCTTTGGCACAGTCAATAAAGCAGAAGTAGATGTTTTTCTGGAACTCTCTTCCTTTTTCCATGATCCAGTGGATGTTGGCAATTTGATCTCTGGTTCCTCTGCCTTTTCTAAAACCAGCTTGGACGTCTGGAAGTTCACGGTTCACATATTGCTGAAGCCTGGCTTGGAGAATTTTGAGCATTACTTTACTAGCTTGTGAGATGAGTGCAATTGTGTGGTAGTCTGAGCATTGTTTGGCATTGCCTTTCTTTGGGATTACACTGAAAACTGAACTTTTCCAGTCCTGTGGCCACTGCTGAGTTTTTCACATTTGCTGGCATATTGAGTGCAGCACTTTCACAGGATCATCTTTCAGTATTTGAAATAGCTCAACTGGAATTTCCTCACCTCCACTAGCTTTGTTTGTAGATGCTTTCTAAGGCCCACTTGACTTCATATTGCAGGATATCTGGCCCTAGGTGAGTGATCGCATCATCATGATTATCTTGGTCTTGAAGATTTTTTTTGTACAGTTCTTCTGTGTATTCTTGCCCCCTCTTCTTAATATCTTCTGCTTCTGTTAGGTCCATAGCTTTTTTGTCCTTTATCGAGCCCATCTTTGCATGAAATGTTCCCTTGATATCTCTAATTGTCTTGAAGGTATCTCTAGTCTTTCCCATTCTGTTATTTTCCTCTATTTCTTTGTATTTATCATTGAGCAAGGGTTTATTATCTCTCCTTGCTATTCTTTGGAACTCTGTATTTAGATGCTTATATCTTTCCTTTTCTCCTTTGCTTTTCTCTTCTCTTCTTTTCACAGCTATTTGTAAGTCCTCCCCAGACAGCCATTTTGCTTTTTTGCATTTCTTTTCCATGGGG
Source organism: Bos indicus (assembly GCF_029378745.1). Lineage (NCBI taxonomy): Eukaryota > Metazoa > Chordata > Mammalia > Artiodactyla > Bovidae > Bos > Bos indicus. Next base: position 74,632,710 of record NC_091789.1, read on the forward strand.
ATGGTCTTGATCCCTTTCTCCTGTACAGTGTCATGAACCTCTGTCTATAGTTCATCAGGCATTCTTTCTATCAGATCTAGTCCCTTAAATTTATTTCTCACTTCCACTGTATAATCATAAGGAATTGATTTAGGTCATACCTGAATGGTCTAGTATTTTTCCATACTTTCCTCAATTTAAGTCTGAATTTGGCAATAAGAAATAAACCTAGAAATAAACCCACCTAAATAGACAGAAGACCTTATGCAGAACACTATAAGACAGTGATGAAAGAAATCAAAGATGACACAAATAGATGAAGAGATATAAAATTTTCTTGAATTACAAGGATTCAACAAGCGATGGCAAGAGTGAACATCGACATTTTAGAAATTAGTGAACTAAAATGGACTGGAATGGACAAACTTAATTCGATGACCATGATATCTACTACTGTGGGCAAGAATCCCATAGAACAAACAGTAGTGCTCACAGTCAACAAAGGAGTCTGAAATGCAGCACTTGGGTGGAATCTCAAAAACAACAGAATGTTCTCCATTCGTTCCAAGGCAAACCATTCAATATCACAGTAATCCATGTCTATGCCCAACCAGTAACAGCGAAGAAGCTGAATTTGAATGACTCTATGAAGACATACAAGACCTTCTAGAATTAACAACCAAAAAAAAAAAAAAAAGTCCTTTTCATCATATGGGACTGGAATGCAAAAACAGGAAGTCAAGAGTTACCTGGAGTAACAGGCAACTTTGGCCTTGGAGTACAAAATGAAGCAAAGCAAAGCCTAGCGCAGTTTTGCCAAGAGAATGCATGGGTCACAGCAAACACCCTCTTCCAACAGCACAAGAGAAGACTTTAAACATGGGCATCACCAGATGGTCAATACCAAAATCAGATTGATTATATTATTTGCAGCCAAAGATGGATAAGCTCTATACAGCCAGTGAAAACAAGAACAAGAGCTGGATGTTGCTCAGATCATGACCTTCTTATTGCAACATTCAGACTTAACTCGAAGAGAGTAGGGAAAACCACTAGAGCATTCAGGTATGACCTAAATCAAAGCATTTACAGTTATACTGTGGAAGTGACAAATAGATTCCAGGGATTAAATCTGATAGAGTGCCTGAAGAACTATGGATGGAGATTCATAACATTGTACAGGAAATGGTGATCAAAATCATCCCCCCAAAAAACAAATGCAAAAAGGCAACATGGTTATCCGAGGAGACCTTAAAAATAGCTGAGAAAAGAAGAGAAGTGAAAGGCCAAGAAGAAAAGGAATGATATACTCATTTGAATGCCGAGTTCCAATGAATAGCAAGGAGACATAAGAAAGCCTTCCTCAGTGATCAATGCACAGAAATAGAGAAAAACAGTGGAATGGTAAAGACTAGATATCTCTTCAAGACGATTAGAGATACCAAGGGAATATTTCATGCAAAGATTATCAAAACAAAGGACAGATGGTATAAATATAACAGAAGCAGAATATATTAAGAAGAGGTGGCAAGAATACACAGAAGAACATACAAAAAAGATCTTCATGACTCAGATAACCATGATGTGTGATCACTCACCTAGAGCCAGATATCCTGGAATGCAAAGTGACATGGGCCTTAGGATGCATCACTATCAATGAAGCTAGTGGAGGTGATGGAACTCCAGTTGAGCTATTTCAAATCTTAAAAGATGATGCTGTGAAAGTGCTGCACTCAATATGACAGCAAATTTGGAAAACTCAGCAGTGGCCACAGGACTATAAAAGATCAGCTTTCATTCCAACCTCAAAGAAAGGCAATGCCAAAGAATGTTCAAACTACCACACAATTGCACTCATCACACACACTAGCAATGTAATACTCAAAATTCTCTGAGCAAGTCTTCAACAGTATATGAACAGAGAACTTCAAGATGTTCAAGCTGGGTTTAGAAAAAGCAGAGGAACAAGAGATCAAATAGCCAACATCTGTTGGATCATAAATAAAGCAAGAGAATTCCAGAAAAAAATCTACTTCTGTTTTATTGAATACACCAAAGCCTTTGACTGTGTGGATCACAACAAACTGAAAAATTCTTCAAAAAGTGGGAATACCAAACCACCTAACCTGCCTCCTGAGAAATCTGTATGCAGGTTAAGAAGCAACAGAACTGGATTTGGAACAACGGACTGGTTCCAAATTGGGAAAGAAATACATCAAAGCCATATATTGTCACCCTGCTTATTTAACTTATATGCAGAGTACATCATACTAAATGCTGGGCTGGACAAAGAACAAGCTGGAATCAAGACTGCCAGGAGAAATATCAATAACCTCAGATATGCAGATTATACCACCCATAGAGCATAAAGTGAAGAGAAACTAAAGAGCCTCTTGATGAAAGTGAAAGAGGAGAGTGAAAATGTTGGCTTTAAACTCAACATTCAAAAAACTAAGATCATGGCATCCAGTCCCATCACTTCATGTCAAATAGATGGGAAAACAATGGAAACAGTGATTATATTTTTGGGGGCTCCAAAGTCACTGCACATGGTGATTGCAGCCACTTGTAATTAAAAGATAAGTCACTGCACATGGTGATTGCAGCCACTTGTAATTAAAAGACGCTTGCTGCTTGGAAGAAAAGCTATGACAAACCTGGACACAATATTAAAAAGCAGAGACATTACTAGTCAAAACTATAGGTTTGCCAGTAGTCATGTATGTATGTGAGAGTTGAACTATAAAGAAAGCTGAGCACCAGAGAATTGACACCTTTCAAATTTGATGTTGGAGAAGATTCTTGAGAGTCCCTTGGACTGCAAAGAGATCCAACCAGTCAATCCTAAAGGAAATCAGCCCTGAATATTCATTGGAAGGACTGATGCTGAAGCTGAAACTCCAATACTTTGACCACCTGATGTGAGGAACTGACTCATTGGACAAGACCCCAATGCTGGAAAATATTGAAGGTGGGAAGAGAAGGGGATGACAGAGGATGAGATAGTTGGATGGCATCACCGGCTCAATGGACATGAGTTTGAGCAAGCTCCAGGAGTTGGTGTTGGACAGGGATGCCTGGCATGGAGTAGTCCATGAGGTCACAAAGAGTGAGACATGGCTGTGAGACTGGAGTGAACTGATATTTTGAAAATCACTGTACCACTCAAAGCAACATACAGATTCAATGCAATCCCTATCAAATTTAATGGCATTTAAAAAATTAATTTTATTTATTTATAATTAAAATATTTATTGAAATCTGGTAGATTTAAAATGTGTTATATTCAATTGTACAGCAAATCTTTCAAATATATATATATACACATCGAAACACATATCTGAATATGTTTATTATATGTCATATTGTCTGAATATATTGTTTCACTGTAGGTTGTCATAATGTATTGAAAATTTGTCACTATGAGCTGTGAATTATGCTGGGATTCTTGGCCTCCAGAAGAGAGGAATTCTATCTGGGTCCAGTGACATGGCTTGATTGCTCAGAACTTTTGTGTAATAAAGCTTTATTAAAGTATAAAAACGATAGAGAAAGCTTCTGACACAGACATCAGACAGGGGCAGAAAGAGTGCTCCCTCGCTAGTTTTAGCAAGAAGTTACATACTATTAGCAAGCTGCTAATTAGAGAAAAGGAAATGTCTCAAAACTCAGAGAATGGCACCTCACTCACAACATGCATTTTGAAATAACACTGGCACAAGGTGAGTCATCCTGGGCCATAAAACTATCAACATGAATCTTGAAGAAAGGCAGATTTCCAAGCAAATACAGAACTTCATTAATATAGCTAAAGAGAACATTTCCATGAGTAAAACGTACTGGTCTGTTGAGCTGTTATTGGTTCTGAGTCTTAGGCAGAACTGACTTGAAGAAAGACTGAGTCTAAGGTAAATACATAGTTCATTAACACAACTTAAGAAAAACATTTCCATAAGAAAAACGCATTGGTTAGTTCACGGTTTGAGAAAAGTTAAGTTCGGGTGGAACCAGGTATCATCATGGCAATACAGAATTTTAAAATAAATCTCCTTTTAATTTTGAATAGAGAAGGGAAAAATGTCTGACCCTTGTAGTTTGCTTCCTCCTGCTGCTTAAGAGAGAGATAAAAAATATCTGACACTCGCACCCTAGCCTTCCTGCCTGTTACCCTTTCAATATTTAGTGTAATTCTCTGTTATATATAGTTTTTCACAGAACCAACACAAAAAGTTTTACAATTTGTATGGAAGAACAAAAGACCCCAAATTACCAAACAACCTTGAGAAAGAAAATCAGAACTGGAAGAATTAGCTTTCTTGACCTCAGACTATATGACAAAGCTATGGTCATCAATACAGTATGGTGCTGGCACAAAGGCATAAATATAGACCAAAGGAATAAGATAGAAAGCCCAAAGATTAACCTACAAACATATGAACACTTTATCTTTGATAAGGGATACAAGAACATACAATGGATAAAAGATAGTCTCCTCAATAAACGGTGCTGTGAAAACTAAAGAGCTACATGTAAAGGAATGAAATTAGAACATGTCCTAACACCATAAACAAAAATAAGCTCAAAATGGGTTAAAGACTTAAATATAAGGTCAGAAACTCTAAAAGTCTTAGAGGAAAACATAGGCAGTATACTCTTTGACAGAAATCACAGCAAGATCCTCTCTGACCCACCTCCTACAGTAATGGAAATAAAAGTAAAATTAGACAAATGGGACTTAAGTAAACTTAAAAGCTTTTTCACAGTAAAGGAAACTTTAAACAAGACGAAAAGAAAATCTTCAGAATGGGAGAAAATAATTGCAAACAAAGCAACTGACAAAGAATTAATCTCCAAAATACATAAGCAACTCATGAAGATCAATATCAGAAAAACAAACAATGCGACTCATGAAGATCAATATCAGAAAAACAATCAAATAAAAAAAAAAAAATGGCCAGAAGACCTAAACAAACATTTCTCCAAAGAAGACACACAAGAACAAATAATTCTAAAATTTGTAAGGAATCACAACAGAACCTGAATAGCCAAAACAATCTTGAGGAAGAAGAACAAAGCTGGAAGTACCATGCTCCCTGATTTCAAACTATGGTAAAAGTTAACAAAAGCAAAAATAAACATGTGGGACTACATTGAACTAAAAAGCTTCTTCACAGCAAAGGGAAGCAAAGGAAACCATAAAAAAAATGAAACAGCAACCTAGTAAATGGAAAAATATTTGCAAATATGTTTGACAAATGTTTATTTTCCAAAATACATAAAGAACACAAATAATTAAAGAGCAAGAAGACAAAAACTCTGATTAGAAAATGGGTAAATAATCTAAATAATTATCTTTAAAAAGAGGTCATACAGATTTCTAAAATGCATATGAAAATATGCTCAGCATTACCAATTATTGTTGTTGTTCAGTCGCTATGTCCAACTCTTTGAGACCCCATGGACTGCAGCATGCCAAGTTCTCCTGTCCTTCACTATCTCAGATGGCTCAGATTCATGTCCATTGAGTCAGGGACACTGTCTAAACATCTCATCCTCTGCCGCCTTCTCCTTTTCCCTTAAATTTTCCCAGTATTACAGTCTTTTCTAATGAGTTGGCCCTTTGCATCAGGTGTCCAAAATATTGGAGCTTTAGCTTCAGCATCAGGCCTTCCAAAGAATATTCAAGGATAATTTCCTTTAGAATTGACTGGTTTGATCTCCTTGCAGTCCAAGAGAGTCTCAAGAGTCTTCTTGAGCACTGCAATTTGAAATCATCAAATTTGGCACTTCTTTGCTAAATCATCAAATTTGGCACTTCTTTGGCACTCAGGCTTCTTTATGGTCCAACTCTTTTTTTTTTTTAATTTAAATGTATTTATTTTAATTAGAGGCTAATTACAATATTGTATTGGTTTTGCCATACATCAACATGAATCCGCCACGGGTGTACATGTGTTCCCAATCCTGAACACCCCTCCCACCTCCCTACCCATACCATGCCTCTGGGTCATCCCAGTGCATCAGCCCCAAGCATCCCGTATCCTGAAAGAAAAACACGAATACACTATGGTCCAATTCTTGCATCCATACATGAATATTGGAAAAACCATATCTTTGACTATATGGACCTCTGTTGGCAAAGTGATGTCTTTGCTATTTAATACACTGTCTGTGTTTGTCATAGTTTTCCTTTCAAGGAATTAGTGACGTTTAAATTCGTGAGTGCATTTACCATCCACAGTGATTGTGGAGCTCAAGAAAATAAAATCTGTTACTGTTTCCACTGTTTCTCCTTCTATTTGCCATGAAGTGATGGGGCCAGATGCCGTGATCTTAGTTTTTTGAATGTTGAGTTATATGTCAGGTTTTCCAATTCTCTTTCACCCTCATCAACAGGCTCTTTAGCTACTCTTCACTTTCTCCCATTAGAGTGGTATCATTTGCATATCTGAGGCGGTTGATATTTCTCCCCGCAATCTTGATTTCGGGTTGTGATTCATCCAAGTTAAAGAAAACAGGGTGACCATATACAACATTGACATCAGTTCAGTTCAGTTCAGTCACTCAGTCGTGTCCGACTCTTTGCGACACCATGAATCTCAGCACGCCAGGCCTCTCTGTCCATCACCAACTCCCAGAGTTCACTCAAAGTCACATCCATTGAGACGGTGATGCCATCCAGCCATCTCATCCTCTGTCGTCCCCTTTTCCTCCTGCCCCCAATCCCTCCCAGCATCAGAGTCTTTTCCAATGAGTCAACTCTTCCCATGAGGTGGCCAAAGTACAAGAGTTTCAGCTTTAGCATCATTCCTTCCAAAAAACATGCAGGACTGATCTCCTTTAGAATGGGGTGGTTGAATCTCCTTGCAGTCCAAGGGACTCTCAAGAGTCTTCTCCAACACCACAGTTCAAAAGCATCGATTCTTTGGCGCTCAGCTTTCTTCACAGTCCAATTCTCACATCCATACATTACCAATGGAAAAACCATAGCCTTGACTAGACGGGTCTTTGTTGGCAAATTAATGTCTCTGCTTTTGAATATGCTATCTAGGTTGGTCATAACTTTCCTTCCAAGGAGTAAGCGTCTTTTAATTTCATGGCTGCAATCACCATCTGCAGTGATTTTGGAGCCAAATAAATAAATAAATTCTGACACTGTTTTCACTGTTTCCCCATCTATTTCCCATGAAGTGATGGGACCAGATGCCATGATCTTAGTTTTCTGAATGTTGAGCTTTAAGCCAACTTTTTCACTCTCCTCTTTCACTTTCATCAAGAGGCTCTTTAGTTCTTCTTCACTTTCTGCCATAAGGTGGTGTCACCTGCATATCTGAGGTTAGTGATATTTCTCCTGGAAATCTTGATTCAAGCTTGTGCTTCCTCCAGCCCAGCGTTTCTCATGATGTACTCTGCATAGAAGTTCAATAAACAGGGTGACAATATACAGCCTTTTCCTATTTGGAATATATTCCTTTTCCTATTTGGAACCAGTGTGTTGTTCCATGTCCAGTTCCAACTGTTACTTCCTGACCTGCATGCAGATTTCTCAAGAGGCAGATCAGGTAGTCTGGTATTCCCATCTCTTTCAGACTTTTCCACAGTTTATTGTGATCCACACAGTCAAAGGCTTTGGCATAGTCAATAAAGCAGAAATAGATGTTTTTCTGGAACTCTCTTCCTTTTTCCATGATCCAGCGGATGTTGGCAATTTTATCTCTGGTTCTTCTGCCTTTTCTAAAACCAGCTTGAACATCTGGAAGTTCACGGTTCACATATTTCTGAAGCCTGGCTTGGAGAATTTTGAGCATTACTTTACTAGCGTGTGATATGAGTGCAATTTTGTCGTAGTTTGAGCATTCTTTGGTAATGTCTTTCTTTGTGATTGGAATGAAAACTGACCTTTTCCAGTCCTGTGGATATTTTCTGGCATATTGAGTGCAGCACATTCACAGCATCATCTTTTAGGGGCTGGAGTTTGTAGGAAATGAAGGGATATTGGTCAAATGTTATAAACTTCTAGTTAAAAGATGAATAAATTTTGCAGGTCTAATATTCAGTTTTCCTTTCAATCCCAAAGAAAGGCAATGCCAAAGAATGCTCAAACTACTGCAGAATTGCACTCATCTCACACGCTAGTAAAGTAATGCTCAAAATTCTCCAAGCCAGGCTTCAGCAATATATGCATCATGAACTTCCAGAAGTTCAAGCTGGTTTTAGAAAAGGCAGAGAAATCAGAGACCAAATTGCCAACATCTGCTGGATCATGGAAAAAGCAAGAGAGTTCCAGAAAAACATCTATTTCTGCCTTATTGACTATGCCAAAGCCTTTGACTGTGTGGATTATAATAAACTGTGGAAAATTCTGAAAGAGATGGGAATACCAGACCACCTGACCTGCCTCTTGAGAAATCTGTATGCAGGTCAAGAAGCAACAGTTAGAACTGGACATGGAACAACAGACTGGTTCCAAATAGGAAAAGGAGTACGTCAAAGCCGTATATTGTCACCCTGCTTATTGAACTTCTATGCAGAGTACATCATGAGAAATGCTGGGCTGGAAGAAACACAAGCTGGAATCAAGATTGCTGGGAGAAATATCAATAACCTCAGATATGCAGATGACACCACCCTTATGGCAGAAAGTGAAGAGGAACTAAAAAGCCTCTTGATGAAAGTGAAAGAGGAGAGTGAAAAAATTGGCTTAAAACTTGAAAGGTTGTTGAATCACTCGAATACACCAGGATTCTTGGCCCCTGGAGGAGAAGAATTCAATCCAGGGCCAGAGACGAGGCTTGATCGCTCGGAGCTTTTGTGTAAAAGTTTTATTAAAGTATAAAGGAGATAGAGAAAGCTTCTGACATAGGCATCAGAAGAGGGTAGAAAGAGTACCCCCTTGCTAGTGTTAACAATGAGGTTATATAATCCAAAGAATGTCTGGAGGTTGTAAAGACCTCATCAGACCCACTCCCATAATTTACATTTTAAGATAACACTGTCCTCAGGCAAGATACATCCTTGTAAAGACCAGGTCTACTCCCATAATTAACATTTTAAGATAACAGAAGGTTGAATCCAAAGACTGTCCTTAGGCAGGATACATCATTGTTATATAATCCTAAGGAATGTGGAGAAAGAAAAAAGTTTGTCCTTTCTTCCTCCTTGAGAATTCTAGACCCTTCTCTCCTTGGGGACCCCTAGACTCCCTATCAACTTGCCTAGGAAATAACTCTCTCATTCCCCCCTTTTCTTTTAGGAGAATTATGTTGCCTAGGGAAAAGGGGCCTTGTTCTCATTGCATAACTACTTCCGAGCTGACAAGGGTCATTGTCCCTAAATTGGTGAGGCAACATATTCTCCTAATCCTCATATTAAGGATATCTGATTCAGGGGCCCCAAATAGTAGCTGGAGGAAGCTACAGCAGTAGCAGGAGTTTGAGCAACCATTTGTAACTTAAAAGCTTTCTTGCGGCTAGAAACAAATCCAGTTATACAATTACAGATGCAGGGAGCAAACAGCAAAAACAAAACAACCAGAATTATTGTAATTAAGATAGTTGTCCACCATGGGGAACTAGTTAATGTCTCCCAAAGTGAGGCAATTGAGGAATCAAAATTAAAAGTCACATTATGTCCATAGTTAGAGTACAAAGTTGCACCAGTCCATTTTAGGGTTGGTAGATGTCATCAGATGAAGAAGAGGCATCACATGTGATTGTTGTCGAAGGTATTCACAGACTTGGAGAAAGTCTTTTTCTTGAAGTGGGTATGTCCCCCACGGGAAGCCTTCCACTGATGAAGAGGGGAGCGCTCCGCAGACCCAGCAGTTAGACCGATTGTGGAATGCAGCATAAGAGTGAGCCCAGGACAGGAAGACATTGTCTTGAGGATCCAACGGCAGACTCAGGATATTTGGAGCCAGAAGAAGTAAGCTCACATAGGTTATCAGGCCCATCTAAAAGGTACAAAGTCAGAGCATAGAAAGTAAAGACATAAAATGTAGTCACTTATTTTTGGTCAGGGTGCCACCTCTTAACTCGAGTATGATGTACCCACGAATCAATTCCTGGCACTTTGACAGCTGTGGGAGAAGAAAGAATAACCTGGTAAGGACCTTCCCAGAGAGGCTCGAGGGATGGGCCCCCAGATCCCAATGTTTTTATGAGGACCTCGTTTCCTGGCTCAAATAGAGGCTTGCTTGTCTCGGAGGCTGGGTCAGGAGTCGTCTCCCGGAGTTCTGTTAATGCCTGTTGAAAAGCTAAGAGCTGAGTTACACAATTAGTTAATTCCAAGGCTTCGGGGTCTATAACAATGTCTGTGCATAAGAAAGGCCTTCCATAAATACATTCAAAGGGGGACAGTCCCTCCTTTTTGGGGGTAGTTCGAGCCCTCATTAAAGCTATGGGTAGGACTTTAATCCATTTGTCCTGCGTCTCTTGAGTTAATTTGCGCAGATGTCTTTTGATAATGTCATTAGCTTTTTCAACTTTTCCGGAGGATTGGGGTCTCCAGGAACAGTGTAAGTGATATTCTATTCCTAGAGCTTTAGATACCCCCTGAGTTACAGCAGCTTTAAAGGCGGAGCCATTGTCACTCTGAAGGCTCCGTGGCAGCCCAAACCTGGGGATAATTTCATGGATTAAAATCTTTATAACCTCCTTAGCCTGTTCACTATGACAGGGAAAAGCCTCAATCCATCCAGTAAAGGTATCTACCCAAACTTGTAAGCAAGAATATCCATTAGCTTTTGGCATATGAGTAAAATCAATTTCCCAATCCTCTCCAGGATACTTCCCACTTTGTTGTAATCCAGATTTTGCTAGCTTTTCAGTCTTTGGGTTACCTTTTTGACAAATCTCACACCTTTTGATAATATTCTTTAAAGTTTTTGTTAGGTAGGTAGAATAGGGAAAAGGAGTCCAAAATGGCGATGGCTAAAAGACAAGGAAGGTCCGAGGACCAGAGTGAAGACTTCAGGCAGAACAAACAGAACAAACAGCACTCCTGGCTAAGCCCAATTTGCATAGGGCAGGCCCAGGTGGAGAAAAAAACATATAAAAGGAGGAGCCAAAGTGCTCTCTCTCGGACTCTCTCTCCCGGGTGCATGCCCGCGCGCTCTCTCTCTCTCTCTCTCTCTCTCTCTCTTTCTCACTCTCCACGCACTCCTCCACTCTCTTCTCTTCGAGTCTTGGATTCTCCTGCTATCTTATAAATAAAATAGAGCTGTAACACTGATTTGCCTAAGAGCTGTAGCACGGTTTGTCCAAGACCTGAGAGCTGTGATGCCCCGAGGGCTTTAATGTCCGTTGCTCCAAATCTTTGTTGTGACGAGACAAAGAACCGAGGAACATACACTCGCGTGACAGTTTTCATTACATTTTTACCTTCAAACAAACGAGAAACCATTTGGTAAGTACTCTCGGCACCCAAATGAAAACTCTGATGTAAACCCTTAAGAATTTTCCACTGAGCATTTTCAGGAATTATTAATCGTCCATCCTCAGACTGTAACCATCCTTTATCAGTAATCTTTGCTCCTCATTTCTCATATCTTTCTATTTCTTCCTCAGTATATTGTGGTCTTTCCTGTTCCACAGGACCTGTCCATATCAAAGGCGTCTGTAGTGAAGGGGTTTCGTAAAGAGCCGCTTTTCTGGCTTGACAGTCAGCCATGATTAGCTTCGGCTATTTTACTCCCATCCCTGCTGTGCCCTTTGCAGTACATAACAGCTACTTCTTTAGGACAATATATAGCAGTTAAAAGTCTCTCGATCTCTCTGAAATGCTTAATAGGTTCTCCTGTTGCTGTTTTAAAGTGTCTCTCTTTCCATATTGCAGCATGAGCATGTAAAGTCAAATAAGCATACTTAGAATCTGTGTAGATATTTACCCACTGCCCTTTGCTTAACTCTAGAGCTCGGGTCAGGGCCACAAGCTCCGCTAACTGAGCACTGGTTCCCTGGGGGAGAGATTTTGCTTCCAAAACCTGTTCAGCAGTCACCACGGCGTAACCTGCTTTACGCTTTCCATCCCGAACAAAAGAATTGCCATCTGTAAATATTTCCATGTTAGGATTGTCTAGTGGGGTATCCTTTAGATCCTCCTAAGCTGCATAGTTTAAAGTTAGGAAATGAGAACAATGGTGATTGGGTGTTTCATTTTCCTTCTCAGGAAGGAAAGTGGCAGGATTTAAATTTCCACAAACTTTAAGCTTAGTTACTGGTCCTTCTAACAACAATGACTGATACTTAAGAAGCCTACTGTCTGTCATCCAAATATTAACCTTAGAATTTAAGATTCCACTCACATCATGAGAAGTAGGTACAGTAAGGTTTCATTCATTAATTATTTTTAAAGCTTCAGGTGCTGATAAAGCCGCTGTCCCAATTACTCTTAGGCAGTGGGGCCACCCACGTGAAACTACATCTAATTCTCTGCTTAGATAAGCAATAGGTTGCTGGTGAGGCCCTCGGGGTTGTGTCAAAACTCCCAATGCCACACCTTTTCTTTCAGTGACAAACAAATTAAATTCTGACCCTGTGGGTAAGCTCAGAGCTGGAGCTTGCAGGAGAGCAGTCTGAAGAACCTTAAAAGCCTTTTGAGTTTCTGGAGACCAAATCAGTTTGTCGGTTTGGGCCTGCTGAGTTTCAGCTATAAGTTTATATAAAGGCCGGGCAAGTTCCCCGTAACCCGGAATCCAAATATGACAGTAACCTGTGATTCCCCAAAATCCTCTCAATTGTCTTAAAGTCATAGGTAGGGGGTGATTTAGTATAGGTTTAATTCTCTCAGGGCCTATGGCCCTAGTCCCTTCTGATATGATTAGGCCCAGATATCTAACCGATTGTTGACAAAGCTGAGCCTTTTCTCTTGATGCCTTGTAACCACAGTCTGCCAGAAAGTTTAAGAAATCTTCTGAGGCTTGTGAACAAGCTTCCTCTGTCTCAGCACAGAGCAAAATATCATCTACATATTGTAACACCACTGCTTCAGAGCTATTAAAGTTTTGTAGATCCCATGACAAACTTTGTCCTAATAAGTGAGGACTGTCACGAAATCCCTGGGGCAAAACTGTCCAGGTTAACTGAGAAGCTGGCTGCGTAGGGTCTTCAAAGGCAAATAGGAATTGACTTTCTTCCACCAAAGGCACTGAATAGAAGGCATCTTTTAAATCAATTACTGAGAAATATTTGGCCCGTTCAGGAATTTCAGACAATAGAGTATAAGGATTAGGCACCACGGGGTGTAAAGGAACTACAGCCTCATTTATTATTCGTATATCTTGAACTAGTCTCCATTTAACATTCGATTTCTTTATACCCCAAATAGGAGTGTTGCAAGGACTGTTACAGGGAATTAATAGTCCCTGCTCCTTTAAATTTTCGATGATGGGTTTTAACCCTTCCTTAACTTCAGGTTTCAGTGGATACTGCTTCTTATGTGGAAATACGTGTGGGTCTTTGAGCTTAACAACTACAGGAATAGCATTTTGTGCTCGACCCACAGATTTTCCATCAGCCCATACTCTAGGATTTACATTTTGTTCAACTAAAGGGAGAGAAAGGGAGGGCTCCATATTCATGAAAACAGAAGCATGGACCTTGCTCAGTATATCCCTTCCCAAAAGGGGTGAGGGAGATTCTGGCACGATCAGAAACTCGTGTGAAAACAGCACAGAATCCCAGTTGCAAGATAAAGAATAACTGAAATAATACATTTTGGCTCGTCCAGACAGTCCCATTATGGAAGCGGATTGGGAAGAAAGTGGGCCAGGGGCTTCAGTAAGCACAGAATAAGTTGCCCCAGAGTCCGACCCGGGAGACCTACGCCTCTGGGGGCAGTCTCTCTTCCAGTGTGGTCCTTTGCAGACATGGAGCCGGGGGCGGCTTAGATGCCTGAGTGCAATCATGCTTGAGGTGACCCTCCTTTCCACAGTAGAAGCAAGCCCCCATGCCTTTTCACCTGGGCCCCTCTGGGCATTTTTCTCAGGCTGTTTAAGAACGTTTTTCATAGCCATGGCGAAGGCTTTCGCCTTTTCCTTTGTCTTTTTTTGCCTTTCTTTCTTTTCCTCATATTCCCTACCATAATAGACTGTCTGAGCCAGTTGTAACAGAGTATCTAAAGACTGATTTGGTCCATACGCCTGTTTTAATAGCTTACGGCGGATATCTGGAGCCGACTGAGTGAGAAATCTATCCTTTAAGATCACTTTTCCCTCTTCACTTTCGGGATCAATCTCAGTGAATCTGCGAAGGCCTTCTCTCAGTCTATCTAGGAATTTACCAGGAGCTTCTTTCTCCTCCTGTTCTATATCTGCCAATTTGCCATAGTTTAAAGGCTTAGAACGCGCCCGCCTAAGTCCCTCAAGAATACATCTAACAAAATGACTCTGATCCCATCTTCCTTTAGCTGTGTTGTAGTCCCAGTCTGGTTCTATAGTTGGGACCGCCTGATTCCCAGTGGGGAGGGCCGCTATCGCGTTCTCCCTCTTCCCTACTGATTCATTACCAAGCCACTCATCTCCATAAGCAACCGCTTTTCCCAAAACTCGAGTCTTTGACTCAGGAGTCAGCGTTTGTCCCAAGATATACATCACATCCTTCCAAGTGAGGTCATAACGCAGAGTAACACCTTTAAAAGCTCTAATGTATTTTTCTGGGTCCTCTAAATAGTCTCCCAGATCCTCCTTGATTCTTTATATTTCTTGATAAGAAAAAGGCTTATTATCTCTCACAGACTGATTATTTCTCCCGGTGGGTGTTTCATAAAGAGGCAACAGCTTGTGTGGCTGTTCCTCAGTCTCTCTGGCTGCTCTGCACATATGATTCCCGGGATAGATTGGAGAAACCTGTTTTTCCTCTTCTCTTTGTCTCCTGTCCTCCATCTCATCTCTTACTTCGATGGTCTGAGTTTCTACTGAAACCAGAGTAGTCTGAGGTCGTACTGAGACAGTTGTTTGGACCTCCATGTGGGCAGTTTGAATCCCAGTTTGGAGTCCCAGGTACGGGGGCAAAGTAAGAGGACAGGAGGGAGCTGAAGATTTCACGCCCAAATCTATACCCTTAGGACATAAGTCTGGCATATTTCGCAGAGAGAAAAAGGGCAACACATATGCTACTTCTACCCATTTCCCTTGCTCCTTACAGAACCGGTCTAATTGTAGAACAGTATTATACTTCATAGACCCTCCAACTGGCCACCGTTCGCCATCCTCCAATGGATACCGTGGCCATGCAGTATCACATAGGAAGACCAGGTGTGTCTTCTTTAAGCCCTGGGGATCAAATCTATCCCAGTTTTTCAGGATACAGTTCAAAGGAGTGAGGCTGGAATTGCTAGCTCCAATCTGTAAGAGAGAAAAAATGAGACCAGCACCAATTTTTCTACCGGAGGCATCCCTCCCTGCTCTAGATGGGGGTGTAGACAGACGTTACACCAAAAGCTTTTCCTTCCTGGTCGGACTTAGTCTGTCCCTTACCGACGCAGGCGCTGTACTCATCCCTCCTGGTTCTACCACCGAGATGGGGTGGGGATGTACCAGGGGTAGACTTGATAGCATCCCTACTTGACGTCCAGCTCTTCACCCTTAACCTTGTTTGCCTCTGATGTCACCCGGGGTGAATCAGAGTAACCTTCCAGAATGCCTCCCAAGCTAAGACCATTGTGGGAAACATTCGTCACCTGAGTGCCTGTGCATGACCCTGAGTATTTCCTGACCACAATAAGACCGACGCGAACATAAAACTGAGATGTTCTTTCCAAGCATCACCACACCAGTATAACAGCCTCCTCTGATCCACTAAGAGCCGGCGTTACCAAGAAAAAAAAACCCATCTCAGTCCCAATCTGAGTAACCTTTAACCTCAGAGATGTTCTGGGAGCTAGAGCTCCATCTAGCTTCCGAACTTTCGATTCTTAGCGAGGCTAGACACTTTCTTGACTACCAATCCAAGTTTGGGACCTAAGCCACAGTACACAGTAACAGTATAGATCACAAGTCCCTTGAAAGTCTATGATCCGATAGATTAGGTTAGTACTTCTAATTCCCAAGGAGTTATGAAATGGTCAAAGAGACTGAAAAGTTTGACCGAGAAAGAAGAGTTCGGTCCACACGCTTTGCCCATTTCTGGTCGGTTCCCGAAGGAGACATTGGGTGCCTCTTGGCATTGGCAGGTCGGTATAACGCCCCGACAGGTTTCTGCCATAAGCCGTATGAGATCACTGTGGAACCACAGAGCAGGGCTCCTTACTTGTTTCACTCAGGGCATGCCATTCATTCACACAAGCACACGGTTAGTAAAGCACAGCAGAAAACGTGTTCGCTAAGAGAACAAAGAACTAAAGCTCCAAGCATCCTTACCTTGTCCTGAAGGATCCCGGACGAGCCCCCAAGATGAAAGGTTGTTGTTGAATCACGCGAATACACCGGGATTCTTGGCCCCTGGAGGAGAAGAATTCAATCCAGGGCCAGAGACGAGGCTTGATCGCTCGGAGCTTTTGTTTAATAAAGTTTTATTAAAGTATAAAGGAGATAGAGAAAGCTTCTGACATAGGCATCAGAAGGGCGTAGAAAGAGTACCCCCTTGCTAGTGTTAACAATGAGGTTATATAATCCAAAGAATGTCTGGAGGTTGTAAAGACCTCATCAGACCCACTCCCATAATTTACATTTTAAGATAACACTGTCCTCAGGCAAGATACATCCTTGTAAAGACTAGGTCTACTCCCATAATTAACATTTTAAGATAACAGAAGGTTGAATCCAAAGACTGTCCTTAGGCAGGATACATTATTGTTATATAATCCTAAGGAATGTGGAGAAAGAAAAAAGTTTGTCCTTTCTTCCTCCTTGAGAATTCCAGACCCTTCTCTCCTTGGGGACCCCTAGACTCCCTATCAACCTGCCTAGGAAATAACTCTCTCAAACTCAACATTCAGAAAACAAAGATCATGGCATCTGGTCCCCTCACTTCATGGGAAATAGATGGGGAAACAGTGGAAACAGTGTCAGACTTTATTTTTGGGGGCTACAAAATCACAGCAGATGGTGATTGCAGCCATGAAATTAAAAGACGCTTACTCCTTGGAAGGATAGTTATGCCCATCCTAGATAGCATATTCAAAAGCAGAGACATTAATTTGCCAACAAAGGTCTGTCTAGTCAAGGCTATGGTTTTTCCAGTGGTCATGTATGGATGTGAGAGTTGGACTGTGAAGAAAGCTGAGTGCCAAAGAATTGATGCTTTTGAACTGTGGTGTTGGAGAAGACTCTTGAGAGTCCCTTGGACTGCAAGGAGATCCAACCAGTCCATTCTGAAGGAGATCAGCCCTGGGATTTCTTTGGAAGGAATGATGCTAAAGCTGAAACTCCAGTACTTTGGACACCTCATGCTAAGAGTTGACTCATTGGAAAAGACCCTGATGCTGGGAGAGATTGATAGCAGGAGGAGAAGGGGACGACAGAGGATGAGATGGCTGGATGGCATCACTGAGTCGATGGACGTGAGTCTGGGTGAACTCCGGGAGTTGGTGATGGACAGGGAGGCCTGGCGTGCTGCGATTCATGGGGTCGCAAAGAGTTGGACACGACTGAATGAACTGAACTGAACTGAATAGGATGAATAGCCTGGTGACTGCAGTTAATAACACTGCATTATACTTGAAAATTGTTAAAAGATTTTCTTAAATGTTCTCTTTACCAAAAATGTGATTATTTGAAATAATGGATATATCAACTGACCTTATTCTTGGAATCATTTCACAATAAATACGTGTATTGACTTCTCATGTTGTGAACCTTAAATTTACACAATGTGATGTGTCAGTTATAGCTCAATAAGCCTGAGATTGGTGAAGGAGAGGAGAGGAGAAATCTTGCAGCAAACATTAGTAAGATTCTATTAAAAGGATAGTAACAAAACACATTTGAAGAGGGTCACAACATTTGAATAATAACACATCAAGTATCTATCATTTTGCTGATTTTAGCTTTCTTTAACTACTCATATGTAGTTTACTGTTAAATTAGGAAGGAGTTGATTTAATCAGCATTCTTCCTTGAAGCTTCATAAAAACCATGTTACAGAGAAAATAATTAGGGAATGGGAAAATAATCCAAAAAATAAATAAATGAAGAAATGTTAAAATGTCCATAAAATTAATGACACAACACGGTATTTTGTTAATGGACTATGCTAAATGTTTTCATTATATAAAATATGCTTTATATTTCAATATGTGAGTGTATTAAGTAGGTACTGATTTGAACTGAGAGAAGCTTGCATGCTAATAACCACTAAGGACTTTGTTTGAAAGAGGATACAAATAAGATGTGCACTCTACACAGATTGAGTCTTTCAGGGCCAAGGACAGTGTGTGGAGTTATGAAAACAGAGATCTTCCTCCCTACACATATCTCTGCACATATTGCTTAATCAAACACTTGTTGACCTTGTCTGTGGTTCACAAGAATCATTGTGCAGCTGAAAACTACAAAGTGTAGTCAAAACGTTTGAAAATGGTTATGGTTACTTTGAAACCTCAGTTGCCTAAAAAATTTAGGAGCATTCTGACCCCTAGTGGAGATAGAGAAGAATGCCACCAAGTCTCTCCAATAAAGGAGTTTAGGTACGAGCCATATAAAAAGTATCCAATGATGAAAAGAGTCCTCACAAATGTAATTGAGTTTTACAGGAGCTAATGCAAACATTATTTTAAAGGTGGTTCAGTGCTGAGGGCAAAATGTTTTAGGCATCCTGTGGCCAGAGGAGCCTGCTGGGCTGCTGTCCATGGGGTCACACAGAATTGGACACGACTGAAGTAACTTAGCACGCAGGCATGCATTGGAGAAGGAGATGGCAACCCACTCCAGTATTCTTGCCTGGAGAATCCCAGGGACAGAGGAGCCTGGTGGGCTGCCGTCTATGGGGTTGCACAGAGTCGGACACGACTGAAGCGACTTAGCAGCAGCAGCAATGAAGGAGCAACAGGCATCTCATTCTTTGGTTAATGTCTGAGAAATCTGGTACAAGCAGACAAAGTTTTGAGAAATGACCTTTGGTCAAAGTTACATCACTGAATGAAAGAAGGCAAAAATTATTCTTCCTCATAGTCTCCTATAGATATGAGTCAGTGATGACAGATATTACCCAGTTTCCCATGAGTCTAAACCATGTTGCAGAAAAAGAGACAGGTAAGTATCAGCTCGGTCTAATCTGTGGATCATTGGCACCCAGGGAACATGTGGAAAGAAACCAAAGTATCACTTTTCCTTGAAAAGTTCTTAATATAAGACAGTTCTGGGGGTTTAGGCAAAAAGACTAACAAAATAGAATAGACCAAAAGGAGACATTCATATGAGAAAACTTCATTTGTGGCAGAGATGTTCTTTGTCCATTAATGATTCTTGGCGAATTGGATAGCCATATAGTAAAAAATAAATGTTTGAATCTTGACTTCTGTTATGAATATACGCAAAGTCCATCCCTAGGGGGTTAACAAAGAGAATGTATTTATGACCTTGTGGGTAAGCAGTGAACATGTAGGTGCATTTACCAATAATTGTTTTAATATCCTTGTCTACCATCTGTGTTATTTTGGCAGCTGTTTCTGTTGATCGGTTTTTCTCCTCATTATGGGTTGTATTTTCCTGTTTCTTCGCACGCCTGGTACTACCTGATTTGATACCAGACATTGCAAATTTTACATTGTTGGATGCTGATTTTTTTTCCCATTTTTTAAAAAGCTTTGATCTCCAATACAATTAAGATATTTGAAAACCATTTGATCATTTCAAGGTTTGCTTTTAAAAGTTTTTAGATGATATGAGAGCTACAAAAATATTTTGATTTAGGGCTGATCTGTCCTGTGTTTTGAGGTAATATACTTTTTTTTTTCTTTCTTTTTTATTCTTAAAAAATTAGTATACATGTATTCCCCATCCTGAACCCTCCTCCCTCCTCCCTCCCCACACCATCCCTCTGGGTCGTCCCAGTGCACCAGCCCCAGGCATCCAGCATCGTGCATTGAACCTGGACTGGCATCTCGTTTCATACATGACCTTTCACATGTTTCAATGCCATTCTCCCAAATCTTCCCACCCTCTCCCGCTCCCACAGAGTCCATAAGACTGTTCTATACATCAGTGTCTCTTTTGCTGTCTCGTATACAGGGTTATCGTTACCATCTTTCTAAATTCTATATATATGTGCTAGTACACTGTATTGGTGTTTTTCCTTCTGGCTTACTTCACTCTGTATAATAGGCTCCAGTTTCATCCACCTCATTAGAACTGATTCAAATGTATTCTTTTTAATGGCTGAATAATACTCCATTGTGTATATGTACCACAGCTTTCTTATCCATTCATCTGCTGATGTCCTACTCATTAAGAGATTTCTTGACTTTGGTTTTGGAAATGTGAACTCTTCACAACCCTGTATAAGCATCAAGAATTGTTCTGCCTACTCATTTCTAATAGTCTGATGGTAGTTTCTTCATACACATGATCAGAACTCAGTCGAAGATGGGAGAGGCCTCTGAAGATCTCCTGAGCGCTCACTCTGTGGAGACTTTTCCTCACTAGTGCTATGCCCTTTATAACAATTTCTGTTCAGTTTCTCAGTAGTGTCTGACTCTTTGTGACCCCATGGACTGCTGCACGCCAGGCTTCCCTGTCCATGACCCATTCCTGGAGCTTGCTCAAACTCATGTCCATTGAGTCAGTGATGCAATCCATCCTCTGTTGTCCCCTTCTCCTGGCTTCAATCTTTCCCAGCATCAGGATCTTTACCAGTGAGTCGGTTCTTCACAGCAGGTCGCCAAAGCATTGGAACTTGAGCTTCAGCAACAGTCCTTCCAATGAATATTCAGGACTGATTTCTTTTATGATTGACTGGTTTGATCTCCTTGCAATCCAAGGATTCTCAAGAGTCTTCTGCAACACCACAGTTCAAAACCATCAGTTCTTCAGCGCTCAGCTTTCTTTATGGTCTAACATCCATACATGACTACTGGAGAAACCATAGCTTTGACTGGGTGGATGTTTGCAGGCAAAGTAATGCCTCTGCTTTTTAATATGCTGTCTATCTTGGTCATTGCTTTTCTTCCAAGGAGTAAGCCTCTTTTAATTTCATGGTTGCAGTCACCATCTGCAGTGATTTTAGAGCCCCCCCAAAGTAAAGTCTGGCACTGTTTCTATTGTTTCCCCATTTATCTGACATGAAGTGATGGAACCAGATCTTTGTTTTTTGAATGCTGAGTTTTAACCAAGCTTTTTCACTCTCCTCTTTCACTTTCATCAAGAAGCTCTTTAGTTCCTCTTAACTTTCTGCTATAAGGGTGGTGTCATCTGAATATCCTAGGTTATTGACATCTCTCCTGGCAATCTTGATTCCAGCTTGTGCTTCATCTAGCCCGCACTTCACATGATGTACTCTGCATACAAGTTAAATAAGCAGGGTAACAATGTATAGTGTTGATGTACTCCTTTTCCAATTTGAAACCTGTCTGTTATTCAATATTCAGTTTTAACTATTGCTTTTTGACAGGCATACAGATTTCTCAGGAGGCCAGTAAGGTGGTCTGGTATTTCCATCTCTTTAAGAATTTTCCAGAGTTTGTTGTGATCCACATAGTCCAAAGGTTTGGTGTAGTCAATAAAACAGAAGTAGATGTTTTTCTGGAATTCTTTTGCTTTTTCTATGATACAACCAATGTTGGCAATTTGATCTCTGGTTCCTCTGCCTTTTCTAAATCCAGCTTGAAAATCTGGAAGTTCTCAGTTCACATACTGTTGAAGCCTGGTTTTGGGAATTTTGAGCATCACTTTGTGTGAGTCGAGTGCAATTGTAGAGTACTTTGAACATTCTTTGGCATTGCCTTTCTTTGGGATTGGAATGAAAACTGACCTTTTCCAGTCCTGTGGCCACTGCTGAGTTTTCCAAATTTGTTTTCATATTTAGTGCAGCACTTTAACAGCATCATCTTTTAGGATTTGAAATAGCTCAACTGGAATTCCATCACCTCCACTAGATTTTTTCTATTATTTCCATTTCTTTGCATTGATCTCTTAGGCCTCTTCACTTTGACCTCCTCAAATCCTCTGCCCTGTTGCCTCCACTGAGTGGGAATATCAGACTGTTTGGATTCTTGCCTTCTGTGTTATATACTGAAGACTCTTTCCTGCAGCATGCTAGGGCAATTGTAGGGCTTACATTATTGTTTTCCTAGTCTCAGGGACCCTGTGAGGCCTTGTCCAATGTTTAAAAATAATTGTTTCATATATTTTTGTATGTTTTTCTTCCAGTTTTACTGAGAAAGAATACATCCTTGTATAAATTTAGGGTGTGCAGCATGATAGCTTTATTTACATATACTATTAAATAATTTAAACAATACATTCCCCTAACGTTGATTTTTTTTCATATAGATACAATAAAAAGAAAGAAGAAAACAAATAAAGAGAAAATTTCTCTTGTGATGAGAACTCTTAGGATTTGCCAATTGAACAACATTCCTATATATCAACTGTAGTGCTAATTATGGTCATGAAGTTGTACATTAAATTTCTAATATTTATTTATCTTATAACTCAAAATTTGTACTTTCTGAACACCTTTCTCTGATTATCCGTTCCCTTACTCTCCATCTCTGGTAATAGCAAGTCTGATCTCTTTATCTTGAGTGTTTTTTTTTATATCACATATAAGTGAGATCCTACTATTTGTCTTTCTATGCCTGACATTTCATGTAGCATAATGTCTGCAAGATCTATTCATATTGCTGCAAATGGCAGAAAGTCTCTGTTTTTTATGGATAAACAATATTCCATTGTGTACTACAAATACTTTATCTATTCATTCATTCATGGACATTTAGGTTGCATCCATGTCATGCCTATAGTAAACAATAGTACTATGATCATGGAGTACATATTTCTTTTTCAGTTAGTGTTTTCTTTCCCTTTGGATATATTCCCAGAAATGAAATTATTGGATTATATATGTTAGTTCTATTTTTTAGTTTTTAATATTCCTCCATACTATTTTCCACATCTTTCCACATCCACATTTTCTCTTTCCATCTCTTCCTGCATTTGTTGTCTCATTTTGTCTTGCAGTTCTGTTGAGATGCAATTGACATATAGCAGTGTGTAAGTTTAAGGTATACAACATAATTATTTGATGTGTATATCATGAAATGATTACCACAATCATCTCACACTAAAACAAAATTTTAAAAAGAGAAAAAAGCTCTTTTCCTTGTGTGAGGACTCAAGATTTCTTCTACAACTTTCATATGTAAAACAGTGTTAGTAATATTTATCATATTGTAAATTATATCCCTATTACTTATTTATCATATAAATAGACGTTTATACCTTTTAACTACCTTCATGCAATTCCCTTCCACCCACCCCCAGCCTCCGGTGGCCACAAATCTGATTCCTTTTTGTATGAGTTTGTTTGCTTGCATTTGAGCTATCATTAAACTACAACACTATGTTAGTTCCTGATTAAAAATACAAAACAAAACATAGTGATTTGATATTTCTATACATTACAAAATGACCACCACTAAAGTCTAATTACCACCTGTCACTATACAAAGGTATTATATAATTACTGACTGTATTCCCTACACTGTGAATTTCATACCTGTGATTCATTTAGTTTGTAACTGAAAGTTTGTACATTAGTCCCCTTCACCTATTTATTTCCTTTTACCATCATCCTGCCCTATTTGTTCTCTGTATTTGTGACTATTTTTCAGTTATGTTTACTTTTTTCAGATACCATACATAATCGACATATTATACCATTTGTATTTCTCTGTGTGACTTATTTCACAGAGCGTAATATGCTGTACATCTGTCCATGTCTTCAGAAATGGCAAGATTTCATTATTTTTCATGGCTAAGTAATATTCCATTTCAGATGCATACCACTTGTTCTTTATACATTTATCTATTAATGGACATTTATGTTGCATCTGTATCTTGGTTGTTGTAAGTAATTCTGCAACTTGCATATACTTTTTCAAATTAGTTTTTTCATTTTCTTTGGATAAATATCCAGAATTGATGAATCGTATTTTATCTCTGTTTTGAATTCTGTGAGGAATCTCCATACTATTTTCCAAAGTGGTTGCTAGCACCCATTTAAATTTCCACCAACAGTATATGAGGATTTCTCTTTCTGTACATCCTTGTCAACACATATTCAGTTAAGTTCAGTCACTCAGCTGTGTCCAACTCTTTGGGACCCTATGGATTGAAAAATGCCAGGCCTCCCATCCATCACCAACTTATAGAGTTTACTCAAATTCATGTCCGTTAGTTGGTGATGCCATTTAACCATCTCATTCTGTGTCGTGCCCTTCTCTTTCCACCTTCAATCTTTCCCTGCATCAGGGTCTGTTCAAATAAGTCAGTTCTTCACATCAGGTGGCCAAAGTATTGGAATTTCAGCTTCAACCTCAGTCCTTCAAATGAATATTCAGGACTGATTTCCTTTAGGATTGACTGGTTGGCTCTTCTTGCAGTCCAAGGGGCTCTCAAGAGTCTTCTGCAACACCATGGTTCAAAAGCATCAACTCTTTGGCGCTCAGCTTTCTTTATAGTCCAACTCTCACATCCATATATGACTACTGGAAATACCATTGCCTTGACTATGCGGACCTTTGTTGACAAAGTAATGTCTCTGCTTTTTAATATGCTATCTAGTTTGGTCATAACTTTTCTTCCAAGGAGTAAACATCTTTTAATTTCATGGCTGCAGTCACCACCTGCAGTGATTTTGGAGCCCAAAAAATAAAGTCTGACACTGTTTCCACTGTTTCCCCATCAATTTGCCCTGAAGTAATGGGACCAGATGCTATGATCTTCGTTTTCTGAATGTTGAGTTTTAAGCCAACTTTTTCACTCTCTTCTTTCACTTTCATCAAGAGGCCCTTTAGTTCTTCTTCACTTTCTGCCATAAGGGTGGTGTCATCTGCATATATGAGATTATTGATATTTCTCCCGGCAATCTTGATTCCAGCTTGTGCTTTCTTCAGCCCAGTGTTTCTCATGATGTTCTCTGCATATAAGTTAAATAAGCAGGGTGACAATATGCAGCCTTGATTTACTCCTTTTCCTATTTGAAGCCAGTCTGTTGTTCCATATCCAGTTCTAACTGTTGCTTCCTGATCTGCATACAAATTTGTCAGAAGGCATGTCAGGTGGTTTGCTATTCCCATCTCCTTAAGAATTTTCCAGAGTTTGCTGTGGTTCACATAGTCAAAGGCTTTGGCATAGTCAATAAAGCAGAAATAGATGTTTTTCTGGAACTCTTGCTTTTTTGATGATCCAGTGGATGTTGGCAATTTGATCTCTGTTTCTTCTGCCTTTTCTAAATCCAGCTTGAACATCTGGAAGTTCATGGTTCACCTATTACTGAAGCCTGGCTTGGAGAATTTTGAGTACTTTACTAGCGTGTGAGATGAGTGCAATTGTGTGGTAGTTTGAGCATTCTTTTTCTTTTTTTGGTTTTCTTTTAATATAAATTTATTTATTTTAATTGGAGGTTAATTACTTTACAATATTGTATTGGTTTTGCCATTCTTTGGCATTTTCCTTTCTTTGGGACTGGAATGAAAACTGAAATTTTCCAGTTCTGTGGCCAATGCTGAGATTTCCTCATTTGCTGGCATATTCAGTACAGCACTTTCACAGAATCATCTTTTAGGATTCAAAATAACTCAACTGGAATTACATCACCTCTATTAGCTTTGTTCATAGTGATGCTTCCTAAGGCCCACTTGACTTCATATTCCAGGATATCTGGCTTGAGGTTGGTGATCACACCATCATGATTATCTGGGTGATTAAGATCTTTTTAGTATAGTTCTTCTGTGTATTCTTGCCACATGTTCTAAATATCTTCTGCTTCTGTTAGGTCCATACCATTATTGTTCTTTATTGTGCCCATCTTTGTGTGAAATATTCCCTTGGGATCTTTAATTTTCTTGAAGAGATTTCTAGCCTTTACCATTCTGTTGTTTTCCTCTATTTCTTTGCATTGATCACTGAAGAAGGCTTTTTTATCTCTCTTTGTTATTCTTTGGAACTCTGCATTCAGATGCTTATATCTTTCCTTTTCTCCTTTTCTTTTTGCTTCCCTTCTTTTCACAGCTATTTCTAAGACCTCCTCAGACAACCATTTTGCCTTTTTCCATGTCTTTTCCTTGGGGATGGTCTTGATCCCTGACTCCTGTATAATGTCACAAACCTCCAAACATAGCTCTTCAGGCACTCTATCAGATCTAATTCCTTGAATCTGTTTCTCTCTTTCACTGTATAATCATAAGAGATTTGATTTAGGTCATACCTGAATTATCTAGTGGTTTTCCCTACTTTCTTCAATTTAAAACTGAATTTGGCAATAAGGAGTTCATGGTCTGTGCCATAGTCAGCTCCCGGTCTTGTTTTTTACTGACTGTATAGAACTTCTTCTTCTGCTGCTGCTGCTGCTAAGTCGCTTCAGTTGTGTCTGATTCTGTGAAACCCCATAGACGGCAGCCCACCAGGCTCTGCCGGCCTTGGGATCCTCCAGGCAAGAACACTGGAGTGGGTTGCCATTTCCTTCTCAAGTGCATAAAAGTGAAAAGTGAAAGTGAAGTCGCTCAGTCGTGTCTGACTCCTAGTGACCCCATAGACTGCAGCCTACCAGGCTCCTCCATCCATGGGATTTGCCAGGCAAGAGTACTGGAGTGGGTGCCCATTGCCATCTTTGTTATACATCTTCTAATATCTTGTTATATGTTGTCTTTTTGATAACATCCATTATGAGAGGTGTAATTTGATATCTCAATTTGGTATTTATTTTCATTTCCCTAATGATTAATGACTTTTCATGTACCTGTCAGCCATCTGTGTACTTTCTTGGTAAAAATGCCAATTTAGGTCCTCTGCCCATTTTTAAAAAATTGAATTATTTGATGTTGAGTTGTATAAGTTCTTTGTATTGTGTGGATACTAGTCCCTTATCAGTTATATGGTTCAACAATATCTTCTCCCACTCAACAGGCCATCTTTTGTTTGGTTGATTGTTTTCGTCACTGTGCAAAACTTTATAGTTTGATGCAGCTTTTGTATGTTTATTTTTCCTATGTTTATATGTTTATTTTTCTATTTTTATTTTTCCCTTGCCTGAGGAAACACATAAAAAATAGACAATACTAAGATCAATGTAAAAGACATACTGCCTATATTTTCTTGTAGAAGTTTTAAGGTTTGGGGTCTTATATTTAAGTCTTTAATCCAATTTGCATTTATTTTTGTATATGGTGTGAGAAAGTACTACAGACCAATTCATTAACATATAGCTATCCAGTTTTCCTAGCACCATTGTTTGAAGAGGCTGTGTCTTCCTCATTGTAAATTCTCACCTTCTTTATTATAGATTCAGTTCAGTTTAGTTCAGTCGCTCCGTCGTCTCGGACTCTTTAAGACCCCATGAATCACAGCATGCCAGGCCACACTGTCCATCACCAACTTCCGGAGTTCACTCAGACTCACATCCATTGAGTCAGTGATGCCATTCAGCAATCTCATCCTCTGTCGTCCCCTTCTCCTTCTGCCCCCGATCCCTCACAGCATCAGAGTGTTTTCCAATGAGTCAACTCTTCGCATGAGGTGGCCAAAGTACTGGAGTTTCAGCTTTAACATCATTCCCTCCAAAGAAATCCCAGGGCTGATCTCCTTCAGAATGGACTGGTTGAATCTCCTTGCAGTCCAAGTGACTCTCAAGAGTCTTCTCCAACACCACAGTTCAAAAGCATCAATTCTTCTGTGCTCAGCCTTCTTCACAGTCCAACTCTCACATCCATACATGACCACTGGAAAAACCATAGCCTTGACTAGACGGACCTTTGTTGGCAAAGTAATGTCTCTACTTTTGAATATGCTATCTAGGTTGGGCATAACTTTCCTTCCAAGGAGTAAGCATCTTTTAATTTCATGGCTGCAGTCACCATCTGCAGTGATTTTGGAGCCCCCCAAAATAAAGTCTGACACTGTTTCCGCTGTTTCCCCATCTATTTCCCATGAAGTAATGGGACCAGATGCCATGATCTTCGTTTTCTGAATGTTGAGCTTTAAGCCAATTTTTTCACTATCCACTTTCACTTTCATCAGAGGCTTTTTAGTTCCTCTTCACTTTCTGCCATAAGGCTGGTGTCATCTGCATATCTGAGGTTATTGAGATTTCTCCCAGCAATCTTGATTCCAGCTTGTGTTTCTTCAAGTCCAGCGTTTCTCATGATGTACTCTGCATAGAAGTTAAATAAGCAGGGTGGCAATATACAGCCTTGACGTACTCCTTTTCCTATTTGGAATCAGTCTGTTGTTCCATGTCCAGTTCTAACTGTTGCTTCCTGACCTGCATACAGATTTCTCAGGAGGCATGTCAGGTGGTCTGGTATTCCCATCTCTTTCAGAATTTTCCACAGTTTATCGTGATCCACACAATCAAAGGCTTTGGCATAGTCAATAAAGCAGAAATAGATGGTTTTCTGGAACTCTCTTGCTTTTTCCATGATCCAGCGGATGTTGACAAGTTGATCTCTTTTTCCTCTGCCTTTTCTAAATCCAGCTTGAACATCAGGAAGTTCAGGGTTTACATATTGCTGAAGCCTGGCTTGGAGAATTTTGAGCATTACTTTACTAGCATGTGAGATGAGTGCAATTGTGTGGTGGTTTGAGCATTCTTTGGCATTGCCTTTCTTTGGGATTGGAATGAAAACTGACCTTTTCCATTCCTGGGGCCACTGCTGATTTTTCCAAATTTGCTGGCATATTGAGTGCAGCACTTTCACAGCATTGTCTTTTAGGATTCAAAATAGCTCAACTGGAATTCCATCACCTCCACTAGCTTTGTTCATAGTGATGCTTTCTAAGGCCCACTTGACTTCACATTTCAGGAAATCTGGCTCTAGGTCATTGTTCACACCATCATGATTATCTGGGTCATGAAGATCTTTTTTGTACAGTTATACTGTTTATTCTTGCCCCCTCTTCTTAATGTCTTCTGCTTCTGTTAGGTCCATGCCATTTCTGTCTTTTATCGAGGCCATCTTTGCATGAAATATTCCTTTGGTATCTGTAATTTTCTTGAAGAGATATCTAGTCTTTCCCATTCTGTTGTTTTCCTCTATTTCTTTGCATTGATCACTGAGGAAGGCTTTCTTAACTCTTCTTGCTATTCTATGGAACTCTGCATTCTGATGCTTATATCTTTCCTTTTTTCCTTTGTTTTTGCTTCTCTTCTTTTCACAGCTATTTGTAAGGCCTCCCCAGACAGCCATTTTGCTTTTTTGCATTTATTTTCCATGGGGATGGTCTTGATCCCTGTCTCCTCTACAATTATTATAGATTAATTTTCCATAAAAGTGTGTTATTTCTGAGTTCTCTGTTCTGTTCCATTGACCTATATATCTGTTTTTATACAAGTACTGTACTGATTTGGATACTATAGGTTTGTAGTATATAGTTTGAAATCAGGAAACATGATGTTTCATTTTCAATTTAATTTTTAACTGTTCTGCCGTACAACAGGAATCAGGCATACGTATACATGTCTCCTCCCTCATGAACTTTCCTCCCACTCCTCACCCCATTACACCCTTCTAGGTTGCTACAAATTACTGGGTTCATCTTCCTTTGTTATACAGAAATTCCAACTACCTATTTTACATATTATAATATATATGTTTCAGTGGTCCTGTCTTAATTTGCCCCATCTTGTCCTTCCCCTGCTATGTCCACAAGTATGTTCTCTGTATCTGTGTCTCTATTCCTGCCCTGCAAATGGGTTCATCAGTAACATTTTTCTATTATATATATATATATATATATATATACACACACACACACACACACACACTGTTATGTAATTTTTTTCTTTGACTTACTTCACTCTGTATAATAGGCTCTAGTTTCATCCATCTCACTAGAACAAACTCACATTCACTCCTTTTTATGTCTGACTAATATGTCATTTATACATGTACCCCAACTTCTTTATCCATTTATCTGTTGATGGACATCTAGGTTGCTACCATGTCCTAGCTATTGTAAATAGTACATAGTACAGCAATGAACATTGAGGGTACATGTGACTTTTTGAATTGCAGCCATGGAATTAGAAGAGGATTGCTTCTTGGCAGGAAAATTCTGACAAACCTAGAAAGTGTATTATAAAGCATAGACGTCACTTGCTGTCAAAAGTCCATATGTCAAGGTTATGGTCTTTCCAGTAGTCACATATGGTTGTGAAAGTTGGACAATAAAGAAGGCAGGGCACCAAAGAGTTGATTCTTTTGAGCTATGATGCTGAGGAAGACTCTTAAGAGTCCCTTAGACAGCAAGGAGATCAAACCATGTTAAACAAAATGTTAAATGTTTCCTTAATGTTAAAGGAAACCCTGAATACTCACTGGAAGGACTGATGCTAAATTTGAAGCTCCAAGACTGACTACCTGATGGGAACAGCTGACTCATTTGAAAAGACCCTGGGAAAGATTAAAGGCAGAAGGAGAATAGGGTGACAGAAGATGAGATGGTTGGTTGGCATCACTGATACAGTGGACATTAACTTGGGCAAACTCTAGGAGATGATGAGGGACAGGGAGGCCTGGCGTGCTGCAGTCCATGAGGTCATTAAAAGTCAGATATGACTTAGTAACTGAACAACAACAAGGGTACAGTTTCAGTAGTGGGATTGCTGGGCCATATGTTAGTTTTGAGCTTCCCAGGTGATGCTAGTGGTAAAAAACCTGCATGCCAATACAGAAGAGAAGTGAGTTTGATCCCTGGGTCGGGAAGATCCCCTGGAGGAGGACATGGCAAATCACCCCAGTATTCTTGCCTGGAGAATCCCATGGACAGAGAAGCATGGCAGGCTAGAGTCCATAAGGTCACAAAGAGACAAAACTGAAGCAATTTATAATGCATGCACATTACAACCCACTGTGCAAGAGGATTCCCTTTACTCCACATCCTCTCCAGCATTTATTGTTTATAGCTTTTTATTTATTTATTTACTTTACAATATTGTATCGGTTTTGCCATACATCAACATGCATCCGCCATGGGTGTACACGTGTTCCCCATCCTGAACCCCCCTCCTATCTCCCTCCCTATACCATCCCTCTGGTTCATCCCAGTGCTCCAGCCCCAAGCTTCCTGTATCCTGCATCGAACCTGGACTGGTGATTCGTTTCTTATGATATTGTACATGTTTTAATGCCATTCTCCCAAATCATCCCCTTCTCCCTCTCCCACAGAGTCCAAAAGGCTGTTCTATACATCTGTGTCTCTTTTGCTGTCTTGCATACAGGGTTGTCATTACCATATTTCTAAATTCCATATATATGTGTTAGTATACTGTATTGGTGTTTTTCT
This sequence comes from Bos indicus, assembly GCF_029378745.1. Classification (NCBI taxonomy): domain Eukaryota; kingdom Metazoa; phylum Chordata; class Mammalia; order Artiodactyla; family Bovidae; genus Bos; species Bos indicus. The sequence continues at coordinate 74,664,130 of NC_091789.1, forward strand.
TTCTGGCTTACTTCACTCTGTATAATAGGCTCCAGTTTCATCCACCTCATTAGAACTGATTCAAATGAATTCTTTTTAATGGCTGAGTAATACTCCATTGTGTGTATGTACCACAGCTTTCTCATCCATTCGTCTGCTGATGGACATCTAGGTTGCTTCCATGTCATGGCTATTATAAACAGTGCTGTGATGAACATTGGGGCACACGTGTCTCTTTCAGTTCTGGTTTCCTTGGTGTGTATGCCCAGCAGTGGGATTGCTGGGTCGTATGGCAGTTCTATTTTCAGTTTTTTAAGGAATCTCCATACTGTTCTCTAGAATAGCCAAAGCAATCTTGAGAAATAAGAATGGAACTGGAGGAGCCTGACTTCAAGCTCTACTACAAAGCCACAGTCATCAAGGCAGTATGGTACTGGTACAAAGACAGAAATATAGATCAATGGAACAAAATAGAAAGCCCTGAGATAAACCCACACACCTATGGATACCTTATCTTTGACAAAAGGAGGCAAGAATATACAATGGAGAAAAGATAATCTCTTTAACAAGTGGTTCTGGGAAAACTGGTCAACCAATTTTAAAAGAATGAAACTAGAAAACTTTCTAACACCATACACAAAAATAAACTCAAAATGTATTAAAGATCTAAACATAAGACCAGAAACTATAAAACTCTTAGAGGAGAACATAGGCAAAACACTCTCTGACATACATCACAGCAGGATCCTCTATGACCCACCTCCCAGAATATTGGAAATAAAAGCAAAAATAAACAAATGGGATCTAATAAAAATTAAAAGCTTCTGCACAACAAAAGACACTATAAGCAACATGAAAAGACAGCCTTCAGAATGGGAGAAAATAATAGCAAATGAAGCAACTGACAAACAGCTAATCTCAAAAATACACAAGCAACTCCTGCAGCTCAATTCCAGAAAAATAAACGACCCAATCAAAAAATGGACCAAAGAACTAAACAGATATTTCTCTAAAGAAGACATACAGATGACTAACAAACACATGAAAAGATGCTCAACATCACCCATTATCAGAGAAATGCAAATCAAAACCACAATGAGGTACCATTTCATGCCAGTCAGAATGGCTGCGATCCAAAAGTCTACAAGCAATAAATGCTGGAGAGGGTGTGAAGAAAAGGGAACCCTCTTACACTGTTGGTGGGAATGCAAACTAGTACAGCCACTATTGTTTATAGCTTTTTGATGATAGCGATTTTGACAGATGTGAGATGATACCTCATTGTATTTCGATTTGCATTTCTCTCATAATGAACAATGTTGAGCATTTTTTCCAGTGTTTATTGGACATTTGTATATCCTTTTTGGAGAAATGTCTGTTCAATTTTTCTGCATTTTTTTTAGTTTTTCATTCTTTTTTAAAAAATTTTATTGGAATATAGTTGATTTACAATTTTGTAGTTTCAGGTGTACAGCAAAGTGAGTAATTTATACATATACACATATCCCCTTTTTAAGATTCTTTTTCCCATGTAGGTAATTACAATGTATTGAGTAGAACTCTCTGTGCTATAGAGTAGGTCTTTATTAGTTATCTATTTTATATAGTAGTGCACGTATATCAATAGGAACTTTTTTTTAAACCACCTTTTTTTTTTTTTTTTTTTTAGTTGAAGGCTAATTACTTTACAATCCTGTGGTGGTTTTTGCCATACATTCAAATGAATCAGCCATGCGTGTACATGTCTTCCCCATCCTGACCCTCCCTCCCACCTTCATCCCCATCCCATCCCCAACCCTCAGGGTCATCCCAGTGCACTAGCCCTGAGCACCCTGTCTCATGCATTGAACCTGGACTGGTAATCTATTTCTCACATGATAATATACATGTTTCAGTGCCATTCTCTCAAATCATCCCACCCTTGACTTCTCCCACAGAGTCCAAAGTCTGTTCTTTACCTCTGTGTCTCTTTTGCAGTCTCACATATAGGATAATCATTACCATCTTTCTAAATTCCATAAATATGTGTTAATATACTATATTGGTGTTTTTCTTTCTAACTTACTTCGCTCTATATAGTAGGCTCCAGTTTCATCCACCTCATTAGAACTGATTCAAATGCATTCTTTTAAATAGCTGAGCAATATTCCATTGTGTATATGTACCACAGCTTTCTTATTCATTCATCTGCTGATGGATATCATTTGCTTCCCTGTCCTAGTTATTGTAAAATAGTGCTGCGATGAACATTGGGGTACACGTGTCTCTTTCAGTTCTGGTTTCCTCAGTGTGTACGCCCAGCAGTGGGATTGCTAGGTCATATGGCAGTTCTATTTCCAGATTTTAAAGGAATATCCACACTGTTCTCCAGAGTGGCTAGACTAGTTTGCATTCCCACCAACAGTGTAAGAGGGTTCCCTTTTCTCCACACCTTCTCCAGCATTTATTGCTTGTTGACTTTTGGATAGCACCCATTCTGACCAGTGTGAAATGGTACCTCATTGTGGTTTTGATTTGCATTTCTCTGATAATGAGTGATGTTGAGCATCTTTTCATGTGTTTGTTAGCCACCTGTATGTCTTCTTTGGAGAAATATCTGTTTAGTTCTTTGGTCCATTTTTTGATTGTGTCGTTTATTTTTCTGGAATTGAGCTGCAGGAGTTCTTGTGTATTTTTGAGATTAATTCTTTCAGTTGCTTCGTTTGTTATTATTTTCTCCCATTCTGAAGGCTGTCTTTTCACCTTGCTTATAGCTTCCTTCATTGTGCAGAAGCTTTTAATTTTAATTAGGTCCCATTTGTTTATTTTTGCTTTTATTTCCAATATTCTTTGAGGTGGGTCAGAGAGGATCCTGCTGTGATTTATGTCGGAGAGTGTTTTGTCTTCATTTTCCTCTAGGAGTTTTATAGTTTCTGGTCTTGTCTTTAGATCTTTAATCCATTTTGAGATTATTTTTGTGTATAGCATTAGAAAGTGTTCTAGTTTCATTCTTTTACAAGTTGTCCAGTTTTCCCAGCACCACTTGTTAAAGAGATTATCTTTTCTCCATTGTATATTCTTGCCTCCTTTGTCAAAGATAAGGTGTCCATAGGTGCATGGATTTGTCTCTGGGTTTTCTATTTTGTTATATTTATCTATATTTTTGTCTTTGTGCCAGGACCATACTGTCTTGATGACTGTAGCTTTGTAGCAGAGCCTGAAGTCAGGCAGGTTGATTCCTCCAGTTCCATTCTTCTTTCTCAAGTTTGTTTTGGCTATTCGAGGTTTTTTTGTATTTCCACACAAATTTTGAAATTATTTTTTCTAGTTCTTTGAAAATACCTTTGGTAGCTTGATAGGGATTACACTGAATCTATAGATTGCTTTGGGTAGTATACTCATTTTCACTCTATTGATTCTTCCAATCCATGAACATGGTATATTTCTCCATCTGTTTGTGTCATCACTGATTTGCTTCATCAGTCTTGTATAGTTTTCTATATAGATGTCTTTTGTTTTTTAGGTAGATTTATTTCTAAGTATTTTATTTTCATTGCAGTGGTGAATTGAATTGTTTCCTTAATTTCTCTTTCTATTATCTCATTGTTAGTGTATAAGAATGCAAAGGATTTCTCTGTGTTAATTTTATATCCTGAAACTTTAGTATATTCATTGATTAGCTCTAATAATTTTCTGGTGGAATTATTAGGGTTCTCTCTGTAGAGGTTCATGTCATCAGCAAACAGTGAGAATTTTAATTCTTCTTTTCCAATCTGTATTTCTTTTATTTCTTTTTCTTATTTGATTGCTGTGGTCAAAACTTCCAAATCTATGTTGAATAGCAGTGATAAGAGTGGGCACCCTTGTCTTGTTCCTGACTTTAGGGGAAATACTTTCAATGTTTTACCATTGAGGATAATGTTTGCTATGGGTTTATCATATATGGCTTTCATTATGTTGAGGTATGTTCCTTCTATATATGCTTTCTGGAGGGTTTTTATCATACGTGAATGTTGAATTTTGTCAAAGGCTTTCTCTCAGTCTATGGAGATAATCATATGGTTTTTAATCTTGCAATTTGTTAATGTGGTGTATCCCATTGATTTGCAAATATTGAAGAATCTTTGAAACCCTGGGATAAAGCCCACTTGGTCATGATGTATGATCTTTTTAATATGCTGTTGGATTGCTTGCTAGAATTTTGTTAAGGATTTTTGCATCTTGTTCATCAGTGATATTTGCCTGTAGTTTTCTTTTTTGGTGGTATCTTTGTCTGGATTTGATATTAGGGTGATGGTGGCCTCATAGAATGAGTTTGGAAGTTTACCTTCCTCTGCCATATTCTGGAAGATTATGAGTAAGATAGGTGTTAGCTTTTCTCTAAATTTTTGGTAGAATTCAGCTGTGAAGCAATCTGGTCCTGGGCTGTTGTTTGTTGGAAGTTTTCTGATTACAGTTTCTATTTCCATGCTTGTGATGGGTTTGTTCAGATTTTTTATTTCTTCTTGGTTCAGTTTTGGAAAGTTATGCTTCTCTCAGAATTTTTTCATTTCTTCCAAGTTGTCCACTTTATTGGCATATAATTGGTGATAGAAGTCTCTTATGATTCTTTGTATTTCTGTACTGTCTGTTGTGATTTCACCATTTTCATTTATATTCTGTTGATTTAATTCTTCTCCCTCTTTTTCTTGATAAGTCTAGCTAATATTTTGTCTATTTTATTTATCTTCTGAAAGAATCAGCTTTTAGCTTTGTTGATTTTAACTATGGTCTCCCTTGTTTCTTTTGCATTTATTTCTGCCCCAATTTTTATGCTTTCTTTCCTTCTACTAACACTGGGCTCCTGCATTTTTTCTTTTTCTAGTTGCTTTAGATATCAGTTCAGTTCAGTTCAGTCACTCAGTTGTGTCTGACTCTTTGCGAACCCATGAAATGCAGCACGCCAGGGCTTTCTGTCCATCACCAACTCCCGGAGTTCACCCAAACGCATGTCCATCGAGTCGATGATGCTATCCAGCCATCTCATCCTCTGTCGTCCCCTTCTCCTCCTGCCCGCAATCCTTCCCAGCATCAGAGTCTTTTCCAATGAGTCACCTCTTCGCATGAGGTGGCCAAAGTATTAGAGTTTCCACTTTAGCATCAGTCCTTCCAATGAACACCCAGGACTGATCTCCTTTAGAATGAGCTGGTTGGATCTCCTTGCAGTCCAAGGGACTCTCAAGAGTCTTCTCCAACACCACAGTTCAAAAGCATCAATTCTTCTGTGCTCAGCCTTCTTCACAGTCCAACTCTCACATCAATACATGACCACAGGAAAAACCATAGCCTTGACTAGACAGACCTTTGTTGACAAAGTAATGTCTCTGCTTTTGAATATGCTATCTAGGTTGGTCATAACTTTCCCTCCAAGGAGAAAGCATCTTTTAATTTCATGGCTGCAATCACCATCTGCTGTGATTTTGGAGCCCCCCAAAATAAAGTCTGACACTATTTCCACTGTTTCCCCATCGATTTCCCATGAAGTACTGGGGCCAGATGCCATGATCTTCGTTTCCTGAATGTTGAACTTTAAGCCAAGACTTTCACTCTCCTCTATCACTTCCATCAAGAGGCTTTTTAGTTTCTCTTCATTTTCTGCCATAAGGGTGATGTCATCTGCATATCTGAGGTTATTAATATTTCTCCTGGCAATCTTGATTCCAGTTTGTGCTTCTTCCAGCCCAGTGTTTCTCATGATGTCCTCTGCATATAAGTTAAATAAGCAAGGTGACAATATATAGCCTTGACATACTCCTTTTCCTATTTGGAACCAGTCTGTTGTTCCATGTCCAGTTCTAACTGTTGCTTCCTGATCTGCATATAGGTTTCTCAAGAGGCAGGTCAGGTGGTCTGGTATTCCCAGCTCTTTCAGAATTTTCCACAATTTATTGTGATCCACACAATCAAAGGCTTTGGAATAGTCAATAAAGCAGAAATACATGTTTTTCTGGAACTCTTTTCCTCTTTCCATGATCCAGCAGATGTTGGAAATTTGATCTCTGGTTCCTCTGCCTTTTCTAAAACCAGCTTGAACATCTGGAAGTTCATGGTTCATGTATTGCTGAAGTCTGCCTTGGAGAATTTTGAGCATTACTTTACTAGCGTGTGAGATGAGTGCAATTGTGTGGTACTTTGAGCATTCTTTGGCATTGCCTTTCTTTGGGATTGGAATGAAAACTGACCTTTTTCAGTCCTCTGGCCATTGCTGAGTTTTCCACATTTGCTGGCATATTGAGTGCAGCACTTTCACAGCATCATCTTCCAGGATTTGAAGTGGCTCAACTGGAATTCCATCACCTCCATTAGCTTTGTTCGTAGTGATGGTTTCTAAGGCCCACTTGACTTTACATTCCAGGATGTCTGGCTCTAAGTGAATGATTACACCATCGTGATTATCTTGGTCGTGAAGATTTTTTCTGTACAGTTCTTCTGTGTATTTTTGCCACCTCTTCTTAATATCTTTTGCTTCTGTTAGGTCCATACCATTTCTGTCCTTTATTGAGCCCATCTTTGCATGAAATGTTCCTTTGGTATCTCTGATTTTCCTGAAGAGATGTCTAGTCTTTCCCATTCTGTTGTTTTCCTCTATTTCTTTGCATTGATGACTGAGGAAGGCTTTCTTATCTCTCTTTGCTATTTATTCTTTGGAACTCCGCATTCAGATGCTTATATCTTTCCTTTTCTCCTTTGCTTTTTGCTTCTCTTCTTTTCACAGCTAATTGCAAGGCCTCTCCAGACAGCCATTTTGCCTTTTGCATTGCTTTTCCATGGGGATTATCTTGATCCCTGTCTCCTGTATAATGTCACGAACCTTCGTCCATAGTTCATCAGGCACTCTACCCATCAGATCTAGTCCCTTAAATCTATTTCTCACTTCCATGATATAATCATAAGGGATTTGATTTAGGTCATACCTGCATGGTCTGATGGTTTTCCCTACTTTCTTCGATTTAAGTCTGAATTTGGCAATAAGTTCATGATCTGAGCCACAGTCAGCTCTAGGTCTTGTTTTTGCTGACTATATAGAGCTTCTCCATCTTTGGCTGCAAAGAATATAATCAATCTAGTTAGGTTATTTATTTGATTTTTTTTCCTGTTTCTTGCGGTAGGCTCATATTGCTATGAACCTTCCCCTTTTCATTGCTTTTACTGAATCCCATAGATTTTGGATTGTTGTGTTTTCATTTTCATTATTTTCTATGCCTATTTTGTCTTTTGCATATTTTGTATTGTGTGTTTTGTTTTGTTTTGTTTTTCCCTGATTTTGAGCTGCATGAGTTGTGTTTATATTTTGGAGATCAATCCTTTGTCAGTTGCTTCATTTTCAATTATTTTCTCCTATTCTTTGCCTTGTCTTTAATCTAGTTCATAGTTTCCTTTGCTGTGCAAATCTTTTAAGTATAATTAAGTTCCTTTTGTTTATTTTTTTTTTTCCCATTATTCCAGGAAGCAGGTCATAGGGGACCTTGCTTCAGTTTTTGTTATACATTGTTATACCTATGCTTTCCTCTATGAGTTTAATAGTTTCTGGGCCTCTATTTATATATTTAATCCATTTGAGTTTATTTTTGTGTATAGTATTAGGAAGTGTTCTAATTTTATTTTTTGACATGTTTCTGTCTAGTTTTTCCAATATCACTTATTGAAGAGATTGTCTTTTCTCCACTGTATAATCTCACCTCCTTTTTCAAGGATAAGTTGCCCATAGATGCATGGGCTTATCTCTGGGAAATCTGTCTTTTTCCATTAGTCTATATTTCTGTTTTTGTGGCAGTACCATATTGTCTTGATGACTGAAACTTCCTAGTAGAGTCTGAAGTCAGGAAGGTTGATTCCTCCAGTTTGTTTTCCTGTCTCAAGATTTCTTTGGCTCTTTGGGGTCTTTTGCATTTCCATACAAACTGTGAAATTTTTAAATCTAGTTCTGTGAAAAATGTCAATGGTAATTTGATAAGGATTGCATTGAATCTGTGGACTGTTTTTGGTAGTACAATTATTTTCACAGTATTGATTCTTCCAACCCAAGAACATGGTACATCTCTCCATCTTTTTGTGTCATTGATTTCTTTCTTGAGTATTTTATGATATTTTGTCAAATAAGTTAGTTTGATTCCTAGGTATTTTATTATTTTTGTTATAATGGTGAATGGAATTGTTTCCCTAATTTCTCTTTCTAATTTATCATTGTTAGTGTATTAGGGTACAAGAGATTTCCATATATTAATTTTGTATCCTGTGACTTTACTAAATTCACTGATTAGGTCTAGAAATTTTCTGATAATATCTCTAGGATTTTGTATTTATAGCATCCTGTTATCTGCAAACAGTGAGAGTTTTACTTCTTTTCCATTCTGAGTTCTTTTTATTTCTTTTTCTTTTCTGATTTCCATGGCTAGGACTTCCAAAACTATGATAAATAATAGTAGTGAGAGTGGGCACTCTTATCTTATTCCTGATTTTAGAAGAAACGCTTTCAGATTTTCACCATAGAGATTAATGTTTGCTGGGAGTTTGTCATATATAACCATTATGTTGTGGTATATTTCTTCTATTCTGACTTCTGAAAAGATTTTATCTTAAATTGATGCTAAATTTTGTCAAAAAACTTTCTCTGCATCTATTATAATATGAATTTTATCTTTCAATTTATTAATATGGTATATCACATTGATTTATTTTCATATATTAAAGAATCCTTGCATCCCTGGGATAAACTTGATGTGATCATGTATGATCCTCTTAATGTGTTGTTGAATTCTTTTTGCTAGTAGTTTGTTGAGGATTTTTGAATCTATGTCCATCAGTGACATTAGCCTTTAATTTCTTTTTTTTTTGTGGTGTCTTTGTCTGATTTTGGTATCAGTGGGAGTATGGCCTCGTAGAATGAGTTTGGAAGTGTTTTTTTCTCCTGCAACTTTTTGGAAGATTTTGAGAAAGATAGGCATTAGCTCTTTTCTAAACATTTCATCTAATTCATCTCTGAAGCCGCCTGGCCCTGGGCTTTTCTTTTTGGGAGATTTTTTTTTTTTTAAATCACAGTTTCAATTTCAGTGATTGTGGTTGGTCTGTACATAATTTCTATTTCTTCCTGGTTCAGTCTTGGAAGGCTGAACTTTTTAAAGGATTTGTCCATTTCTTCCAGGTTATCCATTTTATCGGCATATAGTTGCTCATAATAATCTTTTATGATCTTTTCTATTTCTACATTGTCTGTTGTAACCTATCCTTTTTCATTTCTAATTTTGTTGATTTGAGTCATCTCCCTTTTTTGATAATTCCTGCTAATGGTTTGCCAGTTTAGTTTATCTTCTCAAGAGCCAGCTTTTAGTGTTATTGATTTTTGCTATTTTCTTCGTTTTTTATTACTTCTCTTCTTAGCCTTATGATTTCTTTCTTTTTACTAACTTTAGGGATTTCTCCCCCCCCCCTACTTTTTCTAGTTGCTTTAGGTGTGAGATTAAGTTGTCTGTTTGATATTTTACTTGTTTCTTGAGGTAGAATTGATTGTTTTTCTATAAACTGCTTTTGGTGCATCCCAAAGGTTTTGAGTCATTGTATTTCCATTGTCTTTTGTTTCTAGGTATTCTTTGATGTCGTCCTTGATTTTCTTTGAATTTTCTGTTGGCTATTTAGAAGTGTATTGCTTAGTGAAGTGAAGTCGCTCAGTCCTGTCCAACTCTTTGTGACCCCACGGACTATAGCCTACCAGGCCTCTCCGTCCATGGGATTCTCTCGTCAAGAATACTGGAGTGGGTTACCATTTCCCTCTCCAGGGGATCTTCCCAACCCAGGGATCAAACCCGGGTCTCCAGCATTGAAGGCAGACACTTTAACCTCTGAGCCACTGCTTAATCTCCATGTATTTGTGTTTTACATAGTTTTGTTCCTGTAAATGATATCCAGTCTTATAACATTGTGGTCAGAAAAGACGTTTGATATGATTTCAATTTTGTTAAATTTATAAAGGCTTATTTTGTAACCCAAGATGTGGTCTATCCTGGAGAATGTTCTGTGTGCCCTTGAAAAGAAGGTGTATTCCTCTGCATTTGGATGGAATGTCGTGAAGATACCAATGACACTCATGTGTCATTTAGGGCTTTTGTTTCCTTATTAATTTTCTATCTTGATGGTCAGGCTATTAATGAAAGTTGGGTGTTAAAATATGCTACTATTATTGTGGTACTGCTAATTTCACTTTTTTGTTTGTTACCATTTGCCTTATGTAATGAGGTGCTCTTATGTTGGGTGCATACATTTTTACAATTGCTATATATCCTTCTTGGATTGACCCTTGATCTTTATATAGGTCTTTCCCTATCTCTTATAACAGTCTTTATTTTAAGGTCTATTTTATCTGATATGAGAATTGTTTGGGGATGGTCCTAAGATGGCAGAGGAATAGGATGGGGAGACCACTTTCTCCCCCACAAATTCATCAAAAGAACATTTAAATGCTGAGCAAATTCCACAAAACAACTTCTAAACGCTGGCAGAGGACGTCAGACACCCAGAAAATGCAGCCCATTGTCATCAAAAGGAGGTAGGACAAAATAGAAAAGATAAAAAGAGACAAAAGAGTTAGAGATGGAGACCTGTCACAGGAAGGGAGTCATAAAACAGGAGACGTTTCCAAACATCAGGAAACACTCTCACTGGTGGGTCTGTGGGGAGTTTTGGAATCTCAGAAGGCAACATAATTGGGAGGAAAAATAAATAAATAAACCCCACAGATTATGTGCCTAACTACATCTCCTAGCAGAGAAGTTGCCCAGATGCTCGCATCCACCACCAGCAAGCTGGAGCTGAACAAAGAGGCATGGGCTGCATTGCTTAGGGTAGTGACTGGGCCTGAATTCCCTGAGGGCAATCTGAGGGAGCAACTGTGAAATAGCAACCCAAACTGTGGGAGAGCCAGAGAGAGAAGAAGAAGAAAAAAGAAAAAGAGAGAGAGTACTATCCTGTGAAAAGCCCTAACCTAAGGCACTGCCAGGCCTGCTCACAGAACAAAGACTGAGTGAATACCAGAGGAGAGCTAGCTAGCTAGCTGCGGACCATCCCATCCCCCACCAGAGGCAGGCAGGGGGCAGCCAGAGGTGGAAAGGGGCAATTTCGGCCACAGAGACAGCGTCCTATACCAAACTGTGAGTAGGCTCCCAGTTGCTAAACAAGACTTCTTGGAATTCTGGATGGATGGCATTCGCCAGGAGGGTCATGGCCAGAGATCAGTTCCCCAGAAGAGACACAAGGCACACCTGAGAAGGTGGGCCTGCTACACACCAGGAAACTGAGTGGCTGGGATGGGGAGGAGATAAGACACACCCCCAGCCTGGGGAGAGTGTGCTTACCAAGCACCTGGTCACCTGAGCTGCTCAGACCTGGGAAAGGCACAAAATGCAGGCCCAACAGAGTCTGTGCCTTTGTGGAGTACCCGAGAATCTGAACCTGAGCAGCTTAGACCTGGGAAGTACACACAGCCCAGGGCCTGCTTTAGATACCCCCCCTGGAGGGCAACCTGGAGCCTGAGCAGTGTAGACTGGGAAAGCACACAGACCATGAACAGGGGCAAACCCAGTGTGGCCAAATCACTGCAAGCACTCCCCACACACTCCAGTGATATGTTTGCATAGTTCCTCCCTCCCCACAGGACAACTGAACAAGTGAGCCTAAATAAGTGACCACCTTCGCCCCCTTGTGTCAGGGCAGAAAGTAGACACTGAAGAGACCTGAAAACAGAAGAAGCCAAAATAAACAGAGGGAACCGCTTTGCAAGTGACAGGTGCAACAGATTAAAACCCTGTAGTTAGCACCAACTACATTGGAAGGGGCGTATACATCTTGAAAAATATAAGCTGGAACAAGTAACTATCTGAAACTTAACTGAACACATACTGCCCTCAACAGCTCCAGAGTCTAACCTTTACTCTAGATTTTTAATCTTTGCTTTTGGGTGCTGCTGCTGCTGCTGCTAAGTCGCTTCAGTCGTGTCCGACTCTGTGCGACCCCATAGACGGCAGCCCACCAGGCTCTGCTGTCCCTGGGATTCTCCAGGCAAGAACACTGGAGTGGGTTGCCATTGCCTTCTCCATTGTGTGAAAGTGAAAAGTGAAAGTGAAGTCGCTCAGTCGCATCCAACCTATAGCGACCCCATGGACTGCAGCCTACCAGACTCCTCCATCCATGGGATTTTCTAAGCAAGTGTACTGGAGTGGCGTGCCATTTTGTACTTTTAAAAATTCAATCTTCAGTACCTGTTTTTACTTAGGAGAGTGATTACTTGCTTGATTGCCCTCTCCCCTTTTGACTCTCCTTTTTCTCCCCTAGGTCACCTCTATCTCCTCCCTCCACCTTCTCTTCTCTACCCAACTCTGAATCTCTGTGTGTGTTCCAGGCTGTGGAGAACACTTAGGCAACTGATTACTGCCTAGATCTATCTCTTGCCTTTTGATCCCCCCATTTCTCCTCCTGGTCACCTCTATCTCCCTCCTCCCTGTTCTCTTCTTCATGTAATTCTGTGAACCTCTATGTGTGTCACTCAGTGTGGAGAATCTTTTCACCATTAACCTAGATGGTCTATCATCGGTGCCATATGGATGGAGAAGTCTTGAGGCTACTTTAAGAATAAGACTGAAAACCAGAGCCAGGAAGCTTAACCCCAAAATCTGAGAATACCAGAGAACTCCTGACTCCTAATCGATAAGAAATAATCCAAAAGCCTCCATACCTACACTGAAACAAGCAACACCAGAGAGCCAACAAGTTCCAGAGCAAGACATACCACACAAATTCTCCAACAACGCAGGAACATAGCCCTGAGCTTCAATATACAGGCTGCCCAAAGTCACCCCAAACCCATAAACATCTCAAAACTCACTACTGGACACTTCACTGCACTCCAGAGAGAAGAAATCCAGCTCCACCACCAGAACACTGAAGCAAGCTTCCCTAACCAGGAAACCCTGATAAGCCACTCATCCAACCCCACCTGCAGGGAGGAACCTCCACCAAAAAGAGGAACCACAAACTGCCAGAATACAGAAAGGCCACCACATACACAGCAATCTAAACAAGATGAAAAGGCTGAGAAATATTCATAGTGAAGGAGCATGATAAATGCCCACCAAACAAAATAAAAGAGGAGGAGATAGGGAGTCTACCTCAAAAATAATTCAGAATAATGATAGTAACAATGATCCAAAATCTTAAAAACAGTAGAGCTACAGATAAATAGTCTGGAGACAGGGATTGAGAAGATGCAAGAAATGTTTAATAAGGACCTAGAAGAAATAAAAATATTCAATCGATAATGAATAATGCAATAAATGAGATAAAAAACACTCTGGAGGGAACAAACAGTAGAATAATGGAGGCAGAAGATAGGATAAGTGAGGTAGAAGATAGAATGGTAGAAATAAGTGAAACAGAGAGAAGAGAAAAAAGAATTAAAAGAAATGAGGACAACTGCAGAGACCTCTGGAACAATGTTAAATGCCCCAACATTCGAATCATAGGAGTCCCAGAAGAAGAAGACAAAAAGAAAGACCATGAGCAAATACTTGAGGAGATAATAGTTGAAAACTTCCCTAAAATGGGGAAGGAAATAGCCACCCAAGTCCAAGAAACCCAGAGAGTCCTAATCAGGGTAAACCCAAGGTGAAACACCCCAGATACATATTAATCAAAATAACAAAGATCAAACATAAAGAACAAATATTAAAAGCAGCAAGGGAAAAACAACAAATAATACACAAGGGGATTTCAATAGAAACTCTTCAGGCCAGAAGAGACTGGCAGGACATACTTAAAGTGATGAAAGAGAAAAACCTACAACACAGATTACTGTACCCAGCAAGAATCTCATTCAAATATGAAGGAGAAATTAAAAGCTTTACAGACAAGCAAAATCTGAGAGAATTCAACACCACCAAACCAGCTCTTCAACAAATACTAAAGGATCTTCTCTAGACAGGAAACACAAAAAGGGTGTATAAACTTGAACCCCAAACAACAAACTAAATGGCAACAGGTTCACACTTATCAATAATTACCTTAAACATAAATGGGTTGAATGCCCCAACCAAAAGACAAAGACTGGCTGAATGGATGAAGAAGAAGAAGAAGAAGAAGAAGAAGAAGAAGAAGAAGAAGAAGAAGAAGAAGAAGAAGAAGAAGAAGAAGAAGAAGAAGAAGAAGAAGAAGAAGAAGAAAAACAACCCTAAATATGCTGTCTACAAGAGACCCACCTCAAAACTAGGGACACAAACAGACTTAAAGTGAAGGGTTGGAAAAATATATTTCATGCAAATAGATAACAAAAGAAATCAAGAGTAGCAATACTCATATAAGATAAAATAGATTTTAAAATAAAGGCTGTAAAAAGAGATAAAGAAGGACACTACATAATGATCAAAGGATCAATCCAGGAAGAAGATATAACAATTAAAAATATATATGCACTCAACATAGGAGCACCAGGATATGTAAGACAAATGCTAACAACTATGAAACGGGAAATTAACAATAACACAATAATAGTGGGAGACTTTGATACCCCAATCACACCTATAGATAGATCAACTAAACAGAAAATTAACAAGGAAACAGTCTTTAAATGATACAATGGACCAGTTAGACCTAACTGATATGTATAGGACATTTCACCCCAAAACAAGGAATTTCACCTTTTCCTCAAGTGCACATGGAACCTTCTCCATGATAGATCACATCTTGGGCTAGAAATCTAGCCTTGGTAAATTCAAAAAAAATTTGAAATCATTCCAAGCATCTTTTCTGATTACAATGAGGTAAGATTAGATGTCAATTACAAGAAAACAAACTATTAAAAATTCCATCATATGTAGGCTAAACAACACGCTGCTGTATAACCAACAAATCGCAGAAGAAAAAAGAAATCAAGATGCATAGAAACAAATGAAAATGAAAACACACCAACCTCAAACCTATGGGACACTGCAAAAGCAGTGCTAAGGGGAAGGTTCATAGCAATACATGCTTACCTCAAGAAACAAGAAAAAAGTCAAATAAATAACCTAACCCCAGGGTTAGTAGAAGGAAATACATCTTAAAATTTAGGGCACACATAAATGCAAAAGTAACAAAAGAAACCATAGCAAAAATTAACAAAGCTAAAAGCTGGTTCTTTGAGAACATAAATAAAATAGACAAACCATTAGCCAGACTCATGAAGAAACAAAGGAAGAACCAAATCAACAAAATTAGAAACGAAAATGGAGAAATCACAACAGACAACACAGAAATACAAAGGATCACAAGAGACTACCATCAGCAACTATATGCCAATAGAATGGGCAACTTGGAAGAAATGGACAAATTCTTACAAAAGGATAACTTTCCAAAACTGAACCAGGAAGAAATAGAAAATCTTAACAGACCCATCACAAGCACGAAAATCAAAACTGTAATCAGAAATCTGGGCAAACAAAAGCCCAGGACCAGAAGGCTTCACATATGAATTCAACCAAAAATTTAGAGAAGAGCTAACACCTATCTTACTCAAACTCTTCCAGAAAATGGCAGAGGAAGGCAAACTTCCAAACTCATTCTATGAGGCCACCATCACCCTAATACCAAAACCTGACAAAGATGCCACAAAAAAAGAAAACTACAGGCCAATATCACTGATGAACATAGATGCAAAAATCCTTAACAAAATTCTAGCAAACAGAATCCAAAAACATAATAAAAAGATCATACATCATGATCAAGTGGGCTTTATGTCAGGGATGCAAGGATTCTTTAATATCTGCAAATCAATCAATGTAATACACCACATTAACAAACTGAAAAATAAAAACCATATGATTATCTCAATAGATGCAGAGAAAGCCTTTGACAAAATTCAACATCAATTTATGATAAAAACTCTCCAGAAAGCAGGAATAGAAGGAACATACCTCAACATAATAAAAGCTATATATGACAAACCCACAGCAAACTTTATTCTCAATGGTGAAAAATAAAAAATAATTTCCCCTAGAGTCAGGAACAAGACAACGGTGCCCACTCTCACCACTGCTATTCAACATAGCTTTGGAAGTTTTGTCCACAGCAGTCAAAGAAGAAAAAGAAATAAAAGGAATCCAGATTGGAAAAGAAGAAGTAAACCTCTCACTATTTGCAGATGACACAATCCTCTACATAGAAAACTCTAACGATTCCACCAGAAAATTACTAGAGCTAATCAATGCATATAGTAAAGTTGCAGGATGTAAAACTAACACACAGAAGTCCCTTGCATTCCTATACACTAACAATGAAAAAAAAATAAAGAGAAATTAAGGAAATAATTCCATTCACCACTGCAATAAAAATAATAAAATACTTATGAATATATCTACCTAGAGAAACAAAAGATCTCTATATAGAAAACTATCAAACACTGGTGAAAGAAATCACAGAAGACACAAATAGGTGGAAAAATATACCATGTTCATGGATTTGAAGAAACAATATACTGAAAATGAGTATACTACCCAAAGCAACCTATAGATTCAATGCAATCCCGATCAAGCTACGAATGATATTTACACAGAACTAGAAAAAATAATTTCACAATTTGTGTGGAAATGCAAAAGACCTCGAATAGCCAAAGCAATCTTGAGAAAGAAGAATGAAACTGGAGGAATCAATCTGCCTGACTTCAGGGTCTGCTACAAAGCTACAGCCATCAAGACAGTATGATTCTGGAACAAAGACAGAAATATCAATGGAACAAAATAGAAAGCCCAGAGATAAATCCATGCGCCTATGGACACCTTATCTTTGACAAAGGAGGCAAGAATATACAGTGGAGAAAAGACAATCTCTTTAACAAGTGGTGCTGGAAAAACTGGTCAACCACTTGTAAAAGAATGAAACTAGAACACTTTCTAACACCATACACAAAAATAAATTCAAAATGGATTAAAAATCTAAATCTAAGACCAGAATCTATAAAACTCCTAGAGGAGAACATAGGCAAAACACTCTCCGACATAAATCACAGCAGGATTCTCTCTGACCCACCTCAAAGAATATTGGAAATAAAAGCAAAAATAAACAAGTAGGACCTAATTAAACTTAAAAGCTTTTGCACAGCAAAGGAAACTATAAGCAAGGTGAAAAGACAGCCTTCAGAATGGGAGAAAATTACAACAAAGTAACTGACAAAGAATTAATCTCAAATATATACAGGCAACACCTGCAGCTCAATTCCAGAAAAATAAATTACCCAATCAAAAAGTGGGCCAAAGAACTAAACAGATATTTCTCCAAACAAGACATACAGGTGGCTAATAAACACAGGAAAAGATGCTCAACATCACTCAATATCAGAGAAATGCACATCAAAACCACAATGAGGTATCATTTCAGAATGGCTGCTATCCAAACATCTACAAGCAATAAATGCTGGAGAGAGTGCAGAGAAAAGGGAACCCTCTTACACTGTTGGTGGGAATGAAAACTAGTCCAGCCACTCTGGAGAACAGTGTGGATATTCCTTAACAAACTGGAAATAGAACTGCCATATGACCCAGCAATCCCACTGCTGGGCATACACACTGAGGAAAGCAGAATTGAAAGAGACATGTGTACCTCAATGTTCATCGCAGCACTGTTTATAATAGCCAGGACATGGAAGCAACCTAGATGTCCAAAAGCAGATGAATGGATAAGAAAGCTGTGGTACATATACACAATGGAATATTACTCAGCCATTAAAAGGAATGCATTTGAATCAGTTCTAATGAGGTGGATGAAACTGGAGCTTATTGTATGGAGTGAAGTTCCAGAAAGAAAAACACCAATACAGTATACTCATGCATATATATATATGGAATTTTAAAAAGATGGTAACAATAACCTTATATGCGAGAAACAGGGTGCTCCAGGCTGGTGCAGTAGGATGACCCAGAGGGATGGGATGGGGAGGGAAGTAGGGGGGGTTTCAGCATGGGGGACACATGTACACCAATCACTGATTCATTTTAATTATGGCAAAAAACCACTACAATATTGTAAAGTAATTAGCCCTTAATTAAAATAAATAAATTGAATTTAAAAAAGAAAAACATCAGCAACAACAACAAAAAGAATTGTTTGTATGAATTTCTTTTGATTTGTATTTTCATAAAATATATTTTTCCATCATCTCCCTCTCAGTCTGTATGTGTCTCTATGTCTATTGGTCTCTTGTAGACAGCACATATAAGGGTCTTGATTTTGTATCCATTCAGCCAATCTGTGTCTTTTGGTTGGTGCATTTAATTCATTTATATTTAAAGTAATTATTGATATGTATATTCCTATTCACATTTTCTTTTTTTGGGTTTTTTTATTTATTTTATTTTTTAATTTTTAAATATAAATTTATTTATTTTAATTGGAGGTTAATTTTGCTTTGCATTTATTTTAGTATGTCTTTCCCTTTTTTATGTTTCCTGCCTATAGAAATCCCTTTAGCATTTTTTGTAAAGTTGGTTTGCTGGTGTTGAATTCTCGTAACTTTTGCTTATCTGCAAAACTATTGATTTCTCTGTAAATTTTTAATGAGATCTTTGTTTAGTTGAGTAATCTTGGTTGTAGGTTTTTCCCTTTCATTACTCTAAATGTATCCTGCCATACCCTTCTAGACTTCAGAATTTAAACTGAAAGTTCAGCTTTTAACCTTATGGGGTTTCCTTTTTATGTTATTTGTTGCTTTTCCCTTGCTGCTTTTAACATTTCTTATTTGCATTTAATTTTTGTTAGTTTGATTAATATGTGTCTCAGAGTGTTTCCCTTTGGATTTTTCCTGTTATGGGACTCTCTGCTTTTCTTGGACTTCTATTTCCTTACCCATGTTAGAGTATTTTCTGATTATAATCTATTCAAAAATTTTTTCAGACCTTTCTTTTTTTCATCTTCTTTTAGGACCCCTACACTTCAAATGTCGGTGCATTTAATATTGTCCCTGATGTTTCTGAGGTTATCCTCAATTATTTTCATTTGTTTTCTTTATTTTGCTATTCAGCAGTTATTTCCACCATTCTATCTTCCAGGTCTATTATCCACTCTTTTGTCAGTTATTCTGCTATTAATTTCTTCTCGAGTATTTTGAATTTCATTAATTATCTTGTTCTTCATTGTTTGGTCATTTTTAATTTCTTCTAGGTCTTTGTTAAATGTCTTAAATGATTCTTTTATTTTCTCCATTCAATTTTCACAATTTTGGATTATCTTCACTATCATTACTCTGAATTGTTTTTCAGGTAGTTTGCCTATTTCCTCTTTGTTTGTTTCATCTTTTGGATTTTTACCTTGTTCTTTCATCTGCACAATATTTCTCTGTCTTTTCATTTCTTTCTCACTTATCAAGTTTGAGATCTCTTTCCCCAAGGCTATAGGGTTTCACTTCCTCTTGCTTTTGGTCTTTGCCTCTGGTGGTTGTAGTTGGTTCAGTGGTTTGTGTAGGCGCCATGTTGGGAGGGACTGGTGCCTGCATTCTGGTGGAAGGACGTGATTTTTTCCCTCTCTGATTAGTAGAGTCATGTGAGGTGGTTTGTTTTGGGATGTTCGTGGGAAGTCTGTCTGCTGATTATTGGGTTTGTATTCCTGTCTTGCTTGTTGTTTATATGAGGCATCTTGCACTGGGTTCTGCAGCCAGTAGGATGGTACCAGGTCTTGGATATAGGTGAAGGCCTTTGTGGGAGTTCTTACTGATTGACAGTCCCTGGTGGTCTAGTGTCCTGGACTCAGGACTCCAATTCCAGAGGTTCAGACCTGAGTTCTTGTTGAGGCACCAAGATCCTACAAGCTGTTTTATTATGGCAATAAAGGGAATTACAACCAAAAAGTACGGAACAAAATAACTACAAAAAAAAAGGAAACAAAAAGTGAACACCAGACAAATGATAAAAGCAAAATCATACAAATAGAGACAAAAACAAAGGAGCAGACACACACAAACATACACACACACATATAGAGAGCCAAAACAGACCAAAAAAAAAAAAAAGTATAAAAGTGTTATGCAGGGATCAAAGGAAATCCAAAAAATAAATCAACCAATTACAAACAAAAATATCTAAAACTCAAAAGAGTAAGCAAGACCAAAACAGAGTGTCAACTGAGAAATACAGAAAAGAAAGCAAGGAAACAAACATAGAGGAAAAAAGGAAAAAGAACAGAGAAGGAAAGTTAAACATAATTATATAAAAAGATCTATATATATTAAAGAACAAACATCACAGCAGGATCCTCTATGACCCACCTCCCAGAATATTGGAAATAAAATTAAAAATAAACAAATGGGACCTAATTAACCTTAAAAGCTTCTGCACATCAAAGGAAACTATTAGCAAGGTGAAAAGACAGCCTTCAGAATGGGAGAAAATAATAGCAAATGAAGCAACTGACAAACAACTAATCTCAAAAATATACAAGCAACTCCTACAGCTCATCTCCAGAAAAATAAACGACCCAATCAAAAAATGGGCCAAAGAACTAAATAGACATTTCTCCAAAGAAGACATACAGATGGCTAACAAACACATGAAAAGATGCTCAACATCACTCATTATCAGAGAAATGCAAATCAAAACCACTATGAAGTACCATTTCACACCAGTCAGAATGGCTGCGATCCAAAAGTCTACAAATAATAAATGTTGGAAAGGGTGTGGAGAAAAGGGAACCCTCTTACACTGTTGGTGGGAATGCAAACTAGTACAGCCACTATGGAGAACAGTGTGGAGATTCCTTAAAAAACTGGAAATAGAACTGCCTTATGATCCAGCAATCCCACTGCTGGGCATACACACTGAGGAAACCAGAAAAGAAAGAGACACGTGTACCCCAGTGTTCATCGCAGCACTGTTTATAATAGCCAGGACATGGAAGCAACCTAGATGTCCATCAGCAGATGAATGGATAAGAAAGCTTTGGTACATATACACAATGGAGTATTACTCAGCCATTAAAAAGAATACATTTGAATCAGTTCTAATGAGGTGGATGAAACTGGAGCCTATTATACAGAGTGAAGTAAGCCAGAAGGAAAAACATAAATACAGTATACTAATGCATATATATGGAATTTAGAAAGATGGTAACAATAACCCGGTGTATGAAACAGCAAAAGAGACACTGATGTATAGAACAGTCTTATGGACTCTGTGGGAGAGGGAGAGGGTGGGAAGATTTGGGAGAATGGCATTGAAACATGTAAAATATCATGTAAGAAACAAGTTGCCAGTCCAGGTTCGATGCACGATACTGAGGGAGGAGGGTTCAGGATGGGGAACACATGTATACCTGTGGCGGATTCATTTTGATATTTGGCAAAACTAATACAATTATGTAAAGTTTAAAAATAAAATAAAATTTAAAAAAATAAAAATCCATAATTTCAAAAAAAAAAAAAAACAAAAAACAAAGTACAACAAGGAAAGAACAACAACAACAAAATAAACAATCAAAAACACTCCACAGAACTACAGAAAGCCAAAGTGAAAGTAGAAGTACTTAAAATAAATTAAAAGTATGATTTTTTAAAATTCTGCAAAGCTTAAATAGAGATAATAAATCAACCACAGCAATTTAGAAAAAAAAAGAAGAAAAAAATATCCAGAAGCTACTACAGAAAGAATCAAAATATAAGACTAATATTAAATATTTTTCTTGGATCTCAGCTGTAAGTGTCCTTTCCCCTGCTGTGAGCCACAGCCCACCTCCATCTCCCTAGGAGGCCAGACCACCTCCACCTCCCTAGGAGGCCCTCCAGCACTGTGGAGGGCTGTCTCTGGACCTGCTATGGGACTACATGGACTAATCTGTCCCTACTTCTGTGTGTTCTTGCTTCCAGAGCTAGAGCATTTTCTTTTTGAGAACATTCATTGTCCTTTCACATATTCCAAAACCAGACTCAGTTAATCACATGGATTTAATCTGTAGCTTGTATAGGTGGTGGAAAGGTTTTCAACCCTCTTTCTTATGCACTGCACCCCTGGAGCTCAATAGAGATTTATCCCCACCTTTCCATGGGGGTTATCCATAGGAGTTTGCTCCTGAGGCTGCCCTGAAGGACTTGAGTCTGCCACAGTTAGGACTAGGCATAGAGGTGGTGCAGCTGCTCGGATTGCATGGGCCCTGGCAGTGCCCAGTGCACAGGCAAGCCACAGGAACAGGAGATATCATGTTATTAGGATTCTTTCCTAGACTCTGGCAGCTCTGCCCCAGTGAGGAGAAGGCATGTAGATAGCATGGCTGCTAGGATCATTGAAACCCTGCCAGTGCCAGGTGTGCAGGGAAGCCAAGGGCCATGGGTGTAAGAGATATGGTGATATTAAGGTTCTTTCTAACCCTCTGGCAGCTCTGCCCCTGTGAGGACTGAGCATGGATGTAGCACAGATGTTTACATTGCAGGGACCCCAGCAGCACCAGATGTGCAGGGAAGGCAGCAGCCACAGGTGCAGAAGATATGGTGCTATTAGGATCCTTTTGTAGCCTCTGGCAGAAGGCACTTTTCAAAGGGGCTTCTAGATGGGATCCTTTTCTACTGCTTTGTACTTCAGACTTTCAAAGTGCCACCCTTGCTGGGGTCTTTTTCTACTGGTCAGCATGCCAGTGCTGGCATGTAGGGGCAGAGTGACTATAGTGATGGCTGCACTACCTGCATGTGGCTGAGCAGTAGTGCCCTGCCTACATGGCTGTCCAGCTTTCCTTCAAAGGCATTCCCTGAGACCATTTCCCCAGAGTCAACAGCAGTTTTTGCCCTGGGATTGCTCTCAAATGCCCCATTCCAACTCCTAGCCACTATACATTCTGGTGAACTTGCGTCCCTGTCAAGGGTATGTAAAGCCGCAACATGGAAGTCTGTGTGGGTTCTCACTCCATTTAGACTGTTACAGATCAGCTGCTTCACCTTGACAGCCTCAAATGCTCCCTGTCTGTCCGAACTGCTTGGTCTTGATGTGGGGATCTCACCCCTACTTCAGCTGTCCCACTGCCTGGGTGCAGGACCAGTCCTGCTTGCTCTCCTATTTTTCCCTTCCTTCTTTCATCCTACTGAGTTTTGAGTGGATCTAACCCTAACACTAACCCTTATGGCAGAAAGTGAAGAAGAACTAAAGAGCCTCTTGATGAAAGTGAAAAAGGAGAGTGAAAAAGTTGGCTTAAAGCTCAAAATTCAGAAAACTAAGATCATGGCATCCAGTCCCATCACTTCAAGGCAAATGGATGGGGAAACAGTGGCTGACTTTATTTTTCTGGGCTCAAAAATCACTGCAGATGGCGATTGCAGCCAAGAAATTAAAAGATGCTTACTCCTTGGAAGGAAAGTTATGACCAACCTAGACAGCATATTAAAAATAAGAGACATTACTTTTTCAACAAAGGTCCGTCTAGTCAAGGCTATGATTTTTCCAGTGGTCATGTATGGATGTGAGAGTTGGACTGTGAAGAAAGCTGAGTGCAGAAGAATTTATGCTTTTGAACTGTGGTGTTGGAGAAGACTCTTGAGAGTCCCTTGGACTACAAGGCGATCCAACCAGTCCATCCTAAAGGAGATCAGTCCTGGATGCTCATTGGAGGGACTGATTTTGAAGCTGAAACTCCAATACTTTGGCCACCTGATGTGAAGAGCTGACTCATTTGAAAAGACCCTGATGCTGGGAAAGATTGAAGGCAGGAGGAGAAAGGGATGATAGAGGGTGAGATGGTTGGATGGCATCCCTGACTCAATGAACATGGGTTGCATACACTCTATGAGTTGGTGATGGACAGGGAGGCCTGGCGTGCTGTGATTCATGGGATAGCAGAGTTAGACACGACTGAGTGACTGAACTGAACTGAACTGATATAGAGTTTTCTGGTGATCAGAGGCTCCTGCCAGCAATCAGTTGGTGCTCTGTGAAAGCCTCTGCATCTGAGGATGTATTGTTGATCCATGCATGGAGAGAGATGTTCACCAAATCCTCCACCATCTTGTCTCTCTTAATGCCTCATTTTATTTAGTTATTTCAATTTATTTATTTTGATTGGATGATACTTTACAATACTGTGATGGTTTTTGCTGTACATCAACATGAATTGGCCAACATGTGTTCCCCCTTGTCCTGAACCTCTCTCCCACCTCCCTCCCCACTCTATCTCTCTGGGTTGTCCCAGAGCACTGGCTTTGGGTGCCCTGCCTCATGCATCGAACTTGCACTGGTCATCTATTTTACATAGGATAACATACATGTTTCAGTGCTATTCTCTCAAATCATCCCACCCTTGCCCTCTCTCACTAAGTCCAAAAGTTTCTTTACATCTATGTCTCCTTTGCTGCCCTGCATGTAGGATCATTGGTACCATTTTTATAAATTCCACATAAATGGGTTAACATACAGTATTTACCTTTCTTTTTCTGACTTACTTCACTCTGTATAATAGCCTCCAGGTTCATCCACCTCATTAGACCTGACTCAAATGCTGAATAATATCCCATTGTATGTATATACCACAACTTCCTTATCCATTCATCTGCTGATGGCCATTTAGGTTGCTTCCATATCTTAGCTATTGTAAATAGTGCTGCAATGAACACTGGGGTACATGTTTCTCTTTCAAATCTGGTTTCTTTGTGATGTATGCCCAGCACTGGATTGCTGGGTGATATGACAGTTCTATTCCTAGATTTTTAAGGAATTTTCACACTGTTTTCCAGAGTGGCTGTGCCAGTATGCATTCCCATCAACAGTGTAACAGGGTTCCTTTTTTTCCACAACCTCTCCAGCATTTATTGTTTGTGAACTTTTAATGATGGCCATTTTGACTGATGTGAGATGATACCTCACTGTGGTTTTGATTTACATTTTTCTAATGAGTGAAGCTGAGAATCTTTCCATGTGTTTATCAGCAATCCATATGTATTTTTTGGAGAAATGTCTGTTTAGGTCTTTCACCCACTTTTTGATTGGGTTGTTCATTTTTCTGGTATTGAGCTTCATGAGCTGATTCCATATTTTGGAGATTAACTCCTTCCAGCTGTTTGATTTGCTATTATTTTCTCCCATTCTTAGGGCAGTCTTTTCACCTTACTTATAGTTTCCTTCGTTGTGCAAAAGTTTTTAAGTTTAATTAGGTCCCATTTGTCTATTTTTGTTCTTATTTCTATTATTCTTGGAGATGTGTCATAGAGGGTCTTGCTGTGATTTATGTCGGAGAGTGTTCTGCCTATATTGTCCTCTAAGAGTTTTATAGTCTCTGGTCTTCTCTGGTCTTACCTTTAGATCTTTAATCCATTTTGAGTTTATTTTTGTGTATGGCATTAGAAAATGTTTTAGTTTCATTCTTATACAATTGGTTGACCAGTTTTCCCAACACCACTTGTTGAAGACTGTCTTTTCTCCATTGTATTTTTTGCCTCTTTTCACAAAGATAAGGTGTCCATAGGTGTGTGGATTTATCTCTGGACTTTCTATTTTGTTCTATTGATGTATATTTCTGTCTTTGTACCAGTACCATACTGTCTTGATGACTGTAGCTTTGTAGTATAATCTGAAGTCTGTAAGACTGATTATTCCATGTCCATTCTTCTTTCTCCTGACTGCTTTAGCTATTCAGTGTCTTTTGTGTTTCCATACAAATTGTGAAATTATTTGTTCTTGTTCTGTGAACAATATCATTGGTAGTTTGATATGGATGCTGATTTTTGATTACAGCTTTGATTTCTGTGCTTTTGATTTCTCTGTTCATATATTCTATTTCTCTATCACACACAGAGTGTTTTCTACTACATTATTTTCCAAGTTAGTGATAGGTTCCCCTGTTTCATCAAATATATTGTTGACTCCTTGTGTATTTATTTCATTTATTTTATTTTTTATTGCTGCTTTTTTATATGTTCTAACTCTATGTTAAAAACTTCTAACTTTTCACTCTGTTAATCCATTCTTCTCCCAAGTCATTTCAGTTTCTATATGTACATTACCTAGGACTCTATCAGGCAGTTTGCTTATCTCCACTTCACTTAATTCTTCTAGGATTTAATCTTGGTCCTTCACTTGGGAGCTATTCCTCTGTTGCCACATTTTGCTTAATTTGCTGTTTTTATTTATATTTATTTGCTACACTGGTTACATTTCCCAATTCTTGAGAAATAATCTTATGCAGTAAATGTTCTATGAGGCACAACAGCTCACTGCCCACCTTTCACCAGGGCTGTATGTTCTCAGGTTGCCTCTATGTTGCCTGCATTGTTCCTTCTGTTTGACTAGCTTACTACTGTGGGTGTGCTCATAGGCAGAAAATTTGTCACTAGTGTATTGAAATGTCATTGATTTTTGTAACTTAATTTCACATCCAGAAATATTAGGGAATTCATTGATTATGTCTAGAAGTTTTCTCTTCAGTCTTCAAGACTTTAAACCCTTGTCATCAACATATGGAGATCATTTTTATTATTTTCCAATCTGATATTTGGTTTTCTAGTAATTTGTTGACAATTTTTATATCTATATTAATCAAGAATATTGTCCTGTAATTTTCTTTACTAAGGGTTCCCTTATTAAGTCTTGGCATCAAAATAATAATAATAATGGTAATAAAACTCTTAAAATGAGTTTGAGAATGTCTCCTCCTTTTCTATCTTTAAGAAGAATTTGAGAAGGATTGGTATAATTCTTGGGGCTTCCCAGGTGACGCTAGTGGTAAAGAACCACCTGCTAATGCAGGAGACATAAGAGATGAGGGTTCAGTCTCTGGGTTGGGAAGGTCCCCTGGAGGAGGGCATGGCAACCCACTCTAGGATACTTGCCTGGAGAACTCCAAGGACAGAGGAGACTGGTGTGCTACAGTCCATAGCATTGCAAAGAGTGAGACATGACTGATGTATCTCAGCATGCATGCACTCATGGTATAATTCTTGTTTAAATGTTTGGTACAATTTACCAGTAAAGCTATCTGGTCTTCAGTTTTACTTCATTAGAAAATGTTTGATTACTGGTATAATCTCATTGCCAGTAATTGGTTTATTCAGATTTTCTATTTCTTCCTGATTCAGTCTTGCATGTTTCTAAAAATTATTCCATTTCTCCTAGGTATCCCACTTCATTGGTATATAACTGTTCATAGTAGTCTTTTATGATACTTTGTATTTCTGTGTTATCATTTGTAATGTTGCTATTCTGAGAAAAGTATTTTATATTGGAGGATAGTTGATTAACAATATTGTGTTAGTTTCTGCTTTAGAGAAAAAGTGTTTCAGTTTTGCGTATACTTGCATTTTTTCTTTTTCAGATTCTGTTCTCATTTAGGCTATTACAGAATACTGAGCAGAGATCCCTATGCTAGACAGTAGGTCTTTTTTGTTTATATTTTAAATATTGAAGTGTATACATGTCAATGCAAAACTCTCATTGTACCCCTCTCCATGACAGTTAAACTTTGGTGACCATAATTTCAGGGCTTCCCAGATGGCACTAGTGGTAAAGAACCCACCTGCCAGTGCATGGGATATAAGAGACACAGGTTCAATCCCTGGGTTAAGAATGTTCCCTGGAGGGGGGCATGGTAACCCACTCCAGTGTTCTTGCCTGGAGAATCCCATGGGCAGAGGAGCCTGAGTGGGTTATAGTCCATAGGGTGGGTCCCAAGGAGTTTGACACGCCTGAAGCAACTTAGGATGTGTGCAACCATAATTTCATTCAAAAGTCTTTGAGTCTGTTTCTGTTTTGTAAATAAGTTCATTTGTATCATATATTTTTACATTCTGATAAATCAGAGTCTTATGTGATATTGCTTACATTATAAGAAATATCATATAATATTTGTATTTTTTAATCTGATATTTCACTTAGTATGATAGTCACTAGGTCCACCTATGTGGCTGCAAATGGCATTATTTCATTATTTTTCATGGCTTGAATAATAATTCATTTTATACAAGTACCACATATACTTTAACTATTTATCTGTCGATGGGCATTTAGTTTGCTTCCATGTCTTGACTAATGTAAATAGTGCCGCAATGAACATTTGGGTGCATGTATCCTCTTGAACCATGGTTTTATCCAGATATATGCCCAGGAGTGGGATTGCTGGATGACATGATAGACTATTTTTAGCTTTCTTAAGGAAGCTCCATACTGTTTTCCATAGTGACTGCAATGATTTTCATTTCCACCAACAGTATAGGCGGGTTCCCTTATCCCCACATCCTTTCTCAGCATTTATTGTTTGTAGACATTTTGATGATGGCTATCTGACTGGAGTGAGACTATATCTCAGTGTAATTTTGATTTTCATTTCTCCAGTAGTCATATGAGCACTTTTCATGGGGTTCTCAAGGCAAGAATACTGAAGCAGTTTGCCATTCTCTTCTCCAGTGGACCATGTTTTGTCATAATTCTTTACCATGACCTGTCCATCTTGGGTGGCCTTACACAGCATGCTCATAGTTTCATTGAGTTAGATAAGGCTGTGGTCCATGTGATCAGTTTGATTAGTTTTCTGTGATTGTGGTTTTCATTTTGTCTTCCCTCTGACGGATAAGGATGAGAGGTTTATGGAAACTTCCTGATGGGAGAGATTGACTGTGGGGGAAACTGGGACTTGTTCTGATGGGCAGAGCCATGCTCAGTAAGCCAATTTTCTGTTGATGGGCAAGATTGTGTTCCCTTCCTGCTGTTTTATCTGAGGCCAAAGTATGGTGGAGGCAATGAAGATAATGGCAACCTCCTTCAAAAGGTCCTTTGCACCTACTGCCACACTAAGTGCCCCCAACCCTGCAGCAGGCCACCACCAACCCATGCCTCTGCCAGAGATTCATGGACACTCACAGGAAAGTCTGAGTCAGTCTCTTGTGAGGTCACTGCTCCTTTCTCCTGGGTCCTGGTGGGCACAAGGTTTTGTTTGTGACATCCAAGAGTCTGTTTCCCCAGTCCTGTGTAAGTTCTGGTGGTTCTGTGGTGGGGTTAATGGTGACCCCTCCCAATAGAGCTTTTGCCATACTGAGGTCTGCTGCAACCAGAGCCCCTGCCCCTGCAGCAGGCCACTGCTGACCCATACCTCCACAGGAGACACTCAAACACCCAAAGGCAGACCTGGCTCAGTCTCTGTGGGGTCTCCTGGTGTGCAAAAGGTTTTGTCTGAGCCCTCTGAGTGTCTTTGCCAGGTATGGAGTTTTATTCTAAATGAAATTTTGCCCCTCCTACCCTTGCTAGAGCTTCTTCTTTGCTGTTGGGCTTGGGGGATCTTTTCTGGTGGGATCTACAGTCAGCAAAAACAGGACTGGGAGCTGACTGTGGCTCCGATCATGAACTCCTTATTGCCAAATTGAGATTTAAATTGAAGAAAGTAGGGAAAACCACTAGATCATTCAGGTATGACTTAAATCAAGTCCCTTATGATTATACAATGGAAGTGAGAAATAGATTTAAGGGACTAGATCTGATAGAGTGCTTGATGAATTATGGACGGAGGTTCATGACATTGTACAGGAGACAGGGATCAAGACCATCCCTATGGAAAACAAATGCAAAAAAGAAAAATGGCTGTCTGGGGAGGGCTTACAAAGAGCTGTGAAAAGAAGAAAGGAAAAAGCAAAGGAGAAAAGGAAAGATATAAGCATCTGAATGCAGAGTTCCAAAGAATATCAAGGAGAGATAAGAAAGCCTTCCTCAGTGATCAATGCAAAGAAATAGAGGAAAACAACAGAATGGGAAAGACTAGAGATCTCTTCAAGAAAATTAGAGATACCAAGGGAATATTTCATGCAAAGATGGGCTCGATGAAGGACAGAAATGGTATGGACCTAAGAGAAGCAGAAGATATTAAGAAGAGATGGCAAGAATACACAGAAGAACTGTACAAAAAAGATCTTCATGACCCAGATAATCACGATGGTGTGATCACTGACCTAGAGCCAGACATTCTGGAATGTGAAGTCAAGTGGGCCTTAGAAAGCATCATTACGAACAAAGCTATTGGAGGTGATGGAATTCCAGTTGAGCTATTCCAAATCCTGAAAGATGATGCTGTGAAACTGCTGCACTCAATATGTCAGCAAATGTGGAAAACTCAGCAGTGGTCACAGGACTGGAAAAGGTCAGTTTTCATTCCAATCCCAAAGAAAGGCAATGACAAAGAATGTTCAAACTACTGCAAAATTGCACCGATCTCACACACTAGTAAAGTAATGCTCAAAATTCTCCAAGCCAGGCTTCAGCAATACATGAACCATGAACTTCCAGATGTTCAAGCTGATTTTAGAAAAGGCAGAGGAACCAGAGATCAAATTTCCAACATCTGCTGGATCATGGAAAAAGCAAGAGAGTTCCAAGAAACCATCTCTTTCTGCTTTATTGACTATGCCAAAGCCTTTAACTTTGTGGATCACAATAAAGTGTGGAAAATTCTTCAAGAGATGGGAATACCAGACCACCTGACATGCCTCTTGAGAAACCTATATGCAGGTCAGAAAGCAACAGTTAGAACTGGACATGGAACAACAGTCTGGTTCCAAATAGGAAAAGGAGTATGTCAAGGCTAGGGTTAGGGTTAGGAGTATGTCAAGGTATTGTCACCCTGCTTATTTAACTTATATGCAGAGTACATCATGAGAAACACTGGGCTGGAAGAAGCACAAGCTGGAATCAAGATTGCCGGGAGAAATCTCAATAGCTTCAGATATGCAGATCACACCACTCTTATGGCAGAAAGTGAAGAGGAACTAAAAAGCCTCTTGATGAAAGTGAAAGAGGAGACTGAAAAAGTTGGCTTAAAACTCAACATTCAGAAAACGAAGATCATAGCATCTTGTCCCATCACTTCATGGGAAATGGATGGGGAAACAGTGGAAACAGTGTCAGAGTTTATTTTTGGGGGCTCCAAAATCACAGCAGATGGTGATTGCAGCCATGAAATTAAAAGACGCTTACTCCTTGGAAGGAAAGTTATGACCAATCTAGATAGCATATTTAAAACAGAGACATTACAAAGGTCCATGTAGTCAAGGCTATGGTTTTTCCAGTGGTCATGTGTGGATGTGAGAGTTGGACTGTGAAGAAAGCTGAGCACTGAAGAATTGATGTTTTTGAACTGTGGTGTTGGAGAAGACTCTTGAGAGTCCCTTGGACTGCAAGGAGATCCAACCAGTCCATCCTAAAGGAGATCAGTCCTGGGTGTTCTTTGGAAGGAATGATGCTAAAGCTGAAACTCCAGTACTTTGGCCACCACATGCGAAGAGTTGACTCATTGGAAAAGACTCTGATCCTGGAGGGTTTGGGGGCAGGAGGAGAAGAGGACGACAGAGGATGAGGTGGCTGGATGGCATCTCCGACTCGATGGATGTGAGTTTGAGTGAACTCCAGAAGTTGGCAATGGACAGGGAGGCCTGGCGTGCTGCAATTCATGGTGTCGCAAAGTGTTGGACACGACTGAGCGACTGAACTGAACTGAACTGAACATTCTACTATTAATGTTGTTCAGCAGCCAGTTGTAATTTTGGAGTTCTCACGGGAGAAGATGAGCACATGTCCTTCTACTCTGTCACCTTGTAGTCATGAAATTAAAAGACACTTGCACCTTACAAGAAAAGCTATGACCAATATAGAGAGCATGTTAAAAAGCAGAGACATTACTTTGCCAATGAAGGTCTGTCTAGTCAAAGCTATGGTTTTTGCACTCATCATGTATGGATGTGAGAGTTGGACCATAAAGAAAGCTGAGCGCCAAAGAATTGATGCTTTTTAACTGTGGTGTTGGGGAAGACTCTTGAGAGTCCCTTGGAGTGCAAGGGAATCCAACCAGTTCATCCTAAAGGAAATCATTGCTGAATATTCATTGGAAGAACTGTTGCTGAAGGTGAAGCTCCAATACTTTGGCCACCTGATGGGAAGAACTGACTCATTTGAAAAGACCTTGATGCTGGGAAAGATTGAAGTTGGGAGGAGAAGGGGATGACAGAGGATGAGATAGTTGTATGGCATGACTGACTCGATGGACATGAGTTTGAGCAAGCTCTGGGAGTTGGTGAGGGACAAGGAAGCCTGGCATGATGAAGTCTATGGGGTTGCAAAGAGTCATATATGACTGAGCGACTGAACTAACCTGAACTGAGCACATTTCTTGTGTGTGTGTGTGTTTTGCATCTGTATGTCTTCTGTGAATAAATGTCTATTTAGATCATTTGCCCATTTATTTTTATTTTTTTACATATTAATCACACGTATAGTTTATAAATTTTGAAGAATTATCTCTTGTCAGTCGTCATTTGCAAATATTTTCTCCCATTCTGTGGATCATCTTTTCATTTTCTTCATGGTTTCCCTTGCTGTGCAAAAGCTTTTGAGTTAAGTAGCTCCTACTTATTTATTTTTGTTTTTATTTTCTGCACTCTAGGAGACAGACTGCAAAAGATATTGTTGTGACTTGTGTCCGTGTGTGTTCTACCTAAGTTTTTCCCTAAAAGTTTTATAGTATTCAGTCTTATATTTAGGTATTTAATCCACTTTGATTTTATTCTTATGAATGGTTTTTTTAAATGTGCTAATTTAACTTTTTAAACGTAGCTGTCCAGTTTTCCCAGCACAACATGTTGAAGAGACCATCTGTACTCCATAGTAGAGTCTTGCATCCTTTGTCAGACATTACTTGGCCATAGGTGCATGTGTTTATCTCTGTATTTGTGATCACTTTCCATTGATCTATATTTCTTTTTTTTTTTTGCCTGTACCATACTACTTTGATGTTGCTAGCTTTGTAGTATAGTCTGAAGTCAGGGAGCCTGATTTCTCTAGCTCCATTTTTCTTTCTCAATATTTATTTGACTATTCAAGATCTCTTGTGTTTCCATACATGCTTATACTTTAAAGATTTTTGGTTCTTTTTTTGTTCCGTCACTAAATCATGTCCAATTCGTTATGACTTCATGGGCTGCAATGCAACAAGCTCCACTGTCCTTCACTATCTGCCAGAGTTTGCTCAATTTTGTGTTCATTGAGTCAATGTTGCTATCTAGTCACCTCATCCTCTGCCACTCCTTTCTCCTTTTGCCTTTGATCTTTCCCATAATTAGGGTCTTTTCTAATGAATTGGCTCTTCACATCAAGTGGCCAAATTATTGGAGCTTTAGCTTCCTCATCAGTCCTTCCAATGACTATTCAGGGATGATTTCCTTTAGAATTTACTGGCTTGATGTCTTTGCTGTCCAAGAGACTCTCAGGGGTCTTTTCCAGCACCACAATTCAAGGTATAAATTCTTTGGTGTTCAGCCTTTTTTATGGTCCAACTCACATCTATACATGACTACTGGAAAAACCATAGCTTTGACTGTATGGATCTTTGATTGCAAAGTTATTTCTCTGCTTTTTAATTTACTGTCTAGGTTTGTCATAGCTTTTCTTAGAAGGAGTAAGCATTTTTTAATTTCAAAGTTGCAATCACCATCTGCAGTGACTTTGGAGTCCAAGAAAATAAAATCTATCACTGCTTCCACTTTTTCCCCTTTTATTTGTCCTGAAGTGATGGGACTGAATGTCATGATCTTAGTTTTTGTAATGTTGAGTTTTAATGTTAATTTTTATATTCTCCTTTTTCACCCTCATCAAGAGGTTCCTTAGTTTCTCCTCACCATTTGTTATTAGAGTGGTATCATCTGAAGTCATGGAGATTGAATTTTCCAACTCCTAGGTTGTTGGTATTTCTGAGGTTGTTGATATTTCTCCTGGCAATCTTGATTCCAGCTTGTGATTCGTTCAGCCCAGCATTTCACATGATATGTTCTGCATATAAGTTAAAAAAGGATGGTAACATACAGCCTTGTCATACTCCTTTCCTAATTTTGAACCAGTCAGTTGTTCCGTGTCCAATTCTAACTGTTGCTTCTTGACACACATCCAACATTCTCAAGAAACAAGTAAGGTGGTCTGGTATTCCCATCTATTTGAGAATTTTCCACAATTTGTTGTGATCCACACAGTCTAAGGCTTTAGCATAGTTAATGAAACATATGTAGATTTTTTTTCTGAAGTTCCATTGCTTTCTCTATGATCCATTAAATGTTAGATATTTGCTCTTTGTTTCCTCTGCCTTTTCTAAACCGAGCTTGTACATCTGGAAGTTCTTGGTTCATATATTGCTGAAGCCAGCTTGAAGGATGTTGAGCATAACCTTACCAGCATGTGAAATTAGTGCAACTGTCTTGTAGTTTGGACATTCCTTTTTTGTTCCAGTTATGTGAAAAAATGCCTTTGGTAATTTGGTAGGGATTATATTGACTCTGTAGATTGTTTTCTGTGGTATACTCATTTGGACAATATTGGTTCTTCTATCAAGAATATGCTTGCGTGCTAACTCACTTCAGTCGTGTCTGACTCTTTATGACCCAGTGGACTGTAGCCTGCCAGGCTCCTCTGTTTATCAGGGTTTTCCAGGTAAGTATACTGGAGCAGGTTGTCATGCCCTCTTCCAAGGGATTTTTCAGACCCAAGGATCGAACCCATGTCACCTGTGGTTTCCTCGTTGAAGGTGAATTCTTTACCACTGAGCCACCATGGAAGCCCAAGAATATGGTACCTCTCTCCAATTTTTGTGTCATATTTTATTTTTTTAAATCAGCATCTTATAACTTTCAGAGTACAGGTTTTTTCTGTCTCCTAAGGTAGGTTTATTTCTAGTTATTTTATTCTTTTTGAGGCTATGTAAAATGGAATTGTTTTTTAAATTTTTCTTTCTCATTTTTCATTGGTAGTGTATAGAAATACAAAAGATTTCTCTATTTTTTGTATCCTGTAGCTTTGCCCCATTCGTTGATGAGTTCTAGCAGTTTTCTGGTAGGATCTTTATGATTTTCCATGTATAATATTATGACATCCATGAACAGTGACAGTTACCCTTCTTCTTTTCCAATTTAGATTATTTTATTTCTTTTTCTTCTCTGATTGTTGAGGTTAGGACTTCCAACATTATGTTGAATAAAAGTGGTGAGATTGGATATTCTTGTCTTGTTCCTAATTTTAGAGTAAATGCTTTTAGCTTTTCACCCTTGAGCATGATGTTAGCTGTAGGTAATTATTATTATGTTTAGGTATTTGCCCTCTATGCCCACTTTCAGGAGGGTCTATTTTTTTTTTTATCATAAATCTGTGTTGAATTTTGTCAGAAGCTTTTTCTTCATCTATTGAGATGTTCATATGATTTTTATTCTTCAATTTGTTGATGTGGTATATCAAATTGATTGGTTTGCAAATACTGAAAAATCTTTGCATCCCTGGAATAAATCCCTCTTGATTATGGTGTATGATCCTTTGAATGTATTATTGGATTTGTCTTGTAATATTTTATTGAGGATTTTTGCATCTATGCTCATGAGTAATATCTGCCTGTAAATTTTCTTTTTTTTATTATCATTGTTCACTTGCAATCCTCACAAGGTCAGAGTAATGACTCCCCCAGAGCAACCCACAATGATGGGGGGATTCTTGTTGTCCCATTCATGTTCTCTTTTCTCCTTTGAGTAATCTGTGATTTAGGGGAGAACTCTCCATGTTGTCTCTGCTCACCTAGTGGATGGGGAAAGTAGTCACTTTGTAACTGCTTCTCTTAGCCCTTCTAAAGTAGTCTGTCTCAGTCTTTGTGGTCCTTTAGCCTCATGTTCATATTCTAGGATTCATTTATTGGTGTCTTTTTCTAGAAAGTGTGTTAGTTCTTCTTGTGAAGGAGAATAAAGTCAGAAACAACCTATGCTGCCATCTTGGTGATGCCACTCCCTTGTCTATTTTTTTAAGTTGTTTAAAGTGGGAGGGTTCAATCTCCTCTGGGGAACGGAATGGCTATCCTCTCCAGTATTCTTTCCTGGGGAATTCCATGGACAGAGAAGCCTGGTGGGCTACAGTCCATGGGGTTGCAAGAGTCAGACATAACTGGGTGACTAACACTCACATTTGGAGAAGGCAATGGCAACCCACTCCAGTCCTCTTGCCTGGAAAATCCCATGGATGGAGGAGCCTGGTAGCCTGCAGTCCACGGGGTCGCTAAGAGTTGGATACGACTGGGTGAATTCACTTTCACTTTTCACTTGCATGCATTGGAGGAGGAAATGGCAACCCACTCCAGTGTTCTTGCCTGGAGAATCCCAGGGATGGTGGGGCCTGGTGGGCTGCCGTCTATGGGGTTGCACAGAGTTGGAAACGACTGAAGCGACTTAGCAGCAGCAGCAACACTCACATTCTTGAGAAACCTATATGCAGATCAGGAAGCAACAGTTAGAACTGGACATGGAACAACAGACTGGTTCCAAATAGGAAAAGGAGTACGTCAAGGCTGTATATTGTCACCCTGCTTATTTAACTTATATGCAGAGTATATCATGAGAAATGCTGGGCTGGAAGAAGCACAAGCTGGAATCAAGATTGCTGGGAGAAATATCAGTAACCTCAGATATGCAGATGACATCACCCTTATAGCTGAAGGTTAAGGGGAACTAAAAAACCTCTTGATGAAAGTGAAAGTGGAGAGTGAAAAAGTTGGCTTAAAGCTCAATATTTAGAAATGAAGATCATGGCATCCAGTCCCATCAGTTCATGGGAAATAGATGGGGAAACAGTGGAAACAGTGTCAGACTTTATTTTGGGGGGCTCCAAAATCACTGCAGATGGTGACTGCAGCCATGAAATTAAAAGACGCTTACTCCTTGGAAGGAAAGTTATGACCAACCTAGATAGCATATTCAAAAGCAGAGACATTACTTTGCTAACAAAGGTCAGTCTAGTCAAGGCTATGGTTTTTCCAGTGGTCATGTATGGATGTGAGAGTTGGACTGTGAAGAAGGCTGAGTACTGAAGAATTGATGCTTTTGAACTGTGTTGGAGAAGACTCTTGAGAGTCCCTTGCACTGCAAGGAGATCCAACCAGTCCATTCTGAAGGAGATCAACCCTGGGATTTCTTTGGAAGGAATGATGCTGAAGCTGAAACTTCAGTACTTTGGCCACCTTATGCAAAGAGTTGACTCGTTGGAAAAGACTCTGATGCTGGGAGGGATTGGGGGCAGGAGGAGAAGGCGACGACAGAGGATGAGATGGCTGGATGGCATCACTGACTCGACGTACGTGAGTCTGGGTGAACTCCGGGAGTTGGTGATGGACAGGGAGGCCTGGCGTGCTGCAATTCACGGGGTCACAAAGAGTCGGACATGGCTGAGCGACTTAACTGAACTGAACTGAACACTCCCATTCAAGGTGGGAGGGAAACTCACTCTTGCTACTTTATTATGATGAAGTAGAAACCCATGTTAAATATTTGAGCTACTAATTCCATTTCTAAAAGATATCCAAAAAATATACATAAAAATTTGAAAGTACTTTCACAAATATGGTTGTCTATTGTTATGAAATACAAGGGGAATGTAGAAGTAAATAAGGAACATCCACATAATGGACTACCAAATAAATGCAAAAGAAGTGAGGAAAACATCTGTTTTTTGCTGAAACTATCTTTGGGGTATATTGTTAAGGGAAAATAAGTGAGATTAGAGTTTAGTTTTATGCTGCCTTCTGTAAATACAGGGGATATAAATATCAGTTCATGTTTTCAATATGTAACAATTAAAGAGTAAACAAAAAGCTAATACAAGTATTTTTCTGTGGGAGAGAGACAATAGTGTGCAATATAGAGGGGTAGAAATGAGATTTTGGAATGTACTATGTTACATCAATTTTATTTTGCAAGAATACAAAATTTTTACATAATTAAAAATAAAATGTAAAGAGCAATCCTTAAAAATTAAATGTGGCAAATAATCTTAACTGCATATAATATATATCTACTACACAGTAATCTCTTCTCACTTCTCCATCATCTTAGTCACACCCTGACAGATCTGCTATGTCACTTAACTATAATGACATCTTTACAAATAAAACAAACAAAAAATCTTTATAATAACTGTGGCACAACCACACAGAGAAAACAATTGCTTCAATTGACTGTAGTTTAAAAAATTTTATTGATGACCTAAATAAATATGTCCAGCAACAAGATCTATAAACACAATGTTATTTAAATAATTTTAATTGTATTTTCCGATGAATATTGTATTTGATCATCTGTCTATTTTGTTTATTGGGAATTTGAATATCTTCTTTTATGAAGTGCATATTCAAGTATTTTGCACATATTTATTGTAGGAATTTCATTTTTTTCTTACAGATTTGTAGGAGCTCTCTATGCAGTCTAGATCCAATCCTTTTTCATTACTAGAATAGAACGTATCTTCTTGCTGCCTATGGCTTACTCTTCCACTCATTTTATGTAGCATATGATGGAAAAAATTATTAATCTTAATTTAGTCAATTTGCCAAGTTTTGAAACTTACTGCCAGCAATAGTTTTTGCTGTTAAAGAAATCTTTGCTTACTTCACATCATGATATTTCATATTTTCTCCTAAACATTATAGCCTTACCTTTCATATATAGGTCTGTGTGTGAGTGTGCACTCAGTCCTGTGTGACTTTTTGCGACCCCATGGACTGTAGCCCACCAGGTTCCTTTGTCCATGGAATTTTCCAGGCAAGAATACTAGAGCAGGTTTCCATTTTCTGCTCCGGGAAATTTTTCTCAACCCAAGGATTGAACCCATGTCTCTTTCATCTCCTGCATTGGCAGGTGGGTTCTTTACCAACTGATCCTCTGGGAACAGTCCATATGAAATTTATTTTATATATATCTACATTTTAAAATCAATTTATTTTTATATAAACTTCTAGCAAACACAAGTCTAGGACCAGGTGGCTTTACAGTGGATTTCTACCAGATATACAGAAAACTAATACCTATCCTTCTGAAGCTATTACAAAAAACTTAACAGGAGGAATATACCAAATCAATTCTACAAGGCATTATCCTGACACAAAACCAACAATACTGTAGAAAAAGAAAATTAGAAGCCAATATCTCTGATAAAAACAGATGCAAATATTTTCATGAAAGTGCTAGGGAACCAAATCCAACAATATATAAAAAGGATCAAACCCTTTGATCAAATTGGATTGATTCCAGGGTTACAAAAATAGTGTGACATTTTAAAAGCAAATCAACAAGTGTGATGTACTACATTAACAAAAGGTAGAATAAAAATCACATTATCATCTAAAAACACACAGTAAAAGCACTGGAAAAAATTTAACATCCATTTATGATAAAAAATCCTCATTGAAGCAGGCAGAGAGGAAACATCTCAACATCATAAAAGCCATTTATGACAAACCCACAGCCAACATCATATTCAACAATGAAAAGATGCAAGACTTCCCACTAGATTCAAGAACAAGAAAAAAACACCCACTCTAAACACTTTTATTTGCTAGGGAAATTAAAATGGAGGTAGTCTTGTTTAGATTTCAGAAGCAGGATAGCAGGCCTCAGACCTTTCTTCTGACCTGCCTGTACATTGCACGGATTCCATGCCGCTTGTAAGCACAGCAAGGCAAGGAGTACTTTAAATAAGAAGAGGAATGTGTCTTGGAGTTCTTGAGCCCCTAGAGGTCTGGTCCACCACTCAGGGCTTAATAAAATCCTATGACTCACAAGATACAGCAAACAGCATTTTAACAAGATTAAAATAAAACCATAGCTGCATCTTTGCCTGAAAACTGATAATGGTATCAGTTTGTGACCTGTAATTATAAGTGGGAACCCCTGAAACTGCAATTTTGAAGTTTCACCTGTGGAGTAGACACATTGACTGGGACGTTTTCCCAGTTGGGACTCCAGATTGCTGTTAATCTGGATGTTGATTGGCCTAATTTGGTGATATATGTACTGTTACTCTTTCCTAATGTTTCTATTCCTCTTCCTTTAATGATCATATATTGAAATTAAGTCAATGAATCCTCTATTAAATATTGAAATTGTTTATTGTGTATAACGATATTTGTAAGATATTACCATTTCTTTTGATAATGATTTATTTATTTATTTTTTGGCTGCACCAGGCTCCTCTCCAGTGGCAGTGTGGACTGTTCCCGGCCAGTCTCCACCTCCACCACTGCCACTGCCTTGACCCAGGAAGCCAGGAGTGCTTTGAACAGTGGGCCACATTGATGCTCCCCCTTGTCAGGATGTGGAGCCAAGCTCCTAGGCTGGGGTTGTGGAAAGGGCATGGTGGCCAGCTGACTGGGCCTTCCCAGGTGGTGCAAGGAGAGGCCAGACTGCCCCACCTCCACCAGACTGCATCAACCTGCCCAGGTTCTGTTAATGATTTTTTTGAATGTGAAACAAAAGTAAAACTCTTGCAAACACTATTTAAAATAGCATTGGAAGTAATAGCCACAGCAGTCAGACAAGAGAAAAAATAAAATGAATCCAAATTGGAAGACAAAACTGTAACTATTAGGAGATGACATAATACTTTGTACAGAGAACCCTAAAGCCTGCACTCAAAAATTGTTAGAACTCATAAATTAATTTAGCAGAATTGAAAGATGCAAGATTGATAAACAGAAATCTCTTGCATTTCTATACATTAATAATAAAATATTAGAAGTAGAAAATTTAAAAATCCAGCTTAAAATCACATAAGAAAGAATGAAGCAACAACAACAAAAACAACAAAAAGAGTTCCCTAAGGAGATGAAAGTCCTATACTCTGAACAGTATAGAAAATTGATGAAGGAATTTGAAGATTCTATAATGAAATGGAAAGACATCCAATGTTCTTGGAATGGAAAGATTCATGTTTTTAAAATGTTCATACAAGCCAAAGCAATCTACTGATTTAATGGAATCCCTATCAAAATATCCATGACATTTTTCACAGAAGTGTAACAAATAATCCTAAAATTCAGATGGAACTACAAAAGACACAGAATTGCAAAATGAACTTGAGAAAAGGGGAGAAAGTTGGATTTATAACCCTCCTGGACTGAAGAATATAAAACAAATCTCTAGTAATCAAAATAGCATGGTACTGACACAAAAGAAAATGTATAGATCAATTGAACAGAATACAGAGCCCAGAAGTACCCATGCACCAGTGGTCAACTAATTCATGACAAAGTAGGCAAGAATATAAAATGGAAAAAAGAGTGTCTCTTCAACATGTCGTGCTAAAAAAACCTAGACATCGGGATGAGGGAGACAGCAAGCTGAGCTCCAGAGGCTACTGCTACCGTTGCTGCCACAGAGAGAAAGAGCCAAGGAGCACTGAGACCCAGCGCCTGTGCACTGGCTGCAGCCAAGACCTCTGCCCTAACCTGGGCCAGCAGCAGCCACGGCCACCCCTCCTCTCCCTCCCTCACCTTCCCAGTGACTGAGCCAGAGCCTTTGGCTGGGGGCAGGGAAGTCGGCTGCTCCAAGGTGAGAGGACGCTGATGAGGGGCCAGAGCTTTTGTTTGTCCCGGGGCATGGGGTGAGGGACTCCCAAGTTGGATGGAGGGGGTCCCAGCCACAATGATACATGCGAGAGCTGGGAGTGGGGGCAGCACCAAGTGGAGCCAGCACTCCTCACCTCACAGCAGCTCAGCTCACTGTCTCCCTCACCCCGATGTCCAGGTTGTTGTTGTTGTTGTTGTTGTTTTAACACCACATGTGGAAGAGACACTCTTTTTCCATTATATATTCTTGCCTACTTTGTCATGGATTAGTTGACCACTGGTGCGTGGGTACTTGTGGGCTCCGTATTCTGTTCAATTGATCTATACATTTGCTTTTGTGTCAGTACCATGCTATTTTGATTACTAGAGATTTGTTTTATATTCTGCAATCCAGGAGGGTTATAACTCCAACTTTCTCCCCTTTTCTCAAGTTCATTTTGCAATTCTGTGTCTTTTGTGTTTCATCTGA
The DNA here is from genome assembly GCF_029378745.1 of Bos indicus. Classification (NCBI taxonomy): domain Eukaryota; kingdom Metazoa; phylum Chordata; class Mammalia; order Artiodactyla; family Bovidae; genus Bos; species Bos indicus. The sequence continues at coordinate 74,705,948 of NC_091789.1, forward strand.
ATTTTAGGATTATTTGTTATACTTCTGTGAAAAATGTCATGGATATTTTGATAGGGATTCCATTAAATCAGTAGATTATATGGGTAGTATGAACATTTAAAAAAATATGAATCCTTCCATTCCAAGAACTTTGGATGTCTTTCTGTTTCATTATAGAATCTTCAAATTCTTTCATCAATTTTCTATACTGTTCAGAGTATAGGTCTTTCACCTCCTTGCTGCTGGTGCTGCTGCTAAGTTGCTTCAGTCGTGTCCAATTCTGTTTCACCCCATAAATGGCAGCCGACCAGGCCCCACCACCCTTGGATTCTCCAGGCAAGAACACCGGGGTGGGTTGCCATTTCCTTCTCCAATGCATGAAAGTGAAAGGTGAAAGTGAAATCCCTCAGTCGTGTCCGACTCTTACTGACCCCATGGACTGTAGCCCACCAGGCTCCTCCATCCATGGGATTTTCCAGGCAAGACTACTGGAGTGAGGTGCCATTGCCTTTTCCTTTCACCTCCTTCAGTTCAGTTCAGTTCAGTCACTCAGTCGTGTCTGACTCTTTGTGAATCCATGAATCGCAGCACACCAGGCCTCCCTGTCCATCACCAACTACCGGAGTTCACCCAGACTCCCATTCATCGAGTCAGTGATGCCATCCAGCCATCTCATCCTCTGTCGTCCTCTTCTCCTCCTGCCCCCAATCCCTCCCAGCATCAGAGTCTTTTCCAATGAGTCAACTCTTCGCATGAGGTGGCCAAAGTACTGGAGTTTCAGCTTTAGCATCATTCCTTCCAAAGAAATCCCAGGGCTGATCTCCTTCAGAATGGACTGGTTGGATCTCCTTGCAGTGCAAGGGACTCTCAAGAGTCTTCTCCAATACCACAGTTCAAAAGCATTAATTCTTTGGTGCTCAGCCTTCTTCACAGTCCAACTCTCGCATCCATACATGACTACTGGAAAAACCATAGCCTTGACTAGACAAACTTTTATTGGCAAAGTAATGTCTCTGCTTTTGAATATGCTATCTAGGTTGATCATAACTTTCCTTCCAAGGAGTAAGCGTCTTTTAATTTCATGGCTGCAGTCACCATCTACAGTGATTTTGGAGCCCCCCAAAATAAAGTCTGACACTGTTTCCACTGTTTCCCCATCTATTTCCCATGAAGTGATGGGACCGGATGCCATGATCTTGGTTTTCTGAATGTTGAGCTTTAAGTCAACTTTTTCACTCTCCTCTTTCACTTTCATCAAGAGGCTTTGTAGTTCCTCTTCACTTTCTGCCATAAGGGTGGTGTCATCTGCATATCTGAGGTTATTGATATTTCTCCTGGCAATCTTGATTCCAGCTTGTGTTTCTTCCAGTCCAGAGTTTCTCATGATGTAGTCTGCATACAGGTTAAATAAGCAGGGTGACAATATACAGCCTTGACGTACTCCTTTTCCTATTTGGAACCAGTCTGTTGTTCCATGTCCAGTTCTAACTGTTGCTTCCTGACCTGCATCTGATCCCTTGGGGGTCTTCTTTGTTGGCCAGTTGCCGGACTCCTGATGTCTTGGCTTGGCTCAGGGAGGAGTTCTTAGAGCTCCCTCCCTGCCCCAGGCCTAAGGGCTGTGGTGCTGGGGCAGGTGTGTGGGGGCGGGGACCACAGCCTCCACCCAGAAGAAACTATAAAACAAAAATCTGGAGCCTTCCAAACGTGACTGTTGGGGAGACTGGCCTGGGACAGGCAGAAGACCCAGCTTGAAGAGACCCAGGAAGAGGAGAAGAGGAGGAAGCAGGGCCCCAGCTGCCTTTGTGGAAGAAACCTGGGTGGCCCGGCTTGGTGATCCCAGCCCCGGTTCTTGCTCAGTAATGCATTGGAGCTGCTGTGGATGCTCCCTTGGTCCCGAGGAGGACAGGAAGCACCCTACTTTCTCAGCACCACCGGTTCTTCTCTAAAGTGGAGTCTCAACCATCAGTGAGATTTATAAAAGGCTGTCAAATATTTGGAATACTTCCTTAAAATAAATTGCCAGAAGTGGGTCAGAGGAATGTAAAAACCTTTGCATCTTCTGATAGTCTAGCCAAGGTCCAAGAAGTAGCAAGCTGGCTTTTGGAAATGAATCAGAAACTGCTCTCTGTGGGCAGCAAAAGACAACAAACTGGAGGCTCTCTGAGAGGTAACACTTCCTCAAGCCAGGCAGATGAGGAGCAGATGAATCATGTGGTGGAAGAGGAACAGCAGCAGCAGCAGCAGCAGCTCAGACACCAAGAGGCAGAGCACACTGTGAGAAATGGTGAAGTCGTTGAAGCAGAACCTAGACCTGGACACCAAAATTATTCCCAGCAAGGACAGTTGGAAGGAAACAACAACTGGTTTATTTTGGTAGATGAGTACTCCTCCGGAAACCAGGAAGAACAGGAGGAAGAGGAAGAAAATGCTGGTGAACAATATGAGGAGGATGAGGAAGAAGAAGAAATGGACCAGGAGACTGATGATTTGTATCAGTCTGATGACAGCAGCAGGGAAGATGAACATACACATAGTAACAGTGTCACAAACTCTAATAGTATTGTGGACCTGCCTATTCACCAACTCTCCTCCCGGTTCTATACAAAGACAACAAAAATGAAAAGAAAGTTGGACCATGGTTCTGAGATCTGCCGTTTTTCTTTGGGAAAGCAACCATGCAAAGTCTCAGAATACACAAGTACCACTGGGCTTGTACCATGTTCAGGAACACCAACAACTTTTGGAGACCTGAGAGCAGCCAATGGTCAAGGGCAACAACTACATGGGATTACTTCTTTGCAACCACCTCTAGGCCTCCAGGAATGGTTGAAAATGTTTCAGAGCTGGAGTGGACCAGATAAATTTCTTGCTTTAGATGAACTTATTGATAGCGGTGAACATCATATGTAAGACATATGAGGCAAGTGATAGAATCCCAGTTTCAATAAGACTTCATTTCCTTGCTCCCTAAAGAGCTGACATTGTATGTGCTTTAATTCCTGGAACCTAAAGACCTGCTACAAGCAGCTCAGACTTGTCTTTACTGGAGAATATTGGCTGAAGACAACCTTCTCTGGAGAGAAAAATGCAAAGAAAAGGGTATTGGTGAACAGTTGTACATCAAGAGAAGAAAATTAATAAAATCAGATTTCATTCATAGTCCATGGAAAAGTGCATACATCAGACAGTGCAGAATTGATACTAACTGGAGGCGAGGAGAACTCAAGTCTCCTAAGGTGCTGAAAGGACATGATGATCACATGATCACATGCTTATGGTTTTGTGGTAACTAAATAGTTAGTGGTTCTGATGACAACAATTTAAAAGTTTGGTCAGTAGTCACAGGCAAATGTCTGAGGATATTAGTGGGACACACAGGTGGAGTATGGCCATCACATATGAAAGACAATATCATCATTAGTGGATCTACAGATTGGACTCTCAAAGTTTGGAATGCAGACATGGGAGAATGTATACACACCTTATATGATCATACTTCCACTGTGTGTTCTATACATCTCCATGATAAAAAAGAGTTGTTAGTGGTTCTCGAGGTGCCACCCTTAGGGTTGGGATATTGAGACAGGCCAGTGTTTACATGTGTTGATGGGTCATGAAGCAGCAGTCTGCTGTGTTCAATATGATGGCAGGAGGGTTTTTAGTGGAGCATATGATTTCATGGTGAAGGTGTGGGACCCAGAGACATCACTTTGCCAACAAAGGTCCATCTAGTCAAGGCTATGGTTTTTCCAGTAGTCATGTATGGATGTGAGACTTAGACTATAAAGAAAGCTGAGCACTGAAGGATTGATGCTTTTGAACTGTGGTGTTAGAGAAGACTCTTGAGAGTCCCTTGGACTGCAAGGAGATCCAACCAGTCCATCCTAAAGGAAATCCATCCTGAATATTTATTGGAAGGACTGATGCTGAAGCTGAAACTCCAATACTTTGGCCACCTGATGGGAAGAACTGACTCATTTGAAAAGACCCTGATGCTGGGAAAGATTGAAGGTGGGAAGAGAAGGGAATGACAGAGGATGAGATGGTTGGATGGCATCACCAACTCAATGGACATCAGTTTGAGTAAACTCCAGGAGTTGGTGATGGACAGGTGCCGGGGACCAGCCTCGGTTGATCCAGGGTATTCGAAGGAGAGACGGCATAGGCGAAGATCAGGAAACAATTGCTTAATTAAATGTTAATTAAGGATATAAAGAGTAATAGAATGAGGATAGCTCAGTGAGGAAATTCAGTGGAGAAAAGAGGCTGAAAAATTCAGCCAGAAGGTAAGAGAAAGAACGACATGGTGAGACCAAGTTTTGGTGAACAAGGCCCGCACTTTATTTTCCAAAGTAGTTTTTATACCTTAAGTTATGCATAGAGGATAATGGGGGAAGGGGTAGAGTCAGGCAGCAAGCCAGGCTTTCTTCCTGCAAACTTACCATATGCAAAAGCTTAGGTGATTTGCATCATCTTCTGGTCCAGAGGCCTGTTAACATTTTAAGACCTTTTCTTCAGAAAACTTATTTTTCTCTAAAGGTGATTGGTCAGGAGCCACCCTCCAAAAGCATTAGATAAAGTTGCATTCCTACAGAGCAAAGGTATGGTGGGCTATAACAAGAAAAAGAATTAACTCAAGGGTCCCAGGTTACAAACATTAAAGCTACTACTTACACCAATTATATTAATCGATACACTGCCAGGGACACAGCAGGTAAGGGATATGGAAACTTAGCAGCAAACATTGGCCCAACAAGTGAAAATCCCTTCACCAATACAATTTCTAATCAATCTTTTAACTACTCAAAAGAATCTGTGTTTACACAGTTTAGAACATCTCCTGCCTCTCACAGTTGGGAGGCTCTGAACAATCACATGTGGCCGGAAAAACCTATTCAGGCAGGCTAGAGGATTTCCAAAGGAGTTTGTAGGTTAAACACTGTCACACCCAGGAATTATTAACTGGACCTGTAAGCTAACTCTTTTTTCAGAGAGGTAGTGGGGGACAGCCCCCCGTAAAGTCAGAGGTGTAGGTGAAAGCTCAAAGCAGAAAGTAGGAAGACTCTGGTTTTGGGGGTATATGCTCGAGAATTTCCAGGGGGACTCCTGAAGCTCGATCCCGCCTTTGCGTATGCCGAGCCTCCTTCCTCATGACCTTTGTCATGGGCGGAGTTCCTCACACTGGCTACCAGCAGTGATAGAATGCCAGTTGAGCTATTCCAGATCCTGAAAGATGATGCTGTGGAAAGTGCTGCACTCAATATGCAATATGCACTCAATATGCAATATGCTGGCTCCCGGCAGACAGGGAGACCTGGCATGCTGCAGTTCATGGGGTTGCAAAGAGTTGGACATGACTGAGCGACTGAACTGACCTGGTTTCTAGGAATATCTCTGGACCTGTTGTGGGCAGTGTGAGATCAGCTCAGATTCAGATTTGGCCTTACTCCAATTTGTACTTGCTTCCAGAGTCAATAATTGCCCCATAGTCCACAGTCTTAGGCTAATCGTGGGGATTTAATCTGCTGCACCTGTGGCTGCTGGAGTTCACTCCCTTCTTCTTCTTTGGTCACACAACCCCAGGTATTCTGCTTTGGTTTTGTGCCTGCCTCTGCTTGTAGGGTACCTTCTCGTTTCTCTTCACTGCCCAGACAAGGGATGAGGCTTATTAGAGCTAATTTGCTCAGTCAAGTGGGGGAAGGTGGTATGACAGCCACAATTAGGATGTAGTAGGGACTGCATGTGGCATTAGATACATGCCAGATTTTTTTACAGTCTGAAGGAGGTTGTGCACTTCCCTCAAGGAACTGGCCTAGAATCATGGGTCCCTAGGTTGATCCAAGCTGATAAGGCTCCTAGCAAGGTATAAGCCCTGTGCCCATTAACAACTTGGTGGCAGCTGTCACCTCTGGGATCAGGACTACTTAGTTTCAGCATTTTGCCCACTGCCTCAGGCACTCTCCCTGGGTTTGGCAATGACTACTGGCTTATGCTTACCCATCTGAGATAGTAAACTGCAGTTGAATCTAGGCCCACCACTGGTGCTCCTGCCGGCTTTGTTGGCCACCACTGGGGACACAGCTGCTCTTTGCAAGCATGTGGCATTAGAATGTACCAGCAGCAATGATCTCTTGCCTCTCTGGGAAGTCCAGGCTTTTCTCTGGATTCCTTCAGCTGTGTCGTACTAGCCCCCTCAGAGTATCTTCATCGGAGTCAACTGCAGTCCTCTCCTTAAGCCCAACTCCCAAAGCCTGAGCCTGATCACCCAGCCCCCATTCACTGCTGTAGGCATGAGCATGTAAGCCTTTTCTTGACTGGGAAGTGCTGTTCATTGTGAATTCTTTCTGCTTTGCCTTCTGAGCACCTGTTGCTGTGTTCCCCACTGAAATTCCCAAGTTCCTTCCTATCCCCACCCATGTGGGGGTCTGTGAGTGTGTGGAAACTTTTCAGGACTCCCTTCTGGGAGCACAGTTCTCTGTCCTAAAATCTTTTACCTCTCTCTTTTTTAAATCTTCATCTTTTGCCCTTCCTCATTCTAAGGAGATTGGCTTGTCTTTTTGAAGTCTGGGTTCTTCTGCCTTGTTCAGAAGGTGTTCTGTAGCTGTTGCATATGCAGATGAAGTTTTGATGTATTTGTGGAGAGGGAGATGATCTCCCTATCTTATTCCTCCACCATCTTGGAAGCCCCCTCTAGATGTATTCTTCATGTATTTGTCTGTAGACTTTTTAATGATGGCCATTATGACTGGTATGAGGTGATGTTCATTGTAGTTTTGATTTGCAATTCTCTAATAATTAGCAATATTGAACATTTTTCATGTGTCTATATATTTTCTTTGGGAGAAGAAATGTTTATACCTTCTCCTTTAAAGTTCCCCTAAGAAGGGGAAGCACAGACAAACTTTGGAGGAGTGAATATGGATGGAGAAGTGGCTCCTTGTATTGATAGTTATAGGAGTTTGCTGCTCAGGTCTCACTTGGAGATCCTGTTGTGAGCAGTGTACTCACCTGACAGTTTCTAGCTGTTGCAAATTTGAAATCCACCAGTGTGAAATCTATGTCCACACTCTCACTAGACTGCTCCCAGCCAGTAATTGAGCACCATGGAAGCACTAAGGCCAGGATATTCCTGCCCAACACAGAATCCTGTGCTCCTCATTAGCCTAGTTGAAACTTTCTCTGAGCTACAGTGCAGTGTGGCTCTTCCTACTCATCTCTCCTTTCTTTTTGTTTTCCTTTCACAGCAGCCAAAGCTGCATGGTAGTTTGAAGGCTCTCCCCACCTACTCCTGCTCCCCTTTTCCTTTGCTTCTCACCAGTGTTTCCCTCAATAAGTCTTTTATACTTCTCATATTTTAGCATTTGACTCCTTGTGAGTTCCTGGGGCTTTAGGGGAGGAGGCCAGAGTGACATTTAAGGTGTAGGGTAAACAATATAGGTGCCATTTACCAGCACTTTTGGAAGTTTTTTATCAAAAAATATGGCTTGATTTGTGCATGCTAGCTGAATATCAGTATGGGGTCTGAACTTCATTCTTGTCCCTCGTCTATTCATTTCTTGAAGCATCATTTCTCCTTTATTGGTAGGTTTATTTATGTGAATATATATGTGTATATATATATTCATGTGAATTTTATATATATATATGTATACACACACACACATACACACACACACACACACACACACATATATATATATATTCTCTTACCCTTTTAAAAAATACTATAGCTCATACACCATATACTCTCTTCTGCACCTTGACTTTTTCACTTATAGTTATACTGGACATGTTTCCATCTCACTACATAGAGAGGTAACATTCTTTTTTACATCCATATGACATTTCCCTGAGAAATATTTTTATATATCAATCAATCACTTATTGATAGAAGATTGGATTGTTTCTAAACTTTCTGTATTTACAATGTCTAAATGAAAAAACTTTCACATGTCATTTAGGGCACATGTAAGTTTATAAAATGGGCTATAAAAATGATACCTATTTAAGAATTGGATTTGAAATCTAGTAATTTCTAAGAGAAAATGGAAGTCAATATAATAATAAAAGGACAGAAAGCAGCCTGGGTAAAGTGAAGGAAGTCACCAAATTTTTATGTGTCTGTGGCCACCATGAGGTGGCCAAAGTTTTGGAATTTCAGCTTCGGTCTCAGTCATTCCAATGAATATTCAGGACTGATTTCCTTTTAGATTGACTAATTGGCTCTCCTTGTAGTCCAAGGGATTCTCAAGAGTATTCTACAACACCACAGTTCAAAGGCATCAATTCTTCTGTGCTCAGCTTTCTTTATAGTCCAACTCTCACATCCATACATGACTACTGGAAAAATCATAGCTTTGCCTAGATGGACCTTTTCTGGCAAAGTAATGTCTCTGCTTTTTAATATGATGTCTGTGTTGGTCATAGCTTTTATTCCAAAGAGCAAGAATCTTTTAATTTCATGATATCTTTGACTATATGGACCTTTGCTGGCAAAGTAATGTCTCTGCTTTTTAATAAGCTGTCTAAGTTGGTCATAGCTTTTCTTCCAAGGAACAAGGGTCTTTTAATTTTGTGGCTTCAGCCACCATCTACAGTGATTTTGGATCCCAAGAAAATAAATTATTTCACTGTTTCCATTGTTTCCCCATCTATTTACCATGAAGTGATGGAACTGGATGCCATGATCTTAGTTTTCTGAATGTTGAGTTTTAAGGGAGCTTTTTCACTCTCCTCTTTTACCTTCATCAAGAAGCTCTTTAGTTCCTCTTTGCTTTCTGCCATAACTGTGGTGTAATCTTCATATCTGAGGTTATTGATATTTCTTCAGGTAGTCTTGATTCCACTTTGTGCTTCATCTACCCAGCATTTCACATGATGTACTCTGCATATAAGTTAAATAAGCAGGGTGACAGTATTCAGCCTTGCTGTATTCCTTTCCCAATTTTAAACCAGTCCACTGTTCCATGTCAGGTTCTAACTGTTGCTTCTTGACTTGTATACAGGATTCTCAGGAGCCAGGTTAAGTGGTCTGGTACTTCCAACTCTAAGAATTTTCCATAATTTGTTGTGATCCATACAGTTGAAGTCTTTAGTGTAGTTAACTAAGCAGAAATAAATATTATTCTGGAATTCTCTTGCTTTTTCTATGATCCAATGGATGTTAGCAGTTTGATCTCTGATTCCTCTGCCTTTCCTAAATCCAGCTTGTACATCTCTAAGTTCTCAATTCACATACTGTGGAAGCCTAGCTTGAAGAATTTTGAGCATTGCCTTGCTAGCATGTGAAATGAGTGCTATTGTGTGGTACTTTGAGCATCTTTGGCATTGCCCTTCTTTGGGACTGAAATGAAAACTGACCTTTTCCAGCCCTATAGCCACTGCTGAGCTTTCCAAATTTACTGGCATATTGAGTGAAACACTTTGACAGCACCATCTTTAGGATTTGAAATAGCTCAGCTGGAATTCCATCACCCCCACTAGCTTTTTTTGTAGTGAGGCCCACTTAGCTTCAAACTCCAGTATGTCAGTCTGTAGGTGACTGATAAGACCATTGTGGTTATACAGGTCATTAAGATCTTTTTAAAATAGTTCTTCAGTGTATTCTTGATACCTCTTCTTAATCTCTTCTGTTTCTGTTAGGTCTATACCATTTCTGTCCTTTATTGCACCCATCTTGGCATGAGCTACTCAGTTCATGGTATTTTTATCATAAAAGCCTGAACAGATTGTCTCTTTGTATGTATGTCTATATGCATGCATGGATGCATGTATGTAACTTTCTATCCACATCCATTTCCTCTCTCCAGAAGGACTATGAAAAGCATATTCATAGGAATTTGTATAATGATTGATAAGCATGTTTTATCCTCCTATGATCACTTGCAGTTTATCATTAAATAAAATAATATACTAAAGAAATAATTCCTTTTTAATTTTTTTTAAATTTTTAAAATTTATTTATTTTAATTGGATGCTAATTACTTTACAATATTGTATTGCTTTTGCGATACAGTGACATGAATCCTTCATAGGTGTACATGTGTTCCCCATCTTGAAACCCCTACTACCTCCCAACCCCATATCATCCCTCTGGGTCATCCCAGTGCACCAGCCCTGAGCATCCAGTATCATGCATTGAACTTGGACTGGTGATTCGTTTCACATATAATATACATGTTTCAATGACATTCTCCCAAATCACCCCAGCCTCTCCCTCTCCCACAGACTCCAAAAGACAGTTCCATACATCTGTGTCTCTTTTGCTGTCTCGCATACAGGGTTATCGTTACCATCTTTCTAAATTCCATATATATGTGTTCAGTTCAGATCAGTTCAGTTCAGTCACTCAGTGGTGTCCGACTCTTTGCGACTCATGAATCTCAGCACGCCAGGCCCCTATGTCCATCACCAATACCCGGGGTTCACCCACTCACGTCCATCGAGTCAGTGATGCTATCCAGCCATCTCATCCTCTGTCGTCCCCTTCTCCTCCTGCTCCAATCCCTCCCAGCATCAGAGTCTTTTCCACTGAGTCAACTCTTCGCATTAAGGTGGCCAAAGTACGGGAGTTTCAGCTTTAGCATCATTCCTTCCAAAGAAATCCCAGGGCTGATCTGCTTCAGAATGGACTGGTTGGATCTCCTTGAAGTCCAAGGGACTCTCAAGAGTATTATCCAACACCACAGTTCAAAAGCATCAATTCTTTGGTGCTCAGCCTTCTTCACAGTCCAAATCTCACATCCATACATGACCAAAGGAAAAACCATAGCCTTGACTAGACGAACCTTTGTTGGCAAAGTAATATCTCTGCTTTTGAATATGCTATCAAGGTTGGTCATAACTTTCCTTCCAAGGAGTAAGCGTCTTTTAATTTCATGGCTGCAGTCACCATCTTTAGTGACTTTAGAGCCCATAAAAATAAAGTCTGACACTGTTTCCACTGCTTCCCATCTGTTTCCCATGAAGCGATGGGACCGGATGCCATGATCTTCATTTTCTGAATGTTGAGCTGTAAGCCAACTTTTTCACTCTTCACTTTCACTTTCATCAAGAGGCTTTTGAGTTCCTCTTCACTTTCTGCCATAAGGGTGGTGTCATCTGCATATCTGAGGTTATTGATATTTCTCCTGGCAATCTTGATTCCAGCTTGCGTTTCTTCCAGTCCAGCATTTCTCATGATGTACTCTGCATAGAAGTTAAATAAGCAGGGTGACAATATACAGCCTTGACGTACTCCTTTTCCTATTTGGAACCAGTCTGTTGTTCCATGTCCAGTTCTAACTGTTGCTTCCTGACCTGCATGCAAATTTCTCAAGAGGCAGATCAGGTGGTCTGGTATTCCCATCTCTTTCAGAATTTTCCACAGTTTATTGTGATCCACACAGTCAAAGGCTTTGGCATAGTCAATAAAGCAGAAATAGATGTTTTTCTGGAACTCTCTTACTTTTCCATGATCCAGTGGATGTTGGCACTTTGATCTCTGGTTCCTCTGCCTTTTCTAAAACCAGTTTGAACATCAGGAAGTTCACGGTTCACATATTGCTGAAGCCTGGCTTGGAGAATTTTGAGCATTATTTACTAGCATGTGAGATGAGTGCAATTGTGCGGTAGTTTGAGCATTCTTTGGCATTGCCTTTCTTCGGGATTGGAATTAAAACTGACCTTTTCCAGGCCTGTGGCCACTGCTGATTTTTCCAAATTTGCTGGCATATTGAGTGCAACACTTTCACAGCATCATCTTTCAGGATTTGAAATAGCTCAACTGGAATCCCATCACCTCCAATAGCTTTGTTCGTAGTGATGCTTTCTAAGGCCCACTTGACTTCACATTCCTGGATGTCTGGCTCTAGGTCAGTGATCACACCATCGTGATTATCTGGGTCGTGAAGATCTTTTTTGTACAGTTCTTCTGTGTATTCTTGCCTCCTCTTCTTAATATCTTCTGCTTCTGTTAGGTCTATACCATTTCTGTCCTTTATCGAGCCTATCTTTGCATGAAATATTCCCTTGGTATCTCTAATTTTCTTGAAGAGATCTCTAGTCTTTCCCATTCTGTTGTTTTCCTCTATTTCTTTGTATTGATCACTGAAGAAGGCTTTCTTATCTCTCCTTGCTATTCTTTGGAACTCTGCATTCAGATGCTTATATCTTTCCTTTTCTCCTTTGCTTTTTGCTTCTCTTCTTTTCACAGCTATTTGTAAGGCCTCCCCAGACAACCATTTTGCTTTTTTGCATTTCTTTTCCCTGAGGATGGTCTTGATCCCTGTCTCCTGTACAGTGTCACGAACCTCATTCCATAGTTCATCAGGCACTCTGTCTATCACATCTAGGCCCTTAAATCTATTTCTCATTTCCACTGTATAATCATAAGGGATATTATTTAGCTCATACCTGTATGGTCTAGTGGTTTTCCCTACTTTCTTCATTTTCAGTCTGAACTTGGCAATAAAGAGTTCATGATCTGAGCCACAGTCAGCTCCTGGTCTTGTTTATGTTGACTGTATAGAGCTTCTCCATCTTTGGCTGCAAAGAATATAAATAATCTGATTTCGTTGTTGACCATCTGGTGATGTCCCTGTGTAGAGTCTTCTCTTGTGTTGTTTGGAGAGGTTGTTTGTTATGATCAGTTCATTTTCTTGGAAAAACTCTATTAGTCTTTGCCCTGCTTCATTTCATATTGCAAGGCCAAATTTGCCTGTTACTCCAGGTATTTCATGACTTCCTACTTTTGCATTCCAGTCCCCTATAATGAAAAGGACATCTTTTTTGGGTGTTAGTTCTAAAAGGTCTTGTAGATCTTCATAGAACCGTTCAATTTCAGCTTCTTCAGCGATACTTCTTGGGGCATAGACTTGGATTACTGTGATATTGAATGGTTTGCCTTGGAAACGAACAGAGATCATTCTGTCATTTGTGAGATTGCATCCAAGTACTGCATTTTGGACTCTTTTGTTGACCATGATGGCTACTCCATTTCTTCTGAGGGATTTCTGCCCACAGTAGTAGTTATAATGGTCATCTGAGTTAAATTCACCCATTCCAGTCCATTTTAGTTCACTGAATCCTAGAATGTCAACATTCACGCTTGCCATCTCTTGTTTGACCACTTCCAATTTGCCTTGATTCATGGACCTGACATTCCAGGTTCCTATGCAATATTGCTCTTTACAGCATTGGACCTTGCTTCTATCACCAGTCATATCCACAACTGGGTATTGTTTTTGCTTTGGCTCCATCCCTTCATTCTTTCTGGAGTTATTTCTCCACTGATCTCCAGTAGCCTATTGGGCACCTACTGACCTGGGGAGTTCCTCTTTCAGTATCCTTTCATTTTTCCTTTTCATATTGTTCATGGGGTTCTCAAGGCAAAAATACTGAAGTGGTTTGCCATTCCCTTCTCCAGTGGGCCACATTCTGTCAGATCTCTCCACCATGACCCGCCCATCCTGGGTTGCCCCACGGTCATGGCTTAGTTTCATTGAGTTAGACAAGGCTGTGGTCCTAGTGTGATTAGATTGACTAGTTTTCTGTGAGTATGGTTTCAGTGTGTCTGCCCTCTGATGCCCTCTTGCAACACCTACCATCTTACTTGGGTTTCTCTTACCTTGGGCGTGGGGTATCTCTTCATGGCTACTCCAGCAAAGCTCAGCCCCTACTCCTTACCTTGGACAAGGGGTATCTCCTCACTGCCTCCCTTCCTGACCTTCAACGTGGGATAGCTCTTCTAGGCCCTCCCGTGCCCACACAGCCACGGATCCTTGGATATGTGGTTGGTCCTCCTGGCTGCTGCCCCTGGCCTCAGGCGTCAGGGCGTGGGGTAGCTCCTCCTGGCTGCCGCCCCTAACCTCAGACTCGGAATAACTCCTCTCGTCGCTGCCCCTGACCTCAGCCGCGGGGTAGCTCCTCTCGGCCGCTCCCCCGACCTTGGATACAGGGTAGCTCCTCTCGGCCATTCCTGCCCTGTCACAGCCTGGCACTCTCAGCTCCTGCCCCTGACCTCAGACATGGGGTAACTCCTCTTCGCTGCCACCCTTCGGGCATTGGGATCCTCCCAGCTTCTGCCCCTGACCTCAGGTGTGGGGTAGCTCCTCTCGGCCGTGCTTAGTGCGGTGGTCAGTATATATGTGTTAGTATACTGTATTGGTGTTTTTCTTTCTGGCTTACTTCACCCTGTATAATAGGCTCCAGTTTGATCCACCTCATTAGAACTGATTCAAATGTATTCTCTTTAATCATTGAGTAATACTCCATTGTGTATATGTATCACAGCTTTCTTATCCATTCACCTGCTGATGGACATCTAGGTTGCTTCCATGGCCTGGCTACTATAAACAGTGCTGCGATGAACATTGGAGTGCACATGTCCCTTTCAATTCTGACTTCCTCGGTGTGTATGCCCAGCAGTGGGATGCTGGGTTATACGGCAATTCTATTTCCAGGTTTTTAAGGAATCTCCACATTGTTCTCCAGAGTGTCTGTATTAGTTTGCATTCCCACCAACAGTGAAAATGGTTCCCTTTTCTTTCTCCACACCCTCTCCAGCATTTATTGCTTGTAGACTTTTGGATACCCCACTCCAGTACTCTTGCCTGGAAAATCCCATGGACGGGGAAGCCTGGTGGGCTACAGTCCATGGGGTCGCTAAGAGTCAAACACAGCTGAGAGATTTCACTTTCACTTTTCATTTTCATGCATTGGAAAAGGAAACGGCAACCCACTCCAGTGTTCTTGCCTGGAGAATCCCAGGCACATGGGAGGCTGGTGGGCTGCCATCTATGGGGTTGCACAGAGTTGGACACGACTGAGGCAACTTAGTAGCAGCAGCAGCAGCAGCAGCAGCAGACTTTTGGATAGAAGCCATTCTGACTGGCATGAAATGGTACCTCATTGTGGTTTTAATTAACATTTCTCTGATAATGAGTGATGTTGAGCATCTTTTCATGTGTTTGTTAGCCATCTGTATGTCTTCTTTGGAGAAATGTCTATTTAGTTCTTTGGCCCACTTTTTGATTTGGTCGTTTATGTTTCTGGAATTGAGCTGCAGGAGTTGCTTGTATATTTTGAGATTAATTCTTTGTCAGTTGCTTAATTTGCTATTATTTTCTGCTATTCTGAAGGCTGTCTTTTCACCTTGCTTATAGTATCCTTTGTTGTGCAGAAGCTTTTAATTTTAATTAGGTCCTATTTGTTTATTTTTGCTTTTATTTCCAACATTCTGGGAGGTGAGTCATAAAGGATCCTGCTGTGATGTATGTCGGAGAGTGTTTTTCCTATGTTCTCCTCTAGGAGTTCTTTTTTTTTTTTAACTTTACAATATTGTATTGGTTTTGCCATACATCAACATGAATCTGCCACGGGTGTACACATGTTCATATTTTCTGGTCCTACCTTTAGATCTTTAATCCATTTCGAGTTTACTTTTGTGTATGATGTTAGAAAGTGTTGTAGTTTCATTCTTTTACTAGTGGTTGACCAGTTTTCCCAGCACCACTTGCTAAAGAGATTGTCTTTTCTCCATTGTATATTCTTGCCTCCTTTGTCAAAGATAAGGTGTCCATAGGTGTTTGGATTTATCTCTGGGCTTTCTGTTTTGTTCCATTGATCTATATTTCTGTCTTTGTGCCAGTACCATACTGTCTTGATGACCGTGGCTTTGTAGTAGAGCCTGAAGGCAGGCATGTTGATTCCTCCGGTTCCATTCTTCTTTCCCAAGATTGCTTTGGCTATTCGAGGTTTTTGTATTTCCATACAAATCGTGAAATTATTTGTTCTAGCTCTGTGAAAAATACCATTGGTAGCTTGACCAGGATTGCATTGAATCTATAGATTGCTTTGGGTAGTATACTCATTTTCACTATATTGATTCTTCCAATCCATGAACATGGTATATTTCTCCATCTATTAGTATTCTCTTTGATTTCTTTCACCAGTATTTTATAGTTTTCTATATATAGGTCTTTAGTTTCTTTAGGTAGATATATTCCTAAGTATTTTATTCTTTCTGTTGCAATGGTGAATGGAATTGTTTCCTTAGTTTCTCTTTCTATTTTCTCATTATTAGTGTATAGGAATGTAAGGGATTTCTGTGTGTTGATTTTATATCCTGCAACTTTACTGTATTCATTGATTAGCTCTAGCAATTTTCTGGTAGAGTCTTTAGGGTTTTCTATGTAGAGGATCATGTCATCTGCAAATAGTGAGAGTTTTACTTCTTCTTTTCCAATTTGGATTCCTTTTATTTCTTTTTCTTCTGTGATTGCTGTGGCCAAAACTTCCAAAAGTATGTTGAATAGTAGTGGTGAAAGTGGGCACCCTTGTCTTGTTCCTGACTTTAGGGGAAATGCTTTCAATTTTTCACCATTGAGGATAATGTTTGCTGTGGGTTTGTCATATATAGCTTTTATTATGTTGAGGTATGTTCCTTCTATTCCTGCTTTCTGGAGAGTTTTTATCATAAATGGATGTTGAATTTTGTCAAAGGCTTTCTCTGCATCTATTGAATTAATCATAAGGCTTTTATTTTTCAATTTTTAAATGTGGTGTATTACATTGATTGATTTGCAGATATTGAAGAATTCTTGCATCCCTGGGATAAAGCCCACTTGGTCATGGTGTATGATCTTTTTAATGTGTTATTGGATTCTGATTGCTAGAATTTTGTTAAGGATTTTTGCATCTATGTTCATCAGTTATATTGGCCTATAGGTTTCTTTTATTGTGGCATCTTTGTCAGATTTTGGTATTAGGATGATGGTGCCCTCATAGAATGAGTTTGGAATTCCTCTGCAATTTGAGCAGGATAGGTGTTAGCTCTTCTCTAAATTCTTGGTAGAATTCAGCTGTGAAGCTGTCTGGACCTGGGCTTTTGTTTGCTGGAAGATTTCTGATTACAGTTTCAATTTCTGTGATTGTGATGGGTCTGTTAAGATTTTCTATTTCTTCCTGGTTCAGTTTTGGAAAATTGTACTTTTCTAAGAATTTGTCCATTTCTTCCACATTATCTATTTTATTGGCATATAATTGCTGATAGTGGTCTCTTATGATCCTTTGTATTTTTGTGTTGTCTGTTGTGATCTCTCCATTTTCATTTCTAATTTTATGGATTTGATTTTTCTCCCTGTTGTTTCTTGATGAGTGTGGTTAATGATTTGTCAATTTTATTTATCCTTTCAAATAAACAGCTTTTGGCTTTGTTGATTTTTGCTATGGTCTCTTTTGTTTCTTTTGCATTTATTTCTGCCCTAATTTTTAAGATTTCTTTCCTTCTACTAACCCTAGGGTTCTTCATTTCTTTCTTTTCTATTTGCTTTAGGTGTAGAATTAGGTTATTTATTTGACTTTTTTCTTGTTTCTTGAGGTGTGCCTGTATTGCTATGAACTTTCCCCTTAGCACTGCTTTTACAGTATCCCACAGGTTTTGGGTTGTTGTGTTTTCATTTTCATTCGTTTCTATGCATACTTTGATTTCATTTTTGATTTCTTCTGTGATTTGTTGGTTATTCAGCAGCGTGTTGTTCAGCCTCAATATGTTGGAATTTTTAATAGTTTTTCTCCTGTAATTGAAATCTAATCTTACTTAAGCATATGGTCAGAAAAGATGCTTGGAAAAATTTCAGTTTTTTTGAATTTACCAAGGCTAGATTTATGGCCCAGGATGTTATCTATCCTGGAGAAGATTCTGTGTGCGCTTGAGAAAAAGGTGAAATTCATTGTTTTGGGATGAAATGTCCTATAGATATCAATTAGGTCTAACTGGTCTATTGTATCGTTTAAAGTTTGTGTTTTCTTGTTAATTTTCTATTTAGTTGATTTATCCATAGTTGTGAGTGGGGTATTAAAGTCTCCCACTATTATTGTGTTATTGTTAATCTCCCCTTTCATACTTGTTAGCATTTGTCTTACATATTGCGGTGCTCCTCTGTTGGGTGCATATATATTTATAATTATTATATCTTCTTCTTGGATTGATTCTTTGATCATTTTTCAGTGTCCTTCTTTGTCTCTTTTCAAAGTCTTTATGTTAAGTCCATTTTATCTGATATGAGTATTGCTACTCCTGCTTTCTTTTGGTCTCTATTTGTATGGAATATCTTTTTCCAGCCCTTCACTTTCAGTCTGTATCCGTCCCCTGTTTTGAGGTGGGTCCCTTGTAGACAACATATATAGGGGTCTTGTTTTTGTATCCATTCAGCCAGACTTTGTCTTTTGGTTGGGGCATTCAACCCATTTACGTTTAAGGTAATTATTGGTAAGTATGATCCCATTCCCATTTACTTTATTGTTTTGGGTTCGAGTTTATACACCCTTTTTGTGTTTTCTGTCTATTGAATATCCTTTAGCATTAACAAATGCTGAGAGCTGATTTTGTGGTGCTGAATTCTCTCAGCTTTTGCTTGTCTGTAAAGCTTTTAATTTCTCCTTCGTATTTGAAATAGATCCTTGCTGGGTACAGTAGTCTGGGCTGTAGATTATTTTCTTTCATCACTTTAAGTATGTCTTGCCATTCCCTCCTGGCCTGAAGAGTTTGTATTGAAAGATCAGCTGTTATCCTTATGGGAATCCCCTTGTGTGTTATTTGTTGTTTTTCCCTTCCTGCTCTTAATATTTGTTCTTTGTGTTTGGGTGGACAATTTTTTAGGCTCATTTGTTCAGTCTTGCTGTGGGGAGGGAGGAATGCTGCAAACAAACAACACTGGTGTCTGTGGGGAGTGATTGCAGTGTCTTGGCCACACTGGGTTTGCCCCCATCATGGCATGTGTACTTTCCCAGTCTATTCTTGTTAGGTTCTAGGTTGCTGTGGTGGGAACTGTCTGACGCCAACCCTGGGTTGCATGCACTTCCCAGGTCTAAGCCACTCGGGTTCAGGTACTTGGGTACTCCACAAAGGCACAGACTTGGTTAGGCCTGCATTTTGTGCCCTTCCCTTGTCCGAGCAGCTCAGGTGACCAGGTGTTTGGTGAGCGTGGTCGGTGTGACTTATCACCTCCCCCGTCCCTGCCACTCAGTTTTCTGGGTTTACAACCAGTGCACCTTCTCAGGCAGATGTCGACCGTCCAGTATCCCAAGAAGTCTTGGTTAGCAAGAAAGCCTGCTTGCAGTTTGGTAGATGGTGCCTCTCTGGCACTGTAATTGCCCCCTTCCGGCTCTGGGTGTCCTTGCCTGCCTGTCTCCGGCGGGGGATGGGCTGGCCTGCAGCCGGCTAGCTCTAGTCAGTCCTTTGTTCTGTGAGTGGGCCTGGTGGTGTTTTAGGTTAGGGCTTTTTGCCTTTTTGCGGGGTAGCTATCCCACAGTCTAGTTTGCTATCCCACAGTCTGGTTTGCTATCCCAAGTTAGTTCCCTCAGATTGCCCTCAGGGCATTCAGGGCCAGGTCCTTACTCTAAGCAATGCAGCCCACGCCTCCCTGCCCAGCCCCCGCTTGCTAGTGAAGGATGCAGGTGTCTGCACTGCTTCTCCCTTGGGAGTTACCATTGGGCACTGGGCATGTAATCTGTGGGTTTTAATTATTTATTTTTCCTCCCGGTTATGTTGCCCTCTGAGGCTTCAAGGCTTGCCAGACTCGCCAGTGAGAGTGTTTCCTGGTGTTTGGAAACTTCTCTCTTTTTTAAGACTCCCTTCCCGGGATGGACCTCCGTCCCTACCTCTTTTGTCTCTCTTTTTATCTTTTCTATATTTTCCTATCTCCTTTTGAAGACAATGGGATTATTTTTCTGGGTGCCTGATGTCCTCTACTGGCATTCAGAAGTTGTTTTGTGAAATTTGCTCAGCGTTCAAATGTTCTTTTGATGAATTTGTTGGGGAGAAAGTGGTCTCCCCATCCTATTCCTCTGCCATCTTAGGACCGCCTCTCAAAATGCATTTCTAAAGATGGTCTAAAGTCGGGTTTGAAAGAGCAAAGTCAGGAAGAAAGAGCAACTACAAGATATGCAGTGTAATTGTATGTCTATATGCATGCATGGATGCATGCATGTATCTTTCCTTCCACATCCAGAAGGAATATGAAAAGCATATTCATAGGAATTTGTATAATGATTGATAAGCATATTTTATCCTCCTATGGTCACTTGCAGTTTATCATTAAAAAATAATAAACTAAAGAGATAATTTCTAAAGATAAATGATAGCATTTGGAATATTTTTTATGTATGTGGGTGGTGGGGATTATAATCTACATATATCTCTGTTTATTTTAATGGTGTGAAAGATCTGGTTCTTTCCATTTTCCTTATTTTTTTTTTTCTAAATATAAAGTAAAACAGAAATTTAACAGAACATGTAAGAGAATCCCAAAGAACATTGCTGTTACAACCTGAACACAGAAGTAGCTTCTAAAGTGAAGTGATGTAAAATGCTGCAAACCTTTGTCTTGAGTAGATCAGGCTTTTAGTAAATAAATCATACACCTCTATACATCACCTTTATAAATTACATGTAAAAAAATCAACTCCTTGTGCTCACAGAAGACTTGTTTTTATTTATTACAGTTCCACAGAAGTAGAAATGCTCATTTGAGAGTAGCTATTGTTAACTGTGGTAAGGCCATTCTGTGAAATGAAGTGCTCAGTTGTTCTTTAAAGCAGCTTATGAATCCATTTTGCTTCAGGCTGAGGAATAAAGTAGAAAAAAATTAAAATAAATGGTAGCATTAAAAAGAAGCTAGTAATTATAGAGAGTTCCTGGTGTGTTAAAGACCACAATAAAACAGACAAGTGGAGGCAAAGTTGGATATAATTTTTATGTTTTCTTATTAAAAATGTAGATCCTTGAATCCCACCCTAGAGTTAGCATTAAAAGCCTGAGATGGGGTCAGAAATAGCATGTTTAATAATTTCTCTGCATGATCCTAATGTTCACTTCAAGATGTGAAGTACTGAATACTAGTCCAACCACCAGCATTTGTGTAGGAACCAAGTCCTAAGGAATGTTACATTATGAACACAACTACTTTAATGGACTAGGGCTTCAAAAGCTGATAATATAAAAACACAAAAATACATTTTAAATACTGATAGTCTCTCTAAATTCCACCACATTAATACAACTGTTTCCACATTTGCACATTATTGTCTAGTGTTTGTACAGTAGTTGCAAATTTCATCTAGTTGCAAACCTATAGTATTTTCCTTTATATTCTTCCTTAACATTATAGTATAAACTTTCCCCTCTAAACTCAAGGTCTCACAACTAGTATTCCAATGAATAAATACTATGTTTTATATTTTAGTATGCCAATTTTTTAAATTTTCTACATTTAGTTTAATTCCAAATTTTTTGTCCTATAGACAGTATTGCAATTATCATCTCTATGCCCAGAGGTTTTTGTTTTTGTTTTTTTTCCTTCTGCTGACTTGTTTTAATTACAGTACGTTTTTATTAATGGGATTACTGAATCAAATAGTACCATCCCATTTGTGACTCTTCCTACATAGTCCCATATAGGTCTAGAATAAATTTAACCAGTTTGTCTTGTTCCTCTTTTGCCATCAGCAGTGAATTAATGGGGTGTGTGTGTGTGTGTGTGTATATATATATATATATATATATATATATATATATATATATATATGTGTGTGTGTATGTATGTATATGTATATATATATATATATATATATATATATATATATATATATCTTACTTGGAACTTTTGAGGCTTCAGGGATAATGGTGTATTTATTCATTTATTCACTATTCAGAGAGTAGTAGCAGAATTTTTTCCATACATAAAAGAGTTTTGACAGTGTTCAGAAAATGGAAATTTGCCTAAGGAAGGCAGATCATGGAATTAGAGCTTATTCTTGACAATCAGACGTCAGCGAGAAGACATCAAAACTAATGGTGAGTGAATGGAAAGGGTAGATTAGTTGCACACTTAGAGCAGAGCAAAGCAGCAGTGTATCAACACAGTTATATAACAGGTAAAAATAAATATCTTGAAACTATAGAATTTTTTTTAAATCAAAGATTCATCATGGAACAAATCAGTACTTTGTTCATCTTCCATTTATTTATAGTTTAGCATTTCTTAAAAAAAAAACAAAAAAACTTGAAACTGTAGTAGAGGTATCACAATTTTCTATTGCCGATTTAAGCCCCATAGCCTTGCATTATGCTTACTATGCCTGTTTCCAACTCTGTGTCACTCCCATCAACCATTTTTTCTGCCTCCTGGTCTGGAAACTTTGTTTCTTCCTTCAGTTAATATTTTCAATGTCATACTCATATTCCATTTCATGATGCAATTTCATACACTGGTTTTGGTATTAACTAGCTGGGTATACTTGATTAGAAACTTCTACCATTGCCTTTGCCTTTCAAAAATCTTTCTTATCTTTCATAATCCAGTTCCTATATCACTTATTCACCCTGATTGAATGAGTGAATGAGTGTAAGTTAATTCATAAACTGGCAGACTAAAATTTCATACTATCTAGTACCATCTGGAGTTTTAAAAATGCCCAGCAATTATTTCATTCATTTCTTGCTAATTTCTAATAAATGACAAATAAATTGATTTATTAAATTAATATTGAATGCCAGCCACTCTCTTGGACATATAAGTAAAGAGTTTTTGTATTCACAGAGCTTACCTTTTACCAAAAAATACACAAAATAAACATAATAAATAAGTAAATTACATAGTGCAAGGTAGCAAATTTCATAGGAAAAGAAATAGATGACTTGAGGACTAGTATGCAGTAGTGGGGATTGTTACAATTTAAAATTATATGATTAAATTAACCTCATTGAAAAATTGATATTTGAGCAAATATTTGAAGAGAGAATTAACCACATGGAAATCTGAAGAAATAAGATTCTAGGTTGAAGTGTGGATCTATGCAAAGTCTTATTCCTGGGATGTATGGAAGGATGCCAGTATGGTTTCATCAGACTGATGAAAAGGTGAGATCAGAGAGAACAGCAAGTCAGATTATCTAGGATCTTATTGGCAATTGTAAGCATTTTGACATTCATTCTGAGTGAAATTAAGTACTAGAGTTTGTTGTTGTTCTCAAGTTTTGTTTCATTAGGTTTAATTTAACTTTGTTAATTCTAAGTATACATTTTAATACACTTTATCAATTAAATGATGTTCAATAAATTGAATCCATGTTGAGGATATGAAGAGGAAAGATTAGAAGCAAGAGATATCTTAGGAGGCTACTGCAGTAGTAAAGGAGAGAGATAATAGTGATGAGGACCTGGCTGGTACAATATGGTTCACAAGTGGTCAGATTTTAGATGTATACTGAGTCAAAAGGATCCAAGAAGGATTGTGAAAGAAAAATAATTAAGATGCTTCTAATGAACTATAATCTTATTCTTGATCTTCAAGAAAATGTATCTTGAGAATTTACTGTTTCCTTTCAGTCTTTGTTAGATAGCTATTATCAAGATAAGGAAATTCTCTATTCCTTTTTAAATTGGTGTTTTCATCTTAAGTAAATGCTGAAATTTATCAAATACTTTTCCACACACCTGCAATTCCAGTTCTCAAGAATAAAGTAGATGAGGAGAGAACATAAAGATGGAAAGTTTGTGTGGTATTTTGACTGTTTGTATTCTCAGGGAGCTTCCCAGGTGGCTCAGTGGTAAAGAATCTGCCAGCCAAGCAGGAGACAGAAGTTTAGTCCTTGGGTCAGGAAGATTTCCTGGAGAAGGAAATGACAACTCACACCAGTATTCTTGCCTGGGAAATCCCATGGACAGAGGAATTTGGCAGACTATAGCCCATAGGGTTGCAAAAAGTCAGACATGATGTAGCAACTAAAAAACAGCAACAACAGCAGCAATATTCTATGAAGAAAAATAAAGTAAGATTCTGGGTTAGAAGAGTAACTGGACAGTTGTGGGAGGGGATAACATAAGATATAGTAAATCAGGGACGTCTTCTCCAAAAAAATAATATTTAAGTTGAAAAACCAAATGATGAGAAGGACTAGTCATGCAAAAACTGGGGAGAAGAATTCCAAGCAGAGGGAACAGTATATGCAAAAACTTGGCAAGAGAGCAATCTTAATATATATGAGAAGCAAAAATAATAGTAGTTTGGGTAGGTCAAAAAATAAAATGGCAAACTGATTCAAGATGAAGGTAGAAAATAGATGAGGATGGATAATTTAAGCATTGAAAGCCAGGGTAAGAAGCCTGAGTTTATTATGAATGTAAAGGGAAACCGTTAGTGTTTTAAGCAGTGGACAGTAGAGGCAGCAAGACTCTTGCAGTACTTCAGCAAAGATTATGATGAATATTGGGACCATTTAGGTAGTAGTAATTGAGATGGAAGAAGTGGACTGATTCAGGATATATTTTGGAGGTAAGGTAGACAAGTTTTAGTGATTGACCACATATGGGGGATAAGGAAAAGAGCAGAATCATAGATGATATCCAGATTTTAAAAGATTAAATGGGTGGATGGCAGTGCCATTTACTACTAAGATGGAGAATACTGGGAAGGATTAGGTTTTGAAATTGGTTAAGAGTGTTATTCATATATACTAAATTTGAGATGTCCACTAGAATCTACACTGAAACTTCCAAGGAGGTGTTTAGAATTTGGAACTCATTGGAAAGACTAAAGTTGGTTATGTTACTTTAGGAGTAATCAGTACATAAAAGACATTTAAAACTATTAAATTGGATGAACTTACCAAAGGAGAATTTTAGAGAGAAGGTCCAGGACCAAGTCTTAGATCATTCTAACATTAAAGGTGAGGAAGTGTAAGATATAATAAAGGTGGTGGAAAGCTACCAGTAAGTAGAAAGAACAGGATAGGATCAGATCAGATCAGATCAGGTCAGTCGTGTCCGACGGTTTGCGACATCATGAATTGCAGCACACCAGGCCTACCTGTCCATCACCAACTCCCAGAGTTCACTCAGACTCACGTCCATCGAGCCATTCAGCCATCTTGTCCTCTGTCATCCCCTTCGCTTCTTTCCCCCAATCCCTCGCAGAATCAGAGTCTTTTCAAATGAGTCAACTTTTCGCATGAGGTGGCCAAAGTACTGGAGTTTCAGCTTTAGCATCATTCCTTCCAAAGAAATCCCAAGGCTGATCTCCTTCAGAATGGACTGGTTGGATCTCCTTGCAGTGCAAGGGACTCTCAAGAGTCTTCTCCAACACCACAGTTCAAAAGCATCAATTCTTCAGCGCTCAGCCTTCTTCACAGTCCAACTCTCACATCCATACATGACCACAGGAAAAACCATAGCCTTGACTAGACAAACGTTTGTTGGCAAAGTAATGCATCTGCTTTTGAATATGCTGTCTAGGTTGGTCATAACTTTCCTTTCAAGGAGTAAGCGTCTTTTAATTTCATGGCTGCAGTCATCATCTGTAGTGATTTTGGAGCCCAGAAAAATAAAGTCTGACACTGTTTCCACTGTTTTCCCATCTATTTCCCATGAAGTGATGGGACCGGATGCCATGATCTTCGTTTTCTGAATGTTGAGCTTTAAGCCACCTTTTTCACTCTCCACTTTCACTTTCATCAAGAGGCTTTGTAGTTCCTCTTCACTTTCTGCCATAAGGGTGGTGTCATCTGCATATCTGAGGTTATTGATATTTCTCCTGGCAATCTTGATTTCAGCTTGTGCTTCATCCAGCCCAGAGTTTCTCATGATGTACTCTGCATAGAAGTTAAATAAGCAGGGTGACAATATACAGCCTTGACGAACTCCTTTTCCTATTTGGAACCAGTCTGTTGTTCCATGTCCAGTTCTAACTGTTGCTTCCTGACCTGCATACAAACTTCTTAAGAGGCAGATCAGGTAGTCTGGTATTCCCATCTCTTTCAGAATTTTCCACAGTTTATTGTGATCCACACAGTCAAAAGCCTTGGCATAGTCAATAAAGCAGAAATAGATGCTTTTCTGGAACTCTCTTGTTTTTTCCATGATCCAGCAGATGTTGGCAATTTGATGTCTGATTCCTCTGCCTTTCCTAAAACCAGCTTGAACATCAGGAAGTTCATGGTTCACATATTGCTGAAGCCTGGCTTGGAGAATTTTGAGCATTACTTTACTAGCATGTGAGATGAGTGCAGTTGTGCCGTAGTTTGAGCATTCTTTGGGATTGGAATGAAAACTGAGCTTTTCCAGTCCTGTGGCCACTGCTGAGTTTTCCACATTTGCTGGCATATTGAGTGCAGCAGTTTCACAGCATCATCTTTCAGGATTTGGAATAGCTCAACTGGAATTCCATCACCTCCAATAGCTTTGTTCGTAGTGATGCTTTCTAAGGCCCATTTGACTTCACATTCCAGAATGTCTGGCTCTAGGTCAGTGATCACACCATCGTGATTATCTGGGTCGTGAAGATCTTTTTTGTACAGTTCTTCTGTGTATTCTTGCCTCCTCTTCTTAATATCTTCTGCTTCTTTGAGGTCCATACCATTTCTGTCCTTTGTCGAGCCCATGTTTGCATGAAATGTTCCTTTGGTATCTCTGATTTTCTTGAAGAGATCTCTAGTCTTTCCCATTCTGTTGTTTTCCTCTATTTCTTTGCATTGATCGCTGAGGAAGGCTTTCTTATCTCTTCTTGCTATTCTTTGGAACTCCGCTTTCAGATGCTTATATCTTTCTTTTTCTCCTTTGTTTTTTGCTTCTCTTCTTTTCACAGCTATTTGTAAGGCCTCCTCAGACAGCCATTTTGCTTTTTCGCTTTTCTTTTCCATGAGGATGGTCTTGATCCCTGTCTCCTGTACAATGTCACGAACCTCATTCCATAGTTCATCAGGCACTCTATCTATCACATCTAGGCCCTTAAATCTATTTCTCACTTCCACTGTATAATCATAAGGGATTTGATTTAGGTCATACCTGAATGGTCTAGTGGTTTTCCCTACTTTCTTCTATTTAAGTCTGAATTTGGCAATAAGGAGTTCATGGTCTGAGCCACAGTCAGCTCCTGGTCTTTTTTTTGCTGACTGTATAGAGCTTCTCCATTTTGGCTACAAAGAATATAATCAATCTGATTTCAGTGTTGACCATCTGGTGATGTCCATGTATAGAGTCTTCTCTTGTGTTGTTGGAAGAGGGTGTTTGTTATGACCAGTGCATTTTCTTGGCAAAACTGTATTAGTCTTTGCCCTGCTTCATTCCATATTCCAAGGCCAAATTTGCCTGTTACTCCAGGTGTTTCTTGACTTCCTACTTTTGCATTCCAGTCCCCTATAATGAAAAGGACATCTTTTTTGGGTGTTAGTTCTAAAAGGACTTGTAGGTCTTCATAGAACCGTTCAATTTCAGCTTCTTCAGCATTACTCATTGGGGCATAGACTTGGATTACTGTGATATTGAATGGTTTGCCTTGGAAATGAACAGAGAGCCTTCTTTCGTTTTTGAGATTGCATCCAAGTACTGCATTTCGGATTCTTTTGTTGACCATGATGGCCACTCCATTTCTTCTGAGGGATTCCTGCCCACAGTAGTAGATATAATGGTCATCTGATTGAAATTCACCCATTCCAGTCCATTTCAGTTCGCTGATTCCTAGAATGTTGACATTCACTCTTGCCATTTCTTGTTTGACCACTTCCAATTTGCCTTGATTCATGGACCTGACATTCCAGGTTCCTATGCAGTATTGCTATTTACAGCATTGGACCTTGCTTCTATCACCAGTCACATCCACAGCTGGGTATTGTTTTTGTCTTGGCTCCATCCCTTCATCCTTTCTGGAGCCATTTCTCCACTGATCTCCAGTAGCATATTGGGCACCCACTGACCTGGGGAGTTTCTCCTTCAGTATCCTATCATTTTGCCTTTTCACACTGTTAATGGGATTCTCAAGGCAAGAATACTGAAGTGGTTTGCCATTCCCTTCTCCAGTGGACCATTCTGTCAGATCTCTCCACCATGACCCGCCCATCTTGGGTTGCCCCACGGGCATGGCTTAGTTTCATTGAGTTAGATAAGGCTGTGGTCCTAGTGTGATCAGATTGACTAGTTTTCTGTGAGTATGGATAGGATAGAGTCAAGTTAACTAAGTGTTTTGTGAAAGAAGAGGTTGGTTTAAATGCTGCTGGACTATAGAGTAACATGAGGAGAGAAGAGAGCTCAGTATGTGTGACTACAAGAACATATTTCGTAATCTTGGAAAGAGCACTTTTAGCAAAGTGGTAGGGATGGAAGAGCCTGATTAGATGGTAGCTATACAAATTTAAGCTTATTACAGTGATGATATGAATATATGCAAGGCCGGAACATATCCTGAAAGTTTTTTTTTTACAATTAAAATTAATCCTCAGACTCAAGGATTTTGTTATATTTCTTATATTTTACATATTTTTTAATTTAACAATTTTTATTTAGAATTTTTATTGAAATTTACTTACAATATTATATCAGTTTCATGTATTCTACATAGTGATTTGATATTTTTATACATTATGAAACAATCACAAGTCTAGTTACCATTTATCACCAAAGTTATTATGATATTATTGATTATATTCCTTACAGTATACAGTAATCACTATGACATTTATTTTATAACTAGAATTTTATATCTCTTAATCTTCCTCACCTATTTCACTTATCTTCACATCTGTCTCCACTATGGTGACCACCAATTTGTTCGCTTTATAAGTCAGTTTTTGTTGTTTGTTCATTTGTTTTGGTTTTAAATTCCACATATAAGTGTACATATTTTTCATAAAAACTACTTTTGGAAGAGAGTTCAGCTTTTCAAGGGTCTCTTTTTCTCAATTGCCTTAAAATTATCCACCAATATATTTTTATTCCTTAAAAATTTTGTTGCTTTACTGGTTATCTGCCCGTTGACTTAGAATGAGCCTTTAAACAATGGGGTCGTTAACCAGCTTTGTCACAAAGCTGACATTTTGAGTCTGCCAGGAGAAAAATGGACTTAAAATCAGCCTTTTTTGAAAGAAATAATATGGATTAATTAATCTCTCCCACAAATGTAAAATATATGAAGAGCAAATGGGAATCAATACATAAAGTTTTATTATAAATAAACCAAGGGTAGAAAAAACTTGGAATACAATGTAAAGTGAGATTCCCACCATTCAGAAGAGGAAATGGAAGCCCTTTAAAAGATAAGAACAAGAATGGGGGGACAGAGAGGGTGAGGAAGAAAGGGTGGGGGAAAATTAATTAAATATAAGGTCCAATCCCAGCCATATTTACAGATGTTCTGAATTTAGCAGGACAGAGAACATGAAACCTACCATGCTGAGAATAGTCAATTAACACTGTGGGAAAGCAAAGGAAACACAGACTGATGCCCAGAAACCATGCAAATGAATCACATCTCAACCAAAGATCAGAGAGCCAACAAGGGAGGACAAGAATGGGAAGAGCAGACCTTCCATCCAAAGTGAGATGTTTAACTAAGCATCCCTTTACAGCCATGTTTTAAAGGAAGGGGGATTTAAAGGGAGATCCACTGTAGGAGAACAATAGAAAACTTTAAAATTACAGATCCAAAGAGATTGGATCAACCTTGAAAATACTCCCCCCCGCCCCCCAATTATCAGTACTAGTGACAACTCATAAAGATATGGTTAAAAATTAAATAATTAAATATGCTTTTTGCATATCTGAATCCTAGTATGTTATGTTTCTATCTTGCTGTGTCTGAATTTGGTTGAGTTTTTACCATATTCAGCAACTTCCTAGGAAATGTATTTATATCCTACTAAACCATGCCCCTTAAAAATTTTAGCCATTTTCCTTTTTGTTCTTTCATAAGTGTGGGACAGTTAAACACATTTGTAATATGATCATTTTTACAAATAATTATGAAAAGTTTCTTAAAACCCAAGCCAGTTCTCTCTGCTCCAATCTAAATACTAGTCTTAACTTTTTGACATTTATTTTGCAACTCTTTTGGGTCCTGTGGAAGTACTCTATCTTTTCTCATCTGTGAGTCTCAAAATTGTCAATATTCCAGTAAAAGAGAACTAATCTGCAGAGAAAATATGAATTCAAAATTTAAAATATATTTTTCATTTTTAATCCAATTTTCTCTAAAAATAAAACAGAAGCAAACATACCAAAGGAGCGTATCTTGGCTTTGGAGGTGGAGGAGGCATCTGGCACCGACAGAGACGTTTGACTCTAGGTGATGGCAGTATAGGCTCACAAGGAGGTAGTGGTGGTCTTTCTCTTGATGGAGGAACTCTACCTGTACCTATTTTTTTTCCTTTTTCTTTGAATGTAGTCCTCCGGGATGGCATTTTGATTCCTCTTTTTGGTTCCACTGCATCCTTCTTTGAATCTGTAGATGTGGCATCTGATTCATCAACTCTCTTTTTAGACCCAGGTTTAAATAGAGACTCTTCAGATTCAGCATCTGAACTTTTGAACATTTCAGTCTTCTTTAGGTATCTTTTGGAAGACACATCAGATTCAGCACCACTAGACTCTGTGGCCTTCTTTGCAGTCTTCTTGGTGTCTTTCTTTGAATCTCGCTTAACCTTCTTTGACTCCCAATCAGACTCAGTTTCAGTAGACTCTTTGGACTTCATTGCAGGCTTTTTTTTGTCATCTTTCTTTAAATCTTTCTTATCTTTCTTTGAATCTTTTTTACTCTTTTTTGCATCCCCTTCAGATTCAGAATCAGCATCAGTAGACACAGCATCCTTCTTGGCATCCTTTTTCTTATCATCTTTCTTGCCCTTTTTCGAATCTTTCTTTGCATTCTTTGAGTCTCCAGATTCTGCATCAGTAGACTCTGCATCTTTCTTGGCATCCTTTTTCTTATCATCTTTCTTTGAATCTTTCTTGCCCTTTTTTGAATCTTTCTTTGCATCCTTTGAGTCACCAGATTCTGCATCAGTAGACTCTGCATCTTTCTTAGCATCCTTTTTCTTATTATCTTTCTTTGAATCTTTCTTGCCCTTTTTCGAATCCTTCTTTGCATCCTTTAAGTCTCCAGATTCTGCATCAGATGCAGCATCCTTCTTAGCATCCTTTTTCTTATCTTTCTTTGACTCTTTCTTGCCTTTCTTTGCATCCTTTGAGTCTCCAGATTCTGCATCAGTAGACTCTGTATCCTTCTTTGCACCTTTCTTGGTGTCTTTTGTTGCACCCTTCTTATCTTTCTTTGCATCTTTTGAATCTACAGATTCAGCATCAGAGCCCTTCCCCTTTGCATCTTTTTTTGCATCCTTCTTTGTTGGCTTCTTTGAATTATTCTGTGAAAAATTCTTTAACCACATATCAAATTCCATGGATTCAGCATCCGATTCCCCTAAATGCACCATTAAACCCACATTTGAACTATTTTTTGAGCAAGTCTCTGATATGGCATCAGAATTATTCTTTGAGCTCTTAGAGTACTTCTTCGTACTTGTGGATTCAAAATCCATCTCCTTGG
The DNA here is from genome assembly GCF_029378745.1 of Bos indicus. NCBI lineage: Eukaryota > Metazoa > Chordata > Mammalia > Artiodactyla > Bovidae > Bos > Bos indicus. Next base: position 74,737,276 of record NC_091789.1, read on the forward strand.
AATCTTTTGAATATCTCTTTTCTTTTTTTTGATGCTTTATTGAAACTGATATAGAATCTTTGGATTCTGGGTTTGTTTCTGATTTGGACTTTGACTTCTTAGATAGTTGACTTCCATGTGATGATTTTGATGGAGTTTTATCTGCTTTATTTCTTCTTTTAGGTTTCTCATCTACTTCATGTGGGCCTGTATCTTTCTTGGAAATTTTCTTCAAAGCTGTTTCTTTTTTGTCATCTTTGTACTTTTTAGATTCTGCCTTTTTAGAATGGGTTATATGAGTATAAGGATGTCTGAATGAGGCCTGTCTCCTGACGATTAAATTAATAGATGGACTTTGAAATTTTTTCCTTAAAGAATGCCTTATCCATATATGAGCTGGCTTCTGAAGTTCATCTAAATTTCTTTTATCATGTCTCTGAAAAAAATGGTTAGAATAATAAGTTTTTAAATGAGTTATATCTTTTTTATATTGAAACAAATAGTCTAGCTTTTCTATGACCATATATTTAGATTGTGTCTTGTTTCTGTTTCAACATTCTGTGTGTGTGTGTATGTGTGTGTGAGAAAACTCCACTTTGGAAATAAAATGAATTTAAGAAGAACCTCAGAATATCTTCAGCGATTCCTACTAAGATAAGAAGGGGTCCACAATGATTCATGACACTTCAGGACCTGGCCTCACAATAGGTAATAAATTCCTTTAGAACTCCTACATGAGAGAGATATTTTGAAACATTTCATGTACCCTTCTGCCCCAAAATAGATAAAAAAAAAAAAAAATAAGCTGATACTCTTGAAGTGTGTCATGATAATTCTTACGATAGTTTACAATTCTGCAGGCTTCTGGGTTAGCCTGATTTCTACTTATACTTTCAAGATTTTCTTACCAAATTGAGAGCCTAATATCTCTGCTGTGAAGCACTGCTGAAAATAAATACATAAAATAAAACAAGTGTCTTATTCTCATTAATTAGTGTAGCAGTTGCTGCTGCTGCTAAGTCGCTTCAGTCGTGTCCGACTCTGTGCGACCCCATCGACGGCAGCCCACCAGAGTTCCCCGTCCCTGGGATTCTCCAGGCAAGAACACTGGAGTGGGTTGCCATTTCCTTCTCCAATGCATGAAAGTGAAAAGTGAAAGTGAAGTCGCTCAGTCGTGTCCAACTCTAGCGACCCCATGGACTGCAGCCTACCAGGCTCCTCTGTCCATGGGATTTTCCAGGCAAAAGTACTTGAGTGGGGTGCCATTGCCTTCTCCAGTAGCATATTATAATTATTATTTTTTTTATTTCTGTCCAAACATTTGTCAAGGCTGGTTGTCACAGTGACCATATAGACTAATTTTACATTTAGTTCTTATATTTCTTCCATTGTTATATGGAATGAAAGGAAGACCATGAAGAGAAGCACAAAACTTGGATCTCAATAGATGTAAATAAATGGCCCTTGAATAAATGCATTGACTATTGATCTGCTTTGGGAGATGCTTTTAAAACATATTTTGCTATAACTATGGGTGACCTCTGTAAGCTAACTTTTATTTTGGTTACTTGTAAGAATAACTCCATTTTGTAAAAGCAATAGAAAACTGGAATCTCCAAGTATCTAGTATTTGAATGCTAGATTAAAGAAAATGTAAAGGCCCTGAAACCTCAAGATTGGCTCCTAAGACTCAAATTTTATATGTTTTTGCAGCTGGTAAACATTGCCTCAGAGATCCCACCAGTTTCAGTATTACATTCTCCAGCTTACCTAGCCAATGAGCTTTAAAATGCCTTTGAAATGGAGGAACACATATAAATAAAAGTTCAATAAGAAACAGTTGGGGACAATCTGCTATACAGGGAATTATACACCTAAAATATCTCCATCCTAAAGATATCAAAATTCAAATTATGTATTTCATTTGTATGTATGCATTGTAACATATTATATTTAGTTAAAAATGATCTTGTCGGTACTCACAGGAACTGTGACTTGTATTTCTGAAGGTCTTAATCTCTTATTTCCACCTGGCTGGGATGATTTGGGAAATGTTATAGTTAAGTATTGTTGATTCCGTATTTTTTTGCTTGATTCACTGACTGAAATGAGAGAGGAAAAGAAACAATTTTGCAGCTAACAGCCAGACTTTGATCAGTTCTGAAATATTGCTGAGCAAGAAATATAGTTTAATTTAAACTAAATTATAACTCAAAATATAGTTCCCCCCTCCTAGAGTTTATAGTTTACTTGCATGCCAGTTAAGAAAAAATAAAAAATTATTAGTCCATTTAGAACCAAATTAAGTTTAAAATGACATTTGTAATTTTATTTTCTAGATTAAACCAATACATGTACTACTATGTGTAAAATAGATAGCTAATGGGAAGCTGCTGTATAACACAGGGAGCTCAGCTCGGTGCTCTGTGATGCCAGAAGGGGTGGGATGGGGGAGTTGGGGGAGGCTCAATAGGGAGAGTATATATGCCGGGCCAAGAGGAGCTACTCCACGTCCAAGGTGAGGAGCAGCGGCTGCACTTTGCTGGAGCAGCCGTGAAGAGATACCCCATGTCCAAGATAAGAGAAACCCAAATAAGATGGTAGATGTGGTGAGAGGGCATAAGAGGGCAGACACACTGAAATCAGAATCACAGAAAACTAGCCAATCTGATCACACAGACCACAGCCTTGTCTAACTCAATGAAACTAAGCCATGCCGTGTGGGGCCACCCAAGACCGGTGGGTCATGGTGGAGAGGTCTGACAGAATGTGGTCCACTGAAGAAGGGAATGGCAAACCACTTCAGTATTCTTGCCTTGAGAACCCTATGAACAGTTTGAAAAGGCAAAATGATAGGATACTGAAAGAGGAACTCCCCAGTTTGGTAGATGCCCAATATGCTACTGGAGATCAGTGGAGAAATAACTCCAGAAAGAATGAAGGGATGAAGCCAAAGCAAAAACAATACCCAGTTGCAGATGTGACTGGTGATAGAAGCAAGGTTCGATGCTGTAAAGAGCAATATTGCATAGGAACCTGGAATGTTAGCTCCATGAATCAAGGCAAATTGGAAGTCATCAAACAGGAGATGGCAAGAGTGAATATCGACATTCTAGGAATCAGCAAACTAAAAAGGACTGGAATGGATGAATTTAACTCAGATGACCATTATATCTACTACTGTGAACAGGAATCTCTTAGAAGAAATGCAGTAGCCATCATGTTCAACAAAAGAGTCCGAAATGCAGTACTTGGATGCAATCTCAAAAATGACAGAATGATCTCTGTTCATTTCCAAGGCAAACCATTCAATATCACAGTAATCCAAGTCTATGACCCAACCGGTAATGCTGAAGAAGCTGAAGTCGAATGGTTCTATGAAGACCTCCAAGACTTTTTAGAACTAACACCCCAAAAAGATATCCTTTTCATTATAGGGGACTAGAATGCAAAAGTAGAAAGTCAAGAAATACCTAGGGTAACAGGCAAATTTGGCCTTGGAATATGGAATGAAGTAGGGCAAAGGTTAATAGAGTTTTGCCAAGAAAACGCACAGGTCATAGCAAATACCTTCTTTCAACAACACAAGAGAAGACTCTACACATGGACATAACCAGATGGCCAAGACAGAAATCAGATTGATTATATTCTTTGCAGCCAAAGATGGAGAAGCTCTGATAATAAACTCCTTATTGCCAAATTCAGACTTAAATCGAAGAAAAGTAGGGAAAACCACTAGACCATTCAGATATGACCTAAATCAAATCCCTTATGATTATACAGTGGAAATGAGAAATAGATTTCAGGGACTAGATCTGATAGATAGAGTACCTGATCAACTATGGATGGACATTCATGACATTGTACAGGAGACAGGGATGAAAACCAACGCAATGGAAAATAAGTGCAAAAAAGCAAAATGGCTGTCTGAGGAGGCCTTACAAATAGCTGTGAAAATAAGGGAAGTGAAAAGCAAAGGAGAAAAGAAAGATATAAGCATCAGAATGCAGAGTTCCAAAGAATAGCAAGGAGAGATAAGAAAACTTTCCTCAGCGGTCAGTGCAAAAAAATAGAGGAAAACAACAGAATGGGGAAGACTAGAGATCCCTTCAAGAAAATTAGAGATACCAGGGGAACATTTCATGCAAAGATAGGCTCGATAAAGGACAGAAATGGTACGGACCTAACAGAAGCAGAAGATATTAAGAAGAGGGGGCAAGAATACACAAATGAACTGTACAAAAAAGATCTTCATGACACAGATAATCATGATGGTGTGATCACTCACTTAGAGCCAGATATCCTGGAATGTGAAGTCAAGTGGGCCTTAGAAAGCATCACTATGAACAAAGCTAGTGGAGGTGATGGAATTCCAGTTGAGCTATTTCAAATCCTGGAAGATGATGCTGTGAAAGAGCTGCACTTATAATGCCAGCAAATGTGGAAAACTCAGCAGTGGCCACAGGACTGGAAAAGGTCAGTTTTCATTCCAATCCCGAAGAAAGGCAATGCCAAAGAATGCTCAAACTACGGCACAATTGCACTCATCTCACATGCTAGTAAAGTAATGCTCAAAATTCTCCAAGCCAGGCTTCAGCAATGTGTGAACCGTGAACTTCCAGATGTTCAAGCTGGTTATAGGAAAGACAGAGGAACCAGAGATCAAATTTTCAACATCTGCTGGATCATGGAAAAAGGAAGAGAGTTCCAGAAAAACATCTATTTCTGTTTTATTGACTGTGCTAAAGCCTTTGACTGTGTGGGTCACAATAAATTGTGGAAAATTCTGAAAGAGATGGGAATACCAGACCACCTGACCTGCCTCTTGAGAAACCTATATGCAGATCAGGAAGCAACAGTTAGAACTGGACATGGAACAACAGACTGGTTCCAAATAGAAAAAGGAGCACGTCAAGGTGTATATTGTTACCCTGATTATTTAAGTTATATGTAGAGAACATTATGAGAAACGCTGGGCTGGAAGAAGCACAAGCTGGAATCAAGATTGCCAGGGGAAATATCAGTAACCTCAGATATCCAGATGACACCACCCTTATGGCAGAAAGTGAAGAGGAATTAAGAAGCCTCTTGATGAAAGTGAAAGAGGAGAATGAAAAAGTTGGCTTAAAGCTTAACATTCAGAAAACTAAGATCATGGCTCTTGCCCCATCACTTCATGGGAAATAGATCGGGAAACAGTGGAAACAGTCTCAGACTTTATTTTTTGGGGGGCTCCAAAATCACTGCAGATGGTGATTGCAGCCAAGAAATTAGAAGACACTTACTCCTTGGAAGGAAAGTTATGACCAACCTAGATAGCATATTCAAAAGCAGAGACATTACTTTGCCAGCAAAGGACCATCTAGTGAAAGCTATGGTTTTTCTATTGGTCATATATGGATGTGAGAGTTGGACTGTGAAGAAAGCTGAGTGCCGAGGAATTGATGCTTTTGAACTGTGGTGTTGGAGAAGACTCTTGAGAGTCCCTCGGACTGCAAGGAGATCCAACCAGTCCATCCTAAAGGAGATCAGTCCTTTGTGTTCATTGGAGGGACTGATCCTGAAGCTGAAACTCCAATACTTTGGACATTTCATGCGAAGAGTTGACTCATTGGAAAAGACTCTGATGTTGGGAGGGATTGGGGGCAGGAGGAGAAAGGGACAACAGAAGATGAGATGGCTGGATGGCATCAGTGACTCAATGCACATGTTTGAGTGAACTCCGGGAGTTGGTGATGGACAGGGCGGCCTGGTGTGTTGCAATTCATGGGTTTGCAAAGAGTCTGACATGACTGAGTTACTGAACTGAACTGAACTTATCTGATATGTATATTTATATCTGATTCATGTTGCCACGCAGCAGAAACTAACAGAACATTGTATAGCAATTATCCTCCAATTTAAAAAATTAATGAAAATAATAGTTACAGTAATACAAAGAATAGGAATGGAATATAAAGATTAACTTTTTCCTTCCAAACATCTTCATCATCTCCACTACCTTCATTTTGTTTAGATTGCAGAGCATATGACTTCTTCTACAGTCCCCATAATAGCTATTAATAGCACAATAGCATAGTAGCTATTAACAGAGCATTGGCTAAATGTCTCAATTTATTAAGTGCTTAGGTTACTCCTCCTCTAACCTCAATGACATCCCAAGCCATAAAAACTAAGGCCACAGACCCAAATGCTTCATTCAGTTCTGACACCCTTATGGCATTGAAACATGTGTATTATTATATGTGTAATGAATCGCCAATCCAGGTTCGATGCATGATACAGGGTGCTTGCGGCTGGTGCACTGGGATGACCCAGAGGGATGGGATGGGGAGGGAGGTGGGAGGGGGTTCAGGATGGGGAACACATGTACACCCATGGCGGATTAAAGTCAATGTATGGCAAAACCAATACAATATTGTAAAGTATTTAGTCTTCAATTAAAATAAATAAATTTAAAAAATTAATTAAAAAAAAAACAAAAGAGAAAGGGCATGTACACATTTGAGGGCACCCAGAATAGAGTGATCAGGAGGATCAAGCCATCTGGAAGCTATCAAAGGAAGAAAAGTGGGATCGTTTAGATAGTTCTTCTGGAGATTAACAAGAGATGTGATCATTATACTCAAATATTTAAAGAGCTGTTACATAAAAGAGTAGTAGTAATAGTAGTAATAAGATAGCTGCAACTGCTAACACATACATAGCACTTAGTATATGCTGGACTGTGTTTTAAGCACTTTATATATATCAAGTCTTAGTCACTGCAACATTTTGAATTAGTTAATATTATTTATGATTGACTCCATTGTACAGATGTAGAAAAATAAAGCACCTAGAGAGGTTAAATTACTTGCCCCCAAATCATAAATTTAGCATAAGAGTTAAGATTCAAGCACAGATAGTTTGGCTCAAGAGTCCATGCTCTTAATTATAATGTCAGAGACTTCTTTGTTTCCTGAGGGAATAACTAGACTCAATGGATAAAATTTGTAGCAGTGCAGGTGGATTTCAACTCAATATATTAAGAAATTTCCTAAAGTTTTAGCTGTTCAACACATGAACTGTCAACTTTTTTCTTTCTGACTATAGAAATACTTTAAACACACACACACATACCAATATTCATGCTTCTCTTAGATTTTAACAAAAACTCAGGGTTTTTTACACTTTATCACATGGAATAGAAGAGACCAGTCATTTTCCCTAAAATTATTTTCAAATATAATTTTAATTCTTACTTGGTATGGAATTATCATATGTTTTGATGGTTATTTCTTGCCTGTTTAAAAAAGAAAATATTTTAATTGAATTTGTACTATGTCTAATAATAATAATAACGACTATTATTACTAAGATACCTTTAATAATAATGCTGTCAGAAATCTGATGTGTTCTCTGAATTCCATTATCTAAGACTGTTTAACTATAATCCACAATTCCCGTCCTCTAAATCAAGTTATAGATGTATATGACTGTATTTCTCATCAAAACTTGAATAAAAATAGACTATAGATCAAAACTGAAATAAAAACACTCCAGTTAAAATAAATAAATCAATTTAAAAAAACTTGGTAGAGAAGGAAATATAATCTTATGGGCATATCTAAATAAACTTACTAATGACAAATTTAACTTAGTAAAAAAAAAAACCCACTAATTTGAAAAATTCTATAACCTGCAAAATATCTTATTTAATTATATAGAGCAATAAATAAAATTAGTTCCCCTGCAATTTTCTAATGAAAACATCTAAATCAGTATGAACCATATATCTTCTAAATTCACTACATATATTTTGAAGACAACCTACCACATTTTAATATTCTTAGTATTTAAACCACTAATTATGTGTGAGAGGGGAACATATAAATGTTGATCTGTATTTTGAGTTGCTCCTACACATGGGAAAATTGGTCCACGGTATTTTCCATTTGGAAATTACACATGTAATATTGTAATGATTGTGTTGTTTATCAAAGACACACATGGTATAATTTGTTTTTAATTTTAAAATTTGTATCTTTTTAAAATTTTATTTTATTTAAGTATTACTTCCTTATTAATTAGCAGGAACAGTAGATTGTGACCATTGCTAATTCTGAGATTGTACTTGTGTGTGCTAAGTCACTTCAGTTGTGTCCGACTCTTTGCAACCCAGAGTCTCTAGGTGTGGCTCAATCAAGTCTATTTAAAAACTCTCACAGGTTATTTGGACACTCAGTTCTAGTTATGAATCACACTCAGTTCTATGTATGAATTCATGGTCTTGAAAAAGAAAACTTCATAGATTTTTGAAATAGTCCAAGCTTGTGATGTTTGCTTTTTCAAAAAAATAGATCAATGGTCTATTCATTTGTATTGAAACCACATTTATTCTATAGCAGAGCTAAAAGGTTAAATGTCCTGGGATCCTGGAAACTTAATTGTTTGAAACTTTGAAATGCTGGCTGGGTCACTGCCTTCACATACTGGGAAAAATACTTTGCACCTGTATTGTTTTTGACTTCTTTGCTACAGGCTAAAGTAATCTTTTTCAAACTTTCTTTTGAGCACAACTCAATGTGTGTGATATGTGGATAATTCAAATTCTACTGTAATAATATAGTTTATAAATCATGCATAGCCAGACATCCTGGAATGTGAAGTCAAGTGGGCCTTAGAAAGCATCACTACGAACAAAGCTAGTGGAGGTGATGGAATTCCAGTTGAGCTATTTCAAATCCTGAAATATGATGCTGTGAAAGTGCTGCACTCAAAATGCCAGCACATTTGGAAAACTCAGCAGTGGCCACAGGACTGGAAAAGGTCAGTTTTCATTCCAATCCCAAAGAAAGGCAATGCCAAAGAATGCTCAAACTACGGCACAATTGCACTCATCTCACATGCTAGTAAAGTAATGCTCAAAATTCTCCAAGCCAGGCTTCAGCAATACATGAACCATGAACTTCCTGATGTTCAAGCTGGTTTTAGAAAAGGCAGAGGAACCAGAAATCAAATTGCCAACATCTGCTGGATCATGGGAAAAGGAAGAGAGTTCCAGAAAAACATCTATTTCTGCTTTATTGACTATGCCAAAGCCTTTGAATGTGTGGATCACAATAAACTGTGGAAAATTCTGAAAGAGATTGGAATACCAGACCACCTGACCTGCCTCTTGGGAAATTTGTATGCAGGTCAAGAAGCAACAGTTAGAATTGGACATGGAACAACAGACTGGTTCCAAATAGGAAAAGGAGTACGTCAAGGCTGTATATTGTCACCCTGCTTATTTAACTTATATGTAGAGTACATCATGAGAAAAACGACTGGAAGAAGCACAAGCTGGAATCAAGATTTCCAGGAGAAATATCAATAACCTCAGATATGCAGATGACACCACCCTTATGGCAGAAAGTGAAGAGGAACTAAAAAGCCTCTTGATGAAAGTGAAAGAGAGTGAAAAAGGTGGCTTAAAGCTCAACATTCAGAAAACGAAGATCATGGCATCCGGTCCCATCACTTCATGGGAAATAGATGGGAAACAGTGGAAACAGTGTCAGACTTTATTTTTGGGGGCTCCAAAATCACTGCTGATGGTGACTGCAACCATGAAATTAAAAGACGCTTACTCCTTGGAAGGGAAGTTATGACCAACCTAGATAGGAAATTCAAAAGCGGAGACATTACTTTGCCAACAAAGGTCTGCCTAGTCAAGGCTATGGTTTTTCCTGTGGTCATGTATGGGTGTGAGAGTTGGACTCTGAAGAAGGCTGAGCGCCAAAGAATTGATGCTTTTGAACTGTGGTGTTGGAGAAGACTCTTGAGCGTCCCTTGGACTGCAAGGAGATCCAAACAGTCCATTCTGAAGGAGATCAGCTCTGGGATTTCTTTGGAAGGAATGATGCTAAAGCTGAAACTCCAGTACTTTGGCCACCTCATGCGAAGAGCTGACTCATTGGAAAAGACTCTGATGCTGGGAGGGATTGGGGGTAAGAGGAGAAGGGGACGACAGAGGATGAGATGGCTGGATGGCATCACTGACTCGATGGAGGTGAGTCTGAGTGAACTCCGGTAGTTGGTGATGCACAGGGAGGCCTGGCGCGCTGTGATTCATGTGGTCGCAAAGAGTCAGACACGACTGAGTGACTGAACTCAACTGAACTGAACTGAAGACAGAAAATTTTAAGAGATGAAATAAAATACATAAATTGAAGCTGTAATATGCTATTCACACATTTCAATTGATTATCTTGCATGTGCATCTCATTTTGGAACACACTAGAGAAGGCAATCAAGAAACAATGAGAAATGGGAAAACAGTCAAATATCACAACATGTCTATCTTGTATATGGGCTTCCCAGGTGGTAAAGAACCTGTCTCCCAATTCAGGACACGAAAGAGATGTGGGTTTGATCTTTTGGTTGGGAAGATTTCTGCCACTGTTTTTGCCTGGAGAATGTCATGATTGGAGAAGCCTCGCAGGCTATGGCCCATAGGGTCACAAAGATTTGGACACTACTGAAGTGACTTAGCATGCACTGCCTTGTATACAACTGGCCTCAGTCTCACATCATTAGGGCTGTAATATAGTTAAAATCCTGAGAGTTTTTATTCATTCCAAAGTGTACATTTTAGTGCAATAAATGATTGTGTGCATACAGTTTGTTACATAAGTGATCTGAACCTATATTTTGAAATAAAGGGGAAAATTAGTGACGGAAGTCAGAAGAGAATGGAAGTCATATTTAGTTCTAAAAACAAACAAACAAACAAACAACAAAACAGCTAAAAGCCCTGACAATTTAAGGTTTTTATCATAGCACAAATATTTTTCAAAAGTGAGTGTGAAATAGACATTGTTTTTATATTAAAATAAAAAAAATTGTGAGAGTTGTATGGCTAGCAGAAAGTACAAAAATACAAGTAAGAATTCTTCAGGTAGAAGGAAATGACCTAAGATAATACATACTTAAGATAAAAAAAAGAGCATAAGACAGCACATATTTGGGTGCAGAACATGAATATTAAGTATTTACACATAATAATGATAATCTGGTAAGCTTAAAATAAAATTTATAAATTTAAATTCAAAATTGATAGTGGTAATAAAGATTGGTGAAATAATTGGAGTTAAGGTGTTATAAGAAGCTTGATTAGGAGTTGTAAAGACAAATCTGTGATATACTTCTATAAATTAAAACATAACCACTAAATAATAACTAAAATTGTATAAATAAAATAATAGAGAAGGAAATGTAATTAAAATGTTTGATTAATATAAAGGAAAGCAATAAAGGATAAATAAACAAAAACATGGGATAAATAATAAAACTAAAATGATAGGTGTAAATTCAAACATAAAGCTATTACATTAAAAGCAAATGGACTGGGGACTTCCCTGGTGTGCAGTGAGTAAGAATTTGTCTGCCAAAGCAGGAGACACAGGTTTGATCCCTGGCCTCTGAAGTTTCCACATGCTGTAAAACAACTAAGCCTGAGTGCCTCAACTACTGAGTTTGTTTGCCACAACTGCTGAAGCCTGTGCATCTAGATCCTGTGGTCTGTAACGAGAAGCTACTGTAGTGAGAAGCTCATGCCCAACAAGAGTAGCTCCCGCTCACCACAGCTAGAAAAACGCCCGCACGCAGCAACAATACAGCAAATTCTTTACCCTCTGAGCCACCAGGGGAACCCAAGAATACTGGAGTGGGTAGCCTGTCCCTTCTCCAGGGGATTTTCCTGACCCAGGAATCGAACAAGGGTCTCTTGCATTGTAGATGGGTTCTTTACCATCTGAGCTACCAGGGAAATCCAAGAAAGACCCATTGCTGCCAAAAATAAATAAAATTTTAAAAATCAAATGGACTAAAATCAACAAGTTATAGAGGTTTTCTGCATAACATTGGGCCTATAATTAACAATACTGTATTTTACACTTAAAAATTTGGTGAGTAGTTCTCATGTTTAATTTTCTTACCACAGAAAACTATATGGACTAAGTACACCACTTAAAACATGAATCTGCACAGTGGATTATAATAAACCTAAAATATAAGAGAACATGATTTTTTTTTAATGGAAAAGGGATACACTGTGTACCTTAATGGATAATAAGCTTGTGGAGCTAAACTAATGTCAAAGTTACCTTTAAGATACATAAAGGTAAATAGGAATATTTTATAATGGTAAAGGGGTTAATCCAACAGAAAGATGTAATAATTCTAAATATGCATGTACCCACTGACATAGCTCTAAAAACCATAAAACTATAATTTATAAAAGGAAAAGTAATGTGGAAACTGACAATTATAGTTGGGAACTTCAGCATATTTATTTAAATAATTAATAGAACAAGAAGAAAAGAATATACAGTAGAGATACAAAAAAGTTGAATAACATGACTGACAAAAGTTGGCATAATATAAAGACATTACACCAAATAACTGCACAATACTATACATTTTCTTCAAGTTCACATGGAACATTTAACAAAAGTGACCATAGGCTAGGCAATAAGCAAGTCTAAACAAGTATCAAAGTACTAAATCATATGGCATATGTTTGCTACTCACAGCTGACTAAAGCTAGAAATCAACAACAGAAACTAAAAAAAAAAAAAAATCTAAACAATTGGAAATTAAAAATACAATCTATGGATCAAAGAATAAATTACAATGGAAACAAGAAAATATTTTTAAAACATTTTGAAGAGCATAAGGTAAATACAGTATTGAAATATTTGTGGGGTGTAAAAACCTATTTAAAACTTTGGATGTAAAAACCTATTTAAAACTTTATAACTTTAAATTTGTAAATTAGAAAAGAGGAATAGCTGAAAAGTTAATGACTTAAGTATCTAGTTTAAGAAGCTAAAAACAGAACAGCAAAACAAAGCCAACATATATGAGGAAAAAATAATAAAATTATCATCAGAAAGAAATAAAAGATGCAAAAGCCTTATGCTAATGTATTGAAAATTTAGGTGAAATAAGCAAATTCCTTTAAAAAGAAAACATATTAAATCTGAAACAAGGGTTAAGTAGAAAATATGACCCAGAGGGATGGTATGGGGAGGGAGAAGGGAGGAGGGTTCAGGATGGGGAGCACATGTATACCTGTGGTGGATTCATTTTGATATTTGGCAAAACTAATACAATTATGTAAAGTTTAAAAATAAAATTAAATTAAAAAAAATAAATTCAGCATAAAAAAATAAAAATAAAGATAAAAAAAAAGAAAATATGGATTGCTATATCTATACTAAAGACATTGTTTGATCATTAAAAACTTACCGACATAGAGAATTCCAGGTGTGGATGTCTTCATTGATTAATTCTCCCAAACACCTAAGGAAGAGAAAGTAACAATTATTCAAAAAATCTTCCAAAGAACAGACAAAGAAGAATGACTTTTGAATTTATTATATGAAAAAAACATAACGTTGATACCAAAATCTGATGAGGTCATTAATAGAAAAAAATCACAGACTTATATCTCTCATAAATATAAATACCCCTACCCTTAAACATTCAATCTAATTCAATACATAGAAAGGATAATCTACCACAATAAAGCAGGATTTAATTCAGGTTAGTTTAACATTTGAAATTCACCACATTAACACATCAAAATAAAGAAGGGAAAATTATATGAACATTTCAATATGCAGTCTAACAAATTCATGGTAAAATTTTAGCAAATAAAAATTGGAAAGAAACTTCCTTAACCTGATAAAGGATATTTAAGAAGACTAGAGAAAATACAAATACACAGTGCTGAAGCATTAGAAATATTCCCCTTAAGCTCAGAAACAACAAAAGGATATCTGCTAGTAAAACTTCAATGTAATATTTCACTGGAGGTTCTAGCTAGTGCAATAAGGAAAGAAAAATATAAACAAAATGTCAAGAATAGGGGGAAAAATAAATAAAACTGTTAGTATTTACAGGCAGCATGTTTATGTAGAAAATCCACACAATTAGAATTAATAAGATAATTTAGCAAAATAGATATAAGATTAAATGTGAAAATCAATTATATTTAGGTATACAACCAATTAGAAAATATTTTAATAATACAATTTGTCAGTTCAGTTGTTACTCAGATGTGTCTGACTCTTTGAGACCCATGGACTGTAGCACACCAGGCTTCCCTGTCCCTCACAAACTCCCAGAACTTGTTCAAACTCATGTCCATCAAGTCAGTGATGCCATTCAACCATCTCATTCTCTGTTAGTCCCCTTCTCATCCCACCTTCAACCTTTCCCAGCATCAGAGTCTTTTCCAATGAATCAGTTCTTCACATCCGGTGGCCAAAGTATTGGAGCTACAGCTTCAGCATCAGTCTTTCCAATGAATATCAGGACTGATTTCTTTAGGACTAACTGGTTTGATCTCTTTGCAGTCCAAGACTCTCGAGAGTCTTCTCCAAGACCACAGTTCAAAAGCATCAATTCTTTGACATTCAACTTTCTTTATAGTCCAACTCTCACATCCATACATGACTGCTGGAAAAACCATAGCTTTGACTAGACGCAATTTGTCTGCAAAATAATGTCTTTGCTTTTTCATATGCTGTCTAGGTTGGTCATAGCTTTTCTTCCAAGAGCAAGCGTATTTTAATTTCATGGCTGCAGTCACCATTTGCAATAATTTTAGAGTCAAAGAAAAATAAAGTCTGTCATTTTTTCTATTGTTTCCCCATCTATTTGCCATGGAGTGATGGGACTGGATGTAGGATCTTAGTTTTTTGAATGTTGAGTTTTAAGCCAGCTTTTTCACTCTCCTCTTCCACTTTCCTCAAGAGGCTCTTTGGTTCCTCTTTACTTTCTGCCACAAGGGTGGTGTCATCAAAGTATACATAGATGACACCACCCTTGTGGCAGAAAGTAAAGAGGAACCAAATACATAGATGACACCACCCTTGTGGCAGAAAGTAAAGAGGAACCAAAGAGCCTCTTGAGGAAAGATGTACTCTGCATCATGGGCTTCCCTGGTGGCTCAGAGGTTAAAGCGTCTGCCTGCAATGCAGGAGACGTGGGTTCAATCCCTGGGTCAGGAAGATCCCCTGGAGAAGGAAATGGCAACCCACTCCAGTATTCTTGCCTGGAGAATCCCATGGATGGAGGATCCTGGCGGGCTACAGTCCACGGGGTCGTAAAGAGTCGGACATGACTGAGCGACTTCACTTTCACTTTTCACTCTGCATCATGGCATCTGGTCCCATCACTTCATGGCAAGTAGATGAGGAAACAGTGAAAACAGTGACAGACTATTTTTTGGGGGCTCCAAAATCACTGCAGATGGTGACTGTAGCTATGAAATTAAAAGAAGCTTGCTCTTTGAAGAAAACTCATGATCAACCTAAACAGCATATTAAAAAGCAGAGACATTACTTTGCCAACAAAGGCCTGTCTAGTCAAAGCTATGTTTTTCCAGTAGTCATGTATGTATGTGAGAGGTGGACTATAAAGAAGACAGAGCACCAAAGAATTGAACTGCAGTGTTGGAGAAGACTCTTGAGAGTCCCTTGGACTGCAAGGAGATCCAACCAGTCCATCCTAAAGGAAATCAGTCCTGAATATTCATTGGAAGGACTGATGCTGAAGCTGAAACTCCAATACTTTGGCTACCTGATGCAAAGAACTGACTCACTGGAAAAGACTCTGATGCTGGAAAAGGCTGAAGGCAGGAGGAGAAAGGGACGACAGAGGATGAGATTGTTGGATGGCATCACTGACTCAATGGACATGAGTTTGAGTAAACTCCAGGAGTTGGTGATGGACAGGAAGGCCTGGTGTGCTGCAGTCCATGGGGTGCAAAGAGTCGGACACAACTGAGGGACTGAACTGACCTGAACTCTGCATATATATTAAATAAGCAGGGTGACAATATACAGCCTTGACATAGTCCTTTCCCAATTTGGAACCAGACTATTGTTCCATGTCCAGTTCTAGCTGTTGCTTCTTGACCTTCATACAGATTTATCAGGAGGTATGTAAAGTGGTCTGGTATACCCACCTCTTGAAAAATTTTCCACAGTTCGTTGTGATCTATACATTCAAAGGCTTTGGTGTAATTAATAAAGCAGAAGTAGATGTTTTTATGAAACTCTCTTGCTTTTTCTATGATCAAACAGATGTTGACAATTTGATCTCTGGTTCCTATGCCTTATCTAAATTCCACTTGAACATCTGGAAATTTTTGGTTCACGTACTGTTGAAGCCTGAATGGAGAATTTTGAACATTATTTGCTAGCACGTGAAATGAGTGCAATTGTGTGGTAGTTTGAACATTCTTTGGCATTTCCCATTTTTGGGATTGAAATGAAAACTAAACTTTTCCAGTCCTTTGACCACTGCTGACTTTTCCAAATTTGCTGGCATATTGAGTATAGCACCTTAACAACATCATCTCTTAGGATTTGAAATAGCTCAACTGGAATGCCATCACCTCCACTAGTTTTGTTCATAGGGGTGCTTCCTAAAGCACATTTCACTATACATTCCAGGATGTCTGGCTCTAGGTGAGTGTTCACACCATCGTTGTTATCTAGGTCCTGAAGATCTTTTTTGTGTAGTTCTTCTGTGTATCCTTGCCACCTCTTCTTAATATCTTCTGCTTCTGTTAAGTCCATGCCATTTTTGTCCCTTATTGTGACCATGTTTGAGTGAAATATTCCCTTGGTAGCTCTAATTTTTTTTGAAGCGATCTCTAGCCTCTCCCAGAAATTCTCTGTTTTCTTCTATTTCTTTGCATTGATCATTGAGGAAGGCTTTCTTATCTCTCCTTACTATTCTTTGGAACTCTGAATTCAAATCGATATCTTTCCTTTTCTCCTTTGCCTTTAGCTTCTCTTCTTTTCACAGCTATCTGTAGGGCCTCCTCAGACAACCATTTTGCCTTTTTGCATTTCTTTTTCTTGGGGATGATCTTGATCACTGCCTCCTGTAAAATGTCACGAATCTCTATCCATAGCTCATCAGGCACTCTGTCTATCAGACCTAATTTCTTAAATCTATTTGTTACTTCCAGTGTATAATCATAAGGGATTTGATTTAGGTCATACCTGCATGTGGTTTTAAGCATTTTGTACTTATGTTAATGACATATAGCATAAGTACAAAATACTCAAAATAAATTTAGAGATATATGTGCAATGCCTCTACACTGAAGGATACAAATCAATGTTAAGATAAATTAAAGAAAACATAAGTAAATAGAGCTATATACTATATTCAGAAGGTTCAATGCTATAAATGTAACAATTCTTCCCAAATCATTCAATGTAATCCCAATAAAATTTGCCCTGACTTTTTGTGATAACTGACTAGATAATTTAAAATTTTATATGGAAATAAGAACCAAGAATATACAAGACAATTTGAAAGATAAATAACCAATGTGAAGGATATGTATTATTAAATATCAATATTATATATTGACATATTTTACCATATATCAATTATTAAAAAGTGACAGCAATTAAGATGATGTATGCAGGTCAAGAAGCAACAATTAGAACCTGATATGGAACATGCACTGATTCAAAATTGGAAAAGGAGTACAATGAGGCTGTGTATTGTCACCCCTCTTATTTGAACTACATGCAGGGTATAATGTGTGAAATGCCTGGCTGGATGAAGCACAAGTTGGAATCAAGATTGCCAGGAGAAATATCAATAACCTCATGTATGCAGATGACACCACCCTTATGGCAGAAAGCAAAAATGAATTAAAGAGTGTCTTGATGAAGGTGAAAGAGGAGAGTTAAAATGCTGGCTTAAAAGTCAACGTTCAAAAAACGAAGATCATGTTATCTGGCCCCATCACTTCATGGCAAATATATGGGGAAACAATGGAAACAGTGAGAGATTTTATTTTCTTGGGCTCCAGAATCACTGTGAAGAGTGACTGTAGCCATGAAATTAAAAGATACTTGCTCTTGGAAGAAAAACTGTGATAAACTTAGACAGCATATTAAAAAGAAGAGACATTACTTTGCAGACAAAGGTCCATATAGTCAAAGCTATGGTTTTTCCAGTGGTCATGTATGGATGTGAGAGTTGGACCATAAAGAGAACTGAGCGCCAAAGAACTGATGCTTTTGAACTCTGGTGTTGGAGAAGACCAGGTTGAGAGTCCCTGGGCTGCAAGGAGATCAAACCAGTCAATCCTAAAGAAAACAAACCCTGATTATTCACGTCCAACTCTTTGTAAACCAATGGACTATACAGCCTATGGAATTCTCCAGGCCAGAATACTGGAGTGGGTCACCTTTCCCTGCTCCAGGGGATTTTCCCAACCCAGGGATTTGAACCCAGGTCTCCCTCATTGCAGGAGGATTCTTTGCCAGCTGAGCCACAAAGGAAGCCCCAAAATACTGAAGTGGGTAGTCTATCACTTCTCAGGGGATCTTCCCAACCCAGGAATTGAGCCAGGGTCTCTTGAATTGCAGGTGAATTCTTTAACAACTGAGCTATCAGGGAAGCAAGGACTTATGTTGAAGTTGAATCGCCAATACTTTTGGTACTTGAGGCAAAGAGCTAACTCATTAGAGAAGACCCTGATTCTGGGAAAAATAGAAGTCAGAAGAAGAAGGGGATGATAGAGGATGAGATGGTGGGATGGCATCACTGACTCAATGGACATGAGTTTGAGCAAGCTCTGGGAGATGGTGAAGGATAGGGAAGCTTGGCATGCTGCAGTCCATGGGATCACAGAGTCATACACCACTGAGCAACTGAGCAATAACAAGAAGTATCAGCCTGAAGACAAGTAGCCTACAATACAGACTAAGGAGTTAAAAAAAGAGAGACCTATATAGATATGGTCATATGAATTGTCTCAAAGTTGTTACACATTGAAGAAAAATTAGATTTTCAATAAACAGTACTAATCAACTGGATATCTTCTAGGGAAAAAAAAAAAAAAAAGTGATTCTTGACCTCATCTCACATTACACACTCAAATCAATCCTAGATGCAAAGTAGACCCAAAAGTAAAAGGTAAAAGAGTAAAGTTTCCAGGAGGTAACAAAGGAGACTATCTTAGTGATCGTGGAGTAAATGTTTCTTAAACATGACACAAAAATATATAACCATAATGGAATAGAACGACAGATTTGGCTTCTGTTATCCAGTTATCATTAACTCTAATACTCTTTCTTTTTACAGTAATGGAAATGTAAAAAAAAAAAAAAAAGTATAGAAAAGACATTTGTTCTTTCAATATCTTAAGAGAGATAGTATAGTCATGACAATAGTAATAACAATAATAATTAATATGCTTATTATCCTTTCTGTTTAAAATAGTTGCTGTTTAAAATATGCATTCAAAGATACTATATCATTTCATATAATTTTACAATTTTTTACTCATTTAAATTTTTCTGAAGTGAAAATTTTCCTTCAAAATTTTCTGTTCTTTTAATATAAATTTGTTTATTTTAACTGGAGGCTAATCACTTTACATTAAAAAAAAATCTCCATTCTTTTTCAGTTTATGTGTACCTTACTTCAAATCTACCTTTTATAAAGCTGACTTCCTTATTGTCCTATTGTTTTTGCTCCACTTGTTTTCATTCATTACTATTCTTGCAGTTGTATCCCCTGGTAACTGAATGAGTCAATCCTTCAAATTTGAACAAGAAAGTATTATGTGATTTTCATTAATTTATTCATTCAGCTAATTAATATTGAGCATTGTAAAAAGTTGATAAATGACTCCTCAAAGTATTCATATCCAAATCCCTGAAACCTGTGAATGTTGTTTTATATGGAAAAAAGGACTTTGCACATGTGACTAAATTAAAACCTTGTGAACAGGAAATTATTTGATTACCCTAGAAGATACTAGATATAGTCACCAGAGTTCTTATAAAGAGGGAAACAATGGGGTTAGAGAAGAATAAAGCAGTTTGATGATAGGCCTTGTTTCCATTGTGGCCCAAGAACTAGCCTCAACCCCCCTCAACTAGCGTCCAGGAGTCCCTGGAGAACATTGTTTTAGACAATCTCCCACAGATAAGACAGCCTTTGTGGAAGTCCAAATTTCCAGGAGAATGATTATAGGTTATAATGAGAGCAAAAAATATAAATTTGGGTGCTTGGAGAGGGTCAGAGCAATACTTGACTTTATAGACATCATCCCTCCCTTAAGGTAGCACAGTATACTGCTAAAAGAAATCTCCTTGGCCTATAATTTCTCCCATAAGAGACAGTAAGGTTGTGTGAGTGAGCATCCAGCTTCCTTGCAGTGTATGATGCTGTCAAAAAGGATCATTTCTCTGTCACCACATATAGAATACTGAGTCATGAGCAGCATGGATGGAAGCAAGAAGAAGCTGAGAGAGCAGCAGATATGACCCTCCTAGGGCATTAAAGGAAAATAAATCCTATAGCCCTGGGATTTCTTTGGAAGGAATGATGCTAAAGCTGAAACTCCAGTACTTTGGCCACCTCATGCGAAGAGTTGACTCATTGAAAAAGACTCTGATGCTGGGAGGGATTGGGGGCAGGAGGAGAAGGGGATGACAGAAGATGAGATGACTGGATGGTATCACTGACTCGATGGATGTGAGTCTGAGTGAACTCCGGGAGTTGGTAATGGACAGGGAGGCCTGGCGTGCTGCGATTCATGGGGTTGCAAAGAGTCGGACACGACTGAGCGACTGATCTGATCTGATCTGATAGTGTTGCAAACTACATCATGAAGCCTACCCACGAGCTGCTGGAGATGACTTGCTCAGGAATATCCACAACTGGCCCTCAGGCATCCCCAGAATATCATGTGCTTTATCCATACATACTCCCACCCTGTGGCTGGTTCCTTGTATATATTTTTAATAATGGTGAGTGTGAGCTTTGAAAGAGAGTTAGTGAGCATGCACAGAAAGCTGGCATGAATCTGTGGGCCAAAAAGAAACCACAAACATGAGCTTTGGTTCTGCCACTAGGAAAGTAAAATGGAGACTTTCAGCAGTGGCCCTGGTACACTGTAAGATCGAAAGATGGTTACAAGCTTAAGAATTCTGCTGCAAAAGGGATCAAGAAACAGCCATAGAGGGTCTGAGGAAACCCCAGAACCCCTAGCAGGTCTGATGGAAGGTATTTATCTCCCAAAGAATAGAGGAGGTTACTGCTTCTTCAAATGTGAAGCCAGTAATGTAAGACTTCAAGAAACGTGAAAAATCAAAGAAACATGATACCACAAAAGTATCATAATTATCTTCCAGCAACCAATCACAAAGACATAGTGATTTATGATTTATCTAATAAAGAATTCAAAACAGCTGTTTTAGAGTTCAATAAGCTACAAGAAAGCACAGAAAGACAATTCACTGAAATTAGGGAAACAATACACTAACAAATTTAACAGTTTAATAAAGTGGTGGAAATCATTAAAAAAAATTCTCAAGCTGAAGAATATAGTGAATTAAATAAAAATGCAATACACAGCAGAGCACAAAGCTGAATAGATCAAACAGAAGAAAAAGCCTAAGAATGGAAAAACAGGACTTTTGAAATTATTCATTCAGAATAGAACAAAGAACACAAATGAAAAAGACTGAAGAAATCCTATGTGATCTACAGGATACCATTAAGAGAAACAATTCATGAATTATTGAAGAAATCTTACAATTCAGGAGAGAATGAGATGGTATATTCAAAGGGCTGAAGGAGAAAAAAGGAATATTACTCAGCTATAAAAAACAACACATTTGAGTCAGTTCTAATGAGGTGGATGAACCTGGAGCCTATTATACAGAGTAAGTGAGAAGAGAAACATCAATACAGTATATTAATGCATATATATGGAATTTAGAAAGACAGTAATAACAACCCTGTGTGCAAAACAGAAAAAGAGACACAGGCATAAAGAACAGACTTGGACTATGTCAGAGAAGGAAGGGGTGGAATGATTTGAGAGAATATTATTGAAACATGTATATTACCATATGTAAAATAGATGACCAGTGCAAGTTTGATGCATGAAGCAGGGCACTCAAAGCAGATGCACTGGGACAACCCAGAGGGATGGGATGCGGAAGGAAGTTCAAGATGGGGGGACACATGTACACCCATGGCTGATTCACGTCATTGTATGGCAAAAACCACACCACAATATTATAAAGTAATTAACTTCCAGTTGAAAAAAAAAAAAAAAAACAAACACCCTGCCAACAAAGAACATTTTATCTAACAAAAGTTTTCCTTCCTAAATAAATGAGAAAAAAAGAACTCAGACCAAAAAAAAAAAAAAAATTACAGAGTTCATTACCATTAGATGTTTCTTACAAGAAATGAAAGTTCTTCAATGTGAAATTAAAGGATAATAACTGATAACATGAAAAGACATGAATATATTCAACACACTTGGAAAAGGAGTATATAGTCAAATTCAGAATACTTTAATACTATAATATGATTATATGTTAACTTAATTGAAGTTAAGTATTTATCAGTGAAAAATAAACTATAACATTAAGAGTTTTTTTAAACTGATGGAACTGCAAGGCAAAAACTTTTAGTAGATACACAAAAGATAAAGGAAAAGGGGAATAAAAACAACTTACTATGATATTAATCAATTTAAAAAGGAAGGCAGCAAGAGATGAAGGAAGAAAGAAACAAGAGAACTATAAAACAATAAGAAAGAATAACATGACATTAGTAAGTTTTTATTTATTAGTAATTACTCTAAAAGTAAATGGATTAAATTCTCCAAATAAAATACATAGAGTAGCTGAATGAATGTAAAAACAAGACATAACTATATGATACTCACAAGAGAGTCACTTCAGTTTTAAGATCACATATAGATTCAAAATGAAGTGATGGAAAAATATATTCCATACAAGTGGAAATCAAAAGAGAGCTTTCATCAGAAAAAATAGACATTAGGTCAAAAACCATAATCAGAGAAAAAGAAGGTCCTTTTATGATTATAAAGAGATCAATTCATAAGAAGATATAACAATGATAAATATATATTCAGCAAAGATTAGAATACCTAAATATATTAAGTAGATACTAACAGGTCTTTAGGCAAAAATATGCACTAATACAATAATAGTGTGGGACTTCAATACCAACTTGCAACAATAGATAGATTCTACAGATATAAAAATCAATAAGGAACAATTAAATTTGGAATATATTTTATACCAAAAGGGCCTAACAGTCCATCCAATAACATCAGAATACATATGCCTCTGAAGAGCACACAGAACAGTCTCCACAAAAGATCATATGTCAAAGAACATGTTTTAGAAAGTTTAAGAAGATTGAAATAATATCAGACATCTTTTCCAATCACCATGATATTACAAATATTATACAGTATGATTACAAATCTGTAAATGTGACTCTATATTAATAGAATGAAAACTGAAAATCACATAATAATTTCAATAGGCACAGAAAAAGCATTGACAAAATATAACATTCTTCCATATAGAAAAAATACTCTCAACAAATTGGCTATAGAAGAAATGTACCTTAATGTAATAAAGGCCATCAATGACAAACTCTCATTTTACATTACACTAAATGTTTAAATGTTGAAAGCTTTTCCTCTGTGATCAGGAACAAGTACAACCACTCTTGCCACTCTTAGTCAACATAGTAGAGGAAACGTTAGCCAGAGCAATTAGGCAAGAAAATAAATATACAGCATCCAAATTAGGAATAAGTCAAATTATTTTTGTTTGCAAATATGTGGTCTTGAATATAGAAAGTCTTGAAGATTCTACCAAAAACTATTAGAACTAATCAGCAAGTTCAGTACATTTGCAGGATACAAAACATATAGAAATCAGTTGCACTTTAATACACTAAAACCAAAATATCTGAAAACTAAAGAAAACTATCTGATTTACAAAAGTTTAAAGTAACACAATCCTTATAAATATATTTAGCCAAAGAAGTTAAATAGCTACACACTAAAAGCTATAAGATTTTGATGAAAGAAAATATATAAGATACAAATAAATGGAAAGGCATTTCAAGTTCATGAATCAGAAGAATAATGTTGTTAAAATGTCCAGACTACCAACCAAAAGCCATTTATAGTTTAAATGCAATCCTTATGAAAATGTCAATGGCGTTTTTCACAAAAATTGAAAACACAAATCTAAAATTTGTACAAAACCACAAAAGACTATGAATATCCAAAGCATTCTTGAGAAGGAACAAATGTTGAAGACTCACAGTTCCTGATTGTAAACTACTCTTAAAAACTAGAATGTACTTGCATAAAAAAATTATACAGACTATTATAACAGAATCGACAACCCAGAAATACCAAGATAAAAAAATGGGGAAAAGATAGCTCTTCAATAAATGTTTATTTGAAAACTGGATATCCACATGGAAAAGAATAAAAGTGGACTCCTATATTACACAACTCAAAAAATAAGTTTGAAATGTATTAATGACTTCAACATAGAAGCTGAAACTGTTCAGCTCCTAGAAGAAAACAGGAAAAAAGCTTTTTGATATTCTCTTGTCACTGATTTTTTTTTTTTTTTTTGATATGACAGCAAGAAAGTACAGGCTAACAAAAAGAGAAATGAATAAGCTGAAAAGCTTTTTTACAGCAAAAGAAACAATACCAAAAAACAACAACAACAGCCTATGGAATGAGACAACATGTTTTCAAATTGTCTATCTGATAAAGGGTTAATATTCAAAATATATGAGACACTGATACAGCTCATCAGCAGAAATAATCCAAACAACCCTGTTTTTTTTTTTAAAGTGAGCAAAGAAACTGGAGATACTTTGCCAGAGTATTTATAAAAATGGCCAACAAGTATATGAAAAGATGCCCAACATAATAATCAGGGTAACTAATATCAAAACTAGAGTGTGATATCATCTCATATATGTTAGAATGGCTCTTATCAAAAATAGTAGAGACAAGTATTGGTGAAGCTGTGGATAAAAGGAAATTTGGGCACTTTGGTACAGATGTCAATTGGTATAGCCACTGTGGGCAACAAGAGGGAGGTTCTTCAAAAATTAAAAACAAAACTACCATATTTTTATAGCAACTCTACTACTGGACATATATCTAAAGGAAAAGAAATCACACTTGAAGAGATATGAGACTTATCTATCATCTATCAATCATTTATCTAATTTAGCCATGATAAAGAAGGGAGTTCTGGCATTTATGACAACATGGAAGGACCTTGAGGGCATTATGATAAGTGAAGTAAGTTAGTGAAAGACATATACAGTACAATCTCACTTATAAATGGATTCTAAAGAAGCCATACTTAAAGAACAAACTGAGAGGTGGGGGGAAATTCAGAGGTATCATTCAAAGTGTACAAACGTTCAGTTAAAATATGGATAATTTCTGATATTTATTGTGTTGACTATAGTTAACAACACTATATTATATACTTGAAATTTGGTATGAGAGTAGACCATAAATGTTCTCACCACAAAAAGAAATAGTATTTTTGTGATGTAATGGAAGTGTTAAGTAATCCTACTGTGGTAATTATTTTGCAATATGCATGCATAAAAAATCATCACATTGTACACCTTAAACTTAAACAATATTACATGTTAACTGTATCAGCAAAATTCTGTAATAAAAGGAAAGACAATGAGAATAGAGAAGAACAGAATAGGAGCTATACTTTTGGTGGAGAAAATCCAGCACCCAGTGTTGTGAGTTGATTTGTGTCCCTTATAAAGATAAACACAAGTCTTACCAGTTGGTACTTGTGAATTTGACCTTATTTGGGAATAGTGTCTTTTACAGATGTAATCAAGTTAAGATGAGATAATTCTGGATTAAAGTGGGGCCGACTACAATGACTGGTGTCATTATGAAAAGGGGAAACTTGGCACACACACAGGGAGAGTGAATTTTGTGATGTTGGAGGCAGAGATTGAAGTGATGCATCTATAAACCAAAGAATACCAATGATTGCCAGCAACTGCTGTAACCTAGGGTAGAGGCATAGGCCTCCCTCAGAGCCTCAAGGAGCCAAATCTGCTGACACCTTAACTTTGGACTTAAAGCTTCCTGAAGTATGAGACAATTAAGCCACTCAATTTATGGTAATTTGTTTTGACTGCCTTAAGAAATTGTCACACTTCAAATTATACTCAGGCATGAGCAGGAAAAGGGCATTTGCTATAATAAAAGAGAAGGCAGAAAATAGGGTTGTAATATGCCTGTAGATTAGTATATATTCAGTAGTGATGATGATGAAATTTTCCCCTAGCTGAGAGTAGGATAGAGTGTAGCTATTATAGATTTGAGAAGAGAGGAAAAAGTGAGGAACACTCATCTTCAAGAATAGGAGAGCTATAAATAGATGATAGAAGTTTAATATTATTGCCAGGTACCATTAACAGTACACTTGCAGTTTGTCATCATAAATATGAATTGAAGCCAATCATCATGGTTACATGTCTTTCCTTAGTCATGTTCAGTTGCAAAAGTGCCACCAACCACTGTGGAGTAATAGGAGAATCGGATTTAACTAAAATTAGGGTTTTTGTTAGCAGAAATGTCAAAAGGAGAGTGGGGAGATGGAATTGAGGCTTTATGAAGGGAAACACTTGTGCTGATTCACCATGAGAGTGTAAGAATCTAAGATAGGTAAGAATTTATAATGGGTAAGAATATTAGTAAAGCCATGGAGAAGGGATTGATGAGTTCAATGATTGTAAATCAATGGTAAGTTTTGGAGGGGTGGAAACATTGTTGGAGTGGGGTTATTAAAGTTACCTGAGGCAGTGGTTGAAGAGTGAAATGCTATAAAGTGAGGTTTTGGAGGGCTATGTATGGAAGTGAGCCATTGAAATTAGATGAAAGGCAAGATAGTTGGACATTAAAGATGGCGGAGAAGAAGGATGTGCACTCACCTTTTCCTGTGAGAACTCCAAAATTGAAATTAGCTGCTGAACAACCATCGACAGGAAAAAGTTGGATCCAACCAAAATATGATACCCCACATCCAAGGGCAAAGAAGAAGTCCCAACAAGATGGCAGGAGGGGCAAAATTTCATTTAGAATCAAACCTTATACAGGCCAGAGATGCTTGAAGGGTGCAAACAAAGTCTTGTGTTCACAGGACCTAGGGACCGCACAGGAGACTGAGCCATACCTGCCTTTGAGTGTTTGAGTGTTTCCTGCAGAGGCACAGGTCAGTAAGTGGCCTGCCTCAGGGACAGGATCTCTGACTGCAGAAGGCCTGGGAGGCACGATATGTGGCATCAGACCTTTTGGAGGAGATTGACATTAGCCCCATCATAAAGCCACAGAGCAGAGGACTAACAAACTGGAGAAAAGTAATACCAAAGAAGTTCTTGTAGTGTTACAAAAGTTCTATGGCCCACAACAGATTTCCCAACCTGGGGATCTGGCAAAGGGACTGTGAACCCCCAGGGAATTTGAACGCCAGTGGGATTTGACTACAGAACACCCACAGGACTGGGGAATCAAACTTTTGGATGGCATAAACAAAATCTTGTGCACACCAGGACCCAGGAGAAAGGAGCAGTGACCCCGCAATAGACGGAGCCAGAGTTGCCTGTGAGTGTCCAGGAGTCTCTGGTGAAGGCATGGCTCAACAGTGGCATGCTGCAGGGTAAGGGGCACTGACTTCAACAGTCCTGGGATCCACATGGTGCTGGCATAAGTCTTTTGAAAGAGGTCACCATTACTGCCATTACTCTTACCATAGTTTTGCCTCAGGCCAAAGTACAGGGAGGGGACACAGCACCACATCAGCAGAAAATTGGATTACAATTCTACTAAGCAAGGCCCCACCTATCAGAGCAAAACCCAGTTTGCCCACAGCCAGTACCAAGCAGGGCTTCCCTGGTGGCTCAGACAGTAAAGCATCTGCCTGCAATGCAAGGGACCTGGGTTCAATTTCTGGGTCAGGCAGATCCCCTGGAGAAGGAAATGGCAATCCACTCCAGAACTCTTGTCTGGAAAATCCCATGGATGGAGGAGCCTGATAGGCTACAGTCCATGTGGTTGCAGAGTCAGACACGACTGAGCGACTTCACTTTCACTTTCAGTACCTAGCATCAGGAAGCTTCCACAAGCTTCTTATCCTTATCCATCATAAGGCAAACAGAATGAATAGGACAATTACAGAAAACTAAACAAACTGATCACATACATCACAGCCTTATGTGACACAGTGAAACTATGAGCCATGGCGTGTAGGGATACCCAAGACAGATGAGTCATGATGGAGATTCTGATAAAAATGGTTCACTGAAGAAAGGAATGGCAAGCCACTTCAACATTCTTGCCTTGAGAACCCCATGGACAGTATGGAAAAGCAAAGGGATACGAAACTGAAAGATGAACTCCTCAGATCAGTATGTGCCCAATATGCTACTGGAGAAGAGTGGAGAAATATCTCCAGAAGGAATGAATAAGTTGAGCCAAAGTGGAAACAATGCCGAGTTCTGGATGTGTCTGGTAGTTAAAGTAAAGTCCAATGCTGTAAGAACAATAATGCATAGAAACCTGGAATGTTAAGTCCATGAGTCAAAGTAAATTGGAAGTGGTCAAACAGGAGATGGCAAAAGTGAACATTGACATTTTAGGAATCAGTGAACTAAAGTGGGCTGGGATGCATGAATTTAATTCAGATGACCTTTACATCTACTACTGTGGGCAAGAATCCCTTAGAAGAAATGGAGTAGACCTCATAGTTAATAAGAGAGTAAAAATTGTAATCAGTTCAGTTTAGTTCACTCAGTTGTGTCCGACTCTTTGTGACCCCATGAATTTCAGCACGCTAGGCCTCCCTGTCCAATACCAACTCCTGGTGTTCACTCAAACTCACGTCCATCGAGTCGGTGATGCCATCCAGCCACCTCATCCTTTGTCGTCCCCTTTTCCTCCTGTCCCCAACCCCTCCCAGCATCAGAGTCTTTTCCAATGAGTCAACTCTTCTCATGAGGTGGCCAAAGTACTGGAGTTTCAGCTTTAACATCATTCCTTCCAAAGAACACCCAGGACTGATCTCCTTTAGAATGGACTTGGGTGCAATCTCAAAAATGACAGAATGATCTCTGTTTCTAAGACAAACCATTCAATATCATAGTAATCCAAATCTGTGCCCTGACCACTAATGCCAAAGAAGCTCAAGTTGAATGGTTCTATGAAGACCTACAAGACCTTCTAGAACTAATACCAAAAAAAGAGATGTCGTTTTCATCATAGCTGACTGGAATGCAAAAGTAGGAAGTCAAGAGATACCTGGAGTAATGAGCAAGCTTGGCCTTGGAGTACAAAATGAAGCAGGGCAAAGGCTAACAGAGTTTTGCCAAGAGAACACACTGATCATAGCAAACATCCTCTTCCAATAACACAACAGACGACTCTACACATGAACATCAACAGATGGTCAATACCAAAATCAGACTGATTGTTCTTTGCAGCTTAAGATGGAGAAGTTTTATACAGTCTGAAAGAAAATTGGGAGCTGACTGTGGCTCAGATCATGAACTCCTTAGTGTCAAATTTAGACTTCATTTGAAGAAAGTAGGCAAAAACAATAGGTCATTCAGGTATGACCTAAAACAAGTCCCGTACGATTAAACAATGGAAGTGACATATAGATTCAAGAGATTAGATCTGATAGACAGAGAGCTTGAAAAACTACAGATGAAAGTTTGTGACATTGTACAGGAGGCAGTGATCAAAACCATCACCAAGAAAGAAATGCAAAAAGGCAAAATGGTTGCCTTAGGGTGCCCTTACAAATAGCTGAGAAAAGAAAAGAAGCAAAAGGCAAAGTAGAAAAGGACACATATACATGGGGGGTTGTAAAAAGCCTTTTTAAGTGAACAATGGAAAGAAATAGAGGAAAACAAGAGTGGAAAGACTAGAGATGTCTTCAAGAAAACTAGAGATAATAAGGAAACATTTAATACAAAGATAGGAACAATAAAGGACAGAAACTGTATGGACCTAACAGAAGGAGAAGATATCAAGAAGAGGCAGCAAGAATAGACAGAAGAACTATACAAAAAAAGATCTTCATGACCTAGATGGCCATGATGGTGTGATCACTCACTTAGAGCCAGATATCCTGGAGTCCACAGTCAAGTGGGCCTTAAGAAGCATCACTACGAACAAAGCTAGTGGAGTTGGTGAAATGCCAGCTGATCTATTTGAAATCCTCAAAGACAATGCTGTGAAAGTTCTGCACTCAATATGCCAGCAAATATGGAAAACTCCGCAGTGGCCACAAGACTGGAAAAGGTCAGTTTTTACTCCAGTCCCAAACAAAGGCAATGACAAAGAATGTTCAAGCTACCCCACAATCACTCTTTCACACACTAGCAAAGTAATGCCCAAAATTCACCAAGCTAGGCTCCAACAGTATGTAAGCCAAGAACTTCCAGATGTTTAAGTTGGATTTAGAAAAGGCAGAGGAACCAGAGATCAAATTGCCAACATCTGTTGGATCATAGAAAAAGCAAGAGAGTTCCAGAAAGACATCTATTTCTGATTCATTGACTATGCTAAAGCCTGTGGCTGTGTGAATCACAACAAACTGTGGAAAATTCCTAAGCAGATAGGAATACCAGACCACCTTACCTGCCTCCTGAGAAACCTGTATGCAGGTCAAGAGGCAACAGAACAGGAAATGAAACCATGGACTAGTTCCAAATTGGGAAAGGAGCACGTCAAAACTGTATATTGTCACCCTGTTCATTTAATTTATATGCAAAGTACATCAAGTGAAATGTCAGGTTAAATGAAGCACAAGCTGGAATCAAGATTGCTGGGAGAAATTTCAGTAACCTCAGATATGCAGATGTCGCCACCCTTATGGCAGAAAGTGAAGAGGAACTAAAGGGTCTCCTAATGAAAGTGAAAATGGAGAGTGCAAAAGCTGGCTTAAAACTCAACATTCAAAAAAATGAAGATAATGGCATCCAGTTTCATCACTTCATGACAAATAAATGGAGAAGCAATGGAAACAGTGCCGGACTTTATTTTCTTGGGCTCCAAAATAACTGCAGATGGTGACTGTAGCCATGAAATTAAAAGACACTTGCTCCTTGGAGAAAAAAATCATTGAAACCCTAGACAGCAAATTAAAAAGCAGGGGCATTACTTTGTGGACAAAAATCCATCTAGTCAAAGCTATGGTGTTTCCAGTAGTAATGTACATATGTGAGAGTTGGACCATAAAGAAGGCTGAGCATGGAAGAATTTATGCCTATGAACTGTGGTGTTGTAGAAGACTCTTGAGAGTCCCTTAGACTGCAAGGACATCAAATCACTTAATTCTAAAGGAAATCAATCCTGAATATTCATTGGAAGGACTGATACTGAAGCCAAAACACTAATACTTTGGCCACCTTATTTGAAGAACTGACTCATTGGAAAAGACCCTGATGCTGGGAAAGACTGAAGGCAGAAGTAGAAGGGGACAACAGAGGTAGAAATCATTGTATGACATCACCGACTCAATGGACATGAGTTTGAGCAAGCTCTGGGATATGTTGAAGGAAAGGGAAGCCTGGTGTGCTGCAGTCCATGGTGTAACAAACAGTTGGTGATGACTGAGAGGCTGAACAACAACAGAAAAATCACAAGGAATTGACAAGAGTACAGTTGATAGTACTGTACAGCATGGTAGTAGGCCGCATAAGAAAATCATGGCAAAATGAAGTGGAGCAACAATGGAATCAGCAAATGGATATAGTAGAGAAAGCTATCAGGTGACATAATCTGATGGCACGAGATTCCAAGCAAGCTCTTTTTAAGGAATAGAGAAGAGAAAAGATTTGGAAATGCCATTGAGGAAACAAATCTACAGTACCTCTGAGTTCTGTTTTATGAAGGGATATGGGAGAAAATATTTCTCACTAGAGAAGGATTTACTTATAACACTGTGTTTAAAAGAGATAATAATGTCCAGTAGTGACATAATCTGAGCCCTTTGTGATGTAAGAGGCAAGAATAGACATAGGCAACATCAAACTAGAAATACATTTTAAAAGCACTAGGGAACTAAATCATTAATTTCTAGATAAAATAATTCTTTCCTTTGTTTTTTTTTCAAACTATGTTGCATTTTCTGATTCTAAAAATAATACATACTTTTTGGAAAAAAAAATCCAAACATTATAGAAATATATCATTTTAAAAGGGAATAGATCTCTATAATTCTTTAGAATTTTAATTTCTGAGACAAAGGTTTTCTAAACTTTATTTTCATTGTTGAAGTTGTGCAGTTTTTCATATTTTTACTGATCTTTGACTTTTTTTCTGCAAATTACCTCTTCCATCTTAACTATAGCTTTCTTACTGATTTTTACATGCTTTTAAAAATAGGTTGTGTCATAAGAATTTTCCATTTTTGTGAGTTAAAATGGCTGAATATTGATAGTTTTATATGGTTCAACTTAATATATATGGATATTAGCTGTAGCTCTAAGTCAATATCACTTACATCATCATAATTTTTTGTATTACTGTCAGTAATACTCTTTTAAAAGAGATTGGCTTTTAAAATAGAGACTAACACTGAATGATGTAGCCACTAAATCCTGAAGAAATACTTTTGTTTAATTCCTATGAATAAAATTTTATCATCCACTTAATGATACCTTGAAAAATCAACTAACTATAATGTCTTAATTGGCAATAATATAAAGTCTTCCTTTTTATCAGAAAAACAGGATGGCCTAATGTTCTTTACATAGAAAATTAAGTATACCAGAGTACCTGGTATAGACATAAGACATAATAAAGTAAGACATAATAAAGTCTTACTATGTTTTATTATGCTTTTCATTTTGAAGTGCCTTCACACACAGTAATTACTTCCCTTCTCCCTAATATAAGATGTGGTTATAAGTACACGTATACACACATTCAGAGTGATTAAAATATTCAAGGCCATGCAGCTATTTTGTGAAAGAGCCTGAACTAGTTAAATTTCAAAGTAAAACACTTAAGATGTTATGGAAATTTTGTGCCTCTGTTTAAAATACAACTTTCATTCATGGCCAGGTAGCTCAGTTGGGTAGAGCATGATGCTAGTAAAATACAAATTTTAATCTATAAGTAGCTACTATTAGAGGAACATTATATTAAAATATAAATATGAAGCTAAATTGAGCATACTAACCGTTAAAAACACTAAAAATTATTGAAAAGAGGACTTACAATCTTGGAAGAGACATTTCCCCTGCCTATAGGTTGCCAGGACTTTAACACTGTAAGTTCAAACTGGTAACGCTGAGTGATGACATCATAAAGAGACTGTAAACAGCAGGAACTTAAAGGGATAAGACACAGTAATTACATTTTGCAGTGCATAAGTGCTTCTGAAATCTATTCAATAACTTTAGATGTGTTCACACACAATATTTCACAGTTTGAACTGAGAGAATCAGGTTTTCATTGATTGAATCTATTTTTATTATTTTTTTAAATTAGAGTAAAATTGCTTTACAATGCTGTGTTGATTTCTGCCCTACAACAACACAAATCAGCCATAATTATACATATATCACCCCCGTCTTGAACCTCCCAACCTTCTCCCTATCCCTCCTCTCTAGGTCATCACGGAGCTCCAGTCTGGGCTCTATGTGTTACACAGCAACTTCTTACCAGTTATCTATTTTACATATGGTAGTGTATATATGTCAATGTTACTTTCTCCATTCATTCCACTCTCTCCTTGCCTGACTGTATCCACAGATGCAGTCTCTAAATCTATGTCTCCATTCCTTCCCTGCAAATAAATTCATCAATAACATTTTCTGAGATTTCATATATATGTGTTAATATACAATATTTGTTTTTCTCTTTCTGACTTACTTCGCTCTGTATAACAGGCTCTAGGTTCATCCACCTCACTGGAACTGACTCAAATTCATTATTTTTTATGGTTTAATAATACTCCATTGTATATATGTACCACTTCTGCTTTATCCATTCATCTGTAGATGGATATCTAGGTTGTTTTCATGTCCTGGCTACTGTAAATGGTGATGCAATGAATATTGGGGTACTTGTGTCTTTTAGAGTTGTGGCTTTCTCAGGGTATAGTCCCTGTAAGTGGGACTGCTGGGTTATATGGCAGATTTATTCTTTGACCCATCTCATAGAGTAACGGAAATGAAAATAAAACAAACAAATGGAATCTAATTAAACTGAAAGGTTTTTGAAAGGCAAAGGAAATTATAAACAAGATTAAAAGACAATCCTCAGAATAGGAGAAAATAATTGCAAATGGAACAACTGACAAGTGATTAATCTCCATAATATATAAGCAGCTCAAAATCAGAAAGAAAAAAACCCAGCTCAATCAAAAAATGGGCAAAAGATCTGGGAAGAAATTTCTGCAAAGAAGACAGATGACCAATAAACACATGAAAAGATGCTAAATCTCATTAATTATTAGAGAAATGCAAATCAAAATTACAGTGAGGTATCACCTCACACCAGTCAGAATGAAAGTGAAATGAAAGTGAAGTTGCTCAGTCGTGTCCGACTCTTTGTGACTCCATGGACCGTAGCCTACCAGGCTCTTCAGTCCATGGGATTTTCCAGGCAAGAATACTGGAGTGGATTGCCATTTCCTTCTCCAGGGGATCTTCCTGACCCAGGGATTGAACCCAGGTCTCCAGCATTGTAGGCAGACGCTTTACCGTCTGAGCTACCAGGGAAGTCCACCAGTCAGAATGGCCATCATCAAAAAAATCTACAAACAATAAATGCTGGAGAGGATATGCAGAAAAGGGAACCTTCCTACATATTTGGTGAGAATGTAAACTGATAGAGCCATTATGGAGTATAGTACGGTGATTACTTAAACTAGAAATGAATCTAATTGCTTAAGACACATCTAATTGCTTGATATCAGTTTAACATGAGTTTTGGACATGTATATGTCCACACAAATCTGTGTAACTGTGTACACATGCACCTGTGTATGTGTGCATGAGAGATATATGGGCCAAAAGGAAAATACAAGAATATTCCTCTCTAAAGAGCAACTGTAGTGTGTACATTTTCTTCACATTCAGGCTCCTTTTCCTACAAAACTATATATATGCTTGAAGATACGTTCCTCAAAAAAAAAAAACACTTAAATATAGTTTATTCTTAGATATATAAATTAAGCAAAGGTAAAATGCCTATTAAAATAGTACCAAAGAGTATGAAAAATGTTTTTTTTTCCATCTCCAAATCTGAACATAACTGTTGGTTGTGTACAGAGTTACGTTAGAACAACTTATCAAATTGTACTTGGTAGGAAATTTACAAATGTGAACTTTTCATCATATGAAATGAAAACTTGTGCAGTAGGTAATGATGTGTACAGGTATAATTGTCTCTTATCTGTCCTAGATGAACATAAGTGAGCATCGTTTTGACCCTGGGAGGAAGAGTAATTCATTAGCTATTCTCATTAGTTTTTTTTTTTTTTAACTAATTTGTCATTGAATTTGTCATTATTTTTTAATTAATTTACTTATTTTAATTGGAGGCTAATTATTTTATAATACTATAGTGGTTTTTGCCAAACATTGACATGAATCAGCCATGAGAGTACATGTATCGCCCGTCCCGAAACCCCCTCCAACCTCCCTCCCCATCCCATCCCTCAGGGTTATCCCAATGCACCAGTCCTGAGCACCCTGTCTCATGCATCAAACCTGGACTGGTGATCTAGTTCACATATGGTAATATACATGTTTCAATGCTATTCTTTCAAATCATCCCACCCTCACCTCTCACCTTTTCCAACAGAGTCCAACATTCTGTTCTTTACATCTGTGTCTCTTTTGCTGTCTTGAATATAGGGTCATCATCACCATCTTTCTAAATTCCATATACATGCGTTAATATACTGTAGTGGTGTTTTTCTTTCTGGCTTACTTCACTCTGTATAATAGACTCCAGTTTCATCCACCTCATTAGAACTGATTCAAATGCATTCTTTTTAATAACTGAGTAATATTCCATTGTGTATATATACCTCAGCTTTCTTATCCATTCATCTGCTGATCGACATCTAGGTTGCTTCCTTGTCCTAGCTATTTTAAACTGTGTTGCAGTGAACATTGGGATGCACATGTCTCTTTCAATTTTGATTTCCTCAGTGTGTATGCCCAGCAGTGGGATTGCTGGGTCGTATGGCAGTTCTATTTCCAGGTTTTTAAAAATCTCCACACTGTTCTCCATAGTGGCTGTACTAGTTTGCGCTCCCACCAACAGTGTAAGAGGGTTCCCTTTTCTCCACACCCTCTATAAAATTTATTGCTTGTAGACTTTTTGATGGCAGCCATTCTGACTGGCATGAGATGGTACCTCATTGTGTTTCTGATTTGCATTTCTCTGAAAATGAGTGATGTTGAGCATCTTTTCATGTGTTTGTTAGACATCTGTATGTCTTTTTTTGGAAAAATGTCTGTTTAGATCTTTGGCCCAATTTTTTCTTGGGTTGTTTATTTTTCTCGTATTGAGCTACAGGAGTTACTTGTATATTTTTGAGATTAATTCTTTGTCATTTGCTTCATTGGCTACTATTTTCTTCCATTCTGAAGGCTGTCTTTTCACCCTGCTTAGAGTTTCCTTCATTATACAAAAGTTTTAAATTTAATTAGGTCCCTTTTGTTTATTTTTGCTTTTATTTTCATTACTCTGGTAGGAGGGTCATAGAGGATCCTGCTGTGATTAATGTCAGAGAATGTTTTGCCTATGTTCTCCTCTAGGAGTTTTATAGTTTCTGGTCTTACCTTTAGATCTTTAATCCATTTTGAGTTTATTTTTGTGTATGGTGTTAGAAAGTGTTCTAGTTTCATTCTTTTACAGATGCTTGACCATTTTTCCTTGAACCACTTGTTGAAGAGATCGTCTTCTCTTAGTGTGTATTTGTGCCTACTTTGTCAAAGATAAGGTGTTCATAAGTGCATGGATTTATCTCTGGGCTTTCTATTTTGTTTCATTGATCTATATTTCTGTCTTTATGCCAGTACCATACTGTCTTGATGACTGTAGCCTTGCAGTATAGTCTGAAGTCAGTCAGGTTGATTCCTCCAGTTTCATTCTTCTTTCTCAAGATTGCTTTGGCTATTTGAGGTTCTTTGTATTTCCATACAAATTGTGAAATTATTTGTTCTAGTTCTGTGAAAAATACCATTGGTGGCTTGATAAGGTTTGCATTGAATATATAGATTACTTTGGGTTGCTGCTGCTGCTAAGTCGCTTCAGTCGTGTCTGACTCTGTGTGACCCCAGAGATGGCAGCCCACTAGGCCCCGCCGTCCCTGGGATTCTCCAGACGAGAACACTGGAGTGGGTTGCCATTGCCTTCTCCAATGCATGAAAGTGAAAAGTGAAAGTGAAGTCGCTCAGTCGTGTTCGACTCCTAGCGACCCCATGGACTGCAGCCTATCAGGCTCCTCCATCCATGGGATTTTCCAGGCAAGAATACTGGAGCGGGGTTCCATTGCCATCTCCGTTTCTTTGGGTAGTATACTCATTTTCATTATATTGATTCCTCCGATCCATGAACATGGTATATTTCTCCATTTATTTATGCCATCTTTGATTCCTTTCATTAGTGTTTTACAGTTTTCTATATACAGGCCTTTTGTTTCTTTAGGTAAATTTATTCCTAAGTATTTTATTCTTTTCGTTGCAATGGTGAATGTAATTGTTTCCTTAATTTCTCTTTCTGTTTTCTCATTGTTAGTGTATAGGAATGCAAGGATTTCTCTGTGTTAATTTTATGCCCTGCCACTTTACTATATTCATTGATTAGCTCTAGTAATTTTCTTGTGGAGTCTTTAGGGTTTTCTATGTAGAGGATCATGTCATCTGCAAACAGTGAGAGTTTTTTCTCCTTTTTTCAATCTGCATTCCTTTTATTTCTTTTTCTTCTCTGATTGCTGTTGCTAAAACGTCCAAAACTATGCTGAATAGTAGTGGTGAGAGTGGGCACCCTTTTCTTGTTCCTACCTTTAGGGGAAATGCTTTCAATTTTTCATCATTGAGGATAATGCTTGCTGTGGGTTTATCATATATGGCTTTTATTATGTTGAGGTATGTTCCTTCTATGCCTGATTTCTGGAAGTTTTTTTTTTTTTTTTATCATAAATAGATGTCGAATTTTTTCAAAGGCTTTCTCAGCATCTATTGAGATAATCATATGGTTTTTTTTTTTTAATTTTTATTTTATTTTATTTTTAAACTTTACATAATTGTTTTAGTTTTGCCAAATATCAAAATGAATCCGCCACAGGTATATGGTTTTTATCTTTCAATTATTTGTTAATATGGCATATCACATTGATTGATTTGTAAATATTTTAGAATCCTTGCATCCTTGGGATAAAGCTCACTTGGTTATGATGAATGATCTTTAAAATATCTTGTTGGATTGTGGTTGTTCGAACTTTGGTGAAGATTTTTGCATCTTTCTTCATCAGTGATATTGGTGTGCAGTTTTTTTATTTTTTGACATCTTTGTCTGGTTTTGGTATTAGGGTGATGGTCTCATAGAATGAGTTTGACAGTTTACCTTTCTATGCAACTTTCTGGAAAAGTTTGAGCAGGATAGATGTTAGCTCTTCTCTAAATTTTTTGTAGAATTCTGCTGTGAAGCCATCTGTTCCTGGGATTTTGTTTCTTGGAAGATTTCTGATTACAGTTTCCATTTTTGTGCTTGTGATAGGTCTGTTAAGTTTTTCTATTTCTTCCTGGTTCAGTTTTGGAAAGTTATGCTTTTCTAAGAGTTCATTTTCTTAGAAATTCATCCTTTTCTATGGATGAATTTTATTTATCTTCTCAAAGAACCAGCTTTAATTTTGTTGAGTTTTGCTACAGTCTCCTTTATTTCTTTTTCATTTATTTCTGCCCTAATTTTTTTGATTTCTTTCCTTCAACTAACCCTGAGTTTCTTCATTTCTTCTTTTTCTAGTTGCTTTATGTGTAAAGTTACATTATTTATTTGATTTTTCTCTTGTTTTCTTGAGGTAAGCTTGTATTGCTATGAATCTTCCCCTTAGCACTGCTCTTACTGAATCCCACAGGTTTTGGGTTGTTGTGTTTTCATTTTCATTTGTTTCTATGCATATTTTTAACTCTTTTTTTATTTCTTCTGTGATTTATTGGTTATTCAAAAGTGTGTTGTTTAGCCTCTGTATGCTTGCATTTTTAATAGTTTTTAATAGTTGACACCTAATCTTAATCACATTGTGATAAGAAAAGTTGCACTAGAGTTATGGCCCAGGATATGCTCTATCCTGGAGAATGTTCCGTGTGCACTTGAGAAAAAGTTGAAATTCATTTTTTGGGGATGAAATGTCCTATAGGTATCAGTTAGGTCTAACTGGTCCATTGTATCATTTAAAGTTTGTGTTTCCTAGCTAATTTTCTGTTTAGTTGATCTATCCATAGGTGTGAGTGGGGTATTAAAGTCTCCCACTATTATTATGTTACTGTTAATTTCCCCTTTCATACTTGTTAGCATTTGCCTTACATATGGCAGTGCTCCTATGTTGGATGCATATATATTTATAATTGTTATATCTTCTTGGATTGATCCTTTGGTCATATGTAGGGTCCGTCTTTGTCTCTTTTCATGGCCTTTATTTCAAAGTATATTTTATTTGATATGAGTATCACTACTCCTGCTTTACTTTAGTACCCATTTGTGTGAAATGTCTCTTTCCAGCTCTTCACTTTCAGTCTGTATGTCTACCTTGTTTTGAAGTGGGTCTCTTGTAGACAGCATATATAGGGGTTTTGTTTTTGTATCCATTCATCCAGTCTTTGTCTTATGGTTGGGGCATTCAACCCACTTACATTTAAGGTAATTATTGATAAGTATGGTCCCATTGCCATTTACTTTGTTGTTTTGGGTTCGAGTTTATACACATTTTCTGTGTTTCCTGTCTAGAGAAGATCCTTTAGTATTTGTTGAAGAGCTGGTTTTGTGGTGTTGAATTCTCTCAGTTTTTGCTTGCCTATAAAGATTTTGATTTCTCCTTCATATTTGAATGATATCCTTGCTGGGTACAGTAATCTGTTTTGTAGGTTTTTCTCTTTCATCACTTTATGTCCTGCCAGTCCCCTTTGGCCTGAAGAGTTTCAACTGATTGATCAGCTGTTATCCTCATGGGGATTCCCTTGTGTGTTATTTGTTTAATTTCCCTTTTTGCTTTTTATATTTGCTCTTTGTGTTTGACCTTCGTTAATTTGATTAATATGTGTCTGGGATGTTTCACCTTGGGTTTATCCTGTTTGGAAATCTCTGGGTTTCTTGGACTTGGGTGGCTATTTCTTTCCCCATTTTAAGGAAGTTTTCAATGATTATCTCCTCAGGTATTTTTTCACGGTCTTTCTTTTTGTATTCTTCTTCTGGGACTCCTATGACTTGAATGTTGGGGCATTTAACACTGTCCCAGAGGTATCTGAGGCTGTTCTTATTTCTTTAAATTCTTTTTTCCTCTCTGCTTCATTCATTTCTGCCATTCCATCTTCCACCTCACTTATGCTGTATTCTGCCTCAGTTATTCTACTGTTGCTTCCCTCCAGAGTGTTTTTGATCTTGGTTATTGCATTATTCATTATTGATGACTCTATTATTTTTTCTATGCTTGTTAAACATTTCTTGCATCTTCTCAATCCTTGTCTCTAGTCTATTTATCTGTAAGTCCATTTTGTTTCCAAGATTTTGAATCATCTTTACTATCATTATTCTGCATTTTTTTTTCAGGTAGACTCCCTATCTCCTCCTCTTTGGTTTGGTTTGGTGAGCATTTATCATGTTCTTTTACCACCTAAATATTTCTCTGCCTTTTCATCTTGTTTAGATTGTTGTGTATGTGGTGGCCTTTCTGTATTATGGCAGTTTGTGGTTCCTCTTTTTGGTGTAGGTTCCTCCCTGTGGGTGGGGTTGGACTAATGGCTTGTCAAGGTTTCCTGCTTAGGGAAGCTTGCTTCAGTGTTCTGGTGGGTGGAGCTGGACCTCTTTTCTCTGGAGTGCAATGAAGTGTCCATTAGTGAGTTTTGGGGTTTCTATGGATTTGGTGTGACTTTGGGAAGCCTGTGTTTTAATGCTCATGGCTGTGTTCCTGTGTTGTTGGAGAATTAGTGTGGTATGTCTTGCTCTGGAACTTGTTCGCTCCTGGGTGGAACTTGGTTTCAGTGTAGTTATGGAGGCTTTTGGATGAGATCTTGTCAATTAGTGTTCCCTGGAGTCAGGAGTTTTCTGGTGTTCTCAAGTTTTGGATTTAAGCCTCCTGCTTGTGGCTTTCAGTGTTATTCTTACAGTAGCCTCAAGAATTCTCCATCCATACAGCACAGGTGATAGAACATCTAGGTTAATGGGTAAAAGATTCTCCACAGTGAGGAACACCCAGAGAGGTTCACAGACTTACATGGAGAAAAGAAGAGTGAGAAGGGAGATAGAGGTGACTAGGTGTTGAAGAGGGAGAGACAAAAGGTCAGAAAGCCATCTAGCCAGTAATCAATTCCCTGTGTGCTCTCTTCAGACTGGAACACCCAAAGAGATTCACAGAGTTAAGTAGATAAGAGAAGGGCGAGGGAGGATATAGAGGTGACCTTTGGGAGAAAAGGAAGAGTCAAAAGGGGAGAGAGCAATCAAGCCAGTAATCACATTCCTGAGTGAAAATGGGTACTGAGGATTTTATTCTTAAAGGTACAAAATTGATAACAACTA
The DNA here is from genome assembly GCF_029378745.1 of Bos indicus. Lineage (NCBI taxonomy): Eukaryota > Metazoa > Chordata > Mammalia > Artiodactyla > Bovidae > Bos > Bos indicus. The sequence goes on from NC_091789.1 coordinate 74,778,965, forward strand.
TCAAAAAGCAAAGATTAAAAATCTAGAGTAGAGGTTAAACTCTCAAAAATACATTAAAAATACAAAACAAAATGAATCACAAAAATTTTAATTGCAAGGTAATAGCGGGTTATAAAAATGAAAATTAAAGGAATAATAAGAACTTAAAAAGAAAAAAAAATAAAATGATAATACTAAAAATATATCTAGGAATTTTTCAGGAGATTTTGAGTGTAGTGTGGGGTCAGTTCAGTTTTAGAGAGTTCCTTGTTCCAGCTTATACTTCTTTTCAAGGTCTAAGCTACTCAGGTTCAGGTTCTTGGGTACTTCACAAAGGCACTCGGTTGGGGGTGCCTTTTCTGCCCTCCCCAGGCCTGAGGAGCTCAGGTGACCAGGTGCTTCGCAAGCACACTCCCAGGTGGGCTGTGCATTTTAATTACCTCCCTGGTCCCAGCCACTCGGTTTCCTGGGTGTGCTGCAAGAGCACCATCTCAGGTGTGCCATGTGTCTCCTCTGGGGAGCTGATCTATGGCTGCAACCCTCCTGGTAGATGTTAAACATCCAGGATCCCAGGAAGACTTGGTTAGCAACTGGGAGCCTACTTACTTTTTGGTGGAGGATGCAGTCTCTGGGGCTGAGATTGCCCCTTGCCTTCTGGCTCTGGCTGTCACACATCTGCCTCTCTACCTCCAGCAGGGAGAGGGGCTGGTCTGCAGCCGGCTAGCTCTCCTTTAGTATTCGCTTAATCCTTTGTTCTGTAAGTGGGCCAGGCTGTGCCTTAGGTTAGAGCTTTTCATGGGAAAGTTCTCTCTCTCTTTGTTTTCTCTCTTTGGCTATCCCACAGTTTGGGTTGCTATCTCAGGTTAGCTCCTTCAGATTGTCCTCAGGGCATTCAGGCCCAGTCCTTACCCTAAGCATGCAACCCATGCCTCCCTGTACAGCTCCTGCCACTGGTAGCAGATGTGAGCATCTGGGCTACATCTCCGCTGTGAGTTACAGTTAGACGTGTAATCTGTGGGTTTTTTTGTTTGTTTGTTTGTTTTGTTTTGTTGTTTTTTTTCCCTCCGGGTTATGTTGCCCTTTGAGATTCCAAAACTCCCCACAGACCCACCAGTGAGAGGTTTTCCTGCTGTTTGGAAACAACTGCTCCTCCTTCACGACTCCTTCCTCAGGATGGGTCTCCATCCCTAACTCTTGTCTGTATTTTTGTGTTTTATATTTTGCCCTACCTCCTTTTGAAGAGAATGGGCTGCCTTTCTGGGTGCCTGGTGTCCTCCGCCAGTGTTCAGAAGTGGTTTTGGGGAAGTTGCTTAGCACTTAAATGCTCTTTTGTTGAATTTTTTGGGGAGAAAATGTTCTTCCCATCCTATTCCTCAGCCATCTTAACGTATCTCCAATTTTTTCTTTATTTTTAAAAATTTATGTTTCTTATATAAAACTGGCCCATTTTATTTTAGAAAATGGAAGGAAGTATGATTCAAGGCATCAAATTAGTTTCTACTTGAGCAATGGTATGCAGTATATCCCAGAATCCTTCTGTTAGCCAAATTCCACAAATCTGTCAAAAGGTATTGCCTTCTGAAGGAAAGTATTGCAAAGCCACTCAATTTCTAAGTAAGAAATGGACCATAATCATATAAAGGAATAAAAAGAATACCAACTATGTATAAAGAGCCTTTAAAAATGTTCCTACCCTCAGGTCCACCAATTTCACTCCTAGAGATGCATCCTAAGTAACATTATTGTCACACAAAGACATTCATTATAGTTTTACATAAAATATTAAAATTTGAAAACACTCTAAGTGTACAAATTAGGGAGTGGTTTCAGTAAATCACAAGATTAAAATTCGACTATGAATTTTATTCCACAGGAATCTTGTTTGTTTTATTCATCATTGTAGCATTAACATTCATATGAAAAAACCAAGAACATAAAGCTGTACATATAGTTTGCTATCTACTACATAAAACCAATACATTTATTGTGAAAAGAAAGGAAGTAAACACATCAAAATGCTAATAGTGAGATTATGGGTAATTTGATTTATGAATATAATCTTTTGCATTTAAAAATTCCTACAAAGTATGCCCATATTGAAAAGCTAAAAATATAGTAATAGAAATATATGTAAAGTGTGGCAAAAGAAAATAGGAATTATATGTGGAACATTTATGTTTTTGGATTATTGGTGTCAATAAAAAAATAAGCATTACTTTAGGAAAACTGTTGAGGTAAAAATCAATTAAAAATAGTCTTGATAGGCTCCAGTTTCATCCACCTCATTAGAACTGATTCAAATGTATTCTTTTTAATGGCTGAGTAATACTCCTCAAATATTGTGCCTGTTTAAAAAAATCAGAGTGTTTTGGTACTATTATTAATGCAATACTTGCTGTGATAAAGAACCTACGAACAGACCCACATTTATATAGTCATTTGATTTCTGACCCAGATGTCAAAGCAATTCAACGGGAAAATAAAAATCTTTTCAACAACAACAACAACAAAAAAATAGTCTTGATAAAGGACTACTTTATTTTTATTTTTTTTAATTTTATTTTATTTTTAAACTTTACAATATTGTATTAGTTTTGCCAAATATCGAAATGAATCCGCCACAGGTATACCTGCATTCCCCATCCTGAACCCTCCTCCCTCCTCCCTCCCCTACCATCCCTCTGGGTCATCCCAGTGCACCAGCCCCAAGCATCCAGTACTGTGCATCGAACCTGGACTGGTGACTCGTTTCATACATGATATTATACATGTTTCAATGCCATTCTCCCAAATCTCCCCACCCTCTCCCTCTCCCACAGAGTCCATAAGACTGATCTATATATCGGTATCTCTTTTGCTGTCACGTACATAGGGTTATTGTTACCATCTTTCTAAATTCCATATATATGCATTAGTATACTGTATTGGTGTTTTTCTTTCTGGCTTACTTCACTCTGTATAATAGGATCCAGTTTCATCCATCTCATTAGAACTGATTCAAATGTATTCTTTTTAATGGCTGAGTAATACTCCATTGTGTATATGTACCACTGCTTTCTTATCCATTCATCTGCTGATGGGCATCTAGGTTGCTTCCATGTCCTGGCTATTATAAACAGTGCTGTGATGAACATTGGGGTACATGTGTCTCTTTCCCTTCTGGTTTCCTCAGTGTGTATGCCCAGCAGTGGGATTGCTGGATCATAAGGCAGTTCTATTTCCAGTTTTTTAAGGAATCTCCACACTTGTTCTCCATAGTGGCTGTACTAGTTTGCATTCCCACCAACAGTGTAAGAGAGTTCCCTTTTCTCCACACCCTCTCCAGCATTTATTGCTTGTAGACTTATGGATTGCAGCCATTCTGACTGGTGTGAAATGGCACCTCATAGTGGTTTTGATTTGCATTTCTCTGATAATGAGTGATGTTGAGCATCTTTTCATGTGTTTGTTAGCCATCTGTATGTCTTCATTGGAGAAATGTCTATTTAGTTCTTTGGCCCATTTTTTTATTGGGTCATTTATTTTTCTGGAGTTGAGCTGTAGGAGTTGCTTGTATATTTTTGAGATTAGTTGTTTGTCAGTTGCTTCATTTGCTATTATATTCTCCCATTCTGAAGGCTGTCTTTTCACCTTGCTAATAGTTTCCTTTGATGTGCAGAAGCTTTTAAGGTTAATTAGGTCCCATTTGTTTATTTTTGCTTTTATTTCCAATATTCTGAGAGGTGGGTCATAGCAGATCCTGCTGTGATGTATGTCGGAGAGTTTTGCCTATGTTCTCCTTTAGAAGTTTTATAGTTTCTGGTCTTACGTTTAGATCTTTAATCCATTTTGAGTTTATTTTTGTGTATGGTGTTAGAAAGTGTTCTAGTTTCATTCTTTTACAAGTGGTTGACCAGTTTTCCCAGCACCAGTTGCTAAAGAGATTGTCTTTAATCCATTGTATATTCTTGGCTCCTTTGTCAAAGATAAGGTGTCCATATGTGCATGGATTTATCTCTGGGCTTTCTATTTTGTTCCATTGATCAATATTTCTGTCTTTGTGCATGTACCATACTGTCTTGATGACTGTGGCTTTGTAGTAGAGCCTGAAGTCAGGTAGGTTGATTCCTCCAGTTCCATTCTTCTTTCTCAAGATAGCGTTGGCTATTTGAGGTTTTTTGTATTTCCATACAAATTGTGAAATTATTTGTTCTAGCTCTGTGAAGAATACCGTTGGTAGCTTGATAGGGATTGCATTGAATCTATAAATTGCTTTGGGTAGTATACTCATTTTCACTATATTGATTCTTCCAATCCATGAACATGGTATATTTCTCCATATATTAGTGTCCTCTTTGATTTCTTTCACCAGTGTTTTCTAGTTTTCTATATATAGGTCTTTAGTTTCTTTAGGTAGATATATTTCTAAGTATTTTATTCTTTCTGTTGCAATGGTGAATGGAATTGTTTCCTTAATTTCTCTTTCAGTTTTCTCATTATTAGTGTATAGGAATGCAAGGGATTTCTGTGTGTTGATTTTATATCCTGCAACTTTACTATAATCATTGATTAGTTCTAGTAATTTTCTGGTGGAGTCTTTAGGGTTTTCTATGTAAAGGATCATGTCATCTGCAAACAGTGAGAGTTTTACTTCTTCTTTTCCAATTTGGATTCCTTTTATTTCTTTTTCTGCTCTTATTGCTGTGGCCAAAACTTCCAAAACTATGTTGCATAGTAATGGTGAAAGTGGGCACCCTTGTCTTGTTCCTGACTTTAGAGAAAATGCTTTCAAGTTTTCACCATTGAGGATTATGTTTGCTGTGGGTTTGTCATATAAAGCTTTTATTATGTTGAGGTATGTTCCTTCTATTCCTGCTTTCTGGAGAGTTCTTATCATAAATGGGTGTTGAATTTTGTCAAAGGCTTTCTCTGCATCTATTGAGATAATCATATGGTTTTTGTTTTTCAATTTGTTAATGTGGTGTATTACATTGACTGATTTGCAGATATTGAAGAATCCTTGCATCCCTGGGATAAAGCCCACTTGGTCATGGTGTATGATCTTTTTAATGTGTTGTTGCATTCTGATTGCTAGGATTTTGTTAAGGATTTTTGCATCTATGTTCATCAGTGATATTGGCCTGTAGTTTTCTTTTTTTGTGGGATCTTTGTCAGGTTTTGGTATTAGGGTGATGGTGGCCTCATAGAATGAGTTTGGAAGTTTACCTTCCTCTGCAATCTTCTGGAAGAGTTTGAGCAGGATAGGTGTTAGCTCTTCTCTAAATTTTTGGTAGAATTCAGCTTTCAAGCCGTCTGGACCTGGGCTTTTGTTTGCTGGAAGATTTTTGATTACAGTTTCAATTTCCGTGCTTATGATGAGCCTGTTAAGATTTTCTATTTCTTCCTGGTCGGTTTTGGAAAGTTGTACTTTTCTAAGAATTTGTCCATTTCTTCCACGTTGTCCATTTTATTGGCATATAATTGTTGATAGTAGTCTCTTATGATCCTTTGTATTTCTGTGTTGTCTGTTGTGATCTCTCCATTTTCATTTCTAATTTTATTGATTTGATTTTTCTCCCTTTGTTTCTTGATGAGTATGGCTAATGGTTTGTCAATTTTATTTTTCCTTTCAAAGAACCAGCTTTTGGCTTTGTTGATTTTTGCTATGGTCTCTTTTGTTTCTTTTGCATTTATTTCTGCCCTAATTTTTAAGATTTCTTTCCTTCTACTAACCCTGGGGTTCTTCATTTCTTCCTTTTCTAGTTGCTTTAGATGTAGGGTTAGGTTATTTATCTGACTTTTTTCTTGTTTCTTGAGGTATGCCTGTATCGCTATGAACTTTCCCCTTAGGACTGCTTTTAAAGTGTCCCACAGGTTTTGAGTTGTTGTGTTTTCATTTTCATTAGTTTCTATGCAAATTTTGATTTCTTTTTTGATTTCTGCTGTGATTTGTTGGTTATTCAGCAGGGTGTTGTTCATCCTCCATATGTTGGAATTTTTAATAGTTTTTCTCCTGTAATTGAGATCTAATCTTATTGCATTGTGGTCAGAAAAGATGCTTGGAATGATTTATATTTTTTTGAATTTACCAAGGCTAGATTTATGGCTCAGGATGTGATCTATCCTGGAGAAGGTTCCATGTGCGCTTGAGAAAAAGGTGAAATTCATTGTTTTGGGATGAAATGTCCTATAGATATCAATTAGTTCTAACTGGTCTATTGTATCATTTAATGTTTGTGTTTCCTTGTTAATTTTCTGTTTAGTTGATCTATTCATAGGTGTGAGTGGGGTATTAAAGTCTCCCACTATTATTGTGTTATTGTTAATTTCTCCTTTCATACTTGTTAGCATTTGTCTTACATATTGCGGCGGTCCCGTGTTGGGTGCATATATATTTATAATTGTTATATCTTCTTCTTGGATTGATCCTTTGATCATTATGTAGTGACCTTCTTTGTCTCTTTTCACAGCCTTTGTTTTAAAGTCTATTTTATCTGATATAAGTATTGCTACCCCTGCTTTCTTTTGGTCCCTATTTGCATGGAAAATCTTTTTCCAGCCCTTCACTTTCAGTCTGTATGTGTCCCCTGTTTTGAGTTGGGTCTCTTGTAGACAACATATATAGCGGTCTTGTTTTTGTATCCATTCAGCCAGTCTTTGTCTTTTGGTTGGGGCGTTCAACCCATTTACATTTAAGGTAATTACTGATAAGTATGATCCCATTCCCATTTACTTTATTGTTTTGGGTTCGAGCTTATACACTGTTTTTGTGTTTCCTGTCTAGAGAATATCCTTTAGTATTTGTTGGAGAGCTGGTTTGGTGGTGCTGAATTCTCTCAGCTTTTGCTTGTCTGAGAAGCTTTTGATTTCTCCTTCATATTTGAATGACATCCTTGCTGGGTACAATAATCTGGGCTGTAGGTTATTTTCTTTCATCACTTTAAGTATGTCTTGCCATTCCCTCCTGGCTTGAAGAGTTTCTATTGAAAGATCAGCTGTTATCCTAATGGGAATTCCCTTGTGTGTTATTTGTTGTTTTTCCCTTGCTGCTTTTAATATTTGTTCTTTGTGTTTGATCTTTGTTAATTTGATTAATATGTGTCTTGGGGTGTTTCGCCTTGGGTTTATCCTGTTTGGGACTCTCTGGGTTTCTTGGACTTGGGTGATTATTTCCTTCCCCATTTTAGGGAAGTTTTCAACTATTATCTCCTCAAGTATTTTCTCATGGTCTTTCTTTTTGTCTTCTTCTTCTGGGACCCCTATGATTCGAATGTTGTAGCGTTTAATATTGTCCTGGAGGTCTCTGAGATTGTCCTCATTTCTTTTAATTCGTTTTCCTTTTTTCCTCTCTGATTCATTTATTTCTACCATTCTATCTTCTAATTCACTAATCCTATCTTCTGCCTCTGTTATTCTACTATTTGTTGCCTCCAGAGTGTTTTTAATTTCATTTATTGCATTATTCATTTTATATTGACTCTCTTTTATTTCTTCTAGGTCCTTGTTAAACCTTTCTTGCATCTTCTCAATCTTTGTCTCCAAGCTATTTATCTGTGATTCCATTTTGATTTCAAGATTTTGGATCAATTTCTCTATCATTATTCAGAATTCTTTATCCGGTAGATTCCCTATCTCTTCCTCTTTTGTTTGTTTTGGTGGGCTTTTATCCTGTTCCTTTATCTGCTGGGTATTCCTATGTCTCTTCATCTTGTTTAAATTGCTGAGTTTGGGGTGTCCTTTCTGTATTCTGGCAGTTTGTGGAGCTCTCTTTATTGTGGCGTTTCCTCACTCTGTGTGGGTTTGTACAGGTGGCTTGTCAAGGTTTCTTGGTTAGGGAAACTTGTGTCGTGTTCTGGTGAGTGGAGCTGTATTTCTTCTCTCTGGTGTGCAATGAAATGCCCAGTAATGAGTTATGGGATGTCTATGGTTTTGGGGTGACTTTGGGCTGCCTGTATCTTGGAGCTCAGGGCTGTTTTCCTTGCTGCTGGGGAATTTGCTTGGTATGTCTTGCCCTGAAACTTGTTTCGCCCAGAGAGGTTTACAGCATTATATGGAGAAGAGAAGAGTGAGGAGGGAGTTAGAGGTGACCCGAATGAGATGAGGTGGAGTCAACAGAGGAGACAGTGGGCTATTCAGTAATCTCTTCCTTATGTGCACTCCACAACTGGACCGCTCAGAGTTGTTCACAGAGTTATACAGAGAAGAGAAGAAGGAAGAAGTTGGCAGAGGTGGACAGTAGGATAAATGGGGGGAATGAAAAGGAAGGAGACAGATCCAGCCAGTAATCAGTTCCCTAAGTGTTCTCCACCGTCTGGAACACACAGAAATTCACAGAGTTGGGTAGAGTAGAGAGGGGTTAGGGAGGAGACACAGGCGACCTAGTGGAGAAAAAGGAGAGTCCAAAGGGAGAGAGAGCAGTTAAGCCAGTAATCTCGCTCCCTAGTGAAAAATGGGTACTGAAGATTGGGTTCTTAAAGGTACTAAATTGGTAACAAATACATAAAAGCAAGAATTTAAAATCTAGAGTAGAGTTTGGAATTTCAAAAATACGATGTTAAAGAAAAGAAGATGGAAAAGAAAGAGAGAGAAAACGAACAAACAAAAACAAACAAGGTCGCAAAAATTATAAAGAAAATATAGGTACAAAATTGATAACTAATACCAAAAAGCAAAAGTTAAAAATCTAGAGTAGAGTTTGGAATTTCAAAAATACAATGTTAAAAAAAGAAGAAGAAAAAGAAAGAGAGAGAGGGAAACAAACAAACAAAAACAAACAAGGTCGCGTAAATTATATATATAAAAAAATACAGGTACAAAATTGATAACAAATACCAAAAAGCATAAATTAAAAATCTAGAATAGAGTTTGGAATTTCAGATATACAATGTTATTTAAAAGAAGAAGAGAAAGAAACAGAGAAAACGAAAAAGAAAAAAGAAAAAAGGGTCACAGAAATTATATAAAAACAAAAACAAAAACAAAAAAAACTATAGCTACAAAATTGATAACAAATACTAAAAAGCTAAAATTAAAAATCTACAGTAGAGTTTGGAATTTCAAAAATACAATGTTAAAGAAAAGAAGGAAAAAGAAAAAAAAAGTCAAAAATTATTAAAAATATATATATGCGAAGTTTGCTTTAAAAAAATAGAGTCTTTTTTTTTTTTTTTGCAAAGTAATCGGTTATAAAAGTGGAAATTAAAGGAATAATAGAGGACTTAATTTTTTTTTTTTTTTTATAGGCTCACTTGTTAAGTTGCACTGAGGGGAGGTAGGGAGGGATGCTGCAAACAAATAACACTGGCGTGTGCTTGCAGTGCCTCAGCCACACTGTGTCTGCCCCCAGTTCACGGCGCGTGTAGCCTCTCTGCCCACGCTGCTCAGGCTCTAGGTTGCTCCGCTGAGAATCATCTGTGGCCCGCCCTGGGCTGCCTGTACTTCCCAGGTCCAAGCCGCTCAGGTTCAGGCACTCGGGTAGTCCTCAGAGGCGCAGACTCTCAGTTGGGCCTGCGTTTTGTGCCCTTCCCAGATCCGAGCAGCTCAGGTGATGAGGTGTTTTGCGCGTGCGATTGCTGCGACTTATCGCCTCCCTGCCGCTCGGTTATCTAGTTGTGCACCGGCACACTTTCTTAGGCAGATGTTGACCATCCAGACCCCCAAGAAGTTTTAGTTAGCAAAGAAGCCTGCTTACAGTTTTATAGATAATGTCTCTCTGGGGCTGCGATTGTCCTCTTCCGGCTCTGGCTGCCTATCACCGGAGGGGGATGGTCTGCCTCCGGCTATCTCTGTTCAGTCCTTTATTCCGTGCGCGGGCCTGGCGGTGTCATAGGTTAGGGCTGGCTTTTCGCGTGGTAGATATCCCACAGTCTGGTTTGCTAGCCCAAATTATTTCGCTCAGATAGTGCTCGGGGTATTCAGGCCAGATTCTTGCAATGCAGCCTGTGCCGCGCCTCCCTGCCCAGCCCCCACTTGCTAATGGCGTATGCAGGCGTCTGTGCTGCTTCTCCACTGGGGGAGTTACCATAGGGCTCGCAATGTGCGGGTTTTAATTATTTATTTTTCCTCCCTGTTATGTTGCCCTCTGTGCTTCCAAGGCTCGGCACAGATTCGGCAGTGAGAAGGTTTCCTGGTGTTTGGAAACTTCTCTCTTTTTAAGACTCCCTTCCCAGGACGGAACTCCGTCCCTCCCTCTTTTGTCCCTTTTTTTGTCTTTTATATTTTTCCCTACCTCCTTTCGAAGACTTGGGTTGCTTTTCTGGGTGCCTGATGTCCTCTGCTGGCTTTCAGAAGTTGTTTTGTGGAATTTATTCAGCGTTTAAATGTTCTTTTGATGAATTTGTGGGGGAGAAAGTGTTCTCCCTGTCCTACTCCTACACCATCTTAGCTCCTCCCCCTACTTTATTTTTAAAATGTACTTATTAAGTCAATGAAAATAGTCAAATACATATAAATTCAGCATTAATGGACCAAAAAAAGTGTTGTCAAAATTTCCAAGGATTAACTCCTAGTTAATTAAGGAGTAATAACTAGGTAATATCTATGAAAACATAAACCTGTAAATGGCTTATTCTAAGTCTTATGGAGATTATGCTCAAACTTATAATTTTTCATTGTGTACATATCTTTATTGAAGTTTGAAGTTTCATCGTGTACATATCCTTAGGGAAGAAAATGAGTGGGAAAAGGACCACAGAAGAACCTAGAAGAACCTAAAAGAACCTAAAAGAACCACAGAAGTAAACACTAGAAAAGATATGGGGCCCAATCATTGAGGCAATATCGAAGCATAACTGAAGCTGATTATCTCTTTCTCTTTATCTTTTGTGACATCTATTTTCCACCTCAAGCCTTTCTCAGACTCAATACCTGGAAGTAAAGCAGGAAGAGTAAAAGGATATATGTGCACTGTACACAATGAGTTTTGGCCTGGTTTCTGAGCTTCTCCAAGGATGATCTCGAGCTTTGAAGAAGAAACAAACATTTTCTCTTTTCAGTTATCAGTTTCTCTCTTTAACAACATTCACAGGCAGACTGTCAGGAGATCATGTCTTCAATTGAACCTAAAGATCTCATCTACCTTCTCCTCTATTCTGACCCTCCCTGTCACCCTGTTTCATTATTTTTTTTTCCCATAGCACTTATTAACTTATTTATAACTTATTTATTTTTAATCTCCAACTACTAGAATATAAGGTCCATGAAGACAATGATTTTTTTGTCTATTTGATTTACTTATATATCCCCAGTGCTTAGCACAGTGATGGCATGCAAAGTTTTTTATTGAATGAAAAAATAAATGCTACAATTTAAATTATTATTATGTAAGGAAATGTTGGCTCTGTCAGTTGCTTTCTTTCATCATTAAAGTCTGAGTCACTTAAAAACTGAGACTGAAATGTTCAAGTTTTGTCAACATAGGTTTTGTTATCTACTACTTATGCGACCAAGCTGGCCATTTATTTTGAGTCAGAATTTATGACTATGCTACACTTTCACTTTGCACTGGTCTCCAGGTGACCCTGGTGATGAAGATGAAATTTTTTTGAAGAGGTATACTTGGAAGCCCCTGGAGAAGGAAGTGGAAACCCACTCTAGTATTCTTGCCTGAAAAATCCCATGGAAAGGGGAGCCTGGTGGGCTACAGTCTGTGGGGTCACAAAGAGTTGGACATGACTGAGCATACACACATGCACACAAGCATACACACATGCACACACACATACTTCCCAGGTGGCCTAAATGGAAAAGAATGCATCTGCCAATGCAGGTAGATATAAGAGACGTGGGTTCGACACTTGGGTCAGGATGATCTCTTGGAGGAGGGGATGGCAGCCCACTCCAGTATTCTTGCCTGGAGAATTCCATGGACAGAGGAGCCTGGCAAGTTGCAGTCCATAGGGTTGCATAGAGTAAAACACAACTGAAGTAACATAGCACATAAGAACTCAGAAGTAAAAAAATTTTAAATTGGGATTCAGGAGACCAGTGTTCAAATGTTGGTCTTTGTCACTAATATGGTGGCCCTGGACAAGCTAAATTTCCTCTAGGGTTTCAATGTGTAATAGAGATGGATCAAATAACTGGTTTACCTGGCATGACATAGAATGTTAAGGATGTAGGAAGGTAGTAATAGAGTCATCCAGAGCTATATTACACATTTCAAAAACGGAATTAAGTTGAATCTCGTGTTGATACATCCTATGTAAAACAAAGAAATTTGAATGCTTTGCATATAAAATATTAGCCCAGTAAGGTAATATCTTTATTTCATATTGATGAGGCATTCTGATTGGCAAACCTATGTAATGAAGATAAATGTTAATATTATAACTTTATGGTTAAAAATAAAATCTGAAATGTCTCTTCCACCTATTCTTACCATTACCCAGGAAGCTCCAGTAGGTTAAAAAGAGTTGGATATATTTTCATCAACTCTTATATTTTAATTACTCATGGATGTTATAAGTGAAGATTAACACTTAAAGGTTTACCAAAATAAACCTTGAGGTGAGTCAATAATCTGAATAAACTTGGAGCAAATTAAAAGGGGTAAAGTGTAATGTGAAACGAGCCAATGATCTTATGTTTCCTGGAACATGAAAAGCAAGCCCTACGTGTGTGTGTGTGTGTGTGTGTATGCATGTGTTCAGTTGTGTCGGACTCTTTGTGGCCCCATAGACTATACCCTGCCAAGCTCCTCTGTCCATGAAATTTTCCAGGCAAAAATACTGGAGTGGGTTGCCATTTCTTACTCCAGGGTATCTTCTGGACCCAGGGTCTAACCTGCATCTCCTCTGCCTTCTGCACTGGCAGGCAGGTTCTTTACCACTAGCACCATCTGGGAAATCCAAGCCCTACATTAAGTTTTGGCTAGTCAGTTTTGTTTTCTGCTATTGTTGTTGTTCATAATTTAATCTCCCATGCATAGCAGAGTGTTGCTTCAGAGCAGATGGTCACCAAAGGTTTGTTGAATGCATAGATGTGTAAGAGACTGTATGAGAAGCAAAGAGTTTAGTAAAGTAGAGATAAAGGGCTGAGAGGTTACAACTTAAATAGTACAAAAGTGGATATTTTTATAGCTCCTGAGTGACATTTAATACTAAAGTAGGTGAAAGTGAAAGTCTTTTAGTCGTGTCCGACTCTTTGTGATCTCATGGACTATACAATCCATGGAATTCCCCAGGCTAGAGTGGGTAGCTATTCCCTTCTCCAGGGGATTTTCCCAACCCAGGGATCAAACCCAGGTCTTCTGCATTGCAGGCGGATTCTTTACCAGCTGAAGAGACAAGGGAAGCGAAAGAATACTGGAGTGGGTGGCCTATCCCTTCTCCAGGGGATCTTCCTGACCCAGGAATTGAGCCCGGGTCTCCTGCATTGCAGATGGATTCTTTACCAACTGAGCTATCAGGGAAGCTAAAGTAGGTGTTGTGTTGCAATTATTGTGGTCTTCTATAGCTTTAGATAGTCTTATTTGAAACATGTGCTCAGAAATTCTCATTTTCAAGGTACTATAAACACATGCATCCACACACACAATTGTGAATCACAGAATCAGAAGAACTTATTTAAAAAAGGCAATTTTATAAAGCTGATGAGAAAACTTTATTAAATGTTATATTTATATGTAAGACCCCAAACAACAAAATGGGATTAAATTTTGAGAAGACAACTGAAGATCACTAACAAAATTCATTACATATTTATTGTGATTTTTCAAATGTAAACATATCAAAAAAGCAACAGAATCAGAAAATTTAAGAAGCAATACCCATGTACTACTTTTTATAGCTATTCTTATCAATACAAATACTAAACATAAAACTCCCATATTTCAGTAGATGAGCATGTGTATCCAAACTATTCATTCAATCATTTTTCTGGTAGTCCCCTCATATCCTTGATATCTATTCCCCTACTGAAAGATGCTGTGATAGACCTTATTGGTTGCCTATCCACTTCCCCACTTCTTTTTTTTCAGAATGCAATAATAACTGCTCTAACATTCCATGCTAGTTTATGACTTCTTCCAGTGTCTGTCCCTTTGTCTAAAATAGTTGTTAACTTAAAAAAAAATACACAATGTGAGAGTTGCAAGTTATGTTTTATTGGAGACAGAATGAAGACTGCAACTTTGGGGACAGCACTTTGGATAACTCTGAAAAGCAGAGTTATCCGAAGTACAGTCCCTTATTGGGACTGCTCCAAAGAGGCAATGGGAAAGATCAGTATATATGTGGTTTTGTGAAGAGGAATACACACAATCAAGCACATATTTTTTTACAGAAATTTTCTGCTAGTGAAGCATTTTCTTGTGAAGCATTCTGCTAATTAAAAGGAACAGTCATCACCATGAAGGATTTTAGTGCTTTTCTACATATGAGGAGATACAAGAATTGGGCTCATAAAATTCATTCCTGAAATTATCTATCTGAAGACATGTCTTCCCAGATATTCCCTGGGTAGAAAATGCCTCATTTCTGCTCTCCATTCTGAATTCCTTTTAGGGGATGTTGAAGGTCAGCAGCTGCAGCAGCACAAGATTGCAAGTGCCGACGGTAAGTGTCAATTTGTAGTTGACAGGGACCCCTGATGGACATGGGTTTCCCTCATAGCTCAGTCGGTAAAGAACCTGCCTGAAATGCAGGAGACCCAGGTTTGATTCCTGGGTCAGGAAGATCCCCTGGAGAATGAAATGGCAACCCACTCCAGTATTCTCGACTGGAGTATCCCATCGATAGAGGAGCCTGGCAGGCTACAGTCCATGGGGTCACAACAGTCGGACACGACTTAGTGACTAAATCACCACCACCACCTGATGGTCATAAATTTAACCATACTTTGGGAGGCATTTCATGACCATTTCTTCCCACAGTGCTAGGTCCCATTCTTAGGTCTGCCTAAGATTTCTGTGATAGGCCACTCAATGTGCTGTTACTGGACTAGGTCTATCAACAGTAACCATAGGGTTCTGGATCAATCTGTCTTACTCAATCTGTTATGATCCAGGAAAATTTCCCTCTTGTTTTATCTTCCCATACCTAGAGTCACACTATTACAATCATCAATTGCATACAGAACTATATATTTGATCAACTGCTTTGAATCAACTAGTCATCATTACTTTTATTGGAGGTTCAGTCACATATGGTAATATAAGTAACAACAATTTTGTAAAACAGGCTAAATACAAATAATGTAGTGACAATTAAGCCAAGGGCTTCCATTAGCTATTGCCCAGTGTATTTTCAGGTCATCTGACTTAGTCTATTATGTGCCAATCTTTGTCTTTCAGGAAATTATATATTGACACTGTCTAAAAGGCTCCCAGTCTTTTGGGAGTAGTCTTTTAGTCCTACTGTTGCTAGTCTGGTTATCCTTGTGTGCATGCTAAGCCACTTCAGTCGTGCTAGACTGTTTGCGACCTTATGGACCATAGACCTCTAGGCTCCTCTGTGCATCGGATTCTCCAGGAAGGAATGCTGGATTAGGTTGCCATGTCCTCTGTAAGGGGATCTTCCTGACTTAGGGATTGAACCCACATATTCTACATTTCCTGCATTGGTGGGTAGGTTCTTTAACACTAACACCACCATAATTTAACTGTTATCAAGATAAAGGAGGGCCTTAAAACTTAAATGTACACCCATAGTTGATTCATGTCAATGTATGGCCAAAACCACTAAAATATTGTAAAGTAATTAGCTTCCAATTAAAATAAATAAATAAATTTAAAAAAAAAACAAAAACAAAAACTTAATGGCCACAGCTTGGTGTTAACTCCATCCCTTACTGGGACTGGATTCCCACAACTCCTTGGGTGACTTTTTGCTTGTTGCTTTGTTTGAGGTTGAATAAATTTAGAGAAAAATCCATATTTATGGCCATGGTCAGAGCAGGTATTAATAACTGGCTAGGTGACAGGAACCCAGTAATATTACCTTAAATGCCACCAGAAAATTACTAGAGCTAATCAATGAATATAGTAAAGTTACAGGATATAAAATTAATGCACACAAATCCCTTGCATTACTATACACTAACAATGAAAAAGCAGAAAGATGAATTAAGGAAACAATCCCATTCACCATTGCAACAAAAAGAATACAATACTTAGGAATAAATTTACTTAAAAAGACAAAAGACCTGTATACAGAAAACTATAAAACACTAATGAAAGAAATCAAAGATGACACAAATAAACGGAAAAATATACCATGTTCTTGGACTGGAATTAAGTTGACTTAGGCTATAATTAAAATGACTACTATGCAAAGCAATCTATAGTTTCAATGCAATCTCTATCAAACTGCCTATGGTATTTCACAGAAGTAGAACAAATAATTTTACAATTTGTATGGAAACATAAAAAGATCCCAAATAGGCAAAGCAACTTGAGAAAGAAGAATGTAACTGGAAGAATCAACCTTCCCCACTTTGGCCTATACTACAAAGCTATAGTCATCAAGACAGTATGGTACTGGCACAAAGCAAAAATATAGAAAAAATGGAACAAACTAGAAATCCTGGAGATAAAACCAAACACCTATGGACACCTTATCTTTTATAAAGGAGGAAAAAATACAGAATGCAGAAAAGACAGTCTCTTCAACAGGTGATGCTGAGAAAACTGGTCAAATACATGTATAAGAATGAATTTAGAACACTTTCCAACAAAACCCTCAAAAATAAACTCAAAATGGATTAAAGGCCCATATGTAAGACTAAAAACTATAAAACTCTTAGAGGAAAACATAGGCAGAATACTCTCTGACATAAATCACAGCAAGATCTTCTATGACCCACCTCCCAGAGTAATGAAAATAAAAATAAACAAGTGGGATCTAATTAAACTTAAATGCTTTTGCACAATGAAGAAAACTATAATCAAGGTGAAAAGACAGCCTTCAGAATGGGAGAAAATAACAGCAAATGAAATAACTGTCAAATAATTAATCTCCAAAATATACAAGCTGTTTATGCAGTTCAATACTAGAAAAATGAACAACCCAATCAAAAAGTGGTCAGAAGCCCTAAATGGGAATAAGATATATAGATGGCTAAAAAACACAGGAAAAGATGTTCAACATAACTCATTATTAGAGAAATGCAAATCAAAACCACAATGAATTGTCATCACACCAGTCAGAATGGCCATTATCAAAAAGTCTACAAACAACAAATATTTAAGATGTTGAGAAAAGGGAACTCTTACACTGCTGATGCAAATGCAAACTGATACAACCACTATGGAGAACAGTATGGAAACTCCTTAAAAACTACAAATAAAGCTAACATACAACTCAGCAATATGCCCAAGGAAACCAGAATTGAAAAAGACACATGTACACCAATGTTCATTGCCCAGCATTATCTACAATAGCTAGGACATGAAAGCAACTTACATATCAATTGGCAGATGAATGGATAAGGGAATTGTGGCACATATACACAATGGAATATTACTTAGCTATTAAAAAGGTCATATTTGAGTCAGTTTTAATGAGATGAATGAACCTAGAGCCTATTATACAGAGTGAAGTAAGTCAGAAAGAGAAAGTTGTTTTTATTGTTCAGCCATTCAGTTGTGTTTGACTCTTGGAAACTCCATGGACTTCAGCACACTAGGCTTCCCCGTCCTTCACCATCTCCAAGAGTTTGCTCAAACTCATGTCCATTGAGTTGGTGATCCTCTGTCAACCCTTCTCCTCCTGCCTTCAATCTTTCCAAGCACCAGGGATTTTTCCAATGAGTCAGCTCTTCCCACCAGGTGGCCAAAGTATTGGAGCTTTAGCTTCAGCATCAGTCCTTCCAATGAATATTCAGGGTTTATTTCCTTTTGGATTGACTGATTTAATCTCTTTGTAGTTAAAGGGACTCTCAAAGATTTTCTCCAACACCACAGTTTGGAAACAACAATTCTTTGATACTCAGCCTTTATAGCCCAACTCTCACATCCGTACATGACTACTGGAAAAACCATAGCTTTGACTATACAGACCTTTGTCAGCAAAGTAATGCCTCTGCTTTTTAATATGGTGTCTAGGTTTGTTATAGCTTTTCTTCCAAGGAGCAAAAGTCTTTTAGTTTTATGGCTGCAGTCACCATCTAGAGTGATTTTGGAGCCCAAGAAAATAAAGTCTTATATTAAAGAGAAAGATTATATATTAAAACATATATTCAGAATCTAGAAAGATGGTATTGATGATCTGATGTACAGGGCAGCAAAGTAGACATATACATAAAGAACAGACTTTTGGACTCAGTTGAAGAAGGAAAGGGTGGGATGATTTGAGAAAATAGCATTGAAACATATACATTACCATATGTCAATAGATAACCAGTGTGAATTTGATGCATGAAGCAGGGTACACAAAGTCACTGCTTTGTGACAACATGGAGGGATAGGGTGGGGAGGGTGGGAACAGGTTTCAGGATCGAGGGGACATATCTATACCTATGGTCGATTTATATTGATATATGGCAAAAACTATCACAAGGTTGTAAAGCAATTATCCTCCAATTAAATATATAAATAAATTGAAAATAAAACAAAAAATTAAAAAAAGACTAGCCTGAACATGACTAGACTTTTGTCTTCTAAAATAAACATTTAAAGGTCTTCCAAATAGAGCCTTGGAGTGGAGAAATCCACCAAGGCAATCTAGAAGTATCAAAAAAACAGGTAACTGACCACAACTGAACAATTGGTTTGTTTTTTTAAAATTATGCTTTCTTTTGTTTACCTCCAACATCTTTATTAAAATAAATATCTCTCTGATTTTTAAATTAATTTATTTTTTATGGAAGGATAATTGCTTTGCAGAATTTTGCTGTTTTCTGCCAAAGCTCAACATGAAGCAGCCACGTGTGTGTATGTTAGTCACTCAGTCATGTTCGACTCTTTGAGAACCCATGGACTATAGCCCACCAGGCTCCTCAGTCCATGGAATTCTCCAGGCAAGAATACTGGAGTGGATTGCCATTTACCTTTCCATGAATCAGCCATAGGTATACATATATCCCCTCCCTTTTGAAGCTCCCTGCCATCTCCCTCCCCATTCCACCTCTCGAGGTAGATACAGAGCCCCTGTTTGAGTTTCCTGAGCCATACAGCAAATTCCCGTTGGCTATCTATTTTACATATGGCAATGTAAGTTTCCATGTTACTCTTTCCATATATCTCACTCTCTCCTCCCCTCTCCCCATATCCATAATTCTATTCTCTACATCTGTTTCTCCATTGCTTCCCTGTAAGTAAACTCTTCAGTTCCATTTTTCTAGATTTTGAATATATGTGTTACAATACAGTATACAGCCTTCTCATTCTGACTCACTTCACTCTGTATAATAGGTTCTAGGTTCATCCACCTTATCAGAACTGACTCAAATGTGTTCCTTTTTATGGACGAGTAATATTCCATTGTTTGTATGTACTAGGAGTTCTTCATCCATTCATCTGTCGATGGACATCTAGGTTGCTTCCATGTTCTAGCTATTGTAAATAGTGCTGCAATGAACAATGGGACACATGTATCTCAGTTTTGGTTTCCTCAAAAGTATATGCCTAGGAGTGGGATTGCTGGGTCCCAGAGAGGTTTTATTCCTAATTTTTTTAAAGGAATCTCCATACCGCCTTCCATGGTGGATGTATCAATTTACATTCCCACCAACAGTGCAAGAGCATTCCCATTTCTCCAACTCTCTCCAGCATGTATTGTATATAGACTTCTTGATGATAGCCATTCTGAACGGTGAGAGGTGATATCTCATTGTGTTTTAATTTGCATTTCTCTAATAATGAGTGATATTGAGCATCTTTTCATGTGTTTGTTAGCCATCTGTATGGCCTCTTTGGAGAAATGCCTGTTTAGGTCTTTTCCCCACTTTTTGTTTGGGTTGTTTGTTTTCCTGGTATTGAGTTGTATGAGCTGCTTGTATATTTTGGAAACTAATCTTTTGTCAGTTGTTTCATTTGCTATTGTTTTCTCCCATTCCGAGGGTTGTCTTTTCACCTTGCTTATAGTTTCCTTTGCTGTGCAAAAGCTTTTAAGTTTAATCAGGTCCCACTTGTTTACTTTGGTTTTTATTTATGTTACTCTAGGAGGTGGGCCATAGAGGACCTTGCTTTGATTTGTGTCATTGAGTGTTCTGCCTGTATTTTCCTCTTAAGAGTTTTATAGTTTCTGAGCTTTAGGTTTTTAATCCATTTTGAGTTTCTCTCTGTGTATGGTGTTAAGAAATGTTCTAATTTCATTCTTTTATATGTAGCTTTCTAGTTTTCCCAGCACCATTTATTGAAGAGGCTGTCTTTGCCCCATTGTATATTCTTGCCTCCTTTGTCAAAAATAAGGTACCCATAGGTGCATGGGTTTATTTTTGGGCTTTCTATCTTGTTCCATTGGTCTATATTCCTGTTTTTGTGCCAGTACCATACTTGATGACTGTAGTTTTGTAGCATAATCTGAAGTCTGAAAGGTTGATATCTCTAGCTCCATTCTTCTTTCTCAAGATGGCTTTTGCTATTCGGTGTCTTTTGTATTTCCATATGAATTGTGAAACTTTGTTCTAGTTCTGTGCAAAATGCCATTGGTAATTTGATAGGGGTTGCATTAAATCTGTAGATTTCATTTGGTAGTATAGTCATTTTCACAACATTAATTCTTCCTACCCAAGTACATGGAATATCTCTCCACCTGTTTATATCATCTTTGATTTCTTTCATTAGTGTCTTATAATTTTATGTGTACAGTTCTTTTGTCTCCTTAGGTAAGTTTATTCCTAGATATTTGATTATTTTTTGTTGCAATGGGGAATGGAATTGATTCCTTAATTGCTCTTTCTGATTTTTTCATTATTAGTATATGGAAATTCAAGTGATTTCTGTGTATTGACTTTGTATCCTGCAACTTTGCTAAATTCACTGATTAGCTCTAGTAATTTTCTAATACTATCTTTAGGGTTTTCAATGTACAGTATTATGTCATCTGCAAACAGTGAGAGCTTTCCTTCTTCTTTTCCAATCTGGGTTCCCTTGATTTTGTTTTCTTCTCTGATTGCTGTATCTAGGACTTCCACAACTATGTTGAATAATAGTGGTGAAAGTAGACATTATTGTCTTGTTCCTGACCTTAGGGGGCATGTTTTCAGTTTTTCACCATTGAGAGTAATGTTTGCTGTAGGCTTCTCATATATAGCCTTTATTATGTTGAGGTAGGTTTCTTCTATGAACAATTTTTGAAGAGTTTTAATCATAAATAGGTGCTGAATTTTGTCAAAGGGTTTTCCTGCATCTATTGAGATGATCTTATGTTTTTTATCTTTCAATTTGTTAATATGGTGTATCACATTGATTGAATTCCGTATATTGAAGAATCCTTGCATCCCTGGAATAAACCCAACTTGATCATGTTATATGAGCTTTCTGATGTGTTGCTGAATTTTGTATGCTAAAATTTTGTTGAGGATTTTTGGATCTATGTTCATCAATGATATTGGCCTGTACTTTTCATTTTTTGTGTTGTCTTTGGTTTTGGTATCAGGGTGATGGTGGCCTCGTAGAATGAGTTTGGAAGTGTTCTTTCCTTTGCAATTTTTTAAAAGTTTTAGAAGGATAGGTGTTAGCTCTTCCCTAAATGTTTGACAGAATTCTCCTGTGAAGCCATCTGGTCCTGGGCTCTGTTTTTCAGGAGATTTTTTATCACAGCTTCAATTTCAGTGATTGTAATTGGATTGTTCATAATTTCTATTTTTCCTGGTTCAGTCTTGGAAGATTGAACTTTTCTAAGAATCTTCCATTTCTTCCAGGCTATCTATTTTATTGCCATATAATTGTTGATCATAGTCTCTTTTAATCCTTTGTATTTCTGCATTGTCTGTTGTAAACTCTCCTCTTTCATTTCTTAGTTTGTTTATTTGATCCTTCTCTCATTTTTTCTTGATGAGTCTGGGTAAGTGTTTGTCAGTTTTGTTTATCTTCTCAAAAAAACAGCCTTAATATTACTAATCTTTACTATTGTTTCATTTCTTTTTCATTTACTTCTACTCAGATCTTTATGCTTTTTTCCCTTCTACTACTTTTGGGAGTTTTTTGGTTCTTCTTTTTCCAGTTGTTTTAGGTGTAAACTTAGGCTATCTATTTGAAGTTTTTCTTGTTTCTTGAGGTAGGCTTGTATTGTTGTAAACTTCTCTCTTAGAACTGCTTTTGCTACAGCCCATAGGTTTTGAATTATCATGTTTTCATCGTCATTTGTTTCTAGAAATTTTACTTTCCCTTTTGATTTCATCAGTAACATGTTGTTTATTTGGAAACATTCTGTTTAATCTCCATATGTTTGTGTTTCTTACAGCTTTTTTCTTGTAGTTGATATCTAGTCTCATAGCATTATGGTCACTGAAGATGCTTGATACAATTTCAATTGTCTTAAATTTACTGAGATTTGATTTGTGACCCAGGATGTGGTCTATCCTGGAAAATGTTCCATGCGCACTTGAGAAGGTGTATTCTTCTGCATTTGGATGGAATGTCCTGAAGATATCAGTGAGATCCATCTCATCTAATGTATCATTTAAAACTTGTGTTTCCTTATTAATTTTCTGTTTTTGATGATCTGTCCATTGGTGTGAGTGGGGTGTTAAAGTCTGCTCCTATTATTGTGTTACTGTCAATTTTTCCTTTTATGTCTGTTAGTGTTTGTTTTGGAGAAGGAAATGGCAACCCACTCCAGTGTTCTTGCCTGGAGAGTCCCAGAAACGGGGGAACCTGGTGGGCTGCTGTCTATGGGGTCACACAGAGTCGGACATGACTGAAGCGACTTAGCAGTAGCAGCAGTGTTTGTCTTGGCAACCCACTCCAGTACTCTGGCCTGGAGAATCCCATGGGCAGAGGAGCCTGGTAGTCTGCAGTCCATGGGGTTGCTAAGAGTCAGACTCGACTGAGCAACTTCACTTTCACTTGTCACTTTTGCCAGGAGCCAGTGTGAGGAACTCTGCCCACGGCAAAGGTCATGAGGAAGGAGGCTTGGC
The DNA here is from genome assembly GCF_029378745.1 of Bos indicus. Taxonomy (NCBI): domain Eukaryota; kingdom Metazoa; phylum Chordata; class Mammalia; order Artiodactyla; family Bovidae; genus Bos; species Bos indicus. The sequence goes on from NC_091789.1 coordinate 74,801,945, forward strand.
ATACGCAAAGGTGGGACTGAGCCTCAGGAGTCCCCCTGGACATTCTTGAGCATCTACCCCCAAAACCAGAGTATGCCTACTTTACTGCTTTGTGCTCTCACCTACACCTCAGACTTTACTGAGGGCTGTCCCCCACCACCTCTCTGAAAAAGAGTTAACTTACAGCTCCAGTTAATAAATTCCTGGGCGTGACAAGAGTGTTTCAACCTACAAACTCCTTTGGAAGTCCTCTAGCCTGCCTGAACAAGTTCTTCCAGCCACATGTGATTGTTTACAGCCTCCCAACCGTGAGAGGCATGAGATGTTCTAAACTGTCTAAATACAGATTCCTTTGAGCAGTTAAAAGATTGATTAGAAATTGTATTCGTGAAGGGTTTTTCACCTTTTGGGCCAATGTTTGCTGCTGTTTCCATATCCCTTACCTACTGTGTCCCTGGGAGTGTATTGATTAATATAATTGGTACATAGGAATGTAAGTAGTAGCTTTAATGTTTGTAACCTTGGACCCTTGAGTTAATACTTTTCTTGTTATAGCCCACCACACTTTTGCCCTATAGAAATGCAACTTTATCTAATGCTTTCAGAGGGTGGCACCTGACTTTAGAATAATCACCTTTAGAGAAAAATAAGTTTTCTGAAGAAAGGGTCATAAAATGTTAACAGGCCTCCTGGCCAGAAGATGATGTAAATCACCTAAACTTTTGCATATGATAAGTTTGCAGGAAGAAAGCCTGGCTTACTGCTGACTCTACCCCTTTCCCGATTATCCTCTATGCACAACTTAAAGTATAAAAACTACTTTGGAAAATAATGTGCGGGCCTTGTTCACCGAAACTTGGTCTCCCCATGTCGTTCTTCTCTAACCTTCTGGCTGAATTCCCATCTGGAGCGTGGAGGCTTGTCAAGACTATTAATTTTGGCTGGGCTTCTAAGATCTGACCAGGGAGGCCTTAGTGTCTCCTCTCCTTCGGAAGAACGGGAGGACGCCTGCAGCCTATGTAGGTGACGCAAATTCCTTGTCTTGGAATTCTATTAGCTTTCCACGTAAACCAAGTTATTCAGCCTCTTTTCTTCACTGAATTTTCTCACTGAGCTATCCTTATTTAACCACTCTTTATATCTTTAATTCTATTGTATCCTAATCGCTGAAGCTGTCTCCCCTTTGAATTCCCTGGATCCACTGGGGCTGGACCCCAGCAAACTTTCATGTGTTGGAGAAGAAAATGGCAACACACTCCAGTGTTCTTGCCTGGAGAATCCCAGGGATGGGGAAGCCTGGTGGGCTGCCATCTATGGGGTCGCACAGAGTTGGACACGACTAAAGCCACTTAGCAGCAGTGTTTATCTTATGTATTGAGGTACTCCTATGTTGGGTGCGTAGATATTTACTATTGTCATACCTTCCTGTTGGATTGATCCCTGGATCATTATACAGTGTCCTTCCTTATCTCTTGTAATCTTTATTTTAATGTCTTTTTTGTCTGATATGGGGATTGCAACTCCAGCTTTATTTTGCTTCCCATTTGCGTGGAATATATTTTTCCATTCTCTCACTTTCAGTCTATATGTGTCTTGAGGTCTGGAGTGGATTTCTTGTAGACAGCATGTATATGGGTCTTGTTTTTGTATCCATTCAACCAATCCTTGTCTTTTGGTTGGAGCATTTAATCCATTTATATTTAAAGTAATTATTGATCTATATGTTCTTATTGCCATTTTCTAATACTTTGGGGTTGATTGTGTAGGTATTTTTTCTTATTTTGTGTTAAACAATGTTTAACAATTGTTGTAAAGCTGTTGTACACTTAATCCTAACCCTAATGAAAAATGTCCTTTACATCATAGTGGATTAGAATGAAAAAGTAGGAAATCAAGAGATACCTCGAGTAGCAGGCATGTTTCGCTTGGAGTACAAAATGAAGCAGGAAGAGGCTAACAGAGTTTTATGAAAAATAACACAATGGTCATAGCAAACACCAATTTCCGCTAACCCAAGAGAAGACTCTTCACATGGACATCACCAGATGATCAATATGGATCTCAGATTGATTATGTTCTTTGCAGCCAAAAATGGAGAAACTCTGTATAGTCAGTAAAAACAAGTCCTGAAGCTGACTGTGGCTAAAATCATGAGCTACTTATTGCAAAATTCAGGCTTAAATTGAAGAAAGTAGGGAAAACCACTAGCCATTCAGGAATGACCTAAATAAAATCTCTTATACAGTGGAGATGACAATAGATTCAAGGGATTAGATCTGGTGGATAGTGCCTGAAGAATTATGGATTGATATCCATGATATTGTATAAGAGGCAATAACCAAAACCATCCCAAATAAAAAGAAATGTAAGAAGGGAAGGTGGTTGTCTGAGGAGGCTTCACAAATAGCTTAGGAAAGAAAAGAAGTGAAAGGTAAAGGGGAAAGTTAAAGTTATATTGAACTGAATGCAGGCTTTCAAAGAACAGAAAGGAGAGATATGAAGGTCTTCTTAAATGAACAGTACAAAGAAATAGGGGAAAACAATACAATGGGAAAGACTAGACATCTCTTAAAGAAAATTGGAGATACCAAGGGAATACTTCATGGAAGAATAGGCATGATAAAGGACAGAGATGGCACGGATCTAATAGAAACAAAAGAGGTGGCAATAATGCAAAGAACTATACAAAAAAACAAACAAACAAAAAAAAGGTCCTAATAACCCAAATAACCATGATAGTATGATCATTCACCTAGAGACAGACATCCTGAAGTGTAAAGTAAAGTAGGCCTTAGGAATCGTCATTGCAAACAAAGCTAACAGAGGTGATGGGATTCCAGCTGGGCTATTTCAAATCTTAAAAGATGATGATGTTAAAGTGCTTCATTTAATATTTCAGCAAATTTGAGAAACTCAGAAATGGCCACAGGATTGGAAAAGGTCAGTTTCATTCCAATCCCAAAGAAAGGCAATGCCATCGAGTATTCAAGTTACTGTACAATTGCTAACATTTTCACATGCTAACAAGGTTATCCTCAAAATCCTTCAAGCTGGGCTTCAGCAGTACATAACTTGAGAATTTTCAGATGTATAGACTGGGTTTCAAAGAGAAAGATAGAGCAGGGGTCAAATTGACAACATTCATTGGACTTAGGAGAAAGCAAGTCATTGGAGTGAGGAGAAAGCAAGGGAATTCCAGAAACACATCTACTTCTGCTCCATTGACTGCACTAAATCTTTTGACTATGGATCACAATAAAATATGAAAAAAAATCTTGAAGAGAAGGGAGTACCTGACCATCTTACTTGTCTCTTGAGAAACCTGCATGCAAATCAAGATACAACAGTTGGAATCATACATGGAACAGTTGAGTGGTTCCAAACTGGGAAAGGAGTCCAACAAGGGTGCATATTGTAAGCCTGCTTATTTAACTTATATGAGGAGTACATCATGTAAAATGCAAGACTGAATGAATCACAAGCTAAAATCAAGATTGCTGGGAGAAATATCAACCATCTCAAATATACAGATTATACAATTCTGATAGCATAAAATGAAGAGAAACTAAAGAACCTCTTGATGAGGGTGAAGGAGGAGAGTAAATGCTAGCCGGAGATAAAAAATCCTGGTTTGAGAGTCAACATTAAAAAAAAAAAATGAAAACAAAACAAACAAACAAACAAACAAAAAAAAAACTAGGATTATGACAGTCGGTCTCATCAATTCATGACAAATAGAAGGGGAAAAAGTGGAAGCAGTAATATATTTAATTTTTGTAGCCTTCAAAATCACTCTATACAGTGACTGCAGCCATGAAATTAAAGGATGCTTTCCCCTTGGTAAAAAAATTATGACAAACCTAGATAGCATATTAAGAAGCAGAGACATCACCTTGCTGGCAAGGGTCTGCATCAGTTCATTTCAGTTGCTCAGTCGTGTCCGACTCTTTGCTACCCCATGAATTGTAGCACGCCAGGCCTCCCTGTCCCTCACCAACTCCCAGAATTCACTCAAACTCATGCCCATGGAGTCAGTGATACCATCCAGCCATCTCATCCTCTGTCGTCCTCTTCTCCTCCTGCCCCCAATCCCTCCAAGCATCATAGTCTTTTCCAATGAGTCAACTCTTCTAACGAGGTGGCCAAAGTTTTGGAGTTTCAGCTTCAGCATCAGTCCTTCCAATGAAAATCAGGACTGATCTCCTTTGGGATGGATTGGATGGATCTCCTTGAAGTCCAAGGGACTCTAAAGAGTCCTCTCCAACACCACAGTTCAAAAGCATCAATTCTTCAGTGCTCAGCTTTCTTCACAGTCCAACTCTCAATATCATACATGACCACTGGAAAAACCATAGCCTTGACTAGATGGACCTTTGATGGCAAAGTAATGTCTCTGCTTTTGAATATGCTATCTAGGTTGGTCATAACTTTCCTTCCAAGGAGTAAGCATCTTTTAATTTCAAGGCTTCAGTCACCATTTGCAGTGATTTTGGATCCCTCCAAAATAAAGTCTGACATTATTTCCACTGTTTCCCCATCTATTTGTCATGAAGTGATGGGACAAGATGCCATGATTTTAGTTTTTTGAATGTTGAGCTTTAAGCCAACCCTTTCACTCTCCTCTTTCACTTTTATCAAGAGGCTTTTTAGTTCCCCTTCACTTTCTGCCATAAGGGTGGTGTCATCTACATATCTGAGGTTACTGATATTTCTCCTGGCAATCTTGATTCCAGCTTGTGCGTCTTCCATCCCAGCATTTCTCATAATGTACTCTGCATATCAGTTAAATAAGCAGAGTGACAATATACAGCCTTGACATACTCCTTTTCCTATTTGGAAACAGTTTGTTGTTCCGTGTCCAGTTCTAACTGTTGCTTCCTGATCTGCATACAGGTTTCCCAAGAGGCAAGTCAGGTCGTCTGGTAATCACATCTCTTTCAGAATTTCCCACAGTTTATTGTGATCCACACAGTCAAAGGCTTTGGCATAGTCAATAAAGCAGAAATATATGTTTTTCTGGAACTCTCTTACTTTTTCCATGATCCAGTGGATGTGGGCAATTTGATTTCTAGTTGTTCTGCCTTTTCTAAAACCAGCTTGAACATCTGGAAGTTAACGGTTCACATATCGCTGAAGCCTGGCTTGGAGAATTTTGAGCATTACTTTACTAGCATGTGAGATGAGTGTAACTGTGCAGTAGTTTGAGCATTCTTTGGCATTGCCTTTCTTTGGGGTTGGAATGAAAACTGACCTTTTCCAGTCCTGTGGCCACTGTTGAGTTTTCCAAATTTACTGGCATATTGGGTGCAGAACTTTCACAGCATCATCTTTCAGGATTTGAAATAGCTCAACTGGAATTCCATCACCTCCACTAGCTTTGTTCGTAGCGATGCTTTCTAAGGCCCACTTGACTTCACATTCCAGGATGTCTGGCTCTAGGTGAGTGATCTCACCATTGTGATGATCTTGGTCGTGAAGATCTATTTTTGTACAGTTCTTCTGTTTATTCTTGCCCCCTCTTCTTAATATCTTCTGCTTCTGTTAGGTCCATATGATTTCTGTCCTTTATCAAGCCCATCTTTGCATGAAATGTTCCCTTGGTATGTCTAATTTTCTTGAAGAGATCTCTAGTCTTTCCCACTCTGTTGTTTTCCTCTATTTCTTTGCTTTGATAACTGAGGAAGACTTTCTTATTTCTCCTAGCTATTCTTTGGAACTCTGCATTTAGATGGTTATATCTTCCCTTTTCTCCTTTTCTTCTCTTCTTTTCACAGCTATTTGTAAGGCCTCCCCAGACAGCCATTTCGCTTTTTTGCATTTCTTTTCCATGGGGATGGTCTTGATCCCTGTCTCCTGTACAGTGTCATGAACCTCTATCCATAGTTTTCAGGAACTCTGTCTATCAGATCTAGGCCCTTAAATCTATTTCTCACTTCTGCTGTATAATCATAAGGGATTTGATTTAGGTCATACCTGAATGGTCTAGTGATTTTCCCTACTTTCTTCAATTTAAGTCTGACTTTAGCAATAAGGAGTTCATGATCGGAGCCACAGTCAGCTCCCAGTCTTTTTACTGACTGTTTAGAGCTTCTCCATCTTTGACTGCAAAGAATATAATCAATCTGATTTTGATGTTGACCGTCTGGTGATGTCCATGTGTAGAGTCTTCTCTTGTGCTGTTGGAAGAGGGTTTTTGCTATGACCAGTGTGTTCTTTTGGCAAAACTCTATTAGCCTTTGCCTTGCTTCATTCCATTCTCCAAGGCCAAATTTGCCTGTTACCCCAGGTGTTTCTTGACTTCCTACTTTTGCATTCCAGTCCCCTCTAATGAAAAGGACATATTTTTTGGATTTTAGTTCCAAAAGGTCTTGTAGGTCTTCATAGAACCGTTCAACTTCAGCTTCTTCAGCGTTACTGGTTGGGGCAAAGTCTTGGATTACTCTGATATTGAATGGTTTGCCTTGGAAACGAACAGAGAATATTCAGTCATTTTTGAGATTGCATCCAAGTACTGCATTTCAGACTCTTTCGTTGACCATGATGGCTACTCCATTTCTTCTAAATGATTCCTGCCCACAATAGTAGATATAATGGTCATCTGAGTTAAATTCACCCAGTCCATTTTAGTTCGCTGAATCCTAGAATGTCGACGTTCACTCTTGCCATCTCCTGTTTGACCACTTCCAATTTGCCTTGATTTATGGATCTGACATTCCAGGTTCCTATACAATATTGCTCTTTACAGCATCAGACCTTGCTTCTGTCACCATTCACATCCACAGCTGGGTATTGTGTTTGCTTTGGCTCCATCCCTTCATTCTTTCTGGTGTTATTTCTCCACTGATCTCCAGTAGCATATTGGGCATCTACTGAACTGGGGAGTTCCTCTTTCAGTATCCTATCATTTTGCCTTTTCATACCATTCATGGGGTTCTCAAGGCAAGAATAATGAAGTGATTTGCTATTCTCTTCTCCAGTGGAAAACATTCTGTCAGACCTCTCCACCATTACCTCCCCGTCTTGGGTGGCCCCTCACTGTATGGATTAATTTCATTGAGTTAGACAAGGCTGTGTTCCATGTAATCAGATGGAGTAGTTTTCTTTGATTCTGGTTTCAATGTGTCTGCCCTCTGATGCTCTTTCAGCACACCTACCATCTTACTTGGGTTTCTCTTACCTTGGACTTGGGGTATCTCTTCACGGCTGCTCCAGCAAAGCTCAGCTGCTGCTCCTTAACTTGGAAAGGAATATTTCCTCATGGCCACCCCTCCTGACCTTGAACGTGGAGTAGCTCCTCTCAGGTCTGTATAGTCAGCTATAGTTTATCCAGTAGTCTTATATGGCTGTGATTTTTGAACCATGAAGAAGGCTGACCATTGAATAATTGATGCTTTCAAATTGTTGTGCTGAAGACTTTTGAAATTCCTTTGGGCTGTGAGGAGATCAAACCTAAAGGAAATCAACCCTGAATATTCACTGGAAGGACTGATGCTGAAGGTGAAGCTCCAATATTTTATCCACCTGATTTGAGGAGTAAACTATTTGGAAAATACCCTGATGCTGAGAAAAATTGAAGGCTAAAGGAGAAGGAGAAAACAGAGGATAATGTGGTTAAATAACATCACTGACTCAGTGGGCCTGAATTTAGACATACTCCATGAGATAGTGGAGAACAGATTAACCTGACATATTACAGTTCACTCATTCACAAAAATCAGACATGACTTAGCCATTGAACAACAGCAATTGTTAATCTTGCTGTTCTTTGAATATTATAGCTCCGTTTTTAATTTCTTGTATCTCAGTATCTGTGTTTTTAGCCTTTTTACTAGATTTTGAATCACGTATCATGCTTACTATAATTATTATGAATTATTTTTTCTGGTAGATTGCCTATATCTTAATCATTTAGCTTTGTGGGTTTTTATTTTGTTCCTTCATTTGCAACATATTTTTCTGTTGTATTATTTTATCTAAATTTCTGTGTTTGCTGTCTTCTTTTCCCAGGCTGCAGGATCACATTTTTCTTGTTTCTGGTGCCCGCCCTCTGGTGGGTCATGTTGATCCAATTTTTTGAGTGGGCTTCTTGGTGCCTGCCTTGTAGTGGGTGGAACTGAGACCTGTCACTCTGATGGACAAGGGTGTGCCAAAGGGTGTGATTTGAGGTGACCATGAGCTCAGTACAACTTTAAGAAGCCTGTTTTCTGATGGGTGGGGCTATGTTGTTTTTGGTTGTTTGGCTTGAGGCTTTCCAGCACTGTAGCCTACAGATTGTTGGGTGGAATCGTGTCTTTGTAGTGAAATGTGGACCTCCAGGATAGCGCACTCTGATCAAATTTCCCTCGGGGTTCTGCTACCAGTATCACTGCCTCCAGAGTGGACTATGGTTGACCTTCACCTTCCCAGTAGACCTTCCAATACCCCTAAGTTGGTCTAACCCCATTTCCTGTAGAGTTACTGCTTTTTAGTGGGTCCCCATGCACATGAGGCCTTGTGTGTGCCCTCCAAGAATGGTGTCTCTGTTTTCCCCTTCCCTGTAGACCTCTTGCACTGAAGCCCTGCTTATCTTCAAGACTAAATTCTCTAGTTGCTTTTCCTCTTGATGCCAGACATTTGGACTATCTTGGAAAGTTATTTTCATGTGAGAATATCCCTGTGTAGCTTGCATGGCTTTAATATTTTGTGGTACAAGAACTGTGTTTAGTATAGATATCTGCCTCCACTTTTTTCGGTGTATGCTGGCCATACACATACCTTGATAGGATTTGTGACTGACATTAAGGTGACCAGAGCCTGCACTAGATATTGAGCAAGTCCTCTCCTTTGTTCTGTGGTTGTCACCATTCTGTAAGAGGTGGGGCCTGGTCCCTAGATGTTGGAGTAAAGGCCACCAGATTTGTTTCTTAGCTGTTTTTCTGATCTTCAATATAAAGTAGGCAGAATTGGAGCACTCCCACTAGAGAGAATCCACTGAATAGTCCTCTGGAAATGTTCACCTGTGGGTGTCCTCTGTTGTGTCATCTTTTATCCATTGCACAAACTCTCAGATTACATTGTTGTTGGCACTGCTCTCAGCCTCACTTTAACCATGGATATGCTGTAAATTGGCCCTAGTTTCTCTCAGGTATTTTTTTTTTTTTTTAATAAGGCCACCAGCAGAGATTCACTGAAGTCAGGTCCTAGGATTGCAGTAATCATGGATCTGGACTCACTGTGGGTGATATCAGAGCAGTTCAGACTCTGGCCTGGCCCAATCCCTGCATATAAGTGTCCACAAAGATAATATTTGCTTCTATCATATATCAAATTATAGGAGTTTTACCCCTTTCATTTGGAGCAAAGTTCTCATATAATATCTTTACTTTTATCCCAACAAATTGTATTAAGGCAGCCAAATTGAGGGAAAGCATCAGATAACCCTCTACCTTAATCACTCAGCAAAGACTACTGAGTCACCTACAACTCAGAAAACCCTGATATCATTCAACCAGATGATGTCCCCCTTGCGTATCTTTCCACTGGGTGGGTATTACCCACTATCTTTCAACTGCCCCCTCTCTGGAATCTTTCACTTGGGAGGGGGCGGGTGCCTGCTATATACCTTCAAATAAAACTCAGGATTGTTGACCAACATGGGAAATCTGAGGACTTGAAGAAATGTACCCAAAGTCATCTGGACTGTCTAAGGGGGGCCAACAGGTGCAAAGGGCCTCTGCTTGTATCAAGGCTCTGATTTATCATAGAGTTCAGAAAAAGGAAAGAAGTCCACTTATTCAATGTATTCATTCAAATCCACAATTCATTCAATGTATCCTCTTCTGTCTAGTCCAAACTCTGCATGTAAATGCCCACAAAATTTAGCTGCTAAAGCTAAATTTGTTTTGGCTGTGGAAAAATTTATTGTCTATTCATATATTCTGTAGGTGCTGAGTTTGCAAAGCTAATTGCAGGGGTGTCAATCTGCAGTTTGCACAATTGCAAGGAGAGATTTCAGGTTTTCTTCCTTAGTTGCACAGCCTCTGGGGGCTCAGCTGTGGTTTCAGCCCCACCTCTGCATGTGAGCCAACCACAAGGATCTGTTCTCAGTACTGCTTCAGAGCCCATGATTCTGACCCAGTGAGGAGAGGGTCCAGAGTCTGTGAAGACTGGGGTCATGAGAGCACCTGCTGCAGCAGAGATGGTGTGGAGGAGGGGACAGTGGCTGCCAGGGTTGTAGGATTTCCCATTGCAATGGGGATGAGTGTAGAGGTTGTGGTAGCCACTGGGTCATGAGAGTGCTTGCCCTCACAGAAGCCCTTCCTAATGCCTAGGGAGGCATTGCCTTGTGCTTAGGGAGAGATAATACAATGGCAGCCCTGCCCCTTCTGCATTACTCAACAATGATACTTGGCTTCTATGGTGTTCCAGGTTTCCTTCACATGCATTCTTTGCTGCCAATTTCCTCACTCTGTCCCCTCACACTGTCTCCTTTGAGCTAATGGCAGTCCTCTCCCTGGGCCTGTTCTCTAAACTCCATTTTCCAGCACCCAGATTCTGTATGCACCAGTGGACACACCTCTCAGGCTGGGACATGCAGGGCCATCTGTGTAGGTCTCACTCTGTCCAGTTTTCCATAGACAGAATGTGGTGCTCTCCACCAACAACCCCCAAAGCTCCCTTTCTGTCCCAACTGATATCCCAGCTAGTGAGGGCAATCTCTCTTCTCCTTCAGCTCCCCCTCCCCCAGGGGTGGAGGTCTTGTATTGCTTCCTCTGCTCTTATTTTTCCTGTCTTCTTTCTTTCATCCTACCCTTATACGTGGGGGTCTTTCTTGTCCTTTTAGGTATCTGATATCCTCTGCATGTGCTCCATATGAATTTTTCGATTTGTATATGTATTCTTGATGCCTTTGGGGGAGGCATGAACTCCACATTCTCCTACTCCTCCGCCATCTTGATTCTCTGCATTTGGATTTATTAATTAAAAGCTGTCAATTTTAGAATAACTAGGTTGCCCACTCAGCAACACATTGCTGATTATTTTTAGATCAGTTGTCTTACCACTTACCCATTACCTTTAGGACATGTGCTTTTTCAATAGTGGTTGCAAGTTTGATTTTATATCATCTCAATGCCTTTGTGACTGTCTGAAAGATAGTTGGCCAGTATTAAATATATTGTCTATGGTCATTAAATAGAAGATGACAAGTCATATGGAAAGAGAGCCTCAGACCTTGGCTTTAAGTGTGTTGAATTCTAATTTCTGAGATAACTTGCTACAGATTTTGTATTATATTTACCATTCTGAGAATAGTAAATATATGTTACAAATTCAATAGTTTTCTTTTTTTACATTCATGGCTTTTTCATCCCCATTTAATCTTTATGCCTTTTAAGCTTTTCTATCCTCTGACAATTGGCATTAGTTTTATGCAAAACTTTGTCATTTTCAAACATTCTTATAATTTTTTATCATTGTGATATTTTCACATTAAAAAAATATGCTTCCATGTCCTGGCTATTATAAAATGTGCTGTGATGAACATTGGGGTACACATGTCTCTTTCCCTTCTGGTTTCCTCAGTGTGTATGCCCAGCAGTGGGATTGCTGGATCATAAGGCAGTTCTATTTCCAGTTTTTTAAGGAATCTCCACACTGTTCTCCATAGTGGCTGTACTAGTTTGCATTCCCACCAACAGTGTAAGAGAGTTCCCTTTTCTCCACACCCTCTCCAGCATTTATTGCTTGTAGACTTTTGGATCGCAGCCATTCTGACTGGCGTGAAATAGCATGGAAGCAACCTAGATGCCCATCAGCAGATGAATGGATAAGAAAGCTGTGGTACATATACACAATGGAGTATTACTCAGCCATTGAAAAGAATACATTTGAATCAGTTCTAATGAGATGGATGAAACTGGAACCTATTATACAGAGTGAAGTAAGCCAGAAAGAAAAACACCAATACAGTATACTAACGCATATATATGGAATTTAGAAAGATGGTAACAATAACCCTGTGTACGAGACAGCAAAAGAGACACCGATGTATAGATCAGTCTTATGGACTCTGTGGGAGAGGGAGAGGGTGGGGAGATTTGGGAGAATAGCATTGAAACATGTATAATATCATGTATGAAACGAGTCGCCAGTCCAGGTTCAATACACGGTACTGGATGCTTGGGGCTGGTGCACTGGGACGACCCAGAGGGATGGTAGGGGAGGGAGGAGGGAGGAGGGTTCAGGATGGGGAACGCGGGTATACCTGTGGCGGATTCATTTCAATATTTGGCAAAACTAATACAATATTGTAAAGTTTAAAAATAAAATAAAATTAAAAAATAATATGCTACATGTGTAAAACTTCCACTTTAATTTAGAAAGTTATATCTTCCCGGACACGCTAATAATGTACCTTTTTCTTTCAGATTAGTTTATGTTTAGGGTTTTCATTTCTTGTGCTAATTCCAAGGTCAAGGACACCACCTATAAATTAGCTTATTCTATTTGTTAATGAGTACTGTTTGAATATCTCTAATTACTTTAATGCTCATAAACCAAGAATTTAAAATTCATATAGATATTTCCAAATTCATGAAGTTTTCACTTGCACTTGGGAACTTGATTGGATAAAAGCAAACATCTGAAAGAAAGGAACATATCCAGCATACCAGAATAGAGTAGGTAAATAGGCTACACAGTAAAGAAAATATCAGGAACAAATTTTTGACATTGTTTTCAAATCCAAGTTTGTGTGCCTGCCTCACAGTGAGGCTAAGCAAATAAAAATGTCAGATTTGGAGCAGAAAAATGTTTATTGCAGGACCAACCAAGAAGTAAAAGTGGCTCATCTGTAAAGATGAAAACTTTCAAGGAATTATTTTCAGAGAATTTTTTTAAAGGCAACATCTGGGGTGAGGGATGCAGGGTGCATGACTTTCCTCTGATTGATTGATACTGAGGTAACAGAGTGGTGTTTCAGAAATATCATCTGAAACACTCTTTTCTCCAGGAAATTCAATAGAACAAGTCTTTAGATAGATACTTTTCGGTAAATGATTTCGTGATCCCAATCCTTGTATTTCTTCATATCTAGAAAATCACTAAGTCCATACGTGGTGATATCAATTCTTGTGACTAGCATAAAATCTTTTTTGCAAAGTAAGCCCTTGATTGCACTGAACTCCCCCTTCAATGAAATCTTTTATATTGACCTTCCCCAACTGTCACTTTGGAGCAGTCCCTCAGAATTAACTGAGGTGCTGTCTCCAGGGCTGCAGTCCTCATTTTGCTCCAAATAAAACTTAACTTGCAAAGCTCAAGTTGTGCATCTTTTTTAGTCAACACTATTATCAAAATACAAGAAACAGTAAGTGTTGATGAGGATGTGGAGAAAAGAGAACCTTGTACCCTATTTGTGGAGACATAAATTTATACAGCCATCATGGAAAACAGTATGGAGGCTTTTCAAAAAATTAAAAGTAGAACTACCATATAATCCATCAACCCTGCTTCTAGATCTCAGGTGGCCTCAGCCTACAACAGCTTGGAGTGGGGCCTGGATTCCCAACCAGAGATGGGAGCTGGGTCATGGCAGTGAAAGCACCATATCCTAGCCACTAGATCAGTGGTCAGTGACAAGGACCCTGGCCCTTAAGCTTTGAGAAAAGAATTTCCAAGAAGACAGAAAGTAGTGAAATGGAGTTTTTTTTTTTTTTTTTTTAAGAGGAAAAAAATATAATATGTGTGAGTAGACATGCAGGCAGACTCAGGGAGAGTGTTCCTGAGTTAAGCCTTTGTGGCAGCTTGAATTACTTTTTTTTTCTTTTTAATTAATTTATTTTAATTGGAGGATAATTAGTTTACAATATTTGGTGGGTTTTGTCATACATCTACATGAATCAGTCACGGGTACACATGTATCCATCCCCATCCTGAAACCCCCTCCCACTTCCCTCCCCACCCCATCCCTCTGGGTTGTCCCAGAGCATTGACTTTGAGTGCCATACTTCATACATCAAACTTGCAGTGGTCATCTATTTTACATATGGTGATATACACGTTTCAGTGCTATTCTCTTAAATCATCCCACCCTTGTCTACTCCCACTTAGTCCAAAAGTCTGTTCTTTACATCTGTATCTCTTTTGCTGCCTTACATATAAAATCATCATTACCATCTTCCTAAATTCCATATATATGCATTAACATGCTGTATTGGTGTTTCTCTTTCTGTCTTACTTCACTCTGAATAATAGGCTCCAGTTTCACCCACCTAGTTTGGATTACTTTTATGGGGCATTTATTTTAGATTTCTTTGGCCAATCATTTGATTTGTGTGGCTCACAGACTGTATTTGGTATATCTCAGGATCTTCCCATGTGTGTACATGCATCTTTTAGCTAAGCTGAATTTTACCAAAAAGATGTCTGGGTAAAACATCAGTTGACATGACTCTGCTTTGGCCTCCAAGGAGACTTTTTTGTGCATGTGTGGTCGGGATGTCTCCTTACTTCAGGAATGAGAAATATGTGGTCTGTGTAGGGTCCAGCCTCATCCCTTAATTGCCTTGCTACTCTTGTCTAGGAGTTTTGGTCAATAGAGAATGAATCTCCAACTGATTTACCTTGGGGGCCCATCTGCCTCCTGCTTCATTATGGGTTTTTATCCAAAGGAAAGAAAATAACTATCTCAAAGTGATATCTACAACTCCATGTTCAATGAATGTTATTCAAAATAGCCAAATCATAAAAACAATATAAGAATAGGTATATAATACATATATAATATATAAATATAATATATTAATATAAATATATAAAATATAATATATAAATATAATATATGATTATATTATATATAATTATACTATGTATAATATATACACATTATATTATACATAATTATTATTATTTTATATATATATATTTATATATAACTATATAGCTGGGGCTTCCCTGGTGACTCAGAGGATAAAGAGTCTGCCTGCAATGCAAGAGACCTGGGTTCGATCCCTGGGTCAGGAAGATCCCCTGGAGAAGGAAATGGCAACCCACTTCAGTATTCTTGCCTGGAAAATCCCATGGACTGAGGAGCCTGGTAGGCTACAGACTATTGGGTCGCAAAGAGACGGACACAACTGAGCGACTTCATTTTCACTTTCACTTTCATAGCTATACTGTAAAACTATGTACATATTGTAGTTGTTGTGCAGCCACTCAGTCATGTCTGACTTCTGTGACTCCATGGATTTCAGTACACCAGGCTTCCCTGTCCTTCACCATCTCCCACAGCTTGGTCAAACTCATTTCCATTGAGTCAGTGATGCCATCAAAACATCTTGTCCTCTGTCACCCCCTTCTCCTGCCTTCAATCTTTCCAAGCATCAAGGTCTTTTCTAATGAGTCAGCTATTGGCATCAGGTGGCCAAGGTATTGGAGCTTCAGCTTTAGTATCAGTCCTTCCAATGAAGATTCAAGACTGATTTCCTTTGGGATTGACTGGTTTTATCTCCTTGCAGTCCAAGTGGCACGATAGTTCAAAACCATCAATTTTTCAGTGCTCAGCCTTATTTATGGTCCAATTCACATCCATACATGAATACTGGAAAAACTGTAGCTTTGACTGTGTGGACCTTTGTCAGTAAATAATGCCTCTGATTTTTAATATGCTGTCGAGGTTGTTCATAGTTTTTCTTCCAAGGAACAAGGGTCTTTTAATTTTGTGGCTGCAGTCACTATCTGCAGTGATTTTGGAGCTCGAGAAAATAAAGTCTATCACTGTTTCCATTCTTTTCCCATCTACTTGTCATGAAGTAATGAGACAAAATATCATGATCTTAGTTTTTTTAAAAAATTAATTTATTAATTAAAAGGCTGATTACAATATTGTAGTAGTTTTGCTATACATTGATATGAATCAGCCATGGGTGTACATGTGTTACCCATCTTGAACCCCCCTTCCACCCCCTACCCATCCCATCCCTCAGGGTTATCCCAGTGCACCAGCCCTGAACACCCTGTCTCATGAATCAAACCTTGACTGGTGATCTGTTTCACATATGATAATATACATGTTTCAAAGCTATTATCTC
Source organism: Bos indicus (assembly GCF_029378745.1). Lineage (NCBI taxonomy): Eukaryota > Metazoa > Chordata > Mammalia > Artiodactyla > Bovidae > Bos > Bos indicus. The sequence goes on from NC_091789.1 coordinate 74,817,994, forward strand.
AAGCCATCCCACCCTCACCTTCTCTCACAGAATCCAAAAGACTGTTCTTTACATCTGTGTCTCTTTGCTGTCTCGCATATAGGGTCATCATTACCATCTTTCTAAATTCCATATATATGTATTAGTATACTGTATTGGTGTTTTTCTTTCTGACTTATTTCACTCTGTATAATAGGCTCCAGTTTCATCTACCTCATTAGAACTCATTCAAGTGTATTCTTTTTAATAGCTGAGTAATAATCCATTGTGTATATGTACTACAGCTTTCTTATCCATTTGTCTGCTGATGGGCGTCTAGTTTGCTTCCATTCTCTGGCTATTGTAAACAGTGATTCAATGAACATTGGGGTACATGTGTCTCTTTCAATTATGATTTCCTTGGTGTTTATGCCCAGTAGTGGGATTGCTGGGTCATATGGCAGTTTTATTTCCATTTTTTTAAGGAATCTCCAAACAGTTCTCCATCATGGTTGCATTAGTTTGCATTTCCACCAACACTGTAAGAGAGTTCCCTTTTCTCCACATCCTTTCCAGCATTTATTGTTTGTAGACATTTTGATAGCAGGTATTCTGACTGGCGTGAGATGGTACCTCATTGTGGTTCTGATTTGCATTTCTCTGATAATGAGTGATGTTGAACATCTTTTCATGTGTTTGTTAGCCATCTGTATGTCTTATTTGGAGAAATGTATGTTTAGTTCCTTGGCCCATTTTTTGACTGGGTCGTTGATTTTTCTGGAATTGAGGTATAGGAGCTGCTTTTATAATTTGGTGATAAATTCTTTGTCAGTTGCTTCATTTGCTATTATTTTCTCCCATTCTGAAAGCTGACTTTATACCATGCTTATAGTTTCCTTCATTGTGCAGAAGCTTTTAAGTTTAATTAGGTACCATATATTTAGTTTCACTTTTATTTCTGTTACTCTGGGAGGTGGGTCATAGAGGATCCTGCTATGATATATGTCAGAGAGTGTTTTGCCCATGTATTCCTCCAGGAATTTTGTAGTTTCTGGTCTTACATTTAGATCTTTAAACCATTTTGAGTTCATTTTTGTGTATGGTGTTAGAAAGTGTTCTAGTTTCATTCTATTACAAGTGGTTTACCAGTTTTCCCAGCACCATTTGTTAAAGAGATTGTCTTTTCTCTATTGTATATTCTTGCCTCCTTTTGTCAAAGATAAGGTGTCCATGGGTGCATGGATATATCTCTAGGCTTTCTGTTTTTTTTTTTTTTTTTTTCAATTGATCTATTTTTCTTTCTTTGTGCCAGTACCATACTGTCTTGATGACTAGCTTTGTAGTATAGCCTAAAGTCAAGCAGGTTGATTCTTCCAGTTCCATTCTTCTTTCTCACGATTGCTTTGGCTATTCAAGATTCTTTGTATTTCCATACAAATTGTGAAATTATTTGTTTTAGTTCCCTGAAAAATACCATTGGTAGATTAATAGGGATTGCCTTGAGTCTATATAATGCTTTGGGTAGTATACTCATTTTCGCTATATTGATTTTTCCTATCCATGAACATGTATGGATGTGAGAGTTGAACTGTGAAGAAGGCTGAGCACCGAAGAATTGATGCTTTTGAACTGTGGTGTTGGAGAAGACTCTTGAGTCCCTTGGACTGCAAGGAGATCCAACCAGTCCATTCTGAAGGAGATCAGCCCTGGGATTTTTTTGGAAGGAATGATGCTAAAGCTGAAACTCCAGTAATCTGGCCACCTCATGCGAAAAGTTGATTCATTGGAAAAGACCCTGATGCTGGGAGGGATTGCGGGCAGGAGGAGAAGGGGACGACAGAGGATGAGATGGCTGGATGGTATCACTGACTCAATGGACGTGAGTCTGTGTGAACTCTGGGAGTTTGTGATGGACAGGGAGACCTGGAGTGCTGCGATTCATGGGGTCGCAAAGAGTTGGACATGACTGAGTGACTGATCTGACCTGATCTGATCTGATCCGATCCATGAACATGGTATATTTCTCCATCTATTTGTATCCTCTTTGATTTCTTTTATCAGTGTTTTATAATTTTCTATATAAAGGTCTTTTGTTTCTTTAAGTAGTTTTATTCCTAAGTATTTTATTATTTTCAATGCAGTGGTGAATGGAACTGTTTCCTTAATTTCTGTTTCTGTTTTCTCATTGTTAGTGCATAGGAATTAAAGGGATTTCTGTGTGTTGATTTTATATCCTGCAACTTTACTCTATTCATTGCATAGCTCTAGTAATTTTCTGGTGGAGTCTTTAGGGTTTTCTATGTAGAGGATCATGTCATCTGCAAACAGTGAGAGTTTTACCTCTTCATTTCCAATTTGGATTCATTTTATTTCTTTTTCCACTCTGATTGCTGTGGACAAAACTTCCAAAACTGTGTTGAATAGTAGTGGTGAGAGTGGACACCCTTGTCTTGTTACTGACTTTAAGGGAAATGCTTTCAATTTTTCACCATTGAGGATAATGTTTGCTGCGGGTTTATCACATATGACTTTTATTATTATGAGATATGTTCCTTCTATTTCTGCTTTCTAGAGGGTTTTTATCATACATGAATGTTGACTTTTTCAAAGGCTTTCTCAGCATCTATTGAAATAATCATATGGTTTTTATCTTTCAATTTGTTAATGTGGTGTATCACATTGATTGACTTGCGAATATTGAAGAATCCTTGCATCCCTGGGATAAAGCCCACTTGGTCATGACGTATGATCTTTTTTAATGTGTTCTTGGATTCTATTTGCTGGAATTTTGATAAAGATTTTTGCATCTATGTTCATCAGTGATATTGGCCTGTAGTTTTCTTTTTTTGTGGCATCTTTGTCAGGTTTTGGTATTAGGGTGATAGTGGCCTCATAGAATGAGTTTGGAAGTTTACTTCCTCTGCAATTTTCTGGAAGAATTTAAGTAGGATAGCTGTTAGCTTTTCTCTAAATTTTTGGTAGAATTCAGCTGTGAAGCTGTCTGGTGCTGGGCACTTATTTGCTGGAAGATTTCTGATTACAGTTTCAATTTCCTTGCTTGTGATTGCTGCAATAAGATTTTCTATTTCTTCCTGGTTCAGTTTTGGAAAGTTGTACTTTTCTAAGAGTTTTTCCATTTCTTCCATGTTGTCCATTTTATTGGCATATAGTTGTTGATATTAGACTCTTATGATCCTTTGTATTTCTGTGTTGTCTATTGTGATTTTTCTATTTTATTTTCTAATTTTGTTGATTTGATTCTTCTCCCTTTTTTTCTGATGAATCTGGCTAATGGTTTGTCTATTTTATTTATCTTCTCAAAGAACGAGCTTTAGCTTTGTTGATTTTTGCTATGGTCCCCTTTGCTTGTTTTTCATTTATTTCTGCACTAATTTTTAATATTTCTTTCCTTCTACTAATCCTTGGGTTCTTCATTTCTTCTTTTTTTTAGTTGCTCTAGGTGTATAGTTAGGTTATTTATTTTATTTTTCTGTTGCTTCTCCATATAAGCTTGCATTGCTATGAACCTTCCCCTTAGCACTGCTTTTACTGAATCCCATAGGTTTTGGGTTGTTGTGTTTTCGTTTTCTTTCATTTCAATGCATATATATATATATATATATATATATATATATATAATTTCTTATGTGATTTGTTGGTTATCGAGAAGCATGTTTTTAGCCTCCATACATTTGTATTTTTAATAGTTTTTTCCCTGTTGTTGACATCTACTCTTACCGCATTGTGTCAGAAAAGATGTTTGACATGATTTCATTTTTTTTTTAATTTACCAAGGCTAAATTTATGGCTCAGGATGTGATCTATCTTGGAGAAGTTTCCATGTGCACTTGAGAAAAAGGTAAAATTCATTGTTTAGGGGTGAAATGCCCTATAGATATCAGTTAGGTCGAACTGGTCCATTGTATCATTAAAATATTGTATTTCTTTGCCAATTTCCTGTTTAGTTGATCTATCCATAGGTGTGAGTGGGGTATTGAAGTCTCCCACTATTATTGTGTTACTGTTAATTTCCCCTTTCATACTTGTTAGCATTTGCCTTACATATAGCAGTGCTCCTATGTTTGGTGCATATATATTTATAATTATTATATCTTCTTCTTGGATTGATCTTTTGATCATTATGTAGTGTCCTTTGTCTCTTTCCTGGATGTTCTTTGGAAGCATTGATGCTAAAGCTGAAACTCCAGTACTTTGGCCACCTCATGTGAAGAGTCGACTCATTGGAAAAGACTCTGATGCTGGGAGGGATTGGGGGCAGGAGAAAAAGGGGGCGATAGAGGATGAGATGGCTGGATGGCATCACTGACTCGATGGACATGAGTTTGAGTGAACTCCAGGAGTTGGTAATGGACAGGGATGCCTGGCATGCTTCAATTCATGGGGTCACAAAGAGTCAGACACGACTGAGTGAATGAACTGAATTGACAGCCCTTAATTCAAAGTCTATGTTATCTGAGTTGCTACTCCTGCTTTCTTTTGGCTTTCATGTGTGAAATATCTTTTTCCAGCCCTTCACTTTCAGTCTGTAGGTGTTCTTGTTTTAATGTGGGCCTCTTGTTGACAGAATCTATAGGGGTTTTGTTTTTGTATCCATTCAGCCACTCTTTGTCTTTTGGTTGGGCATTAAACCCATTTACATTTAAGGTAGTTATTGATAAGTATGATCCTGTTGCCATTTACTTTGTTGTTTTGGGTTTGAGTTTATACACCCTTTCTGTGTTTCCTGTCTAGAGAAGATCCTTTAGCATTTGTTGAAGAGCTGGTTTGGTGGTGCTGAATTCTCTGCTTTTGCTTGTCTGTAAAGCTTTTGATTTATCCTTCATATTTGAATGAGATCCTTGCTGGGTACAGTAATCTGGGTTGTAGGTTTCTCTTTCATCACTTTAAGTATGTCCTGCCATTCCCTCCGGGCCTGAAGAGTTTCTATTGAAAGATCAGCTGTTACCCTTATGGGAATCCCCTTGTGTTTTATTGGTTGTTTTCCCTTGCTGCTTTTAATATTTGTTCTTTGTGTTTGATCTTTGTTAATTTGATTAATATGTGTCTTGGGGTATTTTGCCTTGGGTTTATTCTGTTTGGGACTCTCTGGGTTTCTTGGACTTGGGTGATTATTTTCTTCTCCATTTTAGGGAAGTTTTCAACTTGTTATCTCCTCAAGTATTTTTGCATGACCTTTCTTTTTGTCTTCTTCTGGGACTCCTACGAATCAAATACTTTGGTGTTTGACATTGTCCCAAACGTCTCTGAGGTTGTCCTCATTTCTTTTAATTCTTTTTTCCTCTCTGCTTCATTTATTTCCACCATTATATCCTCCATCTCACATATCCTGTCTTCTGCCTCAGTTATTCTACCTTGTGTTTTTGATGTCAGTTATTGCATCATTCATTATATATTGACTCTTTTTTTATTTCTTCTATGTCCTTGTTAAACATTTCTTGCATCTTTTCAATCCTTGTCTCTAGACTATTTATCTGTAACTCCATTTTGTTTTCAAGATTTTGTGTCTATTTTCTATCATTATTCTGAATTTTTTTCATTTATATTCCCTATCTCTTCCTCTTTTGCTTGGTTTAGTGGTCATTTATCATGTTCCTTTGCCTGCTGAATATTTCTCTGCCTTTTCATTTTATTTAGATTGCTGTGTTTGGGGTGGCCTTTCTGTATGCTAGAAGTTTGTGGTTTCTCTTTATTGTGGAGGTTCCTCCCTGAGGGTGGGGTTGGAAGAATGGCTTGTCAATGTTTCCTGTTAGGGAAGCTTCCGTCAGGGTTCTTGTGGGTGGGGCTGGATCTTGTCTCTTGGGAGTGCAATGAAGTGTCAGTAGTGAGTTTTGAGGTTTCTGTGGGTTTAGTGTGACTTTGGGCAGCCTGTATTTTAATGCTTAGGTTTATCTTCCTGCATTGCTGGACAATTAGCTTGGTATTTCTTGCTCTGAATCCTGTTGGCTCTTGGGTGAACCTTGGTTTCATTGTAGGTATGGAGGCTTTTGGATGAGATCTTGTCGATTAATGTTCCCTGGAATCAGGAATTTTCAGGTGTTCTCAAGTTTTGGATTTAAGCCCCCTGCCTCTGACTTTCAGTCTTATTCTTACAGTAGCCTTAAGACTTCTCCATCCATACCACACTGATGATAAAGCATCTAGGTTAATGGTGAAAAAATTCTCCACACTGAGGGACACCCAGAGAGGTTCGCAGAGTTACATAGAGAAAAGAAGAAGGAGGACGATGATAGACGTGATCAGGAGTAGAGGAGGGGGAATCAAAAGGGGAGAGAACAATCTAGTCAGTAATCAATTCCCTATATGCTCTCCACAGTGTGAAACACTCAGAGAGGTTCACGAAGTTACATAGAGAAGAGAAAAGGGAGGAAGGAGACAGAGGTGACCAGGAGGAAAAGAGCAGGAGTCAAAAAGGGAAAGACAGATCTAGCCAGTAGTCAGTTCTGTATGTGTTCTCCACAGCCTGGAACAACCAAAGAGATTCACAGAGTTGGGTAGAGAGGAGAAGAGGGAGGGAGGAGATATAGGTGATCTTGTGGAGAAAAAGGAGTGTCAAAAGGGGGGGAGGGCTATCAAGCCAGTAATCATACTCTTAAGTAAAAATAGGTACTGAAGATTGGATTTTTAAAGGTACAAAGTTGATTTAAAAAAAAATACCCAAAAGCAAAGATTAAAAATCTAGGGGTTAGACTCTCAAAAATACAATTTTAAAAAAAATCACAAAAATTATAAAAAATATATATGAAATTTTCTTTAAAAATAGGGTCTTTTTTGAAAGGTAATAGGCTATAAAAATGAAAATTAAAGGAGTAATAAAAAGCTTAAAAATAAAAAAATAAAACAATGATAATAGTAAAATATATCTAGGAATTTCTCTGGAGTTGTTGAGGGCAGTGTGTGGTCAGTTCAGTTTCAGATAGTTATTTGTTCCAGTTTGTACTTCTTCTCAAGGCCTATAGGCCCCTTCCAATGTAGTTGGTGCTAACTACAGAGTTTTAATCTGTTGTACCTGTCACTTCCAAAGCAGTTCCCTCTTTTTTATTTTTGCTTCCTCTATTTGCCAGTCTCTTAGTGTCTAATTTCTGCCCTGACACAAGGGGGCAAAGGTGGTCCTTATTTAGGCTCACTTGTTCAGTTGTGCTGTGTGGAGGGAGGAACACTGCAAACAAATATCACTGGCATGTGTGGGGAGTGCTCTCAGTGTCTGGGCCACACTAGGTTTGCCCCAACTCACGGCCTGTGTGCTTTCCCCGTCTACACTGCTCAGTCTCCAGGTTGCTTTGCAGGGGAACTGTCTAAAGCAGGCCCCGAGTTGTGTGCACTTCCCATGTCTAAGCTGCTCCGGTTCAGGTTCTTGGGTACTCCACAAAGGCACAGACATGGTTGGACCTGTGTTTTGTGCCCTTCTCAGGTCCGAGCAGTTCAGGCTACCAGGTGCTTAGTGAGCACACTCTCCCCAGGTGGGCAGTGCATCTTATCACCTCCCTGGTCCCACCCTCTCGGTTTCCTTGGTGCACTACAGGAGCACCATCTCAGGTATGCCGTGTGTCTCCTCTGGGGAGTTGATCTTTGACTGCGCCCCTCCTGGTGGATGTCAACCATCCAGGATCCCAGAGAGACTTGGTTAGCAAGTGGGAGCCTGCTCACAGTTTGGTGGAGGATGCCTCTCTGGGGCCGAGATTGCCTCTCACCCTCCAGTTTTGGATGTTGATTGCCTGCCTCTCTGCCTCCAGCGGAGGGAAGAGCCAGTCCACATTCAGCTAGCGCTCCTCTGGTATTCGCTCAGTCCTTTGTTCTGTGAGCAGTCCAGGTTGTGCCTTATAGCTTTCTGTGGGAAAGTTTTCTCTCTCTCTCTCTGCCCCCCCCCCCCCGCCTCTGGCTATCCCAGTTTGGGTTGCTATCTCACGTTAGCTCCCTCAGATTGTCCTCAGGGCATTCAGGCCTTGTCCTTTCCCTAAGCATTGCAATCTGCACCTCCCTGTTCAGCCCCCACTTGCTGCTGGTGGAGGTGATAGTCTGGGCTACTTCTCTGCTGGGAGTTGTGGTTAAGCGCATAATCTGTGGATTTTTTTTTTTTTTTCCTTCTGGTTATGTTGTCCTTTGAGATTCCAAAACCCCCCACAGACCCACCAGTGAAAGGTTTTCCTGGTGCTTGGAAACTTCTCCTCCTTCACGATTCCCTCCCCAGGATGGGTCTCTATCCTTAACTCTTTTGTCTCTCATTTTATATTTTATAGTTTGTCCTACCCCCTTTTGAAGAGAATGGGCTGCCTTTTTCGATGCCTGGTGTCCTCTGCCTGTGTTCAGAAGTTGTTTTGTGGAATTTTCTCAGTGTTAAAATGATCTTTCGATGAGTTTGTGGGGGAGAAAGTGGTCTCCCCATCCTATTCCTCTGCCATATTATTTTACTGATCTTAGTTTTTGAATGTTGAGTTTTAAGCCAGGTTTTGGACTCTCCTCTTTCACTTTCATCAAGAGGTTCTTTAGTTCCTCTTCACTTTCTGCTATAAGGGTGGTGTCATCTGCATATCCTAGGTTATTGATACCTCTCCCAGCAATCTTTATTCCAGCTTGTGTATCATCTTCCCTGGTGTTTATCATGATGTACTCTGTATATAATTTAAATAAGCAGAGTAACAGTAGACAGCCTTAACATTCACTCCTTTCCCAATTTTGAACTGGTTCATTGGTTCATATCCAGTTCTAACTGTTGTTTCTTGACCTGCATATTGGCTTCTCAGGAGGCAGATTAAGTGGTCTGGTATTCCCATCTCTTTAAGAATTTTCCACAGTTTTTTGTGATCCTCACAGTCAAAGGTTTCAGCATAGTCAATGAATCAGAAGTAGATGTTTTTCTGGAATTCTCTTGCTTTTTCTATGATCCAACAAATTTTGGCAATTTGATCTCTGGTCCTCTGCCTTTTCTAAATTCAGCTTGAACATCTGAAAGTTTTTGGTTCACATACTGTTGAAGCCTAACTTGGAGAATTTTGAGCATTACTTTGCTAGTGTGTGAAATGAGTTCAATTGTGTGGTAGTTTGAACTTTCTTTGGCATTGCCTCTCTAATTGTACAGTAGTTTTAACATTATTTGGCATTGTCTAATGCATATATGGGGCTTCCATGGTGGCTCAGAGGTTAAAGCATCTGCCTCCAATGCGGGAGATCCAGGTTTGATCCCTGGGTTAGGAAGATCTCCTGGAGAAGGAAATGGTAACCCACTCCAGTATTCTTGCCTGGAGAATCCCATGGACAGAGAAGCCTGATAGGCTACAGTCCATGGGGTTGCAAAGAATCAGACATGACCAAGAAACTTCACTTCACTTCACTTCAATGCATATATATGTGTGTATATATATGCTTATGAATCCTCAATGGGTCAGTGATCCCTCAATGTGTCATTTACCCAAAGTCACCAATGCCAATGAAATGAAAACGAATTCAATATAGCAGAGCAGAAACTTTATTTCACTGATCAAACAATGGGGAAGGGAGAACTAGTTCTTTATAGACACATTCTCCCTGAAAGGAGAGGAGTAAGGGAATTTTAAGAGGTAGGAGGCAGATATGTCTTTATGGCTTGTCACCTACAAATTGGCACTTGCCATCTGCCTCTACAAATCATGTGCTTCTGCACTGCTGATTTTCAACACATCCTGAAAGGAGTTCAGGGTGGAGAGCAGAACGGAGACATTCTGTGCTTGGGGGGAGGGGGACCTGGCAGAAGAAGTCTTCAGATAGTTAGATATTTTAGGAATGGATTTTATGAGCCCAATTCTTATATATCCTCATGTCTAGAAAAGCACTAAAATCCTTCATGGTGACAACTTCTCATTATGAATAGTAGAAGTCTTCAGCAAAAAATATGTGCTTGATTGCATGTATTCCCCCTTCATCAAATCACAAGTATACTGACCTTTCCTCCACCCAAACTCTTTGGAACAGATTCTTGGAGCTACATTTGAGATGCTGTTTCCTGGGCTGCAGTTCCCATTTTGCAAACCCCCCTCCCCCATTTAACTCACAACTCTCATTTGTGCTTATTTTTAAGTCAACAGTTTTAAGGTGACCATGAAGGGACTCAGAGTGGACTTCTTTCCTTTGCCTGAACTCTACAAAGAACCAGAGCCTTGGTACAATCAGAGACCCTTTGCACCTGTCTGTCTCCTTGGAAAGTCCAGATGAATTTGGGCGCATTTCTCCAGGTTCTCATATTTTTCATGTTGGTTGATAATCCTGAGTTTTATTTGAAGGCATATACCAGGCACCTGCACCCTCCCAAGTGAAAGATACTGGGGGGTGGAAGGGGTGAAAAATAGCAGGTACTACTCACCCAATGGAAAGATACTGGGTAGGGCTCAGTTGAAAGATGCTAGGAAATATCCATCCAGGTGAAGGATATGGGGGCAGAGGGTGGTTCCGGTTGAAAGATACTAGGTTTTTTTTTTGGTTGTAAAAGACTCAGTGGCCTTTTCTGAGTGGTTGAAGAAGACGCTGATCAGATACTTTCCCTCAGTTTGGCTGACTTAATAGAATTTGTTGGGATAAAAGTGAAGATATATGAGAGTTTTGCTCCAAAGAGAAGAGATAAGACTCCTCAGGACTGGTATGGCTTTCTTAAGTGACTGAAAAATTTACAGGAGTTGTGGAGGCCAAGTTCTCATACTGTGCAGTGGTCCCATAGGGTATCCCAGTCATTAATTAAAACACTTGCTTGTCCAAGAGTTGTGGATAAAAATTGTCCATGCACCAATCCAAGCATCAGCAGTGACCTTAGATCACTGAGGGGAGAAACTTAGACATGTAAAAGGGCTGAGACGACTCTAGGGTGATTTCCAGAGGTGTTGAGCTCACAAGCAGCACACTGGCCCACGACATAATTTCACTGCTAAATTTTATCCCTGACAAATTCAATTTAAGATGGGAAATAGAGCCTCTCAAACACAGAAAGAAAGGGCATCTGAAACCCAACCTCTAACTGATACCACAGCCAGGGTTATGTACATACAAAACTTACACATGCAAGTACCTACTTCATTAGAAAAACTATGTTAAAAGGATCTCAACATAAAATGACAAAACTGAGATTCTTTTTACATTCCAAAATTGATATTGTTGTGTGCAGTTAGAAAAAGCTGGCCATAAGTTCAAACAGATTGAATGGAATGCTTGCTTATTTTGATAGCTATCTAGAAGTTTCTCTTGAAACTATTATCAGAAGAAAAGAGGTTGCTAGCACTCTGTAACTGACTCTGTCTCTCCCTCTGTTCCTCTAATGTATCTCCTTCAGTTTGAATTAACTAGCCAGATACTATCTCTTTTTCTCTTACAATTCATCTGCCTCCTGCTGCTCCTTTATGCAGTGAAGGAGGATAAGAAAATCACAAGTGCTTATAGTCCCCTTAGAGAGAAACCTATTACAGAAGGAGATGAACTGTCCTCGGTGTTTACATACATACCCAGAACCCTAGCAGAACTTAGAGCCTTTGTTAATAAATTTCCCCATCTAAGTAAGAATCCATTAGGATTTGCTAAGGAATTTGAGCTAACCATCTGATACTACAAGCTGGGGTTTTCAAATTTATATCAACTAATATAGCTGTTAGTTTCTGAAAGCATAGCAAGCAAGGTAATGGATAGAGAAAGTAGAATGGAAATGCCTCTTAATGGATTTTGAATCACATAGTCCAGAGGCTCACACTGAATGCAAAGAGTTAGTTCATAAATTACTCGAACTTATCCCAGCACTTTTTCAAAAAACTAGATATTCAACAGTGCAAGCAAACAGTGAATAAGTTAATTATGGACTATTAGAGAAGTTTTGAAAGAAGAAAAAAATACACCAGAATCATTCTGTAACCATGAAAGGGATCCTTCACTTAACTCATCTTTTTGGAAAACTTAGATGAGGATTTGGCTACTCTAGTCAGAAGACAAATTAGGTTGGTCTGAGTTACACACAAATGCTCTTGTTACACTGTGTGACCAACTTTTTAAAACCATTAAAGGAAGAAAAGGGGTTAGCTCCAAAAATCATGAACTTAGTTAATTAAGAGCTAATTAAGTACCCAATTCCAATCAAAAGTTAACTGACTCCAAACAAGTTTAATTCCAAACCAATAGAGAAAGCTAGCTTGAAGGAAAAATAATTCTTCAGAATTATGACCCTGAGAGAATAAGTCCTACTAGGAGGACCTGATTTTTGCTCCCTGTGCCTTGAGACCAGAGCACTCAGGATCACTTATATAGACATCTTTAATTCCTGAAATGGAAAAAAAAAAAAAGTGGAAAATGAAACGTTTAAATTTTTTTCTTATTCCAACAGTTATTTACAATTAGTGAGTTTTTATTCAATGATACCTGAGTTATGACTAAGTTTAGAATATCAAGCTGGATTCCTTGTTGTCTAGGTATATGTATATCTCAGTACATGTCTTTGTCTTTGGATAATATTACTGAAGTTAATTGGCGAATGAGCTCTATTTATTTGGCCTAAATAAATGTAAGTGAATACAAATCAAACAATTCTAAATACAAGAGAAATTAAGCTAAATTAATGTCAGGTTCAAGTCACTGGGAAATATTCAATATTACATTTATATCTGGTATTAATATGCATATGTGGGAAATCTTTTATAACTCTGCATGGCATCCATTATCATCAGAAAGTTCACAGGGGAGAAATGCCATATAAGGGCACTGACTATGGATCATCCTTTAATCAAATGCACCACCCCAGTAAAAGTCTTATAAATGCAGTGAATGTGGGAAATTTTTTACTGCTAGCTCTGGCCTTTGGTATCATCAGAGAATTCACAGTAGAGAAAAGCCTTATAGGTGCAGTGAATGTGGAAAATGTTTTACTAGCAGTTTGAACCTTCTTCGTCATCAGAGAGTTCACAGTGGAGAAAGGCCTTATGAGTGCAGTGGATGTGGGAAATCTTTTACCGTTAGCTCTAGCTTTCAATATTCATCAGAGAGTTCACACTGGAGTAGGGGCCTTATAAGTGCAGCTAATGAGGACAGCACTGGGGTTGGTGGAGTTTGGGGTGGTAACAAGGTGTGAGGACACAAGTGCAGTCATCAGATAGCAAACGGGCCATTTCTAGGGAGGAATTTGAGGCATAGAGAGGGTATGTCTTCTAATTATTACCTCCCAGCAATGGACAGGTATTTGGGATTCAGTATTAGGTTGCCTATTTCAGGACAAAGGGAGTCTAATCACTGTAATCCTCTTTCCCTTCCAACCCAGCTTTGGGAACTCAAACAATATCTACTCCACTCTCTATCCCTGAATCCCTCCTCAAAAGTCCTGCTCATACACTGCACTCCATGCTCGGTGGTCAAGACCATCCACTGGGAAGCAACATTCATGGTTTTCCTGTGAATGATCCCATTATCTACCTGGTAAAACCACCACCTCCATGCCACAACATTGCACTGAGTTTAGGGCAGCCAAGAGTGGAGAAGAGACTTGTATGCTACTGTATGATATCTCTTATGTTCAATTTAAACCTCCCAGAGTAATGGAAATAAAAACAAAAATAAACAAATGGGACCTAACTAAACTTAAAGGCTTTTGCACAACGAATGAAAATATAAGCAAGGTGAAAGGACAACCTTCAGAATAGGCGAAAATAATAGCAAACGAAGCAACTGACAAATAATTAATCTCAAAAATACACAAGCAACTACTACAGTTCAATTTCAGAAAAATAAATGACCCAATCAAAAAATGGGCCAAAGAGCTAAACAGATATTTTTCCAAAGAAGACATACAGATGGCTAACAAACCATGAAAAGATGCTCAACATCACTCATTATCAGAGAAATGCAAATCAAAACCATAGTGAGGTACCATCACACATTGGTCAGAATGGTTGCCATGCAAAAGTCTACAAACAATAAATGCTGGAGAGGGTGTGGAGAAAAAAGAACCCTCTTACAGTGTTGGTGGGAATGCAAACTAGTGCAACCACTATGAAGAACAGTGTGGATATTCCTTTAAAAAACTGGAAGTAGAACTGCCATATGATCCAGCAATCCCACTGCTGGGCATACACACTGAGGAAACCAGAATTGAAAGAGACACTACCTGGAGCCAGCACAGGAGATCCCCCCATGACAAGGTCATGCAGAAGAGAACTGACAGACAAAGTGGATCAGGACTCAAGGGACTCCCTGGACCTGCTAGAACATCTATCCAGAAACCAAAGTCTGTCGGTCTAATGTTTACTACATTATGCCTTTCACCAACTCTTCTGACATTAACAGGGGGCTATCCCTGACCACATTTCTCTGAAAAAAAAATCAACTTAGGGCTCTAGTTATAAGTCTCCTGGGCTTGAAATGAGTATTTCGATTCTAACCCCTCTGTTAGCATTTTAGCTTGCTTGGCAGGTTTACCCATACCATTGCAACTAACACATAACTCCCCAGCAATAAAAGGCAAGGGAAGCCTAAGTATTCTGAAAGTCCTAATGAGCATAGAGCCTTTTGAGGGATGAAAAATTATTAGAATAGTATTGGTAAAGGGCTTCATTATTGGGCCAATGCTTGCTGCCAAGTTCCCATATCCCTTATCCATTGTGGACCTGGGAGTGCATTAGTTAATGTAGTTGGAATGTAAGAAAAACAAGTAGTAACCTTGGTATTAACCACATCAGACCTTTGAGCTAATAAGTTCTTTCAGTGTTGTGACCCACTGCACTTTTGCTGCGTGAGAATGTAACTTTATTTAGTACTTTCAGAGGCTGGGAGAAATAAAGAAAAAAACACTTTAAGGAAAAACAAGTTTTTTGGCTGATCAACCTTCAGAAAAGAGTCATGAAATGTTAACAGGCCACAGACAGGGCCAGACATAACATAAGACCTTTGTTTATGAAAAGGTGTACAGAAAATGTCCTGGTTTTGATAAAGGTAAAATTGATGGAATGTTGAACTAACTCTGTATCTTTCACTTTGAGAAATGTGTAACTCAGAGTATAAAAGTTCCTTTTGAAAATAAAGCTGCGGATCCCACTTCACCAGAGCTCTGGTCTTCGTGTCCTTCTTTCTCTTTCTCTCTTTCTTTCTCCCTTTTTTTCAGGCTGAATCCCTGGAGCACAGAGGCCCTCTGAGTTCACTTTTTTGCCTGGGCTTCTAAGACCCGATCGGGAAGGCACTTTGCATCTTCATCCCACCGAGAGGGCGCCTGAGACCTCCGTGAACAAAGCAAGTCCCGTGTCAGAGGCTTTATTGGTTTTCTGTGTAAACCAAGGAATATTAGCCTCTTTCTCTCTCCCTTATTCTTTCTATTTTTCATTTTTATTTTTGACCCTGGACCACCAGGTCCCAGTCCATTATAAGACCTGTGTCATCTCTCTCACCAACGCTGTTCATCCTGAGAGTTCCCCTGGATCCTTCTGGGGCTGGACCCCCGCAAGACACGTGTACCCCAATGTTCATTGCAGCACTGTTTATAATAGCCAGGACATGGAAGCAACCTAGATGTCCATTGGCAGACAAATGGATAACAAAGCTGTGGTACATATTCACAATGGAATATTATTCAGCTATTAAAAGGAATGCATTTGAATAGTTCTAATTACGTGGATGAAACTGGAGCCTATTATACAGAGCAAAGTAAGTCAGGAAAAAAACAAAAAACAAAAACAAAAAACACCAATACAGTATACTAATGCATGAGGTGGCCAAAGTATTGGAGTTTCAGCTTTAGCATCATTCCTTTCAAAGAACACCCAGGACTGATCTCTTTTAGGATGGACTGGTTGGATCTCCTTGCAGCCCAAGGGACTCTCAAGAGTCTTCTCCAACACCACAGTTCAAAAGCATCAATTCTTCGGTGCTCAGCTTTCTTCACAGTCCAACTCTCACATCCATACATGACTATTGGAAAAACCATAGCCTTGACTAGACGGACCTTTTTTGGCAAAGTAATGTCTCTGCTTTTTAATATGCTATCTAGGTTGGTCATAACTTTCCTTCGAAGTAAATAATTAAGAAATCCTAATTGGAATCCTGATGGCTTCATAAAACTATTAACAAAAATTTACATAAGACAGAGTGAATTGGTGAGTATGGCAATAATTTTTATAGTTTCTGTCTGAAAAATTACTGGTTTGAATCTGTGTTTTCCAGGTGTAAGTAAAACCTTCCTCTCAAATTAATTATGACTTGTAGTATTTTAGTAAATTATATCTTTGAAGGCAGACATAAATAACTTTCTTAAAAGTTCAATCTAAGACTCCTTATAAAAGTTTCAGCAAAGCCAAAAACCTGTATGATCAATTTTATTTTTATAAAGTTATTAGGCCAAATTTGTTGAGAACAGATTTATTTTGTAAACAAATTTGTCTTAATTTAGACATATTTGGTAGTGGTAAATTTAGAGAGAAAAATATTATGTTTAAACGAATGTGTGTATGTGTGTCTGTGCTTTGTTGTGTCTGATTCTTTGTGATTCCATGGACTGTAGCCCTCCAGGCTCCACTGCCCATGGAATTTTCCAAGCAAGAATACTGGAGTGGGATGCCATTTCCTACTCCAGAGAATCTTCCCAATCCAAGGATCCAACTTGCATCTCTTGTATCTCCTCCATTGCCAGGCATAGTCTTTACCACTGGTGCCATCTGTAAGCTCATTTAAATAAAAGTTAAATCCAAATTTTGTTAATGGATATTTGTATTTACTGACTCACTTTTCACACAGTTCCTTGCTGTTACATTATATCAATGTAAAGTTTAATTGAATTATCAAAAGGACACTCTAAATTTTTTTCTAATTCTTATCCCAGTAATCTATCTTTGGATAAAGATCATATGCCCCACATCCTGTAACCAGGGATTTTGTTATATATACTGGAAAACAGAGAATTTAAAGGATAGACTATCTCCAACCTGAATGGAAGGATCTTTATTATGTATGCTTAACTACTTATGCACAGTGAAATTGAAGGGAAAATGACTCAAGTTAATTTCCACTTCCAAAGGCCCCTAGACTGGACTGGTCTATAGAGAAGACTACTGTCGGACACGACTGAGTGACTGAACTGAACTGGCATCAGACTTTTAAAACATTTCTCAAGAGAGGAAACTACACTTACACACAGAACAGAAGAAGACAATGTTAGAAGTAACAGCTTACCCAAGTTGCTGGATCTGATTTGAATGATCATTGATAATTTTTGTGTTTTTTTTTGGCTTCCTGAACTTTTTCATATAAATAAAATGTTTTTCTATTATGGGCATGATCTTATGCTAGTTTTAGAAGCTGATCCAGTTTTTTAATTTGTGAGAAATTACTTGTGTGTATTACTTCTAGATTACTTTGGTGGATTTCTCCACTCCAAGGCATTAATTTGATGGCCCTTTGCAAATTTATTTTAGTCTTATTCAGTTCTGTTCAGGCTATTTTTTATATTACTAGGTGAGATTCTCTTACCTGGCCAATTAATAATGTCTTCTCTGACCCTGGCCATAAATATGACTTTTCTTCTTAATTTATTCTTGTTGCTTGTTCAGTTCCTCAGTCTTGTCTGTCTCTTTGTGACCCCATGGACTGCAGCACACCAGGCCTCCCTGTCATTCACCATCTGCTGAAGTTTTCCCAAGTTCATGTCCACTGCATTAGTGATGTCATCCAGGTATCTCATCCTTGAAGGCCCTCTTCTTCTGCCTTCAATCTTTCCCAGCATCAGAGTATTTTCCAATGAGTCAGATGTTCACATCAGTTGACTAAAATACTTGAGCTTCAACTTCAGCATCAGTCCTTCCAATGAGTATTCAGGGTTGATTTCCTTTAACATTAACTGGTTTGATCTCCTTGCTGTTCAAGGAACTCTCAAGAGTCTTCTTCAGCACCACAGTTCAAAAACACTGATTCTTTGGCTCTCTGCCTTCTTTATGGTCCAGCTCTCACAACCATACATGACAACTGGAAAGACTTGCCTATATGGACCTTTGTTGGCAAAGTAATGTCTTTGCTTTTCAACACATTGTCTAGGTTTGTGATAGCTTTCTTCCCAAAAAGCAATTGTCTTCTGATTTCATGGCTGCAGTTATAATCCTCAGTGATTTTAGAGCCCAAGAGGAGGAAATAAGTCACTGCTTCTACCTTTTCCCTTCTATTTGTCATGAAGTGATGTGGTCGGATGCCATGATCTTAGATTTTTTAATACTTAGTATTAAGCCGGCTTTTTTCACTCTCATCCTTCACCATCATCAAGAGGTTCTTTAGTTCCTCTTCACTTTCTACCATTAAAATAGTATTATCTTCATATCTGAGATTGCTGATATTTCTCCCACCAGTCTTGATTCCAGTTTGTAACTCATCCAACCTGACAGTTACTCAAGCTCAATCAGAACAATAAGCAAAAATTAAGCCAAGAAATAAAACCTCCCACAATTATGGGATAGATTTATGCATTTAATACCAGGCTGTGATCATTTAAGTTTTAAGTCATCACTTTATCTTGGGAACAATTACATTATACTAAGGCTAACCAGCCTAGTAGTAACACTAGGAAATTGGGCTGGGATCCTTATGAGCAACACCAATATGTAATTCTTCTGAAAAATAAAATTTGGTACAGAATAGACTTGAGTTAGATGACCTGAGGATTTACTGGGCTGTACTTAATGGAAGTTTTAGGCTTAATTCTCACTTATTACTTTAAAAACACTGCTAATTATGTTTTTGTATTTTGCCTGTTTTACAAGATTGTTGTTTATTGCATAACCAAATGTATGACAGAGCTTCTGAAAAAAAAATGTGGTTTTATTTGAAATCAATGATTTTAATCTTGTAACTGTAGATATGGAAAGATACAACAAAAGAGAATGTTTCCTGGATTATACCATATTAGGAAGACAGGTGGTCCAGAGTCTTTTGATTATGATTTATAAGACCCAGTCCAGTAAAAACACACTGAGCGGCCTATCAGCAAAATCTTCACCAGACCTAGGAATGAGCCTTCTTAGCACTGTAGGACAAAATGATCATGAAATGTCTCCTAAAATATGGTCAAATGTATTACTATGAGTAGGCCCTGTCAACTACACACTGGCACTTGTCATTGACACCATCTGCCTCTACAAGAATTAAATCATATGCCACTGCAGTTGCTGATTTTCAACACAGCTTGAAAGGAGTTCAGGGTGGACGGCAGAAATAAGACACTGTGTGCTTGGGGCAAAAAAGTGGTAGATAGTTGGATATTTTTAGAAGCCAATTTTATGAGCCAAATTCTTGTATCTCCTCATATCTAGAAAAGCACTAAAATCCTTTATGGTGACAACTATTCCTCATGAATGGCAAAAATCTTCTGCCAAAATTATGTGCTAAATTTCATGTATTCCCCTTTCACCAAATTCACATATATATTGACCTCCCCTCCCCAACCCGTCCCTCTTAAGAGTAGTTTCTTATAGCTGTCTGAGGTGTTGTTTCTTGGAGTGCAGTCCTCATATTTCCCCAAATAAAACAACTTGCTATTCTTGTGTTTTTCATTTTTAGATTGACTGGCTCTAGGACAGAGGAGAAAAATTTCAGGGGAAGTTATGAGCAACTGAGGCATGTATAGTCTTCCATGTTTTGCACAAGTACCTAGAACAGTAGATATATTTTCCTTGGGTGGAGATTTTAGTATGGTAATAAAGCAAAGGTAAGTTTCAGACACCTTCAGGTCTCATCTGCACAAGTGTGTTTCTGTGGTCAACTCAGAACCAGTTCAGGATGGTTGACCACTGCATCTTTTAAAGCACAGCTGTAAAATGTCTCTATCAAATACCAGATGGTTTTGAAACAGAGATAAATCAAGGCAAGTATCTTTTTGCTCTCAGGGTCTGGTATGGATGATGATATCATAAAGAGAAAGTCGCTCAGCCGTGTCTGACTCCTTGTGACCTGATGGACTGTGTAGTCCATGGAATCCTCCAGGCCAGAATACTGGAGTTGGTAGCCTTTCCCTTCTCCAAGGGATCTTCCTGACCCAGGAATCGAACCCAGGTCTCCCACATTACAGGTGGATTCTTTAGCAGCTGAGCCACAAGGGAAACCATAATAATAATAATAAAAAAGATAATCCCACCTGTTACATATAATATATAACACTAAAAAAAATTAAATAGGCTGTGGGTGGAAATTAAAATATAAATTTTAATTCTTTTAGCAAATTGAACAGAGACCATTTTCATATTTTGACCCTGAAGTGAACTGGTGAGAAGCATGAATCTTCCATAATTTTTTTCTCTTTGAACTTTGATTGTTACATCAAATAAATAAAGGCCCTGTGAAGAGGGACAGACCAGTATTTCACTCAAATGTATGATCCAATACAGCTCATGTCAAATATTACTAAGATCAACGCACCAGTAGGGCTGTTTTCTAATAAGGCCTCTGTTCTTGACTTGCAGAAAGCCATCTTTTCACTGTGCTTTTATATGGACTTTTCTCTGTGTGTGGAGAGATGGGGGTTGGGGAGTCTCTGGTACCTCTGCCTTTTATAAGGTCTTATAAGGGCCTTAGTCCTATTGGATTAGTGCTCCACATTTATGACCTCATTTAACCATAATTACTTTCTTGAAGGCCCTATCTTTATGTCACATTGGGGTTTAGAGCTTCAACACATAAAATTTTGAAGGGATGCAACTCAATATTTAACAGAGTATTTATTGAAAATGCATAATCTCAGGTAAACTCCAGACCTAAGAAATGAAAACTTCAAATAATTTTTGTGCAGAAATTTGCATTTTAAGAAGTCCTCTTGTTGAATCTAATGGGCATTGAAGTTTGAGGGCTATTGATTTAGTGCATCTTTCCCTCTTTGCTATATGAAATATGCCCATTTTGCTAGGTGGGCTTCTGTATTTCTTTTAGGTTGACTAAGGTTCTTTTTGAATCTAAAAAGATGACATGAAAATTAATGATGCTTCCATTGAACTTACTTTGGATCCCACACTACATGAAGATTTTTGCAGCCTTGTTTCCACAAAGCAGATTCAGAAGAAAGTACACTCCAATCCTTTGGGAACTTTTGGCCATCATTCTTGGTCTTTGGACTCCTTAGCTTATCCAGGGGCTTCTCTTGTGGCTCAGATGGTAAAGAGTCCACCTGAAAGGCAGGAGATCTGGGTTCAATCCCTGGGTTGGGAAGATCCTTATGGAGGAGGGCATGGCAACCTACTCCAGTATTCTTGCCTGGAGAGTCCACATGGACAGAGGAGCCTGGTGGGCTACAGTCCATGGGGTCACAAAGTCAGGCATAACTGAATAACTAAGCACAGCACAGCTTATCCAGAGATGTCCTAAGAATACTCCCCTTTCCCTCTGGGATCCCTGATGAGGTTTTAATGTGCCTCACAGTTCAGCCTATTTTGAAATACTGACAATTCTAGGAGTTAAAAAAAAAAAAAATTCTTGAACTTTTTTTCCCATTATTATATGAGTTTAACTCAGAGTTATCACACATTTATTGCCTAATTAGAAAGATATCACTAAAACATTCTTTTAATGAAGTACATCCTAGTTCTGGGTCTAATCTGCTATACTTAGTAGAGATGAACATATCGGCTGGTGACACAGGAATGACTTGCCTAACACTATAATGAATGCAGTTCTTAATTTACCCCCTTTGCTCTTGTTTCCAGAATGTTCATGTTCTCTTTTAGTTTAGCTTCTTCCAGAGGGTATAAAGCTGAAGTCCCAACAAAGGAAAACAATATAGGTATAGCAAATAGCTAGGTTTAGATTCCCCCCTTCAAATCAGCATGGTACTTCACTGCATTCTCTGTAATTATGAACGTTCATATTCATGAGTGCTCAGTTGTTTCAGTCATGTCCTACTCTTTGTGACCACATGGACCATAGCTTGCCAGGCCTCTCTGTCCAGAGAATTTTCCTAACAACAATGGAGAGGGCTGCCATGCCCTCCTCCAGGGGATCTTCCTGACCCGAATTTTGAACCTGAATCGCCTGCATTGCAGAAGATTATTTATTGCTGAACCACCTGGGAAGCCATCAACTGCTCCTAATTCCAGTCTCTATTGGTGGTCAAGGATTTGGAAGGCATTACTAATTCGGAATTAGTAACTTGGAATTAGTAAATTGGAAAGACCCTGATGCTAGGAAAGATTGAAGGCAAAAGAAGAAGAGAGTGGCAGAGGATGAGATGGTTAGATGGCATCACCTAATCAATGGATATGAACTTGAAAAAACTCTGGGAGATAGTGGAGAAGAGGGAAGCCTAGTGTTCATGGGGTTGCAAAGAGTAGTGAGAATGGAAATAGTTTCAGTAGGGAGGCCAGAGTTCCCCAAGCAGCAGGAGGAGATAAAACTGCAAGTGAGAGGTTTTTTTTTTTTTTTTGCCTTTTAAAATTCTGTGTTCTCATGAAAACATCCTGTTTCCACCTGAACTTAAATTTATCTTAAACACTGAGCTAACCAATGCATTTTTTTTTCATGGAAATGTCTTCCTTAAGCTATGTTAATGAATGATATATTTGATTGGAAATCTGCCTTTCTTCAAGATTCATGTCAACTGTTTTATGGCCCAGGATGACTTATCTTGTGCCAATGCTGTCTCAAAATGCATGTTGTGGGTGAGGGGCCTGGTGTAACTTTCTCAGTTTTGAGGTGTTTTCTTTCTCTAATTAGCAGCTTACTAATATGATACTGGAGATCAGTGGAGAAATAACTCCAGAAAGAATGAAGGAACCGAGCCAAAGCAAAAACAATACCCAGTTGTGGATATGACTGGTGATAGAAGCAAGATCCGATGCTGTAAAGAGCAATATTCCATAGGAACCTGTATGTCAGGTCTATGAATCAAGGCAAATTAGAAGTGGTCAAACAAGAGATGGAAAGAGTGAACGTTGGCATTCTAGGAATCAGCGAACTAAAATGGACTGGAATGGGTGACTTTAACTCAGATTACCATTATATATGCTACTGTGGGAAGGAATCCCTTAGAAGAAATGGAGTAGCCATCATGGTCAAGAAAAGAGTCCAAAATAAAGTACTTGGATGCAATCTCAAAAACAACAGAATGATCTCTGTCCATTTCTAAGGCAAACCATTCATTATCACAGTAATCCAAGCCTATGCCCCGATCAGTAATGTTGAAGAAGCTGAAGTTGAATGGTTCTATGAAGACCTACAAGACCTTTTAGAATTAACATGCAAAAAAAAAAAAAAATCCTTTTCATTAAAGGGGACTGGAATGCAAAAGTAGGAAGTCATGAAACACCTGGGGTAACAGGCAATTTGGCCTTGGAATACGAAATGAAGCAGGGCAAATACTAATAGAGTTTTCCCAAGAGAACGCACTGGTCATAGCGAACACCCTCTTCCAACAACACAAGAGAAGACTCTACACATGGACATCACCAGACGGTCAACACTGAAATCAGGTTATTATATTCTTTGCAGCCAAAGATGTAGAAGTTCTATACAGTCAGCAAAAAGAAGACCAGGAGCTGATGTGGCTCAGATCATGAACTCCTGATTGCCAAATTCAGACTTAAATTGAAGAAAGTAGGGAAAACCAGAAGACCATTCAGGTATGACCTAAATCAAATCCCTTATGACTATACAGTGGAAGTGAGAAATAGATTTCAGGGCCTAGATCTGATAGATAGAGTGCCTGATGAACTATGGAACGAGGTTTGTGACATTGTACAGGAGACAGGGATCAAGACCATCCCCATGGGAAAGAAATGAAAAAAAAAGCAAAATGGCTGTCTGAGGAGGCCTTACAAATACCTGTGAAAAGAAGAGAAGTGAAAAGTAAAGGAGAAAAGGAAAGATACAAGCATCTGAATTCAGAGTTGCACAGAATAGCAAGGAGAGATAAGAAAGCTTTCTTCAGCTATCAATGCAAAGAAATAGAGGAAAACAACAGAATGGGAAAGACTAGAGATCTCTTTAAGAAAATTAGAGATACCAAGGGAACATTTCATGCAAAGATGGGCTTGATAAAGGACAGAAATCATAAGGACCAAACAGAAGCAGAAGATATTAAGAAGAAGTGGCAAGAATACACAGAAGAGCTGTACAAAAAAGATCTTCACAACCAAGATAATCACGATGGTGAGATCACTCACCTAGAGTCAGACATCCTGGTATGTGAAGTCAAGTGGGCCTTAGAAAGCATTATTTTGAGCAAAGCTAGTGGAGCTTATGGAATTCCAGTTGAGTTATTTCAAATCCTGAAAAATGATGCTGTGAAAGTGCTGCACTCACTATGCCAGCAAATTTGGAAAACTCAGCAGTGGCCACAGGACTGGAAAAGGTCAGGTTTCATTCTAATCCCAAAGGCAATTCCAAGAATGCTCTATCAGATCAGATCAGTCGCTCAGTCGCGTCCGACTCTTTGCAACCCCATGAACTGCAGCACGTCAGACCTCCCTGTCCATCACCAACTCCCGGAGTTCACTCAGACTCACGTCCATCGAGTCAGTGATGCCATCCAACCATCTCATCCTCTGTCGTCCCCTTCTCCTCTTGACCCCAATCCCTCCCAGCATCAGAGTCTTTTCCAATGAGTCAACTCTTCGCATGAGGTGGCAAAAGTACTGGAGTTTCAGCTTTAGCATCATTCCTTCCAAAGAAATCCCAGTGCTGATCTCTTTTAGAATGCACTGGTTGTATCTCCTTGCAGTCCAAGGAACTCTCAAGAGTCTTCTCCAACACCACAGTTCAATAGCATCAATTCTTCGGCGCTCAGCCTTCTTCACAGTCCAACTCTCACATCCATACATGACCACAGGAAAAACCATAGCCTTGACTAGACGAACCTTTGTTGGCAAAGTAATGTCTCTGCTTTTGAATATGCTATCTAGGTTGGTTATAACTTTCCTTCCAAGGAGTAAGCATCTTTTAACTTCATGTCTGCAGTCACCATCTGTAGTGATTTTGGAGTCCAGAAAAATAAAGTCTGACAATGTTTCCACTGTTTCCCCATCTATTTCCCATGAAGTGATGGGACCGGATGTCATGATCTTCATTTTCTGAATGTTGAGCTTTAAGCCAACTTTTTCACTCTCCACTTTCACCTTCATCAAGAGGCTTTTTAGTTCCTCTTCCCTTTCTGCCATAAGGGTGGTGTCATCTACATATCTGAGGTTATTGATATTTCTCCCGGCAATCTTGATTTCATCTTGTGCTTCTTCCAGCCCAACATTTCTCATGATGTACTCTGCATATAAGTTAAATAAGCAGGGTGACAATATCCAGCCTTGACGTACTCCTTTTCCTATTTGGAACCAGTCTGTTGTTCCATGTCCAGTTCTAAGTGTTGCTTCTTGACCTGCATACAAATTTCTCAAGAGGCAGATCAGGTGGTCTGATACTCCCATCTCTTTCAGAATTTTCCACAGTTTATTGTGATCCACACAGTCAAAGCCTTTTGCATAGTCAATAAAGCAGAAATAGATATTTTTCTGGAACTCTCTTGCTTTTTCCATAATCCAGCGGATGTTGGCAAGTTGATCTGGTTCCTCTGCCTTTTCTAAAACCAGCTTGAACATCTGGAAGCTCATGGTTCACATATTGCTGAAGCCTGGCTTGGAGAATTTTAAGCATTACTTTACTAGCGTGTAAGATGAGTGCAATTGTGTGGTAGTTTGAGCATTCTTTGGCATTGCCTTTCTTTTGGATTGGAATGAAAACTGACCTTTTCCAGTCCTGTGGCCCCTGCTGAGTTTTCCAAATTTGCTGGCATATTGAGTGCAGCACTTTCACAGCATCATCTTTCAGGATTTGGAATAGCTCAACTGGAATTCTATCACCTCCACTCGCTTTGTTCGTAGTGATGCTTTCTAAGGCCCACTTGACTTCACATTGCAGGATGTCTGGCTCTAGGTCAGTGATCACACCATCGTGATTATCTGGGTCGTGAAGATCTTTTTTGTACAGTTCTTCTGTGTATTCTTGCCATGTCTTCTTAATATCTTCTGCTTCTGTTAGGTCCATACCGTATCTGTCCTTTATCGAGCCCATCTTTGCATGAAATGTTTCTATGGTATTTCTGATTTTCTTGAAGAGATCTCTAACTACTGCACAATTGTACTCATCTCACAGGCTAGTAAAGTAATGCTCAAAATTCTCCAAGTCAGACTTCAGCAATATGTGAATCGTCAAAATCCAGATGTTCAAGCTGGTTTTAGTAAAGGCAGAGGAACAAGAGATCAAATTGTCAACATCTGCTGGATCATCGAAAAAGCAAGAGAGTTCCAGGAAAACATCTCTTTCTGCTTTATTGACTATGCAAAAGGCAGATCCCAATAAACTGTGGAAAATTCTGAAAGAGATGGGAATACCAGAGCACCTGACCTGCCTCTTGAGAAATATGTATGCAGGTCAGGAAGCAACAGTTAGAACTGGACATGGAACAATAGACTGGTTACAAATAGGAAAAGGAGTATGTCAAGGCTGTATATTGTCACCCTGCTTATTTAACTTATATGCAGAGTACATCATGAGAAATGTTGGGCTGGAAGAAGCACAAGCTGGAATAAAGATTGCTGGGAGAAATATCAATAACCTCAGATATGTAGATGACACCACCCTTATGGCAGAAAGGGAAGAGGAACTAAAAAGCCTCTTGATGACAGTGAAAGAGAAGAGTGAAAGAATTGGCCTAAAGTTCAACATTCAGAAAACGAAGATCATGGCATCTTATCCCATCACTTCATGGGAAATAGATGAGGAAATAATGTCAGACTTCATTTTTTTTTATGTTCCAAAATCAATGCAGATGGTGATTGCAGCCATGAAATTAAAAGACGCTTACTTCTTGGAAGTAAAGTTATGATCATCGTAGATAGCATATTGAAAAGCAGAAACATTACTTTGCCAACAAAGGTCTGTCTAGTCAAGGCTATGGCTTTTCCAGTCGTCATATATGGATGTGAGAGTTGGACTATGAAGGAAGCTGAGCACTGAAAAATTAATGCTTTTGAACTGTGGTTTTGGAGAAGACTCTTGAGAGTCCCTTGGACTGCAAGGAGATCCAACCAGTCCATCCTAAATGAGATAGTCCTGGGTGTTCATTGGAAGGACTGATGCTAAAACTGAAACTCCATTAGTTTGGCAACCTCATGCGAAGAGTTGACTCATTGGAAAAGACTCTAATGTTAGGAGGGATTGGTGGCAGGAGGGGAAGGGGACGACAGAGGATGAGATGGCTAGATGGCATCACCGACTTGATGGACAGAAGTTTGAGTAAACTCCGGGAGTTGGCAATGGACAGGGAGGCCTGTCGTGCTGCGATTCTTGGGGTCACAAAGAGTTGGACACGACTGAGCAACTCATCTGAATTGAGTTGAACTGAATAGGTTTATAACTTCATGGTAAAAACTAGCAAGGGAGCACTCTTTCCGTCCCCTTTGATGTCTATGTCAGCAGCTTTCTCTATCTCTTTCATACTTTAATAAAACTTTATTACACAAAACACTCAGAGTGATAAGCTACATCACTGGCCTCATATTGAATTCTGCTCCTCTGGAGGCCAAGAATCCTGGCATTGTTCATGGCTCATTACAGCAACCTTTCATCTTTGTGTCTCATATGGGATTCTGAGCACAAAGTAAGGACACAAGGAGCTCTAGTTCTTTGTTAACCTAGTAAACACGTTTTTTTTTTTTTTTTTTTGCTTTGCTTTACTAACTCTACAGTGTGCCTGTGTGTGTGATTTATTGAAAGAGATTCACAAACAAGTGTGAAGCAAGAATTGTGCCCTAATCTGCAGTTCTGCAGTGACTTCATATGGCTTATGGCCGAAACCCTGTCAGGAGATTATACTGACCTGCTAATGTCAAGAGGCACCCAACGTCTCCTCTGGGGGAGCAGCCAGAAATGGGTGAAGTGTATGGACTGAACTCACCTTTCTTGGTCAAATTTTCTGGTCTCTTTGACCATTTCATTACTGCCTGGGAATTAGAACTATTGACCTAATCTGTCCAATCACAGACTTTCAAGGGACTTGTGATCCATGCTGGTACTATGTACTTTTATTTAGACCACAAGTTTGGAAGCACCTAGCCTTGCTAGGAGCTGAAATTTACAAGAGCATGTTCAGGAGCTCCAGGAAGATCTCTCAGATCAGGGGCCACTCTCTTGGCTGCCTGCCTCAGGGGAGAGTGACCTGGAAAGGGGGTTTGTCTCCACCCCCATCTAGAGCTGGGATAGATTCCTCTGGTAGAAAGAAACCATGGCTATACATGCCACTTTTTTTCTCTCTTACAGATTGGAGCTAGCATTTCCACTTCCATTAAAATGTATTTTTTTTTTTTAAATGGGACAAGTTTAATCTCCAGAATTTACAAAAGACATGCCTGATCTTTTTCTGTGATACTGAATGGCCACAGTATCCTTTGGAACACAGGGAATGCTGGCCAGTTGAAGGATCTCTTAATTATAATACTGTTTTACAATTAGGCTGTTTTTTTAGAAAACAGGGGAAATGGGTAGAAATACCACATACGCTACTATTTTTCTGTATCTGGGACATGCCAGACTTATGTCCTAAGGGTTCAGATTTGAGTGCAAAACCTTCAGCTCCCTCCTGTCCTCTTATTATGCCCCTGTATCCAGGGCTCCCAACTGAACAGGTTGAAAATCAGGCCACTCTTCCAGGAGGGATTGCCTTAGTCTTGGTAGAAACTCAAATAGTCCCAATTACAGTCAAAACTATTTAGAGGATCCAAAAAGTACATAGAAGCCTTTACATGACTAACTTTACTTTATGACCTTACTTGGAGAGATGTAATGTATGCCTTGGGACAGACGCTAACTCACGACTCAAAAACTCGAGTTTTAGGGAAAAACTGTTTAGGGAGATGAACAGATTGGCAATAAATCAGCAGAAAAAGGGGAGAGTGAGATAGCCACCTTCCCTACTGGGAATTAGACAGTCCCCACAACAGAGTCCGACAGGGACTATAACATAGCTAAAAGAAGATGGGGACCAGGGTCGCTTTGTTAGTTATGTTCTTAAAGGACTCAAGTGGGTGCACGCTAAGACTGTAAGCTATGCCAAGTTGACAAACAGAACAAAAGGGAGAGAAGGAAGCTCCTGGTAAATTCCTAGATAGACTACAAGAAGCCTTTCACAGATTCACTAAGATTGATCCCTAAAATGCAGAAGGAGGAATTATCTTAAAATATCAATTTCTCACTCAGTAGGCTCCAGATATCCACTTTAAGCTAACAGACATATGTACCAAATCAGTCTTAGATAACCTATTACAAGTGGCTCAGACAGTTTATGGCAGGGAGAAAGAGGACAAGAGTCATAAAAAGACTAGGAAAGACTGAAGCCTGAACAATGACTTTCAAATCTGCTTTGAATTTGCCAGAAAAACTGCCCAGAGGGACCCAGGTGAAAAGGGATGGACTTTCTATTACTGTAGAAAGGAGGGGCACCTCAAGCAGGATTACTCTCAGGTGTCTAAGCCTCCCCCCAGCTCCATGTCAGGTCTGCAAAGGACCACACTGGAGAGGAAACTGCCCTCTAAGGTGTAGGGCCCAGGGGTTGGACTCTCAAGACAATCAGGACTGAAGGTGCCCAGGGGTCCCCACACAAACTCCTGTTCTAATTACACCTGAGGAACCCTAGATATTGATAACTTTGGGGGCCAATCAGTCAATTTCCTTTTAGACAACAGGGAAACTTATTCTATGCTTGCTGAAGCCCCTGGCCCACTTTTTCCCCAATACACTTCTGTAATGGGACTCTCTGGATGAACCAAATGTTATTATTTCAGTTGTTCTTTAAGCTGCAACCAGGACTTTGCTGTTTTCACATGAGTTTCTGATCATGCCAGAGTCTCCTCCACCCCTTTGGGGAGGGATATATTGAGCAAGGTCTGTGCCTCTGTTTTCATGAACATGGAGCCCTCTCTGTCTCTCCCGTTAATCCTAGAGTGTGGGCTGATGGAAAAACGGGGTTGAGCACAAATGCTCTTCATGTTGCTGTTAAGCTCAAAGACCCTCGCCTATTTCCACATCAAAAGGAGTATCCACTGAAACTCGAGGTTAAGAAAAACCCACCACTGAGTATTTAAAGGAGCAAGAGTTATTAATTACCTCTCACAGTCCATGCAACACTCCTATTTTGGGTGTTAAGAAAAGTTAAATGATAAATGAAGACTAGTTAAAGATTTACAAATAATAAGTGAGGCTGCGGTTCCTTTACACCCCAGGGTGCCTAATCCTTGTACTCTGTTGTCTGAAATTTCTGAACAAGCCAAATATTATTTCAGTCATTGATTTGACTTTCAGTCATTGATTTGCCTTCTTTTCTAGAAGGGATGAGGGACATAGGCCCTCAGAGAATTAACCCTACACTAAATTATCCTCTACCTATGACTTTAAGACAATTGAGAGGATTTGGGGGCATCACAGGCTATTGCCACATTTGGATTCCTATGGGGAACTTGCTCGGCCTTTATATAAACTTATGACTGAAACTCAGCAGGTCCAAACCAACAAGCTGGTTTGGTCTCCGGATACTCAAAAGGCTGTTAAGCCTGCTCTCTTGCAGGCTCCCACTTTGGGCTTGCCCACAGGATCAAAGTTTAGTTTGTTACTGGGGCGGGGGGGCGGGGGGGCGGGAAGGCTATTGCCACATTCCTTAAGGGTAATTGCTACTATTGTTTTGCTAATGAGAGCATATTGAATGGAGAAGGCAATGGCACCCTACTCCAGTACTCTTGCCTGGCAAATCCTACGGACAGAGTAGCCTGGTAGGCTGCAGTCTATGAGGTCGCAAAGAGTCGGACACGACTGAGCAACTTCCCTTTCACTTTTCACTTTCATGCATTGGAGAAGGAAATGGCAACCCACTCGAGTGTTCTTGCCTGGAGAATCCCAGGGGCGGGGGAGCCTGGTGGGCTGCCATCTATGGGGTCACACAGAGTCAGACACGACTGAAGTGACTTAGCAGCAGCAGCAGAATATGGAAAAGCAGAGACATTACTTTGCCAACAAAGGTCCCTCTAGTCAAGGCTATGGTTTGTCCTGTGGTCATGTATGGATGTGAGAGTTGAACTGTGAAGAAAGTTAAGTGCTGAAGATTTGCTGCTTTTGAACTGTGGTGTTGGAGAAGACTCTTGAGAGTCCCTTGCACTGCAAGGAGATCCAATCAGTCCATTCTGAAGAAGATCAGCCCCGGAATTTCTTTGGAAGGAATGATGCTAAAGCTGAAACTCCAGTACTTTGGCCACCTCATGCGGAGAGTTGACTCATTGGGAAAGACTCTGATGCTGGGAGGGATTGGGGGCAGGAGGAGAAGGGGACGACAGAGGATGAGATGGCTGGATGGCATCACTGATTCAATGGACGTGAGTCTGAGTGAACTCCGGGAGTTGGTGATGGACAGGGAGGCCTGGCGTGCTTCGATTCATGGGGTCGCAAAGAGTCGGACACGACTGAGCGATTGAACTGAACTGAACTGAACTGAAAGCTCTTAAGTTTACTAATGAGCAAAATCTGTATTTACTGACTTCTCATAATGTGAATAAAATCTTAAACTCTAAGGTTAATATTTGGATGACAGTCAGCTTTTTAAATATTAGTCATTGTTGTTAAAAGGACCAATAACTAAGCTTAAAGTTTGTGGAAATTTAAATCCTGCCACTTTACTTCCTGAGAGGGAAAATCAAATACCCAGTCATGACTGTTCCCAATTTCTAACTTTAAACTATGCAATTCAGATAGATTTAATGGACACCCCATTAGAAAATTCTGACATGGAAATATTTACAGATGCCAGTTCTTTTTGGGGGGATGGGAAATAGAAAACTGGTTATGCTGTGGTGATGGATGGACAGGATTCAGAAACAAAGTCTCTCCACTCAGGGATAAATGTTCAGCTATTGGAGCTTGTGAATCTGACCCAAGCTCTAGAGTTAAGCAAAAGACAGTGAATAAATATCTATGCTGATTCTGAATATGCTTATTTGACTTTACATGCTCATGCTATAATATGGAAAGAAAGTTTAAAACATAAGCAGAAAAAATTACAATATACTGAGGAAAAATTAAAAAATATATAGCAAAGAGTAGCAAAGATTACTGATAAAGGATAGTTACAGTCTGAGAAGAGCTGATTAATAATTCCTGAAAATGCTAAATGAGAAATTCTTAAAGGTTTACACCAGTGTTTTCCTAAAGCCTTGGAATTAACTATGTAACTCAACTTTTAGCTTTTCAACAGGGACATTACAGGAACACAGGGAGGTGACTTCTGACCCAGTCTCTGAGTCAAACAAACTGCTGTTTGAGCCTGGAAACAAGGTCTTGCTAAAGACATTGGGATCCGGGAAGCAATTTCTTGAGCCTCTCTGGGAAGGCACCTACCAGGTTATTCTTTCTTCTCTCACAACTGTCAGTGTGCCAGAAATTGATTGCTGGGTGCATCCTGACCCAAACTAAGGGATGTCATTTTATGTCTGTATTCTCTATGCTTTTACTTCTTGCTTTTCAGATAGGCCTGATAATCTATGTGGGTTTGCTTCTATTGACTCCTAAAGTCCTGAGTCTGCTGTTTGATCCTCAGGACAACGACTTTCTTTCCTGGGTTCATTCCTATGCTGCATTCCACAAATGGATTAATTTCTGGGTCTGCAGTGCACTCCCTACCTCATCAGGTGGGTGTCTCCACTTCAGGGAAAGGACTTTCTCCAATTCTGAGACTACCTTCACCAACAACAATCATACATGATGTCTCTTCTTAATGTGATGACATCTAACAATCCTAAAATGGACTGTAACACTTTGTACCTTAACTATGGACATAATGTGACTTTTAACTTTGCTAATTTTTCTGTTTTTGCTGTTTTCTCCCTGCATCTGTAATTGTGTAGCTGGATTTATTTCTAGCCACATGGAGGCTTTTAAGTTACAAATGGTTGTTCAGGCTCCTATGAGTGCCACAGCCTCCTCCAACTACTATTTGAGGCCCTGGATGAGAGACCCTCAATATGAGGGTAAGGAGAATATGTTTCCTCAAAAATTTAGGGACGATGCCCCTGACCAGGTCAAAAGAAGTTGTGGAATGAGAACGGTGCCCCTTTCCTTTGACAACATAATTCTCCTAAATGAAAGGGGAGAATGAGTTAATATCCTTGGTAGGGAGGCCAGAGGTCTTCAAGTGGCAGGAGGAAATAAAACTGCAAGTGGCAGACTTTTTTTTTTTCTTTTCAAAATTCGTTGTCATCATGACACCTGGTTCCACCTGAACTTAAATTTATCTCAAACCTTCAGCTAACCAATGCATTTTTCACATGATGATGAGTTATATATTTGCTTAGAAATCCGCCTTTCATCAAGATTCACGTCAATTGTTTTATGGCCCAAGATAACACCTTGTGCCAATGCTGTCTCCCACTACATGTTGTGGGTGAGGGGCACAGTGCAGCTCTCTTAGTTTTGAGATGCTTCCTTTCTCTGATTAGCAGCTTTCTAATAGGTATATAAATTCTTGCTAAAAAGTAGCAAGGGAGCACGCTTTCTGTCCCCTTCTGATGTCTATGTCAGAAGCTTTCTCTATCTCATTTATACTTTAACAAAGCTTTATTACACAAAAGCTCAGAGTGATCAAGCCTTATCAGTGGCCCCAGATCAAATTCCTCTCCTCTGGAGGCCAAAATTCCTGGCATCATTCACAGTTTGTAGCAACAACCTTTCAGTAGATTACTGAAAAACAGCAACACTAATTACACACATTTATAGTAACAGTTGAATTATGTTAAGCATTTCTTACATTTTAAGAACATGTGAAACATTTTTCATGCTTATTTATACTTAATCTCCCAGAAAATTTCTTGGTGTAGTACATGAATTATGATGTCTTTAACTGCTAGAACAGAGTACCTATGTAAACATAGCTTAAAATACTTGTAGTATATTTTTCACACATAGCAAAAAATCTAGAACTAAGGAATTTTCACATTTTAGAAATTTACCAGCTCAATAAATTCAGGGCTCTGGGTTGATTCCTGTGATTTTTTTGGCCCTCTCCTTATGGATGCAAGATAGCTGCAAATGTTCCAAAGGTCATGTCCTCACAAAACAGCATTCAAAGATAGGAAAAGAAGAACATATTGTATTTTTACATTTCTCACTTTTTATTTATAATGAAAACATTTCCCAGAAGGCCCCAGTAAGCTTTTACTTAAATATAAGACACATATATGGCACGTGTCATTGACCCAGGCTTTTAAAATGTGGATGTGGCATTTTCAATCTTTATAATTGGAGGTACAAAGACTTATTCTGAAAAGAGTAAGATAAGTGGCTGCTGCAAGGATGAGAGACAGTATTTCACAGATAGACATTGAACTTGGCCACATAAAAGATAGATCCATTTCCTAACCTTCAGAACATTATTGAATCGGACTGTTATTTGGAAAAATTGGCTTTGTATATGTAATTAAGTGTCAAGTTTTAAGGTTAGATCATCACTGGTTATCTTAGTGGGCCCTAAATGCAATGACAGGTATCCCTTTAAGAAATAGAAGAGAAGGTACAGGCACAGAGGGGGGAAAAAATCCTGAAAATAGAGGCAGAGATTGCAGTTAAGTAAGTCAGTGACTCCCTGGATCCACTAGAAGCTGAAAGAGCCAAGATTTACCTCTACTGCTTTCCAAGGGAGCATAACTCTGCCAGTTCTTTTGGGATTTCTGAATTGCAAAACTAGGAGAGAATAAATTTTTGTTGTTTTAAACTTCCAAGTTGCTGGTATTTATCATGAGCGTCTTAGGAAACTTACACAGATTTAATTATTCTGCTTTTATAGGTGGAGTAAATGAAGTTTTGAGAGGTTAAATAACTTGTGTGAGATCTCATAGCTGGTAAAGAGAGGAAGTAAGACTAGAGTCCAAAATTTCCTTACTCCAAAGTAAGAAAATATTACTTACTCCAAATATGTTAAACCACTATACTAGTTCTATACTTTGTTAAATAATAATAACAATAGTAATAATAATACTCATTGAGTCCTTACCATATTTTGGATGCTATGCTTCATGTATGATATATACATGCACAATGCCTAATATGTGTATTTCAATATGATTTTATTGTTCTCTCCTAAAATTGTTCTTTATTGCATTCAATAATATAGAGAAACAACATATGAAGGTCACCAGGACAGTCATCTTCCCAGAAAAATTTCTAGTAACATGATTTCTTGTACCAGAATCAAAGAGTTAGTGGGTTTTTTGTGGGCAACCAGAACAGGTAATGCAGGACAAAACCTTGTATTTGTTAAATGGTATCTTGCCAAAGTATTGGTTTTAGCAACATAAGCTATAGTCAAAGTGAAACTTAAATTCAACTAATTACCTACTTTGCTTTATAAATAATAAGAACAGAACTAGATGAAGGTAGAAAATGGCCCAAAGATTTAGAATTTGAAAATGTTTTAGGCAATATCTTGAAAGTAAAAAAAAAAAAAAATCTATGAATCAACACAAATAATCACTGACTGGCTTCTATGTGTCTATTCCTATGTGGAACATAAAGGAAAATTGTAATAAATTCCTTGGTCCTGTCCTTGTAGAATTTTTTGGTGAGTTTATAGGTATCAATAAATTAAATTTATGATATGTTTATTTTTCAATTAATACACTACTCTTTACAAAAAAAAAAAAATAACACTAACAAGATTTTGGGAAATAGAACAATAGTTTCAAGTTGGTATACTGAATACCAATAGCTTATGGTGAATGGTGTTCGATTTGTGATCTCCAAAGGAGAAAATTTCACTTCGGGACCAAAGATGTGGCTTCAGTCACTCAGAACTTTGTGTGGCAAAAGTTTTATTAAAGTGAAAAGGGATAGAGAAAGATTCTGACACAGACATCAGAAGGGGTCAAAAAGAGTGCCCCTCACTCTTCTTAGCAAGGCATTTATGTACTTTTTCAATTGGGATGTCTCAAGGTTGTAAAGGTCTTATCAGACCCATACCCACAACAACCATCTTAAGATAACAAAATTAGCCAGAAGGGAGAAGCATGTCTTTGAGCAAGATACATCCTTGTTATATAATCATTACACAGAGCTTAAGAAAAAATATACCCTTGAGCATGATGTATTGTTTTGTTGCATAATTATTAGCTCTGGGCTTAAAGAAAGTTAGTCTTAAGTGAAATAGATTGTCGTCATAGCAACTCAGAGCTTAACAAAAAAGTCTTATTTGACTAAAGGAATGTGGAAAAAAAAAATTATCCCTTCCTCCTCCTTGAGGGTCCTGGACTCCTTATCAGCCTACAAGAATTAACTCTCTTAATACATGATGTAGCTTCCACTCTTAAAATTAACCTTTAAAAGTTCAAGAAAGTATATTAAGAAAATTAACAAAGATACGAATATATTCAAATATAGGAAAAAATATATCATGGAAAAACCTATAAAGAATCCCTGAGAAAACAAAATCACATAGAATTTCATCAAAGAAAAAGCCCAGAATTTCACAGAACAGGATTCATCTGAGCTAGTGGGAGACTGCTAATGTAAAAAAAAAAAACAAAAAAGACATTTAAACAACACCAAGGAAATTCCATGAAACTAGGATGGAAAGACATTGAGAGAAAAGTAATTGGGGATTCATAGAAACAGGAGAGAAGAGTGCAGCAAGGCTAGCTTATACATGAGAATTCTTTCACTAATTCCTTTATGACTGAGAAAGCTGAGACAAGGGGTTCTATCTCCAGGAGACAGAAGTCCTTTAGAATGAGAAGGCACAAAGGCTCAGGTAGCTGTCTATGCTAAGGAATAATAATAATAAAATATTATATATATATATAAATATATATATATATATATATATAAATATATATATGTATAATTACTCGGAGAAGGCAATGGCACCCAACTCCAGTACTCTTGCCTGGAAAATCCCATGGACGGAGGGGCCTGTTGGGCTGCAGTCCATAGGGTCGCAAAGATTCAGACACGACTGAGCGACTTCACTTTCACTGTTAACTTTCATGTATTGGAGAAGGACATGGCAACCCACTCCAATCTTCTTGCCTGGAGAATCCCAGGGACGGCGGAGCATGGTGGGCTGCCGTCTATAGGGTCGAACAGAGTCGGACACGACTGAAGCGACTTAGCAGCAGCATGTATAATTACTATATAACATTATATAATCAGATATATAAATAATTATTTCAATTATTTTATTGTAATTATTAATATTTTATTATTATTATTGGGTTGCCCAGGTGGCACTAGTGGTAAACAACCTGCCTGTCAATGCAGGAGACGTAAGAGGCACATGTTTTATTCCTGGGTCAGGAAGATACCAAGGAGGAGGACATGGTAACCCACTCCAATATTCTTGCCTGGAGAATCCCATGGACAGAGGAGCCTGGCAGGCTACAGTCCATAGAGTCACACAGAGTCAGACACAACTGAAGCAACTTAGCAGACATACATTATTATTGTTATACTATATATATAATCTCCAGAAGATCAATCGTAGTGGAAAAATCCAGTCTATTTATCCCTCTCTTTCAACCTATCTTCCCTGTGCCCTAGAGCAGGCTATGTAATCAGAGTCAGTTGATTGCCTTGGAGTGAATCTCACCTATAAGAATGAGCTCAAAATAAAACACAGGACAATTGAGACATGCAAACACCACAAAAGGGATACAATACACACCAAAGTAAACAGAATTAAAATGGAGCAGGCAGAATGGAACTTAAAAATAAGTATTAAATATACTTAAATATAATTATACTTAGTTATATATACTTATAATTATACTTAAACATAAAAGTAATAAGGAATGTATGGAATCTGAAGCAAAAATGAATAACCATAAAATTAAGATTAATATACATAATAAAGAAATTTTTGTGGTTTAAAACCCAATTGATGGTTTGAATAATGGAATAATCACACAAGACTAGAGAATTAGCAATCTAAACAATTTGGCTAGACAGTTTTAAAACAGTGTAGCACAAATTAATGAAGAGGTGGAAAATATTTATAAAAGTTAAGTTAATGAACACAGAGAATGAAGATGTGCCAATTTTTATCTAACAGTAATTCTAAAAAATAGAGGAATAATTTAATACAGAGTAAATTTCACTCAACAAAGAATAACTCTTCTTCAAAACAATATGGAATGTTCTTAAAAATAGTTCACAAGGAAGTTCCAAAAATTTCAAGGAACCAATTTATAAAGATTGTTTACTCTCACTAAAATGCATTAAATCAAGCAGGGTCCTCTGTGACCCACCTTGCAGAGTAATGGAAATAAAAGCAAAAATAAACAAATGGGACCTAGTTAAACTTAAAAACTTTTGCACACTGAAGGAGGCTATAAGCAAGGTGAAAAGTCAGCCTTCAGAATGGGAGAAAATAATAGCAAAAGAAGCAACTGACAAAGAATTAATCTCAAAAATATACAAGCAACTCCTGGAGCTCAATTCTAGAAAAATAAACGACCCAATGAAAAAATGGGCCAAAGAACTAAACAGACATTTCTTCAAAGAAGACATACAGATGGCTAACAAACACATGAAAAGATGCTCAACATCACTCATTGTCAGAGAAATGCAAATCAAAACCATAATGAGGTATCATTTCACACCAGGCAGAATGGCTGCTATCCAACAGTCTACAAGCAATAAATGCTGGAGAGGGTGTGGAGAAAAGGGAACCCTCTTACACTGTTGGTGGGAATGCAGATTGGTACAGACACTGTGGAGAACAGTGTGGAGATTCCTTAAAAAAACTGGAAAGAGAACTGCCATATGACCCAGCAATCCCACTGCTGGACATACACACCAAGGAAACCAGAATTGAAAGAGACATGTGTACCCCAATGTTCATTGCAGCACATTTTATAATAGCCAGGACATGGAAGCAACCTAGATGTCCATCAGAAGACGAATAGATAAGAAAGCTGTGGTACATATACACAATGGAATATTACTCAGCCATCAAAAAGGATACATTTAAATCAGTTCTAATGAGGTGGATGAAACTGGAGCCTATTATACAGAGTGAAGTAAGCCAGAAAGAAAAACACCAATACAGTATACTAACGCATATGTATGGAATTTAGAAAGATGGTAAAAATAACCCTGTATGAGAAACAACAAAAGAGACACAGATGTATAGAACAGACTGTTGGACTTTGTGGGAGAGGGCGAGGGTGGGATGACTTGGGAGAATGGCATTGATACATGTATATTATCATATGTGAAATGAATCACCAATCCAGGTTCGATGCATGGGACAGGATGCTCGGGACTGGTGCACTGGGATGACCCAGAGGGATGGGATGGGGAGGGAGGTGGGAGGGGGGTTCAGGATGGGGAACACATGTACACCTGTGCCAGATTCATGTCAATGTATGGCAAAACCACTACAATATTGTAAACTAATTAGTCTCTAATTAAAATGAAT
The DNA here is from genome assembly GCF_029378745.1 of Bos indicus. Classification (NCBI taxonomy): domain Eukaryota; kingdom Metazoa; phylum Chordata; class Mammalia; order Artiodactyla; family Bovidae; genus Bos; species Bos indicus. Next base: position 74,857,400 of record NC_091789.1, read on the forward strand.
ATATTTATATTAAAAAAAGAAAAAAGGCATTAAAACTAGAAATCCATAACTTCCCAAAATTTAGAATCTTATATTTCGGAAATATATGTATGCACTTCTACAAATTTATGTGTTTTTTTAAAAGATGCCATAAGGAAAGTTCAATTCAGTTCAATTCAGTTGCTCAGTAGTGTCCAACTCTTTGCGACCCCATGAATCACAGCATGCCAGAACTCCCTGTTCATCACCAACTCCCAGAGTTTACCCAAACTCATGTCCATCAAGTTGGTGATGCCATCCAGCCATCTCATCTTCTATCGTCCTTTTCTCCTCCTGCCCTCAATCCTTCCCAGCATCAGGGTCTTTTCCAATGAGTCTAATGGAAGTTATGAGATATTTAAAATGGAATGACAAAAAAAAAAAAAAAAAACCTTAGAGAGATATTTGCAGGAATTCAGCAAAAACAGATTGCATCCAAGTATTGCATTTTGGACTCTTTTGTTGACTATGATGGCTACTCCATTTCTTCTAAGGGATTCCTGCCCACAGTAGTAGATAAAATGGACATCTGAGTTAAATTCACCAATTTTAGTTTGCTGATTTCTAGAATGTAGACGTTCATTCTTGCCATCTCCTGTTTAACTACTTCCAGTTTGCCTTGATTCATGGACCTAACGTTCCAGGTTCCTATGCAATATTGCTCTTTACAGCTTCGGATCTTGCTTCTATCACCACTCACATCCACAACCGGGTGTTGTTTTTGCTTTGGCACCATCCCTTCATTCTTTCTGAAATTATTTCTCCACTGAGTTCCAGTATCATATTGGGCACCTACTGACCTGGGGAGTTCATTTTCAGTGTCCTATCTTTTTGCCTTTTCATACTGTTCATGGGGTTCTCAAGGAAAGAATACGGAAGTGGTTTGCCATTCCCTTCTCCAGTGGACTACATTCTGTCAGGCCTCTCCACCATGACCCATCCGTCTTGGGTGGCCCCATATGGCATGGCCTAGTTTCATTGAGTTAGACAATTCTGTGGTCCATGTGATCAGATTGGCAAGTTTTCTGTGATTGTGGTTTCAGTCTGTCTGCCCTCTGATGCCCTCTCTCAGTGTCTACTGTCTTTACTTAGGTTTCTCTTACCTTGGATGTGGCGGTATCTCTTCACGGCTACCCCAGCAAAGCAAAGCCGCTGCTCCTTGCCTTGGACTTGGGTTATCTCCTCTCTGCAGCTCCCACTCCTCTCTGCAGAGCTGTCCAACTGCCACTAGCTGCTCCTGCTCCACATCCGCCGCTGGCCACTCAGCCACCATGCCCTCTCTCAGCACCTACCATCTTACTTGCGTTTCTCTTACCTTGGATGTGGGGTTCCTCCTCTCCACCACTCACCACTCTTGCACCGCACAGCCACTGCTGGACCAGTAACTCTGAAGAAGCTGAAGTTGAACAGTACTATGAAGATGTACAAGGCCTTTCAGAACTAACACCCAAAAAAGGTGTCCTTTTCATTATAGAGGACTGGAATGCAAAAGTAGAAAGTCAGCAAACACCTGGAGTAACAAGCACATTTGGCCTTGGAGTACAGAATGAAGCAGGGCAAAGGCTAATAGAGTTCTGCCAAGAGAATGTACTGGTCATAGCAAACACCCTTTTCCAGCAACACAGCAGAAGACTCTATACATGCACATCATCAGATGGTCAAAACCGAAATCAGATTGATTATATTCTTTGCAGCCAAAGATGAGAAACTCTATACAGTCAGTAAAAACAAGACCGGGAGCCAATTGTGGCTCAGAGCATAAACTCCTTATTGCCAAATTCATGCTTAAATTGAAGAAAGTGGAGAAAACCACTAAACCATTCAGGTATGACCTAAATTAAATCCCTTATACAGTTCAGTCACACAGTCGTGTCCGACTCTGTGACCCCATGAATCACAGCATGCCAGGCCTCCCTCTCTAACACCATCTCCCGGAGTTCACTCAAACTCACATCCATTGAATTGGTGATGCCATCCATCCATCTCATCCTCTGTCATCCCCTTTTCCTCCTGCTCCAAATCCCTCCCAGATCAGAGTCTTTTCCAGTGAGTCGACTCTTCACATGAGGTGTACTGGAGTTTCAGCTTTAGCATCATTCCTTCCAAAGAACACCCAGGGCTGATCTCCTTTAGAATTGACTGGTTAGATATCCTTGAAGTCCAAGGGACTCTCAAGAGTCTTCTCCAACACCATAGTTCAAAAGCATCAAGTGAGAAATAGAGTTAAGGGACTAGATCTGAGAGACACAGTGCCTGATGAACTATGGACAGAGGTTCGTGACACTGTAAAAGAGAGAGAGAGCAAGACCATCCCCAGGAAAAAGAAATGCAAACAAGCAAAATGACTGTCTGAGGAGGCCTTAGAAATAGCTGTGAAAAGAAGAGAAGTGAAAAGCAAAGGAGAAAAAGAAAGATATACCCATTTGAATGCAGAGTTCCAAAGAATAGCAAGGAGAGATAAGAAAGCCTTTCTCAGCAATCAATGCAAAGATATAGAAGAAAACAATAGAATGGGAAAGACTAGAGCTCTCTTCAAGAAAATTAGAGATACCAAGGGAACATTTCATGCAAAGATGGCCTCAATAAAGGACAGAAATGTTATGGACCTAACAGAAGCAGACAATATTAAGAAGAGGTGGCAAGAATACACGAAGAATTGTAAAAAAAGATCTTCATGACCCATTTAATTATGATGGTGTAATAACTCAGTTAGAGCTGGACATCCTGGAATGTGAAGTCAAGTGGGCCTTAGGAAGCATCACTAGAAACAAATCTAGTGGAGTTGATGGAGTTCCGGGGGAGCTATTTCGAATCCTACAAGATGATTCTGTGAAAGAGCTGCACTCAATATGCCAACAAATTTGGAAAACTCAGCAGTGGCCACAGGACTGGAAAAGGTCAGTTTTCATTCAAATCCCAAAGAAAGGCAATGCCAAAGAAAGCTCAAACTACTGCACAATTGCACTCATCTCACATGCTAGTAAAGTAATGCTCAAAATTCTCCTGGCCAGGTTTCAGCAATATGTGAACTGTGCACTTCCAGATGTTCAAGTTGGATTTAGAAAAGGTAGAGGAACCAGATATCAAATTGCCAACATCTTCTGGATCATCAAAAAAGCAAGAGAGTTCCAGAAAAACACCTATTTCTGCTTTATTGACTATGCCAAAGCCTTCGACTATGTGAATCAAAATAAACTGTGGAAAATTCTGAAAGAGATGGGAATACCAGATCACCTGACCTGCCTCTTGAAAAACCTATATGCAGGTCAGGAAGCAACAGTTAGAACTGGACATGGAACAACAGATTGGTTCCAAATAGAAAAAGGAGTATATTAAGTCAGTATATTTTCACCGTGCTTATTTAACTTATATGCAGAGTACATCATGAGAAATGCTGGGCTAGATGAAGCACAATGTGGAATCAAGATTGCCTGGAAAAATATCAATAACCTCAGATATGCAGATGACACCACTCTTGTGGCAGAAAGTGGAGAAGAGCTAAAGAGCCTCTTGATGAAAGTGAAAGTGGAGAGTGAAAAAGTTGGCTTAAAGCTCAACATTCATAAAATTAAGATCATGGCATCTTGTCCAATCACTTCATGGCAAATAGTTGGCGAAACAGTGAAACCAGTGGCTGACTTTATTTTTGGGGGGGCTCCAAAATCACTGCAGATGGTGATTGCAGCCATGAAATTAAAGGACGCTTATTCTTTGGAAGGAAAGTTATGACCAACGTAGAGAGCATATTAAAAAGCAGAGACATCACTTTGCCAAAAAAATCCATCTAGTCAAGGCTATGGTTTTTCCAGTTGTCATGTATGAATGTGAGAATTGGACTGTGAAGAAAGCTGAGCACTGAAGAATTGATGTTTTTGAACTGTGGTGTTGGAGAAGACTCTTGAGAGTCCCTTGGACTGCAAGGAAATTCTACCAGTCCATCTTAAAGGAGATCAGTCCTGGGTGTTCATTGGAAGGACTGATGCTGAAGCTGAAACTCCAATACTTTAGACACCTTTTGCAAAGAGCTGATTCATTTGAAAAGACCCTCATGCTGGGAAAGGTTGATGGCAGGAAGAGAAGGGAATGACAGAGAATGAGATGGTTGGATAGCATCACCGACTCAACAGACATGAGTTTGGGTAGGCTCCGGTAGTTGGTGTTGGACAGGGAGGCCTGGCGTGCTGTGGTTCATGGGGTCACAAAGAGTCGGACACGATTGAGTGACTGAACTGAACTGAACTGAGAAAAAAGAATGAATAATACACATTTTGAGGCAAGGATCAACAGTACTACTGAATAGCTTAAATACTAATTATGAGTAAAATTAGTCAAATATGACTAGCGGTGGAAAGCTACATGTTTTGAAAAAATTGTGAGCCTTTGGTTTAATAAAGCTTGAAGGAGGAGTTTTGCATGAAGGAAACTAGATTTTGGCAAAAAAACAAAAAAAAACAAAAAAAAAACTGCAAGATCTAATGCATAGACTTATGATACTTTGAAAGAAGTGATAGATTTTGTCTTCATTCTCCAAGTCATGTTTGACTCTTTGCAACCTCATAGGCTGCAGCATGCTGGGCTTCCCTGTCCCTCACCATCTTCTGGAGTTTATCCAAGTTCATGTCCATTGAATCAGTGATGACATTCAACCACCTCATTGTCTGTCACCCTCTTCTCTTTCTGGCTTCAATCTTTCCCAGCCTCAGGGTCTTTTCCAAAGAGCTGGCTGTTTGCATCAGATGGCCAAAGTATTGGAGCTTCGGCATCAGTTCTTCCAATGAGCAACTCAGGGTAGATTTCCTTTAAGATTGACTGGTTTTATCTCCTTTCTATCCAAGAGACTCTCAAGAGTCTTCTCCAGCACCATAGTTCAAAATCTCTTCTTCAGTGCTCTGCCTTCTTTATGGTCCAGCTCTCACAACTGTACATGACTACTGGTAAAGACCATAGCCTTGACTATTTGTACCTTTGTTGGGAAAGTGATGCCTTTGCTTTTTAATGCAGTGTCTCAGCTTGTCATATCTTTCCTGTCAAGAAGCAAACATCTTCTAATTTCATGGCTATAATCACAATCTGCAGTGATTTTAGAGTCCAAGAAGAGGAAATTTGTCATTGCTTCCACAATTTCCCCTTCTATTTGCCATGAAGTGATGGGATTGGTTGCCATGATTGTAGCATTTTTAGTTGAATTTCACGACAGCTTTGTCACTCTCATCTTTCACCCTCATCAAAAGGCTTGTTAGTAGTTGTACTCTGCTCTTCCACAGTAGCATATTGGACAACTTCTGACCTGGATGGCTCATCTTTCAGTGTCACATCTTTTTGGCTTTTTATGCAGTTCATGGGGTTCTCATGGCAAGCAAACTGGAGTGAATTAGGGACAGCCCTAAGAGGAAGATGGCTTCCCAGGTGGCTCAGTGGTAAATAATTTGCCTGACAATGCAGGAAACACTGGAGACGTGAGTTCAATCCCTCAATTGGGAAGATCCCCTGAAGGAGGAAATGGTAACCCATTCCGATATTCTTGTCTGGACAATCCCATGGACAGAGGAACCTGGTGGGATATAGTCCATGGAGTTGCAAAGAGTGGGACATGACTTAGTGACTGAGCATGCACCAACACTGAGAGGAAGAATATGGAGAAGGAAGAACAAAAAGTCAAAGACTGAATCTTTAGGAGTACCCATAGTTTGGTGATAAAGACGAAGAGCCCTTTAGTTCTCAAACAAAAATATTTAAAGAAGTAAAACCGAGATAACATATGCCATTAAAGCCACAAGAAGACAGTTTCAAGCAGTAAGAAACGGGCAACTATGTCAAGTATAGTAGAGAAACTAATAAAGACTGGAATAAACCAAAAGCCACAGGATTTAGCAAGATGCTCACTGACAACTTTCAAGAGAGTAATATAAGTATAAAAATCATGTCAGATGCCAGATGGAGATGACTGAGTTAAATAGTTTAAGGAAAAAAAATAAATACAGTAAGTTCTTGAGAGGTTTATTAGTAAAATAAGTTTACTAGAATCAATATTCTTTTACTTTAAAAATTTATTTAATATGATAGTAGAGATGATTTAAAATGTTGTGTTAGTCTGAAGTGTACGGTAGTGATTCAATGATACCACGTTCCTATTCTTTTCCAAATTATTTTCATATTTAAGTTATCACAGAGTACAGAGCAGCTTCTGGTGCTACACAGTATGTCCTTCTTGGTTATCTATTTTAAGTATATCATTGCGTATATATCAATCACAAGCTCCCAAACTATCTTTCACACCTACGCTTCTTCCTGGTAACCATAAGTTTGTTCTCTAAGTCTGTTTCTGTTTTGTAAATAAATGTGTTTGCAATATTTTTTAAAGATTCTGCATATAAGCAATATCATATATTAGTCTTTCTCATTTTGGCTTACTTCACTTAATATGATACTCTCCAGGCACATCCAAGTTGCTGTAAATGGCATTATAGAATTCTTTTTAATGGCTGAGATATTGCACTGTATATTGGTAACACATCTTCTTTTTTTAAATTTTATTTTATTTTTAAACTTTACATAATTGTATTAGTTTTGCCAAATATCAAAATGAATCCGCCACAGGTATACATGTGTTCCCCATCCTGAACCCTCCTCCCTCCTCCCTCGCCATACCATCCCTCTGGGTCGTCCCAGTGCACTAGCCCCAAGCATCCAGTATTGTGGATCAAACCTGGACTTGCAACTTGTTTCTTATATGATATTTTACATGTTTCAATGTCATTCTCCCAAATCTTCCCACCCTCTCCCTCTCCCACAGAGTCCATAAGACTGTTCTATACATCAGTGTCTCTTTTGCTGTCTTGTACATTGGGTTATTCTTACCATCTTTCTAAATTCCATATATATATGTGTTAGTATACTGTATTGGTGTTTTTCCTTCTGGCTTACTTCACTCTGTATAATAGGCTCCAGTTTCATCCACCTCATTAGAACTGATTCAAATGTATTCTTTTTAATGGCTGAGTAATACTCCATTGTGTATATGTACCATAGCTTTCTTATCCATTCATCTGCTGATGGACATCTATGTTGCTTCCGTGTCCTGGCTATTACAAACAGTGCTGCGATGAACATTGGGGTACACGTGTCTCTTTCCCTTCTGGTTTCCTCAGTGTGTATGCCCAGCAGTGGGCAGTTCTATTTCCAGTTTTTTAAGGAATCTCCACACTGTTCTCCAGAGTGGCTGGACTCGTTTGCATTCCCACCAACAGTGTAAGAGGGTTCCCTTTTCTCCACATCCTCTCCAGCATTTATTGCTTGTAGACTTTTGGATCGCAGCCATTCTGACTGGTGTGAAATGGTACCTCATAGTGGTTTTGATTTGCATTTCTCTGATAATGAGTGATGTTGAGCATTTTTTCATGTGTTTGTTAGCCATCTGTATGTCTTCTTTGGAGAACTGTCTATTTAGTTCTTTGGCCCATTTTTTGATTGGGTCATTTATTTTTCTGGAGTTGAGCTGTAGGAGTTGCTTGTATATTTTTGAGATTAGTTGTTTGTCAGTTGCTTCATTTGCTATTATTTTCTCCCATTCTGAAGGCTGTCTTTTCACCTTGCTTAGAGTTTCCTTTGATGTGCAGAAGCTTTTAAGGTTAATTAGGTCCCATTTGTTTATTTTTGCTTTTATTTCCAATATTCTGGGAGGTGGGTCATAGAGGATCCTGCTGTGATATATGTCAGAGAGTGTTTTGCCTATGTTCTCCTCTAGGAGTTTTATAGTTTCTGGTCTTACATTTAGATCTTTAATCCATTTTGAGTTTATTTTTGTGTATGGTATTAGAAAGTGCTCTAGTTTCATTCTTTTACAAGTGGTTGACCAGATTTCCCAGTACCACTTGTTAAAGAGATTGTCTTTAATCCATTGTATATTCTTGCCTTCTTTGTCAAAGATAAGGTGTCCATATGTGCGTAGATTTTTTTCTGGGCTTTCTATTTTGTTCCATTGATCTATATTTATGTCTTTGTGCCCGTACCATACTGTCTTGATAACTGTGGCTTTGTAGTAGAGCCTGAAGTCAGGTAGGTTGATTCCTCCAGTTCCATTCTTCTTTCTCAAGATCGCTTTGGCTATTCGAGTTTTTTTGTATTTCCATACAAATTGTGAAATTATTTGTTCTAGTTCTGTGAAGAATACTGTTGGTAGCTTGATAGGGATTGCATTGAATCTATAAATTGCTTTCGGTAGTATACTCATTTTCACAATATTGATTCTTCCAATCCATGAGCATGGTATATTTCTCCATCTATTAGTGTCCTCTTTGATTTCTTTCACCAGTGTTTTATAGTTTTCTATATATAGGTCTTTAGTTTCTTTAGGTAGATATATTCCTAAGTATTTTATTCTTTTCATTGCAATGGTGAATGGAATTGTTTCCTTAATTTCTCTTTCAGTTTTCTCATTATTAGTGTATAGGAATGCAAGGGATTTCTGTGTGTTGATTTTATATCCTGCAACTTTACTATAGTCATTGATTATTTCTAGTAATTTTCTGGTGGAGTCTTTAGTGTTTTCTATGTAGAGGATCATGTCATTTGCAAATAGTGAGAGTTTTACTTCTTCTTTTCCAATTTGGATTCCTTTTATTTCTTTTTCTGCTCTGATTGCTGTGGCCAAAACTTCCAAAACTATGTTGAATAGTAATGGTGAAAGTGGGCACCCTTTTCTTGTTCCTGACTTTAGAGAAAATGCTTTGAATTTTTCATCATTGAGGATAATGTTTGCTCTGGGTTTGTCATATATAGCTTTTATTATGTTGAGGTATGTTCCTTCTATTCCTGCTTTCTGGAGAGTTCTTATCATAAATGGGTGTTGAATTTTGTCAAAGGCTTTCTCTGCATCTATTGAGGTAATCATATGGTTTTTATTTTTCAATTTGTTAATGTGGTGTATTACATTGATTGATTTGTGGATATTGAAGAATCCTTGCATCCCTGGTATAAAGCTCACTTGGTCATGGTGTATGATCTTTTTAATGTGTTGTTGGATTCTGATTGCTAGAATTTTGTTAAGGATTTTTGCATCTATGTTCATCAGTGATATTGGCCTGTAGTTTTCTTTTTTTGTGGGATCTTTGTCAGGTTTTGGTATTAGGGTGATGGTGGCCTCATAGAATGAGTTTGGAAGTTTACCTTCCTCTGCAATTTTCTGGAAGAGTTTCAGCAAGATAGGTGTTAGCTCTTCTCTAAATTTTTGGTAGAATTCAGCTTTGAAGCCGTCTGGACCTGGACTTTTGTTTGCTGGAAGATTTTTGATTACAGTTTCAATTTCCGTGCTTGTGATGGGTCTGTTAAGATTTTCTATTTCTTCCTGGTCCAGTTTTTGAAAGTTGTACTTTTCTAAGAATTTGTCCATTTCTTCCACGTTGTCCATTTTATTGGCATATAATTGTTGATAGTAGTCTCTTATGATCCTTTGTATTTCTGTGTTGTCTGTTGTGATCTCCCCATTTTCATTTCTAATTTTATTGATTTGATTTTTCTCCCTTTGTTTATTGATGAGTCTGGCTAATGGTTTGTCAATTTTATTTATCCTTTCAAAGAACTAGCTTTTGCCTTTGTTGATTTTTGCTATGGTCTCTTTTGTTTCTTTTGCATTTATTTCTGCCCTAATTTTTAAGATTTGTTTCCTTCTGCTAACCCTGGGGTTCTTAATTTCTTCCTTTTCTAGTTGCTTTAGGTGTAGAGTTAGGTTATTTATTTGACTTTTTTTCTTGTTTCTTGAGGTGTGCCTGTATTGCTATGAACTTTCCCCCTAGGACTGCTTTTACCATGTCCCACAGGTTTTGGTTTGTTGTGTTTTCATTTTCATTCATTTCTATGCAAATTTTGATTTCTTTTTTGATTTCTTCTGTGATTTGTTGGTTATTCAGCAGGGTGTTGTTCATCCTCCATATGTTGGAATTTTTAGTAGTTTTTCTCCTGTAATTGAGATCTAATCTTACTGCATTGTGGTTAGAAAAGATGCTTGGAATGATTTCTACTTTTTTGAATTTACCAAGGCTAGCTTTATGGCCCAGGATGTGATCTATCCTGGAGAAGGTTCCATGTGCGCTTGAGAAAAAGGTGAAATTCATTGTTTTGGGATGAAATGTCCTATAGATATCAATTAGGTCTAACTGGTCTATTGTATCATTTAAAGTTTGTGTTTCCTTGTTAATTTTCTGTTTAGTTGATCTATCCATAGGTGTGAGTGGGGTATTAAAGTCTCCCACTATTATTGTGTTATTGTTAATTTCTCCTTTCATACTTGTTAGCATTTGTCTTACGTACTGCGGTGCTCCCGTGTTGGGTGCATATATATTTATAATTGTTATATCTTCTTCTTGGATTGATCCTTTGATCATTATGTAGTGACCTTCTTTGTCTCTTTTCACAGCCTTTGTTTTAAAGTCTATTTTATCTGATATGAGTGTTGCTACTCCTGCTTTCTTTTGGTCCCTATTTGCATGGAAAATCTTTTTCCTGCCCTTCACTTTCAGTCTGTATGTGTCCCCTGTTTTGAGGTGGGTCTCTTGTAGACAACATATGTAGGGGTCTTGTTTTTGTATCCATTCAGCCAGTCTTTGTCTTTTGGTTGGGACATTCAACCCATTTTCGTTTAAGGTAATTACTGATAAGTATGTTCCCGTTGCCATTTACTTTATTGTTTTGGGTTCGAATTTATACACCATTTTTGTGTTTCTTGTCTAGAGAATATCCTTTAGTATTTGTTGGAGAGCTGGTTTGGTGGTGCTGAATTCTCTCTGCTTTTGCTTGTCTGAAAAGCTTTTGATTTCTCTTTCATACTTGAATGAGATCCTTGTTGGGTACAATAATCTGGGCTGTAGGTTATTTTCTTTCATCACTTTAAGTATGTCTTGCCATTCCCTCCTGGCTTGAAGAGTTTCTATTGAAAGATCAGCTGTTATCCTAATGGGAATTCCCTTGTGTGTTATTTGTTGTTTTTCCCTTGCTGCTTTTAATATTTGTTCTTTGTGTTTGATCTTTGTTAATTTGATTAATATGTGTCTTGGGGCGTTTCGCCTTGGGTTTATCCTGTTTGGGACTCTCTGGGTTTCTTGGACTTGGGTGATTATTTCCTTCCCCATTTTAGGGAAGTTTTCCACTATTATCTCCTCAAGTATTTTCTCATGGTCTTTCTTTTTGTCTTCTTCTTCTGGGACCCCTATGATTCGAATGTTGTAGCGTTTAATATTGTCCTGGAGGTCTCTGAGATTGACCTCATTTCTTTTAATTCGTTTTTCTTTTATCCTCTCTGATTCATTTATTTCTACCATTCTATCTTCTAATTCACTAATCCTATCTTCTGTCTCTGTTATTCTACTATTTGTTGCCTCCAGAGTGTTTTTTATTTCATTTATTGCATTATTCATTTTATATTGACTCTCTTTTATTTCTTCTAGGTCCTTGTTAAACCTTTCTTGCATCTTCTCAATCTTTGTCTCCAAGCTATTTATCTGTGATTCCATTTTGATTTCAAGATTTTGGATCAATTTCTCTATCATTATTCGGAATTCTTTATCCGGTAGATTCCCTATCTCTTCCTCTTTTGTTTGGTTTGGTGGGCTTTTATCCTGTTCCTTTTTCTGCTGGCTATTCCTGTCTCTTCATCTTGTTTAAATTGCTGAGTTTGGGGTGTCCTTTCTGTATTCTGGCAGTTTGTGGAGTTCTCTTTATTGTGGCATTTCCTCGCTGTGTGTGGGTTTGTACAGGTGGCTTGTCAAGGTTTCCTGATTAGGGAAGCTTGTGTCAGTGTTCTGGTGGGTGGAGCTGTATTTCTTCTCTCTCCTTTCGAAGAGTTGGGTTGCTTTTCTGGGTGCCTGATATCCTCTGCGTTCATTCAGAAGTTGTTTTGTGGAATTTACTCGACGTTTAAATGCTCTTTTGATGAATTTATGGGGGAGAAAGTGTTCTCCCCGTCCTACTCCTCAGCCATCTTGGCTCCTCCCCAACACATCTTCTTTATTGATTCAACTGTGACTGCATATTTAGGCTACTTGGATGTTTTGGTTATTGTCAACAGTGTTGCAATGAACATTGGGGTGCATGTATCATTTTAAATCATGTTTTATTATGGACATATGCCCAGGAGTGGAATTGGTGGATGGTATGGTTTTGAATGGTTTTGGTCACTGTCTCCTGTACAGTGTTACAAATCCCTGTAGATAGTTCTTTAGGTACTCAGTCTACCAGACCTAATCCCTTGAATTTATTCATCACCCTCAATGTATAATCATGATGAATTTGATATAGGTCATAACTGAATGGCCTAGTGGTTTTCCCTACTTTCTTCAACATAAGCCTATATTTTGCAATAAGGGGTTCATGATCTGAATCGCAGTCAGCTCCAAGTCTTGTTTTTACTGACTGTATAGAGCTTTTCCATTTTTGGCTACAAAAAATATAATCAATGTGATTTTAGCATTGACCATCTGGTGATGCCCATGTGTAGAATCGCCTTTTGTGTTGTTGGAAAAAGGGTGTTTTCTATTACCAATGTATTCTTTTGACAAAACTCTGTTAGCCTTTGTCCTGCTTCATTTTGTACTACAAGGTCAAACTTGTTTGTTATCCTGAGTACTCTTGAGTTCCTACTTTTACATTCCTATTCCCTATGGGAAAAAGGTCATTTTTTGGTGTTAGTTCTAGAAGGTCTTCATAGAACCCGTGAACTTCAGCTTCTTCAGCATCAGTCGTTGGCACACAGATTTGGATTACAATGAAGTTGAATGGTTTGCCTTGGAAATGAACTGAGATCATTCTGTAGTGTTTGAGATTGCACACAAGTATTGCATTTCAGAATCCTTTGTTCACTAAGAGGGTTACTCCATTTCTTCTTAGGGATTCTTACCCACAGTAGTAGATATAATGATCATCTGAATTAATTTGCCCAGTCTCCTCCATTTTACTTCACTGATTCCTAAGATATTGATGTTTAATCTTGCCATCTCCTACCTTAACACATCCAATTTACCTAGATTTCTGGAACTAACATTCCAAGTTCCTATGCAATATTGTTCTTTACAGCATCGGACTTTTTGTTCAACACCAGATATATTCACAGCTGAGCATCATTCTCGTTTTGGCACAGCCAATTGATTATTACTAGAGCTATTAGTAATTGCTCTCTGCTCTTACTGAGGAGCATATTGGACACCTTCAAATATGGAAGGATCATCTTCCAGTGAAGAGATCAAATTATCAACATTTGGTGGATCATAGAGAAAGTAATGGAGTTCCAGAAAAGCATCTACTTCTGCTTCATGGCCTTCACTAAAGACTGTGTGGACCAAAACAAACTGTGGAAGAATCCAAAAACATAGGATAATCAGGTCACCTTATCTGCCTCCTGAGAAACCTGTATGCGGGTCAAGAAGCAACAGTTAGAACTGGACATGGAACACCTGACTGCTTCAAAATTGGGAAAGGAATATGACAAAGCTGAATATTGTCACCCTGCTTATTTAACTTATATGCAGAGTACATCATGTGGAATGCCAGGTTGTATGAATTACAAGCTGGAATCAACACTTTTGGGGAAAAAACCCAACAAACTCAGATATACAAATGACACCATTCTAATGGCAGAAAGTGAAGAGGAACTAGAGTATCTTTTTCATTTTTTAAATTTATTTATTTTAATTAAAAGGAAAATTATAACATTGTGATGTTTTTTGCCATATATCAACTTGAATTGGCCATAGGTATACATGTGTTTCCCACCGTCTTTAATCCCCTCCTACCTTCCCCTCACCCACACTATCCCTCTAGGTTGTCCCAGAGCACTGGCATTGGGTGCCCTGCTTCATGGATCAAACTCACACTGGCCATCTATGTTACGTATGGTAAATGTATATATTTAAATGCTGTTCTCTCAAATCATCCCACCCTTGCCTTCTCCCACTGAGCCCAAAAGTCTGTTGTTTATGTCTGTGTCTCCTTTGCTGTCCTCCATATAAGATCATCCATACTATCTTTCTAAATTCCATATATATATGCCTTAATATACAGTATTTGTCTTTCTCTTTTTGACTTACTTCACTCTGTATAACAGACTTCAGGTTCATCCACCTCATTAGAACTGACTCAGATGCATTCCTTTTTATAGCTCAGTAATACTCTATTGTGTATATGTACCACAACTTCCTTATCCATTCATCTGCTGATGGACAACTGGGTTGCTTCCATGTCCTCAGTTTAGTTCAGTTGCACAGTTGTGTCTGACTCTTGATAGCCCCATGGACTGCAGCATGCCAGGCTTCCCTGCCTATCACCAACTCCTGCAGATTGCTCAAATTCATGTCCATTGAATTGATGATGCCATCCAACCATCTCATCCTCTGTCATCCCCTTCTCCTCCTGCCTTTAATCTTTCCTGGCATCAGGGTCTTTTCTAAGGAGTCAGTTCTTATTAGGTTCCATGTCTTAGCTATTTTAAATAGTGATACAATGAACATTGGGGTATATGTGTCTTAAATATCCTCTTGACGAGGGTGAAAAATGAAAATGATAAAGCTGGCTTGAAACTCAACCTTTAAAAACCTAAGATCATTGCATCAAGTCTCATCACTTCAAGGCAAATAGAAGGAGAAAAAGTGGAAGCAGTGACAGATTTTCTTTTCTTGGGCTCTAAAACCACTGCATACAGTAAATCCACCCATGAAATTAAAAGATGCTTGCTCCTTGCTAGGAAAGCTATGAACAACACAGACAGTGTATTAAAAAGGAGAGACATTGCCAACAAATATCTGTATAGTCAAAGCTATGGTTTTTCCTGTAGCCATGTTTGGATGTAAGATTTGGACCATGAAGAAGGCTGAACACTTAAGAATTCTTGCTTTCACATTGTGATACTGGAGAAGACTCTTGTTAGTCCCTTGGACTATGAAGGATCAAACCAGTTAACCCTAAAGGAAATCCACTCTGGATATTCACTGAAAGGGCTGATGCTGAAGTTGAAGCTCTGATACTTTGGCCACCTGAGGCGAAGAGCTGACTCATTGGAAAAGGCCCTGAGGCTGGGAAAGATTGAAGGCAAAAGGAGAAGGGAGAGGCAGAGGATGAAATGGTTAGATAACAGTACCAGCTCAATGGACATGAATTTGAGCAAACTCTGGGAGATAGTTGGGGACTGAGGAACCTGGCATACTACAGTCCATGGGATCACAAATAGTGTGAAACAACTTAGTGATTGAACAGCAACAAATGGTAGTTCTATTTTTGCTTTCTTAAGGAACCCCTATACAGTTCTCCATAATGGTTGCACCAATTTACATTCCCACCAACAATGTAGGAGGCTTCCCTTTTCTCCACACCCTCTTTAGCACTTACTATTTATAGACTTTTTGAAGATGTCCATTCTGACTGGTATGAGATGATACTATATTAGTTTTAATTTGCATTTCTCTAATAATTACAAATGTTCAGCATCTTTTCATGTGTTTTTTGGCCATCTGTATGTCTTGCTTGAAGAAATGATTACTTAGGTCCTTGACCATTTTTGGATTGGGTTGCTTGTTTGTTCAATATTGTGTTTCATGAATTGTTTGAACATTTTGGTAATTAATCCCTTGCCAGTCACATCAGTTGCAAATATTTTCTCCCATTCTGTGAGTTGCCTTTTCATTCTGTTTTAGTTTCCTTTGTTGTGCAAAAGTTTTTCAATTTCACTAAGTCTCATTTTTTTATTTTTGTTTTTATTTTTATTACTCTGAGAGGCAGTCATGACAAACAGATGGGGAAACAGTGGAAATAGTGACAGATTTTATTTTGGGGGGCTCCAAAATCACTGCAGATGGTGACTGCAGCCATTAGATTAAAATACACTTACTCCTTGGAAGAAAATTTATGACCAAACTAGACAGCATATTAAAAAGCAGAGACATTACTTTGCCAACAAAGGTCCATCTAGTCAAGGCTATGATTTTACTAGTAGTCATGTATGGATGTAAGAGTTGGACTATAAAGAAAGCTGAGCGCTGAGGAATTGATGCTTTTGAACTGTGGTGTTGGAGAAGACTCTTGAGAGTCCCTTGGACTGCAAGGATATCCAACCAATCCATCCCAAAGGAGATCAGTCCTGAATATTCATTGGAAGGACTGATGTTGAAGCTGAAACTCCAATACTTTGGCCACCTGATGCAAAGAGATGACTCATTTGGAAAGAACCTGATGCTGGGAGGGATTGAGGGCAGAAGGAGAAGGGGATGACAGAGGATGAGATTGTTGGATGGCATCAGCGACTCAATGGACATGAGTTTGAGTAAACTCTGTGAGTTGGTGATGAACAAGGAGGCCTGATGTGCTGCAGTCCATGGGTCCCAAAGAGTCAGACATGACTGAGTGACTGAATCGAGCTGAACTGATTGTGGATTCAGCTTGATAATGTTTTATTGAATGCTATTGCCTCTATGTCATCAGTGATGTTGGCCTGTAATTTTCTTTTTTGAGCTATCTTTGTCTGATTTTGGTGTCAGAGTGATGGTGGCTTCATAGAATAAACTGGGGAAGATTCATTCCTATGTAATTTTTTGAAAGGTTTCAGAAGAATATAATTTGACTCTTTACATGTCTGATAGAATTCACCAGTGAAGCCATCTGGTCCTGGATTTTTGTTTGTTGGAATTTTAAAGTTACAATAATCAAAACAGTATAGTTCTGGCAAAAAAAAAAAAAAATCTCAGAAATATAAATCAATGGAATAGTATAGAAAGCTTATAAATATACTCACATACCTATGATCAATTAATCTATGACAAGGATTGACAAAAATATACAGAGGAGAAAAGACAATCTCTTCAACAAAGACATACTGTAAAACTGGACAGCTGTAAGTAAAGGAATGGAATTAGAACGTTATCTTACACCATTCACAAAAAGAAACTCTAAATGGATCAAAGACAAAAACTTAAGGCTGACTAGTATAAATTTGTTAGAGGATAACATAGGCAGAACACTCTTTGACATAAATTGTAATAACATATTTTATGGTCCAGCTCTTAGAACAACAACAAAAAAATAAATAAATAAAAGCAAAAATAAGTAAATGGGACCTTATTAAACTTAAAAGTTTTTGAACAGCAAAAGAAATCATAAAAAAAAAAAAAACAAAGAAAGAAAAAATGAAGCAACCAACAAGGAATTAATCTCCAAAATATACAAGCAGCTCAAGTAGCTCAAAACAAACAAAAATCCAATAAAAATGGATAAAAGATCTAAATAGACATTTCTCAAAAGAAGACATACAGATGACCAACGGGCACCTGAAAAAAGGGAACACTCCAACACTATTGGTGGGAATATAAATTAATGCAATCATTCTGGAGAACATAATGGAGGTTGCTTAAAAACGTAATATATTATCCAGCAATATTATTATTATTATATAACATTATATTAGTATAATATATTATATTATCCAGAAATCCCACTTTTTGGCATACATACAGAGAAAAACCATAATTCAAAAGGATAGATATATCCCAATATTTATTATAGCATTATTTTTTAATGCAATAGCTAAGACATGAAAGCAATCTAAATGTCTATTAACCAAGGAATGGATAAAGAAAACGTGATACATATATTAAAATGGAATATTACTGAGCCACAAAATATAATGAAATAATGAAATTATGCCATTTGCAGCAATATCAATGGACCTAGAGATTATTTTATTAAATGAAGTTGGTCAGAGGAAGACAAATATCACATAATATCACTCACATGTAGAATATAATTTTTTAATAAAGATAGAAGCAAACTTATTTACAATATGGAAACAGACCTACAGATATCTAAAACAATCTTATGGTTACCAAAGGGCAAATGTTGGTGGGGGAGGGATAAGTCCGGAGCTAAGGATGAATATATCCACATTACCATTTATAAGATAGAGAACCAACAAAGATATGTGCTGTATAGCACAGAGAACTCTACTCAGTATTCTGTGATAAGCTGTATGAGAAAGAAATCTAAAAAGAAATGAATATACATGTGTATATATAACTGAATTACTTTGCTGTACACCAGAAACAAACACAGTATTGTAAATCAACTATACTCCAATAAAATTAAAACATTAAAAGTGTTATCTGCACTCCTATGTTAAGTGAAGTATTTTTATTTCATTTTTACAATAGCCAAGTAAACGTGAGATGAGTGCAATTGTGTGGTAGTTTGAGCATTTTTTGGCATTGCCTTTCTTTGAGATTGGAATGAAAACTGACCGTTTCCAGTCTTGTGGCCACTGCTGAGTTTTCCAGATTTGCTGGCATATTGAGTGCAGCACTTTCACAGCATCAAATTCCATGATTTGAAATAGCTCAACTGGAATTCCATCACCTCCACTAGCTTTGTTTGTAGTGAAGCTTTCTAAGGTCCACTTGACTTCACATTCCAGAATGTCTGGCTCTAGGTGAGTGACCACACGTGAATTTCCAGATGTTGAAACTGGTTTTAGAAAAGGCAAAGGAACCAGAGATCAAATTGCCAGCATCCACTGGAACAAGGAAAAAGCAAGAGAGTTCCAGGAAAACATCTATTTCTGCTTTATTGACTATGCCAAAGCCTTTGACTGTGTGGATCACAATAAACTGTGGAAAATTCTGAAAAAGATGGGAATACCAGACCATCTGATCTGCCTCTTGAGAAATCTGTATGCAGGTCAGGAAGCAACAGTCAGAACTGGACATGGAACAACAGATTGGTTCCAAATAGAAAAAGGAGTATATTAAGTCAGTATATTTTCACCGTGCTTATTTAACTTATATGCAGAGTACATCATGAGAAATGCTGGGCTAGATGAAGCACAATGTGGAATCAAGATTGCCTGGAAAAATATCAATAACCTCAGATATGCAGATGATACCACCCTTATGGCAGAAAGTGAAGAGGAACTAAAAAGCCTCTTGATGAAAGTGAAAGTGGAGAGTGAAAAAATTGGCTTAAAGCTCAACATTCAGGAAATGAAGATCATGGCATCCAGTCCCATCACTTCATGGGAAATACATGGGGAAACACTGGAAACAGTGTCAGATTTTATTTTTCTGGGCTCCAAAATCACTGCAGATGGTGACTGCAGCCATGAAATTATTATTTTTTTAATGTATTTTAATTTTTAAACTTTACACAATTGTATTAGTTTCGCCAAACATCAAAATGAATTAAAGGAAAGTTATGTCCAACATAGATAACATATTCAAAAGCGGAGACATTACTTTGCCAAAAAAGGTCAATCTAGTCAAGGCTATGTTTTTTCCTGTGGTCATGTATGGATGTGAGAGTTGGACTGTGAAGAAGCTGAGCACCAAAGAATTGATGCTTTTGAACTGTGGTGTTGGAGAAGACTCTTGAGAGTCCCTTGGACTGCAAGGATATCCAACCAGTCCATTCTGAAGGATATCAGCCCTGGGATTTCTTTTGAAGGAATGATGCTAAAGCTGAAACTCCAGTATTTTGGCCACCTGATGCGTAGAGTTGACTCACTGGAAAAGACTGATGCTTGGAGGGATTGGGGGCAGGAGGAGAAGGGGACAACAGAGGATGAGATGGCTGGATGGCATCACTGATTCGATGGACATGAGTCTGAGTGAACTCCGGGAGTTGGTGATGGATAGGGAGGCCTGGGGTGCTGTGATTCATGGGGTCACAAAGAGTCAGACACGACTGAGCGACTGAACTGAGCTGAACTGAACTGAAGATCATGGCATCTGGTCCCATCACTTCATGGCAAATAGATAGGGAAACAGTGGAAACAGTGTCAGACTTTATTTTGAAGGGTTCCAAAATCACTGAAGATGGTGATTGCAACCATGAAATTAAGACTCTTACTCCTTGGAAGGAAAGCTATGACCAACCTAGATAGCATATTCAAAAGCAGAAACATTACTTTGCCAACAAAGTTCCATCTAGTCAAAGCTATGGTTTTTCCAGTGATCATGTTTGGATGTGAAAGTTGGACTGTGAAGAAAGCTGAGCGCTGATGGATTGATGCTTTTGAACTGTGGTGTTGGAGAAGACTCTTGAGAGTCTCTTAGACTGCAAGGAGAGCCAACCAATCCATTCTAAAGGAGATCAGTCCTGGGTGTTCTTTGGAAGGACTGATGATAAAGCTGAAGCTGCAATACTTTGGCCACCTCATGAGAAGAGTTGACTCATTGGAAAAGACTCTGATGCTGGGAGGGATTGGGGGCAGGAGAAGAAGGGGATGACAGAGAGTGAGATGGCTGGATGGCATCACCGATTCGATGGACAAGAGTTTGGGTGAACTCTGGGAGTTGGTGATGGACAGGGAGGCCTGGCGTGGTGCAATTCAAGGGGTCGCAGTCAGACATGACTGAGTGACTGAACTTAAGTATATGTGAAAGCTAAGTCAAAGTGAAAGTGAAGTAGCTCAGTCGTGTCTAACTCTTTGCGACCCCATAGACTGTAGCCTACCAGGCTCCTGCGTCCATGGGATTTTCCTGACGAGAATACTGGAGTGGATTACCATTTCCTTCTCCTGGAGATCTTCCCATCCCAGGGATTGAACCCAAATCTCCTGCTTTGTAGACAGACACTTTACCGTCTGAGCCACCAGGGAAGTCTCAAGTATATGGAAGCAAACTAAATGTCTATCTACAAATAAATGGACAGAGAAAATGTGATATAAAATGGTATATAAATCATCCATGATTAAAAAAGTAATCCTGTCATTTGTGACCAGATGGATGAAACTTGAGGGCATTAAAATAAGTGAAATAAGTCAGACAGAGAATCATTATATGGTGTAACTTATTTGTGATAAATAAAAGAAGTTGAAATAATAGAGACAGATAGTAAAATGATGGTTTTGAAAAGAGCTGCAGGGTGTAGGAAACATGGTGATGTTAGACAGTACAAACTTCCAGTTATAAGATGAATACGTTCTGGGAATCGAATAGTGCAGTAACTGTAGTTAGCAGTACCATGTTATATACTTAAAAGCTCCTAACATAGTAGACCTATAATGTTCTCAGCACAAAAAAGAAAAAGCAGTTATATGATGTGATGGAGTTAACTAACATGTCATGATCATTTTGTAATACATATGTGCAACAAACCATCACATTGTACACCTTAAACTTACACAATGTTATATGTCAACTCTTTCAGTGAGAGTGGGTACTAAAAAGAAATAAAAATGAGGATACAAAAGAAGAGAAAATTATAGGAGCTATACTTTAAGCAGAGAAGACAACCCAGCATCCATTGTTGTGAGTTGACTTGTGTTTCCTATAAAGAAAGCCCTACCATTTGGTACTTCTGAACTTGATCTTATTTGGAAATTATGTCTTTACAGATATAATCAAGATGAGGTTTCTCTAGATTAGGGTGGACCCTAATACAATAACTTGAGTCCTTATGAGTAAAGAGAAATTTGGACATGTAAGCACCCAGAGAGGAAGAGTGTGCCATGTGTTGATGGGGGCTGAGTTGGTGCCAAGGGCCAGGTCAGTTGGTGAGGAAGAAACCACAAGCAGGGGTATAATGAACAGAAGTGATGGGGACATTCAGGGTACCAAGAATGTATGTGGAGAATTTTGGTGAGAAATAAAGCTGAAAATGGGCAGTAAAATGCAATTTCTCAGTACCCAGTTTACATTTGATTTCTCAAATAAATACTGTTTCCACTTGTTTCAAACTAAGAAAATGTCATCTGGCTGTGAGAACTGCAGAGGGCAGTATAACACTTGCTACTGGAGATCAGAACCTAAAGTGCAAATTCTTTTATTCTAAGTAAGAACACTTCATATATATTAATGGGGCCGTGGTACATATCACAAAAGCAATTAATATTTTTCTGAAATCGTTAGCAAAACCTCACCCTCAATGAATACTAAATCCAGTCACATTCACTGAAAAATACAATTAAAATATTTCTTAATACTTTTGGTCATTAATCTGAGTATTTTCTGAAACTACAGAGAAATTGTACATAAGGATATGGCTATAGATATTTTAGTTATTAATAATATGGCCAATGAGGTAAATAAATAAAGATAAAATTTTAGTTGTAGTTCTGAATTATTTTGTCCACTAATTGCAATATGAAACACTTAGCATTCCCTGTAAATTATTAGAAGAATATGTGTCACTAGGAAAGAAAGATTGTTAAGAAGAATGGTATTCTTATTGTTGCAAGTTGCAATGTTTGCTTTAGTAATTCAGGTTTAGTAATGAAAATATTGTCCTTGCTAGCACTTTTAAAAAATATTAATGATAGGATATTAATGTTATAATTAATTAATATTAATGATTGGTTCAGGATGGAGTGGATATAGTTCAGTTAAATTCTTCTCCCTCCAACAATCTCCTTTATTCTGGGAAAGAGTCCAATTCTGAAAATCTCATGTGTTCTAGGGTGTAAAATCTTTCATTTGAGGAGCATCAAAGCAGTCTTAACAGGATCTTAAAACAGGACAGGAGCCTGGGAGGGATATTTTGAAATGTTGACAAGGAAACAAATAAAATATACTTCAATTTTAAACAAATGCAAAACATTGTGAAACAGTCTTAGAGATTATTCCCAATGTGCAATTTGAAAAACATTACCTTGTGTTCACATAGAAGGGGTCATACTTGCCCATAACCTTCAAATAATAAGTATTCAAAATGTCCTTTTCATGAAGATTCTCATTCATAAATTTAGACAAACAACATTTGAATATGTTAAGGAAATGGAAAAACAAAACAGGATTCACATTTCTAAAGAAGCGTATTTGAAACATGAATGTGTAGCTAATAGTTGAGAGTTTACTTTATTCAGAGTAAAAATTAAAGAGAAACATAAAAGCTTTTCTACTACCCTAGTTTTCCACTTGTATTGTTCATCTCATCATGTCTGTAGGATTGTTTTACAAACTAAATAATATGCATTGGTCAAAACTCTTCCTAGTTCATTAGTCATAATATCTCATTGGTCCAGAACTAATATAGCTAGTTATGAAGTGTCTTGTTTCTCCTATCAGTGACTATGTTACTAGATTTTTCCCCTTAGGGATTAGAACATAATTTAGCTATGTTGATTTTAGCCAGATTCTCATAATTGCAGAGTTCTACAATAAATCTCTTCTTTTGAAAGTTTCTGTGGTTATAAATTCATTTATATAAGTGAACTACTGAAAGAATGAAATATAATTCTTAAAAATAAAAGGCAGAACATGTAATACAAAAAGAACAATGAGTAAATAACAATGAATTCTAAAATAAATCTTAATTTAGAAATGCTGGACATAATAGTGTGGCTGGCTTATTGTTATCAGTTATTACTGCTTTAATAATATACATTTTTATAAAAAATTCACTCTCTTCCTCTTACATAATTTATTCATTTCATAACTGAATTTTACATTATGTCAGTCTTCAAGAATCAACAGAAGAAGGAAACAATACATTTCATCATTTTTAAATATATGGCCAATTAAATTACACATATATAGGATTTAGACAGCACAATGAAAAATTCTTTCAACTAGATTTTCAAAAGAACACAAAATATTCTCCAAAAGGATGATTCTTGCAAGAGTGTTTCATAAGAAATGAGAAAGTTTCCATGAGCAGACTGAAATTAGATAATTTCAAAATATGCCCCCATGTAGTTAAATGTTTTGACATATTGAGTGGAATTAAGATTGATCACAAAAATATTGGCTGAACACACACTAAGTATAAAACAGTCATTTAAAAGAGGTTAGACTTTAACTTACTGATACTGATGAACAGTTTCAAAAATTCTTATGTGTTCATAGTACAGAAAATACAGCCTGTTGTCTGTATAAAGTTATTAAGGTAAATATTAAAAAGAAAGAATGCTAGGATGCAATTGTGGTTAACACTGTAGAAGACTGAATTATCTTTTTACCTAATTTTATAATATCCATGATATTGTGAAAAATATTCCAAAGAAAAATCTATTCTGCATTATGTGCAATTTGATTTGACCCATATATTTTCTTTGTCTGAAAAGAAAATGGTAATAGATGGATCATTGAAAGTATTAGTGATTATTTATGAATTTATTATGTATCAAGATGTGTACAAAGTGTTATAAACATATTATCTAAATTAATTCCTCCATCAATCCTATGAAGTGAAAATTTCAGTATTGTAATAATATAAATTTGTTATTAATAACAAGGAAATTAAAGCATAGAGAGAGAGAATAAGAAGCAAATATCTGTTTAGTAAGAAACAGCAAGGAAGAAAGAAACCCAGGTCTGTCTGATATAAAAATTCTATTTCTTTGGAATAAGCTATATCACATTTTCACCAGTTCTTTATAGAAGATATTAATTTCAAAAATTTAGTTTTGCTTTTTGATGAAAATTGACATGATGTTTTTAAGGAATCCCTAAAAGGACTTATTGGTTCCTAACATGAGAGTGAGTGAGTGAGTGAAGTCACTCAGTCGTGTCTGACTCTTTGCGACCCCATGGACTGTAGTCTATCAGGCTCCTCTGTCCACGGGATTTTCCAGGCAACAGTACTGGAGTGGGTTGACATTTCCTTCTCCAGGGTATCTTCCCGACCCAGGGATCAAACCCAGATCTCCCTCATTGTAGACAGACGCTTTACCGTCTAAGCCACAGGGGAAGTCCTTAAGAGTAGAAGGAAAATATTTTTTAGGTGGGACATCAGAAAAATGGCAGACTAGGAAACCCCAGGCCTTTATTACATGAAAACATTTTTTTTTTAAAAGCTAGAAACTAGCTAAAATAATTTAATAGGAGATCTGGAAAATAGTCAAAGTCTAGAATACTCAAGTGAATGTCTAATTAAGAAATAGCCAGTTTTTAAGAAATCTCCACACTGTTCTCCATAGTGGCTGTACTAATTTGCATTCCTACCAACAGTGTAAGAGGGTTCCCTTTTCTCCACAACCTCTCCAGCACTTGCTGTTTGTAGACTTTTGGATCGCAGCCATTCTGACTCGCGTGAAATGGTACCTCATAGTGGTTTTGATTTGCATTTCTCTGATAATGAGTGATGTTGAGCATCTTTTCATGTGTTTGTTAACTGTCTGTATGTCTTCTTTGGAGAAATGTTTATTTAGTTCTTTGGCCCATTTTTTGATTGGGTCATTTATTTTTCTGGAATTGAGCTGTAGGAGTTGCTTGTATATTTTTGAGATTAGTTGTTTGTCAGTTGCTTCATTTGCTATTATTTTCTCCCATTCTGAAGGCTGTCTTTTCACCTTGCTTATAGTTTGCTTTGTTGTGTAGAAACTTTTAATTTTAATTAGGTCCCATTTGTTTATTTTTGCTTTTATTTCCAATATTCTGGGAGGTGGGTCATAGAAGATCCTGCTGTGATGTATGTCGGAGGGTGTTTTCCCTATGTCATCCTCTAGGAGTTTTACAGTTTTTGGTCTTACATTTAGATCTTTAATCCATTTTGGGTTTATTTTTGTGTATAGTGTTAGAAAGTGCTCTAGTTTCATTCTTTTACAAGTGGTTGACCAGTTTTCCCAGCACCACTTGTTAAGGAGATTGTCTTTAATCCATTGTGTATTCTTGCCTCCTATGTCAAAGATAAGGTGTCCATATGTGCGTGGATTTATCGTTGGGCTTACTGGGATGACCCAGAGGGATGGTATGGGGAGGGAGGTGGGAGGAGGGTTCAGGATGGGGAACACACATATACCCGTGGCAGATTCATTTTGATATATGGAAAAACAATACAATATTGTAAAGTTAAATAAAATAAAATTAAAAACAACAACAACAAAAAACAAACAAAAAGAAATAGCCACATTCAAAACTGTAGGGAACTTTGGGGAAATTTAATTTACCTTTGCATAATGCTTTAAAATAAAGAAATTTATTTACTATAAATAAAGCTGAGTGCTGAAGAATTGATGCTTTTGAACTGTGGTGTTGGAGAAGACTCTTGAGAGTCCCTTGGACTGCAAGGAGATCCAACCAGTCCATCCTAAAGGAAATTAGTCCTAAAAATTCATTGGAAGTACTGATGCTGAAACTGAAATTCCAATACTTTTGACACCTGATAAGAAGAACTGACTCATTTGAAAAGATCTTAATGCTGGGAAAGATTGAAGGCAGGAAGAGAAGGGGACAACAGAGGATGAGATGGTTGGATGGCATCACGGACTCAATGGACATGAGTTTGAGAAAACTCGGGGAGTTGGTGATGGACAGGGAGGCCAGGCTTGCTGCAGTCTATTGGGTTACAAAGAGTCAGACACAACTGAGCAACTGAACTGAACTGAAATGAATGCTTCACTGATGCAGTGTGGCCTTGGTCTGGAGAAGGCATCAAGCCAGTTCCAAATTCACTCCCTAAAACATTAGGTATAAGAGAATACCTTAATTTTCAAAGTTCTACTTGATTTGGGGTACACTTGGAAACAGCCATTGTATTGAATGAAGAAGGGATCAGGAGATGAAAGTGAGATAACTTAGATTTCAGATTGTAAAAAGTGGGGGAAAACAGTGGGCACTGCTAATAATATCATCAGCGTTGTGAAGACTTATATATGACTGTGCCAAGAGAATATTAACAGAGATGAACAATTGAACATCGAGGTAGCAAGGAAAAACTAGCGTGAAACTCTTTGGGAAATTAAGAAAAACAAAAAAAAGTCATGTAATTAATTTTGTATTGAAGTATACTTGCTTTACAGAATTTTGTTGTTTTCTGTTAAACCTCAACATGAATAAGCCTCAGGTATACATATATCCAGAGAAGGCAATGGCACCCCACTCCAGTACTCTTGCCTGGAAAATCCCATGGGCAGAGGAGCCTGGTAGGCTGCAGTCCATGGGGTCACTAAGAGTTGGTCACGACTGAGCGACTTCACCTTCACTTTTCTCTTTCATGCATTGGAGAAGGAAATGGAAACCCACTCCAGTGTTCTTGCCTGGAGAATCCCAGGGACGGTGGAGCTTGGTGGGCTGCCGTCTATGGGATCGCACATAGTCGGACACGACTGAAGAGACTTAGCAGCAGCAGCAGCAGCATACATATATCCAGTGGATGTTGGCAATTTGATTTCTGGTTCCTCTGCCTTTTCTAAAACCAGCTTGAACATCTGGAAGTTCATGGTTCACATATTGCTGAAGCCTGGCTTGGAGAATTTTGAGTATTACTTTACTAGCGTGTGAGATGAGTGCAACTGTGAGGTAGTTTGAGCATTCTTTGGCATCGCCTTTCTTTGGGATTGGAATGAAAACTGACCTTTTCCAGTCCTGTGGGCACTGCTGAGTTTTCCAAATTTTCTGGCATATTGAGTGCAGCACTTTCACAGCATCATCTTTCCGGATTTGAAAGAGCTCATCTGGAATTCCATCACCTCCACTAGCTTTGTTCGTAGTGATGCATTCTAAGGCCCACTTGACTTCACATTCCAGGATGTCTGGCTCTAGGTGAGTGATCACACCATCGTGATTTATCTTTGTCATGTAGATCTTTTTTGTACAGTTCTTGTGTGTATTCTTGCCCCCTCTTCTTAATATCTTCTGCTTCTGTTAGGTCCATACCATTTCTGTCCATTATCGAGCCCATCTTTGCGTGAAATGTTCCCTTGGTATCTCTAATCTTCTTGAAGAGATCTCTAGTCTTTCCCATTCTGTTGTTTTCATCTATTTCTTTGCATTGACTGCTGAGGAAAGTTTTCTTATCTCTCCTTGCTGTTCTTGGGAACTCTGCATTCTGATGCTTATATCTTTCTTTTCTCCTTTGCTTTTCACTCCTCTTCTTTTCACAGCTCTTTGTAAGGTCTCCCCAGACAGCCATTTTGCTTTTTTGCATTTCTTTTCCATGGGGACGGTCTTGATCCCTGTCTCCTGTACAATGTCACGAACCTCAGTACGTAGTTCATTAGGTACTCTATCTATTGGATCTAGGCCCTTAAATCCATTTCTCACTTCCACTGTATAATCATAAGGGATTTGATTTAGGTCATATCTGAATGGTCTAGTGGTTTTCCATACTTTCTCCAATTTAAGTCTGAATTTGGTAATAAGGGGTTCATGATCTGAACCACAGTCAGCTCCTGGTCTTGTTTGTGTTGACTGTATAGAGCTTTTCCATCTTTGGCTGCAAATAATATAGTCAATCTGATTTTGGTGTTGACCATCTGGTGATGTCCATGTGTAGAGTCTTCTCTTGTGTTGTTGGAAGGGGGTGTTTGCTATGACTAGTGTATTTTCTTGGCAAAACTCTATTAGTCTTTACTCTGCTTCATTCCATATTCCAAGGCCAAATTTGCCTGTTATTCCAGGTGTTTCATGACTTCCTACTTTTGCATTCCAGTCCCCTATAATGAAAAGGACATCTTTTTTGGCTGTTAGTTTTAAAATGCTAGTAAACTAATGCAAAAAATTCTCCAAGCCAGGCTTCAGCAATACATGAACAGTGAAATTTCAGATGTTTAAGCTGGTGTTAGAAAAGGCAGAGGAACCAGATATCAAATTGCCAACATCCACTGGATCATGGAGAAAGCAAGAGAGTTCCAGAAAAACATCTATTTCTGCTTTATTTTCTATGCCAAAGCCTTTGACTGTGTGGATCACAATAAACTGTGGAAAATTATGAAAGAGATGGGAATACCAGAGCACCTGACCTGCCTGTTGAGAAACCTATATGCAGGTCAGGAAGCAACAGTCAGAACTGGATATGGAACAACAGACTGGTTCCAAATAGGAAAAGGAGTACATCAAGGCTGTATAATGTCACCCTGCTTATTTAACTTATATGCAGTGGACATCATGGGAAACGCTGGGCTGGAAGAAGCACAAGCTGGAATCAAGATTGTTGGGAGAAATATCACTAACCTCAGATATGCAGATGACACCACCCTTATGGCAGAATGTGAAGAGGAACTAAAAAGCCTCTTGATGAAAGTGAAAGTGGAGAGTGAAAAAACTGGCTTAAAGCTCAACATTCAGAAGACGAAGATCATGGCATTCGGTCCCATCACTTCATGGGAAATAGATGGGGAAACAGTGGAAACAGTGTCAGACTTCATTTTTCTGGGCTCCAAAATCACTGCAGATGGTGACTGCAGCCATGAAATTAAAAGATGCTTACTCCTTGGAAGGAAAGCTATGACCAACCTAGATAGCATATTCAAAAGCAGAGACATTACTTTGCTCACAAAGTTCTGTCTAGTCAAGGCTATGGTTTTTCCAGAAGTCATGTATGGATGTGAGAGCTAAACAATAAGGAAAACTGATTGCTGAAGAACTGATGTTTTTGAACTGTGGAGTTGGAGAAGACTCTTGAGAATCCCTTGGACTGCAAGGATATCCAACCAGTCCATCCTAAAGGAAATCAGTCCTGGGTGTTCTTTTGAAGGACTGATGCTAAAGCTGAAACTCCAATACTTTGGCCACCTGATGAGAATAACTGAGTCATTGGAAAAGACACTGATGCTGGGATCGATTTGGGGCAGGAGGAGAAGGGGATGACAGAGGATGAGATGGCTGGATGGCATCACTGACTCGATGGACGTGAGTCTGAGTGAACTCTGGGAGTTGGTGATGGACAGGGAGGCCTGGTGTGCTGCAGTTCATTGGTTCACAAAGAATCAGACAAGACTGAGTGACTGAACTGAACTGAACTGATGTGGAGGTAGTTTCCTTCTATGCACATTTTTTGAAGTGTTTTAATCATAAATTGGTGCTGAATTTTGTCAAAGACTTTTCCTGCATCTATTGAGATTATTATATGGCTTTTATCTTTCAATTTGTTAACATGGAGTATCACATTGATTGATTTGTTTATATTGAAGAATCCTTGCATCCCTGGAATAAACTAAACTTGATCAATATGTATGAGCTTTTTGATATGTTGCTGAATTTTGTTTGCTAAAATTTTCTTGAGGATTTTTCCATGTATGTTCATCAGTGATATTTGCCTGTAGTTTTCTTCTTTTGTGTTGTCTTTGTCTGGTTTTGGTATCAGGGTGATGCTTGCCTCATAGAATGAGTTTGAAAGTGTTCCTTCCTCTGCAATTTTTTGAAAGAGTTTTAGAAGGATAGACATTAGCTCATTAGCTGTTTTCCAAATGTTTGATAGAATTGACTTGTGAAACCATCTGGTCCTGGGCTTTGTTTTTTGGGGGATTTTTCATCACAGTTTCAATTTCAATGCTTGTAATTGGAATCAAACCTCAGTAAATTTAAGAAAATTGAAATTATATCTAGCATTTTCTCCGACAAAAATGCTATGAGACTAGATATCAATTAAAAGAAAAAAGAAAACTGTAAGAAACACAAACATGGAGATTAAGCAATTAATTTCTAAATAATCAACAGGTTACTGAAGAAATCAAAAGGGAATAAAAAATTTCTAGAAATAAATGACAATGAAAACACGACAATTCAAAATCAATGGGATGCAGCAAAAGTAGCTCTGCTGCTGCTGCTGCTGCTGCTAAGTTGCTTCAGTTGTGTCCGACTCTGTGCAACCCCAGAGATGGCAGCCCACCAGGCTCCCCCGTCCCTGGGATTCTCCAGGCAAGAACACTGGAGTGGGTTGCCATTTCCTCCTCCGATGCATGAAAGTGAAAAGTGAAAGTGAAGGCGCTCAGTTGTGTCTGACTCTTAACGACCCCATGGACTGCAGCCTACCAGGCTCCTCCGTCCATGGGATTCTCCAGGCAAGAGTACTGGAATGGGTTGCCATTGCCTTCTCCAAAAGTAGCTCTAGGAGGGAATTTTATAGCATTACAATCCTATCTCAAGAAACAACTAAAACATTGAATAGACAACCTAAATTTACACCTAAAACGACTGGAAAAGAATAAGAAAATTAGTAGAAGGAAAGAAATCATAAAGATCAGACCAGAAATAAATGAAAAAATAAATGAAAGAAAACTGGCTCTTTGAGAAGATAAACAAAATTGGCAAACATTCAGCCAGACTCATCAATAATAAAAGAGAGAAGAATCAAGTCAACAAAATTAGAAGCGAAAAAGGAGAGGCTACCACAGACAATGCAGAAATACAAAGGATTATGAGAGACTATGATGAACAAGTATATGGAAATGAAATCAATAACTTGGAAGAAATGGACAGATTTTTAGAAAAGTTCAATCTTCCAAGACTGAACCAGGAAGAAATAGAAATTATGAACAACCCAATTGTAAGCACTGAAATTGAAGCTCTGATAAAAAATTCTCCCAAAAAACAAAAGCCCAGCATCAGATGGTTTTACAGGAAAAATCGATCAAACATTTAGAGAAGTGCTAATGCCTATCCTTCTATTTATCTTTAACTTTTACAGTTTTAACTATAATCTGTCTTGGAGTGTGTTTCTTTGGGTTCATCTCCTTTGGGAATCTCTGTGCTTCCTGTTCCTGGAAATCTGTTTCTTTCTTTAGCTTTGGGAAATTTTCAGCCATAATTTCATCAAATACATTTTTGACCACTTTCTGTTTTCTCCTTCTGGGACCTTTATAATGAAAATGTTGTTATGCTTGATGTTGCCTGGGAGGTCCCTTAAACTATTCTAATTTAGTAAATATCTGTTTTTCTTTTGTTTCTTTTTTTTGATTGGGTGATATCCATAATTCTATCTTCCATAGAAGCATCACCTAATTTGCTATTAACTCCTTCTTATATGTTTTTCTTATATGTTTTTCTTTTCATTTATTTGAGTCTTTATCACTGACTGGTCCTTTTTTAAGTTTATAATTAGTTGATATTTGGCTGGATTGGATCTAGTTGCAGCATGCAGGATCTTTTGTTATATCACGCAGGTGCCCTAGTTGAGACATGCTGGCTCAGTAGTTGCAACATGTGAGTTTAGTTGTCCCATGGCATGTGGGATCTTGGTTCCCCAACCAAGGACTGAGCCTACATCCCTTACATTTGAAGGCAGAATCTTAACCACTGGGTGACCAAGGTAGTCCCCCCTGATTGGATCTTTTTATCTTATTTCTTTTTTACTTCCTTGTTAAAATTTTTACCATGTTCATGTATTCTTTTTCCTAGTTAATTAGTACTCTTATTCCTTTGAACCCTTTATCTAGTAAATTATTTATCTCCATTGCATTAGATGTTTTTTTCAAAGGATTTTTCTTTTCTTTTCTTTTTTTAAATAAACCCCATTTTGTTCAACCTTATGTCTATGAAATTATCTGTCACTGTTACCTATTCTGGTCTTGAATAAGTGTCTTTCTGTTGGAACATCCCTATGCTGTATGCATTTGTACAGTGTCTTTGGTGGGACAAATGGATTAGAAGTGAGCATGAGTCATGTCTTCCTCAGGGTGTGCTGGCAGTTATTACCTGGGTGGGAGATGGGGTTAGAGGTGGAAAGGCCAAAGTCAGAGCCAGGTAATAGTTGTCTTTCTCCTATGCTAGGTGGCTTTCACTGTTCTATCAGGGTTGAGTAATATTATGAGATGCTAAAGCAAAAGGCATCATTGAGTCTGAGTTTGTTCCAATCCTTCTAAGTGCATGCTTGCTCCCCTGTTGATTTCAGTACATTTATCTCCATGGGGAAAAACACTGAAGCAGTAGGTGCTGGCGTGGGCACCCAGTGCAAAATGTGGTACATGCTGGGACAATCTCAACATGCTACACAGAGCTCTAGACACCTCCCAATCTACCTCCCTTGGAAGCACCAGGAGTGACCACACTTGTCCCATTAAAATTCAGGGTTAGGTCCAAGCCATCTCTGTCCCTGCCAAGTGTACATTATCCTCAGCAATGGCAGCCTCTTCTCAAGGGGTAAGTTGTGCCCAGGTAAGAGGGGCTGGAGTAGTTACAGTGCTGGTCAGATTTCATGTAAAGGTGGTCATGGAAAACTGGCCCAGGCCCAGAGCCCTGGGAATTTTATATCTTCTTCCTTTGCCTTTTCCCCAGTAATGAGCAAGTAGATGTGCACATTCTTCATGAGTGGAGTTTTGGTTTCTTACATCCCACCTGCAAATCCCACTGGCCTTTAAACTAGCTAATGGTACTTTTCTCCCTGGGATTGGACCTCAGGACTGGGCTAAAGCAATATGTGTTTGAAACCTCATGCTACCAGTGATGGTCTCTGAGCCACGATAGCTTCCTCATCTTCTGTGTTCCTGCATCAGGCACAGGTTCCAATCTGATCACTTCTCCCTTCCTACCAGAATTACTGTAGATTATTTTTCTTACAGTGTTGATTGTAGAAGAGTATTACTGCCACCCATTTTGTTTTCAGTAAGAGTTGCTTCACATATAGATGTATTTTTGATGTTTTCACGGAGAGAGGTATGATAAATGTCCTTCTACTCCTACATTGTGATCTCCTCAGATTTGCACCTATTTTGTTCCCAAACCTCTCTCCAGTCTGGCAACCAACTTCTTGTTCCCTGTAAATATGTGCTGATTTTGTTTCTTTAGACTTAGATTTCACATATAAGTGAGATAATAACATGGTATTTATTTTTCTCTGTCTGACTTATTTCACTTAACATTATACCTGCTAGATCCATCCGTGTTGTGGAAAACAGCAAGGATTTTTAATGGTAGAGTAATAAATAATAATTCATTTTATATGTTCCGCATTTTTAATTCATTTATCTGTCAATGGACATTATATTTTCCATAACTTAGCTATTGTAAACAGTGTTGTAAAAAAAAAAGTTTATTGTGCTATATTTTCAAATTACTGTTTTGTGGACTTCCTTGGTGATTCAGTAGCTAAAACTCTGTGTCCCAAATGCAGGGGGCCTGGGTTTGATCCTTGGTCAGGAAACTAGATACCACATACCACAACCAAATGTTTGCATGCTAGAACTAAGATCCAGTGCAGGTAAATAAATGAATACACAAATAAATATGAAGTTAGTATTTTTATTTTCTTCAGGTAAATACCCAGAAGTTAAATTACTGGTTTCATATGGCAGTTCTATTTTTACAGTTACTTTTTTGCAAAAACTCTATATTGTTTTCTGCAATTGTTGCACCCATTTACAACACAACCGACAATACACAAGGATGCTTTTTTCCCCTCATAGTTGCCAGCACTTGTAATTTGTTATCCATTTGATGAAAACCATTCTGACAGATGTGAGGTAGTATCTCATTGTGGTTTTGATTTGCATTTTGCTAATGATTAATAACATTGAGCATATTTTTCATTTGTCTGTTGGTGATATGTATATCTTCTTTATAAAAAGCACTCTATTCAGGTCCTCTGTCCATTTTTAAATTGGATTTTTTTTGTTTAATTTGGTGTTTAGTTACATGAGTACATTGTATATTTTAGATATTAAACTTTTAGTGGATACATTATTTAAAATATCATGTCACATTTAGCAGACTGTCTTTTCATTTTATTGATAGCTTTCTTTGCTATACAAAACTTTTAAGTTTGAGATGGTCTTATTTTTTTAATTTTCACTTTGGTTTCCCTAGTGTAAGAAGACATATTTAAGAAAAAAAATTCTTGAGACTGTTGTCAGAGAGCATACTGCCTAAGTTTTCTTCTCAAAATTTATGGTTTCATGTCTTACATTTAAGACTTTAATGTATCTTAAGTTTATCTTTTTAGATGGTGTGAGAGATTAGCCCATTTGATTATTTAGTATGGAAGTACTGAGTTTTCCCAAACTTACTTAAAAATCTGTCTTCTCCCCATTGTTTATTCTTAATTCCTTTGTCATAGATTAATTGGTCATACAAGTGTGGGTTTATTTCTGGGCTCTGTATTCATACCTATTAATTCAGGATTCATTTATTAATATTTTTGACCAGTGCAAAAATATTGTAATTATTGGAGCTTTGTACTATAGTTTGGTTGTCTGAGGAGGCCTAAAAAGTAGCTGTGAAACAAAAGGAAGCGAAAAGCAAACGAGAAAAGGAAAGATATACCCATTTGAATGCAGAATTCCAAAGAATAGCAAGGAGAGATAAGAAAGCCTTCCTCAGCAATCAATGCAAACAAATAGAGGAAAACAATAGAATGGGAAATACTAGCGATCTCTTCAAGAAAATTAGAGATACCAAGTGAACATTACATGCAAAGAAGGGCTCAATAAAGGACAGAAATGGTATGGACCTAACAGAAGCAGAAGATATTAAGAAGAGATGGCAAGAATACACAGAAGAACTGTACAAAAAAGATTTTCATGACCCAGATAATCATGGTGGTGTGACCACTCACACTCACCTCGAGCCGGACATCCTGGAATGTGAAGTCAGGTGGGAAGCATCACTACAAACAAAGCTAGAGGAGGTGATGGAATTCCAGTTGAGCTATTTCAAATTCTAAAAGATGATGCTGTGATAGTGCTGCACTCAATAAATATGCCAGCATATTTGGAAAACTCAGCAGTGGCCACAGGACTGGAAAAGGTCAGTTTTCATTCCAATCCCAAAGAAAGGTAATGCCAAATAATGCTCAAACTACTGCACAATTGCACTCATCTCACATACTAGTAAAGTAACGCTCAAAATTCTCCATGCCAGGCTTCAGCAATATGTGAACCATGAACTTCCAGGTGTTCCAGCTGGTTCTAGAAGAGGCAGAGGAACCAGAGATCAAATTGCCAACATCCAATGGATCATTGAAAAAGCAAGAAAGTTCCAGGAAAATATCTATTTCTGCTTTATTGACTATGCCAAAGCCTTTGACTGTGTGGATCACAATAAACTGTGGAAAATTATGAAAGAGATGGTAATACCAGACCAGCTGAACTGCCTCTTGAGAAACCTATATGCAGGTCAGGAAGCAACAGTTAGAACTGGACATGGAACAATGAACTGGTTCCAAATAGGAAAAGGAGTACATCAGGGCTGTATATTGTCACCTGCTTATTTAACTTATATGCAGAGTACATCATGAGAAACGCTGGGCTGCAGGAAGCACAATATGGAATCAAGATTGCCAGGAGAAATATCACTAACCTCAGATATGCAGATGACACCACCCTTATGGCAGAAAGTGAAGAAGAACTAAAGAGCCTCTTGATGAAAGTGAAAGAGGAAAGTGAAAAATTTGGCTTAAAGCTCAACATTCAGAAAACTAATATAATGGCATATGGTCCTATCACTTTATGGCAAATAGATGTGGAAACAGTGGCAAAAGTGTCAGACTTTATTTTTCTCGGCTCCAAAATCACTGCAGATGTTGATTGCAGCCATGAAACTAAAAGACGCTTACTCTTTGGAAGGAAAGTTATGACCATCCTAGACAGCATATTCAAAAGCAGAGACATTACTTTGCCAACAAAGATCCATCTAGTCAAGGCTATGGTTTTTCCAGTGGTCATGTACGGATGTGAGATTTGGGCTATAAAGAAAGCTGAGTGCTGAAGCATTGATGCTTTTTAACTGTGGTGTTGGAGAAGACTCTTGAGAGTCCGTTGGGTTGCAAGGAGATCAAACGAGTAAATCCTAAAGGAAATCAGTGTCTCTTTTGCTGTCTCATACACACGGTTATTGTTACCATCTTTCTAAATTCCATATATATGGGTTAGTATACTGTATTGGTGTTTTTCTTTCTGACTTACTTCACTCTGTATAATAGGCTCCAGTTTCATTCACCTCAGTAGAACTGATTCAAATGTATTCTTTTTAATGACTGAGTAATACTAACTGTGTATACGAGACAGCAAAAGAGACACTGATATATAGAACAGTCTTTTGGACTCTGGGAAAGGGAGAGGGTGGGATGATTTGGGAGAATGGCATTGAAATGTGTATAATATCATATATGAAACGAGTCACCTGTCCAGGTTCGATGCACAATACTGGATGCTTGGGGCTGGTGCAGTGGGACGACCCAGAGGGATGGTATGGGGACGGAGGAGGGAGGAGGGAGGAGGGTTCAGGATGGGGAACACATGTATACCTGTGGCGGATTCATTTCGATATTTGGCAAAACCAATACAATATTGTAAAGTTTAAAAATAAAATAAAATTAAAAAAAATAAATAAAGGAAACCAGACCTTAATATTCACTGGAAGGACTGATGCTGAAGGTGAATCTCCAACACTTTGGCTACCTAGTGCAAAGAACCAATTAATTTGAAAAGACCCTGATGCTGGGAAAGATTGAAGTCAGGAGGAGAAGGGGATGACAGAGGATGAGATGGTTAGATGACATCACCGACTTGATGGGCATGAATTTGAACAAGTTCTGGGAGTTTGTTGTGGACAGGGAAGCCAGGCCTGCTGCAGTCCATGGGGTTGCAAAGAATCAGATAAGACTGAGCAGCTGAACTGGCTGACTGAATCTTCAAAAATATCAATATAATAAAAGGCTAAGAAGGGCTGAATAACATTCACATTATAAACTAAAGTTGAATGACAAACTGAATGAATGTGTGATCCTGCACTGCTAAAAACTACATTAATGGGACAGTTTTGGAGCAACTTGTAAAATTTGAATATAAACTGTATGCTAGATAATAGTATTATGTGTATTATCTAAGAGAAATTATTATTAAGGAACAGTGGCAAAACAATAACAACTGTTGAATATGTGTGAAGGATAGTTGGAGTTCTCTGTGCTATTCTTAAAGTTATTCTGTAAGTCTGAAATTATTTCAAATTAAAATTTTAAAATAGGTAATGATAAAGCATATACTTTCATTCCCCCACCCCCCAAAGAAAAGATGCTTATTCCTTGGAAGGAAAGTTATGAGCAACCTATACAGCATATAGAAAGCAGAGGCATTACTTTGCCAACCAAGGTCCATCTAGTCAAGGCTATGGTTTTTCCATTGGTCATGTATGGGTGTGAGAGCTGGACTATACAGAAGGCTGAGCGCTGAAGCATTGATGCTTTTGAACTGTGGTGTTGGAGAAGACTCTTGAGAGTCCCTTGGACTGTAAGGAGATCCAACCAGTCCATCCTAAAGGAAATCAGTCCTGGGTGTCCATTGGAAAGACTGAAGTTGAAGCTGAAACTCCAGTACTTTGGCCACCTGATGTGAAGAGCTGACTCATTTGAAAAGACCCTGATGCTGGGAAATATTGAAGGCAGGAGGAGAAGGGGATGGCATAGGATGAGATGGTTGGATGGCATCACTGACTCACTGGAGATGGGTTTGTGTGGACTCCAGGAGTTGGTGATGGACAGGGAGGCCTGGCCTGCTGCAGTTCATGGGGTCCCAAAGAGTCTGACACGACTGAGTGAATGAACTGAACTGAACTGAACTCAACTCTTAATCTGAGTTAGATATTCCTCCTCTGTGCTTCCTTCTAATATAACACTTATAACACTAAAATAAAAATATATTTTTCCTGCAATAGGTTTTGAGCTTCTTGGGTGAACAGACTTGTTATCTACATTGTTTTATACTTCCAAGGCAAAGGATAATAATTGTCAGTTAGTTAATGCTCAATATGTTTCTGTTGTGTAAATTTTATATGCTGAAAATTTTGGCAAGTGAAGAGGAAAATTTTAATCCAACTGTCAATGTCCTCAATAAATGTGGAGAAATATTGTGGAATGTAACAACTAAGGTTATGCTAAAAGTGATATAACCCAACTAGAATGACACTTACAAACAATCAAAACTAATGGTATAAAAATCATTACACAGAGCAATGGTTTTCAATGTTATTTGGGCATTAGATCACTTGAGATGGTTGCTTTAAAAATTTAGCTACATTGGTTTTAGTCAGTGAAATTCACTTTCAAATGGTCTGAAGTGAGACCCAGCTATCAGTTTTTATTTGAAGTTTCTGAGTAATTGAAAGAGCCATTATATTTGCTAAGTCTACTGTAACAAAGAACTACAGGCTTGGTGGCTTAAATAAAAGGAAATATTTTTGCACGGTTACAAAGCTCCAATTTCAAAGTCAAGATCACCAGCAAGTTTGGTTTGTCATAATGTCACTTTTCTAGAATAACAAAATGCCATCTCTCATTGTGCCTTCCCATGGTATTTTCTCTGTGTTTGCAAAGAATGCCTATTTATCTGTTTGAATTTCCTGGTCTTATAAGGACATCAGTCAGGTAACTACTACACAATTGCAATCATCTCACATGCTAGCAAAGTAAAGCTCAAAATTCTACAAGTTAAACTTCAAGACTACATGAACCAAGAACTTCCAGATGTTCAAGCTAGATTTAGCAAAGGCAGAGCAATCTTGATAAAGAACAATGGAACAGGAGGAATCAACCTGCCTGACTTCAGGCTCTACTACAAAGCCACAGTCATCAAAACCATATGGTTCTGGCACAAGGACAGAAATATAGATCAATGGAAAAAAATAGAAAGCCCAGAGATAAATCCACGCACCTATGGACACCTTGTCTTTGATAAAGGGGGCAAGAATATACAATGGATTAAAGACAATCTCTTTAACAAGTGGTGCTCAGAAAACTGGTCATCCACTTGTAAAAGAATGAAACTAGAACACTTTCTAACACCTTACACAAAAATAAACCCAAAATGGATTAAAGATCTAAACGTAAGAACAGAAACTATAAAACTCCTAGAGGAGAACATAGGCAAAACACTCTCCGACATACATCACAGCAGAATCCTCTATGACCCATCTCCAAGAATATTGGAAATAAAAGCAAAAATAAACAAGTGGGACCTGATTAAACTTAAAAGCTTCTGCACAACAAGGTGAAAAGACAGTCTTCAGAATGGGAGAAAATAATAGCAAATGAAGCAACTGACAAACAACTAATCTCAAAAATATACAAGCAACTGCTGCAGCTCAATTCCAGAAAAATAAACGACCCAATCAAAAAATGGGCCAAAGAACTAAACAGACATTTCTCCAAAGAAGACATACAGATGACTAACAAACACATGAAAAGATGTTCAACATCACTCATTATCAGAGAAATGCAAATCAAAACCACAATGAGGTACCATTTCACGCCAGTCAGAATGGCTGTGATCCAAAAGTCTACAAGCTAAAGTGCTGGAGAGGGTGTGGAGAAAAGGGAACCCTCCTACACTGTTGGTGGGAATGCAAACTAGTAGAGCCACTATGGAGAATAGTGTGGAGATTCCTTTAAAAAACTGGAAATAGAACTGCCTTATGACCCAGTAATCCCACTGCTGGGTATACACACCAAGGAAACAAGAATTGAAAAAGACACTTGTACCCCAATGTTCATCGCAGTAATGTTTATAATAGCCAGGAGATGGAAGCAACCTAGATGTCCATCAGCAGATGAATGGATGAGAAAGCTGTGGTACATATACACAATGGAGTATTACTCAGCCACTGAAAATAACACATTTGAATCAGTTCTAATGAGGTGGATGAAACTGGAGCCGATTACACAAAGCGAAGTAAGCCAGAAAGAAAAACACCAATACCGTAAACTAACGCATATATATGGAAGCTAGAAAGATGGCAATGATAACCCTGTATGCGAGACAGCAAAAGAGACACAGATGTATATAACAGTCTTTTGGACTCTGTGGGAGAGGGAGAGGGTGGGATGATTTGGGAGAATGGCATTGAAACATCTATAATATCATATATGAAATGAATCACCAGTCCAGGCTCAATGCAGGATACAGGATGCTTTGGGCTGGTGCACTGGGATCAGCCAGAGGGATATTATGGGGAGCTGGGAAGGGGGTTCAGTATTGGGAACACGTGTACACCCGTGGCGAATTCATGTTGATGTATGGCAAAACCAATACAATATTGTAAAGTAATTTAGCCTCCAATTAAAATAAATAAATTTATATTTAAAAAAATAAAGAAGGAAAAGGCAGAGGAACCAGAGTTCAAATTGGCAACATCCATTGGATTATTGAAAAAGCAAGAGGATTCCAGGAAATCATCTATATCTGCTTCATTGACTATGCTAAAGTCATCAACATTGTGGATCACAACAAACTGTGGATAATTCTTAAAGAGAAGGAAATACCAGACCACCTTACCTGCCTCCTGAGAAACCATGTATGCAGGTCAAGAAGCAACCATTATAACTGGATGTGGAACAACAGACTGGTTCCAAATTGAGAAAGGAGAACATCAAGACTGCAAATTATCACCCTGCTTATTTGACTTATATGCATAGTACGTCTTTAAAAATGCCAGGCTAGATGAAGTACAAGCTAGAATCAAGATTTCAGAGGAAAATATCAATATTTTTATATTGATAGATGACATTACACTTATGGCAGAAAGCAAAAGAGAACTAAAGAGTCTCTTGATACAGTAAAAAAGGAAGATGCAAAAGCTGGCTAAAAGCTAAACATTCAAAAAATGAAGATCATAACACCTGGTCCTATCACTTCATGGCAAATAGATGAGGAAAGAATGGAAACAGTGACAGACTTTATTTTCTTGGGCTCCAAAAGCACTGCAGATAGTGACTGCAGCCATGAAAGTAAAAGATGCTTGCTCCTTGGAAGAAAAGCTATGACCAACGTAGACAGCATATTAAAAAGTAGAGACATTACTTTGCTGACAAAGGTCTGTC
The DNA here is from genome assembly GCF_029378745.1 of Bos indicus. Lineage (NCBI taxonomy): Eukaryota > Metazoa > Chordata > Mammalia > Artiodactyla > Bovidae > Bos > Bos indicus. The sequence continues at coordinate 74,898,839 of NC_091789.1, forward strand.
TAGTCAAAGCTATGGTTTTTCCAGTAGTCATGTATGCCTGTGAGAATTGGACCATAAAGAAAGCTGAGGGCCAAATAATTGATGCTTTTGAATTGTGGTGTTGGAGAAGACTCTCGAGAGTCCTTTGGACTTAAAGGAGATCAAATCTGTCAATCCTAAAGGAAATGAGTCCTGAATGTTCATTGGAAGGACTGATGCTAAAGCTGAAGCTCCAATACTTTGGCCACCTGAAGCGAAGAACTGACTCTTTGGAAAAGATCCTGATGATCCTGGGAAAGATTGAAGACAGGAGGAAAAGAGGACAACAGAGGATGAGATGGTTGGATGGCATCACCCACTTGATGAACATGAGTTTGAGCAGGCTATGGGAGTTTGTGATTTACAGGGAAGCCTGGCGTGCTGCAGTCCATGGGTTCACACAGAGTCGGACACGACTGACCAATTGAACTCAACTGAACTGAATGGCCTCATTTTGACTTAATCACATCTTACCTCTAAGTATAGTCACATTCTGAAATACTAAGTGTTAGGGATTCAACAGATCAACTTTTTGGAGACACAATTCAGACCATAACAGACACCCAATACAATTGTACAGTTTTTCATATTGAAAATGTACAATTTAATGAATTTTGTGATAAGTATACATCTGTTAAATAATCTCAATCAACATACTGACCATATTCATCACTCACAACACTTTCTTCTTGTCACTTTGCAATCTATCCCTTTTATTCTCCTCCTTACACCCAGGTAACCACTGATATGTCTTCTATTAAATAGTTTGCATTTTTTAGTATTGTATTTAAAGTTTGTCATACATTATGCACATTTTATCTGGTTTCAGTGTAATTCAACAACAGTCTGAGATTACTCTGTGTAGTTACCCACATGAATAGTTCATCCTAATTTAAAATGGGAAGAAGTTCTAAATAGAAAATTTCCAAAGAAGACATAAAAATGACCAACAGACACATGGAATGATGCTCAACATCATTAATCATCAAGGAAATGCAAATAAAAAACACAAAGAGCTATCATTTGAAAACTGTTAGTATGGCTATCATCAAGAAGATAAGAAACTCCAGGTGTTGGCAAGGGTGTGGTAAAAAGGAAATCATCTTACATTTGGGGGAATTTAATTGATCAAACCACTATGGAAAACAATATTTTAAAAAATTAAAAATAGAATAACTGTACAATTCATTAGTTATACTTCTGAGTATATACAAAAAGGAAATGAAAATAAGATTTTGACAAAACATATGTCCAACAGCAAATGAATGGATACAAAGTTATTTGTGTGTATATATATCAAGTAAGTCAAGTACCTCGCTCAGTCGTGTCCAACTCTTTGTGACCCCGTGGACTGTAGCCCAACAGGCTCCTCTGTCCATGGTATTCCCCAGGAAAGAATACTGGAGTGGGTTACCATTTCCTTCTCCGGGGATCTTCCCAACCCAGGGATTGAACCTGGGTCTCCTGCATTGGAGGCAGATGCTTTAACCTCTGAGCCACCAGGGAAGCAGTATACACACACAGACACACACACACACACACACACAGAGTGCATAGTCACTGAGGTGTGTCTGCCTCTTTGTGACTCCATGGCCTGTAGCCCACGAGGCTCCTGTGTCTGTGGGGATTGTCATGGAGTAATGTGGGTTGCCATGCCCTTCTCTAGGAGATCTTTCTGACGCAGTGATGGAACCCAGGTCTCTTGACTTGCAGGTGGATTCTTTACCATCCGAGCCACAATAGAAGCCCAAGAATACTGGAGTGGGCAGATTATCCCTTCTCCAAGTGATCTTCCTGACCCAGGATTTTAATCCGGGTCTCCTGCAATGCAGGCAGATTCTTTCCCAGCTGACCTATCAGAGAAGTCCATATGTATGTGTGTGTGTGTCTGTATATATATCAGATCAGATCAGTGTCTCAGTCACGTCCGACACTTTGCAACCCCATGAATCGCAGCACGCCAGGCCTCCCTGTCCATCACCAACTTCCGGAATTCACTCAGACTCATGTCCATCAAGTCAGTGATGCCATCCAGCCATCTCATCCTCTGTCGTCCCCTTCTCCTCCTGCCCCCAATCCCTCCCAGCATCAGAGTCTTTTCCAATGAGTCAACTCTTCGCATGAGGTGGTCAAAGTACTGGAGTTTCAGCTTTAGCATCATTCCTTCCAAAGAAATCCCAGGGCTGAACTCCTTCAGAATGGACTGGTTGGATCTCCTTGCAGTCCAAGGGACTCTCGAGAGTCTTCTCCAACACCACAGTTCAAAAGCATCAATTCTTTGGCACTCAGCTTTCTTCACAGTCCAACTCTCACATCCATACATAACCACAGGAAAAACCATAGCCTCGACTAGATGAACCTTTCTTGGCAAAGTAATGTCTCTGCTTTTGAATATGCTGTCTAGGTTGGTCATAACTTTCCTTCCAAGGAGCAAGCGTCTTTTAATTTCATGGCTACAGTCACGATCCGCAGTGATTTTGGAGCCCAGAAAAATAAAGTCTGACACTGTTTCCACTGTTTCCCCATCTATTTCCCATGAAGTGATGGGACCGGATGCCATGATCTTCGTTTTCTGAATGTTGAGCTTTAACCAACTTTTTCCCCTCTCCACTTTCACTTTCATCAAGAGGATTTTTAGTTCCTCTTCACTTTCTGCCATAAGGGTGGTGTCATCTGCATATCTGAGATTATTGATATTTCTCCCGGCAATCTTGATTCCAGCTTGTGTTTCTTTCAGTCCAGCATTTCTCATGATGTACTCTGCATAGAAGTTAAATAAGCAGGGTGACAATATACAGCCTTGATGTACTCCTTTTCCTATTTGGAACCAGTCTGTTGTTCCATGTCCAGTTCTAACTGTTGCTTCCTGACCTGCATACAAATTTCTCAAGAGGCAGATCAGGTGGTCTGGTATTCCCATCTCTTTCAGAATTCTCCAGTTTATTGTGATCCACACAGTCAAAGGCTTTGGCATAGTCAATAGCAGAAATAGATGATTTTCTGGAACTCTCTTGATATATATATATATATAATTCCATTTTATATATAATGGTATATTACTCAGCCATGAAAAAGGAGGATACACTTTCAATTGTGACAACATGGATTGTCCCTGAGCAAATTATGCTAAATGAGACAAGTCAGAGAAGGACAAGTGCTATGTAAGATGACATATGTGAAAATACAAAAAAAAAAATAAATAAACTTAACATAAAGTGTAAAATGGTGATTATCAGAGGAGGAACAGGATAAAAGTGACAGTGTTCAAAGGTACAAATTTGTAATATGCAGTAAATAAGCCACAGAGATCTAATATATAGTACAAAGAATACAGATAATAATACTATACAATAATTATATACTGTGATAAATATCACTACATTAGCAATATTACAAAAAGTAACACTTTACACCTTAAACTTACACAATGTTGCATGTTAAGTTTCTTTAATTAAAACTGATTCATTTCTCATTATTGATGAGTAGATTTAATTGTATGGATACAATATGAATTATTTACCAATTCACATGTTGAGGGATATTTGGATAATTTACAATTTCAATAATTACAAATAAAACTAATATAAACCTTCTCATATGATTCTTTGTAGGGACGTATGCATATGCTTTCATTTCTCTTGTGTAGTATCTAAGAATGAAATGGTCAGATTGTATGATAAAGTCTTTTAATTTTTAAATATAAAATTATTTTCCAATGTATCTTTACAATTTGGTATGGATTGAATATTTGTGCCCCTACTAAGATTCATATGTCAAAGCCTAATTCCCATGGTGATGGAACTTGCAGATGGGATCTTTGGAAAACAATCAGGTCACAGAGGAGCTGGCATGAATGAGGTTAGTGCCTTATAAGAAGAGATGACCTCTCTCTCTTTTCCTCATGTGAGGACACAGCAAAAAGTAATCATCTATAAACCAGGAAGGGGGTACTCACAAAGAATCAAAAGGACTTGCACATTGATCTTAGATTTCTGTCTCCAAATCTGTGAGAAATAAATTTCTGTTGTTAAAGATGCCTAGTGTGTGGTAATTGGTTATAACAGCCCAAGAACACTAAGACACTGTTTAATATTCCTACCATCAGAGTATGACAGATCCGGTTTTTTTGTATCTTTGCAAACACTTGAAAGGGTCAGAACTCATAATTTCATAAACTTAAATTCTAGTGGATATGTAGTGATGCTTTATCATCGATTTAATTTTCATTTCCCTAATGTTAAATGGTATTCAGAACATTTTCATTTACTAGATTGTCTTCCTTACATCAGCTATGGCTTAAGTTAATTAAAAAAAAATTTTTTATAAAAACTGGATTTGACTTCATATGATTGAGGGGTGGCAGCCAGGAGGACCAACCCCACGTCCAAGGAGCCAAGGCTGCGTGGGTGCAGGAGGGCCTAAAGGAGCTATCCCACTTTGAAGGTCAGGAGGGCAGTGGTGAGGAGATACCCCTCGTCCAAGGTAAGGAGCAGCAGCTGCACTTTACTGGAGCAGCCGTGAAGAGATACCCCACACCCAAGGTAAGAGAAACCCAAGTAAGACGGTTGGTGTTGCAAGAGGGCATCAGAGGGCAGACACACTGAAACCATACTCACAGAAAACTAGTCAATCTAATCACACTAGGACCACAGCCTTGTCTAACTCAATGAAACTAAGCCATGTTGTGTGGGGCAACCCAAGATGGGCGGGTCATGGTGGAGAGATCTGACAGAATGTGGTCCACTTGAGAAGGGAATGGCCAACCACTTCAGTATTCTTGCCTTGAGAACCCCATGAACAGTATGAAAAGGCAAAATGATAGGATACTGAAAGAGGAACTCCCCAGGTCGGTAGGTGCCCAATATGCTACTGGAGATCAGTGGAGAAATAACTCCAGAAAGAATGCAGGGATGGAGCCAAAGCAAAAAGAACACCCAGCTGTGGATGTGACTGGTGATAGAAGCAAGGTCCAATGCTGTAAAGAGCAATATTGCATAGGAACCTGGAATGTCAGGTCCATGAATCAAGGCAAATTGGAAGTGGTCAAACAAGAGATGGCAAGAGTGAATGTTGACATTCTAGGAATCAGCGAACTAAAATGGACTGGAATGGGTGAATTTAACTCAGATGACCATTATATCTACTACTGTGGGCAGGAATCCCTCAGAAGAAATGCAGTAGCCATCATGGTCAACAGAAGAGTCCAAAATGCAGTACTTGGATGCAATCTCAAAAAAGACAGAATGATCTCTATTCATTTCCAAGGCAAACCACTCAATATTACAGTAATCCAAGTCTATACCCCAATGAGTAATGCTGGAGAAGCTGAAGTTGTACAGTTCTATGAAGACCTACAAGACCTTTTAGAACTAACACCCAAAAAATATGTCCTTTTCATTATAGGGGCCTGGAATGCAAAAATAGGAAGTCAAGAAACACCTGGAGTAACAGGCAAATTTGGCCTTGGAATACGGAATGAAGCAGGGCAAAGACTAATAGACTTTTGCCAAGAAAATGTACTGGTCATAACAAACACCCTCTTCCAACAACACAAAAGAAGACTCTATACATGGACATCACCAGTCAACACCAAAATCAGATTGATTATATTCTTTGCAGCCAAAGGTGGAGAAGCTCTATTCAGTCAGCAAAAACAAGACCAGGAGCTGACTGTGGCTCAGACCATGAACTCCTTATTGCCAAATTCAGACTGAAATTGAAGAAAGTAGGGAAAATCACTAGACCATGCGGGTATGACCTAAATCAAATCCCTTATGTTTATACAGTGGAAGTGAGAAATAGATTTAAGGGCCTAGAACTGATAGATAGAGTGCATGATGAACTATGGACTGAGGTTCGTGACACTGTACAGGAGACAGGGATCAAGACCATCCCCATGGAAAAGAAATGCAAGAAAGCAAAATGGCTGTCTAGGGAGGCTTTACAAATCGAAAGATATAAACATCTGAATGCAGAGTTCCAAAGAATAACAAGGAGAAATAAGAAAGCCTTTTTCAGCAATCAGTGCAAAGAAAAGAGGAAAAAAACAGAATGGGAAAGCCTAGAGATCTCTTCAAGAAAATTAGAGATACCAAGGGAACATTTCATGCAAAGATGGGCTCGATAAAGGAGAGAAATGGTATGGACTTAACAGAAGCAGAAGATATTAAGAAGAGATGTCAAGAATACACAGAACAACTATACAAAAAAGATATTCATGACCCAGAAAATCCATGATGGTGTGATCACTCACCTAGAGCCAGACATCCTGGAGTGTGAAGTCAAGTGGGCCTTAGAAAGCTTCACTACGAACAAAGCTAGTGGAGGTGATGGAATTCCAGTTGAGCTCTTTCAAATCCTGAAAGATGATGCTGTGAAAGTGCTGCATTCAATATGTCAGCAAATTTGGAAAACTCAGCAGTGGCCACAGGACTGGAAAAGGTCAGTTTTCATTCCAATCCCAAAGAAAGGCAATGCCAAAGAATGCTCAAACTACCTCACAATGGCACTCATCTCACACGCTAGTAAAGTAATGCTCAAAATTCTCCAAGCCAAGCTTCAGCAATATGTGAACCGTGAACTTCCTGATGTTCAAGCTGGTTTTAGAAAAGGCAGAGGAACCAGAGATCAAATTGCCAGCATCTGCTGGATCATGGAAAAACAAGAGAGTTCCAGAAAAACATATATTTCTACTTTTTTGACTATGCCAAAGCCTTTTATCTTCTATGCAGAGTACATCATGAGAAATGCTGGACTGGAAGAAACACAAGCTGGAATCAAGGTTGCCGGGAGAAATATCAATAACCTCAGATTTGCTGATCATACCACCCTTATGGCAGAAAGTGAAGAGGAATTAAAAATCCTCTTGATGAAAGTGAAAGCGGAGAGTGTAAAAGTTGGCTTAAAGCTCAACATTCAGAAAACGAAGATCATGGCATCCGGTCCCATCACTTCATGGGAAATAGATGGGGAAACAGTGGAAACAGTGTCAGACTTTATTTTTGGGGGGCTCCAAAATCACTGCAGATGGTGACTGCAGCCATGAAATTAAAAGACGCTTGCTCCTTGGAAGGAAAGTTATGACCAACCTAGATAGCATATTCAAAAGCAGACATTACTTTGCCAACAAAGGTCTGTCTAGTCAAGGCTATGGTTTTACCTGTGGTCATGTATGGATGTGAGAGTTGGACTGTGAAGAAGGCTGAGGGCCAAAGAATTGATGCTTTTGAACTGTGTTGTTGGAGAAAACTCTTGAGAGTCCCTTGGACTGCAAGGAGATCCACCAGTCCATTCTGAAGGAGATCAGCCCTGGGATTTCTTTGGAAGGAATGATGCTAAAGCTGAAACTCCAGTACTTTGGTCACCTCATGCAAAGAGTTGACTCATTGGAAAAGACTCTGATGCTGGGAGGGAATGGGGGCAGGAGGAGAAGGGGACGACAGAGGATGAGTTGGCTGGGTGGCGTCACTGACTCAGTGGACATGAGTCTGAGGGAACTCCAGGAGTTGGTGATGGACAGGGAGGCCTGGCGTGCTGCGATTTATGGGGTCACAAAGAGTTGGACACGACTGAGTGACTGAACTGAGCTGAACTGATAATATATATGAATATATATATATGAATATATATATGAATATATATATGAATATATATATATATGAATATATATGTATTATATGTGTATATATATATATATATATATAATTGCTGCCATTTTGCAATTGATAAAGCAGATACAGTAGAATTATTTAGCTTACATTTATAATTGATAATAAGTGGAGCAATGATCCAAGCTCAGATTTGCCTACACACCACCTGCTCCTTTTCCTTGATATATAATTTCTTTTCAGTTGTGTTTAAGTGGAAAAGAACTGTTCCAAAGCAGAAATGTCCAACATTCTCTCTTCAGGTCACATATCCATTCTCTGCCTCAGTTATTCTGCTACTGAATCCCTATAGTATGTTTCATTTCAGTAATTGTGTTGTTTATATTGTTTTTTTTTTTTTAATTTCTTCTATGTCTTTGTTAAACGTTTATTGTATCTTCCCAATCTTTTACCAAGATCTTGGCAGAAAAGCAGAAATACAGATGAATGGAATATGATAGAAAACCCAGAAACAAAACCCATGCATCTGTGGCCAATTAATCTACCACAGAGGAAGTGAGAATAAACAATGGAGAAAAGACAGTCTCTACAATAAATGATGCTGGAAAAACTGGATCGCTATATGCAAAATAATGAAACTAGAACACTCCCTAACACAAAAATTTACAGACAAAAATAAATTCACAATGGATTAAAGATCTAAATGAAAAGCCAGATAGTATGAAACTCTTTGAAGGAAAAATAAGCAGAGTACTCTTTGACATAAGTAGTAGCAAGCTCTTTCTCAATCCATTGCCTAGATAATTGAAAATAAAAACAAAACAAATGGAACCTAATTAAATTTAAAAGCTTTTTTTTTTTTTTTGCAAGAAAGGAAAGCACAAACCAAACAAAAAGACAATCCCCAGAATAAGAAAAATTATTTGCAATTGACGGGACTGACAGGGAATTAACCTCTAAAATATACCGACAGCTCATGCAAGTCAATGTAAAAAAAAAAAAAAAAATCCAGTAAAAAAATGAGCAGAAGATCTAAATAAACATTTCTCCAAAGAAGACATTCAGATGGCTAAAAAGTACATGAAAGATGCTCAACATCACTAAGTATTAGAGAAAGATAAATCAAAACTAATATGTAGTATCACCTGCTACAAGTGAGAATGGCCATCATCAAAGAATCTACAAACAATAAATTCTGAGGAGGGACAGGAGAAAAGAGAACCCTCTTATATTGTTGGCAGGAATATAAACTGGTACAGCCACTATGGAGAACAGTGTGGAAATTCCTTTAAAAAGTAAATATGCAGCTACCATTTGGTTCATCAATACCACTCTTGAGCATATATCTGGAGAAAACCATAATTTAAAAATATTCATGCACTGTAATATTAATTGAAGCACTATTTACAATAGCCAGGATATGGAAGCAACCTAAATGTTTATCAACAGAGGAAAGGATAAAGATGTGGTACGTATGTACAATGGAATAATACTCAGCCATAAAAAAGACTGAAATAATGCCTTTTACAGCAACATGGATGGATGTACAGACTGTCATACTGAGTGAAGTAAGTCAAATAGAGAAAGACAAATATCATATGATATTGCTTATATGTGAAATCTAAAAAATAGGTACAAATGAACTTATCTGGAAAACAGAAATAGACTTAAAGATGTAGAAAACAAACTTATGGTATAGAAGGGATAAGAGGAGAAGGGATAAAATGAAAGATGGGGATTGATATATATCCATTACTACATATAAAGTGGATAACTAATAAGGAGCTATGGTATAGCCTAGGAAATTTTACTCAATACTCTGTAATGACCTATACAGGAAAAGAATCTTAAAAAGAGTGGTCATATGTATATGTATAACTGATTAACATTTCTGTACACCTGAAACTATAAAGATATTGAAAAACAACTATATTCCAATGAAAATTAAATATAAATAAATAAATTGTTTACAAGACACCTACTTCAGACCAAGAGAAACATACAGACTGAAAGTGAGAGGATGGAAAAAATATTCTATGCAAATGGAAATTAAAAGAAAGAGTAGCAGAGGCCGTCCTAAGATGGAACAGGAATAGGACAGGGAGACCACTTTCTCCCAACAAACTCACTGAAACAACATTTGAACACTGAGCAAATTCCGCAAAACAACTTCTAAATGCTGGCAGAGGACATCAAGAACCCAGAAAGGCAGCCCATTGTCTTCGAGAGGAGGTAGGAAAAAATACAAAAGACAAAAAGAGAGACAAAAGAGGTAGGGACAGAAATCTGTCCCAGGAAGGGAGTCTTAAAAAAGAGAAGTTTCCAAACACCAGGAAACACTCTCTCCAGCAGGTCTGTGGTGAGCCTTGAAATCTCAGAGGGCAAAATAACCAGGAGGAACAATAAATAAATAATTAAAACTCACAGATTATGTACCTAATAGCAACTCCCAGTGGAGCAGCAGCCCAGAAGTGCTCACGCGCATCCCCCACTAGCAAGCAGGGAATGGACAGGGAGGCGTGGGCTGCATTGCTAAGGTAAGGGCCAGGCCTGAATGCCCTGAGGGCAATCTGAGGGAACTAGCTTGAGATAGCAACCCAGACTGTCAGATAGCTATCCTGCAAAAAGCCCTAACCTAAGACAGAGCCAGGCCAGCTCACAGAACAAAGGACTGAGGAAAGCTAGCTGGCTGCAGACTGGCCCATCCCCCACCGGAGACAGGCAGGTGAGGGCAGCCAGAGCCAGAAGTGGGCAATTGTGGCCCCAGAGAGGCATCCTATACCAAACTGCAAGCAGACTTCATTGATAACCAAGACTTCTTGGGATTCTGGATGGTCAACATCCACTGGGAGGGTTGCAGCCAGAGATCAGCTCCCCAGAAGAGACACATGGCACACCTGAGAAGACGCATCCATTGTACACCCAGAAAACCAAGCTGCTGGGACAGGCTAGGCGATAAGTCACAGCCTTCAACTGGGGGCGACTGTACTCGCCAAGCACCTGGTTGTCTGAGCTGCTCGGACTTGGGACGGGCACAAAACGCAGGCCCAACTAAGTCTGCACCTTTGTGGAGTACCCAAGAACCTGAACCTGAGCAGTTTTGACTCAGGGAGTGCATGCAACCCAGGGGCCACATCAGAGAGTTCCCAGGAGAAAAACCTAGAGCTTGAGCAGTGTAGACTGGGAAAGCACATACGCCGTGACTGGGGGCAAGCCCAGGGTGGCTGAATCACTCTGAGCACACTCCAGTTATATTTGTTTGCAGTGTTCCACCCTTCCCACAGCAAGACCGAACAAGTGAGCTTAAAAAAAGTGACCACCACCACCCCACTTGTGTCAGGGCTGAAATTAGACACTGAAGAGACCAGAAAACAGAAAAAGCAAAAATAAACAGAGGGACCTGCTTTGGAAGTGACAGATACAATAGATTAAAACCCTGTAGTTAGCACCGACTATATAGGAAGAAGCCTATAGACCCTGAGAAGTACAAGCCGGATTAAGGAAATATCTGAAAATGAACTGATGCCACAATGTCACAATACCTCCAGAGAAAGTCCTAGATATATTTTTACTATTATCATTTTTAAAATTAAAAAAAATAATAATTTTAAGTCACTTATTATTCCTTTAATTTTCAGTTTTATAACCTACTATTACCTTGCAGAAAAAAATACCCTATTTTTAAAGCAAACTTTATATATATATATTTTTTTTTTGTGACTTTTTTAATATTGTATTTTTTTATTTTTTAATTTAATTTTATTTTTTAACTTTACAATATTGTATTGGTTTTGCCACATATCAAAATGCATCTGCCACAGGTATACATGTGTTCCCCATCCTGAACCCTCCTCCTTCCCCAAACCATCCATCTGGGTTTCCAGTGCACCAGCCCCAAGTGCACCAGCCCCAAGCATCCAGTACCGTGCATCGAACCTGGGCTGAGAATCTAACATCTACTCTAGAATTTTAATCTTTGTTTTTTTATATTTATTATCAACTTTGTACCTTTAAGAACCCATGGGTTCCATTCAGTACCGATTTTTACTTGGGAGTGACATCACTGGCCTGACTGCTCTCTCCCCATTTTGACTCTTTGGAAGAAACAAAAGCTGGAATCAAGATTGCCGGGAGAAATATCAATAATCTCAGATATGCAGATGACACCACCCTTATAGCAGAAAGTGAAGAGGAACTAAAAAGCCTCTTGATGAAAGTGAAAGTGGAGAGTGAAAAAGTTGGCTTAAAGCTCAATATTCAGAAAATGAACATCATGGCATCTGGTCCCACCACTTCATGAGAAATAGATGGGGAAACAGTGGAAACAGTGTCAGACTTTATTTTTCTGGGCTCCAAAATCACTGCAGATCGTGACTGTAGCCATGAAATTAAAAGACGCTTACTCCTTGGAAGGAAAGTTATGACCAACCTAGATAGCATATTCAAAAGCAGAGACATTACTTTGCCAACAGAGGTTCGTCTAGTCAAGGCTATGGTTTTTCCTGTGGTCATGTATGGATGTGAGAGTTGGACTATGAAGAAGGCTGAGCGCCGAAGAATTGATGTGTTTGAACTGTGGTGTTGGAGAAGACTCTTGAGAGTCCCTTGGACTGCAAGGAGATCCACCAGTCCATTCTGAAGGAGATCAGTCCTGGGATTTCTTTGGAAGGAATGATGGCTAAAGCTGAAACTCCAGTTCTTTGGCCACCTCATGCGAAGAGTTGACTCGTTGGAAAAGACTCTGATGCTGGGAGGGATTGGGGGCAGGAGGAGAAGGGGACGACAGAGGATTAGATGGCTGGATGGCATCACTGACTCAATGGACGTGAGTCTGAGTGAACTCCGGGAGTTGGTGATGGACAGGGAGGCCTGGCGTGCTGCGATTTATGGGGTTGCAAAGAGTCGGACACGACTGAGTGACTGATCTGATCTGAACTGATTCTTCACCAGGTCACCTCTATCTCTGCCCTCCCCCTTTCTTCACTATCCAACTTTGTTAATCTCTTTGTGTGTTCCAGGCTGTAGGGAACACTTAGGGAACTGATTACTGGCTGGAACTGTCTCTCTCCTTTTGATTCCCCCTTTTATACTCCTGGCCACCTCTGTATCCTTCCTCCCTCCCCTCTGCTCTGTGTAACTCCATGAACATCTCTGAGGGATCCAGACTGTGGAGAGCACATAGGGAAGTGATTACAAGCTAGCTTGCTCTCTCCCCTTTTGATTACCCCTCTTCTCCTCCTGGTCACCTCTATCTCCCTCCTCCCTCTTTTCCATGTAACTCTGCGTACCTCTCTGGGTGTCCCTCCCTATGAGGAAACGTTTCGTCATTAATCTAGATGTTATATCATCAGTGCTGTATAGATGGAGAAATCTTGAGGCTACTGTAAGAATAAAACTGAAAACCAGAGGCAGGAGGCTTAAGTCCAAATCCTGAGAACACCAGAGAACTCCTGAATCCAGGGAACATTAATTGATAGGAGTTCCTCAAGCACCTCCATATCTACACTGAAATCAAGCACCACCCACGGGCCAACAAGTTCCAGAGCAAGACATATCACACAGATTCTCCAGCAGCACAAGAACATAGCCCTGAGCTTCGGTACACAGGTTGCCCAAAGTCACACCAAACCCACTGACATTCGAAAACTCATTACTGGACAAGTCATTGCACTACAGACAGAAATCCAGCTCCACCCACCATAACACTGACACAAGCTTCCCTAAGCAGGAAACCTTTACAAGCCACCTGTCCAACCCTACCCACAGTGAGGAAAATCCACAATAAAGAGGAACGACAAAATGCCAGAATACAGAAAGGCCACCCCAACACCTCAATATAATAAAGATGAATAGGCAGAGAAATACCCTGCAGATAAAGGAACAGGATAAATGCTCACCAAACCAAACAAAAGAGGAGGAGATAGGGAATCTACCTGATAAATAATTCTGAATAATGATAGTGAAAATGACCCAAAATCTTGAAAACAAATTGGAGTTACAGATAAATAGCCTGAAGACAAGGATGGAGAAGATGCAAGAAATGTTTAACAAGGACCTAGAAGAAATAAAAAAGAGTCAATATATAACGAATAATGCAATAAATGAGATAAAAAACACTCTGGATGGAATCAACAGTAGAATAATGGAAGAAGAAGATAGGATAAGTGAGGTAGAAGATAGAAAGGTAGAAATAAATGAAACAGAGAGGAAAATAGAAAAAAAAAAAAAAAGAATTAAATGAAATAAGGACAACCTCAGAAACCATTGGGACAATGTTAAATGCCCCAACATTCAAATCATAGGAGTCCCAGAAGAAGAAAACAAAAAAGAAAGACCATGAGAAGATACTTGAGGAGATAATAGTTGAAAACTTCCATAAAATGGGGAAGAAAATAGCGACCCAAGTCCAAGAAACCCAGAGAGACCCAATCAGGATAAACCCAAGCCGAAACACCCCAAGATACATATTAATCAAATTGAAAAATATCAAACACACAGAACAAATATTAAAAGCAACAAGGGAAAAACAACAAATAACACATGGGGATTCCCATAAGGATAACAGCTGATCTTTCAAAAGAAACTCTTCAGGGCAGAATGGAATGGCAAGATATACTTAAAGTGATGAAAGAAAATAACCTACAGCCCAGATTACTGCACCCAGAAAGGATCTCCTTCAAATATTAAGGATAAATCAAAAGCTCTAAAGAAGCAAATGCTGAGAGAAATCAGCATAACCAAAGTAGCTCTCCAACAAATGCTAAAGGATCTTCTCTAGACAGGAAACACAGAAAGGGTGTATAAACTCAAATACAAAACGATAAAGTAAATGACAATGGGATCATACTTATAATGATTTCCTTAAATGTAAATTGGTTGAATGACCCAACCAAAAGAGAAAGGCTGACTGAATGTATATAAAAAAAGACCCCTGTATATTTTGTCTACAAGAGACCCACCTCAAAATAAGCGACACATACAAACTGAAAGTGAAGGGCTGGAAAAAGATATTCTATGCAAATAGAGACCAAAAGAAAGCAGAAGTAGCAATACTCATATCAGATAAAATAGACTTTAAAACAAAGGCTATGAAAAGAGACAAAGATGGACACTACATAGTGAACAAAGGATTAATCCAAGAAGAAGACATAACAATTATAAACATATATGCACCCAACATAGGAGCACCTGAATATGTAAGACATATGCTAATAAGTATGAAAGGGGATATTAACAATAACATGATAATAGTGGGAGACTTTAATACCCCACTCACACTTATGGATAGATCAGCTAAACAGAAAATTAACAAGGAAACACAAACTTTAACTGATACAATAGACCAGTTAGACCTAATTGATTTCTATAGGACATTTCATCCCAAGACAATGAATTTCACCTTTTTCTCAAGTGCACATGGAACCTTCTCCAGGATAGATCACATCCTGGACCATAAATCTAGCCTTGGTAAAGTAAAAAAAAAAAAAAAAAAAGTTGAAATCATTCCAAGCATATTTTCTGACCACAATGCAGTAAGATTAGATCTCATTTACAGGAGAAAAACTATTAAAAATTCCAAGACATGGAGGGTGAACAACACGCTGCTAAATAACCAAAAAATCACAGATAAATAAAAAAAGGAAACCAAAATATGCAAAGAAACAAATGAAAATGAAAATAAAACAACCCCAAACCTATGGGACACTGTAGAAGTAGTGCTAAGAGGAAGGTTCATGCAATACAGGCTTACCTCAAGAAACAAGAAAAAAGTCAAATAAATAACCTAACTCTACACCTAAAGCAACTAGAAAAGGAAGAAATGAAGAACCCCAGGGTTAGTAGAAGGAAAGAAATCTTAAAAATTAGGGCAGAAAAAAAGGCAAAAGAAACAAAAGGAACCATAGCAAAAATCAACAAAGGAAAAAGCTGGTTCTTTTAGAAGATAAATAAAATGGACAGATCTTTAGCCATACTCATTAAGAAACAAAGGGAGAAGAATCAAATCAACAAAATTAGAAATGAAAATGGAGAGATCACAACAGACAACACTGAAATACAAAGGATCATAAGAGACTACGATCAGCAACAATATACCAATAAAATGGACAACTTGGAAGAAATGGACAAATTCCTAGAAAAGTTCAACTTTCCAAAACTTAACCAGGAAGAAATAGAAAATCTTAACAGACCCATCACAAGTACAGAAATTAAAACTGTAATCAGAAATCTTCCAACAAACAAAAGCCCAGGACCAGACGGCTTCACAGATGAATTCTACCAAAAATTTAAACAAGAGCTAACACCTGTCCTACTCAAACTCTTGCAGAAAACTGCAGAGGAAGGTAAACTTCCAAACTCATTCTATGAGGCCACCATCACCCTAATACCAAAACCTGACAAAGATGCCACAAAAAAGAAAACTACAGGCCAAATTTACTGATGAACATGGATGCAAAATCCTGAACAAAATTCTAGCAAACAGAATCCAACAACATATTAAAAAGATCATACATCATGACCAAGTTGTGTTTATCCCAGGGATGCAAGGATTCTTCAATATCCGCAAATCAATCAATGTGATAACCACATTAACAAATTGAAAAATAAAAGCCATATGATTATCTCAATAGATGCAGAGAAAGCCTTTGACAAAATTCAACATCCATTTAGATAAAAACCCTCCAGAAAGCAGCCATAGCAAGGACATACCTCAATATAATAAAGGCTATATATGACAAACCCACAGCAAACATTATTCTCAATGGTGAAAAATTGAAAACATTTCCCCTAAAGTCAGGAAAAAGACAAGGGTGCCCACTTTCACCACTACTATTCAACATAGTTTTGGAAGCTTTGGCCACTGCAATCAGAGCAGAAAAAGAAATAAAAGGGATCCAGATTGGAAAAGAAGAAATAAAACTGTTTGCAGATGACATGAGCCTCTACATAGAAAACCCTAAAGACTTCACCAGAAAATTACTAGAGTTAATCAATGAATATACTAAAGTTGCAGGATATAAAATCAACACACAGAAATCCCTTGCATTCCTATACACTAGTAATGAGAAAATAGAAAGAGAAATTAAGGAAACAATTCCATTCACCATTGCAACAAAAATAATAAAATACTTAGGAATATATCTACTTAAAGAAACAAAATACCTATATATAGAAAACTATAAAATACTGGTGAAAGAAATCAAAGAGGACACTAATAGATGGAGAAATGTACATGTTCATGGATCAGAAGAATCAATATAGTGAAAATGAGTACACTATCCAAAGCAATCTATAGATTCAATGCAATCCCTATCAAGTTACCCACTGTATTTTTCACAGAGCTAGAACAAATAATTTCACAATTTATATGAAAATGCAAAAATCCTCGAATATCCAAAGGAATCTTGAGAAAGAAGAATGGAACTGGAGGAATCAACCTGCCTGACTTCAGACTCTACTACAAAGCCACAGTCATCAAGACAGTATTGTCTAGCACAACGACAGAAATATAGATCAATGGAACAAAATAGAAAGCCCAGAGATAAACCCATGCCCCTATGGACACTTTATCTTTGACAAAGGAGGCAAGGATATTCAATGGAGAAAAGACAATCTCTTTAATAAGTGGTGCTGGGAAAACTGGTCCACCACTTGTAAAAGAATGAAACTAGAACACTTTCTAAAACCATACAGAAAAATAAACTCAAAATGGATTAAAGATCTAAACATAAGACCAGAAACTATAAAACTCCTAGAGTAGAACATAGGAAAAACACTATGACATAAATCACAGCAGGATCCTCTATGACTCACCCACCCAGAATATTGGAAATAAATGTAAAAACAAGCAAATGAGATCTAATTAAAATTAAGAGCTTCTGGACAACAAAGACCACCTCATGCGAAGAGTTGACTCATTGGAAAAGATTCTAATGCTGGGAGGTATTGGGGGCAGGAGGAGAAGGGGATGACAGAGGATGAGATGGCTGGATGGCAGCACCGTCTCGATGAACTTGAATTTGGGCAAACTCCGGGAGTTGGTGATGGACAGGGAGGCCTGTTGTGCTGTGATTCATGGAGTCACAAAGAGTAGGACACCACTGAGTGATTGAACTGACTGACTGCACAACAAAGGAAACTGTAAGCAAGGTGAAAAGACAGCCTTCAGAATGGGAGAAAATAACAGCAAATGAAGCAACTGACAAAGAATGAATCTCAAAAATATACAAGCAACTCCTGCAGCTCAATTTCAGAAAAATAAACAACCCAATCAAAAAATAGTCCAAATAATTAAAGAGACATTTCTCCAAAGAAGACATACAGATGGCTAACAAACATGAAATGATGCTCAACATCATTCATTATCAGAGAAATGCAAATCAAAACCACAACGAGGTACCATTTCACACCAGTCAGAATGGCTGCTATCCAAAGGTCTAAAAACAATAAATGCTGGAGAGGTTGTGGAGAAAAGGCAACCCTCTTACACTGTTGGTGGGAATGCAAACTAGCACAGCCACTCTGGAGAACAGTGTGGAGATTCCTTAAAATACTGGCAATAGAAATGCCATATGACCCAGAAATCCCACTGTTGGTCATACACACTGAGGAACCCAGAACTGAAAGAGACAGGTGTTCCCCAATGTTCATCACAGCACTCTTTATAATAGCAACCTAGATGTCCATCAGCAGACGAAATATAAAGAAAGCTGTGGTACATATACACAATGGAATATTACTTAGCCATTAAAAAGAATACATTGAAATCAGTTGTAATAAGGTGGATGAGACTGGAGCCTATGATACAGAGTGAAGTAAGCCAGAAAGAAAAACACCAATATAGTATACTAACACATATATATTGAATTTAGAATGATGGTACCGATAACCCTGTATGCAAGACAGCAAAAGAGACACAGATGTTAGAACAGTCTTTTAGACCCTGTGGGAGAGGGTGAAGGTTGGATGATATGGGAAAATGGCACTGAAACATGTAAATTGTCATATGTGAAACGAATCAACAGTCCAGGTTCAATTCATGATACAGGGTGCTCATGGCTGGTGCACTGGGATGACCCAGAGGGATGGGATGGGGAGTGTGGTGGTAGAGGGGTTCAGCATGGGGAACACATGTGCACCAGTCCTGGATTCATATCAATGTATGGTAAAACCAATACACTACTGTAAAGTAAAAAGAAAATAAAAATTTAAAAATTTAAAAAAAATAAAGTCTTCTTTAAAAAATAATGAAAATAAAGCAAGTATGAATCATTTAAAGACAAATAAAAGAAAGATTAGCAATTCTCATATTAGACAAAAATAGATTTTAAAACAGAGAACATTACAAAAGACAAAGAACACTATATAATGAGCAAAAGTTCAATCCAAGAGGAAGACACAACAATTTCAAATATTTATGCACACCATATAGGAGTACCTCAATTCATCAGGTAGAGAATCACAGATATAAAAGGAGAAATTGACTGTAACACAATAATAGTAGGGGATTTTACCACCCCTCTTATGTCAATGGACAGATCATTCAGACAGAAAGTTAATAAGGAAACAAAAGCCTTAAATTACACATTAGACCAGATGAATTTAATTGATATCTTCAGGACATTCCATCCAAACATAGCAGAGTACACTTTCTTCTCAAAAGCACATGGAACATTCTCCAGGATAGATCACACGTTGTTGTTCAGTCACTAAGTCATGACCGGCTCTTTGCAACACCATGGACTGCAGCAAGCCAAGCTTCCCTGTCTCCTACTATCGCCCAGAGTTTACCCAAGTTCATGTCCATTGAATCAGTGATTCCGTCTAATCATCTCATTCTCTGTTGCCTTCTTCTACTTCTGCCTTCAATCTTTCACAACATCAGAGTTTTTTCTAATGAGCCAGCTGTTCCCATCAGGTGGCCAAAATATTGGAGCTTCAGCTTCAACATCAGTCCTTCCAATGAGTTTTCATGGTTGATTTCCTTTAGGATTGATTGGTTTCATCTCTTGCTGTCCAAGGTACTCTCAAGAGTCTTCTCCATCACAGTTTGAAAGCATCGCTTCTTTGGGACTCTGCCTTCTCTGTGGTCCAACTCTCACATCCATACATGACTACTGGAAAGACCACAGCTTTCACTGTATGGATCTTTGTCAGCAAAGTGATGTCTTTGCTTCCTAATACACTGTTTGTCATCATTTTCCTTCCAATAAGCAAATGTCTTCTAATTTCATGGCTACAGTCACCATCCGCAGTGATTTTGGAGCCCAAGAAGACGAAATCTGTCACTACTTCCACCTTGTCACCCTGAACTTGCTATGCAGTAATGGGGCAAAATGTCATGATCTTAGTTTTCTTTTAATATTTAGTCTTAAGCCAGATCTTTCACTCTCCTCTTTAACCCTCAAGAGGCTCTTTAGTTCTTTTGCACTTTCTGCCATTAGAATGGTATAATCTGCATATATGAAGTTGTTGACATTTCTCCTGGCAATCTTGATTCCAGCTTGTACCTCATCCAGCCCAGCATTTCTCATGATGTAACCTGCATAGAAGTCAAATAAATAGGGTGACAATATACCGCCTTGTCATACTCCTTTCTCAATTTTGATCCAGTCAGCTGTTCCATATTAGGTTCTAACAGTTGCTTCTTGACCCACTTACAGGTTTCTCAGGAGACAGATAAGATTGTCTGGTATTCCTATCTCTTTAAGAGTTTTCCAGTTTTTTTGTGATCCATACAGTAAGGGCTTTACCATAGTCAATGAAACAAGCTGATGTTTTTCTGGAATCTGCTTGCTTTCTCTATGGCCCAGTGAATGTTGGCAATTTGATCTCTGGCCTTCTGCCTTTTCTAAATCCAGGTAGAATATCTGGAAGTTCTCAGTTCATGCACCTCTGAAGCCTAGCTTGAAGGATTTTGAACATAAGATTGTGTTGACAAGATTGTCGACATGTGAAATGAGTATAATTGTACTATAATTTGAGCAGTCTTTCACATTGCCTTTCTTTGGGATTGAAATGAAAACTGACATTTATCCAGTTCTGTGGCCACTACTGAGTTTTTGAAATTTGTGGTTATATTAAGTGCATCATTTTAACAGTATCATCTTTTAGTTTTTAAGTAGCTCACCTGGAATTTCATCACCTCCATTAGCTTTGTTCATAGCAATGTTTCCTAAGGCCCACTTGACTTTGCTTTCCATGCTCTAGGTGAGTGCCCACACCATAGTGGTTATCTGGGTCATAAGACCTTTTTTGTACCATTCTCCTGTGTATATATCACATATTAGGTCACAAATCAAGCTTTGGTAAATTTAAGAAAATTTAAATTGTATCATGCTCCTTTTCTGATCACAACACTATCATACTAGATATCAATTACATGAAAAAAATAAAAAAAACAAACACATGGGTGTTAAACAATACATTTTTAAATAATCAACAGATCACTTAAGAAATCAAAGTGGAAATAAAAATACCAATAAACAAATGACAACAAAAACACTACAACCCCAAAGCTATGGGACACAGCAAAGGAAGTTCTAAGAGGGAAGTTTGTAGCAATATAATCCTACATCATGAAACAAGAAAAACATCACATATACAACTTACCTTACACCTAAAGCAACTGGAAACAGAAGAACAAAACAAAACAAACAAAAAACAGTTTGTAGAAGGGAATAAATCATAAGATCAGAGAAGAGGGGACTTTCAAGATTGTGGAAGACTAAGATGGTGAGATCACCCCCCTCCCAACAAATATATAAAAAATTTCTCTGTATATGGAACAACTACTACAGAATACATTCTGAACACTGGCAGAATAAACCAGACATAAGAAACAGTAAGCCCATCTCCCCAGAATAAGGTAGGGGGAAAGATAAGGATAAAAAAGATACAAAAGATTTGGGGGCCTGGACCTGTCCCCCAGGGAGGGGATCATGAAGGAGGAGATATTTCTGCACACTCAGAAACCACCTCACAAGCAGATTCAGAGAGAGTTTTAGAACCTCAGAGGGGAACACAGCAACAGGTGCTCAGAGGGAAAAGTAGAATTCACCACAGAGATTAGTGCTGAACAGCACTTCCCAGCTGAAAAATGTCTGATGTGCCCACCATGGTGACTGGGGCTGGGTGCTGAGGCTTAGGCTTTGTGGATTGGACCCCAGAGAGAGGACCAGGGTTGGCACCATGAAGACACTCTGAGGGATCTAGTATGGCACAGCTGAAGGAGTCTAGGAAAAAGTCTGGGCCTCCCAGAGAGGCAAGAGATCATTGCCTCCATGATCCCTTAACTCTGCATGCTCTCTGATAGCTGCTGTGTGTCCAGCCACTGCCAAAGACAACAGGAGTGCCAGAGGTGGAACTAGATGTGACTACTGTTTAAGATCCCAGAGTGAGGAAAGCAAGCCAACTGGCCACTCTGAAAATCAGGGAGAGTGCCTGAGGCAGCAGTCAAAAAGCTGCCACTGCAGATACAGCCTTAGTGGCAGCAGCTGCCACTAAGCTGTGAGCAGATACAGATTATTACCCACACTCTCCTGGGAGCCTAAGCAGCTTGGCTTTTCCTAGGGACCCACGACAAGGGGCCAATTCTGCTGAGACAGCGTATGGTCCACCTCATCTGGCAGGTCTGTACTGCTACAGGCATTTCCAGGTACGTCCCAATTCTAGCTGCCATACCCAGTCCTCATCCAAGTCTGACTGAAAAAGTGGGCCCTAATAAGCTTCAGCCTTCAACCTTTCTTGTCTTGGCAGAGAAAAGAAACCAGAGGGTGACCTAAAATCAGAGGCAGGCCCAAAACCAAAGTGAAACACCACGGGATGAATGATCAAAGAAGAGGAAGGGAATTAGTTTCTGCAGCCACTGATCCAGTGGATTAAATCTCCACAATTAGCCTGAGACTATGGATTTGGGGGGCAATTGTGGACTCTGGGAGCAAGTACCAGCTGGAGTAAGCCCAGAACTAAGCCTGAGCTGACTCCACAGTGCCCACAACCAGATACATTCCTAGAAATATTGGAGGATGTCATGAGTAGGCAGATTGGCTGATGCTCACTGTGTAGAGAGCATTCTTCTCACTGTATTTTTCTCTCTCTCTGGGTTTTCTTGGATGTTGAACGTTGCTTTCAACATGAATCTTGGGGTTTTTTCTTCTGTGCTATGTGGCCTGTGAAGTCTTGGTACTACAGTAAGGCCTCAGTCCTGAACCTCAGAGGAGGAAGAACTGAGTCCAGAACTTTGGAGAACTTCCAACTCCTTGAAATATTAATTAGATCTTTCACAAAGGCTCCCATCTCAACACTAAGACCAGGCCCACCAAAAGATTAGCATGCTACAGTGCCAGATACATCATGCCAAACCTTCAACAACAGGAACATAAACCTGTTCATTGGAAGACAGACTGCCAAAGCCATTCCAGGTCCACAGAAACCACAAAACATGTCATTGGACATGGCACTGACTTTCAGAGTGAAAAGATCCAGCACTATACCTCACAACACAGGAACAACCCCCTGCCAAGCCAGAAACCTTCACAAAGCACTGTTCCAACACCACCCAGGGAGGGAAAATGCCACAAATAAGAGAAACTATGACCTTTCCTGCATGCAGAAAGAAGACCCCCAAACTCAGTAAATTAAGCAAAATGAAAATACAGAGAAACATGCAGCAGATGAAGGAGCATTGTAAAATCTCACAAGACCAAAAAAAAAAAAAAAATAGGAAGAGACAATAGGCTGTAAAATAGAAGAACAAAATCAGAGCAATGATTGTAAACATCCAACATTTTGGAAATAAAATGGACCCACAGATAAATGGAATAGAGGCACAGATCGAAGAGATACAAAAAACATTAAAAAGACCTAGAAGAGATTAAAAAAAAAAAGCTATGAACAACAAAATAACTAAGATTAAAAACACAGTAGAAGCAACCTGGTACCTGAGGCAGAAGATCAAATAAATGAAATGGAACATAGAATGGTGGAAATAACTGGAGCAGGAAAAATTAAAAAAAAGAATTAAACTAAATGAGGACAGTCTCAGAGACCTCTGGGACAAAATTAAGCACACCAACATCCTAATTATAGCTGTCTCAGAAATGCCAGGTTGGATGACTTACAAGCTGAGATCTGGATTGCTGGGAGAAATATCAACAATTTCAGATATGCAGATGATACAACTCTAATGGAAGACAGTGAATAAGAACTAAAGACTCTCTTGATGAGGGTGAAAGAGGAGCGTGAAAAAGCTGGCTTAAAACACAACATTGAAAAAACTAAGATAATGGCATCCATTCCCATCACTTCATGGCCAATAGAAGGGGAAAACGTAGAAGCAGTGACAGAGTGGAGTCTCTTCTTGGGGTCCAAAACCACTGCAAATGGTAACTGCAGCCATAAAATTAGAAGATGCCTGCTTTTTGGAAGGAAAGCTATGACAATCTTAGACAGCATATTAAAAAGTAAAGACATAACTTTGCCAATAAAGGTCCATATAGTCAAAGCTATGATGATAGCTTACTGGTAATTATTTATAGATGTGACAAACCCACAGCAAACATTATCCTCAACGGTGAAAAATTGAAAGAATTTCCCCTAAAGTCAGGAAAAAGACAAAGGTGCCCACTTTCACCACTACTATTCAACATAGCTTTGGGAGTTTTGGCCATAGCAATCAGAGCAGAAAAAGAAATGAAAGGAATCCAAACTGGAAAAGAAGAAGTAAAACTCCCACTGTTTGCAGATGACATGATCCTCTACATAGAAAACCCTAAAACTCCGACAGAAAATTACTAGAGTTAATCAATGAATATAGTAAAGTTGCAGGATATAAAATCAACACACAGAAATCCCTTGCATTCCTATACACTAATAATGAGAAAATAGAAAGAGAAATTAAGGAAACAATTCCATTCACCATTACAACAAAAAGAGTAAAATATGTAGGAATATATCTACCTAAAGAAACAAAAGACCTATATATAGAAAACTATAAAACACTGGTGAAAGAAATCAAAGAGGACACTAATAGATGGAGAAATATACCATGTTCATGGATTGGAAGAATCAATATAGTGAACCTGAGTATACTACCCAAAGCAATCTACAGATTCAATACAATCCCTATCAAGCTACCAATGGCATTTTTCACAGAGCTAGAACAAATAATTTCACAGTTTGTATGGAAATACAAAAAAGCCTCGAATATCCAAAGGAATCTTGAGAAAGAAGAATGGAACTGGAGTAATCAACCTGCCTGACTTCAGGCTCTACTACAAAGCCACAGTCATCAAGACAGTATGGTACTGGCACAAAGACAGAAATATAGATCAATGGAACAAAATAGAAAGCCCAGAGATAAATCCACGCACCTAGGGACACCTTATCTTTGGTAAAGAGGGCAGGAATCTACAAGGGAGAAAAGACAATCTCTTTAATAAGTGGTGCTGGGAAAACTGGTCAACCACTTGGAAAAGAATGAAACTAGAACACTTTCTAACACCATACACAAAAAGAAACTCAAAATGGATTAAAGATCTCAATGTAAGACCAGGAACTATAAATCTCCTAGAGGAGAACATAGGCAAAACACTCTCTGACATAAATCACAGCAGGATCCTCTATGACCCACCTCCCAGAATATTGGAAATAAAAGCAAAAATAAACAAATGGGACCTAATTAAACTTAAAAGCTTCTGCACAACAAAGGAAATTATAATCAAGGTGAAAAGACAGCCTTCAGAATGGGAGAAAATAATAGCAAATGAAGCAACTGACAAACAACTAATCTCAAAAATATACAAGCAACTCCTGCAGCTCAATTCCAGAAAAATAAACGACTCAATAAAAAATTAGGCCAAAGAACTAAACAGACATTTCTCCAAAGAAGACATACAGACGGCTAATAAAAACATAAAAAGATGTTCAACATCACTCATTATCAGAGAAATGTAAATCAAAACCACAATGAGGTACCATTTCCTACCAGTCAGAATGGCTGCTATTCAAAAGTCTACAAGCAATAAATGCTGGAGAGGGTGTGGAGAAAAGGGAACCCTATTATACTTTGGTGGGAATGCAAACTAGTACATCCACTATGGATAACTGGAAATAGAACTGACTTCTGACCCAGCAATCCCACTACTGGGCATACACACCGAGGAAACAAGAATTGAAAGAGACACCTGTACCCCAATGTTCATTGCAGCACTGTTTATAATAGCCAGGACATGGAAGGAACCTAGATGTCCATCAGCAGATGAATGGATAAGAAAACTGTTGTACATATACACAATGGAGTATTACTCAGCCTTTAAAAAGAATACATTTGAATCAGTTCTAATGAGGTGGATTAAACTGGAGCCTATTATACAGAGTGAAGTAAGCCAGAAAGAAAAACACCAATGCAGTATACTAATGCATATATATGGAATTTAGAAAGATGGTAACGATAACCATGTATGTGAGACAGCAAAAGAGACATAGATATATAGAACACACTTTTGGACTCTGTGGGAGACGGAGAGAGTGGGATGATTTGGGAGAATGGCATTAAAACATTTATAATATCATATATGCAATGAATCACCAGTCCAGGTTCGATGCATGATACAGGAGGCTTGGGGCTGTTGCACTGGGATGACCCAGAGGGATGGTATGGGGAGGAACGTGGGAGGGGGGTTCAGGATGGGGAACACGTGTACACCTGTGGTGGATTCATGTTGATGTATTGCAAAACCAACACAATATTGTAAGGTAATTAGCCTCAAATTAAATAAATAAATTTATATTTAAAAAAAAACCCTTAATATTCATGGGAAGGACTGATAGTGAAGCTGTAGCTCTAAAACTTTATCAACCTGATGCGAAGAGCCATCATTGGAAAAGACCTTGATGATTGGAAAGATTGAAGGCAGGAGGAGAAGGGGACGACAGAGGATGAGATGGTTGGATGGCACCACAGACTCAGTGGACATGAGTTTGAGCAAACTCTGGGAGATAATGAAGGGCAAGTAAGCCTTGTGTGCTGTCCATGGGACTGCAGAGTCAGAAACAACTGCGTGACTGAACAACAACAATAGCAAACTACTATGAGCAATTATACACCAATAAATTGGCAACTTAGAAGCAATGAACAAATTCCTAGAGAAACAGAAAAGATGAACACACCAATCACAAACACCAAAATTGTAACTCTAATCAGAATTCTTCGAACAATAAAAACCCAAGGCCAGATGGCTTCACAAGCTAATTAATTCTACCAAAAGTTTAAAGAAGGGCTAACATCTATTCTGCTAAAACTCTTACAGAAAACTGCAGAGAGAGGAAAACTCCCAAACTCATTCTACAAGAACACCAACACCCTGATGCCAAAAACCAACAAACATGCCATTAAAAGGCCAATATCATTGATGAACATAGATGCAAAAGTCCTCAATAAAATTCCAGAGAACAGAATCCAACAGCACATTAAAAGGTCATACATTATGATCAAGTAGGCTTGATTCCAGGAATTCAAGGATTCTTCAATATACAGAAATCAATCAATGTGATGCACCATATTAACCAATTGAAAGATACAAACCATATGGCCATCTCAATAGATGCTGAGAAAGCTTTTGACAAAATTTAACATCCATTTATGATAAAACCCTCCAGAAAGTAAGCACTAAATTCACATACATCAACATAATAAAGCCTTTTTACAACAAACCTACAGCAAACATTATTCTTAGTGGTGAAAAGTGAAACCACTTCCTCTAAGATTAGGAACAAGACAACACTGCCCAGTCACTACTATTATTCAGCATAGTGTTGGAAACCCTAGCCATAAAAATCAGAGAAGAAACATAAATAAAAGGAATCCAGATGCAGATGGGTACAGAAGCAGTAAAACTTGCATTGTTTGAAGACAACACAATAGTATACATAGAAAACCCTAAATATATCATCAAAAACGTACTGGAGTTAATCAATGAATTCAGTAAAATTGCAAATACAAAATCAATACAGAGAAACCCTTTGTATTCCTATACAGTAACAAAGAAAAATCAGAAATTTAAATTAAGGAAACAATCATGTTCACCAGTGGAATAAAAAGAATAATATATATAAGAATAAGCATACCTAAATAGAAATAAGAGCTGCATGCAGAAAACTAAAAAATGCTCATGAAATAAATAAAAAACAACATAAACAGATGGCAAGATATATCATGATCTTGGACTGGAAGAATCAATATTGTGAAAATGACTATATTATCCAAAGCAATCTTCATATTCAGTACAATCCCTATCAAATTACCAGTGACGTTTTTCATAGAATTAGTTCAAGAGATTTTACAATTTGTATAGAAACACAAAAGACTCCAAATAGCCAAAGTGATCCTGGGAAAGAAAAATGGAGCTGGAGGAATCAATATTCCTGACTTCAGACTATAGAACAAAGCAACAGTAATCAAGACAGTATGGTATTGGCATAAAAACTCTAATATAATCAATGGAGCAAGGTGGAAAACCCAGAGATAAACCTACACATCTATGGGAACCTTATCTTTGACAAAACATGACTCATTATTAGAGAAATGAAACCAAAACTACAATGAAGTATCATCTAACATCAGTCAGAATGACCATCATCTAAACATCTGCAAACAAGAAATGTTGGAGAGGATGTGAAAAAAGGGGAACACTCCTGCACTGTTGATGGGAGTTGATAAAATCACTATGGAGAAGAGTATCCAGAAATCCCACTATCGGGCAGATACCCTGAGAAAACCATAATTCAGAAAGACACATACATCCCAGTTTTCATTGCAGCATTATTTACAATAGCTAAGACATGGAAGCAACCTAGATTTCCATCTCAGATGAATGGATAAGGAAGATGTGGTACATATATACAATGGAATATTATTCAGCCATAGAAAAAGAATGAATTTGAGTCAGTTCCAAAGAGGTGGATGAACCTATAGCCTATCATACAGAGTGAATTAAGTCAGAGAAATAGCACATGTTGTATATTAACATCTATATATGAAATCTAGGAAAATGCTACTGATGAACCTATTTTCAGGATAAGAATAGAGATGCAGAAGAGAGAGCAGACTTGTGGACCCAGCGGGGAAAGGAGAGCATAAGATGAATTGAGAGAGTAGCATTGAGTTATATATATGGCCATATGTAAAATAGCTAGTGGGAAGTTGCTGTACAACACAGGGAAATCAAGCCAGTGCTCTGTGACAACCTAGAGGGATGGGAAGGGATTGGACGTGGAAGGAGATTCAAGAAGGAGGGGACATATCCATGAAAGAAGTGAAAATGAAAATCGCTCAGTTATGTCCAACTCTTTGTAACCCCAAGGACTATACAGTCCATGGAATTCTCCAGGCCAGAATATTGAAGTGGGTAGCCTTTCCCTTCTCAGGGGATTTTCCCAACCCGGGGATCAAACCTGTCTCCGGCTTTGCAGGAGGATTCTTCACCAGCTGAGCCACAAGACATAATTATACTTAAGGGTAATTCACAATATTGCATGGCAGAACATTCTCCAATTGAAAATTTTTTCAAAAGAACAAAAAAGAAACATAAAAAAACCGCAAACTCTCCTCTAAGAATGTATCATCATTAGCATTGGCAAAATTCTATCAATACTTATAATGAAATGATCTTTCACTTTTAAAATTAGGTATATAAATTTTGAAGAATGAAAACTTTGGAGAAGATTTTTTTTTCATTTTTAAAGAGGCTATAGATGCTCAGGCTTCATATAATTTGATTTTCCTTTATAATTTACCTTTTAATAAATTGTTGGTAATAAGTTTTTAACCATTTACTCACTAGAAGCTTAACATTATTTAGGGACATAGTATCTTAATCTTTCTTGACTCACTAAGCAGTGTAGTGCAATACTTCATCTACTGCAACTTATTCATTTTAAAGTTTTCTTTAATGTTTTTTGAACTGTCTGCTATTCCGCCAGAGATTAATATACATAAACTTCAACTCTAATTCAATTAACAGAATGTTTGTTGCACACACATTAGATGTATAGGAAAGTAAGGAAATGATTTATGAAAAGATGGAGAATTCACTAACAGTAGTTTTTACTTTCTCATTCATAATTTTATCTAATCCTTCAAGCAAGAATTTTTCCTTTCTACCTTGGAGAACTTGTAACCAAAAATGCTTTATTGCAATAAGAACAATATGGGTGGGGTCTTCTAACCACAATAGGGATTTTATACTCAACTTTTTCCCACAATCTCCTGGATTTTCAGGTGGACTCGACCACCGTGTCACCTGGGGAGCCCCCTATGTCTCATGCATCTGATAAAAATTCAATGCTACTCTCTCTATAGAGGGTTTCCTTGGTAGCTCAGATGGTAAAGAATACACCTGCAATGCAGGAGACCTGGGTTTGATCCCTGGGTTGGGAAGATCCCCTGGAGGAGGGCATGGTAAGCCGCTCTAGTATTCCTGTCTGGAGAATCCCATGGCCAAAGGAATCTGGCAAGCTGCAGTCCATGGGGTTGCAAAGAGTTGGACATGACTGAGTGATGGAACTGAACTTCCCACACTAATCTAAGAACAGCCATCCTATGATTTTCTATAGAGCTGTGCTTAATAGTTCAGTCATGAAAATGAAGTGGCCAGGCCAGAGAGGAAATGATGCTCAGTTGTGGATGTGTCTGCTGCTGAAAGTAAACTCTGATGCATAGAAACCTGGAATGTTATATCCATGAATCAAGGTAAATTGGAAAACCCAGAAGTGGCCACAGGACTAGAAAAGGTCAATTCCCAAGAAAGGCAGTAGTAAAGAATGTTCAAATTGTCAGACAGTTGCATTCATTTCCATGTAAGTAATGTTATGCTCAAAATTTTTCAGGCTAGGCTTCAGCATTACATGAACCGAGAACTTCCAAATGTTCAAGCTGGGTTTAGAAGAGCAGAGGAACCAGAGATCAAGTTGCTGACATTCACTGGATCATAGAGAAAGAAACTAAATTCCAGAAAATCATCTTCCTCTATTTCATTGACTACACTAAAGCCTTTGACTGTGTGGATCACAACAAAATGTGGAGAACTCTTAAAGAGATAGGAATACCAGACCCTCTTACCTATCTCCTGAGAGATTTGTATGCGGGTCAAGAGGCAACAGTTAGAACCTAATATGGAACAACTGACAGATTAAAATTGAAAAAGCACAACAAGGCTGTTTATTGTCACCCTGCATATTTAACTTATAAGCAGAGCACATAACTTATAAGCTGGGCTGGATGAGTTACAAATTGGAATCAAGAATGCCTGGAGAAATATCAACACTCTCAGATACGCAGATGATACCACATTAATGGCAGAAAGTGAAGGGGAACAAAAGAACCTCTTAATGAAGGTGAAAGAGAAGAGTGACAAAGTCATCTTAAAATTCAATAATAATAAAAAAGTAAGATCATGGTGTCTTATCCCATCACTTCACAGCAAATAGAAGGGGAAAAGGTGGAAGCACTGACAGATTTCCTCTTCTTGGGTTCTAAAATCACTGGGGATATGGTGACTGAACCCATGAAATTACAAGACACTTGCTTCTTGGCAGGGAAACTATAGCAAACTTACATAGTGTATTATCTATGAGCTGACTCATTGGAAAAGATGCAGACGCTGGGGAAGATTGAAGGCAGAAGAAGGGGGTGACACAGGATGAGATGGTTGGATGGCATCGCCCATTCAGTGGAGATGAACTTGGGCAAACTCCAGGAGATGGCGAGAGACAGGTAAGCCTAATGTGCTGCAGTCCATGGGATCTCAGAGTTGGGCACGACTGGAAGACTGAGCAACAACTATTTCTCAGGATTTAAAGTGAATCTGCAACTAATTTAATAACATTTTTTTTCGTGAAAAAGAGAGAGCTTTGGGTGCCCTGCTTCATGCATAGAATTTGCAACCCAGAGGGATGGGGTAGGGAGAAAGGTGGGAGGGGAGTTCAGGATGGTTGGATGCATGTACACCCATGGCTGATTCATGTCAGTGTATGGCAAAACCACACTATTGTAAAGTAATTAGCCTCCAATTAAAATAAATTAATTAACTAAAAAAAAAAAAGACAGCTTAAGACAAATGTATGAAGGAAATACAAATATAACAGAGGCCCACAAATGCACAAAGGAAACACTGACATAATGAAGAGAAATATACTATGTTATACTATTCAGCAATAGTCATTACTGACTTCAATATCATAATTTCAATAATGAATATAACAAATAAGCAGAAAACAAAGGAAGTAAAAGACTGAAAAACAGAATAAACCAATAAATATTTTTTAAAAATCTATACGTTACTCTAAACAAATGCAAAGTACATATTCTCCTCAGGGTGTGCACTTGGAACATTCTTCTGGATAGATTACATGTTAGATCATAAAGCAATTCCGAATAAATGCAAAAAAAAATTGCAGTTATACAAAATATCTTATCCAAGAAAATGGTAGAATTAGAATCCAATAGGAGAAGGAAAATCACATTACTCAGAAATATGTACAAATTTTACAAATTTATCCCTAAATAACCAATGGGTCTAAAAAACTCAAAAGACAAATCAGAAGATATCTTAAGGCACATAAAAATAAAAACACAGCATACCATAACTGATGAGATGCAGTGACTGCAGTGCTCAGAACAAAATGTATAATTTTTCAACTGAAATATAATTGATAAATTATTGTGTTAGCTTAAGGTGTACAGCAAAAGAATTCAGTTTACAAATACACACACACACACACACGGCAGAAAGTGAAGAACTAAAGAGCCTCTTGAGGAAAGTGAAAGAGGAGAGTGAACAAGTTGGCTTAAAGCTCAACATTCAGAAAGCTAAGATCATGGCATCGGGTCCCATCACTTCATGGCAAATAGATGGGGAAACAGTGGAAACAGTGTCAGACTTTATTTTTCTGGGCTCCAAAATCACTGCAGATGGTGACTGCAGCCATGAAATTAAAATACGCTTACTCCTTGGAAGGAAAGCTATGACCAACCTAGATAGCATATTCAAAAGCAGAGACATTACTTTACCAACAAAGGTCTGTCTAGCCAAGGCTATGGTTTTTCCAGCAGTCATGTGTGGATGTAAGAGTCGGACTGTGAAGAAAGCTGAGCACTGAAGAATTGATGCTTTTGAACTGTGGTGTTGGAGAAGACTCTTGAGAGTTCCTTGGACTGCAAGAAGATCCAACCAGTCCATCCTAAAGAAGATCAGTCCTGGGTGTTCATTGGTAGGACTGATGTTGAAGCTGAAACTCCAGTACTCTGGCCACCTGATGAGAAGAGCTGACTCATTTGAAAAGACCCTGATGCTGGGAAAGTTTGAAGACTGGAGGAGAAGTGACGACAGAGGATGAGATGGTTGGATGGCATCACTGACTCAATGGACATAAGTTTGGGTAGACTCTGGGAGTTGGTGAGGGACAGGGAGGCCTGGCGTACTGTGGTTCATGGGGTCGCAAAGAGTCAGACACAACTAAGCGACTGAACTGTGTGTATATGTGTGTGTGTATATATATATACACACACACACACACTTAACTGATTATGTATAACTGGTCATTATTTGTATGTATATATTTTTATATTCCACAGATAATTATATAATGTGATATTTATCTTTCTCTCTATAGCTTACTTCACTTAGTATGATTATCCTCTCAGTCCATCCATTTTGTTGCAAATGGCATGATTTCATTGTTTTTAGTAGTTGAGTAATATTGCCTTATTATTCTCCCCACAGTCAGTCTCTCCCATCAGGAAGCTTCCACAAGCCTCTTATCCATATCCATTAGAAAGCAGACAGAATGAAAACCATAGTCACAGAAAACTAACCAAACTGAACACATGAATCACAGCCTTGTCTAACTCAATGAAAATATGAGCCAAGCTATGTAGAGCCACCTAAGACAGAAGAGTCATGGCAGAGAGTTCTGACAAAATGTAGTCCACTGGAGATGGCAATGGCAAATCACTTTTAATAATTGCCTTGAGAACACCATGAGCAGTATGAAAAGGCAAAAATATATGACACTGAAAGAAGAACTCCCCAGGTTGGTAGGTGCCCAATATGCTACTGGAGAAGAGTGGAGAAATAACTCCAGAAAGAATGAAAAGATGAAAACAATGCCCAGTTGTGGTTGTGACTGGTGATAGAAGTTAAGTCCAATGTTGTAAAGAATGGTATTGCATAGGAACCTGGAATGTTAGTTCATGAATCTAGGTAAATTAAAGTGGTCAAACATGGAGATGGCAAGAGTGAATATTGACGTTTTAGGAATCAGTGAATTAAATAGCATTAGAAGAGGCGGATTTAATTCAGGTGACCACTATATCTATTACTGTGGGCAAGAATCCCTCAGAAAAAATGGAGAAATCTTAATAGTCAACAAAAGAGTCTGAAATGCAGTAATTGGGTGCAATCTCAAAAATGACAGAACTATCACTTTGTTTCCAATGAAAACCTTTCAGTGTCACAGCAATCCAAGTCTATGCACCAACCACTAATGCCAAAAAGGTGAACTTGAACAGTTCTATGAAGACCTACAAGACCTTCTAGAACTAACGCCAAAAACAGATGTCCTTTTCATCATAGGGGACTGGAATGCAAAAGAATGAAGTGAAGAGATACCTGGAGTAACAGGCAAGTTTGACCATAAAGTACAAATGTAGTGGGACAAAGGCTAACCGAGTTTTGCCAAGGGGATGCACTGCTCATAGCAAACACCCTCTTACAACAACACAAGAGATGGCTCTACACATGGACATCACCAGATTGTCAATACTGAAATCACATTGCTTACATTTTTTGGAGCCAAAGATGTAAAAGCTATATATATATTCATCAAAAACAAGACTGGGAGCTGAATGTGGCTCAGATAATGAAACCATTATTGCAAAATTCAGACAAAAATTGCAGAAAGTGGGGAAAACCACTAGACTGTTCAGGTATGACATAAATAAAAGTGCTTACAATTATACAGTGGAAGTGACAAAAGGACTCAAGGGATTAGATCTGATGAGTTCCTGAAGAAATATGAATGGAGGTTTCCCGACATTGCACAGGAAGTGGTGATCAAGATCATCCCCAAGGAAAAAAAAATACAAAAAGGCAAGATGGTTGTCTGAGGAGGCATTACAAATATCTGAGAAAAGAAGAGAAGCAAAAGGCAAAGGAGAAAAGGAAAGAGATATCCATCTGAATGCAGAGTTCCAAACAATAACAAGGAGAGACAAGAAAGCCTTCCTCAGTGATCAATGCAAAGAAATAGAGGGAAACAATAGAATGGAAATGACTGAAGATCTCTTCAAGAAAATTAGAGATACCAAGGGAACATTTCATGCAAGGATGGGCATAATAAAGGACAGAAATGATATGGACCTAACAGAAGCAGAAGATATTAAGAAGAGGTGGCAAGAACATCCAGAAAAACTATATAAAAAAGATCTTCATGACCCAGATAACCACAATGGTGTGATGATTACTCACCTAGACCCAGACACTCTGGAGTGCTAAGTCAAGTGGACCTTAAAAAGTATCATTACAAACAAAGCTAGTGGAGGTGATGGAATTCCAGTTGAGGTATTTCAAACCTTAGAACCTCTGAAAGTGCTGCACTCAATATGCCAGAAAATTTGGAAAACTAAACAGGACTGGAAAAGGTCAGTTTTCATTCTAATCATAAAGAAAGTCAATGCCAAAAAATGTTCAAACTACTGCACAATTGCACTCATTGCACACACTAACAAAGTAATGCTCAAAATTCTCCAAGCTAGGCTTCTACAGTATATGAACTATGAACTTGCAGGTGTTCAATATTGATTTAGAAAAGGTAGAGGAACCAGAGATCAATTGCCAACATCCATTGTGTCATAGAAAAAGAAAGAGAGTTCCAGAAAAAAACATTTATTTCTGCTTTATTGAGTACACCA
This sequence comes from Bos indicus, assembly GCF_029378745.1. Classification (NCBI taxonomy): domain Eukaryota; kingdom Metazoa; phylum Chordata; class Mammalia; order Artiodactyla; family Bovidae; genus Bos; species Bos indicus. The sequence goes on from NC_091789.1 coordinate 74,934,434, forward strand.
ATGCATTTCACTACGTGGATCACAACAAACTGTGGAAAATTCTTAAACAGAATGGAATACCAGACCCCCTTACCTGCCTCCTGAGAAATCTGTATGTAGGTCAAGAAGCAACAGTCAGAATCAGGCATGAAACAACAGACTGGTTGCAAAATGGGAAAAGAGAATGTCAAGGCTGTATGTTGTCACCCTGCTTATTTAACTTATGTGTAGAGTACATCATAGGAAAGTACACCGTGGAAAATGCCAGGCTGGATGAAGCACAAGCTGGAATCAAGTTTTCTGGGAGAAAGATAAATCAACTCAGATATACTTATGGCACCACCCTTATAGCAGAAAGTGAAGAAGAATTAAAGAGTCTTTTGATGAAAGTGAAAGTCAGTAGTTTAGTCGGTCAGTCATGTCCGACTCTTTGTGACCCCGTGAATTGCAGCATTACAGGCCTCCCTGTCCATCACCAACTGCTGGAGTTCACTCAAACTCACGTCCATCGAGTCAGCGATGCCATCCAGCCATCTCATCCTCTGTTGTCCCCTACTCCTCCTGCCCCAAATCCCTCCCAGCATTAGAGTCTTTTCCAATGAGTCAACTCTTCCCATCAGGTAGCCAAAGTATTGGAGTTTCAGCTTTAGCATCAGTCCTTCTAAAGAACACCCAGGACTGATCTCCTTTAGGATGACTGGTTGGATCTCCTTTCAGTCCAGGGGACTCTCAAGAGTCTTCTCCAACATCACAGTTCAAAAACATCAATTCTTCGGCGCTCAGCTTTCTTCACAGTCCAACTCTCACATCCATACATGACCACTGGAAAAACCATAGCCTTGACTAGATGGACCTTTGTTGGCAAAGTAATGTCTCTGCTTTTGAATATGCTATCTAGGTTGGTCATAACTTTCCTTCCAAGGAGTAAGCATCTTTTAATTTCATGGCTGCAGTCACCATCTGCAGTGATTTTGGAGCCCCCAAAATTAAAGTCTGCCACTGTTTACACTGTTTCTACATCTATTTCCCATGAAGTGATGGTACCAAATGCCATGATCTGTTTTCTGAATGCTGAACTTTAGGCCAACTTTTTCACTCTCCTCTTTCACATTCATCAAGAGGCTTTTTAGTTCCTCTTCACTTTCTGCCATAAGGGTGGTGTCATCTGCATATATGAGGTTATTGATATTTTTCCTGGCAATCTTGATTCTTTCTTCCAGTCCAGCATTTCTCATGATGTACTCTGCATAGACGTTAAATAAACAGGGTGACAATATATAGCCCTGACGTACTCCTTTTCCTATTTGGAACCAGTCTGTTGTTCCATGTCCAGTTTTAGCTGTTGCTTCCTGACCTGCATAGAAGTTTTTCAAGAGGCAGGTCAGGGTGGTCTGGTATTGCTATCTCCTCCAGAATTTTCCACAGTTTATTGTGATCCACACAGTCAAAGGCTTTGGCATAGTCAATAAAGCAGAAATAGATGTTTTCATGGAACTCTCTTGCTTTTTTGATGATCCAGCAGATGTTGGCAATTTGGTCTCTGGTTCCTCTGCCTTTTCTAAAACCAGCTTGGACATCAGGAAGTTCACGGTACATATATTGCTGAAGCCTGGCTTGGAGAATTTTGAGCATTACTTTACTAGCATGTGAGATGAGTGCAATTGTGTGGTAGTTTGAGCATTCTTTGGCATTGCCTTTTTTTGGGATTGGAATGAAAACTGAGCTTTTCCAGTCCTGTGGCCACTGCTGAGTAGAGTGAAAAAGCTGGCTTAAAAGTTAGCTTTCAAAAAATGAAGATCATGGCATCTAGTCCCATCTCTTCATGGCAAGTAAATGGGGAAACAATGGAAACAGTGACAGATTTTATTTTCTTGTGCTCAAAACTCACTGCAGATAGTGACTGCCACCATGAAGCTAAAAGATGCTTGCTCCTTGGAAGAAAAGTTATGACCAAACTAGACAGCATATTAAAAAGTGGAGACATTAATTTGCTGACAAAGGTCCATCTATTCAAAGCTATAGTTTTCCAGTAGTCATATATGGTTATGTTTTTCTGGAACTCCCTTGCTGTTTCTATGATATGACGGATATTAGCAATTGATCTCTGGTTCCTTTGCCTTTTCTAAATCAATCTTAAATGTCTGAAAGTTCTCAGTTAACCTACGGTAGAAGCCTAGCTTGGAGAATTTTGAGAGGTGGACCATAAAGAAAGCTGAGCACTGAAGAACTGATGCTTTTGAGCTGTTGTTTTGGAGAAGACTCTTGAGAGTCCCCTGGACTCAAAGGAGATCAGTCTTGTCAATCCTAAAAGAAATTAGTCCTGAATATTCATTGGAAAGACTGATGCTGAAGCTGAAGCGCCAATACTTTGGCCACCTCATGCAAAGAACTGACTCATTGGAAAATACGATGATGTTGAGAAAGATTGAAGACAGGAGGAGAAGGGGAGTACAGAGGATGGAATTGTTGGATGGCATCACTGACTCAATGCAGTTTGAGCAAGTTCTGGGAGTTGGTGTGGAAAGGAAAGCCTGGCATGCTGCAGTCCATGGGGTTCCAAAGAGTTGGACATGGCTGAGTAATTGAATGAACTGAATATTGCTTTATATCTATCTATATATATATTGCATGTGTATAATATATTGCATATTATATATATGTATATATACAGATTAATTGATACACAAAGTGACATATATACATATATTTACATATGTCATGATACATATATATATATATATATATATATATATATATATGTGTGTATATATATATGTGTGTGTGTGTGTATTATATAGGCTTCCCAGGTGACGCTAGTGTTAAAGAACCCATCTGCCAATAAGGCAGACACAAGACGTGGGTTCAGTCCCTCCGTCAGGAAGCTTCCCTGGAGGATGACATGGAAACTCATTCCAGTGCTCTTTCCTGGAGGATCCCATGAACAGAGGAGTCTGGTGAGCTACCATCCATATGGTTGAATAGAGTCAAGCACGACTGAAGTGACTTAGCACACACATCTATCTATGGATCTATCTCTTCTATCTGTATACCTATGTATTTGTATATACATATATATATATATAAGTATATATATATATATATATATATATATATATATATATATATATAATGCCATGCCTTATTTATCAGTTGACCTTTTAATTGCCATTTTGTTTGCTTCTATATCTTGGCTGTTGTAAATAGTGCACCGATAAACATTGGGGTTCATATTTTCAAATTATGGTTTTCTCAGGTATATTCCCAGAAGTGGGATTATTGAATTATATGGCATCTATATTTTTAGTTTTTTAAGAACTTTCATTATGTTTTCCATATTTGCTCTACTGATTTATATTCCCTCTAACAGTGTTGGAGGGGTTCCTTTTTCTCAGCACACTCTCCAGCATTTATTATTCTCAGATATTTTTATGATAATCATTCTGACTGGTGTGCAGTGATACTTAGTTATACTTTTGATTAAACTTTCTCTAAAATCAGCCACGTTGAGCATTTTTACATGTGCCTTTTGGACATCTTTATATCTTCTTTGGAGAAATGTCTACTTAGATCTTCAGCTCATTTTATTTCATTGATTTGCTTGGTATTTTAATACTGAGCTGCATGAGCAGTTTGTATATTTTGGAGTTTAATCCCTTGTTGATCCCATCAATTGAAAATAGTTTTTTTAACTGTGTGGATTGTCACTTCCTTTTTGTTTATGGTCTCCTTTACTGTGCAAAAGCTTTTAAGCTTAATTAGGTCCCATTTGTTTACTTTTGCTTTTATTTCCATTACTCTAGGAGAGGGATACAAAAAGACATAGCTGTAATTTAACCAAAGACTGGGATTCCTATGTTTTCTTCTGAGAGTTTTACTGAATCCAGCCTTACATTTAGGTCTCTAAGTCATTTGAGTTCATTTTTGTGTATAGTGTTAGGTATTAGCCTAATTTATTTTTTACAGATAGCTATCCAATTTTCCCAATACCACTTATTGAAGATTGAAGAGACTATTCTTTCTCCACTTTACACTCTTGCCTCTGTTATCATAGATTAATTGACCATAGATGTCTGGCTTTATTTCTGGGCTTTTTATATTGTTCCATTGATCTGCATTTCTGTTTTTGTGCCAGTACCATACTATTTTAATGACCATAGCTTCTTGATACAGTTTGCAATTAGACAGCATTATTCCTCCAATTCTATTCTTCTTTCTCATTTCCTTTGGCTATTCAGGGTATTCTGTGTTTCCATAATTTTTTTTTTTTTTTCTAGTTCCAGGACATGGAACAACAGACTGGTTCCAAATTGGGAAAGGAGTATGTCAAGGCTGTATGTTGTCACCCTGCTTATTTAGCTTATATGCACAGTATATCATGTGAAATGCAGGCTGGATGAAGCACAAACTGGAATCAAGATTGCCAGGAGAAATATCAATAACCTCAGATATGCAGATGGCACCACCCTAATGGTAGAAAGAGGAACTAAAGAGCCTCTTGATGAAAGTGAAAGAGGAGAGTTAAAAAGCTGTCTTAAAAGTCAACATTCAAAAAACTAAGAGCATGGCATTTGGTTCCATCACTTCATGGCAAACAGATGGGGAAACAAAGAAAACAGTGACAGACTATTTTCTTGGGCTCCAAAATCATTGCAGCCATTAAATTAAGAGATTGTTGCTCCTTGGAAGAAAAGCTATGACCAACTTAAACAGCATATTAAAAAGCAGAGACATTACTTTGCCAAGAAAGGTCCATCTAGTCAAAGCTATGTTTTTTTCCAGTAGTCATGTATGGATGCAAGAGTTGGATCATAAAGAAAGCTGAGCACCAAAGAATTAATGCTTTTGAACTGTGTTGTTGGGAGAAGACTCTTCAGAGTTCCTTGGACTGCAAGGACATCAAACCAGTCCATTCTAAAGGAAAGTAGTCCTGAATATTCATTGGAATGATTGATGCTAAAGCTGAAGCTCCAATACTTTGGCCACCTGATTCAAAGAACTGACTCTTCAGAAAAGACCATGATTCTCAGAAAGATGGAAGGCAGGGGAGAAAGGGACAACAGAGGATGAGATGGTTGGATGGCATCACCCATTCAATGGACATGAGTTTGGGCAACTCTGAGAGTTGGTGATAGACAGGGAAACCTGGCACTCTGAAATCCATAGAGTCACAAAGAGTCAAACATGACTGAGTGGCTTAATTGAACTGACTGATATGATAACTTGATAGGGATCAAATTGAATCTGTCAATTGCTTTTGGTATTATATTCATGTTGGTATTATTGACTTTTCTAATTTAAGAACACATTAGTCATAGGTATTTTATAATTTTTTAAGCTAAAGTAAATGGAATTGTTTCCCTAATTTCTCTTTCTCATCATTTGTTGTTAGTGTATGGAAATGCAGGAGATTTTTGTTTATCAATTTAGCTCCCTGTAACATTGCCAAATTCATTGATGAGCTCTAGAAGTTTTCAGGTAGCTTCTTTAGGCTTTGTTATGTGTAGTATAGGGACTTCCCTGGTGGCTCAGACGGTAAAGCATCTGCCTACAATGTGGGAGAAGTGGGCTTGATACCTGAGTCAGGAAGATCCTCTGGAGAAGGAAATTGCAACCCACTCCAGTACTCTTGCCTGGGAAATTCCATGGATGGAGGAGCGCGGTAGGCTACAGTCCATGGGGTCACTAAGAGTCAGACACGAATGAGCCACTTCACTTCATGTGCAGTATCATGTCATCTGCAAATGGACAATTTTATTCTATTCCAGTTTGGCCCTTTTTATTTCTTTTTCTTCTCTGTTTTAGGATTGCTGTTGGCTAGGACTTCCAAAACTATGTTGAAACAAGATGGAGGGAGTGGACATTTTTGTCTTTTTCCTGATCTTGGAAGAAATGCTAGTCACCATTGAGTATGATGTTGGCTATGTTTTTGTCATATATGATTTTTATTATGTTGAGATAAGTTCCTTTCATGACCACTTTCTTGAGAGATTTTTTTTTATCATAAGTGTTGAATTTTAATAAAACTTTTTATGCATCTGACTGAGATGATTATATTGTATTTATTCCTTCATTCATTGAACATGCTGTTTAATTTGAATATTGAAAAATTCTTTTATCCCCAGGATAAATCCTACTTGATCATGGTGTCTAATCCTTTCTACATATTGTTGAATTTAACTTGCTAGTAATTTCTTGTGAATTCCAGAGTCTATGTTCATCAGTGACTTTGGCCTGCAATACTATTTTGGGGGATTCTTTGTCTGGTTTTTCTATCAGGATGATGGTGGCCTCATAGAATGAGTTTGAAAGTGTTTCTTCCTTTCCACATTCTTGAAGAGTTTGAGTGCAGCACTTTCACAGCATCATCTTTCAGGATTTGAAATAGCTGAACTGGAATTCCATCACCTCCACTAGCTTTGTTCATAGTGATGCTTTCTAAGGCCCACTTGACTTCACATTCCGGGATGTCTGGCTCTAGGTCAGTGATCACACCATTGTGATTATCTGGGACATGAAGATCTTTTTTGTACAGTTCTTCTGTGTATTCTTGTCACCTCTTCTTGGTATCTTCTGCTTCTGTTAGGTTCATACCATTTATGTCCTTTATCGACCCCATCTTTGCATGAAATGTTCACTTGGTATCTCTAATTTTCTTGAAGAGGTCTCTAGTCTTTCCCATTCTGCTGTTTTCCTCGATTTCTTTGCATTGATCACTGAGGAAGGCTTTCTTATCTCTTCTTGCTATTCTTTGCAGTCCTTTCTGAAGGAGATCAGCCCTGGTATTTCTTTGGAAGGAATGATGCTAAAGCTGAAACTCTAGTACTTTGGCCACCTCATGCGAAGAGTTGACTCATTGGAAAAGACTCTGATGCTGGGAGGGATTGGGGACAGGAGGAGAAGGGGACGACAGAGGATTAGATGGCTGCATGGCATCATTGACTCGATGGATGTGAGTCTGACTGAACTCCGGGAATTGGTGATGGACAGGGAGGCCTGGCGTGCTGTGATTCATGGGGTCGCAAAGAGTCAGACACGACTGAGCAACTGAACTGAACTGAACTGAAGAGTTTGAAAGTGATACGTGTTAACTCTTCTCAAGTGTTTGGTAGAATTCCCCTGTGAAGTCATCTGATCCTGAACTTTTGCTTATTGGGAGATTTAAATCATAGATTCAACTTTAGTACCTTTGATTTGTCTGTTTATGTTTTCTATTTCTTCCTGGTTTAGTCTTAGAAGATTGTTCTTATCTAAGAATTTGTTCATTTTTTCTAATGATAATTTGTCCATTTTTTATTGGCATATTGTTTCTTGAAATAGTTTACATTCCCTTGTATTTATGTGGTGTCCATCGCAGCTTTTAATTTTTCACTTCTAATTTTTTTTTGATTTGAGCCTTCTCGTTTTTTCTTGATGAATCTGGTTAATGGTTAATAAATTTTATTAGCCTTTATAAAGGCCATGCTCTTAGTTTCCTTTATCTTTTAAACTTTTCTTTTAGTTTCTAATACATTTATTTCCACTGAGATCTCTATGATTACTTTACCTATATTAAGTTTGGGTTTTGCTTGTTCTTCTTTCTCTAGTTGCTTTAGGTGTAAAGTTAGGTTGTTTATTTGAAATTTTTCTTTTTTCTTTAGATAAACTTGTATTGCTATAAACTTCCCTCTTAGAATAGATTTTGCTTCATTCCATAAGTTTTTCATCACTGTGTTTTGGTTTTAATTTGTTTCTAGGTATTTTTTAAAATTTATCCTTTTATTTCTTCAGTGATCCATTGATTGCTTAGAAGTATATTGTTTAACCCCAATGTGCCTGTGATTTGTGCAGTTCTTGTAGTAGATTTCTAATCTAATACCGTTGTGGTCAGAAAAGTCGCTTGCTATTATTTCAGTGTTTTAAAATTTACTCAGACTTGCTTTTTGGCACAGAATGTGATCTATCTTGGAAAATGTTCCATATGAAATTCAGAAAAATAAATATTCTGTTACTCTTGGATAGAATGTTCTTTAAGTATCAGTTAAGTCCATCTAGTTTAGGGTTTCATTTAAGTCTGTGTTTCCTTATTGTGATTCTGTTTGGATGATCTATCCATTGAAATAAGTAAAGTTTAAACTTATAAAGCTAAGTATTACTTAGCATAATAATAAAACCAGTATTACTGTGTTACTGTCAATTTCTTCTGTCTGTTAACATTTCCCATAAACATTGAGGTGCTACTGTGCTGAGTACACATGTATTTATAATTGTCATATCTATCTATTGGATTGATTCTTTGGTCTTTCTGTAGTGTCCTTCCTTTTCTCTTATAACAGTCTTTAAAGTTCTTTTTGTCTGATAATAATATTGATAGTTCAGCTTTCTTTTGATTTCCATTCACATGGAATACAATTTTTCCATCCCTTCACTCTCAGTCTATATTTTTCTCTAGATCTGAGGTGTGTACTTCACAGATAAAATATATATGGGTCTTGTTTTTGTATTCACTCAATAAATCTCTTTCTTTTGGTTGATTGATTTCCTTTCTTTCTTTCTTTTTTATTGTAGCACACAATCTGTTCACATTTAAAGTAGTTATTAATATGCATATTATTATTAATTGTTTTAGATTTGCTTTTCTAGTTCTTTTTTTTTTTCTTCCTTGCCTCTTTTGTTCCTTTCTCTTGTCATTTGATGATTATCTTTAGTGTTGTGTGTAGGCTCATTTTTTTTTTTTTTAATTTTTTAACTGAAGGATAACTGCTTTACAGAATTTTGTGGTTTTCTTTCATGCATCAATAAGAATCAGCCATAAGTATACTCATGTCCCCTCCCTCCCAGACCTCCCTCCCATCTCCCTTCCCATCCCACCCTTCAGACTGTCACAGAGCTCCTGTTTGATTTCCCCAAGTCTTACAGAAAATTCCGATTGGCTATCTGTTTTACACATGGTATTGTAAATTTCTATGTTACTCTCTCCATACGTCATCTCCCCTTCTCCCTCCTCTTCTCCTGCCTTGTCCATATATCTGTTCTCTATGTCTGTTTCTACATTGCTGCCCTGAAAATAAATTCATCAGTGCCATCTCTTCAGATTCCATATCTGTGTGTCAGTATATAATATTTATATTTCTCTTTCTGACTTACTTCACTCCTAATAATGGGCTCTAGTTTCATCCACCTCATTGGAACAGATTCAAATGTGTTCCTTTTTATGGCTGAATAGTATTCCATTATAAATATGCACCATAGCTTCTTTATCCACGCATCTGTTGATGGACATCTAGGTTGCTTCCATGTTCTAGCTGTTGTAAATAGTGCTGCAGTGAACATTGGGGTACATGTGTCTTTTTCAGTTTTGACTGCCTCAGGGTATATGCCTAGGAGTGAGATTGCTGGGTCATATGGTGGTTTTATTCATTGCTTTTTAAGGAGTCTCCATACCATCTTCCATAGTGGCTGTATCAGTTTACATTCACACCAGCAATGCAAGTGTTCCCTTTTCTCCACACCCTTTCCAGCATTTATTGTTTGTAGACTTTTTGACGATGACCATTCTGACTGGTGTGAGGTGGTATCTCATTGTAGTTTTGATTTGCATTTCTCTAATAATGAGTGATGTTTGAGCATGTTTTCATGTATGTGCTTGTTAGCCATCTGTATGTCTTCTTTGGAGAAATGTGTCTTCAGGTCCCTTTCCCACTTTTTGATTGGGTTGTTCGCTTTTATGGTATTGAGTTGTATAAGCTTCTTGTATATTTTGGAAATTAATTTTTTATCAATTGTTTCTCTTCCTAGTATCCTCTCCCATTCTGACCGTTGTCTTTTCACCTTGTTTGTAGTTACCTTTGTTGTGCAAAAACTTTTAAGTTTAGTTAGGTTCCACTTTTTTATTTTTGTTTTTATTTCCATTACTCCAGGAGGTGGATCACAGAAGATCTTGCTTTGATTTATGTCATGGAGTGTTCTGCCTATTTTCCTCTTAAAGTTTTATAGTTTCTGGTCTTACATTTAGATATTTAATCCATTTTGAATTTATCTTTGTGTATGGCATTAAGTAGTGATCTAATTTCATTCTTTTGCATGTACCTGTCCAGTTTTCCCAGCACCACTTACTGAAGAGGCTGTCTTTGTCCCATTGTATATTCTTGCCTCCTTTGTCAAAAATAAGGTACCCATAGGTGCAGGGTTTTATCTCTGGGTTCTCTATCTTGTTCCATTGGTTTATATCTCTGTTTTTGTGCCAGTACCATGCTATCTTGATGACTGTAGCTTTGTAGTATAGTCTGAAGCCAGGAAGGTAGATTCCTCCAGCTCCATTCTTCTTTCTCGACTGCTTTGGCTATTTGGGGTCTTTGTGATTCCATGTGAATTGTGAATTTTTTTGTTCTAGTTCTGTGAAAAATCCCACTGTTAATTTGATAGGGATTGCATTGAATCTGTAGATTGCATTTGGTAATATAGTCATTTTCAAAATTTTGATTCTCCCCACCCAGGAAAATGGAGCATCTCTCCATCTGTTCTTGTCATCTTTGATTTCTTTCATCAGTGTCTTATAGTTTCCCATATACAGGTCTTTTGTTTCCTTAGGTAGGTTTATTTCTAGATATTTTATTCTTTTTGTTGCAATTGTGAATGGGATTGATTCTTTAATTTCTCTTTCGATTTTTCATTGTTAGTATATAGGAGTGCAAGTGATTTCTGTGTATTGACCTTGTATCCTGCAACTTTGCTGAATTCGCTGATTGACTCTAGAAATTTTCTGATAGTTTCTTTTGGGATTTCTATGTATAGTATCATGTCATCTGAAAATAGTGAGTTTTACTTCTTTTCCTATATGGATTCCTTTTATTTATTTTTCTTCTCTAATTGCTGAAGCTAGGACTTCCAAAACTATGTTGAATAATAGTAGTGAGAGTGGACCCCCTTGTCTTGCTCCTGATCTTGGAGGGAAAGCTATTAGTTTTTCACTATTGAGAATAATGTTTGCTGTGGGCTTTTCATATTATGGCCTCTATTATGTTGAGGTAGGTACCTACTATGCCCATTTTTTGAAGCACTCTTATCATAAGTGCATGCTAGATTTTGTCAAAGACTTTATCTGCATCTATTGAGATGACCATATGCTTTTTATCTTTCAATTTGTTGATATGGTGTATCACATTAATTGATTTGCATATATTGACAAATCTTTGCATCCCTGGAATAAACCCAACTTTATGCTGTATGAGCATTTTAATGTGTTGTTGGATTCTGTTTGCTAGAATTTTGTTGAGGATTTTGGCATCTATGTTCATCAGTGATATTGGCCTGCAATTTTCTTTTTTCCTGTTGTCTTTTCCTGGTTTTGGTATCAGGGTGATTGTGGCCTCATCAAGTGAGTTTGGAAGTGTTCCTTCCTCTGCAATATTTTGGAAGAGTTTCATAAAAATAGGCACTAGCTCTTTTCTGAATTTTTGATAGAATTCCCCTCTGAAGATATCTGGCCCTGGGCTTTTGTTTTGGGGAGATTTTTTTAAATCACTGTTTCAATTTCAGTGTTTGTGTTTGGGTTGTTCATAATTTCTATTTCTTCTTTGTTCAGTCTGGGGAGGCTGATCTTTTTTAAATATTTGTCCATTTCCTTTAGGTTGTCCATTTTGTTAGCATACAGTTGCTCATTATATTCTCCTATGATCCTTGGTATCTCTGTGTTGTCTGTTGTAACCTCTCCTTTTTCATTTACAATTCTATTGATTTGATTTTTCTACTTTTTTTTTTTCTTGATGAGTCTGGCCAGTGGTCTCTCAATTTTGTTAATCTTCTCAAATAGCTAGCTTCTAGTTCCATCAACCCCTGCTATTGTTTCCTTCATTTCCCTTTCATTTATTTCTGCTCTGATCCTTATGATCTCCTTCCTTCTGCTGACTTTGGGGTTTTTTGTTTGTTTGTTTGTTTGTTCTTCTTTCTTTAGCCTCTCTAGACACAGAGTTAGGCTGTCTATTCAATGCTTCTCTTGCTTCTTGAGGTATGATTGAATCACTACAAACTCCTTCCTAGAACCGCCTCTGCTGAGTCCCATAGGCTTTGGGTCGTGTTTTCATTGTCATTTGTTTCTAGGAATCTTTTGATTTCCCTTTTTATTTCTTCAGTAAATTCTTTGTTATTTAGTAATGTATTTAATTTTCATGAGTTTGTGCTTTTCACTGTTTTTTGTTTTTTAACTGTAGTTGATATCTAGTCTCATAGTGTTGTGGTCAGAGAAGATACTTGATACAATTTCCATTTTCTTAAATTTACTGAAGCTTTATTTGTGGCCCAAGATATAGTCTATTCTGGAGGATGTTTCATGTGTACTTTAGAATAAAATATATTCTTCTGCATTTGGATGGAAAGTCCTGAAGATATCAATTAGGTCCATTTGGTCTAATGTTTCATTTAAGGTTTGTGTTTCCTTATTGATTCTCTGTTCTGACAATCTGTCCATTGATGACGATGAGGTGTTATTGTGCCACTGTTGATCCCTCCTCCCATGCCTGTTAGTGTTTGCCTTATGTACTGAGGCACTCATGTGTTGGGTGCATAGACATTTACAATTGTTATGTCTTATTCTTGGATGGATCCCTTGATCATTATGTAGTGTCCTTGCTTGTCTCTTACGATATACTTTGTTTTAAAGTCTATTTTGCCTGAAATAAGGATTGCCACTCCAGCTTGCTTTTGTTTTCCATTCACATGGAATTCCATCGTTTTCCTTTCATAATTTCCATCATTTTACTTTCAGTTTGTATGTGTCTGTAGGTCTGAAGTGGGACTCCTGTAGGCAGCATATATATGTGTCTTGTTTTTGTATCCATTCAGTCAGTCAGTATCTTTTGGTTAGTGCATGCATTTAACCCATTTACATTTAAGGTAATTATTGATACATATATTTCTATTGGCATTTTGTTGATTGTTTTGGGTTTGTTTTTGTAGGTCTTTCCTTTCTCATGTGTTTACTGGCTATGTAAGTGCCTTTAGTATTTGTTGCAAGGCTGGTTTGGTGGTGCTGAATTCTCTTAATTTCTGCTTGTCTGTAAAGCTTTTGAATTCTCTGTCAATTGTGAATGAGATTTTTTCCAGGTATAATAATCATTGTTGTAGGTTTTTCTCTTTCAGTACTTTAAATATATCTTGCCATTCCCTTCTGGCCTGTAGAGTTTCTGCTGAAAGGTCTGCTATTAATCATATGGGCTTTCCCTTGTATGTTACTTTTTGCTTTTCCCTTGCTGCTTTTAATATTCTTCCTTTGTGCTTAGTCTGCTAGCTTCCTCAATATGTGCCTCGATGTGTTTCTCCACATAGAGGCACATATTAAGGTGGGTTTAATGTGTAGGCGACTCTCTCCACTTCTTGGACTTGATTGACTAATTCCTTTCCCCATGTTGGGGAAATTTAAAACTATAATTTCTTCAAAAATTTTCTCAGTGCCTTTCGTTTTATCTTCTTCTTCTGGGACCCCTACAACTTGAATATTTGGTGTGTTCAATATGGTCCCAAAGGTCTCTGAAGTTTTTCTCAATTATTTTCATTCATTTCCCTTTATTCTTCTCTTCAGCAGTTATTTCCACCATTCTGTCCTCCAGCTCACTTATCCATTCCTCTGTCTCAGTGGTTCTGCTATTGATTCCTTCTAGAGTACTTTTAATTTCAGTAATTGTGCTATTCATTTCTGTTTGCTTATTCTTTCTTCTATGTCCTTGGTGATTGTATTAACTGTGTCAAATGCTTCTTGCATTTTCTCCATTTTAGTTTCAAGTATTTGGAGCATCTTTACTATCATTATTGTGAGTTCTCTTTCAGGGAGATTACCTATTTCCTCTTTGTTTATTTGGTCTTGTGAATTTCTACCTTTCTCTTTCATTTGTGTTGTATTTCTCTGTCTTTCCATTATCTTTTTTTTTTTTTTTTCTAAATTGCTCCAGTTGAGGTGTCCTTTTAGCAGGCTTTAGGGTTGTATTGCTTCTTACTTTTGATTTTTGCCCTTGGAGGGAAATGTTTGTTGGATGGTTTGTGTTGATTTCTTATTGGGGGTGACTTGTGCCTGTGTTCTAGTGGGAGGAGATCAAGTAGGAATTACAGAAATACTGGGACATATACACACACACTTTCACACATACAGTTATAACCAAAGTGTTCTAAAGAAAATACTACATGAGATTGATTTGGTGAACAAGGGAAACTAGAGATGATATCAGCCAATTTAAAGCAGAGCTAGCTAATGCTCAATCTGGAAATCTGAGCATGAGCAGAAGGCCAACTGGGATATAAAGCTTAGAGAGCTCAACATTTTAACTTACTTGGTGAAAGAAGAAAGAGTGAAGTAAAAAAGGGAGAATAGAAAAAGAGATAGAGAAAAGAAAGAAGAGAAGAGAGGGAAAAGAGAAAAGGAAGTGGTAAAGAAGATTAAAACATTTTAAGAAGAGAGAAAAAAGAAAAAAATAAAAAGGAAAGATGAATAGATGTATTTGAAAAAGATTTATATATATTCAGGAATAGCTACAGCCAGTAGAGAACAGTAGAAAAGCACTTGAATATATCCAAAACAAAATCCAAAAAACTCATCAAGAAAAAAGGAAAAAAATATGAGGAGAATAAAAGAAAACCTAAAATGAATTTTTTTCTTGCCTTTTTTTTTTTTTTTTTCCGTCAAGAAACACAGAGAGGAAAACTCCACAGCCCCACAAAATTGTTATATCTTCTTCTTGTTATCTTCTTCTAATTGTTATATCTTCTTCTTGGACTGATCCTTTGATCATTATGTAGTGTCTTTGTCTCTTTTCACAGCCTTCGTTTTAAAGCCTGTTTTACCTGATATGAGTTTTGCTACTTTTACTTGTCTTTGGTTCTATTTGCATGGAATATCTTTTTCCAGCTCATCACTTTCAGTCTGTATGTGTCTCTTGTTTCAAGGTGGGCCTCTTGAAGACAACATATATAGGAGTCTTGTTTTTGTATCCATTCAACCAGGCGTTTTCTTTTGGTTGGTGCATTCAACCCATTCACATTTAAGGTAATTATTGATAAGTATGATCCAGTTGCCATTTACTTTATTCTTTGGGGTTCGAGTTTATACACCCTTTCTGCATTTCCTGTCTAGAGCAGATCCTTTAGCATTTGTTGGAGAGCTGGTCTGGTGGTGCTGAATTCTCTCAGCTTTTGGTTGTCTGTAAAGCTTTTGATTTCTTCTTCATATTTGAATGAGATCCTTGATAGGTACAGTAATCTGGGCTGTAGGTTATTTTCTTTCATCACTTTAAGTATGTTCTGCCATTCCCTTCTGGTCTGAAGAGTTTCTATTGAAAGATTAGCTGTTGTCCTTATGGGAATCCCCTTGCGTGTTATTTGTTGTTTTTTCCTTGCTGATTTTAATATTTGTTCTTTGTGTTTGATCTTTGTTAATTTGATTAATATGTGTCTTGGGGTTTTTTGCCTTGGGTTTATCCTGATTGGGACTCTCTGGGTTTCTTGGACTTTGGTGACTATTTCCTTCCACATTTTAGGAAAGTTTTCAACTATTATCTCCTCAAGTATCTTCTCATGGTCTTTCTTTCTTCTTCTTCTTCTGGGACTCCTATGATTCGAATGTTGGGGCATTTAACATTGTACCAGAGGTCTTTGAGGTTGTCCTCATTTCTTTTAATTCTTTTTTTTTTATTTTTTCCTCTCTGTTTCATTATTTATACCATTCTATCTTCTACCTTATTTACCCTATCTTCTGCCTCTGTTATTCTACTGTTGGTTCCCTCCATAGTGTTTTTGATCTCATTTATTGAATTATTCATTATATATTGACTCTTTTTTATTTCTTCTAGGTCCTTGTTAAACCGTTCTTGCATCTTCTCCATCCTTGTTTCCAGGCTATTTATCTGTAACTCCATTTTGTTTTCAATATTTTGGATCATTTTCATTATCATTATTCAGAATTGTTTACCAGGTAGATTCCCTATCTCTTCCTCTTTTGTTTAATTTGGTGGGCATTTATTCTGTTCCTTTACCTGCTGGGTATTTCTCTGCCTTTTCATCTTGATTATATTGAGGTGTTTGGGGTGGCCTTTCCGTATTCTGGCAGTTTGTGTAGTTCTTTTTTGTGGAGTTTCCTCACTGTGGGTGGGGTTGGATGGGTGGCTTGTCAAGGTTTCCTGGTTAAGGAAGCTTGTGTCGATGTTCTGGTGGGTGTAACTGGATTTCTTCTCTCTGGAGTGCAATGAAGTGTCCAGTAATGAGTTATGAGATGTCAGTGGGTTTGGTGTGACTTTGGGCAGCCTGTATATTGAAACTCAGGACTATGTTCCTGTGTTGCTGGAGAATTTGCATCGTATGTCTTGCTTTGAAACTTGTTGACCTTTGGTTGGTGCTTGGTTTCAGTGTAGGTATGGAGACGTTTGATGAGTTCCTCACGATTAATGTTCCCTGGAGTTAAGAGTTATCTGATGTTCTCAGGATTTGTACTTAAGCCTCCTGCCTCTGGTTTTCAGTCTTATTACAGTAGCCTCAAGACTTCTGCATCTATACAGCACCAATGATAAAACATCTAGGTTAAAGATGAAAAGTTTCTCCACAGTGAGGGACATCAAGGGGGTGTTCACAGAGTTACATGGGGAAGAGAAGAGGGAGGAGGTAGATAGAGGTGACCAGGAGGAGAAGAGAGGGACTCAAATGAGGAGAGAACAAGCTAGCCAGTAATCACTTCCTTATGTACTCTTCACAGTCTGGACCACTCAGAGTTGTTCACAGAGGTATACAGGGAAAAAAAAGAGGGAGGAAGGAGATAGAGGTGGCCAGGAGGATAAAGGGGGAGCAATCAAAAGGAGAGAGACAGATCCAGCCAGTAATTAGTTCCCTAAGTGTTCTCCACAGTCTGGAACACACAAAGAGATTCACAGAGTTGTGTAGAGAAGAGAAGGGTGAGGGAGGAGATAGAGGCAATGTGGTGGAGAAAAAGGAGAGTCCAAAGGGGGAGAGATCAGTCAAGCCAGTAATTTCGCTCCCGAGTAAAAATGGGTACTGAAGATTGGGTTCTTAAAGGTACAAAATTGATAACAAATACCAAAAACAAAGATTAAAAATGTAGAATAAAGGTTGGATTCTCAAAAATACAATATTAAATTAAAAAACAAAGTCACCAAAAATTATGATTGATATATATATATATATATATATATATATATATATATGAAGTTTGCTTTAAAAAATAGTGTCTTTTTTGCAATGTAATAGTAGGTTATAAAAATGAAAATTAAAGGAGTAATAGAGAACTTAAAAATAAAAAAATTAAATAAAAAATGATAATAGTAAAAATATATCTAGGACTTTCTCTCGTGTTGTTGTGGACAGTGTGGGGTCAGTTCATTTTCAGATATTTCCTTGATCTGGCTTATACTTCTCAAGATCTATAGGCCCTTTCCTATGTAAGTGGTGATAACTGCAGGGTTTTAGTCTATTGCACCTGTCACTTCCAAGGTGGTTCCCTCTGTTTGTTTTAGCTTCTTCTGTTTCCTGGTCTCTTCAGTGTCTAATTTCTGCCCTGACACAAGGGGGCGGTGGTGGACACTTTTTTAGGTCCTTTGTTCAGTTGTGCTGTGGGTAGAGAGGAACACTGCAAACAGATAACACCAGTGTGTGCTTTCAATGTCTCGGCCACACCAGGTTTGCCCCCGCTCACAGTGTGTGTGCTTTACCTGTCTACACTGCTTAGGCTCTAGGTTGTTCTGCCAGGAACTGCCTGAGGCCAGCCCTGGGTTGTATACACTCCCTAGGTCTAAGCTGCTCAGGTTCAGGTTCTCGGGTACTCCACAAAGGCACAGACTTGGTTGGGCCTGTGTTTTGTGCCCTTCCCGGGTCCTAGCAGCTCAGGTGACCAGGTGCTTGGTGAGCCCAATTGCTGCGACTTATCACCTCCCCCATCTCTGCCGCTCGGTTTTCTGAGTGTACAACTGGCACATCTTCTCAGGTTTGCCGTGTGCTTCTTCTGGGAAGCTGATCTCTGGCTGAGACCCTCCTGGTGGATGTTGACTGTCCAGAATCCCAAGAAGTCTTGGTTAGGAATGAATCCTGCTTGCAGTTTTGTGGATGATCCCTCTCTGGGGCCCTGATTGCCCCCTTCCAGCTCTGGCTGCCCTCGCCTGCCTGTCTCCAGTGGGGGATGGGCCAGTCCCCAGCCGGCTAGCTCTGCTTAGTCCTTTGTTCTGTGAACGGGCTAGCTCTGCTTAGTCCTTTGTTCTGTGAATGGGCCTGATGGTGTCTTAGGTTAGGGCCTTTCATGGGATAGCTATCCCACAGTCTGGGTGGCTATCTCAAGTTAGTTTCCTCAGATTGCCCTCGGGGCATTCAAGCCTGGTCCTTACTCCAAGCAAAGCAGCCCATGCCTCCCTGCCCAGCCCCCGCTTGCTAGTGGCAGGTGCAGGTGTCTGCACTGCTTCTCAGTGGGGAGTTACCATTAGGGCATGTAATCTATGGGTTTTAATTATTTATTTGTTTTTCCTCCCGGGTATGTTGCCCTCTGAAGTTCCAAGGCTCTCCACAGCCTCGCCATTGAGAGTGTTTCCTGGTATTTGGAAACTTCTCTCTTTTTTAAGACTCCCTTCCCAGGATGGATCTCCATCCCTACCTCTTTTGTCTCTCTTTTTATCTTTCATATTTTTTCCTACCTCCTTTTGAAGAAAATGTGCTGTTTTTCTGGGTGCCTGATGTCCTCTGCCAGCATTCAGAAGTTGTTTTGTGGAGTTTATTCAGCATTCAAATATTCTTTTGATGAATTTGTGGGGAGAAAGTGGTCGTCCCATCCTATTCCACCATCTTAGGACCACCCCCAGAATGATTTTTTTTTAACAAGGAAAACAAAGAGGAAAACTGCACAGAACCGCAAAATGCTAATATGATGGTGGAAATATGTTGGGGAATAAGCAGTGTGACTTACAAAAAGAAAGAATCTAAATTTTTAATAACAAGAAAAACAAAGAGGAAAACCCCACAACACAACTAAACACTAGTGTGAAGGTGGAGATATGTTGGGGGAATAAACACTGTGATTCATAAGAGGAAAAAGAAAAGGAAAAAGAAAAAAAAATAAAGTAAGGGCTTTTCAGGTTGTAGTTCCTGGTTGTGGAGTCTGCCTCTGTGGATGGGGTTGGGTTAGAGTCCTGTGATGTTTTCCTGGTTGGCGGAGCTTGTGCTTGTGTTCTGGTTGATGGAGCTGGATCTCATCACTCTGAAGGGCAGTGCAGAGTCCAGTAGTAGCTTTTGGAGTGTCTACGGGTTCAGTATGCCTTTTGGCAGTCGTTCTAGCTTTCACGGTGTTAGGCGCACCTATTTCCACAGCTGCTTCAAAGTGACTCTCTCAGCATAATTGCAGGGCTGCCAGGTCCCTACTTGTCCCTGGGATCATTGCCAGTGCTTCTGTTTCCCTGTTTTGCCCTGTGCTGCTGGCCAAAACTTGCTAGGTAGGTGCTTGTGTGGGTCCTTCTGCCTCGCAGTGACTTGTGTGGGCTTCCCTTAGCCCCCTAAACTCACCTTCTGTATCGCAGGGCTGTGTACACTTGACTATCAGTTCCTGAGGTCCACCCTCTGCATTACAGGGCTTGTGTACTCTTGTTTTAGCTTCCTGGTGTGGTTTATGTGTCGCGGGACTAGTGTGGACTTGTTTTGGCTCCCCGTGCTCACCCTCTGCATTATGGGGTTTATGTGCAGTTGTTTCATTTCACTGCCTGCACTCTTTTTCACAGGGGTTATTTGTTCTTTCAGCTGTGTTGGGAGGGTTGAATTTGCTCTTTTTTTCTTTCTGTGTGTATATCTCTTACAGATTTCTGTTTGCTGTCACCTTGAGGTTTCCATATGTCAGTCTATTTGTACACATAATTGCTTTAAGTTGCTCATCTCAATTTCAAATGCATTTCAAACATTCTGCACTTGTTCTCTCCTCTAAGGATTACTGGTTTTGATATCATATTTGTGTGTGAATTCTTTCCTACCTTTACTGTATATTTGCCTTTACTGGTGAGATTTTCCACCCTTAACTTTTGTTGTTACTAGTTGTGGCCTCTCCTTTTCTGCTTAGAGTAGTCACTTTGGCTTTTGTCATCAATCTGGTTTGGTGATGTTGAATTATTTTAATTTTTGTCTACCTGTACGTAAAGTTTTTGATTTCTCCATCAAATCTGAATGAGACCCTTTCTGAGTAAAACACCCTTGTTGAAGATTTTCCCTCTCATCAGTTTCAACATATTTTGCCACTTCTGGACTGCAGTGTTTCTGCTGAAAAATAGCAGATAATCTTATGGCAATTTCCTTGTATGTTATTTGCAGGTTTTCCCTTATTCCTTTTTGTTATTTTTCTTTGTCTTTAATTTTTATCAATTTTGATTACTATTCACCTTAGTGTGTCTCTCCTTGAGTTAATCTTATATGAGACACTGCACTTCTTGAACTTGGGTGCTTGTTTCCTTTTCTATGTTAGAGAAGTTTTCAGCTATTGTATTTTTAAATATTTTCCTCAGGCCTGTCTTCACTTTTTTCTCCTTATGTGACCCCTATAATGTAAATTTTTGTGCATTTGACATTGTCTCAGATACCTTTTAAACTGTCCTCATTATTTTTTTTCCTTTATTCTGTTCTATGGCAGTGATTTCCACCGCTGTGTCTTCCAGCTGACTGATTCCTTCTTCTGCATCATTTATTCTGCTGTTGAATCCCCCTCTAGTGTATTTTTCATTTTAGTTATTGTATTCTTCTTTAACTTTTAGCTAAAAACTTCTTGTAACATTTCATTATGCATCCATTCTTTTCCCTAATTCTTAGATCATCTTCGTGATTATTACTCAGAACCCTATCAAGTAGATTGCTTAGTTTCACTTCACTTAGTTTTTCTTCTGGGGTTTTATCTTGTTCCTTTGTCTGGAACATATTTCTTTGTTATCTCAATCAAATTTCTTTTTGTATTTTTATATATACAGTAGTTTAGTTACATTTCTTGGCTTTGGAGAAGTGGCACTTTGTAGGGGATGTCTTATATGTCTTAGCAGTATACTCCTCTCTTGTCACCCGAGGGACAGGGACAAGTGGATCCCAAGGTAGTTTCTGATGTGTATTTGTGGACTCAGTTCTGCAAGTCATAGGATCATAGTTTCCTTGCTTCTGGTGTCTGCCCCTGGTGAATGAGTCTGGTACAGTGGCTTGTACAGGCTTCCTGGTGGAAGAGGTTTGTGTCTGTGAACTGTTGTGTGGGTCTTAGCCCTCTGGTTCAGTTCCATTCACCATGACTCAGTCATGACTGACTCTTTGCTATCCCATGGACTGCGGCATGCCAGGTTTCCCTGTCCATCGCCAACTTCCAGAGGTTGCTCAAACTCATGTCCATCAAGTCAGTGATGTTATCCAACCATCTCACCCTCTGTTCTCCCCTTCTTCTCCTGTCTTCAATCTTTCCCAGCATCAGGGTCTTTTCCAATGAGTCAGTTCTTCACATCAGGTGGCCAAAGTATTGGAGCTCCATTATCAGTTCTTCCATTGAATATTCAGGACTGATTTCCTTTAGGCTTGACTGGTTTGATCTCCTTGCAGTTCAAGGGACTCTCAAGAGTCTTCTCCAACACCACTGTTAAAAAGCGGTTCATTTTGGGAAGATGTATACACATTTTCGTAAAAGTTGTCCTACAATGCTGGAGACCTGGGTTCCATCATGGGTCGGGAAGATCCCCTGGAGAAGGAAATGGCAACTCACTCCACTGTTCTTTCCTGGAGAATTCCATGGACAAAGGAGCCTGGTGGGCTACAGTCTGTTGGGTTGCAAAGAGTCAGACATGACTAAGCAACTTTCATTCACTCACATAATTTATATCCTTATCTACTTTAATATTTCTTTTTTTTTCTACTTTAAAATTTCATAAAAAGTTTGAAATGATTTGCAATAATGATATCATATATTATAATGAAAGTTTAAGATTAAACTTAAGAGACTGAAAACATAAAGAAGAATGGAAATTTGTGGCAGTTTTTCATTTAATTTAGCTCTGATATTTCCAGCAACAAGAACATACATAAATGGAAATGTCGAAGGCTATTATAGTTACTACACTCAATACAAGGAGTCATACCACTCATTAAAAGCAAGGAAATGTCTCCTGGGTTCTCCTAAGTCAGATAATGGATCCTTATATTAGGATCACAGAGTGTTGCAATAAACAGATCCTATAATGGTGATTTTCACTTGAGTTGCAAAATTTTCCAAATGATTCTTTTTTTTTTTTTTTACATTGATCTTTAATAAAGGCAGTTTTGTTAGCTGAAATCAGATCAGCACATGAGTGGGTATTAGGCACGAAAACAATTGTATAGGGAAGTTTGGTTTGTACAGAAAATGTCAGGTTAAAAATGTATATCTAAACAGCTGGGGCCCAGGCTGGGAATGCTGGTCAGTTTGTTCTGCCAGGCCCACTACAGACTTGAAACATTGGTCTCCTATTTATTTATGGCTTGAAGAGTGTACCAGTGAGAGTTAAGGCTTCCAGCAAGCAGGCCCCCAGCCTTTTGGAAGGGTCATTTATAAGCTCTAAGTTTGTTATAAAGAGAGATGACAAGGGAGCCACTTCTTTCCCAGAAACCCTCTTAGTTCTCATAAATAGGAAAGAAAGGAAACTAAAAAGACCTATTTCTGAAGAAAACTGAGTCCCTTGAAGTTTTGTCTTAAGAGGAGGAGAGAGTTGACCTTGTCAACTTTGATTTTTCCTTTAAGTTAAACTAATATCACCAAAGGGCCCTTATGAATAACTTTCTGAAATAACCTCTCACTGACTTTCTTCTCCTGAAACAAGATGGGATATTTGTTCCTTAGAGTAATACCTCGATGTTGGTTAAAATGGAGTTTATACACAAATATCTTCTGGAAACTTTTTATGCCTACATTTGAGGTAACCACATTGTTCCAGAAGACATCTGGAGCAGTTGCTGAGAAAGACTTAGTAGCCTATTGAGAACTAGGATTGGCCTATCATTCTTCAAAATTACCCAGCTGGATAGGTTTCCAGTAATCTGATTTCAGTAGGGAAAGTTTCTTCTGGGACTGGAATGGAGGCTTTTTTGGGCCACTCTTAGTAGAGTCTTTGTGATGTCAGTAAGGAAAGTTTCTTCTTGGACCAGAATGGAAGCTTTTTTGGGCCACTCCTAGTACAGTCTTTGCAAAACTGATAAAAGAAAAAAAAACAGTCAAGACTCTGGAGGCTTTTTTTTTTTTTCAATGTCTGATTAGATATTCTCTGCTTTATAGATACATACCCAACTGAATATAGACAGCTACCAAACTTTAACCAGCTAGATACAAGCTGGATGTAGTATGTCTGTACTATTTTTAATAACAAATTAACAGTGATAATAAGTGCTGTACTAAATATGCCAGCAATTTTGGAAAACTCAGCAGTGTCCACAGGACTTAAAAAAGTCAGTTTTAATTTCAATTCCAAAGAAAGGTAATGCCAAAGAATGTTCAAACTACCACACAATCACACTCATTTGACACACTAGCAAAATGATGCTCAAAATCATCCACATGAAGCTTCAACAACACGTGAACTGTGAAATTCCAGATGTTCAAGCTGGACTTAGAAAAGTCAGTGGAACCAGAGATCAAATTGCCAGCATCCACTGGATCATTGAAAAAACAAGAGAATTCCAGAAAAAACATCTACTTCTGCTTTATTAACTATGCCAAAGCCTTTGACTGTGTGGGTCACAACAAACTGTGGAAAATTCTTCAAGAGATGGGAATACCAGATCACCTTGCCTGACTCCTGATAAATCTGTATGCAGGTTAAAAAGCAACAGTTAGAACCAGATATGGAACAATGGACTGGTTCCAATTTGGGAAAGGAGTATGTCAAAGCTGTATATTGTCATCCTGTTTATTTAACTTATATGCATAGAACAATATGAGAAATGCTGGCTAGGTGAAGCATAAGCTGAAATCAAGATTGCTGGGAGAATTGTCAATAACCTCAGATATGCAGATGATACCACCTTTATGGCAGAAAGCAAAGAAGCCTCTTGATGAAAGTGAAAGAGGAGAGTGAAAAAGTTGGCTTAAAACTCAACATTCAAAAAACAAAGATCATGGCATCTAGTCTCATCACTTCATGACAAATAGATGGGGAAACAATGGAAACAGTGATAGACTTTATTTTGGGGGGCTCCAAAATCACTGCAGATGGTGACTTCAGCCATGAAATTGAAAGACACTCACTCCTTGGGAGAAAAACTATGACCAACCTAGACATCTTATTAAAAATATTTACTTTTTAATACTTTTTTTTTTTTAAAGAAAGCATTATTTTGCCAATGAAGGTCCTTCTAGTCAAAGCTATGGTTTTTCCTGTAGTCATGTATGAATGTGACAGTTGGACCATAAAAAAGTTGAGCACCGAATAATTGATGCTTTTAAACTGTGGTGTTGGAAAAGGCTCTTGAGAGTCCCTAGGACTGCAAGGAGATCCAACCAGTCAATCTTAAAGGGAATCAGTCCTAAATATTCATTAGAGCTACTGATGCTGAAGCTGAAGCCCCAATACTTTGGCCACCTGATATGAAGAATTGACTCGTTTGAAATGACCCTTATGCTGGGAAAGATTGAAAGGGGGATGACAGAGGATGAGATGGTTGGATGGCATTGCAGTCCATAGGATTGCAAAGAGTTGGAAATGACTGAACTGAACTGAACAGTGATAATTTGAAAAAATTTACTGTTGTGGTGGCTTAAAAGTTTGTTTGGGTTTTCCCATAAAATGCTATAGACAACCCAAATGAATCTTTTGATCAACCCAATATATCTCAGTAATTTCATTACAAGTTATTTGTGGTAATAGGCTAATATCTTGACATTTTGATAAGCACCGATTAAATAACTATATCATCTATGCCAAACTCAACATACCTATGATACCCGACTGTACTTAAGTATGGTTTAAATAACTGAACACAATAGAGCAGACAGGCAACCAGAGAAGGACATTTAACATATGCTCATGCTTATTAGCATCTCAGATGCTAGTAAGGTTGTGCGTAAAATTTTGCTTAAAATTTTGCATGATAAGCTTCAGCATAATGCAAATCAAGAACTTCCAAACATCCAGGTTGGGTTTAGGAAAGAAAGAGGAATTAGCGATCAAGTTGCTAGCTTTCACTGGGGAAATCAAGGAAATTTCAGAAATCAAGGGAATTTCAGAAAAACATCTATCTCTGTTTCATCAACTAAGCTAAAATTTTTGACTATGTGGATCATGACAAACTGTGGAAAGCTCTTACAGAGATGGGATTACCAGACCATTTTAATTGTCTTCTGAGAAACCTGTATGTGGGTGAAAAAAGCAACAGCTAGGACCCTGTATGGAACAACTGATTGATTCAAGATAGAGAAAGGAGTAAGACAGGGCTGTCTGTTGTCACCCTGCTTGTTTAACCTATAGGCTGAGCACGTCATGAGACATTCTGGTCTGGATGAGTTACAAACTAGAATCAATATAAGCAGGAGAAACATCAACAACCACAGATATGTAGATGATATCCCTCTAATGGCAGAAAGCAAAGAGAAACTAAAGAGCCACTTGATGAGGGTGAAGGAAGAGAGTGAAGGAACTGGCTTAAGACTAAATATTAAAAAGCTAAGATCATGGCATCTGGCTCCATTAATGCATGGCAAGTGGAGGGGGAAAACATGGAAGTAGTGACAGATTTCCTCTTCCTGGTTTCCAAGATCATTGTGGACAGTGACTCAAGCCATGAAATTGGAAGATGATTGGTTTTTGGCAAAAACATGATGACAAATTTAGACAGTGTGTTGTAAAGAAGAGACATTACTCTGCCAACAAAGGTCTGTATAGTCAAAGCTGTAGTCTTCACAGTAGCCACATATGGTTGTGAGAGCTGGACTGTAAAGAAGGCAGAACACCAAAGAATCAATGCCTTTGAACTATGGTGCTGGAGAAGACTCCTGAAAGTCCCTTGGGCAGCAAGGAAATCATACCAGTCAGTCTTAAGGGAGATGAACCTTGAATATTGACTGGAAGGACTGATGCTGAAGCTGAAGCGCCAATATTTTGGTCATCTTATGTGAACAGAGGACTCAATAGAAAGTCCATGATGCTGGGAAAGATTGAGGGCAGAAGGAGAAGAGGGCATCAGAGGATGAGATGGCTGAATGGCATCACTAATGTGATAAACATGAACTTGGGCAAACTCCGGGGAATTGTGATGGACAGGGAAACTTGGCATGCTGCAGTCCATGGAGCTGCAAAGAGTCAGACACTACTGGGTGACAACAACAATTAAAACAACATGCTTATTAATCTGTTAACAGTATTTAAAAATTTGAAATCTAAATATATAGGGACATTTGTAAAATTGCAGGAAACTTCAATACAAGATCCCCAATAGATAAATCTGCACAAATTTTTAATTCAGAGAAGGAGTACGTCAAGCCTCCATATTGTCACCCTGCTTATTTAACTTATATACAGAGTGCATCTTGAGAAATGCTGGGCTAGGAGAAGCACAAGCTGGAATTATGATTGCCGGGAGAAATATCAGTAACCTCAGATATGCAGATGACATCACCCTTATGGCAGAAAGTGAAGAGGAACTAAAAAGCCTCTTGATGAAATTGAAAGGAGAGTGAAAAAGTTGGCTTCAAACTCAACATTCAAAAAACAAAGATCATGGCATCAAGTTGCATCACTTCTTTGCAAATATATGGGAAAATAATGGTAACAGTGACAGATATTTATTTTCTTAGGCTCCAAAATCACTGCAGATAGTGACTGCAGCCATGAAATTAAAAGACGCTTCCCTTGGAAGAAAAATTTAGACCGACCTAGACTACATATTACAAAGCAGAGACATTACTTTGCCAACAAAGGTCCATCAAGTCAAAGCTATGGTTTTTACAGTTTTCATGTATGGATGTGAGATTTGAACCATAAAGAAAGCTGAGCATCAAATAATTGATGCTTTTGAACTGTGGTGTTGCAGAAGACTATTGAGAGTCCCTTGGACTGCAAGGAGATCCAACCAGTCCATCCTAAAGAAAATCAGTCCTGAATATTCATTGGAATGATTGATGCTGAAGCTGAAGCTCCAATACTTTGGCCACCTGATGCAAACAACTGACTCACTGGAAAATACCATCATGCTGGGAAAGATTGAAGGCAGGAGGAAAAGGGGATGATGGAGGATGAGATGATTGGATAGTATCACTGACTCAATGGACATGAATTTGAGCAAGCTCCAGGATTTGGTGATGGACAGGGAAGCCTGGCATGCTGCAGTCCGTGGGGTCACAAAGAGTTGGACATGACTGATCGACTGAACTGAACTGAATTCATTGAATAATATTGTTTAAGGAAAAGTAATTTTGTCCTCAAAATTTTAGAATTAAATTTTGAAAACATTTTCACTCCTTGATACACTGTGGCATTAGAAAATAAGAAGCCAGAAAACTTGATTTTGTTTTGCTCTTACATGCTAAAGTGTACATGCTTTTAATTTAGAATTAACTTCTAGTTGGTAGTGGTAGGTGCTATCCCATCAGTGTTCTATAGTACACATATCAAAGTTTCTAAAATATTACAGTCATTACTCAGCACTTTAGGGTGAGGGAAAGAAGCAGGACAAAAGCAGTTGCAAATTATTTTTAACATGAGAAAAGCTTTAAACACCTATGGAATTTTACATCATCTCATATTCTATTCCATAATACTTGGAACAAAGTCTTTTTTCAATCATTTCTATCTATATGTTTCAAAATGCAGACATAGTGCAAACCCTATAGTACAAAATATGCATTATTTAATACTCATTAAATATATTAGTGTCAGTACGGATTATCAAATAAAAATCACACACAATAGTCTAAAATTTTAGATCATCTTAGGGCTGCTAACTAGAGACTGTAGAAATTCCACGTGTAAGACAAAAAAAAAAAAGAAAAAATACAAAGAAACTAACTTCTCAGTGCATCACACCCTTGAAGATAAAGTGTATGACACTTTTACCATACTAATATTACATTACAGCTATGGATTTTAACTGGAATTACTTAAAGACATGAAATTCACATAAGAGCAAGAACCAGTCAATTACAATGTTAAAATGAAATGGATCACCTCTTTCTTGGTAAAAATACTGAAAATGTGATGTGTGCGGATAACTCAGTAAAAAATTTTTCATTCATTTTTCCCCCACTGAAGTGTCTTAAATTTTATCCTGTAAATATTCTACCTGTTATAACAATCTGATTTTCAGGCTTGTATAAAATATAATATTTTATTTAAACATACTATTTTTTGTTTGATAAGAATTATTTATGAATTAAAAAAAAACATATCTTGTTATAAATCATGGAATAGACCTCCTGTAACAAAAATGTGACATTTTCTAAGCTTGTTAGAAATAAACCATGATATATGAACTTAAAATTATATCAATATTAAATAACATTTCTTTTTCTTTTTTAATAACATTTCTGTGATCAGTTTTCCACATAAAATTAATCAGTGGAGAATTGGGTTTAGAATATATATATGGAATTTAGGAATATGGTAACGACAACCCTGTATGTGAGACAGCAAAAGACACAGAGATGTATAGAACAGTATTTTGGACTCTGTGGGAGAGGGGGGGATGATTTGGGAGAATGGCATTAAAACATGTATAATATCATATAAGAAATGAATCTCCAATCCAGGTTGGATGCAGGATACAGGAAGCTTGGGGCTGGTGCACTGGGATGACCCAGAGGTATGATATGGGGAGGGAGGTGGGAGGGGGGTTCAGGACAGGGAACATGTGTACACTCATGGCGGATGCATATTGATGTATAGCAAAACCAATAAAATATTGTAAAGTAAATAATAATAATAATAATAAATAAAGCAAGTTCAAGGCATCTGAAAAAATAAATAAATAAAATAGAATTCTCAATAAAAAAATAATATTAAAATTCACATGGGATCGCATACTAGGAAAGATGTGTTTTAATCATAAAAACATTTGAAAAAATAATATGATATCTGCCAAATATCAAATAGAGCCATGTGTCTTCAGGGGTGTGTGAGTTTGTGTGTGTCCCAAAAGCTTTGCATTTACATGAATATATATAAAAATAAAATCATAAAATAAACTTTTTATGAAAAGTATTGGGGTAAAAAAGAATATAATTAGTCAGATTCAGTTTCCTTAAAAACAAAGTTTTATTTCTTATAAACAGTTAAAAGTCAGTTATCTTCCTTCACAATACATTTAGACATTAAATCTAAGGTTTTAAAAATATGCACAAACTATAAGTAAAGTACTTTTAAATGGCTAAAAGGAATAAAAATACCAAAGTTTAGTGTACAGAAGAATAGATATAAACAACCAAGGAAAAAGTAAATCTTTGGTGTTGAATTTATGAATAGCCCAAAATAAGTCCTGAAGATTTTTTTACCTGTGTAAATTTGAAGTGTCCTTTTTAAAGTTTGAGGCTATACACTGTGCATCCCCCACAAACAAGTTTATGAATAAGGTTTTTAAAAACGAAAGCATTTCCCCTAAAGTCAGGAACAAGACAAGGGTGCCCACTTTCACCACTACTATTCAACATAGTTTTGGAAGTTTTGGCCACAAAAATCAGAGCAGAAAAAGAAATAAAAGGAGCCCAAATTGGAAAAGAAGTAAAACTCTCACTGTTTGCAGATGACATGATCCTCTACATAGAAAAACGTAAAGACTCCACCAGAAAATTACTAGAGCTAATGAATGAATATAGTAAAGTTGCAGGATATAAAATCAACACACAGAAATCCCTTGCATTCCTATACACTAATGAGAAAATAGAAAGAGAAATTAAGGAAAAAAATCTTATTCACCTTTGCAACGAAAAGAATAAAATACTTAGGAATATATCTACCTAAAGAAACAAAAGACCTATATATAGAAAACTATAAAAATCTGGTGAAAGAAATCAAAGAGGACACTAATAGATAGAGAAATATATCATGTTTATGGATTGGGAGAATCAATATAGTGAACATGAGTATAATACCCAAAGCAATCTATAGATTCAATGAAATCCCTATCAAGCTACCAACGGTATTTTTCAGAGAGCTAGAACAAATAATTTCACAGTTTGTATGGAAATGCAAAAAACCTCAAATAGACAAAGCAATCTTGAGAAAGCAGATTCGAACTGGAGGAATCAACTTGCCTGACTTCAGGCTCTACTACAAAGCCACAGTCATCAAGACAGTATTGTCTGGCACAAAGACAAAAATATAGATCAATGGAACAAAATAGAAAGCCCAGAGATAAATCCGTGCACCTATGGACACCTTATATTTGACAAAAGAGGGAAGAATATCGAATGGAGAAAAGACAATCTCTTTAACAAGTCGTTCTGGGAAAACTGGTCAACCACTTGTAAAAGAATGAAACTAGAACACTTTCTAACACCGTACACAAAAAGAAACTCAAAATGGATTAAAGATCTAAATGTAAGACCAGAAACTATAAAATTCTTAGAGGAGAACATAGGCAAAACACTCTCCAACATACATCACAGCAGGATCCTCTATGACCCACCTCCCAGAATACTGGGGGAAAAAAGCAAAAATTAATAAATGGGACCTAATGAAACTTAAAAGCTTCTGCACAACAAAGGAAACTATAAGCAAGTTGAAAAGACAGCCTTCAGAATGGGAGAAAATAATAGGAAATGAAGCAACTGACAAACAACTAATCTCAAAAATATACAAGCAACTGCTGCAGCTCAATTCCAGAAAAATAAACGACCCAATCAAAAAATGGGCCAAAGAACTAAATAGACATTTCTGCAAAGAAGACATACAGATGGATAACAAACACATGAAAAGATGCTCAACATCACTCATTGTCAGAGAAATGC
The DNA here is from genome assembly GCF_029378745.1 of Bos indicus. Lineage (NCBI taxonomy): Eukaryota > Metazoa > Chordata > Mammalia > Artiodactyla > Bovidae > Bos > Bos indicus. Next base: position 74,965,326 of record NC_091789.1, read on the forward strand.
AAATCAAAACCTCAATGAGGTACCATTTCATGCCAGTCAGAATGGCTGCTATCCAAAGGTCTAGAAAAAATAAATGCTGGAGAGGGTGTGGAGAAAAGGGAACCCTCTTTCACTGTTGCTGGGAATGCAAACTAATACAGCCACTATGGAGAACAGTGTGGAGATTCCTTAAAAAAACTAGAAATAGAACTGCCATATGACCCAGCTATCCCACTGCTGGGCATACACACTGAGGGAACCAGAATTGAAAGAGACATGTGTACCCCGATGTTCATCACAGCACTGTTTATAATAGCCAGGACATGGAAGCAACCTAGATGTCCATCAGCAGATGAATGGATAAGAAAGCTGTGGTTCATATACACAATGGAGTATTACTCAGCCATTAAAAATAATACATTTAAATCAGTTCTAATGAGGTGGATGAAACTGGAGCCGATTATACAGAGTGAAGTAAGCCAGAAAGAAAAACACCAATACAGTATACTAAAGCATATATATGGAATTTAGAAAGATGGTAACGATAACCCTGTATGCGAGACAGCAAAAGAGACACAGATGTATAGAACAGTCTTTTGGACTCTGTGGGAGAGGGAGGGGGTAATGATTTGGGAGAATGGCATTGAAACATGTATAATATCATATAAGAAATAAATCGCCAGTCCAGGTTCGATGCAGGATACAGGATGCTTTGGTCTGGTGCACTGGGATCAGCCAGAGGGATGGTATGGGGAGGTGGGAAGGGGGTTCAGGATTGGGAACATGTGTATACCCGTGGCAGATTCATGTTGATGTTTGGCAAAACCAATACAATATTGTAAAGTAATTAGCCTCTAATTAAAATAAATAAATTTAAATTAAAAAAAATTTAAAAATTGCCAGTAGTAAGTTCTTCCATACCTAAAATTAAAGATCAGCAACATTCCATTGGTTAGGGTGCATCAATTCTTAAAAACTAGTTATGATCCAACACTGCTGCTGCTAAGTCACTTCAGTTGTGTCAACTCTGTGTGACCCCATAGATGGCAGCCCACCAGGCTCCCTCGTCCCTGGGATTCTCCAGGCAAGAATACTGGAGTGGGTTGCCATTTCCTTCTCCAATGCATGAACGTGAAAAGTAAAAGGGAAGTCGCTCAGTCATGTCCAACTCTTCACGACCCCATGGACTGCAGCACACCAGGCTCCTCTGTCCATGGGATTTTCCAGGCAAGAGTACTGGAGTGGGGTGCCATTGCCTTCTCCAATACTAGTAGTTCTTTTATCTGAGAAAAAACTTTTCAGAAGAAATACCTGCCCTATGCTAATTACCAGCAAGAATGCAGGCCTCTACAATCCAAGGCCATTTAGATCCTTGGTTGGCTTAGGCCTTGAACTTCTCTCAAAAGTAAATAAGTCTGAAAGTCAATGACAGACTTTAAAGTTTCTTGAGTTGAAACAGAGGCAGATTCCATCTGGCTGAGAGCACTGACTCAGCTATCACTAGGAAACAAAGGTGGGTGTTTTCTGACTTCAAAATCAAAATACACATTTTTATGTGTGAAAGCAGAATGTTCATCCTTGATTCAAAATTTGTATGTCCCATTTTAGAAGGCTGTTTCTTCACTTTGTATAAAGCATTGTGATAAGGATCTCCAGATTGACAAATTACATCATAGTGACTGCCAGCAATTGCCTGGAACTCTAGAGTGCACTTGGTGCCATGCATGATGTCCTATAGAGGCACTACTGGGCATAGCCAGGCAGTTTGAAGTTAATCTATATGCCCCCAGGAAGGCTCCACCACCCAGCAGTGCCCCAAGTGACCTGCAGCAGCCACCTAGCTCGGTGCTGTCATCATCCAGGGCATCCTGAGAGGCTATGGTGGCTCCTTAACAGAGCTGTGGGGAGACTAGGGTCAGGTCTGCATCAACTGGTGCACAACAGACCTTTGCCCCTTGTGGATGTCCCACAAAGACACACTGCAGTCTCTCTGAGCCTTGGAGATATTAGGGATCAGAAGTGATCCATTGGGTGTGGGTGAGGCGTGCTGAGGACCTAGGACCAGGAAAAAGCTGGGAAGGAAGACATTTGAGTTTCTTAAATGGATGGCTAATGTCCCCTAACTTATGTTGACAATATATACTCCATTTAATAATCCAAAGGAAAAATTATGTGTCAGTAAAGCCTGCTGAAACACAGAATTTTGGAAGGGACTATATATATATATATATAAATTGTTAAAAAAAAATAAAGCAGGGCACATTTTAAAAAATAGGTCACAAATTCAAATCCAACCACTTATACTGTAAATGAAATAGCATAGCATTGAATTCAACCTGATTGGGTTTGAATCCAAAATATATCATATACTTTTACCCTTATACCCACAGGATCTTTGTAAAATGAAAACAATATCACCTACCTTGCAGAGGTTTTTTTTTTTTTAAGATTAAATATGAAGTTTATAATATTACCTGGTACTCAACATATGACAGATATAATATTATTATAAGAAGAAAATATTAACTTGTTACTGCAACTAAGTAAGGTACAGAAAATTCCAAGTACAGATAAATACATCCACAGTTATTAAATTAAGTTTCTTGTCTAGGCTAGAAATGTATTTGTGAGAAAATTTTTCAGAGGGCAATATTGCAATGAGACTTCAGCTTAAGACTGAAGTCCAGAAAATTCTAAACAACTCTAAACTACTTAAATTATTTGCCATCCTTCCTACTCAATTCTTCCTGATGCTTTTTGCAGGGGTGTACCTAGAAAGAAGCAGGAAAAGTCAATATGTATTCTGACTGCTGAGTGATAGATTATCTGGAATTCACCAATTGCTCAGTATCCTTTGACCTATATTGTCCCTTTAAGGAATTTTCTTTCATAAATAATATGTCATCAACCTCGTCCTACCATCCTAAATTGCTTTCAACCCATTCTGAACTTCTTCCCAGCCCTTCATCTCAAAGGTTCACTAATAATTTTGGTGGTTACTGATTAAGAACATAAACTGTGACCTCCCTGAAGTGCTTGAATTTCTTCATTGGAAATTGTAAGACCTTCTTACACACACATACACACACACACACACAGTTCAAAACTTTCAACATGTTAAAGAACATTATAATCATAAAATGTCCTATAACATGTATGGGTATATGCAGGCATATTTAATTTTATAGATATGTGTACTTGCACTTCTGCTTTATAAATATACCTGATATTTGCATTATTGTTTTAGAAATGTACCTAACTTGTGATTGAAAAAAAACAAAACAAATAATTTCTAATTTGAGTGCTATCTCAAAGAATCTCCCCTGAATAACTCAGAAGTTATTTAATCTATAGTAACATTAATGTTTTTCAGTTAAATATAAAATGTACCCCTTTCTCCTCTTCTTACATTTATGGAACAGTTGAGGTTCAAATTACACACTTGGCTGACTGGAATTTTGCTGTTAAAAAATTCCATGCCACCATGCATGGATTACACGTGGGCCAGAGAATAACATAGCCTTGAGAATGCGATTCCCTAAACAGCCAGCGCCTGGGTCTGTTGTAGCATTTTTCCATTTAATTTATTTTTCATAATGCTGATTTTGACATTCACATAGATCTTCAGTAACTGTCCAGAGTAATTTAGCATTGATAATACAAACCATTTCTTGAACTTCTTTAATACAGTTGCTTTTATCCCTTTATAGTATTAGTCATTATTAATTTTTGATAAAAAATAAAACGGGAGTGTTCATTTTCAGAGGCATGCTAATTAGTTCTGCCTTAAGTTTCCTCAAGGTGTATTTATGTGTTTGTGTGTGAATATATATACGTTGTGTATATACTTCTAGATAGGTTGAAAACAGGCTTCTGCATAATTATGAACTGTTGAACTGATTTTATTAGTTTACTCAGGCTTCTGTAACAAAGTACCATAAACTAGGTGGCTTAAACAACAACTCACTGTATCAACAGTTCTAGAGCACAAGGTATCAGCAGGATTGGTTCTTCCTGAGGAATGTGAGCAAAAGTTCTGTTCCATGCCTCTCTCTTTGGCTTATAGGTGGCTGTTTATATATCCACATAATGTTCTTTCTGTGTATAATCCTGTCTCCAAATTTTCCCTTTTTGTAAGGACACAGGTCATATTAAATTGGGGCGAACTGTAGTGGCCTCATTTTAGCATGATAAAGACCCTATCTCCAAGTAAGTTTATATTATAATGAACCTCAAGTTAGGACTTCAACATTTAATTTTAGAGGAACACAGTGTGGCCCATGCTGAGATCTTCTTTTCAAAGAAAACACATCCTTCAATTATATGTTTTTTTATTTCAATGAGTTTAAGCAAAATTGAATCAACAGTCAACCAGATTGTCTATTTAAGTGTGAGATCTGTTTTTACTCTTAGGAGATAGAGACCACGAACTCAGCCTGCTTACCAGTGTTTTGAATGCAATAAATAATCAATAAATATTTGGAGAAGGAACAAATGCATCATATTGCAGAAGTAAATGGTGACATCATGGTATTCCTTGATTTACTTTATTTCTTTTGAACCTGAGCACGTGGGATGTTGATATGCTACTCTGAGGCTTTAGGATAGGAATCATATTCAATGACCAAAACTCCTACATGGAATAATTTTTCCACAGAGTTTCCTAGTTTAAGATTTAGAGCAATGAGTTAGGCAGTTTCCCTGGACTTGTGGGTAAACTGGGTTTTGAAATGCTTTATTTTGGCTTCTTTGGTTTTTCTTTTATTGAAAGTGGAGTAGACAATGTGGGAGGGTCTTGAGATTTATGGAGAAAAAAATTGGCAATTTGACTGAAAAAGTGAGGTAGCCAATTGTTGACTTCTGATCTTGAAAAAGGTAGACAGAGGAACTGTTCTAATATTTATAAGCCAGGAACAAATTGAAGATAGCAGCTCACATTCAACCAATTAAAAGTTCATTTTTACTGAAAGTAAAGCCGAATGGTCCTTTGCCCCTCCCTTTGCAATACTTTTAGATTACCCTATCAATACAAAGAGATGAGAGTACAATTATCCCTTCTACTATAACTTTTCCTTCTCTGCTTTCTAAAAAATGGAATATCTTTTGGAAATTATGAGACTTGTGTGTTTGCCTGCAAACCTGTGAGACCAGTCACTAGATCTATTCTGTCTTCTAAACAGAAAATTCTGTTCTCTAAAATCCACTTTCATCTGAAGTGGAACTATTATATCACTAAAATTAATAATATGTATATTTATTTTTATTTTAATATCTTGGCATTCACGATTTTTTTTTTTAAAAAACCTCCAAATCTTCTTCTGCATTCTCATGTTTCTGTCATTTGAGATGATTATTGTCAGGCAGTTTTTTAGTTTAAAGAAGACAAATTAAAGAAGGTAGTATTGATGGTGGTGGTAGATGCAAGTTGGAAGTATATGCTTATTTGACTTTAAACTTTTAAACATCTTCTCAATTTGAAACGAGAGTTTAAAACAAAGAATCTGAAATGTTAACCCTAATTCCATACAACCCTTTCATTAGAATCATTTAAAACCCTTAAGAAAGTTTGTGGGTAAATATCAAATGAAAAGTTTCCTTATACTGTATTTGCTGTCTAAAGTTAGAAAAACAAGTCTGATGAAATGGCTTACCTAGCATATTTACATATAATACTTGGATATCACATGCTGCTAACATGTCACTCACCTAGCAGAAAACAAACAAAAATGGATTACAGCTGGCTCTATTTAGACGTATGAATATTTTAGAAAGCCAAGTTTTTACACATCCACCTTCCTCTGTGGAAACAGAGACAGCAAAATAGGTGAAATTCTATGTTTTCCAATAAAACCTTGCCTTAGTAGCATGTGATAACAATAACTGTCTAATATGTATATGACACTCACTGTGTATCAGTGGAGCCACCATACTGTCCAAATCTAAGAGGCAATACAGCCTTCTATGTAGATGGTATCCTCTGAATTACACAACATGGTGGTACTGAGTTTCAGGCTCTGTTCTAAGCACCTTACATATATTACTTCAATATATTAATAATACTCATAAAAACTAGGAGTTAAGTACTATATGTTCACTCAATAAATGCAGAAACTGAGGTACAGAGTAAGGAAATACCTTGCTCATGTTCACATAGTAAGTGACAGAAAATAGATTCAAACTCAGACAATCTAACTGTAGATGCCATAGTTGTAGTGACTATACATACTGACTCTGTGAAGCTTGGAAAGAGTTTATGGCTCTGGAAATAGAGACAGCAGTGACTTCAAAAAGAATGAATGCAGTTAGCATTAAAAATTAATGTCTGAAGACTTCTTCACATTTGCAAACATGAACTAGAAATTAGATTCTGAAATTTTAAACTTTCAATGCAAAGAAGGAAATACCATCAGTTGTATGATTCACATTGTCTAAACAACAAATATAGACCAGTTGCTAAGAAGTAGAGCTATTGCTACTAATATCAGGAAAAAAAAATTTGCTACTAAGATCAGAAAGGACTTCCCCAGTGGCTCAGCTGCAAAAAAAAAAAAAAAAAAATCTGCAATGCAGGAGATGCAGGAGACGTGGGTTCGATCCCTGCATTGGGAAGATCCTCTAGAAGAGGGCATGGGAATCAACTCCAGTATTCTTGCCTGAAAAATTCCCTAGATAAAGGAGGCTGGTGGGCTACAGGTCATAGGCTCCCAGAGTCAGACACGACTGAAAAAACTGAGCATGGCATGGCAAGATCATAAAATTAGTCTTTTTATTAGCATTTTTGAAAAGTATGTTGTGAGGGATATTGTCAACAGCATCTTCACAGTAAGCAGAGTGACAGGTTTCTTCAGGCCTATTTCTAATAATGTTGCTTATTGTAAATTGATGTAAATACAATGTTGCTTATTGTAATTGATGCTTATTGTAAATTGGAATCATGTAATTCCAAAGTGATCTTCCCCACAAGTTATTGAGCTATACCAGGTCAAAATAAAGTAATTCATTAGTCAATATTCACCTTTCTCTGGTGGTTTTGCTTAAGCCAGCAATAGACTGAAAAGCATCCAAAGGAAACAGTCCCCTTTTGAGACTTCTCTGTAAGTATAAGCTGTTTCCACTCAGAATTTGAAAATGTTGAGCAACACTAAATTCCAGGTTATAATCTGTGATGATAACCTGATATGCAAGTATAGCATGTTGTTAATTATATGCAGGTCGTCATGCTTTAAAAGTTGATAATCATTTTGTCATGGACTACTGCTGCTAGTAAGAATTCTGAGTGTGTAGTCCAAGGAGAATAAGTTCAGTGTTAGTCATGGTTAAAAATCTGAACTTTTGAGCAAGTCATATCTGATTCCAAGAGTGTGATTTAGAATAGGTTATCAATCTCCTTAAATTTCCTTCTTCACTGGTAATATAAAAATAATACCTGTCACACAAGGTTATTTTAACATGAAGAGTACAAAGTGCCAAGTAGAGTGCCTGGTGTAGGTAGGACTCAATTATTGCAAATGTCCATTAATAATACTAACATACTATGAAATGTTACTTAAAATGGTATTGACACAAATATTTGTGTCAGAAATACATGTTTATTGTTTGTTTTTTTAATATTCTGCACAAACTTTACATATCACACCTAGAACCAGGCTTAAAAAATAGAAAAAAAAAAAAGAGCTCCTTACCTACTTTATTTTTAGTCCTATTTGTTTTGACCTTCCTTGCTTCTACCAGGAAAAAGCAGAAAAAAACTCATTCATGCCACAGCATTAGTGAGTCAGTGTAGCAGTATAGAAGAGTGATTATTTTAGTCCCACAGACACATCCTCAAACTCTGAGCCTTACTTTGTTTTGTAGGCCCCAAATTTTTCATTTAGTAAACAATCTCCCTCCTCATAGGGTTGTTGAAAGGATAAGAGGTTACCAATGTGAAAGTATTAATACAGTCATCCCAAATATAAAGTATTTAATAAATGCTAGTTTTTACTGATATTGTTATTCTGCTATAATATTTAGCTTTGAATACCCAAACTTTAGACACAGCTGTCATCCTAACTCATTGTGTGTCCTTGGGTGTCGTATAAAAGTGGTTAGTAAATTACAAAACTTTATCCAAATAGTAGTAGAAGTAGGTAGTAGTAGCAATATTTGATAAAAAGTGAGTGAATGGGAAAATCAGCACCTATCACGTGCCAATCACTTTTATGCAAGTTATCTTATTTAATACTTAACAATAACTGAGGTTAAGATGATTTACTGTATGTCTGTTGTGAAACCCCACACAGTTTCTCTACTGTACAACCTCAAGACTCAAACTTAGATTAAAAGGCACTGGTCCCTTTCCTATCCTTCTTCTTTTCTTGTATGAGTCTTAAGAATGTTACATGGGGCCTACTTTCTGCTCCTTTAGGGGCTAATACTTAGCACTGTATCTAGTGGTGTCTTTTTTAATTTTGTCCAGCTTAGCTCTGAAGTGGAATTCATGTCTGAGTCAGTGGAATTTGAGGAGATGGAGTGTGTGACACCATATTGCAGAGGCTGAGTTTCACCCCAGAGCAGAGTTGACCCTAGTTCAGGGAACCAGATTCTAGAGGGAGGGAATTTACTGGTCTATATGGTGAGAAGATATAAGGTTTCTTATCTCCTCTGTTCTTTGCCTGTGCTCTAAACTTAGAAATGCTGAGTGTGGGAAAAAGGGTGCAGGAAGGATTCTCATATTTTTATGGTGCATTTTGCTCCTCCAGCCCCTTTATGCATCTCTCACAGAACAGTGCATGGACATTTTACTTCCAGGGTTTTACTATAGCTCACACTGGGAAAACCAATGACATAACAAAAAAGAAATAATTGTGAGGAAGTATTATATTTTTAATGAAACAGGATGTTGAGTCCACTTTGCAGTCTATACATGATGTTGGTACCTTTGTATGCAACTCTGCTCTGCTTAGAAATTATCAAAACACTTTCATTTAAATTTCACCTAAACTTTATAACTCCATCTCCAAAGTTCTATAACTCCATCTTCTCCTTTGTTTGAGGATACCCCATGAATCCCTTGATGTGTTATATCTCTCATCACTATGGGCCAAGATGTCTGATTTTGTCAGACCACAGGTTTGTTCTCGGTGTCCTTAGGCTGTTTGTACTAGGAAAAAGTGAAGAGTTTTAAGTGTTTATTCTGTTTTTCTTTAATACAGCTTATTTTATATTAAGTTTATATGATTCTATTTTTAATAATAGATGTGCTTAACTTACTCCTGTTCATAAAGAAGCTGAAAATTAAAAATTGATCCTTTTGAGCAGGTATGATCCAGCTATAGTGTACTATGAGGTAGATTATATAATCTTCACTTATCAGTGAAGAAACTGAAAATCCAATAGGTTAAGTAACATAACCTGTGGCCTAGGTCACACAACTAATAAATGGCAGAACTAGAATTTGAACCCAAAAATTTAGCTCCAGATCTTGTGCTTTTAATAACCAGCTTCCTCTGATATGTTGTTAAAATTGCTTGAGAATTTTGCCCTCAATTTTCATCTGTGAGAATGGGGCCTGATAACTTTGTGGCCTCCTTTCTCCAGGAAGAATTTAATGTAGACTGGGTAGTCTACAGGTATAATTCTTGCAGAATATCAGATATGTATCAATTTATTTACCATTCAAAGATAGTATTACTAAGCCCAGAAAGAACCTTGATCCTAAAAGTGTACATTTTTGAGGGCTCATTAAATGTCATGTGCTTTTTCTACATTGTATCAGAGAAGTAGATATCATATCCCATTTAAAGATTAGAAAACTCAACATCTTGCTCAATATAAATCAGTTAGCAAAATGAGGAATTTAGGATTCAAACTTGGGTCTAATTAACTCTAAAGCTCATGTTCTATCCACTAGTTCAGATTTGAGAATACCTGGCTGATATCCCTCTTAGTAAAGTGTACTGTAAGAAAAATGTAAAGAAAAAATAATATGAACCTTCCTGAAAGACTGGGAGATTTCTGCAGATGTACACTGTCCCTACAAATGGGGTTACTCCTTTCATTAAGCTTTAGTACTGGTCCCTGGTGGCTCAGATGGTAAATATTCTGCCTGGAATGCAGGAGACTGGGTTCAATTCCTGGGTAAGGAAGATCCCCTGGAGAAGGAAATGGTAACCTACTTCAGTATTCTTGCCTGGAGAATTCCGTGGACTGAGGAGCCTGGTGGGCCACAGTCCATGGGATTGCAAAGAGTCAAACACAACTGAATGAATTTCATTTTCACTTGTCCACTATGGTCACATTCATCAGTCAATCAACTTTTTCCCCCTATAATCTGAGCTTTAGCCTTGAGAAATGGAAGAGTAAAATCAGACTCTGCGTGGGCACAGGAGCGACCAAGAGGAGCTAACCCATGTCCAAGGTCAGTAGCAGAGGCCGAGAGGAGCTACCCCACGTCCGAGGTCAGGGGCTGCAGCTGACAGGAGTTACCCTACGCCCAAGGTCAGAGGAGGCAGCCGAGAGGAGCAACCCTATGTCCAAGAAGCGTCGGCTACGGGGGCAAAGGAGGGCCATGAGGAGCTACTCCACACTCAGTGTCAGGAGGGGCAGCCATGAGGAGATACCACTCACCTAAGGTAAAGAGCAGCGGCTGCACTTTCCTGGAGCAGCCATGAAGAGATACCCCATGTCCAAGGTAAGAGAAACCCAAGTCAGATGGTAGGTGTTGCGAGAGGGCATCAGAGGGCAGACACACTGAAACCAGAATCACAGAAAACTAGCCAATCTGATCACATGGACCACAGCCTTGTCTAACTCAAAGAAACTAAGCCATGCTGTGTGGGGCCACCCAGGACAGGAGGGTCATGGTGGAGATGTCTGACAGAATGTGGTCCACTGGAGAAGGGAATGGCAAACCACTTCAGTTTTCAAATCTATAAACATGTACAAAATTTAAAGTTCATTTATATCAAAGGACAATGACTCATGTTTTATAAATTATTTATAAGGTGTATATAGTTTTAATGTTGCTTATTTTTAACAATAACATCAATATGGTGCCAACTTTTATGTAAATTGGAACCAATACAGTGTCAAATTTCCCAATTCACTCACTGGAAAATAAAATAGCAAGTTGGTACTAATGTCAATAACCAAAATCAATTGTAGTTAACAATTTTTACCTTACAACAAATGGATAGATGTCATATTGTATGCATGCTAAGTCATTTCAGTTGTGTCCGACTCTTTGTGACTTTATGGATAATATATCCTGGCAGGCTTCTCTATCCATGGGATTTTCCAGGAAAGAATACTGAAGTGCTGCCATTTCCAACTCCAGTCATACTGTATAGGAAATATACTGTGAGTTGCTGATTGCATTCTGACACTAATTCTCAGATACCAACTGGGTGTCCTACAATTTAATTCAAAGCTGACACTTTCTAAGATCCCAGAAGTTAAAAGGCAGGGTCCCCAGTAAGACAACATCAATATTTACATCAAATGCCAGCCACAAGGAGAGTCCCCAGCTTACCTTCAATTCTGCCCAGATGATCACAAATTTATAGTTTCCAACAATTTTAATTATTTGATAATTCATTGGAATGGTTCACAGAACTTAGGAAAGCACTATATGCATGGCTACCATTTCATTATAAAGATTACAAATGAATAATAAGGTGAAAAGATACATAGAACAACTTCTAGGAGGGTCCTGGGTACAGAAGTCTATGTTTTCTCAGAATCAGGCAGTGTCACCTTTTCAGTACATTGATATATTCACCAACCAAGACATTCCCCCAAGCTTAATTATCCAGACGTTTTATATGGGGTAACATTACATAAGCATGATTGATTAAATGACTGACATTTTAAGTGAACTCTATATCCAGCCCTCCTCTCTTCCTTCAAGGTTGGGCAGCTGAAAATTCCAACACTCTAATTATAAATTTGGTTTTCTGATGACAACTCCCATCCTGAAGCTATCTAGAGACTACTGTGGGTCATTTCCTTAAGTAAGATACTTCTATCACTCAGAAAGTTCTAAGGGTTTTTGAGGCTCTGTGCCAAGAACCAGGGACAAGAAAAACAGATATAGTCTTTACTACATTATATTGATTTTCTAGTGTCCAAAGTAGGACACAGTGGAACCATCTCTCCAACATCAAATTTATGCTTTTTCTTGATTATAACCCCTCAACCCACCCAGGCTCAAATGTTTTCCTTCTTTCTGTCCCTACATTTTCTATCCACTCCACACTGTGTTGAAGTGTATATGATTAATAGTAACTTCAAATATGATAATATTCCTTGGTGTTCACTGATTCAATTATTAATTCAAATATAATAGTTGGAAATGTGAGATATATATATATATATATATATATATATATATATATATATATATATATAAAATGAGATACTACCCAGAAATAGAAAGAAGGAAATCTTGCCATTTGCGATGACATAAATGAACATTTAGGAAATTATACCCAGTAATATAAGCTTCCCTGGTGGCTCAATGGTAAAGAATCCACCTGCCAATGCAGGAGACATGGGTTTGATCCCTGGCTCAGGAAGATGCCTTGGAGAAGGAAATGGAAAACCATTTTAGTATTCTTGCTTGGGAAACCCCATGGAGAGAGGAGCCTGGTGAGCTACAGTCCATGGGGTCACAAAGATTTAGTGACTAAACAACAACACCACTAAGTGACATAGCTTAGACAGACAACACTGTATTTCATTTTCATGTGTAATCTAAGAAAAAAAAAAAAAAAGAAAGAAAACTGAATCATAGAAATGCAATAGATTCCAGGGGCTAGAGGGTATGGAAAGTGGAGAGATGTAGGCCAAAAGTACAAACATTCAGTTAGAAGATGAGTAAGTTCTGAAGATCTAGTTTAGAGTATGGTGACTATCGTTAAAAATACTGTATTATAATTGAAAGTTGGTAAGATAGTTAATCTTAAATCCTCTCACTACACAAGAAATTAACTCCGTGAGGTGATGGATGTGTTAACTAATCTCATTGTGGTTATCATTTCACAATATAAACATATGCCAAATTATCACATTGCACACCTCAAACCTATACATCATATGCTAATTATATCTCAATAAAGCTGAAAAAATATTTTTTATTTAGCACCTTCAATGTATTAGGTGTTATTCTTCATTTATGTATCACAGCACTGCTTACTTTCTGCCTTATAGGATAAATTATATGCATATACTTTTGGAGGATAATTCTTTGTAATATTGTGTTGGTCTTAATCTACTTTTGTATATTCCTTTAACTTGGAGCTTGGTAATTATTTGTTATTGAATGTTGCCATTCACCTACAAGATATTGCCATTTACCTACAAACTAATACATTAATTAAATGCTTATTTACTGCTTATTTATAATACGCTGTGAGACATGGCAGCGAATAAAGCACACACATTTTGGAGCTTGTAATCAACAGGATGTACAGACAATTAACAAATAAACATAAGCTATTAGGTTAAAATATAGGAAAATAGGAGTACAAGTGGTAATGCATGTTATTTTAATTAGAGCAGGCCATAAAGAAAGGCTCTGAAAGATAAAATTAAAGCAAAGGAAATAAACTACTGGATCAGGAATGAACCACTAAACAACCTGGGAAAAGAACATTATAGTAAGTGCAAAGACCTAGAAGAAGTAAGAATAAGTTTGTAGGTTTGAAAAAGAGCAAGGTTAATGTAGTTATATCATAGTGAGTTGGAATGTGGTAGGAGATGAGGTCAGTGAACTAGAGAAGAGCCATATAACTTTGGACCTTGTAAACCATGGCAAGGAATTTATATATTTTGTCTCAGTATGATAGATAACCACTTGGTTTGATCTTTGGAGACTTTTGAGCATGTGAGTGATACGATTTAATTAATATATAAATTCTCTACCAGCACTGTGGAAGACTGACTATAAGGGGGCAAGAATGGAGCCATGTAGATCACTTAGGGTATCATTATAGAAAAAGCAAGAGAGTTCCAGAAAAACATCTATTTCTGCTTTATTGACTATGTCAAAGCCTTTGACTGTGTGGATCACAATAAACTGTGGAAAATTCTGAAAGAGATGGGAATACAAGGCCACCTGACCTGCCTCTTGAGAAATCTATCTGCAGGCCAGGAAGCAACAGTTAGAACTGGACATGAAACAACAGACTGGTTCCAAATAGGAAAAGGAGTACATCAAGGATGTATATTGTCACCCTGCTTATTTAACTGATATGCAGAGTACATCATGAGAAACTCTGGGCTGGAAGAAGCACAAGCTGGAATCAAGATTGCCAGAAGAAATATCAATAACCTCAGATATGCAAATGACACCACACTTATGGCAGAAAGTGAAGAGGAACTAAAAAGCCTCTTGATGAAAGTGAAAGAGGAGAGTGTAAAAGTTGACTTAAAGCTCAACATTCAGAAAACGAAGATAATGGCATCTGGTCCCATCACTTCATGGCAAATAGGTGGGGAAACAGTGGAGACAGTGGCTGACTTTATTTTTTTGGACTCCAAAATCACAGCAGATGGTGATTGCAGCCATGAAATTAAAAGACACTTACTCCTTAGAGGAAAGTTATGACCAACCTAGATAGCATATTCAAAAGCAGAGACATTACTTTGCCAACAAAGGTCCATTTAGTCAAGGCTATGGTTTTTCCAGTGGTCATGTATGGATGTGAGAGTTGGACTGTGAAGAAAGCTGAGTGCTGAAGAATTGATGCTTTTTTTTTTTTTTTTCAGCCTTTATTTTATTTATTTTTTCTTTTCAGTTTTTTTTTTCCTAATTTTATTTTATTTTTAAACTTTACATAATTGTATTAGTTTTGCCAAATATCAAAATGAATCCGCCACAGGTATACATGTGTTCCCCATCAGGAACCCTCCTCCCTCCTCCCTCCCCATACCATCCCTCTGGGTTGTCCCAGTGCACTAGCCCCAAGCATCCAGTATCGTGCATCGAACCTGGACTGGCAACTCGTTTCTTACATGATATTTTACATGTTTCAATGCCATTCTCCCAAATCTTCCCACCCTCTCCCTCTCCCACAGAGTCCATAAGACTATTCTATACAACAGTGTCTCTTTTGCTGTCTCGTACACAGGGTTGTTGTTATCATCTTTCTAAATTCCATATATATGCGTTAGTATACTGTATTTATGTTTTTTCCTTCTGGCTTACTTCACTCTGTATAATAGGCTCCAGTTTCATCCACCTCATTAGAACTGATTCAAATGTATTCTTTTTAATGGTTGAGTAATACTCCATTGTGTATATGTACCATTGCTTTCTTATCCATTCATCTGCTGATGGACATCTAGGTTGCTTCCATGTCCTGGCTATTATAAACAGTGCTGCGATGAACATTGGGGTACACGTGTCTCTTTCCCTTCTGGTTTCCTCTGTGTGTATGCCCAGCAGTG
Organism: Bos indicus; assembly: GCF_029378745.1. Taxonomy (NCBI): domain Eukaryota; kingdom Metazoa; phylum Chordata; class Mammalia; order Artiodactyla; family Bovidae; genus Bos; species Bos indicus. The sequence continues at coordinate 74,980,737 of NC_091789.1, forward strand.
GGATTGCTGGATCATAAGGCAGTTCTATTTCCAGTTTTTTAAGGAATCTCCACACTGTTCTCCATAGTGGCTGTACTAGTTTGCATTCCCACCAACAGTGTAAGAGGGTACCCTTTTCTCCACACCCTCTCCAGCATTTACTATTTGTACACTTTTGGATGGCAGCCATTCTGACTGGTGTGAAATGGTACCTCATAGTGGTTTTGATTTGCATTTCTCTGATAATGAGTGATGTTGAGCATCTTTTCATGTGTTTGTTAGCCATCTGTATGTCTTCTTTGGAGAAATCTCTATTTAGTTCTTTGGCCCATTTTTTGATTGGGTCATTTATTTTTCTGGAGTTGAGCCGCAGCAGTTGCTTGTATATTTTTGAGATTAGTTGTTTGTCGGTTGTTTCATTTGTTATTATTTTCTCCCATTCTGAAGGCTGTCTTTTCACCTTGCTGATAGTTTCCTTTGATGTGCAGAAGCTTTTAAGGTTAATTAGGTCCCATTTGTTTATTTTTGCTTTTATTTCCAATATTCTGGGAGGTGGGTCATAGAGGATCCTGCTGTGATGTATGTCGGAGAGTGTTTTGCCTATGTTCTCCTCTAGGAGTTTTATAGTTTCTGGTCTTACGTTTAGATCTTTAATCCATTTTGAGTTTATTTTTATGTATGGTGTTAGAAAGTGGTCTAGTTTCATTCTTTTACAAGTGGTTGACCAGATTTCCCAGCACCACTTGTTAAAGAGATTGTCTTTAATCCATTGTATATTCTTGGCTCCTTTGTCAAAGATAAGGTGTCCATATGTGCGTGGATTTATCTCTGGGCTTTCTATTTTATTCCATTGATCAATATTTCTGTCTTTGTGCCAGTACCATACTGTCTTGAAAACTGTGGCTTTGTAGTAGAGCCTGAAGTCAGGTAGGTTGATTCCTCCAGTTCCATTCTTCTTTCTCAAGATCACTTTGGCTATTCGAGGTTTTTTGTATTTCCATATAAATTGTGAAATTATTTGTTCTAGCTCTGTGAAGAATACTGTTGGTAGCTTGATAGGGATTGCGTTGAATCTATAAATTGCTTTGGGTAGTATACTCATTTTCACTATATTGATTCTTCCAATCCATGAACATGGTATATTTCTCCATCTATTAGTGTCCTCTTTGATTTCTTTCACCAGTGTTTTATAGTTTTCTATATATAGGTCTTTAGTTTCTTTAGGTAGATATATTCCTAAGTATTTTATTCTTTCCATTGCAATGGTGAATGGAATTGTTTCCTTAATTTCTCTTTCTGTTTTCTCATTATTAGTGTATAGGAATGCAAGGGATTTCTGTGTGTTGATTTTATATCCTGAAACTTTACTATAGTCATTGATTATTTCTAGTAATTTTCTGGTGGAATCTTTAGGGTTTTCTATGTAGAGGATCATGTCATCTGCAAATAGTGAGAGTTTTACTTCTTCTTTTCCAATTTGGATTCCTTTTATTTCTTTTTCTGCTCTGATTACTTTGGCCAAAACTTCCAAAACTATGTTGAATAGTAATGGTGAAAGTGGGCACCCTTGTCTTGTTCCTGACTTTAGAGGAAATGCTTTCAATTTTTCCCCATTGAGGATAATGTTTGCTGTGGGTTGGTCATATATAGCTTTTATTATGTTGAGGTATGTTCCTTCTATTCCTGCTTTCTGGAGAGTTTTTATCATAAATGGATGTTGAATTTTGTCAAAGGCTTTCTCTGCATCTATTGAGATAATCATACGGTTTTTATTTTTCAATTTGTTAATGTGGTGTATTACATTGATTGATTTGCGGATATTGAAGAATCCTTGCATCCCTGGGATAAAGCCCACTTGGTCATGGTGTATGATCTTTTTAATGTGTTGTTGGATTCTGATTGCTAGAATTTTGTTAAGGATTTTTGCATCTATGTTCATCAGTGATATTGGCCTGTAGTTTTCTTTTTTTGTGGGATCTTTGTCAGGTTTTGGTATTAGGGTGATGGTGGCCTCATAGAATGAGTTTGGAAGTTTACCTTCCTCTGCAATTTTCTGGAAGAGTTTGAGCAGGATAGGTGTTAGCTCTTCTCTAAATTTTTGGTAGAATTCAGCTTTGAAGCCGTCTGGACCGGGGCTTTTGTTTGCTGGAAAATTTTTGATCACAGTTTCAATTTCCGTGCTTGTGATAGGTCTGTTAGGATTTTCTATTTCTTCCTGGTCCAGTTTTTGAAAGTTGTACTTTTCTAAGAATTTGTCCATTTCTTCCACGTTGTCCATTTTATTGGCATATAATTGTTGATAGTCGTCTCTTATGATCCTTTGTATTTCTGTGTTGTCTGTTGTGATCTCTCCATTTTCATTTCTAATTTTGTTGATTTGAATTTTCTCCCTTTGTTTCTTGATGAGTCTGGCTAATGGTTTGTCAATTTTATTTATCCTTTCAAAGAACCAGCTTTTGGTTTTGTTGATTTTTGCTATGGTCTCTTTTGTTTCTTTTGCATTTATTTCTGCTCTAATTTTTAAGATTTCTTTCCTTCTACTAACCCTGGGGTTCTTCATTTCTTCCTTTTCTAGTTGCTTTAGGTGTAGAGTTAGGTTATTTATTTGACTTTTTTCTTGTTTCTTGAGGTGTGCCTGTATTGCTATGAACTTTCCCCTTAGGACTGCTTTTACCGTGTCCCACAGGTTTTGGGTTGTTGTGTTTTCATTTTCATTCGTTTCTATGCAAATTTTGATTTCAAGCCAGGAGGGAATGGCAAGACATACTTAAAATGGTGAAAGAAAATAACCTACAGCCCAGATTATTGTACCCAGCAAGGATCTCATTCAAGTATGAAGGAGAAATCAAAAGCTTTTCAGACAAGCAAAAGCTGAGAGAATTCTGCACCACCAAACCAGCTCTCCAACAAATACTAAAGGATATTCTCTAGACAGGAAACACAAAAACGGTGTATAAACTCGAACCCAAAACAATAAAGTAAATGGCAATGGGATCATACTTATCAGTAATTACCTTAAACGTAAATGGGTTGAATGCCCCAACCAAAAGACAAAGACTGGCTGAATGGATACAAAAACAAGACCCCTACATATGTTGTCTACAAGAGACCCACCTCAAAACAGGGGACACATACAGACTGAAAGTGAAGGGCTGGAAAAAGATTTTCCATGCAAATAGGGACCAAAAGAAAGCAGGAGTAGCAATATTCATATCAGATAAAATAGACTTTAAAACAAAGGCTGTGAAAAGAGACAAAGAAGGTCACTACATAATGATCAAAGGATCAATCCAAGAAGAAGATATAACAATTATAAATATATATGCACCCAACACGGGAGCACCACAGTACGTAAGACAAATGCTAACAAGTATGAAAGGAGAAATTAACAATAACACAATAATAGTGGGAGACTTTAATACCCCACTTATACCTATGGATAGATCAACTAAACAGAAAATTAACAAGGAAACACAAACTTTAAATGATACAATAGACCAGTTAGACCTAATTGATATCTTTAGGACATTTCATCCCAAAACAATGAATTTCACCTTTTTCTCAAGCGCACATGGAACCTTCTCCAGGATAGATCGCATCCTGGGCCATAAAGCTAGCCTTGGTAAAGTAAAAAAAAATAGAAATCATTCCAAGCATTTTTTCTGACCACAATGCAGTAAGATTAGATCTTAATTACAGGAGAAAAACTATTAAAAATTCCAACATATGGAGGCTGAACAACATCCTCCTGAATAACCAACAAATCAGAGAAGAAATCAAAAAAAAAAAAAAAAAAAGAATTGATGCTTTTGAACTGTGGTGTTGGAGAAGCCTCTTGTGAGTCCCTTGGACTGCAAGGAGGTCCAACCTTTCCATTTTAAAGGAGATCAGCCCTGGGTTTTCTTTGGAAAGAATGATGCTAAAGCTGAAACTCCAGTATTTTGACCACCTCATGCAAAGAGTTGACTCATTGGAAAGGACTGATGTTGGGAGGGATTGGGGGCAGGAAGAGAAGGGGACGACAGAGGATGAGATGGCTAGATGGCATCACCGACTCGATAGACATCAGTTTGAGTGAACTCCAGGAGTTGGTGATGGACAGGGAGGCCTGGCGTGCTGTGATTCATGGGGTCACAAAAAGTGGGACATGACTGAGTGACCGAACTGAACTGAACTGATAGATTAGACCAGAGTTCAATGGCTTAGATACAATAGCAGTTGAAGATGTGAAAAATACATTTGAGATATATTTTTGTAATAAAAGTGAATAGAATTTGATAATGGATTAGATATAGAGTGAGAGGGAAAAGGAAGAATAAAATATAGCCTCTGGAGTTTTGACTAAAGCAACTAAGTTAAAGGTTTACTGAGATGAAGAACACTGATCCCCTGGAGAAAGGAAAGGCTGCCCACTCCAGTATTCTGGCCTGGAGAATTCCATGGACTGTATAGTCCATGGGATCGCAGAGAGTCAAATATGACTGAGTGACTATCACTTACACTTTGGTGAGGAACAAGATACATGGTGAATGGTGATTCACTCAAGAGTTGTGTTTTGGACATGTTAAGTCTCATATGCTATTAGGCAACAAGTAGTATATTCCCAAGACAGTTGGATATAGGAGTCTATAGCTTATGGAAGCACAGAGGCTGGACAAATTTGGTGTCAGCAGAATATAAATGTTATTTAAACCCATTAAAATTTTAATCACCAAGAGTATGAGACTAAATAGAAACAGAAAACCTACATTATTTAACAAATGGGAAAGAATAGTAGAAACTCTAAAGCAAAGCTGAGAAAGAACAGCCAATGAAATATGAAGAAAACAAAGGAAATATACTGCTCTAGATCAAATCAAGTCACAAAAGTGTTTCAACAACAGAAAAACGATCAACAGTGTTAAATACTGACTGAAAGATCAAATATAGATGAAAACTGACCCTAGGTTTGAAAAATACAGAGGTCACTGGGGCTCACAACACAAGGTTTCAAAGGGGTTTTCAGAACAAAATCTAATTTCAGTGCATTTGGAACACAATGAGGTAGGGATAATTGGAGAGTAAGTGTAGACAGTATGTTTGAATGGAGGTTTGCTGCAAAGATTATCAGAGGAAAGAAATAAGTGGACATTATAAGGGATTTAGAATCTATAGAAATTAATTTTGTTGTTGATCTTGTTGTTTAAGATGCAAAATATTCCAACACTTGTTGGTTGAGAACCTAATATACAGGGATAAAATCATGGTGCAGGAAAGAACTTACTTTCAGCAGCAAAGTACATAATTGGAATAAAGTAGATTATATTGGTACAGGTACAGTGACATGGGTAAATATTTTGGTAGGAATTTGTGATAGGCCTCTTCATATACCTCCTATTTTATTGGTGAAATAACAAGCCGGTTAATCAGTTTAAGATCAGGAAGGGAGAGGCAATATTGGATGTTTGAGAAGAAGAGTATTAAATAACTACTTGGCTCACATAAACAAAGGATAAAGTTGGACTAGGAATCAAAGTAGGATCACCAGGAAGTGCTAAAAGGTCACTTCAAATTTTAGTCATAAACTTAAAATGAGACAGCACATGAAAGTCTTAAACAAGTAAGATGCAAATTATATTTGGAATTACTTGGCTTCAGCAAGCAGAAGATTTGGAATCAATGAGCTATCTTCCAGTCATAATATTAAGCCAAGTGGTCATTAAAAAATACAGTGGTCAATGGACAAAAAAGAGTCACTATTTGGAAATTTGCTCCTGAGATATGCTTACTGCTTTTGGATACAGGGCTGAAGGTGATGCTGGTATGCGTTTCAGGGTATAGGTCCAGTATCTCTACTTCTTTCATAGATGTAGAGAACATAAAAAGGCAAGCCATTATTATTGTCTGAATTCCATAGCAACAGTTTTTGAGCTCCAAAGACAATAAATTGAGTCTATGTGTCCTCCTATTTCCACATTAACCATTCCTTCACACAAAAGACACTCTATTTGCTTAATTAAATACATTACTCATCAGACAAAGAGGAACACTCTTCTATTTTACACAGAAATTTACTATGATGTGTGGGATGAAATGCATATCAAATTTTGTGTTTGGCCTTATTTTTATTATATGAACCCTGCTGCCTTCCCAATATCATTGAAACCATGACATTCAGATAAAGCCTCATAATGAGATCATCTGTTAGCAAAATGTTCTACTTGATACTGTGGGAAGGATTCTAGTGGAACTCTATGGGTTTCTTTGCTGACACAACAAAAGTATCTTGATTAGATCTCAGGGAACTAAAAAACTGAGAAATCTGTATGCAGGTCAAGAAACAACAGTTAGAACTGAACATGGAACAACAGACTGGTTCCAATTTGGGGAATGAGTACGTCAAGGCTGTATACTGTCAACCAGCTTATTTGACATATATGCAGAGTACTTCATGAGAAATGCTGGACTGGATGAAGAACAAGCTGGAATCAAGATTGCCAGGAGAAATATCAATAACCTCAGATATGCAGATGACACTACCCTTATGGAATAAAGTGAAGAAATATAGAGCCTCTTGATGAAAGTAAAAGGAGAGTGAAAAAGATGGCTTAAAACTCAATATTGAGGGGCGGCCCTAAGATGGCGGAGGAATAGGACAGGGAGACCACTTTCTCCCTCACAAATCCATTGAAAGAATATTTGAAAGCTGAGCAAATTCCACAAAACAACTTCTGAACACTGGCAGAGGACATCAGGCACCCAGAAAGGCAGCCCATTGTCTTCTAAAGGAGGTAGGACAAAACATAAAAGATAAAAAGAGAGACAAGAGTTAGGGATGGGGACTCGTCCAGGGAAAGGAGTCTTAAAAGAGGAGAAGTTTCCAAACACCAGGAAATCCTCTCACTGGCACGTCTGTGAGGAGTTGTGGAATTTTCAGAGGGCAACATAACTGGGAGGAAAAATAAATAAATAAATAAAACAAACCCACAGATTATGTACCTAACGGCAACTCCCAGCAGAAAGGTAGCCCAGATGCTCGCATCTGCCACCAGCAAGCAGGGGCTGAACAGGAAGGAGCAGGCTGCATGGCTTAGTGTAAGAACCAGGCCTGAATGCCCTGAGGGCAATCAACTGAGATAACAACCCAAAGTGTGAGATAGCCAGAGAGAAAGAAAAAAAATAAAATATAAAAATAAGAAAAAATAAATAAAAGAGAGAGAGAGAGAACTATCCCTCTGAAAGCCCTAACCTAAGGCACTACCAGGCTTGCTCACAGAACAAAGGACTGAGCGAACACCAGAGGAGAACTGGCCGGCTGCAGACCAGCCCATCCCCAGCCAGAGGCAGAGAGAAAGACAGGCAGCAACCAGAGCCAGAAAGTGGCTATCTCCAGAGACCGCATCTTCTACCAAACTGTGAGCAGGCTCCCAGTTGCTAACCAAGACTACCTGGGATTCTGGACGGTTGACATCCACCGGGAGGGTTGCAGTCAGAGATCAACTTTCCAGGAGAGACACATGGCACACCTGCTGCACACCCAGGAAACTGAGCGGCTGGGATGGGGGAGGTGATAAGATGTGCCCCCCACCTGGGGAGAGTGTGCTCGCCAAGCACCTGGACGCCTGAGCTGCTCGGACCTGGGAAGGGCACAAAACACAGGCCCAACCGAGTCTACACCTTTCTGGAGTACCCAAGAAGCTGAACCTGAGCGACTTAGACCTGGGAATTCCACACAACACAGGGCCAGCCTCAGAAAGTTCCCCTGTAGAGCAACCTGGAGCCTGAGCAGTGTAGACTGGGAAAGCACACACGCCATGAGCAGGGGCAAACCCAGTGTTGCTGAGACACTGTGAGCACTCCCCACACACACCAGTGATATTTGTTTTCAGTATCCCTCCTTCCCCACAGCACAACTGAACAAGTGAGCCTAAATAAGTGACCACCTTCACCCCTTTGTGTCAGGGCGGAAATTAGACACTGAAGAGCCCTGCAAACAGAAGAAGCCAAAATAAACAGAGGGACCCAAATTGGAAGTGACAGGTGTAACAGATAAAACCCTGTAGTTAGCACTGACTACAATGGAAGGGACCTATAGATCTTGAGAAGTATAAGCTGGAACAAGGAACTATATGAAACTGAACTGACCCCACACTGCCCACAACAGCTCCAGAGAAATACCTTGATATATTTTTACTATTATAATTTTTAATTTGTCTTTTTTTAATGTTTAAGTCCTTTATTACTCCGTTAATTTTCATTTTTATAACCTACTATAAAGTTGCAAAAAAAGAGACCCTATTTTTAAAGCAAACTTCATATGTATTTTTTATAATTTCTGTGATTTTGTTTTCTTTTTTTAATACTGTATTTTTGAGAGTCAAACTTCTACTCTAGATTTTTAATTTTTGCTTTTTGGTTTTGATTAACAATTTGGAATCCAATCTTCAGTACCCATTTTTACTTAGGAGTGTGATTTCTGGCTTGATTACTCTCTCCCCCTTTAGACTCCCCTTTTTCTCCCCCCTGGTCACCTCTACCTCCTCCCTCCCCCTTCTCTTCTCTACCCAACTCTGTGAATCTCTTTGTGTATTCCAGGCTGTGGAGAAAATTTAGGGAACTGATTACTGGCTAGATTGTGCTCTACCCTTTTGATTCCCCCTCTTCTCCTCCTGGTCACCTCTATCTCCTTCCTTCCTCTTCTTTTCTCCATGTAACTTTGTGAACCTCTCTGGGTGTCCCTGACTGTGGAGAATCTTTTCACCATTAACTTAGATGTTTTATCATCGGTGGAGTATGGATGGAGAAGTCTTGAGGCTACTGTAAGACTGAAAACCAGAAGCAGGAGGCTTAAGTCCAAAACCTGAGAACACCAGAGAACTCCTAACTCCAGGGAACATTAATCAATAAGAGCTCATCCAAAAGCCTCCATACCTACACTGAAACCAAGCACCAGCCAAAGGCCAACAAGTTACAGAGCAAGACATACCATGCAAATTCTCCAGCAACACAGGAACATAGCTCTGAACTTTAATATACAGGCTGCCCAAAGTCACATAAAACCCATAGACATTTCAAAACTCATCACTGGACACTTCATTGCAGTCCAGAGAGAAGAAATACAGCTCCACCCACCAGAATGCCAACACAAGCTTCCTTAACCAGGAAACCTTGACAAACAACTTGTCTGAACCCACCCACAGGGAGCAACTTCCACAATAAAGAGGAACCACAAAATACCAGAATAAATTAAGGTCACTCCAAAAACAGCACTCTAAACAGGATGAAAAGGCAGAAAAATACCCAGCAGGTAAAGGAACATGATAAATACCCACAAGCCAAACAAAAGAGGAGGACTTTGGGAGTCTACCTGAAAAAGAATTCAGAATAATGATAGCAAAACGGATTCAAAATCTTGAAAAAAAAAATGGAGTTACAGATAAATAGATTGGGGACAAGGATTGAAAAGATGCAAGAAACGTTTAACAAGGACCTAGAAGAAATAAAAAGTCAATCAATAATAGGCAAAACATCTATTTCTGCTTTATTGACTATGCCAAAGCCTTTGACTATGTGGATCACAACAAACTCTGGAAAATTCTGAAAGAGATGGGAATACGAGACCACCTGACCTGCCTCTTGAGAAACCTATCTGCAGGTCAGGAAGCAACAGTTAGAACTGGACAAGGAACAACACCTGGTTCCAAATTGGAAAAGGAGTATGTCAAGGCTGTATATTGTCACCCTGCTTATTTAACTTATATGCAGAGTACATCATAAGAAATGCTGGGCTGGAAGAAGCACAAGCTGGAATCAAGATTGCCGGGAGAAATATCAATAACTTCAGATATGCAGATGACACCACCCTTATGGCAGAAAGTGAAGAGGAACTAAAGATCTTCTTTATGAAAGTGAAAGAGGAGAGAGAAAAATTTGGCTTAAAGCTCAACATTCAGAAAACTAAGATCATGTCATCCGGTCCCATCACTTCATGGCAAATAGATGGGCAAACAGTGGAAACTGTGGCTGACTTTATTTATATGGGCTCCAAAATCACTGCAGATGGTGATTGCAGACATGAAATTAAAAGATGCTTGCCCCTCGGAAGGAAAGTTATGACCAACTTAGACAGCATATTAAAAAGCAGAGACATTACTTTGCCAACAAAGGTCCATCTAGTCAAGGCTATGGTTTTTCCAGTAGTCATGTAAGATTTTGAGAGTTGGACTATAAAGAAAGCTGAGCACCAAAGAATTGATGCTTTTGAACTGTGATGTTGTAGAAGACTCTTGAGAATCCCTTGGACTGCAAGGAGATCCAACCAGTCCATTCTAAAGGAGTTCAGTCCTGGGAGTTCACTGGAGTGAATGATTTTGAAGTTGAAACTTCAATACTTTAGACACATGATGTGGAGAGCTGACTCATTTGAAAAGACCCTGATGCTGGGAAATTTTGAGGGCAGGAGGAGAAGGGGATAACAGAGGATGAGATGATTGAATGGCATCAACAACACAATGAACATGGATTTGAGTGGACTCTTGGAGTTGGTGATGGACAGGTAGGCCTGGTGTGCAGCAGTTCATGGGGTCTCAAAGAGTCGGAAACGACTGAGAGACTGAACTGAACTGAATGAATAATGCGATAAATTAGACTAAAAAAAAAAAACCAAAACAGTCTGGAGGGGACCAACAGTAAAATAAGGGAGGCAGAAGATAGGATCAGTGAGGTAGAAGATAGAATGGTGGAAATAAATGAAACAGAGAGGAAAAAAGAAAAAAAAAATGAATAACAGAAATGAGGACAACCTCAGAGACCTCTGGGACAATGTTAAACACACCAACATTTGAATATTAGGAGTCCCAGAAGAAGAAGATAAAAAGAAAGACCGTGAGAAAATACTTGAGGAGATAATAGTTGAAAACTTCCCTAAAATGGGGAAAGAAATAGCCACCCAAGTCCAAGAAACCCAGAGAGTCCCAATCAGGATAAACCCAAAACAAAACACACTGAGACACACATTAATCAAATTAACAAGGATTAAACATAAAGAACAAATATTAAAAGCAGCAAGGGAAAACAACAAATTACACACAAGGGGAGTCCCATAAGGATAACAGCTGATCTTTCAATAGAAACTCTTCAGGCCAGAAGGGAATGGCAGGACATAATTAAAGTGATGAAAGAGAAAAACCTACAGCCCAGATTACTGTACCCAGCAAAAATCTCATTCAAATATGAAGGAGAAATCAAAAGCTTTAAAGACAAGCAAAACCTGAGAGAATTCAGCACCACAAAACCAGCTTTCCAACAAACACTAAAGGATCTTCTCTAGACAGGAAACACAGAAGGAGTGTATAAAGTCAAACACAAAACAACAAATTAAATGCCAACAGGATCATACTTATCAATAATTACCTTAAATGTAAATGGGTTGAATGCCTCAACCAAAAGACAAAGACTGACAGAATGGACACAAAAACAAACAAACAAACAAAAAATATGTTGTCTACAAGAGTCCCTCCTCAAAACAAGGGACACATACAGACTGAAAGTGAAGGGCTGGAAAAAGGTATTTCACACAAATGGAGACCAAAAGAAAGCAGGAGTAGTAATACTCATATCAGATAAAATAGACTTTGAAATAGAGGCTGAAAAAAGAGACAAAAAAGACACTACATAATGATCAAAGTGTCAATCCAAGAAGATATACTAATTATAAATAAATATGCACCCAACATAGGAGCACCACAATATGCAAAACAAATGCTAAGAACTATAAAAGGTGAAATTAATAATAACACAATAAGAGTGGGAGACTTTAACACCCCATTCACATCTATGGATAGATCAACTAAACAGAAATTAACAAGGAAACACAAACTTTAAAAGATACAATGGAACGGTTAGACCTCATTGATATCTATAGCACATTTCACCCCAAAACAATGAATTTCACCTTTATCTCAAGTGCACACGGACCCTTCTCCAGGACAGATCACATCCTGGGCCATAAATCTAGCCTTGGTACATTAAAAAAAAAAATTGATATCTTTCCAAGCATCTCTTCTGACCATAATGCACTAAGATTAGATGGGAATTACAGGTAAAAATTATTAAAAAGGTCAACATATGGAGGCTAAACAACATGCTTCTGAGTAACCAACAAATCACAGAAGAAATCAAAATATGCATAGAAACGAATGAAAATGAAAACACAACCCATAACCTATGGGACACTGTAAAAGCAGTGCTAAGGGAAAGGTTCATAGCAATAGAGGTTTACCTCAAGAAATAAGAAAAAATTCAAATAAATAACCTAATTCTACACTTAAAGCAACTAGAAAAGGAAGATATGAAAAACCCCAGGGTTTGTAGAAGGAAATGAATCTTAAAAATTAGGGCAGAAATAAATGTAAAAGAAACAAAAGAGACCATAGCAAAAATCAAAAAAGCTAAAAGCTGATTCTTTTGAATTTTGAACCAGTCCATTGTTCCATGTCTGGCTCTAACTATTACTTCTTGACCTACATACAGGTTTCTCAAGAGACAGGTAATGTGGTCTAATAGTCCCATCTCTTTAAGAAACTTCCACAGTTTGTTGCGATCCATATAGTAAAGGGCTTTAGCACAGTCAATGATGTATAGATGTGAGAACTGGACTATAAAGAAAGCTGAGAGCCGAAGAATTGATGCTTTTGAACTGTAGTATTGGAGAAGATTCTTGAGAGTCCCTTTGACTGCAAGGAGATCCAACAAGTCCATCCTAAAGGAAATCAGTCCTGAATATCCATTGGAAGGACTGATGTTGAAGCTGACACTCCAATACTTTGGCCACCTGATGGGAAGAACTGACTCACTGGGAAAGACCCTGATACTGGGAAAGATTGAAGGCAGGAGGAGAAAGGGATGACAGAGGATGAGACGGTTGGATGGAATCACTGGTTCAATGGACATGAGTTTGAGTAAACTCCAGGAATTGATGATGGATAGGGAGACCTGGAGTGCTGCAGTCCATGAGGTCACAAAGAGTCGGACACGACTGTGTGACTGAACTGAACTGAACTGAAAAGTCAGTGAAGCAGATATAGATGCTTTCCTGGAATTCCCTTGCTTTCTTTATGATACAACAAATGTTAGAAATTATATTTATGGTTCCTCTGTTTTTTTCTAAACCTAGCTTGCACACCTGAATGTTCTTGGTTCACATATTACTGAAGCCTAGCTTGAAGGACTTTGAACATATCCTCACTATCATATGAAATGGCCACAATCGTATGGTAGTTTGAACATTCTTTGGCATTCCACTTACTTGGGATTGGAATGAAGATGACCTTTTCCATTCCTGTAGCCACTGCTGAGTTTTATAAATTTGCTGACATATTGAATGGAGCACTTTAACAGCATCATCTTATGTGATTTTAAATAACTCAATGGGAATACCATTATCACCAGTATCTATCTTTGTAGAAAATGCTTCCTAAGGCCCTCTTGACTTCACACTCCAGAATGTCTGGCTCTAGGTGAGTAATCACACCATAGTGCTCATCCAGTTCATTAAGACTTTTTTGTTTAGTTCTCCTATGTATTCTTGACACCTCTTCTTAATCTCTTCTGCTTCTGTTATGTCCTTACAATTTCTGTCCTTTATCGTGTCCATCATTGTATGAAATATTCCTTTGATATCTACAATTTTCTTGAAGAGAACTCTAGTCTTTCCCATTCTATTGTTTTATTTATTTGCATTGTTCACTTAATAAGGCTTTCTTATCTTTCTTTGCTATTCTCTGGAACCCTGCATTCAGTTGGGTACATCTTTCCCTTTCCCCCTTGTTTTTAACTTCTCTTCATTCCTCAGCTATTGGTAAAGCCACCTTAGACAACCACTTTTCCTTATTGCATTTCTTTTTCTTTGGGATGATTTAGGTCACTGCCTCCTGTACAATGTTATGAAATTTCATCCATAGTTCTTCAGGCACTCTGTCTACCTTATCTAATCCCTTGACTCTATTCATCATCTCCACTGTATAACCATAGGAATTTGATGTAGGTCATACCTGAATGGCCCACTGGTTTTCCATATTTTCTTCAATTTAAGCCTTAGTTTTTCAATAAGGAACTGACAATATGAGCCACAGATTTTATGACTATATAGAGCTTCTGCACCTTAAGCTTCAAAGAATATAACCAGTCTCATTTTGGTGTTGACAAAATTTAATGTCCATGTATAGAGTCGTCTCTTGTATTGTTGGAAAAGGGTGTTTTCTATGGCCAGTATATTCTCTTGACAAGACTCTGTTAACCTTTTCCCTGACTCATCTTGTACTCCAAGGCCAAACTTGCCTCTTTATTGAAATGTCTCTTAACCTTCCTGCTTTTGTATTCCAGTCCCCTATGATGAAAAGTATATCTTGTTTGTGTGTGTGTTCGTTCTAGAATGCCCTTTAGTTCTTCATAGAATCAACAACTTCAGCTTTGGCATTACTGACTGGGGCATAAACTTGGATTACTCTGATACTGACTTGTAATTTTCTTTGTGTGTGGCTGTGTTATCTGTGTCTGGTTTTAGTATCAGCTCATAGAATTAGTTTGGTGATGTTCTTTCCCTTTCAAAAATTTTTTAAAATTTTATTTTATTTATAAACTTTAAAATATTGTATTGGTTTTCCCAATATTAAAATGAATCTGCCACAGGTATACATGTGTTCCCCATCTTGAACCCTCCTCCCTCCCCATACCATCCCTCTGGGTCGTCACAGTGCACCAGCCCCAAGCATCCAGTATCTTGCATCGAACCTGGACTGGTGACTCGTTTCATATATGATATTATACATATTTCAATGCCAATCTCCCAAATCATCCCACCCTCTTCTTCTCCCACAGAGTCCAAAGGACTGTTCTATACATCAGTGTCTCTTTTGCTGTCTCGTATACAGGGTTATTGTTACCATCTTTCTAAATTCCATATATATGCTTTAGTATACTGTATTGGTGTTTTTTCTTTCTGGCTTACTTCACTCTGTATAATAGGCTCCAGTTTCATCCACCTCATTAGAACTGATTCAAATGTATTCTTTTTAATGGTTGAGTAATACTCCATTGTGTATATGTACCATTGCTTTCTTATCCATTCATCTGCTGATGGACATCTAGGTTGCTTCCATGTCCTGGCTATTATAAACAGTGCTGCGATGAACATTGGGGTACACGTGTCTCTTTCCCTTCTGGTTTCCTCAGTGTGTATGCCCAGCAGTGGGATTGCTGGATCATAAGGCAGTTCTATTTCCAGTTTTTTAAGGAATCTCCACACTGTTCATAGTGGCTGTACTAGGTTGCATTCCCACCAACAGTGTAAGAGGGTTCCCTTTTCTCCACACCCTCTCCAGCATTTATTGCTTGTAGACTTTTGGATCGCAGCCATTCTGACTGGTGTGAAATGGTACCTCATAGTGGTTTTGATTTGCATTTCTCTGATAATGAGTGATGTTGAGCATCTTTTCATGTGTTTGTTAGCCATCTGTATGTCTTCTTTGGAGAAATGTCTATTTAGTTCTTTGGCCCATTTTTTGATTGAGTCATTTATTTTTCTGGAATTTAGCTGTAGGAGTTGCTTGTATATTTTTGAGATTAGTTGTTTGTCCGTTGCTTCATTTGCTATTATTTTCTCCCATTCTGAAGGCTGTCTTTTCACCTTGCTTATAGTTTCCTTTGTTGTGCAGAAGCTTTTAAGTTTAATTAGGTCCCATTTGTTTATTTTTGCTTTTATTTCCAATATTCTGGGAGGTGGGTCATAGAGGATCCTGCTGTGATATATGTTGGAGAGTGTTTTGCCTATGGTCTTACGTTTAGATCTTTAATCCATTTTGAGTTTCTTTTTGTGTATGTTGTTAGAAAGTGTTCTAGTTTCATTTTTTTACAAGTGGTTGACCAGTTTTCCCAGCACCACTTGTTAAAGAGATTGTCTTTAATCCATTGTATATTCTTGCCTCCTTTGTCAAAGATAAGGTGTCCATATGTGTGTTGGTTTATCTCTGGGCTTTCTATTTTTTTCCATTGATATATATTTCTGTCTTTGTGCCAGTACCATACCGTCTTGATGACTGTGGCTTTGTAGTAGAGCCTGAAGTCAGGTAGGTTGATTCCTCCATTTCCATTCTTCTTTCTCAAGATAGCTTTGGTTATTCGAGGTTTTTTGTATTTCCATACAAATTGTGAAATTATTTGTTCTAGCTCTGTGAAGAATACTGTTGGTAGCTTGATAGGGATTGCATTGAATCTATAAATTGCTTTGGGTAGTATACTCATTTTCACTATATTGATTCTTTCAATCCATGAACATGGTATATTTCTCCATCTATTAGTGTCCTCTTTGATTTCTTTCACCAGTGTTTTATAGTTTTTTATATATAGGTCTTTAGTTTCTTTAGGTAGATATATTCCTAAGTATTTTATTCTTTTCATTGCAATGGTGAATGGAATTGTTTCCTTGATTTCTCTTTCTGTTTCCCATTATTAGTGCATAGGAATGCAAGGGATTTGTTGTGTGGATTTTATATCCTGCAACTTTACTATAATCATTGATTAGTTCTAGTAATCTTCTGGTGGAGTCTTTAGGGTTTTCTATGTAGAGGATCATGTCATCTGCAAACAGTGGGAGTTTTACTTCTTCTTTTCCAATTTGGATTCCTTTTATTTCTTTTTCTGCTCTGATTGCTGTGGCCAAAACTTCCAAAACTATGTTAAATAGTAATGGCGAAAGTGGGCATCCTTGTCTTGTTCCTGACTTTAGAGGAAATGCTTTGAATTTTTCACCATTGAGGATAATGTTTGCTGTGGGTTTGTCATATATAGCTTTTATTATGTTGAGGTATGTTCCTTCTATTCCTGCTTTCTGGAGAGTTTTTATCATAAATGGATGTTGAATTTTGTCAAAGGCTTTCTCTGCATCTATTGAGATAATCATATGGTTTTTATTTTTCAGTTTGTTAATGTGGTGTATTACATTGATTGATTTGCGGATATTGAAGAATCATTGTATCTCTGGGATAAAGCCCACTTGGTCATGGTGTATGATCTTTTTAATGTGTTGTTGGATTCTGATTGCTAGAAATTTGTTAAGGATTTTTGCATCTGTGTTCATCAGTGATATTGGCCTGTAGTTTTCTTTTTTTGTGGGATCTTTGTCTGGTTTCCATATTTGGATTATTGTGGCCTCATAGAATGAGTTTGGAAGTTTACCTTCCTCTGCAATTTTCTGGAAGAGTTTGAGTAGGATAGGTGTTAACTCTTCTCTAAATTTTTCGTAGAATTCAGCTACAGATGACACAGAAATACAAAGGATCATAAGAGACTAATAGCAACAATTATATGCCAATAAAATGGACAAGGTGGAGGAAATGGACAAATTCTTAGAAAAGTACAAGTTTCCAAAACTAGACCAGGAAGAAATAGAAAATCTTAGCAGACCCATCAGAGGCACGGAAACTGAAACTGTAATCAAAATTCTTCCAGCAAACAAAAAACCCCTTCAAAGTTTTGAAATAGTTTCAGAAGGATAGATGTTCTGCCTGTGTTCCTAGAGGAAAGAGGCAGAACACATTTTGACATAAATGGTAGCAATATTGTTTTGTATCTCTTAAAGTAAATAAAATTAAAGTAAAAATAATTAATTAAATATTGCCTAATTAGAAGGCAATGGCACCTGACTCCGGTGCTCTTGCCTGGAGAATCCCTTGGACAGAGCAGCCTGGTGGGCAGCAGTCAATGGGGTCGTGAAGAGTCGGACACGACTGAGCGACTTCACTTTAGTTTTCACTTTCATGTATTGGAGAAGAAAATGGTGACCCACTCCAGTATTCTTACCTGGAGAATTCCAGGGATGGCAGAGCCTGGTGAGGTGCCATCTATGCAGTTGCAGAGAGTCAGACACGACTAAAGCGACTTAGCAGCAGCAGCAGCAATTAAACTTAAAAGGTGTTTCTAAGCAAAGGAAACCATCAACTGCGTTAAAAAAAATAACTTACTGAATATGAGAAATATTTGCAGATGATATGACTGATAAAGGATCAATATTCAACCCATATAATCATCCACTGTAGAAACAGTGTGGAGTCTTCTCAAAAAGCTAAAAATAGACCTACCATATGACACACCAATTCCACACTTGGGTATAGATACAAATACAAAGCAAGACAATAATTTGAAAAATATATTTTCCCCAATATTTATAGCAGCATTACAATTGCCAAGATATAGAACAACCTAAGCACCCATCAACAGATGAATGTACAAAGATGAGATTCCATTTGCAGCAAATGATGAACTTGGAGAGCATTATGCTAAATGAAATGTCAGACAGAGAAAAACACACTGTGGTATCACTTATATATGGAATCTAAAAAGTACTACACAAGAAGCTAGTGGATAAAAGTTAAAAAAAAAAAATTCACAGACGTAGTGCACAAAGTAGTGGTTACCAGTGGGAGTAGAGGGCAATTTAAGAGTGGAGGAATGGGAGCCATAAACTATTGAGTGTAAGATATGCTTAAGGATATATTGCCCAACATGGGGAATATAGCCAATATTTTGCTATAACTTTAAATGGAAAGCAAATTTTAAGACTACATAAAAATTAAAATATAATTAAATAAAATAAATATTAAAATAATATGTGGAAAATTTACAAAGAGTTACTATAGGCCAACATCTCTGACAAATATAGTTGCTGCAGCTCCTAAGTCACTCCAGTTGTGTCTGACTCTGTGCGACCCTATAGACAGCAGCCCACCAGGCTCCCCAGTCCCTGGGATTCTCCAAGCAAGAACACTGGAGTGGGTTGCCATTTCATTCTCCAGTGCATGAAAGTTAAAAATGAAAGTGAAGTTGCTCAGTCATGTCTGATTCTTCATGACCCCATGGACTGCAGCCTACCAGCCTCCTCCGTCCATGGGATTTTCCAGTCAAGAGTACTGGAGTGGGGTGCCATCACCTTCTCCAATATAGATTCAAACAACCTTAGAAAATAGTAACAAATAGATTTCAACTATATGTTAATAAATAACACACCATTACCTACCAGGATGTATTTCAGAAATGCAAGGGTAGCTCAATATCTACAAATCAATCAATGAGGTACACCACAGTAACAAAAGGAAGAATAAAATTGACAAGATCATCCCAATAGATGCCAAAATGCATTTGACAATGTTAAACATTCATTTGTGATAAAATTTCTTATCAAAGTTGGTGGAAACATATCTCAGTAAAATAAAGGCCATTTATGAGAAACCCACAACTAATGATAAACAGAATGGTGGAAACTTAAAAAGTTTCCTTCTAAAATAAAAAAAAAAGACAAGTAACCCATTCCTGCCACTTTTATTTAACACAATTTTAGAAGTCCTGGCTACAACAATGAGAAATATAAAATAAATAAAAGGCATTCAGATTGGAAGGAAAATCACTATTTCCAGGTGACATACTACACATAGAAAATCCTAAAGTCTCTACCAAGAAAACTGTTAGAATTAATAATCAAATTCATTAAAATTTCAGGATAGGAGATTAACATAAAGAAATATGTTGCTCTTCTGTACAGTAATAATTAACTATCAGAAGAAAAAATTAAGAAAGCAATTCCAATTAATATTATATCTAAAAGAAAAAAATAATTTTACAATTTTTATGGAAAGACAAAAGACCTTGAATAGCCAAAACAATTTTGAGAAAAACAAAGCAACAAAGCTGGAGGAGTCAGACTCCCTGATTTCAAGCTACACCACAAAGCTACAGTCAAGACAGCATGGTACTGGCACAAATTAGAAATACAGATCAGTGGAACAGAAAAGAAAGTCTAGAGATAATCCATACACCTATGTTTACCTAATTAATAACAAAGGAGGCAAGGATATACAATAAATAAAAGACAGTCTCTTCACTAAGTGGTGCCAGGGAAACTGGACAGCTACATGTAAAGAATGAAATTAGAACACTCCCTAATACCCTACTCAAAAATAAACTCAAAATTAATTAAAAATAAAATAAATTTTAAAAGCTCAAAATATATTAAAGACCTAAATGTTTAGCCCAAGGAAAACATAGGCAGAAAATACTTTGAAATAAATCACAGCTAAATCTTTTTTGACTTACCTCCTAGAGTAATGAAAATAAAAACAAAAATTTAAAAATGGGGCCTAATTAAACTTAAAAAGGTTTTTCACTGCAGAGAAATCCATAAACAAAATGAAAAGAAAACCCTCAGAATGGGAGAAAATAATTACATATGAAACAACTGACATAGGATTAATCTCCAAAATTTACAAACAGCTCATGCAGCTCAATATTTAAAAAAAAAAAGGCAATAAAAAAGTGGGAAGAAACACTAAAGAGACATTTCTCCAAAGAAAACACATGTATCTAAGAGGCACATGAAAATATGCTCAACATCACTAAGTATTACAGAAATGAAAATCAAAACTACAATGAGGTTTCGCCTTGCATTTCTCAGAATAGCCATTATCAAAAAGAAACCTACATGAATGCTGAAGAGGGTGTGGAGAAAAAGGAGCCCTCCTACACTATTTGTGGGAACATAAATTGGTACAGGCCCTATGAAGAACAGTATGTACATTCCTCAGAAAAGACTCCTTAAAAAACTGGAAATGGAACTGCCTTATGATCCAGCAATCCCACTGCTGGGCATACACACTGAGGAAACCAGAAGGGAAAGAGACACGTGTACTGCAATGTTCATCTCAGCACTGTTTATAATAGCCAGGACATGGAAGCAACCTAGATGTCCATCAGCAGATGAATGGATAAGAAAGCAATGGTACATATACACAATGGAGTATTACTCCGCCATTAAAAAGAATACATTTGAATCAGTTCTAATGAGATGGATGAAACTGGAGCCTATTATACAGAGTGAAGTAAGCCAGAAAGAAAAACATGAATACAGTATACAAACACATATATATGGAATTTAGAAAGATGGTAACAATAACCCTGTATATGAGACAGCAAAAGAGACACTGTTGTATAGAACAGTCTTATGGACTCTGTGGGAGAGGGAGAGGGTGGGAAGATTTGGGAGAATGGCATTGAAACATGTATAATATCATGTATGAAACGAGTCGCCAGTCCAGGTTCGATGCACGATACTGGATGCTTGGGGCTGGTGCACTGTGATGACCCAGAGGGATGGTATGGGGAGGGAGGAGGGAGGAGGGTTCAGGATGGGGAACACATGTATACCTGTGGCAGATTCATTTCGGTATTTGGCAAAACTAATATAATATTGTAAAGTTTAAAAATAAATTAAAATTAAAAAAAAAAGAAAACTGAAAATAAAGTTATCATATGATACATCAGTTACACTATTGGTCATATACCCAGACAAAACTATGGTTCAAAAAAATATATGTACTTCAATGTTCATTGCACCGCTGTGTTCAGTAGCTAGTACAAGAAAGCAATGTAAAAGTCCATCAATAGAAAAATGTATAAAGAAAATGTGGTACAACTATATATCATTCAGCTATGAAAAGGAGTTAAATAGTGCCAATTCAAGAGACATGGGTATACCTGCTGCTGCTGCTGCTGCTAAGTTGCTTCAGTCATGTCCGACTCTGTGCGACCCCATAGATGGAAGCCCACTAGGCTTCCCCGTCCCTGGGATTCTACAGGCAAGAACACTGGAGTGGGTTGCCATTTCCTTCTCCAAAGCATGAAAGCGAAAAGTGAAAATGAAGTCACTCAGTCCTGCCTGACTCTTAGCGACCCCATGGACTGCAGCCTACCAGGCTCCTCGGTCCATGGGATTTTCCATGCAAGAGTACTGGAGTGCAGTGCCATTGCCTTCTCCATGGGTATACCTAGAAACTGTCAAACAGAGTTAAGTAAGTTAGAAAGAGAAAAACAAATATTGTATGATTTTACTTATGTATGGAATCTAGAAAAATGGTACAGATGAACTTATTTGAAAAAGTAGAAATAGAGATACAGATGTAGAAAACAAACTTATAAATGCCAAGCAGGGGAAGGAGGGGTGGGATGAATTGGGAAATTGGGACTGACATATATAAACTACTATATATAAAATAGATAACTAATGAGAACCTACTGTATAGCACAGGAAACTATCCAATGGTCTGTAGTGACCTAAATGGAAAGAAAATTTATTTTAAAAAAGAGGGGATATATGTATCCATATAAATTACTCATTTTGCTGTACAGCAGAAACTAACCCAACATTGTAAAACAACAATACTCCAATAAAATTATTAAAAAATTAACCAAGGAGGTGAAGGACATATGCTCTGAAAACTATAAAACATTGACACAGTAAATTGAGGATAACAAATGCCAAGCAATGAAAAGATATTCTATGTTCATGGAATACAAGATTAAAAATTTCTAAAATATCCACACTACATAAAGCCATCTAAAGTTTTAATGCAATCCCTATCATAATATCTATGACATTTTCCACAGTATGAAAACAATAAAAAATTATATGGAAAAATAAAAGACCAAAGCTAGAGAAAAAGAAAAAAAACTGGAGATATCTCACTGTGTAACTTCAAACTGTACAACCAAGCAATTGTAATCAAAGCATTATTTTACTAACACAATAAGTAGACACATAGAGCAATAGAACCAAATAGAGTCCAGAGGGGGGAAAAAAATCCTCGCATTTACGGTCAATTAAGCTATAATGAAGGAGGCAAGTATATACAATGGAGAAAAGACAGTCTGTTGAATAAGTGCTGCTGAGAAAACTGGAGAGCTACATGTAAAATAGCAAAATTATTGCATTTTCTTAAACCAGTCACAAAAATTAATTTGAAATGGATTAAAGACAAAAAAAATGTAAAACAAGAAACCATAAAACTTCTAGAAGAAATCATAAGTATAACAATCTTGTACATGAATTGCAGCAATATTTCTTTGGATCTATCTCCTAAGGCAAAAAGGAACAAAATAAACATACATTCAGTTCACTTCAGTCATTCAGTCATGTCCGACTCTTTGCGACCCCATGAATTACAGCACACCAGGCCTCCCTGTCCATCACAACTCCCGGAGTTCACCCAAACTCATGTCCATCGAGTCGGTGATGCCATCCAGCCATTTCATCCTCTGTCGTCCCCTTCTCCTCCTGCCCCCAATCCCTCTCAGCATCAGAGTCTTTTCTAATGAGTCAGCTCTTTGCATGAGGTGGCCAAAGTATTGGAGTTTCAGCTTCATCATCAGTCCTTCCAAAGAACACCCAGGACTGATCTCCTTTAGAATGAACTGGTTGGATCTCCTTGCAATCCAAGGGTCTCAAGAGTCTTTTCCAACATCACAGTTCAAAAGAATCAATTCTTTGATGCTTGGCCTTCTTTATGGTCCAACTCTCACATCCATATATGACTACTGGAAAAATCATAGCTTTGACTAGACAGACCTTTGTCAGCAAAGTATGGCTATAGTCAAAATGAAAAACAAATGAGTAAATAAAACAAAAGTAATAGACTCGCAGATATAGAACAAAAAACTAAGGCTCTCTAGTGAGAGGGGGAATTGGGTGATGGACAAAATAGGGGTATAAGATTAAGTACAATCTACTATATATATAAAAAATAAAATGGATATATTGTACAGTTTGGGATATAGTCAATATACTATGATAGTAAATGGAGTATAAGTTTTAAAAATATTGAATCACTACTTTGTACACCTGGAAAGTAACACAATTTTGCAAATCAACTATGCTTTTTTTTTTTTTTTTGAAGTGGGCATGATGACAAGAGAATGAATGAACTGGTATTCAATTGTGCATGTTTTTAATATTATACTGCAT
Organism: Bos indicus; assembly: GCF_029378745.1. Classification (NCBI taxonomy): domain Eukaryota; kingdom Metazoa; phylum Chordata; class Mammalia; order Artiodactyla; family Bovidae; genus Bos; species Bos indicus. Next base: position 75,004,537 of record NC_091789.1, read on the forward strand.
TTTATAATATTTTGTTGTTTCCCAATCATGTTTGTACACACTTGATATTCACAGTCATATAAGATTGTCAGGAAAGTTTATCATTTATATTTTAGAGTAAGGAAATTGTAGCATATGCTGAACTTCTGAAAAGCTACATAAATAACAGACAGCAGAGCCCTAGTAAACTCATGTTCTCCCAAAAGAGTGTTTTATTCCATTGCTATACAGTTTTCCAAATGACCACACTTATTGTTCAACCAGTTATTCATGTATGCCTAATCTATGCTAAGCAATATATAATATGTTAAGGATACAATTATTTATACTTCTTGCTCACTTGTTAAAAGTTTATTAGTTCATTTTATTATATAAAATAAATAATATATATAAATTTTAGGATATTTGTGCAATATCAAATTATGGAAAAATACTACAGTTGCATCATAACTTCTAGTATCATATAGTTCCATTTTCATCTTGTTAAACCTTAAGGATGGGTCACTGAAGAAGGGGTACTCAAATATCCCACTATGACTGTCAGTTCTCATACTCTGCTTGTACTCATTTCAATCTGCTTTAGATATTTTGTGGCTATGCTGTTAAGTTCACTGAACTTTAGAACTGTTATCTTCCTGGAAATTGTTTAATCATTCTGTATTGACCCACTTTATTACTAATAATATTTTTTCTTTACAATCTGTTTTGTCTGATAAAAACATAACACATTAACTTTCTATTTCCATCTCTTTGCTTTGAATATTTATCCTTACTTATGTTTTACATGTATTTTTCATACATAATTTGTAATTTGAAAAAAGATTTTCTACCCAACCTATCTCTGCCTTTTAATTGGTGAGATTAGTCCATTTGTATGTGTTGTCTTGACTGACATATTTATATTTATTTCCACTGTCTTATCTTGTATTTTAATCATTCTGACTTTTCTATATTTTAACTTATTTTTTTCTGCCTTATATTTTTTTTCCCCTCTACTGGTATTGAAATACATTCTATTTACATTATTATTTTGATTTCCCTTAAGAATTGGCATACCTATTTGACTTAACAATATCTAAAGTCAACCCATATCCTTCTAAATATTTTAAGTACCTTAGACTAACTCAACTCCATTCATCCTTTATAATTTTACATTATTTTAAGCACTTTAATTTTGTCTTGTTCTTATACTATCTAATAAGTTGTTTTACTGCTCTTGTTGCTGTTGTTGTTTTCCTTATTCTTGTTTTTGTTGTTGTTGTATACATAATTCTTGTCCTCAGTCTTGAATAATAAGTTATCTGAACATAAAATTCTACATAATGAGTTATTTTCTCTCAAAGTTGAAGACGTTTCATTGATTTCTAATTTCTATTACTGTTACTAATAAAGACTCCTGTCTATTTTTCATTTGTAATTTTTCTTTCACTCTGATTGCTTTTAAGAATTATTTTTATATTCAATGTGCAGTTTCTCTATAAACTGTATAGGATTCAGTTAGTTCTATTTAGCCTTCTCAGTTTTAACTCCAATTTTTGTTTCTTAGTGTATTTGTCTTTCTTCAATTATGTCTATAAGTTACCCCTTTCTTTTTTTTTAACTGAAGTATAATTGACATTTACTATACTATTTATCACAGGTATACAATTTGATAAGATTAGTCAAGTGTGTGCACTCATGAAAACTATCACTCCAATCAAGATAATGAAGATATGCTTCACCTCTGATTACAATCTTTTCCTTTCTTTCTTTCTTTAAATATCCCTTTTTTTAACTATTGCTTCTCCTCTATTTTCTCTGTTCTCTCCTCTTAACTCAGAACCCATATATTCTAGACCTTGTAGCTCAATTTTCTATGTATCTTAACCTGTCTTTCATATTTTTCCTCTCTTTATTTGTCTATGCTACACTATAGATACACTTATTAGATTTGCTATTCAGATCATCAATTTTCTCCTCAGTGGTTATGATGCAAAGAACAGGATTTCATGACAGGGTATTACAAAATCTTTCTTAGCAATGCACTGGAGGTTTCCATTGCATAAACTCTTAGAAATATCACTGCTTCATGATTGTATTTTGATTTATTTTTCATCCCCTACTCTTCTACTTTGCTTCTCTTCCCACTATATTATCTTTTTAGATTTTTAACAACTATTGATTTTATAAAATAAATATTGTTTTTTTTTAAATTTTATTTTATTTTTAAACTTTACATAATTGTATTAGTTTTGCCAAATATCAAAATGAATCCATCACAGGTATACATGTGCTCCCCATCCTGAACCCTCCTCCCTCCTCCCTCCCCATACCATCCCTCTGGGTCGTCCCAGTGCACTAGCCCCAAGCATCCAGTACGGTGCATTGAACCTGGACTGGCATCTCGTTTCATACATGATATTTTACATGTTTCAATGCCATTCTCCCAAATCTTCCCACCCTCTCCCTCTCCCACAGAGTCCATAAGACTGCTCCATACATCAGTGTCTCTTTTGCTGTCTCGTACACAGGGTTATTGTTATCATCTTTCTAAATTCCATATATATGCATTAGTATACTGCATTGGTGTTTTTCCTTCTGGCTTACTTCACTCTGTATAATAGGCTCCAGTTTCATCTGATTCAAATGAATTCTTTTTAATGGCTGAGTAATACTCCATTGTGTATATGTACCACAGCTTTCTTATCCATTCATCTGCTGATGGACATCTAGGTTGCTTCCATGTCCAGGCTTTTATAAACAGTGCTGCGATGAACATTGGGGTACACGTGTCTCTTTCCCTTCTGGTTTCCTCAGTGTGTATGCCCAGCAGTGGGATTGCTGGATCATAAAGCAGTTCTATTTCCAGTTTTTTAAGGAATCTCCACACTGTTCTCCATAGTGGCTGTACTAGTTTGCATTCCCACCAACAGTGTAAGAGGGTACCCTTTTCTCCACACCCTCTCCAGCATTTATTATTTGTAGACTTTTGGATCGCAGCAATTCTGACTGGTGTGAAATGGTACCTCATAGTGGTCTTGATTTGCATTTCTCTGATAATGAGTGATGTTGAGCATCTTTTCATGTGTTTGTTAGCCATCTGTATGTCTTCTTTGGAGAAATGTCTATTTAGTTCTTTGGCCCATTTTTTGATTGGGTCATTTATTTTTCTGGAGTTGAGCTGTAGGAGTTGCTTGTATATTTTTGAGATTAGTTGTTTGTTAGTTGCTTCATTTGCTATTATTTTCTCCCATTCTGAAGGCTGTCTTTTCACCTTGCTGATAGTTTCCTTTGATGTGCAGAAGCTTTTAAGGTTAATTAGGTCCCATTTGTTTATTTTTGCTTTTATTTCCGATATTCTGGGGGGTGGGTCATAGAGGATCCTGCTGTGATGTATGTCAGAGAGTGTTTTGCCTATGTTCTCCTCTAGGAGTTTTATAGTTTCTGGTCTTATGTTTATATCTTTAATCCATTTTGAGTTTCTTTTTGTGTATGGTGTTAGAAAGTGTTCTAGTTTCATTCTTTTACAAGTGGTTGACCAGTTTCCCCAGCACCACTTGTTAAAGAGATTGTCTTTAATCCATTGTATATTCTTGCCTCCTTTGTCAAAGATAAGGTGTCCATATGTGCGTGGATTTATCTCTGGGCTTTCTATTTTGTTCCATTGATCAATATTTCTGTCTTTGTGCCAGTACCATACTGTCTTGATAACTGTGGCTTTGTAGTAGAGCCTGAAGTCAGGTAGATTGATTCCTCCAGTTCCATTCTTCTTTCTCAAGATAGCTTTGGCTATTCGAGATTTTATGTATTTCCATACAAATTGTGAAATTATTTGTTCTAGCTCTGTGAAGAATACTGTTGGTAGCTTGATAGGGATTGCATTGAATCTATAAATTGCTTTGGGTAGTATACTCATTTTCACTATATTGATTCTTTCAATCCATGAACATGGTATATTTCTCCATCTATTAGTATCCTCTTTGATTTATTTCACCAGTGTTTTATATTTTTCTATATATAGGTCTTTAGTTTCTTTAGGTAGATATATTCCTAAGTATTTTATTCTTTCCGTTGCAATGGTGAATGGAATTGTTTCCTTAATTTCTCTTTCTGTTTTCTCATTATTAGTGTATAGGAAAGCAAGGGATTTCTGTGTGTTGATTTTATATCCTGAAACTTTACTATAGTCATTGATTAGTTCTAGTAATTTTCTGGTGGAGTCTTTAGGGTTTTCTATGTAGAGGATCATGTCATCTGCAAACAGTGAGAGTTTTACTTCTTCTTTTCCAATTTGGATTCCTTTTATTTCTTTTTCTGCTCTGATTGCTGTGGCCAAAACATCCAAAACTATGTTTAATAGTAGTGGTGAGAGTGGGCATCCTTGTCTTGTTCCTGACTTTAGGGAAAACCCTTTCAATTTTTCAGAAATGGTGATTTTTAAAAGCCAACATTATTGATGTTGTTTAAATGATTTTTATCATTTAATTTTTAGTTTATTTTTATTTGAATAATTTTGATGTTTGTTTAAATGATTTTTCCTTTTACTTTAGTACTTGTGTACTTAGCCACTCAGTGATATCTGACACTATGGACTGTAGCCAGCCAAGCTCCTCTGTATATGGTATTTTTCAGGCAAGAATACAGGAGTGGGTTGCCATTTCCTCCTCCAGAGGAGCTTCCCAACCCAGGGATCAAACTTGTGTCTTCTTCATTGAGCCATAGTTTAATTTAATTTAAGGAGGATTCTTAATCCATTGAGGCATTAGGGAAGACCTTTACTTTAATACTTAAATGAACACAAATATAAAGTACAAAATAAATTATTTTTATAATGTTTAAGCAAGAATTACCAGATGAATTTAATAATTAATTGCAAACGAAGCCATTAAATGAATTAAAGAAAGTTAATGCTCTTAATGTCACAGGTGATACTATTACCTTAAACTAAAAATAAAGTTGTTTCAAACAATCAGTCCTCTTTTTTGGTATATTAGTTGATTAGCAGCATAAGATATAATACTAAAAACTATTAAAATAACAATGAAGAATTGTTTATTGACTAAATTCTAAGTATTTCATATAATACTTCATTGTTTACTGCTAGTGAAAATTTGCTGGGTGTATAGACAAAAATGAATATGTTATTTGAATATGTTAATAAAAGATACTGCCAAGAACTATTCAAGTTTAGCATTACTGTATTACTATGTGCTTTGAGATTATTCAGTCCTCCCATAAACTTTTTTCAATTGAACTAAAATAAAACCTTCATTTGCCATGAAGTCACTGGACATTCACTTTTGAAATACATTATTTATGGCAATAGTCTCTCTGTTCTTAATAGTATTACCTTCAGTAATAGTTATTGCTTCATTAGCTCATTTTCATGGCATTGAGCCAAAATCTTAATTTACTGATAAATAAAACAACTAAAGTTGATATGAATATACCCCTCAGTAGTGATATATGCTCAAAGAAAGGTTTTATTTAAACAATCATTGAAATAAAACCTCAAATGCTCTTTGAAATCTAAAGCACACCAGTGATCCCAAAATTCAGTTTGAAACTAACTCATGGAGTGGCATCAGCATGATGGCAGAGTATACGATACCAGCATTCGTAGAGTCACAATTAAATAGCTGTCTACAAATGAAAATTGTGTGGATCACAATAAACTGTGGAAAATTCTGAAAGAGATGTGAATACCAGACCACCTGACCTGCCTCTTGAGAAATTTGTATGCAGGTCAGGAAGCAACAGTTAGAACTGGACATGGAACAACAGACTGGTTCCAAATAGGAAAAGGAGTACGTCAAGGCTGTATATTGTCACCCTGCTTATTTAACTTATATGCAGCGTACATAATGAGAAACACTGGGCTGGAGGAAGCACAGGCTAGAATCAAGATTGCCAGGAGAAATATCAATAACCTCAGATATACAGATGACACCACCCTTATGGCAGAAAGTGAAGAACTAAAGAGCCTCTTGATGAAAGTGAAAGAGGAGAGTGAAAAAGTTGGCTTAAAGCTCAACGTTCAGAAAACTAAGATCATGGAATCTGGTCCCATCACTTCATGGCAAATAGATGAGGAATCAGTGGACACAGTGACACCGAAGAATTAATGTTTTTTTACTATGGTGTTGGAGAAGACTTTTGAGAGTCCCTTGGATGCAAGGAGATTCAACCAGTCCATCCTAAGGGAGATCAGTCCTGAGTGTTCATTGGAAGGACATATGTTGAAGCTGAAACTCCAATACTTTGGCCACCTGATGGGAAGAACTGACTCATTTGAAAAGACCCTGATGCTGGGAAAGATTAAGGGCAGGACGAGAAGGGGACAACTGAGGATTAGATGATTGGATGGCATCACCAACTCAATGGACATGGGTTTGGGTGAACTCTGGGAGTTGGTGATGGACAGGGAGGCCTGGGGTGCTGCAGTTCATGGAGTCACAAAGAGTCGGACACGACTGAGCAACTGAGCTGAAAGGAGCTGAACAAATGGAAATAGCCCAAAGGTGCCCCAAATGTTCAATTAATACTGTAAGCCAACACAGTGGAGGAAAAAATAAATAAATAAATGAGAACAACCAGACAGAAATGATCACTGGAGAGAGCACCTTAGCCAAGACCTCTGAAGATGACTAGAAACAAATAAGGACAAGGGCAAGTCAATATCAGACACATAGCAAGTACCACTGTTATCCCCAGTAGTTTTCTCTCTGGGGGACGTGGGAAGTCTTTGCCACTTAGGACTTTAACCAGTACGACAGGCACAGACTCCTTCCTGCTTCTGAAGCAGAGAATCCCTCAATGTTCATTAGTATGGGGAAGCTTGTTCTGCAAAGGACGCAGGCAATCTTTGCACGGAGTTAATCAACAGGCATCACCAGTGTGGATCTCCTAAGGATGAACATGTTGCTGACAGAGCTGCTGTTTTATTTTCCCAAGACCAAGACTGTCAGATCCCCCCAAATTCCATGCATGCTCCAGACTTCTGAGCCCCACCCATTTATTTGCAACCACTTCTCAGGTACCAGAGAAACTGCCATTGCTGGCTAGCAAATGCCCTGGATTCTGTAGCTGCTATTGCTCTACTAGTGCATGTGTTCCAATCCCTAGCTCCAAGGCTGCTCCATAGGTACTCACAAAACCAGATATCAATGCAAGCAGCACTACGAGGGTATGTGCCAGCTGGACCTAGTGTGGATAGGATTCCATCAGCCATGGCATATACCATAAGGTAAAGAAAAATCAGAAGGTTCACAACAGCCCTCACAACTAAACACCTGAATAGTCCTCAGTGCTTCTGCAAACCTCTGCAGGCTTTGCCATTGAAGAACCCTTAAATCTAGCCAGCAATGACTTCAGCTAGTGTAGTTTTACATTGCTGGATCTTCCCTAGAGATGAAACTGGCAAGTGCATACATGGTAAATCACTTCAGTCATGTCTGACTGATTGCTGCTCTATGGACTGTAGCTTGCAGGGCCCCTCTGTCCGTGGGGTTCTCCAGGCAAGAACACTGGAGTGGGTTGATATGCCCTCCTCCAGGGGATCTTCCAGACACTGGGACTGAACCCATGTCTCTTGTGTCTCCTGCATTGGCAGGTGGGTTCTTTACCACTAATGCCACCTGGGGAGACTGGGACTAGCACACCATTCAAATATCATTCTCATATCCACCCACAGGTGAATGTCTTTCTCGACCAAAATCAGTCTTCAAATTCTAGAAGTGACAGTTACATCAAATTCTCACAGACAATAGTAAACTTGAAAATTAGGGAAACATGATCTAACCAAAAGAAAGTAATTTTCCAGTAAGCAATCCCTAGGTAATGGATATTTACAAATTGCCAAAGAATTCAAACTAAATGTTATGAAGAAGTTCAGCAAGTTAAAAGGGAATACAACAGACAAATCAATAAAATCAGGAAAACAATACATGAACAAAGCTAGAAGCTTAAATATGGAAGTAGAAATAAAAAATGAACCAAAAAAATTCTGAAGTAAAGGAATAAAATGAATGGAATAAAATTTTCAATAGAAAGCATTAACATAAAACTTGATCAAATACAGTATTCTAACGCATATATATGGAATTTAGAAAGATGGTAACAATAACCCTGTGTATGAGACAGCAAAAGAGACACTGATGTATAGAACAGTCTTATGGACTCTGTGGGAGAGGGAGAGGGTGGGAAGATTTGGGAGAATGACATTGTAACATGTAAAATATCATGTAAGAAACGAGTTGCCAGTCCAGGTTCGATGCACGATACTGGATGCTTGGGGCTGGTGCACTGGGACGACCCAGAGGGATGGTATGGGGAGGGAGGAGGGAGGAGGGTTCAGGATGGGGAACACATGTATACCTGTGGTGGATTCATTTTGATGTTTGGCAAAACTAATACAATTATGTAAAGTTTAAAAATAAAATAAAATTAAAACCAAAAAAAAAAAAAAATTAAAAAAAAAAAAAAACTTGATCAAGCAGAAGAAAAACTCTATGAATTCAAAACAGGTCTTTTGAAATTATCCAATCAGAGGGAAAAAAAAGAAAGAAAGAAAAAAAGAAGGATTAAGAACACTTGCTTGAATTATGTGTCATCATTAAGCAAAAAATATAATTAGTATCATAGATGTGCCAGAAGAATAAGAGGAAGAGGAGGGGGAGAAAGATTATTGAAAGAAATAATGACTGAGATCTTCCCAAATCTGGGAATATATATATATATATCCCAATTATTTTATATATATATATATATATATATATATATATATATATATATCCCCACATATATAGAGCACACTAGGTCCTCAAACAGATTTAGCCCAAAGAAGACTTCACCAGTACACATTATTATATTAAAAAAAAATACAAATAATTTTGGAAATAGTAACAGGAAAAAAAAAAAAAACTCATCTCATGCAAAGGGACTGCTATTAGGCTATCAGCAAACTTCTCAATGGAAACTTGAAAGGCTAGAAGGGAGTAGGAAGATACATTCTAAGTGTGGACAGAAAGCAAAGAACAAACAATACTTTATCTTGCAAAGATGTTCCTCAGTATTTAAGAAGAGATAAACTATCCCAGACCAAAACAGCTGAGAAAGTTTATCAGAACTAATCTGCTTTAAAGAACTGCTGAAATGAGCACTTCATGCTGAAATGACATGACACTATTAGTAACTTGGAAGCATGCAAAAGTATAAAACCCTTTAGCAAATTTCAGTATACAGCCAAATTCAGAATATTCTAATATTGTAAATGTAGTGTGTGAATCGGGGCTTCCCTGGTAGCTCAGCTGGTAAAGAATTTGCCTGCCTTGCAAGAGACCCCAATTTGATTTCTGGTTTGGGAAGATCACTTGGAGAAGGGATAGGCTACCCACCCCAGTGTTCTTGGGCTTCCCTGGTGGCTCAGACAGTAAAGAATCTGCCTGCACTGCAGGAGACCTGGGTTTGATCCCTGGATTGGGAAGATCCCATGGAGGAGGGCATGGCAACACACTCCAGTATTCTTGCCTAGATACTTCCCATGGACAGAGGAGCCTGGTGGGCTACAGTCCATGGGGTCGCAAAGAATTGGACATGACTGAGCTACTAAGCATAGCACAGCACAGTTTGTAAATCACTAACTCTAGTATGAAGTTTAAAACACAAAAGTGTTAAAAGTAAACTTAGCTACAATAATTGGTTAATAATGCATTTTATAAAAAGATGTAATTTTGATATCAAAACCATAAAATATTTTGGCACCAACACACCATAAAATGTGTGTGGGAGGCAATAAAAATGCAGAGATTTTGTATGTGATTGAGGTTAAGTTATATTAGTTAACTATAGTTTAACTTTTCTCCTTTGCTTTTCGCTTCTCTTCTTTTCACAGCTATTTGTAAGGCCTCCCCAGAGAGCCATTTTGCTTTTTTGCATGTTTTTTCCATGGGGATGCCTTGATCCCTGTCTCCTGTACAATGTCATGAACCTCATTCCATAGTTCATCAGGCACTCTATCTATCAGATCTAGGCCCTTAAATCTATTTCTCACTTTCACTGTATAATCATAAGGAATTTGATTTAGGTCATACCTGAATGGTCTAGTGGTTTTCCCTACTTTCTTCAATTTAAGTCTGAATTTGGCAATAAGGATTTCATGGTCTAAGCCACAGTCAGCTCCTGGTCTTGTTTTTGCTGACTGTATACAGCTTCTCCATCTTTGGCTACAAGGGACATAATCAATCCGATTTCGGTGTTGAAAATCTGGTGATGTCCATGTATAGAGTCTTCTCTTGTGTTGTTTGAAGAGGGTGTTTGTTATGACCAGTACATTTTCTTGGCAAAACTCTATTAGTCTTTGCCCTGCTTCATTGCATATTTCAAGGCCAAATTTGCCTGTTACTCTGGGTGTTTCTTGACTTCATACTTTTGCATTCCAGTCCCCTATAATGAAAAGGACATCTTTTTTGGGTGTTAGTTCTAAAAGGTCTTGTAGGTCTTCATAGAACCGTTCAACTTCAGCTTCTTCAGTGTTACTGGTTGGGGCATAGACTTGGATTACTGTGATATTGAATGATTTGCCTTGGAAATGAACAGAGATCATTCTGTCGTTTTTGAGATTGCATCAAAGTACTGCATTTCGGACTCTTTTGTTGACCATGATGGCCACTCCATTTCTTCTGAGGGATTCCTGCCCACAGTAGTAGATATAACGGTCATCTGAGTTAAATTCACCCATTCCAGTCCATTTAAGTTTGCTGATTCCCAGAATGTCGACATTCACTCTTGCCATCTCTTGTTTGACCACTTTCAACTTGCCTTGATTCATGGACCTGACATTCCAGGTTCCTATGCAATATTGCTCTCTACAGCATCGGACCTTGCTTCTATAACCAGTCACATCCACAGCTAGGTATTCCTTTTTCTTTGGCTCCATCCCTTCATTCTTTCTGGAGTTATTTCTCCACTGATCTCCAGTAGCATATTGGGCACCTACTGACCTGGGGAGTTTCTCTTTCAGTATCCTACCATTTTTCCTTTTCATACTGTTCATGGGGTTCTCAAGGCAAGAATACCAAAGTGGTTTGCCATTCCCTTCTCCAGGGGACCACATTGACATTTCATGCAAAGACGGGCTCGATAAAGGACAGAAATGGTATGGACCTAACAGAAGCAGAAGATATTAAGAAGAGATGGCAAGAATACACAGAAGAACTGTACAAAACAGATCTTCACGACCCAGATAATCATGATGTTGTGATAACTGACCTAGAGCCAGACATCCTCGAATATGAAGTCAAGTGCACCTTAGAAAGCATCACTACAAACAAAGCTAGTGGAGGTGATGGAATTCCAGTTGAGCTATTCCAAATCCTGAAAGATGATGCCATGAAAGTGCTGCACTCAATATGCCAGCAAATTTGGAAAACTCAGCAGTGGTCATAGGACTGGAAAAGGTCAGTTTTCATTCCAATCCCAAAGAAAGGCAATGCCAAAGAATGCTCAAACTACGGCACAATTGCACTCAACTCACACGCTAGTAAAGTAATGTTCAAAATTCTCCAAGCCAGGCTTCAGCAATATGTGAACCGTGAACTTCCAGATGTTCAAGCTGGTTTTAGGAAAGGCAGAGGAACGAGAGATCAAATTGCCAACATCTGCTGGATCATGGAAAAAGCAAGAGAGTTCCAGGAAATAATCTATTTCTGCTTTATTGACTATGCCAAAGCCTTTGGCTGTGTGGATCACAATAAACTGTGGAAAATTCTTCAAGAGATGTGAATACCAGACCACCTGATCTTCCTCTTGAGAAATTTGTATGCAGGTCAGGAAGTGACAGTTAGAACTGGACATGGAACAACAGACTCATTACAAATAGGAAAAGGAGTTCGTCAAGGCTGTATATTCTCACCCTGCTTATTTAGCTTCTATGCAGAGTACATCATCAGAAACGCTGGACTGGAAGAAACACAAGCTGGAATCAAGATTGCCAGGAGAAATATCAATAACCTCAGATGTGCAGATGACACCACCCTTATGGCAGAAAGTGAAGAGGAACTAAAAATCCTCTTGATGAAAGTGAAAGTGGAGAGTGAAAAGTTGGCTTAAAGCTCAACATTCAGAAAACGAAGATCATGGCATCCGGTCCCATCACTTCATGGGAAATAGATGGGGAAACAGTGGAAACAGTGTCAGATTTTATTTTTCTGGGCTCCAAAATCACTGCAGATGGTGACTGCAGCCATGAAATTAAAAGACGCTGACTCCTTGGAAGGAAAGTTATGACTAACCTAAATAGCATATTCAAAAGCAGAGACATTTCTTTTCCAACAAAGGTCCATCTAGTCAAGGCTATGGTTTTTCCTGTGGTCATGTATGGATGTGAGAGTTGGACTGTGAAGAAGGCTGAGCACTGAAGAATTGGTGCTTTTGAACTGTGGTGTTGGAGAAGACTCTTGAGAGTCCCTTGGACTGCAAGGAGATCCATCCAGTCCATTCTGAAGGAGATCAGACCTGGGATTTCTTTGGAAGTAATGATGCTAAAACTGAAACTCCAGTACTTTGGCCACCTCATGTGAAGAGTTGACTCATTGGAAAAGACTCTGATGCTGGGAGGGATTGGAGGCAAGAGGAGAAGGGGACGACAGAGGATGAGATGGCTGGATGGCATCACTGACTCAATGGACGTGAGTTTCAGTGAACTCCGGGAATTGGTGATGGACAGAGCGGCCTGGCGTGCTGTGATTCATGTGGTCGCAAAGAGTCGGACATGACTGAGCAACTGATCTGATCTGATAGTTTAACTAATATAGTTAACTATATTAACTATATTTTAACTAGAGTGTAACTATAGTTTAACTATAGTAGTTAAAAAATACTAATATAGTATTTTTTATGTAAGTCTCATGGTAAACTTGGGCTTCCCAGGTGGAGTTAGTGTAAAGGACCTGCCTGCCAAAGCAGGAAACATAGGAGACACATGTTCAATCCCTGGGTCATGAAGATTCCCTGGAGAAGGAAATGGCAACCCAATTCAGCATTCTTGCCTGGAGAATCCCATGGATGGAGGAACCTGGTGGGCTGTAGTCCATGAGGTCACAAAGAGTCAGACACAACTGACTGACTAACACTTCCATGTTTTCCATGATGAAAACAAAACAAAACCTAGAGTCGATACCCAAAAGAATAAAAGAAACAATCAAAGCATAACATTATGGAAAATAATCAAATCTCAAATAAAGATAGTAAAACTGAAGAAAAGAACAAAATAATTACAAAAGATCTGGAAAACAATGATCACATTGACAATATTGAGTGTCTCAGTTCAGTTCAGTTCAGTTGCTCAGATGTGTCCAACTCTTTATGACCCCATGAACTGCAGCACGTCAAGCTTCTCTGTTCATCATGGACTTCAGGGGCTTACATAAACTCATGTCCATCAAGTCAGTGATGCCATCCAACCATCTCATCCTCTGTCATCCCCTTTCCCTCTTGCCTTCAATCTTTCCGAGTACCATGGTCTTTTCCAGTGTGTCAGTTCTTCCCATCAGGTGGCCAAAATATTGGAGTTTCACCTTCAGCATCAGTCTTTCTAGTGAATATTTAAGACTAATTTCCTTTAGGATTGAAGGGTTGAATCTCCTTGCAGCCCAAGGGATTCTCAAGAGTCTTCTTCAACACTACAGTTCAAAAGCAACAATTCTTTGGCCCTCAGCTTTCTTTATATTCCAAATCTCACATCCATACATGACTACTGGAAAAACCATAGCCTTCTCTAGACGGACCTTTGTTGGCAAAGTAGTGTCTCTGCTTTTTAATAAGCTGTCTGGGTTAGTCATAACTTTTCTTACAAGGAGCAAGTATCTTTTAATTTCATGGCTTCAGTAACAACCTGCAGAAATTTTGGACCCCCCTCCCCAAATAAGTCTGTCACTGTTTCCACTGTTTCCCCATCTATTTGCCATGAAGTGATGGGACCAGATGCCATGAACTTCATTTTCTGAATGCTGAGTTTTAAGCCAACTTTTTCACTCTCCTCTTTCACTTTCATCAAGAGACTCTTTAGTTCTTATTTGCTTTCTGCCAGAAAGGTCGTTTCATCTGCATATCTGAGGTTATTGATATTTCTCCCAGCAATATTGATTCCAGTTTGTGCTTCATCCAGCCTGCATTTCATATGATATACTGTGCATATAAGGTAAATAAGCATGGTGACAATATACAGTCTTGATGTACTCTTTTCCCGATTTGCAACCAGTAAATTGCTCCATGTCCAGTTCTAACTTGCTTCTTGATGTGCATACAGATATCTCAGAAGCCAGGTCAGGTGGTCTTGTATTCCCATCTCTTGAAGAATTTTTGACAGTTTGCTGAGATCCACACATTCAAAGGCTTTGGCATAGTTAATAAGGAAGTAGACATTTTTCTGAAACATTCTTGATTTTTCAATGATCCAACATATGTTGGTAGTTTGATATCTGGTTCTTCTCCCTTTTATAAAGCCAGCTTGAACATCTGGAAGTTCACAGTTCACATACTGTTGAAGCCTGGCTTGGAGAAATCTGAGCATCACTTTGCTAGCATATGAAATGAGTGCAACTGTGCAGTAGATAAGATTCTTTGGCATTGCCATTCTTTGGGATTGGAATGAAAACTGACCTTTTCCAGTCCTGTGGCCACTGCTGAATTTTCCAAATTTTCTGGTGTATTGAGTGCAGCACTTTCACAACACATCTTTTAGGATTTGAAATAGCTCAACTGGAATTCCATTACCTCCACTAGCTTTGTTCATATTGATGCTTCCTAAGGCCCACTCGACTTTACATTCTAGGATATCTGGCTCTAGGTAAGTGACCACACCATCATGGTCATCTGGGTCATGAAGATCTCTTTTGTATAGCTTTTCTGTGTGTTCTTGCCACCTCTTCTTAATACCTTCTGCTTCTGTGAGGTCCATACCATTTCTGTCCTTTATTGTGTTCATCTTTGCATGAAATTGGTATCTCTAATTTTCTTGAAGAGATCTCTAGTCTTTCCCATTATATTGTTTACCTCTTTCTTTGCACTGATCACCGAGAAAGGCTTTATTGTCTCTCCTTGCTATTCTTTGGAATTCTGCATTCAATTAGGTATATCTTGCCTTTTCTCCTTTGCCTTTCACTTCTCTCCTTTTCTAAGCTATTTGTAAGGCCTCCTCAGACAGTCATTTTTCCTTTTTGCATTTCTTTTTCTTTTGTATGGTCTTAATAACTGCCTACTGTACAATGTCACGAACCTCTGTCCATAGTTCTTCAGGCTCTCTGTGTATCAGATCTAATCCCTTGAATCTATTTGTCACTTACACTGTATACTTGTAACGGATTTCATTTAGTTCATACCTGAATGGTCTAGTGGTTTTCCTTACTTTCTTCAATTTAAGTCTGAATTTGGCAATAAGGTGTTCATGATCTGAGCCACAATCAGCTCCTGGGCTTGTTTTTGCTGACTCTATAGTGTGTCCCCATCTTTGGCTGCAAAGAATATAGTCAATTTTATATCACTATTGACCATCTGGTGATGTCCATGTGTAGAGTCTTCTCTTGTGTTGTTGGAAGAGGGTGTTTGCTATGACCAGTGCATTCTCTTGGGAAAACTCTGTTAGCCTTTGACTTCCTTCATTTTGTACTCCAAGGCAAAATTTGCCTGTTACTCCAGGTATCTCTTGACTTCCTACTTTTGCATTCCAGTTCCCTATAATGAAAAGGACATCTTTTTTGGGTGTTAGTTCTAGAATGTCTTGTAGGTCTTCATATAGCCATTCAACTTCAGCTTCTTCAGCATTACTGACTGGGGCATAGACTTGAATTACTGTGATACTGAGTGGTTTGCCTTGGAAATGAACAGAGATTATTCTGTCATTATTGAGATTGCATCCAGGTACTGCATTTTGGACTCTTTCATTGACTATGATGGATAATGCATTTCTTCTAAGGGATTCTTGGTCACAGTAGTAGATATAATGGTCATGTGAGTTAAATTCACCCATTCCATTCTATTTTAGTTCACTGATTCCTAAAATGTTGATGTTCACTCTTTCCATCTCCTGTTTGACCACTTCCAATTTGCCTTGATTCATGGACCTCACATTCCAGGTTCCTAGGCAATATTGCTCTTTACAGCATCAGACTTTACTTCCAACACCAGTCCCATCAACAACTGGGTGCTATTTTAGCTTTACCTCCATCTCTTCATTCTTTCTGGTGTTATTTCTCCACTCATCTCCAGTAGCATATTGGGCACCTGCCGACCTGGGGAGTTCATCTTTCAAAGTCCTGTCTTTTTGCCTTTTCATAGTGTTCAAGGGGTTCTCAAGACAAGTATACTGAGGTGGTTTGCCATTCCTTTCTCCAGTGGACCACATTTTGTTACAGTGTCTACCTGTCACTAATTTACTGTATGTGTAAATGGATTAAATTCTCCAATTAAACGGCTTAAGGTGGCTGAGTGGATAAAAACACAAAGCACAACAATATGCTGCCCACAAGATTCTAACTTCAGGTTTAAGGATACATATGGAAGTGCTGCACTCAATACTCCAGCAAATTTGGAAAACACAGCAGTGGCCTCAGGAGTGGAAAAGGCCAGTTTTAATTCCAATCCCAACGAAAGACAATGCCAAAGAATGCTCAAACTACGGCACAATTGCACTCACCTCACATGCTAGTAAAGTAATGCTCAAAATTCTCCAAGCCAGACTTCAGCAGTACATGAACCATGAAATTCCACATGTTCAAGCTGATTTTAGAAAAGGCAGAGGAACCAGAGATCAAATGCCCAACATCCTCTGGAACATGGAAAAAGCAAGAGAGTTCCAGAAAAAAACATCTATGTCTGCTTTATTGACTATGCCAAAGCCTTTGACTGTGTGGATCACAATAAACTGTGGAGAATTCTGAAAGAGATGGTAATACCAGGCCACCTGACCTGCCTCTTGAGAAACCTATATGCAGGTCACGAAGCAACAGTTAGAGCTGGACCTGGGACAACAGACTAGTTCCAAATAGGAAAAGGAGGATGTCAAGGCTGTATATTGTCACCCTGCTTATTTAACTTATATGCAGAGTACGTCATGAGAAACTCTGGGCTGGAAGAAGCACAAGCTGGAATCAAGATTGCTGGGAGAAATATACATAACTTCATATATGCAGATGACACCACCCTTATGGCAGAAAATGAAGAGGAACTGAAAGCCTCTTGATGAAAGTGAAAGAAGACAGTGAAAAAGTTGGCAAAAGCTCAACATTCAGAAAGCTAAAATCATGGCATCCAGTCCCATCACTTCATGGGAAATAGATGGGGAAACAGTGGCTGACTTTATTTTTGGGGGCTCCAAAATCACTGCAGATGGTGCTTAAAGCCATGAAATTAAAAGACGCTTACTCCTTGGAAGGAAAGTTATGACCAACCTAGATAGCATATTCAAAAGCAGAGATATTACTTTGCCAACAAAGGTCTGTTTAGTCAAGGCTATGATTTTTCCAGTGGTCATGTATGGATGTGAAAGTTGGACTGTGAAGAAAGCTGAGCACCGAAGAATTGACGCTTTTGAACTGCGGTGTTGGAGAAGACTCTTGAGAGTCCCTTGGACTGCAAGGAGATCCAACCAATCCCTTCTAAAGGAGATCAGCCCTGGGATTTCTTTGGAAGGAATGATGCTGAAGCTGAAACTCCAGTACTTTGGCCACCTCATGCAAAGAGTTGACTCATTGGAAAATACTCTGATGCCGGGAGGGATCGGGGGAAGGAGGCGAAGGAGACAACAGAGGATGAGATTGCTGGATGGTATCACTTACTCGTTGGACATGAGTCTGAGTGAACTCTGGGAGTTGGTGATGGACAGGGATGCCTGATGTGCTGCAATTCATGGGGTCGCAAATAGTTGGACATGACTTAGTGACTGAACTGACAATAAGTAAGTATAATTATACCAGAAAAAAATACTTTGAATGAAAAAATATAATAGAATTTAGAGATTAATTATATAATAATAAGGAAAAATTCATTAAGGTAGAGATAATAATTGTGTCTATATCAAAATCAGAGTAAGTAATATAGTAAGAAAATTTTAACATATCTGAGATACAATCAGCCAGCAATACAATAATATTAAGGAACTACAATACTCAACTTATAACCATGGACAGATTATCTAGACATAAAATTAGCAAGGATAGACCAGACTTGTACTGCCATTTATAGAAATTGAATCAAACATATATAGAGAATTCCTAGAATTCCATCCAACAGCAGAAAAATACATGTTCCTCTTGAGCACAAAGGGAAGCTTCTTCAGGGTAGACTATACATTGATTAACAAAAACTGTCTTTAAAAATTTGAGAAGATCACAATATCAAGCACTTTTTATGACCACAGAAATATGAAGCTGTAAATAAATTCCAGGAGGAAAACTGGAAAATTTACAAATATTCAGGCATTAAATAACATCTGCCTGAGTGACCAATAGGTCTAAGAAGAAATCAAAAGGGAAATCAAAAAATGTCTTAAGGGAAAGGAAAATTAAAACACAATATATTGACATCTATAAGATGCAGGGAAAGCACTTCTAAGAGGACAGGTTTTAGCGATAAATCCCTACATTAAGAGAAAAGGAGATTTCAAATAAACAAACTAACTGTATACTTCAAAGAATGAGAAAAGCCAGAACAGGGGAGGAGCTAAGATGGCGGAGGAGTAGGACAGGGAGAACACTGTCTCCCCTACAAATTCATTAAAGGAACATTTAAATGCTGCGTAAATTCCACAAAACAACTTCTGAATGCCGGCAGAGGACATCAGGCACCCAGAAAAGCAAACCAAGTCTTCGAAAGGAGGTAGGAAAAAATATAAAAGACAAAAAAAAAAAAAAAAGACAAAAGAGGGAGGGACAGAGTTCCATCCCGGGAAGGGAGTCTTAAAAAGAGAGAAGTTTCCAAACACCAGGAAACTGTCTCACTGCCGAACCTGTGCCAAGCCTTGGAAGCACAGAGAGCAACATAACAGGGAGGAAAAATAAATAAACAATTAAAACCTGCAGATTGCAAGCCCTACAGTAACTCCCCCAGTGGAGAAACAGCGCAGACACCTGCACACGCCACTAGCAAGCGGGGGCTAGGCAGGGAGGTGCGACGCGGGCTGCATTGCTTAGAGTAAGGATCTGGCCTGAATACCCCAAGTGCTATCTGAGCAAAACAATTTGAGCTAGCAAACCAGACTGTGGGATATCTACCACGCGAAAAGCCAGCCCTAACCTAAGACACCGCCAGGCCCATGCACGGAACAAAGGATTGAACAGAGATAGCTGGCTGCAGACCATCCCCCTCAGGTGATAGGCAGCCAGAGCCAGAAGGGGGAAATCACAGCCCCAGAGAGACATGATCTATAAAACCGTAAGCAGGCTTTTTTGCTACCTAAAACTTCTTGGGGGTCTGGACGGTCAACATCGTCCTGAGAAAGTGTGCCGGTTGTACACCTAGATAACCAAGTGGCGGGGAGGTGATAAGTCGTAGCAATCGTGCTCGCCAAACACCTCATCACCTGAGCTGCTCGGACCTGGGAAGGGTACAAAACGCAGGCCCAACCGAGTCTGCACCTCTGAGGACTACCCAAGTGCCTGAACCTGAGCGGCTTGGTCCCGGGAGGTGCAAGCAGCCCAGGGCCAGCCACCGATGGTTCCTGGCAGAGCAACCTAGAGCCTAAGCAGTGTGGGCAGGGAGGCTACATGCGCTATGAGCGGGGGCAGACCCAGTGTGGCTGAGGCACTGCGAGCACACACCAGTGTTATTTGTTTGCAGCGTCCCTCCCTCCCCACAGCGGGACTGAACAAGTGAGCCTAAAAAAAAAAAAATGTGTCCACCACTGTCCCCTTTGTGTCAGGGCAGAAACCAGACACTGAAGAGACCAGCAAACAGAAGAAGCTATAACAGAGGGAACCGCCTTGGAAGCTACAGGCAATAGATTAAACCCTGTGGTTAGTACCAGCTACATAGGAAGGGGCCTATAGATCTTGAGAAATATAAGTTGGACCAAGGAACTAGCCAAAAATGAACTGACTACACAATACTCACAACAAAATCAGAGAAAGTCCTAGATATATTTTTACTATTTTTACGATCATTCTTTCTTTTTTTTTAAATTTTTATTTAAAAAATTTAAGTCCCCTATCATTCCTTTAATTTTCACTTTTATAACCTACTATTATTTTGCAAAAAAAAAAGACCCTATTTTTTTTTTAAAGCAAACTTCATATATATATTTTTTAAAATTTTTGTGACCTTGTCTTTGGTATTTGTTATCAATTTTGTACCTATATTTTCTTTTATAATTTTTGTGACTTTTTTTTCTCTCTTTCTTTCTCTTCTTCTTTTATATCACATTGTATAACTGAAATTCCAAACACTACTCTAGATTTCTAATTTATGCTTTTTGGTATTTGTTATCAATTTTGTACCTATATTTTCTTTATAATTTTTGCAACTTTGTTTTTGTTTGTTTTTCTTTCTTTCTTTCTTTTTCTTCTTCTTCTTCTGTTTTTTTTTTTTTTTTTTAACGTTGTATTTTTGAAATTCCAAACTCTACTCTAGATGTTTAACTTTTGCTTTTTGGTATTTGTTATCAATTTTGTACCTATATTTTCTTTATACTTGTTGTGACTTTGTTTTTGTTTTTTGTTTTTCCTCTCTTTTCCTTTTTCTTTTCTTTAACATTGTATTTTTGAAATCCCAAACTCTATTCTAGATTTTTAATTTTTGCTTTTATGTATTTGTTACCAATTTTGTACCTTTAAGAACCCAAACTTCAGTACCCATTTTTCACTAGGGAGCAAAATTACTGGCTTGACTGCTCTCTCTCCCTTTGGACTCTCCTTTTCCTCCACTGGGTCACCTGTGTCTCCTCCCTAACCCCTCTCTACTCTACCCAACTCTGTGAATTTCTGTGTGTTCCAGACGGTGGAGAACACTTAAGGAACTGATTACTGGCTGGATCTGTCTCCCTCCATTTCATTTCCCCCTTTTATCCTCCTGGCCACCTCTGTCTCCTTCCTCCTTCTTCTCTTCTCTGTATAACTCCATGAAGATCTCTGAGGAGTCCAGTTGTGGAGTGCACATAAGGAAGTAATTATTGGCTAGCCCACTCTCTCCTCTATTGATTCCACCTCATCTCATTCGGGTCACCTCTAACTCCCTCCTCCCTCTTCTCTTCTCCATGTAATGCTGTGAACTTCTCTGGATGACCCTCACGGTGGAGAAACTTTTCATCTTTAATGTAGATGTTTTATCAATGGTGCTATATAGAAGGAGAAGTTTTGAAACTACTGTAAAAATAAGACCGATAACTAGAAGCAGGAGGCTTAAGTCCAAACCCTGACTCCAGGGAACTCCTGACTGCAGGGATCATTAATTGAAAGGAGCTCATCAAACGCCTCCGTACATACACTGAAACCAAGCACCACACAAGAGCCAAGAAGTTCCAGGGCAAGACATACCAAGCAAATTCTCCAGCAACACAGGAACACAGCCCTGAGCTCCAAGATACAGGCTGGCCAAAGTCACCCCAAAACCATAGACATCTCATAACTTATTACTGGACACTTCATTGCACTCCAGAGAGAAGAAATTCAGTTCCACCCACCAGAACACCGACACAAACTTCCCTAACCAGGAAACCTTGACAAGCCACCTGTACAAACCCACACACAGCGAGGAAATGCCACAATAAACAGAACCCCACAAACTGCCAGAATACAGAAAGGACACCCCAAACTTAGCAATATAAACAAGATGAAGAGACAGAGGAATACCCAGCAGATAAAGGAACAGGATAAATGCCCACCAAACCAAACAAAAGAGGAAGAGATAGGGAATCTACCTGATAAAGAATTCCGAATAATGATAGTGAAGTTGATCCAAAATCTTGAAATCAAAATGGAATCACAGATAAATAGCCTGGAGACAAGGATTCAGAAGATGCAAGAAACGTTTAACAAGGACCTAGAAGAAATAAATAAGAGTCAATATATAATGAATAATGCAATAAATGAAATAAAAAACACTCTGGAGGCAACAAATAGTAGAATAACAGAGGCAGAAGATAGGATTAGTGAATTAGAAGATAGAAGGATAGAAATAAATGAATCAGAGAGGAAAAAAGGAAAATGAATTAAAAGAAATGAGGACAATCTCAGAGACCTCCAGGACAATTAATTATTTATTAAACACTATTAAATTTAATTAATTATTAAACGCTACAACATTCGAATCATAGGGGTCCCAGAAGAAGACAAAAAGAAAGACCATGCGAAAATACTTGAGGAGATAATAGTTGAAAACTTCCATAAAACGGGGAAGGAAATAATCACGCAAGTCCAAGAAACCCAGAGAGTCCCAAACAGGATAAACCCAAGGTGAAACACCCCAAGACACACATTAATCAAATTAACAAAGATCAAACACAAAGAACAAATATTAAAAGCAGCAAGGGAAAAACAACAAATAACACACAAGGGAATTCCCATAAGGATAACAGCTGATCTTTGAATAGAAACTCTTGAAGCCAGGAGGGAATGGAAAGACATACTTAAAGTGAAGAAAGAAAATAACCTACAGCCCAGATTACTGTACCCAGCAAAAATCTCATTCAAATATGAAGGAGAAATCAAAAGCTTTACAGACAAGCAAAAGTTGAGAGAATTCAGCACCACCAAACCAGCTCTCCAACAAATACTAAAGGATATTCTCTAGACAGGAAACACAAAAATGGTAAATAATTCAAACCCAAAACAATAAAGTAGATGGCAACGGGATCATACTTATCAATAATTACCTTAAACATAAATGGGTTGTATGCCCCAACCAGAAGAAAAAGACTGGCTGAATGGATACAAAAACAAGAACCCTACATATGCTGTCTACAAGAGACCCACCTCAAAACAGGGGACATATACAGACTGAAAGTGAAGGGCTAGAAAAAGATTTTCCATGCAAATAAGGACCAAAAGAAAGCAGGAATAGCAATACTCATATCAGATAAAATAGACTTTAAAACAAAGGCTGTGAAAAGAGACAAAGAAGGTCACTACATAATGATCAAAGGATCAATCCAAGAAGAAGATATAACAATTATAAATATATATGCACCCAACACGGGAGCACCGCAATATAGAAGACAAATGCTAACAAGTATGAAAGGAGAAATTAACAGTAACACAATAAGAGTGGGAGACTTTAATACGCCACTCACACCTATGGATAGATCAACTAAACAGAAAATTAACAGGGAAACATGAACTTTAAATGATACAATAGACCAGTTAGACCTAATTGATATCTATAGGACATATCATCCCAAAACAATGAACTTCACCTTTTTCTCAAGCACACATGGAACCTTCTCCAGGATAGATCACATCCTGGGCCATAAATCTAGCCTTGGTAAAAAAAAAAAAAAAAAAGAAATCATTCCGAGCATCTTTTCTGACCACAATGCAGTAAGATTAGATCTCAATTACAGAAGAAAAAAAAAAACTATTAAAAATTCCAACATATGGAGTCTGAACAACATGCTGCTGAATAACCAACAAATCACAGAAGAAATCAAAATTTGTATAGAAATGAATGAAAATGAAAACACAACAACCGAAAACCTGTGGAACACTATAAAAGCAGTCCTAAGGGAAAAGTTCATAGCAATACAGGCATACCTCAAGAAACAAGAAAAAAGTCAAATAAATAACCTAACTCTACACGTAAAGCAACTAGAAAACGAAGAAATGAAGAACCCCAGGGTTAGTAGAAGGAATGAAATCTTAAAAATTAGAGCAGAAATAAATGCAAAAGAAACAAAAGAGACCATAGCAAAAATCAACAAAGCTAAAAGCTGGTTCTTTGAGTGGATAAATAAAATTGACAAACCATTAGCCAGACTCATCAAGAAACAAAGGGAGAAAAATCAAGTCAATAAAATTAGAAATGAAAATGGAGAGATGACAACAGACAACACAGAAATACAAAGGATCATAAGAGACGACTATCAACAATTATATGCCAATAAAATGGACAACGTGGAAGAAATGGACAAATTCTTAGAAAAATACAACTTTGCAAAACTGGACCAGGAAGAAATAGAAAATCTAACAGACCTATCACAAGCATGGAAATTGAAACTGTAATCAAAAATCTTCCAGCAAACAAAAGCCCAGGTCCAGACGGTTTCACAGCTGAATTCTACCAAAAATTTAGAGAAGAGCTAACACCTATCCTGCTCAAACTCTTCCAGAAAATTGCAGAGGAAGGTAAACTTCCAAACTCATTCTATGAGGCCACTATCACCCTAATACCAAAACCTGACAAAGATCCCACAAAGAAAGAAAACTACAGGCCAATATCACTGATGAACATACATGTAAAAAATCCTTAACAAAATTCTAGCAATCAGAATCCAACAACACATTAAAAAGGTCATACACCATTACCAAGTGGGCTTTATCCCAGGGATGCAAGGATTCTTCAATATCCACAAATCAATGTAATACACCACATTAACAAATTGAAAAATAAAAATCATATGATTATCTCAATAGATGCAGAGAAAGCCTTTAACAAAATTCAACATCCATTTATGATAAAAACTCTCCAGAAAGCAGGAATAGAAGGAACATACCTCAACATAATAAAAGCTATATATGACAAACCCACAGCAAACATTATCGTCAATGGTGAAAAATTCAAAGCATTTCCTCTAAAGTCAGGAACAAGACAAGGATGTCCACTTTCACCATTACTATTTAACATAGTTTTGGAAGTTTTGGCCACAGCAATCAGAGCAGAAAAAGAAATAAAAGGAATCCAAATTGGAAAAGAAGAAGTAAAACTCTCACTATTTGCAGATGACATGATCCTCTACATAGAAAACCCTAAAGACTCCACCAGAAGATTACTAGAACTAATCAATGATTATAGTAAAGTTGCAGGATATAAAATCAACACACAGAAATCCCTTGCATTCCTATACACTAATAATGAGAAAACAGAAAGAGAAATTAAGGAAACAATTCCATTCACCATTGCAATGGAAAGAATAAAATACTTAGGAATATATCTACCTAAAGAAACTAAAGACCTATATATAGAAAACTATAAAACACTGGTGAAAGAAATCAAAGAAGACACTAATAGATGGAGAAATATACCATGTTCATGGATTGGAAGAATCAATATAGTGAAAATGAGTATACTACCCAAAACAATTTATGAAGTCAATGCAATCCCTATCAAGCTACCAATGGTATTCTTCACAGAGCTACAACAAATAATTTCACAATTTGTATGGAAATACAAAAAACCTTGAATAGCCAAAGCTATCCTGAGAAAGAAGAATGGAACTGGAGGAATCAACCTACCTGACTTCAGGCTCTATTACAAAGCCACAGTTACCAAGACAGTATGGTACTGGCACAAAGACAGAAATATTGATCAATGGAACAAAATAGAAAGCCCAGAGATAAATCCACGCACATATGGGCACCTTATCTTTGACAAAGGAGGCAAGAATATACAATGGATTAAAAACAATCACTTTAAC
The DNA here is from genome assembly GCF_029378745.1 of Bos indicus. Taxonomy (NCBI): domain Eukaryota; kingdom Metazoa; phylum Chordata; class Mammalia; order Artiodactyla; family Bovidae; genus Bos; species Bos indicus. Next base: position 75,030,110 of record NC_091789.1, read on the forward strand.
AAGTGGTACTGGAAAAACTGGTCAACCACTTGTAAAAGAATGAAACTAGAACACTTTCTAACACCATACAAAAAAAAAATAAATAAACTCAAAATGGATTAAAGATCTCAACGTAAGACCAGAAACTATAGAACTCCCAAAGGAGAACATAGGCAAAACACTCTCTGACATACATCACAGCAGGATCCTCTATGACCCACCTCCCAGAATATTGAAAATAAAATCAAAAATAAACAAATGGGACCTAATTAAACTTAAAAACTTCTGCACAACAAAGCAAACTATTAGCAAGGTGAAAAGGCAGCCTTCAGAATGGGAGAAAATAATAGCAAATGAAGCAACTGACAAACAACTAATCTCAAAAATATACAAGCAACTCCCACAGCTCAACTCCAGAAAAATAAATGACCCTATCAAAAAATGGGCCAAAGAACTAAATAGACATTTCTCCAAAGAAGACATACAGATGGCTAACAAACACATGAAAAGATGCTCAACATCACTCATTATCAGAGAAATGCAAATCAAAACCACTATGAGGTACCATTTCACGCCAGTCGGAATGGCTGTGATCCAAAAGTCTACAAGCAATAAATGCTGGAGAGGGTGTGGAGAAAAGGGAATCCTTTTACACAGTTGGTGGGAATGCAAACTAGTATAGCCACTAATGAGAACAGTGTGGAGATTCCTTAAAAAACTGGAAATAGAAATGCCTTATGATCCAGCAATCCCACTGCTGGGCATACACACTGAGGATACCAGAAGGGAAAGAGACACGTGTACCCCAATGTTCATCGCAGCACTGTTTATAATAGCCAGGACATGGAAGCAACCTCGATGTCCATCAGCAGATGAATGGATTAGAAAGCTGTGGTACATATACACAATGGATTATTACTCAACCATTAAAAAGAATTCATTTGAATCAGTTCTAATGAGGTGGATGAAACTGGAGCCTATTATACAGAGTGAAGTAAGCCAGAAAGGAAAACACCAATACAGTATACTAACGCATATATATGGACTTTTGAAAGATGGTAACAATAACCCTGTGTACGAGACAGCAAAAGAGACAATGATGTATAGATCAGTCTTATGGACTCTGTGGGAGAGGGAGAGGATGGGGAGATTTGGAAGAATGGCATTGAATCATGTATAATATCATGTATGAAACGAGTCGCCAGTCCAGGTTTGATGCACAATACTGGATGCTTTGGGCTGGTGCACTGGGCCGACCCAGAGGGAGGGTATGTGGAGGGAGGAGGGAGGAGGGTTCAGCATGGGGAACACATGTATACCTGTGGCACATTCATTTCGATATTTGGCACAACCAATACAATATTGTAAAGTTTAAAAATAAAATAAAGTTAAAAAAAGAAAAAAAAAGAAAAGCCAGAACAAACCAACAAAAAGCAGAAGAGAGGAGGTAAAAACCAAAGCAGAAACAAAGAACAGGAAAGACAGTAAAACTTATCAACAAATCTAAACGCTTTTTTTTGGAAAATGGAAATAAAGTTGACATATATTGGTGAAGATGTGGAGGAAAAGGGACTCTTGGACACTGTCGGTGGACATGTAAATATTACAGCCATTGTAGAAAACAGTGTGAAAATTCCTAAAATAATAGAATTACCATATGATCTAGCAGTTCCATTTCTGAGTATATATGCATGGGAAATTAAATCATGCCTCAAAGAGATACGCAAAAGAATTTCATTGCAGCATTTTCCCCACTATCCAAGATATGAAAACACTGTACCTATTGTTGGATGAATTAATAAAGAAATTGTGAGCTGTATATAAAAAGAAGCACGTTCTGCCATATATACTATGTGAAATAAAGCCTACAAGGGCAAAGACTCTATGGTATCACTTATATTTAGAGGATTTTTTTTTTTTTTTAATATTGAACTCAGAGAGACAGAGTAGAATGATGGTTTCCAAGAGCTGGAGGGTGGTTTGCCAAATGGTGTAAACTTTTAATTATAAGGTGAATAATTTATGAAAATCTAATGTGCTGCATGGTGACTATAGTCAAATATACTGTATTATATACTTGAATTCTGCTAAGAATTAAGAATTCTCACCAAAAAGAAAAGAATAATAAGGTAGGTATGTGTGGTGATGAATGTGTTAATTAACTTGATTATGTTAATCATTTCCCAGTATGTGTGTAAAACAAATTATCACATTTAACACTTAAAATATTTATGATTTTATTTGTCTATTATATCACAATAAAGCTTGAGAACAATATGTTGACTGTTATTACCTGCAGGGGAAAAAAAAATAAATAAACTTAAGAAACAGTGCTTTAATCATTCTTTCTTGCATGGGAAGAAGATTAAGTCAGATTTTCCACAAAACTTAACTTTTTCCAAAGTAAAATCTTGATTTAAAATTGCAATTAATAGGTAAGATGCCAATAGGTCAGTTGGTTTATCTTTGGGGTTTCTATCTTGTTCCACTGGTCTATATTTCTGTTTTTAGTGCCAGTACCATTCTGTCTTGATGACTGTAGCTTTGTAGTATCGTATGAAGTCAGGAAAATTGATTCTTCCAGCTCCCTTTTTCTTTTTCAAGATTTCCTTGGCTATTCAGAGTCTTTTGTGTTTCCATACAAATTGTGAATTGTACATTCTGTGCCGACTTTCTGGAGAGGCTTTATCATAAATTGGTGTTGAATTTTGTCAAAAGCTTTCTCTGCATTTATTGAGATGATCATATGGTTTTTATCTTTTAATTTGCTAGTGTGGTATATCACATTGACTGATTGCATGTATTGAATTATTCTTGCATTCCTGGGATAAAACCAACTTGATCATGATGTATGATCCTTTTAATGTGTTGTTAGATTTTGTTTGCTAGAATTTTGTTGAGGACTTTTTCATCTATGTTCATCAGAAAGGAGACAAGAATATTTGATGGGGAAAACATATTCTCTTCAATAATGGTGCTGGGAAAACTGCACAATTACATGTAAAGAATGAAGTTAGAATGCTCCTAACACCATACAGAAAAATAAACTCAAAATGGATTAAAGACCTAAATGTAAAACCAGAAGCTATAAAACACTTAAAGGAAGACATAAGCAGAACATTCTGACATAAATCACAGCAAAATCCTCTATGACCCACCTCCCAGAGTAATGGAAATAAAAACAAAAATAAATGAATCCAAATTAAACTTAAAAGCTCTTTCACAGTGAAAGAAACTATAAACAAGGTGAAAATACAGCCTTAAGACTGGGAGAAAATAATAGCAAATGAAACAATTGACAATGGGTTAATCTTCAAAATAAACAAGCAGCTCATTCAGTTCAATACCAGAACAAACAGTGCAATCAATAAGTAGGCAGAAGATCTAAACAGGCATTTCTCCAAATAAGACATATACATGGCTAATAAACACATGAAAACATGTTCAACATTGCTCATTATTAGATAAATGAAAATCAAAACTATTAATAAAAGGAGGTGTCATCTCACAACTTTTGAAAGAAAAGCTATGATCCACCTGGACAGCATGTAAAAAACAGAGACATTACTTTGCCAACAAAAGTCTATTCAAAGATATGGTTTTTCCAGCAGTCATGTATGGATGTGAGAGTTGGACTACAAAGAAAGCTGAACACCAAAGAACTGATGCTTTTGAACTATGGTGTTGGAGAAGACTCTTAAGTATTCCTTAGATTGTAAGGAGATTGAACCTAAACCAATCCTAAAGAAAATCAGTCCTAAATATTCATTGGAAAGACTGACACTGAAGCTGAGACTCCAATACTTTGACCACCTGATGTGAAGAACAGACTCATTGGAAAAGATTGTGATGCTGAGAAAGATTGAAGACAGGTGGAGAAGGCGACAACAAAGGATGAGATGGTTGGATGGCATCACCAACTCGATGGACATGAGTTTGAGCAAGCTCTGGAAGTTGCTGATGGACAGGGAAACCTGATGTACTGTAGTCCATGTGGTTGCAAAGAGTTGGACACGACTGAGCAACTGAACTGAACTGATCACCCCCCACCAGTCAGAATGGTCATTATTTAAAAATCTACAAACAAACACTGGTGAGGGTGTGGATAAAATGGAACCTATTGCACTGTTGGTGTGAATGGAAATTGATACAGCCACTATGGAGAACAGTATGGAGATTCCATTAAGAACAAAGAATAAAAGTACTTTTATTTTTATTAAATAAATATGACTCAGAAATCCCAATGCTGGGCACATACATTGAGAAAATCATTATTCAAAAAGACACATGTACCCCACTGTTCATGATAGCACTATTTAAAATAGCTAGGACACGGAAGCAACCTAGATGTCCATTAAAAGATTAATGGATAAAGAAGTTGTGGGATGTATACTCAATGGAATATTCAGATCAGTCACTCAGTCGTGTCGGACTCTTTGTGACCCCATGAATTGCAGCATGCCAGGCCTCCCTGTCCATCACCATCTTCGGGAGTTCACTCAAAACCATATTCATCGAGTCAGTGATGCCATCCAGCCATCTCATCCTCCGTCGTCCCCTTCTCCTCCTGCCCCCAATCCCTCCCAGCATCAGAGTCTTTTCCAATGAGTCAACTCTTCGCATCAGGTGGCCAAAGTACTGGAGTTTCAGCTTTAGCATCAGTCCTTCCAAAGAAATCCCAGGACTGATCTCCTTCAGAATGGACTGGTTGGATCTCCTTGCACTCCAAGGGACTCTCAAGAGTCTTCTCCAACACCACAGTTCAAAAGCATCAATTCTTCGGCGCTCAGCCCACTTCACTTTCCAACTCTCACATCCATACATGAAGACAGGAAAAAAACCATAGCCTTGACTAGACGAACCTTTGTTGACAAAGTAATGTCTCTGCTTTTGAATATGCTATCCAGGTTGGTCATAACGTTCCTTCCAAGGAGTAAGCGTCTTTTAATTTCATGGCTACAGTCACCATCTGTAGTGATTTTGGAGCCCAGAAAAATAAAGTCCGACACTGTTTTCACTGTTTCCCCATCTATTTCCCATGAAGTGGTGGGACCAGTTGCCATGATCTTCGTTTTATGAATGTTGAGCCTTAAGCCAACTTTTTCACTCTCCACTTTCACTTTCATCAAGAGGCTTTTGAGCTCCTCTTCACTTTCTGCCATAAGGGTGGTGTCATCTGCATATCTGAGGTTATTGAGATTTCTCCCAGCAATCTTGATTCCAGCTTGTGTTTCTTCCAGTCCAGCATTTCTCATGATGTACTCTGCATATAAGATAAATAAACAGGGTGACAATATACAGCCTTGACGAACTCCTTTTCCTATTTGGAACCAGTCTGTTGTCCCATGTCCATTTCTAACTGTTGCTTCCTGACCTGCATACAAATTTCTCAAGAGGCAGGTCAGGTGGTCTGGTATTCCTATCTCTTTCATAATTTTCCACAGTTTATTGTGATCCACACAGTCAAAGGCTTTGGCATAGTCAATAAAGCAGAAATAGATGTTTTTCTGGAACTCTCTTGCTTTTTCCATGATCCAGCAGATGTTGGCAATTTGATCTCTGGTTCCTCTGCCTTTTCTAAAACCAGCTTGAACATCAGGAAGTTCACGATTCACATATTGCTGAAGCCTGGCTCAGAGAATTTTGAGCATTACTTCACTAGCATGTGAGATGAGTGTAATTGTGCGGTAGTTTCAGCATTCTTTGGCATTGCCTTTCTCAGTCATAAAAAAGGAACACATTTGACTCAGTTCTAATGTGTTGGATGAACCTAGATCTATTACACAGAGTGAAGTAGCTTAGAAATATAAAGATAAATATCAACATATCTGCAGAGCAGCAGTGGAGACACAGACATAAAGAACAGTCTTGTAGACACAGAGAGGGAATGGAAGGGTGGGATGAATTGAGAGTAGAATTGAAACTTATACATTACCATATGTAAAATTAGATACCCAATGGAAATTTGCTGTATGATGCAGGGAGCTCAAGTCCAGTGCTGTGTGAAAAACTAAAGGAGTGGGATGGATGTGAGGAGGGAGGGAAGTTCAAGAGGGAGGATACATACATATACCTATGACTGATTCATGTTGATATATGGCAGAAACCAACACAATATTGTAAAACAATTATTCTCCAAATAAACATGAATAACTTAAAAAAAAAAGTAAAAATATTAAAAATAAAGTTGTAATTCATAAACTAAAGGCCACAGGACTGGAAAAGGTCAGTTTTCATTCCAATCCCAAAGAAAGGCAATGCCAAAGAATGCTCACACTACTGCACAAGTGCACTCATCCCACACACTACTAAAATAATGCTCAAAATTCTCCAAGCCAGGCTTCAACAACACGTGAACCGTGAACTTCCAGATATTCAAGTGGGTTTTAGAAAAGGCAGAGGAACCAGAGATCAAATTGCCAACTTCTGCTGGGTCATCGAAAAAGCAAGAGAGTTTCAGAAAAACATCTATTTCTTCTTTATTGACTATGCCAAAGCCTTTGACTGTGTGGATCACAATAAACTGTGGAAAATTCTGAAAGAGATGGGAATACCAGACCACCTGATCTGCCTCTTGAGAAACATATATGCAGGTCAGGAATCTACAGTTAGAACTGGACATGGAACAACAGACTGGTTCCAAATAGGAAAAGGAGTACGTCGAGGCTGCATATTGTCACCCTGCTTATTTAACTTATATGCAGAGTACATCATGAGAAACGCTGGGCTGGAAGAATCACAAGCTGGAATCAAGATTTCCAGGAGAAATATCAGTAACCTCAGATATGCAGATGCCACCATCCTTATGGCAGAAAGTGAAGAGGAACTCAAAAGCCTCTTGATGAAACTAAAAGAAGAGAGTGAAAAAGTGGGCTTAAAGCTCAACATTCAGAAAACTAAGATCATGGCATCTGGTCCCATCACTTCATGGCAAATAGATGGGGGAACAGTGGAAAGAGTGTCAGACTTTATTTTGGGGGGCTCCAAAATCACTGCAGATGGTGACTGCAGCCATGAAATTAAAAGACGCTTACTCCTTGGAAGGAAAGTTATGACTAACCTAGATAGCATATTGAAAAGCAGAGACATTACTTTGCCAACAAAGGTTCGTCTGGTCAAGGCTATGGTTTTTCCAGTGGTCATGTATGTATGTGAGAATTGGACTGTGAAGAAAACTGAGCACTGAAGAATTGATGCTTTTGAACTGTGGTGTTGGAGAAGACTCTTGAGAGTCCCTTGGACTGCAAGGAGATCCAACCAATCCATTCTAAAGGAGATCAGTCATGGGCATTCATTGGAAGGACTGATGCTGAAGCTGAATCTGCAATACTTTGGCCACCTCATGCGAAGAGTTGACTCGTTGGAAAAGACTCTGATGCTGGGATGGATTGGGGGCAGGAGGAGAAGTGGACAACAAAGGATGACATGGCTGGATGGCATCAATGACTCGATGAATATGATTTTGAGTGAACTCCCGGAGTTGGTGATGGACTGGGAGGCCTGGCGTTCTGCGGTTCATGGGGTCACAAAGAGTCGGACATGACTGAGTGACTGAACTGAACTGAACTGATCCTAAAGTTCCAAACACAGAAGCTACTATGCATTCTGTGTTATTAGATTTGTGCAGGGTCAGTTATAATAAAAACTGTTTTTATTGAATCCTAACTGTATTCTAGGTAATATAGGAAATTTCCATGAATTTTATAATTAAATCCTGACAACATTTAACATAGGTACTAATATCCCTGTTTTAAAAATAAGGAAAATGAGGCATAAAAAGACTAAATAACACATCCAAAAATAATGTTTCTATTAATGGCGCTAGGTTTAGTCTGAGTCCTCTCAACCTCCCTAAGCCCTTTGCTATACTACCACTGGTGGCCCAAATCAGTTTGTCTTTTGGACCTCCTAAACATTGTCTTATATGACTATGAGTATTATTCATATTCTTATTAACTTTCTATAATTATTTAGAGAATAAAACAACACTGAGTCCACAATAATGTTTTAATTGTTTTTTGTTCACATTATTGGCATTAAGAAATGTACAAAACAAATGTCCTGGGAAAATTGTAGACGGCCCTATAAATTCTTACATATTGCAATTCTCTTCTATTTAGTTGCACTGCAGAGGTTTAAAAATGTTCTGTGACAACTACATAAATGGGAAGGAGAAGGAGCGGAATTCTTGTATGATATTGAAATTAGGTTAGTACTAAATCAAGCAATATTTTTTTTTTATAAATTTAGGATGTTAAATATAATCCTTAGTATAAATACAAGCAATATTTTAAAATTTCATAAAGGAAATAAAATAATTTAAAAAATTATAAAACATTACTTAACCAAATTAAAAAGGTCTTAATGGAGAAAATTAAGGACAAAAAATGTAAGACTTACAGAAAACAAAATGCAAAATGGCAGAAACAATTCCTTCTTTATCAGTAATTACTTTAAATATAAATGGACTAAAGCAGTGGTCCCCAGCTTTTTTGGCACAGGGATAGATTTCATGGAAGACAATTTTTCCACAGATCATGGTAGGAAGATGGTTTCAGGATGATTCAAGAAGTCCAAGCATGTTACATTTATTGTGCACTTTATATTCTTATTGACAGCTCAACTTTATATTATTATTGATAGCTAATGGAAGTGATGGAATTCCAGTCGAGCTATTTCAAAACCTAAAAGATGATGCTGTGAAAGTGCTGCACTCAATATGCCATCAAATTTGGAAAACTCAGCAGTGGCCACAGGACTGGAAAATGTCACTTTTCATTCCAATCCTAAAGAAAGGCAATCCCAAAGAATCTTAAGTACCACACAATTGCACTTATCTCACAGGCTAAGAAAGTAATGCTCAAAATTCTCCAAACCAGGCTTCAACAGTATGTGAACCAAGAACTTTCAGATATTCAAGCTGGTTTTAGAAAAGACAGAGGAACCAGAGGAATCAAATTTCCAGTACCTGTTGGATCTGTTGGACTGATGCTGAAGCTGAAACTCGAATATTTTGGCCACTTGATGCAAAGAACTGACTCATTGGAAAAGACCCTGATGCTGGGAAAGATTGAAGGCAGGAAGAGAAAAGGATGACAGAGGAAGAGATGGTTGGATGGCACCACTGAATCAATGAACATGAGTTTGAGCAAGCTCCAGAAGTTGCTGATGGACAGGGAAGACTGGCGTGCTGCAGTCCATGGAATTGCAAAGAGTCGGACAAGACTGAGCAACTGAACTGAAATCATTTTATTGTTACATTATGAATAGAATATAATAATTGTACAGTTCACTATTATACAGAATCAGTGGGAGCCCTGAGATTGTTTTATAATGGAAAGTAGCTGTAAATACAGATGAATCTTTTCTTGCTGACCCACTGTTCAACTCCTGCTGTGTGGCCCAGTTCCTAACAGGCCATGGACCAGTAATGGTCCTTGGCTCAATGCTAGGGGACCCTTGGATTAAAGTCTGCAATCAAAAACAGAGATTAAAAAATGAATTAAAATTTATGATACAGCTATATCTTGTCTACAAGAGATTTACTTTAGATCCAAATATTTCAACAAGTTGAAAGAAAAAATAAAAAAAGATGTTCCATACAAATAGTAATAAAAGGAAATTTGAGGCAGCTGTATTAATATATTAAACAAATAAATTTTAAGTCAAAAATTTTATTAAAACAAAGACATTATATGCTGATAAAAGGATCAAATCCTCAAGAAGACATAACAATTATAAAGACACATGAAACAACAAATCTCCCAAATACATGAAGCAACATTGACCAGATTGAAGCAAGAAATAGTTCTACAGTAATAACTGGAGCTATCAAAGTCTCAATATAAATGATAGTTAGAACATCTAACTAAATTATCATTAAAGAAACAAAAGATTTGAACAACACTCTAAACTAATTAGACCTAATGAATATGTATAGAATAAATTACTGAATGATAGCAGGATACACACTTCTGTAATGTGTAAATTTTAATGTGTAAATCTATCTGGATATTCTCTCAGATAGATCATATGTTAGACTACAAGTACCAATAAAGTTTACAAGTATCTTCTGGGACCACAGTGGAGTAGAGTTACAAATGAACAAAGAAGCAAAATTATGCAAAAATTAAATAGAACACAAATAAATAACCAACAGGTTAAAAAAAAATCACTAGAGAAACTGGAAAAGAATCTGAAGTGAATAAAATTGAAAACATAGCATGCCAAAATTTATGTAATGCAGAAAAGCAGTTCTCAGAGGAAAGTTTATAGCAGTAAATGTCTACATTGTAAGAAAGGAAAAATCTCACATCAAAAAACTAAATTTATACTTGAGAGAACTAGAAAAAGAAGAGCAACCAAAACTAAAACTAAGAAAATGAAGGAAATAATTAGATCAGATATTTTTTAAATAGATAAAGAAAAAAATCAATAAAACTCAAAACTTGTTCTTTAAAATGACCAACAAAAACTGACAAATCTTTAGACCAACTGCTTAAGAAAAAGCAAGGAATGAACAGAAATAAAAATAGACTGATAGCTCCCTCTCCCCCAAGACTAGGAAGATTCAAAGATGCTCACTTTCACTACTGCTATTCAACACTGTATTAAAGTTCTAACCAGAGCAATTATGCAAGAAAAAAAAAGTATCCAAATAATGAAGAAATAAATAAAAAATATATATCCACAGATGACATAACTCTTTATATAGAAAACCCCAAGAAAGCTACATAAAAGATACTAGAGCTAGTAAACAAATTGAGTGAAATTGAAAGTTACAAGGTCAACACATAAAAATCAGTTTGTTTTCATTCATCATCAGTGAATAATCCCCAACAGGAATTAAGACATCAATTCCACTTACAACTGCATCTAAAAGAATAAAAGCTCTAATAATAAATTTGACTAAGAATGTAAAAGCTTTGTATGCTTAAACTATAAAATATTGTTGAGAGAAAATAAAGACAACCTAAATAAATAGATGGTCATGGGGCCCTGCATAGCCAACATCATATTTTAAAAGACAATTTAGAGGACTCACGATTCAGAAACAGGAATGAAAATCTTAAGATACACATGAAGACAAATGGAATAAAACTGAGAATCCAGAATTCAAACTATATATCAATGGCCAATTGATTTTTAAAATTTATTTATTTTTAATGAAGTTTAATTGCATTACAGAATTTTGTTATTTTCTGTCAAACCTCAACATGAATCACCCATAGGTGTGTGTGTGTGTGTGTGTGTGTATATATATATATATATATATATATATATATATATCCCCTCTGTTTTGAACTCCCTCCCACCCCTCCCTCTAGGTTGATACAGAGACCCTTTTTTAGTTTCCTGAGCCATACAGCAAATTCCATTGGCTATCTATTTTACATATGGTAATGTAAGTTTCCATATTACTCTTTCCACACATGTCACCCTCTCCTCCCCTCTCCCCATCTCCATAAGTCTATTGTCTATGTCTGTTTCTCCATTGCTGCCCTGTAAATAAATCATTTACTACCATTTTTCTAGATTTTGTATATATGCATTAAAATATGGTATTTATATTTCTCTTTCTGACTTACTTCACTCTGTATAATAAGTTATAGGTTCATCGACCTCATCAGAACCGACTCAAATGTGTTCCCTTTTATGGCTGAGTTATATTCCATTGTGTATACTTACCACAACTTCTTTATCAATGCATCTGTTGATGGACATCTAGGTTGATTCCATGTTCTAGCTATTGTAAGCAGTGCTTCAACGAACAGTGGGATATACTGTGTCTTTTTCAATTTTGGTTTCCTCAGGGTATCTGCCTAGGAGTGGGATTGCTGGGTCATATGGTGCTTTTATTCCTAGTATTTTAAGGAATCTCCATTGCATTTTCCATAGTGGATGTATCAATTTGCATCCTGACCAACAGTGCAAGAGTGTTCCCTTCTCTTCACACCTTCTCCAGCACTTACTGTTTGTATACATTTTGATAATGGCCATTCTGACCAGTGTGAGGTGATATCTCATTGTGGTTTTGATTTGCATTTCTGTAAAAATGAGCAATGTTGAGTATCTTTTCATATGTTTGTTAGCCATCTGTATCTCTTCTTTGGAGAAATGTCTGTTTAAGTATTTTTCCCGGTTTTTAATTGGGCTGTTTGTTTGTTTTTTTTTTTTTTTGGTATTGAATTGTATGAGCTGCTTGTATATTTTGGAAATTAATCATTTGTCAGTTGTTTCATTTGCTATTATTTTATCCCATGCTAAGGATTGTCTTTTCAAGTTGCTGATAGTTTCTTTTGGTGTGCAAAAGCCTTTAAGTTTAATCAGGTCCCACTTGTTTACTTTTGTTTCATTTTCCATTACTCTAAGAGGTGGGTTTGGAGAAAGCAATTGCACCCCACTCCAATACTCCAGCCTGGAAAATCCCATGGATGGAGGGGCCTGGTAGGCTGCAGTTCATGGGGTCACTGAGGGTCAGATACGACTGAGTGACTTCACTTTCACTTTTCTCTTTCATGCATTGGAGAAGGAAATGGCAACCCACTCCAGTGTTCTTGCCTGGAGAATCCCAGGGATGGGGGAGCCTGGTGGGCTGCTGTCTATGGGGTCACACAGAGTCAGACATGACTGAAGTGACTTAGCAGCAGCAGCAAGGGATGGGTCATAGAGGATCTTGCTTTGATACACATCATATAGAATGTTCTGCCTATGTTTTCCTCTAAGAGTTTTACAGATTAGGTATTTAATCCATTTTGAGTTTATCTTTGGGAATGGTGTTAGAAAGTGTTCTAATTTCACTCTTTTACATGTAGCTGTCCAGTTTTTCCAGCACAACTTATGGAAGAAGCTCCATTGTATATTCTTGCTTCCTTTGTCATAAATGAGATACCCTTAGGTGCATGGGTTTATTTATGGGTTTTCTATCTTGTTCCTTTGGTCTATATTTCTGTTTCTTGCCAGTACCATACTGTCTTGCTGACTGTAGCTTTATAGCATAATCTGAAATCAGGAAGGTGTTTTCTTCCAGCTCCATTCTTCTTTCTCAAAACTGCTTTGGCTATTTGGGGTCTTTTGTGTTTCCATATGAACTGTGAAATTTTTTTGTTCTAGTTCTGTGAAAAATGCCGTTGGTAATTTGATAGGGATCACATTGAATCTGTAGATTGTGTTTGTTAGTATAGTCATTTTCACAATACTGATTCTTCCTACCTAGGAACATGGAATGGCTCTCCACCTGTTTATGTAGTCTTTGATTTCTTTAATTAAGGTCTTATAATTTTCTCTGTAGAGTTCTTTTGTCTCTTTAGGTAAGTTTATTCCTAGATATTTAATTCTTTTTGTTTCAATGGTGAATGAAATTGATTCCTTAATTACTCTTTCTGAGTTTTTTTTGTTAGTATATAGAAATGCAAGAGGTTTCTGTGTATTGATTTTGTATCCTGCAACTTTGCTAAATTCACTGATCAGCTCTAGTAACTTTCTGATGCTGTCTTTAGGGTTTTCTATGTATATTATCTTGTCAACTGCAAACAGTGAGAGCTTTATTTCTTTTCCAATCTGGATTCCTTTTATTTTTCTTTCTTCTCTGATTTCTGTAGCTAGGAATTCCAGAATTATGTTGAAGAATAATGGGGAAAATGGATACCCTTATATTGTTCCTGATCTTAGGGGGCATGCTTTCAGTTTTTCACCATTGAGAATACTGTTTGCTGTAGTTCATCCTATATAAGCCTTTACTGTGTTGAGATAGGTTCCTTCTATGCCCATTTTTGAAGAGTTTCAAACATAAATGGGTGCTGAATTGTGTCGAAGGCTTTTTCTGCATCTACTGAGATTATCATATAGTATTTATCTTGTATTGTGTTAATATGGTGTATCACATTGATTGATTTGAGTATATTGAAAAATCTTTGCATCCCGGGAATAAACCCAACTTGATCATGGGGTATGAGCTTTTTGATGTGGTGCTGAATTCTGTTTGCTAAAATTTTGTTGAGGATTTTTGAATCTATGTTCATCAGTGATATTGGCCTTTAGTTTTCCTTTTGTGTGTTGTCTTTGTCTGGTTTTGGTATCAGGGTGATGGTGATATCATAGAATGAGTTTAGAAGTGTTCCTTTCTCTGTGATTTTTTGAAATAGTTTTAGAAGGATAGGCATTGCTGCTGCTGCTGCTGCTAAGTCACTTCAGTCGTGTCCGACTGTGTGACCCCATAGACAGCATCCACCAGGCTACCCTATCCCTGGGATTCTTCAGGCAAGAACACTGGAGTGGGTTGCCATTCCTTCTCCAATGCATGAAAATGAAAAGTGAAAGTGAAGTTGCTCAGTCATGTCCGACTCTTAGCAACCTCATGGACTGCAGCCTACCAGGCTTCTCCGTCCATGGGATTTCCAGGCAAAGTACTGGAGTGGGGTGCCATTGCTTTCTTTGCTCTTCCTTAAATGTTTGGTAGAATTCTCCTGTGAAGTCATCTGGTAATAAGGTTTGTTTTTTGGGGAGATTTTTGATCACAGCTTCAATTTCAGTGCTTGTAATTTGGTTGTTCATAATTTCTGTTTCTTCCTGTTTCAGTCTTGGGAGATTGACGTTTTCTAAGAATCTGTCCATTTCTTCCAGGTTATCTATTTTATTGTCATATAGTTGTTTAATAATAGTCTCTTACACTCCTTTGTATTTTTACATTGTCATTGTAACATCTCCTTTTTCATTTCTAATTTTGTTGATTTGATTCTTTTCTCTTTTTTTGTTGATGAGCCTGGTTAAAAGTTTTTTCAATTTTGGTTATCTTCTCAAAGAACCAGCTTTTGTGTGTGTGTGTGTGTGTGTGTGTGTGTGTATATATATATATATATATATATATATATATATATATATATATATCTTTACTATTGTTTCTTTCAATTTTTTTAAATTTATTTCTGCTTATATCTTTATGATTTCTTTCTTTCTACTAGTTATGGGAATTTTTGGTTCTTCTTTGCCAGTTGTTTTAGGTGTAAAGTTAGGTTGTCTATTCAATATTTTTCTTATTTCTTGAGATAGGAATGTATTGCTATAAACATCCCTCTTAGAATTGCTTTTAGTGTGTCCCATAGGTTATGAGTTGTTAAGTTTTCATTGTCATTTGTTTCTAGAATTTTTTTTTATTTCCATTTTGATTTGTTCAGTAACCTGTTGGTTATTGAGAAATGTGTTGTTTAATCTCCATTTGTTTGTGTTTCTACAGTTTTTTCTTTTCCTTGTAATTGATATCTAGTCTTATAGTGTTGTGGTGGGAAAAGAAGCTTGATAAGATTTCAATTTTTTTTTTAATTTACTGAAGTTTGATTTGTGACCCAAGATGTGGTCTATCCTGGAGAATATCCCATGTGCACTTGAGAAGAAGATTCTTCTGTATTTGGATGGAATGTACTGAAGTTATCAATGAGTTCCATCTCATCAAATCTATCATTTAAGATTTGTGATTCTTTATTAATTTTCTATTTTGATGATCTGTTCATTAGTGTGAGTGGGGTATTAAAGCCTCCTACTATTATTGTGTTACTGTCAATTTCTCCTTTTATGTCTGTTAGTGTTTGTCTTATATATTGAGGTGCTCCTATGTTGGGTGCATAGATATTTACAATTGTTATGTCTTCCTCTTTGATCCCTGGACCATTATGTAGTGCCCTTCCTTATCTCTTCTGATCTTTATTTTTAGGTCTATTTTGTCAGATATGAGGATTGGTACTCCAGCTTTCTTTTGCTTCCCATTTGCATGGAAGATAGTTTTCTATCCTCTCATTTTCAGTCTATATGTGTCTTGAGGTCTGAAGTGTGTTGTAAACAGCGTATATATAGGTCTTGTTTTTGTATCCATTCATCCAGTCTGTGTCTTTTGGTTGGAGTATTTAATCTATTTAACATTTAAAGTAATCATTGATATATATGTTCCTATTGCCATTTTCTTAATTGTTTGGCATTGATCTTGTAGATCTTTTTTCTTCTGTTGTACTTCTTGACTATATTAGTCCCTTTAACATTTGCTGTAAAGCTGGTTTGGTGGTACTGAGTTTTCTTAACTTTTGCTTGTCTGAAAAGCTCTTTATTTATCCATCAATTTTGAACGAGATCCTTGCTTGGTAAAGTAATCTTGCTTGTAGATTTTTCCTTTTCAGTACTTTAAATATATCCTGCCATTCCCTTCTTGCCTGCAGAGTTTCTGCTGAAAGATCACCTGTTAAACATATGGAGTTTCCCTTGTATATTACTCGTTGCTTCTCTCTTGCTGCTTCTAATAGTCTTTCTTTGTGTTTAGTCTTTGTTAGTTTGATTAAATATTCTTTCTTTGTGTTTAGTCTTTGTTAGTTTGATTAGTATGTGTCTTGGCATATTTCTCCTTGGATTTATCCTGTATGGGACTCTTTGTGCCTCTTGGACTTGAATGACTATTTCCTTTTTCATGTTGTGGAAATTTTCAATTATGTTCTCTTCAAAAAGTTTCTCACACCCCTTCTTTTCCTCTTTTTCTTCTGGGACTCCTAGAATTTGAATGTTGCTGCATTTGATATGGTCCCAGAGGTCTCTAAGACTATCCTCAGTTCTTTCAATTTTTTTTTAAATCTATTATGCACTTCAGATGTTATTTCCACAATTTTATCTTCCAGCTCACTGATTTGTTATTCTGCTTCATATATTCTGATATTGAGTATTTTTAATTTCAGCGATTGTGTTGCTTGTCTCTGTATGCTTCTTCTTTAATTTTTCTAGGTCTTTGTTAATTGATTCTTGCATTTTCTCTATTTTGTTGTCAAAGTTTTTGATCACTTTTACTCTAGTTATTCTTAATTTTTTTTCAGGTAGTTGGCCCATTTCTTCTTCATTTATTTGTACTTCTGTGTTTCTAGTTTGTTCCTTCATTTGTGTAGTATTTCTCTGCCTTTTCATTATGTTTTTTAACTTAGTGTGTTTGAGGTCTCCTTTTCCCAGGCTTCAATGAAAGTTGAATTCTTTCCTTGAAGAAGGTTAAATTCTTTCTTCCTTTGGTTTCTGCCCTCCTAAGGCTGGTCCAGTGGATTGTGTAAATATAATATAGGGTGAGATTTGTGCTGAGTTTTTGTTTGTTTGTTTGTTTTTCCTCTGATGAGCAAGGCTGAGTGAGGTTGTAATCCTGCCTGCTCATGAATGGGTTTGAATTTTTCTTTCTTTTTTTTTTTTTTTTTTGTTCTTTAGATGACATGTCCTGCACAGGGTGCTACTGGTGGTTGGGTGATGCTGGGTCTTGTATTCAAGTAGCTTCATTTGTGTGAGTTCTCACTATATGATACTCCCTAGGGTTAGTTCAAGCTGGTATTAGAAAAGGCAGAGGAACCAGAGATCAAATTGCCAACATCCACTGGATCATGGAAAAAGCAAGAGAGTTCCAGAAAAACATCTATGTCTGCTTTATTGACTATGCCAAAGCCTTTGACTGTGTGGATCACAATAAACTGTGGAAAATTCTGAAAGAGATGGGAATACCAGACCACCTGACCCACTTCTTGAGAAATCTGTATGCAGGTCAGGAAGCAACAGTTAGAACTGGACATGGAACAACAGACTGGTTCCAAATAGGAAAAGGAGTACGTCAAGGCTGCATATTGTCACCCTGCTTATTTAACTTATATGCAGAGTACATCATGAGAAACTCTGGATTGGAAGAAACACAACCTGGAATCAAGATTGCCAGGAGAAATATCAGTAACCTCAGACATGCAGATGCCATCATCCTTATGGCAGAAAGTGAAGAGGAACTAAAAATCCTCTTGATGAAAGTGAAAGTGGAGAGTGAAAATGTTGGCTTAAAGCTCAACATTCAGAAAACAAAGATCATGGCATCCGGTCCCATCAGTTCATGGGAAATAGATGGGGAAACAGTGTCAGACTTTATTTTTGGGGGCTCTAAAATCACTGCAGATGGTGACTGCAGCCATGAGATTAAAAGACGCTTACTCCTTGGAAGGAAAGTTATGACCAACCTAGATAGCATATTCAAAAGCAGAGACATTACTTTGCCAACAAAGGTCCATCTAGTCAAGGCTATGGTTTTTCCAGTGGTCATGTATGGATGTGAGAGTTGGACTGTGAGGAAAGCTGAGGGCCAAAGAATTGATGCTTTTGAACTGTGGTGTTGGAGAAGACTCTTGAGAGTCCCTTGGACTGCAAGGAGATCCAATCAATCCATTCTGAAGGAGATCAGCCCTGGGAATACTTTGGAAGGAATGATGCTGAAGCTGAAACTCCAGTACCTTGGCCACCTCATGCGAAGAGTTGACTCATTGGAAAAGACTCTGATGCTGGGAGGGATTGGGGGCAGGAGGAGAAGGGGACGACAGAGGATGAGATGGCTGGATGGCATCACCTACAAAATGGACATGAGTTTGAGTGAATTCTGGGAGTTGGTGATGGACAGGGAGGCCTGGTGTGCTGCCATTCATGGTGTTGCAAAGAGTCAGACAGGACTGAGCAACTGAACTGAACTGAACTGAGGGTTGGTTCTCTGGTAGTCTACCGTCTTGGAGTCAGTGCTCCCACTCCAAAGGCTCAGGGCTTGATATGTGGTCAGGAACAAAGATTCCACAAGTGCTTTGTTATGGCATTGAGATTAAAAAAAAATATCCAAAAAAGAGAAACCAAAGATGAATCCCACATAAATGGCAGTTACAAAATCAGGCAAATAATAATTAAAATAATGGAATATACACATGTACATATACACCCATGAGCAAAATCAAAACAGTTCAACAAAAATAAAGTACAGTAGATTGACCTGGTGAATAAAGGAAATAAAAATTTTATTTACCAGTTAAGAACAAAACTAAATAAGCACAAACTGGAAAACAAAACTAAAACAAGGTTTTAGGTTAAGAATAAAAAATGAAAATAAAACTAACAAATATGTTGAAAGCAAAGGAAAGAAAGAAAGAATAGATATATAAAGTTAAATAGAGGTAGATGAAGAAGATTTATATTCATTAAAGATTAACTTCAAGGGGGAAAAGAAGAGTGAGAAAGGCAAACAAAAGAATAAATATATTAAAAATATAATAGTTTAAAAAAATTAAAAGTTACAACTATAAATACGAGAAAAGAAAAAAAATGGAAGAAAGAAAAAAGGATAAAAAAAGGAAAACTCAAAACTTCAAAAGCCCAACCTAGAGGCAGACACAATAAAAAGTGTCCATAGCGCGGCTGAGAGGAGCCACCCCACGTCTGAGGTCAGGGTCAGAAGCCAGGAGGACCCCAATGCCCGAAGAGTGGTGGCCAAGAGGAGTTACCCCACGTCCGAGGTCAGGGGCAGCGCCTGAGAGTACCAGACTGCAACGGTGCAGGAACGGCTGAGAGGAGCTACTCTGTGTCCGAAGTCAGGGGTGGCGGCCGGGAGGAGCTACCCCATGCCCCAAGCCCGAGGCCAGGGGCGATGGGCGGGAGGAGCTACCCCACGCCCCTAAGCCCGAAGCCAAGGGCGGCAGCTGGGAGGAGCAACCGCAGGTCCAAGGAGCCGAGGCTGCGTGGACGCAGGAGGGCTTAGAGGAGCTATCCCACATTGAAGGTCAGGAAGGGTGGCAGTGAGGAGATACCCCTCGTCCAAGGTAAGGAGCAATGGCTGTGCTTTGCTGGAGCAGCTGTGAAGACATACCCCACACCCAAGGTAAGAGAAACCCAAGTAAGACGGTAGGTGTTGCAAGAGGGCATCAGAGGGCAAACACACTGAAACCATACTCACAGAAAACTAGTCAATCTAATCACACTAGGACCACAGCCTTGTCTAACTCAATGAAACTAAGCCATGCCCGAGGGGCAACCCAAGACGGGCGGGTCATGGTGGAGAGATTTGACAGAATGTGGTCCACTGGAGAAGGGAATGGCAAGCCACTTCAGTATTCTTGCCTTGAGAACCCCATGAACAATATGAAAGGTAAAAATGATAGGATACTGAAAGAGAAACTCCCAAGGTCAGTAGGTGCCCAATATGCTACTGGAGATCAGTGGAGAAATAACTCCAGAAAGAATGAAGGGATGGAGCCAAAGAAAAAACAATACCCAGCTGTGGATGTGACTGGTGATAGAAGCAAGGTCTGATGCTGTAAAGAGCAATATTGCATAGGAACCTGGAATGTCAGGTCCATGAATCAAGGCAAATTGGAAGTGGTCAAACAAGAGATGGCAAGAGTGAACGTCGACATTCTAGGAATTAGCAAACTGAAATGGACTGGAATGGGTGAATTTAACTCAGATGACCATTATATCTACTACTGTGGGCAGGAATCCCTCAGAAGAAATGGAGTGGCCATCATGGTCAACAAAAGAGTCCGAAATGCAGTACTTGGATGCAATCTCAAAAATGACAGAATGATCTCTGTTCATTTCCAAGGCAAATCATTCAATATCACAGTAATCCAAGTCTATGCCCCAACCAGTAACGCTGAAGAAGCTGAAGTTGAACGGTTCTATGAAGACCTACAAGACCTTTCAGAACTAACACCCAAAAAAGATGTCCTTTTCATTATACGGGACTGGAATGCAAAAGTAGGAAGTTAAGAAACACCCAGAGTAACACGCAAATTTGGCCTTGGAATACAGAATGAAGCATGGCAAAGACTAATAGAGTTTTGTCAAGAAAATTCACTGGTCATAACAAACACCCTCTTCCAACAACACAAGAGAAGACTCTACACATGGACATCACCAGATGGTCAACCCCAAAATCAGACTGATTATATTCTTTGCAGCTAAAGATGGAGAAGCTCTATACAGTCAGCAAAAACAAGACCAGGAGCTGACTGTGGCTCAGACCATGAACTCGTTATTGCCAAATTCAGACTTAAATTGAAGAAAGTAGGGAAAACCACTAGACCATTCAGGTATAACCTAAATCAAATCCCTTACGATTATACAGTGGAAGTGAGAAATAGATTTCAGGGCCTAGATCTGATAGATAGAGTGCCTGATGAACTATGGAATGAGGTTTGTGACATTGTACAGGAGACAGAGATCAACACCATTCCCACAGAAAAAAAATGCAAAAAAGCAAAATGTCTGTCTGGGGAGGCCTTACAAAGAGCTGTGAAAAGAAGAGAAGTGAAAAGCAAAGGAGAAAAGGAAAGATATAAGCATCTGAAAGCAGAAGAGATAAGAAAGCCTTCTTCAGCAATCAATGCAAAGAAATAGAGGAAAATAACAGAATGGGAAAGACTAGGGATCTCTTCAAGAAAATCAGAGATACCAAAGGAACATTTCATGCAAAGATTAGCTTGATCAAGGACAGAAATGGTATGGACCTAAAAGAAGCAGAAAATATTAAGAAAAGATGGTAAGAATACACAGAAGAACTGTACAAAAAAGATCTTCATGACCAGATAATCACGATGGTGTGATCACTGACCTAGAGCCAGACATCCTGGAATGTGAAGTCAAGAGGGCCTTAGAAAGCATCACTATGAACAAAGCTAGTGGAGGTGATGGAATTCCAGTTGAGCTATTCCAAATCCTGAAAGATGATGCAGTGAAAGTGCTGCACTCAATATGCCAGCAGATTTCGAAAGTGCAGCAGTGGCCACAGGACTGGAAAAGGTCAGTTTTCATTCCAATCCCAAAGAAAGGCAATGCCAAAGAATGCTCAAACTACCGCACAATTACCCTCATCTCACATGCTAGTAAAGTAATGCTCAAAATTCTCCAAGCCAGGCTTCAGCAATATGTGAACCGTGAAATTCCTGATGTTCAAGCTGGTTTTAGAAAAGGCAGAGGAATCAGAGATCAAATTGCCAACATCCGCTGGATCATGGAAAAAGCAAGTGAGTTCCAGAAAAAATATCTATTTCTCCTTTATTGACTACGCCAAAGCCTTTGACTGTGTGGATCACAATAAACTGTGGAAAATTCTGAAAGAGATGGGAATAACAGACCACCTGATCTGCCTCTTGAGAAATTTGTATGCAAGGTCAGGAAGCAACAGTTAGAACTGGACATGGAACAACAGACTGGTTCCAAATAAGAAAAGGAGTTCGTCAAGGATGTATATTGTCACCCTGTTTATATAACTTTTATGCAGAGTACATCATGAGAAACGCTGGACTGGGAGAAACACAAGTTGGAATCAAGATTGCTGGGAGAAATCTCAATAACCTCAGATATGCAGATGACACCACCCTTATGGCAGAAAGTGAAGAGGAATTCAAAAGCCTCTTGATGAAAGTGAAAGTGGAGAGTGAAAAAGTGGGCTTAAAGCTCAACATTCAGAAAACGAAGATCATGGAATCCAGTCCCACCACTTCATGGGAAATAGATGGTGAAACAGTGGTAACAATGTCAGACTTTATTTTTCTGGGCTCCAAAATCACTGCAGATGGTGACCGCAGCCATGAAATTAAAAGACGCTTAGTTTTTGGAAGGAAAGTTATGACCAACCTACATAGCATATTCAAAAGCAGAGACATTACTTTGCCAACAAAGTTTCGTCTAGTCAAGGCTATGGTTTTTCCTGTGGTCATATATGGATGTGAGAGTTGGACTGTGAAGAAGGCTGAGCGCTGAAGAATTGATGCTTTTGAACTGTTGTGTTGGGGAAGACTCTTGAGGGTCCCTTGGACTGCAAGGAGATCCAACCAGTCCATTCTGAAGGAGATCAGCCCTAGGATTTCTTTGGAAGTAATGATGCTGTAGCTGAAACTCCAGTACTTTGGCCAACTCATGCAAAGAGTTGACTCATTGGAAAAGACTCTGATGCTGGGAGGGATTGGGGGCAGGAGGAGAAGGGGACGACAGAGGATGAGCTAGCTGGGTGGCATCACTGACTCGATGTACCTGAGACTCAGTGAACTCCGGAAGTTGGTGATGGACAGGGAGGCCTGGTGTGCTGCAATTCATGGGGTCACAAAGAGTCGAACACGACTGAGTGACTGATCTTATCTGATCTGATCTGATACACCCATCAGCAAAATCAAAGCAGTCCAACAAAAATAAAATACAATAGATTGATGCGAGGAACAAAGGAAACCAAAAATTATATCTTCTGGAACAAAATTAAATAAACCACAAACTGGAAGACAAAACTAAAGCAAGGTGCCAATTGGGGAATGAATCAAAAAAATAAAACTAACAAGTATGTTGAGAGGAAAGGAGAGAAAGAAAGAATATATATGCAAAATTAAATAGAGGTACATAAAGAAGATTTATATGCATTAGCATTTAACTGCAAGGGGAAAAGAACAGTAGGAAAAGCAAGCAAAGGGATACATGTAGAAAAAATAATAATAGGTTTAAAAATTACAATTAAAAAAAGAGAAAAGAGAGAAGAAAAAAAAAAAAAAAACAAAGAAAAAGAAAAGAAAGGAAATCTCCACAGAGTTGCAAAAGCCCAATGTAGAGGCAGAGGTTTTGAACAACAAAAAAAAATGTGTCTGAGAAAGAAAAAAAAAGAAGCTAAAAAACTTAATTCAATTTCATAGTGCCAATAGAATCGATAACTACAATGGCTAGGAGGCAGGGAGGAAGAGAAAAAGAAAGAAATATCCAAAAGAATCTTCAGAACAAGTCAAAACATAAGAATAATAAATGTTTTTTCTTGAGTCACTGCTGTCAGTGTCCTTTCCCTCGCTGTAAGTCACAGTCCACCTTACCTGCCTAGAATACCCTCCAACACTGTGCTGATCTCTGGCCCTGCTATGGGGGCAGCTCTGATTCTAATCTAGTCCTACTCCTGTGTGTTCTTGCTGCCAATATCCATAGCTATCAGAACTAGTGTATTTTCTTTTGTGGGAGGTCTTAATGACCTTTTTATATATTCCATAGACACAAAGTCTACCTAGTTGATCGTGTGGCTTTAATCTACAGTTTGTACAGCTGGTGGAAAGGTTTTGGGTCTTCTTCCTTAGCCACACTGCCCATGGGTTTCAATTGTGGGTTTCTTTCCACTTCAACATGTGGGTCATCCACGGGGATTTGCTCCTGAGGCTGTCCTGAAGGACTTGGATTTGCCCCTGTGAGGGCCAGGTGTGGAGGTGGTACAGTTGCTTAGATCACAAGGATTCTGTCAGCACCAGGTACTCAGGGGAGTTGGTGGCTAGGGCTGCAGGAAATATAGTGCTCTAGAAGGGTATGGCAACAAGTATTGGCCAATGCACTCCAGTATTCTTGCTTGGATAACACCCCTCTCTGATAGAGAAGCCTGGTAGGCCACAGAGTTGCAAAGAGTTGGACAAGACCGAAGCAACCCTGCACACATAGTTGCAAGACTTTTTTTTTTTTTTTTGCCTGTGTTAGCTCTGCCCCAGTGAGAGTTGAGCATGAAGGTGACACAGCTGCTTGGCTTGCAGGGACGCTGGCAGCACCAAGTGTGCAGAGACATAGACTGCCTCAAACCGCAGGCATTATGGACCTACCAGTGTCTTTTTTCAAGTCTCTTGTAACTGACAATCAGAAGGCC
Source organism: Bos indicus (assembly GCF_029378745.1). Classification (NCBI taxonomy): domain Eukaryota; kingdom Metazoa; phylum Chordata; class Mammalia; order Artiodactyla; family Bovidae; genus Bos; species Bos indicus. The sequence continues at coordinate 75,054,540 of NC_091789.1, forward strand.
TCTTTGACCAGTCTTTCTCCATAGTTCTGCCCATTCATGTGGAGGGCTCCCTTGCCTGGGGTCCTTCTCTGTTGTTCGGTGCATCAGGCACATAGAGGGACCCCCTTGGCTAGGGTCCTACTTTGTAGATCTGCACATCAGGCACCTAAAGGGGCACCCTGTGTAGGGTCCTACTCTGTAGTTCAGTGCAACAGGCTGAACTACAGGCTGAACTTGATGGGCCAGCCTCTGTATTGTTCAGCTGCCAATCATGGAATGTGGGGAGAGAGAGGCTATGGTGATGACTCCACCCCCTATGCGTGACACAGCAGTATAGCCTTGCTTCCATGGCTGCCTGGCTTTCCTACACTGGCATTTCGCACCATGATCTCCTCCCTCACATCCCCTCAATCCACCTCTCCACAGTCAATACAGCCCTTACCCCCAGATTACTCCACAATCCCTAAACTCCAGCTCCCAGCTGCTGTGCCTTCCATGGGACCAGCATTCCTGTCCAGGGTATGTATGGTTATGGCAAGGACTGTCTGATTCTCACTCCATTTAGGCTGCTGCAGATTAGCTGTTTCACTTTCACCCTTAAATGTTTCTCCTCTGACTCAGACAATTGCCCGATGTGGGGATCAGACCCCTGCTTCAGTTCCCCCACCTGCCGAGGGCAGGTCCAGTCCTACTAACACTCCTGTTTTTTTTTTTTTTTTTCCCCTAGTTCCTTCATCCTAGTGAGATTTGCTTGGTTATATATATTCTTTTCCACTGGTCAGGTATTCCTGTCCACTCTCAGCCGGTGTTCTGCATGCACTTCTGTGTCTGAAAGTGTAGTCCTGATGTATCCATGGAGAGAAATGTACTCATGTCCACTTATTCTTCTCCCATCTTGTTACTCTGACTAGTTGACTTTTGACAAGGATTCCAGTATCATTCAATGGAGACAAAAGAGTTTCTTTAATAAATAGTGTTAGGACAACTAAATTTCCACATGCAAAAGATTGAATTTAGATTCTATTTCACACAAAATATACAAATATACAAAAATAAACTCAATTGGTTATTGACTTAACCTAAATACAAAAACCAAAATCTAAAACCTCTTACAGGAAAACAGGGGTAAATCTTCATGGCTTTGGATTTGGCAATAGATTCTTACATATGACATTCAAAGCATAAGCAATAACAGGAAAAATATGCATTGGACTTCAACAAAATTAAAGAATTTGTGTATCAAAGCACATTATTAACAAAGTAAGAAGACAATTGACAGAATGAAGAAAATTTAATAAACCATGTATTTGACAAAAGGTTACATACAGAATATATAAAGAACTCCTACAACTCAATAAAAACAACAAAAATTTTAAAATGGACAAAGAATTTGAAAAAATATACACATAGCCAGTGAACTCATGAAAATGTGTTCAACATTATTAGCCATTAAGGAAATTCAAATAAACTTCACAATTAAATACCATTTCACATCAATTAGGATGGAATTAATTTTTAAAAATTGAAATAAAAAAGTTTTGGCAAGGAGGTGGTGAATTTGGAGTGAACCCTCGTGTATTACTTGAGAATGTAAAATAGTACAACTGCTATAGAAATGGCTTTGTGGTTTCTCAGAAAGTTATATGACAGAAATATATGAACCAGAAACTTCACTCATAGATAAACATGCAAAGAAATTGAAAACAGGAATTCAAACCAATATTTATATGCCAATATTCATTGTAGCCTTACTTAAAAAAAAACAAAAGAGCTCAAAACAACTCAAGTGTCTGTCATCAGATGAATGGAGAACAAAATATATAGAGATAATTAATGAAGTACTATATAGCCATTGAAAAGAATGATGTTCTGATCATGATAAAATACAGATGAATCTTGAATACATTATGCTAAATGAAATAAGCCAAGCAGAAAAAAGATATCATTGTGTGATTCCACTTGCATGAAATATCTAAAATACACAAGCTCATAGAAACAGAATAGATTAGAGGTTACTAGAGACAACAGGGAAGAGGAAATAGAGTTATTGTTTAATGGCGCAAAGTGTCTATTTGGAGTAATGAAAAAGTTCTGAAAATAGATAGCATTGATGTCTACACAATATTGTGAGCATAATGTCACTTAATTTTGTACTTAAACGGTTAAGTAATATATATATATACATATATATTAATAAATACATACAAACTTAAAAGTTCCTATATAAGGAGAGGGAGATATATATCTACAAAAGTTAAAAAAATGCACTCTATCAATTATTATTTTGCTTTAAGAATTAAAAAAAATAGAGGCTGATTCCAAAATTAAATATGTGTCAACACATTTTCTACCCATTGGAATTCTGATTAGTGAACAGTTTTTCATTTGACTTTATATATCTAACTCAAACAATATTATATTGTCAATATTTGTAGTTAAGCTAGTATATAAAATCACTTTTAAGATACAGAACATGTGCCAAAGAAATTCTTCTCTAATAAAAATTATAAATTTTAATCAATAATATAGTTGTATTTAAAATAAATGCAATTTGTATAACATGATCTTTTACAAAATCAAAATAACAAAATTAAAAATATAAAGATGGAAAAAATTAACGATCAGGAACTAAAAATTAAATGAGAATTTTTGCAGCACTAAGTTTTGGAGACAGGTGAATAGCTATAAACACATGAGCAATAATTAGAAAAAAATGATAATCTGGGTATCTGATGCTAAGTATATATTCAAACATTTTCTGTATATATGTACATCTATTGTCTTCTGCAATTAGAAATAATTTTTCAAAATAGTATTCTTGAGAGCCTGTAAATCATCAATTACAAGGAAAGATTGAACTGTAATTTATTAGATTCTACTCATTAATGTTGGAAAGGAGACATACATTCTGGAAAGATTTTCAACTGATATTAAGATAAAATGAATTTTCTGTTAACTCTATTAGCTAAAACTTCAATAGACTTCAAAGATATCTTTCACCTCTTCTTTCAAATTTTTCACTCAATCATTCAACTAGTCCTGTCAATTCTCCCTTCAGATTTTATTCTACTGATTCCTTGCTTTCCATTCCCACTGTCATTGCTCTTATTTCAGGTCCTTATTATCTTTTCTCTAGACTATCACAATAGCTCCATTTCCTTTCCATATAATTGATCTTTCCCGTTGGAAGCAGAGTTATCTTCATAAATCAACCATCTGAAGATGTTGCTCTGATGTCTAAAACAAGAAACAGTTACTCAACTGCCTGGCTTAGTTTGCAAACTCTATCATTTTGGACCGTTTATATCTCTGTTATGGACTGAATGTCTGTGTACCTTCAAATTTATACATTAAAGTGTAATGGTATTTGAAAATAAAACTTTCTGGAGGTAGTTTGATTTGTTGTTTTTTAGTCCCTAAGTCATTTTCAACTAAGTCGTGTGCAACCACAAGGACTATAACCCACCAGACTCCTCTGTGCATGGGATTTCCCAGGCAAGAATACTGGAGTAGATTGCCATTTCCTCCTCCAGGAGATCTTCCTGACTCTGCATCTCTTGCCTATGGCTCCTGAACTGAAGGCAGATTTTTTTTTTACCTCTGAGTCACCAGGGAAGCAGGGATTAGTACTCTTATAACAAGAAACCCAGAAAAATTGCTTTCTCTCTCTCTCTGCCCCACTACATGTGAGGACACAGAAGTAGGCATCTGCAAGCCAAGAAGAGTGCCCTTACTGGGAATTGTATTGGCCAGCATCTTTATCTTGGACTTTCCAGCTTTCAGGACTGTGAGAAAATATATTTCTGTCATTTAAGTAATCCCATCCATAGTATTTTGTTATAGCAGCCTGATCTGACTAACACAGACTTCAGTACAAAAGATAAGCTACTGCTGTAACAAATACATAAAATGTGGGAAAACTAGGTAATGGTAAAGGCTGGAAGAGTTTTGAGGTGTATGTTAAAAATATGGATATTAAGGACGATTTTAGTGAGGTTTGCAAATGAAGAACATGTTTTTGAAAACTAGAGGAAAACATCTTTTTGAAAACATCTTTGTTATAAGGTGACAAGTGATTTGACTGAACACTATCCTAACATTTTGTGAAAGCAGAAATTTTGACAAATGAAACTGTATATTTAACTGAGATGTCAAAAAATGTTGAAAGAGTAGATTTGTTACTTCTGATTGTTTATATTAAAATGCAGAAAAAGTGAGGTGAACTGAAGAAGGAATTTCTAAGCAAAGAGGAACAAGAATTTGAAGAATTGGGGAAAAAAATCCCAGCTTATCATTATTATAAAACATGAGAAAGCTTGTTCTGAAAAGAACACTGAGTGTGGCTGAACAACAATTTGATAAGGAGATTATGGGTGTGACTCAGGCATCTCAACAGAAACCAGGAACAAAGATGAAATTATACCAGCAAAAACACTATGAATTTGAACTAAAGGAAATGAAGAAAGCAGGACAGAATAAAAAGGTGATTCAGAGATCATCAATATTCCTATTTCTACCACAGGCATTTGGGAAATATGGCTTCTCTTTGTTTTCAAAAGGTGGGAACAAATTTCCTGTTTCAATACACCAGGAAGATATCATCCAGTGCCCCATAATTGGGACTTCCTTGGCATGTAGCCAATTGGGTGGGCCCCATGTAGAAAATAGAAGGGATGGAGCTTCACCCACAGACCCATGGGAATAAAACTGCTGCTCCAGTGGGCCTACAGGACAGATTATCAAACCAAAGAATATTAACCTTGAGTCTTAAGACCTAATGGGAAAATGTAGTCAAGATGTTGGAGTAGGAAGAACCTGAACTTAGCTCCTCCCACAGGTACACCAAATTACAACAATTTACAGAGGAGCTATCAATGGAAATCAGTGGAATACTATAAGAAAAGATCTTCCACAACTAAAGTTGTAAAGAAAGAACCATAAGGACATGTATAGGAGGAAAGACACAAGGGATAGCCAAGATCCATACCATGAGGTAGTTCAGTTTAGTTCAGTCACTTAGTCACATCCAACTTTTTGTGACCCCATGGACTGCAGCATGTCAGGCCTCCCTATCCATCACCAACTCCCAGAGTTTACTCATTTATGTCCAGTGAGTTGGTGATGCCATCCAACCATCTCACCCTCTGTCGTCCTCTTCTCCTCCCGCCTTCAATTTTCCCAGCATCAGGGTCTTTTCAAATGAGTTAGTCCTTTGCACTAGGTGGCCAAAGTATTGGAGTTTCAGTTTCAGCATCAGTCCTTCTGATGAATATTCAGGACTTATTTCCTTTAGGATGGACTTGTTAGATCTCCTTGCAGTCCAAGGGAATCTCACGAGTCTTTTCCAATACCAGAGTTCAAAAGCATCAATTCTTTGGTGCTCAACTTTAATAGTCCAACCCTCACATCCATACATGACTACTGGAAAACCATAGCTTCGACCGGACAGACCTTTCTTGGCCAAATATTGTCTCTGCTTTTTAATAAGCTGTCTAATTTGGTCATAGCTTTTATTCCAATGAGCAAGTGTCTTTTAATTTCATGGTTGTAGTCATCATCTGCAGTGATTTTAGAGCACCAAAAAATAAAGTCAGCCACTGTCTCCACTGTTTCCTCATCTATTTCCCATGAAATGATGGGACCAGATGCCATGATCTTAGTTTTCTGAATGTTGAGTTTTAAACCATCTTTTTCACTCTCCTCTTTCACTTTCATCAAGAGGCTCTTTAGTTCTTTTTCTCTTTCTGCCATAAGGATGCTGTCATCTGCATATCTGAGGTTATTGATATTTCTCTCAGCAATCTTGATTCCAGCTTGTGCTTCATCCAGCCCAGCATTTCTCATGGAGTACTATGCATATAAGTTAAATAAGCAGGGTGACGATATATAACTTTGACATACTCCTTTCCCAATTTGGAACCAGTCTGTTGTTCCATGTCCAGATCTAACTGTTGCTTCTTGATCTGTATACAGACTTCTCAAAAGGCAGGTAAGGTGGTCTGGTAGTCCCATCTCTTGAAGAATTTTCCACAGTTTGTTGTGATCCACACAGTCAAAAGCTTTGGCATATTCAATAAAGAAGAAGTAGATGGTTTTCTGGAACTCTCTTGCTTTTTTGATGATCCAGTGGATGTTAGCAGTTTGATCTCTAGTTACTCTGTCTTTTCTAAATCTAGCTTGAACATCTGCAATTTCATGATTCACATACTGTTGAAGCATGGCTTGGAGAATTTTGAGCATTACTTTGCTAGCATGTGAGATGAGTGCAATTGGGTGGTACTCTGAGCATTCTTTGGTATTGCCTTTCTCTATACAGTCAGTAAAAACAAGACCGGGAACTGACTATGGCTCAGATCATGAATTCCTTATTGCCAAATTCAGACTTAAATTGAAGAAAGTAGGGAAAGCCACTAGACCATTCAGGTATGACCTAAATCAAGTCCCTTATGGTTATACAGTGGAAGTCTGCAATAGATTCAAGGGATTAGATCTGATAGACAGAGTGCTTGAAGAACTATGGATGGAGGTTTGTGACTTTGTACAGGAGGCAGGGATCAAGACCATCCCCAAGAAAAAAAAAAAAGCAAAAAGGCAAAATGGTTGTCTGAGGAAGCCTTACAAATAACTTTGAAAAGAAGAGCAGTGAAAAGCAAAGGAGAAAATAAAAGATATATCAGGAGGTAGGTGACCCACAAACCCAAGTATGATTACAATTGTACAGATTCTTCCCAAAGTGTAAGTGGTCTAAGCCCCACGTCAGACCCCCGCTAGCTTGGGAGTCCTACACCTGATAGATGTAACTACAGAAAGTCTGGTTTTGAAGGCCAGTGGGGTTTGTGAGACAGCCAGAAGGTTGTGGAAAATAGGCTCTGCTCTAACAGGGAAAATACAAAATTCTGTGTGCTCTGAGACACAGAAGAAGTAATGTGAAAGGAGCTTATATGATCCACTCACTGATCTTGAAGAACCTCCTGGAGAGTTAGGAAGCAACTGGCACTCACTCTGGTGACATAGATGCTGGCAGCAGCTGTTTTTGAAGCTCACTCCACCACCAGGGCACTTTTGCTTCCAAGCCCCATCTTGGAATTCTCTCTTGAGCTCATTAGTGCTGGGACTCATCCCCACCCCCCAGATAGTCAGCACTAATCGCCAGTCCTGGGATGTAACAGGAGAAGCAGCTACCTGGGCAGGGACACAGCCCCCACCCACAAGTAGGCTGGATGCCATAGGACCAACTGAGCCTCCAGTCATGCTGGGACCTGACTCTACCCACTTTAAGACATTATCCCCCACCAGAGAGCTAATACAAGAACTGGAATTCCTTGGGCACTGATCCCATCTACATATGGACTGAAACCAACTCTGGTACCTTCAAGGCCTTGTGGTCAGAGAACAAGGACCTGGATTTTCACCAGTGGGCCAGCGCTAGCTCTAGGACTGAATATCACCCTGTAGGCAGCCACCAGGCCCAGAAAACCCTGAGCACTAGTCCTGAATACCAGCAGGCAGACATTGGCAACAAGGCCATTGCAGCACTGCAGCAAACTTTGTCAGTATGTGGTGAACTCACCAGTGGACCTGCACCAGCCTTACCCACCAGCAGCCTGACACAAGCTGCTGGACAGCTGGGCTCAGCAGTCAGGGACCCTAAGACATAGCTCTGCCTGGAGACTGACCTCACTACTAGTGTAAGGACATCAACACTTAAATACCCTTAGCTCCAGTCCCACCTACCAGCAATCATGGGTACCACTGTGACCCAGCAGCAAGCTATTTCATGAAATAGCATTACCAACTAGCACAGTAACACCAGCACTATGATTCTGTCCCTGAGGCCATAGACTCACACACCAGTGGTACATCACTAGCCCAAGGACCATCCAGAGTTCCAAAGACAACTGCCTAGTGATGTAACTCTATCCACCAGAGACAAGTGGCTTCTCACAAAGCAAGATCTGGCAGCCAACTGGACTGTGGGCCAGCCACACTTATTACCATGTCTGGGGAAATTAGAAGGACACATGTTAAAATATATATATATATATATATATATATATATATATATATATTAAGTCACATGCAGCCACACAGAACACACCTAGAGCTTATAGCTCTGATGATTAGAGTAGAGTGCACTGCTGGGTCATATGGGCATTTTCTTATATGAAATCCCTCTTCAATGATGAGAAAACATGCAAAATACATAGAAACATAGAGAATCAAGCAAGATATGGTGGCAGTGTGTGTGTTTCAAACAAAGTGAGTGTGTTTCAAACAAAGGAACAAGATATTATCCCAGAAGTTGAGCTAAGCTATGTGGAGATAAACAATCTACCTGATGAAGAGTTCAAGGTAATGATCATAAAGATGCTCAAAGAACTTGTAAGAAGAATGAATTAACAGATTAAGAAGTTATAAGTTTAAAATCAAGAGTTAGAAAATATGAAGGACCAAAAACCTGAAGAATTACCATACTAAGTGAAGTAAGCCAAAGACAATATTTGATATTGTTATATGTGAAATCTAAAAATATGATACAAATGAACTTATTTACAAAACAAAACAGACTGACTTAAAGAATGAACTTATGGTTACTGGGGTTGGGGAGAAAGATAGACTGGAAGTTTGGGATTGATATGTACATACTGCTATATTTAAAATAGATAACCAATAAGGATCTACTGTAAGTAAATAAAGAAAAGAAAATAATGCCTGAACAGAACACGAAGTTATAAATATAAAACAAAGACAAACTATGAAGGATCAAATGGAGCTTAATAATTAAACTGCTGAAATAAAAAATACATTAGTAGGAATCAACAATAGATTTGATGACACAGAGGAATGGGTCAGCAAACTGGAAGCCAGAACAGTGGAAATTACCCAAGCTGAACAGAAAAAGCATTGATAAAAAAAGATGACCTTTTAAGAGACCTCTGGGATAATATCAAGCATACTAACATTTGCAATTCAGGAGTCCAGATGGAGAAGAGAGAAAGGGGCATAGAACATTTATGGACATAATAGCTGAAAATTTCACCAACGTGGAAAGGAAACCAGACATCTAGTTTTCAGAAACACAGAAAATTCTGAACAGGATCAACTGAAAAAGGACCACACCAAGACATTTTTACTAAAATGGCAGAAATTAAAGATAAAAGGAATATTAAAAGCATCATGGGAAAAAACAAGTTATATACAGGAAAACTTTCATAAAGTTAGCTGACTTTTAAGCAGAAACTGAAGGTCAGAAGGGAGTAGAATAACATATTAAAAGTGATAAAAAAATTACAACAAAAATCTCTACTGGCAAGGATTTCATTCAGATTTGATAGAGCAATTAAACTTTTACAAAAAAGCAGAATTTAAATGAGTTCAGCACCGCCAAATCACCTTTACAATCACTTTACAAGAAATATTAAAGGGGCTTCTCTAAGCTAAAAAGAAAAGGCCACGACATGAAAATATGAAAGGAAAAAATTATTTTGGGGTATTTCCCTGGTGGTCCAGTGGCTAAGACTCCATGCTCCCAACTCAGGGGTCCTGGGTTTGATCCCTGGTCAGGGAACTAGATCTCACATGCTGCTACTAAGGCCCAGAGCATACAAATAAATAAATACAAATAAACATTTTTTAAAGGTAATAGTTAAAGTAAATAAACAGTATATATTATAAATCAATCACATACACAGCTTGTAAGAAGATTAAAAAAAAAAAAGTAGTAAAATCAAAATCTTTTATGTGTGTGCCCTCAATCACTTCAGTTGTGTCCAAGTCTTTGTGACACTATGGACTGTATCCTATGTCCATGTGACTCTCCAGGAAAGATACTTGATGGGTTTCCATGCCCTCTTTCAGGAAATTTTCCTGATCCAGGGATCAACCCTGCATCTCCTGAAGCTCCTGTATTGCAGGCAGATTCTTTGGTTCTGGACCACTGGAGAAGCCCAAAATTATCTATATCCACAATTAATAGTTAAAGGATACCTGAAACAAAAAGATCTAAAATATGACAACAAAAAGAGTAAACGAGTAGGGAGAACTAAGCTTCAGGACTGTTAAAATGCATACTAATTTAAGAGATCAGCAACTTAAAATAATCACATATATAGACTGCTATATACAAACTACATGATAGCCAAAAAGTAAAAATATATACTGGATACATGCATAGAAAGGTCTTCTCTGTTAGTTCAGCTGGTAAAGAATCTACCTGCAATGCAGGAGACTCTGATTTCATCCCTGGGTCAGGAAGATCCCCTGGTGAAGGGATAGGCTACCCACTTCAGTATTCTTGGGCTTCCCTGGTAGCTCAGATGATAAAGAATCCACCCACAATGTGGGAGACTATGGTTCAATACCTGGGTTGGAACGATCCCCTAGAGAAGGGAACAACTACCCACTCCAGTGTTCTTGCCTGGAGAATTCCATGGATGGAGGAGGCTGGCAGGCTACAGACCATGGGGTCTCAAACTACACAGGGTCAAAAACCACACTGTAGCCCAAAACTAAAAATATATAATAGATGGTGGTGGTGGTGGTTTAGTCACTAAGTTGTGTCCAACTCTTGTGACTCCATGGACTGTAGCTAGCCAGGCTCCTCTGCCCATGGGATTCTCCAGGCAAGAATACTAGAGTGGGTTGCCATTTCCTTCACCATATAATAGATACTTACATAAAAAAGACAAAGGAATCCAAACATGGCATTAAAAATACTGATCAAATAACAGAAGCGATGAAAGGAAGTTGAAAAGACAAAAAATAACTACAAAATAACCCCCAAATAGTTCACAAAGTGGCAGTAAGTTCAGGCCTATAAATAATTACGTAAATGTTAATGGACTAAGTGATCCAATCAAAAGACATAGAGTAGCTGAATGTATACAAAAACAAGACTCATATATATATGAGTTATTCGGGTCTAAAGACAAACAGATTAAAACAGAAAACTGTACTCCATTCAAATGGAAACACAAAGAAAGTTGAAATAGAAATACCTAAATCAGAAAAATTATACTCAAATAAGGACTGTAGAAAGAGACAAAGAATGATATTACACAATGATGGAGAGATTAATTCAACAAGGAGATATAACAACTATAAATATACATGCATGCAACATAGCTCTACCTAAATACATAAGGCAAATATTAACAGTTATAAAGGGAGAAAGTGAAAGTAACACAATAATAGTAGGGGGCATTAACAACCAACTTACATCAATGGATAGATTGTCCAGAGAGAAAATCAATAAGGAAACATCAATCTTAAATGACACATTAGGTCAGATGAAAATATATATATATATATAATGATGTAATATTAATTATATACATAAAACATCCCATCCAAAAGCAGTAGAGCACAAACAACCTTTGCAAGTGTACATAGAACTTTCTTCAGGATATATACCATGCTAGAACACAAAACAAGCCTCAGTAAATTTAAGAAGTTTTAAATTGTACAAATAATCTTTTCCAACCGCAGTATCATGAGGCTAGAAAACAACAAGTATAAAACTGAAAAACACACAAACATGGAGGTTAAAAAATGTGATACTAAAAACCCAATGGGTCAGAAATAAATAAAAACACCTGGAGACAAATGAAAACAAAAGCACAATGTTCTACAAATCTAGGGGACCCATCAAAAGTAGTTCTAAAAGGAAATTTATGTTAATAGCAATAGAGCCTTACCTTAATCAAGAGGTAAGGAAGCAAGAAAAATCTCAAATAAATGACCTAATCTTATACCTACAGTAACTAGAAAAAAAATAAGTAAAACCCAAAGTTACTAAAAAGAAAGAAATTATAAAGATCAGAGCAGAAGTAAATGAAATAGAGATGAATGAATAATAGAAAAGGTCAATGAAACTAATCCTGGTTATTTGCAAAGATAAAGAAAATGGATAAAACTTTAGCCAGCCTCAGTAAGAAAAAAGAGTGAACATCCAAATGAATAAGACAGGAAAAAAAAAGTTCAACTAACACTACAGAAATCATAAGATATTATTATGAACAGTTATGTGCCAACAAAATGGACAACATCAATTATATAGAAAATTTCCTAGAAATGTAGAATCTCTCAAGACTAATTTAGGACGTAGAAAATATGAGCAGACTAATTACTAGTAGGGCTTCCCTGGTTGCTCAGATGGTAAAGAATCTCTCAGCAATGTGAGAGACCTGGGTTCAATCCCTGGGTTGGGAAGATCTCCTGGAGAAGGGAATGGCTACCCACTAGTATTCTTGCCTGGAAAACCCCATGGACAGAGGAACCTGGAGGGTTACAGTCTATGGGGTCACACAGAGTTGGACACAACTGAGTGACTAACACTTTCACTTTCAATTACTAGTAATAAATTGAACCAGTCATTAAAAAAAAAAAAAAAAAAAAAAACTCCAAACAAAAGTCCAGGACCAGATGGCTTCACAGCTGAATTCTACCACATATTTAGAAAAGAGTTAACACCTATTCATCTCAAACTATTCCAGAAAAATTACAGAGGAAGGAACACTTCTTAATTCATCCTATGAGGCCACCTTCACCCTGATCCCAAAATCAAAGATTCTACTAAAAAAGGAAATTACAGGCAAATGTCACTGATAAACATTGATGCAAAAATCCTCAATAAAATGTTAGCAAACCAAATTCAACAATACATTTTAAGGATCATACACTCTGATCATGTTGGATTAATCCCAAAGATCAATGACTTTTTTTTTTTTTTTTTTTACAGAACTAGAACAAATAATTCTAAAATTTATATGGAAAAACAGAAGTCCTTGAACAATCAAAACAATCTTGAAGAAGATTGGAGGTATCAATTTCAAACTGTCCTTCAAACTTTCAATAATAAAATACATGCTTCAGCACAAAAACAGACACATAGATCAATAGAACCGAATGCAGAACCCCAGAATTGGACCTACACTTAAAGTGGCAATTGATTTATAACTAAGGAGGCAAGAATATATAGAGGGGTAAAGACAACCTCTTCAATAAATGATGGAACAACTGGATAGCTACATTCAATGAATCAGATTCACAGATTCAGAGAACAGATAGTTGTCATAGGGGAAAAAATTTAGAGGGAGGACAGAAGTAAGTGAGGGAGATTGATGCAAATACTTTGTTAGACAATAACTGAGTCATGGGTATGAAGTGTACAGTGTAGTGAATAAATTTTACAATTATGCAATATCTTTGTAAGTTAATAGATGGTAGCTGGAATTATCATGCTGATCATCTTTGAAATAAAGTACTGAATTTCTATGCTCTGTATTCAGAAATAACAGTGTGGTTGCAGTCCCAAGATGGCTGAGGAATAGGATGGGGGGACCACTGTCTCCTTCACAAATTCATCGAAAGATCATTTGAATGCTCAGCAACTTACACAAAACAACTTTTGATTCTGAACACTGGAGGAGGACACCAGGCACCCAGGAAGGTAGTCCATTCTCTTCAAAAGGGTAGGACAAAATACAAAAGACAAAAAGAAGGACAAAAGAGTTAGGGACAGAGACCTGTCCTAGGGAGGGAGTCGTGAAGGAGAAGTTTGCAAACAGCAGGAAACACTCTCACCAGCTGGTCTGTGGGGAGTTTTGGAATAAAAGAGGGCAACATAACTGGGAGGTTAAAACACACACACACACACACACACACACACACACACACACACACAGAATATGCACCTAACTACAACTCCCAACGGAGAAGTAGCCCATATGCTCCTGTCAGCCACCAGCAAGCGGGGCTGGACAGGGAGGCACAGGTTGCATGCTTAGCATAAGAACCGGGCCTGAATGCCTGAAGACAATGGACAATCTGAGGGAGCTAACGTGAGATACTAACTGAAACTGTGTGATAGCCAGAGAGAGGAAAAAAAATTAAAAAAAATAAAAAAGAGAGAACTTTGCTTCAAAAGGCTCTGGCCCACTCACAGAACAGCCTGGTCGACTCACAGAACAAAGGATTAAGTGAATACCAAAGGAAAGCTAGCCAGCTGCATACAGGCACCTCCCCCACAGCTGGAAGCTGAGAGGCAGACGTGCAACAGCAAGAGCCAGAAGGCAAGGGGCAATCTCAGCCCCAGAGACCAGCATCCACCAGCGAACTGTGAGCAGGCTTACAGTTGCCAACCAAGTCTTCCTGGGATCTTGAACGGTTGACATCTTCCAGGAGGGTCACAGCCTGAGATTAGCTCCCCAGAGGCGACACATGGAACACCAGAGACGGTGCTCTTGAGGTGCACCTGGGAAGCCAAGTAGCTGGGGCTGGGGAGGTGACTAAGACATACAGCCCACCTGGGACAGTGTGCTCACCAAGCACCTGGTCAGCTGAGCTGTTCTGACCTGGGAAGAGCAAAAAACGCAGGCCCAACAGAGTCTGCGCCCTTCCGGAGTACCCAAGAACCTGTACCTGAGCAGCTCAGACCTGGGAAGTGCACAAAATGCAGTGCCCACTTTGGATAGTACCCCTGCAGAGCAACCTGGAGCCTGAGCAGTGTAGACCGGGAAAGCACACAGGCCATAAAGTGAAGTCGCTCAGTCGTGTCTGACTCTTTGCGACCCCATGGACTGTAACCTACCAGGCTCTTCCATCCATGGGATTTTCCAGGCAAAAGTGCTGGAGTGGATTGCCATTTCCTTCTCCAGGGGGTCTTCCTGACCCAGGAATCGAACCCAGGTCTCCCGTATTGCAGGCAGATTCTTTACCATCTGAGCCACCAGGGAAACCCACACAGGCCATGAGCGGGGGAAACCCAGTGTGGCCCAGACACTGTGAGCATTTCCCACACAAGCCAGTGATATTTGTTTGCAGTGTTCTTCCCTCCCCACAGCACAATTGAACAAGTGAGCTTAAAAAGTGGCCCCTTTCACCCCTTGTGTCAGGGCATAAATTAGACACTGAAGAGAACTGCAAACAGAGGAAACCAAAAAAAAAGAGGGAACTACTTTGGAAGTGACAGATGCAACAGATTACAACCCTGTAGTTAACATTGACTAAGTAGTAGTAGATACTGACTACTGTAACTACAGTCATTACTGTAGTTAATGACTAAGCATTGGAAGGGGCCTACAGACGTTGAGAAGAAGTACAACCTGGAACAAGGAACTATCTGAAACTGAACTGACCCCACACTGCCAACAAGAGCCCCAGAGAAATTTCTAGATATACTTTTACTATCATTTTTAATATTTTATTTTAAAGTTCTTTATTACTCCTTTAATTTTCATTTTTATAGCATACTATTACCTTAGAAAAAATATTATATTTTTAAAGCAAATTATATATATATATATATTTATATATATATATTTATAATGTGATTGATTTTGTTTTGTATTTTTAATATTGTATCTTTGCGAGTCTAACCTCTACTCTAGATTTTTAATCTGTGCTTTTTGGTAGTTGTTATCAATTCTGTACTTTTAAGAATCTAATCTTCAGTATCCAATTTCACTTAGAGGTGTGATTACTGACTTGATTGCTCTCTCCCCTTTTGAGTCTCCCTTTTCTCCCCCATGTCACCTCTATCTCCTCCCTCCCCCTTCTCTTCTTTACTTAATTCTGTGGATCTTTCTGGGTGTTCTAGGCTGTGGAGAACACTTAGGGAACTGATTACTGGCAAGATTGGTCTCGCCCCTTTTGATTCCCCCTCTTCTCCTGGTTACCTTTATCTCCCTCCTCCCTCTTCTCTTCTCTATGTAACTCCTTGAAACTCTCTGGGTGTTCCAGACTATGGAGAGAGTACAAAGGGAATTAATTACTGGATAGATTGCTCTCTCCCCTTTTGACTCCCCCTCTTCTCCTCCTGGTCAACTCTTTTTCCCTCCTCCCTTTTCTCTTATCATGCAACTCTATGAACGTCTATGGGTGTCCCTCACCGTGGAGAATCTTTTCACCATTAACCAATATGTTTTATAATCTCGGCTGTGTGGATGGAGAAGTCTCGTGGCTACTCTAAGAATAAGACTGAAAGCCAGAGGCAGGAGGCTCAAATCCAAAACTTGAGAAAACTCCTGATTCCAGGGAATATTTATCAACAAGAGCTCATCCAAAAGCTTCCATATCTATACTGAAACCAAGCTCCACCCAAGAGCCAACAAATTCCAGAGCAAGACATACCATGCTAATTCTCAGGCAACAGAGGAACACAGCCCTAAAAATTAAAATACAGGCTGCCCAAAGTCATTCCAAACCCATAGAAACTCCAAAACTCACTATTTGACACTTCATTGTGCTCCACAGAGAAGAGATACATCTCCACCCACCAGAACACTTTTGCAAGCTTCTCTAACCAAGAAACCTTGACAAGCCACTAGTCCAATCCCACTCACAGGGAGCAAACTCCAATTAAAGAGAAAACATAAACTTTCAGCCTACAGAAAAGCCACCCCAAACACAGCAATCAAAAAAAAAAAAAAAAAAAAAAGGCAGAGAAATATTCAACAAGTAAAGAAACATGATAAATGCCCACCAAATCAAACAAAAGAAGAGATAGAGAGTCTACCTGAAAAAGAATTCAGAATTATAGTACAGATGATCCAAAATCTTGAAAACAAAATGGATTAACAGATAAATAGAGTAGAGACAAGGATTGAGAAGATGCAAGAAATGTTTAACATGGACCTGGAAGAAATAAAAAAGAGTCAATCAAAAATGAATAATGCAATAACTGAGATCAAAAGCACTCTGGAAGGAAGCAACAGTAGAATAACTGTGGCAGAAGACATGATAAGTGAGGTGGAAGATAGAATGGTTGAAATAAATGAAGCAAAGAGGGAAAAAAGAATTAAAAGAAATGAGGACAACCTCAAAGACCTCTGGGAAAATGTTAAATGTCCCAACATTTGAATCGTAGGAGTCCCAGAAAAAGAAGACAAAAGGAAAGGGCATGAGAAAACACTTGAGATAATAGTTGAAAATTTCCCTAAAATGGGGAAGGAAATAGCACTCAGGTCCAAGAAAGCCAGAGAGTCCCAGCCAGGATAAACCCAAGGCAAACACCCCAAGACACATATCAATCAAATTAATGAAGATCAAACACAAAGAACAAATATTAAAAGCAGCATGGGAAAAGCAATGAATAAAACACAAGGGGATCCCCATAAGGATAACAGCTGATCTTTCAGTAGAAACTCTCAGGCCAGAAGGGAATGGCAGGACATACTTAAAGTGATGAAAGAGAAAAACCTACAATCCAGATTACTGTAACCAGCAAGGATCTCATTCAAATATGAAGGAGAAATCAAAAGCTTTACAGACCAGCAAAAGCTGAGATAATTCAACACCACCAAACTAGCTCTTCAACAAGTGCTAAAGGATCTTCTCTAGATAGGAAACATAGAAAAGATGTTTAAACTCTAACTCAAAACAGCAAAGTAATTGGCAATGAGAAAATTCTTATCAATAATTACCTTAAATGTAAATGGATTGAATGCCCCGCTGGAAAAAGATATTTTATGCAAATGGGGACCAAAAAAAAAAAAAGCAGAGGAGTAGCAATACTCGTATCAGATAAAATAGACTTTGAAATAAAGACCATGAAAAGAGATAAAGAAGGATACTACATAATGAACAAAGGATCAATACAAGGAGAAGATATAATAATTATAAATATATATGCACCCAACATAGGAGCACGGCAATATGTAAGGCAAATGCTAACAAGTATGAAAAGGGAAATTAACAGTAACACAATAACAGTGGGAGACTTTAATACCCCACTCACACCTATGAATAGATCAACCAAACAGAATATTAGCAAGTAAACACAAACTTTAAATGATTCAATGGACCGTTAGACTTAGTTGATATCTTTAGGACATTTCATCCCAAAGCAATGAATTTCACCTTTTTCTCAAGTGCACATGGAACATTCTCCAGGATAGATCACATAACATCCTGGGCCATAGATCTAGCATTTGTATATTAAAAAAAAAGAAAAAAGAAAAAAGAAACAAATCATTTCAAGCATCTTTTCTGATCCCAGTGTAATAAGACTAGATGTCAACTACAGGGAAAAATTATTAAAAATACAAACATATGGAGGCTAAAAAACATGCTACTGAATAATCAACAAATCATGGAGGAAATAAAAATATGCATAAAAACAAATGAAAATGAAAACGACAACTCAAAACCTGTGGGATTCAATAAAAGCAGTGCTAAGGGGAAGGTCAAAGCAACAAGAGCTTACTTTAAGAAACAAAAGAAAAATAATAATAATAATAATTAAAAAAAAAAAACTTTACACCTAAAGCAACTAGACAAAGAAGAAATGCATAACCCCAGGGTTAGTAGAAGGAAAGAAATCATGAAAATTAGGGCAGAAATAAATGAAAAAGAAACAAAGGAGACTATAGTAAAAATCAACAAAAATAAAAGCTGGTTCTTTGAGAAGATAAATAAAATAGAAAAATCATTAGCTAGACTCATCAGGAAAAAAAGAAAGAAGAGTCAAATTCACAAAATTAGAAATGAAAATGGAGGAATCATAACAGACAACACAGAAATACAAAGGATCATAAGAGAATACTCTCAACAACTATATGACAATAAAAGGGACAACTTGAACGAAATAGAAAAATTCATAGAAAAGTATAACCTTTCAAAACTGAACCAGGGAGAAAGAGAAAATCTTAACAGATACATCATAAGCACGGAAATCAAAACTGTAATAAAAATATTTCCAACAATCAAAAGCCCAGGACCAGATGGTTTGACAGGTGAATTCTACCAAAAATTAGGGAAGATCTAGCACATATCCTACTCAAACTCTTCCAGAAAGTTGCAGAGGAAAGTTAACTACCAAAACTCATTCCATGAGGCCACTATCACCCTAACACCAAAACCAGACAAAGATGACACAAAAAAGAAAACTACAGGCCAATATATCACTGATGAATATTGATGCAAAAATCCTCACCAAAATTCTAGCAAACAGAATCCAAAAACCTATTAAAAAGATCATACATCAACCAAGTGGGCTTATCCCAGTGATGCAAGGATTCTTCAGTAGTCACAAATCAATCAATGTGATACACCATGTTAACAAATTGAAAGATAAAAAAACATATTATTATCTCAATAGATGCCAAGAAAGGCTTTGACAAAATTCAGCATCCATTTATGGTAAAAACCCTCCAGAAAGCTGACATAGAAGCAACATACCTCTACATAATAAAAGCCATACATGATAAACTCATAGCAAACATTATCCTTTGTGGTGAAACATTGAAAGCATTTCCCCTAAAGTCAGGAACAAGACAAGGGTGCCCACTCTCACCACTACTATTCAACATAGTTTTGGAAGTTTTAGCCACAACAATCAGAAAAGAAAAAGAAATAAAAGGAATCCAGCTTGGAAAAGAAGTAAAACTCTCATTGTTTTCATATGATATGATCTTCTACATAGAATACCTTAAAGACACCACCAGAAAATTACTAGATCTAATCAATGAATATAGCAAAGTTTCAGGATATAAAATTAACACAGAGAAATCCCTTTCATTCCTGTACACTAATAATGAGAAAACAGAAAGAAAAATTAAGGAAACAATTCCATTCACCATTGCAATGAAAAGAATAAAATACTTAGGAATAGATATATCTAAAGAAACAAAAGACCTATATATAGAAAACTATAAAACCGTGATGAAAGAAATCAAACATGACACAAATAGATGAAGAAATATACCATGTTCATGGATCAGAAGAATCAATATAGTGAAAATGAGTATACTACCCAAAGCAATCTATAGATTCAATGCAATCACTATCAAGCTACCAATGGCATTTTTCAGAGAACTAGAACAAATAATTTCACAATTTGTATGGAAATACAAAAAAAAAAAAAGAAAAAAAACTTGAATAGCCAAAGCAATCTTGAAAAATAAGAATGGAACTGGAGGAATCATCCTGCCTGACTTCAGATTATACTACAAAACTACAGTAATCAAGACAATATGGTCCTGGCACAAAGACAGAAATATAGATCAATGGAACAAAATAGAAAGCCCAGAGATAAATCCATGTACCTATGGACACCTTATTTTTGACAAAGTAGGCAAGAATATACAGTGGAGAAAAGACAGTCTCTTTCACAAGTGGGGCTGGGAATACTGGTCAACCACTTGTAAAAGAATGAAACTAGAATACTTTCTAACACCATCCACAAAAATAAACTCAAAATGAGTTAAGAATCTAAATGTAAGACCAGAAACTACAAAACTCCTAGAGGAAAACATAGGCCAAAGTCTCTCTGACATTAATCACAGCAGGATTCTCTCTGACCCACCTCCCAGTGAAGTGGCTCAGTCATGTCTGACTCTTTGCAACCCCATGAACACCAGGCTCCTCCGTCCATGGGATTTCCTAGGCAAGAATACTGGAGTGGGTTCCCATTTCCTTCTCCAGGGAGCTTCCCGACCCAGGGATCGAACCCAGGTCTCCCACATTGTAGACAGATGTTTTATTGTCTGAGCCACCAGTGAACCCACCTCCCAGAGTAATGGAAATAGAAGCAAAAATAAACAAATGAGACCTAATTAAACTTAAAAGCTTTTGCACAACGAAGGAAACTATAAGCAAGGTGAAAAGACAGTCTTCCGAATGGGAGAAAATAACAGCAAATGAAGCAATTGACAAAGAATTAATCTCAAAAATATATAAGCTGCTCATGCAGCTCGATTTTAGACAAATAAATGACCCAGTCAAAAAATGAGCCAATGAACTAAACAGACATTTCTCCAAAGAAGACATACAGATGGCTAACAAACACATGAAAAGATGCTCAACATCACTCATTATCAGAGAAATGCAAATTAAAACCACAGTGTGATGCCATCTCATGCTAGTCGTAATGGCTCCTGTCAAAATGTCTGCAAACAATAAATGCTGGAGAGGGTGTGGAGAAAAGGGCACTCTTTTCCACTGTTGGTTCTAATGCAAGTTCATGCAGTGACTATGGAGAGCATTGTGGAGATTCCTTAAAAACCTGGAAATAGAACTGGCACATGATCCAGCAATGCCACTGCTGGGCATACACACTGAGGAAACCAGAATTGAAAGAGACACATGTACCCCAATGTTCATCGCAGCACTGTTTACAATAGCTAGGATATGGAAGCAACCTAGATGTCCATCAGCAGATGAATAGATAAGAAAGCTGTCATGCATATACACAATGGAATATTATTCAGCTATTAAAAAGAATCTGTTTGAATCAGTTCTAATGAGCTGGATGAAACTGGAGCCTATTATACAGAGTGAAGTTAGTCAGAAAGAAAAACACCAATAAAGTATTTTTACACATATATATGGTATTTAGAAAGATGGTAACAATGATCCTATATGTGAGACAGCAAAAGAGATACACATATAAAGAACAGACTTTTGGACTCTGTGGGAGAAGGCGAGGGTGGGATGACTTGAGAGAATAACATTGAAACATGCATATTACCATATGTGAAATAGATCACCAGCCCACGTTCAATGCATGAAACAGATACACTGGGACAACCCTGAGTGATGGGATGGGCAGGGAGGTGGGAGGGTGGTTCAGGATGGGGAATTCATGTACACCCATGGCTGATTCATGTCAATGTATGGGAAAAGCCACTGCAATATTGTAAAGTAATTAGCTTCCAATTTAAAAAAAAATAATTAATTAAAAAAAGAAATAACAATGTGCTCAATCAGTTATATTTTTTAAGAAATTAACTCATACCAAAGGAGATCAGATTTGTTGTTACCAGTGATAAGGTGTATAAGAAGGAGGAATTGGATTAAGGTAATCAAATGTAAGATAATTAGTAGGGATATAATGCACAATAGAAAAATATAATTAGCACTGCTGTATGTTATATATGAAAGCTAAGAGAAAAAATCCTGTGTTCTCTTATATATGAAAGTTAAGAGAGAAAATTCTAAGAGCTATCTTCATAAGGAAATATTTTTCTTCAATTTTTTGCCTATTTGAAATGATAGATGTTCATTAATTTTATTATATTAATTGTTCCACAATGCACATAAGTCAAATCATTATGCAGCATATGTTGTACTTCTACATGCTCTATGTTAATCATATCTCAATAAAACTAGAAGAATAAATGATCCAATGGAATTTGCCTTGCTAGTTTTGAGAATTGCTTGAGACTCATCATCTTTTTCTTCTTTCCAATTTTTCTCTTTTTGAATGAAAAATTTAATCCCATATCTATCCACCATTGTACTTTGGAAGCAAATAACTTGTCTTATTTCACAAATTCATAGTTGAAGAGAAATTTTAAGTCAAAATGAAACATGGCTCTGCTCTCACCTATATATGGTGTAGATGAGACTTTAATGAGACTTTGAGCCTTAGATTTTAGATATGTTGCTAGAAAAGGTTAAAAACTTCTGGGCTCTTGGAATAAAATTCATGTCTTTTGCATGTGAAGACATGAGATTTAGGAGACTAAGAATGAAGTATAATGGACTGAATATTTGTTTTCCTGCAAAATTCATAAGTTGAAGCCCTATCCCCTAAGTGATGGTATGGAGATGGAATCTTTCATAGATAATTAGGGTGAAATGAGATCATGGATGTGGGACTCTCATGATGGGATTAGTGCCCTTATGAGAAAAGACACTAGAGAAGTTGCTCTCTTTCTCCTTATCTCTACCATGTGATGAAGAGCAAAGAGAATAAACCAGCTATGTACTAGTCAAGAAGACAGCTCTCACCAGGAACTGAATTGCCTGGCACCTTCATCTGAACTTCACAGCCTCCAAAACTGTGAAAAAATAAATCTTAGTCATTTAAATTGCCTATACTGTATTTTATCATTACAGTCTGAGCTGACCAGTCTGAGCTACTCTCTTTATTACTCCCTTACACTACATACCTCTAGACATATGAGTTGGTATTCCTTTCTCCAACATATGATGTTCCTTTATTCATGTTTCTTCTGTTCCTAGCTAACAAACATGTTCACTGAAAAGCATGACATAGATTAAAATGGAAGGATAGGGCAATCCATTGATCCTTTTCCTTTCAGTCCTTTTTTATGCATGAGGAAGCCCAAAGTACAGATTTATGGTAGAATGTATGTCTATCAAAGCGTCAAATCAAAGCATTTGAGTTAGTTTTGTGCAGCATTTCTCCTGCTCTGCTAAGAACAAAATACATATGTATGTACAAGATATAAAATAAGAACTGAGTAATATATAGGATCCCACATACTATTTATAGTTGCATTTAAATTGTCTTGCACAATACAAAAATGAATGGTAAAATGTATGCTAATAATTTAAATATGAATTTGCTTTACTTATAAAAACAAATAGTAGATTAAAAGAAACACCTTAATAAGTCCACAGACTAAAACTTTATATTTTAGTAAATTTAATGGTATATTTCCCCTCATATTCGAACAAGGAGTCCTCAGTTTTTATCTTTTACTGAGCCTTGAAAATTATGCAGCAGTATAAAATACCATTTGTTTTGAGGTTACATGACTAAAACTACTATTTGGTTGATCTGATCCTTATATACACAGGCAATTCAAAAAATTATTTCTCTCAAAAAGAAAGATAAATTTTCTGCCAGGACATTTTCATACTTCCTCCAGTAGAGATGTAATCTTTCAGCCTAGGACTAATTTTTTTCCCTGTCACTTCAACTCACGCCTGCCTCTTTTAATTTAGCTTGTGGCAATCATTTATGTTGACACTGTAATAAGGTTAATAGTAAGCTTTATAGTCAGTTGAATCTGGATTTGAATCTTGTCTCCACTCCTCATTTTCTGGGTCATCTTGAGCGAGTTACTTATGTTCTTTAAATGTTTGTTAGGCCCCATCCTTGGAGATTCTGATTTATTAATCAAAGATATGGTGTGGAGGAATAGGAATCTGAATTTTAAGTAATTGTTCATGTGACTCTGATATAACTAATCTGCACACTGTTATTTGGGAAGCCCAGGACTGGATAAATTTTATAAAATATGAAGGCTCCTCAGATCTTTGCTGCACATGTGCCTTAGAATGATGTCCTTATTATCCTCTTGATAGGATACAAATGCTTCATAATAACACAATCCTCAATAGAAAGGTATGCAGGAGAATCAGGTCTTTCTTATTATAGGATTATGGAATTTCCTCAAGATAGCATGAAACACTACATAGTTCTGGTGCCTAGTGCTATAAAAACAGATAAACGTGTGACCTAAGGAAAGCATTTTTCCAAAAATAATTACCAATATATTGGGTCACGTCCTTCTAGGATATGGACATGATGAAACAGGCATAAAACACAAAAGGAAAATTTACAGGTGTATGTGTATAGACAATTGGTGATTAACAACACATAATTTGGATCCATCAGTTATCCTTTAAAAAAAATAAAGAGGAGAATAGAGTTGCTGGGGTAGGAGGATATGGAGCTCACCTCCATCCACAAACACAAAAAAATATACATCTAAGTGTGAAACACTTCTCACAGAAAACCCACTTTTGAAAAAGGCCTCAGGATGGCACTAGAACACCTGGGAGTGATCAGTGAAAAAGAAAACGTTCACATAGGCAGGGCTTCACCCTGCGGAGCCACTTTTTCTACTAGAAAGTCTGCTGGGGAGTCTGCTGGGATGAAGAGATGGCTACAGGAAGGCTGAACTCTGCTCAAGAGGAGTTATGTCTGTGGCAGATTGCTAGCAATCAGGGTGGAGAGAGACCAGTGATGGCAGGTACTGCCTCACCACACTTCCCAGTCCCAAGCACACAATGGATGGGGCTGTTAGAATATTAAGTGGCTAGGTGCTGAATCTCCAATGTACAGATTCTGGGCAAAAAACTCAGTATAGCTACACTGACGACCTGTTTTGCCTGGGGTGTGGTTTGGGCTTAATCTCAAAACCCATTTTCAGCATAAACAAAAGGTCCAGCTGTGCTGGGCATTGTTGGAGCATACACCAGGGTGGGACCACAAAAGTCCATGCTGTAGGTGGATGGCCCCTAGGGAGACCAGTGGGATCCCTCTGGCTCTGCCCAGCCCATACTGCAACTTGGAGCTGGATATGGGATAGAAAGGTTCTGGGAGAGATCTGCCACAGAGACATCCCAGGAACCAGGTGGCAGCACCACCATGTCAATTCCTGCAGCTACAGCACAATTGTCCCTAGCAAAACCCACTCTACTCCACAGCCTACCACTAAGTCTTAGAAAAACATAACAGAGAAAAGAATATGACAGTGGGGGGCACCTGGGTAGAACTTCAGATTTCTGAGTAAGCCATGCATAGGTTCATTGTGACCACACAGGCTACAATTGCTTCAGCAGTTTTTTCCTTTGGTACAGAGCATGCACTGAAGGGCAATGGTACCTTATCAAACCAGACTGTCAGGTTTTTTATTCCAACAGCTGGGGAACAGATTCTGCCCCTGACAGGGTTGTGACAGCCGTGAAGCAAAGAGGGTACCCTGCTCAACATTCATTTTGGGTTCTGGATAACACAATACCAGTCACATATTCCATCAAGAAGATGGTGGTCAGCACATTCTGAAGAAAGACAAGGCTGGTAACCATTAAAAAAAAAAAAAAAAAACCTCATAAAACAAGCCCCAAAATATTGGATTCACACTGTCTACACAGGGATGCTCCCCCACACACAAAAATCTCAAGACCACAGTAGAAAACTATTTCCCCTAAATTAATAAATATAGACAAAATTAAGTAAATTTTTTAAAAATTAAGTAAGTTAAAAAGCAAAGGAACTACACCCAGTTTAGAGAAAAAGAGAAATGATCTGAAAAAAAAAAAAAATTAAAAATAGCTCATAAGTCTACTAGACCCAAAGTTCAACAGAGATAATAAAAATGTTAAAGACATTAAGAAAGATTATTGTTTACATGATTGAAGATTACTGTAAGGAGGAACTATTACAAAAATAGAAAATAAAAAGATGAAACAAATAAAATTAGACAACTCAATTGCAGAGGTTAAAAAAAAAATCTAGAAGCAACATTAGCAGACTAAATAATGTAAGAGAACAAAAAAGTGACCTGAAAGATATAATAATGAAAAACACCCAATTAGAACAGTAAACAGAAAGACAATTTAAAAAATAAAGAATGCAGTATATATTAACTATGGGATAATATGAAGCATGCTAACCTTTTCATAAAATGGGTTCCAGAAGAGATAAGGAAATCAGAAATGTATCTGAAGAAATTGTGACTGATAATTTCACTCCCAAACCAAAGAAGGATACCAGATACAAGATACCAGATATCCAAGAACAGGAAGCACAGGGGGGTCTCAAACAAGATAAACCAAACATATCAACATCAAGATGTATCTTAATTAAAATGGCAAAATTTAAACATACAGAGAGGCTTCTAAGGGCTGCAAGACAAAAACAAAGAATTGGTTACAAGAATACCTCCATAAGGCTAATATCTGACTTCTTTGCACAAACTTTTCAGGCCAGAAGTGAGTGGCATTATACATTGAAACTCTGGAAAGGGAACACACTGAAATGTAAGATACTCTGCCCAGTAGGATCATCATTTAGAACAAAAGGAGAGAGAAAGAATTTTTCAGACAAGCAAAAGCTAAAAGAATACCAAACCTACCCAAAAAGAAATAGTGAAAAGTATTCTCTAAGTAGAAAGAAGGAAGAATGTACAGGAAAAAGAAAGTCACAATAGAAAGGCAAACGTATAAAAGAACTGAAGATCATTTAAATAAGCCAGTAAATAGATTAAAAACAATATATATATATATATATATATATATATATATATATTTTTTTTTTTTTTTTTTTTGCAAAAGGCCTAAACTATTCAAGATAGTGAAGTAGAAGTACATGCACTAATCTTCTGTGAGAACTCCAAAATTACAACACACTGCTGAACAACCATCTACAGTAGAATGTTGGATCCCACCAAAAAAAGATATCCCACATGCAAGGGCAAAGAAGAAGCCCCAACAAGATGGTAGAAGGGGCAAAATTGTGTTTAGATTACAGCTCATAACTACCAGAGACACTTGGAAGTCTCAAACAAAAGTTTGTGTGCACCAGGACCCAGAGGCCCCACAGAGACTGAAACAGACTTGCCTTTGAGTGTTTGAGTGTCTCCTGTGGGGGAATGGGTCAGCAGTGGCCTGCTGCGGGGACAGGGGTTCTGACTGCAGCAAACATGGATCATGCAACATGTAGCATAAGCCCTCTTGGAGGAGGTCTCTATTAGCCCCACCATAGAGCCACCGAGCAGATGAGAAGCCCCAGGGAATTTGACTTCGTAGGCCAATGGGACTTGATTACAAAACTTCCACAGGACTAGAGAAACAGACTCTTGGAGTGTGCAAACAAAATGTTATGCACCCCAGGAGCCAGTAAAAAGGATCAGTGTCCCCAAAAGAGACTGAGTCTGAGTTGCCTGTAAGTGTCCAGGAATATTAGTTGGAGGTGTAGGCTGACAGGTTGACCTCAGGCTAGACAACAGGGAGGGAACACAACTCCACCCATTAACACAAAGTTGAGTTAAAGATTTAATGAGCATGGTCCTTCCCATCAGAACAAGACCCAGTTTCCCCCTCAGTCAATCTATCCCATAAGGAAGCTTCCGTAAACCTCTTATCCTGCTCCATCAGAGGGCAGACAGAATGAAAATCACAATCACAGAAAACTAATCAAACTGATAACATGGACCACAGCCTTGTCTAACTCAATGAAACTATGAGCCATGCCATGTAGGGCCATCCAAGACAGAGAGGTCACAGTGGAGAGTTCTGACAAAATGTGGTCCACTAAAGGGGGAATGGCAAACCATATCAGTATTCTTGCCTTGAGAACCCCATGAGCAGTATGAAAAAGCAAAAAGTTATGAAAGATGAACTCCCCAGGTAGGTAGCTGCCTAATATACTACTGAAGAAGAGTGGAGGAATAACTCCAGAAAGAATGAAGAGATGAAGCCAAAGCCAAAACAATGCCCACGTATAGATGTGACTGGTGATGGAAGTAAAGTCTGACACTGTAAAGAACAATATTGCATAGTAACTGGGAATGTTAGGTCCAAAAATAAAGGTAAATTGGAAGTCACCAAACAGGATTTGGCAAGAGTGAACATCGACATTTCCGGCATCAGTAAACTAATATGGACTGGAATGGGTGCATTTAATTCAGATGGCCATTATATCAAATACTGTGGGCAAAAATCCCTTAGAACAAATGGAGTAGCCCTCAGAATTAACAAGAGTCCAAAATGCAGTACTTCGTTATAATCTCAAAAATGATGGAATGATCTCTGTTCATTTCCAAGACAAGCCATTCAATATCACAGTAATCTAAGCCTATGCTCCAACCACTAATGCTGGAGAAGCTGAAGTTGAATGTTTCAATGAGTACTAACACCAAAAAAAAAAAAAAAAAAAGATGAACTTTTCATCATGGGTGATGGTAATGAAAAAGTAGGAAGTCAAGAGACACCTGGAGTACCAGGCAATTTGTCCATGGAGTACAAAATGAAGCAGAGCAAAGATTAACAGTTTTGCCAAGAAAACGCACTGGTCATAGCAAACACCGTCTTCCAACAACACAAGAGATGACTCTACAGATGGACATCACCAGATAGTCAACACCGAAATCAGATTGATTATATTCTTTGCAGTCAAAGATGGAGAAGCTCTATGTAGTCCACAAAAACAAGATCAGGAGTTGCCTGTAGCTCAGATCACGAATTCCTTATTGCCAAATTCAGACTTAAACTGAAGAAAGTAGGGAAAACCACTAGACCATTCAGTTTGGTTCAGTTCGGTTCAGTCCCTCAGTTGTGTCCAACTCTTTGCAACCCCATGAATTGCAGCACGCCAGGCCTCCCTGTCCATCACCAACTCCCAGATTCACTCAGACTCACATCCAACGAGTTGGTGATGCCAGCCAGCCATCTCATCCTCTGGCGTCCCCTTCTCCTTCTGCCCCCAATCCCTCCCAGCATCAGAGTCTTTTCCAATGAGTCAACTCTTCTCATGAGGTGGCCAAAGTATTGGAGTTTTAGCTTTAGCATCAGTCCTTCCAATGAACACCCAGGACAGACTTCCTTTAGAATGGACTTGTTGGATCTCCTTGTAGTCCAAGGGACTTTCAAGAGTCTTCTCCAACAGGTATGACCTAAATCAAATCTCTTATGATTATACAGAGGAAGTGCCAAATAGTTTCAAGGCATTAGATCTGATACAAAGAGTTACTGAAGAAAAATGGATGTAGGTTCATGACATTGTACAGGAGGCAGTGATCAACACCATCCCCTAGAAAAAGAAATGCGAAAAGGTAATATGGTTGTCTGAGGAGGCCCTACAAATAGCTGAGCAAAGAAGAGAAGCTAAAAGCAAAGGAGAAAAGGAAAGCTATATCATCTGAAGGCAGAGTTACAAGGAATAGTAAAGAGAGATAAGGAAACCTTTCTAAGTGATCAATGCAAAGAATTAGAGGAAAGCAATAGAATGGGAATGACTAGAGATCTCTTCAATAAAATTAGAGATACCAAGGAAACATTTCATGCAAAGATGGGCATAATAAAAGAAATGATATTGACCTAATAGAAGCAGAAAATATTAAGAAAAGGTGACAAGAATACACAGAAGAAATATACAAAAAAGATCTTAATGACCCAGATAACCATGGTGGTGTGATCACTCACCTAGAGCCAGACATGTTGCATTGTGAAGTCAAGGGGGGCTTAGGAAGCATCACTATGAACAAAGATAATGGAGGTGATGGAATTCCAATTGAGCTATTCAAGTACTAAAAGATGCTGCTGCTTTAGTGTTTCACTCAATATGTGAGCAAATTTGGAAAACTAGGTAGTGGCCAAAGGACTGGAAAAGGTCAGTTTTCATTCCAATCCCAAAGAATAGCAATGCCAAACAATGTTCAAATTATCTCACAATTGCACTCATCTCAAATGGTAGCAAATAAATGCTCAAAATTCTCCAAGCTAGGCTTCAGAATTTAGTTCAGAATGGGGAACTTCCAGATGTTCAAGCTAGATTTAGAAAAGGTACAGGTACCAGAGATCAAATTAGCAACATGCATTGGATCCTCAAAAAGCATAGAGATCTCTAGAAAAACATCTACTTCTGCTGGATTGACTATAGTAAAGCCTACTGTGTGGATGACAACAAACTGGAAAATTTATCAAGAGACTGGAAAACCATACCACCTTACCTGCCTCCAGGGAAATCTGTATGCAGGTCAAGAAGCAACAGTTAAAACCAGACATGGAACAACAGACTAGTTCCAAATCAGGAAAGGATTATGACAAGGTTATGTATTGTCACCATGCTTATTTAACTGCAGCATACATCATGGGAAATGCTGGGCTGGGTGAAGCACAAACTAGAATCAAGATTGCTGGGAGAAATATCAATAACCTCAGATAGGCAGAAGACACCACCCTTATGGTAGGCAGCAAAGAACTAAAGATCCTCTTGATGAAAGTGAAAGAGGAGAGTGAAAAATCTGGCTTACAACTCAACATTCAAAAAACTAAGATTGTGACATCTGGTCCCATCACTTCATGACAAATTGATGGGGAGACAATGGAAGCAGTGGCAGACTTTCTTTTCTTGGGCTCCAAAATCACTGCAGATGGTGACTGCAGCCATGAAATTAAAAGATGCTTGCTCCTTGGAAGAAAAGCTATAACCAACCTAGACAGCATATTAAAAAGCAGAGACATTACTTTGCCAACAAAAGTCCTTGTTGTCAAAGGTATGGCTTTTCCAATAGTCATGTAAGGATGTGAGAGTTGGACCATAAAGAAGGCTGAGCACCCAAGACTTCATGCTTTTGAACTGTCATGTTGTAGAAGACTCTTGAGATTCCCTTGGACTGCAAGGAAATTCAACTCTTCAATCCTAAAGGAAATCAGTCCTGAATATTCATTGGAAGAACTGATGCTGAAGCTGAAGTTCCAATACTTTGGCCACCTGATACAAAGAACTGATTCACTGGAAAAGACCTGATGCTGAAAAAGATTGAAGGCATGAGGAGAAGGGGATGAAAGAGAATGAGATGGTTGGATGGCATTACCGACTCGATGTACATGAGTTTGAGCAATCTCCGGGAGTTGGTGCTGGACTGGGAAGCCTGGCATGCTACAGTCTATGAGACGGCAAAGAGTCAGATATGACCGAGCGACTGAACTGAACTGAATTATAAGTACTGTGCCTAGCTGTGCTTAGTCAGTTAATTGTGTCTGACTCTTTGGGACCCCATGAACAGTAGCCTGCCAGTCTCCTTAGTCCATGGGGATTCTCCAGGCAAGAGTATTGGAGTGGGTTGCCATGCCCTCCTCCAGGGAATCTTCCCAACCCAGTCATTGAACTCAGGTATCCTACCTATAAGTGGATCCTTTACCATCTGAGCCACTAGGGACGCCCACAATCATCAAGAAAAGAATAAATCTGAAGATATAAAATAAGACATCAAAAATCAAAAAATGTGGGAGAGGGAAGTAAAATTGTGTAGATATTTTAGAATGTGTTTGAAGTAGTATGACTATCAGTTTGAAGCAAGCAGATTTAGCTATGGGTTGATTAACATACTTGAAAATCAAGTTAACCACAAAACAAAAAGATACAAAATATTCACAGAAAAACAAACATAAAGAAACTCAAATGTTAAAAAAAAAAAGGGAAAGTAAAACGAAGAAGGGAACAAAGAACTACAAAATCAATTGGCAAACAAAGTTTAAAATATCAATAAATACATGCTTACCAATTATTTTTAAAGCTAATGGATTAAATGCTGGGTCAAAAGACATAGAGTGGCAAATTGGAGAAGAAAGTGGGGATAACAATACTCATATAAATACAATAGGATTTAAAATAAAGTCCATAAAGAAAGACAAGAACACTACACAGTGATAAAGGTATCAATACAAGAAGAGAATGTTTTGTTTGTTAATAAACATGCACCCACTATAAAAGTACCTACATACATAAGACAAATACGAATAGAGTAAAAGGAAAAATTGATAATAATAAAACTGTAGAATTGTATAATTTAACACACCACTGGACAGATGTTCCAGACATAAAAATCAATTGGGTAATAAAGGTCCCAATGACACAATAGACCAGTTAGAATTAATTGATATCTTCAGGACACTATATACTAAAAAATGTAAATCAACACCCCAGAACAAACATTATTTTCAGGCACACATGAAGTATTCTCTAGGATAGACCACAGGCTGGGTCACAAAAATGTGTCAATAGATGTGTGTGTGTATGTGTATGTGTGTGTGTGTGTGTGTGTGTGTACTCACACACTCAGTCATGTCTAACACTTAGTTACCCCATAGACTATAGTCTGCCAGGCTCCTCTGTCCACACAATTCTCCAGGCAAGAATACTGGAGCAGCTTGTCATTTCCTACTTCAAGGAATCTTCCCAACCCAAGGATTGAACATGTGTCTCTTGAGTCTTTTGCATTGTCAGGTGATTTCTCTAGCCCCAGTGCCACCTCTGAGAAGCCCATTCAACAAATTTAAGAGAACAGAAAGATTTCAAGCATCTTCTCTGACCAAAATGGTAAGAAACTAGAAACCAATCAGAAAAAGAAAAGCAAGGGGGAAAATGAACATATGGAGACTGAACATACTAATACAAAATCAAATAGCTCAACAATGAAATCACATAAGAAATTAGAAAAACAGCTGGAAAAACAGCAATGAAAACACAACCTTGCAAAATCAATGGGATACAGCATTGTATCCCATTGTACCCGCAAAAGCATTTCTAAAAGGTAAGTCCATAGTCATACAGGCTTACTCAAGAAACAAGGGAAACCTCAAAACAAAAACAAAAACCTATCACATCAAAAAACTTAGAACAAGAAGAATAAACAAAACCTAAAGTCAAAAGAAGAAGGAAATAATGTAGATTAAAGAGGAAATAAATAAAGGGGTTAAAAATGGAAAAGATCAATAAAAACAAGAGGTGATTTTTTAAAAAGATAAAATCTACAAACCTCCAGCCAGGTTCATCAAGAAGAGAGAGAAGAAGAATCATTAAACCAAATAAGAATGAGAGGAGAGAGAAAAAAAAAAAAATGATACCATGGAAATATAAAAATTCATAAGTAAATACTGTGAACTGTTATATGCCAATAAATTGGAGAACTTGAAAGAAATCTGCACATTTCTAGAAACATATAACCTACCAAATTTGAGCCAAGACAAAACAGATGATTTGAAGAAAATCATCACTAAAAGCAAAATAAAAATTGTAAACAAAAGTCTAGGACTGGATGGCTTTGTTGGGGAATTCTACCAAATATGCAAAGAACTTACACATATCTTTCTCAATCTATTCTGAAATACTGAAGAGGAGGGAACACTCCCAAAATAATTATACATAGCCACCATTATCCGGATATGAAAATAGGGCAAATACACTGCATCAAATTATAAGTTAATGTTTTTGATGAAGATAAATGCAAAAATTCTCAACAAAGTATTAGAAAACAGAATCTGTCAGTACATTAAAAGGATCGTATATCATGATCAAGATGGATTTATTCTGGTGTCAAATTATGGTCTAACACATGCAAGTCAATCAATGTGATACAACACATTAATGAAAGTAAAGACAAAAACCATATGATCATCTCAAAAGACATAGAAAAAACATTTGACAAAATTCAACATCCACTCATAATGAAAAGTCTCACTAAGGAGAACACAGAGGAAAAATAATTGAACTTAAAGTGCCTTTGGCTTCCAGTTCAAGAATGGCAAAGTAGAAGGATGTGCACCCATCTTCTGCAAGAGTACCAAAATTGCAACTAGCTGTTGAACAACCATCGACAGTAGAACCACTGTCCTACTGTCTTAAGACAGTTGGAACCCACCATAAAAGATACCCCATGTCCAAATACAAAGAAGAAGCTGCAGCAAGATGGTAGGAGGGGCATGATCATGATAAAAAGGAATACCATACCTGCTGGGTAGGTGATCCACAGACTGGAGAAGAATAATACCAAAGAAGTTCTTGCACTATTGTGAAGGTTCTCAAGCCCATGCCAGGCTTCCCAGCCTTGGGATCTGACAAAGGGACTTGGGATTGCCAGGGAATCTGGCCTTAAGCAACAGTGGGATTTGATTATAGGACTTCCAGAGGACTGATGAAAACAGAGACTCCAGTCTTGCAAAGCACAAGCAAACTTTTGTGCACACCAAGACCCAGAAGAAGAAAGGAGCAGTGACCCCACAGTTGATTAAACCAAAACCATCTGCTAGTTTCAGAGGGCCTCCTGTGGAGGAATGGATCAACAGGGGCTCACAACAGGGACAGGGGCACTGGAGGGGACAGGTCCCCCTATTAACCCTACCATAGATTTTCTAAACCTCAGGGCTGGGTCGCCTCAACCCCAAAAAAAAACTACCAGGGAGGGAGTTCAAACCTACTCATCACCAGATAATTAGATTAAAGCTTTACTGAGCAAGGCCCTGCCAACCAGAGCAAGATCCAGTTTTTCCCAACACCAATCCCTCACATCAAGAAGCTTACACAAGTCTCTTAGTCTCATCCATCAGAGGGAAGACAGAAGAATTAAGAAGAAGCATAGTCTCACAGCAGCTAAAATAAAAACCGTAATACAGAAAGTTAATCACAATGAAAAATCAGAAACTTATGTCCCAGATGAAGAGACATATAAAATCCCAGAAAAACAGTTAAACGAAGTGGAGATACGCAACTTTCAAGAAGAATAATTCAGAATAATGATAGTGAAGATGATCCAAGATCTCAGGAAATTGATGAAGATGATGTGAGAAATGTTTACCAAAGACCTAGAAGAACTAAAGAATAAAAAACAGAGATCAATAATACACTTGAAGGAATCAATAGCTGAATAATTGAGGCAAAAGAACAGATAAATGATCTGGAGGACAGAATGGTGGAAATCACTGCCACAGAACAGAATACAGAAAAAAAGAATGAAAAGAAATGAAGACTGTCTAAGAGACCTCTGGGACAACATTAAACACACCAACATTCACATTATAAGAGTCCCAGAAGGACAAGGGGGAGAGAAAAGACCTGAGAAAATATTTGAAGAGATAATAGCTGAAACATCCCCAATATGAGAAAGGAAATAGTCAACCAAGTCCAGGAAGCACAGAGAGTTATGGAGGGAAAAACCCAAGGAGGCACACACCAAGACACATAGTAATCAAACTGACAAAAATTAAAGACAGAGATGGATTATTAAAAGCAATCAGGGAAAAATGACAGATAACATACAAGGGAACTCCCATCAGGCTATCAGCTGATTTCTCAACAGAAACTCTACATGCCAGATGAGAATGGCATGATATATTTGAAGTGATGAAAGGGAAGAACCTACAACTAAGATTACCCTACCCAGCAAGACTCTCCTTCAGATATGATGGAGAAATAAAAAGCATTTCAGAGAAGCAAAAGTTAAGAGAATTTAGCACCACTAAACCAGCTTTACAACAAATGCTAAAGGAACTTCTCTAGGCAGGATACAAGAGAAGGAAATGAGCTACAGAAAATAAACCCAAAACAATTAAGAAAATAGTAATAGGATCATACATATCAATAATTACCTTAAATGTAAATGGATTAAATTCACCAGCAAAATGACATAGATTGACTGGGTGGAAGGAAACATGTACATGAATGCACTTCCACTTACCACATTACACTGCTTGGTCCGCCCTCAAATTGTATGTAATTATTTTATATCGATAAATTAATCATGTCCCCATTATGGCTTGCAATTGTAATTATCTTTTATTTTTTGTCTGGCCCTTGATTGTGAAAACTGATAAACATCTTTTAATGTTGTGATTATGCAACTATTACTCATATAATACCATTGTATCATGATTGGTCAACAGAAAAATAATAGAGCTCTATATCATCAAAACTAGGGTCTAATAGAAAAACCTGTAATCACTTTTAAAAATCAGATACATATCAGACTTATCTTGAAAATTTTTGAAAAATGCAAATGCTCAGATATTGCTTTTTTTTCCCTCCAGAGCTCCAGATATACTTCTAATGAGCAGTCATGTTTAAAAACAACTGGACTAGATGATGATCTTTTACTTATATCTAGTTTGTTTCACTTTTTGCATCTCATATTCAGTGCTCCTATTTCATTTAGCTTATATTCTCCAATATCTCCATTTCTTTTTTTAATCATCTGAGTGCTGAGCAACTTCCACAAAACAACTTCTTAAAGCTGGTGGAGGACACCAGGCACACAGAAAGGTAGCTCATTCTCTTCAAAAGAAGGTAGGACAAAATATAAAAGACAAAAAGAGAGACAAAAGAGTTAGGGATGGAGACCCATCCCAGGGAGGGAGTCATGAAGGAGGAGATGTTTCCAAACACCAGGAAACCGTTTCACCAGTGGGTCTGTGGGGAGTTTTGGAATCTCAGAGAGGCAAAATAAACAGGAGTAACACACACACACACACACACACACACACACACACACACACACACACACACAGAATTAGGTGCCTTAACCACACCTCCCAGCGGAGAAATAGCCCAGACACTCACATCTGCCACTGGTGAGAGGGGGAGGTATGGGTTACATGCTTAGGGTAAGGACTGGGCCTGAATGCCCATGCCCTGAGGACAATCTGAAGGAGCTAACATGAGATAGCAACCCGAACTGTGTGATAGACAGAGAGAGAGAGAGAGAAGGAAAAAAGAGAGAGAGAACTTTCCCGCCAAAAGCTCTAACCTAAGGCACAGCCAGGCCAGCTCACAGAACAAAGGATCAAGTAAATATCAAAGGAGAGCTAGGTGGCTGCGGACCAGCCCATTCTCTCTCTGGAGGCAGAGAGGGCAGGTGGATGACAGCCAGAGATGGAAGGCAAGAGGCAATTTCTGCACCAGAGATGGCATTCACCACCAAATGTGAGCAGCAGGCTCCCAGTTGCTAACCACATCTTCCTGAGATCCTGGATGACTGACATCTGCCAGGAGGGCTGCGGCCTGAGATCAGCCCCCCAGAGGAGACACAGGGCACACCTGAGACGGCGCTCTTGTGGTGCACCCAGGAGACTGAGAGGCTCGGACTGGGGAGGTGATAAGACACACCACACACCTGCAATAGTGTACTCACCAAGCACCTGGTCGCCTGAGCTTCTTGGACCTGGGAAGGGTACCAAAGGCAGGCTGAACCGAGTCTATGCTTTTGTGGAGTACTCGAGAAACTGAATCTGAGCAGCTTACACATGGGAAGTGAACACAACCCAGGCCCAGTTTGGACAGTTACCCTGCAGAGCAACCTGGAGCCTGAGTGTTGTAGACCCGGAAAGCACACACCTCTGTGAGCTGAGGCAAACCCAGTGTGGTCCATACACTGCGAGCACTCCCTACACATGCCAGTGATATTTGTTTGCAGGGTTCCTCCCTCCCCACAGCACAACTGAATAAGTGAGCCTAAATAAGTGACCCCCTTTGCTCCCTTGTCAGGGCAGAAATTAGACACTGAAGAGATTTGCAAACAGAGGAAGCCAAAATAAACAAAGAAGAGGGAGCGGCTCTGGAAGTAACAGGTGCAACATATTAAAACTCTGTTGTTAGCATTGACTAAGCATTGGAAGGGGCCTATAGACCTTAAGAAGAAGTATAAGCTGGAACAAGGAACTCTCTGAATCTGAACTGACCACACACCACCCTCAACAGCTCCAGAGAAATTCCTAGATATATTTTTACTATTATCATTTTTTTTTAATTTTTAAGTTCTTTATTACCCCTTTAATTTTCATTTTTATAACTTTGTTGACTCTTGCTTGGAGCCTGGTTTCAGTGTTGGTATGGAGGCTTTTGGATGAGCTCTTACTGATTAATGTTCCCTGGAGTCAGAAGTTCTCTGGTTTTCTCAAGTTTTGGATTTAAGCCTCCTGCCTCTGGCTTTCAGTCTTAGTCTTACAGTAGCCTCAAGACTTCTCCATCCATACAGCACAGATGATAAAACATCTAGGTTAATGGTGAAAAGATTCTCCATAGTGAGGGAGACCTAACCACAGTGAGGTCTTGCACTTTGCAAGAAAAGACCCTATATTTAAAGCAATTTTCACATATATATTTTTTTCATAATTTTTATAACTGATTTTGTTTTGTATTTTTAATATTGTATTTTTGAGAGTCTACTCTACTCTAAGTTTTTAACCTTTGCCTTTTTGTATTTGTTATCAATTTTTTACCTTTAAGAATAAAACCTTTAGTACCCACTTTTACTTAGGGGTGTGATTACTGGCTTGACTGCTCTCTCCCCTTTTGACTCTCCCTTTTTTCCGTCAGGTCACCTCTATCTCCTCCCTCCCTCTTCTCTTCTCTATTTAACTCTGTGAATCACTCTGAGTGTTCCAGGCTGTGGCAAACATTTAGGGAACTGGTTATTGACTACATTAGTCTTTCCCCTTTTGACTGCTCTTCTTCTCTTCCTGGTTACCTCTATCTCCCTCCTCCCTCTTCCCTTCTCCATGCAACTCTGTGAAGCTCTCTGCATGTCCCTCACTGTCTAGAATATTTTCACCATTAACCCAGATGTTTTACCATCTGTGCTGTATGGATGGAGAAGTCTTGAGGCTACTGTAAGACTAAGACTGAAAGCCAGAGGCAGGAGGCTTAAATCCAAAACTTCAGAAAACCAGAGAACTTCTGACTCCAGGGAACATTAATCAATAAGAGCTCATCCAAAAGCCTTCATACCAACACTGAAATCAGGCTCCAAGCAAGAGCCAACAAGTTCCAGAGCAAGACACACCACACTAATTCTCCAGCAACACAGGAACATAGCCCTGAGCATTAAAATACAGGCTGCCTAAAGTCACACCAAACCCAAAGACACCTCAAAACTCACTACTGGATGCTTCATTGCACTCCACAGAGAGGAGATCCAGCTCCACCCACCAGAACACTGATACAAGCTTCCCTATACAGTAAAACTTGACAAGCCACTAGTCCAACCCACCCACAGAGAGCAAGCTCCAAAATAAAGAGGAACCATGAACTGCCAGCATACAGAAAGATCACACCAAACAGAGCAATCTAAAAAAAAAAAAAAAAAAAAAAGCAGATAAATATTCAGCAGGTAAAGGAACATGATAAATGCCTACCAAAACAAACAAAAGAGGAGGAGCTAAGGAGTCTACCCCAAAAAGAATTCAGAATAGTGATAGCAAAGATGATCAAAAATCTTGAAAACAAAATGGAGTTAGAGATAAATAGAAGAGAGACAAAGATTAAGAAGATGCAAAAATGTTTAGCAAGGACATAGAAGAAATAAAGAAGAGTCAAACAATAGTGAATAATGCAATAATTGACATCAAAAGCACCCTAGAGGGAACCACCAGTAGAATAACTGATGCAGAAGACAGGATAAGTGAGATGGAAGACAGAATGGTAGAAATGAATGAACTAGAGAGGAACCAAGAAAAAGTAATTAAAAGAAGTGAGGACAACCTCAGAGATATCTGGGACAATGTTAAATGTCCCAACATTAGGATCATAGGAGTCTCAGAAGAAGAAGACAAAAAGAAAGGCCATGAGAAAATATTTGAGGAGATAATAGTTGAAAACTTTCCTAAAATGAGGAAGTCCAAGAAACCCAGAGGGCCCAAGAGGATAAACTCAAGGTGAAATACCCTAAGAAACATACTAATCAAATTAATGAAGATCAAACACAAAGAACAAATATTAAAAGCAGCAAGGGAAAAGCAACAAATAACAAAAAAGGGGATTCCCATAAGGATAACAGCTGTAGAAACTCTTCAGGCCAGAATGGAATGGCAGGACATACTTAAAGTGATAAAAGAGAAAAATATACAAACCAAATTATAATACCCAGCAAGGATCTCATTCAAATATGAAGGAGGAATCAAAAGCTTTACAGAAGAGAAAAAGCTGAGAGAATTCAGGACCATCAAACCAGCTCTTCAACAAATGCTACAGGATCATCTCTAGACGGGAAACACAGAACCAAAAGCAGCAAAGTAAATGGCAATGGGATACTACTTATCAATAATTACCCTAAATGGAAATGGATTGAATGTCCCAACCAAAAAACAAAGACTGCCTAAATGGATACAAAAACAAGACCCCTATTTATGCTGTCTACAAAACACCCACCTCAAAACAAGGGATACATACATACTGAAAGTGAAGGGCTAATAAAAGATATTTCACACAAATGGAGACTAAAAAAAAAGCAGGAGTAGCAATACTCATATCAGATAAAATAGACTTTTAAATAAGGTCATGAAAAGAGACAAAGAAGGACAGTACATAATGATCAAAGGATCAATATATGAAGAAGATATAACAATTATAAATATATATGCACCCAACATAGGAGCACCGCAATATGTAAAGCAAATGTTAACAAGTATGAAAAGGGAAATTAACAATAACACAATAATAGTGGGAGACTTTAATACTGCACTCACATCTATGGATATATCAATTAAACAGAAAATTAGCAAGAAAACACAAACTTTAAATTATACAATGGACCAGTTAGACCTTACTGAAATCTATAGGATATTTCACCCCAAAGCAATGAATCTCACCTTTTCTTCAAGTGTACATGGAACATTCTCAAGGATAGATCACACCCTGGGCCATAAATCTAGCCTTGGTAAATTCAAAAAATGTTGAAATCATTTCAAGCATCATTTCTGATCACAATGTGGTAAGATTAGATGTCAACTACAGGGGGAAAAAAACCTATTAAAAATACAGTCATACGGAGCCAAAAAAAATACCTTTCTGAATAACCAACAAATCACAGAAGAAATGAAAAAAGAAATCAAAATATGCATAGAAACGAATGAAAAAGAAAACATGACAACCTAAAACCTATGGGATTCAGTAAAAGCAGTGCTAAGGGGAAAGTTCACAACAATACAAGCTTACCTCAAGAAATAAGAGAAAAATCAAATAAATAACCTAACTTTACACCTAAAGCAGCTAGAAAAAGAAGAAATGAAGACCCCAGAGTTAGTAGAAGGAAAGAAATAAAAATTAGGGCAGAAATAAATGAAAAAGAAACAAAGGAGACTATAGCAAATATCAACAAAACTAAAAGCTGGTTCTTGGAGATGATAAATAAAATAGACAAATCATTAGCCAGATTCATCAAAAAGAAAAGGAAGAAGAATTAAGTCAACAAAATCAGAAATGAAAATGGAGAAATCATAACAGACAACACAGAAATACAAAGGATCATAAGAGAATACTCTCAACAACTATATGCCCATAAAATGGACAACTTGGAAGAAACGGACAAATTCTTAGAAAAGTATAACCTTCCAACACTGAACCAAGAAGAAATAGAAAATATGAACAGACACATCACAAGGACGGAAACCGAAACTGTAATCAGAAATCTTCCAATAAACACCCAGGACCAGATGGCTTGACAAGTGAATTCTACAAAAAATTTAGAGAAGGGATAACATCTATCCTACTCAAACTCTTCCAGAAAATTG
The DNA here is from genome assembly GCF_029378745.1 of Bos indicus. Taxonomy (NCBI): domain Eukaryota; kingdom Metazoa; phylum Chordata; class Mammalia; order Artiodactyla; family Bovidae; genus Bos; species Bos indicus. Next base: position 75,096,060 of record NC_091789.1, read on the forward strand.
CAGGGGAAGGTAACCTGCCAAACTCACTCTATAAGGCCACAATAATCCAAATATGGAAACCAGACAAAGATGCCACAAAAAAAGAAAACTGCAGGCCAATATCACTGATGAACATAGATGCAAAAATCCTTAACAAAATTCTAGCAAACAGAGTCCAACAACATATTAAAGAGATCATACATCATGACCAAGTGGGCTTTATCCCAGAGATGCAAGGATTATTCAATATTCACAAATCAATGTGATAAACCACATTAACAAATTGAAAGATTAAAACCATATTATTATCTCAATAGATGCAGAGAAAGCCTTTGACAAAATTCAACATACATTTATGATAAAAAAAAAAAAACCCTCTAGAAAGCAGGAATAGAAGGAACAGACCTCAATATAATAAAAGCCATATATGATAAACCCACAGCAAACTTTATCCTTAATGGTGAAACATTGAAAGTATTTCCCCTAAAGTCAGGAACAAGACAAGGGTGCCCACTCTCATCACTAATATTCAACACATTATAGAAGTTATAGCCACGGCAATCAGAGAAGAAAAAGAAAGAAAATGAATCCAGGTTGGAAAAGAAAAAGTAAAATTTTCACTGTTTGCAGATGACATGATCCTCTACATAGAAAACCCTAAAGACACCACCAGAAAATTACTAGGTTTAATCAGTGAATATAAAAAAGTTGCAGGATATAAAATTAATACACAGAAATCTCTTGCATTCCTATACACTAACAATGAGAAAACAAAAAGATAAATTAAGGAAACAATTCCATTCACCATTGCAGCAAAAAGAATAAAAAAACTTAGGAATAAATCTACCTAAAGAGACAAAAGACCTATATAAAGAAAACTATAAAACAGTGATGAGAAAAATCAAAGATGACACAAATAGATGGAGAAATATACCATGTTCATGGATAGGAAGAATCAATATAGTGAAAATGAGTATACTACCCAAAGCAATCTATAGATTCAATGCAGTCCCTGTCAAGCTACCAACGGTATTTTTCACAGAACTAGAACAAATAATTTCACAATTTGTATGGAAATACAAAAAAGCCTCAATAGCCAAAGCAATCTTGAGAAAGAATAATGGAGGTGGAGGAATCAACCTACCTGACTTCAGACTATACTAGAATGCTGGAGTCAAAACAGTATGTTTCTGGCACAAAGACAGAAATATAGATCAATGCAACAAAATAGTAAGCCCAGAGGTAAGTCCACACACCTATGGACATCTCATCTTTGACAAAGAGGCAAGAATATACAATGGAGAAAAGACAATCTCTTTAACAAGCAGTGCTGGGAAAACTGGTCAATGGCTTGTAAAAGAATGAAATTAGAACACTTTCTAACACCATACACAAAAACAAAATCAAAATTGATTAAGGATCTAAATGTAAGACCAGAAAGTACAAAACTCCTAGAGGAAAACATAGGCAAAAGACTCTCTGATATTAATCACAGCAGGATCCTCTATGATCCACCTCCCACCATGATGGAAATAAATGCAAAAATAAACAAGTGGGACCTAATTAAACTTAAAAGCTTTTGCACAACGAAGAAAAGTATAAGCAAGGTGAAAAGACAGCCTTCAGAATTGGTGAAAATAATAGCAAACGAAGCAACTGACAAAGAATTAATCTCAAAAATATACAAGCAGCTCCTGCAGCTCAATTCCAGATAAATAAACAACCCAATCAAAAAATGGGCCAAAAACTAAACAGACATTTCTCCAAAGAAGACATACATATGGCTAACAAATATACGAAAAGATGATCAACATCAGTCATTATCAGATAAATGCAAATTAAAACCACAATGAGATACCATCTCATGCCAGTCAGAATGGTTGATATCAAAATGTCTACAAACAATAAATGCTGGAGAGGGTGTGGAGAAAAGGGAACCCTCTTACACTGTTGGTGGGAGTGCAAACTAGTACAGCCACTATGGAAAACAGTGTGGAGATTCCTTAAAAAAAAAAAAAACTGGAAGTAGAACTGCCATACAACCCAGCAATCCTACTGCTGGGCATACACACTGAAGAAACCAGAATTCAAAGAGACTTGTGTACCCCAATGTTCATCAAAGCACTGTTTACAATAGACAGGACATGGAAGCACCCTATATGTCCATTGGCAGACAGATGGATAAGAAAGCTGTGGTATATATACAAAATGGATTATTACTCAGCTGTTAAAGGAATGCATTTGAATCAGTTCTAATTAGGTGGATGAATCTTGAGCCTATTATACAGTGTAAAGTAAGTCAGAAAGAAAAACACCAATAAAGTATATTAATGCACATATATGGAATTTAGAAAGATGGTAATGATGACCCTATATGCAAGACAGCAAAAGAGACACATAGGTAAAGAACAGTCTTTTGGACTCTGAGGGAGACGTCGGGGGTGGGATGATTTGAGAGAATAGCTTTGAAACATGTATATTACCATATATGAAATAGATCTCCAGTCCAGGTTTGATGCATGAGACAGGGCACTCAGAGCTAGTCCACTAGAATGACCCTGAGGGATGGAATGGGGAAAGTGTGAGGGGTTTCAGGATGGGGGACATATGTACACACCCATGGCTGATTCATGTCAATTTATGGCCATAACCACTACAATAATGTAAAGTAATTAACATCCAATTAAAATAAATACATTAATTTAAAATAAAGACCACTATATGAAACAAGGAAGAACAGTGCATAATGACCAAAGGATAAATCCAATAATAACATATATATATGCACCCAACATACCTCAATACATAAGGCAAATGCTAAAAACTATTGAAGGAGAAATCAATAGTAAACAATAATAGTGGGAGATTTTAATACCCAACTCACACTAATGGACAGATCACCATGACAGCAAATTAATAAGGAAACACAAGATTTAAATTATACATTGAATCAGTTGGACATAATGAATATCTAAAAGGCATTTCATTCAGAAGCAGTAAAGGTCACTTTTTTTCCAAGTGAACATGAAATATTCTCCAGAATAGATCACTTCTTGGGACACAAATCAAACCTTTGTAAATTTTAAAAATTTGAAATCATTTCAAGCATCTTTTCTTACCACAACAGTATAAGATTAAATATCAACTACAGAAAAAAAAAAAAAAAAAAAACACATGGAAGCTAAACAGGATACTTCTGGATAACTATGAGGTCACTGAAGGAATCATAGAGGAAATAACAAATTACTTAAAAACAAGTGGCAATGAAAAAAAGACACTTAAAATCTATAGGATGCAGTAAAAGCAGTGCTAAGAGGGAAGTTGAGAGCAATACAAATCTACCTCATGAATCAACAGAAATATAAAATAAGGAACCTAACTCTACACCTAAAGCAACTATACAAAGAAGAAAAACAAATCCTCAAAGTCAGTAGAAGAAAGGAATCATAAAGATCAGAACACAAATAAAAAGAAATGAAGGAGACAATAGCAAAAATAAATAAAACTAAAATATGGCTCTCTGAAAAGATAAAAGAAAATGACAAACCATTAGTCATATTTATCAAGAAAAAAAGAGAAACAATTTAAATCAAAAAGTTAGACATGAAATAGGAGAAGTTACAACAGACAATGCAGAAATACCGAGAATCATAAGAGACTACCATGAGAAAATATACACTAATAAAATGGACAACTTTGAATAAATGGACAAATTCTTTAAAAAGTATAACCTTCCAAAACTGAACCAGTAATAAATAGAAAATATGAACAGATCAATCATAAGCATGGAAATAACTGTAATCAAAAATCTTCCAAAACAACAAAAAAGCCCAGGCCCAGATGGCTTTACAGGTGGATTCTTCCAAAAGTTTAGAGAAGAATTAACAACTATCCTTCTTGCAGAGGAAGGAAAATTCCCAAACTCATTCTATGAGGACACTGTCACCCTAATATGAAAAATATACAAAGATACCACAAGAAAAGAAAATTACAGACCAATAACAATGGTGGACATAGGTGTAAAAATCTTCAATAAAATTCTAGCAAACAGAATCCAGCAATACATAAAAAGGACCATACATCATTATCCCACTTGTATATTGATGCAAGGATGCCTCAATACACACATATCAATGTGATACTCCATATTAACAAACTGAAATATAAAAACTATATAATCTTCTCAATAGATGCAGAGAAAGCTTTTGACAAAATTCAACACCCGTTTATGATTAAAAAAAAAAAAAAAAAAAAAAAAAAAACCTCTCCTGAAAGTAAGCATAGAAGGAACATATATCAACATATTAAGGCCATATATAACAAACCAGCAGGATATATTATGTTCAACAGTAAAAAACTGAAAGTGTTTCCTCTAAGATCAAGAAGAAGAAAAGGGTACCCATTTTTGCCACTATTCTTCAACACAGTTTTGAGAGTCCTAGTCACAGCAATCAGAGAAGAAAAAGAAATTTAAAAAATCTAGATTGGAAATAAGGGAAACTTTCACTCTTTGCAGAGGGCATGATATTATACATAGAAAATCCTGAAAATGTCACCAGAAAATTACTAGAGCTAATCAATTAACATATTACAGTTGCAGGATATAAAATTAATACTCAGAAATCCCTAGCATTCATATACACTAACAATGAAAAATGGGAAAGAAATTAAGGAAATAATCCCAACAAAAAGAATAAAATAACAAGGAATAAACCTACCTAAAGAGACAAAAGACCTGTAGGCATAAAACTACAAGACACTGATGTACAAAATAAATAAAGGTACAAACAGATGGAGATATATAATTTTGGAGGCTTGGAAGAGTCAATATTGTGAAAATAACTATTCTACCCAAAGCAATCTACAGATTCGATGCAACCTATATCAAACTACTATGGTATTTTTCACAGAACCAAAACAAAAAATTCACAATTCATACGGAAACACAAAAGACCCTGAATAGTCAAAGAAATGGAACTGGAGGAATCAGCCTTCCTGAATATACTACAAAGCCATAGTCATCAAGACAGCATGGTACTGTCACCAAAATGGAAATATAGACCAATGGAACAAGATGGAAAATGCAGAAATAAACCCATGAACCTATGGGCACCTTATCTTTGACAATGGAGGTAAAAGTATGCAATGGAGAAAATAGCACCTCTTCTATAAGTGACACTGTGAAAACAGGACAGCTACATGTAAAAGAATGAAATTAGAACACCTTCCTAATACCACAAACAAAAATAAACTCAAAATGGAATAAAGACTCAGATGTAAGTCCAGAAACTATAAAGCTCTTAGAGGAACGCTTAGGAGGTTTTCTCTTTGACATAAATGACTGCAAGATTCCTTTTGACTAACATCCTAGAGTAATGGAAAAAAAACCAAAATTAAACAAATGGGGTCTAATTCAACTTTTTTTGCATAGCTAAGTATACAATAAACAAGATTAAAGGACAACCTTCAGAATGGGAGAAAATAGTTTCAAACTTGATAACTGATAAGGAATTGATCTCTGAAGTGTATAAGCAGTTCATACAGCTAAATAATTGAAAAACAAACAGCCCAATCAAAAAATGGGCAGAAGACCTAAATAAACATTTCTCCAAAGAAGACATACAGATGCTCAACAAACACATGAAAAGATGCTCAACAACACGAACTATTAGAGAACTGCAAATCAAAACTACAATAAAGTACCACCTCACACTTGTCAGAATCAGTTCAGTTCAGTTCAGTCGCTCAGTCGTGTGGACTCTTTGCGACTCCATGAATCACAACACGCCAGGCCTCCCTGTCCATCACCAACTCCTGGAGTTCACTCAAACTCATGTCCATTGTGTAGGTGATGCCATCCAGCCATCTCATCCTGTCGTCCCCTTCTCCTCCTGCCCCCAACCCCTCCCATCATCAGGGTCATTTCCAACGAGTCAACTCTTCACATGAGGTGGCCAAAGTACTGGAGTTTCAGCTTCAGCTCAGTCAGTCCTTTCAATGAACACCCAGGACTGATCTCTTTTAGGATGGACTGGTTGGACCTCCTTGAAGTCTAAGGGACTCTCAAGAATCTTCTCCAACACCACAGTTCAAAAGCATCAATTCTTCCGTGCTCAGCTTTCTTCACAGTCCAACTCTCACATCCATACATGACCACTGGGAAAACCATAGCCTTGACTAGACGGACCTTTGTTGGCAAAGTAATGTCTCTGCTTTTGAATATGCTATCTAGGTTGGTCATAACTTTCCTTCCAGGGAGTAAGCATCTTTTAAATTCATGGCTGCAATCACCATCTGCAGTGATTTTGGAGCCCCCCAAAATAAAGTCTGACACTGTTTCCAATGTTTCCCATCTATTTCCCATGAAGTGATGGGACCAGATGCCATGATCTTAGTTTTCTGAATGTTGAGCTTTAAGCCAACTCTTTCACTCTCCTCTTTCACTTTCATCAAGAGGCTTCTTAGTTCTTCTTCAGTTTCTGTCATAAGGGTGGTATCATCTGCATATCTGAGGTTATTGATATTTCTCCCAGCAATCTTCATTCCAGCTTGTGCTTCTTCCAGCCCAGCATTTCTCATGATGTACTCTGCATATAAGTTAAATAAGCAGCGGGACAATATACAGCCTTGACATACTCCTTTTCCTATTTGGAACCAGTCTATTGTTTCATATTGAGTTCTAACTGTTGCTTCCTGACTTGCATAAAGGTTTCTCAAGAGGCAGGTCAGGTGGTTTGGTATTCCCATCTCTTTCAGAATTTTCCACAGTTTATTGTGATCCACACAATGAAAGGCTTTGGCATAGTCAATAAAGGAGAAATAGATTTTTTTCTGGAACTCTCTTTCTTTTTCCATGATCCAGTGGATGTTGGCAATTTGATCTCTGGTTCCTCTGCCTTTTCTAAAACCAGCTTGAACATCAGGAAGTTCACGGTTCATGTATTGCTGAAGCCTGGCTTGCAGAATTTTAAGCATTAATTTACTAGCTTGTGAGATGAGTGCAATTGTGCTGTAGCTTGAGCATTCTTTGGCATTGCCTTTCTTTGGGATTGGAATGAAAACTGATCTTTTCCTGTCCTGTGGCCACTGCTGAGTTTTCCAAATTTTCTGGCATATTGAGTGCAGCACTTTCACAGCATCATTTTTCAAGATTTAAAATAGCTCAACTGGAGTTCTATCACTTCCACTAGCTTTGTTCGTAGTGATGCTTCCTAAGGCCCACTTGGCTTTACATTCCAGGATGTCTGGCTCTAGGTGAGTGATCACACCATCGTGATTATCTTGGTCATGAAGATCTTTTTTTGTACAGTTCTACCATGTTTTTTTGCCACCTCTTCTTACCATAATCAAAAAAATCTACAAATAATAAATGCTGGAGTGGATGTGAATAAAAGGGAACCATCTTGCACTGTTTGTGGGAATACAAATTGATAGAGCCACTGTATGAAAAGTATGGACATTCCTTTAAAATCTAGGAATAAAACTACCATATGACCAGCAATCTCTCTACTGGACATATACCCTGAGAAACCATAATTTAAAAAGACACATCTACCCCAATAGTCATAGCAGCATTATTTACAATAGCTAGGACATAGAAGCAACCTAAGTGTCCATCAACAGATGAATGAATAAAGAAGATGTGGTACATATATGGACTTCTCTAGTGACTCAGACAGTAAAGAGTTGGCCTGCAATGCTGGAAATCCAGATTTGATCCCTGGGTCAGGAAAATCCTCTGGAGAAGGGAAAGGCTACCTACTCCAGTATTCTTGCCTGGAGAATTTCCCAGAGAGAGGAGCCTGGCAGACTATATACAATGGGATATTACCAAGCCATAAAAAAGAATGAGTTTGTGTTAATTTTGGTGGGATGGATTAACCTAGAGCCTGTTATACAAAATGAAATAAGTCGGAAAGGAAAAAAAAAGATATAGTATATTAATGTGTATATATATATATATATATATGCATATATAAAATATCTATTCTCATTTTGCCTTCAATCTTTCCCAACATCAGGAAAATGAAAAAGGAAAAAAAAATGAGAAGCGGGCAGCAGAGGATGAGATGGTTAGATAGCATCACTGACTCGACAGACATGAATTTGAGCAGAATCCAAGATATAGTGAAAGACAGGGAAGCCGGTGTGCAACAGTACACAGGGTCACAAAGAATTGGGCATGAGTTAGCAACTGAACAACAGCATATGGTTTCTAGAAAAATGGTATTGATGAACCTATTTGAAGGTGAGGGATGGAGATGCAGACATTGAGAAATGACGTGTGGATAGTGGGGAAAGGAAAGACTGGGAAGAATGGAGAAAGTAGCATCTATATAAATATATATATATATATATACTCCCATGTGTAAAATATATATCTGGTGAGAAGTTGCTGTATAACACAGGTTGGGTGAGGGGAGGGAATGGAGCGACAAGGGGAAGGTGACATATGTATAATTATGTCTGATTTGCATTATTGTACAGCAGAAACCAACATAATATTGTAAAGCAATTTTCCTCCAATTAAAAAATAAATTAAAAAATTGTAAAGAGAAAGCAAATAAATAAATAAATAAATGGTTTATTTTTGTGTAGTAATTTTAATATTGAACATGGAAGAATAAAGCAACAGTTTTGACATATTTTTATTTTAAATAACTAATTTTATTGACATATAGCTTACTTACATTGTTGTGTTAACTTTTTATTATGGTTTGTCACAGGGAGGGAAGGAAGAAAGGAAAGAAGTATAAATAACTGTAGAAACTAAGATAACAGTATTAACAGGAGTTGTAACAGGGGTTACAGGACATGGTGTCATTAATAGATTTGGGTTATATTTCAAGAAAGGTAAAAACACAACTGAAATACAAAAAAAAAATATGCAATGTATGGAGAAGATGAAATGAATGATCGAACATGTCAAAAGTGGTTTGTGAAGTTTCATGCTGAAGATTTATCACTGGATGATACTTCATGTTTAGGTAGACCAGTTGAAGCTGATAGCAATCAAATTGAGACATTAATTGTGAACAATCAATTTTATACCATATCAGAGATAGCTGACATACTCAAAATATCCAAATCAAGCATTTAAAATAATCTGCACCAGCTTAGTTATGTTAATCCCTTTGATGTTTGGGTTCCACATAAGTTAAATGAAAAAAACCTTCTTGACCATGTTCCTGCATGCAATTCTTCACTGAAACAATGAAAACGTTCCATTTTTAAAACAAATTGTGATGAACATTGGGGTACACGTGTCTCTTTCAATTCTGGTTTCCTCAGTGTGTATGCCCAGCAGTGGGATTGCTGGGTCGTATGGCAGTTCTATTTCCACTTTTTTAAGGTATCTCCACACTGTTCTCCAATAGCCAGGGCATGGAAGCAACCTAGATGTCCATCAGCAGATGAATGGATAAGAAAGCTGTGGTACATATACACAATGGAGTATTACTCAGCCATTAAAAAGAATACATTTGAATCAGTTCTAATGAGATGGATGAAACTGGAGCCTATTATACAGAGTGAAGTAAGCCAGAAGGAAAAACACCAATACAGTATACTAACGCACATATATGGAATTTAGAAAGATGATAATGACAACCCTGTATGCAAGACAGCAAAAGAGACACAGATGTATATAACAGTCTTTTGGACTCTGTGAAGGGGGGATGATTTGGGAGAATGGCATTAAAACATGTATAATATCATATAAGAAATGAATCTCCAGTCCAGGTTCGATGCAGGATACAGGAAGCTTGGGGCTGGTGCACTGGGATGACCCAGAGGGATGGTATGGGGAGGGAGGTGGGAGGGGGGTTCAGGATGGAGAACACATGTACACCCGTGGCAGATGCATGTTGATATATGGCAAAACCAATACAATATTGTAAAGTAAAATTAAAAAATTATATATATATATATAAAAGAAAAATAAATAAATAAATAAAACAAATTGTGATGGGCAATGAAAGTGGATACCATATGATAATGTGGATTGGACAGGTTGTGAGGCAAATGTAAAGAATCACCACTAAACATACCAAGGTCATCTGCTGCATTTCCAGATATTACACCTTTGGATTTACATTTATGTTGGACTTTACAAAATTCTCTTCATGGAAAAAAAAAAATTTCAATTCCCTGGAAGACTGTAAAAGTCACTTGGAACAGTTCTTTGATCACAAAGATAAAAAGTTTTAGAAAGATAGAATTTTAAAGTTGCATAAAAAATGGCAGAAAGTAGAAGAAGCCTTGTGGGTCAGAATAGGAGAAAGAATTGCAAAGACTTGAAATGGAGCTGAGCTGTGTGTGGGGCTGGGGAGACAATATCATAGTACATTGGTGTTGGTAGAGAGAATTTAGACAACCAGAGAACAATCTGAAGAACTCTGAGTGAGAAATGGGCACAAAAAGTAAAATGGGGATGTACAATACCACTGCAATTTCAGCAAAGACCCTTGCAAAAGGAAGCCTGTGACTGCCCTTCCTGTTGCTCCTTCCATGACTTACTGTTAATCAGATGTGATTGCTGCATTAATTAAAGGACATTAGAACAAATGCAGTACTGAATTGTGCCTGTTTTTGTTCTCTAATATTTCCACTTTTATCATTATGGTCATGAACAGTTCATTACTGGTAATTAATATTTATTTCATGCTTTCTAACTGAAGATATTGTCAAGGGATTGGTAAGATTGTGTTTCAGTATCCAACGATTTTTGCCAGTTTGTCCTGCTCTGCTTACTGCCCTGTTCGTTTCCTTGTTATTTCATTTCTCCTGCAACTATACTCCCATGGTGAAAGAATCAGAGCAGTTCAAGTATCAATAAATCAGCATCTCAAACAAGTCGACATTACTGTCTTTGTTGTGTGAGTGCATATTTCCTGTGTGGAAGAGCGATGTGATGAATATAGAAGATATTTTCTCACGGTGTACTTCTGTTTCAAAAACCAGATGGGTGGTCAGATACATAAAAGTGAGCTACCATTTGTATATTGCCCCTTTTGCATGTTTCATTTTGTACCAAAGCTATTAATCATATATTTCTCTCTCATTATGTAATTCTAAACCTTCTCATTGAAAACATTACATGAGAGCAAGTCATTATAGCAATATGTTTAAGAAAATAATTCAGAGCCAATGTTGTTAATCTCTGTCCAAGTTTGTAATCAAGAAATTTACTTTAAAAAGCCCAAGAAAAGTCTGGGTCTCAGATTAAGAAACATTTCACTCATAGCAAACTTAAAACTAAATGTGTGAAATTGATATTTTTAGGATTTTGTATCAATGTAGCTATTAAAAGTTCTTGATTTATTTATTTTCCTTTTTATGGAAGTATAGTTGATTTACAATATTGTGGCAATTTCTATTGTACAGCATAGTGACTCAGTTACACACACACACACACACACATATATATATATATATACACACACACACATTCTTTTTTATGTATCCTTTCCCACTATGATATATCCCAGGATATTAAATATAGTCCCCTGTGCTACACAGTAAGACATTGTTGTTTATCCAGTCTAAATGTAATAGCTTACATCTACTAACCCCAGATTCCCAGTCCATCCCTCTCCCCTGCCACACTCCCCCACGGCAACCACAAGTCTCTTATCTATATTTGTGAGCCTATTTTTCTTTAAGCTATTTTTTTCTCTGAAAGACTTAGACCATAGAAAACTGGGTTAAATACTAATAAGAACATACATTTTTCACTATGAATTTTAAAGATCTGAAGATGAGGCCTGATAGATCTGGAAAGTTAGAGTACATTTATGTCATATGAGGGGTAGAAGAGTGATGTTAATTAATGTTGGTTTCAGATTTATATCCTTAGACCCACTTTTGCTCTTTCCTCTACACCACTTTCCTGGATACAAGGAAAGAAAAGAAGATGGGATACAATTTATAGGTGGCTGACATTACTTTAGGTTCTTTACTAATATTTGATCATTTAGCTGCTTTATTTTCAGTGAGATTCATTTCTGATCCATTTGCATTGCAAAGCCATGGAAGTGTTAAAACATTTATTAAGTGACAAATTGGGAGATAATTTTTCTCTTGTATTATTTTCTTAAAAGTCAGGAAGAATTGGTTTCACTTTATATTTTTTAATTTTTTAAAATTTAATATAAATTTATTTCAATTGGAGGCTAATTACTTTACAATATTGTATTGGTTTTCCATACATTGACATGAATCTGGCATGAGTGCAGTAGTGTTCCCCATCCTGAACCCCCCTCTCAGCTCGCTCCCTATCCCATCCCTCTGGGTCATCCCGGTGAATCAGCCCCAAGCATCCTATATCATGCATTGAACCTGGACTGGCGATTTATTTCACATATGATATTATACATGTTTCAATGCCATTCTCCCAAATCATCCCTCTCCCACAGAGTCCAAAAGACTGTTCTATACATCTGTGTTTCTTTTGCTGTCTTGCATACAGGGTTATTGTTACCATCTTTCTAAATTCCATATATATGTGTTAGCACACTGTATTGGTGTTCTTCTTTCTGGCTTACTTCACTCTGTATCATCCACCTCATGAGAACTGATTCAAATATATTCTTTTTAATGGCTGAGTAATACTGTATCGTGTATATGTACCACAGCTTTCTTATACATTCATCTGCTGATGGAAATCTAGGTTGCTTCCATGTCCTGGCTATTAAAAACAGTGCTGTGATGAACATTGGGGTACATGTGTCTCTTTCAATTCTGGTTTCCTCATTGTGTATGCCCACTAGTGGGATTGCTTGGTCATAAGGCAGTTCTATTTCCAGTTTTTTTTAAGGATTCTCCACAATGTACTTCATAGTGGCTGTACTAGTTTGCATTCCCACTAACAGTGTAAGAGGGTTCCCTTTTCTCCACACCATCTCCAGCATTTATTGCCTCTACACTTTTTGATAGCAGCCCTTCTGACTGGCGTGAAATGGTACATCATTGTGGTTTTGATTTGCATTTCTCTGATAATGAGTGATGTTGAACATCTTTTCATGTATTTGTTAGCCATCTGTATGTCTTCTTTGGAGAAATATCTATTTAGTTCTTTGGCCCATTTTTTGATTGGGTCGTTTATTTTTTTGGAATTGAGCTGCAGGAGTTGCTTGTATATTTTTGAGATCAATTCTTTGTCCGTTGCTGCATTTCCTATCATTTTCTCCCATTCTGAAGGCTGTTTTTTTTTACCTTTCTTAGAGTTTCCTTTGTCGTGCAGAAGGTTTTAATTTTAGTTAGGTCCCATTTGTTTATTTTTGCTTTTATTTCCAATATTCTGGGAGGTGGGTCGGTCATAGAGGATCCTGCTGTGATTTATGTCAGAGAGTGTTGGCCTATGTTCTCCTCTGGGAGTTTTATAGTTTCTGGACTTATGTTTAGATCTTTAACCCATTTTGAGTTTACTTTTGTGTATGGTGTTAAAAAGTGTTCTAGTTTCATTCTTTTACAAGTGGTTGACCAGTTTTCCCAGCACCACTTGTTAAAGAAATTGTCTTTAATCCATTGTATATTCTTGCCTCCTTTGTCAAAGATAAGGTGTCCATAGGTACGTGGATTTATCTCTGGGCTTTCTATTTTGTTTCATTTGTCTATATTTCTGTCTTTGTGCCAGTACCATACTGTCTTAATGACTGTGGCTTTGTAGTAGAGCCTGAAGTCAGGCAGGTTGATTTCTCCAGTTCCATTCTTCTTTCTCAAGATTGCTTTGGCTATTTGAGGTTTTTTGTATTTACACACAAATTGTGAAAGTATTTGTTCTAGCTCTTTGAAAAATACCGTTGGTAGCTTGATAGGGATTGCACTGAATCTAAGGATTGCTTTGGATAGTATACTCATTTTCACTATATTGATTCCCCAATCAATGAAAAGGGTATATTTCTCTATCTATTAGTGTCCTCTTTGATTTCTTTCAGCCATGTTTTATAGTTTTCTATATATAGGTCTTTAGTTTCTTTAGGTAGATATATTCCTAAGTATTTTATTCTTTTTGTTGCAATGATGAATGGAATTGTTTGCTTAATTTCTCTTTCTGTTTTCTAATTATTAGTGTATAGGAAAGCAAGGGATTTCTGTGTGTTGATTTTATATCCTGCACTTTACTATATTCATTGATTAGCTTTAGTAATTTTCTGGTGGAGTCTTTAGGGTTATCTATGTAGAGGATCATGTCATCTGCAAACAATTAGAGTATTACTTCTTCTTTTCCAATTTGGATTCTTTTATTTCTTTTTCTGCTCTGATTGCTGTGGCCAAAACTTCCAAAACTATGTTGAGTAGTAGTCATGAAAGTGGGCACCCTTGTCTTGTTCCTGACTTTAGAGGAAATGCTTTCACTTTTTCACCATTGAGGATAACGTTTGCTGTGGGTTTGTTATATATAGCTTTTATTATATTGAGGTATGTTCCTTCTATTACTGTTTTCTGGAGAGCTTTTATCATAAATAGATGTTGATTTTTGTCAAAGGCTTTCTCTGTATCTATTGAGATAATTATATGGCTTTTATTTTTCAATTTGTTAATGTGGTGTATTATACTGATTTGCGGATATTGAAGAATCCTTGCATCCCTGGGATAAAGCCCACTTGGTCATGGTGTATGATCTTTTTAATGTGTTGTTGGATTCTGATTGCTAGAATTTTGTTAAGGATTTTTGCATCTATGTTCGTCAGTGATATTGGCCTTTAGTTTTCTTTTTTGTGGCATCTTTGTCAGGTTTTGGTATTAGGGTGATGGTGGCCTGATAGAATGAGTTTGGAAGTTCACCTTCCTCTGCAATATTTTGGAAGAGTTTGAGTAGGATAGATGTTCAGTTCAGTGGCTCAGTCATGTCCGACTCTTTGTGACCCCATGAATTGCAGCACATCAGGCCTCCCTGTCCATCACCAACTCCCGGAGTTCACTCAGACTCACGTCCATTGAGTCAGTGATACCATCCAGCCATCTCATCCTCTGTCGTCCCCTTCTCCTCTTGCCCCCAATCCCTCCCAGCATCAGTCTTTTCCAGAGTCAACTCTTCACATGAGGTGGTCAAAGTACTGGAGTTTCTGCTTTAGCATCATTCCTTCCAAAGAAATCCCAGGGCTGATCTCTTTCAGAATAGACTGGTTGGATGTCCTTGCAGTCAAAGGGACTCTCAAGAGTCTTATCCAACATAACAGTTCAAAAGCGTCAACTCTTTGGTGCTCATCTTTCTTCACAAACCAACTCTCACTTCTCTAAATTTTTGGTATAATTCAGCTGTGATGCCGTCTGGACCTGGGCTTTTGTTTGCTGGAAGATTTCTGATTTCAGTTTCAATTTATGTGCTTGTGATGGATCTGTTAAGGTTTTCTATTTCTTCCTGGTTCAGTTTTGGAAAATTGTACTTTTCTAAGAATTTGTCCATTTCTTCCAAGTTGTCCATTTTATTGGCATATAATTCCTGATAGTAGTCTCTTATGTTCCTTTGTATTTCTGTGTTGTCTGTTGTCATCTCTCCATTTTCATTTCTAATGTTAATGATTTGATTTCTCTCCCTTTATTTCTTGATGAGTCTGGCTAATGCTTTGTCAAGTTTACTTATCCTCTCAAAGAACCAGCTTTTGGCTTTGTTCATTTTTGCTATGGTCTCTCTCTTTTTTTTTTTTTTTTGCATTTATTTCTGCCCTAAGTTTTAAGATTTCTTTCCTTCTACTAACCCTGGGGTTCTTCATTTTTTCCTTTTCTAGTTGCTTTAGCTGTAGAGTTAGGTTATTTATTTGACTTTTTTTCTTGTTTCTTGAGGTATGCTTGTATTGCTATGAACCTTCCCTTAGCACTGTTTTACAGTGTACCACAGGTTTGGGGTTGTTGTGTTTTCATTTTCACTTGTTTCTACACATATTTTGATTTTTTTTTTTTTATTTCTTCTGTGATTTGTTGGTTATTCAGCAGTGTGTTGTTCAGCCTCCATATGTTGGAATTTTTAATAGTTTTTCTCCTGTAATTGAGATCTAATCTTACTGCATTGTGGTCAGAAAAGATGCTTGGAATGATTTCATTTTTTTTTTTTTTTTAATTTACCAAGGATAGGTTTATGGCCCAGGATGTGATCTATCCTGGAGAAGATCCCATGTGCACTTGAGAAAAAGGTGAAATTCATTGTTTTGGGGTGAAATGTCCTATAGATATCTATTAGGTCTAACCGGTCTATTGTATCATTTAAAATGTGTGTTTCCTTGCTAATTTTCTGTTTAGTTTATCTATCCATAGGTGTAAGTGGGGTATTAAAGTCTCCCATTATTATTTTGTTATTGTTAATTTCCCCTTTCATACTTGTTAGCATTTGTCTTAAATATTGTGGTGCTCCTATGCTGGGTGCATATATATTTATAATTGTTATATCTCCTTCTTGGATTGATCTTTCATCATTGTGTAATGTTCTTCTTTGTCTCTTTTCACAGCCTTCGTTTTAAAATTTATTTTATCTGACATGAATATTGCTACTCCTGCTTTCTTTTAGTCTATCTTTGTGTGGAATATCTTTTCCCAGCACTTCACTTGCAGTCTGTATGTGTCCCTTGTTCTGAGGTGGGTCTCTTGTAAACAACATATATAGGGGTCTTGTTTTTGTATCCATTCAGCCAGTCTTTGTCTTTTCGATTGGACATTCAACCCATTTACATTTAAGGAAAGTATTGATAACTATGATCCCATTGGTATTTACTTTATTGTTTTTGGTTTCGAATGTATACACCTTTTTTTGTGTTTCTTCTCTAGAGAAGATCCTTTAGCATTTGTTGGAGAGCTGGTTTGGTCGTGCTGAATTCTCTCAGCTTTTGCCTTTCTGTAAAGCTTTTGATTTCTCCTTCATATTTGAATGAGATCCTTGCTGGGTACAGTAATCTGGGCTGTAGGTTATTTTCTTTCATCACTTTAAGTATGTCCTGCCATTCCCTTCTGGCCTGAAGAGTTTCTATTGAAAGTTCAGCTGTTATCCTTATGGGAATCCCCTTGTGTGTGATTTGTTGTTTTTCCCTTGCTATGTTTAATATTTGTTCTTTGTGTTTGGTCTTTGTTAATTTAATTAATATGTGCCTTGGGGTGTTTCACCTTGGGTTTATCCTGTTTGAGACTCTTTAGGTTTCTTGGACTTGGATGATTATTTCCTTCCCCATTTTAAGGAATTTTTCAACTATTATCTCCTCAACTATTTTCTCATGGTCTTTCTTTTTGTCTTCTTCTTCTGAGACTCCTATGATTCGAATGTTGGTGCATTTAACATTGTCCCAGAAGTCTCTGTGATTGTCCTCATTTCTTTTAATTTGTTTTTCTTTTTTCCTCTCTGATTCATTTCTTTCTACCATTCTATCTTCTACTTCACTAATCCTATCTTCTGCCTCTGTTATTCTACTATTTGTTGCCTCCAGAGTGTTTTATCTCATTTATTACATTATTCATTATATATTGACTCTTTTTTATTTCTTCTAGGTCCTTGTTAAACCTTTCTTGCATCTTCTCAGTCCTTGTCTCCAGGCTATTATCTGTGATTCCATTTTGATTTCAAGATTTTGGATCATTTTCATTATCATTATTTGGAATTCTTTATCAGGTAGATTCCCTGTCTCTTCCTCTTCTGTTTGGTTTGGTGGGCATTTATCCTGTTCCTTTACCTGCTGTGTATTCCTCTGTCTCTTCATCTTGTTTATATTGCTGTGTTTGGGGTGGTCTTTCCGTATTCTGGCAGTTTGTGGAGTTCTCTTTATTTTGGAGTTTCCTCGCTGTGGGTGGAGTTGGACGGGTGGCTGGTCAAGGTTTCCTGGTTAGCGAAACTTGTGTTGGTGTTCTGGTGGTTGGAGCTGGATTTCTTCTCTCTGGAGTGCAATTAAGTGTCCAGTAATGAGTTATGAGATGTCAATGGGTTTGGAGTGACTTTGGGCAGCCTGTATATTGAAGCTCAGGGCTGTGTTCTTGTGTTCCTGGAGAATTTGCATGGTATATCTTGCTCTGGATCTTGTTGGCCCTTTGGTGGTGCTTGGTTTCAGTGTATTTATGGAGACGTTTGATGAGCTCCTGTCGATTAATGTTCCCTGGAGTCAGGAGTTCTCTGGTGTTCTCACATTTGGGACTTAAACCTCCTGCTGCTGGTTTTCAGTCTTATTTTTATAGTAGCCTCAAGACTTCTCCATCTATACGACACCATTGATAAAACATCTAGGTTAAAGATGAAAAGTTTCTCCCAGTGAGGTACACTGGAGAGGTACACAGAATTACATGGAGAAGAGAAGAGGGAGGACAGAGATAGAGGTGACCAGGAGGAGAAGAGGGAGAAACAAAAGAGGAGAGAGCAAGCTAGCTAGTAATCACTTCCCTATGTGCTCTCCACAGTCTGGATCCCTCAGAGATGTTCACAGCTAGTAATCACTTCCCTATGTGCTCTCCACAGTCTGGATCCCTCAGAGATGTTCACGGTGTTACACAGAGAAGAGAAGAAGGAGGAAGGAGACAGAGGTGACCAGGAGGATAAAAGGGGGAATCAAAAGGAGAGAAACATATCTAGCTAGTAATCAGTTCCCTAAGTGTTCTACACAGCCTGGAACACACAAAGAGATTCACTAATTTGGGTAGAGATGAGAAGGGGGAGGAGGAGACAGAGGCAACCTGGTGGAGAAAAAGGAGAGTCCAAAGGTGGAGAGAGCAATCAAGCCAGTAATCTTACTCCCAAAGAAAAATGGGTACTGAAGATTGCATTCTTAAAGCTACAAAATTGATCACAAATACCAAAAGCAATGATTAAAAATCTAGAGTAGAGTTTAGATTCTCAAAAACACAATATTAAAGAAAAAAACAAAGTCACAAAATTATTATATATATATATATATATATATATATATAAAAAATGATTTTGTGACTTTGTTCATATATATATATATATATATGAAGTTTGCTTTAAAAATAGAGTCTTTTTAAAAGTAATAATATGTTATAAAAATGAAAAAAAAAAGGAGTAATGGACTTAAAAATAAACAAAATAAAATAAAAATAAAAATAAATTTTTAAATGATAGTAGTAAAAATATATCTAGGACTTTCTCTGGTGTTGTTGACAGTGTGGGGTCAGTTGATTTTCAGATAGTTCCTTGATCTAGCTTATACTTCTCAAGGTCTATAGGCCCTTTCCTATGTAGTCGCTGCTAACTGCAGGGCTTTAATCTATTGCACCTGTCACTTCCAAAGCAGTTCCCTCTGTTTATTTTAGCTTCTTCTGTTTGCTGGTCTCTTCAGTGTCTAATTTCTGCCCTGATGCAAGGGGATGGTGGTGGTCACTTTTTTAGGCTTACTTGTTCAGTCATGCTGTGGGGAGGGAGGAACACTGCAAACAAATATCACTGGAATGTGTGAAAGTGTTTGCAGTGTCTCGGCCATACTGGGCTTGCCCCCGCTCACTGGCATGTGTGCTTTCCCAGTCTACACTGTTCAGGCTCTAGGTTACTCCGCTGGGAACTGTCTGGGACGGGGATGACCAGGTACTTGGCGAGTACAGTCGCCGGCAGCTGGGGGCTGCCTCTTATCGCCTCCCTGGTCCCAGCCCCTCAGTTTTCTGACTGTACAACCAGCGCACCTTCTCAGGTGTGCTGTGTGTCTCTTCTGAGGTGCTGATCTCTGGCTATGACCCTTGCAGTGGATGTCGACCATACAGAAACCCAAGAAGTCCTGGTTAGCAACAAAGCCTGCTTTCAGTTTGGTGGATGATGCCTCTCTGGGGCGGCGATTGCCCCCTTCTGGTTCTGACTGCCCTAGCCTGCCTGTCTCCAGCAGGGGATGGGCCAGTCTGCAGTTGGCTAGCTCTGCTCATTCCTTTGTTCTGTAAGCAGACCTGGCAGTATTTCAGTTCAGTCGCTCAGTCGTGTCCGACTCTTTGTGACCCCACGAATCATAGCACGCCAGGCCTCTCTGTCTATCATCAACACCTAGAGTTTACTCAAACTCATGTCCATCAAGTCAGTAATGTCATCCAGCCATCTCATCCTCTGTCGTCCCCTTCTCCTCCTGCCCCCAATCCCTCCAAGCATCAGGGTCTTTTCCAATGAGTCAGCTCTTCACAAGAGGTGGCCAAAGTATTGGAGTTTCAGCTTTAGCATCAGTCCTTCCAATGAACACCCAGGACTGATCTCCTTAAGAATGGACTGGTTGGATTTCCCTGCAGTCCAAGGGACTCTCAAGAGTCTTCTCCAACACCACAGTTCAAAACCATCAATTCTTCGGTGCTCAGCTTTCTTCACAGTCTAAATCTCACATCCATACATGACCACTGGAAAAATCATAGCCTTGACTAGACGAAACTTTGTTGGCAAAGTAATGTCTTTGCTTTTGAATATGCTATCTAGGTTGGTCATAACTTTCCTTCCAAGGAGTAAGCATCTTTTAATTTCATGGATGCAATCACCATCTGCAGTGATTTTGGAGCCCCCAAAAATAAAGTCTGACACTGTTTCCACTGTTTCCCCATCTATTTCCCATGAAGTGATGGGACCGGATGCCATGATCTTCGTTTTCTGAATGTTGAGCTTTATGCCAAGTTTTTCACTCTCCACTTTCACTTTCATCAAGAGGCTTTTTAGTTCCTCTTCACTTTCTGCCATAAGTGAAAGGTTGTTGTTGAATCACGCGAATACACCGGGATTCTTGGCCCCCGGAGGAGAAGAATTCAATCCGGGGCTAGAGACGAGGCTTGATCGCTCAGAGCTTTTGTGTAGTAAAGTTTTATTAAAGTATAAAGGAGATAGAGAAAGCTTCTGACATAGGCATCAGAAGGGGGCAGAAAGAGTACCTGCTTGCTAGCGTTAATAATGAGGTTATATAATCCAAAGAATGTCTGGAGGTTGTAAAGACCTCCTCCGACCTACTCCCATAATTTACATTTTAAGATAACACTGTCCTCAGGCAAGATACATCCTTGTAAAGACCAGGTATACTCCCATAATTAACATTTTAAAATAACAGAAGGTTGAATCCAAAGACTGTCCTTAGGCAGGATACATTATTGGTATATAATCCTAAGGAATGTGGAGAAAGAAAAAAAGTTTGTCCTTTTTTCCTCCTTGAGAATTCCAGACCCCTCTCTCTTTGGGGACCCCTAGACTCCCTATCAACCTGCCTAGGAACTGACTCTCTCATTCCCCCCTTTTCTTTTAGGAGAATTATGTTGCCTAGGGAAAAGGGGCGTCGTTCTCATTCCATAACTGCTTCCAAGCTGATAAGGGGCGCTGTCCCTAAATTGGTGAGGCAACATATTCTCCTAATCCTCATATTGAGGATATCTGATCCAGGGGCCCCAAATAGTAGCTGGAGGAAGCTACAGCAGTAGCAGGAGTTTGAGCAACCATTTGTAACTTAAAAGCTTTCATGCGGCTAGAAACAAATCCAGTTATACAATTACAGATGTAGGGAGCAAACAGTAAAAACAAAACATTTAGAATCAAAATTAAAAGTTACATTATGTCCATAGTTAAAGTGCAAAGTGTTGCACCAGTCCATTTTAGGGTTGGTAGATGTCATCAGATGAAGAAGAGGCATCGCATGTGATTTTTGTCGAAGGTATTCACAGACTTGGAAAAAGTCTTTTCCTTGAAGTGGGGATGTCCACCATAGGAAGCCTTCCACTGACGAAGAGGGGAGCTCTCCGCAGACCCAGCAGTTAGACTGATTGTGGAATGCAGCATAAGAGTGAGCCCAGGACAGGAATATATTGTCTTGAGGATACAACAGCAGACTCAGGATATCTGGAGTCAGCAGAAGTAAGCTCACATAGGTTATCAGGCCCATCTGCTGCCCTTTGCTTAATTCTAGAGCTCGGGTCAGGGCCACAAGCTCCGCTAACTGAGCACTGGTTCCCTGGGGGAGAGATTTTGCTTCCAAAACCTGTTCAGCAGTCACCACGGCATAACCTGCTTTACGCTTTCCATCCTGAACAAAACAACTGCCGTCTGTAAATATTTCCATGTCAGGATTGTCTAATGGGATATCCTTTAGATCCTCCCGAGCTGCATAGTTTAAAGTTAGGAATTGAGAACAATCGTGATCAGGTGTTTCATTTTCCTTCTCAGGAAGGAAAGTGGCAGGATTTAAATTTCCACAAACTTTAAGCTTAGTTACTGGTCCCTCTAACAACAATGACTGATACTTAAGAAGCCTACTGTCTGTCATCCAAATATTAACCTTAGAATTTAAGATTCCACTCACATCATGAGAAGTCAGTACAGTAAGGTTTTGTCCATTAATTATTTTTAAAGCTTCAGGTGCTAATAAAGCCGCTGCCCCAATTACTCTTAGGCAGTGGGGCCACCCACATGAAACTACATCTAATTCTCTGCTTAGATAAGCAATAGGTTGCTGGTGAGGCCCTCGGGGTTGTGTCAAAACTCCCAATGCCACACCTTTTCTTTCAGTGACAAACAAATTAAATTCTGACCCTGTGGGCAAGCTCAGAGCTGGAGCTTGCAGGAGAGCAGTCTGAAGAACCTT
Source organism: Bos indicus (assembly GCF_029378745.1). Taxonomy (NCBI): domain Eukaryota; kingdom Metazoa; phylum Chordata; class Mammalia; order Artiodactyla; family Bovidae; genus Bos; species Bos indicus. The sequence continues at coordinate 75,118,544 of NC_091789.1, forward strand.
AAAAGCCTTTTGAGTTTCTGGAGACCAAACCAGTTTGTCAGTTTGGGCCTGCTGAGTTTCAGCTATAAGTTTATATAAAGGCCGGGCAAGTTCCCCATAACCCGGAATCCAAATGCGACAGTAACCTGTGATTCCCCAAAATCCTCTCAATTGTCTTAAAGTCATAGGTAGGGGGTGATTTAGTATAGGTTTAATTCTCTCAGGGCCTATGGCCCTAGTCCCTTCTGATATGATTAGGCCCAGATATCTAACCGATTGTTGACAAAGCTGAGCCTTTTCTCTTGATGCCTTGTAACCACAGTCTGCCAGAAAGTTTAAGAAATCTTCTGAGGCTCGCGCACAAGCTTCCTCTGTCTCAGCACAGAGCAAAATATCATCTACATATTGTAACACCACTGCTTCAGAGCTATTAAAGTTTTGTAAATCCCGTGACAAACTTTGTCCGAATAAGTGAGGACTGTCACAAAATCCCTGGGGCAAAACTGTCCAGGTTAACTGAGAAGCTGGCTGCGTAGGGTCTTCAAAGGCAAATAGGAATTTACTTTCTTCCGCCAAAGGCACTGAATAGAAGGCATCCTTTAAATCAATTACTGAGAAATATTTAGCCTGTTCAAGAATTTCAGACAATAGAGTATAAGGATTAGGCACCACGGGGTGTAAAGGAACTACAGCCTCATTTATTATTCGTAAGTCTTGAACTAGTCTCCATTTACCATTCGATTTCTTTATATCCAAAACAGGAGTGTTGCAAGGACTGTTACAGGGAATTAATAGTCCCTGCTCCTTTAAATTTTCGATGATGGGTTTTAACCCTTCCTTAACTTCAGGTTTCAGTGGATACTGCTTCTTATGTGGAAATACGTGTGGGTCTTTGAGCTTAACAGCTACAGGAATAGCATTTTGTGCTCGACCCACAGATTTTCCATCAGCCCATACTCTAGGATTTACATTTTGTTCAACTAAAGGGAGAGAAAGGGAGGGCTCCATATTCATGAAAACAGAGGCATGGACCTTGCTCAGTATATCCCTTCCCAAAAGGGGTGAGGGAGATTCTGGCACGATCAGAAACTCGTGTGAAAACAGCACAGAATCCCAGTTGCAAGATAAAGAATAACTGAAATAATACCTTTTGGCTCATCCAGACAGTCCCATTATGGAAGCGGATCGGGAAGAAAGTGGGCCAGGGGCTTCAGTAAGCACAGAATAAGTTGCCCCAGTATCTAAAAGGAAATCGACGGATTGGCCCCCCACAACTATTAATACCCGGGGTTCCTCAGGTGTAATTAGGATGGGAGCTTGTGTGGGGACCCCCGGGCACCTTCAGTCCTGATTGTCTTGATAGTCCGACCCCGGAGACCTACGCCTCTGGGGGCAGTCTCTCTTCCAGTGTGGTCCTTTGCAGACCAGACATGGAGCCGGGGGCGGCTTAGATGCCTGAGGGCAATCCCGCTTGAGGTGCCCCTCTTTTCCACAGCAGTAGCAAGCCCATCCCTTTTCACCTGGGCCCCTCTGGGCATTTTTCTCAGGCTGTTTAAGAACGTTTTTCATAGCCATGGCGAAGGCTTCCGCCTTTTCCTTTGTCTTTTTTTGCCTTTCTTTCTTTTCCTCATATTCCCTACCATAATAGACTGTCTGAGCCAGTTGTAACAGAGTATCTAAAGACTGATTTGGTCCATACGCCTGTTTTAATAGCTTACAGCGGATATCTGGAGCCGACTGAGTGAGAAATCTATCCTTTAAGATCACTTTTCCCTCTTCACTTTCGGGATCAATCTCAGTCAATCTGTGAAGGCCTTCTCTCAGTCTATCTAGGAATTTACCAGGAGCTTCTTTCTCCTCCTGTTCTGTATCTGCCAATTTGCCATAGTTTAAAGGCTTAGAACACGCCTGCCTAAGTCCTTCAAGAATACATCTAATAAAATGACTCTGATCCCATCTTCCTTTAGCTGTGTTGTAGTCCCAGTCTGGTTCTATAGTTGGGACCGCCTGATTCCCAGTGGGGAAGGCCGCCATCTCGTTCTCCCTCTTCCCTACTGATTCATTACCAAGCCACTCATCTCCATAAGCAACCGCTTTTCCCAAAACTTGAGTCTTTGACTCAGGAGTCAGCGTTTGTCCCAAGATATACATCACATCCTTCCAAGTGAGGTCATAAAGCAAAGTAACACCTTTAAAAGCTCTGATATATTTTTCTGGGTCCTCTAAATAGTCTCCCAGATCCTCCTTGATTCTTTGTATTTCTTGATAAGAAAAAGGCTTATTAACTCTCACAGACTGATTATTTCTCCCGGTGGGTGTTTCATAAAGAGGCAACAGCTTGTGTGGCTGTTCCTCAGTCTCTCTGGCTGCTCTGCGCATATGATCCCAGGGATAGATTGGAGAAACCTGTTTCTCTTCTTCTCTTTGTCTCCTGTCCTCCATCTCATCTCTTACTTTGATGGTCTGAGTTTCTACTGAAACCAGAGTAGTCTGAGGTCGTACTGAGACAGGAGTTGTTTGGACCTCCATGTGGGCAGTTTGAATCCCAGTTTGGAGTCCCAGGTACAGGGGCAAAGTAAGAGGACAGGAGGGAGCTGAAGATTTCACACCCAAATCTATACCCTTAGGACATAAGTCTGGCATATTTTGCAGAGAGAAAAAGGGCAACACATATGCTACTTCTACCCATTTCCCTTGTTCCTTACAGAACCGGTCTAATTGTAGAACAGTATTATACTTAAGAGACCCTCCAACTGGCCACCGTTCGCCGTCCTCCAATGGATACCGTGGCCATGCAGTATCACATAGGAAGACCAGGTGTGTCTTCTTTAAGCCCTGGGGATCAAATCTATCCCAGTTTTTCAGGATACAGTTCAAAGGAGTGAGGCTGGAATTGTTAGCTCCCATCTGTAAGAGAGAAAAAAAGCGACCAGCGCCATTTTTTCTACCGGAGGCGTCCCTCCCTGCTCTAGATGGGGGTGTAGACAGACATTACACCAAAAGCTTTTCCTTCCTGGTCGGACTTACTCTGTCCCTTACCGATGCAGGCGCCGTACTCGTCCCTCCCAGTTCTACCACCGAGATGGGGTGGGGATGTACCAGGGGTAGACTTGATAGCATCCCTACTTGACGTCCAGCTCTTCACCCTTAACCTTGCTTGCCTCTGATGTCACCCAGGGTGAATCAGAGTAACCATCCGGAATGCCTCCCAAGCTAAGACCGCTGTAGGAAACATTCGTCACCTGAGTGCCTGTGCACGACTCTGAGTATTTCCTGACCACAATAAGACCAACGCAAACATAAAACTGAGATGTTCTTTCCAAGCATCACCACACCAGTATAACAGCCTCTTCTGATCCACTAAGAGCCAGCGTTACCAAAGAAAAAAAACCCATCGCAGTCCCAATCTGAGTAACCTTTAACCTCCGAGATGTTCTGGGAGCTAGAGCTCCATCTAGCTTCCGAACTTTCGATTCCTAGCGAGGCTAGACACTTTCTTGACTACGAATCCAAGTTTGGGACCTAAGCCACAGTATACAATAACAGTATAGATCACAAGTCCCTTGAAAGTCTATGATCCGATAGATTAGGTTAGTACTTCTAATTCCCAAGGAGTTATGAAATGGTCAAAGAGACCAAAAAGCTTGACCGAGAAAGGAGAGTTCGGTCCACACGCTTTGCCCATTTCTGGTCGGTTCCTGAAGGAGACATTGGGTGCCTCTTGGCATTGGCAGGTCGGTATAATGCCCCGACAGGTTTCTGCCATAAGCCCTATGAGATCACCGTGGAAGCGCAGAGCAGGGCTCCTTACTTGTTTCACGCAGGGCATGCCATTCATTCACACAAGCACACGGTAGAGTTAGTAAAGCACAGCAGAAAACGTGTTCGCTAAGAGAACAAAGAACTAAAGCTCCAAGCATCCTTACCTTGTCCTGAAGGATCCCGGACGAGCCCCCAAGATGAAAGGTTGTTGTTGAATCACGCGAATACACCGGGATTCTTGGCCCCCGGAGGAGAAGAATTCAATCCGAGGCCAGAGACGAGGCTTGATCGCTCAGAGCTTTTGTGTAGTAAAGTTTTATTAAAGTATAAAGGAGATAGAGAAAGCTTCTGACATAGGCATCAGAAGGGGGCAGAAAGAGTACCTGCTTGCTAGCGTTAATAATGAGGTTATATAATCCAAAGAATGTCTGGAGGTTGTAAAGACCTCCTCCGACCTACTCCCATAATTTACATTTTAAGATAACACTGTCCTCAGGCAAGATACATCCTTGTAAAGACCAGGTATACTCCCATAATTAACATTTTAAAATAACAGAAGGTTGAATCCAAAGACTGTCCTTAGGCAGGATACATTATTGGTATATAATCCTAAGGAATGTGGAGAAAGAAAAAAAGTTTGTCCTTTTTTCCTCCTTGAGAATTCCAGACCCCTCTCTCTTTGGGGACCCCTAGACTCCCTATCAACCTGCCTAGGAACTGACTCTCTCATAAGGGTGGTGTCATCTGCATATCTGAGGTTATTGATATTTCTCCCGGCAATCTTGATTCCAGCTTGTGCTTCTTCCAGCCCAGTGTTTCTCATGATGTACTCTGCATATAAGTTAAATAAGCAGGGTGACAATATACAGCCTTGACATATTCCTTTTCTTATTTGGAAGCAGTCTTTTGTTCCATGCCCAGTTCTAACTGTTTCTTTGGTGTCTTACGTTAGGGCTTTTCGTGGGATTTTGTCCCACAGTCTGGTTTGCTATCTCAAGTTAGTTCCCTCAGATTGCCTTCAGGGCATTCTTGCCCGGTCCTTACCCTAAGCAATGCAGCCCGCACCTCCCTGTCCCGTCCCAGCTTGCTAGTGGTGGATGCGAGAGTCTGCTGCTTCTCTGCTGGGAATTTCTGTTAGGCATGTAATCTGTGGGGTTTAACTATTTATTTATTTTTTCTCCTGATTATGTTGCCCTCTGAGGTTCCAGGGCTTGCCACAGACTCACCAGTGAGAGTGTTTCCTGGTGTTTGAAAACTCTCTTTTTTAAACCTCCCTTCCTGGGACGGATCTCCGTCCCTACCTCTTTTGTCTCTCTTTTTATCTTTTATATTTTTTCCCACCTCCTTTCGAAGACAATGGTCTGCCTTTCTGGGTGCCTGATGTCCTCTGCCAGCATTCAGAAGTTGTTTTGTGGAATTTTCTCAGTGTTCAAATGTTCTTTTGATAAATTTGTGGGGGATAAAGTGGTCTCCCCACTTATTCCTCCACCATCTTAGGACTGACCCTCTGGTTTCATTTTAAAGTGTACCGCATAGAAACAACTTTCTTTTTCATTTTTATTTCTTACTCTCAATTGTCCTCTTTTTTTATCACTTTTTCCCTCTTTTCCCTTCTTTTCTTCCTTCCTCTCTTTTTTTTTTTTTTTTTTCCTGGCGACACTTCTATGAGTCATCAACATATGACCATCACAAAAGAGAATAGATATGAAGTAGAAAGTGGCTTTGCATTAAGAGTTTTCCTCTCAAACAGATGTCCTGATCTTTTATGAGACTGCCACTCTTAACCATTGCTTCTTTTTTCTTTATTTTCATACTTTTTTGATATCTATAATATAATTCAGTTCAGTTCAGTTTCTCAGTCGTGTCCGACTCTTTGTGACCCCATGAACTGCAGCATGCCAGGTCTCCTTGTCCATCACCAACTCCCAGAGTTTACTCAAACTCATGTCCATCGAGTCAGTGATGTCATCCAGCCATCTCATCCTCTGTCATCCCCTTTTTCTCTTGCCCCCAATCCCAGGGCTGATCTTCAGAATGGACTGGTTGGATCTCCTTGCAGTCCAAGGGACTCTCAAGAGTCTTCTTCAACACCACAGTTCAAAAGCATCAATTCTTCAGCACTCAGCTTTCTTCACAGTCCAACTCTCACATCCATACATGACCACTGAAAAATCATAGCCTTGACTAGATGGACTTTTGTTGGCAAAGTAATGTCTCTGCTTTTGAATATGCTATCTAGATTGGACATACCTTTCCTTCCAAGGAGTAAGCATTTTTTAATTTAATGACTGCAGTCACCATCTGCAGTGATTTTGGAGCCCCCCCAAAATAAAGTCTGACACTGTTTCCACTGTTTCCCCATCTATTTCCCATGAAGTGATGGGACCGGCTGTCATGATCTTAGTTTTCTGAACGTTGAGTTTTAAGCCAATTTTTTCACTCTCCTCTTTCACTTTCATTAAGAGGCTTTTTAGTTTTATCAATAAGGACAGGTAAAGGATGAAACACTGCTGAAAACATTCACATTTCCATTGTGGGAGGAAAACACCTTGCAAAAGACCCTTTTATTTGGCAGGAAGCAGAAATCAGAGACTTCTGTGAATATAGTTTTCCATTTTAAACAGGCTTTCTAGATTCTATTCTTGATACCTATTTCCGCACTTCTTTTTAAACCCTCTGTGTTGATTTTATTTTCATTATAATGATTTTTAAAACGGAAGGGAGAGAAACCCAGGTTGTCTTCTCTGTGGTGAGAAAATATGTTAGTCAAGATGGTATGTTCAGGCTGTCTTGCCCTACATTTTGTAAATAATGACTATAATAGTTGAGATCATTTGTAGCACTGCTCATGCATGTCATGAAGTGCTCACTTGGTCATGGTTGTGTGCTGTATGCGTGTGTGAGCTCCACCTAGAAAGCTGCTGCATTATTGCTGAATCATGTCTGTGTCCATTGGGTCAACCAGGAGAGGAGAGAATATAGCATGCCTACTTCTATGGCTGCTGTGTCAGCCAGGAGAGATTGAGAATACTGTTATGGCTACTATGTAAGCCAGGAGACAGGTCGTGTTGTGTTAGGTTATTCTATGGCTGCTGTTACTTCTGCTACATCAGCCAGGAGAGGGGGAAAAAAATAGTGTCTTCTGTTCCTACAGCTCCTGGCATCTTCTTCCAGCCTCTGAACTCAAGTCTTGCCTACCCTGGGTTCAGCAAACAGTGCAGACAGTGTGAACCACTAGTGAGACAACTGGTGCTGTGAGCAGAATCAGAAATACACTTTTCATTATTTATTCCTCCCTTGGCTATTGGTTGCCTTGATTTTTAGAGACGTGTGTAATGCATCATTTTCCTTGATGCAGATTTGAGTACCATGGTTGCAACAGCCAATCTCCCACCAGATCTTTTGCTCTAAGGAAAATAAATATTTTACTTAAATATTAAAGGGTGTCTTAAAGTCACCTTTTAATATTTATGTATGCTTTCATCCATCATATATGGAAATATGACATCCTAGTTTCAGTAGACTTGTCTCTTTGCAAATAAGCAGAAATGACCTGTCATCCCTAGGTGACTCAGAAGGTAAAGAATCTGCCTGCCATGCAAGAGACCTGGTTTTGGTTCCTGGATTGGGAAGATCCCCTGGAGAAGGGGACAGCTACTCACTCCAGTATTCTGGCCTGGGGAATTCCATAGACTGTATAGTCCATGGGGTCACAAAAAGTCAGACACATCTGAGCGACTTTCACTTTCCATTAGTGGAACTGAAGGAAAAAAAAGGAAAGAGCAAATAAAACAAAATAAAGCATGTAGCTTGATCAATTTTGTCCAAAAGAGATACATATCCAAATACCAATTATCCTTTAGTCTCACCTTTTCCTAGAAAACTTCTCTAACCATCCCAGCCTTCATTAATATCTGCATCCTCCAAGTTCTTATGTTGTCAGATGTTTATGGAAGGCAATTTTAGAACAACATAACTTGTCCAAGGTTGCAAAAAATAAGTGACAAAACTGGGATTTTTAACTCAAGCAGTATGGTTTCAGAGCCTGCCTGTACTTTTAGTTACCATTCTATACCATCTTCCTTGAAAGACCATAAATGAAAGTGAAAATTGCTTAGTCGTGTCCGACTCTGAAACCCCATGGACTCTATAATCCATGGAATTCTCCAGGCCAGAATACTGAAGTGTGTAGCCTTTCCCTTCTTCAGGGGATCTTCCCAACCCAGGGATTGAACCCAAGTCTCCCACATTGCAGGCAGATTCTTTAATAGCTGAGCCACGAGGGAAGCCCTCATGATATTAGAAAAAAAGCATTGATTAGGTAAATGTATAGCTATGGAAGAAAAAAGTAGAGGGTGCTATAGATGTTGGCTTGCTTTCATCACATAATTTCCTTTAAATCAAAGTATGCTATGCTGTTAATGACTCAAATATGTTGACTTAAAGGAAGAGGAGAGCATCTAAGAAGTCCTGAATTTGTTGTTCTTTCAATTAACTCTTTAATTTTCTTGACATGTTCTGGAGGTGAAGAGACTAAGAAGAGGCATGCTGCTAGGAATCGGAAAAATGCCCCTGATAAGTATTGTCTTGGAAGTCTCAGGGGCAGAAGACAGAGCATTAGCTATATAAACTGAAAACATTACTGGGCCATAGAGGAAATCCATTTCTTAACCCTACTCTTGCTTGGTTAGTGGGCTTTGTCTTCATTGGTATTTTCCAATTCACTGATATTTTTGTGTGTGTTTTAATCTAATCTCCCCACTCTCCTACCTCAATTCTCAGGATGTCACAATTTTTCTCAAATGATTTCAGGTTTTAAGTGATTGCCTCTGGGAATATCCCTCAATTGCCACCTATTTACTTTTTCCAACCCTCTTACAAAAGAAAAAAAAAAAGGGTGAAAAAGTTATGAAGTTTCAAATAAAAGGAAGGAGGAAGAAATGACCCTATACAGGTTAATATTTATATATGCTATGTGACAGAACTAAAAACCATACTTCTTTTATAAAATTCAAGCTGGCCACTTAAGCTTTTCTAGGTCCCAGTCCTTTGGTTCAGCTCTGCTGGTTCATAACTGTATGACTTTTAGCAAATTCACTTTAGACTCTTTTCCTCTTTGATAAATGAGATTGTTAGAACAGCCAATCAAAAAGTCTCTCAAACACATGAATCTAGTGGTTCTTAATGTTAAGGTAAGCTCCAGCACAGAATTAACTATGAATATCTCTAACTTGTATTGAATTTTCACCTTCTAATGTCAATTTGTGCCCTTACACACACATATCACCAAGGAAAATGAAATAATAATAATAATAGCTAATAATTAGAGTGACCTTCATTATGTAGCAAGCATCATTTAAATAAATTTCTATGCATTTGAGACAACAAGCTTAGGCGATAGTCACCATCATTACCTTTGTTTTATAGAAAAGGAAAGCCACTCCCATAAGAGAGGCTAAAGCACAAATTCACATAATTAATAAGTGGTAGAGTTATAATTTGAACTTAGCCAACCTGGCTCCAGAGACTCTGCATTCAACTACTATACTATACTGACTACACTTCTTAATAGTATTTGAAAACATAACAAATGTTGATTTAAAAAGGCAAAATTATATGTCAAATAGCAAATTTTCACAAACCCGCTTCTCTTCACAGAATTCCAGGGGATACACAAATGTCGAAGTATTTATGCATTGCTTTCCTTTCCCTAAAGTTGAAACGCAATCAACATTACTGAACCTTTTGTCTGTGTGTTTTACATTTTCAAATCTGCCTTAATGGGAACACAGTAAAACTCTTAAGGGACTGGATTATACAGGTCAGATTCTATCCATCCATTTGTAAATAGCCACATCCTTATATAGAGAATAGGTTTACTGTTTAGATATGGCTAACAGGCAATGGCACCCTACTCCAGTACTCTTGCCTGGAAAATCCCATGGATGGAGGAGCCTGGAAGGCTGCAGTCCATGGGGTCACTGAGGGTCGGAAACGGCTGAGCAACATCACTTTCACTTTTCACTTTCATGCATTGGAGAAGGAAATGGCAACCCACTCCAGTGTTCTTGCCTGGAGAATCCCAGGGACGGGGGAGCCTGGTGGGCTGCTGTCTATAGGGTCGCACAGAGTTGGACACGACTGAAGTGACTTAGCAACATGCCTATTTGCAGGTGAGTTCTTGTCTAAAAATAGGCCACAGTGTATAATGTGTGATGTGTAAAAGCCACATATCTTTAACCATTTTTTAAAAAGCCATTGGTCTTGGTTATTCATAACAAAAAATATTTGCAACTAAACTAAATCTCTTCAATCAAAGAACATACAAAGCCATCTTGCTCTCTTGTATTTAGGTAGTGCTTGGACTCCGATGGCTGATTTCTATGACATATGTAATTGCTTGATTTAAATTGATTTCATGCACACACAAGTCACACACTCCATTTCACCATTTTCTATTCTTTCTGGAGATACTTAAAAGTCATTCCAATCTCTCTACTGTACCTCTCTTAAGCTGCCTTTAGGTTCACGTTTCAGTTCAGTTCAGTTCAGTTGCTCAGTCGTGTTCGACTCTGCAACCCCATGAATCACAGCATGCCAGGCCTCCCTGTCCATCACCATCTCCCGGAGTTCACTCAAACTCACATCCATTGAGTTGGTGATGCCATCCAGCCATCTCATCCTCTGTCTTCCCCTTTTCCTCCTGCCCCCAATGCCTCCCAGAGTCAGAGTCTTCTCCAATGAATCAATTCTTCGCATGTTACTGAAACTATTTTACAAGGGAAGAGATCAGATTAAAGTCAAGTAGCGATAATTATGATCTCTCTGAAAGACTGAGTCTACACACACAGTGAGGTGGATAATTGAGACAACTATCAAGATAATTCAAGGCAAAAAAAAATATTGCTTCAATTACCTATTTCAGATGAGTGTGTTTTGAATTAAATTGCCTATCTAATTGCTTCAATTTTTCCACTTCACTTTGTGTGGGGTGCTGCCACATTGCTAGGGTGCTAAGCTGATGAATATACCCCCCAAATCTACTGTTTACTCCATTTAATATACCTATTTTTCCATTAGTCTGCCTTTTTGGAAAATAGTCTTCAGAAATAATTGTAAGTTGTTTCAGACTTAGAGATTTGAATTCCAATGTAACCTTGGGTAGTTAATGGTATCTCTCAAGACCTTAAGGAAAATTTAATAATCTCATAGGACTCTTTCAGTTCAAACATTCTATGAATGATTTTGTTTAATCAAACTAGTCTTAGATAAGTCTGAAAAAACAGCAAAGCTTAGTGTTAGGTCACTTCTGTCCATACAGCTGACATTCACATTGATGGTGATGGAAACTGACAATCTGTGGCTGGATTGTCATCTCCAGAGCTGCTCTTCCAGGAACAATCACTCCCTTGCTATAGAAAGTTTCTGGCTGCCACCCTGCTCTGAAATTTGTCTAGGAAAGGGCTATCATTTTCAAGAGAAAAAATATCCTGTGTTTGTGCATACATACATTAGAGTGTCTGCTGCTCTTGCTGTTCCTGCAAAGCATTTCCTCACCAGAACAGTGAATGTTAAGAAGTAGCAGAGGCTGGCTACAAGGAACACAAAGAGGAAAATAAAAAGTGAATCAAGTAGAGTTCCTGGAGGTGTAAAATACTTATTAAATGAAACTGTCAAGCTGATTTTTAGAAGGCTCTGTTTCAGAGACCTGTTAATGGGTTAAATTCATTTTCTGTGCTAATTATTTGGAGTCTAAGTTTCTACAGTAGCTTATTGTTAGACTCTTATGTAAACACTATCAACTGCTTATTATTATGGAACCAAGCAGATTCAACAACTGAAGTATATTTCACTTTCTAGCAGAATACTGTATCTGTAGATTATTCACCTTTACATTGAAAAGATAGTCATTAAACCAATTATCTCTCCCTAGGTTCAACTTGTTTAAGTGATATGTTAATTAGCTTGTTGATGAACTATAATTATATTAATAGAATTTCCTGAACTCAGTTGATAGCTATATTTGTAGGCATTGTCTTAACCATCTTAGAATCATTTTGATGTGGAAGGGAAGTTGATGAGACATCCTCAGACCACATGCAAATGATTCATGATGTTGTCTGAACAGATAGTTGAATATATGATCACATTTCCCAAACTTTTTGTTCTTTTTTTTAATATTTTCTCCATGGTAAATTGAAATTCAGAGGTAAGTTCCAGATTAGAAAAGGCAAAAATGCAGCTTTTCCTATTTCCTGTCTTATACTCTCACCATGAGGCACAGAGTTTGAAAGATTTTTCTTGTTACAAATTTATAAGAGAATGAGATGGTTGGATGGCATCATGGATTCAATGGACCTGAGTTTGACCAAACTCCAGCAAGTAGTGAAGGACATGGAAGACTGGGATGCTGCAGTTCATAGGGGTCTCAAAGCGTTGGATATGACTTAGTGACTGAACAACAACAAGATGTAATGTATCCCTCTACTATTAGATAAAATAAAGGCATCTATAATTGTGGATGATATATAGTGGTAGTTGGTGTATTTTCCTAGAGTTCAAAATCTTGTAAGGAATCAAATGACATAGTAAAATTATTTTACAAAGAATCTCCCCAATACCTTAAAAGATCAACATCACTATGGATTGGATAATCATGAGAAAGTGGCAATAATTGTTTTCCTTTGATGAAATATAACATTGATAAAATTTTTATAAAATCTTCACTTTAGGCAACTATGGATTGGTAACTTTTTCATTCTGATTCTAGGAACAGGGAAGGCATTATATGCATGCTACTAGTATAGTGGTACAGGACACCACACTCAGAAAGTTCCCAGCACTTAGGGTTTAACACACTGAAAAAACTGTCTTAAAAGTCTAAGTAATTTTACCTTTAAATTGTGTTTTGTACATAGAGTTCAAAGAAACAGTGGAATATGTTATAGGAGCTTGGAGCTTGGCTTCATATTGTAATGATTCTTCTCAGTGCTTCTCTGCCTCCCCAGGATGAGTTCTCAGTACCCATGGCTGCCCAACAGCCACTGTTACCCTCTGACCTTGTGGAAAAGATTAAGGCCTCTGTAATTCTTAGATTAGGGCATGGTGGCAGCCATACTTTCCTTGGGCTGATGATATCATGACTTTGCTTAAAGTGAGACTTTAGCCCATCCACCTCTCCCAACTCAGGAATAAGTCCTAGTGCTCAGTCACTTTTGGAAGTCTTTTACTCACTGAAGGTAAGATTTTAGGAAAGAAATATGCATTGCTGGACTCTCCTCTCTCTACAAAACATATGGCACATTGATTTAGAGGCTAGCAGTAGGAAGACCCTGCAGCCGATGGGCCTCTACCAAGTAGCACACTTACCCCACAAGTATTTCCAACTCTTAGGCATTGCAACATTAGAAGTTAAATAGGAAAATACCATGATAGGTCAAGAGAGATAAAGAAATAAGCTTTAACAACATATTTTCCCACTGTTAAACAAGAATTCTCACATTTTAATTTTGTACTGGGACCCACAAATTATGCTGCCTGTCCTGCTGAAGAGGTAGTCAAACCATCAAATTTTAGGTGGTAGTCTAACTGACTAATTGGCAAGTTTTGACCATGTTAATAAGATTTCCTGATTGAACATGCTATGGTGGTTCAAATCTTATGCAGGAGTCAGCAGATCTGGATATGAGACAACTCTGTCAATTACATCACTGTGTGATTGTGAAAAAGATTATTATCTGATCTTTAATGTCTTCATTAGTAAAATGAGAGGGTTATTTTCTGTGTTTTTCTACATCCTTCCAATGTTAAAATTCTGTGCTTTCTGTGAACATTTTGTCAGAAATAATTTTGCTTTAAGAGCCAAAGGACAGTATAGTAATTATATTATCTCTATATCAGTGGATCTCAACAGGGGCAATTTTGCCCACCAAAGAATGTTTAGAAATAACAAGACATGGTTTTATTGTCACAGCTGGAAGGCCATGAATACTGCTAAAGTTGCTGTCCTGCAATGCACAGTGAAAGCTCATACAACAAAGAGTTTTCCAGCCCATGATGTTAAGAGTGCCAAAGTTAAGAACTCCCGGTCTGTATGAAAGACATGCTGTCTCCTTGGGTTTCTATCAATTTCACTTTTTTTTTTTTCCTTTAACTATGGGTTAAGGCATGATAATGTTAGAATCAAGGCCCAATAACCAAATAAAAACACAAAAGATCTTGACTAAAGCCCTATCAGATTCTGGCCTCTGGAAACAGGAACATCTGTCTCCTATAATCTTTTGTTTCCCAATATAGGAAGAAAATAGTAATTAAGTGTAGTTATAAAGCTCTCTCATGCATAAATTCTGCAGAAGAATAAAAAGTTAGGACTGCTTTATTAGGCTAATAGCTAAAGCAATTTTTCCCACTGATGAACGTTTTTATGTTGGTAGAATGTTGAAGGTGATGATTTCTTTGCAGCAACCATATTTTTACATAAGAAATAAGCAGAGAGCATTCTAAGAAAGCTAGCCATCACTAATAGCACAAGGAATTACAAGGCAGTTACTACTGACTCACTCTGACTTATTTATTAATTAATTCGTTGATACATTCATTTTTAAATAATTTTATTAGGAATACGCAATTTTCATGATTTTATAGAATACAGTAACTAATGCTACTACTAATCATAACTCTAAATAGGTCTTTGTTTGCATCCCAATAGTTGTTGTGAGGTATACACAACAACTAAACAAAACTTGTAATATATGAAGTGATAGCTACAAAGAAAGGGTGGAATAAGTGCCATAGGTTGTAAACAAAAGAGAGAGTTCTTTAGGCATACAGGGAAAAAAGAGGTTGTTTTTGATAGGGGTGGTGAGGGAGTCTTTGTGTAATTGGTGATTATTGATCTGCATTTTATTCACATAGTAGAATTTGAATAGCTCTATGACCTGGCATGTAGTGAATACCCAAGTGAGGAAGGTAAAAAATGCAATGCATTATTCGTGATCAATCAGCTTTCCTTAATGAGGTTGTGTATAGACAGGGCTTTTTTTATTACAACTATTAGAAGCCCAAATCAAACTAAAGTAAGATTGGAGAACAGTTTTTATTAAGAATCCTGGGATATTTCAAAGAAACTGAGAACAAAACTTGAAGAAAAATGGAGCATATGTGTAGAAAGAAGCAGAGAGTAGAGAAGGATCATCCTAGTTGTTTCAGACTCCAGTTCTAGTGATTCTTGAAACCCAGTTTCATTTCTTCTGACTCCCCAAAACTGGGCCTTATTTTGTGTTGGTGCTTGTCCTAGATTATGTATGGTTAGAAAAGGAGATATACATTATGCTCATAAGTCAGCACTTTCAGCTGCTATGAATGGTGTTGGGATGGAGTGGCGATTTCCAGAAGGAAAACATTCTATAGCCATAGGGGAGAAGTATACTGGGAAAAGCTGTCTATTGAACATAGACAGTTCTAAACCAT
Source organism: Bos indicus (assembly GCF_029378745.1). Lineage (NCBI taxonomy): Eukaryota > Metazoa > Chordata > Mammalia > Artiodactyla > Bovidae > Bos > Bos indicus. The sequence continues at coordinate 75,133,754 of NC_091789.1, forward strand.
TCCTATGGCCTCATTGAATCCACTTTGAAATTAGATGACATACCTTACATTTATAGAAGGATAAATACAAACCAATGTGTACAAACATAACTTGTCTCACCTAAACTTTAGCAGAGTCCTCTGAAGAGTGTTATTTTATAACCACAGTACTTATAGATAAGCAAACTCAGTCTCCCCTGAAGGAGGGCATGACAACCCACTCCAGTATTCTTGCCTTGGAGAATCCTGTGGACAAAGAAGCCTGTCAGGCTACAGTCCATAGGGTCACACAGAGGCAAATACGGCTGAAGCAATGGAGCATGCATGCATGCAAACTCAGTATTTAAGAGGTAAAAATAACTTGATCAAGGTAATATATAAGTTAGGTAGTCAAGATTTAAACACATGTACTCTGAATCAATGACTACACAATACTTTCTAAAACATTATTGTAAAATAGTTGCAAAGCCAGCTTCATGTGCACATGATCAATACAGTCATACAAGGCAATAAGCGTGGAAGTTCCTCATTCTTGAGGTTTATTGTTCTGTGATATTGTCTTGAGATTATTAAAACCTTTCTCTTTGAATTTATGTTTTGGAAGTTATATCCAGTGGGGCAATGTAGCTTGTGCTAAGGGCTTGGAATCTAAGCTCATATGTGACCTAGCCTCCTCCATCTAAATATTTTACAACCACATGGACTGTTACCCACCAGACCTCTGTCCATGGGATTCTCCAGGCAAGAATACTGGAGTGGGTTGTCATTTCCTCCTCTAAGGGATCTTCCTGACCCAGGGATTGAACTCATGTCTCCTGCTTGGCAGGGGGATTCTTTAACTTTGAGCCACCTGGGAAGCCCTTTTCCTTATAAATATCTCTGTGCTTGAGGAAGCGTGATATTCAATAACAAATAAAAAATGAATCAGTTTGCAGAAGAGACTGCAAAAGCAAAAAAAAAAATGTATATTTTAGTTTCATATGCTTATGAATACTTTTCCCCTTACTGTTTGAACAAGGGGTTTTTCATGTTCATTTTTCTTGATCACTGAAAAGTAGGTAGCCTGTGCTGAATAGTTGTTAAGAATGTTGTATTGGGCCAAGTAGAGCTTCCATGTGCCAAAACTAACTGCTTAACAAAGTGATAAAAACATTATCTGTAGTCCAGCTATCTCAGACACTATCCAAGGGAAAAAATAACTAATACTATCCTATGTAATTAAAGCAGCTACTTTAAGCTCCATGACTAACTATCCAGAAGCATCATAGCATAGTGATTTTGAGTGCAGATTCTAAAACCAGTTGCCTCAGTTCACATCCTGTCTTCTTTGATGTGCATCCCTGAGCAAGTTAACATCTCTGTGTTTTCACTTCCTTAAGTATAAGGATGATGATAATAATACTAATACTTATTTATAGAATTGTTGTAAGGATAAAATGAATTGATCTATGTAAATATATGATATATATATCATATATTTACAAAACATGCTCTGAACATTGCCCAATACTTAATAAGTACTCAGTAAATTTCACTGTTTTGAATAGTTATGGACCCAACATACGAGGGCAATTCTATAGTATAATTAATAAATATTATCACAGAGCTTGTGTCTGAAAGTACTATTAGCTTCAACTTGAACTTTAAATATCTCAAGTATACAAGCTTACTAACACTGTTATTAATTAAGAAAGCTGTGGTACATATACACAACGGAGTATTACTCAGCCATTAAAAAGAATACATTTGAATCAGTTCTAATGAGGTGGATGAAACTGGAGCCTATTATACAGAGTGAAGTAAGCCAGAAAGAAAAACACCAATACAGTATACTAACACATATATATGGAATTTAGAAAGATGGTAACAATAACCCTGTAAGCGAGGCAGCAAAAGAGACACAGATGTATAGAACAGTCTTTTGGACTCTATGGGAGAGGGAGAGGGTGGGATGATTTGGAAGAATGGCATTGAAACATGTATAATATCATATATGAAATGAATTGCCAGTCCAGGTTTGATGCATGATACTGGATGCTTAGGGCTGGTGCACTGGGATGACCCAGAGGGATGGTACGGGGAGGGAGGAGGGATGGGGGTTCAGGATGGGGAACATGTGTACACCTGTGGCAGATTCATGTTGATGTATGGCAAAACCAATATTGTAAAGTAATTAACCTCCAATTAAAATAAATAAATTTAAAAAAATAGTTGCCCAGAAAATGTTTCCAATGCATAATAAATCATGGAATACACAGTTCAGGTAATACATTTTCGTAAAGAAAATATAGTAGGAGCACTATGTAGAACATGCAGTTTTGAAAAGTATTTAAATTTGAAGCAAAAATATCCTAAATTAGGTTGAACTTTAGTAGTAAGCTTCAATACACAATGTTTTTGTAATTGTATGCCTTTAGTCTTGCAGCCCAAGAGGTGATGACTATAAATACACACTGAAGAGATCTTTGCTTAAATGAAATTACTTATATAAAGCATCTAGCATAGTTTCAGGAATAAAATATATGTTCAACAACTGATAGTCATTATTAATATTGAAGTATTTTTAAACCTCAGTGACTAGTGGGTAATGCACTTTCTGACCACTGGGTCATCTTTTGGGAATAATTTGAACTGAGCTCTTTTAAAGGATTTTAGATCATCCTTTACCATGCTGATTTTAAGGCTGAATAAATCAGTGACTATTACCTTTTGGGGAAGAAAATGCAGAAAGGATGTTATGAGAAAGGACACAGATATTAATTTTATGGGAAGTTTTATGAAAAAGCCATTAGATGTCAACTGTAGTTCACAAAGATATTCTGCTTTTTAGTAGTGTTACATATAGGTGCTGACTGACAATATAAAATCACAGAAGCATCAACTCCCAGAGCTTCAAAAACATGTGGATACATATAACACAGTGTCAGGTATACAGAAAACACTCAATAAATGCAAGCATCCTTGCTTTCTTCCTTTGAGATTTCATAGTTCAATGCTCCCCCTTGCCACACTCAGTTTTGCAAAAAAGGAAATGAAAGCGAATAACATGCAAAGATTATAAAGATAATTTTCTGATTGAATAGGAATTAGAATATCTATCAAATGTCTCAGAAGATTCAGATGATGTTCTTCTCCAAGATATTTGGCAAAACTAATACAATTATGTAAAGTTTAAAAATAAAATTAAAAAAAAAAGTAAAAAAAAAAAAAAAAAGAAACAAGTCGACCCTAAGAGTTGAGAGGAGAGCTTGGGATATATAACAACATGAATAGTGAGAGCTCCCTTTATGTTACATATTTTCTTTTTCATATATATATATATATATATATATATATATATATGAAATCAGCATATATTAAAATCAGCATGTGGTATATATATATATGTTTATATATATATATATGTTTTCTTATATATATTGTCTTTCTCTTATATATTTTCTCTTATATATATTTCCCTTTCTTTTGTATATATGTTCCCTTATATATATTTCCTACAGTTAGAACTGGACATGGAACAACAGACTGGTTCCAAATAGGAAAAGGAGTATGTCAAGGCTGTATATTGTCACCCTGTTTATTTAACTTGTATGCAGAGTACATCATGAGAAATGCTGGACTGGAAGAAACACAAGCAGGAATCAAGATTGTGGGGAGAAATATCAATAACCTCAGATATGCAGATGATACCACCCTTATGGCAGAAAGTGAAGAGGAACTAAAAAGCCTCCTGATGAAAGTGACAGTGGAGAGTGAAAATGTTGGCTTGAAGCTCAACACAACGAAGATCATGGCATCTGGTCCCATCACTTCATGGGAAATAGATGGGGAAACAGTGGAAACAGTGTCAGACTTTATTTTGGGGGGCTCCAAAATCACTGCAGATGGTGACTGCAGCCATGAAATTAAAAGACGCTTACTCCTTGGAAGGAGAGTTATGACCAACCTAGATAGCATATTCAAAAGCAGAGACATTACTTTGCCAACAAATGTTCATCTAGTCAAGGCTATGGTTTTCCCTGTAGTGATGTATGGATGTTAGAGTTGGACTGTGAAGCAGGCTGAGTGCCGAAGAATTGATGCTTTTGAACTGTGGTGTTGGAGAAGACTCTTGAGAGTCCCTTGGACTGCAAGGAGATCCAACCAGTCCATTCTGAAGGAGATCAACCTTGGGTTTTCTTTGGAAGGAATGATGCTAAAGCTGAGACTCCAGTACTTTGGCCACCTCATGTGAAGTGTTGACTCACTGGAAAAGACTCTGTTTCTGGGAGGGATTGGGGGCAAGAGAAGAAGGGGACGACAGAGGATGAGATGGCTGGATGGCATCACTGACTCGATGGACGTGAGTCTGAGTGAACTCTGGGAGTTGGTGATGGACAGGGAGGCCTGGCGTGCTGCGATTCATGGAGTCACAAAGAGTCAGACACGGCTGAGCCACTCATCTGATCTGATCTGATCTCTTAAAAGCAAAACAACCAAAACCATCCTTTACAACTCATAGAAACTCTTCCCTATGAACAAAGACTCAGACATCTCTGCCCTAGCAACACCACATCCCCTTTTCCCCAGTCTGTTAAACAATATTCCCTACAAGGAAATTTCTAAAATAATCATACACTCTTCTAGAGCTAGATGATACTTTACCCAAAATTTTGCCCAAACTGCAATTATTTTTCTACCATCTCTAACAGACTTTATCTTGTGAAGACTAAAAAATGGATGAAACTGGAGCCTATTATACAGAGTGAAGTAAGCCAGAAGGAAAAACACCAATACAGTATACTAACGCATATATATGGAATTTAGAAAGATGGTAACGATAACCCTGTATACGAGACAGCAAAAGAGACACTGATGTATAGAACAGTCTTATGGACTCTGTGGGAGAGGGAGAGGGTGGGAAGAAAAAAAAAAAAAAAAAAGTGTCTGTGGATCTTGTTGTTTTGGGAAAGAGCATTGTAGACAAAGAGAACCAGAAAATTAAAAGATGCTGAGTGTAAAAAAAAAAAAAAAAAATTTCAATTCTTTCAACAATTCATTTTATGTTTCTTTTAAAACTTCTAGTAATACTGTAATTAAGCAGAGTTGATATTGATATACCCAACTATAATATAGCTGATTATTGGTTCTGATATTTCCTTTTCTTGTTAGTGGAATCATGCATCCACATACTTTGCCAGGTACATTTATAGTATCCTCCCAATATGGGTGAAGTATACTTGGCTTAGTGGTTTGCCTTGGCCAGTTAAAGTTTACTAGAATTTATGCCAGTAAATGTTCAAAACGCATGGGCATAAATTGGCTTGTCCTCTTGCCCTCCTGGGATAAGTCTTGAGAACCATATGCCCTGAGTATCTGCCAGTCCAACAAGAAAAATAGAGAAGATGAGGAACAGACTTAAATGCAATCCTTGATCTAACCAAGCTCAATCAACCCAAAGTGAAAGAAAGTGAAGTCACTCACTTGTGTTCTACTCTTTGTGACCCCGTGAACTGTAGCTCACCAGGCTCCTCCATCCATGGAATTTTTCAGGCAAGAATACTGAAGTGGGTTTCCATTCCCTTCTCCAAGAGATCTTCCTGACCCAGGGATTGAACCTGGGTCTCCCACATTGTAGGCAGACGCTTTACCATCTGAGGCACCAGGAAAGTCTAAAACATAAGTGAAAGCAATTTTAAAAGCAACAGTAAATGGAAAGACATCTATCTTAATGGATTGGAGGAATTAATATGGGCAAAGTGTCACTACTACCCAAAATGATCTAGAGACTTAACGCAATCCCTATTTAAATGTCCCAATGGAACTTTTTGCAGAAATAGAAAAATATTATCCTAAAATTCGTATGGAAGCACAAGCAACCTGAGCAAAGCAGAAGGGATCACATTTCTTGCTTTCTAAATATATCACAAAGCTCTAGTAGTCAAAATAATATGGTCTGGAAAAATATACAGGCATATTAATCAATTGAATAAAACAGAGAGCTTTGAAATAAATCCATACATTAATGATAAATGGATATTTATCAACAGGGCAATAACACACAAAAGGGAAAGGATGGTGTCTTCCTTAAGTGGTGTCAGGAATGTTGGATATCCACATGCAAAATAATAAAATTGTACTTTTATTTTACACCATACACTAAAATCAGATCAAAATGGATTGAAGGCATAAACATGACATGAAACTTTAAATCTTCTATAAGAAAACAAGGATAATGATTCTTGATATTGGCCTTGGCAATGGTTTCTTGGATATGACCCCAAAAGCAAAAATAGGCAAGTGGTACCACACAAATGAAAAAACTTCTGCACAACAAAGGAAATAATCAGCAAAGTGAAAAGGAAACCTACAGGATGGGAGAACATATGTTCAAACCATATGGCTGATAAAAAGTTAATATCTAAGATATATAAGAAACTTCTATGACTCAAAATCAACCAAACAAACAAAAATCCAAATTACAAAACTACATTTTTCCACTTCATAGGTGTTCATTATATGTAACTTTTCATGGGCTAAAAAGATCCCCCACTGGACTCCTGACTTAATCTTACACAATTTGTCATAGTACAATACAAAATGCAAACTCACCCAAATAGAAAGTTTCTGTATAAAAGTGTTTTATAAAAGGGAGATTGTCATTGTCTACTTTGAATCTTTCATTGCACATTGATATAGTTTCAGCAGAAATTGATTTCAAGTTATTTTTCTTTTATTTTCTTTTTTACTTAAGTACTATAGTTGTATTTTAGACCAAATTAACTTTTCCAAATTTCCATACAATTTCTGACAATGGAACTAAGGGAAAATTTTAAAGAAGATTTGATTACAAAGGCAGTAAGAAAGAGTACCTATGACAGATTTATTCAAATTCTCCATTGTTCTATTAAAATGTGCCCTTTGACCTTCCCATAGCTAGTGCTGAATAATAAAGAGTGGCCAAGCCAATATATATATATAATTTGGCTTTTGATATTATATATCAAAATATATATATATTTTTTGATATATATAATATCAAAAGCCAAATAATTGCAAGATCACAATTAGGCTTCTATTTTTTTGCATTTATATTTCAGAGGCAACTAATTATTAGTCCCAAAAGTGTACTTGCGTTTTGCCACTGAATATGAAAGAAAGTGAAGAGGAACTAGAGCCTCATGACAAGGTTTAACATGAAGAGGAGGGTGAAAAACCTGGCTTAAAACTCAGCATTCAGAAGACTAAGATCATGGCATCCGGTCCCATCACTTCATGGTAAATGGATGGGGAAACTATGGAATTAGTGACAGACTTTATTTTCTTGGGCTCCAAAATCACTGTAGACAGTCACTGAAGTCATGGAATTAAAAGACACTTGCTCCTTGGAGGAAAAGCTATGACAAACCTAGACAGCATATTAAAAAATAGAGTCATCACTTTACCGACAAAGACCTGTATAGTCAAAGCTATGACTTTTCCAGTAGTCATGCAGGAATGTGAGACTTGGACCATAAAGAAGGCCGAGGGACAGAGAATTGATGTTTTCGAATTGTGGTGCTGGAGGACAAGACTCTCTAGAGTCCCTTGGGCAGCAAGGAGATCAAACCAATCAATCCTGAAGGAAATCAACCCTGAATATTCATTGGAAGCCTTGATGCTGAAGTTGAAGCTCCAATATTTTGGCGACCTGATGCAAAGAGCCTTCTCCTTGGAAAAGACCCTGATGCTCTTGGAAAGAGCATAAATTTGAATAAAACCGTTGGAAAGACTGAGAGCAGGAGGAAAAGGGTGTGACAGAGGATGGAATCACTGAATCAATGAATATTTGTTTGAGTAAATCCCGGGAGAGAGTGAAGGACAGGGAAGCCTGACATGCTGCAGTCCATTGGGTCACAAAGTGTTGGACACGACTTGGCAACTGAAAAATAACATGTATGCATTTGTTTTTGTTTTTTAATTAACCACTGTGCTATGGATTCTGGAAGGCAAAATAGACTCTGTTTCTGCTTCAAGAAATATAGAGATTTGATGAGATACTGAGGTGTCTTAAATTAGCAGCATTCAATGTCCACTATTAGTTTAAGAATTATATACTGCTCCAAACCATGCATAAGTTCTGTAATTTGAAAGCAATATTTATTTATTTACACAAATTAGATTGAAACATTCTTGACAATTTACAAGAAAAATAGGGAAACCTTGTGGTCTCTAAAACTTAATTTTTTTGGAACCTTCCCTGAGTTTTTTTCAGTTCAATTCAGTTCAGTCACTCAGTCGTGTCTGACTCTGTGACCCCATGTACTGCAGCATGCCAGGCTTTCCTGTCCATCATCAACTCCTGGAGACTGCTCAAACTCATGTCCATTGAGTCGGTGATACCATCCGGCCATCTCATCCTTTGTTGTCCCCTTCTCCTCCTGCCTTCAATCTTTCTGAGCATCGGGATCTTTTCCAGTGAGTTAGTTTTTCCCATCAGGTGGCCAAAGTATTGGAACTTCAGCTTCAGCATCAATCCTCCCAAAGAATATTCAAGACAGATTTCCTTTAGGATTGACTGGTCTGATCTCCTTGCAATCCAAGGGACTCTCATGAGACTTCTCCAGCACCACAGTTCAAAGGCAACAATTCTTAAGCACTCAACTTCCTTTATGGTACAAATCTCACATTAATACACAACAGATTAGACAAAACAGATTAGACAATTGACAATACATGGAACAATTATAAGCAGCACAAACATGGCATAACAAGGACTAGTAGGGGCATTAGCCAATTCCAAATTCCCATCACCAGGATGGCTCAAATCCCTCCTTGTTCAGGGATCAGAAGATCTAGCTCCTGTCTGTTTTGGAGTACAATCCCTACCAAGCTGTGCTGGCTCTTTAGAGCTGTCCTGAGAAATCTTACTTCCAGAAACTAGATTTTGGGGGTGTTCATTAGAATGGCACTCATTTAGTTCAGTTCAGTCAGTTGCTCAGTCGTGTCCAACTCTTTGTGAACCCATGAATCGCAGCACGCCAGGCCTCCCTGTTCATCACCAACTCCCGGAGTTTACTCAGATTCACGTTCCTTGATTTGGTGATGCCATTCAGCCATCTCACCCTCTGTCATTCCTTTCTCCTCTTGCCCCCAATCCCTCCCAGTATCAGACTTTTTTCCAATGAACCAACTCTTCGCATGAGGTGGCCATATTACTGGAGTTTCAGCTTTAGCATCATTCCTTCCAAAGAAATCCCAGGGCTGATCTCCTTCAGAATGGACTGGTTGGATCTCCTTGCAGTCCAAGAGACTCTCAAGAGTCTTCTTCAACACCACAGTTCAAAAGCATCAGTTCTTCAGCGCTCAGCTTCCTTCACAGTCCAACTCTCACATTCATACATGACCACTTGAAAAACCATAGCCTTGACTAGACAGACCTTTGTTGGCAAAGTAATGTCTCTGCTTTTGAATATTCTATAAAGGTTGGGCATACCTTTCCTTCCACGGAGTAAGTGTCTTTTAATTTAATGGCTGTAACCACCATCCGCAGTGATTTTGGAGCCCCCAAAAATAAAGTCTGACACTGTTTCCACTGTTTCCCCATCTATTTCTCATGAAGTGATGGGACCGCATGCCATGATCTTCATTTTCTGAATGTTGAGTTTTAAGCCAACACTTTCACTCTCCTCTTTCACTTTCATCAAGAGGCTCTTTAGTTCCTCTTCACTTTCTGCCATAAGGGTGGTGTCATCTACATATCTGAGGTTATTGATATTTCTCCCGGCAATCTTGATTCCAGCTTGTGCTTCTTCCAGCCCAGTGTTTCTCATGATGTACTCTGCATATAAGTTAAATAAGCAAGGTGATAATATACAACCTTGACATACTCCTTTTCCTATTTGGGACCAGTCTGTTGTTCCTTGTCCAGTTCTAACTGTTGCTTCCTGACCTGCATATAGGTTTCTCAAGAGGCAGGTCAGGTGCTCTGATATTCCCATCTCTTTCAGAATTTTCCACAGTTTATTGTGATCCACACAGTCAAAGGCTTTGTCATAGTCAAAAAAAAAGAAATAGCTGTTCTTCTGGAACTCTCTTGCTGTTTCGATGAAACTGCGGATGTTGGCAATTTGATCTCTGCTTCCTCTGCCTTTTCTAAAACCAGCTTGAACATCTGGAAGTTCATGGTTCACGTACTGCTGAAGCCTGGCTTGGAGAATTTTGAGCATTACTTTACTAGCGGGTGAGATGAGTGCAATTGTGCAGTTGTTTGCATATTCTTTGGCATTGCCTTTGTTTGGGATCGGAATGAAAACTGACCTTTTCCAGTCCTGTTGCCACTGCTGAGTTTTCCAAATGTGCTGGCATATTGAATGCAGCACTTTCACAGCATCATCTTTCAGGATTTGAAATAGCTCAACTGGAATTCCATCACCTCCACTAGCTTTGTTTGTAGTGATGCTTTCTAAGGCCCACTTGACTTCACACTCCAGGATGTCTGGCTCTGGGTGAGTGATCATACCATCGTGATTATCTTGGTCTTGAAGATCTTTTTTGTACAGTTCTTCTTTGTATTCTTGCCACCTCTTCTTAATATCCTTTGGTTCTGTTAGGTCCATACCATTTCTGTCCTTTATCGATACCATCTTTGCATGAAATCTTCCCTTTGTATCTCTAATTTTCTTGAAGAGATCTTTAGTCTTTCCCATTCTGTTGTTTTCATCTATTTCTTTGCATTGATCTCTGACGAAGGCTTTCTTATCTCTTCTTGCTATTCTTTGGAACTCTGCATTCAGATGCTTATATCTTTCCTTTTCTCCTTTTCTTTTTGCTTCTCTTCTTTTCACAGCTGTTTGTTAGGCCTCCCCAGACAGTCATTTTGCTTTTTTTGCATTTCTTTTCCATGGGGATGGTCTTGATCCCTGTCTCTTCTTCAATGTCACAAACCTCTGTCCATAGTTCATCAGGCATTCTGTCTACCAGATTTAGTCCCTGAAATCTATTTATTACCTCCACTGTATAATCATAAGGGCTTTGAATTATGTCATACCTGAATGATCTAGTGGTTTCCCCTACTTTCTTCAATTTAAGTCTGAATTTGGCAATAAGGAGTTCATGATCTGAGCCACAGTCAGCTCCTGGTTTTGTTTTGCTGACTGTATAGAGCTTCTCCATCTTTGGCTGCAAAGAATATAATCAATCTGATTTTGGTGTTGACCATCTGGTGATGTCCATGTGTAGTCTTCTCTTGTGTTGGTGGAAGAGGATGTTTGCTCTGACCAATGTGTTCTCTGGGCAGAACTCTATTAGCCTTTGCCCTGCTTCATTCCGTATTCCAAGGCTTAATTTGCCTGTTACTCCAGGTGTTCCTGGACTTCCTACTTTTGCATTCCAGTCTTCCATAATAAAAAGGACATCTTTTTCTGGGTGTTACTTCCAAAAGGTCTTTTAGGTGTTCATAGAAACCATTCAACTTCAGCTTCTTCAGCATTACTGGTTGGGGCATAGACTTGGATTACTGTGATATTAATGGTTTTTCTTGGAAACAAACAGAAATCATTCTGTCGTTTTTGAGATTGCATCCAAGTACTGCATTTCGGACTCTTTTGTTGACCATGATGGCTACTGCATTTCTTCTGAAGGATTCCTGCCGGCAGTAGTAGATATAATGGTCATCTGAGTTAAATTCACCCATTTCAGTCCATTTTAGTTCGCTGATTCCTAGAATGTTGACGTTCACTCTTGTCATCTCCTGTTTGACCACTTCCAATTTGCCTTGATTCATGGACCTGACATTCCAAGTTCATATGCAATATTGCTCTTTACAGCATCGGACTTTGCTTCTATCACCAGTCACATCCACAGCTGGGTATTCTTTTTGCTTAGGCTCCATCCCTTCATTCTTTCTGGAGTTATTTCTCCACTGATCTCCAGTAGCATATTGGGCACCTACTGACCTGGGGAGTTCCTCTTTCAGTATCCTATCGTTTTGCCTTTTCATACCATTCATGGGGTTCTCAAGGCAAGAATACTGAAGTGGTTTGCCATTCCCTTCTCCAGTGGACCACATTCTGTCCGACCTCTCCACCATGACCCACCCGTCTTGTATGGTCCCACAGGGCATGGCTTAATTTCATTGAGTTAGACAAGGCTGTGGTCCTAGTGTGATTAGATTGACTAGTTTTCTGTGATTATGGTTTCAGTGTGTCTGCCCTCTGATGCCCTCTTGCAACACCTACCATCTTACTTGAGTTTCTCTTACCTTGGATGTGGGGTATCTCTTCACGTCTGCTCCAGCAAAGTACAGCTGCTGCTCCTTGCCTTGGATGAGGGGTATCTCCTCACTGCTCCCCCTCCTGACCTTGAATGTGGAATAGCTCCTCTAGGCTTTCCTGCGCCCATGCAGCCACCACTCCTTGGACGTGGGGTTGCTCCTCTCAGCCACTGCCCCTGACCTCGGACGTGGGATAGCTCCTCTTGGCCACCACCGCTCGGGCATGGAGTCCTCCCGGCTTCTTCCCCTGACCTCAGACATAGAGTAGCTCCTCTCAGCCTCCCTTGTGTGCCGTCACACTCATAAGTAGTTTTGAATAGGTATCTGAGATCTCCCAGGGGTTCACAGGTATATTGAGTGTTCTCTTCTGTTTTCTTCCATGGCTTGACTCATGAGTAGTGAATCCAGAAGTCATGTCATGGTACCTTGACTGCTGTGGGGGTAGAAAGTATTACAGGGTAGGGTCTCTTCCATGTGGACTGGAGTTGAGCCTTTGGGGACCCATCTTTCCAGACTTTAATTAGGACTTGCATCCCTAGAGCATACAGTGGTGACTCCTTAGAATCTTCTGGGTCCTGGTTCACACCCCACAAGTGTATATCCTGTTGGAATTGCCAAATTGCCATGGTATAAATTGGAGGGTCTGAACCTCTGAATCTAGGAAGAGGTCATTGACATAAATAAAAGGTCTCCCATATAGCATCTCATAAGGACTAAGAACAACTTGTTATTTAGGGGCAATACGGGTGTGGAGGAGAGCTATTGGTAAAGCCTCCTTCCATCCCAGAGAGGTCTCCTGGGTTATCTTTTTTATCACTGATTTTAAGAATTGGTTGGCTCTTTCTACTTTTCCTAAAGACTGAGGCCTCCAGGCATAATGGAGATAAGTAATGTCCAATGATTTAGAGACCCCTTGGGTGACCTTAGAAGTAAATGATGTCCCATTGTCACTTTGTAATGACCTGGGCAGACCAAATATTGGAATGATTTCATGGAGCAGTTTTTTTACCACCTCCTCAGCCTTCTCAGTCCAGGTGGGAAAGCCTTCAATTCATCCTGTGAATGTATCTATCATGACTAATAGTTGTTTATACCCTTGAGAAACTGGCATCTGGGTAAAGTCCATCTGCCAATCCTCTCTTGGGTAGGTCCCACATTGTTGGACGGGCTGGGCAAGCTGGGGTCTTCGAGCTCCTTGGGGGTTGTTTAATTGGCAAGTGGGACAAGAGGAGACCACTTGCCTTATAGTTGTTTGGATACTTGTTCCTCTGAAGGACCTTTCTAGTAATCTTTGGAGGGCCTTTTCCCCTAAATGAGTGGTGACATGTAAGGAGTTAATCAACTTCCATTGCAGGTTCCAAGGCAGAAAAAGGAGTCCTTCCTGTTGGAAGCACCCCATATGATCTTCTTAAAAGCCCTCACTTTTAGCTTTAATAGTCTCAACTTCAATATATGAAAGAGTTTCTGGCAAATTAGTCTGTGGAACTAGGGTGGCAACCCCTATTAGGTCATTGTTCTGTAATACTGCTCTCTTAGCTGCCTGATCAGCTGCTTGGTTCCCTCGAGCCACTTCCATGTTCCCTTTTTGGTGTTCTTTACAGTGGGAGACTGAAACTTCAATGGGCAGATGGACTGCCTCCAAGAGTCTAAAAATTTGATCACCATATTTGATTGGTAACACTTGGGTGGTCAAGTGGCCCCTTTCTTTCTGAGTAGCAGCATGTGCATGTAGCACCAGAAAGGCATACTTGGAGTCAGTGTAAATGGCTATTATTTTTACTTTTCCCAGCTCTAAAGCTTGAGTCAGGGCTATGAGCTCAGATAATTGGGCTGAAGTACCTGATCGCAGAGGCTTAGCTTCTATGGTCTCAAAATTGGAGACTACTGCCTATCTGGCTCTTCTTTTTCTATCCGAGAGAAAGCTGCTTCCATCAGTGTACCAGATTTCCTCAGGATTCGTCAGAGGATCTTCCAACAATCCCTTTTGTGGTTTTGTCCAGTGGTCCAAGGTTTCTAGACAAGAGTGAAAGGGGAGAGAACCCTCGGGGGTAGGCAGGAGGGTGGCTGGGTTAAAAGCCTCACAAGGGGATATAGTGGCCTGGATTTTCCAACAGCACTACTTGATATCTGAGGATTCTTTGATTAGACATCCATAAATGGCCTCCCCCATTTAGGAGTTGTTTTACTTGGTGGCTGGTAAAAACAGTTAGTTTGCCCCCAAAGGAAAGTTTTAAAGCATATTCTATCATGATTGCAATAGTTGCAAGATTTCGAAGGCGGGGGGGTGGGGTGGGGGGCAGCCTTGGGCAGTTGGATTGAGCCTCTTGGATATGTAAGCTACAGGCTAAGGCTCAGATCCCAGCCTATGAGTTAACACTCCCAAGGCTATTCCCTCTCTTTCATGGACATAAAGTTATAATGTTGTTTTTTTTTTCTGGTTCTGGCAACCTCAAGGCAGGTGCCTGAGTTAAGGCTTGTTTTAGTGTAGCCTCTGCCTTCTTTTGAGGAGTTCCCCACATTGGTGGGATTGATTCATCCCGTCCCTTTAAGCTTTCATATAACGGCTGGGCAATTAGACCATAGTTAGGTATCCAGATTCTACAATACCCAGTTAGCCCCAGGAAAGCTATCAATTATTTTTGAGTCATGGGGGAGGGCAACTGGAGGATTCCTTGTACCTGACCAGAGGACAATCCCCTGGACCCATGTGTAATCAGAACTCCCAGGTAAGTGACCTTTGTCTCGACAATCTGTGCCTTAGCATAGGAGACTTTATATTCTTTTTCCGCCAAAAAGTTTAGAACCTGAGTTGCATGTTGTTCGGCATTTTTCTCATCTGGAGAGCAGATTAGTAGGTCATCTACATATTGTAATATTTTCCCATTAGGTCCCAGATCCGGATCTAGTAGATCTCAGCTAAGGGCCTGTTCAAACAGATGGGGGCTATCTCTAAACACCTGAGGTAATACTGTCCAAGTCATCTGTTGGTGTTTTTCTCCTGAAGCCTCCCACTCAAAGGCAAAGTTATTGGGATTCTTTAGCCAGTGGTATGCAAAAAAAAAAAAAAAAAATGCATCGTTGAGATCCAAGACTGTAAACCACTTGGCATTGGGTGGGATTTCTCCCAAAATTACATAGGGATTGTGTACTTTGAGATGGAGGGGGACTACAGCTTCATTTACGATCCAGAGATCTTGAACCATTCGCTAGGTTCTGTCCTTTTTCTTTACTGAGAGGATTGAGGTGTTACATGGAGAATTGGTGGGGACCAATAGCCCACAAATATGGAATTTATTTATTAAAAGCTGTAGTCCCTCCCAAGCCTCTCTTCTGAGGGGATATTGTTTCTGGTTAGGAAACCGAGTGGGATTTCAGAGTACAATGATGACCAGTTCAGCTTGGTGGGCTCTTCCAGGAATCCCCTGGTCCCACACCTGGGGGTTAATTTTGTCCTCCCATAGTTTTTGGTCCATCTCTATTGGAGAAGGTGTAATGGGTTCTTCAGTAGTAACCAGAAGCTCTAGGGCTCTGGGGGCTGAAAAGTTTCCAACCACAAGGGTGGTCCCCAGTTTATTGAGTATATCTCTTCCCAATAAGGGAGTAGGACACTAGGGACCACCAGAAACTGGTGGGAAAATATTTGTCCATCCCAGAAACAAAGAAGTACTTGGGTGAATCTTGTAGTAGTTGTTTTCCCTGTAGCACCCAAAATGGTACAGGTTTGGGAGGAGAAGGCTCCAGAGTAGGAGATCAAGACAGAGTAGGTAGCCCTCGTGTCGACCAAGAAATTCTAGGACCTACCTGCCACATCCAGTTACACCCTTGGCTCCAGCCCACTGATGGTTATCTGTGACAGGCCGGCTGACTGGAGTGGGCCGCTTCAGTCCTGTTGAACCATCATGAGGGAAAGCTTGGTGCTTGACCTTGAGGCTCTTGGGTCCCGAGGACAGAGTGCCATTCAATGTCCCAGTTGATGGCATTTTTAGCAAGCCATTTTAGGAGACTTGTCACCGTTTGGACACTCTTTGGCCCAATGCCCCACCTGTCTACAGATTAGGCATTGGCCTCTTGCCTTGTCCTTCAGGGACTCGGGGTTAGTCAGAGTCTTTATTATTGTCAGTGCAGCAGATGATTTTCTGGAACTCCCTTGCTTTTTCTATGATCCAATGGATGTTGGTAATTTGATCTCTGGTACCTCTGCCTTTTCAAAACCCAACTTGAACTTTTGGAAGTTCTCTGTTCACAAACTGTTAAAGTCTAGCTTGGATAATTTTGAATATTACTTTGCTAGCATGTGAGATGAGTGCAATTGTGCAGTAATTTGAACATTCTTTGGCATTGCCTTTCTTTGGGACTGGAATGAAAACTGACATTTTCCAGTCCTGTGGCCACTATTAAGTTTTCCAAATTTGCTGGCATATTGAGTGTAGCACTTTCACAGCATCCTCTTTTAGGATTTGAAATAGCTTAACTGGAATTACATCACCTGCACTAGCTTTGTTCATAGTGATACTTCTTAAGGCCCACTTGATTTCACATCCCAGGATGTCTGGGTCTAGGTGAGTGATCATACCACTGTGGTTATCTGGGTCATGAAGATATTTTTGTATAGTTTTCTGTATATTGTTGCCACCTCTTCTTAATATTTTCTGCTTCTGTAAGGGCCATACAATTTCTGTCCTTTATTGTGCCCATCTTTGCATGAAATGTTCCCTTGGTATCTTTGATTTTCTTGAAGAGATCTCTAATCTTTCCCATTCTAATGTTTCCCTCTATTTCTTTACATTGATCACTTAGGAAGACTTTCTTATCTCTCCTTGCTATTTTTTGAAACTTTGCATTCAGATGGGTATATCTTTCCCTTTGCCTTTCACTTCTATTTTTTTTTTTTTTCCTCAGCTATTTGTAGGGCCTCTTCAGACAACCATTTTGCCTTTTTTGCATTTCTTTTTCTTGGAGATGGTTTTGATCATGGCATCCTGTACAATGTTGTGAAGTACATACTTCTTCAGGCACTCTATGAGATCTAATCCCTTGAATCTATTTGTCACGTCTATTGTAAATTGTAAGGGATTTGATTTAGGTCATACCTGAATGGTCTAGTGGTTTCCCTACTTTCTTCAATTTAAGTCTGAATTTTGCAATAAAGAGTTCATGATCTGAGCCACAGTCAGCTCCCCTCTTGTTTTTCCCAACTCTGCAGAGCTTTTCCATTTTCCGTTGTAAAGAATGTAGTAAATCTGATTTCGGTATTGGCCATCTGGTGATGTCCGTGTATAGAGTCATCTCTTGTGTTGTTGGAAGAGGGTGTTTGCTATGACCATTGCATTCTCTTATCAAAACTGTGTTAGCCTTTGCCCTGCCTCATTCTGTACTCCAAGGCCAAATTTGCCTGTTACTCCAAGTATCTCTTGATTCCTACTTTTATATTCCAGTCCCCTATGATGAAAAAGATATCTCTTTTGCGTGTTAGTTTTAGAAGATCTTGTAGGTTTTCATAGACCTGTTCAACTTCAGCTTCTTCAGCTTTCTTGGTTGGGGCATAGACTTGGATTACTGTGATATTGAATAGCTTCCATTGGAAACAAACAGAGATCACTCTGTCATTTTTGATATTGCACCCATGTACTGTATTTTGGACTCTTTTGTGACTATGAGGGCTACTCTGTTCCTTCTAAGGGATTCTTGCCCCCAGTAGTAGATGTAGTGGTTATCTGAATTAAACTCACCCATTCTGATCAATTTTAGTTCACTGATTCCTAAAATTTTGATGTTCACCCTTGCCAACTCCTGCTTGACCACTTCCAATTTACCTTGATTTATGGACCTAACATTCCAGTTTCTTATGCAATATTGTTCTTTACAGCATTGGACTTTATTTCCATCACCAGTCACATCCACAATAGGTCATTGTTTGTATTCGTTTACTCCTTTGGAATGTATGTCTTTACAAAACAATAGAGAGATATTAAGGACTTTGAAAGAGAGAGAATTATTATTTTACTTTACTTATTTTTATACATCAAAATATGGTTGATATACAATATTATGTTATTGTCAAGTGTATAATGTAGTGATTCAACATTTACATGCATTATGAAATGGTCACCAGTATAAGTTGAATAACCACTTGTTACCATACAAAATTATTATCATGTTATTCATTATATTTCTTATGCTGTATAGCACATTCTATTGACTTATCTTTTCAATAACTGGAACCTTTTACTTCTTAATGCCCTTCACTTTTTTCACCAAACCTCTCACATCCCTCCCTTCTGGTAACTACTAATTTGCTTTCTGGATCTGCAGTCTTTTTCTGTTTTGTTTTGTTTACTCATTTGTTTTATGTCTTATATTACACATATCAGTGAGATCATATGGTATTTTCTTTGTCTGTCTTATCTTGCTTAGCATTATACACTGTATGACCATCCATGTTGTGACAAGTGGTAAGATTTCATTCTTTTTATGGCTGAGTTTGTTTACATTTATGTTTACATTTACAGATCGTATCCTTTTTGTCCATTTATCTATCAGTGGACACTTAGGTTGTTTCCATGTCTTGGCTATTGTAAACAATTCTGCACTGAACATGGGGGTGTGTATATATATTTTCAAATTAGCCTTTTTGTGTTTTTCGGGCAAGTAGTCGGAAGTGGAACTGTTGGATCATAGGGTGGTTTGGGGCTTCCCAGGTGGCACTAGAGGTAACGAACCCTTCTACCTATGCAGAAGATTCAAGAGACAAGATGTGGGCTTGATCCCTGGGTTGGGAAGATCCCCTCAAGTAGGAAATGGCAACCTGTTCCAGTGTTCTTGCCTGGAAAATTCCATTGACAGAGGGGCTTGGCAGGTTACAGTTCACTGAGCTGCAAAGAGTTGGATATGCTGATCTATTGAGCACACACATGATAGTTTTATTTTTAAAGTTTTGAGGAACCTCCATACTGTTTTCCATAGAGGCTTCACCAATTTACATTCCTACCAAGAGTGCAAAGAGCTTCTCTTTTCTCCATACCCTCACCAACACTTGTTACTTGTTGTCTTTCTGATGTGAGGCGATTATGTCATTGTGGTTTTCATTTGCATTTCCCTGACAGTTAGTGATACTGAGCCTCTTTTCACATCCGCTGGCCACTTTTATGTCTTCTTTGGGGAAATATTTCTTCTAATTTTTTGTCCATTTTTAAATTAGATTTTTATTGACTTCTATGATATTTTTACATAATTTGGTTATTAATCCCTCATCAGATGTGTCATTTGTAAATATTTCCTCCTATTCAAAACATTGCCTTTTCATTTTTTTTGATGATTTCCTTTGTTGTAAAAAGCTTTTTAATTTGATATTGCCCATTTGTTTAGCTTTGTTTTTGTTGCCCTGTCTGAAGTGACAGATCCAAGAAATTCATTTCTAAGACTGATGTGCATATTGTCTATATTTTCTCCTAGAAGTTATGTGGTATCACATCTTGTATAATAGTTTTTAATCTATTTTGAGTTCATTTTTTTATTGTGTAATAAAATGGTCCAGTTTCATTTTTGCATGTATATGTCCGATTTTCCCAACACCATTTATTGAAGATGTTGTTCTTCTTCCATTGCATATTCTTGCCTCTTATCCATCCCCTCTTTGATATTGAATAAAACCTATTTTCCATTCCATTTAGAAGGCTTGAAAAAATACTTAAAGCATCATATAGAGCACAAAACAGAGCAAGCAGGCACTCAAGAAGCTATGGGTTCCTTTAAAATTTAACTTTTTAGTGTCAGAAACAAAAGTTGCTTTGTTACTGGTCCCTTCGTTAATTTAATCTAAAATCTTGATTAATGTGACAACCAACCTGTAATTACAAGCAGTGCATCTAAAGCTTCTGAGTTATTAGAGGTGCCACCTGCAAATTGGCACCTGCCATCTACCTCCACAAGGATTAAATTATGAGCTGCTATAACCTGCTGACCTTCAACACCCCCTGAAAAGAGTTCAGTGTAGAGATCAGAAATGAGGCACTCTGTGCTCTGGGAAAAAACTGTAAGGTCTTTAGATAGTTAGAAATTCATGAAACAGTTTTATGAGCCCAGCTCTTGTATCCCATCATGGGCTTCCCTGGTGGCACAGACATTAAAGAATCTGTCTGCAATGCTGGAGATCTAGGTTCGATCCCTGGATTGGAAAGATCCCTTGGAGGAGGGCCTGGCAACTCACGCCAGTATTCTTACCTAGAGAATCCGAATGGACAGAGGAGCCTGGTGGGTTACAGTCCAAAGGGTTGCAAAGAGTCAGACACAACTGAGTGACTAAGCACAACACAGCACAACTCTTGTATCTGATCATATCCAGAAAAGAATTAAAATGCTTCATGGTGACATCTGTTCCTTGTGACTAGCAATAATCTTCAAGAGACTAGCAGAAATCTTCTACAAAAAAATGTGTGCTTTTTTGAGAGAATGTTTTTCTTTCAACTCATCCCATCCTTGCCTTCTCTCACTGAGTCCAAATGTCTATTCTTTACATCTGGGTCTCCTGTGTTGTCATAGGATCATTGATACCATCTTTCTAAATTCCATATATATGTGTTAATATGCAGTATTTGTCTTTCTCCTTATGACTGACTTCATTCTGTATAATAGGGTGCCATATGTAAAATAGATGACCAGTGCATGAAACAGGGCACCCAAAGCTGGTGCTCAGGGACAACCCAGAGGGATGGGGTGGGGAGGGTTCAGGTTGTGTGGGGAACACATGTATACCTGCAGTCAATTCATGATGATGTATGGCAAAAACCATCACACTATTGCAAAGTAATTATCTTCCAATTAAAATATATTAATTAATTTTTTAAAAAATATGTGTTTGATTGCATGTGCTGCACTCAATATACCAGCAAATTTGGAAAAATCAGCAGTGGCCACAGGACTGGAAAAGGTCAGTTTTCATTCCAATCCCAAAGAAAGGCAATGCCAAAGAATGCTCAAACTACCGCACAATTGCACTCATCTCACACGCTAGTAGAGTAATGCTCAAAATTCTGCAAACCAGGCTTCAGCAATACGTGAACATGAACTTCCAGATGTTCAAGCTGATTTTAGAAAAGGCAGAGGAAGCAGAGATCAAATTACCAACATCTGCTGCATCATGGAAAAAGCAAGAGAGTTCCAGAAAAATCATCTATTTCTGCTTTATTGACTATGCCAAAGCCTTTGACTGTGTGGATCACAATAAACTGTGGAAAATTCTGAAAGAGATGGGAATACCAGACCACCTGACCTGCCTCTGGAGAAACCTATCTGCAGGTCAGGAAGCAACAGGTAGAACTGGACATGGAACAACAGACTGGTTCCAAATAGGAAAAGGAGTACGTCAAGGCTGTATATTGTCACCCTGCTTATTTAACTTATATGCAGAGTACATCATGATAAACGCTGGTCTGGAAAAAGCACAAGCTGGAATCAAGATTGCCGGGAGAAATATCAATAACCTCAGATATGTAGATGACACCACCCTTATGGCAGAAAGTGAAGAGGAACTAAAAAGCCTTTGATGAAAGTGAAAGAGGAGAGTGAAAAAGTTGGCTTAAAGCTCAACATTCAGAAAACGAAGATCATGGCATCTGGTCCCATCACTTCATGGGAAATAGATGGGGAAGCAGTGGAAACAGTGTCAGGCTTTGTTTTTTTGAGCTCCAAAATCACTGCAGATGGTGACTGCAACCATGAAATTAAAAGACACTTACTCCTTGGAAGGAAAGCTATGACCACCCTAGATAGCATATTCAAAAGCAGAGACATTACTTTGCCAACAAAGGTCCTTCTAGTCAAGGCTATGGTTTTTCCAGTGGTCATGTATGGATGTGAGAGTTAGACTGTGAAGAAAGCTGAGCGCTGAAGAATAGATGGTTTTGAACTGTAGTGTTGTAGGAGACTCTTGAGAGTCTTTTGGACTGCAAAGAGATCTAACCAGTCCAGTCTAAAAGAGATCAGCCCTTGGTGTTCTTTGGAAGAAATGATGCTAAAGCTGAAACTCCAGTACTTTGGCCACCTCATGCAAAGAGTTGACTCATTGGAGAAAAACTCTGATGCTGGGAGGGATTGGGGGCAGGAGGAGAAGGGGACGCAGAGGGTGAAATGGCTAGATGGCATCACCAACTTGATGGATGTGAGTTTGAATGAACTCCGGGAGTTGGTCATGGACAGGGAGGCCTGGCATGCTGCAATTCACGGGGTCGCAAAGAGTCGGACACGACTGAGCGACTGAACTGAACTGAACTGACTCCTTCACCAAAATCACATACCTGCTGACTTTTCTCCTCTGTCTCTTTGAACCAATTTCTCAGAGCTGTCTGAAATGCTGTCTCCCAGGCTATTGTCCTTATTTTGCTCCTAATAAAATTTAGCTCACAACCGTTAACATATGTGAATACATACACAATGGGAATTTGATGTATGTCTCAGGAAATTCAAACGGGGCCTCTGTAATAACGTAGATGAGTGGGAAAGAGATTCAGAGGGAGGAGACATATGTATTCCTATAGTTAATCTATGTTGATGTATGACAGAAGCCAAATATTGTAAACCAATTATTAATCAATTTAAAAAAATGTATGACAGAAGCCGATATTGTAAACCAATTATTAATCAAGAAAAAAAAAAAAAAAAAAAAAAAAACCTTAGCTCACAACTCTCACGGGTTGTGCATTTTTTTTAGTAGACAGAGAGTAACTTATCATGCAATTCTGAATCACTTTCTTCTGCTCATAATACCCATCATTCAGGGAGACTGTATTATGATGCTAATATCACAAGAACAGTCTCTTGGAATATTCTTCCAACGCATTTGTTGTTCTATTAAAGTGTAAGTAGGCCAGGGAATAGAAATGTTTTTAAGGACCTTAGATTTTATAGAAGCATTTATTGAGCTGCTGCTACTTAAAAGTCATTGTTGTTGAAAAGAGGAAATAAAATGCAAAGTTCATGATTTCAGAAAGCTTAACACAATGCCATCATTCACATATATAGCTAGAATTACCTTATTCACATGATCAAACGTTTTTTTTTTTGTTTTTTTTTTTCAGTTTAGAGAATCCCCAACAATGTTTATCTGTTTTTTTTTTTTTCCACTTTATTCTTTTTCTTTCTCTTTTCATCATCCATATCTATTTAGAACTGAGAAATATTTCAGAATCAGAACTAAGAGAATAAATTTGGTCAAACCTGCTCATCCAGGTTGGAGGAAAATTGATCATTTAGACTTTAATCCACCTTTGCAAAATAATGTAATGAGAAGCACATAGATTTTGGAATATAATGTAAGCTTGACTGATGATTCTGCCAATTAAGGGCTTCCCTTGTGGCTCAGCTGGTAAAGAATTTGCCTGCAATGAGGGAGACCTGGGTTTGATCCTTGGATTGGGAGGATCCCCTGGAGAAAGGAAAGGCTACCTACTCCAGTATTCTGGCCTGGAGAATTCCATGACTGTGGAGTCCATGGAGTCACGAAGAGCCAGACATGACTGACTGACTTTCATTTTTATGCCAATTAAATTTTGCATATATAAATTAAACTCTGAACCTCAATTTTTCAATTTCTAAAGTGAAGATAATGATAACTAGCTTATATTTAGGTTGTTAAAGGATTCAATATAATGTATCTAAATCATGTTGCACAGTGACTAATACTAAGTAGGAAGCATTACTAGAACATTGTTTTGTTATTCAGTGTACTTATTGAATACACTTATTCAGTGTACTTATTGAGTATCTATTATGTATATCTATTGTGACTCAGTCATGACTCTAGATTCTGGAGAAATAAGTTACTTCAGATCTAGTATTGATTATCTAACCTGAGACAGGTAACTGAAACTTTATTGTTTTAGCATTGATAAGAAGTTAAAAATAATTCTGTAACAAATAAAACTAGATCATATTTACTTAATCATTTAAAAATTGATTTATTAAATGTGATGTTTGTATCTTCCAAATCTAAAAATTCAAATGGAAGTTTTGAAGTTGTTCAATTAAAGATACAACACATATAGACTTTGGGAAACCCCCAGCTTCTAGGCTTTGGGTCAGCAACACAGGTCTCAAGCATAAGAACTTTCTAATTTTTAATTAATTATATCATTTCTCAATCTTGGAAATTTAGGATACCCTGTATTATAGGAAGCACACATATACACCTAATATGCATATATGAGGAAAATATCTCCACTCAAAGAAAAAATCAACAGGAACAGTTGAAGACTCAAACTGAACTCATCTAGTTTGTGTGAGTACACTTACTGTTGGAAGGCAGTGTAGTACAATATTTATGAGCACACACTATAGAGCCAGATGTCCAACTTTGAAGCTCACTCTAGCATTTATTAGCTATATGACCTTAGGCATTTTCTACAGTCTCTCTAACATAAGTTTCTTTATCTGTAAGATGAGAATAGCATTAATAATGCCTATATTCTAGGATTGTTATGATAATTAAATCAATCAATATATGTAAAGTACTTAATGGTTCATAATGTGTTATAAAAGCATAGCTATTGTTGGTTATATAAGAAGTATAAGGTAAATATGAATTAACTGGGTTTCCCTCATGGCTCAGTGTTAAAGAATCTGCCTGCCAATGCAGGAGATGCATAAGGAGATGCGGGTTCGAACCCTGGGTCAGGAAGGTGCCCTGGAGAAGAACATGGCAACCTACTCCAATATCCTTGCCTAAAAAATCCCACGGACAGAGGAGCCTGGTGGGTTACAGGCCATGGGGTCACAAAATAGCTGGACAAGACTTAGCGACTAAATAACAACAACAACATGACTTAACTAAATTCACACCCCTTTGATAAATATCTGGTATTAAAGTGGAAAAATAGGAATCTTTTCTGACTATTCCTAATTGGAGAGCAGGTGGGCTTGCGAGGCAGGGGCAGAAAGATATAGAGAATCCTCCTTGAAAATGGGCATAATACTAAGAGGATATCTGATTCTAAGATGATGAGTAGATTCAATGAAGGGATGGTCTTTCAATGGAGTGATGAGGAGAGTGGAAGAAACATTTATGTGATAGGCCTTGGCATGTTAGTATAAGGCTTGGACACTCAAGAGTAACCATTCAATAAGCCCAGAAATAAATGCCTACAATGAATTTTACCCTCTTAAAAATATTTTTTTAAGGTTTTGAAAAATTGAAGTATAGTTGAGTTACAGTATTATGTTAGTTTCAGAAGTACAGCATAGTGGTTCTGCATTTTTACAGATGATACTTCATTAAAAGTTATTAAGATAATGACTATAATCTCCTGTACTGTATAATATATCCTTGTTGTTTATCTATTTTATACAATGTCATTTGTATCTCTTAATCCCATACCCCTATATTGTCCCTCTTCTTTTCATTTCCCCACTGGTACCCACTCTTAGGGGAATCTATTGGCCCTTAGTGTGAAAATTTTGCTATTAGTTCATTCAATATACTAAATATTTTTCTATTAGAATGAAGCTTCTAAAGATGGAAGTGTTCTAGGAAACAGTTCAGTTCAGTTGTTCACTAGTGTCCGACTCTTTGCAACGCCATGGGCTGCAGCACACCAGGCCTCCCTGTCCATCACCAACTCAAACTCATGTCCATTGAGTCGGGTGCCATTCAACCATCTCATCCTCTGTCGTCCCCTTCTCCTCCCACCTTCAATCTTTCCCAGCTTCAGGGTCTTTTCAAATGAGTCAGCTCTTTGCATCAGGTGGCGAAAGTATTGGAGTTTCAGCTTCAACATCAGTCCTTCCAAAGAATATTCAGGACTGATTTCCTTTAGGATGGACTAGTTGGATCTCCTTGCAGTCCAAGGGACTCCCACACCACAGTTCAAAAGCATCAATTCTTTGGCGCTAAGTTTTCTTTCTAGTCCAACTCCCACATCCATACATGATTACTGGAAAAACCGTAGCCTTGACTAGACGGACCTTTGTTGGCAAAGTAATGTCTCTGCTTTTGAATATGTTGTCTAGGTTGGTCATAAATTTTCTTCCAAGCAGTAAGCGTCTTTTAATTTTGTGACTGCAGTCACCATTTGCAGTGATTTTGGAACCAAAAAAAAACAAAACAAAACAAACACAAACAAACAAAACTCTGCCACTGCTTCCACTGTTTACCCATCTATTTGCCATGAAGTGATGGGACCAGATGCCATGATTTTAGTTTTCCGAATGTTGAGTTTTAAGCCAACCTTTCCACTCTCTTTTTTCACTTTCATCAAGAGGCTCTTTAGTTCTTCTTCACTGTCTGTCATAAGTGTGGTATCATCTGCATATCTGAAGTTATTGATATTTCTCCTGGAAATCTTGATTATAGCTTGTGCTTCATCCAGCTCAGCATTTCTCATGATGTACCTTGCATATAAGTTAAATAAGCAAGGTGACAATATACAGCCTTGACATACTCCTTTTCCTATTTGGAACCAGTCTGCTGTTTCATGTCCAGTTCTAACTGTTGCTTCTTGACCTGCATACAAACTTCTCAAGATGCAGGACAGGTGGTCTGGTATTCCCATTTCTTGAAGAATTTTCCACAGTCTATTGTGATCCACACATTCAAAGGCTTTGGCATAGTCAATAAAACAGAAGTAAATATTTTTCTGGAACTCTCTTGCTTTTTCAATGAACCTGCGGATGTTGGCAATTTGATCTCTGGTTCCCCTGCCTTTTCTAAAACCAGCTTGAACATCTGGAAATTCATGGTTCATGTATTGTTGAAGCCTACATTAGAGAATTTTGAGCATTACTTTACTAATGTGTAAGATGAGTGCAATTGTGCGGTAGTTTGAGCATGCTTTGGCATTGCCTTTCTTTGGGAATTCAATGAAAATTCACATTTTCCAGTTCTGTGGCTACTGCTGTTTTCCAAATTTGCTGGCATATTGAGTGCAGCACTTTCACAGCATCATCTTTTAGGGTTTGAAATAGCTCAACTGAAATTCCATCAATTCCACTAGCTTTGTTTGTAGTGATGCTTCCTACGGCCCACTTGACTTCACATTCCAGGATGTCTGGCTGTAGGTGAGTGATCACACCACTGTGATTATCTGGGTGGTGAAGATGCTTTTTGTATAGTTCTTCCATGTATTCTTGCCTCCTCTTCTTAATATCTTCTGCTTCTGTTAGGTCCATACCATTTCTTTCCTTTATTGGCTCCTTTGCATGAAATATTCCCTTGGTATCTCTAATTTTCTTGAGGAGATCTCTAGACTTTCCCAGTCTATCTCTTTCCTCTTATTTCTTTGCATTGATCATTGAGGAAGGCTTTCTTATCTCTCCTTGCTATTCTTTGGAACTCTTCATTCAAATGGTAATATCTTTCCTTTTCCCCTGTGCTTTTCACTTCTATTCTTTTCACAGCTATTTGTAAGGCCTCCTCAGACAGCCACTTTGCTTTTTTGCATTTCTTTTTCTTAGGAATGATCTTGATCCCTATCTCCTGTACAATGTCATGAACCTCTATCCACAATTCATCAGACACTCTATCAGATCTAGTCCCTTAAATCTATTTGTCACTTCCACTGTATAATTGTAAGGGATTTGATTTAGGTCATACCTGAATGGTCTAGTGGTTTTCCTTCCTTTCTCCAATTTAAGTCTGAATTTGGCAATCAGGAATTCATGATCTAAGCCACAGTCAGCTCCTGGTCTTGTTTTAGGAAACAACGTGTTAAAATTGTGTCACTGTGATAGTCATATATTCATTTTCATTTTCTTTCTGACCTCTATTCTGACTTGAGTGGTTGTCTCCAAAACTGCTGGAAACAGAAAAAGAAAATGACAGAATTTAAAAGCAGCTTATATTACTATCTTTTGAAATTACGTGCTAACAACTAGATTAAATTTTGTTAAATGCTCAGTACTCAATTTTTTCCAAAATGAAAGAGGATAGCAATGATATCCTCAAAATGACATAATTTTAAGTATATGTTGGTCAAACTGCTAACATATATCTCATTAGTCTTATATAATAAAATTGTAGTTCCAGAGAACCTAAAATATTTCTTCATTTCTCTTTCTCTTTGGCAGAAGTAACTTCACTTGTAACAGTATTTTTCTGTTGATGATTTTGCTGAGGTTTGTAGTAATATTGAAAAATCTTACTAAATTCACTTTCAAAACAAAAGATATGGATTAATGTATTTTAACCAAGACCAGTATGACAACAGCTGACATCTAGCAGTCTGTTTTATTTACATTATGTTTTAGCTTTATTTGAAATAAGAGTCCTAAATATAGTTGATTTGAATGAATATAATACATAGGAGACTTTTCATTAAAACAAATATTTGACCTAATGTTAAGACAAAAGCACGTTTTTGCATAACATATTAAGTTATGAAACTCTAGATGTGCAAAGATTTCACCCAAGCAAACAGAAATATTTTTTAAATATAAAAGAGACATGCAAATAATAGCATATTCAACTATATCAGTTGTATGACAAAAGAAAATCACATCAGTTATCAGTCTTTACCTAGAAAGGAGTCAGTTTGTTCATGGTTATGCATTTATGGTAAGTTCAGAAATATCTTACTTTTGCCCAAAGCATCAAATGCAAGATGTCACTCGTGACTAGACTCCGTGATTTTTTTTTTTTTCAGTTCCTTAATAATTTCTGTCTCCACCATAATGATGGTTTAGGTTTGTACTATTTTCCATAAAAGTAAAGTTTTTGTCATGGGAATGAATGAATATGTATTATGCCATTTTATTGTCTTATTACAAATTTTGCCTTAAGAATGGAATTATTTTGCCCACTTCTTTCTTGTTGCAATGTTTATTTCCAGAATGAAATACAACAGTTTTGATGTCCAGTTCAGTCTGTGAAAGACTGTAAACATTTAATAGACTCATAAAAACAAACTTCAACCTTTTCAATATTCTGCATTTTTATTGACTGCTCACACTACTTTATCCTTACAGGTTACTGAGACTGTAAACAGGAAGAAAAAGAATGGATGGTGAATCAAACTGAATCAAACCTTGGAAAGGTCAAAGTTATTTTTTCACCTGGAATATATAAGGCTCCACAGTTTCAGGGAAAATTTTATTGGATTTAATCAGAGATGAATATAGACATAGGATAATGTGATTTTTTTTAAGTGATGGTGAGCACAAAGAAGGTATTTAACCCTCTTTTCTAGGAATACTTGCATTATTATAGTAGAGTTACTTTTAAATTCTCTCCGTTAATGAGAATAAGACATATTAATGGTTAAAATACTTAAGCCAAGAGACTAGCAGTGTAATGTGCCTATGCCTTAGGTTAGGAAATCCTTGCACATCTCTGTGTGCAGGCAATTTTCAAAGTCAGTGTGAGAAGATGTTACTGTTTTTCCATGTACTGTGAGGTGTGTCACAAAGAATGTTACTAATGGTAGTTGTAATATCAAAGTATATGAATCACTTGCCTCTTTCAAAAACAAATCAGAATAGACTCCAGGTTGTCTTGATGATATCACTCTTAAGTTCTTGCATTATAGTTAACATCCAGGGAATTATACATAATCTGCTCATTTAAGTGTCAACTGCCACGTGTATTATAGTGGGGGTAAAGCACTGCAATAGTAGATAATAAAAAGGGAATTTTCTTTTCACTCGGTTTAGATACATTTCAACCATATTGAAACATTTCTTGTATAGAATGTGGAAAATGAGGAGAAATGAACAAAGCAATAAGAGCTAGTATCTAATGAGTACTTCTCATGTGTCAGGAACTAAGGTAAGCATTTAGCATAATAACAACTGTATTAGAATGTGCAATTATTATTATTCTGATTTTACAAATGAAAAAATTAAACACAAGTTAAAAGACTTGTTCAATGTCCCAGAGGTAGTTAATCTGCAGACTCAGAACTCAACAGCTCAAAGAAAAAAAAAAAAAAATCTCCAAAAGCAATAGTGATTTTAAAATTCTTGGATGTAGAATGTACTCAATAAATGTTTTTTGAGCTAATGAATAGGTTTTGAGTCATTAAAAACATATCTCCCCAGGAAATCCATACCTAGCTTTTAAGGAATTATCCCTTGTGTACCAACTTAATTGCATCATCTTTCCCTGGGTGGATCTGGGGCTGGTTTTGTAAGCAAGCATTTTACGGGAGAAGATTGTAAACCAAACCAGAAAACATCCCAGGTAGATAACCAGAGTGTCCATAGTCGGAGTGTATGTTTAGAGGCACTACCAGCACCAGAGACAGGAGCCTAATTCTGGTTAAAGAAAACTTAGAACAGGCAAGTTTTATTCAGACACTGCTAAACTCAATACCAAAAAGAAAAAAAAAAAAAAAAAAACAGAAAAAATTAAAGTTTAGATTCATGAAAATTACTGAATGACAAGAATATAATTAGTACCAAGTCTTTTTTTAATTATGAAAATTGTGCCTTGGTTTTTGAAATTAAATTTTTTTTAATTTTATTTTATTTTTAAACTTTACATAATTGTATTAGTTTTGCCAAATATCAAAATTTTTATGGAGATAATTGTAGATGTACATGAAGTTGTGGGTTTCCCTGATTTCTCAGACAGTAAAAAAGTTGCCAGCAATGTAGGAGACCCTGGTTTGATCCCCGGGTTGGGAAAGTCACCTGGAGGAGAAAACGGCTACCCTTTCCAGTATTCTTGCCTGGAGAATTCCATGGACAAAAGAAACTGGCAGACAAAAGAAACTTTGAAGTCCATGGGGTTGCAAAGAGTCAGATATGACTGAGAGACTAACACTTTCACTTGTCACATGAAGTTGTAAGAAATACTATAGAAAGACTGGTGTACCCTTAACCTAGTTTCATCCAACAATATTTGATATGCAAAACTATACTGCAATATCATAATAAAGATGTTGACATAGATATATCTGGATTGGCTTTCAACAAACTCAAAATCCATTTGTTTGGTCAATTAGGGTCCCTTTGGAGAATTGCTTGTCATTGCATTTATGTGACTCTACCCAAAGTTTATCTCTGTTCCCTGAAGATCATGAACAACAGTGGCAGTGCATCCTATAACAGTTAGGCAGGAAAAGAGCATGGTCTTGAGACTGTACAGTGTTCCCAGGCCTTTCCCTTTAGATAATTATGCTCCTGTCTCCCATTACTCTGTGCTTATTTGAAAGTACAAATGTAGACGCACTGAGAATAATTTTGTTGGTCCTCTGATTATTTAATAAGTGTTAGGGAATATATATTAGAGAGTTCAAAACAAACAAACAAACAAACATCTACTTCTGCTTTATTGACTATGCCAAAGCCTTTAACTGTGTGGATCACAATAAACTGTGGAAAATTCTGAAAGAGATGGGAATACCAGGCAACCTGACCTGCCTCTTGAGAACCTATATGTAGGTCAGGAAGCAACGGTTAGAACTGGACATGGAACAACAGACTGGTTCCAAATAGGAAAAGGAGTACGTCAAGGCTGTATATTGTCACCCTGCTTATTTAACTTATATGCAGAGTACATCATGGTAAATGCTGGGCTGGAAAAAGCACAAGCTGGAATCAAGATTGCCAGGAGAAATATCAATAACTTCAGATATGCAGATGACACCACCCTTATGGCAGAAAGTGAAGAGGAACTAAAGAGCCTCTTGATGAAAGTGAAAGAGGAGAGTGAAAAAGTTGGCTTAAAGCTCAACATTCAGAAAACGAAGATCATGGCATCTGGTCCCATCACTTCATGGGAAATAGATGGGGAAGCAGCGGAAACATGTCAGACTTTACTTTTTGGGCTCCAAAATCACTGCAGATGGTGACTGCAACCATGAAATTAAAAGACACTTACTCCTTGGAAGGAAAGCTATGACCACCCTAGATAGCATATTGGAAAGCATAGACATTACTTTGCCAACAAAGGTCCATCTAGTCAAGGCTATGATTTTTCCAGTGGTCATGAACGGATGTGAAAGTTGGACTTTGAAGAAAGCTGAGCATGGAAGAATTGACGCTTTTGAACTGTGGTGTTGGAGAAGACTGTAGAGAGTCCCTTGGACTCCAAGGAGATCCAACTAGTCCATGCTAAAGGAGACCAGTCCTAGGTGTTCTTTGGAAGGACTGATGCTAAAGCTGAAACTCCAATACTTTGGCCACCTCATGCAAAGAGTTGAATCATTGGAAAAGACCCTGATGCTGGGAGGGATTGGGGGTGGGGGAGAAGGGGACGACAGAGGATGAGATGGCTGGATGGCATCACTGACTCAGTGGACATGAGTTTGGGTGAACTCTGGGAGTTGATGATGGACAGGGAGCCCTGGCATGCTGCAATTCATGGGGTCACAAAGAGTCGGACACGACTGAGCGACTGAACTGAACTGAGGGAATATATTTTACATTGACCATACTTCACTCTAGATAATTGAAAATTTTAAATAGTGCTACAAGCTTCACTTTGCTGAATGCATTTGGAAGATAGGAAAATGAATTTAAGAATACTTGGGGCTGGTGCACTGGGATGACCCAGAGGGATGGTATGGGGAGGGAGGAGGGAAGAGGGTTCAGGATGGAGAACACATGTATACCTGTGGCGGATTCATGTTGATATATGGCAAAACCAATACAATATTGTAAAGTTAAAAATAAATTAAATTAAAAAAAAAAAACAGAAGACACTCCACACTTAATGTGTTTTTGTTAAATTCAGATTTCTTCACACTCTGAAAATCATCCTAACAAGTCAACTAAACAGTCATGCTTTAAACATTAGTGTCATTTCGCCACAGGTTTCTGAATTCATAAAAAATGATTTTTTTTCCATTGCTCATCAACCAAAAGGCACTACAGAAAAGCTCAATGAGGCTGGTTTTAGCTGGGAACAATTTGATTACAAAACGTGCTTGCCACACTTGTAGGTTTTTTTTTTCTCCCTTCCCTGTTTAAATCACCATATCCTTAAATTTACCAACAGAAATTTCCAGTTTGAAAATGTATCTTCCATGCTCTTGCCTATTGTTTTTACCATGTCATTAATCTCATACAATGAAACCCATAGTGAGAGTAGAACAGTTGCACAGAATCTCATTTTGAAGTATGACTCTAAGAACCTGCTTGTGAGACTTTCATTTCTTTTTAACTCAAGCACAACTTGCTGAACTGTGCATAGACTAATACTCTAATAGTGGAGGTGATGAAAATAAGAGTAGGGAAATGTTTTGCATTGCTCATGTTACCTGTCATTTATTCCAAGTTTTCAATGTATAGAGGAGGGACAAAAAAGTAGATTTCAGAAGCTTTCAATGTGTTTTTCCTTTTGCACTTTATACCTGTGTAAAATTTACCTTACAAAAATAATTCAAGCTCACTAGGATTTAATTCAGTTTTAGAAATTTGCAAATAATGCTGACACTCAGTGTCTATATATGTAAATCAACTAACAATTGCATTTACTGTGGTTCAACAAAGATGCACAATATTATCAAAATAGCACAAATAACTGCTGTGCTTGAGTACTACAAAAAAGTAACAATAAAAATATAAAGTAGCTCCAAATTAGGCAATAGTACATATCTGCAGCACTCTCAGTTCTTATTTAATTAATAGTTAATTGTGCATATTTCTATCTTATTTTTATTATCTTAGTGATTATTAGCTCCTCAAAGCAAGGTATATACTTACTCCGCACCCATGATACCCCTTTGTCCCAGAAAGTGATCTGCAAATAAAATGTTTCCACTAGGACAGTGCTATCCAATAGCAATAAAATGCCTTGCAAATAGTATACACTCAATAAAATATTTATTAAATTAAATGTTGTTGCTATTTCTATTATACCAAATTACACATAAAATCTGAAAATATTTATTCAGTTAAAAATTACTGGGTTTTGAAATTCAAATGTTTGTATGTTGAAAGGTGGAGAATAGCTTTAAGCTATTATTATGCTGCCTCGTTCTTGTCACTTTTTAATTTGACATTGAGCTTTGAGCAGGCACTGCACAATTCTGACAGCCAGAGGCATGGAACAGGGTCAGGGAAGGCACAAAGAGTTTAGAATAATAGATATTTTCCAGTAAATACACAGCTTCTTTGCAGGTAAGTTGATTATTTTTGGTGTGTTTTCCAGAAAATTTAAAACAAAAATGTTTTCATACTATCAGAAGGTAATGATAATATAGCTTGTGATGCTTTTACTAAAAAAAAGAGTTGCCATTTATATCACATATCTCATGTCAAAAGAGTTACAAGTGAGCCAGAAAATAAATTGCTTTTTATTTAAGTATTAAGGATCTTTGTCATAAAAGTACCCTTTAATATATTTAAGACCTATCAAATCCACCTCTCTTCATCTGAACAGCTTGGTCATTTTTACAAAATACAGACTTAAATGTATGTGGTGTTAGTGGAGGGGTGGGAGGAGTTACTGCCATGGTGATTTTAAGCTTAAGAACCATTTCAATGGTTACTTTTAAAACAGTTACTCCAGAGTGTGTGTTCTAACTGTGTGTGTGTGTGTGTGCTCGCATTTGTGTATAATTAGAAGCAGCCAAGAGACTGTGATTTTGAAATTGGCTAGTCTTCTATTTAAGCATTTTTAACAGATGTGAATAACAATTTTAATTTGAAATATTACGCATCTTAAATACATAATTACTTTTGAGTATCACTGGTCTTTCATTTCCTGAATAGCTTATTTTTTCTACAA
This sequence comes from Bos indicus, assembly GCF_029378745.1. Taxonomy (NCBI): domain Eukaryota; kingdom Metazoa; phylum Chordata; class Mammalia; order Artiodactyla; family Bovidae; genus Bos; species Bos indicus. Next base: position 75,168,625 of record NC_091789.1, read on the forward strand.
AACTCTTGAAGACAAATTTAACCATCAATTATCAAATATACATAAGTTAATTTAATCTTTTTTTCCTCCTGTAAGACACAAGTGTAGAATGTAAGGTTTATTCTTCTGCAGTGTGAGCCCATATACTTTCATACTCTCGTACAGCAATGAATGAGACCCATGGCATATACTGCCCTTCAGTTGTGCACAGAACTCTTATTGATATTAATGAATTTTCACTTGAACTAACTATAGTCATTTTATGTGGCCTGAAGTGGTCATTTTATTGTGATTTGCGTATTAGTTGCTGCAGAGTATAGTGTATATATCATTTCTAAAGTGCCTAGGGATCTTAACAGAGGAAAGTAGTACATAAATTGAAAATATTATTACTCTTTATTTTAAATGCTTCTATTTGTGAGTCTTCTAAATCATGCCTAAATATAGTAAAAAGTGAAAATAAGATATGCAGAGAAAACTCCAAGAAGTAAAATTATTTTAAATCAACAATTTTGAAATTATCCACTTGTAGAAGTATTTTTAATCCATTGAAAACAAGTTAGTTCATTTTATAGCTTAACAGACAACATCAAAGTAGCATATGCAGATGCAGAGAACTAAGGGGGAGAAGCGAAAATAGGACTTGAAATTTCACTCTGGATGAGACTGGAATTCTCAGTGTGAACCTTTTTCTTGAGGTCCCTTCTATACCTATTTCTTTAGTTCTGCCCCAAGGAGGTTAGTGAGGTGCACCAAAAAGAACCCATATCATCCACTAATCCATGTACAGGGATGAAAGGAGAACTCAGAGTGGATGAAAGAGCTACTTTGTAAAGTCACTGTAGTTTCACTTTTAATGTAAAATCTGGAGAAGTTAGGCTTTTCTCTCCCAGGATACAACATGAAAAATGCGGTTTATTAAGGAAAATATGTTTTAGAATTTCAACCCTTCTCACCTTAAAGGCTCAGAATTTTGGGTTAAATATTCCTGGCTCCTCTTCCCATGATGAAATAAATTCATTTGTAGAGTATTGCTGTTTACTATTGAGCAAGTCAATCCTTATCTCTCAACAGTGCCTGTTGTACTCTATTTTGAACATAGTCCCTGATTATTGCAACAAATATAACAAATCTGACTTTTTTTGTTGTTGTTATTTTTGTAGGCCATCACAGGTTCAAGACAGACCTCTCTTTGATTCTGGTCTTTTCTACATGTGTATATACATGCACTTCTGTGGCAGTAAAGAAAAAAAAAAACAGATGTTAATTAAATATGAATATCACCAACACCACAACAAGTAGACTGTGGATAGTAAGAGATTTATATATGTGTACGAGTACTGGAGTGGGTTGCCATTGCCTTCTCCAATACACATATATATATGATATACACATCTCTGTGCAACACATGCACTTAAATAGCTTTCTTTCTACAATGTGGAATCATATGCCATTTGAAGTCAAATAAACAACTGCCCCTGGTCCATAGTCTTCTATTTTCTGTGCTTTAAAAATGTGACATCTGGCAGGGATTTTAGCATATAGGATGTGTATGTATGTGATTTTCTGTGCTCAGATTGCAAGTATTAAGGAAGAGATAATCTTTCAACAGATATTCATTCTATATAACAAATCTCTTTTTAATGTTGGTCTAGTGGGGAGATACAGACATTACTTTCCATGCTCACTTTTATAGGAAGTTTTCCATGTTTATGAAAGAGGGACAGAGCAAAGATTGGCCTCAGATCTGGCAAATCTGGTAGGTAATCTGTCACATTATAATGATATTGTTCTGTATGTGAAAAATGACTGGGAAGATGAGAAGCAATCAATATGAAAAACGTTTATGACCCCCATTCCTGCCAAGAATCTCTTTTTATAAAAAAGACATTGTTTACAAGACGAAAAAGCAAGAGGTCAGTTCAGTGTGTGTGTGTGTGTATCATAATTTGTGGGAAGTTCACCCAAATTAGTCTTTTTTGACATTTTAAAAAAAGCAAATTTTGATAGAGAGTGATTTTGTTGCTGTTGTTTTCAACTGGCTATACCAGAAAAGTATGGACATTGAGTAGCTGGAAAGATGAAAAGACCTACTTAATGAGTTGGTCAATGAGTTAATTTCTTTCCTGTCTTTGAGCACAGTCTGTTTTCTGTTAAATCACCTTGTCTGTGTGCAAGTGAAGGGATAGAGGGAGGGTGTAGGAAGACGGGGCATGTTTTCAGTTGTATGTGTATATGCACATGTATTTAATACTGTAGAATTTCCATCACAAGCAAGTTGTCCCATGATTCCCTTACAGAGTGAAGCCACCTCATAATAAGACCTTTTTGATAATTAAAAAGCCAATCAATTAGAGATACCAAGGGGACAGTTCATGCAAAGATGAGCTCGATAAAGGACAGAAATGGTATGGACCTAACAGAATCAGAAGATATTAAGAAGAGGTGGCAAGAATACACAGAAGAACTGTACAAGAAAAATCTTCCCGACCCAGATAATCATGATGGTGTGATCACTCACCTAGATCCAGATATCCTGGACTGTGAAGTCAAGTGGGCCTTAGAAAGAATCATTACGAACAAAGCTAGTGGAGGTGATGGCATTCCAGTTGAGCTATTTCAAATCCTGAAAGACGATGCTGTGAAAGTGCTGTACTCAATATGCCAGCAAAATTGGAAAACTCAGCAGTGGCCACAGGACTGGAAAAGGTCAGTTTTCATTCCAATCCCAAAGAAAGGCAATGCCAAAGAATGCTCAAACTACCACACAATGGCACTCATCTCACACGCTAGTAAAGTAATGCTCAAAATTCCCCAAGCCAGGCTTCAGCAGTACGTGAACCGTGAACTTCCAGATGTTCAAGCTGGTTTTAGAAAAGGCAGAGCAACCAGAGATTAAATTGCCAACATCCGCTGGATCATGGAAAAAGCAAGAGAGTTCCAGAAAAACATCTATTTCTGCTTTATTGACTATGCCAAAGCCTTTGACTCTGTCGATCACAATAAACTGTGGAAAATTCTGAAAGAGATGGGATTACCATACCACCTGACCTGCCTCTTGAGTAACCTGTATGCAGGTCAGGAAGCAACAGTTAGAACTGGACATGGAACAACAGACTGGTTCCAAATAGGAAAAGGAGTACGTCAAGGCTGTATACTGTCACCTTACTTATTTAACTTATATGCAGAGTACATCATGGTAAATGCTGGGCTGGAAGAAGCACAAGCTGGAATCAATATTGCTGGGAGGAATGTCAATAACCTCAGATATGCAGATGATACCACCCTTATGGCAGAAAGTGAAGAGGAACTAAAGAGCCTCTTGATGAAGGTGAAAGAGGAGAGTGAAAAAATTGGCTTAAAACTCAACATTCAAAAAAAGGAAGATCATGGCATGTGGTCCCATCACTTCTTGGGAAATAGATGGGGAAACAGTGGAAACAGTGTCAGACTTTATTTTTTTGGGCTCCAAAATCACTGCAGATGGTGACTGTAGCCATGAAATTAAAAGACACTTACTCCTTGGAAGAAAAGTTATGATGAACCTAGATAGCATATTGAAAAGCATAGACATTACTTTGCCAACAAAGTTCCATCTAGTCAAGGCTATGGTTTTCCCAGTGGTCATGTATGGATGTGAGAGTTTGACTGTGAAGAAAGCTGAGCACTGAAGAAGTGATGCTTTTGAACTGTGGTGTTGGAGAAGACTCTTGAGAGTCCCTTGGACTGCAAGGAGATCCAACCAGTCCATTCTGAAGGAGATCAGCCCTGGGATTTCTTTGGAAGGAATGATGCTAAAGCTGAAACTCTAGTACTTTGGCCACCTCATGCGAAGAGTTGACTCATTGGAAAAGACTCTGATGCTGGGAGGGTTTGGGGGCAGGAGGAGAAGGGGACGGCAGAGGATGAGATTGCTGGATGGCATCACCGACTCATTGGACGTGAGTCTGAGTGAACTCCGGGAGTTGGTGATGGACAGGGAGGCCTGATGTGCTGCGCCAGGGGTATAGGTTGGTGATGGACTGGGAGGCTGCAGTCCATGGGGTTGAACAGACTTGGACATGACAGTGACTGAACTGAACTGACTTAGAAAGTATCCAAGATGAGCTCATCTTATACTCAGTCTTCCTTGATAAGAGAACCCAGTGTTCCAGGTAGTGAGTAAGATAATGTGTGAATAGGTGTAAGTTCTATACCTATATAAGTTTCATGGGGCCACAAAGAGTCAGACATGACTGAGTGACTGAACTGAACTGAACTGAAGCAAATCAATCCTGGAGGAAATCAGTCTTGAATATTCACTGGAAGGATGGATGCTGAAGCTGAAGCTCTCTAATACTTTGGCCACCTGATGCAAAGATCTGACCCATTGGAAAAGTGGCCACCTGATGCAAAGATCTGACGCATTGGAAAAGTCCTTTATGCTGGGAAAGTTTGAAGGTAGGAGCAGAAGCGGGCGACAGAGGATGAGATGATTGGATGGCATCACTTACTAGATGAACATGAGTTTGAGCAAGCTCTGGGAGTTGGTGATGGACTGGGAGGCCGCAGTCCATGGGGTTGAAAAGACTTGGACATGACAGTGACTGAACTGAACTGACTTAGAAAGTATCCAAGATGAGCACATCTTATACTCAATCTTCCTTGATAAGAGAACCCAGTGTTCCAGGTAGTGAGTAAGATAATGTGTGAATAGGTATAAGTTCTATTAATATAATCATATCTATGAAAGAAAGCATAGTGATCTAATGTATTTTTCACTGGAAAGTGCAAAGTTTTGATTTTGTGGATTCTGTTTACAAGAAAAATAGTCTAGGGTCCTTGTATATGATCCTTCTGTCTCCACCTTTTTAGAGGTAGCAGAAGTTAACTGGATTTTGTTTTCAAGATTGTATTTCTTTAAATAAGCCTCTCATTTTGGAAATGTCTCATCAGGAGTGCCCTTGAGAAGAGATACTTTTATTTCATCTTATTAAAAAAATGTTAATCAATTTCAATATATGTTCACTATTCTTAGTGTTTTAAAAGTTAACATCTACAAATGAGTAAGTTGGAGGGTTGTTATTTTTGAAACTACTATTTTAGGACATACATAAAGAATGTTATATCCTTTTATTTTACAGAATAGATGAGTGGTGTCTATTCACATAGTATTGTTTTGCATTGTTACTTTTTCTTCAAGACTTTTTTGAAAGGGTCACATGTTTGGCTTTTTAAATATCAAGTCATAGAAATAACATTCACAATTCTGAGCTTCTATATGCATCTTTAAAAATATCTGACAGGTAGAAAAACACATTCTTTCCTTTAGAAAACTATGTTTTAACCTCTGACCATTTTCTATTTCTGCATTCTCCCCTTCTCCTCTCTCCTTACTAAAAATATATTTTCTATAAAAACATAAAATTATGTTTCTACTTATAGCTTGCTACTGCTACTGCTAAGTCACTTCAGTCGTGTCTGACTGTGCGACCCCGTAGATGGCAGCCCACCAGGCTCCCCCATCCCTGGGATTCTCCAGGCAAGAACACTGGAGTGGGTTGCCATTTCCTTCTCCAATGCATGAAAGTGAAATGTGAAAGTGAAGTCGCTCAGTCGTGTCTGACCCTCAGCGACCCCATGGATTGCAGCCTTCCAGGCTCCTCCGTCCATGGGATTTTCCAGGCAAGAGTACTGGAGTGGGGTGCCATTGCCTTCTCCGACTTATAGCTTATATGCAATTAAATCAACAACAGCATACTGACTTGGGAGCAAAAGAAATATCTAAATGCTAAATACTTCCAAAAGAGCAGTGTTTGATTTTATTAAAGAAACACATAGCTTATGTACTAATTTAGGCACTAGTTTCCCCTACTCTTTTTGTTTTAAAGATAAGAAACCAATTTTCAGGTATAATATTCTCTTCATTTATTGTTGGAAAGATATGCTGAAATTTAGTATGCATGCAGAAATTTGTTATGTATGCAGAAATCCACAAACAGATTATCAACCTATGTCTACATACAAATGCATACTTAATTCACATATTTGACTTTGTTTACCTATCTGCAACACCTAAACAATTATTCTTTTCACATCTACCCCCCACCCCCATACTCACTTTATTGTCTACTGCTCTAACCAGGTAATGGAAATGAAACATGCTTGCTTTCACACCATTAAATATAGTTAACTATTATTTTTCTTTTTTCACCCATGAATTCTTATTATGGGAGGGAAAGACACTGCTGTGAAGAATTGAAAGTAACTGAGACTAAAGCTGCTTCTCCTACAAAGGTCTTGGTTTGGAATTGGGTGGTGTCAACCTTAATACAAAGAATATCCCAGGCAGAGGCACCAACATCCCCTGAATTTTAATGAAAATGTCATGTTTAAGATATAACAAGGTTGATAAGGAGGTCATCAGAAAAGCCAACTAGGGCTTAGTTATATGTTAAGAGAAAGAAAGGCAGTAAAAGAACCAAGTCTCATAAATATGCATAAATATATGTAATCAATAATACATAGTAAAATACTGATAAAATACTGTGTCTATATGTGTATATTTATACAAGTATTTCCTGAAATATCTGCTTGTGGCTCCATTAAAATGTTCAGAATGTACTGCTAGTTGATTTCTGTGCACTTTAGTAAGCAAAGGTATAACTTTCTAATCAATTCAAAATTGTTCATAGGATGTTGAAAGAGAAATAAATTAGGTGGTAAGAATGGAAACAGAACCAACAGGTTTAAGACTATGGCTTTTGTGCTTGTAGTTACATCTCTATAAAACCGGTATCATTTATAAAGAGAGATAGGTCTATTAGTATGCATGTAACATACATAACCATATTTGTATGGTGCACTGTAAAACTTTAATTTATTAGGCAATCTGAAAAATTATAATAATTATCTATTAAAAGAAATAATTTTGCTCTGTCTAATGAAAAAACGCTTCAGAGTATAAACTGAAGAGGATTTTACTGTTGGAAAATTATAGTTAAATGTCTTTTCTATTACTTTAAAATGCATCTACATAAATGTTGTATAAGGCATATGTGTACATACAAAGCTTTAAAATAAAACTGCTTATAATTTAGTGCATTATTCTTCAGCCATCACTACAGGTAACTCCCTTATTTTATTTAAGGCCTTTTGATAAAACAATAGAGGTGAAATATTATATGTGAGTGAGAAGAAGAGTAATTCACCAAACTTTTACTCCAAATATCTCCATGTAATCTATTTTTATTCCCCCCAAACTCACATAGGAATGGACAGAATTCAGCCTTTAATGGGCAATACTAAGTGTACAACAGTTTACCCAAGTTTCTGGGCCCAGGGAAAGCCTTAAGAAAGAGAGTACTTCCATTCCTCATCAGAGGAATGGGGGCTCACCTACCAGAAGGGCATCACCAGATAGGAATGAAGAAGAAGAGGAAGTGGGGTTGCTGCAGCTGGGTGAAATGAAAGCCTCAACGAAGGACTGGGTCCAGTTTCATGAAAGGGAGCTCCAGAGAAGGGTCTATCTACTGGACAAGAGGGGTCACACACTCCTTTTGTAGAACGTTATTAAGATTTCACCTCCTGAAATGAACCCCCTGCCCCACTAGCTTTCCCCAATACTGGGTGTGTGTTTGCATGATCCTGGGTGTGATAACAGGCCTTGTTGTGTGAGTGTATGAAAGGCCAAAATTCAGTGAGAGAAAATCAAAATTAAAAAATTACTAATGATTTCTAACCTGAAGCAAAGCGGATGTGATGCTTATCTGGAACCTGCTTCTATTTAAATGCTTCATTTCATGTACCACACGATAAAAACCAGGAGAAAAAGACATTTTTTTTGAAAAATGTTTTATTTAAACCTTTTAAATCTTATACAACAATAAAATATTGTGTCAATATAAACCCCTTGACTGAAACCATTCACAACAAACATTACAGCAAATTGTTTTATTTTTGACACCCAACGCATCTTTGAAAGAATTTCCTTCTAATCACAATGCAGAATTTATTGAAAATAAATAATTGCTGGAAAATTCAATAGGCAATTTGAATAAAATAGTTGTAAAAGCAACTCTTAATGAAAATAGCATTTATTATACATCAGTTACTAAATGAATAAACTAAATGATTTTTCTTTAAATTAATAACTTCAGAAATGTTTTATACAAAACTGTACAATTATAAAGTTGGCAGAAATATTTGGGTTAACTCAGGTTTGAACCAGAGCGTTAAATGCAAAGAAAAAGAAAATCCAAACAAAGAAAACCCTAACAGTTGTAAAACGTGAACTCCTTGTGTTGGGGGGGCGCGGTTTAGAAATCCCAGAACTAAATCCCAACTACCAACAGAATGCAGAAGCTTAGCAGAAAAAGGTTAAAAAAAAAAAGGTCTGGGATTCAAATTAAAACAGGCTCTTCGACCTGCAGCTGGGAGATACAGTGCACCAGGGCCCTGGCAGCCCATACTGCTGCTGTTACTGCTAAGACGCTTCAGTAGTGTCCGACTCTGTGCGACCCCATAGATGACAGCCCACTAGGCTCCTCTGTCCCTGGGATTCTCCAGGTAAGATACTGGAGTGAGTTGCCATTTCCTTCTCCAATGCAGGAAAGTGAAAAGTGAAAGTGAAGTCGCTCAGTCGTGTCGGACCCTTAGCGACCCCATGGACTGCAGCCTACCAGGGTCCTCCGTCCATGGGATTTTCCAGGCAAGAGTACTGGAGTGGGGTGTCATTGCCTTCTCCGCAGCCCATACTAGGGATCCTCAAAAGGGGGCCATAGGCTTTCAGGTCCTTATAGGTAGTGTGAAGCTTTGTCTACCGCAGCTTCCTCTGGAGGTCGGACTAGGCTGTGTCCCGGACTTATCGAGCCCCCAGCAAGGTCTGGCTAGCAGGGACTGGGTGCATGGGTGCACGTCTGGTCCAGAATGTGTGCTCCTTGGGAATGAGGTGTGCCTGTGGACCTGGCATGTAGACATGACAGCTAGCAATAAAGCCACAGAAACTGCATAATTTTTGGATCTCTACACAGACCAGTGAGATTTTTTTGTTTTTTGTTTTTTTGTAAATAATACTACGATACACATAGCTGTCTACAAACACACACACGTTTGCACGCGCACGCACACACACACACAGACACACACACACACAGACAAAAAGATGAAGAGGAAAAAAACCCAGCCTCCCAGGAGCTCGCTAGCTCACTCAGTCTTCGCCATGGGCTTACTACCAGCTGCGGTTGCTGGAGGCACGGAGATGGCTCCCCATGGAGTCCACCCAGAGGCAATGGTATATACACGAGAGGAGATGGTACGTGGCTAGACCAGAATCCCTGTAAACTTTGCCTATCATTTCATTGATGTTCTGCACAAAGCAGAGAACGCCTGTCCACCACTCCCTCGCCACCCTTCCCTGAGGGTTTCTCACTTAGGGAGAAGGCGGTGAACTGGAGGTGAAACGAATTGGAAAGCGTTGACCCAGTCCGTCGCCAGCGTGTCCCGGTCAGGTCGTCGTCTCCAGTTAAAGCAATCACGTTTAAAAGCAAAATTCTTTGCCTATAAGGGCTAAAGTAGGGTCGCGCTAGCAGCTGGCCTGGCTAGCAGCTGGCCTGGCAAGGCGCGGCGCGGGTGGGGAGCTCTGAGTAAGTGCAGGCATCCCCGGATTTCGGAGGTGAGGAGCACTTTCCGCTCCTCAAGCCGACCTCTTTCGCCTGGCGCCGCAGTGGACTCTTTCTAGGGCATCCAGGTGCACTGTAGAAGCCTATGGGGGTTCCGTAGTCGCGGGATGCAGGGCAGAAACCTTCAAAATCTCCTTTCCTCCTGTGCGCTGGTTTGCAAAAAATCGGCTGCCTATTTTGCCTACCCTAGGAACTCCGTCTCCCGGAAAAAAACAAAAACAAACACAAAATAAACATATATATATATATATATATATATATATATATATATATATATCTCCAATATCATCAACAACTCTCTCTACTTTATTCTCTCTTCTCCACAAAGATTTGGGATAGGAGATCGGTGGATGGGTAGACATCTCTCCCTCCTTCCTATTCTAAGTAATTAAAAAACCATCAGCTCAATGAAGGAAAAATAATAATAGCAATAACAATATGAAGTGGTCGATTAGATACAAATCATCTCACAAATATTGTGTACAGTTGTAGTAAAACACCGCAGACATTAGAAACGCTATAGAAGTTCTAAAAAATGCAAAACTAGCCTATTGTAAAACAGATTTCACCTGAAATACAGCTGCTATAACCAAGGCGCTGAAAGGTTATTCAGAGGCACACATCTGTCTTCCCAACCCCTTCCCCATCCCTACCCCGTCCCCAAGTTACTCCACTCCTTTCTCTTCCTAGAGAAGAGCGACCAAAAAACAAAACAAACAAACCAAACCAAACCGAACCAAACAAAAACCTTACTTAAAGTAAACAGCGTATTTGATCAGCAGAAAAGGTTGGAGGGAAGTGTTTTTCTTGACGCAGGGAATATGAGGTCCCTGCCTGGATGCTTAATGCAACTGTGTATTCGCGTTAAGCCTGAATGCCTACGTGTGTTTCCTTTCTTAGCGTGTTAGCCTCTTCTGTTGGGAAAAGAAAAAAAAAAAAAAAAAAGGAAGGAAGGAGAAAAGAAAGAACAAACGAGAGAGAGAGAGAGAGATAGCAATAATAAAGCTGGAATTAAAGGAGGAGAGTGGAAGAGAAAGAGAAATCCGCGCTGCTCCCAGTGAGGGAGGCCGCTTCCTGGCTTCTGGCAGTTAGAGATCATGGCAGGACGTGTCTGTTTTCACCGTGTGCGTATGCGAATAAACCTCATGTGGCTGCTGATCCCCTGGTGGAGTCATTCTTTTCTCTTTCTGTCTTCGATTACAGAACCAGACACGCACCACTTCTTTCTCCAACTGGAGGCTGTCTGCCAGCGAGGAAATCTCCTGCGCCGCAGGCTTCGGACACTTGAGGAAATGCGTCTCCAGTACGCCCTTGACACTCACCTCGATAGAGGTTCGCTTCTTCCGCTTGCGACCCTGTGCCGCGATCTTGTCAATGCTGGTTGGGCTCCCTGTGGATGAATCAGCCTCTTCCAGCCACTTGTTCAGCAGCGGCTTCAGCTTGCACATGTTCTTGAAGCTTAGTTGTAAGGCCTCGAACCTGCAGATGGTGGTCTGCGAAAACACGTTGCCATACAATGTGCCCAGCGCCAGCCCCACGTCAGCCTGCGTGAAGCCCAACTTGATTCTTCTTTGTTTAAACTGTTTGGCAAACTGTTCCAACTCATCCGAGGTTGGTGTCTCCTCATCCGAATGGTCCAGGCAGTGATGCGAACCTAGGTCGCCGTGGTCTGGGGCTTCCCGGAGCACTGGATGTAAGCTCTGAGCTGAGGCAGAGGCCGGCGGTGGAGTGAGCCCCCCGTGCTCCAGCATGCCGCTCACCGTGAAGCCAGACTGCGAGTACACATTAAGGGGTTGGCTGCTCGACGTGATGGACGGATTCGGAGCCGGGCTCGCTCCCCAGGCATTCGGATGGTTAGTGTGCGGAGAGTGGTGGGCGACATGCGGCGAGCGATGATGGATGATCGCGCCCAATTGTAGGTCTTCGCGCGCAGGCTTCACGTCTTGCTGTTCCAGGGGGCTTGTGGCCAGTGTGGAGGACCATGGCCCTCCATCGCTCAGACTGGTTACCCAATGATGCCCGAGGGGATGCCCATTGCTAGGAACTCCCTGCAAGTAATCACTTTGGAGAAGTTTCTGAGGGTTTCGGAAAGGACTCCCCTGCTGCATGCCCGCAGAGTCCGCATGGACTAGAGAGCTGGAAGTGAGAATGTTGTAGGGATTCGAGGCAGCTGTGGCCATGGTCGGTGAGGATCCCCTACTAGTTATAATGTGGCACAGGGAGCAGCTTCAGTCTTTGACATCTACTATGCGGGGAGCCAAAGCAGCGAGAGCGGGTTACCGGCATCCGCTGAGGCCAATTGCATCGCGTCTTGACCTGGCCTGCCACGAACTCCACCAATGGCGGAGCGAGAGGCCGAGCTAGCTTTCCAAATCAGGAGGGCGAAGCTTGAGAGTTTCGGTGAGACCCAAGCAGGAAGTGAATCAATCTTTTGGCTCCATTGGCTGCCTGGCGCTGAGTGGCAGGAGCTTATTTGGTTAACCCTTCCCCCAACCTCCCACCAGTCTTGGACTTCGCGGATGTTTGTAGAGGAGCGGGAAGGATGAGAGGGAGTGTGTGCGTGTGCGTGTGTGTGTGGTGCGGGATATGATTTTAGAACTCTTTTAGGTTTAGATTAACCCAAATAAAGAAGAATATTAAGAAAACAATATAACCAGTTTAAATGCCATCCAGATTTTAGCGGATATGGATTTTTCTCAGATAAATTTGGCACTTTGGATTATTTGGGTGCCAGAGAGTGAAAAACAAAACCCCGCTCTAGGCTTTGAGCAATGGAACGTCTTCGGTATGACCCTAAATCTGTAGTATCGAAGCCCATGATCCCAATAAGAAATATTTCAATGCGTTTAATTTTATTTTTCATTTATAAGAAACTCGATACCAAGTAAAAAAGCATCTAAGAAAAAGATGCTCAAAATCTTCTGGAAAACAAACAAACAAAACCATGTTGGTTTTTAAGGCATGAAGCACTGGAAAATTCCGAGAAAGTAAAATTTAATGTGATACCGGCAAAAATCAGTTATTTTGAAATTTGTCTCCCAATTTGGTTGGTTAATTAGTAGATTTGCTTTTTTTTCACTGCTCCGTGTCAGCTCCCATCACAGGTCTCACAATTTTTGTCAGAGACAACTCTTGCTGAAGAGGGTAACCCTCCTACGCATTCACCCCAGACACACTGCGAGCCTTTCCAGTCCCAGTAGGTACACAGGCGAATGTTCCTGGCTACCGGAGCCCAGTGTTGTCCCCTAGGAAAATTGTTTTTAACACACACATCTTCAAACCACCCCGAATCCCACACAAATTGAAGAAAATGGAAATCATTTAGTGCGCCCTGGAAATTCAAAAAGAGAGAGAGAGAGATGGCTGGTGGTCTGTTTGGCGTTAAGTACCGCCTCCCCCAACTCCCACCCCCCACCCCCCACTCCCATCCCCGACATTCCCTTCAAGCTTGAATTTACTTTCAGATTGGGAAGACGGGACTGTTTTTACATTTTAGCAAGAGGAAAATAGAGGAAAGACTTGTACTCCACCTAAGCTTTTATAAGTTAGGGAAGGACGAGTCTATGTGCTCCACAGCCCAGTGCAAAGGTATTGCTTGCAAGCAGAGTACGGTGAAATGCAAAGATTTTAGATTTGCTCTCGCTAAGAAAAGGCAACATCAACATCGGATACCTAGCATGATCTTTGAAGTTAAAAAATGACCTTTCATTGCATAATTTTGGAGATAATCTAGTTGCATAATTATATTTGCACTTGCAGAAGACAGCATCAGATTTCCCTTATTGGTTTAAAATTCCATTAAATATATTGCAAGAGCGCCTAGGCTAAGCTTGATTTAAATTTGCATACATTTTCATATATTTAGCAGAAATAAAAGAAGGCTTGCAGCTACCAGAAAGTCATCAAGGCATTAGTTTCTCTAAGAAGACAGATCTGAAGAAAATGCAAGAAAATGAGAAAAAATATAAACAAGGTGAGCTTATTCTGCCATTCCTTTATGTAGCTACAGAGTGTATATTTCCTGTAAAATGAGTAATTTCTTATGATAGCACAGAGCAGTAAGAGCTTATGTTAGGAAATGTGAACAGTGTCTATTATGCAAGAAAGACTGGCATGTGGTTGAGATCTATTTCTTTCTTTCTCTGTCTTTTAAAAAAAGGATAACCACTTGTAATTATTAGCAGAGAGGATCATTTACCATCTTCCCCCTCCTTCTCCCCCACTGAAATTGTGTTTTCATTTGCTGGTGTCCTATTATAAAAGTTTATCTGCTTTTAACCTAGAAATTGATTTTTCCTCTCTCCCTTTCCTTTCTTTTTCCTTCCCTTTCCTTTCCCTCCTCTACCTTCCGCTCCCCTCCCCTCCTCTCCTCTACTTTCTTCTTCTCTTTCTGCCCAGGAATGTAATTTCTTTACTGCTAATTGTGTATATTTTCTTTTGCAAGAATTCAATTTCATTTGTGCCTAAAATTTTGCTTCATGAAGAAAAAATAACTTTATAAAATTAAACAAAATAAAAGTTTTCAGGCATTCTATTAGACTGCCTTTTCAATTATCCATTTGCCAGTCCAAGTGGGTTCAGTTTAGAGGTCAGAGGGAAATGCATTGAAGAAACCATAGGAACAAAAAGTTCATGATCATTTCCAGGTTGTTGTGGGTTCTCCACCCCCACAATTGCAGCTGTGTTTGGTGAAAGGGTTTCAAATCTTAGCCTGGTCATTCTAGGAGTTAAAGCAATTATCAATTCATAAGACTTTTGCATGAAGAAGAAGGGGGACCTCTTTCAATTCTGACTTGCTTGAGTTCTTACAATCTACGTGCCTCTTGCCAGTGGCTTCTGTTCTGGGCGAAGGGGTTTGACCAGAGGTGCAAAAGTAGTTCAAATCTTTTGCCCCAGGCTGGTTGAGGGAGGAGGTGTCAAGGATGTGGGCATCTGCACCCAGCGACAGGTTTTTCCACACCATTGCTTTGCAGTCTTTGAATACAAGAATAGCTTCTGTCAAGAGCAAAAGAAAACAATGTTAATTGTCTTTCTATTTCCATTATTTCCTTTCCTTTTTCTTTCTTCCTTCGTTTTAATAATTAGTTCCCATGAATATAGATACTGCTTATTGAATTCAGATGGAAACATGTCCTTTAGCAGCTGAGACAGAATTTCTTGCACACAAGATGGCAAGATTCTTTGTTTTTGAAGAAAATATCTGCATATAGTCAAATCTTCTTCCTGTTCTATCTAATCTACTGGAGAGGTTTCCTTCACCCTCTCCTGTCAGTCTAACTTCCCAAGTGTAACAGATGCCGCTCTCAAGCGCTCCTTTCTGTGGCTTCTCTTTATTCAGCCTTGCATATTTCTCCCCATGATCTGGGTTTCCATAGAGAGAGGAATAAAAGGGGGGACCATGGTCACAAATCCCCTGCCCCATGCAAAATAAAAGAGCCTTATTCAATAGAGGACCTTGTCTGGACATGGGAGAAAAATAAGTCCATGTGAAGCTACTGTTGCAAAGAGCTGGTAACTTATTTTTCGTAGACTTCCTTTTGCCTTAAACTCAAAATTTTCCACTGGTAAACCTGCTCACTTGGATAGCTGGGATAAATACAGAGCTTGGTGCTCTTCTCACTGAGATCTTGAAGTCCACTGTCAGATCCTTGGATCTGATTTACCCCACCCCCTCCAGAGCTATGGTTTGAATATAATAATGTCTGTGAACCCTGCCAGGTTAGGGCAGCTAAAAGTCACCCTAGAGAAAAGCCAGACTTAGAATTGGAGGAACTGCAATTTTAGCAAGTCTACACACCTGTCTCCAGCAAGGCAACACAGGTTTCAATTACCATGCCTGGCCAGGACACAGCACCACCTTCATTCCTCCTAGGATTGCCTTCATACCCAAACTCACAAGCCACCCTACCTATCACTTTGCTGTTTTTTAAAAGGGCAAATCGGTTAATTTTCAAAAGCAAGCCAGATCAGCTTGATTTACTTGTACTCATTTATCTGTAATGTGGGGGTTCACCGTGACTTTCTTCTCTCACAAGATTTAAGGATATAAAACAATTCTTGAAAGTCTTCACAGACCCCATGCCCATCCCCTTCCCTTTCTAAGTAAGGAAAGACTCACAAAAGAAATTAAGCAGATTAAGGTAGTTCAGATTGCCTGTTCCTGTGGAAGCATCCAAGCGTGGTTGCGGCTGGGAAGCCCGTGCTCAGGCTGGTTCAGAACATGCCCCGGCCATGGAAATTCTGCCCCTTGTAGATTTCATATTTGAGTGTAGATTATGAAGTGTTCTCATCATCAGTACAAATTGGAAAGGGGGAGATTATCTGGGGTTAGAGCTGGTGGAGACTGTGGATGGGTTTAAGGAAAGAAGTTCAAATGGCCCAATTTGAATGTGTATAATGCAGACTGGAGCTCCAGATGGTAGGACATAGTACATACGCATGACCTAAGATTGAAAACTTTACTTTCAACATAAATTCACTTTGGAAACAGGGAGAGTTAGATTTGGCTTGGTGGGGAGAAGTACACGTATTCTTGTTATAACCAGGGAGCTCCTCAGGGATGGAAAACAGTTGAACAGCCTCTTCAAAGCAACAGAGAAAGAAACCTTTTCCCTGATGTCTGTACACTAAGCTCATGAGACATTCTCAATGTGAGACACAGCTGCCCTTCAAAGCACCAGTTTACTGCAGCTGCTCTCATAGTTCTTGTTGTTATTGTTGTTGTTCTTCTTGGCAAACTGCGTGCGGAAGGAGGTAAGGGGCTTTTAATATTCTGAGGGAGAAGTTTTCAAAAAATTAGACGGCATTACCAGACATGAGCCAATACTGATTCAAGCTCAACTAGTTCATTTTTAAAAGATCTCTGTTGGCATTCCTTGAACATGAAGAAAATGATATTTAGATAAAAGGAGAAAGGGAAAGGATGGAGTGACAACATACAGCAAATGCTGCAGCAGAAACAAGGTTATTTAATATAATACTCATCACAGTCTTCAAGAATGCTAGTCATTTGCTAGCAAAATCCACTGTCACTGGGGGAAGTGCTGAAGTATCTTGTGGCTGGGGCAGAGACAGGAGGTTTAGAAGATAGATAGGGACAATAGAGACCTGGTACTGGCTCCCACCAGTGCCACTGTGTAGGCAAGGTCGAGCTGATCCTTTCTTAGTTTCTCTTCCGAGTTTACAGTTTATTTCTTCCCTTGGCATTGCCAGATTTTACAGGATCCCAGGGAAATAACACTATACGGATGGAGCTATTGTGCAGTATTCTATGTGGCTATCATTTTTCCCAGTAGTAGGATTTAGGGTGTCTAGAAATCATTATGGGTATTTGCCAGTCACATTTTTTTGTACAACAAATAAAGACTAGTTTCTAGGAGTCCAGTTAATTGTTTTTTAAAAAATACAGATCCAGTGTGGAATTACCTCCGTGTGTGTGTGTGTGTGTGTGTGTGTGTGTGTGTCTGTCTGTCTGTCTGTCTCTCTATATATAGTGAAGTCGCAGAGTGTTTATAAATTGTGGTGGTTTGTAATTTTTTTTTAATGTTTAGTTTTTTCTTAAAACAGAAGTAGTAGGAGCATTTAAAGAGAAAAAAAAATAGTTTCAGCTGTTCAATTGATCTTGTAGAGATCTTGTAGAGATGATCTATTACTTTAAATTCTTTAAATTTAATAAGGACACGTCAATAAGTCCACCTAGTTGAACATTAGAGGCTGTTTATAAATCACTTTGTTAGTTAATAGAGCAGCCACAAACTGCAATTCACTTCCTTCTTCATGGACAGATTAAGCTTTTAACATACAAAATTCTAAGAATGCTCCTCCGGTTTCATTCATAACTGAGGTTGTGTTTCCCTGCATGTGTGTCTCCCTTCTTTAGTGAATAGTATTTATTTGAAGTGGCTAGCATTCTGTGTCCCCGCTACTCACCCTGTGAAGTGATTGAACTATGGAAACTTGATTACAGATTACAGATTGAAATATGGGGTCCTTCTAAGAAAAGGCTTTTAGTAAGCAATCAGTTGAGTATTGGGGGTTAATGTTACCATTTTTGGGGTCCCATGATGAGCAAGAATCTATTATCATATTTGAAAGTAAGCAAATGACCAGATTTAACCTCCTATTATTTATTCAGAAATTGTGATTACTTTTTTCCCAGAGGGATTTGATTGGGAAACAGGCTGATGATTGAGAGAAAAATGTATTAAAAAGTATTTTTAAATCAAGTATTATATATCAAATATAAATATATAATTAATACATAAGAGAGAAGTGTTTGGGGAATAGTCCACTTTACAAAGACTTTTGGCGAACCCACTTTTTACAAGAATATAAGAGCTTCCTCTGTTGTGATTGCTGTGCTAGTTCTCCGGGAGGGGTGTTAATTTCCTAAATGCTCTTAAAAATCTGCATATTCTGTAACTTTCCTTAGGGCCACTTTTTTGCACTTTGCCCCAGTCTCCATTGGGGGAATCAATTTGGGTTGCCTGCTTGGGAAAGAGATCTATTTGATCTGGTATTTCAGTTTCTAGGTGCTTATGGATTCATGCCATTGTGTGTGTGTGTGTGTGTGTGTGTGTGTAAATTTTATATCCAAGAAGTTTTTGAAAAAAATTTTTCCATGTTCAATTGCTCAGGAGGCCAGCAAAATAACAGCCCTTATCAAGTCTTTCCTCTTGGATCTGCTCCCTAGACCACAACTCTACAGCTAGTCCGCTCTCAGTTCTGGTGTTGTTATGAACTCAAGTCCCTTAGCTCCAACCTGCAGAGAGTCAGAGCCAGAGAGAATCAAAGAGCTGTCCCAAAGTCCTGAACAAGATCTTGCAAGGTGGGGACGTGATCTGCGCAGCAACAGTATTCCTAACCTCCGCGAGGTAGCCTGGCTAAAATGTTTGGGTGAAACCCAGCGTCTTGACCTGCTTTAGCCTCTGAAATACATCCTGAGTAGAGATGGTTGGACCAGGACAGGGGTGGGGGCTTTCAACTGGGAGATTCTGTGTTAAGCTAAGTTGGTAGATGAAAATTCCTTGAGCTGAATGGGTCCTATTCTGACAATCGAGCAACTAAGGAGAGGGGCTTATTTTGCCCACTTCTTGACTTGGACTGTCCTGCCCTTCCCAGGTTCTCATCCTTTATTTGGAACAGGTTCCATAGGAAGGAGGAGGATGAATTTCCCAGGTCTGAAGTGGAGAGAGGTGGCCAGGATCTAGAAAAGCCGGTGCCGGGGCAGCTGTGTGAGCTGTGTGATTCTGGGGGCCAGCAGGCGATTAGCTTTTTGAGATCCCCTGGACCTAGGCTGAGTGTCCTTGTTCCTTGGTTCCTTGCACTGTGGGCCCGGTAAACATTTCTGAGCCCAGTGTCTCCCTCTCTAGGCCTGAACAAAGGTAAGATGATTAAGGTAACCCTATCTTTGGAGGTACAACCCAGCCCCTTTACTGCCAGACACTTTATGTTACCAGAATTCTGCCTCAGTAACACTCTCCCTTGGAGGTGTGCTTAGGAAAGCAGCCACCCTATGATTCTTCTTGTGTGTGTATGTGTTGGGGATGATAGTCATCTTAAAATATTTTATCCAGGCATGAAAATGTTAACTCAGATCATATTGAAGGCATCGGGATTTAAACCTCCCTAATGGCACCCCACTCCAGTACTCTTGCCTGGAAAATCCCATGGACGGAGGAGCCTGGTAGGCTGCAGTCCATGGGGTCGTTAAGAGTCGGACACGACTGAGCGACTTCACTTTCACTTTTCACTTTCCTGCATTGGAGAAGGAAATGGCGGCCCACTCCAGTGTTCTTGCCTGGAGAATCCCAGGGACGGGGGAGCCTGGTGGGCTGGCGTCTATGGGATCGCACAGAGTCAGACACGACTGAAGTGACTTAGCAGCAGCAGCAGCAATCCTCTTTAAAAAGAACAAATTTCCTGTGTATAACAATTGACAAGGGCAAGAGAAATAGGCTTCTAAGGAAATACACTTTGGGTAATCTAAATAACACTAAATTTTTTCTTTTACATCCTAAACATTTCTCTTAACGTACTCAAATCATTGTGAGAATGAGGTTATCTCATTTGCCCCACCTACCCTCCTTTTACTATTTGTACTTTCTGAGAGAGATTGGGGTTCCTGTTTTCAGTTAAACTATAATTCAATCATATATGCTCTCATCTTTACCTTTAGATGCAGTATTTCCCTAGGTGCTTGATGTAAACATTAGATATGCACTCTCCCTTAAATGGATCACATATACCTTGTGTGTGTGTGTGTGTGTGTATGTGTGTGTGTGTGTGTGAGAGAGAGAGAGAGAGAGATTACAAGGCTGAACTTTACATATTGAAAAACAAACTTATTTGAGTGTAAGTTGACTTCAAAATTGACCTGAACTCTGTATCTCTGTGTATGGATCTGAACTTTGCAGAAGCTGAGTCTTAGAACTGTAGAAGTTTGATTTTCTTTTAACTTTTAGTGCACAGCTTTGTAGAAAACTGAAATTTGTCCTTTATAAACACCCACATTAGTGACAGAGAGAAACATTTGATTTCTTCCTCTTTTTTGCCCTTCAAATTGAAGAACTGCATTTTCAAACACATCCTTATGTTTTCAATATTACTGAGGAGTCTGCAAAGTTTTCTAAAAAGATGGGAAATAAGTCACAACACACAAATAGAAACATTTTGGTAAAGATATGCTTTTTTTCCTGAGATTTTACTACTAAAAATATAGACAAAACTTTCTTAAAACAATTCTAGTAAGATGATGTCTTGCATTATAAATGTACTCTTCTCTTTACATGTCTTTAGAGCAAGTCTCATCCCAGAAAACCAGATTTAAAACTCTATTTAATTATCTACCCTACAATATTTTAAAAGGTGTCATATCTGTATATGCTATGAAAGGAAATCAAAATATAGTTACTGGAAATTGTGGGGAAATGGTAGAACAATGCAATGAAGTTTAGAGTAGAAAGAAGTGTACTGAGCTTTTTAGTAACCTTTAAATATTCTTTACAAACTCTTCCAAACACTTTTTTGGAAATAAAAATTATCTCTGCCATGTACAACATATAAAAAAAATAATTGTGTCTTTATGGGATAAATGCTTACTTTTGGAGGTGATTATTGAAAGTAAATAATGATCATAAATAAGCTAGCTCTGATGAATGATTTCTGAGAAACATTAAATGTCCCTAGCTTACATAATTATAGCTGGACACTCTGTTTTCAAATATGTATGAGTATTTCTGGCTTGGTGGATCTGCAAACTGCTTTGAAATGACCAGTTGTATGCAAGTATATTGCAAGTAAACCAAGTAAATTGAGATCATTCTCTATCAGTTTAATTTATGTTTTATAGTTAGTTTAGCATTCTGATTTGATTGTCTTAGTAATGTGAATTGCCTACAGCTGCTGATGATACAGCTTTAATTCTGTTTTAAAGGTCATGTAAACATGTGCCTGTAACATAAGGAATGCAAATTCAATTCCCTTTTAATGTTTCCTCACATTTACTACACAGCCTTCACATAGAAAATTAGCAGGATTTAATGTAAAACTATCTTAATGTTATGATTTCATTAAAATCCTTTTTCAATATTTTACTTTTCCTTTTGCAGGGCAAAGAAGTCTTCCTCTGCTTTGCAGTGCATAGCTTATGCAACATACATTACTCATACTGGAGGCATAAAAATATTTCTGTCAAGATTTTTCACTTTTCCAGTGCTTTTTACTAATAAAGAACTGAGAATTTCATTTCTGTCTCTCTGTAGCTTCGGGTAAAAAGGACACAAAGCAAACTCAATCATCTAACCACATTTTAGATTGCAGTGGAGAGAATGAGAATATTGTGCACGTGTTTAGAAGCCTCTAGTCAAAGGCTTTTTTATAATCTGAACATTTGATCAAAACTGAACTGTGGAAAGCATATTATCAAGAAGAAAAAATATATTTAAAATAGAGTTGACACAAAAGAATGCTTTAGTTGTTCCAGTTAATATAAAATCATACAAATTATGTCTTCAAAGTTTCTATGACTTAAATATTGATGGTTAGGCAGAGTTGTTTTTTATATTGCCTTGTTTTTAATATTTATATTATTATTATTTTTATTATTTTTTTTACCTTACAATATTGTATTGGTTTTGCCATACATAAACATGAATCCGCCATGGGTGTATGGAACATGTGTACATTGCCTTTTAAAATATATGAAGACCTTGAGATTAAGGCAACATTTGCTAATAGATTACAGTAAAACTTTTGAAAATGTGCTTTAAGAAATTGAATAAATCTTTACAAAACAGGCAATTGTTAGTGTTAAGAAATAGTAGTGTAGGGTATAAGGGAGGTGAGTATGTAAACATACAGGTTGAAATAAGTGGAAAGCTTTACTTCATTCTCCAGGTGATGCCATTGTGCTCTTTAGCTTATATTTCTTCTCATATTAGCTCTAAGCTAGAATTTATTCACACTGAAATTAAGCTGGAGATAATGTTTTCAAATATCTTTCTCTTTAAACTGAATTGATCAATTGATAGAAGTGGTAAAAACAAAATAGAAAGTATATGTACATCTATTGATTAATTAGCATATTTTAACACAACAAAAATATAAATTAAAAAACACATAAATGAAGCCTGAATGTCACCAGTCTTAAATGTAGTTTCTTTTGCTACGAGGAACAAAGATTCAAAAATTTTAAATTCAAATTTGGAAGACGATTGCAGTTCTAATGGAGGAAATGTGTTTTGCTCTGTGTTTATGTTTTAAAATTGTGTTGCAGTGGAGCGGTGTGATGCTTGTGAGCTTCCAGCAAGACGTACCGGGGCCAAGGCCAGAAGGTGCAGAAGGTGATGGTGCAGCCCATCAATCTCATCTTCAGATATTTGCAAAATAGATCTCATATTCAGGTGTGGCTTTATGAGCAAGTGAATATGCGGATAGAGGGCTGTATCATTGGTTTTGATGAGTATAGGAACCTTGTATTAGATGATGCAGAAGAGATACATTCTAAAACAAAATCAAGAAAACAACTGGGTCGGATCATGCTAAAAGGAGATAACA
The DNA here is from genome assembly GCF_029378745.1 of Bos indicus. Taxonomy (NCBI): domain Eukaryota; kingdom Metazoa; phylum Chordata; class Mammalia; order Artiodactyla; family Bovidae; genus Bos; species Bos indicus. Next base: position 75,191,319 of record NC_091789.1, read on the forward strand.
TTACTCTGATCCAAAGCGTCTCCAACTAGAAGTGATCAATGAAATGAGAAATCGTTTGGTAATACAGTTGGTTTTTTAGGTGCCCTTTGTTAGAGATGTAGTTCTAAAACATGTATTCATATTGTTGTGCTCACCCTTATGTTATTACCAGATGACAATAAATGCTGTGGGACTGTTTTTATCAAAATAAAAGTAAATAAATAAAATTGTGTTCTAGGTGAATAATCATGAATGCCCATAGGGGAAAAGAGCTATGGGCATGAAAATCTTAGGTGTGGATCTAAGTGGTTAATTTTTAAAAATTTTGCCTCTGGTTTTCAGCTTACACTTTCAAGAACTTCCTTTATTTTTTCTTTTTCTTAGTGGCAGGAATTCAACATACAATGTTTATATGTAAAGCCTCAAAAAATTGCTACATAGTCATGATCACTTTGAACTCTAACAATATAATACTGCAAAGACAGTTGATTGGTGATAAAAATCAGTATGAAAGGAGACTCTACTTTCTGTGATTTGGTCCTCCGGCCTTATGTCAGTATATCAAAATTGAAATTGCATGAAGATGGATTTTCTTTTTGTTATTTTTACATAATCTTCTGCTGTGCTATGCTTAGTCTCTCAGTCACGTGCAACTCTTCGTGACCCTGTGGACTATAGCCAACCAGGCTCCTCTCTCCATGGAGAGTCTCCAGGTAAGAATACTGGAAGTGTGTTGCCATGCCCTCCTCCAGGGGACCTTCCCAACTCAGGAATTGAACCCAGGTCTTCCATATTGCAGGAAGATCCTTTACCATCTGAGCCACAATTTTAGTGTTGTACATATGTTCTTATAATAAAAACTACAACTGGGAAAGCTGTATCACAGACAAATTGTAAAAATTCCCATTGTGATTTGCTTTTGATAGGAGACCTTTAGTTACATGACTTTTTACTTGCCTAAGGAAATGTAAATTGTACAATGGGGACCTCCCTGGCAGTCCAATGGTTAAGACTCTGCACTCCCAATGCAGAGGGCATGGGTTCAATCTCTTGTTGTGGGAACTTAGTGGTGTAGCCAAGAAAAAAAAAAAAAGAACAATAAAACAATATTAAAATTAAAAAAATTCTACAATGATGAAAGACCTACATTTTTCTTGTTGCAATTTGCATTCTGAGCAATATATTCTAATGAGAAAATTTTTATTTTTTTCCTCTGGACTTAAAAGTTTATGGACCTTGCTCACAAAATTGCCACTTTAAACAGAAATGAACAGTACAGAAATAGAACTCCAAATCTAGATGACTGCATGGTCTGTGTGCTCTGTCTGAGCTGAATGTCCATTACTGACTCACTTGGTTGTATGCATCTGATGTCACCTTAGCTAGGAGATATTGCATCCACAGGTGTCAATTTCAATATAAGTACACATTTTCCTTTGATGGTGCTTTCAGTGTCATTTTCCTGTCAAAAAGATAGAGATACTTCTCACAGTTGAAAATTAGCTATTTCATAACTTCATGATCTTTCACCAGAAGAGAGAAATATTTCTTGTGTGAGTAGTGTGTATCTCAGATGCTTTTCTTGGAGTAGTTACACTAAAAATAACAATTAAAAATGGGGAAAAAAACCAAACTTTGAATTTACATCTCATCCAAACATACTGTAATCCACTTATTAGAGAGTTAGTGGCCATGCTTCTTCAATTGCATTCATACATACACAAATTTGAAAACAAACTGCTTTTTAATGCAGTTAAAACTGCACCATCATCTATTTTCAGATTCTTTTCAATTGCAGCATATTTCCACAATTTTCTAATATCCTATAGTTTTTCTCACTGAGTAATGGCATCTATTTGTGTTGTAAGGATCAGTGATTTGAACACAGACAGGTTATACAGAAACAACTGTGGCTGATTATATTAATATTGCCCTTATCAGTAAGTACAAATATTAAGATGTTTAAGTAACTTTGTTAAATTAAACATGACATTACAAAACATGTGTCTCTTGTCAAATCACTACTTTATATAGTAATACAGATGAAAATTCTTTATTATACCTGTTTAGAGAAAGTTTGCATATTTACTTAAAATCAACTTCATTGTAACAACTGAGGGAAATACAGTGTGTTTGAAACAATGAGCCACAATTCAATAGTCCCTAATAATGTATGTTCTTGTATGTTCTACTGCGTGTTTTTCTTCGTTATCTTCTTATATCTGAAGTTCTATTTCCACCCCCCTTCCCTCCATCCCTTGTATTTGATCATTTCTCTAAGTCCCTTGGCTGAACCAATCTCTTTTCATGCAGAGGATAAAAAGAGAAAAACTTCAAAGTAGGTTCAGGTAATTAACAGCTGAGGGGAATATAATCTAAACCATAGGCCCTGCTTTGCACCCAGGCTGACTCTCTGAGCCAGCCGGCAAGGGAGTGCCTATTCCCCATAGCATCTAAATCTGCTTCCTCTGAACAGCACTGCCAGGCCTTCAGTTATCACATCTGCATTTCAAACACCATGACTCTGGCATTAATTATTAATTAGCCTACAGTCACCCTAGAGGATTCAAGTTCCAGTCTGCACATACTTATTCATTGACCTCTATCTTAGTTTTTGATGGGGAAAAAACTCAGTAGAATGCTTAATCATTTCCTTTCTCTCAGACCTTCTGTTCTAGTTTCATGGAGGGGAAACAGTATATTTTCCAACTGAGAATAATCACATAGTGGCCCCCAAATTTGTTTACAGTAAAATGTTTTATCAAATGTTGAGAGGCAAAGAAAGAATGGAATGATTTATAGACAGTATTGAATGTTGAAATGTACTTTTAAATGTTCAACACTGACTGATTGTAGTTTTCTCAAATTGGAAGATATGGTCATTGGTAAAAGCTGTATATTTCTTAGCTCTTAATGAGAACAACTGCAGAACTTGTAAACTAAATTTCATACTTGAAAAATATATGCATATGATCATCTATCAAAAATATAGATGCATATGATGGCAGGAATGTCTAAAAAATTCGAGATACGAAAATGATTTTTAAAAAGGTAGATATTCTAATTTTGGTTTATTTCTAATAGAAATCTAAAGATATTCACTTAGTAAATATTTCAATGTATAAATTATTATGCTATTTGTGACAAGCCTTGGGCCTAAATATGGAAGCCTGTACAGAATAGAGTTTAATTGACCTGAGCTGAAAGTTAAGCAGACCCAAGTATGTATCTCAGACCCATCACTTAATAAGTGGCTGTAATCCCATATCATTTCTGAGATTCTGACTACCCCTTAGGAAAATGAGGATAGCATTAAAACCTACTTCATGGAATTGTTATAAGAATTAAATGACATAATGCATACAAAATCATCATCATAGTACCTGACATATGGTAATACTCACTAAGTGCTAACTATATTAGTAAATAATTGCTCTATTATTTTACTGTGAGCTTTCTATAGTCTGTCTAAATTTTGTTTTATTTAAGTATCAATTCCACACTGCATGTCTTTCCCAATATGGAGTTTTTGAACAGCCATGTGTGAATATGAGGCCAGTTATACTACTCAAAAACTACTATCACTAGTCCCCCTAATACCACTCACATGCCATCATAATTACCCCCTTCTGCACCCCAAATAATGTTTTCTTGCTTTGTATTGTGACATTTATTCTGGAATCTAGTCATCACTGATGAAAATCTCTCCCCTTAATATAAGAACCCCTGTAGGTTTTCCCAAATATTTTAGCTTCTATCCTTAGCATGAGGGGTCTCCTCAGGAACCACTGCACCTGTATGCTGTTTCCTTTCTGTGGAATTCATTCAGGAATCCCCTTTCAGGGAAACTGTGACAAAAATAAGATTTGAGCATAGATCTTGCTATTTCTGGGCTTCCCCTAGTGGTAAAAAACAAACAAAAAACCCACCTGCCAATGCAGAAGACGTAAGAGATGAGGGTTCAGTCCCTGTGTTGGGAAGATCCCCTGGAGGAAGGCACTGCATCCTACTCCAGTATTCTTGCCTGGAGAATCGCATGGACAGAGGAGCCTGGTGGGCTACAGTCCAGGGTCACAAAGAGTTGGACACTACTGAAGCATCTTAGCACACATGCACTTACTATCTGCCAAGACTGAGTCTGTTTCTAATACTGAAGTGGAAAGAGATGGTGTCTTGTTTTGAGTTTAAATTCAGAAATCCTGTTCCATACAAAGTTATAAATAATAGTTAAAACCTGGTACTATAAACACTCTGTAATGTTTAGATTGTTCTGCTTTTTGTATAGAAAAAGTGTGTTTTTTATTAAAGATTTATATATTTACAAATTTTTATTTTACCATGGTTTCCATTGTTAGCATTCACACTGGTAGAAAATTAGGTTAGTCAGATTAGCTGAGGTGAGAATGTCAACTTACCTGCACAGATAATGATATTAAAGTGAAGTTTAAACACATACCACAGGTGCAGATATAGAGAATGAGCAAAAATTGTCACCTAAATAATGATTGTACCATGTAAAAAATTAATGGTTAGTGAATCAGTTTCCTAGTGGAATAGAACTTTGTGTCAAATCCTGTTACTTTTCTCATTTTTTGGTTGTTGTTGTTCAGATGCTAAGTCGTGTTCGACTCTTTTCGACCTGATGGACTGCAGCTAACCAGGCTTCCCTGTCCTCCACTATCTCCCAGAGTTTACTCAAACTTATATCCATTGCATTAGTGATGCCATCCAAATATCTCATCCTCTGTTGTTCCCATCTCCTTCTGCCATCAATCTTTCCCAGCGTGAAGTTCTTTTCAAATGAGTCAGCTCTTCACATCAAGTGGCCAAATATTGGAACTTCACTTTCAGCATCAGATCATCCAATGAATATTCAGGGTTGATTTTCTTTAGAATTAATTGGTTTGATCTCCTTGCTATCCAAGGGACTCTCAAGAGTCTTCTCCAAACCACATTTTAAAGGCATCAATTCTTTGGTGCTCAGTTTTCTTTACGGTCCAACTTTAACATCTGTATATGACTAATGGGAAAACCATAGAACCCAAGAAAATAAAATCTGCCACTGTTTCCATTCCCCGCCATCTATTTGCCGCAAAGTGATGTTACCAGATGCCATGATGTTAGTTTTTTGAACATTGAGTTTTAAGCCAGCTTTTTCTCTTTCTTATTTCACCTTCATTAAGAGGCTCTTTAGATCCTCTTCCCTTTCTGCCGTTAGGGTGGTATCATATGCATATCTGAGGTTGTTGGTATTTCTACCCACAATCTTAATTCCAGCTTCTGATTCATCCAGCCCAGCATTTCACATGCTGTACTCTGCATAGAAATTAAATAAGCAGGGTGACAATATACAGCCTTGATGTGCTTCATTCCCAATTTTGAACCAGTCCATTGTTCCATGTCTGGTTTTAACTGTTTCTTCTTGACCTGCATACAGGTTTCTCAGGAGGCATGTAAGTTGGTCTGGTATTCCCATCTCTTTAAGAATTTTCCACAGTTCCTTGTTGTCCATGCAGTCAAAGGCTTTCCTGTAGTCAATGAGGCAGAAGTAGATGTTTCTCTGGAATTCCTTTGCTCTCTCATGGTCTAATGAATGCTTGCAATTTGATCTCTGATTCTACTATTTTTAAAATACAACTTGTACATCTGGAAGTTCTCAGTTCATGTGCTGTTGAAGCCTAGCTTGAAGGATTTTGTTAACATGTGAAATGAGCACAACTGTATGGTAGTTTGAACATTCTTTGACATTGCCCTTGTTTGTGATTGGAATGAAAACTGACCTTTTCCAGTTCCCTGATGGCTTAGTAGATAAAGAAACTGCTGGATTCAGGCAGACACAGTTCCATCCCTGGATGGGGAAGACCCCCTGAAGGAGGAAATCGCAACCCACTCCGGTACTCTTGTTTGAAAATTCCCATGGACAGTGAAGCCTGGTGTGCTACAGTCCATGCAGTCGCAAGAGTCAGACATGACTAAGCATGTGCTGCTGTGGCTTTTGCTGAGTTTTCCAAATTTGTTAGCATATTGAATTCAGCACTTTCATAGCATCATCTTTCAGGATTTGTAATAGCTCAGCTGGAATTCCATCACCTCCACTAGCTTTGTTCATGGTAATGCTTCCTAAGGACCACTTGACTTCGCATTCCAGGATGTCCGGCTCTAGGTGAGTGAACACACCATCGTGATTATCGGGGTCATTAAGACCTTTTTTGTACAGATCTTATGTGTATTCTTCCCACCTCTTCTTAATCTCTTCTGCTTCTGTTAGATTTTTGCCGTTTCTGTCTTTAATTGTGCCCAATTTTGCATGAAATATTCCCTTGTTATCTCTAATTTTCTGGAAAAGATGTCTTTTCCATTCTATTGTTTTCTTTTTTTTTCTTTTTTTCCTGCGTTGCTCACTTAAGAAGTTTTGTTTATCTCTCCTTGCTATTCTCTGGAATGCCACATTCAATTGGATATATCTTTCCCTTTCTCCTTTGCCTTTTACTTCTTTTCTCAGCTATTTTTAAAGGCCTCCTCAGACAACTGATTTGTTTTCTTGCATTTCTTTATTTCTGGGGTGGTTTTGGTCACTGTGTCGTATACAATGTTGCAAACTTCCATTCATAATTCTTCAGTTCTAATCCCTTGAATCTATTCATCAATTATAAACAATTTGATTTAGGTCATACCTGAATGGCCTAGTGATTATCCCTACTTTCTTGAATTTAAATCTGAATTTTGAAATAAGGAGTTCATGATCTGAGCCACAGTCAGCTCCAGGTCTTGTTTTTGCTGACTGTATAGAGCTTCTCCATCTTTGGCTGCAAAGAATATAATCAATCTGATTTCGGTATTGACCATCTGGTGATGTCCATGTGTAGTGTCATTGGTTATGTTTCTAGAAGAGTATGTTTGCAATGACCAGTGTGTTCTCTTGACAAAACTGTGTTAGCCTTTGCCTTGCTTCATTTTATACTCCAAGGCCAAACTTGCCTCACTCCAGGTATATTTTGACTTCCTACTTTTGCATTCCAGTCCCCTATGATGAAAAGGACATCTTTTTTTGGTGTTAGTTGTATAAGGTCTTGTAGGTCTTCATAAAATCCTTCAACTTCAGCTTCTTCAGCATTAGTGGTTGGGGCATAGACTTGGATTACTGTGATATTAAATGGTTTGCCTTGGAAATGAACCAAGATCATTTTGTTGTTTTTGAGATTGCACTGCATTTCAGACTTGGTTGTTGACTGTGAGGGCTACTCCATTCTTTCTAAGGGATTCTTGCCCACATTAGTAGACATAATGGTCATCTGAATTAAATTTGCCCATTCCAGTTCATTTTAGTTCATTGATTCCTAAAATTTTGATGTTTAGTCTTGTCATCTCCTGTTGACCATGTCCGATTTACCTTGATTTATGTACCTAATACTTTGGGTTCCTATGCAATATTGTTCTTTACAGCATCAGACTTTACTTTCACCACCAGACACATCCACAACTTGGTAACTTTTCCATTTTGGCTCAGCCTCTTCATTCTTTCTGGAGCTATTTCTCTGCTCTTCCCCAGCAGCATATTTAGCACCTACTGACGTGGGGATTTCATCTTCCACTGTCAAATCCTTTTGCCTTTTCATACTGTTCAAGCTATGCTCAGTATTCAAGGAAAGAATACTGAAGTGGTTTGCCACTCCCTTCTCCAGGGGACCACATTTTTTCAGAACTCTCCACCATGATCCATTGTTCTTGGGTGTCCCTGTATGGCATGGCTCATAGTTGAGCTAAGTTACATAAGGCTGTGATACATATGATCATTTTGGTTAGTTTTCTGTGATTGTGGTGTTCTTTTTGGAGGCCATGGGGTTGTAGTTCTTGCTTCTTCTGTCTTCCCACTGATGTATGAGGATAAGAGGTTTGTGCAACCTTCCTGATGGGAGGGACTGGCTGTGAGGAAAACTGGATCCCACTCTGGTGGGTAGGGTCATGCTCAGTAAATCTTTAATCCAATTTTCTTCTGACAGATGGGGCTGTGCTCCCTTCCTGATTAGTTGTTTGGCCTGAGGCGGCTCAGTGCTGGAGTCTGTAGTCTCTCTGGTAGGGCTACTGACTCTATGGTAAGACTAATCATGACCTCCTCCAAGAGAACTTATTTCAACACACTGCAACTCCTAGAACTACACTGCCAGTGCTCCTGTCACTGCGGCAGGCCTCTCTCAACCCACATCTCCAGAGGAGACTCCCACATACTCACTGGCAGGTCTGGCTCAATCTCTTATTGGTAATTGTTCCTTTCTCTTGGGTCTTGGTGTGCACAAGATTTTGTTTGTGACCTCCAAGAGTTTCTGTTTCCCCCAGTCCTGTGGAAGTTCTGTAATCAAATCTTGCTGACATTCAAAGTCAGATTCCCTCAGGATTCCCAGTCCCTTTGCCAGATACCCTAGTTGGGAAGTCTGATGTGTGGCTTAGAACCTTCACAGCAGTGCGAGAACTTCTTTGGTGTAATTGTCCTCAGTTCGGTTCACTCGCGTGGCAGCTCTATAGTAGGACTCCAGGGTCTGTAGTAGGGCTAATGGTGACCTCCTTCAAGAGGACTTATGCCACACATCCCACATCCCCAGACTGCTGCAGCCAGTGCCTCTGCCCTATGACAGGCCACTGCTGACCCATTCCTCCACAGGAGACCCTCAAATACTCATAGGTAGGTCTAGCTAAATTTCTTGTGGGGGTCATTATTCCTTTCGCCTGGGTCCTGGTGTGCACAAGGTTTTGTTTGTGCTCTCCAAGAGTCTCTGGCAGGCATGAGGTTTGACTTGAACATGATTGCACCCCTCCCATCTTCTCTTTTCAGCTTCTTCCTTGTCCTTGAACATGGGGTATCATTTTTTGGTGGATTCCAACATCCTCCTCTCAATGGTTGTTCAGCAGCTAGCTGCAATTTGGGTGTTCTTACAGAGGATGAGTGCATGATTTTCTACTCTACCATCTTGCTGCTAAGTCACTTCAGTCGTGTCTGACTCTGTGTGACCCCATAGACAGCAGCCCACCAGGCTCCCCCGTCCCTGGGATTCTCCAGGCAAGAACACTGGAGTGGGTTGCCATTTCCTTCTCCAATGCATGAAAGTGAAAAGTGAAAGTGAAGTCACTAAGTCGTGTCTGACTCTTCGCGACCCCACGGACTGCAGCCTACCAGGCTCATCCATCCATGGGATTTTCCAGGCAAGAGTACTAGAGTGGGTTGCCATTGCCTTCTCCCACTCCACCATCTTGAATTCCTTTCATTTTTAATGAAGGGCTAAAATAAAAGCATAGAAGACATACTTAGAGAATTTTCAGGTAAAGTTAATATATTGTATGGGAATTAAAATTCTGAAAGACTTCAATAGTGTGATATGCTAGGACTGAGAAAATTGGAGTTAGATGAGACTTCAAAAATCATCTAAATTAATACAAAAATCTCTTCTATAGCACTCTTGAACAATTGTCCTATAGTCTTTATTGGAACAAGTCTATTGATATGAACTTCACCATGTCAAAAAACAGCTCATTTCATTTTGGCAGAGTTTTGTTAGAAAGCTATGCCTCACATTGAACCCAAATTCTAGTAACCAAGTTTGGGAAGCCTATTTGTTTCCAAATGACATCTCTTTGAATATCTGAAAACAATTTATTTACCCTGCATTATTAGGTTTGTTTTTTTTTTTTTTTTCCATTCTTTATATCTTCAGCTACTCCACCCATTCATCACTGAAGTGGTTTTAAGATCTCTCACTCTATTTGTCTGGCACAGCAAATGCTATAGACTAGGTGGCTTTAAAAACAGAGTTTTTTTTCTCACAGTTTTGAGTCAGAAGTGCCAGTATAGTTGGATTCTGATGAGGGTTTTCTTCCTGACTTGTAGATGGCTTTCTTTTCACAAAATCTATCAGATTAGGGTCCCATTCTTATGACCTCACTTAATCTTAATTACCACCTTAAGACTACATCTCCAAATATAGTCATATTGGAGGACTGGACTTCTACATATAAATTTGGGGTGAGGAGGACACAATTCAGTCCATAGCATTCACTATCCCAGATTACATACACTTAGCACTCTCATATAGTCAGAGTTACTCTTATAATGTAGTGAACTAAAGTAATCCAGGTGAGATCTGAGCAGTGCAAATAATGGGACTGTTTCTCTTTTTGGACAATATGCCATAATTTTTATGTTATGACCTAAGACTGTATTTAGTTTTATAGAAGCTATTTAAACAGGTTAGTCAGTTGTGTCTGACTCTTTGCAACCCCATGAACTGTAGCCCTCTAGGCTTCTCTGTTCATGGGATTTCCAGGCAAGAGTACTGACTGCAGTGGATTGCCATTTCCTTCTCCAGGGGATCTTCCCAACCCGGGGATTGAACCCAGGTCTCCTGTATTGCAAGCAGGTTCTTTACCATTTGAGCCACCAGGGAAGCCAGTAGCTATTTATGTTGTATATATAATGCCTAATGAAAAAAATAACAACCTCGCCACTCACATTTAAACTTTTGGTGACTTCTCTCCATTATTTTCTTTGCTTTTAAGTGTCTGTAAATATAATTGTAATAATACTTTATAAGCAATTGTATGTGCTAAAAATTTCAACTTATTATATGAATTCCCTATGTTCCCTTTTTATAAATGTTTTTAAATGTTTCATATTATTTCATCTTAAGGGTGTTTCATAATTTACAAATGCGTTCCTTTCTGTTGACTTTGCAAATACTGTAAACACAGTGAGATTTATACTTGAACCCATATTTATTTGTAAATATTTTAGGATCTTTTTGTTCTTAGATTCATCTTGTGGGCGTATGCATGCACACACAGATACACACATCATGGTTTTGTTTTCTCAAATAATAGCTATCCTTCTTAGGATTGTGTCATGAATAAGTTTAAGATTCTTGTATATCCTATTCTACATTGAAAAAATATTGTTGAGAAGGCTAAAGGTCAAAGACAGAGTCACTGTTTCGCCACTTGAGATTTATGTTCAGGTTTACAAAGAATCCATTAATCAGCACTCTTTAAGAAAACTTGTATATCAAATTACAAATTCATACAGCAAAAATTTATCTAATGTCTATCAGGTAAAACGTGAGATTCTGAAGTCAAAATGGACCTTAGATAATCATATATTCCAGGGCCCTAACATGAATTTTAAAAATCACTTTAATTAATTAATTAATTATGTTTTGATGTTGCCTCACTGCATGACATATGGGATCTTAGTTCCCAGACCAGGGATGGAACCCATGCCCCCTGCAGTGAAAGTACAGAGTCTTAACCACTGAATTACCAGGGAAGTCTCCCAAATTTTTGATGTCTCAAAAACCCACCACATGTGTGGCAGTCTCTTCTAGTAATTCTATCTTAAAAAAAAAATTGAATTGGTTCAACATATCTTGCTTACTCCTTGGAAGGAAAGTTATGACCAATCTAGATAGCATATTAGAAAGCAGAGACATTACTTTGTCAACAAAGGTACATCTAGTCAAGGCTATGGCTTTTCCAGTAGTCATGTATGGATGTGAGAGTTGGACTGTGAAGAAAGCTGAGCGCAGAAGAATTGATGTGGTACATATATACAATGGGATACTACTGAGCCATATAAAGGAACTCATTTGAGTCAGTTCTAATGAGGTGGATGAACCTAGAGCCAATTATACAGAGTGAAGTAGGTCAGAAAGAGAACTATAAATATCATATACTGATGCATATATATGGAATCTAGAAAGATGGTACTAATGAATTTATTTTCAGGGCTGCAGTGGAGAAACAGCCATAAAGAACAGACTTATGGACATGAGGGAGGGGAGGAGAGAGGGTGAAATGTATGGAGAGAGTAACATGGAAACTTACAATGCCATATGTAAAATAGATATCCAATGGGAATTTTCTGTATGATTCAGGGAACTCAAACTGGGGCCCTGTGACAATCTAGAAGGGTGGGATGGGGAGGGAGATGGGAGGGAGGTTTGGGAGGGAGAGGACATGTGTGTACCTATGGCTGATTCTTGTTGATGTATGACAGAAAACAACAAAACTCTGTAAAGCAATTATCCTTTGATAAAAAAATAAAGTGGCAAAAAGAAAAAAAATTACTGGTTCAATATTAAGCTTATGGTCTGTATTTGCTCTCTAGTCAAGATTCAGTTGTTATCTTCCTGTTGAGTGGCTCTAGCTTACAATAATAATATGCTGAAATTACAGAATTATAATTTTATATGCTAATAAGCAACAATATTTGGGGGCAAAATATTACAGAGTTAGCATTAAAGAGTAAATCTACAAGGATTACTGTCTCCTTCATTTGAGATACTGTAATATGAAATGTGGGAGGCCTGAATCATAATAGGGAAGGGTAGAATGAGATTAAACTTCATCAGTTGACTTTTAAGGTATTCTTTAGTGCTATCCTGCTAAGTTGCATCAGTCGTGTCTGACTCTGTGCGACCCCATAGACGGCAGCCCATCAGGCTCCCCCGTCCCTGGGATTCTCCAGGCAAGAATACTGGAGTGGGTTGCCATTTCCTTCTCCAATGCATGAAAGTGAAAAGTGAAAGTGAAGTCACTCAGTCGTGTCTGACTCTTAGCGACCCCATGAACTGCAGCCCACAAGGCTCCTCTGTCCATGGGATTTGCCAGGCAAGAGTACTGGAGTAGGGTGCCATTGCTATACGTCTCTAAAAAACTATTTACTAAAATTTTTCTCAGATTAAGAGAAATCTGTTAATCTATTCAGTTCACTTCAGTTCAGTCACTCAGTCGTGTCCAACTATTTGCTATCCCATAGACTGCAGCACGCCAGACTTTCCTGTCCATAACCAACTCTCAGAACTTGCTCAAACTCATGCCAATCTATTATAGACTGTTAAAAATGAATTTTAAGTATTTTATCTTTAGAAATCTTTAAAGTGGCAAATTCAAGTTTTATCAAAAATATTATTTCTATACATTCATTGTTTTAAAGCAGTAACATTTAGGATAAAAAATTCAAGTTGTGAAATAGATATATTGTTCAAAGATTGCAAATGTATTTTTGAAAGCAGCTGAAAACTTTATCCACTAGAAATTTTACTGTATTAAAAACTGGAAATATCTACAAATATATGTGTTAACTGACATATCTATGGAGGTGATGAACTTGAATTTTAAGTCTCCGGGAGAGAATGCCTTGTTTGGCTCACTTAAGATGATAATGGTACAAGTAATAAAACATTAACGGCTCAATAATTGAAGACTTTAAAGATGACTGATAAAAACTTTTTTTGATTACATTGCCATACAGAGTTATATGAATATGGAGGCAACTGATTTTGTCACTAGCCAAAAAGTATATTTGCCCCACCACATATATCTATCAACTTTAAGCAATAAAAGGGAGTTTTATGATAGTTGAAGGAGGCCAGGATTTGGAATGAATCATATTTGGGTTCAAATTTCAATTCTGCCTCTCCTTAGATGTATAGGAAAGCCATTGAAACTCTCAATTTTCTCATTTGTAAATTGGATATAACAAATAGACCTGGTTTGCAAGATTATTTTACATGTTAAATAATGTAATGTCTGGATAGCTTCTAGATCTGTGTACTGCAGTAAAAGGTATTTTAATTAATATAACTTTTTTCTAGGTAAGTGTATTCACCAAATACAGCTTTACCTCTAGATGATAAACAAAAACTTTAAAAATTTATCCATTTTGGATGAAAAAAATTATATTAAATTCTCTGATTCTTTCAGGAGACTACAATGAACATAACTGACATGTTTCTTTGTGGTCCTGAATAATCACAAGGAATTCTCATCTTTATATTCTGCACTTATGTGGTGATGCCCTTGGCCAACTGATGTATTAAGAGCAGGGTTTGTCCTAGCCTCTAAATCATTCCAAGCTGTACTCTTTCAGATCTTACCTGATTTTTCTAGTTAATTTTTTAAACTTTTATGCTTAAAAAATGCTGTAAATATACTTGCCTGTAGTGGTCTGAACTTCATTTTCTTTTGTCTTTTTCTCTAATTTACTGTAGGCTCAAGAAAGCGATAATAATGCAATTTACTTGTACTATGCTTAATAGTCTATAGTGCAATTTCATAACCAATATCTCATTTGACACTTTGGTAAATAAACATAATTAGCTTTATTTTAGAAATGGAAAATGGAGGTGCAGAAAATTTAAGAATGTGCCAAAGATTTTACAGTCTAAATTTGAACAGACGTTGTAAAATTTATTTTTACTAATAAGATGCCTTGTATTTTCATTTATATTATGAATGACCATACATAAAATATAAATATACAATTTGAAATGATAGTGAAGTAACTTCATGTGTAAATTTTCTAAAGTCAAGAAATAAATCATTGTCAATATTCTAGAAGTCCTTGGTGTATTATTTCTTGAATATAGCCTTCTGCCCAATTTAGAGATAACTTTTCTTCTTAATTCTGTGGTTTCCTTTGAAGTTTTACCATGCAAGTCTACTTCTTAAATAGTTTCATTTTATCTGCTTTTGAACACTATATGTGTAATCACACAGTATGTCCTATTTTATGTCTAACTGCTTTATTTCAACAATTATTAGTGAGATTCAGCCACTCTTTTATTAGTTTTAGAATATTCATGGACATTGCTGTATAGTATTCCATTGTGTGAGTATAGTATAACTCATCTCTTTGTATTGCTATTAGACATGCAGCTTGTAATTTTGGCTATAAACAATATTATGGATATTCTTACATGAGTCCTGGTACACATAAACTCGTATTACTGTAAGTCATATAGACTAGAATTGCTGAGTTGTAGAATATCTCCAATTTTATTCTATTACTCCAAATTCTTTTCAAAAATGGTTATACCAATTAAGACCTCTACTCCATACCATAATCAGAGTGTGAAACTTCTCACAGCTCCATACTGTTGACAGTATTTGATTTCTTTAGACTTCAGATTTAGCCATTATGGAGGATGTATAGGAATATTTAATGATTTCAGTTGTATTTACCTAACTGTTAATAGGGCTTCCCCAGTGGCTCAGAGGTAAAGAATCAGCCTGCAGTGCAGCAGATGTGGATTTGATCCCTGGGTCAAGAAGAACCTCTGAAGGAGGAAATGGCAACCCATTCCAGTATTTTTGCTGTGAAAATCCCATGGACAGAGGCACATGGTGAGCTACAGTCCATAGGGTTGCAAAGAGTGGACATGACTGATCGAATGAGCTTGCCCACACATGGATTTGCTAATAAGATTTGTATTGGATGCTAGTTCACTTCAGTCATGTCCAACTCCCTGTGACCCTATGGACTGCAGCTCACCAGGCTCTTCTGTGCATGGGATTCTACAGGCAAAATTGCTGGAGGTGGTTTTGATGCTTTCCTCTAGGGAATCTTGCAGATCCAGGGATCCAACACAAGTATCTAATGTCTCCTGCATTATCAGGCGGGTTCTTTACCACTGACACCACCTGGGGGCTTGCTAATAAGGTTAAGGAACTAATAATATATTTATTGGCTATGCTTAGATGGTCAGCTGTATCCAACTTTTGGCAACCCTGTGGACTGTAACCAAAAAAGCAAAATGGCTGTCAGAGGAGGCCTTAAAAATAGCTGTGAAAGAAGAGAAGCAAAAGGCAAAGGAGAAAAGGAAAGATAAACCCATTTGAATGCAGAGTTCCAAAGAAGAGCAAGGAGAGATAAGAAAGCCTTCCTCAGCGATCAATGCAAAGAAAAAGAGGAAAACAACAGATGGGAAAGACTAAAAATCTCTTCAAGAAAATTAGAGATACCAAGGGAACATTTCATGCAAGTTCAGTTCAGTTCAATTCAGTAGCTCAGTCGTGTCCGACTCTTTGCAACGCCATGGATCGCAGCACCATGAACATATTAAATATGAAGTGATGGGAGTACGTCACGGTTGTATACTGTCACCTTACTTATTTAACTTATATGCAGAGTACATCATGAGAAACGCTGGGCTGGAAGAAGCACAAGCTGGAATCAAGATTGCCTAAAGAAATATCAATAATGCTAGATATGCAGATGACACCACCCTTACGGCAGAAAGTGAAAAAAAACTAAAGAACCTCTTGATGAAAGTGAAAGAGGAGAGTGAAAAAGTTGACTTAAAGCTCAACATTCAGAAAATAAAGATCATGGCATCTGGTCCCATCACTTCATGGGAAATAGATGGGGAAACAGTGGAAACAATGTCAGACTTTATTTTTGGGGGGCTCCAAAATCACTTCAGATGGTGATTGCAGCCATGAAATTAAAAGACACTTACTCCTTGGAAGGAAAGTTATGACCAACCTAGACAACATATTAAAAAGCAGAGACATTACTTTGTCAACAAAGGTCCGTCTAGTCAAGGCTATGATTTTCCAGTAGTCATGTATGGATGTGAGATTTAGATAATAAGAAAGTCTGAGCTCCTAAGAATTGATGCTTTTGAATTGTGGTGCTGGAGATAACTCTTGAGAGTCCCTTGGACTGCAAGCAGATCCAACCAGTCCATCCTAAGGGAGCTCAGTCCTGGGTATTCATTGGAAGAAATGATGTTGCAGCTGAAACTCCAGTACTTTGGCCACCTGATGAGAATAGCTGACTCATTAGAAAAGACCCTGATGCTGGGAAAGGTTGAGGGCAAGAGGAGAAGGGGACAACAGTGGATGATATGGTTGGATGGCATCACCGACTCAATGGACATGAGTTTGGGTAAACTCCGGGAGTTGTTGATGGACAGGAAGGCTTGAGGTGCTGTGGTTCATGGGGTTGCAAAGGGTCAGACACGACTGAGCAACTGAACTGAACTGAACTGGACTGTAGCCCTCCAGGCTCCTCTGTCAGTAGGGATATTCCAGGCAAGAATACTTGAGCGGGTTGCCATGCCCTCCTCCAGGGGCTCTTCATAACTATGGGAATGAACCTAGATCTCCCACATTGAAGGAGGGTTCTTTACCATCTGAGCCACCAGGGAAGCCAAGGTGAAGTTTATTTTGTGTAAAGTTCCTGTTAAGCCATTTGCACATATTTATTGAGTTGTCTATTTCTTATGGTGGTGATTTAGTCACTAATTCATGTCCGACTCTTGAGATCCTAGACAGTAGCCTTCCAGGTTCCTCTGTCCAAGGGATTCTCCAGGTAAGAATACTGGAGTGGATTGCCATTTCCTTCTCCAGCTATTTCTTATGGCTCTGGGGTAATTTCTTCTGTGTTCTGAAAAGGATCCTTTTTTTAGTCTCCCATTTCGTTCATTTCCTTTGCACTCTTTAATGTATACAAACTCTTACTTTTAAAAGTCTAATTTATTCATTTTTCCTCTTATGGTTCATGCTGTTTGTGTATTAAAACATTTTCATTTCTTGTGTGTATTAAGATATTCTCTTATATTATCTAAAAATTTTATTGTTTGTGGTTCACATTTAGGTCTATAATCTACTTGGGATTAATTTTTGTGATGGTAAGCCTCCAATTTCCCTTTTTCTGATATGTATACTTGATTGACTTAACATTATTTGTTGAAAAGACTACTTTACATAGTTAACATTGCATTAATCAAAGAGTCCTATAAGTATTTGTCTATTTCAAGATTCCCAAAATGTCTCATTGGTCTATTTGTATGTTTTAGTGCAAATAGCATATCCCTTTTATTATTACAACTTTATAAATCTTGTCAATAATCTTGTTACATTGTATTCTTCTTCATAAAGGATGTCTTGTCTATTCTTATCCTTTTGTATTTTCATAAAAATTTTAGAATAATCTTATCAATGATCACAAAATTCCTACTGGCATATTGATTGCAATTTTGTTGAATTTAGACATGCTTTTACTACATGGGGTCTTTAATCCATAAACATAGTATTTGTATATAATTTAGGTCTTTTATTTCCATCAATAAAATAATCTTACATAGAAATTTTCTTTTTATTCATTGAATTTTTACATAAGGCACTCTGACAAAACATTATTTTATACACATTTGTTACTGTTGTAGAGAAATATGTGATTTTTTTCAATTTGCTGTATTTTCATCAATGTTGCTGAACTTTTTTATGAATGCTAACATCTTGTACATAGATTTTTAAAAAGTTTCTAAGTAAATAACCATATAACCTATAAATAATATATTTTTTTATTCATTTCAAGCATGTAGAAAACTCGGTTATTTTGCCAACCATTCTGTACCTCTATGCAATAAGGTTATATAACCCAGACCATTGTCATGTGACTTGCTTGTGTATCCCTTTCTCACATCTATTACTTGAGAATTAGATATATGATATACTTTGGCCAGTGGCACATGAATTAACATGTTTGCCATGTTTGAGGCAAAGCTTTAAATGCCATGTTGTGGATTGGCTTAGGGTTTCTCTTTATTAACATTTTTGTTGGAATATTGTTGGTTTACAATGTTCTATTAGTTTATGCTATATGCAAAGTGAATCAGTTATAAATATACATATACTACTCTTTTTTAGATTATTTTCCCATGTATGTCATTAGAGACTACTGAGTAGAGTTTCTTGTGCTACATAGTAGGTCCTTATTAGTTATCTATTTTATATATAGTAGTGTGTATGTGTCAATTCCAATCTCCCAATTTATCCCTATCCCCCATTCTGTCTGGTAAAGCTAAGTTGGTTTTCTACATTTGTGACTCTATTTCTATTTTGTAGATAAATTCATTTGTACCCTTTTTTTTATATTCCACGTATAATAAATATATATGATATTTGTCTTTATCTGACTTACTTCAGTCAGTATAACAATCTCTAGGTCCATCCATGTTGCTGCCAATGACATTACTTAATTCTTTTTTTATGGCTGAGTGATACTCTGTTATATGTATGTATCACATCTTCTCTATCCATTCCTCTGCTGATGTACATTTAGGTTGCTTAGATGTCTTGGCTTTTATAAACAGCACTGCATTAAGCACATGAGTGCATGCATCATTTTGAATTGTGATTTTCTCCAGATAATGCCCAGGGATGGGGTTGCAGGATTATGTGATAGATCTTTTATCAATTTTTTAAGGAACTTCTATACAGTTCTCCATAGTGGCTATACCAATTTACATTTCCAGCAACTGTGTAGGCGGGCTCCCTTTTCTCCACACCCTCTCCAGCATGTATTATTTGTAGAATTTTTGATGCGTTTCATTCTGACTGGTATGGGGTGATACTTCACTGTAGTTTTTATTTTCATTTATCCATAGGTGGAAGACAAAAATAGATCCTTCTCCAAAAGAGATACACAGATAGACAAAAAGTACATGAAAATATGTTCAACATCACTAATTATTCAGTTCAGTCACTCAGTCTGTCTGACTCTTTGCGACCCCATGAATCACAGCACACCAGGCCTCCCTGTCCATCACCAACTCCCGGAGTGCACCCAAACTCATGTCCATCGAGTCAGTGATGCCATCCAGGTATCTCATCCTCTGTCGTCCCCTTCTCCTCCCGCCCCCAATCCCTCCCAGCATCAGAGTATTTTCCAGTGAGTCAACTCTTCTCATGAGGTGGCCAAAGTATTGGAGTTTCAGCCTCAGCATCAATCCTTTCAATGAACACCCAGGACTGATCTCCTTTAGGATGGACTGGTTGGATCTCCTTGCAGTCCAAGGCACTCCAAAGTGTCTTCTCCAACACCACAGTTCAAAAGCATCAATTCTTCAGCACCCAGCTTTCTTCACAGTCAAACTCTCACATCCATACATGACCACTGGAAAAACCATAGCCTTTACTATTATTAGATAAATGCAACTCAAGGTTTAGGCTTTAGATGTGACCTTGTTCTGATCAAGAATGTATCCCAGATAGGGAGTGGTGCTTAACCTGGTAATAAGAATAAGAAGATATGTAGCAGCACTGAGTAGAACTGTATCCAACACACAATCTTCATGTAATGTGAGCAAGAAATAAATGTTGCTGAAATATTGGAGTTATTACCGAAGAAAAGCTGAAATAAAAAGTAACCTTCATCCCTTTCACTTTTTATCAATTATTAAGCTATGGTCTTTCTGTTCCAAATTCACCCTTCTATAATCTTTGTGGTGCTAGGGCTAAAATAGAGTACTTTTGTATTTGTAAACTGGTTCTGCATTAGATGATTTGTTTTATTTTTTTTATTTTATTTTATATTGGAGCATAGTTGATTAATAAAATTATGTATACAGATGTATAGAACAGTCTTTTGGACCCTGTGGGAGAGGCAGAGGGTGGGATGATTTGGGGGAATGGCATCGAAACATGTATATTATCGTATGTGAAATGAATTGCCAGTCCAGGTTTGATGCATGATACAGGATATTTGGGGCTGGTGCACTGGGATGACCCAGAGGGATGGTATGGGGAGGGAGGTGGGAGGGGGGTTCAGGATGGGGAACGCGTCTACACCCATGGTGGATTCATATCAATGTATGGCAAAACCAATACAATATTGTAAAGTAATTAACCTCCAATTAAACATATTAAAAAAAAAAAAAACCATGAGATTGCCAAAAAAATATTGTGCATAGCAAAGTGATTCAGTTATGCATATATCTATTCTTTTTCAGATTCTTTTCCCATTTACATTATTACTGAGTATTGAGAAGCATTCCTTGTGATATACTGCAGGCTTTTGTTGATTATCTGTTTCAATCTATTTAAGTACAGCAGTGTGTACATGTGAATCTCAAACTCACAATCTATACCTCTTCTCCACCATCTTCCCTGTAACCATAGGTTTGTTTTCTAAGTCTGTGAGTCAGTTTCTGTTCTGTAAATAAGTTCAGTATTAAAAGGAGATTTTAAGGTTAGGAAAAGGTAAAAGGAATTTTCTCTTTACATTCCTGTTGGAATGAGCAACAATGGTATTTTACCCTAGCAATAGCATTTGGTTCTAGTAGCAGTTGTTTCCAGTGTCTCATAGTTTTCCCTAGTCTCTAAACCAACCTCATTGTGCATTCTTGGAGACATTAACAAGAGTTGTAGATATTAGCAGTAACCCTTCACCAATATCTGAATCCTAGCTACATGAGGCCCCCTTCAAGTTCCTGAGTACTATTGTTAGCTAGGCAGCAGCTCTTATAGGTAAACAGATCCCAGCTTCTCAAGATTTTCCCTCCAAGGTTCAAGGTTTTGACAACCCTAACCTCTTTCTGTTGTCTCCCAGCCCTAAGGGTGGTATCTGTTCCTGAAATTAGTTTCATGTTACTTCAGTTTTACTAATTTGCCTTTTCAGACTTCTAATACCATTTAAACCAATTCACACTATTTATTCACTGTATTATTCAGTTGAATTATCTCCAAGTTAACCATCTTCTTGACATTGAGCAGTCTAGGGTCTCTAGTTTAAGGCTTCATTGTCTTTCCCTATCTTAAATTAAAACAATTCAATGTGTCATAAAAGTGTAATTTTGAAGTGGATTTTTGTATTTCCTTTCTAACAAGTATTATGAAGTTTCCTCCCTATAAAGGTTAAAAAGAAGTTGAATTTTGCCAAACACATTTTCTTCATATATTCAAATAGTTGTATGATTTTTTTTTTTTTTTCCTTCTTTAGTCTGATGCTGTGGGTATCTGAATGTTAAACCAACATTGCATTGCTTGGATAAAACCAAGTCAGTCATTATATAGTATCTTTTGCATATACTCTTGAAATTAGTTTATAAATATTTTGCTTAGGATATTTGCATATACTTTCATAGGTGAGAATTGGCTGGTGACTTTCCAGCCTTCTGTCGTGGTGAGATTTTATTGTGTGTGTGTGTGTGTGTTTCTAGGAATAAAAACATAACATGAGATATACTGTCTCAGCAAATGTTTAAATGTACAACAGAGCATTGTTAACTATAATCACTATGTTGTACAACAGATCTCTAGAACGTTTTCATCTTTCATCACTGAAACCTTATGCCCATTGAACAGCAATGCCCCCCATCTTATTTTCCACTTAACCCCTGGGAACCAACATTCTACATTTTTTTTTGTATGAGTTTGAGTACTTTAGGTACTTCATACAAGAAGAATCATGTAATATTTGTGCATCTATGACTGGACTATTTCAGTTAGCACTGTGTCTTTAGATTCATCCATTTTGCAGTGTATGACAGGGTTTCATCCTTCATTATGGCCAAATTAATATTCCATTTATACATATACAACATTTTCTTATTCATTCATTCATAAATATTTATATTTTTTCACCTATTGTCTACTGTGAATATTTCTGTAAATAACATGGGAATGCAACTATCTCCTCAAGGTATCCTAATTCTAATTACTTTGGATGAACCCATAGTATTGGAAACTGTTGTATCATATGGTAATTCTAATAAAATTTTTGAGGACCTACATAATATTTTCCTTTAGTGGCTGAACCACTTCACATTTCTGTCATCAGTGCACAAGAGTTCCAATTTATTCACAGCCTCATCAACACATTTTCTGTTTACCTTACTTTAACAAAAAAGGATGGTGAATCTAACGAATGTGAGGTGATTTCTCATTATGATTTTCATTTCCATTTTCTGATTACTATGGGTATTGAGCATATTTTCATATACCAGTTAGTCATTTATGTTTCTTCTTTGAAGAAAGGAATATTCAAATCCTTTTTCCATTTTTAATTTAGTTATTTGTTTCTGCTATTGAGTTATAAGTTCCTTGTGTATTTTAGATATTGAGACTTTATCAAATATATGTTCTGCAAATATTTCCACTCATTTCATACATCGCCTTTTATTTTTAATATAAATTTATTTATTTTAATTGGAGGTTAATTACTTTACAATATTGTATTGGTTTTGCCATACATTGACATGAATCCGCCACGGGTGTACATGTGTTCCACATCCTGAACCCACCCCCCCCCACCTCCCTCCCCATACCATCTCTCTGGGTCATCCCAGTGCACCAGCCCTGAGCATCCTGTGTCATGCATCAAATCTGGACTGGCGATTCGTTTCACATATGATAATATACATGATTCAATGTCATTCTCCCAAATCATATCACCTTTGCCCTCTCCCACAGAGTCCAATAGACTGTTCTATACATCTGTGTCTCTTTTGCTGTCTCATACACAGAGTTATCGTTACCATCTTTCTAAACTCTCTATATATGCGTTAGTATACTGTATTGGCTTTTTTTTTTTTTTTTTTTTCTGGCTTACTTCACTCTGTATAATAGGCTCCAGTTTCATCCACCTCATTAGAACTGATTCAAATGTCTTTTTTTTATATGGCTGAGTAATACTCCATTGTGTATATGCATCACAGCTTTCTTATCCATTCATCTGCTGATGGGCATCTAGGTTGCTTCCATGTCCTGGCTATTGTAAACAGTGCTGTGATGAAAATTGGGGTACACGTGTCTCTTTCAATTCTGGTTTCCTCGGTGTCATACCTTGCCTTTTAACTCCATTGATTGCTTCCTTTATTGTACAGAAGGTTTTTAGTCTGAAGTCATCCTAATTGTCAATTTTTCCCTTGATTGCCTGTGCTTTTGCTATTATATCCAATAAATTATTTCCAAATCCAAAGTCATGCAACTTCTTCTAGGATTTCTCCAATGATATTGTAGTTTCAAGTCTTATGTTTCAGTTTTAATTTTTTTTGTTTGTTTGTTTGTTAGGAGCAGTGGCTATGCAGGTGCAGGAGGGCTGAGAGGAAGTACTCCACATTCAAGGTCAGGAGGGGCAGTGGTGAGGAGATACCCCTCATCCAAGGTAAGAAGCAGCGGCTGCGCTTTGCTGGAGCAGCCGTGAAGAGATACTTCACGTCCAAGGTGAGAGAAAGCCAAGTAAGATGGTAGGTGTTGCGAGAGGGCATCAGAAGGCAGACACACTGAAACCATAATCACAGAAAACTAGCCAATCTGATCACTTGGACCACAGCCTTGTCTAATTCAGTTAAACTAAGCCATGCCAAATGGGGTGACCCAAGACCGACAGGTCATGGTGGAGAGGGCTGACAGAATGTGGTCCACTGGAGAAGGGAATGGCAAACCACTTCAAAATTCTTGCCTTGAGAACCCCATAAACAGTATGAAAAGGCAAAATGATAAGATACTGAAAGAGGAACTCCCCAGGTTGGTAGGTGCCCAATATGCTACTGGAGATCAGTGGAGAAACAATTTCAGAAAAAAATGAAGGGATGGAGCCAAAGCAAAAACAATACCCAGTTGTGGATGTGACTGGTGATAGAAGCAAGGTCCAATGCTATAAAGAGAAATATTGCATAGGAACCTGGAAAGTTAGGTCCATAAATCAAGACAAATTTGAAATGATCAAACAGGAGATGGCAAGAGTGAACATCGACATTCTAGGACTCAGCTAACTAAAATGGACTGGAATGGGTGAATTTAACTCAGATGACCATTATATCTACTACTGTGGGTAGGAATCCCTTAGAAGAAATGCAGTAGCCATCATGGTCAACAAAAGAGTCCGAAATGCAGTACTTGGATGCAATCTCAAAAACGGCAGAATGATCTCTGTTTATTTCCAGAGCAAACCATTCAGTATCATGGTAATCCAAGCCTATGCCCCAACCAGTAACGCTGAAGAAGCTGAAGTTGAATGGTTATATGAAGACCTACAAGACCTTTTAGCACTAACACCCAAAAAAGATGTCCTTTTCATTATAGGGGACCGGAATGAAAAAGTAGGAAGTCAAGAAACACCTGGAGTAACAGGCAAATTTGGTCTTGGAAACAGAATGAAGCAGGGCAAAGGCTAATAGAGTTTTGCCAAGAGAACGCACTGGTCATAGCAAACACCCTCTTCCAACAACACAAGAGAAGACTCTACACATGGACATCATCAGATGGTCAACACCGAAATCACATTGATTATATTCTTTGCAGTCAAAGACGGAGAAGCTGTATATAGTCAGCAAAAACAAGACTGGGAGCTGACTGTGGATCAGATCATGAACCCCTTATTGCCAAATTCAAACTTAAATTGAAGAAAGTAGGGAAAACCACTAGACCATTCAGGTATGACCTATATCAAATCCCTTATATTTATAGAGTGGATGTGAGAAATAGATTTAAGTGACTAGATCTGATAGATAGAGTGTCTGGTGAACTATGGACGTAGGTTCAAGACACTGTAGAGGAGAGAGGGGTCAAGACCATTCCCATGCAAAAGAAATGCAAAAAAGCAAAATGGCTGTCTGGGGAGGCCTTACAAATAGCTGTGAAAAGAAGAGAAGTGAATGGGAAAGACTAGAGATCTCTTCAAGAAAATTAGAGTTATCAAGGGGACATTTCATGCAAAGATGGGCTTGACAAAGGACAGAAATGGTATGGACCTAACAGAAGCAGAAGATATTAAGAAGAGGTGGCAATAATACACAGAAGAACTGTACAAAAAAGATCTTCACGACCCAGATAATCATGATGGTGTGATCACAGACCTAGAGCCAGACATCCTAGAATGTGAAGTCAAGTGAGTGATAGGAAGCACCACTGCGAACAAAGCTAGTGAAGGTGATGGAATCCCAGTTGAGCTATTTCCAGTCCTAAAAGATGATGCTGCTAAAGTGCCACACTCAATATGCCAGCAACTTTGGAAAACTCAGCAGTGGCCACAGGACTGGAAAAGGTCAGTTTTCATTCCAATCCCAAAGAAAGGCTCAAACTACTGCACAATTGCACTCATCTCACACGCTAGTAAAGTAATGCTCAAAATTCTCCAAGCCAGGCTTAAGCAGTACATGAACCGTGAACTTTCAGATGTTCAAGCTGGTTTTAGAAAAGGCAGAGGAACCAGAGATTAAATTGCCAACATCCGCTGGATCATGGAAAAAGCAAGAGAGTTCCAAAAAACAGCTATTTCTGCTTTATTGACTATGCCAAAGCCTTTGACTGTGTGGATCACAATAAACTGTGGAAAAGTCTGAAAGAGATGGGAATACCAGACCACCTGACCGGCCTCTTGAGAAACCTACATTCAGGTCAGGAGGTAACAGTTAGAACTGGACATGGAACAACAGACTAGTTCCAAATAAGAAAAGGATTACATCAAGGCTATATTTTGTCACCCTGCTTATTTAACTTATATGAAGAGTACATCATGAAAAACGATGGGCTGGAAGAAGCACAAGTTGGAATCAAGATTGCTGCAAGAAATATCAATAACCTCAGATATGCAAATGACACCACTCTTATGGCAGAAATTGAAGAGGAACTGAAAAGCCTCTTTTTGAAAGTGAAAGAGGAGAGTGAAAAAGTTGGCTTAAAGCTCAGCATTCAGTACACTAAGATCATGGCATCTGGTCTCAGCACTTCATGGGAAATAGATGGGGAAACAGTGGCTGACTTTATTTTTTTGGGCTCCAAAATCACTGCAGATGGTGATCGGAGCCATGAAATTAAAAGACGCTTACTCCTTGGAAGGAAAGTTATGATCAGCCTAAATAACATATTAAAAAGCAGAGACATTACTTTGCCAACAAAGATCTGTCTAGTCAAGGCTATGGTTTTCCCAGTGGTCATGTATGGATGTGAGAGTTGGACTGTGAAGAAAGCTGAGTGCCGAAGAATTGATGCTTTTGAACTGTGGTGTTGTATAATACTCCAACCAGTCCATTCTAAAGGAAATGAGTCCTGGGTGTTCATTGAAAGGACTGATGCTAAAGCTGAAACGCCAATACTTTGGCCATCTCATGCGAAGAGTTGACTCATTGGAAAAGACCCTGATGCTGGGAGGGATTGAGGGCAGGAGGAGAAGGGGATGACAGAGGATGAGATGGCTGGATGGCATCACCGACTTGATGGACTTGAGTTTGAGTAAACTCTGGGAGTTGGTGATGGACAGGGAGGCCTGCCGTGGTGTGATTCATGGGGTCGCAAAGTGTCGAACATGACTGAGTGAGTGAACTGAACTGAACTGAACTGAACTGAGTGAACCATGTAAGATAAGGCTCTAATTCCATTGCTTTCATTGTGAATAGTCAGTTTTTCCATCACCATTTTTGGAACGTGCCATTCTTTCTGTAAAATGCAGTCTTGGTTCCTTTGTGGAAAATCACTTCACCATATATCTATAGTTTGCTTTCTGACCTCTCCATTGTGCTCCATTAGTCTATGTGTCTATTCTTATGCCAATGCCATACAGTTTTAAGTACTGTAGCTTTGGAATAGATTTTGAAATGGAAATGCAAAGACTATAGCTCTGTTCATCTTCCTCAAGATTGTTCTGGAAATGTTGATTCTTTTTCCATTCCATACACATTTTAGGATTTTTTATTCCATTTCTGTCAAAATTCCGCTGGGATTCTGATAAGACTTGCATTATAACAGCATATTATTATGTGTAGTATGGATATTTTAAGAATATTAAGTCTTCCAAGCTCTGAAAATGAGGTGTCTTTCCATTTATTTCTGTATTCTTTATTTATCAGTGTTTTGTAGTTATCACTGTGTAAGTTTTTTGTTCCCTTGGTTAATTTTATTCCTAATTATTAAATTATTTTTGAGGCTATTATGACTTTTTGTTAATTTCCTTTTGAATTTATTGTTGTATCAGTGTATAGAAACAAAAGTTATTTTTATATATTGATTTTGTATTCTGCATGTTCTGATATTTTTTAAACAACTTTTTTTGGAATCCTTACAGTTTTCTACAAATCATGCTGTCTGTGAACAGATTATTTTAATTATTTTCTGATTTAGATAACTTTCTTTTTTTTTTTCTCATTGTTCAGGGTGAAGCTTCCAGTTCTACACTGAATAGAAGTGGTGGGGTGTGGGGATAACTGTCAAATTTATCTTTAAAATAAAAGTTATTTGTTTTCTGAATTTTTGTATTGTTTTTCTATTCTTGATTTCCATTATTTCTTTTCTAATTCTGTTTCCTGTCTTCTTATTTATTAACAATAATATTTTTCTGTGTTTGTTCAGTTTCTAGGTCCTGTTGAACTTTCAGTTCAGTTCAGTTCAGTCGCTCAGCTGTTTCTGACTCTTTTGTGACCCCATGACTGTAGCATGCCTGGCTTCCCAGTCCATCACCAACTCCTGGAGCCTACCCAAACTCATATCCATCACATTGGTGATGCCATCCAACCATATCATCCTCTGTCATCCCCTTCTCCTCCCACCTTCAATCTTTCTCATCATCAGGGTATTTTCCAATGAGTTGGTTCTTCATATCAGGTGATCAGTGTATTGGAGTTTCAGCTTCAGCATCAGTCCTTCCAATGAATATTCAGGACTGATTTCTTTTAGAATGGACTGGTTGGATCTCCTTGCAGTCCAAGAGACCCTCAAGAGTCTTCAACACCACAGTTCAAAAGCATCAATTTTTTGTCACTCAGCTTTCTTTATAGTCCAACTCTCACTTCCATACATGACTACTGGAAAAACCATAGCTTTGACTAGATGGACCTTTGTTGGTAAACTAATATCTCTGCTTTTTAGAATGCTGGCTAGATTGATCATAACTTTTCTTCCAAGGAGCAAGAGTCTTTTAATCAAATGGCTTCAGTCACCATCTGCAGTGACTTTAGAGCCAATACTTAAATATATAAAGTCTGTCACTGTTTCCATTGTTTTCCCCTGTATCTGCCATGAAGTGATGAGACTGGATGCCATGATCTTAGTTCTGAATATTGAGTTTTAAGCCAACATTTTCACTCTCCTCTTTCACTTTCATCAAGAGGCTCTCTAGTTCCTTTTTGCTTTCCATTGTGTACAAGCAGCTCAAGCAGCTCATGCAGCTTAATACCAGATAAACGAACAACGCAATCAAAACGTGGACAGAAAACCTAAATAGACATTTCTCCAAAGAATACATACAGATGGCTAATAAACACATTAAAAGATGCTCAACATCACTCATTATTAGAGAAATCAAAATTAAAACCATGATAAGGTATTATCTCACACCAGTCAGAAAGGCCACCATCAAAAAGTCTACAAACAATAAATGTTGGAGAGGGTGTAGAGAAAAGGGAACTCTCTTGCACTGTTGGTGGGAATGCAGACTGGTGCAATGGTATGGAGATCCCTTTAAAAATGTGGAATAAAAATACCATATGATCCAGCCATCCCAGTACTGGGCATATCCCCTGGCAAACTTGATTCCAGCTTGCGATTCCTCCAACCTGGCATTTTACACAGTGTACTCACCATAGACATTAAATAAGCAGAGTGACAACATGCAACCTTGTACTCCTTTCCCAATTTTGAACCAGTCTGTTGTTTCATGTCTGGTTCTAACTATTGCTTCTTTATTTGCATACAATTTTCTCAGGAGGCAGGTAAGGTGGTCTGATATTCCCATATGTTTAAGAATTTCCCACAGTTTGTTGTGATCCCCACAGTCAAAGTCTTTAATGTAGTCAATGAAGCAGATGTAGATGTTTTTCTGGAATTCTCTTGCTTTATCTATGATCCAACAAATGTTAGCAGTTTGATCTCTGATTCCTCTATCTTTCCTAAATTCTATTTTTACATCTGGATGTTCTTAGTTCATATACTTTTGAAGCCTAACTTGAAGGATTTTGAGCATTACCTTGCTAACATTTGAGATGAGTGCAGTTGTGTGGTAGTTTGAACATTCTTTGGCATTGCCCTTCTTTGGGATTGGAATGAAAACTGATACTTAGAGTAGATGCTTAGATCTTATTTTGCCATCCATTCAACTACTTTATGTTTATTTGATTTGAAAATTTAATTCATTTAAATTTGCAATCTTTGTACTATTTGCCTTCATTTTGTTGTTGTTGTTGTTGTTATTGTGACAGGTTTTGATTCCTTTCTGAGTTTCTTAAGTGTGTCTTCTATAAGTTACATAAGATATAACAACAGATTATAAGCCTATAACTTTAGTTACATTAAAAAATACCATAGTTTTACTTCTTCCCCCTTTTTGTTGGTGATGTCACAAGTTACATCTTTTTATATTGTGTACCTATTAACATTTTGTTGACTGTAATTATTTTTTATACCTTTGTATCTTTACTTCTATATAATAATTGAAGCAATTTATGCACCACACTTTGGTAATACAGTCCTATGTATTTGTCTATATATTTACCTTTACCAGCAAGCTTCTTTAAAAAAAAAATAATTGGAGGCTAATTACTTTACAGTATTGTAGTGGTTTTTGCCATACATTGACATGAATCAGCCATGAGTGTACCTGTGTCCCCCATCCTGAACCCCCTACCCACCTCCCTCCCCATCCCATCCCTCAGGGTTGTCCCAGTACATTGGCTTTGTGTGTCCTATTTCATGCATCGAACTTGGACTGGTGACCTATTTCATGTATAGTAATATGCATGTTTCAATGCTATTCTCTCAAATCATCCCACCCTCTCCTTCTCCCACAGAGCCAAAGTCTGTACTTTATATCTGTGTCTCCTTTGCTATCTCACATATAAGGTCATCATTACCATCTTTCTAGCTTCCATATATATGTGTTAATATACTGTATTGATGTTTTCCTTTCTGACTTACTTCACTCTCTATAATAGGCTTCAGTTTCACCCACCTCATTAAAACTGATTCAAATGTGTCCTTTTTAATAGCTGAGTAATATTCTATTGTGTATATATACCACAGCTTTCCTATCCATTCATTTGCCAAAGGACATCTAGGTTGCTTCTATGTCCTAGCTATTGTAAATAGTGCTGCGATGAACATTGGGGTACACATGTCTCTTTCAATTCTGGTTTCCTTGGTGTGTATGCCAGCAGTGGGATTGCTGGGTCATATGGCAGTTCTATTTCCAGTTTTTTAAGGAATCTCTCCACTGTTCTCCATAGTGGCTGTACTAGTTTGCATTCCCACCAAGCTTTTATACCTTCATATACATGCTTTCCTGCTGCAGTTTCCTTTCATTTTAACTCAGGTGATTTCCTTTAGCATCTGTTGGTGCTAGTGGTAAAGAACCCACCTGCCAATGCAGGAGACATAAGAGACACGGGCTCGATCCCTGGGTTGGGAAGGTCCCCTGGAGAAGGGAATTGCTACCCACTCCAGTACTCTTGCCTGTAGAATCCCATGGACAGAGGAACCTGGCAGGCTACAATCCATAGGGTTGCAAAGAGTCAAGCAAGACTAAAACAACTTAGCAAAGCATTTATTTTAAGGCAGGTTTAGTGATGATAAAATCTTTCAG
The DNA here is from genome assembly GCF_029378745.1 of Bos indicus. Lineage (NCBI taxonomy): Eukaryota > Metazoa > Chordata > Mammalia > Artiodactyla > Bovidae > Bos > Bos indicus. Next base: position 75,222,421 of record NC_091789.1, read on the forward strand.
CTATTTTTTTTTTTTCCTGTCTGAGAAGGCCTTTCTCTCTCATTTTTTAAGAATAGTTTTTTGGTCTAGTATTCTTGGTTGCCAGTTTTGTTTTGTTTTGTTTTTTTCCTTTCAACACTTTAAATAAGTGATCCAACTCCCTTCTCTCCTACTGTGTTTCTGCTTGAGAAAGCATTAATAGCTTTACAGTTTTATTTTGTTTTCATGTGGTGAGTCACTTTTTCTTGATGCTTTCAAAATTCTGTTTTTATCTTGGGCTTTTGAAAATTTAATTAGAATATATTTTGGCATGGGTTTCTTTGACTTTTTCCTAGTTGGAATCTTTATATTCTCAACTATGGATTTCTGCTTCCTTTCTTGGATTTTAGAAGTTCTCAGTCATTTTCTGTTTTTTTTTTTTTTTTTTTATTCCTTTGACTGGATAATTTCAAATACCCTGTTTTCATGTCCTCTGATTTTTTCCTTGTGTCTATTTAAGCCTACTGTTGAACTCCTAAGAATTAAATTTATCTTTTGCATTCCTCAGCTCCAAAATTTGTTAACTTGTCTTTTTAATATTTATTCTTTAGTTTCCATTTTATTCATGTATTGTTTTCTTCTAAAAGATCTGTAGAGCACCTTTATGACAGTTATTTTGAATTCTGTATTTGGTAATTCATATTCCTCTGTTCCTTTAGGGTCATTCTCTGGAGATTTATTTTGTTCCTTTATTTGAGTCATATCTCAATGTTTTGTCATATGTCTTATAACTTTGCATTGGAACCTGTCCATTTGGAAAGCCATCTGCCCTAGTTTTTATGGACTGGCTTCACACAGGAGAAGAACTCTTTTTCTCACTAATCGGCCTGGCTAGATTGCACTGGTGTCTTAGACGGTAAAGCATCTGCCCATAATGTGGAAGACCTGGGTTCAATCCCTGGGTGCGGAAGATCTCCTGGAGAAGGAAATGGCAACCCACTCCAGTACTCTTGCCTGGAAAATCTCATGGACAGAGGAGCCTGGTAGGCTACAGTCCGTGGGGTCGCAAAGATTTGACATGACTGAGTCGTTTCATTTCATTTCAGCCTGGCTAGAGATTCTGAGGGACATTGAAACTATTTAGGATGTTGCAAGTTCATAACTATAGGGTGCTCCAGCTCCTTTTTCATAATAATAATTTTAATAATATCTTACTATTTCTGGTGCAAGCTTTCTGGTTTTACAGGAGCACGTACCTCATTTTCTTTGGGTCCATTAGCCAACAGGCATTCAAAGTATGCCAGTTCTGCATGAACACCCTGAGTCAGGTAAAATTAGAATTAGACTCTTAGGCAGTTCTCTCAAAATTTAAAATTCTAGACTAATATTCAGTTCTTCTCTCCCCACTTGAGGATGAAACCTCGTGTTTTATGTTGTATACTACCTCACAGTTGTGTTGAATCATGCTGGCTTCAGTAAACATTCTTCTTTGCTTTCAGTGGCCCATAGGTTGCCAAACTATCAGCTTCATCAGCACTCCAAATGAGATGTGAAAGAAATCAGTCTTCTGGCAGTCCTCCAAAAAGTTGGGACATTGGATACACACACACACACACACACACACACACACCACTCTTCTCTTTCTCTGTTCAGTCACAAGGTGGAATATTTGCTCCCAGGACTGATTTATCTTGGCTTGGGAATGACAAAGATGACTTTGAAATGCCTCTTCTTATCTATCTCAGAGCAACTAGTCTCAGTTTTGTACTTTCCTGAAGTACAGCAGCATCTTATTTGGATTCTGAAAATCTCATGTAGGTTTCTGGTCTGTACTTTTTGTTATATTGATATTACTGTGGGGGAATGACTGCTGGGGATTTCTATTCTTCCATCTTGCCAATGTCATTGTTCTTTTTTTGACAGTTTGGTATCAATAATATGGTAGTTTCATAAAATTAATTTTGAAATGTATCTTTGCATTTCTTTAGAGAATGTTTTTTCTTTTCACTTTTTTCCTGCTTCTTGACTATGCTCTGGAAAGGTAAGACTTAAATTTTAATTGACTTTCACATAAATAAGTTTAAAAAAATTTTTGGCTTTTTAATATGAGCACTTTACTATTAGACATATATTTGTTTTTGTATTCTTAGCACCTGGCACAGATATGGCATTTGATGCATGTTTGTTTAATGAATAAATCAATTAATGAATAAAAACAGCATAGTAAGCAACTTTCAAATAATGAATATTATACTACTATTACAATAATTATATTTTATTTTGTTTTTGGTCTAATATATCTATAGATAAATTTTCCTAAAAGAGATGTGGAAGATAGAGAGATTCTATAGTGGAAACCAACATTGACCAGAATAGTATCACAAATGAAAACGTATTTTTTGGATATGAATCAAATTCTACTTCAAGTTTCTAGATTGATAATATTATTTTTCTTTAGAAAATAACTTGTTTCAACTTATTTTATGGGCTTCTCAGGTGACGCTAGTGGTAAAGAACCCACCTGCCAATGCAGGAAACAGATGCAGGTTCGGTCCCTGGGTTGGGAAAATCCCCTGGAGGAGGGCATGGCAACCCACTCCAGTATTCTTGTTTGGAGAATCCCATGGACAGATGAGCCTGGTGGGCTATAGTCCATAGGGCCCCCAAAAGTTGGACATAGCATGTATGCAGACCTTGATCTAAATTAAATGAATTATTATATTCTTATTGATAGCAGCTATTTTTCCAAGGAACATTTTGGTACTTGCACTAATATAGGAATTGTATTCAGCAGTACTTCATATAGAGATGGAATGACCTTTTCAGAAAATACTGCTGCTAAGTCGTGTCTGACTCTGTGTGACCCATAGACGGCAGCCCACCAGGCTCCCCTGTCCCTGGAATTCTCCAGGCAAGAACACTGGAGTGGGTTGCCATTTCCTTCTCCAAAGTATGAAAGCAAACAGTGAAAGTGAAGTCTCTCAGTCCTGTTCGACTCTTCATAACTCTATGGACTGCAGCCCACTAGGCTCCATCCATGGGGTTTTCCAGGCAAGAGTACTGGAGTGGGGTGCCATTGCCTTCTCCATCAGAAAGTACAGTAGGTGCTATATGAAGTAGTTAGTAGTAACATTTTGGACAATATATAATGGGTGAAAGTAAGGTGAAAGTAAAAGATTTACTTTTCTGGAATGATTTATTCAAAAGGTTGGTTTTCAGTTATTGTTCAGTCACTAGGTCATGTCTGACTCTGTGACCCCATGGACTGGAGCATGCCATGCTCCTCTGTATTCCACTATTTCCTGTAGTTTGCTCAAATTCATGTCCATTGAGTCAGTGATACGATCTAACCATCTCATTCTCTGCCAACTTCTCCTCCTTTTGCCTTCAATCTTTCCCAGCATCAGGATCTTTTCCAATGAGTCAGTTGTTAGCGTCAGGTGGCCAAAGTACTGGAGGACAGAGGAGTAAAAGAGCACTTATTGATAAGTTGAAGACAGACAGCCCATTCTTTAAGTAACTGTGTTATGTGAGATATATTTGTAAACCATATTAATCTTTAGGACAGTTGAAGTTAGCAATATATACTCAACTGTATTATTTTCTTTCATGAAATTATCTTTCTGCCTGTCCTTGTGTATCTTTAAACAAAATAATTAATTTTGGTGTGTAGGGACAGAGGAAGAGTAAAACTCATTGACAGGTTCAAGTGGGGTAAGTCAAGGTACAGATTCCATAACAAATAAAAATGACAACATGAGTTTGTTGAAAATGCATTGAAGGTGAGAAATAGTTGATATCAGAAAGGACAGAAGTGCCAAAATGAAAGATTAACTAGATATAACAACTGGAACAGCAGGGAAACGAGGATGAATGACAACTCAAATGCTGATCTCAGGTAATTAACCTTCTAATAGGAAGATAAGAATTATATTCATATATTAAAAACCAGGAAACACAAGAACTGATGGATCAAAATGAATACAAGCCTTAGAAATAGATCAGAATTCTGGAGATTACCTGATGTTCCAAGTGTTAATCCCTTAGTTGTTCAGTTATTGGAGGTTTTGAAGTGAGTGTCTTAAGGATAACTGAAATATCAGAAAGAGCAAGGGTTGAAAATTGGGACACTGAATCTTTACCAATCTGTACATATTATTTCCTTGGAGTAAATGATGGCAGAATAGAAGGATGTGTGCTCATTTTCTCCTGCAAGAATTCCAAAACTGCAACTCACTGATGAAAAACCATCAATAGGATAATGTTGTATCCCACCAAAAAAAAGATACCACATATGGAAGCGCAAAGGAGAAGCCCCAACAAGACAGTAGGAGGGACAAAATCACATTTAGAATCAAACTCCATGCCCACCAGAGACTCTTGCAGGACTCAAACAAAACCTTATCTAAACCAGGACCCAGAGACGCCACTGAGACTGAGTCAGACCTGCCTTTGAAGGTCTGAGTGTCTTCTGCAGAGGTACAAGTCAGCAGTGGCACACTGTGGGAACATGAGATCTGGCTACAGCAGACCTGGGAAGCTGGCTTGTGGCATAAGTTCTCTTGGAGGAGGTCGCCATTAACGCAACCATAGAGCCACCAAAACAGACTCTTGGAAGGCAAAAACAAAACCTTGTGCACACCAGGACCCAGGAGAAAGGAGCAGTGATCCCACAAGAGACTGAGTCAGACTTGACTGTAAATGTCCAGAAGTCTCCAGTGGACGCCTGGGTCGAGAGTGGCTGGCTGTGGGGCCGGGGCACTGCATACAACAGTGCTGGCATAAATCCTTTTGAAGGAGGTCAACATTACCACCATTACCCTTACCATAGTTTGTTTGGCCTTAGGCCAAACAACAGGGAGGGAACACAGGACCACCCATCAACAGAAAATTCAATTAAAGATGTACTGAGCATGACCCCACCCATCAGAACAAGACCCAGATTCCCCTAGAGTCAGTCCCTCCCATCAGAAGACTTCTACAAGCATCTTATACTTATCCATCAGAGGACAGACAGAATGAAAATCACAATCACAGAAAAGTAACCAAACTGATTACATGGATCACAGCCTTGTCTAACTCCATGAAACTATGAGCCATGCCCTGTAGTGCCACTCAAGACAGGAGGGTCATGGTGGAGAGTTCTGACAAAATGTGGTGCACTGGAGAAGGGGATGGCAAAGCACTTCAGTATTCTTGCCTTGATAACCCCATGAGCAGTATGAAAAGGCAAAAAGAGGTTCTATGATGACCTACAAGACCTTTAGAACTAACAACAACAAAAAAGAAAGATATCCTTTTCATCATGGGGACCAGAATGCAAAAGTAGGAAGTCAGGAGATAACTGGAGTAACAGTCAAGTTTGGCCTTGGAGTACAAGAAGAAGCAGGGCAAACGCTAACAGAGTTTTCCCAAGAGAACACACTGGTTTTAGCAAACACTGACTCTACACATAGACATCACCAGATAACCAATACTGAAATTAGATTGATTATATTCTCTACACCCAAAGATGGAGAAGCTCTGTAGAGTCAGCAAAAACAAGACTGGGAGCTGACTGTGGCTCAGATCATGAACTCCTTATTGCCAAAATCAGGCTTAAATTGAACAAAGTAGGGAGTAGCACAGACCATTCAAGTATGACCTAAATCAAATCCCTTACGATTATACTGTGGAAGTGACACATAGCTTCAAGGGATTAGATCTGATAGACAGAGGGCCTGAAGAACTCTGGAGGGGAGGTTTGCAACATTATACAGTAGGTGGTAATCAAAACCATCCCCATGAAGAAGAAATGCAAAAAGGCAAAATATTTTTCTCAGGAGGCCTAAAAAATAGCTAAGAAAGAAGAGAAGCAAAAGGCAAAGGAGAAAAGGAAAGACATATACATTTGAAGGCAGAGTTCCAAAGAATACCAAAGAGAGATAAGAAAAATTTCTGAAGTAATTAATGCAAAGAAACAGAGGAAAACAGTAGAATGGGAAAGACTAGAGATCTCTTCAAGAAAATTAGAGATACCAAGGGAATATTTCATGCAAGTCAGTCAGTCAGTTCAATCGCTGTCATGTCTGATTTTTCCTGACCCCATGGACTGCAGCAGGCCAGGCCTCTCTGTCCATCAGCAACGCTTGCAGTTTACACAAACTCATGTCCATAGAGTCAGTGATGCTATCCAACCATATAATCCTCTGTCATCCCCTTCTCCTGCCTTCAATCTTTCCCAGCATCAGCGTCTTTTCCAATGAGTCAGTTCTTCACATCAGGTGACCAAAGTATTGGAGTTTCAGCTTCAGCATCAGTCCTTCCAATGAATATTAAAGACTTATTTCCTTTAGGATGGACTGGTTGGAACTCCCTGCAGTCCAAAGGAGTCTCAAGAGTCTTCTTCAACACTGAAGTTCAAAAGCATCAATTCTTCAGCACTCAGCTTTCTTTACAATCCAACTCGCAGATCCATATATGACTACCGAAAAAATAAAAATAAAAACATAGCTTTGACTAGACGGACCTTTCTTGGCAAAGTAATGTCTCTGCTTTTTAATATGTTGCCCATGTTGGTCATGACTTTTCTTTCAAGGAGCAAGCATCTTTTAATTTCATGGCTGCAGATAACATCTGCAGTAATTTTGGAGCCCCCCCAAAATAGTCTGTCACTGTTTCCATTGTGTCCCCATCTTTGTCATGAAGTGATGGCACTGGATGCCATAATCTTAGTTTTCTGAATGTTGAGTTTTAAGCCATCTTTTTCACTCTCCTCTTTCACTTTTATCAAGAAGCTCTTTAGTTCTACTTTGCTTTCTGCCATGAGGGTGGTGTCATCTGTATATCTGAGGTTATTGATATTTCTTTTGGAAATATTAATTCCACCTTGTGCTTCACCTTTTAGGATTTGAAATGAAATGATAACCCATGCTGTATAGGCCTACGTAAGATGGACAAGTCATGGTGGAGAGTTCTGAAAAATCGTGGTCCACTGGAGAAGGGAATGGCAAACAACTTCATTATTCTTGCCTTGAGAATCCCATGAACAGTTGTTCAGTTCAGTTGCTCAGTTGTGTCCGATTATTTGCGACCCCATGAATTATAGCACACCAGGTCTCCCTGTCCATCACCAACTCCCAGAGTTCAACCAAACTCATGTGCATCGAATCTGTGATGCCATCCAGCCATCTTATCCTCTGTTGTCCCCTGCTCCTCCTGCCCCCAATCGCTCCCAGCATCAGGGTCTTTTCCAATGACTCAACTCTTCGCATGAGGTGGTCAAAGTATTGGAGTTTCAGCTTTAGCATCAGTCCTTCCAAAGAACACCCAGGACTGGTCTCCTTTAGGATGGACTAGTTGAATCTCCATGCAGTCCAAGGGACTCTCAAGAGTCTTTTCCAACACCCCAGTTCAAAAGCATAAATTCTTCGGCACTCAGCTTTTTTCACCATCCAACTCTCACATCCATACATGACCACTGGAAAAACCACAGCCTTGACTAGACGGACCTTTGTTGGCAAAGTAATGTCTCTGCTTTTCAATATGCTATCTAGGTTGGTCATAACTTTCCTTCCAAGGAGTAAGCGTCTTTTAATTTAATGATTGCAATCACCATCTGCAGTGATTTTGGAGCCCCCCAAAAATAAAGTAAGCCACACGTTCCACTGTTTCCCCATCTATTTCCCATGAAGTGATGGGACCAGATGCCATGATCTTCGTTTTCTGAATGTTGAGCTTTCAGCCAACTTTTTCACTCTCCTCTTTCACTTTCATCAAGAGGCTTTTTAGTTCCTCTTCACTTTCTGCCATAAGTGTGGTGTCATCTGCATATCTAAGGATATTGATATTTCTCCCAACAATCTTGATTTCAACTTGTGCTTCTTCCAGCCCAGGGGTTTCTCATGATATACTCTGCATATAAGTTAAATAAACAGGGTGACAAAATACAGCCTTGACGTACTCCTTTTCCTATTTGGAACCATTCTATTGTTCCATGTCCAGTTCTACATGTTGCTTCCTGACCTGCATATAGATTTATCAAGAGGCAGATCAGGTGGTCTGGTATTCCCATCTCTTTTAGAGTTTTCCACAGTTTATTGTTATGCACACTGTCAAAGGCTTTGGCATAGTCAATAAAATAGAAGTAGATGTTTTTCTGGAACTATCTTGCTTTTACCATGATCCAGCAGATGTTGGTAATTTGATCTGTGGTTCCTCTGCCTTTCCTAAAACCAGCTTGAACATCTGGAAGTTCCCGGTTCACATATTGCTGAAACCTGGCTTGGAGAATTTTGAGCATTACTTTACTAGCGTGTGAGATGAGTACAATTGTGCAGTAGTGTGAGCATTCTTTGGCATTGCCTTTCTTTGGGATTGGAATGAAAACTGACCTTTTCCAGTCCTGTGGCCACTGCTGAGTTTTCCAAATTTGCTGGCATATTGAGTGCAGCACTTTCACAGCATCATCTTTCAGGATTTGAAATAACTCAACTGGAATTCCATCACCCCCATGAACAGTATGAAAAGGCAAAAATATAGGACACTGAAAGATGAACTCCGCAGGTCAGTTTTTGCCAAATATGTTACTGGAGATCAGTCGAGAAATTTCATGCAAAGATGAGCACAATAAAGGACAGAAAAAATATGGACCTAATAGAAGAAGAAGATGTTAAGAAAAGGTGGCAAGAAAACATGGAAAAACTATACAAAGAAATATTGATGACCCAGACAACCATGATGGTGTGATCACTCACCTAGAACCAGACATCCTTGAATCCAACATCAAGTAGGCCTTAGGAAGCTTCAGTACAAACAAAGCTAGTGGAGGTGTATGGAATTTAGAAAGATGATAACAATAACCCTGTGTACAAGACAGCAAAAGAGACACTGATTTACAGAACAGTCTTATGGACTCTGTGGGAGAGGGATAGGGTGGAAAGATTTAGGAGAATGGTATTGAAACATGTAAAATAGCATGTATGAAACTAGATGCCAGTCCAGGTTTGATGCACGATACTGGATGCTTGGGGCTAGTGCACTGGGATGACCCAGAGGGATGGTATGGGGAGGGAGGGAGGTAGGAGGAGGGTTCAGGATGGGGAACACATGTATATCTGTGATGGATTCATTTTGATATTTGGCAAAACTAATACAATTATGTAAAATTTAAAAATAAAATAAAATTTAAAAAAAGAAAAAAAGAAAAAAAAAACATTAGTTTTGACATACAGCAACAAGAGGTTTTTAAAAACCTCATAATTTCATGTACTGTTTTTATTTGTCAATTTTATTAAAGATATAAAGGTAGGAGCTTTTACTCTTTCTGTTACTTAGGTCTTGAGTTAATGGTACCTTTTAGAAAAACTTTATGTTTTTAATCAAAACAAATACAATTTAGAATCTAAGATTGTATGATATGTTTGTGGTTGTTGGAAAGCTTTATTAAAAAAAAAAAAAAGTTCAGTTCCTTTTTCCTCCTTAAAAGATGAGGCAAAATATCTTAAGGTAGAGCCTGTTAAAATATTTTTCTAAAGATAGTTTATGAAGAACAATTATGTAATATATGTTAAATATTTCAAATATTAAAATACTTGTCACAACAAAACTTAGCTTCAAAGCTATCTTTACTCATTAATGTTTTTCCTAAATAGTAGACATTAAATCAACTTAGTTTGATCCAATACATTTTATTTAGTTCCTCCATTTGTACAGATAGGAATGTGACAGCATCACTACAAGTCCCATGTGTCGAATTTCCCATAAATAAAAGAGGGGGGGCTTGGTAACCAAAGTTGGAAAGTCTAGATGCATAAAAATTCCACAACTAAATCTACTTCTCTAAGATGGTTTCCAAAAGCCGAACCTTTCCAATTTTGAAACTGCTCATTTACCTTTCATTCTTTAAAAAATGCTAATAAAAGTGAAAGTGAAATATTGACATTTTATTTCACTTATTAAAAATGTCCCCCAAGTCTGATCTATCAAAAGGTGACATATTAAAGTTTTATTTTTTATCAGATGATCAACTACAAACTGGTATCACTACAAAGTAGTGAAAAAGCTGACCACCAGAATTAAGAAGCAGAATGAAATATAGTAACACAGTTGCTTTTCTATGCATTTAACTTTTTCTTTTTATGGATACAATTTAAACTTCGTGAGATGTTTTTTCTGTGCCATATCACATGGTTTGTGTGATTTTTAGCCCACCTGCCAGGAATTGAACCCAGACCCCTGGCAGTGAGAGCACAGAGTCCAAACCACTGGAGGACCAGGGAATTCTTAAGATTTCCTACTTGTACAATTATGCTTTCAACTGTTGCCTGAATATTTCACATGCACAAGTAGAAACTGCCTCTATTGGACTGCAGTTAATTCAATATTTTGTCAATCCTTCAATAATGATCAAATATATACTCTTTACTATGCTCTAGGGGCTTCCCGGATGGCTCGGTAGGTAAAGAATCTGCCTGCAGTACAGGAGACACAGGAGACATGGGTTCAGTCCCTGGGTCAGGAAGATACCCTGGAGAAGGAAATGGCAAACCACTCCAGTATTCTTGCTGGGTAAACCCCATGGACAGAGGAGCCTGGCTACAGTCCAAAGAGTCGCAAAGAGTCAGAGGCGACTAAGCATGTATGCATGGGCTGCGGGCCCTCCTCCTACCCCCTCATCCCCCCAATCCCCTTCCCATGCTCTAGGGAAACAAAGATGAATAAGGGGTGGACCTTCCTCTCAGGGTGCTCAAGTTTGATGGTCTGATTAGAGACATACGAATAAGTAAATAGTTACAAAATCTTTAGTCTGAGAATCAACAACACTTCAGAATGTTAACTGAGCAGAATCAACTGTGGGAAGTATAGGTTAATTAGAAGGCAATTTTTCTCTTTTAGACTTCCATAACTTATTGTACTTGGTGCTTCTCAGTAAATGTGATTGTTAAACTTTGGGGGAAAAAAGAGCACATTGTTTTGATAGCCCTCTTCTTGCCCCGTGACCTGCAAATAGCAAATAGCATCTTTTCTAATTTCCTCCAAAATCTAAACGGTTGGTAACTTTGAGCTGCTGAAATGAATTCTCTCCATGCACTAAAGCAAAATTAAAACAAAAGACATGTTTGTTTTCCCTCTAATTATATCAATAGGGGTCATCACAATGTCTAATTCATTATAAGCACTTACTAAATGGCTATTGAATTAATGAATTGTTGATTAAGATATAATATCTAATATGGTTAGGATTTTTTTTATTATTTTAAAAGAAGGGCCTTTAAGATTGTTTATCCAATTAATTTATAGGTGTTTGGAAGAAATAGAGAAATTATTTAAATGTAGGTACCTTCCTTAAGTGCTTTATCTCTACCACTTGTCCCTATGCTTGTGCAATGCATATAAGAAGAACGAGGTCAGAGATTGTTTTGAGATGGTGGAGTAGAAGGATGAGCAATCTCCTTTTGTGAGAGCATCAAAATCACAACTATTAATAGCTGTTGAACAACAATTGACAGGAGGATGCTAGAACCCACCAAAAAAGATACCCCATGTTCAAAAACAAAGGAGAAGCTGTATAATCATGATAAAATCAAATTTCATACCTGGTAGGTGGGTGAACCACAGTTTGGAGAACAATAATACCAAAGAAGTTCCCTCACTCTTGTGAAGGTTCTGAATCTCATGTCAGGCTTCCCAGCCCAGGGATCCAGCAAAGGGACTAGGACTCTCCAGGGAATCTAATTTTCAAGGTCAGTGGGATTCAATTACAGGACTTCCACAGGACAGGGGAAACAGAGGATCCATTCTTGGAGGGCACAAATGAAAACTTGTGTGCACCAAGACCCAGGGGAAAGTAGCAGTGACTCCACAGAATACTGAACCAGACATATCTGCTAGTGTTGGAGGGTCTCCTCGGGAGGAAGGAGTAAACAGTGGCTCACTACAGATCTGGGGACACTGGTAGCAGCAGTTCTGATAGGTGTCCCTTGGCGTGAGCCTTCTGGGACATTGCTATTAACTCTACCATAGAGACTCCAGGCCTGGGTTGCCTGAGGTTAAGCAGCTAATTAGGAGGGAGTGCAGCCCTACCCATCCACAGACAATCACATTAAAGTTTTACTGAGCATGGCCCTGCCCACCACAGCAAAACCTAGATTTTTCCACCACCAGTCCCTCCCATCAAAGAAGCTAACGGGGAAGACTAAGCAAGCCTCTTGGTCTTATCCTCCAGAAGGCAGACAGAAGAAGCAAGAAAAACTACAATCCTGCAGCCACCAGAACAAAAACCACATCACAGAAAATTAACCAAAATGAAAAGGAAGAGAGTTATGTCCCAGATAAAGGGACAAGATAAAACCCAGAAAAAAACAAATAAACAAAGTAGAGATAGGCAACCTTCCAGAAAAATAATTCAGACTAATGATAGTGAAGATGATCCAGGATCTTAGAAAAAGAATGGAAAAGATGCCAGAAAAGTTTACCAAAGACAAAAGAACTAAAGAACAAGGAAACAGAGATGAACAATACACTGGCAGGAATGAATAGCAGAATATCTGAGGCAGAAGAATGGATAAGTGACCTGGAAGACACAATGGTTGAAATCACTTCTACAAAACAAAATATAGAAAAAAAGAATGAAAAATGTTAAAGGAAGTTTAAAACCTCTGGGACAACATTAAATACATCAACATTCATGTCATAGATATCCCAGAAGGAGAGAGAGAGAAAGGACTTGAGAAATTATTAGAAGAGATAATAGCTGAAAACTTCCCTAACATGGGAAAAAAAATAGTCAGTCAAGTCTCAGAAGCTTAGAGAGTCCCAGGCAGGATAATCCCAAGGAGAAACCTATTGAGACACATAGTAATCAAACTGACAAAAATTAAAGACAAAGATAAAATATTAAAAGCAACAAGGGGGAAATGACAACATACAAGGGAACTTTCATAAGGTTAATAGCTGATTTCTCAACAGAAATTCCACAAGCCAGAAGGGAATGGCATGATATATTTAAAGTGATGAAAGGGAGACACCTACAACCAAGAATACTCTACCCTGCAAGACTCATGTTCAGATCTGATGGAGAAATCAAAAGCTTTCTAGACAAACAAAAATTAAGAGATTTCAGGACCATCAAACCAGCTTTACAACAAATGCTAAAGGAACTTCTCTAGTATGGAAAAACAGGAGAAGTATAAGACCTACAAAAATAAAATGCAAAACAATTAAGAAAATGGTAATACGATCATACATATCAATAATTACTCTAAATGTAAATGGATTAAATGCACTAACCAAAAGGCATAGACTGCTGGGTGGATGAAAACAGGTACATGTATGCACTTCCACTTACCACATCACTCTACTTAACCCCCCAAATTGTATGTAATTATTTTATATTTTTGGTTAATCATGTTTCCAGTATGGTTTGCAATTGTAATTGTCTTTTATTTTTTGTCTGGCTATTGATTTTGAAAACTGATAAACATCTTTTACTGTAGTGATTATGTAGCTATTATTCATTTTAATACCATTGTATCATGATTGATCAAGAGAAAATAATATAATTCTATATCAATGTTCTACCATTTAATATAAAAGCACGTAATTGCTTTTTAAAACACAGATGCACATTAAAATTATCTCATAATTTTTTGAAAATTATGAACAACCATGTATTGTTTTTTTCTCCAAAGCTTCAGATATGATTCTCATGAACAGCTATGTTTAAAGAAAACTGGACTACATTTGTTTCACTTTTTCTATTTCATATTCAGTGCTCCTGTCTCATTTAGTTTATGCTTTCCAATTTCTCCATCCCTTTATTTTTGTTGTTCTTTCTCAAACCTTTATCAAGTGTTGTAGAAAACACTTTTTTGCACATATATATATACATAGTATGCATAATATAATATATATTTCAGAAAACATGAAATTTTGCTGAGCTAAAATTTTATGACATTTTTATTTCACTTGTTTAACTAAGTATAAATAGAATGCTAGATTTCTAATTTATAATCACTCAAACTTGTTATATAGTTCCATTTATTCTGGCATCTAGTATTAATGCTAAAAGTCTAGAAACTTTATTATCTTAGTGCTTTTAAAAATAATTGGATGAGGCTTGAAAATTCCAATTTAATTCTGAGAATATAAAGAAATATTAAGCTGCAAAAAAAAAAAAGAAAAAAAACATGATATAATTAACTAAAGTACAGATTTTGTTCAAATTTCACAAAATTTTATGCTAGTGTTCACTATTTGTTTTCATACTTTATACACGATTTCACATTATATTTAGTTGCATTGAGGTGCTTCAGCTTCATGCAATAAATTCTGGTAAATTTTCTTTTCATCTGTATTCTGTGTTACACATATTTTCTAATTTTCTTTATGACTTCTTACATACACCCGTTATTTAGAGGTGGACACTGAATTTCCAAATATATGTGTTTTTTTTGTTGTATTTTTTTTAATATCCTTGATATTAATTTCTCATTTTGATACTAATTTCTCATTTAAATACTTTCTTCTCTGCAATCACTTTCTGTGTTTTTACAGTCTTCTAACATTATTGAGGCTTTCAATGGCTAAGTCAAACATGTATCTTGGTAAATATCATATTGCACTTGAAAATATGTGGGATATTTTCAAATATGTTTTGATATTTATTTCTAAAGTAATTTCACAGTGGTAAGAGAATAGAATTCTCTTTCCTGGCTCAAAATTCTCCAAGCCGGGCTTCAGCAATACGTGAATCGTGAATTTCCAGATGTTCAAGCTGGTTTTAGAAAAGGCAGAGTAACCAGAGGTAAAAGTGCAAACATCCGCTGGATCATGGAGACAGCAAGAGAGTTCCAGAAAAACATCTATTTCTGCTTTGTTGACTATGCCAAAGCCTTTGACTGTGTGGATCACAATAAACTGTGGAAAATTCTGAAAGAGATGGGAATACCAGAGCACCTGACCTGCCTCTTGTGAAACCTACATGCAGGTTAGGAAGCAACACTTAGAATTGGACATGGAACAACAGAGCGGTTCCAAATAGGGAAAAGAGTACGTCAAGGCTGTATATTGTCACCCTGTTTATTTAACTTATATGCAGAGTACATCATGAGAAATGCTGGGCTGGAAGAAGCACAAGTTGAAATCAAGTTTGCTGGGAGAAATATCAATAACCTCAGATATGCAGATTACACCACCCTTATGGCAGAAAGTGAAGAGCAACTGAAAAGCCTCTTGATGAAAGTGAAAGTGGAGAGTGAAAAAGTTGGCTTAAAGCTCAACATTCAGAAAACTATCATGGCATCTGGTCCCATCATTTCATGGGAAATAGATGGGGAAAGAGTGGAAACAGTGTCAGACTTTATTTTTTTGGGCTCCAAAATCACTGCAGATGGTGACTGCAGCCATTAAATTAAAAGACATTTACTCCTTGGAAGGAAAGTTATGACCAACCTAGATAGCATATTGAAAAGCAGAGGCATCACTTTGCCAACAAAGATCCATCTAGTCAAGGCTATGTTTTTTCCAGTGGTCATGTATGCATGTGAGAGTTTGTGAAAAAAGCTGAGCCCAGAAGAACTGATGCTTTTGAACTGTAGTGTTGGAGAAGACTCCTGAGAGTTCCTTGGACTGCAAGGAGATCCAACCAGTCCATTCTTAAGGAAATCAGCCCTGGGATTTCTTTGGAAGGAATGATGCTAAAACTGAAACTCTATTACTTTGGCCACCTCATGTGAAGAGTTGACTCATTGGAAAAGTCTCTGATGCAGGGAGGGACTGGGGGCAGGAGGAGAAGGGGACGACAGAGGATGAGATGGCTGGATGTCATCACTGACTCGATGGACGTGAGTCTGAGTGAACTCCGGGAGTTGGTGATGTACAGGGAGGCCTGGCATGCTGCGATTTATGGGGTTGCAAAGAGTCGGACACGACTGAGTGACTGAACTGAACTGAACTGAAGAGAACAGACTCTCTATGATTTCAGTACCTTTAAACCATCACAGTTTTGTACCTTGTTTTATATCCCTGGGTATGAGCCATTGTCCTCTGGTTTATCATCTATGGGAACCTGAAGAAAATTTGTATCCTGCTGTTGTGTGAAAATTGTATAATTCTTATGCTTTTTGTTTCGTAGTGCCTTTCAAGTCTACTATATCCTACTACTTTTCTTTCTCTTCATTCTATTAATTTCTGAGAGTTTAATATTGAAACTCCAACTAAAAATCTTTATTTATGTACTTAAAAATAATTGTAATATATAGTAAAACTATATGTAACTTTGTTCTTTATTTTCCAGTGTCCTATAAATGTGCTACCATGCTTTCATAATCTAAAAAATAAAAATATGAAGAAGAAAAAGAACAATGAGGCTATTAATCTGGCATCTTGTTTCTGAAATATTACTGACTTCTGATTTAAAATATCTAAAATGGCTAGATTACTATTTCAGACATTTAATTTTTTTCATTTCTAGTACACTTTCTTTCCAAATATTTTTATTGATTTTTATTGATAAAATGTAAATTTTATTGACATTCTTCAGAAATCCATCTGAAGAATGAATTGAAAATAGCTACAGAGGGTGAGATCAGAAAAATTATTATCAACAAATCCTAAAAGAACATTATTTTCTAAGAAAATTGATCAGGTTTCCCCTTACTATTTTTTGTGTGTGTGTTTATAGAGACCTGTGATAAAAATGTTCTTTTCATGTCACTGTGCAACTTTAAATTTCAATGATAGGTCATTTTTCTCATTCAATTTTTACATTTTAATTTGCTTTAAAATAGTCCCTGAAATTTTATTTCACTTTAGATAGAGTCTAAGGTGGTTCTTCACTAGTCTAGATGTAGTATTTTGGGGATTTAAGCTATTTACTAATATATACTATTATTAATGTTATCTGAATTAACTAAGTAATCCTTTTGCTGATGGCAACTTGAGCACCTTACAGCAAACTGAATGAGTAAAGTCTCAGTTATAAGCATTAGGTTGGAAATGATTTTTTTTTTCACAGAAATCTGTTTTGTTCATTTTTAATTAAACTTATTTTATTAACTGATTTAGTACATCAGAAAGATAGAATTCAGAGGTGGGAGGGGCATTTTGTTTTTAATTCAGTAATTTTTATTTTAATCATGGCTATGCTTTTTATTTATTCATTAATATCATTTGTTTCCATAGTTATCATTGTCAAAAAAAATAATAATCAGGACTAAAGCAGTTCTTTTAATGCAAACAAGAGGCAGAGAACATCAGTAAAGAACAAGGCCTAAGAAAAGTGCATTATTCCCAGAGAGATTTGAGATTTTGTGAGCAGGTAAGGTGTGTATCTCTTTGCCATCATGAATTATTCTATTAAAGTAAAAGTTTTCAGTTTTTCAACAATAACAGAAAGTAGCTCTGCCATTCATCATAATCATCAAATCTTTTAGCTCATCCACCATTTTGTTCACAGATCATTTGTACTCTAAGGGAAGATACGCGACTATAAGTGGGATAGATGAAACTCACCAGTTTATCACTTTGCCAAAGAAGCAAACATATGAAGCTGATAGACAGGTATGTAGTGACAAGCAAGTTATGAGTAAATCATCTAGGGTAACCATTTTCCATCCAATATTTCTACAAGTACATTACATATACTGCAACTGTCCCAGGAAAAGCAGGATTAGAGCTACCTGGAGACAGAAGAATGTGAAAACCAAAATACAAGTGTGAAGCATATCTCCAAAGAGAAGTTTGAATTATAAATAAAATGGAAATTAAGGTATCAACCTTGAGAAAAGTTTAAGGTGGATCTGTGATAAAAATATCACAGTTACAATTATGCAATTCAAAACGCATCCTGAATTACTAAATAAACATTTCATGATCTTTGTAAAACAGTAGACAAGGCAAGTGTTAAAATGGCTGCCATAAAGTTATGATATTTAATTATAGTTTTTCAAAGTTAAAATCATAAATAATTTTATTTTCCATACAACATGAATAAACGATCAATGATAGTGAAATTATTTATCCATGTCAAGTGTTCCCTCTTGATACACAGCAAACAGTCAGTCCAGCAGAGGGAGCACATGTTACTAAATGATGACACACTAGGTGGACTATACACCTATGAATATTCTTAATAATGTGAATATATAAATAACAGAGTTAGTTTCTGATTTAAACGTTGATTTATGCTTCATGAAGAAATTATTATGAAAATCTATTGCTTTTGGAAATAAATTGTTTTTCTACTTCGTGAAGTAAAATCCTTCCTATCTGTATATATTGTTTTATTGAATCAAGAATTTCTGATTTCTATACTAGAATTTTCTATGAGAAATCTCAAAGAAGCCCCAGCAAGATGGTAGGCCCTGGAGCAGCGACTGCCCAGTACTGGAGTGGTTGTTACACAATGCTGGAGCGACTCTGAGGAGATACCCCATGTCTGAGGGCAGAAATGCCCCAGCAAGATGGTAGGAGGGGTGAAATTGCATTTAGAATCAAACCCCATAACTGTCAGAGACTCTCAGAGGGCTTAAATAAACCTTGTGCACACCAGGACCCAGAGATCCCATAGAAACTTATTTTTTTTTTAATAAAATTTTTATTTTGTATTGGGGTATAGCTGATTAACAATGTTGTGACAGTTTCAGGTGAACAGCGATGGGAGCTCAGCCGTACATATCTTGTATCCATTCTCCCCCAAACTCCCCTCCCCTCCAGGATGCCACGTAACATTGAGCACAGTCTTGGCACTTGTTATTGACAATTATTTTGCTAACTGGGCTCTCTGACATTTAAAAGAGGGCGGGGGCATCTAATCCAGAGTCAAAAGCACCTAGGTATGCCTCAGCTATCTGAAAGAAATTTTCTGCAGTTATTGTGTTTATGTGTGTCTATAAAATTAGAAACAGTATCTTCTCAGTGACCATGCAGAGATATAAGAGGATGAAGGAACGTTAGTACTTGCAATCACCCATAAGGACATTGTTAAGAAGCTTCAAAGGTTCGTTCAAACAATGTTATGTGCCAAGCATTATACCAAATTCTGGATGAAACAGAAATAAGAATGAGTTGAAGTTCATGGAACTGGAAAGCAGAATGGTGGTTCTCCAGGCTCTTTTTTTTTTTTTTTTAAACTTTACAATATTGTATTAGTTTTGCCAAATATCGAAATGAATCCGCCACAGGTATACCCGTGTTCCCCATCCTGAACCCTCCTCCCTCCTCCCTCCCCATACCATCCCTCTGGGTCGTCCCAGTGCACCAGCCCCAAGCATCCAGTATCGTGCATCGAACCTGGACTGGCGACTCGTTTCATACATGATATTATACATGTTTCAATGCTATTCTCCCAAATCTCCCCACCCTCACCCTCTCCCACAGAGTCCATAAGACTGTTTTATACATCAGTGTCTCTTTTGCTGTTTCACACACAGGGTCATAGAGGATCCTGCTGTGATGTATGTCGGAGAGTGTTTTGCCTATGTTCTCCTCTAGGAGTTTTATAGTTTCTGGTCTTACGTTGAGATCTTTAATCCATTTTGAGTTTATTTTTGTGTATGGTGTTAGAAAGTGTTCTAGTTTCATTCTTTTACAAGTGGTTGACCAGTTTTCCCAGCACCACTTGTTAAAGAGATTGTCTTTTCTCCATTGTATATTCTTGCCTCTTTTGTCAAAGATAAGGTGTCCATATGTGCGTGGATTTATCTCTGGGCTTTCTATTTTGTTCCATTGATCAATATTTCTGTCTTTGTGCCAGTACCATACTGTCTTGATAACTGTGGCTTTGTAATAGAGTCTGAAGTCAGGCAGGTTGATTCCTCCAGTTCCATTCTTCTTTCTCAAGATTGCTTTGGCTATTCGAGTTTTTTTGTATTTCCATACAAATTGTGAAATTATTTGTTCTAGCTCTGTGAAGAATACCGTTGGTAGCTTGATAGGGATTACATTGAATCTATAAATTGCTTTGGGTAGTATACTCATTTTCACTATATTGATTCTTCCAATCCATGAACATGGTATATTTCTCCATCTATTAGTGTCCTCTTTGATTTCTTTCACCAGTGTTTTATAGTTTTCTATATATAGGTCTTTAGTTTCTTTAGGTAGATATATTCCTAAGTATTTTATTCTTTCTGTTGCAATGGTGAATGGAATTGTTTCCTTAATTTATCTTTCAGTTTTCTCATTATTAGTGTATAGGAATGCAAGGGATTTCTGTGTGTTGATTTTATATCCTGCAACTTTACTATAATCATTGATTAGTTCTAGTAATTTTCTGGTGGAGTCTTTAGGATTTTCTATGTAAAGGATCATGTCATCTGCAAACAGGGAGAGTTTTACTTCTTCTTTTCCAATTTGGATTCCTTTTATTTCTTTTTCTGCTCTGATTGCTGTGGCCAAAACTTCCAAAACTATGTTGAATAGTAATGGTGAAAGTGGGCACCCTTGTCTTGTTCCTGACTTTAGAGGAAATGCTTTCAATTTTTCACCATTGAGGATAATGTTTGCTGTGGGTTTGTCATATATAGCTTTTATTATGTTGAGGTATGTTCCTTCTATTCCTGCTTTCTGGAGAGTTCTTATCATAAATGGATGTTGAATTTTGTCAAAGGCTTTCTCTGCATCTATTGAGATAATCATATGGTTTTTATTTTTCAATTTGTTAATGTGGTGTATAACATTGATTGATTTGTGGATATTGAAGAATCCTTGCATCCCTGGGATAAAGCCCACTTGATCATGGTGTATGATCTTTTTAATGTATTTTTGGATTCTGATTGCTAGAATTCTGTTAAGGATTTTTGCATCTATATTCATCAGTGATATTGGCCTGTAGTTTTCTTTTTTTGTGGGATCTTTGTCAGGTTTTGGTATTAGGGTGATGGTGGCCTCATAGAATGAGTTTGGAAGTTTACCTTCCTCTGCAATTTTCTGGAAGAGTTTGAGCAGGATAGGTGTTAGCTCTTCTCTAAATTTTTCGTAGAATTCAGCTGTGAAGCCGTCTGGACCTGGGCTTTTGTTTGCTGGAAGATTTTTGATTACAGTTTCAATTTCCGTGCTTGTGATGTGTCTGTTAAGATATTCTATTTCTTCCTGGTCCAGTTTTGGAAAGTTGTACTTTTCTAAGAATTTGTCCATTTCTTCCACGTTGTCCATTTTATTGGCATATAATTGTTGATAGTAGTCTCTTATGATCCTTTGTATTTCTGTGTTGTCTGTTGTGATCTCTCCATTTTCATTTCTAATTTTATTGATTTGATTTTTCTCCCTTTGTTTCTTGATGAGTCTGGCTAATGGTTTGTCAATTTTATTTTTCCTTTCAAAGAACCAGCTTTTGGTTTTGTTGATTTTTGCTATGGTCTCTTTTGTTTCTTTTTCATTTATTTCTGCCCTAATTTTTAAGATTTCTTTCCTTCTGCTAACCCTGGGGTTCTTCATTTCTTCCTTTTCTAGTTGCTTTAGGTGTAGGGTTAAGTTATTTATTTGACTTTTTTCTTGTTTCTTTAGGTATGCCTGTATTGCTATGAACTTTCCCCTTAGGACTGCTTTTAAAGTGTCCCACAGGTTTTGAGTTGTTGTGTTTTCATTTTCATTAGTTTATATGCAAATTTTTATTTCTTTTTTTATTTCTTCTGTGATTTGTTGGTTATTCAGCAGCGTGTTGTTCAGCCTCCATATGTTGGAATTTTTAATAGTTTTTCTCCTGTAATTGAGATCTAATCTTACTGCATTGTGGTCAGAAAAGATGCTTGGAATGATATCTATTTTTTTGAATTTACCAAGGCTAGATTTATGGCCCAGGATGTGATCTATCCTGGAGAAGGTTCCATGTGCGCTTGAGACAAAGGTGAAATTCATTGTTTTGGAATGAAATGTCCTATTGATATCAATTAGGTCTAACTGGTCTACTGTATCATTTAACATTTGTGTTTCCTTGTTAATTTTCTGTTTAGTTGATCTATCCATAGGTGTGAGTGGGGTATTAAAGTCTCCCACTCTTATTGTGTTATTGTTAATTTCTCCTTTCATACTTGTTAGCATTTGTCTTACATATCGCGGCGCTCCCGTGTTGGGTGCATATATATTTATAATTGTTATATCTTCTTCTTGGATTGATCCTTTGATCATTAGGTAGTGACCTTCTTTGTCTCTTTTCACAGCCTTTGTTTTAAAGTCTATTTTATCTGATATAAGTATTGCTACTCCTGCTTTCTTTTGGTCCCTATTTGCATGGAAAATCTTTTTCCAGCCCTTCAGTTTCAGTCTGTATGTGTCCCCTGTTTTGAGGTGGGTCTCTTATAGACAACATATGTAGGGGTCTTGTTTTTGTATCCATTCAGCCAGTCTTTGTCTTTAGGTCGGGGCATTCAACCCATTTACATTTAAGGTAATTACTGATAAGTATGATCCCATTGCCATTTACTTTATTGTTTTGGGTTCGAGTTTATACACTGCTTTTGTGTTTCCTGTCTAGAGAATATACTTTAGTATTTGTTGGAGAGCTGGTTTGGTGGTGCTGAATTCTCTCAGCTTTTGCTTGTCTGAGAAGCTTTTGATTTCTCCTTCATATTTGAATGAGATCCTTGCTGGGTACAGTCATCTGGGCTGTAGGTTATTTTCTTTCATCATTTTAAGTATGTCTTGCCATTCCTTCCTGGCTTGAAGAGTTTCTATTGAAAGATCAGCTGTTATCCTAATGGGAATTCCCTTGTGTGTTATTTGTTGTTTTTCTCTTGCTGCTTTTAATATTTGTTCTTTGTGTTTGATCTTTGTTATTTTGATTAATATGTGTCTTGGGGTGTTTTGCCTTGGGTTTATCCTGTTTGGGACTCTCTGGGTTTCTTGGACTTGGGTGATTATTTCCTTCCCCATTTTAGGGAAGTTTTCAACTATTATCTCCTCAAGTATTTTCTCATGGTCTTTCTTTTTGTCTTCTTCTTCTGGGACCCCTATGATTTGAATGTTGTAGCATTTAATATTATCCTGGAGGTCTCTGAGATTGTCCTCATTTCTTTTAATTCGTTTTTCTTTTATCCTCTCTGATTCATTTATTTCTACCATTCTATCTTCTAATTCACTAATCCTATCTTCTGCCTCTGTTATTCTACTATTTGTTGCCTCCAGAGTGTTTTTAATTTCATTTATTGCATTATTCATTTTATATTGACTCTCTTTTATTTCTTCTAGGTCCTTGTTAAACCTTTCTTCCATCTTCTCAATCTTTGTCTCCAGGCTATTTATCTGTGATTCCATTTTGATTTCAAGATTTTGGATCAATTTCACTATCATTATTCAGAATTCTTTATCCGGTAGATTCCCTATCTCTTCCTCTTTTGTTTGGTTTGGTGGGCTTTTATCCTGTTCCTTTGTCTGCTGGGTATTCCTCTGTCTCTTCATCTTGTTTAAATTGCTGAGCTTGGGGTGTCCTTTCTGTATTCTGGCAGTTTGTGGAGTTCTGTTTATTGTGACGTTTCCTCGCTCTGTGTGGGTTTATACAGGTAGCTTGTCAAGGTTTCTTGGTTAGGGAAGCTTGTGTCGGTGTTCTGGTGAGTGGAGCTGTATTTCTTCTCTCTCCTTTCGAAGACTTGGGTTGCTTTTCTGGGTGCCTGATGTCCTCTGCCGGCTTTCAGAAGTTGTTTTGTGGAATTTACTCGGCGTTTAAATGTTCTTTTGATGAATTTGTGGGGGAGAAAGTGTTCTCCCCGTCCTACTCCTCCGCCATCTTAGCTCCTCCCCTCTCCAGGCTCTATTTTGCTCTAAACTTTCTCTGAATTCTCCATCAACCTCAATCTATTCGTTAGCCTCTCAGCTGGCCTCTCTTCCTTCACCAATCCTCTGAGTCAGTGGTTCTCAAAGTTTGGTCCTTCGGTTTCGCGCAGCCTCGTCTCAGGCAGGATGTGAGGCTGCTCAGGGAGCTGGACTTCTCGGGCTTCAGATTCCTTGGCCCGGGAGCCTGGCAGGGCCGCCCTGAGGAACCCCAGACGCCCCAGACGCTTCCAGAACTAAAGTCTCCGCCGGCCGCAGGCGGCCGGTTTCTGGAGCGCCCACACCCAGGCCCCATAGAGACTTAGACATAACTGTGTTTGAGTATCTCCTGTGGAGGAATGGGTCAGCAGTGGACTGCCACAGGGGCAGGGGTTCTGGGTGCACCAGAGTTGGGTATGGCTTAAGCCCTCTTGGAGGAAGTCGCTGTTAACCCCACCATAGAGCTTTCAAAACTTACACAGAACTGGGAAGTAGACTCTTGGAGGGCACAAACAGAACCAGGACCCAGGATAAAGGAACAGTGACCCCACAAGAGACTGATCCAGACTTGCCAAAGAGTGTCCAGGAGTCTTTGGTAGAAGCGTGGGTTGGCGGTAGCCTGATGCAGAGTTGGGGCAATGAGTGTAGTAATGTGTGCATGGGACCTTTTTTAGGAGATCGCCATTATCTTCATTACCTGCACCACAGTTTCAGTTCAGTTCAGTCGCTCAGTCGTGTCCGACTCCTTGCGACCCCATGAATCGCAGCACGTTAGGCATCCCTGTCCATCACCAACACTGGAGTTCACTCAAACTCACATCCATCGAGTCGGTGATGCCATCCAGCGATCTCATGCTCTGTTCTCCCCCTTCTCCTCCTGCCCCCAATCCCTCCCTGCATCAGAGTCTTTTCCAATGACTCAACACTTTGCATGAGGTGGCCAAAGTACTGGAGTTTCAGCTTCAGCATCAGTCCTTCAAAAGAACAGTCAGGACTGATCCCCATTAGGATGGACTGGTTGGATCTCCTTGCAGTCCAAGGGACTCTCAAGAGTCTTCTCCAACACCACAGTTCAGGAGCATCAATTTTTCAGTGCTCAGCTTTCTTCACAGTCCAACTCACATCCATACATGACTACTGGAAAAACTGTAGCCTTGACAAGACGGACCTTTGTCAGCAAAGTAATGTCTCTGCTTTTTAATATGTTATCTAGGTTGGTCATAACTTTTCTTCCAAGGAGTAAACATCTTTTACTTTCATGGCTGCAATCACCATCTGCAGTGATTTTGGAGCCCCTCAAAATAAAGTTTGACACTGTTTCCCCATTTATTTCTCATAAAGTCATGGGACCAGGTTCCATGATCTTAGTTTTCTGAATGTTGAGCTTTAAGCCAACTTTTTCACTCTTCTCTTTCAAAACTTTCATCGAGGATTTTTAGTTCCTCTTCACTTTCTGCCATAAGGGTGGTGTCATCTGCATATCTGAGGATATTTATATTTTTCCCGGCAATCTTGATTCCAGCTTGTGCTTCTTCCAGCCCAGCGTTTCTCATGATGTACTCTGCGTATAAGTTAAATAAGCAGGGAGACAATACACAGCCTTGACAAACTCCTTTTCCTATTTGGAACCAGTCTGTTGTTCCATGTCCAGTTCTAACTGTTGCTTCCTGACCTGTATATAGGTTTCTCAAGAGGCTGGTCAGGTGGTCTGTTATTCCCATCTCTTTCAGAATTTTCCTCAGTTTATTGTGATCCACACAGTCAAAGGCTTTGGCATAGTCAACAAAGCAGGATATATTTTTCTGGAACGCTCTTCCTTTTCTGATGATCCAGCACATGTTGGCAATTTGATCTCTGGTTCCTCTGCCTTTTCTAAAACGAGCTTGAACATCTGGAAGTTCACGGTTCACATATTTCTGAAGCCTGGCTTGAAAAATTTTGAGCATTACTTTACTAGTGTGTGAGATGAGTGTAATTGTGTGGTAGTTTGAGCATTCTTTGGCACTGCCTTTCTTCAGAATTGGAATGAAAACCAACCTTTTCCAGTTATGTGGCCACTGCTGAGTTTTCCAACTTTGCTGGCATATTGATTGCAACTCTTTCACAGCATCATCTTTCAGGATTTGAAATAGCTCAACTGGAATGTCATCACCTCCACTAGCTTTGTTCGTAATGATGCTTTCTAAGGCCCACTTGACTTCACATTCCACGATGTCTGTCTCTAGGTCAGTGATCACACCATTGTGATTATCTGGGTCGTGAATATCTTTTTTGTACAGTTCTTCTGTGTATTCTTGCCACCTCTTCTTAATATCTTCTGCTTCTGTTAGGTCCATACATTTTCTGTCCTTTATTAAGCATATCTTTGCATGAAATTTTCGCTTGGTATCTCTAATTTTATTGAAGAGATCTATAGTCTTTCCCATTCTATTGTTTTCCTCTATTTCTTTGCATTGATTGCTGAGGAAGGCTTTCTTATCTCTCCTTGCTATTCTTTGGAACTCTGCATTCAGATGCTTATATCTTTCCCTTTCTCCTTTGCTTTTCACTTCTCTTCTTTTCATAGCTATTTGTAAGGCCTCCCCAGATAGCCATTTTGCTTTTTTGTATTTATTTTTCATGGGAAAGGTCTTGATCCCTGTCTCCTCTACAATGTCACGGACCTCCATCCATAGCTCATCAGGAACTCTATCCGATCTAGTCCTTTAAATCTATTTCTCACTTCTACTGTAAAACCATAAAGGATTTGATTTAGGTCATACCTGAATAGTCTAGTGGTTTTCCCTACTTTCTTCAATTTAAGTCTGAATTTGGCAATAAGGAGTTCATGATCTGAGCCACATCAGCTCCTGGTCTTCTTTTTGCTGACTGTATAGAGCTTCTCCATCTTTGGCTGTAAAGAATATAATCAATCTGATTTTGATGTTGACCCTCTGATGATGTCCATGTGTAGAGTCTTCTCTTGTGTTGTTGGAAGAGCGTATTTGCTTTGACCAGTGTGTTCTCTTGGCAAAACTCTATTAGCTTTTGCCCTGCTTCATTCCTTATTCCAGGGCCAAATTTACCTGTTACTCCAGGTGTTTCTTGATTTCCTACTTTTGCATTCCAGTCCCCTATAATGAAAAGGACATCTTTTTGGGTGTAAGTTCTAAAAGGTCTTGTAGGTCTTCATAGAAGTATTCAACTTCATCTTCGGTGTTACTGGTTGGGTTGTAGACTTGGATTACTGTGATATTGAATGGTTTCCCCTGGAAACGAACAGAGATCATTCACTCGTTATTTAGATTGCATCAAAATACTGCATTTTGGACTCTTTTGTAGATCATGATGGATAATCCATTTCTTTTAAGGGATTCCTGCTTGCAGTAGTAGATATAATGGTCATCTGAGTTAAATTCACCCAATTCCAGTCCATTTTGGTTTGCTGATTCCTAGAATGTCGACGTTCACTTTTTTCATCTCCTGTTTGACCTCTTCAAATTTGCCTTGATTCATGGACCTTACATTACAGGTTGCTATGCAATATTGCTCTTTACACCATCGGACCTTGCATTTATCACTAGTCACATCCACAAATGGTATTGTTTTTGCTTTGACTCCATCCCTTCATTCTTTCTGAAATTATTTCTCCACTGATTTCCAGTAGCATATTGGGCACCTACCGACCTGGGGAGTTCCTCTTTCAGTATCCTATCATTTTGCCTTTTCATACTGTTCATGGGGTTCTCAAGGCAAGAATGCTGAAGTGGTTTGCCATTCCCTTCTCCAGTGGGCCACATTCTGTCAGACCTCTCCACCATGACCCACCCATCTTGGGTGGCCCCACATGGCATGGTTTAGTTTCATTGAGTTAGACAAGGCTGTGGTCCTAGTGTGATCAGATTGAATAGTTTCCTATGATTATGTTTTCAGTGTGTCTACCCTCTGATGCCCTCTCACAACACCTACCATCTTACTTGGGTTTCTCTTCCCCATGTCCAAGGAGCAGTGGCTGTGTGGGCATAGAGGGCCGAGAGGAGCTACTCCACATTCCAGGTCAGGAGGGGCAGCGGTGAGGAGACACCCCTCGTCCAAGGTAAGGAGCAGAGGCTGTGCTTTGCTGGAGCAGCCGTGAAGAGATACCGCACGTCCAAGGTTAGAGAAACCACCATAGTTTGGCTCCAGGTAAATAACAGGGAGGGAGCACAGCTCTACCCATGAATAGAAAATTGGATTAAAGATTTACTGAGTATGGCCCTGCCCATAAGAACAATACCCAGTTTCCCCCTCAGTCAGTCTCTCCCATCAGGAAGCTTCCATAAGCCTCTTAACTTTCTCCACCAGAGGGCAGACAGACTGAAAACCACAATCACAGAAAACTAACCAGTCTGATCACATGGACCACAGCTTTGTCTAACTCAGTGAAACTATGAACAATGCTCTGTAGAGCCACCCAAAACGGACGGGTGATGGCGAAGTGTTCTGACAAAACGTGGTCCACTGGAGAACTAAATGGCAAATCACTTCAGTATTCTTGCCTTAAGAACCCCATGAACAGTATGAAAAGGCAAAAAGATAGGACACTGAAAGATTAACTCCCTGGTTGGTGGGTGACCAATGTTCTACTGGAGATCAGAGGAGAAATAACTCCAGAAAGAATGAAGAGATGAAGCCAAAGCAAAAGCAACACCCAGTTGTGGATATGACTGGTGATGGAAGTAAAGTCTGATGCTGTAAAGAGCAATACTGCATAGGAACCTGGAATATGAGATCTATTAATCAAGCCAGATGGAAGTGGTCAAGCAGGAGATGGCAAGAGTGAACATCAACATTTTAGGAATCAGTGAACTAAAATGGACTGGAATGGGTGAATTTAACTCAGATGACCATTATATCTACTATTGTGGCCAAGAATCCCTTAGAAGAAATGGAGTAGCCATCACAGTCAACAAAAGAGTCTGAAATGCAGTACTTGGATCCAATTTCAAAAATGACAGAATGATCTCTATTCATTTCCAAGGCAAACCATTCAATATCACAGTAATCCAAGTCTATGCCCTGACAAGTAAAGCTGAAGAAATTTAAGTTGAATGGTTCTATGAAGACCTACAAGACCTTCTAGAACTAACACCCCAAAAAGATGTCCTTTTTATTGTAGAGGACTGGAATGCAAAAGTAGGAAGTCAAGAGATACCTGGAGTAACAGGCAAATTTGTCCTTGGAGTACAGAATGAAGCAAGGCAAAGGCTAATAGAGTTTTGCCAAGAGAATGCACTGGTCATAGAAAAACACCCTCTTCCAACAACACAAGGGAAGACTCTACACATGGACATCACCAAATATTCAATACTGAAATCAGATTGATTATATTCTTTACAGCCAAAGATGGAGAAGGTTTCTACAGTCACCAAAAACAAGACCAGGAGGTGACTGTTGCTCAAATCATGAACTCCTTATTGCCAAATTCAGATTTAAATTGAAAAAAGTAAGGAAAACCAATAGACCATTCAGGTATGATCTAAATCAAATCCCTTATTATTATACTGTTGAATAGAGAAATAGATTCATGGGATTAGATCTGATAGACAGACTGCCTGAAGAGCTATGGACTTAGGTTCATGACACTGTACAGGAGACAGGGATCAAGACCATTCCCAAGAAAAAGAAATGTGAAAAAGTAATATGGTTGTCTGAGGAGGCCTTACAAATAGCTTTTAAAAGAAGAGAAGCTAAAAGCAAACGAGAAAAGGAAAGATATATCCATTTGAATGAAGAATTCCAAAGAATAACAAGGAGAGCTAAGAAAGCCTTCCTCAGTGATCAATGCAAAGAAATAGAAGAAAACAATAGATTGGGAAAGACTAGAGATCTCTTCAAGAAAATTAGAGATAGCAAGGGAACATTTCATGCAAAGATGGTCACAGTAAAGGACAGAAATTGTGTGGACCTAACAGAAGCAGAAGATGTTAAAAGACGTGGCAAGAATACATCGAAGAACTATACAAAAAAGATATTCATTATCCAGATAACCATGATGGTGTGATCACTCACCTAGAGCCAGACATCCTGGAATGCATAGTCAAGGGGGCCTTAGGAAGCATCACTACAAAAAAAGCTAGTGGATATGATGGAATTCCAAGGGAGCTATTTCAAATCCTAAAAGATGATTCTGTGGTTCAATATGCCAGCAAATTTAGAAAACTCAGCATTGGCCACAGGACTGGAAAAGGTCATTTTTCATTCCAGTCCCAAAGAAAGTCAATGCCAAATAATGCTCAGACTATCAGACAATTGAACTCATCTCACACACTAGTAAAGTAATGCTCAAAATTTTCCAAGCCAAGCTTCAACATTACATGAACTGTGAATCCTGATGTTCAAGCTGGATTTATAAAAGGCAGAAGGACCAGAGATCAAATTCCAAAAATCCACTGGATCATCAAAAAAGCAAGAGAGTTCCAGAAAAACATGTACTTCTGCTTTATTGACTACCCCAAAGACTTTGTGTGGATCACCACAGACTGTGGAATACCGGTGGAGAAGCATCAGTTAGAACTGGACATGAAACAACAGACTGGTTGCAAACAGGAGAAGGAGTACGTCAAGACTGCATATTGTCACCCTGCTAATTTAACTTATACGCAGAGTACATCTTGAGAAACTCTGGGCTGGATGAAGCACAAGCTGGAATCCCGATTGTGGGGAGAAATATCAATAACCACAGATGTTCAGATGACACCACACTTATGGCAGAAAATGAAGAAGAACTAAAGAGCCTCTTGATGAAAGTGAAAGAGAAGAGTGTAAAAGTTGGCTTAAACCTCAACATTCAGAAAACTAAGGTCATGGCATCTGGTCCCATCACTTCATGGGAAATATATGGGGAAACAATGGAAACAGTGACATATTTTGTTGTTTTGGGGCCCAAAATCATTGCAGATGGTAGCTGTAGCCATGAAATTAAAAGACACGTGCTCCTTGAAAGAAATGCCATGACCAACCTAGACAGCATATTAAGGAGCAGAGACATTACTTTGCCAAGAAAGGTCTGTCTAGCCAAATCTGTTGCTTTTCCAGTAGTCATGTATGGATGTGAGAGTTGGACTATAAGGAAAGGTGAGTGCTGAAGAATTGATGCTTTTGAACTGTGATGTTGGAGACGACTCTTGAGAGTCCCTTGGACAGCAAGGAGATCCAACTAATCCATCCTAAAGGAAATCAGTCCTGAATATTCATTGGGAGCAATGATGCTGAAGCTGAAACTCCAATACTTTGGCCACCTAATGCGAAGAACTGACTCATTTGAAAAGACCCTGATGCTGGGAAAGATTGAAGGTAGGAGAAGGGGACAACAGAGGATGAGATGGTTGGATGGCATCACCGACTCAATGGGCATGAGTTTGAGTAAACTCTGGAAGTTAGTGATGGACAGGGAGGCCTGGTGTGCTCCAGTCCATGGGATTGCAAAGAGTCAGACACGGCTGACTGACTGAACTGAACTGAACTGATGAGAAATCTCAAGAAGGAGGAAAACATGGATTTTTCTTCTCTTTTCTATAAAAAATGTCAGGAATGTTGGGTAATAGTTTCCATTAACACTTGAGGACACATAACACCTTTATGAAATATTTCATCTCATTTTTTTATGCTAAAAACCAAAGGCTCTACATGTTAATCTTGAAGAAGAGTGGAAAATAACACAAATATCCCTGTTATTTTGAACAGATCATATTTGGTTCTTTCAATTGATATGTATTTTATGCTATAGAGAATGGTCTCAAATCATGGCATACATGCATGATCAGTCATTCAGTCGTGTCCAACTCTTTGCAACCCCATGGACTGTAGCCCACTAGGCTCTCTGTCCATGGAATTTTCCAGTCAAGAATTTTGGAATGGGTTGCCGTTTCCTAATCCTGGGGATCTTCCCAACCCACGAGTTGAACCCACATGCCCTCCATCTCTTGCATTGGCAGGCAGGTTCTTTACCACTAAGGTACCTGGAAAGCCCTCAATTCATGGAGAGTAGGCTAAATCAACAACAATACAGTTTGGTATTGATTTTTAGCTTCATAAAACTAAGTAAATACAGTACAAGCCAGTTTTATTTGTAATGTAAAATATATTTAATCTTTAGATTGTTAATGCACACATATAATGTTTGAAAAAGGAAGTATGTCACCAATATCTGAAAGACTTTTGCTTACTGATTTTTATTTTCCAAGATAGAAATGAATGAATATGTATGATTTTATCTACTTCATATTTTTATACATTGGTAACTTTAATAAAATTATTAAAAATAAAGCTATTTCAAAAAAAGCTATTTCTATCTTGGAAAGTATATGTACTGCCTTTTGCATTTGTTCTAGCCATAAATATATATTTATGTATATATTTTTCATAAAAGTTCACACATATTATTTGTAATATTTTTTCATGTTTATTATGTCAATTTAAATAGATTTTATTTTCAGGACAGTGTTAGTTTCACAACAAAATTAAGCATAAATTTCAGACAATTTCCATATACTTCCTTGCTCCCACACATAAATTGCCTCTTTGACTATCAACATCTCCCACTAGAGTGGTATAATTGTTACACTGATGAACTCTCACTGACACATCATTATCATCCATGGACTATAGATTAAATTCTGATTCACTCTTGGTTTTATACATTCTATGGGTTTGGAAAAACATATAATGACATATAACCACCACTATAGTATCATACAGAATAGTTTCACTGCCCTAAAAATTCCCTGTGCTCTATCTATCTATTTATGATTATCTCCTCCCTCACCCCTAGAAATCACTGATATTTTTACCATATCCATATCTTTGCCTTTTCTACAATGCCATATATTTAAAATTATACAATATGTACAATTTTCAGTTTGGATTCCTTCACTCAGTAATGTGTATATTTTTCCTTCATGTCTTTTCATTGTGTGATAGCTCATTTCTTTTTAGTGTTGAGTACTATTCCATTGTCTGGATATACCACAGTTTATCCATTGACCTAAACAAAGGCATCTTGGCTTACTTCCAGGTTTTGGTATTTATTAATAAAGGTACTATAAACATCCGTGTGTAGGTCTTGGGAATAGATAGAAGTTTCAACTCCCTTGAGTAAATAAAAGGAAACACAATTGCAATTATTAGAGCATACAGAAAGAGTGTGCTTAGTTTTATTAAAAAAAAATAGGCAAATTCTCTTCCAAATCAGTTGTACTATTTCACATTCCCATCAGCAATGAGCAAGAATTCCTGTTGCTCCATATCCTTACCAGCATCTGGTGTTGAATTTGGCCTTTCTAATATGTGTGCAGGGGTAACATTGTTTTGATTTGCATTTTTCTGATTACATATGATCTGGAACACTTTTTCATACGTTTATTTGGCATTTGTGTACGATTTTTGGTGAGGTCTTGGCCCACTTTTCAATCAAGTTGTTTGTCTCATTGTTGAGTGTTAAGAGTTCTTTGTATATTTTTGATATCATATATATATTTTTTTCCTCCTTGTCTGTGCTTTGTCTTTTCATTTTCTTCACAATGTCTCTCACGTCACAAATATTCTTAATTAAAAAAAAGTCCTGCTTGTCAATTCTTTCTTTTATGGATCATACCTTTGGTCTTTGTATGTAAAAAGTCATTGCAAACCCAACGTCTTCTAGATTTTTCTTATGTTATCTGCTAGGAGTGTTATTAGTTTTGAGTTTTGCATTTGGGTTTATAATCCATTTTAAGTTAATTTTAGTGAAGATTGTAAACTGTGCAGAGATAAATTATTTTTTGCATATGGATGGCCAGTTTTTCTAGTACCATTGATTGAAAAGACTATTTTTATTCCATTTTATTGCTTTTGCCCATTTGTCAAAGATGAGTTGTCTATTTCTGTGTGTGCCTATTTGTAGGCTCTGTATTCTGTTCCATTGATCTATTTGTCTATTCTTTCACCAGATATTATTGAATTATAATAAGTGTTTAAGTTAGGAAATATCAGTCTTCCAGATTTGTTGTTTTTCTTCAGCATTATGTTGATTATTCTGGGCCTTTTGTCTTTCCATATACATTTTACAGTAAGTTTGTCAATATTCACAAAATAACTTGCTGGTGCCTTTGATATAGGATTGTATAATCTATAGATCATATTTTGAAGAACTGATATCTTGACAATATTGAATCTTCCTTATGGCTCATAAACATAACATATCTCTCAATTTATGTAGCTCTTCTTTGATTTTTTAGCTTTCCTTACATAGATATTCTTACATATTTTGTGTGATTTCCAACTAAGTATTTGATGTGGGGGTTGCTAATGTGTGTGGCATTGGTTTTTTTTTTTTTTTTTTTTGTGGTAAATTTTTATTGATTTATATTTTATTGAAGGATAATTCTAATTCCTCTTTCATTGCTAGTACATAGAAAAGTGGCAGACTTTTGTATATTAACACTGCGTCCTGTAACCTTACTATAAGCACTTATTAGTTCCAGGAATTATTTTGTTTATTCTTTAAAATTTTCTATATAGGTCATTCTGTCATCTGAGAACAAGCACAGTTTTAGTTCTTCCTCCCCAATCTGTTTATCTTTCTCCCCATCTTATTGCTTTAGCTAGTACTTAGTGTCGGAGAAGGCAATGGCACCCCACTCCAGTATTTTGCCTGGAAAATCCCATGGATGAAGGAGCCTGGTAGGCTGCAGTCCATGGGGTTGCTGAGAGTCGGACTCGACTGAGTGACTTCAGTTTCACTTTTCACTTTCATGCATTGGAGAAGGCAATGGCAACCCACTCCAGTGTTCTTGCCTGGAGAATCCTAGGGACTGGGGAGCCTGGTGGGCTTCCGTCTATGGGGTCGCACAGAGTCGGACATGACCGAAGTGACTTAGCAGCAGTACTTAGTGTATGATGTTGAAAAGTAGTGGTAACATCCTTGCCTTATTCCTGCTTTTAGTGGAAAAACTTAAAGTTGTGCACTATTGAATATGATTATAACTTTAGTTTTACTGAAGCTATTTCTTATAAAATTAAGGAAGATTCCCTTTTTTCTGGTTAGTGATAGCTTTATCACAGATGATTATTGGATATTGTCAAATGCTTTCTCTGCATCTATTGATACAATCATGTGAGTTATCTTTTTTTAGCCCACTAATGTGATGAATTACATTACCTGATTTCAAATTTTTAAATTAGCTTTGCATACCTTGGGTAAATCTCACATGGTTTTGGTATATAATTCTTTTTTTACATTGGTGGATTTTATTTGCTTGTACATTATTGAGGATTTTTTTTAAAAAATGTATTTATTTTTTAATTAAAGGATAATTTTTTACAGAGTTTTGTTGTTTTCTGTCAAACTTCAACATGAATCAGCTATAGGTATACATGTTTCTCCCTCTTGAAACTCCCTGCGATCTCCCTCCCTATCCCAGCCTCCTAGGTTGGTACAGAGCCCCTGTTTGAGTTCCCTGAGACATACAGCAAATTCCACTGGCTATCTATTTTACATATGGTAATGTAACTTTCCATGTTACTCTCTCCATTTCTTTCACACCCTCTCCAGCATTTATTGTTTGTAGACTTTTTGATAATGGCCATTATAACTAGTGTGAGGTGAAATCTCATTGTAGTTTAGAGATCACCCTCTCTTCCCCTCATTTTAGTTTTGAGATCACCCTCTCCTCCCCTATCCCCATGCCCGTAAGTATGTTCTCTATGTTTCTTTCACCATTGCTGCCCTAAAAATAAATTCTTTGGTATCATCATTCTAGATTCCATATATATGTGTTCAGTTCAGTTCAGTTCAGTTCAGTCGTTCAGTCGTGTCCGACTCCTTGCGAACCCATGAATTGCAGCACATCAGGCCTCCCTGTCCATCACCAACTCCAGGAGTTCACTCAGACTCACGTCCATGGAGTCAGTGATGCCATCCAGCCATCTCATCCTCTGTCGTCCCCTTTTCCTCCTGTCCCCAATCCATCCCCGCATCCGAGTCTTTTCCAATGAGTCAACTCTTCACATGAGGTGGCCAAAGAACTGGAGTTTTAGCTTTAACATCATTCCTTCCAAAGAACACCCAGGGCTGATCTCCTTTATAATGGACTGGTTGGATCTCCTTGCAGTCCATGGGTCTCTCAAGAGTCTTCTCCAACACTACAGTTCAAAAGCATCAATTCTCAGGCTCTCAGCTTTCTTCACAGTCCAACTCTCACATCCATACATGACCACAAGAAAAACCATAGCCTTGACTAGACAGACCTTTGTTGTCAAAGTAATGTCTCTGCTTTTCAATATGCTATCTAGGTTGGTCATAACTTTCCTTCCAAGGAAGAAGCGTCTTTTAATTTAATGGCTGCAGTCACCATCTGCAGTGATTTTGGAGCCCCCAAAAATAAAGTCTGCCACTGTTTTCACTGATTCCCCATCTATTTCCCATGAAGTGATGGGACCAGATGCCATGATCTTCGTTGTCTGAATGCTGAGCTTTGAGCCAACTTTTTCACTCTTCTCTTTCACTTTCATCAAGAGTCTTTTTAGTTCCTCTTCACTTTCTGCTATAAGGGTGGTATCATCTGCATATCTGAGGCTATTGATATTTGTCCCAGCAATCTTGATTCCAGCTTGTGCTTCTTCCAGCCCAGTGTTTTTCATGATGTACTCTGCATATAAGTTAAATAAGCAGGGTGACAATATACAGACTTGACATACTCCTTTTCCTATTTGGAACATGATATTTATCTTTCTGTTTATGACTTACTTCACTTACTTCATTGCGAGGTGAAATCTCATTTGACTTGCATTTCTGTAATAATGAACCATGTTGAGCATCTTTTCATGTGTTTGTTAGCCATCTGTATGTCTTCTTTGGAGAAATGTCTGTTTAGGTCTTTGTCCTCTCCCCCCTCCCTTTTTTATTTAATTACTTTAATTTGAGGCTAATTATTTTACAATATTGTAGTGGTTTTTGCCATACATGGACATGAATCAGCCACAGGTATACATGTGGTCCCCATCCTGAATCCCCTTCCCACCTCCCTCCCACCTCCCTCCCCATCGAATCCTGCAGCATCATCCCAGTGCACCAGCCCAGAGCACCCTGTCTCATGCATCAAACCTGGACTGGCTATCTATTTCACATATGGCAATATACATGTTTCAATGCTATTCTCTCAAATCATCCCATCCTCGCTTTCTCCCACAGAGTCCAAAACTCTGTTCTTTACATCTGTGTCTCTTTTGCTGTCTCTCATATAGGGTCATAATTACAATCTTTCTAAATTCCGTATATATGCATTAATATACTGTATTGGTGTTTTTCTTTCTGACTTACTTCACTCTGTATAATAGGCTCGGGTTTCATCAACCTAATTAGAACGGATTCAAATGCATTCTTTTTAATAATTGAGTAATACTCCATTGTGTATATATACCACAGCTTTCTTATCCATTCATCTGCTGATGGACATCTAGGTGGCTTCCATGTCCTGGCTATTGTAAACAGTGCTGTGATGAATATGGGGGTATACATGTCTCTTTCAGTTCCGGTTTCCTCGGTGTGTATGCCCAGCAGTGGGACTGCTGTGTTGTATGGCAGTTCTATTTCCAGTTTTTGAAGGAATCTCCACACTGTTCTCCATAGCGGCTGTACTAGTTTGCATTCCCACCAACAGAGTAAGAGGGTTCCCTTTTATCTGTACCCTTTCCAGCATTTATTGTTTGTAGAGTTTTTGATAGCAAAAAGTTTTCTGACCAGCATGAGATGGTACCTCATTGTGGTTTTGATTTGCATTTCTCTGATAATGAGTGATGTTGACCATCTTTTCATGTGTTTGTTAGCCACCTGTATGTCTTCTTTGGAGAAAAGTCTGTTTAGTTTTTGGCCCATTTTTTGGATTGGGTCGCTTATTTTTCTGGAATTGAGCTGCAGGAGCTGCTTGTATATTTTTGAGATTAATTCTTTGTCAGTTGCTTCGTTTGCTATTATTTTCTCCCATTCCAAAAGCTGTTTTTTTTTTTTTTTTTTACCTTGCTTATAGTTTCCTTTGTTGTGCAAGAAATTTTAAGTTTCATTAGGTGCCCACGTGTTTATTATTGCTTTTATATCCATTACTCTGGGAGGTGGGTCATAGAGGATCCTGCTGTGATTTATGTCAGAGAATGTTTTGCCTATGTTTTCCTGTAGGAGTTTTATAGTTTCTGGTCTTACATTTAGATCTTTAATCCATTTTGAGTTTATTTTTGTGTATGGTGTTACAAAGTGTTCTAGTTTCATTCTTTTACAAGTGGTTGACCCGTTTTCCCAGCACCACTTGTTGAAGAAATTGTCTTTTCTCCATTGTATATTCTTGCCTCCTTTTGCAAAATTAAGGTGTTCATAGGTGTATGAATTTATCTCTGGGCTTTCTATTTTGTTCCATTGATCTATATTTCTGTCTTTTTGCCAGTACCATACTCTCTTGATGATGGTAGCTTTGCAATATATTCTGAAGTCAGGCAGGTTGATTCCTCCAGTTCCATTTTTCTTTCTCAAGATTACTTTGGCTATTCTAGGTTTTTTATGTTTCCATACAAATTGTGAAATTACTTATTCTAGTTCTCTGAAAAATACCATTTGGTAGTTTGATAGGAATTGCATTGAATCCATAGATTTCTATGGTTAGTAAACACATTTTCACTATAATGCTTCTTCTGATGCATGAACATGGTATATTTCTCCATCTATTTGTGTCATCTTTGATTTCTGTCATCAGTGTTTTACAGTTTTCTATATAGAGGTCTTTTGTTTCTTTAGGAAGATTTATTCCTAATTATTTTATTGTTTTCATTGCAGTGGTGAATGGAATTGTTTCTTTAATTTCTCTTTCTGTTCTCTCATTGTTAGTGTATAAGAATGCAAGTGATTTCTGTGTTAGTTTTATATCCTGCAAATTTACTATATTCACTGATTAGCTCTAGAAATTTTCTGGTGGAGTCTTTACGGTTTTCTATGTAGGGGATCATGTTATTTGCAAAGAGTGAGAGTTTTACTTCTTTTCCGATGTAGATTCCTTTTATTTATTTTTTTTTCTTCTCTGATTGCTGTGGCTAAAACTTCCAAAACTATGTTGAATAGTACTGGTGACAGTGGGCACCTTTGTCTTATTCTTGGCTTTAGGGGAAACACTTTCAATATATCACCAGTGAGGATAATGTTTGCTGTGATATGATAAGGTTTATCATATATGGCTTTTATTATGTTGAGATATCTTCCTTCTATGTCTGATTTCTGGAGGGGTTTTTTTTTTTTATCATAAATGTATGTTGAATTTTGTTAAAGGCTTTTTCTGCATTTATTGAAATAATCATATGGTGTTTATCTTTCAATTAGTTAATGTGGTGTATCACATTGATTGATTTGCAAAAGTTTTAGAATCCTTGCATGTCTGGGATAAAGACCACTTGCTCATGATGTATGATATTTTTGATTTGTTGTTGGATTCAGTTTGCTAGAATTTTGTTGAGGATTTTTGCATCTGTGTTCAACAGTGATATTGGCCTGTAGTTTTTTTTTTTTTTTTTTGTGTGTGTGTGTGTGTGTGTGTGTGTGTGTGTGTGGAATCTTTGTCTGGTTTGGTATTAAGGTGATGGTGGCCTCATGGAATGAGTTTGGAAGTTTACCTTCCTCTGCAAATTTATGGAAGAGTTTGAATAGGATAGGTGTTAGCTGTTCTCTAAATTTTTGGTAGAATTCAGCTGTGAAGCCATCTGGTCCTGGGCTTTTATCTGTTGGAAGATTTCTGATTACAGTTTCGATTTCCATTCTTGTGATCAGTCCACTAAGATTTTCTATTTCTTCCTGGTTCAGCTTGAAAAGTTATACTTTTCTAAGAATTTGTTCATTTCCTCCAAGTTTTCCATTTTATTGGCATACAGTTGCTGAGAATAGTCTCTTATGATCATTTGTATTTCTGTGTTGTCTTTTTTGATTTCTTCACTTTCATTTCTAATTTTGTTGATTTGATTTTTCTCCCTTTTTTACTTGATGTATCTGGCTAACGGTTTGTCTATTCTATTTAACTTCCCAAAGAACCAGCTTTTACTTTTGTTGATTTTTGCTTGGTCTCCTTTGTTTCTTTTCAGTTATTTCTGCCCTAATTTTTAAGATTTCTTTCTTTCTACTAACCCTGGGGTTCTTCATTTCTTCCTTTTCTAGTTGCTTTTGGTGTAGTTCAGTTCAGTTCAGTCGCTCAGTCGTGTCCGACTCTTTGTGACCCCATGAATCGCAGCACGCCAGGCCTGCCTGTCCATCACCAACTCCCGGAGTTCACTCAGACTCACGTCCATCGAGTCAGTGATGCCATCCAGTCATCTCATCCTCTGTCGTCCCCTTCTCCTCCTGCCCCTAATCCCTCCCAGCATCAAAGTCGTTTCCAATGAGTCAACTCTTCACATGACAGTCAGGTTATTTATTTCACTTTTCTCTTATTTCTTGAGGTAAGCTTGTATTGCTATCAGCCTTCCCCTTAGCAGTGTTTTTACTGAATCCCATAGGTTCTGGGTTGTTGTGTTTTCATTTTCGTTCATTTCTATGCATGTTTTGATTTCGTTTTTTATTTCTTCTGTGATTTGTTGGTTATTCTGCACCCTGGTATTCAGCCTGCATATGTTTGTGTTTTGAATAGCTTTTTTCCCTGTAGTTGACGTATACTCTTACCATATTCTGATCAGAAAAGATGCTTGGAATGATTTCAATTTTTTGAATTTACCAAGGCTAGATTTATGGCCCAGGAAGTGATCTATCTTGGAGAAGATTCCTTGTGCACTTGAGGAAAAGGTGAAATTCATTGTTTTGGGGTGAAATGTCATAAAGATATCGATTAGGTCTAACTGGTCCATTGTATCATTTAAAGTTTGTGTTTCCTTGCTAATTATTTGTTTAGTTCATCTATCCATAGGTGTGAGTGGGATATTAAAGCCTCCCACTATTATTGTGTTATTGTTAATTTCCCCTTTCACACTTGTTAGCATTTGCCTTACATATTGTGGTGATCCTATGTTGGGTGCGTATGTGTTTATAATTGTTATATCTTCTTCTTGGATTTATCCTTTGATCATTATGTAGTGTCCTTCTTTGTCTCTTTTCATGGCCTTTATTTCAAAGTATATTTTATCTGATATAAGTGTTGCTATTCCTGCTTTCTTTTGTTCTCCATTTGGGTGAAATAACTTTTTCTAGCCCTTCACTTTCAGTCTGTACGTGTCCCCTGTTTTGAGGTGGGTCTCTTGTAGACAGCATATATAGGGGTCTTGTTTCTGTATCCATTTGGCCAGTCTTTGTGTTTTGGTTGGGACATTCAATCCATCTGCATTTAAGATAATTATTGATAAGTATGATCCCGTTACCATTTACTTTGTTGTTTTGGGTTTGAGTTTATAAACATTTTCTGTGTTTCCTATCTGGAGAAGATCCTTTAGCACTTGTTGAAGATCTGTTTTAGTCATGCTGAATTCTTTTAGCTTTTGCTTGTCTATAAAACTTTTGATTTCTCCTTCATATTTGAATGAGATCCTTGCTGGGTAGAGTAATCTGGGTTGTAGGTTTTTCTCTTTCATCATTTTAAGTATGTCTTGTCATTCCTTTCTGGCCCAAAGAGTTTCTATTGACAGATCAGCTGTTATCCTTATGGGGATCCCGTTGGGTTTTATTCTTTGCTTTTCCCTTGCTGCTTTTAATATTTGTTCTTTGTGTTTGATTTTCTTAGTTTTGTTAATATGTGTTTTGTGGTGTTTCACCTTGGGTTTATCCTGTTTGGACTCCCTGGGTTTCTTGGACTTGGGTTGCTTTTTCTTTCTTCATTTTAGAGAAGTTTTCAACTATTATCTCCTCAAGTATCTTTTCATGGCCTTTCTTTTTGTCTTCTTCTTGTGGAACTGCTATGACTTGAATGTTGGGTTCATTTGACATTGTCCCAGAGGTCTCTGAGATTGTCTTCATTTCTTTTATTTTTTTTTTCATTTTTCCTCTCTGCTTCATTTATTTCTAACATCTATCTTCTACATCACATTCCTATCTTCTGCCTCAGTTCTTCTACCATTGGTTCCTCCAGAGTGTTTTTGATCTCACTTATTGTGTTATTCATTATTGACTGACACTTTTTTATTCTCTTCTAGTTCCTTGTTAAACATTTGTTGCATCTTCTCAGTCCTCGACTCCAGACTATTTATCTGTAAGTCCACTTTTTTTTTTTTCCAAGATTTTGAATCATTTTTACTATCATTATTCTGCATTCTTTTTCAGGCAGACTCCTATCTCTTCCTGTTTTGTTTGGTTTGGTGGGCATTTATCATGTTCCTTTACCTGCTGAATATTTATCTGCCTTTTCATCTTGCTTAAATTGCTGCATTTGGGGTGGCCTTTCTGTATGCTGGTAGTTTGTGGTTCCTCTTTATTGCAGAGATTCCTCCCTGTGGATGGGGTTGGAGAAGTGGCTTGTCAAGGTTTCCTGGTTAGGGAAGCTTGTGTCGGTGTTCTCGTGGGTGGAGCTGGATCCACTCTCTCTGTATTGCAATGAAGTGTCCAGTAGTGAGTTTTGAGGTGTCTATGGGTTTGGTGTGACTTTTGGCCACATGTGTTTTTGTGCTTAGGGTTATGTTCCTGTGTTGTTGGAAAATTAGCTTGGTATGTCTTGCTCTGAAACTTGTTGGCTCTTGAGTGGAGCTTGGTTTCAGTGTAGGTTTTTAGGCTTTTAGTTGAGCTCTTGTTGATTTATGTTGCCTGGAGTCAGGAGTTTTCTGGAGTTTTCAAGTTCTGTATTTAGGCCTCCTGCCTCTGGCTTTCAGCCTTATCCTTACAGTAATCTCAAGACTTCTCCATCCAT
This sequence comes from Bos indicus, assembly GCF_029378745.1. NCBI lineage: Eukaryota > Metazoa > Chordata > Mammalia > Artiodactyla > Bovidae > Bos > Bos indicus. Next base: position 75,264,948 of record NC_091789.1, read on the forward strand.
ACAGCACCAATGATAAAACATCTAGGTTAATGGTGAAAATATTCTCCATAGTGGGTGACACCCAGAGAGGTCCACAGAATTATGTGGAGAAGAGAATAGGGAGGAGGGAGATAGAGATGACCAGGGGAAGAAGAGGAGGAATCAAAAGGGGAGAGAGCAATCTAGCCAGTAATCAATTCCCAATGTGCTCGCCACAGCCTGGAACACTCAGAGAGGTTCACAGAGTTACATAGAGAAGAGAATAGAGAGGAAGGAGATAGAGGTGACCAGGAGGAGAAGAGGCAGAGTCTAAAGGAGAGAGACAGATCTAGCTAGTAATCAGTTCCATAAGTGTTCTCCACAACCCAGAACACGCAAAACGATTCACAGAGTTGGGTAGAGAAGAGAAAGCAGAGGGAGGAGATAGAGGTGATATGTGGGATAAAAAGAAGAGTCAAAAAGGGAAGACAGCAGTCAAACCAGTAATCACACTCCTAAGTAAAAATAGGTACTGAAGATTGGATTCTTTAAGGTACAAAATTGATAACAAAAATAAAAAAAGCAAAGATTAAAAAACAGCAAAAGAGACACTGATGTGTAGAACAGTCTTTTGGACTCTGTGGGAGACGGAGACGGTAGGATGATTTGGGAGAATGGCATTGAAACATGTATAATATCATATATGAAACGAGTCACCAGTCCAGATTCGATGCACGATACTGGATGCTTGGGGTTGGTGCACTGGGACGACCCAGAGGGATGGTATGGGGAGGGAGGATGGAGGGGGGTTCAGGATGGGGAACACGTGTATACCTCTGGCGGATTCATGTTGATATATGGCAAAACCAATAAAATATTGTAAAGTTTAAAAAAAATCCATAGTAGAGGTTAGACTCTCAAAAATAGAATATTTAAAAAAATCACAAAAATTATAAAAAACTATATATATGAAATTTGCTTTAAAAATAGGGTCCTTTTTTGCAAGGTAACAGTAGGTTATAAAAATGAAAATTAAAGGAGTAATAAAAAATTAAAATAAAAAAATACAAATTACAAAATGATAATAGTAAAGTATATCTGGGAATTTATCTGGAGCTTTAGAGGGCAGTGTGGTGTCAGTTCAGTTTCACATAGTTCCTTGTTCCAGCTTATACTTCTTCTCAAGGTCTATAGGCCCTTTCCAATGTAGTCAGTGCTAACTCAGGGTTTTAATCTGTTGCACCTGTCACTTCCAGAGCGGTTCCCTCTTCTTTATTTTGGCTTCCTGTTTGCAAGACACTCTTCAGTGTCTAATTTCTGGCCTGACACAAGGGGGAAAAAGTGGTCACTTATTTAGGCTCACTTGTTCAGTTGGTCTGTGGGGAGGGAGGAACACTGAAAACAAATATCAGTGGTGTATGTGGGGAGTGCTTGCAGTGTCTAGGCCACACTAGGTGTGTGTGCTTTCCCAGTCTTACACTGCTCAGGCTCCAGGTTGCTCTGCAGGGGAGCTGTCTAATGCGGGCCCTGGATTGGATGCACTTCCCAGGTCTAAGCCACTCTTGTTCAGGTTCTTGGGTACTCCACAAAGACACCGACTCCAATGAGCCTACGTTTTTTGCCCTTCTGAAGTCCGAGCAGCTCAGGCGACCAGGTGCTTGGTGAGTGCACTCTCCCAGCTGGGCAATTCGTCTTATCACCTCCCTGGTCCAGCCCTTCGGATTCCTGGATGTGCCAGGAGAGCACTATCTCAGGTGTGCTGTGTGTCTCCTCTGGGGAGCTGATCTCTGACTGAGACCGTCCTGGTGGATGTCATCCGCCCAGGATCCTGGGAAGACTTCATTAGTAAATGGGAGGCTGCTCACAATTTGGTGGAGGATGCCATCTCTGGGGCCAAGATTGCCCCTCCCCTGCCTGTCTGCCTCTTCTGGGGGGAAGGGCCGGTCCACAGCTGGCTAGCTCTCCTCTGATAATTCACTCAGTGCTTTGTTCTGTGAGTAGACCATGCTGTGATTCAGAGCTTTTAGCGGGGAAATCCTCTCTCTCTCTCTTTTTTTTTTTTCTTCTCTGGCTATTCCCACAGTTTGGGTCGGGATGACCTGTTAGCTCCCTCAGATTGTCCTCAGGGCATTCAGGCCTGGTCTCCACCCTATGCATGAAGCCCGCACCTCCCTGTTCAGCCCCTGCTAGCTGCTGGCAGACACCAGTGTCCTGTCTACCTCTCTGCTGGGAATTGCGGCTAGCTGCATGATCTGTGGGTTCTTTTTTTTTTTTTTTCCTCCCAGTTATGTTGTCCTCTGAGATTCCAAAACTCCCCACAGACCTACCAGTGAGAGGGTTTCTTGGTGTTTGGAAACTTCTCCTCCTTCATGAGTCCCTCCCTGGGATGGATCTCTATCCCTAACTCTTTTGTCTCTGTTTTTATCTTTTATATTTTTCCCTACCTCCTTTTGAAGAGAATGGGCTGCCTTTCTGGATGTCTGGTGTCCTCCACTAGCATTCAGAATTTGTTTTCTGGAAGTTGCTCGGCATTCAAATGATCTTTCAATGAATTTGTGGGGGAGAAAGTGGTCTTTCTGTCCTATTCCTCTGCCATCTTAGGACCACCCCCCTTTATCCCACTTTTTGATTGGGTTTTTTTGTTTTTCTGGTATTGAATGTATGAACTGCTTGTATATTTTGGAAATTATTCCTTTGTCAGTTTTTTAATTTGCTATTATTTTCATTCTGAGTGTTATATTTTCACCTTGTTTATAGTTTCCTTTTCTGTGCAAAAGCTTTTAAGTTTAATTAGGTTTTTATTTCCATCACTCTAGGAAGTGGGTCATAGAGGATATTGCTTTGATTTATGTCAAAGAGTGTTCTGCCTCTTTTCCTCTAAGTGTTTTATAGTTTCTGGTCTTACATTTAGGTCTTCAATCTATTTTGAGTTTATCTTTGTGTATGGTGTTAGGAAGTGTTCTAATTTCATTCTTTTCACATGCAGCTGTCCAGTTTTCCCAGAACCACTTATCAAAGAGGCTGTCTTTGATCCATTATATATTCTTGCCTCTTTTGTCAAAAATAAGGTACCCCTAGGTACATGGGTTTATTTCTGGGCTTTCTGTCTTGTTCCATTGGTCTATATTTCTGTTTTTGTGCCAGTACCATACTGTGTTGATGGCAGTAGCTTTGTAGTATTATCTGAAGTCAGGAAGGTTGATTCCTCCAGCTCCATTCTTCTTTCTCAAAACTCCTTTGGCTTTTTTGCATTTCCATGTGAATTTTAAATGTTTTATTCTAGTTCTGTGAAAAATGCCATTGGCAACTTGATAGGGATTGTATTGAATCTGTAGATTGCATTTGGTAGTATAGTCATTTTGACAATATTGATCTTCCTACTCAGGAATGTGGACTATCCCTCCATTTGTTTATGTCATCTTTGATTTCTTTCATCAGTGTCTTATAATTTTCTGTATACAGTCCTTTTGTCTCCTTAGGTAGGTTTATTCCTAGATATTTAATTCTTTTTGTTCCAATGGTGAATGGGATTGATTCCTTAATTTCTATTCCTGATTTTTCATTGTCAGTATTTAGGAATGCAAGTGATTTCCATGTATTGATTTTGTATCCTGTGACTTTGTTAAAATCACTGATTAGTTCTGGTAACTTTCTGATAGTACCTTTGTGGTTTTCTATGTATAGTATCATGTCATAAGCAAACAATTAACGCTTTACTTCTTGTTTTCCAATCTGGATTCTTTTTATTTCTTTTTCTTCTCTGAGTGCTGTAGTTAAGGCTTCCAGAACTATGTTGAATAATAGTGGTGAGACTGGACACCTTTGTCTTGTTCCTGATCTCAGGGGGGAATGCTTTTAGTTTTTCACCATTGAGAATAATGTTTGCTGTGGGCTTATCCTGTATATGGCCTTTATTATGTTGAGATGTAGGTTCCTTATATGCCCAGTTTTTGAAGAGTTTTAATCATAAATGGGTGCTGAATTTTGTCAAAGGCTTTTTCTGCATTTTTGAGATTATCATATGGCTTTTATCTTTGATTTTTTTAATATGGTGTATCACATTGATTGATTTGCATAAATTGAAGAATCCTTGCATCCCTGGAATAAACCCAACTTAATCATAGTGTGTGAGCTTTTTGATGTGTTGTTGAATTCTGTTTGCTAAAATTTTGTGGAGGATTTTGCATCTACTTTCATCGGTGATACATGTCTGTAGTTTTCTTTTTGTGTGTTGTCTTTGTTTAGTTTTGGTACCAGGGTGGTGGTGGCCTCATAGAATGAATTTGTAAGTGTCCCATTCTCTGCAATCTATATTCACAGAAATATTGGTCTGTAATTTTTTTCCTTGTAATATCTTTGTCAGATTTTGCTCTAAATGTAATTATGGCTTCATAGAATGAGTTAAGAAGTATTATCTCTGCTTCTTAACACATGGTTCAGTGAAAAAATCTCAAGAGAAATTTTTAAATATTTTGAACTAAGTGAAAATGAAGTCAAAATATATCAAAATTATGGAATGCAGTCAAAGCTCAGGGAGTTTTACAGCAATGAATGCATACATTAAAAAAGAAGAAGTATATGAACTCAAATAATCTAAACTTTTACCTTAAGAACCTAGCAAAAGAAGAGCAAGTAAATTTCAACACAAGCAGAACAAAATCAATAATAAAATTAGAGCAATATCGATGAAATTAAAAATAGGAAATAAAGAGAGAAAATTAAAAGAAAAGGTCTTTCTTTGAAAAGACCAAATAGTATCAATGCATTTTGAGCCAGGCTACCCAAGAGAAAAAGAGTGAGAAACAAATGACAAATTACTAGTACAAAAAATAGAGGAAGGGACATTATAACATATTCCATGGATATTAAAATAATAGTAAAGATATATTATGAACTACTCTATGCCACAAATTTGATACCTTAGATAAATCAATTATCTGAAAGACACAATGTGCCAAAACTGACAAAACAGGAAATATACATTTGGAACAGATCTATATCTATTAAAGAAAATGAGTCAATAATTATGATAATTCCAAAACATAAAAGTACCAGGCCCAGATGGATTTGCTGGTGAATTCCACCAAATATTTAATGAATAAATTATACCAATTGTGTATAAACACATCTTAATACACTGGATTTCAGGAATATTTATTGGTTATGACACTAAGCGTTGGCAGCAGAATTAAAAACAGATAAACTGAAATACATCAAAATTAAAAACTCCTGTGTGTCATAGAAAATAATCAACAGAGTGAATAGGTAACTTGTGGAATAGGAAAAAAATTGCAAATCACATAACTAGCATGTAGCTAATATCTAGAATAAAAACACTTCCAACTCAAAAACAAACAAAAAGCAAATAACCCAAAGAAAAAATAAGCAAAAGGCTTTAAGAAATGTTTATCCAGAGCAGATATGGAAATGGCCAGTAAGCACGTCATATAATCCTCAACACTACTGGTCATTTTAGAAATGCAAATAAAATCACAATAAGATACCACCATATAGAAGCAGGATCAAGATGGCTGAGTAAGAAGACCCTGAACTTACCTCCCCATTGCTAAACACATCGAAACTAAAATACTATACAAAGCAACTCTCACTGAGAACAACCTGAAGACTAGCAGACTGGCTCTTCTACAATCAAAGCTGTAAAGAAGGAACCACATGGACTTTGCTAGGATGGGAGAGGAAGTGATTTATTCAGAAACCACATACCTAGTAGTGATTCAGAAAAGGGACACGTTACAGGCAAGCAATATTTGCAAGCAAGCTGCTTGGAAAATATAGTTGCTTTATTGTATTATGATGTTCAGTCAAATAATTTAAACTCATTTAAACTCATTCCTTCCCACCAACAAATGAATTGACATTTTGATTGAACTGAATGAACTGGATAGTTTTGATTCCTTGTTGATTATTAGTCCCCTTCCTTTTCCCTTTCCCAGTCCATAATTAAACATAGCTAAAATTTTTATAGCAGGAAAAAAAAAAAAAACCCTCAAGAACTTAAGGTTTTATTTAATATTTTGATTTTTCATTACTAGTTTGTTTTAAATTCCCAGTGGGTTTGAGTGTTTGAAAAGAAATCTATTTTTATTAAAAAGAAGGAAAAAAAAAGCCTTTTAAAATATTCTTGTAAAATGTGCATGTATGTATGTGTGGTAATAATTTTTGCAAATCTCCAAATTTTTTTCAGATATATAATATTTTAATAACACATAATTCATTATGTGTCAGAAACAAATGTAAAAGAGCTTAATTAATAAGTTTTTTGAACAAGAATAATGTAATTAATTTGTTTTAGGGTTTCAGAAAGATCTGGGATCTTTTAACATTAGATGTAATTCACCACTACAACAATATATAATGCAATAAAACCTTATCCAGAGGTACTGAGTTAACTAATTTAAGTGAAAATCCATTTATTTTAAAATAAAAATGTTTTTTTCTTTTTACAAAAGTAGTAATTTTTCACTATAGAAATCTTGGGTCATTTTCACTGACTATTTTGAAAGTATTTTGGAAAGAAGGCATGCTTTTCTGTAATTTTGTAGATTCAAAAGTGCCTATCCATTGTAATGGAGGCAGCATTTGCATATTCCCATCAATGTTCATTAAAACCTCACTTTACTATCATTCAACTAAGTATAGTATGTTACTAACCTAAGGTGGCTGGATTTAACAAGTAAAATGCAGGATATTCAGCTAAATTATTTTGTTTTTTGGTATTCTAATGCTTGTGCTCAGTCACTATGTTGTGTCTGATTCTCTGTGACCCCATGGACTGTAGACCACCAGGCTCCTTCATCCATGGGGTTTTCCAGGCATGTATACTGGTGTGGATTGCCATTTCATCTTCCAGGGAATATTCCTGAAGCAGGCGTTGAACCTCATCTCCTGTATCTTCTGCATTGGCAGATGGATTCTTTACCACTGAGCCACTCAAATATTGTCCTGTATCTTAACTTTCAATTTTATGGTCTGAACTTTAATGTTTTTCTCTGCTTTTCAGATAATTAAAATTTGCTTATTAAGAAATTAACAAAACGTAAAACAAATACAAACAACCATGTTCTATACCTTGGAACACATTTAGATTACTCTCCCATACTTACTAGTGTGCTGCTGCTGCTGCTAAGTCACTTCAGTCGTGTCCGACTCTGTGCAACCCCATAGACGGCGGCCCACCAGGCTCCCTCATCCCTGGAATTCTCCAGCCAAGAACACTGGAGTGGGTTGCCATTTCCTTCTTCAGTGCATGAAAGGGAAAAGTGAAAGTGAAGTCGCTCAGTCGTGTCCGACTCTTCGCGACCCCATGGTCTTCAGCCTACCAGGCTCCTCTGTCCATGGGATTTTCCAGGCAAGAGTACTAGAGTGGGGTGCCATTGGCTTCTCCAACTTACTAGTGTACCCAGATCCAATAGAGAGGTAGATCCTCTCCCAATCAGAAACCAGTGGGTTTTGTAGTCAGACAGACCTGTCTGCCACCAATTCTCAACTTTCAATTCTTTGTGTGTAACATTCGGTAATATATACATAAAATGATTGTTGTGAAGGTTAAATGAAATAAAATGTGTAGAGTGCCACACATGTATTTATTTGGCTCTTTCTTCAGACAATTAAAATATTTAATTATATTTACCAAACTCTTCTGGGGCAAAATCTTGGAACTAGTACATTTCAACGTTTACTTTTATTATGAAATCATTCAAATATATCCAAAGGTAGACATAATAGTACCAAAATCCCATGTTCTTAATACTCAGCTTCAATAATTATGAACATGTTGCCATTTTCATCATCTCTTATTTTTGTTCCTGGAGACTTCTAAAGTGTATCCCAGACATGATATACTTTTACACACATACTTCAATATATATTAGAAATATATTTTACAATAAAACCACTCTCTTTTTCAAAAATTAGCTGAAAATTGAAATTACCTCCCCCATTACTTGACCCTACCTGTTAATTGGTGTACCTTGTAAATTAAATGTCAAAAAAAAAATTGGTATTGAGATACCTAGATTATAGCGCTCCAGAACTGACTTCAGATAAGATAAACACAGAGAAAAGTCTTCACCAAAAACAAAAAAGGAGACTTCACTGCTAAACAATTAAAAGCAGCTTTACATAAACAAACAAAAAAAATTAGGAAATGAGAAATTTTATTTGCCATTACAATTTCATTTTTGCACCAATGGGATGAGACTAGGTACTTGAAACTAACTGAAGCCTGCTATTGGATATACTTTATGTTTGAAAGCCTGCAGTTACTAAGGTGACTTGAAATCCAGATAGCAATAAATGAACCAAGCTCCACTATAAATAATTATATGGGATTATTCTTCTAACAAATTAATTATTTGAACTTCTGTATCTGTGTAAAAATTTAAGTTAAATGCACCATCACTGACACATAATATTTAAAGCAAGCATGTTCATAACAGTAAAGTAAAAGTGAAAAGTAGAATATGCACACATATAAGATTTCTATTTCTATGTGCATTGACAACTGGGCAAATTTTAGCCAATATCAACTCCCTGAAAATTTATAAATTCCAGTAGGGATAGAATGGGAAATAGAAGAGATGGAGATTCGAAAGACATGGAGTATATTCTCAAGTTCTACCTCTAACCAGCTAGATGGCATGAATAAGGATGATGTGAGATGAATGCCCTCCATTGTAAAGATGTTGTATAAAACACACTGAGTTTTAGTGCTATATACTTTTTTTTTTCATATGAAAAAGAATCTCATGGTTTTAATGAAACAGCAAATCTGCTAGGTGAATTGGAGGTTTCTGTGGTAACTGTTTCCCACCTAGCAGTGGAATACGTAGATGGAAATATGCGTGCAAGTTGAAGGTATTAATGCCTGAGGGCAGCAGAAAAACCCACTGTCTATTTTAGCATCTATTTTCAGGATTTTTGCAGGTTTACTCAAACGAGTTTGCAGTCAAAAACTTCCTCTTTCCTCCCTTCTTTCATCTAACCCTGTGTGGGTTCCTGCACCCTTCTGACCTCCAGAGGTAAGGTGATAATGGAGAAGGGCAGAGGGAGAAAAGGATTGGTGAATTTTCTGAATCGGCCTAATTGAAAAACAAAGCTAGCTACATTTTATCCTTCCTGGTAAACATTTGTTGAACAGAGTAGAGATAGATATTTCTTTTCCTTTTAAAATCAATGACTGCTTTGTGGTTTAACGAATAATTTATTAGTCTTTGAATTCAATAGGTTTTCATCACTAACATGAGCCAAACCATTCCAGTCTGTTCAAATACTTTTGATTTTGACATCTGAGCAGAACTTTTCTGGGATATATGTTCTGTACATGCAGGTATTATTGAACTGGAAACTGGTCCAAATGGCAATGGATGTCTTCTCTACAACTAGCTTCCAGTTTCAAATTCAATATCTCACTAATTACAATTAGTGTTTTATTTATATTTAAACATGCAAGTTTCTTAAATTTACACTCTTAATTTTATGAATGGAGCCTTTATTGAACCTTTTTTCTTACTTGCCTCTCCACTCTACTTTAAAATTCTCTTCTGAAGCTTTCTCCCCTTCTCTACCACAGTGCTTGGGCTTTGCAAAGTAATTCATGAGTGCAGTTAAAGAGAAGTATTTAACAGCTAATCTGCATTTTTGTTTCGGCACAATATCATCGGACAGTAATAGTTTTCATAAGGTGTACTTTATGCTGGGTGGAGCAAAGAGTAATAAATTCGTTTTGAACTTTTATGATCTTGTATAACAGTCTACAAAAGACCCTTATTCAAATTAATTGTAAAAGTGAAAATGGATTAATAACTGTTGTACTATATAACCTTTTACATAACTATAGCCTGAAGAAGTGCATACTTTAAGAGCTACTACCTTATTTCATTCTTGTAATTCTTAACAGAAGACCCTTTCTATTATAGAAAAAAAATAAAAAATACATAAATAAGCATCTGATTTTTTATAGATTTATTTATGGAATTTATTTTAATAAAATCTCTCTATTTTTCCTTGACATGATTGGGAGATGCAGCGGAAAACAGGCTCAAACAAGAAAACTATCAAAAGAAATTTGATATTAAAGGGCATACTAAGTAGTAGAGATGCTGCTTTTCAGGAGACATTATATTAGATTATATTGTATTTTTGTAGATTTATTATCAATGGGGTGTCATTTGTCTGAAAATTAAAAAATAGATGTAATAATTTTCATAGGCCACAAGACTGTAAGTAGGTAAGCCCAGAACCAATATAGTTATTTTCCAGAGAAAGAGTGATATTTAGTGACTCCCCCATGATAATTACCCAGCCCTGTTCTATATTTTAGTAGCTGAATAAAAAGGAAAACCCAGATCTTCAGACTTCCGTGTTAAAACTACCTCTCTGTCACTAAGAATGTTTGCACAATAAAGTCAGATACATCTCTTTTAATGCCAGAAACCACTAGATTATGATTCAGTGCAGCAAAAGTAAGGAGCTCTTCATTTCAAACTGTTCAAAAATTTCAAAGGTGTGAGAATTGGAGAGCCCCCTCAAGGTGCTTAGACCTAAAGTAATTCAGTGACAGTCTAAGATGAACTTCAGAAGCAACATCACGGTAAGGATAAAGAAATTAGGAAACAAACTCCACACCCCAACCAGCTGTGAGATAGGCAATTCCCTTCCTTTTGCTGGTTTTAGATTTCTTATCTTTAATAGGGGAAAGTTAGACTAGAATTAGTAATTTTTTGTGGAACGGATAGCAGTTTAGTGTCAAAAAAAGTTTTAAAGTGTATATAAAACTCAGGACCCCCTCATCAGAAAATGGGAAACAGTCATAGAGCCACCCTCACTCACACCCATATTTATACATCATTTTATCAACAGTTTGAAGAGATTTGTTTACACCTAAAGCTCTTATATAGACTCCAGTTTAAGAATGGTGCTGTGAATATTCGTTCAGTTCTAACAATTTGATTTTATGTTTTTCTAATGCAGTTAAGTACAATTTATTTATGTACACTGCATACCAGTGAAGATGACTACCCAGTCAAAATATTTAAAACCTAGGGCAGGCAAGGGTTTTTTCCCAGGATTATTATCCCTTTTGATGGCCTCATATTCTTATATCCAGACGAAGAATCCATAATGACAAAACCCTGAAAAGAAATCTATTAGTTTTAGAAAATGGCAATATCAAAGTGGAAACAATTGTTTAAATTTACTCACTCAATTCTTAAATAATTATATATAAATTTAATGAAGCTAAAATCACAAGTATTTTTCTTAATAAAACTCAAAATTATAAAATTAACAAAATTCTTTAGACTTTCATCAAAATTATATTTAATATAAATTAGGTATATTTTAGTTTTGTTGTTGTTGTTGATATTATCTGGGAGAGGGCTTTCACATTTGAGAGTATATAAGGCCTAAGAAGGTTTTAAAACTGTTCTTATCTGACTCCTACTCTCCGGTTTTCTGCAAGGAAATAGTGTTTTGTATCAGGGCCGTAAGATTCACATACACTACGACCCTATCTTGAAAACAATTTTTGTTAATAAGAAAGGAGAAAGCAGTTTCAGGCATAAGGAAACAATAAATCTTAGGCTCTTGATCCTGAAATTGTGGGTATGGGAGTGGGTATTGGAATGCCACCTAAAGTGCAAGCAGAGAGGAGAGAAAACAGGAAATTGTACTGTTGTTAGAATTTCAATGTTGGCTCAAGTAGCTTCTGCTTTCTGTAAGGTCTTTGGTGGTATGTAGTTGTTTTGTTTGTTTTAAACTCTTTACTATACAATCATTTCAATATAAAAAGCTGAGAGAATCATATAATGAACTTCACTTCTAAAATTTATTCATATTTTGTATATTTGTTTCATCTATTTTTGTGAATTATTTTAGTTTTAGACATAATGATGGTTTACCCATAACTTTATCCATATGTATCTCTGAAAAATGAGGGCATTTTTCTAAATCAGCAAACTATCATTATTACACTTATTAATGGAATATATGATATCTAGATATAATTTCATTTCTAAGTCATATTTGAAATCTTCTATTGTCCAGAAAATGTCTTTTAAAGCTTACTCAAATCAAAATATAATCAAACATCACACATAATTTTTTCTAATCTAACAGACTCCCATTTTCTTTTCTTTACAAGCTTGAACTGTTAAAAGAGGTAGAGACTTTGATTATACAGAATGTTTGATCTTAATTTAGGTATTTCCTTTCTGGTGGTATTTAATCCATTCCTCATATCCCTGTATTTCCTGTAAACTGAAAGTTAGGCTTAAAGGCTGGGTGAGATTTTTGGCAACTCTGTTGCATAGATGCCTCAGCATATCTCTTATTGCATTTTATCAAAAGGCATATACTGTCTGGTTGATAGGCTATTAGTAATGGTGAATGTTTGTTGGTTAGAGTGATAACAACTTGGTCCCTCCATTGTAAAATTTTATTTTCTCTCTTACGACTAGCAAGTAGAATACTTTTGATTATGCAAGCTTTAAAGGTTGAAAGCCAGAGTAAATATAAGTGTAATAGAAGTACCCCAGAATGTGATTTAAGAATTAACCCTTTTAATTCTTTTCAAATAATCTTTTTCATTTTTGGTGCTTAAGGCTGTCCTTTCTCCTTTCCTATTATCACCAGCTTTCTCTATAAAATATTGGGAAGCTGCTGGTGATATATTATTTTAGAAATGAACTTATGAGAAAATTCAAATATTTGCTCTTAATTACAATAAAAAATGACAGGAAATTACTTTAAAATTCACTTTGTCAGGCAGTTGTTCTAATAGAAAACAGTGTGTTTCATTACCATAATGTAAGACAGGAAAATATTTTAGAAAATTTCTTAAGTTTTTGCTGTTTATCACTTTCATTTTGCAATATACTGTACTATTAAATCCTATGAATGCTTATACATTTTATCAAGCTCAGTTGTAACAAAGCACTTTTATAACTATAATAATATCCTTCTTCTCATATTTATACAATGCTTGTGCTGATTTCACTGACCTAGGTATTGCTAATACTGCAGAACTATTAATATGTAGTTTAGGTCTGTTTTCAGTAAATTGAGTTGCCTTACCAATTGATTAATCACAACTTGTTGTTATTTTTAATGGAAAATAATTTAAGTTTTACAACTAACATCTGTGGAAAATCTCAAAAATTGCTTCTGAGGAATTCTTTTTGATGACTAACTTTTTTTTTGGTAAACACACCTGCTTGACTGACAAAAGAATCTGAGATTGCTTTAAGGAGTGAGGTCAAGTGAAGGTTAATCAAAGGAAATGACAGTGAAAATACATTCATAGCTTTTGGTAAATTTTTAGTCATTACAAACATGTTCAAGTGCATGACTCTGGGCATGCATGCTCACACAAACAGCATTGAAACATACATTCCGCAGATAGTTTTATAAAATTAGATGACTCTTTTATTCTTATGATTTGGCTTTATGCTTATATTTCTGCTTCAAATAAGAATTTTTAAATTTAAAAATTGGATAGACTAAATTAGCTAGAAGGTATAGAAGAATTCAAATTACTCTTTTTTTGGCTTGGAATGGAAATGAATTTTGGGAGAACATTGAAACAGAAGATTTTATATATTTAGAATTTATAGAAGATATTAAAGGGAAAATATACAGAACTTTTAAAATAACATATTTTGATCCAGAAAAAATATAGGAATAGGTAATGAATGTTTTCTACACACCCTTAGCTGGAAAGTGAATATTTGAGCAATTTTTTTTTTTAATTTTTTAACTTGTTATACATACAAGTGGTTTATTTCCAAAAAAGGAAAAATTTTTATTAAGAAATCCAAGTAGATTGTTAGATACATTCTCAATTAATATTTAGTGATTATGAATGTCTGATTAAATATTAATTCAATCCTATTTTATTGTTTTTGACTCTACTTTATCTAGACAAAATATAAAGTAAAAATGAAATGTATAAATAAACCAAGAAAAGGGATGTTTTAATATTGAAGATATTCTTTCTTTGAAAGACATCTGTTAGCTGCAACAATCACTTGGTACTACTTTGATTTAACAGGATGTATTCAACTTTTAGTAACTATATCACTGCCTGAGACAACTGCCTGAAAGTAAGGAGGTTTCTTCTTTTTTTTTTTTTCTTTTCATTTGAACTTATACAATTAATGTTACAAGGCATACCTCAGAGATACTGTGGATGGGTTCCAGACCACCCCAATAGAGGGAATATTGCAATAAAGTGAGTCACACATTATTTTCCCCATGCATATAAAGATTATCTTTGCACTATAGTGTAGTCTAGTAAGTTTGCAATAACTAATAAATGTTATTTCCTTAATTAAAAAATACTTTACTGCTAAAAGATGTTAATCACCAACTGAGTTTTTAGTTAGTCATAGTGTTTGTGCAGATTACCATAGCAAACATAACAGTAATGAAAAAACTTGAAATATTGTGAGAATTACTAAAATGCAACACAGATGTGAAGTGAGCAAATGTTGTTGGACAAATGCACCAATAGACTTACTTGACACAGGGTTGCCACAAACCCTTAATTTATTTAAAATAAAACATAGTATCTATCAAGTATAATAAAGCAAAGTATAATAAAATAAGTTTTATCTGTATTTAAAAATTTTGTGGTTGTGCAACAAAGACTTTTTCTGTTCCAATTTTCCCCAGAAAAGAAAGAAGAGACTAAATTTCCACTTCATTGATAATTACTGACAGGAAAAAAACAAAACAAAACAAAACAAAAAAAAAACACCTCTTTCCCACTCTCTAAAAGTGTTAGATCACCAACAGTTATTAGATTTCTTATAAGATCTTCTAAAGATGTTTTTTTCTTGTATTAACATGGATAACTGTAGTGCAACCTATCTGAAGACACATTGGCAGACCTTTGCAAAGTTAACCTGAATGGATTACAAGGAACAGAAAGCCTTTAGTGTGAAACAAAACTGATGAATTTTATATCTTGGTGGACCTGCAAAAGTATGAAAATGAAAAAAAAGAAAAGGGGTATTTCTACTGTAATCTTGGTGGGTCTATTCTTCTGAAAGAGTCTGTCTCTCTCTTCAATTTTTCCCCTTGTGGCAGAAAATAAAGCTAGTGAGATGTACAACATAGTAGTAATTAGTGTACTTTAATATCTATACAATCTGTATTTTCCCCAGGTAAAATCCTTTGGTATGTCACCTGGAGGATGCTACTAAAAGTAGGGTGTTATGAAAAAATGGGGATTTAAAAAAATAGGACATCAGAAGAATTAAGCATTAATTAACTTAATTAAACTTAATTTAGTAATAAAAAATTCAAAAAACCATCCGGGAAAAATGTCCAGCTGTTAGTCCAGCTTCTAACATTGTTATTTAACTCATTTTTCTTCTATTTTGCAGTGAGAAAATAAATACTCTTTTACACTTAAACAAAGAGAAAAGACATTATTTAGAATATTTAGAACTACAGGCATTACAGAAGAGAAGGTTGATCATAAAAAGAGGTTAAGAAAATAATTTTAGAGTACTTTATGCTTATTTATCATAAGTGCTTATAATTTAGTCTTGTTCAATAAATTATGGATGACTCAAAGTGAAACTAAAAATCAGAGAGTCAGGCCTTATTTGATGGCCAATAATTTAATGTAGTGTGAGAAGTGCTTTCATTATTTATGGATCTTTAATTGTCTAACTCCTAAATGCAAATGAGTAGTGTACCTAAAGAAAATGAACATGTCTCATAATCTCTGAGTTTATTTCTTTATCTAAGAAATAGAGCAAACACTATTTACTTCATAAGGCCATTGTGTTAGAATGGAAAGAAAGAATTTTAAGCCTTATCTGATTGGAAGCCTTTGTACATGTGCACATGAAAGTGATAAGTCAAAGTAATTGTTTAGAGAACCTAGTTAGAAATCTTTTTTCACTTTTAGATAATTTTAAAGGAAATGCTAGTTGTAACTTGAGCCAGCTTTATCTATATTTCTCATTTTATGCATTTTCTATCACAGATACATTTTGATTCCTTTATAAAATCTTTCAAAGCTGAAAATACATTTTTTATTTGTTTTTTTTTTAATTTTAACTTTTTGATTTATGAAAATATGATAATATATTTTCAGAAGACTTGGTAAATATGGAACAAGGTTACATATAGTTCTACTATAAATTACAATTTTTTGAGTAGATAAATTAAGATTTTTAATTGGAGAAGTTTCAATATCAACCTCTCAAAAATTAATAGGATGAATATACAGAGAAGTAGAAGGATATAGTAGACCTGAAAGGCACTGTGAACTAATTCAACATAATTAAGATTTGTAGAACTTTCACACAACAATACGACACAAATTCTATTCAAGTTCCCATAGACTACAAACTAGGAGACACTGCAACATATCCAGGGACATAAAACAAGGTGTAAAAATTTCATGGTCTAAAGATATTGAAATCATAGTCTGTTCTATTATCACTGTGGAATTATGTTAGAAATAAATATTAAAATATGCTTAAAAATAACCCACATATTTTCAAGTGCAGTGTGACATTTACCAAGAGACATTTTCCAACTTAGCCATCGAAAGCCTCAATAATGTTAGGCTGAAAAAAACAAAGAGGGTGACTGCAAAGAAGAAAGAATTTAAAAAATTAGTATCAAAATGAGAAATTAATATTAAAGATATTTTAAACAAAATCCTATGTATTTGGAAACTAAATGTCCACTTTCAAATGATAAGTGTATCTAAGAAGCCATAACAGGAACATTAGAAAATATTTTTAATAGAATAAAATTCACCTGGAGAAGGAAATGGCAACCCACTCCAGTACTCTTGCCTTGAAAATCCCATGGGTAGAGGAGCTTGGTGCAGGCTACTATCCATGGGGTCGCAAAGAGTTGGGCACGGCTGAGCGACTTCACTTTCACTTTAAAAGCATAAATGTAATTGGTTTTCCTACCTTTTCATGCCAATTTATTCCATTAAAAATAGAATAAAAAAAAAAACCAAAAGAGAATTTACCAGAATGTGTTGCATGCAGCTGAAGCTTCTTAATGCAATTAAGTACAATGTGGAAACTTGAATAAAGTATGAAAACAAATAATGGATACTAGCATAAAATTTTGTGAACTTTGAACAAAATCTGTTCTTTAGTTAATGATATGTGTGCATACATGCAAGCTAAGTCTCTTCAGTCCTGTCTGACTCTTCACAACCCTATTGACCTTAGCCAGCCAGCCTTCTCTGTCCATGGGATTCTCCAGGCAAGAATACTAAAGTGAGTTGCCATGCCTTCCTCCAGGAGATCTTCCAGACCCAGGGGACCTAACTCGCATCTCCTGCATCTCCTGCACTGGCAGGTGGGTTCTTTACCACCTGGGAAGTGCAGTAATACTGCATCACTTGTTAATTTCCTGTTTGTTTACTTTTTTAACAACATAGTATTTATTTATATTAGAAGAATTGGATCAGACATTTCAAGCCTCATTCAAAAATTTTTTTAATCACTAAGATAATACATTTTCTAGATTTTAGCAGTAATACTATATGCCAAAATACATGGTATTATATCAAAGTTTTGTGTGAATATAAATTAGAAATCTAGCATTTTGTTCATACTAAGTCAAATAAATGGAATAAAAATGTCATAAACATTTTTAGCTAGGTAAAAGTTCATAAATTTTCCAAAATATATGCATTATATATATAATATTATACACACACACACACACACACACACACATACAACACAAAAGCTTTTCTACTAAGCTTGAGAAAGGCTTGAGAAAAAAGACAACAAAAAAAGAGATGGAGATCATATTCAGTGCTCCTGTTTCATTTAGTTTATGTTTTCCAATTAAACATTTTAATTAAAACTGTGAAGTTCCCTCTTTTTTTCTGGTAGGGCTTACTAGAGTTCATCAAAGCCTGAAAAAGATGTGTGTATATATATATGCATTTTTTTTTCCTTCTCTGTAAAGTGAAAGTAATAACTTCTATCTCATAAAACTGTTGTGAGGATCAAGTACCATAATATATGAGTATGCTTTACAGATGAAATGATGTTATCTTAATGTTCATGGGTTTCACTTCCTATTTATGCTGGCGTTTGTACCCAGGGAGTTAATCAGCAGAGCTTGCTCTTCAAAAGAAGTTTCTTGATCATGCCTGAGTTTGACCAAACCAGTCACACTCACTTGATTTTCCTTGTAATAAAATTAGATATTTGCCTTTGGTTCACTAAGATGATAGTTTCAATTCATGTTATTCAAGACAAGTGATGCTAATTGGCCCTTGTGGAAATAAAGGTTGTCTTACTAATAGTCTTACTAATAGTCGTATAGTCTTACTAATGTCATGATTTAGTCACAGAGTGAACTGGCCACAGACTAATGACAGAACGACTGACTTCTTATTATGATATTCCCACACTCTCTGCCTTTTCACTTTACATTTTACTATATTGACAAACAAAAATATATTTATGCTTGTAAATATTCTTCAGATTTTAAGAAGACTGAAAGTGAACTTTATTGTACAGAAAGTGGTTTTCAAACTTGCTTGAAAAATAATAAAACTGTTTAGTTTTAGAGACTTGACAATATTTTAATATATGCACCTCCCAAGTCTTACCCAGCTGGAAGGAGGAACCCCTGGTGAATTTTCATATCTTCTGGAGAGCTAATGACAGTATTTGTTGGTGTGGAGATTCTTTTGGGAACTCTCCAAGACAAAACTCTTCTTGAGCTGGTGAAATTTGAGGAACAACTTCAAACAGCAAGACTGTTGTCAAAAGAAACAGATGGAGAAGTAACTTAGGTCATTTCTTACAGTATCAAAAATTAATCTTCAGTAAAATGTCTACCTAACTATGGGCTAACTTCTTTCAAGAACTTCTGAACTGGAAAATGAGCTCACCACCTTCCTGCTTCAAATTTCTCTTTGTAGATTTGATCAAGTGAAAGGATGGGTATTATCTGCAATGTAGATCTGGAAAAAGAACATTAACAATAATGGCATTTCTTCATTTAGAAATATAAGTGTATAGATAGAAGATGCCTTCATTTACAACCCATCTGTCCTCAGTGGGGTCATCAGAAGGTCACCTTAGTCCATTTGGCAAAAACTAAAGCTTTTGCTCCAACCTCTAGAACTTCTTTTATTTTCTTGGAGATTGGTTTCCCCATGGCAACAATCCAAAGTGCTAATTCCATGAGTTGAAGGCTTTTAAAATGGAAAATAAAGATCCCTCTTCACTTCCAATGATGGATTAATTTGTACTAGAGGTAGGTAGGTGAGGGACCAGAAAAGCTGGTAATTTTTCCCAAAGAAGAAAGGAACAATGGGACACCTAGGTTGTATACTGATTGTAATTAATATATGTTTTAAGAAGCTTGAGAGAAAGAGTAAGAGAGAACAAATATGTGCATATGTAATAGAGGAGATCTTCAAGTTTATAATTTACTTTACTAATATTAAATAATATAATTTTTATGTTTATCATCATGCTGTTCTTTGACTCATATTACAGACACTGGAAACATTTATGTTTTTCATTTTTGCTTTCTGAACTTCTGCAGAGATATGTTATGTCTCAGAAAAAGTTTATCCCTACACACTAATGGTACATATCTCAGTGATGCAAAACAACTAAGGCATGTATGTGACTGGGAGTTTTCATGGTTAAAAACTCCTCCTTGACATGTAGGTTGAAATGAATGGGTTCGGCACTAATGAAGGATGTAGTCTAGTCAAATGCTTTATCAAAAGGCAATTTTGCATGACTGCGATGGTATGGAAGAAGAGTGACTGATTTTTATTTTTTTTTAGTTTTTGTTGGCTATCAGTGATGCATAGGTAAATGATGTCCCAAGACTGAATAGGGTGCTTTAAGAGACAAAAGGGACTTTAAAGACCATATAGTCCAAACCACTTATTTTAGAGATATAAAACTGAGATCCAGTAAAAGTAGATACCTCCTTATAGACATAGAGGTAACTGGTTTATAATTTTCCCAGACCTGTGTTCCTTTCACTATATTCTGCAGATGTATATACATCAACTCCATGTGTTATCTTTAGTCACTTACCATCCTTATCCTTTATTTGTCAGTTTGGTTCTTTGTTGTGTAGATAAATACTATGGAATTTTCCAAAAAATTGTAGTTCAAAATAATATTTATTTGTTTCATGTAAAGACATTCTCTGTTCTGTAGAGTCAGAGAATTGTAGAACTGGAAACAACATGGCCCTACCAGTATAGAAATCTGTTTTTCAGCATCCTTAATGAGAAATTACTGGGCTTATGCCTGGATATCTTCAAAATAAGGAACTCATTTATTTTTAAAAAGGCAGCCTAATTTGTTATCTGATAAAATTTTTAAAAATCTTTCTTAATATGAAACTAGTTGCCTCTTTTAATTCACATCTATATTTTCTTAATTTTTCTCCCATATGAGACCATACAGAACAGATTTAATTCTTTTTTAGTTTATTTATTTTAAATGGAGGCTAATTACTTGAAAATACTGTGATGGATTTTGTCATAAATCAACATGAATCAGCCATGGATGGACATATGTCCCACCATCCTGAACACCTGTTCCACCTCCCTCCCCACCCCAGCCCTTTGGGTTGTCCCAGAGCAAAAGCTTGGATGCCTTGCTTCATGCATCAAATTTGCACTGGAAATCTATTATACATATGGTAATATACAAATTTCAATGCTACTCTCTCATAGCATCCCACCCTCGCCTTCTCCCACAGAGTCCAAAAGACTGTTCTTTACATCTGTGTCTCTTCTGCTGTTCTTGCATATAGGGTTGTTGTTACCATCTATCTGAATTCCATGTATATGCATTAATATACTGTATTGGTGTTTCTCTTTCTAGCTTACTTCACTCTGTATAATAGGCTACAGTTTAATCCACCTCATTAGAACTGACTCAAATGTGTTTTTTTTTTTTTTTTTTTAAGGCTGAGTTATATTCCATTGTGTATATGTACCACAGCTTTCTTATCCACTTGTCTGCCAATGGACATCTAGGTTGCTTCCATGTCCTAGCTATTGTAAACAGTGCTGCAGTGAAAATTGGGGTACTTGTGTCTCTTTCAATTCTGGTTTCCTCAGTGTGTATGCCCAGCAGTGGCATTGCTGGGTCATATGACAGTCCTTTTTCCAGTTTTTTAATGAGTCTCTACACTATTCTCCATAGTGACTGTACCAGTTTGAATTCCCACCAACAATGTAAGAGGATTCTCTTTTCTCCACATCCTCTCCAGCATTTATTGCTTGTAGATTTTTTGATGGTGGCCACACTGACCCGTGGGCTTCCCTCATAGCTCAGTCGGTAAAGAATCTGCCTGTAATGCAGGAGACCTGGATTTGATTCCTGGGTCAGGAAGATCCCCTGGAGAAGGAAATGGCAATCCACTTCAGTATCCTTGCCTGGAAAATCCCATGGACAGAGTAGCCTGGCAGGCTACAGTCCATGGGGTCGCAAAAGTCAGACATGACTTAGCAACTAAACCACCACTCTGACCGGCATGAGATGGTACCTCATTGTGGTTTTGATTTGCATTTCTTTGATAATGAGTGATGTTGAGCATCTTTTCATGTGTTTTTTTAGCCATCTGTATGTCTTCTTTGGAGAAATGTCTGTTTAGTTCTTTGGCCCATTTTTTCATTGGGTCATTGGGTGATGGTGGCCTCATAGAATGAGTTTAGGAGTTTCCATTCCTCTTCAATTCTGGAAGAGTTTTAGTATAATAAGTGTTAGCTCTTCTGTAAATTTTTGGTAGAATTCACCTGTTAAGCCATTTATTTTTTAAAAGGCAGTGTAATTTGTTATCTGATAACATTGTCAAAAATCTTTCTTAATATGAAACAAGTTGATTCTTCTAATTCATATCTATAGTTTCTTCATTTTTCTCCCATATGAGACCATACAGATCAAATTTAATTATTATTTTATATGGTGGCGTTTCAACACTTAAGAAAATACAGTCATGCTCTCTTGCCTTCCATATCTTTCAATTCTTTGTATGAGAGCATTAACAGATCCTTTAGCATCCATTCAATCGGCTCTTCCTACATAGTCTCCAACAAGTCAACATCCCTCAAAAAATGAACTAAAAAAAAAAAAAAAAAAACAGCGATTATGTTAGAAACTTTTTTTCTGAGCAGTGCAGAATGAGGAAAGATAACTTTCATCCATATATACTTATTTTCTTGCCTTGGTCCATCATTATTTTGAGTGATCACTGTGTATCAAAAACTCCTATGCCCTTTACATGGATTATTTAAAATTTAATCTTCAACAACTTTATGATATAGGTGCTAATATTATTCACATTTCATAGATTAAGACATGTAGAACCATATATATTGAATAAGATGTTCAAGTATTCATAGTTATTAGTTGGCAGATTTGAACTCAAGCTTGCTTGATTCAAAAATGGGTATATAAGCCTCTACTTTATACTGCCTCTCATACCAACTGAGTGATTTATTTTTCTTTAGTGTCAGCTCATTTTAATCTTGTACATAATCTTGAAGTCTTCTGTTTTGCACAAATAACAATTAAATTTAGTCTGTATTTGCAGAATTGACTTTTAATCCATCCTCAGCAGAGAACTTATGTCTTTTTTGTCCATTTTCCATCCTGTGAGTTTTGGTCTAAGCTTCTAGACTTTTGAACAAAGCTTTATCTTTTAGATTTTTGTCATTCATTAAGTTAAAAAAAAAAAAACATTAATATCTTTGCTTACTGCTGCTGCTACTGCTAAGTCACTTCAGCCGTGTCTGACTCTGTGCAACCCCATAGATGGCAGCCCACCAGGCTCCCCCATCCCTGGGATTCTCCAGGCAAGAACACTGGAGTGGGTTGCCATTTCCTTCTCCAATGCATGAAAGTGAAAAGTAAAAGTGAAGTCTCTCAGTCGTGTCCGACTCTTAGCGACCCCATGGACTGCAGTCTACCAGGCTCCTCTGCCCATGGGATTTTCCAGGCTAGAGTACTGGAGTGGGGTGTCATTGCCTTCTCCAATCTTTGCTTAAAGTATCTATAAATGTTGAACAGGACAAGGGATTTCTTCCAGGGTAGTATGGGTTCATTAACTCATATTCTTTGTTGTTCAACTAGGTGTAATTTCACCTAATAGTACTGTCTTATAACTTAAGTTTTCCATCTTGTTCACAAGAATATTGTGGAAAACTATCAATAATCTTGTTAAAATGGTGCTACATCGTAGCTACAACATCCTGCAACTGATGCAACAACCATTTTTAAATCATTTACCAGACAACAATGGTATACAATGATGACTACTGTCCTTAAAGCAGTTTAATTTTAAAAATATAATAAATTTGACTTTAATGCCCAGTTTTTGTTGTGCTCAGTTACTCAGTCATGTCCAACTTTTTGTGACCCCATGTGCTATGTAGCCTGCCAGCACCGTATTGCCTACAGTGCAGGAGACCTGGGGTTTGATCCCTGGGTCTGGAAGATCCCCTGGAAAAGGGAATGGCTACCCACTGCAGAATTCTTGCTTGGAGAATTCCATGGACAGAGGCTACAGTCCATTGGATTGCAAAGAGTTGGACATGACTGAATGACTAACACTTAAGGTAATATACTTGGATGAGTCAAGAGAAGCAAGAGTTGTTCGAATTTGTGAAGAGAAAAGTGATGATGATTAATCTATAGACCATTCAAAAAGGGATTTACTTAGTTTGGCAGGATTACCTGTTAATGAACCCATGTTAAATCTTAATGATCATTTCAACCTGAGTTAGAAAGCATAAAATCTCAGATGCACTTTTCTGTAAGAACCACTTGTTGAATATTTGATAATGTAATCTAGAGTAAATCAATTTGTCAGGCTTAGCACCTTGGAATTAAGGGGACTGGGATTCTGTGCTCAAATATATGTTATTTCCTTAAACTGGGGGAGAGTTGGCTACTTTAGGATTTCTCTTTTCCAGTAACCTCAGTGAGCATTTATTTCTCTTTATGAGTCATTTACATCATCATACTGCTGCTGCTAAGTCACTTCAGTCATGTCCAACTCTGTGCAACCGCATAGATGGCAGCCCACCAGGCTCCCTCATTCCTGGGATTCTCCAGGCAAAAACACTGCAGTGGGTTGCCATTTCTTAACATCATAAAGGATCATTTTAATGAAACTCTACATTTTCCAATCTGGCTTCCTCTCAGAACTCTACTGCCTCTTGCAGGGGTCTCTGTTCCTTTGTTGTTCTGATATTTTAAACACTTTAAAACAGACTGAATGGGAACATTTTTTAAAACACAGCTACACAGTGCTTTCCTGAAACATGTATATAATCTTTACAAGTTAAGTCTGGGTTTGCATGATACTAAAACATCTGTCAAATCAGTCCTTATTTTTTGTTGTTATATAGATATACTGACCATATGCTCTGGGATTTCCAGAATGGTTCTAGTATTAAATGTTGTGTCCCATTGTCCCTATAGTTACACTCATATCTGTGGAAGCATGTGTCATAGTTCAAGGGTGAGAAATTATGTTGCCAGACTTTGTAAAATATTTTGAGAACTGATTGAGCCAGATGATTTGGTGTACTATAGAAGATGAGATATCTTTATAGTCTGATATGTTGCTTTTCCTATCCATATTCCTCTCCTCGACATAATGCATTGTTCAGAGAACTCATGAACAAATCAAAAGCTAAAAAAGTAGTCTTGGCAAAATTAAAGATTATTTAGCTCATATACAACAGGATGTATACAATATAAAATTTCTTTTGAGAAAAGATAAGGAAAAAAGTATAGAAAATTTTTAAGCATTCCTTAAGGTTCCACAATGACAGTTCACTGCACTGGGAACACATAAAAATTACTCATTATTAACCATGTTCTCAGCATTAAAGGTGCAGTCTCTTATCATCCCTGAGCCTCAGTTCTTCCTCTATAAAATGAGTATGACAATAATACTACTTAGCCCATTGAGGCAATGTAAAAGCTAAATAAGGTAACTATAGGTTGCTTAGAATTGATCCTGCCATACAGAAAGTTCTCTATGAATCAGTTCAGTTCAGTTGCTCAGTCGTGTCCAACTCTTTGTGACCCCATGAATCGCAGGACGCCAGGCCTCCCTGTCCATCACCAACTCCTGGAGTTCACACAAACTCACGTCCATGGAGTCGGTGATGCCATCCAGCCATCTCATCCTCTGTTGTCCCCTTCTCCTCCTGCCCCCAATCCCTCCCTTCATCAGAGTCTTTTCCAATGAGTCAACTCTTCGCATGAGGTGGCCAAAGTATTGGAGTTTCAGTTTTAGCATCATTCCCTCCAAAGAACACCCAGGGCTGATCTCCTTTAGAATGGACTGGTTGGATCTCCTTGCAGTCCAAGGGACTCTCAAGAGTCTTCTCCAACACCACAGTTCATAAGCATCTATTCTTCGGCACTCAGCTTTCTTCACAGTCCAACTCTCACATCCATACATGACTACTGGAAAAACCATAGCCTTGACTAGATGGATCTTTGTTGGCAAAGTAATGTCTCTGCTTTTCAATATGCTATCTAGGTTGGTCATAACATTCCTTCCAAGGAGTAAGTGTCTTTTAATTTCATGGCTGTAGTCATCATCTGCAGTGATTTTGTAACCCAAGAAAATAGTCTGTCACTGTTTACATTGTTTCTCCATCTATTTGACAGCCCCCAAAAATAAAATCTGACACTCTTTCCACTGTTTCCCCATCTATTTCCCATGAAGTGATGGGACCAGATGCCATGATTTTCATTTTCTGAATGTTGAGTTTTAAGCCAACTTTTTCACTCTCCTCTTTCATTTTCATCAAGAGGCTGTTTAGTTCCTCTTCACTTTCTGCCATAAGGGTGGTGTCATCTGTATATCTGAGATTATTTATATTTCTCCCGGCAATATTGATTCCAGCTTGTGCTTTTTCCAGCCCAGCGTTTCTCATGATGTACTCTGCATATAAGTTAAATAAGCAGACTGACAGTATACAGCCTTGATGTAATCCTTTTCCTAAATGGAACCAGTCTGCTGTTCCATGTCCAGTTCTAACTGTTGCTTCCTGACCTGCATATAGGTTTCTTAAGAGGCAGGTCAGGTGGTCTGGTATTCCCATCTCTTTCTGAATTTTCCACAGTTTATTGTGATCCACACCGTCAAAGGCTTTGGTGTAGTCAATAAAGCAGAAATATATGTATATATATATATATATATATATATATATATATAGGAACTGTCTTGCTTTTTCAATGCTCCAGAGGATGGATATTAGCTGTTAATAGCATAATGCTAATAGCATAATGATAAAAATATCTTTAATTCAATAGAATGATACATTGAAATATAAAGGAGGGTATAGAGTTAAACTAATAAAGAATAGGTAAAGCTAGTAATAGGAAAGGTCCAAGATGATGTAGGTCTTGAAGAGTAAATTAAAAGGAAGGAATATATAAGTTGGATTTCCCTGGTGGCTTGGTGGTAAAGAAACTTCCTGCCAGTGCAGCAGACACTGGTTCAATCCCTGGGCCCAAAAAATCCCCTGGAGAAGGAAATGGTAACCCACTCCAGTAGTCTTGCCTGGGAAATTTCATGGATAAAGTAGCCTGGCAGGCTCTATATAGTCCATGGGGTCCCAAAAGTGTCAGATGTGACTTCGTGTCTAAACAACAATGACAAAGTGTAGATTGAGTGGATGAGTGGAAGGAAAGGAGAAGACAAAAAGACAAGAGATACAATCTTCTCTATGATGGGAAAATCAAAGTTAATTTGTTATAATAGACAAAGTATTCCATTTAGTAATATGATATTTAGACAATGAAGTGTTATGCTTTAGGCTTCTTCTTGTTGCTTTTCCAGGTAGTCTTTTTAAGTCATTAATAATGATAAGATTTAAAGATTGAAATATTGCAAAGAAATAGAGGAAAACAATAAAATGGGAAACAATAGAGATCTCTTCAAGAATATTAGAGATACTAAGGGAACATTTCATGCAAAGATGGGCACAATAAAAGGCAGAAAGGGTATGGACCCAACAGGAGCAGAAGATATTAAGAAGAGGTGGCAAGAATACACAGAAGAACTGTACAAAAAGATCTTAATGACCCAGATAACCACGATGGTGTGATCACTCTCCTGGAATGTGAAGTGGACCTTAGGAAACATTACTATGAACAAAGCTAGTGGATGTGATGAGGTTCCAGCTGAACTATTTAAAATCCTAAAAGATAATGCTGTTAAAGTGCTGCACTCAATATGCCAGCAAATTTGCAAAGCGCAACAGTGGCCACAGGACTGGGAAAGGTCACTTTTCATTACAATCCCAAAGAGTGGCAATGCCAAAGAATTCTCAAACTACCATACAATTGTGCTCATTTCACATGCTAGCATGGTAATGCTCAAAATCCTTCAAGCTAGGCTCCAGCAATATGTGAACCAAGAACTTCCAGATGTACAAGTTGGATTTAGCAAAGGCAGAGGAACCAGAGACCAAACGGCCAACATCCATTGGATCATAAAAAAGCAAGAGAATTCCAGAAAAACATCTACTTCTGCTTCACTGACTATGCTAAAACTTTTGACTGTATGGATAACAACAGACTGTGTAAAATTCTTCAAGAGACGGGAATGCTAGACTGCCTTATCTGCCTCTGTAGAAATCTGTATGCAGGTCAAGAAGCAACAGTTGGAACTGGACATGGAACAATGGACTGATTCAAAATTTGGAAAGGGGTATGTTAAGGTTGTATATTGTCACCCTGCTTATTTAACTTCTATGCAAAATATGTCATGTGAAATGCAGGACCGGATGAAGCACAGCTGGGCTCAGGATTGCCAGGAGAAATACCAACAACCTCACATATGCAGATGATACTACCCTAATGGCAGAACATGAAAAGAAACTAAAGATCCTCTTGTTGAAGGTGAAAGAGGAAAATAGTAACGATAACCCTGTATGCGAGACAGCAAAAGAGACACAGATGTATAGAACAGTCTTTTGGACTCTGTGGGAAAGGGCAAGGGTGGGATGATATGGGAGAATGGCATTGAAACATGTAAATTATCACATGTGAAATGAATCACTGGTCCAGTTTCGATGCATGATACAGGGTGCTCGGGGCTGGTGCACTGGGATGACACAGAGGGATGGGATGGGGAGGGAGGTGGGAGGGGGGTTCAGGATGGGGAATGCATGTACACCCATGGTGGATTCATGCCAATGTATGGCAAAACCAATACAATATTGTAAAGTAAAAAATAAATAAATAAAACTGAAAAAAATTTAAAAGCATTTTAAATGGCAAAGTGAACTTATAATGCTCTAGGGTTTGCCTTTATCTCTGAAATTCTCTTCATTAATCAATAATTTTGATAGTAACTGGCAATGAAAACTCTTCTTTATTTAAAATTGCATTATATATTTGAAAGGGCATGAAAGAAAGTATTAATCCATAAACCACTAATTACTATAGCAAATATATAAGAGTAAAAGGGGAGTTGATAAATACTATTTGAAAATCTAGACTCCTGTGAAACTTAAAAACCTAAAAAATTAATAAACAAAATAAATCTCATACTTTTGAAATTTCCCCAAGAACTACTGCTTGTGACTCACTTATGATCATTTTTAATTCCTTCTCCTAAAAATCAGAAATTGATTAGATTGTGTGTCTAAAATTATGCAAAAAATTTCTATAAGTAGTTGTAATTTATGGTTACTGAAGAGCAATCTCAAAATAAAACTATTAATAAAAGAAAAAGTTATGTTTAAAAAAAAAGTTGGCTTAAAATTTAACATTCAAAAAATGAAGATCATAGCATCTGATCCCATTATTTCATGTCAAATAGATGGATAAACAATGTAAACAGTGACAGACTATTTTCTTGGGTTCCAAAATCACTGCAGATGATGACTGCAGCCATGAAATTAAAAGATGTTTGCTCCTTTGAAGAAAAGGCAGGATAAACCTAGACAGCCTATTAAAAAGCAGAGATATCATTTGCTGAATAAAAATCCATCTTGTCAAAGCTATGATTTTTCCAGTAGTCATGTATGGATGTGAAAGTTGGATCATAAGGAAGACTGAGAACCAAAGAATAAAAGCTTTCCAACTGTGGTCCTGGAGAAGTCTCTTGAGAGACCCTTGAATAGCAAGGAGATCACAGGAGTCAATACTAAAAGAAATCAACGCTGAATATTAATTGGAAGAACTGATGCTGAAACTGAAGTTTCAGTACTCTGGCCACTTGATTCAAAAAGCTTACTCATTGGAAAAGACCCTGATGCTAGGAAAGATTGAGAGCAGGAGAAGAATGGGGCGACATAGGATGAAATGGTTGCATCACATCATTGACTCAATGGACATGAGGTTGAGCAAACTCTGAGAGTGAAGGACAGGAAAGCCTTGCATGCTGCAGTCCATGGGGTGGAAAATAGTCAGGCACAACTGAGCAACTGAACAACAACAAAGGTTGAAATGACCATCTGAATCCACACTTGCTATGGTCTCTCTTACATAGGAGATTCATATTCCCCTCCTCTAGTTTCTTTTATTTTTTTTTCTGTCTATCAAAATATTATTTAAGATTGTAGACATTGTCACCTTTGGGCTGTAGTACCAGTCTTTACATGTTTTATTGATGATTCATCTGTATAAATAATAATGATGCTAAAAATACTTTCTAACATTTATTATATGAAAATTTTGGGGTTGATTGCTTTAAACCAATTACCTAATTTAATCATTAAACTCCCTATGAACAGGTAATATTATCCTCATTTTACAACTAAGAAAAGAGAAGCACAAAGAAGATAAGCAAATAAGGCAAGACTACACTGCTCTATTAAATGTAAGAAATGGATTTTGAACTCAGGCAGTTTGGCACTAGACTCCATGATACTATCGTGTACTACTTACTATTAGAAAACTTTGTACCTGATGAGCTAGCTGATATACACAATAAATGCTGATAAAAACTTATTCAACTAATAAGAGCAAAATTATTGAATTAATGTGGATGTGGGCTAAACTTGTAGCACCATCTGACCAAGTTAGTAGAATAGTGAAGAAGAAAGCTAGGTAATTATCCCTTACATATGATCAATGCAAATGACCAGGCAAGACAAATTTCTCACTTTTGATTCAGTAATACCTTCTTTTCCTGAGTTATTCTTATAATTTCCTAAACCACACAATAAGAATTTACTAAAACAAAGTAAAAGGAAGAAGGGATAATTTCAGATTCATTTGATACCTAACTCAAGACCAAAATTCACATTTCAAATTATTCCATAGCCCTATGCAATCTGAATTTATTATTAAAGATGGCAATATAACTATTTTCAAGGTAGACAAGGTGAAAGGAAATCTTGTGACTTAACACTTAGCTTTCTGGACTAATTCATGAGATTGCTATTTGGAAGCATTCCTCTATATACTATGTAATTTAAGCTTTACCTCATAGTATGTGTGTATATTTCTGTTTGCTTGTGTAGTGAATTTTCTAATTTGACATTAGGCATTATTCCAGTTAGTTGATTAATTTCTATTTTTTTTTAAATTTTATAGTGAATAGAAACAATCCTAATTTCTGCAAAACACTGCCATTGCATAGATACAAAAACTATTTCTGTTAAAGAAGAAAAAAGGACTACCATATAGGAAATGGATTTCCAGAATGTTCTAGTTTCTGAGAAGATGGTATCACTGACAGTAATGTAATTAGAGTATCCATCATAAGGCAGACAAGTTTAGTCGTGGATTTTACTGAGTTACTGCCACCTGGATACTTTGAATTCAATATGAGACTGCTTCTGACAAGGGACTCATATGTAAAACTCTATCTATCTATCTGTCTGTCTGTCTATCTTATACTATCAACATCATCAGCCTCGTTATTTATTTATATAAAGAAATCTTTAAAACAAGTGAAGTGAGGAATCTAAAATTTGGGTACTGCATTATTGTTTGTTTGTTTTAGTTAAAAGGAAAAGACAGCTAGTCATTATAAATCAGATCAGTAAAAGATGCATAGTGGCATTTTGCTTCCCCTTTTCTCTGTTTCTTTTTTTTCCAGAGATAAATCACGCAATATTCATTGAGTTAATGCTCATTTGGAAGAAATGATCGATTTTCAGTTTCACTGCAGAGGAAAATTGAATATTCTCTCAGCTTGCTGATTATGATCTCATAAACAAACTAATAGCAACATATTCCATTTTACTGAATTTGTTTTTGCATTAATAAATATTCTTTGAATGTTTGATAATGTGCATAGTCCATCTATGTTTAAATAATGACCCTTTGAGAGATTTTCATGCTGTAATATTAGTATTTTTATTTTTTCTGTACTTTCTACTCTATATCTGCACACTCTAAAGTGTATGTAAATTCAGTGGCTTCATATTTGAAACTTGATTTTTCTCTACATAGCTGCATTAGCATTTAACTGTGAGTTTGTAAGATAATAGTATTAAAAGAAAACTTCCATTCTGTTATGGATGCATTGCAACCCAATACTGGTAGCATTTACCACTAGTCTTTGTACAATATCATTTTTATTAGCCAATTTTAATTTTATTACATAAAGAATTCAATCTCTACCCTTAAAAAATTTGAAACATTAAAATATTAGAATCAATTGATGATCTTTTAATGTGGTAATATTTTAATTTTTTAATCAAAGTATTTATGTTATTGTTAGTTATAAAAATCAGAAGCAAAAATCATGAAATACATTGCTTTTTGTTATCAAGAGATTGATTTTTTTCTTGATGGAATCAGTGAATCAGTGTATATTCTTTTGTGGATATGTTATCTGGGGAGAAGTCAGTTCAGTTCAGTTCAGTCGCTCAGTCGTGTCCAACTCTTTGCTACCCCATGGATTGCAGCACATCAGGTTTCCCTGTCCATCACCAACTCCCAGAGCTTGCTCAAACTCATGTCCATCTAGTTGGTGATGCCATCCAACCATCTCATCCTCTGTATTCCCCTTCTCCTCCTGCCTTTAATCTTACCCAGCAACAGGGTCTTTTCAAATGAGTCTGTTCTTCACATCAGGTGGCTAAAGTATTGGAGTTTCAGCTTTAGCATCAGTCCTTCCAATGAATATTCAGGACTGATTTCCTTTAGGATTGACTGCTCTGATCTCCTTGCAGTCCAAGGGACTCCCAAGAGTCTTCTCCAACACCACGGTGCAAAAGCATCAATTCTTCAGTGCTCAGCTTTCTTTATAGACCAACTCTCACATCCATATATGACTACTGGAAAAAACATAGTTTTGACTAGAAGGACCTTTGTTGGCAAAGTAACGCCTCTGCTTTTCAATATGCTGTCTAGGTTGGTTATAGCTTTTCTTCCAAGGAGCAAGTGTCTTTTAGTTTCATGGCTGCAGTCACCATCTGCACCAATTTTCGAGCCCCCCAAAATAAAGTTTCTCACTGTTTTCACTGTTTCCCCATCTATTTGCCATGAAGTGATGAGAACAGATGCCATGATCTTAGTTTTCTGAATGTTGAGTTTTAAGTCTACTTTTTCATTCTCCTCTTTCACTTTCATCAAGCAGCTCTTTAGCTCTTCTCGCTTTCTGCCATAAGAGTGGTGTCATCTGCATATCTGAGCTTATTGATATTGCTGCCTGCAATCTTGGTTCCAGCTTGGGCTTCATCCAACTGAGCATTTCACATGATGTACTCTGCATATAGCTTAAACAAGCTGGGTGACAACATACAGCCTTGACGTACTCCTTTCCTGACTTGGAACTAGTCTGTGGTTCCATGACCAGTTCTAACTATTGCTTCTTGACCTACAGATTTCTCAGGAGGCAGGTAACGTGGTCTGCTATTCCAATCTCTTTAAGAATAGGAGAAGTAGTAGCATCTATAAATAATTTATGGAAGCGGGATGTCAATTTTCTAAATCCGTAAATCTTTTTACAAAATGTATGTGTCAATTCTAGAGAACTTATTTAATCAAAATAAGTACACATCCTCTTGCTACAAGTAATTTGGCAGTTAAAATAATTTGTCACAAAAATGTTTGTTCCAGTCTTGATGGCCATATCTTGGCCCTTAAAAACAATACATAATGCTAAAGAATCTAAGAATTTCAGAATTTATAAAGAATATACTTTTTGTTATCTAATAAAAAATATATCTTTAAGGACAGGGTATACTAATCTGCAAATAGCCAAAACCATAGTTGGTCGCCTAGAAATTGTAACGTCCAGTAGTTGTTCTCCTTATTTGCCAGTATACGTTTATTTGTTCTTATTTTGAGTAAAACACTAGTTTGTGATTTTTGTTTCATAAAAGAGGTTTATATCCTTTTTTCTTTTTCTGAAAAGAGACAACTGGTGTTTCAACTTTAATAGATAAAGAAATCCCTATGTACTAAAAATAATATTTTTACTTCTCTATTTATTTCAGATAATCTGAATTTACGTGATGTAAAAGAAAATTTTGGTATGCTAAGCATTTTCCAATACTTTTTAAATGATCTTTTATTTGATCATAATTTTTCTGCACAAGTTAAAAATATAAAATAAAATTTGATAATTCAGAATTTTAAAACAGCATATGATGTTTACTTTTGATTTTTTAATAATATAGTCACTTGATTCTATATAATTAAATTTATCTTTCTTTTCAAATATGTGAACTATACAGATGGGCTTTTTTGTTATTATTACATCAAACATCTATTACCTTATTTACAAAAAGATACCTCAGATTATGTGTTGTTTTGGCTGACGGTGACTAGAAAGAGGAGGGTTTATGAGGTAGGGAAAATCTGTGCCCCCTCATAATTAAACAACCATGAAGACACATGCATCAGTCAGCAAAAGCAGGCATTATGGAGTGAAAATTAAAGAGTCAAACACTGGAGTCTACTCTATATGCCTGCTGTTAGACACTGAAGCATGGAGAACAGGATACACCTCTATGGATGGATAGCTTTCCTTATTAAAAAAACATAGTGGGAAGCACAGTAGGGGAGCATACTAAAACAAGGCTTTGTAGTAATTTCCTTGACAGAAATTTCCCAAGATAGCAACTTGAAAAGCTTTTAATCTTATGACTAGCTATAAAGTGCTCTTTGCATTAGGTGGTATTTAAAAATTCCATTAGTTTGCAACAGATCTTACAGAGTTTCCCAAACTCTTCTCTCTTCCTTTATTTTTTTCCTTATAACACATTTGTTATCCAGGCTCATTAAAATGCATACATATTTAAGAGTCTGAACCCCTTTGAAAGATTTTCCCAATGATATGTTAGCTATTTTAATTTTGAATAACAAATTTGACTTAGAAACTGACACAATAGCATAAGTGGATGAAATTATGAACTTTTATGGCTGCATTTTCTGCATCATTCAATTTAATGTCTCACATGTTTCATTGGGTGAATCCTGAAGGCCGTGTGACATCCTTTTACTTCTTATAAACTGCATAGAAGGAAGACTTAGGTGCTATAAACTTGACTCAGTCCAGAAGATTCATTGCTAGTGGCTGAAAATAAATATTTTAAAAGCCAATTTTGAATGTCTGCTCACACACTGAAATATTACTTTCTATTCTATTGTGTATTTTTTCCTTTTGCCTTAGATGCTTACTTGAATTTTTGGAAAATTATTTTTTTATTTTGAATTTGCATATACCTATTCTCTACATTGTCCATTAAATATATATGAAAAGTCAAGATTTTGAAAAAATTACCAAATAAAATTATCAAAAGATTTTGTGATTTCTGACCCATTAACAGAGTATTGGTTATTTAATTTTCTTGGCTATTTAATTGGTTATTTAATTTCCCTTGGCTATTTAATTTTCCTAAAGTGAATCTTTAGCAAAATCACCAAAGTTTTCTAACACAATGAATTTATTTACATACATTGTGCTTTTAAAGAAATGTTAAAATTTTGATTACAGTAGACAGAGTGAAAACTGATGTAATTTGAAGTAAGTTAACCAAAGGCAGGCTCAGACACTAAGGACGCAAAAAGAAAACATATAATTTCATATGAAAATATGCATTATATTGTTATTTATTAATTTTGGATTTACGTAATTCAAATCAAAAACATGGATATGCTCTGAATTTCACATGATTCTTTCAGAAACTTATGGATACAAAATAGTAAATCTAACTTGCCTAGGTAGTGAATAACATATAGTGAAGTAATAGCAGCATGCTTTCTTGCCAATTTTGACTTGCACACATTTTATTTTTATGTAGCCATTAGTAGCAACATTTTAAAATTGGATTTCCCCTTTTGAGTACAGATATTCAAAACTACCCACACACAAAGCTTTGTTGCTGAAGTAGTATGTTTTTAACCTTTGTTTAGTAATATGACTATGATCTTAGGTATTTGCATTTTCCTTATAAAGAGCAGCCACAAGAAAAAATATTCTCAAGAAACTGAACTCTGTGCCTTCTTATAGTTGTTCATAAGACAAAGACAGATCCTCTCCAGTGATCAGAACTAAAGATTTAAAATAAAGCCTCTTCCATTAAAAAAAAAAAAAAAAGATTTCCTAAGTAGAAAAGTAGAGATGAAAACGAGTGAAAATTTACTTCTTTGTATTTATTTTAATGGACAGATAATATTTAATATGCTAATACTAATTCTGTAATTGGTGCACCCCAGAAAATTTTTAATAAATTGTTCTTCACTTAGAGTAACATTTGTAAAATTTAGTTGTATAATATTTGGTTTTTGCTCACTTTTGTAACAAATTTAATCTGCAACTTATTTACCTTCCTTAAGAAAGAGTATCTAAAATGACAGGATAATCTGTTTAAACTCAGCATTTTACCCACTTAATTAATTTTTTTGTGGTCTAGAATTGTATTAGAAACACTTTTCTTTTTGTTTTCTTTTTTCTTTTCACTGTGGATATGTTCCTCTCTATCAGAAAAAATTATTTCTACTTTAAGGTATCAGGAACTCAGATTTCACAAAAGAATATTTAATGACACAAAATCAAATTGTTGATTTTATTGAAAACTTTATAATATGCCACGTCTGATGATGTATATATTTAGATGATTGCAAGTCATTTTTGTATAGTTTTAAATAATTCTAAATTCTAAAAGAATTATTAGGGGAAAGGGTTAGTGAGATAGTTGCTTGGTAATGGGATTATTTCTTACTATACAGGTTTGGCAACCCACCATTTTTAGTACTTTTATATAATGCAAACTTACAATCTGTATACACTTTGGTAGTTAAAGAATTCAGACAAAAATATATCCGTTGTTTCTTAAAAATAAAAGCACATTTTTGGTTTTGACTTTTAAGTTAAAAATCTGATGCTCATAAAGTAATGCAAAACAGCTTTCACATCACTATTGTACAGTTGCTACCAGAACAAATGTTTTCTGTGGCTCTTATGCAAAAACAAATTCTTAGACATGTGGAATATTTTCATGGATAGGGAGTGCACATACATTTCTGCAATTCAAAAGCAGCAATATGGCTGTGAAGGGAAAACATATTTCAGCTTATATGCATATGCTCCCCAAAATGATTAGATCTAATTTTATCATTTATATATATATATATATATATATACACACACACACATATATATATAAGAGTTCCTGCAGGGAAAGAGTTAATCTGTTTTTAACTAAAGCTTTACTTTTGTAATCTATCCAGTACTCCAGGTTCTGTCATTGATCTATGATTTATGTGATTTAAACCACTTCTTGGCTGTTACACTCGTTTCTGTCCAAGATGCTGAGTTGAATACTAATTACAAGATCAAATTTATGCTGTTGGGCTAAGCAGCTAAATGAGTTCTCCATGTAGGATTCCCTTCTCCATTCCTGCCACCATTGACTCTTAAAGAAGTATTTGTCAGAGAAAAGGATAAAGGGAGAAACAAATAAATTTTAAATGTTTTAATTAATATATTTTAATATACTAAATAATTGTTTAATCACACATATGCAGTCCTGAATGGAGATGTGGTCATGTGCATAGAAGACATAAACTGTATATTTTATTGCTTCTGTGTGTGGGTGTGTATGTGTCCATGTCTGGGAACATTAGAATAAACACTCAAATGAATATTTACGGATTTATTTAATGTACAAGTTGAATTAATAGTAAGATCCAGTCCACAGAGTGCAAAGCTTTCATTCTACAACTGTACTCCAAAATTTCCAAACAGTAACAAGTATGGGCCATAGATAACCAATTACCCCATTGGAAGAGAAAGAAAATTTGTTGAAGGAGTAATTGAAGAAATGTAGGTGACTAATTTTCTGTGAAGAGCAGTGGTATTCACCTGGGGGTTATTAATATGTTGTCTTAGAGGGGACATTTAGAAATGTCTAGAGACACTTTTGAATATCACACCTGGGATGCAAGTTGTTTGGTATCTAATGGGTAGAGACCACTGATGATGCTAAATATTTACAATGTAGAGGACAACTCTCCACAACAAAGAATTGTCTGGCTCCATGTGTGAATAGTGACACTGCTGAGAAACCTTGATCTAGACGTACCATAAACCTGTCACCTACTATGCATATTCATAGATATTGCTTAAAATTTAAAATATTTGCTATTGTTCACTTCATAAAGAAAAGTCACACAAAATAACTGGGCCAAACAAATGGCAGAATTGGAGTGGTTGGATCTAGCTGTGATCCAGAAGCACAACTGTAGAAGAATGTAAAACTAGAAATGCCACTATCTGAAAGGTTTTTTTTTTTAAATTCAGTGAGGCCTCTGAGTCTGGTTTGGATTTTAGAAGATGTTAGCTCCTTCTTTTTTTCCATATATACATACATGCCAACTTAAATTCTTTTCTTTGAGTCTTCCCAAATATACATTTATATATTGTTGATATATGTACTCAGTTTTATTTTAGAGACCTATTTTTTATTTGAATATGAGTCAGAATCCTGTAGGCATCTTTGTAATTCATGGCAATTATACAATTGTAATATCCTTGGGGTCATGAACATTTATTCTTAAGACAGTTATTATTTAGCCAAGTCATAATTTCCTGCAGGAAATGACTACATCTTAGATTGAACTCACTCAATAAAATATCAGCACAAAAAAAGCAATGGAATCCCCATTTCCAAACTGGAATAAAAGCTGTTTGTTCTGATTGGTCCATTAAACTTAAGAACTCAGAAAAGTGTGTATGTGTGTGTGTGTGCACGCATGACTTTAATGATGTTAGATGATATTAAACTTTAGATTTAATACATATCCATCACATCTTGTGACAAAATGGAGATGTCACAGTTACCACTATGGAATGGAGATGACTAGAAGGAAATGGAAGCTGAAGTTAGACCAGTTCCTACTTCTGTTGCTTATACTAACTAGCTAAACTCTTTAACTATTAGTTTTCTCATCTATAAATTCAGAATAAGAGTATCTACACATTATGGCTGTGCATGAGTCAAATGGGTCAGTGTATATATTTCTGTAGTTAATAAATTAAAAAAAAACAAACTTCTATTATTATTACGGTATTAGCTTCTCAAACCTGCAATATACATTTAAAAAGAACAATTCTTGAGAGAAAATTTTTCAGGGGTAAAAGTTGTGAAAGTTGTGGAAAACAATTCTTCAGGATAAAAATTGTTTAAAGAAGGGGATGAGTTTAGTATGATAGTTGGCAAAAGAGAGCTACAACATGGATTAACAGCATACCTTGGTAAGTCATCTGACCATAGCAGTGGGGAAGTCGTAAACAGCTGACATTTGGAGATTCAAATAAGCAGTTAGAAATGTGGCATCAGGGAAGGAAATCTATAGGCATTCAGTTCAGTTCAGCTGCTCAGTCGTGTCACATTAGGCCTTGGCAAAGAACCAGTGTTCAGGGAAGAGATTCTATGTCTTGGAAGAGAAATGGCAAAATTCATCAAAATTAATCACTATCACAATGGATTATCAGGAAAGCCATTCTTTCAGAGAAATGAGACTGGAAGC
This sequence comes from Bos indicus, assembly GCF_029378745.1. Lineage (NCBI taxonomy): Eukaryota > Metazoa > Chordata > Mammalia > Artiodactyla > Bovidae > Bos > Bos indicus. The sequence continues at coordinate 75,303,899 of NC_091789.1, forward strand.
AATTAAGGATATTCTTTACTAGATTTTAAGTAATACCACTTGAAGTCTAGTAGTACAGTTCTTTATAAGCAGCAATACTTCTCTACTTCACTGCTGTTTTTTCCATAATGATATAAAGTACAATGTACTCAAAGATAATTTAAATAGAGAATAGAAGAGATTCACACAGCTGTAATAGTATATGAGATTTCCTCTAAATAAATCTGTTAATGTTAACTCTAAGGAAGTTTTAGCCAGTCCTATAGTAGCAATTTGGTTTTAAAATTGTCTTTAAAGTGAATAAAGCTATGCTATCACCTGCAAAGGATTTCAAGGGTAGATATGAATGGTCTATTCAAAATACCTTAAGCAATCTCTAAATATCAAGATTGGTATTAATAGGGGAGATTATGAACATTTTACTTGTGTCCTGTTCTCTTTTGCTGGTTATCTATATAACCAGTTTTGTGACTAATATAGATTACAGGAAGGTGGGATTTAAGATCTTCTGCCACAAATACTTTGAATTTAGTCTGTTATTGTACTTTAAGTGTGATTGTTGTTCTTCAAATGGTGTGTGGTTCAAGAAGACACTTAGTTGACTAATCCTTTCCTATTCTGTTGTATGAAGATACTACTACATATGTTCAAATATGACTTAATCCAGGATTTTATTTCTATGAAATTTTTGACAATGGTCAAATTACATTGCAAAATGATTTTTGATTCCACCTATGAAATGTTCAGACCTTCATCATCTGTCACTTAGATTATTAAAATAGCCCCTTAACTGGTTTCCATGATCCCAGTTTCTTACCTTTCAATTTTTTCTTTACATCAAAGCCAAAATCTGGTTGGGAATAGTTTACCTACCCTCCTCCACTTGCCAAGTAGTCAACTTTTACTATGCATCAGTACCACCTAGGAAACTTTCTGAAATGTAGATGCCTCAACCCCACCCCCAGGGATATGACTTATAAAATGGGATACAGCTAACTTATCTGAATTTTAACTAGATTTTGGGTGACACCAATGTATGAGTTTCCTTTACCACACCTTAAAAAACAGTAGCATAGTGAGTAAAGTTCAAAATCTTTTTCAGGGCTTTCAACATTCTCTAAAGAGTAAGATGATAATTCCTATTTTGGAATTCAAGGAGTTCATTTCTAATATATTATCAAATTCAATATACTGGAAACTAATGCAATTACTACAGAAAAATTATGACAATTTTTATAAATCTATAATGTCCTAGAAAGTTAAAAGGTTACTTATTGGTTGTCTTAGTCCATTTGGGCTGCTGTAACATAATTCCACAGAGTGCCTTATAAATAATGGAAATTTATTTTTCATAATTCTGGATGCTGGAAAGTCTAAGATTGTGATGCCAAAATGTTTATGTTTTGGTGAAGTCCTTCTTGGTTTGTAACTCATGCTTACCTACTGTGTCCTCACATGGTAGAAGAAGTGAAGCATCTCTGTGAGATTTATTTTGTAAGAATTTTAATCTCAATCTCATTCATGAGAGTTCCACCCTAAGAATTTCAACATATGAATTTGGGATGGAGACAAACATTCAGACCATAGCAGTGACCTCTGGGCATCATGGAGTTAGGGAATACTAATGACCAAAATAGTTTTGTATTCTGTATGTGGAAATCTTGCATTTGTTTCTTCCCTAGAAGTAAGTAAAATTAGCCTTGTTGACATTCACTGCCAACACTACTCCTACTCTCTGGCTCTAGATCTCACTCTACTCTGATGGGCCAATATCACTCCTTTCTCTTACTGCCTATTCTTTTGGGGGCCTCCAATTGGTCTGATGAGAGACTGGTTTAGGGGATATTGGGCAAATGAAGCAACATTGGGTACTAGACCACATGATATGCATTCAGCTAAGAATGTAGAGTAGCCAAAACTTAAGAGTCATTAAGAGAGGGTGCAAAAATATCCAGGTAGATTAGTATACCTTCAGATGAACTAGTTAACTTTTCAATGTCTCATTGTGGAAGGAAGCAAAATGAATTCTACCTCGTTTGAATCTGATTATTTCATCAAATAGCTACAATTTAATTGCTAAAACACTGACTACATTTACTGAAAGCTGTTTATATAATAAGGCTTCATATGTGTTTGCTGAAGTACATTTTCTGTGAAATATCTTTTCTTTGTTGATGTTTCTACACAGTGATGTTGTTAAGTGACTGTCAAATGAAAAATACTGTGCAAGGTTTTCTTTCATTTTAGTTGGTCCTAATTAGACATTGGTCTTTCTCTTACGTTTTTACAAAATTCATGTCTCAATTAATATATTTCCCATTCTCTATTAGTAGTGTTGCATCACTTCTTCTCCCTCAGTTCTTGTCTGTTGTAGCAAAGAATTAAAACAACAGAGCAGGCCAGCTTAGGCAGGTAGGATTTAATAAGCAAGCAGCAAGCAGTACACTCTTGAGACATGAGAGCAGATCAACTCCCATAGGAATTACCTACTGTGTCCTCACAGTAGATACACAGGGTGGAGCCCTCCTGAATGAGATTAGTATTATTATAAAATAAATCTCACAGCAATCCCTCACTCCTTCTACCATGTGAGGACAAAATAGGTAAACTTGTCTTGGTTTCCCTTCTTATGTGTTTTATTCCCTCCCCTAAGCGGTCCCCAGAGCCTGATTGATTCTGCTTCATGCAAAATAAAGCTTAAGCCTGAGATCAATCAGGGAAGGGAGTGTTTTGGGTGTGTTTTCCCATTAGAGGTCCTCACTCCAACCCACAGTTTCTCTTTTTTGAGGTATTTTTCTTTTCTTTGTTTGCCTTCCATGTGGTTCTTCTAGTTGTTGCTTCCTCTGACTGCCATCTTTGACTCTGTTTCCCTATTCTAACTACATAACAGCAACTTTGGAAATAATAACTAAATGAAAGTATATTGAATTTGCTTAACTTTAGAGTAACAGATGAAGGAAAGAGACATCATAACACCATAAAAATCAGAACAGAGATTAAAAAGTTTCTCATAATGCCTGACAATTAGGATCTGGCAACTTGAAATGCAAAACCCATATACAGACCAGACCTTCTGGAGGGTGTCCATCTTTCTGCCAAACACAAATATGAATGTGCACAAATTCATTCCCAGTTGAATTCTGTTTTGATACCTGTGAATGAAAGAACCTGCATATATGTTAATGAGGATCGCCCTCAAATTCCTTCCTTCCAGTCATAACTAGGTCTGTTACTATGAGAAAGCTTTAAGATAATGCTCTCCTAACTGGAACATTTCATCAAATAGCTTTAACCAGACAGTTTGGAAGGCAATGATAACTGGTGTTTATAGTGATGATTCTGGGGCATTGTAAGATCTTAAAGTGTACTCTAAATCCTCAAAATAAAATGCAGGTAGGCCCAGTAGAGTTTTAGTGTTCTTTTCATTTATCCTATTCAATGTCTTCAAAACTTGGGGATGTATGTTATGTGCATTGTATGTTAAATGTGTAAACTCATATTTAAACAATACTATGTTAAGTCTAATGTTCCACTTTTCTTTTTTTTTTTTTGAGTAAAATTACATCTACTGTATTTCGTTTGAAGTTCTCATTTATCTACATTTTCAGCACTTCTAGATACTGTATTCTCTTGAATCTTCTGTTTCTTAAAATTTAAAACTCTAAATTCCAGTTTCTGGTTGCAAAGCAAATGTGGAAATCTTGATCTTTCTGTTGTTTTCAATGTTCAAACTAAGTTCCAACATCAAGCAATAGGTTAAAGTGAGTTGACAATGTTACTATACTTTCAGCATTGTGCATGATAATGCTAAGTATTATGAAAAATATCAAACACTTGATTCATTCAATAATACAACAAATACTTGTTGAGCAGTTACTATATGCAAGGCACTGTGCTAATAAAAACAATTGCTATATTTCCCTTCTAAAAGTTAAATATTTTCTGTAGTTGTTTTTGTTGGCTAGAAAGCATACATTAATCAAAGAATCACACAAATAACTAAAATTCTAACTGGCAGAGAGGTCCATAGTGTTATTAAAACATATAAGAGAGGGATTTTACCCAGTCTAGGGAGTAAGGGATTTCTGCCATTTGGGGATTTTCATGCAAAAAATGTAAATGTAATATTGTTGATGAAAACAATCCCAGAAAATTATTATGGTAAGAATAAAAAAAAGAATGAATCATTGTTTGCCTTACTATTCTTTGGAATGAAATAATTATTTGATTATATATTCTGAATTTTTCAAAGCTCCTTATAAAATAAAAACTTACATTAAATAAGCCCAGAGTTTATAACTTAAATGACTGCATTGATCATTATATATTTTAGTGAGATGAATCATATACCTAAAATAGTTGGATATAAAACCAGTTCACCATTAGAAACTGTTTTGAATTTCACTAGATTAAAGTGACACATATATATGGAATCTACACAGAGGGTACTAATGAACCTATTTGCAGAGCAGCAATGGAGATGCAGACACAGAGAACAAACTTGTGGATATTGGACAGGGGGAAGAGGGGGTGGTAGGAATGGAGAGAGTAGCATGAAAATATATACATGACCATATGTAAAATAGATAGTCAGTGGGGATTTGCTCTATGATTCAGGGTGCTCAAACTGGTGTTCTGTGGCAACCTAGAAGGGTAGGATGGGGTGGGAGGTGGGACAGGGTCAAGAGGGAGGAGACATATGTATCCCTATGGCTGATACATGTTGATGTATGACAAAAACCAACACAATATTGCAAAGTAATTAGGGTTAGTAGAAGGAAAGAAATCTTAAAAATTAGAGCAGAAATAAATGCAAAAGAAACAAAAGAGACCATAGCAAAAATCAACAAAGCCAAAAGCTGGTTCTTTGAAAGGATAAATAAAATTGACAAACCATTAGCCAGACTCATCAAGAAACAAAGGGAGAAAAATCAAATCAATAAAATCAGAAACGAAAATGGAGAGATCACAACAGACAACACAGAAATACAAAGGATCATAAGAGACTACTATCAACAATTATATGCCAATAAAATGGACAACGAGGAAGAAATGGACAAATTCTTAGAAAAGTACAACTTTCCAAAACTCGACCAGGAAGAAATAGAAAACCTTAACAGACCCATCACAAGCACGGAAATTGAAACTGTAATCAAAAATCTTCCAACAAACAAAAGCCCAGGTCCAGACGGCTTCACAGCTGAATTCTACCAAAAATTTAGAGAAGAGCTAACACCTATCCTGCTCAAACTCTTCCAGAAAATTGTAGAGGAAGGTAAACTTCCAAACTCATTCTATGAGGCCACCATCACCCTAATACCAAAACCTGACAAAGATCCCACAAAAAAAGAAAACTACAGGCCAATATCACTGATGAACATAGATGCAAAAATCCTAAACAAAATTCTAGCAATCAGAATCCAACAACACATTAAAAAGATCATACACCATGACCAAGTGGGCTTTATCCCAGGGATGCAAGGATTCTTTAATATCCGCAAATCAATCAATGTAATACACCACATTAACAAACTGAAAAATAAAAACCATATGATTATCTCAATAGATGCAGAGAAAGCCTTTGACAAAATTCAACACCCATTTATGATAAAAACTCTCCAGAAAGCAGGAATAGAAGGAACATACCTCAACATAATAAAAGCTATATATGACAAACCCACAGCAAACATAAAAAAAAATAAATACTCTACAATACAGTAAGGCAATGATCCTCCAATTAAAAAGTAAATTAATTAATTTAAAACATTTAGGCTATTTTACATCATGAAAAATAAAAAAGAATGTAAGCCAATCAAAGCATATGCAATAAATAAAACTGTCTTTGGAAAAAAATATATCTTTGATACAAATAGATTTTAAGCCACTCTCCTGTTATTCTTATAACCCAATTAAAAAGCAGCACAACGAGCACAAAACTAATGAAAATTTCAGAATCTCTTGTTAATAAAATACATATTAGATGTTTAAATTATCACATGGATTAGTCTTAAGGTTCATCAAGGCAAGAATTCCATTTCTGACAAGGGCATTTGTCTCAGTTTTATTTCACTCAATATGTCAGCACATTTGGAAAAATCAGCAGTGGCAACAGGATGGGAAAAAGTCAGTTTTCATTCTAATCCCAAAGAAGGAAAATGACAAAGAATGCTTAAACTACTGAACAATTGAATAAGGTTGTACTCAAAACTTTCAAGCTAATCTTCAGTAATACATAAACTGAGTAATTCCAGGTGTACAAACTAGGTTTTAGAAAAGAAAGAGGAACTAGAGATCAAATTGCCAGCATTTGTTGGATTATGGAGAAAGCAAGGAAGTTCTAGAGAAACAGATGTTTCTGCTTCACTGACTTCACTAAAGCCTTTGATTGTGTGGATCACAACAAACTGCAGGAAATTCTTAAAGAGAAGGGAGTACCAGACCACATTATCAGTCTCCTGAGAAGCCTGTATGTGGATTGAGAAGCAACAGTTAGAACGGGACATGGAACAAATGACTGGTTCCAAATAGGAAAAGGAGTATGACAAGGCTGTATACTGTCACTTTACTTATTTAACTTCTGTGCATAATCAGTTCAGTTCAGTCACTCAGTCGTGTCTGACTCTGTGACACCATGGACTGCAGCATGCCAGGCTTCCGTGTCCATCAACCAACACACAGTGCTTGCTTAAACTCATGTCCATCGAGTCAGTGATGCCATCCAACCATCTCATACTCTGTCGTCCCCTTTTCCTCCTGCTTTCAATCTTTACCAGCATCAGGGTCTTTTCCAATGAGTCAGTTCTTCGAATTAGGTGGCCAAAGTATGGAGCTTCAGCTTCAGCATTAGTCCTTTCAATGAATATTCAGGACTGATTTCTTTTAGGATTGACTGGTTTTATCTTTTTGCTGTCCAAGGGACTCTCAAAAGTCTTTTCCAACATCACAGTTCAAAAGTATCAGTTCTTCAGTGCCCAGCTTTCTTTATGGTTCAACTCTCATATCCATAAATTACTACTGGAAAAACCATAGCTTTCACCATTCAGACCTTTGGTGGTAATGTCTCTGCTTTTTAATATGCTGTTTAGGTTTTTCACAGCTTTCATCCCAAGGAGCAAGCATCTTTCAATACCATGGCTGAAGTCACCATATTCAGTGATTTTGGAGGCCAGGAAAATAAAATCTGTCACTATATCCATTGTTTTCCTATCTATTTGCCATGAAGAGATGGGACCGGATAACATGATCTTTGTCTCTTGAATGTTGAGTTTTAAGCCAGGTTTTTCACTCTTTCTCTTTCACTTTCATCAAGAGGTTCTTCAGTTCCTCTTAGCTTTCAGCCATAAGGGTGGGGTCATCTGCATATATGAGGTTATTGATATTTCTTCCTACAGTCTTTATTCCAGCTTGTGCTTCATTCAGCCTGGCATTTTGCCTGATGTACTCTGTCAGTCAGTTTAGTTCAGTCAGTTCAGTCGCTCAGTCATGTCCGACTCTTTGCGACCCCATGAATCGCAACACGCCAGGCCTCCCTGTCCATCACCAACTCCTGGAGTTCACTCAGACTCACGTCCATCGAGTCAGTGATGCCATCCAGCCATCTCATCCTCTGTCATCCCTTTCTCCTCCTGCCCGCAATCCCTCCCAGCATCAGAGTCTTTTCCAATGAGTCAACTCTTCGCATGAGGTGGCCAAAGTACTGGAGTTTCAGCTTTAGCATCATTCCTTCCAAAGAAATCCCAGGGCTGATCTCCTTCAAAATGGACTGGTTGGATCTCCTTGTATATAAATTAAATAAGCAGGTTGACAATATACAGCTTTGACATAGTCTTTTCTCAATTTGGAACCAGTCCATTGTTCTGTGTCCAGTTCTAACAGTTACTTCTTGACCTGCATACAGGTTTCTCAGGAGGCAATTCAGGTGGTCTGGTATTCCTATCTCTTGAAGAATTTTCCACAGTTTGTTGTGATCCACACAGTCAAAGGCTTTAGTGTAGTCAATAAAGCAGAAGTAGATGTTTACCTGGAATTCTCTCTCTCTCTCTCTCTTTTTTTTTTTTCTGTAATCCAACATATGTTGGCAATTTGATCTCTGGTTCCTCTGCCTTTTTGAAATAGAGCTTGTACATCTGAAAATTCTCTGTTCATGTGCTGTTGAAGCCTAGCTTAGAGAATTTTGAGCAATACTTTGCTAGCATGTGAGATGAGTGCAATTGTGCAGTAGTTGGAATATTCTTTGGCATTGCCTTTTTTTGGTATTGGAAACTGGTATTAAAACTTTGGTATGAAAACTGACCTTTTCCAGTCCTGTGGCCTGGCCACTTCTTGGTTTTCCAAATTTACTGGCATATTTAGGGCAACATTATAACGACATCATCTTTTAGGATTTGAAATAGCCCAGCTGGAATTCCATCACCTCCACTAGCTTTGTTCATAGTAATGCTTCTTAAGGCCCACTTGACTTTGCATTGTACGATGTCTGGCTCTAGGTGAGTGATCACGCCATCATGATTATCTGTGTCGTGAAGGTCTTTTTTGTACAGTTCTTCTGTGTATTCTTCCCACCTCTTCTCAATATCTTCTGCTTCTGTTAAGTCCCTACCATTTCTTTCCTTATTGTGTTCATCTTTGCATGAAATATTCCCTTGGTATCTCTAATTGTCTTGAAGAGATCTCTAGTCTTTCCCATTCTTATTATTTTCCTCTATTTCTTTGCAGTAATTGCTGAGGAAGGCCTTCTTATCTCTCCTTGCTATTCTTTGGAACTCTGCATTCACATGGATATATCTTTCCTTTTCTCCTTTGCCTTTCACTTCCCTTCTTTTCTCAGCTATTTGTAAGGCCTCCTCAGACAACCATTTTGCCTTTTTACATTTCTTCTTGGGCATGGTTTTGATCACAGCCTCCTGTACAATGCTACAAACCTCCGTCCATAGTTCTTCAGGTACTCTATTTTTCAGATTTAATTTTTCTTGTTACTATTTAGTTATAATGGTTCTTTATATATTATGAATATCAATCCTTTATATGATATATATTTCTTAGTAACATTTTATCCCTTTCTATGGCTTATATTTTCTTAGATGCTTCTTTTAAAAATAAAACCTACTTAGAAGCAAGATGGTAGGATCATTTCATTGGCACACAAAACTTGTATAGGGAAATGATGAAAGAGGAGGTTGAAAAGTTAGTACTCATCTCTGTTTCTTGAAATGCATTTTTACCTTTCTTAATTCCCTATCCCAAGGTTAGGATCAACCAATCAATCTGCACGTGAGATAAATATGACCAATACTGTGATTTTCATTTCTTCCACCCTATAATGTATATTCTTTATTAATGTTCAAGATATCATTAGCTGATGGAAGCAAATCTCTCTCAAACATCTATGAGTGATTTGGGGAAAGGCATGTGGTAATTAAGAAGACTGATTTTGGCATTAAGATATGTCTTCTCAGCTTCATTTGAACTCTCCTCTGAGAGTTTTAAGGAAAGACTTTAAGTTTAAGGTGATAACTTGTATCAATCTAACAGTTGATTTGCCTGTTTCTAATTTGAGTAGCTTTACATAAAAAAGGGAAAATTTCAGAATGAAGAGATTTGAGAAATTCTCAGGTTTTCTGGAGATAGGTCCTCCTATATGACACCATTATTTGATTAAAATGAATTCCCTTAGTTAAAAACATATTCATGTTAAAATGTAAATCTCAGTCCAGGTAGAAATTATTTTTAAGCTTTTTGAAATAGATGAGAGATAAGAATTCTCTTCAATTGTGCTCTACCTAAATTTGTCTTGATGTATGGTCTCAGAATCACCTGCACTAAAGTCACTTGGAGCACCTGCTAAAAAAGTAAATTCTGAATCAAAATTCAGATCACAAAAATTAGCTTACAATGCTTTAGTATCTGTGTCGTTTTTGAGTATTTTCTAGATATATTTATTTCTATCACTTTATTATTAAGTATCCAATGTAATGTATTAAGAGTTTAGCTTTAATTTGACTTCTTATAAACAGTATGCAGCTGGATTAAAAACAACCTGAGATTTAGTGTGCATACTCAACCTATTCACGATTTTTATGAATAATGATACATTGGAATTATTTCTGCATCTTCTTATATTTTCCATTTAATTAAAAAAAAAAAAACCTTCTGTGTTAAACAGGTCAAGATGCTGGAGTAGGAAGACATGAAGTTCCTGTCTCCTCAGAAGAATGGTACCTACTAAATACTGGTGGGGGATATCAGATACTTAAGTGCACTAGAGGAATCCCCACACAGCCAGGTAGGACATGATAAGGCGGGGGGGCGGGGGGGGAGTGCAGAAAAGTTGACATGGGATAGAGCCAGTACCCATGGAGGGGGGTTGGGGGAAGGGAAATGTTCCCATGCTTGAAGGGGCCCACTCATAGTGAGGGGATCAGTGGGAACAGAGAAGAAACTTCAGGGGATCAAGGAATCAGAGGGGAATGCAACTGGGGTCTACCCCACAAACTTGGGCCCCAGAAAGCCCACTCAAGTCAGTCTGGAGCCCTCTCTATACCCCTCTGGCTACCCTGGACCCAGTGGTACCCTGAGTACTGTCCTCTAAAAGCCTCCACAGGCTATGTAGGACCTGATGGCCTGCACATTGCCATGACAAAGCCTCATCCAGTTGAGTGGGTCCCAGGCCCGAACATCACCCACACCAAAGCCTCTGAGGGCTATATGAGTCATGGCAGACAGAGTGCCACTCCTGATAGGGCCGTCTCTGGCCTCATGGGTCCAGGCAGGCCACAAGATCTTTTATGGCTATGCCAGCCCCTGCAGACATGCCTGGGGACATGCAACTTAGTTACTTTTAGTTTATTAAACTTTTTAATAGCTTTGGTTATTCATTTTTTACCATTTCTTTATTTTTATCTTTTAATTTTATTTTTAAAATTTTATTTCATTTTTTAAATTTAATTTTTATATATTTATATTTTATTATTTTATTTTTTCCTGCTGTGGTTCAGTCTCATTCTGTTGTTTTGTTATTCTAATACATATTTTTATTTTTTATTTGTCCAATTTTATTTTATTTTATATTCTTTGTTATTGCTTTGTTCCTTTTTGTTTGTTGTCATTTTTTCCATGCCATGCTACATGCAGGGGCTTAGTTCCCAGGCCGGGGGTTGAACCTGAGCCCCAGTGATGGGAGTACTGAGTCCAAGCCATTGGACTAAAAGAGAACTTCAGGCTTCAGAATATATTAATCAGTGTGGGTTCCCCCAGAAAAGAGATCTTAATTTCTGTATCATAACCTGGCTACCTCCAACTGCCTTCAAACTCCAGCGCAAGACACCTAAGGCAAAACAACAAGAAAAACAGGAACACAGCCAGTGTACTGAAAAATGAGACAACAAACAGATATGTTATAAAGGAGGAAGGTAAAAAACCTACAAGACCAAATCAATGAAGAAGCAATAGGCAACTTACTAGAAAAAGAATTCAAAGTAATTATAGTAAAGATGATTCAAAAGCTCAGAAATTGAATGGAAGTATGGCTTGAGAAAATAAAAGAAATATTTAACAAGGACCTAGAAGAACTAGGACCAGACAAACAGATGAACAACACACTAAGAAAAAATCAATAGCAGAATAACTGAGGCAAAATAATGAATAAGTGAGCTGGAAGATAGAAGGGTGGAAATAACTGCCAAGAGCAAGATTAAGAAAAAAGAATAAAAAGGAAGGAAGACAGTGTCAGGCCTGTGGGACACCATTAAACAAATCAACATTTGAATTACAAGGGTCACGGAAGAAGAGATTAAAAAGCAGAGAAACATAAGATGAAGTGGCAAGACTACACAGAAGAACTATTAATATATTAAAAAGATCTTAATGACATGGATAACCATGATGGTGTGGTCACTCACTTAGAGCTGGGTGTCTTGGAGTGTGAAGTCAAGTGGGCCTTAAGAAGCATTACTATGAACAAAGATAGTAGAGGTGACATAATTCCAACTGAGATCTTTAAAACTCTGAAAGATGATGATGTTAAAGTGCTGCACTCAATATGTCAGCAAATTAAAAAAAAATCAGCAGTGGCCACAGGACTGGAAAAGGTCAGTTTTTATTCCAATTCCAAAGAAGGGCAATAACAAAAACTGTTCAAACTACCATACAATTGTGTTCATTTCAGAACTTAGAAAGGTTATGCTCAAAATCTTTCAAGCTAGGCTTCAACAGTATCTGAAATAAGAAATTTCATCTGTACAAGCTGGCTTTAGAAAAGGTAAAGGAACCAGAGATCAAATTGCCAACTATCATTGGATAATGGAGAAAGCAAGAGAGTTCCAGAAAAAAAGAAAAACAAAACAAAACATTTATTTCTACTTCATTGACTTTACTCAAGCATTTGACTGTGTTGATCACAATAAACAGGAGAAAATTCTTGAAGAGATGGGAATACCAGGTCACCTTACCTTCCTCCTGAGAAACCTGTACACAGGTCAAGAAGCAATAATTAGAACTGGACATGGAACAATGGATTGTTTCAAAATTGAGAAAGGAGTGAAAAAATGTATATTGTCAGCCTGCTTATTTAACTTATATGCAGAACACATCATGTGAAATGCCTGACTGGATGAATCACAAGTTTGAATCAATACTGTCATGAAAAATGTCAGCAACCTCAGATATGCAGATGATACCACTCTAGTGGCAGAAACTAGGAACCAAAGAGCTTCTTCATGAGGAAGAAAAAAGAGGGTGAAAAAGCTGCCTTGAAACTCAACGTTCAAGAACAGAAGATCATGACTTCTGGTCCCATTATTTCATGGCAAGTAGGAGGGGAAAAAGTGGAAGCTGTGACAGATTTTATTTTCTTGGGCTCAAAAATCACTGTAGATGGTGATTTTTCTTCCTTCTTTAAAAGGAAAGTTACAATGCGACAAGTCTAGACAGCATATTAAAAAGAAGAGACATCACTTTGACAAGTAAGTTTCATATTGTCAAGTCTACGGTTTTTCTAGTAGTCATGTACAGATGTGAAAGTTGGACTTTAAAGAAGGATGAGCTCTAAATACTTGATGCTTTTGAATTGTAGTGGTGAAGACTCTTGAGAGTCCCTTGGACTTCAAGGAGATCAAACCAGTCAATCCTAAAGGAAATCAACCCTGAATATTGATTGGAAGGACTAATGCTGAAGCTCCAGTACTTTGGCCACCTGATTAGAATATCCAACTCACTGGCTAAGACCCTGATGTCGGGAAAGATTAAAGGCAAAAAAAGAAGGAGGTGGAAGAAGATGAGATGGTAAGATAGCATAACTGACTTACTGGACATGAATTTAAATAAACTATGGCAGATAGTGGAGGACAGAGGAGCATGGCATGCTTCAGTCCTGAGTTTGCAAAGAGTCGGACATGACTTAGCAATTGAACTACAAAGACAACAAAAGAAGAAGAGAACAGGTATGAGAAAACATTTGAAGATGCTATAGTAAAAACATTCACTGATTTGGAAAAAGAAATAGGTATTGAAATCCAGAAAGCACAAAGATTCCGACACAGGATAAACCCATGAAGAAACACTCCAAGACACATACTAATCAAACTAACAAAAATTAAATTCAAAGAAAAACATTAAAAGGAGCTAGGGAAAAGTAACAAATAACATACAAGGGAAATCCCATAAGTTCAACAGCTGACCTTTCACCAGAAAATATGCAGACAAGAAGGGTGTACTAGAATATATGTAAACTGATGAAAAGGAAAAACCTTTAATCAAGATTACTCTACACAGCAAGTATTTCACTGACCTTCAATGAAGAAATCAAAAGATTTCTAGACAAGCAAAGGCTAAAAGAATTTAGTACCACATAACCAACTTTACAACAAATGCTAAAGGAAATTCTCTATTGGGTAACCACAAGAGATGAAACAAATCTACAAAAGCAAATCCAAAACAATTAAGAAAATGGTAATTGGAACATAAATATTGATAAATACCTTAAATTTAAATGAATCAAATACTACAACCAAACAACAAAAGCTGGATGAATGGATGCAACAGGAAGGCCCATATATATGCTGTCTACATGACACACATTTCAGACCTAGGAACATGTACAGAGTGAAAAAGAGGTGTTGAAAAAAGATATTCCATGCAAATGGTAATCAAGAGAAAACTGGAGTAGTCATAGTCATACCAGATGGAATAGACTTTAAAAGAAAGACTATTATAAGAGACCAGGAAGGATAGTACATAATAAGGGATCAATCCAAGAAGAAGATATAGCAACTTTAAATATGTATGCATGCAACATAGGAACACGCCAATACATAAAGCAAGTCTAGCAGCCATAATAAGAGAAAATCGAGAGTAACACGATAATGGTGAGAAATTATAAAACCTCACACATCAATGGACAGATAATCCAGACAGAAAGTTAATAAGAAAACACAAGCTTTAAATGACACAATAGACTAGATAGACTCAACTGATACTTCTTCAGACATTCCACCCAAAAGTGGCAGAGTGTACTTACTTCATATATGCACATGGAACATTCTCCAGGATAGGTCACCTCTTTGGTCACAAATCAAACCTCAGCAAATTTAAGAAAACTGAAACTGAATCAAGCATCTCTTCTGACCACAAAACTCTGAGATAAGAAATAAATTGCAGGAAAAAAGAAAACTACAGAAAACACAAAAACATGAAGGTTAATAATAAACTACTAAATAACCAAGAAATCACTGAAGAAATTGAAGACGAAATAAAAATATCTAGAAATAAATGAAAATGAAAACAAGACAACCCAAACCCTATAGGATGCAGTAAAAGCAGTTCTATGAGAGAAGCTTATACCAATATGATACTACTTCAAAAAAATAAAAACCTCAAATAAAAAACTTAATCTTACACCTAAAGCAACTAGAGAAGGACGAACATAAAACTCAAATTTAGCACAAGGAAAGAAACATCAAGATCAGAGCATAAATAAATGAAATATAAACAAAGAAAAGAATAGCAAAAGTCAAACTAAAATATAGTTCTTGGAGAAAATAAATAAAACTGATACACCTTTAAGAAGACTCATCATGAAAACCAGGGAAAGGATTCAAATCAATACAGTTAGAATATTAAAGTTAGGGGGCGATCCTAAGATGGCAGAAGAATAGGACGGGAGACCACTTTGTCCCCCACAAATTCACTGAAAGATCATTTGAACACTGAGCAAATTCCACAAAACAACTGCTGAACGCTGGTGGAGGACAACAGCACCCAGAAAGTCAGCCCATTCTCTTTGAAAAGAGGTAGGGCAAAATATAAAATATAAAGAGAGAAAAGAGTTAGGGACAGAGACACATCCTGGGAAGGGAGTTGTGAAGGAGGAGAAGCTTCGAAATACCAGGAAACACTCTCCCTGGCAGGGCTGTAAGGAGTTTTGGAATCTCAGAGGGCAACATAACTGGGAGGGAAAAAAAAAAAAAAAAAAAGAACCCACAGATTACGCACCTATCAAGGACTCCAAGCTGAGAGGTAGCCCGGACACTCACAACTGCCAGCAGTGAGCAGGGATTGAATAGGGAGGTGTGGTCTGCATACATAGGGTGGAGACTGGGCCTGAATGCCCTGAGGATACCTGAGGGAGGAAATGTGAGATAGCAACACAAACTGTTGGATCAGTTCAGTTCGTTCAGTCACTCAGTCATGTCTGACTCTTTGTAACCCCATGAATCACAGCACGTCAGGCCTCCCTGTCCATCACCAACTTCTGGAGTTCATTCAAACTTATGTCCATCGAGTTGGTGATGCCATCCAGCCATCTCATCCTCTGTCGTCTCCTTCTCCTCCTGCCCTAAATCCCTCCCAGCATCAGAGTTTTTCCAATGAGTCAACTTTTCACATGAGGTAGCCAAAGTATTGGAGTTTCAGCTTTAGCATCAGTCTTTCCAATGAACACCCAGGACTCATCTCCTTTAGTATGGACTGACTGGATCTCCTTGAAGTCCAAGGAACTCTCAAGAGTCTTCTCCAACACCACAGTTCAAAAGCATCAATTGTTTGGTGCTCAGATTTCTTCACAGTCCAACTCTCACATCCATACATGACCACTGGAAAAACTGTAGCCTTGACTAGACGGACCTTTGTTGGCAAAGTAATGTCTCTGCTTTTGAATATGCTATCTAGGTTGGTCATAACTTTCCTTCCAAGAAGTAAGCATCTTTTAATTTCATGGCTGCAGTCACCATCTGCAGTGATTTTGGAGTCCAAAAAAATAAAGTCAGCCACTGTCTCCAGTGTTTCCCCATCTATTTGCCATGAAGTGATGGGACCGGATGCCATGATCTTCGTTTTCTGAATGTTGAGTTTTAAGCCAACTTTTTCACTCTCCTTTTTCACTTTCATCAGGAGGCTTTTCAGTTCCTCTTCACTTTCTACCATAAGGGTGGTGTCATCTGCATATCTGAGGTTATTGATATTTCTCCCGTCAATCTTGATTCCAGCTTGTGTTTCTTCCAGCCCAGCGTTTCTCATGATATACTCTGCATATAAGTTAAACAAGCAGGGTGACAATATACAGCCTTGATGTACTCCTTTTCCTTTTTGGAACCAGTCAGTTGTTCCACGTCCAATTCTAAGTGTTGCTTCCTGACCTGCATATATGTTTCTCAAGAGGCAGGACACGTGGTCTGGTATTCCCATCTCTTTCTGAATTTTCCACAGTTTATTTTGATCCACACAGTCAAAGGCTTTGGTGTAGTCAATAAAGCAGAAATATACTTTTTTTTGGAACTCTCTTGCTTTTTTTGTTTTTGGTGATCCAGCAGATGTTGACAAATTGACCTGTGGTTCCTCTGCCTTTTCTAAAACCTGCTTGAACATCTAGAAGTTCACAGTTCACGTATTGCTGAAGCCTGGCTTGGAGAATTTTGAGCATTACTTTACTAGCCTGTAAGATGAGTGCAATTGTGTGGTAGTTTGAAAATTCTTTGCCATTGCCTTTCTTTGGGATTGGAATAAAAACTGACCTTTTCCAGTCCTGTGGCCACTGCTGAGTTTTCCAATTTTGCTGGCATATTGAGTGCAACTCTTTCACAGCATCATCTTTCAGGATTTGAAATAGCTCAACTGGAATTCCATCACCACCACTAGCTTTGTTTGTAGTGATGCTTTATAAGGCCCACTTGACTTCACATTCCAGGATGTCTGGCGTGAGGTCGGTGATCATACCATTGTGATTATCCGGGTAGTGAAGATCTTTTTTGTACAGTTCTTCTGTGTATTCCTGCCACCTCTTCTTAATATCTTCTGCTTCTGTTAGGTCCATAGCATTTCAGTCCTTAATTGAGCCTATCTTTGCATGAAATATTCCCTTAGTATCTCTAATTTTCTTGAAGAGATCTCTAGTCTTTCCCATTCTGTTATTTTCCTCTATTTCTTTGCATTGATTGCTGAGGAAGGCTTTCTTATCTTTCCTTGCTATTCTTTGGAAATTTGCATTGAGATGCTTATGTCTTCCCTTTTCTCCTTTGCTTTTTGTTTATCTTTCTTTCACAGCTATTTGTAAGCCCTCCCTGGACAGCCATTTTACTATTTTGCATTTCTTTTCCATGGGGATGTTCTTGATCCCTGTCTCCTGTATGAAGTCATGAACCTTCGTCCACAGTTCATCAGACACTCTGTCTATCAGGTCTAGTCTCTTAAATATATTTCTCACTTCCACTGTATAATCACAACGGGTTTCATTTACATCATACTTGAATGGCTGAGTGGTTTTCCCTACTTTTTTTAATTTAAGTCTGAATTTGGCAATAAGGAGTTCATGATCATGACTGAGATCCACAGTCAGATCTCAGTCTTATTTTTGCTGACTGTATAGAGCTTCTCCATTTTGGCTACAAATAATATAATCAGTCTGGTTTTGGTGTTGATTATCTGGTGATCTCCATGTGTAAAGTCTTCTCTTGTGTTGTTGGAAGAGGGTGTTTGCTATGACCAGTGCATTCTCTTGGCAAAACTCTATTAGCCTTTGCCCTGCTTCATTCTGTACTCCAAGGCCAAATTTGCCTGTTACTCCAGGTGTTTCTTGACTTCCTACCTTTGCATTCCAGTCCCCTATAATGAAAAGGACATCTTTTTTGGGTGTTAGCTCTAAAAGGTCTTGTAGGTCTTCACAGAACCGTTCAACTTCAGCTTCTTCAGCATTACTGGTTGGGGCATAGGCTTGGATTATTGTGATATTGAATGGTTTGCCTTGGAAAGGAACAGAGATCATTCTAGCCAGAGAGAAAATAAAAAGAGAGAGAGCGCGCGAGAGAGAACTTTCCCTCTAAAAGCTCTGAGGCACAGCCTGGCCTGCTCACAGAACAAAAGATTGAGTGAATACCAGAGGGCTCTGGACCAGCCCTTCCCCTTGCCCTAAGGAGAGAAGCAGGCAAGGGGCAGTCTCAGACCAGGAGACAGCATCCTCCACCAAACTGTAAGCAGGCTCCCAGTTACTAATGAAGCCTTCCCAGGATCCTGGGTGGTTGACATCTACCAGGAGGGTCACAGTCAGTGATCAGCTCTCCAGAGGAGACACATAGCACATCTGAGATGGTGCTCTCACTGTGCACCCAGGAAACTGAGGGCCTGGGACCAGGGAAGTGATAAGACACACTGCCCAGCTAGGAGAGTGTGCTCACCAAGCACCTAGTCACCTGAACTACTCAAACCTAGGAAGGGCACAAAACGCAGGCCCAATCAAATCTGTTCCTTTGTGGAGTACCCGAGAGACTTAATCTCCTTGGGTTAGACCTGGGAAGTGAATGCAACCCAGGGCCAGTGTTAGACAGTTTCCCTGCAATGCAACCTGGAGCTTGAGTAGTGTAGACTGGGAAACTACACACGCCATGAGCAGGGGCAAATCCAGTGTGGCTCAGACACTGCAAGCACTCCCCACATACACCAGTGATATTTGTTTGCAGTGTTCCTCCCTCCCCACAGTACAACTGAACAAGTGAGCCTAAATAATTGACCACCTTTGCCCCCTTATGTCAGGGTGGAAATTAGACACTGAAGAGATTTGCAAACAGAGGAAGCCAAAATAAATAAAGAGGGAACTGCTCTGGAAGTGACAAGTGCAACAGATTAAAATATTGTTGAGTGAGTGAAGTCCCTCAGTCATATCCAACTCTTTGTGACCACATGGACAGTAGCCTACCAGGCTTCTTCATCCATGGGATTTTCCAGGCAAGAGTACTGGAGTGGGTTGCCATTTCCTTCTCCAGGGGACCTTCCCAACCCAGGGATCGAACCTGGGTCTCTTGCATTGCAGACAGACACTTTACCGCCTGAGTCACCAGGGAAGCTAGTTAGCATTAATTACATTGGAAAAGGCCTATGGACGTTGAGAAGAATTATAAGCTGGAACAAGGAATTATCTGAAACTGAGCTGACCCACAGCACCCTCAAGAGCTCCACAGAAATTCCTAGATATATTTTACTATCATCACTTTGTAATTTTTAAATTTTTTATTACTCCTTTAATTTTCATTTTTATAACCTACTATTACCTTGCAAAAAAAAGACCCTATTTTTAAGGAAAATTTCATATATATATATATAGTTTTTATATTTTGTGTGATTTTGCTTTTTTTTAATATTGTATTTTTGAGAGTCTAACCTCTACCATAAATTTTTAATCGTTGCTTTTTGATTTTTGTTATCAATTTTTTACCTTTAAGAACCTAATCTTCAGTACCCATTTTTACTTAGGAGTGTGATTAGTGGCTTTATTGCCCTCTCCCCCTTTTGACTCTCCTTTTTCTCCCTCAGGTCACCTCTATCTCCTCTCTTCCCCTTCTCTTCTGTACCCAACTCTGTGAATCTTTTTGGGTGTTCCAGGCTGTGGAGAACACTTAGGGAACTGATTACTGGCTAGATCTGTCTCTCTCCTTTTGATTCCCCCTCTTCTCCTCCTGGTCACCTCTATCTCTCTCCTTCCTCTTCTCCATGTAACTCTGTGAAGCTCTCTGAGTGTTCTACACTGTGAAGGACCTTTTCACCATTAAACTTGTTGTTTTATCTTCAGTGCTGTATGGATGGAGAAATCTTGAGACTAGTGCAATAATAAGACTGAAAGCCAGAAGCAGGAGGCTTAAACCCAAAACTTGAGAACTTCAGAAAACTCCTGAATCCAGGGAACATTAATTGACAAGAGTTAATCCAAAAGCCTCTATACCTACACTGAAATCAAGCTCCACCCAAGATCCAACAAATTTCAGAGCAACACATACTAAAATAATTCAACAAAATAGGAACATAACGCTGAGCATTAAAATGCAGGCAGCCAAAAGGCCTACCAAACTCATAGACAACTCAAAACTCATTGCTGGATACTTCACTGCACTCCAGAGAGAGGAGATCCAGCTCTAACCATGAGAACACCAAAACAAGCTTCCCAAACCAGGAAACCTTGACAAGCCACTCGTCCAACCCCACCCACAGGGAAGGATCTCTACAATAAAGAGGAATGACAAACTACCAGCTTACAGAAAGGCCACCCAAAACACAGCAATCTAAACAAGATGAAGATGCAGAGAAATGTTCAGCAGGTAAAGGAACATGATAAAAGCCCACCAAACCAAACAAAAGAGGAGGAGATAGGGAGACTATCTGAAAAATAATTCAGAATAATGATAGTAAAAATAATCCAAAATATTGAAAACAAAACGGAGTTAAAGATAGTCTGGAGTCAAGGATTGAGAAGAGGCAACAAATGTTTAACAAGGAACTAGAAGAAATAAAAAAGAGTCAGTCAATAATGAATAATGCAATAACTGAGATCAAAAGCACTCTGGAGGTAACCAACAATAGAATAACTGAGGTAGAAGATAGGATAAATTAGGTGAAAGATCAGATCAGTCGCTCAGTTGTGTCCAACTCTTTGCGACCCTATGAATCACAGCACGCCAGGCCTCCCTGTCCATCACCAACTCCCGGAGTTCACTCAGACTCATGTCCATCGAGTCAGTGATGCCATCCAGCCATCTCATCCTCTGTCGTCCCCTTCTCCACTTGCCCCCAATCCCTCCCAGCATCAGAGCCTTTTCCAATTAGTCAACTCTTCGCATGAGGTAGCCAAAGTACTGGAGTTTCAGCTTTAGCATCAGTCCTTCCAAAGAAATCCCAAGGCCGATCTCCTTCAGAATGGACTGGTTGGATCTCCTTGAAGACCAAGGAACTCTCAAGAGTCTTCACCAACACCACAATTCAAAAGCATCAATTCTTCGGCACTCAGCCTTCTTCACAGTCCAACTCTCACATCCATACATGACCACAGGAAAAACTATAGCCTTGACTAGACGAAACTTTGTTGGCAAAGTAATGTCTCTGCTTTTGAATATGCTATCTAGGTTGGCCATAGCTTTCCTTCCAAGGAGTAAGTGTCTTTTAATTTCATGGCTGCAATCACCATCTGCAGTGATTTTGGAGCCCAGAAAAATAAAGTCTGACACTGTTTCCACTGTTTCCCCATCTATTTCCCATGAAGTGATGGGGCCGGATGCCATGATCTTCGTTTTCTGAATGTTGAGCCTTAAGCCAACTTTTTTACTCTCCACTTTTACTTTCATCAAGAGGCTTTTTAGTTCCTCTTCACTTTCTGCTGTAATGATTGTGTCATCTGCATATCTGAGGCTATTGTGATTTCTCCCAGCAATCTTGATTCCAGCTGTGTTTCTTCCAGTCCAGCATTTCTCATGATGTACTCTGCATATAAGTTAAATAAACAGGGTGAAAATATACAACCTTGATGTACTTCTTTTCCTACTTGAAACCAGTCTGTTGTTCCATGTCCAGTTCTAACTGTTGCTTCCTGACCTGCATACAAATTTCTCAAGGGGAAGATCAGGTGGTCTGGTATTCTCATCTCTTTCAGAATTTTCCACAGTTTATCGTGATCCACACAGTCAAAGGCTTTGGTGTAGTCAATAAAGCAGAAATAGATGTTTTTCTGGAACTCTCTTGCTTTTTCCATGATCCAGCGGATGTTGGCAATTTGATCTCTGGTTCCTCTGCCTTTCCTAAAACCAGCTTGAACATCAGGAAGTTCACAGTTCACATATTGCTGAAGCCTAGCTTGGAGAATTTTGAGCATTACTTTACTAGCCTGTGAGATAAGTGCAATTGTGCAGTAGTTTGAGCATTCTTTGTCATTGCCTTTCTTTGAGATTAGAATGAAAACTGACCTTTTCCAGTCCTGTGGCCACTGCTGAGTTTTCCAAATTTGCTGGCATATTGAGTGCAGCACTTTCACAGCACCATCTTTCAGGATTTGGAATAGCTCAACTTGAATTCTATCACCTCCACTAGCTTTGTTTGTAGTCATGCTTCCTAAGGCCCACTTGACTTCACATTCCAGGATGTCTGGCTCTAGGTCAGTGATCACACCATCGTGATAATCTGGGTCATGAAGATCTTTTTTTGTAGAGGTCTTCTGTGTATTCTTGCCATCTCTTCTTAATATCTTCTGCTTCTATTAGGTCCATACCATTTCTGTTCTTTATCGAGCTCATCTTTGCTTGAAATGTGCCTTTGGTATCTCTGATTTTCTTGAAGAGATCTCTAATCTTTTCCATTCTGTTGTTTTCCTCTATTTCTTTGCATTGCTCACTGAAGAAGGCTTTCTTATCTCTTCTTGCTATTCTTTGGAATTCTGCATTCAGATGTTTATATCTTTCCTTTTCTCCTTTGCTTTTTGCTTCTCTTCTTTTCACAGCTATTTGCAAGGCCTCCCCAGACAGCCATTTTGCTTTTTTGCATTTCTTTTCCATGGGGATGGTCTTGATCCCTGTCTCCCATACAATGTCATGAACCTCATTCTATAGTTCATCAGGCACTCTATCTATCAGATCTAGGCCCTTAAATCTATTTCTCACTTCCACTGTATAATCATAAGGGATTTGATTTAGGTCATACCTGAATGGTCTAGTGGTTTTCCCTACTTTCTTCAATTTAAGTCTGAAAGATAGAATTGTGGAATTTAAGGTGAAAGATAGAATGGTGGAAATAAAGGAAGCATAGAGGGAATAAGAAAAAAAAAAAGAATTAAAAGAAATGAGGACAACCTCAGAGACCTCTGGGACTATGTCAAACACCCCAACATTCAACTCATAGGAGTTCCAGAAGAGGAAGACAAAAAATAAAAGGGCCATGATAAAATTCTTGAGGAGATAATAGTTGAAAAGTTCCCTAAAATGGAGAAAGAAATAGCAACTGAATTCCAAGAAACCCAGAGAACCCTAAACAGGATAAACTCAAGGTGAAACACCTGAAGATACTTATTAATCAAATTAAGGAAGGTCAAACACAAATAACAAATATTAAAAACAGCAAGGGAAAAACAACAAATAAAACACAAGGGGATGCCCATAAGGATAACAGGTGGTTTTTCAATAGAAATTCTTCAGGCCAGAAGGGAATTGCAGGACATACTTAAAATGACTAATGAGAAAAATCTACAACTCAGATTACTGTACCAGCAAAGATCTCATTCACATATTAAGGAGAAATCAAAAGCTTTACAGACAAGCAAAAGCTGAGAGAATTCAGCACCACCAAACCAGCTATTCAAGTGCTAAAGGATCTTCTCTAGAAAGAAAACACAGAAAAGGTTTATAAAGTCGAACCCAAAACAGCAAAGTAAATGGTTACGGGATTATGCTTATCAATAATTACCTTAAATGCAAATGGGTTGAATGCCCCAACCAAAAGACAAACGCTGGCTGAATGGATACAAAAACAATATGGCTATATATATACTGTCCACAAGAGACACATCTCAAAACATGGGACACATACAGACTGAAAGTGAAGGGCTAGAAAAAGATATTTCACACAAATGGAGACCAAAAGAAAGCAGGAGTAGCAATACTCATATCAGATAAAATAGACTTTGAAATGAAGGCTGATGAAAAGAGACACAAAATGACACTACATAATGATCAAAAGATGAATCCAATAAGAAGATATAACAATTATAAACATATATGCACCAAACATAGAAGCACCACAATATATAAGGCAAATGCTAGCAAGTATGAAAGGGGAAATTAACAGTAGCACAATAATAGTGGAAGACTTTAATATCCCACTCACCTCTATGGATAGACCAACTGAACAGACAATTAGCAAGGAAACACAAACTTTAAATGATACAATGGACCAGAGTTAATCAATATTTAGAGGACATTTCACACCCAAAAAATAAGTTTCACCTTTTTCTCAAGTGCACAGGGAACCTTATCCAGGATAGATCACATCCTGGGCCATAAATCTAGCCTTGGCAAATTAAAAAAAAAAAAAAAGAATTCATTCCAAGAATCTTTTTTGATCACAATGCAGTAAGATTAGATGTCAGCTACAGGAAAAAAAAAAAACTATGAAAACTACAAACTTATGGAGGCTAAACAACACACTTCTGAATAACCAACAAATCACAGAAGAAATCAAGAAAGAAATTTAAATATGCATAGAAACGAATGAAAATGAAAACACAGCAACCCAAAACCTATGGGATTCAGTAAAAACAGTGTTAAGGGGATGGTTCATAGCAATACTATCTTACCTAAAGAAACAAGAGAAAAATCAGATAAATAGCCTAACTCTACAACTAAATCAACTAGAAAAGGAAGAAATGAAGTACCCTAGGGTTAGTAGAAGGAAAAAAATCATAAAAAAATAGGGCAGAAATAAATAAAAAAGAAACAAAGGAGACCATAGCAAAAATCAACAAAACTAAAAGCTTATTCTTTGAGAAGATAAATAAGACAAACCATTAGCCAGAGTCATCAAGAAAAAAAAAAAAAAAAAAAAGGAGAAGAATCAAAACAAATTAGAAATGAAAATGGAGAAATCATAATAAACAATACAAAAATACAAAAGATCATAAGAAACTATTATCATCAACTATATGCCAATAAAATGGATAACTTGGAAGAAATGGAGAAATTCTTAGAAGACTACAACTTTTCAAAATTGAAGCAGGAAAAAAATAAAAAATCTTAACTGACCCATCGCAAGTACAGAAATTAAAACTGTAATCAGAAATCTTCTAGCAAACAGAAGCCCAGGACCAGACAGCTTCACAGCTGACTTCTACCAAAAATTTAGAGAAGAGCTAACACCTCTCCTACTTAAAACCTTCCAGAAAATTGCAGAGGAAGGTAAAATGCCAAACTCATTCTATAAGTCCACCATCACTGTGATACCAAAACCAGACAAAGCTGCCACAAAAAAATAAAACTACAGGACAATATCAATGATGAACATAAATAGAAAAATCCTTAACAAAATTCTAGAAAGCAGAATACAACAACATATTAAAGAGATCATACAGCATGAACAAGTGGGGTTTATCCCAGGGATGCAAAGAATCTACAACATTTGCAAACCAATCATTGTGATACACCACATTAACAAATTGAAAAACAAAAACCATATGATTATCTTAATAGATGTAGAGAAAGCCTTTGACAAAATTCAACATCCATTTATGATAAATACCCTCCAGAAAGCAGGCATAGAAGGAACATGCCTCAACATAATAAGAGCCATATATGATAAACCCACAGCAAACATTATCCTCAATGTTGAAAAATTGAAAGCATTTCCCCTAAAGTCAGGAACAAGACAAAGATGCCCACTGTCACCACTACTATTCAACATAGTTTTGGAAGTTTTAGCCACAGCAATCAGAGAAGAAAAAGAAATAAAAGGAATCCATATTGGATCCGTTGCACTCCTATACACTAACAGTAAGAGAACAGAAAGAGAAATTAAGGAAACAATTCCATTCACCACTGCAACAAAAATAATAAAATACTTAAGAATAAATCTACCTAAAGAACCAAAAGATCTATATACAGAAAACTATAAAACATTGAGGAAATAAATCAAAGATGACACAAATAGATGGAGAAATATACCCTGTTAATGGATCAGAAGAATCAATATAGTGAAAATGAGTATAATGCCCAAAGCAATCTATAGATTCAGTGCAATCCCTATCAAGCTACCAATGATATTTTTCAGAGAACAAGAACAAATAATTTCAAAATTTGTATGGGAATACAAAAAAAAAAAAAAATCTGGAATAGCCAAAGCAATCTTGAGAAATAAAATGGAACTAGAGGAATCAACCTGCCTGACTTCAGATTACACTACAAAGCTACAGTCATCAATACAGTATGATATTGGCACAAAGACAGAAAAATAGATCAATGCAACAAAATAGAAAGCCCAGAGGTAAGTCCATGCACCTATGGACACCTTATCCTCGATAAAGGAGGCAAGAATATACAGTGGAGAAAAGATAATCTCTTTCACAAGTGGTGTTGGTAATACTGGTCAACCACTTGTAAAAGAATGAAACTAGAACACTTTCTAACACCATACACAAAAATAAACTAAAAATGGACTACAGATCTAAATATTAGACCAGAAACTATAAAACTCCTAGAGGAAAACATAGGCAAAACACTCTATGACATAAATCATAGTAGGATCCTCTATGACCCACCTCTCAGACTAATGGAAATAAAAACAAACATAAAAAAATGGGACCTAACTAAATTTAAAAGCTTTTGCACAACTAAGGAAATTATAAGTCAGGTGAAAAAACAGCCTTCAAAATGGAAGAAAATAATAGCAAATGAAGCAACTGACAAAGAATTAATCTCAAAAATATACAAGCAACACCTTCATCTCAATTCTAGAAAAATAAGCGACCCAATCAAAAAATGGGCCAAAGAATTAAACAGACATCTCTCCAAAGAAGACATACAGAAGGCTAACAAACACACGAAAATATGCTCAATCTCACTCAAATGCAAATCAAAGCCACAGTGAGGTCCCATCTCACACCAGTCAGAATGGCTGCTATCAAGAAGTCTACAAACAATAAATGATGACGACAGTGTGGAGAAAACAGAAACCTCTTATACTGTTGGTGGGAATGCAAACTATTATAACCACTGTGGAGAACAGTGTGGTGATTCCTTAAAAAACTGCAAATAGAACTGCCATACAACTCAGCAATCCCATTGCTGGGCATACACACTGAGGAAACAAGAATTGAAAGAGACACATGTACCCCAATGTTCATCACAGCACTCTTTATGATAGTCAGGACATTGAAGCAACCTAGATGCCCACTGGCAGACAAATGGATAACAAAGCTGTGTTATATATACACAATGGAATATTACTCAGCTATTAAAAATAATGCATTTGAATTAGTTCTAATGAGGTGGATGAAACTGGAGCCTGTTATACAGAGTGAAATAAGTCAGAAAAAAAAATAACACCAATACAGTATATTAACGCATATATATGGAATTTAGAAAGATGGTAACGATGACCCTATATGTGTGATAGCCAAAGAGACAGATATAAAAAGCAGACTTTTGGACTCTGTGAGAGAAGGTGAGGGTGGGATGATCTGAGAGTATAGCACTGATACATTTACATTATCATATGTGAAATAGATTTCCAGCCCAGGTTTGATGCATGAGATAGGGTGCTCAGGGCTGGTGCACTGTGATGATGCTGAGGGATGGGATGGGGAGGGAGGTGGGAGGGGGATTAAGGATGGGGAACACATGTACACCCATGGATGATTCATGTCAATGTATGGCAAAAATCAGTACAATATTGTAAAGTAATTAGCCTCCAGTTAAAATAAATAAATTAAAAAAAAATTAAAAAAGAGAAACTACCACAGACACACAGAAATACAAAGGATCACAGGATAGTACTATGAACACCTATATCTTAATAGAATTGATAACCTGGAAGAAATGGACAAATTCTTAGAAAGAAAGATCTTTCCACGACTGAACCAAGAAGAAACATAAAATGTAAGCAGGCTTATTTCTAGGAATGAAATTGAAACTATGACTAAAATTATTTCAGTGAACACATGTTCAGGATAAGATGGCTTTACAGGCAAATTCTATCAAACACTTAGAAAAGAGCTTAAAAGCCATCCTTCTCAAACTCTTTCAAAAATTGCAGAGGAAGGAACAATCCCAAGCTCATTCTAGGAGGCCATCATCATCCTGATACCAACACCAGACAAAAATATCACCAAAAAAGGAAATTACAGAGCACTAACACTGATGAACATAGATGCAAAAACTCTCAAAAAAAAAAAAAAAATACCAGGAGGCTAAAGCTAACAATGCATTGAAAGAATCATACGGGGCAAAGCCATGATGGTGGTGAGGGAAGACATGGAGTCCATGTCTCCCCATGCCTTGGATACTCACCAGTTGCTGTTGGGGGACCTTCCTCAGACAGGCTGATGGGAGGAATCCCAGGGATGACCAGGTACTGGAAAGCAGGAAGTAAGGGAAAGTCAAGGCCAGAGCACTGGCTCAACTGAGGGGTTGCTGGGGAAGGTGGAGTGGTTTGAGTGCAGGGGGCAACACACTTACTTAGCAAGAGGGGTGAGGGATCCTTGGCAATTGGAGGATCCTTTAAAGGGAAGCCACTGAGGCCCCTTACACGTGGTCTTGGGGAGCTTCCTAGGACCCAAACCTGGTGCTCAACCCTTGGGGATCTCCTCTGCCCTCTGAAGCTCTCTCCACCTTCCCTGCCAAGCTCTCTGCCCCCTGGGCCACCCTCCATTTTGCATGGCCTCCTCCACCCATGTGGGTCTTGATGGTTTGAGAGGGAGTCGTAGAGAAAAAGCCAGGCCATCAGGGAGGTTCCTTTGAGGTTTAAACGTCAGGGTACTTCCTGGTGTTCTCTCATACACTTGGCCCTGAGGAGCCCTCTGAAGCCACTGGCTGAGCCCTCTGCCCTTCGGGACCACTTCTGATCTTCAAGGCACCCTCTGCATTCTGGGCCCTCTCTGTCCTTCACTACTCCAGGGTCCTCTCTGTCCTTCAGGGCCCACTCAGCCACAGCGTGGGGGGAGGTCCTGTGGATGTGAGGGGAGAGGGGAGAAAATAGCAGACCAGCTAAGGGAAGATACTGTGGGGTCCCAGGTACAGGGAAATATCTGTGTTCCCCCAGCTGTTCAGCCCCAAAGAGCCTCCAGAAGCCTCAGGCCAAGCCCTCTGCCCTTTGAGAACTCCACCTTACAGAGCCAACCTGACTCTTCAAGTTATCTTCTGCCCTCCAAATTCCTCCTCCTTCCAGGGTTCCCACCTTCTGGGGGCCCCTTCATCCCTCTGTAGACCTCTTTCTGCCTTCTGGATTGGGCCCTCTGCCCTCTGGGAGCCCACCCTCTACTCCCCAGAGATCCACTCTGCCCTCCACAATGAGCCCTCCACCATCTGAGAACACCCTTCACCCTCTGGGGTCCCCTTCCATTCTCTGGCTTCCTATTTGCTTTAGGGCCACAATCTTCTGAGGACCCCCTCACCCTCCCGGGTCCACATACCCCTTTGAACTTTAAGGACCCCTTCTTCTCTCAGGCCTCCCTCTTTCCTCTATGATAAGCCCTCCACTCTCTAGGGATCCACCTGAGACTTCTTGGACTCCCTCTGTCCTTCAGGGTCCTTCTGAGGGCACTCTCTGGTCCAGTAGGTCCTGTAGGGGCAGGAGAGAGGGAAGACAGGGCCAGGAAAGCCAGAGGAGGGTCCCTCCTGGCGTGAAGGAACAGGGAACCATTCTGGTGTTACACCACCCACTCATCCCTAGGGAGCCTCCTGGGGACCCGGGCCTGATCCTCTGTACCTCAAGCCAGAGGAGTTTCAGAGGCCCCCTTGGCTGGGTGGAGACCTGGCTGCCCTCCAAAGTCACCCAAGACCTTCTCTGGATGTATGGGGCTTGAATAAGGACCCCACCCCTGCTCAAATCTCATTTCCATCTAGACACCACCACTTTTAAAGGCCTTCCTGACATAAACCCTGCCCCTCACAGCCAAGGCTTTCTTCTGCCTTTTTTTTTTTTTTTTAATTTTTTACTGTTTGCCAGTGGAGTTTGGTTTTACCCTCCAGTGGTTGTTTTATATATATATATATATATATATATATATATATATATATATATACACACACACACACACATATATAAAATTTTATACAATTTCTGTTAGTTTTCTGTGTGTCCTGTGTGTTCATTCACTCAGTCATTTCTGACTCTTTGTGACCCTATGGACTGTAGCCCACCAGGCTTCTCTGTCCGGGAGTGTCCCATCAAGAATATCTTAATGGGTTGCCATTTTCTCCTCCAGGGCATCTTCCCAACCCAGTGACCAAGCCTGAGTTTCCTGTGTCTCCTTCATTGCAAGGAGATTCTTTACCACTGAGCCACAAAGAAGACCTGTTAGCTATCTATACTTATTTTATTTTTTACTCTTTATTATTTACTCTGCTTCTTGTTATTTTTACATATATATATATATGTATGTATATTAGAAACTATATATATATATATATATATATATATACTCTTTTCTTCCATTTCTATTCTATATGTATATGCTTTGTATTCCTTTGCTATGTGTGTGTATATATACACACACACATACACACACTTTTCTTCCATTCTTTTGCAATTAGAGTCTGGTTTACCCTTCAGAGGTTCTTTCAAACATACTCTTATTTTTTCTAATATATCTGCTACGATTCCAAATTTATTATATTTTGTATTAGTTTTTTTCCCTTATCTTTTATTTCCCCTGAACCACATGGCTTGTAGGATCCTCATTCTGGGTCCAGAAATCAGGCCTGAGCAACTATTGTGGGAGCACTGAGTCTAAACTGCTGGAATAGCAGTGAATGTCAGGCCCCAGGAAATATTAATCAGAGTGAAGTGTCCCAGAGGTACACATCTCAACAGTAAGACTTGGCTCTACTCAACTGCTTGAAAACTCCATTGCTGGAAGCGTCAAGTCAAACAACTAGTAAGGCAGAAGCACAGTCCCCATCATCTAAATAAATAAATAAATGGCAAAAAAAAAAAAAAAAAAAAAAACATGTTACAGATGAAGGAGCAAGTAAAAATGTGCAAGACTGAATAAATGAAAAGGAAATAGGCAATGCATGTGTAAAATAATTTAGATTAATGATAGTAAAGAAGTTTCAAAATACCAAAAATAGAATGGAGAAAATGTAAGAAAAGTTTAATGCATTAAACAATGACATGGAAGAAAGAAAGAAAGAAAAAAAAAGCAAACAGTGATGAACAGCACAATTACTGAAATTAATATATTATGTAGTCCATGGGGTTGCAAAAGTCAGACATGACTGAGCGACTTACACTTTCACTTTAGAAAATAAAGTGAAAGTGAAATTTTCACTTTAATAACTGAGGCAGAAGAATGGATAAGTAAGCTGGAAGATAGAGTGATGGAAATAACTGCTGAGGAGGAAAATAAAGAAAAATTAATGAAAATAATTGAGGACAGTCTCAGAAACCTCGGGATAATAACAACAACAAAAAAAAAACACTCAAATTACAGGGGTTCCAGAAGAAAAAACAAAACGTATAAGAAGATATTTGAGGAGATTATAGTCAAAAACTTCCCTAACATGGGAAAAGAAATAGCCACCCTAGTTCAGGAATCCCAAAGAGTCCCATAAAATATAAACACAAAGAGAAATACTCCAAGACATATATTAAACAAACCAATAAAAATTAAACACAAAGAGAAACTATTAAAAGCAGCAAAGGAAAAAGCAAAAAATAACATACAAAAGAATCCCCATAAATCTAGCAGATGATTTTTTCATCATAAACTCTGCAGGACAGAAGATAGTGGCAAGATATACTTAAAGTGATGAAAGAAAAAAAAAACTACAACCAAGATTACTCTACCCAGCAAGGACCTCATTCAGATTTCGTGGTAAAACAAAAAAATTTTGAGAAAGATAAAAACTAAGAGGATTCAGCATCACAAAAATGAGCCATACGAGAAATGCTAAAGGAAATTCTCAAAGGCAGGAAAGCCAAGAGAAGAAAAATACCTACCAAAACAAACACACACAAAAAAAATTAATAAAATAACAGTAAGAACATACATATAATTACAATATTTGCGTCTGGATTAAATTCCTCAAACAAAAGACACAGACTGGCTAAATGAATACAGAAACAAGACTCATGTATATACTGCCTACAAGAGACGCATTTCAGACCTAAGGAAACACATGGACTGAAAATTAGGGGATGGAAAAAGATATTCCATGCAAATGGGAATTAAAAGAAAGCAGGAGTAGCAATATTAACATAAAATAAAATAAACTTTAAAATAAAAACTGTTACAGAAGATAAGGAAAGACAATATATAATGATCAAGGGAACAATGCAAGAAGAATACATAACAAATTTAAATATTTATGCACCCGAAATAGAAGCACCTCAATATATAAGCAAATGCTAAGAACCATAAAATGGGAAATTGACAGTAACACAATAATAATAGTGGACTTTAATACCCCACTTACACCAATGGACAGATCATCCACACAGGAATAAGGAAACACAAGCCTTAAATCACACATTAGATCAGACAGACCTAATAGATATGTTCAGGACATTTCACTCTAAAACAGCAGAATACACCTTTTTTTTTTAAAGTGCACATGGACAATTCTCTAGGATAGATAACATCATGGGTCAAAATTAAAGTCTCAGTAAATTTAAGGTAATTGAATTCATATCAAGCAATTTTTTGATCACTACACTGAGACTAGATGTAAATTACAGGAAAAAAGGAAAAACTCAAGGAATACAATCATATGGAGTTGGTAAAAACCAGGTTTCTAAATAAAGAAAAGGACACTGGAGAAATAAAGAAAAGGAAACTAAAAAAAGAAAAACTAACAAATGACAATGAAACATGGCAATCCAAAATCTATGGGATGCAGCAAAAGCAGTTCTAAGAGGGAAGTTTATGGCAATATAAGCCTGCCTCAAGAAATGAGAAAAATGTCAAATAAACAACCTAAATTTATACCTAAAACAACTAGAAAAAGACCAAAACACCCAAAGTTACTAGAAGGAAAGTAATCATAAACATCAGAACAGAAATAAATGAAAAAAGAAATGGAGACAATAGCAAATATCAATAAAACTAAAAGTTGTTTTTTTGAGAAGATAAAATTGACAAACCAATAAACAGACTCATCCAGAAAAAAAGGGAGAAGACTTAAATAGATAAAAATAGAAACATAAAAATAGAAGCTACAACAGACAACATAGAAATTAAAAAAAAAATCATAAGACTATTATGAGTAACTCTATGCCAATTAAATGGGCAACCTGGGAGAAACTGACAAGTTCTTAGAAAAGTGTAACTTTCCAAAACTGAACCAGAAAGAAATAGAAATCATGAACAGAACAATCACAAGCACCAAAATCAAAACTTCAAAAAAAAAAACCATCTTCCAACAAGCAAAAGCCCAGGGCCAGATGGCTTTACTGGTGAATTTTATAAAATGTGTTGAGAAGAACCTAGACCTATCCTGCTCAAACTATTCCAAAAATTTGCAGTGGGAGGAACACTCTCAAATTTATTCTATGAGGCCACCATCACCCTGATACTAAAAAGAGACAAAAATATCATATAAAGCCAAATTATAGGCCAATATCACTGATAAACATAGATGCAAAAATCTTCAACAAAATTCTAGCAAACTGAATTCAGCAACACATGAAAAGGATCATACACTAGGTAGGCTTTATCCCAGGGATCCAAGGATTCCTCAATATATGCAAATCAGTCTGATACACCATATAAACAAATTGAAAGATATAAACTCTTCAGGATGGGGAACACATGTACACCCATGGCGGATGCATGTTGATGTATGGCAAAACCAATACAATATTGTAAAGTAAAAATAATAATAATAATAATAATAATAATAAACTATTCAGAAAGTAGGCATAAAAGGAAACCATCTCAACAAAATAAAGATCATATATGAAAAACCCAGAGTAAACGTTATTTTCAATGGTGTAAAACTGAAAGCATTTCCTCTAAAATAAGGAACAAGTCAAGGGTGCCCAGACCGTCCACTATAACTCAACATAACTTTAAAAATCCTAGTCATAGCAATCAGAGAAGAAAAGGAAATGAATGGAATCCAGATTGTAAATGAAATAAAAAATGTCATTATTTGCAGATAACATGATACTATACATAGAAAACCCTAAAATTCCTAGAGTTAATCAATGAATTTAGTAAAGTTGCAGGATACAAAATTAATACATAAAAATCCTGTGTGTTCCTATTCACCAAAAATTAAAAAAAAAGAAATATTAAGGAAACAACCCCATTCACCATTGCAAATAAATGAACAATATACCTAGGAATTAACCTACCTAAGGAGAAAAAAAGATCTGTATACAAAAAGCTATAAGACACTGATGAAAGAAATTAAAGATGAAATGAATGGAGAGATATATCATGTTCTTTGATTGGAAGGATCAACATTTTGAAAATGATGATACTATCCAAACAGTCTGACAGATTCAATGCAATCCCTATCAAA
Source organism: Bos indicus (assembly GCF_029378745.1). Taxonomy (NCBI): domain Eukaryota; kingdom Metazoa; phylum Chordata; class Mammalia; order Artiodactyla; family Bovidae; genus Bos; species Bos indicus. Next base: position 75,338,347 of record NC_091789.1, read on the forward strand.
TTACCAATGGTATTTTTTCACAAAACTAGACAAAAAAAATTCACAACTTGTATGGAAAAACAAAGGACCCCAAATACTCAAAGACATCTTGAATAACAAAAATGGAGCTAGAAGAATCAACCTTCCTGAGTTCAGACTATACTACAAAGCTACAGTAATGAAGACAGTATGGTACTGATACAAGAAGAGAAATATAGCTCAGTGGAAGGGGATAGAAAGCCCATAGATAAACATACTTATAGAAAACTTAATCTTTGACAAAAGAGACAAGAATATGCAATAGAGAAAAGACAACCTCTTCAATAAGTGGTGCTGGGACAGTTATATGTAAAAGAATAAAATTATAACACCTCCTAACCCCATACATGAAAATGAACTCAAAATGGATTAAAAACCTAAGTGTAAGGCTAAAATGTATAAAGCTCTTAGAGGAAAAAATAGGTAAAACACTTGATATAAATAACCATGATATCCTCTTTGACCCACCTCCTAGAGTAATAGAAACAAAAACAAAAATAAACAAGTTAAACCTAATTAAACTTATAAGCTTATACACAGCAAAGGAAACTGTAAGCAAGATCAAAACACAATCCTAAGTGGGAGAAAATAGTTGCAAATGAAACAATTGGCAAAGGATTAATCTCTAAAATATACAAGCAACACATGTAGTTCAATACCAGAAAAACAGACAGCCCAACGAAAAGTGGGCAGAAAACCTAAACAGACATTTCTCAAAAGAACACAGAGACGGCCAAACAAACACATGAAAAGATGCTCAATATTCCTCATTAGTAGAGAATTTCCAATCAAACCACAATGAGGTATCACCTCGCACTGGTCAGAATGGCCACCATCAAAAAATCTACAAACAGTAAATGCTGGAGATAATTTGGAGAAAAGGGAACACTCCTGCCATGTTGCTAAGAATGTAAATTGATACAGCCACTATAATGAACAGTATTTGTTGTTGTTGTTCAGTCATGCCCGACTCTTTGTGACCCCGTGGACTTAAATTAGGAATAAAACTGACATATGACCCGGCAATCCCACCACTGGAAATACACCCTGAGAAAATCATAATTGAATAAACACATGTAGCCCATTATTCATTGCAGCAGTGTTTACAATAGCTAGGACATGGAAGCAACTTAGACGCCCATCCATACAAGAATGGATAAAGACATTGTTGTACATATATGCAGTAGAATATTACTCTACCATAAAAAGGAATGCGTCTGAGTCAGTTCTAGTGAGATGGCTGCACTTAGAGCCTATTATACAGAGTGAAATAAGTCAGAAAGGGAAAAACATGTATTGTATATTAATGCCTATATATGGAATTTAGAAAAATGGTACTGATAAGCCTATTTGCAGGGCAGAAACGGAGATGCAGACATAGAGAACAGACTTTAGACACAATAATGGAAGGAGTGGGTGGAATGAATTGAGAGACTAGTGTTGAAACATTCACATTATCATATGTAAAATAGCTCATAGGAAGTTGCTGTATAATACAGAGAGCTCAACATGGTATTCTGTGACAACCTAGAGGAGTGGAATGGAGTGGGGGGGTTTGGGGGCAGATTTAAGAGGGTGGGAACATATTTATACTTATGCCTTATTCATGCTAATGTATTGCAGAAGCCAACACAATACTGTAAAACAATTGTCCTCCAATTAAAAATAAATTAAAAATTGTAAACAAGAAAAAACGGATCTTACACCACAATGGATGCAAGAATTCTTTATTATATCCAAATCAGTCAAGGTGATACACCATATTAATTACTTGAAAGTAAAATCCATTTGATCATCTCAATAGATGTAAAAAAAAAAAAAACAACAACTTTCAACAATGTTCAAAACCATTAAAAAAAAAAAAAAAAACTATCTAGAAATTGGGCATAGAGGGAAGCTACCTCAGCATGACAAAGGCCATATATCACAAATCCACACACACAAAAATCATTCTCAATGATGAAAAACTGAAATCATTTCTGCTAAGATCAGGAAAAAAAGAAGAATGTTCACCCTCACCATTACTATCCACATAATTTTGGAAATCCTAGCCATGACAATCAAAGAAAAAAAGAAAAAATAAGGAATCCAAATCAGAAAAGAAGTAAAACTTTCATTATTTTCAGGTGACATGAAAGTATACATACAAAATCCTAAAGATTCTACCAGAAAACTGCTTGAGTTAATCAAAGAATTTGGTAAATTCTCAGGATACAAAATTAATGCACAGAAATTTCTTGCATTCTTATATACTACAATGAAATTTCAATGAGAGAAATCTATGAAACAGATTACATTTACCACTGCAACAATAAAAAAAGAACAAAATACCTTCGCATAAACCTACCTAAGGAAGCAAAAGACCTTTAGGCAGGAAACTAATAGATACTGATGAGTTCAGTTAGGTCCTGTTTATTTATTTTTGTTTTTATTCTCATTATTCTAGAACGTGGGTCAAAAAGATCTTGCTGCAATTTATGTCAAATAGTATTCTGCCTATGCTTTCCTTTAAGACATTCATAGTGTCTGGCCTTACATTTCAGGCTTCAATCTGTTTTGAGTTTATTTTTGTGTATGCTGTTAGGGAGTGTTCTAATTTCTTCTTTTATAGGTAGTTGCCCAGTTTTCCCAGTACCACACATTAAAGATGCTGTCTTTGCTCAATTGTATATTCTAGCCTCATTTGTGATAGATTAGGTGATGATAGGTGCATGTGTTTATCTCTGGACTCTCAATCCTGTTCCATTGATCTATATTTCTGTGCCAATAACATACTCTTTTCATTACTGTAGCACTGTAGTATAGTCTGAATCCAGGGATCCTGATTTTTCCAGCTCACTATTTTTTCTCAAGATTGCTTGTGTTATTCAAATTCTTTGCATCTCCATAAAATTATAAATGTTTTTATTCTAGTTATGTGAAAAATGTCATTTGATAAGAATTGTCATCTGATGAGAATTGCATTGAATTTGTAGACTGTTTTGGGTAGGATAGTCATTTTCACAATATTGATTCTTCTAATCCAAGCACATGCTATGTCTCTCCATCTGTGTTGTCTTTGATTAATTTATCAGTAACTTAAAGTTCTCTAAGTATAGGAATGTTTACTACTTGGGTAAAATAGTAGTGAGTAGGTTTATGCTTAGGTATTTTATTCTTTTTGTTTCAATGGTAAAATGGATTATTTCCTTAATTTCTTTCTGATTTTTCATTGTAAGTGTATAGGAATGCAAGTGATTTATGTGTATTAATTTTATATCCTGTGATTTTACTAAATTAATTGATTAGTTCTAGTATTATTCTCATGGCATCTTTTTGATTTCCTATATATACTTGTCTGTAAACAGTGACAAGTTTAGTACTTTTTTTTTTCAATTTATTATTATTATTTTTCTTATTTTAATTGGAGGCTAATTACTTTTCAATATTGTATTGGTTTTGCCATGTATCAACATGAATACACCATGGTAGTACTTTTTGTTGACAATTTAGACACTTTTTTATTTCTTTTTTCTTCTCTATCGTGGCTAGGACTTCTAAAACTATGTTGAATAATACTGGCAATGGTGCTCATCCTTGTATTTTTCCTGATTTTAGAGGAAATTCTTTCAATTTTTCACCACTGAGAATGATATTTGCTGTGGGTTTGTTGTATATGGCCTTTGTTATATTGAGGTAGGTTCCATCTGTGCTCATTTTCTGGAGGATTTTTTTTTTTTTTTTAATCTTAAATGGTTTTGAATCTCGTCAAAAGCTTTTTCTTCATTTGTTGAAGTGATCATATGGATTTAATTCTTTAACTTGCTAATATGGTGTATCACATTGATTGATCTACATATAATGAAGAGCCCTTGTATCTTTTGGATAAATCCAACTTAATCATGGCATATGATCCTTTTAATGTGCTGTTGGATTCAGTTTGTTAATATTTTGTTGAGGATATTTAGTTCTGTTTTCATTAGCAATATATCAGTAATTTTTTTTTTAATATCTTTATCTGGTTTTGGTATTAGGATGATGGTGGCCTTATAGAATGAGCTTGAAGTGTCCCTCACTCTGCAGTTTTTGGAAGACTTTGAGAAGTGAGCAAACCATAAACCCAATTAAAAGACAACCCTCAGAATGGGAGGAAGTATTTGTAAATTAAGCAACTGACAAATAATTACTCTCCAATTTATATTAAACAGCTTATGCAGCTCAATATCAGAAGAAAAAAAATTGACAGAATACCTAAACTGACATTTTTCCTAGGAAGACACACATACGGCCAACAAATTCCTGAAACGATGTTTAACATTATTCACTATTAGATAAATGTAAGTCAGAACTACAATGAGATATCACCTTGCACTTGCTAGAATAGCCACCATCAAAAAATCTACAAAGAATAAATGACATAAAGGGTATGTGGAAAAGATAATTTTCTTGCAATGTTGGTGGGAATATAATTTGATATAGCCACTATGGAGAATAGTATGGAGGTTTCTTTAAAAGAAGAAAAAAAAAATCAAACTACCCTATAACTCAGCAATTCCACTACTGGGCATGTACCCAGAGAAAATTATAATTGAAAAAGACACATACAGCCCAACACTTACTCTATCACTATTTACAATTGCCAGAACATGGAGGCAACCAAAATCCATTAACAGAGAAATGGATAAAGAAGATGTGATACATATATAGAAAGGAATATTACTCAGGCATAAAACAGAACAAAATTAGGTTATTTGTAGAGACATGGATGGACTTAGTGGCTGTCATACAGAGTGAAGTAAATCAGAAAGAGGAAAACAAATATCATAAATTAATACATATATATGGAATCTAAAACATGTTATAGATAACTCATTTGAAAACAGAAATAAAGACACAGATATACAGAACAAATGTATGGATAGCAAGGAGGAATGGGTGTGGGTGGGATGAATTAGGAGATTGGGATTGACCTATATACACTACGATGTATAAAATCTGTGACTAATAAGAACCTATAAAAAAATTCAGGGAATTCTACTCATTGCTCTGCGGTGACGTAACTGGCAAGGAAATACAAAGAGAGGTGACATACATATACATATAGCTGATTCACCTTGGTATACAGTAGAAATTTACACAATATTTAAAGTAAATATCAAAAAAAAAAGATCTTGATGAAAGAAATCAATGATGCTACATTAGATGGAGAGATATGCCATGTTCTTGGATTGGAAAAGTCAGTCTTGTCAAAATGACTATATTACCCAAAGCAATCTACAGATTCAGTGCAATCCCTATAAAATTACCAATGACACTTTTCACAGAAATAGAACAAAATTTTTACCATTTGTTTTCAATCATGAAAGATCTGAAATAACCTTTTTTCTTTCTTTTCTTGTGATAGTAAAACAAATCTGGAGGAATCAGACTCCCTGACTTTAGACTATACTACAAAGCTAGAGTAATCAAGACAATATGGTAGTAGCACAAAAACAGAAACAGAGATCAATAAAATATGATAGATGGCCTAGAGATAAAACCACACACATATGGCCAGCAAATTGGGAAAACTCAGCAATGGCCACAGGACTGGAAGAGGTCAGTTTTCATTCCAATCCCAAAGAAAAGCAAAGCCAAAAATGCTCAAATTACTGCACAATTGCACTCATCTCATATGCTAGCAAAGTAATGCTCAAAATTCTGCAAGTGAGGCTTCAGCAGTACATGAACTTAGAAATTCCAGACGTTCAAGCTGAATTTAGAAAAGGCAGAGGAACCAGAGATCATATTAACAACATCCATTGGATCATAGAAACAGCAAGGGAGTTCCAGAAATACATCAACCATGCCAAATCCTCTCATTGTGTGGAACACAACAAACTTTGGACAATTCTTAAAGAGATGGGAATACTAGATCACCTGACCTGCCTCCTGAGAAACCTGTTTACAGGTTAAGAAGCAACAGTTAGAACTGGATATGGAACAATAAACTGGTTCCAAATTGGGAAATGGTGTGTATTGTCATCCTGCTTATTCAACTTATATGCAGAGTACATAATGTGACATACCAGGCTGGATGAAGCACAAGCTGGAATCAAGATTGCCAGGAGAAATATGCATAACCTCAGATGTGCAGATGACACCATCTTTATGTCAGAAAGTGAAGAGGAGCTGAAGAGCCTCTAGATGAAAGTCAAAGAGGTGAGTGAAAAAGCTGGCTTAAAACTCAACATTAAAAATCTGAGATCATGGTACCCAATTCCATCATTTTATGGCAAATAGATGGAAAAACAATGGGAACAATGACAGACTTTGGTTTTTTGGGCTCCAAAATCACTACACATGATGACTACAGCCATGAAATTAAAAGACACTTGCTCCTTGGAAGAAAAGTTATGACCAACCTAGACAGCATATTGAAAATCAGAGACATTACTTTGCCAACAAAGGTCAGTCAAATCAAAGCTATGGTTTTACCAGGAGTCATGTATGGATGTAAGAGTGGGACCATAAGGAAAGGTGAACGCCAAAGAATTGATGCTTTTGAACTATGGTGTTGGAGAAGGCTGAGAGTCCCTTCGACTGCAAGGAGATCAAGCCAGTCAATCCTAAAGGAAATTAGTCTTGAATATTGATTGGAAGAACTGTTGCTGAAGATGAAGCTCCAAAATTTTGCCCCCTTCATGCAAATAAATGACTCTCTGGAAACTACCCTTATGCTGGGAAAGATTGAAGGCAGCAGGAGAAAGGGATGACAGAGGACGACATGATTCGATGGCATCAACGACTCAATGGACATGAGTTTGAGCAAGCTCCAGGAGTTGGTGATGGACAGGGAAGCCTGGAGTGCTGCAGTCCATGGGGTCACAAAGAGCCGGACATGACTGAACTACTGAACTTGAAATGTGATCATCTTTTCTTGCCATGTATCATTTAATCCATGCGTATCATAGTTCCTTTTCTCTATCTTGAAATTTGAAAATCCACTCAATACAGCAAATGAAAACTATTCCTCAGAGCCAATTCACATTTCTTGTCTTATTTTTTGATATTTCTTTAATGATTTACTCTCCCCAATATCCCACAGGCTGAGATAATTATGTTTCAGAGTCTATCGCTTTGCCACTTGTATAGTAAATAACATAGGTGGAGAGTAGATTCAGAGCCAGGTAACACTGTAAATGATATATAGTGTAGATATGAACTGTCTGTGTGTGTCAGGGGCCAGAAACTCTAAAGTGATCCATTTCTAAATTGACAGACAAGGTCTGGAAAAATGCAGAGAAAGTTTGTTTCATGATTACCAAAAATAAATAAATAAATAATAATAATAAAATATTTTAACTACATGAAACAAAGGAAGTTAGCAAAATCTAATTTTAATTACTTTTAATTAACTTCATTTTAATTGGTTTAATAAAATGGTATTTTTCAATTAACTCATTTATTTTTGAGCTCATTTATTGGACTCAAAACACTTTTTGCTTTATTGCTTAACCAAAGAACATAGGTTTTCTTCTGAATTTTAGAGAGTTCTTTTTGCTAATTGACAAATGTACTTATTTTTTACTAATAAGCCTTATTAATTGCAATAGATTTTACCTACTTCCTCAGTTCTACCCTCATTTTATATAATTCTATAAAAATGGAAAAATTATCTTACTAATGAAAAGTTATACACAGTAGTTTTTTGTTATTTTTTAAACAATAGCAATAATAGGGAGATATGTGGTAAGTCGTGAAGGTGGTGCTTATTATGGAACTTTCTTCCTATAGAAGCAAATTCTTCATCCTTAAATAGGAGTTTTAAAAGTTATTTTTAAAACCTCCTGAGCTATAGATTTTCAGTAAGGACATTGTGCTTTAAATATTGCTAAAATATCTTATAGAATACAGTATTGTTTGAGGTTAACTTTATAGAGAGGTCTGGAAATTGAAGGGAATTAAAATACTAACAAAATTAAAAATTACACAGATCCTTGTAAAGGTAGAAATAAAGAGGAAATGTCAGTAATAAATTTCAACTTAATTTTATTTATATTTTAATGAAAATTATTCTATGTATATGCAATGCTTAGTTAAAAAATAAATGGAGAAAATTAGAAATCTGTTGCTTATTAGTGGTTAGGGTGACCACATGATTTTCTGTTCCTTTTTGGGACCACTAAAAAAGAAACCTGTAGAGAGTTATCATTTAACCAGCCATTTTATTGACTACTCTTTTGTTATTGTTGAGAAAATCTCATTCTTTAATTCATTATGCTTTTACAAATAGATTTTCTCCACTAATAGTACTGGAAATGCAGAAAGTAGGGGGAGAAGTAAGCCTTCCAACTATCTATTGCTTTAAGTGTTATTTAAAATCCTGATGAGATGTTTATTTTTTATATATGGAATTTCCAGCATATTACAGATTCTCCTTTACTGTCTTCAAAAGAGATATTTCAAATCTGATAAAATATCAGTAGTCTGTAATGTAATGAGAAGCAGCTGGATTTCAAGATATGGCTCTGTAAACAAGGGTTAAGTCAATTTGACTGACTATGGTTTTGTTTATTTGTATCCATGTCTTGTTAGGATAACCTAGAAATGTTTTATTCAGGAAATAATTATTTGAAGATCAAGATAGGCCCTCTTGTTCAAAGCTGGTGATCTGGCAAAGGGAGACCTTATTTACAAGTCTAGATGAGGCCATGAAGATATTTTCCTGCAAATCCATTGCTACTATTGGAGGAAAACAATTCAAAGCACATGTCATAGTTTGGGTGGGCTAGTGTGTCAGCTTTGTGTGCAATGTCAGCATGTCATGATTCTAAACTATAAAATATGCCTGTAAAGATAATTGCCAGTGAAAATCATAGCACATGACATATGTGTATTTCTCATTTACAATAAATAATAGCTAACGTTTCCAGAACATTTTCTATGTGCTTGGTCCTATGCGAGGGATCTTAACACATATAGTTATAATTTAAAAGTCTAAACCATATAAAACTCATATGTCACCATTTTATAGATAAGGAAACCTGAGACTCAGAGAGATTAAATAAATTGTCTAAGATTCTGGCTTGTGTGAATGGTGAGGCTAGTATTTCAATCAAGTAATGAGACTTTAGAACTCAGGTGTTTAATCACTATACCAGATCAATGAGGGATATTCCAAATGTAATATATCTAAGAATTTATAATTTATTATTACTATAAATCTGGCATTAACACAGATTTTCCTCACCCAATTTTCCATGCTTTCAGATTCAAATTGCTAGATTAAGTAAAATTTATATACCTCAGTTTCCTCATCTGAAACTGGCCTAATGGGGTTGTTTCAATTATTGAAAGAAATAACAAGGTTTGTGTCAAGTTATTCGATGTGAGCCAGATAATGAGATATGCCCCTGATAAAAATATCAATGTATTTCATCTTTTTAAGTAATAATTAAGATTATAATAGTAACAGTTCTTGGCATTTACTCATGGATTACAATGAATCCATCATTGAATTAAACACTTGTCATTGCTTAAGTCGGAGAAGACACTGGCACCCCACTTCAGTACTCTTGCCTGGAAAATCCCATGGATGGAGGAGCCTGGTAGGCTGTAGTCCATGGGGTCGCAAAGAGTTGGACATGACTAAGTGACTTCACTTTCAATTTTCACTTTCATGCATTGGAGAAGGAAATGGCAACCCACTCCAGTGTTCTTGCCTGGAGAATCCCAGGGATGGAGGAGCCTGGTAGGCTGCCTTCTATGGGGTCGCACAGAGTCAGACATGACTGAAGTGACTTAGCAGCAGCATTGCTTAAGTCTTATAATCCTCATGAAAATATGAGTCAAATACTATTACTATTTCCATTTTACTTATGAGGCCACTGAGACAAAGTGAAATTAAATAAAATTTTGAATATTTCACAGCTGGCAAATTATGCATCCACAGTAGGAATCCAGGCAGTCTGGTGCATTTTTGTATTCTGGCAACCACTTTTATCCAATGATGGGGTAAGACTGACCAGTAACTATGTCCTTACTGGTCTCTGTCTAAATACTCTGCTATTTGCAGGATCAAATTTTATCTATTCCTATCTTGAGGGATGGTAAAAGAACCTTGCCTGTTGAAGGAATAGTGAGGAGACCAGTATGGGTAGACCATAGTGAGCAGTGGTGGGAGTGATAGGAACAAACCAGGAGAATGGACTATAGGGGAAGAGGATGAAAACAGGGAAAGTCATTAGGCCTTTAGGCAGCTAAAACAGTAATTACTCCCTTTATTTCCCTTATGTGAAAACGACTGCATAACTTTTATTCCTCTTAAAATTTCCCTATATCTAAATGAAGAGAATTGATAAAGTTTTCAACTATCCAGTAAAGCCAATGACTTTCATACTGTATGGGAGAAATTCTTTTTCAAATGTATAGTGGAAGTAGTTGATTTTTTTCAGAATCACATGCTTCACCATCAGTATTATTGGTTTTCTAGGATATCATCACTTGAACCAGAAAAAATAGTTGTTAGATTATGCTTCTTTTCAGCCCCCACAGCATAACTTCAAGTGGTATTTAAGGCCTAAGAAAAAGGTTATTAATGAATAATTAACCTGTGTTAAATTAGCAAAGAAACTTACCATAGAATTTTACCATCAGTAAATGAACCACTGATGTACTTACTTTTATTGCCTGTGATATACTTATTTATCCATCAATTACTGTGGGGTATGAGGGCAAGTTATTTAACTTCTATCTTTCAATGCTTTCAAATATTAAGCATCTATCTCCTAGTCATTTGTTTGTTTTATAAAAGGAATAAATAAATTACTGCATGCACAGTGCTTACTGTTGTAAGTAAGTACCTGGTACTTAGTAAACACTCAATAAGTCCTCTTTTATTAGGTATTCTGGTGCTTAGCATTTTTATTAATGAATGATAATTCTGCTTATTTTAAAGAACTATTTATTAAGCACCTCTTATGTGATAAACAGTTTTATATGCATTGAAGGTAAAGAAGAAAAATGTGGCACTTACTCATTTTTTAAAAAGGACTCATGGATAATGGGGCTTCCTTGGTGGCTCAGCTGGTAAAGGATCTGCCTGAAATATGGGAGACCTAGGTTTGATCTCTGGGTTGGGAAGATTCCCTGGAGGAGGGAACAGCTACCCACTCCAGTGTTCTGGCCTGAAGAATTCCATGGACTGTCCATGAGATCACGGAGTCAGACATGACTGAGAGACTTTCACTTTCATGGATAATGATGGATATGAACATGTAAACTATATATTCTAAAAGTGGTGAACACTAGTGATGCATATATAAATTACAGAATGTAAAATAAACCTGAATTATTAATCCCATCCTAGAGCTGGTGTGTTTTATAGATAAGCAAGTCCTATCAGAGTCTTATTCCTCAATTTTTCAAGGAAAAGTCATGCTTCTTCAAAAATCTGTTGAGGTGCCAAGTGGCAGAGAAGCATCTTTGTTTCTTAATGCCAACAATCTGTGCAGTCCCATCATAATATTTATTAAATAGTACATTGTCATAGATTCTTGCACATTTTAAAAGGGTATTTTGATTTGTTCCATGACTCACAGCTGTGTAACATCAGCACAACCACTAATGGGTAACTCCCCAAAAGGATGAACATAATCTATTATTAACATGGAAAAACAGCTCAGCATGTATGCCACGACTCCATCTTCCAACATTTTTTGTTCTTTTGAAAATTTCAATATGCACTTGAAAGTTCTTTTTTCTCCTGTCAGAAAAAAATAAATAAATCAAAAAGAATGTTCTTCACTGAAAATTTAAGAGGGAATAAAATAGTAATGACAAGATGCTTATTTGTTAGGTATATTTTGACCAAGGGTACACGACATTCAGCCATAATGTCAATAAGGCTAAACCAAAAGATAATACACAAGCATATAAGGCAGAAATCTGTGAGTGAGTACATTTTCTTCCTTTGTATATATGCAGCTTTCCTTTTAAAAAGGAAGACATCTTATTGACTGAGAATTATGTAGATTCACTGTTAAGTTCTAGTCAATTTAGTCATAAAATATCACAGTGTAATTTTGTATAACAGAATACAATGTTATGGGATTATATGACTGCAAGTGCTATGATTCAGAATGAATTTCTTCCCAGGCTAAAAGCATTATGTGTATATTTTTATACCAAATATATAATGATGAATAATAAAATGCAGGTTTAATTTAGAAAATGGGCATGATATTTTATATACTAAAAGGAATTTTACTAAAAATAAATTCTGTGGTAAATTTAAATTACATACAGAATAAAACTTCTAGCATGACAAGTGAGGACCTTTGTAAAAACACTCCTCCATGAAACTAACTAAAAGCCTTGACACATTTTGTCAAAATCAACTTTTGTAGAACTTCTGTAAATAAGCAAAGTCTTTCAAAAAATTAAGAGGTATTTGTTCAGGGAAAATGCTGCTGAATCTTGGTAACAAAATAGAATTTGTGATGTATTAACTTGGTCTACATTTATTCTCCTCTTCTCAGTTCCACAGTAGCATTGAAAATCAACAAGCTAGGAAATATGGTGATGTTAAAATCAGTCTGTGGTCACTATAAGAAGCAGACCAGGCTTGGAGCTCCTTAAAATGCCCCATAATAAAAGTTTTATCACCATTTGAACTGTCTTCAAGCTCCTTGGGAAAACCCTGATATTTGGATTGCTTTCATATTCAAAGCTGTATCCCCATAGTATTTATAAAAACCAATCAGTAGAAATTGTTTAACATTACATATGCCAGAAGCTATGATACTTGTTGGAGTTAACAAGTGCTTGGTCAAAATTTTTTAAAAGTTTAGAAAACAAAATATCCAGAGAAGGATGTGAAAAGCTCTAGAGAGCCAGAAGGTTACACACATTTGCAGGGCTACGTGTAGTCCCAGGTAAGAAATATCTGTTCAGTTGTTATCTGACCAGTGAGTTAATTGTTCCAAAGATGGAGAAGCTCTATATAGTCAGCAAAAACAAGACCAGGAACTGACTGTGGCTCAGATCATGAACTCTTTATTGCCAAAATCAGACTTAAATTGAAGAAAGTAGAGAAAAGCACTAGACCATTCAGGTATGACCTAAATCAAATCTCTTATGAGTATACAGAAGAAGTGAGAAACAGATCAAGGGATTAGATCTGATAGACAGGATGCATGAAGATCTAAGGACGGAAGTTTGTGACACTGTACAAGAGGCAGAGACCAAGACCATCCCCAAGAAAAATAAATGCAAAAAGGCAAAATGGTTGTCTGAGGAGGCCTTACAAATAGGTGAGAAAAGAAGAGGAGCTAAAGGCAAAGGAGAAAAGGGAAGATATACCCGTTTGAATGCAGAGTTCCAAAGAATAGCAAGGAGAGAGAAGAAAGCCTTCCTCAGTAATCAATGCAAAGAAATAGAGGAAAACAATAGAATGGGAAAGACTGGAGATCTCTTCAAGAAACTTAAAGATACCAAGGGAACATTTCATGCAAAGATGGGCAAAAAAAAGGACAGAAATGCTATGGACCTAAAAGAAGGAGCAGATATTAAAAAGAGATGGCAAGAATACATAGAAGAACTATACAAAAAAAAAAAAAAGAACTTAATGACCCAGATAACCACGATGGTGTGATCACTCACCTAGAGTCAGACATCCTGGAATGAAAAGTCAAATGGGCCTTAGAAAGCATCACTATGAACAAAGCTAGTGGTGATGATGGAATTCCAGTTGAGCTATTTCAAATCCTAAAAGATAATGTTGTTAATGTGCTGCACTCAATATACCACAAAATTTGGGAAACTAAAAAATGGCCACAGGATTGGAAAATGTCAGTTTTTATTCAAATCCCAAGAAAAGACAACACCAAAGAATGCTCAAACTACTGCACAATAGCAGTAATATCACATGCTAGCAAAGTAATGCTCAAAATTTCTCCAAGCCAAGCTTCAACAATACGTGAAACATAAACTTCCAGACGTTCAAGCTGGATTTAGAAAAGGCAGTGGAACCAAAGATCAAATTGCCACAATTCATGGGATCATCAAAAAAGCAAGAGAGTCCTAGAAAAACATCTACTTCTGCTTTATTGACTATGCTAAAGACTTTGACTGTGTGGATCACAATAAACTGTGGAAAATTCTTCAAGAGATGGAAATACCAGACCACCTGACCTGCCTCCTGAGAAATCTCTATGCAGGGCAAGAAGCAACAGTTAGAACTGGACATGGAACAACAGAATGGTTCCAAATAGAGAAAGGAGTATGTCAAGGCTTCAAATTGTCACATTGCTCAATTAACTTATATGCAGAGCACATCATGAGAAACGCTGGGCTGGAAGAAGCACAAGATGGAATAAAGATTGCTGGAGAAATATCAATAACCTCAGATATGCAGATGACACCACCTTTATTGCAGAAAGTGAAGAAGAACTAAAGAGCTTCTTGATGAAAGTGAAAGAGAAAAGCGAAAAAGTTGGCTTAAAACTCAACATTCAGAAAACTAAGATCATGGCATCTGGTCTCATCAATTCATGGCAAATATATGGGGAAACAGTGAGAGATTTCATTTTTGGGAGGCTCCAAAAATCACTCCAGATGGTGACTGCAGCCATGAAATTAAAAATTGCTAGCTCCTTGGAAGAAAAGCTATGATCAACCTAGACAGCATATTAAAAAGCAGAGACGTTACTTTGCCACCAAATATCCATCTAGTTAAATCTATGGTTTTTTCAGTAGTCATGTATGGATGTAAGAGTTGGACCATAAAGAAAGCTGAGTGCCAAAGAATTTATGCTTCTGAACTGTGGTGTTGGAGAAGCCTCTTGAGAGTCCCTTGGACTGCAAGGAGATCCAACCAGTCCATCCTAAAGGGGATCAGTCCTGAATATTCATTGGAAGGACTGATGTTGAAGCTGAAACTCCAATACTTTGGTCACCTGATGCAAAGAGCTGACTCATTGGAAAATACCCTGATGCTGGGAAAGATTTGATGCAGGAGGAGAAGGGGATGACAGAGGGTGAGATGATTGGTTGGCATCACCGACTCAATGGACACGAATTTGAGTAAACTCCAGGAGTTGGTGATGGACATGGAAGACTGGCGTACTGCAATCCATTGGGTCCCAAAGATTTGGACACTTCTGAGCAACTGAACTGAACTGAGTAATTTAATCAAGCAGTGAGAGTGTAACACGTAGGAAGGCTAGAGCTCCCCAAGCAACAGGAGGATAGAAACTGCAAGTGGCAGATTTTTTTTTTCCTCTTCTCTGTTGATGAAACAGGTTCTGCCTAATACTAACATTTATTTCTTTTCTCAAACTTTGTGCTGATAATGGCTCAACAAACAAGTATTCATGTCAACTGTTTTATGGCTGGGGATGACAACCCTTGTGCCATTCTATCCAAAAGTGTATATTGTGGGAAAGGGGCCTGGTGAAACTCCCTGAGCCTTGTCGTGTCTCTCTTATCTGATTAGAAGCTCGCCAACAGACTTAAAATGCCTTGCTAAAAGCTAGCAAGCAGGCACTCTTTCTGTCCCCTTCTGTCGTCTGTGTCAGAAGCTTTCCCTATCTCTATTATACTATAATGAAACTTTGCTACACGAAAAGCTCCATAGTGAAGCCTCATCTCTGATCCTAGATGGAAATCCTCTCCTCCAGAGGTCATGAACCCTGGTGTAACACACAGATCACAGCAGCAGCCTTTCATCTTGGGGGCTCATCTGGGATCTTTAAGACAAGATAAGGACGTTTGGCACTCTAGTTTTTTGTTTACTAGTAAACACATTTTCCGCTGTACTTTACTAACAATATTGTGTGCCTGTCTGTGTGAAAGTAGTATGAAAGAGACATAGAATTGGCCATGAAGTGAGTGTTGAGCCCTGCTCTCCAGTTTCGGGTTGCCTTGTAATGACTGAAGGCAGCCCCAAGGGGAGCCTTGTAGGGGGTTTATGCAGATCTGCCAATGCCAAGAGGCACACAACGTCCCTGTGGACCAAACTTTCCTTTCTCAGTTACCGTTTCCTGGTCTCTTTGACCATTTTGTAACTCTCTGAGGAATTAGAACTACTAACCAAACCTGTCAGATCACAGACTTTCAAGGGACTTGTGATTTATTGTTGGTTGTTTAATCGCACACTGCAAACAAGAGCATATTTGGTAGCTAGGTGGAGCTCTAGCTCCAAGAAAGCTTCTCAGGGTAAAAGGCGCTTCCTTAGCTGCCTGCCTCGGGGGCTAGAGACCTGAAAGTGAGTTTATCACGGCTGTGCCTCCGATCTATGTGGACAGGAGCACTGCTGGTAGCCATGAGTTTTTTGAGAACACAAACTGGGAATCCCAGGACCTGGTCATATTGGAATTGCAATGGCCTTCTTCCTTTGATAACACTAGCTGTTAGCAGACCAGAGGAGTCTCTCTGGTGGCTTTGGAAGAACTGGCCCTAATAGGTTGAGGACAAAAATCACTGGCCAGTGGTCATGAATCCTGGTGTAACACATGGCTCACAGCTGCAACCTTTCAACAGAGACTTCAGTGGACACACACAATAAAGAATATAGACTTTATAGAAGTTGTCCCTAAAAGTCACTAAACAAACAGCAACAATAACTAAGAATCAAAATCAGCAATGATAAGAAATCTTGGGGGAGTGGGGGATTATGATTTCCATAGTTGCAACATTATTTTGCCACATAATATTTAAAATATCCAGTTTTTATGAAAAAAAGATTTGAGTTATATGCAAAGAAACAGGAGATTAAAGCCCCTATTCAGGGTGAAAATAGAAACTTTCTTTTAGGAAGTCCAGATTTTGAATTGACTAAAGACTTTAAATTATCTATTATAATCAAAATTTTAAAAAATCATGTTCATTAAAATAAAGTATAAGAATGACATCACACCAAATAGAAGAGAATCAATGCAGAGAAAAGAACTTCCTTTTACAAAGAACCAAAAAATATCTGCTGTTGAAAAGTACAATTAACTGAAATGAAAAATGTATGATATAGCCTCAAGAGCAAATTTGACATGGCTATAATAAGAAACATCAAACTTCAAAATAAGTCAATGAAGTTTCTCTAATTTGAGAAACAAAAAGAAAAAGGAATGAAAATGAGTTAACAAAAAAAGAAAATATTTGCAAACCACTATCAGATAAACAGTTAATATCCAAAACATAAAAATAACTCTTAAACTCAATGACCTAACAATCCAGTAATCCAATCCAAAAACGAAAAAATCAATTAAAAATGGGCATAGAAAATAAATGCACATTTTTCCAAATAAGACATCCAAGTGACCAATAGGTGCTCGATAAAATTAATCTTCAGGTAAATTGAAATGGTGATTGTAGCCATGAAATTAAAAGACGCTTACTCTTTGGAAGGAAAGTTATGACCAACCTAGATAGCATATTCAAAAGTAGAAACATTACTTATCTGGTCAAGGCTATGGTTTTTCCAGTGGTCATGTATGGATATGAGAGTTGGACTATAAAGAAAGCTGAGTGCAGAAAAACTGATGCTTTTGAACTGTGGTGTTGGAGAAGTCTCTTGAGAATCCCTTGGATGGCAAGGAGATCCAATCAGTCCATCCTAAAGGAGATCAGTCCTGGGTGTTCATTGAAAGGACTGATGTTGAAGCTAAAACTCCAATACTTTGGCCACCTGATGCAAAGACCTGACTTATTGGAAAAGACCCTAATGCCGGGACAGATTGAGGGCAGGAGAAGGGGACAATGGAGGATGATGTGGTTGGATGGAATCACCAACTCAATGGACATGGGTTTGGGTGGACTCCGGATTTGGTGATGGATAGGGAGGCCTGGTGCACTGTGGCTCATGGGGTCACAAAGAGTCGGACACGCCTGAGCAACTGTACTGAACTGAACTGAAATTGAAGTGAAAAGTATAATGATTTATTTTTTCACTCTGTTTGAAGGATAAGAAAGCAAGAGATAAGTATTGATGAGGATGTGGAAATAAAACTTCTATACTGTTGGTGGGATTATAAGTTGGTTCAGCCAATATGGAGAGAAGTATTAAAGTTCTAGTAAAAAGTAAAACTAGAACTATTGTATGATTTATTAAACCCACTGATGAGTATATATCTTAAGGAAATGGAAAAAGAATATCAAAGACATATTTGCACTGCCATGTTCATTGCATCATTAGCCTAGTCATGTGAACAAAATAAATGTCAGAAAATGAATGGATAAAGAGTATACTATATGGAATTTAGAAAGATGGTAACAATAACCCTGTATGCAAGACAGCAAAAGAGACACAGATGTATAGAACAGTCTTTTGGACTCTGTGGGAGAGGGAGAGGGTAGGATGATTTCGGAGAATGGCATTGAAACATGTATAATATCATATATGAACTGAATTGCCAGTCCAGGTTCGATGCATGATACTGGATGCTTGGGGCTGGTGCACTGAGATGACCCAGAGGGATGGTATGGGGAGGGAGAGGGAGGGGGGTTCAGGATGGGGAACACGTGTACACCTGTGGCGGATTCATGTTGATGTATGGCAAAATCAATACAATACTGTAAAGTAATTAACCTCCAATTAAAATAAATACATTTATATTAAAACAGAGGATATACATATATATATTGTTGCTGTTCAGTTGACAATTCTTATCCAACTCTTGGTGACCCCATGAACTAGCATACTATGCTCCTCTGTCCTCCACTATTTTCACAGTTTGCTCAAATTCATGTCCATAGAGTCTCCTGTGCACCCCCTTGCCTTTTTTCTTCAATCTTTCCCAGGATCAGTTTTTTTTTTTTTTCCTCCCCCAACGAGTTGGCTCTTCACATAAGATGGCAAAAGTGTTGGAGCTTTAGCTTCAGCAACAGTCTTTCCAATGAATATCCAGAATTGATTTCCTTCAGGATTGACTATTTAACATTTCATGCAAAGATAGGCTTGATAAAGAACAGAAATGGTATGGACCTAACAGAAGCAGAAGATATTAAGAAGAGGTGGCAAGAATATGCAGAACTGTACAAAAAAGATCTTCATGACCCAGATAATCACGATGGTGTGATCACTCACCTAGAGCTAGACAACCTGGAATGTGAAGTCAAGTGGGCCTTAGAAAGCATGACTACGAACAAAGCTGGTGGAGGTGATAGAATTCCAGTTGAGCTATTTCAAATCCTGAAAGATGATGCTGTGAAAATGCTGCACTCAATATGCCAGCAAATATGAAAAACTCAGCAGTGGCCACAGGACTGGAAAAGGTAAGTTTTCATTCTAATCTCAAAGAAAGTTAATGCCAAAGAATGCTCAAACTACCACAGGATTACACTCATCTCACACACTAGTAAAGTAATACTCAAAATTCTCCAAGCTAGGCTTCAGCAGTACGTGAACTGTGAACTTCCATATGTTCAAGCTCGTTTTAGAAAAGGCAGAGGAACCAGAGATCAAATTGCCAACATCCGCTGGATCATAGAAAAAGCAGGGAGTTTCAGAAAAACATATATTTCAAAATTATTGACTATGTCAAAGCCTATGACTGTGTGGATCACAATAAACTGTAAAATTCTGAAAGAGATGGGAATACCAAACCACCTGACCTGCCTCTTGAGAAACCTATATACAGGTCAGGGAGCAACAGTTAAAACTGGATGTGGAACAACAGACTGGTTCCAAATAGGAAAAGGAGTACAACAAGGCTGTATATTGTCTCCCTGCTTATTTAACTTATATGCCAAGTACATAATGAGAAATGCTGGGCTAGAAGAATCACAAGCTGGAATTACGATTGCTGGGAGAAATATCAATAACCTCAGATATTCAGATGACACCACCCTTATGGCAGAAAGTGAAGAGGAACTCAAAAGCCTCTTGATGAAAGTGAAAGTGAAGAGTAAACAAATTGGCTTAAAGCTCACCAGCAAACTAAGATCATGGCATCTGGTCCCATCACTTCATGGGAAATAGATGGGGAAACAGTGTAAACAGTGTCAGACTTTAATTTTTGGGGATCCAAAATCACTGCAGATAGTAATTGCAGCCATGAAATTAAAAGACACTTACTTCTTGAAAGGAAAGTTATGACCAACGTAGATAGCATATTCAAAAGCAAAGACATTACTTTGCCAACAAAGGTCCATCTAGTCAAGGCTATGGTTTTTCCAGTGGTCATGTATGGATGTGGGAGTTGGACTGTGAATAAAGCTGAGCGCAGAAGAATTGATGCTTTTGAACTGTGGTATTGGAGAAGACTCTTGAGAGTCCCTTGGACTGCAAGGAGATCCAACCAGTCCATCCTAAAGGATATCAGTCCTGGGTGTTCATTGGAAGGGCTGATGCTTAAGCTGAAACTCCAATACTTTGGCCTCTTCATGCGAAGAATTGAGTTATTGGAAAAAACCCCGATGCCGGGAGGGATTGGGGGCGGGAAGAGAAGGGGATGACAAAGGATGAGATGGCTGGATGGCATCACGGACTCGATGGACATGGGTTTGGGTAAACTCCGGGAGTTGGTGATGAACAGGGAGGCCTGGCATGCTGCGATTCATGGGTTTGCAAAGAGTTGTACACGACTGAGCAACTTAACTGAACGACTGAGCGACTGAAATGAACTGAACTGAACTGAGGATTGACTAGTTTGATCTTGCAGTCCAAGGAACTCTCAAGATTGTTCTCCAACATCACAATTCAAAAGCATCAAATCTTTGGCACTCAGTCTTCTTTATGGTCCAACTCTTACATCTGTTCATGCCTACTGGAAAAACCTTAGCTTTGACTACCCTTGTCAGCAAAGTGAATTCTCTGCTTTTTTATACACAGTTTAGATTTGTCATAGCTTTCCTTCCAAGGAGCAATGATCCATCCACAGTGATTTTGGAGCCCAAGAAAATAAAATTTGTCACTGCTTCCACTTTTTCCCTATTTACCATGAAGTGATGGGACCAGATGCTATGATCTTTGTTATTTTTTTATTTAACTTATTTTTTAATTGAAGGATAATTGCTTTACAGAATTTTTTCGTTTTCTGTCTAATGGCAACATGAATTAGACATAGGTATACATATATCCCCTCCCTCTTGAAACTCCCATCTCCCTCCCCATCCCACACCTCTAGGTTGAGATACAGAGCCCCTGTTTGAGTTTCCTGAGACATAAAGCAAATTCCCTTTGGCTATCTATTTTAGATGTTGTAGTGTAAGTTTCCATGTTACTCTCTTCATAGATCTCATCCACTGCTCCCTTCTCTCCATGTCCATAAGTCTGTTCTCTGTTTCTGCATTGCTGCCCTGAAAATAAATTCTTCAGTACCATGTTTCTTGATTCCATATATATGTACTAGGTTAGGATATTTATCTTTCTCTTTCTAACTTACTTTACTCTGTAAAATAGGCTCTAGGTTCATCCACCTCATTCGAACTGACTCAAATGCATTCCTTTTTATAGTTGAGTAATGTTCTATTGTGTATGTGTACCAAAACTTCTTTATCCATTCACCTGCTTCCATGCTCTAGCTATTGTAAATAGTGTTGTGATGAACAAAGGGATGCATGTGTCTTTTGCATTTTGGTTTCCTCCGGGTATATGCCTAGGAGTGGGATTGCTGTGTCATATGGTGGTTTTATTCCTAGTTTTTAAAGGAATCTCCATATTGTCTTCCATAGTGGCTGTATCAATTTACATTCCCACCAACACTGCAAGAGGGTTCCCTTTTCTCCACACCCTCTCCAGCATTTATTGCATTTTTTTATTATTTTAAATTTTTAATTGGAGGATAATTGCTTTAGAATATTGTGTTAGTTTCTGCCATACATCAACATGAACCAGCCATAGGTATACATATGACCCCCTCCTTGAAACTCCATCCCATCTCCCACCCTGTAATTCTGATCCCATTTGTGCTGCCACTTTTCTAGCTGTTTGCACTGTTCACTGAACACAGAGTAGGCAAGGTGCTAGGTAAGAGGCTGGAAGAAGACACAAGGAGCTGTAGGAACCACAGACACATTTATTCTCTGCTGGCTGGCATGACAGTCATAACACAGCCTTTCTCCTGGCTGATGCAGCAGCTGTAGCAGCAGCCATAAAGTAACCATAACATAGCCATAACGTAGGCATAACATAACCTCATATAACATAAACATGATGCCACGCCAATGTAGCCCCAGTGAGGCAGCAGCCAGGGCTTTCATGGTGAAGCTCATACAGGTGTACCACACACAACCCATGACCAAGCGAGTGCTTCGTGATGCACATGCACAGTGTTATAAGTGATCTCAGCTGTTACATAAACCTCGTGCTGCACATGCACAGTGCTATGAAAGATCTCAGCTTTTATATAGTCATTATTTACAAAATGTCATGTGAGAGAACTTGAACACACCATCTTGGCTAATTTTCTCTGTCCCCATGCTCCACCCTTTCAGGGTCTCTTGCCTTGCCTTCTATGAACAGTCCATCTTCTGTGATATCCCCTTGGTGAGTAAAACTGATCCTTGGATTTACATCTTGTAACAGCAGTAGCTACAACAACAAACAGTTACATACCCAATACATAGCAACACCCAATGCCAGGTATCACTTGGAACTCCTGTTAGAGTCCTTGCTCCACTTGGAACTCCTGTTAGAGTCCTTGCTCTCGTGGGGCTAAAAGAGCCATGTTGGGGGCCAGAGTGAGGCACTCCGCCCATGGCAAAGGTCATGAGGAAGGAGGCTCGACATACGCAAAGGTGGGATCGAGCCTCAGGAGGCCCCCGGGAAATCCTCGAGCATCTACCCCCATAACCAGAGCCTGTCTACTTTACTACTTTGTGCTCTCACCTACACCTCTGACTTTATGGGGGGCTGTCCCCCACCACCTCTTTCGGAGAAGGAGTTAGCTTAGAGCTCCAGTTAATAAAAACTCCTGGGCATGACAAGAGTGTTTTAACCTACAAACTCCTCTGAAGATTCTCTAGCCTGCCTGACAGGCTTGTCCGGCCACATGTGATTGCTCACAGCCTCCCAACCGTGAGAGGCACGAGATGCTTTAAACCTTCTAAAAACAGGTTCCTTAGAAAAGTTAGAAAACCATTAGTATAAGTATAGTGGGCTGATTAGAAACTGTATTGGTGAAGGGTTTTTCATTTGTTGAGCCAATGTTTGTTGCTAAGTCTCCACATCCCCTGCCCTTACACACATTAATGGATATATAGAAGAAATAAGTATTAACCTTTGATATTAATCACGTTAGACCTTAGGCTAAGTAAATTCTTTCCTTAACTGAAACCCACTATACCCTCACCCTATAGGAATGTAACTTTATTTGGGTGGCATCTGTTTTAAGAATAATCAACCCTGGAGAAATAAGTGTCCTGGTTGACTCACCGCTGTCACAAGGGGAGGGTCATAAATTGTCAGCAGGCCCCCCGGCCAGAAGATGATGTAACACCCATAAGACCTCTGTATACATTTGTATGAAGCACCTGACTTTGATAAAAGTCAGGACTGCTGACCCTGCATGACTTTTGCATAACATCTCAGTGTATAAAAATAGACCACAGAAAATAAAGAATTGGGATCAGTTCCTCAAAATACTGGTCTCCCCACATTTCTCTCTCTCTCAAATTCTGGCTGAGTCTCCATCTGAAGCGCGGAACCCGCCATGCTTACTAGTTATGCCTGGGCTTCTAAGATCCGACCGGGGAGGCCTCAGTGTCTCCTCTCCTTCGGGAGAAAGGAAGGACACCTGTGGCCTACGTAAGTGGTGCAAGCTTCTTGTCTTGAAGTTTTATTGGTCTCCCGAGTAAACCAAGCTACTCAGCCTCTTTTCTCCACTGAATTTTCCTACTGAGCTATTCTCATTCTATTACTCTTTACATCTTTAATTAATATCTAATTGAAGCTATTGTATCCTGATCCTCACCGACACCATCCCCGCTTCGAATACCGTGGATCAGCCGGGGCTGGACCCCGGCAGAGCCACTCACTGAACATAGAGTAACTTTATCTTCCATGACCAAATCCAGTCCACAATTTATCCTTGTGAAACTGCAAGAAAGCCTCCACTAAGGCAACTCCACTCCTGTAGAATTTCATTAAGGACCCGCCAAAACCCCCTACAGGCCTTAAGCCCATCCCTTCAAGGAGATGATTTTTGTGGCATTCACAGCCCACCTACATGATTCCAAATGCTTTCACACTGTACTAAATCTGCAAGAGAATCAGAGGTTATAGCACATCATAGGACACAGCCTTTATACACTGTTCTACTAAATCTATATCATTGAACACAGCCTTGAACACAGCCTTTACAGTATACTGTTCTAAACCTACATCACAGGACAGAAATTACAGTACAGTGTTCTACATAGGGCACCACATTTCATTATGCTTTCACACAAATCAGCTCACCTTTGCATCTGTGTAACCTGTATGGGAGCCCTGCCAGCTTGAGCCCCTTCAGAGTCTTCACATTTTCAAAATGGTGTCTCGCATGCCATCCATCTACTTCTCTCAATAAGGACCTGCAAAATCCCTCACAGGTGCCAGGGCCACTCTTGTGTCTCAGAGTTACAAAAGCCAAGCTGCCAAGGTTTCCCCTTGCATTTCCTGAAACTGCTTACCCAAGTCAACCAACTCTGCCTGAGTATATGGTTGATATTTCATGAACTCTATCACACCAGGGGCCCCTTGAGGATGCACACCCCCCCCCCCAACCCCGGCCACAGGCTGCTGATACTTCACTTTCTGGTGTACATTGGGCTTTGCTGCCAAATAGGGACTCACAGTCTCATAATGTTCATCATCACTGTCACTTACTGCCTTGCTATAAGAGATGCTGGGTTCTTTAGAGCCATGGGGTTCTTGCTCTTATGCCAATATATGTTGCTCTAGTTCTTCCAAGCATCTCTTCACAATGCACACGGGTACAGGGCCACATAGGACACTACTCATGTTTGTCTTATAGGCAGTCAGGAAAATTTACCACATGGTGCCAGTGGCAGTCTGTGCCACCTTGTTCTGCAAACAGGAACTGACCACCTGTAATGCTTTTTCAGTGCTAACCAGTGAATCATCCACCAGCTTCCAGTCTTCCACCAGAGCCCACACCCAGAGTATCATGGCCACATGGTACCACATGCTATATGGTAGTCACTGGCCTCCTTCATCCAGTGGAGACTCAGCCTCTTCTATTTGCTGGGTATCCTGGTGACTCTTCTTCTATGGATGCTCAGTCTTTCTTACCTGCTGGGTATCCTGCCAACTATACCAATCGTATTGCTGATCCTGTTCATGATGCCTATTATCTTTCTGTTCACACTGTTCGCTGAACCCAGGGTAGGCAAGGCATGAGCTTAGGGGCTGGAAGAAGACCTGAAGAGCCGTAGGAACTGCTGACATGCTTATTGTCTCCTGGCTGGCATGGCACCCATAACACAGTTTCTCTCCTGGCTGATACAGCAGCAATAGCAGCAGCCATAACATATAACATATGTTATATAGCCATAATATAGCCATAACATAGGCACAACATAACCTCATATAACATAAACATGATGTCACTCCAAAGCAGCAGAAGCCAGAGCTTTCATGGTGAAGCTCATATGGGCATACCACACACAACCCAAGACTAAGAGAGTACCTCATGATGCACATGCATGGTGCTATAAGTGACTTCAGCTGTTACATAAACCTTGCGACGTGCATGTGCAGTGTTATAAATGATCTCAGCTGTTAAATAGTCATAGTTTACAAAAAGTGGAGTGAGAGAACCTGAACACACTGTCTTGGCTTATTTGCTGTCTCCCAACACACCCCATTACACCCCTTTAGGTAGTCACAAAGCACTGGGTTTGAGTTTCCTGCATCATACACAAATTCCCACTGGCTGTCTGTTTGACATATGGTAATGTATATATTTCAGTTTTGTTTTTCTTTTAATCAGTTCCTCCCTTTCCTTCCCTCATGGTGCTCACAATTCTATTTTCTATGTCTGCATCCCCACTGCTGCCCTGAAAATAAATTTGTCATTACCATCTTTCTAGATTTCATATATATTTGCTTTTCTGATTTCACTCTATAATAGGCTTTATTTCATCCACCTCATTAGAACTGACTCAAATGCATTCTTTCATAGCTGAGTAATACACCACTGTGTATATGTGCCGCAACTTCTTTATCCATTCATCTGTTGATGGACATCAAGGTTGCTTCCTTGTGTCAGTTATTGTAAACAGTGCTGCAATGAAAATCAGGGTACATATATTTTTCAATTATGATTTCCTCAGTGATTTTTGGGTCACAAGGTAGTTTTATTCATAGTTTTTAAAGGAAACTCCAGACTCTTCTCCATAGTGGATGTATCGATTTACGTCCCCTCCAACAGTGGAAGAGGGTTTCCTTTTCTCCGTACCCACTCAAGCATTTATTGCTTGTAGATTTTTTTTATGATGGCCATTTTGACTGGTGTGAGGTGATACCTCATTGTAGTTTTTCTTTGCCTTTCTCTAATAATAAGTGATGTTGAGCATATAGTAATGTGTTTATGGGCTATTTGCATGTATTCTTTGGAGAAATGCTTGTTTACCTCTTCTGTCCACTTTTTGATTGGGTTGTTCATTTTTCTGGTGTTAAGCTTTATGAGCTGCTTGTATAGTTTGGAGAGTAATTAACTGTCAGTTTTTTCATTTGCTGTTATTTTCTCAGATTCTCAGGATTATCTTTTCACCTTATTTGGATTTTCTTTGTTGTGAAAAAGATTTTAAGTTTAATTAAGTCTCACTTTCTTTGTTGTTTTTATTTCCATTATTCTAAGAGATGTGTCATAGAGGATCTTGCTGTGATTCATGTCAGGGAGTGTTTGCCTGTGTTATCTGCTAGGAGCTTTATAGTTTCTGGCCTTACATTTAAGTCTTTAATCCATATTGAGCTTATTTTTGTGTATGATGTTAGGAGATGTTCTACTTTCATGCTTCTACATGTCCAGTTTTCCCATCATAACTTACTAAAGAAACTGTCTTTTCTGGGTTGTATGATCTTGCCTCCTTTTTCATAGATCAGGTACCCATGGGTGTGTGGGTTTATCTCTGGGCTTTTATCTTATTCCATTGGTCTATATTTCTTATTTTTTTTTTATGCCAGTACCATACAGTCTTGATGACTGTAGCTTTGTAGTATAGTCTTAGGTCAGGAAAGTTGATTCCTCGAGCACTGTGTCTCTTTCTGAAGACTGTTTTGGCTATTAGGGGTGTTTTGTGCTTCCATTCAAACTGTGAAAATTTTTGCTCTAATTCTGTCAAAAATACCATTTGTAGTATGATAGGAATTGCACTGAATCAGTAGATTGCTTTGGGTAGTATAGCTATTTTCACAACAATGATTCTTCCAATCTAAGGACATGGTATATCTCTCCAGCTGTTTGTGTTGTCTTTGCTTTCTTTCATCAGTGTCTTATAATTTTCTCCACACAAGTCTTTTGTCTCTTTAAATAGGTTTATTCCTAAGTATTTTCTTTCTTTGTTTTTGTTGCAATGGTGAATGGGATCATTTCCTTAATTTTTCTTTCTTATTTTTCTTTGTTAGTATATAGAAAAGAAATTTATTTCTGTGTATTAATTTTATATCCTGAGACTTTATTATACTCATTAATTATCTCTAGTAATTTTCTAGTGGCATCTTAAGTTTTCTATGTATACTAGAATGTCATCGACAACCAGTGACACCTTTACTTCTTTTCCAATCTGGATTCCTTTTATTTCTTTCTCTTTTCTGATTGCTGTAGCTAGGACTTCTAAAACTATGTTAAATAATAATGGAGAGAGTGGGCATCTTGTCTTGTTCTTGTTCTTAGAGGAAATCCTTTCAGTTTTTCTCTGTTGAGAATAATTTTTGCTGTGGGTTTGCTGTACGTGGCTTTTATTATATTAAGGTTGATCCTTCCACACCTATTTTTTGAAAAAAAAAAATTATCACAAATGGGTGCTGAGTTTTGTCAAAAGATTTCTTTCTACCTTTTGAGATGGTTTTTATCTTTTAATTTGTTAATATGGTATATCACATAGTTTGATTTGCATATACTTAAAATCCTTGCATCCCAGGGATAAAGTCCACTTGATTATGATTTATGATTCTTTTTATTTTGTATATGTTGTTGGATTCTGTTTGCTAGAATTCTGTTGGGGATTTTTGAAACAACATTCACCAGTAGTATTGGTTTTCAATTTTCATTTTTGTGGCGTATTTGTCTGGTTTTGATATTAGGTGATGGAGACCTCAGAGAATGAATTCAGGAATGTTCCTTCCTCTGAAATTTTCAAAAAGTGGAGCAGTATAGATGTTAGCTCTTCTCTAACTTTTGGTACAATTTGCCTGTGAAGCCATCTGGTCCTGGGGTTTTCTTGATGATTTTTTATTACAGTTTTGACTTTTGTGCTTGTGATTGATCCGCTTGAATTTTCTACTTCTTCCTGGTTCAGTTTTGAAAGGTTATACTTTTCTAAGAATTTGTCTATTTCTTCAAGGTTGTTCATTTTATTGGCAGGTAGCTGCTTGTAGTAGTTTCTTATGGTTCTTTGTATTTCTGCATTGTCTATTGTAACTTATTTTTCACTTCTAATTTTATTGATTGGAATATTCTCCCTTTTTTATGATGAGTCTAGCTAATCATTTGCCAATTTTGTTTATCTTCTGAAATAGTCAGCTTTTAGTTTTATTGATCTTTGCTATTGTCTATTTATTGCTTTTTCGGGTATTTCTGCTCTGATGTTTATGACTACTTTCCTTCTACTAACTTTCAAAATTTTTTGTTAGTTTTCTAATTGATTTAGGTGTAAGGTTAGGTCATTTATTCTGTGCTTTTCTTGTTTCCTGAGGTAGGATTGTATTGTTATAAACCTCCTGATTAGCACTAGTTTTATTGCATCCCATAGATATTGAGTTGTTGATTATTAATCTTCATTTGTTTACAGGTATGTTTTTAATTCCTTTTGATTTCTGCTTGATTGACTAAGACAAAGCCTTTGACTGTGTGGATCGCAATAAACTGTGGAAAATTCTGGAAGTGATGGGAGTACCAGACCACCTGACCTGCCTCTTGAGAGACCTGTATGCAGGTCAGGAAGCAAAAGTTAGAACTTTACATGGAACAACAGACTGGTTCCAAATAGGAAAAGGAGTATGTCAAGGCTGTATATTGTCACCTCACTTATTTAACTTACATGAAGAGTACATCATGAGAAAAGCTTGGCTGGAGGAAACACAAGCTGGAATCAAGATTGTTGGAGAAATATCAATAACTTCAGATATGCAGATGACACCACCCTTATGGCAGAAAGTGAAGAAGAACTAAAGAGTCTCTTGATGAAAGTGAAAGAGGAGAGTGGAAAAGTTGGCTTAAAGCTCAACATTCAGAAAACTAAGATCATGGCATCTGGTCCCATCACTTCATGGCAAATAGATGGGGAAACAGTGGCTGACTTTATTTTTCTGGGCTCCCAAATCACTGCAGATGGTGATTACAGCCATGAAATTAAAAGACGCTTACTCCTTGGAAGGCAAGTTATGACCAACCTAGACAGCATATTAAAAAGCAGAGACATTACTTTGTCAACAAAGATCCGTCTAGTTAAGGCTATGGTTTTTCCAGTGGTCATGTACGGATGTGAGAGTTGGACTATAAAGGAAGCTGAGCGCTGAAGAATTGATGGTTTTGAACTGTGGCCATCCTAAAGGAGATCAGTCCTGTTCAGTAATAGGACTGATGTTGAAGCTGAAACTCCAATACTTTGGCCACCTCATGTGAATAGCTGACTCATTTGAAAATACCCTGATGCTGGAAAAGTTTGAGGGCAGGAGGAGAAGGGGACAACAGAGGATGAGATGGTTGGATGGCATCACCGACTCACTGGACATGATTTTGGGTGGACTCTGGGTGTTGGTGATGGATAGGGAGGTCTGGCGTGCTTCAGTTCATGGGGTCACAAAGAGTGAGACACGACTGAGTGACTGAACTGATTTCTTCAGTGATCCTTTTGTTATTTAGAAGCATATTTTTTAGCCTTCATTTTTTTTATATAATTTTATGCCTATAGCTGATGTCTAATTGTATAGTGTTGGAGTCAAAAAAGATGACTGAAGTGATTTCATTTTTTTTTCTTTTTTATTTACCGAGTCTTGATTTGTGGCCCAACTTTTGATCATCCTGGAAAATGTCCCATGTGCACTTGAGAAAATAATGAAATCTATTGTTTTTGTGTGAAATGCCCTGTAGATATCAATTAGATTCAGCTGGCCCAATGTATTGTTTAAAGCTTGTATTTCACTATTAATTTTCTCTCTGGATCATCTGTTCATTAGTCCCCCACTATTATTGTGTTACTGTTTCTTTACCCTTTAATGATTGTTACCATATGCTTTATGTATTGAGGTGCTCTTATGCTGAGTACGTATATATTTATAATTGTTATATTTTCTTGGATTTATCCCTTGATCATCATGTTATGTCCCTCTTTGTCTCTGGTAATGGTCATTAAAGTCTCTTTTATCTTACATGATTATTGCTATTCCCACTTTCATTTGATTTGAATTTGCATGGGATAACTTTTCCAGCTCCTCACTTTCAGTCTGTATGTGTCCCTATGTCTGAGGTGGGTCTCTTGTAGACAGTGTGACTGAATGGTTCTAAAAAACCATTCAATCAATATATGTCTTTTGGTTGGGACATTTAGTCCATTTCCTTTTAAGGCAATTATTTATATGTATGATATCATTTTCATTTATAGTTTTGGGTTTGCATTTTTTTAATTTATTATTTTTATTGAAGGATACTTGCTTTACAGTATTTTGTTGTTTTCTTTAAAACCTCAACGTGAATCAGCCATAGGTATACACATATCCCCTCCTTTTGTAAAGCCCCTCTCATGTCTCTCCCCATCCCAATCATCTAGGATGATACAGAGCCCCTGTTTGAGTTTCCTGAGCCATAAAGCAAATTTCTGTTGGCTGCCTATTTTACATACAGTAATGTAAGTTTCCATGTTATTCTTTTGATACATCTCTTCCACTGTCCCCATTTTCAAAAGTCTATTATCTATGTCTGTTTATTCATTGCTGCCCTGTAAATAAATTCTTTAATACCATTTTTCTAGATTCCGTATATGTACTTTAGAATAAAATATTTATCTTTCTCTCTCTGATTCACTTCACTCTGTATAATAGGTTCTAGGTTCATTCTAGGTTCATCAGAACTGACTCAAATGTGTCCCTTTTTATGTCTGGGTAATATTCTATTCTGTATATGTACCACAATTTCTTTATCCATTCATCTGTAGATGGAAATCTAGGTTGCTTCCATGTTCTAGCTTTTGTAAATAGTGCTTCAATGAGCATGTGTTTTTTTTTAAATTTTGATTTCCTCAGGGTGTATGCTAAAGAGTGGGATTGCTGGTAACATGATGGATTTTTTTATAGTTTTTTTTTTTTTTTTTTAAGAAATATCCATACCATCTTCCATAGTGTCTGTATCAATTTACATTCCCACCAACAGTGCAAGAGTGTTCCCTTTTCCCCACATCCTCTCCAACATTTATTGTTTGTAGACATTTTGATGGTCATTTCCACCGTTGTGAGGTGATATCTCATTTTGGTTTTGATTTGCATTTCTCTAATAATGAGTGATCTTGAGCATCTTTTCATGTTAGCCATCTGTATGTCTTCTTTGGAGAAATGCCTGTTTAGGCCTTTCCCCCACTTTTTTATTGGGTTGTTTGTTTTTTCTGGAATTGAGTTGTATGAGCTGCTGTATATTTTGATCTTAATCCTTTGTCAGTTGCTTCATTTGCTAATGTTTTCTCCCATTCTGAGGGTTGACTTTTCACCTTGCTTAGTTTCCATTGCTGTGCAAAAATTTTAAGTTTAATTAGTTCCCACTTGCTTACTTTTGTTTTTATATCCATTACTCTAGGAGGTGGGTCATAGAGGCTTTTGCTTTGATTTATGTCATTGAGTGTTTTGCCCATGTTTTCCTCTAAGAATTTTATGGTTTCTGGTCTTATATTTAGGTCTTTAATTCATTTTGAGTTTATCTTTGTGTATCATGTTAAGAAGTGTTCTAATTTCATTCTTTTAGGTATAGCTGTCCAGTTTTCCCAGTACCATTTTTCAAGAGGCTGCCTTTGCCCCATTGCATATCCTTGCCTCCTTTGTCGAAAATAAGGTACCCATAGGTGCATGGGTTTATTTCTGGGCTTTCTATTTTGTTTCATTGATCTATATTTCTGTTTTTGTGTCAGTACCATACTGTCTTGATGACTGTAGCTTTGTAGTATAATCTGAAGTCAGGAAGATTGATTCCTTCGTCTCCGTTCTTTTTTTTTTTTTTCTTTTCAAGACTGCTTTGGCTATTCAGGGTCTTTTGTGTTTCCCTGTGAATTTTGAAATTTTTTGTTCTAGTTCTGTGAAAAACACCATTGGTAATTTCATAGGGATCACATTGAGTCAGTTCATTACATTTGGTAGTATAATCATTTTCACAATATTGATTCTTCCTACCTGGGAACATAGAATGGCTCTCCACTTGTTTATGTCAGCTTTGATTTCTCTCATTATTGTCTTATAATTTTCTGTGTACAGTTCTTTTGTCTCCTTAGGTAAGTTTATTCCTAGATATTTTATTCTTTTTGTTGCAGTTGTGAATGGGTTTGATTCCTTAATTTATCTTTCTGATTTTATAGTATATAGAAATGCAAGTGATTTCTGTATATTGATTTTATATCCAGCTACTTTGCTAAATTCACTGATTAGCTCTAGTAATTTTCTGATACTATCTTTAGGATATCACGTCATCTGCAAACAGTGAGAGCTTAATTTTTGCTTTTCCAATCTGGATTCCTTTTATTTCTTTGTCTTCTGATTGCTGCAGCTAGGACTTCCAGAACAATTAGTAATAGTGGTGAAAGTGGACATCCTTATCTTGTTTTGATCATGTGGGGAATGCTTTAAGTTTTTCACCATTGAGAATAATGTTTGCTGCAGGCTTATCATATATGGTCTTTACTATGTTGAGGTAGGTCCCTTCTATGCCCATTTTTTGAAGAGTTTTAATCATAAATGAGTGCTAAATTTTGTCAAAGGCTTTTTCTGCATCTATTGACGTGATCATATGTGTTTTTTTTCAACTTGTTAATATGATGTATCATATTGATTGATTTGCATATATTGAAGAATCTTTGCATTCCTGGAACTAACCCAACTTGATCATGGTGTATGAACTTTTTGGTGTGTTGCTGAATTCTGTTTACTAAAATTTTGTTAAGTATTTTTACATCTATGTTCATCAGTGATATTGAACTTTAGTTTTCTTTTTTGTGTATGTGTTGTCCTTGACTGTTTTGGTATCAGGGTGATGGTGGCCTCATAGAATGAGTTTGGAAGTGTTCCTTCCTCTGCAATTTTTTGAAAGAGTTTTAGAAGCATAAGCATTAGCTCTTCTTTAAATGTTGGATATAATTCTCCTGTGAAGCCACGTGGTCCTGGGCTTTTGTTTTTTGGGAAATTTTTGATCATACCTTCAATTTCAGTGCTTATAATTGGGTTGTTCACAATTTATATTTCTTCCTGGTTCAGTGTTGGAAGATTGAAATTTTCTAAGCATCTGTCCATTTCTTCCAGGTTATCCATTTTATTGTCATGGAGTTGTTCATAAAGTCTTCTATAATCCTTTGTATTTCTGCATTGTCTGTTGTAATCTCTCCTTTTTCATTTCTGATTTTATTGATTTTATTCTTCTCTTTTTTTCTTGATGAGTCTGGACAGAGGTTTGCCAATTTTGCTTATCTTCTCAAAGACCTAGCTTTTAGTTTTATTAGTCCTTACTATTGTTTCTTTTATTTATTTTTCATTTATTTCTGCTCAGAGCTTTATGATTTCTTTCCTTCTACTAATTTTGGTGTGTTTTTTTTTTTTCTTCTTTTTCCAGTTGTTTTAGATGTAAAGTTACACTGTCTATTCAATGTTTTTCTAGTTTCTTGAGGTAGGATTGTATAGATATAAACTTCCCTCTTAGGACTGCCCTAGTTGCATCCCATCAGTTTTGGGTTTTCATTTGTTTCTAGATTTTTTTTTTTCCATTTCCCTTTTGATTTCTTAGTAACATGTTGGTTATTTAGAAATGTGTTCTCTAATCTCCATGGATTTCTGTTTCTTACGTTTTTTTTTTTTTTTTCCCCTCCTAATTGATATCTAGTCTCATAGCATTGTGAACGGAGATGTTTAATATGATTTCAGTTTTCTTAAATTTACTGAGGTTTGATTTGTGACCCAATGTGGTTTATCCTGGAGAATGTTCCTTGTGCACTTGAGAAGAAGGTGTATTCTTCGGCACTTGGATGGAATGTCCTGAAGATGTCAATGAGATCCATCTCATCTAACGTATCATTTAAGACTTGTGTTTCCTTATTAATTTTCTGTTTTGATGATCTGTCCACTTGTAAGAGGAGGTGTTGAATTCTCCCACTATTACTGTGCCACCATCAACCCCTTCCCTTATGTCTGTTAGCATCTGTCTCAAACACTGAGATGCTCCTGTGTTGGGTGCATCAGAGATCAGATTAGATCAGATCAGTCACTCAGTTGTGTCTGACTCTTTCCGACCCCATGAATTGCAGCACGCCAGGCCTCGCTGTCCATCACCAACTCCCGGAGTTCACTCAGACTCACGTCCATTGAGTCAGTGATGCCATCCAGCCATCTCATCCTCTGTCGTCCCCTTCTCCTCCTGCCCCCAATCCCTCCCAGCATCAGAGTCTTTTCCAATGAGTCAACTCTTCACATGAGGTAGCCAAAGTACTGGAGTTTCAGCTTTAGTATCATTCCTTCCAAAGAAATCCCAGGGCTGATCTCCTTCAGAATGGACTGGTTGGATCTCTTTGCAGTCCAAGGGACTCTCAAGAGTCTTTTCCAACACCACAGTTCAAAAGCATCAATTCTTCAGCGCTCAGCTTTCTTCACAGTCCAACTCTCACATCCATACATGACCACTGAAAAAACCATAGTCTTGACTAGACGAACCTTTGTTGGCAAAGTAATGTCTCTGCTTTTGAACATGCTATCTAGGTTGGTCATAACTTTCCTTCCAAGGAGTAAGCATCTTTTAATTTCATGGCTGCAGTCTCCATATGTAGTGATTTTGGAGCCCAGAAAAATAAAGTCTGACACTGTTTCCACTGTTTCCCCATCTATTTCCCATGAAGTGGTGGGACCGGGTGCCATGATCTTCGTTTTCTGAATGTTGAGATTTAAGCCAACTTTTTTACTCTCCACTTTCACTTTCATCAAGAGGCTTTTTAGTTCCTCTTCACTTTCTGCCATAAGGGTGGTGTCATCTGCATATCTGAGGTTATTGATATTTCTCCCGGCAATCTTGATCCCAGCTTGTGTTTCTTCTAGTCCAGCGTTTCTCATGATGTACTCTGCATATAAGTTAAATAAACAGGGTGACAATATACAGCCTTGGTGAACTCCTTTTCCTATTTGGAACCAGTCTGCTGTTCCATGTCCAGTTCTAACTGTCGTTTCCTGACCTGCATACAAATTTCTCAAGAGGCAGATCAGGTGATCTGGTATTCCCATCTCTTTCAGAATTTTCCACAGTTTATTGTGATCCACACAGTCAAAAGCTTTGGCATAGTCAATAAAGCAGAAATAAATGTTTCCTGGAACTCTCTTGCTTCTTCCATGATCCAGCGGATGTTGGCAATTTGATCTCTGGTTCCTCTGCCTTTTCTAAAACCAGCTTGAACATCAGGAAGTTCACGGTTCATATATTGCTGAAACCTGGCTTGAAGAATTTTGAGCATTACTTTACATAGATCTTTATAATTGCTATGTCCTCCTCTTGGATTGATCCCTTGAACATCATACAGTGTTCTTCCTTATCTCTTGTAATCTTCTTTATTTTAAGGTCTATTTTGTGTGATATGAGGATTGCTACTCTAGCTTTCTTTTGCTTCCCATTTGCATGGGATATATTTTTCCATCCTCCCACTTTCAGTCTATATGTGTCTTTATGTCTGCAGTGGTTTTTTGTAGACAGCATATAAATGTATCTTGTTTTTGTATCCACTCAGCCATTCTGTGTCTTTTGGTTGGAGCATTTAATCCATTTACATTTAAAGTAATTCTTTATATATATGTTCCTATTGCCATTTTCTTCATTGTTTGGGGTTGATTTTGTAGGTCTTTTTTTTTTTTCTCTCTTGTATTTCTTGACTATATAATTCCCTTTAGCATTTATTGTAAAGCTGATTTAGTGGTACTGAATTCTGTTAACTTTTGCTTGTCTGAAAAGCTTTTGAGTTCTCCATCTATTTTGAATGAAATTCTTGCTCAGTACCGTAATCTTGGTTGTAGATTTTTCCTTTTCAGTACTTTAAATATATCCTGCCATTCCCTTCTGGCCTGCAGAGTTTCTGGTGAAAGATCAGCTGTTAAGCATATGAGGCTTCCATTGTATGTTACTTGTTGCTTCTAGCTTGCTGTTTTTAATATTCTTTCCTTGTATTTAGTCTTTGTTAGTTTGATTAATCAGAGAAGGAAATGGCAACCCACTTCAGTGTTCTTGCCTAGAGAATCCCAGGGATGGAGGAGCCTGGTGGGATGCCGTCTATGGGGTCGCACAGAGTCAGACATAACTGAAGCAACTTAGCAGCAGCAGCCCCAGCAGCAGCAGTAGCAGTTTGCTTCATATGTGTCTTGGCATGTTTCTCCTTGGGTTTATCCTGTATGAGACTCTTTGTGCCTCTTGGACTTGGTTGATTATTTCCTTTTCCATGTTGGGGAAATTTTCAACTATAATCTCTTCAAAATTTTTCTCATACCCTTTCTTTTTCTCTTCTTTTTCTGGGACCATTACAGTTCGAATTTTGGTGTATTTGATATTGCCCCAGAGGTCTCTGAGATTATCCTCAGTTATTTTCATTCTTTTTACTTCAGAAGTCATTTCCACCATTTTATCTGCTAGCTTACTGATTCAGTCTTCTACTTCAGATATTCTGCTATTGATTCCTTATAGAGTATTTTTAGTTTCAGTAATTGTGTTCTTTGTCTCTGCATGTTTATTATTTAATTCTTCTAGATCTTTGTTAATTGATTTATGCATTTTCTCCATTTTGTTGTCAAGGTTTTTGATGATCTTTACTATCATTATTCTGAATTCTTTTTCAGGTAGTTTGCCTATTTCCTCTTCATTTATTTGTACTTCTGTGTTTCTAGTTTGTTCTTTCATTTGGGTAGTATTTCTTTGCCTTTTCATTATTTTTTTTTTTAACTTATTGTGTTTGAGGTCTGCTTTTCCTAGGGTTCAAAGTTGAGTTATTTCTTCCTTTTGGTTTCTGCCCTCCTAAGGGTGGTCCTGTGGTTTGTGTGAGCTTCATAAAGCGTGAGATTTGTGCTGAGTTTTTGTTTGTTTGTTTTCCCTTTGATGGGCAACGCTGAGTGTGGTGGTAATCCTGTCTGCTGATGATTGGGCTTGTATTTTTGTTTTGTTTGTTGTTTAGATGAGATGTGGTTGCTCTGGTGCTACTGGTGGTTGGGTGATGCCAGGTTTTGTATTCCAGTGGTTTCTTTTGTGTGAGTTCTCACTATTTGATATCCCTTATGGTTAGTTTTCTCGTAGTCTAGGTCTTGGAGTCAGTGCTCCCACTACAAATGCTCAGGGCTTGATTTCAGCTGTGGAAATTTGGCAAATTACTTCACCTCTCTGTGTTTCTGTTTCTTCATCTGTGTCTCCTGTATTGCAGGTGATTTCTTTACCACTGATCTGACTGTAAAGTGAAAATACCTCCTGCCATATTAATAAACAGGAAATGTCACGGCCATCAATGATTTCTGTCCTCCAAATGTGAATGAGAGTTCCCCAAACTGAGATCCACTCTATGCTTCCACACCCCATGGTGATTGCTGAATTTGGTTTGCATTTTTAGGTCTAATTATTCTCTTGTGTTTTTTGTCTACAGAAATTCCTTTAGCATTCGTTGTAAAGCTGATTTGTTGTGCTGAATTCACTTATCTTTTCTTTACCTGTAAAGTTTTTGATTTCTCCTTTGCACTTGAGTGAGATCCTTTCTGGATAGAGTAATCTTGGTTATAGGCTTTTTCTTTTCATCACTTTATGTATATCTTGCCACTCTCTTCCAGCCTGCCAACTTTCTTTTAAAATATCAGCTGTTAGCCTTATGTGGATCCCTTAATATATTATTTGTTGCTTTTTCCTTACTGCTTTTAATATTTGTTATTTGTGTTTAATTTTCTTTAGTTTGATTAATATATGGTTTTGGCATGCTTTTCCTTGGTTTTATCGTGTATGGGACTCTCTGGGATTCCTGGACTTGGGTGGCTATTTCCTTTTCCATTTTAGGGAAGTTTTCAACTAGAATCTCCTGAAATATTTTCCCATGCCCTTTCCTTTTATCTTTTTTTTGGGGGGGCCCCTATGATTCAAATGTTGTTATGCTTAATTTTGTCCCAGAGGTGTCTGAGAATGTCCTCATTTCTTTCCATTCTTTTTTCTTTGCTCTGCCTCAGTCACTTCCACCATTCTATCCTCCAGCTCACTGAACCATCATTCTGCATCAGTTATTCTGCTATTGGTTCCCTCCAGTGTATTTTTAATCTCAGGTATTGTGTTATTCATTATTGATTGTATATTCTTTAATTTTTCTAGGCCCTTGTTAAACATTTCTTATACCTTCTCAATCTGTGCCTCCAGTCTATTTATGTATCTCCATTTTATTTTCAAGATTTTGGATCATCTTTGCTATTATTACTCTGAATACTTTTGCAGGTAGACTGCCTCTTTCCTCTTCCTTGTTCCCATTGTTTGGTCTTGTGGTTTTTTACCATGTTCCTTCAATTGCTGCATATTTCTCTGTCTTTCATTTTGTTTAATTTGCTGTTTTGGAGGTCTCCTTTCTGCAGTTTGGAAGGTCATAGTTCTGCTTAATTGTAGAGTCTTTCCTCCTCTGGGTGGGGTTTTATAAGTGCCATGCAATGGTTTCCTGGTTGGTGGGATTTGTGCCTGTATTCTGTCAGATTGAGCTGGATCTTGTCTCTCTGTAAGGCAGTGCAGTGTCCAGTAGGAGGCAAATCCCATGTATATATGGGCTTTCTCGATAGCTCAGTTAGTAAAGAATCTGCCTGCAGTGCAGGAGACCCTGGTTTGTTTCCTGAGTCAGGAAGATCCCCTGGAGAAGGGATCGGCCAACCACTCCAGTATTCATGGACTTCTCTTGTGGCTCAGCTGGTAAAGAATCCACTGGCAATATTGGAGACCTGGGCTTGTTCCCTGGGTTGGGAAGATCCCCTGTAGAAGGGAAAAGCTACCAACTCCAGTATTCTGACCTACCCAGAGAATTCCATGTACTGTATAGTTCATGGGGTCACAAAATGTTGGACATTGCTGAGTGACTTTCACAAGGTGTGGGCAGTAACTTGTGCCAACTCACAACCTGGTGGGAGCTGCCACCACTGGATTCAGGACTGTATGAGTACTGTTTTGTCTGCTGCTTCAGACACTTTTCTTGGCTTTGGTAATGGCTAGTAGTTCACGGTTCCTCTTCTGGGATCATAAATTGCAGTCATATCTCATTCCACTGCTGGCGCTAACACCAGTTTTGCAACGGATGGACACACAGTTGCTCTCTGCAAGTGTGGAATTAGAGTGTCATGACAACAACAAATTCCTACCACTCTCGGCAGCCCAGTCTATTCCCTGACCTCCCTCAGCTGTCATACTAGCTCCCTCAGGGTATCCTCACAGCAGACAACTCTAGTCTTCTCCCTGGGATCCAACACGCACACCTGAGCCTCAGCGTCCTGCCCCAACTCTCACGATGGAGACAGACAGGCAATCCACATCTCAGCTGGGAGTTCCAAGCACTATTCACAACGATCTCTGTGAATTCTCTCCATTTTGCCTTCTGAGCATTGCAATTCATGATGAGGTTCTGAAATCCTTCGTCTCTCTCTCTTTTTTTTATCTTTATCTTTTGTCCTATCTCATTCTAAGAAGTTTGGCTGGCATTTTTGGAAGTTTGGGGTCTTTAGCCAGTGTTCAGAAGTTGTACTGCAAGAGTTGTTCCACATGAACATTTGTGGAGAGGAAGGTTATTTCCCCTTCTTATTCCTCCACCATCTTCTCCCTGGCCTTACTAGTTTTTGTTTGTTTGTTTCGATGTTGAATTTCAAGCCAGCTTTTCTGGTTTCCTTGTTTGTCCTCATCAAGAAGCTCTTTAGCTCCTCTTTACTTTGCATATGTAAGGTTGTTGATATTTCTCTGAGCAATCTTACTTCCAGCTTGTGCTTCATCCAGCCTGGTATTTTGCATGATGTACTCTGCATAGAAGTTAAGTAAGCAGGGTGATGATATACAGGCTTGCTGTACCCCTTTCCCAATTTGGAACCAGTAAGTTGTTCTATGTCCAGTTCTAACTGTTGCTTCTTGACTTGCATAAAGGTTTCTCAGGAAACAGATCCAGCGATCTGTTACTCCTGTCTCTTGAGGAATTTTGCACAGTTTGCTGTGATCCACACAGTCAAATGCTTTAGAATAGTCAATGAAAGTGAAAGTGAAAGTCGCTCAGTAGTGTTCTACTCTTTGTGACCCTGTGGACTCTATAGTCCATGGAATTCTCCAGGCCAGAATACTGGAGTGGGTAACCTTTCCCTTCTAGAGGGGATCTTCCCAATCCAGGTATCGAACCCAGGTATCCTGCATTGCAGGCAGATTCTTTACCAACTGAGCCACAAGGGAAGTGAAGCAGAAGTCAGTGAAGCAGAAATAAATATTTCTCCATGATCCATTTCTCCATGGCATTTTTTTTTTCTGGTTCCTCTGTCTCTTTGAAACTCAGCTTGGACATCTGGAGATTCTTGGTTCATGTATTGCTGAAGCCTAGCCTGAAGGATTTTGGACATAATCTTGCTAGCATGTGAAATAAATTCAATTGTATGGTAGTTTGAACATTCTTTAGATTTGCCTTCTTAGGAAGATAGACAGATAAATACATAGATAGATAGATAACCTCTATTTCTTACTCTATCTCCATAAACACACACACACACACACAGAATGGGATGTATTCAGCTATGAGAAAGAAGGAAATTTTGCCATTTGTAACAACATGGTGATAACATAAAGATATTATATTGAAAAAAGTCAGACAAAGACAAGTTTTATATGTAATCACATATGTAGAATCTAAAAAAGCTGAGATCATAAAAACAGCAGAATGGTGTTTACCAAAGGCTTAAGGGTGGGATAGTATTGAAGATGTTGTTTAAGGTTACAGACTTGCAACTAGTAGATAAGTCCTGAAGATCTAATGAACAGCATAGACATTATAGTCAACAATGCCATATCACAAAGCTCAAAGTTGATAAGCAACTGGTTTTGAATTGTTACAGACAAGAAATGAGAGTTATGTGATGTGATAGAGGTATTATTTAATACTATAGTGGTAATCATATTGCAATATGCAAAAGTATTCAATCAATATATTGTAAAATTTAAAATTACACATTTTTAATGTCAATTTTATTTCAATGAAAATAAATGAGCAAAACTTCAGATTCTTATGGAACATCATGAAATTTACCAATATAAGCATAATGGTTCTCTCAGAGGGAAAAGGACATATTTTATGATGATAAGAGTTATTTCATCAGGAATATGTATATAGATCGTAAATATAAATACATAGAAATAAATATAAATATAAATAAATTAGAAAACATCTATAGAGAAAATAAAATCAAAAGTTGGTTCTTTGAAAATATCAACAAAATTGAGAAAATTTTACAAAGACTAATCAAGAGAAGATGAGACAATTCAGACAGTGATATATTAGTAGTGAAAGAGCAGACATTATTACTGATTCCTTAAAAATTTAAATGATTATATAGAAATATTATGAAACACTTCATGCCAACAAATTTACAACTTAGATGAAATGGACAAATTTCTATATGACAAAAATTAATAATACTCATTGAAAAAGAAATAGAAATGTAAAATCTGTATAATAAATGAAGAAATTAAATTAGTAATTTAAAAAAAAACTTTCTTTAAAAATAAATTAAGACTCAGATGTCCTTTTAACAAGTCACATACGAAATAATCACAAGGCTTATTTAACTTTCCCCAAATATTTAAGAGAATGGAGTGTCTCCCAACTTATCCTATGAAACCAATATTAACTTTTTATCAAAGTCAGACAAAGATATCACAAGAGAAGAAAACTATAGACTAATATTTCCCACAGATATAGATGTAAGAATCCTA
This sequence comes from Bos indicus, assembly GCF_029378745.1. Classification (NCBI taxonomy): domain Eukaryota; kingdom Metazoa; phylum Chordata; class Mammalia; order Artiodactyla; family Bovidae; genus Bos; species Bos indicus. The sequence goes on from NC_091789.1 coordinate 75,380,646, forward strand.
ACAGTATTTGATATCCAAATGCAGCAAGATAAGGAGAAGGCAATGGCACCCCACTCCAGTATTCTTGCCTGGAAAATCCATGGATAGAGGAGCCTGGTAGGCTGCAGTTCATGGGGTCGCTAGGAGTCAGACACGACTGAGTGACTTCACCTTCACTTTTCTCCTTCATGCATTGGAGAAGGAAATGGCAACCCACTCCAGTGTTCTTGCCTGGAGAATCCCAGGGACACCAGAGCCTGGTGGGCTGCTCTCTATGGGGTCGCACAGAGTCGGACATGACTGAAGCGACTTAGCAGCAGCAGCAGCAAGATATAATAGAAATATATATGAAGATCAAGTGAGATTTATCCTAAGAATTAAAGGTTGGATTAACATCCAAAAATCCAAAGGGGGAAAAAAAAAAAAAACACCACATTAATGAGTACAATAAACAGTCTGCACAATCATTTCAATAAACTCATTAGAAAGAGTTGACAAAGTCCATTTCTGATTAAAATCATGAACTGGAACAGAAGGGAACTTCCCCAACCTGACTAATTATGTTTTATTCCTAATTGGAGCCTATTTTATAAGTTGATATAAAATAAAATTAACAGTTTTTTAAAGAAAGATAAAAGCATGTGAAAGAGCTATAAGTGGTAAAGAAATATACTAAAATCAATTTTCATTAGAGTCATATAAGAATTTATTTTTAATTAGAGGAAGCTACCAAGCTCAGTTAGTAATCTTAATACTGAGGGTTCCATACAAAGGATTCTCAGACATGGGAGACAAAAAGCCAAAGTGTGAGATCAAGAGATATGATCTCTAAACTCTCATCTTGATCTCACATTATATGCTTCCATCTTCAGAAGCAGTGAATTTCTCAAATGTTGTTGGAATGAAGAAAGAATATGATCTTGTCAGAGCATAGCCAGGGAAGGATTGTCTGCTTGTTCTTGTTTTATTTACTCCACTTTTGCAGTTACTAATGTTAGGTAGTTAGAATAGGAAAAAAGAGTCCAAAATGACGGTTGCTAAACTGAACTGAAAAGACAAAGAAGGAATAAACTTGTGAAAATGGAACAAAGGAAGTTCTGAGGACCAGAGTGAGGACCTCAGGTGAAGCAAACAGCCCTCCTGACTAGCCCAATTTACATGGGGCAGGCTCAGAGGAAGGAGATAAATCATATAAAGAGAGGAGCCAAAACTGAGCCTCCTCTCTCTCTTCTCTTTACATCTTTTTGGTCAGGCCACTCTCACACCTCAAGAATGTATTTTCCTTTGCTTACTAAATAAAAGTGAGCTGTAACTGAGCTGTAACACTGGTCTGAAATTTCAAATCTTTCTGTGGTGAGACAGAACCGAGGAAATTGCACACTCCTCCAACATATATGATGCCATTTCTTGGATTTAACCTGGCTGAAACAATCTTAGCTCAGCCCCTGTGAGGCAGAGGCCAAGCACAGCAGAAGCCCAACTCTGCAAAAGCTCCTGCAGTGGAACCTGAACATGAAGAAAACTCAGTGCAGGGGAAGTGAGAAGAAGCCCAGCGTGCTGGAAACAGGGAAAGCAAAAACAAACTCAACAGAAAGCTCAAGTGGCTCAGTTTCAGATTCCAGAAGACCTCTGGTTAAGGTAGGAGGTCCTCACTCCTGTGGCTAGAAGGACATATAACTAACAAAATCTTAACTCCTTTACAATCTCTCATTTCTTGTTTTCTTGAACCCCCTATGAACAGGTGAGTGGCAGTGGGTACAATTGAGGGACTCTGGCAGGGACTACTTAGTAGCTATTGCCCAGGCAAGTGGGGGTTCTTCTGTCCTTAATCCTCTTTGTGCCAAGGATCAGGCCAATGAAAACTATGAGCACAGGTCAGGTATATAGCAGATTTTCTGACAGGTTATGAAAGGGATTCCTCAGCACATATTTCCCACTGATTTTTCCTCCCATTTTTCAGTTCCTCTCTCCATCTATGCCACTGCTTAAAAAGTATTTGGCAGGCTATCATCTCTCCTGAAGGTGAAAAGTTGTGTTTGAAACTGTTTACCTAAGATTGGAACTCAAACCACATGGCAGGGACTCTGTGCTATGCTTATTCACTCAGTTGTATCCGACTGGAACTTGAGCCTGGCCAAAACCCACAGTGCCTGGTTTTGGGACCTAATGAAGCTCAGGTTCTTGATGTCTCATTGCAAAAAATTCAGTGATAGACACAATCATAGGTAAGAGGTAGACTTATTTGTTCAGATTCAGGAGAAGCACACTCCACAGGATGTGAAACACAGCAGATTGTGAGTGCAGCAGCCATGAAATGTGTAGTTAGTTTTGGTGAGCTGGGTGATTTCATATGCTAATGAATGGGAGGATCATTCCAACAATTGAGGAACCACCCACACCTTGGTCTTTTGCTAGTGCCTTGGAACTGTTCTGGTGCCTCTGGGTGTGTCATTTAGCTTGCAGATTGAGGATTGAGGTTTAGTTAAAATTGAATTTTCATTCTGGACCCATTTGATTTTAATCGGTTATGTCATGCCCTTGGGCTATGTCATTCTTTCAAAAGTTGTGCCCTGTCCCTTTCCCTCCTGTTTCATGCTCTTTTCCTGAGCCCCATCCAGGCCCAAAATGTTGCCTCTATAATCTCCTAGAGGGACAACCAGAAAATAGCTGACCCTTAGGAGGAAAATACTGTATAATATCTAATCCCTTTAGCTATTCAGGCTTTCATCTTCCACATTTCCTATAACATGTACAACAATAGCATCTCTCAGTGAACATGCTAGGGTAGGTGATGGGCACACAATGCCTGCTAGAAGTCCATCTGTTGGTGGCATCCCTTCAAGGGCAATTGGGCTTCCAGGGATAATGTTTGCCACTTTGGGAATTAGCACTGCAGGCCGTTTAGGCCCAAACCCTTGCCACCCTTCTCTTATAGTTACAAACATACCCCTGGATCCATTCCACTCCACTTTTATGGAATATCTGGTCTGTTGTCTCTTATCAATTTATCCTTAAGCCACTTACTAACTAATTTCTAAAACCAGGACCCTGTCCCCTTATAGGCAACATCTCTTCCCCCTGTTTATTATTAAAATACTTTTAATGCCACTAACAGGACAATATAGCTCACTCCTTTGTCATTACTTCTGTTATTAACTAAACTGGGTCTACCAGGCAATGGAATGTTTACCACTGGAAACCCCTAAACTGCTATTATGGAAGATTAGGGGAGGAAATTAGTGACTTATATTTCCTGAGACCAATAAGAGGATAAAGCGTATGGCTGTTTCACCAGGTTCCAAGTCTCAGGACACAGGCTTGTACTGTTTTATATCATGATATCTATTCCCAACTGTGGTAGAAAAATCAACAATCAGTTAAGATTCAGTTCAGTTCAGTTCAGTGACTCAGTCGTGTCTGATTCTTTGCAACTGCATGAATCGCAGCATGCAAGGCCTCTCTGTCCATCACCAACTCCCAGAGTTCACGCAAACTCATGTCCATCGAGTCAGTGATGCCATCCAGCCATCTCATCCTCTGTCATCCCCTTCTCCTCCTGCCCCCAATCCCTCCCAGCATCAGAGTCTTTTCCAATGACTCAACTCTTTTCATGAGGTGGCCAAAGTATTGGAGTTTCAGCTTCAGCATCAGTCCTTCCAATGAACACTAAGGACTGATCTCCTTTAGGTTGGACTGGTTAGATCTCCTTGCAGTCCAAGGGACTCTCAGGAGTCTTCTCCAACACCACAGTTCAAAAACATCAATTCTTCGGCACTCAGCTATCTTCACAGGCCAACCCTCACATCCATACATGACCACTGGAAAAACATAGCCTTGACTAGACGATCTTTGTTGGCAAAGTAATGTCTCTGCTTTTGAATATGCTATCTATGTTGGTCATAACTTTCTTTCCAAGGAGTAAGTGTCTTTTAATTTCCTGGCTGCAATCACCATCTGCAGTGATTTTGCAGCAAAAAAAAAAAAAAGTCTGACACTGTGTCCACTGTTTCCCCATCTATTTCCCATGAAGAGTTGGGACCAGATGCCATGATCTTAGTTTGCTAAATGTTGAGCTTTAAGCCAACTTGTTCACTCTCCTCTTGCACTTTCATCAAGAGGCTTTTTATTTCCTCTTCACTTTCTGCCATAAGGGTAGTATCATCTGCATATCTGAGGTTATGGATATTTCTCCCGGCAATCTTGATTCTAGCTTGTGCTTCTTCCAGCCCAGCGTTTCTCATGATGTACTCTGTATATAAGTTAAATAAGCAGGGTGTCAATATACAGCCTTGATGTACTCCTTTTCCTATTTGAAACCAGTCTGTTGTTCCATGTCCAGTTCTAACTGTTGCTTCCTGACCTGCTTATAGGTTTCTCAAGAGGCAGGTCAGGTGTTCTGGTATTCCCATCTCTTTCAGAATTTTCCACAGTTTATTGCAATCTACACAGTCAAAGGCTTTGGCATATTTAGTAAAGCAGAAGTAGATGTTTCTCTGGAACTCTCTTGCTTTTTCCATGATCCAGCGGATGTTGGCAATTTGATCTCTGGTTCCTCTGCCTTTTCTAAAACCAGCTTGAACATCTGGAAGTTCACGGTTCACATACTGCTGTATGTGAAGAATTTTGAGCATTACTTTACTAGCATGTGAGATGAGTGCAATTGTGTGGTAGTCTGAGCATTCTTTGGCATTGCCTTTCTTTGGGATTGGAATGAAAACTGACGTTTTCCAGTCCTGTGGCCACTGCTGAGTTTTCCAAATTTGCTGACATATTGAGTGCAGCACTTTCACAGCATCATCTTTCAGGATTTGAAATAGCTCCACTGGAGTTCCATCACCTCCACTAGCTTTGTTCGTAGTGATGCTTTCTAAGGCTCACTTGACTTCACATTCCAGGATGTCTGGCTCTAAGTGAGTGATAACACCATCGTTATTATCTGGGTAGTGAAGATCTTTTTTGTACAGTTCTTCTGTGTATTCTTGCCCACCTCTTCTTAATATCTTCTGCTTCTGTTAGGTCCATACTGTTTCTGTCCTTTATCGAGCCCATCTTTGCATGAAATGTTCCCTTGGTACCTCTAATTTTCTTGAAGAGATCTCTGGTCTTTCCCATTCTGTTTTTGTTTTTTGTTTTTTCCTATATCCTTGCATTGATAACTGAGGAAGGGTTTCTTATCTCTTCTTGCTATTGTTTGGAACTCTACATTCAGATGCGTATATCTTTCCCTTTCCCCTTTAATTTTCACTTCTCTTCTTTTCACAGCTATTTGTAAGGCTACTTCAGACAGCCATTTTGCCTTTTTGCATTTCTTTTCTATGGGGATGGTCTTGATCCCTGTCTCCTTTACAGTGTCATGAACTGCCATCCATAGTTCATCAGGCACTCTGTTTATCAGATCTAGTCTCTTAAATATATTTCTCACTTCCATTGTATAATCATAAAGGATTTGTTTTAGATCATACCTGAATGGTCTAGTGGTTTTCCCTACTTTCTTCAATTTAAGCCTGAATTTAGCAATAAGGAGTTCATTATCTGAGCCACAGTCATCTCCCTGTCTTGTTTTGCTGACTGTATAGAGCTTCTCTATCTTTGGCTGCAAAGAATATAATCAATCAGATTTCACTGTTGACCATCTGGGGTTTGTTATGAATGTGCGTTCTCTTGGCAGAACTCTATTAGCCTTTGCCCTGCTTCATTCTGTATTCCAAGGCCAAATTTTCCTGTTACTCCATGTGTCTTGACTTCCTACTTTTGCATTCCAGTCCCATATAATGAATAGGACATCTTTTTTGGATGTTAGTTTTAAAAGGTCTTGTAGGTCTTCATAGAACCATTCAACTTCATCTTCTTCTGCGTTATTGGTTGAGGCATAGGCTTGGATTACCGTGATATTGAATGGTTTACCTTGGAAAAGAACAGAGATCATTCTGTTGTTTTTGAGATTGCATGCAAGTACTACATTTTGGACTCTTTTGTTGACCAATATGGCTACTCCATTTCTTCTAAGGGACCCCTGCCCACATTAGTAGATATAATGGTCATCTGAGTTAAATTCACCCATTCCAGTACATTTTAGTTCTCTGATTCCTAGAATGCCAATGTTCACTCTTGACATTTCCTGTTTGATCACTTCCAATTTGCCTTGATTCATGGACCTGACATTCCAGGTTCCTATACAATATTGCTCTTTATAGCATCAGACCTTGCTACTATCACCAGTCACATCCACAACTGGGTATTGTTTTTGCTTTGAATCCTTCCCTTCATTCTTTCTGGAGTTATTTCTCCACTGATCTCCAGTAGCTTATTTGGCACTTACCAACATGGGGAGTTCCTGTTTCAGTATCCTATCATTTTGCCTTTTAATACTGTTCATGGGGTTCTCAAAGCAATGGCTGAGAGGAGCTACCTCACATCCGAGGTCAGGGGCAGTGGCCAATAGGAGCTATCACATGTCCGAGGTCAGGATTGGTGGCTGAGAGGAGGTACCCCATGTCAGAGGACAGTGGTGGCGGCTGAGAGGAGCAACCCCACGTACAAGCAGTGGTGGCTGCACAGGTGCAGGAGGGCCAAGAGGAGCTAGTCCACGTTCAAGGTCAGGAGGGGCGACTCTTCCAAGGTAAGGAGCAATGGTTGTGCTTTGCTGGAGCAGCTGTGAAGAGATACCCCATGTCCAAGGTAAAAGAAACCCAAGTAAGATGGTAGGTGTTGTGAGAGGGCATCAGAAGGCAGACACACTGAAACCATAATCACAGAAAAATAGTCAGTCTGATCACATGGACTACAGCCTTGTCTAACTCAATGAAACTAAGCCATGCTGTGTGGGGCCACCCAAGATGGACAGGTCACAGTGGAGAGGTCTGATAGAATGTGGTCCACTGGAGAAGGGAAATGACACACCACTTCATTATTCTTGCCTTGAGAACCCCATGGACAGTTAAGATTACCATGCCTTCATCCTACCCAGCCCTGGTCATGCTGGAGAGCTTGGGATGCCCGACTCCAGTCCAGGAGTCCGAGCAGATGGACCTGCTTCAACATACCTAGAGATCTGGTCCTCAGAAGGTTTTCACACCTCAACCTGCTTGGAGATCCACCAGTCCGGGGGTCCCAGGAGGTCAACATGCCTCGATTTGTCCAGGGACCCAATTCTCAGGAGGCTGACCTGCCTCGACCTGCCTGGGGATTCAGTCTCCAGGAGACTATCATGCCTCAGCCTTCCTGGGGGCCTGCACCCTGACCCGGGGATGCCCAGCTCTCAGATTGTAATAGTACTGGGTAGGATAAGCTTAAGAAAGACTCACCACTAAGGAAGTCCACCCATGAAAACAGAAGGAAGTCTATTGGTTATGCGACTGTGCCCAGTATCAGCAATAACTCGGGAACCCAATGAGCACCCCATTGCCTTTCTGGAAAGGCTAAAAAAGGCCCTCCAAAATTTACCAATATGGACTTAGACTCTTATGAGGGACAGGTGACTTTAAAGGACAAATTCCTGTCCTAATGTGCATCAGACATCAGGATAAAGTCACAACAGTTACAGTAGCAGGAGCCTGCTGCCTCTTTAGATGAGATGGTCCAGACAACCACCAGTACCTTTTATAACAGATAAAAGAAGAAGGAGGCCAAGACCCAGAAAAGGGAGTAAAGGAAAGAGACAAGGCATGCTCAGATGCTGGCTGCCCTTCAGGGAAGCCCTATGACAACCCCCTAGTCCTTAAAGGACAAGGCACAAAGCAAATGCCTAATCTGTAGACAGGCGGGACATTGGGCCAAAGAGTGTCCAAACCGTGACAAATCTCCTAAAACGTCATGCTATGAATGTCATCAATTGGGACATTGGGGAGAACTCTGACCTGGAGACCCAAGAGCCTCAAAGTCTAGCACCAAGACTTCCCTCAAAATGGTTCAACAGGACTGAAGTGGGCCACTCCAGCCAGTCTGCCTGTCACAGATAACCTTTGGCTGGAGCCAAAGTTGCAACGGAATGTGGCAGGTAGGTCCAAGAACTTCTTGGTTAACTGAGGGGTTACCTACTCTGTCTTGACCTCCTACTCTGGAGCCTTTTCCTCCCAAATCTATACTATTTTGGGTGCTACAGGAAAAACAATTACAAAAGATTCACCTGAGTACTTCTTTGTTGCTGGAATGGACAAATATTTTCCTACCACTTTCTGGTGGACTCTGAGTGTCCTACTCCCTTATTGGGAAGAGATCTCTGCCTGCCTTTGAAATCTTAAAGCTATTGCAGTCCTGATTGAAGATGCTTTAAAACTCTTTTGGGGGCAAAATAACTATTTTTACCAGCCACCAATGAAACAACTCCTGAAAGGGAGAGGCCATTTATGGATGTCTGATCAAAGAATCCTCAGATATCAAGCAATGATGATGGAAAATCCAGGCCTGACTATATCCCCTTGTGAGGTTCTTAACCCAGCTACCCTCCTACCAACCTCTGAGGGCTATCTCCTCTTTCAGTCTTGCCTAGAAACTTTGGACCACTGGACAAACCCCGAGAGTGATTGTCAGAAAATCCTCTGACCAATTCTGAGGAAATCTGGTACACTGATGGAAGCAGCTTTGTCTTGCATGGAAAAAGAAGAGCCAGATATGCAGTAGTCTCCAATTTTGAAACCATTCAGGCTAAGCCTTTGCCACCAGGTACTTCAGCCCATCTAGCTGAGCTCATAGCCCTGACTCGAGATTTAGAGCTGGGAAAAGGAAAAAAAGTAGCGATTTACACTGACTCCAAGTATGTCTTTCTGGTGCTACATGCACAGACTATTATTTGGAAAGAAAGAGGCCACTTGACAGCCCAAGGGTCCCCAATCAAATATGGTGATCAAATCCTTAGGCTCTTGGAGGAAGCCCATCTGCCTGCTGAAGTTTCAGTCTCCCACTGTAAAGGACATCAAAAAGGGGACACAGAAGTGGCATGAGGGAAACAAGCAGCTGATCAGGCAGCTAAGAGAGCAGCATTACAGACCAATGACTTAATAGGGGTTGCCACCATAGTTCCACAGACTAATTTGCCAGAAACGCCTTCATATACTGAAAGTGAGACTCTTAAAGCTAAGAGTGAGGGTTTTAAGAATATCATATGGGGTGGTTCCCAAAACAAGGGACTCATTTTTCTGCCTTGGAACCTCCAATGGAAGTTGGTTAACTTCTTACATGTCACAACTCATTTAGGGGAGAAGGCCCTCCAAAGATTACTAGAAAGATCCTTCAGGGGAACAAGCGTCCAAACAACTATACGGTTAGTGATCTCTTCTTGTCACAGTTGCCAATTAAACAACTCCCAAGGAGCTCCAAGACCCTAGCTGGTCCAGCCCATCCAACAACGTGGGACCTACCCAGGAAAGGACTGGCAGATGGACTTCATCCAGATGCCAGTTTCTCAAGGGTATAAATATATATTTAGTCATGGTAGATACATTCACAATATGGATTGAAGGCTTTCCCACCAATGCTGAGAAGGCTGAGGAGGTAGTAAAAAATTGCTCCATGAAATCATTCTGAGATTTGGTCTGCCGAGGTCATTACTGAGTGACAGTGGGACATCATTTACTTCTAAGGTCACCCAAGGGGTCTCTAAAGCATTGGGCATTATTTATTATCTCCACTGTGCCTGGAGGCCTCAATCTTCAGGAAAAGTAGAAAGAGCCAACCAGTTCTTAAAATCAGTGATAAAAAAGATTACCCAGGAGACCTCCCTGGGATGGAAGGAGACTTGACCAATAGCTCTCCACACCCATATTGCCCCTAAGGAACAGGTTGGTCTTAATCCTTATGAGATGCTATATGGGATACCTTTTGTTTATGTCAATGACCTCTTCCTAGATCCAGATGCTCAACCCCTCTGGTCTTATACTGTGGCCATTGGGCAATTCCAACATGATATACAATTATGGTTGTCAACCAGGATCCACAAGACTCTAAAGAGCCACCACTATATGCTCCAGGGACTCAAGTCCTAATTAAAGCCTGGAAAGGTGGGTCTCAAAAGGCTCAACTCCAGCCCCTATAGAAGTACCCTTACCCTGTAATACTTTCTACCCCCACAGAAGTCAAGGTACCAGGACATGACTCCTGGATTCACTACTCATGAGTCAAGCTGTGGAAGAAAACAGAAAAGGACACTAAATACACCTGTCAACAAGCTATAACATGCAGTGCCAGTTCAACAAGGATATATAAAACTACACCCAACCATGGAAAATATTGCTCAGCCTTAGATGGACACAGCTATAAGGACTATGAGGCTTGAGACTAGCAAGAGGGGGAGACCCAACGACCCTCACTGTTCCAGTTCAGCAGGAAGTAGCCAGAGAGACCTTGATGCCCCTATTCCCAAAGAAGTGGGCCTCCCATCTCTTGAAGGGGGAATGTTAGGTAGTTAGAATAGGAAACAGGAGTCCAAAATGGCCATAGCTAAAAGACAAGGAAGGGAGACGCCCACAAATATGGAACAAAGGAACATCCGAGGATCGGAGTGAGAACTTCAGGTAAAACAAACACACTCCCTTCTTGGCCAGCCCGATTTGCATAGGGCAGGCTCAAGAGGGGTAGTAGACAAATGTATAAAAGGAGGAAGCCAAGCCAGATTGAGGCATCTCCATGGGGGTTTGCCCACGCTCACGCCTTGAGGGTGTATTGTCCTTTGCTTGCTGAATAAAACTGAGCTGTAACTGTGTTGTAACACTGGTCTGCCATTTCAAATCTTTGCTGCAGCAAGACAGAACCGAGAAAACTACACACTCCCCCCACACTAATACACATAATTAGGCTCTACTTAATTGATGTTTGATTACCATTTTTGGGGTCACAAATTGTATTCTCTTCATATCGCTGACTTGTGGCAATATATCCTTACAGTATAGAGCTATTTTTTTGACATGTACTATATAATATTAGTCCATGACATTTTGAGAATCCTGATTTCTCTTGAGTCCATCATCATCTGATTTAAGCTTCAGAAGGTGAAAGGTATCACTTCTGAGTGACTGGCACTATGGGATCCCCTCAATGAATGCAAACAAATAAGATAAGAAGTTGATGAATATACTGCATCATGGAAAAATAATTTAATAATATGTAGAATCTCATACATGGACAACCTTTCAACTTTGGAAAGTGATCAGGTGTTAATAGTTTCAGAGTGGAATATTACTCAGCCATAAAAATGAAATTATGCCATTTGTAACAATGTGGATGGACCTAGAGAATATTGTGCTCAGTGAAATAAGTCAGATAGAGAATGACAAATGCTTCATTATATCACTTGTATGTAGAACCTAAAAAACAATGTAGATGAATATATATGCAAAACAGAAACACTCTCACAGATATAGAAGGCATACTAATGGCTATCAAAGGGGAAAGGGAAGAGTAGGGGCAAATCAGGGGCATAGAATTAAGTAATACCAACTACAACATATAAAATAGTTAAGCAACAAATATACATTATATCACACATGGAATTACAGCCATTATCTTGTAATAACTTTTAATGCAGTATAAGCTGTAAAATTATATAATCACTGTGTTGTCTACTTGAAACTAATATTGTAATTTAACTGTACTTCAATAAAAATATTTATTTGAGTAGTTTATGTGTCTACATAGGGCCTTTGCCCTTCCATCTGGGACCAAATGTATTCATATATGCGGTTACAATGATGTCTGAAATTCTCAAGAAGAGTTATTTCTTGGGTTAAAGATTTGAAAGGCTCTTGTACATATGGGATAAAATTAATATATTTTACTTTATTTGCTATAAAATCTTCTTTTGGTTATGTTATTACATTAGTTCCACGTTCCCAGGAGGGGGTAATAGATGATAGAATGAAGAAAAAGAATATTAGTAAAGGGAAATAAATCCTTCAGTTGAGTCAGATAAGGGCTTCTGGGTAACCAGGATGCAGACTGAAGTCCACAGCATGTAGAATCATTAAGCAGATAAAAAATGCAGTGGTATGTGGTCATAGAGTCAGTGGGAGAGAGAGTAGGAGATTCAGAGAACTAAAATACCCGAGCCTGTCAGACGGTTGTCAGTGTGAGAAATTGGGTTCAAAGGTCTTCCTGAGGCTCCCATGGCTAGAGGCTCCTCCCCTTCTGACATTTAAGGAGAGTCTTAGCCTCATATTATTTCAAGCCTAACTACATGTCTGCTCTGTACAAGCTCCTGGATAGGAAGAAAATGAAATTCAGAGATAAAGCAGCATTTTCCTTGACTTTTGGGGCCTCACATCCTTTTAAGCAAAACTTTATTTCCAGGATTGGCCTCTTTACTAGGTACTCAACATTTAGAGAATCATTTAACTTCTCTGAGTTTCAGTTTTATCATCTGGAAAAAAAAATAACAATAATGTCTACTTCCTAGGCTTATTGAGAAAATTCAATGGGATAAAGATGATAAAGGATACAGAGAGGGGGAAGATTCAAATGACTGATTAGGAGGATGTGGAGTTTCTGTCTTCTCACAACTAGGGTACCAACCAGGCTCTGGTAGGGGACCTTGAACACTTTAAGTAATGACTGCATGACCAGGTAGAACATGGATGGAAGAAGAGTGGAGGAAATGTGGAGGTGGAATGGGACCAGCACACCAGAGGGGCAGTTGGGGAGCAGCAAGGGCTCACACAATTGCAGGGGCCCATCACTAATGTAGGTTTCAACAGGGATGGGGAAAGATCTTTGGGAGATTCAGGGATGAGAGTAGAATGAAACGATCTTTGTTACTGTTGTTGCTGTTGGTTTTATTTCATTTTATTTTTTTATAATATAAATTTTTAGGTTTCTAATGTTATTTTATTTTTTAAAGTAGTGCTCAAAATTCTCCAAGCCAGGCTTCAGCAATACGTGAACCGTGAACTTCCAGACGTTCAAGCTGATTTTAGAAAAGGCAGAGGAACCAGGGATCAAATTGCCAACATCCACTGGATCCTGGAAAAAGCAAGAGAGTTCCAGAAAAACATCTATTTCTGCTTTATTGACTATGCCAAAGCCTTTGACTGTGGATCACAATAAACTGTGGAAAATTCTGAAACAGATGGGAATACCAGACCACCTGACCTGCCTCTTGAGAAACCTGTATGCAGGTCAGGAAGCAACAGTTAGAACTGGACATGGAACAACAGACTGGTTTCAAATAGGAAAAGGAGTACATCAAGGCTGTATATTGACACACTGCTTATTTAACTTTTATGCAGAGTACATCATGAGAAATGCTTGGCTGGAGGAAGCACAAGTTGGAATCAAGATTGCAGGGAGAAATATCAATGACCTCAGATATGCAGATGACACCACCCTTATGGCAGAAAGTGATGAAGAACTAAAGAGCCTTTTGATGAAAGTGAAAGAGGAGAGTGAATAAGTTGGCTTATAGCTCAACATTCATAAAACAAAGATCATGGCATCCAGTCCCATTACTTCATGGGAAATAGATGGGGAAACGGTGGAAAGAGTGGCTGACTTCATTTTTCTGTGCTCCAAAATCACTGCAGATGGTGATTGGAGCCAGGAAATTAAAAGACACTTACTCCTTGGCATTAAAGTTATGACCAACCTAGATAGTATATTAAAAAGCAGAGACATTACTTTGTCAACAAAGGTCCATATAGTCAAGGCTATGGTTTTTCCAATGGTCATGCATGGATGTGATAGTTGGACTATAAAGAAAGCTGAGCTCAGAAGAATTGATGCTTTTGAACTGTGGTGTTGGAGAAGACTTTTGAGAGTCCCTTGAGCTGCAAGGAGATCCAACCAATCCATCCTAAAGGAGATCAGCCCTGGGTGTTCATTGGAAGGACTGATGTTGAAGCTGAAATTCCAATACTTTAGCCACCTAATGAAAAGAACTGACTCATTTGAAAAGACCCTGATTCTGGGAAAGATTGAGGGCAGGTGGAGAAGGGGACGATGGAAGATGAGACAGCTGGATGGCATCACTGACTCAATGGACATGGGTTTTGGTGGTCTCTGGGAGTTGGTGATGGACAGGAAGGCCTGGTGTGCTTCAATTCATGGGGTCGCAGAGTCAGACATGCCTGAGCAATTGAATTGAACTGAACTGAACTGAACTGATTTTATTTTATTTTATTATTATTTTTTTACTTTACAATATTGTATTGGTTTTGCCATACATCAACATGAATCCGCCATGGGTGTACCTGTGTTCCCCATCCTGAACCCCCCCTCCCACCTCCCTCCCCATACCATCCGCCTTGGTCATCCAAGTGCACTAGCCCCAAGCATCCTGTATCATGCATGGAACCTGGACTGGTGATTCGTTTCACATATGATAATGTACATGTTTCAATTCCATTCTCCCGAATCATCCTACCCTCGCCCTGTCCCACAGAGTCCAAACGAGTGTTCTATACATCTTTGTCTCACATACCAGGTTATCTTTACCATCTTTCTTAATTATTGTTCTGCTTCATTTTATTTTTTGCCTTTTTTCTTCTTTTTTTTCACTTCAGGACTTGTGGGATCTTGTTTCCTAACCTGGGGATTTGGCTTGAATTCTTGTGGTGGGAGCACTGAGTCCAAACCACTGGACTAACACAGAACTTCAGACCCCAGGAAACATTAATCAGTGTGAGTTTTCCTGGAGGTCCTCACTTGGCACCAAGACCTCCCTCCACCTTACCTTTAAATTGCAATGAAAGAGTTAGTTGTTCAGTGGTGTCTGACTCCTTGTGACCCCAAGGACTGTAGCTCACCAGGGCCCTCTGTCCATGGAATTCTCTAGGCAAGAGTACTGGATCTATTTCTCCAAGAGATCTTCCCGACCTAGGGATTGAATCTGGGTCTCCCACATTGCAGGCAGTTTCTTTAACATCTGAGCCACCAGGGAAGCCTCAGTGCTGGATGCATAAGGTCAAACTATCAATAAGAAAGAAACACAGCCCAACCCGTCAAAAATGAGATGCAAAAATACATGTCACAGATGAAGAAGCAAGGTAAAAATTGACAAGGCCAAATAAATGAAGAGGTAGTAAGCAACCTACTTAAATAAGAATTCAGAATAATGGTAATAAAGATGATCCTATGTCTCAGAAATAGAATAGAAGAATAAATTGAGAAAGTAAAAGAAATGTTTAACAAGGACCTCTAAGAATTGAAGAATAACAGAATCAAGATGAACAATACAATATCTAAAATGAAAAATACACTAGACAGAATCAGTAGCAGAATAACCAAGGCAAAATGATGAATAAGTGAGCTGGAATATAGAATAGTGTAAATAATTGCCAAAAATAAGAATAATGAAAAAAAGGAGAAGAAAACAGGACGATGTCAGAGATGTCTGAGACAACATTAAGTACACCATTTGAATTATACAGGTCCCAGAAGTGAAAGAGAAATAATCTGAAAATATTTGAAGAGATTAGAAACAACAGTTTTCCTAACGTGGTAAAGGAAATAGTCAACTAACACCAAGAGGAAGCACAGAGTGCTATATAGGATAAGCCCAAGGAAAAACAAGCCAAGACACATATTATTAAAACAAATAAAAGTTAAATTCAAAGTAAAATTATTAGAAGCAACAAGGAAAAAACCACAAATTACATACAACAGAAACCTAATAAGATAAACAGATAATCTTTCAGCAGTAATTCTGCAGGCCAGAAAGGATATGTTTAAAGTGATGAGAAGGATAGAACTACAATCAAGATTACCCATCAAGGACCTTATTCAAATTCAATACAGTAATTAAAAGATTTAAAGAAAAACAAATGCCAAAGAAATTTAGTACCACCAATACCGGCCAGGTGGGTAACCCACAAAACAATAATACAAGGAAAACAATAATACCAAGGAAATTTTCTCACTGTTGTGAATGTTCTAGGCTCCACAACAGACTTCCCAACCTGGGGATCTGGCAGGAAGACTTGGATTCCCCAGGGAATCTAAATTTTAAGGATAGCAGGATTTGATTACAGAACTTCCACAGAACTGGGGGAAACAGACTCTTGGAGGGCACAGACAAAACACTGTGTGTACCAAGACCCAGAGAAAAGAAGCAATGACCCTGCAAGAGACTGAGCCAGACATATGTGTGAGTGTTTATGTGTCCCTTGCTAAGGCACAAGTCAACAGTAGCCTGCTGCAGGGTCAGGAGCACTCGCAGCAGAATTCCTAGGAGATACGTTGTGTTGGCCTAAGTCTTCTTGGAGGAGGTCACTATTAAACATAAAATAGAGCCTGTAGCTCCATCATAGACTACAGACTCCAGTACTGGGCTGCCTCTAAACAATGAATCAGGGAGGGATAAGAGTTCCACTTATCTGCAGAAAATTGGATGAAAGTTTTACTGAACCTGGCCCTGCCCACCTGAGAAAGACCCAGTTTTCCCCACAGCTAAACCCTTCCATCAGGAAGACTGCACAAGCTTCTGATCCTCATCCATCAGTAGCCAGACAAAATAAAAGCAAGAACTACAATCCCGTGGCCTCCAAAAAGAAAACCACAATCACAGAAAACTAATTAAAATCATCATATGAGTCACAGCCTGTGTAACTCATTGAAATTATGAGCCATTTCATGTTGGTTGACTCTAGACTAATGGGTCATGGTGGAGAGTTCTGACAAAATGTGGTTCACTGAAGAAGAGAAGAGCAAACCACTTCAGTATTCTTGCCTTGAGGACCCCATAAATAGTATGAAAAGGCAAAAATATATGACACTGCAAGATGAGACCTTAGGTTGGTATGTGTCCAATATACTACTGGGGACAGGGGAAAATAACTCAAGAAAGAATGAAGGGGCTGAGCCAAAACAGAAACAATGCACAGTTGTGGATGTGTTTGGTGGTAAAAGTAAAGTCCGATGCTGTAAAGAACAATATTGCTTAAGAACCTGGAATGTTAGGTTCATGAATTAAGGTAAATTGGATGTGGTCAAATAGAGGATGTCAAGAGGGAGCATCAACATTTTAGGAATCAATGAACTAAATGTATGGGAATGGGTAAATTTAATTCAGATGACCACTATATCTATTACTGTGGGCAAGAATCCCTGAGAAGAAATGGAATAGCCCTCATAGTCAACAAGAGTTTGAAATGCAGTACTTGGGTGAATTCTCAAAAATGAAAGAATGATTTCAGTTCATTTTCAAGGCAAACTATTCAACATCAGAGTAATCCAATTCTATTTCCCAATGACTAATGCCAAATAAGTTGAAGCTGAATGATTCTGTGAAGACTTGCAAGAGCTTTCTTAGAACTAACAACAACAACAACAACAAAGACGTTCTTTTCATCATAGGAGGTTGGAATAAAAAAAAAAGTAGGAAGTCAAGAGATACCTGAAGCAACAGACAAATTTGGCCTTGAAATATAAAATGAAGCAGGGCAAAGGCTAAGAGTTTTGTCCAGAGAAATACTGGTCTTAGCCAATACCCTCTCCTAGAAACACAAGAGATGACACTACACATGGACATGAGCAGATGATCAATACCAAAATAAGATTGCTTATACTGCTTATATTCTTTGCAGCCCAAGATGAAGATAGTTAGCAAACAAACAAACAAACAAAAAAGCCTATAGCTGACTGTGGCTCAAACCATCATCTCCTAACTGCAAAATTCAGGCTAAATTGAAGAAAGTAGAGAAAACCACTAGGCAATTTGGGTATGACCTAAATCAAATCTCTTATATTATACAGTGGAAGTGACAAATAGAATCAATGGATTAGATTTGATAGAGTGCTGGAAAGACTATGGATAGAGTTCTGTAACACTGTACAAGAGACAGTGACCAAAACCATCCCGAATAAAAAGACATGTGAGAAGGCAAAATGGTTGTCTGAAGACGCCTTATAAATAGCTGAGGAAAGAAGAGAAGCGAAAGGCAAGGGAGAAGGGGAAGATATACTCAACTGAATGCAGTTTCAAAGAATAAACATGAAAGATAATCCAGACTCATGCTTCCAGAGGCCGAGTGAACTCTCTCTCAATGTGTTGCAGATGTCTCATACTGAACGTGTCTCCAAATAAACTCAATTCCTGCTCCCCCCCCAAAAAAAAAGAAAGCCTTCTTAAGTGAACAACTAAAAAAAAAAATAGAGGAATACAATATAATGAGAAATACTAGATCTTTCTTCAAGAAAATTGGAGTTACCAAGAAAACATTTCATGCAAAGATGGGTTCACTAAAGGACAGAAACGACAAGAATCTGACATAAGCAGAGAATATTAAGAAGAGGTGGCAAGAATATACAGAAGGACAGTATTAAAATGGTCTCAATCACCCCAATAACCACGATGGTGAGGTCACTCATCTAGAGCCAGACATCCTGAAGTGTGAAGTAAAGTGAACAGTATGAAGCATTACTACAAACAAAGCCAGTGGAGGTGATGGGATTCCAGCTGAATTGTTTAAAATCCTAAAAGATGATGCTGTTAAAATGCTATACTCAATATGCCAACAAACATGAAAAAACTCATCTGTGGCCACAGGACTGGAAAAGGTCAGTTTTCATTTCAGTCCCAAAGATAAGCAGTGCCAAAGAATGTTCAAACTACCAAACACACACATTTTCATAATAGCAAGGTAATGCTCCAAATCCTTCAAGCTAGGCTTGAGAACTTCCAGATGTACAAACTAAATTTAGAAAATGCAGAGGAATAATAGATCACATTTTCAACATCTATTGAGTCATAGATAAAGCAAAATAATTCCATAAAAAAATCTACTTCTGATTCATTGACTATGCTAAAGCCTTTGACTGTGTGGATTACAACAAACTGGAAAATATTTAAATAGATGGGAATATCAGATCACCTTATCTGTGTCCTGAGAAACCTTTATGTGGGTCAAAAATAGGAGTTAGACATGAAACAAAGTACCAGTTCAAAATGGGAAAGGAATACGTTAAGCCTATACAGTGTCACCTTGCTTATTTAACTTTTATGCAGAGTATATCATGCAAAATACCAGGCTGGATGAATCACAAGCTGGAATCAAGATTGCTGGCAGAAACGTCAATAAGCTCAGATACGAAGATGATACCATCCTAATGGCAGAATGTAAAGAGGAAATTAAAAGCCTCTTGATGAAAGTAAAGAAGGAGAGTGAAAAAGCTGGCTGAAAAATCAATGTTCAAAAAACTAAGATCATGGCATCTGGTCCCATCACGTCATGACAAATAGATGGGGGGGGGGGCGGGGGATAGAAACAATGGCAAATTTTGTTTTCTTGGGCTCCAAAGTCAATGTGAATGGTGACTGCATCCATGAAATTAAAAGACACTTTCTCCTTGGAAGGAAAGATATGACAAACCTAGATAGCATATTTAAAAGCAGAGACATCACTGCCAACATAGCACCGTCTAGTCAAAGCTATGGTTTTTCCACTGCTCATGTAAGGATGTAAGAGTTTACCATAAAGAAGGCTGAGTGCCCAAGAATTAATATATTTGAACTGTGGTGCTGGAGAAAACTCTTGAGAGTAACTTGGACATGAAAGGGGTCACACCAGTCAATCCTAAAGGGAATAAACCCTGAGTACTGGAAGGACTGATGCTGAAGCTGAATCTCCAACACTTTGGTCACCCAATGCAAAGAATAAACTAATTGGAAAAGACCTTAATGCTGAAAAGCATTGAGGGAAAGAGCAGAAGCAGATGACAGAGAATGAGATGGTTGGATGGCATCACTGACTCAACGGGCATGAGTTTGAGCACTCTGGTAGAATGTGAAGGACAGGGAAGCCTGGCATGGTGCAGTTCATGGGGTTTCAAAGAGTTGGATATGAATTAGCCACTGAACAACAACACATCTATGAGCTCTACAATAGACCCACTTTAGACCCAGGGGCACATACAGTTTTAAAATGAGGGGATGGAAAAAGATAAATCAAATGCAAATCAAAACAGCTTGAGTAACCATACTCCTATCTGATACAACAGAGTTTAAAATAAAGACTCTTGCAAGAGGTAATGAAGGTCACCTTCATTATGAACAAGGAATAGAACCAAAATGAAGATTATAACATTTATTAATATTTATGCACCCAACATAGGAGCACCTCAATATGTAAGGCAAATGCTTACAACCATAAAATGGGAAATCAATAGTAACACAATGATCATGGGGATTTAAGCACTTCATTTACACCAATGGATAGCTTCATCCAGGCAGAAAATTAATAAGTAAACCCAAGCTGTAAATGACACAAGAGATCAGATAGACTTACTTGATGCTTATATGATATTCCACCCCACAACAGTAGAATGCACTTTCTTTCCCACCCACCTTTTTTTTTTTTATTTTACAATATTGTATTTGTTTTGTCATACATCAACACGAATCCACCATGGGTGCACACATGTTTCCAATCCTGAACCCCCCTCCCACCTCCCTCCCCATACTATCCCTCTTGGTCATCCCAGTGCACCATAATTTCTTCTCATGTAACATTCTCCAGGATAGGTTGCATCTTGGGCATGAATCAAGACTTGGAGACCTTAAACAAACTGTAATTGTATTATGTTTCTTTTCTGAACAAAATACTATGAGATTAGAAATCCATCATAGAAAAAAAAAAAAAAAAAAAAACTCTAAAAACACTAATACGTGAAGGCCAAACAACATAGTGCTAAGTAACCAAGACATCACAGAAGACATCAAAGCTGTAATCAGAAAATACCTAGAAAAAACAACAGTGAAAACAGTACAACCCCAAACTTATGGGATGTATTGAAAGCAGTTAAAAGGAGGAATTTTATAGCAGTATAATCTTACTTCAAGAAACAAGCAAAATCTCAAGTAAACAATCCAATATTACCTTTAAAACAACTAAAGAACAGCAACAAAAAATAGCAAAATTAGTGGAAGGAAAGAAGTCATAAGGATGAAAGCAAGAGACACTGATGTATAGATCAGTCTTATGGATTCTGTGGGAGAGGGAGAGGGTGGGGAGATTTGGGAGAATGGCATTGAAACATGTATAATATCATGTATGAAACGAGTTGCCAGTCCAGGTTCGATGCACGATAATGGACGCTTGGGGCTGGTGCACTGGGATGACCCAGAGGGAGGGTATGGGGAGGGAGGAGGGAGGAGGGTTCAGGATGGGGAACACAGGTATACCTGTGGTGGATTCATTTCAATATTTGGCAAAACTAATACAATATTGCAAAGTTTAAAAATAAAATAAAATTAAAAAAATAAAATAAATGAAATCAAAATGAGTTAAACTAAAAGCTAATCCTTTAAGAAGACAAACAAAATTGATAAGCCTTTAACCAGACTCACCAATAAAAAAGTTAGAAAATGAAAATCAATAAAATTAGAAGTGAAAAAGTAGAAATTACAACTGACACTGCAAAAATACAAAGGATCATAAGAGAGTGCTACAAGCAACTATTTGTCAATAAAAGATAACCTAGAAGAAATGGACAAATACTTAAAAAGTTACAACCTTTCAAGACTGAACCAAGAAGAAATAGAAAATATAATCAGACAAGTCACAAGAAATGAATTTGAAATTGTAATTAAAAATCTGCCAACAAACTTCAGACTTAGATGGTTTTACAGGAGAATTCTATCAAACATTCAGTAAAGAGTCAACATCTATCCTTCTCAAACTCTTAAAAAAAACTGCCGAGAAAGAAACACTCCCACACTCATTTTATAACCCTGAAACTGAAATAAGATTAAAATATCCCAAAAAATGAAAATTGCACTTCGATGACATTGATGAACACAGACACAAAAATCCTAAACAAAATACTGGAAAGCAGAGTCTAACAACATATTAAACAGATCATATGTTGTAATCAACTGGTATTTATCCCAGGGATACAAGGATTCTTCAATATATATAAATTGTTCAATGTGTTAGAACATATTAACAAATTAAAGACTAAAAAATTATGATGGTTTCAATAGATACAGAAAAACTTTTGACAAAATTCAGTATTGATCTATAATAAACACTCTCCAATTCTCCAGGAAGTGGCCATAGAGGGATCCTATCTCAACATTAAAAGGGACGTATATGACAACCCAAAGCAAACATCATTCTTAATTGGGAAAACCTGAACACATTTCCTCTGTCATCAGGAACAAGACAAGGGTTTATTTACTTATTTATTTTATAAATTTATTTATTATAATTGGAGGTTAATTACTTTACAATATTATAGTAGTTTTGCCATACATTGACATGAATCTGCCATGGGTGTACATGTGTTCCCCATCCTGATCCCCACTCCCAAATCCCTCCCCATCCCGTCCCTCAGTGTCATCCCAGTGCACCAGCCCCAAGCACCCTGTCTCATGGATAGAACCTGGACTGGCAATCCATTTCAAATGTGCTAATATACATGTTTCAATGCCATTCTCCAAAATCATCTCAACCTCACCCTCTCCCATAGAGTCCAAAATACAGTTATATACATCTGTGTTTCTTTTGCTGTCTCGCATACAGGATTATCATTAACATCTTTCTAAATTCAATATATATGCATTAGTATACTAAGATCATGGCATCTGGTCCCATCACTTCATGGGAAATAGATGGGGAAACAGTGTAAACAGTGTCAGACTTTATTTGGGGGGTGGGGCTCCTAAATCACTGCAGATGGTGATTGCAGCCAGGAAATTAAAAGATGCTTACTCCTTGAAAGGAAAGTTATGACTGACCTAGATAGTATATTCAAAAGCAGAGACATTACTTTGCCAACAAAGGTCCGTCTAGTCAAGGCTATGCTTTTTCCAGTGGTCATGTATGGATGTGAGAGTTGGACTGTGAAGAAAGCTGAGCACCAAAGAATTGATGCTTTTGAAGTGTGGTGTTGGAGAAGACTCTTGAGAGTCCCTTGGACTGCAAGGAGATTCAGTCTGTCCATTCTGAAGGAGATCAGTCCTGGGTGTTCTTTGGAAGGACTGATGCTAAAGCTGAAACACCAGTACTCTGGCCACCTCATGCAAAGAGTTGACTCATTGGAAAAGACTTTGATGCTGGGAGGGACTGGGCGCAGTAGGAGAAAGGGACGACTGAGGATGAGATGGCTGGATGGCATCACTGACTCGATGGACGTGAGTTTGAGTGAACTCGGGGTAGGTGGACAGGGAGGCTTGTGGTGCTGCGATGTATGGGGTCGCAAAGAGTCGGACACGGCTGAGTGACTGAACTGAACTGATACTGTATTGGTGTTTTCCTTTCTGGCTTACATCACTCTGCATAATAGGCTCCAATTTCATCCACCTCATTAGAACTGATTAAAATGTATTTTTAATGGCTGAATAATATTCCATTGTGTATATATATCACAGTTTTCTTATCCATTCGTCTACTTATGGACATCTAGGTTGCTTCCATGTCCTGGCTATCATAAACAGTGCTGCGAAGAACACTGGGGTACACGTGTCTCTTTCAGTTCTGGTTTCCTCGGTGTATATGCCCAGCAGTGAGATTGCTGGGTCCTATGGCAGTTCTATTTCCAGTTTTTTAAGGAATATCCACACTGTTCTCCATAGTGGCTGTACTAGTTTGTATTCCCACCAACAGTGTAAGAGGGTTCCCTTTTCTCCACACCCTCTCCAGCATTGATTGCTTGTAGACTTTTGGATCGCAGCCATTCTGACTGGCGTTAAATGATACTTCATTGTGGTATTGATTTGCATTTCTCTGATAATGAGTGATGTTGAGCATCTTCCCATGTGTCTGTTAGCCATCCTTATATCTTCTTTGGAGAAATGTCTGTTAAGTTCTTTGGCCCATTTTTTGACTAGGTCGTTTATTTTTCTAGAATTGAGCTGCAGGAGTTGCTTGTATATTTTTGAGATTAATTCTTTTTCAGTTGCTTCATTTGGTACTATTTTCTCCCATTCTGAAGGCTGTCTTTTCACCTTGCTTATAATTTCCTTCATTGTGCAAAAGCTTTTAAGTTTAATTAGGCCCCATTTGCTTATTTTTGCTTTTATTTCCATTACTCTGAGAAGTGGGTCATAGAGGATCCTGCTGTGATTTATGTCAGACAGTGTTTTGCCTATGTTTTCCTCCAGGAGTTTTATAGTTTCTGGTCTTATGTTTAGATCTTTAATCCATTTTGAGTTTATTTTTGTGTATGGTGTTAAAAAGTGTTTGGGTTTATTTCTTTTATAAGTGGTGGACCAGTTTTTCCAGCACCACTTGTTAAACAGATTGTCTTTTCTCCATTGTATATTCTTGCCTCCTTTGTCAAAGATAAGGTGTCCATAGGTGCATGGATTTATCTCTGGGTTTTCTATTTTTTTCCATTGATCTATATTTCTGTCTTCATGCCAGTACCATACTGTCTTGATGACTGTGGCTTTTCAGTAGAGCCTGAAGTCAGGCAGGTTGATTCCTCCAGTTCCATTCTTCTTTCTCAAGATAGGTTTGGCTATTCGAGTTTTTTTTTGTATTTCCATACAAATTGTGAAATTATTTGTTCTAGGTCTGTGAAAAATATAGTTGGTAACTTGATAGGAATTCTATTGAATCTATAGATTGCTTTGGGTAGTATACTCATTTTCACTATACTGTTTCTTCCGATCCATGAACACGGTATATTTCTCCATCTATCTATGTCCTCTTTGATTTTTTTCTTCACTGTTTTATAGTTTTATATATACAGATATATATATATATATATATATATATATATACACGCTTCTTTAGCTAGATATATTCCTTTGTATTTTATTCTTTTCATTGCAGTGGTTAATGGAATTGTTTCCTTAATTTCTCTTTCTGTTTTCTCATCATTAGTGTACAAGAATGCAAGGGATTTCTGTGTGTTGATTTTATATCCTGCAACTGTACTATATTCATTGATTAGCTCTAGTAATTTTCTGGTGGAGTCTTTGTGTTTTCTATGTAGAGGATTATGTCATCTGCAAACAGTGAAAGTTTTACTTCTTCTTTTCCAAACTGGATTCCTTTTATTTCTTTTTCTATTCTGATTGCTGTGGTCAAAACTTCCAAAACTATGTTGAATAATAGTGGTGAGAGTGGGCACCCTTGTCTTGTTCCACAATTTAGGGGAAATGCTTTCAATTTTTCACCATTGAGGATAATGTTTGCTTTGGGTTTGTCATATATAGCTTTTATTATGTTGAGATATGTTCTTTATATTCCTGCTTTCTGGAGGGTTTTTTCATAAACGGATGTTGAATTTTGTCAAAGGCTTTCTTGGCATCTATTAAAACAATCATATGGCTTTTATCTTTCAATTTGTTAATGTGGTGTGTTATGTTGACTGATTTGTGGACATTGAAGAATCCTTGCACCCCTTGGATAAAGCCCATTTGGTCATGATGTATGATCTTTTTAATATGTTCTTGGATTCTGTTTGCTAGAATTTTGTTAAGGATTTTTGCATCTATGTTCATCAGTGATATTGCCTGTAGTTTTCTTTTTTTGTGGCATCTTTGTCTGGTTTTGGTATTAGGGTGATGGTGGCTTCATAGAATGAGTTTGGAAGTTTACCTTCCTCTGCAATTTCTGGAAGAGTTTGAGTTGGATAGTTGTTAGCTCTTCTCTAAATTTTTGGTAGAATTCACCTGTGGAGCCGTCTGATCCTGGGCTTTTCTTTACTGGAAGATTTCTGATTACAGTTTCAATTTCCGTGCTTGTGATGGGTCTGTTAAGATTTTCTATTTCTTACTGGTTCCGTTTTGGAAAGTTGTACTTTTCTAAAAATTTGTCCATTTCTTCCAAGTTGTCTATTTTATTTGCATATAATTGCTAATAGTAATCTCTTATGATCCTTTGTATTTCTGTGTTGTCTGTTGTGATTTCCCCATTTTCAATTCTAATTTTGATGATTTGATTCTTCTCCCTTTGTTTCTTAATGAGACTGGCTAATGGTTTGTCAATTTTATTTATCTTCTCAAAGAATCAGCTTTTAGCTTTGTTGATTTTTGCTATGGTCTCTTTTGTTTCTTTTGCATTTTTTTCTGCCCTAGTTTTTAAGATTTGTTTCCTTCTACTAAAACTGTGGTTCTTCATTTCTTCCTTTCTAGTTGCTTTAGGTGTACAGTTAGTTTATTTATTTGACTTTTTTCTTGTTTCTTGAAGTAAGCCTGTATTGCTATGAACCTTCCCCTTAGTACTGCTTTTACAGTGTCCCATAGGTTTTGTGTTGTTGTGTTTTAATTTTCAATGGTTTCTATGCATAATTTAATTTCTTGTTTGGTTTCTTCTGTGATTTTTGGTTATTCAGCAGCCTGTTGTTCAGTCTTCAAATGTTGGAATTTTTAATAGTTCTTATCCTGTAATTGATTTCTAATCTTACTGCATTATGGTCAGAAAAGATGCTTGGAAACATTTCAATATTTTAAAATTTACCAAGGCTAGATTTATGGCCCAGGATGTGATCTATCCTGAAGAAGGTTCCATGTGTCCTTGAGAAAAAGGTGAAATTTATTGTTTTGGGGTGAAATGTCCTATAGATTAGGTCTAACTGTTCTATTGTATCATTTAAAGTTTGTGTTTCTTTGTTAATTTTCTGTTTAGTTGATCTATCCATAGGTGTGAGTGGGGTATTAAAGTTTCCCGCTATTATTGTGTTATTGTTAATTTCCCCTTCCATACTTGTTAGCATTTGCATTACATATTGTGGTGCTCCTATGTTGAGTTCATATATATTTTTAGTTTTTATATCTTCTTCTTGGATTGATCCTTTGATCATTATGTGGTGTCCTCCTTTTGTCTCTTCACAGCCTTCATTTTAAAGTCTATTTCATCTGATATGAGTACTTCTACTCCTGATTTCTTTTGGTCTCTGTTAACGTGGGATATCTTTTTCCAGCCCTTCACTTTCAGTCTGTATGTGTCCCTTGTTTTGAGTTGGGTCTTTTGTATACAACATATATAGGAGTCTTGTTTTTGTATCCATTCAGCCAGTCTTTGTCTTTTGGTTGGGACATTCAACCCATTGCATTCAAGGTAGTTATTGATACGTATGATCATGTTGTCATTTACTTCGTTGTTTTCAGTTCGAGTTTATACACCCTTTCTGTGCTTCCTGTCCTTTAGCTTTTGTTGGAGAGCTGGTTTGGTGGTCCTGAATTCTCTCAGCTTTTGCTTGTCTGTAAAGCTACTGATTTATCCTTCATATTTGAATGAGATCCTTGCTGGGTACTGTAATCTGGATTGTAGGTTTTCCTCTTTCATCACTTTAAGAATGTCCTGCCATTCCCTTCTGGCCTAAAGAGTTTCTATTGAAAGATCAGCTGTTATCCTTATGGGAATTCCCTTGTGTGTTATTTGTTGTTTTTCTCTTGGTGCTTTTAATATTTGTTCTTTGAGTTTGATCATTGTTAATTTGATTAATACGTTTCTTGGGGTGTTTTGCCTTGGGTTTATCCTGTTTGGGGCTCCCTGGGTTTCTTCCACTTGAGTGGCTATTTCCTTCCCCATTTTAGGGAAGTTTTTAACCAAAATCTCCTCCAGTATTTTCTCATGGTCTTTCTTTTTATCTTCTTCTTCTGGGACTCCTATGATTCGAATGTTGGGACATTTAATATTGCCCCAGAGGTCTCTGAAGTTGTCCTCATTTCTTCTAGTTCTTTTTTTTCCCCCTCTATGCTTCATTTGTTTCTACCATTTTATCTTCTACCTCACTTATCATATCTTCTGCCTCCGTTATTCTACTGTTGGTTCCCTCCAGAGTGTTTTTTTTTTTTTTTTTAATCTCATTTATTGCATTATTCATTATTTATTGACTCTTTTCTTATTTCTTCTAGGTCATTGTTAAACATTTCTTGAATCTTCTCAACCCTGGTCTCCAGGCTATTTATCTGTAACTCCATTTTGTTTTCAAGTTTTTGGATCATATTCACTATCATTATTCTGATTTTTTTTCCCCCAGATAGATTCCCTATCTCTTCCTTTTTTATTTGGTTTGGTGGGCATTTATCATGTTAATTTACCTGCTGATTATTTATCTGCCTTTTCATCTTGTTTATATTGCTGTGTTTGGTGTGACCTTTACATATTCTGGGAGTTTGTGGTTCCTCTTTATTGTGGAGGTTCATCACTGTGGGTGGCGTTGGACAGGTGGCTTGTTATCATGTTAATTTACCTGCTGATTATTTATCTGCCTTTTCATCTTGTTTATATTGCTGTGTTTGGTGTGGCCTTTACATATTCTGGGAGTTTGTGGTTCCTCTTTATTGTGGAGGTTCATCACTGTGGGTGGCGTTGGACAGGTGGCTTGTCAAGGTTACCTGGTTAGGGAAGCTTTGTCAGTGTTCTGGTGGGTGGAGCTGGATTTCTTCTCTCTGGAGTGCAATGAATTGTCCAGTAGTGAATTTTGAGATGTCAGTGGGTTTGGTGTGACTTTGGGAAGCCTGTCTATTGAAGTTTGGGGCCATGTTCTTGAGTTGCTGTATAATTTGTGTGGTATGTCTTGCTCTGGAACTTGTTGGCTTTTGGGTGGTACTTTGTTTCAGTGTAGGTATGGAGGCTTTTGAATGAACTCATATTGCTTAATGTTCCCTGGAGTCAGTATTTCTCTGGTGTTCTCAGTTTTTGAACTTAAGCCTCTTGCCTCTGGTTTTCAGTCTTATTCTTACAGTAGCCTCAACACTTCTCCATCTATACAGCACAGATAATAAAACATCTAGGTTAATGATGAAAAGTTTCTCCACAGTGAGGGACACCCAGAGAGGTTCACAGAGTCACATGGATAAGAGAAGAGGGAGGAGGGAGATAGAGGTAACCAGGAGGAGAAGAGGGGGGATCAAAAGAGAAGAGAGCAAGCTAGCCAGTAATCACTTCCCTATGTGTTCTCCACAGTCTGGATCCCTCAGAGATGTTCACGGAGTTACATAGAGAAGAGAAGAGGGAGGAAGAAGGCAGAGATTGCCAGGAGGAGAAAAGGGGGAATCAATAGGAGAGAGACAGATCCAGCCAGTAATCTCTTCCCTAAGTGTTCGCCACAGCCCAGAACACACAAAAAAGTTTACAGAGTTGGGTAGAGAAGAGGAGGAGGGAGGAAATAGAGGTGAACTGCTAGAGAAAAAGGAGAGTCAAAATGGGGAGAGAGCAATAAAGCCAGCAATCACACTCCCAATTAAAATTGGTTAAATAAGATTGGGTTCTTAACGGTACAAAATTTGATAACAAATACAAAAAAGCAAAGAGTAAAAATCTTGAGTAGAGGTTAGACTCTCAAAATACAATATTAAAAAAAGTCAAAAACAGTATTAAATATATATATATTTAATACTGTTTTTGACTTTTTTTAATATTGTATGTATGTATGTATATATATATATATATATATATATATATATATAGTTCACTTTAAAAATAGGTTCTTTTTTGCAAGGTTATAAAAATGAAAAGTAAATGAGTAATAGAGGACTTAAAATAAAAAAAAATAAAAATAGAAAATGATAATAGTAAAAATATATCTAGGAATTCTCTGGAGCTGTTGCAGAAAGTGTGGGGTCGGTTCATTTTCAAATAGTTCCTTGTTCCAGCTTGTACTTCTTCTTAAGGACTATCAGATGAGATCAGTCACTCAGTCGTGTCCGACTCTTTGCGACCCCATGAATCACAGCACACCAGGCCTCCCTGTCCATCACCAACCCCCGGAGTCCACTGAGACTCACTTCCATCGAGTCAGTGATGCCATCCAGCCATCTCATCCTCTGTTGTCCCCTTCTCCTCCTGCCCCCAATCCCTCCCAGAATCAGGGTCTTTCCCAATGATTCAACTCTTTGCATGAGGTGGCCAAAGTACTGGAGTTTCAGCTTTAGCATCATTCCTTCCAAAGAAATGCCAGGACTGATCTCCTTCAGAATGGACTGGTTGGATCTCTTTGCAGTCCAAGGGACTCTCAAGAGTCTTCTCCAACACCGCAGTTCAAAAGCATCAATTCTTTGGCACTCAGCCTTCTTCACAGTCCAACTCTCACATCCATACATGACTACAGGAAAAACCATAGCCTTGACTAGACGAACCTTTGTTGGCAAAGTAATGTCTCTGCTTTTGAATATGCTATCTAGGTTGGTCATAACTTTCCTTCCAAGGAGTAAGCATCTTTTAATTTCATGGCTGCAGTCACCATCTGTAGTGATTTTGGAGCCCAGAAAAATAAAGTCTGACACTGTTTCCACTAGGCCCCTTCCAATGTAGTCCGTGCTAACTACAGGGTTTTAATATGTTGCACCTGTCACTTCCAAAGCGGTTCCTGCAGTTTATTTTAGCTTTGCCTTTTTGCTGGTCTCTTCAGTGTCTAATTTCCACCCTGACATGAGGGGGCAATGATGGTCCATTTTTTGGGCTCATTTGTTCAGTCCTGCTTTGGAGAGGGAGGAACATGCAAACAAACATCACTTGCGTGTGTGGGGAGTTCTCACAGTATTTCAACTGAACTGGGTTTACCCTCGCTCATGGCGTGTTTGCTTTCATGGTCTACACTTCTCAGGCTCTAGGTTGCTCTGCCAGGAACTGTCTGAGTTGGACCCTGGGTTGCGTGCACTTCCCAGGTCTAAGCGACTCAAGTTCAGGGACTCCACAAAGGTGCAAACTCGGTTGGGCCTGGTTTTGTGCCCATCCCAGGTCTGAGCATCTCAGGTGACCAGGTGCTTGGTGAGCACAGTAATCCCCAGATGGGGGGTGCATCTTATTGCCTCCCCTGTCCCAGCCGCTCAGTTTTCTCAGGGTACAATGGGCGTGACTTCTCAGGTCTGCCATGTGTCTCTTCTAGGGAGCTGATCTCTAGCTGCAACCCTCCCAGCAGATGTCAACCACCCAAAATCCCAAGAAGTCTTAGTTAGCAATGAAGCCTGCTTGCAGTTTGGTAGAGGATGCCTCTCTGTGGCCCTGATTGGCCCCTTCCAGCTCTGGCTATACCCGCCTGCCTGTCTCTGGTGGGGGATGGGTCAGTCCACAGCTGGCTAGTTCTGTTCAGTCGTTTGTTCTGTGAGTGGACCTGGCAGTGTCTTCAGTTCAGTTCAGTCACACAGTCGTGTCCAACTCTTTGTGACCCCATGAGTGACAGCACGCCAGGCCTTCCTGTCCATCACCAACTCCCGGAGTTCACTCAAACTCATGTCCATCGAGTCGGTGATGCCATCCAGCCATCTCATCCCTGTCATCCCCTTCTCCTCCTGCCCCCAATCCCTCCCAGTATCAGGATCTTTTCCAATGAGTCAACTCTTCACATGAGGTGGTCAAAGTACTGGAGTTTCAGCTTTAGCATCATTCCTTCCAAAGAACACTCAGGACTGATCTCCTTTAGAATGGACTGGTTGGACCTCCTTGCAGTCCAAGGGACTCTCAGGAGTCTTCTCCAACACCACACTTCAAAAGCATCAATTCTTTGGCGCTCAGCTTTCTTCACCGTCCAACTCTCACATCCATACATGACCACTGGAAAAACCATAGCCTTGACTAGATGGACCTTTGTTGCCAAAGTAATATCTCTGCTTTTGAATATGCTATCTAGGTTGGTCATAACTTTCATTCCAAGGAGTAAGCGTCTTTTAATTTCATGGCTGCAATGATTTTGGAGCCCCAAAAAATAAAGTCTGAAACTGTTTCCACTGTTTCCCCATCTATTTGCCATGAAGTGTTTGGACCAGATGCCATGGGTTAGGGCTTTTCGTGGGATATTTCTCTCTCTCTCTGTCTCTCTCTCTCTTTTTTTTTTTTTCTCTCACTGGCTGTCCCACTGTCTGGGTTGCTATCTCAAGTTAGTTCCCGCAGATTTCCCTCAGGGCATTTAAGCCAGTCCTTTCCCTAAGCAATGCAGCCCACACCTCCCTGTTCAGCCCCTGCTTGCTGGTGGTGGTTGCAAGTGCTTGGAGTTTCAGTTAGGCACATAATCTCTGGGTTTTAATTATTTGTTTATTTATTTTTCCTCCCAGTTATGTTGCACGCTGAGATTCCAAGACTCGCCACAGACCCACCGGTGACTTCTCTCTTTTGGAGTCTTCTCCTTTTTTAAGACTCCCTTCTCAGGATGGATCTCTGTCCCTACCTCTTTTGTCTCTCTTTTTATCTTTTATATTTTGTCCTACCTCCTTTCAAAGATAATGGGCTGCCTTTCTGGGTGCCTGAAGTTCTCTGCCAGCCTTCAGAAGTTATCTTGTGCAATTTGCTAAGCATTCAAATGTTCTTTCAATGAATTTGAGTGGGAAAAAGTGGTCTCCCTGTTGTATTCCTCCGCCTTGTTAGGACCGCCCCAAGACAAGGGTTTAAACTCTCACTCTTTTTCAACATGGTCTTGGAAATAACAGTCACAGAAATCAAAGATTAACATGAAATTAAAAGAATGCAGCTTGGTAAAAAAGAAGTAAGATGGTCATTTTCTTGTAAATGACATGATACTATACGTGTGTGTTTGTGTGTGTGTGTGTGTGCATGCTAAGTCTCTTCAGTCATGTCCAACTCTTTGCAACATTGGCTACAGCCTGTCAAGCTCCTCTGTCATGGAATTCTCTGGGCACGAATACTGGAACTGATTGCCATGTCCTCCTCCAGGGTATCTTCCTAACCCAGGGATAGAATCCATGTCTCTTGGGTCTCCTGCATTGGCAGTAGTATTCTTTACCACCAGCATCACTGAGAAGCCAAATACTATACATAGAAAATCCTAAGGAAGTCACTAGAATACTACTAGAGCTAACCAATGAATTTAGTAAAGTCACAGTATACAAAATTAATATGGATAAATTTCTTGAATTCCTATACACTTACAATAAAAGGTAAAAAAGAGAAATTAAGGAACATACCCATTTAAAACTGCAAAAAAAGGAATAAAACATCTAGAAATAAATCTACCTAAACAGGCAAAACACCTATATTCATAAAACAATAATACACTGTTGAAAGAAATAACAATGACACAAACAGGTCAAGAAATATACTATGTTCTTGGATTAGAAAAATCAATATTGTGAGAATGACTATACTACCCAAAGCAGTTGACAGATTCAATGGAATGTCTATCAAATTACCAATGGCATTCTTTCACATAACTAAAATAAAATATTTCAAAATTTGTATAGAAACTCAAAAGAACCAAAATTGCCAAACTCATCTTGAGAAGGAAAAACAGAGCCTGGGGAATCGATCTTCCTGACTTCTGACTATACTACAAAGCTACAGTCAAGGCAGTATGGTACTGACACAAAAACAAAAATGTAGATCAATATAACAAGATATAAAGCCCATAACTCAACCCATGGACCCATGGCCACCTTATATTTGACAAAGGAGGCAAGAATATTCAACGGAGAAAATATAGCCTCTTCAATTACTAGTGATGGGAAAATTGCATAGCTATGTGTAAAAGAATGCAATTAAAACACTTTGTAGCACCATACATAAAAATAAGCTCAAAATAGATTAAAGACCTAAATGTAAGGCCAGAAACTATAAACCTCTTAGACGAATACATAGGCAGAACATTCTTTAATATATATCTCAACAAGATCCTCTTCAACCCACCACATAGAGTAATGGAAATAAAAATAAACAAATGGGATGAAATTCAACTAAAAACTTTTGCACAGCAAAGAAGCTATAAAAAATATCAAAAGACAACACTCAGAATCGGAGAAAATAATTGCAAATAATCAACTGACAAAGGATTAATCTCCAAAATATACAAGCAGCTCAATATCAGAAAAACAATTAATCCAATAAAGAAATGGGCTGGAGACCTAAGGAGACATTTCCAGAGAAGACATACAGATGGCCAGTAAATGCATGAAAAAAAAAAAAGTTCAACGTTGCTCATTGTGAGAGAAATGCAAATCAAAACTACAATGGGGTATCCCCTTACCCTGGTCAGAATGTGAAGAGTGAAGTCGCTCAGTTGTGTATGACTCTTTGCGACCCCATGGACTGTAGCCTACCAGGCTCCTCCATCCATGGGATTTTCCAGGCAAGAGTACTGGAGTAGGTTGCCATTGCCTTCTCCAGGAGATCTTCCCAACCCAGGGATTGAACCCGGGTCTTCCGCATTGTAGGCAGATGCTTCACCATCTGAGCCACCAGGGACGTCCTGGTCAGAATGGTTATCATCAGAAGTCTACAAAGAGTAAATGCTGGAGAGGATGTTGAGTAAAGGGAACACTCTGGCAGAGTTGGTGGAAATGTAAATTGATACAGCCGCTATGGAGAAGAGTATGGAGACGCCTTAATAAACTAGGAATAAAAATGCCATATGACCCAGAAATCCCACTGCTTGACATATATCCTGAGAAACCCAAAATTTGGAAAGACACATGTACCAAAATATACATCACAGCACTATTTACAGTAGCCAGGACATGGAAGCAACCTAGATGTCCATCAACAGATGAAAAGGTAAAGACATTGTGGTACATATATGCAATGCACTTATTATAAAAATGAATGGTTTTGAGTCAGTTCTAGTGACACAGATGAATTTAGAGCCTGTCATACAGAGTGAAGTCAGAAAGACTAAAAAAAATATTGTATATTATTAACACATATATATAGAATCTAAAAAAATGGTACTGATGAACTTATTTGCAGGGTAGAAACAGAGATATAGACAGGAGAACAGACTTGTGGACACAGTGGGGAAGAAGAGTGTGGAACAAATTGAAAGACTAGCCCTGAAATACTGGAGAAGGCAATGGCAACCCACTCCAGTACTCTTGCCTGGAAAATCCCATGGACGGAGGAGCCTGGTAGGCTGCAGTCCATGGAGTCGCGAAGAGTCGGACATGACTGAGCAACTTCCCTTTCACTTCTTACTTTCCTGAATTGGAGAAGGAAATGGCAACCCACTCCAGTGTTCTTGCCTGGAGAATCCCAGGGACGGGGGAGACTGGTGGGCTGCCATCTATGGGGTCGCACAGAGTCAGACACGACTGAAGTGATTTAGCAGCAGCAGCCCTGAAATACATACATTGCCATACATGAAATATATAGCTAGTGAGAAGTTGCTGTATAACACAGTGAGCTCTGTGACAACGGGTGGTATGGGGGTGGAGCTTACAAAAAAAGGTTCAAGAGGGTGTGGACATATGTATATTTATGACTGATACAAGGTTTTGTATGTAGAAATCAACACAACTGTGTAAAGCAATTATCCTCCAATTAAAAATATTTTAAAAATAAAAATAAAATTACAGAAAATAAAGCAACTACACAGAATGTAAATTTGAACTGAATTTGAAATGTCATATACCCTAGAAACATGATAACCATACGTTTTCATTTACTAGTAAAATTTCAAGTGTTAGTTAATGGAAAATTTTGGTAAATTCTTAGCATTACACTTTTCTATACTTCAGTATATGTGTGTGTATGACAAAAAAAAAAAATCTACACACAATAAATGCTGAAAAGAGTGTGGAGAAAAGGGAACTCTTAGTGCTGGTGAGAGTGTAGACTGATACAGTCACTATTGAGTACAGCATCAGTTCAGTTCAGTCGGTCAGTCATGTCTGACTCTTTGCGACCCCATTAATCACAGCACGCCAGGCCTGCCTGTCCATCACCAACTCCCGGAGTTTACCCAAACCCATGTCCATCGAGTCGGTGATGCCATCCAGCCATCTTATCCTCTGTCATCCCCTTCTCCTCATGCCCCCAATCCCTCCCAGCATCAGAGTCTTTTCCAATGAGTCAACTCTTCGCATGAGGTGTTTCAGCTGTACTGGAGTTTCAGCTTTAGCATCATTCCTTCCAAAGAACACTCAGGACTGATCTTCTTCAGAATGAACAGGCTGGATCTCCTTGCAGTCCAAGAGTCTCTCAAGAGTATTCTCCAACACCACAGTTCAAAAGCATTAATTCTTTGGCCCTCAGCTTTCTTCACAGTCCAACTCTCACATCCATACATGACCACTGGAAAAACCATAGCCTTTACTAGACGGACCTTTGTTGGCAAAGTAATATCTCTGCTTTTCAATATGCTATCTAGGTTGGTCACAACTTTTCGTCCAAAGAGTTAGCATCTTTTAATATCATGGCTGCAGTCACCATCTGCAGTGACTTTGGAGCCCCCCAAAATAAAGTCTGACACTGTTTCCACTGTTTCCCCATCTATTTCCCATGAAGTGATGGGACCAGATGCCATGATCTTCGTTTTCTGAATGTTGAGCTTTAAGCCAACTTGTTCACTCTCCTCTTTGACTTTCATCAAGAGGCTTTTCAGTTCCTCTTCACTTTCTGCCATAAGGGTGTTGTCATCTGCATATCTGAGGTTATTGATATTTCTCCCTGCAATCTTGATTCCAGCTTGTGCTTTTTCCAGACCAGCTTTCCTCATGATGTACTCTGCATATAATTTAAATAAGCAGGGTGACAATATACAGCCTTGACGTACTCCTTTTCCTATTTGGAACCAATCTGTTGTTCCATGTCCAGTTCTAACTGTTGCTTCCTGACCTGCATATAGGGTTCTTAAGAGGCAGGTGAGGTGGTCTGGTATTCCCATCTTTTCAGAATTTTCCAGAGTTTATTGTGATCCACATGGTCAAAGGCTTTGGCATATTAATTAAAGCAGAAATAGATATTTTTATGGAAATCTCTTGCTTTTTCAATGATCCACTGGATGTTGGCAGTTTGCTCTCTGGTTCCTCTGCCTTTTCTAAAACCAGCTTGAACATCAGGAATTTCACAGTTCACATACTGCTGAAGCCTGGCTTGGAGAATTTTGAACATTACTTTACTAGTGTGTGAGATGAATGCAATTGTGTGGTAGTTTGAGCCTTCTTTGGCATTGCCTTTCTTTGGGACTGGAATGAAAACTGACCTTTTCCAGTCCTGTGACCACTGCTGAGTTTTCCAAATTTGCTGGCATATTGAGTGCAGCACTTTCACAGCATCATCTTTCAGGATGTGAAATAGCTCAACTGGAATTCCATCACCTCCACTAGCTTTGTTCGTAGTGACACTTTCTAAGGCCCACTTGAATTCACATTCCAGGATGTCTGTGTCTATGTGGGTGATCACACCATTGTGAATATTTGGGTCTTGAAGCTCTTTTTTGTACAGTTCTTCTGTTTATTCTTGCCACCTCTTCTTAATATCTTTGGTTATGTTCTATGAAGACCTACAATACCTTTTAGAACTAACACCCAAAAAAGATATCCTTTTCAATATAGGGGACTGGAATGCAAAAATAGGAAGTCAAGAAACATCTGGAGTAACAGGCAAATTTGACCTTGGAGTACGGAGTGAAGCAGGGCAAAGCCTAATAGAGTTTTGCCAAGAGAACGCACTGGTCATAGCAAATATTCTTTTTCAACAACACAAAAGAAGACTCTACACATAGACATCACCAGATGGTCAACACCAACATCAGATTAATTAAACTCTTTGCAGTCAAATATGGAGAAGGTCTATACAGTCAGTAAAAACAAGACCAGGAGCTGACTGTGGCTCAGATCCTGAACTTCAAATTCAAACTTCAATATTGCCAAATCAGACTTAAATTGAAGAAAGTGGGGAAAACCACTCGGCCATTCAGGTATGACCTAAATCAAATCCCTTATGATTATACAGTGGAAGTGAGAAATAGATTTAAGGGACTAAATCTGATAGACAGAATGCCTGATGAACTATGGATGGAGGTTTGTGACATTGTAGAGGAGACAGGGATCAAGACCATTCCCATGGAAAAGAAGTGCAAAAAAAGCAAAATGGCTGAGGAGGCCTTACAAATAGCTGTGAAAAGAAAAGAAGTGAAAAGCAAAGAAGAAAAGGAAAGATATAACATCTGAATGCAAAGTCCCAAAGAATAGCAAGGAGAGATAAGAAAGCCTTCCTCAGTGATCAATGCAAAGAAATAAAGGTAAACAACAGAATGGGAAAGACTAGAGATCTCTTCAATAAAATTAGAGTACAGCATAGAGGATCCTTAAAAAACTAAAAATTGAATTATCCTATGACCCAGCAATCCCTCTACTGTCTATCAGATTTATACCTGTAGAAAAGCATTGTGCAAAAAGACACATGTACCACAATATTTATTGCAACATTATTTACAAAGCCAAGACAAGAAAGCAACATAAATTTACATCAATAGATGAGTGGTAAAGAAGATGTGGTACATACATATAATGGAATATTATTCAGTCATAAAAATTAAAGAAATTCAATCATTTGCAGAGAAGTGTATGGACCTAGAGTCTGTCATACAGATTGAAATAAATCATAAAGTGGAAAACAAATACCATGTATTAATGGGTATACATGAAATCTAGCAAAATTGTACAGATGAACCTCTTTCCAGGCATGAGTTGAGACACAGATGTAGAGAACAGCCATGTGGACATAGTGGGCAAAGGAGAAAGGTTTGATGAATTGGGAGACTAAGAGTGACATCTATATGTATACCACCCTGTGGAAAATAGCTTGTGGAAACCGTCTCTATAGCACAGGGAACTCAGCTTAGTGTTC
Organism: Bos indicus; assembly: GCF_029378745.1. Lineage (NCBI taxonomy): Eukaryota > Metazoa > Chordata > Mammalia > Artiodactyla > Bovidae > Bos > Bos indicus. Next base: position 75,419,018 of record NC_091789.1, read on the forward strand.
TGTGATGACCTAGGTGGGTAGGATGGGGGATGGGATGATGTCCAAAAGACAGGGCATATATGTATACATATAGTTGGTTCATTTCATTGTACAGCAGAAATTAGCACAACATTGTAAATCAATTATACTACATAAACAAAAAGATGAAATGAGCCCTGCAAATGATGCGTTATTAGTTGGAATAATGACAATGATAAAACCCTGAGCAGCATGACTGGGACATGGAAAGTACTCAGTAATTATTATCTATTATAAGCAATTATTACTGACATAGTTGTAACTTTTGTGAGTCCTGAGAGTATTATCTTGCAATAATGAATACTAGCATTAGCCATCCCAGAGGTTTTTCCAATACTCTCTCTTCTTTTTACATTGTGAGCCATTCTGTGTCTGGTAACATAGACTTACAATGACTATTATAATTTAGTATGTGTCAGAGTGACCTGTTGTTGCTCAATTGTGTCTGAATTTTTGTGACCCCACGGACTGCACCACACCAGGCTTCCCTGTCCATCACTAACTCCTGGAGCTTGCTCAAATTCATGTCCGTTGAGTTGGTGATGCCATCCAACCATCTCGTTCTCTGTCATCCCCTTCTCCTCCTGCCTTCAATCTTTTCCAGCATCAGGGTCTTTTCCAATGAGTCGGCTCTTTCGTTTAGGTGGCCAAATTATTGGAGATTCAACATCAGTATTTCCAAAGAATATTCAGGACTGATTTCCTTTAGAATTGATTGGTTTGATCTTGCAGCCCAAGGGACTCTCAAGAGTCTTCTCCAACAACACAGTTCAAAAGCTTCAGTTCTTTGATGCTGGCTTCCTTGATGGTCCAACTCTCACATCCACACATGACTACTGGAAAAGCCAAAGCTTTGGCTGGATGGACTTTTGTCAGCAAAATAATGTCTCTGCTTTTTTAAATACACTGTCTAGATCTTTCCTAGTTTTGCTATGACATATGCCTCTAGGAACTATCTCGAAAGATTATGACTCAGTAGTTCTGGAAGTGGCTTCCAATAATCTGAATTTTAAAGTGTCTTGGAATTGGTAAAGATGATGTAGCTTTTGGACCACATTCTGAGATAGTCTGGCCAGGTGTCTTCTGGAGACACAGTGGTTTTCTAGATTGTTTTACCATGCTTATCCTGGCTCCATTGAATCAAACTGTCATGCCCACAAGACGAAAATTCTAGGATAAATGCCCATAAAGTCAGCTAGGATGGGAGGAAAGACTAATAGATACCAACGGAAGAAAATAATTGAGGATTAAGAGTAAATTCTTTCCAATTAGGTCAATGCGGTTGTCCAAGCATGGTGGGCAACATATTCTCATATTCACTGAGTTGGAGGAGCAGCCAGGGCACAGCTGGAGATGGGTATTCCATAGCAAGAGCCTTGGCATAGCTTAATGAACAAAAATATGGTAATGCAAAACCTTGCTAATTCAGTCTAATTGGGGATCTGAATAAAACTTTTTAAATTAAAAATGATAGAACATTTGAAAAGCAATTGTATTATAATCAAGGAGCTACAGTAACACAAACCAAGCTAACAAAGTGTTGCCAACTATGGGGCCTCTTGGAGCTAGTGTGATGAATTGAACATTATATGCCATCAGAAATGTGTATGTAAATGGATTTGTATGTAAATGGATGCTTCATAAATGCTTGAAAACAGTTTACTCTTTTACAGGGGATAAACATGTCCCTGATAATAGTGTGTGCATTTCTTTCTCAGCCAGAAAGTCTAGTTTTTATCTCTGGTAGTATTATTTCAAGTTTATTAGCAAATCTTTTTTTTTTTTTTTTTAAGTAGAATAGCTTTATTTCTTTCAGACAAAGCTGACTTAAAAAAATTACTTATTTTAACTGGAGGTTAATTACAATATTGTCTTTTTTTTTTTTTTTTTTTTTTTACCTTACATTGATGTGAATCAGCCATGGGTATACATTTGTCCCCTGGTACCAAATCCCCCTCCCATTTCCCTCTCCATCTTATCCCTCTACGTTGTCCCAGTGCACTGGCTTTGTGTGCCCTGTTTCATGCACTGAACTTGGATTGGTCATATATTTCACATATGGTAATATACACTTTTCAATGCTATTCTCTCAAATCATCCCATTCTCGCCTTCTCCCTAAGAGTCAAAAATTCTGTTCTTTATATCTGTGTCTCTTTTGCTGTCTTGTATATAGGGTGGTCATTACCATCTTTCTAAATTCCATATATATTCATTAATATATGGTATTGGTGTTTATCTTTCTGACTTACTTCACTCTGTATAATATATTGCAGTTACACCCGCCTCATTAGAACTAACTTAAATGTGTCCTTTTTAGTAGCTGGCTAATATTACATTGTGTATATGTACCACAGCTTTCTTATCCATTGATCTGCTGATGGACTTCTAGGTTACTTCCATGTCCTAGCTATTGTAAGCAGTGCTGCAATGAACATTGGGGTACACATGTCTCTTTCAATTCTGGTTCCCTCCATGTGTATGTCCAGCAGTGGGATGCTGGGTCATATGGCAGTTCTATTTCCAGTTTTTAAAGGAATCTCCACACTGTTCTCCATAGTGGCTGTACTAATTTGCATTCTCGCTGACAGTGTAAGAGGTTTCCCTTTTCTCCACATCCTCCCCAGCACTTATTTGATAGCAGCCATTCTGACTGGCATGAGATGGTACCTCATTGTGGTGTTGATTTGCATTTCTCTGATAATGAATGATGTTGTGCATCTTTTCATGTGTTTGTTAGCCATCTGCATGTCTTCTTTGGAGAAATGTCTGTTTAGCTCTTTGGCCCATTTTTTGATTGTGTCATTTAATTTTCTGGTGTTGAGCTGCATGGGCTGCTTGTATATTTTGGAAATTAATTCTTTGTCAGTTGCTTCTTTTGCTATTATTTTCACCCATTCTGAAGTCTGTATTTTCACCTTGCTTATAATTTCCTTCATTGTGCAAAAGCTTTTAAGTTTAATTAGTTCCTGTTTGTTTATTTTTGCTTTTATTTCCATTACACTTGGAGGTGGGTCATACAGTATCTTGCTGTGATTTATGTCTGAAAGTGTTTTGCCTATATTTTCATCTAGGAGCTTTATAGTTTCTAGTCTTACATTTAGACCTTTAATCCATTTTCAATTTATTTTTGCGTATGATGTTAGAAAGTGTTCTAGTTTCATTCTTTTGAAGGTGGTTGACCAGTTTTCCCAGCACCAATTATTTGTTAAAGAGATTGACTTTTCTCGATTGCATATTTTTGCATCTTTTGTCAAGGATAAGGTGTCCATGGTGCATGGATTTATCTCTGGGCTTTCTATTTTGTTCCATTGATCTATATTTCTGTCTCTGTGCCAGGAACATACTGTTTTGATGACTGTAGCTTTGTACTATACCCTGAAGTCAAGCAGGTTGATTCCTACAGTTCCATTCTTCTTTTTCAAGATTGCATTGGCTATTCGAATTTTTTTGTACTTCCATAGAAATTCTGAAATTATTTGTTCTAGTTCTGTGAAAAGTACCATTGGTAGCTTTACAGAGATTGCAATGAATCTATAGATTTCTTTGGGTAGTACACTCATTTTCACTATATTGATTCTTCTGATCCATGAACATGGTGTATTTCTCCATCTGTTTGTGTCATCTTTGATTTCTTTCATCAGTGTTTTATAGTTTTCTATATATAGGTCTTTTGTTTCTTTAGGTAAATTTATTCCTAATTATTTTTTTCTTTTTATTGCAATAGTTAATGTGATTATTTCCTTAATTTCTCTCTCTGTTTTCTCATTATTACTATATAGAAATGCAAGGGATTTCTGTGTAATAATTTTATATCTGCAACTTTACTATATTCATTGATTAGCTCTTGTAATTTTCTGGTGGTATCATCTGCAAACAGTGAGTGTTTTACTTCTTCTTTTCTGATCTGGATTATTTTATTTCTTTTTCTTCTCTGATTGTTGTGGCTAAAACTTCCAAAACTATGTTGAATAGTAGTGATGATGTGGGCACCCTTGTCTTGTTCTTGACTTTAGTGGAAATGCTTTAAATTTTAAAATCACCATTTCCCCTTGGAGAATGAACATAAATGAATCTTTGTGAATAAAATCAAAGTCTGAATATGAGGATTAAGTATATTTTAGAGATCACTAGGGCTTACCAGGTGGTGTTAGTTGTAAAACGAAACAAAACAAAACCTGCCTGCAATGTGGGAGATGCACAAGACTAGGTTTGATTCCTGAATGGGTAACAGTCCCCTGAAGGCGGGCATGATAACCCATTCCAGTATACTAGCTTGGAGAACCCGCATGGACAGAGGAGCCTGGTGAGCTACAATCCATAAGGTGGCAAAGAGTCAGACATGACTGAAAATACTTAGGATGCATGCAGAGATCACTAAGCCAAAGTCTTCATTTTATTGTTTGAGAGATTGAAGCCCATAGTGAATGTGACTTTCCCAAGAACAAATAGGGTTAGGGTAGAACTGGGACTAGATGCACATTCCAGAGCAGTCATCTCCTGCTGCATGGACCATGCTGCCTCCTAATGAATGCCGTGAACTAAAATGCATCCTGGCCAGTAATGCATATTTTCATTATGATCTTTTTGTTAAATAATGCCTCTCTCTCTTTTTTACTTTCAAGTTGTGAATTAAAATGATTCTATCTGAAGATGGTAAGATCCACAAGCACTTGAGAAGCAGATTTCCAATTTAGTGTTAAAATTTATAGCAGGATTTCCTAATAAGAGAAAATACTAGTGTACCTAAAAGTGCAGGCAAAACATAAAGACAAACAGAAGTTAATGAGGCAGGTTAATGGCAAGTGATACAACTGGGTCTAGCCTTCAGCAAACTTGTGTCACCAAGGTGAATCTTACTAACATTTCCCTACACCTTTCTGTGCCTTATTTCTTCTTCTGAGATACTTAAGGAACATTTTGTTAAAGTAAATGATAAGGGGAGAAATTGATGCCAAAATGTTCTGGCAATTCCATTCTTACCTAAGTAGAAGAAATTTCCCCAAATTGGGAAAGCATTTTAATATCCAATTACCACTTCTGTTGCTTTTGACCAAAGATAGGTGGCCAGGTAATTTATTATCCAAACCTGAACACTTGTGAGGTTGAGTTTCCTATTAAATGCTCTTACTGCAACAAAAGGCAGAAACTGGAACTATCCCAGGCAAATATGATAATCCTTGAAAACAGATGGAACACAGTACTAAAGACATTAGAGTACAGCCATCTGACTCAGATGTCCACATGTGGGCAAGTGGCAAAATCAAATTGATTCTATAGAAGTTATCATCATTTGACATTGGCTAATTTCATAGAGCTTCATTCTTTCTAATTTAAAAAATAATGTCTTCATAGATACAGTAATTATTAAGATCATGAATTTCTATTTCAAGCCTACTTTTGGGTGTCAGCTTTTTCAATTATTATCTGTGACCTTGTATTAAAGTCACTTCATATGGATAAATTTCAATCTGCCACTCATTAAATATGGATAATACACTTATTAATATTTTCTAAACAAGGTGCATGCCACAAAATAAGTGCCTAATAAGTGTAATAACTATTCACATTATCATTAACATTGTTATTATTTTACACTGGTATTAAAAAGACAAGTAGTTCATTATAAGAAGAAGCTTCAGTTTAGTCGCTCAGTCCTGTCCAACTCTTTGCGAACCCATGAACTGCAGCACACCAGGCCTCCCTGTCCATCACCAACTCCCGGAGTTCACTCAAACTCACATCCATCGAGCCGGTGATGCCATCCAGCCATCTCATCCTCTGTCGTCTCCTTCTCCTCCTGCCCCCAATCCCTCACAGCATCAGAATCTTTACCAATGAGGCAACTCTTCGCATGAGGTGGCCAAAGTAATAGAGTTTCAGCTTTAGCATGAGTCCTTCCAATGAACACCCAGGACCGATCTCCTTTAGAATGGAATGGTTGGATCTCTTTGCAGTCCAAAGGACTCTCAAGAGTCTTCTCCAACGCCACAGTTCAAAAGCATCAATTCTTCGGTGCTCAGCTTTCTTCACAGTCCAACTCTCACATCCATACATGACCACTGGAAAAACGATAGCCTTGCCTAGACAGACCTTTGTTGGCAAAGTAATGTCTCTGCTTTTGAATATGCTATCTAGGTTGGACATAACTTTCATTCCAAGGAGTAAGCGTCTTTTAATATCATGGCTGCAGTCACCATCTGCAGTGATTTTGGAGCCCCAAAATATAATGTCTGACACTCTTTCCCCATCTACTTCCCATGAAGTGATGGGACCAGATGCCATAATCTTAATTTTCTGAATGTTGAGCTTTAAGCCAACTTTTCCACTCTCCTCTTTCACTTTCATCAACAGCCTTTTTAGTTCCTCTTCACTTTCTGCCGTAAGGGTGGTGTCATCTGCATATCTGAGGTTATTGATATTTCGCCTTCAAAATCTTGATTCCAGCTTGTGCTTCTTCCAGCCCAGCGTTTCTCATGAACTGCATGAAAACAAACAAACAAAAAAATCAGCTGAACAATATGATCAGATTTATTTTTAGTGAGTGTTGTGGAAATACTATATATGAGAGAAATAGTCAGCATTCCTATTCAGTAACAGTAGTGTTTATACAAACAAAGTGTTTGTATCTAAACCCTAAATTATTTTTTTTATTTGCAATGTAGTTGATTTACAATAGTGTGTTAGTCTCAGGTATATAGCATAATAACTAAGTTATTTTTTTCTGATTATAACCCATTATAGTTCATTAGAACATGTTGAATATAACATCCCTGTGCTTAACAGTAATTCCTTGCTGCTTATCTATTTTATGTAAAATAGTTTGTATCCCATATTCCTAATTTGTAGCTTCCCCTTTCCTTCTCTCTTTGGTAAATGTAAGTTTATATTCTGTGTTTCTATTTTGCATATAGATTCATTTTTATTATTTTTTATTCCACATATAAGTGGTATTTAGTGCTTGTCTGGCTTCCCTGATGGCTCAGTGAGTAAAGAATCTACCTGCAATGCAGGAGACTACCTGCAATGCAGGAGACTGCCTCCAATGCAAGAGACCTCTGTTAATCCCTGGGGCAGAAAGATTTCCTGGAGAAGTTAATGGCTAACCACTCCAGTATTCTTGCCTGGAAAATCCCATGGACCATGGAGCCTGTCGGACTACAGCTCATGTAATCACAGGAATCAGATGTGATTTAGCTACTATACCACCACAAGCAACCCAATTGCATATTTATGGGCACTTTCATTGATGGTTTCCATTGCTGTGTGAAACTTCCAAATTTGATTAGATCTCATTTGTTTACTTTTGCTTTTATTTATTTCACCATTCAGATCCCAAAATTATTACAACAATTTATGTCAAATATTGATTTGCTATGCTCTCTTCTAGGAGTTTTATGGTATTATATTCTATATTTAACTTCCCTTGTGGCTCAACTGGTAAAGCATCTGCCTCCAATACAGGAGACCTGGATTAGACCCCTGGGTTGGGAAGATCTTGTGGAGAAGGGAAAGGCTGCCCACTTCAGTATTCTGGCCTAGAGAAGTCCATGGATTGAATAGTCCATGGGGTCACAAACAGACATGACTGAGTGACTTTCACTTCACTTCATTCTATAAATAATTTTAATTTTTTATATGGTGTGAGGGAAATTTCTAATTTTATTTATTTACATGTAGCTGTGCAGGTTTCCCAACACCGCTTGCTGAAGGTACTGTCTTTTTTCCGTTGTACATTCTTGCCTCCTTTGTCATACATTAATTGTATGTGTGTGTGTTTTCTGGATTCTGTATTCTGTTCCATTGATCTATATGTCTGTTTCTGTGCCAACACCATGCTATTTTGATTACTCTAACTCTGTAGTAAAGTTTGACATCTGTAAGGGTTACATCTACAGCTTTATTGTTTTTTCTAAAGATAGTGTTAGAAATTCTATGTCTTTTGTGGTTCCATGTAAATTTTAGAAGTTATATGTTCTAATTCTGTGAGAAAAAAGACATGGATGCTGTGAAAGATTGAGGGCAGAAGGAGAAGGGGACGACAGAGGATGAGATGGTTGGATGGCATCACTGACTCAATGGACATGGGTTTGGGTGGACTCCGGGAGTTGGTGATGGACAGGGAGGCCTAGTGTGCTGCGGTTCATGGGGTCGCAAAGAGTCGGACACGACTGAGTGACTGAACTGAACTGAACTGATATAGAATATCATGTCATCTGAAAATAGTGGTAGTTTTACCTATTCCCTTCTGATTTGGATATGTCTTATACCTTTTTCTTGCCTGATTTCTGTGGCTAGAACTTCCAATATTATGTTCAATAAGAGTGTTTAGAGTGGACATCTTTTCCTTGTTCTTGAATTTTTTGAGAAGACTTTCAACTTTTTACCTCTGACTATTATGATGGCACTGGTTTTGTCATAAATGGCTTTTATTATGTTGAGGTATGGTTCCTCTATACCAACTTTGGTGAGAGTGTATTTTTTTTATTACTGTTAATGGATGTTGAATTTTGTCAACTGCTTTTTCTACATGTACTGAGAAAATAGTGTTTTTTTGTTTGTTTGTTTGTTTTTTTTTTCTTTCCTCTTTTTAATGTGTATATCACATTGACTGATTTCTGTTTGTTGAACCATCCTTGAGACACTGGATTGAATCTAACTTGATCATGGTGTATGATGCCTTTTTTTTTTTTCTTTTTTTTAATTTAAATTTATTATTGGATTCAGTTTTCTATTCAGTTTGCTGTATCTTGATGAGGATTTTTGTATTCATATTCATCAAAGATATTGGCCTGCAATTGTCTTTTTTGCAGTGCTTTTTTTTTTTTTTTTTTTTGATCTGGTTTTTATATTAGCATGATGGTGGTCTCATAGAATGAATTTGGGAGACTTTCTTTCTCTTCCATAATTTGGAATAGTTTGAAAATAATAGATATAAATTCTGTGTATATTTGGTAGAATTCTCCAGTGAAGACATCCAGCTCTGGACTTTTGTTTGCAGGAATTCTTTAATATTATTATGTATTGTTATTCAATTCCGGTAATTGGTCTGTTCAAATTATGTTTCTTCTTGACTCAGTTTTTACAGACTGTATGATTGTATAAAACTGTCCATTTCTTCTAGGCTGTTAAATTTCTTGGCATACAACTGTGCATATTATTTCCTTATACTTTTTACATTGCTGTGGTATTATTTATTTATTTATTATTTTATTTGAGTCCTCTCTCTTTTCCTCTTGGTGAGCCTGGATATATGCTTTTTAATTTTGTTTATCTTTTCAAAAAACCAGGTCTTCATTTTATCAGTATTTTACTTATTGGAGTATAGTTGTTTTATGATGTTGTGTTAGTTTCTGCTGTACAAAAAAAAAAAAAAATCTGTATGTCTTCCCTTTGTTGATCTTTTCCATGCCTTTTTCTAGCTATTTCATTTTTTCCCTTTCTGTTCTTTATTGTTTCTTTCCTTTTTCTGACTTTGGTTTTTGGTTCTTCTTATTTTGTAATTTGGTAGGTTAGACAGTTTGGTATTATTTGGTAGGTTAGAGAGTTTATTTGAAATTTTTCTTGCTTCCTAAAGAAGTCTTGTATTACTATGAACTCCTGGTTAGAACTACTTTTGCTGCATCCCATAAATTTTGTAATATTGTGTTTCCATTTTCATTTGTATCCATGTGTTTTCTGATTTCTTCTTTGATTTCATTATTGACTCATTGTTTTTAAGGAATATATAATTTAGTCTCCATGTGTTTATTTGTTTCTCATTTTTCTTTTTAAATTTAATTGGAGGTTAATTACTTTATAATGTAGTAGTGGTTTTTGCCATATATTGACATTTTTCTTTCCATGGTTGATTTCTAGTATCATACCTTTATGGTAAAAAAACATGCTTCAAATGATTTCTATCCTCCTAAATTTATTAAGCTTGTTGTGTGAACTCATCTGTGGTCTATGCTACAGAATGTTCCATGTTTGCTTGAATAGAATATGTATTCCATGTTTTGGGGAGTGTCCTGTAGTGTCCTGTAGACCCAACTAGACTATTGTATCATTTAATATCTCTTATGCCTTCTTGATTTTCTTACTGGATGATCTGTTCATTGATGTAACTGGGGTGTTAACGTCTTCTCCTATTACTGTATTGCTGTTAGTTTCTCCCTTTATGCATGTTATTTGTTTTATAACTTAAAGAGGTCCCATGTTGCTGCTGCTGCTAAGTTTCTTCAGTTGCGTCCAACTCTGTGTGACCCCATAGACGGCAGACCACGAGGCTCTCCCGTCCCTGGGATTCTCAAGGCAAGAACACTGGAGTGGGGTGCCATTTTCTTCTCCAATATTGGTCACATATTAATATAATATTCTTTTCTTGTATTGACCTCTTTATCATTTTATAATCTTTTTCACCTTTCTTTAAAACTTTGATACAAGTTTATGTACCTGTCTTATGAATATCACTACCTCAGCTCTCTTGTCATTTCAATTCACATGAAATATATTCTTTCATTTCCTCACATTGTCTGTATTTGTAAAAGAACTACATTTTTAAAATTTCCTTCACCACATTTTTTTGATTTTGATATACTGTTGTCACTAACAAAATCAGATTGATCATACTTTTTGAAGTCAAATATGGAGAAGCTCTATACAGTCAGTGAAAACAAGACTGGGAACTGACTGTGCCTCAGATCATGAATTCCTTATTACACAATACAGACTTAAATTGAATAATGTATGGAAAATCATTAGGAAATTCAGATATGACTGAAATGAAATCCCTTATGATTATGCAGGGGAACTGAAAATAGATTCAATGGATAATATCTGATAGACAGTGTACCTGAAGAATTATGGACAGAGGTTTGTAACATTGTACAGGAGGCTGTGACCAAAACCATTCCCGAGAAAAATAAAGGTAAAATGGTTATCTGAGTAGGCCTTACAAATAGCTGAGAAATAAGAGAAGTGAAAGGCAAAGGAGAAAAGGAGGATATACCCATCTGAATGCAGTTACAAAGAATAGCAACGAGAAATAAAAGAGACTTTTAAAGTGATCAATGCAAAGAAATAGAGGAAAACAATAGAATATGATAGACTAGAGATTTCTTCAAGAAAATTAGAGGTACCAAGGGAGCATTTCATACAAAGATGGGCACAATAAAGATCAGAAATGCTATGGACCTAACAGAAGTGGGAGATACTAAGAAAAGGTGGTAAAAATACACAGAAGAACTATACAAAGAAGATATTAATGATCCAGATAATCACAATGGTATGATCATGCAACTAGAGCCAGACATCCTGAAGTGTGAAGTAAAGAGGGCCTTAAGAAGCATTACTACAAATAAAGCTAGTGGATGTAATGGAATTCCAGTTGAGGTATATCAAATTCTAGAAGATGATGCTATTGAGGTGCTTCCAGCACTTACTAATATTCCAGCAAATTTGGAAAACTCAGCATTGGGCACAGGATTAGAAAAGGTCAGTTTTCGTTCCAATCCCAAAGAAGGGTGATGCCAAATAATGTTCCAACTACCACATAATTCCATTCATTTCATGTGCTAGCAGAGTAATGTTCCAAATTCTTCAAGCTAGTCTTCAACAGTATGTGAATCTAGAACTTGCAGATATTAAAGTTGGATTTAGAAAAGGCAGAGAACCAGAGATCAAACTGGTTCAACACCCAAAAGGCTAGATCACTAGATCCAAATGCTCTGTGGCCCATAGCCTGAGAAGTCAAGTTTTTTCCTGTCTAATAATAAGGTAAAAGCAAAAGCTGTGTTACTCTTTGACCTTTATTAATTTGTACAGTTTTTGTAGGCAGTGAGATCAAAACTTTAATTTCTCAATATAATCAGAATCTACTACACCATGCACCACCGAATTTTTTTTTTTTTTTTTTAAAGAAAGCGAGCTATGCCTCAGCACGAATCTTACAATGCCCTCAGGTAGGGGGCCAGCCACTCCTGTTGGAATTGGAGTAACCCGCTCATTAGGGGTTAATATTGTTGCCGTGGTGGAACCGAGGTCCAGTCCCGAGCCACCTGGGGTTGATTGGCACGGCTTGCTGTCTCTGTTTAGCAGGACACTGCTGACAAAAATGCCCCATTTGGCCATAAGAAAAAGGTTTTTTTTATTTGTAGAATCCTTATTTATTACTATTATTTTTCTTTCCTTTTTTTTTCTTTTTCTTTTTCACTTTTTTCTTTTTTCCCTTGGGTGAGGCCCCCCTGAGGGGATTTTCTGCAAGGATCAGGCTCTGTTTATTGTGTATTTTTTAAAAGCTCTTTTGTTAAATTTTTTTTTTTAATCTTTTTCAGCCTTAGGCAATGTTCTGGGAGGCTTTGAATGTAAACTGGGGAATTCCTAGGCCCTGGGAGGTGCAAGAAGAGGTGGGGTAGTCGCCTTAAATCAGAAATTGTTGGATAAATTTTTAAAGGTTTGTGTAGAGGGGGAGGGGGCTCGCCAGGGCGCTCGGCCGCAGCGTCCTGTAAGCCGTCTCATTCCTCGGGAGGTAGAGCACAGTCTCCTTCCTTTTCTTCATCACTGGCAGAAAATATGATCTGCGCAGAAGGTGGAGACCCACTACCATCCACTACTATAGCCTCTCCCATAGGCTATCCAACAGCCTCATTATGGGGGTCCAGAACATTTTTAATCATATTTATAGGATAAGTTTTTAGTTTTTTTTTTTTTTTTTTTAACTTTGCCCAAGTATCTAAATTAACAGTACCCTCTTCTGGAAACCAAGGACACTGTTCTTGTACAAATGGAAAAAAAAAAAAAAAAGAATGAATATTAGATTTTTTAACTTTAATTCCTCTCTTAATAACTGTAAAATTACTCCTATAAAGAGGTGTCTTTCTTTTGATTAACTGTTACCCATGTCAGAAAGTTAAGTATAGTAAGGAAGATTTAGTTTTAGTTTTCAAAGATCAGGTTTTCTTTCAATCTTTTAATTCCAGAAACCGGGTTTTCTCTCCAACCCTTTAACACTTTCAATACTTCCCACTCCTACTCGCCCTGTCTATCCTACAGGGGAGTCTGCAGCACCCTGAGTGGGGTCCTATCTGTCCCGAAAATTCAACACTTGCTCTGAGGTACCTACCTTCGAATTAGCCTGTTCCAGGCACCACTTGCCGGGGTCCAGCCCCGGTGGATCCAGGGAATTCAAAGGGGAGATGGCTTTGGAGATCAGGATATGATACAATTAAAGATATAAAGAATGGTTAAATAAGGATAGCTCAGTGAGAAAATTCAGTGGAGAAAAGAGGCTGAATAACTTGGTTTATGTGGAAAGCCAATAAAATTCCAAGACAAGGAATTTGAGTCACCTACGTAGGCTGCAGGCATCCTCCCGTTCTCCCAAAGGAGAGGAGACACTAAGGCCTCCCTGGTCAGATCTTAGAAGCCCAGGCAAAATTAGTAGGCTTGACAAGCCTCCACGCTCCAGATGGGAATTCAGCCAGAAGGTGAGAGAAAGAACAACATGGGGAGACCAAGCTTCAGTGAACAAGGCCTGCAATTTATTTCCAAAGTAGTTTTTATACCACAAGTTGTGCATAGAGGACAATGGGGGAAGGGGTGGAATCATGCAAGGACAGAAGTCCTTGATCCTTATCGAAGCCAGGCTTTCAAACTTATCATATACAAAAGTTTAGGTGATTTACATCATTTTCTGGCCAGGAGGCCTGTTAACATTTTATGGCCCTTTCTTCAGAAAACTTATTTTTCTCTAAAGGTGATTATTCTAAAGTCAGGCGCCACCCTCCGAAAGCATTAGATAAAGTTGCATTCCTATAGGGCAAAGGTGTGGTGGGCTATAACAAGAAAAGAATTAACTCAAGGGTCCAAGGTTACAAACATTAAAGCTACTACTTACATTCCTATACACCAACTATAATAATCAATACACTCCCAGGGACACAGTAGGTAAGGGATATGGAAACTTAGCAGCAAACATTGGCCCAACAAGTGAAAAACCCTTCACCAATACAATTTCTAATCAATCTTTTAACTGCTCAAAGGAATCTGTATGTAGACAGTTTAGAACATCTCATGCCTCTCACGGTTGGGAGGCTGTGAACAATCACATGTGGCCAGAAGAACCTGTTCAGGCAGGCTAGAGGACTTCCAAAGGAGTTTGTAGGTTGAAACACTCTTGTCACGCCCAGGAACTTTATTAACTGAAGCTGTAAGTTAACTCTTTTTCAGAGAGGTGGTGGGGGACAGCCCTCAGTAAAGTCTGAGGTGTAGGTGAGAGCACAAAGCAATAAAGTAGACAGACTCTGGTTTTGGGGGTAGATGCTCGAGAATTTCCAGGGGGACTCCTGAGGCTCGATCCCACCTTTGTGTATGCCGAGCCTCCTTCCCCATGACCTTTGCCATGGGCGGAGTTCCTCATGCTGGCTCCCGGCAGGAGGAGAAGGAAATGACAGAGGATAGGATGGTTGGATAACTTCACCAACTCAATGGACATGAGTTTGAGCAAACTCCAGGTGATAGTACAGAAAAACGAAGCCTGGTATGCTGCATCCATGGGGTTGCAAAAAGTCTGACATGACTGAGTGACTGAACAAGAATCATATTACATATTTATAGTTATCATTTTACTGTTTATTATACTTGTAATGCCTTTTAAAATTTTTGTGATTTAAAAAGAAAAAAATTACCCACTTATTTGTTTAAGTGATCTTCAGTTCTTTAGTATCAATTCAGATCACTTGCTCAGTCGTGTCTTTGAGACACCATGAATTGCAGCACACCAGGCCTCCCTGTCCATCAACAAATCCTGGATTTCACTCAAACTCATGTCCATTGAGTCAGTGATGTCATCCAGCCATCTCATCCTCTGTTGTCCCCTTCTCCTCTTCCCCCCAATCTCTCCCAGCAACAGGGTCTTTCCCAATGAGTCACCACTTTGCATGAAGTGGCCAAAATATTGGAGTTTCAGCTTTAGCATCAGTCCTTCCAATGAACACCCAGGACTGGTCTCCTTTAGGATGGACTGGTTGGATCTCCTTGCAGTCCAAGGGACTCTCAAGCATCTTCTCCAACACTACAGTTCAAAATCATCAATTCTTCGGCACTCAGCTGTCTTCACAGTCCAACTCTCACATCCACACATGACTACTGGAAAAACCATAGCCTTGTCTAGACGGACCTTTGTTGGCAAAGTAATGTCTCTGCTTTTGAATATGCTATTTAGGTTGGTCATAAATTTCCTTCAAAGGAGTAAGCCTCTTTTAATTGTCTGGCTGCAATCACCATCTGCAGTGATTTTGGAGCCTCAAAAAATAAAGTCTGACACTGTTTCCACTGCTTCCCCATCTATTTCCCATGAAGTGATGGGACGAGATGCCATGATATTAGTTTTCAGAATGTTGAGCTTTAAGCTAACTTGTTCACTCTCCTCTTTCACTTTCATCAAGAGGCTTGTCAGATCCTCTTCACTTTCTGCCATAAGGGTAGTATCATCTGCATATCTGATGTTATGGGTATTTCTCCCAGCAATCTTGATTACAGCTTGTGCTTCTTCCAGTCCAGCATTTCTCATGATGTACTCTGCATAGAAGTTAGATGAGCAGGGTGACAATATACAGCCTTGACGTACTCCTTTTCCTATTTGGAAACAGTCTGTTGTTCCATGACCAGTTCTAACTGTTGCTTCCTGACCTGCATACAGGTTTCTCAACAGGCAGGTCAGGTACTCTGGTATTCCCATCTCTCTCAGAATTTTCCACAGTTTATTGTGATCCACACAGTCAAAGGCTTTGGCATAATCAATAAAGCAGAAATAGATGTTTTTCTGGAACTCTCTTGCTTTTTCAAAGATCCAGTGGATGTTGGCAATTTGATCTCTGGCTCCTCTGCCTTTTCTAAAACCAGCTTGAACATCTGGAAGTTCATGGTTCACATATTGCTAAAGCCTGGCTTGGAGAATTTTGAGCATTACTTTACTAGCGTGTGACATGAGTGCCATTGTGTGGTAGTTTGAGCATTCATTGGCATTGCCTTTCTTTCGGATTGGAATGAAAACTGACCTTTTCCAGTCCTGTGGGCACTGCTGAGTTTTCCAAATTTGCTGGCATATTGAGTGCAGCACTTTCACAGCATCATCTTTCAGGATTTTAAATAGCTCAATTGGAATTCCATCTCCTCCACTAGCTTTGTTCTTAGTGACCCTTTCTAAGGCCCACTTGACTTCACATTCCAAGATGTCTGACTCTAGGTGAGTGATCACACCATCATGATTATCTTGGTCATCATGCAGGTCTTTGTTGTACAGTTCTTCTGTGTATTCTTGCCACCTCTTAATATCTTCTGCTTCTGTTAGGTCCATACCATTTCTGTCCTTTATTGTGCCCATCTTTGCATGAAATTGGTATCTCTAATTTTCTTGAAGAGATCTCTAGTCTTTCCCATTCTGTTGTTTTCCTCTATTTCTTTGCATTGATCACTGAGGAAGGCTTTCTTATCTCTCCTTGCTATTCTTTGGAACTCTGCATTCAGATGCTTATATCTTTCCTTTTCTCCTTTGCTTTTCACTTTTCTTCTTTTCACAGCTATTTGTAAGTCCTCCCCAGGCAGCCATTTTGCTTTTTTGCATTTCTTTTCCATGGGGATGGTCTTGATCCCTGTCTCCTGTAAAATGTCACGAACCTCCGTCCATAGTTCATCAAGCACTCTATCAGATCTAGGCCCTTAAATTGATTTCTCACTTCCACTGTTTAATCATAAGGGATTTGATATAGGTCACACCTGAATGGTCTAGTGGTTTTTCCTGGTTTCTTCAATTTAAGTTTGAATTTGGCAATGAGTTCATGATCTGAGCTGCAGTCAGCTCCCAGTCTTGTTTTTGCTGACTGTATAGAGCTTCTCCATCTTTGGCTGCAAAGAGTATAATCAATCTGATTTCAGTGTTGACCATCTGGTGATGTCCATTTGTAGAGTCTTCTCTTGTGTTGTTGGAAGAGGGTGTTTGCTATAAGCAGTGCTTTATCTTGGCAAAACTCTATTAGCCTTTGCCCTGCTTCATTCTGTATTCCAAGGCCAAATTTGCCTGTTACTCCAAGTGTTTCTTCACTTCCTACGTTTGCATTCCAGTCCCCTATAATCCTTTAGTGTAGTTACCTCTCATATTGTGATTTTTTCCCCTTTTGTATAGATTCATGCCTCATTTATATTTAGATAAGATTCTTCCAAATTTATTTTAGAGTGGTTTAGTACTGCTGAATTCTTTTAGTTTTTGCTTTCTGATAAATTCTTTATCTTTTCTTCTATTGCAAGTGATATTCTTGCTTGGTAGATTATCCTATTTTGTAGCTTTTTCCCTCTCAAGGCTTTGAATATATCATGCCACTCCCTTCTGCTCTGTAAAGTTTTTGCAGTGAAATTAGCTGATAATTTTATGGGGATTCTGTTGTAACTAATTGCTTTCATCTTGTACCTACACAATCCTCTCTTTATCTTTAAGTTTGTCATTTAACTATGATATGCCTTGATGTTGATTTTTTTTTTTAATCTTATTTGGAATCCTGTATGTTTCTTGTACATATATATCTGTTGTGTTTTTTAAGCTTGGGAAAATATTAACCATATTTTCTTTAAGCATATTTAAGATTGATATTCTTTTTTTCTCCTTCTGTGGCTCTCATTAAGCATGGGTTGGTATGATATATATTAGCCCATACATCTTGTATATTAAGTTCAGTTCAGTCACTCAGTCGTGTCCGACTCTTTGTGACCCCATGAATTGCAGCATGCTAGGCCTCCCTGTCCATCACCAACTCACGGAGTTTGCTCAAACTCATGTCCATCGAGTCCGTGATGCCATCCAGCCATCTCATCCTCTGTCGTCCCCTTCTTACTTTTATTAAAATATATATATATTTTTTATATATATATATACATATATATATATATATTTCTGTATGCTACTTCGTTTGGATGGTTTCCATTATTCTGTCTTCCAAACCACTTATTTGTCCTCCTGAATTATTTAGGCTGTTAATCATTACTTCTTGATTACTTTTATGTCAGCAATTGAGTTGACTAATTTTGATTGGCTTACCTTTATAGTTTCCAATCCCTTGTTCCAGTGACCAGCATTTCTATCAATAATCTTTCTTAATTCCTTTAGCAGTCTTATAACAATTTTTTTTTGAACTTAGGAAGTAATAGACTGGTGAGATCTCTTTAATCATTTGTTCTTTCAGAAGATTACTCTTGTTCTTTTAATTGGAGTAGTTCTTCTGTACTTTCATTTTACTTAACTTTATTTAGAAAATATAGTTGGGTACTGTTGTCTTAAAGGCTTATTTTTATATGGGATCATCTCTGTGAAGACTGAGTCCAACTTTTTTGACAGAAGGACTGGTTTTAGTGTGGATGCCAGACACATCCTTCCTCAAAGTATGCTGACTCCTATCCCCTTGATATAGAGTTTGATTGATGTTGTGGTGCCCAGAGTCTGCTTTGGATATTGGGTAGAGCCTCTTCTTAGCTCAGTGACTGTCATATTTCAGTTGGGGACAAGGTGTTCTCTCCATTTGCTCCATTTATTGAGCTTAGAAGTCCCAAGGTTTGGGTTTGATCAAGCCCCATTGCATTTGAGTGAATGCCCTGCCCCAAAGGAGCTGATTGCTTAAACATGTGAGAACAATATGGTTACAGAAAATCTATTTGCCACTTGTGCATGTGTCCACAGTTTCACTCAGAAGCAGCCCAAATTTAAGTCCCTTTCTCTATTGTGTTTGTACAGACCTACTGCAAAGTTATGATGTGGAATAGGCTGGGACTTGGAGTTAGGTATTGAAGCTGAAGAAACTGAAGTGGTTGCACTGCCACCTGTTACTTGGGCTGCCTCTGCAGCAGTCTTATCCCATTACCTGTCTGCCCCAGATGTAGTGCTAAACTGCAATGTTGAGTGTGCACATTGTTCTCCCTGAGAAATGAACCATAACTTCTAAGGTTATTGACGATGGCCATTGCTGCCCCACTTGAACCACACTGCAGGCCTTGCCAGTTATTTCTGCATAGATGCATCCTTTCCTAAGGTCTGTCTGCCTAAGATTCAGCACTTAGCCACTACGTATTCTTGCGGCACCATCCTGTGTTTGTGCTGACCACGGTCTCTGTGACTCCTCGAGATCACAACCCAAGCACCCTCATTTGACTCTTACCCAGATCTTGCACCAGGCTGTGGTGTAGAGTGAGCTGGACCACGGCGTTTGCCTCTTAGGATTGCAAAGTACAATGATGCTGCCACTGCAAGTGCACAGCTGTCTTTACAAGCAAGCATAAACATGGTCTTCATGAGTGGAGTCTAGGCTTCTTCATCTTTTTTTTCTGTGTGTCTCAGTGGATTTTCCAGCAGGCGAGGTGGGTGGTTTCCTCTGTACAGGACCCCAGAACTGGGATGCTTAGACTCTGGTGTGCTTGCTCCCTAGGTCACAGGTCTACTCCATGGACCTGGATTCCTTTCAGATCCCTTCCAGAGCACAGGTTCTGAACTAACACCTGTTTTTGTCCATCCTCCATCCTACCTGATTATGTGGAGAAGTTTCCTGCAGTTTCGGTTGTATGAGTTCACCTGGTGGTTTCCAGTTAGTTTTCAAAGAGATTTGTTTCACCTGTAAGTACACTGTTGATGTGTTTGTGGGAGAAAGTAAGCTGAGAGTCCTTTTATTCGACCATCTTGATCCCCTTCCCTCAGCAAACAATTTATAATCAGTTTTTATCCTGACTGTACTTTTGGCTCCTGTCCTTTTACCAATGTAGAATTCAAATTGTACCTTTAATTTTTAATTATAAGGCATTTCAAGTCATATGTTTTTAGAATAAGTAGGATATACATATTAATTTTAGTTAAATGACTTGCATTAAGATGTAATTTGGGTTGGGCTTTTTACTTAATACTTACATCCTATTGTTTTGCCATTGTACATATTTGCATAGTTTGGGTTTATGTTAGTCGGCTCTGATTTCAAAAGTTATCATCATCTCTATGACAATCACCATCCTTTCCAGGATAAGTGTAATAGCTTCCAAACAGGTGATCCTGTTTCTATCCTATTACCCTACAATCTTTTTTCTTGCAATTTTAATTTTATTGATGTGTAGTTGTTTTTCAATGTTTCATTAGTTACAGGTGTACAGGAAAATGATTCAGTTATACATATATTCATTCTTTTTTAGGTTCTTTGCTCATATAGATTATCACAGAATACTGAGTAGAGATCCCAGTGCTTTATATTAGATCTTTGTTGGTTATTTCTATATAGTAGTATGTATATGTTTATCCCAAGCTCCTGGTTTATCCCTTCTCACCATGTTTCCCCTTTGGTAACCATAAGTTTGTTTTTGGTATGTGTAAGACTGTTTCTGTTCTGTAAGTTCACTTGAAATTTTTATAAAATTATATTCCACATGAGTAATATCATATGATATTTGTCTTTCTTTGTTTGACTTACTTAGTATGATAATCTCAAGGTCCATAAATGATGCCACACATGACATTATTTCATCATTTTTATGGCTGAGTAATATTCCACTGTATATATGTACCGTATCTTCTTTATTCATTCTTCTGTCAATGGACTTTTATGTTGCTTCAATGTCTTGACTATTGTAAATGAACATTGGGCTGCATGCACCTCTTTGAATTATGGTTTTTACAGATACATACCCAATAGTGGCATTGCTTAATCATATGCTAGTTCTATTTTAAGATTCTTAAGAAAACTCCATCCTCTTCTTGATAATGGTTGTATCAATTTACATTCCTACTAACAGTACAGGAGGGTTCCCTTTTCTCCACACATCTCCAGCATTTATTTTTTGTGGACTTTTTGATTATGGACATTCTGATTGGTGTGAGATGACATCTTATTGTGGTTTTAATTTGAATTTCTCTGACAATGAGCAACTTTTCATGTACCTTTGCCCATCTGTGTATCTTCTTTGGAGAAATATCTATTAAGATCTTCTGCCCATTTTTTGTTGGATTGTCTACTTGATATAAAGCATCATGAGTTCTTTGTAAATTTTGGAAATTAATCCTTTTTAAGTCATTTTGCATATGCTTTCTCCTATTCTGAAGGTTGTCTTTTTATTTTGATTATCATTTCCTTTGCTGTACAAAAGCCTTTAAGTTTATTTAGGTTCCATTTGTTTATTTTGTTTTTATTTCCATTACTCTAGGAGATAGTTCATAAAGAATATTGCTGCAATGTATGTCAAAGAGTGTTCTGCTCATGTTTTCCTCTAAGACTTTTACAGTGTCCAGTCTTACATTTAGGTTTTTAATCCATTTTGAGTTTTTTTTTTCCTGCATAATGTTAGAGAATGTTCTCATTTCAGTATATTACAAGTAGCTGCCCAGTTTTCCCAGCACCAATTATCAAAGAAGTTGTCTTTCCTCAATACTTTATTATTGCATTGTTGTCATAAGTTAATTTCCAATAATGGGTTTATTTCTGGGCTTTATACTCTACACCAATGATCTATCTTTCTGTTTTTCTGCCAGTATCATAATGTTTCCAAGATTGAAACATTATAGTGTAGTCTGAAGTCAGGGAGCCTGATTTCTCCAGCTCAGTTTTTCTTTCTCAAGGTTGTTTTGGTTATTCTAGGGTTTGTGTGTGTGTGTGTGTGTGTGTGTGTGTGTGTGTGTGTGTTTGTGTCTCTTACAAATATGAAATCTTTATTCCAGTTCTATATAAATGCCATTAGTAATTTGATAAGTATTTTACTGAATCTGTAGGTTAGCTTGGGTAGTATAATCATTGTGACATACTGGTACTTTTAATATAGGAACATGACATATCTTTCTATCTGTTTGTGTCTATTTATTTCATCAGTGTCTTATGGTTTTCACAGTATATGTCTTCTGACTGCTTAAGTAGGTTTATTTCTAGATATTTTATTATTTCTTATGAGATGGTAAATGTGATTGTTTCCTTAATTTCTTTTTCTGATGTCTCATTGCTAGCATATAGGAATAGCCCCTCCCCACCAACACACACACACAGAACTCAGTAAGTCTTTAAAAATTGTAAATAATATTTTTACTTTTTTGGCTTTAAACTTTACACTTTAAGTCCATTACTTTTATAATGAAATGTAAACAACATATTATGTTCTTAATTAGTCTAACCTTACCTATCCTCTCTCATTTCACCCTACCTTCTCTCTCACTTTCCATATTCCTAAGATACAAGCTTCTCATTTTTCCTTAAACATGCCAAGCTAATTCTTGCCTTAGGGGATTTGTACTTTGTGTTCCCTTTGTCTGGACTGTTCTTAATCAAGATTTTTGCTTTGGGATTTGGTTTAAGATGGTGGAGTAGATGGATGTGCATTCACCTCCTTCTGTGAGAACACCAAAATCATAACTAGCTGTTGAACAACCATTGACAGGATGAACCCGGAATCCACCAAAAAAGATATCCTAAGTCCATATACAAAGGGGAAGTGGCAATGAGATGGTAGGAGGGGCACAATCATGATAAAATCAAATTTCATACCATTGGGCGGGCAACTCACAAACTGGAGAACAATAACACCAAAGAACTTTTCCCACTGTTATAAAGGCTCAGAGCCCAAAGTAAAGCTTCCCAGCCTGGGGATCTGTTAAAGAGACTAGGAATCCCCAGGAAATCTGATTTTGAAGGCTAACGGGATTTGATTACAGGGCTTCCAAAGGACTAGGGGAAAGAGACTCAAACCTTCAACAACAAAAACAAAATCTTCTGCACACCAGGACCCAGGGGAAAGGGCCAGTGATCCCACAGGAGACTGAACCATTACCTGCTAGTAATGGTTGGAGAGTTCCCTGAGGAGTCATGGGTGGGCAGTAGCTTGCTGTGGGATTGGCGTGACTCACAGCAGCTATCCTGTGAGGTGCCCCTTGGCATATTCCCCTTTGGAGATCATCATTGATGATCTCCAAATACATCATGGCCTTCCCTTATAGCTCAGTCAGTAAAGGATCTGCTTGCAGTGCAGGAGACCCGGGTTTGATCCCTGGGTTAGGAAGATCCCCTGGAGAAGGAAATGGCAACCCACTCCAGTATCCTTGCCTAGAAAATCTCATGCACAGAGAAGCCTGGTAGGCTGCAGTCCATGGGATCACAAAGAGTTGGACACGACTGAGCGACTAACACACACACACACAGCTTGTGAACTCCAGAACTGGATTATCTAAGGTCAAACAAGTAACAGAGAGGGGGCACACCCATCAGGAGACAATCAGATTAAAGTTTTGCTAAGCATGGTCCTGCCCACCACAGCAAGACACATATTTTCCCATATCCAGTCCCTCTCATCAGGAAGCTTGCACAAGCATCTTAGTCTCATTTACCAGAGGGCAGACAGAAGAATCAAGAAGAGTGACAACCCTGCAGGCTCCAGAATGAAAATAACAATCACAGAAAGTTACTCAAAATGAAAACGCAGAGGATTATGTCCCAGATGAATAGACAAGATAAAACCCAGAAAAACATGATCCCAGATCTACATGAATAGGAGATAGGCAAACTTCCAGAAAAAGATTTCAGAATAATAATAGTGAAGATGATCCAATATCTTGTAAAAAGAACAATGGAAATTCAAGAAGTGTTTACTGAAGAACTAGAAGAACTGAAGAACAAACATAGATGAACAATATGCTAGAAGGAATCAGTAGCAAAATAACTGAGGCAGAAAAATGGACAGGTGACCTGGAAGACAGAATGTCAGAAATCACTGCCTCAAAAGGGAATATAGAAAAAAGAATGAAAAAAAAAATGAAGGCACTCTAAGAGACTTCTGGGATAACATTAAATGTACCAACAGTCTCATTATAGAAATCCAAGAAGGAGAAGAGAGAAAAGACCTGAGAAAAATATTTGTAGAGTTAATAGCTAAAAACTTCCCAAACATGGGAAAGGAAATAGTTAACCAAGCCCAGGAAGTGCAGAGGGTCCAAGGAGGGATAAACCCAAGGAGGAACATACCGAGACACATAGTAATCAAACAGACAAAAACTGAAGATGAAGATAAAATATTAAAATCAACAAGGGAAAAATAACAAATACAAGGGAACTCCAAGAAGTTTATCAGCTGATTTCTCAACAGAAACTCTACAAGCCAGAAGTTAAATGGCATGATATAATTAAAGTGATGAAAGGGAAGAACCTACAGTCAAGAATATTCTACCTAACAAGTCTCCAGTTCAGATTTGACAGAGATGTAAAAAATTCTCCAGACAAGAAAAAGTTAAGAGAAGTCAACACCATCAAACCAGCTTTACAACAAATACTAAAAGAACCTCTCTAGGCAGGAAACACAAGAGAAGGAAAAGACCTCCAAAAATAAACCCAAAGCAGTTAAGAAAATAGTAGTAAGGTTACACATATTGATAATTACATTAAATGTAAATAGATTAAATTCACCAACCAAAAGACATAAATTGGCTGGATGAATACAAAAGCAAAACTTATATATACGCTGCATAAAAGAGATCCACCTTATGCCGAGGATGATTACAGAATGAAAGCAAGGGAATGGGACAAAGTATTCTAATGCAAACAGAAATCAGAAGAAAGCTGGAGTAACAATTCTCATTTCAGACAAAATAAACTTTAAAAACAAAGACTGCTATAAGAGACAAAGAAACACACTACATAATGATCAAGGGTTCAATCAAAGCAGAAGGTGTAACAATTACAAATATATATACACCTGACACAGAAGCACCTCAATATGTAAGGCAAATACTTACAATCATAAACGGAAATATCAACAGTAACACAAATAATAGTGGAGGACTTCATTATCCCACTTTCATCAATGGACAGATTGAAGCAGAAAAGTAATAAGGAAACAAAGACCTTAAATGACACTTTAAACAAGATGGATTTAATTGGTATTTATATAATATTCTATCTACAATACACCAGCAAATTTGGAAAACTGAGAAGTGGTCACAGGACTGGAAAAGGTCAGTTTTCATTCCAATCCCAAAGAAAGGCAATGCCAAAGAATGCTCAAACTACGGCACAATTGCACTCATCTCACACGCTAGTAAAGTAATGCTCAAAATTCTCCAAGCCAGGCTTCAGCAATATGTGAACTGTGAAATTCCTGATGTTCAAGCTGGTTTTAGAAAAGGCAGAGGAGCCAGAGATCAAATTGTCAACATCTGGTGGAACATGGAAAAAGCAAGAGAGTTCCAGAAAAACTTCTATTTCTGCTTTATTGATTATGCCAAAGCCTTTGACTGTGTGGATCACAATAAACTGTGGAAAATTCTGAAAGTGATGGGAATACCAGACCACATGATCTGCCTCTTGAGAAATTTGTATGCAGGTCAGGAAGCAACAGTTAGAACTGAACATGGAACAACAGACTGGTTCCAAATAGGAAAAGGAGTACGTCAAGGCTGTATATTGTCACCCTGTTTATTTAACTTATATGCAGAGTACATCATGAGAAACGCTGGACTGGAAGAAACACAAGCTGGAATCAAGATTGCTGGGAGAAATATCAATAACGTCAGATATGCAGATGACACCACCCTTATGGCAAAAAGTGAAGAGGAACTAAAAAGCCTCTTGATGAAAGTGAAAGTGGAGAGTGAAAAAGTTGGCTTAAAGCTCAACATTCAGAAAACGAAGATCATGGCATCCGGTCCCATCACTTCATGGGAAATAGATGGGGAAGCAGTGGAAACAGTGTCAGACTTTATTTTTCTGGCCTCCAAAATCACTACAGATGGTGACTGCAGCCATGAAATTAAAAGACGCTTACTCCTTGGAAGGAAAGTTATGACCAACCTAGAGAGCATATTTAAAAGCAAAGACATTACTTTGCCAACAAAGGTCGGTCTAGTCAAGGCTATGGTTTTTCCTGTGGTCATGTATGGATGTGAGAGTTGGACAGTGAAGAAGGCTGAGCGCCAAAGAATTGATGCTTTTGAACTGTGGTGTTGGAGAAGACTCTTGAGAGTCCCTTGGACTGCAAGGAGATCCAGCCCGTTCATTCTTAAGGAGATCAGCCCTGGGATTTCTTTGGAGGGAATGATGGTGAAGCTGAAACTCCAGTAGTTTGGCCACCTCATACGAAGAGTTGACTCATTGGAAAAGACTCTGATGCTGGGAGGGATTGAAGGCAGGAGGAGAAGGGGACGACAGAGGATGAGATGGCTGGATGGGATCACCTACAAAATGGACGTGAGTTTGAGTGAATTCTGGGAGTTGGTGATGGACAGGGAGGCCTGGCGTGCTGCTATTCATGGGATCGCAGAGTCAGACACGACTGAGTGACTGATCTGATCTGATCTGATCTAAAATCAGCAGACTACACATTTTTCTCAAGTGCACACAGAACATTCTCCAGGATTGACTGCATACGGGGCCACTTAGGAAATTTAAGAAATTTGAAATCATATCAAGCACCTTTTCTGATCAAAAGACTATGAGATCAGAAATAAACTACAAGAAAAAAAAATCTATAAAAACACAGACATATGGGGGATAAGCAATATACTACTAAACAAGGAATGGATCATTGAAGATATCAAAGATAAAATTTTAAAAAAATCTAGAGAAAATTACAAAGAATGTACAAAGGTCCAAAATTTATGGGATGCAACAGAAGCAGTTTTAAGAGGGAAGTTTATAGGAATAAAACCTTACATCGAGAAACACAAAAGATCTCAAATAAACAAACTAATCTTACACCAAAACAACTAGAAGAACAAATAATACCTTAAGTTAGTATTAGGAAATAAATCATTAGGATCAGAGCAGAAACAAATTAAATAGAGACAAAGAAAGCAACAGCAAAGATCAACAAAACTAAAAGCTGATTCTTTGAAAAGATAAACCAAATTGATTAACCTTTAGCCAGACTCATCATGAAAAAAAAAAAAACGAGATGACTCAAATCAGTAAACTTAAAAGTGAAAAAGGAGAAGCTATGACTGACTTCACAGAAATGCAGAAGTTCATAAGAAACCAGTATGAACAACCATATGCTAATAAAATCAACAATTTGGAAGAAATGGACAAATTCTTAGAAAGCTACAGTTTTCCAAGACTCAACCACGAAGAAATACAAAATATGAGCAGACAAATCACAAGCATTAATGTTGAAACCATGAGTAAAAAACTCCCAACAAACAAAACTCCAGGAGCTGATGGCTTAACGGGAAAATTCTGTCAAGCATATAGAGAAAAGTTAGCACCTATCCTGAAACTCTTTCAAAATGTTACAGAAGAAGAACAACTTCCAAACTCAGGCTATGAGGTCACCATCACCCTGATATAAAAATCAGACAAAGATACTACACACACAAAAGTTACAGGGCAATAAAGAATCTGTCTGCAACGCGGGAGGCCTGAGTTTGATTACTGGGTTGGGAAGATCCCCTGAAGAAAGGAAAGGCTACCCACTCCAGTGTTCTGGCCTGGAGAATTCCATGGACTATATAGTCCATGGGGTTGCAAAGAGTCAGACATGACTGAGAGATTTTCACTTTACAACACTGATGAAGATAGATGCAAAAATCCTCAACAAAATAGTAGAAATCTGAATCTAGAAATTCATTAAAATATCATACACCATTTAAGTGAGATTTATCCCAGAGATGCAAGGATTTTTCACTATCTGCAAACCAATCAATGTGATACACCTCATCAACAAATTAAAAAAGAAAAACCATATGACGATCTGAATAGGTGCAGAAAATACTCTTGACAAAACTCAGCACATATTTATGATTAAAACTCGTCAGAAAGTGGGCATAGAGGCAACATATGTCAACAAAATAAAGGCCATATATGACAAGCTAGGTCATGCTAGTGGTAAAATACATGGTTGCCAATGCAGGAGACATAAGAGATGCAGTTTCAAGCCCTGGGTTGGGAATATCCCCTAGAGGAGGGCATGACAACCCACTCCAAATTTTTTTCCCCCTGGAGAATTCCATGGACTCCCTGGCGGACTACAGTCCATGGAGTCACAAAGAGTTGGACACAACTGAAGTGACTTAGCACACACGCACATGGCAAGCCTACAGCTAACATCATATTCAATGATGAAAAGCTGAAAGTATTTCCTCTAAAATCAGGAACAAAGCAAGGATGTCCAGTCTCACCACTTTTATTCAACATAATTTTGGAAGTCCTAGAGACCCCAATTAGAGAAGGAAAAGAAGAAAAGTGAGTCCAAATTGGAAAAAGAAGCTAAACTGTCACTGTTTACAAATCACATGATAGAATATATTGAAGATCCTAACAATGCTACCAGAAAAAAAAAAAAAAAATTAGAATATCAATGAATTTGTTAACATTCCAGGTCATAAAATCAATACACAGAAATCTGTTGCATTTCTATACACAAACAATGAAGGATCAGAAAGATAAATTAAAGAAGCATTTCCACTTATTATTACAAGAAAAAAAAATAAAAACCTAGAAATAAGCCTATCTGAGGAGACAAAAAACCTGCACTGTGAAAACTAAAAGATGTTGATAAAGAAAAAGAAAACACAAACATATTGAGTGATATCCATATTTGTGGATTGGAAGATTCAATATTGTCAAAATGAATATACTACCCAATGCAATTTGCAGATTCAATGCAAACCCTACCAAATTACCAACAGTATTTTTCACAGAACTAGAACAAATAAACTTTAAATTTGTATGGAGACACCAAATATCCCAAATAGCCAAAACAATTTTGAGAAGCAAAAGTGGAGTTGTAGGAATCATGCTCCCTGACTTCAGACTGTACTACAAAGCTACAGTCATCAAAACAGTATGGTACTGGCATGAAAGTAGAAATATGGATCAATGGAACAGGATAGAAAACCTAGAAGTATTGTCAATTAATCTATGACAAAGGAGGCAAGACTACATAATGTTGGAAAGACAGTCCCTTCAGCAAATTGTTCTGTGAAAAATAGGCATCCACATGTTAAAAAATGAAATCATATCATTATTTAACATCATACACACAAAAAAATAAGCTCAAAATTGATTAAAGACCTAAATGTGAGACCAGAAACTACAAAACTCCTGGGGGAAAATAGGCAGAACACTCAGACATAAATTGCAGCAATATCTTTTTTGATCTGTCTACCAGAATAACATAAATAAAGAGAAAAATAAACAAATATAATCTATTTAAACTCCAGGGGATCTTCCCAACCTGGGGAGCTACCATATGACTCTCTGGTTCCACTTCTGGGCTTATATTCAGAGAAAAACATGATCTGAAAGGATAATGCACCTCAGTGTTCATTGAAGCACTGTATAAAATAGCCAAGACATGGAAGCAGCGTAAGCTGCCATTGACAGACAAATGGATAAAGAAGATGTGGTACATTTATACAATGGATTATTACTCCATCATTAAAAAGAATGAAATAGTTCCATTTGCATCAGCATAATGTGCTGCAGCCACCACAGCAGGTAGGGACTGAAAGTTGTTGATGCACAGTTTGGGAAAAAGAAACTAGAGACAGAATTAAAGTTTTAAAGATGGAACTGGGGAACTCAAGACCTCTCGGATCAAGAGCCCTCTTACTCAGAGCCACATCACTTTTATTTAGTGTCTTGGCAAGCAGAAAGTATCTGTTGTGCTACTATGAAGTCAGCCTCCTCTGTCCCTGGTCATGTCTCCCATTTTATTGATTACTTTAAACTATCTTTGTTATTTTCTTGTACAAAGGCTATCACCTAGCTGGAGGCCATAGATCCACATATGCCTTGGGAAAACATCTTAGTGTGTGCACAAGCAACGTTCTGAACTTGCGCTGACCTGGCGTTCCAAGGTCCACACAATATTTTTCCTTAGCTTAGCAGGATATGAAGACCTCAAGTAATCAACTCAGTGTACTTTTATTTGGGTTATGCTGTATTGCTATATTTTGCTTTTATTTTTTTCCCATGATTATTTTCTCATAGCTTAGCCAGAGTAACAGGCAGCTGACTATTAAGCCCTGCATGAATGGACCTAGAGATTCTCATATTGAATGAAGTAAGTCAACAGAGAAGTAGAAATATAATATACGATCTCTTTCACGTGTAATCTAAAAAGAAACAATGCATATGAACTTACAAAAAAGAAACAAAATCACAGACTTAGAGAAAGAATTTATCATTACTGGTGGGATTGATGGGGTAAAGGGAAAGTTAGAGATTTTGGAATGGACATGTACACACTGCTAACTCTGCTCAGTGTTATGCAAGAGACTGGATGGGAGGGGAGTTTGGGTGAGAATGGATACATGTATGCCTAAGTCACTTCACAGTTCACCTGAAAATACAACATTGTTAATTGAGTATACTCAAATACAAAATAAAAAGTTTTTTTTTAAATAATATCTGTGCTTTGAAAACATTTTTGCTGTTTAGATATCACTTCTTTGTAGTAGCCTTCTCTGACAATCTAAAGTATCCTTCAGGTTTATCTCTGTGTGCCTGTTTTTAGCATTTATAACAATCTGAAGTTTATTTAAATATTTTATTTATGTATGTCTGTCCATCCTTGAAAAATCGAAGTTTCTTGTGAGCAGTTATCTTCTCTGTTTCATTTACTGTTGGGTTTAATTATCCACAATAAAACAGTGCTTAGCACACTGTAGGCACTCAATATAAAATGTCAAATAAATTATAGATAAGCCACTGACTTATGAATAATTCAAGAAAACACGTATGTATTGCCTCATATTAAGTACAACAGAACTTATCATGTAATATCTAAACCAAAACTGAGGTCTTTGATTACACTAAAGTGTATTATTGATAACACTGACAATGACCTAATTAAAATATTGAATCAAAGCTATGGTATCCAAAGCTGTAATTTGAAAGTGCATGCACACATGCTCAGTCGTGTCCAGCCCACCAAGCACCTCAGTCCATGGAATTTTCCAGGCCAGAATACTGGAATGGGCTGCCATTTCCTCCTTCAGGGAATCTTCCTGACCCAGGGATTGAACCCATGTCTCCTGTGTGTCCTGCAATGCAGGCAGATTCCTTACTGCTTGAGCCATCAGGGAAGCTTCTTAATCTAAAATCTCTCAAGCTATTTCACTTCTGGATCTCTGAAATTTGTTTGATGTCTTAAATGTTTATATTTTGAGAGAATTATCTCTCTAGGAAAATATTATATTAAAGCTATTATTGAAGTTATTAAGAGTAAATTAAAATGGAGAATTACCCAATATCTTCTCAACTAAAACCAACACTAAATCCAAAACTAGGTATCTCTGTTCTAGTCTAGTCATGGAAAACCAAAATTTTGTGATAGGGAAGACTAGTCTGAAGTGATATTCTTTGCTGATGACACTAGTCCTGTCTCATATTTTACACTCAACAGGATTTTGCACAGGCTCTTGAGTTCTTAGGCAGAGATAAAAGTTCAAGTTGAATCAGTTTCTCTTATCACATATTCTCAAGGATGTGTTCAAATGGCAACTTAGGCCAGCCATTTGTTTGACATGTCCAAAGGGGTTAGTGTTTTTGATGGCAAACAAAAAAAGTATTTACATTTTTCCAGGTACAGACAGGATCTCCTAGCAGTTGTCAGAAAGAAAATATATGGCTGACAGTTCTAGCCATTTACTTTTGTTTTAACCCAAGAAACTCCTGGAGGGACTTTCTCTACATTATTCTAAAACATGTGATGACTAAATATCATTGACATAGTTGACTATGCCAAGAGTCTGTGCTTAGAATTGCTTAGAGCTTTCCAAGGACTGATTCAATCCCAAAGATCTCCCAGAAAAGCTAGGCCACTTATTTTTCATTTATTGTTGACTCTATAAAGCTAAAAACCCCTAAGATTTTCTGTCCCATTCACCTATCTCTTGTCTTTTAACCTGATATCTTTCACTCTTTTTCATTTGTTTGTTTATCTTTTTACCTTAATCTTTCTTCAGAAAAATAGTCTTTCTCTGCTCTTTATTTAAACTTCTCTGTACTGTTGCTGCTTAGTTGCTTCAGTCATGTCCGACTCTGCGCGACCCTACGGACTTCAGCCTTCCAGGATCCTCTGTCTATGGGATACTCTAGGCAAGAATACTAGAGTTGGTTGCCATGCCCTCCTCCAGGGGATCTTCCGGACTCAAGGACTGAACCCGGGTCTCCTTCATTGCAGCAGATTATTTTCTGCTGAGCCACCAGAGAAGCCCAATCTAAATATAGTTAGTATTTTTTTTGAGTCCCTATAGTGTGCTCAGTAATGGGGAGCAGTGTTGCATTATTTTGGAATTGTGCTTCTTAGAGTCCAAGGAGATTCCAAGGCATCATTTCAGAATCAACCTGAGAGTGAGTTACAGAGGCTGAGTAGAAGGGGAAACATGGCTAAGTAAATAGAGTCAGAACATCAATTCTGTTGAATGAGGGTAAGCCTATGTTTTGCTGTTTTATGCTATGATATTTTGTGCTAGATATTTTATTAAAGACAGATAGATATTCACTACTAAGGAAACAGGTGAAATTCACTGATATTGTGGAAGGAGCACTACAGCCAGACAAACCTTAGATCAAATTTTAGTTTGAGGTTTCTGTGGCCTACAGTCTCTCTGTATATCCTTAGGTGAATGTATTTGAACTTATTTAAACTTCATTTTTAAAGTTGGAAACAATAATATTTTTCTCACATCATTTTTCATGGATTAAATGAAATAACATAAATAAAAGCACCTTATAACAGCATCTGACACAAAGTAAGAAGTCAATACATGTTAGTTATCTACATGCTATGGTGGAGAGAGAAAAAAAAAAGTAAGCTAATATTCACATTAAGTTTATATTCTAAGTAGAACAAACTAATATACATGAGACAATTAAAACCATTATTTTCAAAGAGATTAAGCTATATGAAATTAAGTAATTAAATAAAACTTTGTAGAGAAGATGTGCCTTAAATAACTTAAGTCTTTGGTTCCAGCCATCAGTATGCAGCTGAATGAGCTAGGGAGTTTTGAAAATAACTAGGCCCCAACTCAGCTCCTAGTAAACTTTTAATACATGGTAGTTATTACTATTTGATTAACGTATCTTTGAATATGTTCAAAAGTAAAATCAGAGTACATGTGATTTGAGCAGGAGCAAAGCTACCTGGATAAAATCTTTTTTTTTTTTTATGTCTAATTGGGCATTTGCAATTAAAAACTTGTTCAATGACAAAATAACTATTACTGAGAAGTAAATATACATGTGGATAATAATAATGTAGATGGTGTAAGTAGTAAAAAAACATGCTACTTAAATCTATAAAAAAAAAATCTCTAATATACCAAAGTTTTTTGTTTGTTTGTTTGTTTTTTTGGTAAAACTTTGCTTATTGGACCATAGCTTGATTTCTAGAGTACATTATTTTGTTGAATTTAAATTTAGGTCACTTTTAGCTTTCCCAGTGAATTCCAAGAAGTCAATATAGCTCATTATTTTTGAATTATAATACAAATACTAATGACCACTAAGTTGAGGAAATGCATTGTGAGAAAAGCATTTTTATCTTTAGCTTGGACAAGAAAAATAGCACAAACAGGAACTTCTTGCTTAGTCCTCTTTTTTCCTTTTGTCCTGTTAATTGTGAAGAATATCTTTGGCAGTTAGGAGAGAAGAAAAGACATAGTTTTAGACATTAAACTTGGTAATTATTTAACACTGTCTCAGAGAAAGTAATTTTCAAGGTCAGTAATTCTTCACATTCTCTGGTTGAGGAACTGAGTTCATTTTGAGATGGAAAAGGACAAGGGTAAAGGCTCCGAAAACATTTTCTCATTTTCTGTTCCATTGCAATGAGTTTGTCATCTAAATATCTGAACATTAATCCCAGTTCAATTTCATACAATGTGGCTTTAAGCAATTTATAAGTACCTCATGTCCCTGATCTTCTGCTTCATTATCTGTAAAACTAAGATAATAATACCAGGTTTTTGTGAAGACCAATCATTCAAATGAATGCTTTGAGAGATTATAAATTCTCCATTTTTATATGGGATTTTACATATACTTTATATAAACTATAAAACATTTGCATATATATTACCAAGTATGTGTGTGTGTGTATATATATCACAGACAGCATTAACCTAAATAAAATTCCATGACTAGTAGACCAATAAATAATCATTCACTGATGGTGGTAAGTACAGGCAATAGATCCAGGATGGAGGAGAATTTTTGCACAAAAAGAATCTCAATATTGACCTTCGTGTACCCAAAACATATAGTGAGTGCCCACTGCTTACAAACCTTTGGCTGTCTGGAACCAATGTGATTGGTAGGCAGTAATAAAGTCAAATCACTAAGAATTTTGACCTTTTTTTAAGACCGAACTTCACAGATGTGAGAGAACTGCTCTGGCCCAAATAGTGTTTCTTTGGTGTGGTTTCTTAGCTGATGCTGTTAAGCTTGTTTACAGGAAAGACTGCAAAGTGTAATTAATAAAGCATATGTCTGTATTTCCACCCCCCCCCCATTGTTTGTGGCAATGAATCCTTCATGATTAACTTAAGGACATATAACCTCTGCCTTCAGTCATAGAAGCCACAGACAAAAATGACACAACATGAAATGTGCAACAAATTAGCCTATACTTATTTTGTCATTTGGTGTATAGTGGTGCTGGTAGGCACATTTCCATTTCTCATTAGAGAGAAAGTATGTGAAAAAACACTAACTCTTTCTGCTTGTATAACAGTTTAGAGTTTTTGAAGGTCTTGACCAGGTTTTCTTATTTTTACAAAATATGTTTTGCAAATCTTGTTGGAAAAATATGTAAAAAAGGGAAAACTTATTTTGAATTTCAAAAAATATGCTGTGATTTTTTAAAAGAAAAAAATCTTTAGGAACACACTACAATAATCTCTAATACTTGAGAAAAGTTTATTGATATAAAATAGCTTAATGAAATACAGTTAACATTTCAAAAAAAACTTTAAATAATGTTAAGCATATAGTTACTGCATATCTTTCACTCAGTTTCTCCATGCTACAATCATCAAATCTAACAAATTAACATTGTTTCTATACTATTAAATAAATTACAGACTTTATGAGGATATTCAAGTTCTTCCATTTATCTTATTTATTTCTTACAGGATCCTTTCTATAATGTACTTAGCTATTATGTTTCTTTAGTCTCCACTGACCTATGACACGGAGAAGGCAATGGCACCCCACTCCAGTACTCTTGCCTGGAAAATCCCATGGATAGAGGAGCCTGGAAGGCTGCAATCCATGGGGTCGCTGAGGGTCAGACACAACTGAGCGACTTCCCTTTCACTTCTTACTTTCCTGCATTGGAGGAGGAAATGGCAACCCACTCCAGTGTTCTTGCCTGGAGAATCCCAGGGACGGGGGAGCCTGGTGGCCTGCCGTCTATGGGGTCGCACAGAGTCGGACACGACTGAAGCGACTTAGCAGCAGCAGACCTATGACAATTTTTCCTTCTTTCCTAATTTTTCATAGCTTTGATGATCACCAGAAGTACTAATCATGTATTTTGTAGAATATTCCTCAATCTGGGATTTTGTAATGTTTTCTTATAACTAGATTGAGGTTATGGATTTTGGGCAAGAATGCCATAGAAATGATATTGAGCCCTTATCAGTGCATCATATCAGTAGGTATACGATGTTATAACGTCTTATTAAGGGTGGTATAAACTTTGGTCACATGATTAAGGTGAGGTCTGTTAGGTTTCTCCACAGTTAAGTGATTCTTCTTTTGTAATTAATAAATACATTTGGAGAGATATTATGAGGTTGTGCTAATATCTTGTTTCTCTTAAATATTTATTCACCAACTTTAACATTTTTTAATAGTTATTTACTCAGATATTCTGATGGTGATTTTACATTTCTCTTTCCACATTTACAAACTGAAATACTTCTATAAAAAAGCACTGTATCTTTCATTCTTTTATTTATCTAATTATTTATATCACTGTACAGTAAATAGATGCTTATTCTTTAGGTTGTAATCTAAGGTTATCATTATTTATTTTGTTGTTCAAACTGTTCCAGTTTTGGTCACTGGGAGCTCTTTCAGATCAGCTTCTCTGTCCCTTTATTTTTGTTGTTATCATTGTACTTGATCAGCATTTCCTTACCTTATAACACCACAAGATGCTCCAGGCTCATATTGTATTTTCCTTTCTTTCAGTCCTAAAATAAACCACATAATCAAGGAGCCTTGGTTCCTTTAATTGAAGAATTCTGTTTGGAAACAAAGATTTGGGTATTCATTGTGCTCATTGCTACTTTAACTGTCATTGACTCTAGATCCTCTTGGTGGACAGAGTTGGGAAATATAGTTGTGCATAGCAACATATGTGTGAATACACAGATCTACATTTATCTCTATATACATCTGTCTGTATTGACATTAAAAAGCATGAATTCAAAGAAATACATCTTACATCAAGGCATCACCATATGTTTTTCCTTCTTCCGTTGAAATAAAACAGTACTACAGATTTTGGAATTTTTCACTCATTAAGCACCTCCAATGTATTGGAGACCTTGAAACTACTTTAGTCATTCTTAAAGTACAAGTATTATTCATTAATCTCTTATTTGCTAAATCTAGAAAGAAATGATAGCTGTTGCTTCATTTTATATATGACTCTAGAGAAATTATTTAGGTCCTTTGTTAGGCAAGGACCTAAAGGAAGCAGAAGAGATTAAGAAGAGTTGGCAAGAAAACACAGAACTGTACAGAAAAGTTCTTAATGACCCAGATAACAACGATGATGTGGTCAATCATCTAAGGACAGACATTCTGGAGTCTGAAGTCAAGTGGGCCTTAATAAGCTTTACCACAAAAAACACTAGTGGAGGTGATGGAATTTCAGCTGAGCTATTTCAAATCCTAAAATGTGATGTTGGTAAAGTGTTGCATTCATTATGCCAGCAAATTTGGTAAACTCAGCAGTGGCCACAGGACTGGAAAAGGTCAGTTTTCATTTGAATCCCAAAGAGAAGCAATGCCAAAGAACATTCAAGCTACTGCACAATTGCACTCATTTCTTATGCTATCAAGATCATGCTCAAAATCCTTCAAGCTAGGATTCAGCAGTATGTGAACCGAGAACTTCCAAATGTACAATTTGGGGTTAGAAAAGGCAGAGGAACCAGATATGAAGTTTAGAACATATTCTGGAAATATAAAAAGCAAGAGAATCCCTACAAAACTCTGTTCCTGCTTCATTGACTACTCTAAAACCTTTGACTGTGTGTGTCACAACAAACTATGAAATATTCTTAAAGAAATGGGAATAATAGACCACATTACCTGTTTTCTGAGAAACCTGAATGCAGGACAAGAAGAAACAGTTAGAACTGGACATGGAAAAATGGACCAGTTCTAAATTGGGAAAGGAGTAAGTCAAGGCTGTATATTGTCACCCTGCTTATTAAACTTACATGCAGAGTACACCATGCAAAATGCTGGACTGGATGAAGCACATACAGGAATCAAGATAGCAGGGAGAAATAGCAATAACCTCAGATATACAGATCACAACACTCTTACGGTAAAAAGAAAAGGGCAACTAAAAGGCCTCTTGATGAAAGTGAAAGAGGAAAGTGAAAAAGGTGGCTTAAAACTCAACATTGGAAAGACAAAGATCATGGCATCCAGTCCTATCGCTTCATGGCAAATAGACTGGTAAAAAGGTGGAAACTGTGCCTGATTTCATTTTCATTGATTTCTCCAAAATCAACATGGATAGTGACTGCAGCCACAAAATTAAAAGACACTTGCTCCTTGGAAGAAAAGCTATGCCAAAACTAAACAGAGATATCACTTTGCTGACAAAGGTTCATACAGTTAATGCTATGGATTTTCAAGTAGTCATGGACAGATTGTGAAAGTTGAACCATAAAGAATGCTGAGCACCAAAGAATCAATTCTTTTGAAATGTGGTGCTGGAGAAGACTTTTGACAGTTCCTTGGATAGTTATGACCAACCTAGATAGCATATTCAAAAGCAGAGACATTACTTTGCCAACAAAGGTCCGTCTAGTCAAGGCTATGGTTTTTCCATTGGTCATGTATGGATGTGAGAGTTGGACTGTGAAGAAGGCTGAGTGCCGAAGAATTGATGCTTTTGAACTGTGGTGTTGGAGAAGACTCTTGAGAGTCCCTTGGACTGCAAGGAGATCCAAAGAGTCCATTCTGAAGGAGATCAGCCCTGGGTGTTCTTTGGAAGGAATGATGCTAAAGCTGAAACTACAGTACTTTGGCCACCTCATGCAAAGAGTTGACTCATTGGAAAAGACTCTGATGTGGGGAGGGATTGGGGGCAGGAGGAGAAGGGGACAAGAGAGGATGAGATGGCTGGATGGCATCACTGACTCAATGGACGTGAGTCTGAGTGAACTCCAGGAGTTGGTGATGGACAGGGAGGCCTGGCGTGCTGCGATTCATGGGTCGCAAAGAGTCGGACACAACTGAGCGACTAAACCGAACTGAACTGAACTGAACAGCAAAGAAATCAAGCCAGTCAATTTTAAAGGAAATCAACTCTGAATATTCATTGGAAGGACTAGTGCTGAAGCTCCAATACTTTGGCCACATGATGTGAAGAGCTGACTCATTGGATAAGACCCAGATGCTGGGAAAGGTTGAGGGCAGGAGGAGAAGGGGGTGACAGAGGATGAGACAGTTGAATGATATCACTGACTCAAAGTATATAAGTCTGAGGAAAACTCAGGGAGATAGTGAAGGACAGGGAAGTCTGGCATACTGCACTTACTTCATGGTGACACAAAGTGTTGGACACAACTTAGTGACTGAACAACAATAACAACCCACAGAACCTTCCTAGTGAATAATTTAATTTGGAGGCAAAACAGAAACATTGTAAAGTTGGATCTACATTTCTAAAATGTAAATGAAGGGGAAATTCTTCCATCTAATATTAAGGTAAAGATTTGATATCAATGTTATTCTAAATTTCTGTCTCAAAACTTTGATGGATAAATATTCAACAAGAATTGTTATTTTTTTCTTAAAAGCATAAAAGACATTGAGTCACCCAGAAAGTACTTTACAGTATTTCCCTGGGCCATTTGAAAGCAGCTAAGCAATCTTGAAAAGTAATAATAATTCCACTGAAGGAGAAAAGGCACTCCATTTTTAAAAGCTTTCAATTCAAACTGTTTGTGGAAAAAGAAACAAAGAAAGTCAGTTCCATTTAAAATCACAATCACTGAATAAAAATTAATTAGAACATTTTGCAATAACACTTTTACAAATGTATTATAAGTCAATTTGGTATAGATATAGATATAGATATAGATATATATTCACTTCCCTGATAGTTCAGTTGGTAAAGAGTCTGCCTGCAATGCAGGACACCCTGGGTTGTTTCCTCGATTGGGAAGATCTGCTGGAGAAGGGAAAGGCTACCCATTCCACTATTCTTGGGTTTCTCTTGTGGCTCAGCTGGTGAACAATTCACCTACAATGTGAGAGACCTAAGATGGATACCTGGGTTGGGAATATCCCCTGGAGAAGGGAAAGGCTACCCACTCCAGTATCTGGCCTGGAAAATTACATTGGCTGTATAGTCCATGAGTTCACAAAGAATCAGGCATGATTGAGCAACTTTCACACTTCATATCTCATATAGCACTTCAACTGCTCAGTAGTGTCCAATTTTTTGCAATCCCTGGACTGCAGCACTCCAGGCTTCCTTGTCCATCACCAACTCCCAAAGCTTACTCAAACTCATATCCATCGAGTCAGTGATGCTATCCAACCATCTCATCCTCTGTCATCCCCTTCTCCTCCTGCCTTCAATCTTTATTGGCATCAAGGACTTTTCCAGAGAGTCAGTTATTTGCATCAGGTGGCCAAAGTATTGGAGTTCCAACTTCAGCATCAGTCCTTCCAATGAATATTCAGGGCTGATTTCCTGTAGGATGGACTGGTTTGATCCTCTTGCTGTCCAAGGGACTCTCAAGAGCCTTCTCCAACACCACAGTTCAAAAGCATCATTTCTTTGGTGTTCAGCTTTCTTTGTAGTCCAACTCTCACATCCATACATGACCACTGGAAAAACCATAGCCTTGACTAGATGGACCTTTGTCGGCAAAGTAATGTCTCTGTTTTTTAATATGCTGTCTACATTGGTCATAGCTTTTTTTCCAATGAGCTAGCATCTTTTAATTTCATGGCTGCAGTCACCATCTGCAGTGGTTTTGGAGCCACCCAAAATAGTCTTTCACTGTTTCCATTGTTTCCCCATCTATTACTCCAACACTTTGGCCACCTCAGGTGAAGAGTTGACTCATTGGAAAAGACCCTGATGCTGGGAGGGATTGGGGGCAGGAGGAAAAGGGGACGACAGAGGATAGATGGCTGGATGGTATCACCAACTCAATGGACATGAGTTTGAGTAAACTCCGGGAGTTGGTGATGGACAGGGAGGCCTGGTGCGCTGTGATTCATGGGGTCGCAAAGAGTCGGACACGACTGAGTGACTGAACTGAACTGAACTGAACTGAACTGAATGGGACCAGATGCTATGATATTAGTTTTCAGAATGCTGAATTTTAAGCCAAATTTTTCACTCTCCTCTTTCACTTTCATCAAGAGGCTCTTTAGTTATTCCTCGCTTTCTGCCATAAAGGTGGTGTCATCTGTATATTGGAGGTTATTGATATTTCTCTCTGCAATCTTGATTTCAGGTTATGCGTCACCCAGTCCTGCATTTTGCAAGATGTTTTCTGCATTTAAGTTAAATAATCAGGGTAACTTTGACGTACTCCTTTCCTGATTTGAAACCAGTCTGTTCTTCCATGTCAAGTTCTAACTGTTGCTTCTTGACCTGCATGCAGATTTCTCATATTTCACTTCATATATACATATATATGTATATTATATATATATAGATATATACCTCTCTCTCTTTATATATTTATATATATATATATATATATGTATGTATGTATATAATTTCAGATTATTTTCCATTAAACGATATTAGAGTTCCCTGTGTTACAGACTATATCCTTGTTCCTTATGTATTTAATGTATAGTGATGTCTATCTGTTATTTTCATACACCTAATTACCTTCCTCCCTTTCTTCTTTTCCCCTTTGGTAGCTTTAAGTTTGCTTTCTATGTTTGTGTCTATTTCTGTGTCATATATAGATTAATTTGTATTATTTCTTAGATTCCACATATATGTGATATCATATAACATTTGTATTTATCTGTCTGACTTAACTTAGTATAATATTCTCTAGATCTATCCATGTGGTGCAAATGGCAATATTTGATTCTTTTTATGGCCAAGTAATATTTCATTGTACAGATGCCACCTTCTCTTAAGCCAATTGTCTGTTGATGATCACTTGAGTTGCTTCTGTTACTTGGCTATTGTAAGCAGTGCTACTATAAACATTGCGGTTCATGTATCTTTTCAAATTATAATTTTCATCTTTTCCAGATATATGTCCAGAAGTGTGATTGCTGGATCATATAGGAGCTCTATTTTTAGTTATTTTTAAGGAATCTTCATGCTCTTTTTCAAAGTGGCTGCACCAATTACAGTCCAATTGCAACAGTGTAAGAGGATTCCCTTTTCTCCACACCATCTCCAGTATTTATTGTTTGTGGACTTTTTGTCAATGGCCATTCTGACTGGGGAGAAGGAAATGGCAACACACTTAGTCATATACATCATAGAGTTATGGGCTCACTGTACTTACCAACACATATGTCTCATTTGTTTTGTTCTGATCAATAAATACAGAATATTTAGTAAAGAAATACAATATAGTCAAGGAATGAGCTAAGTTTATGAGTATTGTTTTTAGAGGGTTGCAGTCAAATTTCTGATGAACATTTTAGTAGTTATGCTTCTTATAACTCAAGCTTCCAAACACTACCAATTGAGAGGCAAAAAATTTGAGTCATAAAAAAAAAAAAACATAATAAAACTGTATTTCACTGAATATGGTTCCACTTGCAGTTTCTAGAGTGAAAACTCAACTTTTAAGGTTGTTTCCCAGCTACTTATAGACAATATGAAGAGTGGCATGCAAGTGTCCATGAATTTAGCTCACTTGATTCTCATGTAGAATTCCAATTTTAAGGCACCAATGTCTCCATCCAGGTTATTAATTTCCCAGGTTTTATTAAGTATGCTGATAGCTGGAAGTCAAATATGCTGAATGTTGTTTTTAGGTTATGTTGCCAATGAAGCTTATAGTACCCCTACTACTGAATACACTGCCATTACCTTGCAGTTTCTAATGACTTTCAGGAATTTTTATGAAATGAGTTATTTAAATTTTACCTTCTATATGGTAAAATATTGGCCTATTTGTTAATTAAATGAATGTTGAGAAGTACCAGGTACTACATTAGACATGGGAGATACAATATTAAACCTAAATCTACATAGTTTCTGCCCCCATGGAGCAACAACCTAGCAGGGGAAATAGATATTAATAAAAGAAATACACAGATAAATTCCAAATTACAACTAAAATAAAGACTGTAGAGAAGACTGGTGCTATGAGACTGATACTAGGGGCAAGGAGACCAGAAAGTTCTTCCTTGGAGAAGCCATATTGAAGTCAAAAGAAGTGGAGGTGGTTGGTGAGGAAGAACACTTTCAAGATACTCTTCATCCTAGGATGGAGACCAACTAGGAAAAAAATCTGAACTAATCACCCCGTTGCATATAAAACAATCTCTTTCATCTTATGCTGGCCTATTATCCTTGGTGAAAGTTTTATGTCTTCTCTTTTTCCATGAGATGTTTTTTCCCCATAGAAGCTTCAATACCTTGTGAAAGTAGACATAGTATCAGTCTGCAGCATACGCCAACCATAGATGTATATCTGAATCCCAAATTGAACACAATGAGTTTCTTGAGGTGAAAACCATTACCATATACTAAGAAGAAATGAAAGACATCTATATTTTTTGTTTATTTTCATATAAAATATTTCACTCCACTTTATAATAATGCTGTGGGATTTTCAAAGGACACTATGTGCTTTGAATTCAAAGCATAAGTACAAATTATAATAAAAACCATTTTTTATTATCTGTCTTTTTTCAAGGACTGCATATGAGTCTCTAGAATCACAGGTTTGCAGTTGATAGTTACTGAGTTGAATTCTCCCTATTGAGCCTTGAAAGACATAATTGTTCATTCAATTATGGAAGAAAGCTCATCCTCATTTTCTCCCTATTTTTTTTAATTACACCTTCCTCATATTGATACCTGATAGTTGAAAGAATTTACTTTTCCTAGCAGTTTTTGAAAGGAAAATTTTCCACCAAGTGAAAACTGAAATTAGATGCTTTTTGAATGGTTGGTGATTTCTCTGTGACTTACTTCTTCCAGAATATCCATTAACTCAATTCACCTTTTGCCACTCCAGAATTGATACTTCTTTTTCTGTGAGAACTGAATTTCGTATTTAAATTTACATCATAAAACATACATTGCCATATATAAAATAGGCAGCCAATGGGAATTTGCTGTATGGTTCAGGGAACTCAAAGGAGGGCTCAGTAGCAACCTAGATGGGTGAAATGGGGATGGAGGTGGGAGGGATGTTCAAGTGGGAGGGAACATGGGTAAATCTATGGCTGATTCATGTTGATGCTTGGTAGAAACCTACACAATACTGTAAAACAGTTATCCTTAAATTAAAAATAAATACATTTTTAAAAAGAAAAAAAAAATGCAAATTTGAAAGATATAATGACTCCTTTTCCATGTACCCATGGCATGCTTGAAAAATTAACAACATTCTGAGGTTTTATTTAATTTATGGTTGGACCTTAGAAAAATAAATACTTAGATTCTTTTATTTTAAATAATACTCTTCAATAGAAATGAATGTTCAAGTTTTATTATTCTTATTTCATAGTGGGGAAGCAGAGCTCAAGCGACTTGCAAAAAGTCATCAGTTCAGTTCTATTCAGTGATTCAGTTGGGTCCAACTCTTTGTGACCCCATGGACTGCAGCACACCAGGCCTCCCTGTCCATCCCCAGAGCTTGCTCAAACTCATGTCCATCGAGTCAGTGATGCCATCCAACCATCTCATCCTCTATCATACCCTTCTCCTTCTGCCTTCAACCTTTGCCAGCACCAAGGTCTTTTCCAATGAGCCAGTTCTTCACATCAAGTGGCCAAATTATTGGAGCTTCAGCTTCAGCATCAGTCCTTCCAATGAATAGTCACGGCTGCTTTCCTTTAGGACTGACTGGTTTGTTCTCCTTGCAGTCCAAGGGATTCTTAAGAGTCTTCTTCAACACCAGAGTTCAAAAGTATCAATTATTCAGCACTCAGCTTCCTTTATAATCCAACTCTCACATCCATATGTGACTACTGGAAAAACCATAGCTTTGACTAGATGGACCTATGTTGGCAAAGTAATGTCTCTGCTATGCACAAAGTCATAGCATTATAGCAAAAATTAGAATTACAGACTCTTAAAAAAAAAAAAGAATTACAGACTCTTGATTCCATTTCTCTTTATATTAATTTTTAAAAATATAAAATAGCTTCCATCCTCAATGAAAAGAAGGCTGATTATGTCTTTGTACATTTATTAAAATTTTAATTGATCTTTGGAAAAAAATCATTCAATCTCTCAAATACAAGATTTTTATTTTTATGATAGCATTTTCTATATTCAGCACTCCAAGGGGTAAATTTGACTTTTTGAATTCTGTTTGTGTTTGATCAATAAAAGTTATTGCCAGTCTGCAATTGCATTTTCTGCTTGCTTGGTTAATGTGAGCTCCATTTGATGACATCTGACTTTAGCAATCCCATGCCCATACGATTACCTTCAGGTATGGTTCCAGACATTCCAGTGTCTGTTTGAACTGGTTTTCCAAGACTCTCCAAACTTATTTTACAAATGTGTAGTAGAGAGGCCAGTGGTTCTGATTCTTCACA
The DNA here is from genome assembly GCF_029378745.1 of Bos indicus. Taxonomy (NCBI): domain Eukaryota; kingdom Metazoa; phylum Chordata; class Mammalia; order Artiodactyla; family Bovidae; genus Bos; species Bos indicus. Next base: position 75,463,991 of record NC_091789.1, read on the forward strand.
TACTGAGGATGCCATGTTGAGTTAACTATTATACATTTATTCCATTCAGAAAATTCCAGATTTTAGACAGCCAAACAATGGTCCACTTGGAACTATTAACACATATTTATTCACAGAAGGGGAATTCCCAGACCATGACAGTAAATGCCACCTTGAAATATAGACTGGGAAACTGAATGCTTAGAAAGTTGGTGCCAATTTCTTTTTATTCTTTTCACAATCCTCAATAAAGAGGTCACTTTTCCTTTGAATGTTCAGTCATTTTTTTCTTCAGTAGGTAATTAGAGATAACTTGGATAATTTAGATCAAAACCATTTGTCAAGAGAAAGAGATTACTCCAGACTTGGACTTCGTCAAAAATGTAAAAGAAGAACAATGAAGCAAGGGAACTGAACTGAGTATGTTGCCAAGAATGGATTCAACCTCCAAATATGTAAGTAAAGTGGAGGCAAATTGGGAAAGGTAAAGGGTGGATAAAAACAGAGTGGATAAAAGAATCAGTGAGTTAAAAGTAACTCAGTGAAAGAATAAGAAAGAACCATGTGTAGTTATTGTCCAAGAGTGAAGCATTTGCAATAACTATAAATGGAAAGTAATCTTTAAAATTATATAAAAATTAATTTTAAAACATTTCAATAGTAGAACAGTTTCAAGTGATGATAATATTCAGAGCATGGCCATGGGAATAAGTAACTAAAGCAGAACTGAGAGTAAAGCTCACTAACTCCAATTTGAGATACTCAAGGAAGTGAGTGGGTGTTAAATAGATCATTCAGGTGAGTGCTAACATTGCCAGGAGAAGGAAATGGAAAACTACTCCAGTATTCTTGCCTGGAGAATCCCAAGGACAGAGAAGCCTGGTGGACTACAGTCCATGGGGTTGAGAAGTGTTGGACATGACTGAGTGCAAACACACACAACATCATTCAGGTACATGGCAGGAATTATGATAAACAGGAAGACTAAAGCCACATGCTTAAATCTTCAGTAAATAAAATAGTATAATCAAGAAGTCAACAGATGATATCAACACGCAAGGGAAATGCATGGCTGTGTTCAGCTGCAATATGTACAAAGGTACAGGGGTTAAACAAGATGCATTAAACATTATGGTAATAAATAAAGGAGAAGGGATAGCTGACTAGATGAGTTTTTGTATCTTCAATAATCCCCAGAATCTCATAGTGGACTAAAGTGGGAATCAGAAGAACTAAGTAACTCAGAAAGTTAGCAGAGAGAAATCAATGATCAAAGTCACTTAAAAAAAAAAAAATGAAGGAAATGTTAAGCTGAAAATTCACTACAGTATTTACTATTTCTGTGGAATACAATAGGAATGCAATAGGCAAGAAGCCTAGAGGTAGATGAAGGAATGTTAACTATATATTCTGGTTCTTGGTATGGGTAGTAGATTCCTAAATGTTAATTTTACTACTATGCTTTGAAACACGCAGACATGCTTTTGTATGAATCAAGCTAATAATAATAAAAGATAATATTATTAAAAGCAACTAAAGAACTGCATTCTTACAATGTCTATCCAATTTTTCCAGAGTAAGTATACACTAGACTCACAAATTTGAATCACTTAAGTGAAAACAAATCTTAGAGTAAGTTATTTGATAATTTGTTTTCTAAAACTGATTTTCCTGTGTTTTCCTTTAATATAAACATCAGTGATACTGTGTGCCCTGACCACAAACTAAATTATGGTACAAAAGACAATTCAGAAATCTATCTTTCAAAATAGCCCAGCTAGGCTGAGGTTGAGAAACTGAGTAAGAATATGAAATTGATAATCAGCCTAGAGCTGTTCAAGGACTGGCTCTATCTATGTTGGTTCACTGAAAGAATAAATAATATGAAGCAAACTACTTATTGATAACTAAGGAAAACATAGGGCATTAAAAAACTAATGTGATGCGTGATTTTAATTTATGTTTAAGTGGAAAGATACTGGCATAAGAATTCTATAGTCAATAATATCTCATTCATGCCATCCACCTTAAAAAAGGTCTTACCCAATTATAAGGATAGGTATATAACTATTTTTCACATTTTTGTAAGATAAATGTATAATCATTGCAACCAAAAAAGAGTGTGAAAGTAATATACAGCAATAAGAAAGATGACAAACACTAACAATAAAAAAAAACAAAAGTTATTTAGTATTGAAGCAAAATAATAGAAAAAGAGACTATAAAATACAAAATAATAGAAAAATAGACTGTAAAAGAAAATAAAACATAGCAATAACCACTGCCGTATAGTAAACTGAAGGCACTAAATTTCAGATACATGTACAGAAAGACATCACAAAACTTGAGTTATTAGGAATTTACTGTTGATACTATCTCTTATGTTTCCTTCCATATTTGTCTAAATGAATTCAATCTTAGGTATTTACCCACTAGTTTCAATTATTTTTTCTAAGCTCTTTCATTATCAACTCTCAATTAACTAAACTAATAGGATAAAAGTGGCCACAAAGAACCAAATCACTCTGAAACTATAGTGAGAGTGAGCACAGCACATTAATTCCCTATCTGTATAGCTGAAAAAAAGGAAGAAATTCCTCTACTTGTAATCCTACTTACCATATGGCCTTGCTTCATTCATTTTTGTCTCATGCCTTCCCTTCCACAATCACATTTAATTCTCAAAATAAACTTCAATAACTTTGCCTTCCTCTCTCTGTCTTTTTTCATTATAAAAAGTCTTTTAGATGTATCTACAATTCTTCCTATCACTTTCTCACTTTTCAGTCATGCTTGAAATTTACTGTAATTTGACTCCTGCCTCTACTATTCTCTTCAAGGTATTCTGTGAGTTTTATCTGTGAAATTCTAAAAAATCCTTTAATTTCTTCTTCATCTTCATTATGCTCCATTTATCTATGGCTTTAGACACTGATTTTCAACCTCTATTTCTTGACACTCTCTTGGTTTTTGAAACATTGTTCTCTCAGGCTATTACAAATTTGTGTGTGAGCTCAGTCCTGTCTGACTCTTTGCTACCCTATGGACTATAGCCCGCCAGGCTGCTCTGTCCATGGAAATTTCCAGGCAAGAATACTGGAGTGGGTTGCATTTCCTCTTCCAGGGGATCTTCCCAACCCAGGGATTGAACCCTTGTCTCTTGAGTCTCTTCCATTGGCAGGCGGATTCTTTAATAGTGTCTATTAACACTTAACTATGTGCCACATACTCCATTAAAGCTTTGTCTATGTCTCATTACTCGTAACAAACCTTTGAGATAGGGTCTAGTATTCCCACAGTCAGAGAAAACTGGTTGTGAGTGCTTGTGCACAGCTGTAAAGTAAGGAGCACAACTGGCTTTTAAACTCAGGGCTTCCTTTAGCCAAAACACAGGCTCTTAACATGTACACATTGGCCTGGTCTCCTGCCTACTAACTGTTTCCTTATCCATTTCACTTATTGATTCCCTTTCTTTTATTCCTCAGAGGCAGTGGTTTCCCAAGATTTTTCCTTGACTTTCTTCATACTCAAACACATTCTTTCTGGATAATACTATTTGTTTTTATAGTGTAAATGCTCACTTTGGTTTAACCTTGATTTCTCTTTGGGTTTCACATTTCTAGCAGCTTCCTGAGATCTCCATATGGCTGCTTGAGTGTCATGTAAGCATTTCAGAAAAACACATGCTAATTGTGAGATGTGTAAGACATTGGCCAATTTGAACATCTGGGGCTGCAACTGTAAGTAAGACAGCTGGAGAAGTAGCTTTCCAACGTTCGTTTTAAGCAGAAGAACATTTGTTTTTTTCATACAAAATTCATGTCAAACCAATATTTAGGAATCCAATAAAATCAGAATGGCACTATCTACAGAGGGAGGAAGAAGCCTAGATCCTGCCCATTTGGCTTCATCCTTATCTACAAGAGCAGTCCTTCACATATCTTTAGAATCTAGAACCCTATCATTTTAAAGAGCCTCCTAGTAGTTAACTATAATTCTTTAATCCTCTTTGGAATTTAATATAACACTTTAGCTATTCGTTTTCTTGTAATCTCAGTTGAAACTGAGAATTTAAATATTTAATAAACCAAGCTATAAAGTCTCAAAATTTAACTTATCCATTTTCCCTATTTTCTACATTCAACTGATTTATAACCATTGCTCATTCTAATGCCTAAATAACTCAGGTTCATCCCTTGTTTTCCTTTTTTACTGCCACTATCAGTTCAGTTCAGTCATTCAGTCGTGTCCGACTCTTTGCGACCCCATGAATCGCAGCATGCCAGGCCTCCCTGTCCATCACCAACTCCCGGAGTTCACTCAGACTCACATCTATCGAGTCAGTGATGCCATCCAGCCATCTCATCCTCTGTCGTCCCCTTCTCCTCCTGCCCCCAATCCCTCCCAGCATCAGAGTCTTTTCCAATGAGTCAACTCTTCGCATGAGGTGGCCAAAGTACTGGAGTTTCAGCTTCAGCATAATTCCTTCCAAAGAAATCCCAGGGCTGATCTCCTTCAGAATGCACTGGTTGGATCTCCTTGCAGTCCAAGGAACTCTCAGGAGTCTTCTCCAACACCACAGTTCAAAAGCATCAGTTCTTCGGCGCTCAGCCTTCTTCACTGTCCAACTCTCACATCCATACATGACCACAGGAAAAACCATAGCCTTGACTAGATGAACCTTTGTTGGCAAAGTAATGTCTCTGCTTTTGAATATGCTATCTAGGTTGGTCATAACTTTTCTTCTAAGCAGTAAGTGTCTTTTAATTTCATGTGTGCAGTCACCATCTGCAGTGATTTTGGAGCCCAAAAAGATCAAGTCTGACACCATTTCCACTGTTTCCCCATCTATTTCCCATGAAGTGATGGGACCAGATGCCATGATCTTAGTTTTCTGAATGTTGAGCTTTAAGCCAACTGTTTTACTCTCCACTTTCACTTTCATCATTTCTAAGCTACATTCAATCTTCATCTCCTATTACGTCTCTTTTCCCATACCATGACTTTTTATCTAGGTTCAGCAGACTAAGATTGTCTAAATATATTCCATACTTTCCTGACTTTCAGACTAAGTTAATGTTCAACACTCATGCTCCACACTCTGCCAAGAATGTCCTGTCCATCATTCCCTCTCTGTCTCCACTTCATTGCCTTTCAAAATTCTAATTTTTAAAGTCCAACTTCTCTGAGAAGCACTTTCCAATAGATTCAAGCAAGTCATTTCCTCTCCAATCTGTTCTAATACTATTATGCTTAGGCCTCATGGTCTTTTACGTTTTATAACTAGTTACTATATTGTGTAATTACTTGGTATAATCAATTGGATCACGTGCTTATCTAGACCAGGATAATGCCTACTCTAAATCTTTGTGCAGAACGCGTAACCCACTCAATAAATATACTTTGAGTTGAACTCAAAAGTAAAGCAGAATTATGATCTTTTCATGTGGAACCTACTGTTTAAAGACAGCAGTCATTCATATAATCCCAGAAACACTCTAGAACTGTAAACAAAAGATTAAAAACCTATGCAGTATAAGAAATAAGGAAAACAGTATCAAAAAGATTTTTTCTGGCTTTACACAGAGTATAAAGAATACCCAACAGTAGTGATGTTGGGATTTACTGCATTAAAAAGGAATAGACTGTCTCTGAAAATTACTTAAGGGTAACAAAAATGTGTGAAATTCAAAGCTGTTAAAATTTTCATATTCATATATATATATATATATATATATATATATATATATATAAAATCACCCATCTTTTAATATTTTCCTTGAGAAGCTTATAATTAATTTCATCTCTGTAAAGCCAAAGAAAACACTATACAGGAATCATCATCATCATGCAACAGTTTTATTTCCCTTTTTGTGATTGTCAATTTTATGTATCAACTTAACTGGCCAAGGGGTGCTCACCTTAAACATTATTTCTGGGAATGTATGTAAAGGTGTCTCAGGATGAGATTCTCATTTGATTCAGTGTAATCAGTACACTGCCCACCCCAGTGTGGGTGGACATCAGGCATGAGCTTGACATCTCATAGCCCTCTGGCCCTCTGACTGAGATTGATTAATGCACCACTGGCTCACCTGGTTCTCAGGCCTTGTACTCTGACTGAATTATACCACCATTTCACAAGTCTCCAGCATGCAGACAGCAGACGGTAGACCTTTTCAGCTTGTATAATCATGTGAGCCAATTCCTCATAATAAATCTATCACCTATCTATATATTTATCTATCTATCTATTATCAATCTCTCTCTATCCAGCCTAACAATTCTGTTTCTCTGGAGAACAGTGACTATATGCTTTTCCATAGACATGTTATACCTCTTAACATAATCTGGTCATGACTCCCCTTGGAGTAATAGTATAAAAATGCATCTGTGAATATTACAGAAATTAACCATACTATTTTAGTAAGTCCCCTAAAATTCACCTAAGATACAGAATCATTTGCTGCATCCACTTAGAGAAATTTAAAAACATTTTATTTATACTTATCCATTAAAGTATGCTTACTTTTCTGCCCAAATTAATGGACAGTATAAAATCTATGCAATAAATATGTCCTAAATGTAAATAAGGAGTTAAAGTAAGTTATTTTAAATGTTGCATTTAATCCAATTTATTTGAAATTTTAAAATAATTGAGCAGAACTTTAACTCATTGCAAAAGAATAAAACAGGAAACCAAAACATGACTCAATTTTTTTTTTTTTTGGTCTAACCCCCCTTTACTTCTTTAAAAAAATTACATTTATTTATTTTTAATTGAAGGATAATTGCTCTACAATATTGTGTTAGTTTTTGCCAAACATCAATATGAATCAACCATAGGTATACCTATGTTCCCTCCCTTTTGAAACTCCCTTCTACCCCTCTAGGTTGTTACAGAACCCCAGTTTGAGTTACCTGAGTCACACAGCAAATTTCCATTGGCTATAAATTTTACATATGGTAATGTACATATTTCCATGTTATGCTCTTCATACATTCCACCCTCTCCTTCCTCCCACCACACCCGTGTCCATAAGTCTGTTCTCTATGTCTGTGTCTCCATTGCTGCTCTGCAAATAGGTTAAACAGTACTGTCTTTCTAGATTCAATATATATGCATTGATATACAATATTTGTTTTTATCTTTCTGACTTACTTCACTCTGTATAATAGGCTTAGAACTAACTGAACTGTGTTCCTTTTTATGGCTGAGTAATATACCACTGTATACATGTACCACTGCTTCTTTATCCATTCATCTGTCTATGGACATCTAGGTTGCTTCCATGTTCTAGCTACTATAAACAGTGCTGCAATGAATATTGGGGTACATGTGTCTTTTTCAATTTTGGTTTCCTCAGGGTGTATGCCTAGGAGGCGGATTAGTGGGTCAATGCACCAGTTACATTGGTTTTATTCGTAGTTTTTTAAGGAATCTCCATACTGTTTTCCATAGTGGCTGCATCAGTTTACATTAACCCCCAACAGTGCAAGAAGGTTCCCTTTTCTCCACACCCTCTCCAGCATTTATTGTTTGTAGATTTTCTTGATGACGGCCATTCTGACTGGTGTGAGGTGATATCTCATTGTAGTTTTGATTTGCATTTCTCTAGTCTGAGCCATGTTGAGCATCTTTTCATGTGTTTACCAGCCATCTGTCTGTCATCTTTGGAGAAATGTCTGTTTAGGTTTTTGCGCACTTTTTGATTGGGTTGTTTGTTTTTCTGGTATTAAGTTGTATGAGCTGCTTGTATATTTTGGAAATTAATCCATTGCCACAAAATGTGACTAAATTAAAAAAAAAGATTAATAAAGGAACTTATAGATTCTCAAATCCTGATAAAAAATTTGACTATCCAAAGAACTAAAAAAGATTATTGATCTAATTTCCTTATACACTTTGATTCTTACTAAGAAATTTAATTTTTGAAGATAAAACAAAACTATATTTATAATGAATTATCCTTCCATTGTATTTCATTAGCCTGAATATTCCCTTTTCAGTTCAGTTCAGTTCAGTTCAGTCACTCAGCCATGTCCGATGCTTTGCGACCCCATGTTCCCTTTTAGGAACTACCAGATACACAAAAAGAACTGTAAAAAAGAGGAGATAAAAATCTCACTCTTAAGTAATCTGTGGATTTTGAAAGCTAAATTTCCAACAATCTCAATTTAATACCAAACTGTTTTTAACATTTCACTATTTTGATACTTTATAGTTCCTAAAATATACTATGATTTAAAAAGTAAAACTTTAATCCTGAAATACAATAAATAAAAAGTTGCATTAATTTGTACGATTTTTCTTTTTCATTTACTTTCTCTATGTTTTCAAACTTTCAGAGATGTATTTCTCTCATAGCTGATAACTGAAATGGTTTGGTAATTTCTGGTAGCTGACAGCCTGTTAAAGAATAGTAAAACTGCATGTGTTTGAAGTATTTCAGAAATTCATATAATAGGGCAAATATGCCCTATTCTATAAAATATTATAGAATATAAATGCATTAATTGAAATGAACAGAAGAAAAAAGTTTAAGAAGTAATATATCTTCTGCCAGTATTATTTTTCTTCCTTATTAGGCTGAAAGTATACTCTATGGAATTAAATGCAACCAATATATTTCTGTCTCTATGACAGACATAAAAAATGTGTACTGTAAGATATCTATGATATATTATAGAAATAGCATCTAGTACTCTATACTTATTCTAGTAGTAAATTAACTTCTATAATAAATAAGCTCTTGAAATGATTTCTAACACTAAAGTCACATAGTTTGTTCCAGAAAACGATGTTCTTGTTTTAGTAGTTATCAGGGTTTACCAGAGAAATAATGATACAAAAAAGTAGGAGGAATGAAGAGGAAGACGACTATTACATTAATCATTTTTATTTAATATTGCTGTATGGAAGTTTCTGAATTACTTGTAATAAACCTTCTTTCTTTTCAAAAAAGAAAAGGAATTTGACTAGTACTAATAAAATGAGATGTGTAGAGAAATAAAGATCCAATCAAAATCCTATGTATAATTCTTCTTATATAATCTATAATAAAAGGATATCTCTTTCTTACACCATGTAAGTTTAAACAAGTGTGTGTGTGCATGTTTAAATCACTTCAGTCATGTCTGACTCTTTGTGATGCTAGAGACTGTAGTCCAACAGGCTCCTTTGTCCATGGGGTTCTCCAGGCAAGAATACAGGAGTGGGTTGCCATATCCTCCTTCAGGGGATCTTCCTAATGCAGGGATCAAACATGTCTCTTATGTCTCCTGTGTTGGAAGATGGGTTTTCTACTACTAGCACCACCTGGGAAGCCCAACCAGGTGCTATAAATTAATATCATATAGTATCATTTATTGGGCCTTCCCTGGTGGCTCAGACAATAAAGAATCTGCCCACAATGTGGGAGACTGGGGTTCCATCCTTGGGTCAGGAATATCCCATGGAGAAAGGAATGGCTACCCATACCATATTCTAGCCTGGAGAATTTCATGGACAGAGGAGCCTGGCAAGCCACAGTCCATGGGGTTGCATCATTTATCACCCAACATGGCCGATGTAAAAGCCATTATCTTTTTTTTTTTTTTTTAAGCTATTATCTTTATTCATAATTTTCAGGTATGTCCCCTAGTCTTTCATCCTTCTTACTGGATCTTTATGATAGTATATGTATATTCTGCCTCTGTATCTTTTGTTGTTGCCTAAATAAACATGCTCATTTTTCAAGGTCCAACATATATCCTACATCCTCTACAAGCCACTTTTAAAAAAAACAACTGAATTGACTGACTTGCCTTTTCTCTGCTATTAATTGATGAGCACATTAAAATGTAAATTATTTTTTTTCTTTTTTTTTCTAATTTTATTTTATTTTTAAACTTTACATAATTGTATTAGTTTTGCCAAATATCAAAATGAATCCACCACAGGTATACAGCTTGAATTTAGAGTTTTTTACCACTTGATCCCTGTGTATCTTTGATTTGCAGGGATCAAGTGGTAAAAAACTCTAAATTCAAGCCCAATGCCATTTCATTCCAAATCCCATGAAAAAGAATACATTTCATGAAATATTCTAGTCCAGTGTGTCAATTCTTACTGACAAGCAAGATTAACACACTACTCAAAATAACTAAATTTTACTTATCATCTCAAAGGAAATTATTTTTTAGGCTTTTAAATCAACAGTATTATTTATCAACTCTATAAAATGCAGTTCATGAAAATTCACTGTAGGAGGATTAGAGTATTCTTACCATCTATTATAAGTAGTACATAAAAATAACAATACCTTCATATGCATTCTATTATGTAAAATCTTTTAGAATATTAGGATGAAACAGAAATTAAGAACCCATTGTTTAATAATGTGATAGACTATTTTCATGGATCATACTGTGCTTTTCATTTTTGATTCTTCATATTAATGAATAATGATTGCAAAAATACTCAAAATTAATATAGAAATGGTTTTATAGGCCTATTTAAATGAAATTCCATTTTATTTATCTCTAAAAGGATTTAAAACAGCTCACAATGAAGAGTAATTATGATCTGGTAATGTACAAGACTCTAAAACAGTAATGAAATCACATGGATCAATGTCCCCACAAAATCTCTGAATTACTTGAAAGTTTTTGCCAAATTAAAAGATTCATAATGTTATAAAGTAAACAATAAAATATGACATTTCAATCATGACTAATTCAAATATTAATTAATACTAAGGATTGAATAGCATTTTTCAGGTCATTAATCTTAGGGCTCTTTGTCTCAAAATATCAATAAAATATTATGTGCTTGTCATGACAGTGACTATTTGTGTTTATAATTCTGGAGGTCAATTTTATTCTGTTCTTCCCTGCAAGATTTAGCCCAGACCATATTGCCTTCAGAGAACATATCTAGTTCATATTACATAAACTTGGAGGGTTTAAAGTCATTTCAGACTTTCCTCCCTCATCATCTGCTTAACACGCCTTCAATGTGAACAAGGAGTTTATGAGTCACTACATGAAAAATTTCAAGATATTATCAATTTTTAAAAATTCTACTAGGTAATGGAAAACTCATTCATCCATCCTAATATGATGCGTTCCTAATCATTCTAATATAGTTAGCTTTTTCACTATTATTGTACTTGATAAGTATCCATTTCTGTAGGTAACATGCCTATAATTACTTAAAGACACAAACCCCTATGAAAAAGCCAAATAAATTAAAAATAAATAAAACACTACACTAACTTTCATTTGACACTAAGATATTAATTTATTCACTTCCTATTTCTTCTTAGATCTCAGACACAAAAGCCAATAGCTGATTGACACTATTGAAGACTAAGATATTCCCTATATTTCTTTTGGAAAAGTGTACTCCAACACAATGTTATAAGTATGAACTGAGTTAGATTTAGACTAGATTTGGACAAAACAGTTAAATTTATAAGTATTGACAAAAAATTTCATATCAATTGATTGAATCTCCAGCCTTCCCCCCAGTGTTTTTACTAAAATTAGTTTAGGATGCATATAAAGAGACTTCTGAGTTCCCTTGTTATTTCATCATAATATTCTCTGAACAGCAAATTAAGCTTTCTATTCTAATCCTTATCTTAAACCCACTTGGTAGTTTTGAGGAAATACCATAGCATTTTTCATTTCATATGTAATCAAATAATGTACTAGAGGATTAATCAATTAGCTGGTTAAAAAAATTATTAGTAATTAACATATGTACTGAAACATGCCTAAGTATATCACATTTAATAGAGAAAATTCAGAGAAGTCTTCCAAGCACAGCAGTCAACAAGTATAATTCTTTAAGCTGTTTTGGTTTACTGAAAGCCATGAGGAAAAACCTCTTCATGAATCAGTTTTTCTGTCTGTTTAAACAAACCAGACTTGTCTCAACATGACTATATATAAAAAGTCACACTGATTTACCAGATGAATGTAAAAGACTTTAAATCTACAGTCTCATGAAAGTATTTTTCAATATAATATTTGGTAATGATAAAGTAAAAATAACAAAACATCCTGTTTTCCTTATGATTGTCATTATAATTTCATGTGCAAGTTCACTAACTTAACTGGCTTGATTTAGCAAAGTACCAAAACTGCAAGAGCAAAATTAATTTTTTTTCTTAGCAAACAAAAGGTTGTTTTTTGTTTCTTTAATTTTTTAAAATGATGTGATAGTCATAAGAATTAATGTAGAGGTTGTAAACGAAGCACATGGTTTCAAAAACTAAGAAATACCCAAGTTCAGGATGAAAACATTTTATGGTAATCTTTCTTCCTGTAGGCAGCAATTATAATATGGTCTCACAGTATTTGATTAAATTTACCTGTCTCTGTCTGGAGAATAATGGTCATCCATGACACGGTGTCTATCCATTCGGTTAATTGTATTATAATGTCCTATAGCAGAGCGTGTCCCTCGAAGTCCCTGCTCCACATTTCGACTGAAATAGTAAGATCCATTAAATATCTTAATAAACCATAAATTATACTAAAAAATAAAGTTTTTTAATAAAGACAGTAGAAAAAGACAAAAGATCACTGTAATGTCAGCCTCAAGATTTTTGCTTTGTTTTAACTAATTGCACTTCTGGCTAAATCTATAAATTTCACCTGGAGATTGACAATAAAATTAGGAGATTGCTGCTGTAACAGGTGTGTGCCTGCTAAATTGCTTCAGTCCTGTACAACTCTTTGTGACTTGCATGGACTGTAGCCCTCCAGGCTCTTCTGTCCATGGGATTTTCCAAGCAAAAATACTGGAGTGGGTTGCCATTTCTTCCTCCAGGGGATCTTCCCAAGCCAGAGATGGAAGCCAGATCTCTTACCTTTCCTACGTCTCCTACACTGGTAAGTACCCACTAGTGCCGCACAGGAAGCCATAAGAGGTCCGGCATAAATTTAAGGCAATATCAATGGGAATGAAGATAGGGATTATGAAAATTATTAATGGATGACTCCCAGGTGTATGGGAGAAGGCAATGGCAACCCACTCCAGTACTCTTGCCTAGAAAATGCCATGGACAGAGGAGCCTGGTAGGCTGCCGTCTATGGGGTCGCACAGAGTTGGACACGACTGAAGTGACTTAGCAGCAGCAGCAGCAGCCCAGGTGTATAGCAGTGATAATAAAATATGAAATATAGGAGGAAGTATAGATTTGTGTGGAGAAAATGAGTTCAGCATGTTGCTTATAGACAATATATTTGCCATCTTATTTTAGGGATAATAATTGTTTATTTTTTAAATCTAAACTGATATTTTTATAACGGATCAATGACTATTTTTTTAAGCTACCATTCTTGGCCTGGGTTGTTTACTAATCTTACAGGCTTCCCTTGTAGCTCAGTCGGTAAAGAGTCTGCCTGCAATGAAGGAGACCTGGGTTCAGTTCCTGGGTTGGGAAGATCCCCTGGAGGAGAGAATGGCAACCCATTCCAGTATTCTTGCTTGGAGTATCCCATGGACAGAGGAGCCTGGCAGACTACAGTCTATGGGGTCCCAAGAGTTGGACATGACTGAGTGACTAAGCACATTCTTTTCCATACAGGCTTTCTGTTAAGTGCAGGTGAATCTAATCTAAAATCCATGCCTATTTTCTACTGGTGTGTTCAAATAGTCATTCTTTGATAAGTCAAGAATTCTTTTTTTTTTTTTTAATGAGAAATGACTTAATTTACTAAAACTACAAATTTAAAATCTTATTCTCTCTTACACTTTAAATGTCAAATTACAAATCTTATTATTCTACTGATAAGTCTACCACATTTAAACAGTTACTTTTCAGAAGACTTTTAATAATTTTAGTCCCATTTACAATCTTACCTAAATCTTCAAATGTTCTTTTTCAAATATTTTAAACTATGTTTATAAATTTAATGTTAAATTTTCTCTTTAATTGTCTAAATAAACATTTAAGTACTTAATATCCTTCTAATTAAATAAGTTAAATTTATAAATATAATAAATCTTGTTCTCTTAGACAGTCTAATGCCATGTATAAAATTAAGATGACAACCTAAAATTCTAAGTTTAAATATCTAAAAATAACTCCATTACTCATTTAAAATAAGTGTTCTAAGATTGTAATTCTAAGGGTTCAAATTGCCTTAAACATTGAAGTATATAAAATGTGAAATTATGCACATATTTCCTGTTCAGAAACATTATTTCCTTGGTTCTTACTCTAATAAGCCTTTCAATAACTTAATTGGATTGATTCGGAAACATTTCCATGGTTCTTACTCCAATAAGCATTTCTATAACTTAACTGGATTGATTAGAATTTTCCTCTAAATATAAGTCCTGGAATTGTAGATTTCCAAACAATTCTTCCCACTGCTCATGCATTTCCTTTTAGTCTTCTCATGATTGTTCTTAATTGTATTGCTCCAACAAATGTTTATTCTTTCCTATTTCTTAAAATGTCAATATCATTCATGAGTACAATTACTTGGGTCTAACTAGATCTGCTCAATATATATATGAGACTGGAATTTGTATCTTCTTTATGACTATGAACTTATAATAAAATCATATTTAGGTCATCCAAAGTTACAAAGTAGCCCATATTTTGTATTACTCTCATTATATAGGCTATTGACTAGCATATATGCTTTTCCCTAAATAAATTTTTTCTGTAAGAACCTATCTTTATAATTTTCTAATAATATTTTAAGATAAATAGGCTTATAATATCATCCTATAAAATGTTATGCTGTCTTACCTCTGTGGAGGAGGGACACTGGGTGACCAAGATCTAGTCCTTCCTATAACATCTACTCGGTGTGGAGACCCTGATGGTGAACAGTGGTATGATGACATTACTTGTTCTGGCACTGCCAATGTTGAGCTTTGAAGATCTCGACCATTGTGTCGATAATCTAAAGGTGGAAATATTAAGATTACAGTTATCCACACACTAAGATTTTTAGTATTTTGTAATTTACTGAAAAACATAAAATGTTAGTGAAAGGCTTTAAATATAGTAAATGTAAAGCACAATGAATAAAGCACAATGCTAACATAAAATAATATTTTATAAACACAAATTGAGAAGGAATGACAAATATTCAAATATTTAGACAGCTATTATGCTCACTTTTTTACACAGTTAGTAATCTTCAAAAAGAATTAAGCTTATTCTAAAAACATTTTCATCTCTTCATTGACCAGAAGAGCTTCAAATAGTTCTCAACAACTATAAATATTTAGAATAATTAACCTAACAAAAAGTTCCTACTTTGTATAGTACATGCATGTTCAGTTGCTTAACTCATGTCCAACTCTTTGCAACCCCATGTACTGTAGCCCACCAGGCTCCTCTATCTATGGGATTTTCCAGGCAAGAATGGTAAAGTTGACTCAGTTGGTAAAGAATCTGTAATGCAGGAGACCCAGGTTCAATCCCTGGTTCGGGAAGATACCCAGGAGAAGGAAATGGCAATCCACTCCAGTATTTTTGCCTGGAGAATTCCATGGACAGAGGAGCCGGGCAGGCTACAGTCCATGGGACTGCAAAGAGTCGGACATGACTGTGTGACTAACTTTTACTTTCAGGCAAGAATACTGGAGTGGGTGGCCATGCCTTCCTTCAGGTGATCTTCCCAAACCAGGGATCAAACCTGAGTCTCCTGTGCCTTCTACATGGGCAAGTTGGTTCTTTACCCACTGAGCAAACTGGGAAGCCCAATTTCTATAGTCTATATAGATATTTCTTTAAGAAATAAACAATATTAGAACACATTCTGAATATCACTTGAAGTAAACATTTAAACTTTGATTCCAAGTATTTGAAGTTATCTCAAAAATTACACTTGGGATGACCCAGAGGGAGGGTATGGGGAGGGAGGAGGGAGGAGGGTTCAGGCTGGGGAACACAGATATACCTGTGGCGGATTCATTTTGATATTTGGCAAAACTAATACAATATTGTAAAGTTTAAAAATAAAATAAAATTAAAAATATATAAATAAATAAAAATTATAATAGAGAAAAAAAGAAGAAAAAACAAAATAGCAACACAGAGGATATTATACAGCAGTATATTTTTTCCCTCAATGGATTATTGAATGAATCACCATATAGCAAAAAAAGTTAATAATACTGAGATAAGAAACAATGATGTTTTATGGTGGTAAACAATAATGAGTCCAGGATAAATACTTTGTATTGTGTAGGCTTGCTAAATAATATTCTGCAATAGCAAAGATTATTCCAGAAAGTAGTAACCCAAATAATGAATGATTCCTGAAAAATTTTTTTTCAAAAGATATATTCTTTAATAAAATGGAAAAAAAATAACAATCTTTTTTTGTCATCCTGGAAGTAGAAAAATAAAAGAACTGAGATATGCCCCAAATGACATCAAGACAAAGAGCTTTAATGACCTGAAAAAAAATATTTGGGTAAAAAATCTGATGTGGCTAGATATTTAATAAAGAGAAGAAGTTGAAAAGTCAATTAATAAATGAATAGAATACAAGTAGGGGAAAATGCTAACAATCTCCAAGCAAGGTATCATGAGAAATATGACTTTATTAAGATTCAATTCACAAATGATAAAACATGAAAAATATTTTTGTAGTCTTAGTGAATTAATATATTATTCAGCTTAGTGCAAAAAATAAAGGCTAAAAGGATTGTATTGAGTTTTTTAAATGCAGCACACTGAAAGCAAGCAAACTGACTCATACTCTATCAAAATTTGTCCAATAAAAATTATCAGTCACTGATGCAATTGTAGCACATCTTACGTACAACAGAACATAAATATTTTGTTCATGATAAAATTGGCTATGCTTATGAAATTTGCTAGGCTAATTAACCTTTAAGCAGAAGAGAATCAAACATTTTTATAATAGAGTATATTATATTTAAAAACATTTCCAAAATTTATTAAAAATAGCTACTTAGCTAAATTATTAAATCATCAGACAAATTTCTAGCCATAAGTGAGGCAATATTTTAAAACTACAATATCACAATTTCAAAATGCAGCTGTACCTGATATTTAACATAGCAACAATGTACAAAATTTTTAAAAAGTGCATTCAAATATTTGATACATGTGGCTGTTTGTGATTGTAAAAGATTTTTTCCACATTGTTAGTGAAATATAAAGAAGCTTTAGTTATACAGTAACTTCTCAAACTTATAATGAAATCCTTATTGTTTAGTAATTTAAAAATAGAAAATTGGTAAGTACTTATGAGACATCTTTCAGTAAGAATATTCAATCTAACAATCCATACAGGTATTCCAGCAACTGGAATTATTCAGTTTAAACTGCCGTAAAGCTGTTTTGGGGGTGGGGGATAAACAGGATAGTTCTTTGTAACTCATTATATTTTTCTGTCTATCTATTTACATGTTCATTGGTAAATAATGATTATACTTCCTTCTTATTACTATAAAATTCTTACCTGATACTACACCAATTCCGTCATCACAGTCATAATCAGAGACCTCACTATCACTTATTCTCTTTGATCCTACGAAGCAAGCAATAGCAATAATTAAAATCGCTGATCATTTAAGGAAAAGAAAAATCCTCACCAACCTAAAAAGCGAATGAAAGGATTTTGAGGGGAACACTTGAAAATAAAAAACAAGAAAAGTCATCTTAAACTCACAAACACTCATTTTCACGTATATTTCATTATGTGAGGATATTATTTTTAAAAGTGTAAGATAAAGTTCCTAAAAGGATTAAAGTTTGAAATAGTATAAAACATTAAATAATATGTTAGTGATTTCATGCTAATTGATAAAAATCTATTGAATGAAAAGCCAAGTCAAAAATAGCTCAATCAGTTTTAGATGCTTTTAGACAAATGCACTTAAATCTAGGCAAATTTCTAAATACAAACAATGTTATAGTCAAAGACATTCATGTGTCTTTTTCTAATATGCATGACTAATGAATTAAATATACCCAATTCTTTATTTTTCACGTTTATGGAGAGGAAGAATAATTTAAGACATCTTAAACATCCTTCCTTTACTATTACTTTAGTTGTTTCTCTGTTGCTTTAAGAAATATATGAGAAATAAATCATCCACAAACTAACTTATGCAGTGTGAACTGTGTTATATTTTCTAAGAAACAACTTAAGACAGAATAATAATAATTATTATAATTCAATAGTCTTGTGTGTGTTTTCCTTACAAATCTGTAACAAAACTTTAAAAGTTAATCATGCTATGGCAAAAATCACATTAAACTGAATTAAGGAGAGTTTGATTGACTAAATGGCTAAAGCAGATTGCCCTCACACTTAACTATGACATATATCACATATACAAATAAAAACATTATAATTTTGTAACCTTTTCTGAGAATCTTTTACTAAAGCACTTCTTTTTTTTTCTTGGTATCAGAAAATATTTAATGACAAATGAAGACAGTGTTTCTATTTCAAGAGGACTTGTTTTGTCTGTCTACTTACACAACACATTACTCATTACCTAGATGAAACTCTTATCAGAAAATAAATGCTTTCATGTAAGGTTTATAAAACACTGAAAGCTAATGTTGTGTAAAATAGCAATAATTAAACTGTTCAGTCACTGATGCAATTCTTTTCAAGGAATGTCTTCCAACATCTGCAACCGCCCCCTAGAAATACACTCTCTCTATATTTTGCTTGTTTGTTGTAATCCCTGCCCTCTTGGGAGAGGAAGAGTCTTTTTTTTTTTTTTTTTTTTTGATAGGAATGGCAGTTCTTGTTTTTCTCCTTTTAGTGGTTAGGTAGAAAATACCTGTCTTTTTTGGTCATGTGGTCCCACTGAATTAACTCATCACTATTTTCCTTACAAATCCATATGTCATAACGTTTTAGACCCAGTTGAATCTGAGGCTCTTATTGTTGCTTTGTCGCTAAGTCATGTCCGATTCTTTTGTGACCCAATGGACTATAGCCTGCTAGGCTCCTTTTTCCATGGGACTTCCCAGGCAAGAACACTGGAGTGGGTTGCCATGTCCTTCTACAGAGGGTCTTATAGCACTGGTTAATATGGAAACCACAGTTATCTGACAACATCTCAACAGAATGGTCACAAAAGGAGTTATAGAATCAGGACAGACATTGTAAATAAAATTATGAGAAAGGAAGGATAACACATATGAGGCTATGGAGGAGAGAGTTAAGAATTGCTCTGCTGGTAGTAAGATTTCACCTTGTAAATGATCAAGGAAAAAGCAATGATTATTTTAATGCTACTGGTTCAGCATAGAGCATAAAGATTACATAATTTTTGTCTTGGTCAAGGATCAGATCTGCCTCTAATGTAAGATAAGAATGACACCAACATAAGAATGTAGCTCATTTTATTAGCCTTTGTGTGTTGTCCTGTGTGTGTGAGACAGTAGGGGTTGGAGTTGGAGGTAGGGCATACATGTGGCTTGTAAATGCTACTTCCTTTCAACTCTTGATTACTTTCCTGAAGGAAGCCTTGATTTATTTTGATATTAGTCCTACAGAAGTTAAATATATTGCAGTTATGTTCTCTATGTGGATCTTGTCTTTTCATATTCTGATGAATTCAAGCACTTAAGTTTAATGGCACTGAATATATCAATCTTTTCTTCTAAAACTGTTTCCAGGGTCTCCTTTAAGAAATTTCCCGAGCTTATATACAAGTACAGAGATACTTTTATTTCCTTCTGAAAGTTTAAAAATGTTGCTTTGTGCATTTATATCCTTGTCCATCTTGAAATGAGTTTGTGAATGACAGGAGATATGGATGCAAATTTACTTTTTTAATATGGATAACACATATCTCAGCATTGTTTATTTAATCATCCTCTTTCCACAATGATCTGCAATGTTACTTCTTCTGTTATAAATAAATGTATTCTATCTGCTAGGACTTATTTGGTGCTCTACTTGTTTTCCTTGTACAAGCTAATTATCTATAAACCAATAACTCACTATCCTTGTTATTACAATGTTATATATTGAAATGCAAATAATTCACCTAATTATTCATATCTTTGATCTTTCTCCTTCAGTCTTTGCTCTTCCATTTAAATTTTAGATTCAGATTATCAAACTGCACAAAAAACATTCTATTGGGATTTTGACAATAAATAAATTAAATCAAAATGTCAATTAGGGAGAAATGACACATTTTACAGCATTGTTTTACAAGCTATGAATATGGCATTCTCTTCATTCAAGTTGCCTTTAGGATCTCTCTGAAATTTTTTAAATTTGGTCATTCAAATTTTCCTTATTTGTTGGATTTATCCTTTGTATCTTATCATTTCTATTGATTTTAGAAATGCTATTAAAATGATGTTTTCTAAAACAGAAATGCAGTTTTATTGTAAAACAATGATAATCAGCCAACTTGTTAAAGTCTCTTTTTTCCTTGTAGTAGTAGTGCACTAACCATGTGTGCATGCTCAGTGGCTAAGTCATGTCCGACTCTGTGATCACATGGACTGTAGCCCACCAGGCTCCTTTGTCCATGAGGTTTTTCCAGTAAGAATACTGGAGTAGGTTGCCATTTCCTCCTCCGGGGGATCTTCCCGACCCATGGGTTGAACACACATCTTCTGCATGGATAGGCAGATTCTTTACCACTGAGCCACCTTGGATATCCTTCCCCCCTTATTTTTAATGGTTTTGTTAGTATTTTCCTATGGAGACAATCTTTCTTTCCAGTCCTAAAGCCTTTTTCCTTTTTCTTGTCTTTTTATGCTAGTAAGTTCAATACTGGAAAGAAAAAGAACTTTTACATTTCTTTCTAATTCTGATTTTAAATAGAATTTATCTAATATTTCTCCATTAAAAGTGATATCTGCTGATTTACATCCTATCAGACTGAGGAAAATCTTGTAAGTTCAGTGATATTTCATAAACGATTTTCAATTTTTATTTACAATTGATTCTGGCCCATTTCCTTCCTTGTACTAACCTTTCGGCTTAAAATCAAAGTTACACAAGCCCAACTAAATATAGAAAACCAGTCCTATTTTAATCTCTGGGAGATTAATCTGTAGATTAAAAAGTTCTGTTCTTTGAAATTTTGATAGAACTTATCTATAAAATTACCATTCCTTTGTGGGAATATTTTAAATTACGAATTCCATTTTGTAGTAGATGTAGAATGATGTACTAATTCAAGGTGCAGTAAATCATATATTTTAAAAGAATTTCTTCACTTTAAGTTTTCAAACTTTTTGCTACAACATTTCTACTTCTATTTTTTAATGTATTTCCTGATATATCAATCATATTATCATTTGAATACTAACTGTACCTTCTTTTTAATCTGCCATAAATTTCATCAGAGGTTTATTTTGTAATTCACTTAAAGGATTAAATTTTGGGCTTAATAATCCTAACTAGAAATTTGTTTCTTGTTTTATTGATTTTTGCTCTTACTTTAAGGCCTTCTTTCCTTGGATTTTTATGACAGAGGACAAGATGGTTGGATGGCATCACTGACTTGATGAACATGAGTTTGAGCAAGCTCCAGAAGTTGGAGATGGACAGGGAAGCCTGGTGTGCTGCAGTCCATGCGGTTGCAAAGAGTCGGACAAGACTGAGCAACTGAACTGACCTGATTCTCTTTCCTAAAAACTGAATGAGTACATTATAATTATCAAGCTTTGTCTTTTTTTTTTTTATTATTATCACCCTGTTTATTTAACATATATGCGGAGTACATCATGAGAAATTCTGGACTGGAAGAAACACAAGCTGGAATCAAGATTGCTGGGAGAAATATAAATAACTTCAGATATGCAGATGACACCACACTTATGGGAGAAAGTGAAGAGGAACTAAAAAGCCTCTTGATCCAAGTGAAAGAGGAGAGTGAAAAAGTTGGCCCAAAGCTCAACATTCAGAAAATGAAGATCATGGCATCCGGTCCCATCACCCCACGGGAAATAGATGGGGAAACAGTGGAAACAGTGTCAGACCCCACTTTGGGGGGCTCCAAAATCACTGTAGATGGCGACTGCAGCCATGAAATCAAAAGACGCCTACTCCTTGGAAGGAAAGTTATGACCAACCTAGAGAGCATATTCAAAAGCAGAGCTTTGAACACTTTGTTAATGTAAGCATTCCCCTGAGTACTTCTTTGCATCACACAAATATTTGTATGTAAATATGCATTAAATTTTCTTCATGGGTCTAGAAGATATTTCCGTATTTGATTAAATTTAAGACACTATTGACTGATTAATCCACGGCAGATGCAGATATAACAGATTTTGAAAAAAAAATGTTCTTTATAGTATGTGTCTGTTTTTAAAATTTATCAAGGGTATGGGTATAATATATCTCTTTCTTTAAAAATTGACATAGTTGATTAGCCTAAATCATATCAATTCTTTGAAATCTGTCAAAAAATGAATTATTGAATAGTATATTAATAATTCTTTAAAATGTTTCTTGTATATAAGAGAGGAATATGAATTTGTTAAATGTTAAGTTCAGAGTTCTTTAACCATGAGATAAATTTGTTAATTCCGTGGTTTATTTTGTATTGTCCCTAAATTTTGGTTTCCTTGACCAATAAATGATTAAGAGAGAACTATACTGCACTTTCTTTTAATGGTTGTAAATTTGTTGATTTTTCTCTCTAGCTCTAATTAATGGTTACTGAAGTTGTTTCATGTATATACGTAAGTTTTACTTATTTTAATAGACATAAATAATCATTTAAAAAAGTTTAACGTCCATTACGACAAAATGTCTCAGGAAACTAGTAAGAAGGAAACCTCTTGAAACTGGTAAGAGGTGTTTACAAAAAACCTGCAGCTAACACAACCCTTAATTATTAAATACAGAATGCATTCCCCCTACAAGAAAGAACAAGCCCGTGATGTCCACTACAACCCGCTTCGATTCAATATTGTACTAGTAAAATATAAGGAAATAAATGAAAGGCATACAGACTAGAAAGCAAGATGTAACATGATCATGGAAATTAAAAATCTTAAGGAAACTATAAAAAAGTTATTAAGACTGATTAATCAATGAATTTAGCAAAACTCTAGGATACATAGTCAACATACAAAAATGAACAATGAAAAATTAGAAACTTGTTTTCAAAACCACTATCATTTACAAAAATATCCAAACACGTGAAATATTTAGGAATACATTTAACACGAAATGTATAAAGCATGTATGGCCCACACCACAGCACACCGCTGGATGAGTTTCATATTGCTGCTGTGACACAGTACCGAACACTGTGAAGTTCAAAACAACAGAAATTTATTGTCTCACAGTTCTGGAGGGTAGAAGTCCAAAATCAGGGTGTCAGCAGGGCCATGCTCATTCTGATGTGCTCAGTCTCTTCCTAGGGAGGAATACTTCCTGTTTCTTCTGGCTTCTCGTGTTTGCCCAAGCTTTTGGATTCTTTCACTTGTAGCTCCATCACTCCAGTCACACGGTCATTTTCTCTGTGAATGTCTTCAGATTGTCTTGCTCTCTGCATGTCTGTCTCCATGTCCAAATTTCCCCTTTTTATAGGGTCACCAGCTATATTTGATTAGGGTTTGCCCTTGAGGCCTCAGGAAAACTTGATTACCTCTGTAAAAACTCTATTTCCCCATAAAGTCACAGCTGAAGGTACTGGTTAGGACTTTAAGAACATATTTGGGGAACACAATTCAACTCATAACAACTGCTGAAAATTAAAGAAAATTTAAATAAGCGGGAGAGATTTTTCTGCAAAGTTGGAAACCAGAAGTTGTTAGACTAACATTCTAAGGGGGCTAAGAGAAAACAAAAATCATTCTCGAATTTTATATAAAGTGAATCTTTCCACCAGGAATGAATAAACAAAAATATATGCAGAGAATCAAAGCCTGTTTCCAGTTCTTCATTGAAAAAACTTCTTAAAACATGTATACCTAAAAATAGAGAAATTAATCCCAGAAGAAAGGGATGAAAAAAAGGAGAGCAGAGAGAGTTTTAAAAATCCAGATAAATAGAAATGAACCCTGAATTAACAAAATGTCAGTAATTATAATAATTTTTAATTGAGAAGCAGAGGTAAAATCCTGGCAGTAATGTGTTTTTTTTTTTTTTAATTTTATTTTATTTTTAAACTTTACAATATTGTGTTAGTTTTGCCAAATATCGAAATGAATCTGCCACAGGTATACCCGTGTTCCCCCTCCTGAACCCTCCTCCCTCCTCCCTCCCCATACCCTCCTTCTGGGTCGTCCCAGTGCACCAGCCCTAGGCATCCAGTATCGTGCATCGAACCTGGACTGGCGACTCATTTCATACATGATATTATACATGTTTCAATGCCATTCTCCCAAATCTCCCCACCCTCTCCCTCTGCCACAGAGTCCATAAGACTGATCTATACATCAGTGTCTCTTTTGCTGTCTCGTACACAGGGTTATTGTTACCATCTTTCTAAATTCCATATATATGCGTTAATATACTGTATTGGTGTTTTTCTTTCTGGCTTACTTCACTCTGTATAATAGGTTCCAGATTCATCCATCTCATTAGAACTGATTCAAATGTATTCTTTTTAATGGCTGAGTAATACTCCATTGTGTATATGTACCATTGCTTTATTATCCATTCATCTGCTGATGGACATCTAGGTTGTTTCCATGTCCTGGCTATTATAAACAGTGCTGCGATGAACATTGGGGTACACGTGTCTCTTTCCCTTCTGGTTTCCTCAGTGTGTATGCCCAGCAGTGGGATTGCTGGATCATAAGGCAGTTCTATTTCCAGTTTTTTAAGGAATCTCCACACTGTTCTCCATAGTGACTGTACTAGTTTGAATTCCCACCAACAGTGTAAGAGAGTTCCCTTTTCTTTACACCCTCTCCAGCATTTATTGCTAGTAGACTTTTGGATCGCAGCCATTCTGACAGGAGTGAAATGGTACCTCATAGTGGTTTTGATTTGCATTTCTCTGATAATGAGTGATGTTGAGCGTCTTTTCATGTGTTTGTTAGCCATCTGTATGTCTTCTTTGGAGAAATGTCTATTTAGTTCTTTGGCCCATTTTTTGATTGGGTCGTTTATTTTTCTGGAGTTGAGCTGTAGGAGTTGCTTGTGTATTTTTGAGATTAGTTGTTTGTCAGTTGCTTCATTTGCTATTATTTTCTCCCATTCTGAAGGCTGCCTTTTCACCTTGCTTTGTTTCAGTTTCCTTTGTTGTGCAGAAGCTTTTAAGTTTAATTAGGTCCCATTTGTTTATTTTTGCTTTTATTTCCAATATTCTGGGAGGTGGGTCATAGAGGCTCCTGCTGTGATGTATGTTGGAGAGTGTTTTGCCTATGTTCTCCTCTAGGAGTTTTATAGTTTCTTGTCTTACGTTTAGATCTTTAATCCATTTTGAGTTTATTTTTGGCTATGGTGTTAGAAAGTGTTCTAGTCTCATTCTTTTACAAGTGGTTGACCAGATTTCCCAGCACCACTTGTTAAAGAGATTGTCTTTAATCCATTGTATATTCTTGCCTCCTTTGTCAAAGATAAGGTTTCCATATGTGCGTGGATTTATCTCTGGGCTTTCTATTTTGTTCCATTGATCAATATTTCTGTCTTTGTGCCAGTACCATACTGTCTTGATAACTGTGGCTTTGTAATAGAGCCTGAAGTCAGGTAGGTTGATTCCTCCAGTTCCATTCTTCTTTCTCAAGATAGCTTTGGCTATTTGAGGTTTTTTGTATTTCCATATAAATTGTGAAATTATTTGTTCTAGCTCTGTGAAGAATACCATTGGTGGCAGTAATGTTTTAAATGGTAGGAGTGTGGCTGTGAATCAGATTGATTTTTAAAGTTTTGATTTGGTTAGGAAAAAAGGTAGCAATGTTAGTATTACTTTGTTAAGGGCACATGTTAGGATTTCAATAGTAATACTAAAAGAATAAGGATTAAAAATAAAAAAGCAGAGTGCACAGAATATGTTAGAAAAAATTATTACCTATAATACAAATACATATTTGTTTGTGTATGCATAGAACGTCTCTGCAAAAATAGAGATACTGGTAACAATGGTTCATTCAGGAAAAGAGAACTAGATGCTTGAATAAATAAGGGCAATAGATTTTTTTTTTACTATACACACTTTTGAATTTATACCCTATGAACATATTAATTAAAATCAGTAGCAAAATTTTACATGTTTAATCTGTAGATGAAAAGCATTTATGTTCTCTATTTGTTGAGAATATATTATATTAATTCAAGTTGGTTAACTGTGTAGTTCAAATTTCTGGGAGGTTGTTACTATAACTTTGGTTTTTTAACTTCTCATTTCAATTTTTTCTGAAATTAGCAAATATGGCAAAATGTTGGAAAGTTTGAAGTTAGTTTATAGAGATCTTAAATGTCTAGTTAAAAGGTTAATATATGGTTTAATTTTTAGGAGTGACCAAAAAATTCTGAACAAAGGTAATGTTTAAGTAATGAATTAAGAAGATGTCTTCAGGGGTAACATATGGAATAAGTTAGAGTAGGAAGAGGCTGACGTGTAGAAAAAGGTTGGAAACAGAGAAGAAGGCATGGATGAGAAAAATAAATCACAATGTACAATATATGGAATTATACAAACATAATTTTAGGGCTAGAAGGAATCTCAGAAATTATTATTTTAAATTTCCTGCCTTATATTCCCAACATCTGTGCATCTCTGAGTTTGATTCTGTTGATTGCTTTGTTTCTTGACAGTGGGTCAATCTCTCACATTTTTGAAATAAACAAACTAAAGCTCACAGAAACTTGATCAAAGTCACACAGTTTGTTATTTTTTGAGATGGGATTTGAATTGCTCTTTCTTGGTTCTAAAGCCTATGAACTTCTTTGAGAGCAAGGATAGAGTTTTCCCTACATATAATGCTTGGAAAATCGCCATATGAATTAAGTAAAAGAAATGAATAAACTAAAGAAAGAAGCTGATATTCCCAGCTTCTAAAATGAAATGATGATATATTAACAGAAATAGAAGAATTCTTGAGAAGAAGGAGCCTAACTTTAGGTTTGGACCTAAATTTGTGAAGTGTTGCAACAATACTCTTCTATAGGTATGTCAGATAAAGAAATCTGATAGTTTGAGAAGTCACTGTAGTATATTAATACTTCACTGTTCTTTGATTCACTAATTCTTTTAAAGGTATTTATTGTATGCATGTCATGTTCCAGGCATTATACTAGGTATTAGAAGTTCTGGACAAAGTCATAAAGATGACAGAATGTAGGATAACATACGGTCAAGAAACTGAGAACATGAGAAGTAGGAATAAAGAAAGGAAACAGAAGTGCAGTCAAGGGGTAGAACAAGAATCAGGAGAGTTACTGTATTAGAGAGGCTAAAAAGATTAATAATGGCAGACACAAGGACATAACAAGGATAAAAGTGTAAAAAGATACAGCAAATGATAACCATGGAGAAAATCATTTAAAACAAATTGCTGGAAATAGATGTCAAACTGTAGAGGGTTAAAGCTTAGTAGCTGATGAAGCAGAGAAGGTGAAGGCACCCCACTCCAGTACTCTTGCCTGGAAAATCCCATGGACGGAGGAGCCTGGTAGGCTGCAGTCCATGGGGTCGTGAAGAGTCGGACACGACTGAGAGATTTCCTTTTCACTTTTCACTGTCATGCATTGGAGAAGGAAATGGCAACCCACTCCAGTGTTCTTACCTGGAGAATCCCAGGGACAGCAGAGCCTGGTGGGCTGCTGTCTATGGGGTCCCACAGAGTTGGACGCGACTGAAGCTACTTAGCAGCAGCAGCTGATGAAGAAGCGGGGAAAGCATATGTGAAAATACATAGTCAAGAAACATGACCTAAGTAAGAAAGAGAAATCAACCATTCTCTAGGGAGCTTGAAGGTGTGGCAGATTAGAAAGAAGGTACTATTAAGGAGGTATCAACATGTCTCTTTAACAACAATTTGCGGAAAAACAAAATGAGTAAAGTAAGAAAGACTGAAATGTAAGAGAAACAAGACATAATTAACAGAAGGAAATTTCAGAGAAATTAAGAATAGTTATAGTCAGAAACACAAATAGATTACTTGTAATGTAATAGAAGATCACTTTCCTCTTAGACAGGCTTCTAAGAGGAAAGGAGAAGGTTGGTAACAATGCAAAGAAATTATGGCAAAAAGATGAGGAGGTAGCTCAGGAAGTGTGAATTACTTGGATTTGATCAAATTCATTAAGGGTTCTCAGTACTACTTCTCAGGGCATCTATGGGAAAACACTCTGTATTTCACACAAGAATCTCATCCTCCTGTGACTCCACGAGTTTTGTGAGAAAAAAATGTGAAAGTGTTACTTGTTCAGTCATGTTTGATTCTCTGTGACCCCATGGACTACAGCCCACCAAGCTCCTCTGTTCATGTAATTCTCCAGCCAAAACAACTGGAGTGGGTAGCCATTCTCTTCTCCAGGGGATCTTCCCAATCTAGGGATTCAACACGGGTCTCTTGCACTGCAGGCAGATTCTTTACTTTCTGAGTCACCAGAAAGTAAATTTTCTTTATTCTCTTAGCTGTATTTTCAAGAATCTTCATCTATTGTTAACTAACTTCCTTATGTCATCAGCTTTTCTCCAGAATAATTTCTGCATATACCTATCTCAAATAGCACTTAGCTCAACCCTGCAGACTCTCCTTCCAGGGTAACTCTCATCTGCAGAAGCTACTTATTCTTTCACATTTCATAGTCCATGGATTCAGGAGAGATTGTCTCCCTGGAGACACTCTGGCCATGTTCTTCCGCTGTAACATACATGTCCTTATTTCTATCAAGGATGCCACTTGGCTGTAAGATCCATTATTAACTAAGGTCGCTAATAACTATCAACTTCCAGTCAATATCCCTTAGTTATTGATTATTTGGGGAATTTTTATCAGTCATTTTCTTTAGATAAATTCTATGGTGATTCCAGGAGATTTCAATGTACATGGAGGAAATCGTTTAATAATCTTGAACCATAACTCTTTGAAACGTCAAAAATCCTCACTTTTCCCCTGCATCAGCACTCCTTCCTGGGGAAATATGGTGAATCTTAGAATCCAGTGAAACTAATCAAACCCTAAAACCCTAAACTCTAATATCAAACTGATGACAATCATTAATTATTTCAGGTGTTTTATAATCTCACTTCCACTTTTCTTGATCTCCACTTGACACTTCATTCCATGAACCTACCAATTTCTGTCAGAATATAGTACCTAAGACCTTTCTTCCTTCCTTACCCATCTTAGACTCGATGATTGATCATCTGAACCATTTCTATAACAACAGATTCCCTTCTATCCCAAATCTTCCAAACAGTCATCAAAACCCTAAAATTGGTTCAATGCCATAATGATTTTTCTATATTTAGGCAACTGGATATTTCTTACACAAAGCATGCATTCATACAGGTTCAGTTCAGTTCAGTTGCTCAGTCGTGTCCGACTCTTTGTGACCCCATGAATCACAGCACACCAGGCCTCCCTGTCCATCACCAACTCCCGGAGTTCACTCAGACTCATGTCCATCGAGTCAGTGATGCCATCCAGCCATCTCATCCTCTGTCGTCCCCTTCTCCTCTGGCCCCCAATCCCTCCCAGAATCAGAGTCTTTTACAATGAGTCAACTCTTCACATGAGATGGCCAAAGTACTGGAGTTTCAGCTTTATCATCATTCCTTCCAAAGAACACCCAGGGCTGATCTCCTTTAGAATGGACTGATTGGATCTCCTTGCCGTCCAAGGGACTCTCAAGAGTCTTCTCCAACACCGCAGTTCAAAAGCATCAATTCTTCAGCACTCAGCTTTCTTCACAGTCCAACTCTCACATCCATACATGAACACTGGAAAAACCATAGCCTTGACAAGATGGACCTTTGTTGGCAAAGTAATGTCTCTGCTTTTCAATATGCTATCTAGGTTGGTCACAACTTTTCTTCCAAGGAGTAAGCGTCTTTTAATTTCATGGCTGCAGTCACCATCTGCAGTGATTTTGGAGCCCAAAAAGATAAAGTCTGACATTGTTTCCACTGTTTCCCCATCTATTTCCCATGAAGTGATGGGACCAGATGCCATGATCTTCGTTTTCTGAATGTTGAGCTTTAAGACAACTTTTTCACTCTCCACTTTCACTTTCATCAAGAGGCTTTTCAGTTCCTCTTCACTTTCTGCCATAAGGGTGGTGTCATCTACATATCTGAGGTTATTGATATTTCTCCCGGCAATCTTGATTCGAGCTTGTGCTTCTTCCAGACAAGTGTTTCTCATGATATACTCTGTGTATAAGTTAAATAAGCAGGGTGACAATATACAGCCTTGATGTACTCCTTTTCCTATTTGGAACCAGTCTGTTGTTCCATGTCCAGTTCTAACTGTTGCTTCCTGACCTGCATACAGGTTTCTCAAGAAGCAGGTCAGGTGGTCTGGGATTCCCATCTCTTTCAGAATTTTCCACAGTTTATTATGATCCTAGGCTTTGGCATAGTCAATAAAGCAGAAGTAGATGTTCTCCTGAAACTCTCTTGCTTTTTCGATGATACAGCGGATGTTGGCAATTTGATCTGTGGTTCCTCTGCCTTTTTTAAAACCAGCTTGTACATCTGGAAGTTCACGGTTCACGTATTGCTGAAGCCTGGCTTGGAGAATTTTGAGCATTACTTTACTAGCGTGTGAGATGAGTGCAATTGTGGGGTAGTTTGAGCATTAGCACTTTGCAAATTCATAGTTTCTAACATCTGCTGTGATGGTATCATTAACGATTTTTCTACTTATATTTAATCAGTTCCCATCAGTTTTTATACAATGACTATTAAAACTTTCTCATTTTCAATTAAACATCATATTCAACCTTCGGGAATCCTCAGGAATTTGTCTCAAAAATAACCATATAATCTCAATTATAGCAACAATAAAATTGAGGTTATCAAATATAATTACCTTCGATTAACATCCTTTAAAAATTTACTTAGTTCCAACTCTATCATCTATTTCCCTCCTGTCTCAATGGTAAATAAGAACTTTTTATATTTAGAAACTCCATCTGTGTGGTTAGCCCCACCCACTGCTCTAAGACTTTTCTTCTAGTCATCCTTTCTTTTTCCCTCTTTTCAAGCTATTCTTTTTTCCCTAAAGGATTTTTTCCTCCAAGCCTATAAACATAAGATGTATTTCTCACTCTGAAAGAAAGAAACCTAGCCTGACATCATATGCCCCTACCCAATATTTCTCCACACTCCTTTGATGTTTTTATTATCTTCCAATCACATGATGTATTTATTATCCCCCAATCATGCCTCAGGCCCTGCAATCTGCTTTTCTCCTCTCATCATCTTTCCAAAATCGCCTGAGTTGGAATCATCAATGACTTCTTCCTTGACAAATCTAATGGTATTTTTCATATACCTTTACTTTCATTTATTTTTAGTGTTGGTATTATCTCTTCCTTCTTCAAATTATTTTTTTAAGCTCTGTTCTTCTTACTTTTCTATTCTTCCATCACTATGTCCTTCAGAAGCTTCTCTTTCTTTGTCTGTCAATTTTCCATGGCAGAGGAAAACTCCTGGGCCTTCATTTGATGGGTAGTATCTCTGGCTGATTTCACTTTCATTTTTGTAGCTACTTTCCATGAGTAGTAAATTTACTCCTAAATGATTATACATAGCCTAAACTTCTTTAAGCTTTTAAATTATTTAATTTACTTCTTGCTAGAAGCTTCCCCCAGCCTTCTCAATAATTCTAAAACCGAACTTGTCTCTCAACTAAACTGATTCCTCTCTGAACAATTCCCCCATCTCTGTTAAGGTACCACATGCACCCAGTTACTCAGCCAATAAAACTGGAATGTTTCTTGACTCTTGGCTTCCCCTCAACATCCAAATCTGATTATTTACCAGGTAATATTGAATTTAATTGATTGGTTCTCATCATTTATCTCTCCAGCCACTACCTTACTTAGTTCAGACCCTCAAAGAGCTTTTGTTGTCCTGCTGCTGCTGCTGCTGCTGCTGCTGCTGCTAAGTTGCTTCAGTCGTGTCCGACTCTGTGCGACCCCATAGATGGCAGCCTACCAGGCTTCCCCATCCCTGGGATTCTCCAGGCAAGAACACTGGAGTGGGTTCCCATTTCCTAGACCAAGGCAAATACCTCAGTATGTGTTTTTCTTTTTTCATACACTTTTCTCTCATCAACCATACCCATAGTCTCTAGAGTGAATAAATGTACTACAGCCATCCTGAAACTAAAACTCTTCAAAGAGCTTCTATCACAGTCTTAGATTTAAGTTCCTTAACAGAGGATACAAGATTATTCATAATCAGAACTATCTTTATCATTACAGATTCATCCCTTGCTATTCCCTGCCTTGTAATGAACGCTCCAACAGCACTAAAACACAGTGTTTATTACTCCAGTAACTTTGCTTATGCATGCATGCATGCTAAATCACCTCAGTCGTGTCTGACCCTTTGCAACTCTATGAACTGTAGCCCGCCAGGCTCCTTTGTTCATGGGACTCTCCAGGCAAGAATACTGGAGTGGGTTTCCATGCCCTCCTCCAGGGGATCTTCCCAACCCAGGGATCGAATCTATGTCTCTTTTGTCTCCTGCACTGGCAGGCAGGTTCTTTACCACTAGCGCCACCTGGGAAGCCCAACTTTGCTCATACATTTCTTTAAAATTTCACCAAGATCCTACCTTACTCTACCTAAATATTTCTAATTCTTCCTTTAAGATATAGCCCACCTATCATCTCCTCCATCACATCTTTATGCAAAATGCCATGTCCACCATCAATGTTAGTAATTCCTTACTATGCTATGTAGCTTTGCATGTGTGCATGCTAAATCACTTCAGTCGTGTCTGACTCTGACTCTTTGTGACTCCATGGACCGTAGCCCACCAGGTTCTTCTGTCCATGGGAGTCTCTAGGCAAGAATACTGGAGTGCATTGCCATGCCCTCTTCCAGGGGATCTTCCCAGTCCAGGGGTTGAACTTGCATCTCTTACATCTCCTGCATTGGCAGGTGGGTTCTTTACCACTTGCACCACCTGGGAAACCCCATGTATAGCTTTCAGTAAAGATAAATACTTGGGGGGAAAGTAAGATATGAGGATAGATTTTAAAATATAAAAGATATATTAATTGAAATAAAGGATATATCTTAGAGGGATATCAGTAAAAGGTAACATGATATCCATTCCAAATATGTTTGTTTAAATTTTGAATGTGTTTTAAAATATGCAATGATCAAAGATAATTTTGCCCTGGTCAGTGTAACTTGTCCAGAGGAATACTATTTGTTTTAATTTAAGACTAAATACAACACTGTGGTGGTTTTTGACATACATCAACATGAATCAGCCATGGGTGTACATGTGTCCCCCTGTCCTGAACCCCTCTCCCACCTACATCCCCATCCCATCCCTCTGGGTTGTCCCAGTGCACCGGCTTTGAGTGCCTTATTTCATGCATCAAACTTGGACTGGTCATCTAAACCACATGTGTAATATACATATTTCAATGCTATTCTCTCAAGCCATCCCACCCTCGCCTTCTCCAACGGAGTCCAAAAGTCTGTTCTTTACATCTGTGTCTCTGTTGCTGTCTTCCATATAGGGTCATCATTGCTGTCTTTCTAAATTCACATATATACCTTAGTATACTGTATTGGTGTTTTTCTTTCTGACTTACTTCACTCTCTATAATAGGCTCCAGTTTCATTCACCTCATTAGAACTGACTCAATTGCTTTCTTTTTAATAGCTGAGTACTATTCTCTTTACTTTTGCTTTATGGACTATGCCAAAGCCTTTGACGGTGTGGATCACAAAAAAACTGTGTAAAATACTTAAAGGGATGGGAATACCAGACCACCTGACCTGCCTCTGAGAAATCTGCACACAGGTCAAGAAGCAACAGTTAGAACTGGATATGGAAGAACAGACTTGTTTCAAATTTTAAAAAAATATTATAATAAGGCTGTATATTGTTACCTTGCTTATTTAACTTATATGCAGAATACATCAAGCAAAATGCTGAGCTGGATGAAGCACAACCTAGAATCAAGATTGCAGGGAGGAATATCAATAACTTCAGATACCCAGATGACACCATGTTTATGGCAGAAAATAAAGAAGAACTAAAGAGCTTCTTGATGGAAGTGAAAGAGGAGAGTGGAAAAGCTGGCTTAAAATGGCATTGAAACATGTATATTATCATATATGAAACAAATCGTCAGTCCAGGTTCAATGCATGATACAGGATGCTCGGGGCTGGTACACTGGGATGACCCCGAGGGATGGGATAGGGAGGGAAGTGGGAGGGGAGTTCAGGATGGGGAACACATGTACACCCGTGGTGGATTCATGCCAATGTATGGCAAAACCAATATGATATTGTAAAGTAATTAGCCTCAAATTAAAATAAAGTTATATTTAAAAAATCATCATTCAGAAAACTAAGATCATGGCATCATGCCAACAAAGGTCTGTCTAGTAAATGCTATGGTTTTTCTAGAAGTCCTGTATAGATGTGAGAGATGGAATATAAAGAAAGCTGACCATCAAAGAATTGATGCATTTGAACTGTGGTGTTGGAGAAGACTTGAGAGTCCCTTGGACTGCAAGAAGATCCACCAGTTAATCCTAAAGGAAATCAGCCCTGGATATCCACTGGAAGGACTGATGCCAAAGCTGAAACTCCATTACTTTGGCCACGTGATGCAAAGAACTGACTCATTGGAAAAGACCCTGATGCTGGGAAAGATTGAAGGCAGGAGGAGAAGGGGATGACAGAGGATGAAATGGTTGGATGGCATCAATGACTCTATGGACATGAGTTTGAGCAAGCTCCAGGAGTTGGTGATGGCCACATGCCGAGGTCCAGCCCCGGCTGATCCAGGGAGTTCGAAGCGGGGATGGCGTCGGCGAGGATCAGGATACAATAGCTTCAATTAGACATTAATTAGAGATGTAAAGAATAATAGAATAAGGATAGCTCAGTAGGAAAACTCAGTGGAGAAAAGAGGCTGAGTAGCTTGGTTTACTCGGGAGACCAATAAAACTTCAAGACAAGAAGTTTGCACCACTTACGTAGGCCACGGGCATCCTTCTGTTCTCCCGAAGGAGAGGAGACACTGAGGCCTCCCCGGTTGGATCTTAGAAGCCCAGACAAAATTAGTAAACTTGGTGGGTTCCATGCTCCAGATGGAGACTCAGCCAGAGTTTGAGAGACAGAGCAACATGAGGAGACCAGTATTTCGAGAAACTGATCCCAATTCTTTATTTTCCATGGTCTACTTTTATACACTGAGATGGTATGCAAAAGTCACATGGGGTCAGCAGCCCTGACTTTTATTAAAGTCAGGTGCTTCATACAAATGTATACAGAGATCTTATGGGTGTTACATCATCTTCTGGCCAGGGGGACTGCTGACAATTTATGACCCTCTCCTTGTGACAGCGGTCAGTCAACCAGGACACTTATTTCTCCAGGGGTGATTATTCTTAAAAAACACTCCACCTTCCAAAGGTACCAGATAAAGTTACATTCCTATAGAGTGAGGGTGTAGTGGGTTTTAATTAAGGAAATAATTTACTTAGCCTAAGGTCTAACATGATTAATATCAAAGGTTAATACTTATTTCTTCTGTATATTCATTAATGTGTGTAAGGGCAGGAGCTGTGGAGACTTAGCAACAAACATTGGCTCAACAAATGAAAAACCCTTCACCAATACAGTTTCTAATCTGCCCACTATACTTATACTAATGGTTTTCTAACTTTTCTAAAGAACCTGTTTTTAGAAGGTTTAAAGCATCTCGTGCCTCTCACGGTTGGGAGGCTGTGAGCAATCACATGTGGCCAGACATGCCTGTCAGGCAGGCTAGAGAATCTTCAGAGGAGTTTGTATGTTAAAACACTTTTGTCACGCCCAGGAGTTTTTATTAACTGGAACTCTAAGTTAACTCCTTCTCCGAAAGAGGTGGTGGGGGATAGCCCCCCGTAAAGTCAGAGGTGTAGGTGAGAGCACAAAGTAGTAAAGTAGGCAGACTCTGGTTTTGGGGGTAGATGCTCAAGAATTTCCAGGGGGACTCCTGAGGCTCGATCCCGCCTTTGTGTATGTCGAGCCTCCTTCCTCTTGACCTTTGCCATGGGTGGAGTGCCTCACGCTGGCCCCAAACAGCCACAGAAGCCTGGCATGCTTCCTTTGCATCTGTGGGGTTGCAAAGAGTTGGACATGACTGAGTGGCTAAACTGAAGTGAACCACAACTTATCCATTCATCCGCCAATGGAATTCTAGGTCACTTCCATGTCCTAGCTATCATAAACAGTGCTGCAATGAACATTGGAGTACATGTGTCTCTTTCAATACAGGTTTCCTCAGTGTGTATGCCCAGACATGGGATTGCTGGGTCATATGACAGTTCTATTTCCAGTTTTTCAAGGAATCTCCACACTGTTCTCCATAGTGGCTGTACTAGTTTGCATTCCCACCAACAGTGTAAGAGGTTTCCATTTTCTTCACACCCTCTCCAGCATTTATTGTTTGTAGACTTTTTGATGGCAGCCATTCTGACCAGCGTGACATGGTACCTCCTCGTGGTTTTGATTTGCATTTCTCTGATAATGAGTGATTTGGAGCATCTTTTCATGTGTTTGTTAGCCATCTGTATGTCTTCTTTGGAGAAATGTCTGTTTAGTTCTTTGGCCCATTTTTGATTGGGTCATTTATTTTTTCTCGTATTGAGATACATGAGCTGCTTTTATATTTTGGAGATTAATTCTTTGTCAGTTGCTTCATTTGTTGCTATTTTCACCCATTCTGAAGGCTGTCTTTTCACCTTTCTTATAGTTTCCTTCACTGTGCCAAAGCTTTTAAGTTTAATTAGGTCCCATTTGTTTATTTTTACTTTTATTTCCATTACTCTGGGAAGTGTTGTGATTTATGTCAGAGTGTTCTGCCTGTGTTTTCCTCTAGGAGTTTTATAGTTTCTGGTATTACATTTAGATCTGTAATCCATTTTGAGTTTATTTTTGTGTATGGTGTTAGAAAGTATTCTAGTTTCATTCTTTAACAAGTGGTGGACCAGTTTTCCCAGCACCACTTGTGAAAAAGAATATCTTTTCTCCATTGTATTTTTTTTTGCCTCCTTTGCCAAATATAAGTTAATCATAGGTGCATGGATGTATCTCTGGGCTTTCTATTTTGTTCCATTGATCTATATTTCTGTCTCTGTGTCAGGACCATACTGTCTTGATGACTGCAGCTTTATAGTATAGTCTGAAGTCAGGCAGGTTGATTCCTCCAATTCTATTCTTCTTTCTCAAGATTGCTTTGGCTATTCAAGTTTTTTTTTGTTTGTTTGTTTTGTTTGTTTGTTTTTGTATTCTCCATACAAATTGTGAAATTATTTGTTTTATTTCTGTGAAAAATACCATTGGTAACTTGACAGGGATTGCATTGAATCTGTAGATTGCTTTGAGTAGTATACTCATTTTCACTATATTGATTCTTCTGATCCATGCACATGGTATATTTCTCCATCTATTTGTTTCATCTATGATTTCTTTCATCAGTTTTTTATACTTTTCTATATTTAGTTCTTTTGTTTATATAGGTAAATTTATTCCTAAGTATTTTATTCTTTTTGTTGCAATGGTGAATGGAATTGTTTCCTTGATTTTTCTTTCTGTTTTCTCATTGTAAGTGTATAGGAATGCAACTTAAAGAAGAGCTAACACCTATCCTACTCAACCTCTTCCAGAAAATTGCAGAGGAATGTAACTCTCAAACTCATTTTATGAGGGCACTATTACCCTAATGCCAAAATCAGACAAAAATGCCAGAAAAAAAAAATAAGAAAGCTACAGGCCAGTATCACTGACGAACATAGATGCAAAAATGCTCAACAAAATTCTAGCAAACAGAATCCAACAACATATTAAAAAGATCGTACATCATGACCAAGTGGACTTTATACGAGGGATGCAAGGATTCTTCAGTATTCACAAATCAATCAATGTCATACACCACACTAGGAACTTGAAAGATAAAAACCATATGATTATCTCAATAGATGCAGAGAAAGCCTTTGACAAAATTCAACACTGGTTTAGGATAAAAACTCTTTAGAAAGCAGGCATAGAAGGAACATATCTCAACATATTAAAAGTCATCCGTGATAAACCTGCAGCAAGCATTATCCTCAGTGGCTAAAATTTGAAAGCATTTCCTCTAAAGTCAGGAATAAGATATGGGTACCCACTCTCACCACTACTATTCAACATAGTTTTGGAAGTTTTAGCCACAGCAATCAGAAAAGAAAAAGAAATAAATGGCATCCAGATTGGAAAAGAAGTAAAACTCTCACTCTTTTCAGTTATCATGATCTTCTCCATTGAAAACCCTAAAGACACCACAAAAGTTTAGAACTAATCAATTAATATAGTAAAGTTTCAGGATATAAACTTAATTCATAGATTTTTTTGAGCTAGTTTTCTGGACTTTCAATTTTACAGCCAACAAGATCCCCCTTTCTGTTCTGATTACTGTATGCATTGGATTTATATAATATTGCTGGTAAAAGGGATAACATTTATTACTGCTAACTATTATCTAATGTCTATTCTATGTACTTTCAAAATATTAAATCACATATACCTCACAGCCAGCCTGAGATAAGTAATACTATTTTACCTAAACTTCCTATTTTCTGTGACCATATTCTTTTGGTGCACATTATGTTTCTAGACTAAATTTTCTTACCACCTATAGCTAAGTCTGTCTCATCTGTCCCAATCCCTCAAACACCATGTGTCCCATTAGTGATTGGCCTGGTTTCATGTCTTTGCTTTTCTCAGCTTGTTCAAAATCATTCATTCAATTAGGTCATGAATAGCTATGTTCTGACATATGACTATGATTTCTGTTTAGTCTTTCTAGAATGACAACATAGCTAAGATGCCATCATTTGGTATCTTTGGTTAGACAGATTAAAATTCAAATCTTATCTCTAGGATTTTCTGTCTGTATGACCTTGCACTCAGTTTTTAATCTCTAAAATGAGATTAATAACAGTAATTATATTCAAAGTGATATTATTAAAATGAAAAAGAATTTTACATGTAAAGCACTTAGCACACACAATCTTGGTGCTTAATGAGAGTTTAAAAGTGCTGAATAATATTAAAATCCAATTCAGTTTTTTTGTTGAACATTTAACACAATTTGATTGAGTTCTGTCTTTAATATTCCTGGCCTAACAAATGAAGCTCTCTATTGTTGCTGTTGTTTCTCAGGGGCTCAGTCATGTTCAGCTTTTTGTGACCCCCATGGACTGCAGCGCTCCAGGCTTCCCTGTCCTTCACTATGTCCCACAGTTTGCTCAAACTCATGTCCGTTGAGTCACTGGTGCTATCTAGCCATCCCATCCTCTGCCACCCACTTCTCCTCCTGCCCTCAATCTTTACCAGCTTCAGGGTCTTTTCCAAAGAATCAGCTCTTCATATCAGGTGACTGAAGTATTGGAACTTCAGCTTCAACATCAGCCCTTCCAACGTATATTCAGAGTTGATTTCATTTAGGATAGACTGGTTTGATCTCCTTGTTTTTCAAAGGAAGCTCAAGTTTATTTAAAAACAGAAAATAAATTTGGCTTTTTAAAAATTAATTTATTTATTTAAATTGGAGGTTAATTACTTTACAATACTGTGGTGGTTTGTGCCACACATCCACATGAATCACCCATGGGTGCATATGTGGCTCCCGATCGTGAACCCCATCCTACCGCCCTCCCCTCTGGGTTGTCCCAGAGTACTGGCTTTGAGTGCCCTGCTTCATGCATCAAACTTGCACTGGTCATCTATTTTACCTATGGTAATAAACATGTTTCAATTTAAGACATGAATATGATTTGGGGGAAAGAAAAGCGTTAGGATGATTAAAATAGAGCTTATAATCAATTAATGGCGTGTCCAACTTGCCTCAAGATTATTTCTAAAGGAAACTAACTTAACTTAAAACTGAATGTGATAATATTACTAACTTCCCAGGTGGTGTGAGTGGTAAAGAACCCACCCGCCAACAAATGGGTTCAATCTCTGGTTTGGGAAGATCCCCTGAAGGAGGGTACAGCAACCCACTCCAGTATTATTCTTTTCTGGAGAATCTCATGGACAGATGAACCTGGTTGGCTATGATCCATAAGGTTACAAAGAGTCAGAGGTGACTGAAGCAACTTAGCACACACACAATATTACTAACACAAAATGTGAATATATTTAAGAAAGTAACTGAGACACAAAAGTCCATTCATCAGTGTTTTGTGTTTTCACCTTTCTGATCTGGTTCAATTTCTTTAGAATTTCTGGTGGAATTTTACTCCTTGGTGGTTTCCATTTTTCTTAATTTTTGATTATCCCCAGTTAGTTAACACACTTATACTAAGAGCTTCTGTATATGTAAATCTTTTGGGAAGTATCAGGAGAGATGCTAAGATGTATAAGAATGAAAGTCTCAAGGAGCTTATCATCTAGAGTTATATATAGACATGTGAAAAGTTAAAATTATTTAAAAGAACAGAAATCAAGAAAAAGTTGAATTGCTAAAAGGCAATAGGAAATAGATGGGGAAACAGTGGAAACAATGTCAGACTTTATTTTTTTTTGGGGGGGGGGGTAGTGCTCCAAAATCACTGCAGATGGTGACTGCAGCCATGGAATTAAAAGATACTTACTCTTGGAAGGAAAGTTATGACCAACCTAGATGGCATAATCAAAAGCAGAGACATTACTTTGCCAACAAAGGTCCGCCTAGTCAAGGCTATGGTTTTTCCATTGGTCATGTATGGATGTGAGAGTTGGACTGAGAAGAAAACTGAGCACCAAAGAACTGATGCTTTTGAACTGTGGTGTTGGAGAAGACTCTTGAGAGTCCCTTGGACTGCAAGGAGATCCAACCAGTCCATTCTAATGGAGATCGGTCCTGGGTGTTCTTTGGAAGGAATGATGCTAAAGCTGAAACTCCAGTACTTTGGCCACCTCATGTGAAGAGTTGACTCTTTGGAAAAGACTCTGATGCTGGGAGGGATTAGGGGCACGAGAAGGGGATGACAGAGGATGAGATGGCTGGATGGCATCACGGACTCGATGGATGTGAGTTTGAGTGAACTCCAGGAGTTGGTGATGGACAGGGAGGCCTGGCATGCTGCAATTCTTGGGATCACAAAGAGTCAGACACAACTGAGCGACTGAACTGAGCTGAACTGAATGTGATTAATCACTTGTATCACAATGAGTAATAAAGGAAATAGGTTCTGGAGAGGTTCAGAGTAGGACATATGCATTTGGGCTAAAGTGTCTTGGAAGTCTTTCTTGGGGAAGAAGAAATTGGAACTGGTTTTAAAGGATAAGTATTATTTGGACTGTCTCAAACATTTTTTGGAGAAGGAAATGGCACCCCACTCCAGTACTTTTGCCTAGAAAATCCCATGGACGGGGGAGCCTGGTAGGCTGCAGTCCATGGGGTCGCTAGATTCGGAAACGACTGAGTGACTTCACTTTCACTTTTCACTTTCATGCATTGGAGAAGGAAATGGCAACCCACTCCAGTGTTCTTGCCTGGAGAATCCCAGGGACGGGAAGCTTGGTGGGCTGTCATCTATGGGGTCGCACAGAGTCGGACACGACTGAAGCAATGCAGCAGCAGCAGCAGCAAACATTTTTATTCTAAAATAATCTATTCTTGTCTTCACATCAAGGTCTTAAAATGCTTTCAAAATTTCAGGGGAACATAGTATCAAAAAGCTAAAAACTGATAAATATAGATCTGAAAGTAGTAGTTTCTTACTACTTTTACTGAATAGCTGGCAGAAATTTTGTAATTTCAGTCTCCACATCTCCTTTCCCCAGCCTTTCAGAATTATCCTGGGAATTTCCAACTATTGAAACACAATCCTATTTCTTAGTTCCCATGAAAAATGTTTGGACCAGTGGTTGAAAACTACGAAGACACAGTCATCCTGATTGGAAAAAGGGCAGCTGTTGTAATCCACAGAAGTGTTGGTTCCTAAGGAAGTGGATAGTGTAAAATGTATATAAGAGTGACTATACATGTTCATTTTCTATTGCCATCATTGCTAACAATACTTAGCTTGCCATTGCTCTCTTTTTCTATCCATTTAATTTGGTTTGCCTGAGTCCGATGTAAATCATCCCCTTTCTTCTCTTCCCTGAGCCCCAGATGCTGTTTCAGTTCAGTTCAGTCACTCAGTCGTGTCTGACTCTTTGTGACCCCAAGAACTGCAGCATGCCAGGCCTCCATGTCCATCACCAA
This sequence comes from Bos indicus, assembly GCF_029378745.1. Classification (NCBI taxonomy): domain Eukaryota; kingdom Metazoa; phylum Chordata; class Mammalia; order Artiodactyla; family Bovidae; genus Bos; species Bos indicus. The sequence goes on from NC_091789.1 coordinate 75,506,306, forward strand.
CTCTCTGGGTTCACTCAGACTCACGCCACTTGAGTCAGTGATGCCATCCAGCCATCTCATCCTCTGTCATCCCCTTCTCCTCCTGTCCCCAATCCCTCCCAGCATCAGAGTCTTTTCCAATGAGTCAACTCTTTGCATGAGGTGGCCAAAGTACTGGAGTTTCAGCTTTAGCATCATTCCTTCCAAAGAAATCCCAGGGCTGATCTCCTTCAGAATGGACTGGTTGGATCTTCTTGCAGTCCAAGGGACTCTCAAGAGTTTTCTCCAACACCACAGTTCAAAGGCATCAATTCTTTGGTGCTCAGTCTTCTTCACAGTCCAACTCTCACATCCATACATGACCACTGGAAAAACCATAGCTTTGACTAGACGGACCTTTGTTGGCAAAGTAACGTCTCTGCTTTTGAATATGCTATCTAGGTTGGTCATAACTTCCCTTCCAAGGAGTAAGCGTCTTTTAATTTCATGGCTGTTTACAAGGCTGGAAATGTGTGGTGGTCTCAATATAACATGAGAACATCCTCGTTTGTATATTTGTATAAAGTTTCAATGAATACTGAAACTTTCATGTACTGCTGATCAGTTGGTTACTATGCTGTGAATCTTCAGAGGTGAAAATCCTTCCATTTGGGCAAAGTAACCATGAGCTGATTCATTATCACATTAGACTAGAATGCTTCCATTGGCTTGAGCCCTGGCAAATGTATACTTTCTTCCCTCATAAGTCCCACTGGCACCTGAAAATGAAGCCAATTAGTCAAAACAGTGCTTGTTATGGTACATTAAACTTCCTGAGAGCTTTGAGAATTGAGATATTTAGATTCCACTTGAAATTCAGAGTGGATTACATAAGCTTCCAAATAACTCATGCTAAACCAGGCCAGTCTAATTTGTGAGAGCTTACACATAGGCCTAAGAATGATTTCAAATTTCCCTTATACTATCAATGAGAATCTAATTGCACATGTAAAACACATCTGACTCACTTGGAAAAGTTAATTTTATGTGCTGTAAGAAATTGGTTGATTCTGTTACCCTACACTCTAGCAAAAGTCAACACAGTATTAAAAAAATAATATTCAATTAAACACATTCGTTTTCATAAAATTAACTGAAATGGGATATTAATGGGGACTCTCTTACAATTTATATATGTTGTAATATAAGGAGACTATTGTACTGTGCTTTTTTTATTTAAAAATTGATGTTGATGTTTATACTGACTTTAAAATCGATAAACCATCTACAAATAATATGTGTATTCAGTATAAACCACTAAAGAATTATTTACTTAAGTATAAATTATTTTATAATATTTAAGAATCAATTTGTTGTATTTAGACATAATCTTAAAAGGTTTTCTCTGAATACAATAATTAAGAAAATATATTTTACATAGTTTTGGAAGTTTTGGCCACAGCAATCAGAGCAAAAAAGAAAAAAAAGGAATCCAAATTGGAAAAGAAGAAGTAAAACTCTCACTGTTTGCAGATGACATGATCCTTTACATAGAAAACCCTAAAGACTCCACCAGAAAATTACTAGAACTAATCAATGATTATAGTAAAGTTGCAGGATATAAAATCAACACACAGAAATCCCTTGCATTCCTATACACTAATAATGAGAAAACAGAAAGAGAAATTAAGGAAACAATTCCATTCACCATTGCAACGGAAAAAATAAAATACTTAGGAATATATGTACCTAAAGAAACCAAAGACCTATATATAGAAAACTATAAAACACTGGTGAAAGAAATCAAAGAGGAGACTAATAGATGGAGAAATATACCATGTTCATGGATTGGAAGAATCAATATAGTGAAAATGAGTATACTACCCAAAGCAATTTATAGATTCAATGCAATCCCTATCAAGCTACCGATGGTATTCTTCACAGAGCTAGAGCAAATAATTTCACAATTTGTATGGAAATACAAAAAACCTCGAATAGCCAAAGCTATCTTGAGAAAGAAGAATGGAACTGGAGGAATCAACCTGCCTGACTTCAGGATCTACTACAAAGCCACAGTTATCAAGACAGTATGGTACTGGCACAAAGACAGAAATATTGAACAATGGAACAAAATAGAAAGCCCAGAGATAAATCCACGCACATATGGAAACCTTATCTTTGACAAAGGAGGCAAGAATATACAATAAATTAAAGACAATCTCTTTAACAAGTGGTACTGGGAAAACTGGTCAACCACTTGTAAAAGAATGAAACTAGACCACTTTCTAACACCATACACAAAAATAAACTCAAAATGGATTAAAGATCTAAACGTAAGACAAGAAACTATAAAACTCCTAGAGGAGAACATAGGCAAAACACTCTCCAACATACATCACAGCAGGAGCCTCTATGACCCACCTCCCAGAATATTGGAAATAAAAGCAAAAATAAACAAATGGGACCTAATTAAACTTAAAAGCTTCTGCACAACAAAGGAAACTATTAGCAAGGTGAAAAGACAGCCTTCAGAATGGGAGAAAATAATAGCAAATGAAGCAACTGACAAACAACTAATCTCAAAAATATACAAGCAACTCCTATAGCTCAACTCCAGAAAAATAAATGACCCAATCAAAAAAATGGGCCAAAGAACTAAATAGACATTTCTCCAAAGAAGACATACAGATGGCTAACAAACACATGAAAAGATGCTCAACATCACTCATTATCAGAGAAATGCAAATCAAAACCACTATGAGGTACCATTTCACACCAGTAAGAATGGCTGCAATCCATAAGTCTACAAGCAATAAATGCTGGAGAGGGTGTGGAGAGAAGGGAACCCTCTTGCACTGTTGGTGGGAATGCAAACTAGTACAGCCACTATGGAGAACAGTGTGGTGATTCCTTAAAAAAACTGGAAATAGAACTGCCTTATGACCCAGCAATCCCACTGCTGGGCATACACACTGAGGAAACCAGAAGGGAAAGAGACACGTGTACCCCAATGTTCATCGCAGCACTGTTTATAATAGCCAGGACATGGAAGCAACCTAGATGCCCATCAGCAGATGAATGGATAAGAAAGCAATGGTACATATACACAATGGAGTATTACTCAGCCATTAAAAAGAATACATTTGAATCAGTTCTAATGAGATGGATGAATCTGGAACCTATTATACAGAGTGAAGTAAGCCAGAAAGAAAAACACCAATACAGTATACTAAAGCATATATATGGAATTTAGAAAGATGGAAACAATAACCCTGTGTACGAGACAGCAAAAGAGACACCGATATATAGATCAGTCTTATGGACTCTGTGGGAGAGGGAGAGGGTGGGGAGATTTGGGAAAATAGCATTGAAACATGTATAATATCATGTATGAAACAAGTCGCTAGTCCAGGTTCGATGCACAATACTGGATGCTTGGGGGTGGGGCACTGGGACGACCCAGATGGAGGGCAGGGGAGGGAGGAGGGTGGAGGGTTCAGGATGCAGAACGTGGGTATACCTGTGGCAGATTCATTTCAATATTTGGCAAAACTAATACAATATTGTAAAGTTTAAAAATAAAATAAAATTAAACAACAACAACAAAAAGAAAATATATTGTAAAATACTGCTTTTTTATCAGTAAAGCTGAGAAATCTTTAATTAGAATAATACTATCTTGATTGAAGTTAAACATAATTCTTCAAGTAATATGATGTTTTTTTTTTTCCCCCACAAGTTATGAGATGTTTCATGTATATTCTTCCCTCTATGTTTATCATTTTCAACATTTTCTGAAAATGTACTTTGAGTATAAATAGAAATAGATGAAAGTAAAAAAAAAATAAAATGAATATAGCAAATATATTTTTTGTAAATTAACTTATTTATTTTAATTGGAGGCTAATTAAAATATTGTAGTGGTTTTTGCCATACATTCACATAAATCAGCCATGGATGTACATGTGGCCCACATCCTGAGCCCCTTCCCATCACCCTCTCCATCCCATCCATCAGGGTTGTCCCAGTGCAACGGTCCTAAGCACTCTGTCTCAGGCATCGAACTTGGACTGCAATCTATTTCCCATATGGTAGTATACATGTTTCAATGCTATTCTTTCAAATCGTTCCACCCTCGCTTTCTCCCACCAAGTCAAAAAGTCTGTTCTTTACATCTGTGTCTCTTTTGATGTCAGGCATATAGGGTCATCGTTATCATCTTTCTAAATATCACATATATGCATTAGTATACTGTATTGGTGTTTTTCTTTCTGATTTACTTCACTCTGTATAATAGGCTCCAGTTTCATCCACCTCATTAGAACTGATTCAAATGTGATCTTTTTAATAGCTGAGTAATATTCCATTGTGTATATATACCATAGCTTTCTTATCCATTCCTCTGCTGATGAATATCTAGGTTGCTTCCATGTCCTAGCTATTATAAACAGTGCTGCAATGAACATTGGGGTACACGTGTCTCTTTCAATTCTGGCTTCCTCCTTATGTAAACCTAGCAGTGGGATTGCTGGGTAGTATGGCAGTTCTATTTCTAGTTTGTTAAGGTATCTCCACACTGTTCTACATAGTGGCTATACTAGCTTGAATTTCCACCAAAAGTGTAAGAGGGTTTCCTTTTCTCCACACCGTCTCCAGCATTTATTGTTTGTAGACTTTTGGATAGCAGCCATGCTGAGGGGCAAGACATGGTACCTCATAGTGGTTTTGATTTGCATCTCTCTGATAATGAGTGATGTTCAGCATCTTTTCATGTGTTTGTTAGCCATCTGTACATCTTCTTTGAAGAAAAGTCTGTTTAGTTCTTTGGCCAATCCACATTAGTTTTTCTGGAATTGAGCTGCAGGTGTTGCTTGTATATTTTTGAGATTAATTCTTTGTCAGTTGCTTCATTTGCTATTATTGTCTCCCATTCTGAAAGTTGTTTTTGCACCTTGCTTATAGTTTCTTTCATTGTGCAGAAGCTTTTAAGTTTAATTAGGTCTCATTTGTTTATTTTTGCTTTTATTTCCATTATTCTGGGAGGTGGGTCATAGAGGATCCTGCTGTGATATATGTCAGAGAGTGTTTTGCCTATAATTTCCTCAGGAGTATTATAGTTTCTGGTCTTACATTTAGATCTTTAATCCATTTTGAGTTTATTTTTGTGTATTGTGTTAGAAAGTGTTCGGGTTTATTTCTTTTACAAGTGGTGGACCAGTTTTCCCAGCACCACTTGTTAAAGAAATTGTCTTTTCTTCATCATATATTCTTTCCTCCTTTGTCAAACATAAGGTGTCCATTGGTACGTGGATGTATCTCTGGGCTTTCTATTTTGTTCCATTGATCTATATTTCTGTCTTTGTGTCAGGACAATACTGTCTTGATGACTGTAGCTTTGTAGTATTGTCTAAAGTCAAGCAGGTCGTTTCCTCTAGTTCCATTGTTCTTTCTCAAGATTGCTTTGGCTATTCGAAGTTTTTTGTATTTCCATGCAAATTGTGAAATTATTTGTTCTAATTCTTTGAAAATTACTGTTGGTAGCTTGACAGGGATTGCATTGAATCTATAGATCACTTTGGGTAGTAGACACATTTTCACTATAGTTATTCTTCTTATCCATGAATGTGGTATATTTCTCCATTTATTTGTGTCATCTTTGATTTCTTTCATCAATGTTTTATAGTTTTCTGTATATAGGTCTTTTGTTTCTTTAGGTAGATTTATTCTTAAGTATTTTGTTATTTTCATTGCAATGGTGAATGGAATTGTTTCCTTAATTTCTCTTTCTGTTCTCTCATTGGTACTGTGTAGGACTGCAAGGGATTTCTGTATGTTAATTTTATATCCTGCAACTTTATCATGTTCATTGACTAGCTCTAGTAATTTTATTTTGCAGTATTCTGTGTAGGGTTTTCGGAGAAAGCAATGGCACCCCACTCCAGTACTCTTGCCTGGAAAATCCCATGGAGGAGCCTGGTAGGCTGCAGCCCATGGGGTCACGAAGAGTCGGATACGACTGAATGACTTCACTTTCATTTTTCACTTTCCTGCATTGTAGAAGGAAATGGCAACCCACTCCAGTGTTCTTGCCTGGAGAATCTCAGGGACGGGAGAGCCTCATGGGCTGCCGTCTATGGGGTCGCATAGAGTTGGACACGACTGAAGCGACTTAGCAGCAGCAGCAGCATGTAGGGTTTTCTATGCTGAGGATCAAGTCGTCTGCAACAGTGAGAGTTTTACTTCTTCTTTTCCAATCTGGATTCCTTTTATTTCTTTTTCTGCTCTGATTGCTTTGGCTAAAACTTCCAAAACTATGTTGAACAGTAGTGGTGAGATTTGGCACCCTTGTTATCTTCCGGACTTTAGGGGAAATGCTTTCAATTTTTCAACATTGAGGATAATGTTTGCTGTTAGTTTGTCATATATGGCTTTTATTATGTTGGAATATGTTCCTTCTGTGCCTGCTTTCTGGAGGGTTATCATAAATGGATATTGAATTTTGTCAAAGTCTTTCTCTGCATCTATTGAGATAATCATATGGTTTTTATCCTTCAATTTCTTAATGTGGTGTATCACATTGATTACTTTGTGAATATTGAAGAATCCTTGCATCCCTGGGATAAAGTCCACTTGGTCATGATGTATGATCTTTTTAATATGTTGTTGGATTCCGTTTCCTAGAATTTTGTTGAGTATTTTTACTTTTATTTTCATCAGTGATATTGGCCTGTAATTCTCTTTTTTTTTGTGGAATCTTTGTCTGGATTTTGTATTAGGGTAGTGGTGGCCTCACAGAACGAGTTTGACACTTTATCTTCCTCTCAGTTTGTGTAGGATAGGTGTTAGCTCTTCTTTAAATGTTTGGTAGAATTCACCTGTGAAGCCATTTGGTCCTGGGCTTTTGTTTGTTGGAATATTTTTCATTACAGTTTCGATTTCTGTGCTTGTGATGGGTTGGTTAAGATTTTTTATCTCTTCCTGGTTCAGTTTTGGAAGGTTATACTTTTCTAAGAATTTGTCCATTTCTTCCAAGTTGTCCATTTTATTGGCATATAGTTGCTGATAGTAGTCTCTTATGATCATCTGTATTTCTGTGCTTGTTATGATTTCTCCAATTTCATTTCTAATTCTGTTGATCAGATTCTTCTCCCTTTTTTTCTTGATGAGTCTGGCTAATGGTTTGTCTATTTTATTTATCTTCTCGAAGAATCAGCTTTTAGTTTGGTTGATTTTTGCCATAGTCTCCTTTGTTTCACTTTCATTTATTTCTGCCCTAATTTTTATGATTTCTTTCCTTCTGCTAACCCTGGGGTTCTTAATTTCTTTTTATTCTAGTTGTTTTAGCTGTAAATTTAGGTTATTTATTTGATTTTTCTTTGGTTTCTTGAGGTAAGCATGTATTGCTACGAACCTTCCCCTTAGCACAGCTTTTACTGAATCTCATAGGTTTTGGGTCTTTGTATTTTCCTTTGTTTATATACATATTTTGATTTCTTTCTTTATTTTTTCTGTGATTTGTTGCTTATTCAGAAACATGTTATTTAGCCTCCATATGTTTGCATTTTTAATTGTTCCCCTGTAGTTGACATGTAATCTTACTGCAATGTGATCAGAAAAGATGCTTGAAATGATTTAAATTTTTTGAATTTACCAAGGCTAGATTTATGGCCCATTTATGATCTATCCTGGAGGATATTCTATGTGCACTTGAGAAAAAGGTGAAATTCATTGTTTTGGGGTAAAATGTCCTATAGATATCAATTAGGTCTAACTGGCCCAAAATTTTATGTTTATGTTTCCTTGCTAATTTTCAGTTTAGTTGATCTATCCATAGGGGTGAGTAGGGTATTAAAGTCTTCCACTATTGTGTTACTGTTAATTTCCCCTTTCATACTTGTTAACATTTGCCTTACATATTGCAGGGCTCCTATGTTGGGTGCAAATATTTATAATTGTTACATCTTCTTGGATTGATTCATTGATCATTGTGCAGTGTCCTTCTTTGTCTCTTTTCAAAGGTTTTATTTCAAAGTTTATTTTATCTGATATGAGTATTGCTAATTCTGCTTTCTTTTGGTCTACATTTGTGTGAAGTATTTTTTTCCAGCCCTTCATTTTCAGTCTGTAGGTATTCCTTGTTTTGAGGTGGGTCTCTTGTAGACAGCATATATAAGGGTCTTGTTTTTGTATCCATTCAGCCGGTCGGTGTCTTTTGGTTGGGGCATTCAACCTATTTACATTTAAAGTAATTATTGATAAGTATGATCCCGTTGTCATTTACTTTGTTGTTTTGTGTTCGAGTTTATACACTTTTTCTGTGCTTCCTGTCTAGAGAAAATCTTTTAGCATTTGTTGGAGAGCTGGTTTGGAGGTGCTGAATTCTCTCAGCTTTGCTTGTCTGTAAAGCTTTTGATTTCTCCTCCATATTTGAATGAGATACTTGCTTGGTATAGTAATCTGGGTGGTAGATTTGTCTCTTTCATCACTTTAAGTATGTCCTGCCATTCCCTTCTGGCATGAAGTGTTTCTATTGAAAGATCAGCTGTTATCCTTAATGGGAATCCCCTTGTGTGTTATTTGTTGCTTTTCCCTTGCTGGTTTTAATATTTGCTCTTTGTGTTTGATCTTTGTTAATTTGATTAATATGTGTCTTGGGATGTTTCACCTTATGTTTATCCTGTTTGTGACTCTCTGGGTTTCTTAGACTTGAGTGGCTATTTCCTTCCCTATTTTAGGGAAGTTTTCAACTACTATCTCTTCAAGTATTTTCTCATGGCCTTTCTTTTTGTCTTCTTCTTCTGGGACTCCTGTGATTCGAATGTTGGGGCATTTAACATTGTCCCAGAGTTCTCTGTGGTTGTCCTCATTTCTTTAAATTGTTTTTTACTCTCTGTTTCATTTATTTCCACCATTCTATCTTCCACCTCACTTATCCTATCTTCTGCCTGTTATTCTACTGTTGGTTCCCCCCAGAGTACTTTTTATTGCAGTTATTTCATGTTGATTGACTTTTAAAATTTTCTTCTAGGTCCTTGTTAAACATTTCTTGCATCTTCTCAATCCTTGTCTCTATTCTATTTATCTGTAACTCCATTTTGTTTTCAAGATTTTGGATCATCTTTACTATCATTATTCTGAATTCCTTTTCAGGTAGACTCCCTTTCTCCTCTTTTGTTTGATTTGGTGGGCATTTATCATGTTCCTTTACCTGCTGAATATTTATCTGCCTTTTCATTTTGTTTAGATTGATGTGTTTGAGGTGAGCTTTCTGTATGCTGGAAGTTTGTGGTTCTTCTTTATTGTGGAGGTTGCTCCCTGTGGGTGGGTTTGAACGAGTGGTTTGTCAAGGTTTCCTGTTTCAGCAAGCTTGCATTGGTGCTCTGGTGGGTGGAGTTGGAACTCTTCTCTCTGGAGCGCAATGAAGTGTTCAGTAGTGAGTTTTTACATATCTATGTGTTTGGTGTGACTTTGGGCTGTCTGTATTTTAATGCTCCGGGCATGTTCCTACATTGCTGGAGAATTAGTATGGTATGTCTTGCTCTGGAACTTGTTGTCTCTTGGGTGGATCTTGGTTTCAGTGTAGGTATGGATGCTTTTGTTTGAGCTCTTTTCAACTAATGTTCCCTGGAGTCAGGAGTTTTATGGTGTTCTCATATTTTGTATTTAAGCCTCCTGCCTCTGGCTTTCAATCTTATTTTTTACAGTAGCCTCAAGACTTCTCCATCCACACAGCACAGATGATAAAACATCTAGGTTAATGGTGAAAAGTTTCTCCACAGTGAGGAACACCCAGAGAGGTGCACAGAGTTACATGGAGAAGAGAAGAGGGAGGAGGGAAATAGAGATGATCAGAAGGAAAAGAGTGGGAATCAGAAGGGGAGAGACCAATCTTCCCAGTAGTCAATTGCCTAAGTGTTTTTCACAGCCTGGAACACCCAGAGAGATTCACAGAATTAAGTAGAGATGAGAAGATGTGTGTCAGGGAAGGAGTTAGAGGTGACCTGGGGGGAGAAAAGGGAGAGTCAAAAGGGGAGAGAGCACTCAATCCATTAATCACACCCCTAAGCAAAAATGGGTACTGAAGATTATATTCTTAAAGGTACAAAATTGATAACAAATATCAAAAAGCAAAGATTAAAAATCTAGAGCAGAGGTTAGACTCTGTAAAATACATTAAAAATACAAAACAATATCAATCACAAAAATTATAAAAAATTATATATAAAATTTGCTTTAAATATAAGGTCTTTTTTTGCAAGGTAATAAAGTGAAAGTGAAGTCGCTCAGTTGTTTCTGACTCTTTGCAACCCCATGGACTATAGCCTATCAGGCTCCTTGGTCCATGGGATTTTCCAGGCATGAATACTGGAGGGTGGCCATTTCCTTCTCCAAGGGATCTTCCCAACCCATGGATCAAACCCGGGTCTCCCTCATTGTAGGCAGATGCTTTACTATCTGAGTAGGCTATAAAAATGAAAATTAAACGAGTAATAAAGAACTTAAAAATTTAAAAAAAATTGATAATAGTAAAAATATATCTCGGAATTTCTCTGGAGCTGTCGAGGGCAATGTGTGGTCAGTTCAGTTTCAGATAATTCCTTTTCTAGCTTATATATCTTCTCAAGGTCTATAGGCCTCTTCCAATGCTTAGTGAATGCTAACTACAGGCTTTTAATCTGTTGTACCTTTCACTTCCATACAGGTTCCTCCTTCTTTGTTTTTTTTTTGCCTCCTCTGTTTGCAAGTCTCTTCAGTGTCTAATTTCCTCCCTGACACAAGGGGGTGAAGGTGCTCAGTTGTTCAGTTGCACTGTGGGGAGGGAGGAACACTGCAAACAAATATTACTGCTGTGTGTGGGGAGTGGTCACAGTGTATGAACCACACTGGGTTTGCCCCCACTCACGGCTTGTGTATTTCCCAGTCTACCTTGCTCAGCCTCCAGGTTGCTCTGCAGGGGAACTTTCCAAAGCAGGCACTGGATTTGTGCACTTCCCAGGTGTAAGCTGCTCAGGTTTAGGTTCCACAAAGGTACTCAGGTACTCCACAAAGGCACAGATTTGGTTGGGCATGTGTTTTGTGCTCTTCCTGGGTCGAGCAGCTCAGGTGACCAGGTACTTGTGCAGCACACTGTCCCAGTTGGGCGGTGCATCTTAATCGCCTACCCAGTCCAAGCCACTAAGTTTCCCGGATGTGCAGTGAGAGTGCCTTCTCAGGTATGCTGTGTGTCTTCTCTGGGGAGCTGATCTCTGGCTGAAATTCTCCTGGCAGTTGTCAACCATCCAAGATCCCAAGAAGACTTGGTTAGCAACTGGGAGGCTGCTCACAGTTTGGTGAAGGATGCTGTCTCTGGGGCCGAGAATGCCCCTTATCTTCCAGCTCAGGCTGTCACCTGCCTGCCTCTCTGCCTTCAGTGGGGGGATGGGCTGGTCCACAGCCGGCTAGCTCTCCTTTGGCATTCACTCAATCCTTTGTTCTGTGAGCAGGACAGGTTGCCCCTCAGGTTAGGCTTTTCACAGCAAAGTTCTCTCTCTCTCTTTTTTTCTCTCTGGCTATCCCACATTTGGGGTTGCTGTATCATGTTAGCTTCTTCAGATTGTCCTCAGGACGTTCAGGCCTGGTCCTTACCCTAAGCATGCAACCCATGCCCCCCCTGTTCCTCCCCCACTTTCTGGTGGGGGACGCATGTATCTGGGCTGCTTCTCCACTGGGGGTTGTGGTTAGGTGCGTATTTTTTTTTTCCCCTGCCTGGTTATGTTGCCCTATGAGATTTCAAAACTCCCCACATACCAACCAGTGAGAGGGTTTCCTGGTGTTTGGAAACTTCTCCTCCTTCAAGACGCCCTCCACAGGACGGGTCTCCATCCCTAATTTTTTTGTCTCTCTTTTTGTCTTTGATATTTTGTCATACCTCCTTTTGAAGAGAATGGGCTGCCTTTCTGGATTACTGGTGTCCTCCACCAGCGTTCATAAGTTGTTTTGTGGAAGTTGCTCAGCATTCAAATGATCTTTTGATGAATTTGTGAGGGAGAAAGTGGTCTTCCCATCCTATTCCTCCACCACCTTATGACAGCCTCTCCTATAGCAAATATTTTTAAGTAAAATTTATTCTACCAGAAAAAAATCAGGCAAAGCATTACTTAAAGGAGATTTTTATGTCTGTCAATCTCAAATCCTATTTAATTCATATTTGCCAGCCTTAAATCCTGTTTGCCTGTATAGAAGTATTCAGTCTTTCTTCACTTTCACAATTCATCAATACTTTTTTCCTGAATACAAGAGTTGCTGTTCCTTTGATTCTGAAAGTAAAGCAATAGTCATTATATATGCAGTGTTACAGACATTTCTTGAGTTGAACAATAAAATGTCATCAATGCTGTCTTTTTGTGGTGATATAACATTTACAGAAATGCATATGCCAAAGAAGGCCAAGAACCCATCCCTTCTTTAGAGATATACAACAAATCTTTTGCAAGTCTTGTTGCTTTGCTTGTGCACTTCTGGGTCAACTTTGTTTCCCTTAGTAATCTCCAGGAATAGCTTTTCTCACTCTTTTTAGTTACTTCTCATGAATTAAGATGATAAAGAATTCACCTGCAATGCGAAAGACTTGAGTTCAATCCCTGGATTGGGAAGATCCTTTGGAGGAGATCATGGCAACCCATTACCAGTATGCTTGCCTGGAGAATCCCCATGGACAGAGAAACCTGGTGAGGTCACATGGGGTCCATGGGGTCACAAAGAATCAGATATAACTGAACAACTAAGCACAGCATCTGCATCAAGTTACTGAAGAAAAAAAAAAAAATCTGTCAATGGACTATCAGCACCTCTTTCTATCAGATAAGAGTCAACAAGATTTAGGTTAAAAAATCCTTTAATGTTAAAAGTCCCCTGCCCTCTTGTTAGTTTCCATTCAGTTTAGTCGCTAAGTCATGTGCGACTCTTTGTGACCCCATGGACCTCAGCACGCCAGGTCTCCCCGTCCATCACCAACTCCCAGAGTTTGCCCAACTCACGTCGAATTAGTCGGTGATGCCATCCAATGATCTCATCCTCTGTCGTCCACTTTTCCTCTTGCCCTCAATCTTTCCCATCATCAGGGTCTTTTCAAATGAGTCAGTTCTTCACATCAGGTGATCAAAATATTGGAGTTTAAGTTTCAACATCAGTCCTTCCAATGAACACCCAGGACCAATCTCCCTTAGGAGGGACTGGTTGGATCTCCTCGCAGTCCAAGGGACTCTCAAGAGTCTTCTCCACCACCATAGTTCAAAAGCATAAATTCTTTGGTGCTAAGCTTTCTTTATAGTCCAACTCTCATATCCATACATGACTACTGGAAAAACCATGGCTTTGACTAGATGAAACTTTGTTGACAAAGTAATGTCTCTGCTTTTTAATATGCTGTCTAGGTTGGTCATAACTTTCCTTCCAAGAGTAAGCGTCTTTTAATTTCATGGCTGCAGTCACCATCTGCAGTGATAGTGGAGCCAAAAAAAATAAAGTCAGTCACTGTTTCCCCATCTATTTGCCATGAAGTGATGGGACAGGATGCTATGATCTTAGTTTTCTGAATGTTGAGCTTTAAGCCAGCTTTTTCACTCTTCTCTTTCATTTTCATTAAGAGGCTCTTCAGTTCTTCTTCACTTTCTGCCATAAGGGTGGTGTCATCTGAATATATGAAGTTATTGATATTACTCTCAGCAATCTTGATTCCAAGTTGTGCTTCATCCAGCCCAGCATTTCTCATGATGTACTCTGCATATAAGTTGAATAAGCAGGGTGACAAAATACATCCTTGATGTAATCCTTTCCTGATTCGGAACCAGTCTGTTGTTCCATGTCCAGCTCTAACTGTTGCTTCCTGACCTGCATACAGATTTCTCAAGAAAAAGGTCAGGTTGTCTGGTATTCCCTTCTTTTTCAGAATTTTCCACAGTTTATTGTAATCCACACAGTCAAAGGCTTTGGTATAGTCAGTGAAGCAGAAATAGATGTTTTTCTGGAATTCTCTGCTTTTTCAAAGATCCATCACATGTTGGCAATTTGATCTGTGGTTCCTCTGCCTTTTCTAAAACCAGCTTGAACTTCTGGAAGTTCACGGTTCATGTATTGCTGAAGCCTGGCTTGGAGAATTTTGAGCATTACTTTACTAGCATGTGAGATGAGAACAATGGTGCGGTAGTTTGAGCATTCTTTGGCATTGCCTTTCTTTGGGATTGGAATGAAAACTGATATTTTCCAGTCCTGAGGTCACTGCTGAGTTTTCAAAATTTCCTGACATATTGAGTGTGGCACTTTCACAGCATCATCTTTCAAGGTTGAAATAGCTCAACTGGAATTCCATCACCTCCACTAGCTTTGTTCGTAGTGATGGCCCACTTGACTTCGCATTCCAGGATGTCTGGCTCTAGCTGAGTGATCACACCATCCTGATTATCTGGGTCGTGAAGGTCTTTTTGTATAGTTCTTCTGTGTATTATTTCCACCTCTTCTTAATGTCTTCTGCTTCTGTTAGGTCCCTAGCATTTCTGTCCTTTATTGAGCCCATCTTTGCATGAAATGTTCCCTTGGTATCTCTAATTTTCTTGAAGATATCTCTAGTCTTTCCCATTATATTATTTTCCCCTATTTCTTTGCACTGATCACTGAGGAAGGCTTTCTTATCTCTCCTTGTTATTCTTTGGAACTCTGCATCCAAAGGGGCATATCTTTCCTTTTCTCCTTTGCTTTTTGCATCTCTTCACAGATATTTGTAAGGCCTCCTGAGACAGCATTTTGCTTTTTTGCATTTCTTTTTCTTGAGGATGGTCTTGATCCCTGTCTCCTGTACAATGTCATGAACCTCTATCCATAGTTCATCATGCACTCTGTCTATCAGATCTAGTCCCTTAAATCTATTTGTCACTTTCACTGTATAATCATAAGCAATTTGATTTAGGTCATAACTGAATGGTCTACTGGTTTTCCCCACTTTCTTCAATTTCTGAATTTGGCCATAAGGAGTTCATGGTCTGAGTCACAGTCAGCTCCTGGTCTTGTTTTTGCTGACTGTATACAGCGTCTCCATCTTTGGCTGCACAGAATATAATATATCTGATTTTGGTGTTGACCATCTGGTGATGTCCATGTGTAGAGTCTTCTCTTATGTTGTTTCAAGAGGGTGTTTGCTATGACCAGTGTGTTCTCTTGTCAAAACTCTATTAACCTTTTCACTTCTTCATTCTGTACTCCAAGGTCAAATTTTCCTGTTACTCCAGATGTTTCTTGACTTCCTACATTTACGTTCCAGTCCCCTATAATGAAAAGGACATCTTTTTTGGGTGTTAGTTCTAAAAGGACTTGAAGGTCTTCAGAGAACAGTTCAACTTCAATTTCTTCAGCATTACTGTTTGGGGCATAGACTTGGATTACCGTGATATTGAATGGTTTGTCTTGGAAATAAACAGCGATCATTCTGTTATTTTTGAAACTGCATCCAAGTACTACATTTAAGAGTCTTTTGTTGACTATGAGGGCTACCCCATTTCTTCTAAAGGCTTCTTGTCCACAATAGTAGTTATGATGGTCATCCGAGTTAAATTCTCCCATTCCAGTCCATTTTAGTTTGCTAATCCCTAGAATGTCGACATTCACTCTTGCCATCTCCTGTTTGACCATTTCCAATTTGCCTTGATTCATGGTCCTAACATTCCAGGTTCCTATGCAATATTGATCTTTACAGCATTGTACCCTGCTTCTATCACCAGTCACATCCACAACTTGGTGTTTTTGCTTTGGCTCCATCCCTTCATTCTTTCTGAAATTATTTCTCATGGGATCTCCAGCAGCATATTGGGCACTGACCCACCTGGGGAGTTCATCTTTCAGTGTCATATCTTTGTCTTTTCATACTGCTCATCGGCTTCTCAAGGCAAGAATACTGAAGTGGTTTGCCATTCCCTTCTCCAGAGGACCACATTTTTCCCTCTTGTTAGTGATAAAAATTCACTGAGATGAAGGAATGAGAAATTACTGACAACTGATTATTGACTAAATTGATAACATAAATCTAATTGCTTTTTCATAGCTAAGATTTTAACACCTTTTCATTTTTGGCACCTAAAATAGTCCAGTGTGTGTATATAGTTTCATTAAATAGCTCTTTATTTCTAAAAATATGATGGCTAAAATTAAGACCTGTCTACACGATCTAGTTCAGAGGTGCTCTCAACCACTAAAAGGAAAACTTCAGCAAAAATATCTAATAATAGTAATGGATTGCTATCTACAGAGTAAAATAATAGTAACTGAATCCATACTAATACAAATCAACAATTGAATAAATACATTGAGAATGGAAAATGTAATTCAAAAAAATGTAGAAAAATTACGAAAATTGAAAATTGCCATTGGTAAACACCACAGTAATTTTTTCAGTTCCTAATTAACAATGGATGATAAAATCAGTGAACAAATGTACTTTGAGAAACAGGTTACTTGCATGGCCCCAAAGTATGTCCTTAAAATATTTATTAATTAAAAAGGGGAAAGTATTAACTTTACACTTGCATGGCCCCAAAGTATGTCCTTAAAATATTTATTAATTAAAAAGGGGAAAGTATTAACTTTACACTCTAGGAACTTGTCAGATATCTCATTAACTCAATGATGAAGGCTAACTTCATCAATAATGAGACATTTTGAGAAGC
Source organism: Bos indicus (assembly GCF_029378745.1). Taxonomy (NCBI): domain Eukaryota; kingdom Metazoa; phylum Chordata; class Mammalia; order Artiodactyla; family Bovidae; genus Bos; species Bos indicus. The sequence continues at coordinate 75,522,955 of NC_091789.1, forward strand.
TATTCCAAATTAAATAATATTGAAGAGATAATTAGTATATCACGAAATATAATTTCAGATCCTGAAGTAGAAAAATGAAATTAGTGAGACAGTTGGAAACATGTCAATAAAATCTGTAGAAAATGCCGTATCAATGTTACTTTACTGATTTTGATTATTGTAGTATGTTTATGTAATATGATAAGTTTTGTGGAATCTGGCTCAAGGATATATAGGAATTCTTTGTACTACTTGTGAATTTTTTGTGTAAATCTGAAATTATTTAAAATTAGAAAGTAAACAATAGAAACAAAAATAAAAGGAACCTTCCTGACAAATCTTTTACAGTCAGGACAAATGAAACAATATACATTGCTAATTTTCATGGTTTGACTTTTTAAAGGTTTCAAATCCCAAGCTCTCCTAAGGACTTCATTACTTTATTATCTCACTTCTATTTTACAGTTTTTGACTAATGGTAAACTAACCCCTCAACTCTTCCTTCTTTCTAGGTTAAGTCTTTTCCTCAAGTGAAAATATAAAGCACCTATTTCTTAAGATTAGCTAGAAAGAATACTGTCTTACACTTAACATTTCAGGAAACAAGACCAAAAATCAGCTCACAATTCACACATAGGATTTATATGGGATGTCACTGTCCAAATCATATTGCTTCTTTTCACCTCAAGTACACCTTCCCACAATTTTCAGGTTATGGGAGCTAAGGAACAATTTTGAGATAAAGAATGGCAGGACAAGCAATTAATTCCATCAGATTAAAGTAGTGAGTTCTCTAGTAAATTTCCCTTTTATTTGCATAAAAATTCGATTTTGAAGTTTGTTCATATTGGGCTGTCTATCATCAAACAAGTAATACTATGCGTAAAGAGGAGACTGGGGAATGCATGGCTCAGTGAATGGTTACTACAAACACTGATTTGTTCCTTTCTGGATGAGAAGAAAGGCAAATATTCTTAGACCCTTCTCCACTCTTTTTTATTATTGTAACTCAGTAAGAGAATAAAGGAACAGACAAACAGAAGCACTTGTGTAGTCAAAAATAAATTTATTTGGGGGAGTTTCGTTACTGTTTTTATAGTTTAGCAGCTCTCAACATCTCATATATCATTTCACTCAAACTGTTGAAAGACAAAAGCCTTTTGATTTCCCCCAGGAGACTCTAAGACTAAAATTGAAAGCTTTGTAGTCCTAGTTCCAATTCAGACAGTACCACCCTGTATATTCTACTTGGCAGAAACATTTGATTACTGAGTAGCTAATTCAATAAATGTTATCATTTTAACTTGCTTTCAAAGCAGAAAAAATAAATCTCCAACGTGTTTTCCTCTTTGCTACCAATTTTAAGAGAATAGATATCACATTTATTGCATCATTGATAATGAAGTTAATTTTTTTTGTTCCCTATAACACTATAATTGGAAGTAAATATTTAATGCCAAGATCAGAAAATCAAATTTTACACATCAACAACTGTGTTGCTAGCTACAGGGCACTAATGTGAGAAAGATTTCATGTACTGCCATTTTCATTTACCCTTTCTTGTTTTTTTCCTCACTATCAATGTATTACTTTGTAACTCTTCATCATAAAATAATATATTCCCATAGTATTTCTCCCCCAATTTTTAGAGCTGGTAATAGCATTAAATACTGTACATTTATCAGCATTAAACATAAGTGAATATATATATATATATATATATACACATATGTAAGTACATATGAACTTTTATTTTTGTATAATTGGGATAATCTAAAAGTTTTTGCATACAATTGAATAATTTATATATTTAAATCAGTTTTTGATACTTCAGTTTAAAATATGTGTTAATATACTGAAGAAGTGTTTTCTTGAGCACTGTCAGCATTCTTTAGATTTGGTATTTTTATTTTACCAATAAGGTAAAGCTATTTGCAGGATAACGGTAATTATTTTCTTAATGTGGTCTCTAAAACAGAATCATTCTTTGTGAACTGAACTTTTCAGAATTATTTTCCCAACTTCATTTTTCCTAGGAATGGTATAGGAGCATAGAAAGCAACTCAAGTGAAATCATCACTATGAGACATATAAGATATACAATCTCAATTAAAGTTATGAAAATAAAATCTGCTAACCAAACAATCAGTAATTAAACTTCACAAATGACAGTGTTGAACTAATTTTAAAAAATGGGACCTAATTAAACTAAAAGCTTTTGCACAGCTAAGGACCCCATCAAGACAAAAATACAACCTAATGAGTGGGAAAATATTTGCAAATGATATAACTATTAAGGAGTTAATGTCCAAGATATATAAGTAGCTCATAAAACTCAACATCAAAGCAAGCAAACAACTCTATTAAAAAGTGGGCAGAAAACCTGAATAAACATTTTTCTAAAGAGTAAAAGTAGATGACCAAATAGGCACATAAAAAGATTCTCAACATTGCTAATCATCAGGGAAATACAAAATCAAAACTACAATGAGATATCCATTCACACATGTCAGAATGGCTCTCATCAAAAAGAATACATGCTTGAAGCAGGGCACTCAAAGTTGGTGCTCTGGGACAACCCAGAGTGATGATATGGGGAGGGAGGTGGGAGGGGGGCTCATGATGGTGGGACACAAGTACACCCATGGCTGATTCATGTCTATGTATGGCAAAAACCATGACAATATTGTAAAGTAAATAACCTCCAATTAAAATATATAAATTATATATATATATTTAAAGTCAGGGTCTTTAAAAAAAAAGAGAGAGAAGATTGCATTACAGAGCAATTTAATTGGAATTGGAAGCAGAAATTAGTCTTGGCTAAACATGATAAAGTGCTAAGGCTATCAGTAGAGGGAGGTAAATATCTATTATTGTGAAAAGTTGCAGGTGTCCTTGCAGAGTTCTTGGAATACTTGTGGTTTGGCCTTGTTCAAAAGTTCATGGTTATACCCAGGGAAGGTCTGTGAGATGTTTAATGGCCTCAGGGCTTCATTTTCCAACCTCTTGAAATAAGTGACTCCATTTTTATTTTCATATTTATCATCTTTTTTCCTTAACTAATTTTTGTTAGAGTATAGTTGCTTTATAATAGTGTTTTTCTGTTGGGAGCCACGTTAGGCATTACTGACAAAATGGAGGCATGGCCCCAACCCCCTCTCTTTGTCCCACAGGCATGGACCTGGGATGAAGGAGTTAGGACTTGTGATTCTGACCTGTTCTTTCCTCTCCTTGGCTGAGTTGACTGAAAATAATATTAAGGTGCTTATTGTTCTTGAGAGGAGCATGAGAAGAAACAAAGCCTTCTGCAGCTGTGCTCAGAAAATAATAAAGTTAATCACTGACATTTGTGCAAGGACTTTTATAAAAGAGTGTTCCAGGGTGAGCACATAGGCCGCTGCTTGAGGCCATGGGAGGGATTGCTATTTGAAGCCTATTTGTGAGGAAAATGTTTATGGCAAAGGAGTTTACTGAATTTAGGGCTTAGAAATAATTAAAATAGTTAGAAGTTAAAGATTTAAGGAATGTTGTAATGTTAGCATATTTTACTATAGCTTATAGAGGTTAAGAATTTTAGAAATACTAATAGCTAGAAGGCTTTTTAAGAGATAGTGAGTTCAGGATGTTAGGGGCAAACAGGATTTATAAAGAAGAAATAAACTGAGGAATGTAGCATGAGTTACAATGTAATCACAAGTTAACTATAGGACACATAAGAGGAAGTAGATAATAGATGGTTAAGCTGATTCCAAGAGAATCGCTGAAGCAGGAACTCTGTTTTAAGGGCAACAATGATTTATAGAGATAATAAATCTGGGTGAGGGGGAATTAAAAGTGTCAAACTTCTAACCTAATGCCTTTGTAAAAGTATAAAAGAAAATCTTAAATTTGAAATAAATGCACAGTCCAACAAAATTGAGAGGCTGTGTCATTACTCGCTGACACTGTCCCTCCCTTCAGGTTGAATCCCTGGCTGCTGGAGCTGGACTCTGGAATTTTTCCTTCTTGTTGTTCCATCCCTCAGTCGTGTCTAATTCTTTGGGACTCCATTAAATGCCACATGTCAGGCTTCTGTGTCCTTCACCAACTCCTGGAACTTGCTCAAACTCATGTCCATTGAGTCAGTGATGCCAACCAACCATCTCATCCTCTGTTGTTCCCTTCTTCTCCTGCGTTCAATCTTTCCCAGCATCAGGATTTTTCTAGTGAGTCAGCTCTTTGCCTCAGGGGTCAAAGTACTGGTGCTTCAGCTTCAGCTTCAGTCCTTCAAATGAATATTCAGGATTAACCTCTTTTAGGATTGACTGGTTTGATCTCCTTCGAGTCAAAAGGACTCTCAAGAGTCTTCTCCAACACAAGAGCTTAAAAGCATCAATTCTTTGTCATTCAGCTTACTTTATGGTCAAAATCACACACTCATACATGATTATTGGAAAAACCATAGCTTAAACAATATGGACTTTGTCACCAAAGTAATGATTCTGCTTCACAATACACTGCCTAGGTTTGTCATAGATTTTCTTCCAAGGAGCAAGCATCTTTTAATTCTGTGGCTGCAGTCACCATATGCAATGATTTTGGAGCCCAAGAAAAGAGCAAAAGCTGCTGTCACTGTTCCCATTGTTTCCCCATCTATTTGCTATGAAGTGGTGGGACGGGATGCCATGATCTTAGTTTTTTTAATGTTGAGTTTTAAGCCAGCTTTTTCACGCTTCTCTTTCACTTTCATCAAGAGGCTATTTAATTCTTCTTTGCTTCTGCCATAAGGGTGGTGTCATCTGAATGTCTGGGGTTACTGATATTTCTCCTAGTAATCTTGATTCCAGCTTGTACTTCATCCAGCCTGGCATTTCATGTGATGTACACTGCATATAAGTTAAATAAGCAGGGTGACAATATACAGCCTTGAAATACTCCTTTGCCAATTTTTAACCAATTTGTTGTTCCATGTCCGATTCTAACTCTTGCTTCTTGACCTACGTACAGGTTTCTCAAGAAGCAGGTAATATAGTGTGGTGTTCTCTTCTCTTTAAGAATTATACACAGTTAGTTGTGAATTTGATCTCTGGTTACCCTGTATTTTCTATATTCAGCTTGAACATCTGCATGTTCTCAGTTCATGTACTATTCAAACCTGGCTTGGAGAGTTTTGAGCATTACTTTGCTTGAATGTGAAATGAGTGCAATTGTACAGTAGTTTTTTTTTGTTTTAATTTTATTTTATTTTTAAACTTTACATAATTGTATTAGTTTTGCCAAATATAAAAATGAATCCACCACAGGCATACATGTGTTCCCTATCCTGAACCCTCCTCCCTCCTCCCTCCCCACACCATCCCTCTGGGTCGTCCCAATGCACCAGCCCCAAGCATCCAGTATCGCGCATCGAACCTGGACTGGCAACTCGTTTCTTACATGATATTCTACATGTACAGTAGTTTGAATACTCTTTAGTATTGCTCTTTTTTTTAAGATTGGAATGAAAATGGACCTTTTCCATTCCTGTGGCCACTGCTGAGTTTTCCATATTTGCTGGCATTTTGATTGAAGGCCTTTAACAGCATCATCTTTTAGGGTTTGAAATAGCTCAGCTGGAATTCCATCACCTCCACTAGCTTTGTTCATAGTGCTGTTTCATAAGTCCCGCTTTACTTAGCATTCCAGGACGTCTGGCTCCAGGTGAGTGATCACACCATCATGTTTATATGGGTCATAATTATCTTTTTTATATAGGTCTTCTGTGTATTCTTGCCACCCCTTCTTAATATCTTCTGCTTCTGTTAGGTCCATACCATTTCTGTCCTTTATTGTGCCCCTATTTGCATGAAATTTTCCCTTGGTAGCTCTTACTTTCTTGAAGAAATAATTTTTCTCTAGTGTTTCCAATTTTATTGTTTTCCTCTTTTTCTTTGCATTGTTCACTTAGGAAGGCTTTCTTATCTCTCCTTGCTCTGCTTCGGAACTCTGCATTCAGATGCGTTTACCTTTGCTTTTCTCCTTTACCTTTCAATTTCTCTTCTTTTCTCAGCCATTTGCAAGGCCTCCTCGGACAGCCATTTTGCCTTTTTGCATTTCTTTTTCTTGTGGATGGTCTTGATCACTGCATCCTGTACAAAGTCACTAACTTCTTTTGATAGTTTTTCAGGCAGTCTATCCAATCTAATCCCTTGGATCTATTTGTTACTTCCTCTGTATAATCATAAAGGATTTGATTTAGGTCTTACCTGAATTGCATAGTGGTTTACCCTACTTTATTCATTTTAAGTCTGAATTTTGCAATAAGTAGTTCATGAGCTAAGCCATAGTCAACTCCCAGTCTTGTTTTTGCTGACTGTATAGACCTTCTCTATCTTTGGCTGCAAAGATTGCTCCACTGGAATCCCATCACCTCCACTAGATTTGTTCATAGTGATGCTTTCTAAGGCCCACTTGACTTCATATTCCAGGATGTCTGGCTCTAGGTCAGTGGTCACATCATCGTGATTATCTGAGTCGTGAAGATCTTTTTTCTACAGTTCTTCTATGTATTCTTGCCACCTCTTCTTAATATCTTCTGCTTCTGTTAGATCTATACGATTTCTGTCCTTTATTGAGACCATCTTTGCATGAAATATTCCCTTGGCTGTCAATCTGATTTCGATATTTCCCATCTGGTGATGTCCATGTGTAGAGTTCTCTTGTGTTGTTGGAATAGGGAGTTTGCTATGACCAGTGCTTTTACTTGGCAAAACTATGTTAGCTTTCGCCCTGCTTCACTTTTCACTACAAAGTCAAACTTGCCTCTTACTCCAGGTATCTCTTGACGTCTTAGATTTGCATTCTCTTCCCCTATGGTGATAAGCACATCTTTTTTTGTTGTTGTTAGTTCTATAAGGTCTTGTAGGTCTTCATAGAATGTTCATCTTCAGTTTCTCCATCATTAGTGGTTGTGGCATAGACTTGGATTACTGTGATATTGAATGGTTTGCAGTGGAAACAAATAGAGATCATTCTGGTATTTTTGAGATCACACTAAAGATTGCATTCTGGGCTCTTTTGTTGACTATGAGGACTACTATACTTCTTCTAAGAGATTCTCACCTCAAATATCACCTAACGTGTATGACAAAGTCTTCTCAAAATAACCATTAGAGATGAAAAATCCACCCTGATGTGGGATGCAACTCTGGGAGAGATCAATGCCAGTGTCATGGGACATGACTTTCTTGGATAGGTCCATCCCAGTGATGTTAGACAAAACAAGTCTGTAAGTTGATTGGGGATATTTTCAGAGAAAGATCTTAATTAAAAGGTGGATGTGTGGCTCTTTTCCTTGCTGCTAGGCACTAGGAAAGGCTGCCACCAGGTCTGAACTTCTTATGACAGCTGTATAGTGCTAGGAAAGGATCCCACTCAGGCAAGATCTCACATGTACGTGGTTGCAGGTTCCTTGTTCCTTGCTTAGCCAGTGGAACAAGATCTCTCAAAGCAACGTAGGCCACTGCCTGCCTGTCATTGCCAGGGCTCCTGCCAACCACAGTTGGTAACTGTACCAACTCCATGCTTTGTCCTTACCTGGTGCAGACCCAAGTACTCTAGGGCATCATGGGACTAGATCCCTGCCCACATGAAGATATGGGGTTAAAGTTACTGACGAGCACAGTTCAGTTCAGTTCAGTAGCTCAGTCGTGTCCAACTATTTGGGACACCAGGAATCGCAGCACACCAGGACTCCCTGTCCATCACCAACTCCCAGAGCTCACTGAGACTCATGTCCATCGAGTCAGTGATGCCATCCAGCCATCTCATCCTCTGTCGTCCCCTTCTCCTCCTGCCCATAATCCCTCCCAGCATCAGAGTCTTTTCCAATGAGTCAACTCTTCGCATGAGGTGGCCAAAGTACTGGAGTTTCGGCTTTAGCATCATTCCTTCCAAGGCAACCCCAGGGCTGATCACCTTCAGAATGGACTGGTTGGATCTCTGTGCAGTCCAAGGGACTCTCAAGAGTCTTCTCGAACACCACAGTTCAAAAGCATCAATTCTTTGGCGCTCAGCCTTCTTCACAGTCCAACTCTCACATCCATACATGACCAATGGAAAAACCATAGCCTTGACTAGACAGACCTTTGTTGGCAAAGTAATGTCTCTGCTTTTAAATATGCTATCTAGGTTGGTCATAACTTTCCTTCCAAGAAGTAAGCGTCTTTTAATTTCATGGCTGCAGTCACTATCTGCAGTGATTTTGGAGCCCAGAAAAATAAAGTCTGACACTGTTTCCACTGTTTCCCCATCTATTTCCCTTGAAGTGATGAGACCGGATGCCATGATCTTCGTTTTCTGAATGTTGAGTTTTAAGTCAACTTTTTCACTCTCCACTTTCACTTTCATCAGGAGGCTTATTAGTTCCTCTTCACTTTCTGCCATAAGGGTGGTGTCATCTGCATATCTGAAGTTATTGATATTTTTCCTGGCAATCTTGATTCCAGCTTGTGTTTCTTCCAGCCCAGCGTTTCTCATGATGTAATCTGCATATAAGTTAAATAAACAGGATGACAATATACAGCCTTGATGTACTCCTTTTCCTATTTGGAACCATTCTGTTTTTCCATGTCCATTTCTAACTGTTGCTTCCTGACCTGCATACAGATTTTTCAAGAGGCAGTGCAGGTGATCTGGTATTCCCATCTCTTTCAGAATTTTCCATAGTTTATCGTGATCCACAGTCAAAGGCTTTGACATAGTCAATAAAGCAGAAATAGTTGTTTTCTGGAACTCTCTTGCTTTGTCAATGATCCAGTGGATGTTGGCAATTTGATCTCTGGTTCCTCTGCCTTTTCTAAAACCAGCTTAAATATGTGGAAGTTCACGGTTCACATATTGCTGAAGCCTAGCTTGGAGAATTTTGAACATTACTTTACTAGCATGTGAAATGAGTGCAATTGTGTGGTAGTTGGAGCATTCTTTGGCATTGCCTTTCTTTGGGATTGGAATGAAAACTGACCTTTGCCAATCCTGTGGTCACTGCTGAGTTTTTCAAATTTGCTGGCATATTGAGTGCAGCACTTTCACAACATCATCTTTCAGGATTTGAAATAGCTCCATTGGAATTCCATCACCTCCACTAGATTTGTTCATAGTGATGCTTTCTAAGGCCCACTTGACTTCATATTCCAGGATGTCTGGCTCTAGGTCAGTGGTCACATCATCGTGATTATCTGAGTCGTGAAGATCTTTTTTGTACAGTTCTTCTGTGTATTCTTGCCACCTCTTCTTAATATCTTCTGCTTCTGTTAGATCTATACGATTTCTGTCCTTTATCGAGACCATCTTTGCATGAAATATTCCCTTGGTATCTCTACTTTTCTTGAAGACATCTATAGTCTTTCCCATTCTGTTGTTTTCCTCTATTTCTTTCTATTGATCACAGAGGAAGTCTTTCTCATCTCTTCTTGCTATTCTTTGGAACTCTGCATTCAGATGCTTATATCTTTCCTTTTCTGCTTTGCTTTTTGCTTCTCTTCTTTTCACAGTTATTTATAAGGCCTCCCCACACAGCCATTTTGCTTGTTAGCATTTCTTTTCCATGGGGAATGTCTTGATCCCTGTCTCCTGTACAATGTCACGAACCTCATTTCATAGTTCATCAGGCACTCTGTCTATCACATCTAGGCCCTTAAATCTATTTCTCATTTCTCCTGTATAATCATAAAGGATTTGATTTAAGTCATACCTGAATGGTCTAGTGGTTTTCCCTACTTTCTTCAATTTAAATCTGAATTTGGCAATAAGGAGTTCATGATCTGAGCCACAGTCAGCTCCCAGTCTTGTTTTTGTTGACTGTATAGAGCTTCTCCATCTTTGGCTGCAAACAACATAATCAATCTGATTTCAGTGTTGACCATTTGGTGATGTCCATGTGTACAGTCTTCTCTTGTGTTGTTGGAAGTGGGTGTTTGCTATGACCAGTGCATTTTCTTGGCAAAACTCTATTAGCCTTTGCCCTGCTTCATTCTGTATTCCAAGGCCAAATTTGCCTGTTACTCCAGGTGTTTCTTTACTTCCTACTTTTGCATTCCAGTCCCATATAATGAAAAGGACATCTTTTTTGGGTGTTAGTTCTAAAAGGTCTTGTAGGTCTTCATAGAACCGTTCAACTTCAGCTTCTTCAGCATTATTGGTTGGGGCATAGACTTGGATTACTGTGATATTGAATGGTTTGCCTTTCAATGAACAGAGGGCATTCTGTCGTTTTTGAGATTGCATCCAAGTACTGCATTTCAGACTCTTTTGTTGACCATGATGGCCACTCCATTTCTTCTGAGGGATTCCTGCCTGCAGTAGTAGATATAATGGTCATCTGAGTTAAATTCACCCATTCCAGACCATTTCAATTCACTGATTCCTAGAATGTCGACATTCACTCTTGCCATCTCTTGTTTGACCACTTCCAATTTGCCTTGATTCATGGACCTGACATTCCAGGTTCCTATGCAATATTGCTCTTTACAGCATCAGACCTTGCTTCTACCACCAGTCACATCCACAGCTGGGTATTGTTTTTGTTTTGGCTCCATCCCTTCATTCTTTCTGGAATTATTTCTCAACTGATCTCCAGTAGCATATTGGGCAACTACTGACCTGGGGCATTCTCTTTCAGTATCCTATCATTTTGCCTTTTCATACTGTTCATGGGAAGGAAATTAAAAACTAAATAGAAACAGTGACTGTAAAAATAAAATGACCCAAAATCTATGGGATGCAACAAAAGCAGTTCTAAGAGGGAAGTTTGTAGCAACACAATCCCAACTCAAGAGAAAAAGCTCTCAAACAACCTAACCTTATGCCAAAAGCAACTGTAGAAACAAGAAGGAAACCCCAAGGTTAGTAGAAGGAATGAAATCATAAAGATACGTGTAGAAGTAAATTAAATAAAACCAAAAATAAAAAACAATAAATAGTTCTTTGAGAGATAAACAAAATAGTTAAAAGTTATAGTAATACTCATCAAGAAAAAAATGAGAAGATACAAATCAATAAAATTAGAAATGGAGGGCGGCCCTAAGATGGCTGAGAAATAGGACTGGGAGACCACTTTCTCCCCCACAAATTCATCAAAAGATCATTTGAATGCTGAGCAAATACCACAAAGCAACTTCCGAATGCTGGAGGAGGACACCAGGAACCCAGAAAGGCAGGTCATTGTCTTTGAAAGGAGGTAGAACACAGTATAAAGGATAAAAAAAAGAGACAAAAGAGTTCGGGACAGAGAACCAGCTCCGGGAGGGAGTCTTAAAAAAGAAGTTTCCAAACACCAGGAGACCCTCTCACTGGCGGGTCTATGGGGAGTTTTGGAATCTCAGAGGGAAATGTAACAGGGAGGAAAAAATAAAGAAATAAAACTCACAGATTACATGTCCAACTACAACTACTAGCAGAGAAGTAGCCCAGACGCTCACGTCTGCCACCAGCAAACAGAGGATGAACAGGGAGGCACGGGTTGCACTACTTAGGGTAAGGACCAGGCCTGAATGCTCTGAGGGCAATCTGAGGGAGCTAACATGAGATAGCAACCCAAACCGTGGGATAGCCAGAGAGTGGGTGGGGGGGGGGGGGAGGAAAGAGAGAATTTTCTCATGAAAAGCTCTAACCTAAGGCACTGCCAGGCCTGTTCACAGAACAAAGGACTGAGCGAATACCAACAGAGAGCTAGCTAGCTAGCTGCAGAGTGGCCCATACCTTGCTGGAGGCAGGGAGACAAGAAGGCGCCAGCCAGAGCCAGAAGGAAAGGGGCAAACTCGGCCCCAGAGATGGCATCCCCTACCAAACTGCAAGCAGGCTCTCAGTTGCTAACCAAGTCTTCCTGGGATCCTGGATGGTTGACATCCATCAGGAGGTCGTAGCCAGAGATCAACTCCCCCAAAGAGACACATGGCACACCTGAGATGCAACTGTGCACCCAGGAAACAGAACAGCTGGGACCAGGGAGGTGATAAGACTCACTACACTTGGGGAGTGTGTGCTCACCAAGCACCTGGTCACCTGAGTTGCTCAGACCTGGGAAGGGCACAAAATGCAGGCACAAAACACAGGCCCAACTGAGTCTGTGCCTTTGTGGAGTACCCAAGAACCTGAACCTGAGCAAAGTAGATCTGGGAAGTGCATGCAACCCAGGGCCCGCCTCAGACAGTTCCATGGCAGAGCAACCTGAAGCCTAAGCAGTGTAGACCAAGAAAGTACACATACTTTGAGCAGGGGCAAACCCAGTGCAACCCAGACACTGCAAGCACTCCCCACACATGCCAGTGATATTTGTATGCAGTGTTCCTCACTCCCTACAGCACAATTTAACAAGTGAGCCTAAATAAATGACTACCTTCACTCCCTTGTGTCAGGGCTGAAGTTAGATACTGAAGAGACCTGAAAACAGGAGAAGCCAAAATAAACAAAGAAGAGGGAACAGCTCTGTAAGTGAGGTACAGTAGATTAAAACCCTGTAGTTACTACTGACTACATTGGAAGGGACCCTTAGACCTTGAGAAATATAAGGTGGAACAAGCAAATATATGAAACTGAACTGACCACACACTGCCCTCAACAGCTCCAGAAAAATTCCTCGATATACTTTACTATTATCATTTTTAATTTCTTTTTAATTAAAAAAATTTTTAACTTCTTTATTAATCCTTTAATTTTCATTTTTAAAACCTACTATTACCTTGAAAAAAAAGACCCTATTTTTATAGCAAATTTCATATTTTTAATATAAATTTTGCATTTTTTTTTAAGATTGTATTTTTCAGTGTCTAATCTCTACTTTTGATTTTTAATCTTTGCTTTTTGGTATTTGTTATCAATTTTATACCTTTAAGAATCCAATCTGCACTACCCATTTTTACTTAGGAGTGTGATTACTGGCTTGATTGCTCTCTCCCCTTTTGACTCTCCTTTTTCTCCCCCAGGTCACCTCTATCTCCTCTATCCTCCTTCTCTGTGACTCTCTTTGGATGTTTCGGGCTGTGGAGAAAACTTAGGGAACTGATCACAGTCTAGATTGGTCCCTATCCTTTTTACTCCCCCTCCTCTCCTCCTGGTCACCTCTATCTCCTTCCTCCCTCTTCTCTTCTCTATGGAACTCCGTGCACCTGAGTGTTCCACACTGTGGAGAGCAAATAGGAAATTGATTACTAGCTAGACTGCTCTCACCCCTTTTGATTCCCCCTCTTCTCCTCCTGGTCACCTTTATCTCCCTTCTCCCTCTTCTCTTCTTCATGTAACTCTGTGAAATTCTCTGGGTGTCCCTCACTGTGGAGAATATTTTCACCATTAACCTAGGTGTTTTGTCACTGGTGCTGTATGGATAGAGAAGTCTTGAGGCTACTACAAGAATAAGACTGAAAGCCAGAGACAGGATGCCTAAAATCAAAACTTGAGATCACCAGAAATCTCCTGATTCAAGGGAGCATTAATCAACAAAAACTCATCAAAAATCCTCCATACCTACACTGAAACCAAGCTCCACCAAAGAGCCAACAAGTCCCACAGCAAGACATATCAAGCTAATTCTCCAAAAAAGCAGCAATATAACCCTGAGCACAAAAACACAGGTGGCCAAAAGTCACACCAAACCCATAGACACCTCATAACTCACTACTGGAGACCTCATTGCACTCCAGAGAGAAGAGATTCAGCTCCACACACCAAAACACCAACACAAGCTTCCCTAACCAGGAAACCTTAACAAGTCACTTGTCCAACACAGGGAAGACACTCCACAATAAAGAGGAACCACAAACTCCCAGCATACAAAAAGGCCACCCCAAACACAGCAGTCTAACCAAGATGAAAAGGCAGAGAAATATTCAGCAGGTAAAAGAACTTGATAAAAGCCCACCAAACCAAACAGAAGAGGAGGATATAGGAAGTCTATCTGAAAAAGAATTCAGAAGAATGATAGTAAAAATGATCCAAAATCTTGAAAACAAAATGGAGTTACAGATAAATAGTCTGGAAACAAGGATTGAGAAGATGCAAGAAATGCCTAACAAGGACTTAGAAGAAATAAAAAAGAGTCAATCAATCAAAAATAATGCAGTCTCTGGGATCAAAAGTACCCTGGAGGGAACCAACAGTATAATAACTCAGGCAGAAGACAGTATAAGTGAGTCGGAAGATAGAATGGTGGAAATAAATGAAGCAGAGAGGAAAAAAGAATTAAACGAAATGAGGACAACCTCAGAGACATCTGGGACAATGTCAAACACCCTAACATTCCAATCATAGGAGTCCCAGAAGAAGAAAGCAAAAAGAAAGGCCATGAGAAAATATTTGAGGAGATAATAGTTGAAAACTTCCCTGAAATGGAGAAGTAAATAGCCACCCAAGTCCAAGAAACCCAGAGATACCTAAAATGGATAAACCCAAAGCAAAACACCCCAAGACACATATTAATCAAATTAACAAAGATCAAACACAAAGAACAAATATTAAAAACAGAAAGGGAAAAACAACAAATAACACAGAAGGGGATTCCCATAAGGATAACAGCTGATCTTTCAATAGAAAATCTTCAAGCCAGAAGGGAATGGCAGGACTTACTTAAGGTGATGAAAGAGAAAAACCTATAACCCAGATTTCTGTACCTAGCTAAGATCTCATTCACACATGAAGGAGAAATCAAAAGCTTTACAGACAAGCAGAAGCTTAGAGAATTCAGCACTATCAAACCAGCTCTCCAACAAATGCTAAAGGATCTTCTCTATACAGGAAACACAGAAAAGGATTATAAGTGCAAACAAAAACAAGAAAGTAAATGGCAACTGGATCGTACTAATCAATAATTATCTTAAATGTAAATGAGCTGAATGCCCCAACCAAAAGACAAAGACAGGCTAAATGGATACAAAAACAAGACCCCTATATATGTTGTCTACAAGAGACCCACCTCAAGACTAGAGACTAATACAGACTGAAAGTGAAGAGCTGGAAAAAAGATATTTCAGTGAAATGGAGACCAAAAGAAAGCAGAAGTAACAATACTCATATCAGACAAAGTAGACTTCGAAATAAAGCCATGAAAAGAGACAAATAAGGACACTACATAATGATCAAAGGATCAATCAAAGAAGAAGATATAAAAATTATAAATATATATGCACCCAACATAGGAGCACTGCAATATGTAAGGCAAACACTAACAAGTATGAAAGGGGAAATTAACAATAACAGAATAATGTTGGGAGACTTTAATATCCCATCACACCTATGGATAGATCAACTAAACAGAAAATTAGCAAGGAAACACAAATTTTAAATGATTCAATGGGCCAGTTAGACTGAATTTATATCTATAGGACATTTTACCCCAAAACAATGAATTTCACCTTTGTCTCAAGTGCACATGGAACCATCTTCAGGATAGATCACATCCTGGGCCATAAATCTAGCCTTGATAAATTCAAAAAAATAGAAATAATCTCAAACAACTTTTCTGATCACAATGAAGTAAGATTAGACGTCAACTACAGGAAGAAAAAAACTATGAAAAATACAAACGTATGGAAGCTAAAGTACATACTTCTAAGTAGGAAACATAGAAGAAATTAAAAAGAAATCAAAACTTGCAAAGAAATGAATGAAAACGAAAGCACAACCGCCCAAAATCTATGGGACATGTAAAAGCAGTGCTAAGAGGAAGATTCATAGCAATGCAAACCTACCTCGAGAAACAGGAGATAAATCAAATAAATAACCTAACCCTACACCTAAAGCAACTAGGAAAGGAAGAAGTAAAGAACCCCAGGCTTAGTAGAAGGAAAGAAATAACAAAAATTACGGCAGAAATTGATGTAGAAGAAACAAAAGAGACCATAGCAAAAATCAACAAGGCTAAAGGCTGGTTCTTTGAGAAGATAAATAAAATAAACAAACCATCAGCCAGACTCATTAACAAACAAAGGGAGAAAAATCAAATCAACAAAATTTGAAATAAAAATGGGGAAATCACAACAGAAAATAAAGAAATACAAAGGATCATAAGAGACTACTATGAGCAATTATATGCCAATAAAATGGAAAACTTGGAAGTAATGGACAAATTCTTAGAAAAGTACAACTTTCCAAAAATGAACTAGGAAGAAATACAAAATCTTAACAGATCCATCACAAGCACAGAAATCAAAACCATAATCAACAATCTTCTAATAAACAAAAGCCCAGGATTGGATGGCTTCACAGCTGAATTCTACCAAAAATTCAGAGAAGAGCTAACACCTATCCTACTCAAACTCTTCCAGAAAATTGCAGAAGAATGTAAACTTCCAAACTCATTTTATGAGGCCACCATCATTCTAATTCCAAAACCAAACAAAGATGCCACAAAAAAAGAAAACTACAGGCCAATATCACTGATGAACACAGACGCAAAAATCCCTAAAAATTTTTAGCAAACAGAATCCAACAACATATTAAAAAGATCATACATCATGACCAAGTGGGCTTTATCCCAGGAATGCAAGGATTCTTCAATATTTGCAAACCAATCAATGTGATACAACACATTAACAAATTAAAAGATTAAAAAAACATATGATTATCTCAATAGACATAGAGTAAGCCTTTGGAAAATTCAACATCCACTTATGATAAAAAAAAAAGTCCAGAAGCAAGCGTAGAAGGAACATATATCAAAATAATAAAAGTCATATATGATAAACTCACATGAAACATTATTCTCCATGCTGAAAAATTGAAAACATTTCCCCTAAAGTCAGGAACAAACAAGGGTGCCCACTCTCACTACTATTATTCAACATAGTTTTGGCCACAGCAATCAGAGCAGAAAAAGAAATAAAAGGAATCCAGACTGGAAAAGAAGAAGTAAAACTCTCACTGTTTGCAGATACATGCTTCTCTACATAGAAAACACTAAAGACTCCACCAGAAAATTACTAGAGCTAATTAATGATTACAGCAAAGTTGCAAGGTATAAAATTAAGACACATAAATCCCTTGCATTCGTATACACTAAGAATGAGAAACAGAAAAAAAAAATTCAGGAAACAATTTCCATCACCATTGAAACGAAAAGAATAAAATACTTAGGGATGAATCTACCTAAAGAAACAAAATATCGATATAGAGAGAACTATAAAAGAATGATGAAACAAATTAAAGATGAAATAAATAGATGGGGAAATATACCAAGTTCAAGGATCAGAAGAATCAATATAGTGAAAATGAGAATACTACCCAAAGTAATCTATAGATTCAGTGCAATCCCTATCAGGCTACCAACAGTATTTTTCAGAGAATTAGAACAAATAATTTCACAATTTGTTTAGAATTACAAAAAGCCTTGAATAGCCAAATGAATCTTGAGAAAGAAGAATGGAAGTGGAAGTATCAATCTTCATGACTTCAGGCTATACTAGATAGGCAAAGAATTAATGCTTTTGAACTGTGGTGTTGGAGAAGACTCTTGAGAGTCCCTTGAACTGCAAGAAGATCTAACCAGTCCATCCTAAAGGAGATCAGTCCTGGGTGTTCATTGGAAGGACTTATGCTAAAGCTGAAACTCCAATATTTTGGCCACCTTATGTGAAGAGTTGACTCATTGGAAAAGACTCTGATGCTGGGAGGGATTGAGGGCAGGAGGAGAAGGGTATGACAGAGGATGAGATGGCTGGATGGCATCACTGACTCAATGGACGTGAGTCTGAGTGAACTTCAGGAGTTGGTGATAGACAGGGAGGCCTGGTGTGCTGTGATTCATGGGGTCGCAAAGAGTCGGACATGACTGAGCAACTGAACTGAACTGAGCTGACTGATACAGTATAGAAGTGGTATGGATCTAAAGGAAGCAGAAGATATTAAGAAGAGGTGACAAGAATACATAGAATAATTATAGAAAAAGAGATCTTAGTGATCCAGATAACCACGATGGTGTGATTACTCACCTAGAGCCAGAAATCCTGGAGTGGAAAGGCAAGTGGGCCTTAGGAAGCATCACTGCAAACAAAGGTAGTGTAGTTGATGGAAGTCCACTTGAGCAATTTCAAGTTCTAAAAGATGATGTTGTTAAAGTGCTTCACTCAGTATGCCAGCAAATTTGGAAAACTCAGCAGTGGCCACAGGACTGTAAAAGATCAGTTTTTATTCCAATCCTAAAGAAAAGCAATGCCTAAGAATGTTCAAGCTACCATACAATTGCACTCATCTCAAATGCTAGCAAAGTAATGCTCAAATTTCTCCAAGCCAGGTTTGAACAACACATGAACTGAGAACCTCCAGATAATCAAGCTAGATTTAGAAATGCCAGTGGAACAAGAGATCAAATTGCCAACATCCATTGGATCATAGAAAAAGCAAGAGAGTTCCAGGAAAAAACATCTACTTCTGCTTTACTAACTATGCCAAAGCCTTTGACTGTGTGTCACAATATATTGTGGAACATTTTTCAATAGATGGGAATAACATTCTACCTTACCTGCCTCCTGAGAAATCTGTATTCAGGTCAAGAAGCAACAGTTAGAACTGGACATGGAACAACTAACTGGTTCCAAACTGGAAAAAGGGTATAACAAGGCTGTATGTTGTCATCCTGCTTATTTAACTTACATGCAAAATACATCATGCCAAATGCCAAGCTGGATGAAGCACAAGCTGGAATCAAGATTGCTGGGAAAAATATCAATAACCTCAGATATGACACCACCCTTATGGCAGAAAACGAAGAGGAACTGAAGAGCCTCTGGATGAAAATGAAAAAGGAGATTGAAAAATCTGGCTTAAACTCAACATTCAAAAAATTAAGATCACAGCATTTGGTCCCATTACTTCATGGCAAATAGATAGTGAAGCAATGGAGAATGATTGAAGACAGGAGGAGAAGGGTCTGACAGAGGTTGGCTGGCATCACTGACTTGATGGACATGAGTTTGAGCAAGCTCCAGGAATTGGTGGTGGACAGGGAAGCCTGGTTTCTGCAGTCCACAGGTCCCTAAGAATCCAACATGATTGTGTGATTGACCTGAACTGAACAGAATGCAAAAAATCTTAGAAAAGTAGACTCTTCCACTACTGACCTAAGAAGAAATAGAAAATATCAACTGATATTTTCAATCACAAGCAATGAAATCAATACTGTGATTAAAAATCTTCCATCAAATGAAATTCCAAGAGCAGATATCTTCATAGGTGAATTCTATCAAACATTTAGAGAAGACCTGATGCATAACCTTCTGAAACTCTTGCAGAAAATTGAAAAGGGTGTAGCACTCAAAATCACCTTCTACAGAGCCAACATCACTTTGATATCAAATCCAGACAAAAATATCACAAAAATGAGAATTACAGACAAATACCACTGATGAATATAGATGCAAACATCCTAAATACTAGAAATCCAAATCCAACAACACATTAAAAGCATCATGCATGATGATCAAGAAAATCAAGTAGGGGAGGGAGGAGCCAAGATGGCGGAGGAGTAGGACGGGGATAACACTTTCTCCCCCACAAATTCATCAAAAGAGCATTTAAACGTCGAATAAATTCCACAAAACAACTTCTGAATGCCGGCAGAGGACATCAGGCACCCAGAAAAGCAACCCAACTCTTCGAAAGGAGGTAGGAAAAAATATTAAAAACAAAAAAAAAGAGACAAAAGAGGAAGGGACGGAGTTCGGTCCCGGGAAGGGAATCTTAAAAAGAGAGAAGTTTCCAAACACCAGGAAACCTTCTCACTGCCGAATCTGTGCCGAGCTTTGGAAGCACAGAGGGCAACATAACAGGGAGAAAAAATAAATAAACAATTAAAACTCACAGATTGCAAGCCCTACGGTAACTCCCCCAGCGGAGAAGCAGCGCAGACGCCTGCATCCGCCATTAGCAAGCCGGGGCTGGGCAGGGAGGCACGGCGTGGGCTGCATCGCTGAGAGTAAGAATCTGGCCTGAATACCCTGAGCGCTATTTGAGCGAAATAATTTGGGCTAGCAAACCAGACTGTGGGATATCTACCACGCGAAAAGCCAGCCCTAACTTAAGACCGCCAGGCCCGCGCATGGAACAAAGGACTGAACAGAGATAGCCGGCTGCAGATCTTCCGCCTCCGGTGACAGGCAGCCAGAGCCGGAAGGGGGCAATCGCAGCCCCAGAGAGACATTATCTATAAAACTGTAAGCAGGCTTCTTTGCTAACTAAAACTTCTTGGGGGTCTGGACGGTCAACATCTGCCTGAGAAGGTGTGCCGGTTTTACACCCAGATAACCGAGTGGCGGGGAGGCGATAAGTCGCAGCATTGGCGCTCGCCAAACACCTCATCACCTGAGCTGCTTGGGCCTGGGAAGAGCACAAAACGCAGGCCCAACTGAGTCTGCGCCTCTGAGGACTACCCGAGTGCCTGAACCTGAGCGGCTTGGACCTGGGAGGTGCATGCAGCCCAGGGCCAGCCTCGGATTGTTCCCGGCGGAACAACCTAGAGTCTGAGCAGTGTGGACAGGGAGGCTACACGCGCCGTGAGCGGGGGCAGACCCAGGGCGGCTGAGGCACTGCGAGCCCACGCCAGTGTTATTTGTTTGCAGCATCCCTCCCTCCCTCCCCACAGCACGACTGAACAAGTAAGCCTAAAAAAAAAAAAAAAAAAAGTGTCCTCCACCGTGCCCTTTGTGTCAGGGCGGAAACCAGATACTGAAGAGACTAGCAAACAGAAGAAGATATAACAGAGGGAAACGCCTTGGAAGCTACAGGCAATAGATCAAAATCCTGTGGTTACTACGGACTACATAGGAAGGGGCCTATAGATCTTGAGAAATATAAATCTGACCAAGGAACTAGCCAAAAATGAACTGAACCCACAACACCCACAAAAAAAAACCAAAAAAGTCCTAGATATATTTTTATTATTTTACGATCATTCTTTCTTTCTTTTTTTAATTAAAAAAATTTTTTTTTAAGTCCTCTATTGTTCCTTTAATTTTCACTTTTATAACCTATTACTTTGCAAAAAAAAAAAAAAAGACCCTTTTTTTTCTTCTTTAGCAAACTTCATATATATATATTTTATAATTTTTTGACCTTGTTTTTTTTTTGTTTGTTTGTTTGTTTTAGTTTTTTTCTTCTTTTCTTTAACATTGTATTTTTGAAATTCCAAACTCTACTCTAGATTTTTAATTTTCGCTTTTTGGTATATGTTATCAATTTTGTACCTATAGTTTTTTTTTATACAATTTCTGTGACTTTTTTTTTTTTTCTTCTTCTCTGTTTCTTTCTCTTCTTCTTTTATATAACATTGTATATCTGAAATTCCAAACTTTACTCTAGATTTTTAATTTATGCTTTTTGGTATTTAATATCAATTTTGTACCTGTATTTTCTTTATAATTTTTGTGACATTGTTCGTATTTGTTTGTTTGTTTTCTCTCTTTATTTTTCTTCTTCTTCTTTTTTTTTTTTTTTTTAACATTGTATTTTTGAAATTCCAAACTCTACTCTAGATTTTTAATTTTTGCTTTCTGGTATTAGTTATCAATTTTGTACTTGTACTTTCTTTATAATTTTCGCGACCTTGTTTGTTTTTTTTGTTCGTTTTTTCTCTCTTTCTTTTCCTTCTTCTTTTCTTCAACATTGTATTTTTGAAATTCCAAACTCTACTCTAGATTTTTAATTTTTGCTTTCTGGTATTAGTTATCAATTTTGTACCTGTACTTTCTTTATAATTTTCGCGACCTTGTTTGTTTTTGTTTGTTCGTTTTTTCTCTCTTGCTTTTCCTTCTTCTTTTCTTTAATATCGTATTTTTGAAATTCCAAACTCTACTCTAGATTTTTAATTTTTGCTTTTATGTATTTGTTACCAATTTTGTACCTTTAAGGACCCAATCTTCAGGACCCATTTTTCACTAGGGAGTGAGATTACTGGCTTGACTGCTCTCTCTCCCTTTGGACTCTCCTTTTTCTCCACCAGGTCGCCTGTGTCTCCTCCCTAACCCCTCTCTACTCTACCCAACTCTGTGAATTTCTGTGTGTTCCAGACGGTGGAGAACACTTAGGGAACTTATTACTGGCTGGATCTGTCTCCCTCCTTTTCATTCCCCCCTTTTATCCTTCTGGCCACCTCTGTTACCTTTCTCCTTCTTCTCTTCTCTGTATAACCCCGTGAACATCTCTGAGTGGTCCAGTTGTGGAGTGCACATAAGGAAGTGACTACTGGCTAGCCCACTCTCTCCACTATTGATTCACCTCATCTCATTTGGGTCACCTCTAACTCCCTCCTCCCTCTTCTCTTCTCCATGTAACCCTGTGAACCTCTCTGAGTGACCCTCACTGTAGAGAAACTTTTCATCTTTAATGTAGATGTTTTATCAATGGTGCTGTATAAAAGGAGAAGTTTTGAAACTACTGTAAAAATAAGACCGATAACCGGAAGCAGGAGACTTAAGTCCAAACCCTGACTCCAGGGAACTCCTGACTCCAAGGAACATTAATTGACAGGAGCTCATCAAATGCCTCCATACCAACACTGAAACCAAGCACCACACAAGGGCCAATAAGTTCCAGGGCAAGACATACCAAGCAAATTCTCCAGCAACAAAGGAACACAGCCCTGAGCTTCAAGATACAGGCTGCCCAAAGTCACCCAAAACTACAGACATCTCATAACTCATTACTGGACATTTCATTGCACTCCAGAGAGAAGAAATACAGCTCCACCCACCAGAACACCGACACAAGCTTCCCTAACCAGGAAACCTTGACAAGCCACCTGTACAAACCCACACACAGTGAGGAAATGCCACAATAAAGAGAACTCCACAAACTGCCAGAATACAGAAAGGACACCCCAAACTCAGCAATTTAAACAAGATGAAGAGACAGAGGAATACTCAGCAGATAAAGGAACAGGATAAATGTCCACCAAACCAAACAAAAGAGGAAGAGATAGGGAATCTACCTGATAAAGAATTCCGAATAATGATACTGAAATTGATCCAAAATCTTGAAACTAAAATGGAATCACAGATAAATAGCCTGGAGACAAGGATTGAGAAGATGCAAGAAAGGTTTAACAAGGACCTAGAAGAAATAAAAAAGAGTCAATATATAATGAATAATGCAATAAGTGAAATTAAAAACACTCTGGAGGCAACAAATAGTAGAATAACAGAGGCAGAAGACAGGATTAGTGAATTAGAAGATAGAATGATAGAAATAAATGAATCACAGAGGATAAAAGAAAAACGAATTAAAAGAAATGAGGACAATCTCAGAGACCTCCAGGACAATATTAAACACTACAACATTCGAATAATAGGGGTTCCAGAAGAAGAAGACAAAAAGAAGGACCATGAGAAAATACTTGAGGAGATAATAGTTGAAAACTTCCCTAAAATGGGGAAGGAAATAATCACCCAAGTCCAAGAAACCCAGAGAGTCCCAAACAGGATAAACCCAAGGAGAAACACCCCAAGACACATATTAATCAAATTAACAAAGGTCAAACACAAAGAACAAATATTAAAAGCAGCAAGGGAAAAACAACAAATAACACACAAGGGAATTCCCATAAGGATAACAGCTGATCTTTCAATAGAAGCTCTTCAGGCCAGGAGGGAATGGCAAGACATACTTAAAATGATGAAAGAAAATAACCTACAGCCCAGATTATTGTACCCAGCAAGGATCTCATTCAAGTATGAAGGAGAAATCAAAAGCTTTTCAGACAAGCAAAAGCTGAGAGAATTCTGCACCACCAAACCAGCTCTCCAACAAATACTAAAGGATATTCTCTAGACATGAAACACAAAAACGGTGTATAAACTCGAACCCCAAACAATAAAGTAAATGGCAACGGGATCATACTTATCAGTAATTACCTTAAACGTAAATGGGTTGAATGCCCCAACCAAAAGACAAAGACTGGCTGAATGGATACAAAAACAAGACCCCTACATATGTTGTCTACAAGAGACCCACCTCAAAACAGGGGACACATACAGACTGAAAGTGAAGGGCTGGAAAAAGATTTTTCATGCAAATAGGGACCAAAAGAAAGCAGGAGTAGCAATACTCATATCAGATAAAATAGACTTTAAAACAAAGGCTGTGAAAAGAGACAAAGAAGGTCACTACATAATGATCAAAGGATCAATCCAAGAAGAAGAGATAACAATTATAAATATATATGCACCCAACACGGGAGCACCACAGTATGTAAGACAAATGCTAACAAGTATGAAAGGGGAAATTAACAATAACACAATAATAGTGGGAGACTTTAATACCCCACTCACACCTATTGATAGATCAACTAAACAGAAAACTAAGAAGGAAACACAAACTTTAAACGATACAATAGACCAGTTAGACCTAATTGATATCTATAGGACATTTCATCCCAAAACAATGAATTTCAACTTTTTCTCAAGCTCACATGGAACCTTCTCCAGGATAGATCACATCCTGGGCCATAAAGCTAGCCTTGGTAAATTCAAAAAAATAGAAATCATTCCAAGCATTTTTTCTGACCACAATGCAGTAAGATTTGATCTCAACTACAGGAGAAAAACTATTAAAAATTCCAACATATGGAAGCTGAACAACACACTGCTGAATAACCAACAAATCACAGAAGAAATCAAAAAAGAAATCAAAATTTGCATAGAAACGAATGAAAATGAAAACACAACAACCCAAAACCTGTGGGACACGGTAAAAGCAGTCCTAAGGGGAAAGTTCATAGCAATACAGGCACACCTCAAGAAACAAGAAAAAAGTCAAATAAATAACCTAACTCTACACCTAAAGCAACTAGAAAAGGAAGAAATGAAGAACCCCAGGGTTAGTAGAAGGAAAGAAATCTTAAAAATTAGAGCAGAAATAAATGCAAAAGAAACAAAAGAGACCATAGCAAAAATCAACAAAACCAAAAGCTGGTTCTTTGAAAGGATAAATAAAATTGACAAACCTTTAGCCAGACTCATCAAGAAACAAAGGGAGAAAAATCAAATCAACAAAATTAGAAACGAAAATGGAGAGATCACAACAGATAACACAGAAATACAAAGGATCATAAGAGACTACTATCAACAATTATATGCCAATAAAATGGACAACGTGGAAGAATGGACAAATTCTTAAAAAAGTACAACTTTCCAAAACTCGACCAGGAAGAAATAGAAAATCTTAACAGACCCATCACAAGCATGGAAATTGAAACTGTAATCAAAAATCTTCCAGCAAACAAAAGCCCCGGTCCAGACGGCTTCACAGCTGAATTCTACGAAAAATTTAGAGAAGAGCTAACACCTATCCTGCTCAAACTCTTCCAGAAAATTGCAGAGGAAGGTAAACTTCCAAACTCATTCTATGAGGCCACCATCACCCTAATACCAAAACCTGACAAAGATGCCACAAAAAAAGAAAACTACAGGCCAATATCACTGATGAACATAGATGGAAAATTCCTGAACAAAATTCTAGCAATCAGAATCCAACAACACATTAAAAAGATCATACACCTTGACCAAGTGGGCTTTATCCCAGGGATGCAAGGATTCTTCAATATCCGCAAATCAATCAATGTAATACACCACATTAACAAATTGAAAAATAAAAACCATATGATTATCTCAATAGATGCAGAAAAAGCCTTTGACAAAATTCAACACCCATTTATGATAAAAACTCTCCAGAAAGCAGGAATAGAAGGAACATACCTCAACATAATAAAAGCTATATATGACAAACCCACAGCAAACATTATCCTCAACGGTGAAAAATTGAAAGTATGTCCTCTAAAGTCAGGAACAAGACAAGGGTGCCCACTTTCACCATTACTATTCAACATAGTTTTGGAAGTTTTGGCCACAGCAATCAGAGCAGAAAATGAAATAAAAGGAATCCAAATTGGAAAAGAAGAAGTAAAACTCTCACTATTTGCAGATGACATGATCCTCTACATAGAAAACCCTAAAGATTCCACCAGAAAATTACTAGAACTAATCAATGACTATAGTAAAGTTGCAGGATATAAAATCAATACACAGAAATCCCTTGCATTCCTATACACTAATAATGAGAAAACAGAAAGAGAAATTAAGGAAACAATTCCATTCACCATTGCAACAGAAAGAATAAAATACTTAGGAATATATCTACCTAAAGAAACTAAAGACCTATATATAGAAAACTATAAAACACTGGTGAAAGAAATCAAAGAGGACACTAATAGATGGAGAAATATACCATGTTCATGGATTGGAAGAATCAATATAGTGAAAATGAGTATACTACCCAAAGCAATTTATAGATTCAATGCAATCCCTATCAAGCTACCAACAGTATTCTTCACAGAGCTAGAACAAATAATTTCACAATTTGTATGGAAATACAAAAAACCTCGAATAGCCAAAGCAATCTTGAGAAAGAAGAATGGAACTGGAGGAATCAACCTACCTGACTTCAGGCTCTACTACAAAGCCACAGTTATCAAGACAGTATGGTACTGGCACAAAGACAGAAATATTGATCAATGGAACAAAATAGAAAGCCCAGAGATAAATCCACGCACATATGGACACCTTATCTTTGACAAAGGAGGCAAGAATATACAACGGAGAAAAGACAATCTCTTTAACAAGTGGTGCTGGGAAATCTGGTCAACCACTTGTAAAAGAATGAAACTGAACCACTTTCTAACAGCATACACAAAAATAAACTCAAAATGGATTAAAGATCTAAACGTAAGACCAGAAACTATAAAACTCCTAGAGGAGAACATAGGCAAAACACTCTCTGACATACATCACAGCAGGATCCTCTATGACCCACCTCCCAGAATATTGGAAATAAAAGCAAAAATAAACAAATGGGACCTAATTAACCTTAAAAGCTTCTACACATCAAAGGAAACTATCAGCAAGGTGAAAAGACAGCCTTCAGAATGGGAGAAAATAATAGCAAATGAAGCAACCGACAAAGAACTAATCTCAAAAATATACAAGCAACTCCTACAGCTCAACTCCAGAAAAATAAATGACCCAATCAAAAAATGGGCCAAAGAACTAAATAGACATTTCTCCAAAGAAGACATACAGATGGCTAACAAACACATGAAAAGATGCTCAACATCACTCATTATCAGAGAAATGCAAATCAAAACCACTATGAGGTAACATTTCACACCAGTCAGAATGGCTGCCATCCAAAAGTCTACAAATAATAAATGCTGGAGAGGGCGTGGAGAAAAGGGATCCCTCTTACACTGTTGGTGGGAATGCAAACTAGTACAGCCACTATGGAGAACAGTGTGGAGATTCCTTAGAAAACTGGAAATAGAACTGCCTTATGACCCAGCAATCCCACTGCTGGGCATACACACTGAGGAAACCAGAAGGGAAAGAGACACGTGTACCCCAATGTTCATCGCAGCACTGTTTATAATAGCCAGGACATGGAAGCAACCTAGATGTCCATCAGCAGATGAATGGATAAGAAAGCAATGGTACATATACACAATGGAGTATTACTCAGCCATTAAAAAGAATACATTTGAATCAGTTCTAATGAGGTGGATGAAACTGGAGCCTATTATACAGAGTGAAGTAAGCCAGAAGGAAAAACAGAAATACAGTATACTAACGCATATATATGGAATTTGGAAAGATGGTAACAATAACCCGGTGTACGAGACAGCAAAAGAGACACTGATGTATAGAACAGTCTTATGGACTCTGTGGGAGAGGGAGAGGGTGGGAAGATTTGGGAGAATGGCAATGAAACATGTAAAATATCATGTAGGAAACGAGTTGTCAGTCCAGGTTTGATGCACGATGCTGGATGCTTGGGGCTGGTGCACTGGGACGGCCCAGAGGGATGGTATGGGGAGGGAGGAGGGTTCGGGATGGGGAACACATGTATACCTGTGGCGGATTCATTTTGATATTTGGCAAAACTAATACAAGTATGTAAAGTTTAAAAATAAAATAAAATTAGAAAAAAAAAAGAAAATCAAGTAGGATTTATCCTAAGGAAATAATGATTCTTCAATACATGAAGATCAAAAAATGCAATAAATTATATTAAGAGAATGAACAAAAAAGTGCATGATCATCTCATTGGATGAGATAAAAGCTTTAGACAAAATTCAACACTCATTTGTGATGTAAACTCGGTAGAAGAACAAGACAAGGTTGTCAACTCTAGCCACTTTTAATCAACATAGTCTTGGATGTGCTAGCTGCATCAATTAGAGAGGAAAAAGAAATAAAAAGAATCCAAATTGGAAAAAGAGAAGTAAATCTGTCACTGTTTGTAAATAACATGAAACTATACATGCGTTCATATGTGCTAAGTTGCTTTAGTCGTGTGTGACTCTCTGTGACCCTGTGGACTGTAGCCTGCCAGGCTACCCTGCCCATGGTATTCTCCAAGCAAGAATACTGGAATGGATTGCCATGCCCTCCTCCAAGGAATCTTGCTCACCCAGGGATTGAACAAGTGTCTGCATTGGCAGGTGGGTTCTTTACCACTAGTGCCACCTGGGAAACCCATTACTATAATGTACCAAATCCTAAAGATTATGTCAGAAGACTATGAGTGCTAATCAATTAATTTAGTAAAATTGTAGGTTACAAATTTAAAACATAGAAATCTTTTTAAATCCTATACACTAACAGTGAATGTTCAGAAAGATAAATAAAGAAAACAATTCTATTTATAATTGCAATAATATAATAAAATATTTAGTAACAAACCTACTGAAGGAGGTAAAAGACCTGTATGCAGAACAGTATAAGATACTGATCAAAAAAATCAAAGATGACACAAATAAATAGAGAGATATAACATGTTCTTGAATTGGAAAAAACAAAATTGTGAAAATGACTATCCAAGGAAAATTACACATTCAATGAGATCTCTATTAAATTATCAATGGCAGTTTTCACTGAATAAACTCTGAAAATTTTAGTTTTTTATGGAAACAGAAAAGACCCCAAATAGTCAAAGCAATCTTGATAAAGAAAAATGGAGCCAGAGGAACAAGGCTCCCTGACTTCTGACTATAATTAAAAGCTATAGGAATCAAGACAGTATGGTAATGGTACAAAAATAGAAATATAGACTGATGGAATAGGATAGAAGTCCCAGTGATAAACACATGAACACATGGTCCCCTAATCTATGATACAGGAGGCAAGAATGTACACTGGTAAGAGATATCCTCTTTAAGAAGTGGTTCTGGGAATATTGGAGAGCCATATGTAAAACACTGAAATTAGAGTACTCCTAACACCATAAACAAAAATAAATTCAACATGGTTTAAAGACATGAATATGAGGGCAGATATTATGAAACGTGTAGAGGAAAACATAGGCAGAGAACTCTTTGCTATGAATCACAGAAGAATCTTTTAGACCTATCCCCTAGAGTAATAAAAATTAACAAATGGTAGCTAACTAAACTTAAAAGCTGTAGTACAGCAAAGAAAACCATCAAAATGAAGAAGAAGCCCATAGAATGGGAGAAAACATTTACAAAAAAGCAACTGACAAAGGATTACTCTCCATAATATGCAAAGAGCTCATGCACCTCAGTATCAGAAAAAGCAAACAAAAAACGGACAGAAGGCCTAAATATACATTTCTTCAAATAAGACATACAAAAGGCCAAGAAGAACATGAAAAGATGCTCAATGTCACTAATTATTAGAGAAATGTAAATCAAAGCTACAATGAGGCATCACCTCACATGAGTCAGAATGGCCATGATTAAAAAAATCTAAAAACAGTAAATCCTAGAGAGGGTGTGGAAAAAAGGGATACTTTTTGCACTGTTAGTGGGAATGTATCTTGATAGGCCACAATGGAAAACACTATGAAGGTACCTAAAAAACAAAAGATAGAACTATCATATGACTCAGCAATCACACTACTGATCATATATACTGAGAAAACTATAAATAAAAAAGATACACACATCCAAACATTCATTGCAATGCTGTTTACAATAGCCAGGGCATGGAAGAAAAGGAACAAAGGAACAAATAAAGTACTATATGTATGCAATGAAATATTACTCAGCCATAAAAAGGAACAAAGTTGGGTCATTTGTAGAAACTTGGATGGTCCTATAGAATGTCATACAGAATGAAGTAAGTCAGAAAGAGAAAAACAAATAGCATATGATTAGGTATAACTGCCAAATCTATAAAAAATGGTATAGATTATTTTGTTTTCAAAATAGAAATAGAATCACAGATTTACCAAAAAAAAAAAAAAAAATGTATGGACACCATAGTGGGAATGGTGTTGGTGTGATGAATTAGGATATTGGGATTTTCTTATATACACTATTGAAACTATGCATCAAATAGACAACTAATGAGAACCTACTATGTAGTCCAGGGAACCATTCACAGAAAAGGGGTGCCTAAAAGGGGAGGAAATTAAAAAAAGGAGGGGATATGTGTATATGCATAGATGATTCACATTGCCATATGGTAGAAACTAAAACCCATCTGAATGTAGATTTCCAAAAAATAGAAAGGAGTGATTAGAAAGTCTTCCTCAGTTAAAAATGCAAAGAAATAGAGGAAAATAATAAAATGGGAAAGACTAGAGAACTCTTCAAGAATATGAGAGATACCAAGGGAATATTTCATGCAAAGATGGGCACAATAAAGGACAGGAATAGTATGGACCTAACAGAAGCAGAAAATATTAAGAAGAGGTGGCAAGAATACACAAAAGAACTATAGAAAAAAGATCTTCATGGCCCAGATAACCACGATGGTGTGATCACTCACCTAGAGCTAGACATCCTACAATACGAAGTCAGGTGGGCCTTAAGAAGCATCACTACTAAAAAAGCTAGAGCAAGTGATGGAATTCCAGGTGAACTATTTCAAATCCTGAAAGATGATGCTGTTAAAGTGCTTCACTCAAAATGCCAGTAAATATGGAAAAATCAGCAGTGGCCACAGGACTGGAAAACATCAGTTTTCATTCCAATCCCAAACAAGAGCAATGACAAAGAGTGTCAAGATTACCATACAATTGGACTCATTTCACAAGCTAGCAAAGTAATGCTCAAAATTCTCCAAGTGAGGCTTCAAAAGTACATGCACCCAGAATATCCAGATGTACAAGCTGGATTTAGAAAACGCAGAGGAACCAGAGATCAAATTGCCAACATCCATTGGATCATAGAAAAAGCAAGAGAACTGCGGAAGAATATCTGCTTCACTGACTACTCTAAATCCTATGTGTGGATCACAACAAACTGTGGATAATTCTTAAAGTGATGGGAATACCAGACCACCTTACCTGACTCCTGAGAAACCTGTATACAGATCAAGAAGCAACAGGTAGAACAAGACATGGAACAGTTCAGTTCAGTTCAGTTCAATCTCTCAGTCGTGTCCGACTCTGCGAGCCCATGAATTGCAACATGCCAGGCCTCTCTGTCCATCACCAACTTCCCGAGTTCACTCAATCTCATGTCCATTGCGTTGGGGATGCCATCCAGCCATCTCATCCTCTGTAGTCCCCTTCTCCTCCTGTCCCCCATTCCCTCCCAGCATCAAAGTCTTTTCCAATGAGTCAACTCTTCACATGAGGTGGCCAAAGTATTGGAGTTTCAGCTTTAGCATTAGTCCTCCCAAAGAACACCCAGGACTGATCTTTAGAATGGACTGTTTGGATCTCCTTGCAGTCCAAGGGACTCTCAAGAGTCTTCTCCAACACCACAGTTCAAAAGCATCAATTCTTCAGCGTTCAGTTTTCTTCACAGTCCAACTCTCACATGCATACATGACTACTGGAAAAACCATAGCCTTGACTAGACAGACCTTTGTTGGCAAAGTAATGGCTCTGTTTTTGAATATGCTACCTAGGTTGGTCATAACTTTCCTTCCAAGAAGTAAGTGTCTTTTAATTTCATGGCTGCAGTCACCATCTGTAGTGATTTTGGAGCCCCCCAAAATAAAGTCTGACACTGTTTCCACTTTTTCCCCATCTATTTCCCATGAAGTGATGAGACCAGGTGCCATGATCTTAGTTTTCTGAATGTTGAGCTTTAAGCCAACTTTTTCACCCACCTCTTTCACTTTCATCAAAAGACTCTTCAGTTCCTCTTCAATTTCTGCCATAAGAGTGGTGTCATCTGCATATCTGAGGTTATTGATATTTCTCCCGGCAATCTTGATTCCAGCTTGTGCTTCTTCCAGCCCAGAGTTTCTAATGATGTACTCTGCATATATATTAAATAAGCAGGGTGACAATATACAGCCTTGATGGACTCCTTTTCCTATTTGGAAACAGTCTGTTGTTCCATGTCCATTTCTAACTGTTGCTTCCTGACCTGCATATAGGTTTCTCAAGAGGCAGATCAGGTGGTCTGGTATTCCCATCTCTTTCAGAATTTTCCACAGTTTATTGTGATCCACACAGTCAAAGGCTTTGGCATAGTCAATAAAGCAGAAATAGATGTTTTTCCGGACAAGTATAAAAGAATACTTTTACAATAGTTTGGATATTAAAAAAAATAATCTTCATGACTTCCTGTTCTCATAATCAAAATGTTAAGGAATTTTTTTTTCAAGTAAAAAAGTGTATGAATCCATGGAAGTGGAAAATTCTGTTGAATCACTTTATAAAACAAATTTTACTTAAACAGGTATTCATTGTGATGGGAACTGGAGATATAGAAACAAATGTGCACAGTCATTTCCCACAAGAAGCTTATAATCTATAGAAACAAATGTGCACAGTCATTTCCCACAAGAAGCTTATAGTCTAACGACATTGCTGAAAAGTGATTTACATGCAAACATTGTGGATTCCACCTGCTAACTTGCTAGAACTGCCAAATGCCAGACTCAATTATGAACTATCAGAACCTTCACATTAATGATACTTCCAAGATACATGCACATTAAAATTTGAAAAGCACTGATCAAATGCATCACATCAGTGATATTCATTAAGGGTCTGAGGATTTAAACTGGTTTGTGAAGTGATCAATGATAAAATAAAAGTAGCAATTAAGAACAGAGAAGGCAATGGCACCCCACTCCAGTACTCTTGCCTGGAAAATCCCATGGATGGAGAAGCCTGGTAGGCTGCAAAATCCCATGGATGGAGGAGCCTGGTAGGCTGCAGTCCATGGGGTAGCTAAGAGTTGGACATGACTGAGCGACTTCAATTTCACTTTTCACTTTCATGCATTGGAGAAGGAAATGGCAACCCACTCCAGTGTTCTTGCCTGGAGAATCCCAGGGACGGGGGAGCCTGGTGGGCTGCCGTCTATGGGGTCGCACAGAGTCGGACACAACTGAAGTGACTTAGCAGCAGCAGCAGCAGGAATTAAGAAAACACATTTACAAACTTTTATGGAATCTTGACAATATAGCAACTTCAAAATATGGCTAGTGGGTTTGAATTTTATATATATCTGCTGTTTCATTTTTCCATTTTCAGTAATCATTTTATTCAATTAAATAAAATTATATTTTTGTTACAGACTATTACAAAAAGACATTTAGATGCTTCTGAACAGTCTCAACTGTTCAGAAGTAGACTTATATTGATATATAGTTGATGTACAATATTATATAAGTTATAGGTGTATAATAGAGTGATTCACAATTTTGGAAGATTATATTCCATTAATAGTTACTACAAAATAATGACTATATTCCCTGTTTTAATCATATACCTTTGTAGCTTATTTTATACATAATAATTTTTACCTCTTAATCCCCTAAACCTATATTACTTCTCCTCCCCACTGGTAACCAGTGGTTTGTTCTCCATTTCTTCTTTTTTTTGTTGTTATATTTTGTAGTTTACTGTATGTTTTAGATTCCACTTAAAAGTGATATCAGACAGTATTTGTCTTTACCTGACTTATTTCACTTGGAATAACACATTCCAAATCTATTTATATTGCTTTAAGTGGCAAAATCTCATTAATTTTTATTACTGGGTAGGATCCCATTGTGTATCTATACCACATCATTTTTAGCCATTCATCTGCTAATGGATACTTGGAATGTTTCCATATCTTAGCAATTATAAATAATGCTGCTACAAACACTGGGGTGCATGTTTCTGCTTGAATTAGTGGGTTTTTTTTTCAGATTTATATATAGGAGTGGGGTTAGTGGGTGATATAATAGTTCTATTTTTAGTTTAAGAGAAAACTCCATAATGCTTTCAATGATGGCTGCACTGATTTTCACTCACAAAAAGTGCAAATGAGAGTCCCCTTTTCACCACATCCTCATCAAAATGTTATTATTTTTTTCTATTTGATAATAGCATTCTAACAGGTGTAAAATGATATTGCATTGTTGTTTTTTACTTTAGTTTTAATTAGGGGAATATTTCCTTACAGTATTGTGTTGTTTTCTGACATACAACAATGCATATTACCCTTGCTGCTGCTGCTGCTGCTGCTGCTAAGTTGCTTCAGTAGTGTCCAACTCTGTGCGACCCCATAGACGGCAGCCCACCAGGCTCCCCTGTTCCTGGGATTCTCCAGGCAAGAATGCTGGAATGGATTGCCATTTCCTTCTCCAATGCATGAAAGTGAAAGTGAAGTCGCTCAGTCGTGTCTGACTCTTAGCAACCCCATGGACTGCAGCTACCAGGCTCCTCCATCCATGGAATTTTCCAGGCAAGAGTACTGGAGTGGGGTGCCATTGCCTTCTCCGATATCACTCTTAATCCTTGCTTAATCTCCAGATAAATACAGTAACAGGGATATAATTCCAACTAAAGTGATACAAATCTTCTCACAACCAAAAATTCACTAATTTCTTCCCCAGAAGTGGGGCTAGAGTTCTTGAGTGGTCTTCATGCTTCTCCTGATATCCTCCTTAACATAAATTTGCTGTTGTTGCTGCTGTTTAGTTAAGACATGTCCAGCTCTTTGAGACACCATGGACTGTAGCTCCACCAGGCTCTCTGACCATGGGATTTCCCAGGCAAGAATACTGGAGTGAGCTATCATTTCCTGCTCCAGGGGATCTTCCTCACCAAGCGATTGAACCTTCATCTTTTGCTTGGCAGGCAGATTCTTTACCACTGAGACACCTGGAAAACCCCTTTAACATAAATACTATGATACAAAATTAAAAAATATTAAATATTGATAGAAAATAAATATATCTTACATGTCAAGATATTAAGAGGGGAAATAAAAGTGTTTTCTCAATATATGTTTATGCAAACAAAAATGTATTCATTACAATATAAAGAGGAAATTCACACTCCTCAAGATACAGTCCTTGATTTCGTAACTGGTAATGCAGAGCTTGTATTTGTTAGGAGATGACAATGGCACCCCACTCCAGTACTCTTGCCTGGAAAATCCCATGGACGGAGGAGCCTGGTAGGCTGCCGTCTATGGGGTCGCTAAGAGTCGGAGACGACTGAGCGACTTCACTTTCTATTTTCACTTTCACACATTGGAGAAGGAAATGGCAACCCACTCCAGTGTTCTTGCCTGGAGAATCCCAGGGATGGGGGAGCCTGGTGGGTTGCCGTCTGTGGGGTCGCACAGAGTCGGACACGACTGAAGCGACTTAACAGCAGCAGCAGCAGTTACCTTAAGAGTTATCTCAGCTGGGTATGATTCTTCACCTGGTGGGGTGACCCAAACCCTTAAGGAATAAGGGTTGGGTTGCCTGGACTGAGTTGTAGTTTTCCATTAACCTTAGTTACAGGACATGGTGATTCTAAGCTATGCCCTGTGCAAGCTCCTATATTCCAGATATGCTTTCCTTTGCTTCTACTGTGGAATAGTAGTACAGTTTACTCTCAGAAACTGAATCAATCACCCTAGACAACCATTATTCCTTTTTTTCCCTTTGATTCAAAGGCATAATTACCCCAATGTGATCAGGTGGCCTTCATAACTTCCAGATTAATGAAAACATTACTGTGTCTCCTGGTATGAAAATTCCTCCCTCTGGAACAAATAACTCTGCCAGAAAAGCATAATGTTATAGAACCAGGAAGCAAAGTTTTGCTATTTTTTCTCTAGGGAATAGTAGTACTCCCATTTCCTCTGCTTTATATATGGACCTGTGAATCCTGGCTAAGGGAAAAG
Organism: Bos indicus; assembly: GCF_029378745.1. Classification (NCBI taxonomy): domain Eukaryota; kingdom Metazoa; phylum Chordata; class Mammalia; order Artiodactyla; family Bovidae; genus Bos; species Bos indicus. The sequence continues at coordinate 75,559,028 of NC_091789.1, forward strand.
TGGCACCATATATTAAATCTATTCAAAGCATATACATCCTTCTGAAAAAGATTGATCTTATCCTGCAAGGTATTTCCACCTAGATGGAACAAGTACCAAGTCGTCAAAGATCATTTCACCATTTGATCAAACTAGTTGTTTCAATATGGTCAAAACATGATAAGACCAATGAAGTTTATGTGGCTTATTGCCACACTTCCCTTGCTGTAAAGTGATTTCTTTGAACAGAATCAATGCTATGTGGTGTACAATATCAGTGGATGAGGCATACTCTAAGTCCAAAATGGTAGTTTTGGCAGAAACAATGCATGCATAGAAAACAAATTAGCATCTAGCATGTCTATTCCAGCAAGAACCAAACACTGTCGTTCCATGACAGAAGCAGTCCAGTATAATCAACCTGCCACCATGTAGCTAACTGATCATTTCAGAGAATGGTGACAAGAGCTCACTGTTGGTTGTCAAGGGCAGATTGAGTGTTAATAGTAGCCATGGAAGGTTGGCCTTCTTTTTATAGTTCAATATTAAATTACTTTTTTATATAAATATAGTTAATCACAATATTGCATTAGTTTCAAATGGACAGCATTGTAATTTGATATTTTTATACATTATACTCCTTTCAATGTTATTATAAAATAATGACTTATTTCCCTGTGTTGTACAATATATTTTTCTTGCTTATTTATTCTATACATCTTTTGTCTTTCTTAATACCAACACCCCCTATCTTGCCCCTCCCACATTTCCTCTTTTCATTGGTAATCACCAGCTTGGTCTCTATATCTGTGAATTTGTTTCACTTTATATATATAATATATATGTATATATATACCCTCTATTTTTTCTACTTCATATAGGAGTGGAATAAATATATAGACTATTTATTATTATCTGGCTGACTTATTTCACTAAGCATAATATTCTCTAGGTCCATCCGTGCTGTTGGAAATGGTGGAATTTTACTCCCTTTTTGGCTGAGTAATATTCAAATGGGTGTGTATAGAGATAGAAATACAGTTATATTTATATGTATCTTTTATATGTACTTTTATCTGTTCATCTATTAATGGATGTTTAGGTTGCTGCCATATCTCAACTATTATAAATAATACTGTTATGAATATTAGGGTCCCTGTATCATTTTTTTTTTTTTTGATAAATACCGGGGGTGGGGGGGAGTAGGATTTTTGAATCTTATGGTTTGTTGTCTATTTTTAGTTTTTTGATGAACCTATGAAATGGCTTCCACAGTGGGTGCAACAATTGAAAATCTCATCAAAAGAATACTAGTGTTCCTTTTCCTCCACATCCTCAACAACATTTGTTATTTGTGCACATTTTGATGATAGCCATTTAGACAGATGTGGGTGATATCTCATTTTTTACTTGCATTTCTTTGATAGTTATAGTGAACATTGTTTCATTATTCTGTTGGCCACCTGTATATCTACCTCAGTAAAATGTGTATTCAGTTTTGCCAGGTCTTTACTCAGAATCTTTGTTTCTTTGATATAGAGTTCTATGAACTGTTTATAAATTTGGATATTAATCCCTCATTGGTCATATCATTTAAGAATACTTTTTTGAATTATATAGGCTGACTTTTAATTTTGTCACTGTTTTTTTTTTTTTCTCTGTTAAAAAAGCTTTTGAGTTTAATTTGGTCCTATTTGTTTATTTTTGCTTTTATTAATTCTGCCTTACAAAACAGATCCAACAACTGTTGCTACTATTTATGTCAAAGAATGTTCTGCCTATGTTCTCTTCTAGGCATTTTATAGTTTCAGGTCTTGCATTAAATGTAATCCATTTTAAGTTTAGTTTTGTATATATTGTGAGAACATGTTCTAATTTCCTTTTTTTACGTGTAGCTGTTCAGTATTCCCAGCACCACATGTTGAAAATAATCTATTTTCTACTCCTTTGTCATAGATGTATTGATTATGTGTGTGGGATCATTTCTGAGCTCTCTATTCTGTTTCATTTATCTATGTCTGTTTTATGTCAATATCATACTATTTTGATTACTATAGATTTGTAGTACAATCTGAAGATGGTGGTGTGATCCATTCAGTTTTGTTCTTTTATCTCAAAGTTACTATGGAATTCAGGCTCCATTGTGGTTCCATATAAATTTAATAATTAATTTTCTACTTTTTAGAAAAATGTCATGGATATTTTGATAGGCATTGCATTCATCTGTAGATTGGTTGGAATAGTATGGACATTTTAATTATTTTAAATGATTCCAATTCAAGAACAAAGTACACTTTTTCATCTATGTTTTATTTTCTATGTCCTTCATCAATATTTTACAGTTTTCAGGCTTTAGAACTTCTTGGGTATATTTATTTCCAGGTATTTTATTTTTTTTAATACAATAGTAAATGGGATTGTTTCATTAATTTATATGTCTCATAGTTTATTATTAATGTATAGAAAATAAGTAGATTTATGTATATTAATTCTCTACCCGTCATCTCTACTGAATTCAATTTTTACTTCTAATTTTATTGTGTGGATAATTTGGTTTTCTATATATAGTGCCATGTTATCTGCAAATACTGACAGTTTTATCTCTTCCATTCTAATTTGGATGCTATTTCTCTCTTTTTCTTGTCTTATTGCTATTCCTAGATTTTTTAGTGTGTTAGTTACTCAGTCGTGTCTGAATTTTTGTGATTTTGTGGACTGTAGCTCACCAGGCCCCTCTGTCCGTAGGATTCTCCAGGCAAGAATACTGGAGTGGGATGTCATTTCCTTCTCCAGGGGATCTTCCTGACCCAGGGATTGAATGTGGGTCTCCCACACTCCGGGCAGATTATTTACCATCTGAGTCACCAGGGAAGCCCTGGTGTACTCCTAATTTTTGTTAAATAGAAGTGGTGAGAGTGGGCATCTTTGTTACTGATTTCAAAGGAAAATATTTCAATTTCACTACTGAATATGATGCTAGCAGTGAATTTTCTAGCCTGTTCAGTTCAGTCTCTCAGTCGTGTCCAGCCGTTTGTGACCCTGTTGACTGGAGCACGCCAGGCTTCTCTGTCCATCACCCACTCTTGGAGATTGCTCAAACTCATGTCCATCAAGTCGGTGATGCCATCCAACTGTTTTATCCTCTCTTGTCCCCTTCTCCTCCTGCCTTCAATCTTTCCCACCATCAGGGTCTTTTCCAATGAGTCAGTTCTTCACATCAGGTGGCCAAAGTATTGGAGTTTCAGCTTCAGCATCAGTCCTTCCAATGAATATTCAGGATGGATTTTCTTTAGGATTGACTGATTTGATCTCCTTGCAGTCCAAGGGACTCTCAGGAGTCTTCTCCAACCCCACAGTTCAAAAGCACCAGTTCTTTGGCTCTCATCTTCCTTTGTGGTCCAATTCTCACATCCAATCATGACTATTGAAAAATAAATCTGTTTTTTATATAATCAAGGACCACAGCTTTGACTGTTACTATGCTATTTTAATTTTTTTCATAAACAGCTTTTATTGTGCTGACATATATTCCTCCTACAGCAACTTTGATGAGAGTTTCTATCATAAATAGATGTTGATTTTTTTCCTAATTCTTTTGGTTAACATGATGTATCAAATTGATCAATTTGCAAAGACTAAACCACCCTTATATACCTGGAATAAATCCCAATTGATCTGATTTTTGTTATTTTTAATATTTTGTTGAATTCTGTTTGCTAATATTCAGGTATGGATTTTTGTGCCTATACTTGTCAGAAATATAGGCCTATAATTTTCCTTGTTTTAGTGTCCTTAGTTTTGTTATCAGGTAAATGGTAGTCTAGTAGAGTGAATTTGGGAGACTTCCATTATCTTTAATTTTTTTTAAAATAATTTGAGAATGATACATATTAGCTTATATGTTTACTAAAATTCTTCTATGAAACCATCTTACCTTGGACATTTGTTTGTTGAGAATTGTGTTTTCTTTTTACTCACAAATTCAATTTCACAACATTTAATTTCAGTCTATTTTTCCTGATTAAGTTTGGAATGCTGTATTGCTTCTACAAATGAGTCTGTTTATTGTAGGTTGTTCAATTAGTAGGCATGTAACTGTTTGTAGTGGATTTTTGTTGTTGTTGTTGTTGTTATCTCTGTGGTATCAGTTGTTATTACTCCTCTTTTGTTTCTTTGTTTCTTGACTTGCATCTTCTTTTACTCTCAGTGAGTCTGACTAAAAGGTTATTACATTTTTTGTCTCTTCAAAGGGATAACTGTTGGTTTCATGGTTCATATCTGGTTTTTTGTGGCTCTATTTTATCTATTCTCTGATTTTCTTCCTTCTACTAATTTTGGCATTTGTTTGTTGTCATTTTTCTAATTCTTTTAGATGGAAAGTCAGGTTGCTTATTTGATATTTGTCTTGCTTCTTGAGGTAAGCCTGAATTGGTATGAAATTGTCTCTTAGAGCTGCTTTTGCTGCATCCCATAGATTTCTTAAAGTTGTTTTCTTTCTCATTTGTTTTGAGGCATTTTTTGGTCTCCTCTTTGATTTCTTCATTAACCCATATTTAGTATTATGTGTTTAGTCTCCACATGTTTGTGCTTTTCACTTTCTCCTTCCTAAAGTTTATTTCTAGTTTCACACCATCATGATCAGAAAAAATGCTTGATGTTATTTCTGTCCTCATAAATTTGTTGAGAAGCACTTTATGGCCCAGCATGCGATCTATTCCAGTGAATGTTCCATGTGCACTTGAAAAGAATATGCATTCTGCTGCCTTTTAGAAAAAAAAAAATCTTGTAGGTATTTATTAAGTCTAACTGGTCTCCTGTGTGAATTAAGACTACTATTTCTTTATTTATATTCTGTCTCAGTGATCTGTTAATTGATTAAAGTAAAATGTTAAAATCCCCTACTATTGTATTATTGCCAATGTTTCCTTTTATATCTGTTAATATTTGCTGTATATTTTTTGGCATTTCTATGTTAGATGAATATATGTTAATGAATGTTACATCATTTTCTTGCATTCATCCTTGTATCATTATATGACACCTTTGTGATGGGTGCTACTTTAAAGTCTACTCTTTATTTTGTCCTATTTCTAGGTGTTTTATTGCAATAAATAATACAGATATATATTTATGAGGACCCCTCATCACATGTTCACATAAACTTGATAGTTTTCTTTCACCAGGGAAAACAACATGAATTTCATTTTCTTAACATTTCTAAATAATCCTTTTAATATAGTGTATTAATGCTGACTATGTGGATATTTTATATTTGCTTTTAAAATTTTAATTGGAATATAATTGATTTACAGTGTTGTTAGCTTCAGGTATACAGTAAAGTGTATCTGTTATACAAATACATGTAGCCACTGTTTTTTAGGTTCTTTTCTATATTAGCCATTATACAGTATTCAGTAGATTTCCCTGTGCTATACAGTAGGTCCTTGTTAAATACATACACACACACACACACACACACATATATATATATATATATATATATATAAATGTGTATGTGTCAATCACAGTCTTCCAGTTTACCCCACTTCCATTACACCCTGGTAACCATAAGTTTATTTTCTACATTTGTAACTCTATTTCAATTTTGTAGATAAGTTCATTTATAATCACTTTTATATTTTACTTATAAATGATCCCATAGGTTACTTGTTTATCTCTGTCTGATTTACTTCACTCAGTAAGATAATCTCTTGGTCCATCTATGTTGCTGCAAATGACACAGTTTTGTTCATTTTAATGTCTGAGTAATATGCCACGTCTTCTTTATTCCATACCATGTCTTCTTTATTCCTCTGTAGATGAGCATTTAGATTTCTTCCATATTCTGGCTATTGTGACTAGGGCTGCAAATGGATTGAAAAAGGTCTTGCTGGAATTTATGTAAGAAAATGTTTTTGTTTTCTGTTTTCTTCTAAAAGTTTTTTTTTTTTTTTTTTTTTTTTTTTATGATATCCAGCCATACATTTCAGTCTTTAATCCATTTTGAGTTTATTTTGTGTGTGGTGTTAGACTGTATTCTAATTTCATTTTTCCTACATGGACCTGTCCAGTGTTCCCAGCATGAATTATTAAAGAGACTTTTCTTCATTGTACATGCCTGCCTCATTTTTCATAGATTAGGTGACCATAGGAGCATGGCTTGATCTCAGGATAAACTCTGTTCCATTCTCCTTATTCCCTCTTTGGAATAGGATTCCAAATGCTGTTCTCTCCTGTTCCATTCTTATATTTCTGTTTTCATGCCAGTACCATATTGTTTTGATAAGTGTAGTTTTGTAGTATTGTCTGAAATCTGACAGCATTCCTCTAGCTTTGATTCTCTTTCTCTTGATTGCTTTGGATATTAGTGTTCTTTTGTTTTCCCATACAAATTGTAACTTTTGTTTCTAATTCTGTGAAAAATGCCATTGGTGATTTCATAGCAATGGGATTAAATTTGTAGTTTTCTTTGGGTAGTATATTGTTTTCACAATATTGGTATTTTTAAATCCAAGAACGTGGTATATATGCCCATCTGCTTGTGTCATCTTTTATTACTTTCATCAGCATTTCAAAGTTTTCTGAGTCCTGGTCCTTTTCTTCCTTAGGTAGATTTGTCCCTAAGCATTTTATGTTTTTTGATTCAATGGTAAGTGGAATTGTTTCATTAATCTCTATTTCTTATCATTTGTTGAGAGTACATAGGAATGCAAGAGAGTTCTGTTTATTAATTTTTACTCCATAACTTTACCAAATTGATTGATAATCTTTAGTAGTGTTCTGTTAACATCCTTAGGATTTTCTATGTATAGTATCATGTCATATGAAAACAGTGACAATTTTACTTCTTTTCCAATTTGGATTCCTTTTTTTTTCTTTTTCTTTTCTCACAGCCATGGCTAAGACTCGCAAAATAATGCTGAATAAAAGTGGCAAAAAGTTGACATCCTTGTCTTGCTGCTGATCTTAAAGAAATACTTTCATATTTTTACCATTGAATATGATGTTAGCTGTGGGTTTGTCCTATATGGTCGTCATTATGTTTAATAAAGGTATATTCTCTCTCCACAAGCACTTTCTTGAGTGGTTTCTATCATGAATTAATTTTAAATTTTGTCAGAAGCTTTTCTGCATTGATTGAGATGATCATGTGTTTTTTATTATTCAGTTTGTTGATATGGTGTATCTCACTGACTGACTTGCAAATATTATAAAATCTTTGCATCCCTGGGATAAAATCATCTTCATCATGATGTATGATCCTTTTATTGTGTTGTTGGATTAGTTTGCTAATATTTTGCTGAGTACTTTTGAGTTTATGTTCATCAGTGTTATTGGCCTGTGATTTTCCTTTTTTTTGTGATATCTTCATCTGGCTTTGGTATGAGGGTGAAGGCAGCCTTGCAGAATAACCTTGAAAATGTTTATTCCCTTGCAATTTGGAGGAAGAGTTTCAGAAGAGTAGGTGTTAACTTTATCTGTACACATTTGATAAAAATTGTCTGTGAAACCATTTGATCCTGGAATTTTTTGTTTTTGGACGATTTTTAATCATAGCTTCAACTTCAAAATTTTTGACTGATCTGATCATATTTTCTATTTCTCTCTGGTTCAGTCTTAAAAATTTTTACTTTATTAAGAATTTATCTATTTCCTTAGATTGACCATCTTATTGGTTTATAGTTGCTCAGCATACTTGTTTCTTGATTCTTGAGGTAAGATTCTATTGTTATAAACTTTCCTCTTAGGACTGGTTTCGCTATCTCCCATAGGTTCCAAATTGTGATATATTCATTTTTATTTGTCTCTAGGCATATGTATATATATTGTATTTCCTCTTTGACTTCTTCAGGGGTTCTTTGATTATGAAATAACATATTGTTTAGCCTCCATCTGTTTTTGCATTTTGTAATTTTTCCCTTCAATTGATTTCTTCTTTTGTAATTTATATATTTTGAATTGGAGGATAATTAATGTACAATGTTGTGTTGGTTTTTGCAATACATCAACATATATCAGCCATAGGGATATGTATGCTGCCTCCTTCTTGAACCTCTGTCCCATCTAAAACCCTATCCCACCCCTCAAGATTATCATAGACACCAGATTTTCACTCTTTTCATCATGCAGTAAATTTCCATTGGCTATCTAATTTTACATATGATAATGTATAAGTTAGAGTGCTACTCTCAATTCATCCCACCCTCTCCACCCTCACCATTCTGTATCCACAAGTCTGTTCCCTATGTCTGCATCTTCATGGCTGTCCTGTAGATAGGTTCATCAATACCATCTTTCTAGATTCTGCACATTTGTGTTTATACGCAATATTTTATTTTCAATTTCTGATTTACTTCACTTGTTATAATAGGCTCCAGTTCATTCACATTATTAAAACTGAGTCAAATGTGTTCCTTTTGTGTATATGCACAACAACTTCTTTATTCATTCTTCTGTTGATGGACATCTAGGTTGCTTCCATATCTTAGCTATTGTAAATAGTGCTGTGATAAACATTGGGATGCATATGTCTTTTTCAATTATGGTTTCCTCAGGATGCATGCCCAGTAGTGGAATTGCTGGTAATTTTATCCTAATTTTCTAAAGAATCTCCATACTCTTTTCCACAGTGGCTGTATCAATTCACATTCCCACCAACAGTGCAAGAGAGTTCCCTTTCCTCTACACCCTTTCCAGCATTCATTGTTTGTAGATTTCTTAAAGATGGCCACTCTAACAGGTTTGAGTAGATGCCTCAATGTAGTTTTGATTTGCATTTCTCTAACAGTGAATGATATTGCTGTCTTTTCATGTCTTCCTTGGGGAAGTGTCTGTTAAGGTCTTCTGTCCAATTTGTGATTGGGTTGTTTGTTTTTCTGGTATTGAGCTTCATGAACTGCTTGTATATCTTGGTGATGAATCCTTTGTTAGTCATTTCATTAGCTATTATTTTCTACCATTTTGCAGGATGTATTTTCATCCTATTTATAGTTTCCTTCAGAGTGCAAAGGCTTTTAAGTTTAATTAGATCACACTTTTTTGTTTGTTTGCTTTTTTTTTTTTCTTTTTTTAATTTCCATTACTCTAGTAAGTGGGTCACAGAGGATCTTGCTGTGTTTTATGTCAAGGTGTGTTCTGCTCAAATTTTCCTCTAAAAGTTTTATATTTTCTGGTCTTATATTTAGGTATTAATTGACTTTGAGTTTATGTTTGTGTATGGTGTTAAGAGGTGTTCTGATTTCATTTTTTTTACATGTCCAATGTTCCTAGCACCACTTATTGAAGATTTTATCCATTGTATATTCTTGCCTTTTTGTCAAAGATAAGGTGCTCATAGGTGTGTGGGTTTATCTCTGGGTTTTCTATCTTATTCCCTTTGTCTCTATTTCTGTTTCTGTGCCAGTACCATGGTGTCTTGATGACTTTAGATTTGTAATATGGTCTGCTTCTTAAGATTGCTTTGGCTATTGGGGTCTTTTCTGTCTATATACAAATTGTGATTTTTTTTTCTAGTTCTATGAAAAATGTTATTGGTAGTTTAATAAGGATTGCACTGAATTTGTAAATTTCTTGAGTACTATAGTCATTTTCACAATATTGATTTTTCCAGTCTAGGAGCATTGTATATCTATCTGTATGTGTTGTCTTTTATTTTTTTCATCAGTTTCTTATAGTTTTCTGCATAGTTTTTTTGTCTCTTTAGGTAGGTTTCTTCCCAGATATTTTATTTTTTGTTGCAATGGTAAAAGGGATTGTTTTCTTAATTTATTTTTCTGATTTTTCATTGTTAGTATATAAGAATTCAAGGAATTTCCATGTGTTATTTTTTTTTTTTTATCCTGCAACTTTACTGTATTTATTGATTAGGTCTAGTAATTTTCTGGTGGTATCTTTAGGGTTTTCTATGTATTCTATAATGTCATCTTTAAACAGTGAGGATTTTACTTCTTTTCCAATCCTGATTCTTTTTATTTCACTTTCTTTTCTGGTTGCTGTGATTAGGACTTCCAAAAGTATGTTGAGTAATAGCAATGAGAATAGGAATCCTTGTCTTTTTCCTGATCTTAGAGGAAATGCTTTCAATTTTTCACCATTGTGAATAATTTTTTGCTGTGGGTTTGTTGTATATGGCCTTTATTATGATGAGGTATATTCCTTCTATGCCTACTTTCTGGAGTCTTTGTCATAAATGGGTGTTTAGTTTTGTGAAAAGCCTTCCCTGTATCTATTGAGATGATCAACATATTTATATTTATTTTTTATCTTGTGTTTTTTATTTTTCAGTTTGTTAATATGGTGTATCACACTGATTGATTTCTATATGTTGAAGAATCCTTGCATCCCTGTGATCAAACCACCTTTATCATGATGTGTCTTCCATTTGTTGTGTTGTTGAATTCTATTTGCTAGAATTTTGTTGATGATTTTTTGCATCTATATTCATTGGGGATATTGGTCTTTAATATATTTTGCTCTGGAATTTTGTTCTGATTTTGGTATCAGGGTGATGGTGCCCTCATAGAATAAGTCTGGGAGTTTTCCTTCCTCTGTAATTTTCTGGAAGTGTTTGAGCAGGATAAGTGTTAGTTCTTCGTTTAACTTTTGGTAGAATTTTCCTGTGAACCCAACTAGCCCTGGATTTTTGTTAGTGTTGTTGTTAGAAGATTTTTGAAAACTCTTTTGGTTGTTGTGCTTGTGATTAGTCTGTTCATATTTGCTTTTTCATCCTGGCCAAGTTATGGAGTGCTATACTTTTCTAAGAATCTGTACATTTCTTCCATGTTGCCCATTTTATTAGCGTATACCTGCTTGTAGTAGTATCTCATGATACATTATTTTTCTGTGTTTTCATAACTTTCTTGTTTTAATTTCTAATTTTATTGATTTGAATCTTGTCTTTTTTTTCTTGGTGAGTCTGGCTAATGGTTTGTCAATTTTATTTTATAAAAGATCCAGCCTTTCATTTTATTGATCTTTGGTAATGTCTCCTTCATTTCCTTTTCATTTATTTCTGCTCTGAATCTTATGGTTTCTTTATTTCTACTAACTTTGAATATTTTGTTCTTCTTTTTCCAGTTGCTTTAAGTATAAGGTTGAGTTAGTGAGTATAAGTCTCTCCATCATGTCCGAGTCTTTGTGACCCTATGGACTATAGCCCACCAGGCTCTTGCATTTATGGGATTCTCCTGGTAAGCATACTGGAGTGGATTCGCATTACGTTCTCCAGGGAGGGTCTTCCCAAGCCAAGGATCACAGGCAGATTCTTTACCATCTGGAACCTAGAGTTAGGTTGTATATTTGATGTTTTTCTTGTTTCTTGAAGTAGGCGTGTATTACTATAAAATTCCCTCTTATTGATAAACTGCCTTTACTGCATCCCATAGATTTTGAATTTTCATGTTTTCATTGACATTTGTCTCTAGGTATATTTTAATTTCTTCTTTTATTTCTTCAGTGATCTGTTGGTTATTCAGAAGTGTATTATTTAGCTTCTATGTGTTTGTTTGTTTTTCCCCTGCAGTTGATATATTTTCTTATAGCACTGTGGTTGGCAAAGATGCCTGAAATGATTTATTTATTTATTTTAATTAAAAAAGCCTTGCTTTGTGTCTGATGATGTGATTTATCCTGGAGAAAGTTCCATGTTCACTGAAAAAAGTAACTGAAATATTTTGTTTTTCAGTGAAATGCCCTGGATATATAAATTAGGTTCAACTGGTTCAGTGTATAATTTAAAGCTGTGTTTCCATATTAATTTTCTGACTGGAAGATCTGTCCAGTGGTGTGATTATGGTTTTAAAATCCCCCCTAATATCATGTTATTATTTATTTCCCCTTTAATAGTTGTTAGTATTTGCCTTACATATTGAGGTGTTCCTTTGTTGGGTACATAATATTTATAATTGTTCTATCTTCTTCTTGGATTGATCCATTGATCATTATGTACTGTCCTTTATCTCTTGAAACAGTCATTATTTTAAAGTCCTTTTATCTGAGATGACTATTGCTATTCCAGTTTTTTGTTTTTTAATTTCTATTTGCATGGAATACCTTTTCCAATTACCTCAGTTTCAGTCTGCATGTGTCCCTATGTCTGAGGTTGGTTTTTTGTAGGCAACGTATATAAGAATCTTGTTTTGGTATATATTCAGTTAATGTCTTTTGATTGGAGCACTTAGTCCAGTTTATGGGCTTCCCAGGTAGTGCAGTGGTAAAGAATCCAGCTGCCAAGAGAGGAGACAGAAGAGATGTGGGTTTGATCACTGGGTTGGAAATATCCCCTGGAGTAGGAAAAGGCAAACCACTCCAGTATTCTTGCCTGGAGAATTCCATTGACAAAGGAGACTGGCAGCCAATAGTGCATGGGTTTGCATAGAGTTGGACATGGCTGAGCATACACACAGACATTTAAATCAGTTATTGGTATATATGATTCTATAGCAATTTACTTTATTGTTTTGTGTTTGTTTTTGTAGGCCTATTTTTCTCTTTTGTTTTCTGTCTAGTAAACTTCCTTTAGCATTTATTGTAAAGCTGGTTTGGTGCTACTGGCTTCTGTAAACATTTATTAGTAAAGTTTTCAATTTCTCTTTCAAATCTAAATACTATTCTTGCTGAATAGAGTAATCATGGCTGTAAGGTTTGTCCTCATTACTTTAAGTTTGTCTTGCTATTCCCGTCTGGCCTGCAAAGTTTCTGTTGAAAGTTTCTGGTAAACTTATGGGGAATCCCCTTGTACGATATTTATTGCTATTACCTTACTGCTTTAAATATATATATATATATATATATATATATATATATATATATATACACACACACACATCTATTTCTGCTTTATTGACTATGGCAAAGGCTTTAACATGTGGATCACAATAAACTGTGGAAAATTCTGAAAGAGATGGGAATACCAGACCACCTGATCTGCCTCTTGAGAAATTTGTATGCAGGTCAGGAAGCAACAGTTAGAACTGGACATGGAACAACAGACTGGTTCCAAATTGGAACAGGAGTTCGTCAAGGCTGTATATTGTCACCCTGTTTATTTAACTTATATGCAGAGTACATCATGAGAAACGCTGGACTGGAAGAAACACAAGCTGGAATCAAGATTGCTGGGAGAAATATCAATAACTTCAGATATGCAGACGACACCACCCTTATGGCAGAAAGTGAAGAGGAACTCAAAAGCCTCTTGATGAAAGTGAAATTGGAGAGTGAAAAAAGTTGGCTTAACACTCAACATTCAGAAAACGAAGATCATGGTATCCGGTCCCATCACTTCATGGGAAATAGATGGGTAAACAGTGGAAACAGTGTCAGACTTTATTTTTCTGGGCTCCAAAATCACTACAGATGGTGACTGCAGCCATGAAATTAAAAGACACTTACTCCTTGGAAGGAAAGTTATGACCAACCTAGATAGCATATTTAAAAGCGGAGACATTACTTTGCCAACAAAGGTCCGTCTAGTCAAGGCTATGGTTTTTCCTGTGGTCATGTATGGATGTGAGAGTTGGACTGTGAAGAAGGCTGAGCACCGAAGAATTGATGCTTTTGAACTGTGGTGTTTGAGAAGACTCTTGAGAGTCCCTTGGACTGCAAGGAGATCCAGCCAGTCTATTCTGAAGGAGATCAGTCCTGGGATTTCTTTGGAAGGAATGATACTGAGGCTGAAACTCTAGTACTTTGGCTACCTCATGCAAAGAGTTGACTCATTGGAAAAGACTCTGATGCTTGGAGGGATTGGGGGCAGGAGAAGGGGACGACAGAGGATGAGATGGCTGGATGGCATCACCGACTCGATGGACAATAGTTTGGATGAACTCTGGGAGTCGGTGATGGACAAGGATGCCTGGAGTGCTGCAGTTCATAGGGTCGCAAAGAGTCTTACACGACTGAGTGACTGAACTGAACTCAGCTGGATACTCCATTGTATATACATATATACCCCAACTTCTTTATCCATTAATCTGTTGATGGATATCAAGGTTGCTTCCATGTTTTAACTATTGTAAACACTGCAATGAGCATTGGGTTACACATGTATTTTTCAATTTTAGTTTTATATTTGCTTTAATGTTTGTTCTTTGTGTTTGATTTACATTGCTTTGATTAATGTGTGTCTTGGCACGTTTCTCCTTTGGTTAATCCTGTATGGGACTCTCTGGGATCCTGGATGTGGGTGACTATTTCTTATATTAGGGAAGTTTGCGAGTATAATCTCCTCAAATGTTTTCTCATAAACTTTATTTCTTCTTCTTCTTCTTCTTCTAGGAGCCCTATCATTCTAATTTTTATATGCTTAACATTGTCTCAGAGGTCTCTGAGACGGTCCTCACTTTTTATTCTTCTTCCTTTATTCTGCTTGGCTCCAAATATTTACATCCTTCTCTCTTCTGGTTCACTTATTGGTTCCTCTGCCTCACTTATTCTGCTATTGGTTCCCTCTAGTGCATATTTCATCTCAATTACTTTGTTGTTCATTGTTTTTTTTTTTTTTTTCCAGTCCCTAAATCATGTTTGTGACCCAATATACTGCAGCATGTCAGGCTTCTCTGTCCTTCACTGTCACCCGGAGTTTGCTCAAAGTCTTGTCCATTGAGTCAATGATGCCATCCAACCATCTTATCCTGTCACCCCCTTCTCCTCTTGCCCTCAATCTTTCCCAGCATTAGAGTCTTTTCCAATGAGTGAGCTCTTCACATCAAGTGGCCAAAATATTGGAGCTTCAACTTTAGCATCAGTCCTTCCAATGAATATTCAGGATTGATTTTCTTTAGGATTGCCTGTTTTGATCTCCTTGCTGTCCATGGAACTCTCATGAGTCTTCTCCAGCACTGCTAAATATCTATTCTTTAATGCTTCTAGGTCCTTTTTAAAATATTTTTTTTTATAACTTCTTGATCCGTCCCTTTATTCTACTTCTATACCTATTTTTTTCCCAAGATTTTGGATCATCTGTACTATCATTACTCCCAATTCTTTTTCAGGAGACTATTGATTTTCTATTCATCTGTTTGATCTTTTGAGTTTTGCCATGTTGCTTCATCTTCTGAATGTTGCTGTGTCTTTTCATTTTGTTCAATTTACTGTGTTTGGTTTCTCCTTTCTGCTAACTGGAAGTTCATAGTTCCTCTCAGTTGTGAGGACTGCCCGTCCCAGCCCCCACCATGAGTATGGTTGGACCAGTGCCTTGTCAATATTTCCTGGTTAGAAGGACTTGTGCTTGTGTTTTTGTCAATGGAGCTGGATCTAATATCTCTAAAGGTAAATTCTGTGTCCAGTAAAGTGTTTTGGAAGTATATATGTGCTTGGTATGACTTTTGGTGCTTTTTCTTCTAATGGGTAAGGTTGGGTTTCTATATGCTAATGATTTGGTATGAGGTTTCTGGCACTGAAACTTTTCGGTCTTTGGATGGGGCTTGGTCTTAGTATTGTGATGGTGGCCTTTGGGAAACCTCTCACTGATAAATGTTCGATTGGGTTGGGAATTCTCTGGTAGTCCAAAATCCTGGACTCACGCATTCCACCTCAGGAATTCAGGCTCAATCCCTTTCTGTAACACCAAAACTTTACAGGCTTGAGAGCACAGAAGACAAAACCCCAAACTAATGTTGAACGTAACTCTCAATAGCCAAGAGCACCCAAAGAAACTCACAGACTTACAAAGCAAAAAGAAGAGGGGGAAAAAGGGAGAAAAAAGTCAAAAAGAAGGAAGCAATCAAGATTGTAAAAACAGGAAAAAAATGAAATAAATTTACTTAAAAATAAGTCATTTAAAAATGGAAAATTTCCATTATAAAAATAAAAATTAAATAATAATAAACATAGGAGTTGAGAACAATATGAAAAAGAAAATTAAAAAATAAAAAAGTGAGAGAAATATATATTTAGATTGGTAGTTTCACCTCCACTTCACTAGAAGGCCCTCCAACACTGGACTGTTTTCTCTACCTGCTGTGATGACAGCTCAGAATCTAAGCTAGTCCTGCTCCTGCATGTACTTGCTTCCAGTAACCGTGGTTGCCAGAGGTATGGTTTCTTTCCTTTTTGTGTATTCCATAGACACAGAGTCTACCTAGGTGATTGAGTGGATTTAATTTGGAGCTTGTATAGTTGGTGGACAGTTTTTCAATCCTTCTTCCTTATCCACTCTGCCCCTGGAGCTCAATTGGGGTTTTATCCCCACCTCTGTATGTGGATCATATTCAGGAGTTTGCTCTAGAGGCTGTCCTGGAGGACTTTGGTCAGCCCCATTGTAGACTGGGTATGGAGGTATCAGAGCTGCTTGGATCAAGGGGAAACTTGCTCAGCCAGATGTGCAGGGAAGCCAACAGTCTCAGGCACAGATGATAAGGTGTCATTAGAGACATTTTAGTCTCTGGCAGCTGGCATTCAAAGGGCTCCCCTGGCTGGTATTTCTTTGTTGATGGTACAGCAGGGGTTCAAAAGGTCCTCCTGTCTAGGGTCCTTCTCTATTCCTAGGTGCAACAGGTGATCAAAGCATCCCACTTGCTGGAGTCCTTCTCTATTTCTTGACACAGCAGGCACTCAAAAATTTCCCCTAGTTGAGGTCCTTCTCTATTGCTCAGCACACAAGGCACTCAAAGGGCCACCCTCTCTGGGAATCCTGCTCTATTGATCTGCTGCCAGTACTAGCGTATGTGGAGAGAGGGAGGGTACAGTGATGACTCCACCCCTTGTATGTGACTCAGTAGTATTAGTCTGGTTCCATGCCTGCTTGACTGTCTTCCAAGGTCACACAAGAAAACAAATCTAAAGAAAAAAAAATTTCCTGGGGAGTCTGTCAGTACCCTTGACAACATGGTGAACCATATCCAAACCTCACCTCCCTAAGAGTCCCTCCAAGATCCTAGGTCTTGCACTGTGCAGGCAACTCAGCCTCTGACCTGGATCAACTGTTGCATGTACATGCCCCTCAAATCCACAGCTGATAAAGCTAGACTTGTCTTGAAACGTTGTTGCTGAATCACAAAAGACGCTGGGATTCTTGGCCTCCGGAGGAGAAGAATTCAATCTGGGGCCAGAGATGAGGCTTGATCGCTCAGAGCTTTGGGATAATAAAGTTTTATTAAAGTATAAAAGAGATAGAGAAAGCTTCTGACACAGACATCAGAAGGGGGACAGAGAGTGCCCCCTCACTAGAGTTAGCAGTGGAGTTATATACTTTTTAGTTAGTTATTATAATGAATCAAAAGAATGTCTGGAGGTTTTAAAGATCTTACTAGACCCACTCCCATAATTCATATTTTAATATAAATTATTATTTATATTATTATTAATATTCTTTATATTAATAATTATATTAATTATTAATAATATTAATACTTATTAGTATTAATATTAATATTAATATATTCTGGATTAGCCAGTAAGTTTTCAGGAAGGCGAAACTGTCCTCAAGCAGGATACATTGTTGTTATATAATCCTTAGTACAGAGTTTAAACTGACTTGTTTGTTGTGTAATCATCAGTTGCAGGCTTAAAGATAAAAACGTTTTATGTGACTAAGACTAAGGAATGTAGAGGAAAAAAACAGACACACACACACACACAAAGTTTGTCGTTTCCTCCTCCTTGAGAATTCCAGACCCCTCTCTCCTTGGGGACTCCCGGACTTCTTATCAACCTGCCTAGGAACTGACTCTCTCAGTCTCAGGTTTGGGAGGACTTGTTTTACATTCAGATGTTCCACAGTTTTTGGATATATCAGGCAAATTGTGTGGGATTAATTCATGGTTTGTACAGCTACACAGATATTTCACTTCCTCTTTTTTAGTCACACAGTCCATTGGGCTAAGCCTTGATTTTGGCCTCACCTTTGCATGTAGGCCACCCTCAAGTGTCTGCTCCCTACCCAGGCAAGATTGGGAAAAGCCAACAACTATGGCATGCTTGTTTGCATAGGCAGGAAGAGAAAGAGTTGGCAACAGGCTGGCGTATCTGCTTGTTTAGGCATAAAGGGATCAAAGTGTCAACAACCTGAGTGAACATACTTGCTCTGTTGGAAGTCCTTCCAAGTGCTCATGGAGGTAGGCGCTGGTGTGTGGGCAGAGAGACTATGGTGGCCATGGTGACCCTTGCATACCACTCAACAATGGCATCTCAATTCCAAGGCTGTTTTCACTTCCACTATGAACATTCCTTGCTGTGGAACTCCTCACACCCATTCCCTCAGGCTATCTCCAGACAGCCAACAGCTGTCCTTTCCCTGGGTCCACTCGCCCAATCCCGTACTTCAGCACCCAACCCCCAACATCATTGGTGCACACCCATCTCAGTCTTGGGTGTGCAAAGCTGTGACATACACAGTCCGTGCAAGGCTCACTTTGTCCTGGGTGGCACAGGATGACCATTGAACTTTCTTCCAACAGCTCCTACTCTATTTCAGGTTATTTCATGACTGGTGAATGGGTGGTCAGCCAAGAGGAGCTGCACCACTCCTGAAGCCAGGGGCAGTGGCCAGGAGGAGCAAATCCATGTCCAAGGAGCGGTGGCTGTGCAGGTGCCGAAGGGCCTAGAGGAGCTTTTCAACATTCAAGGTAGGGCACGGTGGGGGGTGGGGGTATGGCACTGAGGAGATACCCCTCGTCCAAGGTAAGGAGCTTGGCTTTGCTGGAGCAGCTGTGAAGAGATACTCCATGTCCAAGGTAAGAGAAAACCAAGTAAGATGGTAAGAGTTGCAAGAGGGCATCAGAGGGCAGACAGAATGAAGCCATAATCACAGAAAACTAGTCAATCTAATCACACTAGGACCACAGCCTTGTCTAACTCAGTGGAACTAAGCCATGCCCCTTGGGGCCACACAAGACGGGCAGGCATGGTGGAGAGATCTGACATAATGTGGTCCACTGGAGAATGGAATGGCAAAACACTTCAGTATTCTTGCCTTGAGAACCCCATTAACAGTATGAAAAGGTAAAATGATAGGATACTAAAAGAGGAACTCCCCAGGTCAGTAGGTGCCCAATATGTTACTGGAGATCAGTGGAGAAATAACTCCAGAAAAAATGGCTGGAGCCAAAGCAAAAACAATACTCAGTTGTGGATGTGACTGGTGGTAGAAGCAAGGTCTGATGCTGTAAAGAGCAATATTGCATAGGAACCTGGAATGTCAGGTCCATGAATCAAGGCAAATTGGAAGCGGTCAAACAGGAGATGACAAGAGTGAACATCGACATTCTAGGAATCAGTGAACTAAAATGGACTGGAATAGGTGAATTTAACTCAAATGGCCATTATATCTACTACTGTGGGCAGGAATCCCTTAGAAGAAATGGAGTAGCCATCATGGTGAACAAAAGAGTCTGAAATGCAGCACTTGGATGCAATGTCAATAATGACAGAATGAACTCTGTTCGTTTCCAAGGCAAACCATTCAATATCAGAGTAATCCAAGTCTATGTTTCAACCAGTAACACGGAAGAAGCAGAAGTTGAATGGTTCTGTAAAGACCTACAAGACCTTTTAGAATTAACACCCCTAAAAGATGTCTTTTTCATTATAGGGGACTGGAATGCAAAAGTAGGAAGTCAAGAAACAACTGGAGTAACAGGCAAATTTGGCCTTTGAATACAAAATGAAGCAGAGCAAAGACTAATATAATTTAACCAAGAAAATACCCTGGTCATAGGAAACACCCTCTTCCAACAACAAAAGAGAAGACTCTACACATAGACATCATCAGATGGTCAACACCAAAATCAGACTGATTATCTTCTTTGTAGCCAAAAATGAAGAAGCTCTATACAGTCAACAAAAACAAGACCAGGAGCTGACTGTAGCTCAGATCATGAACTCCTTATTGCCAAATTCAGACTGAAATTGAAGAAAGTAGGGAAAACCACTAGACCATTCAGTTCAGTTCAGTCGCTCAGTCGTGATCGACTATTTGCAAACACATGAATCACAGCACGCAAGACCTCCCTGTCCATCACCAACTCCCAGAGTTCACTCAGACTCACG
The DNA here is from genome assembly GCF_029378745.1 of Bos indicus. Lineage (NCBI taxonomy): Eukaryota > Metazoa > Chordata > Mammalia > Artiodactyla > Bovidae > Bos > Bos indicus. Next base: position 75,578,996 of record NC_091789.1, read on the forward strand.
TCCATCGAGTCAGTGATGCCATCCAGCCATCTCATCCTCTGTCATCCCCTTCTCCTCCTGCCCCCAATCCCTCCCAGCATCAGAGTCTTTTCCAATGAGTCAACTCTTCACATGAGGTGGCCAAAGTACTGGACTTTCAGCTTTAGCATCATTCCATCCAAAGAAATCCCAGGGCTGATCTCCTTCAGAATGGACTGGCTGGATCTCCTTGCACTCCAAGGGACTCTCAAGAGTCTTCTCCAACACCACAGTTCAAAAGCATCAATTCTTTGGTGCTCAGCCTTCTTCACAGTCCAACTCTCACATCCCTACATGACCACAAGAAAAACCATAGCCTTGACTAGATGGACCTTTGTTGGCAAAGTAATGTCTCTGCTTTTGAATATGCTATCTAGTTTGGTCATAGATTTCCTTCCAAGGAGTAAGCGTCTTTTAATTTCATGGCTGCAGTTACCATCTGCGGTGACTTTGGAGCCCAGAAAAATAAAGTCTGACACTGTTTCCACTGTTTCCCCATCTATTTCCCATGAAGTGATGGGACCAGATGCCATTATCTTTGTTTTCTGAATGTTGAGCTTCAAGCCAACTTTTTCACTCTTCACTTTCACTTTCATCACGAGGCTTTTTAGTTCCTCTTCACTTTCTGCCATAAGGGTGATGTGATCTGCATATCTGACGTTATGGATATTTCTCGTGGAAAACTTGATTCCAGCTTGTGCTTTTTCCAGTCCAGCGTTTCTCATGATGTACTCTGCATATAAGTTAAATAAGCAGGGTATCATTATACAGTCTTGACGTACTCCTTTTCCTATTTGGAACCAGTCTGTTGTCCCATGTCTAGTTCTAAATGTTGCTTCCTGACCTGCATACAGGTTTTTCAAGAGGCAGGTCAGGTGGTCTGGGATTCCCATGTCTTTCAGAATTTTCCACAGTTTGTTGTGATCCACACAGTTAAAAGCTTTGACATAGTCAATAAAGCAGACATAGATGTTTTTCTGGAACTCTTGCTTTTTCCATGATCCAGCAGATGTTGGCAATTTGATCTCTGATTCCTGTGCCTTTTCTAAAACCAGCTTGAACATCTGGAAGTTCAAGATTCGGGTATTGCTGAAGCCTGGCTTGGAAAATTTTGAGCATTACTTTACTAGCGTGTGAGACGAGTGCAATTGTGCGGTAGTTTGAACATTCTTTGGCATTGCCTGTCAGACCATTGAGGTATGACCTAAATCAAATCCCTTATGATTTTACAGTGGAAGTTAGAAATAGATTTAAGGGACTGGATCTGATAGATAGAGTGCCTGATGAAGTATGGACAGAGGTTCATGGCATTGTACAGGAGACAGGGATAAAGACAATCCCCATGGAAAAGAAATGCAAAAAAGCAAAATGTCTGTCTGAGGAGGCCTTACACATAGCTGTGAAAAGAAGAAAAGCAAAAAGCAAAGGAGAAAAGAAAAGATATAAACATCTGAATGCAGAGTTCCAAAGAATAGCAAGGAGAGATAAGGAAGCCTTAGCAATCAGTGCGAAGAAATAGAGAAAAACAACAGAATGGGAAAGACTAGAGATCTCTGCAAGAAAATTAGAGATACCAAGAAAACATTTCATGAAAAGATGCGTTTGACAAAGAACAGAACTGGTATGGACCTAACAGAAGAAGAAGATATTAAGAAGATGTGGCAAGAATACACAGAAGAACTGTACAAAATAATCTCCATGACCCAGATAACCACGATGGTGTGATCACTCACCTAGAGCCAGACAACCTGGAAGGTGAAGTCAAGTGGGCTTTAGAAAGCATCACTACAAACAAAGCTAGTGGAGGTTATGGAATTCCAGTTGAGCTATTTCAAATCCTGAAAGATGATGCTGTGAAAGTGCTGCACTCAATATGCCAGCAAATTTGGAAAACTCAGCAGTGGCCGCAGGACTGGAAAAGTCAGTTTTCATTTCAATCCCAAAGAAAGGCAATGTCAAAGAATGCTCAAATTACCGCACAATTGCACTCATCTCACATGCTAGTAAAGTAATGCTCAAAATTCTCTAAGCCAGGCTTCAGCAATACGTGAACCATGAACTTCTAGATGTTCAAGCTGGTTTTAGAAAAGACAGAGGAAACAGAGATAAAATTGCCAACATCCGCTGGATCATGGAAAAAGGAAGAGAGTTCAAGAAAAATATCTCTTTCTGTGTATTATTTTCTTTTTTAAAAAAAATTCTATTTCTGCTTTATTGACTATGCCAAAGCCTTTGACTGTGTAGATCACAATAAACTGTGGAAAAATCAGAAAGAGATGGGAATCCCATACCACCTGACCTGCCTCTTGAGAAACCTATTTGAAGGTCAGGAAGCAACAGTTAGAACTGGACATGGTACAACAGACTGGTTCCAAATAGGAAAAGGAGTATGTCAAGGCTGTATATTGTCACCCTGCTTATTTAACTTTTATGCAGAGTACATCATGACAAATGCTGGGCTGCAAGAAGCACAGGCTGGAATCAAGATTGCTGGGACAAATATCAATAACCTCAGATGTGCAGATGACACCACCCTTATGGCAGAAAGTGAAGAGGAACTCAAAAGCCTCTTGATGAAAGTGAAAGTGGAGAGTGAAAAAGTTGGTTTAAAGCTCAGCATTCAGAAAAGTAAGATCATGGCATCTGGGCCCCTCACTTCATGACATATAGATGGGGAAACAGTGGAAACAGTGTCAGACTTTATTTTGGGGGGCTCCAAAATCACTGCAGATGGTGACTGCAGCCATGAAATTAAAAGACACTTACTCCTAGAAAGGAAAGTTATCACAAACCTAGAGAGCATATTCAAAAGCAGAGACATTACTTTGCCAACAAAAGTCCATCTAGTCAAGGCTATGGTTTTTCCTGTGGTCATGTATGGATGTGAGAGTTGGACTGTGAAGAAGGCTGAGCACTGAAGAATTGATGCTTTTGAACTGTGGTGTTGGAGAAGACTCTTAAGAATCTCTTGGAGTGCAAGGAGATCCAACCAGTCCATTCTAAAGGAGATCAGTCCTGGGTGTTCTTTTGAAGGAATGATGCTAAAGCTGAAACTCCAGTACTTTGGCCACCTTATGTGAAGAGTTGACTCTTTGGAAAAGACTCTGATGCTGAGAGGGATTTGGGGCAGGAGGAGAAAGGGACAACAGAGGATGAGATGGCTGGATGGTATCACCAACTCGATGGACATCAGTCTGAGTGAACTCTGAGAGTTGGTGATGGACAGGGAAGCCTGTCGTGGTGCAATTAATTCATGGGGTTGTAAAGAGTCGGACACGACTGAGCTACTGAACTGAGCTGAACTGAATGGTCTAGTGGTTTTCCATACTTTCTTCAATTTAAGTCTGTATTTGTCAATAAGGAGTTCATGGTCTGGCCAAAGTCAGCTCCTAGTCTTGTTTTTGCTTACTGTGTAGAGCTTCTCCATCTTTCACTGCAAAGAATATAATCAATCTGATTTCAGTGGTGACCAGTGATGTACATGTGTAGAGTCTTCTCTTGTGTTGTTGGAAGTGGGTGTTTGCTATGACCAGTGTTTTCTCTTGGCAAAACTCTATTAGCCTTTGCCCTGCTTCTTTCCATATTCAAAGGCCAAATTTGGGTGTTACTCCAGGTGTTTCTTCACTTCCTACTTTTTTTTTTTTTTGGAAATACTTTTAAATTTATAGTTAAAAACAATTCAAATAAGAAGAAGCAAGATCTTTCAAAACATATATTTAAATTCTTCAGTATTTGTTTTTTGCAGTTGTCTAAATCAAAATACTGGAGTAAGAAAACTATTAATAACATTTTTATGTGAGCTAGTACTTCATAATCTTTGGATCTATTTATCGTACAATGAATGGTACTATTCTTATTTTTTATTACACAAATTTTCAATTTCAGATATACCCTAAACCAATACAATAGTGTAATGAACACTCTGGTATCACAACCCATCTGCAGTGATTGTCACTTACTAACATTCTTATTTCACCTATTCCCCTGAAAGGTTTTTTTTTTTTTTTTTTTTTTTTTTTACTTTACAATATTGCATTATTTTTGCCATACATCAACATGCATCCACCACAGGTGTACACGTGTTCCCCATCTTGAACCCCCCTCCCACCTCCCTCCCCATACCATCCCTCTGGGTCATCCCAGTGCACCAGCCCCAAGCTTCCTGTATCCTGCATCAAACCTGGACTGGCGATTCATTTCTTATATGATATTATACATGTTTTAATGCCATTGTCCCAAATCATACCCCCCTCCCTCTCCCACAGAGTCCAAAAGGCTGTTCTATACATCTGTGTCTCTTTTGCTGTCTCGCATACAGGGTTGTCGTTGCCATCTTTCTAAATTCCATATATATGTGTTAGTATACTGTATTGGTGTTTTTCTTTCTGGCTTACTTCATTCTGTATAATCGGCTCCAATTTCATGCACCTCATTAGAACTGATTCAAATGTATTCTTTTTAATGGCTGAGTAATACTCCATTGTGTATATGTACCACAGCTTTCTTATCCATTCATCTGCTGATGGACATCTTGGTTGCTTCCATGTCCTGGCTAGTATAAACAGTGCTGCAAAGAACATTGGGGTACACATGTCTCTTTAAATTCTGGTTTCCTCGGTGTGTATGCCAGCAGTGGGATAGCTGGGTCATAAGGCAGTTCTATTTCCAGTTTTTTAAGGAATCTCCACACTGTTATCCATAGTGGCTGTACTAGTTTGCATTCCCACCAACAGAGTAAGAGGGTTCCCTCTTCTCCACACTCACTCTAGCATTGATTGCTTGTAGACGTTTGGATCGCAGCCATTCTGACTGGCATGAAATGGTACCTCATTGTGGTGTTGATTTGCATTTCTCTGATAATGAGTGATGCTGAGCATCTTTTCATGTGTTTGTTAGACATCTGTATGTCTTCTTTGGAGAAATGTCTATTTAGTTCTTTGGGCCTTTTTTTTTTTTGTTTTTTATTGGGTCATTTATTTTTCTGGAATTGAGCTACAGGAGTTGCTTGTTTATTTTTGAGATTAGTTGTTTGTCAGTTTCTTCATTTGCTATTATTTTCTCCTATTCTGAAGGCTGTCTTGTCACCTTACTTATAGTTTCCTTTGTTGTGCAGAAGCTTTTAATTTTAATTAGATCCCATTTGTTTATTTTTGCTTTTATTTCCAATATTCTGGGAGGTGGGTCATAGAGGATCCTGCTGTGATGTATGTCAGACAGTGTTTTGCCTATGTTCTCCTCTAGGAGTTTTATAGTTTCTGGCCTTATGTTTAGATCTTTAATCCATTTTGAGTTTATTTTTGTGTATTGTGTTAGAAAGTGTTCTAGTTTTACAAGCACTTTTACAAGTGGTTGACCAGTTTTCCCAGCACCACTTGTTAAAGAGATTGTCTTTTCTCCATTGTATATTCTTGCCTCCTTTGTCAAAGATAAGGTGTCCATAGGTGCATGGATTTATATCTGGGCATTCTATTTTGTTCCATTCATCTATATTTCTGTCTTTGTGCCAGTATCATTCTGTCTTGATGACTGTGGCTTTGTAATAGAGCCTGAAGTCAGGCAGGTTGATTCCTCCAGTTCCATTCTTCTTTTTCAAGATTGCTTTGGCTATTCGAGTTTTGTTTTTTGTTTTTTTTTTTCCATATAAATTGTGAAATTATTTGTTCTAGTTCTGGGAAAAATACCTTTGGTAGCTTGATAGGGATTGCATTGAATGTATAGATTGCTTTGAGTAGTATACTCATTTTCACTATATTGATTCTTCTGATCCATGAAGATGGTATATTTCTCCATCTATTAGTGTCCTCTTTGATTTATTTCATCAGTGTTTTATAGTTTTTTATATATAGGTCTTTTGTTTCTTTAGGTAGATATATTCCTAAGTATTTTATTCTTTTCGTTGCAATGGTGAATTGAATTGTTTCCTTAATTTATTTTTCTGTTTTCTCATTGTTAGTGTATAGGGATGCAAGGGATTTCTGTGTGTTGATTTTATAACCTGCATTTTACTATATTCATTGATTAGCTCTAGTAATTTTCTGGTGGAGTCTTTAGGGTTATCTATGTAGAGGATCATGTCATCTGCAAACAATTAGAGTATTACTTCTTCTTTTCCAATTTGGATTCCTTTTATTTCTTTTTCTGCTCTGATTGCTGTGGCCAAAAGTTTCAAAACTATGTTGAAGAGTAGTGGTGAGAGTGGGCACCCTTGTCTTGTTCCTGACAGTAGGGGAAATGCTTTCAATTTTCACCATTGAGGATAATGTTTGCTGTGGGTTTGTCATATACAGTTTTTATTATGTTGAGGTATGTTCCTTCTATTCCTGCTTTCTGGAGAGCTTTTTATCATAAATGGATGTTGAATTTTATCAAAGGCTTTCTCTGCATCTACTGAGATGATCATATGGCTTTTATTTTTCAATTTGTTAATGTGGTGTATTACATTGATTAATTTGCAGATATTGAAGAATCCTTGCACCCCTGGGATAAAGCCCAATTGGTCATGGTGTATGATCGTTTTAATGTGTTGTTGAATTCTGATTGCTAGAATTTTATTAAGGATTTTTGCATCTATGTTCATCAGTGATATTGGCCTGCAGTTTACTTTTCCTCTGGCGTCTTTGTCAGGTTTTGGTATTAGGGTGATGGTGGCCTCATAGAATGAGTTTGGGAGTTTACCTTCCTCTGCAATTTTCTGGAAAATTTTGAGTAGGATAGGTGTCAGCTCTTCTCTAAATTTTTGGTAGAATTCAGCTGTGAAGCCATCTGGACCTGGGCTTTTATTTGTTGTAAGGTTTCTGGTTACAGTTTCAATGTCCATGCTTGTGATGGGTCTGTTAAGGTTTTCTATTTCTTCCTGGTTCAATTTTGGAAAGTTGTATTTTTCTAAGAATTTGTCCCTTTCTTCCAGGTTGTCCATTTTATTGGCATATAATTGTCGATAGTAGTCTCTTAAGATCCTTTGTATTTCTGTGTTGTCTGTTGTCATCTCTCAATTTTCATTTCTAATTTTATTGAGTTGAGTTTTCTCCCTTTGTTTCATGATGAGTCTGTCTAATGGTTTGTCAGTTTTATTTATCCTTTCAAAGAATCAGCTTTTGGCTTTGTTGATTTTTGCTATGGTCTCTTTTGTTTCTTTTGCATTTATTTCTGCCCTAATTTATAAGATTTCTTTCCTTCTATTAACCCTGGGGTTCTTCAGTTCTTCCTTGTCTAGTTGCTTTAGCTGTAGAGTTAAGTTATTTATTTGACTTTTTTCTTGTTTCTTGAGGTATGCCTGTATTGCTATGAACTTTCCCCTTAGTACTGCTTTTACAGTGTTCCATAGGTTTTGCGTTGTTGTGTTTTCCTTTTCATTTGTTTCTATGCATATTTTGATTTTTTTATTTCTTCTGTGATTTGTTGGTTATTCAGCAGCATGTTGTTCAGCCTCCACATGTTGGAATTTTTAATATTTTTTCTCCTGTAATTTATATCTAATCTTACTTCACTGTGGTCAGAAAAGATGCTTGGAATGATTTCAATTTGTTTTTTTAATTTACCAAGGCTAGATTTATGGCCCAGGATGTGATCTATCCTTGAGAAGGTTCCATGTGTGCTTGAGAAAAAGGTGAAATTCGTTGTTTTGGGGTGAAATGTCCTATAGATTATCAATTAGGTCTAACTGGTCTATTGTATCATTTAAAGTTTGTGTTTCATTTTTAATTTTCTGTTTAGTTGATCTATCAATAGGTGTGAGTGGGGTATTAAAGTCTCCCACTATTATTGTGTTATTGTTAATTTCCCCTTTCATACTTGTTAGCATTTGTCTTACATATTGCGGTGCTCCTATGTTGGGTGCGTATATATTTATGATTGTTATATCTTCTTCTTGGATTGATCATTTGATCATTATGTAGTGTCCTTCTTTGTCTCTTTTTACAGCCTTTGTTTTATTTTTTTTATTTATTTATTTATTTTTTTTTCTTCCAATTTTATTTTATTTTTAAACTTTACATAATTGTATTAGTTTTGCCATTATATGAGTATTGCTACTCCTGCTTTCTTTTAATCTCTATTTCCATGGAATATCTTTTTCCAGCCCTTCACTTTCAGTCTTTATGTGTCCCCTGTTTTGAGGTGGGTCTCTTGTAGACAATGTATATAGGGGTCTTGTTTTTGTATCCATTCACCCAGTCTCTGTCCTTTGGTTGGGGCATTCAACCCAGTTACGTTTAAGGTAATTATTGATAAGTATGATCCCATTTCCATTTAGTTTATTGTTTTGAGTTTGAGTTTATACACCCTTTCTGTTTTTCCTGTCTAGAGAATATCCTTTAGCGTTTGTTGGAGAGCTGGTTTGGTGGTGCTGAATTCTCTCAGCTTTTGCTTGTCTGTAAAGCTTTTGATTTCTCCTTCATATTTGAATGAATCCTTGCTGGGTACAGTAATCTGGGCTATAGGTTATTTTCTTTCATCACTTTAAGTATGTCTTGCCATTCCCTCCTGGCCTGAAGAGTTTCTATTGAAAGATCAGCTGTTATCCTTAATGGGAATCCCCTTGTGTGTTATTTGTTGTTTTTCCCTTGCTGCTTTTAATATTTGCTCTTTGTGTTTGATCTTTGTTAATTTGACTAATATGTGTCTTGGGGTGTTTCTCCTTGGGTTTATCCTGTTTGGGACTCTCTGGGTTTCTTGGACTTGGGTGATTATTTCCTTCCCCATTTTAGGGAAGTTTTCAATGATTATCTCTTCAAGTATATTCTCATGGCCTTTCTTTATGTCTTCTTCTTCTGGGACTCCTATGATTCGAGTATTGTGGCATTTTATATTGTCCTGGAGGTCTCTGAGATTGTCCTTATTTCTTTTAATTAGTTTTTCTTTTTTCCTCTCTGATTCATTTATTTCTATCATTCTATCTTCTATTTCACTAATCCTATCTTCTGCCTCCATTATTCTATTTGTTGTCTCCAGAGTGTTTTTTTTAATCTCATTTATTGCACTATTCATTATGTATTGACTCTTTTTTATTTCTTCTAGGTCCTTGTTAATCCTTTCTTGCATTTTCTCAATCCTTGCCTCCAGGATATTTATCTATGGTTCTATTTTTATTTCAAGATCTTGGATCATTTTCACTATCATTATTTGGAATTCTTTATCAGGTAGATTCTCTATCTCTTCCTCTTTTGTTTGGTTTGTTGGGCATTTGTCCTGTTCCTTTACTTGCTGAGTATTCCTCTGTCTCTTCATCTTATTTATATTATTGAGTTTGGGGTGGCCTTTCTGTATTCTGGCAGTTTGTGGAGTTCTCTTTATTGTGGAGTTTCCTCGCTGTGGGTGGGGTTTTATCAGTGGCTTGTCAAGGTTTCTTGGTTAGGGCAGCTTGTGTCTGTGTTCTAGTGGGTGGAGCTGGATTTCTCTCTGGAGTGCAATGAAGTGTCTAATAATGAGTTATGAGATGTCAGTGGATTTGGAGTAACTTAGGGCAGCCTGTATATTGAAGCTCAGTGCTGTGTTCCTGTGTTCCTGGAGAATTTGTGTGGTATGTCTTGCTCTGGAACTTGTTGGCCCTTGGGTGGTTCCTGGGTTCAGTGTAGGTGTGGAGGCATATGATGAGCTCCTATTGCTTAATGTTCCCTGGAGTCAGGTGTTCTATGATGTTCTCAGGATTTGGACTTAAGCCTCCTGCTTCTGGTTTTCAGTCTTATTTTTGCAGTAGCCTCAAGACTTATCCTTCTATACAGCACCATTGATAAAAACATCTAGGTTAAAGATGAAAAGTTTCTCCACAGTGAGGGACACCCAGAGAGGTTCACAGAGTTACATGCAGAGGATAGGAGGGAGTTAGACATGTCCGAATGAGATTAGGTGGAATCAAAAGAGGAGAGAGCAAGCTAGCCAGTAATCACTTCCTTATGTGTGCTCCACAGTCTGGACTGCTCAGAGATGTTCATGCAGTTATACAGGGAAGAGAAGAGGGAGGAAGGAGACAGAGGTGGCCAGGAGGATAAAAGGGGGGAATGAAAAGGAGAGAGACAGATTCAGCCAGTAATCAGTTCCCTAAGTGTCCTCCACCGTCTGGAATACACAGAGATTCAGAGAGTTGGGTAGAGAAGAGAAGGGGGAGGGAGGAGACAGAGGTGACCTAGTGGAGAGAAAGGAGAGTCCAAAGGGGGAGAGAGCAGTCAAGCCAGTAATCTCACTCCCAAGTAAAAATAGGTACTGAAGATTTGGTTCTTAAAGGTACAAAATTGATAACAAATACCAAAAAGCAAAGATTAAAATTCTAGAGTAGAGGTTGGATTTTCAAAAATACGATATTAAAGAAAAGAAGAAGAAGAAAAAAAAAGTTACATAAGTTATTTGAATATATATATATATATATATATATATATATATATGAAGTTTGCTTTAAAAATAGTTGTTTTTTTTTGAAAATCAATAGTAGGTTATAAAAATGAAAATTAAAGGAGTAATAGAGGACTTAAAATAAAAAATAAAAAGTTTAAAAAAGAAAAAGAAAAAAGAAGAAAAGCATGATTCTAAAAATAGTAAAAATATATATAGGACTTTCTCTGGTGTTGTTGTGGGCAGTGTGGGGTCAGTTCATTTTCGGATAGTTTCTTGGTCTGGCTTATATTTCTCAAGATCTATAGGCCCCTTCCTATGTAGCTGGTACTAACTGCAGGGTTTTAATCTATTGCACCTGTCACTTCCAAGGTGGTTCCCTCGGTTTTAGCTTCTGTCTGCTTGTCTCTTCAGTGTCTGATTTCCGTCCTGACACAAGAGGGTGGTGGTGGTCACTTTTTTAGGCTCATTTGTTCAGTCGCGCTGTGGGGAGGGAAGGACGCTGCAAACAAATAACACTGGCATGTGCTCCTAGTGTTTCAGCCACACTGGGCCTACCCCCGCTCACAGCGCATGCACCCTCCCTGCGCACACAGCTCGGGCTCTAGGTTGCTCCGCCGGAAACCATCTGAGGCCGGCCCTGGGCTGCATGCACCTCCCAGGTCTAAGCCACTCAGGTTCAGGCACTCGGGTAGTCCTCAGAGGCGCAGACTCCATTGGGCCTGCGTTTTGTGCCTTTCCCAGCTCCAAGCAGCTTGGATGATGAGGTGTTTGGCGAGTGCAGTCACTGCGACTTATCACCTCTCCCGTCTCTGCCACTCAGTTTTCTGGGTGCACAACCAGCACACCTTCTCAGGAGGATGACTGTCCAGAACCCCAAGAAGTCTTAGTAAGCAAAGAAGCCTGCTTGCAGTTTGGTAGATAATGTCTCTCTGGGGCTGCGATTGACCCCTTTCGGTTCTGGCTGCCTGCCACCAGAGGGGGATGGTCTGCAGCTGGCTAGTTCTGTTCAGTCCTTTGTTCTGTGCGTGGGCCTGGTGGTATCTTAGGGCTTTTCACGTGGTAGCTATCCCACAGTCTGGTTTGCTAGCCCAAATTAGTTCACTCTGATTACCCTTGGGGGCATTCAGGCTCCACCTTTACTCTAAGCAATGCAGCCCGCACCTCCCTGCCCAGTCCCCACTTGCTAGTGGCAGGCACAGGCGTCTGCGCTGCTTCTCTGCTGGGGGAGTTACCACTGGGCTCATAATCTGTGGGTTTTAATTATTTACTCATTATTCCTCCCTGTTATGTTGCCCTCTGTGCTTCAAAGGCTTGGCACAGACTTGCCAATGAGAGTGTTTCCTGGTGTTTGGAAACTTTTTTCTTTTTAAGACTCCCTTCCCAGAACGGAGCTCCATCCCTATCTCTTTTGTCTCTCTCTCTCTCTTTTTTTTTTTTTTTGGCTTTTATAGTTTTCCTACCTCCTTTCGAAGAGAATGGGCTGCTTTTCTGGGTGCCTGATGTCCTCTGCCAGCATTCAGAAGTTGTTTTTGTGGATTTTATTCAGCGTTTAAATGTTCTTTTGATGAATTTGTGGGGGAGAAAGTGGTCTCTCCGTCCTGTTCCTCTGCCATCTTCAGGAACTCTCCTCACTTCCTACTTTTGCATTCCAGTCCCCTATAATCAAAAGGACATCTTTTTTTGGGTGTTAGTTTTAAAAGGTCTGTAGGTCTTCATAGCACCGTTCAACTTCAGCTTCTTCAATGTTACTGGTTGGGGCATAGACTTGGATTACTGTGATATTGAATGGTTTGCCTTGGAAATGAACAGAGATTATTCTGTCGTTTTTGAGATTGCATTCAAGTACTGCATTTTGGACTCTTTTGTTGACCATAATGGCTACTCCATTTCTTCTAAGGGATTGCTGCCCGCAGTAGTAGATATAATGGTCATCTGAATTAAATTCACCCATTCCAGTCCATTTCAGTTCACTGATTCCTAGAATGTAGACATTCACTCTTGCCATCTCCTGTTTGACCACTTCCAATTTGCCTTGATTCATTGACCTAACATTCCAGGTTCCTATGCAATATTGCTCTTTACAGCATCAGATCTTGCTTCTATCACCAGTCACATCCACAACTGGGTATTGTTTCTGCTTTGGCTCTGTCCCTTCAATCTTTCTGGAGTTATTTATCCACTGATCTCCAGTAGCATACTGGGCACCTACTGACCTGGGGAGTTCTTCTTTCAGTATCCTATCATTTTGCCTTTTCATACTGTTCATAGGGTTCTCAAGGCAAGAATTCTGAAGTGGTTTGCCATTCCCTTCTCCTATGGACCACATTCTGTCAGACCTCTCCACCATGACCTGCCCATCTTGGGTGGCCCCACAGAGCATGGGTTAGTATCATTGAGTTAGACAAGGCTGTGGTCCGTGTGATTAGATTGACTAGTTTTCTGTGATTATGGTTCAGTGTGCCTGCCTTCTGATGCCCTCTCGCAACACCTACCACCTTATTTGGGTTTCTCTTACCTTGGATGTGGGGTGTCTCTTCAAGGCTGTTCCAGCAAAGCGCAGCCACTGTTCCTTACCTTGGACGAGTGGTATCTCCTCACCGCTGCCCCTCCTGACCTTGAAAATGGAGTAGCTCCTGTTGGCCCTCCTGCACTCGTGAAGCAACTAGTGTGTGGGATGACTGCAGTTGTGTGGTAGTTTGAGCATTCTTTCGCATTGCCTTTCTTTGGGATTGGAATGAACACTGACCTTTTCCAGTCCTGTAGCCACTGCTGAGTTTTCCAAACTAGCTGGCATATTGAGTGCAGCACTTTCACAGCATCATCTTTCAGGATTTGAAATAGCTCAACTTGAATTCCATCACCTCCACCAGCTTTGTTCGTAGTGATGATTCTTAAGGCCCACTTGAGGTCACTTTCCAGGATGTCTGGCTCTAGGTGAGTGATCACACCTTTGTGATTATCTGGGTCATGAAGATATTTTTTGTACAGTTCTTCTGTGTATTTTTTCCACTGCTTCTTAATATCTTCTGCTTCTGTTAGGCCCCTAACATTTCCATCATTTATTGAGCCCATCTTTGTATGAAGTCTTCCCTTGGTATCTCTAATTTTCTTGAAGAGATCTCTAGTCATTCCCATTCTATTGTTTTCCTCTATTTCTTTGCATTGATCACTGAGAAAGGCTTTCTTATTTCTCCTGAAGGGAGGAAGGGATGGAGCCAAAGCAAAAACAGCACCCAGTTGTGGACGGGACTAGTGATATAAGCAAGGTCCAATGCTGTAAGAGCATTATTGCATAGGAACCTGGAATGTTAAGTCAATGAAACAAGGCAAATTGGAAGTGGTCAAACAGGAGATGGCAAGAGTGAAAATTGACATTCTAGGAGTCAGCAAACAAAGATGGACTGGAATGGGTGAATTTAACTCAGATGACAATTATATCTACTAACTGGGGGCAGGAATCCCTTAGAAGAAATGAAGTAGCCATCATGGCCAACAAAAGAGTCCATAATGCAGTACTTAGATGCAATCTGGAAAACGACAGAATGATCTCTGTTCATTTCCAAGGCAAACCATTCAATATCACAGTAATCCAAGTCTATGCCCCAACCAGTAACGCTGAAGAAGCTGAAGTTGAACAGTTCTATGAAAACCAAAAGACCTTCTAGAACTAACACCCATAAAAGATGTCCTTTTCATTATAGGTGACTGGAATGCAAAAATAGGAAGTCAAGAAAACCTGGAGTAACAGGCAAATTTGGCCTTGGATTACAGAATGTAGCAGGGCAAAGGCTAATAGAGTTCTGCCAAGAGAACACACAGTCATAGTAAACCCCCTCTTCCAACAACACAAGAGAAGACCCTACACATTGACATCACCAGATGGTCAATGACAAAATCAGATTTATTATATTCTTTGCAACCAAAGATGGAGAAGCTCTATACAGTCAGCAATAACAAGACTGGGAGCTGACTGTGGCTCAGATCATGAACTCCTTATTGCCAAATTCAGATTGAAATCGAAGAAAGTAGGGAAAACCACTAGACCATTCAGTTATGACCTAAATCAAATCCTGTATGATTATACAGTGGAAGTGAGAAATAGATTTAAGTGACTAGACCTGATAAGTAGAGTGCCTGATGAACTATGGATGGAGGTTCGTGACACTGTACAGGAGACAGGGATCAAGACTATTTGCATGGAAAAGAAATACAAAAAAGCAAAATGTCTGTCTGGGGAGGCCTTAGAAATAGAATAAAACTCCTAGAGGAGAACATAGGCAAAACACTCTCTGACATACATCACAGCAGGATCCTTTAAGACCCACCTCCCAGAATATTGGAAATAAAAGCAAAAATAAACAAATGGGACCTAATTAACCTTAAAAGCTTCTGCACATCAAAGGAAACTATTAGCAAGGTGAAAAGACAGCCTTCAGAATGGGAGAAAATAATAGCAAATGAAGCAACTGACAAACAAATAATCTCAAAAATATACAAGCAACTCCTACAGCTCAACTCCAGAAAAATAAATGACCCAATCAAAAAATGGGCCAAAGAACTAAATAGACATTTCTCCAAAGAAGACATACAGATGGCTAACAAACACATGAAAAGATGCTCAACATCACTCATTATCAGAGAAATGCAAATCAAAACCACTATGAGGTACCATCTCACACCAGTCAGAATGGCTGTGATCCAAAAGTCTACAAATAATAAATGCTGGAGAGGGTGTGGAGAAAAGGGAACCCTCTTACACTGTTGGTGGGAATGCAAACTAGTACAGCCACTATGGAGAACAGTGTGGAGATTCCTTAAAAAACTGGAAATAGAACTGCCTTATGATCCAGCAATCCCACTGCTGGGCATACACACTGAGGAAACCAGAAGGGAAAGAGACACGTGTACCCCAATGTTCATCGCAGCACTGTTTATAATAGCCAGGACATGGAAGCAACCTAGATGTCCATCAGCAGATGAATGGATAAGAAAGCAATGGTACATATACACAATGGAGTATTACTCAGCCATTAAAAAGAATACATTTGAATCAGTTCTAATGAGGTGGATGAAACTGGAGCCTATTATACAGAGTGAAGTAAGCCAGAAGGAAAAACATAAATACAGTATACTAACGCATATATATGGAATTTAGAAAGATGGTAACAATAACCCTGTGTACGAGACAGCAAAAGAGACACTGATGTATGGAACAGTCTTATGGACTCTGTGGGAGAAGGAGAGGGTGGGAAGATTTGGGAGAATGACATTGAAACATGTAAAATATCATGTAAGAAACGAGTTGCCAGTCCAGGTTCGATACACGATACTGGATGCTTGGGGCTAGTGCACTGGGACGACCCAGAGGGATGGTATGGGGAGGGAGGAGGGAGGAGGGTTCAGGATGGGGAACACATGTATACCTGTGGCAGATTCATTTTGATATTTGGCAAAACTAATACAATTATGTAAAGTTTAAAAATAAAATAAAATTTTTAAAAAAGTGTAGTTTCTCTCTAACAAATGATAAGTGATAGAAAAATATGAATGTTTTAAAACTAGAATAGGCTTTTGAAGACATCTTCTCTAACTAACTTAGTTTGCAGATGATAACAGATTCATATGGCAAAGTGAAAAAGATGACTTAGTCAAGAGGCAAAGCAAGAATTCTTATCTCACCAGCTCGCTGCATGGTAATTAAAAAAAAAAAAAAAGTTAAACAATCAATGTGGTTAGGAAAGGCATTTATTAGTATATTGTCCACATATTTTCCTATTTGTCTCAGTTTGATGATTTTAGTAAAGTACAATTTTTTCCTTAATTATGTTAAAATAAAAAAGGTCACAGGACACATTTTACAAATGTTATTTATTTAACTTTGGTTAAATGTCAGCAAATTAGTAACCTTTCTTTTTTAGGTTGATTATATTTTTCACTGCATTATTCTAATTAAAAAATTTGCAATTTTTGACAGGTAACAATTCAGTAAAATTAAATTTCCTTATATAAACTTAATTATTCAAGAGTATTTGTTGTGTTGTAGATTGATTATACAAGTTTTTCACATCTATTAACTACTTTATAGGTTTTGAACATTTTTGTACCAATTACTTTGCTGAGCATTTTAAACTTCAAGCTAGTTTCTCTTTCTACCTCTCTACTCACTCCTGAGTCACTGTATTACTCAGGGTAGATTAACTGTTTTAAGAAAAAACTTCAATATTTGTGGTTTAACTTTTGTGTTTTATTTCCTCCTCATGAAAATTCCCTTATTAGCTAACTTACCTGAGTATCTTTACTCCAAAGGTGAATCAGAGATCTGTCCAGTTTAATTTCTTTTTGTGATATTTCATAAACTTCAACACATGATCTCCAAGACCACCATGGAAATGGAAGAGAGCTTAGTAAATCTCAGTGGATTCTTAACTACCTTGGATTGGAAGTTACACATAGAATTTCCATTCTCATTCAGTGAGTCAGAGCCAGTTACATATCTCCAATTAGATGCAAGGGGGAGGTAGTGAGAGCCTCTGGCAACAAATCTAGAGTATGGAAGAGGAATCTGAATCTTTGATGGTCACCTATTCCTGTCATATTAACATTCTAAGACAGCTTGAAAGTGGGTTTAAGCGACAATAAATTTCCAATGGTTTGGGTGTTTTTCAGAAAAAAAATGTTTTATTATTTCAAATTATCATTATTCTCTTAAGATTGGGCTGGAATTCATGACAGTCTTTATTTCTCATATATAATTTTATAAATTGCTTGCAGTTTAACCATGCTTCTCCTCAAGTAGCATTAAAATAATATCCTATCAGCCTTCAAAAGCAAATTTGCTTTATACATATAATGAAGTTTAGCAAATACATTTTTTATTCAGACAAATATAAGAAACTGTTTCCACATTATGGTTTGTTATGTTGCCACTAGAATAAATTTTTCCAACAGTTTGTTTATTTTATTATTAAAGTTTAGAACTCTATCAGCTTGACTACATGCATCATTAATGATTCTCAATGACTTGGCTCTATTTTCTTTCAACAAAAGTCCATTTCATGTGTTTAATGCTCTTGGAATCTTATTGTACAAAAGCTGAGGTTATGCAGCTCATAACTACTAAAATTTTAGGACAATTTACAATTTGACGTAACAAATTTCCCCATGAAATATAAATATATATAAACCTGAATAGACACTAAACATATCAAGAGTTATCTAACATATTTGTGACACAAGCCATGTGATTTAGCACACAAATACAAATTAAATCAATACATACCGTTTCCCACTCATTCAACAGTAAATCTTATAATGCAAAATGTGTTAGTGAGAGTATGGGGAGTCAGTGGAACTATATATTGCCTGTGGATGTGTAAATATTTACAAAAACTTTGGAGAACAATTAGAAAATGCATAATTAAATTGAAAATTATTCAAGACGGGAACAAAATGGTGAAGTAGGACTCTGAGCACTTGTATGCCTATGAACACATCAAAAGTACATCTATATGTGGAGCAAATCTAACTGAAATCAAACTGAAAGCTGTCAGAAGGACACACACAATGGGTCTATCTGCATCCTAGGACATTTCATCATATTTATCCTAGAGGTCTTTAAAGATAAATATGCCTCAAACTGAATTATTTTATCCAAAACCGTCTTCTCTGACTCCTTTTCCTCTTCAAAGTAAACAGAAGTCCCCAACAGATTTATGATCCCCATCTTGGGGATTGGGTCTGTGGTCCTTGAATATTGGCATGGTTATATTCTTGCCTCACATGAGTAAGTAGTTTTCTTTATATTACTTTCACATTTCATGAATTCTTCCATATCTCCATATTTCCACTTTTCCAGGTTCATCACACTGCTCTTTTATACAACCACAGGTGTAAAGAAATATCTACATGGATCTGGGCTGGAAAGGAAGAGAGTGTCAGTTTGGGACCAGTACTGCTAGGAGATGACACAGAAGAGAAGTATATTGTGGGCTCAAATATTCTCCATAGGGACTGAAGGATTGATCTACATATTGGGCTCCCCAGCCCTGGGGTCTAATACCGGTAAGATAAGTACGTTTAAATGGTTTGAAAACAAATGGAACTATTTGAAGGTCTGTAAAAAACTGAAACTCCACTCATGAAGAGTACACCCACATGCTTGCTTACTCCCAGGAGTATGACAAAGGAAGAAAATTGAATCAGGGAATATGAAGATTTAATCACCCATATCAGGGAATCTGGATGGTTTGCTTCAAATGCCCCAGCACATGTCCGAGTCCTTCTACCTCTAGTGCAGTTCATCACCATGGATAAGACTCCTGTTGTCAAGGAGAATGCACATGTAGGGGAGACAGATGGTTCAGACACAGCAATGCATCTCAACAGGCCCAAGGTGGCAATTAATGGCATTCACAGAGGCAGCAGACTGGGAATGGTCTGGAACTCTGATGGACATGACAGGAAGGTCCCAGGATATGCCTTGGATCACATCGGGTTCCTGCTTCAATGCCTCTTGCTTCAGTACTGAATCTACTTTGGGGCAAAGGTGCCATTGTCTAGAGGAAGAAAAACTAACATTTAAAGGGAATGGAAACAGTTCAAACCAAAACCTCAGGGCTTCTGGTATAGCATATTGGGACCAAATTCTGCCCCCAAAGAGTCATGACAGCCACTGAGCATAAGAGAAGCATGACTCACATCTAGCCCTGACTCCAGCTTCTCCACTTCTCACTAAGGTAACAGCTGCCAGCACACCATGGGAGAAGACATGATTTAAGCTCACTTCAGATCCAACTCTGTCACCAAAGACACTGAGAATAAAGATTGAATAGAAATGTTCCTTTCAAGACAAAGATAGGTAACTGTTTCACTTAATTTCATAGATACAGATAAAGTTAAATAAAAGGAGAAGACAAAGAACTGTTTCAAAGGAAAGATTGAGAAAAAAAATAAACTAAAAAGATAAAAAAAAAACACCCTATGAAACATGGTTAAATAATTTTTCCAAAAAAGGTTTCAAAGTATTAGAAATAAGAATGTTAACTGAACTTGGGAAAGCAATAGATGAACACAGGGGGAAGTTTAACAAGAAACTAGAAAATATAAAAAGAGCACCAGTAGAAACGGATTTTTTTATTAGTTTATTATGAAGAGGTGGCAAGAATACACAGAAGAACTGTGCAAAAAAGATCTTCAGTACCCTGATAATCATGATGGTGTGATCATCAACCTAGAACCAGACATTCTGGAATGCGAAGTCAAGTGGGCCTTAGGAAGCATCACTAAAAACAAAGCTAGAGGAGGTGATGGAATTCCAACTGAGCTATTTCAAATCCTAAAAGATGATGCTGTGAATGTGCTGCACTCAATATGACAGCAAATTTGGAAAACTCAGCAGTGGCCACAGGACTGGAAAAGGACAGTTTTCATTCCAATCCCAAAGAAAGGAAATGTCAAAGAATGCTCAAACTACCACACAATTGCACTCATCTCACACGCTAGCAAGTAATGTTCAAAATTCTCCAAGCAAGGCTTCAATAGTACATGAAATGTGAACTTCCAGCTGTTCAATCTGGTTTTAGCAAAGGCAGAGGAACCAGAGATAAAATTGACAACATCCATTGGATCATAGAAAAAGAAAGAAGCAAGAGAGTTCCAGAAAAGCATATGCATCTCCTTCATCGAGTATCCCCTAACTTTGACTGTGTAGATCACAACAAACTATGGAAAATTCTTAAAGCTATGGGAATACCAGAACACCTGGCCTGCCTCTTGAGAAATATGTATGCAGGTCAGGAAGCAACAGTTAGAAATGGACATGGAACAACAGACTGGTTCCAAATAGAAAAAGGAGTACGTCAAGGCTGTATATTTAACTTATTTGCAGAGTGCATCATGAGAAACGCTGGGCTGCAAGAAACACAAGCTGGGATCAAGATTGCCAGGAGAAATATCAATAACCTCAGATATGCAGATGACACCACCCTTATGGCAGAAAGTGAAGAGAAACTGAAGAGCCTCTTGAAGAAAGTGAAAGGGGAGAGTGAAAATGTTGGCTTAAAACTCAACATTCAGAAAACTAAGATCATGGCGTCTGGTCCCATCACTTCATGACAAATAGATGAGGAAACAGTAGTAGAAACAGTGACAGACTTTATTTTTCTGGGCTCCAAAATCACTGAAGATGGTGACTGCAGCCATGAATTTAAACAACATTTGCTCCTTGGAAGAAGAGTTATGACCAACCTAGACGGCATATTACAAAGTAAAGAAATTATTTTGCCAACAAAGGTCCATCTAGTCAAAGCTATGGTTTTACCAGTAGTCAGGCATGGATGTGAGAGTTGGACTATAATGAAAGCTGAGCACCAAAGAATTGATGCTTTTGAACTCTGGTATTCGAGAAGACTCTTGAGAGTCCTTTGGACTGCAAGGATATCAAACCAGTCCATCCTGTAGGAAATCAATCCTGAATAGTCGTTGGAAGGTCTGATGCTGAAACTCCAATACTTTGCTCACTTGATGCAAAGAACTGACTCATTTGAAAAGACCCTGATGCTGGGAAAGACTGAAGGCAGGAGGAGCAGGGGACGGCAGAGGATAAGATGGTTGGATGGCATCACTCACTCAATGGACATGAGTTTGAGTAAACTCCAGGAGTTGGAAGTGGACAGGTAGGCCTGGTGTGCTGCAGTCCATAGGGTTGCAAGGAGTCAGACAAGCTGAGCTACTGAACTGAACTGAACTTAAGAACTGAAGAATACAGTAACTGAAATGAAACCACACTAGAAGAAATAAAAAAAAAAAAAAAAACAGGGTGATATAGGAAGAACACATAAACAATCTGAAAGATAGAATAATGGAAATCACCCAATCAGAAAAGAATAAAAACATTGATGAAAGAAATTACCAATGATATAATGATTCTTATAAAGAAATGGAAAGGTATCTTGTGTTTATGGATTGCAAAAATTATTATTGTTAAAATGTTCATACTACCTAAAGCAATCTACAAATTTAATGCAATCACTATCAAAACACTCATGATATTTTTCACATAATTAGAGCAAATAATCTTAAAGGTTACATGGAGCCACAAAAGAATGTGAATTACTAAAGCAATCTTGAGAAAGAAGAATAGAGCAGGTTATTTGAATTCAGACTATATTACAAAACCACAGTAATCAAAACAGTATGGTACTGGTACAGAAACAGATACTTAGGTCAATGGAACAGAACAGAGAGCCCCCAAACAAACCCACACACATACGGTCAATTAACCTATGACAGAGGATGGAAGAATATACAATGGAGAAAATGTCTTTTCCATACATGGTGCAGGGGAAATTGGACAGCTACATGTAAAATAATGAAATTAGAACATTTCCTCTCACAATATAAAAAAAATAAACTAAAAAGAGATTAGTGACTTAAATGTAAAACTGAAACTATAAAATTCCTAGAAGAGAACATAAGCAGAACACTCTTTTATACTAATGGCACCTATATTATTTTGGATCTGACTCCTAAGGCAAAACATACAGAAACAAAATAAATGAGACATGCAAACCAAAATGCTTTTGCACAAGGAAACATCAACGACAAAAAAGGCAGCCTACTGAATGAAGAAAACATTTTCAAATAATATGACTGATAATCCATTAGCATTCAAAATATGCAAACAGCTTTACAACTCAGTATGAAAACAAACAAGTGAATAACCTGATTAAAAATGGACAATGGCATTTTTTTCCCAAATAAGGCATACAGATTATCAACAGACACATGAAAAGATGCTCAGTATTGCTAATCATCAAAGAAATGCAAGTCAAAATCACAGTGAGATATCAGAGCATACCCGTCAATATGGCTATCATTAAAAATATCAGATATAACAAATATTGGTGTGGAAAAACAGGAAATCCTAGTACTGTTGGTGAGAGTTTATATTAGTGAAGCCACTAGGGAAAACAATATGGAGGCTCCTCAGAACACTTAACATAGAGCTACATATGATCCAGCAATACCAACCCTGGGTATATATCTAAAGAAAACAAAATCACTGATTTGAAAAGACATGTGAACTCCAATGTTCACAGCAGCAGCATTTACAGTAGCCAAGATGTGGAAGCAATTTAATTTCCATCAGTAGGTAAATGGATAAAGAAGAGGTTATTTGGAGGCTGTTATGCTTAGTGAATTAAGTCGGAGAAAGACAGATCCTGGAACTTCCCTGGTGGTCCAGTAGTTAAGAATCCTCCTTGCAATTCAGGGGATGAGGTTCCATATTTGTTCAGAGAGCAACAAGATCTCCCATGTGAGCCCCACTCCCAACTAGAGAATCTGTGCACCACAATGGAAGATCCTTCATAGCACAAGGAAGATCCTGTGTACCACAACTAAGACTCTATACAGTTAAATAAATAAATATTTAAAAAGACAGACCTTGTATGTTAACACTGATTTATGGAATTAAAAAAAATAAAGGAATTAATATAACAAAACAGGAACAGGCTCACTGATGTAGAGAAAAACTAGTGGTTTGTTGTGAGGTCAGTAAAGGGGGAAAGGAAAAGATAGGTGTATGAAAGTAAGAGATATTATGTATAAAATAAGCTATAAAAATATATTGTACATCAGAAGGAGTACAGTTAATGTTTTATAATAATTTTAAAAGGATATGATCTATAAAATATTGAATTACTATGTTGAACATCTGAAACTAATAAGCTATTTTAAATCTACTATACTTCAATAAAAATGGAAAGGAAGTTATTCCATGATTCAGAAAGTTTACCTCCAGGAGTCTTCCTTAGAGAAACCCTTATACGTGCATACAGGGAACATGCAAATGGATGTTTATTGAAACTTCATTTGTAATAGTAAAATGCAAATAACTTAACTGTCTATCTTTAGAGAAACAGGTAAGTCAATTGTGGTTTATTCACAAAAAATAAATACAACTGTCTTAACAAAACGGACAAACAACTAATCTCAAAAATATACAAGCAACTCCTACAGCTCAACTCCAGAAAAATAAACGACCCAATCAAAAAATGGGCCAAAGAACTAAATAGACATTTCTCCAAAAAAGACATACAGATGGCTAACAAACACATGAAAAGATGCTCAACATCACTCATTATCAGAGAAATGCAAATCAAAACCACTATGAGGTACCATTTCACACCAGTCAGAATGGCTGCGATCCAAAAGTCTACAAATAATAAATGCTGGAGAGGGTGTGGAGAAAAGGGAACCCTTTTAGACTGTTGGTGGGAATGCAAACTAGTACAGCCACTATGGAGAACAGTGTGGAGATTCCTTAAAAAACTGGAAATAGAACTGCCTTATGATCCAGCAACCCCACTGCTGGGCATACACACTGAGGAAACCAGAAGGGAAAGAGACACGTGTACCCCAATGTTCATCGCAGCACTGTTTATAATAGCCAAGACATGGAAGCAACCTAGATGTCCATCAGCAGATGAATGGCTAAGAAAGCTGTGGTACATATACACAATGGAGTATTACTCAGCCATTAAAAAGAATACATTTGAATCAGTTCTAATTAGGTGGATGAAACTGGAGCCTATTATACAGAGTGAAGTAAGCCAGAAGGAAAAACAGAAATACAGTATACTAACGCATATATATGGAATTTAGAAAGATGGTAACAATAACCCGGTGTACGAGACAGCAAAAGAGACACTGATGTATAGAACAGTCTTATGGACTCTGTGGGAGAGGGAGAGGGTGGGAAGATTTGGGAGAATGGCAATGAAACATGTAAAATATCATGTAGGAAACGAGTTGCCAGTCCAGGTTCGATGCATGATGCTGGATGCTTGGGGCTGGTGCACTGGGACGGCCCAGAGGGATGGTATGGGGAGGGAGGAGGGAGGAGGGTTCGGGATGGGGAGCACATGTATACCTGTGGCGGATTCATTTTGATATTTGGCAAAACTAATACAATTATGTAAAGTTTAAAAATAAAATAAAATTAGAGAAAAAAAAAAAAAAAGAATGGATTTTCTAGGTAACAATATGGCTACAGCTATAAAGGAGCTAAGGAAGAAGCAAATCACATAATATGATGTATAGTACAGTATATAGTAAAGTTACAAAGCTGGGAATGGGTATAATATGACTCAACTAAAAATGTTTTGCTTCTGAGGAATAGGAGTGGAAGAGATGGGAGATGATAGTAGGGCTTCAGCTGTTTTTCTAATGCTTACTTCTTTTAAGTGTTAGACTTATTATTAGCTATATTAGCATCCTCAATATAAATATGACAAATGGTAAACCTATTACATGTGATTTATGGCTACCTATTTATTATATTACTTAAGTACTTTTGAGATAGTTCATAATTAGTTTTAATTAATACAAAATATATTATTCCTAATAATATAATATAAAAACTATCTTCACTCTCAGCTGTTGTCATTATAAAAATTCATTAAAAGAAAACAATGTTCTCAGGTACAAATATACTGTTAAGGTACAGAAGTCTGAATGTAAACTTACTCTCAGCTTTTAAACAGTAATAATGCTACATATATGGAAATAAGATTTAGCTCGTTATATAAAGTAAATGGACTTGGATGAAAATAAGATGAAAGACGTGAATTGTTTTCTTTGAAAGAATGAGGGCATTAAAATGTACATAAATGTAGCTTGGGAGGAAGATCTTGTAAGTATGGTGGTCCTTTTAGGCTATAAGTAGGTGGCCAAAACTTTAGTATGTACAAGAGCAATTGGAAGTAGGAGCAGTGAGTGTTCACTCTTTCAGAGAGGAAAAGATCATTCAGAATTCAATTCCTTGGTTGGGGGCAAAGACAGTGAATTTTTGTCTGCACTTTAATTGAGCATCAAGGTAAAATAGCACAGTGACTTTACTTGGATATTAAGGAAGAATAGTATAATGGCTAAAAGTACAAGTTGTGGGATCCTGGCTGCTATCCACCCACCAGGTTATTTCATTGCTCTGAGCTTCCTTGGATGTAAATGTGGTTGACAAAATAGTACCTATCTCATTAGACTGATGAGAGGACTGTATGAAATAACCGCTGTAAAATTATTAAAGCACTGTCTGACATGTAGTAAGTTCTAAATAAATATTAGCTGTATTATAGGACACAAGACTCACTGTGGCCAATTTGGTGCACTACCTGGACCTGAACTCTGTATAAAAGATTGAAATTAAATGGGTTCTAATGGTAGGAGTTTTAGAAAATAATAAAAACCCATAAGTCATTTCTCAAGATAGCTGATTTGGGGCAGTTGCTTGACCAATCTCAGCCAGGAATGCTGAGATGATAATTGTATCTCAAGTGGCTGTCTTATATTGTTGTTGTTCAGTCTCTAAGTCATGTCTGACTCTTTATGATCCCATGGACTGCAGCATACTAGGCTTCCCTGTCCTCCACTATCTCCCTGAATTTGTTCCATCTCATGCCCATTGAGTCAGTGACGCCATCCAACCATCTCATCCTGTGTTGACTTCTTCTCCTCTTGCTCTCAATCTTTCCCAGCACCAGGGTCTTTTCCAATGTAGTCGGCTGTTCACCTCAGGTGACCAAAATATTGGAGCTTCAGCTTCAGCATCAGTCCTTCCAATGAATATTCAGGGCTGATTTCCTTTAGGATTGACTGGTTTTAATCTCCTTGCTGTCCAAGGGACTCTCAAGAGTTTTTCTCCAACACCACAGTTAGAAAGCATCAGCTCTTTGGTACTCAGTCATCTTCATGGTCCAGCTGTCACATCCATCTATGACTACTGGAAAAACCATAGCTTTGACTATATGGATCTTTGTTGGCAAAATGATGTCTCTGTTTTTGAATACTCTGTCTAGGCTTTTCATAACTTTTCCTTCAAGGAGCAAGCATCTTTTAATTTCATGACTATAGTCACTGTCTGCAGTGATTTTGTAGTCCAAGAAAATAAATTATGAACATGATATCATCATATGTGAAACTCAGTATGTTAACAAGTAAACTCATAGTAATACCTCTGCCCTTGATTTGGTATTCTTTATCTTGGTTACTGGCCTCACCATCCATTCTTCTGAGTATCTAGAAACCTATATGATGTACTAGGTTTTCTTTCACTTTCACTCCTTATTTATTCTGGATTTTGCTTCACAAATAGTCCTAAGATAGATCTTTCCTCCAAATCTCTACTACCACTTCACTGCCTAAACCCAAGACCACATTGACCTCCTGTTACTGAAGCGACCACATTAACCTCCTGGACTAGTCTATGACAAACCTAGACAGAATATTAAAAAGCAGAGATGTTACTTTACTGAAAAGTGTCCACATAATCAAAGCTATAGTTTTTCCAGTAGTTGTATATGGATGTGAGAGTTGGACCATAAAGAAAGCTGAGCATCGAAGAACTGATGCTTTTGAACTGTGGTGTTGGGGAAGACTCTTGAGAGTCCCTTGGACTGCAGGAGATCAAATCAGTCAATCCTAAAGGAAATCAACCCTGAATATTCATTAGAGGGACTTATGCTGAAGCTGAAGCTCCAATATTTTGGCCACCTGATGTGAAGAACTGACTCACTGGAAAAGACCCTGATTCTGGGAAAGACTGAACACAGGAGGAGAAGAGGACGACAGAGGATGAGATGGTTTGATGACATCATCAACTCAATGGACATGAGTTTGAGGAAGCTCCAGGAGTTGGTGATGGACAGGGAACCCTGGCATGTTACAGTCCATGGGGTTGCAAAGAGTCAGACACGACTGAGGGACTGAACTGAGTCTCTCCAAAGCTATCCTTCTTTGACACTCAATTCTTTCTTTTTGCAGAATCTAGAATTTTCTCTTTTAAAAAAAATACATAAACTATTTTCACTCTTCTGCTTTAAAATTTTTTATGTGCTGTTCTGTGCTCAATTGCATCTGTTGTGTCCAACTCTTTGCAACCTTATGGACTGTAGCCCGCCAGGCTCCTCTGTCCATAGGATTCTTCAGGCAAGAACACTGAAGTGGGTTACCATGACATCCTCCAGGTGATCTTACAAACCCAGGGATCCAACCTGAGTCTCTTACATCTTCTGCATTGGCAGGCAGGTTCCTTACCACTAGTGCCACCTGGGAAGCACAAAAATCTTTTTATTCCTCTCTATTGTTCTTAGAATACAGAATAAAATCATGCCCCAAATAGTATGAACTCAACTTACTCTCCAATTCCACTTTACTGCAAGAACTTCCTTTCCTTCTATTCTTAACCACATTCTTTCACCTTCTCAAAGGTGTCATGTAATGACGTGTACCTCAACCAATGTAGGGCCTTTGCCCATGTTGTTCTGTCTGCTGTAATATTCTTCTTTCTGTTCATTTCTTACATAGCTCCTACTTTTCTTTCAGCTTTCAGCTCTGTTATGATTTATTTGGCTTGTTCAGCTGCTCTTGTTATATGCTTTCCTAGCACCATACACTTTATTTCATAGCATATTTCCTTTGATATTTATTTCTGTTGTCATCCATGGTTTATTGGTATCTCACACTAATTATAAACTCTAACAGGACATATCTTTTTTTATTCACTATTTTATACTCAGAATCTTAACACAGTGCCTGATAATTGTAGGAATTCCATAACTACTTGTTCAATGAATACACATACAATTATACATGAATATTTGCCATTATATATATATATATATATATATATATATATATATATATATCAAGTCTTAATTAAAATATGACCTCTTCTGAGAGGCTTTCCCAGACTGCCTTAGCTAAAGATGCTCAACCTCTCCACCAACTCCTTATGTTACTACTCTGTTTTTTGTTTTTTTTTTTTATAATACCCATGTATTCCTATTGGAATACACACACACACACACACACACACACATACACACACACACAAACACACATAAAGGCCTCCCAAGTGGTGCTGGTGGTAAAGAACCCACCAGCCAGTGCAGGAGATGTAAGAGGCATGGGTTCGATACTTGGGTTGGAAAGAGCTCCTGGAGGAGGGCATGGCAACCCATTCCAGTGTACTTCCCTGGAGTATCCCATGGACAGAGGAGGTTGGTGGGCTACAGTCCATAGGGTCACAAATAGTTGGACACAACTGAAGTGACTTAGCATGCATGCATCAACAAGCAGCACAGTGCTTTACTCAGAGGAGACCCTAAAATTATTTATCAAACAAATGAATAAATAAAAATACTTCACCATATTTCTACTTATTTTTAGATGTTTAGACAAATGGAAGTCTTTCATAGAAAGAACAGTTCGACCCAGAGGAATGGTACAGGGAGGGAGGAGGGAGGAGGGTTCAGGATGGGGAACACGTGTATACCTGTGGCGGATTCATGTTGATGTATGGCAAAACCAATACAATATTGTAAAGTTAAAAAATAAAATAAAATTTAAAAAAATAAATAAAACAGTTAATACAAATAATTGCAAAAGGTATATATCAGAAAAACTAAGAAAATATTAGAAAAATATTAATAACTAGATTTTTGAGTCCAAGTAATCATGGAATTTTGGAATCTTTTCTGTTTTATTTCAATATTAAAACAATAAAATTGATAAAAACTAATTGATGCCTGTAATTGTTACAAAAAGAAATGAAGTAGTGAAATGATGTCTCTAAGTGTCTAGAAGTCTAAAGTATATTAGTTATAATGTGGTAGGATTACAAGTCTTCTTGGAAAGATAATTAATCTCCCTTCTGCTCCTTATCCACTCCTTAACCCATTCACAATTCCAATTTTAAAATAATTAATAAAATGCTTATTTATTTGTTATAGTGTATTTGGTTTTATAAAGGATAAAAACACTTTTGTAAAGTGTGAGTGGCCAGTACATTTAAATAGAAAATTTTGTAAAAAGCTAAAATGAGGGAATATAAACATATCCAATGACTAAGTTCACTTAATGATAATACTTGAGCTATAATTTTAGCACTGAGAGGCATGTCATCTACAGTTAAAGAGGAGTAAAATGGGTAGCCTGATAGAAGGAAATGTGTCAGTTTACTGGGAGAGGGAATTTTTTCTCTAGAATTAAATTTTAAAAGCTAATTATTATGTAAATCATTAATTAGGGTCAATGACTAATATAAAATACTATGTTTTCAACAGTATTTTTAAAGCTTCTATTATTTTGGTAAGATGTTATGTGTTTCCTAGAAAAGTTCACAAAGCTTCTTGAGAGCAGCATTCCAGGAATTACAGCATTTTCTAGGCGCTATATTCTAACAGTGAATTCCAATTTCTGCTATTTCTAGCCTTGAGAAATGTATGCTGTATTCATTATGATGTGATTGACCTTTGGCTTTTCCATTATTTACATTAGCTACCTATGATATTCATAATAGTATTCTTTAAATCATGTCTGCAGAAGTGAACAGTTCACAGTGAAAGTACACATTGCACTTTATTTATTTACCCAGTAAAATATTTCTTGGCAAGATGACCTTAGGAGCAGAATTCTAATTACCATAAGGCTTCAGGATGGGGACTGGAGAGTAAAGGTGTAAGAAAACACACTGATGTTTACTTAAAATACTATGCACTTAAAACACACTGCATCTCACATACATTTTTCTAATCTTAATAATTGAAATACTCAATCATAGTTTTTTTTTTTTTTTTTTTTAATGACCAATATCTAACTGACAGGAATTTTTTAATGGAGAGAGAGCTTTTTCCCCATATTATTTTTTTTAAAAAATGCAAGCAACAATATATGTATCCTGAAGTGTCATTGAGAAAAAAGCCACAAGGTTTTGGAAGAGAAAGAAAAGGTCATTAAAAAATGTATGTTACTGCAACAGCAAACAGATATGCCATATGCTTAGTTTTAAATGTCAAGGCAGAAAAAACCTTACAAACAGACATAGAAAGTCAGTTCCATAACTATTAAATGCAGTTGTTGAAATATCTTGCTTTAGGGGATTTGAGATTATACTCTAAAAAGGCTGAATAGCCTGCTGTTGCTGACCTCAAAGAGCAGTCAGAAATGTACAGTGACAAAAGATTTCACAATACATTGGGTCATAGCATAAAGTGGTATATACATGAAATGAATCTTAAAATAACATGTGGTATAAATATTGTATCCTGACTGCACATTTAGAAAGGTTGAGAACAAAATCAAAAAATAAGATACATTTGACAAACTCTGAGTGACTTCCTTTACTTTTTCTTGGAGCATTGTGGCTGAAATAATTGTTTGGAAGAAATCATTGTTACAGTTGTACCAACTAAATTTGGCATGCAAAAGTTACTACTAATCTTTGTAGTGATGATTAATTAGTGTATAAATTATGTCCAACCTGCTAAAAATGGGAGCCAGGGCAATAGTAACTTGAATTGATAATGAGACTTTATTATTTGTAGGAAGAAATCTGTTTAAGTAAAAATTTCACTGAAACCATTTCATGTGTTCATTAGAAATGCTTGGTGATTTGAGACTCAGACATGACAACCACTGCAAACAAGTGACTAGGACAAACTACAAACTGGAAAGTAGTATAGTTTAAGCTGACGGAAATAGCAATACTTAGGATTGCAACTCAGCAAAACTATGAATGAGATTGTCTCTGATACATGACTGTCTCACCTCTATTTCACCCACCTCCACTTTACTTGCTCTTGGCCAATAGTTATCTATAAAAATGTTAGGTATTAAGACTGTCATGTTCAAAAGTTTGGGTATAACTCAGAATTATTATTATTTCATTCATTTTCATATTTACTTATTAAAAAAGAATGTCGTTTGGGGGTGCCAAGGAGCTAAATCTTGCCACAGTTGTATGTGAAGGATCTGTATATATCATCGCTGGTTTTTGTGCCCTTCTTCATCATAGTCTTAGTATGTTGTGATCTATGAACCTGAGTACAGAGGTACTAATCTCTGAGTGTAACAAAGATAAGAAAGGAGTAGAATTCTTTGGGGAAGATTCAGATGAGAACTCAGAGAAGGCAATGGCAACCCACTCCTGTACTCTTCAAATCCCATGGAAGGAAGAGTCTGGTGGGCTGCAGTCCATGGGGTCGCTAAGAGTTGGAGCAACTTCACTTTCATTTTTCACTTTCATGCATTGGAGAAGGAAATGGCAACCCACTCCAGTATTCTTGCCTGGAGAATCCCAGGGATGTGGGAGCCTGGTGGGCTGGTGGTTGCACAAAGTCAGACACGACTGAAGTGACTTAGCAGCAGGAGAAGATGTGTTTTAGATAAGACCTCCAGAGAAAAGCTCTCTAAGAAGATGACACTGACCTGAATGAAGTAAAGACATAGATTAATACAAAAATAAATTTTTGTTATTTTTTATGTACATTTTTTTCTTGGGAGAAGATAATATGATGTCTCAAATCCAGGTTAAAGGAATAAATATTTACAGAGGAGATTTTTGTTTGTTGCATAAGTTTAGGACCTTCCACATATCAACTTTTCTAGTCTTTTCCTAGTTCAACTTTCTTTCACTGCCATAAAAACACACTTCATCACAAGAACAATAGAACTGTCTATCAAAAGAGAAAAAAAGAGGCAACTGAACATAAAGATGCTGCATTTGCCCCTTTGGGAAAGTATTTGTTGTGAAGTGGTCTGTTTGTTGATATCACATGTCATTCATATGGACTAGTCACTTAAGAGCCCCTATGTGAAACAAGATAAGACTACATAAATAGTAAGGATTTACTCTAGAACTATCTATACTGCAATCATAAAAATGACTTTAAAATTCCTCTAAAATGAAAGGAAATGAAGGATTTCTAAAAAGAAATAAACTGCAATAAAAGCTCATTACAAATTTGAAAAAAAGTAGCAGAGTAAGAAGAAAGCAGACCACGATGCATTTTAAATTTAGTAAGTCACTTTTCCTAGTGTAATTATCACCCACAGATCCAACATCATCCAAAATCATCCATTTCATCCAAAATCAAAACTAGGCCTTAATAATAACTTACTATTTAGTCATATATTTTCTCCTCCACCATTCTAATTTCCTGGGTCACCTACCCTGAATCCCGTTTTTGCTTTTCATTGTGTTTCTTTGCTTTCCTTTTAATTTACCTTTGTTGCATTTAAATGTATTCACAAGATATATATATATTTTTGGAGCCCAGACTCTGAAAACACATCTTTCTGTCTCTACTGATACTCTTATTCTGGGTATTTCATACAAATGGGATAAAATAATATGCAATACTTAGTGACTTGCTTCTTTCACTTACTGTGATATTTCCAAGGTTCAAGCATGTAGTAGTATGAATGAGTAATTTATTACTTTTTATGAATAAATAATATTTTATCATAGTGAAAGTATTAGTTGCTCAGTCTTATCTGACCCTTTGAAACCCCATGGACTATAGCCTCTGTCCATGGAACTATACAGGCAAGATTACTGGAGTGGGTAGCCATTCCCTTTTCCAGGGTATCTTCCTGACCCAGGGATCAAGCCAGGGTGCCCTGCATTGCAGGCCAATTCTTTACCAGCTGAGCCTGAACTGTAGTGTTGGAGAAGACTCTTGAGATTCCCTTGGACTTCAAGGAGATCCAACCAGTCCATCCTAAAGGAAATCAGTCCTGGGTGCTCATTGGATGGACTGATGCTGAAGCTAAAACTCCAATACTTTGGCAGCTTGATGCAAAGAGCTGACTCATTGGAAAAGACCCTGATGCTGGGAAAGATTGAAGGTGGGAGGAGAAGGGGACAACAGGTTGGATGGCATCACCGACTCATTCAACATGAGTTTGAGTAAACTCTGGGAGCTAGTGATGAACAGGGAGGCCTGGCATGCTGAAGTCCATGTGATCACAAAGAGTCAGACAGGACTGAGCGATCGAACTGAACTGAACTGAACTATACCAAATTTATTTATCCATTCATCAATTGATGACCATCTCACTTGGCCTAAACTTTTGGCTATTACAAATAATGTTGCTTCTATTAACATTTGTGTGTAAGTACTTTTGTAGACATTTGTTTTTATTGATCTTGAGTTTATAACTAGGAGTAGAATTGCTATGTCGTGTGGTAATAATGTGTTTAACATTTTGAGGAACTGCCACACTGTTTTCC
The DNA here is from genome assembly GCF_029378745.1 of Bos indicus. Lineage (NCBI taxonomy): Eukaryota > Metazoa > Chordata > Mammalia > Artiodactyla > Bovidae > Bos > Bos indicus. The sequence continues at coordinate 75,612,414 of NC_091789.1, forward strand.
AAAGGGGCTATACCATTTTACATTCCCATCAGGATTTATGAGATTTAAAGTTTCTCCAAATCCTTATCAACATTTGTTTTTCATTTTAAAAACTAACACAATATTGTGAAGCGATTATCCTCCAATTAAAAGAAAAATAAAAAAAATCCATCAGAGGAACCAGAAATTCTGAGTGTATACACAGAGAAAAAAATTTTAAATAATTGAAGACAAAAGGAGAGGGGGGCAGCAGAGGATGAGATGGTTACATTGCATATCTGACTCAGTGGACATGAATTTGAACAAACTCTGGGAGATAGTAGAGGACAGACGAGCCTTGCATGCTACAATCCATGGGGGTCACAAAGAGTCAGACATGAACTAACAAATGAACAAGAACAACAATAAAAATATTGACAAAATAATAACAAAAAATTGACAAGTGCAATAATTATATTGTAAGAGTTTATTTTTTTATAAGAGTTTAAATACAATTCTTTCTGTAATTAATGAATCAAGCAATTACATAAATTGCAAAGATGTTTTTTAAAAATTATTTTTAATTGGAACACAACTCCTTTACAATGTTGTGTTAGTTTCTGCTGTACAACATGAATCAGCTATAAGTATGCATATATCCCCTCCTTATTGAGCCTCCCTCCTACTCCAGATCCCCACTTCATTTTATTTTCTTGATAGGGTCCTTGAAGCACAAAATTTTAAGTTTTATTTATGTATTTTTGTCTTCGTTGCTGCAAGGGCTTTCTCTGGTTGGATTGCTCGGGTTTCTCATCATGGTGAATTCTCTTGTTGTGGAACACAGACTCTGGAGGCTGGCTCAGCAGTTGCAGCACACAGGCTTAGTTGACCCATGGCATATAGAATCCTCCAGGACCAGGAATTAAACCCATGTCCCCTGCATTGGCAGGCAGATTCTTAACCACTGGACCACTAAGGAAGTCCAAACTTTTTAGCTCTGATGAAATCCAATGACTTTTTTTTTTCTTTTGTTGTTTGTGCTTTTGGTGTCATATCTAAGAATCTATTGTCAAATCTGAGGTCATGAAGGTCTACCCTTATATTTCCTTCTGTTGTATTTCCTTAGATCTTACATTTAGATCTTTGATCCATTATTTTATGGTGGTAAAATATACATAAGTGTTATCCTCTGTGTTTTTTTATTATGATCATCCTAGTGGTTGTGAGATGGTATACGGTGGTTTTGATTTGCATTTATTTGATGAATAATGATGTTAATCATATTTTAAACAATTTATAGGTCATTTTAACATCTTTTGTTGAGAAATGTCTATGCAGATAATTTGCTTATTTTTAATTGTTTTTTTAGGAGTTATAATGATTTTTTCCCCTATATTCTGGATTCAAGCCCCTTATCAATTGCATGTATTTTCTCTCAATCTGTGAGTTATGTTTTAATTTTCTTGATGTCCTTTCAAGCACAGACTTTTTTTTCTTTTTTTAAGAGTCCATTTTTTTTTCTATTTTGCTTTTGTCATCTTTGATTTTGATGTTGTATCTAAGATAGTCAGGAAGATTTACTCATATGATTACTTCTAATTGTTTAGCTCTTAAATTTATGTCAATGATCCATTTTCAGTTGTTTTAATATTATGTATGGTAGGGGTACAACCTCATTCTTTTTCATGTGGACACCCAGTATAGTTCCAGCATCATTTTTTAAAACTACTTTTTCCATATTGAAATTTCTGGAGCCCCACTTATATTCTGTTTTATAAATGCCTTTCTGTTTTTATTTTATATTTATTTATTTTTAAATGAAAAAAGATAAATATTTTTAATTATAAAAGGTACAATTCACAAAGAAAATAGACATCATAAACCATTAGACATCTAACAAAAAAGAAACAAAGATACATAATGCAAAAGTCAGAAGAAATTAAGGGAAAAGAAAAATGTGTATAATCATAATCAGATATACTAATATTTCTCAGTGAATATTTTATCAAGTGCAGAAAAATAAGAATACGAGCATTTTGAATGATGAGATTAATAGTTTAAATATAATAAATTCATGTTGATGTCTGGTAGAAACCAATAGAGTTCTATAAAGTATTTATCCTTCAATTTAAAATAAATAAATGTTTAAAAAATATATTTTCATTTATATTATTTTATATTAATTTTATATCCTATAGAAATATATTTAAAATTTTGTATCTCATACATTGCTATTAGATGTCAATGGGACTTTAGAATACCTGGCAAAAATATAAGCATTAGTAAACTTCAAAATATAGAATTAAATTTTTGTAATTCAGTTATGCATATACACATATATTATTATTTTAAGTATTTTATGTTATTACAAGATAGTGACTGTTTTTTCCTGTGCTATACAATAAACCTTTGTTTCTTGTTGCAGATCTATTTCTTTAAATTAGAAATCTAGCATTTTATTCATACTAAGTTAAAGTGAAATCAAAATGTCATAAATTTTTAGTTATGCAAAAATTCATAAATTTTCTAAAATATATATATTCACTATATATGTATACAAAAGCTTTTTTATTACATTTAAGAACATAAAAAAAGAGATGAAGAAATTGGAAAACATAAAATAAATGAAATGGGAGCACTGAATATGAAATAGAAAAAGTGAAACAAACTAAATAAAAGTAAAAGATCCTCATATACTCCAGTTGTTTTTAAATATTGTTGCTTATTAGAAACATATCTGAAGCTCTGGTGAAAAAAAGCAATACCTGGACATTTGTATTTTTCAAAATATTACAAGATAATTCTGATATGCATCTGGATTTTAAAAAGTGACTACAGGTTTTTATATTAAATGGTACTTTTGGTGATAAAAAGTGTATTATTCTTCTGTTGACCAATCATGACACAATGGCATTAAGTGAGCAATAGTTACATAATTACAATAGTGAAAGATGATTAATCAGTTTTCATAATTAATAGCCAGACAAAAAAGATAATACAGTTGCAAGCAGGAATGGGAACCTGATTAACCTAACAATATGAAATAATTACACACAATTTTGGAGGTCAAGCAAAGTGATGTGGTAAGTGCAAATGCATACATACATATGTTTTCATCTGCTCAAAGAATCTATGTCTTTTGGTTGGGGCATTTAATCTATTTACACTTAAGGTAATTACTGATACGTATGATCCTATTGAGCTTCCCTGGTGGCTCAGATGGTAAAGCATCTGCCTGCAATATGGGAGACCTGGGTTCGATCCCTGGGTTGGGAAGATCTCCTGGAGAAGGAAATGGCAACCCACTCAAGTATTCCTACCTGGAGAATCCCAGGGATGGAGGAGCCTCATTTCCTTCACTGTTTTGGGTTTATTGTGTAGGTAGGTCTTTCCTTCTCTCATTTCCTGCCTAGAGAAGTTCCTTTAGCATTTGCTGTAAAGATGATTTTGTGGTGCTGAATTCTCTTAAATTTTGCTTGTCTGGAAAGCTTTTGATTTCTCCATCAAATCTGGAGGACAGTCTTGCTGGGTAGAGTATTTTTGGTTGTAAGTTCTTCCCTTTCATCATTTTAAATATATCATACCATTCTCTTCTGGCTTGTAGAGTTTCTGTTGAGAAATCAACCAATAACCTGATGGGAATATTCTTGTATGTTGTCATTTTTCCCTTGTTGCTTTTAATATTTTATCTCTGTCTTTAATTTTTGTCAGCTAATCAAACTAGGTGTTATGGTATGTTACTCCTTGGCTTTATCCTGCCTGGGACTCTGTTCTTCTTGGACTTGATTGGTAAGTCTAATGGTGACCTCTAAGAGGGCTATGCCAAGAGGGACCTTCCAGGACTACTGCTGTCAGTGCACCCATCTCTATGGTGAGTCCCTGCTGATCCATCTCTCCATAGGATATCCTTCAACACTAGCAGATAATTTTGGTTCAGTCTCGTGTGGGCCCACTGTTCCTTTCTTTTAAGTTTTGATGCCCACAAAGTTTTGTGCCCTACAAGACTGCTCTCTGTTTCCCCCAGTCCTGTGAAAGTCTTATAATCAAATCCCACTGGCCTTCAAAGTCAGATTCCCTGGGGATCCCTAGTCCCTTTGTCAGATCCCCAGGCTGGGAAGCCTGAGATGGGGTGCAGAACCTTTACAAAAGTGGGAGAACTTCTTTGGTATCACTGTACTCCAGTTTGTGGTTCACCCACCAGGCAAGTATGGGATTTGATTTTATCATGATTGTGTCTCTCCTTGGGGCTTCCCTGATAGCTCACTTGGTACAGAATCTGAGTGCAATGCAGGAGACCTCGGTTTGATTCCTTGGTCAGGAAGATCTGCTGGAAAAGGGATAGGCTAACCACTCAAATATTCTTAAGCTTCCCTTGTGGCTCAGCTGGTAAAGAATCCATCTGCAATGCGGGACACCTGGGTTCAATCCCTGGGTTGGGAAGATCCCCTGGAGAATGGAAAGGATACCCACTCCAGTATTCTGGCCTGGAGAATTCCATAGACTGTAGTCTATGGGGTAGCGACAAGTCAGACATGACTGAGTGACTCACTTTCACCACCTCACTGCAGCTTCTTTATCTTTGGTTTCAGAGTATCTTTTTTTTTTTTTTTTTTTCCTTTTGGGTAGGTTCCTGTGTCCTCCTATTGATGGTTGTTAAATAGCTAGTTGTGTTTTTGGTGCTCTCATAGGAGAGGAATGCACATCCTTCGACTCTACCATCTTGAACCAGAAGCCTCTACAAATGTCTGTTTATTTACATTTTCTTTAAATTATTTTAACAATATTTCATACGTTTCAGAATATATGTCTTCAACTTCTTTTTTAAAACATTGTGTAAGTATTTTATCCTTTTTGATGCTATTAAAAATGGAATTTTCTTAATTTTATGTGTGGATTATTCATTGTTAGTATGAAGAGGAACTAAAGAGCCACTTGATGAGGGTGAAGGGGGAGAGTGAAAGAGTTGGCTTAAAATTAATATTGAAAAAACTAAGATCATGGCATCTGGTCCCATTACTTTATGACAAATAGAAGGGGAAAATGTGGAAGTAGTGACAGATTTCTTCTTCTTAGGCTCTGAAATCACTGTGGATGGTGATTGCATCCATGAAATCAGAAGATGTTTGCTTCTTGGCAGGAAAGCTATGACAAACCTAGACAGTGTGTTGAAAAGCAGAGATATTACTCTGCCAATACAGGTCCATATAGTCAAGGTTATGGCCTTCCCAGTAGTCACATAAGGTTGTAAAAGTTGGATCATAAAGAAGGTGGAGCACCAAAGAACTGATGCCTTCAAATTTTGGTGCTGGACAAGACTCCTGAGAGTCCCCTGGACAGCAAGGAGATCAAACCAGTCAACCTAAAGGGAAATCAACCCTGAATACTCATTGGAAAGACTGATGTTGAAACTCCAGTATTTTGGTCCTCTGATGCAAACAGCTGATCACTGGAAAAGTCCTGATGCTGGGAAAGACTGTCAGCAGAAGGAAAAAAAAGGTCATCAGAGGATAAAATGGATGGATACCATCACTGATGCAATAGGCATCAACTTGGGCAGACTTCAGGAGATGGTGAGGGACAGGGAGGCCTGCTGTTCTGTAGTCGATAAGGTTGCAAAGAGTCGGACATGACTGGGCGACTGAACAACAACAACAATGCAGATATACAGTTGATCTTCTATAGTGACTTTTTATCTGCAATCTTAATAAATTCACTTATTAGAATCATTGGTGAATAACTAATAAACACTTTAAGAGCTTTTAGTAAATTCTTTAGGATCTTCTTCACTTCTTTGTACAACAGAAACTAACACAATATTGAAAAGCAATTATGCTCCAAAAAAAATCAGGAATTAAAAAAAAAGATTATATAACCTGCAAATAGAGATAGTTTTACTTATTCCTTTCCAGTCTGCATGACTTTTATTTCTGAGAAATAATTTTATTTTCAAACCCAGCATACCCTATCTCCTTTGCATTCAAGAGTTTTTAATTTAAGTAAACACTTTCCCCCACATTTTAATTAAAACAGCAAGAAGAAACAAGGAGTACTTTCAGTGTTATACTTGGAAATCTCCATAATTGTATCATCCATTTCATTAGGTGAATTTTCTTATTTTCATATCACTATAGACAGAAATTGTTGTTAAACTTTCCTTTTTCTCTACTTTTCAACAATAACTACTAATTTTTCTTTAAGTCATCAAACACAACCTACTAGAGAGCCAATATTTTTTACTAGTAGCCTCTCCATGGTCCTTAAAATTTTTCCCTGTCTTATTCTCCTAAAGACTTGCCAGAGTTTTAGATTTTGTTTTGACAGGACTCTGCTCAGTACCAAAATTGATGTTCAGTATCTAATGTTGTACAATAAACAACTTGAAAACTTACTGGCTCAAACTAACAAAAATAACTTAATATATAGTATTGCTTCTTTGAGTTTGAAATTAATGTGTGGCAAAACAGGAAGAGCTTGTCTCTATTCCATGACTTCCAAGCCCGCATTTCAAAGATGTCTTATTTCAAAACAAGTTAGGACCTAGAATCAACTGAATCAACATGCAACACACACACACACACACACACACATATATATGCATATATATATATATATATATATATATATATATATATATATACACGCACATAATATATTGAAGAGAGCTTGTTTTTATTTTATGAAAACATGCACACACAAACAGCCTAAGTAAGCTTTATACCTTTATGGATCCTGCGTTTAAACTATTCCTCAGACCTAACTTACTTCCACCGCTTTAGTGCTAAGTAGAGAAAATGAACTATGGAGGGGAAGGCTCATTTCAAAATCAACAGTAGGCGTAAATGGTAATTGTGAATGAACCACGATATTTTACAACAAAATGAGAAAAATAAGTTCAGCAATTTTAGATAAGGTAAATTATCTTCTCCAAGAAAAAATAAAACACCTCATTAAAAAAAATCATTATTTCTAAAGCATATTCAGTTCAGTTCAGTTCAGTTGCTCAGTCCTGTTTGACTCTTTGTGACCCCATGGACTGCAGCATGCCAGGCTTCTCTGTCCAACACCAACTCCTGGAGTTTACTCAAACTTATGTCGTTTGAGTCAGTGATGCCATCCAACCATCTCATCTTCTGCTGTCCCCTTCTCTTCCCACCTTTAATCTTTCCCAGCATCAGGGTCTTTTCCAATGATTAACTCTTCGCGTCAAGTAGCCAAAGTATTGGAGTTTCAGCTTGAACATCAGTCCTTCCAATGAACACCCAGGACTGATTTCCTTTAGGATGGGCTGGTTTGATCTCCTTGCAGTCCAAGGGACTCTCAAGAGTCTTCTCCAAAACCACAGTTCAAAATCATCAATTTTTTTGCACTCAGCTTTCTTCACAGTGCAACTCTCACATCCATACATGACTACTGGAAAAAACCACAGCCTTGACTAGAAGCAGCTTTGTTGGCAAAGTAATATCTCTGCTTTTTTAATATGCTGTCTAGGTTGGTTATAACTTTTCTTCCAATGAGAAAGCGTCTTTTAATTTCATGGCTGCAGTCACAATCTGCAGTGATTTTGGAGCTGCCCCACCCCAAATAAAGTCTGTCACTGTTTCCAGTGTTGCCCTATCTATTCGCCATGAAGTGATGAACCCAGATGACATGATCTTAGTTTTCTGAATGTTGAGCTTTAAACCAACTTTTCACTCTCCTCTTTCACTTTCATCATCTAAAGCATATTACCCATGGGTAAGCCATACGATCTTGTAGTCTACCATAATTCTTTTATTGAAAATATCTTGGGGAATCTAATGTCTATATACTCCTGACTTTCATTTTTAATTAATAAAATATTATACATTCTGAAATTTTAGTTTAAGTTGTTTCTTCTTTCATGTCAATGACATCTATATTATCATATAATTTTTGCCCAATGTGGAAGCAGAGAACATCTGCCCCCTTCACAAAAACTTTCCCTTCCTCTTAAGGCAACCAGAAGGATAAGCTGGACACTCCCACAGGCATCATAGCAGTCAATACTCATCAGGGTAAAATAATACCCACAGCAATGAAGTATTTATTACATAAGATTTGGGTTCTGCCTTTGCCTCTTTGAGTGAATCACTTCATCTTTGTGTAACTTTTTCAACTTTTACAAGTTCCTCACTTATAAAGCAATGTTAGTGATACCGCATCAATTTATACTTGAAAAATTTTATACTTTAATTTACTTGATTACTTGCATCCTCCCCATGCCCAATGCTACTCTACTATGCAATGGATGAAGGAACCATACTCATCGTTATTTTTCAAATGCCTAAAATAATTCCTGCCACATAATAAGTGCTCTAAAAATTTGTTTGACTAAGCAAAGAGAAAATTTGAGTTGCATTTCAGTTTTCTTTTATACTATAAAATTTCATTATGTCCTTTTTTGTTAGTACAGTTGTTCAAAACTACCTGTCAATATTATTTTATAGGTTGCATATGCTGAGTTTAATAGGAAGCTACAATTATGCCGATGGTGACTGCAGCCATGAAATTAAAAGATGCTTACTCCTTGGAAGGAAAGTTATGACCAACCTAGATATCATATTCAAAAGCAGAGACATTACTTTGCCAACAAAGGTTCATCTAGTCAAGGCTATGGTTTTTCCTGTGGTCATGTATGGATGTGAGAGTTGGACTGTGAAGAAGGCTGAGTGCCGAAGAATTAATGTTTTTGAACTGTGGTGTTGGAGAAGACTCTTGAGAGTCCCTTGGACTGCAAGGAGATCCAACCAGTCCATTCTGAAGGAGATCAGCCCTGGGATTTCTTTGGAAGGAATGAAGCTAAAGCTGAAATTCCAGTACTTTGGCCACCTCATGCAAAGATTTGACTCATTGGAGAAGACTCTGATGCTGAGAGGGATTGGGGGCAGGAGGAGAAGGGAACGACAGAGGATGAGATGGCTGTATGGCATCACTGACTCAATGGACGTGAGTCTGAGTGAACTCCGGGAGTTGGTGATGGACAGGGAGGTCTTGCGTTCTGTGATTCATGGGGTCGCAAAGAGTCGGACACGACTGAGCAACTGAACTGAACAATTATAGAGGTTTAGGGGACTTTCAGAAAGATTTGGTGATTATTTTGCTTATTCACTTCCTATACAATTAAAATATAAATATGGACATATGACCATGTTTTTTAGTGTGACATCCACATGATCTAACCTTTGGAATGTTTTTAGTTTTATTACCACACAAAAATGGAAAATATAAACATGGACAAAAGTTTGATATTAGTTTATTCTCCTATATGAAACTCATCTCCTGTAGAGGGATCATGAATCACTAACATGCATAAAAGGGAAAATTAAATATAAAATTACAAAGCAATTTTAACTGTTTTACTTTTATCAACTTATTATTTCTCCTACTGTACAGTTTTTATTTCCACTAGCTAGTTTTTCTGATTCCAAATTAGAGTAATAACAAAAATAGCTACAATAATAGTGATAATGAAAATCACTGAATAAAGTAGAGGAATTAGTTTTACATTAAAGCAAGTGATAGGTTAGAAAAATTAGTGCCCTCTTCTAAGTGCTGTGTTGTATGGCAACAGCCCCTTGCATTCTATAGTTTTATAAGTCACATGTTTTTTAGTGGCAGTTTTAGTTTTGATTTGGATAGGTAACACACAGTGGTTAGTTTCTAACTATATATTCTTGCTCCATGGATAACACAAATAACTTCTTGAATATAGATGAGACTTCATCAGACATGAAGTTCTAACATGTTTCGATTTACTTGAAATTCTGTATTACTGTGAAGTGGTTTTATCCAGTGAAAGGCTGTGAATGAGTAGACCTGGAAAAACTGTAAGATACATTGATCCTAGGCTTTTTAATTCCCCTTCTACCCATTACCCTTCCTGTGTCCTCTTCTGTCTTTACATTCTATGCTACTATCATAAGCAATAAAGTGTCCCCATACTATTTCTTTACTTCTAAGGTTCCACAATGTAGAGTCTTAAACGAACCAAATCTGTATAATCATATACTACTACTGCTTTCTATCTTCGGTCCTTTCTACTATCAAAATTTACTTTGCCTAGGCTTTAGTTGCTAAAGCCTCATTTTGTGGCTAGCTAGTATCTGAGCAAAAGTTTTCTACAGATTCAACCTTAAGCATAAGAAAATAACAGAGTAGAGAAAAGGTCCACTATTCACTGACATTAGCTTTCTACATTTATGGTGCCTAGACCTTAGTGTCCTTTCATCCTCACAGTTTTTCTTACTTTCCCTAGACTAAGGAGCCTTATAATTTTGGCAATTCTTCACTGGCATTTGGCTGAAATGATATTTATGTGTTTCTCTTTCACTCCACGCTGATGTTCCACTTATTTTAATTTAAAATTTGGTATTAATAATTGTGTCACCAAATAGCTATTTATTTCACATATCATATTTCACTTCTTGGACAAACACATTAAATATATACTATATGACCAACACTATTCTAGGCGCCAAAAGGATTACCCTAAAGATCATGTAGTAATAATACAATGGTGATAAATATTCTAGTCACATTTGAATTATACTCAATATTTCACAATGTAAAATCTTTCATATTCATTGTATCATTTGATTTATTTATTAAACATATGTTTATTGACAATATTACTATATTCCAGGCAGTGTGTACGATCCTGAAAGATATAGTGGTGGGCAAAATAGGTTTTTATAACTCTTACAGTTCAGTGGATGATATACATATTAATCAAATAATCATAAAAATAAATATATAATTATAAATTGTGATAAATACTGTTAAAGAACATCAGAATATTATAACAGTATATGAAGAGAGTCCAAGTTAATTTTTATTTTTTATTAGACCTTTTATTTCATGTTGTAGCATAACCAGTTAACAATGATGTGATAGTTTCAGGTGGACAACAAAGGGACTCATGGGGCATTAAGGAAAGCTTCTCTGAAAAATTGACTTGTGAATTGATGTCTAAGTGTTAAACTGTGTGACAATCTAGAGTGAAGGGGATGGAAGGAAAGGAAAAAGGGGACAAGTATGTACAAATACCCTGTAATCAAGTAGGGCATGCTACAAAATATGAACCTTGTAGACTATGATAGAGTGTTTTACCTTTATACTAAGAAAATAAGAGCCTTTGAAAGGATTTAGGCAGGAAAGTAGTATATTAGATCTATAGTTTGAAAATATCACTCTGAATTAAACTTGAGTGAAAGATAATGGTAAAAAATGGAAGACTAGAAGGCAGCTCCTACCATAATACAAGAGAAATATGTTGGTGGTATGAACTAAGTCTGGTGAAAATAGAAATTATGTTTGTGAGATTTTAGGGAGTACTCACTATCATTCTTTGAGGTAAACAGGAGAATAATTATAATTCTCATTGTGAGAATTAAAGAATTAATCTTAGGAGCTATTTAGTTACTTTCCCAAAGTCTTATCAATATCTCTTAAGTGGTGAATGTGGATCTCTAACCCATGTTTTCTGAATGTCTTCCCAAACAACTTTCAATTTACAAAGTAATACAGGACATGTCCACAAGTAATATGTGTATTTTTACTTTTCTACACAGAATAAAATATTAGAAATTATCTATAGATGAAAGATTAAAAAAGAGAGACAGAAATCACATATAAATGATTGGACTATGAATAACCAACCTTGCCCTCCATGTTTAAAATGTGAAACTTTTTATTTTAAGTTGTGAGACCTTATTCAGGGTAGTTAACTACTCTGTACCGCAGTTTTATTGTCTAGTAGCATAAACATAAAACTAGTTTTGCAATACAGCACCATTTTTGAGAATAAATTCAGGATATCTGCAAATATTATGTGGTTGTAACAAAACTGCCTTTATAAGCTAGGGTTGGTGTTCAGATACCAGGCAATTAAAATAGGTTAAAAATTTTTAGAATTGAAGATCATTTAAATAGCATAAGCCAGATTAAAATAACAACAAACAAATTCAGTGTTCAATGAAGGTAATAAGGACAGCTACAGGCCTTTTCCAAAATAATTGCATAAATGCAGAATCCAACACTTTATGGAAAAGACTGACAGAGTGAGGGAGAACACAATGGCAAATTAGGAGAATACAAAGCTCATCTTCCTCTACATACACATCAAAAAACACTGACATGTAGAGCAGTAATTCAATGAAACGAAAACAAAAATGGAGACTGGAAGGAAGACTTTTATACAAGACTGTAAGAAAGATTCACAGAGAGTCAGGTAAGGAGAGAAGAGAAACAATCAGGTGATAATTTGCACTTATGGGAGGGAACACAGAAGAGGAGGGCAATTGCATGGTCTTGGAGATCCACCTTAAGGAGTGAGCAGTTCTAAAGATATATTGTGTATCCCAGCCATGGGGTATGACTCCAGGAAAATGAGTTCCCATAGATGGCTTGAAACAAGTGGGACTGACAGAAGGGCTATGAGAAACTAAGCTCTGCTCATGAAGGGTGTGCACATGGTTACTTATTCCCCCCCCCCAAAAAAAAAAGGAAGGAGAATCAAATTGAAACTGCCTAGGACTCTGGACAGTTTTCTACAAACATTCCAGTGCCTGTTTCAGCTCTAACTGAGTGTACAATCTTAAATGGCTTGCTCTGCAGTGCAGCTCAAGATTAGGGCAAAGGCTGTCATGCCAAGGGGAGCATGCAGTTATAGGGGATAGAGCCAACTCAAACCCAGTATGGCATATGAACAATGTGATGGTAACCATTGTTGGTACTGATGGAGGTAGTGGATTGGAGTGGCACATGATTCTGACGAGTGCTGGGCATCCTATATTTTGCACCCTGAACTATGATGAGTGCCCACTCTAGCCCTTCTTGCTCCAGCCCTGCTCCTCACTGGGATGAAGTTACTGATAGGGGAAAACACACACTCAGTGGGAATGGAGGCAGCTCAGAGGTAACCTTCAGGGTTTATGCTCTGACAACTTCAGACTTGACTCCACCCCTAATAGAGTAGTGTTGGCCACTGAGTAGACAAGTCTAGGCTAACACCTAACTATAACACTAGCACTTCAATCTCCAGCCCCACCTCAAACCAAGATAACAGATACCAGAAAACTCTGAGGGAAGATGTAACTCATATTCACTTCAAACCCAGCTCTCCAACCTAAGCCACCAAAGTACATACAGACTGCATAGGGATGCTCCCACATAAGCACACCCCTTAAAAACCAGGATATATAACCGTTTCACTTAATTTCATAGAGGCAGAGAACATTATGGAAAATCAGAAGACAGAGGAATATGTTTCAAATAAAAAAAAAAAGGAAAAGCCCTGAAAAATTAGTGAAACAGATAAATTTTACCACACAAAGAGCACAAAAAAAATAGTAATAAGAATGCTAACTGAATTAAGGGTAATAATAGATGAATAAAGTGAGAAGTTTAACAAGGAACTAGAAAATATAAAAAAGAACTAGCTGAGAATACAGACAGGAAAGAGAAAAATATAAGAACTGAAACAAAAAAAAATATAAGGAATTAAGAGAAGACTAGTTGGTACAGAAGAATGTGTAAGTGATCTGGAAAATATAATAATGAAAATCTGTCAATCAGAAGATGAAACAGAAAGACAAATAAAAATAGAAACAGGTTAAGGGAGCTCTGGACCAACATCAAGTATACCAACATTCCCATTATAGGAGTTCTAGAAGAAAAGTCTAAAGAAGGTTGAGCATCAAAAAATTGATGCTTTTGAATGGTGGTATTGGAAAAGACTCTTGAGAGCCCCTTGGACTGCAAGGAGATCAAACCTGTCAATCTTAAAGGAAATAAATCCTGATTATTCTTTAGAAGGACTGGTCCTGAAGCTGAAGATCTAATACTTTGGCCACATGATGCAAAGAACTGACTCATTGGAAAGACCCTGATGCTAGGAAAGATTGAGGGCATTGGAAGGGGGCAACAGAGGATGAAATGATTGGATGGCATTATCAACTCATTGGACATGGAGTATTAGAAAGCTCCAGGAGACGGTGAAGGTCATGGAAGCCTGATGTGCTGTAGTCCATGTGGTTGCAAAGAGGCTGTATATTGTCATCCTGCTTATTTAACTTATAAGCAGAGTACATCAAGAGAAATGCTGGGCTGGAGGAAGCACAAGCTGGAATCAAGATTTTGAAGGAGAAATATCAATAACCTCAGATATACAGATGACACCACCCTTATGGCAGAAAATGACGAAGAACTAAAGAGCCTCTTGATGAAAGTTAAAGAAGAGAGTGAAAAAGTTGGCTTAAAGCTCAATATTAAGAAAATTAGGATCATGTTATCCAGACCAGTCTCACCTCAGATCAGATCAGAAATCAGTCGCTCAGTCGTGTCTGACTCTTTGTGACCACATGAATCACAGCACACCAGGCCTCCCTGTCCATCAACTCCTGGAGTTCACTCAGACTCATGTCCACCGAGTCAGTGATGCCATCCAGCCATCTCATCCTCTGTCGTCCCCTTCTCCTCTTGCCCCCAATCCTTCCCAGCGTCAGAGTCTTTTCCAATGAGTCAACTCTTCGCATGAGGTGGCCAAAGTACTGGAGTTTCAGCTTCAGCATCATTCCTTCCAAAGAAATCCCAGGGCTGATCTCCTTCAGAATGGACTGGTTGGATCTCCTTTCAGTCCAGGGGACTCTCAAGAGTCTTCTCCAACACCACAGTTCAAAGGCATTAATTCTTCGGCGCTCAGCCTTCTTCACAGTCCAACTCTCACATCCATACACGACCACTGGAAAAACCATAGCCTTGACTAGACAGACCTTTGTTGGCAAAGTAATGTCTCTGCTTTTGAATACGCTATCTAGGTTGGTCATAACTTTCCTTCCAAGGAGTAAGCATCTTTTAATTTCATGGCTGCAGTCACCATCTGCAGTGATTTTGGAGCCCCCAAATTAAAGTCTGACACTGTTTCTATTGTTTCCCCAGCTATTTGTCATTAAGTGATGGGACTTGATGCCATGATCTTTGTTTTCTGAATGTTGAGCTTTAAGCCAACTTTTTCACTCTCCCCTTTCACTTTCATCAAGAGGCTTTTGAGTTCCTCTTCACTTTCTGCCATAAGGGTGGTATCATCTGCATATTTGAGGTTATTGATATTTCTCCCGACAATCTTGATTCCAGCTTTTGTTTCTTCCAGTCCAGCATTTCTCATGATGTACTCTGCATATAAGTTAAATAAGCAGAAAAAAAAAAAAAAAACATAAAAAGGGACTCAATAATAACACAAAAATAGTGGGAGAACTTAGCACCCCAATTATGCCAATGGACAGATCATCCTGACAGAAAAGTAATAATGAAACACAAGCCATCAATGATATTAGACCAGACAGAGTTAATTGAGATTTAAAGGACATTCCACTCAAAAGCAGCACAATGAACTATCTTCTCAAATGCATATGGAACATTCTTTAGCTTAGATCACATTTTGGGTCACAAATCAAGCCTCAGTAATTTCAAGCATCTCTTCTGATCACAATGCTATGAAATTAGAAATCAGTTACAGAAAAAATAGGTAAAAGCTACAAACACATGGAGTCTCTATAATATTCAGCTAAATACACAATGAATCACTGAATAAATGAAAAAGATCATAACAGAAATAAATGAAACAGAGATGAAGAAATCAGTGGTAAAGATCAATGAAAATAAAAATCGTTTTTTTGAGAATACAAAAAAAAAATTGATAAACCTTAAGCCAGACTCATCAAGAAAATAGAGAGGACTCAAATGAATAAAATTAGAAATACAAAAAGAGATTACAACAGACACCACAGAGAGACAAAGGATCATAAGATAATACTACAAGCAACTATATGCCAATAAAATGGACAACCTAAAGAAATAGACAATTCTTAGAAAGGTACAACCTTCCTAGACAGAACCAAAAATTCAAAATATGAACAGACCAGTCACAAGTACTGAAATTAAAACTCTAATTAAAATTCTTCCAACAAACAGAAGTCCAGAGCCAAATGATTTCACAGGCAAATTGTATTAAATATTCAAAGAGAAGAGAGAAACATCTATCTTTCTGAAAAGCTTACCAAAAAGTTCAGAGAAAGGAACACTCCCAAGCTCATTCTATGAGGCCACCATTACTTTGATAGCAAAATCAAAGATATCACTAAAAAAAGAAAATGAGAGCTCAATATTTCTCATGAACATAGACAAATAAATTCTCAGCAAAATACTAGCAAACTGGATTCAAAAACACATTAAAAATGATCATACACCACGATTAAGGGGGGTTTAGCCCAGAGATGGAAGGATTGTTCATTATATGCAAATCAATTAATATGATACACCATATCAACAAATTGAAGAATGAAAGCCACATGATCATCTCAGTAGATGCAGGGAAAGCTTTCAACGAAATTCAACACTCATTTATGGTAAAAACTCTCCAGAAAGTGGGCATACCTCAAGATAATAAACGCCATATATGACAAACCAACAGCAAAAATCATTCTTAATCGTTAAAAATCTGAAATCATTCCCTCTAAGATCAGGGACAAGGCAAAGATGTCCTCTCTCAAAACTATTATTTCACATAATTTTGGAAGTCCTCTCCATGGCAATCAATGAAGAAAAAGAAATGAAAGGAATACAAATCAGAAATAAAGAAGTAAAACTGTCACAATTTGCAGATGACATGATACTCTATATACAAAATTCTAAAGATGCTACCGAAAGACTACTCAAACTCATCAACAAATTTGTTAAAATTACAAGATAAAAAGAATAGTGCACTGAAATCTCTGGCATTCCTATACACTAACAAGGAAAGATAAGAAAGTGAAATCCAAGAAACAATCCCATTTACCACATTAAATAGAATAACATATTGGGTTGGCCAAGAGGTTTGTTGCATGTTTTCTGTTAGACAGCTCTAAAAGTTCGTGTGTGTGTGTGTGTGTGTGCGTGCGCGCGCGCGTGTGTGCGCATTTAGCTGTTTTTAACCTCATTCAAAACAATTTAATTAAATTGTATTGTGACAGCTTTCATATCAATATGAATTAAAAAAAATCAAAATTGGTGAATTTTATGTAACCAATTTAATATTGAAGATGGAAGAAAAAAGCAACATTTTCAGCATACTGTGCTTTATTATTTTCAAAAAGGTAGAGACACAACTGTAATGGAAAGGAAAGATTTGCACAGTGTATGGAGAACGTGCTGCAACTGATCACATGTGTCAAAATTGGTTTTCAAAGTTTCATGCTGGAGATTTCTCACTGGACAATGCTCCATGGACAAGAAGACCAGTTGAAGCTGATAGTGATCAAATGTAGACATTAATTGAGAACAATCAATATTATGCCACACAAAAGATAGCCAACGTGCTCAAAATATTCAAGTCAAATAGTGAAAATTAATCATAGCAGCTTGGTTATATTAATCACTTTAGTGTTTTTGTTTCACGTTAAGCTAAATGAAAAAAAAAATATTCTTGACTATATTTCTGCATGTGATTCTCTACTGAGCATCATAATGAAATGTGATTTGTTAGAGAAAAATCATATGTTTCTCTACTTAGAAACATAATGAAAATGTTCTATTTTTTTAAACAAATTGTGATGAACAATAAAAAGTGGATACTGTACAATAATATGGAATGGAAGAGACTGTGAGCAAGCAAAATGAACTACCACCAACCACACCAAAGACTGGTCTTCATTCAAAGAAGGTGATGCTGTGCATATGGTGGAATTGGAATGGAGTCCTCTGTTATAAGCCCCTTTTGGAAAACCAAATGATTAATTTCTACAAGTACTGCTCCCAATTCAGCCAACTGAAGGCAGCACTTGACAAAAATTTCCGGAATTAGTCAACAGAAAATTCATAACTTTCCATCAGGGTAACATGGAACTGCATGTTTAAATGATGACCAGGCAGAAACTGTTACAGCTTGTCTGGGGAGCTCTAATTCATCCACTGTATAAATCAAATATTGAACCTTCTGATTTCCATTTATCTTGGATTTTACAAAATTCCCTTAATGGAAAAAAAAATATATCAATTCTCTGAAAGACTACAAAAGGCACCTGGAATATTTCTTTGCTCAAACTGGGAAGATGGAACTATGAAGTTGCCTGGAAAATGGCAGAAGAAAGCGAAAAAAAAGTTGAATAAAGTTCTTTGTGAAAATTTAAGAAATGAAAGTCTTTAATTTTTACTTAAAAATTGAAGGAACTTTTTGGCTAACTCAATACTTAGGAATAAACCTACCTACCTAAGGAAATGAAATACCAATAAATACCTAGGAGTAAACCTACCTACCTAAGGTTAAAAAGACCTGTCCTTAGAGAACT
Organism: Bos indicus; assembly: GCF_029378745.1. Lineage (NCBI taxonomy): Eukaryota > Metazoa > Chordata > Mammalia > Artiodactyla > Bovidae > Bos > Bos indicus. Next base: position 75,630,713 of record NC_091789.1, read on the forward strand.
GTTTGATGCTGATGAAAAATGACACAAACGGATGGAGAAGTATACCATGATCTTGGACTAGAAGTAAATATTGTGAAAATTATTGTACTACTCAAAGTAATCTAAAGATCCAATGCAATTCCTATCAAATTATCAGTGGAATTTTTCACAGATATGGACCAAAAATTTACAATTTGTGTGGAAAACACAAAAGACAACAAATAGCCAAAGCAATCTTGAGAAAGAAAAATTGAGCTGGAAGACCCAGGCTCCCTGACTTCAGATTAAACTACAAAGCTACAGTCATCAAAACAGTATGGTTTTGGGATAAAAAAAAAAAAAAAAAAAAAAAAAAAAACTGAAGTATATATCAGCGGTGGAATAGGAAAGAAGGTCCAGAGAAAAACCTACACACATATGGTCACCTAAGCTATGACAAAGGAGGCACAAATATACACTGGAGAAAAGATCTCTCTTCAATAAATGGTGTGGAGAAAAATGAAGAGCTACATGTAAAAGAATTAAATTAGAACACCACCTAACATACCATACAAAATAGTAAATTCAAAATGGACTAAACACCTAAATGTTAAACTCAATACCATAAAACTCTTAAGAGGATAATGTAGGTAGAAAACTCTTGACAAAACTCACCACAAGATCATTTTCCATCCACCTGCAAGACTAATGAAAATAAAAACATATTGGGGCATTGTTGTTGATTTTCAGTCACTCAGTCATGTCCAACTTTATGCAGTCTCATGGAATGCAGCACAACAGGCTTCAATGTCATTCAACATCTTCTTGAGTGTTGCTCAAACTCATGTCTATTGAGTCAATGATGACATCTAACCATCTCATCCTCTATTGCCCCCTTCTTCCACCCTCAATCTTTCCCAGCATCAGAATCATTTCCAACGAGTTGGCTCTTTGGATAAGGTGGCCAAAATATTGGAGCTTCAGCTTCAGGATCAATCCTTCCAATGAATATTCAGGGTTGGTTTCCTTTAGGATTGACTAGTTTGGTCTCCTTGCTGTCCAAGAGTTTCTCAAGAGTATTCTCCAGCACCACAGTTTGAAAACCTCACTTCTTCAGTGCTCAGGTTCCTTATGGTCCAACTCTCACATCCATACATGAATACTAGAAAAGCTGTAGCTTTAACTATGCAGACCTTTATTGGCAAACTGATGTCTCTGCTTTTTAATATGCTTTTTAATATGTTTGTCATAGCCTTTCTTCCAAGGAGCAAGCATCTTTCAATTTCAAGGCTGCAGTCACCACCTGTAGTGATTTTGGAGCCAAGAAAAAAACTGCCACCATTTCCTTTTTTTCCCCCATCTATTTGACATCAAGTTATGGAACTGCCTGCCACAATCTTAGTTTTTTGAATGTGGAGTTTTAAGCCAGCTTTTTCACTCTCTTTTTTCATCTTTATCAAGAGCCTATTTAGTTCATCTTCACTTTGTGCTATTAGAGTGGTGTCATCTGCATATCTGAGGTTACTGATATTTCTCCTTGTAATCTTAATTTCTGTTTGAGCTTCATCCAGCCCAATTTTTTATGTGATGCACTCTGCAATGAAGTTAAGTAAACTGAGTGACAATGCATAGCTTGAAATAATCCTTTCCCAATTTTGAACCAGTCTGTTTTTCAATGTCTGGTTCTGACTGATGTATCTTGTCCTTCATACAGGTTTCTCAAGAGGCAGGTAAAGTGGTTTGGTATTCCCATATCTTTAATAATTTTCCACAGTTTGTTGTGATCCACATGGTCAAAGTCGTTATTGCAGTCAATGAGGCAGAAGTAGGTGTTTTTTTTCTGGAATTCCCTTGCTTTTTTGATGATCCAACAGATATTGGCAATTTGATCTCTGGTTCCTCTGCCTTTCCTTAAGTTCAGTTTGTAAAACTGGAAGGTCAGTTCATATATTATTGAAGCATATCTTGAAATATGTTAAATATTAGCTTGCTAGTATGTGAAATGAGTTTAATTGTGTGGTAGTTTTAACATTATTTGACATTACTCTTCGTTGGGATTGGCCACTGCTGAGTTTTCCAAACTTGCTGACATATTCAGTGCAGCAATTTCACAGCATCATCTTTCAGGATTTAAAATAGCTCAACTGGAATTTCATCACTTCCACGAGCTTTGTTCGTAGTGATGCTTTCTAAGGCTCACCTGACTTTGCATTCCAGGATGTCTAGCTCTAGGTGAGTGATCAAACCATAGTGATTATCTGTGTTGTGAAGGTCTTTTTTGTACAGTTCTCCTGTGTATTCTTGCCCCCTCTTCTTAATATCTTCTGCTTCTGTTAGGTCCATACCATTTCTGTCCTTCTTTGCATGAAATCTTCCCTTGGAACATCTAAATTTCTTGAAGAGATCTCTAGTCTTTCCCATTCTGTTGTTTTCCTCTATTTCTTTGCATTGATGGCTCAGGAAGGCTTTCTTACCTCTCCTTGCTATTCTTTGGAATTCTGCATTCAAATGCTTATATTTTCCCTTTTCTTCTTTGCTTTTTGCTTTTCTTCTTTTCACAGCTACTTGTAGGGCTTCCTCAGACAGCCATTTTGCTTTTTTTGCATTTCTTTTCCATGGGGATGGTCTTGATCCCTGTCTCCTGTACAATGTCACAAAACTCTGTCCACAGATCATCAGGCACTTTGTCTATCAGATCTACTCCCTTAAATCTATTTCTCACTTCCACTGTATAATCATAAGGGATTTGATTTAGGTCTTACCTGAATGGTCTAGTGGTTTTCCCTACCTTCTTCAATTTAAGTCTGAATTTGGCAATAAGTAGTTCATGACCTGAGCCACAGTCAGCTCCCGGTCTTGTTTTGCTGACTGTATAGAGCTTCTCCATCTTTGGCTGCAAAGAATATAATCAGTCTGACTTCAGTGTTGACCATCTCATGATGTCCATGTGTGGAGTCTTCTCTTCTGTTGTTGGAAGAGGGTGCTTGCTATGACCAGTATGTTCTCTTGGCAAAACTCTATTAGATTTTGCCCTGCTTCATTCTGTACTCCAAAGCAAAATTTGCCTGTTACTCCAGGTGTTTCTTGACTTTCTACTTTTGCATTCCAGTCCCCTATAATGAAAAGGATATCTTTTTTGGGAGTTAGTTTTAAAAGGTCTTGTAGGTCTTCATAGAGCCATTCAACTTCAGCTTCTTCAGCATTACTGGTTGGGACATAAGCTTGGATCACCGTGATATTGAATGGTTTGCCTTGGAAACGAACAGAGATAATTCTGTCATTTTTGAGACTGCATCCCAGTACTGCATTTCGGACTCTTGTTGACCATGATGGCTACTCCATTTCTTCTAAGGGATTCCTGCCCACAGTAGTAGATATAATGGTCATCTGAGTTAAATTCACCCCTTCCAGTCCATTTTAGTTTCTTGATTCCTAGAATGTCGACATTCACTCTTGGCATCTCTTGTTTGACCACTTCCAATTTGCCTTGATTCATGGACCTGACATTCCAGGTTCCTATACAATATTGCTGTTTACAGCATCAGACTTTGCTTCTATCACCAGTCACTTCCACAACTGGGTATTGTTTTTACTTTGGCTCCATACCTTCATTCTTTCTGGAGTTATTTCTCTACTGATCTCCAGTAGCATATTGGGCACCTACTGACCTGGGGAGTTCCTCTTTCAGTATCCTATCATTTTGCTTTTTCATACTGTTCATGAGGTTCTCAAGGCAAGAATACTGAAGTGGTTTGCCATTCCCTTCTCCAGTGGACCACATTCTGTCAGACCTCTCCACCATCACGTGTCCATCTTGGATGGCCCCAGAGGGCATGGCTTAGGTTCATTGAGTTAGACAAGGCTGTTTTCCATGTGATCAGATTGGTTAGTTTTCTGTGATTCTGATTCCAGTGTGTCTGCCCTCTGATGCCCTCTAACAACACCTACCGTCTTACTTGGGTTTCTCTTACCTTGGACGTGGGGTACCTCTTCACTGGTGCTCCAGCAAAGCGAAGCAGCTGCTCCTTACTTTGGACGAGGCCTCCCCTCCTGACCTTTAATGTGGAGTAGTTCCTCTCAGGCCTCCTGTGCCCATTCAGTCGCCTCTCCTTGGACATGTGGTAGCTTCTCTCAGTCACCCTTCCTGACCTCGGGCATGGGGTAGCTCCTCTCGGGCACTGCCCCTGACCTCAGCAGCCATGACAGACAGCACAGAAGCATGGTGGAGAGGAGCTACCCCTTGCCCAAGGTCAGGGGCAGCAACCGAGACTGCCAGGATGTGACGGCACAGGAACAGCCTAGAGGAGCTACTGCACATCTGAGGTCAGGGGCAGTGGCCGAAAGGAGCTACCCCACCATGGAGGTCAGGGGTGGCAATCGAGAGGAGCTACAACACGCCACTAATTAATAGAGAAATGCAAATTTCCGGGAGCCGACGAGAGGCACTCCACTTATGGCAAACGTCATGAGGAAGGAGGCTCGGCATACGCAAAGGTGGGATCAAGCCTCAGGAGTCCCCCTGGATATTCTCGAGCATATACCCCCAAAAACCAGAGTCTGCCTACTTTACTGCTTTGTGTTCTTACCTCTGACTTTACTGGGGGCTGTCCCCCACCACCATCTCGCTCTCTCTGATAAAGAGTTAACTTACAGCTCCAGTTAATAAAGTTCCTGGGCATTAGGAGTGTTTAAATACAAAACCCTCAGATAGTTCTCTAACTTGCCTGACAAGTTTACTCAGACTCCTACAGCTATGCATATGATTGTTTACAGTCTCCCAGACTCGCGAGGCACTGGAGGCTTAAGATATTCAAAAAGCTTAGAGCCTCTCAGAGAGTTAGAAACTGTCAGAATACAACTAGTAAAGGATTTCATTGATGAGCCAATGCTTGCTGCCAAGTTTCCACATCCCCTGTATTGTATCCTTGAATGTGTATTAATTAATATACTTGGTATGTAGAAAAAGTCAGTAGTGGCCTTGGTGTTAGCAACTTTAGACACTTAAGGTAATACATTCTTTCCTTTGTTGTAAACCCGCTGCACTTCTGCCCTATAGGAATGCAACTTTATCTAACACCTTCGGAGGATGGCGCCAAACCTTAAAATAATTACTCTTAGAGAAAATAAGTCTTATGGTTGACAAATCTTTGTCAAGAGTCATAAAATGTTAATAGGCCTTCTTGCCAGAAGATGATGTAAATCACCTAAACCATTTGTATAACATAAGTTTGCAGAAAAGAAACCCTGGTTTCGATAAGGATCAAAGACTGCTGACTTTGTATGATTTCACATCCCCTATTATCCTCTACATGCAACTTAGGGTGTAAAAGCCCCTGTTGAAAATAAAGCTACGGGCCTTGCTCACCAAAGCTTGGTCTCCCCATGTCATTCTTTCTTTTCACATTCCATCTGAGTCTCCATCTGGAGCGCGGAGGTCCTCTGTGACCATTTATGTGCCTGGGCTTCTAAGACCCACTCGAGAAGGTGCCTAAGGTGGGGCACCTTCCGCTATTAGAGAGGGCGCCTGTGGACTCCATGGTCAGAGCTAACCTGATGTCACAGGTTATATTGATTTTCCACGTAAACCAAGCTACTCAGCCTCTTTTCTCCACTGAATTGTCCTGCTGAGCTATCCTCATTCTATTACTCTTTATATCTCTAATTAATATTTAAATAAAGCTATTGTATCCAGTGAACTCACCAAAGCCGTCTCCCCTTTGAATACCCTGGATCAGCAGGGGCTGGACCTCGGCAGCAAATCAAAACTACTATAAGGTATCCACCTTACATTTGTCAGAATGACCACCAACTAACCTACAATAAATAAATAAATCCTGGAGATTGTATGGAGAAGAGCAAACCCTTCTGCACTGTTGTCAGGAATGCAAATTAGTACAACCACTGTGGAGAAGGGTATGCAGATTCCTTCAAAAACTGGAAATAGAGCTACCATATGATCCAAGCATCTCACTCAGGGGATATATTCAGAGAAAACTATAATTTGAAAAGATACATGCACTTGACTATTCATTGCAGCAATATTTACAATAGCCAGAACATGAAATCAGCCTAAGTATCCACAAATAAGTGAAAGGATAAAGAAGAGGTGGTACATATATACAATGGCATATTACCCAGTCATAAAAAAAAAAATGTTATATGCAGTGACATGGATGGACCTAGACATTGTTACACACAATGAAATAAGTCAAAGACAAATATGTTGTGCTATCACTTACATGTAGAATCTTAAATAAAAAGACAAATTATCTGCAAATAGAGTAACAACTGTAGAAAATAGGCTTGTGGTTACCAGTGGGTAAGGTGAAGGAGGGATAAACTGAGAGATTTGGAATGACAAACACACACTATAATATATAACATAGATAGCTAATAAGGACCTACTATATAGAAATTGAGGGGCTCCCCTCGTCACTCAGTGGTAAAGAATCTTCCTACCAATGTAGAAGACCTGAGTTTGATCCCTGTGTCAGGAAGATCCCCTGGAGAAGTAAATGGCAACCCACTCCAGTATTCTTGCCTGAGAAATCCAATGGAAAGAGAAGACTGGAGGGCTAGAGTCCATGGGGTTTAAAAGAGTCAGACATGACTTACTGACTAAAAAACAATGACATAGAGCAAAGGAAACTCTAACTGAATACTCTCTAATGGCCTATGTGGGAAAATAATTTTTTAAAAGTGTGTATATGTGGGAGGTACTTACAGGATGGAAGAGTATAGGGATGTGACCTTGTATTCTGTGAGAACACCAAAATCACAACCAGTTGTTGAACAACCATTGATAGGAGGATTCTTGGACCCACAAAAAGACACTACACATCCTAAGAAAAATAAAAAGACACAGTGAGATTGTAGGAAGGGCTCATTACAATAAAATTAAATCCCATACCCACTGGGTGAAGTGAAGAAGTAAGTGAAGTAAAGTTGCTCAGTCATGTCTGACTCTTTGCGACCCCATGAACAGTAGCCTACTAGGTTCCTACTATGAGGTTTTCCAGGCAAGAGTACTGGAAAGGGTTGCCATTTCCTTCTCCAGAGGATCATGCCCACCTGGGGATCGAACCTGGGTCTCCCACATTGAAGGCAGATGCTTTACCGTCTGAGCCAGCAGGGCAGTCTTGGTGACCCACAAACTGAAGAACAATAACACCAAAGAAGTTCTTCCACTGTTGTGAAGGTTCTGAGTCCCACATCAGATTCCAAGCTTGGCAATAAGGCAGAGACTAGGAACCCACCGGGAATCTGAATTCAAAGGCAAACAGGATTTAATTGAAGGATATTTATAGAATATTCTATCCAAAAGCAGTGGTTTAAACATTCTTCTAAAGTGCACACAGAACATTATAAAGGATTGATCACATGCTGGACCACAAGGTAAGCCTTTGTAAATTTAAGAAAATTAAAATCATATCAAGTTTCTTTTTTGATCACAACACTGTAAGATTAGACATAAATAACTAGAATAAAAATAATAAAAAACACAAACACATGGTAACTAAACAGCATGCTACTAAGCAATGAATGGATCACTGAGGAAAAAAAAATACCTATAAATAAATAAAAATGAAAGCACAGCAGTCCAAAGAGTAGTCCAAAACAAGGGATGCAACAAAACAGTTCTAGGAGGGATGTTTACAGCAATACCATGTTCAGTTCAGTTCAGTTGCTCAGTCGTGTCCAACTCTTTTGGACCCCATTAATCGCAACACGCCAGGCGTCCCTGTCTATCACCAACTCCCGAAGTTCACTCAGACTCACGTCCATCGAGTCAGTGATGCCATCCAGCCATCTCATCATCTGTCATCCCCTTCTCCTCCCGCCCCCAATCCCTCCCAGCATCAGAGTCTTCCAATGAGTCAACTCTTCGCATGAGGTGGCCAAAGTACTGGAGTTTCAGCTTTAGCATCATTCCTTCCAAAGAAACCCCAGGGCTGATTTCCTTCAGAATGGACTGATTGGATCTCCTTGCAGTCCAAGGGATTCTCAAGAGTCTTCTCCAACACCACGGCTCAAAAGTGCTCAAAAGTTCCTTGGCGCTGAACTTTCCTCACAGTCCTACTCACACATCCATACATGATCACTGGAAAAACCATAGCCTTGACTAGATGGACCGTTGTTGGCAAAGTAATGTCTCTGCTTTTGAATATGCTATCTAGGTTGGTCATAACTTTTCTTCCAAGGAGTAAGCATCTTTTAATTTCATGGCTGCAGTCACCATCTGCAGTGATTTTGGAGCCCAGAAAAATAAAGTCTGATACTGTTTCCACTGTTTCCCCATCTATTTCCCATGAAGTGATGGGACCAGATACCATGATATTCATTTTCTGAATGTTGAGTTTTAAGCCAACTTTTTCACTCTCTTCTTTCACTTTCCTCAAGAGGCTTTTTAGTTCCTCTTCACTTTCTGCCATAAGGGTGGTGTCATCTGCATATCTGAGGTTATTGATATTTCTCCTGGCAATCTTGATTCCAGCTTGTGCTTCTTCCAGCTCAGCGTTTCTCATGATGTACTCTGCATATAAGTTAAATAATCAGGGTGACAATATACAGGCTTGATGTACTCCTTTTCCTATTTGGAACCAGTCTGTTGTTCCATGTCCAGTTCTAACTGTTGCTTCCTGACCTGCATACAAATTTCTCAAGAGGCAGGTCAGGTGGTCTGGTATTCCCATCTCTTTCAGAATTTTCCACTGTTTATTGTGATCCACACAGTCAAAGGCTTTGGCATAGTCAATAAAGCAGAAATAGATGATTTTCTGGAACTCTCTTGCTTTTTACATGATCCAGCAGATGTTGTCAATTTGGTCTCTGGTTCCTCTGCCTTTTCTAAAATCAGCTTGAACCTCTGGAAGTTCAGGATTCACATATTGCTGAAGCCTGGCTTGGAGAATTTTGAGCATTACTTTATTGGAGTATGAGATGAGTGCAATTGTGCAGTAGCTTGAGCATTCTTTGGCATTGCCTTTCTTTGGGATTGGAATGAAAACTGACCCTTTCCAGTCCTGTGGCCACTGCTGAGTTTTCCAAATTTGCTGGCATATTGAGTGCAGCACTTTCACAGCATCATCTTTCAGGATTTGAATTAGCTCAAATGGAATGACATCACCTCCTCTAGCTTTGTTCGTAGTGATGCTTTCTAATGCCCACTTGACTTCACATTCCAGGATGTCTGGCTCTAGGTGAGTGATCACACCATAATAATTATCTGGGTCAGGACGATCTTTTTTGTACAGTTCTTCTGCGTCATCTTGCCGCCTTTTCTTAATATCTTCTTCTTCTGTTAGGTCCATACCTTTTCTTTACTTAATCCAGCCCATCTTTGCATGAAATATTCCCTTGGTATCTCTAAGTTCTTTGAAGTGATCTCTAGTCTTTCCCATTCTGTTGTTTTTATCTATTTCTTTGCATTGACTGCTGAGGAAGGCTTTCTTAACTCTCCTTGCTATTCTTTGGATCTCTGCATTCAGATGCTTATATCTTTCCTTTTCTCCTTTGCTTTTTGCTTCTCTTCTTTTCACAGCTATTTGTAAGGCCTCCCCAGACAGCCATTTTGCTTTTTTGCATTTCTTTTCCATGGGGATGGTCTTGATCCCTGTCTCCTGTACAATGTCACCAACCTCCGTCTATAAATCATCAGGCACTCTATCTATCAGATCTAGCCCTTAAATCTGTTTCTCACTTCCACTGTATATTCATAAGGGATTGATTTAGGTCATACCTGAATGGTCTAGTGGTTCTCCCTACTTTCTTCAATTTAAGTCTGAATTTGGCAATAGGAGTTCATGATCTGAGTCACAGTCAGCGCCTTGCTTTGTTTTTGTTGACTGTATAGAGCTTCTCCATCTTTGGCTTCAAAGAATATAATCAATCTGATTTCAGTGTTGACCATCTGGGGATGTCCATGTGTAGAGTCTTCTCTTGTGTTGTTGGAAGAGAGTGTTTGTTATGACCAGTGGATTTTCTTGGCAAAAGTCTATTAGTCTTTGCCCTGCTTCATTTCGTATTCCAAGGCCAAATTTGGCTGTTACTCCAGGTGTTTCTTGACTTCCTACTTTTGCATTCCAGTCCCCTATAATGAAAAGACTGTCTTTTTTGTGTGTCAGTTCTAGAAGGTCTTGTAGGTCTTCATAGAACCGTTCAACTTCAGCTTCTTCAATGTTACTGGTTGGGGCACAGACTTGGATTACTGTGATATTGAATGGTTTGCCTTGTAAACGAACAGAGATCATTCTGTTGTTTTTGAGATTGCATCCAATTATTGCATTTCAGACACTTTTGTTGACCATGATGGCTACTCCATTTCTTCTAAGGGATTCCTGCCCACAGTAGTAGATATAATGGTCATCTGAATTAAATTCACCCATTCCAGTCCATTTTATTTCGCTGATTCCTAGAATATCGATATTCACTCTTGGCATCTCTTGTTTGACCACTTCCAATTTGCCTTGATTCATGGACCTAACATTCCAGGTTCCTATGCAATATTGCTCTTTACAGCATTGGACCTTGCTTCTCTCACCAGTCACATCCACAACTGGGTATTGTTTTTACTTTTGCTCCATGCCTTCATTCTTTCTGGAATTATTTCTCCACTGATCTCCAGTAGCCTATTGGGTACCTACTCACCTGGGGAGTTCCTCTTTCAGTATCCTATCATTTTGCCTTTTCATACTGTTCATGGGCTTCTCAAGGCAAGAATACTGAAGTGGTTTGCCATTCCTCTCTTCAGTGGACCACATTATGTCAGACCTCTCCACCATGACCCGCCAGTCGGGTGGCCTCACTGGCATGGCTTAGTTTCATTGAGTTAGACAAGGCTGTGGCCCTAGTGTGGTTAGATTGACTAGTTTTCTCTCATTCTGGTTTCAATGTGTCTGCCCTCTGATCCCCTCTTGCAACACCTACCGTCTTACTTAGGTTTCTCTTACCTTGGATGTGGGGTATATCTTCACAGCTGCTCCAGCAAAGTGCAGCCACTGCTCCTTACCTTGGGTGAGGGATATCTCCTCACCTCCGCCCGTTCTGACCTTGAAGGTAGAATAGTTCCTCTAGGCCCTCCTGCATCCATGCAGCTACAGCTCATTGGAGGTGGGTTTGATCCTCCAGGCCACCGCCCCTGGCTTCAGGTGTAGGGTAGCTCCTCTCAGCCACCATCCCTGGCCTCGAACGTGGGGTACCTCCTCTCGGTTCCTGCGCCCTCGCAGCCTGGCACTTTTGGCTGCTGCCCCTGATCTCAGATGTGGGGTAACTCTTCTTGGCCACCTCCCCTCGGGCATGGGGTCCTCCCGGCTTCTGCCCCTGACCTCAGACGTGGGGTAGCTCATCTCGGCTGCACTAAGTGCACCGGGATGTTACCTCAAGAAAAGTCTCAAATAAAGAACTTTACCTTACACCTGAAATAACTAGAGAAAGAAGAGCAAACAAAACCTAAAGTTAGTAGAAGGAAGCAAATCATAAAGATCAGAGAAGAAATAAATGAAATGGAAACACAGTAAATAATTGCAAAGATCAATGAAACTAAAATCTGGTTCTCTGAGGATAAACAAAATTGATAAACCTTTAGCCAGACTCATCAAGAAAGAAAGGGAGAGCACTGAAATCAATAAAATTAGAAGTGAAAAACAAGAAGCTACAAGTGACTCTACAGAAATCAAAGGATCATAAGAGACTTCTATGAGCAACTATATACCAGTAAAATAGACAACTTGGAAGCAATGGAAAAATTCTTAGGAAAGCATAATCTCCCAATATTGAGCCAGGAAGAAATAAAAAACATGAAGAGACCAATCAGAAACTGAAATTGGAAGAGTGACATAAAAACTCCCAACAAATAAAAGTCCAGTACCTGATGGCCTCAGAAGTGAATTCTATCCATCATTTAATGAAGAGTTAAGACTTAACCTCTGAAACTTTTCCAAAAAAGTTGCAGAGAAAGGAAAACTTCCCAAACTCATTCTATGAAGCCACCATCAGCTTTACATGAAAACCAGATAAGGATACCACAAAGAAGGAAAATTATAGGCCAATATCACTTGATGAACATAGACAAAAAATCATCAGTGAAATACTAGCAATCTGAATCCAAAAATATATTAAAAACATCATAGACGATGATCAAGTGGGAGTCATCATGGGGATGCAAAGATTTTTCATTATCTGCAATTCAATCAATGTGATACACCACATGAGAAAACTGAAGAATAAAAACCATATGATCATCTCAATAGATGCAGAAATAACCTTTGAAAAAATTCTGCACCCTTTTATGATAAAATTTCTCCAGTTAGTGGGCATAAAGGGAATATACTTCAACACAGTAAAGCCCATATATGACAAACCTAGTGCTAATATCATACGCAATGATGAAAATCTGAAACACTTCTTCTAATGTAAGGAACAAGACAAAGATGTGCATATACCCATGCACCGATGGTCAGCTATGACAAAGGAGGCAACACTTGCTCAACATAGTCTTGAAAGTCCTAGCTATAGCAATTAGAGAAGAAAAAGAAGTAAAGGGAATACAAATTTGAAAAGAAATAACTATAACTGTTTGCAGATGGCATGATACTATACATGGAAGATCCTAAAGATGTTACCAGAACACCACTAGAACTCATTGATGAATTTGGTTATGTTGCAGACTATAAACTTAATACAAAAAAAATCTGTTGCATTTCTGTCCACTAACAGCAAAATAACAGAAAGAGAAATTCAGGAAATAATTCAATTTACTGTCACATCAAATAAAATAAAATAAAATAAAATACCTGGGAATAAACTTACCTAAAGAGACAAGAGACTTGTACACTGAAAACTATAAGATGCTAATAAAAGAAACTAAAGAAGACACAAACACATGGAAAGATATACAATGTTTGTGAATTAGAAGCATCAATATTATCAAAATGATTATACCACTCAACACATTCTACAGATTCAATGCAATTTTTATCAAATTACCAACGGCATTTTTTTTAACAGAACTAGAACAACAACAACAAAAAATCTCATAACTTGTATGGATACACAAAAGACCTTGAATAGCCAAAGCAATTTTGAGAAAGAAAAAAGGAGCCAGAGGAATCAGGCTCTCTGACTCCAGATTGTATTACAAATCTACTGTCATCAAAACAGTATTGTACTGACACAAAAATAGAAATATAGATAAATGGAACAGGACAGAAAACCCAGAAATATACCCATGCACCAATGGTCAGTTAATCTATGACAAAGGAGGAAAGACTACACAATGTTGAAAAAATAGTCTTTTCAACAAATTGTATTAGGAAAATTGAATAGCCATATGTCAAAAAAAAAATGGAATTAGGTCATTGTTTATCACCAAACATAAAAATAAGCTCAAAATGATTTATAATATCTAAATGTTAGACCAATACCGTAAAACTGTTAAAGGAAAACATAAGCAGAATACTCTCTGACAGAAATCACAGCAATATCTTTTCTAATCCCTCTCACAGAATAAGGGGAAAAAAATTTTAATGCATCTGCTTAAATTCAAAAGCTTTTGCACAGCAAAGAAAAAAAAATGGGAGAAAATATTCTCAGATGATATGACTGACTAGGGATTGGTCTCCAAAATTTACAAACAGCTTGTGATGTTTAACAGTAGCAAAACAAACAACCCACTCAAAAAATGGGTATAAGACCTAAATTGACATTTCTCCAAAGACTACATACAGATGACAAAGAGGCACATGAAACGATGTTCAGCATAGCTAATTATTAGAGAAACACAAATTAAAACTGAGATATCACCTCAAACCAGCAAGTATGACCATAATTTAAAAATCCATAAGCATGTAGCATCTTTCTAAACTCCATAAATATGTGTTATTATACAGTATTTTTCTTTCTCTTTCTGACTTACTTCTCTCTGTATAATAAGCTGCAGGTAGGGCAACAAAAGAGACACAGATGTAAAGAACAGAATTTTGGACTCAGTGGAGAAGGTGAAAGTGAAATGACTTGAGAGAATAGCATTTAAACATGTACATTATCATATATAAAATAGATGGCCAGTGCGAGTTCAATGCATGAAGCAGGGCACCCAAAGCCAGTGCTCTGGGTCAACTCAGAGGGGTAAGGTGGGGAAAAGGTGAGAAAAAAAATCAGGATGGGGGGATACATGTATACCTATCACCAGTTCATGATGATGTATCCCCAAAACCATCACAGTATCATAAATAATTATCGTCCAATAAAAATAAATAAATTTTAAGGAATTCACAAACAATAGATGCTGGAGAGTGTGTGGATAAAAGGAAACCTTCCTACATTGTTGGTGGGAATGTAAATTGGTACAGCCACCATGGAGAACAGTATGAAGGCTCCTTGCTAACATGTGACCCTGCAATCCCACTGCTGGGCAAATATCCAGAGAAAAACATCATCCAAAAGGATAAATGCTCCCCAGTGTATCTTTGTAGCACTGCTTACAAGAACCAAGACATGGAAACAACATAAATTTCCATTGCCAGAGGAAAGGAAAAAGACCATGTGATACATACATACGATGGAATATTGCTCTGCTTTTAAGTAAATGTCCATTTACCTGGAACATAAAATTTACTAGAAAAATTTATGTCATGTGTTTCATTTATGTGAACCACACACATCATTACATGTTTTGCCAGGGCCTACCTAACAATTCAAAGCACTTTCAATGCCAAGAACAGCAGATGGGTAAAAATATGTTTCAAACTCAAAACTGTCTCAGTTCTGTCCTCAAGTATACTAAAATTTTGTCAAAGGTATATCATCAATCATCCACTTAGGAGATTGAGTCTATATTGGGAGATTACTGTCTCTTTGCTTATGTTTCATATGCTGAACTCCATTGTACAAGAGACAAATGGATGTAAAAGGATACAAAAATATTTCTGAACAGAAGAGTAAATACATGTACCCACTATCAATTTTTCAGGCTTCCCAGTCACTTAGCAGCTTTCAATTAACAGCTAATACATTATCCAAACATAATAAAGGTAGTGATCATACAATCACAGAAAAACAAATTTACTAAATTGAGACTGTGGTGTCACACAGGGAATATGTACTAATTTGTGATTGCCCACGGACTATGGACATTAGTGAAGTAATCAAATGTAAGTGAAAATTTTGGGTGAACCATGTACTTGGTACCACAGAGGAAAAAGAAAAATGAATCACAAAAGGTATTAAATTATAGTCAAGTTATATTATAAACATTGCTGTTTTTAAGGTTTAATTGAAAACTACCTACAGGCATCTTATAGGAACATAGAAATCAGGTCACTTTTAAGGTACTAAGCCACACGCTTGTGGTAGTGTAAATCATAGGCAGCTTTGAAGGACTAAGAATGAAGAGTCTTGAGTAAAGGAGAATAGGTAACCTTCCAGGTTGCATAGATGGTGGGATTTTTAAGAACAGAAAGAATGAGAAAAGTGTTAATTTGGAAATTCAGGATAAAAACTAGATAAACATTGAGCTATGCAGAAGGGATTGGGGGGCTATGAGGCAGGCTGCCTAGCAATAAACTTGAAAGGAAACAAAAAAAAATGGTTAAAAAAAAAGTAGAAATGAAATAAGATAATGGAAAACAAGGAAAAATTTAATAGAAATATTACAGGCATTCTCACAGAAGGTTGCTAAATTATTTTCTCTATTTTTGTATCTCTACCTGTAACATTTAATGTATTAGTGTTGAGCATCTCCAGCATCATTATACAATTAAGTGAGATCAAAATATCAGGCAAAGTCCTGTTGAATAAAATCTGTAGAGAAAAGAATTTAAACTGGAATCAAGATTGCAGGGAGAAATATTAATAACCTCAGATATACAGATGACACCACTCTTATGGCACAAAGCGAAGAAGAATTGAAGAGCTTCTTGATGAAAGTGAAAGAAGAAAGTGAAAAAGTTGGCTTAAAACTCAGCATTCAAAAACCTATGATCATGGCATCTAGTCCCATCACTTCAAGTCAAATAGATGTGGAAACAATGGAAACAGTGACAAACTTTATTTTCTTGGGGTCCAAAATCATTGCAGATGGTGACTGCCTGACATGAAATTAAAAGATACTTGCTTCTTGGAAGAAAAGCTGTGACAACCTGAACAGCATATTAAAAAGCAGAGACATTATTTTGCCAACAAAGTTCTGTATAGTCAAAGCTATTGTTTTTCCAGTAGTCATGTATGGATGTAAGAGTTGGACCACAAAGAAAGCTGAGGGCCAAAGAATTGATGCTTTTGAACTGTAGTGTTGGATAATATTCTTAAGAGTCCCTTGGACTGCAAGGAAACTAAATTAGTCAATCCTAAAGGAAATCAATCTTGAATATTCATTGGAAGTACTGACCCTGAAGCTGAAACTCCAATACTTTGGCCACCTGATGCAAAGAACTGACTCATTTGAAAAGACCCTGATTCTGGGAAGGATTGAAGACAGGAGAAGGGGATGACAGAAGATGGGATGGCTGAATGGCATCACAGACTCCACGGACATGAGTTTGAGCAAGCTCCAGGAGTTGGTGATTGACAGGGAGGCCTGGAGTGCTGCAGTCCATGAGGTCCCAAAGAGTCAGACACGACTGAGCGACTGAACTGAACTGACTGATAGAACATTAGAGAAAATATTCAAGCTTTAAAAACCAAGAGAGTGAATTAATCACTGAGTAACCAGATAGATACAAATTATTATGTCAGTAGTGGTTTAAGGAGGGAGATGGCTTATTAGAGTGACAGCCAGGTGATAAATGGAAAAATTTGGACATACATATTATAGGAAAATAATTAAAGATGAAAGGATAAACACTAAAAAGCCGAAATTCCTGAGTCAGCAAAGGGTTGCAGGTTATGATTACATAAGAATTCTGAAAGGAAATTCTTAAATTGTGTATTAATTACTTATCTAACATAGCCAGTCCATGGAGTCTGTGATACCATCCAACCATCTCATCCTCTGTCATCCCCTTCTCCTGTCTTCAATCTTTCCCAGAATCAGGGTCTTTTCAAATGAGTCAGTTCTTTGCATCAGGTGGCCAAAATATTGGAGTTTCAGCTTCGGGGTCAGTACTTCCAATGAATATTCAAAATTAGACTAGCTTTAGAAATATATATATATATATATAATAAACACCCTCTCTCTCCTCTCTACGCTGTACTTTGTGCTTATTTCACAGTTAAATTCTCCCCAAGTGTCTCTACTAGGATGCTTCAGGCTTGCTTCCTACTAAGGTGGTAACCTCCAGTAGATAAATTAAATTTTACTCCTCTCTGTGACCAAAAACAGATCTCTGAGCCTAATGTCTTCTAGTCTTTGACTACTCTCTTAACTATTCCAAATCTTATTTTCTCAAGACAAGGATTTGAAAATAAGCAATGGGAGATGAAGCTAAGAAACTTGTGAAGATATAAGTAGAGTTCAGAAACTCGACTGGGTTTTCTAGATTTCTAATTGAGAGTAATTATTATATACCTTTCTCTTAGAGATCATCCACACTTCAATAAGGTTACCCTGTATTCTGGACAGCTGACAGTGGTAACAATTTAGATCTTCTACAGAGGAAATGGGACAGAATGATGTAGCTTAGACTATAAATGAAGCAGAATGTATCCCCTTCCTTCTTTGACTGGTGGTGGTAGGCACTAGTAGAATATTTCTTTGAAGTTTTTGATACTTTGTCAAAATACACATTAATGAAGAGTGTCCTAGTCTTTTTTTTTTTTAAAGTCCAGCAAAGAAAGACATGGGCTTCCCAAGTGGCTCAGTGGTAAAGAACTCATCTGTCAATGCAGGAAACATGAGATGTAAGTTTGATCCCTGGATAGGGAAGATCCCCTGGAGGAGGGCATGGCAATCCACTCGAATATTCCTGCCTGGAAAATCCCTTTGACAGAGGAGCTTGGCAGGCTATAGTCCATGGGGTTACAAAAGAGTCGGGCACAACTGAGTGACTGGACACACACACACAGAGCACACAAAAAAAGATATAGAAATGCAAATAATGTAAAGCTTAAGGCCAGATAGTGGGGGATAGGAAGGGAGAAAAATGTAAAAATTATTCTGTATCTAGAGAGGAGGACCATAGCAGGATGTATTTCAAAGAAGGAAATATGGGAAACTAGAATGTAGACAGTTTATGTCATGAAGATAGAAAAAGAACATGACAAAATGCCAGTCAAAGGCAAACAGTGGAATTTTAAGGTCAGTCGATTTTAGTTTCATTTCTGTATCATCTTTAATGCCAACTTAAAGTATAGCTGAAATGAAGAAGGCCCATCTCTCCTTGTTTATGAAATTCTAGTAAAGGTGTAGAAATTTCATTGGAAAATATGACCTTTGTTCAGCTATCATTCTGTTTTATTCACCTGCTGTCATCTTGTGCACTCAGTTTTTGAAGTTGAATCATTTTAAAGGAGTAAACTCTCTTACCAGGAAAAAGGCTATGCTTGATTCAGTTGAGTCACTCAGTCGTGTCCAACTCTTTGTGACCCCATGTACTGCAGCATGTCAGGCCTCCCTGTCCATCACTGACTCTTGGAGTTTAATCAAATTCATGTCGATTGAGTCAGTGAGGCCATCCAACCACCTCATCCTCTGCCATCCCCTTCTCCTCCTGCTTTCAATATTTCCCAGCATCAGGGTCTTTTCAAATGAGTCAGCTTTTCTCATCAGATGGCCAAAGTATTGGAGTTTAGCTTCAACATCAGTCCTTCCAATGAACATTCAGGACTGATTTCCTTTAGGATGGACTGGTTGGATATCCTTGTAGTCCAGGGGACTCTTAAGAGTCTTCTCCAGCACCACAGTTCAAAAGCATCAATTCTTTAGCACTTAGATTTCTTTAAAGTCCAACTGTCACATCCATACATGACTACTAGAAAAACCATAGCCTTGACTAGATGGAACTTTGTTGGCAAAGTAATGTCTCTGCTTTTGAATGTGCTACCTAGGTTGGTCATAACTTTTCTTCCAAAGAATAAGCATCCTTTAAGTTAATGGGTGCAGTCACCATCTGCAGTGATTTTTGGAGCCCCCAAAAATAAAGTCTGCCAGTTTCCACTGTTTCTCCATCTATTTGCCATGAAATGATGGGACCAGATGCCATGATCTTAGTTTTCTGAACGTTGTTTTAAGTCAACTTTTTCACTCTCCTCTTTCACTTTCATCAAGAGGCTCTTTAGTTCTTCACTTTCTGACATAAGGGTGGTGTCATCTGCATATCTGAGGTTATTGATATTTCTCCCAGCAATCTTGATTCCAGGTTGTGCTTCATCCAGCCCAGCGTTTCTCATGATGTACTCTGCATATAAGTCAAATAAGCAGGGTGACAATATACAGCCTTGACGTACTCCTTTTCCTATTTGGAACCAGTCTGTTGTTCTAAATCCAGTTTTAACTGTTGCTTGGTGACCTGCATACAGATTTCATAACAGGCAGGTCAGTTGGTATGGTATTTCCATCTCATTCAGAATTTTCCACAGTTTATTGTGATCTATGCAGTCAAAGGCTTTGGCATAGTCAATAAAGCAGAAATAGATGTTTTTCTGGAACTCTCTTGCTTTTTCCATGATCCACCGGATGTTGGCAATTTGATCTCTGGTTCCTCTGCCTTTTCTCAAACCAGCTGGAACATCTGGAAGTTCACGGTTCACTTATTGCTGAAGCCTGGCTTGGAGAATTTTGAGCATTACTTTGCTGGCGTATGAGATGAGTGCAATTGTGTGGTAGTTTGAGTATTCTTTGGCATTGCCTTTCTTAGGGATTGGAATAAAAACTGACCTTTTCTAGTCCTGTGGCCACTGCTGAGTTTTCCAAATTTGCTGGCATATTGAGTGCAGCACTTTCACAGCATCATCTTTTAGCATTTGAAATAGCTCAACTGGAATTCCATCATCTCCATTAGCTTTGTTCCCAGTGACACTTCTTAAGGCAAATTTGACTTCACATTCCAGGTTGTCTGGCTCTAGGTGAGTGATCACACTGTTGTGATTATCTGGGTCAGGACAATCTTTTTTGTACAGTTTTTTGGTGTATTCTTGCCACCTCTTCTTAATATCTTCTGCTTCTGTTAGGTCCACACCATTTCTCTCCTTTATTTGATTATAAGTCTACATCTTTCCTGAGTCTAGCACTTAGAAGTCTGGCTAGCAAATGGGAGGGCAGTAAAACCTTTACATTTAAATCTTACAACATCAGTGCCTAATGAGATATATTCTTCTCCCTTGGAAATTGTATGTGTGTATTGATATAGAAAATTTATTCTGTTCTAGGTTAAGGTAGGGATGGGGCAAAGGAAGAAATTATACTTAGGGAGACAGAGAACCTGGCTTTGACTAGGGCTACCAGATAAAATGAAAGACATTCAGTTAAATTTCAGTTTCAGATAAATAATAAATGATTTTTAATATGAGTCCAAAAATCTTAAAATAGCATACAAATATTTTTTGTTTTACTGAAATTTAAATTTAGCTTGAAATTCTGTATTTTTATTGCTTAATCTTACAACCTTAGTCTCATTATATAAATATACAGGTGAAGAGCTGACAGTCTTCTGTGGTATCTCTAAAAAGATATTTGAATGGCACATTTTCATGACCTATACAGATATCCTTTCTTGTACTGGTTTTAAGAGTAGTTTCTCAGTGGGTACTAAGGGTAACAGATTGAAATTTAGGGGGATAGATAAATGCATTTTGCATGTTTGATATACATAAATCTCTGGTGCCCAGATGGTAGACTATGAAAGGTAGAATAATGCCACCCCTCAAAATATCCACATCCTAATCTCCAGAAACTGAATATGCTACCTTTCATAGCAAAAGGGATTTTGTAAATGTGATTAAGTTAAGAATGTTGAGCCGGGGAGATTATTCTGATTTATCTGGATTGACCCAGTATAGACATAGAGGTCCTTATAAGAGGGAGGTAGGATTGTCAGAGTCAGATGGAAGCAGAGGGTGAATAGGCAATGTGATGTTAAAAGTTAGATAGAGAAGATGTAACAAAAGAAGTAGAGGTAACAGTCAGAGAGAGGCTTCAGATTGCTACACTTCTTGTTTTGAAGGTGGAGTACGAGACTCTGAGCCAGGTAATTCGGGTAACATCTATAAACTGGAAAAGACAAGAAAACAGGTTCTCCACTTGATCCTCTTGAAGGAATAATCCTGCTGACACATTTACTTCAGCCCAGTGTGGCCTATTTTGGACTACTTCTGTAAAGTATTAAATAATAAATGTGTGATGCTTTAAGCCATTGTGTGGTAGTTTCTGTGAGCTTCCCAGGTGGTGCAGTGATAAAGAATTTGCCTGCCAATGCAGGAGATGCAAGAGACCCAGGTTCAATGTCTAGGTTTGAAAGATCCCCTGGAGGAGGAAATGGCAACCCTCTCCTGTATTCTTGCCTGGAGAATTCCATGGACACAGGAGCCTGACGGGATTGCAAAGAGTCAGATATGATTGAGCACTCATGCATGTGGTAATATCTTAAAATAACAATAGGATACTACTACAGCATTAGACTTACTTCCTGAGGGTAAACCTAAAGAGATAGGGCCAGTAAAACAAAATATAACCCTTATCACTACAGTTGTTCTATGGACCACTAATTGTATTCCTCCTTCTCCTCCATTATAATTTCCCTTCTCTTTCAGATATTACTTCCTGCAGGTTTTGATGGTTTATCTGGGTATCCTAAAATCTATTTTTTTAGAGGTCTGATTCTTTGATGACTATGCCCTTCTCAGGTAGGGGTTATTACACATATCTTTCCATAATTACAATTGAACAAAATAATTCTAAGCATTCTTAAGTAGGTCATCTGGGCTCTACATGTTTTCTTTTCTGTCCCTATTGTTTAAAAGCAGCCCTACCTCTTCATGCTGATCAAATTCAGTTACCTGTGACAAAATTGAAAGTCCTTTTCTTACTTGTTGATCTCTGGGCATGAGGAGTCCAACATGCCATTGTAGAAGCTGTGATGTGTAGTTCAATGGGACTTTTGCTTTCCCATGACAAGAGTTTCCCCTCGTTTGGCAACCAGAATCCTTAATTTTATATACTTTGTAAGAATGAGAAAACACAAAATCTTCCATGGGACATTGAGAATGATAATGAGTGGAATCATTCTCATTTCAATTTTTCGATCCTGTTGGAGACACAGCAGTGTATAGAGATCTATGATTAAGTGAGCATTCAACTTGTGTAATCCAGGATGGAACCCCATTGTTTCAAAATACTTCCTCTGACCTGAAAATTCAACGGTTTCTTTAGCAAGCTATTCTAATTACTGTATTAGGCCAAATTCTTCTGTAGGGTTTGGTTTACAATACATTTGATGAATTCTTTGATCACAGGTCCATATTTTTTCTTCTTCACTGTGAAAAATGTCCCCTAGTAGAATGACATGTTGTGTGGAATATTTTGACTATGGATTAAACATTTCATAAGCCTCTCAGATGGTCATGCTAGTTGAAACACTGTCAGTGTATCCATCTTGCAAGAATAAATTACTGCTCCTTCCAAGATACACAGAACCAAGACCATTTCATGTTTTAGGTTATTAACAATGGAAATAATCTGTCAGTATAATATAGCTTTATGAATGCTGTCTTGCATCAGTTCAGAGTTCCTGTCCCAGGGATAGTCAGTTAGTCTTCTTGAGCATCTGATTAAATCAGAAACATTAACCACCTGCCTTATTGTGATTTCACACTTTGAGACACAATTCACCTTTCCTAACTACCCCAGGGCCTAGTAGTAGACAACAAGGGACATCCCAATTCACAGCCTGCTGAAATTGTTCAAATTAACCAATCTTAAAGCTACTTGCACTGCCTCCCCCATGTCTTCTTATGAAAACCACAATAAGGAGCTTGTGTACAGTTTTCCTCTCTCCCTCTGCCTCCTGACCAACCCTGCTGTTTCCCTGAGAAGCCCTGCAATGACATCTACATTTTCCTCAGAAACTAAGTATAGTCAACCTTGCATATTTACAGATTCCACATTCTCAGATATGAAGGGTTGACTGTACTAAGCCATTTTCTATAAGGAACTTGAACATCTGTGGATTTTAATGTACAATGAGAATCCTCAGGCCAGTTTCCTGTGACTACCTGGCAATAACTGTATACCGCACTAAGACCCTTTCTTATTTCTCACTTTTGATATACATCTGGCCTCACCATACTTCATCCAAAGTGATTTAGTTAAAACAGTCACCTCCCATAGGAAACAAGATTGTTTTTCCATTTATAATCATAGCAAATGGAATTGCAGAGGTTTCTACCTGGCCTTCTCCACTAGATAATTTTATTCTACATGCTAAATACTCAGTGTGGAGGTTACTTCAGTTAGAAGTGTTCCAGTTATACATTTGGAGACACATTGGGGAAATGACTACTAGGTGGGATCATGGAGGCAGATGGCTGGCTTTGAGCTGAACTTCAGGTAAGACTCCATTCACTACCTGACTCTTGTATGCCTCCACTCTAACAAGGTGGTTGTGATTATCTCTTGGATCTCCAGGCATCAGTGTCAATCTAGTCCTTTGTCTAATAATTATTGAAATATCTAAGTATTCCGTTTTCTTCAAACTTCCAATAGCCACCTTAACTGAGAATTTTCCCTATTTCCACTGGTCCTGTCAGCTAATGCTAGAGAAGTGTTAGCTCAAAATAGGGAAAGGTGGTAAATTTCAGGAAGCTCAGAGGATCCAGGGAAGTCTACAGAGTCAAAGTACTCCAGGACTTCAATCTAGATGCACCCATTCCACATTTCAAAATCCCAAATAGGAGACTTGTATTACCATAACAGACTTGTCTTGCTGAGAATTTAAATGTTCTGAAGCTCTGCCTTAGTATTAAATACAGTGTCTGCACCTTAGCCATGACCACTCTTTCAACACAGAAAATGTGTATTTCTATAAGTTACCAAAGAAACCCTTTGGTTTTCACAATCAGATTTTTCTTTACTTTTTATTTTATACTAGAGTATAGTTGATGTACAGTGTTGTGTTAGTTTCAGGTGTACAACAAAGTGGCTCAGGTCCAAATACATATATCGAATCTTTTTCAGATATTATTCCTATATAGCTTATTGCAGAGTATTGAGTAGAGGTCTCTGTGCTATACAGTAGGTCCTTGTTACTATCTATTTTACATACAATAGTATGTATCTGTTAATCCCAACGTCTTGATTTTTCCCTCCCTCCCTTTACATTTTGGTAACCATCAGTTTGTTTTCAAAGTCTGGGAGTTTGTTTCTGTTTTGTAAATAAATTCATTTGTATCTTTTTTTTTTTTTAGATTCCACATGTAAGTGATATTATATGTGTGTTGCTGATCCTATTCATGACACCAGTTGTCTTGCTGTTACTGTTCATACTGTCTGCACTGTTCGCTGAACCCAGGGTAGGCAAGGCATGAGATAAGAGGCTGGAAGAAGATTCGGGGAGCCATAGGAACTGCAGACACATTTATTCTCTTTTGGCCAGCATGGCAGCCATAGCACAGCCTTTCTCTTGGCTGACACAGTAGCCATAGCAGTGGCCACAACATAACCGTAACAGCCATAACGGAGCCATAACATAACCATGTTGCCATTCCATTGTAGCTGCAATGCAGCAGTAGCCAGGGCTTTCATGGTAAAGCTCATACAGGTGTAGCATACGCAGTAGCCTGTGACCAAGCAAGTGCCTCATGATGCGCATGGGCTGTGATATCTGCTATCTCAGCCATTACATAACTGTGCAGAATCATTGTTGACAGAACATGGGGTGAGAGGGCATGATAGCGTGGGGTGAGAGAGCCTGACTGGCATCTTCTTGTTAATTTCCCCACATTCCACCCCTTCAGGGTCTTTCATCCTACAGATTATGTAAGTTCTTCCCTCTGCAGCATGCTTCTAGTTCACAATGCCACCCCTTGAACCCACATGCCATAACAGCAGTAGAGTTTACAACACCAGTTACTTCCCCTGCTGCTGCTGCTGCTAAGTCACTTTAATCATGTCCGACTCTGTGCAATCCCATAGATGGTAGCCCACCAGGCTCCCCCATCCCTGGGATTCTCCAGGCAAGAACACTGGAGTGGGTTCCCATTTCCTTCTCCAATGCATGAAAGTGAAAAGTGAAAAGTGAATTCACTCAGTCGTGGCTGACTCTTCATGACCCCATGGACTGAAGCCTACCAGGCTCCTCTTCCTTCCATGGAATTTTCCAGGCAAAAGTACTGGAGTGGGTCGCCATTGCCTTCTCCAATACATAGCAAAACACAATGCCATGGAACTCATGAGTTCACCTGGAACTCATGCTATAGTCTTTGCCCTCATGGGGCTAGAAGAGCCACCCACTGCATTTGGAGTGCCTTTATCTTCCATGGCCAAGTTCAGCCCACTGTCTGTCCTTGTGAAATTGCAGGAAAGCCTGCACAATGGTAACTCCACCCCTGCAAGAGGTCTTTTTTATTAAGGCCCCGCACAACTCCCAACAGGTTCTGGAGCCACCCCTTCAAGGAGGGGATTTTTTTGTGTGTGTGCCATTCACAGCCCACCTACATGGTTTCAAATGCTTTTACACTGCAAGAGAATCAGAGGTTAGTAGCACATCATAGGACACAGCCTTTGCAGTACACTGTTCAAAATCTAGTACACAGCTTAAATATTTACAATCTAAATTTACATCGTTTGGCTGTCATGGCCATCAATGTATTCACTAGGACAGGGAAACTGCTCTGGCCTATCACAAACAAGGCTGCATTCAGCGCCAACATCAACAAGGGCCATTACTCTTTATACAGTAGCTACTGACCAACAAATTGCAAGTTCTACATGGGGACTCTGGTCCCTGCTTAGGCTCTTCAGGAGGGCACCTTGGTCTGATCCCTATTCAACGAGGAAAAAGACATCATGGAAAGGAACATCCTTGGACGCCATGTAATCTTCTAACTGAACCACCCATATCTCTTGCTGTGGGTGCTTCCCAAACTTGGTAAACTGCTGTTCTAGTCTCAGTTGCCTCCATGGCTCTAGGAGCAGAACATTAGGCTGTCTATCAATTTTATTTCTGTCAACTCCTGCTGCTAGCAAATCAGCCCATATTTGCATTCTCGTCACCTGGATGGGACCTTTACCAGCTCGGGCCCCCTTTGGGGTCTGGACACTTCTAATTCCTTTTGCCTGCCACCATCTTTGTATTTCTCTCAAACTAACCACCATCCTAGATAGCATATTAAAAAGCAGAGACATTTCTTTGCCAACAAAGGTCCGTCTAGTCAAGGCTATGGTTTTTCCAGTGGTCATGTATGGATATGAGGGTTGGACTGTGAAGAAATCTGAGCACCAAAAAATTGATGTTTTTGAACTGTGGGGTTGGAGAAGACTCTAGAGAGTCCCTTGGACTGCAAGGAAATCCAACAAGTCCATCCTAAAGGAGATCAGTCCTAGGTGTTCATTGGATGTACTGATGCTAAAGCTGAAACTCCAGTACTTTGGCCACCTCATGTGAAGAGTTGACTCATTGGAAAAGACTCTGATGCTGGGAGGGATTGGGGGAAGGAGGAGAAGGGGACGACAGAGGATGAGATGGCTGGATGGCATCATTGACTCGATGGACATGAGTTTGGGTAAACTCTGGGAGTTGGTGAAGGACAGGGAGGCCTGGCGTGCTGTGATTCATGGGGTTGCAAAGAGTTGGACACGACTGAGCGACTAAATTGAATTGAACTGAACCACCATCGAGGTCATGTCATAGATGGGGTGCCCCACATAGGGCACAAGAATAACAGTCAAAGATCCAAAAGAGGTAGATAGAGCATTGTTTGAAATGATGTTTCCAATGTAACCAGTAAAAGACGCGTCATCTGGGCCTTGGGTGTTTGGATTGAATATCAACTGCTTCATGACCAGTTCTCTCACCACTTGAGTCAAATCAACATAGGTATGCCATTTGCTCACAGTATCCAGGAGCTCTCACACATTCAACCACAAGGTGCAGATGGCAGCATTAATCCATTCCGTGAGAGTGTGCATTTGGTTAGGCGCCCCTTGCATGAGTTGTGTAGTGTTCTGCAATCTATGTCTCAATGAGGGGTGAGTGGTTATGGCTGTCAACCATTATATTTCATCCCCAAAACACATGATACTGTCCACCCGTGTATGTCGACAGCCATATTGCCAAGGATTCTCCTTGCTTTTGCTGAAATTGTGTACTCAAGTCGACCAACTGTGCCTGGGTATACAGTTGCTATACAATGAACTTAGTCATATTGGGGGCCCCTTGAGGATGCCCATCCTGGGCCATAGGCCTCTCATGCCTCACTTTTTGCTGTACCATGGACCTTTCTGTCAAGTGTGGACCTATGGTCTCATAACGTTCTTCATCACTGTCACTCACTGCCTTGCTGTCTGAGATGCTGGGTTCTTCAGCGCCATGGGGTTCTTGCTCTAATGCCAATATGCATTGCTCTAGTTCTTTGAAACATCTCTGCACATTGTGCACCAGCGTGGCATTGGGTAAGGTGTGATCCATATTCACCTTCAAGGCAGTCAGGAAAATGTACCCCACAGTGCCCATTGCTTGTTCAGCAAATAGTAACTGACTGCCGGTAACACCTTTTCAACGCTTTCCATCTTTCACCAGAGCCCATGCCAAAAGGATTGCAGCCACATGATACCACATGCTATCTGGTGGACACTGGCTTCCTCCATCCCGTGGAGCCTCAGGAACCCCTGCCTGCTGGGTATTCTGTTGTCTATGTCAATTGTGTCACTGATCCTATTCATGATGCCAGTTGTCTTGCTGTTTCTATTCATACTGTCCACACTGTTCGCTGAACCCAGGGTAGGCAAAGCATGAGCTAACAGGCTAGAAGAAGACTCAAGGAGCTGTAGAAACTGCAGATACATTTATTCCCTCCTAGCTGTCATGGCAGCCATAACTCAGCCTCTATCCTGGCTGGTGAAGTAGCCGTAGCATCAGCCATAACAATACCATAACATAGCCATACTAGCCAAAACATAACCTCATATAACATGCCCATGATGAGGCTCCAATTTAGCTCCAATGCAGCTGTACCCAGGGCTTTCACGGTGAAGCTCATATGGGTGTACTGCACAAAATAGTCTGTGACCAAGCAAGTACCTCATGACTTGTATGCACAGGGCTATAAATGATCTCAGCCATTACATAACTGTGCAAAGTTATTGTTTGCAGAATATGGGGCGAGAGGGTGTGAGAGTCTGGAATGAGAAAGCCTGGAAGTGCCATCTTGTTAATTTCCCCACAATATGATGTTTATCTTTCTCTGTCTGACTTATTTCACTCAGTATGGCAATCTGAGTTAATCCTTATTGCTGCAAATGACATTATTTCATTCTTTTTTTTTTATTTATTTTTGAAATGGGGAAAAACTGCTTTACAATGTTGTGTTGGTTTCTGACATACAACAATGCAAATCAGTCATAATCATACATATGTCCCCTACCTTTTGGACCCCACCTCCCACCTCCCTCCCCATCACACCCCTCTAGGCCAATAAAGAGGGCCAGTCTGGGTTCCGTGTGCCATACAGCAACTTCTCACCTGGTAACCATTTTATACATAATAGTGTGTATGTATATATGTGTGTATATATATATAGATATATAGATATAGATATAGATATAGATAGATGCTTCTTTCTCCATTTGTCCCACTCTCTCCTTCCCCCACTGTATCTGCAAGTCTGTTCTCTACATCTTGATCTCCATTACTCCCCTGAATGTAGGTACATCAATGCCATTTTTCTAGATTCCATATATACATATTAATATATGATATTTGCTTTTTCTCTTTCTGACTTACTTCACTCTGTATAACAGCCTTTAGGTTCATCTACCTCACTAAAACTGACTCAAATTCATTCTTTTATATGGCTGAATAATATTCCATTGAATATATGTACTGCATCTTCTTTACCCATTCATGTCAATAGACATTTACATTGCTTCCATGTCTTGGCTATCACAAATAGTGATGCAATGAACATTGAGGTGCATGTATCTTTTTGAATTATGATTTTCTTCAGATGTATTTTCAATAGTGGAATTGCAAGATAATATAGCAGCTCTATTTTTAATTTTTTAAGGAACCTCCATACTGTTCTCCAGAATGACTGTACCAATTTACATTGCCACCAGTGATGTAGATGTATTCCATTTTCTTCACACTCTCTCTAGTCTTTATAGACTTTTTGATAATGACCATACTAACCAGTGTGAGGTTATACGTCACTGTAGCTTTGATTTGCATTTCTTTAAAATTAATGATGTTAAGCATTTTTTTATGTATTTGTTGCCCACCTGTATGTCTTTTTGGAGAAATGTTATTTAGGTCTTCTGCCCATTTTTTATTAGGTTGATTGTTTTTGTTTTTGTTTTTTTTGATACTGAGCTACATGAGTTTTTCGTATATTTTAAAGATTAACCCCTTGTGAGTTGCTTCATTTGGATATATTTTCTCCCATTCCAAGTGTCTTCTTTTCATTCTGTTTATGGCTTCCTTTGCTGAGAAAAAGCTTTTAAGTTTAATTAGGTCCCGCTTGTTTATTTTTATTTTCATTACTCTGTGTCAAAAAGTGTTCTGCCTGTGTTTTATTTTAAAATTTTTATAGTATCCAGTCTTACATTTAGTTTTTTAAGCCATTTTGTGTTTAATTTTGTGTATGTTGTTAAAGAATGTTCACACTTAGTCTTTAACAGGTTGTTAACTGCCCTAAGTTTCTCACTATGCCTATGGATGGTGTCAAAACCACTTAGCGATAAGTAAACAACTTCACTGTCCTTGAAACTTTTTTTTTTCAATTATTTCAAATGCTTTTAATTTTTGCAAATGTAAGGATATTCTACACTGAAAATGTTTGCAAATGTAAGGATATTCTACCTATGAAATCATCAGCAATTAGATTGCTACTTTTCCCCAAAGACAATTATTTCCCCACCTACTAGTAAGCATGGAGTCCTTTTTGCTAGCTGAGATATGAGTAACTCAAACCCTTTCTTACTGGTACTACATACATCCACTTGGTTCTTCTGAGAAACAGATTCCAAGGTGGGATTAGATGTGCAAGAGACTTACTGGCAAGAGGGAGAAGGACTTATAATGGAAAAAGTGGAAGGAACATAAATAGTTAAGGATAGCTTTCACACTCTGATGTATATCTGACATTAATGAAAGGAGAAAATAAATGAAGGAGGATTGAATAGGAGGAGTTTCAGACTGCAGCATTCTTTTAAAGAAAGTTCTGAGTAGGTTTATAGAGATAATACCTCAAGTTAATATTGCCACACAGAGGATTCTAGACAAATGGGCCAATACTGCTACTCCTACTGTGCTCAGTCATTGACTGGAAAGAAACCTATAGATATGTGGACATAATGTGAATATAGCAGTAATCCAAATAAATGGCAGGGTTGTCAGTCAATGGTACCCCATTCCAGTACTCTTGCCTGGAAAATCCCATGGATGGAAGAGCCTGGTGGGCTGCAGTCCATGAGGTCACGAAGAGTCAGACATGACTGAGCAACTTCCCTTTCACTTTTCACTTTCACGCATTGGAGAAGGAAATGGCAACCCACTCCAGTGTTCTTGCCTGGAGAATCCCAGGGACGGGGGAGCCTGGTGGGCTGCTGTCTGTGGGGTCGCACAGAGTCAGACACAACTGAAGTGACTTAGCAGCAGTCAGTCATATATACTTACCACAATCTGAAAAGTGAGTGGTGCATTTCAATTGCTGTCATATGTGATCAAAATATTTTTTTCAGACATGTTTTGGTTCAAGTTCTATCAGCTACTAAACCTTATTTGATCTCTCTGCACCTTATTTACCTCCTAATTCCATTAGACAAATGTGAAATTGTCTTTCTAATAGAGCTGATATAAGTGAATGATGGGCTTCCCTTGTGAATCAAATGGCAAAGAATCTGCCTTCAATGCTGGACACCTGTGTTTGATCCCTGAGTTGGGAAGATTCCTGGAGGACGGCACAGCAACCCTCTCCAGTATTCTTGCCTGGAGAATCCCCATGGACAGAGAAGCCTGGAGGGCTACAGTCTACAGGGTCACAAAGATTCAGACATGACAGAGGAATTAAGCACAGAACAAGTTAATGATAAAATATAAGCAAAAGATCTTAGAGAATTTTTGGATACTAGACAGATATGAGAACATTCATTTTCAAACATAATTAGGTAGAGTAAAGGAAAACTTCTATGTTATGTACATTTAAGTTTAATTAACTGAATTTAAACAAAAAAAATTATATTTCAGATGTAGCTTCCATGGATTTATCAACTTCTTTGTAGCTCAATTAATTAGTTTTATTCAAGTGACACATTCAGTATGTTCTGTACCAGATATTCTCCCAGAATGCTTTCAGACTCACTCACTTAAATTGGCTGTTTTTTTATTCTCAATTCCTTAACTGGCTCTCCTATCCTTTGGCTTTGTGCCTTACTTCCAATTATTTGCCTCTGGGTCTTTTTGTTTTGGAAAGGCTTTTCCAGCCCTGAAAAGTTCACTAACACTTGGTTTCCATCCACTGACTACACATATCAACAGATTTGTAATGAGATGTGTGTCCAACTTCTACTCTGGCTCTGTATAGCTTACGTTTTCTAGGCTAGCTCCATCTACCCTCCAATGAGGATATCAGCATCAGACATAGATTCTAATATCTGACTGTAACACAGCAAACTATTTCTAATACCTAATGCCAAAGCCTTTGACTGTGTGGATCACAATAAACTGTGGAAAATTCTGAAAGAGATGGGAATACCAGACCACCTGATCTGCCTCTTGAGAAATCTGTATGGAGGTCAGGAAGCAACAGTTAGAACTGGACATGGAACAACAGACTGGTTCCAAATAGGAAAGGGAGTACGTCAAGGCTGTATATTGTCACCCTACTTGTTTAACTTATATGCAGAATACATCATGAGAAACACTGGGCTGGAAGAAGCACAAGCTGGAATCAAGATTGCTGGGACAAATATCAATAACCTCAGATATGCAGATGACACCACCCTTATGGCAGAAAGTGAAGAGGAACTAAAAAGTCTTTTGATGGAAGTGAAAGTGGAGAGTGAAAAACTTGGTTTAAAGCTCAACATTCAGAAAATGAAGATCATGGCATCTGGTCCCATCACTTCATGGGAAATAGATGGGGAAACAGTGGAAACAGTGTCAGACTTTATTTTTGGGGGCTCCAAAATCACTGCAGATGGTGATTGCAGCCATGAAATTAAAAGATGCTTACTCCTTGAGAAAAAAGTTATGGCCAACCTAGATAGCATATTCAAAAGCAGAGACATTACTTTGCCAAAAAAGGTCTAGTCAAGGCTGTGGTTTTTCCAGTGGTCATGTATGGATGTGAGAGCAGGACTGTGAAGAATGCTGAGCACCAAAGACTGTATGCTTTTGAACTGTGGGGTTGGAGAAGACTCTTGAGAGTCCCTTGGGCTGCAAGGAGATCCAACCAGTCCATTCTGAAGGAGATAAGCCCTGGGATTTCTTTGGAAGGAATGATGCTGAAGCTGAAACTCTAGTACTTTGGCCACTCATGCAAAGAGTTGACTCATTGGAAAAGACTCTGATGCTGGGAAGGAGGGATTTGGGGCAGGAGAAGAAGGAGACGAGAGAGGATGAGATGGCTGGATGGCATCACTGACTCGATGGATGTGAGTCTGAGTGAACTCTGGGAGTTGGTGATGGACTGGGAGGCCTGGCGTGCTGGGATTCATGGGGTCGCAAAAAGTCAGACACGACTGAGCGACTGAACTGAAGTGAACTGAATGCAGTTGGTGCTCAGTGATGGTTTACTAAATACAATAATAATTTGTTGATATTTTTTCCCATATTTTGAGTAGTTTGGGTACTAGACACATCAATGACCTTCACAATTTCTTCTTCTTCCATCTTTTCTCACTTTTAATCCTGTGAGCTTTTATTATGAAAAATTTTAATTGATTTTAATTGCCTTAAAAAGTTAAATAATCCTTTGCATTCAGAATTCTCTTTTCGAGAGATGCTTCTTAGTTCTAGGTCTGTGCTAATGCTCAGTCACTGACCTCAGAAAGTTTTAAAATATCTAAAAGCTGTCTTACTCACATACTAAGACTTATGGAAATGATGGATATCCAATGATTAATTCTTCTTAATCAAGGGAAGAACACATTTTCTTGGGAATCTCCCCTTTCTATGGAGGTCAATATTCATATGGATATGTTTATTTGTAAATGACTGTGAATAATGGATATAAATAATTCAAGATTTTAAGAGTCTGAACAGAGCTTTTTCTCTACATAAGAAGAGGAAATAATTGTACACATACACCTAGATCAAAAGTCCAAGGGCCCTTGGGGTAGAGAGGGGGTTGAATAGGAGATATTTGAGTCTTTTCTGGAAAAAAGAAGTCAATTATAAACAGGTGGTTGGGTTAGGTGGCAATTGAAAAGGAAGGGATTCTGATGTAGAGAAAACATATCTAATTGGGGATTATTAAAACTAAGATTTCTGCATATAAGTTAAATAAGCAGGGTGACAATACACAGCCTTGACGTACTCCTTTTCCTATTTGGAAACAGTCTGTTGTTCCATGTCCAGTTCTAACTGTTGCTTCCTGACCTGCATACAGATGTCTCAAAAGGCAGATCATGTGGTCTGGTATTCCCATCTCTTTCAGAATTTTCCACAGTTTATTGTGATCCACACAGTCAAAGGCTTTGGCAGAGTCAATAAAGCAGAAATAGATGTTTTTCTGGAACTCTCTTCCTTTTTCCATGATCCAGCGGATGTTGGCAATTGGATCTCTGGTTCCTCTGCCTTTTCTAAAACCAGCTTGAACATCAGGAAGTTCATGGTTCATGTGTTGCTGAAGCCTGGCTTGGACAATTTTGAGCATTACTTTACTAGCGTGTGAGATGAGTGAAATTGTGCGGTAGTTTGAGCATTTTGGGCATTGCCTTTCTTTGGGATTGGAATGAAAACTGACCTTTTCCAGTCCTGTGGCCACTGCTGAGTTTTCCAAATTTGCTGGCATATTCAGTGCAACACTTTCACGGCATCATCTTTCAGGATTTGAAACGCTGGACTGGAAGAAACACAAGCTGGAATCAAGATTGCTGGGACAAATATCAATAACCTCAGATATGCAGATGACACCACCCTTATGGCAGAAAGTGAAGAGCAACTAAAAAGCCTCTTGATGAAAGTGAAAGTGGAAAGTGAAAAAGTTGGCTTAAAGCTCAACATTCAGAAAACAAAGATGATGGCATCCAGTCCCATCACTTCATGGCAAATAGATGCACAAACAGTGCAAACAGTGTCAGACTTTATTTTTTTGGGCTCCAAAATCACTTCAGATGGTAACTGCAGACATGAAATTAAAAGACACTTACTCCTTGGGAGAAAAGTTATGACCAACCTAGATAGCATATTCAAGAGTAGAGACATTACATTGCCAAGAAACGTCTGTCTAGTCAAGGCTATGGTTTTTCCTGTGGTCATGTATGGATGTGAGAGTTGGACTATGAAGAATGCTGAGCACGGAAGAATTAATGCCTTTGAATTGTGGTGTTGGAGAAGACGCTTGAGAGTCCCTTGGACTGCAAGGAGATCCAACCAGTCCATTCTGAAGGGGATAAGCCCTGGGATTTCTTTGGAAGGAATGATGCTGAAGCTGAAACTCTAGTACTTTGGCCACCTCATGCAAAGAGTTGACTCATTGGAAAAGACTCTGATGCTGGGAGGGATTGGGGGCAAGAGGAGAAGGGGACGACAGAGGATGAGATGGCTGGATGGCATCACTGACTCGATGGACATGAGTCTGAGTGAACTCTGGGAGTTGGTGATGGACAGGGAGGCCTGCCGTGCTGCAATTCATGGGGTCATGAAGAGTCGGACACGACTGAGTGACTGAACTGAACTGAAAACTAAGATCATGGCATCTGGTCCCATCACTTCATGGCAAATAGATGGGGAAACAATGGAAACAGTGACAGACTTTATTTTCTTGGGGTCCAAAATCACTGTAGATGGTGACTGCAGCCATATTAAATGATGTTTGCTCCTTGGAAGAAAAGCTGTAACAATACTAGACAGCATATTACAATGAAAATGCATTCGTTTTCCAATAAAGGTCTGTCTTGTCAAGGCTATGATTTTTCTAATAGTCATGTATGGATGTGAGAGTTGGACCATAAAGAAAGCTTAGCACTGAAGAATTGATCCTTTTCAACTGTGGTGTTGGAGAAGACACTTGAGAGTCCCTGGAACTGCAAGGA
This sequence comes from Bos indicus, assembly GCF_029378745.1. Lineage (NCBI taxonomy): Eukaryota > Metazoa > Chordata > Mammalia > Artiodactyla > Bovidae > Bos > Bos indicus. The sequence continues at coordinate 75,666,015 of NC_091789.1, forward strand.
GATCAAACCAGTCAATCCTAAAGGAAATCAACCCTGCATATTTATTTGAAGGACAGATGCTGAAACTGGAGCTCTAATACTTTGGCCCCCTGATGTGAAAAACTGACTCATTAGAGGATACCCTGATGCTTGGAAAGATTGAAGGCAAGAGAAGGGGATGGCAGAAGATGAGATGGTTGGATAGCATCACCAACTCGATGGATTTGAGTTTGAGCAAGCTCTGGGGGATGGTGATGGACAGGGAAGCCTGGTGTGCTGCAGTCCATGGGCTCACAAAATGTTTGACATGGCTGAGCTACTGAACTGAACTGGACTGAAAACATATGCAATGTGATATAGAATGTAAGCTATCTATCCTTTATTCTCACAAAATATGCAGTAAAATATCCATTTTGCACCCTTATTATGTAGGATACATTTTCTTGGAAGAGTTGGTTGGAGGTTGATCTAAGATGGTTGGAATATAATCAAGTGTGGAGTCCTTGGGCTGGCCAATAAGACTAGCTAACACTGAAATCAGTGTCTACCACATGTATGTTAAATAACATTCTCCAAACAAATGTGAGATCTCCCCTTTGAACAATCCAAACTTTTTTTTTAATATTTGTCGTATTATGTCTTGTGTTTGAACCTTGTTTGCTTATCTTAGACTATTTTCTGGACTACTAGATTAAAAGTACTTTGAATGAAGGAATTATATGTAGTCTGTCTGTATCACTTACAGGAATTTTTACATTAAGTATCACTTATTCTCACTGATGTTGCTTAAGAAACTCATGGGTGTGATGTAATATTTGAGAGGGTTTGTTTTCAAAATTATCCAATTTCTGTTATTAAAAAAATTCAAGATTGCATTTTAAATTTGTATTAATAGTATTAATATTAAATTACTTCATGTAGATATTTTTTGTATTTTACTTTTTGGGCTACATTTGTTTTCCAATTTTTGGAAGGGTAGAACATTTTAATTTTCCCCCAACAATGTGTTGTTTTATATTCTATGCTAGTTTAGACAAACCTGTGACAGTTAGAAGGATTTGATTCCGAGTTCTGCCACATTCTAAATGCATGACTTTGATAAAACTGGTGAGCTTTAGTGTTCCAGTCTGTACAATTGAAATGCTAGAAACACTTAATCTCATAGGAAGGCCTTAATTATTAGATGAACTAGCCTTTAAAAACAGATTTGTAAAGGGAAACTGTAATAGTCAGATGTTGCTGCCATAGTAGAATATCCTAGCCTGGGTTGCTTAAACAACCGGGCTAATTTATTTCCTTATGGATCTGGAATCTGGAAAGGCAAAGACCAAGGTTCCAGCAAGGTTTGATTTCACATGAGAGCTATATTTCTTGATTGCAGATAGTCACCTTCTCACTGTGTGTTCAAATGGTTCAAAGAGCTCTCTGGAGACTGTTCTTATATAAACAGTAACCCTATCAAATCAGTGCCCCATATGTGAATGTGCATGCTATATTATTTCAATTTCTTTGTTGAAGCAGACCTCATTTAACATTAATTGCCTTCTTCTAGGTCCTATCTCCAAATATAGTTTCAACACATGAATTTTAGAGGGATATATTTCAATCCATTGTAGCAATCTAATATTTTAAAATGCTGCATAGCTGCACAATGTATCAGGTTTTATACTCAGTAGGTACACAATAAATATGTGTAAGTTAATTTTATGGGGAAAGGCAAAAATCAGGGGAGGAATATCATTCTTCTTCATCTGCTATTTCCTTTAAATCTCTCTCCATCTTATCCGTTTTTCTTTTCCATTTATTTACACTATCATTTCTTATTTATTTCTTCAAGCTAAATAAAAACCTCACAAAGTTAGAAGGAGAAATTAGTGACACACACTGTCTCATTCTAGCCCTAAATAATCCTAGAGCTTTATCCCTAGTGTCCAATGGAAGATCTTGAGAGGATAGAGAGTATGTGCTCATATGGAATTCTTTCACAGGCTCTAGTGAAATCATCTTAACTACAAGGACATGTTATTTACAACATTAAAGCACAGCAGAAAACCTTTACCTAAAGGATAAGCAGGCATTCATAGTGTCGAGTAAATGTTGGTATTTGGAGACAGCTTTTATTTGAGAATAAATAAAATTGCTATTACTTCTTTGTGTCTTGGAAACAGCAAATGCTCAACTTGCATCTCATGACTATTGAACAGAATAAAACAACTGAGCCTAACTGGGGAAGCTGCAGCCACAGTCTCAGTATCTAATATTAAATTAACTCAATGGATTACCAACTTGAGGATGCATGAAAATACTCTCAAGAAGTTTTTAAAATACATATGTTGGACCCATTCCCATTATTATTAATTCAGGTCTGAAGTAGGGCCTGATCGTTTCAATGTATTGATACAAAGAATTTGCTGGTGATATTGATGCTGCCTATTTAGACACTGCATTTTATATTGACCAACTAACTTAAGACTAGCCCCATTACCTGCTAGGAAGCACCTTTTATAAATATTTGCTAGACTGTAGTGCCAAACGTTGCAGTTGAGAGATATCCACAACACAGATTACGTAGAACTGTGTAGCCACTAAAAGTACTCCTTATGAGATAAGAAATTATATAGCTTACATAGATATAATTATTAATCTATTATAAGCCTGTCCATTTTCAGAAAAGGAGACATTTAGAAAACATAAAGACCATGGATTTTAAAGCCACTCTTCAACAAGTGAGGAAAATGAAGTCCTAAGAATGAAAGAGAGTCTCATAAGAGCATAGTGATGGGACAGACATTTAGATCTCCTGATTTCTAATGTATATTTTTTTCCATCTGTCATTTTGACCCCTACTGTATGACATTTGATGTGCAACACAGAACATCTCCATCAAAATCAATTGGAAATTTTATTAAATGTTGATTTGGTGCTCTATATTAGCCATACTGAATCAGAATGTGTGAAAATAGAAGCCTGGCAGATGCATGTCTATTAAGCTCTAATACTGACCTTTAAAAACAGTAGTTAAAAAACAAACAGTAATTTTCCACATGTGAATCTGAGTGCTACATTATTTTGTTACTGAAGTATATTTGAAATACAATATAGTGTTAGTTGGAGATGTACATCAAGATGGGCCAGTTATGTATAGAGTTTTTAGATTTTTTACATGATAGGTTATTATAGGGTATTGAATATAACTCCCTGTGATATACAGTAAATCTTTGTTCTTTCTCTATTTTATATAATGTGTAGCAGTTAATTCCATATTCCTGATTAATCTCTCCCTCACTTCCATTTCCCCTTTGGTAATCATAAGTTTGTCTCTATGTCTGTGAGTCCATTTCTGTTTTGTAAATAAATTCACTGGATTATATTTAGGGTCACATATAAATGATACCACATAAAATTTGTCTTGTCTGACTTATTTCACTTAGCATGATATTCTCTAGGTCCCTGCATGTTATGAAAATGACAATAACTCACCTTTTTATGGATGGATAATATTCCACTTATGTATGTATATTATATATATATGTGTGTGTGTGTGTGTGTGTGTGTGTGTGTGTGTGTGTGTATGACATTTTCTTTATCCTTTCCCTTGTTGATAGGCACTTAGATCTCTTCCATTTCTTGGCTATTGTAAATAGTGGTGCTATGAACATTGGGGTGCATGAGTCTTTTTGAATTACAGTTTTTGTCTTTTCTGCATATATACTCAGGCATGGGATTACTGAATCATATGGTAGCTCCATTTTTAGTTTGTGAAAGCACATCCATACTCTTTTTCATAGTGGCTACATCAACTTACATTCCCACCAACAGTATTAGATGGTTCCTTTTACTCAATACCTTTTCTAGCATTTATTCTTTGTCAATATTTTGATGATAGCCATTCTGATCCATGTGAAGTAAATTTTTGATGATAGCCATTCTGATCCATGTGAAGTAAAACCTCACCATGGTTTTAATCTGAGTTTCTCTAATGATTAGCAGTTTTGAGTTATCTTTTCATCTACCCTCTCCCTCCCAGATCAAATGTCTGTTTTCGGTCTGTGTTTCCTTTGCTGTCCTGCAAATAAGATCATCACTACCATATTCCTGGATTACATACGTATGTGTGTTAATACATGATATTTGTCTTTCTCTTTCAGACTTACTTCACTTTGTATAATAGGTTCTAGGTTCATCCACCTCATTAGAACCAACTCAAATGCATTCATTTTTTAATAGGTGAGTAATAATCCATTGTGCATATGTACCACAACTTCTTTATCCATTCATCTGTTGATGGATATCTAGACTACGTCCATATCATGGCTATTGTAAGTAGTAATGCAACAAACATTGTGATATCTGTATATTTTTAAATTATGATTTTCTTAATATGTATGCCCAATAGCAGGATTGCTAGGCTGAGCACTTATTTTGTAGTGCTCAGATATTTTGCTGGTGGTCATTCTGACCATTGTGAGGTGATACCTCATTGTAGTTTTGATTTGAATTTATCTAAATATGATCTCAATAAAATCCCATATGATTAAACAGTGAAAGTGATAAATAGATTCAAGGGATTAGATCTGATAGACAGAGTCCCTGAAGAACTATGGATGGAGTTTTGTAACATTATACAGGAGGTAAAGATCAAGATCATTCCCAAGAAAAAGAAATGGACAATGGCAAAATGGTTGTCTGAGGAGGCCTTACAAATAGCTGAGAAAAGAGAAATGAAAGGCAAAGAATAAAAGGAAAGATATATCCATATGAATTCATAGTTCCAAAGAATAGCAAGGAGAGATGAAAAAGCCTTTCTAAGTGAATAATGCAAAGAAATACAGGAAAGGAATAGAATGGGAAAGACTAGAGGTCTCTTCAAGAAAATTAGAGATACCAAGGGAATATTTCATGCAAAGATTGACACAATAAAGAACAGATAAAGGACTTATTTGTAAAGGACACAATAAAGGACTTAACAGAGGCAGAAGATATTAAGAATAGGTGGCAAGAATACACAGGATAACTATACAAAAAGGTCTCAATGACTGGGATAACCATGATGGTGTAATCACTCACCTAGAGTCAGACATCTTGCAGTGTGAAGTCAAGTGGTCCTTAGGAAACATGAGTATGAATAAAATTAGTGGAAGTGATGGAATTCCAATTGAGCTATTTAAATTCCTAAAAGATGATGCTGTTAAAGTGCTGAAATCAATATGCCAATAAATTTGGAAAACTCAGCGGTAACCACAGAACTGAAAAATATCAGTTTTCATTCCAATACCAAAGGAAGGCAATGCCAAAAATGTTCAAACTGCTGCACAATTGCACTCATTTCACATGCTAGCAAAGTAATGCTCAAAATTCTCCAAGCTGGCTTAACAGTATTTGAATTGAGAACTTCCAAATGTTCAAGTTGGATTTAGAAAAGGCATAGGAACCAGAGAAATTACCAACATCCATTGGATTATAGAAAAAGTAAGAGAATTCCAGATAAGATATCTACTTCTGCTTTATTGACTACACTAAAGCCTTTGACTGTGTGAATCACAGCAAACTATGGAAAATTCTACAAGAGATGGGAATGCCAGGCCACCTTAACTTCCTCCTGCAAAATCTGCATGCAGGTCAAGAAGCAGCAGTTAGAACTGGACGTGGAACAACAGACTGGTTCCAAATTGGGAAAGGAATACATCAAGGCTGTATATGGTCACCCTGCTTATTTAACTTATATGCAGAATACATCATGCAGAATGATGGGATGGATGAAGCACAAGCTGGAAGAAAGATTGCTGAGAGAAATATCAATAACCTCAGATACACAGATGACACCACCCTAATGGAAGCAAGCAAAGAGGAATTAAAGAGCCTTTTGATGAAAGTGAAAGAGGAGAGTGAAAAAGCTGGCTTAAAACTCAACATTCAAAAAACATAGATCATGGCATCTTGTTCCATCACTTCATGGCAAATACATGGGGAAAAAATGGAAACAATGACAGAATTTATTTATTTTGCAAAATCACTGCAGATGGTGACTGCAGCCATAAAATTGAAAGACACTTGCTCTTTGAAAGAAAAGCTATAACATACATAGTCAGCATATTAAAAAGCAGAGACATTACTTTGCCAACAAGTTTCCATATAGTCCAAACTATGATTTTTCCAGTAGTCATGTATGGATATGAGAGTTGAACCATAAAGGCTGAGCACTTGAGAATTGATGCTTTTGAACTGCGGTGTTGAAGAAGACTCTTGAGTGTCCCTTTTACAGTATTGAGATCAAACCAATCAATTCTAAAGGAAATCAATCCTGAATATTTATTGGAAGGACTGATGCTGAAGCTGAAGCTCCAATATTTTGGCCACCTGATGCGTAGAGTTAATTCATTAGAAAAGACTCTGATACTGGGAAAGATTGAAGACAGGAAAAGAAGGGGACGACAGAGCATGAGATGGTTGGATAGCATCACCAACTCAATGAACATGAGTTTGATCAATCTCTGGTAGATGGTGAAGGACAGTAATGCTTGGCATGCTGCAGTCCTTGGGGTCACAAAGATTCGAATATTATTAAAGGACTGAACAACAACAACAATAATGAGCAATTTTGAGTATCTTTTCATGTGTTCATTAGTCATCTGTGTGTCTCCTCTCCATTTCTTTTAAGATTTATTTATTTATTTAGATTAAGAATCTGTTTTTACTTTTTCTGGACAAATTCCATAGGAAAATCCTTTAAATATGACCAGCTATTTTTAAATTCTCATTTTGTAATTTCTAAAATGTCTTAGGAAAGGAAAGGAAAGGAAAGTCGCTCAGTTGTGTCCGACTCTTTGCGACCCCATGGACTGTAGCCTACCAGGTTTTTCCCTACATGGGATTCTCCAGGCAAGAGTACTGGAGTGGGTTGCCATTTCCTTCTCCAGGGGATCTTCCTGACCCAGGGATCAAACCCGGGTCTCCCGCATTCCAGGCAGACGCTTTAACATCTGAGTCACCACTATATATATACACACACATATATATATGATAATTGAATAAATAGTGGCTAATAACTTTTCTTCATGTTCTGCTCTTTCTTAGTCTAATCTAATGTCTTATTGTAGAATCAGTCCTCATGAATCTTTATTTTTTAATTTAAATTTATTTATTTTATTTGGAGGCTAATAACTTTACAATATTGTAAAGTAAATCCGCCATGGGTGTACACGTGTTCCCAATCCTGAACCCCCCTCCCACCTTGCTTCCCATACCATCCCTCTGGGTCATCCCAGTACACTAGCCCCACGCATCCTGAAATCGTCAGTCCAGGTTCGATACAGGATTCATTTTTTTAATCAGAGGAAGTTTGTTTTACAATGTAGTCCTGGTTTCTGCCATATACCAAAGTGAGTCAGTCATAATTATGACTGATTTAGCCTCAATTCCTATCTGCCAATCTCACCCCTCTAGGTCATCACAGAACACTAGGTTGGGCTTCTTGTGTTATATAGTAACTTACCACTAGCTAGCTATTTTACACAACTATGTGTATATAAGTCAATGCTAGTTTCTCCACTCATCACACTCTCAACTTCCCCCACTGTTTCCACAAGTCCATTCTCTACATCTGCATCTCCATTCGTTCCCTGCAAATAGATTCATCAGTGTCATTTTTCTATATTCCATATATATGCATTATTATACAATGTTTGCTTTTCTGACTTATTTCACTATGTATAACAGGCTCTAGGTTCATCCACCTCACTACCACTGACACACATTTGTTTCTCTTAATGACTGAATAACATTCCATTTTATAAATGTACCACAGTTTTGTTGTTGTTTTTTTTTTGTTTGTTTGTTTGTTTTTATCCAATTTTCTGTCGATAGATATCTAAGTTGCTTCCATGTCCTAGCTATTGTAAATAGTGCTGTAATAAACATTGGGGTATTGTGTCTTTTCCAATTATGATTTTCTCAGGATATATGCCAGTAATTGGATTGCTGTGTCATGTGGTAGTTTTATTCCCAGTTTTTTAAATAATGTCCATATTGTTCTCCATAGTGGCTGCATCAATTTATGTTCCCACCAGCAATGCAAGAGGGTTCTCTTTTCTTTACATCCTCTCCAGCACTTGTTGTTTGTGGACTCTTTGATTTGGCCATTCTGATCATTGTGAGGTGATACCTCATAGCAGTTTTCATTTTAATTTCTCTAATAGTGATGTCGAGTATCTTGTCATGGTTTTATTGGCCATTTGTATGCCTTCTTGGTAGAAATGCCTGTTTGGATCTTCTGCTCACTTTTCCATTTGAGCTGTTTCTTTTTCTGATATTGAGCTGTATGAGCTGTTCTATATTTTGGAGACTAATCCTTTGTCAGTGGCTTCATTGGCAATTATTTTGTCCCATTCTGAAGGCTGTATTTTAATCTTGTTTATTGCTCCCTTTCCTGTGCAAAAAGCTTTTAAATTTAATTAGATCCTACTTGTTTATTTTTCCTTTTCTTTCCATTACTCTAAGAGGTGGGTCAAAGAAGATATTGCTATGATTTTTGTCAAAGAGTACACTGCCTAAATTTTCCTCTAATACCTTTATAGTTTCTGGTCTTACACTTAATTCCTTATTCCGTTTTAAGTTTATTTTTGAGTATTATGTTATGAGGTGTTCTAGTTTCATTATTTTACATTTAGCTCTCCAGTTTCCCCAGCACCACTTGCTGAAGAGGCTGTCTTTCTTCCATTGTACATTCCTGCTCTTTGTCAAAGACAAGGTGTCCATATATGCATGGGTTTATCTCTGGGCTTTCTATCTTGTTCTGTTGGTGTGTATTTTTGTCTTTGTGCAAGAACCATATTGTCTTGATGACCACAACTTTATAGTATAATCTGAAGTCAGAAAGGTTGATTCCTCCAGGTCAGTTTTCTTTCTCAAAATTGCTTTGACTATTCAGGGTCTTTTGTGTTTCCATACAAATTGTACAATTTTTTGTTCTAGTTCTGTGAAAAATGCCATTGCTATTTTGATAAGGATTGCAATGAATCTGTAAATTGATTTGGGTAGTATAGTCATTTCACAACATTGACTCTTCCAATCCAAGAACACATGATATATCTCTCCATCTGTTTGTGTTGTCCTTGCATTCTTTCATCAATATCTTACAGTTTTCAGTGTATAGATCTTTTAAAATGGATTTATTCCTAGGCAATTTATTATTTTGGTTGCAATAGTGAATGGGTTTTACCCCTTAGTTTCTCTTTCAGATACTTCATTGTTAGTATCTGACATTGTTGGTATAGGAATGCAAGAGATTTCTTGTGTTAATTTTATATCCTGTGACTTTACTATATTCATTGATTAGCTCTGATAACTTTGTGGAAGCATCTTTATGTACAATATCATGCCTTCTGCAAACAGTGAGAGCTTTAATTTTTCTTTTCCAATCTGGATTATTTTTATTTCTTTTTATTCTCTGATTGCCATGGTTAGGACTTCCAAATCTATATTGAATTTTTTTTTTAATTTTGTTTTATTTAACTTTACAATATTGTATTGGTTTTGCCATATATCAAAATGAATCTTCCACAGGTATACATGTGTTCCCCATCCTGAACCCTCCTCCCTCCTCCCTCCCCATACCATCCCTCTGGGTCGTCACAGTGCACCAGCCCCAAGCATCCAGTATTGTGCATCGAACCTGGACTGGTGACTCATTTCATATATGCTATTATATATATTTCAATGCCATTCTCCCAAATCATCCCACCCTCTCCCTCTTCCACAGAGTCCAAAAGACTGTTCTATACATCAGTGTCTCTTTTGCTGTCTCATATACAGGGTTATTGTTACCATCTTTCTAAATTCCATATATAAGCGTTAGTACACTGTATTGGTGTTTTTCTTTCTGGCTTACTTCACTCTGTATAATAGGCTCCAGTTTCATCCACCTCATTAGAACTGATTCAAATGTATTCTTTTTAATGGCTGAGTAATACTCCATTGTGTATATGTACCATTGCTTTCTTATCCATTCATCTGCTGATGGACATCTAGGTTGCTTCCATGTCCTGGCTATTATAAACAGTGCTGCGATGAACATTGGGGTACACGTGTCTCTTTCCCTTCTGGTTTCCTCAGTGTGCAAGCCCAGCAGTGGGATTGCTGGATCATAAGGCAGTTCTATTTCCAGTTTTTTTTAAGGAATCTCCACACTGTTCTCCACAGTGGCTGTACTAGTTTTCATTCCCACCAACAGTGTAAGAGGGTTCCCTTTTCTCCACACCCTCTCCAGCATTTATTGCTTGTAGACTTCTGGATCACAGCCATTCTGACTGGCATGAAATGGTACCTCATAGTGGTTTTGATTTGCATTTCTCTGATAATGAGTGATGTTGAGATTTTTTTTCATTATGGCCTATTGATGTTGTCAAAAGCTTTTTCTGCATTTATTGAGATGGTCATACAATTTTTATTTCAATTTAATAATCTGGCATATCACATTGATTGATTTGCATATGTAGAAGAATTCTTTCATCCCTATGATGAACCCTACTTGATAATGGTCTATGATTCTTTTAATCTGTTGTTGGATTCTGTTTACTAAAATTTTGTTGAGGATTTTTGCATCTATATTCATGAATAATATTATCCTCTAATTTTCATTTTTTTGTTGCATTGTTGCCTGATTTTGGTATCAAGGTGATGGTGGCCTCGTAGAATGACTTATGATGTTTTCTTTCCTCTGCATTTTTCTGGAATAGTTTGAACAGAATAGGTGTTAGTTCTTCTCTAATCATTTTGTAGAAGTTTCCTGTGAAACCATCTCTCTCTGGGCTTTTATTTTCTGGAAGACATTTGATCACAGTTTGGATTTCAGTGTTTATGATTGATCTGTTGATATTTTCTATTTCTTCCTGGTTCAGTCTTGGAAGGACATACTTTTCTAAGAATTTGTCCATTTCTTCAAAGCTGTACATTTTCTTGTCATATTGTTGCTCATGGTAGTCTCCTATGATCCTTTGTATTTCTGTGCTGTCTGTTGTAACTTTTTCATTTTTAATTATATTGATTTAAGTCTTCTCCCCTTTTTGTACATGACTATAGCTAATGATTTGTCAATTATGTTTATCTTTTTGAAAAACAAGCTGTTTGTGTTATTGATCTTTACTATTGTCACCTTTATTTATTTTTCATTTATTTCTACTATAATTTTTATGATTTCTTCCCTTCCACTAATTTTGAGGATTTTTATTCTTCTTTTACCAGTTGCTTTAAGTATAACATTAGCTTCTTTCTTTGATGTTTCTCATGTTTCTTGACATTAGCTTGTACTGCTAAAAACTTACCTCTTGGCCCTGCTTTTCCTGAATCCCTTAGGTTTACAGTAGTTGTGTTTTCACTGTAATTTGTTTATAGGTATTTTTATTTCCTTTTTATCAATGACCTCTTGGTTATTCAAAATCATATAGTTTATCCTTCATATATTTTTATTTTTACAGGTTTTCCCCCTATATTTGATATCTAATCTTATAGTGTTGTGTTTAGAAAAAAATGCTTGATAAAATATCAATTAAAAAAAGTACCAAGGCTTGATTTGTTATCAATCTTAGAAATGGTTCATGTGCACTTGAGAAAAAAAGTTAATTCTATTATTTTGTGGGTGAAATGTCCTATAGATATCAGTTAGGTCCACCTGGTCCAATGTATCATTTAAAGCTTGTGTTTCATTGTTTTCTATCTGGATGACCTATGGGTTGGTGTGAATGGAATGTTAAAATGCCCCACTGTTATTATGTTACTGTCAATTTCGCCTCTTATAGTTGCTAACGTTTGTCATATGTATTGAAGTGCTTCTATGTTTGGTGCATGTATATTTATAATTGTTATATTTTCTTCATGGGCTGATCCCTTGATAATTATCTTGTGTCTTTACTTGCCTCTTGTAACAGTCTTTATTTTAAAGTGTATCTTATCTGATATGAATACTGCTGCTCCATCTTTATTTTTATTTCCATTTGAATGTAATGACTTTTTCAAGTTCCTCACATTCAGTCTGTATGTGTCCCTACATCTGAAGTGTGTTCTTTGTAGATAGCATATATATGGGTCCTATTTTTGTGTCCTTCTGTAAGTCAGTGTCTTTTGGTTGAAGAATTTAATCCATTTATGTATAAGGCAATCACTGATATTTATGACCCTATTACCATTTACTTTATTGTATAGTATTTGTTTTTGTAGGTCTTTTTGAGGCAGGAGGCAGAATGGACTCCCCCAGGTTAAAGAGACTGAAGATTCATTCCTTATGAACTGAAACTTCAAGAGGAGAATAACAAGACAATTAAGGGAGAAGGATAGGCCTTGACCAGACCACATATTTCTCATTCTCGAAGTCAGGAGACCTCCTTGATCACACATGCACAAAAAATACTCCTTGGAGGTCAAAGGGGACTTATGTCAAGGGATGTTCCACTCAGACACCTTTTAGGTAAAATCCGTCTTGGCTAAGAGATGGGTGCACACACATGGGAAGATCCTGAGATACACTGAAGATGGAGTGTGAACCAGGAAAATCAAGGTAGGTGGCCAAAGGAAACCCAAAAGAAATGTCCCATAAAAGTAATTCAAAGTGCCATGAGGGCACAACTGAGTGACTCTCTTCCTGAGTCCATCCATGTGCCTATCCACATGTATTGTACTCTTTTCCTCTTACTAAATACTTTACTTGCTTCACCACTTTCTATCTTTGTGGGAATTCTTTTCTGCAAAGCAGAAGGACCAAAGCCCTTGTCACTGATCACTTGTCTGGTGGCCAGAATCTGATCACCACGACCCAGCCTCAACCTCTGGCTGAGAACACAAGCCCTGCTCCCAAGATCATATCTGGCACCAAAACCTAGGGATTCAGAAAGGTAAGCCATAGGCCTCACCCAGTTGTGGCTTTAGGCCCTTCACTTTGGCTCTTATCTTCTTTCTCTTGCTCTCCCATTTGCTTTTTTTTTTTTTTTTTCCTTTAAGATCCCAGGGCATAACCTCTATCTGCTCATGGTATTATAACTCCCCTGAACATTGGGGGTGACAGAGGAATTCCCCAGGCCATGCAGATTCAAATAATGCTTGGATGACAGCTAGTGCTGTCCTCTTCGATATGGTGTAAATGTGATTTCCAACTATGAAGGAGGCCAAGGGATCTCTGTCTCTCTTGCTCTCACTCTCTCACTCTTGCTCTCCCTCCCTCACTATTCCTCAAGGAAGCCTCAATTGTGGTTTTCTTTCCCACTTTATTGGCACAGCAAAGTATCTTTCTCACTTATCTCTGCTCCCTTCTAGGAAATTATTTCCTAGATACCATTCCTAAACTGCATCCCCACCATTGTCAAACTCAGTGCTGTGTTAGATAAAATCATCAGACAATTCCCAATTCTATCCTAGCTGCCAAGAAGATAGGGCAAAGGATTTGGAGTTCTTCTGTTATCTAGTCTCTCACCTCACTTTATGCCCAGAAATCTACTATAAGTATCTATCTGCCTGCCTAACCTCAGGCCATGAACCCTGTGCTGTCTTCCATAGTAATAAACTCAAGTTTCTCGAAGGGTTCTTCTTTGCATCTATTGGAACCCCTTCACTCCAGGCCTTGGAAGCCTCCACACAGCTATACACAGCCTATCAGTCTGTCTGCTAGTCAGATGTCTGAATTATAAACTTTGTAGATGTTCAGTCTTGAGGAATACACTCGAACATAGTTAGACTTGCCATAGGACATAAGCTCTGTAGACAAGGGATCTTTCCACAGGAAAGTCCTGGCAAACAGTCTACACTGGAAAGCCCTGCTCCAGCTTTGCTGGATTGGGTGCCCTGTGCAGGGTATCACAGGATCCAGAGACGTCTAGTCAGAAATTGATGGGAGAGTAGAAGACACTTGAAACCCATCAAGTCGGAAGAGAATTTAGGGAAAGAAGCTGCCTGCCAATGTAGGTAATGCAAAATATGTGGGCTCAATCCCTGGGTCAAGAAGATTTCCTGGAGAAGGAAATGGCAACACACTCCAGTATTCTTATCTGAATAATTGCATAGACAGAGGAGTCTGGCAGTCTACAGTCCATGGGGTCGCACAGAGTTGGACATGACTGAAGCGACTTAGCACATAACACACACACACTGAACACCTTCAGATTAAAGCCTCCTGGTAAGTGTTTCCAGGATACTGGATTCCATTCTAGGAGAAATGTTTTGTTCTCAGTTATAGGTTTCTCACGTGAGAGGATCTCCCTCAGAGCCAGAAGAAACACCTCTAGAAAGTATCTTTAAGAATTGGACATTTTTTAAAATCAAAGGGTTAAAAAAAGAGAAACTTAAGTTCTACTGTAACAGTGGCCGGCCTTTGTGTAAATTGAGGAATGGAGAAACAGGTCTCTAATTTATAACACCATTATGCAATTGGATCTTTATCGCTACAGAATGGAAAAGTGGAGTGAGATTCCGTCTGTTCAGGCCTTCATGGTCCTTTACCAAAATCCCACCTTATATATCTCTTATAATTTAAAACCTGGAGAATCAGAAGACTCTCCCAAAATTTTAGATGACTTATTTCTAAGCTCTCCCATATCTCCAGTAGGGGGAACCTAGCCCTTTCTTCTCCAAACTGAGCTCTTCCTACTCCTGATGGCATTCCCACTTACTTAGCCAGTCCACCCCTGATTTTGGGCAGAAACTTCAAAAGTTACAATTTGGCCCACAAATGCCCATGTCCTAGATGTGGCTTTTGGAGTATATAACTGAGACCAAGCTCAGGAAAAAGAGAGAACCCAACAGGAGAAAAGACAGGTCAAGGCTAATGAACAACTAATAGCCACTGCTGTCAGTCATGCCTTGCAATCTCAGGAGAACTCAAGGGGACTGAGAAAGTCCAACTATCCACCTGAAGGTAAGACCAACAAGAGGAAATGCTACAAATGCAAGTCAACTGGTTGCTAAATCCAAATCTTTCTGCTCTTTCTTTGCCAGAAAGAGCCACCCAGTCCATGCCCAGCCTGCAAACAAACAAGTAATTGGAAGAGTGACTGCCCTCAGTCCTGAAGGGGAGGGGGCAGTTTCCAGCTCCTGAGATGGCCTTGCTGGATGACTGAGGCAGCCCAGGGATTCTGATAGTTCCTCCCAATGAGATGTCCATCTCCATTGCGGATTCTTGGGTAGTCCTTGACTTGGCAGGTAAGAAAGTTGATTTCTTAATTGATACGGAAACCACTTACTTTATCTTAATTTCTCACGCTGGACCTCTCCTCCACAAGTTGTACTGTGACTCAGTGGAAAGCATCCCACCCATTATTTCGCTGGTGCTCTCACTTGCCAATTCAAGCAGCAGTTAATCTTCTTTGTGTTTCTAATTGGGCCTCAGTTTCCTACTCCTCTCCTTAGGAGGGACCTTCTGAGTTCCCTCAAGGCCGTATTCTGGTTAGGAAGCCCTGAGCAGCCCTTTAATTCTGATTAAGACAGACAAGTCAGAAGAGTAAGATTCTATTCCTGGATACATTCTACAAGCAGTAGACCCTTCAGTATGGCACAAAAGAATCTCTGAAAGGGCCATAAATACTCAGACTGTAAGAATTAGCCTTAGGCCAGAAACCACTTATCCTAACAAGAAACAGTAGTCATGTATGGATGTGAGAGTTGGACTGTGAAGAAAGCTGAGCACCGAAGAACTGATGTTTTTAAACTGTGGTGTTGGAGAAGATTCTTGAGAGTCCCTTGGACTGCAAGGAGATCCAATCAGTCCATTCTAAAGGAGATCAGTCCTGGGTGTTCTTTGGAAGGAATGATGCTAAAGCTGAAACTCCAGTACTTTGGCCACCTCATGTGAAGAGTTGACTCATTGGAAAAGACTCTGATGCTGGGAGGGATTGGGGGCAGGAAGAAAAGGGGATGACGGAGGATGAGATGGCTGGATGGCATCAGTGACTCGATGGACGTGAATTTGAGTGAACTCTGGGAGTTGGTGATGGACAGGGAGGCCTGGTATGCTGCAATTCATGGGGTCGCAAGGAGTCGGACATAACTGAGCGACTGAACTGAAGTGAACTGAGACTAACAAGAAACAATATTTTATAAAGTTAAAAGGGAAGAAAGGTTTACAATCTCTCATGGATAAATTCCTATGGCATGACCTCTTGCTGATTTGCCAGTCTCCATCCAACACTTCTATTCTGGCAGTTGTTAACCCTATTTTCCAACCAACTAGACTCCGTGGCCCAAGGTTGGCCTGGCTGCCTCCAGGCAGTAGTGTCACCACTTTATTGGTGGAAGAAGCTAACAAGTTTATCTTTGGACAGCTGCTGAAAGTCCAGACTCTTCATCAAGTACAAGGGATTCTAGCGGTAAAAAGCCACCACTGGCCATCTGGAGGCTACCTTATCAAGTACCAGGCTTTGCTCCTTGACTCCCCAGAGAGCCAAAACCTGCAAAACCTGCCACATTCTTAACCACATGACTTTAATGCCCATCAAAAGCCCAGAGCTCACACATTCTTGTCTCAAAATTTGACCAGGTCTATGCCTGCCAGTCTGATCTAACAGAGCAGGCCATAGAAAACCCTGAGGAAGAATTGCTTACTAATGGCAGTAGTTTCATTAGAGATGGAGTCAAGAGGGCATGGTATGCTCTTGTGAGTGCTCATAGCATCATAAAAGCAAAATTGTCGCTACCTAATACCTTGGCCCAAAAGGCTGAACTGGTAGCTCTAACCTGAGCCTTAATCCTGGGGAGAGATACTATTATAAATATGTGCACAGACTCAAAATATGTATTTCTTGTTTTATATGCCCATGCAGCTATCTGGAAAGAGAGAAGACCTCTAAATACAAGAAACTCCCCTATAGAATATAGGACTGAGATTTTACACCTTTGGTTCAAAAACCAAAACAGGTAACAGCCATTCGCTGCCTGGGGCACCAAATTAGAAATTCTCAAAATTTACAAGGAAATGACAGGGCAAATCAGGAAGCAATGAAAGCAGCCCTGATGCCCATAAATGAAATGGCTTTGATCCCACCCCTTACCCCTTCTAACATTATACCCAGGTATTTGACTTCTGAAGGGAACTGGGCACGAGATAGAGGGAGAACTAAGGGAACAGATGGCTGACATATAGATCAGAAATTGCTCCTACCTCTCTCTGACCAATGGAAAATTATTACAGGGCTACATGAGACTCTTCATATGAGCAGAGATGCAATGTCTGTGACTGTTTTCCGAGTTTTAATGTAAAGGATTCCCAGAGATGAGAGAGTCACTTGAATCTGTGCCCTTTGAGCCACCCATAACCCAGGAGGCAACATCAAGCCTCCCCTCTTTCTAGCCCAGTCCAGTCTAATGATGAGAGACTTACCCAGGAAAGGACTAGCAAATAGATTTCACTTAGATGCCCTCATTCCAGGGCTTCAAATACTTGCTAGTCTTTATAGATGCCTTTACTGGATAGATAGAAACTTTCCCTACTAGAACAGAAAAGGCAACTATAGTGACTAAGGCACTCCTAAAGGAAACTGTCCCTCAATTTAGGTTGCCCTGTCTCCTTCAGAGTGACAATGGACTTTTGTTTGTAGCAAAGGTCATGCAACATCTTTTTCAGGCTTTAGGAATTAAATACCACCTCCATTCGTCCTGGAAACCTCGGTCCTCAGGAAAAGTGAAGCAGACTAATCATACACTAAAGAAAACCTTGGGCAAACTCTTAGGAAAAGCTGGAGTCAAAATATTTCTGCTGCCAATAGCCCTCTTAAGGGTCAGAGCAGCTCCTAAAACTACCACTAAGTTAAGCCCTTTTGAAATGACATACAGAAGACCATTCCTTACTCTGGACATACTAACTGACCCAGACTCATCTTAAATACATTATAAATCTGGATCAGGTCCAGAAGGCTATACAAGAATATGGAAATAGAGTGCAGCCCACTCCAAATGACAGTCCCAGGTACGCTGTTGTAAAATCTGGAGGTCAGGTAATTTTAAAGACCTGGAAAAATGAGCCCCCTGGTAACCAGCTACTTCCAAAATGGAGGGATTCTTGCCAAGTCCTGCTGAGCACACTGAAGTAGTCAAACACCAAGGGTCACCAGCTAGATTCATCTGTCCAGGATTAAACCTGTCCTTACTGATGTGTTACAGAAAACTGAAGACCCACATTCCATTCATCCCTGTTAATCCATCCCTGTCTCCAAGTTTCCACAGGATCCAGAGGACCCAGTGAAAGTGAAAGTCACTCAGTCGTGTCTGACTCTTTGCGACCCCATGCACTATATGGTCCATGGAATTCTCCAGGCCAGAATACTGGAGTGGATAGCCTTCCCCTTCTCCAGGAGATGATGGCTCAGCTGGTAAAGAGGACCCAGTACAACCTGAAAATTCCAGGTGGATGAGTGAGCCACTACAATAACTGAAGCTACTATTCACAAAAGACAAGACGACTGCTTAGACCTTAGGCTAAGTACCCATAGCTACAGTTTTCCTTTTTCCTCCCAATATTCAATCCACTTACAGAGTGGATTGATATGCTCTGCTAAATTTATATAACTATTATCTTCCTTGCTCTCACCCTTGCTCTCAGAATTTACTGAACTTCTCTGTCCATGCTGAGTGATTTAAATAGTACCCTGACTGGTGCTATTATACTGTGAAGCCACTCATATCCTTAGGTTTCCTATGCTTATTTCCTTTATCTACAGGAAGGAAAGACAATTCTCTGGTTCACATTGCAAATACTCCCTCCACTGGGTTGACAGAATGCTGGTTTCCCCATATTGCAGGCAGATTCTTTGACAGCTGAGCCACAAGGGAAGCCCAAGAATATTGAAGTGGGTAGCCTATCCCTTCCCCAGTGGATCTAACCTACCCAGGAATCGAACCAGGGTCTTCTGCATTGCAGGCAGATTCTTTACCAACTGAGCTATTAGGGAAGCCCTTGGTTTTGTCTACCCTAAGCTAAGTCTATCATGGGCCATAGCAATGGGAGGTTTCCATTTTCTTATAATCTTCCCCTGCTTCTCTAAGTACTTAGTTTGCTTTCTCTAGGGCATCACAGGACAATAGTCATGTAGGGACTCCAGCCACTCCCCACAGCAGATCCTACTGAAACAACACCAGAAGTCACCCTGAGGCCCCTTTAGTAAGACTGGATGAGAGCTCTGTAACCCTACCTAGGTATGGTCTACAAGGCCATTGTCAGCTTGAAGAAGTTACCAAAATCAGACTTTCACCCTCCATCTCCCCAAAAAAGACTTTTTTGGGGTTTATGTCTCTCAGGGGTGATTTGAGTCAAGAGGCAGATGACCCCCTCCAGGGTAAAGCAATTGTAGATTCACTCCGTATGGACTGAAACAGGACAACTAAGGGAGAAAGCTGGGTTCTTCCTAGACCACGTATTTCTTGTTTTCAAAGTCAGAAGACCTCCCTGATCATACATGTGCAGAAAAGGCTCCTTGGAAGCCAAAGGAGACTTATGTCAATAATTATTCTACCCAGACATCTTTTAGGTAAAATCCATATTGGCTAGGTGATGGGTGTACACACATGGGAGGACCCTGAGATACACAGAATATGGACTGTGAGCCAAGCAAGTCAAAATGATTCACTAAATAAAGTGGCAGAAAAATGACTGGCCAAAGAAAACCCAGAAGAAATGACTTACAAAAGTAACTCAAACTGCCACAAGGATGCAACTCAGCGTCTCTCTCCCTGAGTCCGCCTGTGTGCCTATCCACACATACTATACTCTTTGCCTCTTAATAAATGTTTCATTTGCCTCACTACTTCAATCTTTGTGGGAACTCTTTTCTATAAAGCAGAAGGACCAGGGCCCTTGTCACTGACCACTGGTCTAGTGGCTAGGATATGGTGATCTCATCACTGTGATGCAGCCTCAATCACCAGTTGGTAACTCAAGCCCTGCTCCTGAGATATTCTTCCTCTTGTAGGTCTTTTTATCTCTAGAGAATTTCCTTCAGCATTTGTTGTAAAGTTGGTTTAGTGGTGCTGAATTCTCTTAACGTTTGCTTATGTGCAAAGCATTTTATTTCTCCATCAAATTTGAATGAGATCCTTGCTGGGTAGAGTAATCTTAATCGTAGTTTGTTTTTGTTTCGTTTCATCATCCTGCACTCCCATCTGGCCTGCAGAGTTTCTGTTGAAAGATCAGCTGTTTGCCTTATGGGGCTCCCCTTATATATTATTTGTTGCTTTTACCTTGTTGCTGTTATATATATATATATATATATATATATATATATATATATATATATATATAATGATTAATTTTCATTAGTTTGATTAGTATGTGTCTTAGTGTGCTTTTCTTTATATTTATCCTGTATGAGGCTCTCTGGGCTTCCTGGACTTGGGTGATTATTTCCTTTCCTCTGTAGGGTAGTTTTCAACTATACTCTCCTCAAATATTCCTCCCTTCCCCTTCTTTTTATCTTCTTCTTCTGAGACCCATATAATTTCAATGTTGATGAACTTAATGCCCCAGAGGTCTCTTAGGGGGTCTGCATTTATTTTCAATCTTTTTTCTTTATTCTGCTCTGCTTCACTGACTTCCACCATCTATTTTCAAGCTCATTTATCCATTCTTCTGATTCGGTTATCTGCTACTAGTTCTCTCTAGTGTATTTTTGGTCTCAGTTATTGTGCATTGCATTGTTGATCATGTACTCTTTATTTCTCTAGGTCCTTGTTAAACATTTCTTATATCTTCTTGATCTGTGCCTCCATTCTACTGATCTGTACCTCCACTTTATTTCCAAAATTTTGGATTGTCTTTACTATCATTACTGAATCAATTTTCAGATAGATTGCTTCTTTCCTCTTCATTTTTTTGGTCTCCTGGCTTTTTATCATGCCCCTTCATCTGATACATATTTCTCTGTCATTTCATTTTGCTTAATCTATTGTCTTTAGGGTATTTTTTCTGCAGCCTGCATGATCATAGTTCCTCTTATTTGTAGTGTCTGTCCCCCGTGGTTGGAGTTGGACCAGAGCCTTGTGAAGGTTTCCTGGTTGGGGAGGTACTAGTACCTGTGTTCTGGTGGGTGGGAGATCTTGTCTCTCTGAAAGGTAGTGAACATCCAGTTGCATGTTTTGGGGTGTCATGAAATGGCATGAAATAGCAACATGCTCCAGTATTCTTGCCTCAAAACTTCCAGGGAGAGAGGAGCCTGGTGAGCTACAGTTCATGAGATTTTAAAGTTAGGCATCACTGAGTGACTGAGCACGCACACAACAATGGCTATCAGAGAATAAAAGAGATAAAAGAAATTTAAATTGGAAAATAAGTAAAACGTCATTGTTTTCACATGACAGGATACTATGCATCAGGGGTCTCCAACCTTTCTGCTGTGGACTCCTGGCTGCACAACAGAAGGTGAGTTGTGGGTAAGTGAACTAGACAGCATCTGCCACTCCCCATTGTTCACATTACTGTCTGAATGGCCACCTTCCTCTCAGTCCATTTTAAAATGGTCTTCCAGGAAACCCAGTCTCTAGTCCCCAAAATGTTGGGGACCTTAGCTTTTCACAGACAATCTTAAAGATTCTATCAGAAAACTAGTAATTGTTAAATATTCTTTAAATGTTTATTTCATTTCATCTAGACCTATATATTTCTTTGTTATTTAAAAATTGATGAGTAAATCTACTTACTAGTTATAAATATAACCACAGTTTCTATTTCTTCATTATTTAATTCTTTTTTTTTAATTTTTATTTTATTTTTAAACTTACATAATTGTATTAGTTTTGCCAAATATCAAAATGAATCCACCACAGGTATACATGTGTTCCCCATCCTGAACCCTCCTCCCTCCTCCCTCCGCATACCATCCCTCTGGGTCGTCCCAGTGCACTAGCCCCAAGCATCCAGTATCATGCATCGAACCTGGACTGGCGACTCGTTTCATACATGATATTTTACATGTTTCAATGCCATTCTCCCAAATCTTCCCACCCTCTCCCTCTCCCATAGAGTCCATAAGACTGTTCTATACATCAGTGTCTCTTTTGCTGTCTCGTACACAGGGTTATTGTTACCATCTTTCTAAATTCCATATATATGCATTATTATACTTTATTGGTGTTTTTCCTTCTGGCTTACTTCACTCTGTATAATAGGCTCCAGTTTCATCCACCTCATTAGAACCGATTCAAATGTATTCTTTTTAATGGCTGAGTAATACTCCATTGTGTATATGTACCATTGCTTTATTATCCATTCATCTGCTGATGGACATCTAGGTTGCTTCCATGTCCTGGCTATTATAAACAGTGCTGCGATGAACATTGGGGTACACGTGTCTCTTTCCCTTCTGGTTTCCTCAGTGTGCAAGCCCAGCAGTGGGATTGCTGGGTCATAAGGCAGTTCTATTTCCAGTTTTTTAAGGAATCTCCACACTGTTCTCCACAGTGGCTGTACTAGTTTGCATTCCCACCAACAGTGTAAGAGGGTTTCCTTTTCTCCACACCCTCTCCAGCATTTATTATTTGTAGACTTTTGGATCGCAGCCATTCTGACTGGTGTGAGATGGTACCTCATAGTGATTTTGATTTGCATTTCTCTGATAATGAGTGATGTTGACCATCTTTTCATGTGTTTGTTAGCCATCTGTATGTCTTCTTTGGAGAAATGTCTATTTAGTTCTTTGTCCCATTTTTTGATTGGGTAATTTATTTTTCTGGAGTTGAGCTGTAGGAGTTGCTTGTATATTTTTGAGATTATTTGTTTGTCCGTTGCTTCATTTGCTATTATTTTCTCCCATTCTGAAGGCTGTCTTTTCACCTTGCTAATAGTTTCCTTTGATGTGCAGAAGCTTTTAAGGTTAATTAGGTCCCATTTGTTTATTTTTGCTTTTATTTCCAATATTCTGGGAGGTGGGTCATAGAGGATCCTGCTGTGATGTATGTCAGAGAGTGTTTTGCCTATGTTCTCCTCTAGGAGTTTTATAGTTTCTGGTCTTATGTTTAGATCTTTAATTCATTTTGAGTTTATTTTTGGGTATGGTGTTAGAAAGTGTTCTAGTTTCATTCTTTTACAAGTGGTTGACCGGATTTCCCAGCACCACTTGTTAAAGAGATTGTCTTTAATCCATTGTATATTCTTGCCTCCTTTGTCAAAATAAGGTGTCCATATGTGCATTGATTTATCTCTGGGCTTTCTATTTTGTTCCATTGATCTATATTTCTGTCTTTGTGCCAGTACCATACTGTTTTGATAACTGTGGCTTTGTAGTAGAGTCTGAAGTCAGGTAGGTTGATTCCTCCAGTTCCATTCTTCTTTCTCAAGATCGCTTTGGCTATTCGAGGTTTTTTGTATTTCCATACAAATTGTGAAATTACTTGTTCTAGTTCTGTGAAGAATACTGTTGGTAGCTTGATAGGGATTGCATTGAATTTATAAATTGCTTTGGGTAGCATACTCATTTTCACTATATTGATTTTTCCAATCCATGAACATGGTATATTTCTCCATCTATTAGTGTCCTCTTTGATTTCTTTCACCAGTGTTTTATAGTTTTCTATATATAGGTCTTTAGTTTCTTTAGGTAGATATATTCCTAAGTATTTTATTCTTTCCATTGCAATGGTGAATGGAATTGTTTCCTTAATTTCTCTTTCTGTTTTCTCATTATTAGTGTATAGGAATGCAAGGGATTTCTGTGTGTTGATTTTATATCCTGCAACTTTACTATAGTCATTGAATAGTTCTAGTAATTTTCTAGTGGAGTCTTTAGGGTTTTCTATGTAGAGGATCATGTCATCTGCAAATAGTGAGAGTTTTACTTCTTCTTTTCCAATTTGCATTCCTTTTATTTCTTTTTCTGCTCTGATTGCTGTGGCCAAAACTTCCAAAACTATGTTGAATAGTAATGGTGAAAGTGGGCACCCTTGTCTTGTTCCTGACTTTAGAGGAAATACTTTCAAATTTTCACCATTGAGGATAATGTTTGCTGTGGGTTTGTCATATATACCTTCTATTATGTTGAGGTATGTTCCTTCTATTCCTGCTTTCTGGAGAGTTTTTATCATAAATGGGTGTTGAATTTTGTCAAAAGCTTTCTCTGCATCTATTGAGATAATCATATGGTTTTTATTTTTCAATTTGTTAATGTGGTGTATTACATTGATTGATTTGCGGATATTGAAGAATCCTTGCATCCCTGGGATAAAGCCCACTTGGTCAAGGTGTATGATCTTTTTAATGTGTTGTTGGATTCTGATTGCTAGAATTTTGTTAAGGATTTTTGCATCTATGTTCATCAGTGATATTGGCCTGTAGTTTTCTTTTTTTGTGGGATCTTTGTCAGGTTTTGGTTTTAAGGTGATTGTGGCCTCATAGAATGAGTTTGGAAGTTTACCTTCCTCTGCAATTTTCTGGAAGAGTTTGAGCAGGATAGGTGTTAGCTCTTCTCTAAATTTTTCGTAGAATTCAGCTGTGAAGCCGTCTGGACCGGGGCTTTTGTTTGCTGGAAGATTTTTGATTACAGTTTCAATTCCGTGCTTGTGATGGGTCTGTTAAGATTTTCTATTTCTTCCTGGTCGAGTTTTGGAAAGTTGTACTTTTCTAAGAATTTGTCCATTTCTTCCACGTTGTCCATTTTATTGGCATATAATTGTTGATAGTAGTCTCTTATGATCCTTTCTTTTTCTGTGTTGTGTGTTGTGATCTCTCCATTTTCATTTCTAATTTTATTGATTTGATTTTTCTCCCTTTGTTTCTTGATGAGTCTGGCTAATGGTTTGTCAATTTTATTTATCCTTTCAAAGAACCGCTTTTGGTTTTGTTGATTTTTGCTATGGTCTCTTTTTTTTTCTTTTGCATTTATTTCTGCTCTAATTTTTAAGATTTCTTTCCTTCTATTAACCCTGGGGTTCTTCATTTCTTCCTCTTCTAGTTGCTTTAGGTGTAGAGTTAGGTTATTTATTTGACTTTTTTTCTTGTTTCTTGAGGTGTGCCTGTGTTGCTATGACCTTTCCCCTTAGGACTGCTTTTATCATGTCCCACAGGTTTTGGATTGTTGTGTTTTCATTTTCATTCGTTTCTATGCAAATTTTGATTTCTTTCTTGATTTCTTCTGTGATTTGTTGGTTATTCAGCAGCGTGTTGTTCAGCCTCCATATGTTGGAATTTTTAATAGTTTTTCTCCTGTAGTTGAGATCTAATCTTACTGCATTGTGGTCAGAAAAGATGCTTGGAATGATTTCTATTTTTTTGAATTTACCAAGGCTAGATTTATGGCCCAGGATGTGATCTATCCTGGAGAATGTTTCATGTGCACTTGAGAAAAAGATGAAATTCATTGTTTTGGGATGAAATGTTCTATAGATATCAATTAGGTCTAACTGGTCTATTGTATTGTTTAAAGTTTGTGTTTCCTTCTTAGTTTTCTGTTTAGTTAATCTATCCATAGGTGTGAGTGGGGTATTAACGTCTCCCACTATTATTGTGTTATTGCTAATTTCTCCTTTCATACTTGTTAGCATTTGTCTTACATACTGCAGTGCTCCCCTGTTGGGTGCATATATATTTATAATTGTTATATCTTCTTCTTGGATTGACCCTTTGATCGTTATGTAGTGACCATCTTTGTCTCTTTTCACAGCCTTTGTTTTAACGTCTATTTTATCTGATATAAGTATTGCTACTCCTGCTTTCTTTTGGTCCCTATTTGCATGGAAAATCTTTTTCTAGCCCTTCACTTTCAGTCTGTATGTGTCCCCTGTTTTGAGGTGGGTCTCTTGTAGACAACATATGTAGGGGTCTTGTTTTTGTATCCATTCAGCCAGTCTTTGTCTTTTGATTGGGGCATTCAACCCATTTATGTTTAAGGTAATTACTGATAAGTATGATCCCATTGCCATTTACTTCTGTTTTGGGTTCGAATTTATATACCATTTTTGTGTTTCCTGTCTAGAGAATATCCTTTAGTATTTGTTGGAGAACTGGTTTGGTGGTGCAGAATTCTCTCAGCTTTTGCTTGTCTGAAAAGCTTTTGATTTCTCCTTCATATTTGAATGAGATCCTTGCTGGGTACAATAATCTGGGCTGTAGGTTATTTTCTTTCATCATTTTAAGTATGTCTTGCCATTCCCTCCTGGCTTGAAGAGTTTCTATTGAAAGATCAGCTGTTATCCTTAATGGGAATCCCCTTGTGTGTTATTTGTTGTTTTTCCCTTGCTGCTTTTAATATTTGTTCTTTGTGTTTGATATTTGTTAATTTGACTAATATGTGTCTTGGGGTGTTTCTCCTTGGGTTTATCCTGTTTGGGACTCTCTGGGTTTCTTGGACTTGGGTGATTATTTCCTTCCCCATTTTAGGGAAGTTTTCCACTATTATCTCCTCAAGTATTTTCTCATGGTCTTTCTTTTTGTCTTCTTCTTCTGGGACCCCTATGATTCGAATGTTGTAGCGTTTAATACTGTCCTGGAGGTCTCTGAGATTGTCCTCATTTCTTTTAATTCGTTTTTCTTTTATCCTCTCTGATTCATTTATTTCTACCATTCTATCTTCTAATTCACTAATCCTATCTTCTGCCTGTGTTATTCTACTATTTGTTGCCTCCAGAGTGTTTTTAATTTCATTTATTGCATTATTCATTATATATTGACTCTTTTTTATTTCTTCTAGGTCCTTGTTAAACCTTTCTTGCATCTTCTCAATCTTTGTCTCCAGGCTATTTATCTGTGATTCCCTTTTAATTTCAAGATTTTGGATCAATTTCACTATCATTATTTGGAATTCTTTATCAGGTAGATTCCCTATCTCTTCCTCTTTTGTTTGGTTTGGTGGGCATTTATCCTGTTCCTTTATCTGCTGAGTATTCCTCTGTCTCTTCATCTTGTTTAAATTGCTGAGTTTAGGGTGTCCTTTCTGTATTCTGGAAGTTTGTGGGGTTCTCTTTATTGTGTCATTTCCTCGCTGTGTGTGGGTTTGTACAGGTGGCTTGTCAAGGTTTCCTGGTTAGGGAAAGCTTGTGTCGGTGTTCTGGTGGGTGGAGCTGTATTTCTTCTCTCTGGAGTGCAATGAAATGTTCAGTAATGAGTTATGAGATGTCTATGGTTTTGGGGTGACTTTGGGCAGCCTGTAACTTGAAGCTCAGGGCTGTGTTCCTTTGTTGCTGGAGAATTTGCTTGGTATGTCTTACCCTGGAACTTGTTGGCAATATGCTTTTAGAAATACAAACTTTTTAGATTTTACCCAATTTTAATGTATAATTGTTCATAGAAGGTTTCTAATGCTTTTTACTACTAAAGTTTCCTCTTTAATTTCTGATTTTATTTGAGCCTGCTTTTCTTTTTTTTGTTTTGAAAAATGAATTGTTTAAATTAATTAGCTTATTTTAATTGGAGGATGACTACTTGATGTACATTTTCCTGAAATTAAGCTGCACGAGCTGCTTGTATATTTTGGAGATTAATTATTTGTCAATTTGTTACTTTGCTATTATTTTCTCTCATTCTGAAGGCTGTCTTTTCACTTTGCTTATAGTTTCCTTCACTGTACAAAAGCTTTTAAGTGTAATTAGGCCCCATTTGTTTAATTTTGTTTTTATTTCCATTACTCTGGGAAGTGGGTAATAGAAAATCTTGCTGTGATTTATTTCGAAGAGTATTCTGCTTATTTTTCCCTCTAAGGGTTCTATAGTTTCTGGTCTTACATTTAGACCTTTAATCCATTTTCAGTTTATTTTTGTATATGGTGTTAGAAAGTGTTCTAGTATCATTCTTTTGGATGTGGTTGACCAGTTTTCCTGGCACCTCTTATCAAAGAGATTGTCTTTTCAGCATTGCATATTTTTGCTTCCTTTGTCAAAGATAAGGTATTCACAGGTGCATGGATTTATCCCTGGGCTTTCTATTTTGTTCCATTGATCTATATTTCTGTCTTTGTGCCAATACCATACTGTCTTGATGACTGTAGCTTTGTACTATAGTCTGAAGTCAGGCAGGTTGATTCCTCCAGTTCTGCTCTTGTTTCTCAGGATTCCTTTGGCTATTCAAGGTTTTTTTGTGTTTCCATACACATTGTGAAATTATTTGTTCTATTTCTGTGAAAAATACCATTGGGAGCTTGATAGGGATTTCACTAAATCTATAGAGTGCTTTTTAATTCAGGAACATGGTATGTTTCTCCAACTATTTGTGTCATCTTTGATCTTTTAAATCAGTGTTTTATAGTTTTCTATATATGCTTTCTTTTTTCTTTCTTTAGGTATATTTTTTCCTAAGTATTTTATTCTTTTTGCTGCAATGGTGAACGGGATTGTTTCCTTTATTTCTCTTTGTTTTGTGTGTTTTCATTATTAGTGCATAGGAATGCAAGGGATTTCTGTGTATTAATTTTATATCCTGCAACATTACTATATTCATTGATTAGTGCTAGAAATTTTATGGTGGTATCTTTAGGGCTTTCTATGTAGAGGATCATCATATCTGCAAACAGTGAGAGTTGTACTTCTTTTCCAATATGGATTACTATTGTTTCTTTTTCTTCTCTGAGAGCTGTGCTAGGACTTCCAAAACTATGTTTAATAGTAGGGGTGAGAGTGGGCACCCTTGTCTTGTTCCTGATTTTAGAGGAAATGCTTTCAATTTTTCACCATTGAGGATTATACTTGTTGTGGGTTTGTCACACATGACTTTTATTATGTCGAGGCATGTTCCTTCTATGCCTGGTTTCTAGAGAGTTTTTCTCATAAATGGGTATTGAATTTTGTCAAAAGCTTTCTCTGCATCTATTGAGATAATCATAGGGATTTTATCTTTCAATGTGTTAATATGGTACATCACATTGATTTGCAAATATTGAAGAATCCTTGTACCTCTGGAATTAAGCCCAATTCATCATGGTATATGATCTTTTTAATATGTTGTTGGATTGTGTTCTCTAGAATTTTGTTGAGGACTTTTGCATCTATGTTTATTAGTGATATTGGCCTGTAGTTTCTTTTTATGTGGCATCTTTGTCTGATTTTGTATTAGGGTGATGGTGGCCTCATAGAGTGAGTTTTGGTGTTTACCTGCCTTTGCAATTTTCTGATAGGGTTTGAGCAAGATATGTGTTAGCTCTTCTCTAAATTTTTGGTAGAATTCACTTGTAAAGCCATCTGGTCCTGTGCTTTTGTTTGTTGGAAGATTTTTTATTACAGTTTCGATTTCTGTGCTTGTGATACGTCTGCTAAGATTTCCTATTTCTTCCTGGTTTGGTTTTGGAAGGTTTTACTTTTCTAAGAATTTGTCCATTTCTTCGAAGTTGTGATTGGCATATAATTGCTCACAGTAGTCTCTTATGATCTTTTGTATTTCTGTATGGTCTGTTGTGATTCCTTCATTATCATTTCTAATCTTATTAATTTGATTCTGCTCCTTTTTGTTTTTAAAGAATCTGGCTAACAGTTTGTCTATTTTATTTATCTTCTTGAAGAACCAACTTTTAGTTTTATTGATTTTTGCTATAGTTGCCTTTATTTCTTTTTCATTTATTTCTGCTCTGATTTTATTTTTAATTTTTTTTCCTTCTGCTAACTTTCAGGTTCTTCTCTTCTTTTTCTTGTTGCTTTAGGTGTAAAGTTAGGTTGTTGATTTCATGTCTTTCTTGCTTCTTGAGGTGGGCTTGTATTGCTATAAACCTCCCATAGCACAGTTTTCACTGATTCCCATAGGTTTTGGGTTGTCCTATTTTTTATTGTTTCTATGCATGTTTTGATTTCCTCTTTGATTTCTTCTGTGATTTGTTGAGTATTCAAAACTGTGTTGTTTATCCTCCATATGTTTGTGTTTATAGTCTTTTTTTTTTTTTTTTCCTGTAGTTGATATCTAATCTTATCACATTGTGGTCAGAAAAGATGCTTGATGATTTCTTTCTTTTTTTTTTTTTTTAAATTTACCAAGGCTAGATTTGTGGCCCAGGATGTGATCTACCCTGGAGAATCTTCCATGTTCACTTGAGGAAAAGTTGAAATCCATTGTTTTTCAGTGAAATGCCCTGTAGAGGTCAATTAGGTCTAACTGATCCATTGGATCTTTTAAAGCTTCTGTTTCCTTGCTAATTTTCAATTTGGTTGATCTATCCACAGGTGTGAGTGGGATATTAAAGTCCCCCACTATTATTGTGTTACTGTTAATTTCCCCTTTCATACTTGTTAGCGTTTGCCTTACATATTGTGGTGCTCCTATGTTGGGTGCATGTATATTTATAATTGTTATATCTTCTTCTTGGGTTGATCTTTTGATCATTATGTTGTGTCCTTCTTTGTCTCTTTTCACAGTTCTTTAATTAAAAGTCTATTTTATCTCATATGAGTATTGCTACTCCAGCTTTGTTTTGGTCTGTTTGCATGAAATAGCTTTATCCAGTGTATCACTTTCAGTATGTAAATGTCCCTAGATTTGAGGTGGGTCTCATATAGACAACATATTTTTGGATCTTGTTTTTGTATCCATTCAGCCAGTCTTTGTCAGAGCATTTAACCCATTTACACTTAGAGTGATTACCGATAATTGTGATCCTGTTACCAATTACTTTGTTGTTTTGGGTTTGTTTTTATAAACCTTTTCTGTGTTTCCTGTCTAGACAAGATCCTTTAGCATTAGTTGAAGAGATGTTTTGATGGTGCTGAATTCTCTTAGCTTTTGTTTGTCTATAAAGCTTTTGATTTATACCTTTGATGATTCAGATATATACCTTTATATCTGAATGAGATCCTTGCTGGGTAGAATAATCTTTGTTGTAATCTTTGTTTTTCTCTTTCATCTCTTTAAGTATATCCTGCCATTCCCTCTAGCCTCGAGAGTTTCTGTGAAAGATCAGTTGTTATTCTTATGGGGATCCTCTTGTGTGTTATTTGTTGCTTTAACTTTGGTGCCTTTAATATTTTATTTTGGTGTTTAATTTTTGTTAGTTTGATTAACATGTATCTGGGGTGTTTTGCCTTGGATTTATCCTGTTTTGGACTGTCTGGATTTCTTGGACTTGGGTGGCTATTTCCTTCCACATGTTAGGGACGTTTTCAACTATTATCTCCTCAAGTATTTTCTCATTTCCTTTCTTTTTGTCGTCTTCTTCTGGGACACCTATGACTCAAATGTTGGAGTGTTTAACATTGTCCCAGAGGTCTCAGAGGTTGTCTTCATTTCTTTTTACTATTTTTTTCCCTCTCTGCTTCATTTATTTCGAGCATTATACCACTTTACTTATCCTTTCTTCTGCCTCAGTTATTCTACTGTTGGTTCCCTTCAGAGTGTTTTTGATCTCAGTTATTGCATTGTTCATTATTGATCAACTCTTCTTTATTTACTCTAGGTGCTTCTCAAACATTTCTTACATCTTCTCAATCCTTGTCTCTCCCTATCTGTAAATACATTTTATTTTCAAGGTTTTGGATCATCTTTACTATCATTATTCTGAATTATTTTTTCAGGTAGAACACTTATCTCCTCCTTTTTTTTTTTTTATTATTAGTGGTTTTATATCATGTTATTTCACCTGTTGAATATTTCTCTGCCTTTTCATTTTGTTTATCTTGCTGTTTTGGGGGTGCCCTTTTGGCAGCCTGGAAGGTCGTGGTTCCACTGAATTGTGGATTCTGCTTCCTGTGGGTGGGGTTGGACTAGTGGTTTGTCAGGATTTTCTTGTAGGGGAACTTGTGTCTGTGTTCTGAAGGGTGGAGTTGGATTTCTTTACTCTGGAGTGCAATGAAGTGTCTAGTAGTGAATTTTAGGATGTTTATGGGTTTGGTATGGCATTCGGCAGGTCGTCTTTTAATGTTCAAGCTTATGTTCCTGTTTTGATGGAGAATTAGCATGGTGTGTCTTGCAGTGGAGTCTGTTGGCTCTTGGTTGGAGCTTGGTTTCAGTGTAGGTACAGAGATTTCTCAGAGTTCTCTGATGCTCTAAAGTTCGGGAGTTGAGCATCCTGATTCTGGGTTTAGGTCCTTCTCTTACAGTATCATCAAGATGTCTCCATCCAAACAACTAAAAAGATAAAACACCTCAGGTTAATGATGAATAAATTCTCCACGACAAGGAACACCCAGAGAGATTCACAGAGTTATATAGAGAAGAGAGAATAAGAAAAGAGGAAGAGGTGACCCAGAGGAGGAAGGGGAGGGTCAAAAGAGTAGAAAGCAATCAAGTCAGTAATCAAATCCCTAAGTGAAAATGAGTACAAAACATTAAATTCTTAGAGGTACAAAATTGAACACATAACAATAAGCAAAATTAAAAAAAAAAAAAACCTAGAATAGAGGTTAGACTCTCAAAATTACAATATAAAAATACAAAAAAAAAAAATGATCACTTGTTTAACAATAGATTTTTGTTTAAAAAATATTTGTTCAAAAATAGCTTTTTTTTAAAAGAAAGGTAATAGGCTATAAACATGAAAGCTAAAGAAGTAATAAAGAACTATTTTTTTTAAAAAAATTAAAAAGTTATAATAGTAAAAATATATCTAGAAATTTCTCTAGAGCTCTTGTGGGCAGTATGGAGCCAGTCCAGTGTCAGATAGTCCCTTGTTCCAGCTTATACTTGTTCTCAAGGTTTATAGTTGCCTCTCAAATGCAAGATCTCAGTATTAACTGAAGGATTTTAATCTGTTGCACCTGCCACTTCTGGGGGCAGTCCCCTTCTGGTACATATACACAATGGAGTATTACTCAGCCATTAAAAAGAATACATTTGAATCAGTTCTAATGAGGTGGATGAAACTGGAGCCTATTATACAGAGTGAAGTAAGCCCTTCTTTATTTTGGTCTCCTTGTTTGTAAGTATCTTCAGGTCTAATTTCTGTTCTGACACAAGGGGTTGGAGGTGGCCACTTATTTAGGCTTGCTTTTTCAATTGTGCTGTGGAGAGGAAGGGACACTGCAAACAAATACCACTGGCATATGTGGAGAATATCTGTAGTGGATGGACTACACTGGGTTTGCCATAGCCCAAAGTAGCATATACTTCCTGGGTTCACACTGCTCAGGTTCCAGGGTGCTCTGCAAGGACACTGTCCCAAGTGAACCCTGCATTTTGTGCATTTCCCAGAGCTAAGCCACTCAGCTTCACAGGTGCTTTGCAAGGGCATAGACTCTGATTGCTGTGAGTATTGTGCCCTTCCCAGGTTCAAGTTGCTCAGGTGACTGGATGCTTGGCAAGAACACTGTCCCAGGCAAGCCTTGTGTTTTATGCACCTCGCCAGTCCTGGCTGCTTGGTTTCCTGGGTACACTGTGAGAGCTCAGTCCCTAGTGTGTCATGTGTCTTATCTGGGGGGCTGATCTCAGTCTGTGACACTCCTGGCAAATGTGAACCATCCAGAATCCCAGGAAATTGCAATTAGCAACTGGACCCTTGCTCATAGTTTGGTAGATGTGATCTCAGGGTCCAGGATGGCCGAAGCCTCTTGCCTTCCTGCTCTGGTTGTTGCACACCTGCCTGTCTGCCTCCAGGTAGGAAGGCCCTAAGTGGCAGCCGGTTTTTTCTCCTTTGGTACTCTCTAGGGCACAATCCTTTGTTCTGAGACTGTGCCAGGGGTCACCATGTGGAATTAGAGTCTTTCATTGGAAAAGTCCTTTTTTGTTGTTGTTGTTGATCTTTCTGGAGATCCCACGGTTTGGGTTGCTATGTCAGCTTAGCTCCTTCAGATTGTCCTCAAGGATTTAAACCCAGTCCTTACCCTAAGGCCCAACAATGTAGCCTGCACCTCCCTGCCCAGCCTCCACTCACTGCCAGTGAACTTGAGCATCTGGGCTGCTTCTCAGCTGGTAGTTGCTGATAGGTGTGCATTCTGTGTTTGTTTGTTTTCCTAGATATGTTGCCTTCTGAGATTCCAAGTGAGTGAAAGTCACTCAGTCATGTCTGACTCTTTGCAACCCCATGGACTATAGAGTCCATGGAATTCTCCAGGCCAGAATACTGGAGTGGGTAGCCTTTCCCTTCTCCAGGCAATCTTTCAAACCCAGGGATTGAACACAGGTCTCCCACATTGCAGGCAGATTTCTACCAGCTGAGTAACAAGGGAAGCCCAAGAATACTGGAGTGGGTACTCTATCCCTTCTCCAGCAGATCTTCCCGACCCAGGAATTGAACTGGGGTCTCCTGCATTGTAGGTGGATTCTTTACTAACTGAGCTATCAGGGAAGCTCAAAGCTCCCCACAGACACATCTTTGAGAGGGTGTGGAAACAACTCTTCCTTCATAACTCCTTCCCGAGGATAGCCTATGTCCCTAAACCCTTTGTCTCTGTTTTAATATTTTATATTTGTCCTACCTCTTTTTGAAGAGATTGGGCTACCTTTCTGGGTGCCTGGTGTCCTCCGCCAATGTTCAGAAGTTGTTTTGTGGAAGTTGTTCAACATTCAAATGATGTTTTGCTGAGTTTGTGGATGAGGAAGTGGTCTCCCTGTCTTATTCCTCGGCCATCTTGGGATCACCCCTGAGTCTTCTTTTCTTAATGCAGTTAAATGTTTGTGAATTATGTTTATATTTTCAGAAAACTAACTCCTAGGTTTGTTGAACTTCTTTCTATTTTTTATTTTATTTATTTCTGTTCATATTTTGAAATTCTTTTTTCCTTTGCTAGTTTTGGGCTTATATAGTTCTGTTTTATCTAGTTCCTTGGTTTCTTGAAGAATAATATTAGGTTTTTTTATTGAGAGCTTTCTCTCTCTCTTTTTTTATTTAAGTTTTTATTTCTGTAAACTTTCTATCTTAGAACTGGTTTTGCTGTGTCCCATAAAATTTGAGGTTTTAGTTCACAGTCCTTCAGACTCAAGTTGGTATTTATACCACTGACTTCCTTGCTTCTTAGATCTCTAGGTTTGGATTGAAATTACCCCACTGGCTTTCCTGAGTGAGCATATCATGAGACTTCTCAGTCTCCACAACCATATAAGTGAACTCCTCATAATAAATACCCTTGCATATATTTTTACATATCGTATTGATTCTGTTTCTCTGGGTAACTCTGAGTAATATGCTTTTTAAAGCATGAGATAAAGAAAAAAAATATTGACTATAACAAGAGAGACAACCACACTGGATCATCAATAGAAGCAGTTTAGTTCAGTTTAGTCGCTCCGTCATGTCCAACTCTTTGCGATCTCATGAATCGCAGCACGCCAGGCTTCCCTGTCCATCACCAACTCCCGGAGTTCACTCAAACTCATGTCCATTGAGTCAGTAGTGCCATCCAGCCATCTCATCCTCTGCTGTCCCCTTCTCCTCCTGCCCCCAATCCCTCCCAGCATCAGAGTCTTTTCCAAAGACTCAACTCTTCACATGAGAGGCCAAAGTATTGGAGTTTCAGCTTTAGCATCAGTCCTTCCAATGAACACCCAGGACTGATCTCCTTTGGGATGGACTGGTTGGATCTCCTTGCATTCCAAGAGACTCTCAAGAGTCTTCTCCAACACCACAATTCAAAAGCATCAGTTCTTCGGCGCTCAATTTTCTTCACAGTCCAACTCTCACATCCATACATGACCACCGGAAAAACCATAGCCTTGACCAGACAAACCTTTGTTGGCAAAGTAATGTCTCTGTTTTTGAATATGCTGTCTAGGTTGGTCATAACTTTCCTTCCAAGGAGTAAGCGTCTTTTAATTTCATGGCTGCAATCACCATCTGTAGTTATTTTGGAGCCCAGAAAAATAAAGTTGGCCACTGTTTCCACTGTTTTCCCATCCATCTGCCAAGAAGTGATGGGACTGGATGCCATGATCTTAGTTTTCTGAATGTTGAGCTTTAAGGCAACTTTTTCACTCTCCTCTTTCACTTTCATCAACAGGATTGTAATAGTATACATGCGGTTTTATTTTTGTAAACCTTTTTTTTTCTTTCAACCTTGATAAAACAAACAATTTATTATTATAAAAGTATAATGGCTTTAAAATGTAAAATGTTTCACCTGGAAACTTGGTGAAAAGAGGCTCATAACACAGTAAATTAAACAAAGTGAAAAGACTGTGAAAAATGTAACAGATGATTCAATACTGTAGATCCCCACCAGACCAAACAAATGAAGAGGAAATAGGCAGTCTATCTGGAAAAAAAAAAATCAGAGTAATGATAATAAAGATGATTCAAAACCTCAGAAATATAATGGAGAAAAAGATAAATAGAAAGGAAGCACTGATTGAGAAGATACAAGAAAGCTTTAACAAGGACCTAGAAGATGTAAAGAACAGAGAAACAAAATTGAAAATAAAAACTAAACTAAAAAAGTACAGTAGAGGGACAAATAGCAGAATAACTGATGTAGAAAAACATATAAGTGAACTAGAAAACAGAATGGTGAAAATCACTGAATCAGAGCAGAATAGAGATGAAAAATTAAAAGCGTTGAGTCAGCTATGCCATCTAACCATCTCATTCTCTGTCATCCCCTTCTCCTGCCTTCAATATTTCCCAGGATCAGGGTCTCTTCCAGTGAGTCAGTTCTTCACATCAGGTGGCCAAAGAATTGGAGTTTCACCTTCAGCATCAGTCCTTCCAATGAATATTCAGGGTTGATTTCCTTCAGGATTGAATGGCTTGATCTCTTTGCAGTCAAGAAATTCTCCAAAACCACAGTTCAAAAACAAATTTGTCAAAGCTCAGCTTTCTTTAGGGCCCAACACTCACAACCATACATGACTACTGGAAAATCCATAGCTTGACTATACAGACCTTTGTCAGTAAAGCAATGTCTCTGCTTCTTAATATGCTCTCTAGGTCTGTTATAGCTTTACTTCAAAGAAGTAAGTGTCTTTTAATTTCATGGCTGAAGTCACAATCTGCAGTGATTTTGTAGCCCAAGAAAATAAAATCTGTCACTGTTTCTATTGTTTCCCCATCTATTTACCATGAAGTTTTGGGGCAATATGCCATGATCTTAGTTTTTTAAATGCTGAGTTTTACGTCAGCTTTTCACTCTCCTCTTTCACTTTCATCAAGAGGCTCTTTAGTTCCTCTTCACTTTCTGCCATAATGATGATGTCTTCTGCCTATCTGAGGTTATTCATATTTCTCCCTGAAAACTTGATTCCAGCTTGTGCTTCATTCAGTCTGGCATTTCGCCTGATGTACTCTGCATATAAGTTAAATAAGCAAGGTGAAAATATACAGCCTTGATGTACTCATTTCCAATTTGGAACCAGTCCATTGTTTCATGTCTGGTTCTAACTCTTGCCTCTTTACTTACATACATATTTCTTAAGAGGCAGGTAAGGTGGTCTGGTAGTCCCATTTCTTTTAAGAATTTTCAACAGTTTGCTGTGATCCACATACTCAAAGGTTTTTGGCCTGGTCAGTGAAGCAGAAATATATTTTTTTTCTGGAATTCCCTTGCTTTTTCTATGATCCAGTGGATGTTGGAAATTTGAACTCTGATTCCTCTGCCTTTTACAAGTCCAGCTGGAACATCAAGTTCTCTCTTAGCTTGGAGAATTTTCATCATTATTTGACAGTGTGTAAGATGAGTGCAATTATGAAGTAGTTTAAGAGTCTTTTGCATTGCCTTTCTTTGGGATTGGAACAAAAACGCTCCTTTTCCAGTACTGTGGCGACTGCTGAGTTTTCCAAACTTGCTGCCATTTTGAATGCAACACTTTCACAGCATCACCACTGAGGATTTGAAATAGTTCAGTGTGGATTCCATCATCTCCACTAGCTTTGTTAATAGTTATGCTTCCTAAGGCTGACTTGACCTAGCACTCTAGGATGTCTGGCTGTAGGTGAGTGATCACAGAATTGTGGTTTTATGGGTCTTTAAGATCTATTTTGTATAGTTCAGTGTATTCTGGCCACCTCTTCTTAATATATTCTGCTTCTCTTAGGTCCACACTGTTTCTATCTTTATTGTGGCCATCTTTGCATGAAATGTTCTCTTGGTATCTCCAATTTTCTTGAAGAGATCTCTAGTCTTTGCCATTCTTCTGTTTTCCTCTATTTCTTTACATTGTTCACTTATAAAGGCTTTCTTGTCTTTCCTTGCTATTCTATCGAACTCTGCATTCACATGGATATATCTTTCCACTTCTCCTTTGCCTTTCCCTTCTCTTCATTTCTCAGCTAATTTTAAGGCCTCCTCACATAACCATTTTGCCTTTTTGCATTTCTTCTTCTTGGGGATGGTTTTGATTGCCACTTCCTGTATAATGTTATGGCTCTCATCCATAGAACTTCAGGTACTCTACCAGAGCTATTCCCTTCAATCTACTTGTAACTTCCAATGTATAATTGTAAGGGATTTTATTTAGGTCATACCTTAATGGTCCAGTGGTTTTCCCTAATTTCTTCAATTTTAGTCTGAATTTTGCAATAAGGAGTTCATGATCTGAGCCTCAGTCCGCTCCTAGTCTTGTTTTTGCTGACTGTATAGAGCTTCTCCATCTTTGCCTGCAAAAAAATATAATATATATGATTTCAATATTGACCATCTGATGATGTCCACGTGTAGAGTCATCTCTTGTGATTTTTGGAAGAGGGTTATTGATATGGCTAGTGGGTTCTCTTGGCAAAACTCTGTTAGCCTTTGCCCTGTTTCATTTTGTATTTCAAGGCTAAACTCTCCTGTTACTCCATGTATCTCTTGACTTTCTACCTTTGCATTCCAGTCCCTTGTGATTAAAAATACATGTTTTTCTGAGGTTAGTTCTAGAAAATCTTTGAGGTCTTCATAGAACTGTCCAACTTCAGCTTGTCATTAGTGGTTGGGGCATAAACTTGAATTACTGTGATATTGAATGGTTTGCCTTGGAAACGCACAGAGTTCATCCTGTCATTTTTGAGATTTCACCAAAGAACTGCATTTCAGACTCTTCTGTTGACTATGAGGGCTACTCTATGAGAATAAAATGGACAACCTGGAAGAAATGGACAAATTCTTTGAATATACTACCTTCCAACACTGGACCAGGAAGACATAGAAAATATGAACAGACCAATCACAAGCACTGAAATTGAATCTGTGATCAAAAATCTTCCAAAAAACCAAGCCCAGGGCAACAAGAAAATTCTATAAACATTTCAGAGAAGGGCTAACACTTATTTTGCTAAAATTGTTCCAAAAATGACAGATGAAGGAAAAGACCCAAACACAATCTATGAAGTCACCATCATCCTGATAACAAAGCCAAAATTATATCATAAAATTGAATATTATATGCCAATATCATTGATGAACATAGATGCAAAAATCCTCAGCAAAATTCTAGCAAACAGAATTCAACAACATACTAAAAGTATCATCATGATCAAATTCAGTTTATCCCAAGGATGCAAGGATTCTTCAAAATATGTAATTCAATATGATACTACATATTAACAAACTGAATTATAAAAGGAACTTATGATTATCTCAATGGATGCATATAAACCTTTTGATAAAATTCAGCACCCATTTTCAATTGAAAACTCTCCTGAAAATAGGCATAGAAAGAATCTACCTCAACATAATAAAGGTCATATACAATAAACCCAAAGCAATAATTATTCTCTTTGACAAAAGACTGAAAGCATTTCCCCTAAAATAAGGAACAAGACAAGGGTGCCCACACACACCACTATTATTCATTATAGTTTGGAAATCCTAGCCTTGGCAAATAGTGAAAAATAAAGAAATAAAATGAATCCAGTTGGTACAAGCAATAAAATTCTCACTGTTTGCAGATGATATGATATTATATATATAAAATCTCAAAAAACACCACCACAAAACTACTAGAGCTAATCAAGGAATTTAGTAAAGTTGCAGGATATTACATTAATACACAAAAATCCATTCCATTTCTATGCACTAACAATGAAAAACCAGGAAAAAAATAAGAAAACATTCTCATTTATCTTATTTATTCCAAAAGTAATAATAACATACTTAGGAGTAAATCTACCTAAAGAGACAAAAGGCATATTTGCAGAAATATGTTGAAAGAGAACACAAAAATGTGGAGAGATATACCATGTTCGTTAATTGGAAGAATCCATATTGCCAAAATGACTATACCACCCAAAGCAATCTACAGAATCAGTACAATCCCTATCAAATTATCAATGTTATTTTAAATAGAACTAGAACAAAACTTTTTCACAATTTGTATGTAAACACAAAATACCCTGAAGAACTAAAGCAATCTTGAGAAATAAAAACGGAGCTGGAGGAATCAACTTCCCTGATTTCATATTATACTACAAAGCTACAGCCATCATGACAGTATGATACTGGCACCAAAACAGACATATAGACCAATGGAACAAGATAGAAAGCCAGTGATAAACACAAACTCCTATGGGGACTTTACCTTTGACAAAGGAGACAAGAAAAATAATATGCAATGGAAAAAAGACAACCTCTTCAATAAGTGGTGCTAGGAAAACTGGACAACTACATGGAAAATAATGAAGTTAGAACAGTTCTTAATGCCATACACACAAATAAACTCAAAGTGGATTGAAGACCTAAATGTAAGACCATAAACTATAAATCTCTTAGGGGAAAGCATAGAGAGACATCTCTTTGACATAACTCACTGCATGATCCTCTTTGTCCCACCTCCTATAGTGTGGAAAAAATAAACATATAGGACCTAATTAATCATAAAAGCTTTTGCACAGCATAGGAACCTATAAACAAGTTGACAAGATAAAAGATAGCCCTCAGAATGGGAAAGAGTAATAGAAAATTAAAAAAATGAATGATTATTAAATGAAAGATTAATCTCCAAAATATACAAGCAACTCATACAGCTCAGTGACAGAAAAACAAATAACCCAGTCAAAAAGTAGACAGAAGACCTATACAGATAGCTCTCCAAAGAAGACATACAGATGACCCATAAGCACATGACAAGATGCTCATCACTGCTTATTTCTCACTCAGCCGTGTCCGACTCTTTGTGACCCCATGGACTGCAGTCCACCAGGCTCCTCTGTCCATAAGATTTTCCAGGCAAGGATACTGGAGTGGGTTGCCATTTCCTTCTCCAGGGGATCTTCCCAACCCAGAGATTGAACCTGGGTCTCCTGCACTGCAGGCAGATTCTTTACTGACTGAGCTACAAGGGAAGCCCTCCTTATTTCTAGAGAAATTGAAATCAAAACTGCAATGAGGTATCACTTTACATCTTTTAGAATAGCCATCATCAAAAAATCCAACAAACAATCCTGAAGAAGATGTGGAGAAAAGGAAACCCTCCTGCACCGTTGGTAAGAATGTAAGCAGATACAGCCGCTATGGAGAATAGCATGGAGATTCCTCAAAAAAATAAAAATAAAGATACCATTTGTTTCAGAAATCCCATTATTGGGCATATACCCTACAGAAACCAGAATTGAAAAAGACACATGTACCCCAATGTTCACTGCATCGCTATTTACAGTAGCCAGGACATGGAAGTAACCTAGATATCCATTGAGAGATAAGAAGAGGTAAATAAGTTTTTGAGGGATAAAGAAATTGTGGTACATTTATGCAATGGAATTTTACTCAGCCATAAACAAGGCAATGGCACCCTACTCCAGTACCTCTTGCTTGGAAAATCCCATGGACGGAGGAGCCTGTTAGGCTGCAATCCATGGGGTCGCTAAGAGTCGGACACGACTGAGCGACTTCACTTTGACTTTTCACTTTCATGCATTGGAGAAGGAAATGGCCCCCCACTCCAGTGTTCTTGCTTGGAGAATCCCAAGGATGGGGGAGCCTGGTGGGCTGCCGTCTATGGGGTCGCACAGCGTCGGAAACGACTGAAGTGACTTAGCATAGCATAAACAAGAAATGAATTTGAGTCAGTTGTAATGAGTTGGGCAATCCTAGAAGCTCTTATAAAGAATGAAGTAAGTCAGAAAGAGAACAAGCATTGTATATTAATGCATATATATATATATATATATACATCATATATATAGGAAAATAATACTGGTGAACCTGGTAGAAAATTGACTTGTGGACACAGCAGGGGAAAGTGAGGTTGGGACAAACTGAGAAAATAGCATTGTCATATATATCCTATCATGTGGAAATAAATTTTGGAAAGTTGCTAAATTAACACCAGGTGGATTCATTTCGATGTTGGGCAAAACTAATACAATATTGTAAAGTTTAAAAAAAAAAAAAAAAAACAGGAGGCCAGCCTGGCACTCTGTAATGACCTAGAGTAGTGGGATGGGGGAGGAGTGGGAGGATGGATTTGTGTTGTTGTATAGCAGAAATCAACACAAAACTGTAAAGTTAAATTTCTACCCATTAATAAATAAAATTAAAATTTTAAGAATTCAGGATTAACAAATAAAATTGGAAAGGCTACTTTAGACATCTGAAAGCCAAATACAGTTGAAGAACAAATAAAACAAACACACTACAAATGGAGAGAAATATATCACAAACTACTTGCAGATGAATATTTCATGAATATAATAGCAATCAAGCCCTGATTACTGTGTACAGGTTTATAAAGAGGAAGAAGTCAACTGTGCATTCTATTTAGTAGATGATGTTCATTTTGTTTCTCTACTATTTTTTTTGTAATTAATTTATTTTTTATTAAAGGATAATTACTTTACAGAATTTTGCTGTTTTCTGTTAATCATCAACATGAACCCACCATAGGTATATATATGTATACCTTTTGAGAAACAAACATTTCACATTCAAAGACTCGCCTCCAGAATGAGCTTCTTAAGAAATTTTAGTTGTATGTCTATTTAGG
Organism: Bos indicus; assembly: GCF_029378745.1. Lineage (NCBI taxonomy): Eukaryota > Metazoa > Chordata > Mammalia > Artiodactyla > Bovidae > Bos > Bos indicus. The sequence goes on from NC_091789.1 coordinate 75,708,673, forward strand.
AAGCCATTGCTATTGTTTTTAGGAATATGAGTCAAGTAAAATATTAGAACAGTCCATGTTAATTTGGGGAATATTTTGGCATTCATGCTTGATTCTGGTTCAATAGAGTAAAAGATTATATTTACCTGATCCAAGCTCAAATATAGAATCTTCCCTGGTAGCTCAGATGGTGAAGAATCTGCCTGCAATGCAGGAGATCTTGGTTTGATCTCTGGGTTGGGAAGATTCTCTGGAGAAGAGAATGACAACCTACTCCAGTATTATTGCCTGGAGAATTCCTTGGACAGAGGAGCCTGGTGGGCTACACTCCATGAGGTCACAAAGAGTTGGGCACAACTGAGTGACTAACATACACACTAAGCTCAAATATATTCAATTAACATTTTTACTTTTAACTTTGATTTCATTTCGTAACTCAGTAACTTTTTTGTACTTTTATATTTGATGACTAAGCTCATTTGAAGTCCTCATCTATTGGGAATTCATAGAGGTAGACTATCTCAAATATGTTCTAAAAGTGCATAGCACTTAGAATTGTGAAGAAATTTGCTTATGTTTAACATACGCCTGATTTATTAAGTTATTCACCTCTCTTATAGTATTTTAGATTAATGACAAGATGGTCTAGGCCACCTAAATGGGCAGGCTGTAGAATTTTGCCTGTAAAGATAGCTGGGGAGAGGATAATTGGGAATAGTTATAGTAGATGAAGTGCCAGAATGGACCTCCATTAAAGAAGAAGGCAATCAGAAGGAAGGATCTTCAAAGAGACTCAAGAAATTTTTCTAAAAGGAGAGTGCACCTGAAGAAGCAACTCATGAACAATGCAGAGAAGAAAGAGCAGCTCACCAAAAAAAAAAAAAAAGAGAGAGAGAGAGAGAGAGAGAGACAGACAGAGAATGACGACTACCTTGAAAATAAATAAATTACTTGAAAAATGAAGAAAAATATCAAACAACAGAAATTACAGAAGAGTTGGCTGAGTCATTATATGATTTAGTAAGAACAAATCAATGTGTTTAAACACTTTGATGATGAAATTTGAGCACAAGCTATAGAAGGAAAAATTAAAGATGAGTTTAAACATACAGCTTATATTTTCCAAATTTTATTTTATTTTTCAGTTTTTACTCTACTTAGTGATGTTTTGTCTATTTAATTATCTTTTTAAAAATAAACATATATTTATAAATAAGTCACTTATTTATACATTTATGAATAAATATGTTCAGGGAAACCCTACTGGCATATATCCTAAAAGTCCTAATTTTCTAAGACCAGTGTGCTCTGTGTTGAAATTCTAAGATATGTAAAGAGTACAATAAGTGCCTTAGGACTTGGAGATAAAATTACTCTCTTGGAGACAAATGTAGTAAAGCATACAATGCATAAGACTAGGCATCTGCAGAAGAAGATCATCATTGATTTTACAGAACAGTATGTTATAGTGGTTTTTAGGAGATAGTGTGTCTCCTATAATCAAGGTGACTGTCTTGTTACCGCAAGACTAAATGTAACTAAAACTTGGTCAGCGCTTTGGTACTCTGATCAAAGAATGCATCATAGTTGGCAATGGTCTGCAAAATTCTACAGAAGAAAAGAAGAAAAGAGTAAGATATTAACCTGGCTTTTTAATTTTAGTTTTATTGAGATATAATTGGAATATAGCACTAAGTTTAAAGTGTACAAAACAATGATTTGATTTACATGTATTGCCACATGATTACCACAGTAAGTTTAGTGAATATCTGTCACCTCAAAAAGCTACAGAAAAAGTACTTTTGTATTGTGATGAGAACTTTTAGAATCTATCTTCTCCATAGCCTCATTTATTCAATACAATGCAATGAAGATATGAACTGTATCCAGTAGACATATGGTTTCTGTCACTAGAGATGTTTACTTTATTATAGGTCAATAATAAATCATAAATATATCTTGTGATTTAGATTTCATGTGTCTCAATGAAACAAACAGAAAAGAAAAAAAAAAACAGGAAAAAAAAAAACAACACAATTACTGAAATTAAAAATACTCTAGAAGTAATCGATAGAATAACTGAAGTAGAAAAATGGAAAGTAAGCTGGAAGATAGAATGGTGGAAATAACTACTTAAGAAGAGAATAAAGGAAGAACAATGAAAAGAAGTAAGGATAGTCTCAGAGACCTCTGGGACAATTTTAAATGCAGCAACATTAGAATTATAGGTATCTACGAAGAAGAGAAAAAGAAATGGTCTGAGAAAATTTTTGAAAATGTGGTAGTCAAAAACTTTCCCAACATGGGAAAGAAAATAATCTGTCTAAGAAGTGAAGAGAGTCCCATACAGGATAAATACAAGGAGAAACACAACAAGACACATGTTATTCAAACTAACAAAGATTAAACAAAGAGAAAGAAGACTAAAATCGGAAAGGGTAAAGCAATAAATAACATATAAGGGAAACCCTATATTATTAACAGCTGATCTTTCAGCAGAAGCACTATAAGCCACAAGAAAATGACAGGATATATTTAAAATACTGAAAGGGAAAAATCTACAACCAAGGTTAATATACTCAGTATGGATCTCATTCAAAATTGATGAAGAAACCAAAAGCTATACAGATACGCAAAAGTTAAGAGAATTTAGCACTGCTAAATTAGATTTACAACAAATTTTAAAGGGACTATTATAGGCAGGAAACACAAGAGAAGGAAAAGACCTACAAAAACAAACCCAAAGCAATTCAGAAAATGCCAATAGGAACATGTATATAAATAATTGCTTTAAATGAAAATTAATTAAATTCTCAAACTAAAAGACACAAACTGATTGAATGGATACAGAAACAAGCCTGTAAGTATTCTGTCTACAAAAGACCCACATCAGACCTATAGACACTTACAAACTGGAAGTCAAAGGATGGAAAAAGATATTCCAGTAAATGGAAATCAAAAGAAAGTCAGAATGGCAAATCTTATGCCACACAAAATAGACCTTAAAATTAAAAATATATATATTATGGGACAAAGAAGGACACTACATAATGATCAAGGGATCAATCCAAGAAGGAGACATAACAATTGTACATATTTATTCACCAAATATAGGAATATTACAATATATAAGGCAAACACTGCTGCTGCTGCTGCTAAGTCGCTTCAGTCGTGTCTGACTCTGTGTGACCCCAGAGACAGCAGCCCATCAGGCTCCCCCGTCCCTGGGATTCTCCAGGCAAGAACACTGCAGTGGGTTGCCATTTCCTTCTCCAGTGCATGAAAGTGGAAAGTGAAAGTGAAGTTGCTCAGTCGTGTCCGACTCTTAGCGACCCCATGGATTGCAGCCCACCAGGCTCCTCCGTCCATGGGATTTTCCAGGCAAAAGTACTGGAGTGGGGTGCCATTGCCTTCTCCAGGGCAAACACTAACAGAATTAAAAGGAAAAATTAACAGTAGCACAATAATAGTATGGGACTTTAAACACCCCACTTGCACCAAAGGACAGATCATTAAAACAGAAAATTAATAAGAAAAAAATAATACTTAAATATGGCATTAGATCAGATGGACTTAATTGATAGCTTTAGGAAGTTACATCTAAATGCAGAAGAATACACTTTCTTCTCCAGTGTGCATGGACTATTCTCTAGGACAGACTATATTTTGGGCCAAAAATCAAGCCTCAGTAAATTTAAGAACATTGAAATCATATCAGGCTTCTTCTCTGACCATAATACTATGAGACTATATATTAATTAAAGAAAAAATAATTAAAAAAAAAACACAAACACATAGAGATTAAACAATACATTTCTATATAACAGACCGGTTACTGAAGACATCAAAAGGAAAATTTAAAAAATTCCTAAGAAGAAATTACAATGAAAACATGATTACCCAAAAACTATGGGATGCAGTGAAATCAGTTCTAAGAGGAAAGATTATAGTAACACAAACCTATCTCAAGAAATAAGAAAAACATCAAATAGCCTAACTTAACACCTGAAACAAATAGGAAAAGAAAAATACAAAAAATGCAAAGTTAGTAAAAGGAAATAACTCATAAAAATCAGAGCAGAAATAAATGGGAAAAAATGAAGGAAATAATAGAAAGATTAATAAAACTAAAAGCTGGTTCTTTGACAAGATATGTGAATTTGACAAACCGTGTGTGAGATTCAACAAGAAAAAAAAAAAAAAAAAAAAGGACAAGACTCAAGTTCACAAAATTAGAAATGAACACGGAGGGGTTTCAACAGACAATGCAGAAATGCAAAGGATCATAAGAGACTATTATAAGTAACAATATGCCAATAAAATGCAGGTCCTGGAGGAAGTGGATAGATCCTTAGAAACCTTCAGCCTGGCAAGACTGACCCTTGAAGAAATAGAAATTATGAACATGATAAATAAAAACACTGAAATTGAAAATGTGATCAAAATCTTCCAGAAAACAAAAGGCCAGGGCAAGATGGTTTCACAGGTGATTTCTCTCAAATGTTTAGAGAAGAGCTAATGCCTGTTCCTCTGAAACTCTTCTGAAAATTAAAGAAGGAACACTTCCAAATTCATTCTATGAGGCCATCATCACCCTGATGCCAAAACCAGACAAATATATCACAAAAAAGGAAACTGCAGGCTAATATCACTGATGAGCATAGACACAAGAATTCTAAACAAAATTCTATCAAACAGAATTCAACAACACATTAAAAAGATCATATGCCTTGATCAAGTTAGTTTCATCCCAGAGATGCAAGGATTCTTCAATATACACATATCAATCAATGTGATACATCATATGAACAACTTGAAAGATAAAAACTATATGATAATCTCAGTTGATGCAGAAAGAGCTTTCAGCAATATTCAGCACCCATTTATGAAAAAGATTCTTCCAAACACGGTCATAGAAGGGACCTAACTCACCATAATAAAGATCATAAATGACAAAGCTATAGCAAATATTATTCTCAATGGTGAAAAACTAAAAGCACTCCCACTAAGATCAAGAAGAAGCACTCTCCACTAAATATTCAACATATTTTTTGAAGCCCTAACTATGACAATCAGAGAAGGAAAGGAGATAAAAGGAACCCAGATTGGAAAAGAAGAACTAAAACTCTCACTGTTTGCAGATGATGTGATTATATATATTGGGTTTTATATATATATATATAAAACCCAAAAGACAATATCACAAAATTGTTAGTACTAATCTGTGAATTTGGTAAAGTCTCAAAATAAAAAAAATCAACGCACAGAAATCACTTGCATTACTATGCACTACAATGAAGAATCAGAAAGAGAATTTAAGGAAGCAATCCCATTTACCATAACAACAAAAATAATAAATACCTAGGAATAAACCTACCTAAGGAAACAAATCCGCCTTGAATATCTGGAGTTCTAGGTTCACGTGTTTAAAATTAGCTTGGAGAATTTTGTAGATTACTTTGCTAGCATGTTAAATGAGTACAATTGTGTGGTAGAAAAAATTCTTTGGCACTGCCCTTCTTTTGTATTGGAATTAAAAAAACAGACCTTTTCCAGTTCTGTGGCCACTCCCGAGTTTTCAAAATTTGTTGACATATTGGGTGCAGCACTTTCACAGCATCATTTATTTTAGAATTTGAAGTAGCGCAACTGGAATCCCATCACCTCCACTAGCTTTGTTCATAGTCATGTTTCCTAAGGCCCACTTGACTTCACACTCCAAGGTGTCTGGCTATAGGTGAGTTATCAGACCATCATGGCTATCTGGGTCATTAAGATCTTTTTTGTACAGGTCTTCTGTGTATTCCTGCCACCTCATCTTAATATCTTCTGTGTCTATTATGAACATAACATTAATGCAATTTATTATGACCATCTTTTCATGATATCTTCCCTTGGTATCTGTACTTTTCTTGAAGAGATCTCTACTCTTATCCAATCTATTGTTTTCCTCTACTTCTTTGCATTGATCACTTAGGAAGGTTTTCTTATCTCCCCTTGCTATTCTTGGGAACTCTGCATTCAGATGTGTATATCTTTCCTTTTCTAGTTTGCTTTTTGCTTCTCTTCTTTTCTCACCTATGTTTAAGGTCTCCTCAGACAACCATTTTGTCTTTTTACATTTCTTTTTCTTGAGGATGTTTTTGACAGTCTCCTCCTATACAATGTTATGAACTTCTGTCCATAGTTCTTTAGGCATTCTATCAGAACTAATCCCTTGAATATATTTGTCACTTCCATTGTAGGGGATTTGATTTAGGTCATACCTGAATATTTCAGTGGTTTTCCCTACTTTCTTGAATTCAAGTCTGAATTTTGCAACAAGGAGTTCATGATCTGAGCCAATGTTAGCTCCCAGTCTTGTTTTTGATGACTGTATACAGCTTCTCCATCTTTGGTTGCAAAGAATATAACCAGTCTGATTTTGACATTAATCATCTGGTGTTGTCCATGTATAGAGTTGTCTCTAACCCTGTTGGAAAAGGGTCTTTGCTATGACCAGTGCATTCTCCTGGCAAAACTCTCTTGGTTTTGCCCTGCTCCATTTTGTTCACCGAGACAAAACTTGCCTATTACTTCAGGTGTCTCTTAACTTCCTACTTTTTCATTCCAATATCCTCTATGATGAAAAAGACAGCTCTCTTTTTAGTGTTGGTTCTAGACTGAAGACAGCTCTCTTTTTAATGTTAGTTTTAGACTGTCTTTTAGGTCTTCATAGAGCTATTCAACTTAATCTTCTTCTGCATTAGTGGTTGGAGCATAGACTTGGATTACTGTAATGGTTTGCCTTTGCCTGGGAAACAGATATCATCCTGTCCTTTTTTAGACCGCACCCAAATATTGCATTTCAGATTCTTCTGTTGACTATGAGGGCCATTCCATTTATTCTAAGGGATTCTTGCCCACAGTAGTAGATACAATTGTCATCTGAATTAAATTCACCCATTCCAGTCCATTTTAGATCACTGATTCCTAAAATGTCAATGTTCACACTTGCTATCTTCTGTTTGACCACTTCCAATTTACCTTGATTCATGGAACAAACCTTCCAGGTTCCTGTGCAGTGTTGTTCTTACAGCATCAGACATTTCTTTCACCACTAGACATATTCACAACTGGGTATTTTTTCTGCTTTGGCTCAACCTCTTCACTCTTTCTGGAGCTATTTCTCTACTCATCTCCCTTGGCATATTGGGCACCTACTGACCTGGGATGTTCATCTTTCAGTGTCCTATCTTTTTACATTTTCATATTGTTCATGGTTTTCTCAAGGCAAGAATGCTGAAGTTGTTTGTCATTCCCTTTTCCAGTGGAACATGTTTGTCAGTACCCTCCACCATGACCCATCCATCTTGTGTGACCCTACATGGCATGACTCATAGTTTCATTGAGTTAAACAAGGCTATGGTCCATGTGACCAGTTTTATTAGTTTCCTGTGATATGGTTTTCATTCTATCTCCCCTCTGATTGATGAGGATAAGCAGCTTGTAGAAGCTTCCTCAGCATGGCCTGCCCACCAAAGCAAGACCCAGTTTTCCCAACAGCCAGTCCCTCTCATCAGGAAGCTTCACAGAACTAGAACCAAAAATTTCACAGTTCATATGGAAACACAAAAAACCCTGAATAGCCAAAGTAATCTTGAGAAAGAAGAATGGGATTAGAGGAATTAACCTGCCTGAGTTCAGACTATACTACAAAGCTTCAGTCATCAAGATGGTATGGTACTGACACAAAAACAGAAATATATACCAATGGAACAAGATAGAAATCTCAGAGCTAACCCATGCACTGATGGGTACCTTAACTTCAAGAAAGGAGACAAGAATATAGAATGGGGCAAAGATAGTCTCTTCAATAAGTGGTGCTGGGAGAAATGAAAAGCTACTTGTAAAAAAATAAAATTATCACACTTTTTAATACCATACACAAAGATAAACTGAAATGGATTAAAGCCTTAAATGTGGAAATTATCCAAGAAAGTGGAGGGGTACGTGGATGTAGAGTACGTCTCTCTCCATGAATACATCAGGAATATGCCTCCAGACACAGATCTTGCAGAACACCAGGTGAGAGTGGGCAGGAGTACCTGCCCAACAGAAAATAATATATTGAATCATGCAAAACTCTGTAGGATGAAGGAAGTAGGGGATAAAAGAAGAGAGTGAGTAGGACTGGATCTGCTCCTAGGGTTGGGGGAACTGCAGAAGGAGCCAGATCCACATATCAGGGCAAATGCTTGGGACAGAGGTGAAACATTTGAGGCTGTTGGAGAATGAAGCAGCTGATCTATGACACTCTGAATAGAATAAGAATAACTCACACCATCTTTGCCACAACCATACGTACCCCAGACAGGGATGCAAGTCCCTTAGAAAGTGCAGAGGCAGGGGGCTGGAGCATAGCGATTGGAGAACAATCCTAGGGCAAGGTCTGCTCTTGACTGTGGGGAGACGGCCCAAGAGGACCTGAGGAAGGAGATCACAGTTGGAAACGCTTGTGAAGGGAAACCAGGCATACATGGAGGCAGGGCGATACCGCTGAGTCACACACAGTGGCTGGAGTCATCTCTAATCTCTCTCTCCATACACGTCAGCACTGGACAGCTGAAAGACCCCAGAGAGGATGGTACTTTAAGTGCCAAGCAACAAAGAAGAACCCCCCCCTCCAGTGTGGCCCTTTAAGTGCCTGATTTATTGAATAACAGAGAAGGACTCCAGCCAGGTTGACCCTTTAAGTGCCTGATGCACTGAGAAACATAGAAGGACCCCAACCAAGGGGTCATATAAGTGCCTGAACAGGCCAAGCAACAGAGAAGGACCAGCTAAAAAGGCCCTCTGATTGTCAGCTGTCAGCTCTAATAGGGCCATAGCTGAGGCAATTAGTGTCCCTGCACACTTGGCACCACCAGACTTCCCACTATCCAAGTAGCTCTGGAACCTCCATGCTCAATCCTCACTGGGGCAGAATTACCAGAAGCTATAAAAACTCTAATAGCACCATATTTCCTGTGACAATTGCTGCCAGCACCCCTGGGTATCTGGCATTGCCAAGGTACCCATGATCCAAGTGCCTGTGCCACCCCCTTGCACAATCCCCACTGGGACAGAGCAGCCGGAGGCTGGGGGGAAAAACTCTATGATCACCGTATTTCCCCCTGTCCTAGCCACTGGCTCCCCTAAGTACCTGGTATTGCCAGGGCCCCAACAATCCAAGAAGCTGCACCACCTCCACACCTCGTCCTCCCTGGGGGCAGACCCAAGTCCTCCAGGGAAGCCTGAAGAGGAAACCCCTGTGGATGACTAACACCCAGAGATGGAGATAAAACCACAACTGAAACCCAGGGGCAGTGTGGCTAAGGAAGAAAACCCAAAACCTTCCCACCAGTGGTACAATATACAGATTAAACCCACACGATCAACTAGGCAGACTTTGTGTCAATGGAATATATAAAAGGACAATGAGAGGTCCCACAAAAGACAATGCTATAGCATTGGTAGATGTGGACATTAGAGGTAAGAACACACAGAAGTAGGACCAGATTAGAGTCTGAGCTTCCCCCACAAAAGGTCCAGAGACCAGCCCAGGATTGAAGGACATCCTAGGTAAGTGAGGTGGACTGTTACTCACAACGAGGGAAAAGATGCCAAAAGCTGAGATCTAAGAAAAAAACACTTATTATTCCTATATTTTAACTTGTTCCACAGTTCTTTCTGTATTTTTTTCTTTTTTCCCTTATTTTCCCTCTGTTGCTGTAATTGTTGATATCATTAGAACTATTACATCTATTTATGTTTTGGAGAATTTATTTTATTTATTTATTTTTTGTTGATCACTCTATTTCCTTTAAATATGTCTGCCTCTTCTTTGGATTTTTGTGGTTTTGAGGATCCCTCCTTTCTTCTCTTGCTTTATTATTTTTTAATTTATGATTATTATCTTTCTACATATATTATTTTGTTTGTTTTTCTTATGCTTTTTTCTGTTGTGGTTATTCTTTAATATATATAAATCTCTTTTATCTACCTCTGTTTAATTTTGCTTTTTTATTCTTTCTTTCTTTCTTTTCTATGTTTTTTAGTTTGTTCTGCTCTTATTGATTTATTCCCAGGCTGGCATATTGCTTTGGTTTTGCTTTCCAGTTTATGCATTAGTTAATTTTGTTTTTAACTGTTTGATATCATCTTCGCTTTCCTTTGCTCATGAGGCCAATCTCTTCTACTTTCTTTTCTGGGGGACTGTTTTGGCCAAGCCAGAATACTTGAGTTGGTAGCCTTTCCCTTTTCCAGGAGATCTTCCCAACCCAGGGATCGAACCCAGGTCCCCCATATTGCAGGTGGATTCTTTACCAGCTGAGCCACAAGGGAAGCCAGAGTGGCAAAGAGTACCAAAAAGTTTCAAAAAGTCACAAAGAGTCAGACACACTGAGTGACTTTCACTTTCACTTTGGACTTGTTTATGTGTGTATATATTCCATTATTTTTGTTAGTGTTTTCCTGATTTTGCATTTGCTATTTGTCTGGGGTTTGCATTTCTTTTCTTGTTTTAGTGTGTTTGTTTTAATCCCCTTTAATGCCATAACAAACCACCAGTGGAATCTCAATTTCCTGGACAGGGATCAAGCCCTGAGACTTTGGAGTGGGAGCCCTGACAAAAAGACTCTAGACTGGCAGAAAACTCCTAACCCCAAGGAGTATTAATTAGTGAGAACTCCCACAAAGATCTCCACCTGTATACAAGACCCAGCATCAACAAACTGCCAGTAGCACCCAGTGCAGGATGCCTCACACAAACAACAAACAAGACAAAAACACAAACACAATCATCAACAAATAGGATTACCAGCTCATACAGCACTAACAATGAGAAGGGGGAATAAAACTTACCTCTTCCCACAAGTCACAACCAACAGAAGCCTACACAAACCACTGGACCAACCCTTCCCTCCAAGGGCAAAAATCAAAAGGAAGAAGGAATTCAATCTCCAACCCCAAGAAAAGGAAATCTCAAACACAATAAATAAAATTTAAAAAAAAAAAAAGAAAAGAAAGAAAAGGTAAGGAAGTACTGCACAAATGAAGGAACAAACTAGAAACACACAAGACCATATAAACGAAGAGGAAATAGGCAGACTACCTATAAAAGACTTCAAAATAATGATAACGATGCTGTAAAAACTCAAAAATTGAGTGGAGAAAATGCAAGAAACAATAAACATGATTAACACAATTACCAAGAACATAGAAGAAATAAAAATTAAACAAACAGAGATGAATAACTCAATTACTGAAATTGAAAAATTACTGTGGAAAGAAGCAATAGTAGATTAATGAAAGCAGAAGACTGGATAAGTGAGCTGGAAAATAGAATGGTACATATAACTGCTGAAGAGCAAAATAAAGGAAAAATAATGAAAAGAATTCAGGATAGCCTCAGAGATCACTTGGACAACATTAAGCACACTAAGACTCAAGTTATATACATCCCAGAGGGTGAAGAGAAAGGCACTCAGAAAAATTTTGGTAGTTATAGTTGAAAACTTCTCCAGCATGGGAAAGGAAATAGTCAATCAATTCCAAGAAGTTCAGAGTCCCATACAGGAAAAAAAAAAAAAACAAGGAGAAACACATTGAGACACATATTTATCAAGCTAACAAAGATTAAACACAAAGAAAGAATATTAAAAGCAACAAGGGAAAAGCAACAAATAACATACCAGGGAAACCCCATACATTTACCAGTTGATTTTTCAGTAGAAACTCTGCAGGCCAAAATGGAGTGGCTGGATATATTTAAAGTACTTGAAGAAAAAAAAAAAATCTATAACCAAGATTATTCTACCTGTCAAGGATCTCATTCAAAATTGATGGAGAAATCAAAAGCTTTACAGACAAGCAAAAGTTAACAGAATTTAGCACCACCAAACCAGCATTATAACAAATATTAAAGGAACTTATATAGGCAGTAAATATAAGAGAAAGGAAAAACCTCAAAAACAAATCCAAAACAATTAAGAAAATGCAAATAGGAATATAAATATCAATAATTGCTTTAAATGTAAATGGATTAAATGCTCCAACCAAAAGACACAGATTGGCTGAATGGATGCAAAAACACATATGCTGTCTATAAGAGCCCACTTCAGACCTACAGACACATACAGTCTGAAAGTAAAAGGATGGAATATGCGAAAATGGAAATCAAAAGAAAGCTGGAGTGGCAATTCTCATTTCTGACAACATAGACATTAAAATAAAGATTACTTCAGGAGCCAAAGAAGGACACAACATAATGATCAACCCAAGAAGAGGACAAAACTATTGTAAATATCTATGCACCCAATATAGGAGCACCTCAATAAATAAGGCAAACAGTAACAGACATAAAAGGGGACATTGACAGAAACACAAGAATAGTAGGGGACTTTTACACCCCACTTACACCAATGGGCTGATTATCAAAACAGAAAATTAATAAGGAAATACAAACCTTAAATGAAGCACTAGACCAAATGGACCTAGTTGATATCTTTAGAACTTTCCACTCAAATGCGAAAGAATACACTTTCTTCACCAGTGCACATGGAACATTCTCCAGGACAGACAATACCTTGGTTCATTAATCAAATTTCAGTAAATTAAAGAAAAAAAAAGTTGAAATTATATTAAGCATCTTTTCTGAACACAGTGCTTTAAGACTAGATATCAGTTACAGGAAAATAACTCTAAAAAATACAAATGCTTGGAGATTAAACCATGTTTCTAAATAACAAACAGGTTACTGAAGAAATCAAAAGGGAAATAAAAAAAAATTCCTAGAAACAAATGATAATGAAAACATAACAATTCTAAACCTATGGGATGCAGCAAAAGCAGATCTAAGAAACAAGTTTATAGCAATACAACCCTAACTCAAGAAACAATAAAAACATTGAATAGAAAACCTAGTTTTATACCTAAAGCAATTGGGAAACAACAACAACAACAACAAAAGCAAAGTTAATAGGGGAAAAGAAGCCATAAAGATAAGGGCAGAAATAAGTAAAAAAGAAAGAAGGAAATGATACTAAAGATTCAGTTCAGATCAGTTCAGTTCAGTCGCTTAGTCGTATTCGACTCTTTGTGACCCCATGAATCGCAGCATGCCAGGCCACTCTGTCCATCACCACCCCCGGAGGTCACTCAGACTCACATCCATCGAGTCAGTGATGCCATCCAGCCATCTTATTCTCTATCATCCCCTTCTCCTCCTGCCCCCAATCCCTCCCAGCATCAGAGTCTTTTCCAATGAGTCAACTCTTCACATGAGGTGGCCAAAGTACTGGAGTTTCAGCTTTAGCATCATTCCTTCCAAAGAAATCCCAGGGCTGATCTCCTTCAGAATGGACTGGTTGGATCTCTTTGCAGTTCAAGCGACTCTCAAGAGTCTTCCGCAACATCTCAGTTCAAAGGCATCAATTCTTCAGCGCTTAGCTTTCTTCACAGTCCAACTCTTACATCCATACATGACCACTGGAAAAACCATAGCCTTGACTAGAAGGACTTTTGTTGGCAAAGTAACGTCTCTGCTTTTCAATATGCTATATAGGTTGGTCATAACTTTTCTTCCAAGGAGTAAGTGTCTTTTAATTTCATGTCTGCAGTCACCATCTGCAGTGATTTTGGAACCCCCCAAAATAAAGTCTAACACTGTTTCCACTGTTTCCCCATCTATTTCCCATGAAGTGATGGGACCAGTTATCATGATCTTCGTTTTCTGAATGTTGAGTTTCAAGTCAACTTTTTCACTCTCCTCTTTCACTTTCATCAAGAGGCTTTGTAGTTCCCCTTCACTTTCTGCCATAAGGGTGGTGTCATCTGCATATCTGAGGTTATTGATATTTTTCCTGGCAATCTTGATTCCAGCATGTGCTTCTTCCAGCACCGCATTTCTCATGATGTACTCTGCACATAAGTTAAATAAGCAGGGTGACAATATACAGCCTTGACCTATTCCTTTTCCTATGTGGAACCAGTCTGTTATTCCATGTCCAGTTTTAACTGTTGCTTCCTAACCTGCATACAGATTTCTCAAGAGGCAGGTCAGGTCGTCTGGCATTCCCATCTCTTTCAGAATTTTCCACAGTTTATTGTGATCCACACAGTCAAAGGATTTGGCATAGTCAATAAAGCAGAAATAGATGTCTTTCTGGAACTCTCTTGCTTTTTCCATGATTAGCAGATGTTGGCAATTTGGTCTCTGGTTCATCTGCCTTTTCTAAAACCAGCTTGAACAATGGAAGTTCATGGTTCAAGTATTGCTGAAGCCTGGCTTGGAGAATTGTGAGCATTACTTTACTAGCATGTGAGATGAGTGCAATTGTGCGGTAGTTTGAGCATTCTTTGGCATTACCTTTCTTTGGGATTGGAATGAAAACTGACCTTTTCTAGTCCTGTGGCCACTGCTGAGTTTTCCAAATTTGCTGGCATATTGAGTGCAGCACTTTCACAGCATCATCTTTCAGGATTTGAAATAGCTCAACTGGAATTTCATCACCTCCACTAGCTTTGTTTGTAGCGATGCTTTCTAAGGCCCACTTGACTTCACATTCCAGGATGTCTGGCTCTAGGTCAGTGATCACACCATCTTGATTACCTGGATCGTGAAGATCTTTTTTGTACAGTTCTTCTGTGTATTCTTGCCACCTCTTCTTAATATCTTCTGCTTCTGTTAGGTCCATACCATTTCTGTCCTTTATTGAGCCCATCTTTGCATGAAATATTCCCTTGGTATCTCTAGTTTTCTTGAAGAGATCGCTAGTCTTTCCCATTCTGTTGTTTTCCTCTATTTCTTTGCATTGATTGCTGAGGAAGGCCTTCTTATCTCTTCTTGCTATTCTTTGGAACTCTGCATTCAGATGCTTATATCTTTCCTTTTCTCCTTTGCTTTTCACTTCTCTTCTTTTCACAGGTATTTGTAAGGCCTCCCCAGACTGACTCTTTGATAAGATAAAAAGAAAAGTGACAAATCATAAGCCAGACTCATCAAGAATAAAAGAGAAGAATCAAATCAACACAGTTAAGAATGAAAAATGAGATATTGAAACAGAAAATGCCAACAGGCAATGCAGAAACAGAAAGGATCATAACAGACTACTGTGAACATCTATATGCCAGTAACATGGACAATCTGGAAGAAATGGACAGGTTCTTAGAAATATTCAGTCTTAACAGGACTGAACCATGAAGAAATAGAAATTTTTAACAATCCAATTACAAGCACTGAAATTGAAACTGTGACCCTAAATCTCCCAAGAAAAAAAGCCCTGGACCGATGGCTTCACATGTGAATTGCATCAATCGTTTAAAGAAGAACTACTCTCTATACTTCTAAAGCGCTTCCAAAAATTGCAGAGGAACACTTCCAAAATCATTCTAGGAGGCCACCATCACCTGATGCCAAAACCAGACAAAGACAAAGCAAAAAAAGATAATTACAGACCAACATCATTGATAAACATAGATGAAGAAGTTCAAAATTCTAGCAAATAGAATTTGACAACACATTTAAAATATCAAGTCAGGTTTGTCCCATGATCAAGTCGTGTTTATTCCAAGAATGCAAAGAATCTTCAACATAGGCCAATCAATCAATATGATACACCATATTGACAAATTTAAAGGTAAAAGCTATATGATAATCTCAATAGATGCAGAAAATCTTTCAATAAAATTCAAAACCCATTTATGATTTAAAAAAAAAAAAGTTCTTCAAAAAGTGAGTATAGAAGGAACCTACTTCAATATAATAAAGGCCATATATGATAAACCCACAGCAAATATAATATTCAATGGTGAAAAACTGAAAGTGTTTGGTCTAAGATCAAGAACTAGATAAGGGAGCCCCTCTCATTACTACTATTCAACATAGTTTTCGACGTCCTAGCCTTCAGCAATCAGAGAAGAAAAAGAAATGAAAGGAATCCAGATTGGAAAAGAAGAAGTAAAACTTCCACTGTTTGTTGACAACAGTATACTATACATAGAAAACCCTAAAGGTACCATCAGGAAATTGCTAGAGCTAATCAGTGAATTTAGAAAAGTCACTGGATAAAAAATCAATACATAGAAATCACTTGTATTCCCATCATTAACAATGTAATATCAGAAAGAAAAATTAAGCAATCAATCCTATTTACCATTGCAATAAAAAGAATAAAATATCTAGGAATAAACCTACCCAAGGAGACAAAAGAGGTGTATACAGAAAACTATAAGACACTGATGAAAGAAATCAAAGAAAATACTAACGGATGGAGAGATATTCTAGGTTTCTGGGTTGGGAGAATTGATACTTTGAAAATGACTGTACTACCAAATGTAATCTACAGATTCAGTGCAGTCCTTATCAAATTACCAATGGCATATTTCACAGAAATAGAACAACAATAACAAAAAAGAACTCATAATTTGTATGGAAACACAAAAGATCCCAAATAGCTAAAGCCGTCTTGAGAAAGAAGAATGGAGCTGGAGGAATCAAGCTTCTTGACTTCAGATAATACTATGAAGCTATAGTCATCAAGACATCATGGTACTGGCACAAAAACAGAAATATAGACAAATGGAACAAGATAGAAAGCTCAGAGATAAACCCACACACCTATGGATAACTTATTTTTGACAAAAGAGGCACAAATATGCAATGGGGCAAAGATAGTCCCTTAAATAAGTGGTGCTGGGAAAACTGGACAGCTACATGTAAAAGAATGAAACTAAAACACTTCCTAACACCATACACAAACATAAACTCAAAATGGAGTAAATACCTAAATGTAAGACCAGAAACTATAAAACTCCTAGAGGAAAACAGGCAGAGTAGGTAGAGCACTATATGGCATAAATCACAGCAAGATCCTCTATGACCCACATCCTAGAGTAATGGATATAAAAATCAAAATAGCAAATGGGAACGAATTAAAAGCTTTTGCACAACCAAGAAACTGTAAACAAGGTGAAAAGACAACCCTCAGAATGTAAAAAAAAAATTAAAAAGTAACAGTAAATGAAACAACTGACAAAGGATTAATTTCCAAAATATACAAGCAGCTCATACAAGTCAATACCAGACAAACAACCCAATCAAGAAATGGGCAAATGACCTAAACAGACATTTCTCCAAAGAAAACACAGACAGCTAATAAACACATGAAAAGATGCTCAGCATTGCTCACTTTTGGAGAAATGCACTTCAAACGTACAATTATCACCTCACACCAGTCAGGATGGCCATCATCAAAAAAATCCATAAACAATAAATGCTGGAGATAGTGTGTAGAAAAGGGAACTTTTTACACTGCTGATGGGAATGTAAATTAATACAGCCACTATGGAACACAGTACAGAGATTCCTTCAAAACCTAGGAATAAAACTAACATATGACCCAACAATTCCACTACTGGGCATATCCACGATTGAAATAAAAACTGAGAAAGACACATGAACCTCAATATTCATTGCAACACTATTTACAGTAACTAGAATATGGAAGCAACCTAAATGTTCAACAACAGTTGAATGGATAAAGAAGCTGTGCTATATTTATACAATGGAATATTAGTCATACAAAGAAACACATTTAAGTCAGCTTTAATGAGGTGAATGAACCTAGAGCCTATTATACAGATTGAAGTATGTCAGAAAGATAAAAACAAATACTTATGTTAATATATATCTATGAAATCTAGAAATATATAACTGATGAACCTGTTTGCAAGGCAGCAGTGGAGACACAGACATAGAGAACAGACTATGGTCAGGAAGAGGAAGGAGAAGGTGGGACTAATGGAGAGAGTAGCATGTTGATGTATGGCAGAAACCAATATAATATTATAAAGCAATTATCTTTTAATTAAAAATGAATAAATTAAAAGAATCTAACAGGGATACTGATACACTGAAGCTCATGCTAATACCTTTAATGATTGACAGTAATTTATGAAAATTGTAATGCATTAATCTGTGTATATACAATAACAATATTGAATAGTATGTCTGCAACATAGAATACAAGTGAAAAGTTAAAGTATTTCATTTGCATGATCACAATTCATGTTTTATATTCCTAGTTTTTTATTACTTATTTCTCAGGTTTTGGGGAAATGCATATAGGAGAAGCCTTGGAACGTGAAAATAACAACCCATAAATTCCATATTAACATTGGTAATCACCACAGAGAAGACACCATAAACTCCTTAGTATTTACATGAGTAAAATATTTAACAACATGAGAGTGGTCATTAGTCAAAATGTCATGTATAAAGATATGAATTAAAACTTGTTTATGCACATGAATTAACTTATGTGGGAAGCTATTCACAGAGATTTAATAAGGTTGCCATTTTGTTCAAAAATGTTTTGGACATTTCTCCCCTTTGAAAAACAACTTCTGTGAGTGAGCCACATTATTTTCAGTATTCCCAAGGTGTCAAATCCTAATCTTTTGAAGATGAACTTGATTTTTAATTAAAATACCATCAAAACCAAAATAAGGTAATTAGAGTCTTAAACAGGTAGGCTAACATAAGTTTAGGCTAACAAAGTTTTAAATCACAGTGATAAAGCATATCTGTGTGATTAAAACTAGTTTCATTTAACATATTTGTTGAGCATTTGGTATGTATGAAAAACCATTCTAGATGCTACAAAGAATTTTCCTTAAGTGTGGCTATGCAATAAAGTTACTTGAGAAGCTTCAAAAATACTGAGTCCCACTATCATAAATAATGACTTAATAGTCTGAGATGGGGCCAAGTTATTAACAAAAATTTAAAATAATCTCAAGTGTTGGTAATGTGTAGTCATAGTTGTGACTGGATTAGGTACAAGATTTAGAGGTAAAATAAACCGGATATAACTGAGGTCAAATTGCTTCTGGCTTCCTATTCTATGAGCTTCTTTTATGGTCCCACAATGTATGGAATAAGACTAGAGATTGAAATCCAAGTACCATTTATTATTTCCTCTGTACCAACCAGTTTTTTTTTTTTTTTTGGTTTCTATATGTTATTTAACTCTCAAAACAATTATTTAAAGTATAATGTGTATATTAAATATGCAATACATATAATATGTACTGCTGCTGCTGCTATTGCTGATAAGTCACTTCAGTCGTGTCTGACTCTGCAACCCCATAGACGGCAGGCCACCAGGCTCCCCTGTCCCTGGGATTCTGGAGGCAAGAACACTGGAATGGGTTGCCATTTCCTTCTCCATATGTACATAAAGTATTATATAGATATATCTATATAAAGTATTATATAGATATATCTATATAAAGTATTATATAGATATAGCTGGACATGGAAAAAGTGATGGGTTCAAAACTGGGAAAGGAGTAAGACAAAGCTGTATATTGTCACCCTACTTATTTAACTTATATGCATAGTACATCAAGCAAAATGCAAGGCTGCGTGAATCATGAGCTGGAGTCAAGATTTCCGGGAGAAATATCAACAACCTCAGATATGCAGTTGATACCACTCTAACGACAGAAAGTGAAGAGGAACTAAAGATCCTCTTGATGAAGGTGAAAGAGGAGAGTGAAAAATCTAGCTTAAAACTCAACATTCAAAATAATAATAATAATAAGATCATGGCATCTGATTCCATTACTTCATGACAAATAGGAGAAAAATGTGAAGAAGTGACAAATTTCATTTACATGGGCTCCAAAATCACTGTAGACTGTGACTGCAGTCATGAAAGTAAAAGAAGCTTGCTCCTTGGAAGAAAAGCTGTGACAAATCTAGACAGCATATTAAAAAGCAGATATATAACTTTACAACAAAAGTCTGTATTTAGTTCAGTTCAGTTCAGTTCAGTCACGCAGTCGTGTCCGACTCTTTGTGACCCCATGAATCGTAGCATGCCAGGCCTCCCTGTTCATCACCAATTCCCAGAGTTCACTCAAACTCACATCCATCAAGTCAGTGATGTCATCCAGCCATCTCATCCTCTGTCATCCCCTTTTCCTCCTGCCCCCAGTCCCTCCCAGCATCAGAGTCTTTTCCAATGAGTCAACTCTTCGCATGAGGTGGCTAAAGTACTGGAGTTTCAGCTTTAGCATAATTCCCTCCAAAGAACACCCAGGGCTGATCTCCTTTAGAATGGCCAAAGCTAGAATTTTTCCAGTAGCCATGTACAAATGTGAGAGTTGGACCATAAAGAAGACTGAGCTCTGAAGAATTGATGCTTTCAAACTGTCAGACTGGAAAAGACATTTGGGAGTTCCTTGGACTGCAAGGAGGTCAGACCAGTCAATCCTCAAGGAAATCAACCCTGAATATTTATTGGAAGGACTGATACTGAAGCTCCAATATTTTAGCCACCTGATACAAAGAGCAAACTCACTGGAAAAGACCTTGATACTGGGAAAGATTGAAGGTAGGAGGAGAAGGGAGTGGAAGAGGATGAGATGGTTAGATAGCATCATTAACTCAATGGACATGAGTTTGAGCACACTCCAGGAGATAGTGGAGGACAGAGGAGCCTGGCATGCTGCAGGGTTGCAAAGAATGGGACACAACTTAGCAACTGAACAATAACAACTAATTGCTATGGTCTGAATGTTTGTGCCCCTAAAAACTGATATTTTTAAATCTAAGACTCTTGAGAGTCCCTTGGACTACAGGGAGATTCAACCAGTCTGTTCTGAAGGAGATCAGCCCTGGGATTTCTTTGGAAGGAATGACGCTAAAGCTGAAACTCCAGTACTTTGGCCACCTCATGCGAAGAGTTGATTCATTGGAAAAGACTCTGATGCTGGGAAGGATTGGGGGCAGGAGGAAAAGGGGACGGCAGAGGATGAGATGGCTGGATGGCATCACTGACTCAATGGACGTGAGTCTGAGTGAACTCCAGGAGTTGGTAATGAACAGGGAGGCCTGGCGTGCTGCGATTCATGGGGTCGCAAAGAGTCGGACACGACTGAGTGACTGAACTGAACTGACATAGTTCATTGACATAGCTTAAGACAAACATTTCCATAAGAAAAACGCATTGGTTAGCTCAAGGTTTGGGAAAAGTTAAGTTCAGGTGAAACCAGGTGTCGTCAAGGCAACACATAATTTTAAAAGAAACCTCTTTTTAAGTTTGTATAGAGAAGGGGGGGGTAATGTTTCCTCCTGCTATTTAAGAGAGAGATAAAAAAATATCTGACACTTGCAGATTTGCTCCATTTGAAGACCCCTGGCCTTCCTGCCTGTTACCCTTTCAATAACAGTCTAAACAAACTAAGATAATTATTTTATCTCTTTCTTATTAAAAAAAAAAAAAAAAGGCTGGAAAAAGTCCAGAGAGGTTATATAACTTGTATGCATCACACAAATAGTAGTGCAGCCATGATTCAGATCCAGCCCTTCCGGTTTCAAAATTCTTACACCTTCTACTCTACAAAATGGATTCTAATGAGAATAATATAAGGTATGAAACAGTGTTTTAAGACAAATTTAGAAGGAAGAGCTGAACATTTTTAATTGAGGATAATAAGTAAAACACTGTAAATGATGATGTTTAATTTGGAGTATTGAAAGCTTATGGGAATTTTATAGGTGGTAAAAAGGCAGGGACTTTAAATATGAACAAAAGCTTGCAGAATGAAAATCATGAAACACATTTTAATGATTAAGAATGGTCCAGATTAATGGACCTCAAGCATGACAGTACTGCTATGATGTTTGGAAATGAATAAGGGCAACTTTGAGTGTTTCAAAATAGAGAGCGCTCTGCAATGCATACAACAATCTTGCAAAATTAAAAATCACACTGAAAATACCAAAATGGTCTTCATTAAAATTTCTGCATGCAGTACGTGTAGAAAAAGTAACAGGAGATAAGCCATGGTAGAAAATGCTAGTGCTTACCAATCCTTCCAGTTCTTTCTTTCTGGATACCTAGGAAGATTGAATCTCCTTAGGTGCAGACAGTGAAACATAAGGGTCATGAGTTATTTGCAGGCAGAATTATTTTCAAGCAGGAATATATTTCTGGTCTGTCTTCCCCTGCTGACTTAAACCCAGAGAGATAATAATAAAAATATTGTGCTACAAAAATAAAGCTTCTTGTATGACTAAGCCCTCACGGTGGTACAGTTATTCTGAAAAGATGGCTGAGACCTCATGAGCTCTTGTAATTATACTTTTGGTACTTTAAGCCATTGAGATTTTGTTATTGTTTATCATAACTTAACTTGTGGAAACTGACACTAAGTTTATCTAGATGAATTAAAAATAGTTTACATAGATATTTGACTATTAAAACATAGATTTGGACATGACTCTGAAAGCCCTTCAAATGTAGGATGTTCACCAATGTTCAGAGTATTGGCAGCATGACTGGATTGTACATGTAACTGGACAATTTAAATTTTTTGAAGGAAATCATACATCACCAGATGTGAAGTTCTGATATTTTTAAAAAAATTATTGTAATTTCTTTTCTTTTTTTTTTTTTAGATGTTTTTTGATGTAGACCATTTTTAAAGTCTTTATTGAATCTGTTACAAGATTGCTTCTGTTTTACATTTTTTTAGTTTTTTGGCCCCAGACATGTGAGATCTTAAATTCCTGAGAGGGATTGAACCCTCACCCCCTGAATTGGAAGGTGAAGTTTTAACCACTGGACCACCAGGGAAGTCCCTTGTCATTTCTTTTTAGTCATATGTCATGCAAATCATCAGAAAAAATTATTAGATATGTCTGCTGTTGTTGTTGTTCAGTCACTAAGTCTTGACTTAACAATTCATTACTATCATAACATTTATATAAACAGGAAGCCTAAGTTCCTCTTATGAAGTTGTTCATCTCAATAACAAACATATAGATTCTAATAGTCTGGCTTTCTACAGCAATGGAAGACAAGCCCAAGAAACATCACAGTTCTCATCTGCTTAGATATAGCTTCCCTAGCTCTGTATGAATTTAGACTAAAACCATTTTAAGGCAAAATGGCAACATTTACTAAGGGACTATACAATATTTTTTATTTTTCAATTGAAGTAATTTCACTCTGGGGAATCTAGCCCAAGAAAGTTATACCAAATATAAACAAACCTTAAACACAAAACTATGCAATGCAACAGCATTTATAAGAAAAGACCATAAACAAGTTATTTTTCTTGCAATAGAACTTTATTGAAGTAGATTACAGTACAATCATATTACAAAATATTTTATTAATAGTATATAAATGTTTTAATATAATGTTAATATTTTAATTAAATATTGGCATGTTTATTTTTATAAAATAAAAGCTAATATAGTACACACAGTATATACAACACTATGCTAATTAGATTTATTTGAAGAAAATAGAAGTATACCAAAACTGCTAAATCACTATCTTGGAGTGGTAGAATTATGAGTCTTCTTTTTCATTTTCGGATTTTCTACACTTTGAAAAATTTCTATTAAATGTGATTCATTTTAAAATCAAAATATAAGTATCCTAAATTCTGCATAAGCTTCAGCCCAGAACAACAATAAGGAATGGAGATAAGAGGTTTGTAGATTGTTTTTACTAGTCTTATAAGAAAATGAAAAGTAGATGGGAAAAATAAAGATCAGGCAATGTGATTTTTTCTGTTTTATATGGTTTAGTTGTTCAGTCATGTCTGACTCTTTGTGATCCCATGACTGATCTACCAGGGAAACCCTATTATATATAATTACACTTAATTTATTGATTTATATTGAGTGTTTTCCTTTCCTGGTATTTGGTGTTAAATTCATTTAGCATAAAACTTGTGATGGTATATTGTTGATATTTTCAATTTTTTTTATTTAGCAGATTGAAAATACAACTGTGTTAAATAGACATTGAAATAATCTCTAGAGTGAGATTATACATCTCTGCTATAATTATATGTCTCTGGTACAGTTTAAGCCTGTATTTTGATCTTTCTCCATTCAGACCTTGTATGTAGCTGCTTGTATGAGACTAACTCTGACTATAAGCATTGGAAAATAAAATCTATTTTTCAAGTAGGGCCTACAATAGTATTACAGATTAAAAAAAAAAAGAAGAAGAAACTGAGTTTCCTACACTCCTGTTTTCATGCTCCCCACCACTTCCAAAAAAGCATCTGTTTCATTGAGGCCAGAAGCTTGGGAATTGTGACAGACAATAATAAAATGAGGAAAGAACTATGTTTAAACAGTCAGCACTCTAATGCAATAACCACCTATTTTCTGGCAGCTTCTGAGTTAGAGGAGTGCAGTCTGTCCTACCAGAGAAGGCAATGGCACCCCACTCCAGTACTCTTGCTTGGAAAATCCCATGGACGGAGGAGCCTGTTAGGCTGCAATCCATGGGGTCGCAAAGAGTCGGACACGACTGAGCGACTTCACTTTCACTTTTCACTTTCATGCATTGGAGAAGGAAATGGCAACCCACTCCAGTGTTCTTGCCTGGAGAATCCCAGGGACAGGGGAGCCTGGTGGGCTGCCGTCTATGGGGTCGCACAGAGCTGGACACAACTGAAGTGACTTAGCATAGCATAGTCTGTCCTACTCATCCCTCATCCTAACATATATAGGTGGAAGCTGCCACTGGAACTATGATCTCTGCTGCTGTTCTCCTCATAGCTTGCTAAAGGCCTCTTCATGCTTTTTACTTGGTGTCTTGTTCCCTTCAGGCTGCTAATAAAAAAAAAAAAGAATATATATATATATATATATATATATATATATATATATATATATATCATAGACTGTGTGGCTTAAACAACAAACATTAATTTCTTATAGATTTGGAGGCTGAGAAATACAAGATCAAAGTGCTGGTAGAGTCAGTGTCTGGTGAATGCCCTTGTTCTGATTCATAGGAATTCATCTTGTTGTGTCCTCATATGGCAGAAGGGGCAAGAGAGCTTTCTGTCTCTTTTATAATGGTATTCTATTCATGAGGGCTTAACCTTCATAACTTAATCACCTCCTGAATATCTCACCTCTTAATACCTTTACATTGGAATTAGGTTTTCAATGTATGAATTTTATTTAGGTGAAGCACACACTCAATCCATAAAACTTGACTTTTGCTTGTGTCTTCCTGGCCCTATTCTGAAAAGGAGCCTTACAGATCAGTCTCTGGTGAACCAGTTAGTAAGACTATGTATACATGCCCTTGACTTGTCACCTCAGGTTTCTAGATCTGCTGACCAAGGAACCAGGGGCAATCTTAGGTAGCAACAGTGGTTGTGGCATCTGGAAGAAAGTTAGGGACTCAAGTTACTTGGTTTCTTCCCTTATGGGACATAACCACTCTCCATTTTACTTATTTTTATTTTATGTATTGACCTTAGTAGAAGACAACGCAAAAAAAAAAAAAAAAAAAGAAGAAGAATTGAAAAATATTTTTGTGTTATCCTATGGCAGATGAAACATTATGCTTGGTTATTTTGGCAAAAGGCAACCGGTCATCCTCTGTTTGAAAGAAATTGACACAAGCAAAATACACATAAATGACATGGGCTATATATAGCAATTCTAGCAAACCCAATACTCTGTGGTTATTGGTTCCAGAAAGAACCAGCATAGAGGCTGCTATTATGGGTCTGAAATATGAGAAAGATGGACTGGGCCACCAGCCTTTAATTGCTCTTTTCCTGCAATAGAAATGGAGGCTTTACAGAAAAGGGGTATTTCTTTGATTAATGAAGATAAAATACCCTCCTGTGGTCATAAAATTATTTTCATGGAACTCACACCTACTTTAGGCCCTTCTTCTATATCTGCTAATTCTTGCTATCTTAAGATAGCAAGAAATAAAGTTTTCTGTATATTTTCACCAAGTACTGGATTGGAGACATTCAAAACATTGCATTATATACAGTGCTATATTTAAAATGCATAACCAGCAAGGACCTACTGAATAGCATAGAGAACATTGTTGAATATTATGTAACAACCTAAGATGGAAAATGATTTGAAAAATTGTGTATATATATATATATATATATATATATGCTGCCAAGTTGCTTTAGTCGTGTCTGACTCTTAGTGACCCCATGGACTGCAGCCCACCAGGCTCCTCCATCCATGGGATTTTCCAGGCAAAAGTACTGGAGTGGGGTGCCATTGCCTTCTCATATATATATATATATATACACACACACACACATATGTGTGTGTGTATATATATATATATATATATATATATATATATATATATATATATAATTGGATCACTTTGCTGTACATCTGAAATTAACACATTATGCCGGGAACCACCACGGGAGATCCCACCCATGACAAAGGTCATGCGGAGGAGATCTGACAGGCAAAGTCAGATCAGGCCTCAAGGGACACCCTGAATCTGCCCGAGCATCTACCCCCAAACCAGAATCTGTCTGTCTTACTATTTTGTGCCTTTCACCAACTCTTCTGACATTAACAGGAGGCTAACCCCGACCACCTTTCTCTGGAAAAAGTCAACTTAGGGCTTTAGTTAATAAGTCTTCTGAGCATGAAAGGAATATTTCTATTTTAACCCATCTGATGGCTTTCTAGCTTGCCTGACAGGTTTATCCATAGTCTTGCAATTAACACACATGATTGTTCACAACTCCCCAACCTTGAAAAGCACGGGGAGCCAAAACATTCTAAAAGTCCTAATGAGCATAGAGTCCTTTAAGGGATGAAAAATTATTAGAATAGATAGTACCGGTAAAGGGCTTCATTATTGGGCCAGTGCTTGCTGCCAAGTTCCCATATCCCTTATCCATTGTGTACCTGGGATTTCATTGGTTAACATAGTTGGAATGTAAGAAAAACAAGTAGCAGCCTTGGAATTAACCATATCAGACCTTTGAGCTAATTGGTTCTTTCTTTGTTGTGACCCACTGCACCTTTGCTCCGTGAGAATGTAATTCTGTTTTGTACTTTCTGAGGCTGGGAGAAATAAAGAAGAAACACTTTAAGGGAAAATAAGTTTTCTGGTTGAGCAGCCTTTATCAAAAAAGGGTCATAAAATGTCCACAGGCCTCCAAGGCCAGAATATAATGTACACAACATTGTTTATGAGAAAGGCATGCAGAAAAAATCCTGGTTTTGATAAAGACAAAACAGATGTAATGTTTGGGCTGACTCTGTATGACTTTGCATCTTTCATTTCCCTCTATGTACAAGTTAAGGTATAAACGTTCCTTTTGAAAATAAAGTTATGGGCCTCACTCACAGAAGCTTGGTCTCCCCGTGTCATTCTTTTTTTCCTTTTCTCTCCTTTTCTCTCTCTGCTCTTCTTTCAGGATGACTCCTTGGAACACAGGAGCTTTATTGGATTTCTGTGTTAATCAAGGAAGATCAAGCCCTGCTCTCTGCTTTGAGATCCTTCTGCCTAGGCCGTCATCCTGAAGGTACCCCTGGATCCTGCTGGGGCTGGACCCCGACAACATTATTCATCAATTATTTGTTGTCTTAGTCACTAAGTAGTATCTGATGCTTATGTGACTTTTGGATTGTGTGGCCCACCAGGCTCTGTCCATGGGATTTCCCAAGCAGGAATACTGGAACGGATTGCCAATTTCTTTTCCAGGGCATCTTCCCAGCTCAGGGATCAAACCCACATCTGCTGCATTGGCAGGTTGATTGTTTTCCACTGAGACACCAAGGACATTATACTCCAATATAAAATAAAATGTTGAACAACAACAACAACAACAACAACAACAAAAACCTTGCATCATGTATATTTGTGAACAGAATATCTGACTTTTACATAATTTAACCCCTAATTCTGTGTCACTGCCACTCAGACAATGAGCATGTGGGCAAGAGGCATAAAAAAAAAAAAAAAAAAAGTTTATTTGACTGAGACTGGCCACTCCAGCAACTGTGGCTCTCTGTTGCAGGCTAGAGAAGCAAAGTGTCCTTTTGGTAAAGAAGCTTTCTTAATATTAAGAACTTTTTATCCATGCGTATGGTTTATTTATTTTGAACATTTGAAATCATTCATATTAATTTTCTCCACCACAACTCTTATAAACTAACTCTACAAAAGATAGACCATTCAAAGTACCAAAGTCCAAGAACTGCTTTTCTCCTTCTAGTGGCTACAGGGAAAATTGGAAAAAGCTCCAAAATACCTTCATCTGTAGGAAGTGGGCATTTAGGAATATTATTATGTAAAGAGTTAGTAATCACTGAAGGGGACTTTAAAGATATAGCTATGCAGACAAACAAACAAACAAAAAAATGAATTGATTTGTAGATTGGAAAAATGTAGATCACTCATTTGCAGGGACCAAAAATTTGAGTTTTGTTTAATGGTCTCTATTTCTTGACTGAAATAGAA
Organism: Bos indicus; assembly: GCF_029378745.1. Lineage (NCBI taxonomy): Eukaryota > Metazoa > Chordata > Mammalia > Artiodactyla > Bovidae > Bos > Bos indicus. Next base: position 75,736,980 of record NC_091789.1, read on the forward strand.
CATGCTATTCCCTCTTAGGTGACTACAGAGTCTAGTTTCTTATTTCCCATAATAGAATGATGCTATGAGTCTTCTTACATTATTTCTCATTCACCTTCTCCTAAACAATCTCTTCTCCTTTTCCCAGTCTTGACTACATCTATGTATTTGTAAAGGTCCAGTTAATCCTGGTCTATACTTCCAACTTCTTATCATCCTTTTCAAATTTTCTTCCTTCAGCTCACTTTGGCTCACAATTTCTATGTTCCTTCATGGATGCTATAGTGAATTGTCTATATGCAAATATGTTTTAACTATCTAATGAAATTATAAGTTCATTAAGGGTAGAGGTTCTTTTAAAGTTTTCATGTCACCATACAAAACTCATAATTAAAATAGAGAGTCCAGAAACAAATCTTCACATATATGGTAAATTGATTTTCAAGAATGTTAAAAGGACATTCAATGGGGACAGACAGGGCAGTCTTTGCAAAAAAATGGTGCTGGAGAAGTTGGATATATAAATCAAAAAAAATAAATAAAATTGGACCCTTATCTTATATAATATATGAAAATCAACTCAGAATGGATCAGTGACCTAAATTTTAGTTAAAATAATAAAAATACTAGAAGAAAACATAGAGAACATTTTAATAACATTGGGTTTAACAATGATTTTTTTTGATATGACAGCAAAAGTATAGGAAACAAAAGAAAAAAATAAATTAGACTTCATTGCAGTTGTACCTTTATTCATCTGGGTACACAATCAAAAGAATGAAAATGTAAACCACAGAATAGGTAAAAAATCATTTGTAAATTATATATCTGGAAGCCCATTCATGGATCACAGCCTTGTCATGGTGAAGGGGCTTGTGAAATTCAATGAATCATACTTTGTGTGGCTGCCCAAGATGGACAGATAATAGTGGTGAGTTCTGACAAAATGTGGCCCACCAGAGGAGAGAATGGCAAACCACTTCAGTATTCTTTCTGTGAGAACCCCAAGGACAGTATGAAAAGGCAAAAAGAAATGACACCAGAAGATAATCCTCCCAGGTCAAAAGGTATCCAGCATACTACTGAGGAAGAGCAGAGGACAATTATTAAGAGCTCCAGAAAGAATGAAGTGGCTGGGACAACGTGGAAATGGAGCTCAGTTTTGAATGTGTCTGGTGGTAAAAGTAAATTTCAAAGGTTTAAAAAACAATACTGCATAGGAACCTGGAATGTTAGGTCAACGAATCAAGGTAAATTGGATACGGTCAAACAGGAGATGGCAAGAGTGAACATTAACATCTTAGGAATCAATGAAATGAATAAGAATAGGTGAATTTAATTCTGATGACCATTATATATACAACTGCGGGCAAGAATCCCTTAGAAGAAATGGAGTAGTCTTCATAGTCAACAAAAAAGTCTCAAGTGCAGTACTTGGATGCAGTCTCAAAAATGACAGAATGATATCTGTTAATTTCCAAGGTAAAGCATTCAGCATCATAGTAATTGAAGTCTATAGCCCAACCATTAAGGCCAAAGAAGCAGAAGTTAAAAGTTTCTATGAAGACCTACAAGATCTAGAACCAACAACAAAAATGATGTCCTTTTCATTATAGGGAACCGGAAAATACCTGGATTAACATGCAAATTTGGCCTTGAAGTACAAAATGAAGCAGGGCAAAGGATAACAGAGTTTTGCCAAGAGAACATACTGATAAAAGCAAACGCTATCTTCCAACAACACAAGAGACAGCTCTACAGATGGACATCTCCAGATGATCAGTAGTGAAATCAAATTGCTTATATCATTGCAGCTGAAGTTGGAGAAGCTTTTTTGTTATTCTTCATTCATTCAGTCGTGTCTGACTCTTGTGACCCCATAGATTGCAGCACTCCAGGCTTCTCTGTCCTTCACCATCTCCTGGAGCTTGTGCAAACTCACATCCATTGAATCAATGATGTTGTCCAACCATCTCATCCTCTGTTGTCCCCTTCTCCAACTGCCTTCTATCTTCCCCACCATCAGGGTCTTTTTCAGTGAATCAGCTATTCACATAAGGTGGCCAAAGTATTGAAGCTTCAGCTTCAGCATCAGTCCTTCCAATGAATATTCAGGTTGATTTCCTTTAGGATTGAATGGTTTGATCTCTTTGCAGTCCAAGGGACTCTCAAGAGTCTTTTCCAACATCACAGTTCAAAAGCATCAAATTTTCAGTGCTCAGCCTTCTTTATGGTCCAACTCTCACATTTATACATGGCTACTGGAAAAACCAAAGCATTGACTATAGAAACTTTTCCTGCAAATTATTGTCTCTGCTTTTTAATATGCTGTCTAGGTTGGTCATAACTTCCCTTCCAAGGAGTAAGCGTCTTTTAATTCCATGGCTGCAGTCACCATCAGCAGTGATTTTGGAGCCCAGAAAAATAGTCTTTCACTATTACCATTTTTTTTTTCCCATCTATATGCCATGAAGTGTTAGGAAGAGAAGCCATGATCTTCGTTTTTTGAGTGCTGAGTTTTAAGACAGCTTTTTCACTCTCCTCTTTCATCTTCATTAAGAGGGTCTTCAGTTCCTCTTCACTTTCTGCCATAACAGTGCTGTTATCTGTATATCTGAGGTTATTAGCATTTCTTCTGAAAATCTTGATTTCAGCTTGAGCTTCATTTAACCCGGCATTTTGCATGATGCAATCTGCATATAAGTTAAATTAAAAGGGTGACAATATACAGATTTAACCCACTCCTTTCCCAACTTTGAACCATTTGTTGTTCCATAGAGAAGCTCTATACAGTCAGCAAAAACAAGATCTGAAGCCGACTGCGTCTCAAATCATGAGCTTTTTATTGCAAAATTCAGACTTAAACTGAAGAAAATAGGGAAAACCACTAGGCCATTCAGGTATGATATAAATCAAATCCCTTATTATTATATAGTGAGGGTGATGAATAGATTCAAGGGATTAGATCTAGTAGGCATTGTCTGAAGAACTATGGACAGAAGTTAGTAACATTATGAGATGGCAGTGACGAAAACCATCCCAAAGAAAAAAGAAGGCAAAGTGGTTGTCTGAAGAGGTTTTACAAATAACTGAGGAAAGAAGAGAAGCAAAAGGCAAGGGATAAAGTAAAAGATGTATTCAAGTGAATTCTAAGTTCTAGAGAATAGCAAGGAGAGATAAGCTGCCTTCTTCAATGAACAATGCAAAGAAGTAGAGAAAAACAATAGAATGGGAAAGACTAGAGATCTTTTCAAGAAATTCAAGAGATACATCCCAAGATAGCAGAAGAAAAGGACAGGGAGACCACTTTCTCCCCCATAAATACATCAAATCCCTTCTGCATGTGGAATAATTCCCACAGAATAACTTCTGGATGATGGTGGAAGGCACCAAATACTGAGAAAGGCAAACCAATCTCCTCAGAATGAGGTAGGGCTAAAGATAAAAAAAAAAAAAAAAAAAAAAAAAGAGAGAGGGAGAGAGAGACAAAGGATTTTGAGACAGGAACCTGTGCCCTGGGGAGGGATTTGTGAAGGAGGAAAAGTTTACAAGCTCTCAGGAACCCTCTCACAGGCAGAGATGGGGGGAGCTTCAGAACTTCAGAGGGGAAGAAGCAGAAACAGGTGCTTAGATGACAAAACAGAGATAATTCACTACAGAGATCATCACTGAACAGCACTTCCCAGCCAAGAAGCAGCTTACATACCTGCATTGCAGACAGCTAGGGATGAGTGCTCTGGCTCAGGCTTCAGAGGTCAGAATCCAGGGCGAGGGGCAGGATTCACTAGTGTGAAGATACTCTTAGGGAGCTAGTACGACACAGCTGAGAGTGTCCCAGGAAAAGCCTATGACTGACAGAGAGACAAGAGATTATTGCCGCAGGAATGGTCTAGTAGTATTCATTTTAACTTAAGGGTTTGTTTTGCTCTCTTTTTTGACACCTGTTTTTATTTGTGGGGGAGGGGTATTAACGTTATCTTTATTGTTTTTTCTGTTCTCTTTCTGTTCTCAGGAGAGATGGATTCACTATTCGCTGAGAATTCCCCCTTCCCCAGCTCTCCCCACAGCTGAAACCACTAACCCACCTGTGTGATGTTAGCCCCACGCCAATCTTTAGATTCTAGAAGGTTCAAAATTCTAGAACAAGTCCATCTTTTCTTTCTCCCTTCTTTTCTATTTGTGTGTGAGTTTCTTTGGGTGTTCTTGTCTGCCTATTGTTGCTTTCACCATCAGTCTTAGGGATTTATCTTCTTTGTTGTGTGGCCTGTGAAATATTAATTCTATGGTAATGGGTCAGGCCTGAACCCCCGAGGTGGGAGATCTGAGTCAAGGACTTTGGACCACCAGATAACTCCTGACCCCATGGAATATGATTTGGTAAGAGCTCTACCAAAGGGCTCCATCTCAACACAGAGGCCAAGCCCCACTCAAAGGACAAGATGCCCCAGTGCTAGATATCTCACTCCATATCTTTAGCGAAACAGGAAACCAAACATGCTCAATAGCAGAAAGGCTACCCAAAGCCATACCAAGCCCACAGACAGCCCCAAAACACACTACTGTTCATGGCACTACCCTTCAGAGAAACAAGATCTAGCTCTGTCTACCAGAAACGAGGTACAAGTTACCCCAACAAGGAAACATTCTGTCAAACCCTGCCCACAGTGGGCAGACTCCACAATTATCCTAGCCTGCAGAAAGGCGACCTCAAACACAATAAATTAAACAAAATGAGAAGACAGATAAACATGCAGCAGTTGAAGGAACACTGTAAAAAGCAATAAGACTAAACAAATGAAGGGGAAATAGGCAGTCTACATGAAAAATAATTCAGAGTAATGATTATAAAGATGATCCAAAAGTCTCATAAATGAAATGGAGGTGAAAATAAATAGACTGGAGACATGGATCAAGAAGATACCCCAATGTTCATTGCAGCACTGTTTATAATAGCCAGGACATGGAAGCAACCTAGATGTTCATCAGCAGATGAATGGATAAGAAAGCTGTGGTACATATACACAATGTAGTATTACTCAGCCATTAAAAATAATACATTTGAATCCATTCTAATGAGGTGGATGAAACTGGAGCCTATTATACACAGTGAAGTAAGCCAGAAAGAAAAACACCAATACAGTATACTAATGCATATATATGGAATTTAGAAAGATGATAACTATAATCCTGTATGTGAGACAGCAAAAGAGACACAGATGTATAGAACAGTCTTTTGGACTCTGTGGGAAAGGGAGAGAGCTGGATGATTTGGGAGAATTGCACTGAAACATGTATAATATCATATATGAAACGAATCGCCAATCCAGGTTTGATGCATGATACAGGATGCTTGAGGATGGTGCACTGGGATGACCCAGAGGGATAGTATGGGGAGGGAGGTGGGAGGGGAGTTCAGGATGGGGAACACATGTACACCTGTGGTGGATTCATGTTGATCTATAGCAAAACCAAAACAATATTGTAAAGTAAATAGCCTCCCATTAAAATAAATAAATTTATATTTGGATGCATGTTGATGTATGGCAAAACCAATACAATATTGCAAAGTAAAATAAATAAATAAATAAATAAAAATAAATAAAATTTAAAAAAGACTTAAAAAAAAGAACCTAGAAAAAATAAAGAATAGATAATCAGTACTGAACAACATGATAAATGAGATTAAAAATACACTAAAGGAAACCAATAGCAGAATAACTAAGGCAGAAGAGTAGATAATTGAGAAGGGCAATCTAAAGGTGAAAATAACTGAGTGAGTAAAAGTGTACAGTCCATGGAATTCTCCTGGCCAGAATACTGGAGTGGGTAGCCTTTCCCTTCTCCAGGGGATCTTCCCAACCCTGGAATTGAACCTGGTCTCCTGTATTTCAGGCAGATTCTTTACCAACCAAGCTACCAGGGAAGCCAGAAATAACTGAAGCAGAGAAGAATGAAGAAAAAAGAAAAAGAATTTAGGACAGTCTAAGAGACCTCTGGTACAACATTAAGTGTACCAATATTCAAATTGTACCAACATTCAAATTATTTCCCAGTAGAAGAAGAAGAAAAGAAAGGGTATGAGAAAATGTCTGATAAGATTATAGTCAAAAGTTTCCTTAAAATAGGAAAGGAAATAGCCACCCAAATCCAGGAAGCTTAGAGTGTCCCATAGAGGATAAACTTAGAGAAATATGCCAAGAAACATTAACCAAACTAATAACAATTAAACATAAAGAACAAATATTAAAAGCAGCAAATAACATACAAGGGGATCCTTTTAAGACTAACAGCTGATCATTCATTAGAAACTCTGCAGGTCAGAAGTGATGAAAGTAAAAGTCTCCAACCATAATACAGTATCCAGCAAGGATTGCATTCAGACTTGATGGAGAAATTAAAAGTTTTATAGATAAGCAAAGGTTAAGAGAATCCATCACCACCAAACAGCTTTACAACAAATGCTAAATGAACTTCTCTAGAAAGGAAATAGAAAAGAAGGAAAATGCCTACAAAAGCTAAACCCAAAACAATAAATAAATGATAATAGGATCATACATACCAATAATTACCTTAAATGTAAATAGACTAAATAAACCAACCAAAAGACACAGATTAGAGGAATGGATACAAAAACAAGACCGATATACACACTGTCTACAAGAGACCCACCTCAGACCTAGAGAAACATATAGACTGAAAGTAAGAGGCTGATAAAAGCTATTCTATGCAAAAGGAAATCAAAAGAAAGAGAATATCAGATAAAACAGACTTTAAAATAATAAATATACAACCCAAAGCAATGTACAGATTCAATGCAATCCTTATTAAACAACCAATGGCAGTTGTTACAGAATTAGAACAAAAATTTTCACAATTTGGGGTCACATAAGACCCCAAATAGCCAAAATAATCTAGAGAAAGAAGAATCGAGCTGGAGGAATCAAGCTTACTGACTTCAGGCTATACTACAAAGCTATAGCCACCAAGATATCATGGTACTGGCACAAAAACTGAAATATAGATCAATGGAACGAAATAGAAAGCCCAGAAATAAATGCATGCAACTATGAACATTTATTTTGACAAAAGAGATAAGTATATATAATGGAGAAAAGATAGTCTTTTCAATAAGTGGTGCTGGTAAAATTGTACAGCTACATGTAAAAAAAATGAAATTAGAACACTTTCCAACATCATACATGAAAATAAGCTCAAAATTAATTAAAGACTTAAATGTAGGAATAGAAACTATGAAATTGTTAGAGGAAACCATAGGCGGAAATCTCTTTGACATAAATCACAGCAATATCTTCTATGAAGGGTCTATGGGAAACTACAATCAAGGTAAAAAGACAACCATTAGAAGGGGAGAAAGTAATAGCAAATGAAACAACTGACAAAGGATTCATATTCAAAACATACAAGCAGCTCAATACCAGCAAAAAATAAAATAAAAAAGTGGTTAGTTAACCTAAACAGATATTTCTCCAAAGAAGACATAGAGAGGGCTAATACATACACAAAAAGATGCTCAGTGTTGCTCATTATTAGAGAAATGCAAATCAAAACTACAATTAGGTATCACTTCACACCAGTTAGAATGGCCATCTTAAAAAAATCTACAATCAATAAATGCTGGAGAGGGTGTGGAGAAAAAGGAATCTTCTTGTAATGTTTGTGGGAATGTAAATTAATACAGCCACTATGGAGAACAGTATGAAGATTTCTTAAAAATTAGGAATAACTGTACCATATGACCCAACAATTATACTTCTTGGCATATATGCTGAAGAACCCATAATTGAAAAAGACAGTTCATCACAGCACAATTTACAATCAGATCAGATCAGATCAGTCGCTCAGTCGTGTCCGACTCTTTGCGACCCCATGAATCGCAGCATGCCAGGCCTCCCTGTCCATCACCAACTCCCGGAGTTCACTCAGACTCACGTCCATCAAGTCAGTGATGCCATCCAGCCATCTCATCCTCTGTCGTACCCTTCTCCTCTTGCCCCCAATCCCTCCCAGCATCAGAGTCTTTTCCAATGAGTCAACTCTTCACATGAGGTGGCCAAAGTACTGGAGTTTCAGCTTTAGCATCATTCCTTCCAAAGAAATCCCAGGGCTGATCTCCTTCAGAATGGACTGGTTGGATCTCCTTGCAGTCCAAGGGACTCTCAAGAGTCTTCTCCAACACCACAGTTCAAAAGCATAAATTCTTCGGTGCTCAGCCTTCTTCACAGTCCAACTCTCACATCCATACATGACCCCAGGAAAAACCAGGACATAAAAGTAATTTAGATGTCCATTGACCAATGAATGGATTAAAAAACAGTCATGTACATACATACAATGGTATATTACTCAGCTGTAAAAAGAAACACATTTGAGTCAGTTCTAATGAGGTAGATGAACCTAGAGACTATTATACAAAGTGGAGTAAGTCAGAAAGAGAAAAACTAATATTATATATTAACACATATAAATGGAATCTAGACAGATGGTACTTATGAACCTATTTGCAGGGCAGCAATGGAGACGCAGACATAGGGAACAGATTTGTGGACATACTGGGGGAAGGAGAGGGTGGAATCAATAGAGAGAGCAGCATTGAAACATAAACATTACTATATGTAAAATTAGATAGCCAGTGGGAATTTGCTGTATGATTCAGTGAGCTCAATTCCAATGCTCTGAGACAACCTAGAGGAGTGGGATGGGGTGTGAGGTGGAAAAGAGGCTCAAGAGGAAATAGACATATGTATACCTATGCCTGATCATGCTGTTGTATGTCAAACTCTAACACAATATTGTACAGCAATTATCCTACAATTAAAAATAAATAAATTAGAAGCTGTAAAAATTATATAATCTAAAGCGTGTTAATATCCAGAATGTAGAAATAACTCCTACAACTCAATAACAGCAGCAATAAGAAAACAATATAATTTAAAATGTGCAAATTATTTAAATAAGCATTTCTCCAGAAAAGATACACAAATAGCTATTAACTGCATGTAAATGTGCTCAGTATCATTGTTCTTGAGTGAACTGAAAGTCAAAACCACAGTAACACTTCACACCTACTATGATAGATGCAATTAATAAAATGGAACATAGTGTTTCCATGGGTATGCAATAACTGGATCACTTGTGTTTTGCTGGTGGGCATCTAAAATGGTATAGCAACTGTGGAAAACAGTTTAAGAGTTTCTCAGTAGTATAAGGTAAAACTACTGTATGGCCCAGCAATTTCACTCCCATATTTACATACAAAAATGATTGAAAAACAGAGACTTAAACTAGTACTTATCTGTACTACTGTACAGATATTTGTACACTACTATTCATAATAATATTACTCACAATAATCAAAATGTGGACGCAACTCAAATGTACATTGAGGGATAGATAGATTAACAAAATACAGGAAGTGAAGAACTAAAGAGCCTCTTGATGAGGAAGAAAATGGAGAGTTAAAAATCTGGCTTAAAACTCAACATTCAAAAAACTAAGACCATGGCATCCAGTCCCATTATTTCATGGCCAATAGAAGGGGGAAAAGTGTATGCATGCCAGACTTTATTTTCTTGGGCTCCAAAATCACTGCAGATGGTGACTGCAGCCATGAAATTAAAATATGCTGTCTCCTTTGAAGGAAGGCTATCACAAACCTAGACAATATATTAAAAAGCAGAGACTTCACTTTGCAAACAAAGGTCCATACAGTCAAAGCTATGTTTTTTCCAATAGTCATGTATGGATATGAGAGTTGGACCATAAAGAAGGCTGAGCACTGAAGAATTGATGCTTTTGAATTGTGGTGCTGGAGAAGACTCCTGATAGCTTTTTGAATGCTAGGAGATCAAGCCAGTCAATAATATAGGAAATCAAACCTGAATATTCATTGGAAAGACTGAGGCTGAAACTCCAATACTTTGCCCACCTGATGCAAAGACCTGATTTATTGGAAAAGACCCTCATTCTGGGAAAGATTGAAGACAAAAGGAGAAGGGGATGACAGAGGATGAAATGGTTAGATAGCATCACTGACTCAGTGTACATGAATTTGAAAAAACTCTGCGAGATAGTGAAGGACAGTGAGCCTGGCATGCTCAGAGGCATGCTCATGGGGTTCCAGAGTTACACAGAACTTAGCTACTCAACAACAACGAACTATGTAGATTCAATGGAATTTTACATATATATATATATATATATATATATATAAATGGATAAAAATTTTGACATATGCTACAACATGAATGGACCATTAGAATATTCTGCTTTAAGGCAAATATTATATGATTACACTTAATAGGTACACAGAGCAGGCAAATCCATAGATATAAAAATTAAAATGCAGGTTACCAAGGCTGGGAGAAGGAACAATGGAGAGTTATTATTTAGTAGTTACAGAATTTTTGTGGTGGGCAAAGATGAAAAAGTTTTGGATATAGCTAGTGGTTATAGTTACACATTATTGTGAACGTATTTAATGCCATCAAGTTGTACATTTACATATAGTTAAAATTGTATGTATATCTAACTAAAATAAGAAGACATACACTAGCCTAAGCCACAATATTATATCATCATTTATTTGATAAACAGGCAAAATTAGAGGAGATGGACATGCTTTGTTGTCCTAAACTTGGTATATTTGTAGATATTCTGTGGAACAAGATGGGTGTACTTCCATAGCTTTAATCATGATTCTTCATTTCTCTTTATATTGTGCTTTTAATCCTGCTTCCCCAGTGCTCCTTCCCAGAAGTTATCTTCAGTTCATGAAGGAATATTTCTATTGTAGAATTTTACACTGAATAATTCCTAATAAAACATGCAATCTGATCTTATTTTAAACATTATTAAATTAAGATTAAAAAGGACTAAGGACCTGTCAAGAATTCCAGTCAATTAGAGTCACAGGTGGGAAAGGAGAGAAATTCACTTAGTGTATATCAATATTAAAATGCATAAAAGTTACTGGCAGCATGGGGATGAAATGACTTGAGCGTGGTTTAAGTTTTATAGTGAGATTTTTATATTTGAACATTTGAGGATAGTTCATACACAGGCTGTAAGCCAGATCATTCAATAACAAAATAAGCATATCCTAGATCTGAATTTATTCAGAATGATGAAGTGCAATAAATATGTATATTTTAGAGAGGAAATTCAAATTATTTTGCATGGCTTCTTGTCTTTGAAGTCACAAGCAAAATGTCATCCTTTTAAAGAACAGTTCCTTGGCAACCCTACTAACTACTCCCTATGGCTCTCAACATTTAAAACTCAAAGTTTAATAGTAGTATCTTCTATTATCTTCTATTTATTAGTAGTATCTTCTATTTTAATAGTTCATAGTATCTTCCTTATTTGCTTGATAGTACATACCATACCCAGAACATTAATTTATTTTCTTGCTTATGGTTCTTCTCTCTTTATTGGAACATAAAATCCTCATATACCCTTTTCCACCATTGTATGCCTGGTGCCTAAAATGGTATGTGGTACAGAAAAGGCTTTCAGTAGATTCCTGAATGAGCAGATGAAACCAAATGCAGAAGGCAAACAGGGTGAAAGCAGACAAGATGGCTAGAGAAAACTCTAGTGAATTTAAGTAGGAGAGTGATGCAGAAAGATCATTGAATAGGACTTTCTGACAATGAAGCAAAACCCTAATGAACTGAGAGCAGTAGAGAAAAGGTTAGACAGCAGGGGGTTGTACTAAATGTGGGTTAAACACACAGAGTAAAGTAGGGTACAATTCAGAGCTTCATGTGGGAGGTCTGTGAGCTGTACTATTCCTAAGCCAAGTGGAAGTTGCCGCTAAATGTTATGCAGCTTTATCTCTGTTTAGTCTATAAGCAAAAAATGTTTCTGAAACCCACACCACTTGTTACATATAGACAGAGTCACAATTTAATATTCAGTTAGCTGTGAACTATAATTGATCTCACACCTAAAAAATCTGTTAATTACTACCTGAAAATGATTGAATTTATGTAACTTCTTCCAAGACTGAAGAGCTTTCCCCACACTGGAAGTAAAATAAATACTCCCAGTGATGGGTAATGTGTCTTGGTGAAACATCAATCTTCAGGCATCATGGATCTAGGTACTAGATTACTGAAGTTCCCAGCTATCCCACTTGGGTAATTTATAGACAAACTACCAAATCAGAGGAGCTCACAGTGGTACCCTGGGGACAAATAATGTAACTCTACTTACTCAAGCTCTGTTAAAGTAAATATGAAAAAAACTATGAAGTTTGGGGCTCTAAATTTTGTTTTTCTGTATAAACCTAGCAATTGGCCCCTATTTTGTGTACATGAACGATGACTCTATTAAAAAGGGCTACAAATAAAGTGGCAGAAGTGTATATTTTTTCTCTAAGCACAGTAAAAATCACTTCTCATTTCCAGAGTCACAAGTTTGGTATATTTTATACTTTGCTTATTTACCTTGTTGGCACAGTATTACACAAAATGTTGTTTTTATATTTTAGTATGGCAAGATCATGGATTATTCTTTCCTTCTTCTTTATATTCTTTTCTTCTTCTTTTAATATTGAAAAATAAAGCAATTCATTTTTCCCTCATCTCTTGAAATCAGTCTTCTTCCTCTACTGCTTGATTTGGATATTCAGCCTCTGAAAACCTTTCTTTTATTTAATCCCAGCCTCCTGTGAAATATATTTTCATTTTTTACCTTTGTGTTTAAAATCACTCCTACTCTCCACTTAAAATTCATTAAGCTATCATTGGAATTGGTCTCTCAATTTGATGTGTTAAAACCAATGGGTGATCTTTCCACATATACGATTACATTTTGCACTTCTTTACTCTACACTGGCCTTTAAAACCCAACACTCCCCATGCTTCAATTGTAATTATTTAAGTATGGCATGCATAACCCTTGGGAAAACAATGATTTACCTTTGATCACTTTTTTATTATCCCTCTGTCCCTTGCCTCCATTGTCCTGCTGCTGCTGCTAAGTCACTTTAGTCGTGTCCGACTCTGTGCTACCCCATAGACGGCAGCCCACCAGGCTCCCCTGTCCCTGGGATTCTCCAGGCAAGAACACTGGAGTGGGTTGCCATTTCCTTCTCCAATGCATGAAAGTGAAAGCGAAGTCGTTCAGTCCTGTCTGACTCTTCACGACCCCATGGACTGCAGTCCACCAGACTCCTCTGTCCATGGGATTTTCCAGGCAAGAATACTGGAGTGGGTTACCATTACCTTCTCCATTGTACTAGCCTGCTCAAATTTATCATGCACTTCCAGAAGATGTCTGTGGCTAGCTTTGCTGAATATAACACAGCTCAGTTTTCTATTCCATTAATTAAAACTCAGATAAGAGAAATGACTGTTTAACTCTTCCACATCTCCCAACAAAGCTAGTCTAAGAAGTGTGGTTTTCTCCAAAACAAAATGAAATTACCATTAACCTTGGGTTTCCCTGTTGGCTCAGATGGTAAAACATCAACCTGCAATGTGGGAGACCTAGGTTTAATCCCTGGATCAAGAAGATTCCCTGGAGAAGGGAATGACTATCTACTCCAGTATTCTTTATTTATTTATTTTAACTGGAGGACAATTACTTCACAATTCCAGAGACAGAAGAGCTTGGCAGGCTACAGTCCATGGGGTTGCAAAATACAGACACAAGTGAACAACTAATGTATATAACCTTAAATATTTTTGTTTATATTGAGAGAAATTTTAAAGTCTAAAACATAGACTGTCTAGCTCAATGCTTTTCCCATACAAAATTATCAAACGAGAGTAAGGCTTAGTGGTTAAGGATATAGTCTTAGTCTAAACTGCTTAATTCAGAAGCTACTAGTCACATTTGGCAATTTAATTTTAAATTAAAATTGAATAAAATATTATTCATTAGTTACATGAGCCACATTTCAATACATTTCAACCACAGATGACAAGAGGTTACCACATGAGATATGGATAGATTATATTTTCATAATCACAGATACTTCTAGTAGACTGTATTACATGAAAGTCTAACAGTCGTAGATTTGACACTTATCTTCATTTCAGCTTTATTATTTTGAGCATCACTAAGCCACTATTTCTTGGTTTGTAAATAGTGAATGATTAACAACTAAAAGTTTTATTTTTAAAGTATTATCACAATATCTGACTTTAGATACATACTCAAAAAAAGTGTTATTATTAATATTAGCACAAGTATCAGTTTTCTTTCTCTCACTAACAAATATTAAGAAGTAATAAAACTATAATTTTGTGAATATATTTTAATTGTAATATCAAATTTACATAGTACTTTTGTTGATAATTATGCCTAAGTCAGACACAATTTTTATAGGGGACTTCCACTGGATTCTCAGAAGCATTCATTTAAGAACCTTTCATATGACCTTAATCTTTTAGGGTGGCTCAGACAGTTAAAAAGTTTTGTATTTAGTAAACAAAAAATGTTCCTGTGGCTAATATTAACACACCAAAAAGTGAAGCAGAAATAGAGCATATTTCCAGTGAATCCAACTCATCAATCCCATTTACTCAGCAAGAATGGATTTAACTATGCTTGTCTGTACTTGTGCATGTGTGTGTACATATATGCTGTGAATTTCACTAAATTTAGAAAAACGAGTGCTTCATCAAAACATATGACAAAGGGACATGAACAACCCCCCCCCCCCAGATTGGTGGCTGTCCAATGTACTACTTGGGAAGAGCAGAGAAATAGTGCCAGAAAGAATGGAGTGACTTGGCCAAAGAAGGAAAAAAAAAAAAAAAAAACTCAGTTGTGGATGGGTCTCATGGTAAAAGTAAAGTCCAGTGTTGTAAGGAACAAAATTGCATAGGACCCTGGAATGTTGGATTTCCCTGGTGGCTCAGCTGGTAAAGAATCTGGCTGCAATGGGAGACCTGTGTTCCATCACTGGATTGGGAAGATCCCCTGAAGAAGGGAATGGCTCCCCACTTCAGTATTCTGGCCTGGAAAGGCAGACAAAACTGAGTGACTTTCACTAGAACGTTAAGTCCATGATTCAAGGTAAATTGGATGCACTTGAGCAGAAGATGCAAAACTGAACATTGGCATCTTAGGAATCAGTGAACTAAAATGAACAAGAATGAGTGAATTTAATTAACATGACCATAATATCAGCTACTATGAGCAAGATTTTTTAAAAGAAATGGAGTAGCCCTCATAGTCAACAAAAGAGTCTGAAATGCAGTAATTGGGTGCCATCTCAAAAATGACAGAATAATCTCAGTTCATTTCCAAGGCAAACCATTCAACATCACAGTAATCCAAGTCTATACCCCAACCACTAATGCCAAAGAAGATGACGTTGAATGGTTCCATGAAGATTTACAAGATCTTCTAGAACCAACAACGAAAGCGATGTCCTTTTCATCGTGGGGAACTGGAATGCTAAATTAGGAAGTCAAGAGACACCTGGAATAACAGGAAAATTTGGCCTTAGAGAACAAAATGAATCAGGGCAAAGGCTAACAGTTTTGCCAAGAGAACACACTGGTCATAGCAAATACCTTCTTCCAACAACACAAAAGACAACACTACATAGGGACATCACCAGATGGTCAGTATCAAAATCAGATTGATCATATTCTGTACAGATGAAGATGGAGAAGCTCTATATAGTCAGCAAAAAAAAAAGACCTGATGCTGACAATGGCTCATATCATGATCCCCTTATTGCAAACTTCAGGCTCATGTTGAAGAAAGTAGGGAAAACAATTAGGCAATTCATGTATGTCCTAAATCAAATCCCCAATGAGTATACAGTGGAAGTGATGAATAGATTCAAGGGATTAGATCTGATAGACAATTCCTGAAGAACTATGGACAAAGATTCCTAATATAGTACCAAAACCATCCCCAAGAAAAATAAATGCAAGAAGGCAAAGTGGTTGTCTAAGGAGGCCTTACCAGTGGCTGAGAAAAGAAGAGAAGTGAAATACAAAGGAAAAAGGAAAAGACGTACTCAACTGAATGCAGAGTTCCAGAGAATAGCAAGGACAGATAAGAAAGCATTCTTAAGTGAACAATGCAAATAAATAGAGGAAAACAACAGAATGGGAAAGACTAGAGATATTTTCAAGAAAATTGGAGACACCAAAGGAACATTTCATGTAAAGATGGGAACAATAAAGGACAAACATGGTGATGATTTAACAGAAGCAGAAGAGATTAAGAAGTAGCAAGACTATACAAAAGAACTATACAGGAAAAAAAAAAAAAGGTATTGATAATGCAGATAACCATGATGGCATAGTCACTCACCTAGAGCCAAACATCCTGGAGTGTGAAGTCAAGTGAACCTTAGGGAGCATTACTACAAACAGAGCTAGTGGAGGTGATGGAAGTCCAGCTGAGTTCTTTAAAATCTTAAAAGATTATGCTGTTAAAGTACTGATAGCTTATGGTGAATGATGTCGGATTTGTAATCTCTGAAGAAGAAGACTTACCTTTGGGACCAGACACCAGACTTGACCACTCAGGGCTTTTGTGTGGTAGAAGTTTTATTATAGTGAAAAAGGACAGAGAAAGCTTCTGGCATAGTCATCAGAAGGGGAACAGAGTGTGTCCCCTTGCTAGTCTTTAACAAGGCAATTATATACTTTTTTAATTAGTTATTACAATAAATCAAAATACTGTCTCAAGGTTGCAAAAAATTTACCAGACACACTCCCACAATTTACATTTTAGGGTAACAGGATTAGAACTTAACAATAGGAGGATCCTAACAGACCCACTCCCATAATATACATTTTAAGATATCAGGATTAATCAGAAGGTTTTCAGAAAGGAGAAACTGTCCTCAGAGCAGGATACTTTGTTGTGATATAATCCCTAGTACAGAGTTTAAACTGAGTTGTTTGTTGTGTAATAACCAGTCCCAGGCTTAAAGAAAAAACAAACAAACAAAAACATTTTATGTTACTAAGACTAAGGAATGTAGAGAGAAAAAAAAAAATTTGTCATTCACTTCTCCTTGAGAACCCTAGACCCCTCTCTCCTTGGGGGCCCCCAGACTTTTCAACCTGCCTAGGAATTGACTCTCTCAGTACTAGACTCAATATTTCAGCCAATTTGGTAAATTCAACAGTGGCCACAGAACTGGGAAAGATCAGTTTTCATTCTAATCCCAAAGAAAGGCAAAGCCAAAGAATGAACAAACTATTGTACAATTGTGCTCATTTCCCAAGGTAGCAAGGTAATGCTCAAAATCCTTCAAACTAGGCTTCTATAGGATGTGAACTGAGAACTTGCAAATGTTCAACCTGGATTTAAAAAAGGCAGACCAACTAGAGATAAAATTGTGAACATCTTTTGGATCATAAAAAAGCAAAGTAATTCCAGAAAAACATCTACTTATGCTTCATTGACCAAGCTAAAGCTTTTGCTGTGGGGATCACAACAAACTGTGGAAAATTCTTAAAAAGATGGGAATACCAGACCACCTTGCATGTCTTCTGAGAGAACTGTATGCAGGCCAAGAAGCAACAGTTAGAACTAGAAATGGAACAGTTAGCTGGTTACAAATTGGAAAAGACATACGGCAAGGCTGTATATCGTCTCCCTGCTTATTTAACTTATATGCATCATGGGAAATGCAGTGCTGGATGACTCACAATCTGGAATCAAGATTGCCAGGAGTAATATCAACAATTTCAGATATGCAGATGATACCACCCTAAAGGCAGAAAGTGAAGAGTAACTAAAGAGCCTCTTGGTGAGGATGAAAGAGGAGAATGAAAAACTGACTTAAAACTCAATGTTAAAAAAACTAAGATCATGGCATCCAGTCTTATCATTTCATGGCAAATAGAAGGGAGGACAGTGGAAATATGCCAGATTTTATTTTATTTGATTTCAAAATCACTGTGGGTGGTGACTGCAGCCATGAAATTAAAAGACACTTGGTCCTTAGGGGGAAAAAAAAAAAAAAAAAAAAAACTACGACAAAGCTAGACAGCATACTAAAGAACAAAGACATCTCTTTGTCAACAAAGGCCCACATAGTCAAAGCCATGGTTTTTCTAGTAGTCGTGTATGGATGTAAGAGCTGGACCTTATGGAAGACTGAGAGCCAAAGAATTGATGTGTTTGAACTGTGGTGTTGGAGAAGATTCTTTAGAGTCCCTTGGACAGCAAAGGAAATCAACCCTGAATTGGAAGGACTGATGCTAAAGCTGAAGCTCCAAAACTTTGGTCACCAGATGCAAAGAGCTGACTCGTTGGAAAAGATCTTGAGGTTGGTAACGGTTGAGGGCAATAGAAGAAATGTAGGCAGAGGGTGAGATGGTTGGATGGCATCACCAACTCAATGGACATGAGTTTCAGCAAACTCTGGGAGGTAGTGAATAACAGGGAAGCCTGTCACACTGCAGTTCATAGTGTTGCAAATAGTCAGACAGGACTTAGTGACTTGTCAACAACAACAAAAATAACAGCTTGGGTGGATAGATATCAATTTAGGTATTGAGTTTAAAAATTATCTTATGTATGTTACGTCTTCAGCAATTTTTATTTTTCTGTCATCTGAGTTGTAAGTTGACAGATCCCAAAGGCTGTATCTGTATTTGACTAATTTTTATAGTGCATCCCGTATCACAGTTTTGAAAGGTTATTAATATGACTTTAGAGATGATTTCTTTTTTTTTTTTTATTAGAAGCATTGATTGTATTCTTCTAAGTGGAGTGTTATATTAACATTTTTCATATAAAAAATTGCCATCCATTTCATCATTTAGCAAAATTACTTTTTGTAATACATACTTCTGTTACATAACTTTTTCCTTTGAATGCACTTTAGTAAATGCAAACAGAAGAAACAAAGAATCTTTTTGCAATATTTTGGAAAAATACTTTAAAAGTATTATCTATTTCATTGATTTTTATGCCATTAAATTTTTCTGTTTTGCTTGATTTTAAATAATAAATATAATTGTTATATTTGTGGTTGTTCAGCCATGATGTTGTGTCTGACTCTTTTCAATCCCATGGGTTGTAGCACTCCAGGCTCCCCTGTCCTTCCCAGAATTTGCTCAAATTCATGTTTATTGAGTCAGAGATCCTATCTAACCAGCTAATCCTTTGCCACCTCCTTCTCCTTTGATCTTCAATCTTTCCCAGAATCAGGGTCCTTTCCAATGAGTTGCCAATGAGTTGCCAAAATATTGGAGCTTCAGCATCAGTCCTTCCAATAAATATTCAGGGTTGATTTCCTTTAGGATTGACAGGTATTATCTCCTTACTGTCTAAGGGACTCTCAAGAGTCTTCACAAACACCACAGTTGAAAGCATAAATCCTTCAGCTTTAAGTCTTCTTTATGGTCCAGATCTCACACCCATATATGACTACCAGGAAAAAAAAAAAAAATAGCTTTGCCTAGGAAGACCTTTGACAGCAAAGCAATGTCTCTGCTTTCTAAAATGCTGTCTAGGTTTGTGACAGCTTCCCTTCCAAGGATCAAGCATCTTTTAATTTTGTTGATTCACTCACCATCTACAGTGATTTTGGAACTCAAGAAAATAAAACATGGCATTGATTCCACTTTTTCCCTTCTATTTGCCAGAAAGTGATGGGCCTGGATGCTATGATCTTAGTTTTTTGTTTTTGTTTTTGTTTTTTTTTAATACAAATTTGCTTTTGAACTGTGGTGTTGGAGAATACTCTTGAGAGTCCCTTGGACTTCAAGGAGATCCAACCAGTCCATTCTGAAGGAGATCAGCCCTGGGATTTCTTTGGAAGGAATGATGCTAAAACTGAAACTCCAGTACTTTGGCCATCTCATGCGAAGAGTTGACTCATTGGAAAAGACTCTGATGCTGGGAGGGATAGGGGTCAAGAGGAGAAAGGGACGACAGAGAATGAGATGGCTTGATGGCATCACTGACTCGATGGACGTGAGTCTGAGTGAACTCCGGGAGTTGGTGATGGACAGGGAGGCCTGGTGTGCTGCGATTCATGGGGTCGCAAAGAGTCAGACACGACTGAGCGACTGATCTGATCTGATCTGATCTGATTCATTTTAATTGGAGGCTAACTACAATATTGTAGTGGTTTTGCCATACATTGCCATGAATCAGCCACAGGTGTACATGTGTACCCCATCCTGAACACCCGTCCCACATCCCTCCCCATCCCATCTCTCTCTCGGTCATTCCAGTACACGAGCCCCGAGCACCCTGTCCTAGGCATCAAACCTGGACTGGCGATCCATTTCACATATGATAGTATTCATGTTTCAATACCATTCTCCCAAATCATCCCACCCTAGCTCTCTCCCACAGAGTCCAAAAGACTGTTCTATACATCTGTGTCTCTTTTGCTGTCTCACATATAGGGATATTGTTACCATCTTTCTAAATTCCATATATATACATTAGTATATTGTATTTATGTTTTTCTTTCTGGCTTACTTAACTCTATAATAGTGTCCAGTTTGATCCACCTCATTAGAACTGATTCAAATGTATTCTTTTTAATGGCTGAGTAATATTCCATTGTGCATATGTACCATGGCTTTCTTATCCATTCGTCTAATGAGGACATCTAGGTTGCTTCCATGTCCTGGCTACTATAAACAGTGCTGCGATGAACATTGGGGTACACATGTCTTTTTCAATTCTGTTTTCCTTGGTGTGTATGCCCAGCAGTGGGATTGCTGGATCATAAGGCAGTTCTATTTCCAGTTTTTTAAGGACTCTCCACACTGTTCTCCATAGTGGCTGTACTAGTTTGCATTCCCACCAACAGTGTAAGAGGTTTCCATTTTATCCACACCCTTTCCAGCATTTATTGTTTGTAGACTTTTGGATCACACCCATTCTGATGGCATGAAATGGTACCTCATTGTGTTTTTTTTTTTCTTTTTATTGTATTTATTAGCATGTATCATTTCTCTTAGTTCTCATGAATGCTCTTTCAAGCAGGCAGATAGATCAATGAATTAACATTTTTGAATAACTAAAATGTATAGCAGTATGTATTTCACAAATGTAAGGGGAAACAGGGTCACTGTGGTTTTGATTTGCATTTCTCTGATAATGAGTGATGTTGAGCATCTTTTCATGTGTTAGCCATCTGTATGTCTTCTTTGGAGCATTTTCTGTTTAGTTCTTTGGCCTATTTTTTGATTTGGTCATTTATTTTTCTGGAATTGAGCTACAGGAGTTGCTTGTATATTTTTGAGATTAATTATTTGTCAGTTGCATCGTTTGCTATTATGTTCTCCCATTCTAAAGGCTGTCTTTTCACCTTGCTCATAGTTTCCTTCGTTGTGCAAAAGCTTTTAATTTTAATTAGGTCCCATTTGTTTATTTTTGCTTTTTTTCCCAATATTCTGGGAGGTGGGTCATAGAGGATCCTGCTGTGATTTATGTCAGAGAGTGCTATGCCTACGTTTTCCTCTAGGAGTTTTTATAGTTTTTGGCGTTAGGTTTATATCTTTAATCCATGTTGAGTTTATTTTTGTGTATGGTGCTAGAAAGTGTTCTAGTTTCATTCTTTTACAAGTGACAAGTATTCTCAGCATCACTTGTTAAAGAGATTGTCTTTTCTCCATTGTATATTCTTGCCTCCTTTGTCAAAGATAAGGTGTCCATAGGTGTGTCGATTTATCTCTGGGCTTTCTATTTTTTTTTTCCATTGATGTATATTTCCATCTTTGTGCCAGTACCATACTCTATTGATGACTGTAGCTTTGTAGTACAGCCTGAAGTCAAGCAGGTTTATCCCTCTAGTTCCCTTGTTCTTTCTCAAGATTACTTTAGCTATTTGAGGTTTTTTGTCTTTCCATACAAATTGTGAAATTATTTGTTCTAGTTCTCTGAAAACTACCATTGGTAACTTGATAGGGATTGCATTGAATCCATAGAATGCTTTGGGTAGTATATTCATTTTCACCATATTTATTTTTTAAGTCCATGAATATGGTGTATTTTCCCATCCCTTTGTGTCCTCTTCGATTCCTTTTGTCAGTATTCTATAATTTCCTATATAGAGGGCTTTTGTTTCCTTAGGTAGATATATTCCTCAGTTCAGTTCAGTTCAGTCACTCAGTCACGTCCGACTCTTCATGACCCCATGAATTGCAGCACGCCAGGCCTCCCTGTCCATTACCAGCTCCCGGAGTTCACTCAAACTCATGTCCATCGAGTCGGTGATGCCATCCAGCCATCTCATCCTCTGTCGTCCCCTTCTCCTACTTCCCCCAATCCCTCCCAGCATCAGAGTCTTTTCCAATGAGTCAACTCTGCATGAGGTGGCCAAAGTACTGGAGTTTCAGGTTTAGCATCATTCCTTCCAAAGAAATCCCAGGGCTGATCTCCTTCAGAATGGACTGGTTGGATCTCCTTGAAGTCCAAGGGACTCTCAAGAGTATTCTCCAACACCACAGTTCAAAAGCATCAGTTCTTTGGTGCTCAGCTTTCTTCACAGTCCAACTCTCACATCCATACATGACTAATGGAAAAACCATAGCCTTGACTAGATGGACCTTTGTTGGCAAAATAATGTCTCTGCTTTTGAATATGTATTTAATTATTTTCTTTGCAATGTTGAATGGAAATGTTTCCTTAATTTCTCATTCTGTTTTCTCATTGCTAGTGTATAGGAATGCAAGGGATTTCTGTGTGTTAATTTTATATCCTCCAACTTTAGTATATTCAATGATTAGCTGTAGTAATTTTCTGGTGGAGTCTTTATGGTTTTCTATGTAGAGGATCATGTCATCTGCAAAGAGTGAGAGTTTTACTTCTTCTTTTCCAATCTGGATTCCTTTTATTTCATTTTCTGCTCTGATTGCTATGACCAAAACTTCCAAAACTATGTTGAATAGTAGTGGTGAGAGTGGGCACCCTTGTCTTGTTCCTGACTTTAGGGGAAATGCTTTCAGTTTATCACCTTTGAGGATAATATTTGCCGTGGTTTTGTCATATATAGCTTTTCTTATGTTGAAGTATGTTCCTTCTATTTCTGCTTTCTGGAGGGTTTTTTTGTTTTTGTTTGTTTGTTTTTATCATAAATAGATGTTGAAATATGTCAAAGGCTTTCTCTGCATCTATTGATACAATCATATTTATTTTATCCTTCAGTTTTTTTAATGTGGTGTATTACATTGATTTATTTGCAGATATTGAAGAATCCTTGAATCCCTAAGATTAAGCACAATTGGTCATGATATATGATCTTTTTAATATGTTGTTGGATTCTGTTTGCTAGAATTATGTTAAGGATTTTTGCATCTATGTTCATCAGTGATATTGGCCTGTAATTTTCATTTTTTGTGACATCTTTGGTTTTGTTATTAGGGTGATAGTGGCCTCATAGAATGAGTTTGGAAGTTTACCTTCCTCTGCAATTTTCTGGAAGAGTTTGAGTAGGATAGGTGTTAGTTCTTCTCTAAATTTTTGGTATAATTCAGCTGTGCAGTCGTCTGGTCCTGGACTTTTGTTTGTTGGAGAATATCTGATTATGTTTTCAATTTCCTTGCTTGTCGTGAGTTTGTAAAGATTTTTTATTTCTTCCTGATTCAGTTTTGGAAAGCTGTACTTTTCTAAGAATTTGTCCAGTTCTTCTAAGTTGTCCATTTTATTGGCATATATTTGCTGATAGTAGTCTCTTATGATCCTTTGTATTCTGTGTTGTCTGTTGTGATTTCTCCATTTTAATTTCTAATTTTCTTGATTTGATTTTTCTCCCTTTGTTTCCTGATGAGTCTGGCTAATGGTTTGTCAATTTTATTTATCTTCTCAAAGAACCAGCTTTTGGTTTTGTTGATTGTTCCTATTGTCTCTTTTGTTTCTTTTGCATTTATTTCTGCCTTAATTTTTAAGATTTCATTCCTTCTATTAACCCTGGGGTTCTTCATTTCTTCCTTTTCAAGTTGCTTTAAGTGTATAGTTAGGTTATTTATTTGACTTTTTCCCTTGTTTTTTGAGGTAAGCCTCTATTGCTATGAACCTTCCCCTTAGCACTGCTTTTACAGTGTCCCACTGGTTTGGGGTTGTTGTGTTTTCATTTTCACTCGTTTCTATGCAAATTTTGATTTCTTTCTTGATTTCTTCTGTGATTTGTTGGTTATTCAGCAGCGTGTTGTTCAGCCTCCATATGTTGGAATTTTTAATAGTTTTTCTCCTGTAATTGATATCTAATCTTACAGCATTGTGGTCAGAAAAGATGCTTGGGATGATTTCAATTTTTTTGAATTTACCAAGGCTAGATTTATGGCCCAGGATGTGATCTATCCTGGAGAAGGTTCCATGTGTACTTGAGAAAAAGGTGAAATTCGTTGTTTTGGGGTAAAATGTCTATAGATATCAATTAGATCTAACTGGCCTATTGTATCATTTAAAGTTTGTGTTTCCTCGTTAATTTTCTGTTTAGTTGATCTATCCATAGGTGTGAATGGCGTATTAAAGTCTCCAATTATTATTGTTTTATTATTAACTTCCCCTTCCATACTTGTTAGCACTTGCTTTACATATTGTGGTGCTCTTATGTTGGGTGCATATATATTTCTAACTGTTATATCTTCTTCTTAGATTGATCCTTTGATCATTATGTAATGTGCTTCTTTGTCTCTTTTCACAGCATTTATTTTACAGTCTATTTTATCTGTTATGAGTATTTTTACTCCTGCTTTCTTTTGGACTCTATTTGCTTGGAATATCTTGTCCAGCCCTTCACTTTCAGTCTATATGTGTCCCCTGTTTTGAGGTGGGTCTCTTGTAGACAACATATATAGGGATCTTGCTTTTGTATGCATTCAGCCAGTCTTTTGGTTGGAGTATTCAACCCATTCACATTTAAGGTAATTATTCATAATTATGATACTGTTGTCATTTACTTTGTTGTTTAGAGTTCTAGTTTATACACCTGTTCTGTGTTTCCTGTCCAGAGAAGATCCTATAGCATTTGATGGAGAGCTGGTTTGCTGGTGCTGAATTCTCTCAGGTGTTGTTTGTCTGTAAAGCTTTTGATTTCTCCTTCATATATGAATGAGATCCTTGCTGGGTACAGTAATCTGGGTTTTAGTTTTTGTCTCTTTCATCACTTTAAGTATGCCCCACCATTCCCTTCTGGCTTGAAGAGTTTCTATTGAAAGATCAGTGGTTATCCTTATGGGAATCCCCTTATGTATTATTTGTTGTTTTTCCTTTGCTGCTTTTAATATTTGTTCTTCGTATTTGATCTTTGTTATTTTGATTAATATGCATCTTCGGGTGTTTCACATTATGTTTTTACTGTTTGGGGCTCTCGGGGTTTCTTCCACTTGACAGACTATTTTCTTCCCCATTTTATAGAAGTTTTCAGCTATTATCTCCTCAAGTATTTTCTCATGGTCTTTCTTTTTTGTCTTCTTCTTCTGAGACTCCTATGAGTCGAATGTTGGAGTGTTTAACATTGTCCCAGAGGTCTCTGAGGTTGACCACATTTCTCTTAATTCTTTTTTATTTCTTTTTTCCTCTCTGTTTCATTTATTTCTACAATTTTATCTTCTACCTCACTTATCATATCTTCTGCCTCCGTTATTCTACTGTTGGTTCCCTCCAGAGTGTTTTTTATCTCATTTATCACAGTATTCATTGTATATTGACTCTTTTATTTCTTCTAGGTCCTTGTTAAACCTTTCTTGCATCTTCTGAATTCTTGTCTCCAGGCTATTAATCTGTAACTCCATTTTGTTTTCAAGATTTTGGATCATTTTCACTATCATTATTCTAAATTCTTTTTAGGTAGATTCCCTATCTCTCCCTCTTTTATTTGATTTGGTGGGAATTTACCCTGTTCCTTTACCTGCTGAGTATTTCTCTGCCTTTTCTTCTTGTTTAGATTGCTGTGTTTTGGGTGGCTTTTCCATATTCTGGCAGTTTGTGGTTCCTCTTTATTGTGGAGGTTCCTCACTGTGACTGGGTTTGGACATGTGCATTGTCAATGTTTCCTAGTTAGGGAAGCTTGTGTCAGTGTTCTGGTGGTTGGAGCTGGATTTTTTCTCTCTGGAGTGCAATGAAGTGTCCAGTAGTAAGTTTTGAGATGTCAGTGGGTTTGGTATGACTTTGCGCAGCCTGTATATTGAAGCTCAGGAGTATGTTCCTGTGTTGCTGGAGAATTTGTGTGGTATGTCTTTCTCTGGAACTTGTTGGCTCTTGGGTGGTGCTCAGTTTCAGTGTAGGTATGGAGGCTTTTGGATGAGCTCTTATCAATTAATATTCCCTGGATTCAGGAGTTCTGTGGTGTTCTGTGGTTTTGAACTTAAGCCTCCTGCCTCTGGATTTCAGTCTTATTCTTACAGTAGCCTCAAAACTTCCCCATCCATACAGCACAAATGTTAAAACATCTAGGTTAATGATGAAAAGTTTCTTCATAGTGAGGGACGCCCAGAGAGTTTCATAGAGCTACTTGGAGAAGAGAAGAGGGAGGAAAGAGATAGAGGTGACCAGGGGGAGAAGAGGGGAAATTAAAAGGGGTGTGAGCAATCTAGCCAGTAATAACTTCCCTATGTGCTCTCCACAGTTGGACCCCTCAGAGATGTTCATGGAGTTACACAGAGAAGAGAAGAGGGAGGAAGGAGACAGAGGTGGCCAGGAGGATAAAAGGGGGAATCAAAAGGAGCGAGACAGATCCAGCCAGTAATCAGTTCCCTAAGTGTTCTCCACAGCCTGGAACACACAAAGCGATTCACAGAGTTGGGTAGAGAGGAGAAGGGGGAGGGAGGAGATAGAATCGACCTGGTGGAGAAAAAGTAGAGTCAAAAGGGGGAGAGAGCAATCAAGCCAGTCATCTCACTCCCAAGTAAAAATGGATACTGAAGATTGGGTTCTTTATGGTACAAAACTGATAACAAATACCAAAAAGCAAAGATTAAAAATCTAGAGTAGAGGTTAAACTCTCAAAAATACAATATTTAAAAAACAAAACAAAGTCACAAATATTATAAAATATATATATGAATTTTGCTTTATAAATAGGGTCTCTTTTTTTTGAAAGGTAATAGTACATTATAAAAGTGAAAATTAGAGGAGTAATAGAGGGCTTAAAAATTAAAAATAATTAATTAAAAAAGTTATAATAGTAAAAGTATACCTAGGAATTTCTCTGGAGCTGTTGTGGACAGTGTGGTTCAGTTCATTTTCAGATAGTTCCTTGATCCGGCTTACACTTCTCAAGATCTATAGGCCTTTTCCTATGTGGTCGGTGCTAACTACAGGGTTTTAATCTGTTGCACCTTTTACTTGCAAAACGGTTTCCTCTGTTTATTTTAGCTTCTGTCTGCTGGTCTTTTTAGGGTGTATTTTCTGCCCTGACACAAGGGGGTGAAGGTGGTCACTTATTTAGGGTCACTTGTTCAGTCGAGCTATGGGAAGGGAGGACCATTGCAAACAAATATAACTCACTTGTGTGGGGAGCGCTCCCAGGGTATTTCTCTCTCTCTCTTATTTTTTTATTTTTTTCTCTGTCTATCCCACAGTTTGGGTTGCTATCTCAGGTTAGTTCCCTCAGATTACACTCAAGGCATTCCAGCCCAGTTCTTTTTTTTTTTTTTTTCCATTTTATTTTTTAACTTTACAATATTGTATTTGTTTTGCCATATATCAAAATGAATCCGCCACAGGTATACATGTGTTCCCCATCCTGAGCCCTCCTCCCTCCTCCCTCGCCATACCGTCCCTCTGGGTTGTCCAGTGCACCAGCTCCAAGCACCTAGTATCCTACATCGAACCTGGACTGGCGACTCGTTTCATATATGATATTATACATGTTTCAATGCCATTCTCCCAAATCATCCCAACCTCTCCCACTCCCACAGAGCCCAAAAGACTGTTCTATACATCAGTGTCTCTTTTGCTGTCTCGTACACAGGGTTATTGTTACCATCTTTCTAAATTCCATATATATGTGTTAGTATACTGTATTGGTGTTTTTCTTTCTGGCTTACTTCACTCTGTATAATAGGCTCCAGTTTCATCCACCTCATTAGAACTGATTCAAATGTATTATTTTTAATGGCTGAATAATATTCCATTGTGTATATGTACCACAGCTTTCTTATCCATTCGTCTGCTGATGAACATCTAGGTTGCTTCCATGTCCTGGCTATTATAAACAGTGCTGCAATGAACATTGGGGTATACGTGTCTCTTTCCCTTCTGGTTTCCTCAGTGTGTATGCCCAGCAGTGGGATTGCTAGGTCATAAGGCAGTTCTATTTCCAGTTTTTTAAGGAATCTCCACACTGTTCTCCATAGTGGCTGTACTAGATTGCATTCCCACCAACTGGCCCAGTTCTTACCCTAAGCAATGCAGCTCCCACCTCCCTGTTAAGCCCCCACTTGGTGGTGGCAGCTGCAAGCTCTGAGGGTTGCTGTTAGGCGCGCATTCTGTGGGTTAATTATTTATTTATGTATTTTTCCTCATGGTTATGTTGCCCTCTGAGATTCCAAGATTCCTCACAGACCCACCAGTGAGACTGTTTCCTGGTGTTTGGAAACTTCTCTTTTAAGACTCCCCGAGACAGATCTCCATCCCTACCTCTTTTGTCTCTCTTTTTATCTTTTATATTTTGTCCTACCTTCTTCTGAAGACAATAGTCTGCATTTCTGGGTGCCTCATGTCTTCTGCCAGCATTCAGAAGTTGTTTTGTGGAATTTGCTCAGCGTTCAAATGTTCTTTCAATGAATTTGTGAGGGAGAAAGTGGTCTCCCCATCCTATTCCTCTACCATATTAGGACCATCCCCCCATCTTAGTCTTTTGAATGTTGAGTTTTAAACCAGCTTTTTCACTCTCTGTTTTCACCCTCTTCAAGAGGCTTTTTATTTCCTCTTCACTTTCTGCCAACTGCATATCTGTGGTTGTTGACATTTCTCCTGGAAATCTTGATTCCAACTTGTGATTCATCCAGCTTGGCATTTCTTATTATGTACTCTGCATATAAGTTTAATAAGCAGGGTGACAATTACAGCCTTGTACTGCTGCTGCTGCTAAGTTACTTCAGTTGTGTCAGACTCTGTGTGACCCCCTGGACAGCAGCCCACCAGGCTCCTCTGTCCATGGAATTTTCTAGGCAAGAGTACTGGAGTGGGTTGCCATTTCCTTCTCCACAGCCTTGTACTACTCCTTTCCCAATTCTGAACCAGTCATTTGTTTCTTGTCTGGTTCTGTTTATTCTGGTCTGGCATACAGGTTTCTCAGTAGACACGTATGGTGGTCTGGTATTCCCATCTCTTTAAGGATTTTCCAGTTTTTTGTGATTCACACAAAGAGTTTAGCATAGCCAATGAAGCTTAAGTATATATATTTTATGGAGTTTTCTTGCTTTTTCTGTTATACAATGGATGTTGGCAATTTGATTTTGTTCCTGTCTTTTCAAAACCCATCTTTTATATTTGGAAATTCTCAGTTCATGTACTGCTGAAGCCTAACTTAAAAAAATTTTAACATAACTTAATTATCATGTGGAATGAATGCAGCAATATTGTCTTTTGAATATTCTTTGGCATTGCCCTTCTTTGGGATTGGAAAGAAAACAGTAACAGTAATAAAATTGGTTAAAATTACAGCAGGAAAAATGAAGAATATAATACTCTCAAAACTCTCTGTAACTATGATTTATTTACCTTGGTTCTAATTTTTACTAGTTAACTCTCTGTTTAGTAACATAGACAAATAAGTTGACATACCAAGGATTTCACTATCTTCCAGTCTGCCCATTAATATAGTTTGTATTTAATGCCTTAGGTTACAATCTGCAGTGTCTTGTGTTGGTTTAGTTTAGTAGTAATCAAGATATATTTAATTTTTTTAATAATTAGAAGCTAAGAAAATCCATACCATGGTGTAGAAAAATTTGATATGGCAAACTATTAATTCCCAAATGTAATTAAGATAATCTCAACCAGCAGTTCACACACTTCTTGATCTCAGAAAGAACCCAAAGTGCTTTGGTTATGTGGATTATACCTATTAATAATTTATGTATTAGAAATTAATTGAAAAATATATTAATTAAAATTTTAACAATATTAAACCCATGATATGTTCATAATAGAGTATATTATGAAAAATAACTATTATTTCTAAAACAAAATAGTTAGGATTCTACCTTACCAGAAGACAGCTGGATTCTTCTATCAAATTCTACATTCAGTACTTTGAGACATCTCTTTATTTAAAGAATGTGAAGAAAATCTGGTTTTGAGCAAGTTTTAGAAAATGAAAGGCTGTTTTAATAGTGTTTATAGATAGGTAGATATATTTTTGATACTTAGTGAACTGTACATTACTATATTTAGATTACAGAATTCTCAATGCACTTCTTATAATGTTATGTTAAATTTCATCTGTATATCTTGCACTTGGGATGAATTTTCTGTGCATGTATGATTTTTTTTAATTTTTTATTCTCTTTTTAATTTATTTATTCTAATTGGAGGTTAACTACTTTACAATATTGTATTGGTTTTGCCATACATTGACATGAATCCACCATGGGTGTACACATATTCCCCATACTGAACCCCCCTCCCACCTCCCTCCCCATACCATCCCTTTGGGTCATCTCAGTGCACCAGCCCCGAGCACCCTGCATCATGCATTGAACTTGGACTGGCGATTCATTTCACATATAATATACATGTTTCAATGCGATTCTCCCAAATCATCTCACCCTCGCCCTCTCCCACAGAGTCCAAAAGACTGTTCTATACATCTGTGTCTCTTTTGCTGTCTTGCATACAGGGTTATTGTGATCATCTTTCTAAATTCCATATATATACGTTAGTATACTGTATTGGTGTTTTTCTAGCTTACTTTATTCTGTATTACAGGCTCCAGTTTCATCCACCTCATTAGAACTGATTCAAATGTATTCTTTTTTTTTTTTTTTTTGGTTTAATAGACATTTATTCAAATGTATTCTTTTTTTTTTTTTTTTTTTGGTTTAATAGACATTTATTCAAATGTATTCTTTTTTATAATAGTCAGGACATGGAAGCAAACTAGATATCCACGAGCAGATGAATGGATAAGAAAGCTGTGGTACATATACACAATGGAGTATTACTCAGCATATATGATTTTGTACATCACATATTATTCATTTGGAAAAAAAATAATTGTTCTTGTGGTTAGGCAGAACACATGAATGTGATACATTTCATCACATAATAATAATAATAAAAAAAGAGATGATATTAGTTAATATCACAACTGATCTTGTCAGGAAATTTTTTAAGCTGTACATGTCTATGGTGACCTGTACGGAATTCTAATATTTCTTGAAAGTTCAAATTTTATTAATGGGCAAAAATATCCTGGTTTCCCTTTGAAGTGAAAAGTTCAGTGTGAATTTTTCAGAATATGTATGCCAAATTTCCATACATGAATATGGTAGTCTCTTTATCTGTCATTCTTTGAAGTAAAAATAGTTTCATGAAACATTATATATTTCAGCCAGAGATTCAAATAATTGAAAAAAATTTTCTCCTCAAGATAATTACCATGCTTCAGTATGTTTATGTTCCCTTTGGATCTTGAAAGAAAGAAGGTTATTCACTTCAGCTCAGGTCTGTTGCTCAGTCATGGCCAAGTCTTTGCAACACCACGGACTGCAGCATGCCAGGCTTCCCTGTCCATCACCAACCCCCAGAGCTTCCTCAAACTCATGTTTGTCGAGTTGGTGATGTCATCCAAGCATTTTATCCTCTGTAGTCACCTTCTCCTACTACGTTCAATCTTTCCCAGCATCCGAGTCTTTTCTAAGGAATCAGTTCTTCGCATCAGGTGGCCAAAGTTTTGGAGCTTCAGCTTCAACTTCAGCATTGGTCCTTCCAATCAATACTCAGGATTGATTTCCTTAAGGATTGACTGGTTTGATCTCCTGGCACTTCAACAGACTCTCAAGAGTCTTCTCCAAAAACACAGGCCAAAAGCATCAATTCTTCAGCACTGAACTTTCTTTATAGTCCAACTCTCACATCCATACTTGACTACTGGAAAAACCATAGCTATGACTAGATGGTAAAGTAATGTCTTCACTTTTTAATATGCTGTCTAGGTTTGTAATAGCTTTTCTTCCAAGGAACAGGTGTCTTTTAATTTCATGGCTGCAGCCAAGAAAGAAAGAGAAATATGTATTATTTTTGACAGCTGGTTAAAATTGTTAGAAATTAATTTTTAGGAATTATTTTCTAGAGACATTGCCTAGAAACGTAGTTGTGAAAAAATGAAAGTGAAAGTAAGGAGATGACCAAATGTAACTTATGATAGATACCAGAAAAATACAATGTGTTTACAACAACATGGTTTTCTATTGTTTTTAGAAAATGCTATAGATAAAATTTTCTGTACTTGAATCCCTCCTCCACCTTATTTTTTAGATGTTTTATTCTACCTATCCCACACGGTCCACCTACAAGGTGATTTCTTTACAAAATATTCCCTGTACTCTTCAAACAGCAGCAATATTTCCTTCCTCTGAGTTCACACAGCTCTATACTCATAACCCATATTTTGGCACTTCTCAATATAATTTTTAGTATAATTAATTTAATAAATGTCCTCTCTTCACAACTCTACTCTAAGTTCTTTTAAGGCAAGGACCATAACTTACCAAAAATAAAAATAGAAATGGCCCAAAACACTGAAAAATGTTTTGCTATATTCATTTTTTGTATTTTGGTGAAATATATATAATGTATAATTTACCATTTTAATTATTTTAAATGTATAATTCAGTGACATTAATTACATTTACATTGTTGGGCAGCCACAGTGCTAGACATCTCCAGAAAATTTTCATTACCAAAAATTGAAATTCTGTACCTATGAAATGATAGTTCCCCCTCCCCTTTTTACATAACCCTTAGTACTTTTTATTTATCATGTATTAGAATTTTATCAAGTGGAGTTCTCAGTTGCAAATAAAGAAGATGTAGAGCTCACCTCTACCCACTAACATATCAAAATGTATTTATATGGGATAGTCCTCAAAGAAAACCACCTGGACATTGCCAGGAGGACTCCTGTACAGCCAAGACTGTATGAAAGATGTGCACATAATTGGGTAGAACAGGAAGAAAGGCACCAAGTCAGGAGAAGCCTAAGAAGTAGAAAGTTGCACAGGTAAACACTTGCCCTGTGGATTGTAACCAGGTCAAGCCACAAACTAGATATCCCAGACCTGGTGTCCTACTTGTAGCACACAAGCCCCTTAGCTGTTAAGAGGATGACTCGGATATATAGAAAGTCTGAAGAAGCCTAGGATCCATTCCTGAATAGTACATGCATGCTAGCTTGTCTCCAGGCAGGGCAAAAAGTGGTCTTCCCTAGAGGCTGATACCTTGCCACACTCCCTAGTCCTAACTAAGTTAATATTCTGGCCCACACCACAGACTGGCACCAGATGTAGGGTGGTCAGAACATGGGAAAACACTTGATCCAGGGATGCAGAGGTAACATAAGGGCCCAGGACTCAGCTCAGGTGGAGTAGCAGCAGTAATTTTTGGTGCTTACTTAAACAGTGCTCCAGAAGTAGACTTCTGATGGCTACCTTAGTTCCCACAAGTGCCTCACTGCACTCACCAGTCTCAGTCAATAGAACATGCTGGCCCTATCCATTCTGTGTCACAGCTTTGAACAGGATCTGGAACAGACACAAGATGGGAAAAGACAAATTTAGGCAGCATCTGAGCAGAGCCACAGACACCTACACAGGCAGTACGTCTGTAGTACATGCATCACAATTACTTCAGCGCTATGCTCCTTTGGGACAAAGGTCACAGTGCAGGGAGAGGAAAAAACACACATATAAAAAGAACAGAGCCAACTCAAGCCTGATCCTCACTGCTTCCACTTCAACAACTTGAGAGAACGCTTTGACCATGAAAGAGTGTAATGGCCACCAAGCAGAAAGGAAGTTCCTTTCAGCACCATGTGCAAGCTCTAGCTCCTCCATCACAAGCCACACTCCTTACAAAGTTGATAGCTGCTAACACAGTCTGAGGATAGATATGATGGCTGGTGATTATATTTAAACCAGCTCTCCCACCAAACACATAGGGCACACAGTCTACATACTGGCGCTCACACATAAGAACAGTCCTTCATAAAAGGCAACTGTTTCACCCACATTCATAGAGACAAAGTTAAGTAATAGGAAGAGGAACTACTGTCAATTGAAAGAGCAAGAAGAAAGACCTGAAAAAATATATAATAAAACAGAACTAAGCAATCTACCTGACAGGGAATTCAAAATGCATGTTAAAAAATAAATTAGGGACATAATTAAACTTAAAAGCTTCTGCACAACAAAGGAAACTATTAGCAAGGTGAAAAGACAGCCTTCAGAATGGGAGAAAATAATAGAAAATGAAGCAACTGACAAACAAATAATCTCAAAAATATACAAGCAACTCCTACAGCTCAACTCCAGAAAAATAAATGACCCAATCAGAAAATGGGCCAAAGAACTAAATAGACATTTCTCCAAAGAAGACATACAGATGGCTAACAAACACATGAAAAGATGGTCAACATCACTCATTATCAGAGAAATGCAAATCAAAACCACTATGAGGTACCATTTCACACCAGTCAGAATGGCTGCGATCCAAAAGTCTACAAGCAATAAATGCTGGAGAGGGTGTGGAGAAAAGGGAACTCTCTTACACTGTTGGTGGGAATGCAAACTAGTACAGCCACTATGGAGAACAGTGTGGAGATTCCTTAAAAAACTGGAAATAGAACTGTCTTATGATCCAGCAATCCCACTGCTGGGCTTGCACACTGAGGAAACCAGAAGGGAAAGAGACACGTGTACCCCAATGTTCATCGCAGCACTGTTTATAATAGCCAGGACATGGAAGCAACCTAGATGTCCATCAGCAGATGAATGGATAAGAAAGCAATGGTACATATACACAATGGAGTATTACTCAGCCATTAAAAAGAATACATTTGAATCAGTTCTAAGGAGATGGATGAAACTGGAACCTATTATGCAGGGTGAAGTAAGCCAGAAGGAAAAACACCAATACAGTATACTAACACATATATATGGAATTTAGAAAGATGGTAACAATAACCCTGTGTACGAGACAGCAAAAGAGACACTGATGTATAGATCAGTCTTATGGACTCTGTGGGAGAGGGAAGAAAAAAAAAAAAAAAAAAACAGAAAATAAATAAATAAATAAATTAGGGAAGACAATTGATCTAAGCAAAGATCATTTTAACAAATAGCAGGGAACTATAAAGAAAGTGAAATCAAAATATGTAATTCAAAATCTTATTTTCAAAGAATTCTGGAAGCAAAGAAGAGCAGACTAAATGACAGAATAACATATATATGACCCAGAAAATAGAATAGTTGAAATCATCCAATCAGAACAGCAGAAAGACAAATTAAAAAAAGAAGGTGAATGCAACATATGAGATATCTGAGGTAAGAAAATGTGCCAATATTTACATTATAAAATTTTCAGAAGAACAAGAGAGATAGAAATAATGGTATCAAAAATGTATTTCAAGAAATTATGAGTGGAAACTTCCCTAAACCTGAAGAAAGAAACAGATTCAGGCACATAGAGTCCTAAAGCAAGTGAACCCAAACAGACCCAAACTAAGACATATCATAAATAAAATAGCTAAAGTTACAGAGAATTATAAAGGCAGCAAGAGAAAATCAAGGAGTCATATAAAAGGGTATTCCTATAAAGCTTTCAACTGATTTCTCTGAAGAAACTTTGTAAGTTAGAAGAGAATAGCCTGATATAGTCAGATTGCTAAAAAGGAAAAACAACCTAGGATGCTCTACCCAGAAAAATTATTATTTAAATTCAAGAGGAGTAAAGAAATTCTAAAACAATTAAAAACTAAATGAATTCATCAATACTAAACCTACTTCATGCAATTTTGGAAGAATTTTTCTATGACATCAAGATACAAAATGTGGGGTAAGGGTGTAAAACATACAATTTTCTAGAATGTGTTTGAATGTAAATGACTGTCAGTTTAAATTAAGTAAATATAGCTGCCAGTCAATACATAAACCTCATGCTAACTGCACTTCAAAAAAAAACTACATTAGATACACAAAAAATAAAAGGAAAGAAACCCAAGAATATTAAAAAAGAAAATCATCAAACCAAATGGGAGGAAAAATAAAGAATAAGAAATGAACAGAGAATAACTTCAAAAACAACTGGAAAACAAGTAATAAAATGGCATTAAATACATATTTATAAAAACTTACCATAAATGTCAATGAACTAAAAGCTCATATATATATATAAACTTGGAAAAAATAAAGAACAAAAAGAAAAAAGAAAATAAAGACCTTTCAAGAGGTCACCTACAAGATACTCATTTCAGTGATAAAGACACACAATACTGAATGTAATGGGATGGGAAAAGATATTTCATGCTAACAAATATGACAAAATAGAAACAGAATTGCTCATATAACAAAAAATGACTTAAAAATCTATAAGTAAAGAAAAAGCAGGGCACTAGATAACACTGAAGGGGTTGAGGAAAGAAGAGGATGTTGCACTTGTTAATATATACTCACCCACTATAGGAGCAACTAAATACATTTTTAAGAATTAACAGACCTGAAAGAAGAAATTGACAATATCTAGAGTTCACATTATTTTCAAGCACTTAGTCAACATTCTCCAAAATAGATCACATACCAGGTCAAAAAAGAAGACTCAACAAATTTAAAAGAACAGAAATTATATCAAGTATTATTTTCCATTTCAGTGGTATGAAACTAGAAATCAATAAGTAAAGAAACAGGAAAAAACAAACACATGGATACTAAACAACATGCTACTAACAAAAAAAAAAAGGGAGGGTCAACAATGAAATAAAGAAAGACATAAGAAAATACTTAGAAACAAATGAAAATAGGAACAAAACTCCCCTAAATCTATGGGATAGAGCAAAACAGTTCCAAGGGGGAAATTAATAGTGATATAGGCCTTTCTCAAGGAACAAATCAGAACAAATAAAAAACCTCAAATAAACAATCTAGCCTACCACCTTAAAGAATAGAGAAAGAACAAACTAAGCCCAAATTACCCAAAGCAAGGTATTTATGTTCCCTACTATTACTGCATTGTTTTTTATTTCTCCCTTCTGGTCTTTAGAATTTGCATAATATATTTTTGTGCTCTGATGTTGGGTTCATATCCTATTGAATAATTGACTCTCTTGTTACTATTTAATGACCATCTATATATCTCACTAAAATTTTTGCCTTAAAGTCTATTTCATCTAATATAAGAATCACTATCTTTTTAATGGCTGAGTAATACTCCATTGTGTATATGTACCACAGCTTTCTTATCCATTCATCTGCTGATGGGCATCTAGGTTGCTTCCATGTCCTGGCTATTATAAACAGTGCCACGATGAACATTGGGGTACA
Source organism: Bos indicus (assembly GCF_029378745.1). Classification (NCBI taxonomy): domain Eukaryota; kingdom Metazoa; phylum Chordata; class Mammalia; order Artiodactyla; family Bovidae; genus Bos; species Bos indicus. The sequence goes on from NC_091789.1 coordinate 75,774,428, forward strand.
CGTGTCTCTTTCCCTTCTGGTTTCCTCAGTGTGTATGCCCAGCAGTGGGATTGCTAGGTCATAAGGCAGTTCTATTTCCAGTTTTTTAAGGAATCTCCACACTATTCTATTATACAGAGTGAAGTAAGCCAGAAAGAAAAACACCAATACAGTATACTAACGCATATATATGGAATTTAGAAAGATGGTAACAATAACCCTGTGGACGAGACAGCAAAAGAGACACTGATGTATAGATCAGTCTTATGGACTCTGTGGGAGAGGGAGAGGGTGGGGAGTTTTGGGAGAATGGTATTGAAACATGTATAATATCATGTATGAAATGAGTCGCCAGTCCAGGTTCGATGCACGATACTGGATGCTTGGGGCTGGTGCACTGGGACGACCCAGAGGGAGGGTATGGGGAGGGAGGAGGGAGAAGGGTTCAGGATGGGGAATACAGGTATACCTGTGATGGATTCATTTCGATATTTAGCAAAACTAATACAATATTGTAACGTTTAAAAATAAAATAAAAAAGAATCACTATCCCTTCACTTTTTTGTTTTCACTGCATGGAATATCTTTTGTCATTCCTTTATTATAAGCCCACATATGTCCACAACAGAGAAGGCGATGGCACCCCTCTCCAGTACTCTTGCCTGGAAAATCCCATGGATGGAGGAGCTTGATGGGCTGTAGCCCATGGGGTTGCTAAGAGTCGGGCACCACTGAGCAACTTCACTTTCACTTTGCACTTTCAAGCATTGGAGAAGGAAATGACAACCCACTCCAGTGTTCTTGCCTGGAGAATCCCAGGGACAGGGAAGCCTGGTGGGCTGCCATCTGTGGGGTTGCACAGAGTCAGAAATGACTGAACCAATTTAGCAGTAGCAGCAGCATGTTTAAATATGAAGTTACTATAGGAAACATATAGTGTTTTTTTTTTTTTTTTTAAATCTATCCAGGGATTTTACCTTTGATTGGATAATAAAATCCATTACCATTTACAGACATTATTGATAGGTGAGGACTTCCATCTTATTAATTGCTCTCTGGCTGCTTTGAAATCCCATTGTTTAAAATTCCCATCTTACTTCTTTATTTGTAAATTGATGATTTTTTAATACTGGTATGGTTTGTTTGCCATCTTTTTAACTTTTTGTATACTGTATATTTTTGCTTTGTTGTTTTCATGAGGTTTACATAAAATATCTTATAGATGCAAAGCCTATTTTGTTATGATAATTTAATTTTGATTGCATACTGCAGTCTATTATTTTGATCCTCCCACTGTTATAATTTTATGTTACCATTTATATAATTTTAATAAGTTTGTTTTATGTAAAGATCAACAAAGCTGATGGGCTTCTAGAAATGCTGATAAAAAACAGGGAGGAGATACATAACAACAGTTGAACTACAATTAGTGTCTATCACTTCAGACCACACAGAAATTACAGTAAGTAAGAAATTATAGTAAGATTTTATGAAAAACACTAAATATATAAATTATACAAATTATATGAAATAGATCAATTTCTTGAAATGTATAAACCACTTAAAGAATAGAGAATATTAATTGTCTTATATATTAAAAATTAATATACAGTTAAAAGCTTCCATAGAAATCTCCATTCCAATATAGTTTCAATGCACTTTCCACCAAACACTTAAAGAAGTAACACTAATTCTACACAATATTTTTCATAAAACAGAAGGAAGAAAACCCTTGGTACCTCATTTATGACAACAATACTGCCTTAATGCCAAAAGCAAAGACAGCTTGAAAGGAAAGCTACAGGCCAATATCCCTTATAAGTTCAAAAATTCTCAAAAAAAGAGAAGAAAATATCAAATTCAACAATACATACAAAGTCTAGGGCACCACAATCAAATGGGTTTTATTCCAGAAATTTAAGGCTATTTTAATATTTAAAAATTATTAATAATTTTCTAGTCCATTATATAAGGGGCTTAGAAATTGTCACTCTACCTTAATAAGGAAAAATCTGAACAAACTGCAAAACCATTGTTTTAGGTTCAACAGAAAAGTGAGGTGACAGACCACTGAACCCAAAGTTGAAGAATCAGACAGGAAAACACAGAGAACCTCAAATTTCCATAGTATAAACTCACAAACAAAAATATTCACAAGAATCAGGACTGAGATTGGAAAACATAAATTGTAATTGACAAATTGATGGTGACTAGTTTTGCCAAGTTGATAATTAAAACCTCCAAGTAGAACAGATCATAAGGGTGATCTCACATGGTTGTGAATTTTACCTTCAGAAGCTCTGGCAAAGTTAAAAATTAAATAAATATCTCCACACATTTATGGCAGCAAGAGGGAAAAAAATAACCATTTTGAAATATATACGTGCATTCAGTCCTTAACAAGGACAGCACTGAGGAGAAATTATTTTCCCAGGACCTAGCCTGCTGGGGTATTAGAGGCTCATCATTCAGGCAAAGAAGTACTCAAATCCAGTACCATCTTGTCACTCCCATTTAAGTGGGGGCGGATGGGGTTGGATGGATAACTGAAAAGCACTGCAAAATTTATATTCCAGTGTCACAAGGTTACTAGCACTGTGAAATTTGTAATCCAGGGTCACAAGGTTACTAAAAAGCAGAAATCTAATGGGTAAGAATATAGAAGTTTTCCCCTCCTACCATGCATAGCCATTGGATTATTAAAGTTTATTCACTGTGGTTCATTCTATGTAATATATCTTGCTGACTTTCCAATTATATATATACACTAAAGAACAAAAAATTCACATAGTAAGCATCATAACCAAACAGGATATGACAAGGATGCTGCAATTATCAAATCAGGGATTGAAAACAACTCTGATCAATATGCTAAAGGCTATGATGAAAAAGTAAAAAAAAAAAAAAATGCAAGAAGGGATGGAAAATACAGGTGGAGAGATGAAAATTCTAACAACCAAAAATAAATGCTAGAGATCAAAAACATAACAAATATTTTATTTGATGGGCTTATTTGTAGACTTGACAGGGCTAAAAAAGAACAACTACGGTTTAGTATATGGGTATAGAAGTTTCCAAAAATGAAAAGCAAAGGGGAAATTTTAAAAACAGAATATTCATAGACTGTAGGAAAACTTCAAAAGGTATAATATACACATTACACATAGTGGAGCTATAAGAAAAAAAAAAAAAAGAATGAAATAAACATTTAAAGCAATAGTAATAAAGAATATACCCAAATTAAAGTTAGACAACAAGCAATAGTTCGATGAATCTCAGGGAACACCAAACAGGATATATGTCAAAAAAGCATACCTATGCATAGCATATTCTAACTGTAAAAATTATGTATTAAAAAATCTTGATGGGATTAACAGATGAAAGCTATTATATATAGACTGGATAAACAACAAGGTCCTACTTTTTAGCATAAGGAATTATATTCAATATCCAGTAGTAAATCATAACAGAAAAGAGTATGAAAGAAAATGTGTATAAACATATTTTTCAAATATATATATATATATATATATATATATATATATATAACACTTGATCACTTTGCTGTATAGCAGGAATTAACACAAAATTGTAAATCAACTGTTCTTTAATAAAATAAGTTGCTAAAAGTCTTGAAAGAAACCAGGGCATCGGAAAACTTACCTATAGAGGAGGAAGTATAAAAACCACATTTGTCTGTTCAGAAATCATGTAAGGTAGAAGAGAATGGAATGAAGAATTTAGAGTATTGAAAGAAAAAACCCAGCAACTTAGAATTTTGTACCTTATAAAATTATCCTTCAAAAGTGAAGGGAAATAAAATATTTTCTTAGACAAGCAAACTGAGGGAACTTGTTGCCATTAGACTCACCTTGCAAGAAACTTTAAAAAAGTTTTTCAGGAAGAAAAACAATATGTATTAAAAATTCAGAGTCACATAATGAAAATAAGGGCACTGGAGAAAGAATATGTCGAGATAAAGCAAAAAGTCATTGGGGGGAGGTGGGGCCAAGATGGCAGATGGCAGAGAAGGAAGTCAGGGAGTCTGTTTCTCCCCACACCTAGAATACTCACCAGATGCTAGTGGGGGACCTCCAACAATCAGGCAGACAGGAGAAACTCTTGAATCACCAGGTACAACGTAGGGGTGAATAAGTTGGGTAGGAGAAGTCAAGGTCGCCAAATACCGGTGAGGATGAGGAGCAACTAGAAGAGGGGAGGGCATTGGTTTAGGCAAAAGGAGAGGTATGCTTCATTCAAGAGATCAGCAGGAAAGGGAGCGATCCTCACAGATCACAGGATTGATTGTAGGAACCTCATGGTTTTTCCTGTACATTTGGCCCCCAGGAGCCTCCTGTGGCCCCAAACCTGGTCCTCAACCATCCAGGGAAGCCTCCACAACTGAGGGAAGCATCCACCATCCATTGCCCTCTCCATCCTCCCGGTATCATCGAAGAGCTCCCTCTGTGCCCATGTAGGTCCTGTTGGTGTGAGAGGAAGGCAGAAGGAAAAAGAAGCAGATTAGTCAAGGGAGGATGCCTCAGAGTTCGAGGATCAGGGAACCTACCCAGTGTTCCTCTGCCCTCACAGCCCCAGGGAGACTCCTGAGACCTTGGTCCAGGTCCTCCATCCACTTGATACCCCTCTGCCTTCCAGGGCCCCTTCTGTCCTCCAGATCACCTTCTGTTCACATAGGTTTTATGGGTGTAAGAGGGAGGGGGAATAAAGAAGAGCCAGGTTGGCCACAGGAGGGCCACTTGGGGTGTGGAGGAGTGGAGAATCTGCCTGATGTTCCCCCACTTATTCAGCCTCTGGGGGCCTCCTGGAGACTGGGGCCTGATCCTTTACACCCTGAAGCCAGAAGCACTCCAGAGACCCTTCAGCTGAGCTGAGCTCAGGCCCTGCCCCCCATTCCTACCTAGGGCCTCTTCCAGTGGTGTGGACAGGAAGCCAGAACTCTGCCCCTGTCTAAATACCACCTCCACCTAAACCTCACCACCCATTAAACCTTTCCCCAACTAGACCCTGCGCCATACAGTGAAGGATTTTGCTACATTTTTTTCCTCTCTTGTTTTCTTATTCTTTACCAGTGGAATTCAGTTTTATTGTCTAGTGGTTGTTTCATATATATTCTTACTGTTTGTTTTCTAAACTTAGTTTATTTTTTATTCTTTGCTATTTTTCTGCTCCTTTCTATTTTTTACTGTTTTTTTTTTTTTTTTTTCCCTAGTTGAGATAAGTTTTAGCTTCCAGGGCATGCTTCATATGCATTGATTTTTTTCTAATATATATGTTAACTTTCTAAATTTATTATATTTTTTTATTCTTTGCTATTGTTTTGCTCCTTTATTTTCCCTTTTTGTTTTTTGCCACACCCTGTAGCTTACAGGATCGTGGTTCATAGGCCAGAGATCAGGCCTGAGCTCTTGTGGCGGAAAGGCCCTGACCTGATGGACAAAGAGAAAGCATCAAGCCCCAGGGGATATTAATCAGACTGAAGTATTTCAGAGGTCCACATCTAAACACCAAACCATGTTTTCCCAGAGGCTTGCAAACTCCACTGCTAGAACCCTCAGGCTAAACAGTCAGTAAGAAAGAAACACAGTCCCACTCATCAAGCAAACAAACAAACAAAAAGACAAAAAAAATATGTTGGAGGTAAAGGTACAAGGCAAAAACCTACAAGATTAAATAAATGAAGAGGAAATAGGCAATCAATATGAAAAAAAGAATTTACAGTAATGATGGTTAAGAATTTCCAAGCTCTCACAAACAGAATGAAGAAAATGCAGTAAGTATTTAACACATTTAACAAGGAATAAAGAATTAACTAAAATTAAAAAGACTCTAAAGGAAATCAGTAGCAGAATAACTGAGGCACAAGAAAGGATAAGTAAGATGGAAGACAGAATGGTCAAAATAACTGTGAAGGAGCAGAATGGAAAAAAAGAATGAAAATAATCAAGAGAGTCTCAGTGGCCACTGGAATACTACTAAATGTACAAGCATTCGAGTTATAGGGGTCCCATTAGAGGTCGAGAAAGATAGAGGATCTGAGAAAATACTTGAAGAGATTATAGCCAAAAATTCCCCTAACATTTGTAAATAAATTGCCATTGAAGTATAAACACTTTTAGAAAGGTGCTGAGACATTTTAAGCAAACTAATAAAAATTAAATATGAAGGAAACTGTTGAAAAGAGCAAGGGAAAAGAAATAAGAGGCATACAAGGGAATCCCCATAAGGCTCTCAACTGAATTTTCAGCAGAATTCTTCAGGCCAGAAGGGAGTGTGTGACAATATATATTTAAAGTGATGAAAGGGAAAAACCTATAACCAAGATTACTCTACCCAGTAAAGAACTCATTCATATTTGAAGTAGAAATCAACACTTCACAGACAAGCAAAAGGTAACCAGTTTTCAAACAAATGCTAAAGCAAACTCTCTAGGCAGGAAGGAAGAGAAGAAACACACACACACACAACAAACTCCAAAAAATTAAGAAAATGGAAATGGAAACATATATATCCATAACTATGTTAAATGCAAATGGATTAAATTCACCAACCAAAAGACAGTCTGTCTGAATGGACATGGAAACAAGACCCGGGTATATATTGCCTATAACAGACCCACTTCAAACCTAATGGCACATGCAGATTGAAAGGGAGGTGATGGAAAATACACTCCATGCAATTGAAAAACAAAGGAAAACTGGGGTAGCTATACTCAAATCAGGTAAAATAGACTTTAAAATAAAATCTTTTAAAAGAATTGAGGAAGGACACTACATAATGATCAAGGGATTGTTCCAAAAAGATAATATAACAGTTACAAATATTTATGCACCCAATATAGTAGCACCTCAATGTACAACGCAAATGCTAAGAACCATAAAAGGGGGAAATTGACAGTAATATGATAATAGTATGGGACTTTAATACCCCAATTTCACCAATGGACATGTCATCCAGACCGAAAATTAATAATGAAACGAAATTCCTAAGTGACATATTAGATCAGACGGTCCTAATAGATATGTACATGAACTGTCATCCCAAAGAAGCAGAATACACATTTTTCTTAAGTACACATGAAACATTCTCTGGATTAGATCATATCTTGAGTCACAAATCAAGCCTTGATCAATTTCAGAAAATTGAAATGATATCAAGCATCATTTCTGAATACAAGGCTATGAGATTAGATTTCAATCACAGGAAAAAAAAAAACTGTAAAAAGCACAAACACATGGAGGCTAAACAATAAACTACTAAATAACTAAGAGGACACTGAAGAAATAGAAGAGGAAATTTTAAAAATGCTTAGAAACAAATGATAATAAAAATATAATGGCTCAAATTCTATGGTATGCAGCAAAAGCATTAGTGTGAGGGAGTATATCACAATACAATCCTACCTCAAGAAGTGATAAAAACACCAATTAGACAAGCCTACCTTACATCCAAAGCAACTAGAAGAAGAAAAAAAAAGAGTTGGTACAAAGAAAGAAACCATAAAGATCAGAATAGAAATATATATATATATATATATATATATATATATATATATATATTTTTAATGAAGAAAACGATAGCAATAATCAGTAAAACTAAAATCTAATTCTTTGAGAAGATAAACAAAATTGACAATGAGCCTACCTCAAGAAGGTTCAAGTAAATAAAATCAGAAATGAAAAAAGAAAGAATTACAATAGGCAATGCGGTAATACAAAGGACCACAAGAGACTATTATCAGCAAGCATACACCAATAACATGGACAACTTGGAAGAAATGGACTGATTCTTGGAAAAGTTCAACCTTGCAAGAATGAATCAGGAAGAAATAGAAATCATGAACAAATCAATCAGAAGCACTGAAACAGAAATTCTGATAAAAAATCTTCCAACAAACAAAAGCCTAGGGCGCATGGTTTCACAGGTAAATTCTAACAAACATTTAGATAAGAGCTAACATCAATCCTGCTCAAACTATTCCAAAAAGTTGGAGAGGAATGAAAACTTCCAAACTCATTCTACAAGATCTTTATCACATTTACATTAAGATCAGACAATATCACAGAGAGATATTACAGGCCAGTATCACTGATGAACACAGATGCAAAAATCCTCAACAAAATAGTTTGTTTAAATTGAAATCATTAAATTTGTTAATTTTGTGTATTACATTGACTGATTTGTGTATATTGAAAAATCCTTGCAGCCCTAGGATAAACTCGACTTGATCATGGTGTATGATCCTTTTAATGTGTTGTTGGATTCTGTAGGCTAGAATTTTATTGAGGATTTTTCATCTAAGTTCATTAGAGATATTGACCTGTAATTTTCTATTTTTGTGATATCTTTATATGATTTTGGTATCAGGGTGATGGTGGCCTCATAGAATGAGTTTGGAAATGTTCCTTCCTCTGTAATTTTCAGAAGAGTTCAAGAATGATAGGCATTAGCTCTTCTCTAAACATTTGATAGAATTCACCTGTGTAGCCATCTGGAATTGGGCTTTGATTTTTTTTTTTTTTTTGGAAAAAAATTTGATCACAGTTTCAATTTCAGTGCTTCTGACTGGCTTGTTCATAATTTCTATTTCTTCCTGATTTAGTCTTGTAAGGCTGAACTTTTCTAATAATCTGTCCATTTTTTCCAGATTGTCCATGTTATTGACATATAATTGCTCATAATTTTCTCTTATGGCCCTTTGTGTTTATGCATTGTCTGTTATAACCTCTCCTTTATCATTTCTAATATTGTGGCTTTGAGTTGTCTCTCTTTTTTTCTTGATGAGTCTGGCTCATGATTTGCCAATTTTCTCTTCTCCAAGAACCAACTTTTAGTTTTATACATCTTTACTAATTTTTTTCTTTCATTTCTTTTTCATTTATTTCCGCTCTGATCTTTATGATTTCTTTCCTTCTACTAACTTTGTTGTTGTTGTTGCTGTTGTTCTTTTTTCCAGTTTTTATTGGTATAAAGTTAGGTTATCTTTTCAATGTTTTTTCTTGTTTTTTGAGTTAGGCTTGTATTGCTATAACCTTCTCTCTTCAAACTGCTTTTGCTGCCTCCCATAGATTTTGAGTCATCATAATTTCACTGTCATATGTTTCTAGGAATTGATTTCTCCTTTTGCTTTTTCAGTAAACTGTTGGTTATTTAGAAAAGTATTGTTTAAGATCCATGTGTTTATCCTTTTTACAGTTTTTTTTTTCTACAATTAATATTTACTCTTATAGTGTTGTGGTCAGAAAAGATGCTTGATATGACTTCCATTTTCTTAAATTTACTGAGGATTTGTTTGTGACCCAAGATGTTGTTTTTCCTGGAGAATATTCCATATGAACTTCAGAAGAAAGTGCATTCTTTTGCATGTGGATAGAATGTTCTGAATATATCAATGAGATTCATCTGGTCTAATGTGTCATTTGAGGCTTGTGTTTCCCAATTAATTTTCTGTTTTGAATATTTGCCCATTGGTGTAAATGAGGTGTTAAAATGTCCTCTTATTGTATTACTGTTGATTTCCACTTTTACATATGTTAGTGTTTGCCTTATGTATTGAGGTGTTCCTATGTTGGGTGGGTAAATATTTACAATTGTTAAATTTTCTTCCCAGATTGATCCCTTGATCATTAAGTAGTGTCATTCCTTATCTCTTATAATATTCTTTCTTATTTCTTATAATATTCTTTAAGGCCTATTTTGGCTGATATAAGAATTGCTATCACTGCTTTATTTTGATTTCTATTTGCAAGAAGTTTCTTGTTTTATCCTCTCACTTTGAGTCTCTATGTACCTCTAGGTCTGAAGTGGGTGTCTTGTGGATAGCATATATATGGGTCTTGTTTGTGTATTCATGCTGTCAGTCTGTGTCTTTTTGTTGTTGCATTTAATATATTTAGATTTAAAGTAATCATTAATATATAATTCACATTGGCATTTTCTTTTGGCTTCTTTTTTTGAAGGTCTTTCCCTTTTCTTTAGTTTCCTGCTAATATAAGCCCTTTTATAATTTGTTGTAAAGCTGGTTTGTTGGAGCTAAGTTCTCTTAACTTTTACTTGTCTGTAAAGCATTGACTATTGCATCAATTTTGAATGAGATCCTTGCTATGTAGTGTAATTTTAATTGTAGTTCCCCCCCTCCCTTTAAGTACTTTAAATTTATCCTGCAATCTCCTGGCTTGTAGAGTTTATGAGGAAAATCAGCTGTTAATTGTAAGAGGTATTCCTTGTATGTTACTTATTGCTTTTCCAATGCTTCTTTTAATATATTTCCTTTGTGTTTAATCTAGGTTTGTTTGATTACTATGTGTTGCCACATATTTGTCCTTAGGTTTATCCTATATGAGACTATCTGTGTGTCAGGAGCCATGTTAGGCATTACTGACAAAATGAAGGCATGGCCCCAACCTCTTCTCCTCATCTCACAGTCATGGTCCCAGGATGAAGAAGTTAGGCCTTGTGATTCTGACTTGTTCTTTCCTTTCTTTGGTTGAGTTGGCTAGAAAGAATGTTAAGGAGCTTGAGAGAAGTATGAGAAAGCACAAAGCCTTCTATAGTTGGCCCAGAAAATAATCTATAAAGTAACCATTTACATTTGTTCAAGGATCTTTACAAAGAATGTCCCAGGATTAGCACATAGGCCACAGCTTAAGGCCATGGGAAGATTGTTATCTGAGACCTGTTGTGAGGGAAATGTTTATGGCAAAAGAAGTTTGCTGAGTTTAAAGTTTAGGAATAATTAAGAATAGCTAGAAGCCTTTTTAGGAGATAGTGATATTAAGATGCTAGGGGCAAACAGGATTTAGAAAGATAAGACATAAACTGAGGAATGTAGCATGAGTTATAATGTAATCACAAGTTAAGTATAGGAGACAAAAGAGAAAGTAGATAATAGATAGTCAAGCCTATTCTCAATATGCCAGCAAATTTGGAAAAATCAGCAGTGCCCACAGGACTGGAAAAGGTCCATTTTCATTCCAATCCCAAAGAAAGGCAATGCCAAAGAATGCTCAAACTACCACACAATTGCACTCATCTCACACGCTAGTAAAGTAATGCTCAAAATTCTCCAAGCCAGGCTCCAGCAATATGTGAACCGTGAACTTCCTGATGTTCAAGCTGCTTTTAGAAAAGGCAGAGGAACCAGAGATCAAATTGCCAACATCCGCTGGATCATGGAAAAAGCAAAAGAATTCCAGAAGAACATCTATTTCTGCTTTATTGACTATGCCACAGCCTTTGACTGTGTGGATCACAATAAACTGTGGGAAATTTTGAAAGAGATGGGAATATCAGACCACCTGATCTGCCTCTTGAGAAATTTGTATGCAGGTCAGGAAACAACAGTTAGAACTGGACATGGAACAACAGACTGGTTCCAAATAGGAAAAGGAGTACGTCAAGGCTGTATATTGTCACCCTGTTTATTTAACTTATATGCAGAGTACATCATGAGAAACGCTGGACTGGAAGAAACACAAGCTGGAATCAAGATTGCCGGGAGAAATATCAATAATGTCAGATATGCAGATGACACTACCCTTATGGCAGAAAGTGAAGAGGAACTAAAAAGCCTCTTGATGAAGGTGAAAGAGGAGAGTGAAAAAGTTGACTTAAAGCTCAACATTCAGAAAACAAAGATCATGGCATCTGGTCCCATCACTTCATGGAAAATAGATGGGGAAACAGTGGAAACAATGTCAGACTTTATTTTTTGGGCTCCAAAATCACTGCAGATGGTGACTGCAGCCATGTAATTAAAAGACACTTACTTCTTGGAAGGAAAATTATGACCAACCTAGATAGCATATTCAAAAGCAGAGACATTACTTTGCCAACAAAGGTTCATCTACTCAAGGCTGTGGTTTTTCCTGGGGTCATGTATGGATGTGAGAGTTGGACTGTGAAGAAGGCTGAGCACCAAATAATTGATGCTGTTGAACTGTGGTGTTGGAGAAGACTCTTGAGAGTCCCTTGGATGGCAAGGAGATCCAACCAGTCCATTCTGAAGGAGATCAGCCCTGGGATTTCTTTGGAAGGAATGATGCTAAAGCTGAAACTCCAGTACTTCGGCTACCTCATGCGAAGAGTTGACTCATTGGAAAAGACTCTGATGCTGGGAGGGATTGGGGGCAAGAGGAGAAGGGGACGACAGAGGATGAGATGGCTGGATGGCATCACTGACTCGATGGACGTGAGTATGAGTGAACTCAGGGAGTTGGTGATGGACAGGGAGGCCTGGCGTGCTGCGATTCATGGGGTCGCAAAGAGTCGGACACGACTAAACAACTGATCTGATCTGATCTGATTAACTTTCTTTTAAAAATCCATTTTTCAAAGATTTTTCCATATTTCAATAAATGTATATGTATATATATATATATATATATATATATATATATATATATTAAATGTATTGTGCTGCTTTAAATGATTGTGATCAATTTTGTATTTTTTATATTGTATTTTTGAGATTCTAATCTCTAGGTTTTTAATCTTTGCTTTTTAAAATTTGTTATCAATTTTGTACTTTTAAGGGTCAAATCTTTAGTATCCATTTTCACTTATGTATTTGACTACTGGCTTGATTGCTCTCTCCCCTTTAGACCCTTGCTTTTCTCCTCCTAGTCACTTCTATCTCCCTCTTCTTTCTTTTCTATATAACTCTTTGAATCTCTATGGGTGTTCCTGGCTGTGGAGAGCTGTTTCACCATTAACCTAGAGGTTTTGTCTTCTGAATCATGTGTATGGAAAATTCTTGAGGCTACTGTAAGAGAAGGTCCAAAAGCCAGAAGCAAGAGGCTCAATTCCAGAACTTTAGAACATCAGAGAACTCCTGACTATCAGCCTCTTTCTCTCTTTCACTTTCTTTTCGTCGACTCCGGAACACCAGGTTCCGGTGCATTAAAGGACCCCAACAAGTGGCGCCTGAACAGGGACACTGGTATACATGGCATTTCGGACAGAGTGACTCAAGGCTTATTGAGGTCAGGGCCTGTTGAGGTTGGTAAGTACTAAGACATGGGTCAAACTGCTTGAAAGCCCCATCATTTCTCTACTTTACTTTACCATTTGTTTAAAGTTCAGGGACTTCTGGTTTCACGCCAACGAATAGAGGCTTGCCTTCAAACAGTATTCAAAAGTAATCCCTGGTTCCCTGATGAAGGCAGTTTTGATTTAGAAATTTGGCACCAGGTCAAAGAAAATTTGAATGAGCCACCAGGGAGGGAGAAAATATTCCAATTGATTTCTTGCCCCTATGGACTCTCATTAAAGCTGTAATGCTGCCATTTCAAGGTAATTCTAACCCTCACGATATTTGACAACAGACAGAACACTGATTGCATGAATATGAATTAGATGATGTAACTTTACAAAAGGCCCATTTAAAAAAACATAAAGTATTTCAAAATTTTCCTACTAGCCCTGCCCCAGTTGCTCCAAATGCTCCTCCTCTGACAGCAGGCAGGAATCCAGAAGTCTCTCCTTTGTTAGAACTTAATGATTCTGACAACAACTCTCCTGAGGTGTTTTTTGACACCAAAACTGGCAATGTTCTTATGGAAAATTATAAGTCCTTGGCACAGACTCATATTTGCAAAAGATCAGCACTTATTCTTTCTCCTCCACAACAGAGGCTCTCTGAATTACTGGCTTTGCACTCACAAGTTTCTGACCCTGTTGGTTTTTCCATATTTCCAGTTGTAAGAAATGCTCAAGGGCACATAATACCTCAAAATGATGGTATTAAGCTTTTTTACATGCAACAAATGAAAAAGGTATGGCCCACATTCGCCTTTTACTATAGAGCTTCTAAATGTTGTGGCATCTTCTATTGGAAACTTCATTTCCTGTGATTGGCGAACTTTAATAAAAGCTTTCCTTAAACCAGGAGAATGTCATCAATGGACAATGTGGTTTCATGATATAGCCAGAGATCATGCTAACAAGAATGCTTGAGCTGGCACTCCCCAAAACCAAATTACTTTTGAAATGCTAACTGGTGCAGGACAATTTCATACCATAGAAACTCAAATACAATGCCCTACCTTGTTGCATGAACAATTAAAAACAGTGGCCCTTGAAGCTTGGAATCAAATCACTCCTCAATGAGAGCCTACAGGTAGCTACACTAAAATATTACAAGGACCTAATGAAAGTTATGCTGATTTTTTAGCTATATTAGAAACTGCTATTTCCCAAACTGTAATTAGATAAGAAGCCAAAAAAACAGCTAGAGAAATTACTTGCTTATGAGAATGCAAATCAGGAATGTCAAAGAGGTATTGCTCCAATTCATGAGACTGGGACCATTATTGATTATTCAAAGGCTTGTCACAATCTAGGATCAGAAACCAAAAGATATAAATGCTAGTTGAGACAATGGCTGCTGCCTTTAGAAAGGGAAATGAAGGATGCTTTACATGTAGAGATAAAAACCATTTAAAAAGGGACACCCTTAAGAAGGCTAATAAAAAAACCTCCGAGAATATGCCCTCACTGCCACAGAGGAATGCATTGTGTCAAAGATTGTAAATCTAAATTTGATATTGAAGGAAAACCTATTCCGGGAAACTTCAAACAGGGGACCACCCCCCCCCCCGGTCCCCTACAACAAAAACCAGGGGCAAATTCTATCTTTTCCCTCAAACCCTCAACATCTGGCAGTGGTCCCGTCGATATACCAATCCTAAATGATTTTTTCCTTTACACTCAAGCAGTCCCTTCTAGAGTACCTACCAGACTTTTTGGATCCCTGCCCCCACAAACTTTCGGTCTTTTGCTTGGCCAATCTAGTTTGACTTCTAAAGGAATTACTGTTCACCCTGGAGTAATTGATTCAGGTTATAAAGGAGAAATTCAAATTATGACATCGTCTCAGATTCTATGTCAATTCAAAAAGGGGGACAAAATTGCTCAATTACTTCTTTTACCTTACATTTCTATTAACTCCTCTAATAATGTATGGACAGGCGGATTCAGCAGTACAGATAAAAAACAATCCTTATAGGCATCATTGGTATCTGATTATGCCCAACCAAATATAAATATCAAAATTGATGGTAAAATATTAGATGGTCTTGTCGACACTGGACCTGATATTACTATTATTTCCAAACACTTATGGCCTAAATCCTGGCCTATACAAAAAGGTATCTTGCCAAATTGCAGGAATTTCTCAAACTAAAGTACAAAAAGTCTATCAAAGTGTTCAGGTATACCTATATGAAGGACCAGAAGGCCAACCTGCAACATTAAGACCTTATGTGATAAATGCACCTCTTAATTTAATAGGAAGGGACTTACTTATGCAATGGTAGACTCAGATATGCATTCACTCAGATATGCATTCCACATTTATCCTAGGGGACACTTCTCACTTAACAAACAAAGCAATTATTAAAATAACTTGGAAGAATGATGAGCCTATTTGGACAGAGCAGTGGCCCCTTACAAAAGAAAAACTACATGTTGCTAAAGAACTGATTTTCACTGAAAGTGAAAGAGGAGAGTGAAAAAGTTGGCTTAAAGCTCAACATTCAGAAAACAAAGACCATGGCATCTGGTCTCATCATTTCATGGGAAACAGATGGGTAAACAGTGGAAACAGTGTCAGACTTTATTTTTCTGGGCTCCAAAATCACTGCAGATGGTGACTGCAGCCATGAAACTAAGACGCTTACTCCTTGGAAGGAAAGTTATGACCAACCTAGATAGCATATTCAAAGGCAGATACATTACTTTGCCAACAAAGGTCCGTCTAGTCAAGGCGACGGTTTTTCCAGCGGTCATGTATGGATGTGAGAGTTGGACTGTGAAGAAAGCTGAGCGCCAAAGAATTGATGCTTTTGAACTGTGGTGTTGGAGAAGATTCTTGAGAGTCCCTTGGACTGCAAGGAGATCCAACCAGTCCATCCTGAAGGAGATCAGCCCTGGGATTTCTTTGGAAGGAATGATGCTAAAGCTGAAACTCCAGTACTTTGGCCACCTCATGCGAAGAATTGACTCATTGGAAAAGACTCTGATGCTGGGAGGGATTGGCGGCAGGAGGAGAAAGGGACGACAGAGGATGAGATTGCTGGATGGCATCACTGACTTGACGGATGTGAGTCTGAGTGAACTCCGGGAGTTGGTGATGGACAGGGAGGCCTGGCGTGCTGCAATTCATGGGGTCGCAAAGAGTCGGACACGACTGAGCAACTGAACTGAACTGAACTGAAAGAATTGATAGACAATTAGAATTGAAACGTATTGAGGAATCTTGTACTCCTTGGAACTCTCCTATTTTTGTTATAAAAAAGAAACCTAACAAATGGCACCTTTTAACAGACCTTAGAAAAGTTAATGCATCTATGAAACCTATGGGTGCATTACAACCAAGAATCCCATCACCTACTACTATTCCTCAAAATTAGCATATTATTATTATTGATTTACAAGATTGCTTTTTTAATATACATTTACACCCTTTAGACCAAGAGAGATTTGCTTTCCCTCACCCTTTTCCTAATCTCAGGCCTCATAAGCAATATCAATGGACTGTGCTGCCTCAAGGAATGATGTATTCTCCCACCATGTGTCAATACTATGTGGCTAAAGCCCTTGAGCCTGTGAGAAAACAATTTCCTGACTTTCTTGTTATTCATTATATGGATGATATATTGTTTTCACTTCCATCTGTTTTAGAAACTTAATACATATTTGATACAGCTAAACAATTCTTAAAAAATTCTGGGTTAATCACTGCCCCTGAAAAAATCAAACTGCTACACCTTACCATTACTTAGGATTAATTGTGTATAGACAGCTTATTATTCCTCAATTAACTCAGATTTGTACTGAAAATTTATCAACTTTAAATTATTTTCAAAAACTCTAAGGCAATATAAATTGGATTAGACCCTCATTAGGCATTGCTAATTATCAACTGACTAATCTATTTAATACTTTGAAAGGATATCCTAATTTAGATAAGCCCTTATTCACTTTCTCAAGAGGCATGAGAGGAACTCTATTTAGTGCAAAATAAATCAGACTAGATTTACTCCCCTCTCTTCATTATCCCACAGAACATCTTGCCCAACAAGAACACTCAATAGAATGGATCTATACCCATTTTAGAGGAATAAAGTCAAACCCTGTTACTGCTACTGCTGCTGCTAAGTCACTTCAGTCGTGTCCCACTCTGTGTGACCACACAGACGGCAGCCCACCAGGCACCCACATCCCTGGGATTCTCCAGGACAGAACACTGGAGTGGGTTGCCATTGCCTTCTCCAATTCCTGAAAGTGAAAAGTGAAAGTGAAGTCGCTCAGTCCTCCCAGACTCCTAGCGACCTCATGGGCTGCAGCCCACCAGGCCCCACCGTCCATGGGATTTTCCAAGCAAGAGTACTGGAGTGGGTTGCCATTGCCTTCTCTGAAAGTCAAACCCAACCTTGATTTAATTGCTCTCATCATTATTAACAGAAGAAATATAACTAAAATTCTAACTGGCTCTGATCCTCATAAAATTGTAATCAGTTCAGTTCAGTCACACAGTGGTGTCCGACTCTTTGCAACCCCATGAAATGAAGCACCCAAGGCCGCCAAGCCCATCACCAACACCTGGAGTTCACTCAGACTCATGTCCATCCAGTCAGTGATGCTATCCAGCCATCTCATCCTCTGTCCTCCCCTTCTCCTCCTGCCCCCAATCCCTCCCAGCATCAGAGTCTTTTCCAATGAGTCAACTCTTCACATGAGTTGGCCAAATACTGGAG
The DNA here is from genome assembly GCF_029378745.1 of Bos indicus. Classification (NCBI taxonomy): domain Eukaryota; kingdom Metazoa; phylum Chordata; class Mammalia; order Artiodactyla; family Bovidae; genus Bos; species Bos indicus. The sequence goes on from NC_091789.1 coordinate 75,792,184, forward strand.
TTTCAGCTTTAGCATCATTCCTTCCAAAGAATACCCAGGACTGATCTCCTTCAGGATGGACTGGTTGGATCTCCTTGCAGTCCAAGGGACTCTCAAGAGTCTTCTCCAACACCACAGTTCAAAAGCATCAATTCTTTGGCTCTCAGCTTTCTTGACAGTCCAATTCTCACATCCATACATGACCACTGGGAAAACCACAGCCTTGACTAGACGGACCTTTGATGGCAAAGTAATGTCTCTGCTTTTGAATATGCTATCTAGGTTGGTCATAACTTTCCTTCCAAGGTGTAAGTGTCTTTTAATTTCATGGCTGCAATCAACATCTGCAGTGATTTTGGAGCCCAGAAAAATAAAGTCTGACACTGTTTCCACTGCTTCCCCATCTATTTCCCATGAAGTGATGTGACCAGAGGCCATAATCTTGGTTTTCTGAATGTTGAGCTTTAAGCCAACTTTTTCACTCTCCACTTTCTCTTTCATCAAGAGGCTTTTTAGTTCCTTTTCACTTCTGCCATAAAGGTGTGGTCATCTGCATATCTGACATTATTGATATTTCTCTCAGAAATCTTGATTCCAGCTTGTGCTTTTTCCAGCCCAGCATTTCTCATGATGTACTCTGCATAGAAGTTAAATAAGCAAGGTGACAATATACAGCCTTGGCATACTCCTTTTCTTATTTGGAACCAGTCTGTTGTTCCATGTCCAGTTCTAACTGTTGCTTCCTGACCTGCATATATGTTTCTCAAGAGGCAGGTCAGGTGGTCTGGTATTCTCATCTCTTTCAGAATTTTCCACAGTTTATTGTGATCCACACAGTCAAAGGTTTTGGCATAGTCAATAAAGCAGAAGTATATGTTTTTCTGGAACTCTCTTGCTTCTTCAATTATCCAGAAGAGGTTGGCAATTTGATCTCTGGTTCCTCTGCCTTTTCTAAAATGAGCTTGAATGTCTGGAAGTTCACGGTTCATGTATTGCTGAAGCCTGGTTTGCGTAATTTTGATCATTACTTTACTATTGTGTGAGATGAGTGCAATTGTATGGTAGTTTGAGCAATCTTTGGTGTTGCCTTTCTTTGGGATTGGAATGAAAACTGACCTTTTCCAGTCCTGTCGGCACTGCTGAGTTTTCCAAATTTCTGGCATATTGAGTGCTGAAATCCCACAGCATCATCTTTCAGGATTTGAAATAGCTCAACTGGAATTCCATCACCTCCACTAGCTTTGTTTGTAGTGATGCTTCCTAAGGCCCACTTGACTTCACATTCCAGGATGTCTGGCTCTAGGTGAGTGATCCCACCTTCGTGATTATCTGTGTCGTGAAGATGTTTTTTGTGTCTTCTATGTATTCCTGCCATCTCTTCTTAATATCTTCTGCTTCTGTTAAGTCCATCAATTTCTGTCCTTTATTGAGCCCATCTTTGCATGAAATGTTCCCTTGGTATCTCTAATTTTCTTGAAGAGATCTCTAGTCTTTCCCATTCTGTTGTTTTCCTCTATTTCTTTGCATTGATCACTGAGGAAGACTTTCTTATCTCTCCTTGCTATTCTTTGGATCTCTGCATTCAGATGTTTATATCTTTCCTTTTCTCCTTTGCTTTTTGCTTCTCTTCTTTTCACAGCTATTTGTCAGGCCTCCCCAGACAGCCATTTTGCTTTTTTTTTGTTTCTTTCCTATGGAGATGGTCTTGATCCCTGTCTCCTGTACAATGTCATGAACTTCATTCCGTAGTTCATCAGGCACTCTATCTATCAGATCTAGGCCCTTAAACCTATTTCTCACATCCACTGTATAATCATAAGGAATTTGATTTAGGTCATACATGAATGGTCTAGTATTTTTCCCTACTTTTTTCAATTTAGGTCTGAATTTGGCAATAAGGAGTTCATGATCTGAGCCACAGTCAGCTCCAAGTCTTGTTTTTGCTGACTGTATAGAATTTCTCCACCTTTGGCTGCACAGAGTATAATCGATCTGATTTCAGTGTTGACCATCTGGTGATGTCCATGTGTAGAATCTTCTCCCTTGTTATTGGAAGAGGGTGTTTGCTGTGACCAGTGCATTCTCTTGGCAAAACTCTATTAGCCTTTGTCCTGCTTCATTCCATATTCAAAGGCCAAAATTTGCTGGTTACCCCTCATTGTTTCTTGACTTCCTACTTTTTCATTCCAGTTCCTTATAATGAAAGGGACATATTTTTTGGATGTTAGTTCTAAAAGGTCTTGTACGTCTTCATGGAACCATTCTACTTCAGCTTCTTCAGTGTTTCTGGTTGGGGCATAGACTTGGATTTCTGTGATATTGAATGGTTTGCCTTGGAAATGAGCAGAGACCATCCTGTCGTTTTTGAGTTTGCATCCAAGTACTGCAATTCAGACTCTTTTGTTGACCATGATGGCTACTCAGCTAAAAATAATGTGTGTGTGTGTGTGTGTATATATATATATATATATATATATATGTATATACACACACACACATATATAAAACACACACACACAGTTCTAATGAGTGTCCAAAACTGGAGCCCATTATACAGAGTGAAGTAAGCCAGAAAGAAAAACACCAGTACAGTGCATTAACACATATATATGTAATTTAGAAAGATGGTAATGACGAACTTATATGCAAGACAGCAAAATAGTCACAGTTGTAAAGAACAGACATTCAGACTCTGTGGGAGAATGCAAGAGTGAGATGACTTGAAAGAATAGCATTCAAACATGTATACTACATGTCAAATAGATGATCAGCCCAAGTTCAATGCCTGAAACTGGGCACTCAAGGCTGGGGCACTGAGACAAGCCAGAGGGATGGGATAGGGAGGGAGATGGGAGGGGAGTTCGGGATGGTGAGACACATGTGCACACATAGCTGACTCATGTCAATGTATGGCAAAAGCCACCACAATATTGTAAAGTAATTAGCCTCCAACTAAATAAATACACTTTTTAAAAAGTGTAAACCAAAATATCACCAAAACTAAAATAATACATCCATATCACTGATGAAAATAGAAGCAAATATCCTCAAAAAATAGAAGAAAACCAATGCCAGTAACACTTTAAAAGGATCATACAATATGATCAAATTGGATTTATTATGTAGATGCAATAAATGTTCAACCTATATAAATCAATCAATATGATACAGCAGACTAACAAACTAAAGGGTAATAACCATATGATAATCTCAATAAACGCAGAAAAATATTTTGAGAAAATTCAACAGTCATTTAAGCAAAATATTTCCAGAAAGTGAGTATGGAGGGAATCTACTTCAGCATAATAAAGTCCATATATGAGAAACTCACAGAAAACATTGTTCTCAATGGTGAAAAACTGAAAGCATTTCCCTTAACATGAGGAAGGGGACAGGGTGTCCATTCTCACCACTATCTTTAAACACAGTCTGGAATCCTTAGTCACAGCAATCAGAGAAGAAAATAAAATAAAATAATCCAAATTGGAAAAGAAGTAAAAATATCAGTGTTTCCAGAGGACATGATATAATACATAGGAAATCTTAAAGATACCATAAGAAAAATGCTAGAGCTAACAAATAAATTTGGTAAAGTTACAGGATAAAAAATTAATGCATATAAATCTCTTGCATTTCTATATGATAATAACAACATATTAGACAGGGAAATTAAGGAAACAATAACATTTACTGTTGCATCTGAAAGAATAAAATACCTGGGGACAAACCTATCTAAGTAGGCAAAAGACCTGTGTTCAGAAAATTATAAAACACTTATTAAAGTAATAAAAGATGATGAAAAACTGATGGGGAAATATACCATGTCCTTGGATCAGAAAAATCAATATTGCAGTGTCTATATTACCACTGAATCTACAGATTCAATGCAAATCCTATCAAATTATACTGGAATTATTTAAAGAATTTTAAAAAATGCAATTTGTATTGAAACACAAAGGACCTTGAACAACCAAAGTAATTTTGAAAAAGAAAAACAGAGCTGAAGGAATCAGGTTCCTCAAATTTAAAGTATATTACAAAACTATAGTAATCAAGAGTATGGTACTGCCACAAAAATAGATATATGGGTAGAAAGCCTAGAGGTAACCACATAAACCTATGGTCACCTAATCTGTGAAAAGGTAGGCAAGAATATACAATGGAGAAAAGACAGCCTCTTCAATGAGTGGTGCTGGGAAAACTGGATAGCTTCACATTAAAGAGTGTAATTAGAACACTACCTAATATTATAAAAATAAACTTGAAATGGATTAAAGACCTAAATATAAACCTGGGCATCATAAAACTCTTAGAGGAAAATAGGAAATATACTCTTTGATATAAATTACAGCAAGATCTTTTTTGACCCACCTCCTAGAGCAATGAAAATAAAAATGTAAAGAAACAGATTGGACCTAATTTAACTTAAAAGCTTTTGCACAGAAAAGGAAACCAGAAACAAGATGAAAAGATAAAAATTGAAATGGGATAAAATATTTACAAATGAAGCAACCAACAAAGAGTTAATCTCCAAAATATACAAAGAGCTCATGTAGCTTAATATAAAAAGAAAATATAATCAAAATTTGGCAAAAGATCTAAATATACCTATCTCAAAAGAAGACATACAGATGGCCAAGAGACATATGAAATGATGCTCAACATCACTAATTATCAGAGAAATGCAAATCAAAACCGAAAAAATCTACAGTGAGGTATCACCTCATACTGATCAGAAAATGTGTCATTAAAAATCCATTCTCTAAGTGTTGGAAAGGACAAAGAGTAAAGGGAACTCTTGAACTATTGGTGGGAATCTAAATTGATAAAATTACTATGGAAGTATAAAGGTTCCTTAAAAGACTAACCATGCATGTGTGCTTAGTCGCTCAGTCATGTCTGACTCTTTGCAACCCCATGGACTGTAGCCCGCCAAGCTCCGCTTTCCGTGGGAATTTTCCAGGCAAGAATAGTGGAGTGGGTTGCTATGCCCTCCTCTAGGGGATCTTCCCAACCCAGGGATTGAACCCAGGTCTCCCACATTGCAGGCATATTCTTTACCATTGAGCCACCAGGGAAGCCCATACACATATATTACCATATGTAAAGTAGATAACTGGTGGGAATTTCCTGTATGACACCAATAGCACAGTCACAAAAGCAAAAACAAGTGGGAATGAAACAAACAAAAAGTTTTGTGAATCAAAGAACACAATAAACAACATAAGAAAGCAATCTATGGAATAGAAGAAGCTAATTGCAAGTCATGTATCTGACTAGGATCAATAACCAGAATATGTAAAAAACTAATCAGCAGTAAAAAATTAATAGCCAGATTAAAAGTGAACAAATGATTTGAATAGACATTTTTCTTCAAAGTAATTTTTATATTCCACATATAAGTGATAGCAGAATATTTGCCTTTCTCTGATGTAGAAGACAGGAAGAAAAAAAGAAAAGCAGGCCCCAGCAAGGGCCACAAAAGGAATTTATAATTATTGATGTTATAAACTGGATGCTATAAGGCATTAGGCTCTTGGAACAAGTCCAGTGGGAACAGTTCATAATCTTGAAAACAAGATATGATATTGGGGTCAGAAAACCGACTCCAGATTGTTTCCCAACTGGTGTCTCGGAGTGACATGTTTTATGTATCTGGAGGAAAATCTATAGATAAAAATATTAGTCTTAGTTACTGAGTGGTTATTGATTACTGTTTCTTAGTTACTCAGTGGCTAATGATCACTTTGTTCTTTGGCCCTGAAGGCCACATGAGATAGCTTAACTCCCTCCACATTCTTTCTTTCATGGCTGAGAGTATAATAAAGCTGGCCTGGATTGAGTTTCTGCACCTTCACCTTGGAGAGGTATCAGTCCCCTGGTCCTTGTCTTTCACTGAACTCTTGTGTCTTGTTTCTCATTCTCCTGTCATATTGCACTTTCAGAAACCCTGCATGTCAAGCCAGTCTCAATACTCTGACTTATTTCATTAAGTATAATACTCTTGAGGTCCATTCCTGTTGCTGATAAAGGTAGAATTTCTTTTTTCAGGGCAAAGTAATATGCCATTGTATATACATATATACCAGATTTTTTTCTATTCTTTCATCTGTTGATGGACACTTGGGTTGCTTCCCTATCAAGGTTTTTATGAATAATGCTGATAGGAATACTGGGTATGTATATCTTTTCAAATTAGAGTTTTTTCAGATACATACCTAGGAATGGATTTCCAGGGTCATATAATAGCTCTATTTTTAGTTTTTGAGAAACATCCATACTGTTTTCCATAGGAGCTGCACAAAATTATATTCCCACCAACAGTGTATCAGTCAGTAAGTTCAGTTGATCATTTGTGTCCAACTCTTTGTGACCCCATGGACTACAGCACTCCAGGCTTCCCTGTCCATAACCAACTCCCAGAGCTTGCTCAAACTCATGTCCATCCAGTTAGTGATGCCATCCAAACATCTTATCCTCTGTTGTCCCTTTCTCCTCCTGCCTTCAATCTTTCCCAACATCAGGGTCTTTTCCAATGAGTAAGTTCTTCACATGAGATGGCCAAAGTGTACAGGGCTCTCTTTTTTCCACATCCTTACCAAAGTTTGTCATTTGTAGACTTTTGGGTAGTAGCCATTGTGACAAATGTGAGGTGATATCTCATAATTCTGACTTTCACTTTTCTAATAATTGGACTTGCCTGGTGGCTCAGACCCAGGTTTGATTCCCTGGTGAAGGGAGTTGCAGCCCACTCCAACATTCTTGCCTGGAGAATTCCATGGACAGAGGAATCCGGTGGGCTACAGTCCACGGGGTCAAAAAGAGTTGGACATGACTGAGCAACTAACACTTGGAATAATTAGTCAGGTTAAGCATATGTTTGTGTGCATGTTAACTATCTGTATGCCTTCTTTGCAAAAAACATTTCTTCAGGTCTTCTGATAACTTTTTTGGACAATTTTTTAAATTGTTTTTTTTTTTTTTTTCCTGATATTGAGTTACATGAGCTGTTTACATATTTTGGATTTTAATCCCTTGTTGATCATGTAATCTGAAGATACTTTTTACCTATTGTTTAGGTTGTCTTCTCATTTTGTTGATGGCTTTCTTTGCTGTGGAAAAGTATTCAAGTTTAATTATGTCACATATGTTTATTTTTGCTTTTGTTTATTTTACCTTAGGGGACACATTCAAAAAAAAAAAATTGCCATGATTTTTGTCAAAGAGTATTCTGCCAGTGCTCTCTAGGATTTGTTTGGTTTGTGGTCTTACAGTTAGGTCTTTAATCCATTTTGAAGATTTTTTTGCATTCAATCTCACTGTTTTCCATATGGCTGTCAAGTTTTCCCAGGACTACTTATTGAGTAGAGTGTCTTTCCTCTCTTATGTAGGCTTGCCTCTTTTGTCATATTAATAGAGTAAATGACAATGTGCATGCTATTTCACTTCAGTAGTGTTCAACTTTTTGCTACCCTATGAACTGTAGCCTACCAGGCTCCTCTGTCCTGAAGATACTCCAGACAAGAATACTGGAGTGGGTTGCTGTGCCCTGCTCCAGGGAATCTTCCAAACAAAGAAATTGAACCCATGTGCCTTATGTCTCCTACCTTGGCAGGCAACTTCTTTACCACTCGTGCCACCTGGAAAGCTCGCATGACCATAGGTATATGGATTTCTTTTTTGGATCAGTATACAGTTCCATTGACCATGCATCTGTTTTTGTGCCAATATCATGCTGTTTTGATTATTGCAGATTGGGGTATAATGTAAAAAAGCATGATACCTCCAGTTTTGTTCTTTTCTGTAAAGATTCCTTTGGCAACTTGAGGGCTTTTGCAGTTCCATACAAATGTTAAGATTTTTCTTGTAGTTTTGTTAAAAATGTCATGTGTATTTTGATAAGGATTGAATTAATATGTAGATTGATTTGTGTCTGTTCAGTTCAGTCGCTCAGTTGTGTCTGATGCTTTGCGACCCCATGAATCAAGCACTCCAGGCCTCCCTGTCCATCACCAACTCCCGGAGTTCACTCAGACTCACGTCCGTTGAGTCAGTAATGCCATCCAGCCATCTCATCCTCTGTCGTCCCCTTCTCCTCCTGCCCCCAATCCCTCCCAGCATCAGACTCTTTTCCAATGAGTCAACTCTTCGCATGAGGTGGCCAAAGTACTGGAGTTTCAGCTTTAGCATTATTCCCTACAAAGGAATCCCAGGGCTGATATCCTTTAAAATGGACTGGTTGGATCTCCTTGCAGTCCAAGGGACTCTCAAGAGTCTTCTCCAACACCACAGTTCAAAAGCATCAATTCTTCGGCGCTCAGCCTTCTTCACAGTCCAACTCTCACATCCATACATGACCACAGGAAACATCATAGCCTTGACTAGACGGACCTTTGTTGGCAAAGTAATGTCTCTGCTTCTGAATATGCTATCTAGGTTGGTCATAACCTTCCTTCCAAGGAGTAAGCGTCTTATAATTGCATAGCTGCAGTCACCATCTGCAGTGATTTTGGAGCTCAGAAAAATAAAGTCTGACACTGTTTCCACTGTTTCCCCATCTATTTTCCATGAAATGATGGGACCGGATGCCATGATCTTCATTTTCTGAATGTTGAGCTTTAAGCCAACTTTTTCACTCTCCACTTTCTCTTTCATCAAGAGGCTTTTTAGTTCGTCTTCACTTTCTGCAATAAGGGTGGTGTCATCTGCATATCTGACATTATTGATATTTCTCCTGGCAAACTTGATTCCAGCTTGTGTTTCTTCCAGTCCAGAGTTTCTCATGATGTACTCTGCATATAAGTTAAATAAACAGGATGACAATATGCAACCTTGACGTACTCCTTTTCCTATTTGGAACCAGTCTGTTGTTCCATGTCCAGTTCTAACTGTTGCTTCCTGACCTGCATACAGATTTCTCAAGAGGCAGGTCAGGTGGTCTGGTACTCCCATCTCTTTCAGAATTTTCCGCAGTTTATTATGATCCACACAGTCAAAGGCTTTGGCATAGTCAATAAAGCAGACATAGATGTTTTTCTGGAATTCTCTTGCTTTTTCCATGATCCAGCGGATGTTGGCAATTTGATCTCCAGTTCCTCTGCCTTTTCTAAAACCAGCTTGAACATCAGGAATTTCACAGTTCACGTATTGCTGAGGCCTGGCTTGGAGAATTTTGAGCATTACTTTACTAGCATGTGAGATGACTGCAATTTTGCGGTAGTTTGAGCATTCTTTTGCATTGCCTTTCTTTGGGATTGGAATGAAAACTGACCTTTTCCAGTCCTATGGCCACTGCTGACCTTTCCAAATTTGCTGTCATATTGAATGCAGCACTTTCACAGCATCATCTTTCAGGATTTGAAATAGCTCAATTGGAATTCCATCACCTCCATTAGCTTTGATCATAGTGATGCTTTCTAAGGCCCACTTGACTTTACATTCCAGGAGGTCTGGCTCTAGGTCAGTGATCACACCATCGTGATTATCTGAGTCTTGAAGATCTTTTTTGTATAATTTCTGTGTATTCTTGCCACCTCTTCTTAATATCTTCTGCTTCTGTTAGGTCCATACCATTTCTGTCCTTTATCAAGCCCATCTTTGCATGAAATATTCCCTTGGTATCTCTAAGTTCCTTGAAGAGATCTCTAGTCTTTCCCATTCTGTTGTTTTACTCTATTTCTTTGCATTGATCGCTGAAGAAGCTTTTCTTATCTCTTCTTGCTATTCTTTGGAACTTTGTGTTCAGATGCCTATATCTTTCCTTTTCTCCTTTGCTTTTCACTTCTCTTCTTTTCACAGCTATTTCTAAGGCCTCCCCAGACAGCCATTTTGTTTATTTCTTTTCCATGGGGATGGTCTTGATCACTGTCTCCTGTACAATGTCACGAACCTCATTCCATAGTTCATCAGGCACTCTATCTATCAGATCTAGGCCCTTAAATCTATTTCTCACTTCCACTGTATAATCATAAGGGATTTGATTTCAGTCATACCTGAATGGTCTAGTGGTTTTCCCTACTTTCTTCTATTTCAGTCTGAATTTGTCAATAAGGTGTTCATGATCTGAGCCACAGTCAGCTCCTGGTCTTGTTTGTGTTGACTGTATAGAGCTTCTCCATCTTTGGCTGCAAAGAATGTAATCAATCTGATTTCGGTGTTGACCATGCAGTGATGTCCATGTGTAGAGTCTTGTCTTGTGTTGTTGGAAGAGGGTGTTAGCTATGACCAGTGCATTTTCTCGGCAAAACTCTATTAGTCTTTGCCCTGCTTCATTCCGTATTCCAAGGCCAAATTTGGCTGTTACTCCAGGTGTTTCTTGACTCCCTACTTTTGCATTCCAGTCCCCTATAATGAAAAGGACATATTTTTGGGGTGTTAGTTCTAAAAGAACTTGTAGGTCTTCATATAACCGTTCAACTTCAGCTTCTTCAGCATTACTGGTTGGGGCATAGACCTGGATTACTGTGATATTTAATGGTTTGCCCTGAAGACAAACATAGGTCATTCTGTTGCTTTTGAGATTGCATCCAAGTACTGCATTTCGGACTCTTTTGTTGACCATGATGGCCACTCCATTTCTTCTGAGGGATTCCTGTCCATAGTAGTAGATATAATGGTCATCTGAGTTAAATTCACCCATTCCAGTCCATTTTAGTTCGCTGCTTCCTCGAATGTCGACATTCACTCTTGCCATCTCTTGTTTGACCACTTCCAAATTGCCTTGATTCATGGACCTGACATTCCAGGTTCCTATGCAATATTGCTCTTTACAGCATTGGATCTTGCTTCTATCACCAGTCACATCCACAGCTGGGTATTGTTTTTGCTTTGGCTCCATCCCTTCATTCTTTCTGGAGTTATTTCTCCACTGATCTCCAGTAGCCTATTGGGCACCTACTGACCTAGGCCTTTTCTCTTTCCATATCCTATCATTTTGCCTTTTCATACTGTTCATGGTGTTCTCAAGGCAGGAATACTGAAGTGGTTTGCCATTCCCTTCTCCAGTGGACCACATTCTGTCAAATCTCTCCACCATGACCCGCCCGTCTTGGGTTGCCCCATGGGCATGACTTAGTTTCATTGAGTTAGACAAGGCTGTGGTCCTAGTGTGATTAGATTGACTAGTTTTCTATGAGTATGGTTTCAGTGTGTCTGCCTTCTGATGCCCTCTCACAGCACCTACCATCTTACTTGGGTTTCTCTTACCCTGGACTTGGGGTATCTCTTCACGGCTGCTCCAGCAAAGCGCAGCCACTGCTCCTTACCTTGGACGAGGGGTATCTCCTCAGCGCCACCCCTCCTGACCTTCAACATGGGATAGCTTCTCTAGGCTCTCTTGCGCCTGCGCAGCCACCATTCCTTGGATGTGGGGTTGGTCCTCCCAGCCGCCACCCCTGGCCTGGGGCGTGGGGTAGCTCCTCCCCGTTGCTGCCCCTGTCCTTGGGCTTGGGGTCATGGGGGCGTGGGTAGCTCCACCTGGCCACTGCCCCTGACCTCGGACTTGGGTAGCTCTTCTCAGCTGTTCCTGCACCATTGCAGCCTGGCACTCTTGGCCGCTGCCCCTGACCTCGGACGTGGGGTAACTTCTATTGGCCGCCGCCCTTCAGGCATGGGCTCCTCCCAGCTTCTGCCCCTGACCTCGGACGTGGGGTAGCTCCTCTTGGCCCCAGTTAGTGCGCTGGTCACAGTCGCCACCGTGCTTAGCACACTGCTCTTAGTGATTTGTGTAGTATGGACATATTAGTAATATAAATTTTTCTGATCCAAAAACATGGACTATTTTCTATGTGTTTTGTATCTTCAACTTCATACATCATTTTTAATTGATTTCAGAATATAAATCTTTCAATTCCCTGCTTAAACTTATTCCTAGATATTTTACTCCTTTCACGTGATTTTTGAACCAGATATTTTTTATATTAATAATATCAGGTAATCTGCATATAGTGACAGTTTTACTTTACTGCTTTCATCTTGTATACCTTTTATTTCCTTCCCTTGTATGATTTTGGCTGCTAGAACTGCCAATATTGTATTAAATATAAGTGATGACAGATGGCCTCATTTTCATTGAGAGATCATTCAGGTATGATATCAAATGTGGGTTTATCATATATGGCCTTTACTAATTTTAGGTACATTCCCTCTGTACCAGCATTGCTGTTCTTGTTGTTTGTGGCTAGGTCTTGTTCAACTCTTTTGCAACTCTCTAAACTCTAGCCCACCAGGTTTCTCCATCCATGGTATTTCCCAGGCAAGAATGCTGAAGTGGTTTGTCATTTCCTTCTCTGGGGGAATCTTCCTGATCCAGGTATCAAATCCATGTTTCCTCTTTGTCAGGTGGATTCTTTAACACTGAACCACCTGGGAAGCCCATTAATGAGTTTTTATCATAGGTATTAAGTTTTTAAAATGCTTTTTCTGCATCTATTGAGAAGATCATGCTTTTTTTACCTTTCATTTTATTTATGTGATACATCACACTGATTTGTTATTACTGAATTATACTTGCACTTCTGGTATAAATCTTACTTTATCATGCAATATAATCCTTTTATATACTGTTGGATTGAGTTAGTTTATATTTTGTGGAGGGTTTTTTCTTTTATATTGACCTGTAATTTTCTTTTAATTGTAGTGCTCTTGTCTGGTTTTTGAATCAGTGTAAAGTTGGATTTGTTGAATAAACCTGAGGGTGTCCCATCCTCATCATTTTTTTTTTTTTTTTGGAAGAGTTAAGAAGGATAGGTATTGGTTCCTCTTTTAATGTCAGGACAATTCTCCTGTGAAGACTTCTGGTCCTGGAGTTTTATTTGCTGGGAGTATTATTCTTATTATTTACCCATTCAGTTTCAGAATTAGTGATCAAGCTGTCCAAATTGTTTATTTCTTTCTAAAATTCTGTCCTGTAAGATTTCTATTAATTTGTGTTTCTATTAATTTGCCCATTTCTTCCAGATTATTGATTTTCTTGGTGTGTAACTACAGAATTTTCTTATGATATTTTGTATCTCTGTGATATTTGTTATTGCTCCTCTTTCATTTATTATTTATTTGGGTTCTCTCTTTTTTCCTTGGTGAAACTGGATAAAAGTTTATTAATTGCTTTATCTTTCAAAAGCAGGTCTTGGTTTCATTAATCTTTTTATTATTGTCAACCTATATTTTATGTATTTCCTCTCTAATATTTATCATTTCCCTTCTTCTGATAACTTTAGATTTGCTTGCTCTTCTCTTTCTAATCTCATTAGATGGTGCAGAGTTTGTTTATTTGAAATTGTTCTTGTTTCTTGAGATATGCCTGTATGGTTATAAACTTCTCTGAATGACTTTTGCTCCATCTCATAGATCTTGGAAAGCTGTTTTTCCATTTTTATCTATCTTATTATTTTTTTTATTGTTCTTTTGATTCCATCATTGACATACTGCTTTTTAGTCATATGTTGATTTGTCTCCAGGTATTTGTACTTTTGTTATTTTTCTTTATCTAATAAATTGTGTTTTATACCAATGTGATTGGAAAGAATGCTTGATAACATCCATTCTTTTAATTTTGTTGAGACTTTTTTTATTCATCCACCATGTGATCCATACTGGAGACTGTTATATGTACACCTGAATAGAATGTGCATTCTGCTGCTTTTAGATGGAATGTCTAGATTTCAACAAGTTCAATTGGTCATTTATGCGATTTAAGACTACCGTTTCCTTACTGATTATCTGTCTGGATTATTTGATGTGAATGTGGTGTTAAAGTCATTTATTATTATATTGTTGTCAACTTCTCCCTTTATGTCTTATAATAGTTGCTTTATATATTTAAGTTCTCCTCTATTGAGTGCATGGATGTTGCTGAGTATAGCATTCTCTTCCTTATTAAACCCTTTATCATTATAGTATGCTTTTCTAAAAGCTATGACCAACCTAGAAAGCATATTAAAAAGCAGAGACATTACTTTGCCAACAAAGGTCCGTCTAGTCAAAGCAATGGATTTCCCAGTAGTCATGTGTGGATGTGAGAGTTGGACTATAAAGAAGGATGAGTGTTAAAGAATTGCTGCTTTTGAACTGTCGTGCTGGAGAAGACTCTTGAGAGTCATTTGGACTGCAAGGAGATCAAACCAGTCCATCCTAAAGGAAATCAATTCTGAATATTCATTGGAAGGACTGATGCCACAGCTGAAACGCCGATATTTTGGCCACCTGATGAGAAAAAATGACTCATTGGAAAAGGCCCTGATGCTGGGAAAGATTGAAGGCAGGAGGAGAAAGGGATGACAGAGGACAAAATGGTTGGATGGCATCACCGAATGGATGGACATGAGTTTGAGCAAGTTCCAGGAGTTGGTGATGGACAGGGAATCCTGGTGTGTTGCAGTTCATGGGATCATAGAATCAGACATGACTGAAGTGAACTGAACTTATACCTTTCCTTTTTTTACAGCATTTGTTTTAAATTCTATTTCATCTTGTTTGAGATACCAATGTATCCTATCTCTGCATCTGTCCAGTTACCCAAATTCAGTTTCCCAAGGCTGAGCATTGCTACCGCAGCTTTCTTGCCATTTCCTTCTTCATGAAATATCATTGTTCTATCCCCTTACTTTGGGCCTATGTGTCTTTTACTCTGAAGTAAGTCTCTTTATCGAAGCATTAAGCTATTTTGTTTAATAGTCCACATTACAGCCACATTACATCTTTTGATTGCAGCATGAAGTCCTTTGATATTTAACATAATTATTGACAAGTATGTACTATTGCTGCTAAAGGAGCAGTGTTCTTGACTTGAGAAATTCCATTGACAGAGGAGCCTGACGGGCTACAGTCCATAATGTCGCCAAGAGTCGGACACCACTGAAGGGACTTAGCACTCACACAGGCATGTACTTCTGTTATTTTATTACATATTTTCCAGCTGTTTTTACTGTTCTTTTTTTAAACCTCTTTTTCTTTATTCCATTTGATGATTTACTATAGTGATATTCTTGTATTCTTTTATTTCTGGCATTAGTGAATCTATTATAAGTTTTTTATTTGTGGTTGATGCACTTCATACCTGTTGACTTTTGGCTATATCTACTTTTTAAAAAAATGGCTGTCATTTAAGCTCAAAAACATTCTAAAACATCTATATTTTTTACTCTCTGCTCACATATTCTGGGTTTTTTATGTCATGCTTCACAACCTCATACTTAGCCCTTAACTGTTTATTGAAATTACAGTTGCTTTTAGGACTTTTGTCATTTAATTTTCATACAACCTTAAGTGGTTGATCCCCAACCCTTTCTGTATACTTTCCTTTCCTAGTGGTATTTTCCTTTCCTGGAGATTCTTACTTCTTTTTCACTTAGAAATTTTCCTTTAACATTTCATTCAGGGTCAGTTCATTTCATTCGCTCAGTCGAGTCTGACTCTTTGAGACCCCATGGACTGCAGCATGCCAAGCCTCCCTGTCCATAACAAACTCCTGGAGTTTATTCAAACTCATGTCCATTGAATCGATGATGCCATCCAACCATCTCATTCTCTGTCATCCCTTCTATTCCTGCCTTCAATCTTTCCCAGCATCATGGTCTTTTCAAATGACTCAGTTCTTCACATCAGGTGGCCAAAGTACTGGAGTTTCAGCTTCAGCATCAGTTCTTTCAATTAATATCCAGGACTGATTTCCTTTAGGATGGACTGGTTGGATCTCCTAGCTGACTAAGGGACTCTCAAGAATCTTATCCAACACCACAGTTCAAAAGCATCAATTCTTTGCACCAGTGCCATACTATCATGATGATTGTAGCTTTGTAGTATAGCCTGAAGTCAGGCAGGTTGATTCCTCCAGTTACTTTCTTCTTTCTCAAGATTGCTTTGGCTATTTGAGGTTTTTTGTGTTTGCATACAAACTGTGAGATTATTTGTTCTAGTTCTGTGAAAAATACTGTTGGTAGCTTGATAAGGATTGCATTGAATCTACAGATTGCTTTGGGTAGTATACTCATTTTCACTATACTGTTTCTTCCAATCCATGAACATGGTATATTTCTCCATCTATTTGTGTCTTCTTTGATTTCTTTCATCACTCTTTTATAGTTTTCTGTACATATGTCTTTTGTTTCTTTGGGTAAATTTATTCCTAAGTATTTTACTATTTTATTCTTTTCATTTCAGTGGTGAATGGAATTGTTTCCTTAATTTATCTTTCCGTTTTCTCATTGTTAGTGAATAAGAATGCAAGGGATTTCTGGGTGTTAGTTTTATTTCTTGCCACTTTACTATATTCACTGATTAGCTTTAGTAATTCTCTGGTGGGGTTTTTAGGGTTTTCTATGTAGAGGATCATGTCATCTGCAAACAATGAGAGTTTTACTTCTTCTTTTCCAATTTGGATTCCTTTTATTTATTTTTTTTCTCTGATTGCTGTGGCTAAAATTTCCAAAACTGTGTTGAATGGTAGTGGTGAGAGTGGGCACCCATGTCTTGTTCCTGACTATAGGGGAAATTCTTTCAATTTTTCACCATTGAGGATAATGTTTGCTGTGGGTTTGTCATATATAGCTTTTATTATGTTGAGGTATATTCCTTCTATTCCTGCTCTCTGGAGGGTTTTTTATCATAAACATGTTGAATTTTGTCAAAGGCTTTCTTTGCATCTATTGAGACAATCCTTTTTTTTTTTTTTTTTTAATCTGTCAATTCATCAATGTGGTGTATTACATTGATTGATTTGCAGATATTAAGGAATCCTTGCATCCCTGGGAAAGAGCCCACTTGGTCATGATGTATGATCTTTTTAATATGTTAGAATTTCTTTGCTACGATTTGGTTAAGTATTTTTGCATCTATGTTTATCAGTGATATTGGCCTGTAGTTTTCTTTTTTTGTGGCATCTTTGCCTGGTTTTGGTATTAGGGTGATGGTGGCCTCATAGAATGAGTTTGGAAGTTTATCTTCCTCTGCAATTTTCTGGAAGAGCTTGAGTAGAACAGGTGTTAACTCTTCTCTAAATTGTTGGTAAAATTCACCTGTGAAGCAGTCTGGTCCTGGGCTTTTGTTTGCTGGGAGATTTCTGATTGCAGTTTCAATTTCCATGCTTCTGATGGATCTGTTAATGTTTTTTTTTATTTCTTCCTGGTTCAATTTTGGAAAGTTGTTTGGCAAAAGCCACTACAATATTGTAAAATCATCAGCTTCCAATTAAAATAAATAAATTAAAAAAAGACAGCATCAATTTCCGTGCTCAGCTTTCTTTATAGTTCAAATCTCACATCCATACAAGACTACTGGAAAAACCATAGCTTTTGCTAGATGGACCTTTGTTGGTAACGTAATGTCTCTGCTTTTTAATATGCTATCTAGGTTCGTCATAACTTTTCTTCCAAGGAGCAAGTGTCTTTTAATTTCATGGCTGCAGTGACCATCTGCAGTGATTTTGGAGCCCCCCAAAATAAAGTCTGTCACTGTTTCCATTGTTTTCCCATCTATTTGCCATGAAGTGATGGGACCAGATCTTAGTTTTCTGAATGTTGAGTTTTAAGCTACCTTTTTCACTCTCCTCTTTCACTTTCATCAAGAAGCTCTTTAGTTCTTTACTTTTTGCCATAAGGGTGGTGTTATCTGCATATCTGAGGTTATTGATATTTCTCCTGGCAATCTTGATTCCAGCTTGTGCTCCATCCATTCCAGCATTTCTCATGATCTACTCAGCATATAAGTTAAATAAGCAGGGTGACAATATCCAGGGTATGTTTTGTATTAATGAACTAGCTTTGTTTTTGTTCAATTGTTAAGTGCATTTTTCTTCCTTTGCTAAATGATAATCTTGCTGGCTATAGTATTCTAGGTTGCAGGGTCTTACGTTTTAGAACTCTGATTATATCATGTCACTCCTTTCTTACATGCTAAATTTCTACAGAGAAACAAGTGATTCTTTAGGGAATTCCCTTGTATATAACTCTGTTTTTCTCTTAGTACCTTTCTAATTCTCTCCTTATATTTAAAGTTGGCTGTTGTAATCATGATATGTCTTGGTGTTGGTCTATTTGGGTTTGTGTTATTTATACCCTTCTGTGTTTCTTTTACCTGAATATCTTTCTTGTACCTGAATATGTCTTTCTTCAATTTTGGAACGCTAACAGTGAAAATGTTATCAAATACATTTTCAATCATCTTTTATCTTTCTTCTTCTGGGACCGCTATAATGTTAATGTAGATATGCTTGATATTACCCCTAAATCTATAAAACTGTTATAATTTATTTTTTCCTTTTCATCATTTTTATTTCCATTATTCTATCTTCCAGATCATTTATACTTTCTTTCTGCTATTTATTCCTTTTTTAGTTTTTGTTTTTTAGTTCATTTATTGATTTCTCTTTCTGATTGGAATTTTTTTCATATTTTCTATTTTCTTATTAATTTTCACTGTTTTAATTTTTTCAATAATTCAGTTAGCACTCTTATTATGAATGTTTTGAATTATTTATCTTGTAAATTATTTACTTTTATTACATTGCTTTTTTCCCAAGAATTTTCTCTTGATTTTTCATCTGAGATCAGTTTCTCTGCCTTTTCTTTTCTTTTTTTTTTCCATCTCTCTGCATTTAGCTGAAACAGCTAACTATTACCTGGAAGGAGTGTTCTTATTTGTGGTCATTCCTATACAGACTGCTTTTAACTAGTGCTTTTGGTTGGAGGTGGCTCTGTTCCCTTAAATGTGTTCTGTCCTCTCTCCCAGCTCCAAAACTCATGCCCAAGAGGAGAGCAGTGCTTAAGCAGGAGTGGCCTGTGCTAGTTTCTGGCTTGTGACAGGTAATGGGCTGAAGTGTGTTGGTCACAGACAGATATCTGAGCTGTCTCTTTTTCGAGCACCAGAAAGTGTTGCCCTCACCCTGAACCTTGCCCAGATGCAGACTTGGACCTGATTTTCCTTTATGCTTCATGTTATATCACTCCTCCCAACCTTTGCCACCCCTGACCTGTTGTGGAGAAATACTGCTAAGTAATCAGGGCCCAAGAGGGCTCTTAGGGTGTATCAGAGCACAGATCATGGTTGAAATATCACCATTTTGCATCCATGTTGCTTCTGATTTACTGCCTAAGTGTCAACAACGGCTGCCCCACCACACCCAGCTGCCACTCCAGGGCCAAGCCACTTCTGTGTCCCACAGCCAAACTTTCTCCTCAGTTATTGTAGCCCTACATCCACTGTAGATCTGTAATACAGAGTAAATGAGACTGGAACATTTGCTAGGCTAGGCTGGAACATGCATAAAGGTAGTCACAATAAACTGGGCAGCCACTAGAGCAGTCTTCAATTCACCCTCTCTACTCTGCCTCAGAGGAAGCCATTGCCTGTGCACTCGTCATGAGCAGATCAAGGCTTCCTACAGTCCTGTTAGTCCTAGCATCCCTCCAACCATCCAAGGGTGTTCATCTTCCCTGTACATGACCCCATGCCTGAGGCACCCCAAAATTGGTTTGTTCATGAATCTCCACCTCTGTAATCTCCCTTGTCCTCTAAGTCCTCTTCCAGGAGTGCATGTCACAACCTGATCACTTCACTTACTCACCTACATGATTCCATGTGTATCTTTCTTACAGCCTTGATTGTACATAACTC
The DNA here is from genome assembly GCF_029378745.1 of Bos indicus. NCBI lineage: Eukaryota > Metazoa > Chordata > Mammalia > Artiodactyla > Bovidae > Bos > Bos indicus. The sequence goes on from NC_091789.1 coordinate 75,811,771, forward strand.
TTTCTGAAATTTTCTAGTTAGTTTTCAGTGAGGATTGCTCTGCACATACCAATAGCTGTATTTTTTATGTGCTTATGTTGTGAGTTCCATGTCCTCTGTGAAATGGAATGTCTCCTGCCATTGTAATAAACAAGGATGTAACAGTTTTCCTCTCACATCTATAGATAGGGATGCAACAGCCGTCAGTGATTCCGGGCCTCCAAATGTCAATTGGGGCTCCTAAAAGGGAACACAAGTCTGTGACCCAGCAGATGTCCCCACCCCACTCCCTGGTGATTTCTGAGGAGTTTGGGGAAGGGGAATGTGAGAAATAAAAAGGACAGGATGCTGGCCCCAGGTAGCTGAGATTCATATGAAATAAATGACTTCAATAATCCCAGATTCTTGCACATCTTCCCATACATAGAAGAGCACTAAATTCCTTAACTTGCTATCTAGTTTTAAATATTTAACAATAATCTTTTATGTTCAGACTGCCTGCCCCCTTCATTGCAAGCTTATATATATCCTTACCCCCTTGTCCACCTCCTTGGGTTAGTTTCTCAGGGATACTGAGATGTTGTCTCCTGGGCTTGAAGTTCTTAATATTCCCACCAAATAAAATAACTCAGTACTTTCAGGTTGTGACTAACTTTTTAGTTGACAGTTTTGCCACCACAAAGGGACCCAGAGCAGATTTCTTTCCTCCACCTGAGCTAACAAGAAACTAGAGTCCTGGTATCAGCAGAGGCCCTTTGTGCCCATCTACTTCCTTGGGAGTTCAGGAAGGATTTGAGTAGATCTCTCCTTGTTCTCAGCCTCCTGTGTTGGTTGAAGATCCTGAATTTTTATTTGGTGGAGTATAGCAGGTACCTGAACCTCTCAGTTGAAAGATACTGTGAGTGGGCATTCGAAAGACATTGGAGCATACCCACCCACGGTCTAGATACTGAATGGGGCTTAACTGAAAGATACTCAGGAACACCTGCTCAGTTGAAAGACACAGAAAGGGGCTGGTTGAAAGATACCAGGGAAATACCCATTCAGTGTAAGGCACTTGGTCAGGGGCTCAGTTAGAAGTTACTGAGGAAAAATCAGAGCTCAGCTGAAAGACAGCAAAGTTTCTGCATTATAGTATTTTCAAATCTCATACCTGCAAGAATCTAGTTAACTGGAGAAATTAAATCTAACCATAAATATCGAGGGGGCTCTTTAATGCATATGCAGTTAAAGATTAAAAGCCAAATTGATAAAACTTTAATGGAAACTCACATTTCTTTGTGCCTTTGAGAGGTAAATATTTTACCTCATTTTTCCAAATTGCTCTGTGTTTGTGTGTCTTGTTGCCTGAATTATGTTACATCCTCCCCCACTCTCTTATTGCAGGTCTCTTTACACTTTAAACCGACCAATGCTTTTGAACTGTGGTGTTGGAGAAGACTCTTGAGAGTCCCTTGGACTGCAAGGAGATCCAACCAGTCCATTCTGAAGATCAGCCCTGAGATTTCTTTGGAAGGAATGATGTTAAAGCTGAAACTCCAGTACTTTGGCCACCTCATGTGAAGAGTTGACTCATTGGAAAAGAGTCTGATTCTGGGAGGGATTGGGGGCAGGAAGAGAAGGGGATGACAGAGGATGAGATGGCTGGATGGCATCACTGACTCGATGGACGTGAGTCTGAGTGAACTCCAAGAGTTGGTGATGGATAGGGAGGCCTGGCGTGCTGCGATTCATGGGGTCACAAAAGTCAGATACGACTGAGCGACTGATCTGATCTGATCTTACACTTTAAGGTTTAGATGTCTGTTGAGACAAAATTTATTGATGGCTAAATGATGGATCTTTTAAAAATTGAGTTCAGTTCAGTTCAGTTCAGTCGCTCAGTCATGTCCAAGTCTTTGCGACCCAATGAACTTCAGCATGCCAGGCTTCCCTATCCATCACCAACTCCTGGAGCTTACTGAAACTCATGTCCATCGAGTTGCTAATGCCATCCAACCATCTCATTCTCTGTCGTCGCCTTTTCCTCCTGCTTTCAATCTTTCCCAGCATCAAGGTCTTTTCCATTGAGTCAATTCTTCGCATCAGGTGGCCAAATTAAAGAAGGTAACAAATTATTAAATATAGAGCACTCATTGTAAAGAACTGTTTTGTTGGTACCTATACAACAAAAATCAAATTAAAGTAAGAACTTTTGTTTAGAATGAGAAAAACTCATTTGGGAAGCTTCATTATGGTCTTTCTCCATTTCCTTCAATGAGTTTTGCTGATATTAATAAGAAAAAACTATAATATCAACAGGAAAATCTTGGAAGGAAAGTCTAGCTATTGTTTCCAACAAGCTAGACTTAAAAAAAAAATTAAGGTGTCACCTCAAATGAATAAAAAATCTTTGGATAGTTATTTAGAATGAGATAAATAGAATATATATTTATGTGATTAAAGCAAGATTTGATATTACTACATTACCTAAAATTAAAAAGCCAAGAAAGACCCCCCTAATGATCCCCAACATTAAAAACCAAACAAGTCTGTTCTATTTACTACAGTTTTAAATTATACATTTAAAGCACTACAGAAATTCGGAGAGGGAGGTGCAGACAGTTAGGTCAAAGAGTCTGACCCCCTGGCCTTTACATAACTCTGGCAATCCCAGAGCTTTTTATATAAAAGTAGATAAAGTAGACAGGGAACAAAAATAAAAAGCCTTCAAAACTCTCCCCTAAGACCAAAGATTGTTGACTGGATACTAATGAAGACTAAAATTAAAATTACAGGATTTTGCAGAATTCAGATAAAGGTATAAAAAACTGGTATATTTAAGTGGGCTTTATATAAGATGATTACAGCTTATATTGTGAGATAGACAAGACATAGATTGCCACTAAATAAATATTAACTAAATCTTCTGAGAAAACTAGTAGAGTTATCTGAGCCATAGTAGTAGTAGTGTTAGTTATTCAGTGGTATCTGTCTCTTTGTGACCCCATGGAGCTCACCAGGCTCCTCTGTACATGTAATCTCCAGGCAAGAATACTGGAGTAAGTAGTCATTCCCTTCTTCAGTAATATTCCAGACCCAGGGATCGAACCCATGTCTCCCACATTGCAAGTAGCTTCTTTTCCATCTGAGCCACAAGGGCAGCCCATCTGAGTCATACAAAATGAGTAAAACGGGGAAATAACGTGCAAGGGTTCATAAAAATTTAAAAAATAGTGATTTTGTTTTGATTTGATTAATAAACTCTGAAGGTCTTTTCTAAAGGCCTTATACAAACCTTTAAAGGCATGGTTAAAAGTAATAGAACATAGAACTTGATAAAATAAATTTCAGTTTAATTAAAAATCTTGTCTCTGATTTTAATAAGTTTAGATGACAGAAAAGTTTGTAGAACTAACAACTGGCTTTGTCTTGCAAATATCTAAAAAATAAGAATATGAATATAGGCTGCAAGGACCTGAGACTGAGCCCAGGTAAGCAGGTAAGACCTAGAATCAAAGAGAAAAAAGGGGGCAGTTTTAAATCTAGACTGCTAAAAAGGCTCCCTCAACTAGACCTTACAGATAATAAATCTTAATTATCTGAGCAAGCAATTTAAGATATCCTACCTCTTTGTTAACTAGTAAGTTTATATTGTAATACATGATGCTTAGCTAAATTTTTATTTTTTTATCTTTTAAATTAATTGATTTACTTTAATTGGAGGATAATTATTTTATAATATTGTGGTGGTTTTTGTTATACATTGACATGAATCAACCATGGGTGTACATGTGTCCCACATTCTGAACCCCCTTCCCACCTCCCTCCCCATCCCATCCCTCTGGGTTGTCCCAGTGCACCGGCTTTGAGTGCCCTGTTTCATGCATCAAACTTGGACTGGTGACCTATTTCACATATGGTAGTATGCATGTTTCAATGCTATTCTCTCAAATCACCCCACCCTTGCCTTCTTCCACATAATCCAAAAGTCTGTTCTTTATATCTGTGTCTCCTGTTGTCTCATGTATAGGGTTGTAATTACCATCTTTCTAAATTCCATATATATTCATTAATATACTGTATAGGTGTTTTTCTTTTTTTTTAATGTTTTCAATATAAATTTATTTATTTTAATTGGAGGCTAATTACTTTACAATATTGTATTGGTTTTGCCATACATCAACACGAATCCACCACGGGTGTACACGTGTTCCCCACCTCCATCCCCGTACCATCCCGCTGGGTCATCCCAGTGCACCAGCCCCAAGCATCTTGTATCCTGCATCAAACCTAGACTGGCGATTCGTATCTTATATGATATTATATATGTTTCAATGCCAATCTCCCAAATCATCCCACCCTCTCCCACTCCCACAGAGTCCAAAAGACTATTCTATACATCTGTGTCTCTTTTGCTGTCTCACATGCAGGGATGCCATTACCATCTTTCTAAATTACATATATATGCGTTAGTGTACTACATTTGTGTTTTTCTTTCTGGCTTACTTCACTCTGTATAATAGGCTCCAGTTTCATTCACCTCATTAGAACTGATTCAAATGTATTCTTTTTAATGGCTGAGTAATACTCCATTGTATATATGTACCACAGCTTTCTTATCCATTCATCTGCTGATGGACATCTAGGTTGCTTCCATGTCCTGGCTATTATAAACAGTGCTGTGATGAACATTAGGGTACACGTGTCTATTTCAATTCTGGTTTCCTCGGTGTGTATGCCCAGTAGTGGGATTGCTGGGTCATAAGGCAGTTCTATTTCCATTTTTTAAATGAATCTCCACACTGTTCTCCATAGAGACTGTGTTAGTTCGCATTCCCACCAACATTGTAAGAGGGTTCCCTTTTCTCCACATCTTCTCCAGCATTTATTGTTTGTATATTCTTGGATGGCAGTCATTCTGACAAGGGTGAGATGGCACCTTATGGTGGTTTTCATTTGCATTTCTCTGATAATGAGAGATGTTGAGCATTTTTTCATGTGTTTGTTAGCCATCTGTATGTCTTCTTTGGAGAAATGTCTGTTTAGTTCTTTGGCCCATTTTTTCATTTCATTTTTCTGGTATTGAGCTGCTTGTATATATTTGAGATTAATTTTTTGTCAGTTGTTTTGATTGCCATTATTTTCTCCCTTTCTGAAGGCTGTATTTTCACCTTGCTTATAGTTTTCTTCATTGTGCAAAAGCTTTTAAGTTTAATTAGGTCCCATTTATTTATATTTGCTTGTATTTACATTACTCTGGGAGGTGGGTCATAGAGATCTTGCTGTGATTTATGTCAGAGAGTGTTTGGCTTATGTTTTCCTCCAGGAGTTTTATAGTTTCTGGTCTTATGTTTAGATCTTTAATTCATGTTGAGCTTATTTTGTGTATGGTATTAGAAAGTGTTCTAGTTTCATTCTTTTGTATGTGGTTGACAATTTTTACCAGCACAGTTTGTTAAAGATATTGTCTTTCTCCATTGCATATTTTTGCCTCCTTTGTCAAAGATAAGGTGTCCATATGTGCTTGGATTTATCTCTGGGCTTTCTATTTTTTTCCATTGATCTATAATTCTGTCTTTGTGCCAGTACCATACTGTCTTGATGACTGTAGCTTTGTAGGATAGTCTGAAGTCAAGCAGGTTGATTCCTCCAGTTCCATTCTTCTTTCTCAAGATTGCTTTGGCTATTCGAGGTTTTTGGTGTTTCCATACAAATTGTGAAGTTATTTGTTCTAGTTCTATGAAAAATGCCATTGGTAGCTTGTTAGGATTTACATTCAATCTATAGATTGATTTGGGTAGTATACTCATTTTCACCATACTGATTTTTCCAATCCATGAACATTGTATATTTCTCCATCTATTTGTGTCATCTTTGTTATCTTTCATCACTGTTTTATAGTTGTTGGTTTTTTTCTTTTAATTTTTTATAGGTCTTCTGTTTCTTAAAGGTAAATGTATTCCTAAGTATGTTATGCTTTTTGTCACAATGGTGAATGGGTTTGTTTCCTTATTTTCTCTTTCTGTTTTCTAATTTTTAGTGTATAAGAATGCAAGGGACTTCTGAGTGTTAATTTTATATCCTACAACTTTACTATATTCATTGATTAGCTCTAGTAATTTTCTGGTTGAGTCTTTAGGGTTTTCTATGAAAAGAATCATGTCATCTGCAAACAGTGAGAGTTTTACTTCTTTTCCAATTTGGATTCCTTTTATTTCTGCTTCTTCTCTGATTGCTTGGCTAAAACTTTCAAAATGATGTTTAACAGTGGTGGTAAGAGTGGGCATCCTTGTCTTTTTCCTGACTTTAGGGGAAATGCTTTATATTTTTCACCACTGAGGATAATGTTTGCTGTGGGCTTATCATATATGACTTTTATTATGTTGATGTATGTTCCTTCTATGCATGTTTCTGGAGACTTTTTAGTCAGATTCATCAAGAAAAAAAGGGAGAAGAATCATATCAACTAAATAAGAAATAAAAATGGAAAAATCACAACGGAAAACACAGAAAGGATCATGAGACTATTATCAGCAACTGTATGCCAATAAAATGGAAAACCTGGAAGAATTCTTAGAGAAGTATAACCTTCCAAAAGTGAACCAGGAAGAAATAGAAAATCTTAGCAAACCCATCAGAAGCATGGTAATATAAACTATAATAAAAAATCTGCCAACAAACAAAAGCCCAAGACCAAATGGCTTCACAGGTGAATTCTACCAAAAATTTAGAGAAGAGCTGACGCCTATCCTACTCAAACTCTTCCAGAAATTTTCAGAGGAAAGCAAACTCTGAAATTCATTCTATGAGGCCATCATCACCCAAATATCAAAACCAGACAAAGATCACACACAAAAAGAAAACTGCAGCCCAATATCACTGATGTACATGGATGCAAAATCTTCAACAAAATTCTAGCAAACAGAATCCAACAGCATATTAAAACGATCATACATCATGACCAAGTGGGCTTTATCCCAGGATGCAAGGATTCTTCAATATTTGCAAATCAAACAATGTGATACATCACATTAACAAATTGAAGGATAAAACCCATACGGTTATTTCAAGAGATGCAGAGAAAGCCTTTAAAAAATTCCACAACGATTTAAGATAAAAACACTCTTATCTAAATATTTAAATGAAATGATGCTTCCCGACTGACTCTAGTGGTAAAGAACCCACTTGCCAATGGAGGAGACATGAGAGATGCAGGTTCAATTCCTGGTTAGTGAAGATCCTCTGGAGGAGGACCCAACAACCCACTCTAGTATCTCTAAAGACAGAGGAGTCTAGGGAGCTGCATTCCACAGAGTCTCACAGAGTGAAACATGACTGAAGTGACTTAGCACAAGCAGACACATGAGAACTCTCAGTTCAGACCAGTTCAGTCGCTCAATCGTGTCTGACTCTTTGCGACCCCATGGATCACAGCATGCCAGGCCTCCCTGTACATCACCAACTCCCGGAATTCACCCAAACTCATGTGCATCGATACGGTAATGCCATCCAGCCATCTCATCCTCTGTCGTCTCCTTCTCCTCCTGCCCCCAAACCCTCCCAGCAACAGGATCTTTTCCAATGAGTCAACTCTTCCCATGAGACGGCCAAAGTACTGGAGTTTCAGCCTCAGCATCAGTCCTTCCAATGAACACCCTGGACTGTTCTCCTTTAGGATGAACTGGTTGGATCTCCTTGCAGTACAATGGACTTGCAAGAGTCTTCTCCAACACGACTGTTCAAAAGCATCAATTCTTCGGTGCTTAGCTTTCTTCACAGTCCAAATCTCACATCCACACTTGACCACTGGAAAAACCATAGCCTTGATTAGATGGACCTTTGTTGGCAAAGTAATATCTCTGCTTTTTAGTATGCTATCTAGGTTGGTCATAACTTTCCTTCCAAGGAGTAAGTGTCTCAATTTCATGGCTGCAATCACCATCTGCAGTGATTTTGGAGATCCCCAAAATAAGGTCTGACACTGTTTCCACTGTTTCCCCATCTATTTCCCATGAAGTGATGGGACCATATGCCATGATCCTCGTTTTCTAATGTTGAACTTTAAGCCAAATTGTTCACTCTCCACTTTCACTTTCATCAAGAGGCTTTTTAGTTCCTCTTCATTTTCTGCCATAAGGGTGGTGTCATTTGCATATCTGAGGTTATTGATATTTCTCCTGGCAATCTTGATTCCAGCTTGTGCTTCTTCCAGCCCAACGTTTCTCATGATGTACTCTGTATATAAGTCAAATAAGCAGGGTGACAATACACAGCCTTGACGTACTCCTTTTCCTATTTGGAACCAGTCTGTTGTTCCATGTCCAGGTCTAACTGTTGCTTCCTGACTTGAACATAGATTTCTTAAGAGGCAGGTCAGGTGATCTGGTATTCTCATTTCTTTCAGAATTTCCCACAGTTTACTGTGATACACATGGTCAAAGGCTTTGACATAGTCAATAAAGCAGAAATAGATGTTTTTCTGGAACTTTCTTGATTTTTCAATGATCTAGTTGATATTGGCAATCTGATCTCTGGTTCCTCTGCCTTTTCTAAAGCCAGCTTGAACATCTGGAAGTTCACAGTTCACATATTGCTGAAGCCTGGCTTGGCGAATTTTGAACATTACTTTACTAGCCTGTGAGATGAGTGCAATTGTGTGATAGTTTGAGAATTCTTTGGCATTGCCTTTCTCAGGGATTGGAATGAAAACTTACATTTTCCAGTCCTGTGGCCAACGCTGAGTTTTCCAAATTTGCTGGCATATTGAGTGCAGCACTTTCACAGCACCATCTTTCAGGATTTGAAATAGCTGAACTGGAGTTCCATCACATCCACTAGCTTTGTTCATAGTGATGCTTCCTAAGGCCCACTTGACTTCACATTCCAGGACGTCTGGCTCTAGATGAGTGATCACACAATCATGTTTTTTGTATACAGTGCTTCTGTGTATTCTTGTCACCTCCTCTTAATATCTTCTGCTTCTGTTAGTCCGTACCATTTATTTTCTTTATCAAACCCATCTTGGCATGACATATTCCCTTGGTATCTCTAATTTTCTTGAAGAGATCTCTAGTCTTTCCCATTCTGTTGTTTTCCTAAGTTTCCTTGCATTGATTGCTGAGGAAGGCTTTCTTATCTCTCCTTGCTATTCCTTGGAACTCTGCATTCAAATGGGAATATCTTTCCGTTTCCCTCTGCTTTTCACTTCCCTTCTTTTCACTGCTATTTGTAAGAACTCTTCAGACAGCCATTTTGCTTTTTTGCATTTCTTTTCCCTGGGAATGGTCTTGATCCCTGTCTCCTGTACAATGTCATGAACCTCTGTCAGTAGTTCATCAGGTATTCTGTCTATCAGATCTAATACTTTAAATCTATTTCTCACTTCCACTGTATAATCATAAGGGATTTAATTTAGATCATAAATGAATGGTCTACTCTGGCTGCGACAGACCGTGCAGAAGCGCGACAGGAGCCACCTCACGCCCAAGGTCAGGGGTGGTGATGGAGAGCGCCAGGCTGCAATGGCACAGGAGCAGCCAAGATGAGCTATACCATGCCTGAGGTCAGAGTGGCGGCCGAGAAGAGAAACCCCAAGTCCAAGGAGCAGTGACTATGCGGGTGCAGGAGGGATGAGAGGAGCAAAACTGTGTTCAAGGTCAGAAGGGGTGACCTCGTCCAAGGTAAAAAGCAGTGGCTGTGCTTTGCTGGAGCAGCCGTGAAGAGATACCCCATGTCCAAGGTAAGAGAAACTCAAGTAAGATGGTAGGTGTTGCGAAAGGTATCAGAAGGCAGACACACTGAAACCAAAATCACAGAAAACTAGCCAATCTGACCACATGGACCACAACCTTGTCTAACTCAATGGAACTAAGCATGCTATGTGGGGCCACCCAAGATTTACAGGTCATGGTGGAGAGGTCTGACAGAATGTGGTCCACTGGAGAAGGGAATGGCAAACCACTTCAGTATTCTTGCCTTGAGAACCCCATGAACAATATGAAAAGGCAAAATGATAGGATACTGAAAGAGGAACTCCCCAGGTCGGTAGCTTCCCAATATGCTACAGGAGATCAGTGGAGAAATAACTCCAAAAGAATGAAGGGCTGGAGCCAAAACAAAACAACACTCAGTTGTGGATGTGACTGGTGATAGGAGCAAGGTCCAATACTGTAAAGAGCAATATTGCATAGGAAACTGGAATGTTAGGTCCATGAATCAAGGCAAATTGGAAGTGGGCAAACAGGAGATGGCAAGAGTGAACGTCGACATTCTAGGAATCAGAAAAGTAAAATGGACTGAAATGGGTGAATTTAACACATAGACATCACCAGATGGTCGACACCGAAATCAGATTGATTATATTATTTGCAGCCAAAGATGGAGAAACTCTATACAGTCAGCAAAAACAAGACCAGGAGCTGACTGTGGCTCAGATCACGAACTTCTTATTGCCAAATTCAGACTGAAATTGAAGACAGTAGGGAAAACCACTAAAACATTCAGGTATGACCTAAATCAAATCCCTTATGATTATACAGTGGAAGTGAGAAATAGGTTTAAGGGACTAGATCTGATAGAGTGCCTGATGAACTATGGATTGAGGTTCAAGACATTGTACAGGAGACAGGGATCAAAATCATGCCCATAGAAAAGAAATGCAAAAAAGCAAAATGGCTGTCTGAGCAGGCCTTACAAATAGCTGTGAAAAGAAGAGAAGCAAAAAGCAAAGGAGAAAAGGAAAGATGTAAGCATCTGAATGCAGAGTTCCAAAGAATAGCAAGGAGAGATAAGAAAGCCTTCTTCAGCAATCAATGCAAAGAAATAGAGGAAAACAACAAAATGGGAAAGACTAGAGATCTCTTCAAGAAAATTAGAGATATCAAGGGAATATTTCAAACAAAGATAGGCTCAAAAAAGGACAGAAATGGTATGGACCTAACAGAAGCAGAAGATATTAAGAAGAGGTGGCAAGAATACACAGAAGAACTGTACAAAAAACATATTCATGACCCAGATAATCATGATGGTGTGATCACTCACCTAGAGCCAGACATCCTGGAATGTGAAGTCAAGTGGGCCTTAGAAAGTATCACTATGAACAAAGCTAGTGGAGGTGATGGAATTCCAGTTGAGCTATTTCAAATCCTAAAAGATGATGCTGTGAAAGTGCTGTACTCAATATGCCAGCAAATTTGGAAAACTCAGTAGTGGCCACAGGACTGGAAAATGTCAGTTTTCACTCCAATCCCAGAGAAAGGCAATGCCAAAGAATGCTCAAACTATCGTACAATTTCACTCATCTCACAGGCTAGTAAAGTAATGCTCATAATTCTCCAAGCTAGGCTTCAGCAATACGTGAACCATGAACTTCCAGATGTTCAAGCTGGTTTTAGAAAAGGCAGCAGAAACACAGATAAAATTGCCAACATCCACTGGATCATTGCAAAAGCAAGAGACTTCCAGAGAAACATCTATTTCTGCTTTATTGACTATGCCAAAGCCTTTGACTACGTGGATCACAATAAACTGTGGAAAATTTTGAAAGAGGTGGGAATACCAGACCACCTGACCTGCCTCTTGAGAAACATATATGCAGGTCAGGAAGCAACAGTTAGAACTGGACATGGAATAGCCGACTGGTTCCAAATAGGAAAAGGAGTACATCAAGTCTGTATATTGTCTCCCTGTTTATTTAACTTATGTACAGAGTACATCTTGAGAAACGCTGGGCTGGAGAAGCACAAGCTGGAATCAAGATTGCCAGGAGAAATATCAATAACCTCAGATATGCAGATGACACCACCTTTATGGCAGAAAGTGAAGAGGAACAAGAAAGTATCTTGATGAGAGTGACAGAGGAGAGTGAACAATTTGGCTTAAATATCAACATTCAGTAAACTAAGATCATGGCATCTGGTCCCATCACTTCATGGGAAATAGATGGGGAAGCAGTGGAAACAGTGTCAGATTTTATTTTGGGGGTCTCCAAATCACTGCAGATAGTGATTGCAGCCATAAAATTAAAAGACGCTTACTCCTTGGAAGGAAAGTATTCAAAAGCAGAGACATTACTTTGCTATCAAAGGTCTATGTAATCAAGGCTACGGTTTTTCCAGTGGTCAAGTATGGATGTGAGAATTGGACTGTCAAGAAAGCTGAGTGCCGAAGAATTGATGCTTTTGAACTGTGGTGTTGGAGAAACCTCTTGAGAGTCCCTTGGACTGCAAGGAGATCCAACCAGTCTATTTTAAAGGATATCAGTCCTGGGTGTTCTTTGGAAGGAATGATGCTATAGCTGAAACTCCAATACTTTGGCCACCTCATGCAAAGAGTTGACTCATTGGAAAAGACTGATGCTGGGAGGGATTGGGGGCAGGAAGAGAAGGAGACGACAGAGGATGAGCTGGCTGGATGGCATCACTGACTCAATGGACGTGAGTCTAGTGAACTCTAGGAGTTAGCTATGGACAGGGAGGCCTGGCATGCTGCAATTCATGTGATCACAAAGAGTTGGACATGACTGACAGACTGAACTTAACTGAACTCAGATGACCAATTTCTACTGCTGTGAGCAGGAATCCCTTAGAAGAAATGGAGTAGCCATAATGTTTAACAAAAGAGTCTGAAATGCAGTACTTGGACCCAATCTCAAAAACGACAGAATGATCTCTGTTCATTTCCAAGGCAAACCATTCAGTATCACGGTGATCCAAACCTATGCCCCAACTGGTAACACTGAAGAAGCTGAATTTGAACCATTCTCTGAAACCTACAAGACCTTTTAGAACTAACACTCCCAAAAGTTATCCTTTAATTATAGGTGACTGGAATGCAAAAGTAGGAAGTTAAGAAACACCTCAAGTAACAGGCAAGTTGGCCTTGGAATATAGAATGAAGCAGGGCAAAGGCTAATAGAGTTTTGCCAAGAGAACACATTGGTCATATCAAACATCCTCTTCCAACAACACAAGAGAAGACTCTACACATGGTGATCACCAGATGGTCAACACCGAAATCAGATTGATTATGAGATCTCTAGTTTACTTTTTTCTATTTGTGTACACATTGTACAAAAGAGCTGTATTTAATTTTAGTAAAAAGGATTTACATTTTTGAACTGGAAAATATCAATACTAAGTTGATACCTGATATTAATGTTCAAGTTTGCTCATCTAAATTAATACAGATGTCATTAAGAGTCATCAGAATTAAGTACAAAATTCTACTGTGCCTAGGTTTAATAAATAAGAACTTACTAATCTCTTGCAAGAAAATAACTTGACATGGGGAAATTTTAACATAAATGTAAATGAGATAAACACTTTTGGATAAAATTTTTAATATAATCGTATTTTAGAAATATCTATTTAAAATGATCCTTCCAGATGGTTGGTAGCTTAAGATTCTAAAGCTGTGCCTATTTGAGCTAAGTGATGAAAGTTTATTTAACTAAAAGATACTGAGCCATCAGTTACCAAAAAGAGAGGCTAAAGGTGTCTGGGAATGTTAATGAAAATGTTTGGTATCACCTACGATGTTCTCTATAAGAAAAGAAATGTTTCTAAAAATTATCACTGATGTGTAAGCTCACCAAATTATAAAATGCACAAATAAAGACACTTTATAATTGCTTGTTTCTTAGACTTACTAAGAACTAAGGTTTTAAGAGTTGAGGATTATAATGTAAACATGTAATTAAAACAATTAATAATATAATAATATTTCAGTATACAATAGGAAATAAAATGTTAGTTTTCAGTAAAGAAAATATGCAAAATGGAATTACAGTTTAGTAAAGAAAAAGAAAGAATGATCTGGTTAGTTTTATTTGGATGAAAAATGAGGGAAAGATTGGGTACAAGAAGTGATGAGAGATTGTGAAAAGAAGCCCTGAAGAAAAGTTTCATGCATAGTCAGGATAAGTTAGATTTAGATTGAAGTTAAGTAATTAAATTGATTTTGTTCCATAAGCGAGTGCAAGACTGAATTTTTATTTCTGTCTGTTATAAGTGCTCCTTTTAATAGCAGACTGTGTGAGTTTCTGTGCTCTTGAGTGATCTGTATTTATTTTCCTTGTGACATTTGTTAAATGAATTGATATTGTTTCAGTGGCATACGATCCTATGTTTTAAAATCTTTTTGATATTTCTAACAAACTTCCCAAATAACAAAATCTAACTAAGCTTTTCAGGTTCTAGCTGAATCTGGGATGGATGCTTCAAAGAAACATCTCTGAGGAAACTTAGAGGAAAGTGTTAAGCTAAGTTTTTTGGAAGTGAAAATTAAAATCATTCAGTTGTGTCCAACTATTTTCAACCCCATGGACTATATAGTTCATGGAATTCTCTAGGCCAGAATACTGGGGTGGGTAGCCTTTCCTTTTTCCAAGGGATTTTCCCAACCCAGGGATCAAACCCGGGTCTCCTACATTACAGGCGGATTCTGTACCAACTAAGCCATCAGGAAAAAATTGTTTGTCGGATTTTTTTAATTTATTTATTTAAAACCATTGTCAAGTGATTGGAGGTGAACTTTAGATCATAGTGTATGGATAAATTTCATTAATGCAAATGTTCAAAAATTTACATGAAATTTCTAACATCTGATATGTTGTGATATAATGTTAAAATGTTATCAGTCATAATTCTAGCGATTATATTAAAGTGTTGATGTTGTAGAAATATTAACAATACTATTTTAAATTTTGTCCTTTAAAGGCTATCATAATTTTACACAATGAAGGATTTCAAGAAGACTCATAAAAATAACTTGTAAATAAATGTGTTTAATGACACTGAACTGGATTATAAATTATAAAATCTAATGTAAACCTGGTTACTTCATGCAGATCAACAGGAATCAATTACATGTGACTAAATGAACTGATAGAATGAAAACCACAATCACAGAAAATTAACCAAATCGATCACATGAATCACAACCTTGTCTAACTCAATGAAACTATGAACCATGACATGTAGGGTCACCCAAGACAGCTGGATCATGGTGGAGAGTTCTGACAAAATGTGGTCCACTGGTGAAGGGAATGGCAAAACACTTCAGCATTCTTGCCTTGAGAACCTCATGAACAGTATGAAAAGGCAAAATGATATGACACTGAAAGAGGAAATCCCCAGGATGGTACGTGCCGAATATGCTAGTGGGGGAGAGCAGAGAAACAACTCCAGAAGGAATGAAGAGGCTTAGCCAAAGGGAAAACAAGGTCCAGGTGTGGATGTGTCTGATAGTGTAAGTAAAGTCCGATGCTGTAAAGAACAATATTGCATAGAAACCTGGAATGTTAGGATCATGAATTAAGGTAAATTGGAAGAGGTAAAGTAGGAGATTGGAATAGTAAACATTAACATTTTAATCAGTGAAATAAAATGCACCAAAATGGACAAATTTTATTCAGATGACCATTATATCTACTACTGTGGGCAAGAATCCCTTAGAAGAAATGGAATAGCCCTCATAGTCAAGAATAGTCCAAAATGTAGTACTTGGATGCAATCTCAAAAGCAACAGAATGATCTCTGTTCAGTCCCAGGAAAACCATCCAATATCAGGGCAATCCAAACCTATGCCCCAACCACTAATGCCAAAGAAGTTGAAGTTGAATGGTTCTATGATGACCTACAAGACCTTCTAGAACTAACACCAAAAAAAAGATGTCCTTTTCATCATAGGGGACTAAAATGTAAAAGTAGAAAGTCAGGAGATACGTGGAGTAACAGGCAAGGTTGGCCTTGGAGTACAAAATGAAGCAGGGCAAGGGTAACATAGTTTTGCCAAAAGAACACAGTGATCACAGCAAACTCCCTCTTCCAGCAACACAAGAGATGACTCTACACATGGATATCACAAGATGGTCAATACCAAATATATGGTATCAATGGTCAAGAACAATTATATTCTTTGCAGCTGAAGATGGAGAAGCTCTATACAGTTAGCAAAAACAAGACCTGGAGCTGACTGTGACTCACATCATCAGCTCCATATTGCAGAATTCAGACTTAAATTGAATAAAGTAGGGAAAATCACTAGGCAACTCATGTAAAATCAAATCCTTATCATTATACATTGGAAGTGACAAATAAATTCAAGGGATTAGATCTGATAGACAGAGTGCCTGAAGAATTATGGGTGGAGGTTTGAAACATTGTACATGAGGCAGATATCACAATCATTGCCAAGAAAAAGAAATGCAAAACTGCAAAATGGTTTTCTATGAAGG
The DNA here is from genome assembly GCF_029378745.1 of Bos indicus. Taxonomy (NCBI): domain Eukaryota; kingdom Metazoa; phylum Chordata; class Mammalia; order Artiodactyla; family Bovidae; genus Bos; species Bos indicus. The sequence goes on from NC_091789.1 coordinate 75,827,969, forward strand.
CTGAGAAAAGAAGAGAAGCAAAAGGCAAAGGAGAAAAGGAAAGATATACCCATCTGAATACAGAATTCCAAAGAATAGCAAGGAAAGCTAAGAAAGCCTTCTTAAGAAAACAATGCAAAGAAATAAAGGAACACAAAAGAAAGTCTTGAATTCTCTTTAAGAAAATTAGAGATAACAAGGAAACATTTCATGCAAAGTTAGGCTCAATAAATGACAGAAACCGTATGGACCTAACAGAAGCAAAAAATACTAAGAAGAGGTGGCAAGAATACACAGAAAGGTACCAAAAAAAAAAAGTCTTAATGACCCATATAACCACGATGATGTGATCACTTACCTAGAGCAAGAGTCCTGGAGTGAGAAGTCAAGTGGGCCTTAGGAAGCATCGTTATGAACAAAGCTAGTAGAGGTGATGGCATTCCATCTGAGCTATTTCAAATTGTAAAATATGATATTGATAAAGTGCTTCCATCAATATGTCAGCAAATTTGGAAAATGCAGCAGTGGCCACAGGACTGGAAAAGATCAGTTTTCATGCCAATCCCAAAGAAGTGCAATGCCAAAGAATGAAACTATTGCACAATTGCACTCATTTAACATGCTGGCAAGTTTAAAATCATGCTCAAAATCCTCCAAGCTATACTTCAACAGTATGCGAACCTAGAACTTCCAGATGTACAAGCTGGATTTAGAAAAGGCAGAGAGGCAGAAGAACCAGAGATCAAGTTGTCAACATCCGTTGGATCATAGAAAAAGCAAGTAAATTCCAGGAAAACATCTACATCTGCTTCATTGACTATCCTAAAGCCTTTGACTGTGTGGATCACAAAAAGCTGTGGAAAATTCTTAAAGAGATGGGAATACCAGAGCAACTTACCTGCCTCCTGAGAAACATGTATGGAGGTCAAGAAGCATCAGCTAGAACTGGACATGGAACAATGGACTGGTTCAAAATTGGGAAAGGAATATGACAAGGCTGTACACTATAACCCTGCTTATCTAATTTATATTCAGAATACATCATGTGAAATGCTGGGCTGGGTAAATCACAAGCTAGAATGAAGATTGCCAGGAGAAATATCATATCTTCAGATATGCAGATGATACCTCTCTAGTGGCAGAAATTGAAGAGGAACTGAAGAGCCTCTTGATGAAGGTGAAAGAGGAGTGTGAAAAAGCTGGCTTGAAACTCAATATTCTAAAAGCTAAGCTCATGGCATCCAGTGCCATCTCTTCATGGAAAATAAAAGATGAAAAAGTGATCTCTTTGACAGGTATTTTTTCTTGGCCTCCTAAATCACTGGGGAAAATTACTGTAGCCATGAATTAAAAGACATTTGCTCTTTGACAGGAAAGCTCTGATAAACTTAAACAGTACATTAAAAAGCAGAGGCAACACTTTGCCTACACAGGTCAGTCTAGTCAAAGCTATGTTTTTTCCAGTAGTCATTTATGGGTGTGAGAGTTGGACGATAAAGAAGGCTGAGCTGCAAAGAATTGATGCCCTTGAATTGTGGTGCTGGAGAATACTTGATATCCCTTGCACTGCAAGGCGATCAAACAAGTCAATCCTAAGGGAAATCAACCCTAAGTCTTCATTGGAAGGACTGATGATGAAGCTGAAGCTCCAATATTTTGGCCACCTGATGCAAAGAGCTGACTCATTGTAAAAGACTCTGATGCTGGGAAAGATTGAAGGCAAAAGAGAAGTGAGCGGCAGAGGATGAGGTGGTTAGTTAGCATCACCATCTCAATGGAAATGAATCTGAGCAAGCTCTGGGAAATAATGAAGGACAAGGGAACCTAGCTTGGTGCAGTACATGGAGCCACAAAGAGTTGGACATTACTTAGCAATTGAACAACAACAATAATTGGATTACAACTAGTTATACTAACAGTTATTTTAATTTGTTCTTTTCAAATTGTTTATGCCTTTGTTTCTCTGCTACACTATGTCTTTATAAATGTTACTAGTTACATTACTCTATCTATTTTATAAGATTATTGTCTCTTACAGTGTGTAACCAGGACTGCAATGAATATAGTGTTGACCAGACTACTTCAAGTAATTGATCAGAAATATAGTTCTATATGCCATCAATAATTGTAATAGTGTAATTCTAAGTTATAAAGAAGCAACAAGGGAAACATCTCCTGGATCCTAATAGGTTAGAAGATAGAGGATCCAGCGAATCTTTTATTATTTATCAATGGTCCTAACCTTGAAATTTACACTTAGAATGACATATCAGTGAAAACTTTCACCTTATCTGGGATGAGCCTCTCAGCACCATGGGACAAAAAAACAAAATGATCATAAAATGTCTCCCATATATGGTAGAATTTACTCCCATGTGGAGGGACTGTGAAATGGAATATCTCGTGCCATATCAATAAAAAAAAAAAAAAGGATGTAACAGCCATCAGTGATTTGGGGGCCTCCAAATTTGAATGAGGACTCTCAAAAAGGAACACAGTCTCTTTGATCCAGCAGATGTTGCCATCCCTTCCCTCCCCCCACCCACAATCGTGACTGCTATGGAACTCGGAGGAGAGGGGGAAGTGATGTGAGAAATCAAAATGACTAAATGCTGATCCCAGATAGCTGAGATGCATATGAAAGAAATGGTTTCAATAATCCCAGAATCTTGCATCTTCCCATAGATAGAAGAGGGCTAAATTCCTTAACTTGCTATCTGGTTTTCCTTACTTAACAAAAATCTTTGATGTTTAGACTACCTGACCCTTTTGTTGAAAACTTGTATATAACCTGACTGCTTCTTCCACCTCCTTGGAACAATATCTTGGGGCTACTGAGATGCTGTCTCCCATGCTCAGAGTCCTTAACATTCTCACCAAATAAAGTAACTCTCTACTTTCAGGTTGAGATTAATTTTTAGTTGACACCTCTTACTCCACTATTTTGCCATACTGTTATACTTATTTACAACCATTAGAAATATTGTTATATGGAATAGCTACAATGGAAAACAGTATGTGTGCATGTGTGCTAAGTTGCTTCAATCATGATTGATTCTTTTTGACCCTATGAACAGTAGCCCACCAAGCTCCCCTGTCAGTGGGATTCTCCAGGCAAGAACATTGGAGCATGTTGCCATATCCTTCTCCAGAGGATCTTCCTAACCTAGGGATTGAAATCACATCTCTTAAGTCTCCTGCATCGGCAGGTGGGTTCATTACCACTAGCACTACCTGAGATGTCCACAGAAAACCGTATATAGGTTCTTAACTAAATGTAAAATAAAACTGTTTTATGAGCACGTGACCCCCATTTATGGTTGTAAATCAAAAATAATTGAAAGCAGAGTATTGAAGACATATTTGCACACCCATTCTTATAGCATAATATAACAGTCAAGAGATGGAAGCAACCAAAATAGCCATTGATCTGTCAATACATAAGCAAAATACAGTTTATATATAACATGAAATATTCAGCCTTAAAGTGAAGAATATTATGTCTTATACTACAAAATGGATGAATTTTAAGGACATTATGCTAAGTGAAACAAATTTACCACACAAAAAATCTCACAAATGCAGTTTATTTCTATTCATACAAGGTATCTAAATTAATTGAATTAATAGGAGCAAAGTAGAATGATGACTACTAGTGGCAGAGAGGAGGGACAAATGAGGAACTGTTGTTTGTTGGGTATAGAGTTTTTAATTTGCCAAATAAAATTGTTTTGGAAATGTGTTTTATGAAAATGAAAATGTACTTAACACTACTTAAATTTATAATTTTTACACTAAAACTTATAATTTGTTAAGATTATTATTTTATGTTGTATGTTTTTACCATAAAAAAAATGTCATTGTGGATTTTGAACAGAATAGATGATCATCTGATCAGATGATCAGAATAGATGATGAGTGATTCCTTGAGTGATGGAAGGAATGAACACTGTTCTCTTAATAATAGACTTTTAATTTTCAACTTTTCAGTTACCCTACTGAAGTGGTTCTCAAATTTAACACTTATCAAAAATCACTTAGAATGCTTGTTAAAATACAACTTGCTAGGCCCATTCATAGAATTTCTGATTTAGTAGATATGAACAATTTCCATTTCTAGCAAGCTCTTTGGGTGGTACCAGGGACATCCTTTGAGAACTCTTTATCATGTTTCATCCCCTTAATTATTTTAAGCATCTGTGGACTCAAAAGCAAAAATGTCTTTCAGGCATAGGAATCAGAAAATACAGACATTTTTTGTTGTAATGGTGTAGTTGATGTACAGTGTTGTATAGGTTTCAGATGCACAGTGATATGGTTCAATTATGCATGTACATACACATATCTATTCTTTTTTAAGCTTCTTTTGCCTTATTGGTTATTATGGAATATTGAATGTGGTTTCCTGTGCTATACAGTAGCTTTGCTGTTTGTCTGTTTTGTGTATGGTGGTGTGTATCTGTTAGTCTTGGTCTCCCGGTTTTCCCTCCCTGCTCTCTTCCTTTGGTAGCCATGGATTTGTCTTCTATTTCTGTAGGGGCTATTTATGTTTTGTCAGGGCAGGGGCAGAGACACAGACATAGAGAACAGATGTATGAATGCTGGACGGAGGTGGGATTGATTGGGGGATTGGGATTGACATATATACACTACAGTGTATAGAATGGATGACTACTGCAGGCTTTCTTTGTAGCACAGGGAACTCTGCTCAGTGCTCTTTGGTAACTTAAATGGGAGAGAAATACAAAGAAGAGGACATATATGTGTGTATATGTGTGAATTACTTTGCTGTGCTGCAGAGGCTGATACAAAATTGTGGAGCAATTCCAATAAAAATTTATTTAATAAATAAAATAAAAATAAGCCCTGGGACTTCTATCATGTTGAACTACCCTAGTCAAAACTTTAAAAACATTTTGTTTCTTACTCTTTTCTATTTGATCATTTCTCACATTTTGTTCCAAAATTCTGACCTTAAGATTCTCATGAAATGTGGTAAGTTTCTCTAGGGTGTTTCACTGTGTACTCTTGTTTTATAAAGCACCACGAAAAATATAAGACTAGAGAGATTTAGAGCAAGAATGGATTTTAGAAATATGTAAGTATGTTTTTCATTTGAATAGATAAATAAACTGAGTGCTAAAGTAGGGAAGGGGGTTACATCATCCAAGGTAACACAACCAATTGGAGGAAGAGCTACAACAGGAATCTGTGCATTCTGGCACCAAATTCTATTGTTAGGACTTTAGTGGCCTGAATGATGGCTCTCAAGAATAAATGTTCACGTTGTAATTCCCATAAACTGTGATTTACCTTATTTGAATTAAATGTTATTTAAAGATATAATTGAATTAATTATCTTGAAGAGAACGCTCTGGATTGTCCAGACAGCCCTTGCATCCATGATAAGTGTCTTTATAAGAGACATAACAAAAGAGAAGACACAGATACACAGAGGAGATAGTAATGTGAATATAAGAGGCAGAGATTAGAGTGATAAAAAGTTAAAAGGCAAAGAAGACCAATGATAATCATCAACTACTGGAAGCTAAGGGAAAGGCAAAAGCCAGTTTCTTCCGTAGAGTCCCAGAATGAGCCATCTTGCCATTTACTTGGAATTCCGATCTGAAGAACTAAGAGAGAATAAATTATTGTTGCTTTAGGCCACCAAATTTGTGATAGACTGTTATGGTAGCTACCATAATGGAACACAGGTTTACACAACATGTTTAAACTCATATATTAGGACTTTTGCTATTCACTAGAGATATGAAAACAGCTATTAAAAATTGCCTGAATTCCAAGATACTGTTCCTTTGTTGTTGTTCAGTCATTAAGTCATGTCTGACTCTTTGTGACCCCATAAACTGCAGCATGCCAAGCCACCCTGTCCCTCACTATCTTTCAGAGTTTGCCCAAGTTTGCCCTTACTGTTCCTAAGAATCATTACATGCTGAAATAGGTAAGTACATTAAAAACAATAACAACAAAAATATTTATTATCTCAAATAGGAATTCTAGAGGCAGAATAGCTCCAGATTTGGGTAATTCAGCCATTCAATGATGCATTAGGGACAAAGGGAATTTTGCTTTTCATCTTTTCACTTTGTCCTCAATAGTGTTTTAGCTTAGCTCACTTCATAATCACAAGATGGTGATGACAGTTTCAATCTTCAAATAGAGATAAGATGATATTCAGCCATAGGATGTTGACTCTTTCTTCTATGCTTCTTTTAAGAGCAAAGAGACTTTTCCCAGAAGCCCTCCAGCAGATTTTCCCTCAGATTCCATTGTGTACAATTGATTAATACATCCTACCAACCATCTTCTGGCAGCTAGAATAAGTTTAATATGAATGGTTTAGGTTAATTAGTATTTAATAGATATTGGCACAAATTTGGACTCTGCTAACATAAAGGGCAATTTGATGACTGCAGGCAATCAAGTGAATCAACTACTCTGGATCGATTTAAACGAAAGAAGGAAAGCAGGGAGATGGGGATAAAGAAAGAATGAAAAGCAGTTCTAAAAATTAATGACAGAGATAAGATGTAACCCTTAATAGGGATTAAATGACTTTCTGATTTAAAACTTTTAGTCTCAAATAATATATGGGTTAAAATATTCTTTAAACTTGATTTACCTAATTGATTCTCAAACCTGACAGATCAGTTGTATCACCCTTCATGGATGTGAAAAATAAAGATTTTGGAGTACATGTCTAGATCTTCTGAATCAAAATCTCTAGGAGTAGGCCCCACATATCTTTAATTTTAATTTTCCTAGGTAGTTTTGCTGATTTGATAAGTTTCGGCCCTACTGACATAATCTATTCTCTATCTCTTTTTCCAAGTGAAAGTACAAGATATCTGAATTTGTAACTGTGGGCTTTTTGCAAAAGAAAGTTTATTTTGAGACTTTGTTAAGCCTCAAAAGACAGCTTATTTTCCAAGAGTGAAGCTCAAAAGATCATATATATTATCATCAATACAACTGGAATCAGGCTTCATAGAGGAACAGGATCTAATTATTCCTATTACTTGCTTTTATAAAAACTTAAGTGTCCTGAAAGTACTGTGCTCTAGAAAATGGATACCGGTTGAAGCAAGACACAATTGAATTCTTTTTAGGTTTCTAATATTATGTATACCCTTCAGAAGTGTTTTATCACATACTATGTTTAGGGATACTGTATTAGGGAATTTCTGATCCTAAAAAAGAAATTGTCTAGTTATATTCACAAAATTAATTTTGAAGATTTATAAATGCATTAAAATCACAGCTTTGAAAAAGATAGATCTTAACTATCAAATGAGGGAGCCAGGATTTGAAACAAAATAGTGTAACTGCAAAATCTTCTCTCTTGCAAATAAGGCTTATGACCCAAAAATAACAGGCACTGAGTGAAAAATTTGGCTTAAAGCTCAACATTCAGAAAACGAAGACCATGGTATCTGGTCCCATCGCTTCATGGGAAACAGATGGGGAAACAGTGGAAACAGTGTCAGACTATTTTCTGGGGCTCCAAATCACCACAGATGGTGATTGAAGCCGTGAAATTAAAAGACACTTACTCCTTGGAAGGAACGTTATGACCCACCTAGATACCATATTCAAAAGCAGAGACATTACTTTGCCAATAAAGGTCCGTCTAGTCAAGGCTATGGTTTTTCCAGTGGTCATGTATGGATGTGAGAGTTGGACTGTCAAGAAAGCTGAGAGCCGAATAATTGATGCTTTTGAATTGTGGTGTTGGAGAAGACTCTTGAGAGTCCCTTGGACTGCAAGGAGATCCAAACAGTCCATTCTAAAGGAGATCAGCCCTGGTTGTTCTTTGGAAGGACTGATGCTAAAGTTGAAATTCCAATACTTTGGCCACCCCATGTGAAGAGTTGACTCATTGGAAAAGACTCTAATGCTGGGAGGGATTGTGGGCAGGAGGAGAAGGGGACAACAGAGGATGAGATGGCTGGATGGCATCATCGACTCGATGGACATGAGCTTGAGTGAACTCCCGGAGTTGGTGATGGACAGGGAGGCCTTACATGCTGTGGTTCATGGGGTCGCAAATAGTTGGACACGACTGAACTGAACTGAGTAATACTATCAAGAGATTTCTGGTGTTCTGGTGTAGTCAGGAAGAAAGAATATTTTTATATGTAACTGTCATATAAGTCAAAGTGTGAAGAATTTTAAGGGACCAAAAAAAAAAAAAAAAAAGAGAGACAATGTAGGAAGTTTCCAAAAATTGCCTAAATATCCTGAGTATTTTAAGTATTTTTTAAGAGAGAATGTGAAAGAAATTTGTCAAGTTGATTAGAAAGAAATAGATGCACTCATTTTGATTTTTTCTAATTTTTATTTTACTTACATTTTGGATACTGTAAATATCAGAAAATACGTTAAGGATGTCTTAGAATAGACAAGTGTAGCAAAACAGTATAGGTCTTTCTTCTGTTGCAACTTCATTCTATTTGTAGATGTTACTGATATATCATCTACTGGACACTACTGTGTATGGTATTACTAAATAAGACCAAAGTTTAACCTTAAATAAGTAGAGACATTATTCAAACCACAATTGCAGATGGCTATTGCAATAGAGGGATGGAAAACCATTGCAAGAAAAAAAAAATGTATCTATGAGATCTGACAATATATCAAAATGAAGCAGAAAAGAACTTTATTTTATAGGGAGGAATACAGAAGGAGAGGAAAAATTTGAGTGTGGATAAGTGAAATGATGAAATTAACAGGTGGAGAAATATTATGAAACAGATCAGAGAAAGTTTTCTCTTGATATTAGCGTGTTCCCTGGAAGGTCCATTAAGGTGGAGCTGAACGTGGACTCAGGCTGAGGATGTGGACTCAGGCTCAGTCCCTTTGGCTCAGGGACTTTAAAAAAGGAGGGAAGGTAAACCAAAATTTAGTTGATATGTATTTTGTTCCAACTGATCAATCAAGATAAGCAGTTCAGCTAATTATTTATGAGATAAATGGTTGAAATTTAGAGACTGGGTTTAGATGTAAGAATAATCAAAGAAATCTGCAGACATCACTTGACTTCAGTGAAGTACTGTATTGTGTATATTGAACTAGGCTATATATAGGTAGAAATCTTAGATGTTAAAACACATTGAGTAAATCTAATATAGTAACTTGTTGGCAGTGCAATATAAGACTTAATTTTTATTTAAATTATAATTGACCTTAAGATACATTCACCCCAATGTACATTGAAGCTCTGTTTGCAACAGCAAAGACATGGAAGCACCTTAAATGTCCATTGACAAAGGAATGGATAAAGAATCTGTGTGCGTACTCTCTCTCTCTCTCTCTATCTATCTATACACACACACACACACACACACACACACACACACACACACACACACTATGGAATATTACTCAGTCATTAAAAGGAATGAAATAATGCCATTTGCAGCAACATATATTGACCTAGAGAATGTCATACTAAGTGAAGTAAGTCAGACAGAGGAGAAACATCATATAATAACCCTTATATATGGAATCTAAAAAGAAAGGCTACAAATGAACTTACTTACAAGACAGAAAGACACAGACTTAGAAAATGAACTTATGGTTGTCAGGAGGAAGGGACAGTTAAGGAGTTTGGGATAGTCATATATACACTGTTATATTTAAAATGGATAACTAACCAGCTCCTACTGTATAGCACATAGAACTATGCACAATGTTATGTGGCAGCCTGGATGGGAGGGGATTTGGGGGAGGGGATTTGCAGGAGAATGGATATATATATATATATATATATATATATGTGTGTGTGTGTGTGTGTGTGTGTGTGTGTGTATATATATGTATATATATGGCTGAATCCCTTCACTGTTCATCTGAAACTATCAAAACATTGGTAATTGGCTATATCCCAATACAAAATAAAAAGTTCAAAAAATTATTGACTCCACTTATTAATAATAAGTTGATTGATACAGTCTTTATTTATTGAGAATCTACTCTTACCAATTTGGGCCTAGGGACAAAGTGATTACCCCTGTTTTCAGAGAGCTCACATTCTAGTGGGTAAAGCTAACAGCTGAATTAAATGACAGATTATAGATGGACAGATAGCTAGACAAACCATTGTCCATGTCATATCAATATATCAAAAGTTGAGTGGGCTTATTTTCTATTTAAGGGAATGATTGAAACTCTTTCTACCCCATGAGTTTATTTTTCTTTGAATCCTCTTTCTTTTTCTGAAAACACTTTTACTTCAAGTCTCAAATTTAATCATTTTTATTTTATTGACTATTCAACTTTCACTCTCTATGGCATTCGGGCCACAATTGTCACTCCACTTACATTTACCACACTAATTCTCAGTTAATTCATAAATATTTGTCTTGCTTTCTTTGAGAAGGCACACCTACTGGTGAAATATAATGCAAACAACCATATGAAGCAGACTAAAAATGGTATGTTCATAAAGTCTTCTCTGCATTTACTGTTACCTATAATTGAAACTCACCCATTGCTAATTCCAGCCCCATTGTTACCAAAATATTGATGAAATCATTCATGTTTCAAAGGGGAAAGTGAGTATTTTCTTACTTTTAGAATCTTTATAGAGATTCTTATGGGAGAAAAAGCTGATTAATTAAGACATTAATTGGATAAAAGCATCATTCATAAAGTTCATATTTAAATATGTATTTTAATGATTTTAATATTAATAGCCAAAGTATCCCAATGGAAGAGCATAGTCTTAGATACACTGTATTCAGAAATATTTCTTCTCTATCATAACCATCATTTAATAAGCCTTAGCATTTTTTATATGCTCCATACCATGTTTTGAACTGAGAAAGTTACTTTAAAATAATATTTCAAAGACTATAATATGCACTCTCAAGTGGAGGTGATTTATAAGATTAGTTCTGAAATATTGTTGGAGGAGTGACATCATGAAGATGGTGACATGAGTCATTCCCTATACAGTCTTTCTCACAAGAAGACCATTTAATAACTATCCATAGACAAGTCACCACTATGAAAATCCAAGAACCTGATGAGAGGGTAACAGGCAGGAAGGCCAGAGGTCTCCAAATGGAGGAAATAGCCTGCAAGTGTCAGACATTTTTATCTCTCTTAAGCGGCAGGAGGAAACAAACTAACAATATTTTTTCCTTCTCTATACAAATTTAAAGGGAGGTTTCTCTTAAAATACTGTGTTGCCATAATGACACCTGGTTTCACCTAGAGATAACCAATGCCTTTTTCTTATGGAAATGTTTGTCTTAAGCTATGCTAATGTACTATGCCTTTACCCCAAATTCTGTCTCCAAGTCGGTTCCACCTCTTGGCCCAGAACCTACTTGACAAACCAGTATGGACATTGTTCCCCTAATCTATGTAAATGAAACTATTTGTATGGTGGTCTGCCCTTCTTCAAGATTCAAGTTAATCATTTTATGGCCCAGGATAAACCATTTGGCGCCAAGATTACCCCAAAATGCATCTTATGGGTGAGGGGCCTGGTGCCATTCTGAATTTTTTTTTTCCTAATTTTATTTTATTTTTAAACTTTACATAATTGTATTAGTGTTGCCAAATATCAAAATGAATCCGCCACAGGTATACATGTGTTCCCCATCCAGAACCCTCCTCCCTCCTCCCTCCCCATACCATCCCTCTGGGCCGTCCCAGTGCACCAGCCCCAAGCATCCAGCATCGTGCATCGAATCTGGACTGGCAACTCGTTTCCTACATGATATTTTACATGTTTCAATGCCATTCTGAATTTTAAGACATTCCTTTCTTTCATTAACAGACTGCTAGTGACTATGTAACATCCAGCTGAAGACTAGCAGGCGGGTACTCTTTCTACCCCCTTCTGATGCCTATGTCAGAAGCTTTCTCTATCTCCTTTATACTTTAATAAACCTTTATTACACAAAAGCTCTGAGCGATCAAGCCTCATCTCTGGCCCCGGATTGAATTCTTCTCCTCCGGGAGCCAAGAATCCCGGTGTATTTGCGTGATTCAACAACAACCTTTCACTGAGAGTGAGGCTGAAGCCATCCCTGGACCACAGAAATCATTAGGAGGGCAAGAGGAGTAGCTTCAGTCTGACCACTTTATCCTCTCCCAGGCTGCCATACTACCACATGGGCCTATGATTTCTCTAGTGGGTAAAAGAGCCCAAGATGGCCATCAGACTCCCACAGCATTGTATAATGATTCCTGGGAAGTCTACTCAGGTCTCATATTATGGGGATCACTGTGAGAATCTGTGTGGATTGACAACTGGGAATTATAGAAATGAAGGAGTGTGGGGCTAGCAGCAACAAGGAAACAGACTTTGGAAGACCACATTCCTGTGTAGTCGCAATCAAGGAGTGATATCAGCCAGCAGCTCTGCCACCTATAGAGACAGGCTGCTGATCCTGTTTGGCCAGGGAACTCTGTTGGCAATTCTGTACGATGTGGGCCCCTATTCAGTGACCCAGACCAGCTGTGGAGCCCATTCTACAACTCTTAGCATAGGGGCAGGAAAAAAAAATTGCTGAAATATATTCTTCAGCTCTGCATAAGCAGACTGTATGATCAGAGAACCTAGGGAGCCTTGGAGCCAATCCTACAGCCCAACTTTAGAAGTTCAACACAGTAGTCCTACTAAACTGTTAAGTATAGCCTCTTGTCCCATATAACTAACTTCCCTGGTGGCTCAGATGGTAAAGCATCTGTCTACAATGCAGAGGACGCAGGTTCAATTCCTGGGTTGGGACCATCTCCTGGAGAAGGAAATGGAAACCCACTCCAGTATTCTTGGCTGGAAAATCCCATGGAAGGAGCTTGGTAGGCTATATAGTCCATGGGGTCACAAAGAGTCAGACATGACTGAGCAACTTCGCTTTAAACAGTGACACTGGAAAGTCTTAGAGCCAAACCTAGAGTACTAAAAAGCTGTGAAGGCCAATCTACAGTCTCATCATAGAGCAGAGCCCAGACTATGAACCTTCCCAATTGTTGAACACAGCTTGCAGCTTCACACAGGCAGAGACTAAAGCCAGTGACCATGCTCAACCATGGGGCAGAGTATTTAGCCCCAAACAACTTCAAGATAGAGCTGGAAGCCCCTCTAAACCAGAGAGTCTAGCCAGAAACCTTGCCCAATAACAGGGCATAGATAGCGGCTTACCTGAATATATATCCCAACCTGTAGCCCCATCAATGTTTGAGTAACATCCCTCAGTGCCACCTAATCACAGAGTATAGCCCGAGGCCCTATATGACTAAAAAAATAATGCCTGGATTCCCGCCTAAATATGAAATCCCATAAACAACATCACCTAGTCTAACAGCACAATGTAGAACCACACCCAACTTTGAGCATTTATAGATCTCAGCCTAGAGGCCACTTGCAGAGTCCAATCAGTGGCAACATATTTCCAGGGAACACAGACTGATCTTACCTGACTAGAGGTAATTACAGAGCTCAGAAAATGACCCTGATAAAACATAACCCATAGCCAGCAGCAATGTGTGAACATGGGCTTCATCTAGCAGCCCATCATGAATATAGAGTCCAAACTGCAGATATACCCAAGTGTGGAGCCCAGCCAGCATGCACCCCTGCTATTAGAGTGTGGGCAGTGGTTGTTGTACAGCTATAAACGCTAGATGAAATTCTTTTTTTTTTTTTTTTTCTCCTTGAACACCAGCAACTGAATTGTTCAGTACACCAACATGAGCTGATCAGTGAAAATGTTTTCCTGCCAAAGTAAAACTCTAAAACCTGTTAGAAGAAACTACTTAATGAAATGTGTAGCTACCATCACAAATAAACAAGGATCACATAGAATAAACATGATAACACCAAGAGTAACAGTAAAGTTATAATAGCTGGAGATTTATGGACTGGCTGACAAAGAATTCATGAAAATCATCTTAAAGAAATTCAGTGAACTATAAGAGCACAGAGACATGTATAAGAAGTTACAAATGCAATCTCTGAAAAAATGAGAAGTTCAACAAAGAAATAGAAACCATCCAAAAAATGGAACAGAACTAAAAATCCAATAGAGATCTTCAAAAACGCACTCATCCAAGCAGAAGAAAGACTCACTGAACTATAACTGGTCATTTGAAATTGGCCAGTCAGAGGAACAAAAAGAAAAAAAAAAAAAGAAGAAGAAGAAGAAGAATCAATAAGAATAAAGAAATCCTGGAGAATATATGAGACAATATCAAAGGAAACATATGTATTATCAGAATCCCGAAAGAAAAAGGGCAAGAAACAAATATATATATATATATATATATATATATATATATATATATATATATATAAGATTCATTTCCCACATAGTTTACTACAGAAAATTGAGTACATTTCCCTGTGCTATACATTAGTTCCTTATTATTTACCTATTTTACATATAGTAGTGTATGTAATCTCAATCTCTTAATTTATCACTTCCCCCCACAATTCCCTTTTCATAATGAAAAGTTCAATTTTGAGATCCGTGAGCCTATTCCAATATTTTTTTTTAAGAATTAATAAACTTCTAAGAAACTGTAATTTAAAGCAATAATGGCTGCAAGCTTCCCAAATTGGAGAGAGAATTTGGGAATTCAGATTCATGAGGCCAAAAGGGCTCAAAGAAATTTAAATTTAAAAATGTCTACAGATAGGCATATTATAATTAAAATACCAAAAATCAAAGACAAAGAGAACATTTTGATAGCAGTTACAAAAGGTGATTCATCAAATATAAAGGAGTTCCCAGATTATTAGCAGGTTTTTCAACAGTAACTTTTCATGCCAGGAGATGATAGGATGATATATGCAAAATATTGAAAAAGAAACTGTCAAATATTTATAATATACCTTGCAAAGTGGTCCCTCACAAATAAAGAAGAAATGCTTTTCTGAACAAACAAAAACTGAAGGAGTTCATCACTCAGACTTGGCTTAAAGAAATGTTAAAGGATGTTCAAGCTAAAAGAATGATTGAAATTATTATTCAAACCACAATTGAAACTGTAAAACCATATAAATGTGTAAAACCCTATGGTAGTGGTAAAATATAGTTGAAGTCAGGTTTTCTAGTATAATAATAGTGATGCATAATTTAGTTATAATTCCAGTTTAAAAGTTTAAAAACATAACTATAAACATTTGCTATCAGATACATAATGTGAAAATATAAATTGTAACATAAATTACCTAAAAAGGAAATACAAATGTAAAGATTCTGTGTGCAACTGAAACTGCTTTCAACTTAACCCAGAAGCTGTAAATAAATGACATCTTATATAAGCTTTATGGTAACCACAACATGAAAAAGCCTGTAGTTGATACACAAAAGATTATGACAATGTCAAAACATATTGTCACAAAAGGTAATCACATCACAAAGGAGGACAGTAACAGAGGAAATAAGGAGTGGAATATATACAAAACAGTAAGAAAAAAAAATGAACAAAACGGCAACATTAACTCTCTACAGAATATCAATAATTACTTCAAATATTAATGGATACATTTCTCTAATCAATAACATAAATAAGCTGGATGGATTTTAAAAAGTTCTAATGATAGGTTGCCTACAAAACACTTTTTTTTTTTTTAGTGTCAAGAACACACATAGACTGAGACTGAAGGAGTGGTTAAGAAAAATAAAGTAAATGGTGATGAATAGAAACTAAAAATAGCTACATTTGTATCAGACAAAATAGCACTGAAGCTAAAAATGGGCAAAAGAGACAAGAAAGGGCATTAGGTAATGATAAAGAGGTCAATCCATCAAGGAGATATGACACATATAAATGTGTATACACCCAACATCAAAGGACATAAATAAATAAAGCAATTACTAACAGAACTGTAAAGAGAAATAAATAGTAATACAATTGCAGTCATTAGTTCCCTATTCTCAACAATCAATAGGTCATTCAGACATCAATAAGGAAACAGTGAATTTCAGCAGCACTGTAGATTACATGTACCTAATAGACATATTCCAAACATTGCATCCAACAGCAGAATACACATTCAAGTCAAAGAAATATTTTTCTAGAATAGATTTTATGTTAGGCCACAAAACAAGTTCCAACAAATCAATATCAAATATCATTGCTTATCACAATGGTATAAAAATTAAGAATCAATAAAAGGAGGAAAGCTGGAAAATTCACAAATACATGGAAATTAAACAATATACATGAGAACAACCAATGCATCAAAGACGTAAAAATAGAAATTAAAAAAAAATATTGACAGAAACAAAAATGGAAACACAACACAGCAAAACTTCTGGGATATAGTTAAAGCAGTTCTAAGACAGAATTTTACAATGATAAATGCACATATGAAGAAAAAATTTCAAATAAACAACTTAATTTTACACTTCAAGGAACTAGAAAAAGAAGAAACTAGGCAGAAAGTTAACAGAAACAGAAAATAATAAAAATTAAAGCAGAAATAAATTAGGAATAGGAAAACACAACTGTGGACAATATTGTTAGTTGCCTTAAAAAATTAGACAAAATTCAGAATCTTCTAAAAGCTGTATAAGAAAAAAGAGAGAACAAAAATAGCTAAAATTGTAAGTAAAAGAGTACACATTACAACTAATTCCACAGAAATGCTAAGATAATAAGTTGCTACTATAAATAGTTAAATGCAATAAATTGGTCAACATAGAAAAAAAATGGATAAATTCCTAGAAACATATGAACTACCAAGACTGAAACATGAAGAAAGAGAAAATCTGAACAGAACTATAATGGGTAAGGAGATTCACTCAGTAAAACCACCCAACAAATAAAAGCCCAAGACAAGATTATTTCACTGGTGAATTATACTAAACATTTAAGAAGACTAGTGAGCATTCCCAAAGTCATTTTATGAAGATAAAATTATACTGATAAAGACAAATAATTAAACTAGAAAATATAGATAATGAAAAGAACACTCCAGGCCAATACCTCTGATGAATATAAATGTTAAAGTTCTCAACAAAATACTAGCAAACTAAATTCAACAGCACAATAAAAGGATCATACACCATGATCATACATCAAGGTTTGAGGAGGCCTTACAAATAGCTATGAAAAGAAGAGAAGTGAAAAGCAAAGGAGAAAAGGAAATATATACCCATTTGAATGCAGAGTTCCAAAGAATAGCAAGGAGAGAAAAGAAAGCCTTCTTCTGTGATCAGTGCAAAGAAATAGAGGAAAACAAAAGAAAAGAAATAACCAGAAATCTCTTGAAGAAAATTAGAGATACCAAGGAAATATTTCATGGAAAAAAGGGCACAAAAAAGGACAGAAATGGTAGGAGCTAACAGAAGCAGAAGCTAATAACAAGAGGTGGTAAAAATACACAGAAGAACTATACAAAAAATATCTTCATGACCCCGATAACCATGTCGGTGTGATCACTCACCTAGAGCCAGACATCCTGGAGTGTGAAGTCAAGTGGGCCTTAGGAAGCATCATTATGAACAAGGCCAGTGGAGGTGATGATATTCTACCTAAGCCGTTTTAAATCCTAAAATATGATGTTGATAAAGTGCTGTCCTCAATATGTCAGCAAATTTGGAAAACTCAGCAGTGGCCACAGGACTGGAAAAGATCAGTTTTCATGCCAATCCCAAAGAAAGACAATACCAAAGAATCAAATTATCACACAATTGCACCAATTTCACATGCTAGCAAGTTGAAAATCATTCTCAAAATCCCCCAAGCTATATTTCAAAAGTATGTGAACCTACAGCTTCAGATGTTCAAGTTAGATTTAGAAAAGGTAGAGGAACAAGAGATCTAATGGCCAAAATCCATTGAATAAAAGAAAAAGCAAGAAAATTCCAGAAAAAATGTCCACATCTGCTTCACTGATTATGCTAAAGCCTTTGACTGTGTGAATCACAACAAGTTGGGGAAAATTCTTAAAGAAATGGAACACCAGACCACCTTACCTGCCTCTGGAGAAACATGTATGCAGGTCAAGAAACAACAGTTAGAACTGGACATGGAACAACGAACTGATTCAAAATTGAGAAAGGAGTATGTCATGGCTGTATATTGTCATCCTGCTTATTTAACTTATTTGCAGGAGACTTCATGTGAAATGCCAGGCTGGATGAAGCATAAATTGGAATCAAGATTGCTGGGAGAAATATCAATAACCTCAGATATGCAGATGACACCACCCTTATGGCAGAAAGCAAAGAAGAACTAAAGAGCCTCGTGGTGAAATTGAAAGAGGAGAGTGAAAAAGTTGGCATAAAACTCAACATTCAAAAAACTAAGATCATGGCATCTGGTCCCATCACTTCACAGCAAATAAGTGGCAAAACAATGGAAAAAGTGACAAACTTTATTTTCTTGGGCTCCAAAATCACTGTATATGGTGACTGCAGTCATGAAATTAAAGGACGCTTGCTCCTTGCAAGAAAAGCTATGAAAGACCTCGACAGCATATTAAAAAACAGAGACATTACTTTGCTGACAAAGGTCCATATAGTCAAAGCTATGGTTTTTCCAGTAGTCATGTATGGATGTGATAGCTCAACTGTAATAAGGGTTGAGGGGCAAAGAATAATGCTTTTGAACTATGGTTTTGGAAATGACTCTTGAAAGTCCCTTGGACAGCAAGGAGATCAAACCAGTCAATACTAAATAAAATCAATCCTGAATATTCATTAGAGGTATTAAGGCTGAGGCTGAGGCTGAGGCTGAAGCTCCCATACTTTGGCTACCTTATGGGAAGGGCTGACTCATTGGAAAAGACCCTCATGCTCAGAAAGATTGATGGCAGGAGATGGGGATGACAGAGGATGCAATAGTTGAATGGCATCACTGACTCAATGGACATGAGTTTGAGCAAGCTCCGGGAGATGGTAAGGACAGGGAAGCTTTGCATGCTGCAGTCCATTGGGTCACAGATTGTCGGATATTTCTGATCTACTGAACCACAACAGCAAGAGAAGACCCAAAATAGTCAAAGCCATTTTGAGAAAGAATAAACCTTGAGGCATCACACTTTCTCATTTTAAGATATATTAGAAAAAAAGATCCCCTGGAGAAGGGAAAGACTACCCACTCCAGTATTCTGGCCTGGAGATTTCCATGGACTATATAGTCCATGGGGTAGCAAATAGTCAGACACAACTGAGCAACTTTCACTTTGAGGCCTCCCTGAAAACTCAGTTGGTAAAAATCTGCCTGCAACGTGGGAGACCTGGGTTAAGTCCCTGAGTGGGGAAGATCCCCTGGAGAAGGGAAAGGTTATCTACTCCAGTATTCTGGCCCAGAAAATTCCGTGGACTGTATATATTTCAGAATAACATAATAATTAAAACAGTTTGGTATTTGCATAAAAACAGACACGTAGACATTTGGAACAGAACCTAGAACCCAAATATAAACCCATGGCTATATGCTCAATTAATATTTTATATTGGAGACAAGAATACCCAAAGGGAAAAGGGTTGCCTCTTCAATTAGTGGTGATGGGAAGGCTGGATAAGGTAAGGGTGATAATGGACCCTTACCTCACACCACCCACAGAATTAACTCATAATGAGATAAAGACTTAAACTGATACCATAAGACTCAGAAAAGTAAATGTAGGGAAACAGCTCCTTGACATTGAACTTAGATATGATTTAATGGATATAACACCAACGTGTTGCAGGAAGGGGAACTTCTTCCAGGTCCCAAGAGTGGATTCTTGCCTAACACTCAGAAATGAATTGTATGAGGAGACACAGGTGCTGAAAAAGCAAGACTTTATTGGGAAGGGGCGCCCATGCAGAGAGCAGCAGAAAACCAGAACTTTTCTGCCACATAACTTACGGTCTTGGATTTTATGGTGATGGAGTTAGTTTCTGGATTGTCTTTAAACAATCATTCTGAGTCAGGGTGCTTCCAGGTGGTATGCATATTGCTCAGCTAAGATGGATTCCAGTGAGAGGGATTCTGGGAGGTTGATAGAACATATGGACTCCTCTATCCTTTTGACCTTTCCCAAATTCTTCCATTGGTGATAGTTTGTTAGTTCCACATTCCTTACCAGGACTTCTTGTAAGATAAATTATGCAAGTGGTTACTATGGTTCCTGGACAGGGTGGATGGTTTCAGACAGTGGTTCCCCTAACAACTCCCCCTCAAAGGACTTTATATTCAAGATCATCTTGGGAACTGATGCAGAGGTATTTTCTTTCTGTAAGTACTTTCTGCTGGGAGTGGGCATAGTCTTGAGTAGTCGAGTAGAAGTCTCTCTCCACCTGATCTAAATCAAGATATTCTGTGCCTGAAACTGGCATTCACCCTAATAGTAACAACAATTTAGCCTGAAACTGTTGGACCCTATTGGAGATGAATCTTGTAAGCAGTTGAAATAGACAGGGGCCAAATAAGATGTCTAACATGATGGTCATCTCCAGGTCTAGCAAAGGAAGGCAACATTTGGGGGGTGATGATCACAGGATGTGTGACTCTCTTCTGATTGGTTGGTGGTGAGGCAACGGGGTGGTACTCCAGGTATCTGGGATTCAGTTGAAGTTACTATCCCTTACCTGGGTGGGGTCCCCAGTTCTGCAAAGATACTGTTATGCATTATCTTTGAGAAGGAACCAGGACTCTGACCCTAAGTCTGTCCTATCATTTGACTGCTGCTCCCCTGCTTCTGTTTCCTCTCCCTTATTTGATTAGCAACAATTTGAATCTGCACTTTGGAATTTGCGCAAGGCCAAGGAGACTGAATGAGACTATATCTTGCAAAAAAGAAACAAGGGAAACAGAAATGATTTGTGCTCTGGAAGCCCACAGAGTTCTGCTAAGTTTTAATTCAGGGAACTTGGCTACAACAACTCTGTTCACTTCCTGCTAAAATGGGTCATATTCCTTCCTTAATTTGGAGAATAGACACTGATTGGAAGTATTTATAAGTTCCAAGTTTAGGATGTGAGTCTTCTATGATCAGAATCTCAGTCCCTTCGTCTGCTATTTTGTTGTATCAGACCCAATTAGAAGTAGTTGGAAGAGTGAAAACTGCAAATAAAATAGAATAAAATAGACCTCTGAGAAATTCAGAAGAATAAGCCTGAAACCCAGTCTGGACTTTGCACCTTGGGGAGATTTATAGCCAGGTAAAGCAATTTATTTCATTTCCTGAAAATGTAATAGTTACAAGAGGATACCTTGAAATGATAACGTTGCAGATACCAGCTGCCAGCAGACATTGTTTACAGAATGGCTGGTGGCATCTCAAGTCTGACATAGTTCAGAACACTCAAGGTCTCAGCAATATATGGACTTGTCTGATATCACGTCCATAATGCCACCTAATATTACCTTGGATATCTGAGCCACAGCTACTCCATTTTGACTTTCAAATGCATTTCTCCTCCTTAATGGGCAAAGTAGATATCATTGTTAATGACTTTAGTGCTTTTCTAGATAAGAGACGATGCGAGAATTCGGGCTTATAAAATATTCCCCTGAAAGTATCTAGCTATCTGAAAGTCTATTCTGCCAGCTTTCTCAGAGCACAGAGTTCCTTATTTCCATTTTGAACTCCTTTCAGGGGTGTTTAAGGTCAGTGGTCAAGTGGTCACTGACTTAATCCTTACAGATGCAGATGGCAAGTGCCAATTTTTAATTGACAGGGCTCTTTCCGGGTTATAACTCAACCATGCTTTGGGAGGTATTTCATGCCCACTCATCCCACAGTGCTATGGATGCTCATTCCCATGTCTGGAGAAGATTTCACTGATAGCCCACTCAATGTGCTATTTATTACTGGACTACGCTGTATTAACAGTAACCAAAAGTCTCTGGATCACCTGTCTTACTAGTCATTTATTGTCCAGGAAAATATTCCTTCTTGTAGCTTCTTCCCATATCTAGAGCAATTATAATCATTGTTCTCACGTGGAACTATACTTCATCATTTCATCAGAGGCTCAGTCACACATTTTGCAATGCAAGAAAAAAAAAGTTTTAAAACAGGCAATATAAAAAATATAGCTAGTAATATCGGAGAAGGCAATGGCACCCCACTCCAGTACTCTTGCCTGGAGAATCCCATGGATGGAGAAGCCTGGTAGGCTGCAGTCCATGGAGTCGTGAAGAGTCGGACACGACTAAGCGACTTGACTTTCACTTTTCACTTTCATACATTGGAGAAGGAAATGGCAACCCACTCCAGTGCTCTTGCCTGGAGAATCTCAGGGACAGGGGAGCCTGGTTGGCTGCCATCTATGGGGTCGCACAGAGTCAGACACGACTGAAGCGACTTAGCAGCAGCAGCAGCAGCTAGCAATATTAGTAAGGTCACAAGTAAGAATTTAAGTCAAAAACTTACACTTGGTTCAGCCCAGTATTTTGTGCTAATCCTTATCTTAAGGGAAATTATATGTTGGTATTGTCCGTAAGGCACTCAGCCCAATTTCTTAGTATTATTAGGCTGATTATCCCTAGTATGATATGTGTTCCCAACCTAAGGGAATCTTTAAGTTTAAATAACCATAGCCTGATGGTAGTCACCTGGTTGCAGATCATGGGGTATCTGATCTTCATCCAAAGATGGATTATTGAGTTAAGCTTCAGAAACAAACTTTGAGTGTCCGTTTAACAGCAAAGAATTACCTGAGAAGTGAGTCTTAGTGAACACAGACCTCAATAAACAGAATTTTTATGCCAATTGAAATATATCTTTCTCTCTAAAATTACCCTCACTTTTTATAGTCAAACCAAGACTTCACAAATTAAGGCTGATTAATTGAAAAAAGCCATACCAAGGGTTTGTTATAGATTTCACCTTACAGATTTGGATGAATTCCTCTTTTTTGAAGATCCCCAATATAACTTGAAATTCTGTACCTGTTAATGAAGTACTCTTTCTAATTCATCTGATAAAACTGGGAGCATAAGAGTTTCTAATCTCTGGAAGAATCAGGTAGAGAGAAAAGAGAAATGTTTCAATTCTGTTTACAAAGGTATAATTTACTGAATTGCTGTTAAGTCATAACTACTTTGAGGGGAAGGAATTTTTTTTTTTTCATATCTGGATAACACAGATTAAAAGCTAATAATGTTTCAGACAGAAATCATAAAAATATAGCCATATTCTAGTTCAACTCTTGTTAACATTTTATGAAGTCATCAGTTTTTCACTTAAAATTCTTCAGTTTCTTACTCAGCTCAGCATTATGCTCTGAAAGTCAGAAACTTCTATTTATCCAAACGTTCCTTCTATAAATCTTATTGAAGAAGAAACATTTTACAAAGGCATTAGAGTGAAACCACAATTGGGTATAATAATAAAGGACTTAAGGCATGTTAAAACTCTGATTACAATGGAATTGGCAGAGAAATTTGATTACTATTTTGACATACAACATTTTGAAATAATTAGAATTATGACTAATGACATTTTCCAGGACATACTAGAATTTAAGGAATTTTACATAATTTCTAGAATGCCCATATTAATAACAATTATCCACATAGTATATTTTAAAGTGTTTATCACATATGTAAAAATATAACCCATGTAATTTAATATTTTAATTAAATATTTCTCTTTGAGATGCCTCATGGGCCTTTTGAAGCAATTCAAAGTTAGTTGGAGAGCCAAATAACTGTAATTAAAATTTGATATTTGAGCGGTTTGTCAGAAGAATATTTAAAGGGTTTAGAACATGCAGTCTGATAGGATCATAGGTTACCATGGAATGGTGACTGCTATTCAATTAGCCAAAGTAAGAATAAAAGATTTCAAAGGAAACTACATAATGGATCACTTAAAATGTAAAGCAATTTAAAATCCATTATCAAATGCAGTTCAACATTTTAAGTATATGTGTCTTCTTAAACAGAGATAAAAGCTGAATTCAACTTTTGCATCAGTTTGCTTTTAAAATTAATTTACTCAATTAAACTTAGTCAATACTGGCTATCCACAAAACCCTTTTCTCGGGGTCCACTTTCCACAAACCTTTATCACTTAGTTTATTTCAACACAACTCTATAACTTTCAAGCTGCTGAATATCTGGATATTTTATTTTTAAGTATAAAGTGAAAGTGAAGTCGCTCAGTCGTGTCCAACTTTTTGCGACCCCATGGATGTAGCCTATCAGGCTTCTCCATCCATGAGATTTTCAAGGCAAGAGTACTGGAGTGGGTTGCCAGTTCCTTCTCCAATTTTTAAGTATACACTCCTAAAATATAAACATTTTAAAATATAAAAATTTATAAAAATTTCATCCAAAGCTCTTCTCTTATTTGTCTTTTCTTTCCTTAAAAGTTCCTTCACACTGGGTTTCTTGCCTCCTTGAAAAATTTGTAATAGAGATAACAAGATTTTATTTAGTTTATATTAAACCTAGGGGCAATAAAAGTATTAATCACAATGTTGATGACTCTAAAGACATGTTTATATTAATTATATTAACAAGCTTAAACATTAATACCAGATATGAATTTAATACTAATTACTTGCCAGTTCATACGAACCCGAAATTCATTTAACTGAATTTCTATTGTATTTAGAATTGTATGATTTGTAATTGCTATATTTTCTTTTTTTTTTTTTTTACATTTTCTTTAAACAAATTAAATCTAGCTCATTTACAAATTAGCTTCAACAATATTCCCAAAGACAAAAACATCTACTGAGACATACATATCTCTAAACAGACCCCAGAGATTTAGCCTCATTTTCTATACATAGTCATGAATCAATATCACAATATAAAGTTCACTAGTTTATAATCAGCAGTTGGAATAAGTAAAATTTTAGAAGGCTTCTTCCCATTTTTCCTAGTCTTTGATGTAGTGACTGGATTCTGATATTTGTCTTTTTTTTTTTTTTTTTTTTTTTAGCACTTAATGTCTAATGCCACAACTATTTTCAAGCCATCCCTTATGAGACTACTGCATGTAAATTGGGCATGTGGCTACCACCTGAGGAAACTACAGTTCCCATCATTTCCCTCCTTTGATAAGGTGATTTTCTATCCCTTGTATTGGTCCACTTCTGTATTATCTATCTAACCTACAAGCTCATTTATCTCAGAGAATATTGAGACAATTCCATCTTATCTAAAAATGATAAACTGTTTATGTTACCCAAAAGGCAGAGGGTGAGCATGGGAGCAAAGGGCAGGAGACTAGGAGGGGTAAGGGTTCGAGCATAGCTTTTATTTATTTATTTATTTATTTATTTATTTATTTTGAGCATAGCTTTTAGAAACAAAATTTGGTCTATACTTCCTGGTTTGGAGGATGGGGAGTGAAAGAAGATAGTGAGATCTCGGAAAGGATAAAAATACTTATATTTTCATTTATCTAACAGTACACCCTATCTATAAATCCACTCTTATGATAATTTGTAAAATGAGTAATTCTTTCATGGCAATGGCTGAAGCCTCTTAACCTCATTATCAGGTAAGCATAACAGCAATCTTTCCTTAAGCCCAAGCACAAAAATTTTCCAGGTATAATGCTGTGGGAAAAGGTGTGATTACTGAACTAGATCACAGTGGTACAAAGCACACAGCATGATATCTTTCAGTGGATCTGAGTATACAAAATTGTTTCTCTAACAGCCAGAGAGTTTCAAGATGAAATGCCAATTGCTGAAGAGCTCTCTCTTGTCAATAAATAAGTGAATGTATTTCTTGATGAAAGCCTGTTTCTCATTATCCATTCAAAACATTGGAAATAGATTTGGTTATATTTTATTATGCCCCTGAATGCAGTACTTTTTATCCAACTGAGTTCCAAAAGAGATTTGTGTTTTTTGTTTTGTTTTCAATGTTTGTATATAGACAGTATTCTCCTGTGTCACTCTTGTGAAAAGAAAGGTATATTCTTTCGCCTGGCTACTGCAAGATGAATGTGGAACATCTTAAAAATAAAAGCAACAGAACAGATAGTTAAGAAGCTCAAAGTATATGATAAACTCTCAGCTTAATGTCTCCTTAGAGCAGGCGGTTATTGAAAGTATTCCACTTCCATTAGCTTTTTAAGCAAACTTCTACTGGTATTTGCAATGTATCCCATAGCTATATACACTTTACAAAACAGAACATTTAGGTAAAACTTTTTTTTTTCTATTTAGTCAGAACTTAATTTACTTATTCCTTAGTCTTTAGAACAGCAAATTGTCACTTTTTATAAACAACAAATAGAAAATATTTAGTTGCTTCAAAATGGTGTAATATTTATATTACAGGAAGAAATCTAGTGTATCTTATTATCATAGTTTTCCTCAAAACACATACAAAAAATAAAAAATAAAAAACAGACACACTGAAACCATACTCACAGAAAACTAGTCAATCTAATCACACTAGGACCACAGACTTGTCTAACTCAATGAGACTAAGCCATGCTCGTGGGGCAACCCAAGATGGGATGGTCATGGGGGAGAGATCTGACAGAATGTGGTCCACTGGAGAAGGGAATGACAAATCATTTCAGTATTCTTGCCTAGAGAACCCCATGAACAGTATGAAAAGGTAACATGATAGGATACTGAAAGAGAAACTTCCCAGGTCAGTAGATGTCCAATATGCTACTGGAGATCAGTGGAGAAATAACTCCAGAAAGAATAAAGGGATGGAGTCAAAGCAAAAAGAATACCCAGCTGTGGATGTGACTGGTGATAGAAGCAACGTCTGATGCTGTAAAGAGCTATATTGCATACGAACCTGGAATGTCAGGTCCATGAATCAAGGCAAATTGGAAGTGGTCAAAAAAGAAATGGCAAGAGTGAATGTCGACAATCTAGGAATCAGCGAACTAAAATAGACTGGAATGGGTGAACTTAACTCAGATGACCATTATATATACTGCTGCGGGCAGGAATCCCTCAGAAGAAATGGAGTAGCCACCATGTTCAACAAAAGAGTCCGAAATGCAGTACTGGGATGCAGTCTCAAAAATGGCAGAATGATCTCTGTTCGTTTCCAAGGTAAACCATTCAATATCACAGTAATCCAAGTCTATGCCCCAACCAGTAAGGCTGAAGAAGCTGAAGTTGAACGGTTCTATGAAGACCTACAAGACCTTTTAGAACTAACACCCAAAAAAGATGTCCTTTTCATTATAGGGGACTGGAATGCAAAAGTAGGAAGTCAAGAAACACCAGGAGTAACAGGCAAATTTGACCTTGGAATACCGAATGAAGCAGGACAAAGAGTAATAGAGTTTTGCCAAGAAAATGCACTGGTCATAACAAACACCCTCTTCCAACAACACAAGAGAAGACTCTATACATGGAAATCACCAGATGGTCAACACTGAAATCAGATTGATTATATTCTTTGCAGCCAAATATGGAGAAGCTCTATACAGTCAGCAAAAATAAGACCAGGAACTGACTGTGGCTCAGATCATGAACTCCTTATTGCCAAATTCAGACTGAAAGTGAAGAAAGTACGGAAAACCACTAGACCATTCAGGTATGACCTAAATCAAATCCCTTATGATTATACAGTGGAAGTGAGAAATAGATTTAAGGGCCTAGATCTGATAGATAGAGTGCCTGATGAGCAATGGAAGGAGGTTCATGACATTGTACAGGAGACAGGGATCAAGACCATCCCCATGGAAAAGAAATGCAAAAAAGCAAAATGGCTGTCTGGGGAGGCCTTACAAATAGCTGTAAAAAGAAGAGAAGCGAAAAGCAAAGGAGAAAAGGAAAGATATTAGCATCTGAATGTAGAGTTCCAAAGAATAGCAAGAAGAGATAAGAAAGCCTTCTTCAGCGATCAATGCAAAGAAATAGAGGAAAACAACAGAATGGGAAAGACTAGAGATCTCTTCAAGAAAATCAAAGATACCAAAGGAACATTTCATGCAAAGATGGGCTCAATAAGGACGGGAATGGTATGGACCTAACAGAAGCTGAAGATATCAAGAAGAGATGGCAAGAATACACAGAAGAACTGTACAAAAAAGATCTTCACGACCCAGATAATCACGATGGTGTGATCACTGACCTAGAGCCAGACATCCTGGAATGTGAAGTCAAGTGGGCCTTAGAAAGCATCACTATGAACAAAGCTAGTAGAGGTGATGGAATTCCAGTTGAGCGCTTTCAAATCCTGAAAGATGATGCTGTGAAAGTGCTGAACTCAATATGCCAGCAAATTTGGAAAACTCATCAGTGGCCACAGGACTGGAAAAGGTCAGCTTTCATTCCAATCCCAAAGAAAGGCTATGCCAAAAAATGCTCAACCTACCACACAATTGCACTCATCTCACACGCTAGTAAAGTAATGCTTAAAATTATCCAAGCCAGGCTTCAGCAATATGTGAACCGTGAACTTCTGATGTTCAATCTGGTTTTAGAAAAGGCAGAAGAACCAGAGATCAAATTGCCAACATCTGCTGGAACATGAAAAAAGCAAGAGAGCTCCAAGAAAATATGTTTCTGCTTTATTGACTATGCCAAAGCCTTTGACTGTGTGGATCACAATAAACTGTGGAAACTTATGAAAGAGAAGGGAATACCAGACCACCACCTGATCTCCCCCTTGAGAAATTTGTATGCAGGTCAGGAAGCAACAGTTAGAACTGGACACGGAACAACGGATTGGTTCCAAATAGGAAAAGCAGTACGTCAAGGCTGTATATTTTCACCCTGTTTATTTAACTTTTATGCAGAGTACATCATGAGAAATGCTGGACTGGAAGAAACACAAGCTGGAATCAAGATTGCTGGGAGAAATATCAATAACCTCAGATATGCAGGTGACACCACCCTTATGGCAGAAAGTGAAGAGGAACTAAAAAGCCTCTTGATGAAAGTGAAAGTGGAGAGGGAAAAAGTTGGCTTAAAGCTCAACATCCAGAAAACGAAGATCATGGCATCCTGTCCCATCACTTCATGGGAAATAGATGGGGAAACAGTGGAAACAGTGTCAGACTTTATTTTTCTGAGCTCCAAAATCCCTGCAGATGGTGACTGCAGCCATGAAATTAAAAGACGCTTACTCCTTGGAAGGAAGGTTATGACCAACCTAGATAGCATATTCAAAAGCAGAGATATTACTTTGCCAACAAAGGTTCATCTAGTCAAGGCTGTGGTTTTTCCTGTGGTCATGTATGGATGTAAGAGTTGGACTGTGAAGAAGGCTGAGTGCCCAAGAATTGAGGCTTTTGAACTGTGGTGTTGAAGACTCTTGAGAGTCCCTTGGACTGCAAGGAGATCCAACCAGTCCATTCTAAAGGAGATCAGCCCTGGGATTTCTTTGGAAGGAATGATGCTAAAGCTGAAACTCCAGTACTTTGGCCACCTCATGCGAAGAGTTGACTCATTAGAAAAGACTCTGATGCTGGGAGGGATTGGGGGCAAGAGGAGCAGGGTACGACAGAGGATGAGATGGCTGGATGGCATCACCTATTCGATGGACATGAGTCTGAGTGAACTCCGGGAGTTGGTGATGTGTCCAGGGGAGCCCTGGCGTGCTGCGATTCATGGGGTCGCAAAGAGTCGGACATGACTGAGTGACTGATCTGATCTGATCTGATTCTATTTCTAGTCATTGCTTGGGCGTAAGGGTACAATGGACCAGATTAGCTAATCAACTACCTTGTCTAATAGAAAGTGAGCATATTTACCACACCCAACTTGTCGGTTTCCAAAGCTTTGGAATACAGTGAAATATAATTAACACAAAACCTATACTGAGCAAAAATGAATCTGATTTGTCAGAAGAAACTTGAGGACTTTCAGTGCTCCAAGGTTATCACTATGAATATCAATTATTATTTTTTCTTAATATATATACATTATTGAAGCATAGTTGACTTATATTTCAGGTGAACTTCAAGGTGATTTAGTTATAATACATACACATATTATTTTTCAGATTATTTTTCATTATAGGTTATTATAAGATATTGAATATAGGTCCCTGTGCCATACAGTAAACCTTTGTTGCTTGTTGCATATATATTTTTAATCAGAAATCTAGCATTATATTCATACTAAGTCAAACAAGTGGAATCAAAATATCTTAAATATTTTAGATAGGCAGAAATCCATAAAATTTTAAATATATATATATATATATATATAATATACACATTATATATATTATACATAGTACTTATATATATGCATAAAAAAGCTTTTCTACTATGTAGATAAAGGCTTGAGAAATAACAAAAATAAGAGATGGAGAAAATGGAAAACATAAACTAACTGAAATGGAAGCACTTAATATGAAACTGAAAAAGTGAAATAAACTAGATAAAAGTAAATTATCATCATATAGTCCAGTTGTTTTTAAACATGACTGCTTTTTAGAAACATACCTGGAGCTTTGGAAAAAAAGAAAAAAAAAAAAAAAAAAACACTTAGGCATTTGTATTTTTCCAAAAAGTCCAAGATAATTCTGATATGCATCTGAATTTTAAAATATGATTACAGATTTTTCTATTAAATGGTAGTTTTGGTAAAATAGAATTCTATTATTTCTGTTGACCATGCTATAATGGTATTAATGAGTAATAGTTACATCATTGCAATAGTAAAATTATATTTATCAGTTTACACAGTAAACAGCCAGACAAAAACAAGTCCTTCACAAAATGTTCTCCCATTAGATGCAGCTTGGAAAGAACTATAGAAAAAATTGTTTGCTGATAAACAACTATGTATAGTCATTTTTATGCTGTCTGTTCAGCCTTTTATGAATTGGAAGTCTTTATTAGCATGTACTTCTACATTTCAATACAAATTTGTGTTCAAAATCTTGTGTGCACCAAGACCCAGAAAAAAGGATCAGTGACCCCAGAGGAGACTGAACTAAAACTATCTGCTAGTGTTGGAGAGTCTCCTGTAGACACATGGATTGGCAGGGGCTCACCACAGGGATGGGGGCACTGGCAGCAGCAGTTCTGGAAGGTCCTCCTTGGTGTAAGTCCTCTTGGAGGTTGCCACTAACCCTACCATAGAGCCTGTAGACCCCAGGGCTGGGTCAGCTCAGGCCAAACAACTAACAGGGAGGGAGCCCAATCCCATCTGTAGTATCTCTTCTTGTACCTCCTAGGTCAATTTCCACTTTGTATTTCCTCCAATGTTTTTGTCTCACACAATCTGTGTTATAACTGATCCCTTTCCTATTTAAGGGTCTTATATAAATGTGTAGACTTCTAATTTTTTCTTATATTATTGCTTCAAGTTCACTTTAAGTATATATATTTTTTATTATTAAATTTCTGAAATTTTGTTTACCTCCTATAGTCCATACAAAATTTTAGTTTCTTCTTTACCTTGGTAGCTATGGAAATAGTTTTATTCTTTGTTTACTTGGTTCTGGAGCTCTTTGCCTAATCACTCTTTCCTTTCTGAATTTTGTAACATATTTGTTTTCTTTCTCATACTTTAAGAATATAGATTTGGGGGATATATATATATATATATATATATATATATATATATATATTCTGCTCTTTTTTGTGGTTGGGAGCAAACTGAAAATGGGTGCTAAATTAAAAAAAAAAAAAATAATAAGTCCCCCCACTGATTAGTGGCATGACATACTGCCAAGAGTTTAGCTAAGCCACTTCATGGTATTGCTGCTTCAGTATCCATTTTGTTTTGCCAAGCAGTCTGCAGGGGCCTTACAAGGACAGTAGCCCCCTCATTCAAGTGCATGTATCTTTATATGATTTCCCCAACAAACTTTGCAATCAACAGTTTCCCCAGCCTCTCAGAGCCTTCCCCTTATGTGCCACTTCAATAAGATCCAAGGAGCTACCTAAACCCTGCTTTTTGAGGTTCAGACTGACCAATCTGGTCTTATCCCAGGAACTCCAAAACATTCCATCCATGAAATCTAATAAAGGCATGTGCCCCAGGTCCTGCCCTCTTTCTCTGCCTACACCCTGACTTGACTTCCTCTTGTTGCTCCTTATGGTATGTCATTTATATCTTCCAGGACTTATGAGTAATCAGTTTCTGTATTTCAATTTCTACTGTGGTCTTTTGCTGAGATGTAGCTCACCATCTGGCACTGTGTGCTCCACTTAGCAAATGTTAATTTAATAAAGTCATAACACTTACCTTCTGTATCACACAATTAAATATTGATTTATAGCTCAGCACATTCCTATGTAACCATGTCACACTAAGTAATACATATGATTTATAACAATGGTGTCTGCTTCCAAGACGGAATAAGATTCATATCAAATATTAGTTCAAGATACCTGTTTTGCTTTAGATACGTATGAACAGATGTAGATATATATAAAAAAACACTATACTTTATCAATGAGGATGGTGATAGAATTTTTTTTCAGTTTTCTCATTAGTAAAAATATAGATAATATTAGCATCACTATATGGAATAGTATGTAGTGATTGTATGCATGCTCAGACGTGTACAACTCTTTGCAACCCAGTGGACTGGAGACCACCAGGCTCCTCTGTCTATGGGTATTCTCCAAGCAAGAATACTAGAGTGGGTTGCCATGCCCTCCTCCAGGGGATCTTCCCAACCCAAGGATCGAACCCATGTCTCTTGCAGCTCCTGCATTTCAGGATTGCTCATCACTGAGCTACCTGGAAAGCCCTAGTAAGTAGTGCTTGGAAGGTAGAATAGTATAGAATGAGTGTATTTTAGGGGTTTACTTAAAACTTGTGATATGGTAATTGATTTAGGACTAATCAACACTGATCAGTCCTCATGAGAGGACAAATAGATGGGAATCAATCTGATAGACCATAGGTCTGCCAGAATAGTGTGAGGTCCAGGATATTACAAAACAATTGTTTATCAAAAAGTGCTGGGACATTGTGCAAGTCAAATGATATCATAGTGAGACGTATATTATAACAGTTAAGAGTTCAATTTCTGAAGTCAATCTTTAAATTCTAGAAATACCATTTCCTATGGGATCTTTATGTAATTCCATAAAAGAGAGGAAGTGATATATTTCACATATAATTCAAATTGTTGATATAGGCAAAGCATTTGCAAAGTAACAAACATTTAGTGCTCAATAAGTAGTAATATTTTTTTTTTCTTTCTAGTCAACAAAAAATGAGATTTAAAATATTATGAAGAGGTTGTTACTTCACTTTCACAACATATGAGACACATAGGCATTAGAACATGTACAAAGGGAAATGGAAATCTACAAGAGAGGGTAGCAGGACCTCCAAAACATTTCTTGCCAGTTATGCATTGACCATACAGAAAAAATATATGTATGTGTTTGATCATTTATTAATTCATTCAGCAAATATTTATTAAGCATATATTATGTGCATGTACTGGCTTTCCTGATAGCTAAGTGGTAAAGAATCTGCCTACAGTGCAGGAAGCTCAGGAAACATGGGTTTGATCCCTGGGTCAGGAAGATTCCCTTGGAGAAGGGAATGGCAATCCACTCCAGTATTCTTGCCTCAAAAATCTCATAGAGAGAAGAGCCTGGCGGGCTACACTCCATAGGGTTGCAAAGAGTCAGACATGACTGAAGCAACTTAGCATGCATGTGCAAGGCTATGCTTAATACAAACTCCTAACCTGTAACTCATACAAGACAGGTACTACCCTTATTGTCATAGGGTTTACAGTATTTGTTGTTCTTCAGCCGCTCAGTTCTCCTTGTCCTTCACCATCTCCCTAAGCTTGATCAATTCATGTTCATCGAGTCAGTGATGACACCTCATTTTCTGTTGTCCCCTTCTCCTCCTGCTGCAATCTTTCCCAGCAACAGGGTCTTTTCTAACGAGTCATCTCTTCCCATCAGATGGCCAAAGTATTGGAGCTTCAGCTTCAGTATCAGTCCTTCCAATGAATATTCAGGGTTGATTTCCTTTAAGATTGACTGGTGTGATCTCCTTGCAGTCCAAGGGATCCTCAAGAGTCTTCCCCAACACCATAGTTCAAAAGCATCGATTCTTTGGTGCTCAGCCTTCCTTATGATCTAACTCTGGAAAAACCATAGGATACAGATGCAAAATGAAAACTGACCTTTTCCAGTCCTGTGGTCACTGCTGAGTTTTCCAAATTTGCTGGCATATTGAGTGAATTACTTTAAAATCATCATCTTTCAGGATTTGAAATAGCTCAGCTGGAATTCCATCACCTCCACTAGCTTTCTAGGGTTCACTTGATTCGAATTTCAAGATTTCTGCCTCCAGGTGAATGACCACCCATGGTTGTTATCTAGGTAATTAAGATCTCTTGTGTATAGTTTTCCTGTGTATTTTTGCCACATCTGCATAATATCTTTTGCTTCTGTTAAGTCCATATTGTTTCCGTGCTCAGTTGTGCCCACCTTTACATGAAATGTTCCCT
Organism: Bos indicus; assembly: GCF_029378745.1. NCBI lineage: Eukaryota > Metazoa > Chordata > Mammalia > Artiodactyla > Bovidae > Bos > Bos indicus. The sequence goes on from NC_091789.1 coordinate 75,862,283, forward strand.
TGGTATCTCTAATTTTCTTGAAGAGATCTCTAGTCTTTCCCATTCTATTGTTTCCCTCTATTTCTTTGCATTGGTTACTGAGGAAGGCTTTCTTATCTCTCCTTGTTATTCTTTGAAACTCTGCATTCAGATGGATATATATTTCCTTTTCTCTGTGCCTTTCACTTCTCTTCTTTCCTCAGCTGTTTGTAAGGCCTCCCTCCTCAAGTAACCATTTTGCCTTTTTGCATTTATTTTTCTTGGGGATGGCTTTGGTCATGGACTCCTGTAAAACGTTATGAAGCTTCATCCATAGTTCTTCAGGCACCCAGTCTATCAGATCTAATCCCTTGAATCTATTTGTCACTTCCACTGTATAACCGTAAGGGATTTGATTTAGGTATAGCTGTATTGCCTAGTGGTTTTCCCTACTACTACTACTAAGTCACTTCAGTCGTGTCCGACTCTGTGCGACCCCATAGACGGCAGCCCACCAGGCTCCCCTGTCCCTGGGATTCTCCAGGCAAGAACACTGGAGTGGGTTGCCATTTCCTTCTCCAATGCATGAAAGTGAAAATTGAAAGTGAAGTCGTTCAGTCGTATCTGACTCTTAGCGACCCCATGGACTGCAGCATACCAGGCTCTTCCATCCATGGGATTTTCCAGGCAAGAGTACTGCAGTGGGGTGCCATTGCCTTCTCCGGTGGTTTTCCCTACTTTCTTCAATTTAAGTCTGAATTTTGCAATAAGGATTTCATGACTTGAGCCACAGTCAGCTCCTGGTCTTGTTTTCTCCTGATTTTACAGAGCTTGTTCATCTTTGGCTACAAAGAATATAATCAGTCTGATTTCAGTATTGACCATCTGGTGATGTCCATGTGTAGTGTCATCTATTGTGTTGTTGGAAGGGGATGTATGCTATGACCAGTATGTCCCCTTGGCAAAACTCTGTTAGCTTTTGCCCTGCTTCATTTTATACTCCAAGGCCAAATTTGCCTGCTACTCCAGGTATCTCTTGACTTTCTACTTTTACATTCCAGTCCCCTCTGATGAAAAATACATGTCTTTTTTGGGGGGAGAGTAGTGGGTGTTAGTTCTAGAAGGCCTTGTAGGTCTTCACAGAACCATTCAGCTTCAGCTTCTTTGCTGTTATTGTTTGGGAAATAGACTTGAATTGCTGTGCAGTGAATGGTTTGCCTTGGAAACAAACATTCTGTCATTTTTTATATTGTACCTGAGCATGACTTCCCTGGTGGCTCAGATGGTAGGGTGTCTGTCTACAGTGCAGGAGACCTGGGTTCAAGCCCTGGTTTGGGAAGATGGCCTGGAGAAGGAAATGGCAATCCACTCCAGTACAATTGCCTGGAGCCTGATAGGCCCCAGTCTATGGGGTTGCAAAGAGTCAGACACGACTGAATGACTTCACTTTCACTGCCTTTAGTACTCTTTTGTTGACTGTGAGGGCCACTCCATTTCTTCTAAGGGATTCTTGCCCTCAGTAGCAGACATAATGGTCATCTGAATTAAATTTATCTGTGCCAGTGCATTTTAGTTCACTGATTCCTAAAATCTCCATGTTTATTCCTGTCATCTCCTGTTTGACCACATTCCAATTTACCTTGATTCATGGATCTAACATTTCATGCTTCTGTGAAATATTGTTCTTTATAGCACTGGACTTTACTTCCACCACCAGACACATTCACAACTGGATCTTGTTTTTGCTTTCACTCAGCTTCTTCATTCTTTCTGGAATGATTTATACGCTCTTCTCCAGTAGCATATTGGGAATCTATTGACCTGGGGAGTTCATCTTTTAGTGTTTTTTCTTTTTGCCTGTTCATACTGGTCATTGGGATCTTGAGATAAGAATAGTGAAGTGGTTTGCCATTCCCTTCCCCAAGGGACCACATTTTGTTAGAACATTCCAACATGACCCGTCTGTTTGGGTGGCCCTACATGATATGGCTCATAGTTTCCTTGAGTTAGACAAGGCTGTGGTCCATGTGATCAATTTGGTTAGTTTTCTGTGATTGTGGATTGCATTCTGTCTTCCTTATGATGGATGAGAATAAGTGGCTTGTGGTAGTTTCCTGATGGGAGGGCCTGGCTGTGGGAAAACTGGGTCTTATTCCAATGCTGTAAAGAACAATATTGCATAGGAACCTGGAATGTCAGGTCCATGAATCAAGGCAAATTGGAAGTGGTCAAACAGGAGATGGCAAGAGTGAATGTCGACATTCTAGGAATCAGCAAACTAAAATGGACTGGAATGGGTGAATTTAACTCAGATGACCATTATACCTACTACCGTGGGCAGAAATCCCTTAAAAGAAATGCAGTAGCCATCATATTCAAAAAGAGGGTCTGAAATGCAGAACTTGGATGCAATCTCAAAAACGACAGAATGAGCTCTGTTCATTTCTAAGGCAAACCATTCAATATAACGGTAATCCAAGTCTATGCCCTAACCAGTAACACTGAAGAAGCTGAAGTTGAACAGTTCTATGAAGACCTAAAGACCTTCTAGAACTAACACCCATAAAAGATGTCCTTTTCATTATAGGGGACTGGAATGCAAAAGTAGGAAGTCAAGAAACACCTGGAGTAACAGGAAAATTTGCCCTTGGAGTAAAAAACGAAGCAGGGCAAAGGCTAACAGAGTTTTGCCAAGAGAACGCACTGGTCATAGCAAACACCATCTTCCAACAACACAAGAGAACACTCTATACATAGACATCACCAGATGGCCAACACCAAAATCAGATTGATTATAGTCTTTGCAGCCAAAGATAGAGAAGCTCTATACAGTCAGCGAAAACAAGACCGGGGGCTGACTTTGGCTCAGGTTATGAACTACTTAAGGCCAAAGTCAGACTAAAATTGAAGAAAGTGGGGAAAACCACTAGACGATTCAGATATGACCTAAATCAAATCCCTTATGATTATACAGTGAAAGTGAGAAATAGATTTAAGGGACTAGATCTGATAGACAGAGTGCCTGATAAATCCCCAAATAGACCATCCCGAAGAAAAAGAAAGGCAAAAATGCTGTCTAAGGAGTCCTTACAAATAGCTGTGAAAAGAAGAGAAGCCAAAAGCAAAGGAGAAAAGGAAAGATACACCTTTGTGAATGCAGGATTCCAAAGAATAACAAGGAGAGATAAGAAAGCCTTCTTCAGTGATCAGTCCAAAGAAATACAGGAAAACAATAGAATAAGAAAGACTAGAGATCTCTTCAAGAAAATTAGAGAAACCAAGGGAATATTTCATGCAAAGATGGGCTCAATAAAAGACAGAAATTGTATGGACGTAACAGAAGCAGAAGATATTAAGAAGAGGGGCCAAGAATACACAGAAGAACTGTACAAAAAAGATCTTCACGACCCAGATAATCACGATGGTGTGATCACTGACCTAGAGCCAGACATCCTGGAATGTGAAGTCAAGTGGGCCTTAGGAAGTATCACTATGAACAAAGCTAGTGGAGGCGATGGAATTCCAGTTGAGCTATTTCTGAATCCTAAAATGTGATGCTGTGAAAGTGCTGCACTCAATACACCAGCAAATTTGGAAAACTCAGCAGTGGCCATGGGACTGGAAAAAGTCATTTTTATTCCAATCCCTAAGAAAGACAATGCCAAAGAATGCTCAAACTACTGCACAAATGCACTCATCTCATACACTAGCAAAGTAATGCTTCAAATTTTCCAAGCCAGGCTTCAGCAATATGTGAACTGTGAACCTCCAGATGTTCAAACTGGTTTTAGAAAAGACAGAGGAATCAGAAATCAAATTGCCAACATTCACTAGATCATCGAAAATGTAAGAGAGTTCAAGAAAAACATTTATTTCTGCTTTACTGACTATGGCAAAGCCTTGACTGTGTGGATCCCAATAAAGTGTGGAAAATTCTGAAAGAGATGGGAATACCAGACCACCTGATCTGCCTCTTGAGAAGTCGGTATGCAGGTCAGGAAGCAACAGTTAGAACTGGACATGGAACAACAGACTGGTTCCAAATAGGAAAAGGAGTAGGCCAAGGCTGTATATTGTCACATTGCTTATTTAAATTATATGTAGAGTACATCATTATAAACACTGGATGGGATGAAGAACAAGGTGGAATCAATCTTGTTGGGAGAAATATCAATAACTTCAGATATGCACATGACACCACCCTTATGGCAGAAAGTAGAAAAGAACTAAAGAGCCTCTTGATGAAAGTGAAAGTGGAGAGTGAAAAAGTTGGCTTAAAGCTCAACATTCAGAAAACTAAGATCATGGCATCCGGTACCATTACTTCATGGCAAATAGATGAGGAAACAATGGAAACAGTGGCTGCCTTTATTTTTGGCCTCTAAAATCACTGCAGATGGTCCCTACTGCCATGAAATTTAAAGACAGTTACTCCTTGGAAGGAAATTTATGACCAACCTAGACAGTATATTAAAAAGCAGAGACATTACTTTGCCAACAAAGGTCCATCTTGTCAAGGCTGTGGTTTTTCTAATACTCATGTATGTATGTGAGAGTTGAACTGTAAAGAAAGCTGAGCACGGAAGAATTGATGCTTTTGAACTGTGGTGTTGGAGAAGACTCTTGAGAGTCCCTTGGACTCCAAGGAGATTCATCCAGTCCATCCTAAAGGAGGTCAGTCCTGGGTGTTCATTGGAAGGACTGATGTTGAAGCTAAAACTCCAATACACTGGTCCCCTGATTAGAAGAACTGACTCATTGGAAAAGACCCTCATGCTGGGAGGGATTGGGGGCAGGAAGAGAAGGGGATGACAGAGGATGAGATAGTTGGATGGCATCACCACATTTTGATTAGTATATATATGTACATATTTTTATTGAGATATGGTTGATTACTCTACTTATATTTAAACTCATTTTGCTTTGAGTTTAGTATACCTGGTAGCACTTTATTTTGGGATAACTGGGCATGCATCAGGAAGTGGGAAGAAAGGTGAAAAATACAACCTAGACGTGAAAAAAATCATATATAGTGATCTGCAGAGTCTTTTTCAATAAGTCAGCTCTTTGCATCAGGTGGCCAAAGTATCAGAATTACTGCAACAGACCTTCCAATGAATATTCAGGATTGATTTCCTTTAGGATTGACTGGTTGGATCTCTTGCAGTCCAAGGGACTCTCAAGAGTCTTCTCTAACACCACAGTTCAAAAGCATCAATTCTTCAATGCTCAGCCTTCTTTTATGGTCCAACTCTCATATCCATACATAACTACTGGAAAAACTATAGTTTTGACTCTATGGACCTTTGTCAGCAGGGTGACATCTCTGCTTTTCATTATGCTGTTAGGTTTGTCATAATTTTCCTTTCAAGAAGCAAGAGTCTTAATTTCATGGCTGACGTCACTATCTTCAGTGATTTTGAAGCCTAAGTAAGTAATATCTGTCACTGCTTCCATGTTTCCCCCTTCTATTTGTCGTGAAGTAATAGGATGGGGTGATGCCATGATCTTAGTTTTTGAATGTTGAATTTTAAGCCAGCTTTTTTACTCTCTTCAGTCACCTTCAAAAAAGTTGATGCTTTTGAACTGTGATGTTGGAGAAGACTCTTGAGAGTCTCTTGGACTGCAAGGAGATCAAGCCAGTCAATTCTAAAGGAAATCAATCCTGAATATTCACTGGAAAGACTGATGCTGAAGCTCAAACTCAAGCTTCAATGCTTTGGTCACCTGAGGCAAAGACCTAACTCATTAGAAAAGAGCCTGATGCTGGGAAAGATTGAAGGCAGTAGGAAAAGGGGACAAAAAAGGATGAGATGGTTGGATGGCATCACTGACTTGATGCACATGAATTTGAGCAAGCTCTGGGAGTTGGTGATGGACAAGGAAGCCTCGTGTGCTGCATTCCATGGGATCACAAAGAGTTGGACATGACTGAGTGACTGAATTGACTGATTTATTGATCTGATCTAACTCAAAAAGAACCAGAAAGTCTCAACATAACTAAGTTTTTAACAAGTTCATAAAATTAATAAACAAAAACATTCCAACCATGGAAGTTCTTGGCCAACATAGCCTCTCCAGTGAATTCTGACAGTTAAATAACCAATACTAATCCTTTTCAAGTTTTATTAAACATTGGATAAGAGGGAATGCTTCCTAAATCATTTCACAAGATAAGCATTACACTGATGATAGGTTACATAAAGAAATCTCAATAAAAGGATTATGAATACATCCTTTATGAATATATATACATTTATCCTTCATGAATATATCATAAATCCTTTATGAATATATGTTTAAAATTCTGGACAAAATACTGTGAAACATAATTGAGATAGTATTAAAAATCTTATTATGTAACCAAATGTGATTTATCTCAATAATGCAGAGGTGGGTAAACATGAAAATAAATCATTGTAATATGTCACATTAATTGAACAAAAAAATGCACATGAATGTCCCAGTTGATGGGGAAAAATGTACTTGATAAAATCCAACTGTTTCATGGTTAAAACTCTTATAATATTAAGAATAAAATGAAATTTGTCAACCAGAAAAAAAGTATTAAAAAAAAAACTCCACAGTTGACATTAAGTGCAACTGTAAAAGCTGAGAGTTTTCCCCGAATATCAGAAAGAAGATAAAGGTGCCCACATTTTGTACTGCTGTTCAACATTGTCCTAGAATTTTAGCTAGATCATGGAACAAGAAAAATAAATTAAAAGTATCCAAACGGAGAGGAAGAGGTAAAACTACTTCTATATGCAAAAGGCTTTATCCTATATGTAGAAAAAATCGTGAAATTTACAAAAAAGCTACTAAAGATAGTGAACAAAGTCAGCAATTTCAGTATACAGGAACAATACAGAAAAAAATCAATTTTGTTTTTGTACAATAGCAATGAGCAATCCAAAAATGAAATTAAGAAAGCAATTATAAGGCAGTTCTATTTCCAGTTTTTATGATCCAGCAATCCCACTGCTGGGCATACACACTGAGGAAACCAGAATTGAAAGAGACACATGTACCCCAATGTTCATCACAGCACTGTTTATAATAGCCAGGACATGGAAGCAACCTAGATGTCCATCAGCAGATGAATGGATAAGAAAGCTGTGGTACATATACACAATGGAATATTACTCAGCCATTAAAAAAAAAATGCATTTGGATCAGTTCTAATGAGGTGGATGAAGCTGGAGCCTATTATACAGAGTGAAGTAAACCAGAAAGAAAAACACCAATACAGTATACTAACATGTATATATGGAATTTAGAAAGATGGTAACAATAACCCTGTGTACAAGACAGCAAAAGATGTATACAACAGTCCTTTGGACTCTGTGGGAGAGGGAGAGGGTGGGATGATTTGGGAGAATGGCATTGAAATATGTATAATATCATATATGAAATGAGTCGCCAGTCCAGGTTCGATGCACAATACTGGATGCTTGGGGCTGGTACACTGGGACGACCCAGAGGGAGGGTATGGGGAGGGAGGAGGAAGGAGGGTTCAGGATGGGGAACACATGTATACCTGTGGCAGATTCTTTTTGATATATGGCAAAACCAATATAATATTGTAAAGTTTAAAAATAAAATAAAATTTAAAAAATAATAAATAAATAAAAAAAACAAAAAACAAAAAAAGAAAGCAATTATATTCACAATAGCATCAAAATAGTGTTAGAAAACAGGTAAAACCAATGAGATGAATATCTCATATGCTGAAAATTATGAAACCTTATCAAACAAATTAAAGAAGACCTAAATAAATGAAAAAAGCATGTAAATGAATTAGAAGATATTATTATGATGACAATACTACTTCAAGTGAACTAGACATTTAGTATTCTTACTATCAAAATTCCTATAAACTTTTCCTCAAAGATGGAAAAATCTACTTCTCTAATTCTCATGTAATTACAAGGTGTTTTGAATATCAAAATAAGTTTGAAAAAGAAAAATAAAGAAAACTCGCATTTGAAAAATTTTAATCTTATGGAAATCTTACAGTAATTGAATCTTTATGGTATTAACATAAGGACAGACATGGATAAATTGAATACAAAGTCCAGAAAGAAACCCTAATATATAGAGTCAATTTATTTTTCACAAGGGTGCAAAACCCATTAAATATGGAAATAATAGTGTTTTCACTGAATAATACTGAAAAATAAATGAATACTAACATGCAAAAGAATAAAGTCAGACTCTTACATCATGTGCAGAAATTACTCAAATTATAGTAAAATAATTAAACTTAAGAGCAAAAACGATAAAACTAGAAGAATCCACTGGGAAAACTCTTCATGTTATTGAATTTGGCAATAATTTTATAGATATGCCAAATAAAACACAGAAAACAAAACAAAACAAAAGATACATTAGGCTTTATTAATTGCAAACTATAGTGCATCAAAGAATACTATTGGGAAACAGTAACTACAACTTGCACAGTATGAGAAAATATTTGCAAATATACAACTGATAAGGAATTAATATTCAAAATATGTTTAAAAGAAAACTAAAACTCAACAAGTTAAAAAATAGACAAGAATATTTGAATAAATGTTTATCCAAAGACAATATACAAATAGCTATTCAAAATGAAAGGATGTTCAACATCATTAGTTGTCAAGGAACACAAACCAAAACCACAATGTAATAACGCTTCACATCTGCTAAGGTGCCTATAATTTAAAAAAAAAAGAAAGAAAAAACAGCTAATGAGTGTTGATGAGGGTGTGGAGAATTTGGAAACCTTGTGTACTGCTAGTGAAAGTGAAAAACGTGCAGATATTTTAGAAAACCTTTTGACAGTTTTAGATTAGGGTGAACATAAAACTGCCATATTGTTGGAGTCCTTTAATGGACTGGGACCTGGCGGTCTGGAGTTGACGATAAGAAAGTTAAAGAGAGAGCCGGAGGGAGAGAGAGAGAAAGAGAGAGAGAGAAAGAAAGAAAGAAAGACACGGGGACCCAAACTCTGATGGAGCAAAGTTGCTTTAATGATTTTTCTGTGAGTATATATAGGCTGTGGTACAAGAAATTTCTTTTGACAATGATAAAGATCAGAAAACCAAAGGTACAGCAACCGTTACCAAGGGAACAAGGGATTAATAATGGTCACAAGGTCAGGGGACAATCCATATCTCAAGAAAAGGGATCGAGATTAAGCAGTTTTGTCGTAAAGAGAATGTTTACTAACGGAGACTCAAGCCTGTCTCACACAATGACCTCAGTTCCTGGGAGCAGCGTGCTGCTCCACTTGAAAAGAAACAAAGGACTTGTGAGAAACAGCATGTAGGAATCCTCCTGTTAAACACTCCCCGACACCATATGACCCAGTAATAGTCTACCCTTAGGTATATAAGTTCAAAATAATTGAAAGAAGGACTCAAACAGATACCTGTCCACCTTTGTTCAAATTGCAGCATTTTTTCATGATAATCAAAGGTATAAACAATTCAAGTATTCATCAACAGATAAGTGACTTAACAAAATGTGGTATATAAAATGTTTCGTTAAATAGATCACAGAAACACACATAGTATGTGAAATCACTTACATAAAGCATCTAAAATGACAAATTCATAGAGTTAGAAATAAAATAGTTTTCCAGGGCCTGGGAGGATGTGGAAAGTGTAAATTATCACTTATGGTTGATGAATTTTTATTGATAGTGATAAAAGTATTTGGATATAGTAAGTAGTGATGGTTACCCAACATTGTGAAATGTATTTAATGCTACTGAACTATACACTTGCAAATGGTTATAGTGGTAAATATTATGTTATATATTTTAACACAATAACAATTCATTATAAAAAAGGAAGAAAAACCAGTGGTACAAAACAGATGGAAGAAGCACAAGGAAAGAAGGAAATTGATGTTTATTGAATACATATGACCTAGGCATAATGCTAAACATTGTCTTATAAATAAACTCATTGGTAATAAATAATCTCACTGAAAATGACGCTGAGAGGTAGGCATTCTTTTTTAATCTCTTAAAGAAAAAAGAGCTTTTACTTATTTCCTAACTTTTTAACTATGCTGATTGACATGTGGGATCTTAGTCACTCAACCAGGAAGAGTAGAATCTCTACTACCAGACCACCAAGAAAATTCCAAGGTATTACATTTTTTAATGCAAAAATTAGAAAGCCAAGTTTCAATGATCTTAATAATTTAAAGCTTTCTGAGTTCACCAAATTGTCAATGCTATATGATTAGAATTAGAGTCCAAATTAATTGCCATACCAGTTTATGGTATCACCATTTTTTTCCTACTGAGAATGGAGTATTCTATTGTATTCTGTGATCATAGTCTTAAATTCTGAAGAAAATCAAATTTTAAAGTTTCAAGATCAGAACACCAACTTTCAGAAGAACTCACTTGCCACATTATAAGTGGAGGGGAAAATCACCCACAGAATGCAAAATATACATTTATACTGGCAATTTATGCTGACATTCAAATATCATTGCCTTTATGTCATAGCCGTTCAAAATTTCTTAATTATCTTAGTATAAATGAAGAAATATTCTCTCTCTATCTCTCTCTCTCTCTCTCTCTCACACACACACACACACACGTACACACACCTTGAAGACATAATTACATTTACACATATTATCTCAAAATTTTCCCCCAACAACAACAACAAAAAAGATCTATATTCTCCAAGTGGCTTCAAGGACTTTAAGGTGACCCAAATATATTGTGCATGACCCTGGTACTTGCTTTGCAAATAAGTTTTAGTTACAGTATCCTACCTATTTATGAGACCTTTCTTGACTAATTCAATTGAAAGTGATTGTTCTCACTGGAGAACTCATGTAGTACTTATCTTTTCCCATGTTATTTGGCATCTACTGCTTGTAACTGAGCTCATTCTTGACATAGCTACTGATCTCTTCAACCTGAATACAAGTACATAAAGCAAAAGATGAGAACATTTCTCATATATGTATGCTTCAGATGATCTTTCATGTAGTTGGATGAGAGACAGCATAGCTATTTCCTAGTTGACATAAATGTCCAACTTAAAGGTAGACAACAAGAAAATATGGGTTTGAATTCTGGCTTTAAGTCTACAAATACTGCAACATTTAGCAAGTTGCTTAAGCATTTTCAACCTTAGTCACTCCAATAATAATATTGACCTGATGGAGTTCTTGTAAGTACTAAACTTTAATTTAAAGATGAATGAGTAAAGACACTTTTACAACAGTTTCCTCTTCTGAATGCATGGAATTAAAAAAATATATATGCTTAGTGAAACAGGAAATTTGGTAAAAACTCAAACCATAAATTACAAATTACCTAATAAATGTGAAAATATCTAAAATAGCATTCTGAGCATTGACATAGTAACCCATTCATCCATTAAAAAACATGTATATCGTCTGCTTTGCCACAGGCAGTATGACGGGAGCCAAGAATACAATGATGAGCAAGAAAATTGACTCAGTTGTTTTCTCAAGAAACATGCTTTCTTGGACATCTAAGAGGAAAGATAAATGTTTCTCAGCTTAGATGTCAGCATCCTGAAGGTGATAGGATGCTTTTTTTTTTTTTTTTTTTAAGTTGAGTAGTTATAGTTAGGATTACAAGTGGGAGACTTCCCTGGTGGTACAGTGATTAAGAATCTGCCTTGCAATGAGGATGTGGGTTCAATTCCTGGCTGGGGAACTAAAGTCTCACATGCCATGGAGAAACTGAGTCCATGAGCTGCAACTACTGAGCCTGTGCATCACAACTGGAGAGTCATGTGCCACATCAAAATATCTCACATGATACAACAGTGATCCTGCCTGCTGTAACTTAGAACCAATGCATACAAATGCATAAGTAAATATCTGTCCCTTAAAAAATAAAGATATGGGTAAGAGTTAAAGAATATTTGCTCTGTGGAAGAGGGAGAGGGTGGGGAGATTTGGGAGAATAGCATTGAAACATGTATAATATCATGTATGAAACGAGTTGCCAGTCCAGGTTCTATACACGGTACTGGATGCTTGGGGCTGGTGCACTGGGATGACCCAGAGGGAGGGTAGGGGAGGGAGGAGGGAGGAGGTTTCAGGATGGGAAACGCGGGTATACCTGTGGCGGATTCATTTCGATATTTGGCAAAACTAATACAATATTGTAAAGTTTAAAAATAAAATAAAATTAAAAAAAAGAATATTTGCAAACAATGACAAAAAGTAAAGGAGGAAAGAAGCATAAGACAATAAAAAGCATAAGAAGAACATACACTGTTAGAGAACCTGCCCTAGAACATGCAAGAATATTAACAAAGAGTTCTCTATACTATCTCTATCAATCTATCTATCTACAGTATAGGTATAGATAGCATAACATCCCTAAAAGAACTTAAAAGATTATATGAAAATGAAAGTGAAATAAAAACAAACTAGCAGAGTCCAAGAAATAAAGAGCAAAGCAAGAGAATTAAAAACAGAAAACTATGTTTGCAAACAAAAGGATATGTTGCATTGGCTCAGGAAATTTTTCTTAATTCATTTCTTTAAGTTTCAAAAATTTTCCTGAGCCAATGCAACATATCCTTTTGTTTGCAAGCATAGTTTTCTGTTTTTAATTCTCTTGCTTTTCTCTTTATTTCTTGAACTCTGCTAGTTTGTTTTTATATTGCTTTCATTTTCAGATAATCTTTGTAAGTCCTTTTATGAATGTTATGCTATCTATACCTATACTGTAGATAGATAGATCGATAGAAATTAATATAAGATGTGTGGCCATGATGGCAGAGTAGGAAGATCCTGAGCTCAGCTCCTCACATAGGCACCTCAAAATTACAACTATACTTTTGAACTGTGGTGTTGGAGAAGACTCTTGAGAGTCCCTTGGACAGCAAGGAGATCAAACCAGTCAATCCTAAAGGAAATCAGTCCTGAATATTTATTGGAAGCTCTGATGCTGAAGCTCCAGTACTTTGGCCATCTGATTCAAAAAACTGATTAGAAAAGACCCTGTTGCTGGGAAATATTAAAGGTAGGAGAAGAGGATGGCAGAGAATGAGATGGTTGGATGGCATCACTGACTCAATGGACAAGAGTTTGAGCAAGCTCCAGGAGTTGGTGATGGATTGGGAAGCCTGGAGTGCTGCAGTTCGTGGGGTCATAAAGAGTCAGACATGACTGAGTGACTGAACTGACTGATAGAGCAGCTATGTATTAGAACAACCTGAAGACCAGCAGAAAATATTTTCCATAACTAAAAATACAAAGAAATAATTGCAATGAAACAGATAAGAGAGTTAGAGTTGTGCCCCTGGGTATCTGACACACAAAAGAGAGGATAATATGACCACAGAGATTCTCTCCAAGGAGTGAGGGTTTGGAATCCAACATCATACTCCTCAGCCCCAGGATCCTGCAACATAAAGAAGAGCACCCAGGATATCTGGCTTTGAAACAAAGAGGGGCTGTTGTATATGAAAGCCAAAGGTCTGTAAAAACCAGAGACTCTACCTTTAAATGGCACATGCAAAATCTCACAAACTTCAAATCCCAGTGTAGAAGCATTAATTTGAAAGTAGGCTAGATCAAACCCACTAACTGATCTTGCATAGCCTCCCAGGCAGGCAGGAGGCAACAGGGATTCCCCCTGAAAACATAGATACTGGTAGTGGACACTTTGATGAGCTTGCTCCACCCCAATGACACTGGTGCTGACAAGCAACAGTTTGAGTCCTCCCACAAACCTCTTTCTATTTAGGGCTTATCTGGCCACCAAAATGCTGTTACCAGGACCAGAAACACTTGGGCTATGCAGCCAGCTATGACAGGATTCAACCTTCCCCACCAGTGGAGTGACAGCAACCATAAAGATAAGGTCTAGCAGCAAACGTGCCAAAGGCCAACCTTGACAACCAGGGCTCCAAGAGTAATTGACCCCAGAGCAACAGATAGGCCCACACAGTGCACATAGGAAGCACCATCAGAGTATACAATTCTGTTTATTTAGAGAAGAATGAGACACTGAACCTCATAAGATATCTCCTGCTGCTGCTAAGTCGCTTCAGTCGTGTCCGACTCTGTGCGACCCCATAGACAGCAGCCCACCAGGCTCCCCCGTCCCTGGGATTCTCCAGGCAAGAACGCTGGAGTGGGTTTCCATTTCCTTCTCCAATGCATGAAAGTGAAAAGTGAAAGTGAAGTCGCTCAGTCGTATTCGACTCTTAGCGACCCCATGAACTGCAGCCCACCAGGCTCCTCCATCCATGGGATTTTCCAGGCAAGAGTACTGGATTGGGGTGCCATTGCCTTCTCCGAAGATATCTCCTACAGATGGTAATTTCACCAGATTGGGAAGTGTAACTGGTATACTCAACACATGGAAATTAATGCAAAGATTCAGGCAAGATGAGGAAATAGAGGAATATGTTTAAAAATAATAAAGAAGACAAAGTCTAGGAAAATAAATAAAGTGAAGATAAGCAATCTATCCAGTAAAAAGTTCAAGGTAATAATTTATGTTGCTAAACGCTCAGGAGAAAAATGGATAAAATGACAATTTGACAACATGTTATAAAATGTTAAAGAAGACCCAAATAGAGTTGAAGAAAGCAGTAACAAATAAAAACACACTAGAAATAATCAACTGTAAATTAGAAAATACAAAGGAAAGGTCAGAAAACTTGCAAATCAGAGTTGTGGAAATTGTCCAAGCTGAAGGGAAATAAAGACAAATAATAATAGTTAACATAGTTTAAAAACGTTTGCAAAATCACTGTCTTCTAACATTTTCATTATAGGGATCCTAAAAGGAAAAAAGAAAGAGTTAGAAAATTTATTTGAAAAAATAATGGCTAAAAACTTCTAAAACCTGGGAAAGGAAACAGATATTCACATTCAGTAAGCAGATTTTCAAAGAAGATGATCCCAAAGTAGTCCACCTCAAGACATATCACAAGTAAAATGTATAAATCTGAAGATAAAACTTATTTAAAAAACAGCAAGAGAGAACCAACTAGTTACAGATAAGAGATGTTCCATAAAATTATCAGCTGACTTTTCAAGAGAAGCATTGCAAGCCAGAAGGTAGTAGAACAGTATAGTAAAAGTGATGAAAGGAGAAAATATACAATGAAAAATACTGTCCCCACCAAGACTATCATTCCGTTTTGAAGGAAAGATAGGGTTTTACCAATAAGCAAAAACTTAAAAAGTTCAGAAAAAATAAACAAGCTTAATAAAAATAAGTGTTATAGGATATCACTACAATGAAAAGAAGATCAGAATTAGGAGCATGACAATTATAAATTTTAAAAAAAGTCATTTGTAAAGGCAAATTTACAGTAAAGGTAGCAGTTTAGTTATTTATAAAGCTATTAAAACCATTAAAGGAAAAAAGTAGTAAAATCATCTATGTCTACAGTAGGTATTTAAGGGATATACAAAACAAAATTATGTAAAATATGACACCAAAAACAGTAAGTATGAGGGAAGGTGTAAAGATGCAGAGCTGTTAGAATGAGTTTGACCTTAAATAACATCAATTTAAATATGTGTGTCTATTTGTATACACACACACACACAGCCCAGCCCTCACAGATACCAAAATTCAAAAATTAATAATGTATACACACACATAAAAAAAAAGAAAATAATACAAATATAACACTGAAGATGATCATCCTTAAGATGATGACCACTTACTGCTAAGTCACTTCAGTCGTGTCCAACTCTGTGCGACCCCGTAGACGGCAGCCCACCAGGCTCCCCCGTCCCTGGGATTTTCCAGGCAAGAACACTGGAGTGGGTTGCCATTTCCTTCTCCAATGCATGAAAGTGAAAAGTGAAAGTGAAGTCACTCAGTCGTATCCGACTCTTAGCGACCCCATGGACTGCAGCATACCAGGCTCCTCCATCCATGGGATTTTCCAGGCAAAAGTACTGGAGTGGGATGCCATTCCCTTCTCCGGATGACCACTTAAGATGATCACTAAAGCTGAAACTGCAATATTTTGGCCACCTGATGCAAAGAACTGACTCATTTGAAAAGACTCTGATGCTGGGAAAGATTGAAGATGGGAGGAGAAGGGGATGACAGAGGATGAGATGGTTGGAAGGCATCACCAACTCAATGGACATGAGTTTGAGTAAACTCCAGGAGTTGGTGATGGACCGGGAGACCTCGAATGCTGCAGTCCATGGGGTCACAAAGAGTTGGACATGACTGAGCGACTGAACTGAACTGAACTGAAAGATGATCATCAAATTACAGGGGAAGAGAGAAAAAGATGAATAAAAAAAAGACAGAAAATAACTACAAAAGTACCTGAGAACAATTAACAAAATGGCAATAAGGATATACCTAACAATCATTACTTTGAACTCTAAGTGGACTAAATGGCCCAATCATAATGCATTTGATGGCTAAATGAAACAAATAAGAGCATAAATATGCTGCCTACAAGAAATTCATTACAGATCTAAAGACACACACAGAATGCAAGTGAAAGGGTGGAAAAAGCTATCAATGAAAATGCAGATGAAAAGAAAGTTAGGGTAGCAATATACTTACAGAATAGGCTTTAAAACAAATACTTTAAGAAGAGACAAATAAGGGCAATGGGATAAATCCTTTAGGAAGATTTAGCAATTATAAAATATATATACATTCAACATTTGTATTGTTTATTTGCTAAATTGTGTCTGACTCTTTTGCGACCACCTGAACTGTAGCCTGCCAGGCTCCTCTGTCTATGGGATTCTCTGGGCAAGAGTACTGGAATGGGTTGCCATTCGCTCCTTCAGAGGATCTTTCTCACCAAGGGATTGAACTGGTGTCTCCTGATTCCTGCACTGCAGGTGGATTCTTTACCACTGAGCCACCTGAGAAGTCCCATACACTCCACATAAGGGAAACTATCTAAAGCAAACATGTATAAACAAGTATAAAGAATGAAATTAACAGTAACATAATAAGAATAGAGAATTTTCTTACATCACTTACATCAACAGAAAGATCATCCAGAGAGAAAATCAGTATGGAAATACTGACCTTAAATGATACATTAAAACAGAGAATTTTTTCACATTCTCTTCCATTATGAGTAATTACAAGATATTGAGAGTGGTACCTTATGCTATACAGTTCATCCTTTTTGGTTATCTATTTTATATAGGATAATTTGAATAGGCTAAACTCAAACTCCTAATTAACCCTTCTCTCTTCCACCCTGGTAACAAAATTTGTTTTTTATGTGTGTGAATCCATTTGTGTTTTACAAATAATTTCATTTGTATCTTTTTTTAGATTTCACATATATGTGATATTATATAATATTTGTTTTTATCTGGCTTAATTCACTTAGTACAGTAAACTCTAGGTCCATTCATTTTGCTGTGAATGATATTATTTCATTCTTTTTTATGTCTGAAAATATTCCATTGTGTATATATACCACATTTTCTTTACCCATTAATGTGGTGGTGAACATTTAGGAGTAGGATTGCAGAATCATGTGGTAGCTCTATTTTTAGCTTTTAAAGTAACATCCATGCTATTCTCCACAGTGGCTTCATCAATTTATATGTCCACCAGTAATGTAGGACAATCCATTTTTCTCCACATACTCTCAAGTATTTACTATTTGTAGATATATTAACTTAAAATGCATAATATTCTAAAAACAAAAGTGGTCAATTTAATTTATACTTAAACAAGTTATAAGCCACTAATTCAAGTGATTTAAACTTGTAATTATTATTCTTGTCATTCTCTTAAAAAAACTTTATGACAATTATATACAATCAGAATAGTACTAATAAAATAACCCTCTATTTCTATCATCTAGATTTATTTATTTATTTAAATTTTATTTTTAAACTTTACAGTATTGTATTGGTTCTGCCATATATCAAAATGAATCCACCACAGGCCTAGACTTTTTAAAAATTGAAGCAGAGTTGATCTACAATGTTGTGCTAATTTCTGTTATAAAACAAAGTAATTCAGTTTTTGTTGTTGCTGTTCAGTGGCTCAGTCATGTCTGACTCTTTATGAGCCATGGAATGTAGCACGCTAGGCTTCCCTATCCTTCAGCACCGACTGGAGGTTGCTCAAACCCATGTCCAATGAGTCGGTGATGTGATCCAACATCTCGTCCTCTGTTGTCCCCTTCTCTTGCCTTCAATCTTTCCCAGCATCAGGGTATTTTCTGAGTCAGCTCTTCGGATCACATGCCCAAAGTATTGGAGTTTCAGCTTCAGCATCAGTCCTTCCAATGCATATTCAGGGTTGATTTCTTTTAGGATTGACTGGTTGGATCTCCTTGCTGTCCAAGGGATTTGCAAGAGTCTTCTGCAACACTACCGTTCAAAAGCATCAATACTTCAGAGCTCACCCTTCTTTATGGTCCAAAAATCACACATACATGAGTACTGGAAAATCCATAGCTTTCACTATATGGACCTTTGTTGGTATATATAAATTAATGTCTCTGCTTCTTATGCTGTCTAGGTTTGCCATAGTTTTTCTTCCAAGGAGCAAGTGTCTTTTAATTTCATGGCTGCAGTCACGATCTGCGGTGATTTTAGAGCCCAAGAAAATAAAGCTTGCCATGTTTTCCATTGTTTCCCCATCTATTTGCTATGAAGTGTTGGGACTGGATGCCATGATCTTTGTTTTTTGAAAGCTGAGTTTTAAGCCAGCTTTTTCTAGTGTGTGAAATGAGTCCAATTGTGTGGTAGTTTGAAAATTCTTTGGAATTGCCTTTCTTTGGGATTGGAATGGCAACTGACCACTTTTAGTCCTGTGGCCACTGCTGAGTTTTCTAAATGTGCTGGCATATTGACTACAGCACTTTCAAAGCATTATCTTTTAGTATTTGAATTAGCTCATATGGAATTCCATCACCTCCACTAGCTTTTTTTGTAGTGATGGTTCCTAAGGCCCACTTGACTTTGCACTCCAGAATGTCTGGCTCTAGGTGAGTGATCACACCATCGTTGTTATCTGAGTCATTAACTTCTCTTTTGTATAGTCCTTCTGTGTATTCTTGCAACCTCTTCTTAATATCTTGCACTTCTGTTAAGTTACTCAGTTATATACATATAAATATCCTCTTTTAAAATATTCTTCTCTGCTTCCGTTAGGTGACTCAGTTATACACATAAATATTCTTCTTTAGTATATTCTTCTCCATTATGTTTTATCATAGGATATTGAATTTCTTGTGGTATACAGTAGGATCTTTTGTTTGTTTGTTTGTTTATCCATGCTATATATAATAGTTTGCATTTCAACAAGTCAGTTTTCTATGTCTCTGAGTATGTTTCTGTTTCAAAGAAACATATGTTGCCATATTTTAGATTCCACACATAAGTGGTATCATACTGTGTTTGTCTTTCTCTTTCTGACCTAATTCAGTTAGTATAATCACTAATTGCATCATGTTGCTGCACATTTCACTATTTTGTCTTTTGATATGCTGAGTGTTGTTCTATTGTGTGTGTGTATATATATATATACCACATCTTTTTTTTTTTTTTTTAATCCATTAATCTTATGATGGAAATTTAGGTTGCTTTTTAGTGTTGGCTATTGTGAATATTGTTGCTATGTACATAGTTGTGCATGTATTTTTTGAATTATAGTTTTGTCCAGTTATATGCCCATGAGTGGATCAGTGGAAATTATGGTCGTCTGTTTTTCAGTTTTAGCAGGAGTGCAAAGAACAAATGAGGTGAGAAGGAGGAAGAAGAGCTAATCAAAAATAGTTTAATAACTTTATGTGGAGACAGACAGTATGACTAGATGTATTGTGGTGACTGTATCCTAATGTATGCAAAGGCCATATCATTATATCATAGACCTGAAACTAATATAATATTGTATACCAACTGTATTTCAATAAAGATATTAACATAGAGTTAATAAATAAAGAACATGCACAAAAGAGATACAGTACATGCATAATTGAATGAAGATAGGATTTACTGGTATCTATTATCAGCCTGGCACTGAAGTATTATTATTAAAATAGTGAAATCAAAGCTTGTTTAAACCACTTGTCTAAGGTTGTTTCACCAATTCTTGTAAGAGACAAAGGTAAAATGCATGGCTATCTAGTTTCAAACTCTATGGTCTTTTTTTCTGTACCACACTGCCTTCTATATTTGGAGTGAGAGACCAAGCCTTAATGGCTCACCTGTCCAGTGGCTAATTGGCTCAGGTTGTTTAGATCTGCTTGCAGAAGTAATAAACATAATGACAGAACAGTGAGAATAATCAAAGGCCAAGTTATGCTACCAGTCTCTTTTTAGCTTCTCTCCTGAGTGCAAATGTAACCAAAAATATAGTTCTTCCTCTCCTAAATGTCAAACTAATCTCTTAACACTACCTGCAATGTGGTGTTAGCATTGAGATTCCTATAGTTACTCCCAAAGAACATTTGAAGTGGATGGATTTTATAAATGATTTTGCTAATTTTTGCCTTTGCGACTCCTTAAAGTATAAATTTAAGACTTTCCAAAACTATTAACATAGTATATTAACACATGCTATTATAATACAAATTGGGTACAAATGACATTTAACTGAAACTTAATGATTCTTTTTATCCCAAAGAAATGGTGAGAATTCTAGGCAAAACTACTTTCTGAAAGTTCAAATTCTTCATTTCCAATAACCATAGCACTCCACTTTTGTGACTCCATTCTCTGCTTGCCTCTGCTGATGTTTCCATTTATCCTTCCAATCACAAAAGAAATTAGCAATAAATAAAGAGACATGCATTGGGTCATTTGCACTTAAATGCCTTCTTCCTCTATAATCAGAAGAAATGAAAAGAACTGAAAGAGAAAGAGCCAATGTACAGCTGTGAGAACATCTCTTTTTGAAATAAACATGCTAAGACATGTCTGTTAAAGGTGCTTTACAAAATGTATTATTTCCAAATGAGGGGATTCTTTCTTTTCTCCAAAAGCATCCTTGTATTGTTGTTCTTAGACTCTTGAAGACTCTAAGTCATTATCTGATCTGGTAGGTTAGTTTAAGTTCTGAAGAAATATTTGCAATAAAAGATTAGAAATATAGACAAACCACCTTGAATATCACATGTACAAGTTTTTGCTCTGTTTTCTTAATTTATTTAATTCCACATAGCCTCTTCTAACATCACACAATGTTTTATAGCTATTAACTTCTTTACAAAGCACTATTATACATATTAATTATTTAATCCCAACTAAAATACTATTTAGTAACAGTGAATTTACATTACTACATTAACATGACAAAAATGCTATTATAACATTCTATGAGGGAGAAGTTTCTTCCCTCAGACAGAATATTGTTTACTTAACAAAACACCTTGATAGCATATTTAGTGGTAGAAAGTGAAACCTTAAAGAGAAAGATGGAAAAAGAAGGAATTTGTTTTCTTAAAATATTAAGAGTATTTTAAAGGCAGGGCAAAAAGGATGGAAAGACTCAATGAAGACAGAGTTGCAATTGGGTAACAAGTTTAGAGGTTTAGCCTAAAGGGGAAACAAAATATCCAGTGAGAAATTGCTTTAACTGTGAAAGTGAAAGTGAAGTTGCTCAGTCGTGTCCGACTCTTTGTGACCCCATGAACTGTAGCCTATCAACTGTAGCCTATCAGGCTCCTCCATCCATTGGATTTTCCAGGCAAGGGTGCTGGAGTGGATTGCCATTTCCTTCTCCAGGCGATCTTCCCGACCTAGGAATTGAACCCGGGTCTCCTGCACTGCAGGCAGATGCTTTACCGTCTGAGCCACCAAGGAAGTCAGCTATAACTGTAGTGAACAAATTTTTGCTAAAACTGGAAATATATTTAATTCAGTTTTAACTTGCTTGCTAGACTTCAGCAAATATTCTTCTTGTTCAAACAGATTGTGTAAGTGCATTTTAAGGAGCAAAGGAATTAAGATCAAGTCTAACATGGGATCACATTGCACAGAAAAGGGACTGCACACTGAGAAAACTGATGTACCCTGCATGCATCCACACCATCACACTGAAAACTGAACATATTTAATAGAATCAGGAATTCAGAGACAAGGATGAGTAAGACAAGCAAAACAAAGATGAGAATGCTTGGAGCTATGGAAAAATGTGATGGAACCCCTGTATGAAATTTGAGTCAATGTCATCTAAATTCAAATAAATCATCGACTACAGCAGTTATACATGAGAATATTTAGACAATGTATTTAATCAATGTGTCAAAAATTACACAGGGAGTAAGAGTTGGTACTCATACATGAACCCAGATCTTACTGGTTCTGTATTTCTTATTCCATGGTACCAGAACCTTCCACATAACATAGTGATTAAGTACACCATCTTAAAAAGTTCTGAATTATTTACTTGCTAGTTTCTTGTGTGAATGTTTGATTAGAAAGTATCAAATATAATGAGAAAAATTGAAATATTGAGAAAACAAATCTAGTAGTAGATTAAATTAAAACAATTTGGAACCAAGAAAATAAAAATTGTACAACCTGTGAGAGCTACAATTATATCAGACTTTAATAATAAAGACTGTAATAAAAGACAAAGAAGATCAGTGCATAATGATAAAGAAGTAAACCCAACAAAAGGATATAATGATTGCAAACATTTATTCACCCAACATTGGAGAATTTAAATATGCTAAACAAATGTTAACATATCTATAGGGCAAAATAGACAGCAGTACAATAAGGGACTTTAAAACTCCACATTTTTAATGGATAGATCATCCATACAGAACATTTAAAAAAGTTGGACCTAAGTGACACATTACATCAGGTGTACTTGAAAGATATATAAAATACTACATTTGACAACAATAAAATACACATTTGCTCAAGTAAGGACAGTATATTCTCAGGAGAGAAATATCTTGGGCCACAAGACAAATTTTAATAAATTTAAGAACATTGAAATCATATAAAAATTTTTTTTCTTAAATTAAGCTAGAAAATCAGTTACAAGAAGAAAACTGAAAATTTATAAATATGTGAATATTAAACAACATGCTAATGAGCAAATAACAATGGGTTAAATAAAAAATCAAAAAAATAAAAAATAACTCAAGACAAATGAAAACAGAAACGCAAAGTACCAAAATTTATGGGACACAGAATAAATAATATTGAGAAAATTCTTGGTGATAAGTGCTTATATAAAGAATCAACACAAATTGAAAAAATTTGACTTAAATCTGCACCTTAAGACACTAGAAAAATAACAAATGAAGATTAAAATTATGAGATGGAAAGAAATAACAGAAAACAGAACAGAAATAAATGAAATAAAGGGGAAAAAAAGCAACAGAAATAATAAATGAAACTAAGAGCTTTCTTTTTCCTTGAAAATATAAAATAGACATATTTTTTAGCTTAACTTACTAATATAAAGCAGCACTTTCACAGTATCATCTTTCAGGATTTTAAATTTGATGCTATGAAAGTCCTGCACTCAATATGCCAGCAAATTTGGAAAACTCAGCAGTGGACACAGGACTGGAAAAGGTGAGTTTTCATTCCAGTCTCAAAGAAAGGCAATGCCAAAGAATGCTTAAAGTACCACACAATTGCACTCATCTCACACGCTAGTAAAGTAATGCTCAAAATTCTCCAAGCCAGGCTTTAGCAATACGTGAACTGTGAACTTCCAGATGTTCAAGCTGGTTTTAGAAAAGACAGAGGAACCAGAGGTCAAATTGCCAAAATCCCCTGGATCATCAATAAAGCAAGAGAGTTCCAGAAAAACATCTATTTCTGCTTTATTGACTATGCCAAAGCCTTTGACACTGTGGGTCACAATAAACTGTAGAAAATTCTGAAAGAGATGGGAATCCCAGACCACCTGACCTGCCTCTTGAGAAACCTATATGCAGGTCAGGAAATAACAGTTAGAACTGGACATGGAACACCAGACTGGTTCCAAATAGGAAAAGGAGTACGTCAAGGCTGTATATTGTCACCCTGCTTATTTAACCTATATGCAGAGGACATCATGAGAAATGCTGGGCTGGAAGTAGCACAAGCTGGAATCAAGATTTCCAGGAAAAATATCAATAACCTCAGATATGCAGATGACACCACCCTTATGGCAGAAAGTGAAGAGGAACTAAAAAGCCTCTTGATGAAGGTGAAAGAGGAGAGTGAAAAAGTTGGCTTAAAACTCAACATTCAGAAAAGGAAAATCATGGCATCTGGTCCCATCACTTCATGGGAAATAGTTGGGGAAACAGTGTAAACAGTGTCAGACTTTATTTTTGGGGGGCTCCAAAATCACTGCAGATGTTGACTGCAACCACGAAATTAAAAGACGCCTACTCCTTGGAAGGAAAGTTATGACCAACCTAGATAGCATATTCAAAAGCAGAGACATTACTTTGCTAACAAATGTTCATCTAGTCAAGGCTATGGTTTCTCCAGTGGTCATGTATGGATATGAGAGTTGGACTATGAAGAAGGCTGAGCGCCGAAGAATTGAAGCTTTTGAACTGTGGTGTTGGAGTAGAGTCTTGAGAGTCCCTTGGACTGCAAGGAGATCCAACCAGTCCATTCTGAAGGAGATCAGCCCTGGGGTTTCTTTGGAAGGAATGAAGCTAAAGCTGAAACTCCATTACTTTGCCCGCCTCATGCAAAGAGTTGACTCATTGGAAAAGACTCTAATGCTGGGAGGGATTGGGGGCAGGAGGATAAGGGGATGATAGAGGATGAGATGGCTGGATGGCATCACTGACTCGACGGATGTGAGTCTGAGTGAACTCCGGGAGTTGGTGATGGACAGGGAGGCCTGGTGTGCTGCCATTCATGGGGTCGCAAAAAGTCGGATATGACTGAGCGACTGAACTGAACTGAACTAATATAAAGAGAGAAGATTCAAACAAATATAATTAGAATTAAAATAAATAAATTACAATTCATATCACAGAAACACAAAGAATCATATGAGACTACTATGATGAATTATATGGTAACACATTCCTAGATCCACAAAAATCCATCAAAACATAATGAAAATATAAAATGAGAACAGACTGATAACTGCTAAAGAGACTGAATCAGTAACCAAAATAATCCCAAACAAACAGACATCGAAGACCAAATGACTTCACTATTTGAAAGAAAAATTATTAGCAATCTTTCTCAAAATCTTCCAAAGAATCAAGGGGGAGAAAACCACTTCCTAATTCATTTCACATGGTCAGTATTACCTGACACCAAAACCATCCAGGAGATCACAAGAAAAGACAAATATCCTTAACGAAATTAGAGGCAAACGTTATCAGTGTAATATTAGCAAACTGAATTCAGCAATGTATTTAAAGGATCATATGCCATGACAAAGTGTAATTTATGTCAGGGATCCAAGTAAGGTTCAAAATTCACAAATTAACAAAATACAACACATAAGTAAGGATAAAAATCATGTAATTTTATCAGCACATGCAAATAAATCATTTGACAAAATTCAACATCCACTTATGATAAAAACTCTCAAAAAGTGCATAAATAAGTAACATATATCAACATAATCAAGGTTGCCTATGACAAGTCTATGGGCTTCCCTGGTGGCTCAGAGGTTAAAGCGTCTGCCTGCAATGCAGAAGACCCGGGTTTGATCCCTGGATTGGGAAGATCCCCTATAGCTACCTTCAGGGTCAAAAGTGTGAAGCTGAAATTGTTTCTTCTCAGATCAGGAACAAGAAAAGGATGCTCTCTCTTACCACTTTTATTCAACATAGTACTGGCCTTAGAGTAATCAGGCCAAAAAAAAAAAAAAAAAAAAAGAAAAGAAACAAAAAGTGTATAAATTGGAAAAGAGGTGAAAGTGTCATTATTTGAAAATGACATGATATTATATACAGAAAACCCTGAAGTCTCCACCAAAATCAGACTATTAAACAGATTCAGAAAGTTGCAGAATACAAAATTAATATTAAAAAACAGTTACATTTCTATACACTAATAACGAACCATCTAAAAGAGAAGCTGAGAAAACAATTCCATTTAAAACTGCATCAAGAAGATTAAAATGGTAAGGAATAAATCAAAACAAGAATGTAGAAATACATGCATAAAGCTGTAAAATATTGATGAAAGAAACTGAATAAGATATTTAAAAATGGGAAAATATTATGTGCTCGTGGATAGGAAAAAAATTAAATTTTTCATATTATCAAAAGCCAACTATAGATTCAATTTCAATGGCATTTTTCACAGAAAAAGAAAAAATGATTTAAAATGTGTATGGAACCACAAAGATCCCAAATAGCCAAAGCAGTCTTAGGAACAATAATATAGTTGGAGGCAGTATTATCTTGATTTCATACCATTCCAAACATATTAATCACATAGTATGATACTGACATAAAACTATTCACATGAATCAATGAAACAGAATATAAATCTCATAAACTAATATATGTGGTGAATTAATGTACAACAAAGGAAGAAAGAATGTACAATAAGAACAAGACAATCTCTTTAATAAATAGTACTGTGAAAACTGGACATCTATATGTAAAAGAATAAAACTGAATGCAATATGGATTTTGCTATCTTACACCATATACAAAAAATAACTCAAAAGCGATGAAAGGCTTGAAGGTAAGGCCTGAGACCACAGATCTTCAAAAAGAAAAGATACATGGTAAGCTTCTTGATATCAGTCTGGGCCATGATATTTTGAACTAGACGCCAATGTCAAGGGCAAAAAAAGCAAAAAAAAAAAAAAAAATGGACTATATCAAACTAAACAGCTTTGCACAGCAAAGGAAACCATCAACAAAATAAAAAGAGACCCTATGAAATGTGAGAAAATATTTCCAAATCATATATATGTAAAATATATGAAGAACTCATACAACTCAGTATGGAAAAAAAATAATTTGATAACAACTTGGCAGAGTATCTAAAAAGACAGTCACAGAAGGCATACAGGTGGCTAATACGTATATGAAACATTGTTCGACATCAATGATCATCTGGGAAATGCAAAGCAAAACCACAAACACAGCATCATCTCATACCTGTTAAAATATTTGTTAAAAATATCAAGTGTTGGTGGGACTATGGAGTATAGGTAACACTTGTGCACTGTTGGTGGGAAATTAAACTGGTACAACAATTATGGTTTAGCCCACCAGGCTCCTCTGTCCATGGGATTCTACAAGCAAGAATACTGGAGTGGGTTTCCATTCCCTTCTCAAGGGGATCTTTCCCACCCCAGGGTAAGCCCCATAAATTTTGAATCCCAGCGGAATGCAATTCAAGTGATTTTGAATCTCTCTCCTCGGCTATAGTCCTCAGTTCAGTTCAGTTCAGTTCAGTCGTTCAGTCGTGTCTGACTCTTTGCGACCCCATGAATAGCAGCACACCAGGCCTCCCTGTCCATCACCATCTCCTGGAGTTCACTCAAACTCACGTCCATCGAGTCGGTGATGCCATCCAGTCATTTCATCCTCTGTCGTCCCCTTCTCCCCCTGCCCCCAATCCCTCCCAGTATCAGAGTCTTTTCCAATGAGTCAACTCTTCTCATGAGGTGACCAAAGTACTGGAGTTTTAGCTTTAGCATCATTCCTTCCAAAGAACACCCAGGGTTGATCTCCTTCAGAATGGACTGGTTGGATCTCCTTGCAGTCCAAGGGACTCTCAAGAGTCTTCTCCAACACCACAATTCAAAAGCATCAGTTCTTCAGTGCTCAGCTTTCTTCACAGTCCAACTCTCGCATCCATACATGACAACTGGAAAAAACCATAGCCTTGACTAGAGGGACCTTTGTTGGCAAAGTAATGTCTTTGCTTTTCAATATGCTATCTAGGTTAGTCATAACTTTTCTTCCAAGGAGTAAACGTCTTTTAATTTCATGTGTGTCTCAAATAAGACATTCTTTTTAGTCCTAATATAGACTGCTTATTGATCATTTTTTATTACCAATTTCATAGGCCAGATGTTTGTCACATTGTCTCAGCCTAACTGTGAGGTAGACTGAGCGATGTGCCAAAGAAGAGAGCACAAGATTTTTGGAAATTTAACTAGTTTCTTTTGGACAATTGATCAGTTTTGGGAGGAAGCATAGTTACAGGTGGCATAGACACATTATGGCTAGATCTGCAAAACAAAATTCTTTAATGTTTAAATTCCCAGAAAAGCCCTTGAAGTCAGAAAGCCCACTAAAGAATATTGTGTCTGTTCTTATTCCCATCAGATTTTGGGCAGACTGCCACCACCTACTTCACAAAGGCAGGTCTTACTTTTCTAAGGCATTCAATTGACTTTTTAAATGTGTGGTCTTCAGAGTAAATCAAAGCAATTGTGTTTATCTAGAAATCCATCAGACCACATGCATATATCTATACTATAGTGCATAGATTTTCTAGGTTATATATATAAAAAATATATACAGCAGACTAAATCAAAGAAAGTATCTGAATTTTAAAGATTTAAATGATTTTGAAATTAATTTATTTGCTTTAGAAAAAAAATTAAACAAGAGCATTTCAATGTTTTCCAAAAATAAAAAAAGATAAATTTATTTGATTTCTAAATGGAATATATTGCTTGAAGTGATACGTTAATGAATAAACTCCTAAAGTTGTCACCCAAGATTACAAAGCTATGATGAAGAATCAAACCCAGGTCTCCTGCATTGCTGGCAGATTCTTTACCGACTGAGCTACAAGGGAAGCCCCTAAAGATTTCAATGATATTCAAAGTAATTTATTTGCTTTAGAAAAAAGAAAAAGTTTTAGACTTAAGAACATTTTAATGTTTCCCCCAAATTAAAAAAAAAAAAAAAAAGATAAATGTATTTGATTGTGGGATAATCAAATAAATGGAATATATTACTTGAAACAATATATCAATGAATAAACTCTTAATGCTTTCACCCAAGATTGCAAAATTATGATGAAGAATAATATTGAGTGCCATTCTTCCTGTGCCAGACCAGAAAAAGATAAATATCCACACATTTCATGTGTCAGAATATATGGGTTCAAGGAAAGATTAATTCTTGATTCAATTTCCTAAATATCTGCCTAGCATTCACTGACTCAGCATGTAATATGAGAAAATACTTACAGAAGATGTTAAAAAGCCTTGGCAAGTGCATGTATTAAGACAGATTTTTCAGGGTCACTGGACTGTGGAATCACTCTCTCTCTTTTTTTCCCCCTGTGGCATTTGTTCTTAGGAAACATTTAAGTGTTGCTTGCAATTGTTTCTCATGATTTATCTGGCAGAGTACTAGAATTAAAAGGTTTTGTTCTAAAAACTGAGTTCTAACGTGGGCATCAAGTCCTTTGAGGCTGATTCACACAGGAGCTAGTTTGAGGCAGAATATGGCCTGAAGGCACCACAGAGCACTAAAAATTTAACACTGGTTTAACTGTAAACAAGAACACATTTTGATCTATGAAGTCATTTAAGTAGGACTCAAAATACTTTCACTCCAGTTTTTTTTGGTTGCAGGTGAAGGCTAAACACCAGAGCTAATCTTGTAAGTCATCACAAAAGGCTCCAGGTGTGATTCTTTTTTTTTTTTTAATATAAATTTATTTATTTTCACTGGAGGCTAATTACGTTACAATATGGTAGTGGTTTTGCAATACATTGACATGAATCTGCCATGGGTACACATGTGTTCCCCATCCTGAAACCTCCTCCCACCTCCCTCCCCATCTCATGCCTCTAGGTCATCCCAGTGCACCAGCCCTGAGCACCCTGTCTCATGCATTGAACCTGGACTGGTGATCCATTTCACATATGATAATATACATGTTTTAGTGTAATTCTCCCAAATCATCCCACCCTCGCCCTCTCCCACAGAGTCCAAAAAACTGTTCTATACATCTGTATCACCTTTGCTATCCCACATACCGGGTTATCATTACCATCTTTCTAAATTCCATATATATGCATTAGTACACTGTATTGGTATTTTTCTTTCTGACTTACTTCACTCTGTATAATAGGTTCCAGTTTCATCCACCTCATTAGAACTGATTCAAATGTATTCTTTTTAATGGCCAAGTAAGATTCCATTGTGTATATGTACCACAGCTTTCTTATACATTCATCTCCTGATGGACATCTAGGCTGCTTCCATGTCCTGGCTATTCCAAACAATGCTGCAATAAACATAGGGGTATATGTGTCTCTTTCAATTCTGGTTTCCTCAGTGTGTATGCCCAGCAGTGGGATTGCTGGGTCATATGCCAGTTCTATTTCCAAGTTTTAAGGAATCTCCACACTGTTCTCCATAGTGGCTGTACTATTTTGCATTCCCACCAGCAGTGTAAGAGGGTTCCCTTTTCTCCACACCCTCTCCAGCATTTATTGCTTATAGACTTTTGGATAGCAGCCATTCTGACTGGCGTGAAATGGTACCTCATTGTGGCTTTGATTTGCATTTCTCTGATAATGAGTGATGCTGAGCAACTTTTCATGTGTTTGTTAGCCATCTGTAGGTCTTCTTTGGAGAAATGTCTGTTTAGTTCTTTGGCCCATTTTTTGACTGTGTCATTTATTTTTCTGGAATTGAGCTGCAGGAGTTGCTTGTATATTTTTGAGATTAATTATTTGTCAGTTACTTCAATTGCTATTATTTTCTCCCATTCTGAATGCTGTCTTTTCACCTTGCTTATACTTTCCTTCATTGTGAAAAAGCTTTTAAGTTTAATTAGATTCCATTTGTTTACTTTTGCTTTTATTTACAATATTCTGGGAGGTGGGTCATAGAGGATGCTGCTGTGATTTATGTCAGAGAGTGTTTTGCCTATGTTTTCTTCCAGGAGTTTTACAGTTTCTGGTCTTATGTTTTGAACTTTAATCCATTTTGAGTTTATTTTTGTGTATGGTGCTAGAAAATGTTCTAGTTTCTTTCTTTAACAAGTGGTTGACCAGTTTTCCCAGCACAACTTGTTAAAGAGATTGTCTTTTCTCCGTTGTTTATTCTTCTCTCCTTTGTTGAGGATAAGGTATCCATAGGTGTGTGGATTTAACTTTGGGCTTTCTGTTCTGTTCCATTGATCTATATTTTTGTCTTTGTGTCAATATCATAGTGCCTTGATGACTGTAGTTTTGTAGTAGAGCCTGAAGTCAGGCAGGTTGATTTCTCCAGGTCCATTCTACTTTCTCAAGATTGCTTTGACTCTTCGAGGTTTTTTTTTTTTTTTCCATACAAATTGTGAAATTTGTTCTAGCTCTGTGAAAAATAACGTTTGTAGCTTGATAGGGATTGCATTGAATATATAGATTGCTTTGGATAATATACCCATTTTCACTATATTGATTCTTTCAATCCACCAGATCAGATCAGTTCAGTTGCTCAGTCGTGTCTGACTCTTTGTGACCCCATGAAACGCAGCACGCCAGGCCTCCCTGTCCATCACCAACTCCCGGAGTTCACTCAGACTCACGACCATCGAGTCAGTGATGCCATCCAGCCATCTCATCCTCTGTCGTCCCCTTCTCCTCTTGCCCCCAATCCCTCCCAGCATCAGAGTCTTTTCCAATGAGTCAACTCTTCGCATGAGGTGGCCAAAGTACTGGAGTTTCAGCTTCAGCATCATTCCTTCCAAAGAAATCCCAGGGCTGATCTCCTTCAGAGTGGACTGGTTGGATCTCCTTGCAGTCCAAGGGACTCTCAAAAGTCTTCTCCAACACCACAGTTCAAAAGCATCAATTCTTCGGCGCTCAGCCTTCTTCACAGTCCAACTCTCACATCCATACATGACCACAGGAAAAACCATAGCCTTGACTAGACGGACCTTTGTTGGCAAAGTAATGTCTCTGCTTTTGAATATGCTATCTAGGTTGGTCATAACTTTCCTTCCAAGGAGTAAGTGTCTTTTAATTTCTCCATCTCTTTGTGTCCTCTTTGATTTCTTTCTTCAGTTTTTTTTATAGTTCTCTATATATAGGTCTTTTGTTTCCTTAGGCAGATATATTCCTAAATATTTAAATTTTTTAGTTACAATGGTGAATGGAATTGTTTCCCTAATTTCTCTTTCTGTTTTCCAATTGTTAGTGTATAGGAATGCAAGGGATTTCTGTGTGTTAATTTTATATCCTGAAACTTTACTATATTCATTGATTAGCTCTAGTAATTTTCTGGTGGAGTCTTTAGGGTTTTTTATGTACAGGATCATGTCATCTGCAAACAGTGAGAGTTTTACTTCTTCTTTTCCAATCTGCATTCTTTTTACTCCTTTTTCTGCTCTGATTGCTGTGGCCAAAACTTCAAAACTATGTTGAATAGTAGTAGTGAGAATGGGCACCCTTGTCATGTTCCTGACTTTAGGGGAAATGCTTTCAATTATTCCCCATGGAGGATAATGTTTGCTGTGGGTTTGTTATATATAGCTTTTATTATGTTGAGATATGATCCTTCTATGCCTGCTTTCTGGAGGGTATTTATCATAAATGGATGTTGAATTTCGTCAAGGGCTTTCTCTGAATTTATTGATATAATCATATGGATTTATCTTTCAATTTTTTGATATGGTGTATTATGTTGATTGATTTGTGCATGCTGAAAAATCCTTGTATCCCTGGGATAAAGCCCACTTGGTCATGGTGTATGATCTTTTTAATGTGATGTTGAATTCTGATTGCTAGAATTTTGTTAAGGATTTTTGGATCTATGTTCATCAGTGATATTGGCCTGTAATTTTCTTTTTCTTTTTTTTTTGTGGCATCTTTGTCAGGTTTTGGTATTAGGATGATGGTGGCCTCATAGAATGAGTTTGGAAGTTTACCTTCCAACTGCAATTTTCTGGAAGAGTTTTGTAGGATAGGTGTCAGCTCTTCTCTAAAATTTTGGTAGAATTCAGCTGTGAAGCTGTCTAATCCTGGGCTTTTGTTTGCTGGAAGATTCCTGATTATAGTTTCAATCTCCATGCTTGTGATGGGTCTGTTAAGATTTCCCATTTCTTCCTGATTCAGTTTTGCAAAGTTGTACTTTTCTAAGGATTTGTCCATTTCTTCCAAGTTGTCCATTTTATTGGCATATAATTGCTGATAATAGTCTCTTATGATCCTTTGTATTTTGGTGTTGTCTGTTGTGATTTCTCCATTTTCATTTCTGATTTTGTTTATTTCATTCTTCTCCCTTTGTTTCTTGATGAGTCAGGCTAATGGTTTGTCAGTTTTATTTATCTTCTCAAAGAGCCAGCTTTTAACTTTGTTGATTTTTGCTATGGTCCCTTGTTTCTTTTGCATTTATTTCTGCCCAAATTTTTAAGATTTCTTTCCTTCCACTGACACTGTGGTTCTTCATTTCTTCCTTTTCTAGTTGCTTTAAGTGTAGAGTTAGGTTATTTATTTGACTTTTTTCTTGTTTCTTGAGGTAAGCCTGTATTGCTATGAACCTTCCCCTTAGCCCTGATCTTACAGTGTTCCATAGGTTTTGGGTTGTTGTGTTTTTATTTTCATTCATTTCTATGCATATTTTGATTTAATTTTTTTATTTTCTTCTGTGATTTGTTGGTTATTCAACAGCGTGTTGTTCAGCCTCCATATGTTGGAATTTTTAATAGTTTTTCTCCTGTAATTGACATCCATTCTTACTGCATTGTGGTCAGAAAAGATGCTTGGAATTATTTCAATTTTTTGAGTTTACCAAGGCTAGATTTATGGCCCAGGATGTCATCTGTCTTGGAGAAGGTTCCATGTGCACTTGAGAAAAAGGTGAAATTCATAGTTTTGGGGTGAAATGTCCTATAGTATCAATTAGGTCTAACTGGTATATTGTATCATTTAGAATTTTTGTTTCCTTGTTAATTTTCTGTTTAGTTTATCTATCCATAGGTGGGAGTGGGGTATTAAAGTCTCCCACTATTATTGTGTTATCATTAATTTCCCCTTTCATACTTGTTAGCATTTGCTTTACATATTGCAGTGCTCCTATGTTGGTTGCATATATATTTATAATTATTATATTTTCTTCATGGACTGACACTTTCATCATTATGTAGTGTCCTTCTTTGTCTCTTTTCAGAGACTTTATTTTAAAGTCTATTTTATCTTATATGGCTACTGTGACTCCTGCTTTCTTTTGGTCTTTATTTGCATGGAGTATCATTTTCCAGACCTTCAGTTTGAGTCTGTATCTGTCCCTTGTTTTGAAGTGGGTCTCTTGTAGACAACATATATAGGGGTCTTGTTTTTGTATCCATTCAGCCAGTCTTTGTCTTTTGGTTGAGGCATTCAACCCATTTACATTTAAGGTAATTATTGATAAGTATGATCCCATTGGAGA
The DNA here is from genome assembly GCF_029378745.1 of Bos indicus. Classification (NCBI taxonomy): domain Eukaryota; kingdom Metazoa; phylum Chordata; class Mammalia; order Artiodactyla; family Bovidae; genus Bos; species Bos indicus. The sequence continues at coordinate 75,896,518 of NC_091789.1, forward strand.
AGGAAATGGCCACCCACTGCAGTACTCTTGCCTGGAAAATCCCATGGAGGGAGGAGGACCCTGGTAGGCTGCAGTCCATGGGGTCACGAAGAGCTGGCCACGACTGAGTGACTTCACTTTCACTTTTCACATTCATGTATTGGAGAAGGAAATGGCAACCCACTCCAGTGTTCTTGCCTGGAGAATCCCAGGGACGGAGGAGTCTGGTGGGCTGCAGTCTATGGGGTCTCACAGAGTTGGACATGGCTGAAGTGACTTGGCAGCAGCATCATGATCCCTTTGCCATTTATTGTTTTGTTTTTGAGTTTATACACCCTTTCTGTGTTTCCTGTCTAGAGAAGTTCCTTTAGTATTTCATGGAGAGCTGGTTGGCTGGTGCTGAATTCTCTCAGCTTTTGCTTGTCTGTAAAGCTTTTGATTTCTCCTTCGTATTTGAATGAGATCCTTGATGGGTACAGTAATCTGTGTAATAGGTTTTTCTCTTTCAACACTTTAAGTATGTCCTGCCATTCCCTTCTGGCCTGAAGAGTTTCTTTTGAAAGTTGAGCTGTTATACGTATGGGAATTCCCTTATGTGTTATTTGTTGTTTTTCCCTTGCTGTTTTTAATATTTGTTTTTTGTGTTTGATCTTTGTTAATGTGATTAATATGTGTCTTGGGGTGTTTCGCCTTGGTTTTATCCTGTTTGGGGCTCTCTGGGTTTCTTCCACTTGAGTGACTGTTTCCTTCCCGATTTTAGGGAAGTTTTCCACCATTATCTCCTCAAGTATTTTCATGTGGTCTTTCTTTTTGTCTTCTTCTTCTGGGAATCCTATGATTCGAAAGTTGGGGTGTGTAATATTGTCCCTGAGCTCTCTGAGTTTGTCCTCATTTCTGTTAATTCTTTTTCTTTCTTTTTGCCTCTCTGCTTCATTTAGTTTTACCATTCTATCTTCTACCTCACTTATCCTATCTTCTGCCTCAGTTATTCTACTGTTGGTTTCCTTCAGAGTCTTTTTGATCTCATTTAAGCAGAAGATATTAAGAAGAGGTGGCAAGAATACACAGAACTGTACAAAAAAGATCTTCACAACTAAGATAATCACGATGGTATGATCACTCCCATAGAGCCAGACAACCTGGAATGTGAAGTCAAGTGGGTCTTAGAAAGCATCACTGTCAACAAAGCTAGTGGAGGTGATGAAATTCCAGTTGAGCTATTTCAAATTCTGGAAGATGATGCTGTGAAAGTACTGCACTCAATATGCCAGCATTTTTGGAAAACTCAACAGTGGCCACAGGACTGGAAAAGGTCAGTTTTATTCCAATCCCAAATAAAGGCAATGCCAAAGAATGCTCAAACTACCCATACAATTGCACTCATCTTACATGCTAGTAAAGTAATGCTCAAAATTCTCCAAGCCAGGTTTCAGCAATACGTAAACCGTGAACTTCCAGATGTTCAAGCTGGTTTTAGAAAAGGCAGAGGAACGAGAGACCAAAGTGCCAACATCCGATGGATCATGGAAAAAGCAAGAGAGTTCCAGAAAAAAACATCTATTTCTGCTTTATTGACTATGCCAAAGCCTTGACTTTGTGGATCTCAATAAACTGTGGAAAATTCTGAAAGAGATGGGAATACCAGACCACCTGACCTGCCTCTTGAGAAACCTGTCTGCAGGTCAGGAAGCAACAGTTAGAACTGGACATGGAACAACAGACTGGTTCCAAATAGAAAAAAGAGTACGTCAAGGCTGTATATTGTCACCCTGCTTATTTAACTTATATGCAGAACACATCATGAGAAACGGTGGAGTGGATGAAGCACAAGCTTGAATCAAGATTGCAGGGAGAAATATCAATAACCTCATATGTGCAGATGACACCACCCTTATGGCAGAAAGTGAAGAGGAACTCAAAAGCCTCTTGATGAAAATGAAAAGAGGAGAGTGAAAATGTTGGCCTAAATCAAGCTCAACATTCAGAAAACGAAGATCATATCATCTGGTTTCATCACTTCATGGGAAATAGATGGGGAAACAGTGGAAACAATGTCAGACTTTATTTTTGAGGGCTCCAAAATCACTGCAGATGGTGACTGCAGCCATGCAATTAAAATGCTTACTCCTTGGAAGAAAAGTTATGACTAACCTGGATAGCATATTTAAAAGCAGAGACATTACTTTTGCCAACAAAATTCCATCTAGTCAAAGCTATGGTTTTTCCAGTGATCATGTATGGATGTGAGAGTTGGACTGTGAAGAAATCTGAGCACTGAAGAATTGATGCTTTTGAACTGTGGTGTTGGAGAAGACTCTTGAGAGTCCCTTGGCCTGCAAGGATATCCAACCAGTCCATTCTGAAGGAGATCAGCCCTGGGTGTTCTTTGGAAGAAATGATGCTAAAGCTGAAACTCCAGTACTTTGGCCACCACATGCGAAGAGTTGACTCATTGGAAAAGACTCTGATGCTGGGAGGGATTGGGGGCAATAGGAGCAGGGGACGACAGAGGATGAGATGGCTGGATGGCATCACCGACTAGATGTACATGAGTTTGAGTGAACTCTGGTTGATGGTGATGGACAGGGAGGCCTAGTGTGCTGCAATCCATGGGTTTGCAAACAGTCGGACATGACTGAGTGAGTGAACTGAACTGAACTGATTGCATTATTCATTATGTTTTGACTCTTTTTTTATTTCTTCTAGGTCCTTGTTAAACATTTATTGTATCTTATCAATCCTTGTCTCCAGACTATCTGTAACTCCATTCTGTTTTCAAGATTTTGGATCATTTTCACTATCATTATTCGGAATTCTTTATCAGGTAGATTCCCTATCTCTTCCTCTTTTGTTTGGCTTGGTGGGCATTTATCCTGTTCCTTTACCTGCTGAGTATTTCTCTGCTTTTTCTTCTTGTTTATATTGTTGTGTTTGGGGTGGCCTTTCTGTATTCTGACAGTTTGTCTTTCCTCTTTATTGTGGAGGTTCCTTGCTGTGGTTGGGGTTGGGTGGGTGGCTTGTCAAGGTTTCCTGGTTAGGGAAGATTCTGTCAGTGTTCTGTTTATTGAAGCTGGATTCCTTTTTTCTGGAGTGCACTGAAGTGTCCAGTAGTGAGTTTTGAGATGTCAGTGTGTTTGATGTGACTTTGGGCATCCTTTATATTGATGCTCAGGGCTATGTTACTATGATACTGGAGAATGTGCATGTATGTCTTTCTCTGGAACTTGTTGGCTCTTGGGTGGTGCTTGGTTTCAGTGTAGGTATGGAGCCTTTCGATGAGCTGTTATTGATTAATGTTCCCTGGAGTCAGGAGTTCTCTGGTGTTCTCAGGATTTGGACTTAAGCCTCCTGCCTCTGGTTTTCAGTCTTATTCTTACAGTCGCCTCAGACTTCTCCATCTATACAACACCAGTAATAAAACATCTAGGTTAATGATGAAAAGTTTCTCCACAGTTAGGGGCACCTCGAGAGGTTCACAGAGTTACATGGAGAAGAGAAGAGGGAGGAGGGTGACCAGGAGGAGAAGAGGGGGGATCAAAAGGGGAGAGAGCAATCTAGCCAGTAATCACTTCCCTATGTGTTCTCCACAGTCTGGACCCCTCAGAGATGTTCACGGAGTTACACAGTGAAGAAAAGAGGGAGAAAGTAGACAGAAGTGGCCAGGAGGAGAAAAGGGTGTATTAGAAGGAGAGAGACAGATTCAGCCAGTAATCAGTTCCCTAAGTGTTTTCCATAGCCCAGAACACACAAAGAGATTTGAAGAGTTGGGGAGAGAAGAGAAGGGGGAGAGAGGAGATAGAGGTGACCTGGTGGAGAAAAAGGAGACTCAAAAGGGAGAAAGAGTTATCAAGCCAGTAATCTTACTCCCAAGTTAAAATGGGTATTAAACATTTGGTTCTTAAAGGTACAAATTGATAACAAATACCAAAAAGCAAAAATTAAAAATCTAGAGTAGAAATTAGACTCTCAAAAATACAATATTGAAAAAACAAAACAAAGTCACTAAAATTATAAAATATATATATGAAGTTTGCTTTAAAAATAGGGTGTTTTTTTGCAAGGTAATAGGTTATAAAAATGAAAATTAAAGAAGTAACAGAGGACTTAAAATTTAAAAAGTAAAAAAAATTAAAAATAATATTAAAAATGTATCTAGGAATTTCTCTGGAACTGTTGCGGACAGTGTGGGGTCAGTTCATTTTCATATAGTTCCTTGATCCGGCTTATACTTCTCAAGATCTATAGGCCCCTTCCTATGTGGTCGGTGCTAACTACAGGGTTTTAATCTGTTGCACCTGTCACTTCCAAAGCAGTCCCCTTTGTTTTAGCTTCTGTTTGTTGGCCTCTTCAGTGTCTAATTTCTGCCCTGACACAAGGGGGCGGTGTTGGTCACTTTTTTAGGCTTGCTGCAAACAAATATCACTGCCGTCTTTGGGGAGTGCTCGCAGTGTCTCGGCCACACTGGGCTTGCCCCTACTCAAGGCATGTGTGCTTTCATGTCTACACTTCTCAGGCTCTACGTTGCTCTGTCAGGAACTGTCTGAGGCGGGACCTGGGTTGCGTGCACTTCCCAGATCTAAGCTGCTCAAGTTCAGTTTCCCAGGTATTTTACAAAGGTGCAGACTCTGTTGGGCCTGCGTTTTTTACCCTTCCCAGGTCCGAGCAGCTCAGGTGACCAGGTACTTGGTGAGCACAGTCAGCCCCAAGTGGGGTGTGCGTCTTATCACCTCCCCCATCCCAGCCACTCCCTTTTCTAGGTGTACAATGTGTGCACCTTCTCAGGTGTGCTGTGTTTCTCTTCTGGGGAGCTGATCTCTGGCTGCGACTCTCCTGGAAGATGTCAGCAATCCAGAATCCCAAGAAGTCTTGGTTAGCAAGGAAACCTGCTTGTAGTTTGGTAGAGGATGCCTCTCTGGGGCCGTGATTGCCCCCTTCTGTTCCTGGCTGCCCCCACCTGCCTGTCTCCAGTGGAGGATGGTCTGCTCTGCAGCCAGCTAGCTCTGCTCAGTCCTTTGTTCCGTGAGCAGGCCTGGAAGGTTTGGACTTTTCACGGTATAGTTCTCTCTCTCTCTCTCTCTCTCTCTCTTTTTTTTCCTCTCTCTCTGGCTATCCCACAGTCTGGGTTGCTATCTCACGTTAGTTCTCTCAGATTGCCCTTGGGGCATTCAGACTTGGTCCTTACCCTAAGCATTGCATCCCATGCCTCCCTGTCCAGCCCCTGCTTGCTAGTGATGGATATGAGTGTCTGGGCTGCTTCTCCACTGGGAGTTGCTGTTAGGCTCATAATCTGTGGGTTTTATTTATTTATTTATTTTTCCTCCCAGTTATGTTGCCCTCTGAGATTCCAAGACTCACCACAGATCTGCCAGTAAGAGTGTTTCCTGGTGTTTGGAAACGTCTCTCTTTTTTAAAACTCCCTTCCCTGGATGGATCTCTGTCCCTACCTCTTTTGTCTCTCTTTTTATCTTTTATATTTTGTCCTACCTCCTTTCAAAAACAATGGGCTGCCTTTCTGGGTGCCTGATGTCCTCTTCCAGCATTCAGAAGTTGTTTTGTGGAATTTGCTCAGCGTTCAAATATTCTTTCGATGAATTTGTGGGGGAAAAGTGGTCTCCCCATCCTATTCCTCCACCATCTTAGGACCACCTCCAGTTGTGATTCAAATAGTACTTGAAAAGTCTCCTGCTCCACCACCCCCTCATTAGCCTCTCACAGGGATCAAAGTACCATCATGACATATTTACTCCTTTGGGATTTGAATTATTCCTTTGGGATTTAGATAATTAGCCTCTCAGAGTCCTCAATGAAATTAGAGTCTCCAGGAAGAGGAACCAATTTTCTAATTGCCTTCTTTGGAAACCTAGTGCCTCAGTTTAGCACTGTCAAAAGCTAATTCCATGACCAAAAATTTTTGGAGACATTGCTATTTCCCGCTCTCCAAACCTCCAACCAAGATTCATGGAGCATATTATCATATTAAATCCTTTGAGAGGTCTTCCTGTAATATATATATATATATATATATATATATATATATATATATATATATATATATATATATAGTGAAGTGCTTAGTCACTCAGTTGTGTCTGACTCTTTGCAACCCCAGGAACTGAAGTCCACCAGGCTCCTCTGTCCATGGGGAATCTCCAGGCCAGAATACTGGAGCTGGTTCCCATGCCCTCCTCTAGGAGATCTCCCCAACACAGGGATCAAACCCAGGTCTTCCGCACTGCAGGCAAATTCTTTACCATCTGAGCAATCAGGGAAGCTCATGTATATATATGGTAAATAAATAGTAAATATGTGTGTGTATATGTATCATATATAGAGTAAATGTATATTTTATATATACTTACATAAAGATATACATTTTATGTATTTATAAGATATATGTTTATGAGTATGAAAGTGTTATTATATATAATAAAATAGATATTAATTACCATGTTTTTAGAATTCAGCATTTCCCAAATATTTGCTCTTGAAATCTTTTCATAAAATGTCCACTAACAATAAACTGATGAACTAATGTTTTGAAAGAATACACTTGAGAAACTCTAACATAAAGCATTCTTTGCTGAGTCCTCATATGGTATTTTTAACAGTTTATTCAGCATGAGATCCTGGTAAAATGAGTTCCAAGAGTTATCTGGATGGGAATGACAAATATTATCCAGATACAAATAAGAATTCAAAAGGGGATATTGATAACAATGCTAGAAACATATCTGTCTCTCTCTCTCTCCATATATATATATATATATAAATTTTAGATTATTGCTTAAAAATGATATGCATGTATGCATGCTCAGTTGTTTCCATCTTGTCCAACTCTTTGTGACACATGGACTTTAGCTCACCAGGCTCCTCTGTCCATGAGATTTCCCAGGCAAGAAAACTGAAGTGGGTTGCCATTTCCTCCTCCAGGGGATCTTCTTGACCCAGGGATCGAGCCCAAGTCTCCTGGATCTGCTGCATTGCAGGTGGATTCTTTAATGCTTGAGCCTATGGGGAAGTCCAATAAAGGGTATAAATGTGTTATCATTCATTGAACAAATTGTATTTTCTGTTTTGTTTTTTCGCTTTCTCTTCTTCTTTGTTTAAGCTTTATTGAAGCACAATTGGCAAATAAAATTCTTATATATTTAAGGAGCACAGCCTGATACTTTGGTGCACATATACACTGTGAAATGATTGCCACAATCAAGCTAATTAACATATCTGTCATCTCACTTAGTCACCACTTCTTTCTTTTATTATAATTTATTTAACAATTATTGCATTTTCAACTAATTTGGGCCTTTGATAAATATTGTTTACATAAATTTTAATCAAATTACTCATTGCACATGTAGCATTGATTTTTAGAAGTATATTTATTACTAGGAAACTTTAGAGTCTTTTATATGCTTTGCAAATTCTCTCACATTATATAGGTGTGGAGAGTTGGAAGCAGAGTTGAGGAAGGAAAGGAAGTTAGTTTATACATAGCTATGAACTCTGAAAATCTTACTAAAGGAAGGGAATTTGACAGGGTATTACAAGATCCGTCCTGGCAGAAACTCAATTTTCCCCAGCATGTAGCCTTTCCGTATATACTAATAAAATTGTTAGACAAACATAGTAGCACTTAGCTGAAAACAAATTTCTAAGCCTTGCTTGAATCAGGGTGTGGCCAAATGGCTAATAACTGGTTAGTGGAATGTGAGAAAAGTGATGGGTCCTAAAGCTGGTGTTTTCCCCTTAAATAGAAGAGTATTCCCCCTCTTTTCACCTTCTCTTTCCTGCTAGATGGAATTTACATTCCACATGACAAGGGGATGCATTGTCCCATGTGTGTATGTATTTTACATCGTAGAATTATTTTGAATTATTTTTTTGCTGTGCTCGATCTTTGTTGCACATGGGCTTTTCTATGGATGTGGGGAGCAGGGGCTACTCTCAACTTGGGCTGCATCATCTTCTGATTGTGGTGGCTTCTTTTATTGTGGAGCATGAGTTCTAGGGTGTGTAGGCTTAGTATTTGTGACTCACAGTTTCTCTGTGGCATGTGGTATCATCCTGGACCAGGGATCCAATCCAGATCCCCCTGCATTGGTGGGTAGATTCTTAGCCAATGGACCACAAAAGAAGTCTGCAACTTATTTTATGTATAATACTTTGTGCCTCTTAACCCTTATCCCTGCATTGCTGCTCCCCCTTCCTTTTTTCCCACTGGTAACCATTAATTTGTACTCTATGTCTGTGAGTCCATTTTAAGTTATATTCACTATGCTAAGTCACATCAGTCATGTCTGACTCTGTGCGACCCCATAGACGGCAGCCCACCAGGCTCCTCTGTCCCTGGGATTCTCCAGCCAAGAACACTGGAGTGGGTTGCCGTTTCCTTCTCCAATGCGTGAAAGTGGAAAGTGAAAGTGAAGTCACTCAGTCGTGTCCAACTCCTAGCGACCCCATGAACTGCAGCCTACCAGGCTCCTCCGTCCATGGGATTTTCCAGGCAAGAGTACTGGAGTGGGATGCCATTGCCTTCTCCAATATTCACTATAGGAACAGATTTTCCAGCTTATTACTCATCTAATCTTTGTATGCAATAGAAGAATCAATGAAAGTGTTACCAAAAAAAAAAAAAAAAGAAAGAAAGAAAAAGAAGAAGAAGAAATGATAGGGGGAAAAAGAAAATTAGTGAAGTGGAAGTAATTATAAGGAAGCTCTAAATTAAAATTACATGTAATTTCAGAAAGAGTCATAGGAAAGAAAAAGTAATAGGAAATTTCATTCCATTAATTTTTTGCTGGATTACATACTATCCCCTCACTAGTGAAGGGTTCATAAGGAACATAGCAAAGGGTTTCTACTCTCAAAAGCTTATAATATAGATATAGGACTACATCTATGAAACTTAAAGGAGAAACTGTGTCAGAGCCATTTTAGTCTTCTCATTGTCAAATGATATGACTGGTATTTAATAGATTCTCAGTGTTTACTGAATAAATGAATATGTTGTTCAGTTGCCAATTCATGTCCATCTCTTTGTGACTCCATGGACTGCAGCACACCAGGCTTCCTTGTCCATCACCATCTCCTGAAGTTTGCCCAAATTCATGTCCATTGTATCAGTGATCCCACCCAGCCATCTCATCCTGTCACCCTCTTCTTCTTCTGCCTTCAATCTTTCCTATCATAAGGGTCTTTTCCAATGAGTCAGCTGTTATCATCAAGTGGCCAAAATACTGGAGCTTCAGCTTCAACACCAGGCCTTCCAATGGGTATTCAGGGTTGATTTCTTTAAGATTGACTGTTTTGATCGCCTTGCTGTCCAATATACAAAACAAATAATATACATAATATAAGCTTAGCAAGAAAAAAACTCACTTTAGGCCACAGTAGCCAGGAAAAACTTCATGGAGGAGGGATTTGGGTCAACATTTGAGGATAAGGGAGTTTTGTATAATTATAAAAGAAGAGGCAGGTAGTTTAGGAGGACAAAACATGTAAAAGACATGCTTGTAAGAGTCATGGCATGGATAATTTTCATAGAGGAGACTGACTGGAACAGAGTTTATTTAGGAAATCAGTTAAAAAAAATCTGTTGATGTCAGATTGTAAAAAAAAAAAAAGAAAAAGAAAAACAAATTTAAATGGTGCTCAGCTGAGAGTTGGATTGGACCCTGAGGGCATCTGGTGCCCATGAGTAATTTTTGAGTGGAAGATGATCTAGTGAAAGCAGTATCTTGAGACATGAGAATGACATCTCTTATACAATGGGACTTCATAATGTTTCTCTTCTACTGAGAAAGGATTTTAGTCTATACCAGCTCTACTTACCTGCATAAAAGACAAAAAAAAAAAAAATACTGTTGGCATGGAGAAGTTAGAGTTCATAACTGCCAATACATTAGAAAAAAATTGTTACATTGTTAAATATGGGATAATTGCTAGGTGTCATACTTTTATAAATTAGCATCCCCAAGAGACTGTTAGTGTGGTCAATTGCCTTTTGGGTTTAGTTAAATGAATTTTTAGAACTAAAACGTAATATAGAGCAATAAGTTACTAAATTGGTAGCTTTTTTGTTGTATTATCATTTACATTCTTGCCGAGGCCAGTAAGTTTCTCTCTAAACACTTCGGCCAGTTCTTAAAAAGACTAGCATTCTCATCATGATGTTTTCTTGAACTTGAGCTATGTGCACAAATTTCATGATGGAAACATTAAATTTCTAAATTATCTGACACTAGAGAGATATTACAGGAAAATTCTGATATTTCACTGCAAAATATTGCCAATTGTGGAAGCTGCCAATTTAACAATAGGAGTATTCACTATGGTGTTTGATTAATGCAAAATTATTCAGTTGGCTACCTTGTAGTTGGTCTATTTTTGTGTTCAATTAGTATGCTAATAATGGTAATTATGTTCTATACTGCATGTCTCATCACCTAGATAAAATAATGATAATAAACAAGCTGATGCTGACATTCAGTGGGCCATTCTAATTACTTACTGAAAGCATGCTGGGGAATCAACACTCAACCAGAGAAAAGGATTCTTTCTTGCTTTGTTAAAACTACTCTTTCTGAAGAGCAGTAAGAGTTTGCTTCTGTTCTCTTGATTATGGAGATATTTTATATCACAGCCATTTTTATTTTCTGCATTTAAAAAATGAAGATAATTAAATTATATTTTTACTATAATTTGTAGTAGGAAGTCAGAAAAGCAAACAATGGACAATGCTCACATGCACTTTTGCACCTAATCATTATTATTTCTTTCCCACGCTCCACTGTCTATAAAAGAACAAACTGAAAATGAAGCAAAATCCCTCTACTGACAACTCTTCTTGTACTTTGAGGAGTACTGTGAGAGGTAATGACTCTTACTAAGTCTTCAACAAGATAGCTAAATACAGTAGTACACAGGAGTTATTTATTCTCTAAAATATAAAACAAAAGCTCTCTTTTCTTTGGTTAATAATCCCTTATTGTAAGACAGCTATGCTTCTCAGGTGGCACAGTTTTAAAGAATCTACTTGCCAGTGCAGGAGTCTCAAGAGATGTGGGTTAAATCCCTGGTTTGAGAAGATCCCTTGGAATAGGGAAATGACAACCCATTTCAGTATTCCTGCTGGAAAAATTCAGTGCAGGCTACACTCCATAGGATCGTGAACCATTGGACATGATTGAGTGACTGAAAACATAAGATAGTTACACAATACATTTGGGCAATCAGTATCGAGTTGTAGATCAACCTATTATGACAATTTATCTTATATTATTATAGTGTGTATTCTATAATTCAAATTATAATATAAAAAGTTTAAACATAATTGGAATCTTCTTGGCTGTCAAAAAAGATTTGCAGTGGATCATGGAATTTATCTTTTGATTCACTTGTGGTTTGAACTTTCACAAAATAATTTAAAATATTACACAATCTCTTTCCAACTGGTCTTAAGAGAATATAGCAAACAGAACTCAATTCTTTAGAAGCTTTATGGTGAGGCAAAAAAAAAAAAAAAACCCACAACATTGAATTGAGCTTCTAATTCCCTACTTATCTAATGAGAAAATATAACATTAAACAAGTGTGTTGTGTTCTAAAATGTTTTGTTATTTTAGCTACAAAATAAGAGGGTTGTGTGCATGCTCATGCATTCTCAGCACATCAGTTGTGTCTGACTCTCTGTGGCCCCATGGACTGGACTCCATCAGTCTCCTCTGTTCATGGAGTTTTGCAAGCAAGAATACTGAAGTATTTCCTATTCCAGTAAGAAGGTTGAATTAGAACAAATTTTCTGAAATTGTGTTTCATGAGTCTAATATATTCAAAGTGATTTTAGCAGAAAGTAGTCTAATGCTGTAAAGAACAATATTGCATAGGAATCTGAAATGTTAGGTCCATGAAATAAGGTAAATTGGACATGGTCAAGCAAGAGATGACAAGAGTGAACATCAAAATCTTAGGAATCAGTAAGCTAAAGTGGATGGGAATGAGCAAATTTAATTCATGTGAACAGTATATCTACTACTGTGGGCAAGAATCCCTTTGAAGAAATGGAGTAGCTCTCATAGTCAACAAAAGAGTCTAAATGCAGTACTTGGGTGCAATCTCAAAAATGACAGATGGATCTCTTCATTTCCAAGACAAACCATTCAACATTACAGTAATCCAAGACTATGCCACAACTACTAGTGCCAAAGAAGCTGAAGTTGAATGGTTCTATGAAGACCTATAAGATCTGCCAGAACTAACATTAAAAAAAAAAAAAAAAAGATGTCATTCATCATAAGGGATTGGAATGAAAAACTAGGAAGTCAAGGGATGCCCGGAGGATGCCTGGAGTAATGGACCAGTTTGGCCTTGGAGAACAAAATGAAGCAGAGCAAAGGCTAACAGAGTTTTGTCAAGAGAATGCATGGGTCATAGCAAACACCCTCTTCCAACAACACAAGAGACAACTCTACACATGGACATCATGAGATGGTCAATACCAAAATCAGATTGACTACATTCTTTGCAGTTGAAGATGGAGAAGCTCTATACAGTCAAAAAACAAAACAAACAAACAAACAAAAGACCTGAATTTAATTGTGGCTCAGATCTTCAGTTCCTTATTGCAAAATTAGGCTTAAACTAAAGAAAGTAGAGAAAAGCACTAGGCCATTCAGTTATGACCTAAATCAAATTCCTTAGGATTATAAAGTGGAGATGACAAATTGATTCACAGAGTTAGATCTGGTAGACAGAGTTCTTGAAAAACTATGGATGCAGGTTTGTAATATTGTACAGGAGGTGGTGAGCAAAACCATACCCCACAAAAAGAAATCCAAGAAGGTAAAGTGATTTTGTGAGAAGGCCTTATAAATAGCTGAGAAAAGAAGAGAAGCAAAAGGAAAAAAGAGACTGGGAAAGATATATACAACTGAATGCATAGTTCCAAAGAATAACAAAGAGACATAAGAGGCCTTCTTAAGGAAACAATGCAAAGAAATAAAGGAAACAGAAAGGGAAACACTAGAGATATCTTCAAGAAAATTAGAGATACCAAGGGAACATTTCATGACAGACACAATAAAGGACAGAAAAGACAAGGACTTAACAGAAGCAGAATAGATTAAGAAGTGGTGACAAGAATATACAGAACTTTACAAAAAAAAAAAAAAAAAAATTAATGACCGGATAACCAGGATGGTGTGGTCACTCACCTAGAGCCAGATATCCTGGAGTGTGAAGTCAAGTTGGCATTAGGAAGCATCACTATGAAACAAGCTAGTGGAGATGATGGAATTCCAGCTGAGTTACTTCAGATCCTAAAAGAAGATGCTGTGAAAGTGCTGCATGCAATATGCCAGTAATTTGGAAAACTCAGCAGTGGCCACAGGACTGGAAAACATCAGTTTTTATTCCAACCCAAAGAAGGGCAATGCCAAAGAATGTTCAAACTTTCATACTGTTGTGGTTATTTCACGTGTTATCAAGGGAAAGCTCAAAATCCTTCAAGCTAGTCTTCAACAGTATGTAAATCAAGGACTTCTACACATACACCCTGAATTTCAAAAAGGCAGAAGAACAGGAGATCAAACTGCCAACATACATTGGATCATAGAAAATGTAAAGGAATTCCAGAAATACATCTATTTCTGCTTCTCTGAATATGTTTAATAGCTTTTGACTGTGTGGATCAAAAAAAAAAAAAAAAAAATTGGAAAATTCTTAAAGAAATGGGAATACCAGAGCACCTTACCAGTCTTCTGAGAAACCTCTATGCAGGTTTCAAGAAGCAACAATTAGAACTGGACATGGAAAAACAGACTGATTCAAAATTGTGAAAGGAGTATGTCAGGGCTGTGTATTGTCACCCTGCTTAATTTAACCCCTATGCAGATTACATCATGAGAAATAAAAATAGATGGGTAAAAAGTGGAAACTGACAGATTTTATTTTCTTTGGCTCCAAAATCACTGAGGATGTTGAATGCAGCCACAAAATTAAAAGGTACTTGCTCCTTGGATGAAAAGCTATGACAAACCTAGACAGAATGTCAAAACTAATACAATATTGTAAAGTAATTAGCCTCCAATTAAAATAAATTTATAGTAAAATACATAAATAAAATAAAAATAAATAAAACCAGAGACATCACTTTGCCAACAAAGGTCCTTATAGTCAAAGCTATGGTTTTTCCAGTAATCATGTACCGATGTGAGAGTTGGGACATAAAGAATGCTGAGTGCCGAAGAACTGTTGATTTTGAACTGTGGTGCTGGAGAAGACTCTTGAGAGTTCCTTGGACCACATGGAGATCAAACCAGTCAATTCTAAAGGAGATCAGTTCTGAATATTCATTGGAAGCGATGATGCTGAAGTTGAAGCTCCAATACTTTGGCCACCTGATGCAAAGAACTGACTCATCACACAGAAAAGACCCTGATGCTGCAAGAGATTGAAGGCAGGAGGAGTAGGGGATGACAGAGGATGGGATTGTTGGATGGCATCACCAACTCGATGGGCATGAGTTTGAGCAAGCCCTGGGAGTTGGTGATGGACAAGGAAGCCTGGTGTGCTGCAGTCCATGGGGTCTCAAAGAGTTGGACACAACTGAGCAACTGAACTGAACTGATCCCTGTGTAGAGTATGCAAGACCAGTATTTTTGGTGTGAGGGAAGATTTTAGTATAGATACCAGCCACATCTTTCCTCAGAATGTGCTTGTCATTATTCCCTTGCTAGGGGATGTGATTTGCTTTGTCATGTCCAGAGCCTGCATTGGATCTTGGGCATGGTCATCTCTTTGCTTCTATATCAGCAAGTCCTTTTAGTAGTTGGGCCTACTCCCTTGTTTTTGGAGTTGAATCCCTGAATGTCTGAGTCAATAATCCTCATTTGCCCTTGGGTGCATATTTTGTCCCAACGGAGGTGAGGCCCACATAGTCACAGCATACTGGTGCATTTTCATGCAGACATTCACAGTTCCACCGCAAAGCAGGCCAAATTTGTGTTTCCTTCTCTCTTGTATTCATCCCAGACTTAGTACTAGGCTGTGATTGGAAATAGGCTGGTGTTGGGGGCCTGGGTGCTGTGACTGTAGGAATCGAAGTGGTTTTGCTGCTGCCTAGGACCTGAACTTCTTATGTGGCAGACTTCTCTGAGGAGTTATTTGCCCCAGAACTTCCTCCAAGCTGCAGTGCAGCATGAGAGGAATAGGAAAGAACCCATTAATAATGGACTTAGAGACCAAATCCACACTTATAGTATGCCTACCCAGAAAGTTCATCTTAGCTGGAGAGGCCTCCACCATTCATGTGCTGATAATTAGCTCTGAGGTTCAGCCTGTACCATAC
Organism: Bos indicus; assembly: GCF_029378745.1. Lineage (NCBI taxonomy): Eukaryota > Metazoa > Chordata > Mammalia > Artiodactyla > Bovidae > Bos > Bos indicus. Next base: position 75,911,843 of record NC_091789.1, read on the forward strand.
CCCAGCCCAATTTGGCTGTCTCAGAACACCTGGACTGTATCTTCTCCTAGTACCAGTTCACCTGACATTTAGCACATATCTGCCATATATACTAGCTGCCCTGCCTTATATGCATTTTGGACTGGGAAGTGTGGAGAGGTGGCAGCTACCAGTGCAGGCCTCTCTCCACCCAGATTTTTTTTTTCTTTTTTAAAAATTTAATTTATTTTTTTATTGAAAGATAATTGCTTTACAGAATTTTGCTGTTTTCTGTCAAATCTCAACATTAATCAGCCATAGGTCTACATATATCCCCCTCCCTTTGAACCTCCCTCCCATCACCCTCCCCATCCTACCCCTCTAGGTTGATACAGAGCACCTGATTTAGCTCCCTGAGCCATACATAAAATATCCATTGGCTATCTATTTTACATATGCTAATATAAGTTTCCATGTTACTCTTTCCATACATCTCACGCTCTCCTCATCTCTCCCAATGTCTATAAGTCTGTTCTCTATGTCTGTTTCTCCATTGTTTCCCTGTAGATAAATTCTTCAGTGCCAATTTTCTAGAATCCGTATATATGCGTTGAGGCTGCTGCTGCTGCTGCTAAGTCGCTTCAGTCTTGTCCGACTCTGTGCAACCCCATAGACGGCAGCCCACCAGGTTCTGCCATCCCTGGGATTCTCCAGGCAAGAACACTGGAGTGGGTTGCCATTTCCTTCTCCAATGCATGAAAGTGAAAGTTAAATCGCTCAGTAAGTGTACGACTCTTTGTGACCCTATGGACTGCAGCCTACCAGGCTCCTCCGTCCAAGGGATTTTCCAGGCAAGAGTAATGGAGTGGGTTGTCATTGCCTTCTCCAATATATGTGTTAGAATACAATATTTATCTTTCTCTTTCTGACTAACTTCACTCTATATAATAGGTTCTAGGTTCATCCACCTTATCAGAACTGACTCAAATGTGTTCCTTTGTATGGCTGAGTAATATTCCATTGTGTATATGTTCCACAACTTCTTTTTCCATTCATCTTTTGATGGACATCTAGGTTGCTTCCATGTTCTAGATATTGTAAATAGTGCTGCAATGAACAATGGAATACATGTGTCTTTTTCAATTTTGGTTTCCTCAGGGTATATATGCCTAGGATTGGGATTGCTGGGTCATATAGTGGTTTTATCCCTAGATTTTTAAGAAATCTCCATACTGTCTTCCCCAACTCCAGTACTCTTGCCTGGAAAATCCCATGGGCAGAGGAGCCTGGTAGGCTGCAGTCCATAGGGTCGCAAAGAGTCGGACACGACTGAGCGACTTCACTTTCACTTTTCACTTTCATGCATTGGAGAAGGAAATGGCAACCCACTACAGTGTTCTTCCCTGGCGAATCCCAGGGATGGCGGAGCCTGGTGGGCTGCCGTCTATGGGGTCGCACAGAGTCAGACACGACTGAGGTGACTTAGCAGCAGCAGCAGCAGCATACTGTCTTCCATAGTGGCTGGATAAATTTACATTCCCACCTAGAGTGCAAGAGCGTGCCCTTTTCTCCACACCCTCTCCAGAATTTATTATTGGTAGACTTTTTGATGATGGTCATTGTGACCTGTGTGAGGTAATATCTCATTGTAGTTTCGACTTGCATTTCTCTGATAACGAGCAATGTTAAGCAACTTTTCATGTGTTTATTAGACAACTGTATATCTTACTTGGATAGTTTCCCACTTTTTGATTAGGTTGTCTGCTTTTCTGGTATTGAGCTGTATGAGCTACTTGTACATTTTGGAAATCAATCCTTTATCAGTTGTTTCATTTGCTATTATTTTCTCCCATTCTGAGGGTTGTCTTTTCATCTTGTTTATAGTTTCCTTTGATGTGAAAAAGCTTTTAAGTTTAATCAGGTTTCACTTGTTTACTTTTGTTTTTATTTCCATTAATCTGGGAGGTGGCTCATAGAGGATCTTGCTTTGATTTATGTCATCGAGTATTCTGCTTATGATTTCCTCAGAGTGTGTGTTTTTTTTTTTTCACATTTTTTTATTTTCTTTTTTTTTTAATTTAATTTTATTTTTAAACTTTACAATATTGTATTAGTTTTGCCAAATATAGAAATGAATCCACCACAGGTATACCTGTGTTCCCCATCCTGAACCCTCCTCCCTCCTCCCTCCCCATACCCTCCCTCTGGGTCGTCACAGTGCACCAGCCCCAAGCATCCAGTATCATGCATCGAACCTGGACTGGCAACTCATTTCATACATGATATTATACATGTTTCAATGCCATTTTCCCAAATTTCCCCACCCTCTCCCTCTCCCACAGAGTCCATAAGACTGATCTATACATCTGTGTTTCTTTTTCTGTCTCGTACACAGGGTTATTGTTACCATCTTTCTAAATTCCATATATATGCGTTAGTATATTGTATTGGTGTTTTTCTTTCTGGCTTATTTCACTCTGTATAATAGGTTCCAGTTTCATCCATCTCATTAGAACTGATTCAAATGTATTCTTTTCAATGGCTGAGTAATACTCCATTGTGTATATGTACCACAGCTTTCTTATCCATTCATCTGCTGATGGGCATCTAGGTTGCTTCCATGTCCTGGCTATTATAAACAGTGCTGCGATGAACATTGGGGTACACGTGTCTCTTTCCCTTCTGGTTTCCTCAGTGTGTATGCCCAGCAGTGGGATTGCTGTATTATAAGGCAGTTCTATTTCCAGTTTTCTAAGGAATCTCCACACTGTTCTCCATAGTGGCTGTACTAGTTTGCATTCCCACCAACAGTGTAAGAGGGTTCCCTTTTCTCCACACCCTCTCCAGCATTTATTATTTGTAGACTTTTGTATCGCAGCCATTCTGACTGGCGTGAGATGGTACCTCATAGTGGTTTTGATTTGCATTTCTCTGATAATGAGTGATGTTGACCATCTTTTCATGTGTTTGTTAGCCATCTGTATGTCTTCTTTGGAGAAATGTCTATTTAGTTCTTTGGCCCATTTTCTGATTGGGTCATTTATTTTTCTGGAGTAGAGCTGTAGGAGTTGCTTGTATATTTTTGAGATTAGTTGTTTGTCCATTGCTTCATTTGCTATTATTTTCTCCCATTCTGAAGGCTGCCTTTTCACTTTGCTAATAGTTTCCTTTGATGTGCAGAAGCTTTTAAGTTTAATTAGGTCCCATTTGTTTATTTTTGCTTTTATTTCCAATATTTTGGGAGGTGGGTCATAGAGGATGCTGCTGTGATGTATGTCGGAGAGTGTTTTGCCTATGTTCTCCTCTAAGAGTTTTATAGTTTCTGGTCTTACATTGAGATCTTTAATGCATTTTGAGTTAATTTTGATGTATGGTGTTAGAAAGTGTTCTAGTTTCATTCTTTTACAAGTGGTTGACCAGTTTTCCCAGCACAAGTTGTTAAAGAGATTGTCTTTAATCCATTATATATTCTTGGCTCCTTTGTTAAAGATAAGGTGTCCATATGTGTGTGGATTTATCTCTGGGCTTTCTATTTTGTTCCATTGATCAATATTTCTGTCTTTGTGCCAGTACCATACTGTCTTGATAACTGTGGCTTTGTAGTAGAGCCTGAAGTCAGGTAGGTTGATTCCTTCAGTTCCATTCTTCTTTCTCAAGATAGCTTTGGCTATTCGAGGTTTTTTGTATTTCCATACAAATTGTGAAATTATTTGTTCTACCTCTGTGAAGAATGCTGTTGGTAGCTTGATAGGGATTGCATTGAATCTATAAATTGCTTTGGGTAGTATACTCATTTTCACTATATTGATTCTTCCAATCCATGAACATGGTATATTTCTCCATCTATTAGTGTCCTCTTTGATTTCTTTCACCAGTGTTTTATAGTTTTCTATATATAGGTCTTTAGTTTCTTTAGGTAGATATATTCCTAAGTATTTTATTCTTTCCGTTGCAATGGTGAATGGAATTGTTTCCTTAATTTCTCTTTCTGTTTTCTCATTATTAGTGTATAGGAATGCAAGGGATTTCTGTGTGTTGATTTTATATCCTGCAACTTTACTATAACCATTGATTAGTTCTAGTAATTTTCTGATGAAGTCTTTAGGTTTTCTATGTAGAGGGTCATGTCATCTGCAAATAGTGAGAGTTTTACTTCTTCTTCTCCAATTTGGATTTCTTTTATTTCTTTTTCTGCTCTGATTGCTGTGGCCAAAACTTCCAAAACTATGTTGAATAGTAATGGTGAAAGTGGGCACCCTTGTCTTGTTCCTGACTTTAGAGGAAATGCTTTCAGTTTTTCACCATTGAGGATAATGTTTGCTGTGGGTTTGTCATATATAGCTTTTATTATGTTGAGGTATGTTCCTTCTATTCCTGCTTTCTGGAGAGTTCTTGTCATAAATGGATGTTGAATTTTGTCAAAGGCTTTCTCTGCATCTATTGAGATAATCATATGGTTTTTATTTTTCAATTTGTTAGTGTGGTGTATTACATTGATTGATTTGCAGATATTGAAGAATCCTTGCATCCCTGGTATAAAGCTCACATGGTCATGGTGTATGATCTTTTTAATGTGTTGTTGGATTCTGATTGCTAGAATTTTGTTCAGGATTTTTGCATCTATGTTCATCAGTGATATTGGCCAGTAGTTTTCTTTTTTTGTGGGATCTTTGTCAGGTTTTGGTATTAGGGTGACGGTGACCTCATAGAATGAGTTTGGAAGTTTACCTTCCTCTGCAATTTTCTGGAAGAGTTTGAGCAGGATAGGTGTTAGCTCTTCTCTAAATTTTTGGTAGAATTCAGCTGTGAAGCCATCTGGACCTGGGCTTTTGTTTGCTGGAAGATTTTTGATTACAGTTTCAATTTCCGTGCTTGTGATGGGTCTGTTAAGATTTTCTATTTCTTCCTGGTCGAGTTTTGGAAAGTTGTACTTTTCTAAGAATTTGTCCATTTCTTCCACGTTGTCCATTTTATTGGCATATAATTGTTGATAGTAGTCTCTTATGATCCTTTGTATTTCTGTGTTGTCTGTTGTGATCTCTCCATTTTCATTTCTAATTTTATTGATTTGATTTTTCTCCCTTTGTTTCTTGATGAGTCTGGCTAATGGTTTGTCAATTTTATTTATCCTTTCAAAGAACCAGCTTTTGGCTTTGTTGATTTTTGCTATGGTCTCTTTTGTTTCTTTTGCATTTATTTCTGCCCTAATTTTTAAGATTTCTTTCCTTCTACTAACCGTGGGTTTTTTTCATTTCTTCCTTTTCTAGTTGCTTTAGGTGTCATATTAGGTTATTTATTTGACTTTTTTCTTGTTTCTTCAAATATGCCTGTATTGCTATGAACTTTCCCCTTAGGACTGCTTTTAAAGTGTCCCACAGGTTTTGGGTTGTTGTGTTTTCATTTTCCTTAGTTTCTATGCAAATTTTGATTTCTTTTTTGATTTCTTCTGTGATTTGTTGGTTATTCAGCAGCGTGTTGTTCAGCCTCCATATGTTGGAATTTTTAATAGTTTTTCTCATGTAATTGAGATCTAATATTACTGCATTGTGGTCAGAAAATATGCTTGGAATGATTTCTATTTTTTTGAATTTACCAAGGCTAGATTTATGGCCCAGGATGTGATCTATCCGGAGAAGGTTCCATGTGGGCTTGAGAAAAAATGAATTCATTGTTTTTGGATGAAATGTCCTATAGATATCAATTAGGTCTAACTGGTCTATTGTATCATTTAACGTTTGTGTTTCCTTGTTAAATTCTGTTTAGTTGATCTATCCATAGGTGTGAGTGGGGTATTAAAATCTCCCACTATTATTGTGTTATTGTTAATTTCTCCTTTCATACTTGTTAGCATTTGTCTTACATATTGCGGTGCTCCCGTGTTGGGTGCATATATATTTATAATTGTTATATCTTCTTGGATTGATCCTTTGATCATTATGTAGTAACCATCTTTGTCTCTTTTCACAGCCTTTGTTTTAAAGTCTATTTTATCTGATATAAGTATTGCTACTCCTGCTTTCTTTTGGTCCCTATTTGCATGGAAAATCTTTTTCCAGCCTTTCACTTTCAGTCTGTATGTGTCCCCTGTTTTGAGGTGGGTCTCTTGTAGACAACATATGTAGGGGTCTTGTTTTTGTGTCCATTCAGCCAGTCTTTGTCTTTTGGTTGGGGCATTCAACCCATTTACGTTTAAGGTAATTACTGATAAGTATGATCCTGTTGCCATTTACTTTATTGTTTTGAGTTCAAGTTTATACACTGTTTTTGTGTTTCCTGTCTAGAGAATATCCTTTAGTATTTGTTGGAGAACTGGTTTGGTGGTGCTGAATTCTCTCAGCTTTTGCTTGTCTGAGAAGCTTTTGATTTCTCCTTCATATTTGAATGACATCCTTGCTGGATACAATAATCTGGGCTGTAGGTTATTTTCTTTCATCACTTTAAGTATGTCTTGCCATTCCCTCCTGGCTTGAAGAGTTTCTATTGAAAGATCAGCTGTTATCCTTATGGGAATTCCCTTGTGTGTTATTTGTTGTTTTTCCCTTGCTGCTTTTAATATTTGTTCTTTGTGTTTGATCTTTGTTAATTTGATTAATATGTGTCTTGGGGTGTTTCTCCTTGGGTTTATCCTGTTTGGGACTCTCTGGGTTTCTTGGACTTGGGTGATTATTTCCTTCCCCATTTTAGGGAAGTTTTCAACTATTGTCTCTTCAAGTATTTTCTCATGGTCTTTCTTTTTGTCTTCTTCTTCTGGGACCCCTATGATTTGAATGTTGTAGCGTTTAATATTGTCCTGGAGGTCTCTGAGATTGTCCTCATTTCTTTTAATTCGTTTTTCTTTTTTCCTCTCTGATTCATTTATTTCTACCATTCTATCTTCTACTTCACCAATCCTATCTTCTGCCTCTGTTATTCTACTATTTGTTGCCTCCAGAGTGTTTTTAATTTCACTTATTGCATTATTCATTATATATTGACTCTCTTTTATTTCTTCTAGGTCCTTGTTAAACCTTTCTTGCATCTTCTCAGTCTTTGTCTCCAGGCTATTTATCTGTGATTCCCTTTTGATTTCAAGATTTTGGATCAATCTCACTATCATTATTCTGAATGCTTTATCAGGTAGATTCCCTATCTCTTCCTCTTTTGTTTGGTTTGGTGGGCATTTATCCTGTTCCTTTATCTGCTGGGTATTCCTCTGTCTCTTCATCTTGTTTAAATTGCTGAGTTTGGGATATCCTTTCTGTATTCTGGCAGTTTGTGGAGTTCTCTTTATTGTGGCGTTTCCTCGCTCTGTGTGGGTTTGTACAGGTGGCTTGTCAAGGTTTCTTGGTTAGCGAAGCTTGTGTCGGTGTTCTGGTGGGTGGAGCTGTATTTCTTCTCTCTGGAGTGCAATGAAATGTCCAGTAATGAGTTATGGGATGTCTATGGTTTTGGGGTGACTTTGGGCTGCCTGTATCTTGGAGCTCAGGGCTGTGTTCTTTGCTGCTGGAGAATTTGCTTGGTATGTCTTGCCCTGAAACTTATTTTGCCCAGAGAGGTTTACAGCATTATATGGAGAAGAGAAGAGTGAGGAGGGAGTTAGAGGTGACCCAAATGAGATGAGGTGGAGTCAATAGAGGAGAAAGTGGGCTATTCAGTAATCTGTTCCTTATGTGCACTCCACAACTGGACCGCTCAGAGTTGTTCACAGAGTTATACAGAGAAGAGAAGAAGGAGGAAGGTGGTAGAGGTGGCCAGGAGGATAAATGGGGGGAATGAAAAGGAGGGAGACAGATCCAGCCAGTAATCAGTTCCCTAAGTGTTCTCCACCGTCTGGAACACACAGAAATTCACAGAGTTGGGTAGAGTAGAGAGGGGTTAGGGAGGAGACACAGGCGACCCATTGGAGAAAAAGGAGAGTCCAAAGGGAGAGAGAGCAGTTAAGCCAGTAATCTCGCTCCTTAGTGAAAAATGGGTACTGAAGATTGGGTTCTTAAAGGTACAAAATTGGTAACAAATACATAAAAGCAAAAATTTAAAATCTAGAGTAGAGTTTGGAATTTCAAAAATACGATGTTAAAGAAAAGAAGAAGGAAAAGAAAGAGAGAAAAAACGAACAAACAAAAACAAACAAGGTCGCGAAAATTATAAAGAAAATATAGGTACAAAACTGATAACTAATACCAAAAAGCAAAAATTAAAAATCTAGAGTAGAGTTTGGAATTTCAAAAATACAATGTTAAAAAAAGAAGAAGAAAAAGAAAGAGAGAGGAAAACAAACAAACAAACAGGAACAAACAAAGTCACATAAATTATTTAAAAAAAAAATACAGGTACAAAATTGATAACAAATACCAAAAAGCATAAATTAAAAATCTACAATAAAGTTTGGAATTTCAGATATACAATGTTATTTAAAAGAAGAAGAGAAAGAAACAGAGAAAAAGAAAAAAGAAAAAAGGGTCACAGAAATTATAAAAAAAAAAAAAAAAAAAAAAAACTATAGGTACAAAATTGATAACAAATACCTAAAAGCTAAAATTAAAAATCTAGAGTGGATTTTGGAATTTCAAAAATACAATGTTAAAGAATAGAAGAAAAAAAAAAGGTCAAAAAATTATAAAATATATATATATGAAGTTTGCTTTAAAAAAATAGGGTCTTTTTTTTTTTTTTTTTTTTGCAAAGTAATCGGTTATAAAAGTGGAAATTAAAGGAACAATAAGGAAACTTAATTTTTTTTAAAAAAATTAGAAAAAAATAATTAAAAAAAAAAGAGAAAGAATGATCGTACAAATAGTAAAAATATATCTAGGACTTTCTCCGGTTTTGTTGTGCTTATTGTGGGTTCAGTTCATTTTTGGCTAGTTCCTTGGTCTGACTTATATTTCTCAAGATCTATAGGCCCCTTCCTATGTAGTTGGTAGTAACCACAGGGTTTTAATCTATTGCCTGTAGCTTCCAAGGCGGTTCCCTCTGTTATAGCTTCTTCTGTTTGCTGGTCTCTTCAGTGTCTGGTTTCCGCCCTGACACAAAGGGGACGGTGGAGGACACTTTTTTTTTTTTTTTTTTAGGCTCACTTGTTCAGTTGTGCTGAGGGGAGGTAGGGAGGGATGCTGCAAACAAATAACTCTGGCGTGTGCTTGCAGTGCCTCAGCTACACTGGGTCTGACCCCGCTCATGGCACGTGTAGCCTCTCTGCCCACGCTGCTCAGGCTCTAGGTTGCTCTGCTGGGAACCATCCATGGCCGGCCATGGGCTGCCTGTACTTTCCAGGTCCAAGCCGCTCAGGTTCAGGCACTTGGGTAGTCCTCAGAGGTGCAGACTCTTGGTTGGGCCTGCGTTTTGTGCCCTTCACAGATCCGAGCAGCTCCGGTGATGAGGTGTTTGACATAGGCGATTGCTGCAACTTATCGCCTCCCTGCCTCTCAGTTATCTCCTTTCGAAGACTTGGGTTGCTTTTCTGGGTGCCTGATGTCCTCTGCTGGCATTCAGAAGTTGTTTTGTGGAATTTATTCAGCATTTAAATGTTCTTTTGATGAATTTGTGGGGAAGAAAGTGTTCTCCCTGTCCTACTCCTCCACCATCTTAGCTCCTCCCCCCTGATTTCCTCAAAGTGTTTTATAGTTTCTGCTCTTACACTCAGGTCTTTAATCCATTTAGAATTTATCTTTTTGTATGGTGTTAGGAAGTGTTTTAATTTCATTCTTTTATGTGTAGCTGTCAAGTTTTCACATAATCATTTATTGAAGAGGCTGTCTTTGCCCCATTGTATATTCGTGATTCCTTTGCAAAAAATAAGGTACCTATAGGTGCATGGGCTTATTTCTGGGATTTCTGTCTTGTTACATTGGTCTATATCTCTGTTTTTGTGCCAATACCATACTGTCTTGGTGACTGTAACTTTGTAGTATAATCTAAAGTCAGGAAGGTTGATTCCTCCAGCTCCATTCTTCTCTCTCAAGATTGTTTCAGCTATTCAGAGTCTTTTGTGATTCCATATGAATTGTTGAATATTTTGTTCTGTGAAAAATGTCATTGGCAATTTGATAGGGATCACATTGAATCTGTAGATTGCATTTGGTAGTATAGTGATTTTCACAATATTGATTCTTCCTATCCAGGAACAAGGAATATTTCTCCATCTGTTTATATTGTTTTTTATTTTTTTCATTCAGTTCATTTCAGTTCAGTTCAGTTCAGTCACTCAGTCATGTCCAACTCTTTGCAACCCTGTGAATCGCAGCATGCCAGGTCTCCTTGTCCATCACCAACTCCCAGAGTCCACCCAAACCCATGTCCATTGAGTCAGTGATGCCATACAACCATCTCATCCTCTGACTTCCCTTCTCCTCCTACCTTCAACCTTTCCCAGCATCAGGGTCTTTTCAAATGAGTCAGTTCTTCACATCAGATGGCCAAAGTATGGGAGCTTCAGCTTCAGCACCAGTCTGCCAATGAGTATTCAGGACTTCCCTGGTGGCTCAGATGGTTAAGCATCTGTCTACAGTGTGGAAGACCTGGGTTCAATCCCTGGGTTGGAAGGATCCCCTAGAGAAGAAAATGGCAACCCACTCCAGTACTCTTGCCTGGAAAATTCCATGAACATAGGAGCCTGGTAGGCTCCATAGGGTCTCAAAGAGTCAGACATGACTGAGAAACATCTCTTTCTGGAGATACAGAAAGATATTCCTCCTTCCTCCTAAAGCAGCTTTACAACAAATGCAAAAGCAACTTCTCTAGGCAGGGAGGAAAGAGTCAACAAGTAGAAATAAGAAATATGACAAATGGGAAAGATTTCTGGTAAAGGCAAAAACTGGAAATCATGAATACAAAAATATATCAACATCAGCAACTGTGGGGACTTCCCTTGTTGTCCAGTGGGTAGGAATCAACCTTCCAATGCAGGGATTATAGGTTTGATTCCTGTCCAAAAAAACTAGGATCCCACATGCTGTGGGGTGACTAAGTTCAACTACTGAGCTTATGTGCTACAACTAGAGACCACATAACTACTGAGCCCATGTGTTCTGGAGCCTGTGAGCCACAGTTAAAGAGAAACACTTGCATTGCAATGAAGAACCCGTGTACCAAAACAAAAGATCCTACATACTACAACAAAGAACCCATATACTACAGTGTACAAAAAAAAAAAATCTTTAAGACCAAGATAATCACGATGGTATGATCACTCACGTAAAGCCAGACATTCCGGAATGTGAAGTCAAGTGGGCCTTAGAAAGCATCACTATGAAAAAAGCTAGTGGAGGTGATGGAATTCCAGTTAAGCTATTTCAAATCCTAAAAGATGATGCTGTGAAAGTGTTGCACTCAATATGTCAGCAAATTTGGAAAACTCAGCAGTGGCCACAGGACTGGAAAAAGTCAGTTTTCATTCCAATCCCAAAGGAAGGCAATGCCAAAGAATGCTCAAACTACTGCACAATTGCACTCATCTCACATGCTAGTAAAGTAATGCTCAAAATTCTCCAAGACAGGCTTCAGCAATACGTCAGCCATGAACTTTCAGATATTCAAGCTTGTTTTAGAAAAGGCAGAGGAACCAGAGGTCAAATTGCCAACATCTGCTGGATCATCGAAAAAGCAAGAGAGTTCCAGAAAAACATCTATTTCTGCTTTATTGACTATGCCAAGGCTTTTGACTGTGTGGATCACAATAAACTGTGGAAAATTTTGATAGAGATGGGAATACCAGACCACCTGACCTGCCTCTTGAGAAACCTATATGCAGATCAGGAAGCAATAGTTAGAACTGGACATGGAACAACAGTCTGGTTCCAAATAGGAAAAGGAGTACGTTAAGGCTGTATATTGTCACCCTGCTTATTTAACTTATATACAGAGTACATCATGAGAAACGCTGGGCTGGAAGAAGCACAAGCTGGAATCAAGATTTCCAGGAGGAATGTCAATAACCTCAGATATGCAGATGATACCACCCTTATGGCAGAAAGTGAAGAGGAACTAAAAAGCCTCTTGATGAAAGTGAAAGAGGAGAGTGAAAAAGTTGGCTTAAAACTGAACATTCAGAAAATGAAGATCATGATAAGTGGTCCCATCACTTCATGGGAAATAGATGGGGAAACAGTGGAAACAGTGTCAGACTTTATTTTGGGGGGCTCCACATCACTGCAGATGGTGACTGTAGCCATGAAATTAAAAGACGCTTACTCCTTGGAAGAAATTTACGACCAACCTAGACAGCATATTAAAGAGCAGAGACATTACTTTGTCCACAAAGGTCCGTCTAATCAAGGTTATGGTTTTTCCTGTGGTCATTTATGGATATGAGAGTTGGACTGTGAAGAAAGCTGAGCACCAAAGATTGATGCTTTTGAACTGTGGTGTTAGAGAAGATTGTTGAGATTCCCTTGGACTGCAAGGAGATCCAACCAGTCCATTCTGAAGGAGATCAGCCCTGGGATTTCTTTGGAAGGAATGATGCTAAAGCTGAAACTCCAGTACTTTGGCCACCTCATGCGAAGAGTTGACTCATTGGAAAAGACTCTGATGCTGGGAGGGATTGGGGGCAGGAGGAGAAGGGGATGACAGAAGATGAGATGGCTGGATGGCATCACTGACTCGATGGACATGAGTCTGAGTGAACTCCGGGAATTGGTGATGGACAGGGAGGCCTGGTGTGCTGTCATTCATGGGGTCGCAAAGAGTCGGACATGACTGAGTGATTGAACTAACCTGAACTGAAGACCTGATGCAGCCAAAAATAAATACATAAATATTTTTTAAAGAATGAGGAGAACAATCTGTAAAAAATATCAGCAACTGGGAGAAGAGGAGACTACAATGGCAGGGAATGGAAATTACATTTGAAATTAAGAGATCAGCTTAAGTGCAGCTCCCATTTATATTAACATAAATATATTCCAATATTTATCAAAACCTCATGGCAAATGCAAACCAAAAAACCACAATAGATACACACAAAGAAGAAAAAGCAACTCAAACACATTAAATGTGGTCATAGAACCAAAAGACAAGAGAACAAAAGAAGAAGGGAAGAAAGAAGACCTATAAATGCAAACAAAACTATAAAGAAAATGGCAATAGAAACAAACATATTAATAATTATAATATAATTAATTATATTAATAATTACTTAAATAAAGCTGCATTAAAATCTCCAACCAAAAGACATAGACTGGGTGTATGGATACAAAAACAAGATCCATATATATGATCTCTATAAGAGATCCATTTTATTTTTTAAACGTTTTATTATTTTGCATTGGGGTATACCTGATTACTAAACAACGTTGTAATAATTGCAGGTAAGCAGTGAAGGGACTCAGCCATACATATCCATTTATCCATTCTCTTGCAAACTCTCTTCCCATTCAGGCTAACACATAACATTGGACAGAATTCCATGTGTTATACAGTAGGTAGGTCCTCGTTGGTTATCCATTTTAAATATGACATTGTGTACATGTCCACCCCAAACTCCCTAATTATCCCTTTCCCACATCCTTCACACAGCAACCATAAGCTCATTCTGTGTGAACCTGTTTCTATCTTATAAGTAAGTTCATCTGTATCATTTCTTTTTAGATTGCACATATAAGGGATATCATATCAAATTCCTCCTTCTCTGTCTGACTTCACTCAATATGATACTCTGTGTGTGTTGCATGCTAAGTCACTTCAGTTATGTCCAACTCTTTGTGACCTTATGGACCATAGCCTGTCAGGCTCCTCTTTCCAAGGGATTTTCCAGGCAAAAATACTGGAGTGAGTTGCCATGCTCTCCTTCAGTGGATCTTCCTGACCCAGGGATTGACCCACATCTCTTGTCTCCTGCAGGAGGGTGTTTTTTTTTTTTTTTTTTTTTACATTAGGGCACCTGAGAAGCACTTGGCACTACCTAGGTCCATCAATGTTGCAGCAAGTGGCAATATTTCATTCTTTTTAACAGCTGAGTAATATGCCATTTTTTTATGTACCCCATCTTCTTTATCCAATTCCTCTGTTTATAGTCATTTAGATTGCTTCTTTGTCTTAACTTTTGTGAACAGTGGTACAATGAACATTGGGGTACATTTATCATTTTGGATCATGTTTTTCTCTGGATATATGCTCAAGAGTGGGATTGCAGAGTCATATGGTAGCTCTACTTTTGTTTTTTTAAGGAACCTTCATACTGTTCTCCATAGTAGCTGTACCAGTTTGCATTCCCAGCAAAAGTGTAGGAGGGTTCCCTTCTCTCCAGCATTTATTATCTTTGGATTTTTTGGTAATAGCCATTCTGGCTGGTGTGAGGTGATATCTCATTGTAGTTTTGGTTTCAATTCAGTCAGTTCAGTTGCTCAGTTGTGTCTGAATATTTGCGACCCGATGGACTGCAGCACTCCAGGCTTCCTTGTCCATCAGCAACTCCTAGAGATTGATCAAACTCATGTCCATGAAGTCAGTGATGCCGATTTTTTATTTGCATTTCTCTAATAATTAGCAATATTGAACATTTTTTAATGTGCCTATTCATCTTCTGTATGTCTTTGGAGAAATGTGTATTTAGGTCTTCTGCCCATTTTTTGATTTGGTTTTTTGTTTTGATGCTGTTAAGCATCATGTGCTATTTGCAAATTTTGGAGACTAATCCTTTACAGTCACAATATTTGAAAATATTTTTCTCTCAGTCTGTGGGTTGTCTTTTTCTTTGTATATCATTTCCTTCCAAAAACTGTGCAAAAGCTTTTGAGCTTAGTAAGTCTCATTTGCTTATTTTTGTTTTTATTTCTATTACTCTTGGAGATGGATTAAAAAAATATATTGATGCAATTTATGTCATAGGGTGTTCTGCCTATGCTTTTCCTCTAGGAGTTTTATAGTGTTTGGTCTCACATTTAGGTCTTTAGTCCATTTTGTGTTAAAAATGAAATTATATCATTCTCCAACCCCATAAACAAAACAACTTCATTTTTAACATGTAGCTGTCCAGTTTTCCCAGCACTATTTGTTAAAAAGACTATATTTCCAACATTGTGTACTTTTGCCCCCTTTGTCATAGACTAATTGACCATAGGAGCATGGGCTTATTTCTGGGTTTTCTATCCTGTTCCAGTAACCTATATTTCTATTTTTGTGCCAGTACCATACTATTTTGATGATTATAGCTTTGTAGTATATTCTGAAGTCGAGGCTCCTATAACTCCAGCTCCATTTTTTTTTTCAGGAATGCCTTGGGTATTCAGGGTCTTTTGTGTCTCCGTAAAAATTTTGAGATTTTGTGTTCTAATTCCATGAAAAATGCCATTTGTAATTTGTTAGGGATTGAATTATATCTGTAGATTGCCTTGGATAATATAGTAATGTTGACAATGTTGATTCTTCCAATCCATGAACATGGTATATCTTTCCATCTGCTTATGGATTCTTTGATTTATTTCATTAACGTCTTATACTTTTCAGACTACAAGTCTTTTATCTCTTTAGGTAGGTATATTCATAGGTATTTTATTCTTTTTGATGCAGTGATATATTGAATTGTTTCTTGAATATTTCTTTCTGATCTTTTGCTGTTAATGTATAGAAATGCAACACATTTATGTGTATTAATTTTGTAGCCTGCAACTTTCTAACTGTGGTGCTGGAGAAGACCTTTTAGTGTTCCTTGGACAGCAAGATCAAACCAGTAAATCCTAAAGGAAATCAACCCTGAATATTCATTGGAAGGACTGATGCTGAAACTGAAGCTCTAATAGTTAAGTCACCTGATGCGAAGAGCCGACTCATTGGAAAAGACCCTGATGCTGGAAAAGATTAAGGGCAGGAAGAGAAGGGGTTAACAGAAAATGACATGGTTGGATGGCATCACTGACTCAATGGGCATGAGTTTGAGCAAACTCTGGGAGATGGTCAAGGATAGGGAAGCCAAGAGTGTTGTAGTTCATGGGGTTACAAAGTGTCAGAGATGACTTAAAGACTGACCAACAACAACTTATTTAAAATCAAATTCATTGATGAATCCTAGTAGTTTCCCAGTAGCATCTTTAGGATTTTCTATGTATAGGATCATGTCATCTACAAACCATGAAAAATTCTTCTTTTCCAATTTGAATTTCCTTTACTTCTGTGATTGCTGTAGCTAGGACTTCCAAAGTTATGTTGCATAAAAGTGGCTAGCATGGATATCCTTGTCTTGTTTCTGACCTTAGACGGAATGCTTTCAACTTTTTATCACTAAGTATGATGTTAGCTGTAGGTTTGTCATATACGTCCTTTATTATGTTGAGGTATATTCCCTCTATGCCCACTTTCTGGAGAGTTTTTATCATGAATGGGTGCTGAATTTTGTAAAAAAAAAAAAAAAAAAAAAAAATTCAAGGATTGAAATGATCATATTTTTTTTTATTTTAAATTTTTGATGTGGTGTATTACATTGATGGATTTGCAGATGTTGAAAAACCCTTGCATCCCTGGCTGAAACCCTTGAATTCCACTTGATCATGATATATGATCTTTTAAATATATTGTTGTATATGGACTGCTGGTGTTTGGTTGAGGAGTTTTGCATTTATGTTCATCATTTATATTGGCCTGTGAATTTCTTTTTTTGAGATATCTTTGTGTGCTTTTAGTATCAGGGTGATGGTGGGCTCATACAATGAGTTTTGAAGGTTTTTTTCCTCTGCAATTTTTGTAATAGTTTCAGAAAGATAGGTGGCAACTCTTCTCTAAATGTTTGATAAAATTTTCATGTAAAGTCATCAGGTCTTGGATGTTGTTTTTCATTCAGGTCCTGGACTTTTTTCATTTTGAATCATAGTTTCAATTTCAGTGCTTTTGATTAGCCTGCTCATATTATGTCCCCCCCCCCCACCCCCGGTTCAGTCTAGAGAGACTGTACCTTTCCAAGAATTTGTAAATTTTTTTCCAAGTTATCCATTTTATTTGCATACAGTTGTTCATAGTAGTCTTTTCTGATCCTTGTTATTTCTGTGATATCAGTTGTAACTTCTTTTTCATTTTTATTGATTTGAGAATTCTCACTTTTTTCTTGATGAGTCTGGCTAAAGGTTTATCAATTCTGTTTATCTTTTCAAAGAACTAGGTTTTAGTTTCATTAATCTTTATAATTGTTTTCTTTATTTCATTTATTTCTCCTCTGATATTTATGATTCTTTTCCTTCTACTAATTTTGTGCTTAATTGGTTCCTCTTTTTCTAGTTGTTTTACATGTAAAGTTAGGTTGTTTACTTGAGATTTTTCTTTTTTCTTGACATAAGATTGTACTGTTATAAAATTCCCTCTTAAAATTGCTTATGCTGCATCCCATACATTTTGGACGATTGTGCTTTCATTTTCTTTATTTATATATATATAAATATTTATTTATTTATTAATTATTTATTTATATATTTATATATATTATATATATATATTATATATATATATATAAAAAATTCTAAAAAACAGAAACACATGGTGGCTCAACAATATGCTACTAAACAAACAAAAGATCACTGAAGAAATGAAACAGGAAATTAAAAATATATATATATAATAAAATATATAATAAATATATAATATATATTATATAATATATATTATATAATATATATAATAAAATATAAAAATAATATATTTATATATATTATATATATAATTATTTATATATATATATATTTTTTTAATTTCCTGTTTCATTTCTTCAGTGATCTTTTGTTTGTTTAGTAGCATATTGTTGAGCCACCATGTGTTTCTGTTTTTTAGAATTTTTTTTCTTGAAATTTATTTCTAATCTCATAGAGTTGTAATTCAAAAAGATATTTGATATTACTTCAATTTTCTTAAATTTACCAAGGCTCACCTTGTTGCCCAGCATGTGCTTAATCCAGGAGAATGCTCCATGTGCACTTGAGAAGAATATGTAATCTGCTGTTTTTGGATGTAATGCTCTATAAATATCAACTAAGTCCAACTCATCTAAAGTGTCACTTAGGGCCTGTGTTCCTTATTAATTTTCACCCAGATGATCTGTCCATTAATTAAAGTGTGGTATTAATGTCCCCCACTATTATTGTTACTGTAGATTTCTCCTTTTTGTTTGTTCATATTTGCCTTACATATTGAGGCACTACTATGTTGAGTGTATATATATTTATATTTGTTTTACTTTCTTCTTAGTTTGAACCCTTGATCATTATCTACTGTCCTTCTTTCTCTCTTATAACAGTCTATATTTCAAAGTCTGTTTTGTCTGATGTGAGCATTGCTCTCCCAGCTTTCTTTTGTTTTCCATTTGCATGGAATAGCTTCTCCCATATCCTTACTTTCAGTCTGTATGTACCCCTTGGTCTAAGGCGGGAAAAGACCCATTTTAAATCTAGGACTCATACAGACTGAAAGTGAGAGGATGAAAATATATATTACACAGAAATGGTAATCAAAAGAAAGCTGGACTTGGAATACTCATATCAGACAAAATAGGCTTTAAAATAGAGACTGTTGCAAGAGACAAAGGACACTACATAATGACAAAAAGATCAATCCAAGAAGAATATATGACAATTGGAAGTAAAATTGCAGGATGTAAAATTAATACACAAAAATATATTGCATTTTTATATATTAACAATGAAAGTTCAGAAAGCGAAATTAACAAAAAATTTCATTCACCATTAAAATAAAAAGAATAAAACACCTATTATACAGAGTGAAGTAACTCAGAAATAAAAACGCCAATACAGTATACTAACACATATATATGGAAATTAGAAAGATGGTAATGATGACCCTATATGTGAGACAGCAAAAGAGGCACAGATGTAAAGAACATACTTTTGGACTCTGTGGGAAAAGGCGAGGGTAGGATGATTTGAGAGAATAGCATTGAAACATGTATATTATCATATGTGAAATGGATCGTCCGTCCAGGTTCAATGCATAAGACAGGGAGCTCAGGGCTGGGGCACTGAGACAAACCTGAGGGATGGAATGGGGAGGGAGGTGGGCGGGGGATTCAGGATGGGGAACATATGTACACTCATGGCTGATTCATGTCAGTGTATGGCAAAAACCACTATAATATTATAAAGTAATTAGCCTCCAATTAAAATAAATACTATTTTAAAGGAAAACAAACAAACAAACAAAAACAACCTAGGAATAAACGTACCTAAGGAGGCAAAGGACGTGTACCCAGAAAACTATAAGATACTGATGAATGCAATCAAAGACAACAAAAATAGATGGAAAGATATACCATAATCTTGGATTCAAAGAATCAATATTGTCAAAATGACTATATTACTCAAAGTAATCTGCTGATTAAGTGCAATCTCTATCAAATTACCTAGGCCATTTTCACAGAATTAAAACAAAATATTTTACAATTGTATGGAAACAAAAAGACCCCAAATAGTCAGAGATATCTTGAGGAATAAAAATGAAGCTAGAGAAATCAAACTATATAAACCTCAGACTATATTGCAAAGCTACAGTCATCAAAACAGTGTGATGTTGTCACACAAAAACAGAAATATAGATTAATGGAAAAGGATAGAAAGTCCAGAGATAGACCTATGCATCTATGGTCACCTAATCTATGACAAAGGAGGCAAGAATATGCAATGGGGAAAAGACAATCACTTCAATAATTGGTGCTGAGGTAGCTGATAGCTACATATAAAAAATGAAATTGAAACACTCCATAACACAAATATGTTATATTTGTTAAATATGTTATACATAAACTCAGACTTCCCTTGCAGCTAGTTGCTAGGAGTCCATATGCCAATGCAAGGAACATGGGGATCCACCCCTGATCCGAGAAGATTCTACTAAGCTAAGATTCAGCTAAGCTAGCATGTTGCAAATACTGAATTCCATGCACCTTAGAAGACATGCTCTGCACAAGAGAGCCACTACAATGAGAAGCCCATGCACTGCAACTAGAGAGTATCCCCTGCTCACCTCAACAAGAGAAAGCCTATGTGCAGCAACAAAGAACCAGTACAACCAAAAAATATTTTTTTTAAATAAAGTATTTTTAAAATAGAATAAACTCAAAAAAAAAAAAAAAAATTAATGACCTAAATGTAAAGCCAGATACTATAAAAGATCTTAGAGGAAAATATCAGCATAACACATTTTGACAAAAATTGCTACAAGATTATTTTTGTTCCACCTCCTAGAGTAATGAAAATATACACTACTATGTAAAAAATTTATAATTAATGAGAGCCTACTATAGTACAGGGAACTCTACTCAATGCTCTGTGTTGACCTAATTGGGCAGTCTAAACCTAAAAAAGAGGAGACATGTGTATACATATAACTGATTTACTTTGCTGTACAGCAGAAACACAACATTGTAAAGCAACTATGATACAATAAAAATTAATAACATATATACTACAAAAATAAACAAATGGAGTATAATTAAACCTAAAAAGCGTTTTTACAGCAAAAACTAAAAATAAGAAAACTATAAACAAAACAAAAAGGCAACCCCCAGAATGGGAGAAATTATTCACAAATGAAGCAACCAACAAGGGAATTATCTCCAAAATACATAGACAGCTCAGGCAGCTCAACATTAAAAAAAAAAAAATGAGCAGAAGATATAAATAAACATTTCTCCAAAGAAAACACACAGATGGCCCAAAAGCACATAGACAAATGCTCAACATCACTAATTATTTTTGTTGCTCAGTCATGTCCATCTGTTTGTGACCCCATAGATGGCAGCAGGTCAGGATTCCCTGTCCTTCACCATCTCCCAGAGCTTGCTCAAACTCATGTTCATAGAGTCAGTGATGCCATCCAACTAATTATTTTTTTTTTGACTGCCATTGAACATTACTGGAAAGGACCATATCAAATACATTGAATACTCTTAACTCAATAGAGCCATTAAAGTAGAAAGAATTGATCCCTGGATACACATTTCCCAAGCAAAATCACAATACCCATCTGACAACAATTAGAAAGTCATACCCAATAGCAATGATAAAGCCAGGTTTCCCAGAGAACCACAGAAGTCAACAGTTCAGTTCAGTTGATCAGTCATGTCTGACTCTTTGTGACCCCATGGACTGCAGCACACCAGGTTTCCCTGTCCATCACCAATTCCCAGAGCCTGCTCCAACTCATGTCCATTGAGTCGGTGATGCCATCCAACCATCTCATCCTCTGTCCTTCCCTTCTCTTTCTGCCTTCAATCTTTCCCAGCATCAGGGTCTTTTCCAGTGAGTCGGTTCTTCAGATCAGGTGGCCAAAGTATTGGAGCTTCAGCTTCAGCATCAGTCCTTGCAGTAAATATTCAGTGTTGATTTCCTTTACAATTGACTTGTTTGATCTCCATTCAGTCCAAGGGACTCTCAAGAGTCTTCTCCAACATCACAGTTCAAAAGCATCAATTCTTCAGTATTCAGCTTTCTTTATGGTCCAACTCTCACACCCATACATGACTGCTGAAAAAAGCATAGCTTTGACCAGACAGACCTTTGTCAATAATGTCTCTGCTTTTTAATGTGCTGCCTAGGTTCGTTATAGCTTTTCTTCAAAGGAGGAAACATCTGTTAATTTCATGGCTGCTGGCAGCATCTGCAGTGATTTTGGAGCCCCCAAAAACAGTCTATCACTGTTTCCATTGTTTCCCCATCATTTGCCATGAAGTGATGGGACCAGATGCCATGATCTTTGTTTTTTGAACGTTGAGTTTTAAACCAGCTTTTTCACTCTCCTCTTTCACTTTAATCAAGAGGCTCCTCCATTCCTCTTTGCCTTCTGCTGTAAGAGTGGTGTCATCTGCATATCTGAGGTTATTGATATTTCTCCCAGCAATCTTGATTCCAGCTTGTGCTTCATCCAGCCTGGCATTTTGCATGATGTACTCTGCATAAGTTAAACAAGCAAGGTGACAATATACAGCCTTGACATACTCCTTTCCCAACTTGTAACCAGTCCGTTGTTCCATGTCCAGTTCTAATTGTTGCTTCTTGACCTGTATACAGATTTCTCAGGAGGCAGGTCAGGTGGTCTAGTATTTCCATCTCTTTAAGAGTTCTCCACAGTTTGTTGTGATCCACACAGTCAAAGGCTTTGGTGGACTCAATAAAGCAGATGTAGATGTTTTTCTGGAACTCTCTTGCTTGACATCTCCAACGGATGTTGGCAATTTGATCTCTGGTTTTTCTGCCATTTCTAAATCCCGCTTGAACATCTGGAAGTTCTCAGTTCACATACTGTTGAAGCCTTCCTTAGAGAATTTTGAGCATTACTTTGCTAGCATGTGAGATGAGTGCAGTTGTGTGGTAGTTTGACCATTCTTTGGCATTGCTTTTCTTTGGGACTGGAATAAAAACTGACCTTTTCCAGTCCTGTGGCCACTGCTGAGTTTTCCAGACTTGCTGGCAAATTGAATACAGTACTTTAATAACTTCATATAATAGCTAAATGAACAGAAGTCAACAGCTGCCCAACATCCTTGACATAAGCAAACCGCTGCATGAAGTAGCACAGCTTTCATCAAAGAGCCTTGGGAAAAGATTTTCCTGTTAAATGCCAGACTCTGCTTTGAATGTGTTCGCTCCTCATCTTTCTGGCCATATTTCCTTTTATTGTTTTAAGCTTATACAGTTTTAAAGAATTTGTTTAGGCTGCATGGGGGCTATTCTCTAGCCACAGTGCACAAACTTCTCATTGAGATGGACTCACTTGTGTAGAGCATGGACTTTAGGACATGCAAGCTTTAGTAGTTACAGCACGTGGGCTCAGTAATTGTGCTACATGGGTTTAGTTGCCCGACAGCATGAGGAATCTTTCCAGGCCAGGGATCAAACCCATTTCCTCTACATCAGCAGGTTGATTCTTTTTTGTTTCTTTGTTTGTTTTGTTTTGTTTTTTAGTTTTTTGAATGTTAAAGAAATTCGTATAAAAGCTATAGTGAGCTATTACCTCATGGTCAGAATGGCCATCATCAAAAAGTCTACAAACAGTAAGTGCTTAAGAGGATGTGGAGAAAGGGGAACCCCGCTTCACTGTTGGTGAGAATGTAAATTAGTACAGCTACTATTGAGAACAGTATGGAGGTTACTTAAACTAAAACTAAAACTCTGATATGACCCAGCAATCCCAGTCCTGGCTATATACAAGAAGAAAGCCATGATTCCAAAAGATACATGCACCCCCATAGTGTTCATTGCAGCACTATTTACAATAGCCAGGGTATGGAAGCAACCTAAATATTCATCAACAGAGGAACATATAAAGAAGATATGGCACATATATACAGTGTAATATCACTTGGTCATAAAAAAGAATAAAATAATGTTATTTGCAACAACGTGGATGTACCTAGAGATTGTCATACTGAGTGAAGTAAATCAGACAGAGAAAGACAAATATATCACTTATATATGAAATCTTTAAAAAGGTACAAATGAACTTATTGACAAAACAGAAATAGAATCCAAAATGTGGAAAACATACTTGGTTACCAAGGCATAAGCAGGGGAGGGATAAATTGGGAGATAGGGATTGACATATACACATCTACTGAGTACTCTGTAATAGTCTATATAGGAAAAGAATTTTAAAAAGAGTAAATATGTATGTATAACTGATTCACTTTGTTGTACACCTGAAAGTAACATATTTTAAATCAACTATACCCCAATATTTTTTTAAATCAATAATGCACACTTAAAATTTGTTAAAAGGTAGATCTTGTGTTTTCCACAATAAAATAAAATAAACATAAATATTACAAATAAAAATTATTTGTGGTTTTCAGGCTTAACTACAGGGAATTATAATTCCCTTTATAAAGGCTTTTCCTGAAAAGTTTAATGAGAAAAGTTGCCTTCTTTCTGCCAGACTTGGTGCAGAGACAGTGTTTTGCACTGTCTGAGGAGTATTGCAGTCAAGGCCTTCTGACTTGTCATGCTCTTTCACAGATTTACATGCCTACCTTGGGCAACCTCATTCCTATCACTTTTATCTGAGCTCATGAGATCACATTATGTTCAGACCTTCTGCTGAGACCTCCTTATCAGGGAAAACTTGAAGTTACTTTTATTTACTCTGATTCACCCCACTCCTATCCTTATGCTCCCACCCTTGCCCTTGCCTCTAACTTCAAGGTCAGTGTAAGTGTGGAGGTCTTCTGTTTGGGTCTCCCTCAATTGTGACACAAGCTCCACATCTGTGCTGATACCACTGACACTTACCAGTAGGTGATTCGATGGGTAAAACGGAAAATGGGAAGTTGGCACTTCCTCCAACTTTAGCTTTATGCTTATATTGGGTTGGCCAAAAAATTCATTCAGATATTTCTGTACTAGCCTACTGAAAACCCAAATGAACTTTTGGCCAATGCTGTATATTGCCATAAGTAATTAAATACTTAATTCTTATTTTTTTCTGTTTTCTTGGTGTGTGCTTTAAAATTTTTCCAACTTTATTGAAACATAACTAACAAATAAAAATTGTATATATGTAAGATGTACAATGTGAAAGTTTTATATATGTATACATTGTGACTGATTACCACAATCAAGCTAATTAATATATCCATCATCTCACAAACTTCCTTGTGTGTGTGGCAAGAACACAAAAGATCTATTTGGTAAGCAAATTTCAAGCATACAATACAGTATATTAACTATAGTTACCTATACTGTACTTTAGATGCTATACTTTAGATCTCTAGAACGTACTCAATTGGCATAACTGAATGTACCCTGAGAATAATATTTCCCCATTTCCCAACCCTTCAGTACTTGGTAACCACCATTTTATTTCCTGGTTTTATAAGCTTGATTTTTTTAGATTCTGTAAATAAATAAGGTTATGCAGAAATTTTCTTTATGAGTGTGCCTTGTTTCACTTATAATAATGTCTTCCAGGTTTATCCAGGTTGTTGCAATAGCAGAATTTCCTTATTTTAAAGACTGAATTGTATATATATATATATATACATACACACACACATATGTATATATTTATACTTAGGAGAAACTTATATACTAGGACACAATGTGATACATATAGATATCACATTTGCTTTATGCATTCATTTGTCCATGGAGACTTACGTTGATTCCATAAGCTGGCTATTGTGAATAATGCTGCAATCAACAGAAGAATGTAGATATCTCTTAAAGATACAGATTTTATTTCCTTTGGATATATACCGAGAATTGGAGTTCCGATATCACATGGTCAGATCAGATCAGATCAGTTGCTCAGTCGTGTCCGACTCCTTGCAACCCCATGAATCACAGCACACCAGGCCTCCCTGTCCATCACCAACTCCCGGAGTTCACACAAACTCACATCCATCGAGTGAGTGCTGCAATACAGCCATCTCATCCTCTGTCGTCCCCTTCTCCTCCTGCCCCCAATCCCTCCCAGCATCAGGGTCTTTTCCAATGAATCAACTCTTCGCATGAGGTGGTCAAAGTACTGGAGTTTCAGCTTTAGCATCATTCCTTCCAAAGAAATCCCAGGGCTGATCTCCTTCAGAATGGACTGGTTGGATCTCCTTGCAGTCCAAGGGACTCTCAAGAGTCTTCTCCAACATCACAGTTCAAAAGCATAAATTCTTCGGTGCTCAGCCTTCTTCACAGTCCAACTCTCACATCCTTACATGACCAGAGGAAAAACCATAGCCTTGACAAGATGAAACTTTGTTGGCAAAGTAATGTCTATGCTTTTGAATATGCTATCTAGGTTGGTCATAACTTTCCTTCCAAGGAGTAAGCGTCTTTTAATTTCATGGGTGCAGTCACCATCTGCAGGGATTTTGGAGCCCAGAAAAATAAAGTTTGACACTGTTTCCACAGTTTCCCCTTCTATTTCCCATGAAGTGATGGGACCGGATGCCATGATCTTCATTTTCTGAATGTTGAGTTTTAAGCCAAATTTTTCACTCTCCTCTTTCACCTTCAAGAGGCTTTTTAGTTCCTCTTCACTTTCTGCCATAAGGGTGGTGTCATCTGCATATCTGAGGTTATTGATATTTCTCCTGGCAATTTTGATTCCAGCTTGTGCTTCTTCCAGACGAGCATTTCTCATGATGTACTCTGCAGATAAATTAAATAAGCAGGGTGACAATATACAGCCTTGATGTACTCCTTTCCCCATTTGGAAGCAGCCTGTTGTTCGATGTCCAGTTCTAACTGTTGCTTCCTGACCTGCATACAAATTTCTCAAGCGGCAGGTCAGGTGGTCTGGTATTCCCATCTCTTTCAGAATTTTCCACAGTTTATTGTGATCCACACAGTCAAAGGCTTTGGCATAGTCAATAAAGCAGAAATAGATGTTTGTCTGGAACTCTCTTGTTTTTCCCATGATCCAGCGGATGTTGGCAATTTGATCTCTGGTTGCTCTGCCTTTTCTAAAACCAGTGTGAACATCAGGAAGTTCACGGTTCACATATTGCTGAAGCCTGGCTTGGATAATTTTGAGCATTACTTTACTAGTGTGTGAGATGAGTGCAATTGTGTGGTAGTTTGAGTGTTCTTTGGCATTGCCTTTCTTTGGGATTGGAATGAAAACTGACCTTTTCCAGTCCTGTGGCCACTGCTGAGTTTTCCAAATTTGCTGGCATATTGAGTGTGGCACTTTCACAGCATCATCTTTCAGGATTTGAAATAGCTCAACTGGAATGCCATCACCTCCACTAGCTTTGTTCATAGTGATGCTTTCTAAGGCCCACTTGACTTCACGTTCCAGGATGTCTAGCTCTAGGTGAGTGATCACACCATCGTGATTATCTTGGTCATGAAGATCTTTTTTGTACAGTTATTCTGTGCATTCTTGCCATGTTTTCTTAATATCTTCTGCTTCTGTTAGGTCCATACCATTTCTGTCCTTTATTGAGCCCATCTTTGCATGAAATGTTCCCTTGATATCTCTAATTTTCTTTGAAGAGATCTCTAGTGTTTCCCATTCTGTTGTTTTCCTCTATTTCTTGGCATTGATTGCTGAGGAAGGCCTTCTTATCTCGTCTTGCTATTCTTTGGAACTTTGCATTCAGATGCTTATATCTTTCCTTGTCTCCTTTGCTTTTCACTTCTTTTCTTTTCACAGCTATTTGTAAGGCCTCCCCAGACAGCCATTTTGCTTTTTGCATTTCTTTTCCATGGGGATGATCTTGAAACCAAATCAAATTTCAAGATATTTAAATGATGCAGAATGATGGTTTGATATACATATACATGTTGAAAGGATTCTTTCTATCAAGCTAATTAACACACTTATTAACTTATATGTTTAAATTTCTGTGACATTTAGGTTCCACTCTCTTAGCACATTTCAACTATACAATATAGTGTTATCAGTTATCAGTTCAGTTCAGTTCAGTCGCTCAGTCGCGTCCGACTCCTTGAGACCCCATGAATAGCAGCACACCAGGCTTCCCTGTCCATCACCAAATCCTGGAGTTCACTCAAACTCACGACCATCTAGTCGGCAATGTCATACAGCCATCTCATCCTCTGTCGTCCCCTTTTCCTCCTGCCCCCAATCCCTCCCAGCATCAGGGTCTTTTCCAATAAGTCAACTCTCTGCATGAATTGGCCAAAGTATTGGAGTTTCAACTTTAGTATCATTCCTTCAGAAGAAATCCCAGGGCTGATCTCCTTCAGAATGGACTGGTTGGATCTCCTTGTAGTCCAAGGGACTCTCAAGAGTCTTCTCCAACACCACAGTTCAAAAGCATCAATTCTTGATATATTGCAAAACCAATACAATATTGTAAAGTTAAAAAATAAAAAATTCAAAAAAGCATCAATTCTTCAGTGCTCAGCTTTCTTCACAGTCCAACTCTCACATCCATACATGACCACTAAAAAAACAATAGCCTTGACTAGATAGACCTTTGTTGGCAAAATAATGTCTTTGCTTTTCAATATGCTATCTAGGTTGGTCATAACTTTTCTTCCAAGGAGTAAGCATTTTAATTTCATGGCTGCAATCACCATCTGCAGTGATTTTGGAGCCCCAAAACATAAAGTCTCACACTGTTTCTACTGTTTCCCCATCTATTTCCCATGAAGTGATAGGACCAGATGCCATGATCTTCCTTTTCTGAATGTTGAGCTTTAAGCCAACTTTTTCACTCTCTTCTTCCACTTTCATCAAGAGGCTTTTTAGTTCCTCTTCACTTTCTGCCATAAGGGTTTTGTCATCAGATTATACGTTAGATCCTCATACCACATTCATCTTATAAATGAGAATTTAATTCCATTTACCAACTTATCTCTATTTCTCCCACTCCTCAGATCCTAGCAACCACTTTTCTACTCGTTGTATCTATAAATTCAACTTTTTCATTTTAGATTCCACATATAGGTGATATCATGCAGTATTTGTTTTTCCCTGTCTGGTTTATTTCACTTAGCACAATGTGCTCAGATTCATCTAAGTCATTACAAATGACAGGATTGCCCTTCTTTTAAGTTTGAATAATATTCCATTGTATATACCTATTCACCCACTGACAGACACACTGGGTTGTTTCCATACCTTGACTATTGTGAATAACACTGCTATGAACTTAGCGATACAGGTACCACTTTGAGATAATTATTTCATTTCACCTAGCTATTTACCCAGAATTGGAATTGCTAGATTGTACAGGAATTGTATTATTAATTTTTTGAGGAATCTTCACACTGTTTTCCATAGTGACAGTAGCCACATACAATGCCTCCAGCAGTGCACAAAATTTCCCTTTGCCTCACATCTTCACCAATATATGACATCTTGTCTTTTTTATAATGGTCATTCTAACATGTATGAGATGATATATCATTATGGTTTAATTGCATTTTCCTAATGATTAGTGATTTTGCACACCTTTGATGTATCTGATGGCCATTTGTATGTCTTAACAGTGTCCCACAGGTTTTTCATAGGTTGGCTTCTTTTTTAAATTTGTTTCAAGATGTTTTTTGATTTCCCTTTTTATTTCTTTTGTGACTCATTCACATTCAGGAATGTGTTGCTTGCTGCTGCTACTGCTGCTAAGTCGCTTCAGTCATGTCCAACTCTGTGCAACCCCACAGACGGCAGCCCACCAGGCTCCCCCGTCCCTGGGATTCTCCAGGCAAGAACACTGGAGTGGGTTGCCATTTCCTTCTCCAATGCATGAGAGTGAAAATTGAAAGTGAAGTCACTCAGTCGTATCTGACTCCCAGCGACCCCATAGATTGCAGCCTACCAGGCTCCTCCATCCATGGGATTTTCCAGGCAAGAGTACTGGAGTTGGGGTGCCATTACCTTCTCCGAATGTGTTGCTTAGTTTCCACATATTTGTAGATTTTCTAACCTTCCTCTTCTTGTTGATTTCTAGTTTCATATATTGTGGTCTGAAAAGATATTTGATATGATTTCAATTTTCTTAAATTTGCTGACTTGTTTTGTGCTGCATCATATGTTATATCCTCAGGAATTTTCTGTGTGTACTTGAAAAGAATATGTATTCTGCTTCTGTTGAATGGAAAGACTGTTAGGTCCATTTGGTCTGCTCTACTTTTCAAGTCCATCATTTTCTTATTGATTTTCCCCCTGAACAATCTTTTCATTGTTGAAAGTTGGGTATTGAAATCTTCTACTATTATTCTAGTATTCTCTATTTCTCCCTGCGGATCTCTTAGTTTTTGCTTAATATGTTAGTTGCTCCAATGATGGGTGGATATATATTTATGATTTATATCTCCTTGATAGGTTGATCTTTTATCACTATATAGTGACCATCCTTATCTCATTACTGTTTTTGGCTTAAAGTCTATTCTCTCTGATATAAGTATAGCTACCATGTTTTCTTTTTATTTTCACTTGTATGGAATATCTTTTTGCATCACTTCCCTTTGTCAAAGTATGTTCTGAAATTGATATGGGTGTTTCATAGGCAGCATAGAGTGGTTTTTTCTATCAATTATGCCACGTTGTGGCTTTTTCTTGGTGAATTCAATCCTTTTACACTTATTGTAATATTGGTATGAAACTGTATAGTAATGCCATCTTATTAATTTTTTTCTGGTTGTTTTATTTCCTTCTCCCTTTGTCTCTGCCTTCTTTCATAAATTGGTTAATTCTTGTAGTAGAACACACTGTTTTGCCTTTCCTCTTTTATTTGTGGGTGTACTCTAGGGTTTTCTTCTGTGGTTACCTTGTGAATCATCCAAGACAGGTAATAGATAAAACAGTCCTTTTTAGGCCTGTAGCAAGTCATCTTCAAATGCTTAAAAAATCTCTGCCATTTTACTCCTTCTTTTAATATTATTGGTGCTATAATTTGTCTCTTTATGTGTTGTGTATTTGTTAACAACTAGTAGTAGCTACACTTATTTTTACTAGTCTTTACTTTTTATAATATAATTAAGTGGTAAACACATCAACTATTAATAATGTCTAGTTACTGCTTTCTAAATCTGTTTTTCACCTTCACCAGTGTGTGTATACTTTTGTATGTTATTATGTCATTGATTAGTGCGCTTTCATTTCAGCTTGAAGAAATCCTTTCAGCATTTCTTGTGAGACAGGTCTAGTGAGGGTGAACTTTCTCATCTTTTGTTTACCTAGGAAACTCTTGTTTCTCATATCTGAAGGTTAACTTTAAGAGATAAGGTATTCTTGGATGGCAGTTTTTATTTTTTCAACACTTTAAATGTGTCATGTCACTCTCTCCTGGCCTGCAGAGTTTTCTTTTTTTTTTCCTTGAGAAAACCACTCTTAGCCTAATGGGAGTTTGTGGGTCACTTTCTTTTCATCCCTGGCTGCTTTTATGATTCTTTCTTTGTTGATTTTGACATTTATTATAATGGACATAGAGAAGGTCTTTTTGCACAGAGATAATCAGGTATCCTATCAGCTTAATGGGCTTGTATGTCTAAGTCTTTCCCAAGGTTTGAGAAGTTCTCAGCTATTACTTCTTTAAATAAACTCTCTGTCCACTTCTCCCTCTCTTCTCCTTCTGGACTTCTATTATTTAAATATTTGACTTTCTGATAAAATCAGATAGCTCTCATAGGTTTTCTTTACCCTTTTAAAATCTTAATTTCCTCTTCTCATCTAATTTCTAACTTATTTATCCATTCCTATCCTCCAAGTAATTTATTGGTACTTCCACCCAATCTTCATTACTATAGATGCTCTCTATTGCATTCATTTCTTTCACTGAATCCTCTGCTCCAAAATTTCAATTCCTATATATATATATATTTTTTAGTCTCTGGTTAAGAAATCTCTCTGTTAATTACATTTATTCCTAATTTCATTGAATCCTATTTCAGAATTTTCTTATATCTCACTGATTTTCTTTTCAACAGTTATTTTCAATTATTTATCAGTTAGATCACAATAGTCTATGATTTGGGGTTTAGTTGCTGGAAATTATATTAATAATTATCATCTTTTTAAAAATAATTATCATCTTATGATGCCACATTTTCTCGATTTTTCCCCCTATAGGTTCTAGTTATGCATTCTGCTTCTGCATTGGAGGTATCAGATACCTCTTTTGTTGTTGTTTGGTCACTAAGTCATGTCAGACTATTTCCAACCCATGGACTGCAACATGCCAGGCTTCCCTGTCCTTCACTATCTTCCCAGAGTTTGCTCAAGCTTATGTCCATTGAGTCAGTGATGCCATCTGACTATCTCATCCTCTGTCACCCCCTTCCCCTCCTGCCCTCAGTCTCTCCCAGCATCAAGGTCTTTTCCATGAGTTGTCTCTTCACATCAGATGTCCAAAGTATTGGTGCTTTGGCTTCAGCATCAGTCCTTCCAATGAATACTCAGGGTTGATTTCCTTTAGGATTGACTAGTTTGATCTCTATGCTGTCCAAGGTACTCTCAGAGTCTTCTCCAGCACCACAGTTTGAAAGAATCAATTCTTGGGCACTCACCCTTCTTTACAGTCCAACTCTCACATCCATACATGACTACTGGAAAAACCATAGCTTTGACTATAGGGTCCTTTGTTGGCAAAGTGATATCTCTTTGTCTAGGTTTGTTCATAGCTTTTATTCCATGAAGCAAATGTCTTTTAATTTCGTGACTGCAGTCACCCTCTTCAGTGATTTTGGAGCCCAATAAACTAATATCTGTCAGTATTTCCACTTTTTTCCCATCTATTTGCCATGAAGTGATGGGACTGGATGCCTTAATCTTAGGGTTTTTTTGTTTTTTGTTTTTTAATGTTGAGTTATAAGCCAGCTGTTTCAATATCCTTTTCCACCCTCATTAAGAGACTAACAGAGTTTTTCCAAGAGAACACACTGGTCATAGCAAACACCCTCTTCCAACAACACAAGAGATAAGCTTTTATGTCTTTGATTCTTAGGTTGACTATTAGAAACCTCTCTTTTATTTCCCAGAAGATGGCACTATAGCTCAAGTTTATGATTTCTCCCGTCTTTACCATCTGTGCCCTATTTTTGGCTATGCTCATTGTCTACTAGAGCTCTCAGGAGCTTACTCTTGCAGATGTACCTGAGAGCACACCCAAGAAGCAGCTAGCAGAATGGGAAGAGATATGAGTCTACCATTTAGTGTATTTGGCTATCGTAGACATGGTAAGAAATTCCCCAGTTATGACACACCCAGAGACATATGAGTGGACTTTCTACTGAGCACAGTTCTTTCAAGGTCATTTGAAATTCTCATCTGTCTCTTCTTCATTATCCTCCCTCACTCCAGTCACGGTGCGCCCACCTTAGTACTTTAGATGCTCGTGGAGAAAAATGTATTTCTCCAGCTGCATCCCATCCAGCTGAAATAGTCAGACCTTCTCTTATTGTCCCATTCTTTCACAGAAGGTTAGTCTCTACTAAATGAATCAGCTCCCATCAGGACCTTTTTAAGGGTGGGCAGGTGTAGAGAAATTTTCTGTTACCACTTCTTCTGGATTCAAGCTTATTTTTGTTGTGGCAAAATGTGTATTTTTCTTGTTTATTTTTTTCTCCAATGATGTGTTGGAGTCACCCTTCAGGAAGATTGTTGTTCTGCAAGTTCTCTTTCATGGGTAAGTGCTCAACATTTACCCAATCCTTGCCAATCAGGACCAAGAGGAGTCCAGACAGTCCTGTTGGTCCTGTTGGTTCTGCATAATGTATGGAGGTTTGTCTGTCTCCTATCAGCTGCACTGATGGTTAAGATTCTTCTTGGTTTCTTTGGAGCTAAGTGCAAAGTCTGGAAATCCCCACAAAGTTGCCTTTGTTCACATATGGATGCCCAATTTATTGATTAAAAAGTAGTTCATAAAGGAGGAATGTCTTATGCCAAATTACTGACATCACTTTTAATCCATATTGAGTTTATTTTGTTTACAGCTTAGGATAGGAGCCTTGTATTAGTCTTATTCCTGGGACTATACAGCTTTCCCACCAACATTTATTGAAGACACTGACCTTTACCCATTATATAGTCTTGGCACCTTTGCAGTAAATTAATTGACCATATATGCTATGCATGGGCTTATTTTTAGGCTTTCCATTCTATTCCATTGTTCTATGTATCTGTTTTTATGCCAATACCATATCCTTTTTGATTTACAATATTGCATTAGGTTCAGGTGTACAGTAAAGTGATTATGCATATATTTTTTCAGATTATTTGCTATTGTATGTTATTACAAGATATTGAATATTTTACCCTGAATTATATGGTAAATCCTTGTTGCTTATGTATTTTATATATAATAATGTGTATCTGTTAATCCCATACTCTTAATTTATCCCCTCACTTTCCCCTTTGGTAGCCATAAGTTTGTTTCCTATGTCTATGGGTCTGTTTCTGTTTTTAAATAGGTTCTTTTCTGTTATTTTTTAGATTCCACATGTAAGTGATGTCATATAATATTTTCTTTGACTTACTTCATTGGTATGATATTCTCTAGGTCACCCATGTTGCCACAAATGGCAACATTTCATCCCTTTTTATGGATGAGTAATATTCTCTCATATATATATGTGCCACATCTGCTTTATCCACTCATCTTTCCATGGGCATTTAGGTTGCTCCCATGTGTTTGCTATTGTATATAGTGCTTCTATGAACATTGGATTGCGTATCTTTTAAAATTAGAATTTTCATTTTTTTTCCAGATATATGTCCAGGAATAAAATTTCTGGATGTCATACAACACTGTTTTGATTACTATGAAAGAATCTGAAAGCATGAGTCACTCT
The DNA here is from genome assembly GCF_029378745.1 of Bos indicus. Classification (NCBI taxonomy): domain Eukaryota; kingdom Metazoa; phylum Chordata; class Mammalia; order Artiodactyla; family Bovidae; genus Bos; species Bos indicus. The sequence goes on from NC_091789.1 coordinate 75,945,964, forward strand.
GTTGTGTCCTACTCTTTGCGACCCTATGGACTGTAGCCCGCCAAGCCCCTCTATCCATGGGATTCTCCCGGCAAGAATACTGGAGTGGATAGACATTCCCTCCCTTCTCGAGGGGATCTTCTCAGCCCAGGAACTGAACCCAAGTCTCTTGCATTACAGGCAGATTCTTTACCATCTGAGCTACCAGGGAAGCCATTTTGATAGCTTTGTAATATGGCTTTAAATCAGAAAATATGATGCCTCCAACCTGATAAAAGTTTTTAAAGACTGTTTTGGCTATCCACTGTTTTTTTTTTTTTTTTCTTATTAAAGTATAATCGATTTACAATGTTGTATTAGTTTTTGGTGTACAGTAAGGTGATTTAAAGCCAATGGGTATTTTTCAGTCCTCATCTTATCTTTCTGCAGCATTTATATAATTGAATTTTCCTTTCTCAACATATTCAGTCTCTGGATTTCTTGACGTTGTCCTACTTCCCAGATTATTTATTCATCTCTTATATGTATGATCATTTAACTTCAGTCTTGTCTGTGGACTCTTCACCTTTCCCATACCTTTAAGTTTTAGAATTTCTTAGAGCCCAAACCATGGCTCTCTCTTTCATATTCTTTCCTTAAGTAAACTCATCCAGACCCATGAATTCGATTGACTTTCTAAAATAATTTACTAAAACATACTCTTATATTATTTGATCAAAGTTATTAATTCTGAGTATTTCATTTTGAAAACCTTCAACTCTTGGTATAGGTGAATTTTTCTAGATAATAAAGTCACCTAAGAAATGAAATGTTGATTGTTCCTGCTCTTTGAGGTATATTTATAACTATAAATTATATATCTTTACTGAATACATTCATGTGATTGAGATAGAGACTGTTAAAACATAGGAAAAGAATTACTTGAAGTAGAATATATATCCTTGGATAAGTGTGGAATTTTAATATTTGTCTTCAAACATATTTCTAAAAAACTAACGTAAGGACTGTGTGCATGTGTGTTTAGTAGTTCAGTCGTATCCAAATCTTTGCAACCCTTTTGACATCAGGATCCTGTGTCTATGGGTTTTTCCAGGTAAAAATACTGGAGTGGGTTGCCATGCCCTCCTTCAGGAGATCTTCCTGACCCAGGAATCAAACTCTCATCTCCTGTGTCTCCTGCATTGCAGGTGATTCTTTACCTGCTGAGCCATCAAGGAAGGCCCAACATGTAGACTATCTATGTTTAATAATCAGTAGTTTTAGTTTACTTGAGCAAATTAAGAAAACTATAAAATATTTATGTTGGAGTATATGCTGACAGGTTTCTTGGAAAAAATAGGAATACTGTTGAATTCTAAAAAGTAAAACATTAGAAATGACTTAAACAGAATAGGCCAATAGACATTTATTTTTTACTTTAGTTGCATTTATTTTTTACTCTTCCTCCATCCAATCAGTCTCACTGTCTGATATACCAGAACTATATCCCATAGCTTTATGATGGATCAGGATGTGACTTGCTTCATTTTTAGGAATCTCCATTTTGACTTTGGGTACACATTGCTCTTTAGTTTTGCATAGCAAAGCACCATTTTTTATTGTTTCCATCAAGGCCATCCTTGCTTTATTGATCATTGATAGAGTTGATGGAGATTGCTTAAAGCCAGGACAAACTGGAGTTGATGAAGATTGAGAAACTGATAGAGCCCAAGGGCTTGATATGCAAGATGGTGACTGTACAAAGGAAAAGAGTGATTGTAGAGTGGACAATTTTGTTGAATTCAAACTTGATGATCTTGGGTGTGGTGTAGTCAAATGTCCTGTTGGTTGTGCAAATGAAGATCTTGATGACTGTGTATCTAAACATCCTGATGGTTGGGCAACTGAACATCTTGGCAACTGGGCAATTGAAGGTTTTGATGATGAAATCAAAGATACTGATGTTTGTGGATATGAAGATACTGATGATAGTGGAATTGAACTTTGTAGTGTTTGTGGAGTTGAAGATCTTGGTAATCATGCAATTGAAGATCTTGATGTTGGTGAAACCACATATCTTGGTGGTGGTGGAAGTGAAGATATTAGTCTTGATGGAACTGAAGATCTTGGTGATTGCACATCTGATGCAGAGTCATTTAGATCTGTAACTGCAGCCCTCGACTGAATTCTAGGTGAAGTTACTGGAGGAGATAAAGGTGAAGGCATTTCCTGATCTTCACTTTGTGGGACTAAGTCATCCGGTATCAGTTCATAATATTGGAAAGGTTCAGGTGTTGGAGGAGAGAAATATGTTTCAGGTGGTGTAATTAGAAGAGCTGTATCAAGAGTGGTCTGCAGGCAATCAGGAGGTGGTGATGCTGCTGGATCACTGAAAACAGTTGGTGTAAGTTGAGTCAGGGAATGTATTACTGAGGACATACTTGTCCTCTTTGAAGCTCTTAATACAGCTAACTAATCAGGTGGTAGTGGAGGGGGTGAATTGGGTGCTGTGGGACTCACAAAAACCTTTGTTTTAAGACGAGTTCAAGGTTGGGGTTGCAAGTCTTCTCCCATTCCAATTCCATAATTGACTTAGGTATGTGAATTTTTCACATTGCCAGCTTGATACATTGGCTGTTGTAGAGGGCTGGATAACACTTTTCCTCCAGGTCTTGTTAGAAATTTACTGGTTTCACTAAATGGGAAAGTGCAAAATGAATTTTCAGCTGATTGATCTACATATGAATGAGAGGTCTTGCCACAGGCATCTGTGATATGGTCCACTGTAATATTATCTTCTATCGGTTGACCTTGAGGCACACATTTTGGCTCATATGGATAATCTAGGTGCTTCTTCTTTTGCTTGACATTCTCTCCCTTTTGTTCTTCACCCTCAGAATATGAAGCAGGACAAATCTTTAAGCTTTCTCTACCATCTTGGCAGTAACGAGCAGGCATATTAAGAGATGATGTCTGTACACAGTAATCATGTTTTCCACACCTTTTAACAGATTTGGAAGAGTATACTTGCTGTGACTGAAAAGCTGTACTTTGAAACATCCTCTTTGATTTTCTAACTTGCAAGGACATGGCTTCATTTGGATCATCTTGGGTAATGCCATCAGTTAACTGGATTACACTCTGTTGTACAGTCTTAAGTTTGAAATAGAGCCTATTGACCTCTTTGGTTAGTTCCCCAAATATGTATTAAGTATATTTATTTAGATCATGTACTTGTCTAGCTATATGGTTTAAACACATCAGGGTTACATAAACTAACTCCTCTCAAATTTTTCTGGCCCCTGCTGATTGATTTGAGGGCTCTTCATCTTTTTCTTCATTTAACGACATTTCAGAATCACATTAGTTTACTAGGAAAAGTTGCGAGAGCTCACCTGTCTCACCTCTTGAGCATCCGCAACTCTTCAGACTCACTCCAAGCTTTACAAGGTTTTAAATTCTGCCGGCAACATCTAGCAATTGGCAGATGCTGCTTATATTTGAGAATAAAAGCTCATGCCTCCAGTTTTTGAGCAGTAGTAACCTAGCAACCAGGGTCTTCCCTGATGGCTCAGAGATTAAAGCGTCTGCCTGCAATGCAGGAGACCGGGGTTCGATCCCTAGGTCGGGAAGATCCCTCGGAGAAGGAAATGGCAACCCACTCCAGTACTCTTGCCTGGAGAGTCCCATAGATGGAGGAGCCTGGTAGGCTACAGTCCACGGGGTCACAAAGAGTCAGACATGACTGAGTGACTTCACTTCACTTCACTTTAACCTGGCAACCAAGTCCTATGTCAGAATCTTAGTATTGCACAAGCAGTGAGAGAATAATGCCTTCAAATCATTGCCACGCCCCTCTGGCCCACCCTCTCTGGAACTAGTTTCACAAAGATAGAGACCAGCTGGAGAGGAACAAACAGGGTTATCACCTAACCTCTCATTTAATGTTTCTCAAAATATGGCCCTAGATATGAGACCATACTATCCTATGTGACCACCAACTTACTTCGCTGACTTTAAATAGCATTTGTCTCTCATCTGATTCCAAAAATTATCTTATACTTGAAATGTTTGTTCTGAGCTCCACTTGGATATCAACTTGTAGTTGTTCTCTTATTCTACCCACACCTATCTATCCTCCCTGCATCTCTTATTTCTGAATACCACAAGTCTATCAATCCAATTACTCATGTCCAAAACTTGGTGATTCACTTTATTCTTGACACTTCTCTTTTTTCCGTATCCAGTCTACAATATATTTAGTTCTATCTCAAATTATATTCCCCAATGTATCCACTTCTCTCCACCTACCTTACCACTAGTGAATTTCTCACCATCTTTGATCAGAATGATCAGAGCAGCCTTCTAAATAGTGTTCCTGTTCTTCTCTTTTCCTCTTCCAAGCTATTCTCCTTCCTCCTTCATCTATATGTCTGTGCATCCTTCCATTCATCATCTATCAAAGTAAGCCTTTAAAATATTCAATTTATAAAGACCTCTAGGTAAGACGGTAGGGTATAGCTAAATGACAAAAAAAAAAAAAAAAAAAAAAAACCTCATCCTCAAAAAACAAATTATATGAACAAAAATGAATTTTAAAATGAAAAAGTAAATACTTCAGCACCATAAAAAAATAATAATAATAAGGGGCATAATCCCCTACCATGCACTAGGGAAATTGGTGTCCAAAGACATGGAGACCAGGGACTTTAGGAACTCGTAAACAACTTCTATTCACATTGCTTAAGGAGTGTCTTGATGATGGGGTTGAGGCTGGTATTGACTGGAAGAAGTTGGTAAGCATTTGGAAAAGTGTCACTTATGACTCCAATCTGTAGGGATAGGGTCGAAGAAAGCAAATGCGTTTCCTGGGTGAAAGGTGCAAGGTATCTCTCTCTCCTCCATACTTCCACACTGACACAAGAGTTTTTTTAGAAACTTTCTCAGACTCTCTAGCTGGGAGAAATATGGGAAAGAGAAAACAGAATGTCTTAAATAATCAGAGCTAATTGTTTGTAACTATAAAAGAATTAATATGAATATATACTACAGATAACTGCAAAAAAAGTGGGTAGCCATTTGGGAAAAGGCATAAAGAAAGTATCATAAGTATGTCTCCACAGCTGTGGGCTAATAGGGCCTTGGCTAACCACCCCAAACTGAAAAACTGTAACATTATGGCTCCAGAACAACATATTAGTATTATAAACTTGAAAATATACATTCAGTACTGTAACGAAACAAAAATTGGGAGATAAATTACAAAAGTTTAAGAGCTGTGATTATGTTATTTTTTTCATTTTTTATAGCAAAAATCCAATAGATACCTAAATCTAGACTCTGTGGGAGAGGGAGACGGTGGGGAGATTTGGGAGAATAGCACTGAAACATGTATAATATCATGTATGAAACGAGTCACCAGTCCAGGTTCGATGCACGGTACTGGATGCTTGGGGCTGGTGCACTGGGATGACCCAGAGGGAGGGTAGGGGAGGGAGGAGGGAAGAGCATTCAGGATGGGGAATGCGGGTATACCTGTGGCGGATTCATTTCGATATATGGCAAAACTAATACAAGATTGTAAAGTTTAAAAATAAAATAAAATTTAAAAAAATAAAAAATAAACCACATCAAAAAAGAAAAAAATATATAAAATTATAACTATAATAATTCATTTATTCTGCAATGTTTTTAAAGTGCTACCATATGATAGTCACAGATTTCCATACAGACATAAAAGCACATGCAAATACTCTGAGGCATGAACTAAAATGTCCTGAATGAGACCCTGCAAGAGGCCCTGTGGCTAGGAAATGGTATGAGGTGAGATTTGAAGGATTTATAAATGTATCCATGCAAAAGATGTATCAGAACTGTATTAGTGGTAGAGATAGTTAGAAGCAATTTCATTCAAGGTGTATTTTGGAAAGGAAGAAAAAGTTTGTGACAGAGGATATGGAAATATAGGGTAAGCAATAAGCAGTCAGGTGTTCTGAGGTAAGTTTGGGCCTGCAGATGAGCATTTGTAGTTGTTAGTGTGTAAATGGTGTTTAAAGATATGGAATTGGATGAAAAATTCTAGGAGGAAAATACAGGTACAAAGAATTACACCCTTCATTATCATAAGGAATATAAACAGATATTTAAAACAGATCATAAATGATGTATCAAAAGCTAAAAAGCTAAAGTATGAAGAAAAATAATAACAAAGAATTAGAATTAAGAAAAGATAATTTCATATCAGCAAATTTTAATGGTATAAATTCATTTATTAAAATCAACAGAAGAATGTTTGAAGCATCAGGGATACAGTAGTGAATAGTACAGATAAAGTCTCTGTCCCCCTGTGGTTCATATTCTACTGAATGAGATTAAAATAATCAAGTAAATAAATCAATATATAATATAACTTCAGATGGTGATATGTGCTGTCAAAGAATATAGAGCCAGTTGAGAAGATAGATAACTGTTAATTAAGGCCCTTCTGAGGTGATAATATATGAAAAGAATCCTAAATCCAAGTAACAAAAGGGAACTAAAACATTGACTTAAAAAGGTGAAAGTAAAAGGACAGGATTCAACATGAACAAAGTTGTAGTTATAATATTGATGTCAACCAGAATTGAATCTACATACACATGTTAAACAACACAGGAGAAATATATCATTAAAAGTATAATTTAAAATGAATCTCTAATGGTTATGATATTGTATATAAAATAACAGCATTAAAATGTATAAACAAAAATTGAATAAGCAAAAAACTAAAAATTTAGAAACAAAATTGGGAAAATTTAGCAAGGATGTAGAGAATCCAAATAAAATGAATAAAGTTGATCTGATCTAATAGATCTATATGAAACCCTGCTGCCTGACACAAGAAAATGCATCTTTTTTACTTACCATTAGAATATTTATATATTTGGCTGTGTATTAGGCAACTACAAATATAAATAATTAAAAATATATAAAAACAATAAAGATCACGTTATTTTTAAATAATTCTTATATAATCACTTGTATTTATTTTGTATATTTTAATTCCATTGTTTTCTCTATATGTTTATTATAGTTGCAACTTCATTGTTATGGATTTACCTGTAGACCCATGTAGTGCTTTATCCTTCAAAATCAGTTTTCCAAAGTTAATATGATTATTTCTGGGGTTTTTGTATCATATAATTTTAATATTTTTACTTTGAGAAGCTATAGAACACAGTGATTAAGAGCATGTTTTGCAATCAGTCAAACTGGATTAAAATTTTGATAGTCTCAAAGACTAAGAAAATTTTCTCATCTTTTCATTTCCTCAGTTCTGATTTGTTACATGGTGCAATACTTGCACCAATCTCCTAGAGATGCTGTGAGATTTAAAATAATTCATTCATATAGCATTTATGAAGAGCATCTGCCACACAATGTGTGCTGTGCTTAGTCACTCAGTCATATTTGACTCCTTGCAACCTCATGGATTGTAGCCCACCAGACTACTCTGTTCATGGAATTCTCCAGGCAAGAATACTGGGGTAGGTAGCCATTCCCTTCTCTAGGGGATCTTCTCTATCTAGGGATCAAACCTGAGACTCCTGCACTGCAGGTAGATTCTTTACCATCCTTCAACACAATAAGCCCATACTAAGTGTCAGCTATTATGATTATTTTCATTCTTTTTGAGTCATGGTGTTTTTCTCTTGATAGAAAGAAGTATTTTTTTTTTTAACAATGTAGGATAATTTTTTCTTAAAAATTGATGTTTCTAAGATTGTATTTATTTTTGTAATACTTGCATGGCTAGTCTCAATTGTGTCTGCTTTTTCAATATTTTATTTTTAAGAATCCTTTGATTTATTGGTTAGTGTCTTTTGATTTCAACTTTGAAGAATCTCCTTAGTATTTCTTACATGGCATATTTGCTAACAACAAATTCTCCCAGTTTTTTTTTTTTCATCTGAGAATTCTTATTTTTTCCTTCAGAAGGATGTTACTAAGGACTTATTTATTGACACTTTTTTTTCCTGTCAGTACTTTGAATGATATCTGGCCTCCATTATTTCTAATTAGAAATCAACTGTTAATATTATTGAAGATCCCTTGTATGTAATGAACCATTTATATCTTTATGCTCTCAAGATTCTCTGTTTTTTACTTTCAATAGTGATTTTGAAAGTAATCATTTTCAAATCTCTTTCATTTTGATTTTAATGTGTCTACCTAAGGTTGCATTACTTGAGTTACTATTTGTACTACATTGAGTTTCTTGTATGTGTAGATTAATGTTTATCATCAAATTTTGGAAGTTTTCAAATATTATTTATGCAAGTATTCTTTCTGATTCCTTTTTTGTCTTCTCTGGCACTTCCTTTATGCATATTTATTACACTTAATGGTGTCTTACAGGTCTTTGAAACTCTGTTAATTTTCTTCCTTCTTTTTTCTTTGTATTCCTCAAATAGAAATTTTTATTTATTTTGAATTTTTTACTATATTTAATTTTTTAAAACTTTTTATTTTGCATTGGGGTATAGCTGATTACCAGTGTCATGATAATTTCAATGCACAACAAAGAGACTCAGCCATGCATATACATGTATCCATTCTCCCCACATTCCCTTCCCATTTTAGGTTGTCACATAAAATTGAGCAGAGTTCAGTGTGCTACACAGTAGGTCATTATTGCTTATCCATTTTAAATATATCAGTGTATACATGTCCATCCCAAACTGTCTACAATTCCTTCCCCGCATTCTTCCTGCTGGCAACCATAAATGTGTTTTCTTAGTCTTTGTGTATATTTTGGTTTGCAAATAACTTCATCTGTATCATATCTTTTAGATTCTGCATATAAAGAGTATCATATGATGTTTCTGCTTCTCTATCTGACTTAATTCACTCAGTAATTAATTAATCACTAGATCCATCCATGTTGCAGCAAATGCCATCATTTCATTCTTTTTGACAGCTAAGTAATATTCCACTGTATGTACGTATGTGCATATGTATATATTTGTGTATATATATATATATATATACACACACACACTGCATTCTTCTTTATCCATTCCTATGTCAGTGGACATTTAGGTTGCTTCCATGCTTTGGCTATTGTAAACAGTGCAGCAATGAACATTGGGGTACATGTATCCTTTTGAATCATGTTTTTATCCAGATATATGCCCAGGAATGGGACTGCAGTGTCATATGATAGCTCTATTTTTAAGTTTTTTAAGAAACCTTCATACTGTTCTCAATAGTGGCTGTATAAATTTGCTCAGCAACAGTATAGGAGGGTTCATTTTCTCCATACCCTCTCCAGCTTTTATTGTTTGTAGATTTTTTGATTGTATCCATTCAGGCTGGTGTAAGTTGATAGCTCATTGTAGTCTTGAATCGCATTTCTCTAATATTTAGCAATGTTGAACATCTTTTCATGTGCATCTGTTTGGCCATCTATTTGTCTTTTTTTGGGAAATATCTATTTAGTAATTTTGCTAGTATTTATTGGGTTGTTTGTTTTGATGCTGTTAAGCATCATGAGCTGTTTCTAAATTTTGGAGACTAATTCCTTATTGATAACATAATTTCCAGATATTTCCTCCCAATCTGTGGGTTGTCATTTCATTTTGTTGTTTCCTTTGCTATGAAAAACTTTTGAGTTTAAGTAGGTCCCATTTGTTCACTTTTGCTTTTATTTCCATTACTCTGGGAGATAGACTGAAAAAGATATTGATATGATCTATGCCAGAGAGTGTTCTGCAAATGTTTCCCTCTTTGAGTTTTATAGTGTCTGGTCTCACATGTAGGTCTTTAATCCATTTTGTCCTTTTTTCTTAGTGTATGGGGTTAAAGAATAGTCTAATTTCATTTTTTTACATGTAGCTGTCCAATTTTCCCAGCACTATTTGTTGAAAATACTGTCTTTCCAACACTGTGCAGTTTTAAGTCCTTTGTCATAGATTAATTGGCCATAGGTGCATGAGTTTATTCTGGGTTTTCTATCATGTTCCATTGACCCATATTTCTGTTCTTGTGCCAGTATCATATGGTTTTGATGACTGTAGCTTTGTAATATAGTCTGAAATCAGGGAGACTGACTCCTCCAACTCCATTTTTCTTTCACAAGATTGTTTTGACTATTTGGGGTCTTTTGTGTCTCCATATAAGTTTTAAGATATTTTTGTTCTAGTTCTGTGAAAAATGTGATTGGTAATTTGATAGGGGCTGCATTGAATCAATCTGTAAATTGCCTTGGGTAGCATAATAATTTTGATAACATAGATTCTTCCAATCCACCAACATGATATATCTTTCCTTCAGTTTGTGTTTTCTTCACTTTCTTTCATTAGCATTTTATATTTCAGGGTATAGGTCTTTTATCTCCTTATGTATTTTTATTCCTGAATATTTTATTCTTTTTAATGTGATGGTTAGTCTCCCCTTGTAGCTTAGTTGGTAAAGAATCTGCCAGCAATGCAGGAGACCCGGGTTCGATCCCTGGTTTGGGAAGATCCCCTGAAGAAGGAAATGGCAATCCACTCCAGTACTCTTGCCTGGAAAATCCCATGGACAGAGGAACCTGGTAGGCTACAGTCCATGGGGTCGCAAAGACTCTGACATGACTGAGTGACTTCACTTCACTTCATGTCATGATCCTTCAACCCTTTTCTTGGACATATATATGGAGAAAAACATAACTTGAAAAGATATAACTATCCCAATGTTCACTGCAGCAGTATATATATATATATATATATATATATATATATATATATATATATATCAGTATATATATACTGCTATATATATACATAGAATGCTGCAACTGATTTTTTTTCTTTTTTAAATTAATTTATTTTAATTGGAGGCTAATGACTTTACAATATTGTAGTGTTTTTTGCCATACATTGACATGAATCAGCCCATAGGTGTACATGAGTTCCCCATTCTGTGCCCTCCTCCCAACTCCCTCCACATCTCATAACCAAGATGTGGAAGCAACCTAAATGCCCATCTACAGATTAATGGTTAAAGATGTTACACACACACACATATATATATGCATGTATAAAAATATAAATGCAATGAAGTATTACTCAGCCATAAGATAGAATGAGAATGAAATAATACCATTTGCCTTAACATGGATGAACCTAGACATTTTCATATTAAATGAAGTAAACCAGACAAAGACAAATATCATATGATATCACTTTTATGTGGAATTAAAAAAAAAATCCAAAACCAAAATAGTTTTACAAATACAGAAAAAGTTTACAGTTACCAAAGCAAAAGGAGGGGAGGGGGTTGTGGGGAGGTGTGATTTAAGAGACTAGGAATAACCTATTAACACATATACACTGCTAAGTCGCTTCGGTTGTGTTCGACTCTGTGCGACCCCATAGACGGCAGCCCACCAGGCTCCCCCATCCCTGGGATTCTCCAGGCAAGAACACTGGAGTGGGTTGCCATTTCCTTCTCCAATACATGAAAGTGAAAAGTGAAAGTGAAGTCGCTCATTCGTGTCCGACTTTGAGGACCCCATGGATTGCAGCCTACGAGGCTCCTCCGTCCATGGGATTTTCCAGGCAAGAGTGCTGGAGTGGGTTGCCATTGCCTACTTCCGATATATACACTATAGTATCTCTATTTTTTAGTTTTTAAAGGAACCTCCATAATGTTCTCCATAGTGGCTGTACCAATTTACACTCCTATCAACATTATAGTAGGGTTCCTTTCACTCCACATCCCCTTCAGCAATTATTATTTGTAGATTTTTTGATGTAAAGAAGTGAAACTACCACTGTTTGCAGATGGCATGGGATTATACATAGCAAATCCTAAAGATGCTACCAGAAACTTGCTATAGCTTATCAACAAATTTGGTAAAGTTTCAGGATGCAAAATTAATACACAGAAATGTTTTCTGTTTCTATACACTATCAATGAGAGATCAGAAAGAGAAATTAAGGACACAATCTCATTAACATCACCTCAAAAAGAATAAAGTATCTACCAATAAACCTACCTAAGGAGGCAAAAAGCCTGTACTCTGAAAATTATTATATGCTGATGAAAGAAATCAAAGAAGACACAAACAGATGGAAACATAAAAAATGTTCTTGGATTGGGCAACTCAATGGTATCAAAATGACAATACTACACAAAGCAATCTATATATTTAATGCAATCCCTGTCAAATTACTAATGGCATTATTCACAAAACTAGAGCAATAATACTAATAGTAAAATTTGTATGGGAACACAAAAGACCCTGAATACCCAAAGCAATTATGAAACAGAAAAGTGGAGCTGGAAGAATCAGGCTCCTTACATTCAGACTATACTAAAAAGCTATAGAACTCACCAGAGTATGATGCTGCCCTAAAAACAGAAATATAGATCAATGGAACCAAGGTAGAAGTTCAGAAATAAACCCACCAATCTATGGTAAAATATTGTTGTTCAGTCATTCAGTCATATAGGACTCTTTGCAACCCCATGGACTGAAGCATGCCAGACTTCCCTATCCTTCACTATCTCCTGGAGTTTGCTCAAAATGTCCATTGCATCTATGATGTCATCCAACCATCTCATCCTTTGTCATCCCCTTCTACCATCTTTAATCTTTCCCAGCATAAGGGTCTTTTCCAATGAGTCAGCTCTCACATCAGGTGGTCAAAGTATTGGACCCTCAGCTTCAGCCTCACTCCTTCCTGTGAATATTCAGGGTTGATTTCCTTTAGAATTGACTAGTTTAATCTCCTTGCTGTCCAAGCGACTCTTAAGAGTCTTCTCCAGAGGCAGAAAAAGATAGTGGAGGAATAAAATGGGGAGATAACCAGCCTCCCCACAATACATCAAAAACTCATCGAGATACAGAACAACTCGTACAAAGCAATCTCTAGGATGCAGCGGATGGAGACATAAAAAGGGAAAAGAGGGAGAACTTCTGCAAGGGAGCTTGTGCCCTGAGAGAGGGAGAGAGTTGTGAACCAGGAAGAGTTCCCATGCACTGAGAAGCTACCTCACAGGGGGGCCCGATGGGGAGCTGTGGAATCTCAGAAAGCCAGGTAAAGCTGGGACTTAGAAAACAGAGAAAGCTGCACTTTTCAGCCCATAATCAGCTCAGGGGCTGTAGCTCTGACCAGATGGCAGGCTCAGGGAACTGACAGAAGCACACAAAACCATGCAGTGCAGAGTGCAGGCCCAGGGTGCTGAGAGAGAGGAAGCATACACACCTCAAAAGCAAACACAACCTTTGCTATTCAGAGGTTGGGCCTGGGGAGCCAAAAGAAGAACACACAAGCCCTGTGACATAGAGGACTGGCTGAGGGAAGCCCACATAAGTCTCCACATTGCTGAGTGCAGGGCCAGGGAGCTGAGAAAAGATTCACATAAGCCCCTACCTAGCAAGTTTTGGCGTGCATTGCAGGGTAGTACAGGGGAACAGAAGCATGGCAAAGATTCGAGGGACAAGTAGGGGACTGGTGGCAGTGAAGATATGCCGAGAGGGCCACTTCAAACCAGCTCCAGAAATAAACATGTTGAACACTGCCAAGAAGCAAAAGTTAGAACCGGACATGGAACAACAGACTGGTTCCAAATTGGAAAGGAGTTTGTCAAGGTCGTGTATTGTCATCCTGCTCATTTAACTTACACGTGGAGTACATCATGTGAAATGCTGGGCTGGATGAAGCACAAGCTGGAATCAAGATTACCAGAAGAAATATCAATAATCTCACATATGCAGATGACATCACCCTTATGGCAGAAAGCAGAGAGGAACTAAAGAGCCTCTTGATGAAAGTGAAAGAGGAAAGTGAAAAAGCTGACTTAAAAACATGGCATTCAAAAAACTATGATCATGGCATAGGGTTCCATCACTTCATAGTAATAGATGGGGAAACAATGGAAACAATGACAGGCTGCTAAAATCACTGCAGATGGTGACTGCAGCCATGAAATTAAAAGATGCTTGCTCCTTTGATGATAAGCTATAAGAAACCTAGCCAGCATATTAAAAAGTAGATACATTATTTGCCAACAAAGGTCCAAATAGTTAAAACTATGTTTTTTTCCAGTAGTCATGTATGGATGTGAGAGGTGGACTATAAAGAAAGCTGAGCACTGAAGAATTGATGCTTTTGAACTGTGATGTTGGAGAAGACTCGTAACTCTCTTAGACTGCAAGGAGATCAAACCAGTCAATCCTAAAGAAAATCAACCTTGAATATTCATTGGAAGGACTAATGCTGAAGCTGAAACTCCAATACTTTGGTCACCTGATATGAAGAACTGATTCATTTGAAAAGGCCCTGATGCTAGTAGGAAAGACTGAAGGAAGGAGGAGAGGGGACAACAGATGATGAAATGGTTGGATGGCATCACCAACTCTATGAACATGAGTTTCAGCAGGCTCCAGGAGTTGGTGTTGTGCAGTCCATGTGTCTCAAGTAATTGGACACAACTGAGTGACTGAACTGAACTAAACAGTGCCAAAGCCAGAAGGACTGCTCAAAGACATACTGAACCCATAAACACCCCCAAAATCTACTACTTGGCACTGCACTGCCATTCAGAGGGATGAAATTCAGCTCCATCAAGCAGAACTCAGGTACAAGCTCCCCCAGCCAGGTAAACTTCGTAGAACACTAATCCAGCCCCATCCATGAGGGCAGACTCCACAACCAAGAAGAGCTACAACCTTGAGAACTTTTTTTTTTTCCTTAGAAATCACACTCTTTATTTCCCCTGCATATTTCTACCTTCACATTAGCCTTTTGCAGTGCTGTGGAATTTTCCTCTTTATTTTTCATGTTAAAAATTACTTTTTAAGATTTTTTCATCTTTTTTTTTTTTTTTTTTTTTGGTGATTTTTCTTGTTTTGTTCTTGACATATTAGATTGCCTTTCTTATAGTTCTTTACCAGCTATAGCTATTCCTGAATATATATAAATCTTTTTCATATATGTCTATTTATCTTTGCTTTTCTATTTTTCTTTTATCTCTTTTTTTACCCTCTCTTTCACCCTTTCCTTTTGTCTTTTATCTCCCTTCTCTTATTTTACTTTTTCTTTCTCTTTCCCTTTTTTTCTTCACTCTTTCTTTTTCCACCACATAAGTTAAATTGTTATGCTCTGTTTGCTATATTCCCCAGTTGGCAATCTGCTCAGGCTCAGTTTTACAGACTGAGCATTAGCTAGCCCTGTTTTAATTGGTAGATAACACTTTTGGTTTCCCTTGTGCACCAAGTCAATCTCCTGTACTCATTTCTTTAGAATACTTTGGTTATAACTGCATGTGTTTTTGAAAGTATGTGTATATGTCCCATTATTTCTGTAATTACCCACTTGATCTGCTTGATCTCCTCCCACTAGAACATAGACACAAGTAACGCCTAACAAGAAGTCAACGAAAACCACTTAACCAGTCTTTCCTTCCAAAGGCAAAAACCGAAAGTAAGAAGGAATAAATGCCTAACTCCTGGGGAAAAGAGATCTCAAGCAGAGCAAGTTAAAAAAAATAAATAAATAAAAGAAATACCACACAAATGAAAGAATAAGATAGAAACTCACAAGACTAAATAAACAAAAAGGAAATAAGCAATAGACCTGAAAGAAGTCAAAATAATGATAACAAAGAATCTCTGAAGACTTGAAAATAGAATGCAAAAAGTGCAAGAAACAATTAACACCATGAATACAATCACCAAGGACATAGAAGAAATAAAGAATAAGTAAACAGAGATGAATAACACAATTACTGAAATTAAAAATATTCTAGAAGGAACCAATAGAAGAATAACTAGGGCAGAAGAACAGATATGTGAGCTGAAAGATGAGTGGTTGAAATAACTGCTCAAGAGCAGAATAAAGGAAAAAGATTTTAAAGAATTGAGGATAGCCTCAGAGACCTTTGGGACAATATTAAATACATCAACATTTGAGTTACAGGAACCCCAGAGGAAGAAGAAAAATAGAAAGGTACTGAGAAAATCTTTGAAGAAATTATAGTTGAAAATGTCCCCAACATGGGAAAGGAAATAGTCAATCAAGTCCAAGAAGTGCAGAGAGTCCCTTAAAGGATAAACCCAAGGAGAAACATGTTCAGACATACAAGCTAATAGTCTAAACACAAGGAAACAATGTTAAAAGCAGCAAGCAAAAAGCAAGAAGTAACATACAAAGGAAAACCCATATGGTTAACAGTGTATCTTTCAGCAGAAATTCTGCAGACCAGAAGAGAATGATAGGATATATTTAAAGTACTGAAAGAGAAAATCTACAACCAATATCACTTTGCCCAACAAAGATCTCATTCAACAGTGATGGAGAAATCAAAAGTTTCACAGAGAAGCAAAAGTTAAGAGAATTTAGCACCACCAAACCAGCCTTACAACAATACTAAAGGGACTTACATAGCCAGTAAACACAAGAGAAATGAAAGACCTACAAAAATAAACCATGCAAAATTTTTAAAATGCCAAAAGGAGCATATATATCAATAATTACTTTAAATATAAATGGATTAAATACACCAACCAAAAAATTACAGACTGACTGAATGGATGCAAGATGAAGACCCATATATATGCTGCCTACAAGAGACCCTCTTCAGACCTAGAGACACATACAGACTGAAAGTAAAAGAATGGAAAAAGGTATTCCATGCAAATGAAAACCAAAAGAATGCTGGAGTAAAATCTTTATATCAGACAAAATAGATTTTAAAATAAAGAATACCATAAGAAACGAAGAAAGACACTAGATAATGATCAAAGGATCAACCCAAGAAAAGACATAACAATTGTAAATATTTATTCACCCAACATAGAAGCATCTCAATACATAAGGGAAAAATTAACAGTCATAAGAGGAGAAATTGAGATTAACACAAAAATAGTAGGGGACTTTAACACCCCACTTACACCACTGGACAGATCATTAAAACAGAGAATCAATAAGAAAACACAAATCTTAGATGAAAAATTAGACTACATGGACCTAATTCATATCTTCAGGACTTTCCATCCAAATGCAGGAGAATACAGTTTCTTCTCAAGTGCACATGGGACATTCTCCAGGATAAATTAAATATTGGGCCACAAATCAAGCCTCAGTAGATTTAAAAAAACTGAAATCATATCAAGTATCTTCTCTGACCACAATGGTATGAGACTAGATATCGACCACAGCGGGCCGGGGGTGGGGGGGGAAGGAAAAAAAAAAAACTCATGGAGATAAAACAATACTTACTAAATAACAAAGAGGTTACTGAAGAAATAAGAAGGAAATCAATAGATTCCTGGAAATAAATGACAATGAAAACTTGACGACCCAAAACTTATGGGGTTCAGCAGAATCTTTTCTAAGTGGGAAGGATATAGCAATAGGATCCTACTTCAAGAAACCAGAAAAGCATTGAGTACACAACCTAACTGTACATCTAAATCAGCTGGAAAAAGAAGAAGTAGAACAGCAACAACAACAACAAAAAAAGGTCAGCAGAAGGAAAGAAATCATAAAGATCAGAGCAGAATAATTGAAAAAGAAATGAAGGAAGCAAAGATTAATAAAACTAAAAGCTGGTTCTTTGAGTAGATAAACAAAATTGACAAACCACTAGCAAAAATCACCAGGGAAAAAAGGAAGAAAAATCAAATCAATAAAATTAGAAATGAGAAAGAAGAGGTTACCAAAGACAACACATAAATACAAAAAATCATAAGAGGATATTATGAGCAACTACATGTTAAAAAAATGGACAACCTAGAGGAAATGTGCAGATTCTTAGAAAAGTTCCACCTCCCAGACTGAACCAGAAAGATGTAGAAATTATGAACAAGCCAATTATAAACATTGAAATTGAAACTGTGATCAACAGTCTAACAAAGTACAAAAACCCAGGGCCAGATGGCTCTACAGGGAATTCTACCAAACATTTAGAGAAGAGTTACTGCCTTTTTTTGTGTGTTTTTAATATTCCAAAAATTGAAGAGGAAGGAACACTTCCAAATTCATTCTATGAGGCCACAGAACCCTCAGAATGGGAGAAAATATTAGCAAAGGAAATAACTAGGAAATAATTCTCTCTAAAATACAGAAGCTGCTCATAGAACTCAATACCATAAAAACAAAGAGCCCAATCTAAAAGTGGGAAAAAGACCTAAACAAACATTTCTCCAAAGAAGACATACAGATGGCTAGCAAACACATGAAAGCTCAACATCACTCATCATTAGAGAAATGCAAACAAAACTACAATCAAAAATCATCTCACACCAATCAGAATGGCCATCATCAAAAATTTTACAAACAGTAAATGCTGGAGACAGTGTGGAGAAAACAGAACCCTCTTGCATTTCTGATAGGAATGTAAATTGATACAGCCATGATGGAAGATAGTAAAAGATTCCTTAAAAAACTAGAAAGAAAACCACCATGTGACAGCAATCTCATTACTAGGCATATACTCTGAGGAAAATTGAAAAAGACACATGTACCCCAATGTTCATTGCAGCAATATTTACAGTAGCTAGAACATGGAAGCAACTTAGATGTCCATTGACAGATAAACGGATAAAGAAGCTGTGGTATATATGTATATATATATACACATATACACATATACACACACACAATGGAATATTACTCAGCCATAAAAAGAATGCATTTGAGTCAGTTCTAATGAGCTGAATGAATCTAGAATCTATTGTACAGAGTGAAGTTAAGTCAGATGTTCAAGCTGGCTTGAGAAAAGGCAGAGGAACCAGAGATCAAATTGCCAACATCTGCTGGATCATCGAAAAAGCAAGAGAGTTCCAGAAAAACATCTATTTCTGCTTTATTGACTGTCCCAAGACCTTTGACTGTATGGATCACAATAAACTGTGGAAAATTCTGAAAGAGATGGGAATATCAGATCACCTGACCTGCCTCTTGAGAAACCTGTATGCAGATCAGGAAGCAACAGTTAGAACTGGACATGGAACAACAGATTATTTCCAAATAGGAAAAGGAGTACGCCAAGGCTGTCTATTGTCACCCTGCTTATTTAACGTATATGCAGAGTACATCATGAGAAACGCCTGGCTAGAGGAAGCACAAGCTGGAATCAAGATTGCTGGGAGAAATATCAATAACCTCAGATATGCAGATGGCACCACCCTTATGGCAGAACATGAAGAAGAACTAAAGAGCCTCTTGATGAAAGTGAAAGAGGAGAGTGAAAAAGTTGGCTTAAAGCTCAACATTCTGAAAACTAAGATCATGGCATCTGGTCCCATCACTTCATGGGAAATAGATGGGGAAACAGTGAAAACAGTGTCTTATTTTATTTTTCTGGGCTCCAAAATCACTGCAGATGGTGACTGAAGCCATGAACATTAAAAGACGTTTACTCCTTGGAAGGAAAGTTATGACCAACCTAGACAGCATATTAAAAAGCAGAGACATTACTTTGCCAACAAAAGTCCATCTTGTCAAGGCTATCGTTCTTCCAGTGGTCATGTATGGATGTGAGAGTTGGACTATAAAGAAAGCTGAGCACAGGAGAATTGATGCTTTTGAACTGTGGTATTGGAGAAGACTCTTGAGAGTCCCTTGGACTGCAAGGAGATCCAACTAATCCATCCTAAAGGAGATCAGTCCTGGGTGTTCATTGGAAGGACTGATGTTAAAGCTAAAACTCCAATACTTTGGCCACCTGGTGCGAAGAGCTGACACATTTGTAAAGACCCTTATGCTGGGAAATATTAAGGGCAGGAAGAGAAGGGGATGACAGAGGATGAGATGGTTGGATGGAATCACTGATTCGATGGACATAGGTTTGGGTGGACTCTGGGAGTTGGTGATAGACAGGGAGGCCTGGTGTGCTGCGTTTCATGGGGTCACAAAGAGTCAGACACGTCTGAGTGACTGAAGTGAATTGAAGTAAGTCAGAAAGAAATATCAAAATCGTACACTAACATATATATAAGGAATCTTGAAGGAAGGTACTGATGAATTTATTTATATAGCAGCAATGGAGAACAGACATAGAGAACAGACTTATGGACATGAGGGGAGGGGAGTCGGGAGAGGGTGCGATGCATGGAGAGAGGAACATGGAAACTTACAAGACCATGTATAATATAGATAGCCCATGGGAATTTACTGTATGACTCATGGACTCAAACAAGGGCTCTGTAACAATCAAGTAGGGTAAGATGGGGAGGGAGATGGGAAGGTGGTTCAGGAAGCAGGGGACTTCGGAGCACATATGGCTGTTTCTTGTTCATGTTTGACAGAAAACAGCAAAATTCTGTAAAGCAATTATCCTTCAATTAAAAAAAAATAATAATAAAAGAAAAAGAGTCTTCACCAGCATGACAGTTCAAAAGTATCAGTTCTCCAGTGCTCAGCCTTCTTTATAGTCTAACTCTCACATCTATACATGACTGTTGGAGAAACCACAGCTTGGACTATATGGACCTTTTTTGGCAAAGTAATGTCTCTACTTTAATACACTATCTAGGTTTGTCACAGTTTTTCTTCCAAGAAGCAAATGCCTTTTAGTTTCATGGCTGCAGGCACCAACCACAGTGATTTTGGAGCTCAAGAAAATAAATCCTATCACTGTTTCCATTGTTTCTCCATCTATTTGCCATGAAGTGAAGGGACTGGATGTCATGATCTGAGTTTTTGGAATGGTGAGTTTTAAGGCAGATTTCTCGCTCTCCTCTTCCACCATTAACAAGAGACTCTTTAGTTCCTCTTTGCTTTCTCCCTTTAGAGAGGTATCATCATTGGACTGTGGTGTTGGAGAAGACTCTTGAGAGTCCCTTGGACTGCAAGGAGATCCAACCAGTCCATCTTAAAGGAGATTAGTCCTGGGTATTCATTAGAGGGACTGATGTTGAAGCTGAAACTTCAATACTTTGGCCAACTCATGCGGAGAGCTGACTCATTTGAAAAGACCCTGATGCTGGGAAAGATTTAGGGCAGGAGGAGAAGAGGATGATGGAGGATGAGATGGTTGGATGGCATCACCAACACGGACATGGGTTTGGGTGAACTCTGGGAGTTGGTGATGGACAGGGAGGCCTGGCGTGTTGAGGTTTATGGGTTCGCAAAGTGTTGGACACGACTGAGCAACTGAACTGAACTAATCTGCATATCTGAGACTACTGATACTTTCCCAGCAATCTTGATTCCAGCTTGTGATTCATCCAGCTCAGCATTTCATATGATGTACTCTGCATAAAAGTTACAAAAGCAGGGTGAAAATATACATCCTTGTAGTATTCCTTTCCCAATTTGGAACCAGTCTGTTGTTCCGTGTCCAGTTCTAATTGTTGATTCTTGACCTGCATACAAGTTTCTCAGGAGGCAGATAATAGGGTCTTGTATTCCTGTCTCTTTAACAATCTTCCACAGTTTGTTGTGATTCACACAGTCAAAGGCTTTGTCATAGTCAATGAAGCGGAAGTAGTTGATTTTCTGGAATCCCCTTCCTTTTGCTATGGTCCAACGGATGTTGACAATGTGATCTCTGGTTCCTCTGCCTTTTCTAAATCCAGCTTGTACATCTGGAAGTTTTCAGTTCACATACTGCTGAAGCCTTGGTTGAAGGATTTTAAGCATTACCTTGCTAGCATGTGAAGTGAGTACAATTGTGCTGTACTTTGGCATTGCCTTTATTCTTTGGCATTGCCTTTATTTGGGATTGGAATGAAAGCTGACCTTTTACAGTCCTGCAGCCACTGCTGAGTTTTCCAAATTTGCTGGCATATTGAGTGCAGCACTCTTGCAGCAGCATCTTTTAGGATTTGAAATAGCTCAGCTGGAATTTCATCACCTCCACTAGCTTTGTTCATAGTGATGCTTTCTAAGGCCCATTTGACTTCACACTGCAGGATGTCTGACTCTAGGTGAGTGATGACACCATCGTGGTTGTCCAGGTCATTAAGATATTTTTGTATAGGTCTTATGTGTATCACCACCTCTTCTTAATATCTTCTGCTTCTTTTAGTTCCATACCATTTCTGTCCTTTTTTGAGCTCATCTTTGCATGAAATATTCCCTTGGTATCTCTAATTTTCTTGAAGAGATCTCTAGTCTTTTTCATTCTATTTTTTTCTTATATTTATTTGCATTGTTCCCTTAAGAAGGTTTTCTTATCTCTCATTTCTAATCTTTGTAACTGCATTCAGATGGGTATATCTTTCCTCTTCTCCTTTGCCTTTTGCTTCCCTTATTTTTTCAAGTCTTTGTCAAGTAATCCACATAAAAGAGGCAAAGATATACAACAGAGAAAGGGCATTCTCTTCAATAAGTGGTACTGAAAAAAAAAAAAAAAAAGACAGGTACATGTAAAATAATGAAATTAAAAAAATTTTCTAACACTATACAAAAGAATAAACTCAAAATGGATAAAAGACCTAAATGTAAGACTGAATATTCTAATACTCTTAGAGAAAAACATAGGCAAGACAGTCTTAGACATAAATTGCAGCAATATCTTTCAATTTCTCTCTGAGAGTAAGAGAAATAAAAACAAAAATAAGCAAAAAGGACCTCATTAAACTTAAAGTATTTTGCACAGTGAAGTAAGCTATAAAAGAAATGGAAAGACAACTTAAAAGAGGGAGAAAATATTTGAAAACAAGGGAAGTGTAAAAGGGATTAATTTTCAAAGCATCTAAACATCTCATACAGCTCAATATCAAGAAACAAACAAACAAGCAATCTAATAAAAAATGATCAGAAGAAATAGACATTTCTCCAAAGAAGACATATAGGTGACCAAAAGACACATGAAAAGATGTTGATCATCACAAATTACTATAGAAATTCAAGTTAAAACCACAGTGAGATATCACCTCACACTTTTCAGAATAGCTGTTTTTTAAAAGTCTATTTTATTTTATTTAAGCATACCAGTTATGTCTTCTTAAATTGATTTTATTACCCAATATTTTCTGAATGTTTGCTTTTCAAAAACACTGTTCATATTCAAACACTTCAATCTCTATTACACAGATAATAAAACTGAATCTGAGGAGCTGTGTTTATTGTTGCACATCTCACATTGGAATCATGTTGAAGAATTGGGACAGTTTTTTCTGATAACTTTCCTGAGATCTGGAAACACTTGTATAATACTTTGAATAAGTACTTAAATGATGCTCCCATTCCCATTGCATCTGCCACATAATGCTTGTTGAATGAGTTTGTTAAATCAATTGAATTATGGAGTTCCCTGGTAGCTCAGACAGTAAAAGGTCTGCCTATAATTTGGGAGACCCAGGTTCGATCCCTGGGTCGGGAGGATCCTCTGGAAAAGGAAATGGCAACCCACTCCAGTACTCTTGCCTGGAAAATCCTACGGACAGAGGAGCGTGATAGACTACAGTCCATGGGGTCACAAAGAGTTGGACATGACTGAGCAACTAAACTTACTTAAGTAGTTACCATATTGGCAGTATTAACAGTATACTGAGAAGATTTGGCAAAGGAGCCTCTGGAAATTACTGAAAGGAGCAATTATTAAAAGTATACTTGGAAATAAATGTGATGAAACTTAATTTCAATACAAGAAAAATCCAGTGTGAAAAATATGAAAGCAATCAAAGAAAACTTTAATAAATTTTGGGAGGTGGAAACAGAAATGTAGGGTATTATTGGAATATTGAAATGTTACACATTTTTGGAGGAATTTAGAGTGTCCCAGGAGTATGGCCTAAAAGGCACCTTCACTTTTTGTGGATGCATCACTAATGTAATAGGCTTTCAGTTTTGATGTTTCCTTTACTATTCATTTTCAGTACTGTATCAACTACTTTTGTCATAAAAGTGCCTCCCTTGTTTTTATGACATTTTCATGACAATGAGCTGTCCCAGGGTCTAGTGACTGGAGCCAGGTTTCAAGTTTTTTATTTTTTTTAATATAACAATAGTAGTGACTGACAGTTGAGGACTGTTTTTGCCCAGTTGTTTATTTTATTTTTTGAATTTTGTTTAATGTGCTTTACTAGTTTGTTTTGTTGATGTTGAAAATATCTGCAATATTTTTTTGTGTGCAGCTAAGATGGTTAAAGTAAGTAGTTGTTTTCCATATAATAGAGTTTTGTTGTAATGTTTTATTTTGGAAATCAACATGTGGGTGTCTCTAACACAGATTGATAGAGATGAAATAATTAAATTACCTTTTAACACTATTTAAATATTAGTTTTTAAAGCAGTGTGATATTCAACAAATTCCCAACATAAATTTGTTAAAAACTTATAAATGAAAATAACCCATTGAGAGTGTTATATCTATAAAAATGACCACTAAGACAAACTTCTAGATGTTTCAGATGCAAACTGAACCCTGGAGAACTACTTTATTCTCCTAATGTCTGTATATTCTTGGTTTGCTACTTAGAGTATGCTTTTTTTTAATGATTTCTACTTTTATGCACTCTATATCTTTTCTTCCTAGAAAATAAACTAGCACCTTTTTCCAACTAATATTTTGGTGAAACTGAAGTTGGACTTTTGTAAATGAAGGATGGGAAAGAAAATCAAAATAATCATAACCAACTGAGTTTTTTTCTGTCTTCAGGCTTCTACATTTTTATGTTAGTTTTTGTTTGTTTACAAATATTTAAAACTAGATATATCTCCCTTCATATTTCAAAGAGTACAGATTTGTATACAAATTATTTGGAGTGAATTTCAGAGGATTTGACATATTTTTCTTGATTTTTCTATTTTAAAATCCAAATTTCTTTTATGAAATAAAGAACAACAAAATCATCTTTGCATAATGTGTTTCTATATTATTAATATGTCTGTGCTTGAACAGAAAGAGTTTTTTATTTCTTCCAGGTGTTACAACCAAAAGTTACTTTGCCCAGAAATCATCAAATAACAGTTACAAAGCTGGAGCTTTTCAATTTTCTTACTACAGGAGGCTTTCCTATGTGTCAGAGTGAATCATTATAGAACTGGGGAAGGCAGATGCTATTGCTATTTTTATCTTTATTGCTTCTTGAGTTTATAACTTTTAGTGCTGGCAAAGTCTATAAGAATGTTACTATTTGAATGAAGAAATTTTGGAAATCAAACAGGTTTTTGTAAATCAACTAACTGGCAGAATGGTTAAAATTCATGAAATTGAGAGAGAAAAGGTAACTACAAATGGAAAGAATAATATAACTATGGAGGATTAAAGGAAATATAAAGTAAAATGGTAATGAGAAAAGGAAACTGAATAGGAGAGGAAGGAAGGAAGGGAGAAAGAAAGAAAGCTAGATGGAGAGGAGGAAGAAGAAATTAATAGTTTTAATTTTCATCTAGTTAAGCTATGTGTCTAGTTCTATTGCCATTGTTATTGTTATATTATTGTTCCCTAAAGGAAAACTATTTGAATTTGTTTTCCTCTCAAATAAATGGTATTTTAAGAATCCTGATCTTAATATTGTGTGATATTTAGTGTCATTTGCAAAAAACTGATTACAAATTATAATTATCTAATTTCAGACTGTTAAAGTAGAAACTATATCTTAACTATATAATTGGCAAGGGTATTAGATATAAAGTTGACTTTCATATAAAAGGTGGGCACTAATAGTAGAATTTGCAACATACGATAGGGATAACTAAACACTCCAAAATTAAGAATGGACTAAGTAAGAGCTATCAATTCAGAGTGGATAGCAAAAATAGGAATCTCCAGAATAGTCTCTTAATTTATGGGTTTTATAATATATAAAAATAGTAAATATCCAGAATAGTATCTTAATTTATGGGTTTTATAATATATGTACAGGAAGAACCACAAAGAAAGTCAATACATAAGAAATAAATAAAAATAAAGCACAAAAATTTAACATGTTTTCCAGCCTCCCTTTTCCTTCTAAACATGAAATGCATAACAACTAGGTGGAAATTATCTTTTCTCCCTATATATTAGCAATTTTACCACTTTGATAGTTGTTTATTTTCATTGAAATGAGTAGCTGAAAATATATTCCAACTTCCAGTTAAGGTAAATGTTATTTAAAGAACAGGAATTTTTATGGAGTATGTCAAAAGAAACATAAATAGTATCTTCAAAGACTAAGTTTAGTAACACATTACCAGAAGAAAAGAGCAGCAAAACTGGTGTTTTCTAACCATTGGCTAACTAAGATGACTAAGCTGAATAAATATATAAACATTTATATTGGAAGCAAAAACTACTAACAAAGGTATTTTATTGTGAACCACAAACACAATCTTAGCTTTTTCCTCTGCTCTAGGCAACTCAGCTTCTATCCTGAAGAATATCTTACTGTCATGTGCTTTGGCAGAGCTCCAGGATCCCCAAGGATAAAGCAATATCTCTATTTACATATCAAAGCAAAAAAGGATCAAACATTATTAGACCTCTAAGAGATTGTGAAAGGACTCTATGAATCAGAAGCTTCAACAATTTTCTTCCCGCAATTCAGACTACTTCCTTCTTCGTCACAGGATGCTTAATATACTATAGTATCTCACACAGAGGCAACCAAGATAAGTCTAAGAAAGAGCTAATGATACTGTGCAAATGGTTATTGAATTAGTTTAAATAAGTGCTTTGAGTAAAGATACAGAGAAAGGAGATGTCAGTCCAAGATCTGGGCTCTAATGGTTTTATTGTTTTGGACATCTACAGAGTTACAGGGAGAAGTGGCTAATTGAGGTTCTGCACTTCATGAAAAAGGATGAATGCCCTCTAAACCAAAAGGTACTTGTTTTACTTTTACTGACTATTTGAAGACCATTTGCAATGGTCATCTCAACTTTTACATATTTACTAGAATACAGTTTAAATTTTGTAGATTTCTGCTCTTTGCAGCCTGCAGTATATAATGCAGTATGCAGAAACAAATGCTGAGTTAGGGTTTGGTTCAGAAGTGAGCCTATCCTGAATGTCTTCAGCAAGGCTTTCTTGCTCATACAGCAATGAATGCTCCCTATGAAGATATGAAAAATAAAGAAGGCTAAAAATTTGAATTAAATGATTATAGTTCTCAGCAAATAGTATATAAAGCACTCATAAGAGTTTGATGTGTTTCTCTAAGATAGTTTTTAAAAGATTTTCACAAGTGTACAGATAATTTCTTTTAGCAATCAAATTTTGTCCTTTGTCAAGTTTTAACCCTTCTAAACCTGCATTTTTTCATTCACTGCATTTGATTAACAAGAAATAAGTTTTTTTTTTTTCATTTTGTCTTCAGTTCAAACTTCCTTTCTTTAATGAAATGACATTCATAATAGTAAGCATAATGATTCTTCATATTTAAGAAGTGCTTTTACTTTCTTTTAAAATTCCTCTGAGGAAGGCAGATAAGGAACTAACAGCAGACACTCCAGATCAGACTGAGATTGAACTGTTGTTTGCCCTTCCTTCCATATTTCTTCTCCCTCTCCCCTTCTTCCTCCTTCTCTTTTTCTCTCTTTTTATTCTCTCTCTCTATCTTCATTCTTTCTGCACATGACCATTTTGATTTCTTTGTATGCTTTAGGCATTGTGTTAAAGTGTTTCCATACATTACCCATACATATGTATGTATCCATACATTATTCCATACATTATTATACATTGTACATCCTCACAACGTTTTACTTCAGTGATAAAGCAGAGTGTTAAGAAAATAAGTATGGGCCTTCTTTGTGGTCTTTGTTCAGAGATTCTTATTGTCTCTTTCATTATCGCTATAAACATTTCTTGAGCATAATCCAGTGTTAGGTATTACAAAATCCCTGCAACTCTAGGTATATGAATAACACAATCAATATCAAAGTTTTTGTTGTTTTTTTAATATACTCCTTTATTGTCCTGAGTACAATTCCAAGATCCTGAAGGCAATGAAGCATATCCTTGAAGTTGTTGAGAACAGTCATTGCATTTTCTTTTAATAAATATATATTGAACATCTACCAGGTGCCAATCACTGTAGCTTTTGCTGGAGATATAAATGAAGTACAACGAAATCCCTGGTCTCAAGAGATGTCTTAATGAGAAAAACACAGCAAAAAAAAAAAAACCCAAAAAACCTAATGAGTATAAAGCAATGATAAGTCTTATAATAAAGGAATAACACACAGTTAGGGGAAAGACAAGAAGAAGCACACAATTTTGTATGGTGGATGAGTCAAAAAACAGTTCACAAGAAGATGGGTTTTAAAGATGAAGGACATTTTCTGATGGATAACAGCATACACAGATATTATTATTATTATTACATTTTATTAGGCCTCTACTATGTCTTAGGTAGTAGACCAGGTATAGTGATTATTAATTCCATTTTACAAATAAGATAGCTGAGATTGAACAGGGTTCTTGTGAGGATCAAATTATATGAGAAGTTTACAAAGGCCTATGAAGTTTGAAAAATTGAAAAAGTGCAAGCTATTATTTATTTTTTATAGACAATTTCAGCTGCCAAAGTTTGCTTCATTTTAGTTAATTTAAGCTTTGCTTCCAGTCTAACTATGATTTACTTGAGTCTGTTGATTTCTTCTTTGCATGCGTGTAAGATGCCATGTTATATTTCTTAATAATTATATTTAATTGACTTATAGTTAGTATTCTGATTTGGCAATAATTACCTGATAATCTGTGAATAATGTATGTTTAATTATTTGTAAGCTGGCTAACATCAGTTATTTTCATTCTCTACTCTTGTACAATTTTTTTTTGTGTGTGTGTGTGTAATAAAGTTTTATTAAAGTATAAAGGAGACAGAGAAAGCTTCTGACATAGGCATCAGAAGGGGGCAGAGAGAGTACCCGCTTGCTAGTGTTAACAATGAAGTTATATAATCCAAAGAATATCTGGAGGTTGTAAAGACCTCAGCAGACCTACTCCCATAATTTACATTTTAAGATAACACTGTCCTCAGGCAAGATACATCTTTGTAAAGACCAGGTCTACTCGCATAATTAACATTTTAAGATAACAAAAGGTTGAATCCAAAGACTGTCCTTAGGCAGGATACATTATTGTTATATAATCCTAAGGAATGTGGAGAAAGAAAAAAAGTTTGTCCTTTCTTCCTCCTTGAGAATTCCAGACCCCTCTCTCCTTGGGGACCCCTAGACTCCCTATCAACCTGCCTAGGAACTGACTCTCCCATTCCCCCCTTTTCTTTTAGGAGAATTATGTTGCCTAGGGGAAAGGAGCGTCGTTCTCATTCCATAACTACTTCCGAGCTGACAACGGGCATTGTCCCTAAATTGGTGAGGCAACATATTCTCCTAATCCTCATATTGAGGATATCTGATCCAGGGACCCCAAATAGTAGCTGGAGGAAGTTGCAACAGTAGCAGGAATTTGAGCAACTATTTGTAACTTAAAAGCTTTCATGTGGCTAGAAACAAATCCAGTTATACAGTTACAGATGCAGGGAGCAAACAGCAAAAACACAACATTCAGAATCATAATTAAAAGTCACATTATGTCCATAGTTAAAGTACAAAGTGTTGCACCAGTCCATTTTAGGATTGGTAAATGTCATCAGATGAAGAAGAGGCATCGCATGTGATTGTTGTCAAAGGTATTCACAGATTTGGAGAAAGTCTTTTCCTTGAAGTGGGGATGTCCACCACGGGAAGCCTTCCACTGATGAAGAAGAGAGTGCTCCACAGACCCAGCAGTTTATCCTTTAGATCCTCCCAAGCTGCAGAGTTTAAAGTTAGGAATTGAGAACAATCGTGATCAGGTGTTTCATTTTCCTTCTCAGGAAGGAAAGTGGCAGGATTTAAATTTCCACAAACTTTAAGCTTAGTTTCTGGTCCTTCTAATAACAATGACTGATACTTAAGAAGCCTGTCTGTCATCCAAATATTAACCTTAGAATTTAAGATTCCACTCACATCATGAGAAGTCAGTACAGTAAGGTTTTGTCCGTTGATTATTTTTAAAGCTTCAGGTGCTAATAAAGCCGCTGCCCAATTACTCTTAGGCAGTGGGGCCACCCACGTGAAACTACATCTAATTCTCTGCTTAGATAAGCAATAGGTTGCTGGTGAGGCCCTCGGGGTTGTGTCAAAACTTCCAATGCCACACCTTTTCTTTCAGCGACAAACAAATTAAATTCTGACCCTGTGGGCAAGCTCAGAGCTGGAGCTTGCAGGAGAGCAGCCTGAAGAAACTTAAAAGCCTTTTGAGTTTCTGGAGACCAAACCAGTTTGTTGGTTTGGGCCTGCTGAGTTTCAGCTATAAGTTTATAGCTGAAAATCTTGTACAGTTTTGCAGATAAATGTGTGTTTGTGTCTGCATGTGTAGCTCTATATTAAATCACCAACAAAACTGACTTTAACTAACCTAGGCTTCATGTCACTAACCTAAGTTTCAAGTTTATTGAACTTATGCATTCGATGATCTTCATGTGACTGACATTTCTTGATTTTTCAATATGGTGGTGGCACCAACTTTTTTTCTAATTTTTTTCTTGTTTTGAATGCCATTTTCCAATAAGCAGTTGTTTTTTGGATACTTTTCTATGAAATTTACTAAGCTAAGTATGTCTTTATGCATTATTTATTTTAGTAGTTTTTATACTTCCATTTATTTTCATATTGAAATATTTATTTCTGAATTATTTTTAAGCAGTTTGTTCTCAGCCTCCTGGCATCTAGACTCTAAAACATTTTGGCTGGTTTATTTATATTTTAAAATAGTAAATAACTTGCAATTATTTCACCTAAAAATTGCACAAGGTATATACTAGGGTCAAACATCTAGAGATTTTAAGCAATATTTTAGATAATTTTGCTATACATTTCTCTTTTCCTCTGTGCTTCAATACTACTTATTAGAATTTTAGAATTTCAGGGAATTATAACCATACGTTTTATTGGCCCAGCCTGATAGCAAGATTATGACCATACTATATGCAGTGAGAATGGAGTAATACATACTTTCCTGACTATGTGTTAATTATATTTAAATTAATTATTTTCAGAAATTCTTTCATATATTGAACCTAGCTGTTTATTTGTGTGAAGAACTATTTTCTTTAGTCCAAAAACACTAGCCTGATTAAAATTTTCAATATATACTTCTTAGTTTAAATTAAGATTTTTATAATTAATAAACAAAATTAACGTGAGTGAAGTGGTTGAATATTTTTTTTCTCCATGTGTGTTTTCTGTTAAACAATATTGTAACTATGTTTGAGCAATAAGCTATAGGCTAGAGAAATTAAAATGAAAGTTTAGGAAACTTTAATAGGCTGTGTACAGTTGAGAGTATAAAGTGTCTTGACCTACATGGTTCTACTACACCATCACCCTAAGATCTTAAAACAGATGAGAATATAAAAACCAGGAGTGTATTCCCATTTGTGTAATAAAAAAAAATAAAGGGAAAACAGCTCTATCACCTATTTTACATGTAACACCCACATTGTTTTCCACCATGTTCTGGCAGTTTCCTCTAAATTAGCTAGCTCCAAATACAATTAAGGAAGCATCCCATGACAGTTTGTACTTTACCTTCATGTTGAATTCCCAGTCCTTATTTTGTGGAGATTCATCCCAGCACTATTGACCATAGTGCTGAATTCTCTAAGTTATATCACATTAAAGCTTTTCCAAAACTTATTTTAATAAGTATACTTATTAAAATATCTAAAATGTGTCATTATATCAAACAGATACTTCCAGGTCATGTTGATTGTGATTATACTTGCTCTTGCTGGTTTCCTCATTCATCCTGTGCAGACAAGGAAAATTATTTCCATTGACTAGTGTAGCACCTGGTACATGTTATTAGAGAGAAAAATGTCTTCAGATAACCCATGATCAGCAGATGAGGACGAAGGCCAGTTATCCTGACTGATCAGGGAATCTAGAGACTCCTCCTTCGTCCTTGTAGGGATAGAAGGCTTTATGACTGTGGTGTCCTATGGTGTCTTTACAAGTTAAAATACAGAAAAGATCAGAAAATATTCATTCATCTTATTCACATGAGAGTTGCTGCCCAAGAATTTGTTGTAGGAGCTGTGACTCTAGGTGTTCTCTACTCTATGTGCAAGGACTACATTAGACCTCAATTCTTCAATGGGTCCAAAAAATGAAGCTGCTGCTGCTGCTGCTGCTAAGTCACTTCAGTCCTGTCTGACTTTGTGCAACCCCATAGATGGCAGCCCACCAGGCTACCCAATCCCTGGGATTCTCCAAGCAAGAGTACTGGAGTGGGGTGTCATTGCCTTCTCCAATGCATGAAAGTGAAAAGTGAAAGTGAAGTCACTCAGTCATGTCCGACTCTTAGCGACCCCATGGACTGCAGCCTACCAGGCTCCTCCATCCATGGGATTTTCCAGGCAAGAGTACTGGAGTGGGGTGCCATTGCCTTCTCCAAAAATGAAGCTAAACACAAGAAAAATAAGAAGCCTTCTGAAAAGTACTAACAAAAAATGAATTTTCAATATGTAGCAAATTATAATGCCAAAGTTTCAGCCATAATTCTCATAGCCTTCAATTGTTTAAGATGTTGACTTCCAAATCAACAATCATAAATAGTCAACTCAAAAAAAAAAAAAAAAAAAAAAAACAGATGCAGTACAGAAACTGTAGACTACTTTTTAAGAAAGCTACCATAGGTGGTGGCTTGCTGTCTTGTGTTATACACTCAGGAAAATTTGGATAGATTGTCTCCATTCTAATACAAAAATTATACTTAGAGTAATATGTAGGAGAGACTAGATTTGTTGTGTTAGTTATAATTGAGCACAAACGGTAAGTGCCAATGATAAGCAAGTCTTTGATTTGTATAAGCCATTATAGTATTTTCCTAAATTTCCAGGAGAAAATGAAGAGATGGCAAAGGACTTAAAAACAGCTATATTTTTCTCATTGTTGATACCTAATACATTGTACATTGTCACATACATCTCATTTAGAATAAGTTTCAGTTGATATACAGAAAGATGCATTTCAAGTTACCAGTGTCAATATTTCTTACTTAGTATCATCTTAGAAAGCTTGTGAATAAGTAGATAATACATAGTTTCTGGTAGTTTAAAAAAATGGATTCTAAACCCATATTATTCCTGAAAAGAAATTAGAAAGTTATCACAAAATAAGACCTTTGTTATCAGTTAAAATGTTAGATTGTAAACGGCAAAACAATTAAACAAACTTTATATCTAACAATGTGACATTTATTCCACATGCATTTAACACACATTTACTAAGTGAACACTGCAGTCATGGTCCTGGGCTATGTGCTGTGAGACACAAAGAAACATGTAATATGAACCTTATCCTTAATGTAATTAGACCATGTGTAAAGAGAGATAATTATGCATTAATAGGTACTGAACTGTTGATGAATCAGCCTAAGCCAATTTCACAGGCATGGTATTATATGCAAAATCAAAGATGAGGCTTAGGTGATCAGTGTCATGGATGTTCAATGAAGAAAGGGCAATGTAGGTTGAAGTAGTCAGGGAAGGCTTTCTGAAGAAAGTGTGACTTGAGCTTGGCCATGAAGTAATTCCAGATGGTAAAGAATCATATGGATAACATTAAGGAATAGGGATTATTCTGTGTCTATAAAAAAAAAAATGACTAGTAAATTATTTTTTAATGTAATTAATGATTGCAAGATTGTTTTTTTTCCTGAAAAAAAGAATTACTACTGAAGAGTAATGATAGACTAGCAGCCATGGACCCCTGGGATAAGTTCAGTACTACTCTGAATTGTTCCTATTGCCATAATTTCTGTGTTCCCAAATTACTTTGCTGGGCCAGTTTCATTATTTCCTACCCCCAAATCATAAGTTAATCAATTACTAAGTGGCATGCTTTACAAATAAAAGCATTACAATTGAATATATATATAATATGGCACAGAGGACTTTCATCTTATGTTTGTGAACTAACTAGCTAGACCTAATTTTTAGGAGGATCACACACAGATGTTTCACAGAAAGTGAAAGAATAAGAGAGAAAAAAATCCTCCCACAAAGAATATATTTAATTATTCTTACTAGGGCATCTGCATGAATGATGCAAGCTGTGTAAAAATATTAATTTTAAATGTGACATTCTGTGTATGTATATAAAAAGAAAAGTACAGGCAGATTAGCAAGTTAAAACAGATATGTTGGAAGTTATTTGTCACCTTAGTTGTTTTAAATTACACCTTCCTGGGTTGTGGACTGTTATTGAGGTCAATTTTGTACTGCCTGTAAGGTCAGAGGTGAACTTTCTCTTATTTTTTCACTTGAATAAAAGGACACATATCCCCTAAAAGTCCTCCAAGCTCAAATAATTAAGAGTACCTTCTTATCTCCTGGAGTTTATAAGAAGCATTAAATGGAGGAAAGAAAAAAAAAATGTATTAAATCTTTGCTTCCCCAGATAGAAAAAGTAAATTCATTAGGTCTTCTTCCTCTATGTCTACTGTCTACTTTCTATTTTAGCAGAGGAACCTGTGGTTTCTGAAATTTTCTAGGTGGATTCAATTTTAATACTGGCTAATTTAGAAGTTCCCCAGAATATCCCAGGCTAGCAAAAAGGAATAACTTTGCCTTCTGAGGAAGACTAAGTCTGGATCAGCTCTGCAAAAGGGTCATTTACTCTAAAGATGCCTTTGTTGTTGCTGGAAAGTTAACAGAATTGCCTTGATTTTCATTTTGTAACTCCTTTTTTACATCTTAGATTAATAAGCCTCTAAATTTTGTTCACTCAGTAATTACAATAACTATTAATAATGGGGTAAAATAAAACTTTCCCAATTTAAATGATCTTAGGGGAAAAAAAAGTACTGAACATTTACTATATAGTAGGTGGCTCAGTTGATAAAGAAACCACTTGTAATGCAGGAGACCTGGGTTCGATCCATGGGTTGGGAAGATCCCCTGAAGAAGGAAATGGCAACCTACTCCAGTATTCTTGCCTGGGAAATTTCATGGACAAAGAAGCCTAGTAGGCTACAGTCCATGGGTTGTAAGAGTCAGAAATGATTTAGTGACTAAACCACGACCACCATGCTTATTCAAGATAGTTTAATGTGCTATCTCATTGAATTCTTATATTATCAATAGGGGGCTTCCCTGCTGGCTCAGTGGTAAAGAATCCACATGCCAATGCAAGAGACACAGATTCAGTCCCTGATCTGAGAAGATCCTGAATGCGATGGAGAAAGTAAGCAGGTGTGCCACAACTATTGAGCCTGTGCTCTAGAGCCCAGGAGCTGCAACTACTGACCCATATTTTGCAATTACTGAAGCCTGTAGGCCCATGCTCTGCAACAAGAGAAATCACAATGAGAAGCCTGTGCACTGCTACTAGAGAGTAGTCTCTGCTCGCCACAAATAGAGAAAAACCTGTGCAGAAACAAAGACTCAGCACAAACAAAAATAAATAAGATATCAATGGGACTCATACAAGTTACCTATTAATCTTTAATGATACCACACTTAAAAATTAGTTCCACTAGCACAGTGTGATGTGGAGAAGGCAATGGCAACTCACTCTAGTACTCTAGCCTGGAAAATCCCATGGATGGATGAGCCTGGTAGGCTGCAGTCCATGGGGTCGCGAAGAGTCGGACACGACTGAGCGTCTTCACTTTCACTTTTCACTTTCCTGCATTGGAGAAGGAAATGGCAATCCACTCCAGTGTTCTTGCAGGAGAATCCCAGTGACAGGGGAGCCTGGTGGGCTGCTGTCTATGGGGTCACACAGAATCGGACACGACTGAAGCGACTTAGCAGCAGTAGCAGCACAGTGTGATGAAGTTGCAAACAATAATGAGCATTTTAGCAAAGTGAACTCACCAGAAGCATTATACATTTTTCACTTTTTCAGACTGTGGGTAAATATCACAGTGATCTTCATTTCAGAAAATTACACTTATTGAGATTTTCCCAAGGTACTTTGTAGAAGTCATCCCACTCAGTCTATTTGATATGACAGTTGTTTCAGTGAAGGTATAAGGATAGTGTTTTCAGAAGAGTTTTGTTCTTTTGTTTTGCTTACCAACATGTTAAATTGGTTTATTGTTATAACCTCACTCAACTATAAAGAACTTTGAGTTCTAGTATTTGTGACTTCCTCCTGAGCAGATAATTTAACATCTTTTATTTCCGTGGTCATATCCGAACTTCTTGGCTGTCACATAAGAGAGGTTGTATCCACTGAGTGTAGCAGTTAGCCATAGTGCAAAAAATCATGTTGAAATAGCACTTAACCTTCTAATCCAAAACCCTAAACTTCTTCAAGGGTCTTGTAGGCAGTTAACGCAAAAATTGAATTAGATGAATTTTAGGTTGAAGTCAGAAGATTCTTGATTTTGTACTTATTCAAGACAGTCAAGGCAGAAAATTCAAAAAAATCTCTGTATGATCTGATTTTTTCCTTACTTCTCTGGTGCTTGTCTAATTTAAGGAGCCAGAGCCAGGAAAA
This sequence comes from Bos indicus, assembly GCF_029378745.1. Classification (NCBI taxonomy): domain Eukaryota; kingdom Metazoa; phylum Chordata; class Mammalia; order Artiodactyla; family Bovidae; genus Bos; species Bos indicus. Next base: position 75,982,338 of record NC_091789.1, read on the forward strand.
AAAAAAAAAAAAGCATATAAAGAATAAGTCTTTAACAAGTGGTGCTGGGAAAACTGGCCAACCACTTGTAAAAGAATGAAACTAGAACACTTTGAACACCGTACACAAAAATAAACTCAAAATGGATTAACAATCTAAATCTAAGATGAGAAACTATAAAACTCCTGGAAGAAAACATAGGCAAAACACTCTCTGACATAAATCATAGAAGGATCCTCTATGACCTACCTCCCAGAGTAATGGAAATAAAAGCAAAAAGAAACAAATGAGATCTAATTAAACTTAAAAGCTTTTGCACAACAAAGAAAACTATAAGCAAGATGAAAAGACAGCCTTCAGAATGGGAGAAAATAATAGCAAATGAGGCAACTGACAATTAATCTCAAAAATATGCAAGCAACTCCTGCAGCTCAATACCAGAAAAATAAGTGACCAATCAAAAAATGGGCCAAAGAACTAAACAGACATTTCTCCAAAGAAGACATACAGATGGCTAATAAACACATGAAAAGATGCTCATCATCACTCATTATCAGAGAAATGCAAATCAAAACCACAATGAGGTACCATCTCACGCCGGTCAGAATGGCTGCTCTCAAAAAGCCTACAAACAATAAATGCTAGAGAGGGTTTGGAGAAAAAGGAACACTCTTACACTGTTGGTGGGAATGGAAACAGCCACTATGGAGAACAGTGTGGAGACTCCTTAAAAAACTGGAAATAGAACTGCCATATGACCCAGCAATCCCACTGCTGAGCATACATACTGAGGAAACCTGAATTGAAAGAGACACATATACCCCAATTTTCACTGAAGCACTATTTACAATAGCAAGGACGTGGAAGCAACCTAGATATCCATTTGCAGATGAATAGATAAGAAAGTAGCGGTACATATATACAATGGAATATTACTCATCTATTAAAAAGAATGCCCTTGAATCAGTTCTGTTGAGGTGGATGAAATTGGAGCCTATTATACAGAGTGAAGTAAGTCAGAAAAAAACACCAATACTGTATATTAACGCATATATACAGAATTTAAAAAGATGGTAACAATGACCCTATATGCGAGACAGCAAAAGAGATACAGATGTAAACAACAGAATTGTGGACTCTGTGAGAGAAGGTGACGGTGGGATGATTTGAGAGAATAGCATTGAAACATGTATATTATCTGTGAAACAGAACACCAGTCTGGGTTCGATACATGAGAGAGGGTGCTCAGGGCTGGTGCACCGGGATGACCCTGAGGGATGGGATGGGAAGGGAGGTGGGAGGGGGTTCAGAATGGGGGACACATGTATACCCGTGGCTGATTCATGTGCTACTGCTGCTAAGTCACTTCAGTCGTGTCCGACTCTGTGCGACCCTATGGACAGCAGCCCACCAGGCTCCTCTGACCATGGGATTCTCTAGGCAAGAATACTGGAGGAGGTTGCCATTTCCTTCTCCATAAAACCAGACTATCCTTGGATATTTTCTTAAGTTAAATAATACATCCCATATTGTTTAACCTGTTTGAATTAGTGTTTTATGTTACTTTCAAGTAAAATGAATCTAAATTGATATAAATACATATTAACTACATTTTTCAGATGAAGAATCTGAGGTTCAGAGATGCTAACTGAATTGTCCAGTATCTTGAGCTAAAAATTGGAAGGGTATAAGATTCATATTTAGTTAGATGGTTTTAAGTTTTATGCTATTTTCACTGTAATATACAGATTCCTGTTGTATATTGCCACAATAATACATTGTTAAAATGATTCAGTTGTTCTTCAAATTTAATATTGAAAGCAATGTAGCATAGTTTGAGAAAACACTACCCACATTTATTGGCTAATGTGATATTTATTGTAGTTTCTGACCCTGAGTAGTTATGATATATACATTCCTTTTTTTTTTTTTTTTACCAAAGTCTGGATCTTATGAACATCATATGTACTTCCAACTGGATATTGGCTATTTCCACCTTGATACCAGGGGATCATCTCTTCTTTAACATGTCCAGTATTGAAATCACCATGTTTACTCAAAACCTGTTCTACCTCCTATAATCTACATCTTCATTTATGATGCCAAAATTTATCCAGGGACCTAAACTAAATATCTGAAAATCATTCTCAACATGTCTGTCACTTTTCATGTCTGATTCAAAATGGTATCTTGTATTTTTTTATTATTTTCCAATTTTTATATTTTCCCAACTTATTGATCTATACTATACATAGACATTGAGATCTATGGTTTGGAGTATCTTGCATATTAAAAAAAAAAAAAATGTTTCGGACTACATGGACCTGTCACTTAAGATCAGTGCTCAGCCCTGGCATATTATGACCAATAACTCCAAACATCTGCATTTACAGATAGTACTATTTGCTCCCCAGGGATACTTTGTTTCCTATATGCTTTACCTTATGTCCTTGAACTAAATGATTGTGCATTTAAATCTCATGGAGGTTTGTATACTGGCATGAAACAGAAGTATAGATCAATGGTACAGAATAGAAAGCACAGAGATAAACCAACACAACTATGGTCACTTAATCTAAGAAAAAGGAGGCAAGAATATGCAATGAAGAAAAGATGGCCTCTTCAATAAGTGGTACTGGGAAAATGGTAAGTTCAGTTCAGTTCAGTCGCTCAGGCATGTGGGACTATTTGCGACCCCACGAATTGCAGCACACCAGGCCTCCCTGTCCATCACCAACTCTTGGAGTTGACTCAAACTCACATCCATCGAGTTGGTGATGCCATCCAGCCATCTCATCCTCTGTCATCCCCTCTTCCTCCTGCCCCCAATCCCTCCCAGCATCAGAGTCTTTTCCATTTGCAGCAGCAGCAAATGAGGATTAGCAACAACAGTGTCAAGGAATAACAATATTGTTTTTTGTTTAGAGATCTTGAACAAACCGCCTCCTTCAGCTTTTAGATTTTCTCACTAGTAAAATAAGTGTATTACAGGGACTAGTAGAAGGAATAATGAGATCTTGAGCCTTGTAATCTATTATAGGTTTTATAATAGACTTAACCTGTTATACAGAGTGAAGTAAGTCAGAAAGATAAAAGCAAATGTCATATATTAATATATATATGTGGAATCTAGAACATGGTACTGATGAACCTATTTTCAGGGCAAGACTAAAGACAGAGAAATAAAGAAGGTGGGAGGGGGGTTCAGGATGGGGAACACATGTACACCCCTGGCTGATTCATGTCAATGTATGGCAAAACCCATACACTGGAGGTAATTAGCCTCCAATTAAAATAAATAAATTTAAAAAAAGAGATTAGTGGACATAGTGAGGGAAAGAGAGAGTGAGAAGAATTGAAAGAGTAGCACTGAAACATATACATTGCCATCCGTAAAATCCATAGCTAGTGAGAAGTTGCTGTAAAACACAAGGAGCTCAACCTGGTACTCTGTGACAGCCTAGAAGGGTGGGATGGGGGAAGTGGAAGGGAAGTTCAAGAGGGAGGGGATATATGTATACGTACAGCTGATTCATGCTGTTATATGGCAGAAATCAACACAATATTGTAAAGCAATTTTCTTTCAACTTAAAAATTTTAAAAAAAAGACTCTTTACTCATAGGTTATTGATGAATTTTGAAAAGAGGTTTTGACTGATCTATTTGAATCTTGATGGGAGGTATGTTATAAATTGTGCAAAAATTATTTGGAGGTTTTGCCCATGAAGATGGTAGTTGATTCAATAGGGACAAAATATTATGGTTTACAGAATCTACTTTAATACTACCAGAAAAAAATTTAAAAAAGTGAAAGTTTCCTTTAATTTACCTGTTTGGCTGCTTTGATGACTGCTGTCAGACTCTAGAATTATTTATCCCTTTTGAGAGAAATTCTAATATGATGATTCTCTAACAAGTCTCAGACTAATAAATGAATGGGATTAGAGGAACTAAGGAGACAATTATGTGTATCTCTCAAAGGACCTAAACAAAAGAGAATAGGTTCAGAGAGAAGAATCCGTTCAGGTTCCTTAGAAATTCTCACAATTTCAACTATTGTGGTATTAAGAGGCTGCTGCTGCTGCTGCTGCTGCTAAGTCGCTTCGGTCATGTCCGACTATGTGCAACCCCATAGACAGCAGCCCACCAGGCTCCCCCGTTCCTGGGATTCTCCAGGCAATAACACTGGAGTGGGTTGCCATTTCCTTCTCCAATGCATGAAAGTGAAAAGTGAAAGTGAAGTTGCTCAGTCATGCCAACTCTTCGAGACCCCCATGACTGCAGCCTCCCAGGCTCCTCCGTCCATGGGATTCTCCAGGCAAGAGTACTGGAGTGGGGTGCCATCGCCTTCTCCAAGTATTCAGAGGCAAGGGCTGTTTAATAGCTGAGAGCTTGTGCACTAAGAGTATAGCCCCAGTGTCAGTTTGAACTGGAAAAAGATTCATCCCCAATGTGGAGGGATGTTTCTTAAAACAAGTTAAGGCAAAATAGAAAGCCCATAGATAAACCCATGCACCTATGGGCACCTTATCTTTGACAAAGGAGGCAAGAATATACAGTGGAGAAAAGACAATCTCTTTAACAAGTGGTGCTGGGAAAACTGGTCAACCACTTGTAATAGAAAGAAACTAGAACACTTTCTAACAGCATACACAAAAATAAACTCAAAATGGATTAAAGATCTAAACATAAGACCAGAAACTATAAAAATCTTAGAGGAGAACATAGGCAAAACACTTTTTGACATACATCACAGCAGGATCCTCTATGACCCACATTCCAGAATATTGGAAATAAAAGCAAAAATAGACAAATGAGATCTAATTAAAATTAAAAGCTTCTGCAGAACAAAAGAAACTATAAGCAAGGTGAAAAGACAGCCTTCAGAATGGGAGAAAATAATAGCAAATGAAGCAATTGACAAACAACTAATCTCAAAAATATACAAGCAACTCCTGTAGCTCAATTCCAGAAAAATAAACGACCCCATCAAAAAATGGGCCAAAGAACTAAACAGACATTTCTCCAAAGAAGACACAGATATCTAACAAACACATGAAAAGATGCTCAACATCACTCATTATCAGAGAAATGCAAATCAACACCACAATGAGGTACCATTTCACGCCAGTCGGAATGGCTGTGATCCAAAAGTCTACAAGCAGTAAATGCTGGAGAGGGTGTGGAGAAAAGGGAACCCTCTTACACTATTCGTGGGAATGCAAACTAGTACAGCCACTATGGAGAACAGTCTGGAGATTCCTTAAAAAACTGGAAATAGAACTGCCATTCCACCCAGCAATCCCACTGCTGGGCATAAACACCGAGGAAACCAGAATTGAAAGAAACACTTGTACCCCAATGTTCATTGTAGCACTGTTTATAATAGCCAAGACATGGAAGCAACCTAGATGTCCATCAGCAGATGAATGGATAAGAAAGCTGTGGTACATATACATAATGGAGTATTACTCAGCCATTAAAAAGAATACATTTGAATCAGTTCTAATGAGGTGGATGAAACTGGAGCCTATTATACAGAGTGAAGTAAGCCAGAAAGAAAAACACCAATACAGTATACTAACGCATATATATGGAATTTAGAAAGATGGTAACGACAACCCTGTATGCAAGACAGCCAAAGAGACACAGATGTATAGCACAGTCTTTTGGACTCTGTGGGAGAGGGAGGGGGGAAGATTTGGGAAAATGGTGTTAAAACATGTATAATATCACACAAGAAATGAATTGCCAGTCCAGGTTCGATTCAGGATACAGGAAGCTTGGGGCTGGTGCACTGGGATGACCCAGAGGGATGGTATGGGGAGGGAGGTGGGAGTGGGGTTCAAGATTGGGAACACGTGTACACCCATGGTGGATGCATGCTGATGTATGGCAAAACCAATACAATATTGTAAAGTAAAAATAAATAAATAAATAAGTAAAATAAAATTTTATAAAAGGAAAGATTTATAAGAAACCATATTGCTATTTGGAGCCCTATTACTGAGAATTGAGAGGATGTTGTAAAGACTGGTTAGAAAGCTGAAGGCATCTGAAACACTTTAGTGTGTACCAGTATCGTTTCCCAATGTCCTGGCTCTCTGCAATAATAGCAGAAACTAAGGGGCTTTTGATTTCACTTGGAGCGTCTTCATTTGCAGAAGTTGAAAAATAAGAATTTCAGTGGTCTTCCTTTTAGGCGACTCATTTGAATGGAGAGAAGTTTTGCCAGATGGACTAAATCTGGAGTGGAGATAGTTTTCCATTCCATTTTGGTTCTTTTTTACTAGAATGGAAAGGTCCTAGTTCTGCCCATTAATAAACAAAAGTTAAAGGCTACCCAGGTAACATCAATATCTGACAGAAGACCAGAACTTTCTTTAAAAATAATCTGAAGTCAATTTTAATAGTCATGAAAAAATTCACTAGATTTTTGTGTGTAAGCCTGAATTTTGTTTCAAACAACAGGCTTTGGAAAAGCCCTAGGGATTGCTCGCTTAGTGACTGCTCAAGTCTAATCATATAACAAGTTAGCCACTTGGTCTCTTTGTAATTCAAGAAACCTTTAATGTTATTCCTAATCAGCAGTTTTCATCCAATGCTGGGTCTGGCCTTCACTGACAAATGTGTGAACTAGCTAATATGTCAGAAAAACCAAGTTGATAAGTCTGAATCATTATATTAAATTCCTCAACAAATGTTTGGTTACTTTAGGAAAATTTTGACTATAGCTTTCAGTTCCGTTTTAGTTTAGGGAATATAAGAAATTAAGTGTTTAGACTCTGAATCCTCAGAAGGCTTAATTTTAAAGAGGCAAGTTCTTATAGGTTCAGAGGAAATGGGGCCAAGGAGAGTTTCAGGGAAAAATGCAAGTTGAGCTAGAGAATTAGGATGTGGGAACTGTGGTTATAGCAGAAGTACAGGTGGTAAATAAGGGAAGGAAGAAGATGGCACTGTAGGTGGAGGCTAATCACAGGGAGCTGAGGGAAAGAGACAAAATAGCCTCACAGTCAGACTCTGAGCCAAAGAAGCTAAGAATAGCGTGTGGTCTTGGAAGCCATTTTGTCTTTCTTCAATTATTTGTTTCAGTTAATCTTAAAATATGTGTTGCAGAGAGACAATTTTTGTCTCCTGGCAACATTTGAAAGCCTCAAAAATCCCAATTGAAACAGGTATTCCATTGAATTTTAGAAAATTTAGAGCTATATTTATTCAATTAATTTTTAAGAAAAAATAAGTTTGGATACTGCAAAAGTTACCCCAAATGGTTGTTGACATTCTAAAGTGCCTTTGGTCAGATTGGCCCATTTAGTAAGAAATTCACTTAAGGAAGGACCACTATTTTTAAACATAAAATCAGCTGGGGCCCCTTTAAGGGGACACCCTCAAAATATTTAAATAACTAGGATGCCATGTCTCAGTAGTTTTTCTCTAAAGTAAGAGAATAATTTTCAAATAGCCTGAATAACTCAAACAGCTCCAAATAGCACAAACAGCCTAAATAGCCTACAGTCCTAATAACCAGTTTGAATGGAACTGGTCCTGGAGACAAGTTGAAGGCCATTCAGAGCAGTTGCTATACAAAAGTCTCTATCCTAAAGGAATGGGCTAAAACCTGAACAAGCACTGTTTCAGTGAACCAGCCCCTGTTCCTGAAAGAATGGGCTGAAGACTAGCCAGTTTCAGCTAGAAAAGTCTTATTAAAAATATCAGGTTAAAGTAAGAAACAAGTACCCACATACAGAATAAGGCCTTAAGTAGAAAAGACAAATTCTTTTTTAAAATATCCTCAATAAACTTGGAGAGCTTTAAAGTGCAAAGAGGATAAATGCAGATTCAGGAGTAAAATTTACCTTTAATTTTCAGGATCAGTGACAAAAGCAGTGAGCAACAATGGGCTTAGTGGGTACCACACCTATTTACTCACCAGCCTTGGAGTCATCAAGGCTTTTCTCTGGACCCCTGTTTGAGCCAACAAAATGTTGACCTGAAACAAATAGAATGCCAAGTATCTCTCTAGCAAAAATGGGCTTATCCAAGATCTACAATGAACTGAAATTTAGGTTCTGCAACCATGGCTAGCTATATGCAAATCCTCATGAAGCAGGGAGAAGAGAACTCTATTATAAATGGGAAAAGGAAGTTGGAGCTATAATAAAAGAAGAGTCCATGGCTTTTCACTGGCAGAATTTGATGAGCTTTTGTCAGGAAAGGAGAGTGAGCCTTTCTTCTTCCTACCAGGCTGTTATTATTGTAGGGCGTGATTGCCCCCAGTTTGGGTCTTTGGACTCTACAACTGAAGTTTCTGTTTATTAACTTTTGCAATTCTTTTCTCCCTCTCCTTCTCTATCCTTCTCTTTTTATTTTTCTTGGTTTCTTGATTTATTTCTTTATAATTCATTTTGTTTAAAACTTATTTCTTATCTTGAGATCAATATGGTACATGATTTTTTTATTTGACTATACTCAGACTATATTCAGAAGTTTAGATAATTCTAACTTTCTCAATTGTGTGCACACCAGCCATTAGCCTGGAAGTCTCATGAAGGTTGTAAGTTTTGATGTATATATATATATATATGTTTTTCTTTTTTTACACATGCATGCCAAGAAAACAATAAAAGCTGATGGTACCTCTTCCCTTTCAGTATCTAACCTCAAGTTGAAACATCGATTCAAAGAGAAACGTGATCAAAATATTTTTTTTTAGTTTAAGGAAAACACATTCCCAAGCAATTGACTTTTTCCTAATGGTGATTTATATATTTTCAAATATTCTTTAAGGTCATTTGAAGGTTGATCACCTTAAAGAAGTATGTAATCTCCATTTAAGATCAAATCATCCCATTAAAACTCAATAAATATAAGAGTTGGTGGTGAGGATAATTAGGACTTTCTAATCCTTTCTCTGGCCAGAAATGAAGTTTTCAGAGGAAGCTGAGTGTAACATAAAATGACTGACATTCTTTCTCTCTATTGTTTTAATCCCACATAGTTCAGACATCAACATGACATTTACAACTCCCATAATGGTTTTTTTCTTAAAAAAAAAAAAAAAAAACTAATTCATTTAATTGGAGACTAATTACTTTACAATATTGTCATGGTTTTGCCATACATTGACATGAATCAGCCACGGGTGTATATGTGTCCCCCTGTCCTGAACTCCCCACCCTCTCCCTCCCCATCCCATCCCAGTGGGTTGTCCCAGTGTAAGGGTTCTGAGTGCCATATTTGATGCATCAAACTTGGACCAGTCATCTATGTCACATAGTAATATACATGTTTTAATGTTATTCTCTCAAATGATCCCATCCTCACCTTCTCGCACAGAGTCCAAAAGCCTGTTCTTTACATCTGTGTCTCTTTTGCTGTCTTGCAAATAGGGTCATTGTTACCATGTTCTAAATTCCAAATATATGTGTTAATATACTGTGTTGATGTTTTTTCTTTCTGACTTACTTCACTCTGTATGACAGGCTCCAGTTTCATCCACCTCATTAAAACTGACTCAAATGTTTTCTTTTTAATAGCTGAGTAATATTCCATTGTGTATATGTACGACAACTTTCTTATCCATTCATCTGCTGATGGACATCTAGGAATAAATTTACCTAAAGAAACAAAAGATCTATATATAGAAAACTATAAAATGCTAATGAAAGAAATTAAAGATGAGGCAAATAGACAGAGAAAAATACCATGTTCATGGATAGGAAGACTCAATATAGTGAAAATGATTATGCTACCCAAAGCAATCTATAGATTCAATACAATCCCTATCAAGCTACCAACGGTATTTTTCATAGAAATAGAAAAAATAATTTTACAATTTGTATGGAAACACAAAAAGCTGTAATAGCCAAAGCAATTTTGAGAAAGAAGAATGGAGCTGGAGGAATCAACCTGCTTGACTTCAGACAATACTACAAAACTACAGTCATCAAGACATTATGGTACTGGCAAAAAGACAGAATTATAGGTCAATGGAACAAAATAGAAAGCCCAGAGATGAATCCATGCAAGTAGGGACACCTTATCTTTGACAAAGGAGGCAAAAATATACATTGGAGCAAAGACAATCTCTTTAACAAGTGGTGCTGGGAAAACTGGTCAGCCACTTGAAAAAGAATGAAACTAGAACACTTTCAAACACCATACACAAAAATAAATTCAAAATGGATTAAAGACTTAAATGTAAGACCAGCAACTGTAAAACTCCTAGAGGAAAACATAGGGAGAACAGTCTCTGACATGAATCACAGCAAGATTCTCTACAACCAACCTCCCAGAGTAATGGAAATAAAAGCAAAAATAAACAAATGGAACCTAATTAACTTAAAAGCTTTTCCCACAATGGTTTCTATTATTTTATCTATTCAATTTTTATTTTCTGTGTGGTCTAAATGAAGAAGTGTGAGCATGTGAAAGAACATTGAGCTGACAGGGACCTTGTTTCACAGCCTCAAGGGATTTATAAAGCTGAAATATATCTGAAGGCTTATGGTGTTTTCTTCTAACTTTATTGTGTAGCCTTAGGAAGATTACTTCCCTGAGCTTCAATTTCCTCTACGACAATTCCAGCATGATTACACAATCACATAATAATTTTTAAGAGAAGAGAACTCTTTAACATAATTGATTATATAATTATAGCTTCTAGAATAACACTTCATACTCAATTATCCATTAGTAAGTATTTTGTCTTTAGAAATACTTCTACCTTCCTTAAGAAATTGTTGTAAGTATTACTTGAGATACCATATGTAAAAATGTTTCAAATATTAAGAATTATACAATTGATATTTTAACTCACAATTAAGAAAATCTAATATTAGTGTGGCTTTTAAAATACTTTCATATACATTTTCTCCATTGATTTTGACAACTTTATGAGGTGAATGCTCTTATTTTTATTTTGCTATATTTTGTTTTCAGTTCAGTTTAGTTTAATCGCTCGGTCATGTCTGACTCTTTGCAACCCCATGGACTGCAGTACTCCAGGCCTCCCTGTCTATCACCAACTCTCAGAGTTTTCTCAAACTCATGTCTATTGAGTCAGTGATGCCATCCAGCCATCTCATCCTCTATTGTCCCCTTCTCCTCCTGCCTTCAATCTTTCCCAGCATCATGGTCTTTTCAAATGAGTCAGCTCTTCGCATCAGGTGGCCAAAGTATTGGAGTTTCAGCTTTGACATCAGTCCTTCCAATGAACATTCAGGAATGATTTCCTTTAGGATGGACTGGTAGGATCTCCTTGCAGTCCAAGGGACTCTCAAGAGTCTTCTCCGACACCACAGTTCAAAAGCATCAATTCTTTGGTGCTCAGCTTTCTTTATAGTTCAACTCTCACATCCATACATGACTACTGGAAAATCCATAGCCTTGACTAGACACAACTTTGTTGGCAAAGGAATGTCTTTGCTTTTTAATATGCTGTCTAGGTTGGTCATAACTTTTCCTTCCAAAGAGTAAGTGTCTTTTTATTTCACGGCTGAAGTCACAATCTGCAGTGATTTTGGAGCCCTAAAAAATAAAGTCTGCACTGTTTCCACTGTTTCTCCATCTATTTTCCATGAAGTGAAAAATATTTTGTTTTATTTTATAGATAGATAAATTGGGAGTCAGTGGCTCACTTGCTAGTCAGGAATTGCTCAGAGACTCTCATGCAGGGTTTCTGGAATTTCTTCTTATTTACTTTTCAATTTCTAAATCTTTTGGTGAATCTTACACTACAAAAAACATATGTAATATGTGGCCCAAAATATAAAGCCATCTAGTTTTAAAGGTTGCATACATTTTCATTGTTTCCCCTTGCTTTACCCACACATGATTTGGAAAATCATTCTTCAAGCCACATCATTATTAAAGGTGAAACTCATGCTTTTGCAAGGTCAAAATTACAATCTAACAAAAACAATAAAAATTGAGCAAGGGTAAATTTGCAACAAGAAGAGGCAAAGAAAACACTTTTTGCTCTGACATTTAAACAACATAACTCACTGTAACTTTCTCAAAATTTATGTGAAAGATATTTTCAAATTGTTTTTAAATTGAGTATACTGATATCTGGTGCTGAATTTAGAAGCAATGACTACATCAATTTCACACAAACTGAGCTTTCAAATTTTATTATAATTATCTATTTTAATGGCCAAGGGCTTATACTTAATGGCCTCTGAAGTAGTACCTTTTAATTTCATATTATGTGCACTACCATTCTTTACTTATCACCTTGGCTCAACCAATACAAAATAGCGTTTTTCTGAAATCAAGGACAAAACACAAGTGCTTGAGGGTGAATGAATCTGAAAGACCATTGTTTGATTTGGTCCTGTTTTATTTTTATTTCTTTTGAACTTCGTAGATAGCTCATGCAACTTGGAGAAAAAACATTTCTTCTCTCCAGTAAGGTTATTCTTTGCTATGAGCACTAAAAGATAGCTTTAAGCCATCCACAATTATGACCTTCACTAGAAAAATGTAGGTTAATAAGGATTCAACAAATTATGGTCTTTTTGGTCGATTTGCCTAGTGAACTGTTAATTGTAAAACTGAAAGACATTATGTTCAGCTTTCTCTATCACATCTTTTGTGTTTTAACAGTGACACTTCATTGAGTGCAATTAACAAAGCCTACGAGATTTATTAACACCCTTCTTCATGGCCAATGATCCATTCCACTTAAGACATAACACTGTAAAATGCACATTATCTCCTTTTGGCACTTACAATAATGCTTCATGAACTAGGAAGGCATATGTTAGAGCAGATAAAATAGCATTATTAGCTGACAAATTTTACAATTTATTAGACAGTTAATTTATCAGCTTAAAAGACACTTAAAACAGCTGTGCATTTAATGTCTTTTTAATGTATCCAGTAAAACTTGCATAATTGCCTATAGTGCAATTTATTTTTAGCTATGTTGCAAAATGCCTGCATTTACTGTTTACATCTTTTTTTAATTTTTCCTGCAAGGCTCATCATATCTCTGCCTGAGCCTTAATAACCAGGGCCAATAATCTGACAAAAAAGCCCCCTCAAACAAATGGTTCCCCATGAATGAACCATTCAAAAGTGCATTCTGTTTGTGACCCAAGGAGTGTTGGCATTTTACCTCCACCCCAAGGGCAAAGGCTGAGGTTCCAAATAAATAAATAAATAAAACAGAAGAATAAAATCAGGGTGACTCAAATAAATAGGGTTTATTTGAAGGCTTGAAGGCTGATTCATGCCTTCACTTATCAGAGAGCAGCAGCCTAAGAATTCAGATTTGGAGCCCATTCAGAACTAAATGTCTGTGTGTGAACTAACAAGGCTTTCAAACTACATTAGCAAAGTTTTTTTTTTTTTTTTTTTCATTTTATAACTAAGCAAACAGCTTCTTGCTAATCAATTGGTATATACCTAAGTACTGCACTAGTGCAACAGGGGCACAGGAGAAAAGTGTGGAAGATAATACAGGTTTCATACCTCTAACATGTCATTTGCTTCAGTTTGCTTACTGCTCTTTGATTTAATGGAATTGTCAACTACAAATTAGCACTTACCAAGAGCACTGCCAGTGACTAAACAAAAAAGGCCTTTGTCATCTGCCTCTATGGGGACTGAACCCCATGCTGCTATAGCTGTTGACTTTCAACAAGCCACGAGGGAGTTTCGGATGGAGGGAGGCACTCTGTACTCTAGGGAATCTGGTGGGACAGGTCTTTAGATAGTTGGATATTTTTAGGAACAGATTTTATGATCTCAATCCTTGCATCTCCTCATATTTAGAGAACTACTAAATCCCTTCATGGTGCCATCAGACACTTCAATTTAGTTCAGTTCAATTCAGTTGCTCACTCACTCTTTGTGACCCCATGAATCGCAGCACGCCAGGCCTTCCTGTCCATCACCAACTCCTGGAGTTTACCCAAACTCATGTCCATCGAGTAGGTGATGCCATCCAGCGATCTCATCCTCTGTCATCCCCTTCTCCTGCTGCCCCCAATCCCTCCAAGCATCAGGGTCTTTTCCAATGAGCCAACTCTTCACATGAGGTGGCCAAAGTATTGGAGTTTCAGCTTCAGCATCAATTCTTCCAATGAACCCAGGGCTGATCTCCTTAAGGATGGACTGGTTGGATCTCCTTGCAGTCCAAGGGACTCTCAAGAGTCTTCTCCAACACCACAGTTCAAAAGCATCAATTCTTTGGCACTCAGCTTTCTTCACAGTCCAACTCTCACATCCATACATGACCACGGGGAAAACAATAGCCTAGACGGACCTTTGTTGGCAAAGTAATATCTTTGCTTTTGAATATGTTATCTGGTTGGTCATAACTTTCCTTCCAAGGAGTAAGCTTCTTTTAGTTTCATGGCTGCAGTCATCATCTGCAGTGATTTTGGAGCCCAAAAAATGAAATCTGACACTGTTTCCCCTGTTTCCCCATCTATTTCCCATGAAGTGATGGGACCAGATGCCATGATCTTCGTTTTCTGAATGTTGAGCTTTAAGACAACTTTTTGACTCTCCTCTTTGACCTTCATCAAGAGGCTTTTTAGTTCCTCTTCACCTTCTGCCATAAGGGTGGTGCCATCTGCGTATCTGACGTCACTGATATTTTTCCCAGCAATCTTGACTCCAGGTTGTGCTTCTTCCAGCCCAGCATTTCTCATGATGTACACTGCATGTAAGTTAAATAACCAGGGTGACAATATGCAGTTTTGACATACTATTTTTCCTATTTGGAACCAGTCTGTTGTTCCATGTCCAGTTCTAACTGTTGCTTCCTGACCTGCATATAGGTTTCTCAAGAGGCAGGTCAGGTGATCTGATATTCTCATCACTTTCAGAATTTTCCACAGTTTATTGTGATCCACACAGTCAAAGGCTTTAGCATAGTCAATAAAGCAGAAATAGATGTTTATCTGGAACTCTCTTGCTTCTTCAATGATCCATCAGATGTTGGCAATTTGATATCTGGTTCCTCTGCCTTTTCTAAAATCAGCTTGAACATCTGGAAGTTCATGGTTCATGTACTGCTGAAGCCTAGCTCAGAGAATTTTGAACATTATTGTACTAGAGTGTGAGATGAGTGCAATTGTGTGGTATTTTGAGCATTCTTTGGCATTGCCTTTCTTTGGGATTGGAATGAAAACTGACCTTTTCCAGTCCTTTGGCCACTGCTGAGTCTTCCAAATTTGCTGTCATATTGAGTACAGCACTTTCACAGAATCATCTTTCAGGATTTGAAATGGCTCAACTGGATTTCCATCACCTCCACTAGCTTTGTTCATAGTGATTCTTTCTAAGGCCCACTTGACTTCACATTCCAGGATGTCTGGCTCTAGGTAATTGATCACACCATTGTGATTATCTTGGTCGTGAAGATCTTTTTTGTACAGTTCTTCTGTGTATTCTTGTCACCTCTTCTTAATATCTTCTGCTTCTCTTAGGTCCATGCCAATTCTGTCCTTTATCAAGTCCATCTTTGCATGAAATTTTCCCTTGGTATCTATAATTTTCTTGAAGCGATCTCTAGTCTTTCCCATTCTGTTGTTTTCCTCTATTTCTTTGCATTGATCACTGAGGAAGGCTTTCTTATCTCTCCTTGCTATTCTTTGGAACTTTGCATTCAGATGCTTATATCTTTCCTTTTCTCCTTTGCTTTTCGCTTCTCTTCTTTTCACAGCTATTTGTAAGGCCTCCTCAGATAGCCTTTTCTCTCTCTCTCTCTCTCTTTTTTCTGCATTTATTTTCATGGGGATGATCTTGATTCCTGTCTCCTGTACAATGTCACACACCTCTGTCCATAGTTCATCAGGCACTCTGTCTATCAGATCTAGGCCCTTAAATCTATTTCTCACTTCCACTGTATAATCATAAGGGGTTTGATTTAGGTCATACCTGAAAGGTCTAGTGGTTTTCCCTACTTCCTTCAATTTAAGTCTGAATTTGGCAATAAGGAGTTTATGATCTGAGCCACAGTCTTGTTTTTGCTGACTGTATAGAGCTTCTCCATCTTTGGCTGCAAAAAATATAATCAATCTGATTTCAGTGTTGACCCTCTGGTGATGTCCATGTGTGGAGTTTTCACTTGTGTTGTTGGAAGAGGGTGTTTGCTATGACCAGTGGGTTCTCCTGGCAAAACTCTATTAGCCTTTGCCCTGCTTCATTCCGTACTCCAAGGCCAAATTTGCCTGTTAGTCCAGGTGTTTCTTGATTTCCTACTTTTGCATTCCAGTCCCCTATAATGAAAAGGACAACTTTTTTGGATGTTAGTTCTAAAAGGTTTTGGAGGTCTTCGTAGAACCGTTCAACTTCAGTTTCTTCAGCATTACTGGTTGGGGCATAGGCTTGGATTACTGTGATAATTAATGGTTTGCCTTGGAAACGAACAGAGATTATTCTGTCGTTTTTGAGATTGCATCCAAGTACTGCATTTCAGACTCTTTTGTTGACCATGATGGCTACTCCATTTCTTCTAAGGGATTCCTGCTCACAGTAGTAGATATAATGGTCATCTGTGTTAAATTCACCCATTCCAGTCCATTTTAGTTTGCTGATTCCTTGAATGTTGACGTTCACTCTTGCCATCTCCTCTTGACCACTTCCAATTTGCCTTGATTCATGGACCTAACATTCCAGGTTCCTATGCAATATTGCTCTTTACAACATTGGACCTTGCTTCTATCAGCAGTCACATCCACAACTGGGTATTGGCTTTGCTTTGGCTCCATCCCTTCATTCTTTTAGAGTTATTTCTCCACTGATCTCCAGCAGCATATCGGGCACTTACTGACCTAGGGAGTTCCTCTGTCTGTATCCTATCATTTTGCCTTTTCATACTGTTCATGCGGTTCTCAAGGCAACAATACTGAAGTGGTTTGCCATTCCTTTCTCCAGTGGACCACATTCTGTCAGACGTCTCTACCATGACCCGTCTATCTTGGGTGGCCCCACACAGCATGGCTTAGTTTCACTGAATTAGACAAGGCTGTGGTCCGTGTGATCAGATTGGCAAGTTTTCTGTGAGTCTGCTTTCAGTGTGTCTGCCCTCTGATGCCCTGTCGCAACACCTACTGTCTTACTTTGGTTTCTGTTACCTTGGACATGGGGTATCTCTTCACAGCTGCTCCAGCAAAGCACAGCCGCTGCTCCTTACCTTGGACGAGGTCGTCCCTCCTTACCTTGAACGTGAAATAGCTCCTCTTGGCCATTCTGCACCCACGCAGCTGGCGCTCTTTGGATGTGTGGTTGCTCCTCTTGGCCGCCGCCCCTGACCTCAGATGTAGGGTAGCTCCGCTCAGCTGCCTCCTCTCAGCTGCCGCCTGTGACCTCGGACATGGGATCAGACCCTATGACTAACAAAAAACCTTTTGTAAAATGAGTGCTTCATGGTGTTGAACTTTCTCTTCACCAAAACCTTATATATTGACTTTCCCCACTGCTGCTTTGGAGAAGTCTCTCAGAGCTATCTGAGATGCTGCCTCCTGGACTGCAGTCGTCATTTTGCCCCAAATAAAACTTAACTGACAACTCTCAAGTTGTACTTTTTTTTTTTTTTTTTTTACTTTACGGAACTTTTGAAAAACTTTCTTTTTTCTTTTATAGACTCTTTCGCAGTGACAATACCTGGGAGAAATGAGGCTAGTTCATACTAAAGCAAAAGTCAAACATCATAAGCTGTCCCTAATGAAACAACAGCTTATGATTTGATCTTTGGTCTTTAGGAGAGTTTACAAGAGAGAGTCTACCAGGAGAGACTTACCTTCGCATTCTAACACTTAAATGTTTTTCCCAGACTTCCCTGGTGGCTTAGATAGTAAAAGCGTCTGCCTATAATGCAGCATACCCAGGTTTGATTGCAGGGTTAAGAAGATCCCCTGGAGAAAGAAATGTAAACCCACTACAGTAGTCTTGCCTGGAAAATTCCATGGACAGAAGAATCGGACAATGAGTGACTTCACTCACTCCCGCCATTTGATGTTATTATCCTACAGCTGTAAGGTAAAGGCAAGTGCTAAATTTTTTTAGATAATGAACAGCACCCAGTTACAACTCTTCTCTTCCACAGACTTAAAGATCTCTTACATTCTGACAACTTGTGGCATAAGTCCTCTTGAAGGAGGTTGACATTAGCCTTACAATGGTGCTTGTAGCCATATCATAGAGACTGCAGACTGACTCCTAGACAGGGCTGTCTCAGGCCAAACACTAAGAGGGAAGGAGCATGACCCCACCCTTCAGCAGAAAATTGAATTAAAGTTTGCTGAGCATTTGCCCTACCCACCAAAACAAGACCACAGCCAGTCCCTCCCATCAGGAAGCTTGCACAAGCCTCTTACACTCATCCATCAGATGCCAGACTGAAGAATCAAGAACTACAGTCCCACAGCTTCCAGAATGAAAACTGCAATCACAGAAAACTAACCAAAATGATCACATGGATCACAGCCTTGTATAACTCAATGGAGCTATAAGCCATGCAGTGCAAGGCCACCCAAGATGAACTGGTCATAGTGGAGAGTTCTGACAAAGCGTGGTCCACTGTCAAAAGGACTAGCAAACCACTACAGTATTCTTGCCTTGAGAACCCCATGAACAGTAAGAAAAAGCAAACAGGTATGACACTGGAAGATGAGCCCCCCTAGGTCAGTAGGTGTCCAATATGTTACTGGGAAAAAGGAGAGAAATAGCTCCAGAAAGAATGAAGAAGCTGAGCCAAAGTGTAAACAACACACAGTTGTGGATGTGCTTGGTTTTTCCCAGGTGGCCTTGGTGGCATAGAACCTGACTGCCAATGCAGGAGACTTTAGAGACTCAGGTTCCATCCCTGGGTTGGGAAGATCACCTGGAAAAGGAAGTGGCAACGCATTTCAGTATTCTTGTCTTGAGCATACCATGGACAGAGGAACCTGGTGGGCTATGGTCCATAATATCACAAAGAGCTGGACACAACTGAAGCCACTTCACACGTGCACGCTGGTGGTGAAAGCAAAGTTTGATGCTGTAAGGAAAATATTGAATAGGAACAGGGAATATTAGGTCCATGAATCAAGATAAATTGGATGTGGTCAAACAAGTGATGGAAAGAGTGGACATCGACATTTTAGTATCAGTGAACTAAAATTGACTGGAATGAGTGAATTTAATTCAAATGAGCATTATATCTACTACTGTGGGCAAGAATCCCTTAGAAGAATTGGAGTAGCCCTCATTGTCAACAGAGTCTGAAATGCAGTACTTGGGTGCAATTTCAAAAATGACAGAATGATCGCAGTTCCTTTCCAAGGCAAACCATTCAAGATCACAGCAAAACAAGACTATGTCCCAACCAATAATGCTAAAGAAGTTGAGTTTGAACAGTACTATGAAGACCTACAAGAGCTTCTAGAACTAACACCAAAAAAAAAGATGTCCTTTTCATCATAGAGAACTGGAATGGAAAAGTAGGAATTCAAGGGATACCTGGAGTAAGAGGCAAATTTGGCCTTGGAGTACAAAATGAAACACAGCAAAAGCTAACAGAATTTTGCCAAGAGAACACACTGATCATAACAAACACTCTTCCAACGACACAAGAGACGACTCTACACATGGATATCACAAGATGATTAATACTGAAATCAGATTGATTATATTCTTTCCAACTGAAGATGGAGAAGCTCTATACAGTCAGCAAAAACAAGACCTGAAGCTGACTGTGACTCATATCATCAGCTTCATATTGCAGAATTCAAACTAAAATTGAAGAAAGTAGGGAATCATTAGGCAACTCGTGTAAAAGTAAATCCTTATGATTATAGAGTGGAAATGACAAATAGATTCGAGGGATTAGACCTAATAGACAGAGTGCCTGAAGAAATATGGATAGAAGCCTGTAACACTATATAGGAGGCAGTGACCAAAACCATACCCACAAAAATAAATGCAAGAAGGCAAAATGGTTGTCTGAGGAAAGGCATTAAAAATAGCTGAGAAAAGAAGTGAAAGGCAAAGGAGAAAAGGAAAGATATACCCAACTGAATGCAGAGTTCCAGAGAATAGAAAAGAGAGATAAGAAGGCCTTTTTAAATGAACAATGCAAAGAAATAGAGGAAAACAATAGAATGGGAAAGACTAGAGATTTCTTCAAGAAAATTAGAGATACCAAAGAACAAGATGGGCTCAATAAAGGACAAAAAATATGACAAGGACCTAACAGAAGCAGAAAAGATTAAGAAGTGGCAAAAAAATACACTGAATATATAAAAAAGGTCTTAATGAGCCAGATAATAACTATGGTGTGGTCACTCAGCCTAGAGCCAGACATCCTATATTGTGAAGTCAAGTGATCCTTAGGAAGCACTGATATGAATAAAGCTAGTGGAGTTGATGCAATTCCAGCTGAGCTCTTTCAAATCCTAAAAGATGATTCTGTCTAATTAAAATAAATAAATTTAAATTAAAAAAAAAAGAAAACTCAAAAAAACAACAACACGTGCTGCACTCAATATGCCAGCAAATTTGGAAAACTCAGCAATGTCCACTGGACTAGAAAATTCAGATTTCAAAAAAAAAAAAAAAATTCAGATTTCATTCCAATCCCAAAGAGAGGCAATGTAAAAGAATGCTCAAACTACCATAGAATTGCACTCATTTAACATGCTAGTACAGTAATGCTCAAAGTCCTTCAAGCTAGACTTCAACAGTATGTGAACCAAGAATTTCAACACGTACAAGCTGGATTCAGAAAAGGCAGAGGAACCAGAGATCACATTGCCAACATCCACCGGATTATAGAGAAAGCAAGGGAATTCCAAAAAAAAAAAAAAAAAAAATCTACTTCTGCTTCACTGAGTACACTAACACCTTTGATTGTATGAATCACAACAAACTGGAAAATTCTTAAAGATATTAGAATTTCAGACCATCTTACTTGTCTCTCTTGAAACCTGTGTGCAGATCAAGAACCAACAGTTAGAATCAGACATGGAAAAATGGACTGGTTCAAAATTGGGAAAGGGGTACTACATCAAGGCTGTATATTGTCACCCTGTGTGTTTAGCTTATATGCACAATGCATCATGCAAAATGCCAGGCTGAATGACTCAAAAGCTGGATTCAAGATTGCTGGGAGAAATATCAACAACCTCCAGTATTCGGATGATACCACTTTAATGACAGAAAGTTAAGATGAACTAAAGAGCCTCTTAATGAAGGTAAAAGAGGAGAGTGAAAAAGCTGGCTTAAAACTCAACTTCCAAAAAACTAAGATCATGGCTTCTGGTCCAATCACTTCATGGCAAATAGATGGGAGAAAAAATGGAAGCTGGAAGATTTTATTTTCTTGGGCTCCAAAATCACTGCATATGGTGACTGAAGCCATGAAATTCAAAGGAACTTGGTCCTTGGAAGAAAAGCTATGATAAATATAGACAGTGTATTAAAAAACAGAGGCATCACTTTGCTGACAAAAGTCCATATAGTCAAACCTGTGGTTTTTCCAGTAGTCATGTACAGATGTGAGAGTTGGACCATAAAGTGAACTGAACACTGAAGAATTGATTCTTTTTAACTGTGGTGCTGGGAAAGACTCTTGAGAGTCCCTTGAACTTCAAGGAGATCAAACGAGTCAATCCTAATTGAAATAATCCTTCAATATTCATTGAAAGGACTGATGCTGAAGCTACAGTTCCAATATTTTGGCCACCTAATGCAAAGAGCTGTCTCACTGGTAAAGACTCATACTAGGAAAGATTTATGGCAAGAGGAGAAGGGGACGACAGAAGATGATATGGTGGGATGGCATCACAGACTCAATGGACATGATTTTGAGTAAACTCTGGGAGATAGTGAAGAACAGTGAAGCCTGGTGTGCTGCAGTCCATGGGGTCACAAAGAGTCAGAATTTAGTGAATGAACAACAATCAGTCTTTTAAACTCTTTTTAGAGCTTGAAATTACATCCAAAAGAGAGAGAAACGTGTCAGCATACATGCACACCCACACACCATTAAAATAATTTTTACAACTATAAACTTGTATGGATGAAGAAAAGTACTTCTTCCATGGATTGGCCAAGATGTTAGGTATTAGGTTTAATGGGAACCAAACTTTACATTTAATTCTTAAATATTCATTATCGTAGCCAATATAAATTAATCAGTTAGACAGAAATGAGAAATTTCATACATTTTGCCTTTTGTTTTCTAACTTGTTTTCCATTGATGTGGGTTTTTCTCTGCTGCTGCTAAGTCGCTTCAGTCGTGTCTGACTCTGTGCGACCCCAGAGATGGCAGCCCACCAGGCTTCCCCATCCCTGGGATTCTCCAGGCAAGAACACTGGAGTGGTTGTCATTTACTTCTCCAATGCATGGAAGTGAAAAGTGAAAGTGAAGTCGCTCAGTCGTGTCTGACTCTAGCGACCCCATGGACTGCAGCCCACCAGGCTCCTCCATCCACGGGATTTTGCAGGCAAAAGTACTGGAGTGGGGTGCCATTGCCTTCTCCGGGGTTTTTCTCTAGCAGCTTGCAAATATCTGCATGCTGTAAAGAAATTTTAAGTAGATTCTCAAAGCTTGTTAAAGAAGGTAGTGATGGCTAAGAGGAGGGATTACACCAGGATCCAGCAAGTCAATGTTGTTTGCAAGATAGATTTTCTGTGGACTTACAAGCCTGAAATAAATTGTTTTGCTAAATTTCTTACCTAATTTAGGTGTAAGTTCACTTGAGGTTTAGAAATTTAGTCATATGGACACTAACTTTAAAATTTAGCCAGACAGAATAATCAAAGTGGTTATTTAACTTAATTTACACTTGCATTTTCTCAAACTCGACTAATTGCTATAAAAATTGCGGCCTTTCATTCTTATACACTTAAGTGTTGAATCTTCACATCCTCACAATAGCCCTAGGGGGTAGATATTAAAATCACCAGTGTATAAATGAGAAGAAACTCAGAATCAAAGGATTACTTGTCATGTAAATCTCAAGGCTGGGGTGAAAACTCACAACTGCTCCCGAATTCAGTTTCTTCTTCTATCATTCCTGCCTTAGTCTGGCCTCATATAGAACATATAGAAATGAAAGTCAAATAAAAAACCAAAAGAAAAGTACAGAATAATTATAAAACATCTATAGCCCCATTGTTTAAGAAAAATGGATTATATATTCAGCTCTATATCTTCTAAAATACATATTTACTTAGTCATTTTGAGAAAAAATACATAATCAATTATATTCCAGAAGCTATTCTCTTAAGAATATATTGAAATATTTGAGCAGGTTTCAGTGAAGAAAAAAGAAAGAAAGAAAGAAAGAATCTTTTGTGACTCTAATGAATCCTTTCCCAATATATTTCTAATTTTGAACAGAAATTTTACTTATCTACTCATCAGTTTCAAATTTTCAGAAAGTATTGAACTACTGAGTTCCAAGTATTCATACTCTGTCTCCTGCATTTTAGGTGAGTGAATGTACTTGTTCTATAATGGCTATAACTTAGTGACAGCATGAGCATGTGTGTGTTGATGTGTGCACGTTCAAATGAGTGCATCCTCGAAATCAGAAAATAAAGAATAGCATATTGAGGTTAACAACAGTATTTATGCCCCTTACCTACCTGCATGGAAATTAGGCACTTATATGCCTCATTATTAATTTATAAACATTTAATACCACATCTTTCACATGATCAATAGTCTACTAATGATAATTGCTTTGTCATTTGATTAGCCTTGTATTGTGGGCAATATTACTGCTATAGTGAAAATGATAAGGTACTTTTCTTCCTCACTGTGGTCTAATTCCAATTTGGTTTAGATATTTTCTTTTGGAGAATTCAATCTACCAATTAGTTACTCTAATAAAGATCTTTTAATAAAGGGGCTGAAATTTTACAGAACTGAAGTAAATCACATAATATTGTTACAAAAATCTTTTCATTTACTGAATTTAGAAGCTAATAATTTTCAAAGTGCTTTAATTACATGCTTATAATTTCTATGTCTTGAACATGGAAACCAAACACAGTAATAAACTGAGATCATGGTTGGGCCTAGAGAATATTATACTTAGTTAAGTATTAGCAAGTCACACAGAGAAAGACAAATACTACATGATATCACTTATATGTAAAATTTGAAAAAAAACAATATGAATTAATCCAGATGCAAAACAAAGAGACTCAGACATATAAAACAAACTTACAGTTATTAAAGGAGTGAAGGAGTTGAGGGAAGGACAAATTAGGAGTATGGGATTAGTGGATACAAACTAATAGACATAAGATAGATAAGCAATAAATATTTACTATATAGCACAACAATTTATATTCACTATCTTGTATAACCTATAATGGAATGTAATCAGAAAAAATAACTGAATCATTTTTCTGTACCCTTGAAAATAGCACAATATTGTAAATCAACTGTACTACAAATAAAAACAACTCACATCAAATAAAAGTAATAAATTATTGTTGTTTCCTTATATTTAAGAGCAAAATAATTTATTTTTCTTCATAAAAATCATAAGCTCCACAAATATATTTGAGCTATTTTAGGTGTTATATGTCCAGGGGAAAATCATATACCTTCCCCATTTTATACTGCATGAGTTTAAAAATCAAAACATCTGCTAAGAGTTAGAGTTCTTGGGAATCAAGTTTTCTCATAATAGTGAAATCACCAGTGAGACTTAAAAAAAGATAGGGCTGACTTGTCAAGGGACCTGGGTTCTAGCCCCAGTTTGGCCTTGAAATAGAAATATTACCTTAGGAAAAAATGACTGAATTTCTCTATAAATTTATTTAGCTGTCAAAAATGTGAGGAACAAAAGAAAAGATTTGAAAAATTTTTAAAAACACAAATAAAGATGGCTACATGAATAATTTATGTTGCCTAAATTACTTCAGGACAATTTTAACTTTATTTTAACACATATAATTTTATCAACTCATGAAAATTGTTGTGGTCTCTTTTTATTAGCAAGGTTACTTATGCTTATTTATGGTCAAAGTATATGAATATATGATATTGTTTTCTCCAAACTTCAGGCAAATATTTTAGACCCTAGACTCATATATATTGTATTAATTGCATTCTAACCATGGTGTTTGAGATTTCATATATTATCTTTATATTCCAACATTTCTGTATAAAATAATATAATAAACCATGAAGAATGTGATTATTTTATTCTTTTCTATGGCTGAATAATATTCCATTGTATGTACTTGTATATATATAGTATATTCCTTTATATTTTACATATTCTTTATTCATCTGCTGATGGAAACTTAGATTTCTTTCACATCTAGTCTACTGTAAATAATTTTGTTATGCATACTGAGGTGCATGTATGTGAATGTGGATGCTCAGTCATGTCAGACTCTTTGCAACCCCTTGGTCTGTAGCCCTCCAGGCTTCTCTATTATTGGTATTTCCCCGACAAGAATACTGGACTGGGTTGCCATTTTCTACTCCAGGTAATGAGGGGCATATATCTTTTCAAATGAATGTTTTAGGTTTTTTTTCAGATATATACCTGAGTGTAATTGATAGATCATATGATAGTTTTATTTTTAATTTTTGGAGAAACTACCATAATGTTTTCCATAGTGGCTGCACCAATTTATGTTCCCACCAAGCGTATACTATGGCTCTCTTTTTTCCACACC
This sequence comes from Bos indicus, assembly GCF_029378745.1. Taxonomy (NCBI): domain Eukaryota; kingdom Metazoa; phylum Chordata; class Mammalia; order Artiodactyla; family Bovidae; genus Bos; species Bos indicus. Next base: position 76,007,970 of record NC_091789.1, read on the forward strand.
CTCACCAACACTTATTCTTTGTCTTTTTGATAATAACCATGATGACAGTTATAAGGTGTTCTAATTGTGCCATTCATTTGCATTCTTTCGATGATCAGCCTTTTAATGTTCCTGTTAAACATCTTTTAATGTACCATTGGCTTTTTGTACGTCTTGTTTGGGAAAATTGGCAATTCAGGTCTTCTGCTCATTGAAAAAAATATTGGAGTATAGTTGATTTACAATGTGTTAGTTTCAGGTGTATAATGAAGTGAATCAATTATATATATATATATATATATATACATACACACAATTATATATATATACACACACACAATTATATATATATATATATATATATATATATATATATACATATACATACACATATACATATTCACTCTTTCCCCATATGGGTCATTAAACAGTATTAAGTCAAGTCCCCTGTGTTATTCCATCAGTTCAGTTCAGTTCAGTTGCTCAGTCGTGTCCGACTCTTTGCGACCCCATGAATCGCAACATGCCAGGCCTCCCTGTCCATCATCAACTCCTGGAGTTCACCCAGACTCACGTCCATCGAGTCAGTGATGCCATCCATCCATCTCATCCTCTGTCATATGTGTATATATCACTAGTTTGTTTCCTCCTGCTGCTTAAGAGAGATAAAAATGTCTGACACTTGTAGCCTATTTTCTCCGTTTGGAGACCCCGGCCTTCTTGCTTGTTACCCTCTCAAGGGGATGACAGAGGGTGAGATTGTTGGATAGCATCACTGACTCAGTGAAGATGACTTTGAGCAGACGCCAGGGAATAGTGAAAGACAGGTAAGCCTAGCATGCTGAAGTCCGTGGGGTCGCAAAGAGTCACTTATGACTTAGTGACTGAACAACAACAAATCAGGGAACCTCCCTGGCTTTGGCAGTGGCAGTTCAGTTCAGTTCAGTCACCTAGTCATGTCTGACTCTTTGCAACCACATGGACTACACAATCCTAGGCCTCCTTGTCCCTCACCGTTGCCCAAAGTTTGCACAAGTTCATATGCATTGCATCGGAGATGACATCCAGCCATCTCATCCTCTGACTCCCTCTTCTTCTTTTGCCCATAATCTTTCCCAGCATCAGGGACTTTTCCAATGAGTCAGATGTTTGCATCAGATGACCAAAATACTGGAGTATCAACTTCAGCATCAGTTCTTCCAACAAGTATTCAGGGTTGATTTCCCTTAAGACTGACTTGTTTGATCTTTCTGCTGTCCAAGGGACTTGCAGGAGTCTTCTCCAGCACCAAATTCTAAGGCATCAATTCATTGTTTTTTTGCCCACTTTACAGTACAGTTCTCACAACCATACATGAAAACTGGGAAGACCATAACTTTGACTGCATGCACCTTTGTCAACAGAGTAATGTCTATGCTTTTCAGCACACTGTCTAGGTTTGTCATAGTTTTCCTGCCAAGAAGCAAAAGTCTTCTTATTTTGTGACTGCAATCATCATCTGCAGTGATTTTAGAGCCCCAAAAGAAGAAATCTGTCACTACAGAAAGAGGAAAGGTGTCACTTCCACCTTTTTCCCTCCTATTTGCCATGAGGTAATGGGTCTAGATGATGTGAAATTAGTTGTTTTTCTTTTTTCTTTTTCTTTTTTTCTTTTCTTTCTTTCTTTTTTTTTTTTTTTTTATATGTAGCTTTAAGCAAATTCTTTCAATCTCCTCCTTCACTCTTTTGGGTTGTTGGAAGAGGGTGCTTGCTATGACCAGTGCATTCTCTTGGCAAAACTCTGTTAATGTTTGTCCTGCATCATTTTGTACTCCAAGGCCAAATGTGCCTGTCACTTCAAGGTATCTCTTGACGTCCTACTTTTGCATCCCAGTCCCTTATGATGAAAAGGACATCTTTTTTGGATCTTAGTTCTAGAAGGTCTTGGCAGTCATCAGAGAACCAGTCAACTTCAGCTTCTTCAGCATTAGTGCTTGGGGCATAGACTTGGATTACTGTGATATTGAATGGTTTGCCTTGGAAACGAACAGAGATCATTCTGTCATTTTTGAGATTGCACTCAAGTACTGCATTTCAGATTCTTTTTCTGAATATAACAGCTACTCCATTTCTTCTAAGGCATTCTTTCCCATAGTAGTAGATACAATGGTCACCTGAATTAAATTCACCCATTATGGTCCATTTTATTTCACTGATTTTTGCCAATACTGAAACCTTATTGATTATATTCTTTGCAGCCAAAGATGGAGAAGCTATCTACAGTAAGCAAAAACAAGACCAGGAGCTGACTATGGCTCAGATCATGAACTCTTTATTGCCAAATTTAGACTTAAATTGAAGAAACTAGGGTAAACCAACTAGACCATTCAGGTATGACCTAAATCAAACACCTTATGATGCAAGTGACAAATCAGATTTAATCTGATAGACAGAGTGCCCAAAGAACTATGGATAGAGGTTTGTGACATTGTACAAGAAGCAGTGATCAAGATCATCCTCAAGAAAAAGAAATGCAAAAAGGCAACATGGTTGTCTGAGGATGCCTTACAAACAGTTGAGAAAAGAAGAGAAGTAAAAGGCAAGGGAGAAAATGAAAGATACCCATCTGAATGCAGAATTCCAAAGAATAGCAGGGAGAGATAAGAAAGGGTTCCTCGGTGATCACTGCAAAGAAATAGAGAAAAACAATAGAATGGGAAAGACTAGATATCTCTTTAAGAAAATTAGAGATACCAGAGGAACATTCCAGGAAAAGATGGGCACAATAAAGGACAGAAATGGTATGGACCTAACAGAAGCAGAAGAGATCAAGAAGAGGTGGCAGGCATACACAGAAGAACTATACAAAAAAAGAACTTCATGACACAGATAACCATGATGGTGTGATCACTCACCTAGAGCCAGACATATTGAATGCAAACTCAAGTGGGACTTAGGAGGCATCACTATGAACAAAGCAAGTGGAGGTAATGGAGTTCCAGCTGCACTATTTCAAATCCTAAAAATGATGCTGTGAAAATGTTGCACTCAATATGCCAGCAAATTTGGAAAACTCAGCAGTGGACATAGGACTAGGAAAAGGTACATTTTCAATCCAATCCCAAAGAAAAGAAATGCCAAAGAATGTTCAAACTACCAAACAGTTGCACTCAGATCACATGCTAGCAAAGTAATGCTGAAAATTCTCCAAGCCAGGCTTCAACAGTACTTGAACAGTGAACTTTCAGATGTTCAACCTGTATTTAGAAAAAGCAGAGGAATCAGAGATCAAATTGCCGTTATCAGCTGGTTCATTGAAAAAGGAAGAGAGTTCCAGAAAAACATCTACTTCTGCATTAGTGAATATGCCAAAGACATTAACCGTGTGGACCACAACAAACTGTGGAAAATTCTTAAAGTGATGAGGATACCACCTTCCATGACTCCTGAGAAATCTGTATGCAGGTGAAGAAGCATCAGTTAGAACTGGGCATGGAACAACAGACTAGTTCCAAATTGGGAAAAGAGTATGTCGAGGCTGTATATTTAATCAGCCTGCTTATTTAATTTATATGCAGAGTATATCATGTGAAATGTCCAGCTGGATAAAGCACAAGATGGAATCAAGATTGCCAGTCGAAATAGCAATAACCTCAGATATGCAGATGACACCACCCTTATGGCAGGAATTGAAGAAAAACTGTAATTAGCCTCCAATTAAAACAAACAAACAAACAAAAAGTTGCAAACAAGACCATATGGCCCATAAGCCTAAAATAGAATAAAATAAAGAGCCTCTTGGTGAAAGTGAAAGAGGAGAGTGAAAAAGTTGGCTTAAAACTCAACTTTCAAAAAACTAACATCATGGTATTCCGTCCCATCAATTCATGGCAAATAGATGGGTAAACAATGGAAACAGTGAGAGACTTCATTTTCTTAAGCTACAAAATCACTGCATACGGTGACTGCAGCCATGAAACTAAAAGATGTTTGATCCTTGGAAGAAAAGCCATGACCAAGCTAGACAGCATATTAACAATCAGAGACATTATTTACCAGCAAAAGTCCATTTAGCCAAAGCTGTGGTTTTTCTAGTAGTCATGCATGGATGTAAGAGTTGGACTATAAAGAAAGCTGAGTGCCGAAGAACTGATGCTTTTGAACTGTGGTGTTGGAGAAGAGTCTTGAGAGTCCCTTGGACAGCAAGTGGATCCAACCAGTCTATCCTAAAGGAAATCAGTCCTGAGTATTCTTTGGCAGGACTGATGCTGAAGCTGAAACTCCAATACTTTGGCCATCTGATGCAAAGAATGGACTCATTTGAAAAGACCTTGATGCTGGGAAAGATTGAAGGCAGGAGGAGAAGGGGCCAACAGAGGATGAGATGGTTGGATGGCATCATCAACTCTCTGGACATGAGTTTGAGTCAGCTCTGGGAGTTGGTGATGGGCAGGGAAGCCTGGCATGTTGCAGTCCATGAAGTCACAAAGATTTGGACAGGACTGAGTGACTGAACTGAACTGGTAACTATATCTATATAAAACTGGTATTCATTTAAGTTAAAACATTCTAAAAGATCTACATTTTTACTTCTTTCTTCAACATTTTTGCTTCTTCATTAGCTCTAGTGGTAAAGAAGCAGTCTGCCAGTGCAGGGGACTTAAGAGACACAGGTTTGATCCCTGGGTCAGGAAGATCCCCTGGAGAATGAAATGACAACCCCCTCCAGTATTCTTGCCTGGAAAATCCCATGGACAGAGAAGCCTGGTGAGCTACAGTCCATGGGGTCACAAAGAATTGGACACAACTTAAGTGACTTAGCACAATGTCACATTTTATATCTTAGTGTGTAAATCTTAAGTGTTTACTATAGTATATGTTGATTTAAAATGTTTTGTCTTTTAATCTGGATACTAGCTTATTTAACTGCTTTATACACAGCTTTTACTATATATATGATTTCTTCCCAGTGAATTTGAAGTTCTTGCCTTACTGAGAGAGAATTTGGCTATGAAGCAGGGAATTTAAGAAAGTAAACTGAGAATGTATTTAAGTAAGAATATGCTTTCAGAGGCAGATAGGTGAGGAGCTGCTCTCCAGAGTTTCTTTGGCAAGCTGGTTTTAAGGGACATACCAATGAAAGCCAGAATATTCACAGAGGAAGGAGGAATTTGTTGTCATAATTGACATAATCCCTGATTTTCCCCTTTCCCCAGGGGAAGAAAGTTTTTTTGTCCTTATTAACTTAAAAGTGTCATGGCATTGGTGCATGATGGATACTTCCTATCAGTTCAGGTCAGTTCAGTTCAGTTGCTCAGTCGTATCTGACTCTTTGTGATCCCATGGACTGCAGCACGCCAGGCCTCCCTGTCTATCACCAACTCCTGGAGTTTACTCAAACTCATGTCCATTGAGTCAGTGATGCCAACCAACCACCTCATCTTCTGTCATCCCCTTCTCCTCCAGCCTTCAATCTTTTCCACCATCAGGGTCTTTTCCAGTGAGTCAGTTCTTCCCATCAGGTGGCCAGAATATTGGAGTTTCAGCTTCAACATCAGTCCTTCCAATGAATATTCAGGACTGATTTCCTTTAGGATAGACTGGTTGGATCTCCTTGCAGTCCAAGAGACTCTCAAGAGTCTTCTCCAAATCACAATTCAAAAGCATCAATTCCTATCTGAAAGTGTAATTTTATTGTAATGAGAGCATAATGAGCAACAAATTACATTGAACTTAAAACATTCATCTTTCCCCATGTTTTTGTCTGCTTCCAGACACTTATTACCCATAAGGTGTTGTTTCTTGTCAGTCTCCATGTTCCTACTTTCCTTTATCTGCCTATGGACCCCTGCTGTTTGTAAGATATGTGATTTTCTGCCCCCTGGCCCCTGCCTTCATTTCTCCGTTTATAGATAGCTACCTGTCCTGTCTGCTGTAATAACTTTATTAGTGTTTTTTTTTTTTTTTCCTTTCCTATAAGTTCATTCCGTATTTCAAGTCCAAATTTGGCCTTGGAATATGGAATGAAGCAGGGCAAAGAGTAATAGAGTTTTGCCAAGAAAATGCACTGGTCATAACAAACACCCTCTTCCAACAACACAAGAGAAGACTCTATACATGGGTATCACCAGATGGTCAACACCAAAATCAGATGGATTATATTCTTTGCAGCCAAAGATGGAGAAGCTCTATACAGTCAGCAAAAACAAGACCAGGAGCTGACTGTGGCTTAGACCATGAACTCGTTATTGCCAAATTCAGACTGAAAGTGAAGAAAGTAGGGAAAACCACTAGACCATTTAGGTATGACCTAAATCAAATCCCTTATGATTATACACTGGAAGTGAGAAATAGATTTCAGGGCCTAGATCTGACAGATAGAGTGCCTGATGAACTATGGAATGAGGTTCGTGACATTGTACAGGAGACAGGGATCAAGACCATCCCCATGGAAAAGAAATGCAAAAAAGCAAAATGGCTGTCTAGGGAGGCCTTACAAATAGCTGTGAAAAGAAGAGAAGCAAAAAGCAAAGGAGAAAAGGAAAGATATAAACATCTGAATGCAAAGTTCCAAAGAATAGCAAGAAGAGATAAGAAAGCCTTCTTCAGCGGTCAATGCAAAGAAATATAGGAAAACAACAGAATGGGAAAGACTAGAGATCTCTTCAAGAAAATCAGAGATACCAAAGGAAAATTTCATGCAAAGATGGGCTTGATAAAGGACAGAAATGGTATGGACCTAACAGAACCAGAAGATATTAAGAGATGGCAAGAATACACAGAAGAACTGTACAAAAAAGATCTTCACGACCTAGATAATCACGATGGTGTGATCATTTACCTAGAGCCAGATATCCTGGAATGTGAAGTCAAGTGAGCCTTAGAAAGCATGACTACGAACAAAGCTAGTGGGGGTGATGGAATTCCAGTTGAGCTATTCGAAATCCTGAAAGATGATGCTGTGAAAGTGCTACACTCAATATGCCAGAAAATTTGGAAAACTCAGCAGTGGCCACAGGACTGGAAAAGGTCAGTTTTCATTCCAATCCCAAAGAAAGGCAATGCCAAAGAATGCTCAAACTACTGCACAATTGCACTCATCTCACACGCTAGTAAAGTAATGCTTACAATTCTCCAAGCCAGGCTTCAGCAATATGTGAACCGTGAACTTCCAGATGTTCAAGCTGGTTTTAGAAAAGGCAGAGGAACCAGAGATCAAATTGACAACATCTGCTGGATCATGGAATAAGCAAGATAGTTCCAGAAGAATATCTATTTCTGCTTTATTGACTATGCCAAAGCCTTTGACTGTGTGGATCACAATAAACTGTGGAAACTTATGAAAGAGATGGGAATACCAGACCACCTGACCTGCCTCTTGAGAAATTTGTATGCAGGTCAGGAAGCAACAGTTAGAACTGGACATGGAACAACAGACTAGTTCCAAATAGGAAAAGGAGTACGTCAAGGCTGTATATTGTCACCCTGTTTAACTTATATTCAGAGCACATCATGAGAAACACTGTGCTGGAAGAAACACAAGCTGGAATCAAGATTGCTGGGAGAAATATCAATAACCTCAGATACGTAGATGACACTACCCTTATGGCAGAAAGTGAAGAGAAACTAAAAAGCCTGTTGATGAAAGTGAAAGAGGAGAGTGAAAAAGTTGGCTTAAAGCTCAGCATTCAGAAAACGAAGATCATGGCATCCGGGCCCATCACTTCATGGGAAATAGATGGGGAAACAGTGGAAACAGTGTCAGACTTTATTTTGGGGGGCTCCAAAATCACTGCAGATGGTGACTGCAGCCATGAAATTAAAAGACGCTTACTCCTTGGAAGGAAGGTTATGACCAACCTAGATAGCATATTGAAAAGCAGAGACATTACTTTGCCAACAAAGGTCCATCTAGTCAAGGCTATGGTTTTTCCTGTGGTCATGTATGGATGTGAGAGTTGGACTGTGAAGAAGGCTGAGTGCCAAAGAATTGATGCTTTTGAACTGTGGTGTTGGAGAAGACTCTTGGACTCTCCAACCAGTCCATTCTGAAGATCAGCCCTGGGATTTCTTTGGAAGGAATGATGCTAAAGCTGAAACTCCAGTACTTTGACCACCTCATTGCAAAGAGTTGACTCATTGGAAAAGACTGAAGCTGAGCGGGATTGGAGTCAAGAGGAGAAGGGGACGACAGAGGATGAGATGGCGGAATGGCATCCCTGACTTGATGGATATGAGTCTGAGTGAACTCCGGGAGTTGGTGATGAACGGGGAGGCCTGGCGTGCTGAGATTCACGGGGTCGCAAGGAGTCGGACACGACTGAGCGACTGATCTGATCTGATCTGATAAATTCTTACTTTTCTGTTGTACCTCTCTCTTTTACAGTTAGTGAAGACCATCAAACATATCTGTTTTGAGTCCTTTCATCACTGCACTAATGAACTCCTAGTTTTTGGTTATCTGAAAAGTGTTATTTATGTTCCTTTAATTCTTAATAATACTCTTGCTGAGTGGAGTATCGTAGATTTTAGGTTTTTCCTCTTTCAGCACTTTTAATATGCTATGCCACTACCTTCAGACCTACAAAATTTCTGTAGGAAAATTAGTTTATATATAGCCTTAAGTCAGTTCCCTTATATATGAGTCTTTGTTACATATCTTTGTACAATCTTTGCAGTTCTCTTTTTGCCTTTAGAATTCTCTCTTTAACTTTTGTCATTTCATTTATGATATATCTTGGTGTCCGTTTCTTTGGGTTGGGGCTCTCTGTGCTTCTTGTACCTGGATATATGTTTCCTTCAGGTTCAGCAAACTTTCAGCAACTTCATCAAATAAATTTTTTATCTTTTTCTCTTTTCCTTCTGGTACCATATTGTTGGTGGTGAATTTGAAGTTCTTTCTTCATTGCAAAAGAATCTGGAGATGAAGCAGAGAGGTCAAGAAAGCAAAATGAAAGTTTAGGTAAGCAAGGGTATGCTCTCAGAGCGAGTGTGGACAGACAGGTAAGGAACTACTACATGGAGCCTCTTTGGCAAGCTGATTATGAGGGACATACAAATAAAGAGACATAATAGTCACTAGAGAAGGAGGAATTTGGAGGCTGACTTCCCTGACTTTCATCCCAGCTCAGTTTTATCAAGTTGTGGAAGGATTTCTGTCCTCATTTAGCTTAAATCAGAAATGTCATAGCAGTGGTACATGATGAGAACTTCTTCTCTGTAATGTTAATTTTATTATAATGAGAGCACAGTGTGCAAAAGCATATATGTAGATGCAGGAAATCCTTGCTTTCCCCCACCTTTCTTTGTCTGCTACTGGAACTTTTATCACACAAAATATGTGGTCTCCTGTCAATGTGTATGTTCCTACTTTCTTTTATCTGCCTATGGACCCTGATGCTTATAAGATATATGTGATTTCCTGCCACCTGACCCCTGCCCCCACTTCTGTGCTCCTACCTAGCTACCTGGGCTATGCAGCGCTGGAACAGTGAGCAGCAGCTGTGCAGCACTGGAATGGCTGTGAGGAGATACCCCACATCCAAGGGCAAAAGAGAAGCCCCAGCAAGATGGTAGGGGCAAATTCATATTTAGAATCAAATCTCATCCCCACCAGAGATGCTCAGAGGGCTCAAAAAAACCTTGTGTGCACCAGGGCCCATAGACCCAACAGAGACTGAGACAGAACTGTGTTTGAGCACCTCCTGTGGAGGTACAGGTCAGCAGTGGTCTGCCACAGGGACAGAGGCTCTGGGTGCAGCAGACTTGGGTATGGCATAAGCCCTCTTGGGAGAGGTCACCATTAACCCCACCATAGAGCTGCCAGAACTTACACAGGACTGGGAAATATATTCTTGAAGGGTACAACAAAATCTTGTGCCACAGGAACCCATAAGAAAGGAGCAGTGACCACGCAAGAGACTTCCCTGGACTTGCCTGTGGGTGTCCAGAAGTCTCCAGCAGAGGCGTGGATCAGTGATGGACTGCTGCAGGGTTGGGGGCACTGAGACTAGCAGTACATGCATGGGATCTTTTGAGGGAGGTCACAATTATCTTTTTTACCTCCACCATAGTTTGTCAGTTCACTTCGCAGTTCAGTCACACAGTCGTGTCCGACTCTTTGCAACCCCATGAATCGCAGCACGCCAGGCCACCCTGTCCATCATCAACTCCTGGAGTTCACTCAGACTCCCTTCCATCGAGTCAATGATGCCATCCAGCCATATCATCCTCTGTCATCTCCTTCTTCTCCTGCCCCCAATCCCTCCCAGCATCAGAGTATTTTCCAATGAGTCAACTCTTCTCATGAGGTGGCCAAAGTACTGGAGTTTCAGCTTTAGCATCATTCCTTCCAAAGAAATCCCAGGGCTGATCCTCAGAATGGACTGGTTGGATCTCCTTGCAGTCCAAGGGACTCTCAAGAGTCTTCTCCAACACCACAGTTCAAAAGCATCAATTCTTCGGTGCTCAGCTTTCTTCATAGTCTAACTCACATCCATACATGACCACTGGAAAAACCATAGCCTTGACTAGACGGACCTTTGTTGGCAAAGTAATGTATCTGCTTTTGAATATGCTATCTAGGTTGGTCATAACTTTCCTTCCAAGGAGTAAGTGTCTTTTAATTTCATGGCTGAAGTAACCATCTGGAGTGATTTTGGAGCCCCCAAAAATAAAGCCTGACTCAGTTTCCAATGTTTCCCCATCTATTTCCCAAGAAGTGATGGGACCAGATGCCACGATCTTCATTTTCTGAATGTTGACCTTTAAGCCAACTTTTTCACTATCCACTTTACTTTCATCAAGAGGCTTTTTAGTTCCTCTTCACTTTCTGCCATAAGGGTGGTGTCATCTGCATATCTGAGGTTATTGATATTTCTCCCTGCAATCTTGATTAAAGCTTGTGCTTCTTCCAGCCCATCGTTTCTCATGATGTACTCTGCATATAAGTTAAATAAGCAGGGTGACAATATACTGCCTTGACGTACTCCTTTTCCTATTTAGAACCAGTCTATTGTTCCATATCCAGTTTTAACTGTTGCTTCTTGACCTGCATACAGGTTTCTCAAGAGGCGGGTCAGGTGGTCTGGTATTCCCATCTCTTTCAGAATTTTCCAGTTTATTGTGATCCACACAGTCAAAGGCTTTGGCATAGTCAATAAAGCAGAAATAGATGTTTTTCTGGAACTATCTTGCTTTTTCGATGATCTAGCAGATGTTGGCAATTTGATCTCTGGTTCCACTGCCTTTTCTAAAACCAGCTTGAACATCTGGAAGTTCACGGTTCACATATTGCTGAAGCCTGGCTTGGAGAATTTTGAGCATTACTTTACTAGCGTGTGAGATGAGTGCAATTATGTGGTAGTTTGAGCATTCTTTGGCATTGCCTTTCTTTGGGATTGGAATGAAAACTGACCTTTTCCAGTCCTGTGTCCACTGCTGAGTTTTCCAAATTTGCTGGCATATTGACTGCAGCACTTTCACAGCATCATCTTTCAGGATGTGAAATAGCTCCACTATAATTCCATCACCTTCACTAGCCTTGTTTGTAGTGATGCTTTCTAAGGCCCACTTGACTTCACATTCCAGGATGTCTGGCTCTAGGTAAGTGATCACACCATCGTGATTATCTTGGTCGTGAAGGTCTTTTTTGTACAGTTCTTCTGTGTATTCCTGCCACCTCTTCTTAATATCTTCTGCTTCTGTTAGGTCCAAAACATTTTGTCCTTTATCGAGCCCATCTTTGCATGAAATGTTCCCTTGGTATCTCCTATTTTCTTGAAGAGATCTCTAGTCTTCCCCATTCTATTGTTTTCCTCTATTTCTTTGCATTGGTCTCTAAGGAAGGCTTTCTTATCTCTTCTTGCTTTTCTTTGGAACTCTGCATTCAGATGCTTATAGCTTTCCTTTTCTCCTTTGCTTTTCGCTTTTCGTCTTTTCACAGCTCTTTGTAAGGCCTCCCCAGACAGCCATTTTGCTTTTTTGCATTTCTTTTCCATGGGGATTGTCTCGATCCCTGTCTCCTGTACAATGTCACGAACCTCCATCCATAGTTCATCAGGCACTCCGCCTATCAGATCTAGGCCCTTAAATCTATTTCTCACTTCCACTGTATAATCATAAGGGATTTGATTTAGGTCATACCTGAACGGTCTAGTGGTTTTCCCTACTTTCTTCAATTTACGTCTGTATTTGGCAATAAGGAGTTCATGATCTGAGCCACAGTCAGCTCCCGGTCTTGTTATTGCTGAGTGTATAGGGCTTCTCCATCTTTGTTTGTTTGTTTGTTTGTTTGTTTGTTTTTCTAATTTTATTTTATTTTTAAACTTTACATAATTGTATTAGTTTTGCCAAATATCAAAATGAATCCGCCACAGGTATACATGTGTTCCCCATCCTGAACCCTCCTCCCTCCTCCCTCCCCATACCATCTCTCTGGGTTGTTCCAGTGCACTAGTCCCAAGCATCCAGTATCGTGCATCGAACCTGGACTGGCAACTCGTTTCTTACATGATATTTTACATGTTTCAATGCCATTCTCCCAAATCTTCCCACCCTCTCCCTCTCCCATAGAGTCCATAAGACTGTTCTATACATCAGTGTCTCTTTTGCTGTCTCGTACACTGGGTTATTGTTACCATCTTTCTAAATTCCATATATATGCGTTAGTATACTGTATTTATGTTTTTCCTTCTGGCTTACTTCACTCTGTATAATAGGCTCCAGTTTCATCCACCTCATTAGAACTGATTTAAATGTATTCTTTTTAATGGCTGAGTAATACTCCATTGTGTATATGTACCATTGCTTTCTTATCCATTCATCTGCTGATGGACATCTAGGTTGCTTCCATGTCCTGGCTATTATAAACAGTGCTGAGATGAACATTGGGGTACACGTGTCTCTTTCCCTTCTGGTTTCCTCAGTGTGTATGCCCAGCAGTGGGATTGCTGGATCATAAGGCAGTTCTATTTCCAGTTTTTTAAGGAATCTCCACACTGTTCTCCATAGTGCTGCAAAGAATATAATCAATCTGATTTTGGTGTTGACCATCTGGTGATGTCCATGTGTAGAGTCTTCTCTTGTGTTGTTGGAAGAGGGTGTTTGCTATGACCAGTGCATTTTTTTGTCAAAACTCTATTAGTCTTTGCCCTGCTTCATTCCGTATTCCAAGGCCACTTTTGCCTGTTACTACAGGTGTTTCTTGACTTCCTACTTTTGCATTCCAGTCCCTTATAATGAAAAGGACATCTTTTTTGGTTGTTTGTTCTACAAGGTCTTGTAGGTCTTCATCGAACCGTTCACCTTCAGCTTCTTCAGTGTTACTGGTTGGGACATAGACTTGGATTACTGTGATATTGAATGTTTGCTTTGGAAACGAACAGAGATCATTCTGTCATTTTTGAGATTGCATCCAAGTACTGCATTTCAGACTCTTTTGTTGACCATGATGGCTACTCAGTTTCTTCTCAGGGATTCCTGCCCACAGTAGTAGATATAATGATCATCTGTGTTAAATTCACCCATTCCAGTCCATTTTAGTTCACTGATTCCTTGAATGTCAATGTTTACTCTTGCCATCTCCTGTTTGACCACTTCCAACTTGCCCTGATTCATGGAATTGACATTCCAGGTTCCTATGCAATATTGCTCTTTACAACATTGGACCTTGCTTCTATCAGCAGTCACATCCACAACTGGGTATTGCTTTTGCTTTGGCTCCATCCCTTCATTCTTTCTGGAGTTATTTCTCCACTTATCTCCATTAGCATATTGGGCACCTACTGACCTGGGAAGTTCCTCTTTCAGAATCAGAACAAGACCCAGTTTTTCCCTCAGTCAGTCTCTCCTACCAGGAAGCTTCCATAAGCCTCTCATCCTCCATCAGAGGGTAGAGAAACGGAAAACCACAATCATAGAAAACTAATCAATCTGATCACATGGACCACAGTCTTGTCTAACTCAATGAAACTATGAGCCATGCTGTGTAAGACTACCCAAGACAGACGGGTCATAGTAGATAGTTCTGACAGAATGTGGTGCACTTGAGATGAGAATGGCAAACCACTTCAGTATCCTTGCCTTGAGAACCCCATTAACAGTATGAAAAGCCAAAAAGATAGGACACCTAAAGATGAACTCCCCAGGTCGGTAGGTGCCCAATATGCTACTAGAGATCAGTGGAGAAATAACTCCAGAAAGAATAAAGAAACAGAGTTAAAGCATAAACAACACCCAGTTGTGGATGTGACTGGTGAAGGAAGCAAGGTCCGAGGCTACAAAGAGCTATATTCCATAGGATCCTGGTATGTTAGATCCATGAATCAAGGCAAATTGGAAGTGGTCAAATAAGAGACTGCAAGAGTGAACACTGACATTTAGGAATCAGGGAATTAAAATGGACTGGAATGGGTTAATTTAACTCAGATGACCATGATATCTACTATTGTGAGCAAAAATCCCTTAGAAGAAATGGATTAGCCATCATAGTCAACAAAAGACTCTGAAATGCAGTACTTGGATGTATTCTCAAAAATGACAGAATGATCTCTGTTCATTTCCAAGGCAAACCATTCAATATCAGAGTAATCTAAGTCTATGCCCCAACAGTAATGCTGAAGAAGCTGAAGTTGAATGTTTCTCTGAAGGCCTACAAGACCTTCTAGAACTAACACCCAAAAAAGATGTCCTTTTCATTATAGGGAACTGGAATGCAAAAGTAGGAAATAAAGAAACATGTGGAGTAACAGGCAAATTTTGCCTTGGAATACAGAATAAAGCAGGGCAAATGCTAATAGAGTTTTGCCAAGAGAACGCCCTGGTCATAGCAAGCACCCTCTTCCAACAACACAAGAGAAGACTCTACACATTGACATCACCAGAAGGTCAACACCAAAATCAGATTGATTATATTCTTCACAGCCAAAGATGGAGAAGCTCTATACTGTCAGCAAAATCAAGACTGGGAGCTGACTGTGGTTCAGATCATGATTATCTCATTGCCAAATTCAGACTTAAATTGAAGAAAGTAGGGTAAATCACTAGACCATTCAAGTATGACCTAAATAAAATCAATAACAATTATACAGTGGAAGTGAGAAATAGATTTAAGGGACTAGATCTGATAGACAGAGTGCCTGTGGACACTTTGAACGGAGATACATGACATTGTACAGGAGACAAGAATCAAGACCATCCTCAAGAAAAAGAAATGCAGACAAGCAAAATGGCTCTCTGAAGAGGCCTTGTAAATAGTTGTGAAAAGAAGAGAAGCAAAAAGCAAAGGATAAAAGGAAAGATATAAGCATCTGAATGCAGAGATTCAAAGAATAGCAAGGAGAGATAAGAAAGCCTTCCTCAGCAATCAATGCAAACAAATAGAGAAAACAACAGAATGGGAAAGACTAGAGATCTCTTCAAGAAAATTAGAGATACCAAGTGAACATTTCATGCTTAGATGGGCTTGATAAAGGACAAAATGGTATGGACCTAACAGAAGCAGAAGATATTAAAAAGAGGTGGCAAGAATACACAGAAGAACTGTACAAAAAATTCTTCACAATCCAGATAATCACTAGGATGGGATCACTCACCTAGAGCCAGACATCCTGGAATGTGAAGCCAAGTGGGCCTTAGGAAGCATCAGTGCAAGCCAAGCTAGTGGAAATGATGGAATTCCAGGTGAGCTATTTCAAATCCTGAAAGATGAGGCTGTGAAAGTGCTGCAGTCAATATGCCAGCAAATTTGGAAAACTCAGCAATGGCCACAGTACTGGAAAAGGTCAGTTTTCATTCAAATCCCAAAGAAAGGCAATGCCAAAGAATGCTCAAACTACCACACAATTGCACTCATCTCACACGCTAGTAAAGTAATGCTTAAAATTATCCAAGCCAGGCTTCAACAATACATAAACTGTGAACTTTCAGATGTTTAAGTTGGATGTTGAAAAGGCAGAGGAACCAGGGATCAAATTCCCAACATCTGCTGGATCATCAAAAAAGCAAGAGAGTTCCAGAAAAACATCTATTTCTGCTTTATTCACTATGTCAAAGCCTTTGACTGTGTGGATCACAACAAACTATGGAAAATTCTGCAAGAGATGGGAATACCAGACTACCTGACTTGCCTCTTGAGAAACCTGTATGCAGGTCAGGAAGCAACAGTTAGAACTGGACATCGAACAACAGGCTGGTTCCAAATGGGGAAAGGAATACATCAAGGCTGTATATTGTCACCCTGCTTATTTAACTTATATGCAGAGTACATCATGAGAAACGCTGGGCTGGAAGAAGCACAAGCTGAAATCAAGATTGCTGGGAGAAATATAAATAATCTCAGATATGCAGATGACACCACCCTTAAGGCAGAATGTGAAGAAGAACTGAAGATCCTCTTGGTGTAAGTGCAAGAGGAGAGTGAAAAAGTTGGCTTAAAGCTCAATATTCAGAAAAGAAAAATCATGGTGTCTGGTTCCATCACTTCATGGCAAATAGGTAAAGAAACAGTGAAAACAGTGGCAAACCTTATTATTATTATTTATTTATTTATTTTTGGCCTCTAAAATCACTGCAAATGGTGACTGCAGCCATGAAATTAAGACGCTTACCTCTTGGGAGAAAAGTTATGACCAACCTAGACAGCATATGAAAAAGCAGAGACATTACTTTGCCAACAAAACTCCATCTAGTCAAGGCTATGGTTTTTCCAGTAGTCATGTATGGATATGAGAATTGGACTCTAAAGAAAGCTGAGCACTGAAGAATTGATGCTTTTGAACTGTGATGTTGGAGAAGACTCTTGAGAGTCTCTTAGACTGCAAGGAGATCCAACCAGTCCATCCTAAAGGAAATCAGTCCTGAATATTCATTAGACGACTGATGCTGAAGCTGAAACTCCAATACTTTGGCCACCTGATGTGAAGAACTGACTCATTTGAAAAGACCCTGATGCTGGGCAAGATTGATGGCGAGAAGAATAGGGGTCGATAGAGGTTGAGATGGTTGGATGGCATTACCGACACAATGGACATGAGTTTGAGTAAACTCCAGGTGTTGGGATGCACAGGGAGGCCTGGTGTGATGCATTCCATGGGGTCGCAAAAAGTTTGCTCAACTGAGTGACTGAACTGAACCTAGATACCTTCCTGCTGTAACAATATAATGTGATGGTTGGTAAGCTCGGTGTTGTTCTATAAGTCTTGTAAGTGGTCCTCATACTTCATAATTTATTTTTTTGCTGTTGTAATCGAGTGATTTCCATTATTCTATCTTTCAGATCATTTGTGAATACTTTTTTTTTTTTTTTTTTTAACCTAATCTGCTGTTAACTCCTAATGTTTTCTTCATTTCAGTTATTATATTCTTCAGGCTTTCGAATTTTTTTTATTTTTTTATTTTATTTTATTATTTAACTTTACAATATTGTATTGGTTTTGCCATATATCAACATGAATCCACCACAGGTATACACGTGTTCCCCATCCTGAACCCTCCTCCCTCCTCCCTCCCCGTACCATCCCTCTGGGTCGTCCCAGTGCACCAGCCCCAAGCTTTTTTAAAAGTGTATTTTCCTTTTCCTTGTTCAATTTCTTACTGTGTTTTTCTATTCTTTTCCCAATTTATTTAAGAATCTTATTACTACTACTTTGCACTCTTTATCTTGTAAATTATTTAACTGTATTTCATTAGCTGTTTTTTTTTTCAGGTTTTTTTTTTTCCTTCTTTCACTTGAAACAGACACCATTATCTTCTCATTTAGCTTAACTTTCTCTGTCTTTATGAAATTTGGTGAAAGAGTTAATTATCCTGTTTTGAAGGTATTGAAGGGATGTCCTTGTTCTAGAGTGTCCCTATCCAGTCCCTATCCAATCTGCATGTGCCCAAGGGCTTTTGTGGGAAAGCTGAATCTGAAGTAAGGAGTCACACTTTTCCCCATGCTATGCTAGCAAGTATTACCCTGGTGGGTGGGTGGACTGGAGATGGAAGGGCTTATAAAATGGAGTATTTCCTGCCATGTCTGTAAACAAGGTCAACATAGCCATCAGGGATTCCAGTTTTCCAAATGAAAAATTTTGAGCCCAGGAAGAACAATTTCAGCTTTAGCCATAAGCCACTCCCCAGTGTAAGCACTGAGGAGTTCTGGAGGGATATGAGAAAGCACAAATGACAGCCATCCAACACATCCATCACTCCCTACAGTAAATGAAGAATTAAGGATGTGAATAATCAAAAAGCAGGATGCTAGCCCCAGATAGCTGAGATGTATATGAAAGGAATGATTTCAATAAGCACAGATGCTTGCATTTTCCATAAATAAAAGAGTGCTAAATTCCTTAATTGCATATATCTGGTTTTCCTTAATTAACAAAAATCTTTTGATTTTCAGACTACCTGTCCCTTGCTTCAAACTTCTATACAGCCTGACTCCTACCATTTTCTCAGAAACAATTTTCTCAGAGTGACTTGAGATGCTATCTTCTGGACTTGAAGTCCTAGCAATTCTTACAGAATAAACACAACTTTCAACATTTAGGTTGTTGTTGTTGTTGTTGTTTTTCTTTTTCATTTGACAAGCTAGAGCCAGAACCAGGTCCAGGTGTGAGCTGGGATTTTCCACTGCTCAGTGGCCAATACCATCTTATTTGAGACTTGGTCAAGTACCCAGCTTCCAGGTCCAAGCTGTTTCTGTTCCAAGTTTGTTCTTCTTCTCTCCCAATATTGACCCTTTTGCCACAGAGAGGAGCAGCACTGGAACAAGAAGGGCTGGAGCAGGTTCTTGGCATGTCCTGGGGCTGGAACACATGCTGGGGTTATACTAATTCTAGTCAGAGGTTCAGACTGCTTCCAATATGCCACCACTTTGTAATGGTTTCTCTTACCCCATTCAGATGCTGTACTAGGTTTGTCATCCATAACCTCACACTCTCCTCAGCAACATCAGCCTTTGCCCCAGTGTGGAACTGTACCATGGAGCAAGATGGGCAAGAACTTACACTTGGTAGGGCTGGAGCATACATTGTGGTAGTTGCAAGAAACAGATCAGAGTCTCGGGCAGTTTCAATTTGCTTCCTCCACTTTTTTCTGGGAGTAAGCAAATGTGCGCACATTCTTTGTGAGCAGAGTATAGATTTCTTGCAACCCTGCTATTAATCTCAATGGTTTTCACACCTGCTGAGAGAATTAGTCTTCCTAGTGTCTGTCCCATGGCTGTTGTGTTCAACATGTATGAACCACTCATTCCCCAATGAGGATCTCCAAGCTCATGTAATCCCCCTCCTCTTTGGTATCCCCTCTTAGGGATGCAGGTCCCAGTCTGCTTGCTTGTCTTCCCTTCCTACACTACTCTGATGAATCTTTCCTACAGCATTGGTTTTATAAAAGTCTTTCTGCCAATTGTTTTCAGTGAAAGTTTCTCCACATGAAGATGTATTTTTATGTGTTTGTATGCACAGGTGAGTGCCACATCCTCTTATGCTGCCATCTTGAGCTACACCTAGTTTTAATTAAGGTATGTATTCAATATATTGGTTTTTTTAGACATAATTCTATTGACTATTTAATAGACTATGGTATGGTGCAAACATAACTTTCTTAATATATATGCTCATAATTTTATATGAGATATCAAAAAATTAATGTGGCTCATATGTTTGCAAAATTTACATTATTTTGGTGGTCTGGAACTGAAACTACAATATCTCTGAGCTATACAAGTACTTGGATACTTCAAATGCTTAAAGAAAATCCTCAAGACTGAATAAACACTGGTACCTTTCCTTTGTTCTTAGAAACTCAAGCAGTGAGCAGAACCTTTCAGAGAGCAGCAATTACTGAACTCTCTCTTAATATTTCTCAATTGAGTCTCCTTTTTATTTCAGGATTATAATTCTTGGGTTCTTTGAAATGTTTTTCTAAACTAGCTATTATGAGATAGGCACAATCAGTGAAAATAAAACCAAAACAACAATTACTGGGCATTGGATTAACCAATTTATATGGATGATCTAATTATTCTAAGAAAATTCGATGAAATAAATATAATCATTATCTCCATTTACAGATGAACACATGAATCTCGGAGAGGTTAAGTGATTTTAATAAGGTTATTTAACTACTATATCAAAGCCAGAGTATGAACCAGAGTCTGCCAAATACAGAGATCTATGTATTAAGTACTATGCTACACAACTTCAATGGTGGCTCAGATGGTAAAACGTCTGTCTACAATGCGAGAGACCCAGGTTTGATCCCTGGGTCAGGAAGATCCCCTGGAGAAGGAAATGGCAACCCACTCCAGTACTCCTGACTGGAAAATCTCATGGACAGAGGAGCCTGGTAGGCTGCAGTCCATGGGGTCGCTACCAATTGGACACAACTGAACGATTTCACTTCACTTTCACACTGTCAAAAGGTGTAGCATCATGTTTAATAACATAGAGCAAAAAAGATGGCTAAAACTCAGCACTCAAAAATTGAAGATCATGGCATCCAGTCCCATCACTTCATGGCAAATAGATGGGGAGACAATGGAAACAGTGACAGACTTTATTTTCTTGGGCTCCAAAATCACTGTGGGCAGTGACTGCACCCATGAAATTAAAAGACTGTTGCTCCTTGGAAGAAAAGCTGAAGCTCCAATAATTTGGGCACTTGATGTGAAGAGCCATCTCATTAGAAAAGACCCTGATGCTGGGAAAGATTGAAGGCAGGAGGAGAAGGGAACGACAGGGTGAGATGATTGGATGGCATCATCGACTCAATAGGTATGAGTTTGAGTAAACCCCAGGAGTTGGTGAAAGATAGGGAAGCCTGGCATGCTGCAGACCATGGGGTTGCAAAGAGTCAGACATGACTGAGCGACTGAACCACATCAACACTGTCACATATTTTACCTTTCTACAGTTGTCAGATTTAGCAAATAAAAATAAAAAATTTCCTGTATTTTATTTGGCAAACCTAACTTGACTAATAAGTTTAATGCTACAATACTTGTTTTTGGCCCCAAATGAAAAGACTTTTTGAAAATTGTCATATTTGAGTTTGAGAATTGGAAACTAATAGATCATTCCTAATCCACCCTTAATGGACAGTGAAGAAATGATGAAGTTCATGAAAAGTAGTTTGAGAATAAACAATGCTTGAAACTTGTGTCATTCTAATTTTCCATAGTCTTGGGAGAGTCAACTTCAGGCAGAAAAGGTATTTCCTTTTCTTTTTCTCAGATTGTTGAGTAAAATCTAGAGAACATGAGGTAACCATATGGTAAACAATGTTTCATTTTGTACTAAGTGAATGTAGGTAGCAACTTAAATGTCTACCAACAAAGGAATGGATAAAGTAGTGGTATATATATACAGTTGAATATTACTCAGACATAAAAAAAGAATGGAATAATGCCATTTGCAGAAACATGGATGGATGATGTAGAGATTGTCATACTGAGTGAACTAAGTCAGACAGAGAAAGACAAATACTGTAAAACATCTTTTATCTGTAGAATATAAGCAAAGAGTACAAATGTAAGATAAGAGTTACAAAACCAATACAATACGGTAAAGCAATTAGCCTCCAATTAAAATAAATAAATTTATACTAAAAAAAAAAAAAAAAAGAGTTCAACTTATCTACAAAGCAGAAAGTCAGTAACAAATGCAGAAAACAAACTTATAGTTACCCAAAGGGAAAAGTTGTGAGAAAAGATAGAGAAATTTGGATTGACATACACACACTACATTACATAGATAACTATTAATAATAAGAACCTACTGTATAGCACAGGTAACTCTACTCAATACTGTGCAATGGCCTATGTTGGAAAATAATCTGAAAATTATATCTGGGTTGGGGAAATCCCCTGGAGAAAAAATGGCAATACACTCCAATATTCTTGCTTGGAGAATTCCATGGACAGAGGAGCCTGGTGGGCTACAATCCAGGGGATAACAAAAATTCGGACACAACTGACAGACTAGCACACACACACACGTGTGTATATAGATACATATAATTGAATCTCTTTGCTGTATATCTGAAACTAACACAACACTGTAAATCAATAGTACTTCAACTGAAAAGAAACTTTCACTCTATCAATGCCTTTAGCAGAGCTAATTTTTAGGAGAAAAATATTTCACCTAAAAGTGCAGCAAGTTCCCTACATATGAACCTTCAAGTTGCAAACTTGCAAAGATGTGAACATGTGTTCTATCAATGTCAGGCATGAGTGAAACTGCAGCTTACACTTCATCTCCTGCTGCTGCTGATCCTTCAGCTCTACCATCTCCCACCCCTCTCCCTCCTCCAGTCAATAACTTTTCTTGCCTATTCACTTAATGCCAGCCCCTGTTTGTCATTTATTGTATTGTACTGCTATACTTTTCAAGGTACTATACTGTAAGATTTAAGATGTTTTCTTTGCTTTTTGTGTTTTTTTTTTTAAGTATTATTTGTGTGAAAAGAATTATAAACCTATTACAGTTCAGTACTATGTAGCTGATTGTGTTAGGTACCTAGGCTAACTTACAAACGAGCTCATTGATCTGTAGGGAACTTATTGTACAAGCAACTGATAACATTTTACAGAATAAGATTAACTTTCCAGAGGTATTTGAATTTTTAATTAAAGTTTGTTTATAGCACCGAGTTAAATCTTTAATGGAAGAGTTTAAATAAGGACATGGAAGAACCTGCCTGCCAATGCAGGAGACTGAAGAGAGATGCGTTTGATCCTTGTGTTGGGAAGATCCTCTGGAGGAGGGCACAGCAATCCAATTCAGTATTCTTGCCTGGAGAATACCATGGACAGAGGAGCCTGACAGGTTATATATAGTCCATAGGTTCACAAAGAGTTGGACATGATTGAAGTGACTTAGCATGCATGCATGCAGTAATAAGGTACAGAGATTTTTCACAGTACTCCTCAAACCATGAAAAAACAGGTCTGTGATGATCCATGAACAAGATTACTCTTTATTTTTGCGAGTACACAAACTTTAATTGAATGTATCGTATATACACTTTTGTTCATCAAAATTGCGTGTTTTAAGTCCTTTTGAGTTTATCAACCAATACAACATTTTTAAGCAAATAGTGGATGTAAAAATCATGAGCATAGATTTCATGATTTATGCTTATCCATCCACTGGTAAACCAGGTAATGTCTAAACCAGTGGTTCTCAAATGCCAGTTTTCATCTACATACAAAAAGACAGGTGTCACAGTGAAATAAATATATGAACAATGAAGAGGATAATATAGGTTTTTTTCAAACTTGATATTTTGTCCATTTTATATTTTGTAGTGTTGAAATAATATTTCTTCTATGAACTCACAATATAAGCAAATAGCATTAGATACGTAATTATTTGGCAGAATGAAAAGTTAGCAGATTTGTAGACCTATATTGGTCAAATAAATTTTTCTTGCAGCTGAACAGTTTATGGAAATCTCTAAATCTGAGAACTACTCTTCTCAACAACTCTAAAGCAATTCATCAACATTGAAAATTTCATAAGTAATAGTAGTAGGGGATGGGAATAGGGTGTTGAGTGGTAGAGAGCAGGCTGAAGAACTAGGAAAGGATAAATTTATTGAACTACCGAAATGGCCAACTGACTGAACTTTTGCCTCAGAAAAATGACTTTGGCTGCTACAATCACTGAGAGTTCCCTAAAGTGTCTGTCTTTGCACTTTAGTCCTGAAAGACAGATGAAGTTCTCATTTATAACTTGCATCATGAATGCTAAAGGTAGATTTTCTCCTTGAGAAGAAGAAGAAGAAAAAAAAAATTGATGCATAAGTTATAAGGGAGAAGGAAATAAACTGTATGGAGAAGGGGAAAGCAGAAATTCCCTTTATCTTTGTTTAAAGATAATTGAGAGAAAAGTGCATTTGGTTTTGACTAAATTGAAATGTCTTTTTCTATGTGCTAGGAAATTCAGATGCTTTAAAATAACCAGTCATATCTATTGGGATTAACCTAGCTAGTTTTATTGGGACTAGCTCTTGTCATTGACTCACAACTTCCTCTCAATTAGGAGTTGAAATACATGCTAGTTTACGAATCTGAGGCTGATCACTACAGAATCATTCACCCTTCTTAGCAAATTCACCTTTGGGCAAATTTCCAGCCGTCATAGGATGGGACAGAGGAATGGTAGGAAGAAACGTGTTGACACTAAAGCCCACAGGACTCTCCAAGCCAGATGTCTGTTGTGAATGTCTTGCTAGGCCCACCCACACAACTGTTTATTTTTGGCAACAAATCTGAGCACTTGACTTTTATAGATTGATGCCAAACACCTGCCTGCAGCCAATTCATACAGTTAGGCACAGAGACAGAATAACCAGCCACTCTGTGAAAGTGTGTTTTCAGGAATGGTAGAAAGTAATCAATGACAGAAAAATATACACATATCTGTGTGCACATGCATATGTATCCTTTTATAGTAAAATTCTTTGCCAGAATCCTTTCACTTCCCACTGATATATTAGCCTTTGACTACAAATCCCTTATTGGAGACACAGCACATTTATACTAAGATGTAAAAGACTAATAGCAGAGTCTTTCCCCAAGGATAATTTTTCATAAGCAAAACCTGCTGAGACACTAAAAAAGGAGAGGTTTTAGTCTGAGAAGAAAAAAAGTGAATAAAATGTAATAAAATTGTAATAGGCACCCTTCAGCTAGTTTGCAGGGGTCAAGCTTAATGACCAAAATATGATTTAATAGTATCTGGAAGGAGAAAGAATCTAGCCCATAAACATGAAATATTATGGGATATATTCAATCTATTGTTAGCAATACTGTGCATGCATGTGTGCTCAGTTGCTTCACTTGTGTCCAGCTCTTTGCAACTCCATGGACTGTAGTCCACCAGGCTCCTCTGTCCATGGGATTCTCCAGGCAAGAACACTGGTGTGGTTTGCCATTTCCTTCCCCAGAGGATCTTCCCAATCCAGGGATCAAACCCAGGTCTCCTGCATTGCAGGCAGCTTCTCTATCACTGAGCCATCTGGGAAGCCCCAGGTGGTATGGAACCAATACCATAATCTAAAATAATAATGATGCTTTTCTTACCACCTGGTATAAAAATAATTTAAGGCAGGAATAACAAAATTCCAATTCATATTTTATCATACTTCATATTTTGAAAAGTTCTTTAATATTTATTCTCTTATTTAAAGTGATTGATAATGTCTCATTGCCAAAAAGTGAGTGGAATTTTATTTATAAATGACAAAACCAAATTAATTTTTTGTCTGAGAATGTTTCTAAACCAAGTGGCTTATGCAGTGTCCTTTCTTTTGAAACACTTGCATACATTCTGAACTCTTGTCAATGGTTTTAACCTGCAATCATAGACAATGAACTTGTTATTAAACTTGCTTGCAGCTAATACGAGTTTATCCTCTAGCATCAGATGCCAGATGTTTTTGGTGAGAAGAAAATTAATGGTCTAAATAATGAATCAGTTGAGGAGCAGTGACCATAATCCATCTGCTCTATAAGCCAAGGCCCTGAGTCAGGCTGGCTTCTGGCTACACAGAATTTTAATCAGTCGAAGAGTTAAGCAGAGGACCCATAGCCATTGTTTTGAGATGCCTCTGGGCACCCCCAAGCCACTCCTTCTATAGGCTAGTCTTTTTACAAGTAATGAATAGGCAAACAAATGGCAGGAGCCTAAGAGAGAGCTATATAGAATGAGTAATTTGATCAACTGCCCCTTGTGTGCTCAAGGAGAGAATAACTAAATATGGACTGTGGGAGCCAAAGCCAAGCCTCCTTTATTTGGAAGAAATAATATTTCCTAAAAACACAATCCATTTTGGTGACAGCTAAATTATTTATTTATTGGGTTTCACCCAATTTATTTGTCATTGTTTTCTTTACTCCAGTAGCATTCCTTCCCAGTCCACACATTGATATTTTATTGTGGTTTAATGTGAGGAATCAGTTTGTACCAAATACAATTCTTGTATGTACATAAATTTTCTTAGAGCTTGAGGCTTCAGCCTATATCTTCTTGTTTTTCATTTCCGTTTTTTCTGGGTACTTGAAAAACAAGTTATAAGGGAGTCAATGAATGACCTAATCAGGCACTTTCTCAAATGAAGGCATGCTACCTGATTCATTCATTTTTAAAGCTCTGAACTAGCTTATTTCATAGGCTTTAAGGGATCACACAAGCAGCTTTGACACTTAGTGCACCCTTTTATTTCTGCTTTTATCTTTCAACTACTTAGATAGCAAATATATTGTATAGAAGAAAATTTAAAAATTACAACCAAGATTTCTAGAGATTGCCAAAAATGATTGCCAAAATTCCAGAGGATAAAAATTAATATAAATAATTTTCCTTCTGTGGAGTCATTGGCCAGAGGTATGCATACAAAATTAGTGATTGGGTTCACTACTTAATTGCCATGACAAAAACATGTCAAATAGGAAGCTGAGGCCCTGACTATGAGAATAGCTATACAGATTAATTGATTTAATATCACATGATGTCCTTGAGTGGAAATGATTTCCCAGACACATGTCTAGAAGTCAGCAGTCATGTGAGTTTTTACTTTGAAAATTACAATTAATCATAAGGAAACATACTTTTTTCCAGATCTCTAGTCAACTTACCTCAAGTCAGCAAGAGTTCATTGAGCACCTTTTGTTTCTACAATCTGTCACAGTCTACACTGTTTGAAAGAGATTATGTTAAATAGGGCCAGGGATCAATCAATAGCCATTTATGCCTATGAGATGTGATTTTTCAAGGGTCTTAAACAGCAGCTACACAACATATTACCTAATCATTTTAGCCCTTAATTGTCTTCACTTTGCTATTTTCCTCTGGGAAGGACCCTACTTAGAAACCAATTGAAGAGGAAAAGTTAAAATTTTACATAACCTCCTGTTTATTATGCCTCTGTAACCCAGCTTGCCCCTTGTAAAGTCTAGATCATGTAGACCACGTAGTCTCAGAAGTTCGGAACTGGAGTTCTAGGAACTGGAGTTTATCTCGCTCACCCTTGTCCTGCTCTTTGCAATCACTCGGACCCTGTAAACTTGCTTAAGCATGCCTGTCTATGTAAAGGTTAGGCATCCCCCTTCCCATCTTGACTGCTGTTCCCACGTGCATGAAACGCCTTAGTTTAAACAAGCCTATTAATAGCTAGTGTTGCCTACTATAGTCTGTCTATAAAAACTCTGTAATTCCTTCCTCCCAGGCTCAGAGCTTGGAGTGTTAACTCCTCTGGGCCCACCGGCATAATAAACCTGAGTTCTCCAACTCTCCGAGTGTGGTGTTTGGTTTCTCAAGTACTGATTTCTGCAATACAATAACTCCTCATTATCAGATATCCCTTTAATAGGATTTAATTGAGAAACAATATGAAATAAGAGCAACATGGATTAGGGAAAAGGAAGGAAAGCTCTGTAATAAATGAAGAAATATTTAAATCACAAGCTAAAAATCTTAAAAAAAATTACTTCATTGTCTAGCACTGCTCTCAGGAACCACTGTATCTCACCTGTACCTCCTGTACTCTGTTAAACTCAGAGAAATAGGGTCCTAGTGAAAATATCTCTCATACCCAGACTGACCCTTGGTTGGAACACTGTAGGTAAATCAGCAGTCTCCAGGGCTCCATAGAAGAAATGAGTATCCCTTGCTCCCTCCTTCGTTCTTGCCATTGCCTAAGGATTGCCTGGCTCTGAGATAAAAATGGCCAATTTTCCTCAGCACAACTTAAATACATGCCTGTATGCACAACCATGTGCACACACACACAAGCACAGATCCCAACCACAACACTCACCAAAACGTTCCTGTTTATGATCAAGATCTGGAATGTCAGTGGGTCCTAGAAATGATCTGAGTTGAACTGGACCAAGTAAAGTAGACCAAAATCAATTTAGAAGTTGGTAAAAGTAAAGTCTCCCTAAAACAAATCCAATTTGCCTAATATTAAGCATTCAGGAATATGGAGCCACCACTTTCCACACACATAAAGTGTACCACCAAATAAATACTCTTTAGCACCAGATTTCACTTATTTAGTTACTGCTAGCACTTTAAAATTTTTCTCTTTAAAATCATTCTAAAATATCAGCAGTTTTGATCATTTTATAAACTGGTTAATATTTTTCCAGTTTGGTAAGTGAAAGGATAGAGAAAAGGAAAGTATTTAATAATATTGCTAACAAAACCTGGATGCTATTTTGAGATGTGGAAAGGACAGTGTGACAAGAAGTGAGCTTAACTTCCTTTGTCCCTGAGACTGCTACTTTGGGCAGCTCTGCAATCAGAGCTCATTGTGACTGGACACCTAAGAAATAGAATGTTGTTTATTTTGAAATGCATATGTACCATTTTCTCAGAGAAATATAATCATGTATCTTTTGGTAGGAGGAGGAAGTATCCATAAAGACTGTTTTGATCATGATCATCCTCATCTAAGATGTTGAGTTTTTTGAATCAGGAGGTGTTTTGTTTAGGTCATGAAAAGAGTTGCAACAATGGTATGAGTGACTTTTCTTTCTTAAAATTCAGTCTGAAGAGTCAAAGTAAAATGTTCTCCCAAAACTTTTAGTCTTCATATTTTGCTTAGTTTTATTTCATTTATTGTATGCATTATTCTAAGGAAGATTATGTTTGCTTACTTCTAAGTGAAAGAAACTTCTTTATTTTCTTGGTCTCCAAAATCACTGCAGATGGTGACTGCAGCCATGAAATTAACAGATGCTTGCTCCTTGGAAGAAAAGTAATGGCAAACCTAAACAGTGTATTAAAAGGCAGAGACATTACTTTGCCCACAAAGGTCTGTATAGTCCAAGCTATGGTTTTTCCAATAGTCATGTATGGATATGAGAGTTGGACCATAAAGAAGGCTGAGCAATGAAGATTTGATGCTTTTGAACTGTGGTGTTGGAGAAGATGCTTGAGAGTCCCTTGGACAGCAAGATTGAACCAGTCCATCCTAAAGGAAATCAGTCCTGAATATTCATTGGAAGGATTGATGCTGAAGCTGAAACTCCAATATTTTGGCCACCTGATACAAATAATGGACTCATTGGAAACAACCATGATGCTGGGAAAGATGGAAGGCAGGAAGAGAAGGGGACAACAGAGGACAAGATGGTTGGATGGCATCACTGACTCAATGGACATGAGTTTGAGCAAGCTCCGGGAGATGGTGAAGCACAGGGAAGCCTGTTGTGCTGCAGTTCATGGGGTCACAAATAGTTGGATGCTACTGAGTGATTGAACAACAGAAAGTGAAAGAAAGACAAATTCTACAACATTTGAAGGAGTTTTGTTGTTGTTGTTGAGTGATTTCTTTATATATATATATATATATATATATATATATATATATATATACATATATATATATGATATTATACAGGTTTTAATGCCATTCTCCCAAGTCATCCCCCCCTCCCTCTCCCACAGAGTCCAAAAGACTGTTCTATACATCTGTGTCTCTTTTGCTGTCTTGCATACAGGGTTGTCGTTACCATCTTTCTAAATTCCATATATATGCATTAGTATACTGTATTGGTGTTTTTCTTTCTGGCTTACTTCACTCTGTATGTTGAGTGATTTCTATCTCCATTCTCATATATATTAATACTTTCAAAATTTTAATTAAACTATTTTCCTCTTTTTAATCTTTTGTGCAAATCATCTTCTGTTTAACACTAATTGTAATGCTTTGAAATTGAAATTTTCTGATTTGTCTCCTTATCTTGACTCTTCAGATTGTCTCCAATTTCAATTTTAATATGTTATCCTAAATGTTTTTGTTTTCTTTTTAAATTAATAAATTTTAGTTTCCCTCAATTTATGTTGTGGATTTATTTGTGAGTTTTAAATTTGTTTCTGATCTTATAAATCAATTATGAAATTGTAATTTGCAATCTTTAGGTTTCCTCCCCATCATCATGGCAAACAAGCTGATGAAAACAGAACACATCTGGATTTCTCAATCACTTTGACTTGAAGCTTTTATTTGGAAATCACATTTTATTTTAGGAGTTGTCTGTACTTTGGTAAATTTCAACAATGCTGAGTGATCTGACTATTAAAATTCAGAATGCAAGTTTAACCAGGGATCTATTTTTTAAACAACTTCCATTAAAATGGTATCTTTTGGATCACATTTGTTATTTGTTTACACTTTTGATTTGGTATACTTTTATAAGCTTAATTTTGTTTTATAAAAAATCAATAACTGAGTATAAATTTATGAAAACATATCCAATCCTAATGCCTCATTTTGGTCATTGTACAAAAAAAAAAAAGTTATTTTCCCACTTGATTTTGCTTATTTAAATTTAATGTGAATTCTAGAAGATAGAATACTAGTTTGTTTCTTTGTATCATTAAAAATCTAAAATAATATTATCAATAGAGAAAAAAGAAAGGATCAATTGCCTTAGAAAAATTTTAGCAGTTCTTAAAGAAGTCAATTTTCAAGGATCATGTAATTAGATTATCTCTTTTCATTCACACCCCCTTCTTCAGGTACCCTTGAATATCAGCTCACCTCCTATAATATTAACACCTCTATAGATTTATCAGCCTAGAGAATGAAAAGGAAATTTTTCTTACAGACATGCATTAACTATTTCAGACCTTGAGATCACCAGGAGGGCAATAAGGAGTCCTTTTGGCTTTACTCTTATCTCCCCTTCAAAAGACCAGCTTTGTCTCACAAAAGGATCTTGTTCTGTTTCTCAGATAGTTCAACCATCGTCATTGTTTCCTTGAGTTGGTTGTTATTGGGCAACACATAATGAAGCGAGGATTTCTATGTCTACTTTCTTATAAAGAAGCCTAACCACTTGCCCCACCTCTCACTGAATATCCCTGTTGGAGAAGTAGGATTACACTCAGTTCACTGACAGAGAAAGAGAGACATAGAGAAGTGGTTAGTGATTGGGCTAAGAATATGACCCTAAGATCCTAATCCTTTAGCCAGAGTTCTTTTGTTAAACTACATTGCCCAGTGATAGAATTTTTGGAATTTGTTTTCCCTTTCTTTAGTTGTAAACTTTTCTACTAAGACTGAAACTCATCAGTAGCCCTATGCATCTGAATTTTATTTGTTATCAAGTGACAATACTTCCCTAGTCTTCAAAGTTAACAACTTCAGTGATGATTTTGCTTCAATTTTCTCTCTGGCCATCCAGCAGCCCTATCCTGCTCTAGTCTCACCCTACAACAGTACCAAACACTGAAACTGGTTGATTGTTTTTTTTTTTTTTTCTTAGTATTTGCACACTGACAGCAGTATTGTAATTCTCGTGCCTCACACTGCAATAGCTTCCTAAGTGGCCTCTTTGGTCTAGACTCCTGCCTATTATAATGCAGCACTACAAACATGGCCAGAAATTTTATTCTTCTAAGGTATCATTTTTAATCATATCCTTTATGTATAATCCCTGAATCTCTTCTCTTTACTTATGAGATAAAATCCAAATTTCTCATCTCGTATTCATGGCCTAATTTTAGAACACAACTTGCATAACAACCACTCATCACATATGACTACTACAAATTATTTGTAAAATCATTTACCATTTTTGGTTCCTCAAGTTCAGAAACTGCACTGTTTTTAACTTTAAAGTGCACACAGCACCTAACATAATGTATAATAGATATTTTAGAATGAATATATGAAATATATCTAAAGATTTTCACTTTGACTTACTATCTCATTATTTTCAAAATTGTTTATCAGAATGGTAAATTTTAAGGATTCAAGTGATGCTTACATAAAGAAAGAAAATGAGTATATGGTAATTTTAAAAAATGACCTGTGTTCCTCCAACTAATGTATTGTAGAAAATGTAGGAAATTCAGGTAAGTACCAAGCACAAAGAAGTACAGAAAATTACTCAATCTTAACATTTTTGTGCCTAACCTTATAAACATTTTTCTTCAACTAGCAAGCAGTAACTTTGAGAGGAAAAAAACAAAAAACAAAAAAACTCAGAAATCTCTCTTCTACTCTAACTCAAATTAATAGTCTCTTTCTATGGATTTTCTATTTTGTTATGACTTTTAGAAGAGTGAAGGGTCTCAGTTTGCAACTAGAAATATAATGAATATATTCTTGTATTTTACATACAAATTATCTACTACTTTTCCTGTCAGTGAAATAAATTGTATCTTAAGAGGAGAAAGGACAGAAAGTTGTAATTCCCCTTACTATTTCTGGTGCAATATATATACATACATATATATTTAAATATTTCTTTTCTTTTTTTCAATCCTCCACAGGAAAAGAAAAAAAAAAAAAAACAATCTCAAATTTCGTATAAAGATTGACATTGGCAGGTTTCTCAGGGATGCCTCAAATGGACAGTTACATTTGTATTATATTCAGTTCAGTTCAGTTCAGTCACTCAGTCATGTCTGACTCCTTGAGACCCCATGAATTGCAGCATGCCAGGCCTCCCTGTCCATCACCATCTACCGGAGTTCACTCAAACTCACGTCCATCAAGTCGGTGATGTCATCCAGCCATCTCATCCTCTGATGTCCCCTTTTTCTCCTACCCCCAATCCCTCCCAGGATCAGAGTCTTTTCCAATGAGTCAGCTCTTTTCATGAGGTGGCCAAACTACTGGAGTTTCAGCTTTAGCATCACTTCTTACAAAGAACACCCAGGACTGATCTCCTTTAGAATAGACTGGTTGGATCTCCTTGCAGTTCAAGGGACTCTCAAGAGTCTTCTCCAACACCACAGTTCAAAAGCATCAATTCTTTGGCGCTCAGCTTTCTTCACAGTCCAACTCTCACATCCATACATGACCACTGGAAAAACCATAGCCTTGACTAGACGGTAGCTCATTTTTAAAAAGAAGGAAGTTCAATTTTCCATGTGGGTGAAGAATGACAACTGTTACTGAAGTACAAGAAACAGAATGTATTGTATTGTTTCTTTAGTGCTACTTTATTTGAACATTCCTTTCACTTGGTCTCCTTACATAAAAATAAATAAATAAACATTGCAACATTTTATTCTCCCAAGCAAGAAGGACTTTTTAAGGAAAGTTTTCCCCTTCTATGTCACTCTCCCAGTAAACTTGTCAGACAATTGCAGTACAGAGGAAAGGGCAATGGGCTTGGAAACGTTGTTCCTCTGCCTCTGGCTATATGAAGACATTCCACCTCTTCTTTTTTCCTATTTCAGGAAAGTAAGCTTTCTCCTCCTTCAAAATCCCAAAATAAAAAGTTAATATCAATTTACCTCATTTAATAAATGCTTTCTTATTTTTCTCAGATTGAACTTCATTAGTATTAAGTTCCTTTGAGCCTTGGTTATATAAATGAACATCAGTTCAAATCAATGGCACAGCTGTAATTCAAAGGTTATTACTGTCACAGGTAAGTGAAAGGAACACAGTAGTTTATAATATTAAAATATCTCATACTACTAAATTATAGGTTTATTTTTAGTAAGGAGGTACTCACTGTAGATATTGACAACTTTCAAAAACACTTTTTATCAAAGAATTTGCATCACATGTATTACATAAAAGGCAAGCATTTATTAGCTGCAGTAGTATGAAGGCTCACTTGCAAGTAATGTGTGTGTCCTGGAGGTCTGTCCTCCAGATTTCAAGGCTATCTTTTTCCCGTTTAACCAACAAAGAAAGCAACATTACTGTAAAAAGATGAATGGAAAGAAAAGTTCTGTGTTACAGTTGAACTACAAGAGGGTAATTCTTTCCATGCACTAGAAAACTGTTGCATTGAATTTTTTTAATAGTTATTTCCTGTCTTAAGATGACCTGGGACTTGGATGATATTTTGTTGTATTGAGATATGTTTTAATGGTACTACACTGAAAGTCACTCAGTTATGTCCAACTCTCTGTGACCCAATGAACTATACAGTCCACGGAACTCTCCAGGCCAGAATACTGGAGTGGATACCTTTCCCTTCTCCAGGGGATCTTCCCAATCCAGGGATTGAACCCAGGTCTTCTGCATTGCAGGTGGATTCTTTCACAACTGTGCCACAAGGGAAGACCATTTTTAATGGTATTTCTTTTAAATGCTCTGTGCTCCATGAAGCCTTCCTATCAAATCGCAAATGTATCTCTCCTCAACTACTACCCATCCCTGAAATTTCTGTTAGAACATTACAAATCAAAGACCCTAAAGAAAGGAGGCGTCTGACCCACAGATCAAAAAAAAAAAAAAAAACTGACCCTTCTCCAAGGGATCTTCCCTACCCAGGTATTGAACCTGAGTCTTTTATGTCTCCTGCATTGACAGACGAATTCTTTAGCACTAGCGCCACCCGGAAAACCCCAAACTGACTCTATAATGCAATAAAGATTCTGCTTTCTGCACACTGGGTAAACTTGTTGGCCTATAAATATAATAGATGGTGGTATGTGGTCAATTCTGTTGAAAGTCTTTGAGAAAAAGACCAAATGCTGAGTTCCTGTTTCTTGCATTTTGAAATAAAGGGTATGGTGGTGGTGGTGGTCGTTTAGTCGTTTAGTCTTGTCTGACTCTTTCAGCCCCATGGACTGTAGCCAACTAAGCTCCTCTGTCCATGAGATTTCCCAGGCAAGAATACTGGAGTGGGTAGTCATTTCCTTCTCCAGAGGATCTTCCTGACTCAGGGATCAAACCAGCATCTCCTGTGTTGCACACAGTCTTTTGCATTGCAGGCAGATTCTTTACCAAATGAGTCACTAGGGAAGCCCATAAAGGGTATAGGTGAAAAAGGAATTCATAGGGCCTGGACTCCCTGTTCATGCTGATCGTGCTTGGCCACCTTTCCAATGACTCTGAACTCTGTGTTTATTGCCTATGAAAACAACAACAGAAGGATAAGACCCCCTCCAGACCGGGGAACCTTGAAGATCATATCTAGGTTACTCATCGCCTAAAAGAAAACATACACTAATCACCCCTTCCTTCAGACAGGCCATAAATTTTTCTGTATCTATCGGAGTGTAACCTCAGGTTTATTGATTATTGGCTAATTGTTTGACTGTTTGAGCTCATGAGCACATAGCATGTGAATGACGGGGTTATTGGGATTGCATTTTCCTTGGTTTATGTAAGTCTCAAGGAATTTGGAGTGGTGGTTAAGACACGGACACATAGGGTGTAAAATATTTTCACAAATGCTGCTCGGGGTCCTTGGCTAAGAAGAGACTCTGCCTTGGGCCCGCCGGTTTAATAAACTGCACTCCACTATCTGCATTGTCCTTCTGACTGAGTTTGTTTCCCGGAACGCATGGCTACAGCATAGGTTTCAATTTCTATTTTGATGGACACTGGAAGGCATGTTGGGTGAAAGAAGCTTCAAAGTTATCATTTTTTTTTAATCTAAATGATTTAAAGCAAAGTAGAGCTGTCTGTTAATATTACCCAGCGTACATAGCTGCTCTGTTACCCTTTTGAGTCAAACTTCAGTGTAAATAACTTTACCCAGAAGCAAATATTTGGCTGTGTCCCACATCTGTCAGTGAATCATTTGTATCCAGTCTAAACACAAGCCTGTAAAGGGTAGTGGCAGCACACATGAAGCTTACCAAATTCTGTTATTTTGGAAGCCTAGTTTTTGTTTTGAAATAAACAACTGAAAGGAAAAAGCAGACATTTGGCATTTCAGTCTGTATGTTGTTTTTCTTATTTTTGATCTGCCAAGCAACCAGAAATACTCTTGTGTTAGTTGTCTTCACTGGTGAAAACCAAGCCATTGTATGGGCTTCCCTGATGGCTCAGCAGGTAAAGAATCTCCTGCAATGCAGGAGACAAAGGAGATGTAGATTCATCCCCTGGGGTGGGAAAATCCCCTGGGGAAAGAAATGGCAACACACTTCAGTATTCTTGTCTGAAAAATCCCATGGACAGAGGAGCCTGGTGGGCTACAGTAGATGGGATTGCAGAGAACTGGGCACGGCTGAAGTGACTTAGCACACAAGCCATTGTATAGCAAAGTAAACTGCATGGAAGGATCCTCTGTCTCTCTCACACACACATGCACACATACATTGAAATGTAGAACAGTGTTGTAGGTGACTTGCCTTGTGGTGACAATTTTTTAGGAGGGAGGTTTGGGGGTTTAACTAAGTTTTCAGAACCTGAAAGTCTAAAACTCTGCTAATTCTTTTTATTTTATTGTTTTGTTAAAAGGAGAGTTATCTATATGCTACTTTCAGAATCTTGCACTTTTCTTCTCTGGTTCTCTGTGCTAGGTGATGTAGGGAAATGTGGTATTTTGAAATAATATCTCAGAAGTATCTACAAATCTAATGTACATGTTTTTAAATTTTATTTTATTTTTAAACTTTATAATATTGTATTAGTTTTGCCAAATATCAAAATGAATCCACCACAGGTATAACCGCATTCCCCATCCTGAACCCTCCACCCTCCTCCCTCCCCTCCCCTCCCTCTGGGTCGTCCCAGTGCACCAGCTCCAAGCATCCAGTACCGTGCGTTGAACCTGGACTGGCGAATCGTTTCATACATGATATTATACATGTTTCAATGCCATTCTCCCAAATCTCCCCACCCTCTCCCTCTCCCACAGAGTCCATAAGACTGATCTATACATCGGTGTCTATTTTGCTGTCTCATACACAGGGTTATTGTTACCATCTTTCTAAATTCCATATATATTCGTTAGTATACTGTATTGGTGTTTTTCTTTCTGGCTTACTTCACATTACAGCATTGTTTATAATAGCCAGGACATGGAAGCAACTTAGATGCCCATCAGCAGATGAATGGATAAGAAAGCTGTGGTACATATACACAATGGAGTATTACTCAGCCATTAAAAAGAATACATTTGAATCAGTTCTAATGAGATGGATGAAACTGGAACCTATTATACAGAGTGAAGTAAGCCAGAAATCTAATGTACATTTTAAAATTACAACACAAAAACCTTTTCTGATGTCAAAAATGGCCCACATGAGGGAGAGTCAGACCCATCACAAGCACGGAAATTGAAACTGTAATAAAAAATCTTCCAGCAAACAAAAGCCCAGGTCCAGACGGACAGCTGAATTCTACCAAAAATTTAGAGAAGAGCTAACACCTATCCTGCTCAAACTCTTCCAGAAAATTGAAGAGGAAGGTAAACTTCCAAACTCATTCTATGAGGCCACCATCACCCTAATACCAAAACCTGACAAAGATCCCACAAAAAAAGAAAACTAGTGGCCAATATCACTGATGAACATAGATGCAAAAATCCTTAACAAAATTCTAGCAATCAGAATCCAATAACACATTAAAAAGATCATACACCATGACCAAGTGGGCTTTATCCCAGGGATGCAAGGATTCTTCAATATCCACAAATCAATCAATGTTATACACCACATTAACAAATTGAAAAACAAAAAACCGTATGATTATCTCAATAGATGCAGAGTAAGCCTTTGACAAAATTCAACATCCATTTATGATAAAAACTCTCCAGAAAGCAGGAATAGAAGGAACATACCTCAACATAATAAAAGCTATATATGACAAACCCACAGCAAACATTATCCTCAATGGTGAAAAATTGAAAGCATTTCCTCTAAAGTCAGGAACAAGACAAGGGTGCCCACTTTCACCATTACTATTCAACATAGTTTTGGCCACAGCAATCAGAGCAGAAAAAGAAATAAAAGGAATCCAAATTGGAAAAGAAGAAGTAAAACTCTCACTATTTGCAGATGACATGATCCTCTACATAGAAAATCCTAAAGACTCCACCAGAAAATTACTAGAACTAATCAATGGTTATAGTAAAGTTGCAGGATACAAAATCAACACACAGAAATCCCTTGCATTCCTATACACTAATAATGAGAAAACAGAAAGAGAAATTAAGGAAACAATTCCATTCACCATTGCAACGGAAAGAATAAAATACTTAGGAATATATCTACCTAAAGAAACTAAAGACCTATATATAGAAAACTATAAAACATTGGTGAGAGAAATCAAAGAAGACACTAATAGATGGAGGAATATACCATGTTCATGGATTGGAAGAATCAATATAGTGAAAATGAGTATACTACCCAAAGCAATTTATAGATTCAATGCAATCCCTATCAAGCTACCAACAGTATTCTTCACAGAGCTAGAACAAATGATTTCACAATTTGTATGGAAATACAAAAAACCTCGAATAGCCAAAGCGATCTTGAGAAAGAAGAATGGAACTGGAGGAATCAACCTACCTGACTTCAGGCTCTATTACAAAGCCACAGTTATCAAGACAGTATGGTACTGGCACAAAGACAGAAATATTGATCAATGGAACAAAATAGAAAGCCCAGAGATAAATCCACGCACATATGGACACCTTATCTTTGACAAAGGAGGCAAGAATATACAATGGATTAAAGACAATCTCTTTAACAAGTGATGCTGGGAAAACTGGTCAACCACTTGTAAAAGAATGAAACTAGAGCACTTTCTAACACCATACACCAAAATTAACTCAAAATGGATTAAAGATCTCAACGTAAGACCAGAAACTATAAAACTCCTAGAGGAGCACATAGGCAAAACACTCTCCGACATACATCACAGCAGGATCCTCTATGACCCACCTCCCAGAATACTGGAAATGAAAGCAAAAAAAAAAAAAAAACAAATGGGACCTAATTAAACTTAAAAGCTTCTGCACAACAAAGGAAACTATTAGCACGGTGAAAAGGCAGCCTTCAGAATGGGAGAAAATAATAGCAAATGAAGAAACAGACAAGCAACTAATCTCAAAAATATACAAGAAACTCCTACAGCTCAACTCCAGAAAAATAAATGACCCAATCAAAAAATGGGCCAAAGAACTAAATAGACATTTCTCCAAAGAAGACATACAGATGGCTAACAAACACATGAAAAGATGCTCAACATCACTCATTATCAGAGAAACTCAAATCAAAACCACTATGAGGTACCATTTCACGCCAGTCAGAATGGCTGCAATCCAAAAGTCTACAAGCAATAAATGTTGGAAAGGGTGTGGAGAAAAGGGAACCCTCTTACACTGTTGGCAGGAATGCAAACTAGTACAGCCACTATGGAGAACTGTGTGGAGATTCCTTAAAAAACTGGAAATAAAACTGCCTTATGATCCAGCAATCCCACTGCTGGGCATACACGCTGAGGAAACCAGAAGGGAAAGAGACACGTGTACCCCAATGTTCATCTCAGCACTGTTTATAATAGTCAGGACATGGAAGCAACCTAGATGCCCATCAGCAGATGAATGGATAAGAAAGCTGTGGTACATATACACAATGGGGTATTTCTCAGCCATTAAAAAGAATACATTTGAATCAGTTCTAACGAGGTGGATTAAACTGGAACCTATTATACAGAGTGAAGTAAGCCAGAAAGAAAAACACCAATACAGTATACTAACGCATATATATGGAATTTAGAAAGATGGTAACAATAACCCTGTATACGAGACAGCAGAAGAAACACTTATGTATAGATCAGTCTTGTGGACTCTGTGGGAGAGGGAGAGGGTGGGGAGATTTGGGAGAAGGGCATTGAAACATGTGTAATATCATGTATGAGACGAGTCGCCAGTCCAGGTTCAATGCACGATGCTGGATGCTTGGGGCTGGTACACTGGGACGGCCCAGAGGGAGGGTATGGGGAGGGAGGAGGGAGGAGGGTTCAGGATGGGGAACACAGGTATACCTGTGGTGGATTCATTTCGATGTTGGGCAAAACTAATACAATATTGTAAAGTTTAAAAATAAAATAAAATTTAAAAAAAAATTTAGTATTCAAATATGTTGTTTTATGAGAAAGAAACAAATAAGCATATAAAAGCTAATATTCAGGGCTCGTACTTCCCCACCACCCCCAGGTAGCAAAGAAAACAATGTGTTTCTGAGTTGATAAATTCTTCTCTGTCTTACCAACCCATTGCCTTTTTTTTTTTTTTTTAAATTTTATTTTATTTTTAAACTTTACATAATTGTATTAGTTTTGCCAAATATCAAAATGAATCCGCCACAGGTATACATGTGTTCCCCTTCCTGAACCCTCCTCCCTCCTCCCTCCCCATACCATCCCTCTGGGTCATCCCAGTGCACTAGCCCCAAGCATCCAGTATCGTGCATCGAACCTGGACTGGCCTTTTAAAGTGAGAATAGGTGCTCAATGATGGCCCTGAGTTTTGCCCTGGCTCAAAAATGGTTATTTTAATAAGCAGGTACTACATATTAGGCTCTTAGGATATTTTTGGTCAACCCACCCATCTGTTTTGGAGTAGGAAATGACAACTCACTCCTGTAATCTTGCCTGGAAAATTCCGTAGACAGAAGAGCCTGGTGGGCTACAGTTGATGGGGTCATAAAGAGTCAGACATGACTCTGTGGGTATGCATGCATGCCCATCTGTTTATATGATTTACACAATTTAATATACATTTAAATAAGTCTAATTTACCTGATCAAATAAATAGCAAAACCATGATTTGTTCTTAGGGATGTCTGACTTTAAATGCTAACTATCATTCTTTAGTGGTATAGTTATGTAATGCTCCCTTTGCCATACTAAGTATATGAGCTTTATACACTAGGCTAAGCATTTTAATACTTCTTCAAACAGCCCAGTAAAGTGCCTGGTACAGAATATGCAGTCCTTAAATGTTAAAACTTAACTAGTAAAATTCATAAGTAAATAATGCTGCTGCTGCTGCTGCTAAGTCGCTTCAGTAATGTCCGACTCTGTGCGACCCCATAGATGGCAGCCCACCAGGCTCCCCCATCCCTGGGATTCTCCAGGCAAGAATACTGGAGTGGGATGCCATTTCCTTCTCCAATAAGTAAATAATAGAACGCTTTTAATAAAAGAGTTTACACTTTAATGGGGGCATAAATCAAACTAGTAAACTTTTACATTATATAGAATTTAAATCAATAGTTCATGATAGCAATAGAGATGTGATAAGGCAGTGCATAACTCATTATACAGACAATATTTCTTTAAAAGAGGGAGTATTTAAAAGTGAACAAGCTATAAGTATTCAAAGAGTAAGTGGAATTTGGTATTTTCTTGAGTGATGTATAGAATTTACATAGGGAAGAGAAAAAGACATTTCAGATGGTTAAAATTACATCAGCAAAGGGAGAGAAGCTGAGGTGTTAAAAATATTGCTATGATCATTACATTTTTAGGATTTGGGATTCTCTTCTAAAATGTGTGATTCATTTAGAGCAGATATAGTAACCACTGAATGAATATACTCTTCAGTTCATTT
Source organism: Bos indicus (assembly GCF_029378745.1). Taxonomy (NCBI): domain Eukaryota; kingdom Metazoa; phylum Chordata; class Mammalia; order Artiodactyla; family Bovidae; genus Bos; species Bos indicus. The sequence goes on from NC_091789.1 coordinate 76,049,203, forward strand.
ATGAGATTGATGGAAAATAAAAGGAATACCAGCATAGTGGTCAGAAGAACTTCACTAGGTGTTTTGCATATACATAGTATTCTACTAAGAATCCAAGAAAATTGAACTACATTCATCTGAAAGTGAAAGCTTTTCATTACTAAATTTGGGATATAAGCACATAAATTGTGTTTATACATCTTGAAAAGCAGAGTCTAATATGCTATGAGTATGCATGTTTTATATGTGTATGACACATATTTACCTTAAGAGAGAAGGAGGGGTATAGCAGATGATGAATTGAATTAATGTGTCACTGCTCTTTTATTTCTAACAAAAATTATGGAAACTACTGTAAGTGTAGGAAGAATCAGAGAACATGAAGCAGAGAAGCATCCATTTAGCTTATCCCCAAGCACAATTATCTGTACAGTTAATACCCTCATAAACAAAGCATTCGTGTATGTCAGTTGCTTTTGCTAATCATTGTTGTGCTGTTAGATGATTCAGGTAAATTGCTGTAGAGATGTTGTTGTTGTTGTTGTTCAGTCACTCAGTGTGCCTAACTCTTTGTGACCCTATGGAATGCAGCACACCGGGCTTCCCAGTCCTTCGCCATCACCCAGAGCTTGCTCATACTCATGTCCATTGAGTCAGTGATGCCATCCAACCATCTCATCCCTTGATTTCCTCTTCTCCTTCTGCCCTCAATCTTTCCCAGTATCAGGTACTTTTCCAATGAGTCAGCTATTTCTATCATGTGACCGAAGTATTGGAGTTTAGCTTCAGCATTGGTACTTCCAATGAGTATTCAGGGTTGATTTTCCTTAATATTGACTGGTTTGATCTCCTTGCTGTCCAAGGGACTCTCAGGAGTCCTCCAGCACCAAAATTCAAAGGCATCAATTCCTCAGTGCTTGGCTTCCTTATGGTCCAGCTCTAATAAATGTTCATAACCACTGGGAAGACCATAGCCTTGAGTATATGGACTTTTGTCATCAGAGTAATGTCTTTGCTACTCAACACACAGTCTAGGTTTGTCATAGCTTTCCTTCCAAGAAGCAAACGTCTTCTGATTTTGTGGCTGGAATCACTATCTGCAGTGATTTTAAAGCCCAAGAAGAGGAAACCTGTCACTACTTCCACATTTTTCCCCCTCTATTTGCCATGAAGTAATGGGGCCAGATGCCATGATCTTAGTTTTTTAATATTTAGTTTTAAACCAGCTCTTTCATTTTCCTCCTTCATCCTCATCAAGAGACTCCTTATTTCCTCTTCACTTTCTGCCATTAGAGTGTTATCATCCACATATCTGAAGTTGCTGAAGTTTCTCCCACCTATCTTGATTCCAGCTTGTAAATCATCCAGCCCAGCATATCTCATGATGTGCTCAGCATATAGTTTAAACAAACAGGGTGACAGAAGACAACCCTGTACTACTCCTTTCTCAATCTTGAACCAATCAATCGTTCCATACAGGATTCTAACTGTTGCTTCTTGACTGGCATACAGATTTCTCAGGAGACAGGTAAGACCATCTGGTATTCCCATCTCTTTAAAAGCTTTCCACAGTTTATTGTGATCCACATGATCAAAGCCTTTGGTATAGTCAATGAAACAGAGGTGGATATTTTTCTGGAATTCTCTAGCTTTCTCTATGATCCAGTGATGTTGGCAATTTGATCTCTTGTTCTTCCTTTTCTAAACCAACCTTGGACATCTGGAAGTTCTTGGTTCGCATAATGCTGAAGCCTAGTGTACAAGATTTTAAGCATTACCTTACTAGCATGGGGAATGAGTGCAATTGTCTAATGGTTAGCACATTCTTTAGTACTCCCCTTTTAGGGACTTGGGATGAGGATTAATCTTTTCCAGTCCTGTGGCCACTACTGGGTCTTCCAGATTTGCTGGCATATTGAATGCAACACTTCAATGGCATCATCCTTTAGGGTTTTAAGTAATTCTACTGGAATTCCATCACACTCACTAGCTTTATTAACAGTAGAGCTTCCTAAGGCCCACTTGACTTCATGCTCCAGATTGTCTGGCTCTGGGTGGCTGACTACCCCATCATAGTAATCCAGTTTATTTGGATCTTTTTTGTACAGTTTTTGCATGTATTCTTTCCATCTCTTCTTGATCTCTTCAGCATCCACTAGGTCTCTATCATTTATGTCCTTTATTGTGTCCACCTTTGGGAAAAATGTTCCCTTGATATCTCCAATTTTCCTAAAGAGATTTCTAGTCTTTTCCTTTCTGCTGTTTTCTTCTAGTTTTATACACTGTTCATTGAAGAAGACCTTCTTGTCTCTCCATGCGGTTCTTTGGAAATCTGCATTTAGTTGGATACACCTTTTCATTTCTCCCTTGCTTTTCACTTTTCTTCTTTCTTTAGCTATTTGTAAGGCCTCCTCAGATAACCACTTTCCCTTCTTGCTGTTCTTTCTCTTTGGGATGATTTTGTTCACTGCCTCCTGTACATTATGAACTTCTGTCCTTAGTTCTTCAGGTACTAATCCCAGGTACTAATCCTTTTAAGTTCTAATCCTGTCAATCTATTAATTACCTACCCTGCATATTCATGGGGGATTTGATTTAAGTTGTTTGCTGGCCTAGGGTTTTTTCCCATTTTCTTTAGTTTAAGCTTGAATTTTGCTGTGAGAAACTGAACATCTGAGCCTCAGTCAACTCCAGGTCTTGTTTTTGCTGACTGTATGCAGTTTCTCGAACTTTGGCTACAAAGAATGCAATCAATTTGATTTTGGCATTGACCACTTGGTGATGTCCATGTGTAAAGTCATCTCTTGTATCATTGAAAAAAGGTATTTGCTATGACCAATGCATTCTCTTGGGAGAATTCAGTTAGCCTTTGCTCTACTTCATTTTGTTCTCCAAGGCCAAACTTGCCTGTTAACTCCATGTATCCCTTGAATTCCTACTTTTGCATTTCAACCCCCAATGATGAATGGAACATCTTTTTTTTTTTTTTTTTTTTTTTTTTTTAGTGTTAGTTCTAGGCTTCCCTGGTGGCTCAGATGGTAAAGCGTCTGCCTACAATGTGGGAGACCCAGGTTCAATCCCTGGGTTGGGAAGATCCTCTGAAGAAGGAAATGGAAACCCACTCCAGTAGTCTTGTCTGGAAAATCCCATGGACAGAGGAGCATGATAGGCTACAGTCCATGGGGTCGCAAAGAGTTGGACACGACTAAGCGACTTCACTTCACTTCACTTCACTTCACTTCACTTCTAAAAGGTCTTCTAGGTCTTCATGGAACTGATCAACTTCAGCTTCTTTGGCATCAGTGATAGGGGCATAGACTTGGATTACTGTGATGTTGAATGGTTTGCCTTGGAAATGAATCATGATCATTCTGTCATTTTTGAGGTTGCACCCAAGTACTGCATTTTAGACTCTTTCGTTGATTATGAGCCTATTGCATTTATTCTATGGGATTCTTTTCCATGATAGTAGATATAATGGTCATCTGAATTAAATCCATCCATTACTATCCATTTTTGTTCACTGATTCCTAAGATGTCGATGTTTATTCTTACCATCTCCTGCTTAACCACGTCCAATTTACCCTGATTCATTGACGTAACATTCCTTACAGGTTCCTATGCAATACTGTTCTTTGCAGCATTGGATTTTACTTTCATCACCAGACACATCCACAACTGAGCATCATTTCTGCTTTGGCCCAGGCACTTAATACTTTCTGGGGCTCTTAGTAGTTCTCCTCCAATCCACTGTAGAAATTTCAGATCTTAAATAAAATTGTAATCAGTAAAGTATCATAATTCTCCTCCTTCACAGCTGTAACTCAAATGTAGTAATTATTTTCACCTCAATCCCAGGATATATTGTACATTTGACACTGAGAATGCTAGCATGATGAGATGTTAAACATTTCAGCACATTTTCCTCATTACTACCAAGTGTGGGTCTCACCTAAATGAATACCCCCATAGGCAATGAAGCAGTTTGGAAGTCACAAACCTAGTTACTCAGCTCAATTCTCTGCTGCCTTTATTAGAGCATCTGCAATTTATCTCCTAAAGTAATGATTGGACTGCATCTTGTAATCCAAGAGGTATTTATCAGACATCCACTCTGAAAAAGAATCAATTATTTTTTAAAGTAGTTAATGATGAAACAAATAAAAATTATGATAATGTTTATTTTTTGGTGTAGTATTTTCTCTTTACTTTTTAAATTTATAATACAATTTTTAATACAACTATTACAGTTAAGAATGTGCTGATAACAGAATTATGGTATCATCATGATTAACACAACATAGCTATGGAAACATTTGGCTGTTGTTTCCAGACTTCTTCTTAAATGTACTGCACTCATTGCAAAAGAACAGCTACACTATTTAGCTATGAGAGGAACTAAAACATAAGCTATTTACTATGTAGCTAATCTAAAGATAGCCACATAAACCAAACAAAATTCTTACTTTCTATAGTGCTCTTCTCTGAATTTATTATATCAAATAATTATACATACAATTAAGACAAATGGAAAAATTAATTTAAATAACTGCAAATAGCCAGGTATATTAAATACTTTTATTTTTTCTACTTTTTATTTACTATTTTGGTAGGTCAAAGTGACTTTTTCTGGAACAGAACCATGAAAGTCCCTCTGAGGACTTGTGGTGAGATTAATAGTAGTGCCTTGCCAATACACAAATGATTCGCTTCTGACATGTTTCCCAAGGAATCCAGTTTGGCCATGTTTACCCTCAGTTGGTATTACTGACCAAAGACCCTATAATTTTGAATGTGTTGAATGCTTTTAATATGAATTTGAACAAAGTCCTCTCATTTAACAATATTCTAACTTTGTGAATAAAAATTAATTCAAACAGTTTACACAATGGTCAAAAAGGGCACTTCCATTCTTGGCCCTCAAGACAAATGTTAATAAATTTTATATGAAAAAAAAAAAAAACACATTTTCAGATGTTAACAGAAAAAAAAAAATCCATATAAGGGAAACATAGGCTTTTGTGAAGACAGCCCATCGCTTAAAAAATATATGGTCAATATGGACCAATAGGTTAGAAAAATATATCATCCTAAATCCTAAACATGTTTCAATCAATTGTATTTACTTCTGGGAATATAACTATTTACTCCTAAATTTATCTATTCTAAGCTATTCAAATTGCTTCTGCTGCTGCTGCTGCTAAGTCACTTCAGTCGTGTCCGACTCTGTGTGACCCCATAGATAGCAGCCCACCAGGCTCTGCTGTCCCTGGGATTCTCCAGGCAAAAACACTAGAGTGGGTTGCCATTTCCTTCTCCAATGCATGAACGTGAAAAGTGAAAGTTAAGTTGCTCAGTCGTGTGCGACTCTTAGCGACCCCATGGACTACAGCCCACCAGGCTCCTCCATCCATGGGATTTTCCAGGCAAGTGTACTGGAGTGGGGTGCCATTCAGCAGACTAAAGCATGGTGAAATAAAAAAAATACGTATTCTAGCTTGTGTAAAATTATAAAGTTGCTGATTTAAAACATAAACAGAAGATGACATCATTACAATACACAAGTTAAACACATCCAAAATATCACTAATTAAGTACACATCAATTTAGCAAAGAACATGTGCTACAGCAAGCCTATCTTTGAACTGCTATTTATTTTAGAAGCTATTTATTTCAAACTGCCCTTGTTGAAACTTCTTGTCAGGATGCTTCTTCGGCCTTTCAAAATTCTGTCAAAATAAACATTGTTATATTATTTAAATATATGAGCAGATAAAAGTGATTTTCACAGACTGTCCATAAAAGCACCCTTGCCTCCCCCGCCTCCCAAAATGTAAAATATGATTACTCCAAACCCATGGAATATATACATTATATATTCATATATTCATATACTTATATATAATGCAAACATACAATTTACATATATAAGTAATTATATACTGTATATGCTTGTGTATATTTTTAAAGAATAAAAAATGTAACCCATAATGCAGAAGACTCTCTGCTTTTATTTTTGTATGTATTCTTTTTTTTTTTACTTTATTTTTATTTTTTTTTTTGAGATTTTTTTAAAATTTTTATTTAATTTTTAAACTTTACATAATTGTATTAGTTTGGCCAAATATCAAAATGAATCCACCACAGGTATACATGTGTTCCCCATCCTGAACCCTCCTCCCTCCTCCCTCCCCATACCATCCCTCTGGGTCTTCCCAGTGCACTAGCCCCAAGCATCCAGTATCATGCATCGAACCTGGACTGGCATCTCGTTTCATACATGATATTTTACATGTTTCAGTGCCATTCTCCCAAATCTTCCCACCCTCTCCCTCTCCCATAGAGTCCATAAGACTGTTCTATACATCAGTGTCTCTTTTGCTGTCTCGTACACAGGGTTATTGTTACCATCTTTCTAAATTCCATATATATGCGTTAGTATACTGTATTTATGTTTTTCCTTCTGGCTTACTTCACTCTGTATAATAGGCTCCAGTTTCATCCACCTCATTAGAACTGATTCAAATGTATTCTTTTTAATGGCTGAGTAATACTCCATTGTGTATATATTCTTTAATTTAAACCTTCTGAATTGGAAATTGCATATGTAAGCTATCTATACAGGCAAGAAAACATTCTGTGCCCAATTAGGACAAGAAATTTAGTAGCGGAAGGTTTTGATATTATGATATTTGGTTAACACTGTGGTTAGGCTAAGTTTGGGAGAGTAAGAAGTAGCTATGAAACGGATATTTCTTTTTAATTAAATCTTGAAAATCTGCTTCATATTGCAGACAGAAACACAAAATGAATGCAGATTCCTTATATGGTGGTTTAGTCACTCAGTCATGTCCGAATCTTGCAATCCCATGGACTGTTGCCTACAAGTCTCCTCTGTCCATGGGATTTCCCAGGCAAGAATATATGAGTGGGTTGCCATTTCCTTCTTCAAAATTCCTTATAGTACTAGGTCAATTATAGTAATTTAAAGACATCTTAAAGAATCTTGACAGAGTGAAAACATTTCCTTTACTTCAGGTGGATTTCTCCAATTATACTCCATGCCACTTCAAGTAGGCTTTATTTAGAAAAATGACTAAAACTACAAAAACAAGTCATATATGAAAATTAGATGCTAACTATTTTCATTACTAAAAGTTTGTTCAATTTTCTAAAGTCCCTTACATCTCAATACACACGTATTCCCACACACAGAACATCAGTGGTTACCAGGAGCCTGAGATCAGATCAGATCAGACCAGTTGCTCAGTCGTGTGCGACTCTTTGCAACCCCATGAATCGCAGCACGTCAGGCTTCCCTGTCCATCACCAACTCCCGGAGTTCACTCAGACTCACGTCCATCGAGTCAGTGATGCCAACCAGCCATCTCATCCTCTGTCATCCCCTTCTCCTCCTGCCCTCAATCCCTCCCAGCATCAGAGCCTTTTCCAATGAGTCAACTCTTCGCATGAGGTGGCCAAAGTACTGGAGTTTCAGCTTTAGCATCATTCCTTCCAAAGAAATCCCAGGGCTGATCTCCTTCAGAATGGACTGATTGGATCTCCTTGCAGTCCAAGGGACTCTCAAGAGTCTTCCACAACACCACAGCTCAAAAGCATAAATTCTTCAGTGCTCAGCCTTCTTCACAGTCCAACTCTCACATCCATACATGACCACAGGAAAAACCATAGCCTTGACTAGACAGACCTTTGTTGGCAAAGTAATGTCTCTGCTTTTCAATATGCTATCTAGGTTGGTCATAACTTTCCTTCCAAGGAGTAAGCGTCTTTTAATTTTATGGCTGCAGTCACCATCTGCAGTGATTTTGGAGCCCCCAAAATAAAGTCTGACACTGTTTCCACTGTTTCCCCATCTATTTCCCATGAAGTGGTGGGACCGGATGCCATGATCTTCGTTTTCTGAATGTTGAGCTTTAAGCCAACTTTTTCACTCTCCACTTTCACTTTCATCAAGAGGCTTTTTAGTTCCTCTTCACTTTCTGCCATAAGGGTGGTGTCATCTGCATATCTAAGGTTATTGATATTTCTCCCAGCAATCTCGATTCCAGCTTGTGTTTCTTCCAGTCCAGCGTTTCTCATGATGTACTCTGCATATAAGTTAAATAAACAGGGTGACAATATACAGCCTTGATGAACTCCTTTTCCTATTTGGAACCAGTCTGTTGCTCCATGTCCAGTTCTAACTGTTACTTCCTGACCTGCATACAGATCTCTCAAGACCAGATCTGGTGGTCTGGTATTCCCATCTCTTGAAGAATTTTCCACAGTTTATTGTGATCCACACAGTCAAAGGCTTTGGCATAGTCAATAAAGCAGAAATAGATGTTTTTCTGGAACTCTCTTGCTTTTCCCATGATCCAGCGGATGTTGGCAATTTGATCTCTGGTTCCTCTGCCTTTTCTAAAACCAGCTTGAACATCAGGAAGTTCATGGTTCACATATTGCTGAAACCTGGCTTGGAGAATTTTGAACATTACTTTACTAGCGTGTGAGATGAGTGCAATTGTGCGGTAGTTTGAGCATTCTTTGGCATTGCCTTTCTTTGGGATTGGAATGAAAACTGACCTTTTCCAGTCCTGTGGCCACTGCTGAGTTTTCCAAATTTGCTGGCATAATGAGTGCAGCACTTTCACAGCATCATCTTTCAGGATTTGAAATAGCTCGACTGGAATGCCATCACCTCCACTAGCTTTGTTCGTAGTGATGCTTTCTAAGGCCCACTTGACTTCACATTCCAGGATGTCTGGCTCTAGGTCAGTGATCACACCATCATGATTATCTGGAACGTGAAGATCTTTTTTGTACAGTTCTTCTGTATATTCTTGCCATCTCTTCTTAATATCTTCTGCTTCTGTTAGGTCCAGGAGCCTGAGAAACCTAGAGTAAAACTTTAGGAGCAACTGTCTGTTAAGACTTGTCAGCTGTAATGATAAAGCAGCTCTGAAATTTTAATGTGAGTTGATGGGAAATTGGGATTTGACTTAATAACACCTTGACTTTGTATCATACTTTTCTCCTTTTTAAAGGCACAGGATTCTCATAACATACTATGAGACTAGTTGTATGCAAATTCATAAAACGTCAGAACTGAAAGAGTTCTTTGCTTTTATCTTATCTTCTCTTCATAGTGGCTGATGCATGTTGATGTATAGCAAAACCAATACAATATTGTAAAATAAAAATTAAAAAAAAAAGAAAAAAATAAAGATAAAGAAACCAAGTTTCAGAATTTGGATGGAAAACCTTAGGGCAAATGTACAAAATGGAAGAAGCACTGATTGTGGTTAGAATCAGATGAATTTGAGATTCTACTCTGCCACTCTTGTACTGTATAAACATCCTTGATCAAATAATTTAAGTTCCTTGAGTCTCAGTTTTCTCACCTGTAAAATATGAAACACTATGCCTAATTTTTTGACATGTTGTATAGATTCAGTGAAACTATGTTTGGAAAATACCTAGCACAGTATTGGGCACAAAGCAAGTACTCAACTGGAGATAGTTCTATTCTTGTAGGATAGTCTACAATGAAGAGAGACACATATATCACCAGGAATACATTTATTAATTGAAGCAACGTGTACCAGTACATAAAGAAGGGAGACTGTTGGCCAAGCTTAAAAAATATAGCTTACTACAGTAGTAATAACATAGTAATATTGTTTACTAGGGTAAGCTGAACCCAGCGTAGACAAGGAACAAGCAGGGAAGCTGGACAAAAACTTGAGGAGCCACAGGAACTGCAGACATGTTCATTCTCTCTGGGCAACAGCAACCAGGGATCCTCAGGTAGGACTTACATACTTGTACAGAACGAGAGTGACTCGTGGCCAAGGGGGTACAATGTGATGCTCATGCACAGTGCTACAAGTGATCCCAGGTGTTACATAACCATGCAAAGTCTGCAAAGTCCTTGTTTACAGAACAAAGGTTGATAAGGCATGAGGAAGTGGGGGGAGAGAGCCTTACTGACAATATTTTGTTAATTTCTCCACATCCTTTTTTCATTTCCCCACATTCCATTCCATCAGGGTCTCTTGTCCCACAGAATACGTAGGTTCTGCCCTCTGCAGCATCTTCCTAGCACATACTGCCACCATTTACATCCGCATACCACCACAACAGTAGAGTCTACAAAAACAAACCACTAGGGTGCAAGCTATACTCCAATACAGAGCAAAACCCAAAGCCAGGTACTGGACAAGCTGGCCTACCATTCCTGCAATGGGTCTCCAGTAACCCATTGTATGTCTTTTCTTGTGTCATGTGCTATAATGCTACTGTAATTTTTTTTTTATGATTATCTGATATATACACACAACATTCTGTAACCAGTAATGCACACACACCACCTTATGTGAAAGTTAACAAATTAAGGGCCATTCAATTCAGCAAATCTGTTTGCCTTATGTGCTACATAAGCCTAACAGGGTTAAGGCTTGCTGTGTATAATTCAAAGCACAGGCAGTATTCAAAGCAAGGGCAGTAATTTGTGCCTCAGTAACTATAGCTACTCCTTGGCACAAAAACAGGGCCAAGGGGTAGTACCACCAGTGAGTCTATTTCACTCTGTATCACGCACGAACTGTGTTCCAATTGACAGTTCTGTGTGGGATAGTTGCACATACTGAGGCAGGCAGGTAGAACTGGCCTCATGTGCACTCTCCCATCCAATTCCCATGTAAGTGTAGCCATCTGTAAGATCAACATGCATGGAGTGTCATGAGGGACAAGGGTTACACTATTGGCTTCTCCATAGCCCAGATCAATGCTAACATTAACACACAGAGACAGGGGTGTCCACCCTACTGGCTCAGAACCATTCCTTTTTTCCACTCAAAGGGGTCCAATGTCCCATAGTTCAACACTCACAGCTGGAAACCAGGAGTACATGTTCTCCTTGGGGGCAAAGCATACATCTTGCATAATCAGGTGCTTTGTTTCATTCCATACAGCCATGTTCTGCTCCAACCAGAAAGTGCTGTGTTTCCAGGTCCAGTTAGTCACAATCATAGGCTGAATGCTCCAGGGGAGTTCCACGGCAGGTCCAACAGGGAGCTCAGTGCAGACCCAACATACCAACACATTTTGTACTGTTGTGTAGGTATGTGTCCAATTCGCAATCATATTGGTCATGATACACCTACAGGCAGAAAGACAAAGAGGCACCAGCACAGCTAATTCCTTTCCATCTAACAGAACACATGCAAGCTTTGTGTCTTGGGAGAGAACAGTTCCTGGCACTGGAAGTTTACCTGGCTTTATATACCACACCTTGTTTGCCTGATAACAGGGGAACTCATGACAGGCCACAGGGAGAGTACGAAGGCACCTTTCAGCACCAAGGTGGCTCTTTGAAATCCCAGCTTTGTAACTCACACATGAGGGTCCAGATGCTTGTCACCCAGGATACAACGTGGAACTCATGTTGTAGCCTTTGCCCCCATGGGGCTAGGAAAGCTACCCACTGCATGTGCAGTGCCTTTATCTTCCATGGCCAAGTCCAGTCTACTGTTTGTCCTTGTGACATCCCAGTTGGAGCTGGCAACAAGACATTAACTTGGGTTCCCCATCCAGGCTTTAACAGAACATCTGCTGTTATCACTTGCAGTTGGATAGTTGTCACAACAGGATGCAGAAGAGCCTCCACAGGGGCAACACCACTCCTGAGAGGTTTTTCATTAAGGACCTGCAAAACCATCCATAGGCATCGGGCCCATCCCTTCAAAGAGGGGGTATCAATAGACATCTGTAGACCTCACTTGAGCAAGTCATTATATCACTCAATCACACCTGCTGCCTGTGGGTGGTATGGGACATGAAATATTCACTGTATTTGAGGTCTATGTGCCCATTTCCAGACATCCTCTCTGGTGAAATGTGTACCTTGGTCAGTTTCTGTGATTAGAGAATGGCTGTACAGGGCTATCAGTCAGTCAAGTGCCTTAAGTGTACAGTGCTGATCAGTGGCCTTTCATGGCCAATAAACCAGCAAACCTGTAGTTGTGTCTACACAGAACAAAGCTGGCATTGTTTGATGTTGGCAAAGGCCCTATAAAGTCTACTTGCCATTGAGTCAGAGGAACCCTTCCTCTTACCATGTGTCCATCAGTGGCTGTCAGCCTGTGGGGAGAGAAGTCCTCCTGGGCACATGTGGAGCAGTCATGATAGGCATCTGTTATCTCCCTCTAGGAAACAGGACAATCACATCTTTTGGCAACTGCCCACATGTTTTTTGTTCTTGCATGATGCAGGCACCAGTGGAGCCAAGCTGCTACCTCATTAGGAAGGGCTTGATCCACCCACTGGACACACACTAGCATATGGACTTCGTCATTCCCCAGGCTCCCCATAGGCAGATGCCCAGTTACATGTACTACTGTTATGTCTTTTTCACGTCTGAAGTCCCATAAGTCTTGCCACATGGCTTATCCCCACAGGAGTCTGTGGCCTACTAGCCACTGCTGTGTATTCCAGATAGTGATCCATAGGGTTAGGCCTTTGTAAACTGCACAACTATCAGTACAGATAATGAGGGGCACTGCTTCATTCTTAGCCACCATCCAGACAGCACATAACTCAGCCAACTAGCTGCTTTCACCAACTCTGGTGTCAAACCACGTGGTGCCTGTGGCAAAATGGATAGCAATGGCAGTCCTGGAAGAGGCTTGACCTCTAACAGATCCATCAGTTTACCAGGCTTGGGCATCTACTTGGGGTTTACCTTCTCTAAATGGAGAGGGTTCTGGCTCTGTCATTGTTGGGGTGTTTCCCAACGTTTCCACTGTAAATGTAACAGATCCTAGACTATGCTGCAACTCTTGTGACAATGAACTGGAAGATAAGGAGCTCCTTTGTTCTAGGGATGCTCCCCACTTGGCCAAGTCCAGGGTTTGTGACTCTCCTGTCTTGGGAGATGATACCCAGTAGTGTAGCCAGCCCACTCTAGGACATGTTGCTTTGACAAGCTCTGGGGCCTTCCCTGTGATAGCCTCTGTAGACAATAAAGTGGCATACACAGCTGCTAACTGCTTCTCCACCAAGGTGTACCTTGTTTCTGCTCCTTTCCACAATTAGGACCAAAATCCCAAAGAAGAGTGCAATGGTTCTTGTCATTGCCACAAATCCCATCCAAACCCTTCCTGGGCAACACGTACATCTAAATCAAAGGGCTTAGTGGTATTCACAACCTGCAGTGCCTGGGCCTGCTGCACTACTTGCTTAGTGGCTTGGAATGCCTGTTCCACAGTATCTGACCATTCCCAGGTGAATCCCTTCTTTATCAGAAAGTATAAGGGACATGCCAGTTGGGCCAGGTGAGGTACAAATGTCTTCCAGTAGCCCAAGAGGTCTATTATAGGTTTGTAACTGAACCACAGTTATAGGTTACTGGAGCATTTGTATTTTATCAACCACCACTTCTGGTATAACTTTTGTCTTACCTGACCAGACAAATCCTAAGAACTTGACAGATAACCCAGGCCCTTGGATTTTTGTGGCATTCATAGCCCACCCACATGATTCCAAATCCTTTATAAGCTTTGGTGCACACTGTACTGAATCTGGAAAAGAATCAGAGGTTACTAACACACCATCATTATAATGAAACAATTTCACCGATGTAGGGCATTTCAATTTCCCCAAGTCTCTTGCAACCTGCTCATGACATATCGGGCTATGTAGATACGCTTAACGAAGGATCTGAAATGTCCACTGACATGGCTCCCAAGTGAATGCAAATTGATCTTGAGTCTCAGCTGCTATAGCTACGGAGAAAAAGGCATTAGCTAAGTCCACCACATAGTGATAAGTGCCTAGCACTGTGGTCAATTTGTCCATCAAGTCATGGATCGAAGGCATGGCAGCATGCATAGGTGGCAACACTTTATTCAGCTCTCTATAGTCCACAGTCATCCATAATGAGCCATCAGGCTTTCAAATGGGGCACACAGGGGAATTAAATGGACTCTGTGCAAGCAGTACAATTTCCACTTTCACCAGCTCGGCAATGGTGGCATGGTCATGGTCACCTGGTAGATGATATTTTCTCATAGTCACTACCCTCCGGGGTGTTGGCAATACCTGTGAGGGATGCTTTGCATATGCCCTCATAACGGCCTTCACCACAGGCACTTGGAGATGGAATTCCCCACAAAGGTCTGTAGCATTAAGCCTTGAAGAATATCTAACCCCAAAATTAAGTCATTGGGATTGGGGACACACACACAGTGTACATTCACACAGAAACTTGTTCAATTCTAAAGGTAAAGACATGGCTTTTACAATTTGGTCACCGTAGCCATCAATGTGTGCTCTGCTGCTAAGTCACTTCAGTCGTGTCTGACTCTGTGTGACCTCATAGAAGGCAGCCCACCAGGCTCCCCGTCCCTGGGATTCTCCAGGCAAGAACGCTGGAGTGGGTTGCCATTTCCTTCTCCAATGCATGAAAGTGAAAAGTGAAAGTGAAGTCACTCAGTCATGTCCGACTCTTTGCAATCCCACGGATTGCAGCCCACCAGGCTCCTCTGCCCATGGGATTTTCCAGGCAAGAGTACTGGAGTGGGGTGCCATTGCCTTCTCCAATGTGTGCTCTAGGACCAAGGAATTGCTCTTGTTTGCCATAAATTAGGCTGCATTCAGCACCAATATCAACCAGAGTCATTACTCTTTGTACATTAGCCAGTGACCAGTGGATTGCAAGTTCTACATGGGGCCTCTTGTCCTTGCATGGGCTCTCTGTGCATACACCCTGGCCTGAGCCCTATTCAAAGCAAAACAAAGCATTGGCAGGACCATCTCTGAATGGCATAAAGTCCCCTAATTGAATTGCCCATACCTCATGCTGTGGGTGATTCTCATACCTGGCAAATTGTTTTTCTGGACTCAAATGCTTCCATAGCTCTAAGCATATAACATTAGGTTGTTTATCAATTTTATTTTTGTCAGCTCCCACTGCCAGCAAATCAGCCCACATTTGCACTTGTATCACCCCGTTGGGGCCTTTACCAGCTTGGCCCCTCTTTGGGGTCTTCACATTCCTAACACCTTTGGCCTGCTGCCACCCTTCTGCTTCTCCCAAGCTAGCCATCATCAAGGTTACCTCATAGATAGGGCATCCCACATAAGACACAAGTATAACAAGCAGGGATCCAAAATAGGTAGATGGAGCATTGTTCAAAATGATCTTACACACCTCCAGTAACACCTCCAGATGCTCATCACCTGGGCCTTGGGTATTTAGTTTGAACATCACCTGTCTCATGCCTAGCTCTTTCATTACCTGGATCAACTCGGCATAGGTATGCCATTTATTCACAGTATGCCTGAGCTCTCCCACATTCGCCTACACAGTGCAGATGGCAACATTAATCCATTCCATCAGATAATGTGTTTAGTTAGGGGCACCCTGCATGATCTGCCAAGCATTCTTCAACCTTTGTCTCCACAAGGGGTGCCTGGTTAGAGATGCTAGCCATTCTACCTAATCCCCAGAACAAAGGATAACATCCACCTCTGTGTCCCAAAGTCACAAAACCCATACTGCCAAGGGTTCCCTGTGCGTTTGCCAAAACAGCTGACCCAAGTTGACCAAATCTGCATGAGTATATGGTTGATATGTCATGAACTCAGTCACATTGGGGGCCCCTTGTGGATGCTCCCCGCTCCCCAGGCCATAGGCTGCTCGTGCTTCACTTTCTGCTGCACAACAGGTCGCTGATAAGCAACAATCTGTGGGCTCACAACACTCATCATCAGCTCTCAATACCTAATAATGTGAGGCTCCATGTTCCTCAAGGCAATGCAGCTCTTGATCCAGCATGCGTATTTGTTGCTCCAGCTCCTCTGCTATCTCTGAAGTTCATGCACTTATGCAGCATCACAGAGAGCACCATCCATATTTGCCTTCAAGGAAATCAACAAAATCCACCCACGTTGCCAGCAGCAGTATGTGCCACTTTGTCCAGCAATCAAGAATTTACTGCCTGTAACACATCTTCAATACTATCCAGTGACCCATCCACCATCTCCCAGTCTTCCAAGGGGGCTCACGTGGAGAGAACCATAGCCACTAGGTACCACATACTGTGTGGTAGCCACTGGCTTCCTCATTCAATTGGAGCCCCAGGCTCCCCTACCTACTGGGTATCCTGCTGACTATGCCAATTGTCTTACTTCTCATACTGTTTGCTGAACCCAGGGTAGATAAGGCACACATTGGGAAGCTGGAAGAAAACTTGAGGAGCTGTAAGAACTGCAGACATGTTTATTCTCTTTGGGCAACAGCAACCGGGGGTCCTCAGTTAAGAGTTACATATTTGTTTTTTACAGAACAAATTGGCTTATGGCCAAGCCGGTACAATGTGATGAGCATGCGCAGTGCTACAAGTGATCTCAGCTGTTACATAACCATGCAAAGTTATTGTTTACAGAACACAGTATGATAGGGCATGAGGGAGTGGGGCAGAAAGCCTGACAGACACCATTTTGTTAACTTCTCCACATTCTTTTTTTCCCCACAACAGTCTTTGATAATAAAACTAGTTTTGGGTTCTGCTAGCCACCATGATTTTAGCATTGGGACCTTTTCAATCTTGTGAGAATTTCCCCATGCCATTAAATATTAGAAAACATTATTTTAGTAGCTACATACTATTTTCATGATATGAATATTTCACATTCTATTGTAAATACACATTTCTTACAAACTCAGTATAATTGAGCTTAGTGCAGCTATCAACAGCGTAATCTTTCTGCATTGGCAACTTTGTCCCTAGTGTTTATAGCCTATTTTCTTCCAAGGAGGTAGACAGGTGATAAACAATTCATTGATAGATAGAACATATTAAAATAATTGTAAATTTTAAGCTTTCAGGTAGAAGAAATTTGTTTTGTCACAATTCACATAACTTTATCATTCCATTACCATTTAGTTCATTTGATGTGAAGTTCATTTGATGGCTATTTGGCATGATTGAAGATAGAACAAGAAAATATTCTTCATTACTAAATGCTTGAACAGTTAATACTAGCATGTCTTCCTGCTCTACTCCTTTTGTAATATTGTGACCCTCCTGTTTCTAAGTTTTTTCTTTTTCTAAGTTTTTCTCTAACTTATCAATAAAGGAAATATTTAAAGAATAGGCAGAACACAGCTAAACCCATTTTTGGATGTTATTTCATGCCTTTTACCAGGACTAAATTCCAGGAATAATAGAAAAAGGTCTGGTGTTCATCATCAGCCCAGAGACACAACTGGTAATCAATTGGCATTTTGTCTGACTTGAAGCCACAGACCTTGTACATTGATCTGTAATGTTCTCACTTGCATTGCAATGAACTACTTTAGTCAAACATCATGGATTCCCTGCACTGCCACCATGTATCCTGTCCTGAGATTACTAATGGGACAAAAACTTAAAAACAGGGGGGTCACAATGTTACAAAAGGAGTAGAGAAGAAGGACCTGTTAGTATTAATTGTTCAAGCATTTAGTAATGAAGAATCAGGCCAAATAGGTAGCCATCAAGTGAACTTGATTGCAAAGCTGAATCTTATCAATAGTAAAGTGACCTTCTAAATCTAGATGGAAAAACTCAATTTCTTTCTGAAATGTGTAAACCTTCTTCCCTTTTATAGTTCTATTTTAGCCAGTGCTTACCCAGGAAAAGTGTAACCCTAAAACTAATACGCACTCATTGACACCTTTTTGGAATAGGACTGTTAGTGGGGACTGTGGAAATGCAGCTATCATATAGATATTCCTGGATCCATTCCTTTCTCTATAGATTGCCAGCTAGGCCAGCTGTACTTATACCTAGTAGTAAAGGACACAGTTGACCAGATTTGACTTCAAGCACTGCCAGCACTGAGTTTGTCACATTAGCTTTCTTTTGAGTTATCAATAACAGAATTCTTTGAAGAGATCCAGAAACACCATTGTAACTGCCAGTATTATGCTATATACCGCTATGAAGTGAAATAAAGTGTTAGTGGCTCAGTCGTGTCTGGATCTTTGCAACCCCATGGACTGTAGCCCACCAGGCTCCTCTGTCCATGGGATTCTCCAGGCAAGAATACTGGTGTGGTTTGTCATTTCCTTCCCCAGAAAATCTTCCCAACCCAGGGATCAAACCCAGGTCTCCTGCATTGCAGATGGATTCTTTATCATCTGAGCCACCAGGGAAACCCATATATCTCTATAACACTCATCTACTACCTGCATCATTAAATTAGTACATTTCTCCATCCTAGGGTCTCTGGAAAATCTAATAAAATTGTGCATAAGTGGAAACAATGTCAAATATAGAACTCCATAGGAGCAGGAGTGAACATTATCTTTCCATATGCATTGCTCTTTCTCCTTCCCTATATATGACTTCACTGGGGTGACAATAGTTTTTTTTCTCTGTCTCATGTTCTCCCTACTAGTAAACTCAGGACAGGATATGCAGTAGGAATGCAGTTAATTTATGCTGACTGACAGATGTAGCTCAGTAAGATGGAAGCAAGACCATTACAAAACAGTTTAGAGAGGTCTGTGTCCCCAAGTTAGACAAATTTCGATTTTGTAGCTAGCTGTGTCTTCAGGCTGATGATAAACATTGGGCATTTTCTATCATTCCTGGAAGTTGGTCCTTGTTAGAAGCATTAAATAACATGCTGAATTCTAGTTTAATTTCATGATTTCTCCTTGAATTTTAATTGTTCTACTATCCTTACCCCTATTTTTAAAGACTCAAGGAACATGAGAAGTGTGCATTTCTGAATGATAGAAGATAATAGCTCTGACTACTGTCTTACTAAAA
Source organism: Bos indicus (assembly GCF_029378745.1). Lineage (NCBI taxonomy): Eukaryota > Metazoa > Chordata > Mammalia > Artiodactyla > Bovidae > Bos > Bos indicus. Next base: position 76,068,009 of record NC_091789.1, read on the forward strand.
GAAAAATTAAAATAATTGCTTAATCCTTAATCTCCTCTTCTGAAAACTCCTACACATTCACAGAGGAAGGCTAATCAGAGCTCAGAGAGGTCGAAGGCTAGTGCATCTAAGCATCAGTGGGCAATAAGTCCCTGAGAGTCCATTCAAGTTAGACCTCCAAGGGGCCTAGTTCTGAAAGGAGCAGCTGGAGACCCAGCTGACATCAGTCACCTCTCTGTAGAATATAACATTACAGCTCTGCAATCCAGATGAATAAATGCAATCCATCTGTGGGGAGTGGCAAGAGCTAGCAATGAATTTAGAAGTAGCAAGAATGTATTTAGGGATAATTTAACTAAGATGATCTCCAAGATAATCCCCAGAGTGTAATTTCCAGGTGTATTGATAAAATCTTGAGGATTTGAAGGATTTAAAATCTTTGAAGGGATTCCAACTGTCCTATAGTCCCAAGTTATCTTAACACTACTTGTCAAAGATTACAGGATTGCAATATTATAGATACTTTCATTTGGGCTTTGTGAGACCACAAGTCAAAGCCAAGAAAGCATAACCTAGAATTTAGAAGGATTTTACTTGGCCTTATCATGGTTTTTAAATAAGTGTGTTGAATGCTATTTGGCAAGATATACATTCTTCTGTTATCTACATCACTCATCTTGTGTCACATTCTACCATCTTCCTGCATAACTCAATGCTCCTGAAGAAAATCTCTCAGGTCCCTTCCATCTCTGATAGACCCATGGTCTATAGTCTTGATGAATTAGGTCTCAGCAAAGCCTCCTAGTATATTGGAAATCTGTGTTCTTTTAAGACATTTTAGAAAACTAAGATCATGGCATCTGGTTCCTTCACTTCATGGGAAATAGATGGGGAAACAGTGGAAATGGTGACAGACATAACTTTTTTGGGCTCCAAAATTATTGCAGATGGTGACTGCAGCCATGAAATTAAAAGATGCTTACTCATTGGAAGGAAAGTTATGACCAACCTAGACAGCATATTAAAAAGCAGAGACATTACTTTGCCAAGAAAGGTCTGTCTAGTCAAGGCTATGGTTTTTCCAGTAGTCATGTATGGATGTGAGAGTTGGACTATAAAGCTGAGCGCTGAAGAATTGATGCTTTTGAACTGTGGTGTTGGAGAAGACTCTTGAGAGTCCCTTGGACTGCAAAGAGATCCAACCAGTCAGTTCTAAAGGAAATTAGTCCTGAATATTCATTGGAAGGACTAATACTGAAGCTAAAACTCCAATACTTTGGCCACCTGATGTGAAGAGCTGACTCAGTTGAAAATACCCTAATGCTGGGAAAGGTTGAGGGCAGGAGGAGAAGGGGATGATAGAGGATGAGATGGTTGGATGTCATCACCGACTCAATGAACATGAGTTTGGGTAGGCTCCTGGAGTTGGTGATGGACAGGAAGGCCTGGTGTGCTGCGATTCATGGGATTGCAAAGAGTTGGACACGACTGAGCGACTGAACTGAACTGAGGGAATTGCTGCCAATATACTGAAGGTAAGATAAAGTGGAAATATTGCAGGAATAAGAGATGATGTCTATAGATAGAATAGTTGATATGAGTGAAAAAAAAAAAAAGGGCGGGAAATATAATGTGTCTCAGTAAAGACACATTTCTGCTTGACATATTTGTTTTTTTCCACAGAATTGAGGGTGTGTAAAGGCCAGGAATTTGTGCCTGTGGCCACTTGTCCTCAAGTGGTCTAGTTCTGGAGATACAAAAGTTGTCACTATTGACCAAAATTATTACAAGAATTCTGTGTAACCCAAATAAACATAAGCTGAGAATCCCCTTTCTCACAATCAATGAGCAAAACAAACTCACCTCTGATGAAACTAAGAGATTCCCATAAAGACTTGCCTGCCTTCTGTGGCAGACAATCTTCATAGCAGTTTTATTCTCATAAGAAACATGATAAACTTCAAAGTATTCAAGGGAACCTGATATTAATGCAATCAGGTTCACAAAGACATGTAAAAGTGCCTTTATATAAATAGATACAATTTATACCAAACTGGAAAATAGATGTCTCAATGGCTCTAACTTTTTTGTATTTTGATCTCCCTCTCAGGTTATGATAATAATCAAGTACATATAATAGTAGAATGTGTATCTAATATTAGCTGAGATTTTATTATTTGCTGAGAATAATGTTTTATCTATTTAATAATCCTTTATCCTAGATGTCATTTCTATCATCCCCATTTTATAGATGTGACAACTGATTTCTGAGAGGTTAAACAAATTGTCTGTTATTTTTAAGTAACATAGCCAGAAATTGAACCCAGATTTGTCTGCCAAAGCCTGTTGGGCTTTATCCTGCTACAGAATGTATTTAATATATTGGACTGTTTCTCATAATGATGCAACCAGCAAGACAAGAAGTCTTCCACACATTTTAATTCAAACACAAAGTAATAACTATGGTATTCCTAAAAAGTACTGGTATTTCAGCACCTTCAGGTGGGAAAGATCCTTTGAAGTTGAACCTTTAACCTAGTGAAGGCATTCCACAGGAGCTCTAATGGATGATCACTTAGCTTCTCCTTGTAATGAGGAGCTTACTACTTGTTAACTCCTTGCTATCAAAAGCTGACATGAGTTTTTCTGTGGAAATCTGAAAAAAAAAATATTTTCAGGAAGTTATCACACTCTTCCCAAGTCTTTTGTATTTTATTCTGAGCATTATCAATCTCTTCTCCTATTTTCATATACTTGTTACAGCATCTGTTTACTCATTCACACATTCAGGGATCTATTGAGCACCTACTATGTGCCAAGTACTATAGAGATCCAGTAGTGCACAAAGTGGATTTTTTTTTTTTTTTTTTAACTAAAGTAGTTATAATGGATCGGGCAGATGAGTAAAGAAATTTCAATTTGTAATTCTGATCATTTTCCTTTAAGTGAAACATAAGGAGTAATAAAGACAAAATTAAATTCTAATGTCCATTTCTGACACCAGTGGAAGAAAGAATTGGGGATAAAACAATCATCTCAGTGATTTTATACTTCTTATTCTATGCACATATTACTTTTTCTGGATAAAAAGTTTTTAATCACTGTTAATATATTTGTATCAGTTAACTATTACTGCATAACAAACCATCCCAAATCTCAGTTATTTAAAGAAACAAGCATATAATAAATGTTTATCAGTAGCAATATATTTACTTTTATTAAACAGTAGCAATTATTCAAAAGTAATACTAATAATTTTCATTAGTCTATTGATTGGCTAAGCACCTCTACTGATCAGGGAAATGGTTGAGTGATCTCAGTTGGTTTTGGCCTTGTGTCTTCAGTAATCTTGCAGGTCACTACGGTCCATATCTAAGACTCCTTCACATGGTTTCTCAATGTCTGTATTCTCATGAAGAGTCAGGGTTTCAAGATGGAGAACAGAAATGTGAAAAGAGGCTAGGCTGTGAATCAGCACATTGTTTTACCTCTTTCAGTCTGTTGACCAAAGCAAATCAGAAGATCAGCCCAGGCTAAATAACTGAGAACTAGATTCCATCACTCGAGGATAACTGGGGCAAAATCAACTGCCAAGGGCATGAATATAGGGAGAGCTGGATAAGTGAGCCTTTTTTTTTTTTTTTTTTGCATTCAATCTGCTATAGTATTTGAACTGGATGTTCTTAAAAGCAAATCTAATTACATTTTCCCTGATTCCAATCAACAGACAAAAAACCACCTTGTTTAGGAAAAAAAAAGAAAAAAAACAAAAAACAAACAGTTGTGACCTTGCATTCCTCATCATTCAGAATCTAGCAGCAGAGCTACTCTATGCCACAACGCCAAACCAATGCCACCCATAACTGCCCCCAAAAGAACAACTGAGAAGCAGAGACTCACTTTCTGTCCATCAGGGAAACCCAGTGAGAACTGAAAACTCTCTCTTATAGTCTGAATTCTTACACATGCACAAGGAGCACCAGGAAAGTCACATAGCTCCAAAAGTCTAGTGTACAGTATGTCAGGATTACGACAGGATAGAACTCAAGCCCTGATCTTATAGGGCTAGAAATTTTATTGAAATTCATTCCTAAGCCTCTTCATTCTTAGTTAATCAATGTGATTCTTTATCAGGTAACCCAAAAAAAGGGAAACCTTGGGAAACCAGGTGAAGAAACAACTTTGAAAACTTTGCAGAATTACTTAACTGCAGTGGCTCTCAATCCTGGTTGCACATATTTACCCAAGGAAGCTTAAAGAAAATATTGTTGCTCTGGTACCAGTTCCCATGTATTCTGATTTAATCAACATGGATTGGGCCCTGATGAACATTTTATAATAGCAACTCCATGTGATTTTAATATTCAACTTAGGTTGAGAACTACTAGAAAATCTAGCTAACTTAGAACTATTTCATTTAAGCATTAATTATATTGAGGTTTGCAATTGTTCCTTGTCAATTCTTATGTATAAATTGGCCCAACCTAGAATAATGACACTTTCTGGTCCTAGATAGAAATATTAAGTGCTTACCTCACTGGAATAGATATACAATGTTTATTATCTATTTGCTGAGCTCATACAATTTCTTCCATATAACTCTTCAGATTTAGAGAGAGTCTATGAAGCAAGTATCACTATGTTATTTAACTTAATCTTCAAAATAACTCTGTATGAGATAGACATCATCATCCTCATATTACTTTTTTGAAAAACTTGAGGTTAAGAAAGGAAAAGGTATTTGCACACATAATAAAAATAGTAAATGGGAGATGTGTGATTTAAACCTAGGAAAGAAGACCCATAAATATCTGCATCATAAAATATATATTTGTATTCATTTATTCCCAAACAACCACAACAAATATCATGCAAACATCAATTAAGGGAGTGCCAGTGTAGAGTGCTTTAGAATATACCAGTAGAGCACCTTATTCCCAAATATCTTCCTTATTCATCTGTTTTAGAACTTGAAATTCTTACCACTAGAGATAAATAAAACTTTTAAATCACACATCTTAAGGAGTAGCAAGGGTTTCTGTTTTGCTTTGTTTTAGTATTCACTGGTTAGTTTCATCTGTGAGAAATGTGATAAGCAATTTGCTACTGATAATACATCTTTATTATTAATTTTTATTGTTTTTTAACATAAATTTTCTTTTTTCCAGTTTTATTTAATTATTTATTTTACTTCACAATATTGTATTGGTTTTGCCATAATTAACATGAATCCACCATGGGTGTACATGTGTTCCCCATCCTGAACCCCTCTCCCACCTCCCTCCCCATGCCATCCCTCTGGGTCATCCCAGTGCACCAGCCCCAAACACTCTGTATCATGCATCAAACCTGGACTGGTGATTTGTTTCACATGTGATAATTTACATGTTTCAATGCCATTCTCCCATACCATCCCACCCTTGCCCTCTCCCACAGAGTCCAAATGACTGTTCTATACATCTGTGTCTAATTTTTATTGTTAATAAATTGAATGAATAGTTAACATACACAATGAAAAAATTGCTTTTGTACATCAAAGCAGACTCAAAACTTTCCTTAAATAAATGTCACTATTATTTGTATTTCTATAATCTTCTTGAGTAAAGTAATCAGCATTTGAGTGAAACACAAATATGTAAGTGCTAGTATACATTATCTATCACGTACTTAGTAGCAAAAATGCCTTCAACATTTTTGAGTCTAAGTGATTCTCATTTGGGAATGTGTATGTGTAGAAGGAAGAAAATACCAGATGTGGAGATGTTTCAGATTACCTGGAAATTTTTGAGGGGGCTTTTAAAAACTTTTATTGAGATATAGTTGATTTACAATGTTCTGTTAGCTTTGAGAAATGGATTACTTCCTGCTATATCAATAAACAAGGATGTCACAGCCATCAGTAATCCCACCCTGCCAAATTTGAATTTATGAGCCCAGAGGGAACTCAGGAAGAACAATACCTGCTATCTGGCAGCCATCACCACTCCCTACCATGAGCACCGAGGACCTCAGTCCGGTGTGATGTGAAAAAAAGCAGGATACTGGCCTCAGATAGCTAAGATGCATATGAAAAGAATGATTTTAGTGAGTCCAGACTCTTGCATCTTCCCATATATGTGCTTAGTCACTCAGTCATGTCTGATTCTTTATGTACCCGTGGACAGTAGCCTACCAGATTCCTCATCCATGGGGATTCTCCAGGCAAGAATACTAGAGTGGGTTGCCATGCCCTACTCCAGGGGATCTTTCCAACCCAAGGATCAAACCCAGGTCTCCCACATTGCAGGTGGGATTTTTATCAGCTGAGCAACTTGGGAAGCCCTGAACATAGAAAGGCACTAAATTCCTTAACTTGATATCTAGTTTTCCTTAATTAAAAATAATCTATGTATGTTCAGACTACCTGCCTTTTGCTGCAGTCTTCTATATAACCTGACTCTTCCACACCCCACCCCCACACCAAGCTCCCTTCTGCCTCCTCAGAGCCATTTCAGGGTGACATGAGATGCCATCTCCCAAACTTGAAGTTCTAAATATTCCCACCAAATAAAATATAACTCTGTTTTTCAGTTCAGTTCTGTTCAGATGGTCAGTCGTGTCCAACTCCATGGACCTCATGGGCTGCAGCATGCCAGGCTTCCCTGTCCATCACCAACTCCTGGAGCTTACTCAAACTCATGTCCATTGAGTCGGTGATGCCATCCAACCATCTCATCCTCTGTCTCCCGCCTTCAGTCTTTCCCAGCATCAGGGTATTTTCAAATGAGTCAGTTCTTCACATCAGGTGGCCAGAGTATTCGAGTTTCAGCTTCAGCATCAGTCCTTTCAAAGAATATTCAGGACTGATTTCCTTTAGGATGGACAGGTTGTATATCCTTGCTGTCCAAGGGACTTACAAGCATCTTCTCCAACACCACAGTTCAAAAGCATCAGTTCTTTGGCCCTTTGTTTTCTTTATTGTCCAACTCTCACATCTACATGACTACTGGAAAAATCATAGCTTTGACCAGACGGAACTTTGTTGGCATAGTAATGTCTCTGCTTTTTAATATGCTGTCTAGGTTGGTCACAACTTTTCTTCCAAGCAGCAAACGTCTTTTAATTTCATGGCTGCAGTCACCATCTGCAGTAATTTTGGGACCCCCCCAAAATAAAGTTTGTCACTGTTTCCCCAGCTATTTGCTATGAAGTGATGGGACTACATGCCATGATCTTAGTTTTCTGAACATTAAGTTTTAACCCAACATTTTCATTCCCCTCTTTCACTTTCATCAAGAGGCTCTTTAGTTCTTTGCCTTCTGCCAAAAGGGTGGTGTTGTCTGTATATGTGAGGTTACTGATATTTCTCCTGGAAATCTTGATTCCAGCTTGTGCTTCATCCAGTCCAGCAGTTTTTAGGCTGTGACTATTTTTTTAGTCAATAGTTGCTATATTATGTTTTTTTTTTAATTCTTTGCCATACGGTTTCTTACAAGATATTGAATATAGTTCCCTTTACTATACAGTAAATTATTCTTGTTTATCTAATTTATATATGATAGTGTGCATCTGTTCATGACATGCTCCTGTTCAATTGTCAAGTTGTGTCTGACTCTTCGAGACTTCATGGACTGTAGCATGCCAGGCTTCCCTGTCCCTTGCCGTCTCCCAGAGTGTGCCCAAGTTGATGTTCATTGCATCAGTGATGTTATCCAACCATCTCATCCTCTGTCATCCTCTTCTCCTTCTGCCTTCAATCTTTCCCAGCTAACAAACTTTTCCAATGAGTCAACTATTCGCATCAGGTGGCCAAAATATTGCAGCTTCAGAATCAGTCCTTCCAATGGGAATATGTTATTGACATGCTCCCAGCTAAACTGACATTTCTCCAAAGAAGACATACAGATGGCCATGATGCACATGAAAAGATGCACAATATCATTAAATATGAGAGAAATACAAATCAAAACTATAATGAGATATCACTTGACACTAGTCAGAATGGCCCTCATAAAAATGTCTATAAATCATAAATGCTGGATGGGATGTGGAGAGAAAGGAACACTCCTACACTATTGATGCTAATGTAAATTGGTGCAGCCTCCATGGAGAACACTATGGAGTGAGAAATGGAGTATTTCCTGCCATATAGGTAAACAAGGATGTCACAGTTATCAGCTTTTAGCTCTCCAATATGAGCCCTAAGGGCATTGGGGAATGAGAAGAATACCTGCCATCTGGCAGGGGTCAGACTGTAGCCACCCCCTATGGTGAACTTCAAATAAGTTTTTCACAATGTGAAAAACAGGATACTGGCCCCAGATAGCTTAGATGCATATGAAATAAATGATTCAATTGAGTCCAGACTCTTACATCTTCCCATCCATAGAAAATCACAAAATTCCTTACTTTGAGATATCTGGCTTCCTTTAATTAACATTTTTTTTTGTTTTAATGTTCAGACTACCTGCCTTTTGTTGTAAAACTTTCATATAACCTGGCTTCTCCCCTTGCCTCCTCAGAGCAGTTCTCTCAGGGTGACTTGATATACTGTCTCCTGGGCTTGATGTCCTAAAAATTCCCACTGAATAAAACATAACCCTCAACTTTTAGGTTGTGATTATTTTCAAGTCAATAGGAGATTCCTTAAAACAAACAAACAACAACAACAACAACAACAACAAAACTAAGAAATAGAGTCACCTGTGTGATTTTTTAAAACTACCCCCCCTTATATTGTCATATACAGCTGTTATATACACATTGTTACATACTCTCTTACTGAAGCATGACAACCTCCATTGAAAATAAACAATCTGGTTCAAAAATACGCATGGGGTGGGGTCTTATCCAAAGCCATAGAGCAGTTTAGAGAAAAATAACACAATTCACATTCCCGCCAAGATTCTTTATGAAATATCAACTATTCTATTAAAACACAAAATACCCTGAGAGGATAACATTCTCGCTCATACATTAGAGTTAGGATCAACTTGAATAAATTATTTTATATACAGAAAGAGGACAGTAAAATAACTTTCCCATAAGAAGATATGCTTAGGAAGAGGAATGGACTTAGGTATAAGGAATGGACGGATGAAATTAGCAAAGGAAGCTAAGAAGACAAGCTTTAAATATTGTTCCATCTAGCCTAGGATCTTCTCTGCATTCAGGTGAAGATTTTGTTCTGTCAGTTAACATCGTCTGGAGGTATCCCCTTCTTCGCTCTCATATGCCCTTGAAATAACCAAGGAAGAATAGAAAATATGTATAACTTTTCAAACTATTTCTACAGTGGAATTATAGTTATTCATTGGGATTTATGATGCAAGGGCCTTGGAACTTTAAAAGAAGAGTGATTCACTTAGTGCTTGATTTTTTTTTTTTTTTTTAAGACTGAAGATCTCAAAGTTAATCGCTGTTTCAGCCTAAGGAGATGGTGACAGTTGTTATGCTAAGTACTTTTGCTTTTAATGAGTAAAAGACTTAAATGAATAAATAGTCTCATAAAAATGCATGTAAATTGCAGTGCTTAATTTACTGCTACCCTGAGCTACAGAGCTTTTTGCACCTTTCTTTTTAAATGTCTTTATGGTTATGACTTCATTATATTGAAATGCATGGTTTGTTCTTCCCTATTTATGAACAGGACTTGGCAAGCCCCTTTGGGCTGCATATGAATAGAGTAAGGGGAAATGTTTGCCTTGCATATTTAGGGGAGCTATCAAAAACCGTAGATAATTGAACTAGAAATAATCTTGAAAAATTTTCAAGTATATTCAGTATTCCAAATTGCCCAAAGAGTAGCATTTCATGTAATCAGTATTTAATATTCCAGAAAGGTTAAAAAAAAATCACTTTCAAAATTGTTTAGCTAAGTGTATAGTACTTATTGTGTCCAAAATAGATTTTTAAATTACTTATTGTATTTGAGGATGATAACATCTTTCTTAGTGGTAACCTGAGATTTTGATTTTCTGATGTAGAAATGGAGAGTGAGTGGTCATTTCAATAAGTCTTTCTTTCTCTAAAATAGTTTTTAGTATTCTCTACTTTGGCATTTTCCATTGGTCTCCCTTTGTTCCTTTCATATTTCCCATATGACTCAACTCCATTTTGTATCTAGCACATTGTAGTGTATTTTGTAGATGCTCAGTAAATGTTTACTGGCTGAAGAAAGCAAGGAAACAAAGAAGGAAAGAAGGAAAAAGGAAGAAAAGAAGGAAAAGTAGGACAACAAAAGGAAGGATGAGAGGAAAGGAGAGAAAAAGAAAAGAAGAAAAAAGAGAAAGAGAAAAAGGCTAAATTACTTTCCCTACAATAAACTTATTAATATAAAATCAGTATTAGCTATTTATATAAAATAGCTATATAAGAATTTGGGGAAGTTTTGTTATATTGAATGAAAATTTAAAAAGAAACAAAAATAAATCTGAAGTTTCAATATGACTACTACAATTTTATTTTTGTGTTATATGTTGATAAACAATAAGCTTCACTGACATCATTCTTTAGTGAATTTGTGTTTATTGAAAGAAGATATAAAAATAACTTGAAAAAGAATAGATACCTGCATATGTAAGGTATTATTCGAAACGAGGCAATGAAGAAAGGAAGACGACCTCAACGGTGACAGGTTACCTTTATTTACACAAGGAGGGGTGACAGTCAACCTAACAACCAGGCTGAGCATGCGAAGAATCAGGGAGGCTTCATATTTAAGGGAAGGTTTGTGGAAACGATAAGGGAGGTTTTTAGTCAGGCTTTGGGTAATTTTTAGCTGAGATGGCAGTTGCAATTGAGCTTGGGGCAGGAAGGTCAGGCAGGGGTGAAGGGCCCCGGGTTGATGCATTCTGCCTGGTGTATTGGGGTGGGGCTTAAAGTTCAGTTTTGTTATCCCCGAAGTCAGGTGGTTCAGCAAGGGCCCTTGAAGTCCTTATCTTCTTTTTCCAGGCCTGATGTCAGTGAAGGCCTCTGAAGTCTTTATCTTCTTTTCTAGGCCCAGGGACTCCTTCAGTATACACATAACTGAATCACTTTGAAACTAACACAGCACTGTTAATCAAGTATGCTCCAATATAAAATAAACATTTTGAGAAATATTATAAAATTATGTTTATATATTAAAAATCAAGTTTTTCTTTATTATATTATTTCAATTTTTCAAATTATTATTATATTTTTAAAGAATTGTATTGAAATATAGCTGATTTTCAATGTTGTGTTAATTTCAGGTGTACAACAAAGTGGCTCACTTATGTAAACTGTTCTCCATAGTGTCTGTATCAATTTACATTGCTATTGACAGTAGAGGAGGGTTTCTTTTACACCACACCCTCTCCAGCATTTATTATTTATAAACTTTTTGATGTTGCTCATTCTGAATGCTGTGAGGGGGCATCACATTGTGCAGTATGATAATGGCACAAAAACATAAATACAGATCAATGGAATAGGAGAGAAAGCCCAGGAGTTAACCCCCATGCATATGGTCAATTAATCTATGACAAAGGAGGTAAGAATATACAATGGAGAAGAGCCAGTCTCTTCAATAAGTGCCGTGCAGAAAACTAGAGAGCTTCATGTAAAGAATGAAATTAGAATTTTCTCACACCATTTATTATACAAAAATAAGCTTATAATGGATTAAAAACATAAATATAAGACTGGATACTATAAACATTTCTAGAGGAGAACATAGAGCAGTCTTTGACATAAATTATAGCAATAGTCTTGGATCTGTCATGTAGAGTAATGGAAAAATAACAAAAATAAACAAATGGGACCTAATTAAATTTAAAGACTTGCACAGCAAGGGGAGTCATAAATAAAACAAAAAGACAACCTACAGAATAGGAGAAAATATTTGCAAAAAATGCTACTGAAAAGTTGTTGCTGAATCACTAAAAGATGTAGGGATTCTTGGCCTCTGGAGGAGAAGAAATCAATCTGGGGCCAGAGACGAGACTTGATCTCTCAGAGCTTTTGTGTAATAAAGTTTTCATTAATGTATAGAGGAGATAGAGAAAGCTTCTGACATAGGCATCAGTAGGAGGAAGAAAGAGTACCCCCTTGCTAGTGTTAGCAATGGAGTTATATACTTTCCAATTAGTTACTACAATGAATCAAAAGAATGTCTGGAGGTTGTAAGGACTTCACTAGACCTACTCTCATAATTTATTTTTTAAGATAATAGTATTAGCCAGAAGGTTTTTTCCAGAGACTGTCCTCGAGCAGGATACATTATTGTTATATAATCCTGAGGAATGTAGAGGGGAAAAAAAAGTTTGTCCTTTCTTCCTCCTTGAGAATTCCAGACCCCTCTTTCCTTGGAGACCCTTAGACTTCTTATCAACCTGCCTAGGAAATGTCTCTCTCACTACTGATAAGGGATTAATGTTAATGTCAAAAATATACAAATAGCTAATGCAGTTCAATATCAAAAAGACAAACATTCCAATCAAAAAATTAACAGAAGATTAAAAAAAACACTTCTCTGAAGAAGACAAACAGATGGCCAAAAGGCACTTGAAAAGATACTCAGTATCACTAATTGTTAGAGAAATGCAAGTCAAAACTGCAAGTGGGCCTTAGGAAGCATCACTATGAATAAAGTTATTGCAGGTTATGGAATTTCAGTTGAGCTATTTCAAATCCTAAAAGATGATGCTGCACTCAATATGCCAGCAAATTTGGAAAACTCAACAGTAACCACAGGACTGGAAAAGGTCAGTTTTCATCCCAATCCCAAAGAAAGGCAATGTCAAAGAATGCTCAAACTACTGCAGAATTGTACTCATCTTACACACTAGTAAAGTAATGCTCAAAATTTTCTAAGCCAGGCTTCAACAGTATGTAAACTGTGAACATCCAGATATTCAAACTGGATTTAGAAAAGACAGAGGAGACAGATAATTGCCAACACCCATTGGATCATCAAAAAACAAAAGAGTTCCAGAAAAAAACATCTACTTCTGCTTTATTGACTATGCCAAAACCTTTGCCTATGTGGATCACAACAAAATGTGAAAAATTCTTAAAGAGATGGGAATGGTAGACAACCTGAGCTGCCTCTTTAGAAATCTGTATGCAGGTCTGGAAGCAACAGTTAGAACTGGACATGGAACAACAGACTGGTTCCAATCTGGAAAAGGAGTATGTCAAGGCTGTATATTGTTACCCTGCTTATTTAACTTATATGCATAGTACATCATGTGAAATGCCAGGCTGAATGAAGCACAAGCTGGAATCAAGATTGTCAGGAGAAACATCGATAACCTGAGATATGCATATGACACCAACCTTATGGCAGAAAGCAAAGAAGAACTAAAGAGCTTCTTGATGAAAGTGAAAGAGGTGACTGAAAAGTTGGCTTAAAACTCAATGTATGGCAAAAACCACTACAATATTGTAAAGTAATTAGCCTCCAATTAAAATTAATTAATTAAAAAAAAAAGAAAACTAAGAACGTGACATCTGGCCCCATCACTTCATGGCAAATAGATGGGGAAGCAATGGAAACAGTGAGAGACTTTTTTTTTTTTTTTTTTTTGCGGGCGGTGTGAGCTCCAAAGTCACTGAAGATGATGACTGTAGCCATGAAATTAAAAGAAGTTTGTTCCTTGGAAGAAAAGCTATTATCAACATAGACAGAATATTAAAAAGCAGAGACATTACTCTTCGAACAAAGGTCCCTCCAGTCAAAGCTATGGTTTTTTCCAGTAGTCATGTATGGATGTGAAAGTTGGACTATAAAGAAAGCTGAGTGCTGAAGAATTGATGTTTTCATACTGTGGTGTTGGGGAAGACTCTTGAGAGTCCCTTGGACTGCAAGGAGATCAAACCAGACAATCCTAAAGGAAATCAATCCTGAATATTCATGGAAGGACTGATACTGAAGCTGAATCTCCAATACTTGGTGTGAATACTTGATGTGAAGAACTGACTCATTGGAAAAGACCCTGGTGCTGGGAAAGATTGAAGGCAGGAGGAGGAGGGGACAACAGAGGATGAGATGGGTCGATGGCATCACTGACTCAATGGACATGAGTTTGAGTGAACTCTGGGAGTTGGTGATGGACAGGGAGGCCTGGCGTGCTGCAGTCCATGGGGTTGCAAAGAGTCAGACACAACTGAGCGACTGAACTGTACTGAGAAGTCAAATAAAGCTTACTGCTGCAATTTATGTCAAAGAATGTTATGCCTATATTTTCTTTTAGGAGTTTTATAGCATCTGGTGCCATGTAGAAGTCTTAAATCTATTTTAATTGATTTTGTATATGGTGTCAGGAAATGCTTTGTTCTTTTACATGTAACTGTTCAGTTTCTGCAGCAACACTTATTGAATTGATTGCCTTTTCTTCACTGTATACTCTTGTCTCCTTTGGCATAGACTAATTGACCATAAATATATGGCTTTATTTCTGGGCTCTCTATTCACATCCCATTTTCGTGTGTGTCCATTTTTGTGTCATTACCATACTGTGTTTATTACTGTAGCTTTTTTATTATAGTCTAAAGTCAGAGTGTATAATTACTCTAGATCTGGTCCTCTTTACCAAACTCACTTTGGCTTTTTGGCATCTTCTGCCTTTCCATACAAATTTTAAAATTATTTCTTCTAGTTCTGTGAGAAATGGTAAATGAATTTGTCATAATTCCTCTTTGTTTAAAAAATATATTTATTTATTTATTTTAATTGGAGGATAATGACTTTACAAAGTCAACCAAGCCAACAAAGTTCCGTTTGGTCAAAGCTTTGTTTTTTTCAGTAGTAATACATGGATGTGAGAGTTGGACAAAAGGAAAGCTAAGCACTTTCTCCAGGAAAGCTCTGGAACTGGTGATGGATAGGGAAGTCTGCATTACTGCAGTCCATGGGGTCGCAAAGAATCAGACATGACTGAGGGACTGAACTGAACTGAATGACTTTACAATATTGTGATGGTTTTTGCCATAATTCAACATGAATCAGCCACATGTATACATGTGTTCCATCATCCTGAATCCCCCTGCCACATCCCTCACCACACTATCCCTATGGATTTTCCCAGTAATTTCTCTTTGCAATAGTTTATTGTTAGGTTTTGGAAGTGCAACTGACTTCTGTACATTAATATTTTTATCCTGCTACTTTATAAAATGCATTGATGAGCTTTAGCAGTTTTCTGGTAAAATCTTTAAAGTTTTATATATATATATATAACATTATATTTCTGCAAACCATGACACTTTTTTTTTTTTTTTAACTTGGATTCCTTTTATTTATTTTTCTTCTCTGATTACTGTGGCTAAGGTTTCTAAAACTGTGTTGAATAAACGTGAGTAGAGTGGGCATCCTTGTCATATTCTTGATCATAGAAGGAATGCTTTCACCTTTTTACCAATGAGTATGATATTAGCTGTTGTTTTCTTACGTATGTCCTTTTATTATGTTGAGGTATGGAATGTTTTGAGGAAATATAATTTTGGTCTATCCCACTTTGGTGGTTGCTAGGTAGCTGGTTTACCAGTTTCTAGTTTGGCTAACTAATTAACATGTTTAGGAGACTGTTCTTTAAGCCTGCCTTGAGACTAGAGAGAATATGCTGGTTTTTCTGATATTTGGTGCTTTCTCTTGAATAAATGTTCCTTGTATTTTTCTAAGACTTTGCTTAATTTCCCAAGTTATTAAACATTTCACTTGACTTTTTTTAGTGTTATCATTGTTTTACTGAAGTAGTAGATTTCACAGGTATTTGTATTGCCATTGAGAAAGTTTCACTTATACAATTTACTAAATAGATTTTCATCACTGATTGAATGTACATATAAAGAAAATACTGAAGAAGAATTTCAATTAAGGATGTGCAACATCAGTAAAATAAAACCCAATAACTACATATTGTTAGAACTGCAGGTGAAAACTACCATGATAGAAAAGGGACAGTATTACTCATGGCAAATGTTCAGGGGAAACATTTTTTGAATAGATGTGGAAGAGTATCAATAACAGGAACAAAAGTAGAGAGAAGCAGAAGAGAAAATACAAGAGTTGAGAAGGCAGTACTGGATGATATCAATAAAAAACATAGAAACCCGATAAAATGAAGGAAATGTTGAAAAAAGTGGGAGGTAAAACTGAGCTGGTCTTTTAAATCAGCAATCAGCAGAAAGGCTGCTTATGAGATACAATTTGAGGTGTGTTGGTCATGAGGCACTTCTCCCCTGTCCAAAAGGGATCGTTTGCCTCCACATAAAACAAATGGAGTTGAGCAATCAGTCCAATAAGAGGTCAAGGTAATGATTATACAGAGGCTCTCTGAACTCTGGAGAAGAACTGATAAACACAGTGAGAATTTTAACAAAGAATTAGAAACTATAAAAAAAAAAAAAGAAGTAAGGAATACAAAAAATGAAATTAAAAACTCTCTTGAAACATTCAACAGTGAATTAGATAGCACAGAATTAGTAATCGCGAAGACAGAACAATAGAGACAATTCCATTAGAACACAAAATAGGAAAAAAGAAAAAAAAAAAAAAAGGATAGTTTCACACCTCAGGGGCAACATCAAGCATACTAATTTGAAGTATAGGAGTCCAAGAAGGAGAAGATAAAGAAAGGGACAGAAAATCTATATGAAGAATATTGGATGAAAAACTTCTTAGCTTGTGGAAGGAAACAAATATGCAGATGCAAGAAACTCAGAGACTCCCAAACAGGATGAACACAAAGTGACTAACTTCAAGAAATATGATTAAAATAACAAAAATTAAAGATAAAGACGGTGATGGGGTGCAGTGGGGTGGGGGAGATCGCAGGGACACAATGACTTTCTGAAATTTCTGGGGGCAGCAGTGTCATCACATGGTACTGCCACACTAAGTAAGTGACACTGAAGTTGAAAACTTTCCAACATCTCCTATCTGTCTGTGGCAGAGAGAGCTGTTCAAAGTGTCTTGGTGCCCAGGGCCCTCATGTGTGGACTACAGATGGACATCCTGGTGTCTGTGACAGATTGCATGTGGTTTCCTAACCCTGCAGTAAGAGTGTGTGGCAGTCTCTGAGACAGTTTCAAACTTCAGCAACCACTAGAACAGGATGTATGGGAAAAATCAGGGGTAGGGTAAAAAATCCAGGTCTCCTGCATTGCAGGTAGATTTTTTACCATCTGAGCCACAAGGGGAGCTAAAGATAAAAAGAGGATCTTAAAAGCAACAAGAGAAAAACAAATATGTATGTACAAGGCAACATTCATAAAACTGTCAACTGACTTTTCAGCAAAAACTTTGCAGACCAGAAGGGAATGGCAGGAAATATGCAAAGTCATGAAAAGCAGAAAATCTACAACCAAGAATACTCTATCCAGCAATATTACCACTCACAAAGGAGGAAAGAGAGTTTTACAGAAAAGTTCAGCTGAAAGAGCTCATAAGTGCTAAACAGGACTTACAGAAAGTGTTAAAGAAACATTTCAACATGACAAAGAAAAGGTCATACAGTAAACAAGAAAATTACGAAAGAAAAATCTCATTGGTAAAGGCAAGCATAGAGTACAGTTAGTAGATGAGCAACTTAAAAAGCTTGTTGCTATTGTTGTTCAGTCCCTAAGTTATGTCCAACTATTTGAGAACCCATGAACTGCAGCATGGCAGATTTCCTTGTCCTTCATTATGCCCGGAGTGAGCTCAAATTCATGACAAGTGAATTGGTGATGCTATCTAACAACCTCATCCTCTGCCGCCCCCTTTTACTTTTTCCTTCAATCTTTTCCACAGTCAAGGTCTTTTCCAATGGGTCAGTTCTTTGCAACAGGTGGAGAAATATAGGAGCTTCAGCTTCAGCAACATTCCTTCAAATGAATACTCAGGGTTGATTTCCTTTATGCTGGGAGCCTGCGTTAGGAGCTCTGCCCATGGCAAAGGTCATGAGGAAGGAGGCTCGGCATACCCAAAGGCGGATCGAGTCTCAGGAGTCCGCCTGGATAGTCTTGAGCATCTATCCCCCAAAACCACAGTCTGCCTACTTTATTGCTTTGTGCTCTCACCTCTGACTTTACGGGGGCTGTCCCCCACCACCGTCTCGCTCTCTCCGAAAAGAGTTAACTTACACCTCCAGTTAATAAGTTCCTGGGCATTCAGATCAGATCAGATCAGATCAGTCACTCAGTCGTGTCCGACTCTTTGCGACCCCATGAATCGCAGCACTCCAGGCCTCCCTGTCCATCACCAACTCCTGGAGTTCACACAAACTCATGTCCATGGAGTCAGTGATGCGATCCAGCCATCTCATCCTCTGTCGTCCCCTTCTCCTCCTGCCCCCAATCCCTCCCAGCTTCAGAGTCTTTTCCAGTGAGTCAACTCTTCGCATGAGGTGGCCAAAGTACTGGAGTTTCAGATTTAGCATCATTTCTTCCAAAGAAATCCCAGGGCTGACCTCCTTCAGGATGGACTGGTTGCAGTCCAAGGGACTCTCAAGAGTCTTCTCCAAAACCACAGTTCAAAAGCATCAATTTTTCGGGGCTCAGTCTTCTTCACAGTCCAACTCTCACATCCATACATGACCACAGGAAAAACCATAGCCTTGACTAGACGGACCTTTGTTGGCAAAGTAATGTCTCTGCTTTTGAATATGCTATCTAGGTTGGTCATAACTTTCCTTCCAAGGAGTAAGTGTCTTTTAATTTCATGGCTGCAGTCACCATCTGTAGTGATTTTGGAGCCCAGAAAAATAAAGTCAGCCACTGTTTCCACTGTTTCCCCATCTATTTCCCATGAAGTGGTGAGACCGGATGCCATTTTTCTGAATGTTAAGCTTTAAGCCAACCTTTTCACAATCCACTTTCACTTTCATCAAGAGGCTTTTTAGTTCCTCTTCACTTTCTGCCATAAGAGTGGTATCATCTGCATATCTGAGGTTATTGATACTTCTCCCAGCAATCTTGATTCCATCTTGTGTTTCTTCCAGTCCAGCGTTTCTCATGATGTACTCTGCATATAAGTTAAATAAACAGGGTGACAATATACAGCCTTGACGAACTCCTTTTCCTATTTGGAACCATTCTGTTGTTCCATGTCCAGTTCTAACTGTTGCTTCCTGACCTGCATACAAATTTCTCAAGAGGTAGATCAGGTGGTCTGGTATTCCCATCTCTTTCAGGATTTTCCACAGTTTTTTGTGATCCACACAGTCAAAGGTTTTGGCATAGTCAAGAAAGCAGAAATAGATGTTTTTCTGGAACTCTCTTGCTTTTTCTATGATCCAGCAGATGTTGGCAATTTGATCTCTGGTTCCTCTGCCTTTTCTAAAACCAGCTTGAACATCAGGAAGTTCACGGTTCATATATTGCTGAAGCCTGACTTGGAGAATTTTCATCATTACTTTAGTAGCATGTGAGATGAGTGCAATTGTGCGGTAGTTTGAGCATTCTTTGGCATTGCCTTTCTTTGGGATTGGAATCAAAACTGACCTTTTCCAGTCCTGTGGCCACTGCTGAGTTTTCCAAATTTGCTGGCATATTGAGTGCAGCACTTTCACAGCATCATCTTTCAGGATTTGGAATAGCTCAACTGGAATTCCATCACCTCCACTAGCTTTGTTGGCTTTTCCTGGGCATTAGAAGTGTTTAAATCCAAAACCCTCAGATAGCTCTCTAACTGGCCTGACAAGTTTACCGGGATTCCTACAGCTATGCATATGATTGTTTACAGTCTCTCAGCCTCGAGAAGCACGGGACGCTTAAGATATTCAAATAGCTTAGAGCCTCTCAGAAAGTTAAAAACTGTTATAATAAAATTAGTAAAAGATTTCATTGAGGAGCCAATGCTTGCTGCCAAGTTTCCACATCCCCTGTTTTGTATCCTTGAATGTGTATTAATTAATATAGTTGGTATGTAGAAAAAATAAATAGTGGCCTTGGTGTAAAAATAAGTAGTGGCCTTGGTGTTAGCAACTTTAAACCCTTAAGGTAATAAATTATTTCCTTTGTTGTAAACCCACTGCACTTCTGCCCTATAGGAATGCAACTTTATCTAACACCTTGGGAGGATGGCACCAAACCTTAAAATAATTACTCTTAGAGAAAATAAGTCTTAAGGTTGACAAATCTTTGTCAGAGTCATAAAATGTTAATAGGCCTTCTGGCCAGAAGATGATGTAAATCACCTAAACCATTTGTATATAATAAATTTGCAGAAAAGAAACCCTGGTTTTGATAAGGATCAAAGACTGCTGACTTTGCATGATTTCACATCCCCTATTATCCTCTGTGTGCAACTTATGGTATAAAAGCCCCTGTTGAAAATAAAGCTAGGGCCTTGCTCACCAAAGCTTGATCTTCCCGTGTCATTCTTTCTTGTTTCCTTTCCCTCCTTTTCTCTTCTGTTCTTCCTGCATGCCAAAATAATTTGGAGCACGGGGGTCCTCTGTGACCACTTATTTGCCTGGGCTTCTAAGACCCATTCGAGAAGGTGCCTAAGGTGTGGCACCTTCCACTATTCGAGAGGGTGCCTGCGGCCTCCGTGGTCAGAGCAAGTTTGATGTCACGAACTTTATTGATTTCCCTTGTAAACCAGTTATTATTGAGCATCTAATAAATCTCTCAGCCTTTGCTATCCCCTAATTGCCAACGCCATCATCCTGAGGGAATCCCTGGATCCAACTGGGGCTGGACTCCAGCACCTTTAGGTTTGACTTATTTGATCTCCTTGTAGTCTAAGAAACTCTCAAGAGTCTTCTCCAGCACCACAGTTCAAAAACATCAGTTCTTCAGTACTCAACTTTCTTTATAGTCCAACTCTCAGCTTTGACTATACGGACCTTTGTTGGCAAAGAGATGTCTTTGCTTTTTAATCTGTTGTCTAGGTGTGTCATAGCTTTCTTCCCAGGATCAAGCTTCTTTTAATTTCATGGTTGCAGTCACTGTTTGCAGTGATTTTGTAGATCAAGAAAGTAAACCTTGTCACTGCTTCCACTTTTCTCGCTTTTATTTGCTATGAAGTGATGGGAGCAGATGCCATGATCTTAGTTTTTGAATGCTGAGTTTTAAGCCAGCTTTTACATTCTCTTATTTGACTCTCATCTAGAGGCTCTTTAGTTCCTCTTCACTTTCTGCCATTATAGTGGTATCTTCTGCATATCAGAAGTTGCTGATGTTTCTCTTGGCAATCTTGACTCCACCTTGTGATTCATCCAGCCATGCATTTCACATGATGTACTCTGCATAGAAATTAAATGAATGGAGTGACAATGCACAGCCTTGTACTACTTTTCCAATTTTGAACCAGTCAGTTTTTCCATGTAAATTTCTAACTGTTGCTTCTTGACCTGCCTACAGGATTCTCAGGACATAGGTAAGGTGGTCTGGTGTTCCCATTTCAATAATAATTTTCCAGTTTTTTGTGATCCACGCTGTCAAAGGCTATCACATAGTCAATGAAACAGAAGTAGATGTTCTAGAATTCCCTTGCTTTCTCTATGATCCAACAAATGTTGGCAATTTGATCGCTGGTTTCTCTGCCTTTTCTAAACTCTCTTTGTACATCTGGAAGTCCTTGGTTCATGTACTCCTGAAGCCTACTTGAAGGAATTTTAGAATAACCTTACTAGAATATGAAATGAGCACAATTGCCTGGTAGTTTGGAATTGGGATGAAAACTGACATTTTCCAGTCCTACAGCCACTGCTTAGTTTTCTAAATTTGTTGACATATTGAGTGTAACACGTTAACAGCATTATCTTTTAGAATTTGAAATAGCTCACCTAGAATTCCTTCAACTCCACTAAGTTTGTTTCTAGTAATGCTTCCTAAGGCCAACTTGACTTTACACTCCAAGATATCTGGCTCTAGGTGAGTGATTACACCATGATGGTTTTCCAGAATTGTCAAGGACATTAAGGCCTTTTTTTGTATTTAGTTCTTCTGTGTATTCTTGCCACCTCTTCCTAATGTCT
Source organism: Bos indicus (assembly GCF_029378745.1). NCBI lineage: Eukaryota > Metazoa > Chordata > Mammalia > Artiodactyla > Bovidae > Bos > Bos indicus. Next base: position 76,089,899 of record NC_091789.1, read on the forward strand.
TCTGCCTCTGTTAGGTCCTTACTGTTTCATTCCTTTATTTTGTCCATCTGTGCATGAAAATGTCACTTGATATCTCCAATTTTCTTGAAGTGATCTCTAGTCTTTCCCATTCTATTATTTTCCCCTACTTCTTTGCATTGTTCATTTAAGAAGGCCTTCTTATTTCTCCTTGCTATTCTCTGGACTTTGCATTCAATTTGGTATATATTTCCCTTTCTCCTTTGCTTTTCACTTCTGTTCTTTCCTCAGCTATTTGTAGTTTCCTAAGACAACCACTTTGCCTTCTTGCATTTCTTTTTCTTTGGGATGCTTTTGGGCACTGTCTCTTATACTGTGTTACAAACCTCTGTAAATATTTATTCAAGCACTATACCAAATCTAACCCCTTGAATCTATTCATCACCTCCACTGTATAATCATACAGAGTTTGATTTAGGTCGTACTTGAATAGCCTAGTGATTTCCCCTACTTTCTTCAATTTAAGCCTGAATTTTTCAATAATGAGCTCATGATCTGAGCCACAGTCAGCTCCAGGTCTTGTTTTTGTTGGCTACATAGAGCTTCTCCACTTCAGCTTCAAAGAATATAATCAATGTTTTTATTTCTGCTATACATCAACATGAATTGGCTATAGGTGTACATATGTCCTCTTCCTCTTGAACCTCCTTCACACCTCCCACCCTTTCCCACTCCTCTAGGGTGTTACAGAGCCCTGGGTTGAGTTCCCTAAGTCATACACAAATTACACTTCAATCAAAAATATATAAATTTTAAAAAGATTATAGTCAATGTGATTTTGGTATTGACCATTTGTTGATTTCCATTTGTGTTGTTGGAAATCATCTCTTGTGTTGTTGGAAAAGGGTGTTTGCTATTACCAGTGAGTTCACTTCATGAAACTCTGTTAGGCTTTGCCTTGCATCATTTTGTACAAGGCCAAACATGCCTGTTACTCCAGATATTCCTTGATTTTCCTATTTTTGCATTCAGTCCCCTATGATGAAAAATACATCTTTTTTTGATGTTATTTCTAGAAGGTCTTGTATGTTTTCTTAGAACTGGCCAACCTCAGCTTTTTCAACAATGGTGTTTGGGACATAGATTTGGATTACTGTGATGTTGAGTCATATGCCTTGGAAATGAACTAAAATCATTCTATAGTTTCTAAGATTGCACCAAAGTACTGTATTTTGGCCTGTTTTGTTGACTGTGAGGACTATACATTTTCTTCTAAGGGACTGTCATATATATATTATGTCAAGTGTGTATATTCAGTTACTCAGTCATGCCCAATTCTTTGTGGCCCCATCGGCTTGGGCCAGTAAAAACTTAACAGAGGCAGAAGAGATTAAGAAGCAGTGGCAAGAATACACAAAAGAAATGTACAAAAGATCTTGATGACCCAGGTAACCAAGATGGTGTGGTCACTCACCTAGAACCAGATATCCTGCAGGGTGAAGTCAAGTGGGCCTTAGGAAGAATTACAATCAATAAAGCTAGTGGGATTCCGCTAGCTGATGGGATTCCAGGTAAACTATTTCAAATCCTAAAATACGATGCCATTAAAGTGCTGTAGTCAATATATCAGCAAGTTTGCAAAACTCAGCAGTGGCAACAAGACTGGAAAATGTCAGTTTTCATCCTAATTCCAAAGAAAAGCAGTGCTAAAGAATGTTCAAACTACCAGACAATTGTTCTCACTTCCTAGGGTTATGCTCAAAATCCTTCAAGCTAGGCTTCAACAGTACGTGAACCAAGAAATTTCAAACATCCAAGCTGCATTTAGAAAAGGCAGAGGAACCAGGGATCAAATTGCCAACATCCGTTGGATCACAGAAAAAGCAAGGGGATTCCAGAAAAAACATCTAGTTCTGCTTCATCGACTATGTGAAAGCCTTTGACAATGTGGATCACAACAAATTGTGGAAAATTCTTAAAGACATAGGCTTACCAGACCCTATTACTTGTCTCCAGATAAACCTGTATGCAGGTCAAAAAGCAACTGTTAGAACATTACATGGCACAACTGACTGATTCAAAATTGTGAAATATTATGACAAGGTTGTATATTACATCCTGTTTATTTAACTTCTAGGCAGAATACATCATGTGAAATGCTGGCTGCATGAGTTACAAGATAGAGTCAAGATTGCTGAGAGAAATATCAACTACCTCAGATATGCAGATGATACCAGCCTAATGGCAGAAAGCAAAGAGAAATGAAGGAGCCTCTTGATGAGGGTGAAAGAAGAAAGTTAAACAGCTGACTTTAAACTCAACATTCAAAAAACTAACATCATGGCATCCATTCCCACTACTTTATGACACACAGAAGGAGAAAAAGTGGAAGCAGTGACAGATTTTACTTTCTTGAGCTCCAAAATCACTGTGAATGGTGACTGCAGCCATGAAATTAGAAGAGGCCTGCTTCTTGGAAAGAAGGCTATGACAAACCTAGACAGCATATTAAAAATCAAACATCACTTTGCCAACAATGTTTCACGTGGTCAAAGCTATGGTATTTCCAGTAGTCACATATAGATGTGAGAGTTGGACGATTAAGAAGGCTGAACAATGAAGAACTGATGCTTTCAAACTGTGGTACTGGAGAAGACTCTTGAGAATCCTTTAGACTACAAGGAGAACAAACCAATCAACTCTAAAGGAAATAAACCCTGAATATTCATTGGAAAGATTGATGCTAAAGCTGAAGCTCCAATACTTTGGCTATCTTTTCTGAAGGGCTGACTCATTGGAAAAGACTGTGACCCTGAGAAAGACTGAAGACAAAAGGAGAAAGGGAAGACAGAGGATGAGTTGGTTGTATGGCATCACTGCTGCAATGGGCATGCACTCTTGGTTGAACTCTGGGAGATGATTTGGGACAAGAAGGCTTTGTGTTCTGCAGTCCCTGGGGTTAGAGTCAGATATCCTAGTGACTGAACAACAACAACAACATGGACTGGGATCTGGCAGGCTCTTCTGTCCATGAAAATTTCCTAGCAAGAATGCTGGAACGGGTTTCCATTTCCTACTGCAGGGAATTTTCCTGACCCAGGAATGGAATCTGCATCTCTTGCATCTCCTCCATTTACAAGCCAGTTTTTTAGAATTGTGTCACTTGGGATGCCTATATGATGTTTTACATAAGCATTATAACAGCCACAAACACAAAACATATAGCACATATGTTAATAAAGAAGGGAAAACATTAAATCATAGCACCAAATTTGACCATCAGATCATGGAAAGAGAGCAAAAGATAAAGAGTGAATTAAGAAATAACTACAAAAAATGTATATAGAAAATGCTTAACATAATGGCAATTACTATTTATCTATCAAAAATTTATTAAATTTAAATAGACCAAATCCTCCAAAAGATGTAGAGTGACTTAACAGAAAATATGTATATAGGCTCTTTAGTAGAAACTCACATCACATCTAAAGACACAGATATAGACTGAAATTTAAGGGATAAAGAAAAAGTGTTCTGTTCAAATGAGGAATAAAAACTGGTGTAGCAATACTTGTACCAAACAAAATAAACTTTATTTTTTGTATGTTTTTATTTTTCTCTTAATATATAAATGTATTGAAATATAGTTGACTTTCAGTGTTTCGTGTGAACAGAAAAGTGATTTAGTTATACATATACACATACATTATTTTTCAGATTATTATCCATTATAGATTATTACAAGATATTGACTATAATTCTCTGTGCCGTACAGGAAATCTTTGTTGCTTGTTGCATATCTATTTTTATTTATTAAAAATCTAGCATTCTATTTATATTAAGTCAAATAAATTTTCTAAAATATATATTATACATATCATTTATATATATATATATGTATACAAAAGCTATTCTACTAAGCTTGATAAAAGCTTCAGAAACAACATCTAAAAAATAGAAAATATGGAGAAATTGGAAAGCATAAACTAAATGAAATGGGAGCACTGAATATGAAAGAGAAAAAGTGAAACAAACTAAATAAAAATAAAAGATCATATAATCCTGTTTTTTTTTAAACATGACTGTTTATTAGAAACATATCTGAAGCTCTAGAGAAAAAAAGCAATATCTGGGCATTTGCATTTTTTCAAAATTTTTCAAGATAATTCTGATAAGCATTTGGATTTTTAAAAAGTAATTACAGTTATTCTATTAAATTGTAGTTTTGGTGATACAGAGTTCTATTATTTTTCTGTTGACCAATCATGAAACAATGGTATTAAATGAGTAATAGTTGCAGTATCACAATAATACAAATATTTAACAGTTTTCATAATCAATAGTCTGAGGAAAAATACAAGATAATTACAATTGCAAGCCCTAATGGGAGCATAATTAACCTAACAACATAAAATAATTACATACAATTTGAGGTGTCAAGCAAGATGATGCAGTAAGTGGAAGTGCATACATGCACCTATTTTCATTGGGCCAGCCTGTATTTTTTTTTTTTTTTTGGTTGGTGCATTTAATTCATTTATATTTAAGATGATTATCAATATGTATGATCCTATTACTATTTTCTTAATCTTTTCTTTGTGTTTATTTTCTGTGAGGTATTTTCCTTTTCTTGTGTTTCCTGCCTAGAGAAGTTCCTTTAACATTTGTTGTAAAAGTAGTTTGGTGGTGCTGAATCCTCTTAACTTTTCCTTGTCTAGGAAGGTTTGGATTTCTCCATCAAATCGAAAAAAAAGTCTTGCTGGGTAGAGTATTCTTCACTGTAGGTTCTTCCATTTCATCACATTAAATATATCATGCAAACTAGTACAGCCACTATGGAGAACAGTGTGGAGATTCCTTAAAAAATTGGAAATAGAACTGCCATATGACCCAGCAATCCCACTGCTGGGCATACACACCGAGCAAACCAGGATTGAAAGAGACACGTGTACCCCAATGTTCATCACAGCACTGTTTACAATAGCCAGGACATGGAAGCAACCTAGATGTTCATCAGCAGATGAATGGATAAGAAAGGTGTGGTACATATACACAATGGAATATTACTCAGCCATTAAAAATAATACATTTGAATCAGTTCTAATGAGGTGGATGAAACCGGAAACTATTTTACAGAGTGAAGTAAGCCAGAAAGAAAAACACCAATACAGTATACTAACACATATATATGGAATTTAGAAAGATGGTAACAATAACCTTGTATGCAAGACAGCAAAAGAGATATAGAGGTATATCACAGTCTTTTGGACTCTGTGGGAGAGGGCGAGGGTGGGATGATATGGGAGAATGACATTGAAACATGTGAATTATCATATGTGAAACGTATCACCAGTCCAGGTTTGATGCATGATACAGGGTGCTCGGGGCTGGAGCACTGGAAGTTGATCCAGAGGGATGGGATGGGGAGTGAGGTAGGAGGGGGGTTCAAGATGGGGAACACATGTGCACCCATGGTGGATTCATGTCAATGTATGGTAAAACCAATACAATATTGTAAAGTAAAAATAAATAAATAAATAAAACTGAAAAAATATATATATATCATGCATTTCCTTCTGGCTTGTAGAATTTCTGTTGAGAAATCAGCTGATAGTTTGACGGGAGTTACCTTGTATGTTATTTGTCATTTTTCCCTTGTTGCTTTTAATATGTTATCTCTGTCTTTAATTTTTGTCAGTTTGATTACTATGTGTCTTGTTGTGTTCCCCCTTGGGTTTATCCTGCCTGCGATTCTCTGTGCTTCCTAGATTTGGTTAACTATTTCCTTTCCCATGTTAAGGAACTTTTCAGCTCTGGTCTCTTCAGATATTTTCTCAGATCCTTTCTCTCTCTCTTCTTCTAGGACCCCTATAATGTGAATGTCGGTGCGTTTAACGTTGTCCCAGAGGTCTCTTAGGCTCTCTTCATTTTTTTGTATTCTTTTCTCTATATTCTGTTCTGTGGCAGTGATTTCTACCATCTGTCATCCAGGCCACTTATCAATTCTGCCTGAGTTATTCTGGTATTGATTTCTTCTAGTGTATTACTCAACTTTCTTTGTTTGTTCTTTAGTTCTAGGTCTTTGGTAAACATTCCTTGCATCTTCTCCATTATTTTCCTGAGATCCTGGATCATCTTCACTATCATTATTTTGAATTATTTTTCTGGAAGTTTGGCTATCTCTACTTCATTTAGTTATTTTTCTGGGGTTTTATCTTATCCCTTCATCTGGAACATAACTTTCTGCTTTTTCATTCTGATTAACTTTCTGTATATGGTTTCTGTCTTAGCAGCTGTGGAACTGTGGTTCTTCTTGCATCATCTGCCCTCTGATGGAGGAGGCTAAGAGGCTTGTGTAAGTTTCCAATGGAAGGGACTGGTGATGGGAAAATGAGTTTTACTCTGGTGGGCAGGGCCTTGTTCAGTAAAACTTTAATTCAAATATCTTCTCTTGGCTGGAGCTGCATTCCCTTCCTGGTAGTTGTTTGGCCTGAGGTGACCTAGCACTGGGGTCTACAGGCTCTATGTTAGTGTTAATGGGGAACACCAAGAGGATCTTACCAGACTGCTGGTCTCAGTACCTCTGTCCCTGTGTTGAGCACCCACTTACCAATGCCTCTAAAGGAGGCCCTCCAACACTAGCAGGTAGTTTTGGATCAGTTTCCTTTGAGGTCACTGCTCCTTTCCTCTGGGTCTCAATGCCTCCAAGATTTTGTTTTTGCCCTCCCCTAGTCCTGTGGAAAAAGTGAAGTTGCTCAGTCGTGTCTGACTCTTTGCAACCCCATGGACTGTAGCCTACCAGGCTCCTCTGTCCATGGGATTTTCCAAGCGGTAGTATGGGAGTGGATTGCCATTTCCTTCTCCAGGGGATCTTCCCGACCCAGGGATCGAACCCAGGTCTCCTGCATTGTATACAGACACTTTAGCCTCTGATCCACAAGGGAGGTGTATAGTCCTGTGGAAGTCCTATAATTAAATTCCACTGGCCTTCAAGGCTAGATTCCCTGGGGATTTCCAGTCCCTTTGTCAGATCCCCAGACTGGGAAGCCTGACGTGGGATGCAGAACCTTCACAACAGTGGGGAAATTTCTTTGGTATTATTGTTCTCTGGTTTATGGGTCACCCACCCAGCAGGTATGAGGTTTGATTTTATTGTGATTGTGTCCCTCATGTTGATGTTTGTTCAACAGCTAGTTGCAATTTTGGTGCTCTCACAGAAGGAGATGAGCAATCCTACTCTGTCATCTTGAACCAAAAGGCCAAAATAAACTTTAAAACAGCAAATGTAATGAAACAAAAAACTACATTACATAATGATAAAGGGATAAACCCAATGGGAAGATATAACAATAGTAAATGTATGTGCATACAAAATAGGAGCAAATAAATACATAAATTGAATATCCACAAGAGTAAGGGGAAAAATGGACAACAATATGAAAGATAAGGGGGAAATTAACAGTTTGCTTACATCAATGGACAGATTACCCAGAAATAGAATTATTAAGGAAATATTGACCATAAATGACACATTAGAATTAGGAGATATATACACACACACACACACACACACACACACATACACACAGAAACACAGAACATTCCATGCCAATTGTGTATAATCACATTTTTCAAGTACACATGGAATATTCTCCAGGATATATAAGATAACAATCCACAAAATAAATTCTCAATATATTTAATAATACTGGAATCAGACTATCATCTTTTCTGAACACAATTGTATGAGATGATAACACATCAAAATAAGGATTAAAAAAAAAGAAAAGAAAATCACATGTGTATGGAGTTCAAAAAATATACCAGACTCACACTCAGTACATATTATATAACATGTTCAGGGGGAAGCAAAGAGATAAAACTGTAATTGTATCTGGCACAGAAAAGATAATAAATGCATATTAACATATTGATTAAACCAAAGTAGAAAGCAAACAATAGAATTGAGACAAATGAAAATGAGAATACATTGTTCAAAAATCTACATAGGTGAAAACACTTTTAAGAAGAAGTTTTATACAAGTTTATGCAGGAAATAGGAAAAAAATAAATAAATAATCTGACCTAACACTTAAAGGAGGTAGAAAGAGAACAAAAATATCCTCAAACTTAACAGAAAAGAATAGTAAATACCAAAATGTAAGTAAATAGCAAAGAGGCTTAAAAATAGAAAAGATCAATGAAACAGAACCGGTTATTTGAAAAGATAAACAAAATAAAAGAAAAAATCTTTATCTAGACTTATCAGGGAAAACTAAAGAACAATATTGCATAGGAACTTGGAATGTTAAGTCCATGAATCAAGGCAAATTGGAAATGGTCAAACAAGAGATAACAAGATTGAACATTGAAATTTTGAAATCGGTGAAATAAAATGGACTGGAATGGGCAAATTTAATTCAGATGACAATTATATCTACTACTGTGGGCAAGAATCCCTTAGAATAAATGGAGTAGCCCTCACAATCAACAAAAGACTCCAAAATGCAGTACTTGGGTGCAGTCGCAAAAATGACAAAATTATATCTGTTCATTTCCAAGATACACCATTCAGTATCATAGTAATCCAAGTTTATGCCCTAAACAGAAATTCTGAATAAGATGAAGTTGAACAGTTCTGTGAAGACCTGCAAGACCTTCTAGAACTAACACCAATAAAAGAGATGTCCTTTTCATCATAGGAGACTGGAAGGCAAAAGTAGGAAGTCAAGAGACACTTGGAGTAACAGGCAAATTTGGCCTTGGAGTACAAAATGAAGGAAGGCAAAGGGTAACAGAGTTTGCCAAGAAAATGCACTGGTAATAGCAAATACCCATTCCAACAACACAAGAGAAGACTCTACACATGGACATCACAAGATGGTCAATACTGACATCAGATTGATTATATTCTTTGCAGCCAATGATGAAGAAGCTCTATACAGTCAGCAAAATCAAGAGAGGGAGTTGACTGTGGCTCAGATCATGAACTCCTTATTGGTAAATTCAGACTTAAATCGAAGAAAGTAAGGAAAACCACTAGACCATTCAGGTATGACCTAAGTCAAATCCCTTATGATTACACAGTGGAAGTGGCAACTAGATTCAAGGGATTAGATTTGATAGACAGAGTGCCTGAAGAACTATGGACAGAGCTTTGCGACACTGTACAGGAGGCAGTGATCAAGACCATCCCCAAGTAAAAATAAATGCAAAAAGGCGAAATGGTTGCCTGAGGAGGCCTTACAAATAGCTGAGAAAAGAAGAAAAGCTAAAGGTAAAGGAGAAAAGGAAAGATATACCCATTTGAATGCAGAGTTCCAAAGAATAGCAAGGAGAGATAAGAAAGTCTTCCTCAGTGTCAAATGCAAAGAAATAGAAGAAAACAACAGAATGGGAAATACTAGAGGTCACTTTAAGGAAATGAGAGCTACAAAGGGAAAATTTCATGCAAAGATGGGCACAATAAAGGACAGAAATGGTATGGACCTAATAGAAGCAGAAGATATTAAGAAAATATTTCATGAATACACAGAAGAACTATACAATAAAAGATACTCATGACCCAGATAACCACAGTGGTGTGATCACTCACCTAGAAGTAGACATCCTGGAATGTGAAGTCAAGTGGGCCTTAGGAAGCATCATTATGAACAAAGCTAGTGGAGGTGATATAATTCCAGTTGAGCTATTTCAAATCCTAGAAGATGATGCTGCAAAAGTGCTGCACACAGTATGCCAGCAAATCTGAAAAATTCAGCAGTGGCTACAGGACTGTAAAAGGTCAGTTTGCATTCCAATCCCAAAGAAAGGCAATGCCAAAGAATGTTCAAACTCCTGCACAATTGCACTCATCTCACATGCTAATAAAGTAATGCTCAAAATTCTCCAAGCCAGGCTTCAACAATAAATAAACTATGAACTTTCTGGTGTTCAAGCTGGATTTAGAAAAGGCAGAGGAACCAGAGATCAAACAGCCACCATCCACTGGCTCATGGAAAAAGCAAGATAGTTCCAGAAAAACATCTACTTCTGCTTTATTGACTATGCTAAAGCCTTTGACTGTGGATCACAACAAACTGTGGAAAATTCTTCAAGAGATGGGAATACCAGACCACCTGACCTGCCTCCTGAGAAACCTGTATGCAGGTCAGGAAGCAGCAGTTAGAAATGGATATGGAGCAACAGACTGATTTCAAATTGGGAAAGGACATCAAGGCTGTTTATTGTCACTCTTCTTTTTTAAATTATATGCAGATTACATCATGCATAATGCTGGGCTGGATGAAGCACAAGCTGGAATCAAGTTTGCCAGGAGAAATATCACTAATCTCATATATGCTGATGACACCACCCTTTTAGCAGAAAGCAAAGAAGAACTAAAGAGCCTCTTGATGAAAATTCAAGAAGAGAGTGGAAAAGTTGGCTTAAAACTCAACATTCAAAAAACAAAGATCATGACATCTGGTCCCATAACTTCATGGCAAATAAATGAGGAAACAATGGAAACAGTGACAGGCTTTTTTTTTTTTTTTTTTTTGAGGGGGCGCTCCAACATCACTGAAAATGGTGACTGCAGTCACAAAATTAAAAGACGCTTGCTCCCTAGAAGAAAAGCTATGACCAACCTAGACAGCATATAAAAGCAGAGACATTACTTTGTGAACAAATGTCCATCTAGTCAAAGCTATGGTTTTTTTCCAGTAGTCATGTATGAATGTAAGATTTGGACTATAAAGGAAGCTGAGTGCTAAAGAATTGATGCTTTTGAACTCTGTTGTTGGAGAAGACTCTTGAGATTCCCTTGGACTGCTAGAAGATCAAACCAGTCAATTCTAAAGGAAATCAGTCCTGAATGTTCATTGGAAGGATAATTATGAATAGAACTGCTATCATGATTGGGGTATATATATTCATGTGAATGTAAGTATTTATTTCCCAGAGTGTATATTTAGTATACAATTGCAGATACATATGGAAAGTGTGTCTTTAAGGTTATATGAAACTTCCAAATTGCTTTCCAAAGTGGCTTACAAGTTTGCATTCTCTTCAGCATTATATAAGAGTTCTAGATTTTCTACATCTTTGTAGGCACTTGGTATTGTTGTGTCTTTTTTTTTTTTTTAATTTTTGTCATTTAATAGGTATAGAGAGATATTGTGGTTTTAACTTGAATATCTTTAGTGGCTAGTGCTGTCAGACATATTTTAATGTGATTATTTGTGAATAATTTCCTTCATTTCCTTTTTGGAGAAGTGCCTTATCATGATTTCCTTCCCATTTTTGTTTTTAATGATTCTTTGTTCCCTTATATTGGATTTTGAGTATTCCTTATTTTATTTATATTTTATCTCAGTCTGAGGCTTATCTTTTCATTCTTTTACTGTATTTCACAGAGCAAAATATTTTATTTTGGTTAAGTTCTATTGATTATTTTCCTTATGAATTTTGCTTTTGATCTTGTGTCTAATGTTTGCCTAATCTAAAGCAATAAAGATTTTATCTTACATAACTTTTGAAAAATAATAAATTATCTCATGTCACCAAGGATATATCTAGTCTCTCCATTTATTTAACATGTACTCTAGCTGTGCTCCTTGCAGGCTTCCCCAGTGGCTCAGTAGTAAAGAATCTGCCTGCAATGTAGGGGACGTGGGTTTGCTCCCTGGTGTAGGAGATCCTCTGGAGAAGGGCATGGCCACCCACTCCAGTATTCTTGTCAGGAAAATCACATGGACAGACGAGCCTGGCAGACTGCAGTCCATAGTTTCAAAGAGTCAGACATAACTGAAATGACTGGGAACACGAGCACTAGCTATGTTCCTTAGCATTAAAGAAATAAAAATCCTTTAAAAAAATTAGGAATTTCTGACAAAAATTAATGTGCTCATATGGGTTGAATTCTATGGCACATAGAATTATTTACTATTCATAAGCTACTTGACAACTCCTACATGTATCTATCACTGAAAGTGAAAGTCGCTAAGTTGTGTCTGACTCTTTGCGACCCCATGGACTATAGACTGCCAGGCTCCTCTGTCCATGGAATTCTCCAGGCAAGAATTCTGGAGTGGGTAGCCGTTACTTTCTCCAGAGGATCTTTTCAATCCAGGGAATGAACTCAGGTCTCCCACGTTGCAGGCCGATTCTTTACTATCTGAGCAATGCAGCAGACTCTGGCTTGATTCCTAGGTCAGGAAGATTCCCTGGAGAAAGGATAGGCTATCCACTTCAGAATTCTTGGGCTTCCCTAGTGGCTCAGATGGTAAAGAATCTATTACTGAGGTCTAGTCAATTTATATGCCTTCAAGAAGCTGGGTTGATCTTATCAATAAAGTCAAAAAGTTAGTCAAGTTATTTAGAAACAATAGCATGTTTGTTGAATTGTTTTAAGTATTTTATAGTTTTATTTTATCTGTGTCTTTATGGATATGTTAGTTTGATTTCTGGCTAAATTAATACATCAGTGGTCAAAACAGTTTGACATTAAATGAAAACTTGACCAAATATTTAATCTGATCAGTTCAGTTCAGTTGCTTAGTCATGTCCGACTCTTTGTGACCCCATGGACTGCAGTACACCAGGCTTCCGTGTCCATCAACTCCCAAAACCTGCTCAAACTCATGTCCATCAAGTCAGTGATACCATCTTGTATTTAATCTAATAGTTCCAAGTTAGTAAAACATATATCTAGAATAAGACCTACTTTTGTTTCAAAAGTAGCTTAATTTAATGTGATTCTTAGTTATATATCTAATTTATTATCGAAATATATACACAAACCCAATAAATGCATTTTCCTGTATTTCCACAAAGCCCTGATTTCTTCTTCCTCCCATTCACCCTCTAACAGTACCTCAGGCTACAGAGAGAATGAGTGATTGAATGTAGAGTAAATAGCAGTCACAGGCAATTGAACTTGAGAGCTTGTGTAGAGATTGGAGAAGGGAAATAAACCCTTAGCTATATACCTCAATTCTTCTACCCCTGACCAGACAATGACCTCCCCTCTGTCAGAGGTGGCCATCCACTTTCAACAGTGGAAGCTTTGAGAGTTTATATACACAAGGCAATAAAAAGAGAGATAGGCAACCTGCTTCACCTGTCTGATCATTCAAATCACCTCTGGGGATCAATATGGTGACAGATATCTCAGCCAGACCAACTGCACATTCAGTCATAATTAGCGTAATGATAAAACTGTCACCTGTGATATGTGGTAGTATTGGGCTAGGGTTAACTACATTATTATAGCTGAACTTAAGTAACATGTAAAGGACATAACAAAAGGATAATTAATAAATAAGTAAAAATCAAAGAAATGTGCTCTATTGTGCCCAGTGAAATTTTCTATACTGCCACAGGGACTTTGTTGGTATAATTCCTCCAATGATAAATTCTATAAACTTTGCGAATTCTCTGTCTTACAACATGAATAAGAAATTTTAGTTATCTTAGCTATAATCCTTAAATGCGAGGAAATGGGGTTACACCTTAAATTTCTTTGTCACATATCAAAACTGAGGCTTTGAGAGAGGAATTGCCTTATCCAATTTCATAGTTAGTGAATAATAAAGCTAAGTCTAAATCCTAGATCTCCCAAACACCCACTATAGGTATCTCTAACTTTATCATTCTGTCTTCCTACTGTCAAAAGATATCATAATTTCTTGAATTTAAAAAGACTTTTTTAAGTGATCAAATTTTTGACCATGCAACTTCAGTTTCTTGAAGCAAATCAAAATGTAGGCTTAAGATTATTTCTATCCAACACTTTTTTTTTACAATTGCCTTGAAGGACACAGCAACATACTTAGAAACTGAGGTGAAGTTGTTTTTATTTTTCTGGGATACTTGTGTGCTTGGCATTGTACATCACCTATTGAAAAGTAATTCATGACAAAGATTTAAATTGTCAGAACCAATTTTCAAGTTGTTGTTGAATTCTGTTACTTCAGACATGCTCTGCTAAATTATACAGTAACTAAATAGTAGAAAATTAGATTATAAGAGCCTATTCATCAAAGGAATACAACATATATATCTAATTCTAATACAGCATGAAAATCTCTCCAAGTTTCTCCAACTTTCACAGGACAATAGTTCTTCAGCATAATAATCAGTGTTCTTAGAATGAAAAATTTGTTTTATGCCCAAATAAGTATTAGATATGCAAAGATAAATATTATATATGCAAAGGTATACAAAGTTACCAAGGGTTTCTTTATCATAGTATTTCTGAAGAAATGTGCACAAATGCAACCATAGTCCAGATGGTGTAAGACCTATTATGGTATGGACACTGTTTCTTATTTTAAGTGTGGTAGAATATCATGGAGAGTTTTAAGAAGTGAAGTAAAATGATTTACAAGGAGACTAATTAAGATGATATTACCATAGTCTAGGCAAAAGATGATGGTGGTTTGGACTAGGTAGTATCAATAGAAATGTTTAAGAAGTGGTCAACTTTTAACCGTATTTTGAAAGCAGAGGCAACAAAATGTGCTAATAGACTAGATACAAGATAAGAGAAACAAAAGGAAGTTAAGATTGCTTATTCTATTTTAGACCTAAGCCATTGGTGAACGGTGATATTACTGAAACAGGGAAGGCTAGAAAAAATATAGGAGATTTTGTAAGGGATAGAAGTTAGAATCAAGAGTTTACTTTTGAATATGTTAAATTTAAGAGGCCTACTAAGCACCCAGGTAAAAATGTCAAATAAGCAGTTTGAAATATGAGTCTGAACATCATGGGAAAGTTGAAACTGAAGACAAAAATCGTGGATTCATTATTGTCAAAATGGAGTTTAAAAACTGGATGGAATCACCTAAGAAAAGAGAGAAGAGATCCAAGGACTAATTGAAATATCCCAACATTCAGAAGTCAGGGAAGTGAAGATGAGTCAACAAAGGATACTGCTCAAGAGTAACTAATAGAGTAAGAACAAACAAGGAATTATTTGTCTCATAATCATAGTCAAAGTGTTTTAAATAAGTAGTTAATCCCTTGTGTGAAATGCTGCTGGGACATCAAGGGAGGTGAAAACGGAAATCTGGCTAATTTAGTAACATGAAATCCTTGGATTTTGAGAAAAATTTTGTGATGGGAACAAAATTCTAATTGGATTAAGCTGAAGAGACATGAGAAGTTAAAGAAATGTATCATGTAAATATAAACCATAGTTTGAGGAGTTTTGTTGTAAAAATAAGAGAAATTGGGATGGAAAGGGCTAAGAGGTTGTGATATAATGGCTTTTTTTTTTTTTTTTAAGAGTGGGAGAATGCATAGCAAGCATGTTTGCTTATGAGAAAGATTTATTAACAAGAAACAGAACTATGATGCAGAAGGGAAAATAAAACAAGGAGTGGCATCCTGGAGCAGTAAGCACTTGAAAAATGTTGGCTGTGGCAGCAACATAGTTTACCTCTGGCAAACAGTAAGGAACGTATGGTAAGGTCTACATATGTGAATAAAATGATATACTCAATAGTGGGAAGGCTAAACAGTGCTCTTTGATGCCTTTTTATTCTCAATGATATTTAAAAACAAACAAACTGATTGGCTCAGAGAAAGGAAACAGGAAAGAGGGGTTAGAAGACTAAAGAGAATAAAGACAAGCCAAAATAGTTATCTCCGAAAATGAGAAAGCCAATTAATAATGTTAGGGGTCAGAAAATTATGACCCACTGGCCAAATCTGTCCACTGTCTTTTTTTTGGTATAATTAAGTTTTATTGGAAGATAGTAATGCTTTTTTTTTTCTTTTTTTTTTAAATTTTATTTTATTTTTAAACTTTACATAATTGTATTAGTTTTGCCAAATATCAAAATGAATCCACCACAGGTATACATGTGTTCCCCATCCTGAACCCTCTTCCCTCCTCCCTCCCCATACCATCCCTCTGGGTCGTCCCAGTGCACTAGCCCCAAGCATCCAGTATCGTGCATGGAACCTGGACTGGCAACTCGTTTCTTACAGGATATTTTACATGTTTCAATGTTGGAATTTAGTAATGCTCTTTTTTTTATCATAACATTTATGTTCCTTTACAATAGAATAGTTCAATATTTTTATAAGAGGAAACATGGCCCTCAAACTCTAAAAAATATTTACTCTATGGAAATTAGAGGAAATGTTTGAAAACTCTTGCACTAGAGATATGTACAAGGATAACCTGGCAGTGTAGAGGACTATTTTCATGTTTTTAGCATAAATTTAAAGTGAGACTAGTCAACATGTTTTTATATGTTTCTCCATCATATTGAGTTTCCTAAGACGAGTTATAGAGTAATCAAAAGTCAAATATAATCAGAGTTCTGTTTTGCCAGGCAATTGTGTGAAGGAAAGAGAGAGAGGCTAGGAATTTTTAATTTTGGGTTTTCATGGTAGATTGTAGAATCTAATCAAGATAATAAAAGAGTGAGAATAAAAATGTTGAGAGGGTTTTAGAGAGGGTGATGTCAACAAATGTGCTTATCAAGTAGCTCAGTGGCAAAGAATCTGCCTGCCAGTGCAAGAGACTCCCAAGAGATGTGAATTTGATCCCTGAGTCAGGAAAACCCCCTGGAGGAGGAAACAACAACCCACTCTAGTATTATTGTCTGGAAAATTCCATGAACAGAGGAATCTGGCAGACTACAGTCCTTGAGGTCCTCAAGAATTGGACATGACTGAGCATGCACCCTTGCAAGCATGTCAACAAGCTGGAAGAATCGGAAGTGCCAGAAGCTCCTACCCCCCCAGAGACTCTGACTCAACTCAGCAACAGTACAGGAAACAACTCCCTTTCCAAAAAGAATTCAGAAGCCAATTAAAAGTCTCCTGCACTTCAGACAGGTGATAAAGCACCTGCATCAAAGTTGGTAGGAAGTGTAATGCCGTTATCTGTACCTCTGGTTAAGCACAGCATGGTCAGGAGGAAACTCCCATTTCCAAAATTGTCCATGGGGAGGGAAGAAGAAGAATGAATCATAATATCTAGTATTGGTACTATTTAGAATGCTGGGTTTTGTCTTACCTGAATGTAAGTGCTGATAGGATAGGGTGCCCTATGTGAGTCACTGATAACAAAGGTAATGACTTGGACAAGCACACACTTACTCATCATAGTCCTGCACTTCAGCTCAGTGGGGGGAAAAACAAACAAACAAACAAACAAAAAAAAACTACAGGCTTCTTTCTGGAAAGGGAGAATTGAAGCATGCATACAAAATACTGGCTTTTCAAAGAATTGCCTGAGGGATTGCTTTCTGCCTTTCCTGCCTCAGAGTTCTAAAGGGACCCAGAATAATCTAGAAACCTGGAAGAAACTGAGAATAAAAGTGAGCTAAATGGCTTGCCACTGCTCTAGATGACATATGATACAGCAGAGAGAGGCCATTATAGCTTGGGAACCTCTCCAATGAGGGAAAAGAGAAAGTGGAGCATGTCGGCAATATTATGGATTTTCAGAGAGCAGGCTAATGGACACATTTTTCTCTTGCCAGACTTGAAGCACTTGTGAGAATTGGTATACTCTAGAAGCCTGCAAGCTGCTAAGAACAAAACATAGCTGGGAGGCTTATTGTAGTACCAAAGAATCTGTCATGACATAGACAGACATGGAGAGAGAAAGAGATTATCACCTATTAAAAAAGAAACCATCAAGCGGTATAAAGGGCAGAGAAAAGGACCTGAGCTCACTTTTTCCATGGGTACATCAAAATTACAATTATCTATCAAGCAAATATCTATGAAAATAACCTGAATATAAATTGGAAAGATTTTCTACAATCAAAGATATGAAGAAGATACCACAACAAGATGGATAGGAGGGATGGAGACAGTGCACATTCAAGACCCACACTCCTTGGTAGGTGACTAGCAAAAAAAGAATAATTAAAATTGCAGAGAATCTCCCCAAATAGCTAAGGTTCTGAGCCCCACATCAAGTGTCCCAGCTTGGGTATTCTGCCAGTAATACAAGCCCCCACCAAGTCTTGCTTTGGAGGTCTTTGTGAAGGCTGTGGGAAACAGAGTTCATTTTTTTTTTTAATTTATTTATTTTAATTGGACGCAAATTATTTTACAATATTGTAGTGGTTTGGCCATAAATTGACATGAATCAGCCATAGGTGTACGCGTGTTTCCCATGGTGAACCCCCCTCCCACCTCCTTCCCCATCCCATCCCTCTGGGTTATCCCAGTGCACCAGCCCTGAGCACCCGGTCTCATGCATCGAATCTGGACTGGCGATCTATTACACATATGATAATATACATGCTTCAATGCTATTTTCTCAAATAATTCCACCTTCTGCCATAGAGTCCAAAAGACTGTTCTATACATCTGTGTCTCTTCTGTAGTCACATATAGGATTATCATTACCATCTTTCTAAATTCCGTATGTATGCATTAGTATACTGTATTGGTGTTTTTCTTTCTGGCTTACTTCACTGTGTGTAATAGGCTCCAGTTTCATCCACCTCATTAAAACTGATTCAAATGTATTCTTTTTAATGGCTGAGTAATATCTCATTGTGTATATGTAGCACGGCTTTCTTATCCATTTGTCTGCTGAGGACATCTAGGTTGCTTCCATGTCCTGGCTAGTATAAACAGTGCTGCCATGAACATTGGGGTACACGTGCCTCTTTCAATTGTTTTCCTCAGTGTGTATGCCCAGCAGTGCGATTGCAATGTTGTATGGCAGTTTTATTTCTAGTTTTTTTAAGGAATCTCCATATTGTTCTCCGTAGAGGCTGGACTAGTTTGCATTCCCGCCAACAGTGTAAGAGGGTTCCCTTTTCTCCACACCCTCTCCAGCATTTATTGTTTGGAGACTTTTGGATAGCAGCCATTCTGACTGGCATGAAATGGTACTTCATTGTGGTGTTGATTTGCATTTCTCTGATAATGAGTGATGTTGACCATCTTTTCATGTGTTTGTTAGCCATCTGTATGTCTTCTTAGGAGAAATGTCTGTTTAGTTCTTTGGCCCATTTTTTGATTGGGTCATTTATTTTTCTGAAATTGAGCTGCAGGAGTTGCTTGTATATTTTTGAGATTAATTCTTTATCAGTTGCTCGTTTCCTACTATTTTCTCCCATTTTGAAGGCTGTCTGTTCAACTTGCTTATAGTTTCCTTCGTTGTGCAAAAGCTTTTAAGTTTAATTAGGTTTCATTTGTTTATTTTTGCTTTTATTTCCATTACTCTGGGAGGTGGGTCATAGATGATTCTGCTGTGAATCATGTCGAAGAGTGTTTTGCCTATGTTTTCCTCTAGGGGTTTTATAGTTTCTGGTCTTATGTTTAGATCTTTAATCCTTTTTGTGTTTATTTTTGTGTATGGTGTTAGAAAGTGTTCTAGTTTCATTCTTTTACAAGTGGTTGACCAGGTTTCCCAGCACCACTTGTTAAAGAAATTGTCTTTTCTCCATTGTATATTCTTGCCTTCTTTGTCTAAGATAAGGTGTCCATAGGTGTGTGGATTTATGGCTGGGCTTTCTATTTTGTTCCATTGATCTATATTTCTGTCTTTGTGCCAGTATCATACTGTCTTGATGACTGTAGCTTTGTCGTAGAGCCTGAAGTCAGGTAGGTTGATTCCTCCAGTTCCATTCTTCTTTCTCAAGATTTCTTTGGCTATTTGATTTTTTTTTTTTTTTTTGTATTTCCATACAAATTGTGAAATTATTTGTTCTAGTTCTGTGAAAAACACGGTTGGTAGCTTGATAGAGATTGCACTGAATCTATAGATTGCTTTCAGTAGTACACTCATTTTCACTATATTGATTCTTGTGATCCATGAACACAGTATATTTTTCCATCTATTTGTGTCCTCTTTGATTTCTTTCATCACTGTTTCTGACCACAAAGCAGTAAGATTAGATGTTAATTACAGGAAAAAAAAAAAACTATTAAAAATTCCAACCTATGGAGGCTAAACAACACGCTTCTGAATAATCAACAAATCACAGAAGAAATAAAATGAATAAAAATATCCATAGAAAAGAAATGAAAATGAAAGCACAACAACCCAAAATCTATGAGACACTATAAAATAAAAGCAGTAATAAGGGGAAGGTTCATAACAATACAGACTTACCTCAAGAAACAAGAAAAAAGTCAAATAATTAATCTAACTCTACACCTAAAGCAACTAGAAAAGGAAGAAATGAAGAACCCCTGGGTTAGTAGAAGGAAAGAAATCTTTAAAATTAGGGGAGAAATAAATGTGAAAGAAACAAAAGAGACCATAGAAAAAATCAACAAAGCAAAAAGATGGTTCTTTCAGAAGATAAATCAAATTGACAAACCATCAGCTAGACTCATCAAGAAACAAAGGGAGAAGAATCAAATCAACAAAATTAGAAATTAAAATGGAGAAATCACAACAGACCACACAGAAATACAAGGATCATAAGAGACTACTATCAGCAACTATATGCCAATAAAATGGACAACTTCGATGAAATGGACAAATTCTTAGAAAACTACAACTTTCCAAAACTGAACCCGGAAGAAATAGAAAATCTTAACAGACCCATCACAAGCACAGAAATCAAAACTGTAATCAGAAATCTTCCAGCAAACAAAAGCCCAGGACCAGATGGCTTCACAGCTGAATTCTACCAAAAATTTAGGGAAGAGCTAACACCGATCCTACTCAAACTCTTCCAGAAAGTTGAAGAGGAAGGTGAACTCACAAACTCATTCTATGAGGCCACCATTACCCTAATACCAAAACCAAAGATGCCACACACAAAAAAAGAAAGAAAACTACAGGCAATATCACTGATGAACATAGATGCAAAAATCCTTAAAAAAATTCTGGTAAACAGAATCCAACAACATATAAAAAGATCATGCATCATGACCAAGTGGTCTTTGTCCCAGGGATGCAAGGATTCTTCAATACCCGCAAATCAGTCAATGTAATACACCACAGTAACAAATTCCATATGATTATATCAATAGATGCAGAGAAAGCCTTTGACAAAATTCAACATACGTTTATGATAAAACCTTCCAGAAAGCAGGAATAGAATGAACGTATCTCAACATAATAAAAGCTATGTATGACAAACTCACAGCAAACATTATCTTCAGTGGTGAAAAACTGAAAGCATTTCCCATAAAGTCAGGAACAAGACAAGGGTTCCCACTATCAAAACTACTATTCAACATAGTTTTGGAAGTTTTAGCCACGGCAATCAGATAAGAAAAAGAAATAAAAGGAATCCAGATTGGGAAAGAAGAAGTAAGACTCTTACTGTTTGCAGATGAGAACACACAGAAAACCCTAAAGACTCCATGAGAAAATTACTAGAGCTAATCAATGAATATAGTAAAGTTGCAGGATATAAAATTAACACACAGAAATCCCTTACATTTCTATATAATAACAATGAGAAAACAGAAAGAGAAATTAAGGAAACAATTCCATTCACCATTGCAACAAAAATAATAAAATAGTTAGGAATATATCTACCTAAAGAAACAAAAGACCTATATATGCAGACTCCATTCTTAAAAGGTACATGAAAAAAAAAATCTCTTAGTCTCTGAGTATCAGAATAGAGGCAGTTTTTGTTGTTGTTGTTGTTGTTGTTGTTTTTGTTTTGTTTTGTTTTGTTTTTAAAGAATCCTGTGTCTGAACCAATTGCTAATCTTAGAGAATCTCCTGGGAAGGCAGTAGGCAACTAGGATTTGCACTGAAGACAAAAATGTTGCCAAGTGCCATTCTGGAGTTCTCTCTGTAGTCTGTTGGTTCTGGGGTCTTATTCACTTACAAGCAGATATACACCAGACTCAGGTACCCCCCCACCACCAGTCCCATAGCCAGTAACTCTGGGACCCAACACCATGAACCAGTGGACTGGCATCAACCCTTAGCTCCCCTGGGTCCTGCAGCCAACCACCCAGGACATGATCACACTCACCATGAGGCCACACCAGCTATGGGAGAGTCCTCATAACATGGTCAGGTACATCAGGAACTGGCCTTACCCACCTACATGGTGACAAAAGCCCCAGGATACTCCAGGCTGAGCAGCCAGCAGTGTCATGACTGGGACATGCCCACCAGTGGGCCTGCAGCCAACTCACGAGGGAGGACCTGGGATACTACCAGGCTGGGGCCAGACACACTTACTGGAATGCTCACAGTAGTCGGTCCTACTACAACAGAAGGGTCCACACAGCCCATATAGGGGACATCTCCAGAGCATGTAGCTCTGGAGACCAGAAGTTGTGTGCTGCTGGGTCCCATAAAACATCTACATGAAGCCACTACTTCAAGACTTGGAGAAATAACCAATCTACCTAATACACAGAAATCAACAGAGAATTAAGAAAAGTGAGCAAAGGAATATGTTCCAGAATAAATAAATAAATAGGACAAAGCCTTTGATATATTATACAGCAAAGGGAAATATGATCATTATTTTGTAATAATTTTAAATGGAGTAAACTATAAAATATGGAATCACTATGTTGTACACTAAAACTAACATCTTTTGGAAATCAACTATGCATCAGTACAAAATACAAAACCTCAAAAAAAGGAACTAAACAAAGTAGTCATAACCTATCTACCTGAAAAAAGTTTAAGGTAATCATCATAAACATGCCTAATTGACTAAAATGAATGTGAAAACAAGTAAGAATATTAATGAAGAGTTTAAAAATATAAAGATGAGACAAACAGCTAAATAATGTAAAAAGTTAAATAAAAATATACTAGAATAGATCAACTGTAGATTAGATAGTATAAAAGATCAGCAAACTAGAAGACAAAAAAGTTAGAACTTCATCAAGCAAAGTAAAAAGGCTACATTAGAAATATGAAAAGTTAAAAAAAAAATCTCATTGGTAAAGGAAAATTTTCAATGAAGGTAGCAAACCAAACACTTATATAATTATTAGAAATATGAGAAAAATAGTAAAACCATCTATATCTATAATAAGTAGATAAGGAATATACAAAATGTATGCAAAATTTGGTGTCAAATGCATTAAATGGATATGAGAGGAGCAAAAATGTAAGTTTGTAGAATGAGACTGAAATTAGATCAACTTAAAATAGCCATGTATGGATGTGAGAGTTGGATTGTGAAGAAAGCTGAGCGCCGAAGTATTGATGCTTTTGAACTGTGGTGCTGGAGAAAACTCTTGAGAATCCCTTGGACTGCAAGGAGATCCAACCAGTCCATCCTAAAGGAGACCAGTCCTGGGTGTTCATTGGAAGGACTGATGCTAAAGCTGAAACTCCAATACTTTGGCCACCTCATGCGAAGAGTTGACTCATTGGAAAAGACGTTGATGCTGCGAGGGATTGGAGGCAGGAGAAGGGGATGACAGAGGATGAGATAGCTGAATGGCATCAACGACTTAATGCACATGAGTTTGGGTGAACTCCAGGAGTAGGTGATGGACAGGGAGGCCTGGCGTGCTGCAATTCATGGGGCCACAAAGAGTCGGACACGACTGAGTGAACTGAACTGAACTGAACTGAAAATAGCCGTATATATATCTATGCAGGTATATACACATATTGTTACACTGTTACATAAGAACCTCATAGTAACAACAAAATAAGAACTAATAATAGTTACACACATAAAAAGAGAAATAAATTTGAACATAATAATAAAGATATTCATCAAATAACAAAGGAATAGAGGAATGTTAAGAAAAGGGAAGAAAGATCTGCAAAAGCAACCAAAAAACAGTGAACAAATTAGCGGTAAGTACACACCTATCAGTCATTAACTTTTCCTCTTTGGCTTTTTCAAGAGAGTTTCAGAAAAACATCTACTTCTGCTTTATTGACTATGCCAAAGCCTTTGACTGTATGGATCACAACAAACTGTGGAAAGTTCTTAAAGAGATGGGAATACCAGATCACCTTACCTGCCTCCTGAGAAATCTGTATGCAGGTCAAGAAGCAACAGATAGAACTGCACATGGAACAATAGACTGGTTCCAGATTGAAAAAGGAGTACGTCAAGGCTGTATATTGTAACCCTGCTTATTTAACTTGTATTCAGAGTATATCATACGAAATGCCAGGCTGGATGAAGCACAACCTGGAATCAAGATTGCTGGGAGAAATATCAATAACCTCAGATGCACAGATGACACCACCCTTATGGCAGAAAGTGAAGAGGAACTAAAGAGTCTCTGGATGAAAGTGAAAGAGGAGAGTGAAAAAGCTGGTTTAACACTCACCATTCCAAAAACTAAGATCATGGCATCTGGTCCCATCACTTCATGGCAAATAAATGGGGAAACGATGAAACAGTGACAGACTTTTTCTTTTTTTCTTTTTTTTTTTTTGCTCCCGAATCATTGCAAATGGTGACTACAGCTATGAAAATAAAGACACTTGTTCCTTGAAAGAAAAGCTATGACCAACCTAGACAGCCAATTAAAAAACATTACTTTGCCAACAAAGGTCCATCTAATCAAAGCTATGGTTTTTCCAGTAGTCATGTATGGATGTGAGTTGGACTATAAATAAATGGATACACTTCTAGAAACATACAATCTTTTAAGACTAAGTCATGAAAAACAGAAAAAAAGTTAAAGGAGCAATTACTAGTAATGAAACTGAATCAGTAATTCACAAACTCCCCAAAAACAAAAGTCCAGAAATAGACAGCTTCACAAGGAAATGTTACCAAATATTTAAAGAAGAGATAATAGTTACCTTTATCAGACTATTCAAAATATTGAGGAGGAAAATGGCTCTAAACACTTCATATAAGGTCAATATTACCCTGATACCAGAACCAGAAAATTAAAAAAAAAAAAAAAACACAAAATAAAAGTACAGCCCAATAGTCCTGGTGAACATAAATTCAAATATTCACAAAATATTAGCAAACCATATTCATTAACAAATTTAAAAGATCATACACCAAGTGAGATTTATTCCAGGGATACAAGGATAGTTTAACATCAAATCAATCAATGTGTTATACCACAAATCAAAACAAATAATAAAAATTATATGATCTTCCTTACAGATGCAGAAAAAATGCATTGGACAAAATTCAACATACTTTAACATTAAAAAATTCAGCAACCTAGGAATAAGACTTTTATTCAGCATAGTGATGACCAAGTATTAAAATACACTACAAATGTCATATTTAACTGTAGAAAACTGACAGCTTTCTTTTAAGATCAGGGACAAGACAGGATGCTTACTTGTGTCACTTTAATTTATTCTAGCACTACAAGCCCTAGCTAGAATGATTAGACCACAAAAAGGAATCATATATATAATCCAAATTATAAAGGAATATGTTAAATTGTCTCTGATTGCAGGTAGTAAATACTATATGTAGAAAAATACTAAAAATTCACAGAATGACACATTGAAATAATAAACAAATACAATGATTTTGCAGGCTTCAAAATCTGCATACAAAAATTGGTTGCATTTGTATACAGTAACAACTAACCATCTGAAAAGGAAATTAAGAAAACAATCACATTTACAATAGCATCAAGAATAAAATATGGGAGGAGGAGCTAAGATGGCAGAGAAATAGGATGGGGAGACCACTTTTTCCCCACAAATTCATCAAAAGAACATTTAAACACCGAGTAAAATCCACAAATCAACTTCTGAATGCCAGCAGAGCACATCAGACACCCAAGAAAGCAGCCCATTGTCTTCAAACGGAGGTAGGAAAAAACATAAAAGACAAAAAAAAAAAAAAAAAAAGAGAGAGACAAAAGAGGGAGGGATGGAGCTCCCTCCCAGGAAGGGAGTCTTAAAAAAAGAGAAGTTTCCAAACACCAGGAAACACTCTCACTGCCGAGTCTGTGCTGAGCCTTGGAAGCACAGAGGGCAGCATAACAGGGAGGAAAAAATAAATAAACAATTAAAACCCACAGATTACAAGCCCAATGGTAACTCCCCCAGTGGAGAAGCAGTGCAGATGTCTGCTCCCACTACTAGCAAGCGGGGGCTGGGCAGGGAGGTGCAGGCTGCATTGCTTAGAGTAAGGATCTGGCCTGAATGCCCCCAGCACTATCTGAGCGAACTAACTCTTGGGCTAGCAAACCAGACTGTGGTATAACTACCAGGCAAAAAGCCAGCCCTAACCTAAGACACCGCCAGGCCCGCGCACAGAACAAAGGACTGAACAGAGCTAGCCAGCTGCAGACCATCCCCCTCAGGTGACAGGAAGCCAGAGCCAGAAGAGGGCAATCACAGCCCCAGAGAGAAATTATCTACAAAACTGTAAGCAGGCTTCTTTGCTAACCAAGACTTCTTGGGGTTCTGGACGGTCAACATCCACCTGAAAAGGTGTGCCAGTTGTACACCCAGAAAAGCGAGCAGTGGGGAGGCGATAAGTTGCAGCAACTGCGCTCGCCGAACACCTCATCACCTGAGCTGCTCGGACCTGGGAAGGGCACAAAATGCAGGCCCAACAGAGTCTGGGCCTCTGAAGACTACCTGAGTGCCTGAACCTGAGCAGCTTAGACCTGGGAGGTGCATGTAGCCCAGGGCCAGCCTCGGATGGTTCCCTGCGGAGCAACCTAGTGCCTGAGCAGTGTGGGTAGGGAAGGTATACGTGCCATGAACGGGGACAGGTCCAGTGTGGCTGAGGCACTGCGAGCACACGCCAGTCTTATTTGTTTGCTGTGTCCCTCCCTCCCCACAGCGCGACTGAACAAGTGAGCCTAAAAAAAAAAAAAAAAGTGTCCACCACCGCCCCCTTTGTGTCAGGGCGGAAATCAGACACTGAAGAGACCAGCAAACAGATTAAGCTAAAACAGAGGGAACCACCTTGGAAGCGACAGGTGCAATAGATTAAAACACTGTAGTTAGTACCAACTACATAGGAAGGGGCCTATAGATCTTGAGAAATATAAGCCGGACCAAGGAACTAGCCGAAAATGAACTGACCACACAATACCCAAAACAACACCAGAGAAAGTCCTAGATATATTTTTACGATCATTCATTCTTTCTTTTTTTTTTAAATTAAAAAAAAAAAATTTAAGTCGTCTATTCAGTTCAGTTCAGTCCAGTCACTCAGTCGAACCCAACTCTTTGTGACCCCTTGAATCGCAGCACGCCAGGCCTCCCTGTCCATCACGACCTCCCGGAGTTCACTCAGACTCAAGTCCACCGAGTCAGTGGTGCCATCCAGCCATCTCATCCTCTGTTGTCCCCTTCTCCTCCTGCCCCCAGTCCCTCCCAGCATCAGAGTCTTTTCCAATGAGTCAACTCTTCGCATGAGGTGATCAAAGTACTGGAGTTTCAGCTATAGCATCATTCCTTCCGAAGAAATCTCAGAGCTGATCTCCTTCAGAATGGACTGGTTGGATCTCCTTGCAGTCCAAGGGACTCTCAAGAATCTTCTCCAACACCACAGTTCAAAAGCATCAATTCTTCAGTGCTCAGTCTTCTTCACAGTCCAACTCTCACATCCATACATGACCACTGGAAAAACCATAGCCTTGACATCAATTACTCCTTTAATTTTCACTTTCATGATCTACTATTACTTTGCAAAAAAAAAAAAAAAAAAAAAGACCCTATTTTTTTAAAAGCAAGCTTTATATATATATATATTTATTTATAATTTTTGTGACTTAGTTTTTTTTTCTTTTCTCTTTCTTTCTTTTTTTTTTATTTTCTTCTTTTCTTTAACATTGTATTTCTGAAATTCCAAACTCTACTCTAGATTTTTAATTTTTGCTTTTTGATATTTGTAATCAATTTTGTACCTTTAAGAACACAATCTTCAGCACCCATTTTTACTTGGGAGTGAGATTACTGGCCTGACTGCTCTCTCCCCATCTGGACTCTCTTCTTTCTCCACCAGGTCGCCTGGGTCTCCGCCCTAACCCCTCTCTGCTCTACCCAACTCTGTGAATTTCGGTGTGTTCCAGACGGTGGAGAACACTTAGGGAACTTGTTACTGGCTGGATCTGTCTCTCTCCTTTTCATTCCCCCCTTTTATCCTCCTGGCCACCTCTGTCCCCTTCCTCCCTCTTCTCTTCTCTGTATAAATACGTGAACATGTCTGAGCGGTCCGGTTGTGGAGTGCACATAAGGAAGTGATCACTGGCTAGCCTGCACTTTCCTCTTTTGATTCCACCTCATCTAATTCGGATCACCTCTAACTCCCTCCTCCCTCTTCTCTTCTCCATGTTACTCTGTGAACCTCTCTGGGTGTCCCTCACTTTGGAGAAACTTTTAATCTTTAACCTAGATGTTTTATCAGTGGTGCTGTATAGAAGGAGAAGTTTTGAGACTACTGTAAAAATAAGACTGAAAACCAGAAGCAGGAGGCTTAAGTCCAAACCCTGACTCCAGGGAACTCCTGACTCCAGGGAACATTAATTGACAGGAGCTGATCAAACGCCTCCATACCTACACTGAAACCAAGCACCACCTAAGGGCCAACAAGTTCCAGAGCAAGACATACAATGCAAATTCTCCAGAAACACAGGAACACAGCCCTGAGCTCCAATATACAGGCTGCCCAAAGTTACTACAAAACCATAGACATCTCATAACTCATTACTTGGACACTTCATTGCACTCCAGAGAGAAGAAATCCAGATCCACCCACCAGAACACCGACACAAGCTTCCCTAACCAAGAAACCTTGACAAGCCACCTGTACAAACCCACACACAGTGAGAAACTCCACAATAAAGAGAACTACACAAACTGCCAGAATACAGAAAGGACACCCCAAACTCAGCAATATAAACAAGATGAAGAGACAGAGGAATATCCAGCAGGTAAAGGAACAGGATAAATGCCCACCAAACCAAACAAAAGAGGAAGTGATAGGGAATCTACCTGATAAAGAATTCCGAATAATGATAGTGAAAATGATCCAAATCTTCTAATCAAAATGGAATCACAGATAAATAGCCTGGAGACAAGAATTCAGAAGATGCAAGAAAGGTTTAACAAGGACCCAGAAGAAATAAAAAAGAGTCAATATATAATGAATAATGCAATAAATGAGATCAAAAACACTCTGGAGGCAACAAATAATAGAATAACAGAGGCAGAAGATAGGATTAGTGAATTAGAAGAAAGCACGGTAGAAATAAATGAATCAGAGAGGAAAAAAGAAAAACAAATTAAAAGAAATGAGGACAATCTCAGAGACCTCCAGGACAATACTAAATGCTACAACATTTGAATCATAGGAATCCCAGAAGAAGACAAAAAGAAAGACCATGAGAAAATACTTGAGGAGATAATAGTTGAAAACATACCTAAAATGGGGAAGGAAAAAATCACCCAAGTCCAAGAAACCCAGAGAGTCCCAAACAGGATAAATCCAAGGTGAAACACCCCAAGACACATATTAATCAAATTAACAAAGATCAAACACAAAGAACAAATATTAAAAGCAGCAAGGGAAAAACAACAAATAACACACAAGGGAATTCCCATAAGGATAACAGTTGATCTTTCAATAGAAACTCTTCAAACCAGGAGGGAATGGCAAGACATATTTAAAGTGATGAAAGAAAATAACCTACAGCCCAGATTACTGTACCCAGCAAGGATCTCATTCAAATATGAAGGAGAAATAAAAAGCTTTACAGACAAGCAAAAGCTGAGAGAATTCAGCATCACCAAACCAGCTCTCCAACAAATACTAAAGGGTATTCTCTAGACAAGAAACACAAAAAGGGTATATAAACTCCAACCCAAAACAATAAAGTAAATGGCAACGGAATCATCAGTTCAGTTCAGTTCAGTCGCTCAGGTGCATCCGACTCTTTGCAATGCCATGAATTGAAGCATGGCAGGCCTCCCTGTCCATCACCAACTCCCAGAGTTCACTCAGACTCACGTCCATTGAATCAGTGATGCCATCCAACCATCTCATCCTCTGTCGTCCCCTTCTCCTCCTGCCCCCAATCCCTCCCAGCATCAGAGTCTTTTCCAATGAGTCAACTCTTCGCATGAGGTGGCCAAAGTACTGAAGTTTCAGGTTTAGCATAATTTCTTCCAGAGAAATCCGAGTGCTGATCTCCTTCACAATGGACTGGTTGGATTTCCTTGCAGTCCAAGGGACTCTTAAGAGTCTTCTCAAACACCACAGTTCAAAAGCATAAATTTTTCGGCGCTCAGCCTTCTTCACAGTCCAACTCTCACATCCATACATGACCACAGGAAAAACCATAGCCTTGACTAGACAGACCTTTGTTGGCAAAGTAATGTCTCTGCTTTTGAATATGCTATCTAGGTTGTTCATAACTTTCCTTCCAAGGAGTAAGCGTCTTTTAATTTCATGGCTGCAGACACCATCTGCAGTGATTTTGGAACCCCTCCCCCCCCAAAAAAAAAAGTCTGACACTGTTTCCAAAGTTTCCCCATCTATTTCCCATGAAGTGATGGAACCAGATGTTATGATCGTCGTTTTCTGAATGTTGAGTTTTAAGCCAACTTTTTCACTCTCCACTTTCACCTTCATCAAGAGGTTTTTAGTTCCTCTACATTTTCTGCCATAAGGGTGGTGTCATCTGCATATCTGAGGTTATTGAGATTTCTCCTGGCAACCTTAATTCCAGCTTGTGTTTCTTCCAGTCCAGCGTTACTCATGATGTACTCCGCATATAAATTAAATAAGCAGGGTGACAGTATACAACCTTGACGTACTCCTTTTCCTATTTGGAACCAGTCTGTTGTTACATGTCCAGTTCTACCTGTTGCTTCCTGACCTGCATACAGATTTCTCAAGAGGCAGATCAGGTGGTCTGGTATTCCCATGTCTTTCAGAATTTTCCACAGTTTATTGTGGTCCACACAGTGAAAGGCTTTGGCATTGTCAGTAAAGCAGACATAGATGTTTTTCTGGAACTCTCTTGCTTTTTCCATGATCCAGAGGATGTTGGCAATTTGATCTTTATCAGTAATTACCTTAAAAATTAATGGGTTGAATGCCCCAACCAAAAGACAAAGACTGGCTGAATGGAAACAAAAACAAGACTTCTATACATGTTGTCTACAAGAGAGCCACCTAAAAACATATAGACTGAAAGTGAAGGGCTGGAAAACGATTTTCCATGCAAATAGAGACCAAAAGAAAGCCGGTGTAGCAATACACATATCAGATAAAATATATTTTAAAACAAAGGCTGTGAAAAGAGACAAAGAAGGTCACTACATAATGATAAAAGGACCAATTCAAGAAGAAGATATAACAATTATAAATATATATGCACCCAACATAGGAGCACCACAATATGTAAGACAAATGCTAACAAGTATGAAAGGGGAAATTAACAATAACACAATAATAGTGGGAGACTTTAATACACCACTCACACCTATGGATAGATTAACTAAACAGAAAATTAACAAGGAAACACAAACTTTAAATGATACAATAGACCAGTTAGACCTAATTGATATCTATAAGACATTTCACCCCAAAACAATTTCACCTTTTTCTCAACTGCACACGGGACCTCCTTCAGGATAGACCACATCCTGGGCCATAAATCTAGCCTTGGTAAATTCAAAAAAATTGAAATCATTCCAAGCATCTTTTCTGACCAAAATGCAGTAAGATTAGATGTCAATTACAGGAGAAAAACTATTAAAAGTTCCAACATATGGAGGCTGAACAACATGCTACTGAATAACCAACAAATCACAGAAGAAATTAAAAAAAAAAATCAAAATTTGCATAAAAACGAATGAAAATGAAAACACAACAACCCAAAACCTGTGGGACACTGTAAAAGCAGTCCAAGGGGAAAGTTCATAGCAATACAGGCATACCTCAAGAAACAAGAAAAAAGTCTAATAAATAACCTAACTCTACACTTAAAGCATCTAGAAAAGGAAGAAATGAAGAACCCCGGGTTAGTAGAAGGAAAGAAATCTTAAAAATTAGGGCAGAAATAAATGCAAAAGAAACAAAAGAGACCATAGCAAAAATCAACAAAGCCAAAAGCTGGTTCTTTGAAAGGATAAATAAAATTGGCAGATGATTAGCCAGACTCATCAAGAAACAAAGGGAGAAAAATCAAATCAATAAAATTAGAAATGAAAATGGAGAGATCACAACAGACAACACAGAAATATAAAGGATCATAAGAGACTACTATCAGCAATTATATGCCAATAAAATGGCAATGTGGAAGAAATGGACAAATTCATAGAAAAGTACAACTTTCCAAAACTGGACCAAGAAGAAATAGAAAATCTTAACAGACACATCACAAGCATGGAAATTGAAACTATAATCAGAAATCTTCCAGCAAACAAAAGCCCAGGTCCACATGGCTTCACAGCTGAATTCTACCAAAAATTTGGAGAAAGGCTAACACCTACCCTACTCAAACTCTTCCAGAAAATTGCAGAGGAAAGTAAACTGTCAAACTCATTCTATGAGGCCACCATCACCCTAATACCAAAACCTGACAAAGATCCCACAAAAAAAGAAAACTACAGGCCAATATCGCTGATGAACATAGATGCAAAAATCCTTAACAAAATTCTAGCAATCAGAATCCAACAACACATTAAAAAGATCATATACCATGACCAAGTGGGCTTTACCCCAGCGATGCAAGGATTCTTCAATATCTGCAAATCAATCAATGTAATACATCACATTAACAAATTGAAAAATAAAAACCATATGATTATCTCAATAGATGCAGAGAAAGCCTTTGACAAAATTCAACATCCATTTATGATAAAAAACTCTCCAGACAACAAAGAATAGAAGGAACATACCTCAACATAATAAAAGCTATATATGTCAAACCCACAGCAAACTTTATCCTCAATGGTGAAAAATTGAAAGCATTTCCCCTAAAGTCAGGAACAAGACAAGGGTGCCCACTTTCACCACTACTATTCAACACAGTTTTTGAAATTTTGGCCACAGCAATCAGAGCAGAAAAAGAAATAAAAGGAATTCAAATTGGAAAAGAAGAAGTAAAACTCTCACTGTTTGCAGATTAAATGATCCTCTACATAGAAAACCCTAAAGACTCCACCAGAAAATTACTAGAACTAATCAATGATTATAGTAAAGTTGCAGGATATAAAATCAACACACAGAAATCCCTTGCATTCCTATAAAGTAACAATGAGAAAATAGAAAGAGAAATTAAGGAAACAATTCCATTCAACATTGCAACAAAAAGAATAAAATACTTAGGAATATATCTACTTAAAGAAACAAAAGATTTATATATAGAAATCTATAAAACACTGGTGAAAGAAATCAAAGAGGACACTAATAGATGGAGAAATAGTCCATGTACATGTATTGGAAAAATCAATATAGTGAAAATGAATATACTACCCAAAGCAATTTATAGATTCAATGCAATCCCTATCAAGATGTCAACGGTATTCTTCACAGAGCTAGAACAAATAATTTCACAATTTGTATCAGATCAGATCAGATCAGTCACTCAGTCATGTCCGACTCTTTGTAACCCCATGAATCGCAGCACGCCAGGCCTCTCTGTCCATCACCAACTCCCGGAGTTCACTCAGACTCACATCAATAGAGTCAGTGATACCAGCCAGCCATCTCATCCTCTGTCGTCCCCTTCTCCTCCTGCCCTCAATCCCTCCCAGCATCAGAGTATTTTCCAATGAGTCAACTCTTCGCATAAGGTGGCCAAAGTACTGTAGTTCCAGCTTTAGCATCATTCCTTCCAAAGAAATCCGAGTGCTGATCTCCTTCACAATGGACTGGTTGGATCTCCTTGCAGTCCAAGGGACTCTCAAGAGTCTTCTCCAACACCACAATTCAAAAGCATCAATTCGTCAGCACTCAGCCTTCTTCACAGTCCAACTCTCACATCCATACATGACCACAGGGAAAACCATAGCCTTGACTAGACGGACCTTTGTTGGCAAAGTAATGTCTCTGCTTTTGAATATGCTATCTAGGTCGATCATTAATTTCCTTCCAAGGAGTAAGCATCTTTTAATTTCATGGCTGAGTCACCATCTGTAGTGATTTTGGAGCCCAGAAAAATAAAGTCTGACACTGTTTCCACAGTTTCCCCTTCTATTTCCCATGAAGTGATGGGATCGGATGCCATGATTGTCATTTTCTGAATGTTGAGCTTTAAGCCAACTTTTTCACTTCCACTTTCACTTTCATCAAGAGGCTTTTTAGTTCCTCTTCATTTTCTGCCATAAGGGTGGTGTCATCTGCATATCTGAGGTTATTGAGATTTCTCCCAGCAATCTTGATTTCAGCTTGTATTTCTTCCAGTCCAGTGTTTCTCATGATGTACTCTGCATATAAGTTAAATAAGCAGGGTGACAATATACAGCCTTGATGTACTCCTTTTCCTATTTGGAACCAGTCTGTTGTTCCATGTCCATTTCTAACTGTTGCTTCCTCACCTGCATACAAATTTCTCAAGAGGCAGGTCAGGTGGTCTGGTATTCCCACGTCTTTCAGAATTTTCCACAGTTTATTGTGATCCACATAGTGAAAGGCTTTGGCATAGTCAATAAAGCAGAAAACCATGTTTTTTTCTGGAACTCTCTTGCTTTTTCCATGATCCATCGGATGTTGGCAATTTGATCTCTGGTTCCTCTGCCTTTTCTAAAACCAGCTTGAACATCTGGACGTTCACAGATCACATATTGCTGAAACCTGGCTTGGAGAATTTTGAGCATTACTTTACTTGTGTGTGAGATGAGTGCAATTGTGCGGTAGTTTGAGCATTCTT
This sequence comes from Bos indicus, assembly GCF_029378745.1. Taxonomy (NCBI): domain Eukaryota; kingdom Metazoa; phylum Chordata; class Mammalia; order Artiodactyla; family Bovidae; genus Bos; species Bos indicus. The sequence continues at coordinate 76,124,573 of NC_091789.1, forward strand.
TGGCATTGCCTTTCTTTGGGATTGGAATGAAAACTGACCTTTTCCAGTCCTGTGGCCACTGCTGAGTTTTCCAAATTTGCCTGCATATTGAGTGTGGCACTTTCACAGCATCATCTTTCAGGGTTTGAAAGAGCTCAACTGGAATTTCATCACCTCTACTAGCTTTGTTCGTAGTAATGCTTTGTAAGGCCCACTTGACTTCACATTCCAGGATGTCTGACTCTAGGTCAGTGATCACACCATCGTGATTATCTTGGTCATGAAGATCTTTTTTGTACAGTTCTTCTGTGTATTCTTGCCATCTCTTCTTAATATCTTCTGCTTCTGTTAGGTCCATACCATTTGTGTCCTTTATCGAGCCCATCTTTGCATGAAATGTTCCCTTGGTATCTCTAATTTTCTTGAAAAGATCTCTGGTCTTTCCCATTCTGTTGTTTTCCTCTATTTCTTTGCACTGATTGCTGAAGAAGGCTTTCTTATCTCTTCTTGCTATTCTTTGGAACACTGCATTCAGATGTTTATATCTTTCCTTTTCTCCTTTGCTTTTTACTTCTCTTCTTTTCACAGCTGTTTGTAAGGCCTCCCCAGACAACCATTTTGCTTTTTTGCATTTCTTTTCCATGGGGATGGAAATACAATAAACCTCGAATAGACAGACCAATCTTGAGGAAGAAGAATGGAACTGGGGGAATCAACCTACCTGACTTCAGGTTCTACTACAAAGCCACAGTCATGGACAGTATGGTACTGGCACAAAGACAGAAATATAGATCAGTGGAACAAAATAGAAAGCCCAGCCATAAATCCACATACCTATGGACGCCTTATCTTTGACAAAGGAGGCAAGAATATACAATGGAGAAAAGACAATCTCTTTAACAAGTATTGCTGGGGAAACCAGTCAACCACTTGTAAAAGAATGAAACCAGAATATTTTCTAACACCATACACCAAAATTAACTCAAAATGGATTAAAGATCTAAATGTAAGACCAGAAACTATAAAAGTCTTAGAGGAGAATATAGGCAAAATACTCTCTGCCATACATCACAGCAGGATCATTTATGACCCACCTTCCAGAATATTGTAAATAAAAGCAAAAATAAACAAGTGGGACCTAATTAAGCTTAAAAGCTTCTGCACAACAAAGGAAACTATAAGCAAGGTTAAAAGACAGCCTACAGAATGGGAGAAAATAATAGTAAATGAAGCGACTGACAAAAAAGTAAACTCAAAAATATACAAGCAACTCCTACAGCTCAATTCCAGAAAAATAAATGATCCAATCAAAAAATGGGCCAAGGAACTAAACAGACATTTCTCCAAAGAAGACATACAGATGGCTAACAAACACATGAAAAGATGCTCAACATCACTCATTATCAGAGAAATGCAAATCAAAACCACTATCAGGTACGATTTCACGCCAGTCAGAATGGCTTCTATCCAAAAGTCTACAAGCAATAAATGCTGGAGAGGGTGTGGAGAAAAGGGAACCCTCTTACATTGTTGGTGGGAATGCAAACTAGTACAGCCACTATGGAGAACAGAGTGGAGATTCATTAAAAACTGGAAATAGAACTGCCATTCCACCCAGCAATACCACTGCTGGGCATACACACTGAGGAAACCAGAAGGGAAAGAGACACGTGTACCCCAGTGTTCATTGCAGCACTGTTTATACTAGCCAGGACATGGAAGCAACCTAGATATTTATCAGCAGATGAATGGATAAGAAAGCTGTGGTACATATACACAATGGAGTATTACTCAGCTATTAAAAAGAATACATTTGAATCAGTTCTAATGAGGTGGGTGAAACTGGAACCTATTATACAGAGTGGAGTAAGCCAGAAAGAAAAACACCAATACAGTATACTAACGCATATATATGGAATTTAGAAAGATGATAACAATAGCCCTGTATACGAGACAGCAAAAGAGACACTGATGTATAGAACAGTCTTTTGGACTCTGTGGGAGAGGGAGAGGGTTGGATGATTTTGGAGAATGGCATTGAAACATGTTTAATATCATATATGAAACGAGTCACCAGTCCAGGTTCCATGCACGAAACTGGGTGCTTGGGGCTGGTCCACTGGGACGACCCAGAGGGATGGTATGGGGAAGGAGGAGGGAGGAGTGTTCAGGATGGAGAACACGTGTATTCCTGTGGTGGATTCATGTTGATATATGGCAAAACCAATACAATATCGTAAAGTTAAAAAATAAAATAAAATAATAAATAAAGAAAAAAAAGAATAAAATATGTATAAAGAAACAAACAAGGATGCAAAATAATTGCATACTAAAAATGCAGAAAATTGTTAAGAAAAATTAAAGATGACACAAATATATAAAAATATTTACCATATCCATGGTTTGAAATTTAAAAAAATGTTGATAAAATGCTTGTATACCAAAGTAACACACAGACTCAATGTAATCCTTGTCAATATCCCAATGACATTTTGAAGAAATAGAAAAAAGAATCCTAAAATTAATATCGCACAAAGAATCTCAATAAATTAAATAGCACAAAGAGCCTCAAATGCTCAAAATAATTATGAAAAAGAACAGTGCTGAATACCTCATATTTTCTGACTCTAAATCTTGGAAATGCACTGTAATGAAAGCAGTACAGTATAGGCATAAAGAGAGACACATAGAACAATGGAACACAATAGAAAAACTGTGAACTTAGCCATGCGTGTTTGCACGCTAAGTCCCTCCACTCATGTCTGACTCTTTGTGACCCTATGGGCTGTATTCTGTTCATGTGGTTCTCCAGGAAAGAATACTGGAGTGGGTTGTCATGCCCTCCTCCAGGAGATCTCCCTGATCCAAGGATCAAACGATATCTCATGTCTCCTGCACTGGCAGTCAGGTTCTTTATCACTGGTGCCACCTGGGAAGCCAGAGCACAAAGCTTTCATGTACAATAAAATGATCTTGGATGAAGGTATAAAACTACACAATGGGAAGAAGATACCTGCTTAACAATAAATGTTGAGAAACTGTATATTCACACACAAAAGAATCAAATTAGACCCTTATCTTATGTCACACACAACAGTATACACAATATAGATTAAAGGTTTAAATTTAACACCTGAAACTATAAAACCTCTAGAAGAAAATAGAAGAGAATATCTTCAAAACATTGATCTTGACAACGATTTCTTGGATCTCATAACAAAAGCAAGACACTAACAGCACAAACGTGTCCCCAGTGGTTCAGTAGTAAAAAATCCATCTGCAGTGCAGGAGACTGGCAGAAGTTGTGGGTTCATTCCCTGGGTCAGGAAAGATCTCTTGGAGAAGGAAATGGCAACTCACTGCAATATTCTTGCCTGGCAAATCACGTGGACAGAGGATCCCATACCATGGGGTCACAAAAGAGTCAGACAAGATTTAGAGACTAAACAACAAAACAAGAAAGCAAACATAAACAAGTGAATCCACGTAAAACGTTTGTATATAGAAAAGGAATCAATCATCTGAGTAAACTGACAATAGACATAAAGGAAAAATATATTTGGAAATCATATATCTTATGAGAGGATAGTATCTGAAATCTGTAAGAAACTGCTACAATTCAATGACAATAATTACATAAATAAATACATAGATGATAGATAGTCTACTTTCAAAATTAGCAAAGGAATTGAATAGTCATCTATCCAAATACATACAAATGGCCAACAGGTACATAAAAAGATGGTTAACATCACCAAAATCAAGATCAAATCCACAAAATTTGATCTTGGATTGATCAAATTGGATTGGATTGATCAATTTGGATTGGATTTGATCAAATTCAATCAAGATCAAAGCCACAATGAACTATCACCTAACTCATGTTAAGATGATCTTTGTTCAAGAGAAAGAAAGAAAGCAAGAAAGAAAGATGAGAAAGAGAAAGGAAACAGATGCCGGTGAGTGTGTGGACACTTTTGGAACTCTTGTGCACTGTTGTTGTTTTGTAATGTAAAACAGTACAGTCATTTAGGAAGAAAGTATGAATACTTTAAAAATAAATTAGAAACAAAAATGCTATAAGGCACAACAATCCAACTTCTGGTTATTTAGCTGAAAGAAATTAAAACAGAATCATATTTGCATTCCCATATTTATTGAAACATCATTCATAATATCCAAAAGTTCGAAGGAACCTAGATGACCATAGAAAAATAAGCTGACAAAATGGAATACTTTTGAGCCTTAAAAAGGAAGGACATTCTGCCATAGTCCACAATGTGGATGAACCTTGAAGACATTATGCTATGTTATACAAGCCAACCACAGAAGAACAGATACAACATGATATCAGATATAAGAAGTACCTAAATTTGTGAAAGCATAAAGTAGTTGTTGCTAATGGCTTGGGAGAACGGAAAATAGGGTTTAATGTTCAGTAAGTATATATCATTTCATTCATGCAAGAGGAACATATTCTAGAGATCTGCTGCAAAATAATGTGAAAACTGTTAATAGTAGTTTCCAGTGTTCTTGCCTGGAGAATCCCAGGGATGGGAGAGCCTGGTGGGCTGCCATCTATGGGGTCGCACAGAGTCGGACACGACTGAAGTGACTTAGCAGCAGCAGCAGCATTCTTGAATAATTAAGAGGGTAAATCTCATATTATATTTTTTAATGATACAATAACAGTAAATAATAATACAAATGAACTGAGAGAGTTCAGTTCAGTTCCATCACTCAGTCCTGTCCGATTCTTTGAGACCCCATGTTCTGCATCACTCCAGGCTTCCCTGTCCATCACCAACTCCCAGAGCTTGCTCAAACTCATGTCCATTGAGTCAGTGATGCCATCCAACCATCTTATCCTCTGTCGTCCCCTTCTCCTCCTGCCTTCAGTCTTTCCCAGAATCAGGATCTTTTCCAATGAGTCAGTTCTTTATATCAGGTAGCCAAAGTATTGAAGCTTCAGCTTCAGTATCAGACCTCTTCCCATGAATATTCAGGACTGATTGCTTTAGGATTGACTGGTTGGATCTCCTTGCAGTCCAAGGGACTCTCAAAAGTCATCTCCAACAATGCAGTTTAAAAGCATGAATTTTTCGGGACTCTGCTTTCTTTATAGCCCAACTCTCACATCCATGCATGACTACTGGAAAAACCATAGCTTTAACTAGATGGAACTTTGTCAGCAAAGTCATGTACCTGATTTATAACATATTGTTTAGGTTGATCATAGCTTTTCTTCCAAGGAGCAAGTGTCTTTTAATTTCATGGCTGTAGTCACCATCTGTAGTAATTTTGGAGCCCCCCAAAATAAAGTCTCTCACTATTTCCTCATTTATTTGCCATGGGGTGATGGGATCAGATGCCATGGCCTCAGTTTTTGGAATGTTGAGTTTCAAGCCAGCTCTTTCACTCTCCTTTTTCAATTTCATCAGGAGGCTCTTTAGTCCTTCTTTGCTTTCTGCCATAAAGGTGGTGTCATCTGCATATCTAGGGTTATTGCTATTTCTTCCAGAAAACTTGATTCCAGCTTGTGATTCATCCAGCCTGGCATTTCGCATGAAGTACCCTGCATATAAGTTAAATAAGCAGGATGACAATATACAGCCTTGACATGCTGCTGCTGCTAAGTCGCCTCAGTCATGTCTGATTCTGTGTGACCGCATAGATGGCAGCCCAATAGGCTCCCCTGTCCCTGGAATTCTCTAGGCAATAACACTGGAGTGGGTTTCCATTTCCCTCTTCAATGCATGAAAGTGAAAAGTGAATGTGAAGTCACTCAGTCGTGTCTGACTCTTAGCAACCCCATGGACTGCAGCCTATCAGGCTCCTCCGCCCATGGGATTTTCCAGGCAAGAGTACTGGAGTGGGGTGCCATTGCCTTCTCTGACAGCCTTGACATACTCCTTTCCCAATTTGGAACCAGTCTGTTGTACCATGTCTGGTTTTAATTGTTGCTTCTTGACCTGCATACAGATTTCTCAGGAGGCAGGTTAGGTGGTCTGGTATTCTCATCTCTTGAAGAATGTTCCACAGTTTGATGTGATCTAAACAGTCACAGGCTTTGGCATAGTAAATAAAGCAGAAATATATGTCATTCTGGAACTCTCTTGCTTTTTCAATGATCCAGTGGATGTTGGCAATTTGATCTCTGGTTCCTCTGCCCTTTCTAAATCCAGCTTGAACATCTGGCACTTAGTGGTTCATGTACTGTTGAAGCCTGGCTTGGAGAATTTTAAGCATTATTTTGCTAGCATGGGAGATGAGTGCAATTGTGTGGTAGTTTGAGCATTCTTTGGTATTGCCTTTCTTTGGGATTGGAATGAAAACTGGCCTTTTCCAGTCCTGTGGCCACTGCTGAGTTTTCCAAATTTGCTGGCATATTGAGTGCAGCACTATCATAGCCTCATCTTTTGATTTGAAATAGCTCCACTGGAATCCCATCACCTCCACTAGCTTTGTTCATAGTGATGCTTCCTAAGGCCCGCTTGACTTTGCATTCCAGGATGTTTGGTTCTAGGTGAGTGATCGCACCATCATGGTTATCCCGGTCATAAAGATATTTTTGTATAGTTTTTCTGTCTATTCTTGCCCCTTCTTACTGATATCTTCTGCTTCTGATAGGTCCATACCATGTCTGTCCTTTATTTTGCCCATCTTTGCATGAAATGTTCCTTTTGTATCTCTAATTTTTGGAAGAGATCTCTAGTCTTTCCCATTCTATTCTTTCCTTCTATTTCTTTGCATTTATCACCGAGGAAAGCTTTCGTATCTCTCCTTGCTATTCTTCTGAACTCTGCATTCAAATGGGAATATCTTTCATTTTTATCCTTTACCTTTAGCTTCTCTTCTTTTCTCAGCTATTAGTAAGGCCACCTCAGACAAGAATTTTGCCTTATTGTATTGATTTTTCTTGATGATGATCTTCATCACTGCCTCCTCCACAGTGTCATGAACCTCTGTCTATACTTCTTCAGGCACTCTTGTCTATCATATCTAATTCCTTGAATATATTTGACATTTGCATTGTATAATAGTAAGGGATTTGATTTAGGCCATACCTGAATATTCTAGTGCTTTTTCCTACTTTGTTCAATTTAAGTCTGAATTTTGCAACCAGGAGTTATTGATCTGAGCCACAGTCAGCTCCTGGTCTTGTTTTTGCTGACTGCATAGAACTTCTCCATCTTTGGCTACAAATAATATAATCAATCTGTTTTTGATATTGACCATTTTTGATGTCCATGTGTAGAATCTTCTCTTGTTTTGTTGGAATATGGTGTTTGCTATGACTAGTGCATTCTTTTGGCAAAATTCTGTTAGTCTTTGCCCTGCTTCATTTTGTACTGCAAGACCAAATTTGTTTGTTACTCCAGGTATCTCTTGACTTCCTACTTTTTCATTCTAATCCTCTGTGATGAAAACGACATGTTTTTTGGGAGTTAGTTCTAAAAGGTCTTGTAGGTCTTCACAGAACTCTTCAGCTTCTTCAGCATTGCTGGAAGGGGCATAGACTTGGATTACTGTAATATTCAATGGCTTGCCTTGGAAATGAACAGAGATCATTCTGTCATTTTTTAGATTGCACCCGAGAACTGCATTTCACACTCTTTTGTTGACTATGAGGGCTACTCCATTTCTTCTAAGGGCTTCTTGCCCACAGTAGTATATATAATGGTCATCTGAATTAAATTCACCCAGTCCAGTCCATTTTAGTTTGGTGATTCCTAAAATGTCAATGTTCACTCTTGCCATCTCCTGTTTGACCACTTCCAATTTGCCTTAACTCATGGGCCTAACATTCCAGGTTCCTATGCGATATTTTTTTCTTTATAGCATTGGACTTTACTTCCATCTCCAGTTGCATCCACAGCTGGGCATTATTTTCACTTTGGCTCAGTCTCATCATTCTTTCTGGAGTGTTTTCTCCACTGTTTTCCAGTAGGATATTGGGCATCCATCGACCAGGGGAGTTCATCTTTCAGTATCATATCTATTTGTCTTTTCACACTGTTCTTGGGGTTCTCAAGGCAAGAATACTGAAGTGGTTTATCATCCCCTTCTTCAGTGGACCACATTTTCCCAGAACTCTCCACCACGACCCATCTATCTTGGGTGGCTCTACACAGCATGACTCATACTTTCATTGAGTTAGACGTGGCTGTTGTACATGTGATCAGTTTGATTCGTTTTCTGTGTTTTTAATTTTCATCCTGTCTGCCCTCTGATAGATAAGAATAGGAGACTTATGGAAGCTTCCTTATGGGAGAGACTGTCTGTGTGGAAAACTGCCTCTTGTTCTGATGGGCTGGGCCATGCCCAGTAAATCTTTAATCAAATTTTCTGTTGATGAATGGGGCTCACTTCCCTCCCTGTTGTTTTACCTGAGACCAAACAATGCTGGAGGTAATGATAATGGCAACCTCCTTCAAAATGTCACTTGCAAGCACTGCTACACTCAGTGCCACTGACCCTGCAGCAGGCCACTGCCAACCCACGCCTCCATGGGAGATTCCTGGACACTCACAGGCAAGTCAGTCTGTTGTGGGGTCGCTGCTCCTTTCTCCTGGGTCCTGGTGAGCACAGGGTTTTGTTTTTGCCTTCCAAGAGGTCTGTTTCCCTAGCTCTGTGTAAGTTCTGTAGTCAAATCACACTGGCCTTCAAAGTCAAATTCCCTGGGCATTCTCAGTCCCTTTGCCAGATCCCCAGGTTGTTAAATCTGTTGTGCATCATAGAACTTTCTTAACAGTGCAAGAATTTATTTGGTATAATTGTTCAGCAGATTTTGGGTCCTCTGCTCAGTGGCTCTATGATGGGGTTAATGATGACCTCCACCAAGAGGACTTATGCTGTGTGACTCGGGTCTGCTGCAATCAGAATCTCTTCCCCTGTGGCAGGCCACTGCTGACCCATACCTCAGCAGGAGATACTAAAACACTCAAAGGCAGGTCTGGCTCAGTCAACTAACCAACAGAGTAGTTGCAGTTAAAAGAAGGTAAAATAAATGGGTTTAGATGTTTTGTGGAATTAAAAATCATACAAAGGGCTTAAGTATTGTGTTATGGAAATGATTTTTGCAATTAAGTAAATATGTATGGATGTGAGAGTTGGACTGTGAAGAAGGCTGAGCACCGAAGAATTGATGCTTTTGAACTGTGGTGTTGGAGAAGACTCTTGAGAGTCCCCTGGACTGAAAGGAGATCCAACCAGTCCATTCTGAAGGAGATCAGCCCTGGGGTTTCTTTGGAAGGAATGATGCTAAAGCTGAAACTCCAGTACTTTGGCCACTTCATGTGAAGAGCTGACTCATTGGAAAAGACTCTGATGCTGGGAGGGATTGGGGGCAAGAGGAGAAGGGGACGACAGAGGATGAGATGGCTGGATGGCATCACTGACTCGATGGACGTGAGTTTGAGTGAACTCCGGGATTTGGTGATGGACAGGGAGGCCTGGCGTGCTGTGATTCATGGGGTCGCAATGAGTCAGACATGACTGAGCGACTGATCTCATCTGATCTGATCTGAAATATGTATGACGAGAGTAATGCATGACTCTTTTAGAGGTAAAGGAATAAATTTTACAAAACAGAAAGAAAAATAGCAACTTAGATCACAGGGTGTTGGGAACACAATTTGATGCTTCAAAAGGACAGAGGGGATAGCACATAGATAAAGGTGTCAGGCTTTCTTAATAACTAGGCATATGAATCTAGGTCATATATATAATATTTGGGTGATGACAGGTAGCATTTAAATTGTGACTTAAAGAGGACTTCAGAGTTGAGTCATAGAGTTCTGTTCTCAATTTCATACTATTTAACATTCTTCTTAAAGACTTCAAGACAAATAAATCTGAAGGTGATAGGAAGCTAAAGGGTCATAAGTATTCTTCTAAGGTCATCTCCAGTAGTTAGCTCAACCTGAGGAAAAGCAACATTTATCATGCTCGATTACATTACATGGTTATGTCTAAGGAGGAGTTATTTAAACTGTTATTTTAATCAAACACAGGTCAGTATATGTGATAAGATGGACTGATGGATTAAGACAAAAACAAACAGACCATAAAAATCTATATAGATGCATGAATGTGGTCCATAAAATCTCATTGCCTTTCTTGCACAATTTTGGAGAAAACTCAGTTAATTATATTACTCTTCATTTCTACACTTTGTCTCCACTGTTTATGCCTTCGGAGGAGCACAGAATGCAAACTCTTTCAACAGGAACTACTGTATCTATTACATCCCATCTCTGCTTGAGTACTGATGTATAATGAGTTGCATTTTGATCTACAACCCAAACAGAAAACAACTTATCTATTCTTGGAAATGACCTAGATAAGAAATTGCTAGAATTTTTTTTTTTTTTTATGGAACAATTAATATTTATTCTGATAAGTTTCTACAAGGATAGGAACAAATGCCTACTTAATTCTAACCACTTCCTTTGCTTCACAGCTGTGTTATTTGGTATTATAGTGAAATACTTCTTTGTATCAATCAGTGATCTCTAGTTGGGGGGTTTGGGATTATTTTTTCAATATTTGGATAACTTTGAAAATTTCTGTGTGCTTTAAAATTTTCAAAAGTTTAACACACATGATTTCATATAATCCTATAATATTTTTATCCCCTACTCTTATATTGCCCCTCCCCCGATTCCTCTTCCCACTGATAATCACTAGTTTCTTCTCTATATTATGAGCCTGCATATTCCTTGTTTCTTCCACTGGCTTGCTTTTTTAAAATGTTATTTATTTTTAACTGAAGATAGTGGCTTTACAGTATTTTGTTGGTTTCTGCCAAACATCAGCCTGAAACAGTTATAGGTATACCTATACCCTTTCCCTCTTGAACATTCCTCCCTCCTGCTTCCCCATCCCACCATCTAGGTAGTTACAGAACCCCAGTTTGAGTTCCCTGAGTCATAAGGCACTTTCCCATTGGCTATATATTTTACATATTTATATATTTTCCCGGTGGCACAGAAGGTAAATTATCTTCCTGCAATGCAGGAGACCTGGGTTCAATCCCTGGGTTGGGAAGATCCCCTGGAGGAGGGCATGGCAACACACTCCACTGTTCTTGCCTGGAGAATCCCCATGGACAGAGGAATCTGGTGGGCTACAGTCTGTGGGGTCACAAAGTGTCAGATGCGACTGAGCAAATAAGAACATTTATTTTACAAAAGGTAATGTACGTTTCCATGTTACTTTCTTCATATATTCCACCCACTCCTTCCTCCCCAAACCCCATGTCCATAAGTCTGTTCACTATGTCTGTGTCTCCATTGTTACCCTGCAAATAATTTTATCAGTACTCTAGATTTTTCTAGATTCCATATATATATGCATTAGTATGCAATATTTGTTTTTTACCTTTTTGACTTACTTCACTCTGTATAATAGACTCTAGTTTCACCCACATCATTAGAACTGACTCAGATATGTTACTTTTTATGGCTGACTAACATTCCATTGTATACATGTACCACAGCTTCTTTACCCATTCAACTGTTGATGGACATCTGGGTTGCTTCCATGTCCTAGCTGTTGTAAATAGAGTTGCAATGAACATTGGAGTACAAGTGCATTTTTCAATTTGGATTTCCTCAGAGTTTATGCCTAATAGTGGGGTTTCTGGTTCATATGGTGGTCTGGGGCCTCCTAATTGAAACTCTGTTCATTTCCAAGGCAAACCATTCAATATCATGGTAATCCAAGCCTATGCCCCAAACAGTAACACTGAAGAAACTGAAGTTGAACGGTTCTATGAAGAACTACAAGACCTTTCAGAACTAACACCAAAAAAGATGTCCTCTTCATTATAGGGGACTGGAATGCAAAAATAGGAAGTCAAGAAATACCTGGAGTAACAGGCAAATTTGGCCATTGAGTACAGAATGAAGCATGGCAAAGAGAATGCACTGGTCATAACAAACACTGTCTTCCAACAACATAAGATAAGACTCTACATATGAACATCATCAGATGGTCAATGCTGAAATCAGATTGATTATATTCTTTGCAGCCAAAGATGTAGAAGCTCTATACAGTCAGCAAAAAAAAAAAAAAAAAAAAGACCGGGGACTGACTGTGGCTCAGGTCATGAACTCCTTACTGCCAAATTCAGACTTAAATTGAAGACAGTGGGGAAAACCACTAGACCATTCACGTATGACCTAAATCAAATCCCTTATGATTATACAGTGGAAGTGAGAAATAGGTAAAAGGGACTAGATCTGATAGAGTGCCTGATGAACTATGGATGGAGGTTCATGACATTATACAGGAGACAGGGATCAAGACCATCCCCATGGAAAACAAATGCAAAAAAAGCAAAATGGTTGTCTGAGGAGGCCTTACAAATAGCTGTGAAAAGAGGAGAAGCGAAAAGCAAAGGAGAAAAGGAAAGATATAAGTATCTGAATGCAGAGTTCCAAAGAATAGGAAGGAGAGATAAAAAAGCCTTCCTCAGTGATCAATGCAAAGAAATAGAGGAAAACAACAGAATGGGAAAGACTAGAGTTCTCTTCAAGAAAATTAGAGATACCAAGGGAACATTTCATGCAAAGATGGGCTCGATAAAGGACAGAAATTGTATGGGCCTAACAAAGCAGAAGATATTAAGAAGAGGTGGCAAGAATACACAGAAGAACGTACAAAAAAGAGTTTCATGACACAGATAATCACGATGGTGTGATCACCTACCTAGAGCCAGACATCCTGGAATGTGAAGTCAAGTGGGCCTTAGAAAGCATCACTATGAACAAAGCTAGTGGAGGTGATGGAATTCCAGTTGAGCTATTTCAAATCCTGAAAGATGATGCTGTGAAAGTGCTGCAGTCAATATGCCAGCAAATTTGGAAAACTCAGCAGCGGCCACAGGACTGGAAAAGGTCAGTTTTCATTCCAATCCTAAAGAAAGGCAATGACAAAGACTGCTCAAACTACTGCACAATTGCACTCACCTCACACACTAGTAAAGTAATGCTCATAATTCTCCAAGCCAGATTTCAGCAATATGTGAACTGTGAACTTCCAGATGTTCAAGATGGTTTTAGAAAATGCAGAGGAACTGGAGATCAAATTGCCAACATCTCCTGGATCATCAAAAAAGCAAGAGAGATCCAGCAAAACATCTATTTTTGCTTTATTGACTATGCCAAAGCCTTTGACTGTATAGATCACAATAAACTGTGGGGAATTCTGAAAGAGATGGGAATACCAGACCACCTGACCTGCCTCTTGAGAAACCTATATGCAGGTCAGGAAACAACAGTTAGAACTGGACATGGAACAACAGACTGGTTCCAAATAGAAAAAGGAGTATGTCAAAGCTGTATGTTGTCACCCTGCTTATTTTACATATATGCAGAGTACAACATAAGAAACGCTGGGCTGGAAGAAGCACAAGCTGGAATCAAGATTGCTGAGAGAAATATCAATAACTTCGGATATGCAGATGACATCACCCTTATGGCAGAAAATGAAGAGGAGCTAAAGAGCCTCTTGATGAAAGTGATAGAGAAGAGTAAAAAAGTTGGCTTAACGCTCAATATTCAGAAAACTAAGATCATGGCATCTGGTCCCATCACTTCATGGGAAATAGATGGGGAAACAGTGTCAGACTTTATTTTCCTGGGCTCCAAAATCACTGCAGATGTTGACTGCAGCAATAAAATTAAAAGATGCTTACTCCTTGGAAGGAAAGTTATGACCAATCTAGATAGTATATTGAAAAACAGAGATATTAATTTGCCAACAAAGGTCCGTTTAGTCAAGGCTATGGTTTTTCCAGTAGTCATGTATGGATGTGAGAGTTGGACTGTGAGGAAGGCTGAGCACTGAAGAATTTATGCTTTTGAACTGTGGTGTTGTAGAAAACTCTTGAGAGTCCCTTGGACTGCAAGGAGATCCAACCAGTCCATCCGAAAGGAGATCAGTCCTGGGTGTTCATTGGAAGGACTGATGCTGAAACTACAATACTTTGGCCACCTCATTCGAAGTGTTGATTTATTGGAAAAGACCCTGATGCTCAGAGGGACTGGATTCAGAAGGAGAAGGGGACGACAGAGGATGAGATGGCTGCAAGGCATCACTGACTCGATGGACATGAGTCTCAGTGAACTCTGGGAGTTGGTGATGGACAGGGAGGTCTAGCGTGCTGTAACTCATGGGGTCGCAAAGAGTGGAACATGATTGAGGGACTGAAGTGAACAGAACTGATTGAAGTGGAAATAGTGGTAAAGAACCTGCCTGCAGCAAATTCAGGAGATGCAAGAGACGCAGGTTCCATCCCTGAGACAGGAAGATACTCTGGTAGAGAGTATGGCGACCACCTCCAGTATTTATGCCTGGAGAAACTCATGGACAGAGGAGCTTTCAGGCTGCCATTCAAAGTGTCAAAAAGAGTCATACATGACTGAAGGGAATTACAACAGCACAATGGTTGTTTTCCTCCAATTTTTTAAAAATTCTCCACGTCTTCCATAGTGGCTGTATCAATTTACATTCCCACCAACAGTGTAAAAAGGTTCTGTTTTCTCCCCACCACTCTAGCATTTACTTTCTGTAGACATTTGGATGATGGCCAGTCTAAAGTCTGAGTTTTGATTCACATTTCTCTAGTATTGAATGATGTTGAGAATATTTGCATGGGTTTATTAACCTTCTGTATGTCTTCTTTGGAGAGTCAGTCAGTTCAGTCTGTCAGTCGTGTCCAACTCCTTGCGACCCCGGTCCATCACAGACTCCCAGAGTTACTCAAACTCATGTCCATTGAGTCAGTGATGCCATTCAACCATCTCATCCTCTGTCATCCCCTTCTCCTCCTGCCTTCAATCTTTCCCAATATCATGGTCATTTCCAAAGAGTCAGTTATTCACATCAGATGGCCAAAGTATTGGAGTTTCAGCTTCAGTATCAGTTCGACCAATAAATATTCAGGACTGATTTCCTTTAGGATTGACTGGTTTGATGTCCTTGCAGTCCTATGGACTCTCAAGAGTCTTCTCCAACACCACAGTTCAAAAGCATCTATTTGTCAGTGCTCAGCTTTCTTTATAGTCCATGTCTCACATCTGTACATGACTACTGGAAAAACCATAGCTTTGATCAGATGGCCTATTTTTGGCAAAGTAATATCTCTGCTTTTTAATATACTGTCTAGATTGGTCATAGCTTTACTTCCAAGGAGTAAGCATCTTTTAATTTCATGCTGCAGTCACAAGCTGCAGTGATTTTGGAGCTCCCCAAAATGAAGTCTCTCACTATTTCCATTGTTTCCCCATCTATTTCCCATGAAGTGATGGGACCAGATGCCATGATCTCAGTTTTTGGAATGTTGAGTTTTAAGTCAAAGTTTTCACTCTCTTTTTTTCACTTTCGTCAAGAAGCTCTTTAGTTCTTTGATTTCTGCCATAATGGGTGTCATCTGCATAGCTAAAGTTATTGATATTTCTTCAGGCAATGTGATTCAGGCTTGTGCTTCATTTAGCTCAGCATATCACATGATGTATTCTGCATATAAATTAAATAAGCAGGATAAGAATATACATCCATGACATACTCCTTTCTCAATTTGAACCAGTCTGTTGTTCCATGTTCAGTTCTAACTGCTGGTTTAAGGTGATGTGGTATTCCCATTTCTTTGAGAATTTTCTACAGTTTGTTGTCATCTACACATCCAAAGGCTTTGGTGTAGTCAATAAAGAAGAAGTAGAGGTTTTTCTGGAACTATCTTGCTTTTTCAATGATCCAGTGAATGGTGGCTATTTAATCTCTGGTTCCTCTGCCTTTTCTAAATCCAGCTTGAACATCTGGGAGTTCACACTTCATGTACTGTTGAAGCCTGGCTTGGAGAATTTTGAGCATTACTTTGCTAGGGTGTGAGATGCGTGTGTGAATCACAATAAACTGTGGAAAATTCTGAAAGACATGGGAATACCAGACCACCTGACCTGCCTCTTGAGAAATTTGTATGTAGGTCAGGAAGCAAGGGTTAGAACTGGACATGTAACAACAGACTGGTTCCAAATAGGAAAAGGAGTACATCAAGGATGTATATTGTCACCCTGCTTATTTAACTTATATGCAGAGTACATCATGAGAAATGCTGGGCTGGAAGAAGCACAAGCTGGAATCAAGATTGCCGGGAGAAATCTCAATAAGCTCAGATATGCAGATGACACCACCCTTATGGCAGAAAGTGAAGAGGAACTAAAAAGGCTCTTGAGGAAAGTGAAAGCAGAGAGTGAAAAAGTTGGCTTAAAGATCAACATTCAGAAAACGAAGATCATGGCATCTGGTCCCATCACTTCATGGGAAATAGATGGGGAAACAGTGTCAGACTTTATATTTTGGGGCACCAAAATCACTGCAGATGGTGACTGCATCCATAAAATTAAAAGACTCTTACTCATTGGAAGAAAAGTTGTGACCAACCTAGATAACATATTCAAAAGCAGAGACATTACTTTGTCAACAAATGTCCATCTAGTCAAGGCTATGGTTTTTCCAGTGGTCATGTATGGATGTGAGAGTTGGACTGTGAAGAAAGCTGAGCACCAAAGAATTTATGCTTTTGAACTGTGGTGTTGGAGAAGACTCTTGAGAGTCCCTTGGATTGCAAGAAGATCCAACCAGTCCATTCTGAAGGAGATTAGCCCTGGGATTTCGTTGGAAGGAATGATGCTAAAGCTGAAACTCCAGTACTTTGGCCACCTCATGCGAAGAGCTGACTCATTGGAAAAGACTCTGATGCTGGGAGGGATTGGGGGCAGGAGGACAAGGGGATGACAGAGGATGAGATGGCTGGATGGCATGACAGACTCAATGGACGTGAGTTCGAGTGAACTCCGGGAGTTGGTGATGGACAGGGAGGCCTGGCGTGCTGCGATTCATGGGGTTGCAGAGTCGGACACGACTGAGTGACTGAACTGAACTGAACTGAGATGAGTGCAATTGTGTGGTAGCTTGAATATTCTTTGACATTGCCTTTCTTTGATACTGCAATGAAAAATGACCTTTTCCAGTCCTGTGGCCACTGCTGCATTTTCCAAATTTTCTGGCATATTGACTGCAGCACTTTCACAACATCATTTTTTAGAATTTGAAGTAGCTCAACTGGAATTTCTTCACCTCCACTAGTTTTGTTCATAGTTGTGTTTCCTAAGGCCCATTTGACTTCACATTCCAGAATGTTTGATTCCAGGTGCTTGATCACACCATCGTGGCTATCTGGGTCATGAAGATCTTTTTTCATATAGTTCCTCTGTGTATTCTTGGCATCTCTTCTTAATATCTTCTGCTTCTGTTAGGTCCGTACCATTTATTTTCTTTATTGTACCCATGTTTTCATGAATTGTTCCCTTGGTATCTCTAATTTTATTGAAGAAATTCCTTGAGGAGTTTTCTTGAAGATAAATTTTCTATTTTTTTCTTCTTTGGAGAACTGTCTGTTTATGTCTTTTGCCCGTTTTTACGTGGGTTGTTTGTTTTTCTAGTATTGACTTTTTTGAGCTTCTTGAATATTTTGGAAATTAATCTGCTGCAGTTGTTTCATTTGCTATTATTTTAATCAGTGATATTGGCCTATAATTTTATTTTTTTCCATTGTCTTTGTGTGCTTTTGGTATCAGGGTGATGGTGGTCTCATAGAATGAGTTTGGAAGTGTTCCTTCCTCAGGAATTTTTTGAAGGAGTTCGAGAAGTATAGGCATTATCTCTTCTATAAGTATTTGATAGAATTAACCTGTGAAGCCATTTGGCCCTGGATTTTTTCTTTTTTTTTTTTAATCACAGTTTCATTTTCAGTGCTTGTACTTGGCTTGTTCATAGTTTCTATTTCTTCCTAGTTCAGTCTTGGGAGATTGAAATTTCCCAAGTATCTGTCCATTTCTTCCTGGTTGTCCATTTTATTGGAAAATAGTTCCTCGTAATAGTCTCTTATGATCCTTTGCATTTCTGCATTGTCTTTTGCAGTCTGTCCCTTTTCATTTTTAATTTTGATGATTTGATTCTTCTCTCTTTCTTCCTGATAAGTTTGGCAAACGCCTTGTCAAATTTGTTTGTCTTCTCTAAAAATCAGTTTTTAGTTTTGTTAATCTTTACCATTGTTCCGTTTGTTTCTTTTTCATTTATTCCTACTCTGATCTTTATTAGTTCTTTCCTTCTACTAACGTTTTTTGTTTGTTTGTTTTTGCTTGTGTGTGGGGGAGTTTTTCTTCTTTTTCTAGTTCTTTTAGGTGTGAAGCTAGGTTTTCTATTCAAAGACTATATTGTTTCTTGAGGTAGGATTTTATAGCTATAAGCATCCCTCTTATAACTGCTTTTGCTTCATTCCGTAGGTTTTGAGTCATCGTGCTTTCATTATCATTTGTTTCTAGGAATTTTTTTTCCTTTTTATTTCTTCAGTAACTTGTTCATTCTTTAGAAATATATTGTTTAATCTCCACGTTTTTGTGTTCTTTGTAGTTTTCTTTTTTCTCCTATAATTGATATCTAGTCTTATAGCCGGAGAAGGCAATGGCACCCCACTCCAGTACTTTTGCCTGAAAAATCCCATGAATGGAGGAGCCTGGTGGGCTGCAGTCCATGGGGTCGCTAGAGTCAGACATGACTGAGAGACTTCACTTTCACTTTTCACTTTCATGCATTGGCTAAGGAAATGGCAATCCACTCCAGTGTTCTTGCCTGGAGAATCCCAGGGATGGGGAAGCCTAGTGGGCTGCCATCTATGGGGTCTCACAGAGTCAGACACTACTGAAGCGACTTAGCAGCAACAGCAGCGGCAGTCTTATAGCATTGTTGTCAAGAGAGATGCTTGATAAGATTTCAATTTTCCTAAATTTACTGATATTTGATTTGTGACCCAAGATGTGGTCTATCCCGGAGAATGGTCCATATTGACTTGAGAGGAAATTGTGTTTGTCTGCATTTGGATGGAATGTCCTATAAGATATCAATCATATCCATCTGCTCTAATCTATCATTTAAGGCTTGTGTTTCCTTTTTAATTTTCTGTTTTTATCATGTGTCCATCGATATAAGTGGAGTGCTAAAGATCCCTGCTTTTATTTTGTTACTGTGAATCTCTCCTTTTATGCCTGTTAGTGTTTGTCTTATATATTGAGGTGCTCCTATGTTGGGTGCATAAATATTTATGAAGGTTATGTCTCCATCCTGGATTGATTCCTTGATCATTATGTAGTGTCCTTCCTTATCTCTTGGATTTTTTTTTTAAGTCTATTCTGTCTGATATGCGGATTGCTACTCTTTATATTGATTTCCATTTGCATGGAATATCTTTTTCCATCCTCTCACTTTCAGTCTCCGTGAGTCTCTAGTTCTGAAGTGGGTCTCTTTTCAGTTCAGTCGCTCAGTCATGTCCAACTCTTTGTGACCTCATGGATTTCAGCACTCCAGGTCTCCCTGTTCATCACCAACTCCCGGAGTTCACACAAACTCATGTCCATCGAGTCGGTGATGCCATCCTGCCATCTCATCCTCTATCGCCCCCTTCTCCTCCTACCACCAATCCCTCCCAGCATCAGAGTCTTTTCCAATGAGTCAGCTCTTCACATGAGGTGGCCAAAGTACTGGAGTTTCAGCTTTAGCATCATTACTTCCAAAGAAATCCCAGAGCTAATCTCCTTCAGAATGGACTGGTTGGATCTTCTTGCAATCCAAGGGACTCTCAAGAGTCTTCTCCAACACCACAGTTCAAAAGCATCAATTCTTAGGTGCTCAGCTTTCTTCACAGTCCAACTCTCACATCCATACATGACCACTGGAAAATTGGCAAATTAATGTCTCTGCTTTTGAATATGCTATCTAGGTGGTCACAACTTTCCTTCCAAGGAGTAAGTGTCTTTTAATTTCATGGCTGCAGTCACCATCTGCAGTGATTTTGAAGCCCCCCAAAATACAGTCTGACACTGTTTCCCCATCTAATTACCATGAAGTGAAGGGACCAGATGCCATGGTCTCAGTTTTCTGAATGTTGAGCTTTAAGCCAACTTTTTGTATGAAAACGGTCTCTTTTAGACACCATTTATATTGGTCTTTTTTCTGTATCCAATTAGGCAGTCTGTGTCTTTTGCCATTTTCTTAATTGTCTGGGGGTTGTTTCTGTAGGTCTTTTCCTTCTCTTGTTTTTTCCTGTCTAAATGATTCCCTTTGACATTTGTTGTAAAGCTGGTTTGGTGGTACTAACTTCTCTCATGTTTTACTTGTCTGTAAACATTTTGATTTACAGGTAGAATAATCTTGGTTTCAGATTTTTCCCTTACAATACTTTAAATATATCCTGCCATTCCCTCTGGCTGGCAGTTTCTCCTGAAAGGTCTGCTGTTAATCATATGGGGTTTACCTTGTATTTACTTATTCCTTTTTTTTCTCTCCGTTTTATTTTTTTTTAAATTTAATTTTATTTTTTAACTTTACAATATTGTATTAGTTTTGCCAAATATCAAAATGAATCCTCCACAGGTATACCTGTGTTCCCCATCCTGAACCCTCCTCCCTCCCTATACCCTCCCTCTGGGTTATCCCAGTGCACCAGCCCCAAGCATCCAGTATCATGCATCGAACTTGGACTGGTGACTCGTTTCATACGTGATATTATACATGTTTCAATGCGATTCTCCCAAATGTCCCCACCATCTCCCTCTCCCACAGAGTCCATAAGACTGATCTATACATCAGTGTCTCTTTTGCTGTCTTGTACACAGGGTTATTGTTACCATCTTTCTAAATTCCATATATATGCTTTAGTATACTGTATTGATGTTTTTCTTTCTGGCTTACTTCACTCTATATAATAGGTTCCAGTTTCATCCATCTCATTAGAACTGATTCAAATGTATTCTTTTTAATGGCTGAGTAATACTCCATTGTGTATATGTACCACTGCTTTCTTATCCATTCATCTGCTGATGGGCATCTAGGTTGCTTCCATGTCCTGGCTATTATAAGCAGTGCTGCGATGAACATTGGGGTACATGTGTCTCTTTCCCTTCTGGTTTCCTCAGTGTGTATGCCCAGCAGTGGGATTGCTAGATCATAAGGCAGTTCTATTTCCAGTTTTTTAAGGAATCTCCACACTGTTCTCCATAGTGGCTGTACTAGTTTGCATTCCCACCAACAGTGTAACAGAGTTCCCTTTTCTCCACACCCTCTCCAGCATTTATTGATTGTAGACTTATGGGTTGCAGCCATTCTGACTGGTGTGAAATGGTACCTCATAGTGGTTTTGATTTGCATTTCTCTGATAATGAGTGATGTTGAGCATCTTCTCATGTGTCTGTTAGCCATCTGTATGTCTTCTTTGGAGAAATGTCTATTTAGTTCTTTGGCCCATTTTTTGATTGGATCATTTATTTTTCTGGAGTTGAGCTGTAGGAGTTGCTTGTATATTTTTGAGATTAGTTGTTTGTCCGTTGCTTCATTTGCTATTATTTTGTCCCATTCTGAAGGCTGTCTTTTCACCTTGCTAATAGTTTCCTTTGTTGTGCAGAAGCTTTTAAGTTTAATTATTTCCCATTTGTTTATTTTTGCTTTTATTTCCAATATTCTGGGAGGTGGGTCATAGAGGATCCTGCTGTGATGTATGTCAGAGAGTGTTTTGCCTATGTTTTCCTCTAGGAGTTCTCTCCATTTTAAATATTCTTTCTTTGTATTTAATATTTGTTAGTCTGACTAGCATGTGTCTCTGCATGTTTCTCCTTGAGTTTAATCCTGTATGGGATTCTCTGTGATTCTTGGACTTGACTATTCCTTTCCCATGTTGGGGAAATTTTGACTATAATCTCTTCAAAAATTTTCTCAGACTCCTTTTGTTTTCTTTTATAATTTGAATGTTAGTGCGTTTTATATTGTCCCTGATGTCTCTTAGACTATTATCAGTTCTTTTCCCACTTTTTCCTTTATTCTGCTCTTTGGCATTGTCCTTTTATGTGTTGCATAGACACTGAGTCTACCTAGTTGATCATGTGGATTTAATCTGCAGCTTGTATAGCTGGTGGGAAGGTTTTGTGTCCTCTTCCTTAGTCACACTGTCCCTGGATTTCAATTGTGGCTTTATCTCCACCTTTGCATGTGAGTCTTCCACAAGGGTTTGCTCCTGAGGATGCCCTGGAAGACCTGAGTCTGTCTGAGAAATGACTTGGTGTAGAGGTGGAACAGATCCTTGGATTGCAGGGTCCTTGGTGGTAGTCAGGGGAGCTGCTGGCTAGAGTATCAGGAAATTTGCTGCTCATAGGGCTTTTATCACCTCTGGCAGCTCTGTCTCAGTGGAGATCAAGCATGGAGGTAGCACAGTTTCTTGGATCATGGAGACACTGTCAGTGTTAGATATTCAGGGGTGCCACAGCTATTGTCACAGGAGATATGGTACTATTAGGAGTTTTTTCTAGCCTCTGGCAGCTCTGCCCCAGTGAGGATTAAGCATGGAGGTGACACAACTTCTTGGCTTCTTGGATCAAGGGGACTCTGGCAGTGCAAAGTGTACAGGCTCATCAACTGCTTCAGTTGCAGGAGATATGGCTTATCAGAGTCTTTTTCTAGCCTCTGGCTGCTGGCAATCAGAGGTCCACTTTGGCTCGCTCTTTCTGTGCTCAGCCCATTCAGGTGCTTAAGTGGTCACCGTAGCTGGGTTCCTTCTCTGTTGCATGTTGCACTAGGTGCCTAAAGAGCAGTCTCTCTGAGGTCTTTATTGTTCAGATTCCAGTGCTGATGTGTGATATGTGGGGAGACAGAGGCTACAGTGATGGCTATTCATCTTGTGCTCGACTCAATTTTTCCTCCACAGGCATTTCCCACCACAATCTCTTCCCTCAGGTCCCCTCAGACTGTCTCCCTACAGTCAACAGCAAAACTTGCCCAGGGATTGCTCTCCAATACCTATGCTCCAGCAACTGTGCTTTCTAGGGGACTTGCATCACTGTGTGGGATATGTAGCGTTGGAGCAAGGATTGTCTGTGTGATTCTCATTCCACTCAGACTGTCACATATCAGCTGCTTCACTCTCCAATAACCTCAGATGTTCCTCCTTTGTAATTGCCCCTATATGGGGATCTAACCCTTGCTACAGTTTCTCCATCCCCCAGGTTCAAGTCCAGTCCTATTCACTCTTCTCTTTTTCCCCCTACTTCCTTCATCTGACTGAGTTTTGGGTGGTTCTATATATTATTTTCTGGTGGCCAGGTACTCCTCCCCGTTCTCAGCTGGTATATCTGTAGAGAGAGATGCACTCCATGTCCACCTACTCCTCTGCCATCTTGTTCTTCCCTTTTATATGCTTTTTTAAGATTCCACATATAAGTGATATTTTGTAAGTAGTTTCAAAATTATGGGCCTTGATAAGAAAATTATCTTCAGACTAATTATGAAGAGAGGCAAATAAATGGTTCTGGAAACAAAAGGATACAAAGTATTTGTAAAAACTAATATTTTATGAAGTTTGGATAATAAAACTGTTCAGTTCAGTCTCTCAGTCGTGTATGACTCTTTGCGACCCCATGAATTGCAGCACACCCAGGCCTCCCTGTCCATCACCAACTCCCAGAGTTCACCCAAACCCACGTCCATCAAGTCGGTGATGCCATCGAGCCATCTCGTCCTCTGTCGTCGCCTTTTCCTCCTGCCCCCAATCCCTCCCAGCATCAGAGTCTTTTCCAGTGAGTCAACTTTTCTCATGAGGTAGCCAAAGTACTGGAGTTTCAGCATCAGTCCTTCCAAAGAACACCCAGGACTGATCTCCTTTCGAATGGACTGTTTGGATCTCCTTGCAGTCCATGGGCCTCTCAAGAGTCTTCTCCAACACCACAGTTCAAAAGCATCAATTCTTCAGCGTTCAGCTTTCTTCACAGTCCAACTCTCACATCCATACATGACTACTGGAAAAACCATAGCCTTGACTAGACAGACCTTTGTTGGCAATAAAACTGTTACACAGGTACAAATAAAATCTGTGTTAAAATTTGAATTGCTTGATTAAATAAGTTGAAATGATTATCCTGAGAATGGCAATGAAAGCCTGAGAAGCTACACAATAATGTTATTTATTAAGTCTTAGTTGATACAGTGTGAGAGGGTGTTTGTTTGTTTGTTTGTTTTTGCCCCTATTAAGAAGAATTTGTTTTGTTTACTGTGCCAAAGCTTCTCTGAAAAGTCTGCTTACTAATGCCTCTTGAATCAACTATCTGGAAATCTTGATAGTGATATGTAAAGGAAATGATTCAAAGAACCAATTATTAATTTCTAGGTTTAGCAGCAGACTTTAATGGTTCTATGAATTCTCTCAACAGTATCCTAAATTTTGCACATATTTCTGTATTTATGTTTTCCTGGATAATATTTCAGGTATTTTACGAGAATCTTAAAGAGATAGTTGTCATTTCTTCCATCCCCCTCCCCTCAAAAATGTTAAAAAACAAACAAGCAAACAATTATTCTAGCATAGTCATTGTGACTGGAGAATTTTGTTTTATTTTTCTAAAAGACATAATACCGGAAGGCATAAAAATAGACTTTCTTTGAATTTCACTTCCTAAAAGATAAACTTAAGAAACAGAAGGAATATTTGGAGAATTTTAGCTAAGTTATCAGCCTCAGATTATTGTTGTTGTTGTTGTTGTTCAGTCACCCGGTCATGTCTGACCCTTTGTGACCCCATGTACTGCATTATGCCAAGCCTCCCTGTCCTTCACCATCTCCCAGAGTTTGCCTAAGTTCATGTTCATTGCATTCGTGATACTGTCCAGCCATCTCATTCTCTGATGCCTGCTTTGCCTTCTGCTTTTGATCTTTCCCGCATCAGGGACTTGTCCAATAAGTTGTCTGTTCAGATCAGATGATCAAAATACTTGAACTTCAGCTCCATCATCAGTCTTTCCAGTGAATATTCAGGGTTAATCTCCCTAAAGATGGACTGTTTTGATCTTCTTGCTGTCAAAGTGACTTTCAGTTTTCTCTAGCACCATAGTCGGAAGGCATCAATTCTTTGGTGTTCTGCCTCCCATCCTGTCAAAGCTATGGTTTTTCCAGTAGTAATGTATGAATGTGAGAATTGGACTATAAAGAAAGCTGAACACTTAAGAACTGATACTTTTGAACTCTGCTGTTGGAGAAGACTCTTGAGAGTCCCTTGGACAGCAAGGTGACCCAACTATTAAGGGAAGCATACTGATTGAAACCACCCCCCTAGCCATGCACCATAGTAACCATTTGCATGAGTTGTTTTATGACAGGAGATCCTGATAAGGAAATGGAACCAATAAGCCACCATCAACCGGAAGAGTTCGGGAAAGGTCGAAAGGAGACACGGAGTGTCCGTCGACTTCCAAGAATCCCTCTTGCTGGCATCAATCTTGGCTGAGAGATGCATGTGCCACCAGGAAAGACTCTGAATTAGAATGATTGGCCACAGGCCATCCGGAAACTAATCCCATCACCATAAAACCTGACACTGAGAGCCACACATCAGAGCAGTTCTCCTGGGTTCCCTTACCCTACTGCTCTCCACCTGGGTGCCCTTTCCCAATAAAACCTCTTGCTTTGTCAGCACATGTGTCTCCTCGGACAATTCATTTCCGAGTGTTAGACAAGAACCCAGTTTCGGGCCCTGGAAGTGGTCCCCCTTTCTGCAACAAATGGCGACTCTGGTGGGACTCTTCTTCACTGAGACTGACATCCTGACCACTCGGGGTACTCAGGAGCCAGCTTGCCTGCCAATGGACCAGACCCAGAAGCCACAACTGGGACCCTTTTTTCCCTGGTCTCCTCCTGACATGGACAACTAGCCAGAGTGCCCCGACTGGGTAAAGAACAAGAGACTTTATTGACCTCTCTCCCCTTCCCTCTCTCTTTACTCTCCTTAATGCTTCCTATCCTTCCCTGTTTTTCTAGTCCCCCAGTCCTGGATGCAAGAATCTGGTCAAATGGCCTCAGCCTGAGCTGAGGATTGGAGACTGATCACCTCCTCTTAGTAGAAAACTCGAATTCTGGTTCTGGTCTGGTCTGATTTCTGGTAGGGCCGAGTTCCAGTCCTCCCTTCTCTGGAGGCCCAAGGAAAAGTCCCATAATGCCTGGGTATCTGCAGGTGGCAGGAGACGTCTGTAAGGCCACCCCTTTTGACCCCCTCTCCCACCTCTTCCCCCTTCTTCTTTCAACCTGGCTTCCTTCCCCCCGTTTGAAATCTTTGAAGCTGTTAGTACTTGGATTTGAAGTTCTGTGTCTCTATAGGAGGGTTTCTGAGAGACTGTATTCTTGTATTTAAGGGAGTGTCTGATGAGGACTGCCAGGTTTATATGTGTGTGTTTTAACTCTGTGTTCTGTGTTGTGATTTTTGATGGCCATTTTACTTTGTCTGGCCACCATTTGGTTTAGACCTGCCGCCAATTTTGTTAGAATTTGATTTTCTTTCCCTGTGCCTTGAGACCAGGGCTCTCAGGAACACTTATCTAGACCATCTCTAACTCCTGAGACTGAGGGAAAACGGGAAAAAGACTTTAAATTTTTTATTTATTTCAACTTTTTTTTTATAAACTAGTAAATTTTATATTGTAATATCTAATTAATGACTGAGAAAATGAAGCTAGATCTTGCACTGTGTCTGTCTAAATATGTCTGTCTCTGGGTAATATTTTTGAGGTTAATTTGTACATGAGCTCTATTTATTTGGCTTAAAAAAGGTAAGCACTTACAAATCAAATAATTCTACATTAAACAATAAATTCCAGGTTCATGTGAACTGGGAAATATTCAGTATTAAATACCTGATATTAATGTTTGTTTGTTGACCTATCTAATATAGACATGTCTTAGAGGAATTAACATTAAGTAGAATATTTTCATTGTACCTAGGTTTAATATAAGTTAAATATTATATCTGTTACAAGTTTGTCAACAAGGAAATTACCTCAAGTGAAGAAACTTCTTAAAAAACTGTAAATGAGATATGTTCATCCTAAAGGAAATCAGTTCTGGCTATTCATTGGAAGGACTGATGCTGAAGCTGAAACTCTAATACTTTGGCCACCTGATGCAAAGCACTGACTCATTGGATAAGACCTTGATGCTGGGAAAGACTGAAGGCAGGAGGAGAAGGGGACAACAGAGGAAGATATGGTTGGATGGCATCACTGACTGGATGGACATGAGTTTGTGCAAGCTCTGGGAGTTCGTGATGGACAGGAAGCCTGGTGTGCTGCAATCCATGGGGTTGCAAAGAGTCAGACATGACTGAGTGACTGAACTTATCTGAACTGCCTTTTTCTTACGGTCCAGCTCTCACAACAGTATATTACCACAGCTTCAGATTAGAAGTTCTTAAATAATGCTTCAAATCAGTTAACTTCAGATAAGAAGAAAGAAACAAAAAGATGAAAAGGGGAAATTTGAAGAACATTTCACAATATTTTTGTTATTTTTAATTAAAAACAAAAACAGAATAAATATACTGTAGTTTACCAATTAGTGGCTTGTTAATTTTTAGCACTGAAACTCTCCACATCACAAACCTCATCATATGGCAGAAAAGGTTAGTGGTTTAGAAAAACAAAATATTTGATGCATATAACTCAGTGTACCCTGAGTACTTTTACTGAGAATTCTTTCTATTTTCAAATTTTAGGTGTATATTTTTAAGAAACTTTTTTGATGATTTGGGTAACATTATTGGTGAGCTTTTCCCCCTTATTACATGGTTTTATTGTGATAAGCTTAAAGTGTAATACTCTCAAGAGTATAAGAAAAGCTGTCATACAGTGCTTTGGGATCCCATTGTAATCTTAAATTATAAAGGTTATATCTGAATTTTTTCCCCTTGTCAACAATTCCTGCCTTTGATCTAGGTGGACATAATTTGTCTGTTGTAATTACCTATTTTGGAACTACCTCAGAAGAAAATAAGACAATTTTAACTGTAGTTAAAGTCCATGGAAACGCAAAGAATCAGGCATGACTGAGCATGCACACACTGCGCTGAAAGCAATAGCAGGGCTTCCCTAGTGGATCAGCAGTAAAGAATCTATCTGCAATGCAGGAGGTAATGCAAGAGATGAGGATTCAATCTCTAGGTGGGAAAATCCCCTGGAGGAAGGTGAGCGAGTCAATTCCTGGGCAGGCTGATAAGAAGTCTGTGGTCCCTCAGGAGGAGAGAGGGGTCTGGGGCTCTTGAGGAAGAGATAGAGGTCGAGAATTCTCAAAGAAGAGGAAAGGACAATCATCTTTTTTTTTTTTTTTTTTCCTCTCTCTCTACATTCCTTAGTCACCTAAAACATTTTTTTTTTCTTCTTTAAGCCAGGAACTGATTATTACACAACAAACAACTTGGTTTAAACTCAGAGGTTAAAGCATCTGCCTGCAATGTGGGAGACCTGGGTTTGAATCTTGGGTCAGGAAGATCCCCTGGAGAAGGAAATGGCAACCCACCCCAGTATTCTTGCCTGGAGAATCCCATGGACAGAAGAGCCTGGTGGGCTACAGTTCACGGGTCGCAAAGAGTCAGACACGACTGAGAGACTTCATTTTCACTTTCAGGGTTATATAAAAACAATGTATCCTGCTTGAGGAAAGTTTCTCCTTCCTTAAAACATTCTGACTAATCCTGATATTTTACCATGTATATTATGGGAGTGGGTCTGGTAGGATCTTTCTATTGTTGTTATAATCCTATTATCCTAAAATGTAAATTGTGGGAGTGGGTCTGATAAAATTTTTACAATCTTGAGACATTCTTTTGATTTATTGTAATAACTAATTCTGAAAGAGATCAGAATATCAGACCACCTGATCTGCCTCTTGAGAAACTTATATGAAGGTCAGGAAGCAACAGTTAGAACTGGACATAGAGCAACAGACTGGTTCCAAATAGGAAAAGGAGTATGTCAATGCTATGTATTGTCACCCTGATTATTTAACTTATATCCAGAGTACATCATGAGAAATACTGGGCTGGAAGAAGCACAAGCTGGAATCAAGACTGCTGGGAGAAATATCAATAACCTCAGATATGCAGATAACACCACCCTTATGGCAGAAAGTGAAGAGGAACTAAAAAGCCTCTTGATGAAAGTGAAAGTGGAGAGTGAAAAGTTGGCTTAAAGCTCAACATTCAGAAAACGAAGATCATGGCATCTGGTCCCATCACTTCATGGCAAATAGATGGGGAAACAGTGTCAGACTATTTTTCGGAGCTCCAAAATCACTGCAGATGGTGATTACATCCAGAAAAGTAAAAGAAACTTACTCCCTGGAAGAAAAGTTATGACAAACCTAGATAGCATATTCAAAAGCAGAGACATTACTTTGCCAACAAAGGTCCATCTAGTCAAGGCTATGGTTTTTCCAGTGGTCCTGTATGGATGTGAAAGTTGGACTGTGAAGAAAGCTGAGAGCTGAAGAATTGATGTTTTTGAACTGTGGTGTTGGAGAAGACTCTTGAGAGTCCCTTGGACTGAAAGGAGATCCAACCAGTCCCTTCTAAAGGATACCAGTCCTGGGTGTTCTTTGGAAAGACTGATGCTAAAGCTGAAACTCCAATACTTTGGCCACCTCATGAGAAGAGTTGACTCATTGGAAAAGGCTCTGATGCTGGGAGGGATTGGGGGCAGGAGGAGAAGGGGACGACAGAGGATTAGATGGCTAAATGGCATCACCGTCTCGATGGACATGAGTTTGGGTGAACTCCGGGAGTTGGTGATGGACAGGGAGGCCTGGCGTACTGCAATTCATGAGGTCACAAAGAGACGGACACGACCGAGTGACTGAACTGAACTGAACTGAACTGAATAACTAAAGTAAAAAGTATGTAACTCCCTTGCTAACACTAGCGAAGGGGGCACTCTTTGTCCCCCTTCTGATGTCTATGTCAGAAGCTTTCTCTGCCTCTTTTTATACTTTAATAACCAGTCCATCCTAAAGGAGATCAGTCCTGGGTTTTCATTGGAAAGACTGACGCTAAAGCTGAAACCCCAATACTTTGGCCACCTCATGCAAAGTATTGACTCATTGGAAAAGACCCTGATGCTGGGAGGGATTGGGGGCAGGAGGAGAAGGGGATGACAGAGGATGAGATGGCTGGAGGGCATGACCAACTCTATGGCCATGAGTTTGAGTGAACTCTGGGGGTTGGTGATGGACAGGGGGGCCTGGCGTGCTGTGACTCATGAGGTCACGAAGAGTCGGACACAACTGAGCGACTGAACTGAACTGAACTGAATAGTCTGCTATACAAAAGCCCTTGAGTGATCAAGCCTGGTTCCTGGTCCTGAAGTTAATTCTTCTGCTTCAGAGATCACGAATCCAACACCATTCACCATAAGCTATCAAGGGCATGGCAACCCACTTCACTATTCTTGCCTGGAGAGTCCCATGGAGAGAGTAGCCTGGTGGGCTACAATCCATAGAGTCACAAAGAGTTGGACATGACTGAAGAAAATGAGCTCACACACACAAAGAAATGACTATGGTTTCTGCAAGCTTTTTCATTCAGGGAGAAGAGAAGGAAGTGTGCAGGAGGTCTGGAAATTATCATGTATTTTACTTTACAAGGAAGTAATGTAAAGTCACCAAGATATATTTTTGATATAAACAAGAGGAAGGGGACACAGACTTCTTGAACCACAGTTATAGTGGTTCAGTAAATTCTGGCATTCAGTGGAGTAACAGATATCGTAAGTATCACTCATTGCTATGCATCGAATGTTTGTGCCACACTCCTCAAATTCATATGAAAGTGAAGTCGCTCAGTCGTATCAGACTCTTTGCAACCCCATGGGCTGTAGCCTACCATGCTCCTCTGTTCATGGGATTTTCCAGGCAAGAGTACTGGATTGGGTTGCCATTTCCTTCTCCAGAGGATCTTCCCAACCCAGGGATAGAACCTTGGTCTCCTGCATTTTAGGCATATGCTTTACCATCTGAGCCACCAGGAAGCCACAAATTCATATAGTGAAACTCTAATGTGATGGTATATGGAGCTAGAACATTTGGGAGGTAATTAGGTCATGAGGGTGAATCCCTCATGATAGGATCAGTGTTCATGAAAAGAGGAAGAGACTGTTCTTTTCTCTTCCTGCCATTTGAGAACATATTGTGAAAATAAGGCAGGAAGACAGCTCTCATCAAAAACTGAACCTGCTGGCACCTTGATTTTGGACTTCCCAACACCCAGAACTGTGAGAAATAAGTGTTTGTTTTTTAAACCACCAAGTCTATGGTATTTTTTAATAACAGATTGAACTAAGATTGAAATTGTAAAACAATACAAAAAAATTTCACAATAAAATGTAAAAACTGGTGTTCTATAGTAGTAATTTCCAAAAGATTAATGAGATATTATTTTCACTTACAAATTTGTTTTGGATAGTAAAATATAATCTGGCCTAAATCTGCCTCTTCAATGCTTTGGCAATTGTTCATATATTCATATGTATTTGTGTAACTAAACAAGCCTGTTTTCACATTGGTTCTTCACAAGTAGCTCGTGAAGGAAGCAGAGCAAGGATTAAGTTTCCCTAAGGTCAGTTCTTGGCATAGTGTCTGGGAAATAAAAAAGTACTCAATGAACATTGAGTAAATTAATAGATAGTAAACAACAATACTGCTACTAGAACTTATAACAAAGATTCTTGAAAAAGTATATACTAAGATATCATTTTCTATTTATTTATAACTGCTTTTTATGTTTGTCTTCCTAACTAAATTGTAAAGTCAACTCTAGGAGAATGAAGATATGTCTGGTTCTTTTGTATCCCTTACAGTTTTCACTACTATGACTTGAACAGGGTGAATACACAATAAACCTCCATTGATCTCATTAAAGAAAGTTATGGAGACAAACCACTTTGATGTAGTCTTAAATATGAGTAGTTAAATCTGTGAGCAATAAAACAAAGAATTAAAAAATAAACTTTTATGAATTGAGACTATTGGGGATTTTTGAATCTAAAGAGTCAGAATTATCCCTTTCCTTTAATAAGTCAATTTTCAAGATTTTTATGCTTAAACTGACATTGACTAACACAGACATTGCAAAACAGTGTCAGAGACAAGGTTTTTTAATGTTTTTACTGCTTATGATTTAGCAATAATATTTATAAATAAACTACTAAATCTTAATTTTATCCTTATTTTGTGGGTTAGTGTTTTTCCACATTCATGTACATATTTCAATGATTATGAATACTTATTTAGGAAAAGTAGGGCTTCCCTGATGGCTCAGATGGTAAAGAATCCACCTGCAATGTAGAATACATGAGTTTGATCACTGTGTTGGGAAGATTCCCTGGAGGAGGGCATGGCAACCCACTCCAGTATTCTTTTTTTTTTTTTTAGTTATCAACATTTATTTATTTATTTTTTTTTATTTTTAAATTAAAAAAAAATTCAGGTATACACGTGCTCCTCATCCTGAACCCTCCCCCCTCCCCCCTCCCCATACCATCCCCCTGGGTCGTCCCAGCGCACCGAGAATCCCCATGGATAGAGGAGCCTGGCGGGCTACAGTCTATGGGGTCTCAAAAAGTCGGACATGTCTGAGTGACTAAGCACAGCACAGTGCATTTTAAAAAATACCCCTTGGGTACCCTGCTGATAAAATAATACAGTTAATGTAACAGCTACAGTTACTGACCTTTAATCATTAAATTAAGGCATTGAGACTGATTACTGTGAATACATATTGATTCATAGTAGAGGCAAGAGTTGTTTTTCTTGATATGCCTCAACAATAAATCAGCTGAAACAAACAAAAAAAATGCAAGATGGTATTTTAATGAAAAACTGCTTGTAAATTCATCCATATGTTAAGAAAAAAAAAAAAAAAAGAATTCCTGCTGTGGCAAAGTCTAAGTTTTATTATTTTCTCCCCTCAGTAATAAGATGAAGAAAAAGGAAAAAAAAGTATATAGAACCTTTTGCACTTTGACATGAGCCCTTCCAGCCAAACTCTATGTTTGACTGAAACAAATGTAAACCATATTCCATTTCACAAAAGCAAAATGTGCTGAACATGTGGTTTTTAAAATAGAAGCACGTGAATCAACTGTTCTACATGATGATCCTTTCTTAGAAATGTCTCTGGGGAAAGTTCACTACTCAAAGCCAGGGAATACAGGAAAAAAGCAAAACAGACTGAGATCAAGCAATTCTTAAAGTGGATGGGCCAAGTAGATGCATAAGTGACATTTAATATGCAAACTTAGGGGCTCCTGTTGAGTGATCTGTTTGGTAACCCGGATCAGGATGCTTGTTTAGTGGATAAAAGTGTAACTTTAGAAATTGGCAGGAACTCTTGTGTTCGGCCACCTGTATTCTCAGCTACACATGGTGGAAGGGATATGAACCAAGCACATATTTTAACTTTATCCTATTTTTGAATTCTTATAACTTTTTGGTTTCAAAAGACCCATTTATAAAATGTAGTTTAAAAATGCATTGACAATACTTAGTGACCACCACTATATAGTTTATTTTCTGTCTTTCCATTGTTAAAGATATTTTTAAATATAAACTGGGAGAAAAATAGACATTATCTTACTACAGTAATTGAAGTGAATTGCCATATGAATGGGTATCTTTGTTTCAGACATTTGGTTATCAAAAACACTATTCATATCTAAGATAAATACTGTGTATTTTTAAAGCAGTCTGCAGAGTCAATCAACAATGAATATTAGCACTTCAAGGAAATCATCCCTTAGAGCCTGAAAAAAAATTGGGCTATGAATTTTGACCTAAGAATATAATTATGTCTTCCTAGATCTCATTATATCCTATGCTCATTTAAGGCCATCTAGGAACCAAATGATGAAAGAGTGGTGAAAATTTATGACCCCCTAGATCTAGCACTAGCCCTTTGGATATTAGTTTGGATTAGTAGCTTTACTGCTAATCCAAACACTGTAGGCCAAATTCTGCCTGACATATCTGCACTGTGAGTCCCTGAAAAATGTAGCAAGTTGACACTTTGAAAAGCTGACAGAAGCCTTATGCTCCAGGCACATGCTGCATGTAGTTTGCCATCAAATACAGTTCTTCAGATCTACATTTCTTCCACATTTACAATGATAGTCCCTCCCCTCACCCACACACTCCATGGTAATGGGCATATGCAGTAATAATCTTAAATTAATCATTTGCTTTTTTTCTGGATGAAGAAAAGTTTGAGTCAATTTTATGCATCAGATGTGCATGATATTTAAAATAAAGAAAACTCATTTATGTTCTTGATACATGTCAAAGGTTGAGCCAAAGAAGCTATCTGAAAAACCTTACATTGATTCCTGCTAAATCACAGATTAACCCACAAATTTGTATCTGAACTTCTATTACATTATTTGGGATACCCTTTGGAGATTCTGAAGGAGATCAGTCCTGGGTGTTCTTTGGAAGGAGTGATGCTAAAGCTGAAACTCCAGTACTTTGGCCACCTCATGCGAAGAGTTGGCTCATTGGAAAAGACTCTGTTGCTGAGAGGTATTGTGGGCAGGATGAGAAGGGGATGACAGAGGATGAGATGGCTGGATGGCATCACCGACTCGATGGATGTGAGTTTGAGTGAACTCCAGGAGTTGGTGATGGACAAGGAGGCCTGGCGTGCTGCAATTCATGGGGTTGCAAGGAGTTAGAAACGACTGAGTGACTGAACTGAATTGAACTGAACTTGGAGTTTCTGATATTTCTTAAAATCAGTAAGTCTGTGATATCTAAACATAAATGGCACTATTTTCATCTGTAATTTTATAACTTGCATTTTACATATAATATTGCAAGAATATCAGAACAAAAATCATGTCAGTAAGCATTAGATACAACATATAAAATGATTTAGAAATTATCTTTTATAACTGAATGGCACTAATTCTTCATGCGTGTGTGCTTAGTTACTTCATTCGTGTCTGACTCTTTGCAACCGTATGGACTATAGCCCACCAGACTCGTCTGTCCATGGAATTCTCCAGGCAAGAATAGTGGAGTGGGTTGCCATTTCCTCTGCCAGGGGATCATACTCAATCAGGGATCAAATCCACGTCTGCTGTGCCTCCAGCACTACAGGCAGATTATTTACTGCTGAGCCACCTGGAAAGCCCTGGCACTAATTCTACTAAACATAATATGTCCTACTACTTATCTGAGAAAGGAATTTTAAAGTAATATTAACAATATAATTTTGAAACCCCAACTTTGGATCATGGTTTTTCTATTAGCAAGCATTGATCTTCACAAAAGAGGATGAGGTAAATATTCTTATCTACATTTTACATGTAAGGAAATATTCAGTTCAGTTCAGTCACGAAGTGGTGTCTGACTCTTTGCGATCCCATGGACTGCAGCATGCCAGGCTTCCCTGTCCATCACGAACTCCCAGAACTTGCTCAAACTCAAGTCCGTTGAGTCAGTGATGCAATTCAACCATCTCATCCTCTGTCGTCCCCTTCTCCTTCCACCTTCAATTTTTCCCAGTATCAGGGTCTTTTGCAGTGAGTCAGTTCTTCACATCAGGCGGCCAAAATATTGGAGTTTCAGTTTCAGCATCAGTTCTTGCAATCAAGACTGATTTCCTTTAGGATGGACTGGTTGCATCTCCTTGCAGTCCTGGGACTCTCGAGTCTTCTCCAACACTACACTTCAAAAACATCAATTCTTCAGAGCTCAGCTTTCTTTATAGTCCAACTGTCACATCCAAAAATAAAGTCTCTCACTGTTTCCATTATTTTTCCATCTATTTGCCATGAAGTGGTGGGACCAGATGCCATGATCTTAGTTTTCTGAATGTTGAGTTTTAAGCCAACTTTTTCACTCTCTGCTTTCACTTTCATCAAGAGGCTCTTTAGTTCTTCACTTTCTGCCATAATGGTGGTGTCATCTACATATCTGAGGTTATTGATATTTCTCCCAACAATCTTGATTCCATCTTATGCTTCATCCAGCCTAGCATTTCTCATGATGTACTCTGCATGTAAGTTAAATAAGCAGGATGACGATATACAGCCTTGACATGTTCCTTTCCTGATTTGGAACCACTCTGTTGTTCCATGTCCAGTTCTAACTGTTGCTTCTTGACCTGCATAGAGATTTATCAGGAGGAAATTCAGTTGGTCTGGTTTCCCATCTCTTTCAGAATTTTCCACAGTTTGCTGTGATCCACACAGTCAAAGGCTTTGGCATAGTCCATAAAGCAGAAATAGATGTTTTCCTGGAACTCTCTTGCTTTTTCTATCATCCAACAGATGTTGGCATATTGATCTCTGGCTCCTCTGCCATTTCTAAATTCAGCTTGAACATCTGGAAACTCACAGTTCATGTACTGTTTAAGCCTGGCTTGGAGAATTTTAAGCATCACTTCACTAATATGTGAGATGAGTGCAATTGTGCAGTAGTTTGAACATTCTTTGGCATTGCTTTTCTTTGGGATTGGAATAAAAACTGATCTTTTCCAGTCCTGTGGCCACTGCTGAGTTTTCCAAATTTTCAGGCATGTTGATTGCAGCACATTAGTAGCATCATCTTTTGGAATTTTTCAGGAAATGTGGCTCCATTAAAATAATTGACTTATGTAGGGCTCAAGGTTGAGCCAAAATGTAATCCCTGATATCTATGTTTCAAATTGTTTGATTTTTTTCACTATGGCACTGTTACGGGTTAAATAGAATCTCC
Organism: Bos indicus; assembly: GCF_029378745.1. NCBI lineage: Eukaryota > Metazoa > Chordata > Mammalia > Artiodactyla > Bovidae > Bos > Bos indicus. The sequence continues at coordinate 76,161,224 of NC_091789.1, forward strand.
CTCTCCCAAAAGATATCTTGAAGTCCAAATCCCCAGAAGGTAGGAACTGGTATCATTTGTATATGCAGGGTTTGATCTTGATATATTACTTAAGGTTTTATCATGAGAATTTCCAATATCATAGTATTGTAAAATATGACATTCAATGACCACATAGTATTGTATCATAATCGTGCATTATTCATTAAAAAAATCCCTAATTTGGTTCCTTTAAGATATTTACATATGTTATATAATTATACATGAGGCTGCAACGATTATCATTATACATATATATTTGTGCACAACACCTAATTTCTTTAGGGTAAAGTCCTAAAAGTGGAATTCTTCAGTCAACTTACAAGACATTGCTAGAGACAGGATAAAGATGGTGAAGTAGGAAGACCCTAACAGCAATTACATATAGAGAAACTCTCATTGAGAACGACCTGAATACCAGCAGAATGGCTCTTCTACAGTCAAAGTTGTAAAGAAAGAAACCCAAGTAATCCAGTAGGAAGGAAAGAGAAGCAAACTAGTAGTGATTCCCACTAGTAAAGAGTGATTTAGAAGAGAAGGGTGTTATTACAGGTACAGAGATCCTTCTTGGGAAGTGAGGGGTTCAAGTCATATATTACACATCCTAGCCCTAGGTTTCATCACTGGGAGGATGAGCCAGCCTATCTGGTTTGAAAACTAGTGGGGATTGTTGGAAGACTGCCAGAAACCAAGACTCCACTCTTGAACAAGAGTGCATACACAGACTTAATTGCCCAAAGTCTCAGCATGGAGACAACAGATTGAAAACTGCTGGGTGCTCTGGCTAGCCTGCCAGGACTGACTCTATACATTCTTCCAGCCCACACCAGGCTCCTGCTCAGCATGTCCTGTTCTGGCACTGTTCACAACTAAAGAGAAGGCCACCATTGCCAATGAGCATATGCATACTTGAAGGAAGCAGAACCAATTCAGGCCATGCCTAGAGCCAAGGTGGAAACCATCATTGTCAGTGTGCATGTGTTCTAGGGAAGGAGCAGAACCAGCTCACCTGGGCAGTTCCAACCTGTCATCAATGCTGGATTTAATCAAGGCACACAACCAAAGAAAAAATGGAAAACCAGCTCAGAATGCATCCCCAAACATTTGAACCCAGGTCACAACCCAATCATGACAGAGACTGCCATTATATCAGAAAGAAGTGCAACTCCATTAGATCTCTTGCTCCAATCCCTTAGACCCTGGCCAAACCCTCAATAAGGTGGCAACCACCATTGTTCCTAAGATAAACCTCTACTCAAATGTGGCCCTAGCTCTAGTCCTTCCAAATCCAGCTCTACATCCTAATAAAGAAGCTGCCAGTGCATGCCAGGGGAAGATGTACTTCGTGCTCACCTTGATTCTAACTCTCCTACCAAAGACACTGGGCACATTGTATACAAATGCTCCCACACAAGGATACAACTTCAAGACAAGAATAGGTAAATGCTTTCACCTAATTTATTATAAATAGAGAAAGTTAAACAAAATAAGAAAATAGAAGAAAATGTTTCAAAGCAAAGAATAAAACTAAACTCCAAGAAAAAAGCAGAGATAAGAGGGGGGGAACCTTCAAGGTAGTGAAGGAATTGGTCAAGGAGATCACTGTCTCACCAAAAAATATATTTAAAAAAATTAATCTGCCTGTGGAACAGTTCCCACAGAACCTCTCCTGATTGCTGGTACAGAACTTCAGACTTCCAAAAAGGCCAAGCAATCTTCTTTGAGTAAGGCAGGCTAAAAGATAAAGATGAAAATAGAGACAGTGGAGTTTGGGAGAGGGACCTTCACCCCGGGGAAGGAGTCATAAAGGAGGAAAAGTTTCCACACACTAGGAAACCTCCTTACAGTTGGGGTCGGGGGAGGACACCTTTGAAACCTCAAAGCAGAACAGATCATGACAGATACAGCACTTTCCAGCCAGAAGCAGCTCACACATGTGTGTCCACCAACAGTGAGTGCGGACTGTGTGTGGGAGCTCAGGCCTTGGGAGTTCAGTCCTTAGGAAAAGGACAAGAGTTGACTGCCATGAAGATGCTCTGGTGGGGTAATGTGACACTGCAGAGGCAGACAATGGAAAACCCTGGCACTGCCAAAGAAGCAAAAGATTGTTCCCATGACAAGACTCTAACACCACTCTCTAACTCCACATACTCACAGAACATAGGACCCTGCCCTAGGGAATGCTGAAAGTGGGTGAGGCAGCTGTGGTCTATGGTCCCAGTGGAAGAGAAACAGGCATGAACTCCAGAGACAGAAGGCAGGGGAGCACTGTGATCCTGACCCAAGAGATCACAACTACCACCAAGCTGTGAGAGGCTGCAGGTCGCTACCAACATCTTCCTGGGAGCCTGAGTGGCTTGGGTCTGCCAAAGGTACCACACCTGGAAGCAACTCCCCTGGGAAAATGTACAACCCACCTCAGACTGTGGTGACCTCCCACAGGCACAAGCTGCAGCAAGCACTCTCCACACACTCTAGTGGCGTCTGCTGTACTCTCACCCTTCCCAGCACAACTGAACAAGTGGGCCCTATCAACGGCTGCTTTTACCTGTCTGTTCTCTGCCCAGACACTGGTGAGAAACTTACAGAGATAGACCCAAAATCAAAACAGAACACTGGGCTGCTTAAGCAAAGGAAAGCAGGGAAAACCAGCCTCGAAGTGGGAGGAACAATGGTTTACATTCCTGCAATTAGCTTGAGACTATGTGCTTTAGGGACAGCTATAGACCTTGAAAACAAGTACAAGCTGAATCAAGGGAAGATCAGAGTATAAGCTGACACCACACTGCCCACAACAGGTCCAGAGAACTTTTTAGATATATTGGAGGACTTTCTGAGTAGACAAGTTGACTGGAGTTGGAAAACGGAAGAATCACTTGCACATTCTTCTCACTACCACTCTGTAATATATCATCCCTTTTCTTTCCTTTTTAAAAAAATTGTTTTCTCATATTATCATTATATGTTTCTTTATTGCTTTTATTTTTTTATAACCTACTATTTCCTTTAAAAAACATACTTATTAAATAAATTTCAGATTTTTCATTTTGTCTTTTTGAGAGTATTTTTTCCATTGTTTTTATTTTTATGCTATAATTTTTAACATAACTTTTAAATAAGTATAATCTTCAGTTCAGTTCAGTTCAGTCACTCAGTTGTGTCTGACTCTTTGGGACCTGATGAACTGCAGCTCGCCAGGCCTCCCTGTCCATCACCAACTCTGAGAGTTCACTCAAACTCACGTCCATCGAGTCGGTGATGCCATCCAGCCATCTTATCCCCTTCTCCTCCTGCCCTCAATCCCTCCCAGCATCAGAGTCTTTTCCAGTGAGCCAATTCTTTGCATGAGGTGGCCAAAGTACTGGAGTTTCAGCTTCAGCACCATCCCTTCCAAAGAACACACAGGGATGATCTCCTCTACAATGGACTTGTTGGATCTCCTTGCAGTCCAAGGGACTCTCAAGAGTCTTCAAATCTCAATGTGTACACACCTACTCACTACTCAACATCCAGTCATACATGAACTTAAGACCTGCCACTTTCCTATGCACTGTGCATCCCATAGATACACGCTCCTGCAATCCCTGAAATCCATCTGATTCTGCAGCTGTGAAGTTAATAGATGCTTGCTTCTTGGAAGGAAATCTATGACAAACCTAGACAGTGTATTAAAAAGCAGAGACATAACTTTGCTGACAAAGGTCCATATAGTCAAAGCTATGGCTTTTCCAGTAGTCATGTATGGATGTGAGAGTTGGACTATAAAGAAAGCTGAGCACTGAAGAATTGATGCTTTTGAACTGTGGTGTAGGAGAAGACTCTTGAGAGCCCATTGGACAGCAAGGAGATTCAATCAGTCCATCCTAAAGGAAATCAGTCTTGAATATTCATTGAAAGGACAGATGCTGAAGCTGAAACTCTAATACTCTGGCCACCTGATGCAAAGAACTGACTCATTGGAAAAAACCTGATGTTGGGAAAGATTGAAGGTGGGAGGCGAAGGGGATGACAGAGGATGAGATGGTTGGATGACATCACCGAATCAATAGACATGAGTTTGAGTAAACTCCGGAGTTGGTGATGGACAGGGAGGCCTGAAGTACTGCAGTCCATGGGGTTGCAAAGAGTCAGACACAAGTGAGCCACTGAACTGAACTGAATGGTTTTTCCAGTAGTCATGTACAGATGTGAGAACCGGACCATAAGGAAGGCTGAATGCTGAAGAACTGATGCTTTTGAATTGTGGTGCTGGAGAAGACTCTTGAGAGTCCCTTGGGCTGTGAGGATCAAACCAGTCAATCCTAAAGGAAATCAACCCTCAATATTCATTAGAAGGACAGAAGCTGAAGCTCCAATACTTTGGCCATCTGATGGGAAAAGCTACCTCATTGGAAAAGATCCTGATGCTAGGAAAGATTGGTGACAAAAGAAGGAGATGGCAGAAGATGAGATGATTAGATAGCATCACCGACTCAATGGACATCAATCTGAGCAAACCCGGGAGTAGTGGACAGAGGAGCCTGGCATGCTACAGTCCATGGGTCACAAAGAGTTAGATATGACTTAGCAACTGAATGATAACAACTTGTTTGTCTTTGGGAGTCTGACCAAAAACCTGATATGCCTCTAACTAAACACATTCTCCAAAAGCTATATTCCTTTCCCTTTTCTTTTCAACTTATCCATGTTGCTTTAAAAGTACATTTAGTTTATGAAGTTGTTTTCCCAAGTGGACCATAGTTTTCTTGGTAGTGAGTTCCTACTCATATTGTATATTCTTCTAGGACCTGCTTTGGTGTCCTATCACTTGATATATAACTCTACAAATTTATTGCCCTTTCTGTGTCTACTGACTAAAAAAAAAAAAAAAATCACCTATCTATGCACCCTCTAGTTCAAGCACCAAGTTTGCCACAAAACCCCATGCTCATAACTTTAGCATCAGCACACAAAATAAGGAGCTTGTGAACATGTGTTGTTACAGAAGACCAAATAGTCTGAGGTCAGGACTCCTTAACCTTGAACAGTTTGCTATAAAAAATGACTTTCTGAACATCCTTAGGAACTTGTTTGTCCCAGATGCACAGCCATGTGGCAGTCAGGTGTCCTCTGTGTATCTATCCTGCCCCCTCTTCCACAGAGATGAAACATTATATTCAATTACCTCACTTCAAAACAGGAGTAATTTATTTCTATGAATATGATTTTAATAGTATTCCATAATTATTCAATAATCAAAGTTTTCTCCAAGTCTGGAAAAAAATCCAAAGTAATCAGCAAATATTTTGTGTGTATATATACATATGTATATATGCATTATTTAAAAAAATCTCTTCCTGTAATTTAGTTCTGACTTTTAAGTGATGTAATCAGTGAAGGACTCAATGTTGAAGCACACTTTGATAAGGATTTTTCAGAGCAATTAGTTTATTGCAAATATTAATCAGACTTACTCTGATTCCACAAGGTCTCCACCACAGTCATTTTCATGTGCTCCTATTTTGGCCTCTTCACTTAGATTATGAATCTTCTTTTCTTTCAAATCCATCACAGTTGCATTTATATTATCCACCTCAATGCAGATGGGGTGCACCACTCCAGTCTAGCTTTTATTCAGAAGACCTGCAATTGAATTGTTGCTTCTCTGTGGGTGACGCAGATCCACCTTGGTATTTCCCAGGTTGACAAAAAAGACAGATACTCCATACTCAGGTAAAGGGACCAGCTCACCCACTTTGGGCCCCAGAACATTCTAATAAAATTACCTGGCCTTTCACAAGTCTGGCACTGAAACTGCAACATGATTGAGTTGACTCAGGTTCCATATAAGGGCAGCCCCTTGATGCGAGGACAGCAATGTGGAAGAAGTTCTAACTGTTGGAACTGAAGTCTAAAGTCTGAGGAAAGGCCCTAAGCACTTGAAGCCACCTTCATTATGCATGCCCATCTTGGGAAGTGCCTAAATTTTATTTTTTGATCTTTTGTTTTTAATTCTGTATCTTCGAGAGTCTAATTTTTAGTATCAATTTTCATTTAGGGGTTTGATTATTGGCTTGATTGCTCTCTTCCTTGTGATTCCTTATCATTTTTTTTTTTCCTTTTTCTCCTTCCCTCTTCTTTTCCCTATATAAGTGTGTGAGTCTATTTGGGTGTTCTTGGCTATTGAGAATTGTTTCACCATTAGTCTAGGGGGTTTGTCTACTGTGTTGTGTGGCCTGTGAAATGTTGCTGTTGCTTTAACAGTTTGGGCCTGAACCCCAGACAGGAGACTTGACTCCATGACTTTGGACCACCAGAGAACTCTCAACTCTGTAGAAAATTAAAGGGTGAGAGCTCTCCCAAAGGCTTCCATCTCAATATTAAGACCAAGTCCCACCCAAAACCCAGCAAGCTACAGTGTCAGATGTCCTATACCAATCCTTCAGGAAAATAGGGTCACAAACATGAACATTGGCAGGCACGGTGTCAAAACCATAATCCATAGATAGTCCAAAACACACTATTGGACATAGCACTGCCCTACAGAGAGACAATACCCAGCTGCATTCACCAGAATGCAGACACGTTTCCCTAACCAGGAAATCTTTTCGAGGCACTGACCCAAACCCACCCATGAGGGACAGACGCCACACTTAAGAGGGAATACAACCTTTCAGCCTTCAGAAAGGGTATCCCAAACACAGTAATTTAAACAAAACAAAAAGACACAGGATTATGCAGCAGATGAAGGAACATGGTAAATACCCACAGGACCAAAAAATGAAGATGAAATAGGAAATCTAATTGAAAAAGAATTCAGAGTAATGATAGTAAAGATGTTCCAAAACCTTGAAAATAAAATGGAGGCACAGATAAATAGATTGGAGGCACAGACTTTAAAGTTGCAATAAGTATATAACAAGGGTCTAGAAGAATTAAAAAATAATCAATCAACAATGCAATAACTGAGATTAAAAATAAACTACAGGGAAACAACAGTAGAATCCTGAGGCAGAAGAATGGATAAGTGAGCTGGAAGATAGAATGGTGGAACTATTTGAAGCAGAATGCAATGAAGAAAAAAAGAATAAAAATTAATAAGAACAATCTCAGAGACTTCTGGTACAACATTAAGCATGCAAATATTCAAATCATATGTGTCCCAGAAGAAAACAAACCAAAAAAGGCAGGAAAAATATTTGAGGCAATTATATTCAAAAATTTCTCTAATCTGTGAAAGGAAATAGCCAACCAAGTCAAGGAAATTCAAAGAATCTCATACAGGATAAACCCAAAGAGAAACACATTAATATATGTATTAATCAAACTAATAAAAATTAAACACAAATAGCACATATTGAAAGCAGCAAGGGAAAAGCAACAAGTAACATACAAGCTAACATACATAAAGCTGACATACATAAAGCTAACATACATAAAGCTAACAGCTGATCTTTCAACAGAAACTTTACAGGCCGGAAAAGAATGGCAAGATATACTTAAAGTGATGAAAAGGAAAAGCAACAACCAAGATTACTCTATCCAGCAATGACCTCATTCAGATTCGAAGGAGAAATCAAAAGCTTTACAGACAAGCAAAAGTTAAAAGAGTTCAGCACCATCAAACCAGCTTTTCAAAAAATAACAAGGCTCTTCTCTAGACAGGAAGCACCAAACAAAAAAACAAAAAACTTACAAAAAGAAACCCAAAACAATAAAATGAATCATACACAGCAATAATTACAGTACAGGATCATACATATCAATAATTACAATAAATGTAAAGGGGATAAATGCTCCATCCAGAAGACACAGATTGGCTGAATGGACACAAAAATAAGAACTCTATGTATGCTGTCTACAAGAGATCCACCTCAGACCTATGAATATGTACAGACTGAAAGTGAGGGGCTGGAAAAAGACATTCCCTGCAAATGGAAATCAAAAGAAAACAAGAGTAGCAATACTCATATCAGATAAAATAGACTACAAGAGACAAAGAAGAACCAAACATAATGATCCATCCAAAAAGAAGATAAAATAATTATAAATATATATGCATTCAACATTGAAATACCTCAATACATAAGGCAAATGGTAACAACTATTAAAGGGGAGATTGCCAGTAACACAAAAATACTGGGAGAATTTAATATCCCCCTCACACCAATGGACAGATAATCCAGATAGAAAATCAATAGGGAAACACAAGTTTTAAATGATACACTGGTTTTCCCATACATCAACATGCATCCGCCATGGGTGCACACGTGTTCCCCATCCTGAACCAATACAATATTGTAAAGTAAAAAAAAAAAGAAAAAGAAATAAAATAAAATAAAAAATAAATGATACATTGGACCAGTTGGAACTAATTGATACCTGTAGGGCATTTCATCCAGAAACAATAGATACAAGTTTTTTCTCAAGTGCACATGGAACTTTTTCCATGATCACATTTTGGGCCACAAATCAAGACTTGTTAAAATTGTAAAAATGAAATCATTTCAAGCATCTTTTCTGACCACAAGAGTGTAAGATTAGATGTTAACTACAGGGGAAAAGTACAAAAAACACAAATACATGGAGATTAAAAAGTACACTTCTGAATAACCAGCAGATCATTGAAGAAATCAAAAAGGAAATCAAAATATGCCTAGAAACAAGTGACGATAAAACACAACTCAAAACCAATGAGATGCAGTAAAAACAAGGCTAATCTTTTAGCCATAAGAACCAACATCAAGAAACAAGAGAGACATCAAATAAATAACTTAATTGTACACTTAAAGCAATAAGAAAAAGAACCAAAAAATCCCAAAGATAGTAGAGGAAAGAAATGATAAAGATCAGAGCATAAATAAATGAAAAATAAATGGAGACTATGGAGAAGATCAATAATACTAAAAGCTGGTTGTTTGGGAATATAAATAGAATTGACAAACTATTAGCCAGACTAATCAAGAAAAAAACAATGAAGACTCAATACAATAAAATTTGATATAAAAGGATGAAGTTACAACAGACAATACAGAAATAGAAAGATTAATAAGAGAATACTATGAGCAACTATATGGCAATAAAATAGACAAAATGGAAGAAATGGAGACATTCTTATAAAAATGTAACCTTGTAAAACTGAACCAGGAATATATAGAAAATGTGAACAGACCAACCACAAACATAGAAATCAAAACTGTAATTAAAAAAAAAAAAAAACTCAGTTCAGTTGCTCAGTCGTGTCCAATATTTTGCAAACCCATGGACTGCAGTATGCCAGGCTTCACTGTCCATTACAAAATCCCAGAGCCTGCTCAAACTCATGTTCATCACATCAGTGATGCCATACAATATCTCATCCTCTTTTGTCCCCTTCTCCTCCTGCCTTCAATCTTTCCCAGCATCAGGGTCTTCCAATGAGTCAGTTCTTGGTATCAGGTGGCCTAAGTATTGGTGTTTCAGCATCAGTCCTTCCAATGAATATTCAGGGCTGATTTCCTTTAGGATGGACTGGTTGGATCTCCTTCCAGCCCAAGGGACTTTCAAGAGTCTTCTCCAACACCATAGTTCAAAAGCATCAATTCTTTGGTGCTCAGCTTTCTTTATAGTCCAAATCTCACATCTGTACATGATTACTGGAAAAAACATAGCTTTGACTAGATGGACCTTTGCTGGTAAAGTAATGTCTATGCTTTCTAATATGCTGTCTAGGCTTGTCATAGCTTTCCTTCCAAGGAGGAAGCATCTTTTAATTTCATGGCTGAAGTCACCAACTGCAGTGATTTTGGAGCCCAGAAAAATAATATCTCACTGTTTCCATTGTTTCCCCATCTCTGTGTCATGAAGTGATGGGACCAGATGCCATGATCTTAGTTTCCTCAACATTGAATTTTAAGACGACTTTTTCACATTCCTTTTTCACTTCCATCAAGAGGCTCTTTAGTTCTTCTTTGATTTCTGCCATAAGGATGATGTCAGCTGTGTATCTGAGGTTATTGTTATTTCTCCCAGCAATCTTGATTCCAGCTTGTCCTTCATCCAGCCTGGCATTTCAAATAATGTACCCTGCATATAAGTTAGATAAGCAGGTTGACAATATATAGCCTTGGTGTACTCCTTTCCCGATTTGGAACCAGTCTGTTATTCTACGTCAAGGTCTAACTGTTGCTTCTTGACCTGAATAGAGATTACTCAGGAGGCAGGTCAGGTGGTCTAGTATTCCTATCTCTTTAAGAATTTTTCACAGTTTGTTGTGATCCACATTTTCAAAAGCTATGACATAGTCAATAAAGCAAAATTAGATGTTTTTCTGCAACTCTCTTACTTTCTCGATGATCCATCAGATGTTGGCATTTTGATCTCTGGTTCCTCTGCCTTTTCTAAAACCAGCTTGAACATCTGGAATTTCACGGTTCACCTGAAGTTGAACCTGTTCATGGTTCACTTGAACTGTTGAAGCCTGGCTAGGAGGATTTGCAGCATTACTTTGCTAGGGTGTGAGATGAATGCAATTGTGTTGTAGTTTGAACATTCTTTGCCATTGCCTTTCTTTGGGATTGGAATGAAACCTGACCTTCCCCAGTCCTGTGGCCACTGCTGAATTTTCTAGATTTTCTGGTATATTGAGTGAAGCACTTTCACAGCATCTTCTTTTAGGATTTGAAATACCTCAACTGGAATTCCATCACCTCCACTAGGTTTGTTTGTAGTGATGCTTCCTAAGGCTCACTTGACTTCACATTCCAGGATGTCCGATTCTAGGTAAGTGATCACACCTTCATGGTTATTTAGGTCATGAAGATATTTTTTGTATAGTTCTTCTGTGTATTCTTGTCACCTCTTCTTAATATTTTATGCTTCTTTTAGGTCCATATCATTTCTGTCCTTTATTGTGCCTATCTTTGCTTGAAAATTTGCCTTGGTATCTCTAACTTTCCTGAAGAGTTCTGTAATCTTTCTCATTCTATTGTTTTCCTCTATTTCTCTGCACTGATCACTGAGGAAGGCTTTCTTATCTCTCCTTACCATTCTTTGGAACTCTGCATTCAAATAGGTATATATTTCCTTTTCTCCTTTGCCTTTAGCTTCTCTTTTTTTCTTAGCTATTTGTAAGACCTCCTCAGACAACATTTTTGCCTTATTACATTTATTTTTCTTGGGGATGGTCTTGATCCCTGTCTCCTGTACAATGTCATGAACCTCTGTCCATTCTTCAGACATTCTGTCTATCAGGTCTAATCCCTTGAATCTATCGGTCACTTCCACTGTATAATCATAAGGAATTTGATTTAGGTCATACCTGAATGGTCTAGTTATTTTCCCTACTTTCTTCAATTTAGGTCTGAATTTTGCAATAAGGAGTTCATAATCTGAGCCACATTCAGGTCCTGGTTTCATTTTTGCTGACTGCATAGAACTTCTCCCTCTTTGACTGCAAAGAATACAATCAATCCAGATGGTCAAGGGATAGGATGGGGAGACCACTTTCTCCCCCACAAATTCATCAAATTAATAATAAAAAAGTCCAACAAACAATAGCCCAGTGCCAGATGACTTTACAGCCAAATCCTACCAAAAATTTAGATAATATCTAACACCTATCCCGCATAAACTCTCTCAGAAAACTGCAGAAGAAGGAACATTCCCAAACACGTTCTCCAAGCCCACCATCACCCTAATACCAAAACCAGAAAAAAGATGTCACAAAAATTAAAATTACTTGTTAATAACATAATAAACATAGATTCAAAATCCTGAACAAAATTTTAGCAAACAGAATCCAACAACACATTTAAAGGATCATACGTGATGATGAAGTGGTTTTTATCCCTGGGATGCAAATGTTCTTTTATATATGCAAATCAACCAATGTGATATGACATATTAATATATTGAAAGATTAAAACCATGTATTCATCTCAGTAGATGCAGAGAAAGTTTTTGACAGAATTCAGCCCTCATTTATGATAAAAATTCTTCATAAATTAGACACATAAATACCATACCTCAACATAATAAGGTTATGTACAGCCAACCCACAGCAAACACTATCCTCAGTGATGAAAACCTGAAAGCATTTCCTCTAAAATCAGGAACAAGACAAGTGCGCCCACTTTTACCATTATTATTCAACATAGTTTTGTAAGTCCTAGGCGCAATAATCAGAGAAGTAAAAGAAATAAAGAGAATTCAGATTGAAAATAAGAAGTAAAATTCTCGCTGCTTTCAAATGACATGATTCTTTACATAGAAAACCCTAAAGATGCCATAAGAAAATTATTAGACATAATTAATGAATACAGTAACATCACACGATACAAAATTAATACACAGAAATCCCTTAAACTTCTATACATGAAAAATTATAAATAAGAAAGAGAAAGTAAGGGAACAATCCCATTCACCATTGCAACAAAAAGAATAAAATACTTAGGGATAAATTTACCTAAAGACACAACAGAACTATTTATGGCTATCAGCTAACATTACAACAAAAATCTTGCAGGCCAAAAGGGAGTACCATGATGCATTTAAAATAATGAAAGGAAAAAGTCTAAAATATAGGACACTCTGCCTAGCAAGGTTATCATTCAGAATTAAGAGAATTTTTCAGAGAAGCCAAAACTGAAAGAGTTCATCATCACTAAACTAACATTAGAAGAACTATTAAAGTGTTTCATTTAACTGAAAAAGAAAAAAAGCCACAAGAAGAATTTAGAAATATAGGAAAGGAAATCTCACAGAAAAAGGCAAATATACAGTTAAGTCTGTAGATTAACACCTTAAATAGATTAGTGCCCAGGTTAAAATAGAAAAATCAACTATGCATACAATAAACAAGGGATATGAGTGTTGACATCAAATACACAAAATGAGAAGGTGGAGTAAAAAATGTACATCTTTTAGAATGTGAACATATATGACTATTAGTTCTAAACAAGTACATATATTTGTGTCTCTGCTGAGTCAGTCAGTCATGTCTGATTCTTTGTGACCCCATGGACTGTAGCCCCCCAGTCTCATCTGTCCATGGGGATTCTACAGGCAAGACTACTGGAGTGGGTTGCTGCGCCCTCATTAAGGGGATCTTCACAACCCAGGGATCAAACCCAGGTCTCCCACATTGCAGGAAGTTTCTTTACTGTCTGAGTCACCAGGGAAGATCAGATATATTTTTGCACAAGTATACATGACCTCAAGAATAACCACAAATCAAAAGCTAGCAATAGATACACAAAAACTAGAGAGATGGTAACACAGCATGACACTAAAGAATGTAATCAAACTACAAGGGAAGAAACTGAAAGATGAAGAAAAGAGAATAATTATAGGCTGGGGTCAAAATGGCAGAGGAGTAGGAGGATGCAGAGTTCATCTCTCCCCAGAAATACATCAAAAATAATGAGAGGGTAACAGGCAGGAAAGCCAGGGGTCTCTAAACAGAGGAAATAGCCTGCAAGTGTCAGACATTTTTATCTCTCTTAAGCGGCAGGAAGGAAAAAACTAGCGATATATTTTTTTTTCTTCTCTATACAAATTTAAAAAGAGATTTACCTTAAAATACTGTTGTCATAATGACACCTAGTTTCACCTGAAGTTAACTATTCTCAAACCTTGAGATAACCAATGCATTTTTCTTATGGAAATGTTTGTCTTAAGCTATGTTAATGTCTATGCATTTACACCAAACAGAACCTACTTGACAAACCAGTATGTTATACTCAGATATTGTTCCCCTAATCTATGTAAACAAAACTCTTTGTATGGTAATCTGTCCTTCTACAAGATTCAAGTTAATCATTTTCTGGCCCAGGATGAATCATCTGGTGCCAAGATCATCCCAAAATGCACCTTATGGGTGAGGGGCTTGCTGCCATTCTGAGTTTTAAGCCATTCCTTTTTTTCTTTTTTTTTCTTTTTTTCCTAATTTTATTTTATTTTTAAACTTTACATAATTGTATTAGTTTTGCCGAATATCAAAATGAATCCGCCACAGGTATACATGTGTTCCCCATCCTGAACCCTCCTCCCTCCTCCCTCCCCATACCATCCCTCTGGGTTGTCCCAGTGCACTAGCCCCAAGCATCCAGTATCGTGCATTGAACCTGGACTGGCAACTTGTTTCTTACATGATATTTTACATGTTTCAATGCCATTCTCCCAAATCATCCCACCCTCTCCCTCTCCCACAGAGTCCATAAGACTGTTCTATACATCAGTGTCTCTTTTGCTGTTTCGTACACCGGGTTATTGTTACCATCTTTCTAAATTCCATATATATGCGTTAGTATACTGTATTTATGTTTTTCCTTTTGGCTTACTTCACTCTGTATAATAGGTTCCAGTTTCATCCACCTCATTAGAACTGATTCAAATGTATTCTTTTTAATGGCTGAGTAATACTCCATTGTGTATATGTACCACTGCTTTCTTATCCATTCATCTGCTGATGGGCATCTAGGTTGCTTCCATGTCCTGGCTATTATAAGCAGTGCTGCGATGAACATTGGGGTACACGTGTCTCTTTCCCTCTGGTTTCCTCAGTGTGTATGCCCAGCAGTGGGATTGCTGGATCATAAGGCAGTTCTATTTCCAGTTTTTTAAGGAATCTCCACACTGTTCTCCATAGTGGCTGTACTAGTTTGCATTCCCACCAACAGTGTAAGAGGGTTCCCTTTTCTCCACACCCTCTCCAGCATTTATTATTTGTAGACTTTTGGATGGCAGCCATTCTGACTGGTGTGAAATGGTACCTCATAGTGGTTTTGATTTGCATTTCTCTGATAATGAGTGATGTTGAGCATCTTTTCATGTGTCTGTTAGCAATCTGTATGTCTTCTTTGGAGAAATGTCTATTTAGTTCTTTGGCCCATTTTTTGATTGAGTCGTTTATTTTTCTGGAGTTGAGCTGTAGGAGTTGCTTGTATATTTTTGAGATTAGTTGTTTGTCCGTTGCTTCATTTGCTATTATTTTGTCCCATTCTGAAGGCTGTCTTTTCACCTTGCTAATAGTTTCCTTTGATGTGCAGAAGCTTTTAAGGTTAATTAGGTCCCATTTGTTTATTTTTGCTTTTATTTCCGATATTCTGGGAGGTGGGTCATAGAGGATCCTGCTGTGATGTATGTCGGAGAGTGTTTTGCCTATGTTCTCCTCTAGGAGTTTTATAGTTTCTGGTCTTACGTTTAGATCTTTAATCCATTTTGAGTTTATTTTTGTGTATGGTGTTAGAAAGTGGTCTAGTTTCATTCTTTTACAAGTGGTTGACCAGATTTCCCAGCACCACTTGTTAAAGAGATTGTCTTTAATCCATTGTATATTCTTGCCTCCTTTGTCAAAGATAAGGTGTCCATATGTGCGTGGATTTATCTCTGGGCTTTCTATTTTATTCCATTGATCAATATTTCTGTCTTTGTGCCAGTACCATACTATCTTGATAACTGTGGCTTTGTAGTAGAGCCTGAAGTCAGGTAGGTTGATTCCTCCAGTTCCATTCTTCTTTCTCAAGATCGCTTTGGCTATTCGAGGTTTTTTGTATTTCCATACAAATTGTGAAATTATTTGTTCTAGCTCTGTGAAGAATACTGTTGGTAGCTTGATAGGGATTGCGTTGAATCTATAAATTGCTTTGGGTAGTATACTCATTTTCACTATATTGCTTCTTCCAATCCATGAACATGGTATATTTCTCCATCTATTAGTGTCCTCTTTGAATACTTTCACCAGTGTTTTATAGTTTTCTATATATAGGTCTTTAGTTTCTTTAGGTAGATATATTCCTAAGTATTTTATTCTTTCCGTTGCAATGGTGAAAGGAATTGTTTCCTTAATTTCTCTTTCTGTTTTCTCATTATTAGTGTATAGGAATGCAAGGGATTTCTGTGTGTTGATTTTATATCCTGCAACTTTACTATAGTCATCGATTAGTTCTAGTAATTTTCTGGTGGAATCTTTAGGGTTTTCTATGTAGAGGATCATGTCATCTGCAAATAGTGAGAGTTTTACTTCTTCTTTTCCAATTTGGATTCCTTTTATTTATTTTTCTGCTCTGATTACTGTGGTCAAAACTTCCAAAACTATGTTGAATAGTAATGGTGAAAGTGGGCACCCTTGTCTTGTTCCTGACTTTAGAGGAAATGCTTTCAATTTTTTACCATTGAGGATAATGTTTGCTGTGGGTTTGTCATATATAGCTTTTATTATGTTGAGGTATGTTCCTTCTAACTGATATCTATAGGACATTTCATCCCAAAACAATGAATTTCACCTTTTTCTCAAGCGCACATGGAACCTTCTCCAGGATAGATCACATCCTGGGCCATAAAGCTAGCCTTGGTAAATTCAAAAAAATAGAAATCATTCCAAGCATTTTTTCTGACCACAATGCAGTAAGATTAGATCTCAATTACAGGAGAAAAACTATTAAAAATTCCAACATATGGAGGCTGAACAACACGCTGCTGAATAACCAACAAATCACAGAAGAAATCAAAAAAGAAATAAAAATTTGCATAGAAACGAATGAAAATGAAAACACAACAACCCAAAACCTGTGGGACACGGTAAAAGCAGTCCTAAGGGGAAAGTTCATAGCAATACAGGCACACCTCAAGAAACAAGAAAAAAGTCAAATAAATAACCTAACTCTACACCTAAAGCAACTAGAAAAGGAAGAAATGAAGAACCCTGGGTTAGTAGAAGGAAAGAAATCTTAAAAATTAGAGCAGAAATAAATGCAAAAGAAACAAAAGAGACCATAGCAAAAATCAACAAAACCAAAAGCTGGTTCTTTGAAAGGATAAATAAAATTGACAAACCACTAGCCAGACTCATCAAGAAACAAAGGGAGAAAAATCAAATCAACAAAATTAGAAACGAAAATGGAGAGATCACAACAGACAACACAGAAATACAAAGGATCCTAAGAGACTACTATCAACAATTATATGCCAATAAAATGGACAACGTGGAAGAAATGGACAAATTCTTAGAAAAGTACAACTTTCCAAAACTGGACCAAGAAGAAATAGAAAATCTTAACAGACCCATCACAAGCACGGAAATTGAAACTGTAATCAAAAATCTTCCAGCAAACAAAAGCCCCGGTCCAGATGGCTTCACAGCTGAATTCTACCAAAAATTTAGAGAAGAGCTAACACCTATCCTG
The DNA here is from genome assembly GCF_029378745.1 of Bos indicus. Taxonomy (NCBI): domain Eukaryota; kingdom Metazoa; phylum Chordata; class Mammalia; order Artiodactyla; family Bovidae; genus Bos; species Bos indicus. Next base: position 76,178,386 of record NC_091789.1, read on the forward strand.
CTCAAACTCTTCCAGAAAATTGCAGAGGAAGGTAAACTTCCAAACTCATTCTATGAGGCCACCATCACCCTAATACCAAAACCTGACAAAGATCCCACAAAAAAAGAAAACTACAGGCCAATATCACTGATGAACATAGATGCAAAAATCCTTAACAAAATTCTAGCAATCAGAATCCAACAACACATTAAAAAGATCATACACCATGATCAAGTGGGCTTTATCCCAGGGATGCAAGGATTCTTCAATATCTGCAAATCAATCAATGTAATACACCACATTAACAAATTGAAAAATAAAAACCATATGATTATCTCAATAGATGCAGAGAAAGCCTTTGACAAAATTCAACATCCATTTATGATAAAAACTCTCCATTCCTTTCTTTCATTAACAGACTGCTAGTGACTATATATCATCCAGCTGAAGACTAGCAGGGGGGCACTCTTTCTGCCCACTTCTGATGCCTATGTCAGAAGCTTTCTCTATCTCCTTTATACTTTAATAAAACTTTATTACACAAAAGTTCTGAGTGATCAAGCCCCATCTTTGGCCTCGGATTGAATTCTTCTCCTCTGGAGGCCAAGAATCCCAGCATCTTTTCATTCAGCAACAACCTTTCAAATAATACATCAACAAATGGAGCAGTTCTCAAAGATCATCAGTTGAACACTAGCAGAGGACCTAAAAGGGCAAAAAAAAAATCCCTGCAAAACTGAGTAAGGCAAAAGAAAGAAGGAAATAGTAACAGGAGAGGAAGCAGGATGGGACCAGCACACCTGCATAAGGGAAGCTAGAGGAGAGAAGTTCCTGCAATCCAAGGAAGCCCTCTTTACCAGGAGGGGCCTAAGCTGGGAAAGAAGAAGAGCCTTGAGGCTATCAGAGGAGAGTACAGCAATAAGTCTGTGGCAGGCAGGACAGAGTAATACACAGGTGGTCTGTGCAACAGCCCTTCATGCCCCAGCCTGAGATATGTATGTACTGGTGTGGATGGTGACTGGGTGCTGAAATGTGGGGTTGGAAAAGCAAGCCTAGGGAGAGGAGAGGACTGCTGTTGGCTGCATAGGGACAGACTGAGAGGATGGGGGTAAGAAAATCCACAAATGTGAATGCTTGTGAAGGAAACCTGGGCCACCATAGAAGTGAAGCATCTTTGTTGAATGAGGCAAAAAAGACATTGCAGTCACTATAGCCTCTCACTCAGTGCACTGGCCCTGCCTCCCTGGGCACTAGAAAGTGCCCTCATAAGGGCTAGCTCTCTTGGAACCACAGCCACTAGCTACACCACGTAATAATCCCCACCAGGGTTCCGGAAAACCTGGCTGATACTGCCTTCATCTCTGCCAGGGCAGACTCCTGTGCTCTGGGGTAGCCTCCAGAGTAGACCTCTTTTGGTGGTCTTAATACATCAGTAGGGCTGAAAACAAAGCTGAGGCCCAGAGGCAGTGCAGCTAATGAGGGAAAACTAAAACCTCTCCTCATAGCTGTGAAAATTGTGAATTGACACCCCTGAAATTGGCTTTGTAAACATCTGGAAGGAAAGCAAGTGCTTCTGCAGCCAAGATGTGTCTGGCTTTAGTCTTTTTAGACTTTGTGGGCACATACATGTGGGTGTTGGGCCAAGCTAGAGCCTCAGCCGCCCCCACAGTAGGCAGAGTCTGGCTACCCACCGTGGGTCCAGATCCATGATTACTGCAACCCTGGGGCCTGACATAAGAGGACCTATGCTGGTGGCTTGGCAAAAACATCTGATAGACACTAGCACCAACTGCTGGCATATCTACAGACAAGATGGGGCTGAGATCAGTGCAAATATCTCAGCTCTATACAGTCTACAAAAACGCTCTATACAGTCAACAAAAGCAAGACCAGGAGCTGACTGCGGCTCAGATCATGAACTCATTATTGCCAAATTCAGACTTAAATTGAAGCAAGTAGGGAAAACCATTAGCCCATTCAGGTATGACCTAAATCAAATCCCTTATGATTATACAGTGAAAGTGAGAAATAGATTTAAGGGCCTAGATCTGATAGACAGAGTGCCTGATGAAATATGGACTGAGGTTCGTGACACTGTACAGGAGACAGTGATCAAAATCATCCCCATGGGAAAGAATTGCAAAAAAGCAAAATGGCTGTCTGGGGAGGCCTTACAAATAGCTGTGAAAAGAAGAGAAGCAAAAAACAAAGGAGAAAAGGAAAGATATAAGCATTTGAATGCAGAGTTCCAAAGAATAGCAAGAAGAGATAAGAAAGCCTTCCTCAGCGATCAATGCAAACAAATAGAGGAAAACAACAGAATGGGAAAGACCAGAGATCTTTTCAAGAAAATTAGAGATACCAAGGGAACATTTCATGCAAAGATGGGCTCGATAAAGGACAGAAATGGAATGGACCCAACAGAAGCAGAAGATATTAAGAAGAGATGGCAAGAATACACAGAAGAACTGTACAAAAAAGATCTTCACAACCCAGATAATCACGATGGTGTGATCACTGACCTAGAGCCAGACATCCTGGAATTTGAAGTAAAGTGGGCCTTAGAAAGCATCACTATGAACAAAGTTAGTGAAGGTGATGGAATTCCAGTTCAGCTACTTCAAATCCTGAAAGATGATGCTGTGAAAGTGCTGCACTCAATATGACATCAAAATTAGAAAACTCAGCAGTGGCCACAGGACTAGAAAAGGTCAGTTTTCATTCCAATCCCAAAGAAAGGCAATGCCAAAGAATGCTCAAACTACCGCACAATTGCACTCATCTCACACACAAGTAAAGTAATGCTCAAAATTCTCCAAGCCAGGCTTCAGCAATACAAGAACCATGAACTTCCTGATGTTCAAGCTGGTTTTAGAAAAGGCAGAGGAAGCAGAGATCAAATTGCCAACATCCGATGGAACATGGAAAAAGCAAGAGAGTTGCAGAAAAAAGGTCTATTTCTGCTTTATTGATTATGCCAAAGCCTTTGACTGTGTGGATCACAATAAACTGTGGAAAATTCTTCAAGAGATGGGAATACCAGACCACCTGATCTGCCTCTTGAGAAATTTGTATGCAGGTCAGGAAGCAACAATTAGAACTGGACATGGAACAACAGACTGGTTCCAAATAAGAAAAGGAGTTCGTCAAGGTTGTATATTGTCACCATGCTTATTTAACTTATATGCAGAGTACATCATGAGAAACGCTGGACTGGAAGAAGCACAAGCTGGAATCAAGATTGCCAGGAGAAATATCAATAACCTCAGATATGCAGATGACACCACCCTTATGGCAGAAAGTGAAGACGAACCAAAAAGCCTCTTGATGAAAGTGAAATTGGAGAGTGAAAAAGTTGGCTTAAAGCTCAACATTCAGAAAACGAAGATCATGGCATCCAGTCCCATCACTTCATGGGAAATAGATGGGGAAACAGTAGAAACAGTGTCAGACTTTATTTTCTGGGGCTCCAAAATCACTGCAGATGGTGACTGCAGCCATGAAATTAAAAGACACTTACTCCTTGGAAGGAAAGTTATGACCAACCTAGATAGCATATTGAAAAGCAGAGACATTACTTTGGCAACAAAGATCCATCTAGTCAAGGCTATGGTTTTTCCTGTGGTCATGTATGGATGTGAGAGTTGGACTGTGAAGAAGGCTGAGTGCTGACGAATTGATGCTTTTGAACTGTGGTGTTGGAGAAGACTCTTGAGAGTCCCTTGGACTGCAAGGAGATCCAACCAGTCCATTCTGAAGATCAGCCCTGGGATTTCTTTGGAGGCAATGATGCTAAAGCTGAAACTCCAATACTTTGGCCACCTCATTCAAAGAGTTGAGTCATTGGAAAAGACTCTGATGCTGGCAGGGATTGGGGACAGGAGGAGAAGGGGACAAAACAGGGTGAGATGGCTGCATGGTATCACTGATTCGATAGACATTGAGTCTGAGTGAACTCTGGGAGTTGGTGATGGACAGAGAAGCCTGGCGTCCGGCAAATCATGGGGTCACAAAGAGTCGCACACAACTGAGCGACTGAATGGATCTGAACTGGACTGAGATCAGTACCAATATCAAGGTAATCTGAGAGCTCACAGAACAAGTAAGAGATGACATAGCAGAACACACCCAGAGGTGAACAACTTAAGAAGAGGAATATTTTGTGGCTTCCCTCCCAGTGGAATATTCCAGTCCCACTCCCAGTAGAGTGTTCCAATCCCACATATCTCACAGTGCAGATCAGAAACACAATTAAGAGATAGATCTGCAGGCCTCTAATATAACAGGTAAGGAACAGATCCCACCACTGACACACAGTGACAGATGGAGAAAAGGGAATATCTTACTCAATATCAGCCTTTGCAGGCTCTGGACACAACATCAGTCACATCTCCTATCAAAAGGATAATGGCTAACATACACTGAGGAAAAAGTTGAGAGACATCTATAATAAAAAATCAACACTCACAACAAAAAATTATAAACCTGCACAAGCTACACAGGGACATTCCCACGCAAAATAATACTCCAAGACAGACTGAGGGTCTGGCATCGAGCAGAAGAACCCCCAGAAGACTTAACATTGAAGGCTAGTAAAGGAGTCAGTGCAGACATACCACATGGCTGAGGGAAAGAAAGACTCCACTCTTAGAGGGAGTACACAAGGTCTCATGTGCTCTGGGACTCAGCACAAAGCAGTTTACAGCCCATAACGTTACCTCCATTGAAATCTGGGTTACGCCTACCTAAAAGTTTTTGAGGGTCTCCTGGGGAGGCAAAGTAATCTATACCTCACTGTGAGGGCCAACTTCCCTGGTGGCTCAGATGGTAAAGAATCTGCCTGCAAGGTGGGAGACCTGGGTTTGATTCCTGGGTTGGGAAATCCCCTGGAGAAGGAAATGGCAACCCACTCTAGTACTCTTGCCTGGAGAATCCCATAAACAAAGAAGCCTGGTGGGCTACAGTCCATGGGGTTGCAAAGACTTGGACACAACTGAGTCACTAACACTTTCAACACTTTCACTGTGAGAGCAATAACACTGGTAACAGAAGCTCCAAGGAACACTGATCAGATTGAGTTCACCTAGAGGTCCAAATTTTGGCACCAAGACATACCCACCCAACAACCTGCAGCCTCCACTGCTGGAGAGCCTCAGGCCAAACATTCACCAAGATAGGATCACAGCTCCATCCATCAGAAAACAGGCTGCTTCAACTCTAAGCTAGCCACCACCTCAAAGCGCACCCCTTGCCATGGCTTCCCTCATAGCTCAGTTGGTAAAGAATCTGCCTTCAATGAAGGACACCCTGGTACGATTCCTGGGTAGGGAAGACCAACTGGAGAAGAGATAGGTTACCCACTCCAGTATTCTTGGGCTTCCCTTGTGGCTCATCTAGTAAAGAATGCATATGCAATGCAGGAGACCTGGGTTTGTTCCTTGGGTTGGGAAGATCCCCTGGGAAAGGGAAAGGCTACCCACTCCAGTATTCTGGCCTGGGGAATTCTGCAGACTATACAATAACAAAGAGTTGGACAAGACTGAATGACTTTCACTTCACTTGACACGGCACTGACCATCAGAAGGATAAGACTCGGCCCCACCTACTAGAGGGCAAGAACCAGTCACTCCAAGCAGGAGGCCTTCACAAACCTCTGGAACAAACTCATCTATCAGGGGGCAGACACCAGAAGGAAGGGAGACTATGATATTGCAGTCTGTGTAAAGCAGACCAGAAAATAGAAAGTTAAGCAAAATTAGATGACAGGAAAATATATGCAAACTAAGGGGCATGATAAAAACCCATAAGAACAAATAAATGTAGAAGAAATAGCTGATCTATCTGAAAAAAAAATAATGATAATAAAGATGATTCAAAATCTCAGCAAAAGAATGGAGACACCGATTGAGAAGATACAATAAATGTTTAACAAGATGTTAGACAATTTGAAGAACAAACAAGCAAAGATGAGCTATATAATACCTGAAAGGAAAAATACAAGGGAAGGAACCAATAGCAGAATAATTAAGGCAATAGAAAAAACAAGCTAGTTGGAAGAAAAAGTGTTATAAATCACTGCCACAGAATAGAATAAAGAAAAAAAAAATGAAAAGAAAGGAGGACAGTCTCAGACATCTCTGGAACAATGTTAAACATTCACATTATAGGTGTTCCAGAAGGTGAAGAGAAAGACACATTATGAGAAAGTGTTAGATGATATTATAGTCAGAACTTCACTAACATGAAAAAAAAAAAAACAAAACAAAAACCAGCCACTTAAGGAAGTTCATAGAATATCATACAGAATGAACACAAAGGGGACCACACTGAGATACATACTGACAAAAGTTAAAGGCAAAGAAAAATACTAAAAGCAACAAGGAAAAAGCAACAAATAACATACAAGGGAATCTTCATAAGGTTATTGGCTGATTTTCCAGCAGAAACTCTGGTCAGAAGGGAATGGTATAATATAATTAAGGTGATGAAAGGAGAAACCTGCAGGAAAGAGTACTCTAACCTACAAGGATTTCATTCAGATTTGACAAAGAAATCAAAAGCTTTATAGACCCTACGTCTTATAGTAATGGAAAGAAAAACAAAAATAAGTCAATGGGACATAATTAAGCTTGAAAGTCTGTTCACAGCAGAGGAAACTATAAACAAGATTAAAAGGCAACCTTCACAATGGGAGAAAATAATTTCAGAAGAAGAAACTGACAAAGGATTAATCTTCAAAATATACAAGCAGCTTATGCAGCTCAATATCCACACCCCCCCCAAAAAAAAATAGCCTAATCAAAAAAATGGGCAGAAGACCTTAGTAGACATTTCTCCAAAGAAGACATAAGAAAATGAAGTCGCTCAGTCATGTCCTGACTCTTTGTGACCCCATGGGCAGTAGCCTGCACCAGGCTCTTCCATCCATGGGATTTTCTAGGCATGAGTACTGAAGTGGGTTGCCATTTTCTTCTCCAGGGAATCTTCCCGACCCAGGGATTGAACCCAGGTCTCCCACATTGTAGACAGACCTTTTACCATCTGAGCCAACAGGGAAGTTCTAAAGAAGACATACAGATGGCCAATAAACATATGAAAAAGTGCTCAAATTTCCTTATTATTGGAGAAATGCAAATCAAAAGCACAATGAGGTATCACCTCACACCTGTCAGAATGGCCATGATCAAAAAATCTACAAACAATAATTGCTGGACAGACTGGGGAGAACAGGGGACCCTCTTTCACTGTTGATGGGAATGTAAATTGGAACATCCACTATGGAGAACAGTATGTTACTGTTGTTGTTCAGTCACTCAATTGTGTATGACTCTTCATGACCCCATCGACTGTAGCCTGCCAGGCTCCTCTGTAAATGGTATTTCCCAGGCAAGAATACTGGAGTGGGATGCCATTTCCTTCTCCAGGCGAATAGTATGGATTTTCCTTTAAAAACTAGAAGCAGAGTTCCTGTATGATCTAGCAATTCCACTCCTGGGCATGTATCTAGAGATAATCATAATTTGAAAGGATATATTCACTTCAATTTTCATTGCAGCATTATTTACAATAACTAGAATGTGGAAGCAACCTACAAGTCCATTAATGGAAGAATGGATAAAGGTATGGTGTGTATATATAGAATGGAACATATCTCAGGCATAAAAAAAGAACAAATGTAAGTCATTTGAACTGAGGTGGATGACCCTAGAGGATGTTAAACAGAATGAAATAAGTCATAAAGAGAAAAACAATATTACATATGAATGCATATATGTGGAATCTAGAAAAATGGTACTTAGTGATAAACCTATTTTCAGGGCAGGAATAGAGATGCATATGTGGAGAACAAACTCATGGACACAGTGGGGGAAGAAGATGGTGGGACAAATGGAGAGAGCAACATGGAAATATATGCATGACCATGTATAAAATAAATAGCTAGTAGGTAGGAGGCTTCTATATAACAGAGGGAGCCCAGCCTGTTAGCCTGTGATGACCTAGAGGGGTCTGATGGGGATAGGTCAGAGGGAGGTTCAAGAGGGAGGGTTAATACATATAGTTATAATGTATTCACATTGTGTTACAGCAAAAAACAACACATTTTGAAGCAATTATCCTAAAATTTTAATAATAATTTAATTAAAAATAGACAAGAGCCAAGATATTTTACATACACTCAGTCAGTCAGTTCAGTCTCTCAGTTGTATCTGACTCTTTGCAACCCCATGAACTGCAGCACACCAGGCCTCCCTGTCCATCACTAACTCCCGGATTTTACTCAGACTCATGTCCATCGAGTCAGTGATGCCATCCAACCATCTCATTCTCTGTCATCCCTTTCTCCTCCCGCCTTCAATATACTCAGATTTGTGTTATTTGTGATAGTGCTAGGGTTAAGAGAGGAGAAAAGGTGAGTTGGAAAAAGGAGAAATTACTTTTTTTGTTGTTTTTAATCATTCTTTTGATATTCTGTGAGTCATTGGGACAAAGGAAAAACAAATAATTCTGATTTGTATTTGCTAAACACACAACATTGCATAAACTCAATGGGTATGTGACCATGAATGCTGGCCAGTATAGAAAGTGCTCTTTGCCATGCTCCATGAAAATTAAAACTGTTCAAATGAAGAACAAATGCTACTAGGGGAATAAAATAAATGTTTTCAAGTGAAAAATAAATGAGCCTAATTAAACTTAAAGTCTTATGGACTCTGTGGGAGAGGGAGAGGGTGGGAAGATTTGGGAGAATGGCATTGAAACATGTGAAATGTCATGTATGAAACGAGATGCCAGTCCAGGTTCAATGCACGATGCTGGATGCTTGGGGCTGGTGCACTGGGATGACCCAGAGGGATGGTGTGGGGAGGGAGGAGGGAGGAGGGTTCAGGATGGGGAACTCATGTATACTAATTAAATAATTTTCTATTAAAGAAAAAAAAAAGAAAAAAAAAAAACTATGCACAACAAAGAAAATCATAAACAAACAAAAAGACAATCTACAGAGTGGAAGAAAATATTTGTAAATGCTGTGACTGAAAAAAGATTAGTTCTAAAACATATAAACAACTCATGTGGCTAAATATTCATTTAAAAAAAGGAAAAAGATCAAAATAGATATTTCCCAAATAAAGATATATAGATGGGGAAAAACACAAGAAAAGATACTCTTCATCATCAGATATTGGAGGAATGTAAATCAAAAGTATTATGAGGTATTACCCCATAACAATCAGAATAGTGATCATTAAGATTTTTACAAGCAATACATGATGGAGAGGTTGTGAAGAAAAAGGAACTGCCCTACACTGTTGATGGAAATGCATTGGTACAGACTCTTTGGGGAACAGTATGCTGCTGCTGCTGCTGCTAAATCGCTTCAATCGTGTCTGACTTTGTGCGACCCCATAGACTGTAGCCCACCAAGCTCCCCCGTCCCTGGGATTCTCCAGGCAAGAACACTGGAGTGGGTTGCCATTTCCTTCTCCAAAGCATGAAAGTGAAAAGTGAAAGTGAAGTTGCTCAGTCGTGTCTGACTTAGTGAACCCGTGGACTGCAGCCTACCAGGTGCCTCTGTCCATGGGATTTTCCAGGCAAGAGTACTGGAGTGGTGTGCCACTGCCTTCTCTGGGGGAACAGTATAGAGGTTCCATAAAAAACTCAAAATAGAGCTAGCATATGATCCAGCAAGAAAACTTGTGCATAAAATGGTGGAGTAAAAGGATGTGTACTTATCTTCTCCTGTGAGAACTCCAAAATTGCAACTGGCTCCTGCACAACCATCAACAAATTGTTGGAGCCACAAAAGAAGATACCCCATGTCCAACGGCAGAGGACAATCCCCAACAAGATGGAAGGAGGGGCGAAAATGTGTTTAGAAACAAACCCCATACCAGCCAGAGATGCTTGGAGGGCTCAAAAAAAAAAAAAAAAAAAACCTTGTGTGCACAAAGACCCAGAGACCCCACACCCTACTAGAGACTGAGCCAGACCTGCCTCCAAAGGAGTGGCCAGGTGTGGGGACATGAGCTTGGCTGCAACAGACCTGGGAGGCTCAGCATGTGGCATAAGTCCTCTTGGAGGAGGCCATCATTAGACCCATCATAGAGCCACTGAGGAGACAACCCACAAACTGGAGAACAGTTATAATTTAAAAAAGTTACTGAATTGTTGCAAAACTTCTAGTGCCCACAGCAGATTCCCAACCTGGGGATCTGGCAAAGGGACTGAGAACCTCCAGGGAATTTTACTTTGAAGGCCAATGGGATCTGATTACAGAATTTCCAAGGTCGGGGAAAACAGACTCTTGGAGGCACAAACAAAATGTTATGTGCACCAGGACCCAGGAGAAAGGAGCAGTGACCCCACAAGAGACTGAGCCAGACTTGCCTGTGAGTGTCCAGGAGTCTCTGGCAGAAGCGTGGGTTGACAGTGGCCTGCTGTGTGGTCAGGGGGACTGAATACAACAGTTCTGGGAGCCATGGCTTGCTGGCATAAGTCCTTTTGAAGGAGGTCACCATTACTGTCATTACCCCTACCATAGTTTGGCCTGGGGCCAAACTACAGGGAGGGAACACAGCCCCAGCAATGAACAGAAGATTGGATTAAAGATTTACTGAGCATGGCCCTTTCCATAAGATCAAGACCCAGATTCCCTCACAGCCTGTCCCTTCCATCAGGAAATCTCTAAAAGCTTCTTATTCTTATCCATCAGAGGCCAGACAGAATGAAAACCACAGTCACAGAAAACTAACCAAACTGATCACATGGATCACAGCCTTGTCTAATTCAATGAAACTATGAGCCATGCCATGTAGGGCCATCTAAGACACACAGGTCATGGTGGAGAGTTCTGACAAAACGTGGTCCACTGGAGAAAGGAAAAACAAACCACTTCAGTATTCTGCCTAGAAAACCCAATGAAGAGTATGAAAAGGAAAAAAGATATGACACTGAAAGGTGAACTCACCAGGCTGGTAGATGCCCAATATGCTAATGGAGAAGAATGGAGAAATAGCTCCAGAAAGAATGAAGAGACTGAGCCAAAGCAAATTGATGGCATTGTTTGATTATATTCTTTGCAGCCAAAGATGGAGAAGCTCCATACAGTCAGTAAAAAACAAGACTGGGACATGACTGTGGCTCAGATCATGAACTCCTTATTGCAAAATTCAGACTTCAATTGAAGAAAGTAGGGAAAACCACTAAATTATTCAGACATGACCTAAATCAAATCCCTTATGATAATAGAGTAGAAATGAGAAATAGATTAAAGGGATTAGATCTGATAGACAGAGTGCCTGAAGAACTATGGACAGAGGTTCGTGACATTGTACAGGAGGCTGTGATCAAAATCATGCCCAAGAAAAAGAAATGCAACAAGGCAAAATGGTTCTCTAAGGAGACTTTACAAATAGCTGAGAAAAGAACAGAAGAGAAAGGCAATGGAGAAAAGGAAAGATATACCCATATGAATGCAGAGTTTCAAAGAGGAGCAAGGAGAAATAAGAAAGCTTCCTAAGTATGATGCAAAGAAATAGTCCATGGAATATCATCTCCAGTGGACCACGTTTTGTCAGAACTCTCCACCATGAAATGCAAAGAAATAGAGGGAAAAAAGTAAAATGGGAAAGACTAGAGATCTCTTCAAGAAAATTAGAGATACTAAGGGAACATTGCATACCAAGATGGGCACAATAAAGGGCAGAAATTGTGTGGACCTAAAAGAAGCAGTAGATATTAAGAAGAGGTGACAAGAATACACAGAAGAACTATACAAAAAAGGTCTTAAGGACTCAAATAACCACGAAGGTGTGATCACTCACCTAGAACCAGACATCCTGGAGTGTAAAGTGAAGTTAACCTTAGGAAACAGTTCTATAAACAAAGCTAGTGGAGGTGACGAAATTCCAGCTGAGCTATTTCAAATCTTAAAAGATGATGGTGTGAAAGTGCTTCACTCAATATGCCAGCAAATTTGGAAAACTCAGCAGTGGCCACAGGACTGGAAAAGATCAATTTTCATTCCATCCCAAAATGTGATCCACTTGTGAAGAGAATGGCAAACCACTCCAGTATACTTGCCATCAGAACCCCATGAACTGTATAAAAAGGTTTGTCATACATGTCATTTATAATCTTGAGGTATATACCCTCTATGCCACTTTCTGGAGAGTTTTTATCATAAACAGGTGCTGAAATTCTTCAAAAGATTTTTTATGCATCTGGGCTTTCCTAGTGGCTCAGCTGGTAAATAATCTGCATGCAATCTGGGAGACCTGGGTTTGATCCCTCGGTTGGGAAGATCCCCTGGAAAAGGGAAAGGCTACCCACTCCAGTATTCTGGCCTAGAGAATTCCATGGACTATACAGTCCATGGGGTCATAAAGAGTCAGACACGACTGAGTGACTCACTTTTTATGCATCTATTGAGATTATCATATGTTTTTATTCTTCAACTTGGTGATGTAATGTATAGTATTGATTTGCAGATGTTGCAAAATCCTTGCATCCTTGGGATGAATCCCACTTGAGAATGGGGTATGATCGTTCTAATGTATTGTTGGATACAGGTTGCTAGTATTTTGTTGAGGATTCTTGCGTCTATTTACATTAGTGATATTGGCCTATAATTTTATTTATTAATTTTTATGTATTTGTCTGGTTTTGGTATCAGGGCAATGGTGGCCTCATAAAATGAGTTGGAAAATTATCCTTGTTCTGTGACTTGTTGGAACCGTTTCAGAAACTCTTCTCTAAATGTTTGAGAAAATTTGCCTGTGAACCTGCATGGTCCTGGACTTTTGTTTGTTGTGAGGTTTTTAATAATGGTTTCAATTTTAATGTTTCTGATCGATCTGTTCATATTTTCTCTTTCTTCATGGTTCAGTCAAGGGAGACTGTACTTTTCTAAGAATTTGTCCATTTTTTTTCAGATTGTCCATTTTATTAGCATACAGCTATTCATAGTAATCTCTTATGGTCCATGGTATTTCTGTGGAGTCAGTTTGTAACTTTTCCTTTTTCATTCCTAATTTTACTGATAAGAGTCCTCTCTCTTTTTTTTCTTGAGGATTCTGGCTAAAGGTTCATCAATTTTGTTTATCTTTTCAAAGAACCCACTTTTAGTTTCATTGATCTTTGCGGTTGTTTACTTTGACTCTATTTTGTTTATTTCTGCTTTGATATTTATGATTTCCTTCCTTCTACTAACTTTAGGTTTTGTGTGTAAGGATAGGTTGTTTGAGATTTTTCTCGAGGTAAGATTATGCTGCTGTAAACTTCCCTTTTAGAACTGCTTTTTCTGCATCCCATCAGATTGGACCACTGTGCTTTCAATTTCGTTTGTCTCTAAGTATTTTTTAAAATTATTTTATTTTATTTTTATTTCCTCAGTGATCCAATATTGGAGAAGGAAACAGCAACCCACTCCTGTATTCTTGCCTGGAGAATCCCAAGGACAGAGGAGCCTGGTGGGCTGCTGTCTATGGGGTCTCACAGGGTCAGACACGACTGAAGCAACTTAGCAGGAACAGCAGCAGTGATCCAATGGTGGTTTACTAGCATATTGTTTAGTTTCCACGTGTTTGTGTCTCTTAGAGCTTTTTTTTCCTGTCCTTGTAGTTTATTTCTAATCTTTAGTTCAGTTCAGTTCAGTCACTCAGTCGTGTCCGACTCTTTGCGACCCCATGAATCGCAGCACGCCAGGCCTCCCTATCCATCACCAACTCCCGGAGTTCACTCAGACTCACGTCCATTGAATCAGTGATGCCATCCAGCCATCTCATCCTCTGTTGTCCCTTTCTCCTCCTGCCCCCAATCCCTCCCAGCATCAGAGTCTTTTCCAATGACTCAACTCTTCGCATGAGGTGGCCAAAGTACTGGAGTTTCAGCTTTAGCATCATTCCTTCCAAAGAAATCCCAGGGCTGATCTCCTTCAGAAAAGACTGGTTGGATCTCCTTGCAGTCCAAGGGATGCTCAAGAGTCTTCTCCAACACTACAGTTCAAAAGCATCAATTCTTGGGCGCTCAGCCTTCTTCACAGTCCAACTCTTACATCCATACATGACCACTGGAAAAACCATAGCCTTGACTAGACGGACCTTTGTTGCCAAAGTAATGTCTCTGCTTTTCAATATGCTGTCTAGGTTGGACATAACTTTCCGTCCAAGGAGTAAGTGTCTTTTAATTTCATGGCTGCACTCACCATCTGTAGTGATTTTGGAACCCCCAAAAATAAAGTCTGACACTGTTTCCACTGTTTCCCTATCTATTTTCTATGAAGTGATGGGACCGGATGCCATGATCTTCAGCATTGTAATCAGAAAAGACGTTTGAGATGATTTGGATTTTCTTAAATTTACCAAGGCTCACCTTATTGCCCAACTTGTGGTAAACCCTGGATAATGTTCCATGTGCACTTGAGAAGAATGTGTAGTATGATACTTTTGAATGGGATGCCCTATAAATATCAATTAAATCCAGTTCATCTAAAGTGTCATTTAAGGCCGGAGTTTTCTTATTGATTTTATTTATTGGTGATCTTTCCATTGATGAAATATAGATATTAAAGACCCCCACTATTAATGTGCTACTGTCAATTTCTCCCTTTATGTTTGTTAGTATTTGCCTTACATATTGAGGTGCTCCTATGTTGGATGCATATATATTTATAATTGCTTTATCTTCTTGAATTGAAGGCTTAAACATTTTGTAGTGTCCTTCATCGTCTCTTATAAAAATCTTTACTTTAAAGCTTATTTTATCTGATATGAGTATAGCTGCTCCAGATTTCTTATGATTTCCCCTCACTTTCAGTCTGTAAGCATCTGTAGGTTTAAGGTAGGTGTCTTGTAGACAACTTATATATGGATCTTGTTTTTGTTTCCATTCAGCCAGTCTAGGTCTTTTGATTGGTGCATTAAATCCATGTATATTTAAGGTAATTATAAATATGTATGATCTTATTATTATTTTGCTAATTATTTTGTGTTTATTTTTGTAAATCTTTTCCTTCTCTTGTGTTTCTTGCCTAGAAAAGTTCCATTAGTATTTGTTGTAAAGCTGGTTTGGTGGTGCTGAATTCTCTTAACTTTTGCTTGTGTGTAAAGCTTTTGATTTCTCCATCAAATCTGAATGAGGGTCATGCTCAGTTGAGTATTCTTGTTGGTAAGTTCATCCCTTTCATTCCTTGGACTATATTGTGCCATTTCCTTCTGACTTCAAGAATTTCTGTTGAGAAATTGGCTGATAGCATCATGAGATGTCTCTTGTATGCTTTTGTCTTTTTTTCCCTTGTTGCTTTAAATAATTTATCTGTCTTTAATTTTTGCCGGTTTGCTTACTATGTGTCTAAGTATGTTCCTCCTTGAGTTTATCCTGCTTGGGTCTCTCTGTGCTTTCTGGACTTGCTTGACTATTTTATTTCCCATGTTGGGAAAGTTTTCAACTATTATCTCTTCAAATATTTTCTCGGGTCCATTCTCTCTCATTTCTCCTTCTGCGACTCCTATAATGGTAATATTGGTGCATTTAATGTTGTCCCAGATGTCTCTTAAGTTGTCTTAATTTCTTCTCATTCATTTTTGCTGTTCGCTGTTCATATTCTTCTCATTCATATTCTGTTTTGAAGTATTGATTTTCCACCATTCTGTCTTCCAGGTCATTCCAGGTTCTTCTGCCTCAGTTATTCTGGTGTTGATTCCTTCTAGTGTATTGTTCATCTATGTTCATTATTTAGTTCTTGTAGGTCGTTGGTAAACATTTCTTGCATCTTATCCATTCATTTTCTGATCTTTTTCTGATTTTTCCTGGGTCATCTTCACTATCATTATTCTATACTATTTTTCTTGGAGTTTGCCTATCTTCACTTCATTTAGTTATTTTTCTGGTATTTTATCTTGTCCAGAACCCTACTTCTTTTCATTTAGATAAGCTTTCTGTGATTGTAGTATTAGTTCCAGAAGTTGCTGGGGTTGTAGCTCTTGTTTATTCTCTCTGCCCTCTGGTAAATGAGGATAAGAGGCTTATGCAAGTTTCCTGATGGGAGGGACTGGCTGTGGGGAAAACTTGGTCTTTCTCTGGTGGGCAGGACCTTCCTCAGTGAAACTTTAATCCAGTTGTCTGATGATGGGTGAGTCTATACTCCTTCCTTGTTAGTTATTTGGTCTGATGAGACCTAGTCCTGAGTCTACAGGCTCTATGGTAGGATTATTGGTGCCCTACAAAAGGACTTACGCTGAGAGGCATATCCTAGGACTGCCACTTCCAGTGCCCCTTTCCCCATGATGAGCCACTGCCCACGAATGCCTCTGTAGGACACCCTCAAACACTCACAGGTATGTCTGACTCAGTGTTTTGTTGGGTCACTGTTCCTTTCTCCTTGGTCCTGATGCACACAAGGTTTTGTTTGTGCCTGCCAAGAGTGGAGTCTCTTGTTTCTCCCAGTCCCATGGAGGTCCTGTAATCAAATCCTGCTGGCCTTCAAAGTCAGATTCCTTGGGGATTCCCAGTCCCTTAGCTAGATCCCCAGGCTGGGGAGCCTGATGTGGGGCCTAGAACCTTCAGAAAAGTGTGAGAACTTCTTTATTATTATTTCTCTCCAGTTTGTTGGTCACCCACCCAGAGGTTATATGATCAATTTGATTTTATTATGATTGTACCCCTCCTACCATTTTGTTTCAGCTTCTCCTTTGTCCTTGGATGTGGGGTATCTGTTTTTGGTGGGCTCTAGTGAGAGGAGCCACTCCACGTTCAAGGTAAGAAGGGGCGGCACTGAGGAGATAACCCTCTTCCAAGGTAAGAAGCAGTGGCTACGCTTTGCTATAGCAGCCATGAAAAGACACCCTATGTCCAAGATAAGAGAAATCCAAGTAAGAAGATAAGTGTTGTGAGAGGGCATCAGTGGGCAGATACACTGAAATCATAATCACAGAAAACTAGTCAATCTAATCACGCTAGGACCACATCCTTGTTTAACTCAATGAAACTAAGCCATGCCCTGTGGGGCCACCCAAGATGGGCGGGTCATGGTGGGGAGGTTTGACAGAATGCAGTCCACTGGAGAAGGGAATGGCAAACCACTTCAGTATTCTTGTCTTGAGAAACCCATGAACAGTATGAAAAGGCAAAATGATAGGATACTGAAAGAGGAACTCCCCAGGTCAGTAAGTGCCCAATATGCTACTGGAGATCAGTGGAGAAATAACTCAAGAAGGAATGAAGGGATGGAGCCAAAGGAAAAAGAACACCCAGCTGTGGATGTGACTGGTGATAGAAGCAAGGTCTGATGCTGTAAAGAGCAATATTGCATAGGAACCTGGAATTTAAGGTCCATGAATCAAGGCAAATTGGAAGTGGTCAAAGAAGAGATGGCAAGAGTGAATGTCGACATTCTAGGAATCAGCAAACTAAAGTGGACTGGAATGGGTGAATTTAACTCAGATGACCATTATATCTACTACTGTGGGCAGGAATCCCTTAGAAGAAATGGAGTAGCCATCATGGTCAACAAAAGAGTCTGAAATGCAGTACTTGGATGCAATCTCAAAAATGACAGAATGATCTCTGTTCTTTTCCAAGGCAAACCATTCAATATCACAGTAATCCAAGTCTATGCCCCAACCAGTAATGCTGAAGAAGCTGAAGTTGAATAGTTCTATGAAGACCTATAAGACCTTTTAGAACTAACACCCGAAAAAGATGTCGTTTTCTTATAGGGGACAGGAATGAAGAAGTAGGAAGTCAAGAAACACTTGGAGTAACAGGCAAATTTGGCCTTGGAATATGGAAGGAAGCAGGGCAAAGGCTAATAGAGTTTTGCCAAGAGAACTCCCTGGTCATAGCAAACACCCTCTTCCAACAACACAAGAGAAGACTCTACACATGGACATCACCAGATGGTCAACACCAAAATCAGATTGCTTATATTCTTTGTAGCCAAAGATGGAGAAGGTCTATACAGTCAGCAAAAACAAGACTGGGAGCTGACTGTGGCTCAGGTCATGAACTCCTTATTACCAAATTCAGACTTAAATTGAAAAAAGTAGGGAAAACCACTAGACCATTCTGGTGTGAACTAAATCAAATCCCTTATGATTATACAGTGGAAGTGAGAAATAGATTTAAGGGACAAGATCTGATAGAGTGCCTGATGAACTATGGAATAAGGTTCATGATATTGTACAGGAGACAGGGATCAAGACCATCCCCATGGAAAAGAAATTCAAAAAAGCAAAATGGCTGTCTGGGGAGGCCTTACAAATAGCTGTGAAAAGAAGAGAAGCGAAAAGCAAAGGAGAAAAGGAAAGATATAAGAATCTAAATGCAGAGCTCCAAAGAATAGCAAGAAGAGATAAAAAAGCCTTCCTCAGCGATCAGTGCAAAGAAATAGAGGAAAACAATAGAATGGGAAAGACTAGAGATCTCTTCAGGAAAATTAGAGATACCAAAGGAATATATCATGCAAAGATGGGCTCGATAAAGGACAGAAATAGTACGGACCTAACAGAGGCAGAAGATATTAAGAAGAGATGGCAAGAATACACAGAAGAACTGTACAAAAAAGATCTTCACGACCCAGATAAGCACGATGGTGTGATCACTGACCTAGAGCCAGACATCCTGGAATGTGAAGTCAAATGGGCCTTAGAAAGCATCACTATGAACAAAGCTAGTGGAGGTGATGGCATTCCAGTTGAGCTATTTCAAATCCTGAAAGATGATGCTGTGAAAGTGCTGCACTCATTATGCCAGCAAATTTGGAAAACTCAGCAGTGGCCACAGGACTGGAAAAGTCAGTTTTCATTCCAATCCCAAAGAAAGGCAATGCCAAAGAATGCTCAAACTACCGCATAATTGCACTCATCTCACACGCTAGTACAGTAATGCTCAAAATTCTCTAAGCCAGGCTTCAGCAATATGTGAACCGTGAACTTGCTGATGTTCAAGCTGGTTTTAGAAAAGGCAGAGCAACCAGAGATCAAATTGCCAACATCCGCTGGATCATAGAAAAAGCAAGAGAGTTCCAGAAAAATATCTATTTCTGCTTTATTGACTATGCCAAATCCTTTGACTGTGTGGATCACAATAAACTGTGGAAAATCCTGAAAGAGATGGGAATACCAGACCACCTGATCTGCCTCTTGAGAAATTTGTATGCAGGTCAGGAAGCAGCAGTTAGAACTGGACATGGAACAACAGTCTGGTTTCAAATAGGAAAAGGAGTTCATCAAGGCTGTATATTGTCACCCTGTTTATTTAACTTATATGCAGAGTACATCATGAGAAACGCTGGACTGGAAGAAACACAAGCTGGAATCAAGATTGCCGGGAGAAATATCAATAACCTCAGATATGCAGATGACACCACCCTTATGGCAGAAAGTGAAGAGGAACTAAAAAGCCTCTTGATGAAAGTGAAAGTGGAGAGTGAAAAAGTTGGCTTAAAGCTCAACATTCAGAAAACGAAGATCATGGCATCCAGTCCCATCACTCAATGGGAAATAGATGGGGAAAGAGTGGAAACAGTGTCAGACTTTATTTTTCTGGGCTCCAAAATCACTGCAGATGGTGACTGCAGCCATGAAATTAAAAGACACTTACTCCTTGGACGGAAAGTTATGACCAACCTAGATAGCATATTCAAAAGCAGAGACATTACTTTGCCAACAAAGGTCCGTCTAGTCAAGGCTATGGTTTTTCCTGTGGTCATGTATGGATATCAGAGTTGGATTGTGAAGAAGGCTGAGCACCGAAGAATTAATTCTTTTGAACTGTGGTGTTGGAGAAGACTCTTGAGAGTCCCTTGGACTGCAAGGAGATCCATCCAGTCCATTCTGAAGGAGATCAGCTCTAGGATTTTTTTTGGAAGGAATGATGCTAAAGCTGAAACTCCAGTACTTTGGCCACCTCATGCGAAGAGTTGACTCATTAGAAAAGACTCTGATGCTGGGAGGGATTGGGGGCAGGAGGAGAAGGGGACGACAGAGGATGAGATGGCTGGATGGCATCACTGACTCGATGGACGTGAGTCTGACTGAACTCCAGGAGTTGGTGATGGACAGGGAGGCCTGGCGTGCTGGCCTGGGTTCGCAAAGAGTTGGACATGACTGAGCGACTGATCTGATCTGAGTAGGTATATGTTACGCTCAAATTTCTAACTTGTCCCATCTAACACTTCCCCTTTGGTAACCATAAATTTGTTTTCTGTGCCTGTGATTCTATTCATATTTTGTAAGTAAGTACATTTGTATTTTTTTTCTTAAATTCCACATATGAGTGATGCCATGTGATGTTTGTCTTTCTCTATCCAACTCACTTCATTCAGTATTACAATCCCTAGGTTTATACATGTTGCTGCAAATGGCATTATTTCATTATTTTTAATAGCAGAGTAATATTCCATTGTCTATATATATACCACGTCTCTGTATCTATTCATCTGTAGATAGACAGTTAGGATTATTCCATGTCTTCTCTATTATAAATAGTCCTGTTATGAACATTGGGGTGCATGTATCTTTTAGAGTTATGATTTTATCCAGATATATGCCCAAGAATGTGACTGCAGGTTAATATGGTAGCTCTATTTTTAATTTTTTTATGTAACCACATACTTTTCTCCATAGTGCTTGTACCAACTTATATTCCTAACAGTGAAGGAGAGTTTCCTTCCCTTCACACCCTCTCTGACATTTATTATTTATACACTTTTTGATGATAACCATTCTGACTGGTTTGAGGTGATAATTCACTGTAGTTTTGATTTGCATTTCTTTAGTAATTAATGATGTTGAGCATCTGTTCATGTACCTATTAGCCATGCAGATTTGAGTTTTGATAGTTATTTGTATATTCTAGATCCCAATCCTTTGATGACTATGTGGTCCTCAAATATTTGCACCCAAACTACAACTTATAATGTTCATTTTCTTAACGGTGTCTTTCAGATAACAAAATTTTTATATTGATGAAGTACAATTTATTTTTTTGAGCCATACTTGCATACAAGAATACTTTATCAAAGCCCAGGTTCTGAATATTTTTCTCTGATGTTTTATTGAAAAGTGTGAAGTTTTTACTATTTATATTTCATTATTTGATGCATTTTGAGTTAATATTCATAGAAAGTGTTATATTTAAGTTAAGGAGCATTTTGTAACCTATAAAGGTTGAGTTGTTCCAGTACCATTTACTGACAACTTTATTTTCTTCTGTTGAGTTGCTTGTGCACTTGATAAAAATCAGTTTGTCAGGCATTCTGATGAGTTACTGAGTGAAAACAAACAGAATATGCAGTACTACTAGTAGGTCTTGCAGCAGACATTAATGAAGGCAGATTGGCAATCATTAATTCTTGAGCTATACAATAGTACCACTACTGTATAGAATCTGCTGTCTCCAGAGAAAACTTAATAATGCAGAAGTCTCAGGATTGATGTTACCAAGATGGTGACATAGGTTGTTCCTGGCTATAGGAGATAGGCTGTCCCCTCACAAGAAGAAAAACTAACAACTATTTATGGACAAGACAACACTGAGACCAAGAAAGACTGCATTAGAAGAGTAAGAAAAATGATTCTGTGCTGACTGCACTGCCCTTCCAGCAGGATGGCAGAGTCATACTGAGAAGTCTTCCCTGAGCCAATTGTTTCTCCTTTAAGAATAGAGCCCATCTTTCTAAATTCCATATATATGTGTTAGTATACTGTATTGGTGTTTTGATACAGGAAGCTTGGGGCTGGTGCACTGGGATGACCCAGAGGGATGGTATGGGAGGGAGGTGGGAGGGGGTTCAGGATTGAGAACACGTGTACCCCTGTGGCAGATTCATGTTGATGTATGGCAAAACCAATACAATATTGTAAAGTAATTAGCTTCTAATTAAAATAAATAAATTTAAATTGTAAAAATTAGCAAAAAAAAAAAAAAAAGAAAAGAAAAGAGCCCAGAGGTGAAATACTCTAGTATTGTGCATCAATTAGTGCAAATCTGTAATGTGGTTATACTCAATGAAGATTATATGGAAATCTGTAGGGCTTAATCACTGTGAATCTGATTGTGATGGGGAAAGATATTACAACAACAAGGACATGGATTTTGGCAGACTGAGTTCCTACCTGTACAGTGCAAGTATAACTCCCAACAAGTGACTTTGCTTATCTGTAGAACCAAATCAGAGGTGCAGTCTGAACAAGGAACTCAGTGGAACGTAGGTCCGCCTAACCATGTCCATAATTAAAGAATTTTGCTAGTCTTGGATTCTGGTATGCCCACAACACAAGCTGGAATCAATATTTCCAGGAGAAATATCAATAACCTTAGATATGCAGAGGATACTACTCCAATGGCAGAGAGTGAAGAGGAACTAAGGAGCCTCTTGATGAGAGTCAAAACAGAGATTGAAAAGGCTAGCTTAAAGCTTAACATTCAAAACCTATTATCATTACATCTGATCCCATTACTTCATGGCAAATGAGGGAGGGAAAGTGGAAGCAGTGACAAATTTCATTTTATTGGGCTCCAAAATCACTGGAGATGGCGACTGTAGCAATAAAATTAAAAGACACTTGTTCCTTGGGGCGGGGGGTGGGGGGTGGGGAAGACTGTGACAAATCAAGATAGCATATTAAAAAGAAGAGATATCACTTTGCCAACAAATGTCTGTACAATCAAAGCTGTGTGTGTGTGTGTTTCCAGTAGTCATGTATGGATGTGAGAGTTGGACCATAAAGAAGGCTGAGCAACAAAGAATTGATGCTTTTGAATTATGGATCCAGAGAAGATTCTTGAGAGTCCCTTGAACAGCAATCTCCATCAAACTGGTCAATCCTAAAGTAAATCAATCTTGAATATTTATTCGAAGGACTGTTGCTGAAGCTCCAGTTCTTTGGGCACCTGATGTGAAGAGCAGACTCACTGGAAAATACTCTGAAGCTGGGAAAGGTTGAAGGCAAAATGACAATGAGGCAGCAGAAGGAGAGATGGTTAGCATCACCAGCTCAATGGATATGCATTTGAGCAAACTCTGGGAGAATAGTGGAGAAGAGAGGAGCCTGGCATATTGCAGTCCATGAGGTCACAAAGAGTCAGATAAAACTTAATAACTGAACAACAACAAAACCCAAAACTAAGCAGAAAAGCTGAACCCACTGCAGATCACAGCTCTGGGCCTGTCACCAACAGTCAGCCTGTTTGGGAAAATAGGGGGCTTTTGTGAAGTAAGCTTTTCCAGTCCTGCCCATGCAGGAACCTGAGTCATAACCTCACCCACTGTGAAGCATAGACCTTAGATCAATGTGTAAGGAAGAGCTGGTGAGAACACCTGGAAACTGCATAATCCAGGAACTCTTGAGTCATGAGATGAGAGAGCAGAGAAGATTCCTCTGAGAGCAAAGTCAATGATCCTGTGTGACTCAGGAATGTGCAGCCTAAGTTGGCTTGGATCTGCTTGTACAACTATGCCCAGAAAAGAAAACTAATCCATAGCCCCATTTATTGTTGAATACAATTATTAGATTGTCCAAAGATGGAAACTTAGTGGGGAACACAGGAAGCTGCATAGTCCATCAAACTGCTTTATTTAAAGTGGCAATTGAAGAGAGAACATAGCTGGTATATTCCCTTGTTTGCAAAGCAAAATCAGTGGCCCTAACTGACAAGGATATTCACTGTATGCTTTTTCCTGCTTTGAGCCCACAAACATAAGCTGTGTAGGTGCTGCATTTCATTTTGCTGCCTACCAGCTCAAGGAAGGTAATATATATTGTCATCTTTTTCTGAATATAATGCACAGTCCCAAATGAATAAGAAGCCTGACCAGCGAATCTAGAAAATCATGAAGACCATACCTCAGAGTCATTTGAGCAGGGAACAAGGCCAACAGTCCTATCAAGGTATTCTCATACAGCAGCATAACCTACAACCACCAACCTAAACTAAACAGCTTTGCTACAACTAAGCTAAAACAGTTGCTTAGTTAAAAAATTGAACCAAGCTCCACCTGGCCAATAGTAAGCAGAAGACACATCCAAAACAGAAACTGAGTTGACTGGTGAAAAACACTCTGTCAAAGAAAACCTGAAAATTGTGGAAGAGACCACATATTCAAATGCAGATACTATTGTAAGAGATAGAGAATTATGAACCTCCAAGAATAACAATATCACAAAAGAAAAGTTGGTGTTTCTATTCTGTCACTAATATGTGTCCAACTCTTTGTGACCATAGGGACTACAGAACTCTAGGTTTCCTTGTCTTTCACTGTCTTCCAGAGTTTGCTCAAACTCGTGTACATGGTGTTGATGATGCCATCCAACCATCTCATCCTCTGTTGCCACCTTCTCCTCTTGCCCTCATCAGGGCCTCTCCCAATGAGCTGACTCTTTTCATCAGGTGGCCAAATATTGGTACTTCAGCATCAGCATTAATCCTTCCAATGAACATTCAGGGTTAATTTCTTTTAGGTTTGACTGGTTTTATTTCCTTGCTGTCCAAGGGAATCTCATGAGTCTTCTCCAGCACCATATGAAAGCATCAATCATTCGATGCTCAGCCTTTGTTATGGTCCAACTTTCATATCAGTACATGACTACTGGGAAAACCATAGCATTGACTATATGGACTTCTGTCAGAAAAGTGATATCTCTGATTTTTAATATACTATCTTTGTCATAACTTTCCTTCAAAGCACCAAGGGTCTTTTAACTTCACGGCTGCAGTCATTATATGCAGTGACATTGGAGCCCAAGAAAATAAAATCTGTCACTGTTTCCATTTTTCCTCCACCTATTAGCCACTAAGTGATGGGACTAGATGCCATGATCTTAGGTTTTGAGCACTGAGTTATAAGCCAGCTTTTTCACTCTCATCTTTCACCCTCATCAAAGGGTCTTTAGTTTCTCACTTTCTGCCATTAGAGTGGTATTATCTGTGTATCTGAGCTTGTCTATATATCTCCCAGTAATCTTGATTCCGACATGTCCAGCTTGGCATTTTGTATGATGTGCTCTGCATAGAAGTTAAATGAGCAGCAGGACAATATACAGCCTTGATTTATCAATTTCGAACCAGTCCTTTGTTCCACTTCTAGTTGCACATGCTTCTTAACTTGCAAATAGGTTTCTCATGGGACAGGTAAGGTAGTCTGGTATTCCCATCTCTTTAAGAATTTTCCACAGTTTGTTGTGATCCACACAGTCAAAGGCTTTAGCCTAGTTCATGAAACAGAAGTAGATGTTCTTCTAGAACTCCCTTGCTTTCTCTATGATCTAGTGGATGTTGGTAATTTTATTTCTAGTTCCTCTGTCTTTTCAAAATCCAGCTTGTGCTTCTGGAAGTGCTCAGCTCACTTACTGTTGAAACCTAGCTTGAAGGATTTTGAGTGTTACCTTGCTAGCATGTGAAATACATGCAATTTTAT
Organism: Bos indicus; assembly: GCF_029378745.1. Classification (NCBI taxonomy): domain Eukaryota; kingdom Metazoa; phylum Chordata; class Mammalia; order Artiodactyla; family Bovidae; genus Bos; species Bos indicus. The sequence goes on from NC_091789.1 coordinate 76,203,782, forward strand.
GGTAGTTTGAACATTCTTTGGCATTTCCTTTCTTTGGGGTTGGAATGAAAACTGACCTTTTTCCGTCCTGTGGCCATGGCTGAGCTTTCCAATTTGCTTACATATTGAGTGCAGCCCTTTACCAGCATCACATTTTAGGATTGTAAATAGCTCAGATGGAATTCCATCACCTCCACTAGCTTTGCTTGTAGTAAAGCTTCCTAAGGTCCACTGACTACACACTCCAGGATGTCTGGCTCTAGGTGAGTGATCACACCATAGTGGTTATCTAAGCCCTTAAGACCCTTTCTGTATAATTATTTTGTGTATTCTTGCCACCTCTTAATCTCTTCTGCTTCTGTTAGGTTCTTGCCATTTCTGTCCTTTATTGTGTCTATCCTTGCATGAAAGTTTCCCTTAATATCTCCCATTTTCTTTAAGAGAAAGACATGTACATGCCTTTCCCATTCTACTGTTTTACTCTATTTCTTTGTATTGTTCACACAAGAAAGCTTTGCTATCTCTCCTCGCTATTCTCTGGAGATACGCACTTGATTGTGTATGTCTTTACCTTTCTTTTTACTTCTCTTCTTTTCTCATCTATTTGTAAAGTCTCCCCAGACAACCACTCTGCATTTTTTTCTTTTTCTTGGAGATGGTTTTGGTCACAGCCTCTTCTAAAATGTTACAAATCTCTCTCCATTGTTTTTTAGACACTCTGTTCTTCTGATCTAATCCTTTGAATCTATTCATTATCTCTACTGTATAATCAAAAGGGGTTTGATTTAGGTCATACCTGAATGGCCTAGTGGTTTTCCCCACTTTCCTCAAGTTAAGCCCAGATTTCACCATGAAAACAAAATAAGATCACTCTGTCATTTTTTTATATTGCCCTATATTTTCATTTCAAACTCTTCTATTGACTATGAGGGCCACTTCATTTCTTCTAAATGATTCTTCCCCACAGTAGTAGATATATAATCATCTTAATTAATTTCACCCATCCATTTTAGTTCACTGATTCCTAAAATGTTGATATTCAATCTTGCCATATCCTGCTTGACCACATCCAGTTTATGTTGATACACGGACTTAACATTCAAAGTTTCTATGCAATATTTTTCCTAACAGTATTGTACTTTAATTTCACTAGCAGACACATCCATAATTGAGCATCCTTTCCACTTTGGACTAGCTGTCTTTCTGAAGCTTTTTTTCTGCTCTTCCCCCATAGCATATTGGACACTCACGACCTGGGGAACTCATCTTCCCATGGCATATTTTTTGCCTTTTCATATTATTTATGGTGATTGCAGCCATGGAATTAAAAGACATTTACTTCTTATGGCCAAACTAGACAGAATATTAAAAAGCCGAGACAGCACTTTGTCAACAAAGGTCAGTCTAGTCAAGGCTATGGTTTTTCCAGTGGTCATGTGCAGATGTGAGAGTTGGACTATAAAGAAAGCTGAGTGCTGAAGAGTTGATGCTTTTGAACTGTGGTGTTGGAGAAGATTCTTGAGAGTCCGTTGGACTGCAAGGAGATCCAACCAGTCCATCCTAAAGGAGATCAGTCCTGGGTGTCCATTGGAAGGACTGATGTTAAACCTGAAACTCCAATATTTTGGCCACCTGATGCGAAGAGCTGACTCATTTGAAAAGACCCTGATGCTGGGAAAGATTGAGGGCAGGAGGAGAAAGGGACGACAGAGGATGACATGACGACTCAATGGACGTGGGTTTGGATGGACTCCGGGAGTTGGTGATGGACAGGAAGGCTTGGGGTGCTGCAGTTCATGGGGTTGAAAAGAGTCTGACATGCCTGAGTGACTGAACTGAACTGAACACTATTTATGAGGTTCTTGAGGCAAGAATACTAGGGTGGATTTTCATTTCCTTTTCTGATGGACCACATTTTGTCATAGCTTCATTGAGTTATGAAAGCCCTTTTGCCCTGACAAAGCTGTGATCCATGTCATCATTTTGGTCAGTATTCTGATTGTGATTTTCACTCTGAAGCCTGTGGGACTATAGTGTTTGCTTGTTCTGTCTGCCTTCTGATGGATGAGTATAAGAGGCTTATTCAAGCTTCCTGATGGGACAGACTCGCTATGTGGAAACCTGGGTCTCACTCTGGTGGGCAGAACCTTGCTCAGTAAATCTTTATTTCAGTGGTCTGCTGAAGATGGGACTCTGCTCCCTCCTTGTTAGTTGTTTTTCCTGAGGCAACCCAGTGTTGTAGTCTATGAGTTCTATGGTAGGGCTATTGGTGAACTGCAAGAGAACTTATGCCAATACGGACTTCCCAGGACTATTGGTACTAGTGCCCTTTCCCCTCCAGCAGGATTCTTTTGACCTGCACCTTTGCAGAAGAACCTCAGATATTCACAGGCAGGTCTGGCTCAGTCTTCTGTGGGGTCCCTGCTCCTTTCCCCTGGGTCTTGTTGCACACAAAGTTTTGTTTTTGTCCTACAAGTGTCTGTTTCCTCCAGTCTTGTGGATGTTCTGAAACCAAATCATGTTGACCTTTAAATTCAGATTCTCTCAGCATTCTCAGTATCTTTCCTGGATCCAGAGGTTGGAAAGTTTGATGTGGAGCCTAGAGCCTTTGCAACAGTGTGAGAAATTCTTTGGTATTATTGTTCTCCAATTGGTGGGTCACCTACCCTGGCAGATGTGGGATTTTATTTTAACCTGTTTGTGCCCTCCTACCATCTTGTTATTCTCCTTTGTCCTTGAATTTGGGATAACTGTTTGTTTGTTTTAATTTGGTGGGTTCCAGCATCCTCCTGTCAATGGTTGTTCAACAGTTAGTTTAGATTTTGGTGTTCTCACAGGAGAATATGAGTGCACGTCCATCTATTCTTCCACCTTGTTATTAACATAACTTTAATAAATGAATCTAAAGAAAGAAAAAGAAATAAAGGGGAAACAAATAGTATTTAAAGCAATAATGGCTGAAACTTTCACAATCTGGAATGACAGACACTCCGAGGCTCAAAGAACTCCAGAGAGGTTGAACACAGAAAAGGCTGTACCAAGACACATTATAATTAAATTGTAAAAAAAAAATCAAACATAATTTTCAAAAGAACAAAGAAAAGAAAAAAAAAATAATGAAGGTTACATACAAGAAAATCCTAACAAAATTAGAAATAGACTTCTCGAGATAACTTTTTCAGGTTAAAAATAAGTGGATTAATATACTGAAATTACTGAATGAATTAAAATATGTTATCTAAGAATGTTCTACCTGGTGAAGCTCTCCTTAGGAAATAAAGGATAAAGACTGTTTTTGGCAAACAAAAGTTGAGGAAATTCATCACTAGTAGATCTACCCTACCAGAAAGAAAAAAAAAAAAAAAAAAAAAGCTAAAGCAAGATATTTCTATATTTCTGTCAAAAATAATGGTAAATAACATCATAAAACCTTAAAAAACTGTAAAACTCACTGGCAATGGTAAATATAAAGTCAAAGTCAGATTTTGTAATATGGTAATAAGAATGTATAGTTCAATTAAACCTGCCTTAAAAGTTTAAAAAATAGGAAAAAAAAATAAGCACAATTATAATAATCTGTTTTCAGTTATGCCTTATGCAAATTATAACGTGGATAACCTAAAATGTTATGGCAAATAGATGGAGTAACAATGGAAACAGTGAGAGACTTTATTTTCTTAGGCTCCAAAATCACTGTAGATGGTGACTGCAACCATGAATTAAAGGACGCCTGCTCCTTGGAAGAAAAGCTATGACCAACCTAGACAGCATATTAAAAAGCAGAGACATTACTTTTCTGACAAAGGTCCATGTAAATGATATGGCTTTTCCAGTAGTCATGTATGGATGCAAAAGTTGGACCATAAAGCAGGCTGAACACCAAAGAACCAATGCTTTTGAACTTTGGTGTTGGAGAAGACTCTTGAGTCCCTTGAACAGCAAGGAGATCAAACCAGTAAATCCTAAAGGAAATCAGTCTTGAATATTCATTGAAAAAATTGATGCTGAAGCTGAAGCTCCAGTACTTTGGCCACTTAAGGCAAAGATATGACTCATTGTAAAAGACCCTGATTCTAGGAAAGTTAGAAGGCAGGAGGAGAAAGGGATGACAGAGGATGAGATGGTTGGATGGCATCACTGACTCAATGGACATGAGTTTGAGCAAGCTCCAGAAGATCGTGAAGGACAGGGAAAACTGGCATGCTGCAGTCTGTGGGGTCACAAAGAGTGAGACACGTCTGAACGACTCAACAACAAAAACCTAAAATGTGAGGGAATTAGGTAGAAAAAGTAAGTTTTAAGAATTATATTGAAGTTAAGTTGCTATTAGTTTAAAATAGTGTCATAATATTAAGATATTTTATGTAACTTTCATGGTAAATACAAGGTAAAAACCTGTTGCAATTATACAAAAGAAATTGATTAAAGGCAATGAATACTAAGATAAAAAAAATCAAAGCACAGCAAAAGATAGCATGTTAAGTAACAAGAAATAATGAGTTTACAAATCAATTAGAAAGCAATGAACAAAATCGCAATAGTAAATCTTTGCTGCTACTGCTAAGTCATGTCATTCATGTGCGACTCTGTGCAACCACATAGGTGGCAGCCCACCAAGCTCTGCCGTCCCTGGGATTCTCCAGGCAAGAACACTGGAGTGGGCTGCCATTTCCCTCTCCAATGCATGAAAGTGAAAAGTGAAAGTGAATTCTCTCAGTCATGTCCGACTCTTTGCGACCCCATGGACTGTAGCCCACTAGGCTCCTCCATCCATGGGATTTTCCAGGCAAGAGTACTGGAGTGGGTTGCCATTGCCTTCTCCCAGTAAATCCTTACTTATTAATAATTATTTTAAACACAAAAGTTTTAAATTCTTGAGTCAGAAGACAAAAAGATCCAACAGTATACTTCCTACATCACACTAGCTTTAGCCTTAAAAACATATAGACTGACAGTGGTGGTGGTGATGGTTTAGTTGCTAAGTCGTGTCTAACTTTGTGACTCCATGGACTGTAGCCCAATAAGGCTAATTTTTCCATGGAATTTCCCAGGCAAGAATACTAGAGTGGGTTGACATTTCCTTTTCCAGGGTGAAGAGATAGAAAAAGATATGGCAAGCAAATAGTAGCCCCAAAGAAGTAGAGCTAAGTGTGTTATATAAGAAAAAAGTAAGCTTTAAACTGTCTAAAAAGGAAAAGAAGGTCATTATATGATGAAAAAGGGATCCATCCATCATGAAGATGTAACAATTGTAAATGTTTCTGTGCCTAACTTAGGAACAACTAAAGTTATAAAAAAATTGAACAGAGCAAAAAGGAGAAACAATCAGCAATACAATAATGATTGTGGGCTTTACTCCTCAGTCTCGACAATAGCTAGATTATCCAGATAGAGAATCAATAAACAAAGAGTTTAATAGATTTGAACAAATGTAGAAGCCAAGTATCAGAGAAGGCAATGGCACCCTACTCCAGTACTCTTGCCTGGAAAATCCTATGGATGGAGTAGCCTGGTGGGCTGCAGTCCATGGGGTCGCTAAGAGTCGGACATGACTGAGCGACTTCACTTTCACTTTTCCCTTTCATGCATTGAAAAAGGAAATGGTAACCCACTCCAGTGTTCTTGCCTGGAGAATCCCAGGGACGGGGGAGCTTGGTGGGCTGCCGTCTATGGAGTCTCACAGAGTCGGACACGACTGAAGCGACTTAGCAGCTGCAGTAGCAGAAACCAAGTATACCTATAAGACATGTAGAAAGTTATATCCAACAACAACAGAATACTCATTCTTAAGTGTAGATGGAAAATTTTCTACTGCAAATCATAAGTTAGGCCACAAAAGAAATGTTACCAAATGCATGAAGACTAACATTGTAGCAAGGGTTTTTCTCTGACCAGAAAGGCATGAAACTACAAAACAAAAAAGAAGAAAGTTGGAAAATTCATGAATATATAAAAATTAAATGACACTCTTCTGAACTACCAATAGAACAAATAAGAAATTGAAAATAATTAAGTTCATTTGTGTTGTATTTTAGATTCCACATATAAGTGATATAATATGAAACAGAAACAGACTCACAGATATACAACAAATTGTGGTTGCCAAGGAAAAGGGGGTGTGGGTGAGGGATGGATTGGGGGTTCAGAAATAGCAGATACAAACTTTTACGTATAGGATGGATAAGCAATAAGGCCCTGCTGTGTGGCACAGGGAGCTATATTCAATACCTTGTGAAAAAACATAATGAAAAAGAATGAATATATACATATATATGTGCATAAAACTGAATCACTTTTCTCTACAGCAGAAATCAACACATATAAATTAACTACACTTCAATACATTTTTAAAACAGATTAAGAAAATTTGAAAATTATCTTGAAACTAACAAAAATGGAAACAAAACATACCAAAACTTTTGGGATGAATCAAAGCAGTCCTAACAGGGAAGTTATCATCATAAATGTCAACACCAACAAAACATATATTAAAAAATAGATAAATAAAATCACAAAAAAAATAAAATTGTTTAAATCCCAATTAAACATCTTAACACTACACCTTAACTCAAATGTTTTTCAGTCACTAAGTTGTGTCCAACTCTTTGTGACCCCATAAACTGTAGCACACCAGGCTTTCCTGTCCTTCACCATCTCCTAGAGTTTGCTCAAACTCATGTTCATTGAGTCAGTGATGCCACCCAGCCACTTCATCATCCTCTCTCACCACTTTCTCTTCCTGCCCTCAGTCTTTCCCAGCATCAGGATTTATTTCCAATGAGTCTGCTCTTTGCATCACATGGCCAAAACATTGGAGCTTCAGCTTCAGCATCAGCCTATCCAGTAAATATTTGGGGTTGATTTCCTTTAGCATTGACCGGTTTTATCTTGTTGACTAATGGACACTTCATAGTTTTCTCAGGCACAATTAAAAAGCATCAGTTCCACTGTGATCAGCCTTCTTTACGGTCCAACATTCACATCTATACATGACTACAGAGAAAACCATAGCTTTGGCTATGCAGGCCTGTATTGGCAAAGTGATGTCTCTACACTTTTTAAATTTTGTTTTTATTAATTATTTTTTTTAATTGACCGATAGTTGCTTTACAGAATTTGGATATTTTCTGTCAAACCTCAACACTAATCAGCCATAGGTATACCTATATCCCCTCCCTTTTGAAACTCCCTCCCATCTCCCTTCCCATCCCAACCCTCTAGGTAGATACAGAGCCCTTGTTTGAGCTTCTTGAGCCATACAGAAAATTCCCATTGGCTATCTATTTTACATATGGTAATGTAAGTTTCCATGTTACACTTTCCATGCATCTCACCCTCTCCTCCCCTCTCCCATGTTCCGTAAGTCTATTCTTTATGTCTGTTTCTCCATTGCTGCCCTGTAGATAAATTCTTTAGTACCATTTTTCTAGATTCTGTATATAAGTGTTAGAATATGATATCCATCTTCCTCTTTCTGACTCACTTCACTCTGTATAATAGGTTCTAGGTTCATCCACCTCATCAGAACTGACTCAAATGTGTCCTTTTTATGGCTGAGTAATATTCCATTGTGTATATGTACCACAACTTCTTTATCTATTCATCCATCAGTGGACATCTAGGTTGCTTCTGTGTTCTAGCTATTGTAAATAGTGCTGCAAAAAATAATAGGATTCATGCCTCTTATTGAATTTTGGTTTCCTCAGGGTGTATGCTTAGGAGTGGGATTACTGAATCATATGGTGGTTGTATTCCTAGTTTTTTTTTTTTTTTTAATGAATCTACATATTGTCTTCCATAGGGGCTGTATCAATTTATATTCCCACCAATAGTGCAAGAGTGTTCCCTTTTCACCACACCCTTTCCAGCATTTATTGCTTGTAGACTTTTTGACAATGGCCATTCTGACCGGAGTGAGGTGATATCTCATTGTAGTTTTGATTTGCATATCTCTAATAATGAGTGATGTTGAGCATCCTTTCATGTGTTTGTTAGAAATCTGTATGTCTTCTTTGGAGAAATGTCTTCTTAGGTTTTCTTTCCACATTTTGATTGGGTTGTTTGTTTTTCTGGCATAGAGTTGCAAGAGCTGCTGACATATTTTGGAAATTAATCCTTTGTCAGTTGTTTCAGTTGCTATTATTTTCTCCCATTCTGAGTGTTGTCCTTTTACCTTGGGTATAGTTTCCTTTTCTGTGCAAAAGCTTTTAAGTTTAATCAGGTCCCACCTGTTTACTTTTGTTTTTATTTCCATTACTTTAGGAAGTGGGTCATAGAGGATCTTGTTTTGAATTATGTCACTGAGTGTTCTGCCTATGTTTTCCTCTAAGAGTTTTATATTTTCTGGTCTTACATTTAGGTCTTTAATCCGTTTTGAGTTGATCTTTGTGTATGGAGTTAGGAAGTATTTTAAGTTCATTATTTTACATGTAGCTGTCCAGTTTTCCCAGCACCATTTATTGAAGAGACTGCCATTGCCCCACTGTATATTCTTGCCTCCTTTGTCAAAAATAAGGTACCCGTAGGTGCATGGGTGTATTTCTGGGCTTTCTATCTTGCTCCATTGGTGTATATTTCTGTTTTTCTGCCAGTACCATACTGTCTTGGTGACTGTAGCTATGTAGTATAATCTGAAGTTAGGAAGGTTGATTCCTCCAGCTCCATTCTTCTTTCTAAAGACTGCTTTGGCTATTTGGGGTCTTTTTGTTTCCATGTGAATTGTGATTTTTTGTTGTTGTTGTTGTTCTAGTTTTGTGAAAAATGTCATTTGTAATTTGATAGGGATCACATTGAATCTGCAGATTGTGTTTGGTAAAATAGTCATTTTCACAATATTGATTCTTCCTACCCAGGAACACGGAATATATATCCTTCTGTTTATGTCTTTGTTTTCTTTCATTAGTGTCTTATACTTTTCTGTGTACAGTTATTTGTCTCCTTAGGTAAGATTCTTCCTAGATATTTAATTCTTTTTGTTGCAATGGTGAATTGGATTGATTCCTTAATGTCTCTTTCTGATTTTTCATTTTCAGTATATAGAAATGCAAGTCATTTCTGTGTATTGATTTTTTTATCCTGCAACTTTCCTTAATTCACTGAATAACTCTAGTAATTTTCTGATACTATCTTTAGGGATTTCTATGTACAGTATCATGTCATCTGCAAAAAGTGACAGCTTTACTTCTTTTCCAGTCTGGATTCCTTTTATTTCTTTTTCTTCTCTGGTTGCTGTAGCTAGGACTTACAAAACTATGTTGAATAACTGTGTTGAAAGTGAACACCCTTGTCGTGTTCCTGATCTTAGGGGGAATGCTTTCAGTTTTTCAACATTCAGAATAATTTTTTCTTTAGGCTTATCATATATGGCCTTTACTATGTTGAGCTAGGTAACTTCTATGCCCATTTTTTGAAGAATTTTAATCATAAATGATAGCTGAGTTTTGTTAAAGGCTTTTTCTGCATCTATTGAGGTTACCATATGATTTCTATCTTTCAATTTGTCAATATGGTGCATCACATTGATTGATTTGTGTATATTGCAGAATCCTTGCATCCCTGGAATAAACCCAACTTGATCATTGTGTTTGAGATTTTGATGTGTTGCTTAATTCTGTTTGTTACAATTTTGCTGAGGATTTTTTTTTTTATCTATGTTCATCAGTGATATTGGCCTGTAGTTTTCTTTTTTGTGTTGTCTTTGTCTGGTTTTGGTATCATGGTGATGGTGACCTCATAGAATGAGTTTGGAAGTGTTCCTTCCTCTGCCACTTTTTGAAAGAGTTTTAGAAGCATAGGCATTAGCTATTCTCTAAATGTTTGATAAAATTCTCCTGTGAAGCTATCTGCTCCTGGGCTTTTGTTTTTTTGGGAGATATTTGATCACAGCTTCAATTTCAATGCTTGTAGTTGGGTTGTTCATAATTTTTATTTCTTCTTGGTTCAGTCTTGGAAGGTTGAACTTTAATAAGGATCTGTTCATTTTTTCCAGGTTAACCATTTCATTGCCATACAGTTGTTCATTATAGTCTCTTATAATTCTTTTTATTTCTGTATTGTCTGTTGTAACCTCTCCTTTTTCATTTCTAATTGTGCTGATTTGTTTCTTCTCTCATTTTTTCTTGATGAGTCTGGATAAAGGTTTGTCAATTTTGTGTATCTTCTCAAAGTATCAACTTTCAGTTTTATTAATCTTTATTATTGTTTCATTCATTTCTATTTCATTTATTTCTGATCGGATCTTTATGATTTCTTTCCTTCTAGTAATTTTAGGGATTTTTTTTCCCTTCTTTTTCCTGTTGTTTTAGGTGTAAAGTTAAGTTGTCTATTTGACATTTTTCTTGTTTCTTGAGGTAGGATTCTATTGCTATAGATTTCCCACTTAGAACTGCTTTTGCTGTATCTCATAGTTTTGAGTTGTCATGTTTTCATTGTCATTTTTTTGTAGAAATTTTTTTTGATTTGCCTATTGATTTCTTCTGTAACCTGTTGGCTAATTAGAAATGTGTTGTTTAATCTCCATGTGTTTGTGTCTCTTACATTTTTTCTCTTGTAGTTGATATCTGGTCTCACAGTGTTATGGTCGGAGAAAATACTTGATAAAATTTCTATTTTCTTAAATTTACTGAGGTTCCATTTGTGACCCACAATGTGGTCTTTCTTGCAGAATGTTTCATGTGCATTTGAGAAGAAGGTGTATTCTTCCACATTTTCACTGAATGCCCTGAAGATATCAATGAGATCTACCTTATCTAATGTATCATTTAAAACTTGTGTTTCCTTATTAATTTTCTGTTTTAATGATCTGTCCATTGGTGTGAGTGAGATGTTAAAGGTACTGTCAATTTCTCCTTTTATGTTTGTAAGTGTCTGTCTTATCTATTGAGGTGCTCCTATTTTGAGTGTATAGATACTTACAATTGCTTTGTCTTCCTCTTGGATTGATACCTTGATCACTATGTAGTGTCCATCCTTATCTCTTATAATATTCTTTATTTTAAGATTTATTTTGTCTGATATGAGGATTGCTATTCCAGCTTTCTTTAGCTTCCGTTTGCATGGAATATATTTTTCCATCCTCTCACTTTTAGTCTCTATGTGTCTTGAGGTCTGAAGTGGGTTTCTTGTAGACAGCATATATATGGGTGATGTTTTTGTATCCATTCAGTCAGTCTGTGTTTTTTGTTGGAGCATTTAATCCATTTACATTTAAGGTAATTATTGATATATATGTTCCTATTGCCATTTTTTAAAATTGTTTGTGGTTGATTTTGTAGATCTTTTTTCTTCTCTTGTGTTTCTTGACTGTATAAGACCCTTTAACATTTGTTGTAAAACTGTTTTGATGGTACTGAATTCTCTTAACTTTTGCTTATCTGAAAAGCTTTTTATTTCTCCATCAATTTTGAATGAGGTCCTTGCCAGGTACAGTAACTTTGGTTGTAGGTGTTTCCCTTTCAGTACTATAAATATATCCTACCACTCCCTTCTGGCCTGCAGAGTTTCTGCTGAAAGATCAGCGGTTAAGAGCATGGGTTTTCCCATGTATGTTACTTGTTGCTTCTCCCTTGCTCCTTTTAATATTCTTTCGTTTGATTATTACATATCTTGGCATGTTTCTCCTTGAGTTTATCCTGTATGGGCTTTTTGTGCCTCTCGGACTTCATTGACTGTTTTGTTTTCTATTTTGGGGAAATTTTCAACTGTAATCTCTTCAAATTTTTTTCAACTAAAAACCTATGGAATTCAGTAAAAGCAGTGTTAGGGGGAAGATTCATAGCAATACAAGCTTACCTCAAGAAACAAGAAAATATTAAAAAAAAATAACCCAACTTTACATCTAAAGCAACTAGAAAAAGAAGAAATGAAGAACCCCAAGGTTATCAGAAGGAAATAAATCATTAAAAATAGTGCAGAAATAAATGAAAAAGAAACAAATGAGACCATAGCAAAGACGAAAGAAGCTAAAAGCTGGTTCTTTGATAAGATAAATAAAATAAACAAACCATTAGCCAGACTAATCAAGGAAACAAGTGAGAAGAATCAAATCAGTAAAATAACAAATGAAAATGGAGAAATCAAAACAGACAACATAGAAATACAAACGATCACAACAGACTACTATTAGAAACTATATGACAATAAAATGAGCAACTTGGAAGAAATATGTGAATTCTTAGAAATGTATAACCTTCCAGAACTGAACCAGGAAGAAATAGAAAATCTTAACTGACCCATTACAAGAACAGAAATTGAAACTGTAATCAAAAACCTTCCAACAAACAAAAGCCAAGGACAAGATGGCTTCACAGCTGAATTCTATCAAAATTTAGAGCAGAGCTAATACCTATCCTCCTCAAACTCTTCCAGAAGTTTCCAGAAAAATATAAACACCAAAACTAATTCTATGAGGTCACCATCACCTTAATACCAAAACCAGACAAAGATGCCACAAAAAAGAAAACTAAAGGCCAATATCACTGATGAACATAGAAATGCAAAAATCCTCACAAAAATTCTAGCAAACAGAATAAAACAACATATTAAAAAGATAATACATCAAGACCAAATGGGCTTTATACTAGGCATGCAAGGATTCTTCAATATTCACAAATCAATCAATGTGATATACCACATTAAAAAATCAAAAGATAAAAACCATATGATTCTCTCAATAGATGTAGAGAAAATCTTTATAGATGCAGAGAAAGTCTTTGAAAAAATTCAATATCCATTTATGATTAAAAACAAACAAACAAACAAACAAAACAAAACAAAACAAAAAAAACCTCCAGAAAGTAGGCAGAGAAGGAACATACCTTAACATGATAAAAGCCATATATGAGAAACCCACAGCAAACATTATTCTCAATGGTGAAAAATCATAAACATTACCCCTAAAGTCAGGAACAAGAGAAGGGTGCCCACTCTCACCACTACCATTCAGCAGAGTTTAGGACATTTTAGAAACAGCAATCAGAGAATAAAAAGAAGTAAAAGGAACCCAGATTGGAAAAAAAAGTAAAACTCTCACTGTTTGCAGATGACACGATCCTCTACATAGAAAACCCTAAAGACACCACCAGAAAATTACTAAAGCTAATCAATGAATATAGTAAAGTTGCAGGAATAAAATTAACACAAAGAAATACCTTGAATTCCTATATACTGACAATGAGAAAACAGAAAGAGAGATTAAGGAAGCAATTCAATTCACCATTGTGACAAAAAGAAAATATTTAGGAATAAATCTAGTAAAGAAACAAAAAACCTATATATAGAAAACTATAAAACACTGAAGAAAGAAATCAAAGATGACACAAATAGATGAAGAAATATACCATGTTCATGGATTGGAAGAATCAATATAGTGAAAATGAGTAAACTACACAAAGCAACCTATAGATTCAATGCAATCCCTATCAAGGTACCAACTGTATTTTTCACAGAACTGTAACAAACAATTTCACAATTTGTATGAAAATACAAAAAAACAAAAACAAAAAACCTCGAATAGCCAAAGTGATCTTGAGAACGAAGAATGCAACTGGAGGAATCAATCTGCCTGACTTCAGACTCTACTACAAAGCTGCAGTCATCAAGACAGTACAGTACTGACACAAAGACAGAAATTTAGATCAATGGAACAAAATAGAGAGCCCAGAGATTGATTCACGCCCCTATGACCACCTTATCTTTTACAAAGGAGGCAATAATATACAATGGAGAAAAGACAATCTCTTTAACAAGTGATGCTAGGAAAACTGGTCAGCCACCTGTAAAAGAATGCAATTAGAACACTTTTTAATACCATACACAAAAATAAACTCAAAATGGATTAAAGATCTAAATGTAAGACCAGAAACTATAAAACTCCTAGAGGAGAACATAGGCAAAACACGCTCTGACATAAATCACACCAGAATCTCCTGTGACCTACCTTCCAGAGTAATGGAAATAAAAATAAACACATGGGACCTAATTAAACTTAAAAGATTTTGCACCACAAATGAAACTATAAGCAAGGTGAAAAGACATCCTTCAGAAACGGAGAAAATAATAGCAAGTGAAGCAACTGACATAGAATTAATCTCAAAAATATACAAGGATTTCATGCAACTCAATACCAGAAAAATACATGATCCGATAAAAAAAGGGCCAAAAAATTAAGCAGACATTTCCCCAAAGAAGACATACAGATGGCTGACAAACATAAAATGATGTTCCACATCACTCATTATCAGAGAAATGCAAAACAAAACCACAATAAGGTACTATCTCATCCTGGTCAGCATGGCTGCTATCAAAACGTCTAAAAACAAGAAATGCTGGAGAAGGTGCAGAGAAAAAGGAACCCTCTTACGCTGTTGGTGGGAATACAAACTCGTATAGCCATTATGGAGAACAATGTAGAGATTCCTTAAAAAAGAATAAATAGAACTCCCATATGACCCAGCAATCCCACTGCTGGGCACACACACCGAAGAAACCAGAGTTGAAAGAAACACCTGTACCCCAATGTTCATTGCAGCACTGTTTACAATAGCTAAGTCATAAAAGAAACCTGGATGTCCATAGGCAGATGAATGGAAAAAAAGGAATGGTAGCGGGCAGTCCTAAGATGGCAGAGAAATAGAATGGAGCGACCAGTTTCTTCCCCACATATTCATCAAAAGAACATTTGAACGCTGAGTAAATTCCACAAAACAACTTCTGAATGCTGGCAGAGCACATCAGGCACACAGAAAAACATTCCATTGTCTTTGAAAGGAGGTAGGAAAAAATATAAAAGATAAAAACAAAAGAGGTAGGGACGGAGATCCATTCCAGGAAGGGAGTCTTAAAAAAGAGAGAAGTTTGCAAACACCAGGAAACACTCTCACTGGCAAGTCTGTGGCGAGCCTTGGAACTTCAGAGGGCAACATAATATGGAAGAAAAATAAATATATACTTAAGACCCACTGATTATGTGCCCAATGGTAACGCCCAGCAGAGAAGCAGTGCAGATGCCTGAATACACCACTAGCAAGAGGGGACTGGGCAGGGAGGCGCCAGCTGCATTGCTTAGAGTAAGGACCGGGCCTGAATGCCCCAAGCGGAATCTGAGGGAACTAACTTGGGCTAGCAAACCAGACTGTGGGATAGCTACCCTGTGAAAAGCCCTAACTTAAGACACCTAACCTAAGACCCAGATAATCACGATGGTGTGATCACTCACCTAGAGCCAGACATACTAGAATGTGAAGTCAAGTGGGCCTTAGAAAGCATCACTATGAACAAAGCTAGAGGAGGTGATGGAATTTTAGTTGAGCTATTTCAAATCCTGAAATATGATGCTGAGAAAGTGCTGCATTCAATACGCCAGCAAATTTGGAAAACTCAGCAAAGGCCACAGGACTGGAAAAGGTCAGTTTTCATTCCAATCCCAAAGAAAGGCAATGCCAAAGAATGCTCAAACTACCACACAATTGCACTCATCTCACATGCTAGTAAAGTAATACTCAAAATTCTGCAAGCCAGACTTCAGCAATACGTGAACCATGAACTTCCAGATGTTCAAGCTGGTTTTAGAAAAGGCAGAGGAACCAGAGATTAAATTGCCAACATCTGCTGGATCATTAGAAAAGCAAGAGAGTTCCAGAAAACATCTATCCCTGCTTTATTGACTATGCTAAAGACTTTGACTGTGTGGATCACAATAAACTGTGGAAAATTCTTAAAGAGATGGGAATACCAGATCATCTGACCTGCCTCTTGAGAAACCTATATACAGGTCAGGAAGCAACAGTTAGAACTGGACACGGAACAACATACTGGTTCCAAATCAGAAAAGGAATATGTCAAAGCTGTATATTGTCACCCTACTTATTTAACTTATATGCAGAATACATCATGAGAAATGCTGGTCTGGAAGAAGCACAATCTGGAATCAAGATTGCCAGGAAAAATATCAATAACTTCAGATATGCAGATGACACCACCCTTATGGCAGAAAGTGAAGAGGAACTAAAAAGCCTCTTGATGACAGTAAAAGAGTAGAGTGAAAAAGTTGGCTTAAAGCTCAATATTCAGAAAACTAAGATCATGGCATCTGGTCCCATCACTTCATGGCAAATAGATGGGGAAACAGTGTCAGACTTTGTTATTTTGGGCTCCAAAATCACTGCAGATGGTGACTGCAGCCATGAAATTAAAAGATGCTTACTCCTTGGAAGGAAAGTTATGACCAACCTAGATAACATACTAAAAAGCAGAGATATTACTCTGCCAACAAAGGTCCGTCTAGTCAAGGCTATGGTTTTTCCAGTGGTCACGTATGGATGTGAGAGTTGGACTGTGAAGAAAGCTGAGTGCCAATGAATTGATGTTTTTGAACTGTGGTGTTGGAGAAGACTCTTGAGAGTCCCTTGGACTGCAAGGAGATCCAACCAGCCCATCCTACAGATCAGTCGTGGGTATTCATTGGAAGGACTGATGTTAAAGCTGAAACTCCAGTTCTTTGACCACCTCATGTCAAGAGTTGGCTCATTGGAAAAGACTCTGATGCTGGGAGGGATTGAGGGACTGCATGAGAAGGTGCCGACAGAGGATGAAATGGCTGGATGGTATCAACAACTCGATGGACATGAGTTTGGGTGAACCATAGGAGTTGGTGATGGACAGGGAGTCCTGCTGTGCTTTGATTCATGTAGTCTGAAAGAGTCGGACATGACTGAGTGACTGAACTGAACTGAACTGAAGACACCGCCAGGCCCGCTCACAGAATAAAGTACTGACTAGAGCTAGCCGGTTGCAGACTGGCCCATTCCCCGCCTGAGACAATCAGGTGAGGGCAGCCAGAGCCAGAAGGGGACAGTCGTGGCCCCAGGTATGGCATCATCTACCAAACTGCAAGCATACTTTGTTGCTAACCAAGACTTACTGGGATTCTGGATGGTCAACATCCGCCTGAGAAGGTGTGCCGATTGTACCCCCAGAAAAACAAGGAGCAGGGATGGGGGAGGCAATAAGTTGCAGCGACCACACTTGACAAACACCTGGTCACCTGAGCTGCTGGGTCCTGGGAAGGACACAAAACGCAGGCCCAACTGAGTCTGTGCCTTTGAGGAGTACCCGAGTACCTGAACCTGAGTAGCTTAGACCTGGGAAGTGCATACAACCCAGGGCCGGCCTCAGACAGTTACCGGCAGAGCAACCTAGAGCCTAAGAAATGTAGACAGGGAAAGCACACACGCCATGAGCAGAGACAAACCCAGTGTGACTGAGACACTGTGAACACATGCCAGTGTTATTTGTTTGCAGTGTTCCTCCCTCCCCAGAGCACAACTGAACAAATGAGCCTAAAAATGTGTCCACCACTGCCCCCTTGTGTCAGGGCGGAAATTAGACACTGAAGAGACCAGCAAACACAAAAAGCTAAAACAAACAGAGGGAACCACCTTGAAAGTGACAGATGGAGAAGTCTTGAGGCTACTGTAAGAATGAGACTGAAAACCAGAGGGAGGAGGCATAAGTCCAAATTCTGAGGACACCAGAGAACTCCTGACTCCAGGGAACATTAATTGATAGGAGCTCATCAAATGCCTTCATACCTACACTGAAAGCAAGCACGAACCAAGGACCAACATGTTCCAGAGCAAGACATACCATGCAAATTCTCCAGCAACACAGGAATATAGCCCTGAGATAAAATGTGCAGGCTGCCCAAAGTCACTCCAAACCCATTGACATCTCATAACTCATTACTGGACACTTCATTGCACTACAGAGAGAAGAAATCCAACTCCACCCACCAGAACACCGACACAAGCTTCCCTAACCAGGAAACCTTGACAAGCCACCTGTCTAACCACACCCACAGTGAGGAAACTCCACAATAAAGAGAACTCCACAAATTGCCAGAATACGGAAAGGCAACACCAAACACAGCAATATAAACAAGATGAAGAGGCAGAGACATACCCAGCAGGTAAAAGAACAGGATAAATGCCCACCAAACCAAACAAAAGAGGAAGAGATAGGGAATCTATCTGATAAAGAATTCCAAATAATGATAGTGAAAATGATCGAAAATCTTGAAAACAAAATGGAGTTACAGATAAATAGCCTGGAGACAAGGATGGAGAAGATGCAAGAAAGGGTTAATAAGGATGTAGAAGAAATAAAAAAGAGTCAATATATAATGAATAGTGCAATAAATAAGATCAAAAACTTCTGCATGGAACCAACAGTAGAATAACGGGGACACAAGATAGGATAATTGAGGTAGAAGATAGAATGGTAGAAATAAATGAAACTGAGAGGAAAAAAGAAAAATGAATTAAAAGAAAAGAGGACAATCTCAGAGACCTTTGGGACAATGTTAAATGCCCCAACATTCGAATTATAGGAATCCCAGAAGAAGACAAAAAGAAAGACCATGAGAAAATACTTGAGGAGATAATACTTGAAAACTTCCCTAAAATGGGGAAGGAAATAGTGACCCAAGTCCAAGGAACCCAGAGAGTCCTAAAAAGGATAAACCCAAGGTGGAACACCACCAAACACAAATTAATCAAATTACCAAATATAAAAAGCAAAGAAAAAATATTAAAAGCGGCAAGGGAAGAACAACCAATAACACACAAGGGGATTCCCATAAGGATAACAGCTGATCTTTCAATAGAAACTCTTCAGGCCAGGAGGGAATGGTAGGATATATTTAAAGTGATGAAAAAAAAAAAAAAAAAAAAAAAAACCTACAGCCCAGATCACTGTACCCAGCAAGAATCTCATTAAAATATGAGGGAGAAATCAAAAGCTTTACAGACAAGCAAAAGCTGAGAGAATTCAGCACCACCAAACCAGCTCTCCAACAAATGCTAAAGAATCTTCTCTAGACAGGAAAAATAGAAAGGGTGTATAAACTTGAATCAAAAACAATAAAGTAAATGGCAACGGGGTCATACTTATCAATAATTACCTTAAATGTAAATGGGTTGAATGCCCCAACCAAAAGACAAAGACTGGCTGTATGGATACAAAAACAAGACCCCTATACATGTTGTCTACAAGAGACCCACCTCAAAACAAGGGACACATACAGACTGAAAGTGAAAGGCTGGAAAAATATATTCCACACAAATAAAGGCCAAAAGAAAGTAGGAGTAGCAATACTCATATCAGATAAAACAGTCTTTAACACAAAGGCTGTGAAAAGAGACAAAGAAGGACACTACATAATGATCAAAGGATGAAGAAGAAGATATAACAATTATAACTATATATGCACCCAACATAGGAGCACCATCATAATGTAAGACAAATTCTAACAAGTATGAAAGGGGAAATTAACAATAACACAATAATAGTGGGAGATGTTAATATCCCAATCACACCTATGGATAGATGATAGATCAACTAAACAGAAACTTAACAAGGAAACACAATTTTAAATGATACAATAGATCAGTTAGACCTAATTGGTATCTATAGGACATTTCACCCCAAAACAATGAATTTCACCTTTTCATCAAGTGCATACAGAACCTTCTCCATGGTAGATCACACCCTGGGCCATAAATCTAGCCTTGGTAAATAAAAAAAAAATTAAAATCATTCTAAGCTTCTTTTCTGACCACAATGCAATAAGAATAGATCTCAATTAGGGGAGAAAAACTATTAAGAATTCGAATGTATGGAAGCTGAACAACACGCTTCTGAATAACCAACATATCACAGAAAAAATCAAAAAAGAAATCAAAATATGCATAGAAATGAATTGAAAACGAAAACACAACAACCCAAAACCTGTGGGACACTGTAAAAGCAGTCCAAGGGGAAAGTTCATAGCAATACAGGCATACCTCAAGAAACAAGAAAAAAGTCAAATAAATAACCTAACTCTGCACCTAAAGCAACAAGAAAAGGAAGAAATGAAGAACCCCAGGGTTAATAGAAGGAAAGAAATCTTAAAAATTAGGGCAGAAATAAATGCAAAAGAAACAAAAGAGACCATAGTAAAAATCAGCAAAGCCAAAAGGTGATTCTTTGAGAAGATAAGTAAAATTGAAAAACCATTAGCCAGACTCATCAAGAAACAAAGGAAGAAAAATCAAATCAATAAAATTAGAAATGAAAATGGAGAGATCACAACAGACAACACAGAAATACAAAGGATCATAAGAGACTACTATCAGCAATTATATGCCAATAAAAAGGACAACTTGGAAGAAATGGACAAATTCATAGAAAAGTACAACTTTCCCAAACTGAACCAGGAAGAAATAGAAAATCTTAACAGACCCATCACAAGCACGGAAATTGAAACTGTAATCAAAAATCTTCCAGCAAACAAAAGCCCAGGTCCAGATGGCTTCACAGCTGAATTCTACCAAAAATTTAGAGAAGAGCTAACACCTATCCTACTCAAACACTTCCAGAAAATTGAAGAGGAAGGTAAACTTCCAAACTCATTCTATGAGGCCACCATCACCCTAATACAAAAACCTGACAAAGATGCCACAAAAAAGAAAACTACAGACTAATATCACTGATGAACATAGATGCAAATATCCGTAACAAAATTCTAGCAATCCGAATCCAACAACACATTAAAAAGATCAGACACTATGACTAAGTGGGCTTTATCCCAGGGATGTGAGGATTCTTCAATATCTGCAAATCCTTCAATGTAATACACCACAAAAACAAATTGAAAAATAAAAGCCATATGATTATCTCAAAGGATGCAGAGAAAGCCTTTGACAAAATTAAACATGCATTTATGATAAAAAACCCTGAAGAAAGCAGGAATAAAAGGAATATGCCTCAACATAATAAAATCTGTATACTGCAAAACCACAGCAAACAATACCCTCAATGGTGAAAAATTGAAAGCATTTCCCCTAAAGTCAGGAACAAGAGAAGGGTGCCCACTCTCACCACTAATATTCAACATAATTTTGGAAGTTCAGCCCACAGCAGTCAGAGCAGGAAAAGAAATAAAAGGAATCCAGTTTGGAAATGAAGAAATAAAACTCTCATGTTTGTAGATGACATGATCCTCTACATAGAAAACCCTAAAGACTCCACCAGAAAATTACTAGAGCTAATCAATTAATATAGTAAAGTTGAAGGATATAAAATCAACACACAGAAATCCCTTGCATTCCTGTACAGTAACAATGAGAAAATAGAAAAAAATGAAGGAAACAATTCAATTCACCATTGCAATGAAAATAATTAAATACTTAGGAATATATCTAAAGAAAAAAAGACATATATATAGAAAACTATAAAACGCTGGTAAAAGAAATCAAAGAGGACACTAATAGATGGAGAAATATGCCATGTTTGTGGATCAGAAGAATCAATATAATGAAAATGAGTATACTACCCAAAGTTATCTATAGAAGCAATGCAATCCTTATCAAGCTACCAATGGTATTTTTCAGAGAACTAGAACAAATAATTTCATAATTTGTATGGAAATACAAAAAACCTCGAATAGCCAAAGCAATCTTGAGAAAGAAGAATGGAACTGGAGGAATCAACCTGCCTGACTTCAGGCTCTACTACAAAGCCACAGTCATCAAGACAGTATGCTACTGGCACAAAGACAGAAATATAGATCAATAGAACAAAATAGAAAGCCCAAAGATAAATCCACGCACCTATGGACACCTTATCTTTGACAAAGGAGGCAAGAATATACAATGGAGAAAAGACAATCTTTTTAACAAATGATGCTCGGAAAAATGGTCAACCACTTGTAATAGAATGAAACTAGAACACTTTCTAACATCATAGGCAAAAATAAACTCAAAATGGATTAAATATCTAAACATAAGACCAGAAACTATAAAACTCCTAGAGGAGAACATAGGCAAAACACTCTCCGACATAAATCACAACAGTATCCTCTATGACCCACCTCCCAGAATATTGGAAATAAAAGCAAAAATAAACAAATGGGACCTAATTAAAATTAAAAGCTTCTGCACAGCAAAGGAAATTATAAGCAAGGTGAAAAGGCAGCATTCAGAATGGGAGAAAATCATAGCAAATGCAACAACTGACAAAGGATTAATCTCAAAAATATATAAACAACTCCTGCAGCTCAATTCTAGCAAAATAAACTCCCCAATCAAATAATGGGCCAAAGAACTAAACAGACATTTCTCCAAAGAAGACATACAGATTACCAGCAAACACATGAAAAGATGCTCAACATTACTCATTCTCACAGAAATGCAAATCAGAACCACAAAGAGGTACCATTTCACGCCAGTCAGAATGGCTGCGATCCAAAAGTCTACAAGCAATAAATGTTAGAGAGGGTGTGGAGAAAAGGGTACCCTCTTTCACTGTTGATGGGAATGCAAACTAGTCCAGACACTACTGAGAACAGTGTGGAGATTCCTTAAAAAACTGGAAATAGAACTACCATAGGACCCAGCAATTCCACTTCTGGCATACACACTGAGGATACTAGAATTGAAAGAGACACGCGTATTCCAGTGTTCATTGCAGCACTGTTTATAATAGCCAAGACATGGAAGCAACCTAGGTGTCCATCAGTAGACTAATGGATAAGAAAGCTGTGGTATATATACACAATGGAGCATTACTCAGCCATTAAAAGTAATACATTTGAGTCAGTTATAATGAGGTGGATGAAACTGGAGCCTATTATACAGAATGAAGTAATCCAGAAAGAAAAAACACCAATAGAGTATGCTGCTGCTGCTGCTAAGTCGCTTCAGTTGTGCCCTACTCTGTGCGACCCCATAGACGGCAGCCCATCAGGCTCCCCCATGCCTGGGATTCTCCAAGCAAGAACACTGGAGTGGGTTGCCATTTCCTTCTCCAATGCATGAAAGAGAAAAGTGAAGGTGAAGTCGCTCAGTCGTGTCCAACTCTTAGCGACCCCATGGACTGCAGCCTACCAGGCTCCTCCATCCATGGATTTTCCAGGCAAGAGTACTGGAGTCGGGTGCCATTGCCTTCTCTGCCAATACAGTATACTAATGCATATATATGGAATTTGGAAAGATGATACCAATAACCTTGTATGCGAGACAGCAAAAGAGACACAGATGTATAGAACAGTCTTCTGGACTCTGTGGGAGAGGGCAAGGGTGAGATGATATGGGAGAATGGCATTGAAACATGTAAATTATCATATGTGAAACGAATCTCCAGTACAGGTTTGATGCATGACACAGGATGCTCGGGGCTGGTGCACTGGGATGACCCAGAGGGATGGTATGGGGAGGGAGGTGGGAGAGGGGTTGAGGTTGGGGAACACGTGTACATCCATGGTGGATTCATATTGATGTATGGCACATCCAATACAATATTGTAAAATAACTAGCCTCCTATTTAAATAAATTTATATTTTAAAAAATTAAAAAAATAGAAAGTAGTGATACATATACAAAATGCAGTATCACTCAGCTATTAAAAAGAACGTAGTTGCATCAGTTCTAAGGAGGTGGATGATACTGGATCCTATTATTCAGAGTGAAGTAAGTCACACACACAAAAAAAAATACAAAAATACACCAATATAGTATCAGTTCAGTTCAGTCTCTCAGTCGTGTCCGACTCTTTGTGACCCCATGGATCACAGCATGCCAGGCCTCCCTGTCCATCACCAACTCCTGGAGTTCACTCAGACTCATGTCCATCGAGTCAGTGATGCCATCCAGCAATCTCATCCTCTGTCATCCCCTTCTCCTCCTGCCCCCAATCCCTCCCAGCACCAGAGTCTTTTCCAATGACTCAACTTTTTGCATAAGGTGACCAAAGTACTGGAATTTCAGCTTCAGCATCATTCCTTGCAAAGAAATCCCAGAGCTGATCTCCTTCAGAATGAACTGGTTGGATCTCCTTGCAGTCCAAGGGACTCTCAAGAGTCTTCTCCAACACCACAGTTCAAAAGCTCAGCCTTCTTCACAGTCCAACTCTCACATCCATACATGACCACAGGGAAAACCATAGACTTGACTAGACGGACCTTTGTTGGCAAAGTAATGTCTCTACTTTTGAATATGCTGTCTAGGTTGGTCATAACTTTCCTTCCAAGGAGTAAGCGTCTTTTAATTTCATGGCTGCAGTCACCATCTGCAGTGATTTTGGAGCCCAAAAAAATAAAGTCTGACACTGTTTCCCCATCTATTTCCCATGAAGTGATGGGACCGGATGCCATGATCTTCGTTTTCTGAATGTTGAGCTTTAAGCCAACTTTTTCACTCTCCTCTTTCACTTTCCTCAAGAGGCTTTTTAGTTCCTCTTCACTTTCTGCCATAAGGGTGGTGTCATCTGCATATCTGAGGTTACTGATATTTCTCCCAGCAATCTTGATTCCAGCTTGTGCTTCTTCCAGTCCAGTGTTTATCATGATGTACTCTGCATATAAGTTAAATAAGCAATGTGACAATATACAGCCTTGATGTACTCCTTTTCCTATTTGGAACCAGTCTGTTGTTCCATGTCCAGTTCTAACTGTTGCTTCCTGACCTGCATACAGATTTTTCAAGAGACAGATCAGGTCGTCTGGTATTCCCATCTCTTTCAGAATTGTCCACAATTTATTGTGATCCACACAGTCAAAGGCTTTGGCATAGTCAATAAAACAGAAATAGGCGCTTTTCTGGAACTCTCTTATTTTTTCCAGGATCCAGCGGATGTTGGCAATTTGATCTCTCATTCCTCTGCCTTTTCTAAAACCAGCTTGAACATCAGGAAGTTCGTGGTTCACGTATTGCTGAAGACTGGCTTGGAGAATTTTGAGCATTACTTTATTAGCATGTGAAGTGAAGTCGCTCAGTCGTGCCCGACTCTTTGCGACCCCGTGGATAGTACCCTGCACCAAGCTCCTCCATCCATGGAATTTCAAGGCAAGAGTAATGGAGTGGGTTGCCATTTCCTTCTCCATTGAATCTTCCCAACCCAGGGATCAAACCCAGGTCTCTCACATTTTAGACAGAAGCTTTACTGGCTGAGCCACCAGGGGTCCTTTATTAGCATGTGAGATGAGTGCAATTGTGTGGTAGTTTGAGCATTCTTTGGCATTGCCTTTCTTTGGGATTGGAATGAAAACTGACCTTTTCCAGTCCTGTGGCCACTGCTGAGTTGTCCAAATTTGCTGGCATATTGAGTGCAGCACTTTTACAGCATCATCTTTCAGGATTTGAAATAGCTCAACTGGAATTCCATCACCTCCACTAGCTTTGTTCATAGTGATGCTTTCTAAGGCCACTTGACTTCACATTCCAGGATGTCTGGCTCTAGGTCAGTGATCACATCATTGTGATTATCTGGGTCGTGAAAATCTTTTTTGTACAGTTCTTCTGTGTATTCTTGCCACCTCTTCTTAATATCTTCTGCTTCTGTTACATCCATACCATTTCTGTCCTTTATCGAGCTCATCTTTGCGTGAAAGATGGTATCTCTAATTTTCTTGAAGAGATCTCTAGTCTTTCCCATTCTGTTGTTTTCCTCTATTTCTTTGCATTGATCGCTGAGGAAGGCTTTCTTATCTCGTTTTGCTATTCTTTGGAACTCTGCATTCAGATGCTTATATCTTTCCTTTTCTCCTTTGCTTTTCTCTTCTGTTCTTTTCACAGCTATTTGTAAGGCCTCCCCAGACAGCCATTTTGCTTTTTTGCGTTTCTTTTCCATGGGGATGGTCTTGATCCCTGTCTCCTGTTCAATGTCACGAACCTCAGTCCATAGTTCATCAGGCACTCTATCTATCAGATCTAGGCCCTTAAATCTATTTCTCACTTTCACTGTATAATCATAAGGGATTTGATTTAGGTCACACCTGAATCGTCTAGTGGTTTTCCCTACTTTCTTCAATTTTAGTCTGAATTTGGCAATAAGGAGCTCATGATCTGAGCCACAGTCATCTCCTCATCTTGTTTTTGTTGACTGTATAGGGCTTCTATATTAAGGCATATATACGGAATTTAGAAAGATGGTAATGATGACCCTATATGTGAAACAGCAAAAGAGACACAGATATAAATAACAGACTTTTGGACTCTGTGAGAAAAGGCGAAGGTGGAATGATTTGTGATAATATCATTGCATCATGTATATTACTATATGTGAATAGATCACCAGTCCATGTTTGATGCATAAAACAGTGCACTCAAAGCCAGTGCATTGGGACAACCCTGAGGTATGGGATGGGGAGGGTGGTTTCAGGACAGGGGAGACACGTACACTCATGGCTGACTTGTGTCAGTACATTGCAAAAACCACTGCAATGTTTTAAAGTAATTAGCCTCCAATTAAAATAAATAAATTAACAAAAACCGAAACATTTTCTCATGCCCTTTCTTTTTCTCTTCTTTTGTGACACCTATAATTCAACTGTTGGTTCATTTGATATTGTCCCAGAGTTATCTGGGACTATCCTTAGTTCTTTTCATTCTTTTTACTTTATTCTGCTCTTTAGAAGTTATTTTTACCCACTTCCAGCCCACTGATTAATTCTTCTTCTTCAGATATTCTGCTATTTATTCCTTCTATAATATTTTTAATTGCAGTAATTATGTTGTTTCTCTCTGTGTGTTTTGTCTTTAATTCTTTTGGGTCTTTGTTAATTGATTCTTGCATTTTTTTTTCCATTTTGTTTTCAAGGTTTTTGATCATCTTTACTATCATTATTCTAAATTGTTTTTCATATAATTTACCTCTTTCCTCTTCATTTATTTGAACTTTTGTTTTCTGTTTTTTCCTTCCTTTGTTTAGTATTTCTCTGACTTTTCTTTATTATTTTTTTTTAACTTATTGTACTTGAGGTCTCTTTTTTTCAGTCTTCAAGGTTGAATTCTTTCTTGCTTTTGGTTTCCTCCCTCCTAACGTTGGTCCAGAGTTTTGCATAAGCTTCGTATGGTGGCTCATGCTCAGTCATGTCTGACTCTTTGCGACCCCTTGGGCTATAGACCTCCAGGCTCCTCTCTCCAGGGGATTTACAAGGCAAGAATACTGGAGTGGGTTGTTGTTCCCTTCACCAGTGGATCTTCCTGACACAGGGATCAAACTCAGGTCTCCTGTATTGCAGGCAGATTTTTTCCCACTGAGCCACCTGGGATGAGATTTGTGCTGAGTTTTTGTTGCTTGTTTTTCCTCTCATGGGCAAGTCTGAGTGAGGTAGTAATCCTGTCTGTTTAATTATATGTATTTTTTTCTTTGTTGGATGAGGCGTCCTGCACAGGATGCTACTGGTGGTTTGGTGGTAATGGGTCTTATATTCAAGTAGTTTCCTTTGTGTGAGTTCTCACTATTTGATTCACTGTAGGATTAGTTCTCTGGTACTCTAGGGTAAGGTCTTGGAGTCAATGCTCCCACTCCAGAGGGTGAGGGGTTGATATCTGGTCAGGAAAGAAGATTTCACAAGTGATTTGTTATGGCATTAAGTGAGACTAAATAAATGTTCCAAAAGGAGAAACCAATGATGAACCCCAGACAAATGGCAGTTACAAAATAAGGCAAATAATAATTTAAATAATGGAATAATACACATATACATATTCACCCATGAGCAAAGTCAAAACAGCCCAACAAAAATAAAGTTCAGATTGACCGAGCAAAAACAAAGGAAATAAAAAATTTTACTTACCAGTTAAGAACAAAACTAACTAAAACACCAACTGGAAGACAAAGCTAAATAAAGATGGCAATTAGAGAATACAGCAATGAAAATAAAATTAACAAATATGTTAAGAGGAAAAGAAAGAAAGTAAGAATAGGTATGCAAAATTAAGCAGAAATAGATAAAGAAGATTCACATATGTTAAAAATTAACTGTGAAGGGAAATAAACATTAGGTAAAGCACACAAAGGAATAAATGTAGAAAAATGTTAATAGGTTTAAAAAATTAAAGTTATAAAAGAGGAAAAAAAAAGAAAAAGAAAATTCCACAGAATTGCAAAAGCCAAACATAGTGTCAAAGGATCATAACTACTATTTAAAAAGGTGACTGAGGGAGGAGCTAAGATGGCGGAGGAGTAGGACGGGGAGAACACTTTCTCCCCCACAAATTCATCAAAAGAACATTTAGACGCCGAGTAAATTCCACAAAACAACTTCTGAAAGCCGACAGAGGACATCAGGCACCCAGAAAAGCAACCCAAGTCTTCGAAAGGAGAGATAAGAAATACAGCTCCACTCACCAGAACACCGACACAAGCTTCCCTAACCAAGAAAACTTGACAAGGAACCTGTACAAACCCACACAGAGCGAGGAAACGCCACAATAAAGAGAACTCCACAAACTGCCAGAATACAGAAAGGACACCCCAAACTCAGCAATTTAAACAAGATGAAGAGACAGAGGAATACCCGGCAGATAAAGGAACAGGGTAAAAGCCCACCAAACCAAACTAAAGAGGAAGAGATAGGGAATCTACCTGATAAAGAATTCCAAATAATGATAGTGAAATTGATCCAAAATCTTGAAATCAAAATGGAATCACAGATAAATAGCTTGGAGACTAAGATCGAGAAGATGCAAGAAAGGTTTAACAAGGACCTAGAAGAAATAAAAGAGAGTCAATATAAAATGAATAATGCAATAAATGAAATTAAAAACACTCTGGAGGCAACAAATAGTAGAATAACAGAGGCAGAAGATAGGATTAGTGAATTAGAAGATAGAATGGTAGAAACAAATGAATCAGAGAGGATAAAAGAAAAAGGAATTAAAAGAAATGAGGACAATCTCAGAGACCTCCAGGACAATATTAAATGCTACAACATTCGAATCATAGGGATCCCAGAAGAAGAAGACAAAAAGAAAGACCATGAGAAAATACTTGAGGAGATAATAGTTGAAAATTTCCCTAAAATGGGGAAGGAAATAATCACCCAAGTCCAAGAAACTCAGAGACTCCCAAACAGGATAAACCCAAGGCGAAACACCCCAAGACACATATTAATCAAATTAACAAAGATCAAACACAAAGAACAAATATTAAAAGCAGCAAGGGAAAAACAACAAATAACACACAAGGGAATTCCCATTAGGATAACAGCTGATCTTTCAATAGAAACTCTTCAAGCCAGGAGGGAATGGCAAGACATACTTAAAGTGATGAAAGAAAATAACCTACAGCCCAGATTGTTGTACCCAGCAAGGATCTCATTCAAATAAGAAGGAGAAATCAAAAGCTTCTCAGACAAGCAAAAGTTGAGAGAATTCAGCACCACCAAACCAGCTCTCCAACAAATACTAAAGGATATTCTCTAGACAGGAAACACAAAAACAGTGTATAAACTCGAACCCAAAACAATAAAGTAAATGGCAATGGCATCATACTTATCAGTAATTACCTTAAATGTAAATGGGTTGAATGCCCCAACCAAAAGACAAAGACTGGCTGAATGGATACAAAAACAAGACCCCTACATATGTTGTCTACAAGACACCCACCTCAAAACAGGGGACACATACAGACTGAAAGTGAAGGGCTGGAAAAATATTTTCCATGCAAATAGAGACCAAAAGAAAGCAGGAGTAGCAATACTTATATCAGATAAAATAGACTTTAAAACAAAGGCTGTGAAAAGAGACAAAGACGGTCACTACATAATGATCAAAGGATCAGTCCAAGAAGAAGATATAACAATTATAAATATATATGCACCCAACACGGGAGCACCGCAATATGTAAGACAAATGCTAACAAGTATGAAAGGAGAAATTAACAATAACACAATAATATTGGGAGACTTTAATACCCCGCTCACACCTATGGATAGATCAACTAAACAGAAACTTAACAAGGAAACACAATTTTAAATGATACAATAGACCAGTTAGACCTAATTGATATCTATAGGACATTTCATCACAAAACAATGAATTACACCTTTTTCTCAAGCGCACATGGAACCTTCTCCAGGATAGATCACATCCTGGGCCATAAATCTAGCCTTGGTAAATTCAAAAAAATAGAAATCTTTCCAAGCATTTTTTCTGACCACAATGCAGTAAGATTAGATCTCAATTACAGGAGAAAAACGATTAAAAATTCCAACATATGGAGGCTGAACAACACCCTGCTGAATAACCAACAAATCACAGAAGAAATCAAAAAAGAAATCAAAATTTGCATAGAAACTAATGAAAATGAAAACACAACAACTCAAAACCTGTGGGACACTTTAAAAGCATTCCTAAGGGGAAAGTTCATAGCAATACAGGCATACCTAAAGAAACAAGAAAAAAGTCAAATAAATAACCTAACTCTACACCTAAAGCAACTAGAAAAGGAAGAAATGAAGAAACCCAGGGTTAATAGAAGGAAAGAAATCTTAAAAATTAGGGCAGAAATAAATGCAAAAGAAACAAAAGAGACCATAGCAAAAATCAAAAAAGCCAAAAGCTGGTTCTTTGAAAGGATAAATAAAATTGACAAACCATTAGCCAGACTCATCAAGAAACAAAGGGAGAAAAATCAAATCAATAAAATTAGAAATGAAAATGGAGAGATCACAACAGACAACACAGAAATACAAAGGATCATAAGAGACTACTATCAACAATTATATGCCAATAAAATGGACAACGTGGAAGAAATGGACAAATTCTTAGAAAAGTACAACTTTCCAAAACTGGACCAGGAAGAAATAGAAAATCTTAACAGACCCATCACAAGCACAGAAATTGAAACTGTAATCAAAAATCTTCCAGCAAACAAAAGCCCAGGTCCAGGTGGCTTCACAGCTGAATTCTACGAAAAATTTAGAGAAGAGCTAACACCTATCCTGCTCAAACTCTTCCAGAAAATTGCAGAGGAAGGTAAACTTCCAAACTCATTCTATGAGGCCACCATCACCCCAATACCAAAACCTGACAAAGATCCCACAAAAAAAGAAAACTACAGGCCAATATCACTGATGAACATAGATGCAAAAATCCTAAACAAAATTCTAGCAATCAGAATCCAACAACACATTAAAAAGATCATACACCATGACCAAGTGGGCTTTATCCCAGGGATGCAAGGATTCTTCAATATCCGCAAATCAATCAATGTAATACACCACATTAACAAACTGAAAAACAAAAACGATATGATTATCTCAATAGATGCAGAGAAAGCCTTTGACAAAATTCAACATCCATTTATGATAAGAACTCTCCAGAAAGCAGGAATAGAAGGAACATACCTCAACATAATAAAAGCAATATATGACAAACACACAGCAAACATTATCCTCAATGGTGAAAAATTGAAAGCATTTCCTCTAAAGTCAGGAACAAGACAAGGGTGCCCACTTTCACCATTACTATTCAACATAGTTTTGGAAGTTCTGGCCACAGGAATCAGAGCAGACAAAGAAATAAAAGGAATCCAAATTGGAAGAGAAGAAGTAAAACTCTCACTGTTTGCAGATGACATGATCCTTTACATAGAAAACCCTAAAGACTCCACCAGAAAATTACTAGAACTAATTAATGATTATAGTAAAATTGCAGGATATAAAATCAACACACAAAATTCCCTTGCATTCCTATACACTAATAATGAGAAAACTGAAAGAGAAATTAAGGAAACAATTCCATTCACCATTGCAACGGAAAGAATAAAATACTTAGGAATATATCTACCTAGAGAAACTAAAGACCTATATATAGAAAACTATAAAACACTGGTGAAAGAAATCAAAGAGGACACTAATAGATGGAGAAATATACCATGTTCATGGATTGGAAGAATCAATATAGTGAAAATGAGTATACTACCCAAAGCAATTTATAGATTCAATGCAATCCCTATCAAGCTACCAACAGTATTCTTCACAGAGCTAGAACAAATAATTTCACAATTTGTATGGAAATACAAAAAACCTCGAATAGCCAACGCTATCTTGAGAAAGAAGAATGGAACTGGAGGAATCAACCTACCTGACTTCAGGCTCTATTACAAAGCCACAGTTATCAAGACAGTATGGTACTGGCACAAAGACAGAAATATTGATCAATGGAACAAAATAGAAAGCCCAGAGATAAATCCACACACCTATGGACACCTTATCTTTGACAAAGGAGGCAAGAATATACAATGGATTAAGGACAATCTCTTTAACAAGTGGTGCTGGGAAATCTGGTCAACCACTTGTAAAAGAATGAAACTAGAACACTTTCTAACACCTTACACAAAAATAAACTCAAAATGGATTAAAGATCTAAATGTAAGACCAGAAACTATAAAACTCCTAGAGGAGAACATAGGCAAAACACTCTCCGACATACATCACAGCAGGATCCTCTATGACCCACCCCCCAGAATATTGGAAATAAAAGCAAAAATAAACAAATGGGACCTAATTAAACTTAAAAGCTTCTGCACAACAAAGGAAACTATTAGCAAGGTGAAAAGGCAGCCTTCAGAATGGGAGAAAATAATAGCAAATGAAGCAACGGACAAACAACTAATCTCAAAAATATACAAGCAACTCCTACAGCTCAACTCCAGAAAAATAAATGACCCAATCAAAAAATGGGCCAAAGAACTAAATAGACATTTCACCAAAGAAGACATACAGATGGCTAACAAACACATGAAAAGATGCTCAACATCACTCATTATCAGATAAATGCAAATCAAAACCACTATGAGGTACCATTTCACGCCAGTCAGAATGGCTGTGATCCAAAAGTCTACAAGCAATAAATTGCTGGAGAGGGTGTGGAGAAAAGGGAACCCTCTTACACTGTTGGTGGGAATGCAAACTAGTACAGCCACTATGGAGAACAGTGAGGAGATTCCTTCAAAAACTGGAAATAGAACTGCCTTATGATCCAGCAATCCCACTGCTGGGCATACACACTGAGGAAACCAGAAGGGAAAGAGACACATGTACCCCAATGTTCATCGCAGCAGTGTTTATAATAGCCAGGACATGGAAGCAACCTAGATGCCCATCAGCAGATGAATGGATAAGAAAGCAGTGGTACATATACACAATGGAGTATTACTCAGCCATTAAAAAGAATACATTAGAATCAGTTCTAATGAGATGGATGAAACTGGAACCTATTATACAGAGTGAAGTAAGCCAGAAAGAAAAACACCAATACAGTATACTAACACATATATATGGAATTTAGAAAGATGGTAACAATAACCCTGTGTACGAGACTGCAAAAGAGACACTGATGTATAGATCAGTCTTATGGACTCTGTGGGAGAGGGAGAGGGTGGGAAGATTTGGGAGAATAGCATTGAAACATGTATAATATCATGTATGAAATGAGTCGCCAGTCCAGGTTCGATGCACGGTACTGGATGCTTGGGGCTGGTGCACTGGGACGACCCTGAGGGAGAGTAGGGGAGGGAGGAGGTAGGAGGGCTCAGGATGGGGAACGCGGGTATACCTGTGGCGGATTCATTTCGATATTTGGCAAAACGAATACAATATTGTAAAGTTTAAAAATAAAATAAAATTAAAAAAAAAAAAACCTGTAAGTAAAAAGATAGAATAGAAAAAATAAAAAATAAAAAGGTGACTGAGAAAAAAGAAAAAAGAGTTCCAAAGTTTAATTAGATTTCATAATGCCAATAAAAGGGACAGCCGCAACGGGGGTGGGGATGGGGCGGGCAGAAGGAAAAAAAAAAGAAAACAAAGAATCTACAGAACAAGTTAAAACATAAGAATACCAACACTGTGCTGATCTCTGGACCTCCTGTGGGGGCAGCTCAGATTCTTATCTGGTCGTACTCCTGTATGTCCTTGCCTCCAGTGTCTACAACTTTCGGAACTAGTGTATTTTGTGAGAGCTCTCAATGACCTTTTGGAGAAGGAAATGGCAACTCATTCCAGTATTCTTTCCTGGAGAATTACATGGACAGACAATAACATTTTATACATTCCATAGAGGAAGAAACTGCCTAGTTGATCATGTGGATTTAATCTGTAGCTTGTAGGAATGTTTTATGTCTTCTTCCTTAGCCACACAGCCCCTGGGTTTCAGTTGTGGTTTTATTTCTACCTCTGTATGTGGGTTGTCCACTGAGGTTTCCTCCTGAGGCTGCCCTAGAAGACTTGGATTTGCCCCTGTGAAGACCAGGTGTGGAGATGGTGCAGCTGCTTGGGTTGAGGGGCTTCTGGCAGCACCAGGTACTCAGGGGAGGTGGCAGCTAGAGAAGCAGGAAATATAGTGCTCTAGAAGGGTATGGCAAACATTATTGGCCAATACGCTCCAGTATTCTTGCCTAGAGAACCTCCATCCCTGATGGAGAAGCCTGGCAGGCCATAGACTACAGGGTCACAAAGAGTCAGATACTACTGAAGCAACCCTGCTTGAATAGATGCAAGAATTATGATTATGATTATGATTATGATTATTATTATTATTTTTGCCTATGGAGGCTCTTCCCCGTGAGAATTGAGTATGAAGGTAGTGCAGCTTCTTGGGTAGTGGGGACCCTGGGAGTGCCAAGTGTGCAGGAACATAGACTGTCTCTGATGCAGGAATTATGGCCCTATCAGAGTCTTTTTTGTTTTCTAGTCTCTTGCAGCTGGAGATCAGAAGGCCTCTGTGATCTGTCTTTCTCCATGGCTCTGCCCATTCAGGCACTTAGAAGGCTCCCTTGCCTGGGGTCCTTCTCTGTTATTCAGTGCATAAGGCACATAGAGGGGTCCCCCCTGGCTGGGGTCCTACTCTGTAGTTCAGTGCATCAGGCTTTTGATGGGTCAGTCTCTCTGTTGTTCAGCTGCCAATGCGTGGGGAGAGAGAGCCTATGGTGATGGTTTTACCATCACCATAAGTGTGACTCACCCACTACGTGTGACTAAGCAGTATTGCCTTGCTTCCGTGGCTGCCTGGCTTTCCTCAAGAGGCATTTCCCACCACAATATATTCCCTCACATCCCCTTGATCCCTGTCTCTGCCGTCAGCAGCAGCCCTGGCACTGGGATAGCTCCACAATCTCTAAACTCCAGCTCTCAGCCATTGTACCTTCCAGGGGACTTGCACCTCTCTCTGAGGTATGTATGGCTGCAGCAAGGACTGTCTGATTATTTATTCCATTTAGGCTGCCACAGATCAACTGTTTCACTCTCAGCCTTAAATGTTTCTCCTCTGACTCAGACAATTGCCCCAATGTGAGTTTTGGTCCCCTGCTTCAGTTCCCTCACTGGCAGAAGGCAGGTCCAGTCCTACTTACTCTCCTGCTTCCCCCCCTAGTTCCTTCATCCTACAGAGTTTTGCATGGTTCTATATATCAATAACCTCAGATATGCAGATGACACCACACTTATGGCAGAAAGTGAAGAGGAATTAAAAGCCTCTTGATGAAATTGAAAGTGGAGAGTGAAAAAGTTGGCTTAAAGCTCAACATTCAGAAAACGAAGATCATGGCATCTGGTCCCATCACTTCATGGTAAATAGATGGGGAAACAGTGGAAACAGTGGCTGACTTTATTTTTCTGGGCTCCAAAATCACTGCATATGGTGACTGCAGCCATGAAATTAAAAGACGCTTACTCCTTGGAAGAAAAGTTATCACCAACCTAGATAACATATTGAAAAGCAGAGACATTACTTTGCCAACAAAGGTCCGTCTAGTCAAGACTATGGTTTTTCCAGTGGTCATGTATGGATGTGAGAGTTGAACTGTGAAGAAGGCTGAGCGCTGAAGAATTGATGCTTTTGAACTGTGGTGTTGGAGAAGACTCTTGAGAGTCCCTTGGACTGCAAGGAGATCCAACCAGTCCATTCTGAAGGAGATCAGCCCTGGGATTTCTTTGGAAGGAATGATGCTAAATATGAAACTCCAGTACTTTGGCCACCTCATGCGAAGAGTTGACTCATTGGAAAAGACTCTGATGCTGGCAGGGATTGGGGGCAAGAGGAGAAGGGGACGACAGAGGATGAGATGGCTGGATGGCATCACTGACTCAATGGACGTGAGTCTGGGTGGACTCCGGGAGTTGGTGATGGACAGGGAGGCCTGGCATGTTGTGATTCATGGAGTCGCAAAGAGTCAGACACAACTGAGCAACTGAACTGAACTAAACTGATATATTCTTTTCCACTGGTTAGGTACTCCTGTCCACTCTCAGCTGGTATTCTGCATGCACTTCTGTATTTGAAGGTGTATTCCTGATGTATCCATGAAGAGAGATGTACTGAACCTCCACCTACTCCTTTGCCATATTGTTCTCTGTATACCTCTCTACATTTTAATATGCTGTCTAGATTTGTCATAGCTTTCGTATAAAACAGCAAGCATTTTTTTTTTTTTTTAATTTCGTGGCTCCAGGCACTGGGCATGGTGATCTTGGATTCCAAGAAAACTGGCTCAGAAAAGAGAGAGAGAGAAAAAAAAAATGAGCTCAAAATTATCAGAAGGAAGGAAATAATAAAGGTTATAACAGAAATAAATGAAACAGTAGAAAACAATACAAAAATTAACCAACCTCAGTGTTGATGCTTTGAAAGGCTAAACAATATTTTCGAATATTTATTTAGATGAGCCAAGGAATAAAAGAAAGTTTCCAAATTAAAATTAGAAAGTATTAGGAGATATTGCAACTAATACCACAGGAATGCAAAAACTCATAAGAGGCTTCTATGAACTATATGCCAACAAAATGTACAAACTAGGATAAGAAAATTGTATGTAGTCAGTCAGAATATACCAATTTTTAATAATGAGATTGAATCCATAATTAAATTTTTTTTGCAAAGAAAGCACAGAATTAGAAGTATTTGCTGGTAATGTTTACCAATGTTTAGAGTTAATGCCAATTATTCTCAAACTCTTCCAAAAAATCAAAGATGAAAGAACTTTTCCAAGCTAATTTCATGAGGCCAGGATCACCCTGATACCAAGTCAGAAAAGGACACAACCAGAGAACAAATATACACACCAATATCCTTGGTAAATATAGATGCAAAAGTTCTCAAAAATATTAGTAAAAAGTAAATTCAGCAGCTTAGTAGAAAAATCATTCACTATGATCATGTGAGATCAAGTGGAATGCAAACATGTTTCAATATATACAAACCAGTCTTTGTGATACATTGTCACTTTAATAAGGATTAAAAAAAATAAGGTCATGTCAATAGACAGAGAAAAAACATTTTGCAAAATTTAAACATCTGTCTGTGAAAAATAATCTAAACGAATTAGGTATATAGAAAACATTTCTCAACACAGTGAATATCATACATAATAAACCAATGTTAATATATTTAGTGGTGAAATTTTGAAAACTTTTTTCAAAATTTTGAAAACTTTCTTCAAAATTTTGAAAACTTTCCTTTTCATATTGGTAATAAGACAAGGGTATCTACTTTTTCTACTCCTATTCAACAGAGTAGTAGTAATTCTTGACAGAGAAATCAGGCAATAAAAAGAAATAAAATACATAAGAACTGAGAAAAAAAAAAGTAGTTTTCTTTATTTGCAAATAGCATGATTGTATTAATATATGTAGAACACTACACCAAGTAACTGTGAATTTAATCAACAAATTCAGCGAAGTTATAGGATGCAAGACCAACATAAAAAATCAGACAAGTTTTCACATACAAACAGTAAGCTATATATTTTTTAAAAAGTCTCATTGACAATGGCATCAAAAACAATGAAAATAATTAGGAATATATTTATCCAAAGCTTTCAAAGATCTCTACTATGAAAACTAAAAGTCACTGATGAAGGAAATTCAATAAGATGGAAGTAAATGAAAGTTATCCTGTTTTTCTGGATTATAATTAATATTGTTATAATGTCCACACTACCTACAGGCATTAATAGAGTCAGTGCAACTCCAGTCAAGATTCCAATGACATTTTTCTACAGAAGTTGGGGAAAAAAAAAAAAAAAACTTATAATTCACAAGAAACTACAAAAGACCTTGAATAGCTAAAACAAATCCTGAGGAAGAACAAAGTGTCCTTCCTTCGCACTTCCTTTTCTCAAGGTAGATTATAAAGCCATACTAATCAAAATAGTATAATTCTGGCATAAAAGCTAACAAAATGACCAAAGGAACAGAAGTGAAAGCCCAGAAATAAGCCCAAACATATATAGTAAACTAATTTTTACTATATATATAGGAAGTCAAGAATACTTAATGGAAAAAGGATAATCTCTTTAATAGAGGGTATGGTAAAATGTTATTCATGTGTTTAAAAAATAAAACTATATCTTTGGCTTACACTCCTCAAAAAATTAACTAAAATGGATTAAAAGGATTAAATGTAAGACCTGAAAACAGCAAACCCCTTGAAGTAAGCATCAACAAAAATCTTGTCATGAATCTTGACAATAATTTCTTAGACATGGCACCTAAAACCTAAGCATAAAAATTTAAAAATAAATAAATGGAAAGAGATAAAACTAAAAACTCCTGCACAAAGGAAAGAGATAATCAAAGTGGGGGAAAAACAAACAAACAAACAAACAAACAATTGACAGAATGGGAAAGAATGTTTAAAAACAATATATTTGATAAGGGGTTAATTCCTAAAATATATAAAGATCTCATGTAACTCCAAAAAGTTAGCTAAAAACAAACAAAAAGGACTTCTCTCATGGCCCAGTGATTAACAATCTGTCTTCCAATTCATAGGATACAAGTTCAATCCTTGATTGAGGAACTAAGAACCCATATGGTGGGGGGAAACTAAGCTTTCACACCACAACAGGAGAAAAACCTCTGTGCTGCAACAATGATTCCGCATGATGCAAATAAGTAGTTGCCATTTCCTTCTCGAAAAGATCTCCCTGACCCAAAAATCTAACCTGGGTCTCCTGCATTGCAGGAAGATTCTTTACCAACTGAGCTAAGAAGGAAGCCCTAACTAAGACCTAGCACAACCAAAAATAAGTGAATAGATATAATTTTTGAAATGGCAAGAGAAATGAGAAGCCATTTCTTCAAAGTAGAATGTGAAAAGCTAATAGATACATGGGGAGATGCTCAACATCACTAATCATTAAGAAAACTCAAATCAAAACAACAATGAGATATCACCTCATGCTGTTAGAATGATCCATATCAAAAAGAAAATAAATAACAATGCTGGCATGGCTTTATAAAGAGAGCACTTCTGCACTATTTGTGTGTTAGTTGCTCAGCTGTGTCCAACTCTTTGTGACCCCATAAACTGGAGCCCACCAGGCTCTTCCATCCATGGGATTCTCCAGGCAAGAATATCATACTAGAGTAGGTTGCCATTTCCTTCTCCAGGGGATCCTCCCAAACCATGAATTCAACCCTGGGCTCCCACATTGCAGTACCCAATCCAATTAATGTCTTTTATACCTTCTTGTTGCCTCTACCCAGTCTAAGCACTTGCTACTCAGTGTGGCCCATGGATGAGCAGCATCAGCATCACTTGGGAGCTTATTGGATATGCAGCATCTCAGAACATCCTAGACTGTATGCATGTTAACCATATCCTTGGGTGAACCATGTGCTTTTTAGAGAAGTGCTGCTGGAGGCTCACACTGACTCAGATGGAAACCGTAGATTGTTTCCTTACTAAGGTTTCTTTGGCTTCTACTGCCTCTGGTGTTTACTTTAGTCTTGCCCCCACCTTCCTCTTCCATTTATTTTGTTCTTTGAATTTAACACTTGCATTGATATACTCTGTTCCTCTCCGGTCTCACCTAACTCTCAGCAGACATTCAGAGGACATTCAGGATATCTGAGCAGGCCCAAACACTCTCATTTGTACATTGAGTGCTAGTAAAATGAACACAGTTGGGACCTCCCTGGTGGTCATGTGGTTAAGAATCCACCTGCTATTGCTGGGAACGTGGGTTCAAATGTTGGTCTAAAAGGATCCCATGTGCCACTAAGCCCATGTGCCACAACTACTGAGCCCACGTGCCTAGCGCCTAGTGCTCTCAACCAGGGAAGCCACCACAATGAGAAGCTCTCGCACTAGAACAAAGGATAGTCCCTACTTGTTGCAACTAGAGAAAGCCAGTATGCAGCAACAGAGACTCAGTGCAACCAAAAATAAATAAATTAAATTATAAAAGCAAAATGAAATGAACAAGTTTTCCTATTTAGAATTGCAGGATATCTGGTTTGAAGGGGATGTTATAAAGGTCATGTAGTCACAGGCTTCCTAGCATCAGCGGACTGATGGCCCTCAAAAGATATGTCCCTGCATTGATCACTGTGATGACCCAGAGGGATGGTATGGGGAGGGAGGTGGGAGGGGGACTCAGGACTGGGAACACGTGTACACCCATGGAGGATTCATGTTGATGTATGGCAAAACAATACAATATTGTAAAGTAATTAGCCTCTAATTAAAATAAATAAATTAAAAAAAAAGACATGTCCCTACTCTAACCCCACTATTTATGGGATTATAAATTGGTACAGTCACTAAGAAAAGAGAATAGATATTCCTCAAAAACATAAAAAAAAATAAATGTCATCTGATCCATCAATTCCACTTACATGATACATTCAAAATTAAATAAATAAAAATACTTAATCCAAAAGATATCTGGACAGTCATGTTAAAAGCAGCATTATTTATACTTAACTGTTAGTTGATAAATGAACAGAATGAATGGATAAATAAGCTATGTGTATATACACACACACACACACACACACACACACACACACATATATATATATATACAGAATGAATGGATAAATAAGCTGTGTGTGTATATATATGTGTGTGTGTGTGTGTGTGTGTGTGTGTGTGTGTGTATTCAGTTCAGTTCAGTCACTCAGTCGAGTCTGACTCTTTGTGATCCCAATAATCACAGCACGCCAGGCCTCCCTGTCCATCACCAACTCCTGGAGTTCACTCAAACTCATGTCCATCGAGTTGGTGATGTCACCAAGCCATCTCATCCTCTGTCGTCCCCTTCTCCTCCTACCCCAATCTCTCCCAGCATCAGGGTCTTTTCCAATGAGTCAACTTTTCGCATGAGGTGGCCAAAGTATTGGAGTTTCAGCTTCAGCATCAGTCTTTCAAATGAAGACCCAGGGTTCAGGATGGGGAACGTGGGTATACCTGTGGCGGATTCATTTCAATATTTGGCAAAACTAATACAATATTGTAAAGTTTAAAAATAAAATAAAATTTAAAAAATAATAATAATAATAAAAATAAAAAAACAAAAAAACAAATGAAGACCCAGGATTGATGTACTTTAGGATGGATTGGTTGGATCTCCTTGAGTCCAGGGGACTCTCAAGAGTCCTCTCCAAAACCACAGTTCAAAAGCATCAATTCTTTGGCGCCCAGCTTTCTTTACAGTCCAACTCTCACATCTATAAATGACCACTGTAAAAATCATAACCTTGACTAGATGGACCTTTGTTGGCAAGGTAATATCTGCTTTTCAATATGCTTTCTAGGTTGTTCATAACTTTCCTTTCCAAGGAGTAAGCGTCTTTTAATTTCATGGCTGCAGTCACCAAATGCAGATTTTGGAGCCCAAAAAAGTAAAGTCTGACACTCTTTTCACTGTTTCCCCATCTATTTCCCATGAAGTGATGAGACCAGATGCCATGATCTTTTTTTTCTGAATGTTGAGCTTTAAGCCCACTTTTTCACTCTCCTCTTTCAAATTAATCAAGAGGCTTTTTAGTTCCTCTTTACTTTCTGCCATAAGGGTGGTGTCATCTGCATATCTGAGGTTATTGATATTTCTCCCAGCAATCTTGATTCCAGTTTATGCTTCTTTTGGCCCAGCATCTCTCATGATGTACTCTGCACATAAGTTAAATAAGCAGGGTGACAATAAACAGCCTTGATATACTCCTTTTCCTTTTTGGAAACAGTCTGCTGCTCCATGTCCAGTTCTAACTGTTGCTTCCTGACCTGCATACAAATTTCTCAAGAGGCAGATCAAGTGGTCTGGTATTCCCATCTCTTGAAGAATTTTTCCACAGTTTATTGTGATCCACACAGTCAAAGGCTTTGGCATAGTCAATAAAGCAGAAATAGATGTTTTTTCTGGAATTCTCTTGCTTTTTCCATGATCCAGCGGATGTTGGCAATGAGATCTCCAGTTCCTCTGCCTTTTCTAAAACCAGCTTGAACATCTGGAACTTCACGATTCACTGCTGAAACCTGGCTTGGAGAATTTTGAGCATTATTTTACTAGCATGTGACATGAGGGCAATTGTGCAGTAGTTGGAACGTTCTTTGGCATTGCCTTTGTTTGGGATTGGAATGAAAACTGACCTTTTCCAGTCCTGTGGCCACTGCTGAGTTTTCCAAATTTGCTGGCATATTGGGTGCAGCACTTTCACAGCATCATCTTTCAGGATGTGACATAGCTCAACTGGAATCCCATCACCTCCACTAGCTTTGTTCATAGTGATGCTTTCTAAGGCACACTTGACTTCACATTCCAGGATGTCTGGCTCTAGGTGAGTGGTCACACCATCATGATTATCTGGGTCGTGATGCTCTTTTTTGTACAGTTCTTCAGTGTATTCTTGCCACCTTTTTTTTAATATCTTCTGCTTCTGTTACATCCGTACAATTTCTGTCTGTTTCAAGCCCATTTTTGTATGAAATGTTCCCTTGGTATCTCTAATTTTCTTGAAGATATCTCTAGTCTTTACCATTCTGTTATTTTCCTCTATTTCTTTGCAATGACCACTGAGGAACGCTTTCTTATCTCTCCTTGCTATTCTTTTGAACTCTGCATCAGATGCTTATGTCTTTCCTTTTCTCCTTCGCTTTTCACTTCTTTTCACAGCTATTTGTAAAGCCTCCTCAGACAGCCACTTTGCTTTTTTGCATTTCTTTTCCATGGGGATGCTCTAGGTCCCTGTCTCTTGTACAATGTCATGAACTTCCATCCATAGTTCATCAGGCACTCTATCAGATCTAGTCCCTTAAATCAATTTCTCACATTATAATCACAAGGGATTTGCTTTAGGTCATACATTAGTGGTCTGGTGGTTTTCTCTACTTTCTTCAACTTAAGTCTGAATTTGGCAATAAGGAGTTCATGATCTGAGCCGCAGTCAGCTCCCAGTCTTGTTTTTGCTGACTGTATAGAGCTTCTCCATCTTTGACTGCAAGGAATATAATCAATTTTATTTTGGGGTTGACTATCTGGTGATGTCCATGTGTAGAGTCTTCTCTTGTGTTGGTGGAAGAGGCTGTTTACTATGACCAGTGCGTTTTCTTGGCAAAGCTGTTAGCCTTTGCCCTGCTTCCT
This sequence comes from Bos indicus, assembly GCF_029378745.1. NCBI lineage: Eukaryota > Metazoa > Chordata > Mammalia > Artiodactyla > Bovidae > Bos > Bos indicus. The sequence goes on from NC_091789.1 coordinate 76,246,949, forward strand.
TCTGTACTCCAAGGCCAAATTTACCTGTTACTCCAGGTGTTTCTTTACTTTCTACTTTTGTATTCCAATCACCTATAATGAAAAGGACATCTTTTTTGGATGTTTAGTTCTAAAAGATCTTGTAGGTCTTCATAGAATTGTTCAACTTCAGCTTCTTCAGCATTACTGTTTAGGGCATAGGCTTGGATTACCGTGATATTGAATGGTTTGTGTTGAAGACGAACAGAGATCATTCTGTTGTTTTTGAGACTGCATCTAAGTACTGCATTTCAGACTCTTTTGTTGACCATGATGGCTACTCCATTTCTTCTAAGGGATTCCTGCCCACAGTAGTAGATATAATGGTCACCTGAGTTAAATTCACCTTTATTTAACTTTATTTATTTATTATTTAATTTATTTATTATTTAACTTATTTATTTAATGTAAATGTAATTACATTTTATTTCACTGATTCCTAGAATTTCATCATTTACTCTTGCCATATCCTGTTTGACCACTTCCAATATGCCTTGATTCATGGACCTGACATTCCAGGTTCCTATGCAATATTGCTCTTTACAGCATTGAACCTTGCTTCTATCACTAGTCCCATCCACAACTGTGTGTTGTTTTTGCTTTGGTTCCATCCCTTTGTTCTTTCTGGAGTTATTTCTCCACTCATCTCCAGTAGGATATTGGGCACTTACAGACCTGGGGAGTTCTTTCAGTATCCTATGATTTTGCCTTTCCATACCATTCATGGCATTCTCAAGGCAAGAATACTGAAGTGGTTTGCCATTCTTTTATCCAGTGGATCACATTCTGTCAGACCTGTCCACCATGTCCCACCCGTCTTGTGTAGCCCCACACGACATGGCTTAGTTTCATTGAGTTAGACAAGGCTGTGGTCCATGTGATCAGATTGGCTAGTTTTCTGTGATTATGGTTTTAGTGTATCTGCCCTCTGATGCCCTCTTGCAACACCTACCATCTTACTTGGCTTTTTCTTACCTTGAACATGGGTATCTCTTCACGGCTGCTCCAGCAAAGTGCAGCCACTGCTCCTTACCATAGATGAAGGGTTATCTCCCCATGGCCGCCCCTCTTGACCTTGGACGTGGAGTACCTCCTCTCCGCTTCCCAGGTTCCATTAGTCGTAATGAGCCCACCTGCCAGTGTAGGTAGATGTAAGAGATTCAGATTCAATCCCTGGGTCAGGAAGATCCTCTGGAGGGGGGCATGGCAAACCACTCCATTTTTCTTGCCTGGAAAATCCCACGGACAGAGGAGCCTGGTGGGCTACAGTCCACAGGGTCACAAAGAGTTGGACACGACTGGAGTGACTTAGCACACATCAGTTCAGTTCAGTTCAGTCACTCAGTCGTGTCCGACTCTTTGCGACCCCATGAATCACAGCACGCCAGGCCTCCCTGTCCATCACCAACTCCCGGAGTTCACCCAGACTCACATACATCGAGTCAGTGATGCCATCCAGCCATCTCATCCTCTGTCGTCCCTTTCTCCTCCTGCCCCCAATCCGTCCCAGCTTCAGAGTCTTTTCCAATGAGTCAACTCCTCGCATGAGATGACCAAAGTACTGGAGTTTCAGCTTTAGCATCATTCCTTCCAAAGAAATCCCAGGGCTGATCTCCTTCAGAATGGACTGGTTGGATCTCCTTGCAGTCCAAGAAACTCTCAAGAGTCTTCTCCAACACCACAGTTCAAAAGCATCAATTCTTTGGTGCTCAGCCTTCTTCACAGTCCAACTCTCACATCCATACATGACCACAGGAAAAACCATAGCCTTGACTAGACGGACCTTTGTTGGCAAAGTAATGTCTCTGCTTTTGAATATGCTGTCTAGGTTGGTCATAACTTTCCTTCCAAGGAGTAAGCGTCTTTTAATTTCATGGCTACAGTCACGCATATACACACAATATATTATGCAAACAGTATAGGAAAACAATAGAATGTGAAATACTAAAGATCTCTTCAAGAAAATTGGAGATACCAAGGGAATATTTCATGCAAAGATGGGGACCATAAAGGACAGAAATGGCAAGGACCTAACAGAAGCAGAAGAGATGACAAAATACACAGAAAAAAACTGTATAAACAAAATGCTAATGACCGGTATAACCATTATGGCATGGTCACTCTCCTACAGCCAGACATCTTGGAGTGTGAATCAAGCAGGCCTTAGGGTGTATTACTACAAAAAAAGCTAGTGGGTGTGATGGAATTCTTACTGATGTATTTACATTCTTAAAAGATGATGCTGTTAAAGTGCTGCACTCAGTATGGCAGCAAATTTGGAAAGCTCAACTGTGGCCACAGTCTAGAAAAGATCAGTTTTCACTTCAACTCTAAAGAAAGGCAATGTCAAAGAATGTTTAAACTACCATATCACTTCCCTCATTTCACATGCTAACAATGTAATGCTCAAAATTCTTCAAGCTAGACAGCATCAGTACTTGAATCAAGAATTTCTAGGCATACAAGCTCTATTTAGAAAAAGCAGAGGGACCAGAAATCAAATTGCCAACATTTGTTGTATCATAGAAAAAGTAAGAGAATTTCAGAAAAAATATCTGTTTGCTTCATTGACTACACTAAATCCTTTGACTGTGTGGATCACTACAAATTGTGGAAAATTCTTAAAGATATCAGAACATAAGACCACCTCATCTGTCTCCTGAGAATCTTGTATGCATATCAAGGATCAACAGTTAGAACCAGACATGGAAGAACAGACTGGTTCAAAATTGAGAAAATAGTTAATCAAGGCTGTATATCTTGCTTAGTTAACTTATATGCACAGTACATCCTGTGAAATGTTGGGCTGGATGAATCACAAGCTGAAATCAAGATTTCTGAGAGAAATATAAAAAAACCTCAGATATGCATATGATACCACTTTAATGGCATAAAATGAAGAGGAACTAAAGAGCCACTTGATGAAGGTGAAAGAGGAGAGTGAAGCTGGTTTGAAACAAAGAAAAAACTAAGATCATGGCATCTGGTCCCATCACTTAAAAAGTGAAATCTGTGACGTATTTCATTTTCTTGGGATCCAAAACCACTGGGGAAACTGACTGCAGCTATGAAACTAAAAGGTGCTTATTCCTAGGAAAGCAAGTTATGACAGACCTAGACAGTATATTAAAACAAAACAAAACAAAACAAACAAAAAAACAGAGACATCATTTTTGACAACAAAGTCCATATAGTCAAAGCTATGATTTTTATGGTAGTCATGTACAGATGTTAGTGTTGGACCATAAAGATGACTGAGTACCAAAGAACTGATGCTTTCAAATTGTGGTGCTGGACATGTGCACCCATGGCTGATTTATGTCAATGTATGGCAAAAAAAAAAAAAAAAAGCACCAGAATACTGTAAATCAATTTTCCTCCAATTACAATAAGTTAATTAAGTTAAATAAATAAATTATTGTTATCTTTAAGCATAAAAAAAATTGTGGTGCTGGAGAAGACTCTTAAGAGACACTCAGACTGCAAGGAGATCAAACCAGTCAATCCTAAAGGAAATCAACACTGAATTTACTGGAAGGTTTGATCCTGAAGCTGCAGCTCCAATATTTTGGCCACCTGATGAGAAGAACCAACTCATTGGAAAACACTCTAATCCTGGGAAATATTGAGGGTAGGAAGAGAAGACAGTGATAAAGAATGAGATTTTTGGATGGAGTCACCGATTCAATGGACATGAGTTTGAGCAAACTCTGGGAGATACAAAGGACATTTTTCACTACTGACCTAGTTTCCTAGCTGTTGCAATTTACAGTGTGTGTGTATGTGTGTTTGTTCAGTCACTCAGTCGTGTCCTACTCTTTGTGACCCCATGGACTGTAACCTGACAGCCTCCTCTTTCCATGGAATTTTCCAGGCAAGCTTACTGGAGCAGATTGACATTTCCTACTCCAAGGGATCCTCCCAACTCAAGGACTGAACCCATGTCTCTCCCCTCTTCTGCCCTGGTAGGTGATACTTTTCCACTGCACCACCTGGGAAGCCAACGTGGGATAGTTGATCCATCCCAAGAAGTATTTTAACATATACAAATCTGATATTTAAATACTTCATTCTGCTAGTACTAAATTTGGAAAACTAGAGATATTTAAAAGTAAAAAAAAAAAAAAAAAAGTTTCTTAAATAAAAAGCCTGAGGAGGGGGCCATTCCTAAGATGGCAGAGGGATAGGATGGGGAGACCAATTTCTCCCCCACAAATTCAACAAAAGTACATTTGAAGGCTGAGCAAATTCCACAAAACAACTTTTGAATGCTGGCAGAGGACATCAGGCACCTGGCAGCCTGTCGTCTTCGAAAGGAGGTAGGACAAAAGATAAAAGATAAAAAGAGAGACAAAAGAGGTAGGGACGGAGATCCATCCCAAGAAGGGAGTCTTAAAAGAGAAGTTTCCAAACACCAGGAAACACTCTCACCAGTGGGTCTGTGGGGAGTTTTGGGATCTCGGAAGGCAACATAACCTGGAGGAAAAATCAATGAATAAATAAATAAACCCCACAGATTACCTGCCTAACGGCAACTCTCAGTGCTCACATCTGCCACCAGCAAGTGGGGGCTGAACAGGGAGGCACGGGCTGCATTGTTTAGGGTAAGAACCAGGCCTGAGTGCCCTGCGGGCAATCTGAGGGAACTAACGTGAGATAACAACCCAAAATGTGAGATAGAGAGAGAGAAAGAGAGCTACCCTGCAAAAAGCCCTAACCTAAGGCAATGCCAGAACCACTCACAGAACAAAGGACTGAGTGAATACCAGTGGAGAGCTAGCCAGCTGCAGACCAGCCCATGCCCCGCTGGAGACAGGGAGGCAGGTGGGGGGTAGCCAGAGCTGGAAAGGGGCAATCTTGGCCCCAGAGACACATCCTCTACCAAGGATGTGATAAGACACACCGCCCACCTGTGGAGACTGCACTCACCAAGCACCTGTTCACCTGAGCTGCTTGGACGTGGGAAGGGAACAAAATGCAGGCCCAACGGAGTCTGCACCTTTGTGGAGTACCCAATAACCTGAACCTGAGTGGCTTAGACCTGTGAAGTGCACTCAACCCAGGGCCTGCCTCAGACAGTTCCCAGCAGAGCACCTGGAGCCTGAGAAGTGTAGACTGGGAAAGCACACGCACTGTGAACAGGGTCAAACCCAGTGCAGCAGAGACACTGTGAGCACTCCCCACACACACCAGTGATATTTGTTTGCAGTGTTCCTCCCTCCCCACAGCACGACTGAACAAGTGAGCCTAAATAAGTGACCACCTTCGCCCCCTCATGTCAGGGTGGAAATTAGACACTGAAGAGACCAACAAACAGAAGAAGCTAAAATAAACAGAGGGAACCACTTTGGAAATGGAAGGTGCAACAGATTAAAACCCTGTAGTTAGCACTGACTACATTGGAAGGGGCTTATAGACCTTGAAAAGTATAAGCCAGATCAAGGAACTATCTTAAACTGAACTGACCCTATACTGGCTGCAACAGCTGCAGAGAAATTCCTAGATATATTTTCACTATGGTCATTTTTTGAAATTTTTTTTTTTAATTTTAAGTCCTCTATTACTCCTTTAATTTTCATTTTTATAACCTACTAATACCTTGCAAAAAAAAGACCCCATTTTTAAAGCAAGCTTCATACATATTTTTTATAATTTTTGTGACTTTTTTTATATATTGTATTTTTCAGAGTCTAACCACTACTTAAGATTTTTACTCTTTGCTTTTTGGTATTTGTTATCGATTTGCACCTTTAAGAACACAATCTTCAGTACCCATTTTTACTTGGGAGTGTGATTACTGGCTTAATTGCTTCCCCCCACCCCCGCCCGCCCTTTTGACTCTCCTTTTTCTCCACCAGGTCGCCTCTATCTCCTCCCTCCCTTCTCTTCTCTACCCAGCCCTGTGAATCTTTGTGTGTTCTGAGCTATAGAGAATGATTAGGGAACTGATTACTGGCTGGATCTGTCTCTCTCCCTTTGATTCCCCCTTTTCTCCTCCTGGCTACCTATGTCTCTTTCCTCCCTCTTCTCTTCTCTTTGTAACTACATGAATCTCTCTGAGGGGTCCAGACTGTGGAAAGCATATAGGGAAGTGATTACTGGCTAGCTTGCTCTCTCTCCTTTTGATAACCCTCTTCTCCTCCTGATCACCTCTATATCCCTCCTTCCTCTTCTCTTCTCCATGTAACTTGCACACCTCCCTGAGTGTCCCTCACTGTGGAGAAGATTTTAATCGTTAACCTAGATGTTTTATCATCAGTACTGTATATATTTAGAAGTCTTGAGGCTACTGTAAGAATAAGACTGAAAACCAGGGGCAAGAGGCTTAAGTCCAAATCCTGAGAACACCAGAGAACTCCTGACTCCAGGGAACATTAATCGATAGGAGTGCATCCAAAAGCCTCCATACCTACACTGAAACCAAGCTCCACCCAAGAGCCGACAAGTTCCAGAGCAAGACATACCACAGAAATTCTCCAGCATTGAAGGAACATAGCCCTGAACTTCAATATACAGGCTGCCCAAAGTCACACCAAACCCATAGACCCCTCAAACTCACTACTGGACACTCCATCACACTCCAGAGAGAAGAAATCAACCTTCACTCACCAGAATACCGATGCAAGCTTCCCTACCAGGAAACCTTGACAAGCCACCTGTCCAACCCCACCCACAGCAAGGAACCTCCACAATAAAGAGGAGCCACAAACTGCCAGAGTAAGGAAAGGGCACCCCAAACACAGCAATATAAAGAAGATGAAAAGGCAGAGAAATACTCAGCAGGTAAAAGAACAGGATAAATATCCACCAAACCAAACAAAAGAGGAGGAGATAGGGAGTCTAACTGAAAAAGAACTCATAATAATGAGAGTAAAAATGATCCAAAATCTTGAAAACAAAATGGAGTTACAGATAAACAGCCTGGAGACAAGCGGAGAAGATGCAAGAAAGGTTTAACAAGGACCTAGAAGAAATAAAAAAAAGTCAATCATAATGAATAGTGCAATAAATGAGATCAAAAACACTCTGGAGGGAACCAACAGTAGAATAACAGAGGCAGAAGATAGGATAAGTGAGGTAGAAGATACAATGGTAGAAATAAATGAAGCAGAGAGGAAAAAGGAAAAAAGAATTAAAAGAAATGAGGGCAACATCAGAGATCTCTGAAACTTTGTTAAATGCCCCAACATTCGAATCAAAGGAGTCCCAGGAGAAGAAGGCAAAAAGAAAGGCCATGAGAAAATACTTGAAGAGATAATAGTTGAAAACGTCCCTAAAATGGGGAAGGAAATAATCACCCAAGTCCAAGAAACTCAGAGTCCCAAACAAGATAAACCCAATGTGAAACACCCCAAGACACATATTAATTAAATTAACAACAATAAAACACAAATAACAATTATTAAAAGCAGTAAGGGAAAAATAACAAATAACACACAAGGGGATTCCATAAGGATAACAGTTGATCTTTCAAAAGAAACTCTTCAGGACAGAAGGGAATGACAGGACATAATTAAAGTAATGAAAGAGAAAAACCTACAACCCAGGTTACTGAACCCAGCAAGGATCTCATGCAAATATAAAGGAGAAATCAAAAGCTTTACAGACAAGCAAAAGCTGAGAGAATTCAGCACCACCAAACCATCTCTCCAACAAATGTTAAAGGATCTTCTCTAGAAAAGAAACAGAGAAAGGGTGTATAAACTTGAACCCAAAACAATAAAGTAAATGGAAATGAGATCATACTTATCAATAATTACCTTAAATATAAATGGGTTGAATACCCCAACCAAAAGACAAAGCCTGGCTGAATGCATACAAAAACAAGGCCCCTAAATATGCTGTCTACAAGAGACCCACCTCAAAACAGGGGACATATACAGACTGAAAGTGAAGGGCTGGAAAAAAGTATTTCACCCAAATAGAGACCAAAAGAAAGCAGGAGTAGCAATACTCATATCAGACAAAATAGACTTTAAAATAAAGGCTGGGAAAAGAGACAAAGAAGGGCACTACATAATGATCAAAGGATCAATCCAAGAAGAAGATATAACAATTATAAATATATATGCACCCAACATAGGAGCACCACAATATGTAAGTCAAATGCTAACAAGTATGAAAGGGGAAATTAACAATAACTCAATAATAGTGGGAAATTTTAATACCCCACTCACACCTATGGATAGATCAACTAAACAGAAAATTAACAAGGAAACACAGACTTTAAATACTACAATAAAACAGTTAGACCAAATTGATATCTATGGGACATTTCACCCCAACACAATGAATTTAACCTTTTTCTAAAGTGCACATGGAACCTGTTGCAGGATAGACCTCATCCTGGGCCATAAACCTAGTCTTGTTAAATTAAAAAAAAAAAAATTGAAATCATTCCAAGCATCTTTTCTGACCACAATGCAGTAAGATTAGATCTCAATTACGGGAGAAAAACTATTAAAAATTCCAACATATGGAGGCTGAACAACATGCTGCTGAATAACCAACAAATCACAGAAGAAATTTAAAAAAAAATCAAAATATGTGTAGAAATGAAAGAAAATGAAAGCACAACAATCCAAAACCTATGGGACACTGTAAAAGCAGTGCTAAGGAGACAGTTCATAGCAATACAGGCATACCTCGAGAAACAAGAAAAAAGTCAAATAAATAACCTAACTCCACACCTAAAGCAACAAGAAAAGGAAGAAATGAAGAACCCCAGGGTTAGTTAGAAGGAAAGAAATCTTAAAATTTAGGGCAGAAATAAACGCAAAAAAAAAAAAAAAAGACAAGAGCAAAAATCTATAAAGCTAAAAGCTGATTCTTTGAGGAGATAAAATTGACAAATCATTAGCCAGATTCATCAAGAAACAAAGGGAAAAGAATCAAATCAACAAAATTAGAAATGAAAATGGAGTAGTCACAAGAGAAAACAGAGAAATACAAAGGATCATAAGCGACTACTGTCAACAACTATATGCAAATAAAATGGACAATGTGGAAGAAATGGACAAATTCTTAGAAAAGTGTAACTTTCCAAAATTGAACCGGGAAGAAATAGAAAATCTTAATAGACCCATCACAAGCATGGAAATCAAAATTGTAATCAGAAGTCTTCCAGCAATCAAAAGCCCAGGACCAGACGGCTTCACAGCTGAATTCTACCAAAAATTTAGAGAAGAGCTGACACTTATTCTACTCAAACTCTTGCAGAAAATTGCAGAGGAAGGTAAACTTCCAAACTCATTCTATGAGGCCACCATCACCCTAATACCAAAACCAGACAAAGATGTCACAAAAAAAGAAAACTACAAGCCAATATCGCTGATGAATATAGATGCAAAAAATCCTTAACAAAATTCTAGCAAACAGAATCCAACAACATATTAAAGAGATCATACGTCATGACCAAGTGGGCTTTATCCCAGAGATGCACGGATTCTTCAATATCCACAAATCAATCAATGTAATACACCACATTAAAAAATTGAAAAATAAAAGCCATATGATTATCTCAATAGATTCTGAGGAACCTTTGACAAAATTCAGCATCCATTTATGATAAAAACCATCCAGAAAGCAGGACTAGAAAGAAAATACCTCATCATAATAAAAGCTACATATGACAAACCAAGAGCAAAAGTTATCCTCAATGGTGAAAAATTGAAATCATTTCCCCTAAAGTCAGGAACAAGCCAAGGGTGCCCACTCTCACCACTACTATTCAACATAGTTTTGAAAGTTTTGGCAGCAGCAATCAGAATAGAAAAAGAAATAAAAGGAATCCAGATTGGAAAAGAAGAAGTAAAACTCTCACTGTTTGCAGATGATATGATCCTCTATATAGAAAACCCTAAAGACTCCACCAGAAAATTACTAGAGCTAATCAGTGAATATAGCAAAGTTGCAGGATATAAAATTAACACAAAGAAATCCCTTGCATTCCTATACACTAACAATGAGAAAACAGAGATATTAAGGAAACAATTCCATTCACCTTTGCAATGAAAGAATTACATACTTATGAATATATCTACCTAAAAAACAAAAGACCTATATATAGACAACTATAAAACACTAATGAAATAAATCAAATATGACACAACAGATGGAAAAATATACCATGCTCATGGACTGGAAGAATCAATATAGTGAAAATGAGTATACCACCCAAAGCAATCTACAGATTCAGTGCAATCCCTATTAATCTGTCAACGATATCTTTCACAGAACTAGAACAAATAATTTCACAATTTGTATGGGAAAAAAAAAAAAAAACGAATAGCCAAAGCCTTATTGAGAAAGAATAGAACTGGAGAAATCAACCATCCTGACTTCTGGCTATACTGCAAAACTACAGTCATCAAGACAGTATGGTACTGGCACAAACACAGAAATATAGATCAGTGGAACAAAATAGAAAGCCCAGGCCATGGAAGCAACCTAGTTGTCCATCAGCAGATGAATGGATAAGAATGCTGTGGTACATATACACAATGGAGTATTACTCAGCCATTAAAAAGAATACATTGGAATCAGTTCTAATGAGGTGGATGACACTGGAGTCTATTATACAGAGTGAAGTAAGCCAGAAAGAAAAGCACCAATACAGTATACTAATGCATATATATGGAATTTAGAAAGATGGTAATGATAACCCTGTATGCGAGACAGCAAAAGAGACACAGATGTATAGAACAGTCTTTTGGACTCTGTGGGAGAGGGAGAGGGTGGGACAATTTGTAGGAATGGCCCTGAAACATGTATAATACCATATAAGAAATGAATTACCAGTCCAGGTTTGATACAGGATGCTTGGGGGTGGTGCACTGGGATGACCCGGAGGGATGGTACAGGGAGGGAGGTGGGAGTGGGGTTCAGGATGGGGAACATATGTACACTTGTGGAGGATTCATGTTGATGTGTGGCAGAACCAATACAATGTAGTAAAGTAAAAAAAAAAAAAAAAAAAAAAAAAAGAAAGAAAGAAAGAAAGAAAAAAGCAAAAATAAACAAACAACAAAAACAACAAAAAGATCCTACATGCCATGTGGCACAGCCAAATAATTGAAATTGGGTCTTTACATAAAACTAAAAAGAACAAAAATAATAATGTAATCATTGAACATTTAAATTGTTTCCAATTTTTTCATTAATGTGGTTTATTGTTCAGTGCAATTCATGTATATAATTATTTCTACTAATGGTTCTTTCCTTAAAGTATTTATATATTCCAAAAATTAGGAATATTAAAAAAAAGAAAGCCCAGAGATAAATCCACACGCCAATGGACACCTTATCTTTGACAAAGGAGACAAGAATATACAATGGAGAAAAGACAATCTCTTTAACAAGGAGTGCTGGGAAAACTGGTCAAACACTTGTAAAAGAATGAAACTAGAACACTTTCTAACACCTTACACAAAAATAAACTCAAAATGGATTAAATATCTAAATGTAAGACCAGAAACTATAAAACTCCTAGAGGAAAACATAGGCAAAACACTCTCTGACATAAATCACAGCAGGATCCTCTATTATCCACCTCCAAGAATATTGGAAATAAAAACAAAAATAAACAAATGAGACCTAATTAAACTTAAAAGCTTTTGCACCATGAAGGAAACTTTAACCAAGGTGAAAAGACAGCCTTCAGAATGGGAGAAAATTGTAGCAAGCGAAGGAACTGACATAGAATTAAACTCTAAAAATATACAACCCTGTATGCGAGACAGCAAAAGAGACACAGATGTATATAACAGTCTTTTGGACTCTGTGGGAGAGGGAGGGGGGGATGATTTGGGAGAATGGCATTAAAACATGTATAATATCATATAAGAAATGAATCACCAGTCCAGGTTTGATGCAGGATACAGGAAGCTTGCGTCTGGTGCACTGGGATGACCCAGAAGATGGTATGGGGAGGAGGGTGGGAGGGGGGATTCAGGATGGGGAACATGTGTACACCTGTAGCAGATGCATGTTGATGTATGGCAAAACCAGTACAATATGGTAAAGTAAAAATAAATAAATAAATAAATAAAAATAAAATTATATATATATATATACAAGCAACTTCTGCAGCTCAATTCCAGAAAAATAAATGACCCAATTAAAAAATGGGCCACAGAACTAAACAGACATTTCTCCAAAGAAGACATACAGATTGCCAGCAAACACATGAAAACATGCTTAACATCACTCATTCTCAGAGAAATGCAAATCAAAACCACAACAAGGTACCATTTCACACCAGCCAGAATGGCTGCGATCCGAAAGTCTCCAAACAATAAATGCTGGAGAGGGTGTGGAGAAAAGGGAACCCTCTTTCACTGTTGGTGGGAATGAAAACTAGTCCAGCCACTATGGAGAACAGTGTGGAGATTCCTTAAAAAACTAGAAATAGAACTTCCATATGACCCAGCAATCCCACTGCTGGGCATACAGACCGAGGAAACCAGAATTGAAAGAGACACGTGTACCCCAATGTTCATTGCAGCACTGTTTACAATAGCCAGGACATGGAAGCAACCTAGATGTCCATCAGCAGACGAATGGATAAGAAAGCTGTGGTACACATACACAATGGAGTATTACTAAGCCATAAAAAAGGATACATTTGAATCAATTCTAATGAGGTGGGTGAAACTGGAGCCTATTATACAGACTGAAGTAAGCCAGAAAGAAAAACACCAATACGGTATACTAACACATATATATGGAATTTAGAAAGATGGTAACGACAACCCTGTATGCAAGACAGCAAAAGAGACACAGATGTATAGAATAGTCTTTTGGACCCTGGGAAAAGGCGAGGGTGGTTTGATTTGAGAGAATGACATTGAAACATGTATATTATCATGTGTGAAATAGATCGCCAGTCTAGGTTCGATACATAAGACAGGGTGCTCAGGGCTGGTGCACTGGGATGACACAGAGGGATGGTATGGGGAGGGAAGTGGGAGGGTGTTTCAGGATGGGGAACACATGTACCCCTATGGCTGATTCATGTCAATGTATGGGAAAAACCACTACAATATTGTAAAATAATTAGCCTCCTTATTTAAAATAAATAAATTAAAAAACAACAAAATAAATGTACAAGTCCATTTTTGTTCTCCTTATAATTGAATAAATGTCACTTAAAAAAAAAAAAAAAAAGCCTGAGGAGAGCAAAGATGGAGAAGGTGTTGGTGGATGTGGAGTTCATCTCTCTTCATGGATGATTCAAGAATACGTGTACAAATGCAACAGCTTTCACAGAACACTGAATAAATATTAGCAGAAGTCTCAATTACAGGAAAGAGTGATATGGATGCATGCATAACTGGGTATAATGAAAGAAAGAAGGGAAAAGGAGGAACAGAGTAAGCAGGATTTGACCTGGAACTGGCAGTGGAGGAACTGAAGCACTGGGTTGCTATTTCCTCCTCCCGGGATCTTCCGGCCACAGGGGCTGAACCTGAGTCTCCTGCATTGTCGGCAGATTCTTCTCTGTATGAGCCACCAGGGAAGCCCCAGACAGGGATGTATATCCACTAGTGTGCATGGTGGCTGGGAGCTGTTTGTGTTGGGATTGGAGAACAAACCCTGAGCAAGGACTACTGTTGGCTATGGGGAGAAAGCTTGAGGGAATGGGAACAAGGAAATCCACAACAGGGAAGACCTTTGGAGGAAAACCAGGTGGCCATGGAAACAGGGTGCTGAGTCACACACAGCATGTGGAACCACTATTGTAGACTCTCTCATCCTTCCTCTTGTGCCAGCACTTGCAGGTGAGCAATGGAGAAATACCCTAGCCAGAGCTGCCCTTTGAGTGCATGATGCACTGAGGGTTAGAGATAGAAGGGGCAGGGTAGCCCTCTAGAAACCATCTGCAAGAGGTTATAAAAGACTTCTAATAGAGCCATGTCTTGTGCCAATGGCCACTGGTCTCTCTGTGCGCCAGATGCACAGAGAAGGGTCCCCATGATCCAAGCAGCCACACTACCTCTTCACCCTATACTCACTGGAGCATGCCCAGGTCTTCCAGGGCAACCTCAGGAGCAGACACCTGTGGATGGCCCATATTCAGAGGTGGGGATAAAACCACAATTGAGCTCCAGAGTCAGAATGACTAAGGAAGAGGAACAAAAAGCTTTCCATCAACTGCAAAATCTGCAGATTAAATCCACACATTCAATTAAATGGAGCCCACCCTTATGGCAGAAAGTGAAGAGGAAATAAAAAGCCTCTTGATGAAAGTGAGAGAGGAGAGTAAAAAAGTTGGCTTAAAGCTCAACATTCAGAAAACGAAGATCATGGCATCCGGTCCCATCACTTCATAGCAAATAGATGGGGAAACAGCGGAAACAGTGTCAGACTTTATTTTGGGGGGCTCCAAAATCACTGCAGATGGTGACTGCAGCCATGAAATTAAAAGACACTTACTCCCTGGAAGGAAAGTTGTGACCAACCTAGATAGCATATTCAAAAGCAGAGACATTACTTTGTCAACAATGGTCCATCTAGTCAAGGCTATGGTTTTTCCTGTGGGCATGTATAGATGTGAGAGTTGGACTGTGAAGAAGGCTGAGCACCGAAGAATTGATGCTTTTGAACTGTGGTGTTGGAGAAAACTCTTGAGAGTCCCTTGGACTGCAAGGAGATCCAACCAGTCCATTCTGAAAATCAGCCCTGGGATTTCTTTGGAGGGAATGATGCTGAAGCTGAAACTCCAGTACTTTAGCCACCTCATGTAGAGTTGACTCATTGGAAAAGACTCTGATGCTGGGAGGGATTGGGGGCAGGAGGAGAAGGGGAAGACAGAGGATGAGATGGCTGGATGGCATCACTGACTCGATGGACGTGAGTCTGAGTGAACTCCGGGAATTGGTGATGGACAGGGAGGCCTGGTGTGCTGCGATTCATGGGGTCACAAAGAGTCGAACATGACTGAGCGACTGAACTGAACTGAACTGAACTGTGTCTATGGAATATATAAACAGACAATGAAGGTTCCCACAAAAAAAGATGCTCTGTCTCTGGCAGCTGTGGACATTGGAGGCAAGCACACCTGTAAATGCATCAAGATTAGAGTCTGAGCTGTCATCACACCATGTCCAGAGACCATCCCTTTTCAGCATTGGAGGTATAACCCCTAGGGAGGAATAAGCTGGCTGTGGTTCAGAGCAAGGGCAAGGACATTGATAGCTGAGATCCTAGGAAAACATTTATTGCTATATTTTTTCTGTTTGGATTCATTCTGTTAGTTATTTCTCTGTTTTTTTTTTTTTTTTTTTTTTTTTTAGGCTTTTAGGGAATTTTTACTAATAATTTCATTTCTTTTTTATATGTTTATACTTCTGCTTTGGCTATCTGCTATTCTGTTTTTGTTTGTTTCTTTGCTTGTTTTGTTATTTTTTCTTTAATATATACAGCTTTAAAAAATATATACTTCTAACGTCGCTTTTCTATTTTTTCAAATTTTTTGTCTTTTTGTTGTTGTTGTTGTCTTCATCTTATTTCTCAATTGACATACTGCTTTGATTTGTTTGTTTTTTCTTTTAGTCACTTCTATTTTAATTGGTTGATTATTTCTGGTTTCTTTTGTTTGATGGGTCACTGTCTTGTACTTTGTTTTCTTAGGTCTGTTTTGGTTTCCTCTGTGTGTCTGTGTGTTCCTTTGTTGTTGTTTATATTTATCTGATTTTTCTTTTAACATTTGTCTAGATTTTTTTTCATTGTTGCTTTTGTTTTCAAAATCCTCTTTATTGCCATGACAAATGGGTTGCGGGGTCTTGGTTCCCTGGCTGGAAGTCGGGTCTGAGCCTCTGGGCTGGGAGCACTGAGTCCAGGATGCTAGGCCACCAAAGAACTCTTGATCCCAACCAGTATTAATCAATTATAACTCACACCAAGGTCTCTATATAAATAAAGGGTTGACATCACCCAACTGCCTGCAGCACCAAGTGCTAGAAACATCACTCAAATAACAAATAAAAAGTAACACAAACCCAGCTATGAGAAGATAGACTGCCCACAGACACACCAAAATGCACAACCTTGAATGGCCCTGCCCATCAGAGGGAATCGTAAAAGAAATCAACCCTGAATATTCATTGGAAGGACAGATACAGAGGCTGAAAGTCCAATACTTTCCCCACCTGATGAAAAGAGCCAATTCAATTCATTGAAAAAGAACCCATGCTTGGGAAGTTTGAAGGCAAAAGGAGAAGCGTGTGGCAGAAAGATGAGATGGTTAGGTAGCATCATCAATTTAATGAACATGAATTTGAGCAAATTCCAGGAGATAATGATTGACAGGGGAGCCTGTCATGTGGGGTCCCTGAGTCAGACTAGACTTAGTGACTGAATAACAACAAAAATCAGAGCAAGAAAACTCAATTCTACCCATCAAAATGCAGGGACAAGTCCCTCCCAACAAGAAACCTGTACAAGTTACTGAACCAACCTCAACCACTGGAGACATAGACCAGAAGCAAGAATAAATATGACCCAATATTCTGGAGAAAAGAGACACACTGAGTTAAACCAAATGAAAATACAGGAAAAATATTGTACCAATGAAATAAAAAGGTAAAAACTTAAAAGGAAAAATAGATGAAGAAGAAATGGACAAAAGAGCCAAAAAAGAATTCAGAATAAATGATAATAAAGACCATCCAAAATCTCAAAAATAGAATTGGAAAAGTGCAAGAATTATTCAACACATTTAACAAGGACCTAGAAGAAACAAAGAATAAATCAACATTAATGAACAACACAATTACTGAAATTAAAAATACTCTGAAGGAGGTAATCAATAGCAGCATAACTGAGACAGAAGAATGAATAAGTGAGCTGGAGGACAGAATTATTTAAATATCTACTACAGAGTGAAATAAGAAAAAAAAAAAAACGACTGAATAGAATTGAAGGTAGACTCAGAGACCTCTGAGACAATATTTAACACATCAATATTTTAATTATAAGGTTCCCAGAAGAAGAGAGAAGGCCTGAGAAATCATTTGAGAAGATTATACTTGAAAAATTTCCTAATATAGGAAAGGAAATAGCCATCCAATCCAGGAAGCACACAGAGTCCCATACAGGATAAACCAAAGGAGAAATACACCATGACACACATTAACCAAACTAACAAAAATTAAACACACTCAAAAATATATTAGAAGTAGCAAGGGAAAAACAAGAAGTAAAATATAAAGGAATCCCTATAAAGTTAAGAGCTGATCTTTCACCAGAAACTGCAGACTGTAATGAAGTGGCAGGATGTATTTAAAGTAATGAAAGGGAAAAATCTAAAAACAGGATTTTCTAGTAGCAAGGATCTTATTGAAAACTGATGGATAAATCAAAAGCTTTACAAGCAAGCAAAAGTTAAGAAAATTCAGCACTACCAAATCAGATTTACAACAAATTCTAAAGGGAATTTTCTAGGCAGGAAACACAAGAGAAGAAACAGATCTTCCAAAACTAACTGAAAACAATTGAGAAACTGTCAATAAGAAAATATATATCAGTAATTACTTTAAATGTAAATGGATTAAATGTTTCCACCTAAAGACACAGGCTGGTTGAATGGATACAAACATATGACCTATGTATATGTTGTCTACAAGAGACCCACTTTAAGGGACAATTACAGACTTAAAGTGAGAGGATGGGAAAAGATATTCCATGCAAATGGAAATCAAAATAAAGCTAGAGTAGCAAATCTTGTATCAGATAAAATTGACTTTAAATAAAGAATATTACTAGAGATGAGTAAGATCACTACATAATGTTCAAGGGCTCAATTCAGGAAGAGGACATAAAAATTGTAAATATCTAAGTGCGCAACATAGGAGAATCTCAATTCACAAGGCAAATGCTAGCAGACATAAAAGATAAAATTAACAGTCACACAAAATAGTTGGAGATTTCAACATACTATTTACACCAATGGACAGATCATCCAGACATAAAATTAAGAATGAAACAAAAGCCTAAATGACACATCACACCACAAGGACCTAATTGATATCTAAAGACACACAATTCAAAAACACAGAATGCACTTTTTTTTTTTTTCCACAAGTACACACAGAACATTCCTCGGAATAGGTCACATCTTAGACAACAAAGCAATCCTCAGTACATTTCAGTTCAGTTCAGTCGCTCAGTCATGCACGACTCTTTGCGAACCCATGAACTGCAGCACACCAGGCCACCCTGTCCATCACCAACTCCCAGAGTCTACCCAAACCCATTTAAACTGAGTCAGTAATGCCATCCAACCATCTCATCCTATGCCGTCCCCTTCTTCTATTGCCCTCAATCTTTCGCAGCATCACGGTTTTTTCCAATGAGTCAGCTCTTCGCATCAGGGGGCCAAAGTATTGGAATTTCAGCTTCAACATCAACCTTCCAATGAATACCCAGGACTTATCTCCTTTAAGATGGACTGGTTGGATTTCCATGCAGTCCAAGGGACTCTCAAGAGTCTTCTCCAACACCACCATTCAAAAGCATCAATTCTTTGGCACTCAGCTTTCTTTATAGCCTAACTCTCACATCCATACATGACCATTGGAAAGACCATAGCCTTGACTAAATGGATCTTTGTTGACAAAGTAATGTCTCTTCTTTTTAATATGCTGTCTTGGTTGGTCATAACTTTCCTTCAAGGAGTAAACGTCTTTTAATTTCACGGCTGCAATAAATGTCTGCAGTGATTTGGGAGCTCAGAAAAATAAACTCAGCCACTGTTTCCACTGTTTCCCTATCTATTCACCATTAAGTGATGGGACCGGATGCCATGATCTTCGTTTTCTGAATATTGAACTTTAAGCCAACTTTTCCACTCTCCTCTTACACTTTCATCAAGAGGCTCTTTAGTTCTTCACTTTCTGCCATAAGAGTGGTTTCATCTGCATATCTGAGGTTATTGATATTTCTTCCAGCAATCTTGATTCCAGCTTGTGTTTCTTCCAGCCCATTGTTTCTCATGATGTACTCTTCATATAAGTTAAAGAAGTAGGGTGACAATATACAGCCTTGGCATAATCCTTTTCCTACTTGGAACCAGTCTTTTGTTCCATGACCAGTTCTAACTATTGCTTCCTGACCTGCATACAGATTTCTCAAGAGTCAGGTCAGGTGGTCTGGTATTCCCATCTCTTTCAGAATTTTCCACAGGTTATTGTGATCCACACAGTCAAAGGCTTTGGCACAGTGAATAAAGCAGAAATAGATGTTTTTCTGGAACTCTCTTGCATTTTCCATAATCCAGCAGATGTTGGAAATCTGACCTCTGGTTGCTCTGCCTACTTTAAAACCAGCTCAAACATCTGGAAGTTAATGGTTTGCTTATAGCTGAAGCCTGGCTTGGAGAATTTTAAGCGTCATTTTACTAGTGTGTGAGATGAGTGCAATTGCGCAGTAGTTTGATTATTCTTTGGCATTGCCTTTCTTTGGGATTGAAATGAAAACTGACATTTTCCAGTCCTGTGGCCACTGCTGAGTTCTCCATATTTTCTGGCATATTGAGTTCAGCACTTTCACAGCATCATCTTTCAGGATTTGAAATAGCTCAACTGGAATCCCATCACTTCCACTAGCTTTGTTCATAGTGATGCTTTCTAAGGCCCACTTGACTTCACATTCCAGGATGTCTGGCGCTAGGTGAGTGATCATACCATCGTGATTATCTGGGTCATGAAAATTTTTTTTGTACAGTTCTTCTGTGTATTCTTGCCACTTCCTAATTTCTTCTGTTTCTGTTTGGTCTATGCCATTTCTGTCCTTTATTGAGCCCATTTTTGCATGAAATGTTCCTTTGGTATCTCTAATGTTCTGGAAAATATCTCTAGTCTTTCCTGTTCTGTTGTTTTCCTCTATTTATTTGCATTGATCTCTGAGGAAGACTTTCTTATCTCTCCTTGCTACTCTTTGGAACTCTGCATTCAAATGGATATATCTTTACTTTTCGCCTTTGCTTTTCGCTTCCCTTCTTTCCACAGCTATTTGTAAGCCCTCCTCAGACATCCATTTTGCTTTTTTGCATTTCTTTTTCTTGGGGATTGTCTTGATTCGTGTCTCCTGTACAATGTCACAAACTGCCATCCATAGTTCATTAGGTAGTCTGTCTATCAGATCTAGTCCCTTAAATCTATTTCTCACTTCCACTGTATAATCATAAGGGATTTGATTTAGGTCATACCTGAATGGTCTAGTGGTTTTCTCCACCTTCTTCAATTTCAGTCTGTATTTGGTAATAAGGAATTCATGATCTGAGCCACAGTCAGCTCCCAGTCTTGATTTGCTGACTGTATAGAGCTTCTCCATCTTTGGCTGCAAAGAATATAATCAATCTGATTTCAGTGTCGACCATCTGGTGATGTCCATGTGTAGAGTCTTCTCTTGTGTTGTTAGAAGAGGGTATTTGCTATGACCAGTGTGTTTAAAAACATTGAAATAATATGAGTTAACCTTTCTGTCCACAACACTGTGAGATTAGATATAAATTACAAAAAATGCAAAATAATACAAAAACTAAACAACACAATTCTAAGTAATCCAGTTACCACCTAATTAATGAAAGAGGAAGTTAAAACATAACCAGAAACAAACGTCAGTGGAAACACCACGACTCAAAATCTATAGGATGCACCAAAGGTAATTCTATGATGGAAGTTTATGGCAATACAACCCTAAATTAAGCAGTGGAAACAATCATCAATTGAACAACTTAACATTACACCTAAAGCAACTAGAAAGAAAAGGAAAACCCATTTACAAAGCTAGTAAAGAAAAGAAAATAAATCTAAAAAAAGCATAACTGAAATAAATAAAAAGAAATGAAGAAAAGGATAACAAAGATAAAAAAAAAATCTAAAATCTGGCTGTTTGAGAAGATAAACAAAATTACAAACTATTAGCCAGACTCATGAAGAAAAAAAGACAACCCAAGTCTGTAAAATTAAAAATGAAAAATGGAAGTCATAAGAAACACTGTAAAATTACAAAGGATTAGAACAGATGACTGCAAGCAATATATGCCAGTAAAATGAACAACCTGGAAAAAATGTGCAAATGCCCACCTTTCAAGACTGAACCAGGAAGAAATAGAAATTATGAGGAAACCAATAACAAGGATTAAATCAAAATGGTGTACAAAAATCTTCCAACACACTAAAGCCCAGGGCCAAGTGGGTTCATAGGCTAATTCTGTCAAATGTTTAGAGAAGAGCTAACATGTATACTTCTTAATCTGTTAAAAAAATTTTAGAGTGAAGAACCCTCCAAAACTCATTCTATAAGGCCACTATCACACTGACACTAAAACTTGACAAAGATATGAGAAAGAAAAATTAATGGCCAATATCACTAATGAAAATAGATGCAAAAATCATAAAAAAAAATTCTAGGAAAAAGGATTCTAAAATACATTAAAAGGATCATACATCATGATCAAGTAGGGTTTATGCCAGGAATGCAAGGATTCTTAAATATACAGAAATCAATTAATATGGCATATCATATTGACAATTTGACATATGAAAACCATAAGATAATCTCAGTAGATGCAGAGAAAGCTTTGGGCAAAATTCCACACTCATTTATGGAAAAAAAAAAAAAAAAAACTCTATAGAAAATGGGCATAGAAGGACCATACTTCAACCTAATAAATGTTATATATGACAAACCCACAGCACATATTACTCTCAATGGTGAAAATACTGAAAGCATTTCCTCTAAGATCAGGAACAAGACAAGGTTGCCGACTCTCGCTATTATTCAACATAGTTCTAGAATCCTAGCCATGGCAATCAGAGAAGAAATGAAAGGAATCCAGATGGGAAAAGTATAACTATAATTCTCACAATATGCAGATGAACTCATACAACACATTTGTTGTGATTTTAGTTGATATATCATGTCTGACTCTTTTTTGACACCACAGACTGTAGCTCTCCAGGCTCCCCCAGCCATGGGATTGCCCAGGCAAAAATACTGAAGCAGTTTGCCATTTTCTTCACCAAAGGATCTTTTTGACCCAGGGAGTGAGCCTACTTCTGCATTTGCAAGCAGATTCTTTATTACTGATCCACCAGCGAAGCCTGATACTACACATAGAAAACTCTGAAAAAATCAACAGAATTTACTAGAGCTAACCCATGAATTTAATAAAATTGCAGGAAACAAAATTGATAAGCAGAAATTCCTGGCATTCCTGCATACTGAAAACAAAAAGTCAGAAAAATAAATTAAGGAAGCAATCTCATTCACCACTGTAATAAAAAAGAATAAAATACCTAGGAATAAACCTACCTAAGGACACAAAAGTATGTATTCAGAAAGCTATATGACAATGATGAAATAAATAAAAGGTAACATAAGCAGATGAACAGATACAGCATGCTGGTGGGTTGTAAGAATCAATATTGTACAATGACTATAATGCCCGAACAATCTACAGATTCAATGCAATCCCTATGAAATTATCAATGCCATTTTTCACAGAAATAGAACAATTTTTTTTTTTTTTTACAATTTGTATGAAAACAGAAAAGACCATGAAGAGCCAAAGGAATGTTGAGAAAGAAAAACGAACCTGGAAGAATCAGTCTTCTTAACTTCTGACTATGCTACAAAGCTACAGTAATCAGGATAGCATGATACTGACAGAAAATCAGAAATACCGATTAACAAAACAGGATATTATAAAGCCTAGAGAAAAACCCACACATCAATGATCACCTAGTCTGATAAAGAAGGCAAGAACATACAATGATGAAAAGACAGTCTCTTCAATAAGTGGTACTGAGAAAACCGGACAGTTACATGCAAAGGAATGAAAATAGACTACTTCCTAACACCATACACAAACATAAAATCAAGGTGGATTAAAGATCTAAATGTGAGGCTGAAACTATAAAATTCTTAGAGGAACACATAGGCAGAACACTCGTGGATATAAATTGCATCAAGATCTTCTTTGACCCACCTCTAGAGTAATGGAAAAAAAAAAAAGGAACCCGATTAAACATAAAAGTTTTTGCATAGCAAAGGAAGCTAGAAAGAAGATGAAAAGCTAAATCTCCATATGGGGAAAATAATTACAAATCAAGCAACAGACAAAGGATTAAACTCAAAAATATATAAGCAGTTTATGTCACTCAATTTCAGAAAAAAAAATCCACTAAAAAAATAGCAAACATACCTGTGGCAGATTCATGTTGATGTATGGCAAAAACCACCACAATATTGTAAAGTAATTATCCTCAAATTAAAATAAATTAATTAATTTAAAAAATTAAGAGAAAAAAAAATTAGGAGACGTAAACAGTTGAGCTATTTCAAATCCTGAAAGATGATGCTGTGAAAGTGCTGCACTCAATATGCCAGCAAATTTGGAAAACTCAGCAGTGCCCACAGGACTGGAAAAGGTTAGTTTTCATTCCAATCCCAAAGAAAGGCAATGCAAAAGAATGCTCAAACTACCACACAATTGCACTCATCTCACATGCTAGTAAAGTAATGCTCAAAATTCTCCAAGCCAGGCTTCAGCAATACGTGAACCGTGAACTTCCAGATGTTCAAGCTGGTTTTAGAAAAGGCAGAGGAACCAGAGATCAATTGCCAACATCCGCTGGATCATGGAAAAAGCAAGAGAGTTCCAGAAAAGCATCTATTTCTGCTTTATTGACTATGCCAAAGCCTTTGACTTTGTGGATCACAATAAAATGTGGAAAATTCTTCAAGAGATGGGAATACCAGACCACCTAATCTGCCTCTTGAGAAATCTGTATACAGGTCAGGAATCAACAGTTGGAACTGGACATGGAACAACAGACTGGTTCCAAATAGGAAAAGGAGTACGTCAAGGCTGTATATTGTCACCCTGCTTATTTAACTTATATGCAGAGTACATCATGAGAAACACTGGGCTGGAAGAAACAAAAGCTGGAATCAAGATTGCCGGGAAAAATATCAATAACCTCAGATATGCAGATGACACCACCCTTATGGCAGAAAGTGAAGAGAAACTAAAAAGCCTGTTGATGAAAGTCAAAGAGGAGAGTGAAAAAGTTGGCTTAAAGCTCAATATTCAGAAAACGAAGATCATGGCATCCGGTCCCATCACTTCATGGGAAATAGATGGGGAAACAGTGGAAACAGTGTCAGACTTTATTTTTTGGGGCTCCAAAATCATTGCAGATGGTGATTGCAGCCATGAAATTAAAAGACACTTATTCCTTGGAAGGAAAGTTATGACCAACCTAGATAGCATATTCAAAAGCAGAGACATTACTTTGTCAACAAAGGTCCGTCTAGTCAAGGCTACGGTTTTTCCTTTGGTCATGTATGGATATGAGAGTTGGACTGTGAAGAAGGCTGAGTGCTGACGAATTGATGCTTTTGAACTGTGGTGTTGGAGAAGACTCTTGAGAGTCCCTTGGACTGCAAGGAGATCCAACCAGTCCATTCTGAAGGAGATGAGCCCTGGGATTTCTTTGGAGAGATTGATGCTGAAGCTGAAACTCCAGTACTATGGCCACCTCATGCGAAGAGCTGACTCATTGGAAAAGACTCTGATGCTGGGAGGGATTGAGGGCAGGAGGAGAAGGGGATGCCAGAGGATGAGATGGCTGGATGGCATCACTGACTAGATGGACTTGAGTCTGAGTGAACTCCTGAAGTTGGCGTTGGACAGGGAGGCCTGGCGTGCTGCGATTCATGGGGTCGCAAAGAGTCAGACACGACTGAGCGACTGAACTGAACTGAAACGGACATATCTCCAAAGAAACCATACGGATGACCTACAAACACAAGAAAATGTGCTCAACATTGCTTGTTATTGGAAAAAATGTAAATCAACACTACAATGATGTATCAACTCACACCAGTCCAAATGACCATCATAAAAAAAAAAAATCTTCAAACAGTAAATACTGGAGAGGATGTGAAGAAAAGGGAACCCCTTGCACTGTCGGTGGTAATATAAATTGTTACAGCTATTATAGAGAACAGAATCGAGATTTCCTAACAAACTGGGAGTAAAATTTCCATGTGACCCAGCAATCCCACTACTGGGCATATACCCTGATAAAACCATAGAACTAAATAGACATTTCTCCAAAGAAGACATACAGATGGCTAACAAACACATGAAAAGATGCTCAACATCACTCATTATCAGAGAAATGCAAATCAAAACCACTATGAGGTACCATTTCACACCAGTCAGAATGGCTGCGATCCAAAAGTCTACAAATAATAAATGCTGGAGAGGGTGTGGAGAAAAGGGAACCCTCTTACACTGTTGGTGGGAATGCAAACTAGTACAGCCACTATGGAGAACAGTGTGGAGATTCCTTAAAAAACTGGAAATAGAACTGCCTTATGATCCAGCAACCCCACTGCTGGGCATACACACTGAGGAAACCAGAAGGGAAAGAGACACGTGTACCCCAATGTTCATCGCAGCACTGTTTGTAATAGCCAAGACATGGAAGCAACCTAGATGCCCATCAGCAGATGAATGGATAAGAAAGCAGTGGTACATATACACAATGGAGTATTACTCAGCCATTAAAAAGAATACATTTGAATCAGTTCTAATGAGGTGGATGAAACTGGAGCCTATTATACAGAGTGAAGTAAGCCAGAAGGAAAAACATAAATACAGTATACTAACGCATATATATGGAATTTAGAAAGATGGTAACAATAACCCGGTGTACGAGACAGCAAGGGAGACACTGATGTATAGAACGGTCTTATGGACTCTGTGGGAGAGGGAGAGGGTAGGAAGATTTGGGAGAATGGCAATGAAACATGTAAAATACCATGTAGGAAACGAGTTGCCAGTCCAGGTTCGATGCACGATGCTGGATGCTTGGGGCTGGTGCACTGGGACGGCCCAGAGGGATGGTATGGGGAGGGAGGAGGGAGGAGGGTTTGGAATGGGGAACACATGTATACCTGTGGTGGATTCATTTTGATATTTGGCAAAACTAATACAATTATGTAAAGTTTAAAAATAAAATAAAATTAGAAAAAAAAGGAAAAAAAAAAAAAAAGACATATGTACCACAGTATTCATTGCAGTACTATTTGCAATAGTCAGGCTTCAGCAATATGTAAACTGTGAACTTCCAGGTGTTAAAGCTAGTTTTGGAAAAGGCAGAGGAACCAGAGAGGAAATTGCCAACATCCGCTGGATCATGCAAAAGGGAAGAGATTTCCAGAAAAACATATATTTCTGCTTTATTGACTATGCCAAAGCCTTTGACTGCGTGGACCACAATAATCTGTGGAAAATTCTTCAAGAGATGGGAATACCAAACCACCTGGTCTGCCTCTTGGGAAACCTATATGCAGGTCAGGAAGCAACAGTTAGAACTGGATATGGCACACAGACTGGTTCCAAATAGGAAAAGGTGTACGTCAAGGCTATGTATTGTCACCCTACATATTTAACTTATATGCAGAGTACATCATGAGAAATGCTGGGCTGGAAGAAGCACAAGGTGGAATCAAGATAGCCGGAAGAAATATCAATAACCTCAGATGTGCAAATATCACCACCCTTATGGCAGAAAGTGAAGAGGAAATAAAAAGCCTCTTGATGAAAGTGAGTGAGGAGACAGAAAAAGTTGGCTTAAAGCTCAACATTCAGAAAACTAAGATTATGGCATCCAGGCTCATCACTTCATGGCAAATACATGGGGAAACAGTGGATACAGTGTCAGATTTTATTTTTTTGGCTCTCAAATCACTGCAGATGGTGATTTCAGCCATGAAATTAAAAGACACTTACTTCTTGGAAGTAAAGTTATGACCAATCTAGATAGCATATTCAGAAGCAGAGACATTACTTTGCCAACAAATGTCTGTCTAGTCAAGGCTATGGTTTTTCCAGTGGTCATGTATGGATGTGAGAGTTGGACTGTGAAGAAAGCTGAGTGCCAAAGAATTGATGCTTTTGAACTGTGGTGTTGGAGAAGACTCTTGAGAATCCCTTGGACTGTAAGCATATCCAACCAGTCTATTCTAAAGGAGATCAGTCCTAGGTGTTCTCTGGAAGGAATGATGCTAAAGCTGAAACTCCAATACTTTGGCCACCTCATGTGAAGAGTTGACTCCTTGGAAAAGTCTCTGATGCTGGGAGGGATTGGGGGGCATGAGGAGAAGGGGACGACAGAGGATGAAGTGGCTGGATGACATCACCGACTGGAGGGACATGAGTTTGTGTGAACTCCGGGAGTTGGTGATGGACAGGAGGCCTGGTGTGTTTCAGTTCATGGGATCACAAAGAGTCGGACACGACTGAGTGACTGAACTGAACAGAACTGAACTGAGGACATGGAAACAATCCAAATGTCCATCAACAGATGAAAGGATAAATCGTGGTACATATATACAATGGAGCATTACTCAGTGATAAAAAGGAACAACTGTGTCAGTTGAAGTGAGGTGGATGGACCTAAAACCTGTTTTACAGAGTGAAGTAAGTTAGAAAGGGAAAAAACAAATAACATATATTAATGTATATGCATAGAATATAGAAAAATGGTACTGGTGGACCTATTTGCAGAGCACAAATACAGACACAGATGTAGAGAACATACTTGTGGACACAGTGCAGGAAGAAGAGGGTGAGACTAACTTAGAAAGTCACATTACATATATACACTACCATATGTAAAATAGCTAGTGGGAAACTGGTATATAATACAGGGAGCTCAGCCTGATTCTCTGTGATGACATAAAGGGATGGGATGGGGGTGGGGAGGAGGGAGGAACAAGAGGGAGTTTATATATGTATACTTCCAGCTGATTCACTTTGTTGTACAGCAGAATCCAACAGAACATTGTACAACAATTATCCTTCAATTAAAAATAATTATAAATATTTTTCTTGGTATGAAAAAATGATCTAACATTTTGCTATTGTCCAAGTACTTTTATATGAATTATTTCATTAGCTGCATTACTGAAATGTTAACTGAAATTATATATTTTTACATATTGACTAATCAGAATGATCACATTTTCTTTGTGCCACTATTAAAAAATATCCCATGCCTATTGCAATTATATAAGTAAACTGATAATGTGGTGGTGGTTTAGTTGCTAAGTCATATATTTTTGGAAAACATAATTTTTCATTTATTATACCAGGGCATTGTAACAACAAGAAAAAATATTTCTTCAGTGCCATTGAAGAGACGGACTTTATAAGTCCACTCACATAGATTTTGTAAAGATCACACAAAGATTTAGCTCATTAGCTCAATCTTTACAGAGGATTATTGACTATCTTTTATCTCTGTTGCAATTTCTTTTTAAGATATGAATATATATCTATAGTGTAGTATGCACTATATATGCATATATATGATATGGATGCATGCAAATTAAGTTTGAGGTACAATTTGTTAAAATTATGCTTGAGAGTAAACCCAAATATTTTAGCATAGTTTTATTTTGACATTAGAATGAAAGAAACTTCCAGTGATATTTTTCATCATAGAATCAAAGGAATATATATATTTGGTTGTGCTGGGTCTTCATTGTTGCCTGGGTTTTTCTCTAGTTGTGGTGAGTGGGGGTTAGTCTCTAGTTGGAGCCTGTAGGCTTCTCATTGTTGTGCAGGGGCTTCTTTTTTTGCAGAGCACAGGCTCTAGAGGGCATGGGCTTCAGTAGTTGCAATGCACAGGCTCTGTAGTTGCAGATCCTGGGTTCTAGAGCAGTCTCAATAGTTGTGGAAACGGGTTTAGTTGATCCATGGCATGTGGGATACTCCCAGATCAGGCATGGAACCTGTGTCTCCTGCATTGGCAGTCAGATTCTTTACCACTGAGTTACTAGGGAAGCCCAGAAGAAGAAATCTTTTAAATCGCCTAGTCCAAGACCATCAAAAAGTAGTAGAGAACCTTGATAACAGTGTGGTGCTTAAAACTGATTATGGAACTTAATTGCCTGGTTTTAAATCTTTACTATTCCATGATAGCTATGTAAACTTGAAAGAATGATTTCATGTTGCTATGACTTGATAGCCTCACCTGTAAAATGGAGCCCATAATATCTGTCTCCTAAGATTATTTGCTGATTAAATGAGGCTTAGAATACAGATTTGTTGTTGTTGTTTAGTTGCTAGGTTCTCTCCAACTCTTTTTGACCCCATAGATTGTAGCCTGCCAGACTCGTCTGTCCATGGGACTTCCCAGGCAAGAATACTGGAATGGTTCCCATTTATTTCCACAAGAGATCTTTCTGATCCAAGGATTGAACCCATGACTCCTGCATTGGCAGGTGGATTCTCTACCATAGAGCCTCCAGGGAAGCCACAGAATAGAGATTTATATGAGTGTTTTAATTATTAACTTCTTGGATTTTACAGATAGTATCACCCATATTTGTGAACAATTGGTCTATCTCATCTATTGTCTGAAGTAAATAATACAGAATCTCTTTCTCCATTCAAGGACAATCAAAATATGAAAGCCCATCTTCTTCTAAGACCTCAGAAGGGATACACTTGCATCCTATAATCTCAGGAGCAGAGAAGCCTGAAGAATGTATATATTTATGATGCTGAAAAAGTAATTGCAGTTTTGGATCATGAATTTTATATTATTATAACTAGGCTCAAACACAACTTTAGTAATAAAAATAGGAACCATTACAATCAACACATTTTTGCCAATGAGAAATAAATTAGTTTATTCCTGTAGCATAAAAATCCATGCTTCAGGATTTGACGAACTCTTGGAAAGCATTTTCTGCCTCCTGCTGGTTGTGTAAACATTTTCCCTGCAAAAATTTGTCAAGATGCCTGAAGAAGTGGTCGTTGCTTGGTGAGAGGTCAGGCAAATATGGCAAATGAGGCAAAACTTCGTAGCCCAATTTGTTCCACTTTTGAAGTGTTGGTTGTGCAACATGTGATAGGGCATAGTCAGGGAGAAGAATTGGGCCCATTCTGTTGGCCAAATCCAGTTGCAGACCTTTCAGTTTTCAGTACTTCTCATTGATTTACTGAGCATACTTCTCAAATGTAATGATTCCCCAAAATTCAGAAAGCTGTAGTGGATCAGACAGGCAGCAAACCACCAAACAATGACCATGACCTTTTCTTTTGGTGAAATTTTGCCTTTGGGGAGTGCTTTGGAGATTCTTTTCAGTCCAGCCACTGAGCTGGTCATCACTGGTTGGTTTATAAAATCCACTTTTCCTCGCAAGTCACATGATTCATTGTTATTGCACAGAATAAGAGAAGGCAACACTTCTAAATGATTAACTATTTTTTATTTTCAGTAAGCTAATGAGGAACACACTTATGGGACTTTTTCACCTTTCCAATTTGCTTCAAATGCCAGACAACCATAGAATGGTTAACTTTGAGTTCTTTGGCAACTTCTCATGTAGATGTAAGAATCAGCTTCAATGATACTCTCAGTTGGTTATTATCAAGTTGCAATGCCCAGGCACTATGCTCTCCATTTTCAAGACTCTCATCTCCTTTGCAAAACTTCTTGACCACCACTGCAATGTATGTTCATTAGCAGTTCCTGGGTCAAGTGTGTTGTTGATGTTGTGCGTTGTCTCTGCTGCTTTACAACACATTTGGAACTCAAATAAGAACATAGCCAGGGTTCAAACCCTGGTCTCCTGCGTTGCAGGCATACACTTTGCTATGTTAGCCACCAGGGAAGCTCATATGCCTTGTAACGTCACCCTACTCTTTCAGATACTGGCTGCAGAGAGTTTGTTATATTTAGAGAATGAGCTCTGGCCTACAGTATATTTAAATATATATTTTTAAAATTGAATTAATGTGTGGTTCTTTTGTACTTCTGAATTTACAAAAGCATGCATGTTCAGTGGCTCAGTCGTCCAAACTCTTTGAGACTCCATAGATGTAGCCCACCAGGCATCTGTCCATGGAGTTTTCCAGGCAAGAATATGAGAGTACTCTATGAATATGAGAGTATTCATGTAAATACTAACATCTTTCAATGTCCATCCTCCATTTTGTTATTTTCCAAGCTTAATTATTTAATTACACAAAGATCTTCTGAGCCAAGTTATTGGTCTCTTGGCTAATAGCTGCCAAAATTGTTCCTTTAAAGTTAATATCAAACCAGGCATTTGGAAGTATCTAGCAAAGAAAGAACACTCTAACTCTAAATTTAAGCCTTTAAAGGGAAGACAGATTTTTCCTCCTGAATAATACATATTTTTCTCTTGGGGTATTACCAATTTTATCATAAAAGTGTATAAAACCTTTTTTCTCTCTCCTATCTGAAAAAAAAAAAAAAAAAAAAGGCAGCTTAAATATTTTTTCCCCTCACTTCTTTTGGGTAGATCTGACCTAATCAATGCTATATATGCTCCTTTGCTTCTCTCATATCAATACCTGTTTCACTCTTGGCATAGTGTGTCATCATTTTATTTCATTCCAGAGAATCATCTCTTTTGCTTAGTTTACTCTGCATAACAACCAGTATTAGAGTTTAATTTGAGCATTAAATGAAGCATGAAACATTTTGAGGTATGGTGTGGAGGATGTTCTGGAGCTTCTTTTGAATCAGACAAATCACTATTGTAAAGGAGCTTATGTTAATGAATAAATCATGATATTTGGCAGAAATTTGGCAGACCATATATCCATTAATGTTCATTTATAAACAATTATTTATCTTGCAAAATATGGACTGAGCCTCTTATAAGGCTATATAAAAAGAGAAATTTAGCCTCACTCTGCTTCAACTGCCAAGCAAGGCAACAAACTGTTGCCTCCAATAGAAACTGCTGAAAGAAGAATTTCAGACTTATTTTGAATTACCCAGGAAAAAATAGATAATAATTTAATATATTTTCATGAGTTATCCTTGTATTCAAGCTCTCCAATTTATGGTGCTATTTTTTTTTAATCAACCTTACAAGGTTTTAGAAATCATGTTGAACTCATGAGGTCTACTTTATAGACAAAAGATGGAAATATTTAATATTATATTTAAAAAAATGGAAATGTTTCTATACAGAGGTTAGGAAAAAGTTTTATACAGGTTCTAACTATAGACTCAATTACATATGGTGATTGATACATATATTAAAAACAGAGGCAATCCATTTCTCTTCATATATATTTGAGCAGCATATTAAAAATATTAACATGACAAAGACTGGAAAATGATGTGTCAACTGGACTCCATTCAGGAAGAGACAGGTAACTAAAATAAATGGAAATAAAAAGTAAACTACTAAGTAGTGTTGGGATCTTTTAATGGACTGGGACCTGGCAGTCTGGAGGTGACGATAAGAAAGTGAAAGAGAGAAAGAGGCTGATATTCTCTGGTTTATGTAGAAAACCAATAAAGTCTTTGACACAGGACTTGTGTCTCTCATGAAGGCACTGGGTGTCCTCTCGGCGGGGGGGGGGTGGAGGGGGGCCGGGGGGTTGGGCGGGGGGGTGGAGGGGGGACGGGGGGAGTGTGTGAAGGCACAGGGCACCTTTTTGAGAGAGTCTTAGAAGCCTGGGCAGGAGAGTGAGCAAGACAGGTCTCTGTGTTTTAAGGAATCAGCCAAAAAGAGAGAGAAAGAAGGAAAGACATGGGGACCCAAGTTATGATGGAGTAAAGGTGTTTTAATGATTTTTTTGTGAGTATATATAGACTGTAGTATAAGAAGTGTTTTTTTTTTTTTTTTTTTTTTGTCAATGATAAAGATCAGAAAACCAAACATACAGTTACTAAGGGAACAAGGGATGATGATGGTCACAAGGTCAGGAGACAATACGTATCTCAAGAAAGGGGATCGAGGCTAAGCAGTTTTGTCATAAAGAGAATGTTTACTAAAGGAGATTCAAGCCTGTCTCACACAATAACCCCAGTTCCTGGGAGCAGCGTGCTGTTCCACTTAAAAAGAAACAAAGGACTTGTGAGAAACAGCACATAGGAATCCTCCTGTTAAACATTCCCTGACAATTTTTTCTTATTTATTTATAATATTTCTAAAAAGAGTTTTGACCATTAGAGTTTGTTTAGTTTTAACAATCTTTGTATGAAGGCAACGGTGGATGACAAATATAATTATCAAGACAATCATTAAAATTACAGTTTTAGACCTGATGTTGTGAGTAATGTATTGAAACCATCTGTGTGGGTCTAGCCCAGATAATTGATTAGTTAGTTGTTTAGTTAAAGTTTTTAAATTAGTGGAAGAGGGCAGATTATTAGAAAAGGTTTTAAATATTTTTTTTAAGACCATCAGTCTTACCTGCTATGAAATTCAGTGAAGGCCAGTGTAATCAAAAAGAAATAAGATGCAACTTGTGAAAAATATTAGGGAAAGTGTTTCCTGGAATCTATTAGGACTAAGAAAAATATCAGGGGAAATATTGCCCATTAAATGAGAACTGCAACTGTTTTTTTGATTCCAAAAGTAAATGATTCTGAATGCTTATTTTAAAAATCTCTGCCTTTGTACAGAAATAAATAAAACAACTATGAATCATAAAAGGCAACTGAAAGAACAGGAAAATGTAGCATATAGAAGGAGAAGATATGAGAAATACTTACTTAAATAAGATGAAAATAAGGAATATATAGCATTTATTTTTTTATTTGTAATAATAACTAAGTGCCTGTAGACTTAATTTATATATCTATTAAAATATTAGGAAATGGATACATGAAATCAATAGCGAAAACCTGAAAAAATATAACTCTTATTGGCCACCTAGGAAAAATTAAAGTAAATTGTAGGGACAAAGGCACGTTATTTTATTCAGGAGTGAAATTTTCATTTTTAAATTAAATTTTGAAATAAAATTGTAACCCATTTTTTGGACAGAAAAAAAAAAAGTGAGCACTTATTTTCTATCTCTTCCTCTTGTATAATTGATTTTGTAGATTTTTGAAGTTTAATGATTTTTGGATTGTATACATCAGCAACATAATCGACAATCTAAGTGAATCCTTAGGTTATTATTAGTAGCTGCTGAACCAGTTGTTTTATATGCATTGCCTACACTTATCCATTCAGTGAAAGATTTTAGCTTCCCTAATATGTGCCAAGCTATCATGCTAAGACCAAGGAGTGAGGAGGCATCACAATCATTCTTGTCTTCAATCCTTCTAAAATGTAAAGGTCCTTAATAAAATGTAAAGTATGGTTAATGAAAAACATGAACAGTCAAGTATCAATACCCAAATTGAATATTAATACACAGTGAGGACTTTAGAAGAGTATCTCTAAAACAATTGATTATTGGTTTTAAAATCCTAAAATGTTCCTGTTTCATGTGTACTTTGCCACACATAATTTAAACTATGTATCTTAGCTGTTCTATCAGCAAGTTTAAGTATTTCCCTATTGTATGTGTGCGAGTGCATGTTTTATGTGTATTTGGTAAGATTAGACACCTAAGTTTTTTTGATATTTCATTGAGTCATTTCATATTGAATTAATTTTCATAGATAATATTTTTAGGTTCTAAGTTATGAATGGACCACAGTTATTTAAATAAAGATTTTACACAATGGAGTATTACTCAGCCATTAAAAAGAATACATTTGAATCAGTTCTAATGAGATGGATGAAACTGGAACCTATTATACAGAGTGAAGTAAGCCAGAAAGAAAAACACCAATACAGTATACTAACACATATATATGGAATTTAGAAAGATGGAAACAATAACCCTGTGTACAAGACAGCAAAAGAGACACCGATGTATAGATCAGTCTTATGGACTCTGTGGGAGAGGGAGAGGGTAGGGAGATTTGGGAAAATAGCATTGAAACATGTATAATATGATGTATGAAACGAGTCGCCAGTCCAGGTTCGATGCACGGTACTGGATGCTTGGGGCTGGTGCACTGGGACGACCCAGAGGGAGGGGAGGGGAGGGAGGAGGGTGGAGGGTTCAGGATGGGGAACGCGGGTATACCTGTGGTGGATTCATTTCAATATTTGGCAAAACTAATACAATATTGTAAAGTTTAAAAATAAAATAAAATTAAATAAATAAATAAAATAAAATAAAAATAAAGTATTGTGGAAGAAAAAATAAATAAATAAATAAATAAAGATTTTAGGAGAGATTATGAAATAAAATACCTGTGAACTTCACTTTATAAATAGTGTTTGCTTTCAACTTTTGAACCAGATGAGAAAAATAATCTAAGGCTATATTAGTTGTGGAAAAACTACATCACATCTTGGTATCCAAATGTCATTCCCTTCATAGTTCACAAAGGAAAAGGGTCCATTTGGACAGCAATAACATAGCCATTGTAATCATTAGAAGTTGTTAGATAATGTTGTAAAACATTATCAATAGGAATAAGTTTTGGAAGACACTTTTGGAAACAGATTAAAATTACTTAAAAAAAAAAAGGCAATCAGAGTAGCAACATTTATTAAAACAAAATAAAACACTAAGTTATATAACCATAATGTTACTTATCTCACTTTCTGATGCACCACATGAATTGTCTCTGAGAGAAAATATACAAAATACCTTTCCAAAATGGTTTGTGCAATTGATTGTCTATTGGAATAAGAGTGTATCCTCCCACAGCTTGCATTCTGAAGGTGTCAGTGTTCTTTTGAGTGTTAGAAATCAACTCTTTATTGTCACATATTTTATATTTACACACATATCCATATGTATGCACTGTCATGTACATTCATTTACATATTTTAGGTTAGTATTATACATTTGAATGTGCTAAAATATTCCATCCTTTTAGTTGTTTTAAGCATAGACACTATCACCACCTCAGTGCCATGCTGTCACCTAAATATTCTCTTACCTCTGAAGATCTCCAAATCTACAGCAGGAGTGCTAGGGGTCAAACTCACAAAGGTGCTGTCCCCCAATTGCAGCAAACACCACCATGTGTTGTATGTTTGATGAATTAAAAGGGTGCTGCCAACTTAATTACACTGTAACCCTTCAATAAAAGAAGGGCAGAGCTGATTAACTAGTGAATAATTGGGGACTGATTGATGGCTCTCTCCCTCACTGCTGAAGGCTGTATATATAATTATTTTGCCTTTGGGCCTAATTTTACCACTGTTAGCTTCCCCTGTTGTCATCAGTTTTAATTTATAGATGGGGCCTGCAGCCTTAAATAAAAAGAGGATAGAAGATAGAGTAGCACTAAATCCCTATATATGTCACCTGCAAAAGGCCAGCAGGCAGCCTTGAATATCAACATTTGCAGTCACTTAATAGCATTCACACTTCATGCTTAGAAAGAAACCAATATTATAATTTGTCAATGATTATAATATCAGCTTTTGCAAGCTTGAAATCATATTGCATCACCCAGTGATTTTGAATATACTTTTAGTACAAGATTAATTGGTTATAAGTCAAAAGAATTTTCTCACATTCTTTCCCCAGCAACACATTCCTTATTATTAATATACTAACAAAGCTGTGAAAATCTTTCTGTCAAATGGAACAGAGTGCAGTTTCTTCAAAGGAAACTAAAAATAAACAGACATCTTCAACCACCTCAAATATTAGTAAAACATAACCATCACTAAAAATCAGTTAGTACTACAAAATATTTTAGCATCAAAATATATAAGCATTTATTAAACATTTTCAATATACAAGGTACAGTGCAATTTGAAAAATACACATAAGTGATTAACAGTCATGTGCTAAACCTCCGTATATCAAACCATAAACTTCAAACATATTCTATGAAACACTTCACTCATAATACTATTATGAAGCATACCAATTCAGAGAAAGCAAACCATTCACAACAGAAGGTCTGTTTTCATATAATTTTTCAAGTTTTATGAAGAAACTAGCTTCTTATGATGAAGGAGAACAATAAAACTAAAGAAACATTTTACAGATTGCTGTTCTCTTAGTTATTCTAAATAATGCAAATGGTTTTATATTCCGGATTTTTTCCCACCATGGTGATAACATCTTAGATAGGTAATTTCAGTAACTAATCATTTAAAACACTGCAGTCACAAAGCTTCTAATTTATAAGCCAAGATATACAAGCTCTCTCTGTCAGATTTCCTTTGTTGTTTAGTCCTCTGAGAACTCCCTAGACTATGAATCACAGGACAATTTGAAGAACCTTTCAGTAAAAGCTCAGAAGTGTGCCAGTGGGCCAAGGCTAAGAGGAAAAAATAAAAATAAAATAAAGATTGATATTTGCCCTCTCTTCTTATCTATACTTGATTTATAAGTCTGTGTGAGTATGCAAGAGAAATAAAGGCAAAGACCTTGATGCTTCCCTGTGGAGAATATGCACCATTTGGATTGAAGGCATGAAAGAGGGAAAATTAATGGTAAGCTGTTCATCTGTCACTACTGCCAGCCTGATGGCTTTGCAGAGCAAGAGAGAGCTATATGACATGCCCTCCAGTGAAGGGCAAGTCTGTCTGCTATTCTCTTATTATAAGCACAGTTCTCTGGGTTTCCAAGGGATTAAAATTTAAAATAAGACTGTACTTTTGGTAGATGAATATTTACACTAGTTTATTTCTTTAAAGTATTAACTTGTAGAATTCTGCTTATTTTAGGAAGAAGAGATATGTTGTCTTTTCATTCTATTTTGTTCTCCCTTTCAATTGAAAAAAAAATAAATCGTTTTTTGCTTGACAATGTGGCTTGGCCCTTTTACATCTGGCTGCATTTTTCCTGCTGTTACACTGCAGTGAAATGTAAATAGGTACTGAATATTAGGCACATACAAAATGATGAGAACTTAGTTATATTTCACTGTGTAAAATACAGAAAATGATTGAAAAGTAGAAATTATAAGGTAGGATTTTCCACTTTCATTGAAGTAGAAGCATGGCTATGAAAATATTATGAAGTATACACTTAACCAGGAAAAGTATCATAAATGAAAGTTTTATCTTCTGTTGAAGATCAAGAAAGCCATGTTCATTTTATCATTTTATTATTGGAATGATTTATGATAATAAGGTCATGACATATTGACATAACACTGGATGGTTTGGGTGGGAAATGGAGTAGTACATAAATTGACAGTTGAAATTGAAGTTTCATATTCTTCACTCAGATTTCTAATATAAGAAAAATGATGTTTTTTGAGAAAAAGAGGATTTTGTATTTGCTTTATTAATTTTTAATTGAAGGATAATTGCTTTACAGAATTTTGTGAATGCTGTTGTTTTCTGTCAAACCACAACATGAATCAACCATATGTATACATATATATTCCCTCCCTTTTGAACCTCCTTCCCATCTCTCTAGGTTGATACAGAGCCCCGGTTTGCGTTTCTTGAGCCATACAGCAAATTCCCATTGGCTATCTATTTTACATATGGTAATGCATGTTTCCATGTTACTCTTTCCATATACCTCACCCTCTCCTCCCCTCTCCCCATGTCCATAAGTCTGTTCTCTATGTCTATTTCTCCATTGCTGCCCTGTAAATAAATTCTTCAGTACCATTTTTCTAGATTCCGTATATATGTGTTAGAATACAATATTTATCTTTCTCTTTCTGACTTACTGTATTTTGTATAGTAGGTTCTAGGTTCATCCACCTCATTAGAACTGACTCAAATGCATTCCTTTTTATGGGGATTTTGCATGTGTAATCCTATTTGCTATTCAAATTAGTTTCACTTATTGGATAAATGTTTTATAAAAAATCAACCAAGAAACGGATGAAAGAAGATATTGGCAAAGTATTTAAAGTAGGGGAGTATGCAAAGTAAGAGATCAAGCAAACTTTTAGTAATTAGTGTCTGATTTATCATTATGTTTCAATCAAGAAACTTTTTGGATAGATATCAATTAAACCTCAGCACAGAAAAGCATACATATTTGAAATACTTTATAAGTGCATAAAATAGCATCAATAATAAAATTATTAATAAATTGTATTTCCTAGAATTTATATAAATACAAAAAATACTAAGTTTTGATGTGAAATATACCCATATAAGTAAGATTCAGTATACTTGCTTCAAGATTGCATTCTAACAGCAGAATAAAATGAAGCAATAATTCAAATAACTAATACAATGAAAAATATCAATAATATATTACACAAGAGAAGTAAGAACAAAAATACAAGAGATTTCTTGGAATTCAAACATGAGAGAAATTACGTTATAGAAGAATAACATGAAAAAAGTGGCATTTGATCCGAACGTCAAACAGTTGAGAGGACTTAGATAAAGGAAATGGGGAAGAGGCTGTTCAATTGGAAAAGGACTTTGTTGTCATAAAGGATATTCAGGAAATAGCAAGTACTTCAATTTAGCTTGAGTAGAGGGGAATGGAAGGACAGTGGTGGAAGATAAAACTGAAAAATCAGGGTTTGTTTATGTTATACAGAGCAGTGAATGCTCTACTAAGAATTTGAGTCTTTGTTTATAATCAGGAATGCTCACAGGAAAAAAAATAGTTAAAAACGGAGTGAAAATAACTGAGTCAACTATTTAGTAGTGTTTATTTGTTAGAAAGTTATATCATAGACTGAAGTAGCAAGAACCTGGAGGCCAAAAGACTACTTAGAAGGCAATAACAATTATGCATATGAAAGATAATATGAGTCTGGGTAAGGGGAGAAAGAGCAAGAATGGAGAGGAAGTGATGGAATTCAACATTCAGGTGAAGATGGAATCCATAGTACTGTTCACAGCTGACTAGTGGTTGGTATTGAATTTGGATGACAGAAAGATGATGATGATCACATGAAAAATAGGAAAAATAGAAGAAGGTGGAAATACCTTAGAAGTTACTTAAAAATGTGGAACTAGAATTCGTATCAGGATTGGAGATTGAGCATTGGGAGGTATCAGAACTAGACCAAAATGCATTTCAATATTATTTCTTTTGATGTTAACTTTCAAAAATATTAGATAAAATCCAGTATTTTGAGTTTATAGACAGTAGTGGCAATCAACAATATTGGAAAACTCTTTGGTCATTTCTTAATGGACCAGAGACAAGTCAGCACATCTGATCAGTGCATAGATCACACAAATCTATGCACATTGACTTATCCTGGCTATTTGCCTGGGTTGTGTCACGTAGAAGGGGATGTGCCCTTCTAACCCTCAAGAGTTAGTGTGGATGGACTAATAATAAACCTGACATGATACAAATGAACAGAACAGAAAGAAATTTTAATTCATACACACAGAAATCTCGTTGAAATAGGAACTAAGAAGTTTTCAAAGCAGACAGCTTTTATTCTTTTTAAACTGAAGAAAAAATACATTTGTGAAGAATTGACAGAAAAAAAAAAAAAAAGGAAAGAAATTTAGATTTTGGGTACTCCAGAAGTGAAGAATCTGTACAGAGTTTAATCTTGTGTAGGAAATTAAAGAAGTAAGAAGGTTTGTTTATATAGGCTCTTTGACCTGAGTGTCCTATCTTTGGAAGTAAGGTGTTCTTCTACCTTCAAATACCTGGAGTGCAGCTTTTATAGGAGAGATCTTTCCAGTAGTCATGTATGGATGTGAGAGTTGGACTGTGAAGAAAGGTGAGTGCTGAAGAATTGATGCTTTAGAACTGTGGTGTTGGAGAAGACTCTTGAGAGTCCCATGGACTGCCAGGAGATCCAACCAGTCCATTCTAAAGGAGATCAGTCCTGAGTGTTCTTTGGAAGGACTGATGCTAAAGCTGAAACTCCAGTACTTTGGCCACCTCATGCGAAGAGTTGACTCACTGGAAAAGACTCTGATGCTGGGAGGGATTGGGTGCAGGAGGAAAAGCGGATGACAGAGGATGAGATGGACGTGAGTTTGAGTGAACTCTGGGAGTTAGTGATGGACAGGGAAGCCTGGCGTGCTGCAATTCATGCAGTTGCAAAGAATCAGACATGACTGAGAGACTGAACTGAACTGAACTGAACTGTTCCCTCCTTTCAGGGAGACAGACAGCAGGATGTATACTTCTTGCATTGACAAATTCTTAAGTAATTTCAATTCAAAATAATATGCAATTGAGGCACATTTTAGGGTGGCCCATCTTTTGCCCCAACAGTTCCCTTCAAGTTCCCAGGAAGTTTCACTTTTTTTTTTTTTTTTAAATTAAAACATGTATATTTATTTCCTCAATTAAAATTTTTATGTTATCAATAATTTAGATAAATTAGATAAGTTTCACTTTTAAAAGCTGAGCTGGTGACTATAAAAACAGAAACTGAGTTAGTAGAGTCTTGGAGAAGACTCGAGAGTACCTTGGTCAGCAAGAAGATCAAACTAGCCAATCATAAAGGAAATCAACTCTGAATATTCATTGAAAGTGCTGACATTGATCTGAAGCTCC
The DNA here is from genome assembly GCF_029378745.1 of Bos indicus. Classification (NCBI taxonomy): domain Eukaryota; kingdom Metazoa; phylum Chordata; class Mammalia; order Artiodactyla; family Bovidae; genus Bos; species Bos indicus. The sequence continues at coordinate 76,288,275 of NC_091789.1, forward strand.
AATACTTTAGCAACCCGATGCGAAGAGTTGACTCACTGGAAAAGACCCTGATGCTAGAAAGGTTGAGGGCAAGAGGAGAAGGGGGCAACAGAGGATGAGATAGTTGGATGAAATAACTGATTCAATGGACATGAGTTTGAGCAAACTCCAGGAGATGGTGAAGGACAGGGAAGCCTGGAATGCTGCAGTCCATGGGGTCACAAAGAATCAGACACAACTTAGAAACTGAACAACTGCAACCACTTCACTGGATCAGTTTCTTGGTTCTGAGAACAGATCAGTCCAGTTAAATATTAATATCACATTTCAGGAGGCGATGGGTTCCTACAGGTAGGCCAATGGTGCCAGAAATCAGGTATTTAATAAGAGGCATTTCTATGGAAATTCAGGAAAAGCAAATTTTAATGATAAGAGTAGATTTTAAATCAGCATCTGAGCCCAAGGGACAATCAATCAAGAATATACAAATGGCTATATTTAAAATGGATAATCCACAAGGACTTTTATATAGCATTGGAAACTGTGCTCATGTTACTTGGCAGCCTGGATGAGAGGGGAATTTGGGGGAGTATGGAGATATATATATATATAGTTGAGCCACTTTGATCACCTAAAAGTACCATAATATTGTTAATCAGCTGTACTCCACTACAAGATAAAAAGCTTAACAAAAGAATATTTCTAAATATCAGAGTCAAAGCCTGTTTTGAAATGTCTGATGATATCATCAACTGTTCAGGTAAGTATTCTGAGTGTTTTCTCATCAATAGACAAGGAGATTGTTTGAATATGAGTTATTGCGGCTTTGAAGCCTATATCAAGTCTATATCAAGTTTATATCAAGTCATCCAGCTTCAGCTTGCAGAAATTCAGGAAAAGGAAAGTTTTAGTTCTCAATGATTCTGACCAAAAATATGGGAGAAAATAGAAAATGTTAGAGAGCTGTAGCCAGGTAGAGGAGGAAACTAGGGAAAAAAAAAAAAAGAGAGAGAGAGAGAGAGATCCAGTTCAGTTTTTAGGTAAATAACAAAATTTAAGGAAAATTAATAGAACTAAAGTTAATAATCACAAGTGTGTATTATAGTTTTTTTATTAGGAAATAATATTCCCTCCAAAATTACCCTCATTTTTACCAAAGATAACCAAATTAAGATGAATTTATTCACAAAACAAACCTAGATTCAATAAATTGGCCTGATTATTTATGTAAGTAGATCAATAATAGTTGCCAGGAGCCAGCGTGAGGAACTCCACCCGTGGCAAAGGTCATGAAGAAGGAGGCTGGACATACGCAAAGGTGGGATAGAGCCTCAGGAGTCCCCCTGGAAATTCTCGAGCATCTACCCCCAAAACGAGAGGCTGCATACTTTACTACTTTCTGCTCTTACCTACACTTCTGACTTTTTAAGGGGGGATGTCCCCCACCACCTCTTTTGGAGAAGGAGTTAACTTAGAGCTCCAGTTAATAATAATTCCTGGGCGTGACAGGAGTGTTCCAAACTTACAAACTCCTCTGAAGGTTCTCTAGCCTGCCTGACAGGCTTGTCTGGCCACATTTGATTGCTCACAGCCTCTCAACTGTGAGAGGCACGAGATGCTTTAAATCTTCTAAAAACAGGTTCTTTAGAGAAGTTAGAAAACTATTAGTATAGTATAGTGGGCTGATTAGAAATTGTATTGGTGAAGGGTTTTTCATTTGTTGAACCAATGTTTGCTGCTAAGTCTCCACATCCCCTGCCCTTATACACATTAATGAATATATAGAAGAAATAAGTATTAACCTTTGATATTAATCACATTAGACCTTAGGCTAAGTAAATTATTTCCTTAATTAAAACCCACTATACACTCACCCTATAGGAATGTAACTTTATCTGGTACCTTCGGAAGGTGGTGTCTGTTTTAAGAATAATCACCCCTGGAGAAATAAGTGTTGACTGACTGCTGTCACAAGGAGAGGGTCATAAATTGTCAGCAGGCCCCCTGGCCAGAAGATGATGTAACACCCCTAAGACCTCTGTATACATCTGTATGAAGCACCTGACTTTGGACTGCTGACCCCACGTGACTTTTGTATAACATCTCAGTGCATAAAAACAGACCCTGGAAAATAAAGAATTGGGATCAGTTCCTCAAAATACTCGTCTCCTCATGTCATTCTTTCTCTCAACCTCTGGCTGAGTTTCCATCTGGAGCACAGAGGCCCACCAAGCTTACTAATTTTGCCTGGGCTTCTAAGATCCGACCAGGGAGGCCTCAATGTCTCCTCTCCTTCCGGAGAACAAAAGGACGCCTGTGGCCTATGTCTTGAAGTTTTATTGGTTTTCCGCATAAACCAAGCTACTCAGCCTCTTTTCTCCACTGAATTTTCCTGCTGAGCTATCCTCATTCTATTACTCTTTATATATCTAATTAATATCTAATTAAAGCCAGTGTATTCGCCCATGCCGTCTCTCCTTCGAATTTCCCTGGATCTACCAGGGCTGGACCCTGGAAAGTAGTAACTGACCATATAGGCTTTTTGAAATCTGCTTTGTTGGAGCTACTTATAATGAACATACAAGCTGAATTTGCAAGAATCTCTTGAGGCTAAGAAGCCAAGCCAAACACTTGCTGTTAGACTTTGCCTGTAATACTTGTTCATATGGGTGGATTCCTTTCTTCTTAAGGTTTCCCAAATATGCAGTTTCCTATGTTTAGCAGGAAATGACCTTCCTTACTTACCTGATAAAGTTGCTGGTAACCTTGTAGCATCCTTTTTTTTTCCAAGAGACATCATTGGTTCCATCAAGTTAAACAAAGTTTCTTTTTTAGCTATCTGTTCATATCTGTTATGCATGTCTCTCTCAAATATGACATTCCAGCCAAAGCTTTGGTAATATAGTCAATGTTTCCAATTGTGTCCTATTATAAAGACACCAGATTTTCCTTGAATCTAAGCAAAAATCTATATTGCCAAGAAAATAGGATTACTTACTGCTTCTGAATTATGTAGAGATCAAGTAGAGACAAAAGTATAAGTGCTTTAATTTAGATTACAAAGGTATAATTGATCTTTCTTTAAATTTCTGTGTCTTAGAAAAACATTTTTGTATGTGGAACAAAGATAAAAATTAATATTTTGATTATGTCATAAAAAGTACAATCTTATTCATCAACTTATTCAATTCTATGTAAGTAATTCTTATTCTGCTTGAGTTCAGTTTTTCCACTTGTTCTGTCAATGTTGTCTGATGATTTATGTTAATATCCCTAATACAGTGGTAATTTTAATAAGTTTGAAAAGTTTTGTTAAGGCTCATATTATTTGCCTCATGAAGTGGGTGCTTTGCTTACTGGAGATTGTGGAAGGTACACCCCCAGTGGAAAACACATTTTCTAATAGTTTTTGCCCCTGTGAGAGCATCAGCCTTGGAGCAAAGAAAGGTTTTAACCTATTTAGAAAACATACATGCAATAACAATAACAGTTAGATGACATCCAGTGGTAAGTGCTAAATGGTACAGAAAGGAAAGATCTGAGGCCTCTGGGAATAAAAATATTTGTTTTCTAGGATTATGGACTTACAATTTGAATATTTCTGGTAGATTGTTTTCATATTTTTATAGGAATCTTGCTGACAAAATCTAATTACAAGTTGAATCATCTTAAATGCACTATGATGGTTGAATGAGTGTAGAAAAAACACAAAAACAAAAATTAAAAAGAAGATTTGTTTGGGAGCCAAAAAGAACTAAGCAATGGTCTTCAGTTTCCTATAGCCCTTACTTTTTTTTTTTTAATATATAGTTATTGCTTACCATCTTATTTTAAAAAAAAAATATTGGAATATAGTTAATTTACAATGCTGTGTTAGTCTCAGTTTACAGCAAAGTGAATCCATTAAACATATACATTTATTCACTCTTTTTAAATTTATTTTCCCATATGTGACATTACAGAGTAAGTATTGAGTAGAGTTATATGTACTGTATGGTAGATCCTTATTATTTATCCATTTTATATATAGTATGGTGCATATGTTAATTCAAATCTCCCTTACCCCCGATGCTCTCTTAATCATAAGTTTGTTTTTTATATCTGTAACTTTATTTCTGCTTCATCAAAAGGTCATTTGTACTCTTGTTTTAGATTGTACACATAAATGATATCATATGGTATTTGTCTTTCTCAGTTTAACATACTTCACTCAGTATGACAATCTCTAGGTTAATTGATGTTGCTGGAAATGGAATTATTTTGCTCTTTTTATGGTTGAGTAAGATTCCATTGTATATATATGTGTGTGTATATATATATATATACACACTCCATAGTATACCCCCCCCCATCTTCTTAATCCATTCTTCTTTAGATGGACATTTAAAATAGCTTCCATGTCCTGACTATTGTAAATACTGCTAAATGAACATTGAAGTGAATGCAACTTTCAAAGTATGGTTTTCTCCAGGTATATGCCAAGAAATGTGATGGTTGGATCTTATGGTAGTTCCACTCTTAGTTTTTAAAGAAATTTCGATTCTGTTCTCCATAATGGTTGCACTAATATACATTATCATCAATGGTGTCAAAGGGTTCCCTTGTCTCTATACCCTTTCCAGCGTCTATTATTTGTAGAATTTTGATGATGGTCATTCTTACTACTGTGAGGTTATAGCTCATTTTACTTTTGACTTAATAATTAGTGATGTTGAACGTCTTTTCATGTGATCTTTACCCAGCTGAATGTCTTCTTTGGAGAAATGCTTATTTAGATTTGCCCCCCATTTTTTTATTGGGTTTTTTGTTTTTTGATAGTGAGCTGCATGAAATCTTTGTATATTTTGGAGGTTAATCCTTTGTTGGTTACTTCATTGGCAAACATTTTCTCCCATACTGAGGGTAGTCTTTTCATATTGTGTATGGCTTTCTTTACTGTGTAAAGGCTTTCAAGTTTTTATTTACTTTTTTATTTTCATCACTCTAGAATGTGGATCAAAAAATATCTTGCTTCAATTTATGTGAGTGTTCTGCTTATGTTTTTGTGTAGGAGTTTTATAGTATTCAGCTTTACATTTAGCTCTTTAATTCATTTTTAGTTCATTTTTCTGTGTGGTGTAAGTGAGTATTCTAATTTCAGTGATTTACATGTTGCTGTCCAATACTACCAGCACAATTTATTGAAAAAAAAAAAAATTTCCTCTATTGTATCTTCTGGCCCCCTTTATCATAGATAAACTGATCATAGGTGCATGGGTTTATCTTCCAATCATTTTCCATTGATCTATATTTCTGGTTTTTGTGCCAGTGCCATACTGTTTTGATTACTGTGCTGCCAAGTCGCTTCAGTCGTGTCCAACTCTGTGTGACCCTATGGACTGCAGCCTACCAGGCTTCTCCGTCCATGGGATTCTCCAGGCAAGAACACTGGAGTGGGTTGCCATTTCCTTCTCCAATGCATGAAAGTGGAAAGTGAAAGTGAAGTCATTCAGTCGTGTCTGACTCTTAGCGACCCCATGGACTGCAGCCTACCAGACTCCTCCATCCATGGGATTTTCCGGGCAACAGGACTGAAGTGGGGTTCCATTGCCTTCTCCTTGATTACTGTAGTTTTGTACTATTGTCTAAAGACAAGGGACCTAATTTCTTCAGCTTTGTTTTTCTTTAATAGGATTGCCTTGACTATTTGTGGTCTTTTATGTTCTCATGCAAAGATGGGCACAATAAAAGACAGAAATGGTAAACACCTAAAAAAACAATCAGAAGTTATTAAGAAGAGGTGGCAAGAATACACAGAAAAAATATACAAAAAAAAGGTCTTAATGACCCAGATAATCACAACTGTGTGGTCACTCACCTAGAGACAGATATCCTGGAGTATGAATTCAAGTGTGCATTAGGAAGAATCACTAGGAACAAAGCTAGTGGAGGTGATGGAATTCCAGTTGAGCTATTTCAAATCCTAAAGGAAGATGGTCATAAAGTGCTGCTCTCAATATGTCAGCAAGTATAGAAAACTCAGCAGTGGCCACAGAACTGGAAAAGGTCAGTTTTCATTCCAATCCTAAAGAAGTTCCATTCAGTTCAGTTTAGTTGCTCAGTCCTGTCCAACTCTTTGTGACCCCATGAATCGCAAAACGCCAGGTCTCCCTGTCCATCACCAACTCCAGGAGTTCACTCAGACTCACATCCATCGAGTCAGCGATGCCATCCAGCCATCTCATCCTTAGTTGTCCCTTTCTCTTCTTGCCCCTAATCCCTCCCAGCATCAGAGTCTTTTCCAATGAGTCAACTCTTCGCATTAGGTGGCCAAAGTACTGGAGTTTCAGCTTTAGCATCATTCCTTCTAAAGAAATCCCAGGGCAGATCTCCTTCAGAATAGACTGGTTGGATCTCCATGTAGTCCAAGGGACTCTCAAGAGTCTTCTCCAACACCACAGTTCAAAAGAATTAATTCTTCAGCACTCAGTTTTCTTCACAGTCCAACTCTCACATCCATACATGACCACTGGAAAAACCATAGCCTTGACTAGATGGACCTTTATTGGCAAAGTAATGTCTCTGCTTTTGAATATGCTATCTAGGTTGGTCATAAGTTTTCTTCCAAGGACTAAGCGTCTTTTAATTTCATGGCTTCAGTCACCATCTGCAGTGATTTTGGAGCCAAATAAATAAATAAAGTTTGACACTGTTTCCAATGTTTCCCCATCTATTTCCCAGGAAGTGATGGGACCAGATGCCATGATCTTCGTTTTCTGAATGTTGAGCTTTAAGCCAACTTTTTCACTCTCCACTTTCAATTTCATCAAGAGGTTTTTTAGTTCCTCTTCACTTTCTGCCCTAAGGGTGGTGTCATCTGCATATCTGAGGTTATTGATATTTCTCCCAGCAAACTTGATTCCAGCTTGTGCTTCTTCCAGTCCAGCGTTTCTCATGATGTACTCTGCATATAAGTTAAATAAGCAGGGATAGTTCATCAGATCTAGTCCCTTAAATCTATTTCTCACTTCCACTGTATAATCATAAGGGATTTGATTTAGGTCATACCTGAATGGTCTAGTAGTTTTCCTTACTTTCTTCAATTTAAGTCTGAATTTGTCAATAAGGAGTTCATCATCTGAGCCATAGTCAGCTCCTGGTCTTGTTTTTGTTGACTGTATAGAGCTTCTCCATCTTTGGCTGCAAAGAATATAATCACTCTGATTTCGGTGTTGACCATCTGGAGATGTCCATGTGTAGAGTCTTCTCTTGTGTTGTTGGAAGAGGATGTTTGCTATGACCTGTGCATTTTCTTGGCAATCCTAAAGAAAGACAATGGCAAGAATGTTCAAACTACCATACAATTGCACTCATTTCACATACTAGTATGATAATGTTCAAAGTACTGAAAGCTAGACTTTAGTAGTATGTGAACAAAGAATTTCCAAATGTATAAACTTGATTTAGAAAAGGCAGAAGAACTAGAGATCAAATTGCTAACATCCGTTTGATCATAGAGAAAACAAGGGAATTTCATAAAGTACATCTACTTCTGCTTCATTGACTATGCTAAAACCTTTGACTATGTGTATCACAACAAACTGGAAAATCCTTAAACTTGGGAATATCAGAGCAGCTTACCTGTCTCCTGAGAACCTGTGAGCAAATAAGAAGCCAAAGTTAGAACTGGACATGGAACAACAAACTGTTTCGAAATTGGGAAAGGAGTACACCAAGTCTGCATTTTGTCACTCTGTTTGTTTAACTTATGCAGAATACATCATGTAAAATGCCAGGCTGGATGACTCACAAGCTGGAATCAAGATTCCCAGGAAAAATATCAGCAATCTCAGATATGATTCTAATACCACTCTAATGGCAGAAAGCAAGAGGAACTAAAAATCCTCTTGATGAGGGTGAAAGAAAGAAAGAAAGAAAGAAAGCAAAGTCGCTCAGTTATGTCTGAGTCTTTGCGACCCCATGTACTGTAGCATGCCAGACTCCTCCGTCCATGGATTTTCCAGGCAAGAATACTGGAATGGGTTGCCATTTCCTTCTCCAGGGGATATTCCTGGTGCAGGGACTGAACCTGCGTCTCCTACATTGCAGACAGACTCTTTATCATCTGAGCTACCAGGGAAGTCTGGGTGAAAGAGAAGAGTGAAAAAGCTGGCTTAAAACTCAAAATTCCCAAAACTAAGATCACAACATCTGAACCCATCATTCCATGACAAACAGATGGGAGAAAAAGTGGAAACTGTGATAGAATTTTTACATGGTTCCAAAATCACTGTGTTCTCCAAAATCACTGTGGAGTGTGACTGCAACCATGGAATTAAATGATGCTTTCTCCTTGGAAGAAAAGAAGTGTTATGGCAAACCTAGACAGTGTATTAAAAAGCAGAGACATTACTTGGCCAACAAATGTCCACATAGTCAAATCTATGATTTTTCCAGTAGTCATGTATGGATGTGAATATTAGATCATAAAGAAGGGTAAGCACCAAGGATGCTTTTGAGTTGTGCTGGAGAATACACCTGAGAATCCCTTTGACAGCAAGAAGATCAAACCAGTCAATCCTAAAGAAAATCAACACTGAATATTCTTTGGAAGGACTGATTTTGAAGCTCTAAAATTTGGCCACCTGATGTGAAGAGCTGATTCATTGAAAAAATCCCAGATACTAGAAAGGTTGAGGATAAGAGGAGAAGGGTATGATGAGGCTGAGATGACTGGATGCCATCACCAACTCAATGGCATGAGTTTGAGCAAAATCTGGGAGTTAGTGAAGACAGGGTAGCCTGGCGTGTTATAGTTCATGGGATCCCAAAGAGTCAGACATCACTTGGTGACTGAAAAACAGTAACAACAAATCATAAAAAAAAAAAAAAAAAAAAGTGTTTTATTCTGTGAAATATGTTTGGTTGTTTTAATTCTGTGAAACATGTTTGGTTGTTCAAATTGAATCTGTAGATTGTACTGAGCAATATAGTCACTTTCACAATACTAATTTCCTCCAGTCCAGGACGATGGTACATCTCTCCATGTTTTTGTATTTTTCCTTTTTTCATCAATATCTTATGGTTTTCTGAGTACACTTATTTTTTGCCTCTGTAGGTAGGTTTATTCCTAAGTATTTTGACCTTTCTTGATCTTTTGCTGTTAGTGTATAGAGATGCAAGGATTTCTGTTTATCAATTATGCATCCTGCAACTTTACCAAATTCATCAATAAGCTCTAGTTGTTTTCTGGTAGCATTTTTAGGGTTTTCTATGTATAGCGTCATGTTATGTGCAAACAATGACATTTTTTCCTTCTTTTCCAATTAAGCGCCCTTTATTTTTTCCTTCTCTGATTAGTATAGCTAGGACTTTCAAATCTACATGGAAAAAAATTGGTGAGAATGGCCATTCTTGTCTTGTTCTTGATCTTAGAGGAAATGCTTTCAGCTTTTCACTATTGACTATGATTTTAGCTGTAGTTTTGTTTGGACTAAAACTACAATTGACTTTTAATAAAGTCCATTAAAGCATAGTGGACTTTATTATGCTGATGTTTCTGGGCAATTTTCAAAAATAATAAATGGGTGTTAAATTTTGCAAAAGCTTGTTATGCATCTGTTGAGATAATTATATAATTTTTATTCTTCAATTTGATTATGTGGTATATCACACTGATTTGTCTGTATAGAAAAATTCTTGCATCCCTGGGATAGATCCCAGGGATCATGGTGTATGATTCTTTTAATATGATCTTGGGTTTGGGTTAGTGTTATTTTGCTGAGGATATTTGCACTTATATTCATCAATGATTTTGACTTGTAGTTTTCTTTTTTGTGATATCTTTGTCTGGTGTTGGTATCAAGCTGATGGTGGCTTTGTAGAATGAGCTTCAGAGTGTTCCTTTCTCTGCACTTTATAGGAAGAATTTGAAAACAGTAAATGTTGACTCATCTAAATGTGTGACAAAATCTGCTTGTGAAGCCATCTGATCCTGGGTTTTGTTTGTTGAAAGATTTTTAATCACAGTTTCAATTTCAGTATTTGTGATTTTTCTGCTCATATTTTCTATTTATTCTACATTCAATCTCCACAGACTGTACTTTTCTAAGAATTTGTCCATTTCTTCTAGATTGTCCATTTTATTGGTGATAGTTGCATTTTATTGGTGATAACTTTTATGGTAGGTTGTATTTCTCTGATGTCCTTGGTAATTTATTTTTAATTTAAAATTTTATTGATTTTAATACACTCCCTTTTTTCTTGATGAGTCTGTTGAAAATCATATCAGTTTGGCATATTTTCTCACAAAATTTTGCGCAAATTCTCACTAAAAGAACTGGCTTTTAGTTTTATTGATCTTTGCTATTTTTTTTTTTACTTGTCTCTATTTCTTTCATTCCTGCCTTGATCTTTATTATTTATTTCCTTCTATGAATTTTGGATTTTGTTTTTCCTTCTTTCTACAGTTTCTTTAGGTATAAGGTTAGGTTGTTTGAGACTATTCTTTCTCTTAAGCTAAGATTTTATTTCTCTAAACTTCTGATAGAACTGCTTTTGCAGTTTCCCATAGGTTTTGGATTATCATGTTTTCATTGTCAATTGTCTTGAGGTATATTTTTATTTCCTCTTTGATTTCTTCAGCGATACATTGGTTAGTTAGTAACAAATGGTTTAGGCTCTATGTATTTGCACTTGTTATAGGCCTTTTTTTTTTTTTTTTTAACCCGTCTTCAGTTCAGTTCAGTTCAGTCCCTCAGTTGTGTCTGACTCTTTGTGATCCCATGAATCACAGCACGCCAGGCCTTCCAGTGCATCACCAAATCCCAGAGTTCACTCAAACTCATGTCCATCGACTCGGTGATGCCATCCAGCCATCTCATCCTTTGTCATCCCATTCTCCTCCTGCCTCCAATCCCTCCAAGCATCAGGGTCTTTTCCAACGATTAAGCTCTTTGCATGAGGTAACAAAAGTATTGGAGTTTCAGCTTTAGCGCCAGTCCTCACCCAGGACTGATCTCATTTAGGATGGATTGGTTGGATCTCCTTGCAGTCCAAGGGACTCTCAAGAGTCTTCTCCAACACCACAGTTCAAAAGCATCAGTTCTTTGGCACTCAGGCTTCTTCACAGTCCAACTCTCACATCCATACATGACCATAGGAAAAACCATAGCCTTGACTAGAAGAACCTTTGTTGGCAAAGTAATGTCTATGCTTTTGAATATGCTATCTAGGTTGGTCATTATTTTCCCTCCAAGGAGTAAGCGTCTTTTAATTTCATGGCTGCAGTCACCATCTGCAGTGATTTTGGAGCCCCCAAAAATAAAGTCTGACACTGTTTCCACTGTTTCCCCATCTATTTACCATGAAGTGATGGGACCAGATGCCATGATCTTCGTTTTCTGAATGTTGAGCTTTAAGCCAACTTTTTCACTCTCCACTTTCACTTTCACCAAGAGGCTTTTTAGTTCCTCTTCACATTCTGCCATAAGGGTGGTGTCATCTGCATATCTGAAGTTATTGATATTTCTCCCAGCAATCTTGATTCCAGCTTGTGCTTCTTCCAGACCAGTTTCTCATGATGTACTCTGCATATAAGTTAAATATGCAGGGTGGCAATATACAGCCTGAACCCACTCCTATTCCTATTTGGAACCAGTCTGTTGTTCTATGTCCAGTTCTAACTGTTGCTTCCTGAACTGCATATAGGTCTCTTAGGAGGCAGGTCAGGTGGTCTGGTATTCCCATCTCTTTCAGAATCTTCCATAGTTTATTGTTATCCACAAAGCCAAAGGCTTCGGCATATTCAATAAAGCAAAAATAGATGATTTCTGGAACTCTCTTGCTTTTTTGATGATCCAGCGGATGTTGGCAATTTGATCTCTGGTTCCTCTTCCTTTTCTAAAACCAGCATGGACATATGGAAGTTCACGGTTCACGTATTGCTGAAGCCTGGCTTGGAGAATTTTGAACATTACTTTATGAACGTGTGAGATGAGTGCAATTGTGAGGTAGTTTGAGCATTCTTTGGCATTGCCTTTCTTTGGGATTGGAATGAAAACTGACCTTTTCCAGTCCTGTGGCCACTGCTGAGTTTTCCAAGTTGGCTGGCATATTGAGTGCAGCACTTTCACAGCATCATCTTTCAGGATTTGAAATAACTCAACTGGAATTCCATCACCTCCACTAGCTTTGTTCATAGTGATGCTTCCTAAGGCCCACTTGACTTCACATTCCAGGATGTCTGGCTCTAGGTGAGTGATAACACCATCATGATTATCTGGGTCTTGAAAATCTTTTTTGTACAGTTCTCCTGTGTATTCTTACCACCTTTTCTAAATATATTCTGCTTCTGTTAGGTCCATAACATTTCTGTTCTTTATTTAGCCCATCTTTGCATGAAATGTTCCTTTGGTATCTCTAATTTTCTTGAATAGATCTCTAGTCTTTCCCATTCTGTTGTTTTCCTCTATTTTTTTGCATTGATCACTGAGAAAGTCTTTCTTGTCTCCTTGCTATTCTTTGGAACTCTGCATTCAGATGCTTATACCTTCCCTTTTCTCATTTGCTTTTCACTTCTCTTATTTTCCCAGCTTTTTGTAAGGCCTCCTCAGACAAGTGTTTTGATTTTTTTGTATTTCTTTTTCTTGAAGATGGTCTTGATCCCTGTATCCTGTACAATGTCATGAACCTTCCTCCATAGTTCATCAGACACTCTGTCCATCAGATCTAGTCCCTTAAATCTATTTCTCACTTCCACTGTATAATCATAAGGGATTTGATTTAGGTCATACCTGAATTGTCTAGTGGTTTTCCATACTTTCTTCAGTTTAAGTCTGAATTTGGCAATAAGGAGTTCATGATGTGAACCACAGCCAGCTCCCGGTCTTGTTTTTGCTGACTGTATAGAGCTTCTCCATTTTTGGCTACAAAGAATATAATTAACTTGATTTTGGTGTTGACAATCTGGTGATGTCCATGTGTAGAGTCTTCTCTTGTGTTGCTGGAAGAGGGTGTTTGCTATGACCAGTGCATTCTCTTGGCAAAACTCTATTAGCCTTTGTCTTGCTTCATTCCGTATTCCATGGACAAATTTGCCTGTTACTCCAGTTCTCTCTTGACTTCCTACTTTTGTATTTCAGTCCCCCTAAAATGAAAAGGACATCTTTTTTGGGTGTTAATTCTAAAAGGTCTTGTAGCTCTTCATAGAACCATTCAACTTCACCTTCTTCAATGTTACTGGTTGGGGCATAGGCTTGGATTACCGTGATGTTGAATGGTTTGCCTTGGAAACGAACAAAGATCATTCTATTATCTTTGAGATTCCATCCAAGTACTGCATTTTGGACTCTTTTGTTGACCATGATGGCTACTCCATTTCTTCTAAGGGATTCCTGCCCACAGTAGTAGATGTAATGTTCATCTGAGTTAAATTTACCCATTCCAGTCCATTTTCATTTGCTGATTCCTAGAATGTCTACGTTCACTGTTGCCATCTCCTGTTTGACCACTTCCAATTTGCCTTGATTCATGGACCTGACATTCCAGGTTCCTATGCAATATTGCTCTTCACAGCATCAGACCTTGCTTCTATCACCAGTCACATCCACAACTGGGTATTGTTTTTACTTTGGCTCCATCCCTTCATTCTCTCTGGAGTTATTTCTTCACTGATCTCCAGTAACATATTAGGCACCTACTGACCCATGGACTTCCTCTTTCAATATCCTATCATTTCACCTTTTCATACTGTTCATGGGGTTCTCAAGGCAAGAATAATGAAGTGGTTTGCCATTTCCTTCTCCAGTGGACCACATTCTGTCAGACCTCTCCACCATGACCCGCCCGTCCTGGGTGGCCCCACAGGGCATGGCTTAGTTTCACTGAGTTAGACAAGGCTGTGTCCCGTGTGATTAGATTGACTAGTTTTCTGTGATTATGGTTTCAGTGTGTCTGCCCTTTTGATGCCCTCTTGCAACACCTACTGTCTTACTTGGGTTTCTCTTACCTTGGACGTGGGGTATCACTTCACGGCTGTTCCAGCAAAGAGCAGCTGCTGCTCCTTACCTTGGATGAGGGTTATCTCCTCACCACCGCCCCTCCTAACCTTTAATGTGTAGTAGCTCCTCTCAGCCCTCCTGCATCAGCACAGCCACAGCTCCTTGGATGTGGGGTTGCTCTGCTGGGCCGCCTCCCCTGACCTCGGTCATGGGGTAGCTCCTCTCGGCAGCCACCCCTGACCCCAATTGTTATCTAATCTGACAGAACTTTTAGAAAAGATGTTCAATGTGATTTCTATTTTCTTAAATTTATCCAGGCTTGATTTGTGACCCAAGATGTGACATATTTTGGAAACTATTCCATTTGCGCTTCAGAAGCATATTCTATTGCCTTTGTATGAAATATCCTATAAATATCATCTAAGTCTATCTGTTCTGATGTGTCACTTTAGGCTTGTGTTTTCTTACTAGTTTTCTGTCTGGATGATTTGTCCTTTGGTGTATTTGGGTTGTTAAAATCTGTCATTATTATTGAGTTACTGTTCATTCCCCCTATGTGTCTTTTAGCATTTCATTATATATGGAGGTTTTTCTATGTTGGGTGCATGTATTTACAAATGTTATTTTTTCCTCTTGGATCTATCCCTTGATCATTATGTAGTATCCTTCCTTGTCTCTTGTAACAGTCTTTATTTGAAAATCTATTTTGTTTGATATGAATATGGCTAATCCAGCTTTCTTTTGATTTCCTTTTGCATAGAATATCTTCTTCCATCTCCTCATTTTCAGTGTCTATGTGTCCCTAGGTGTGAAGTGGGTTTCTTGTTATATATACATACATATATATATATATGTGTGTGTGTGTGTGTGTGTGTGTGTGTGTGTAGGAAATAGCACCCTAATCCAGTTTCTTGCCTAGAAAATCCCATGAACAGAGGAGCCTAGAGGGCTACCATCCATGGGGTTGCAAAGAGTTGGGCATGACTAAAGCAATTTACCATGTGTGTGTGTGTGTGTGTGTGTATGCATATATATATATATAGAGGACCTTGTCAGCAAAGGTCCTTATTCATTCAGCCAGTCTATGTCTTTTGGTTGAAGTATTTAGTTTATTTACATTTAAGATAATTATTCATATATATGTTCTTATTGCCATTGTCTTAATTGTTTGGGATTTCTTTTTGTAGGTCTTTTTTTTCCCCCTTTCTCTTCTCTTCTCTTCTCTTGAGTTTTCCACCTAAAGATTTTCTTTTAGCATTTCTTGTAAAGTTCATTTTGTTTTCCTTTTATTGTCACTAAAGCTTTTGATTTCTCCGTCAAATCTGAATGAAAACCTTGCTGGGTAGAGTATTCTTGGTTGTAGATTTTTCTCTTTCATCACTTTAAATGTATAATGCCATTCCCTTCTGGCCTGCAGAGTTTGTGCCTTAAAAAAAAAGTCAGCTGATATCCTTCTGGGGATTCCCTCATAAGTTTTTTCCTGCTTTTAACTTTTTTTCTTTGTCTTTAATTTTTGCCTATTTGATTAAAATGTCTCATGATATTCTTCCTTGGCTTCACCCTATATAGGACGCCCTGCACTACTTGGACTTGGATGACTATTTGCTTTCCCATGTTAGGGAAGTTTTAAACTGTAATCTGTTCAAATGTTTTCTCAATATCTTTCTCTTATTTTTACCAGACCTCTAACATTTGAATATTGGTACATTTAATGTTTTCCAAGATGTACCTGAGACTGTCCTCATTTCTTTTCTTTTTTTATTCTTCATCACAGGAGATTTTCACCATTCTGTGGAAATTCCACCTATTCCAGATCACTTGTGTATTTCTTTTCATCAGTTATTCTATTGACTCCTTCTAGTGTTTTTTTTTTTTTTTTTTTCATTTCAGTTATTGTATTGTTCATCTCTGCTTGTTCTTTACTTCTTTTAGGTCTTTGTCTAACATTTCTTTTACCATCTCAATTTATGCCTACATTCTTCTTCTGAGATCTTGTATCATCTTTCCTTACATTACTCTGAATTTTTTTTTCCAACTAAATTGCCTGTCTCCTCTTCATTTAGTTTTTCTTTATACCTTCAACTCACTCACTTCTTTGTCTGTCTTCTCATTTTGTTAAATGTACTGTATTTTTAATTTTGTTAAACTTGTCTCCTTTCTTCAAGTTACAGGATACTAGTCTGTCTTGCTTCTTGTGTTTGCCACCACCCCCCCACCTCGGTGGGTGAGTTAGTTCCCAAGGTTTGTGCTGTTATCACCTTGATAGGAAATTTCTTTGGTGTTGTGGTGAACAGAGCCTACCCTGGATATTGAACAGAGCCTCCCCTTTGTGCTGGGGTTGTCACTGATTTGCAGGTCTGGGCCACTGACAAGAGGCAATAATTAGGTAATAATATCTAATTATTTATATAAAGGCCCACTGATCTTTTTCTCAGCTGTGTTTCTGATCTGTGGTGAGAGGCAGGCAGCATTGGCGGACTTCTGCTGGGAGACAAGCCACTGTGTATTCCTCCTCTGGAGTTATTTCCTTGTGAATTTGCTCTGTTGTGTCCCTTTGTGTGTCCCTTTTGCCCATTGTGTGGGGTAACAAAGTACATTGTAGCTGGCAGTGCTCTCAGTCCCACCGTAACTATGAGTATGCTAGCAATTGACCATGGTGGCTCTCAGGTATTGTTTTCACCATGGCACTGGTGCAGATCCACTGAAGTCATATCCTAGGACTGAAAGAGTCGTGTAACTTGACCCACTGTGGATGGTATGGAAGCAGCTCAGAGTCTAGCCTGTCCCTATTCTCATGTGTACATGCCCAGAAACCTACAGCTGCTAAAGTTAGACGCATGCCAACTCCAGAAGCACCTGGTGCCCTATTAGATTTTTTTGCAGGTACTTAATCAGTAGAAGGCAATGGCACCCCACTCCAGTACTCTTGCCTGGAAAATCCCATGGATGGAGGAGCCTAGTAGTCTGCAGTCCATGGGGTCGCTAAGAGTCGGACACAACTGAGCGACTTCACTTTCACTTTTCACTTTCATGCATTGGAGAAGGAAATAACAACCCACTCCAGTGTTCTTGCCTGGAGAATCCCAGGGACGGGGGACCCTGGTGGGCTGTCATCTCTGGGGTCACACAGAGTCGGACATGACTGAAGCGACTTAGCAGCAATCAGTAGAAATGTAAATCCATGGTTCATACACCTGTGAGGAGAGAGTTCAGCTCTTTTTCCTCAGTCACACAACCCTTTGGGGCTCAGCTATCGTTTCAATCCCACCTCTGCATGTGTTCCTCCCACTAAAGTCTGCTCCAGAAGTTTCAAGAGTATACAAGCCTGTAAGGCAGGAAAGAACTGAGTCAGTGATCTGGGCAAGCAGGTCATCCAGATAGCAATGTGCTTGGGTAGAGGCTGGAATATGTGAGCCCATAAAGCAGTGATCAAAATGAGTGTATAAGCCAGAGTGGGAGGTGGGTGCAGAGGAGGTGATTTTAGGGGGTACACCAACAGGACCTGTTCCTAGAGCCTGTGAAGGCAGGGACTGAGAGAAGGTGAAATGTATATCAACACTGGCACTTTGATTCTGTGGCAGTCCAGGCTTCCTCCAAAAGCATTCCTAGTTTTAAAACTCCTCACTCCCATCCCCTCAGCCTGTCTCTTTATAGTCAACTGCATCCCCTCCTTAGGTTTGCTCTCCAAACACCACATTCCAACATCCAGCCACCTTGCACATGAGTAGGCTTCTGTTTCAAGCTGGAGTATGTAGGGCTGTGGCACAGACCATCTATAAATATCACTCTTCCCTATTTGCCACAGACCAGCTATTGAGCTCTCCTCTGAGGCCTGAGGCTCTCTTCTGTGCAGCTGATCTTCCCACAAGAGAAAGGATCTCCCCATCTAAGCTTCTCAACTTCAGGTCCCTACCAGGGGTGCAGGTCCCATTTTACTTCCAATCTTCCCTTTCTCTTCTTTCTTTCACCCTATCCTGTTATGTGAGGACCATTCTTGTTCTTTTAGGTGTCTGAGGTCCTCTGCTAGTGTTCAGCAGGTGCTCTGTGAAAATGGTTACATTTGTAAGTGTATTCTTGATGCATGTGTGGGGAGAGATGAATTTCACATCTTATTTTTCACCATCTTTGAAATTCCAATCTTAAATATTCTGATTCAGGAGCAGACTGTTGTCATCTTATAGAGGCATCAGGATGATGAAAGTATTGCGGTTGGGGTCAAATTTCTTCATAATTTTAATGTACTTCATTCACATGTCCCATGAATCTTTAGATATTGTGTTGCTGCTCCCTTGGCATGAAAGTCAGGACATTTCCTGATATTCTGGTTCAGTCCTTTTAGAGTGCGCCTCAATTGTGATGACAGATCACATTTTCTTCCAGGACATATAAGACTTACAGGAATGTCACACAAATTTTAGAGCATTTGTAGTATATATCTATACAAACACAACATAAATAAGGCTTCAATTTATTATTTAATGATGCTTTACATGTAATTTAATATATCAAATATACATAAATAGTTTAACATGTCTCTCTCTTTTTTTTTTATTAAGAGAGAAAGCCACCCCTTGGGATGATTCAGGGATATCTGAAATACACCATGCATCAAAATTAGTTCTAACTCTAAAATACTTTATTATTTTATTTGGGGGAATTTGTATAAAATATCAAATATGGTTTTAAAACACTTAAATCACTGTGAAACAATCCTTATGGATTAATTTAGCCAAAATAAAAAAAACAATTCATAAGCAAATGTAGAAGGTTATATTGTTCTGAGAAAAACTTAGCTATTTTAATATTGAGAGCCCTAGGGTTGTCTTAAGTAATCAAAAATCTTATAAAGGAAACAGAACATAAGTGATTATTTTGACAAATCAGGAAACTTTTCCTAAGCAGTTTAATTAAAGTTAAAGTAAAACCTTAATCCTTGTTATCAAGAAAATACCAACAGAGTAATAATTTGTCCTTTTAATAAAGTAAAAAAGAACTTCAAATTTGCATCAGTTTACTTTTATTTTTTCATTTGACTCATTAATTTCTAATTATAATTTAAATACATAACATGTAAACACTAGATATCAAAGACGTATGCTTAGAGTTGCATTTTCAAGATCAAATCGTATTATTCTGCATAATTTTTTAAAAATTTTATTTTATTTTTAAACTTTACAAATTGTATTAGTTTTGCCAGATATCAAAATGAATCCGCCACAGGTATACATGTGTTCCCCATCCTGAAGCTTCCTCCCTCCTCCCTCCCCATACCATCCCTCTGGGTTGTCCCAGTGCACTAGCCCCAAGCATCCAGTATCCTGCATCGAACCTGGACTGGTGACTCATTTCATACATGATATTATACATGTTTCAATGCCATTCTCCCAAATCTTCCCACCCTCTCCCTCTCCCACAGAGTCCATAAGCCTGTTCTATACATCAGTGTCTCTTTTGCTGTCTCGTACACAGGGTTATTGTTAGCATCTTTCTAAATTCCATATATAAGTGTTAGTATACTGTATTGGTGTTTTTCTTTCTGGTTAACTTCACTCTGTATAATAGGCTCCAGTTTCATCCACCTCATTAGAACTGATTCAAATGAATTCTTTTTAATGACTGAGTAATACTCTACTGTGTATATGTACCACTGCTTTCTTATCCATTCATCTGCTGATGGACATCTAGGTTGCTTCCATGTCCTTGCTATTATAAACAGTGCTGCGACGAACATTGGGGTACACGTGTCTCTTTCCCTTCTGGTTTTCTCAGTGTGTATGCCCAGAAGTGGGATTGCTGGATCATAAGGCAGTTCTATTTCCAGTTTTTGAAGGAATCTCCACACTGTTCTCCATAGTGGCTGTACTAGTTTGCATTCCCACCAACAGTGTAAGAGGGTTCCCTTTTCTCCACACCCTCTCCAGCATTTATTATTTGTAGACTTTTGGATCGCAGCCATTCTGACTGGTGTGAAATGGTACCTCATAGTGGTTTTGATTTGCATTTCTCTGATAATGAGTGATGTTGAGCATCTTTTCATGTGTTTGTTAGCCATCTGTATGTCTTCTTTGGAGAAATGTCTATTTAGTTCTTTGGCCCATTTTTTGATTGGGTCATTTATTTTTCTGGAGTTGAGCTGTAGGAGTTGCTTGTATATTTTTGAGATTAGTTATTTGTCAGTTGCTTCATTTGCTATTATTTTCTCCCATTCTGAAGGCTGCCTCTTCACCTTGCTAATAGTTTCCTTTGATGTGCAGAAGCTTTTAAGTTTAATTAGGTCCCATTTGTTTATTTTTGCTTTTATTTCCAATATTCTGGGGGGTGGGTCATAGACGATCCTGCTGTGATGTATGTCAGAGAGTGTTTTGCCTATGTTCTCCTCTAGGAGTTTTATAGTTTCTGGTCTTATGTTTAGATCTTTAATCCATTTTGAGTTTATTTTTGTGTAAGGTGTTAGAAAGTGTTCTAGTTTCATTCTTTTACAAGTGGTTGACCAGATTTCCCAGCACCACTTGTTAAAGAGATTGTCTTTAATGCATTGTATATTCTTGCCTCCTTTGTCAAAGATAAGGTGTCCATATGTGCATGGATTTATCTCTGGGCTTTCTATTCTGTTCCATTGATCTATATTTCTGTCTTTGTGCCAGTACCATACTGTCTTGATGACTGTGGCTCTGTAGCAGAGCCTGAAGTCAGGTAGGTTGATTCCTCCAGTTCCATTCTTCTTTCTCAAGATAGCTTTGGCTATTCGAGGTTTTTTGTATTTCCATACAATTTGTGAAATTATTTGTTCTAGATCTGTGAAGAATACCATTGGTAGCTTGATAGGGATTGCATTGAATCTATAAATTGCTTTGTGTAATATACTCATTGTCACTATATTGATTCTTCCAATCCATGAACACGGTATATTTCTCCATCTATTAGTGTCCTCTTTGATTTCTTTCACCAGTGTTTTATAGTTTTCTATGTATAGGTCTTTAGTTTCTCTAGGTAGATATATTCCTAAGTATTTTATTCTTTCCGTTGCAATGGTGAATGGAATTGTTTCCTTAATTTCTCTTTCTGTTTTCTCATTATTAGTATATAGGAATGCAAGGGATTTCTGTGTGTTGATTTTATATCCTGCAACTTTACTATAATCATTGATTAGTTCTAGTAATTTTCTGGTGGAGTCTTTAGGGTTTTCTATGTAGAGGATCATGTCATCTGCAAATAGTGAGAGTTTCACTTCTTCTTTTCCAATTTGGATTCCTTTTATTTCTTTTTCTGCTCTGATTCCTGTGGCCAGAACTTCCAAAACTATGTTGAATAGTAATGGTGAAAGTGGGCACCCTTGTCTTGTTCCTGACTTTAGAGGGAATGCTTTCAATTTTTCACCATTGAGGATAATGTTTGCTGTGGGTTTGTCATATATAGCTTTTATTATATTGAGGTATGTTCCTTCTATTCCTGCTTTCTGGAGAGTTTTTATCATAAATGGATGTTGAATTTTGTCAAAGGCTTTCTCTGCATCTATTGAGATAATCATATGGTTTTTATTTTTCAATTTGTTAATGTGGTGTATTACATTGATTGATTTGTGGATACTGAAGAATCCTTGCATCCCTGGGATAAAGCCCACTTGGTCATGGTGTATGATCTTTTTAATGTTTTGTTGGATTCTGATTGCTAGAATTTTGTCAAGGATTTTTGATAATAAGATTCATTTACTTAAGTAAACTAATTCCAATCTTATCTAGTCTTGACAACACATACAATTCATTTCAAAAGATCCTTTTTTTCACAAAACTTTTATAAATTTTATGTTAATATCAGCTTGTCCATTATTTACTTTCCCATTTAGAAATAATCTGCTTTAAGACAGAATCACTTTTTTTTTCTTAATAACAACAAAAAACCCTTCATTTCTAATAACTTTTCTTACCCCCAAACATATCTTATTTCTATTATTATATCTGGTAGTTTTAACCACAAAATAACAATTAAAATTGTTGGAATGAACTAAGTTTACTCACATACATGTGGGCTTCCCTGGAGGCTCAGATGGTAAAAAATCTGCCCACAATGTGCAAGACCCGAATTTGATCCCTGGGTCGAGAAGAGCCCCTGGAGAAGAGAATGTAACCTATTACAGTATTCTTACCTAGAGAATCCCATGAACAGAGGAGCCTGGCAGGCTACCGTACATGGGGTCACAAAAGAATCAGACATGACTGAGTGACTAACACTTTCATTTTCACTTTAACTCATTTAGATATATTGTTTTTATTGTTTGTGAAGAAAATGTGTATGGTTTGTATTTGCCCTGGACAAGCAATTTTAAAGGTGTTTGTGCAAGAGAATTCTTATAGCAGTTTGTGTTTTAAAATACCTTGTTCCCTTTGTAATTTTTTGTTGTTGTTGTAGATTCTACTAATTAATATAACCTGTGCTCAATCTCAGGAAATGTGAGCTGTGTTTACATTTCAAAGACATGATGAGTTTCATAATTTTAGGGGGCAGATAAGGACAACGCAAGTTTTCTCCTAGGAGTTTTGGTGTATTTTTGCCTATTATCATAAATGTTAGGGTAGTAATATTAATTTTTCCTGGATATAAGAAAATTTTGCTCTAATATCCTACAAACATTTTGAGAGGGATAGGCAAGACCTTAGAATTGGTACATATAGGTCAGTCTTTTGTCTTTTGTAGAGATTTGCAAGACGAAAACAGTATTTTTATTAGCCCTTGAATATTTGCTTCCAGATGATTTATTTTCTGATTAATCTCAGGAAGACCTATGGGATAGCTGAAGAGATAGGGTTTTAAGAAGAATAATTTCTGTTGGATCTTTAAGTTTGTTTGTTTGTTTGTTTTTTCATCTTAAGGGATTCCTTAAGGCTGGTCATTATACTTTTTTTTTTTTTTCCTTCAGTTTGAGCATCCCATAAGTACCAATGTGACAGAGGTGATGTGAGTATTTATGTGACACAATTTATTTTTTATTTTAAATATAGCCAGTTTAAGATCCATTATCTGATCATTGACAAGTGGGTACTTTCAGTGATTTCAAATAATGCTTTATACCAATAAGCCTTTTTTATGGATTAAAAGAAAACATACAAGAGGCATCTCACAAGAGAACATATAGTCCTCACAAGATCCAAAAGTTTATTCTCAGACTTAGTCTAAGAAAGTAAAAATCCTTTGTGAAACAGCAAGGAAGGAGACAGGGCACAACCCTGAAAACAATGACACAACCATTAAGAAGAATAGGATGCCATCAAAAAATGGTTAGAACCTACTAGGCCCAAGGTGTCAAAATATTAAACTTCCAGTAGACTTTGAGCCTCATTATACACTCAGTGTTGGAGAAGGCAATGGCACCCCACTCCAGTACTCTTGTCTGGAAAATCCCATGGACGGAGGAGCCTGATAGGCTGCAGTCCATGGGGTCGCAAAGAGTCGGACACGACTGAGCGACTTCCCTTTCACTTTTCACTTTCATGCATTGGAGAAGGAAATGGCAGCCCACTCCAGTGTTCTTGCCTGGAGAATCCCAGGGACGAGGGAGGGGGGTGGGGGTGGGTGGGGGAGGCTTCGTGGGCTGCTGTCTCTGGAGTCGCACAGAATCGGACACAACTGAAGTGACTTAGCAGCAGCAGCAGCATACACTCAATGTAATGCATTAGCATGCCAAATGTCACTCCCGCAGGCATCATGACAGTTCTGAGGCTCACTTTAAAAGGCGAAAAAGTGGGTGGTACACCAGTTCCCAGAAATCCCCATCCTTTCTCCAAGATAGTTAGACTATTCCTTCACTCACTAGCCTATGAGATTACTCAGCCCACAAAAACTAACCATCCCGACACTTCAGAGCCACTCTGATTTTGCTAGACAACCCCATGCTCTGGAGTTGCCTCGTACCTTCTGAGACAGCCCATACTCTATCGAGTGTGTATATCTCTAAATAAACCTGCTTTAACTTTACTATAGTTTGCTCTTGAATTCTTTCCTGTGCCAAACCAAGGACACTCTCTTAGTGGCCCATTCCAGGGACTCAGCCAAGACTAGGGACATGACCATCCTCTCATTGCCCCATTTTTCCTACATTTGTTACTGCAGATAGTAACAATAATGTAGTGAAAATAGGGTTTCTGGTGTTCCAAAATAAAGTGCAGTCTCCCCAGTCATAAATCTACAAATTTATGCCCATGAGTAGGTGTTCCTGGAGTGGAACTTTACCAGTATTCCTGGAATGGAACTTTACCAGTAAAAGTAAGCAATTTATGTTGAGGTGACAAAGGTCCCTTATGGACTGGAATCCCTTATGAAAATATTTCCTGAAAGCTGGTATGGCCAAAGAGAGTGTTACCTATAACTTCATGTCTCAGAAACCCAATCTATTCAACTAGCCACCAGATATACCCCCAATAAATGCACCTTCTGGATAGTTAAGAACAGAGAGAATATTCTCACTGGATACAAAGGCCAAGTTCTCAGAACATAGAACAAGATGAAAGAAAAAAAAAAAAAAAAAAACTCATTTGGATTTTACACAAAGAATTTGCAGCAAGATTTACCTAAATAAATACTTGTCTGGTGAGAACTGTTAACTCACTAGTCTGTGAGACCACCTCAGCAGCAGACTTATAGGATCTACGTCTGAAATCTACCCCAATGGTTCTTCCTCCATGATAAACAAAACAACAGAAAGAAACAATAAAAAAGCATTGGGGAATCTGGAAGGAAAAGGATCTCCAAGCATTGCTAGTTCAAAAAACTAGACCAAAAGTGTTATGATCCTTACCACTTTTTATTCCATTAGATCTTGCAGGCAGGCTGATTTGGTAAGGAATCGTATTTTCTGCCAAAAAAGTCCAAAACTGAAGTCGCTCAGTCGTGTCAGGCTCTTTTGCCACCCCCATGGACTGTAGCCTACCAGGCTCCTCTCTCCATGGGATTTTCCAGGCAAGAATACTGGAATGGGTAGCCATTTCCTTCTCCAGGGGATTTTCTCAACCCAAGGATCGAACCCAGGTCTCCTGCATTGTAGGCAGACGCTTTTATCATCTAAGCCACCAGGGAAGTCTCAATATTTTTTGCCTAACTGCTAAATGTCACAAAATCTCTTAGTTTCAGGTGATTCTAGGCAGAAAGCAGGGTCCAATAGTCTCCTGCTGGCTTGCCAAATGTTGGGTAGGGAGAAATTTCCCCTTCTACATATTTGGGATTTTGTGGATGAATTAATAATAAAGTTGGCAAAAGACAGATTAATAGAAGGAAAAGAAATAAATTTTAATTGGTGTGCACAAAAATCTCAGAAATATAGGGCCTAAATGTGGCCAAAGAATATATTAAATAATCCTTGCTTCTCTGCAATAAAGCCCATTTTTCATTTTTTTCTAAATGTGTTATTCTATTCCATTTGCTAGAACTTCATTGAGGATATTTGCATTTATGCTTATCAGTGATATTGGTCTGTAATTTGTGTGTGTGTGTGTGTGTGTGTGTGTGTGTGTGTGTGTGTGTGTGTGTGTTATCTTTGTTTGGTTTTGGTATCAGAATGATGGTGGCTTTGTAGAATGAATTTGGGAGTTTTCCTTCCTCTGCAATTTTCTGGAAGAGTTTGAGCAGGATAGGTATTATCTGTTTTCTAAACTTTTGATTGAAATCACCTGTGAACCCATTTTGTCCTGGGCTTTTGCTTGTTGGAAAATATTTTATAACAACTTACAATTTCTGTGCTTGTGACTGGTCTGTTCATATTTTCTATTTCTTCTTGTTTCAGTTTGGGAAGGTTATATTTTTATAAGACTTTGCCCATTTATTCCAGTTTGTCCAATTTACTGGATTATAGCTACTTGTGGTAGTCTCTTATGATCTTTTGCATTTATGTGTTGTCAGGTGTAACTTCATTTTTACTTCTAATTTATTTATTTGAGTCTTCAATCTTTCTTTCTTAATGAATCTGGCCAAAGGTTTGTCAATTTTATCTTCTCAAAGAAACATCTTCTAGTTTTATTGATCTTTGCTATGATTTCCTTCCTTGTACTAACTTATTTTTGGTGGTGTTGTTGCTCTTTTCCTAGTTGCTTTCAGTCATTTCAGTCACTCAGTCGTGTCTGACTCTTTGTGACCTCATGAACCACAGCACGCCAGGCCTCCTTGTCCATTACCAACTCCCAGAGTCCACACAAACCCATGTCCATTGA
Organism: Bos indicus; assembly: GCF_029378745.1. Taxonomy (NCBI): domain Eukaryota; kingdom Metazoa; phylum Chordata; class Mammalia; order Artiodactyla; family Bovidae; genus Bos; species Bos indicus. Next base: position 76,314,427 of record NC_091789.1, read on the forward strand.
GTCAGTGATGCTATCCAACCATCTCATTCTCTGCCACCCCTTCTCTTCCTGCCCTCAATCTTTCCCAACATCAGGATCTTTTCAAATGAGTCAGCTCTTCTCATCAGGTGGCCAAAGTACTGGAGTTTCAGCTTCAACAACAGTCCTTCCAATGAACATCCAGGACTGATTTCCTTTAGAATGGACTGGTTGGATCTCTTTGCAGTCCAAGGGGCGCTCAAGAGTCTTCTCCAACACCACAGTTCAAAAGCATCCATTCTTCTGCACTCATATTTCTTTATAGTCCAACTCTCACATCCATACATGATCACTGGAAAAACCATAGCCTTGACTAGACGGACCTTAGTTGGCAAAGTAATGTCTCTGCTTTTCAATATGCTGTCTAGGTTGATCATAACTTTCCTTCCAAGGAGTGCTTTTTAATGTCATGGCTGAAATCACCATCTGCAGTGATTTGGGAGCCCAGAAAAATAAAATCAGCCGCTGTTTCCACTGTTTTCCCATCTATTGGCCATGAAGTGATGAGACTGGATGCCATGATCTTAGTTTTCTGAATGTTGAGCTTTAAGCCAACTTTTTCACTCTCCTCTTTCACTTTCATCAAGAGACTCTAGTTCTTCTTCACTTTCTGCCATAAGGGTGGTGTCATCTGCATATCTGGGGTTATTGATATTTCTCCTGGCAATCTTGACTCTAGCCTGTTCTTCATCCAGCCCAGCATTTCTCATGATATACTCTGCATATAAGTTAAACAACCAGGGTGACAATATATAGCCTCGATGTACTCCTTTCCCGATTTGAAACCAGTCTGTTGTTCCATGCCCAGTTCTAACTGTTACTTCCTGACCTGCATACAGGTTTCTCAAGAGGCAGGTCAGGTCGTCTGGTATTCCCATCTCTTGAAGAATGTTCGCAGTTTATTATGATCCGCACAGTCAAAGGCTTTGGCATAGTCAATAAAGCAGAAGTAGAGTTTTGTTTTGTTTTATTTTTCCTGGAACCCTCTTGCTAGTTGCTTTAGGTGTAAGGTAAGGTTGTTTATTTGATGTTTCTCTTGTTTCATGAAGGACAGTTAAAAACCATATGATCATCACAATAGATACAGAAAAAGCTTTTAACAAGATTTAATACTCATTTTTTATTAAAAAAAGAAAGAAAACAAGCATAGAAGGAATGTGTCTCAACAAAATAAAGGCTGCATGTGACAAAGGCAGAGCAAACATTATTCTTAATGGTGAAAAATGGAAAGCATTTCCTCTAAGATAAGGAACAAGACAATGATGACCACTCTCAGGATCATTTTGCATATAGTTTTGTAAGTTCAAACAACAGCAATCAGTGAAGAAAAACAAATAAAAAGAATCTAAAATGGAAAATAAATAAAACTCTCACTAGTTGCAGATGACATGATATTGTACATAAAAAAACCATAAAGACATCACCAGAAAATTACTAGAGCTAATCAATGAGTATAATAAAGTCATAGGATATAAAATTAATACACAGAAATCCATTGCAGTCTTATGCACTAACAGTGAAAAGTCAGAAATAAAAATTAAATAACCAATCCCATAAAACATTTCAACAAAAAGAATAAAATATATAGGAATAAACATAGCTAAAAAGAGAAAATACCTCTATGCACAACACTATAAAACATTAATGAAAGAAATCAAAGACAACACAGATGGGGAGGTATACCATACTCTTGGGTTGGAAGAATCAACATCATAAAGGCGATTATACTATCCAAAGCAATTTACAGATTCAATGGAATCCCTATCAAGCTACCAGTGGTATTTTTCATAAGTAGAACAAAATTTTTCACAATCTGTGTGGAAACACAATAGGTTCCGGATAGCCAAAGCAATCTCGAGAAAGAAGAATGGAACTGGGGGAATCAACCTGCCTGACTTCAGGCTCTACTACAAAGCCATAGTCATCAAGACAGTATGGTACTGGCATAAAGACAGAAATATAGATCAATGGAACAAAATAGAAAGCCCAGAGATAAATCCACGCACCTATGGACACCTTGTCTTCGACAAAGGTGGCAAGAATATACAATAGAGAAAAGACAATTTTAACAAGTGGTGCTGGGAAAACTGGTCAACCACTTGTAAAAGAATGAAAATACAACACTTTCTAACACCATACACAGAAATAAACTCAAAATGGATTAAAGATCTAAATGTAAGACCAGAAACTATAAAACTCCTAGAGGGGAACATAGGAAAAACACTCTCCAACATAAATCACAGCAGAATCCTCTATGACCCATCCCCCAGAAAATTGGAAATGAAAGCAAAAATAAACAAATGGGACCTAATTAAATTAAAAGCTTCTGCACAACAAAGGAAACTATAAGCAAGGTGAAAAGAAAACCTTCAGAATGGGAGAAAATAATAGCAAATGAAGCAACTGACAAAGAACTAATCTCAAAAACATACAACAACACCTGAAGCTCAATTCCAGGAAAATAAACGACCCCATCAAAAAGTGGGCCAAAGAACTAAACAGACATTTCTCCAAAGAAGACATACTGATGGCTAACAAACACATGAAAAGATGTTCAACGTCACTCATTATCAGAGAAATGCCGATCAAAACCACAATGAGGTACCATTTCATGCCAGTCAGAATGGCTGCAATCCAAAGTCTACAAGCAATAAATGCTGGAAAGGGTGTGGAGAAAAGGGAGCCCTCTTACACTGTTGGTGGGAATTCAAACTAGTACAGCCACTCTGGAGAATAGTGTGGATATTCCTTAAAAAACTGGAAATAGAACTGCCATACAACCCAGCAATCCCACTACTGGACACACACCGAGGAAACCAGAATTTAAATAGACACATGTACCCCAATGTTCATCGCAGCACTGTTTATTATAGCCAGGACATGGAAGCAACCTAGATGTCCATCAGCAGACGAATGGATAAGAAAGTTGTGGTACATATACACAATGGATTATTACTCAGCCATTAAAAAGAATACATTTGAATCAGTTCTAATGAGGTGGATGAAACTGGAGCCTATTATACAGAGTGAAGTGAGCCAGAAAGAAAAAAACACCAATACAGTATACTAACACATATATATGGAATTTAGAAAGATGATAATGATAACCCTGTACGAGAGACAGCAAAAAGACACAGATGTATAAAACAGTCTTTTGGACTCTATGGGAGAGGGTGAGGGTGGAATAATTTGGGAGGATGGCATTGAAACATGTATAATATCATATGTGAAATGAATCGCCAGTCCAGGTTCAATACATGATACAGGATGCTCGGGGATGGTGCACTGGAATGACCCAGAGGGATGGTATGGGGAGGGACGTGGGAGGGGGGTTCATGGGGAACACGTGTACACCCGTGGCAGATTCATGTTGATGTATGACAAAACCAGTACAATATTGTAAAGTAATTAGCCTCCAATTACAATAAATAAATTTATATTAAAAAAAAGAAGAATGTAGCTGTAAGAATCAAACTTCCTAACATCATACAATACAACAAAGATACAGTCATTAAGATAGTAGGGTACTGGCACAAAAACAGAAATACCGGCCAATGGAACAAGGTAGAAAACACAGATCTAAACCCACACACCTATGGACACCTTACCTTAGACAAAGAAGGCAAGAATACCCAATGGAGAAAGGATAGTCTCTTAAATAAGTGGTGCTGGTAAATCTAGACAGCTACATGTAAACGAATGAAAATAGAATGCTTCGTGTGTATGTGTGTGTGTTCAGTTGTTTCTAGCACTTTATGATCCTATGGACTGCAGCATGCCAGGCTTCCCTGTTCTTCACTATTTCCCGGATTTTTTTTCTTTTTCTTTTTTTCAATTTCTTGTCTATGGAGTCAGTGATGCTATGTAAAATTCTCATCCTCTGCCACCCCCTTCCCCCCCCCTTTTTTTTTTTTTTTTATCCAGCATCGTGCATTGAACCTGGACTGGCATCTCGTTTCATACATGACATTTCACATGTTTCAATGCCATTCTCCCAAATCTTCCCACCCTCTCCCTCTCCCACAGAGTCCATAAGCCTGTTCTATACATCAGTGTCTCTTTTGCTGTCTCGTATACAGGGTTATCGTTACCATCTTTCTAAATTCCATATATATGCGTTAGTATACTGTATTGGTGTTTTTCCTTCTGGCTTACTTCACTCTGTATAATAGGCTCCAGTTTCATCCACCTCATTAGAACTGATTCAAATGTATTCTTTTTAATGGCTGAGTAATACTCCATTGTGTATATGTACCACAGCTTTCTTATCCATTCATCTGCTGATGGACATCTAGGTTGCTTCCATGTCCTGGCTATTATAAACAGTGCTGCGATGAACATTGGGGTACACGTGTCTCTTTCCCTTCTGGTTTCCTCAGTGTGTATGCCCAGAAGTGGGATTGCTGGATCATAAGGCAGTTCTATTTCCAGTTTTTGAAGGAATCTCCACACTGTTCTCCATAGTGGCTGTACTAGTTTGCATTCCCACCAACAGTGTAAGAGGGTTCCCTTTTCTCCACACCCTCTCCAGCATTTATTATTTGTAGACTTTTGGATCGCAGCCATTCTGACTGGTGTGAAATGGTATCTCATAGTGGTTTTGATTTGCATTTCTCTGATAATGAGTGATGTTGAGCATCTTTTCATGTGTTTGTTAGCCATCTGTATGTCTTCTTTGGAGAAATGTCTATTTAGATCTTTGGCCCATATTTTGATTGGGTCATTTATTTTTCTGGAGTTGAGCTGTAGGAGTTGCTTGTATATTTTTGAGATTAGTTGTTTGTCGGTTGCTTCATTTGCTATTATTTTCTCCCATTCTGAAGGCTGTCTTTTCACCTTGCTAATAGTTTCCTTTGATGTGCAGAAGCTTTTAAGTTTAATTAGGTCCCATTTGTTTATTTTTTGCTTTTATTTCCAATATTCTTGGAGGTGGGTCATAGAGGATCCTGCTGTGATGTATGTCGGAGAGTGTTTTGCCTATGTTCTCCTCTAGGAGTTTTATAGTTTCTGGTCTTATGTTTAGATCTTTAATCCATTTTGAGTTTATTTTTGTATATGGTGTTAGAAACCTTCCCCTTTTTGTCTTCAGTTTTTTCCAGGATCAGAGTCTTTTCAAATGAGTCAGCTCTTTACATCAGGTGGCCAAAGTTTTGGAGTTTTAGCTTCAGCATCAGTCCTTCTAATGAATATTAAAAGTTGATTTCCTTTAGGGTTGACTTGTTTGTTCTCCTTGTTGTGGAAGGGACTCTCAAGAGTCTTCTACAGCACCACAGTTTGAAAGAATTTATTCTTTAGCGCTCAGCCTTTTTTTTTTTTTTTTTATAATGGTCCAGCTCTCACAACCTTACATGACTACTGGAAATACCATAGCTTTGATTATACAGACCTCTGTTGGCAAAGAGATATCTCTACATTTGAATGTGCTGTCTAGGTTTGCCATATCTTTCCTTCCAAGGAGCAATGGTCTTTTAATTTCAGGGCTACAATCAGAGTCAGCAGTGACTTTGGAGCCCAAGAAAATAAAATATGTTCCTGCTTCCCCATTTTCCCCTTCTATTTGCCATGAAGTGATAGTACCAGATGCCATGGTCTTAGCTTTTTAAATGATGAGCCTTAAGCCAACTCCTTAATTCTCCTTTGTCACCCTTTATCATCCCCATCAAGAGGCTCTTTAGTTCCTCTTCACTTTATGCCATTAGAGTGGTATCGTTTGCATATCTGAGGTTGTTGCAATTTTTCCAGCAATCTTGATTCCAGCTTGTGATTCACCCAGCCTAGCATTTAGCATGATGTACTCTGTATATAAATTAAATAAGCAGGGTGACTTCCTTGTTGTACTCTGTTCCCAATTTTGAATCAGTCATTTGCTCCATATCTGGTTCTAACTGTTGTACTTCTTGACCTGCATACAGGTTTCTCAAGAGACAGGTAAGTAAGATGGTCTGTTATTCCCATCTATCTAAGAATTTTCCAGTTTTTTGTGATCCACACAAAGGCCTTTGCATAGTTAATGAAGTAGAAGTAGATGTTTTTCTGCAACCCCCTTGCATTGTCTATGATCCAATGAGTGCTGGCAATTTGATCTCTTGTTCTGCCTTTGCTCAGCCCAGCTTGCACATCTGGAAGTACTTGGTTCATGTACTACTGAAGCCTAGCTTGAAGGATTTTTAGCATAACCTTACTAACATGCTAAATTAATGCAATTGTTTACTAACTTGAACATTCTTTGGCACTGCCCTTCTTGGGGATTGGGATGAAAACTAACCTTTCCCAGTACTGTGGCTGCTACTGAGTTTTCCAAATTTGCTGACATTTCCTTACATCATACAAAAAAATAAAGTCAAATGGATTAAAGACCTAAATCTAGACCAGAATCTATAAACCTCTTAGAGGAAAACATAGGCAGAACACTTTTTGACATAAATCACAGCAAGTTCCTCTATTATCCACCTCCTAGAGCAATGAAAATAAAAATAAACAAAGTGGCCTTAATTAAATTCAAATTCTTTTGCTCAGTGAAAGAAACTATAAACAAGAAGAAAAGGCAAACGGAAGAATGAGAGAAAATAATAGCAAATGAAGCAGTGGACAATGGATTAGTTTCTGAAACATACAAGCAGCTCATATAGCACAATACCAGGAAAAAAATTAACCCAATAAAAAAGTGGACAGAAGAACTAAACAGACATTTCTCCAAAGAAGACACACGATGGCTACTGAAGACATGAAAGGCTGCTCAACATCACTCATTATTTGAGAAATGCAATCAAAACTACAATGAGGTATTGCCTTAGAGCAGTCAGAATAATCATCATCAAAATACCTATATGTGAAATAGCAAAAGAGACACAGATACAAAGAACAGGTTTTTGGACTCTGTGGGAGAAGGCAAGGGTGGGATGAATTGTGAGAATAGCACTGAAGCATGTATATTACCATATGTGAAATAGATCACCAGTCGATGTTCAGTGCATGAAAAGAGCACTCAAAGCCAGTGTACTGGGACGACCCTGAGGGACAGGATGAGGAGGGAGGTGGGACGGGGGTTCAGGATGGGGTACACATGTACATCCATGGCTCATTCATTTCTATGTATGGCAAAAACCACTACAATATTATAAAGCAATTAGCCTCCAAGAAAAATAAATAAATTAATTTAAAAAATAAAAAAAATCATATCTATAAACAATAAATGCTAGAGTGCATGTGGAGAAGAAGGAACCCTTTTGACCTGTTGGTAGGAATGCAAATTGATGCAGATATTTTGGAGAACAGTATGCAGATTCTTAAAAAAAAAAAAAAAGAAAGAAAGAAAGAAACAAGGAACAAAAACACAACCAGATTCAGATCACACAGTCGTGACCGACTGCTTCCAATCCCATGGTCTGCAGCAATACAGGCTTCCCTGTCCATGACCAACCCGAGGAGTTTACTCAAACTCATGTCTATCTAGTCAATGATGGCATTCAACCATCACATCCTCTGTCATACCCTTCTCCTAGCACCTTCAATCTTTCCCAGCATCAGGGTCTTTTCCACTGAGTCAGTTCTTTACATCAGGTGGCCAAAGTATTGGAGATTCAGCTTCAGCATCAGTCCTTCCAATGTTATTCAGGACAGTCCTTTAGGATTGACTGGCTTGATCTCCTTGCAGTCCAAGGGACTCTCAAGAGTATTCTCCAACACCACAGTTCAAAATGGACTCTATGGGAGAGGGAGAGGGTGGGAAGATTTGGGAGAATGACATTGAAACATGTAAAATATCATGTATGAAACGAGATGCCAGTCCAGGTTCGATGCATGATACTGGATGCTTGGGGCTAGTGCACTGGGACGACCCAGAGGGATGGTATGGGGAGGGAGGAGGGTGGAGGGTTCAGGATGGGGAACACATGTATACCTGTGGTGGATTCATTTTGATATTTGGCAAAACTAATACAATTATGTAAAGTTTAAAATAAAATAAAATTTTAAAAAAATCAATTTTTGAGTGTTCAGCACTCTTTATACTCCAACTCTAACTTTCACACATGACTTCTGAAAAAAGAATAGCTTTGCCTAGGTAGACTTCTGTTGGCAAAGTAATGTCTCTGCTTTTTAATATGCTGTCTAGTTTAGTCATAACTTTTCTTCCAAGAAGCAAGTGTTTTTTTAATTTCATGGTTGCAGTCACCAACTTCAGTGATTCTAGAACCCAAAAAACTAAAGTCTGTCATGGTTTCCACTGTTTCCCCATCTGTTTGCCATGAAGTGATTAGACTAGAGGCCATAGTCTTTATTTTGTGCCATAAGGGTGGCTTCAACTGAATATCTGAGGTTATTGATATTTCTCTTGGCAATTTTGATTCCAGCTTGTGGTTCATCCAGCGCAGTATTTCTCATGATGGACTATGAAAATAAGTTAAATAAGCAGAATAACAATATAGAGCCTTGAGATACACCTTTCCTGATTTGGAAACAGTCTGTTGTTCCATGTCCATTTCTAACTGTTGCCTCTTGACCTGCATGTACATTTCTCAGGAACCAGGCCTGGTGATCTGGTATTCCCATCTCTTGAAGAATGTTCCACAGTTTGTTGTGATCCACATAGTTAAAGGCTTTGGCATAGTCAATAAAGCAGAAGTAGATGATTTTCTGGAACTCTCTTGCTTTTTCAGATATCCAAAGGATGTTGGCAAGTTGATCTCTGGTTCCTCTGCCTTTTCTAAATCCAGCTTGAACATCTGGAAGTTCATATTTAACATACTGTTGAAGCCTGGCTTGGATAATTTTGAGCATTACTTTTCTAGCATGTGAGATGAGTGCAATTGTGTGGTAGTTAGAACATTCTTTGGCATTACCTTTCTTTGGGATTGGAATGAAAACTGACCTTTTCCAGTCCTGTGGCTGCTGCTGGGTTGTCCAAACTTGCTGGCATATTGAGTGCAACACTTTCACATCATCATCTTTTAGGATTTGAAATAGCTCAACTGGAATTCCATCACCTCCACTAGCTTTGTTTGTTTTGATGTTTCCTAAGTCCCACTTAACTTCACATTCCAGGATGTCTGGCTCTAGGTGAGTTTTCACACCATCGTGGTTATCTGGGTCATGAAGATCTTTTTTGTATAGTTCTTCTGTGTATTCTTGCCACCTCTTCTTAATATCTTCTGCTTATGTTAGGCCCATACCATTTCTGTCCTTTATTGTGCCCATCTTTACATGAAATAACCCTCTGGTGTTACTAATTTTCTTGAAGAGATCTTTAGTCTTTCCCATTCTTTTGTTTTCCTCTGTTACTTTGCATTGATCACTGAGGAAGGCTTTCTTATCTCTGCTTGATATTCTTTGGAACTCTGCATTCAAATGGGTATATCTTTTTCTCCTTTGCCTTTTGTTTCTCTTATTTCCTCAGACATTTGTAAGGCACTTTCAGACCACCATTTGGCCTTTTTGCATTTCTTTTTCTTGGGGATGGTCTCGAACCCTGCCTCTGTACAATGTCATGTACATGTACATGTACATGTACAGAGTTCTCCAGGCACTCTGTCTATCAGATCTAATCCCTTGAATCTGTTTCTCACTTCCACTGTATAATCATATAGGATTTGATTTAGGTCATACGTGAATTGTCTAGTGGTTTTCCCTATTTCTCCCATTTAAGTATGAATGTGACAATAAGGAGTTCATGATCTGAGCCACGTCAGCTCCCGTTTTGTTTTTGCTGACAGTAAAGAACATCTCTATATTTCGCTGCAAAGAATGTAATCAATCTGATCTTGGTATTGAATATCTGGTCATGTCCATGTGTAGAGTTTTCTCCTGTGTTCTTCTAAGTGGGTGTTTGCTATTACCAGTGCATTCTTATGGCAAAACTCTGTTAGTCTTTCCCGTTCTTCGTTTTATACTCCAAGGTGAAGTTTTCCTGTTACTTCAGGTATTTCTTGACTTCCTTCTCTTGCATTCCAGTCCCCTATAATGAAAAAGACATCTTTTTTCAGGTGTTAGTTTTAGAGGGTCTTTTAGGCCTTCATAGGAACGTTCAACTTCAGCTTCTTCAGCATTACTGGTTGGGGCATAGACTTGGATCACTGTGACATTGAATACTTTGGCTTGGAAATGAACATAGATCATTCTGTCTCTGAAAGCTGCAGTTCTTGAGATTGCATTTCAGACTCTTGTATTAACTATGATTATACAGTGGAAGTGAGAAATAGTTTCAAGGGATTAGATCTGATAGACAGAGTGCCTGATGAACTATGGACAGAAGTTCTTGACATTGTATAGGAGACAGGGATCAAGACCATCCCCAAGAAATATAAATGCAAAACAGTAATAATGTCTGTCTGAGGAGGCATTACATAATAGCTGTGAAAAGAAGGGAAGTGAAAAGCAAAGGAGAAAAAGAAAGATACACACATTTGCATGCAGAGTTCCAAAGAATAGTAAGGAGAGATAAGAAAGTCTTCCTTAGAGATCAGTGCAAAGAAAGAGGAAAACAATAGAATGAGAAAGACTATAGATCTCTTCAAGAAAATTAGAGATACCAAGGGAACATTTCATGCAAAGATGGGCTCAATAAAGGACAGAAATGGTATGGCTCTAACAGAAGCAGAAGATATTAAGAAGAGGTGGCAAGAATACACAGGAGAACTATACAAAAAAGAGTTTCAAGCCCCTGATAATCATGATGGTGTGATCACTGACCTAGAGTCAGACATCCTGAAATGTGAAGTTAAGTGGGCCTGAGAAAGCATCACTACGAACAAAGCCAGTGGGGGTGATGGCATTCCAGTTGAGCTATTTCAAATTCTTGAAGATGATGCTGTGAAAGTGCTGAACTCAATATGCCAGCAAATTTGGAAAACTCAGCAGTGGTCATAGGACTGGAAAAGGTCAGTTTTCATTCCAATCCCAAAGAAAGACAATGCCAAAGAATGCTCAAACTACTGCACAATTGCACTCATCTCACACGCGAGTAACATAAGGCTAAAAATTCTCCAAGCCAGGCTTTAGCAATATGTGAACCATGAACTTCCAGATGTTCAAGCTGATTTCTGGCAAAGGAACCAAATATCAAATTGCCAACATTCGAAGGATCATTTAAAAAGCAAGAGAGTTCCAGAATAACATCTCTTTCTGCTTTATTGACTATGCCAAAGCCTTTGACTGTGTAAATCACAAGAAACTGGGAAATTCTTCAAGAGATGGGAATACCAGACCACCTGACCTGCCTCTTGAGAAACCTGTATGCAGGTCAGGAGGCAACAGTTAGAACTGAACATGTAACAACAGACTGCTTCCATATCAGAAAAGGAGTGTGTCAAGGCTGAATATTGTCACCCTGGTTGTTTAACTTATGTGCAGAGTATATTATGAGAAACGCTGGGCTGGATGAAGCACAGGTTGGAATCAAGATTGCCGGGAGAAATACCAATAACCTCAGATTTGCAGATGACACCACCCTTATGGCAGAAAGTGAAGAGGAACTAAAAATCTTCTTGATGAAAGTGAAAGAGGAGAGTGAAAAAGTTGGCTTAAAGCTCAACATTCAGAAAACTAAGATCATGGCATCCAGTCTCATCACTTCATGGCCAATAGATGGGGAAACAGTGGCTGATTTTATTTTTCTGGGCTCCCAAATCACTGCAGATGGTGATTGCAGCCATGACATTAAAAGACGCTTACTCCTTGAAAGGACAATTGTGACTAACCTAGACAGCATATTAAAAAGCAGAGACATTACTTTGCTAACAAAGGTCCATCTGTTCAAGGCCATGGTTTTTCCAGTGGTCATGTATGGATGTGAGAGTTGGACTATAAAGCAAACTGAGTGTTGGACAATTGATGCTTTTGAACTGTGGTGTTGGAGAAGACTCATTTTTTTTATATACAAATTTATTTATTTTAATTGGAGGATAATTGCTTTACACTATTCTATTGGTTTTGCCATACATCAATATGAATCCACCACGGGTGTGCATGTATTCTCCATCCTGGACCCCCCTCCTACCTCCCTCCCCATACCATCCCTCTGGGTCATCACATATCACGCATCTAACCTGGACTGGCAATGCATTTCACATATAATATTATCTTGAGAGTCCCTTGAACTGCAAGAAGATACAACCAGTCCATCCTATAGACGATCAGTCCTGGGTGTTCATTGAAAGGACTGATACTGAAGCTGAATCTCCAGTACTTTGGTCACCTGATAAGAAGAGCTGACCCATTTGAAAAGACCCTGATGCTGGGAAAAATCGAGGGCAGGAGGAGAAGGAGATGACAGAGGATGAGATCAATGGACATGAGTTTGGGTAAACTCTGGGAGTTGGTGATGAACAGGAAGGCCTGGAGTGCTGCGGTCATGGGGTCGCAAAGAGTCAGACATGACTGAGCGACTGAACTGACTGACTACATTTCAGACTCCTTTGTTAACTATCATGGCTACTCCATTTCTTCTAATGGATTCTTGCCCACAGTAGTAGATATAATGTCACCTGAGTTAAATTCACCCATTTCAGTCCATTTTAGTTCGCTTATTCCTAAAGTTTTGACATTCACACTTGGCATCTCCTGTTTGACCACTTCCAGTTTACCTTGATTCATGGACCTAACATTTCAGGTTCCTATACAGTGTTACTCTTTACAGCATCAGACTTGACTTACATCACCAGTCACATCCACAATGGGGTGTTGTTTTTCTTTGGCTCCATCTCTTCATTCTTTCTGGAGTTATTTCTCCATCAATCTCCATCAGCATATTGTGCACCTCCGACCTGGGGAGTTCTTTCAGGGTCCTGTATTTTTGCCTTTTCATACTGTACGTGAGGTTCTCAAGACAAGAATACTGAAGCGGTTTGCCATTCCCTTCTCCAGCAGACCATGTTTTGTTAGAGCTTTCCATCATGACCCATCCATCTTTGGTGGCCCTACACAACACACCTCATAGTTTCTTTGATTTAAAGAAGGCTGTGGTCCATGTAGTCAGTTTGATTAGTTTTCTGTGATTGTAGTTTTCATTCTCTCTGCCCTCTGATGGTTAAGGATAAAGGCTTATTGGAACTTCCTGATGGGAGAGATGGACTATTGGGAAACTGGGTTTTGTTCTGATGGGTTGCATCATGCTCAGTAAATCTTTAATCCAATTTTCTGTTAATGAGTGGAGCTGTCTTCCTTCCCTGTTGTTTCACCTGAGGACAAACTATGTTGAAAGTAATGAAGATAATGGTTTTGACCTCCTTCAAAAGGTCACATGTAGGCACTGCCTTACTCAGTGTCTGTGACCCTGCAGCAGGCCACTGCCAACCCACGCCTCCACCAGACACTCCTGGAAACTCATGGACAATTCTTGGTCAATCTATTGTGGGGTCAGTGCTCCTTTCTTCTGGGTCATGGGGCACACAGGGTTTTGTTTGTGCCCTCCAAAAGTCTGTTTCCCCAGCCCTGTGTAAGTTCTGGTGGCTCTATGGTGGGTTCAGTGGTGACCTCCTCCAAGAGAGCTTTTGCCATATCCAGCCACTGATGACCTGTACCTCCACTGGAGACACTCAAGCATAGTTTTGGTTCAGTCTCTGTGGGGTGTCTGGGTCCTGGTGCACACAAGGTTTGTTTGAGCCCTCTGAGCATTTCTAGAGATTAGGGAGTTTGATTCTAAATGTAACTTTGCCCTTCCTAGCATCTTGCTTGAGCTTCTCCTTTGCCCTTGGGCATGGAGTATCTTTATTTGATGGGATCCAACATTCTCCTGGCGACAGTTGCTCAGCAGTGAGTTGTAATTTTGGAGTTCTCTCTGGAGAGGATGAGCACATGTCCTTTTACACTGCCATCTTGTAGTCAAATACCATATGACCTAAGACTACCATATGATCCAAAAATTTCACTTCTAAGCATATACCCTGAGGAAACTATATTTGAAAAAGACACATGTATCTCAATGTTCCTTGCAGCACTATTTACAATATCTAGGCCATGGAAGCAACCTAGATGTCCAGTGACAGATGAATGGATAAAGAAATTGTGGCTCATATATACAATGGATTATTACTCAGCTATAAAAAAAAAAAAAAAAAAACACTTTTGAGTCATTTCAAATGAGGTGGATGAACCTAGAGCCTATTATACAGAGTGAAATAAGTTGGAAAGAAAAAACAAACATTGTATATTAATGCATATATATGGAATCTAGGAAGATGCTACTGATGAACCTACTTGCAGGGCAGCAATGAAGGTACAGACATAGAGAAAAGACTTATGGATACACTGAGGGAAGGAGAGGGTTGGACAAATTTAGAAGATAGCATTGAAACATATGCATTACTTGTGTAAAATTAGATATCAATAGGAATTTGCTGTATGATGCAGGGAGCTCAAATTGGGTGCTCTGAGACCACTTAGGGGGTTGGATGGTGTGGGAGGTGCAAGCAAAGTTCAAGAAATAGAGAACATATGTATATCTATGGCTGGTTTATGTTGATTTACGGCAGAAATGAACACAATATTGTAAAACAATTATCCTCCAATTAAAAATAAGTAAATTAAAAAAATAAAGCATTAATTGCATAACCTATACAAATATGGAATCAGTTTTAGCTAACTGATTTTCAAAAATTTTTCAAAGCACAGGATGTAGGTTTCTATCTCTTTTGCATGTTCTCAAAGTGTCCAGAATAGAGGCTAATAGGAAAAGAATGAATGGATGAACGGAGATAAAAATAAAACTTCTATTATAACTTGGATTGTGGTTTTCTGTTTCTTTCTCTTTTTTTTTTCACTCTTTTAAATATTAGCAATTTGCATTTAGAAAGCATAATGATCAAAGGTCTTTCCTATCTATTGCTTTATTTATTTATTTGAAATTATTTAATTAACAAAGCAGATATTATCATTAAGAATGTGTGTGCAAAGCCAGATTGGATTATGGTAAGAAAGATGAAATAAAAAGGAAACAGAAGAGTAAAAGAATAAATACTGACAGTAGAATTTTTATCATACTAAAATATGTAAAATATATCACATCTTTTTAGTCATTTTCAGCATAAAATTTAGTGGTATTAATTACAGTCATCACAAATAACTAAATAATTTGCATCATCCTAAATAGAAATTTTGTACCTATTAACAAATAGGCTTTCATTTTCCTCTTTTCCTAACTCCTGGTAATATCAAATCAACACTCTGTCTCTATGGATTTAATATAAATATTTAATATAAATGGAATCATGCAATGTTCTTTTCTTTCATGTCTTGGTTATTGCACTTATCATGGTATTTTCAAGGTTTATCCACATCATAACATGTATAGGAATTTGATTTCTTTTTATAGCCGAATAATATTCCATAACATTAGGTATACACCCCCCTTTTTATTTAT
The DNA here is from genome assembly GCF_029378745.1 of Bos indicus. Lineage (NCBI taxonomy): Eukaryota > Metazoa > Chordata > Mammalia > Artiodactyla > Bovidae > Bos > Bos indicus. Next base: position 76,329,797 of record NC_091789.1, read on the forward strand.
CTATTCTTTTCTTGATAAACAGTTGGGTTCTTTCCACAATTTGGCCATTGTGAATAATGCTGCCATGTTTGAGGCACTCTGTAATTCTTTGGGGCATATACCTAGGAATATAAGTCCTGGGTTGTATAATGTTTAACTTTTTGAGGAGACATCAAATCATTTTCCACAGTGACCACACCATTTTATATTCACAAAAGCAATGTATGAGGGTTCCAATTTCTCCATTCTCATCAACATTTGTTCTCTTATTTTTTTAAGGTATAGACAATTTAATGGGTATGAAGTAGTATCTAATTGTGATTTTGGTTTTCCTAATAACGAATGATATTGAGTATTTTTAAAGTGTATGCTGATCATTTGTATGCTTTCTTTATAGAAATGTTTATTCAAGTCATTTTCTCATAACTTGAAAATGTTGCTTATCATTTTAGTTGAGCTGTGAGTTATTCAGACATTTAAAAATTAAATCATTATCAGACAACAATGTGAAAATATTTTTATTCATTCTATAAATTATTTCCTTTTTCATTTTTAGACATTTTTATTTTATATTTTTGGCCACAAAACGTGGCTTATGGGATCTAAGTTCCCGCACCAGAGAGTGAACTTATGCCCAGTAAAAGTGCAGCATCTTATCTATTGGATTACTAGGAAATTCCCTTCTTGTTTTCTTAATAATGCTCTTCATGACAAAAAAAAAAAAAAAAAAAGCTTTAATTTGATGAATCTGTATATCTATTCTATATTTTATTGTTTATGCTTTTGATGTTATATCTAAGAATTCATTTCCTACACAAATTCAGGAAGATTTATTCCCATATTTACTTATAGAAGTTTTATGTTTTATCTCCCTACATTTACTTCACAGATACATTTTGAGTTAACTTACAATGTAAGCTAGAGAGCCAATTTATTATTTTCAAGTTTATATCTAGTTGACTTGACACAGTTTTTTGGAAAGCAGCTATGCCTACAAATATACCACCAGTGTCTGACACTACTTTTTGAAGAGGCTAATTTTCCCCCAAGTACTGAATTCTCTCCCTCTTTTGTTGACTGTGATGGCTACTCCATTTCTTCTAATGGATTCTTGCCAATAGTAATAGATATAATTGTCATCTGAGTTAAATTCACCCATTCCAGTCCATTTTAGTTTGCTGATTCCAAAAATGTCGACATTCATACTTGCCAATGCCTGTTTGACCACGTCCAATTTGCCTTGATTCATGGACCTAACATTCCAGGTTCCTTTGCAATATTGCTCTTTATAACATAGTATTTGCTTCCATCACCAGTCACATACACAATGGGGTGTTGTTTTTGCTTTGGCTCCATTTCTTCATTCTTTCTGGAGTTACATCTCCACTAATCTCCACCAGCATATTGGGCACTTAACAATCTGGGGAGTTCATCTTTCAGGGTCCTATTTTTTTGCCTTTTCACACTGTTCATGGGGTTCTCAAGACAAGAATACTGAAGTAGTTTGCCATTCCCTTCTCCAGTGGACAAAGTTTTATCAGAACTCTCCACCATGACCCGTCTATCTTGGGTGGTCTTACATGGCGTGTCTCATAGTTTCATTGAGTTAGACAAGGCTGTGTTCCATGAGATCAAATTGGTTAGTTTTCTGTGATTGTGATTTTCAGACTGTCTGCCCACTGATGTAGAAGGATAAGAGACTTATGGTAGCTTCCTGATGGGAGAGACTGAGCGGAAACTCCAAGAGGAGCTACCACACATCCAAGGTCAGGGGTGGTGGCTGAGAGGAGATACCCCACGTCTGAGATCAGGGGCGGTGACCAGGAGGAGCTACCCCACGTCCAAGGAGAGGTGGCTGCACGGGCACAGGAGGGCCTAGAGGAGCTACTCCATGTTCAAGGTCAGGAGGGGTGGGGGTGAGGAGAAACACTTCATCCAAGATAAGAGAAATCCAAGTAAGACAGTTGGTGTTGCAAGAGGGCATCAGAGGGCAGACACACTGAAACCATAATCACAGAAAACAAGTCAATCTAATCACACTAAGATGACAGCCTTGTCTAGCTCAATGAAACTAAGCCATGCCCTGTGGGGCCACCCAGGACGGGTGAGTCATGGTGGAGAGGTCTGACAGAATGTGGTCCACTGGAGAACGGAATGGAAAACCATTTCAGTATTCTAGCCTTGAGAACTCCATGAACAGTGTGAATAGGCAAAATGATAGGATACTGAAAGAGGAAGTCTCTGGGTCAGTAGGTGCCCAATATGCTACGGGAGATCAGTGGAAAAATAACTCCAGAAAGAATGAAGGGATGGAGCCAAAGTAAAAACAATACCCAGTTGTGTATGTGACTGGTGATAGAAACAAGGTCTGATGCTGTAAAGAGTAATATTGCATAGGAACCTGGAAAGTCAGGTCCATGAATCAAGGCAAATTGGAAGTGGTCAAACAGGAGATGGCAACAGTGAACGTCGACTTTGTAGGAATCAGCAAACTAAAATGGACTGGAATGGGTAAATTTAACTCAGATGACCATTATATCTACTACTGTGGGCAGGAATTCCTTAGAAGAAATGGAGTAGCCATCATGGTCAACAAAAGAGTCTGAAACGCAGTACTTGGATGGAATCTCAAAGACGACAGAATGACCTCTATTCGTTTCCAAGGCAAACCATTCAATATCACAGTAATCCAAGTCTATTCCCCAACCAGTAACACTGAATAAGCTGAACTTGAAAGGTTCTATGAAGACCTACAAGACCTTTTAGAACTAACACCCAAAAAAGTTGTCCTTTTCATTTTAGGGGGACTGAAATGCAAAAGTAGGAAGTCAAGAAACACCTGGAGCAACAGGAAAATTTGGCCTTGGAATACAGAATGAAGCAGGGCAAAGGCTAATAGAGTTTTGTCAAGAGAACACACTGGTAATAGCAAATACTCTCTTCCAACAACACAAGAGAAGACTCTACACATGGACATCACCAGATGGTCAACACCGAAATCAGATTAATTATATTCTTTGTAGCCAAAGATGGAGAAGTTCTATACAGTCAGCAAAAACAAGACCAGGAGCTGACTGTGGCTCAGATCATGAGCTCCTTATTGCCAAATTTAGACTCAAATTGAAGAAAGTAGGGAAAACCACTAGCCCATTCAGGTATGACCTAAATCAAATTCCTTATTAATTATACAGTGGAAGTGAGAAATAGATTTAAGGGACTAGATCTGATAGATAGAGTGCCTAATGAACTATGGACTGAGGTTCGTGACATTGTACAGTAGATAGGGATCAAGACCATCCCCATGGAAAAGAAATGCAAAAAAGCAAAATGGCTGTCTGGGGAGGCCTTAAAAATAGCTGTGAAAAGAAGAGAAGTGAAAAGCAAAGGAGACAAGGAAAGATACATGCTTCTGAATGCAGAGTTCCAAAGAATACAAAGAAAAGATAAGAAAACCTTCCTCAGCGATCAATGCAAAGAAATAGAGGAAAACAACATCATGGGAAAGACTAGAGATCTCTTCAAGAAAAGAGATACCATGGGAACATTTCATGCAAAGATGGGCTCGATAAGGGTCAGAAATGGTATGGACCTAACAGAAGCAGAAGATATTAAGAGGAAGTGGCAAGAATACACAGAAGAACTGTACAAAAAAGATCTTCATGAGCAAGATAATTACTATGGTATGATCATTCATCTAGAGCCAGACATCCTGGAATGTGAAGTCAAGTGGGCTTTAGAAAGCATCACTACGAACAAAGCTAGTGGAGGTGATGGAATTCCAGCTGAGCTATTTCAGATCCTAAAAGATGATTCTGTGAAAGTATTACACTCAATATGCCAGCAAATTTGCAAAACTCAGCAGTGGCCATAGGACTGGAAGAGGTCAGTTTTCATTCCAATCCCAAAGAAAGGTAATGCCAAAGAATGTTCTAACTACCACACAATGACACTCATCTTACATGCTAGAAAAGTAATGTTCAAAATTCTCCAAGCCAGGTTTCAACAGTATGTGAACCATCAACTTCCGGATGTCCAAGCTAGATTTAGAAAAGACAAAGGAATCAGAGATCAACTTGCCAACATCCGTTGGATCATTGAAAAAGCAAGAGAGTTCCAGAAAATCATCTACTTCTGCTTTATTGACTATGCCAAAGCCTTTAACTATGTGGATCACAGTAAACTGTGGAACATTCTTCAAGAGATGGGAATACCAGACCACTGGACCAGACTCCTGAGAACTGTGCATGCAGGTCAAGAAGCAACAGTTTGAACTGGTCATGGAACAACAGACTGGTTCCAATTTGGGAAAGGAGTATGTCAAGGCTGCATATTGTTATTCTGCTTATTTAACTTATTTTCAGAGTGCATCATGAGAAATGCTGCGCTGGATGAAGCATAAGCTGAAATCAAGATTAATGGGAAAAATATTAATAACGTCAGATATGCAGATGACACTACCCTTATGGCAGAAAGTGAAGAAGGACCAAAGAGCCTTGTGATGAAATTTAAACAGGAGAGTGAAAAAGTTGGCTTAAAACTCAACATTCAGAAAACTAAGTCATGGCATCTGGTCCCATTACTTTATGGCAAATAGATGGGAAACAGAGGAAGCAGTGATATACTTTATTTGGGGGAAGGGGGACTCCAAAATCACTGTAGATGGTGACTGCAGCAATGAAATTAAAGGACACTTACTCCTTCGAGGAAAAGTTACAACCAACCAAGACAGCATATTAAAAATCAGAGACATTACTTTGCCAACAAAGGTCCATCTAGTCAAAGTTATGGGTTTTCCAGTAGTCGTGTACAGATGACAGTTGTATAAAGAAAGCTGATTGTCGAAGAATTGATGCTTTTGAACTGTGGTGTTGAAGAAGACTCTTTAGAGTACCTTGGGCTGCAAGGAGATCCACGCAGTCCATCCTAAAGGAAATCAGTCCTGAATATTCTTTGGAAGGACTGATTCTGAAGCTGAAAGTCCGATATTTTTGCCAACTTATGCAAAGAACTGACTCACTTGAAATAACCCTGATGCTGGGAAAGGTTCAAGGTGGGAAGAGATGGGGATGGCAGAGAATGAGATGGATGTATGGCATCACCAACTCAACGGACATGAGTTTGAGTAAACTCCGGGAGTTGGTGTTCAACAGGGAGTCCTGGCATGCTGCAGTCAATGGAGTCGCAAATAGTTGGACACAACTGAATAACTGAACTGAACTTAATTTTCCCCACTGAATGGTTTTAAAACACTTGTGGAAAGTCAGTTGGTCAGGTGTTAATGTCAACAAAATGTCAGACAGAAGCTCTGATCTATTGGTCACTTATGGAAATGTCAGGTAATTACCAGAAGCTGTCCTAAGTATCCTTATTGAAGCACTGGAGCACATTAAAACTTTATAGAAGCTAAATAAATGTCCAATCAACAAAAGCCACCTAGAAAATAGTAGGAGGTTTTATGGCTTTTCTTTGTGCTTAGCCCTGAAACTGCAGTACACTTGCTTAACTCAGATCTCAGTTATGGAATAATCATTGACAATGTTTGCAAAAATAGCAAGGAATACAGATTCACCAATGACTGGAGAAAGATATTACAGGTGAAAAATAAAATAGACCATAAAAGATCTAAAGAAGAGCTGGGTGAAAGTTTGTGGGAAATTAAGACACTTAAATGAGTCTATGTGTATGGGGGGATTCAGAAATCTAAATCTAGGCAACTTGCATGCTCACAAAAGAAGGAAAATCTCAATCTCTCTTAACTTAGTCATGTGAAGATATAAACATATCCTGTAAAGTTAAATATGCAGGCAAATATAAAACCAAATGACTATGATTTTGATTTGCAACCCGTCTTTAGGTTTTCTATGATTTTTAAATGGCAAGCACATAAAACATAAATATTTATCACTGTGTATATATTAATATAATTATGTAATTATGGCAAAAATAGTATAAAACAGAGATAAGATTATATAGAAATAGATTTTTTTGTACAGGGTTGAACATAAGTTGTATTGACTTTTATAATTTTAAGATATTATATGTAATTCTGATGGTAATATCAAAGAAAATATCTATAGAATATACAGAAAGAAAAGTGAGAGGAGGATAAAATATGTCATTGCAACATTCAACTTAACACAAAATGAAATCATGAAGAAAAGACAGAGAAAAATCAATGAGACAAAAAGGAAAAAAGTAACAAAATATCCAAAGTATTTTTTTTCTCATCAATAATTTCCCTAAAAGTACATGGAATAATCTGTCATATCACATGGAACAGAACAGCAGAAAAGACAAAAGGCACATAATCAAAATGTGTGCAGTGGACAAGAGCTTAATTTTACTTGTAAGAATAAATAAAATTAAAAGTGAAAGCATGGAAAAGGGAATTTCATGCAAATATTAACCAAAAGAACTTGGGAAGGTTATATTAATAAAAGACAAAATAAACTTTATGTAAAAGGTACCATAAGTGATAAAGAACAGTGTACATTGATAAAAGACCAATTCATCCAAAAAGTTATAACAATTGTAAACATATATGAAATAAATATCAGAGCTTCTAAATACAGGAAGCAAATATAACAGTTTTGATACTTAACAATGTTTGTTGAAGATTTCAAAACTCCATTCTAAATAATGGATAGAACAACCAGAGAGGAGTGACATTAGAATCATGGCAGCATAAGAGATTCTTATATTTAGAACTCCCTTCCCCTTAAAAAAAAAAAAAAAAGTAATCCACAAACAAACGTGCCTTTGTGGGAATAGTGGAATACATTAGCATATGCCAAGAGAACTAGGAGGAACCACACCCACCTTTGCATTTCGTAAGGGGAAAACTGACTTAGGTATGGGCTGCAAAACCAGCAGAATCTAGCAAAGATCAGGGTCACACAGGAAAAACCTGGAGAATTCTGGCTTGGAGAAAAAAAAAAAAAAAAGAAAATAACATGGACAAAAGAAAAATTTGTAGAAAATCAGCACTTCTGAGGGGATATTCAAGCTTATTTCTGGAGTAAAAGGAAATTAAAAAAACAAAAGGGAGTGTGGACGCATTGAAGAGAGGAATAGTAACTTTGCCAGCACTGTTCCTATCCGAAAGACAACAGAACTTGGGGCAAAAATTGTCACCAGTGACTTCTTCCACGGGAAGAAGGAAAAGAATGAGTGAGTACTGGACTTCCTCAATTGTGTGGGACACTGCTAAATATAAACACACTTGTCTTCAGAAGCACGCAAAATACTGAGGGAGTAACTTCATGACTGTGGGGAGGGAAGAGGTTAGGAAAGAGAGATACGAACATCAGAAGACATTTAAAAGTAGAGTTTTTGTTGACTGTGCTCAGCCTCTGGTAAAATCTCAATGAACACCTCTATACTGGGCTGTCAGACACCTCTAGTGTTCACAGATATAAAACCACACCTACTCCCTCTCTTGGAGTATTGCCCATTACACACTCTCAAGTGTGGTAGCAAGGAGCAAGCTCTTATAAGTTGAATGCTACTAGGAAAATTGATCAGGATCTATGGGCAAGGGAAAAATCCAGAAACTTGTACTCTAAAGCCATTTATGGAAAACAAAGAGAGATTTCCAGCAGCTAGCATGGTGAGTTGTGAGAAACAGAGAAGACATGAGAACTTAAGAATTCTAATGATTTAACCAAAAAGTCCCTGCAGTTTTAAGTAAAAATAAAAGACACACTTTTCATTTTCACCAAGAACTTTATTGAACCATGTATTCACTATTTTGTTTCACTACCTTTTGCCATTTTTCAGGCAAATTCATAATTACATCTTCCCAAAACTCTATCTTTTTGAGCAAAGAACTGCTCCAGGTACTTTTGGATTTTTCCAGGTAATTGATATGTTTTTTTTTTTTTTTTTCCCTTCTGCTAAAATAATTTTGTATTTTACAGAATAAAGTAAGTCAGAAAGAGGAAAGCAAATATTGCATATTAACACATATATATGGAATGTAGCAGAGAAGGTGAAGGCACCCCACTCCAGTACTGTTGTCTGGAAAATCCCATAGATGGAGGAACCTAGTAGGCTGCAGTCCATGGGGTATCGAAGAGTCAGACACAACTAAGTGACATCACTTTCAATTTTCATTTTCATGCATTGGAGTGGGACACTTTCCCACACATTGGAGTGGGACATTTTCATGCAACCCATTCCAGTGCTTTTGCCTGGAGAATCCCAGGGACAGGGCAGCCTGGTGGGCTGGCGTCTATGGGGTGGCACAGAGTCGGACACGACTGAAGTGACTTAGCAGCCGCAGCATAATGGAATCCAGAAAGATGGTACTGATTAACCTATTTGGAGGGCAGTCTTGAGAAATCTGTATGCAGGTCAGGAAGCAACAGTAAGAACTGGACATGGAACAACAGACTGCTTCCAAATAGGAAAAGGAGTACATCAAGGCTGTATATTGTCACCCTGCTTATTTAACTTCTATGCAGAGTGTATCGGGAGAAACGCTGGACTGGAAGAAGCACAAGCTGGAATCAAGATTGCCGGGAGAAATATTATTAACCTCAGATATGCAGATGACACCACCCTTATGAGAGAAAGTGAAGAGGAACTAAAAAGTCTCCTGATGAAAGTGAAAGAGGAGAGTGAAAAAAGTTGGGTGAAAGCTCAACATTCAGAAAACGAAGATTATGGGATCCAGTCCCATTACTTCATGGGAAATAGATGGGGAAACATTGTCCGACTTTACTTTTTTGGTCTCCAAAATCACTGCAGATGGTGACTGCAGCCATGAAATTAAAACGCTTACTCCTTGGAAGGGAAGTAATGACCAACCTAGATAGCATATTCAAAAGCAGAGACATTACTTTGCCAACAATGGTCCGTCTAGTCAAGGCTATGGTTTTTCCTGTGGTCATGTATGGATGTGAGAGTTGGACTGTGAAGAAGGCTGAGCACCGAAGAATTGATGCTTTTGAACTGTGGTGTTGGAGAAGACTCGTGAGAGTCCCTAGGATTGCAAGGAGATCCAACCAGTCAATTCTGAAGGAGATCAGCCCTGGGATTTCTTTGGAAGGAATGATGCAAAAGCTGAAACTCCAGTACTTTGGCCACCTCATGTGAAGAGTTGACTCATTGGAGAAGACTCTGATGCTGGGAGGGACTGGCGGCAGGAGGAGAAGGGGACAACAGAGGATGAGATGGCTGGATGGCATCACTGACCCGATGGATGTGAGTCTGAGTGAACTCTGGGAGTTGGTGATGGACAGGGAGACCTGGCATGCTGGGATTCATGGGGTCACAAAGAGTCGGACACGACTGAGCGACTGAACTGAACTGAACTGAATGGAGACATAAGGGATTTGATACAGGTCATACCTGAATGGTCTAGTGGTTTTCCCTACTTTCTTCAATTTAAATCTGAATTTGGAAATAAGGAGTTCATGATGTGAGCCACAGTTAGCTCCTGATCTTGTTTTTGTTGACTGTATAGAGCTTCTCCATCTTTGGCTGCAAAGAATATAATCAATGTGATTTCGGCATTGACCATCTGGTGATTTCCATGTGTAGAGTCTTCTCTTGTGTTGTTGGAAGAGGGTGTTTCCTATGACCAGTGCATTTTCTTGGCAAAACTCTATTAGTCTTTGCCCTGCCTTCATTCCATATTCCAAGGTGAAATTTTCCTGTTACTCCAGGTGTTTCTTGACTTCCTACTTTTGCATTCCAGTCCCCTATAAGGAAAAGGAAATCTTTTTTTGGGTGTTAGTTCTAAAAGGTCTTGTAGGTCTTCATAGAACCATTCAACTTCAGCTTCTTCAGCATTACTGGTTGGGGCATAGACTTGGATTACTGTGATGTTGAATGGTTTGCCTTGGAAATGAACAGAGATAATTCTGTCGTTTTTGAGATTGCATCCAAGTACTGCATTTCTAACTCTTTTGTTGACCATGATGGCTACTCCATTTCTTCTGAGGGATTCCTGCCCACAATAGTAGATATAATGGTCATCTGAGTTAAATTCATTCATTCCAGTCCATTTTAGTTCGCTGATTCCTAGAATGTTGACATTCACTGTTGCCATCTCCTGGTTGACCACTTCCAATATGCCTTGATTCATGGACCTGACATTCCAGGTTCCTATGCAATATTATTCTTTACAGCATCAGACTTTGCTTCTATCACCAGTCACATCCACAGCTGGGTATTCTTTTTGCATTGGCTCCATCCCTTCATTCTTTCTGGAGTTATTTCTCCACTGATCTCCAGTCGCATATTGGGCACCTACTGACTTGGCGAGTTCCTCTTTCAGTATCCTATCATTTTGCCTTTTCATACTGTTCATGGGTTTCTCAAGGCAAGAATACTGAAGTGGTTTGCCATTCCCTTCTCCAGTGGCCCACATTGTGTCAGATCTCTCCACCATGACCCGCCCATCTTGGGTTGCCCCAGGGGCATGGCTTAGTTTCATTGATTTAGAAAAGGCTGTGGCCTTAGTGTGATTAGATTGACTAGTTTTCTGTGATTATGTTTTCAGTGTGTCTGCCCTCTGATGACGTCTTGCAACACCTACCGTCTTACTTGGGTTTCTCTTACCTTGGGTGTGTGGTATCTCTTCACGGCTGCTCTAGCAAAGCACAGTGGCTGCTCCTTACCTTGGATGAGGGGTATCTCCTCACCACCGCCCTTCCTGACCTTCAACGTGGGATAGCTCCTCGAGGCCCTTCTGTGCCTGCACAGCCACCACTCCTTAGACGTGGGTTTGCTCCTCCCGGCAACTTCCTGATGTTTAAGCTGGTTTTAGAAAAGGCAGAGGAACCAGAGATCAAATTGCCAACATCTGCTGGATCATGGAAAAATCAAGAGAATTACACAAAAACATCTATTTCTGCTTTATTGACTATGCCAAAGCCTTTGACTGTGTGGATCACAATAAACTGTGGGAAATTCTGAAAAAGATGGGAATACCAGACCACCTGACCTGCCTCTTGAGAAATCTGTATGCAGGTCCGGAAGCAACAGTTAGAACAGGACATGGAACAACAGACTGGTTCCAAATAGGAAAAGGAGTACGTCAAGGCTGTATATTGTCACCCTCCTTATTTAACTTACATGCAGAGCACATCATGAGAAACGCTGGGCTGGAAGAAACACAAGCTGGAATCAAGATTGCCGGGAGAAATATCAATAACCTTAGATATGCAGATGACACCACCCTTATGAGAGAAAGTGAAGAGGAACCAAAAAACCTCTTGATGAAAGTGAAAGAGGAGAGTCAAAAAGTTGGCTGAAAACTCAACATTAAGAAAACGAAGATCATGGCATCCAGTCCCATTACTTCATGGGAAATAGATGGGGAAACAGTGGAAACAGTGTCAGACTTTATTCTTTTGGGCTCCAAAATCACTGCAGATGGTGACTGCAGCCATGAAATTAAAAGACGCTTACTTCTTGGAAGGAAATTTATGTCCAACCTAGATAGCATATTCAAAAGCAGAGACATTACTTTGCCAACAAAGGTCTGTCTAGTCAAGGCTATGATTTTTCCTGTGGTCATGTATGGATGTGAGAGTTGGACTGTGAAGAAGGCTGAGCACCGAAGAATTGATGCTTTTGAACTGTGGTGTTGGAGAAGACTCTTGAGAGTCCCTTGGACTGCAAGGAGATCCAACCAGTCCATTCTGAAGGAGATGAGCCCTGGGATTACTTTGGAAGGAATGATGCTAAAGCTGAAACTCCAGTACTTTGGCCACCTCATGTGAAGAGTTGACTCATTGGAGAAGACTCTGATGCTGGGAGGGATTGGGGGCAGGAGGAGAAGGGGACGACAGAGGATGAGATGGCTAGATGGCATCACTGACTCAATGGACGTGAGTCTGAGTGAACTCCGGGAGTTGGTGATGGACAGGGCAGCCTGGCGTGCTGTGATTCATGGAGTCGCAAAGAGTCGGACATGACTGAGCAACTGAACTGAACTGAACTGAACTGAATGGACATAAAGACATAGGGAAAAGACTTATGGACATGGATGAGGCGAAGAGGAGTGGGTGGGATGCGTGGAAAGAGTAGCATGGATGCATATACATTACCATATATAAAATAGTCAATGGAAATTTGCTGTATGACTCAGGGAACTCAAATTTGGGCTATGTAACAATGTAGAGGGGTGAGAAATGGTGGGAGGTTGGAGTGAGTTTTAAGAGGGAGGGGACATATGTATACCTATGGCTAATTCATGTTGATGTATGGCTGAAATCAAAGCAATATTTTAAAGCAATTTTCCTTCTGCCACTGCTGCTGCTGCTAAGTCACTTCAGTCGTGTCCGACTCTGTGTGACCCAATCGATGGCAGCCCACCAGGGTCCCCCATCCCTGAGATTCTCCAGAAAAGAACACTGGAGTGATGGTATGGGGAGGGAAGTGGGAGGAGGGTTCAGGATGGGGAACATATGTAGACCTGTGGCAAATGCATATTGATGTATGGCAAAACCAATACAATAATTGTAAAGTTAAAAAAAAAAAAAAAAAAGAACATTGGAGTGGGTTGCCATTTCCTTCTCCAATGCATGAAAGTGAAAAGGGCAAGGGAAGTCGCTCAGTCGTGTCCGACTTTTCGGAACCCATGGACTGAAGCCTACCAGGCTCCTCCATCCATGGGATTTGCCAGGCAAGAGTACTGGAGTGTGGTGCCATTGCCTTCTCCAATTAACACTAAATACATTTAAAAAATAAAGACTGAAATAAATAGAAATCTGAAGGTGTAATTTCTGGTGAACACAGTGGATGAAACAGAACTTCCCAGTGAAACTGTCCCAGTTTTTACCCAATCATCAAAGAAACACAGGGTCTTGTGTTATCCTGATGGAAGATCATGCATTTTCTTTTGACTAATTTCAATGTTTTGAATTGAGTACTGCTTTCAGTCGATCTAACTGAGAGTAATATTTGCTGGAATTAATTTTTTGTTTTGTTTTGTTTTCCAGAAGGAAAGTCCTCAAAATAGAGGACTCCCTTTCAATCATACCATGTACACAACATTACCTCCTTTAGATGAGGACCGGCCTTTGGTGTGATTTGTGGTTGTTCATTTCACTTGCCCCATAATCTCTTCCATTCCAAATAATTGTATAGTATCCACTTTACATTGTCAATTACAATTTGTTTTAAAAACAAACTTTTTCATTACATTTAAGTAGAGAATCACATGTAGAAACATGGTCAAGAAGATTTATTTTTTGCTTAACTTATGTGGAATGCAAACGTCAAAGCGAATAACATAACCAAGCTGGTTAAAAAGATTTTCAGTGCTCGATTTGGATATCTTGAGTATGCCAACTATCTCCTGCATGGTATAACATTGACTGTTCTCAATTAAAGTCTCCATTGGATTGCTATCAACTTCAACTGCTTTACCCAACCTTGGAGAACTGTTCAGCAAGAAATCTTAAGTATAAAATCTCATAAACCACTTTCAACATGTTAAATCAGTCACAAGACATTTTACATACACTGCACAAATCTTTGTGTGTGTGTGTGTTTAAAATGTCTTTTTAATTTTTCTTGAAATAACAGTGTATATTCCAAGTATGTTGCTTTTTTATTCCATCTCAAATGTTATAATGGCTATACAAAAATTCACCAATTTTGATTATTTTTTAAAATTCACTCTGATATGACAGATGTCAAAATGCAATATAATAAAATTGTTTTCAAGAAATTAAAGACAACTAAGCACTACTCATACATACTTCTCTGGTGGCTCAGACAGTACAGCGTCTGTCTACAATGTGGGAGATCTTGGTTCTATTCCTGGGTCAGGAAGTTCCCTGGTGAAGGAAATGGCAACCCACTGCAGCACTACTCAAGCCATCTTATAGAAAAAAAAAAAAATTACCAACCCAATACCATAAGAGCAGTGTAACAAGTGTATTGATATAAGGTCCATGTTAACCCAAAACAAAACAGGACCAATAATTAATATATCCCACATGAAACAACTAGTAAAGATTTGAAGGGGTATCTGCTATTGCAAATGTGAAAGCATCAAGCTAGAAGATTAACAGGTACAAACTACTATGTATAAAGTAAATAAGCCACAAGAATCTATTGCACAGTGCATGGAGTGTAGCCAGTATTTTATATTTTAGATAAAGGATAATCCATAAAAATATTGAATCAATATATTATACACTTGAAACTAATATTGCATTGTAAATCAATTAGATTTCATAAACAAATATAAAAATGTGAAAGAAGCAATTGAAAATTCCAAGGAACATAATGAATCAAGAAAAAAAGTCATCATTAACAGATGAAAATAAGTGTCAGAGCCAAGATGATTAGGAGAGAAGATGTGGAGTCCATGTCTCCCCACAATTAAGATACTCATCAGATGCTGGTGGGGGACCTTCAAAACTCAGACAGATAGGAGGAACTCCCAAATGACCATGTAGGATATAGCAGAGAACAGGGAAGGGAGGAGAAGTAGAGGCCAGACAGGACCTGTGTGACTGAGGGGTGGTTGGGAAATGAGAGGGGAGCAATTTAGTCACCTGGAGAGACACACTTGCCTATAGGAGATTGGTAGGGAGGAAGAGGGGCTCTCAGGGATCAGAGGAGCTGGGAACCTCCAGGTGTTCCCCCACCCACTTGGCCTCAAAGAGCCTTCTTAGACCCCAGGTTGGACTCTCTGTCTTTGGTAGCCCTCTTCACCCTCTGGAACACTCTCTGACCTCCAGCACCCCCCCCCCAACAATACAGGATCCCCTTTCCCTAGAAGACCCTCTTCATCTTCAAGGGCCCTCTCTGCTTGCATAGGTCCTGTGGGAGTAAGAGAATGTGAGAGGAGAAAGAGTCAGAGCAGCCAGGGGAAGATTTCTTGGGGTTTCAAAAGCAGGGAACCCACCTGGTGGTCCCTTTCCCTCTTGGACTGAGAGAGACTGCTGGGATCCTGGGTCTGATTCTCCATACCTTGATGTTAGAGGAACTCCAAAGGTCCCTTTGGCTGAGCTGAGCCTGGTCTCCACCCCCCACCCCCAATTAGAGTTTTTTTTCTGGCAAAGTGGATCCTGAACCAGGACTCACTCCAACCTAAACCTTTGCCTAAACCCCAGGGCCTCCTAAGCCCTTCTCCGCCTAAGGCCCATCCCCCACAGCTGCTGTATTTTGTTGTTGTCGTTAATTTCCTCTTTGCTAGTGGAGTTTGGTTTTATCCACCATTGGTTGTTTCTTATATATTCTTATTTGTTTATATTATTTCTGTTAGTTTTCTAAGCATATTTTATATTTTATTCTTTGTTATTGTTCTGCTGTCTTTTAAGTATAATTTCTTTTTGCTAATGGAGTTCAGTTTTACCCTCTAGTGCTTGCTTCATGCAGTTTATTATGTTTTCCAAAGTTTTAGTTAGTTTTCTAAATTTACTTTATTTTTTTTTATTCTTTGTTATTGATCTGTTCCTCTCTCTCTCTCTCTTTTTTTCCACACCCTACAGTTTGTGAGACCAGAGTTCACTGGCTAGAGATCTGGTTTCAGCTCCTGTGGTGGGAGTGCTGATTCCACACCATTGGAATAACAGAGACTATCAGGCCCCAGAGAATATTAATAGAGTGAGGTATCCCAGAGGTCCACATCTCAACACCAAGACCTGTTTCTACCCAACTGCCTGCAAACTCCATTTCTGGATACTTCAGGTCAAATAGCTAGTAAGACAAACTCATTCCTATCCAGAAAAAAAAAAAAAAAAAAAAGAGATAGAGACAACAAAAATTAATATGTTACAAAAGAGGAAATAGGCAATTCATTTGAAAAAGAATTCAGAGTAAAGAGAGTAAAAAAAAAGTTCCAAAACTGTAAAAACAGAATGGAGAAAATGTAAGAAACATTTAATAAGCATCTAGAACTTGAGAATAAACAAATAGTGACAAACAGCACAATAACTTAAAAATATTCTAGAAGGAATCAATAGCAGAATAACTGAGACAGAAGAACAGATAAATGAGCTGGAAAATAGAATGATGAAAAAAAAAAAAACTGTTGAGGTGAAGAATAAAGATAAAAGACTGAAAAGAATGGAGAACAGTTTCAGAGACCTCTGGGACAATAGTAAATGAACAAACATCTGAATTACAGGGATCCCAGAAGAAGATAAAGAGAAAGGGTTGGAGAAAATATTTGAAGAGATTAGAGTCAAAAACGTCCTTAAAATTGATAAGGAAATAGTTACCCAAGTAAGGAAGTCCAGAGAGTCCTATATAGGATAAATCCTAAGAGAAACACACCAAGACACATATTAATCAAAGTAATAAAAATAAATATAAATAACAAAATATTAAAAGTAACAAGGGAAAAGCAGAAAATAATATACAAGGGAATCCACATAAGGATATCAACTGATTATTCAACAGAAACTCTGCAGGCCAGAAGGGAGTGGAAGGAAACATTTAAAGAGATAAAAAGGAAGAGCCTACTACCCAGATTACTTTACGCAACAAGGATCAAATTCAGATTTGACAGAGAAATTAAAAGTTTTACAGATAAGCAAAAGCTAAGAGAATTCATCACAAGCAAGCCAGCTATGTAATAAAACCTAAAAGAAATCCCCTAGGCAGAAAATAGAACAAAAGGAAAAGATCCACAAAAATAAATCCAAAATAACTAAGAAAATGCCAATAGGAACATATGAAAAGTGAAAGAAAGTGATAGTTGCTCAGTTAGTCTGACTCTTTGCGACCCCATGGACTATACAGTCCATTGAATTCTCTAAGCTGGGATACTGTAGTGCATAGCCTTTTCCTTCTCCAGGGGATCTTCCCAACCCAGGGGTTGAACCCAGGTGTCCCGCATTGCAGGCAGATTATTTAGCCACAAGTACATATCAATAATTACCTTAAATGTAAATGTATTAAGTGATCCCACCAAAAGACACAGACCGGCTGAATGGATACAAAAACAAGACGCCTATATATGCTGTTCACAAGAGACCTGCTTCAGACCTAGAGGCACATACAGACTGAAAGTGAGGGAATGGAAAAAGATATTCCATGCAAATGAAAATTAAAACAAAACTAGAGTAACAAAACCCATATAAGATACAACAGATTTTAAAATAAAGACTGACATGAAAAATAAGGAAGAACACTACATAATAATCAAGAAATCAAAGCAAGAAGAAGATATAATAATTATAAATATGTATGCACCAAATTAAGGAGCAACTTAACACATAAGGCAAATGCTAACAATCATAAAATGAGTAACTGACAGTAATACAAAAATATTTGCGGACTTCATTACCCTACTTACACTAATGGACAGATCATCCAGACAGAAATTAAATAAGAAAACACAAACTTGAAACAACACAGTAGATGAGATAAATATATTTGATATTTACAGGGCATTCCACCTGAATGCAGCAGAATACACTTTTTTCTCTAGTGCCCATAGAACATTCTTCTTGGGTTAGAAGAACCAATGTAGCAAAAATGAATATACTACCCAAAGCAATCTACACAATCTTCAGTGCAATGACTATTAAATGCCAATGGCATTCTTCACAAAATTAGAATAAAATTTTTACTAGTTGTATGGAAACAGAGAAGGCTCTAAATAACCAAAGAAATCTTGACAAAGGAAGACAGAACAGGGGAAATCAGGCTCCCACACTTCAAACTATACTACAATGCTAAAGTAATCAAAACTGGATGGTCCTGGCACAAAAACAGAAATGTAAACCACTGGTAAATAATAGAAAGTCCAGCGATAAACCCATGCTCCTATGGTCAACTAATCTATGATAAAGGAGTCAAGAATATACAGTGAAGGAAAACCAGTCTCTATAATAAGTGGTACTGGGAAATCTGGACAGGTTCATGTACAAGAATGAAATTAGAACATTGCCTAACACCACGCACAAAAATGAACTAAAAATGGGTTAAAGACATTAATGTAAGACCAGACACTTTAAAATTCTTAGAGGAAATTTTAGGAAACAAATTTTTTACATAAATCATAGCAAGGTATTTCTGGACCCAATAAATGTGAAACAAAAATAAACAATTGTGACCTAATTAAACTTAAAAATTGTGCACAGCAAAGTGAACTATAATGAGATGAAAATGCAATGCTCAGAATGGGAGAAACATTTCAGACAACGTCCTACTCTTTAGGACCCCATGGACTGCAGCATGCCAGGCTTCCCTGTCCATCACCAACTCCCAGAGTTTACTCAAACTCATGTCCATTGAGTCGGTGATGCCATCCAACCATCTCATCCTCTGTCATCCCCTTCTCCTCCTGCCTTCAATAATTCCCAGCATCAGGGTCATTTCAAATGAGTCAGTAATTCCCATCAGGCGGTCTAAGTATTGGAGTTTCAGCTTCAGCATCAGTCCTTTCAAAGAATATTTAGCACTGTTTTCGTTTAGGCTGGACTGGTTGGATCGTCTTGGAGTCCAAGGGACTCTCAAGAGTCTTCTCCAACACTACAGTTCAAAAGCTTCATTTCTTGGGTGTTCAGCTTTCTTTATAATCCAACTCTCACATCCATACATGACTACTGGAAAAACCATAGCTTTGACTAGATGGACCTTTGTTGGCAAAGTAATATCTCTTCTTTTTAATATTCTGTCTAAATTGATCAAAACTTTTCTTCCAAGGAGCAAGTGTCTTTTAATTTCATGGCTGCAGTCACCATCTTCAATGATTTCAGAGCCAAAATAAAATAAAATAAAGTCTGTCATTGGTTCCACTGTTTCCTTATCTATTTGTCATGAAGTGGTGGGTCTAGATGCCATGATCTCAGTTTTCTGAATGTTGAGTTTAAGCCAACTTTGTCACTCTCATCTTTCATTTTCATCAAGAGGCTCTTCCGTTCTTTGGTTTCTGCCATAAGGGTGGTGTCATCTGCATATCTGAGGTTATCTATATTTCTCCAAGAAATCTTGATTCCAGCTTGTGCTTCATCCAGTCCAACATTTCTCATAATATACTCTGCATATAAGTTAAATAAGCAAGGTGACAATATACAGTCTTGACATACTGTCATTCCATGTCCAGTTTTCACTGTTGCTTCTTGACCTGCATGCAGATTTCTCAGGAGGCAGGTCAGGTGGTCTGGTGTTCCCATCTCTTTAAGAATTTTCTACAGATTGTTGTGATCCACACAGTCAAAGGCATTGTCATCGTCAATACAGCAGAAGTTGATGTTTTTTCCTGGAACTCTCTTGGTGTTTTTTTTTTTTTTTTTTTTTTTTTTTTTATATGATACAATGGATGTTGGCAAATTGTTCTCTTGTTCCTCTGCCTTTTCTAAGTCCAGCTTGAACATCTGGAAGTTCATGGTTCACGTACTGTTGAATCCTTGCTTGGAGAATTTTGAGCATTATTTCGTGTGAAATGAATACAATTGTGGTGTAGTTTGAGCATTCTTTAGCATTGCCTTTCTTTGAGATTGGAATGAAAATTGACCTTTTCCAGTCCTGTGGCCACTGCTGAGTTTGTTTCCAAGGCAAACCATTCAATATCACTTTATTCCAAGTCTATGCCCCGACCAGTAACACCGAATAAGCTGACATTGAACGATTCTATGAAGACCTACAAGGACTTCTAGAACTAATATCCTAAAAGATGTCCTTTTCATTATAGGGGGCTGGAATGTAAAAATATGAAGTCAAGAAATACCTGGAGTAGGAGGCAAATTTGGCCTTTGAGTACAGAATGAAGCAGGGCAAAGGCTAATAGCGTTTTGCCAAGAGAACACACTGGTCAT
This sequence comes from Bos indicus, assembly GCF_029378745.1. Lineage (NCBI taxonomy): Eukaryota > Metazoa > Chordata > Mammalia > Artiodactyla > Bovidae > Bos > Bos indicus. Next base: position 76,349,518 of record NC_091789.1, read on the forward strand.
AGCAAACACCCTCTTCCAACAATTCAAGAGAAGACAAAGGACTAATGTTAAAAATATACAAATAGGTTATGGAGCTTAATATTAAAAAATAAATAATGCAGTAAAAAAATAAGTTTAAGACCTAAACAGATATTTCTCCAAAGAAGACATACTGATGGCCAAGAGACATTTGAAATGATGTTTAATAGCACTGATTATTAGATAATTGCAAATCAAAACAACAAAGTATCACCTCACACCGACAAGAATGGCCATCATCAAGAAATCTACAAATAATACATACTCGAGAAGATGTGGAGAAAAGGGATCCCTCTTATACTGTGGGAATGTAAATTGGTCCAGCCATTTTTGAGAACAGTATGGAAGTTCCTTTAAAAACTAAACATAGAGCTGCCATATGACCCAGCAATCCCACACTTAGGTATATACCCTTAGAAAACCATACCTTATAAAGACACATGGAAACCAATATTCATCGTAGCACTATTTATAATAGTCAGAACATGGAAACAGCCTAGAAATCCATGGACAGATGAATGGACAAAGAAGATATGGTACATGTATACAATGGTATATTGCCAAGCCATAATGAGAAATGAAATTGAGTCGATTAAAGTGATTGCAGAGCCTGTCATAGAGAATGAAGTAAATCAGAAAGAGAAAAACAAATATTGTGTATGAGTGCTTATAATATGGAATCTAGAAAAATGATACAGATGAATCTACTTGCAGAGCAGGAATAGAGGGACAGATGTAGAGAACAGACTTGTGGACATGGTGGGTGGGGGGAAGTAAGGGAGGCACAACTGAGAGATTAGCATTGGTATGTGTATACTACCATGTGTAAAATAGATAGCTAGTGGGAAGCTGTTGTACAGCACAGGGGGCTCAGCTTGGTGCTCTGTGCTGACCTAGATGAGTGGAATGGGGGTTGAGAAAGAGGCTCAAGAGGAGGGGATATACATATGCACATGGTTGATTCATTAATGATGTACAACAGAAACTAACACAGCACTGTAATTATATTCATATATATATATATATATATATATATATATATATATATCCCAAAGTGTACCCTCTTTCACTGTTGGTGCGAATGTAAACTGGTATAATCACTATGGAGAACACTATGGATGTTCCTTAAAATATTGAAAATAGAACTACTATATGATACAGTAATCCCATCCCTGGGCATATATCTAAAGAAAACAATAGTTGAAAACAATATCATGCTCTCCAATGTTCATTGTAACACGATTTACAATGATCAGGACATGGAAACAATCTAAAGGTCCACAAACAGAGGAATGGATAAAAATATTATATATATATATATATATATATATATATATATATATATATATATATAGTGGAATTTTATTCAGCTATAAAAAGAACAAAAAGTATGTCATTGGTAGCAATTTGGATGGATCTACAGATTTGGATGATCTTTCCTGGTGTCTCAGGTGGTAACGAATTGACTTACAGTGCAGAAGACCCAGGTTCAATCTCTGGTTTGGGAAGATCCCTTGGAGAAGGAAATGGCAAACCACCCTATATTCTTGCCTGGAAAATTCCATGGAGAGGAGCCTAGTGGGATACAACCCATGAAGTTGCAAAGAGTTGGACATGACTGAGCAAGTTTTCACTTTCACTAACAGGTGTGAAGGTTAAGTATAGTAAGTTAGACAAAGATGAATACCATATGATATTGCTTATATGTGGTATCTTAAAAAAGGCTACAAATGAACTTATCTGCAATACCAAAATAGTTACATATGTAGAAAATAATCTTAAGGCTACTGAGGTGTAAGTGGGGAGGGATAAATTGAAAGACTGGGATTGACACATACATTTTTCTAGTTATTGCTCAGTTGCTCCTTGTGTGCAACTCTTTGTGACCCATGGACTGCAACACGCCAGATTCCCTGTCGTTCACCATCTCGAGGAGTTTGCTCAAATTCACATCCACTGAATAGGTGATGCCATCCAACCATCTCATCTCTGCCATCCCCTTCTCCTGCCTTCAATCTTTCCCAGCATCATGGTCTTTTCCAATGAGTCCGCTCTTTGCAACAAGTAGCCAAAGTATTGGAGCTTCAGCTTCAACATCAGCCCTTCCAATGGATATTCAGGGTTGGTTTTCTTTAGGATTGACTGATTTGATCTTATTGCAGTCCAAGGGACTCTCAAAGGTCTTTTCCAACACCATAGCTCAAAAGCATCAATTCATCAGTGCCTTCTTTATGGTCAAACACTCACATCTGTCCATGACTAAGGGGAAAATCATAGCTTTCACTATACAGACCTTTATTGGAAAAGTAATGTCTCAGCTTTTTAATATCCTCTCTAGGGTGTCATAGTTTTTCTTCCAAGGAGCAAGGGTCTTTTAATTTCATGGCTGCAATCACAATGTGCAGTGATTTTGGAGCCTCCCGGAATAAAGCCTGTCACTGTTTCCATTGTTTCCCATCTATTTGCCATGAAGTGATGGGACTGGATGTACTGATCTTAGTGTTTTGAATATTGAGATTTAAGCCAAATGTTTCACTCTCCTCTTTCACTTTCATCAAGAGGCTCTTTGGTTCCTCTGCTTTCTGCCATAAGGGTGGTGACATCTCCATATTTGAGGTTATTGATATTTCTCCTGGCAATCTATTCCAGATTGTGCTTCATCCAGCCTGGCATTTCACATGATATACTCTGCATATAAGTTAAATTAACAAGGTGACAATATACAGCCTTGTTGTTCTCCTTTCCCAATTTGGAATCAGTCCATTGTTTTATGTCCGGTTCTAACTGTTGCTTCTTGATCCACTTATAGGTTTCTCAGGAGGCAGGTAAGGTGGTCCTGTATTGCCATTTCTTTAATAATTTTCCACAGCCTAAGGCGGCAGAGGAATAGTACAGGGAGACCAATTTCTTTCCCACAACTCATTGAAAGATCATTTCAACACTGAGCAAATTCCATAAAACAACTTCTGAATGCTAGCAGAAAACACCAGGCACCCAGAAAGGAAGTCTATTCTCTTCGAAAGGAGGTAGGAAAAAAATATAAAAGACAAAAAGAGAGACAAAAGAGTTAGGGATGGAGATCCATCCCAGGGAGGGAGTTGTGAAGGAGGAGAAGTTTCCAAACATCAGGAAAGCCTCTCACTGGTGGGTCTGTGGGGAGTCTTGGAATCTCACAGGGCAACATAACCGGGAAGGAAAAAAATTCCACAGATTACACACCTAACTGCAACTCCCAGAGGAGAAGTAGCACAGATGCTCGTGTCCACCACCAGCAAGCAGGGGCTGAACGAAGAGGCATGGACTGCACTGCTTAGGATAAGGACCAGGACTGAATGCCCTGGAGACAATCTGAGGGAGCTAACGTGAGATAGCAACCCAAATTGAGGGAAGGGAAGAGCAACTGGATGGATTCTCAAGCTGTTGCTTGGCCGCACAGACTCAGTTCCACACGGAGAGAATTATATATATTCAAAAGCAGAAACATTACTTTGCCAACAAAGTTTCGTCTAGTCAAGGCTATGGTTTTTCCTGTGGTCATGTATGGATGTGAGAGTTGGAATGTGAAGAAGGCTGAGCACCAAAGAATTGATGCTTTTGAACTGTGGTGTTGGAGAAGACTCTTGAGAGTCCCTTGGACTGCAAGGAGATCCAACCAGTCCATTCTGAAGGAGATGAGCCCTGGGATTTCTTTGGAAGGAATGATGCTAAAGCTGAAACTCCAGTACTTTGGCCACCTCATGTGAAGAGTTGATTCATTGGAAAAGACCCTGATGCTGGGAGGGATTGGGGGCAGGAGGAGAAGGGGACGACAGAGGATGAGATGGCTGGATGGCATCACTGACTCGATGGACATGAGTCTGGGTGAACTCCAGGAGTTGGTGATGGACAGGGAGCACTGGCGTGCTGCGATTCATGGAGTCGCAAAGAGTCGGACACGACTGAGCGACTGATCTGATATATATATATATATATATATATATATATATATATATATATAATTCTTGTGATTTTGTTTTGTTTTTTTAATATTGTATTTTTGAAAGTCTAAACTCTACTCTAGATTTTTAATCTTTGGTTTTGGGTATTTGTTATAAATTTTGTACCTTTAAGAATCCAATCTTCAGTACCCATTTTTACTTAGGAGTGTGATTACTGGCTTGATTGCCCCCTGCCTCTTTTGACTCTTCTTTTTCTCCCTCAGGTCACCTATATTTCCTCCCTCCCACTTCTCTCCTCTACCCAACTCTGTGAATCTCTCTGGGTGTTCTGGACTGTGGAGAACACTTAAGGAACTGACTACTGGCTAGATCTGTCTCTCTCCTTTTGAATCCCCCTCTTCTCCTCCTGGCCACCTCTTTCTCCTTCCTCCCTCTTCTCTTCTTTACATAAGTCTGTGAACCTCTCTGAGTGTTTCAGACTATGCAGAGCACATAAGGAATTGATTACTGGCTAGACTGCTCTCTCCCCTTTGGATTCCCCCTCCTCTTCTCCTGAACACATTTATCTCCCTCCTCCCTCTTCTCCTCTCCATGTAACCCTGTGAACCTCTCTGGGTGTCCATCACTGTGGAGAATCTTTTCGCTATTAAACTAGATGATTCATCACCAGTGCTGTATGGGTGTAGAAGTCTTAAGATTACTGTAAGAATAAGACTGAAAGCCAGAGGCAGGAGGCTTAAAATCAAAACTTGAGAACACCAGAAAACTCCTGACTCCAGGGACCATTAATCAACATGAGCACATCAAAAAACCTCCATACCTACACTGAAACCAATCTTCACCCAAGAGCCAACAAGTTTCAGAGCAAGACATACCAAGCTAATTCTCCAACAATGCAGGAACATAGCCCTAGCATTAAAATACAGGTGGCCAAAAATCACACCAAACACACCGACACCTCAAAACTCACTACTGGACACTTCATTGCATGACAGAGAAGAGAGACCAAGCTCTACCCGCAAGAATATCAATGCAAGCTACCCTAACCAGGAAGCCTTGACAAGCCACTCGTCCAACCCCACCAACAGGGAGGAATATCCACAATAAAGAGGAACGAAAACTTCCAGAATACAGAGGCCACCCCAAACACAGCAGTCTAAACGATATGAAAAGCCAGAGAAATATTCAGGAGGTAAAAAACAAAAATGATAAATGCCCAGTAAATTAGAAAAAAAAAAAAAAAAAGGAGGAGATAGGGAACCTACCTGAAAAACAATTGAGAATAATGATAATAAAAATTATCCAAAATCGTGAAAACAAAATGGAGTTACAGAACAATAGTCTGGAGACAAGGACTGAGAATGCAAGAAATGATTAACAAGGACCTAGAAAAAATTTTAAAAAGAGTCAATCAAAAATGAATAAGGGAATCAGTTCAGTTCAGTCCAGTTCAGTCGCTCAGTCATGTCCGACTCTTTGTGAACCCATGAATCGTAGCACGCCAGGCTGCCCTGTCCATCACCAACTCCCGGAGTTCACTCAGACTCATGTCCATCGGCTCAGTGATGCCTTCCAGCCATCTCATCCTCTGTCGTCCCCTTCTCCTCCTGCCCCCAATCCCTCCCAGCATCAGAGTCTTTTCCAATGACTTGACTCTTCGCATGAGGTGGCCAAAGTACTGGAGTTTCAGCTTCAGTATCATTCCTTCCAAAGAAATCCCAGGGCTCATCTCCTTCAGAATGGACTGGTTGGATCTCCTTGCAGTCCAAGGGACTCTCAAGAGTCTTCTCCAACACCACAGTTCAAAAGCATCAATTCTTCGGCACTCAGCCTTCTTCACATTCCAACTCTCACATCCATACATGACCACTGGAAAAACCACAGCCTTAACTTGATGGAACTTTGTTGGCAAAGTAATGTCTCTGCTTTTGAATATGCTATCTAGGTTGGCCATAACTTTCCTTCCAAGGAGTAAGCATCTTTTAATTTCATGGCTGCAGTCACCATCTGCAGGGATTTTGGAGCCCCAAAAAATAAAATCTGACACTGTTTCCATTGTTTCCCCATCTATTTCCCATGAAGTGATGGGACCGGATGCCATGATATTCGTTTTCTGAATGTTGTGCTTTAAGCCAACTTTTTCATTCTCCTCTTTCACTTTCATCAAGAGGCTTTTTAGTTCCTCTTCACTTCCTGCCATAAAGGTGGTGTCATCTGCATACCTGAGGTTATTGATATTTCTCCCGGCAATCTTGATTCCAGCTTGTGTTTCTTCCAGTCCAGCATTTCTCATGATGTACTCTCCATATAAGTTAAATAAGCAGGGTGATAATATACAGCCTTGACATACTACTTTTCCTATTTGGAACCAGTCTGTTGTTCCATGTCCAGTTCTAACTGTTGATTCCTGACCTGCATACAGATTTCTCAAGAGGCAGGTCAGGTGGTCTGGTATTCCCATCTCTTTCACAAATTTCCACAGTTTATTGTGATCCACACAGTCAAAGGCTTTGTCATAGTCAATAAAGCAGAAATAGATGTTCTTCTCAAACTCTCTTGCTTTTTCCCTGATCCAGTGGATGTTGGCAATTTGAAGTCTGGTTCCTCTGCCTTCTCTAAAACCAGCTTGAACATCAGGAAGTTCACGTTTCACGTATTGCTGAAGCCTGGCTTGGAGAATTTTGAGCATTACTTTACTAGCATGTGAGATGAGTGCAATTGTGCAGTATTCTGAGCATTCTTTGGCATTGCCTTTCTTTGGGATTGGAATGAAAACTGACCCTTTCCAGTCCTGTGGCCACTGCTGAGTTTTCCAAATTTGGTGGCATTTTTAGTACAGCACTTTCACAGCATCATCTTTCAGGATTTGAAATAACTCAACTGAAATTCCATCACCTCCATTAGCTTTGTTCATAGTGATGCTTTCTAAGGCCCACTTGACTTCATATTCCAGGATGTCTGGCTCTAGATCAGTGATCACACCATCGTGATTATCTGGGTCGTGAAGATCTTTTTTGTACAGTTCTTCTGTGTATTATTGCCCCTTCTTCTTAATATCTTCTGTTTCTGTTAGGTCCCTACAATTTCTGTCCTTTATAGAGCCCATCGTTGCATGAAATGTTCCCTTAGTATCTCTAATTTTCTTGAAGAGATCTCTAGTCTTTCCCATTCTGTTGTTTTCCTCTATTTCTTTGCATTCATCGTTGAGGAAGGCTTTGTTATCTCTTCTTGCTATTCTTTGGAACTCTGCATTCAAATGCTTATATCTTTCCTTTTCTCTTTTGCTTTTTACTTCTCTTCTTTTCCCAGCTATTTTTAAGGCCTGCTGAGACAGCCATTTTGCCTTTTTGCATTTCTTTTCCAAGGGGATGGTCTTGATCCCTGTCTCCCATAGAATGTCACGAACCTCATTCCATAGTTCATCAGGCACTCTATCTATCAGATCTAGGCCCTTAAATCTATTTCTCACTTCCACTGTATAAGGGATTTGATTTAGGTCAAACCTGAATGGCACGAACCTCATTCCATAGTTCATCAGGCACTCTATCTATCAGATCTAGGCCCTTAAATCTATTTCTCACTTCCACTGTATAAGGGATTTGATTTAGGTCAAACCTGAATGGACTAGTGGTTTTCCCTACTTTTTCAATTTAAGTCTGAATTTGGTAATAAGGTATTCATGATCTGAGCCACAGTCAGCTCCCGGTCTTGTTTTTGTTGACTGTATAGAGCTTCTCCATCTTTGGCTGCAAAGAATATAATCAATCTGATTTCGGTGTTGACCATCTGGTGATGTCCATGTGTAGAGTCTTCTCTTGTGTTGTTGGAAGAGGGTGTCTGCTATGACGAGTGCATTTTCTTGGCAAAACTCTGTTAGTCTTTGCCCTGCTTCATTCCGTATTCCAAGGCCAAATTTGCCTGTTACTCCAGGTGTTTCTTTACTTTCTACTTTTGCATTCCAATCCCCTATAATGAAAAGGACATCTTTTTTGGATGTTAGTTCTAAAAGGTCTTGTAGGTCTTCATAGAACCGTTCTACTTCAGCTTCTTCAGCATTACTGGTTGGGGCATTGACTTGGATTACTGTGATATTGAATGGTTTGCCTTGGAAACAAACAGAGATCATTCTGTCATTTTTGAGATTGCATCCAAGTACTGCATTTCTAACTCTTTTGTTGACCATGATGGCTATTCCATTTCTTCTGAGGGATTCCTGCCCGCAGTAGTAGATATAATGGTCATCTGAGTTAAATTCATTCATTCCAGTCCATTTTAGTTCGCTGATTCCTAGACTGTCTACATTCAGTCTTGCCATCTCTTGTTTGACCACTTCCAATTTGCTTTGATTCATGGACCTGACATTCCAGGTTCCTATGCAATATTGCTCTTTACAGCATTGGACCTTGCTGCTTTCACCAGTCACATCCATAGCTGGGTATTGTTTTTGCTTTGGCTCCATCCCTTCATTCTTTCTGGAGTTATTTCTCCACTGATCTCCAGTAGCATATTGGGCACCTACTGACCTGGGAAGTTCCTCTTTCAGTATCCTATCATTTTGCCTTTTCATACTATTCATGGGGTTCCCAAGGCAAGAATTCTTAAGTGGTTTGCCATTCCCTTCTCCATTGGACCACATTCTGTCATATCTCTCCACCATGACCCACCTGTCCTTGGGTTGCCCCACAGGCATGGCTTAGTTTCATTGAGTTTGACAAGGCTGCAGTCCTAGTGTGATTAGATTGACTAGTTTTCTGTGAATAAGGCAATAACTGAAGTCAAAAACACTCTGGAGGGAACCAACAGTAGAATAATGGAGGCAGAAGATAGGATAAATCAGCTGGAAGATAGAGTGCTGGAAATAAATGAAGCAGAGATGAAAAAAGAAAAAAAAAATTAAAAGAAACGAGGACAACCACAGAGACCTCTGGGACAATGTCAAAAGACCAAACATTCGAATCATAGGAGTCCAAGAAGAGGAAGACAAAAAGAAAGGCCATGAGAAAATACTTGAGGAGATAATAGTTGAAAACTTCCCTAAAACGGGGAAGGAAATAGCCATCCAAGTCCAAGAAACCCAGAGGGTCACAAGCAGGACAAACCCAAGGCGGAACACTCTAAGACACATAGTAATCAAATTAATGAGGGTCAAACACAGAGAGCAAACATTAAAAGCAGCAAGGGAAATCAACAAATAACATACAAGGGGATTCCCTTAAGGATAACAGCTGATATTTCAACAGAAACTCTTTAGGCCATAAGGGAATGGCAGGACATACTTAAAGTGATCAAAGAGAAAAATCTACAGCCCAGATTATTGTACCCAGCAAGGATCTCATTCCAGTATGAAGGAGAAATAAAAAGCTTTACAGACAAGCAAAAGCTGAGAGAATTCAGCACTAACAAACCAGCTCTTCAACAAATTCTAAATGTTCTTCTCTAGACAACAAACACAGAAAAGGTGTATAAACTCAGACCCAAAACAATAAAGTAAATGGAAATGGGATAATACTTATCAATAATTACCTTAAATGTAATGCCCCAACCAAAAGACAAAGACTAGCTCAACGGATAAAAAACAATACCCCTAAATATGCTGTCACCAAGAGACCCACCTCAAAACAAGGGACACATACAGACAGAAAGTGAAGGACGGGAAAACGATATTTCACCCAAATGAAGACCAAAGGAAAGCAGAAGTAGAAATACTCATATCAGTTAAGATAGACTTTGAAATAAAGGCTAGGAAAAGAGACAAAGAAGGACACTACATAATGATCAAAGGATGAATCCAAGAAGAAGATATAACAATTATAAATACATATTCACCCAAAATAGGAGCACTCCAATATGTAAGGCAAATGCTAACAAGTATGAAAGGGGAAATTAACAATAACACAATAATAGTGAGGGACTTTAATACCCCACTCACATCTATTGATAGGTCAACAAAACAGAAAATTAACAGGGAAACACAAACTTTAAAGGATACAATGGACCAGTTAGACCTAATTGATATCTATGGGACATTTCACCCGAAAACAATGAATTTCGCCTTTTTCTTAAGTGCACATTGAACCTTCTCCAGGATAGATCACATCCTGGGCCATAAATTTAGTCCTAATAAATTAAAAACAAAACAAAACAAAACACTGAAATCATTCCAAGCATCTTTTCTGACCACAATGCAGTAAGATTAGATGTCAATTACAGGAGAAAGACTATTAAAAATTCCAACATATTGAGGATGAAAAACACACTTCTAAATAACCAACAAATCAGAGAAGAAATCAAAATATGCATAGAAATGAATGAAAATAAAAACACAACAACCCAAAATCTGTGGGATTCAGTAAAAGCAGTGCTAAGGTGAAGAAATCTTAAAAAATATTGCAGAAATAAATGCAAAAGAAACAAGAGACCATAACAAAAATCAACAAAGCTAAAATCTGGTTCTTTGAGAAGATAAATAAAATTGACAAACCATTAGCCAGACTCATTAAGAAACAAAGGGAGAAGAATGGAATCAACAAAATTAGAAATGAAAATGGAGAAATCACAACAGACAACACAGAAATACAAAGGATCATAAGAGACTACTATCAGCAAATATATGTCAATAAAATGGACAACTTGGAAGAAATGGACAAATGTTTAGAAAAATATAACTTTCCAAAACTGAACCAGGAAGAAATAGAAAATCTTAGCAGACCCATCACAAGCATGGAAATTGAAACTCATGAGAAATCTTCCAGCAAACAAAAGCCTAGGACCAGATGGCTTCACAGTTGAATTATACCAAAAATTTAGAGAAGAGCTTACATCTATCCTACTCAAACTCTTTCAGAAATGTTCAGAGGAAGGTAAACTTCCAAACTCATTATATGAGGCCACCATCGCCTTAATACCAAAACCAGACAAAGATGCCCCCCAAAAGGGGAAAACTACATGCCAATATCACTAGTGAACATAGATGAAAAACTCCTTAACAAAATTCTAGCAAACAGAATCCAGCAACATTTTTTTTTCATGATAGTTATTTGATTTTATTAAAAGATAGTTTACCAATTTACAGATACTTACCTATGATGTTACATGATTCTAGTAGTTCAACGTTATACAAACTTTAAAAAAAAAATACAGAGCTAAAATAAATATTCTTCAAAGTTTTCTAAACTTATTAAACTCACAAAAAATATGATTGGAGGTATAGTACTCCTTTCAGAGGTTGTATTTCTTGTCTGTCATCAAGATTGAATCTTGGTTTTAGGGATTTTTTAAAAATATAAATTTATTTATTTTAATTGGAGGCTAATTACTTTACAATATTGTATAGGTTTTGCCATACATCAACATGAATCCGCCATGAGTGTACACATGTTCCCCCTCCTGAACCCCCTTCCCACCTACCTCCCCGTACCATCCTTCTGGGTCATCCCAGTGCACCAGCCCCAAGCATACAGTATCTTGCATCGAACCTGGACTGGCGATTCATTTCATATATGATATTGTACGTTTCCATGTCATTCTCCCAAATCATCCCACCCTCTCCCTCTCCCACAGAGTCCAAAAGACTGTTCGATACATCTGTCTCTTTTGCTGTCTCGCATAAAGGGTTATCATTACCATCTTTCTAAATTCCATATATATGCATTAGTATTGGTGTTTTTCTTTCTGACTTATTTCACTCTGTATAATAGGCTCAAGTTTCATCCACCTCATTAGAACTGGTTCATATGTATTATTTTTAATGGCTGAGTAATACTCCATTGTGTATATGTACCACTGCTTTCTTATCCATTCGTCTGCTGATGGACATCTAGGTTGCTTCCATGTCCTGGCTATTGTAAACAGTGCTGCGATGAACATTGGGGTATATATGTCTCTTTCAATTCTGGTTTCCTCAGTGTGTATGTCCAGCATTGGGATTGCTGGGTCATAAGACAGTTCTATTTCCAGTATTTTAAGGAATCTCCACACTGTTCTCCATAGTGGCTGTACTAGCTTGCATTCCCACCAACAGTATAAGAGGGTTCCCTTTTCTTCACACCCTCTCCAGCATTTATTGCTTGTAGACTTTTGGATCACAGCCATTCTGACTGCCATGAAATGGTACCTCATTGTGGTTTTGATTAGCATTTCCCTGATAATGAGTGATATTGAGCATCTTTTCATGTGTTTTTTAGCCATCTGTATGTCTTCTTTGGAGAAATGTCTGTTTAGTTCTTTGGCCCATTTTTGCTTGGGTCGTTTATTTTTCTGGAATTTAGCTTCAGGAGTTGCTTGTATATTTTTGAGATTAGTTCTTTGTTAGTTGCTTCATTTGCTATTATTTTTCTCCCATTCTGAAGGCTGTCCTTTCAACTTGCGTGTAGTTTCCTTTGTTGTGCAGAAGCTTTGAATTTTAATTAGGTCCCATTTGTTTATTTTTGCTTTTATTTTTAATATTCTGGGAGGTAGGTCACAGAGAATCCTGCTGTGATTTATGTTGGAGAGTGTTTTGCCTATATTCTCCTCTAGGAGTTTTATAGTTTCTGGTCTTACGTTTAGATCTTTAATCCATTTTGAGTTTATTTTTGTGTATGGTGTTAGAAAGTGTTCTAGTTTCATTCTTTTACAAGTGGTTGACCAGTTTTTCCAGCACCACTTGTTAAAGAGATTGTCTTTAATCCATTGTATATTCTTGCCTCCTTTGTCAAAGATAAGCTGTCATAGGTGCATGGATTTATCTTTGGACTTTCTATTTTGTTCCATTGATCTATATTCTGTCTTTGTGCAAGTATCATACTGTCCTTATGACTGTGGCTTTGTAGTAGAGCCTAAAGTCAGGCAGGTTGATTCTTCCAGTTCCATTCTTCTTTCTCTTAAATATGATACATCATGACCAAGTGGGCTTCATCCCAGGGATGCAAGGATTCATCAATATTTGCAAATCAATCAATATGATGCTCCACATTAACAAACTGAAAGATAAAAACCAATGATTATCTCAGTCGATCCAGAGAAAGCCTTTGACAAAATTCAACATTCATTTATGATAAAAACTCTCCAGAAAACAGGAATAGAAGGAATATATCTCAATATAATAAAAGCTATATGTGATAAACCCACAGCAAACATTATCCTCAATGGTGAGAAATTGAAAATATTTCCCTTAAAGTCAAGAACAAGACAAAGGTGCCAACACTCACCCCTACTATTCAACAGAATTTTGGAAATTTTAGCCACAGCAATCAGAGAAGAAAAATAAAAGGAAACCAGATTGGAAAAGAAGAAATAAAACTCTCACTGTTTGCAGATGACGTGATCCTCTACATAGAAAAGCCTATAGCTTCCACCAGAAAAATGCTAGAGCTAATCAATGAATATAGTAAAGTTTCAGGATATAAAATTAACACAAAGAAATCCCTTGCATTCCTATACACCAGCAACGAGAAAACAGAAAAAGAAATTAAGGAAAAAATTTCATTCACTGTTGCAACGTAAAAAATACTATACTTAGGAATGCTGCTGCTAAGTCACTTCAGTTGTGTCCGTCTCTGTGCGACCGCAGAGATGGCAGCCCACCAGGCTTCCCTGTCCCTGGGATTCTCCAGGCAAGAACACTGGAGTGGGTTGCCATTTCCTTCTCCAATGCATGAAAGTGAAAAGTGAAAGTGAAGTCACTCAGTCGTGTCCGACTCTAGCAACCTCATGGACTGCAGCCTACCAGGCTCCTCCATCCATGGGATTCTCCAGGCAAAAGTACTGGAGTAGGGTGCCATTGCCTTCTCCAATAATTAGGAATAAATCTACCTAAAGAAACAAAAGAACTACATATAGAAAACTATAAAACACTGAATAAAGAAATCAAAGATGACACAAATAGATGGAAAAATATAACATGTTCATGGATCAGAAGAATCAATATAGTGATAATGAGTATACTACCCAAAGCAATCTATGGATTCGATGCAATCCCTATCAAACTACCAATGGTATTTTTCACAGGACAAGAGCAAATAATTTCACAATTTGTATGGAAATACAAAAAAACCCCGAACAGCCAAAGCAATCTTGAGAAAGAAGAATGAAACTGGAGGAATCAACCTGCCTGACTTCACACTATACTACCAAGCTACAGTCATCAAGACAGTATGGTACTGGCACAAAGACAGAAATATAGATTAATGGAACAAAATGGAAAGCCCAGAGGTAAATCCACACACCTACTGACACCTTATCTTTGATAAAGGAGGCAAGACTATACAATGGGGAAAATACAATCTCTTCAACAAACACATGAAAAGATGCTCAACATCACTCATTATCAGATAAATGCAAATCAAAACCACAATGAGGTACCATCTTATGTGGGTCAGAATGGCTGCTATCAAAACGTCTACAAACAATAAATTCTGGAGAGGGTGTGGAGAAAAGGGAACCCTCTTACACTGGGGGTGGGAATGCAAACTAGTACAGCCAATATGGAGAACAGTTGGAGATTCCTTTAGAAATCTCCATTTAGAAAATTTCTAAATTTCCATTTAGAAAAATGGAAATAGAACTGCCATGCAACCCAGCAATCCCACTGCTGGACATACACACCAAGGAAACCAGAATTGAAACAGACACATGTACCCCAATGTTCATTGCAGCTCTGTTTACAATAGCCAGGACATGGAAGCAACCTAGATGTCCATCAGCAGATGAATGGATAAGAAAGCTGTGGTACATTTACACAATGGAATATTACTCAGCCATTTAAAAAGAATGCATTTGAATCAGTTCTAATGAGGTGGATGATACTAGAGACTATTATTCCAAGTAAAGTAAGTCAAAAAGGAAAATACAAATACAGTACATCAATGCTGCTGCTGTTGCTAAGTCGCTTCAGTCATGTCTGTCTCTGTATGACCCCATAGACAGCAATGCACCAGGCTCCATCATCCCTGGGATTCTCCAGGCAAGAACACTGGAGTGGGTTGCCATTTCCTTCTCCAATGCATGAAAGTGAAAAGTGAAAATGAAGTCGCTCTGTCATGTCTGACTCTTCACGACCCCATGGACTGCAGCCTACCAGGCTCCTCTGTCCATTGGATTTTCCAGGCAAGAGTACTGGAGTGGGTTGCCATTGCATTCTCCAAATATATTAATGCATATATATGAAATTTAGAAAGATGGTACTGATGACCCTATATGTGAGATAGCAAAAGAGACACAGATGTAAAGAACAGTCCTTTGGACTCTGTGGGAGAAGACGAGGGTGGGATGATTTGATAGAATAGCATTGAAATATGTATATTATCATATATGAAACAGATTGCCAGTCCAGGTTTGATGCATGAGGCAGGGTACTCAGGGTTGATGCATTGCAATGATCCAGAGGGATGGGATGGGGAGCTAGGTGGGAGGGGGGTTCAGGACAGGGAACACATGTATACCCATGGCTGATTCATGTCAATGTATGGAAAAAACCACCTCAATATTGTAAAGTAAATAGCCTCCAATTAAAATAAATTAATTAATTTTTTAAAAAAGAGAAATTTCCCCAATTTTTTTTGTGATCCACACAAGCAAAGGGTTTAGCTTAGTCAATAAAGCAAATGTAGATTTATTTTTCTGGAATTTTCTTGCTTTTGCTATGACCCAATGGTGGTTTAGCCGCTCAGTCGTGTCCAGCTCTTATGAACCCCATTGACTGTAGCCTGCCAGGCTATTCTGTCTATGGAATTCTCCAGGCAAGAATACTGGAGTTGGTTGCCATTTCCTCTTACAGGGGATCTTCCCATCCCAGGGAATGAACCTGGGTCTCCCGCATTGCAGCAGATTTTTTACTGACTGTGGTATGAAGGAAGCTCATGATCCAATCAGTTCAGTTCAGTTCAGTCACTCAGTCGTGTCCAACTCTTTGCAACACCATGAACTGCAGCACACCTGGCCTCCCTGTCCATCACCAACTCCCGGAGTTTATCCAAACTCATGTCCATTGAGTTGGTGATGCCATCTAACCATCTCATCTTCTGCCGTTCCCTTCTCCTCCTGCCTTCAATCTTCCCCAACATCAGTGTCTTTTCAAACGAGTCAGCTCATTGCATCACGTGGCCAATGGATGCTGGCAATTTGATTTCTGGTTCCTCTGCCTTTTCTTTTTCTTTTATTCCCATTGTGTTTATTAATTTTTTTAAATTTTATTTTTTAACTTTACAATATTGTACTTGTTTTTCTGTATATCAAAATGAATCCGCCACAGTCCTCTGCCTTTTCTAAATCCAGTTTGTTCATCTGGAATGTCTTGGTTCACATACTGTTGAAGCCTAGCTTGAAGACTTTTGAGCATTACCTTGCTAGCATGTCAAACAATCGCAATTGTGCATTAGTTTGAACATTCTTTTGGCATTGTCCTTCTTTGAGATTAAAATTAAAACTGACCTTTTCTAGTCCTGTGGCCACTGCTGAGTTTTCCAAATTTGCTGGCATATTGAGTACAACACTTTAACATCATCATTTTAAGAATTTTCATTACCTCAGCTGGGATTCCATTACCTCCACTAGCTTTGTTCATAGTGATGCTTCCTAAGGCCCACTTGACTTCACACTCCAGGATGTCTTGTTCTTGGTGAGAGATCACACCTTCATGACTATCTAGGTCATTAATATTTTTTCATATAGTACTTCTATGCATTCTTGTCACCTCTTCTTAATATATTTTGCTTCTGTTAGGTCCACACCATTTCTGTCTTTTATCCTGCCCTTCTTTACATAAAATATGCCCTTGGTAGGTTTCTTGAAGAGATCTCTAGTCTTTCCCATTTTATTATTTCCCTCTATTTCTTTGAATTGTTCACTTATAATATCAGATATCCTAATGGACCCAGTCATATGCTCATTTCTGCTATTCTGAGCTATATACTCCAGGGGTATGCTCATGTGCTTGCTTAGGTTTTACTGTTATGGCAGGATTTGACTACTATTGTTGTACTAGTAGTTAGAATTGGTTCCTCATCTTATTGTCTATCAAGCAATGCCTTTTGCAATGGATTCAAGCCTGCTTAAGACTGTGACTGGGTCCTGGTATGGCTGTCTGTGGGGTACATAGTATTCAAGCACAGGAAGTCAGTTAATGGTGGATGGCCCTGTGTCCCAGCAGAGATGGATGAACAGCCCAGGGAATCCTGAGGCCGGGACTCTCTTTTTAGTGGGTGAAACTTGATCCTGGCATAGTTGACTGCATTGCTTATGTGGGTTCCAGCACTGGTGTTGGCCTGATGACTGGCAGGGTAGGGTCCTCGAGCAGCTGAATTTGGGGACTCTCTGGATCTAGACTGGTGCCAGCCCACTGGTGTGTGCAGCTATGTTCTAGGGTACCTGGCTTTGGAGTTTGGCAGGGATGAGGTTGGTGTTGGCCTCCTGGTGGGAGTGGTCAATTCATGAAACTGTTAGTTGTGAGGTCAGCATGGCACACTGCTAGTGTCAATTTGCTGGTGGGCAAGGCCTAGTTTTGGGGCAGCTGACTGTGTGTCCTTGGGGGCTCGTGGTTAGTGTCAGCCCTTGTTTTAAAGACTAGTGGCGGGAGTAAAGAGGTCATTTTCCTCCTCAATTGTTCTTGTGGCAGAATGAGCTCCCCAACGTGGCTTTGGCCATCTACTATGCCTCCATAAGAAGTCTCAGTTGTTTTCTACCTGTCTAGGGGGCTCTCCAAGATCAGCAAATGGGTCTGACAAAGACTTCTTTTAAATTACTACTTCTTCACTAGGACTCAGGGCATGTGAGATTTTGCACATGTCCTTTAAGAGTAGAGCATCTGTTTCCTAAAATCCTCTTACTCCCTATATGTAATCCCTGCTCATCTTCAAAGTTAAGCATTCTGGTGGCTCATATTTATGTTTCAGGTCCTCATGCAGGTCTAGAGAACCTGGTATGGATCTCCAATCTCTCATTCCTTAGAAAGAACCTCTTCAGTTGTGATTATTCTCCAGTTTGTGAGTCTCTTATCTGGAAGTCTAGTCTTGAGTATACATTGTCTCTGCCTTCTTTTGTCTGTCTCATTGTGGTTACTCTATCTTTAACTGTGGAAATATTTTCTGTTAATCTTCTAGTCATTCTCCTAAATATTTACTTTGTAAATATTTGTACTTTTAATGTGTTCATGAGGAAGGAGGTGGGCTCAGGCTCTTTCTACTCTTCTGTCTTGGCCACATATGTTTATGATTTCCTCTGACTTTAACAGAGACATTGAAATTCAAAGTTTGCACATTATACTTTTGACATTAAAAGTTTTTCTAAACTTAAGTAAATTTATTCCAGTCTTAGTCAGCTTGGTGACACATCATGCTCATTTCTCAACATTCCTTTTCCTTAAACCATGCATTCTATTTTCCTTATCTACTTTTAATATACAGTTATTTTCTTTTACCCTTATTTCAGTAATTTTATTTTTACATATTGTTTCCAAATTATGAAAGTAGTGAAAATGAAAGTCGCTCAGTTGTATCTGACTCTCTGCAATCACATGGGCTATATAGTGCATGGAATTCTCCAGGCCAGAATACTGGAGTGGATAGTCTTTCCCTTCTCCAAGGGATATTCCCAACCCAGGGATAGAACCCAGGTCTCCCATATGGCAGGCAGATTATTTACCAGTTGAGCCACCAGGAAAGCCCAAGAATCCTGGATTGGGTAGCCTATCTCTTCTCCAGCGGATCTTCCCCACCTAGGAATTGAACCAGGGTCTCCTGCATTGCAGGCAGATTCTTTACCAGCTAAGCTACTGGAGAATATAACTGATAGTAAATAATATTTGCTTTTTGGTTAAAGCTAGAAGTAGGTCCTTGTGAAATGTCTAGCATATATTAACATTTTTAGTAAATCATTGAATTTATAAATATATTTTATAATTTTGCAAGAATATTATTTCAAAGTGCATATCTATGTTACACAAGTATATTTTTAGTAGATTAACACATCTTTTATTTCTATATAATAAGTTAAAAATCCTAAAGTAGATACATTTGTTTGGCATTTAATGTTTACCTTATTTTGAAATAGTTTAGATATTCAATTAATATAATTTTTCAATTCATCTTATTTTAAACATTTATATTATTTACATTTATTTAGCTTACTTGTGTTTAATAATTATGCTTCGTTTAGACATCAAACAGCTAGCTATCATCTTAAATGATTATTTTGCTGAAAAATTTTCATGAAATTTTTGCTTTTATTAAACCAACAAACTTAAATTATCTCTCATTTATTAAAGTTTTTCCTAGATAATATTAACTTGATAAAACACTTGGGTTAGTTTCTATACTTCTGAGAATATACCTAATTTATATAAATAATTTTCTTAAAGCTAATTAAATAAAACTCTTTAAAAATTAATTTTGGCCATGCTGAGGTATAATGATACCAAATATCTATAATATGCATATGTAGACATATGCAAACATACAGACACACACACAGATCTGTTAGCTTTTCTCTTAAAATTGCAGCCATGTGTCAATTACAAAACTCAAAATAATAGTTGCTTCCAAAATGTGATTCTGGCACATCAACTAAGTTAAGGTTATCTGCTCAGTTGGCTCAGACATTACCAAATTTTTACTAAAAGATTTTTTTGTTGGTTGGTTGGTTTTTTAATTTATTTTCATGCTGCAAGGATTCTTTTAGAGCTGTGATAGAGTTTTTTTTTTTTTTTTCCCTATCAAAAACTCGTGCATAATAGCCAAGCATATGTTCCATTGTCTCTGTGGAGTTTGGTAATTCTATTTTTCATTGGTATCAATTAAGGTGGACTTATCTAAATTAAAGTTTCATAGCAATACAAGTTTGCATCAAGAAACAAGATAAATATCAAATAAATAACCTACCTTTACACATAAAGCAGTTAGAAAAAGAAGAAATGAAGAACCCCAAAATTAGTAGAAGGAAAGAAATCATAAAATGTTTTCCCAAAGTGGCTACTATAATTCTAAAATTTCATCCATCTCCCAAAAAGGCATGGGATTCTATTCAGACCACCAAGAACCTATATTTTCCTTTAGATTTCCAAACACATCTTAACTATGAGTGATCCTATTTTTCAACAGCTCTTCCTAAATGGAAGGAATCACATATTCCCCCCTTTTGGTGCAGAGTAGGGAGACTTAACAAGAACTTTTAGCAAATAAAATATAGGTAGGGATAATAAGATTAGAGAGCTCAAAATCCAAAGAGAGAAGAGCTCACATCTAAAATAGACTTACACTTAGAGTCCAGGGTGAGTGAGCTCAATGATTCTTTTGGGTACCAGCATCTGTTTGCTCAGTGGACTTGGAATTATTGGGGGTCTTTTTTGGATCCCACTTCTGATGATATATAATGTCAAAGTTTGTAAATAAGTATACCAAACAATCACCAAAGTGCTAATTACTAAAATTTGTCAGGCACACACCAAAAAGACAGTTTGCAAAGCCAGGAGCATGCAAACCAAAACGTAAAATGAGGCTAATCCTTATGAAGCAGCTTATACAGTGAGAAATTAATGACAGCTTGTTCTTCATGGTGATTGATCATAATATTAATTTTTTCTATAATGATAGGGAATTGATCAGTGAATAGCTCATACTAATTTTTGAAAACTTTAAGATTTAGTTATAATTTCCAGATGTATAAACATGAAATGAACCAGGTCATGTTCATTTGGCAAGCTAAATCAAGTTTTGCTTGTATTACTGAACAGATTTTGTCTGCTCAGGGAATTTTCAAGTTTTTCCTTTATTGACTTTTGATTTTAACAGTGTTAATATCTAAAATACATCAATAACTCATATAACCCATTAAAAATCTGATTAAAAATATGTAGAGAAACTTAATAGACATTTTCCCAAATGAGATATCCTAATGGCCAACAGATTCATGAAGAGATGTACAATATTGCTAATCATCACAAAAATTCAAGTCAAAACCTTAGTGAAATATGACCTCATATCATTTAGAATTACCATAATAAAAAGGCAAGAGATAACAAGTTGGTGAGAATGTGGAGTAAAGGGAATCATTTCGTGTTCCACAAACAGGTTACTGTTCGTGGAAATTTAAATTGGTTCACCCACTGTGGAAAACATTTTGGAGGTTCCTCAAAAAATTAAAAATGGAACCATAGCATGCTATGCTCTACAGAGAAACAAAATCAATATTTAATACCAAAGGCAGTGTAATGGCAGAATTTCTTTTTTCTCTGGATATATATATATATTATTCTGTTAAGGACATTGACAGATTAGATGAGATACATCCACATTTGGAGTGTAATCTGTTTTATTAAAAAGTTTCTATTTCATTGTTATTAAAAATTAGCAAAGCACCTAGAATAATGTTTGAACAATTGTCTGTGTGTCAAGACTTTGCAATTTGATTCATAATTTTAAGAAAAGAGAATAACAGGATATTATAAACCATATAAAACAAGCAGACATATATAGACCGCCTCATTCAGCAACAGCACAATACATATTTTTCTCAAATGCATGTAAGTTATTCTCCAAAATAGACGACATATTAGGTCATAAAACAAGTATTAATATATTTAAATCTTAAAAATGTAAAAAGAAACTTTTTAAAATTATAAGAGAATGAAGTTCTAATAATGAGGTAAATTTGAAAATACACAAGTATGTGGAAATTAAATGACACTCTCAATCAACAAATGGATTATAGAAAAACAAACGTGGGAATTTTTTTAAGTATTTATTTTAAATTAATTTATTTATTTTAATTGGAGGCTAAATACTTTACAATATTGTAGTGGTTTTCGCCATATATTGACATGAATCAGCTATGGGTGTGCATGTGTCCCGAATCCTGAGTCCCCCATCCCACCTCTGTCCCCGTCCCTTCCCTCAGGGTTGTCCCAGTGCACCAGCTTTGAGTGCCCTATTTCAGGCACTGAACTTGGACTGGTGGTCTATTTCACATATGATAATATATATGTTTCAGTGCTATTCTTTCAAATCATCCCACCTTTGCTTTCTCCCAGAGAGTCCAAAAGTCTGTTCTTCATATATGTGTCTCTTTTGTTGTCTTGCATATAGGGTCATCGTTACAATCTTTCTAAATTCCATATATATATGCGTTAATATACTGTATTGGTGTCTTTCTTTCTGACTTACCTCACTCTGAATAATAGGCTCCAGTTTCATCCACCTCATTAGAACCGATTCAAATGCATTTTTTTTAATAGCTGAGTAATATTCCATTGTGTATTTGTACTACAGCTTTCTTATCCATTCATCTGCTGATGGACATCTAGGTTGCTTCCATGTCCTGGAAATTATAAACAGTGCTGTGATGAACATTGGGGTACACGTTTCTCTTTCAATTCTGGTTCCTTGGTGTGTATGTCCAGCAGTGGGATTGCTGGGTTGTATGGGAGTTCTATTTCCAGTTTTTTTAAGGAATCTTCACACTGTTGTCCAAAGTGGCTGTACTAGTTTGCATTCTCACCAACAGTGTATAAAGGTTCCCTTTTCTCCATACCCTCTCTAGCATTTATTGTTTGTAGACTTTTGGATAGCAGACATTCTGACCAGCATGAGGTGGTACCTCATTGTGATTTTGATTTGAATTTCTAAAATAATGAGTGATGTTGAGCATCTTTTCATGTGTTTGTTAGCCATCTGTATGTCTTCTTTGGAGAAATGTCTGTTTAGTTCTTTGGCCCATTTTTTGATTGGGTCATTTATTTTTCTTGTATTGAGCTACACGAGCTCCTTGTATAGTTTTGAGATTAATTCTTTGTTAGATGCTTCATTTGCTATTCTTTTCTCCCATTCTGAAGGCTGTATTTTCACCTTGGTGATAGTTTCCTTTCTTATTAAAAAGCTTTTATGTTTAATTAGGTCCCATTTATTTTTTTGCTTATATTTCCATTACTCTGGGAGGTGGGTCATAGAAGATCTTACTGTGATTTATGTCAGAGAGTGTTTTGCCTATGTTTTCCTCTAGAAGTTGTATAGCTTCTGGTCATACATTTAGATCTTTAATCCATTTTGAGTTTATTTTTGTATATGGTGTTAGAAAATGTTCTAGTTTCATTCTTTTACAGGTGGCTGACCAGTTTTTCCAGAACCACTAAAGAAATTGTTTTTTTCTCCATTGTATATCCTTGCCTCCCTTATCAAAGATACACTGTTCATAGGTGTGTGGATATATCTCTGGGCTTTCTATTTTATTCCATTGATCTATATTTCTGTCTTTGTGCCAATACCATACTGTCTTGATGACTGTAGCTTGGTAGTATAGTCTTAAGTCAGGCAGGTTGATTCCTCCAGTTCCATTCTTCTTTCTCAAGATTGCTTTGGCTATTCAAGGTTTTTTGTATTTCCATACAAATTGTGAAATTATTTGTCCTAGTTCTGTGAAAAATACCATTGGTAGCTTGATAGGAGGAGAAGAAAATGGCAATCCACTCTAGTATTCTTGCCTGGAGAGTCCTGTGGGCAGAGAAGCCTGGTGGGTTGCTGTCCATGGGGTCGCATAGTGTTGGGCATGACTGAAGTGACTTAGCATGCATGCATGCATTGAAGAAGGAAATGCGACCCACTCCAGTATTCTTACCGGGAGAATCCCAGGGACAGAGGAGCCTTGTCGGCTGTAGTCAATGGGCTTGCACAGAGTGGGACACGACTGAAGCAACTTAGCAGTAGCAGCAGCAGCAGCTTGAAAGGGATTGGCATTGAATCTATAGATTGCTTTGGGTAGTATACTCACTTTCACTATACTGATTTTTCCAATCCATGAACATGGTATATTTCTCCTTCTATTTGTGACATCTTTGATCTCTTTCAGCAGTGTTTTATAGTTTTCTATACATAGGTATTTCACTTCTTTAGGTAGACTTATTCCTAATTATTTTACCCGAGAACCAGAACTTGAGCAGCTTAGACCTAGGAAGTGCACCAAACGCAGAGCCCACTTTCAACCCTACCCTTGCAGAGCAACCTGGAGCCTGAGCAGTGTAGACCTGGAAATCACATGCTGCCCTGAGCTGGAGCAAACTCAGTGTGGTCCATACACTGCAGAGCAATCCCCACACATACCAGTTATATTTGTTTGCAGTGTTCCTCCCTCCCCACAACACAACTGAACAAGTGAGCCAAAATAAGTGACCACTTTCACAGCCTTGTGTCAGGGCAACAATTAGACACTGAAAAGACTTGCAAACAGAGGAAGAAAAAATAAACAAAGAAGAGGGAACCACTCTGAAAGTGACAGGTGCAACAGATTAAAAACATATATTTAATGTTGACTAAGCAAGACATGACTGACCGACTGAACTGAAGCATTGGAAGGGGCCTATAGACATTGTGAAGAAGTATACGCTGGACCAGGGAACTATCTGAAACTGAACTGACTCCACACTGTTCATAACAATTCCAGAGAAATTTCTAGATATATTTTAATTTTTTTTTTTAAGTTCTTTATTTTTACTTGAAGGATACTTGCTTTACAGTATTATCTTGGTTTCTGCCATCAGTTCAGTTCAGTTCAGTAACTAAGTTGTGTCTGACTTTTTGTGACCCCATGAATTGCAACACTCCAGGCCTCCCTGTACATCACCAACTCCCGGAGTTCACCCAAACCCACGTCCACCGAGTCAGTGATGCCATCCAGCCATCTCATCCTCTGTCGTCCCCTTCTCCTCCTGGCCCCAATCCCTCCCAGTATCAGAGTCTTTTCCAATGAGTCAACTCTTCTCATGAGGTGGCCAAAGTACTGGAGTTTCAGCTTTAGCATCAGTCCTTCCAAAGAACACCCAGGACTGATTTCCTTTAGAATAGACTGGTTGGATCTCCTTGCAGTCCAAGGGACTCTCAAGAGTCTTCTCCAAAACCACAGATCAAAAGCATCAATTCTTTGGCGCTCAGCTTTCTTCACAGTCCAACTCTCACATGGATACATGACCACTGGAAAAACCATAGCCTTGACTAGACGGACCTTTGTTGGCAAAGTAATGTCTCTGCCTTTGAATATGCTATCTATGTTATCTATCATAACTTTCCTTCCAAGGAGTAAGTGTCTTTTAATTTCATGGCTGAAATCACCATCTGCAGTGATTTTGGAGCCCCCAAAAATAAAGTCTGACACTGTTTCCCCATCTATTTGCCATTAAGTGATGGGACCATATGTCATGATCTTCGTTTTCTGAATGTTGAGCTTTAAGCCAACTTTTTCACTCTCCTCTTTCACTTTCATCAAGAGGCTTTTCAGTTTCTCTTCACCTTCTGCCATAAGGGTGGTGTCATCTGCATATCTGAGATTATTGATATTTCTCCCAGCAATCTTGATTCCAGTTTGTGCTTCTTCCAGCCCAGCGTTTCTCATGTTGTACTCTGAATATAAGTTAAATAAACAGGGTGACAATATACAGCCTTGAGGTACTCCTTTTCCTGTTTGGAACCAGTCTGTTGTTCCATACCCAGTTCTAACTGTTGCTTCTTGACCTGCTTTGTTTTTACCATACATCAACATAAATCATCCGTAAGTATACATATGTCACCTCTATCTTGAACCTCCCTCCCACCTTATCCCATCCCTACAGGTGGTCACAGAACCCCAGTTTGAGTTCCCTGAGTCATACAGAAAATTCTCACTGACTATTTTACATATATTAGTCCACTGAATCCACAAGAGAGTCAAGTATGACTCAACGAGTAAACAATAAGTTCAAGAAGCAAAGCCCTCATGAATTGAATCAGTGTCCTTCTAAAAGAGATCCTGCAGAGCTTCCTCATCCATTCTATCATGCAAAGAAACATTGAAAAGAGCACTCTTGATGAGTCATGAAATTTAATCTTTTCAGACATAGGAACTGTCCCACAACTTGATTTTGGATTTCATAACTTTTAGTACTGTGATAAATAATTTGATATTGTTTATAAGCCACCCAAATATCATATTCTAAAATAGCAGTCCAAATTGACTAAGGAATTAGTAGGGGGAAAGACAAAAGTAAACTCACATCTGTGGCTCAGCGGTAAAAAAGCCACCTGCCAATGCAGGAGATGTGGGTTCAATCCCTGGGTTGGAAAGATCCCCTGGAGTAGGAAATGGCAATCTGTTCCTGTATTCTTGCCTAGAAAATTCCATGGACAGAGGACTTCATGGTGTCATGAAGAGCCAGACACTACTGAATAACTCAGCACACATATATACAAACTCAAATCTAGCAGAAGGAAATAATAGATATGTAATGGAAAATAACAGGAAAAAAAATAAACAAAACAGCATATTGCTTTTTGAAAGGATCAATAAAATTTTCAAAATGTTAGCTAGGTTGAATAAGAAAAATGAGAGAAAAATAATTAACTGAAATCAAAAATTAACATGATGTTATCATCACCAATTTGAAAAACATAAAATAGATTATAAAATAATTTTTTGGACAATTGTATCTCAATGATTTGGATAACCTAGATCAAAGAGACAAATTCTTCAAAGGACACAACCTATCAAGACTGAATCATGAATAGAAAATCTGAAAGATGTATAAATGGCAAGGAGTTTGGATAAATAATAACAATAAAAGCCCAGGACCAGATAACTAAAAAGGTGAATGATGCCAAATATATGTTGTTGCTGTTCAGTTGCCCAGTTGTGTTCGACTCTTTGAGACCCCATGGACCACAGCATGCCAAATATATAAAGGAAACTTAATATTAATTATTCTGAAACTCTTCCAAAAACTTGAAGAGACAACAAGTCTTAACTCAATCTATGAGGCCAGTTTTACCCTAAACCTAAAGCAAGACAGAAATTACAAGAAAAGCTGAGACCAATATCCTTGTTCAATATTAATGCCAAAACAATCAAAAATTACTAGCAAAACTAATTCAGAAACATTAAGTTGCATATCCTGTGTCCAAGTGGGATTAATTCCTGGAACACAGAAAGAGTGTCAACATATAAAAACTAATCAATGAAGTATACAAAATTAGCAGAATGGAGAAAAAGCACAGCTGTTTAAGATGATGCATAAAAGCATTTGACAAAAATTGACACTCATTCATGACAAAAATACTTAATAACAGAAACATAGTAGAACATTTTCTCAACCTACTTACAATTACATAAGAATATTCTCAAATAATAAAATGCTCAGTGGTGGGAGATTGAAAGCTGTTTCCCTGAATCAGGATTAAGACAAGAATGTTCACCTATACAACCCATGTCCAACATTTTATTGGAAACTTTAGTTAGGGCATTAAAGTAAGAAAATAAATTAAAGGACAGTTTAGAAAGAAAAAAGTTAAATTATCTTTTCTTAAAGAATATATGATTGATATATAGAAGACACTAAAAACTTGGGTGGAACATGGCTATTAGACCTAAGAAACATTCAGTAAACTAACAGAACACAAATTTAACTGTCAAAAATCAGTTGTGTTTTTGTATAGTAAAAGTCATCATTCCAAAAGGGAAGCCAAGAAAATAATTTCAATTTTGGTTGGATTAAAAACAAACAAACAAACAAACAAAAACGTTTATTGGAGAATAGTTGATTTACAATGTTGTTTCAGTTTCAGCTATACAGCAAAGTGAATCAGTTATATGTATACATATATCAGCACATTTTTTTTAGATTATTTCCTCATATATGTCATTACAGAGAATGATTTCACTTTCTTTATTAGTTAATTAATTTATTTTTGGCTGCACTGGATCTTTGTTGGTTCATGTGGGCTTTCTCTAATTGTGGCTACAGGGGTTATTCTTTGTTTCAATGTGTGGGCTTCTCACTGTGGTGGCTTCTCTTATTGTGGTGCACAGGCTAAGTGTGGGGATTTCAGTATGTGTAGCATGTGGACTCAGTAGCTCTGGCTCATTGTCTCTAGAGCACAGGCTCAGTAGCTTTGGCACATGGGCCTAGGTTACTTCAGGACACATGGGAGCCTCCTGGATCAAGGTTAAACTCACACCCCAAACACTGGCAGGTAGATTCTTAATTACTAGACCACCAGGGATAATCTTGTTTCACTTTTGATTAAAAAAAAAAAAAAAAAAAAAGAATACACTGTTTAGGAACAAATGTAACCAAAGAAGCAAACAATCTATATTATGAAAAGAAAAAAAAAAAAAAAAAGGGAAGCTTCTGAAAGAAATGATCAAAAACATAAATGGAAATATATTCCATATTCATACATGGAAGACTATATTCCTAAGATGCCAATAGTACTCAGATGATCTACACCTTAATGCAACTGCAACCAAAATTCCTCTATTTTTGATGGAAAGAGAGAAAACA
This sequence comes from Bos indicus, assembly GCF_029378745.1. Taxonomy (NCBI): domain Eukaryota; kingdom Metazoa; phylum Chordata; class Mammalia; order Artiodactyla; family Bovidae; genus Bos; species Bos indicus. Next base: position 76,377,739 of record NC_091789.1, read on the forward strand.
AATCCTAAAATTCACATGTAACCTCAAAAGAGCTTTATGAGCCATAAACATCTTGAAAAAGGAAAGTTGTTGAACTCACACTTATTTCAACTTTTACTACAAATATACGGGCTTCCCTGGTGGCTCAGTGGTTAAAGGGTCTGCCTGGAATGCGGGAGACCCGGGTTTGATACCTGGGTCGGGAAGATCCCCTGGAGAAGGAAATGGCAACCCACTTCAGTATTCTTGCCTGGAGAATCCCATGGAGGGAGGAGCCTGGTAGGCTACAGTCCATGGGGTCGCAAAGAAGGAAAGTTGTTGAACTCACACTTATTTCAACTCTTACTACAAATATACAGTAATCAAAACAACCTAGCAAAGGAATGAGGAAAGACATAAAGATCAACAGTTTGGAGATTACAGTTAAGACATTAATATACATGGTTAAATATCTTCCAAGAGTGTTCAGACAAGTCAATAGGAAAAAGGACCATCTTCTCAAATAGTGCTCAGAAAACTGTCTACGTGCAAAACACAGAAGTTGGGTTCTTTTCTTATACTGTATACAAAAATTAAGTCAGAATGAGTCAAAGACCAAAACATAAAAGGGAAAGCACTTGAAGGAAAAGGTTCATGAATTTGAATTAGGCAGTGGTTTCTAGGATGTAACAATAAAATAATATACAACAAAAAACAATAGTGTAACAAAATTTTAAAATTTGATGCAATAAGAGACACTATCAAGAGAGTAAAAGACAACATGGGAGACACTATTTGTTATGGAAAGAACTGTGTTCTTTTGAAATTAATATATTGAAGTTATAAATCTCAGTGCCTCAAAATGAATTTGGAAATAGGGTCTTTAAAGAGGCAATTAAAGTGAAATGATTGCCTTTGAGGGGTCTGTTGGTAGAAATGTGAACTTTATAGGTGATTCTGGAAAATAATAAGAAAGAAAAGAGATATTTATATAAAAAGCTTCTATCTTCATAAATAATCATGAAGAAAATGTTGGTAGATACAGGAATGTTAAAAGTGCTTCTGAGGAGATCTCAGAAAGAAATGAAAAGCATGTTAATGGAAACTGTCGGAAAGTTGACTCTTTTTATAAAGTGGCAAATATAACTTGCCCAAACTGTGTTCTATTTTATGGAAAATAGGGTTTTAATGATAAACTTAGACATAAGTCTGAAAATCTTTGGAACAAAGTATTGGAAGTATGGCCTAATTTCTCACTTCTTAGAGTGAAGTGCAAGAAGAAATAAGCAAAGTGAAGAGTAAGTTGTTAAGAAAGGGAGAGGAGAAAAGATGGCAAATTAGAAGGATACAAACTCACCGTTTTTATGGAAAAAACAAAATCCCAATGAACTGTTAAATAACCATCAACAAAAGCAAACACTGGAACTTAAAAAAAAAATCCTATATCCAAAGAAAAATAAGCCAAAAGCAGATGGTAGGATGGGTGTAACTGTGATAAAACAAATCCCATACACAATAGGTGAGCAACTCACAAACTGGAAAATAATTGTAACATAGAAGTTCTCCTAAAGGAGTGAAATGTCTAAACCCCATCGATATCTAGCTCTCCAGGCTGGGGATCTGGCAATGGGAAGAGGAGAAAACAGAGAGTCTGATTTTGAAGGACAGTGAAGTTATATTGCAGGAATTTCATAGAACTGTGGAAAACAGAAAATTTACTCCTAGAGGATGTGCACAGGGTCTCATATGAACTAAAATCCAGGGGAAATAATTGTTGTTATTCAGTTACTAAGTTATGTCTAACTCTTTTGTGACACCATCAACTACAACAGCCAGGTTTTCCTGTACTTCACTATCTCTTAGAGTTTGCTCAGACTCATGCCCATTGAGTTGGTGATGCCATCCAACCATCTCATTCTCTGTCATCCCCTTTTCCTTCTGCCTTAAATATTTTCCAGCATCAGAAGAGTGGTGGTCTCATGAGAAACTGGGACAGACTTACCTGTAAGTATTGAAGGAACTCCTGTGGAGGTGGGAGACAGCTGTGGCTCACTGAAGAGACAAAGACACTGGAAGAAATAGTTCTGGAATGTATTCATTGGAAAGAGCCCTCTTGGAGGGCCTTCCCAATAGCCCATGTGCTCCAGTGCTGGGATGCCTCAGGCCAAGCAACCAACAGGATGGGAACACATCCCCACCCATCAGGAGAGAACTGACTACAGTCATCCTTAGTACATGGCTGCCAACTCTACACACTTCTTATATGGTCCTGTTCACCATAAGGACATGACCCACCTCCACCCATCAGTGGTAGGTACCAGTCCCTCCCAGAAGGAAACCTGAAAAAGCCTTTTAGAGAGTCTCATCCACCAGGGAGCAGGGAGCAGAAACTAGAACCACAACACAGCAGCCTGCCGAATAAAAAGTACCCATCACAGAAAGTTAGACAAAATGAGATGGCAAAAGAATATGTCCTAAATGAAGAAACAAAAAACATACCCAGAAGAACTATGAAGAAAAATGGAGATAAACAATATACATGAAAAAGTATTCAGAGTAATAAAAGTAAAGATGATGCAAGATCTTGGGAAAATAATGGAGGACCATATCAAGAAGATACAAGAAATGATGCTTAACAAAGACCTAGAAAAAGTAAAGAACAAAAAGAACTGAACAATACAATAAATGAAATGAAAAATACACTAGAAGGAACCAATAGCAGAATAACTGAGGCATAAGAAATGAGCTAGAAGGTACTATAGTGAAAATAACTGCTGTAGGACAGAATAAAGAAAAATAAAATAATGACAACAAATGAGGACAATCTAACAATCATACAGGAAAATATGAACTTCACCAAAATGTATATTATAGGGGTCCCACAAAGAGAAAGGACCTGAGAAAGTACTTCAAAAGATTATAGTCAAAAACATTCCTAACATGGTAAAGGAAACAGTCATCCAAGTCCAGGAAGTGAAGAGTCCCAGTCAGGAAACTCAAGAAGGAAGCCACTGAGACACATAGAAATAAAATTGACGAATAAAGACAAAGAAAAAATATTAACAACAACAAAGTAAAAGTAACAAATAACATAAAGGGAATCTGAACAAAGTTATCAGCTGATTTCTTCATGTAACGTCTGCAGGATAGAAGAGGTATGACATATTTAAAGTGATAGAAGAATCCACAATAATTAATACTTGACCCAGCAAGGCTCTCATTCCCATTCAATGGAGAAATCAAAAACTTTACAGACAAGAAAAAGTTAAGAGAATTAAAAGTTAAGTGCAGACCAGCTTTGCATCAAATTCTAAAAAGAGAATCTCTAAGCAGAAAAGAAAAGGCCACAACCAGAAATAAGAAAATTACTATCAGAAAAGCTCATTGGTAAAGGCAAATAAACAGTAAATATTGGAAATCATCCACACAAAGATATGAGATCAAAACCAACAAATGTGAGCAGGGCACAATGCTTGATATTGTAAATGAATTTGAAATTAAGAGACCAGCAACTTAAAACAAAATTGTAAATATGTGAACTCCTATACAAAAACCTCATGATAATCACAAACAAAAAATCTCTAATAGATATACACATGAAAAGAGAGAAAAGGGAATCTAAACACAACACTAAAGATAGTCATCAAATCACAATAGAGGAAAACAAGAGGAACTAAAGAAAAACACCTACAAAAAAATTCAAAACAATTAACAAAATGGCAATAAGAATATATCTATTGATAATTACCAAAACATAAATGGATTAAAAGCCCCACCCATAAAACATAAACTGGCTGAAAGGATACAGAAACAAGACATGTATGTATGCTAAGAGATCCACTTCAGATCTAGAGCCAAACACAAATCTAACTGAGGGGATGGAAAATATATTTCACTTAAATGGAAATCAAAAGAAAATCAAAATACTTGTACCATACAAAATAAACTTTAAAATAAAAACTGTTGCAGAGACAAAGAAGGGCATTGCATAATTATCAAAGGATCAATTCAAGAAGATATAACAATCATAAATATATATGTACCCAACATAGGAGCACCACAATATGCAAGATAAATACTAACAGCCATGAAAGGAGGAATCAATAGTAACACAATAATTGTGGAAGACTTTAGCACTTCACTTTCTTGAATGAACAAATCACCCAGACAGAAAATTAAGGAGGCACAGGTCTTAAGTGACACAGCTCAGAGGTACTTAATGGATATTTATAGAACATTCCATTCAAAAGAGATAGAATACAAATTCTTCACAAGGCATATGGAACATTCTCCAGGACAGATCTCATACTAGGCCAGATAGCTAGCCTTCACAATTTTAAGATAACTGAAATCATATCAAGCATCTTTTCCAACCAGAATGCTATGAGATTAGAAATCGATTACAAGTAAAAAAAAAAAATGTTAAAAACTGCAAACAGTTGTGGGCCAAAAATATGCTATTAAATAACCAGTGAATCACTGAATAAATCAAAGAGAAGAAGAAGAAGAAAAACAAAAACACTTAAACATGAATTGGGTTTCCCAGGTGGCTCTAGCAGTAAAGAACCTAACTACCAATACAGGAGACACAAGGGATGTGTTTTTGATCCCTGGATCAGGAAGATTCCCAGGAATTGAGCATGGCAATCCACTCCAGTGTCCTTGCCTGGAGAATCCCATAGACAGAGGAGCCAGGCAGATTATGGTCCATAGAGTTGCAAAAGAGTCAGGCATGACTAAAGTGACTTAGCACACAACAGATATGAATTAAACTGAAAACACAATCATCCCAAACTTATGCGATACAGCAATATATATATATATATATATATATATTTAATAGGGATGTTCATAACAATTCAACCTTACCTCAGGAAGCAAGAAAATTTTCAACTAAACAACCTTTTATATGTAGCTGTCAATTTTTCCCAGCCACACTTATTAAAAAGGCTGTTGTATCTCTATTGCTTATATTCTTGCTTCCTTTGTCATAGGATTAGGTGATCATATCTATGTGAGTTTGTCTCTGGGGTTTCTACCTTGTACCTGGTCAATATTTCTGGTTTTTTGTGGCAGTACCAAATTGTTTTGATTGATATAGCTTTATAGTAATGTCTGAATTTAAGGAGCCTGATTCCTCAATCTCCATTTTTCTTTCTCAAGATTACTTTGACTATTCAGGGTCTTTTGTGCTTCCATAGAAATAAGATTTTCTGTTCTAGTTCTGTGAAAATTGTGATTAGTAATTTAATAGAGATTGCAATGTATCTGTAGAATGCCTGTGGTAATATAGTCATTTTCACAATATTAATTCTTCCAATCTAAGAATATGGTATATTGATCCATCTGTTTGTGTCATGTTTGATTTCTTTCAACAGTATCTTGCAGTTTTCTGCATACAGGTATTTTGCTTCCTTATGTAGATTTATTCCTTAGTATTAAATAAAATTCCCTGGTATCATTTGTTTTTGTTGCAATGGTAAATGAGATTGTTTCCTTAATTTCTCTTTCTCATCTTTCATTGTTAGTGTGTAGGAATCTAAGAGGATTTTGTGAATTAATTTTGCTTCCTGCAACTTTACCAAATTCATTGATTAACTCTAGTAGTTTTCTGGTGGCAGACAGATTTAGGATTTTCCATGTATAGTATCATGTCATCTGCAAGCAGTGACATTTTTTACTCCTTTTTCAATTTGCATTCATTTTATTTTGTATTCTTCAGTGATTGCTGTGACTGGGGCTTCCAAGACTATGTTGAATGATAGTGGTGAGGATGGACACCCTTGTCTTGTTTCAGATCTTAAAGGAAATGCTTTCAGTTTTTCACAATTGAGAATAAGGTGTGCTGTGGATTTGTCATATATGGGCTTTATTATGTTGAGATAGGTTCCCTCTTTGCCTACATTCTGGAGAGTTTTATCACAAATGTGTTTTGAATTTTGCCAAAAGTTTTCTCTTCATCTACTGAGATGATTAAGTGTTTTTTTCTTCAATTTATTAATATTGTTGCATCCCATTGATTGATTTGTGTATACTGATGAATCTTTGCATCACTGGGATAAATAACACTTGATCATGTTGTGTGATGCTTTTAACAGCTACATGCATAAAAATGAAATTGGAATACTCCCTAACACCATACATAAATAAACTAAAAATAGATTAAAGACCTGAATGGAAGGCCAGACACTATAAAACTCTTAGAGGAGAACATATGCAGATGATTCTTTGACATAAATCACATCAGGATCTTTTTTGACCCACTTCCAAGAGTAATGAAAATGAAAACAAAAATAAACAAATGGGAGCTAAGCAAACTTAAAAGCTTTTGCCCAGCAAAGGAAACCATAAACAAGATGAAAACACAACCCTTATAATGGGAAAAACAGTATTTTCAAAGAAAGAAATTGACAATAGGTTAATCTCCAGAAAATACAAATAGCTCATGCAGGTTAAAAAAAAAAAAAACTCAATCTAAAAATGGGCCAAAGGCTTAAATAGACAGTTCTCAAAGAAGACATACAGGTGACAAACAAATACAGGGAAAGATTCACAGGGTCAATAATTATTTTAAAAATGCAAAGTAAAACCACAAAAAGGTGTCACCTCACACCTGTCAGAATGATCATCATTAAAAGAAAAAAAATCTGCAACAATAAATGCTAGAGAGGATATGGAGAAAAGGGAACCCACTTGCACTGTTGGTGGGAATGTAAGTTGATACAACCACTATGGAGAACAATATGAAGGTTCCTTAACTCAAAAAAAAAAAAAAAAAAGTAGAACTAACATATTGCCCAGAAGTGCCGCTACTGGGTATATACCCAGAGAAAATTAGATTTCAAGAAAAACATTCACCACCCCAATGTTCATTGTAACACTACTTGCAAGAGTCAAGATAAGGAAATCCTTAATGTTATCAACAGAGGAGTGGTTAAAGAAGGTGTGCGGTGTGGTACACGTGTATTACTCAGCCAAAAAAAAAAAAGGAACAAAATTTAATTATTTGTAGATATGTAGATGGACCTAGATACTACCATAGAGAGTGAAATAAGTCAAAAAGAGCAAAACAAACGCTGTATATTAACACATATATATGCACTCTATAGGGGTTTCCCCAGTGGCTCAGCAGTAAAGAATCCACCTGCAATGCAGGCCAGGAAGACACACTGCAGAAAGGCATGGCAACACACTCCTGTATTCTTGTCTGGAGAATCCCATGGATTGAGAAGCATGGAAGGCTATAGTCCATACAGTTTCAAAGAGCCAGACAAGACTGAAGTGACTGAGTGTGCATGCACATGCAACCTAGAAAAAAAAAAAAATGATATAGAGGTTCTTGTTTTCAAAGCAGAAATATAGACACAGGCAAAGAGATCAAATTTAAGATTACCAAGTGGGTAGGGCGGGGGGTGTGAGGAATTGGTAGACTGGGATTGACATATATACACTATTGATGCTGTATATAAAATAGATTACTAATGAGTATCTACTGTAAACCTCAGTGAATCCTACTCAGTTCTCTATGTTGACCTAAATGGGAAGGAAACCCACAAAATAAGGCATATATTTGTAGATAAAAGTGATCCAATTGGCTGTACAGTAGAAATTCACACTACATTGTAAAGCTACTATATCTCAGTAAAATTTCACTAAAAGACCATAATCTTATACCTAAAGCAACTATAAAAAGGAAGACAGACAAAATCTAAAATTAGGAAAAGGAAAGAAATCATAAAGTTCATAGTAGAAATAAATGAAGTAGAGACGAAGAAGCCAATAGAAAACATCAATGAAGTGATAGGCTGGTTCTGTGAAAAGATAAACAAAATTGATGAACCTTTAGCCAGACTAATCAAGGAAAAGAGGAGGAAGACTCAAATCATTAAACTTAAAAATGAAAAGAAGTTACAACAGACACCATGGAAAGAAAAAAAAAAAATGATCACGTGACTACTACATGCAAACACATGTCAAAAAAATGGACAAATTGGAGGAAATGAACAAATTCTTAGAAAATTGCAATCTCCAAGGAATAAACCAGGAAGATCACTGGTTTGATGGTTCACTAAATGAACCATCAAAATCACTGATGAAACAGAAAATATAAACAGATTAATCACAGGTACCGAAATTGAAATTATTATTAAGAGACTCCAACAAACAAGAGTCCAGGAACAGATTGCTTCATAGGCAGATTTTATCAAACATTTAGAGAAGAGTTAATACTTATCCTTCTGAAACTATTCCAAAAATTGCAGAGTAAGAGGCATTTTCAAACTCATTATATGAAGCCACCATAATCCTGATACCAAAATCAGACAGGTACACCAAAAAAGAAAATCAAACGCCAAAATCACTGATGAACATATACTCATTGATCAAGCAACAGTCATCTCAGTAATGAAGCAGCTTTTCAGCATACTCAAATAAATCAGGGTGATACAGCACATCAACAAACTGAAGAATAAAAACCACATGATCATATCAATAGATGCAGAAAAATCTTCTGACAAAATTTAACACATATTTATTATAAAAGCTCTCCAGAATGTGAACAGAGAAGGAATCTACCTCAACATAATAAAGATCATGTACAATAAATTCACAGCAAACTTCATTGTCAATAGTGAAAAGGTGAAAGCATTTTCTCTAAGATCTGGAAGAAGTGAGAGCTATTCACGCTAGATTAATTCAGTTAGGTTCAGTGACTCAGTCATGTCTGACTCTTTGCAATCTCATGGACTACAGCATCCCAGGCTTTCCTGTCCATAACCAACTCTTGGAGCTTGCTCAAACTCATGTCCATCAAGTTGGTGATGTGATCCAACCATCTCATCCTCTGTCATCCCCTTTTCCTACTGCCATCAGTCTTTCTGAACATCAGGGTCTTTTGATGAATGAGCGAGTTCTTCACATCAGGTGGCCAAAGTATTGGAGCTTCAGCTTCAGGATCAGTCCTTCCAATAATTATTCAGTGTTTATTTCCTTTAAAATTGACTTTTTTGATCTCCTTGTAGTCAAAGGGACTCTCAAGAATCTTCTCCAACACCACAGTTCAAAAGTGTCAGTTCTTCCATGCTCAGCTTTCTTTATGTCCAACTGTCACATCTACACATGACTACTGGAAAAGCCAGATCTTTGGCAATATGGACTTCTGTTGGTAAAGTAATGTCTTTGCTTTTAAATATGCTTTCTAGGTTTCTCAGAGCTTTTCTTCCAAGTAGCAAGTGTCTTTTAATTTCAAGACTTCAGTCACCATCTGCAGTGATTTTGGAGCCCAAAAAAGTAAAGTCTGTCATTGTTTCCATTGTTTTCCCATCTATTTGCCATTAAGTGATGGCATCACATGCCATGATCTTAGTTTATTGAACGTTGAGTTTTAAGCCAGCTTTTTCACTCTCCTCTTTCATTTTCATCAAGAGGCTTTTAGTTCCTCTTTGCTTTCTGCCATAAGAATTGTGTCATTTGCATATCTTAGATTATTGATAATTCTCCCTGCAATCTTGATTCCAGATTGTGCTTCATCCAGCCTGGCATTTCACATGATGTAACCTGCATATAAGTTAAATAAGCAAGGTGACAATATTCAGCCTAGAAGTACTCCTTCCCAATTTGGAACCAGTCCATGTTGCACATCCAGTTCTAAATATTGCCTCTTGATCTGCATACAGATTTCTCTGGCAGCAGGTAAGGTGGTCTGGCATTACCATCGTTTTAAAGATTTTCTGCAGTCTGTTGTGATCCACCCAGTCAAAGAATTTAGCATAGTCAATGAAGCAGAGGTAGATGTTTTTTTCTGGAATTCTCTTGCTTTTTTTTTTTTTTTTTATCCAGCAAATGTTAGCAATCTGATCTCTGCTTCCTCTGCTTTTTCTAAATCCAGCTTGAATATGTGGAAGTTCCCAGTTCATGTACTGTTGAATCCTAGCTTGGAGAATTTTTAGCATTACTTTTCTAGTGTGTGAAATGAGTGCAAATTTGCAGTAGTTTGAATATTCTTTGACAATGCCTTTGTTTGGGATTGGAATGAAAGTTGATCTTCTCCATTCCTGTGGCCACGACTGAATTTTCCAAATTTACTGTCATACTGAGTGCAGCACTTTTGCAGCATCATCTTTCAGGATTTGAAATAGTTCAACTGGAATTTCACCACCTCCACTCACTTTGCTCATAGTGATGTTCCCTAAGTCCCACTTGACTTTGCATTCCAGGATGTGTGGCTCTAGGTGAGTGATCACACCATCCTGGTTATATTGGTCATTAAGATCTTTTGTGTATAGTTCTTCTCTGTATTCCTCCCACATCTTCTTAATATCTTCTGTTTTTGTTAGGGCCATACTATTTCTGTCCTTTATTGTTCCCATCGCTGCATGAAATGTTCCCTTCGTATCTCTAATTTTCTTGAAGAAATCTCTTGTCTTTCCCATGCTATTGTTTTCCTCTATTTCTTTTCACTGATCCTTGAGGAAGGCTTTCTTATCTCTTATTGCTATTCTTTGGAATTCTGCATGCCTTTCACTTCTCTTCTTTTCTCAGCTATTTGTAAGGCCTCCTCAGACAACCATTTTGCCTTTTTGTATTTCTTCTTAGGGATGGCTTTGATCACAGCCTCCTGTACATTGTTATGAACCTCCATAGTTCTTCAGACACTCTATCAGACTTAATCCCTTGAATCTATTTGTCACTTTCACTGTATAATCATAAGGGATTTGATTTAAGGCATACCTGAATGGTCTAGCAGTTTTCCCTACTTTCTTCCATTTAAGTCTGTATTTTGCAATAAGCTGTTTGTAATCTGAGCCACAGTCAGCTCCTGGTCTTCTTTTGCTGACATCATAGAGTTTCTCCATGTTCACCTGCAAGGAATATAATCAATCTGATTTCTGATTAATCTTCTGGTAATATCCATGTCATCTCTTGTGTTCTTTGAAGAGTTTGTTTGCTATGACCAATGCGTTCTCTTGTCAAGACTCTGTTAGCCTTTGCCCTGCTTCATTCTGTACTCCAAGGCCAAATTTGCCTGTTACTCCCAGTCCCTTGTCATGAAAATGACATATTTTTATGGTGTTAGTTCCAGATCTTGTAGGTCTTCATAGAACCATTTGATTTCAGCTTCTTCAGCCTTAGTGTTTGGGGCATAGACTTAGATTACTGTGATATTGAACGGTTTGCCTTGGAAACGAACAGAGATCATTCTGTTGTTTTTGAGATTGCACCCAAGTACTGCATTTCAGACTATTTTGTTGACTATGAAGGTGACTCCATTTTTCCTAAGAGATTCTTGCCCATCGTAGTAGATATAATGTTCATCTGAATTAAATTTGCCTGTTTTGGTCCATTTTACTGCACTGATTCCTAAAATGTTGTTGTTAATTCTTGCCATCTGTTTGATCACTTCCAATTTACTTTGATTCGTGGACCTAATATTCCAGGTTCCTATGCGATATTGTTCTTTACATCATCGGACTTTGCTTCCATCACCAGTCACATCCATAACTGGGCATTGTTTTTGCTTTGGCCCAGCCTCTTCATTCTTTCTGAAGCAATTTCTCCAGTCCTTTCCAGTTGCATATTTGGCACTTACCGACCTGGGGAGTTCATCTTTTTCTGTAATAACTTCTTGCCTTCTCTTTCAGTGGCATATCTTTTTGCCTTTTCACTCTAAATATTTTTATTCAACATAAATTTGGAATTTCCAGTCATTGCAACCAGAGAAGGAAAATAAACAAAGGGAATCCAACTTGGAAAGGAAATAAACCGTTACTACGTACAGATGACATGTTACTATATATAGAAAACCTTAAGGATGCTACCAGAAAGATACCAGTGCTCATCTTTGAATCTAATAAAGTTGAAGAATACAAAATTCATACTCAGAAATCTGTTTTATTTCTACACACCTAAAATAAAATTTCAGAGAAAGAAATTAAAGAAACAATCTCTTTTACTATCACACCAAAAGGAATAAACCTACCTGAGGAGGCATAAAACCTGTACTCTGAAAGCTATAAGATGCTGATGCAAATAATCAAACACAACACAAATGGATGGAAAAATATGCTATGCTCTTGACTGGAGGAATCAATATTGTCAAAATGATTACACTATCTCAGGCAACACATGATATCAATGCAATTCTTATCAAATTAACAATGACATTTTGTTGGATACCTAGAAGAAAACTTCCTACAATTTGTGTTTAAATGCAAAGACCCCAAATAGCCAAAGCATCTTGAGAAAGAAAAACAGAGCTGGAGGAAATAGGCTCCCTGACTTCAGACTATACTACAAGTTACATTCATGGAAACAGTATAGTATGGCACAAAAACAGAAATATAGATTGACAGAACAGAATAAAATCCCAGAAATAAACCCAAATCCCTATGGTCAATTGATCCATGACAAAGGAGACAAGACTGTACAATGGAGAAATGACATCCTCTTCAATAAGTAGTATTGGTAACACTGGACAGCAACATGTCAAAAAGTGAAATTTGAAGGTTTCTTTAAACTATACATAAAAATAAACTCAAAATGGATTAAATACCTAAATGTAATTCCAGATACTATAAAACTGTTAGAGGAAAAGTTAGGCAGTATACTTTTTAACATAAATTGCAGCAGTAATTTTTGTGGATCCATCTCCTTGAATAATGGAATGAAAAACAAAATTAGGTACATGGGACATAATTAAATTCAAAAAGCTTTGCACAGCAAAGGAAATCATAAACAAAGTGAAAAGACCACCCACAGAATGGGAAAATATATCTTCAAATGATACAAAAGACAAGAGATTAGTCTCAAAAATTTACAAACAGTTCATGTGGCACAATGTAAAACAAGCAACTTTAAAATGGGCATAAGACCTAAATAAATATTTCTCAAAAAAAAAAAAAAAAAAAAAAAAACATATGACCATGAGACACATGAAAAGATGCTCAATGTCATTAAGTATTAGAGAAATGCACCTCAAAACTACAATGAGATATCACTTCACAATAGTCAGAACAGCCATCATCAAAATTCTACAAAAAAATAAATACTGGAGAGGGTGTGGAGAAAATGGAACTCATCTACAGTGTTGGCAAAATGAATGTTGGTACAGTCATTATTGAGAATGGTATGGAGGCTCCTTAAGAAACTAAAAATGGAGCTCCCACATGATCCAGAGAGCCCAGTGGGCTCCAGGGCATTTATCCAGAGAAAATCTTGATTCAAAAGTATACATGTACCTCAATGTTCACTTCAGTGCTGTTTACAATGGCCAAGACATGGAAGAAACCTAAATGTCCGTCAACAGATGAATGGATAAAGAAGATGTGTACATATATACCACGGAAGTTTACTCAGCCATTAAAAAAATGAAATAGCATCATTTGTAACAACATGGGTGGACCCGAAGATTATCATACTAGTGAAGTATGTCAGACAGACAAATTTCAAATAATATCAGGTATATGAAGAATCTAAAATAAAAGTGATACTAATGAACTTGCAAAACAGAAACAGACTCAACATTTTAGAGAACAAACTTATGGTTATCAGGGTGCATGGATAGGGGGAGAGACATATTGGGACTTTGGTATTGATATGTGTATGCTTCTACATTTAAAATAAATAACCAAGAAAAACCTATGGTATAATACAGGAAACTCTGCTCAATATTCAATAAATAGGAAAACAATTTGAAAATGAATAAACACATATTTTCCTGTACACGCAAAACTAACACACTGTTGTTATCAAATATATTACAACATAAAATAAAAATTACACAAAAAAGGAAAAACTAAAATAAAATTGAAAGTAAAAGGAAAGAAAAATAATGTTAAGAGAAGGGAACAAAAATGAAGATTTGGTAAATTGTCCCTCTACTTATATTGCATAAAATAAAAGAAAAGTCATGCTTTAGAGAGAACACTAAGGTTATAACAAAAAAAAAATTTGCTGAATAGATAATAGCCTTGTGATTTATGGATCCAATCATCCATTTCATTTGAAGCAAGGAACAGAAATGGTGTTATACTAGTACATCACTTCCAGCTTGAACTGAAGAGGAGAAAACTAAAATAAAATAAACATAACTGTTAGACTGTTATAAAACAACAAGATTAAGCAAAGACACACAGAATGAAAGGAGCATATAATGGCAGTAAGATACTGTGTCCAACTAAAAACCAAGGACAGAAGCCTCAAATAAATTATCCCTACTGACACCTAGATCTTGGACTTCTAGGCTCTAGAAGAATGAAAAAAATATATTTTTATTGTTTCGGTCACCCAGTCTGTGGTTCTATAATATTAGCCTCAGCAAACCAGTACACAACACTTTTGTGTGTGTGTGTTTGTTTGTTTTTAACATCGCACATTTCTTTAGGGGAAAAAAGTAGCAAAATTTAATAATTTCAATATTCCAAAACAAAATTTTGGCTATGCTTTTTCCCCAAATACATTTAGATTTTTTTTTTTTTTTTTTGAAGTATCAGTTCAGTTTAGTTCAGTTCAGTCGCTCAGTCATGTCTGACAATTTGTGACCCCATGGACTGCAGCATGCTGAGCTTCTCTGTCCATCACCAACTCTTGGACTTGGCTCAAACTCTTGTCTGTCGAGTTGGTGATGCCATCCTACCATCTCATCCTCTGTCGTCCCCTTCTCCTCCTGCCTTCAATCTTTCCCAGCATCAGGGTCTTTTCCACTGAGTCAGTTCTTCACATCAGGTAGCCAAAGTATTGGAGCTTCAGCATCAATCTTTTCAATGAATATCCAGGACTGAATTCCTTCAAGATTGGTGTCATCTCCTTGCAGTCCAAGAGACTCTCAAGAGTCTTCTCCAAAACCAAAGTTCAAAAGCATGGATTCTTTCTCAAGATCGCTTTGGCTATTCGAGGCTTTTTGTATTTCCATACAAATTGTGAAATTATTTGTTCTAGCTCTGGGAAGAATACTGTTGGTAGCTTGATAGGGATTGCATTGAATCTATAAATGGCTTTGGGTAGTATACTCATTGTCACTATATTGATTCTTCCAATCCATGAACATGGTATATTTCTCCATCTATTAGTGTCCTCTTTGATTTCTTTCACCAGTGTTTTATAGTTTTCTATATATGAGTTCTATATATGTTTCATAATATTATATATTATGAGTTCTATAAACTATATATTTAGTTTCTTTAGGTAGATATATTCCTAAGTATTTTATTCTTTCCGTTGCAATGGTGAATTGAATTGTTTCCTTAATTTCTCTTTGTTTTCTCATTATTAGTGTATAGGAATGCAAGGGATTTCTGTGTGTTGATTTTATATCCTGCAACTTTACTATAGTCATTGATTAGTTCTAGTAATTTTCTGGTGGAGTCTTTAGCGTTTTCTATGTAGAGGATCATGTCATCTGCAAATAGTGAGAGTTTTACTTCTTCTTTTCCAATTTGGATTCCTTTTATTTCTTTTTCTGCTCTGATTGCTGTGGCCAAAACTTCCAAAACTATGTTGAATAGTAATGGTGAAAGTGGGCACCCTTGTTTTGTTCCTGACTTTAGAGGAAATGCTTTCAATTTTTCACCATTGAGGATAATGTTTGCTGTGGGTTTGTCATATATAGCTTTTATTATATTGAGGTATGTTCCTTCTATTCCTGTTTTCTGGAGAGTTTTTATCATAAATGGGTGTTGAATTTTGTCAAAGGCTTTCTCTGCATCTATTGAGATAATCATATGATTTTTATTTTTCAGTTTGTTAATGTGGTGTATTACATTGATTGATTTGCGGATATTTAAGAATCCTTGCATCCCTGGGATAAAGCCCACTTGGTCATGGTGTATGATCTTTTTAATGTGTTGTTGGATTCTGATTGCTAGAATTTTGTTAAGGATTTTTGCATCTATGTTCATCAGTGATATTGGCCTCTAGTTTTCTTTTTTTGTGGGATCTTTGTCAGGTTTTGGTATTAGGGTAATGGTGGCCTCATAGAATGAGTTTGGAAGCTTACCTTCCTCTGCAATTTTCTGGAAGAGTTTCAGCAAGATAGGTGTTAGCTCTTCTCTAAATTTTTGGTAGAATTCAGCTGTGAAGCCATCTGGACCTGGGCTTTTGTTTGCTGGAAGATTTTTGATTACAGTTTCAATTTCCGTGCTTGTGATGGGTCTGTTAAGTTTTTCTATTTCTTCCTGGTCGAGTTTTGGAAAGTTGTACTTTTCTAAGAATTTGTCCATTTCTTCCACGATCTTGAGAAAGAAGAATGGAACTGGAGGAATCAACCTACCTGACTTCAGGCTCTACTACAAAGCCACAGTTATCAAGACAGTATGGTACTGGCACAAAGACAGAAATATTGATCAATGGAACAAAATAGAAAGCCCAGAGATAAATCCGCGCACATATGGAAACCTTATCTTTGACAAAGGAGTCAAGAATATACAATGGATTAAAGACAATCTCTTTAACAAGTGGTGCTGGGAAATCTGGTCAACCACTTGTAAAAGAATGAAACTAGAACACTTTCTAACACCATACACAAAAAGAAACTCAAAATGGATTAAAGATCTAAACATAAGACCAGAAACTATAAAATTCCTAGAGGAGAACATAGGCAAAACACTCTCCGACATACATCACAGCAGGATCCTCTATGACCCACCTCCCAGAATATCGGAAATAAAAGCAAAAATAAACAAATGGGACCTAATTAACCTTAAAAGCTTCTGCACATCAAAGGAAACTATCAGCAAGGTGAAAAGACAGCCTTCAGAATGGGAGAAAATAATAGCAAATGAAGCAACTGACAAACAACTAATGTCAAAAATATACAAGCAACTCCTACAGCTCAACTCCAGAAAAAATAAATGACCCAATCAAAAAATGAGCCAAAGAACTAAATAGACATTTCTGCAAAGAAGACATACAGATGGCTAACAAACACATGAAAAGATGCTCAACATCACTCTTTATCAGAGAAATGCAAATCAAGACCACTATGAGGTACCATTTCACACCAGTCAGA
This sequence comes from Bos indicus, assembly GCF_029378745.1. Classification (NCBI taxonomy): domain Eukaryota; kingdom Metazoa; phylum Chordata; class Mammalia; order Artiodactyla; family Bovidae; genus Bos; species Bos indicus. The sequence goes on from NC_091789.1 coordinate 76,394,699, forward strand.
ATGGCTGCTATCCAAAAGTCTACAAATAATAAATGTTGGAGAGGGTGTGGAGAAAAGGGAACCCTCTTACACTGTTGGTGGGAATGCAAACTAGTACAGCCACTATGGAGAACAGTGTGGAGATTCCTTCAAATACTGGAAATAGAACTGCCTTATGATCCAGCAATCCCACTGCTGGGCATACACACTGAGGAAACCAGAAGGGAAAGAGACACGTGTACCCCAATGTTCATTGCAGCACTGTTTATAATAGCCAGGACATGGAAGCAACCTAGATGTCCATCAGCAGATGAATGGATAAGAAAGCAGTGGTACATATACACAATGGAGTCCAGCAATCCCACTGCTGGGCATACACACTGAGGAAACCAGAAGGGAAAGAGACACATGTACCCCAATGTTCATTGCAGCACTGTTTATAATAGCCAGGACATGGAAGCAACCTAGATGTCCATCAGCAGATGAATGGATAAGAAAGCAGTGGTACATATACACAATGGAGTATTACTCAGCCATTAAAAAGAATACATTTGAATCAGTTTTAATGAGGTGGATGAAACTGGAGCCTATTATACAGAGTGAAGTAAGCCAGAAGGAAAAACACCAATACAGTATACTAACGCATATATATAGAATTTAGAAAGATGGTAACAATAACCCTGTGTACGAGACAGTAAAAGAGACATTGATGTATGGAACAGTCTTATGGACTCTGTGGGAGAGGGAGAGGGTGGGAAGATTTGGGAGAATGGCATTGAAACATATAAAATATCATGTATGAAACGAGATGCCAGTCCAGGTTCAATGCATGATACTGGATGCTTGGGGCTAGTGCACTGGGACGACCCAGAGGGATGGTATGGGGAGGGAGGAGGGAGGAGGGTTCAGGATGGGGAGCACATGTATACCTGTGATGGATTCATTTTGATATTTGGCAAAACTAATACAATTATGTAAAGTTTAAAAATAAAATAAAATAAAAAAACAAACAAACAAAAAAAAACACATGGATTCTTCAGCATTCAGTTTTCTTTACAGTCCAACTCTCACATGACTACTGGGAAAACCATAGCTTCGATTCTAAAGACCTTTTTTGGTAAAGTAATATCTCTGCTTTTTAATATTCCGGTAGGTTGGTGATAGTTTTTCTTCCAAGGAGCAAGCGTCGTTTTTTTTTTTTTTTTTTTTTTTTTTTTGTAATTAAGAATTGCCAGTCCAGGTTCAAAGTGTCTTCTAATTTCATGGCTGCAGTCAGTATCTGCAGTGATTTTTGGAGCTGCCCCAAATAAAGTCTCTCACTGTTTCATTGTTTCCCCATCTATTTTCCATGAAGTGATGGGACCAGATGCCATGATCTTAGTTTTCTGAATGTTGAGTTTTAAGCCAACTTTGTCACTCTCCTCTTTCTCTTTTATCAAGAGGCCCTTTAGTTTTAGTTGTTTGCTTTCTGCTACAGGGTCATGTTGAGAAAGTCAGTTCCTAGGCAGGTTGATAGGGAGTCTAGGGGTCCCCAAAGAGAGAGGGGTCTGGAATTCTCAAGGAGGAAAAAAGGACAAACTTTTTTTCTTTCTCCACATTCCTTAGGATTATATACCAATAATGTATCCTGCCTAAGGACAGTCTTTGGATTCAACCTTCTGTTATTTTAAAATGTTAATTATGGGAGTATACCTGGTCTTTACAAGGATGTATCTTGCCTGAGGACAGTGTTATCTTAAAATGTAAATTATGGGAGTAGGTCGGAGGAGGTCTTTACAACCTCCAGACATTCTTTGGATTATATAACCTCATTATTAACACTAGCAAGCGGGTACTCTTTCTGCCCCCTTCTGATGCCTATGTCAGAAGCTTTCTCTATCTCCTTTATACTTTAATAAAACTTTACTACACAAAAGCTCTGAGCGATCAAGCCTCGTCTCTGGCCCCGGATTGAATTCTTCTCCTCTGGGGGCCAAGAATCCCGGTGTATTCGTGTGATTCAACAACAACCTTTCAATGTCATCTGTGTATCTGAGGTTATTGGTGTTTCTCTCAGCAACCTTGATTCCAGTTTGTGCTTCATTCAGCCTGGTATTTGGCATGATATACTCTGAATATAAGTTAATGAGCAGGGTGACAATATACAACCTTGATGTACTCTTTTCCCAATTTGGAACCAGTCTGTTGTTCCATGTGCAGTCCTAACTGCTGCTTCTTGGCCTACATACAGATTTCTCAGGAGGTAGGTCAGGTGGTGTAGTATAGCCTCTGTTTAAGAATTTTCCAGTTCGTTGTAATCTATACAGTCAAAGGCTTCAGCATCGTCAATAAAGCAGAAGTAGATGTTATTTTCTGAAACTCTCTTGCTTTTTTGATGATCCAACGGATGTTGGAAATTTGATCTCTGGTTCCTCTGCCTTTTCTAAATCCAGCTTGAACATCTGGAAGTTCACGGTTCATGTACTGCTGAAGCCTGGCTGGGAGAATTTTAAGCATTACTTTACTAGCATATGAGATGAGTGCAATTGTGTGGTAGTCTGAGCATTCTTTGGCATTGCCTTTCTTTGGGATTGGAATGACACTAACCTTTTACAGTCCTGTGGCCACTGATGAGTTTTCCAAATTTACTGGCATATTGAGTGCAGCACTTTCACAGCATCATCTTTTAGGATTTGAAATAGCTCAACTGGAATTTCTTCAATCCCACTAGCTTTGTTCTTAGTGATGCTTAGTATTGCCCACTTGACTTCACACTCCAGGATGTCTGACTCTAAGTGAGTGATCACACCATCATGATTATCTAGGTCGTGAAGATCTTTTGTGTATAGTTCTGTGTATTCTTGCCAACTCTTCTTAATATCTTCTCCTTCTATTAGGTCCATACCATTTCTATCCTTTATTGTGCCCATCTTTGTATGAAATATTGCCTTGGTATCACTAATTTTCTTGAAGAGATCTTTATTCTTTCCCATTCTATTGTTTTCCTTTGTTTCTTTGCTTTGATCACTGAGGAAGTCTTTCTTATCTGTCCTTGCTATTATTCGATGGAACTCTGCATCCAAATATGTATATATCTCCTTTCCTTCTTTACATTTGGCTTCTCTTCCTTTCTCAGCCATTTGTGAGGCCTCCTCAGACAATTATTTTGCCTTTTTGTATTTCTTATTCTTGGGGATGGTCTTGAACACTGCCTCCTGTACAATGTCTGGAGCCTCCATTCGTAGTCCTTCAGGATATCCATCAGATCTTATCCCTTGAATCTATTTGTCACTTCCACTGTATAAGGGATTTGATTTAGGTCATACATGAATGGTCTAGTGGCTTTCCCTTATTTCTTCAATCTAAATCTGTATTTAGCAATAAGGAGTTCATGATCTGAGCCACAGTCAGCTCCTGGTATTGTTTTTGCTGACAGTATAGAGCTTCTCCTTCTTTGGCGGGAGATAATATAATCAGTCTGATTTTGGTATTGATCATCTGATGATGTCCATGTGTAGAGTCTTCTCTTGTGTTGTTGGAAGAGTTGTTTGCATATTTGAAGCTAATGATAGTTCTCCCTGAAATCTTGATTCAAACTTGTGCTTCATCCAGCCTGGCATATCACATAATGCACCTTGCATATACGTTAAATAAGCAAGGTGACAATATCTAGCCTGGACATACTCGTTTCCCAATTTGAAACCAGTCTGTTGTTTCATGTCCAGTTCTTACTCTTGCTTCTTGATCTGCATACACATTTCTCAGTAAGCCTGTAAGGTCGTCTGGTATTCTCATCTCTTAGATTTTTTCACAGTTTGTCACTGAAGCATAGTTAAGTTACAATGGTGTTTAGTTCCAGGTGTATAGCATAGCGATTCATATATATATATATACATACATACATACATATATGTTATTTTGTTTTATAGGTCATCAAACATATTGGATATATTTTCCCTATTGATTATGCATTTTATATATAGTAGTGTGAATGTTAATTCAAAACTCTTAATTTACAACTCCTTTTCCACATTGGTAACCATAAGCTTATTTTCTCTATCTGTGAGTCTGCTCTTGTTTCATAAATGCATTTACTATCATCCTTTTTAAAAATCCACCTATATGATATCATAGAATATTTGTCTTTCTCTGTATGACTTGCTTCACTTAGTATGATCATGTCTAGATCTATCCATATTGCTTCAGATGACATTATTTTATTCTATTTACTGGCTGAATAATATGCTTGGAAAGACTGAGGGCAGAGGAGAAGGGAGCAACAGAGGATGAGGTGGTTGGATGGCATCACTGACTCAATGGACATGAGTTTAAGCAAGCTCCGGGAGATGGTGAAGGACAGGGAAGCCTGGCATGATGCAGTCCACGTGACCACAAATATTCAGACACGACTGAGCAACCAAACAACAGTACATGTGCATACGTGTGTGTGTGTGTGTGTGTGTGTGTGTGTGTGTGTGTAGTCTCCTTTAGTCATATGGTGATTGACATCTAGGGTGATCCCACATCTTGGCTATTGTAAATATTCCTGGAATGAACTTTGGGGTGAATGTATCTTTTTCAGTTATGGTTTTCTATGGATGTATACAAAGGAGTGGGATTGTAGTATTATACAGAAATTAGCTTTTTTAAGGAAACTCCATGTTGTTCTCCATAGCTGCTGTACTAATTTTCATTCCCATCAACAGTGTAGGGTAATTTATTTTACTCCAAATTGTCTCTAGAATTTTTTTTGTTATGAGATCTTTCAATGATGGCAATTCTGATTGCAGTTAGATGTAAACTTGTCAGTTTTATTTTGCATTTATTTAATAATTAGTAATGCTGAACAGAATTTCATGAGGTTTTTGACCATCACTAATGCTCAAAATTCTCCAAGCCAGGCTTAAGCAATATGTTAACTGTGAACTTCCTGATGTTCAAGCTGGTTTTAGAAAAGACAAAGACACCAGAGATCAAATTGCCAACATCTGCTGGATCATGGAAAAAGCAAGAGAGTTCCAGAAAAACATCTATTTCTGCTTTATTGACTATGCCAAAACCTTTGACTGTGTGGATCACAATAAATTGTGGACAATTCTGAAAGAGATGGGAATACCAGACCACCTGATCTGCCTCTTGAGAAATCTGTATGCAGTTCAGGAAGCAACAGTTAGGACTGGACATGGAACAACAGACTGGTTCCAAATAGGAAAAGGAGTATGTCAAGGCTGTATACTGTCACCCTGCTTATTTAACTTATATGCAGAGTACATCATGAGAAATGCTGGGCTGGAGGAAGCACAAGCTGGAATCAAGATTGCTGGGAGAAATATCAATAACCTCAGATATGCAGATGACACCACTCTTATGGCAGAAAGTGAAGAGGAACTCAAAAGCCTCTTGATGAAAGTGATAGTGGAGAGTGAAAAAGTTGGCTTAAGGCTCAACATTCAGAAAACGAAGATCATGGCATCTGGTCCCACCACTTCATGGGAAATAGATGGGGAAACAGTGTCAGACTTTATTTTTCTAGGCTCCAAAATCACTGCAGATGGTGACTGCAGCCATGCAATTAAAAGACGCCTACTCCTTGGAAGGAAAGTTATGTCCAACCTAGATAGCATTTTCAAAAGCAGAGACATTCCTTTGCCAACAAAGGTCTGTCTAGTCAAGGCTACGGTTTTTCCAGGGTCAGGTATGGATGTGAGAGTTGGACTGCGAAGAAAGCTGAGGGCCGAATAAATGATGCTTTTGAACTGTGGTGTTTGAGAAGACTCTTCAGAGCCCCTTGGACTGCAAGGAGATCCAACCAGTCCATTCTAAAGGAGATCAGTCCTGGGTGTTCTTTAGAAGGACTGATGCTAAAGCTGAAACTCCAGTACTTTGGCCACCTGATGCAAAGTGTTGACTCATTGGAAAAGACTCTGAGGCTGGGAGGGATTGGGGGCAGGAGCAGAAGGGGTCGGCAGAGGATGAGATGGGTGGATGGCATCACCGATTTGATGGACATGAATCTGAGTGAACTCTGGGAGTTGGTGATGGACAGGGAGGCTTGGCGTGCTGCAGTTCATGGGGTTGCAAAGAGTTGGACACGACTGAGCGACTGAATTGAACTTATATTCCTATTGCCCTTGTCTTAATTGTTTGGGGTTTGCTTTTGTATGTCTTTTTGTTCTTTTGTATTTCCCATCTAAATAATTCCATCTAGCATTTCTTGTAAAGTTGGTTTAGTGGTACTAAATTCTCTTAACTGTTGCTTGTCCTTAAAACTCTTTATTTCTCCATCAATTTTGAATGAGATCCTTCCCAGTTTGAGTAGTCTTCATTACAAAATTTTCCCTTTCAATATTTTAAATATATCCTGTCAATTCTTCCTGGCCTACAGAGTTTCTGCTGAAAGGTTAGCTGTTAAATCTTTTGGGTTTCCCTTGTATGTTACTTGTTGCTTTTCCCTTGCTTCTTTCAACATTGTTCCTTTGTATTTAATCTTTGTTAGTTTGCTTAGTATGTTTCCTGGCATGTTTCTCCTTGGGTTTATCCTGCATGGTACTCTCTGCACTTTTTGGACTTGAGTGACTTTTTTTTTCTCCCATGTTAGGGAAATTTTCGAGTATAATCTCTTCAAAAAATGTTCCATACTCTTTCTCTTCTTTTTTCTCAGACCCCTATATTTTAAATACATTTGCTTTTAATATTGCCCCAGAGGTCTCTGAAATTATCCTCATTTCTTTCTTTTTTTTTTTTGCTTTTTTCTCTTCTTCAGCAGTTATTTCCAACATTTTATCCTCCACCTCTATTTTGCATTCTTCTGCCTCAGATATTTTGCTGTTGATTCCTTCTAGAGTATTTTTAATTTCAGCAATTGTATTTGTCTCTGTTTGTTTATTCTTTATTTCTTCTACGTCTTTGTTAAATGTGTTAATTGATTCTTGAATTTTCTCCATTCTGTTTTCTAGGTTTTGAATCATCTTAACTATCACTACCCTGAATTCTTTTTCAGGTAGTTTGCCTATTTTCTCTTCACTTATTTGGACTTGTGTTCTTTTATATTGTTTCTTCATCTGCTCAATATTTCTCTGCCTTTCCTATTTTTTTTAACTTATTGTGCTTAATGGCAGTTATAAAATCAGGCAAATGATAAGTAAAATAATGGAATATATACACATACATATATACCCATAAACAAAACCAAAACAATCCAAAAAACATAAAGTGCAATAGATTGACCTGGGGAGCAAAGGAAACCAAAAATGATATCAACTAGTTAAAAATAATTAAAGTACAAACTGAAAACAAAATTAAAGCAAGGTGTAAACTAGGGAATAGAGGAACAAAATCAAAACAAACTAACATGGTGAAAAAAAGAAAGAACAGAAAGAGGAGAAATGCAAAGTTAGACAGTAGTAGACAAAGAAGATTTATATGTATATATATTAAAGAATAACTACAATGGGAAAAGGAAAGTAGGAGAAGAAAACGAGAATAAATGTAAAAAAATTGTTTGCAAGCATTTTCTTATGCTATCCTTATGCAATTCCTTATGCTGTCCTTTTTGTTTTGTCAATGATTTCATCTGCTATGCAAAAGCTTCTATATTTAATCAGGTCCCATTTGTTTAGCTTTGTTTTTGTTTCCATTACTATAGGAGATGGTTCCAAAAAAAATATTGCTGTGATTTTTGGCAAAGAGTATTCTACCTATGTTTTAATTTAGGTGGTTCATAGTATCCAGTCTTATGTCTGTAAGTCATTTTAATTTTATTTTCATATTTGATTAGAAAATGTTCTAATTTCATCCTTTCACAGGCAGCTGTCCAGTGCTCCCAGCATTAATTATTGGAGAAATTGTCTTTTCTCCATTGTGTATTTTTGCCCACTTTGTAATGGATTAAATGACCATGAGTGCATGGGTTCTTTCCCGGCTTTCTATCCTGTTCCATTTTCTTATGTTTCTGGTTTTGTGCCGGGACCATAATGCTTTGTTTACTGTGGCTTTGCAGTATAGTCTGAACACAGAAAGCTTCATTCTACCACTTCTGTTCTTTCTCAAGTTCATTTTAGCTATTCTAATACAAATATTTTTCAATTTTCCTACAAAATTTAAAATTATTTGCTCCACTGTTGTGAAAAAGACCATTGGTAATTTTCATGTGGATTGGATTGAATTTGGAGATGGCTTTGGGTATTAAGGTCACCTTAAGAGTATTGTTTATTTTCTTTTTTAAAATTATTTATTTTAACTGGAGGCTGATTACATTACAATATTGTAGTGGTTTTTGCCATGCATTGACATGAATCAGCCTTGGGTGTACATGTGTCCCCCATCCTGCACCCCCCTCCCACCTCTCTCCCAATCCCATCCCTAAGGATCATCCCAGTGTGCCAGCCCTGAACACACTGTCTCATGCATCAAATCTGGACTGGTGATCTATTTCACAGATGATAATATACATGTTTCAATGCTATTCTCTCAAATCATCCCACCCTCACCTTCTCCCAAGAGACCAAAAGTCTGTTCTTTGCATCTGTGTCTTTCTGCTGTCTCACATATAGGGTCAACATTACCATCTTTTTAAATTTCATATATATGCATTAATGTACTGTAATGGTGTTTTTCTTTCTGACTTACTTCACTCTGTATAATAGGCTCCAGTTTCATCCACCTCAATAGAACTGATTCAAATGAATTATGTTCAACATGTATACCAGAGCTTTCTTATCCATTTGTCTGCCGATGGACATCTAGGTTGCTTTCATGTCCTAGCTATTGTAAACAGTGCTGCGATGAACTTTGGAGTACGATGGACATCTAGGTTGCTTTCATGTCCTAGCTGTTGTAAACAGTGCTGCGATGAACTTTGGAGTACATGTGTCTTTTTCAATTTTGGTTTCCTTGGTGTATATGCCCAGCAGTGCTAGTTTGCATTCCCACCAACAGTGTAAGAGGGTTCCCTTTTCTCCATACCCTCTCCAGCATTTATTGTTTATAGACTTTTTTTATAGCAGACATTCTGACCAGCATGAGAGGATACCTCATTGTGATTTTGATTTGCATTTATCTGATAATGAGTGATGTTGAGCATCTTTTTATGTGTTTGTTAGCCATCTGTATGTCTTCTTTGCAGAAATATCTGTTTAGTTCTTTGGGTCATTTTTTGATTGGGTTGTTTATTTTTCTGGAATTGAGCTGCATGAGCTGCTTGTATATCTTTGAGATTAATTCCTTGTCAGTTGCTTCATTTCCTATTATTTTTTCCCATTCACCTTGATTATAATTTCCTTCGTTTTGAAAAAGCTTTTAAGTTTAATCAGGTCTCATTTATTTACTTTTGCTTTTATTTCCTTTACTCTGGGAGCTGGGTCATAGAGGATCCTGTTGTGATTTATGTCAGAGTGTTTTGCCTGTTTTCCTCTAGGAGTTGTACAGTTTCTGGTCTTACATTTTGAGTTTATTTTTGTGTATGGTGTTAGAAAGTGTTCTCAGTTCTGTTCAGTTCAGTCACTCAGTCGTGTCCGACCCTTTGTGACCCCATGTATCGCAGCACACCAGGCCTCCCTGTCCATCACCAACTCCCGGAGTTCACTCAAACTCATGTCCATCGAGTAGGTGATGCCATCCAGCCATCTCATCCTCTGTCATCTCCGTCTCCTCTTGCCCCCAATCCCTCCCAGCATCTGAGTCTTTTCCAATGAGTCAACTCTTTGCATGAGGTGGCCAAAGTATTGGAGTTTCAGCTTTAGCATCATTCTTTCCAAAGAACACCCAGGAATGATCTCCTTTAGAATGGACTGGTTGGAACTCCTTGCAGTCCATGGGACTCTCAAGAGTCTTCTCCAACACCACAGTTCAAAAGCATCAATTCTTCAGCTCTCAGCTTTCTTCACAGTCCAACTTTCACATCCAAAGTGTTCCAGTTTCATTCTTTTACAAGTGATTGTTCATTTTTCCTAGCACCACTTGTTAAAGAGATTGTCTTTTCTCCACTGTATATTCTTGCCTCCTTTATCAAAGATATGGTGTCCATAGGTGCATTCATTTATCTCTGGGCTTTCTATTTTGTTCCTTTGATCTATATTTCTGTCTTTGTGCTAGTACCATACTGTCTTGATGACTGTAGCTTGGTAGTATAGTCTGAAGTCAGGCAGGTTGATTCCTCCAGTTCCATTCTTCTTTCTCAAGATCACTTTGGCTATATGAGGTTTTTTGTATTTCCATAAAATTTTTGAAATTATTTGTTCTAGTTCTCTGAAAAATACCGTTGGTAGCTTGACAGAGATTGCATTGAATTTATGGATTGTTGTGGGTTGTATACTCTTTTTCACTATATTGATTCTTCTGATCCATGAAAAAAGTATATTTCTCAATTGATTTGTGTCATCTTTGACTTCTTTCATCAGTGTTTTATAGTTTTCTATATATAGTTCTTTTGATTCTTTAGGTAGATTTATTCCTATGTATTTTTTTTTTTTTTTGTCACTGTGGTGAATGGAATTGTTTCCTTAATTTCTCTTTCTGTTTTTCCATTGTTATTGTATAGGAATGCAAGGGATTTCTATGTGTTAATTTTATATCCTGCAACTTTACTATATTCATTGATTAGCGCTAGTAATTTTCTGGTGTTGTCTTTAGAGTTTTCTATGTAGAGGATCATGACATCTGCAAACAGTGAGAGTTTTACTTCTTCTTTCCCATCTGGATTCCATTTATTTCTTTCTCTTCTCTGATTGCTGTAGCTAGGATTTCCAGAACTATGTTGAATGATAGCAGTGAAAGTGAACACCCTTGTCTCATTCCTGGTCTGAGTGAGAGTGCTTTCATATTTCTCCATTGAAAATAATGTTTGCTGTTGATTTATCATATATGACTTTTACTATGTTAAGGTAAGCTCCTTTTATGACCAAGTTTTGAAGAATTTTAATAATAAATGGATGCTGAATTTTGTCAAAGACTTTTTCTCCGTCTATTGAGATTATCATATTTTTTAATGTTTTGATATGTTAATATGGTGTATCACATTAATTGATGTGTATATTAAAGAATCCTTGCATCCCTGGAATAAACCCAACTTGATCATGGTGTATGAACTTTTTGATATGTTGCTGAATTATGTTTGCTATAATTTGGCTGAGGATTTTTGCCTTTATGTTCATTAGCGATGGTGCTGCTAAGTCGCTTCAGTCGTGTCCGACTATGAGCGACCCCATAGACGGCAGCCCACCAGGCTCCTCCATCCATGGGATTTTCCGGGCAACAGGACTGAAGTGGGGTTCCATTGCCTTCTCCTTGATTACTGTAGTTTTGTACTATTGTCTAAAGACAAGGGACCTAATTTCTTCAGCTTTGTTTTTCTTTAATAGGATTGCCTTGACTATTTGTGGTCTTTTATGTTCTCCAGGCAAGAACACTGGAGTGGGTTGCCATTTCCTTCTCCAATGCAGGAAAGTGAAAAGTGAAAGTGAAGTTGCTCAGTCATGTCTGACTCTAGCGACCCCATGGACTGCAGCCTACCAGGCTCCTCCGTCCATGGGATTTTCTAGGCAAAAGTACTTGAGTGGGGTGCCATTGCCTTCTCTCATTAGTGATATTGGCCTGTAATTTTCTTTATTTGCGTTGTATTTGTCTTGTTTTGATATCAGGGTGATGGTGGTCTTGTACAATGAATTTGGAAATGATCCTTCCTCTCCAATTTTTTGAAAGACTTTTAGAAGGACAGGCATTAGCTCTTTTCAAAATGTTTGATAAAATTCTACTGTGAAGCCATCTGGTCCTGGGCTTTTGTTTTTTGGAAGATTTTTAATCACAGTTTCAGTTTCAGTGCTTGTATTTGTGTTGTTCATAATTTCTGTTTCTTCCTGGTTCAGTCTTGGAGATTGAACTTTTCTATGAATCTGTCCATTTATTCCAATTTATCCATTTTATTTTCATACAGTTGCTTATTATAGTCTCTTATAATCCTTTGTATTTCTGCACTGTCTGTTTTAACCTCTCATTTTCATTTCTGATTTTGTTGATTTGATTCTTTTCTCTTTTTTTTTGATGAGGCTGGCTAAAGGCTTGTCAGTTTTTTTTCTATGCTCTCAAAGAAACTTCTTTTAGTTTTATTAATTTTTACTATTGTTTCTTTCATTTATTTTTCATTTCTTTCTGTTCAGATCTTTATGATTTCTTTTCTTCTACTAATTTTGGGTTTTATTATTATTATTATTTGGGTTCTTCTTTTTCCAGTTGTTTTAGGTATAAAATTAGTTTGTCTATTTGATATTTTTCTTATTTCTTGAGGTAGGATTTTATTGCTATAAACTTCCCTCTTAGAACTGCTTTTATTGCATCCCATATGTTTTGAGTTGTGGTGTTTTCATTGTCATTTGCTTCTAGAATTTTTTTTTTATTTCCCTTTTGATTTATTTCATAACTTGTTGGTTACTTAGAAACGTGGTGTTTACTCTCCATGTGTTTGTGTTTCGTATCATTTTATTTTTTCTTGTGAATGATATCTAGTCTCATAGAATTGTGGTCGCAGAAGATGCTTGATAAAATTTCAATTTTCTGATGTAACATCAATATTACTGATGTTTGATTTGTGACCCAAGATATGGTCGATCCTGGAGAATGTTCATTGTACACTTGAGAAGAAGGTGTATTTTTCTGCATTTGGATGGAATGTACTAAAGATATCAGTGAGATCCGTCTTATCTACTGTATCATTTAAGATGTGTTTCTTCATTAATTTTCTGTTTTGATGATCTGTTCATTGGTGTGAATGGGGTGTTAAAGTCTCCTACTATTACTGTGTTACTGTCAATTTCTTCTTTTAGTGTTTGCTAGTGTTTGTCTTATGTATTGAGGTGTTCCTATGTTGGGTGCATATATATTTACATTTTTTATGTGTTCCTCTTGGATTGATCCATGATCATCATGTAGTGTCCTTCTTTATCTCTTGTAATCTTCTTTATTTTAAGGTCTATTTTTTCTGACATGGGAATTGCTACTCCAGCTTTCTTTTGCTTCCCATCTACATGGAATATATTTTCCCATGCTCTCTCCCTCTCAGTTTATATGTGTCTTAAGGTCTGAAGTAGGTTTCTTGTAGACACCATATATATAGGTCTTGTTTTTGTATCCATTCAGCCAGTCTGTGTCTTTTGGTTGGATCATTTAATCCATTTACATTTAAAGTAGTTATTGATATATATGTTCCTATTGTCATTTTCTTAATTGTTTTGGGTTGATTTTATAGATCTTTTTTTCTTCTGTTGTATTTCTGAACTATATACATCCCTTTAGCATTTGTTGTGTGGCTTCCATGGTGGCTCAGAGGGTAAAGCATCTGCCTGCAATACGGGAGACCTGGGTTCTATCCCTGGGTTGGAAAGATCCCCTGGAGAAGGAAAAATCAAGCTTGTTTGGTGATACTGAATTCTCTTAACTTTTGACTGTCTGAAAAGCTCTTTATTTCTCCATCAAGTTTGAATGAGATCCTTGATGGGTACAGTAATCTTGGTTGTGGATTTTTCCCTTTCAGTACTTTAAATATATCCTGACGTTCCCTTCTGGCCTGTAGAGTTTCTGGTGAAAGATCAGCTGTTAAGCATATGGGGTTTTATTGTATGATATTTATTGCTTCTCTCTTGCTGCTTTTAGTATTCCTTCTTTGTGTTTAGTCTTTGTTAGTTTGATTAGTATGTGTCTGGCGTGTTTTTCCTTGTGTTTATCCTGTATGGGACTCTTTGTGCCTCTTGGACTTAAATGACTGTTTCCTTTTCCATGTTGGGGAAATTTTCAGCTATAACCTCTTCAAAAATTTTCTCATAGCCTTTCTTTTTCTCTTTGTCTTCTGGAACACTTATAATTCAAATGTTGGTGCATTTGATATGGTCCCAGAGGTCTCTGAGACTGCCCTCAGTTCTTTTCATTCTTTTTATTTTATTTTGCTCTTCAGAAGTTATTTCCACCATTTTATATTCCAGTTCACTGATTCGTTTTACCACTTCAGATATTCTGCTATTGATTCCTTCTTGAGTATGTTTAATTTCAGTAATTGTGTAATTTGTCTCTGTATGTTTATTATTTAATTCTTCTTGGTCTTTGTTAATTGATTCTTTCATTTTCTCCATTTTATTTTCAAGGTTTTTAATCATCTTTACTATCATTATTCTGAATTATTTTTCAGGTAGTTTGTCTATTTCCTCTTTGTTTATTTGGACTTCTGCGTTTCTAATTTGTTCCTTCATTTGTGCAGTATTTCTCTGCCTTTTCATTACTTTTTTTTTTTTAAGTTATTGTGTTTGAGGTCTCTTTTATAAGGCTTTAAGGAAAGTTGAATTCTTTCCTTGAAGAAGGTTGAATTCTTTCTTCCTTTTGGTTTCTGCCCTCCTAAGATGGGAGCTTTGTATAGGGTGAAATTTGTGCTGAGTTTTTGTTGTTGTTGTTTATTTGTCCTCTGATGGGCAAGGCTGAATGAGGTGGTAATCCTGTTTGCTGATAACTGAGTCTGTATTTTGTTATTGTTGTTTTTAGATGAGGCATCCTGCACAAGGTGCTACTGGTGGTTGGGTGATGCAAGGCCTTGTATTCAAGTGGTTTTGTTTTTTGGGAGTTCTCAGTATTAGGGCTTGATCTCTTTGTGGTTAAGATTCATGGGCAGAGGCACAAGGGAACCTTCTGAGGAGCTGGTCATGTTCTGTGTCTTGATGGTAGTTTAAGATCTGTCCATTTCACAGTCATTAAAAAAAGACTCAGCCATGAAACTTTCTGAAACTTTTCAGTCTCTTTCACAATCCAGTTTTAAGAAAGCACATAAAATAAAACCTTCTAATGAATGAACAGGACACAGTCCTGGATGTTTCGAATTCTGATTCACCTCTGTGGTGAAGAGGATTGGAACCAACATGGCTGATTCCAGTCTTTCCATTTTATCTTATCTCTACTTGCATTGTTTTCAGGCAGATTTTAAATCAGAGAACAAGAGTAGATTTCTTATACAGCTGGGTGTACTTGAATAAAAAGAGTGCCATGTTTTTTCATTCTGCTTGCTCTTTTCAAATTACTGTTGGTATGTATCTGAGTGAATGTTTTCCAAAGCATAAGGAATTTAAAAAATCAGCAATATTAAAGTGTAAGCAGGTACTCTTTCTGCCCTCTTCTGATGCCTATGTCAGAAGCTTTCTCTATCTCCTTTATACTTTAATAAAACTTTGTTACACAAAAAAAAAAAAAAAAGTGTAAGCAATTAAAACATAATTTTATGTATGAAAAGAAAAAGATAGATTTATTTTCCACTGAGTTGAATAGAAAAATAATTTCTTTTAAACTATGTTTTAATTTTATACCTTCACATGTAAGAGTTATTTTAAATGAACACTTTGCTAATTTTAAGTTATCTGTGTATTCTCATTCCAATTTTACTATACCAGCTGGCTATGTTCAGAGGCTTTAGATCTTGAGGACTCCTGACCTATTCGGGAGTTCTTCAACACCTATCTTGGTATGTGGCACTCAAAATATCAATCTGAAAAGTTTCTTGCTGGATGCCATATGTGGTTGGTATAAGTAGGAAAGAATAAAACTTTTACAAAAAAAAGTTCACTTAATTCATATTTTTTCTATGCAACTTGCTGCTTTTGTGCATTTATTGACTGATAACAATGTTTTAAAGTTCAATAATTCTTTCCATGCTTTAATGAGCATATTTATTTATAATTTCACTTTTAATCCTGAAGTTATATTAGGGAGGATAAATGGATCTATATTTTATGGCAAATTAAAACATTGTTTTGTTCCAGGTTCAAAGAAATGCAATCAAAGTTTGTATTTTATCAATAAGAGATGCACTGAAGAAACATGAAGATTGGAAAAATAGCCAAATTTAGAAATTACTTTTAATACAGCAGCAATTTTAGATATCTCATTGCATAAGTGAAGCTCATTAAAAAAAAAAAGTACATGATTTTGAAATCAACCAGACCAATTACACTATTTGTCTTGAAAATATTTATTCATGAAGCATTGGAAGATTCCATTTATGCTCTATCTGTGATTGTGAACTCAAATTGTGTTGAATTTTTTAAAGTAAAACTGTTTGAAAAGATATATCTTTGTTTTAACAAGGAACAACTTTTTTTAGTTCAGTTTATTTTCATTTTGAAGAAGCATTTTTAGTGAAATAAGTTTTAATCTGCCCCTTCTTGCTACATTTTAATAAGAATTATTTGGCATACAATGTTGTATAAGATTACTGTATATAATATATTGATTTGATGCATTTATGTTGCAATATGTGGTGTTTGTTAAGACCTCTATCATGTCAGAAAGCTATTTCTTCTAGCATTTGGAACAATTAATATCTATAAAATTTATAATACAGTTTTGTTTTTTATAATCATTGTACTGTGTATTAGCTTTCCAGAACTTATCTACTTCTTGCAAGTATGTACCCTTAAATATTCCATTCCTTTACCTCCCATACCCTGGTAACCATCATTTTGCTGTTGGCTTGTATCACTAAAATGTTTTTAATTTCACATATAAGAGATAGCATATGGTATTTGTCTTCACTGACTGATTTATCTCACTCAATAAAATGCCCTCAAGTTCTGTCCGTGTTCTTGTATACTGCAGAATATCCCTTTTTCTCATGGGTGAATAGTTGTATATATATGCTATAACTTCTTTGTTTATTCGTTTATTGACAGACAATTAAGTTGTTTCAATACTTTGGCTAACAGGGATTCACATATCTCATTGGCAACCTGTTTTCATTTCCTTTGTGTATATATCCAGAAGTGGGATTGCTGGATTATGTGGTTGATGTATTTGTAATTTTCAAGCAATCTCCATATTGTTCCTCATAGTGGCTGGACCAGTTTACAATCTCATCCACAAAGCACTAGGGTTAGTTTTTCACCATATCCTCCTCTATTCTTTTTATCTCTTGTTTTCTTAATTTCTCCAGTCTTACAGGTGCAAAGTGATATCTCATACTAATTTTGAGTTGCATTTTTTTAATGATTAGCAATGCTGAGCACCTTATCATGTACCTGTTGGCCATTTGGATGTCTTTGGGAAAATGTCTAGTTCTTTTGCCCATTTCAAAATAGGATTGGGGGGATTGTTATTAAATTTTATAAGTTCTTTATGTTTGAATATTAACCCATTATCCAATATGAGCTTCTAAAATATTCTTCCTTTCTATAGAATGACTTTTAATTTTTTTGATTGTCTCTTTTGCTGTGCAGAACCTTTTAAATTTTATGTAGTCCCATTTATTTATGTTTTTCTTTTGATATCTGTGCTTATGATATCATAACCAAAATAAAAAAAAAAAGTCATTGACAAGCCAATATTGAGAGGATTCTTCCCTGAGTTTTCTTCCATGAGATTTATGATTTCAGGTTTTATGTTTAAGGCTTTGTTCCATTCTGACTTTATTTTTGTGAGTGGGGTAGGAGATGGGTCCAGTTGCATTTATCTGCATGAGGTTATCAAATTTTCTCAAAACCGTTTGTTGAAGATATTATCCTTTCCTCTGGATATTCCTGACAATTGAATGTATATGGGGGAGGGACAGTTAATTCTGGTTTCTCTATTCTGTTCCACTGTTCTACATGAGGATTTTTATGCTGAAGAATTGATGCTTTTGAACTGTTGTGTTGGAGAAGACTCTTGAGAGTCCCTTAGACTGCAAGGAGATCTAACCAGTCCACCCTAAAGGAAATAAGTCCTGAATATTCATTGGAAGGGCTTATGTTGAAGCTGTTGAAGCTGAAACTCCAATACTTTGGCCACCTGATGCGAAAAGCTTACTCATTTGAAAAGACCCTGATTCTGGGAAAGGTTGAAGGGGATGACAGAGGATGAGATGGTGGAATGGCATCACTGACTCAATGGACATGAGTTTGAGTAAGCTCTGAGAATTGGTGATGGACAGAGAGGCCTGGAATGCTGCAGTCCATGGGGTCACAAAGAGTTGGACATGACTGAGAACCTGAACTGAATTGATCCATATTGTTTAAATTTCTATAGCTTTGTAGTTTGGTTTGAAATGGGGAATTGTGATTACTCTTGCTTTGTTCTTCTTTCTCAAGATTACTTTGGCTGTCTGAGGTGATTTACAGTTCCATAGAAATTTTAAGATTTTTTTTTCCTTCTTCTGTGAAGAATGCCATTGGAATTTTGATAGGTATTGCATATAATCCATAAATGGTTTGGGATAGTATGGCACTGGGAAAACATGGCGTCAATGGTCTGAAGAGGCAGCAGCAGCACAGGAAGTGGTTTTGCATAAATTACAGCAGAGGCAGAGGTGGAAACAAGGTAGTGATTGGTGTACTGAGTTCCTAGCTTGGTGGGGCAGAAGGCTGCAAAGCACTGTACATCCCCATCAGGGCAGCGTGGCTCACCAGACCTGGGCAATAATACCAAGGATCCTGATAAGAGGAAAGGTGGAGGCCAGACCTTGGCCATAGGTGGGCCGTGTGGGCAGTAGAATGGCTCCAATGTGGCCAGTGACAGCACTGAGGCCAGGGAGCCCTACACTTGTAGGCAGGCTCCAACCTTGGTTCCAGCCTTCCCTACACCCCTATCCAGGCAACTCCAGCAAGGCCTTTGCCCCAGTCTCTGGGAAGGACGTTGACCAACACCTGATGGCTGGTAAGGTTTACACACTCAACGAGGACCAGCAATGAGAAAATAGTGGCACCACATTAATTGAAGGTCATGTGCCTCTAGTTAGGGCCTGACAAAATATGGTTCACTGGAGAAAGAAATTCCAAACCACTTCAGTATATTTGCCTTGAGAACCCCATGAACACCATGAAAAGGCAAAAAGATATGGCTTTGGAAGATGAGCCCCCCAGGTTGGTAGGTGTCCAATATTTAACTGGGGAGGTAAAGAGAAACAGCTCCAGAAAGAATGAAGAAGCTTGGCTAATGTGGGAACATTTCTCAGTTGTGGATGTGTCTGGTGGTGAAAGTAAAGGCCAATGTTGCAAAGAAAAATATTGCATAGGAACCTGGAATGTCAGGTCCATGAATCAAGATAAATTCAGTGTGCCCAAGGAGGAGAAGACAAGAGTGAGCATTAGCATTTTAGGGATCAGTGAATCAAAATGGATGGGAAAAGGTGAATTCAATTAACATGACCATTATATCTACTTTAAATGATTTAAAGTATTGCTTTTCCCATGGGATCTGAATCACTATATTTTGTGTTCTTCCAGATTAGTAAAATGATCTACTTATTACTAAATCTCTACAGTCTAACAAAGTTTGCAAAATATAATAAATGTTAATAAATTCATTTATGGAAAGACTGAATGAGCTGGAGTAGTGATAAAATGACTAAAAAGCATATTCTGACAAAACATATGTGAGAAGAAATAAATATACGTATAAATAATATAATACTTGAGAAATATATATGAAGAAACTAATCTGAACTTGAGAATGGATGAAAGACAAGAAAAGTCTTTCAGCCATATGATCTTGGAAATTAATTTTTGCTCTGCTTCCATATTTCTAAAATAATTATTTTGGTGTGCATTGTTAGCTTTCAAATACTTTATTGCTTTTTAAATTTTATAAATTTTAAAACACCATATATGCTTTTATTTGTGATGGAACAATTTTTTTCATGCTAAACTATATTCAGAAGCCTAATAAGAGAATTTATCTTTAGCAGTCATTTGAAAACGAATTTGCAGTTTAAGAGAGGTTATGTTTAATCACATGTGTTTGACATTTAACATACAGGAAAAGAATGATGAGATCCTCCAAGTAAATTAAGAGGGGAAAGATGGTGATAACGCTAGGATGTTTCTAACCACTGAGAATTATCTGAAGAAATGTGTACTTTCACTGTAAAATTCTTAAATCTTCTGATTCCACCATGGAAGAAGTAATTATTTTCTTTTTTGTTACAAAAGTAAACATTTATTTAATATAATAAAAGAACTTATAGCAGATTATTTTTTCTATAAATAATGACACATACTTCTATGCAGCAAAAAATAATGTTACTGCAAAAGAGGTCTTATCTTTGTCCTTGGTTACTGGAAAGTGCTCTAGGTTCTGTAATACCTCATAAGACATTGATATATATATATATATATATATATATATATATATATATTTTTTTTTTTTTTTGCTTGGGGGCTTTGGCCACTAGACAGTCTATCAACATAATTTATAATACAGACTTTGGGCTGGTGACAAAAACATTGCCTGATATTGAAGTATATGTGAAATATATACAATGGAATCTTTAAAAGTCTTTTGGATCACTTGTATTTTGAGGTAAAACAATAGTCTTGGCTAGTAATGCATGTTTGAATCATGCTGTTATACACAGAATAAAACTGAAGAAACAGGACTAAGGGAGACTAACTCAGGTAAGGAATATAAATAAGGACAGCAAGCATACAGTTCTGGGAAGTGCCTAAGTATTGGTTAAATAAGCAGGCAGGAATCCAGATTAACTTTGCGAAAATTCAGTATGTAACCTCCCTGTAAGTTTCCTCATTTATAGGTATATTAGTAGTATTCTCATAGGATACTTAGTAAATGTTCTATAAATTTTAAATGTTATCAACACCACTACTATTATTATTATCATCACTAAAGAAGAAGAAAAAGGAACATATAGGAAAGAAATGTAAAACCAGTTGAAAAGTCACAATCATTGAAGAAGAGGAAGACACAGTGGATACAGATAACTTTTTCAGATAGTTTCAAAGGAAAAGTAAGGAGGAAACAGAGATGAAGGTAAAATGTGAAAAGAAATCATGGTTGAACACCTTTGACTAACTTAGGAAAACTTCTCTGATTATTTTAGAGAGATCTGATCAGCTCTGTAGGCTAAGTGATTATGTAAATAGAAAACAGAATGAAGATATCTAAGACTCCATGGGACTAATTGCTGGAAGGAATGGGAAATAACCAAGTGGAAGATTGAATCCTGGAAAATAATTGAACACTTCATTTCCTAGGACAAGAAAGTTGATTAAAAAGGTAGAGATGCAGATATTTGGAGATCGAAGTAAGGGAAGGCACATAACCTCTCACCAGAAGAATTTAATCTTCCTAGTAACAGACTAGGAATATAATAAAACAGAGATCACCTTTAGTGAGAGTGAAAGTTTGGATGAAGTTGAAAGACAGAAAAATATGATCAAATATGGTCTTTCATATTTTACAATACAGGGGTTAGAGCATATGTGAGAGATATTGAGTTTTATGTGGTGGCTGGATATATAATTTGATGAAATGGAGAAGTAAACATATGCATACAGAGGTGCTGAGAGATTTTAAGGCAGAAGTGACAAGTGCTGATTCAGCAAAAGGAAGCAATGAGAGGGAATGGAATAAGGCAGATACCTGTTCTGGCCAAGGATATTCAATAAAATCAATTAGATAGAAATAATTTCCTATTAGTTGAGAACATGTGTTGAAATCATTAAAGAGCTTTAGAGTGGTGTGAGAGGAAATCAGAATTCACTCACTTTCTTTGATAAGAGAAGGGGCATGGTCACTAAAACACATAGGGTATTTGGGTGAAAATAAAAGGTTAGATGGCAGAGGAGTAGGTGGCAGAGGAATAGTTTTCTCCTCACAGATACATCAGGAATACACCTTCAGACACAGAAATGTATGCAGAATGCCAGCTGGTAGCAGACAGGAGTACTTGACCAGAGGAAAAGAATATATAGAACCATGCAAAACTAGGTAGAATGAAGGAACTAAGGGGAAAAACAGGAGTATTAGAAGGACTGGACCTGCCTACGGCAGGTGGGGGAATTGAAGCAGGGGTTTGATCCACACATGGGGGCAATTGCCTGAGTCAGAGGAGAAATGTTTAAGGCTGAGAGTGAAACAGCTGATTTGTGGCAGTCTAAAGGGAATGAGAATCAGACAGTCCTTGCCACAGACATACATACCCTGGACAGGATGCTGGTCCCCTGGGAGGCTCAGTGTCTGGGAGCTGAAGTTTAGAGATTGTGGAACAATCCCAGGGCAAGGGCTGCTGTTGACTGTGGAGAGAAGGGTTGAGGGAATGTGAGGGAGGAGACTATGGTGGGAAATGCCCGTGGAGGAAAGCCGGTCAGCCATAGAAGAGAGGCGATACTGCTGAGTCATGCATAGGGGGTGGAGCTATTGCCATAACTTCTCTCCCCACATGCCAGCCTCAGCAGCTAAACAATAGAAAGACTGTCCCATCAAATGCCTGATGCACTAAACTATAGAGCAGGACCCCACCCAGGGTGCTCCTTTAAGTGACTGATGCTCCAAACTACAGAGGAAGACCACACCCAGGGTGTCCCTTTAAGTGACTGACATGCCCATCTAGAGTAGGACTCCAGGCGGGGGGGGTGGGGGTGGGGATGGGGGAGGGGGGCCCTCTATGTGCCTGATGCGCTGAACAGAGAAGGACCCCAGGCAAGCGAACCCTCTAAGTGCCAAAATGGGTGGAGCTGTGGAGAAAGACTGACCAAAAAGGCCGTCTGATTGCCATTTACAAGAGACTCAAAAAAAGACTCTGATACTGCCATAACTATTGCAGTGGAGGCAGTCCATGTCCTTGCACAGTTAGCACTGCCATGACCCTGCCCAGTTAGTGCTGCACAGTTAGAAAGCCAAGCACCTGTGCTACCTTTATGCTCAACTCTCACTGGGGCAGAACCGCCACAGGCAAAAAAAAAAAAAAAATTTTGCCTCAATACGTGCAGGGTTGCTTTAGTCATGGCCAACTCTTTGCGACCCTGAAGACTGTGGCCTGCTGGGCTTCTCTGTCAGGGGTTTCTCTAGGCAAGAATACTGCAGCATATTGGCCAATATTGGTTGCCATCCCCTTCTAGAGCACTATATTTCTTGCTACCATAGCTCCCAACTCCCCTGAGTACTTGGTGCAGCCAGATCCCCTGAGACCCAATCAGCTGTATGATCTCCATACCAGCCCTCACAGGGGCAAATACAAGTCCTCCAGATAAGTCACAGGAGCAAACCCCAGTGTATGAGTTACATGAAGAGGTGGAAATAAAACCACGATTGAAACCCAGGGGCAGTGTAGCTAAGGAAGAAGACCCAAAACTTTCCCACCAGCTGTACAAGCTGCAGATTAAATCCACATGATCCAGTAGGCAGACGCTGTGTCTATTGAGTATATTAAAGGTCATTGAGAACTCTCACAAAAGAAAATCCACTAGTTCTAATAGCTGTGAACATTGGAGGGAAGACCCAAGAGTAGCACCAGATTAGAATCTGAGCTCCCCCCACAGGATGTCCACAGATCAGCACAGTGTTGGAGGGTATCCTAGGGAAGTGAGGTGGACTGTGACTCCTAGTGAGGGAAAGGACTCTGACAGCAGTGACTCAAGAAAAACATTTATTATTCTTATGTTTTGACTTGTTCAAGGATTCTTCAATATAAGCAAATCAAACAATGTGATACACTATATTAACAACATGAAAGATAAAAACCATATGATAATTTCAATAGATGCAGAAAAAGCCTTTGACAAAATTCAGAACCCATTTATGATTAAAACTTTAAAAAAATGGGCATAGAAGGAGCCTACCTCAATATAGTAAAGATAGTAAAGGCCATATATGATAAGACTACAGCAAACATTATTCTCAATGGTGAAAAACTGAAAGCATTCCCCCTAAGATCAGGGACAAGACAAGGGTGTCCACTTTCACCACTATTATTTGGCATAGTTATGGATGTCCTAGCTACAACAATCAGAGAAGAAAAATAAATAAAAGGAATCCAGATGAGAAAAGAAGAAGTAAAGCTGTCACTTTTTGCAGATGACATGATACTGTACATAGAAAACCTTAAAGATACTATCAAAAAATTACCAGAGCTAATCAGTGAATTTAGCAAAGTTTCAGGATACAAAATCAATACACAGAAATCACTTGCATTTCTATATACTAACAATTAAAACTCAGAAAGAGAAATTAAGTAATCAATCCCATTCACCATTGCAGCAAAAATAATTAAGTATCTAGGAATAAACTTACCTAAGGAGACAAAGTACTGTACACCGATTATTGTATGACACTAATGAAAGAAATCAAAGGCATAAACAGATGGAGAGATATTCCATGTTTCTGGGTAGTAAGAACCAATATTGTGAAAATGACTATACTACCAAATGCAATCTGCACATTCAATGTGATCCCTATCAAATTACCAATGGCATTTTTCACAGAACTAGAACAAAAAATTTCACAATTCACATGGAAACCAAAAAGACCCTGAATAGCCAAAGCAGTCTTGAGAAAGAAGAATGGAGCTTGAGGAATCAACCTTCCTGATGTCAGATTATACTACAAAGCTACAGTCATCAAGGCAGTAAGGTACTGGCATAAAAGCAAAAATATACACCAATGGAACAAGATAGAAAGCCCAGAGATAAGCCCGTGCACCTCTGGGGACCTTATTTTTGACAAAGGAATCAAGAATATACAGTGAGGCAAAGATAGCCTCTTCAATAAATGGTGCTGGGAAAACTGGACATCTGTATATAAAAGAATGAAATTAGAACACTTCCTAATAGCATACACAAAGATATACTCAAAATGTATTAAAGACTTAAATGTAATACAAAAAACTATAAAACTCTTAGAGGAAAACATAGGCAGAACATTTGATGACATAAATCAAAGCAAGATCCTCTATGATCCACCTCCTAGAGTAACAGAAATAAAACCAAAATAAACAAGTGGGACCTGATTAAACTTAAAAGTTTTTGTCCAGCAAAGTAAACTATGAGCAAGGTGAAAAGACAAGCCTCAGAATGGGTGAAAATAATAGCAAATGAAACAACTGACAAAGGATTAATTTCCAAAATATACAAGCAGCTTATACAACTCAATGCCAGAAAAACAAACAACCCAATCAAAAAGTGGGGGAAAGACCTAAACAGAAATTTCTCCAAAGAAGACATACAGATGACTAATAAACACATGAAAATATGCTCAACATCGCTGTTTATTAGAGAAGTGAAAATCAAAATAAGATATCACCTCACACTGGTCAGAATGGCCATCATCAAAAAGTCTACAAACAATAAGTGCTGGAGAGGGTGTGGAGAAAAAGGAACACTCTTGCACTGTTGGTGGGAATGTAAATTGATACAGCCACTATGGAAGATGGTATGGAGATTCCATAAAAAATCTAGGAATAAAACAACCATATGACTCAGCAATCCTACTCCTAGGCATATACCCTGATGAAACCAAAATTGAAAGACACATACAT
Organism: Bos indicus; assembly: GCF_029378745.1. Lineage (NCBI taxonomy): Eukaryota > Metazoa > Chordata > Mammalia > Artiodactyla > Bovidae > Bos > Bos indicus. Next base: position 76,419,921 of record NC_091789.1, read on the forward strand.
CCCATTGTTTATTGTAGCACTATTTACAATAGCCAGAACATGGAAGCAACCTAGACGTCCATCGATAGATGAATGGACAAAGAAGTAGGGGTACAGATACACAATGGAATATTATTCAGCCATAAAAACGAATGCATTTGAGTCAGTTCTGATGAGGTGGATGAAACTAGAACCTATTATACTAGTGAAATAAGAAAGATAATGATAACTATTGTATTCTAATGCACATATATGGAATCTAGAAAAATGGTACTGAAGAATTTATTTACAGGGCAGCAATGGAGAAACAGACGTAGAGAATAGATATATGGACATGAGGAGAGGGGAGGAGAAGGTGAGATACATGGAAAGTGTAACATGGAAACTTACATTACTGTATGTAAAAAAGATAGCCAATGTGAATTTTCTGTATGATTGAGGACACTCAAACAGCGTCTCTGTATCAACCTAGAGGGGTGGGATGGGGAGGGAGATGAGAGAAAGTTTCCAAAGGAGGGGATATATGTATACCTATGGCTGATTCATGTTGAGGTTTGACAGAAAACAACAAAATTCTGTAAAACAATTATTCTTTGATTAAAAATAAATTAATAATAATAAAAATAAATAATATAAATAAATGAGAAGATGAAACACACACACACACACAAAGAAGCTAGAGAGGAACATCAGTTAGGAAGCTGTTTTAGTTATCCTCTTCTGAGCCATAAAGAATGATAAAAACAAATAGAAATAGGCAATTAAAATAAATTACTTAATTTATAAAATGGCATCGTGAATGAAATAAGTCAGTCTTTTAAAACTTGATATATTACATAAAAATTGATAATTGCCATAATATAATTACATTTTAAGTAATTTCACAAAACTATGCCTGAAATTTAAAAAAAAAAAATTATAGTATTCATGTATATGTGCTTAGTTGCTCAGTCCGTCCAACTCGTAGCAACACCATGGACTGTAGACCACCAGGATCCTCTGTGCATGGAATTCTCCAGGCAAGAATACTGGAGTGGATTGCCATTCTCTTCTCCAAGGGATCTTACTGACCTATGGATTGAACCTTATCTCTTGCATTGCAGGTGGACTATTTACCACTGTTGTGGCTCAGCAGTAAAGAATCTGCCTGTCAAGTAGGAGATTCAGGTTTGACCCCCTGGGTCAGGAAGATCCCCTACAGAAGGAAATGGCAACCCACTCCAATATTCTTCTTTGGGAAATCCCATGGACAAAGGAGCCTGGTGGGCTACAATCCATAGAGTCACAAAGAGTCAGACACGACTGAGCGACTAAGAACAGCAACATTATGGTGATGATATATAATCTATTTCCTCAGTTTATATTTAATAATATAAAACTGACATTGAAATTTATATTTACTTTTTATGTAACTTGTAAGAAAAAATTGCCACTTAACATAAATTCAACTTATAGACCCTCATGAATCGAGGCTTATCAAAATTAATTAGAGGAAACACTGTAAATTTTAATGCAATACAATAATTTCTAAATAGAAAATATGGGGAAATTTTATACTTTACCTTATCTCCATCCTCACCCTAATTTCTGCTTTTACATTGTCAACTTCAGTGGTATATTTAATTAGTATAACTACTCATTTTCTATTTTTAATAGAGAATATATATATATTCATAGTCATAGCTTAAGTAAATTAATTAAAATATATAGCTTTGTCCATATAAGAACTTCAGAAGTTATTTTCACTACTCTCTCAAAGTGAACATTTATATTACTGCATTATATAAGTCAGTTTCAAAATTTTAGGAAATTGTAACAGTAGACGAATACAAGTATTTTCAATACTTTTTTTCAGGCCACTCCCTACCTCAGGACACGATTGGTCTTGAATTGTGCCAACTACTTTATTCCTATATAGAAAAGAAAGGTTTTCATTCTTTATAGTCTGGAAGTCTCCAGTTGTATAATAAACTTACATTAAAAAAATAGTTTGTTGCATAATAAACAGCTCTTCACTACTCTTCATAAAATAGCTCTTCATTTACTTGCAATCTGTTCCTAGTGATATTTGACATAAGGCTACCAGGTCAAATATTTTGGCCAAAAATATTTTTTAACCAAAACAAAGCAGCATTAATCAACTTTTAGAACAAAAGGACATTTGGGATGGTGTACCTTGCTACTTGTTTAATTTTTTTTGTTGTTTTTTAAAATTTTTGATTCAGTGCTTATAGAAAATATGTCCCACAATAGCAATAGCAATGATAATTATTTCTCTTTTTTCCATTGAAAGCAGAGAGCAAAGCTCACTTCACACTCTGAAATAAACAAGTTATAGAGGTACATACTTGGATATATTTTACTGCATAACCAAACGTGGAAGAGGATTAATCTTATATGCATTTAATGTATGATTTTTTTTAATACTGAGACATGACAATTAGTTATAAGGTGATTAGGCTGAATAAAGATCATCATTCACTTTTATTCAAACAGAAAATCTGAAGCAATTTTTTAAACTTTTCTAAACTACTGCATGTGAATAGCTTCTGAATGTTATAAGGCTTATTCAAGCACAAGATGATGGTTGCGGGAGCTCTTGTAATCAATGTATGATATTAACTGCTTCTCTTGATATCAAAGATGACTTTAACACAATATTTTAATTGCATTCATGGCCAGAAATATTAAAAGATAAAGAGCCTGTATTTAATTCACTGATGGCTGAAGTTGACTTAATCTCCCCTCAAATGTGCATTCCATCAGTCCTCTTCCTCCAAATTTATTCTTCAAACAACAGGTGCACCTGGTTCTCTACTATCTCCCTAGGCATCATGGTGCTGGAGGTGTCCAAGTAGTAGAACTCTGATTCAAGATGTTGAGGATTTCTCCTGGAGAGCTGTCAGTACTATATTCCTGTTGCAGGTTGGGATTATCTGACCCACACCAAGTATGTTCTATGCATTCTTATTGTCAGATTCCCTCTGCTCTCTCTTCTATTCCAGTGAGTTTTCAGTCTACAATAGAGTGTGTTTGCTCACTATATATCCTTCCATATTATTTAGGAAATGAAATTTTAAACTATGAGTTCTTCAGTATTTCATCTTTTGAAATCACTATTCTGATCTGTTGGAAATTAAAAATCTATATTACCAAACTCTCTTTAATAAATGGGATCTTTCTGATCTCTTTGTACTTCTTCAATATGTGTTTCCTGAGAATGTGATAATTGAGTGCCCTAGCTGCCTGACCTGGATGAATGGCCACTGGTATGAATGAAATACATGGGTAATAGAGAAAAGCTAATTCATAATAAGTATTTAAAATTAATATTTTATCTCTAATTTGTTTATTTATCCTCCACTAAGGAGAATGATTTTCAAATTAATCCTCAAAACACAGATACTATTTTAATCTTATTTATATTTTTTCTATCATCCATTCACAGTGCTAAGAATTAAATAGGTGCTCAAAAATATTTATTAGTTTGTTTACATTGACATAGGTCCAGAATGTCACTATGGTCTTTAATGAAAGCTTCAATTTTATTAATCCATTCAATATTCCAAAGATATTTATTGAGACATTTCAATGTGCCAGCCACTGATAAGTTTTAGGGATGGAAACACAAAAACCTAAATGTTGCACTGCTGTGCCCTTAAAGAGATAACAGTCTCTTTAAGATACTCAAGGAAATAGAAATGAAGACAGCCAAGGAAATAGAAAATAACAAAAACTATATAAACCCCATGAGAGCAGTCATCATTTTGGTTCACTAATGTATCCCCAACACCAAACATAGTACCTGATATAGAATAGTTGTACCATAAACTTTTATTGACTATTTTATAGCTAAGTACTATAAAAAAAAAATCAACAGTTCTCTAATGAGTCATGATTAGGTTTGAGGTTATTTCACAAGCAAGGTGTACCCAGTTACTGCTAAACTATCAATATTTGCAAAATATATTCTTTAAAAAAATAAAGTATTTAGCTTTATTGGTAATATAATTGCTGCTCATTTGTTTTTCAAAGTACTTAGAAAGACTGGTAGATAAATTCTGCTAAAGTGAGACTGTGTTTTTTTTTTTTTTTTTTTAGGTAAATTTTTATCACAGCACTCTTTTTATTTTGTCAGACTGTCTTGTAATACTGCTTCTAATTCTTATTAAAAATGTGATTTTCCAGGAGGCTGCCTAATTTCTCTGAGCTTTAATTTCCTTATTTGTAAAATGCAGATAATAGTAGTCCTGTTTCATGAATGTGCTGTTTGGATTAAATGCTTCACAAAGTGCTCAGAATAGTCGTAATACGTAGTGTTATATGAAAGTGAAAGCAATGAAAATGAAAGTCGCTCAGTCATGTCCAACTCTTTGTGATCCCATGCACTATACAGTCCAAAGAATTATCTGGGCCAGAATACTGGAGTGGGTAGCCTTTCCCTTCTCCAGGGGATCTTCCCAACCCAGGGATTGAACCCAGGTCTCCCGCAGTGGAGGGAGATTTTTTACTAGCTGAGCCACAAGGAAAGCCCAAGAATACTGGCGTGGGTAGCCTATCCTTCTCCAGAGGATCTTCCCGACTCGGGAATTGAACTGGGGTCTCCTGCATTGCATTGGTTCTTTACCAACTGAGCTATCAGGGAAGCCCACTAACTATTCTTATTATGCTACAACTTTATTTTTATACCAATGAGGAAAGAAAAAAAAAAAAAAAAAACAGAAGGTGGAGTCCAGATTAGCATGTTGGCATTTGCATATTATTCTGGGGATGGCCCATAAGAATGGTTGAACTATGAAAATTATCATTTGATCATAGCAGAAAAACAGATTAGAAAAACCATAATAGAATAGGTATAGTATATACTGACAGCCAGTAAGTACAGTATCTCAGGCCTGCATATTCTCAATAGCTGTAAAGCATATATTATACAGGTTAATTTACTTATCTTAGGTGGGTTATCTATTCTCTTGCTGCCTGATTTATAGTATCTTCACCCAATATCCTTTCTTATTCTTTCAGTTAAGATACTGTATTTTAATATCAGAGTTAATATATTCCTTAGAAGGAAGTTAGATACTTAGAGGTTTTTTTTTTTTTTTTTTTCCCTTCACTCTCTTGATTTATTTTACCCTGTGCCTTTAAGGCAGTTCTGACAATGCCATTGTTCAACCTTGGAAGTAAAATTTTTATAAATTTCAAAATGCTCATAAAATACATTAAAACCTTAGGTACTTCCAACTCTTTACAGCTGTTGTCACTTGGAACCATGCCAATACTACTTCTTGTGTAGTCTTTCAGTCGTGTCCCACTCTTTGTGATGCCATGGACTGCAGCACAACAGGCTTCCTTGTCCTTCTCCAGCACCTAGAGCTTGCTCAAACTCATGTCTATTGAGTCGGTGATGCCATCGAACCATCTTGTCTATGTTGTCCCCTTCTCCTCCTGCCTTCATTATTTCCCAGCATCAGGGACTTTTCCAATGAGTCAGTTCTTCACATCGGGTGGCCAAAGTATTGGAGTTTCAGCTTCCACATCAGTCCTTCCAATAAATAATCAGGACTGGCTTCCTTTAGGATGGACTGGTTTGATCTCCTTGCAGTCCAAGGGACTCTCAAGAATCTTCTTCAACTCTACAGTTCAAAAACATCATTTCTTTGGTGCACAGCCTTCTTTATAGTCCAATTCTCACATCCATACATGACTACTGGAAAAACCATAGCTTTGACTAGATGAACCTTTTATGAAAAAGTAATGTTTCTGTTTTCAATATGTTGTCTAGGTTTGTCATAGCTTTTCTTCCAAGGAGCAAGCATCTTTTAATTTCATGGCTGCAGTCACCATCTGCAGTGATTTTGGAGCCCAAAAATGTAAAGTCTGACACTGTTTCCATTGTTTCCCCATATATTTGCTGTGAAGTGATGGGACTGGATGCCATGATCTTCGTTTTTTGAATGTTGAGTTTTAAGCTAGCTTTTTCACTCTCTTCTTTCACCCTCATCAAGAGGCTCTTTAGTTCCTCTTCACTTTCTACCATAAAGGTGGTGTCATCTGCATATCTGAGGTTATTGATATTTCTCCAGTAATCCTGATTCCATCTTGTGCTTCATCCAGCCTGGCATTTTGCATGATGTACCCTGCATATAAGGTAAATAATCAAGGTGACATTATACAGCCTTAAGTTACTCCTTGCCCAATTTTGAACCAATCTGTTGTTTCATGTTCGGTTCTAACTGTTGCTTCATGCCCTGCATGCATGTTTCTCAAGAGGTAGATAAGGTAGTCTGGCATTCCTATCTCTTGAAGAATTTTCCACAGTTTGTGATGATCTGCACAGTCAAAGGCTTTAGCATAGTCACTGAAGCAGAGGTAGATGATTTTCTGGAATTCTCTTGTTTTTTTATATGATCCAACAGATGTTGGCAATTTGATTTCTGGTTGCTCTGCTTTTTCTAAATCCAGCTTGAACATCTGGAATTTCTCAGTTCATGTACTGTTGAAGCCTAGCTTGGAGAATTTTGAACATTAGTTTGTTAGCATGTGAAATGAGTGCAATTGTGCAGTAGTTTGAACATTCTTTGGCATTGATATTACTATGCATAACTATCATTAGAGTTTTATTTTTCTTCTGTTATCTAGATGTAACCAGTGCAGGAACCAAAACTAAAGGCCCACCCAAACAATGATGGAAGGAAAGACAATGGCTGTCTGTTAGTCATTAGCTACTGATTCCTTTTAATGGTTATCCTAACTCCAGTCATCTGGCTTCAAGTCTTATTGGCAATCCTCCTTATACTGTGGATCAGGACATTTCTTGGCTCCATATGAAGAGCTTTGTTAACTAGTGTAGGGGTAAGATTGAATTTTCAAGATGTTATAGTTTTGTTTCCAAAAATTTACATTGCAGTGGTAACTGGAAAACTCTCATAAGCACTAATGTCAGGTGTTTTAATGTTTATTATTTACATAAATTTCACCTAAAAAGATATTGGATTTATTTCAGTAACCATATCTTTCTGTAAAATATTCTAAATAAGCAAAATAAATAAATAAATAAAAGCACTGTTTTCTTGGTTTGTTTCTTTTACAAATTTGTATAGCATTTTAAAAGAATATGTTGTCCCAAAAAAAAAAAGAATACGTTGTCCCATAATCAATAATCTGGACAGAAATGTAATTGTTTTTCTAGATCTTAGATCTCTTGTCTTTCCCATTTTATCCATTCTATTGTTTTCCTCTATTTCTTTGCATTGTTCAGTTAAGAAAGCTTCCTTATCTCTCCTTCCTATCTCTGTAACTCTGTATTCAGTTAGGTGTATCTTTCCCTTTCTCCTTTGCCTTTCACTTCTCTTCTTTTCTCAGCTATTTGTAAGCCCTCCTCAGGGAACAGCTTTGCTTCTTGCATTTGTTTTTCTTGGGGATGGTTTTGGTCACCACCTCCTGTACAGTGTTACGAACCTCTGACCATGGTTCTTCAGGTACTCTCTCTATTGGATCTAATGCCTTGAATCTGTTTGTCACTTCCACTGTAAGAGATTGGTCATATCTAAATGGCCTAGTGTTTTTCTTACTGATTGGTCATATCTGAATGGCCTAGTGTTTTCCCTACTTTCTTCAGTTTGAATCTGAATTTTGCAATAAGGAGCTGATGATCTCAACCACAGTCAGCTCCAGGTCTTGTTGTTTCTGATTTTATAGAGCTTCTCCATCTTGGGCTGCAAATAATATAATCAATCAGATTTCGATACTCATCATGGGGTGATGTCCATGTATAGAGCTGTCTCTTGCATTGTTGGACAAAGGTATTTGCTAGACAGCATATTAAAAAGCAGAGATATCACTTTGACATCAAAGGTACCTATAGTCAAAGAGATGACTTTTCCAGTATTCATGTACAGATGTGACAGTTGGACCATAAAGAAAGCTGAGCACTGAAGAACTGATGCTTTCAAACTGTGGTGCTGGAGAAGACTCTTGAGAATCTCTTGGACAGGAAGTTGATCAAACCAGTCAATCCTAAAGGAAACCAATCCTGAAGACTCATTGGAATGACTGATATTGAAGCTGAAGCTCCAATACTTCAGCCACCTGATGCAAACAACCAACTCATTGGAAAAGACCCTGATGCTGGGAAAGATTGAGGGAAAGAAGAGAGTGGCACAACAGAAGATGAGCTGGTTAGATGACACAACTGACTCAGTGGACATGAGTTTGAGCAAACTCATGGAGATAGTGAAGGACAGGGAGGCCTGACGTGCTGCAGTTCATGGGGTCATAAATAGTCAGACACAGCTTAATGACTACGTGACAAGAACAAGATCTTAGAAATATGAATATTAAAATTTCTTCTTCATATGTGGCTTACTATTCAACACTCTTACTTATAAATTTCTATCATTTATAAAAGTCCACCACAGGAAAGAGTGTGCACACACACACACACACACACACAAAACCAAGGTCTTCACATTGAAATAACAGCTGTTTTGGAGCTAGTAGAGCCTTGCTCTTAGAAAATGTGTTCAGTAAGAAAGCAATATTTTACAATCTGAAACTTGTCTAAATGTTTTCTAGCAATGTCTGCTATGTTTTTCTCTATATTTAGGTCTGAGCCTTATCTGTGTTTGCATGTAATTTTGACTTTGCTTTATGTTTAGGAATATTTTAAAATAGAGATGTTAAGACACTATATAATCTCAATTTACAGCCTCAGTACAATAAGATCATTGAGGTTCTTCAGGCATCAACAGTCAACCATGACAGGGTCCTAATGTGGATCAAAAAGTGATATCACATACATTATTACTTTCAAAACCGTTTTCTTAAATTTATATGTTATCACAAAGTTATTTTTTCCTCCAAGTGAATACATATTTTCTGTCTATTGTATGTATAGATTGTTAGATAAATTCCATGTTTGTGTGTAATCTGTAAAACATGAAAATTGATATCCACTGAGGTACATTTTCAGAGAAGGCAATGGCACCCCACTTCAGTATTCTTGCCTGGAAAATCCCATGGATGGAATAGCCTGGTAGGCTGCAGTCCATGGGGTCGCTAGGAGTCGGACACGACTGAGTGAATTCACTTTCACTTTTCACTTTCATGCATTGGAGAAAGAAATGGCAACCCACTCCAGTGTTCTTGCCTGGAGAGTCCCAGGGACGGGGGAGCCTGGTGAGCTGCCATCTATGGGGTCGCACAGAGTCAGAAACGACTGAAGCAACTTAGCTGTAGCAGCAGCAGCAGAGGTACATTTTTAGCAACACAGAACATAGATGACTGACAGAACAAAGCATATGGAAATAAAGAAGAATCTAACCCACATTTAGATCTGAGAAAATATATTTGCCTGAAGGGAAAATATTAATTAGTTTGTCTACATGGAAGATAAAAGTCTGGAAGACTATCCATCAAAGGCAGTGGAATAAACAGCAAAATGGAAATTATTTGTAAATTAAGAGTAAACTTGGCAAACATTTAGGGGATAAACAAGTTATTTGGAATGCAAATCACTTTGAAATCACAGCCTCTGTCAGGAGGTATCTGTGCGTAGCTTCACTTATTTGACAGATATTAACATTTCACAGAAATGTTTATTGCATGCTAAAGATTTCTTCACCCTTCTTAATTATTTTTAATTGCTGCTTCAGAATGTTCCATATAAACACTCAAAAAATGTTAAAATATACAAAGTCCAGTTTTATCAATAATACAGTTACTACACTCTGGAAATGACTAAAATACCTACCAAATGCAAGTTGTTTAAGTAAATGAGGAAGGCTTATTTTCTGGATGAAACATAAAAGTCATATAACTCAAATACCCTTATAGTACTGGGAAAACTAAAATTGTTTTTTAAGGAAAAGAAAACACCTCACCCACTTTTATCTCTTCTAAAGGGAATTAGGGGATTTACTTTGGATTTGCAAAGGAATTACTTTGGCCACCTGACTCATTGAAAAAGACCCTGATGCTGGGAAAGATTGAAGGCAGGAGAAGGGGATGACAGAGAATAAGATGGTTGGATGGCATCACTGAGTTGATGGATATGAGTTTGAGCAAGCTCTAGGAGTTGGTGATGGACAGGGAAATCTGTCATGCTGCAGTCCATGGGGTTGCAAAGAGTCAGACATAACTGAGCAACTGAACTGAACTGAAAGTAAGTAAAATCATCCAAGAGTCCAAAAGTCCACAAGGGAAAAAAAAAAAAAAAAAACAAACATTTTTCATTATCTTCGAAGTTTTATATAACTATTCAGACAATCTAGTAAATGTTATATAGTATAAAGATTATCATCCCACATATTCAGAAATCCTATCTCTGCCACCTAAGAGTTGTCAGTTAACTTCTCTGATTCTATCTTCATCAATAAAGAGTAAGAGGTTAAATCAATCTTTTCTGAAATTTCTTCTAATCTATAATTTGGATCTTATGGGTTATCTGAAATTTGAATATTACTTTTCAAAAGATCTTATGTTTGGTTCAAGTAAAAATTGTCTCAATCAAAAAATAATATTTCTTCCCTTTCTAAATTTATTTACTCTTTATGAGAGACTTTTATGAATAAAAGTCCAGAGGTCTTTCAAAATCAGGGAATTTTTACCTTTTAGAAAACTGAAATTCACAGAGTTTAATTGACTTGAACTTAAGTGTTATGTTTAAAGTAGTTCACTATTATGTTCCAGGCCCATTATTGTTGCTGCTAAGTCACTTCAGTCGTGTCTGACTCTGTGCGACCGCATAAACGGCAGCCCACCAGGCTCCCCCATCCCTGGGATTCTCCAGGCAAGAACACTGGAGTGGGTTGCCATTTCCTTCTCCAAGGCCCTTTGTTAAGTACTTCAATTTTATAATCTCACTTTTCTCACTTGATTATTAAAACAGCATATGAAATAGGAGGGCAGTCTGGTGGTAGAATCAGAATCAAAACAAAATTCCTTGATTTAAAGTCTAGTGTTTCCACATCACTATATTCAATAAATTAAGTAGGTAGTTGCCTGTTTAAAGTGTACTTCAAGGGAATCTGCTGACCAATTATTATGCTTTCAGATTCATCCCTATTTCCTAATAACTCAGAATCTCTTTCTGGAAGCTTGTTACTACTAGTCAGAAAAATTAGCTAACACAGTGATTCCTTAGTGCTTGCCTGTAACAAAGATTTCACTTAGCAGAAAAATCAATTAATTGTTTTTCATAAAGCTAGATTTAATTTGTTGGAAGTATTCTTTATCAATCTAAATTATTCCTCTATTATTTTGGTGTTAAAAGATGTCTTTCTTATGAAATGGTGGTTTGTGTGGAAAATAATATACTTGGTCTAGTCTGGCAGAAGCAGTTTGGCATGATAGTTGAAAGTGGAGCTCTGGTTGTAAACTGGAGCTCAAGCTATTCTGGTTGTAAGGCATCCATTTCACTTCTAATTCTACAACTTTGTACAAGTGATTGCTGCTGCTAAGTCGCTTCAGTCGTGTGCGACTCTGTGCGACCCCATAGACGGCAGCCCACAAGGCTCCCCCATCCCTGGGATCCTCCAGGCAAGAATACTGGAGTGGGTTGCCATTTCCTTCTCCAATGCATGAAAGTGAAAAGTGAAAGTGAAGTCGCTCAGTCGTGTCCGACTACTAGCAACCCCATGGACTGGACTGCAGCCCACCAGGATCCTCCATCCATGGGATTTTCCAGGCAAGAGTACTGGAGTGGGTTGCCATTGCCTTCTCCTGTGCAAGTGATTAAATCTCTCTAAAACTTCAACTCTACAAGTTAGCTTATGGTGGTATCCTTTTCATAATGTTACTGTGATAGTAATCAGAGTTAATGCATATGAGGTGTCTTATACAAGTTAATGGCATGATAAGTGTTAGCAGTTACTTGTATGGTAGAATGTGGAAATATGTGTGTAAGAATGTGCACACACAAATGTGAATTTTTTAAAATAGCTTTGCCTGTTAAAAATAATGTATTTTAGCCAAGTCTCAACTGCTTCCTTAAGCTAAAATCAGATTTCCTGCACAGTAACCATGCAAACCCACCAATCAGATAAAACTGGGACAAGAAGAACTATAAGACAAATGAGCTCATATAGAATAAGAATTTTGTGTTTTACCTTTATAAACTTCACTGGATTCTAGTTTAATCCAGTGGAACACAGCTAGTTGTATGGTTGAATCTGTGTGACCCTGGCTACAGTTCTCATACTCTCCTGAATAAAATTCATTATTTTGTCATTTGGGGGTTCAGAAATTTTATAAGTTGAAATTTCTTGGAATAGTCAGAGGAGCCCATAGCAACTGAACTGGATCTCAGGACTTCCCTGGACTTGTGGCTAATACCCCCAAGAGAGTTATTCTCTAATACCTCTCTTGACTGACTGGTAACTCCAGCGATAAGTCCTCTGGACAGAAAAAAAAAAAAAAAACGCTCCTAGAGAAAATTATTCCAACTTGGAGAATTCCAAAAAATTGCAAAGTGATAGGGGAATTCATTTTATGGGACAAGTATTGAAGAATGTATGTAGCATTTGGCTAGTAATACATTTCCATTGTACATAGTATCTTCAATCATCGGGTTTAGTGAAATGCACAAATGGAACAATTAAGACACAACAAAGTCAATGATAGTCTTAGGATCAAAAGTCAGTAGTCAATAGTCTTTTTAATATGTCAGGGCCTAAAACTCTAATTTAGTCTCACTTACCTAAGTAATTTCCCCCACAAGTAAACATTCTCTACATTTGAAATAATCACTAACACACGGGTCTAGGTGAAGAAATGTATTAAACACTGTGTTGGAAAAAAATCTATTAACATAGAGTAAAGATATTATTAAGGCCCATTCACATAGTACTGGCTTCCCTGGTAGTGCAGATGGTAAAGAATCTGCTTGCAATGCAGGAGACCTGGGTTCGATCTTTGGGTCGGGAAGATCCCCTGAAAAAGGGAATGGTAACCCACTCCAGTATTCTTGCCTGGAGAATTCCATGGACAGACCATGGTGTCACAAAGAGTCAAACACGACTGAGTGACTAACACACACATTACATAATACTAACCTTGTTTCAGACTTTTTCCATAGCATGTTCCTAGGAGAGGAAAATATTCAACATCATACTCTACAACCATGTTTGTATACTGGGAGACACATCTAAAGAGATTTTCCCTGACAAAAGTGAAACGGACCCTGCTAGATATTACTGATAAATCTTTGTGCTACAAAAACTAAGAGATATTGATTCTTAGATGTACAATATACATTTCATTAAAAAAAAAAAAAAAAAGGTTCTAATCCTTACACTGGAGTAGACTGCTTCCCCAATATCAGACATCTGATTGAAGCTGACTTGTTGACAGCTCAACACTTTGAATCAGCTAATGTAAACAACTTTTCCAAGACTCAGGACCAACCCTGTATAATATGAATAATCTTTGTATTTACTATTTAGTGAGTGTTCAACATAATTATTATTTACTTACTCAATTTAGAACATGGTATATAACTAATACTACTTCTATACTTAGATAAATGCATCACAACAGGTCCAATTGAAACTGGTAAATGTATAAAACTGGCAGAGAATCTCTTAAAGGTTGATTCAGTTCTCCTCTGGACTGGTTTAATTTTAAATTTCCTAATTTCCTTAGTTGGCTCCCTACAAAAATCATGGCCCTACTTCATTCAAGCCTCCAACATATACTTTTAAGACTTAGTGTAACACTCACACTGTTTCTGTTGTTTAAGCTACTCTTACTAATCAAAGAAAAATGCCTGAGCCAATATGCAACCAAGATCATGATCACTCAAGATATAACCTATATAGACTACAACAATCTGAGCCAGAGAATATAATTGCTCTATTCACACTATCCTTACCCTGATAAATATTAAATCCACCTTATGACCTTCTTTATTGTGTCTCAGTGCAAATTTCAAAGGAACGTGCAACCGTTTTGAACATCAGCACCTGTTGTGTTTCCATTTTGATTACTATGAGATTCAGCTCATTAGATGATGGTTAGTTTCCTTGATTGGCTATATCAATCCTGGTACCATAAAGTCCCACTGAAGAACAAAATGGAACTTGGGCAGGGTGAACTCTCCATCCCCCTAGCAAGGAAGGATCAAAGAAAAAATAAATTTCTTTTAAAATTTAGATTGTCAAAGTCACAAAAGCAAGTCTTGATTAAAAAGGAGAAATTATAAGAAATCAAGGAATATTTAAGAGAAATTTTATGTGAACGGCCTTATAAGATCGATTCACAGTGGTTTAGGGGAACTAAAACTGTAATTAAGGCCGTGGACATCCGTGAGCTGATTTCCCATCCACCTTTTTCACAGAAAAAACACAGAATATAATTTAGCCAAGACTCAACTGCTTGCTTAAGCTAAAATCAGGTATCTTGTATAGCAATCATGCAAACCAACCAATCAGATGAGAATGGAACAAGAGGAATTAAGACAAATGAACTCATATAGAGTAACAGTCTTGCGGTTATTGCCTTAATACATTTTTACTGTAAACTTTATCTGGTGGAACACAGCTCAATTTTATGATTGAGTCAGTGTCCCTGGGCTAAAGTCTTCATACTCTCTTAAATACAAATCATCCCTTTGTCCTTTTGTTGTTCAGAAGTTTTATAAGTTGACCTATTACTAAAGCTAAGTAATTTAATAGCATGAAAGTGTCATCCACAGCAATTATTTGAATATTTTTGAAGGTAAATAACTGTAAATAACTGGTTCACATAGTATCAATGGTAAATCAAAATATATGAACTGTGCTTTTATTTTTGGTTGACTTTAATAAGACTCATAAATTGAGAATATAAAGACATGTAAGGGGAAACAGTAAATATATTCCTTATTAAAACATACTTAGTGGTTTCATTCATTTCTGTCTTGCATCACTTCTGTCACTGATCTTTAAGTTTAAGGGTACCAGAGTTATTAAAATGAAAATTTATACAAAGAGCTCATTCCAAAATATTCCAAACAAAGTAGGAAATATCATGTGATTTTAGGGTAAAACCTTACAATATTAGAGCTTGGACAATTCTGTGAGGATTTCTTACCTTTAATTAAAAATTTAACAGAAACCATGACAATGGATTATTCTTTAATAGCTGTTTGTCCAGAATTAAAATGCTTAAAGTTCATGTAAAATTGGAGTGTTTTGGTTATGAATTATTTATTGATAAGAATATGTGTAAGAAATGTAAGCATTGATGATTGATGTATTGACAATATATTAAGATAATTTGTCATCATATGATAAGGAAGAAGGTATCTGTATGGACATGGCTAAGTAAATTTACTGCTATAGGACCGAGGTACCTTCCAGTTCAGGGGAAATGTATGGAATGATACTCTTGAGTTTAGTAGTATAACTCAATATCAATTTTTTAAAAAAGTAAAACAGCATAGTTGTTTACACCAAAAACTTGGGTAACAAGCAAATGGTTTTCCTATTTTTCTCATTACTACTCATTTCCTAAACCAGAAATAAAGAGAAAATATTCAATGAGTTTTGTCATTTTAATGACAAGAATCAAGCTAATTTTCTGAGCATCCTGTGCTGCTCTTGGGTACACCTGTTCTCTAGTCACTAAACTGTGTGTTCTCTATTTTATCTCATTGATCCCTGGCTCAAACAATAGTTTTTCATTCTCTCTCTCTCTCCTTCAAATAATCAATCTAAAATATAATTGAGAGATTGTAAACTCCTAGAACTTTTAAGAATATGTTTAAAAAAAAAAAAAATAGTAGTTCATGCTTCCTCGAAGACAAATTTTATGATGTCCTATAGTTCTCAAACACATTTCAATGCACGTCTTTTCTTTCTATTTGAATATCAATACCTCTTTATTTCAATGGCTTCTTTTAAGCAAGTTACAGAACTTACTGCTAAATAAGAATTATTGCAAAATGAATGAATTCTGGGAATTTAATGTATGACATGGTGACTATGGTTAACAACATTGCATATTTGAAAGTTGATAAGACAATATCTCTAAAATTTCTCACCACAAGAAAGAAAAAGAATTAGTAATGATATATGGTGATAACTGTTACCTACACATTGAGGTGATAGTTTGAAAATATGCACAAATATCAAATAATTATGCTTTACTCCTGAAATTGCTGTGTCAATTGTATCATGATGAGACAGCAACAACTACTTGCACAAAAATAAACAACAACAAAAAAAATTTAAACATTATAAATAAATGCTATGGACATATGCCAATAAATTTAGTAACCTACATAAAAGGGACAAGTTAATAGGAAAACACAAACTACTGGAACTGTCTCAAGAAGAAAGATAAAATACGTAGCAACTTATAATAAGTAAAGAAATTGAATAAGTAATAAAAACCAACTTCTTATAAATAGAAGCCCAGTACCAGATGGCATCATAGTGAATTCTATGTATCTTTTAAGGAAGAATTAAGAGACTGGAGTGGCATAATCAAATGTCAAAAAGGAATTTTCTAACATCTGTCTTCCAAGGAAAACTGATTTTGATAGTCATCTATGAATGAGAAAGCCTTTGTGGAAATCTGAGTCAAGTGGAGAAGTTAAAGCACACCACTGGAGGCTGAAACTGGATGCATTGAAGAGGGTGAGATGAATAATTTTGCTTTATTTGCATATATCTTTTCCTAAGGCAACACAGCTCAGTGCCAAGAGGGATCTTCTTGTTCTTGACTTTTACCATGAGAAAGTATGAAAATATGAGTGAGCACTAGATTTCTCCAGCAATGCAGGACACTTTTAAGTGATTCACTATTTTTTCACCATCCAGAGCACTGAGGTGATGCTGCTTGGCTGAAGGTGCAAATCAACTGAGAAGAGCAGCCAGAGCTCTAAGAGTACATCAAAGGGACACAAGTTTTGAAAACTATTAACATCAGGAAGCTCTCATATGAGATGTGGAGGATGCCTTTCCTGTGAATTCCCCAACTGACCCATGGGAATCCCCAGTGATCCTCACATCTTTACCATGTGGCCAGCTCCATATATGCACCTCCAAGGGTAGCTAAAGTGAGGCTTTACAGACATCTGGTGAGCTTGTATGTAAACTGCCACAAACCTGCAGAATTCAGAGAAAGCACACAAACTTGAGCATCACTGCCCTAGGGAAAGAAAAGGGGAGGGTATGAACAACTCTCTTGGTTTGCAGACTCAGAAAAAAAAGACACAACCTATGAATCCTCACCTCCGAAGAGAGGTGTGGCATAGGT
Source organism: Bos indicus (assembly GCF_029378745.1). NCBI lineage: Eukaryota > Metazoa > Chordata > Mammalia > Artiodactyla > Bovidae > Bos > Bos indicus. The sequence goes on from NC_091789.1 coordinate 76,437,141, forward strand.
GAATCTATAGAAAATTTCTGAGAAAAGTTCAGAACTCCTAACAGGACTGACGGAAGTCATTACTCTCTAGAAGCAAACCTGTAAGGATGGAGGAGGTGACTGCTGTTGCAAATTCAGACATCAGTAAAAGACTTCAATGAATGTGAAAAGTCAAAGAGATAAGTTACCATAAAAAGAACACAATAACACTCCAATAAGCAAACCCAAATAAAAAGGGATATCTGTGACAGGATTACTACAAAATTGTAAAATAATTTGTTTTAAGAAATCTTATTGAGCTACCATTCAACATCAGAGTAATCCAAATCTATGTCCCAATCTAATGCCAAGGAAGATGAAGTTGAACAGTTATGAAGACTTACAAAACTTTATAGAGCTAACATCAAAAAGGATGTCCTTTTCATCATAGGGGACTGGAATGCAAAAGTGGAAATTCAAGAGATATCTAGAGTAACAGGAAAATTTGGCCTTGGAGTACAAAATGAAGCAGGACAAAGTCTAAAAGAGTTTTGCCAAGAGAACACACTGGTTATAGCAAACACTCACTTTCAACAACACAAGAGATAACTCTACACAGGGACACTACCAGATGGCCAATACCAAAATCAGATTGATTATATTTTTTGTAGCCAAAGGTGGAGAGGCTCTATACAGTCAGCAAAAACAAGACTTGGAGCTGACTGTGAATCAGACTACGAGTTCTTTATTGAAAAATTCAGGCTTAAATAGAAAAAAGTAGGGAAAACTACTAGGCCATTCAGGTATGATCTAAATCAAATTCCTTACCATTAAACAGTGGAAGTAGTAAATAGATTCAAGGGATTAGATCTGAATGAGTGCATGAGAAACTATGGATGGAGGTTGATAATATTGTACAGAAGGAGGTGATCAAAACCATCCAAAGAAAAAGAAATGCAACAAGGCAGAATGGTTGTCTGAGGAGGCCTTACAAATATCTGAGAAAAGAAGAGAATCAAAAGGAATGGAGAAAAGGAAACATATACCTAACTGAATGCAGAATTCCAAAGAATAGCAAGGAGAGATAAGAAAGCTTTCTTAAATGAACAATGTAAAGAAATAGAGGAAAACAATAGAATGGAAAAGACTAGAAATATCTTCAAGAAAACTAGAGATACCAAGAGAAAGTTTCATGCAAAGATGAGAACAATAAAGGACATAAACTGTATAGACCTAACAGAACCAGAAGAGATTAGAAAGAGGTGGCAAGAATACATAGAAAAAATGTATAAAAAAGGTCTTAATGACCCAGATAACCATGATTGTATGGTCACTCACCTTGAGCCAGACATCCTGAAGTCAAGTGAGCATTAGTGAGCATTACTACAAACAAAGCTAATGGAGGTGATGGAATTCCAGTTGACCTATTTCAAATCCTAAAAGATGATGCTGTAAAAGTGCTTCACTCAATAGGCCAGAAAGTTTGGAAAACTCATCAGTGGCCACAGGACTTGAAAATGTCAGTTTCTATTCCAATCACAAAGAAAAACAATGTCAAAGAATGTTCAAACTATCACACTGTTGTACTCATTTCAGATGCTACCAAAGTGATGTTCAAACTCCTGCAAGCATGAAGTGAGTACATGTACATGTACATCAACAGTACATGAAGTGAGAACATCCAGATGTTCTCTGGATAAAGCTGGGCTTTATAAAGCTGGGTTTATAAAAGCCAGAGTAACCAGAGATCAAATTGCCAACATCTATTCGATCATAGAATAAAAAAAAAATCTTCTGCTTCATTGACTATGCTAAAACCTTTGACTGTGTGGATCACAGCAAACTGGAAAATTCTTAACGAGATGGAATACAGACCACCTAACCTATCTTCTGAAAAACCTGTATGCAGGTTAAGAAGCAACAGTTAGAACTGGACAAGGAACAACAGACTGGTTCAAAATTGGGAAAGGGTAAGTCAAGACTGTATATTGTCACCTTGCTTATTTACCTTATATGTAAAATACATCATGAAAAAATGTTGGATGGATGAATCAGAAACTGGAATCATGTTTCCTGGGAGAAGTATCAATAACCTTATAATGCAGATGACACCACCCTAATGGTAGAAGCAAAGGGGAACTAAAGAGCCTCTTGATGAAGATAAAAGAGGAACATGAATAAGCTGGCTTAAAACTCAACACTATATAATTGAAGATCATAGCATCCAGTCTCATCATTCCATGTCAAATAGAAAGTGTAAAAGTAGAAGCAATGATATATTTTGTTTCCTTCTGCATCAAAATCATGGATGGTGACTTAAGCCATGAAATTAGAAGACACTTGTTCCTTGGAAGAAAAGATGTGACAAACCTAGACAACATATTAAAAAGCAGAGACATCGCTTTGCTAACAAATACCTGGATGGTCAAAGCTTTGGCTTTTATAGTAGTCATGTAAAGACAAGAAAGTTGAATAATAAAGAAGGCTGAGTGCTGAAGAATTGATGTTATCAAATTGCAGTGCTGAAGAACACTCTTAAGAATACCTTGGACAGCAAGGTGATCAAATCAGTGAATCCTAAAGGATATCACCCTTGCATATACATTGGAAGGACTGATGCTAAAGCTGAAGCTCCAGTCTTTTGGCCACCTGATGCAAAGAGCCAATTCATTGGAGAAGTCCATGATGCTGGGAAAGATTGAGGGCAAGAGGATAAGGGGGCTTCAGAGGTGTGGTTGCATCATTGACATGAGTTTGAGAAAACTCTGGGAGATAGTGAAGGACAGAGAAGCCCAGTGTGTTTCAGAACATGGGGTCACAAAAAGTTGGAAACGACTGAACGACTGAACAACACACTTGGTCTACTGTAAGCTGGATGCTCTGGTATTTCTGAATAGATGTGTTTAGTACTTGTTTCATTACTTGGCTAAATAACTTTAACTGTTCTTCTGTCCACTGAGCCTACATTAGAAAATTTCAAAAGATGGAGATGAGCTAGTTTCTAAGAATAGCTTGTCTTTCACATCCTTCAAAAGTGTAATACACTTGCAACAAATACAATTTTCCAGGGTGCTGAATTAGATTCTTGTCCTGTTCACATTAAAGTTTTTGTTTTTACCAGCTGTCAGATAGTACCACTTTTTCATTAAGCCTATATTGTCAACAGAGCATTCTCTTTCCCATCTACCATATATTGTTCTGTACAGAGTCTTTACTATGGGCTAGTGTCCCCTGAGACCCACTGAGTTGGAGGGCATAACCAAATATTGCTTGTTAAGGTGCAGCTTAGCATTGAAACTGGCATCCAAGTTTTGCATTCAGTCTTTTATCTAATAGAGGCCAGTGGTTCCTGATTGGCCTATGCGTTGTGTTTTTATTTTTTTTAATATATTCCTTATTTAAACCAACTGTAGTACTTGGCATAACTCTTATTGACCAGTTCTGGGACTGAAGCAGAATGACACAAAGATGAAGGTTACAGTTGACAATTATTTCATAACTTTAAGTCTCCAAGCTGAGCTGTCTAGACTTATGCTCCAGTATGGTAAGACAATGTTTGGATGTCACTTCTGACTGTATAGTTACCTTGAGGCCATTAGGTTGACACTGGCAGCTGCAAACTGATGTTGTTTTCAAAACAGTTGATTATGTCCTTAAGTCTGATAAATTTTAGAAAAGTCAAGTTATCAGTAACACAAGAATTTGTAATGTGTCAGAAACAACATTCACAATGATCATCCAGCTCTCTTATGGATGCCTGAACTGCAGTTACTCTATTTTGAGTTTTAAGTGTATTTTTTCCATAATGTTTAAAGAAGATATACAATGCATGCTTGAAAGGTCAAAAAACAGGCTGTACTAGTTAGCCAGAATAATTTCTTCACACTTTGATATGCGAACATTTACTCTATCATTTCTCCTTTTTGTTTGTAAAGTGTTGACAAGCAAAACATTTTTCCCCCAGTACCAGCGTAGCTGCTCCCTCTCTGTCCATCAGGTTATAACTACCCGTGACATGCATCACTGTCTAATTATGTGCCTAATTATACACATTAGGGGAAAACTAATTAGACATAAAAATCAAATACAGAGGTGTGCCAATGGGAAAACATTTTATAGTCTATACATTTTGTAAATTATACTGAGTTGTCACACAAACATTGTGCATGTGCTTCAAGTAGTAGACTTATGAAAGTGAAAGTGTTAGTCACTCAGTTATCTCTGACTCTTTGTGACCCCATGGACTGTACCCCACCAGGCTCCTCTGTCTATGGAATTCTCCAGGCAAGAATACTGGAGTGGGTAGTCATTGTCTTCTCCAGGGAATTTTCCCAACCTAGGCATTGAACACCAGTCTCCTTCACTGCAGGTGGATCCTTTACCATCTTTACTAGGGAAGCCCTAGTAAGCAGTGATACATGTCACAGGTAGTTATACTCTTTGAGAACTTCACTACAGAATTTCATTTCCATCCTGAACGTTATATTCAAAAGTATAGCTACAAGGAAAATAATAACTTTCTATTAGCTATTAGAATTGTTTTATTTCTTACACAGTTCAGTAGTATGATTGGAACATTATCAGAAACCTGTACTCATCAAAAAGTTTTCATAATCTTCTTAAAGATGAAGCATTTTTGCAAAATATTAGAGTGAAATAATAACTGTCTACGAATTACAAAATACTTAAAAGACGTGGATAAAGGTCTGATTACATGCAATGACAAAGAAGTTTAATGAAGTTGTTTTGACATACAGCATTTTAAGGCAGCAACTAGAATTATGACTGATAACATTTATATGGAGACAGAAAACATGAATAGCTCAAACAATCTTGAGAATGAAAAGCGGAACTGGAGGAATCAGGCTTCCTGATTTCAGACTATACTACAAAGCTACAGTCATGTAAACAGTAAACAGTTTACAGTTTCCATCTAAACACTGGAACACAACCAGAAATATAGGTCGATGGAACAGCACAGAAAGTCCAGAAATAAACACGCACTCCTATGGTAACTGAATCAATGAGGATAACATAAGTAGAATAAATTTTGACAATTTTTCAAATTTCTAGACTAATGGAAAGAAAACATTTTTTGATGCAGGCGGCTGTGACCGGCGCACTAAGCGTGGCCGAGAGGAGCCACCCCACGTCTGAGGTCAGGGGCAGAAGCCGGGAGGACTCCATGCCCCAAGGGCGGCAGCCAAGAGGAGTTACCCCACATCCGAGGTCAGAGGCAGCAGCCGAGAGTACCAGACTGCGACGGCACAGGAATGGCTGAGAGGAGATACCCAGTGTCCGAGGTCAGGGGCGGCAGCTGGGAGGAACAACCCACGCCTGAGGCCATGGGCAGTGGCCAGGAGGACCAACCCCACGTCCAAGGAGCCCTGTCTGCATGGGTGCAGGAGGGCCTATAGGAGCTATCCCACGTTGAAGGGCAGGAAGGGCGGTGGTGAGGAGATACCCCTCGTACAAGGTAAGGAGCAATGGCTACACTTTGCTGGAGCAGCCATGAAGAGATACCCCACGCCCAAGGTAAGAGAAACCCAAGTAAGATGGTAGGTGTTGCAAGAGGGCATCAGAGGGCAGACACACTGAAAACATAATCACAGAAAACTAGTCAATCTAATCACACTAGGACCACAACCTTGTCTAACTAAATGAAAGCAAGCCATGCCCGTGGGGCAACCAAGATGGGTGGGTCATGGTGGAGAGATTTGACAGAATGTGGTCCACTGGAGAAAGGAATAGCAAACCACTTCAGTATTCTTGCCTTGAGAACCCCATGAACAGTATGAAAAGGCAAAATGATAGGATACTGAAAGAGAAATTCCCCAGGTCAGTAAGTGCCCAATATGCTACTGGAGATCAGTGGAGAAATAACTCCAGAAAGAATGAAGGGATGGAGCCAAAAGCAAAAAGAATACCCAGCTGTGGATGTGACTGGTGATAGAAGCATGGTCTGAGGCTTTAAAGAGCAATATTGCATAGGAACCTGGAATGTCAGGTCCACGAATCAAAGCAAATTGGAAGTGGTCAAACAAGAGATGGCAAGAGTAAATGTTGACATTCTAGGAATCAGCGAACTGAAATGGACTGGAATGGGTGAATTTAACACAGATGACCATTATATCTACTACTGCGGGCAGGAATCCCTCAGAAGAAATGGAGTAGCCATCATGGTCAACAAAAGAGTTTAATATGAAGTACTTGGATGCAATCTCAAAAATGACAGAATGATCTCTGTTCGTTTCCAAGGCAAACCATTCAATATCACAGTAATCCAAGTCTATGCCCCAACGAGTAATGCTGAAGAAGCTGAAGTTTAACAGTTCTATGAAGACGTACAAGACGTTTTAGAACTAACACCCAAAAAAGATGTCCTTTTCATTATAGGGGACTGGAATGCAAAAGTAGGAAGTCCAGAAACACCTGTAGTAATAGGTAAATTTGACCTTGGAATATGGAATGAAGCAGGGCAAAGACTAATAGAGTTTTGCCAAGAAAATGCACCGGTCATAACAAACACCCACTTCCAACAACACAAGACAAGGCTCTATACATGGACATCACCAGATGGTCAACACCAAAATCAGATTGATTGTATTCTTTGCAGCCAAAGATGGAGAAGCTCTATACAGTCAGCAAAAAGAAGACCAGGAGCTAACTGTGGCTCAGACCATGAACTCCTTATTACCAAATTCAGACTTAAATTGAAGAAAGTAGGGAAAACCACTAGACCATTCATGTATGACCTAAATCAAATACATTATGATTATACAGTGGAAGTGAGAAACAGATTTAAGGGCCTAGATCTGATAGATAGAGTGCCTGATGAACTATGGAATGAAGTTCGTGACATTGTACAGGAGACAGGGATCAAGACTATCCCCATGGAAAAGAAATGCAAAAAAGCAAAATGGCTGTCTGGGGAGGCCTTACAAACAGCTGTGAAAAGAAGAGAAGCGAAAAGCAAAGGAGAAAAGGAAAGATATAAACATCTGAATTCAGAGTTCCAAAGAATAGCAAGAGATAAGAAAGACTTCTTCAGCGATCAATGCAAAGAAATAGAGGAAAACAACAGAATGGGAAAGACTAGAGATCTCTGCAAGAAAATCAGAGATACCAAAGGAACATTTCATGCAAACATGGGCTCGATAAAGGACAGAAATAGTATGGACCTAACAGAAGCAGAAGATGTTAAGAAGAGGTGGCAAGAATATACACAGAAGAACTGTACAAAAAAGATCTTCATGACCCAGATAGTCACGATGGTGTGATCACTGACCTAGAGCCAGACATCCTGGAATATGAAGTCAAGTGGGCCTTAGAAAGCACCACTATGAACAAAGCTAGTGTAGGTGATGGCATTGCAGTTGAGATATTCCAAATCCTGAAAGATGATGCTGTGAAAGTGCTGCACTCAATATGCCAGCAAATTTGGAAAACTCAGCAGTGGCCACAGGACTGGAAAAGTCACTTTTCATTCTAATCCCAAAGAAAGGCAATGCCAAAGAATGCTCAAACTATGGCATAATTGCACTCATCTCACATGCTAGTAAAGTAATGCTCAAAATTCTCCAAGCCAGGCTTCAGCAATTTGTGAACTGTGAACTTCCTGATGTTCAAGCTGGTTTTAGAAAAGGCAGAGGAACCAGAGATCAAATTGCCAACATCCGCTGGATCATGGAAAAAGCAAGAGAGTTCCCGAAAAAATTCTATTTCTGCTTTATTGACTATGCCAAAGCCTTTGACTGTGTGGATCACAATAAACTGTGGAATACCAGACCACCTGATCTGCCTCTTGAGAAATTTGTATGCAGGTAAGGAAGCAACAGTTAGAACTGGACATGGAACAACAGGCTGGTTCCGAATAGGAAAAGGAGTGCGTCAAGGCTGTATATTGTCACCCTGCTTTTTTAACTTCTATTCAGAGTACATCATGAGACATGCTGGGCTGGAAGAAACACAAGCTGGAATCAAGATTGCCGGGAGAAATATCAATAACCTCAGATATGCAGATGACACCACCCTTATGGCAGAAAGTGAAAAGGAACTCAAAAGCCTCTTGATGAAACTGAAAGTGGAGAGTGAAAAAGTTGGCTTAAAGCTCAGCATTCAGAAAACGAAGATCATGGCATCCGGTCCCATCACTTCATGGGAAATTGATGGGGAAACAGTGTCAGACTTTATTTTTCTGGGCTCCAAAATCACTACAGATGGTGACTGCAGCCATGAAATTAAAAGATGCTTTCTCTTTGGAAGGAAAGTTATGACCAACCTAGATAGCATATTCAAAAGCAGAGACATTACTTTGCCAACAAAGGTTCGTCTAGGCAAAGCTATGGTTTTTCCTGTGGTCATGTATGGATGTGAGAGTTGGACAGTGAAGAAGGCTGAGCACCGAAGAATTGATGCTTTTGAACTGTAGTGTTGGAGAAGACTCTTGAGAGTCCCATGGACTGCAAGGAGTTCCAACCAGTCCATTCTGAAGGAGATGAGCCCTGTGATTTCTTTGGAAGGAATGATGCTAAAGCTGAAACTCCAGTACTCCAAACTCCACCTCATGAGAAGAATTGACTCATTGGACGAGATGCTGGGAGGGATTGGGAGCAGGAGGAGAAGGGGATGACAGAGGATGAGATGGCTGGATGGCATCACTGACTCGATGGACATGAGTCTGAGTGAACTCCGGGAGTTGATGATGGACAGGGTGGCCTGGCGTGCTGCGATTCATGGGGTCACAAAGAGTCGGACACGACTGAGCGACTGATCTGATCTGATCAGACTAATGGAAACAAAAACAAAAATAAGCAAATGGGATCCGATTAAACACAAAAGTTTTCCCCACAAAGGAAACCATAAACATAAACAAAGAATGTTAAAGGTAGCCAGGGAAATAAGGAAAATAAATTATAAAATAATTGCCATTTGGCTCTCAGGGAATTTCTCATTACAGCCTTAGAAATCTAGGAAAGAATTAAAGGGCACATTCAAAGTGTGGAAAGAAAAAAAAAATTGCCAACCAAAAGTTTTCCTTTAGATATGAAAAAGAAATAAAAATTTTCTCAGACAAACTAATGATAAGGGAGTTCACCACCACTAGGTTTCGCAAACAATAAAGAAATTCTTCAAGCTGAAATGAAAAGACAGTAACCCGAGACATTAAAACATATGAAGACATAGAGCACATTGTTAAAGGTAAAAAAATAGGTTTAGAAAACTGTAACTCTGTATTAGGATGGTGGGTTAATCACTCAATCTTCAAACTTGAAATGTAGTACAAGTAACAATAGCCATAATAAATTGTGAATGAATTGTATATCTATGTTATACATGGAAGTAGTCAAATGGAAATATTGGGCTGGATGAAGCACAAGCTGGAATCAAGATTGCAGGGAGACATATCAATAACCTTAGATATGCAGATGACCCCACTCTAATGGCAGAAAGTGAGGAAGAACTAAAGAGCCTCTTGATGAAGGTGGAAGAGGAGAGTATAAAAGATGGCTTAAAACTCAACAATCTAAAAATTAAGATCATGGCATCTGGTCCCATCAATTCATGTCAAATAGATGGAGAAAAATGGAAACAGTGACAGACTTTATTTTTGGGGGCTCTAAAATCACTGCAGATGGTGATTGCAGCCATTAAATTAAAAGACACTTGCTCTTTAGAAGAAATGCTATGACAAACTTAGGCAGCATATTAAAAGGCAGAGACTTCCCTTTGTGACAAAGGTCCATCTAATCAAAGCTATGGTTTTCCCAGTAGTTTTGTACAGATGTAAGAGTTGGACCATAAAGAAGTCTGAGCACTGAAGAGTTGATGCTTTCAACTGTGGTATTGGAAAAGCCTCTTGAGAGTCCCTTGGATGGCAAGGAGATCAAACCAGTCCATCCTAAGTTAAACCAACCCTGAATTTTCACTGGAAGGACTGATACTGAAGCTGAAGTTCTGATACTTTGGCCACCTGATGAGAACAGCTGACTCATTGGAAAAGACCTTGATGCTGGGAAAGATTGAGGGCAAGAGGATAAGAGAGCGACAGAGTATGAGATAGTTGGATGGCATCATTCATTCAATGGACATGAGTTTGAGCAATCTCTGGGATATACTGAAGGACAGGGAAGCCTGGTGTGCTGTCCATGGGGTCTCAAAGAGTCAGACACAACAGCAAAAAAGTCAAATGGTAAGAGCTTTATAAGCATTTAAAGATGAGTTTCTATCACCATAAATGGATTGTTTCATCTATATTTTTTGTGATTCACAAGGTAATCAAAAAGCAAAAACGTAGAGTAGACACATAAAATAAAAGACAAAACACAGCACACTACTGATGAAATTAATTAATTTATAAAGTTAAGCAGATACAGAGGGGAAAGTCCAATGGAAATATAACATAACTAGAAAGCAACTAATAATATTGCATTAGTAAATCCTGGCATACCAATAATTGCTCTAAATGTAAATAAACTGAATTCACCAATGGAAAGTCACAGAGTGGCTGGATGTGATTAAAAAAAAAAAAAAAAGTCCAATTATGTGCTTCCTACAAAAGACTTGTTTCAGATTTATGGTCACTTGACTCAAAATGAGGAGCTGAAAAATACATTCCCTACAAGTAGAAATGAAAAGAAAGTGGGTATACCTATACTTATATCAGGCAAATAAATCTTAAGCCAAAACTGGTAACAAGCAACAAGAAATGTCACCATATGAGAAAGAGAACAATCCAACAAGAAGATATAACAATTGTAACTTTTCACCCAACACTTCCAAAGAAATATGTCACACAAATCCAACAGATATAGACAAAAATATATTAATAACAAGGGACTTTAATACCTTACTTCCATCAATGCATAGATTGCCCAGATGAAAAATCAACAAGGTAATACTAGACTTGTACCATACCATAAGCCAGATAGATGGACTTAACAGACATCTATAGAAGATTTCATCTAATAGCACCATAAATTATTCTCAAGTGGACATGGAACATTCTCAAGAGCAGATCATATGATAGAACACAAAACAGGCCTCAGCAAACACATAAGAAGATTGAAATCATACCAAGTATTTTTTTCATACCATCAAGATTTGAAGCTAGTAATCAAAAATGAATAAAGTTGGAAAATATTAAAATATGTAGAAAATAAACAACTCACTCCAGAACAATCAATAGGTCAAAAAGATAAAAACAAAAGTAAAAAAAAAAAAAAAAAAAAAGAAAGAAAATATATCCAAGGAAATCAAAGAATATTTTAAAAGAATAAAAATAAAAATACTATACAACTTACTATAACCTGCGGGACACTGCAAAGCAATTATAAGAGGTAAGTTTATGGAGATAAATACATATATTAAAAACTAGAGAGGGGCATGGTCCTAAGATGGTGGAGGAATATGATGGAGAGACCATTTTCTCCCCCACAAATTCATTAAGAGATCATTTGAATGCTGAGCAACTTCCACAAAACAACTTTGGAACACTGGTGGAGGACACCAGCACCCAGAAAGGCAGCCCATTCTCTTCGAAAGGCAGTAGGACAAAATATAAAAGACAAAAAGAGAGACAAAAGAGTTAGGGATGGAGACCTATCCTGGGGAAGGAGTGATGAACAAGGAGAAGTTTCCAAACACCAGGAAACCCTCTCAGCAGTGGGACTGTGGGGAGTTTTGGAATCTCAGAGGGCAACATAACCAGGAGGGGAAACAAAACAAAACCCATAGAATATGTGCCTTAACCACAACTCCCAGCAGAGAAATAGCCCAGACCCTCGTGTCTGCCACCAGTGAGTGGGAGAGGTGTGGGTTGCATGCTTAGGGTAAGGACAAGTCTTGAATGCTCTGAGGACAATATGAAGGAGCTAACATCAGATAGCAATCCAAACTGTTAGCCAGAGAGAGAGAGAAAAAAAAAAAAAAGAGAGAGAGAGAGAGAGCTTTCCTGCAAAAAGCTCGAACCTAAGGCACAGTCTAGCCGGCTCATAGAACAAAGGATTGAGCGAATACCAAAGGAAAGCTAGCTTGCTGTGTACAGGCCCATCCCCCTGCCAGAGGCAGAGAGCCAGGCATGTGACAGCCAGAGCTGGAAGGTGAGAGGAAATCTCGGCCCCAGAGATGGCATCCTCCACCAAACTGTGAGCAGACTCCCAGTTGCTAACCAAGTCTTCCTGGGATCCTGGGTGGTTGACATCTGCCAGGAGGGTTGCAGCCTGAGATCAGACCCCAGAGGAGACATATGGCACACCCGAGATGGCACTCTTTCGAGGGACCCAGGAAACCAAACAGCTGGGACTGGGGAGGTGATAAGATGCACTGTACACCTGGGATAGTGCACTCGTCAAGCACCTGGTTTCCTGATCTCCTCAGACCTGGGAAGGGCCCAAAACACAGGCCCAGCTGAGTCTGTGCCTTTATGGAGTACCCAAGAACCTGAACCTGAGCAGTTTAGACCTGGGAAGTGCACACTACCCAGGGCCTGATGTGGACAGTTCCCCTTCAGAGACTGGAGAAGTAAATGGCAACCCACTTCAGTATTCTTGCCCAGAGCATCCCATGTACAGAGGAGCTGGTGGGCTGCTGTCCATAGTGTCACACAGAGTCAGACATGATTGAAGTGACTTAGCTTGCATGCATGCATTGGAGAAGGAAATGGCAACCCACTCCAGTATTCTTGCCTGGAGAATCCCAGGGGGAAAGGAGCCTGGTGGGCTGCCATCTGTTGATTCACACAGAGTTGAACACGACTGAAGCGACTTAGCAGCAGGCTTCGGAACAACCTGGTGCTTGAGCAGTGTAGACCAAGAAAGCACAGGTGCCATAAGCTTGGGCAAACGCAGTGTGGTCCATACACTGAGAGCAATTCTCGCACATGCCAGTGATATTTGTTTGCAGTGTTCCTCCCTCCCCACAGCACAACTGAACAAGTGAGCCTAAATAAGTGACCACCTTCATCCGCTTGTGTCAAGGTGGCAAATAGACACTGAAGAGACTTGCAAATAGACGAAATCAAAATAAACAAAGAAGCAGGAGCTGCTCTGGAAGTGACAGGTGAAACATATTAAAAGCCTATAGTTAGCACTGACCAAGCATTGGAAGGGGCCTATAGACCTCAAGAAGAAGTATAAGCCAGAACAAGGAACTATCTGAAATTGAACTGACCCCACATGCCCTCAACACCTCCAGAGAAATTCCTAGGTATATCTTTCCTATTATCATTTTTTAAGATTTTTAAGTTATTTATTACTCCTTTAATTTTCATTTTTATAACCTAATATTACATTGCAAAAAAGACCCTATTTTTAAAGCAAATTTCATATATATATATATATATATATATATATATATATATTTATAATTTTTGTGACTGATTTGATTTGTATTTTTTAATATTGTATTTTTGAGAGCCTAACCTCTACTCTAGATTTTTAACCTTTGCTTTTCGGTATTTGTTATCAATTTTGTACCTTTAAGCATCTAATCTTCAGTATCCATTTTACTTAGAGCTGTGATTACTGGATTGATTTTTCTTGCCACTTTTGACTCTCCTTTTTCTCCCCTAGGTCACCTATATCTCCTCCCTCCCCCTTCTATTCTCTACTTAACTCTGTGAATCTCTCTAGGTGTTCCAGACTATGGAGAGCACATAGGGAATTGATTACTGGCTAGATTGGTCTCTCCCCTTTTGACTGCCCTGCTCTCCTCCTGGTCATCTCTATCTCCCTCTTCCCTCTTCTCTTCTCCATGTAACTCTGTGAACCTCTATGGGTGTCCCTCACTGTGGATAATCTTTTCACCACTAACCTAGATGATTTATTATCAGTGCTGTATGGATGGAGAAGTCTTGAGGCTACTGTAAGAGTAAGACTGAAAGCAGAGGCAGGAGGCTTAAACGCAAAACTTGAGAACACCAGACAACTCCTCATCCCAGGGAACATTAATCAACAAGAGCTCATCCAAAAGCCTCCATACACACACTGAAACCAAGCTCCATCCAAGAGCCAACAAAGTTCCAGAGCAAGACATACCACGCTAATTTTCCAGTAATGCAGGAACATAGCCATGAGCATTAAAATACAGGCAGCCCAAAGTCACACCAAACCCATAGACACCCCAAAACTCTCACTACTGGACACTTTATTGCACTCCAGAAAGAAGAGATCCAGCTCCACCCACCAGAACACTGATGCAAATTTCCCTAACCAGGAAACTTTGACAAGCCACTAATACAACCTCACAAACAGGGAACAACCTCCACATTAAAGAGGAACCACAAACTTCCAGAATACAGAAAGGCCACCCCAAACACAGCAGTCTAAACAAGATGAAAAGGCAGAGAAATATTCAGCAGGTAAAGGAACATGATAAATGATCACCAAACCAAACAAAACAGGAGGACATAAGGAATCTAGCTGAAAAACAATTCAGAATAATGATAGTAAATATGATCCAAAAATCTTGAAAACAAAATGGAGTGACAGATAAATAGACTAGAGACAAGGACTGAGAAGATGCAAGAAACGTTTAACAAGGATCTAGAAGAAATAAAAGAGTCAATCAATAATAAATAATGCAATAACTGAGATCAGAAGCATTCTGGAGGGAACCAACAGGAGAATAACTGAGGCAGAAGATAGGATAAGTGAAATGGAAGATAGAATGGTGGAAATAAAAGAATCAGAGAGGAAAAAAGAATTAAAAGAAATGAGGACAACCTCAGAGACCTCTAGGACAATGTTAAACACCCCAACATTCGAATCATAGGTGTCCCAGAAGAAGACAAAAAGAAAGGCTATGAGGAAATACTTGAGGAGATAATAGTTGAAAACATCCCTAAAATGGGGAAGGAAACAGTCACCCAAGTCCAAGAAACCCAGAGGGTCCCAAATAGGATAAAACCAAGGGGAAACACCCCAAAACACATATTAATTAAATTAACAATGATCAAACACAAAGAACAAATATTAAAAGCAGCAAGGGGAAAACACACACACACACACACACACACACACACACACACACACACACACACACACAAATAACACACAAGGGGATTCCCATAAGGATAACAGCTAATCTTTCAATAGAAACTTTTCAGGCCAGAAGGGAATGGCAGGACATACTTAAAGTGATGAAAGAGAAAAACCTACAGCCCAGATTACTGTACCCAGCAAGGATTTCATTCCAATATGAAGGAGAAATAAAAAGCTTTACAGACAAGCAAAATCTGAGAGAATCCAGCACCACCAAACCAGCTCTTCAACAAATGGTAAAGGATCTTCTCTAAACAAGAAACACAGAAAAATTGTGTAAACTCGAACCCAAAACAACAAAGTAAATGGCAACGGGATCATACTTATCAATAATTACCATAAATTAATGGTAAAATAATGGGTTGAATGCCCCAACCAAAAGACAACGACTGGCTGAATGGATAAATAAACAAGACTCCTATATACGCTGTCTATAAGAGACTCACCTCAAAACAAGGGACACATACAGACTGAAAGTGAAGGGCCATTAAAAAAAAAATATTTCTCACAAATGGACACCAAAAGAAAGCATGAGTAGCAATACTCATATCAGATAAAATAGACTTTGAAATAAAGGCTGTGAAAAGAGACAAAGAAGGACACTACATAATGATCAAAGGATCAATCCAAGAAGAAGATATAACAATTATACATATACATGCACCCAACATAGAAGCACCGTAATGTGTAAGGCAAATGCTAACAAGTATGAAAGGGGAAATTAACAGTAACACAATAAGAGTGGGAGACATTAATACCCCACTCACATATATGGATAGATCAACTAACAGAAAATTAGCAAGGAAACACAAACTTTAAATGATACAATGGACCAATTAGATCTAATTAATATTGATAAGACA
Organism: Bos indicus; assembly: GCF_029378745.1. Classification (NCBI taxonomy): domain Eukaryota; kingdom Metazoa; phylum Chordata; class Mammalia; order Artiodactyla; family Bovidae; genus Bos; species Bos indicus. The sequence goes on from NC_091789.1 coordinate 76,453,003, forward strand.
TTTCACCCCAAAACAATGAATTTCACCTTTTTCTCAAGTGCACATGGAACATTCTCCAGGATAGATCACATCCTGGGCCATAAATCTAGCCGTGGTAAATTAAAAATAAATAAATAAAATAACTGAAATCATTTCAAGCATCTTTTCTGATCACAATATGGTAAGATTAGATGTCAACTACAGGAAAAAAATATTAAAAATACAAACATATGGAGGCACAAATCACAGAAGACATAAAAAAAAAAATGCATGGAAACGAATGAATATGACAACATGACAATCCAAAACCTACAGGATTCAGTAAAAGCAGTGCTAAGGGGAAGGCTTATAGCAGTACAAGCTTACCTCAAGAAGCAAGACAAAAATCAAATAACCTAACTTTCCAGAAAGCAACTAGTAAAAGAAGAAATTAAGACCCCCAGGATTGCTGCTGCTGCTGCTAAATCGCTTTAGTCGTGTCCGACTCTGTGCGACACCAGAGACGCGAGCCCATCAGGCTCCCCCATCCCTGGAATTCTCCAGGCAAGAACGCTGGAGTGGGTTGCCATTTCCTTCTCCAATGCATGAAAGTGAAAGGGAAGTCGCTCAGTCGTATCCAACTCTTAGCGACCCCATGGACTGCAGCCTACCAGGCTCCTCCATCCATGGGATTTTCCAAGCAAGAGTACTGGAGTGGGGTGCCATTGCCTTCTCCGCCCCCAGGGTTAGTAGAAGGAAGTAAGTCATAAGAATTAGGGTACAAATAAATGAAAAAGAAACAGAGAAGACTCTAGCAAAAATCAACAAAGCTAAAAGCTGGTTCTTTGAGAAGATATATAAAACAGATAAACCATTAGGCAGACTCATCAATAAACAAATGGAGAAAAATCAAATCAACAAAAGTAGAAATGAAAATGGAGAAATCACAACAGACAACACAGAAATACTAAGGACCATAAGAAACTACTATCAAAACTATATGCCAATAAAATGGAAAACTTGGAAGAAATGGACAAATTCTTAGAAAAGTATAACCTTCCACACCTGAATCAGGAAGAAACAGAAAAATTGAGAGAACTATCACAAGTATGGGAGTCGAGAGTGTAATCAAAAAATTTCCAGCAAACAAAAGCCCAGGACCAGATGGCTTCACAGGTGAATTATACCAATAATTTAGAAGAACTAATACCTATCCTACTCAAATTATTCCAGAAAATTGCAGAGGAAGGTAAACTTCCAAACTCATTCTATGAGGCCACCATCACCCGAATACCAAAACCAGACAAAGATGCCCCCAAAAAAGAAAACTACAGGCCAATATCACTGAAGAACATAGATGCAAAAGTCCTTAACAAAATTCTAGGAAACATAATTCAACCACATATAAAAAAGATCATACATCATGACCAAGGGGGCTTTACCCCAGAGATGCAAGGATTCTTCAATATTCACAAATCAGTCAATGTGATACACCACATTATCAAATTGAAATATAAAAACCATATGATTATATCAATAGATGCCAAAAAAGCCTTTGACAAAATTCAGCATCCATTTATGATAACCGCCCACCAGAAAGCAGGTGTAGAAGGAACATATCTCAACATAATAAAACCTGTATATGTTAAACCCACAGCAAACATTATCCTCTATGGTGAAAAATTGAAAGCATTTTCCCTAAAGTCAGAAAAAGACAAAGATGCCCACTCTCACCACTACTATTCAACAGAGTTTAGGAAGTTTTAGCCACAGCAATCAGAAAAGAAAAAGAAATAAAGGTATCCAGATTGGAAAAGAAGAAGTAAAACTCTGTTTACAGATGACATGATCCTCTACATAGAAAACCCTAAAGACTGCACCAGAAAATTACTAGAGTTAATCAGTGAATATCGTAAAGTTGCAGGATATAAAATTAACACAGAAATCCCTTGTATTTCTATACACTAACAATGAGAAAACAGAAAGAGGAATTAAGGATTGCGATGAAAAGAATAAAATACTTAGGAATAAATCTACCTGAAGAAACAAAAGACCTTTATATAGAAAACTATAAAACACTCATGAAAGAAATCAAAGATGACACAAATAGATGGAGAAATATACCCTGTTTATGAATAGGAAGAATCAGTATAGTGAAAATGAGTATACTACCTAAAGCAAACTATAGATTCAATGCAATCCCTATGAAGCAAACAATGGTATTTTTCAGGGAACTAGAACAAATAATTTCACAATTTGTATGGACATACAAAAAACTTTGAATAATCAAATCAATCTTGAGAAAGAAGAATGGAACTGGAGGAATCAACCTACATGACTTCAGACTATACTACAAATTTACAGTCATTAAGACAATATGGTACTGGCAAAAATTCAGAAATATAGGTCAGTGGAACAAAATATAAAACCCAGAGATAAATCCACACACCCATGGACAGCTATGGACTATCTTTGACAAAGGAGACACGAATATACAATGGAGAAAAGACAATCTCTTTAGCAAGTGGTGCCAGGTAAACTCGGAGAAGGCAATGGCACCCCACTCCAGTACTCTTACCTGGAAAATCCCATGGACAGAGGAGCCTGGTAGGCTGCAGTCCATGAGGTCGCTAAGAGTTGGACACGACTGAGCGACTTCATTTTGACTTTTCACTTTAATGCATTGGAGAAGGAAATGGCATCCCACTCCAGTATTCTTGCCTGGAGAATCCCAGGGATGGGGGAGCCTGATGGGCTGCCATCTCTGGGGTTGCACAGAGTCAGACACGACTGAAGCGACTTAGCAGCAACAGCAGCAGCCAGGTAAACTGGTCTACCTCTTGTAAAAGAATAAAACTAGAACATTTTCTAACACCATACACAAAAATAAACTCAAAATGGACTAAAGATCTAAATGTAAGACCAGAAACTATAAAACTCCTAGAGGAAAACACAGGCAAAACACTCTCTGACATAAATCACAGCAGGATCCTCTATGACCCATCTCCCAGAGTAATGGAAACAAAAGCAAAAATAAACAAATGGGATCTAATTAAACTTAAAAGCTTTTGCACAATGAAGGAAACTATAAACAAGGTGAAAAGACAGCCTTCAGAATGGGAGAAAATAGTAACAAATGAAGCAACTGACAAAGAATTAACCTCCAACATATACAAGCAGCTCCTGGAGCTCAATTTCAGAAAAATTAAAAAACCCAATCAAAAAATTTGCCAAAGAACTAAACAGACATTTCTCCAAAGAAGACATAGAGATAACTAACAAACACATGAAAAGATGCTCAGCATCGCTCATTATCAGAGAAATGAAAATCAAAGGCATAATGAGATACCATCTCTCGATGGTCAAGATGGCTGTGATCCAAAAGTCTACAAACAATAAATGCTGGAGAGGGTGTGGAGAAAAGACAACCCTCTTACAATGTTGGTGGGAATGCAAACTAGCACAACTACTATGGAGAACAGTGTAGAGATTCCTTAAAATACTGGTAATAGAACTCCTATATGACCCATCAATCCCACTGCTGGGCATACACGCTGAGGAAACCAGAATTGAAAGGCATACGTGTACCCCAATATTCATTGCAGCACTGTTTACAATAGCTAGGACATGGAAGCTACCTAGATGTCCATCAACAGATGAATGGATAAGAAAATTGTGGTACATATACACAATGGAATATGACTCAGCTATTTAAAAGAATGCATTTGAATTAGTTCTAATGAGGTGGATGAAACTGGAGCCTATTATACAGAATGAAGTAAGTCAGAATGAAAAACACCAATGCAGTATATTAAGGCATATATATGGAATTTAGAAAGATGGTGACAATGACCCTATATTCGAGACAGCAAAAGAGACAGAGATGTAAAGAACAGTCTTTTGGACTCTGTGTGAGTTGCAGAGGGTGGAATGACTTGAGAGAATAACACTGAAACATGTATATTATCATCTGTGAAATAGATTTCCAGTCCAGGTTCGATTCATAAAACAGGGCGCTCAGGGCTAGTGCACTGGGATGACTCTGAGCGATGGGATGGGGAAGGATGTGGGAGGGGGATTCTTGATGGGGTACACCCGTGGCTGAATCATGTCAATGTATGCCAAAAACCACTGCAATATTGTAAATTAATTAGCCTCCAATTACAATAAATAAATTATTTTTTTTTAATTGGGGAAACCCCCACTAGTAAGAGTTGAAACTATGGGAATCACTTTGCTCACCTAGAAACAGTAAATAGACTGTAGGGGAAGGAATTGCAGAATGATAGATGATAGTGTTCCTGGAGACAAAGTGGAGGAATTGAGAGATTAGAAGGAAAAGAATGGAGAGAATCACATGAGTCAACAAAATTTCAAGCAGGATTGTTGTCCAAATAAAATGCATTGAGAAGTCCAACAAGATCAGATTGAACTTGCAATTAAGAACTCATTAGCAGCATTATAAAGGCAGCAATTATAATTTTAAATTACCTCATAAAGTTCTTATTATGTCTTATTATGTCTACTGAATGAATAAAAACAAGGTTGTGATTTCTTAAAAAAAAATAAAAACTAAAGAGATCTCAATCTAATAACCTAACTTCATACCTTGAGGAACTAGAAAAAGAAGAGCAAGTACAAGGTAGAAAAGGAAGGAAATAAGACATATCAGAGCAGAAATAAAGGAAATAGAGACCAGAAAAGCAACAAAAGAGATCAGCAAAACCAAGATTAGTGTTTTTATTTTTTTAAATATAAATTTATTTATTTTAATTGGATGCTAATACTTTACAATATTGTATTGGTTTTTCCATACATCAACATGAATCCGCCACGGGTATACACATGTTCCCCACCCTGAACCCCCCCTCCCACCCCTTTCTCTATGCCATCCCTCTGGGTCATCCCAGTGCACCAGCCCCAAGCATCGTGTATCAGGCATCGAACCTGGACTGACAATTCGTTTCACATATGATATTATACATGTTTCAGTGTCATGTAAAAAGATAAATAAAACAAAAACAAACAAACAAAAAAAAATTTAGTGACATTAAGTAAGAAAAAATGAGACAAGACTCAATAAGAAATAAAACAGAAGAAATGACAAAGTAAAACTATGAAAATAAATAGGATAATAAGAAACTACTTTGAATAATTATATGCCAATAATAGGTAATTCAGAAGAAATGAATCATTTCTAGAATTATAAAATCTACCAAGACTGGATCAGGAAGAAAGAGCAAGTTTGAAGAATAAAACTTTAGAAGAATATGCCTGATGACTATAGATGCAAAAATTTGACTCTTGAGCTACAGGAGTTGCTTGTATATTTTTTATATTAATTCTTTGTCAGTTGCTTCATTTGCTATTATTTTCTACCATTCTGAAGGATGTCTTTTCACCTTGCTTATAGTTTCCTTCGTTGTGCAAAAGCTTTTAAGTTTAATTAGGTCCCATTTGTTTATTTTTGCTTTTATTTCCATATCTTCTGGAGACAATGCTGCTATAAACACTGGGATGCATATATCTTTACAAAGTAATGATTCTATTTTCTTCAAACACATACCCAGGAGTGGAACTGTTTAATCATATGGTAGTTTTATTTTTAGTTATTTGAGAATCCTCCATACTGTTTTCCACAGTGGTTGCACAATTTATATGTTCACTGACAGAGTACGAGTGTTCCCTTTTATCCACATCCTTGCCATTATTTATTATTTGTTGTCATTTTGATGATGGGGGTTATAATAAGTGTGAAGTGGTATTTCATTGTGGTTTTGATTAACATTTCTCTCATGATTAACAATTTTGAGCATCTTTTCATGTGCTTGTTGGTTATCTATATGTCTTATTTGGAAAATAGTCTATTCAGGCCTTCTGCCCATTTTTAATTAATTTCTTGATGTTGAGTTGTATGAGTTATTTATATATTTTAGATATTAACTCCTTACTAGTCATGCCATTTGCAAATATTTTTTTTTCCCATTCAGTAGGTTGTTTTTTTCTTTTTGTGTATGATTACCTTTGCTGTGCAAAGTTTTTTGATTTTAAATAAGTCCCATTGTTTTTTTGTTTGTTTGTTTTGATTCCTTTGCCACAGGAGAACAATCTAAAAATCATTGCTGCAACTTGTGTCAAAGAATGTTGTGCCTATCTTTTCATCTATGATTTTTATGGTTTCTGTTCTTACATTTAGATCTTTAACACATTTTGAGTGTGTTTTTGTATATGCTGTTAGAAAAGTGCTCAAATATCATCATTTCACTATGTAGGGTTTATTTTCTAAGCACCACTTGCTGAAGAGACTGTCTCCATTGTATATTCTTGCCTCTTTTGACATACCTTAATTGATCCATGTATATGTGAGGGCTTATTTTGTAGTCTGTTCCCTTGACCTGTGTGTCTATTTGGTGCCAGTACCATACTATTTTGGTTTCTATAACTTTGTGGTATAGTCTGAAGTCAGAGAGCATGATACTTTCAGATCTGTTCTTTTCAAGATGTTTTGGATTTTCAGGGTCTATTGTGTTTCCATATAAATTTTAAAATGATTTGCCTTACTTTTGTGAAAAATGCTATTGGCATGTAATAGGGATTACATTGACTCCAATGTACTGTACTTTACAGACAGCCTTAGGTAGTAATGGTCATATTAACATGCAATGATGCTCACCATTACTAATAATTAGGTAAATGCAAATCAAAACTACAATTCATGAACACAGTATATCTTTCCATGTGTTTATGCTATCGTCAATTTCTTCTATTAGTGTCTTATAGTTATCTGAGTACAGGCCATTTACCTCATTAGGTATGTTAATTCTGAGTTTTGTTTTTTTTTTTCTTTCTTTCTTTCTGACACTTCACTGTTAGTGCATAGACATGCAGAAAATTTCTGTATATTAATATTGTGTTCTGCAACTTTACTGGATTCATGAGGGAACTCTAGAAGTGTTTTTGGTGGCATCTTTATGATTTCTATGTAAAGTATTATATCATCTACAAACAGTGACAATTTGACTACTTCCTTTCTGTTTTTGAATCTTTTTTTCTTCTTTTCCTTTTCTGAATGCTATAGCTAGGACTTCCAGCACTATTTTGAATACAAGTAGCAAGAATGAATATTCTTGTCTTGTCCGTGATAGTAGAGAAAATGTTTTCAGCTTTTCAATCTCGAGTACGACGTTAGCTGTTAGTTTATCATATATGGCCTAAATTTTGTTAAAGTACATTCTTTCTATAACAACGTTCTGGAGAGTTTTTATAAGAAACGGATGCTGAGCTTTGTCAAAAGTTTTTTTTTTTTTTTTTTCTGTATCTATTAATATGATCATATGGATTCTATTTTTCAATTTGTTAATGTGATGTAACCACAATGATTGTTTCCCAGATACTGAAAAATGCTTGTATCTCTGGGACAAACCCTTATTTATGATGTAGTACAATTCTTTAAATGTATTTCTTGGTTTTGTTTGCTAATACATTGTTGACGGATTTTAAATTTATGGTCATCAGTAGTATTGGCCTATAATTTTCTTTTCTGTGAAATTTTTGTCAGATTTTGTTATCAGGATGATGCTGGTCTCATAGAATGAGTATAGAAGCTTTCCTTCCTTTGTAATTTTTGAACAAATTTGAGAAGGATAGGTGTTAACTCTTCTCTAAATGTTTGATAGAATTAACCTATAGTCCTTCATTTTAATTTGTTATTTTTTTTTAATTTGTTTACTTTTAATTGAGGATAATGCTGCGACTAGTGCATTTAGCATGGGCAGCTGCTACCGGTGCACTTAGCACAGCTGAGAGGAGCTTCCCCACGACTGAGGTCAGGGGCAGAAGCCGGGAGGAACACATGCCCGAGAGGAAAAGGCCAAGAGGAGTTACCCCACGTCAGAGGTCAGGGGCATTGGCTGAGAGTGCCATGATGTGATGGCACAGGAACGGCCGAGAGGAGCCACCCCACATCCGAGGTCAGGGGCAGTGGCCGGGAGGAGCAACCCCACCTCCAAGGAGGGGTGGCTGTGCAGGCACAGGAGGCCCTAAAGGAGCTATTCCATGTTCAAGGTCAGAAGGGCGGTAGTGAGGAGATACCCCTCCTCCAATGTAAGGAGCAACAGCTGCACTTTGCTGGAGCAGCCATGAAGAGATACCCCACGTCCAAGGTAAGAGAAACCCAAGTAAGACTGTAAGTGTTGTAAGAGGGCATCAGAGGGCAGGCACACTGAAACCATACTCATAGAAAATTAGTCAATCTATTCACACTAGGACAACAGCCTTGTCTAATTCAATGAAACTAAGCCATGCCTGTGGGGCAATCGAAGATGGGCGGGGCATGGTGGAGATGTCTGACAGAATGTGGTCCACTGAAGAACGGAATGGAAAACCATTTCAGTATTCTTGCCTTGAGAACCCCATGAACAGTATGAAAAGGCAAAATGATAGGATACTGAAAGAGGAAATCCCCAGGTCACTAGATGCCCAATATGCTATTGGAGATCAGTGGAGAAATAACTCCAGAAAGAATGAAGGGATGGAGCCAAAGCAAAAAGAATACCCAGCTGTGGATGTGACTGGTGATAGAAACAAGGTCTGATGCTGTAAAAAGCAATATTGCATAGGAACCTGGAATGTCAGGTCCATGAATCAAGGCAAATTGGAAGTGGTCAAACAAGAGATGGCAAGAGTGAATGTCGACATTCTAGGAATCAGCGAACTGAAATGGACTGGAATGGGTTAATTTAACTCAGATGACCATTATGTCTACTATTGTGGGCAGGAATCCCTCAGAAGAAATGGAGTAGCCATCATGGTCAACAAAAGAGTTAGAAATGCAGTACCTCGATGCAATCTCAAAAATGGCAGAATGGTCTCTGTTCATTTCCAAGGTAAACCATTCAATATCACAGTAATCCAAGTCTATTCCCCAACCAGTAAAGCTGAAGAAGCTGAAGTTGAACAGTTCTATGAAGACCTGCAAGACCTTTTAGAACTAACACCCAAAAAAAGATGTATTTTTCATTATAGGGGACTAGAATGCAAAAGTAGGAAGTCAAGAAACACCTGGAGTAACAGGAAATTTTGGCCTTGGAATACGGAATGAAGTGGGGCAAAGACTAATAGAGTTTTGCCAAGAAAATGCACTGGTCATAGCAAACACCCTCTTCCAACAACACAAGAGAAGACTCTATACATGGACATCACCAGATGGTCAACACCGAAATCAGATTGATTATATTATTTGCAACCAAAGATGTAGAAGCTCTATACAGTCAACAAAAACAAGACCAGGAGCTCACTGTGGCTCAGACAATAAACCCCTTATTGCCAAATTCAGACTTAAATTGAAGAAAGTAGGGAAAACCACTAGACCATTCAGGTATGATCTAAATCAAATCCCTTATGATTTTACAGTGAAAGTGAGAAATATATTTAAGGGCCTAGATCTGATAGATAGAGTGCCTGATGAACAATGGAATGAGGTTTGTGACATTGTACAGGAGACAGGGATAAAGACCATCCCCATGGAAAAGAAATGAAAAAAAGCAAAATGGCTATCTGAGAAGGCCTTACAAATAGCTGTGAAAAGAAGAGAAGCGAAAAGCAAAGGAGAAAAGGAAAGATATAAGCATCTGAATGCAGAGTTCCAAAGAATAGCAAGAAGAGAAAAGAAAGCCTTCCTCAGTGACCAATGCAAAGCAATAGAGGAAAACAACAAAATACGAAAGACTAGAGATCTCTTCAAGAAAACTAAAGATACCAAGGCAACATTTCATGCAACGATGGGCTTGATAAAGAAAAGAAATGGTATGGACCTAACAGAGTCAGAAGATATTAAGAGGAGGTGGCAAGAATACACAGAAGAACTCTACAAAAAAGATCTTCATGACCCAGATAATCACGATGGATCACTGACCTAGAGCCACACATCCAGGAATATGAAGTCAAGTGGGCCTTAGAAAGCATCACTACGAACAAAGCTAGTGAAGGTGATGGAATTCCAGTTGAGCTATTTCAAATCCTGAAAGATGATGCTGTGAAAGTGCTGCACTCAATATGCCAGCAAATTTGGAAACTCAGCAGTGGCCACAGCACTGGAAAAGGTCACTTTTCATTCCAATCCCAATGAAAGGCAAGGCCAAAGAATGCTCAAGCTACCACACAATTGCACTCATCTCACATGCTAGTAAAGTAATGCTCAAAATTCTCCAAGCCAGGCTTCAGCAATATGTGAACCGTGAACTTCCAGATGTTCAAGCTGGTTTTAGAAAAGACAGAGGAACCAGAGATCAAATTGCCAACATCTGCTGGATATTCGAAAAAGCAAGAGAGTTCCAGAAAAACATCTATTTCTGTTTTATTGACTATGCCAAAGCCTTTGACTGTGTGGATCACAATAAACTGTGGAAATTTGTGAAAGAGATGGGAATACCAGACCACCTGACCTGCCTCTTGAGAAACCTATATGCAGGGCAGGAAGCAACAGTTAGAACTGGACATGGAACAACAGACTGGTTCCAAATAGGAAAAGGAGTATTTCAAGGCTATATACTGTCACCCTGCTTATGTAATTTATATGCAGAGTACATCATGAGAAATGCTGGGCTGGAATAAGCACAAGCTGAAATCAAGATTGCTGGGAGAAATATCAATAACCTCAGATATGCAGATGACACCACCCTTATGGCAGAAAGTGAAGAGGAACTAAAAAGCCTCTTGATGAAAGTGAAAGAGGAGAATGAAAAAGTTGGCTTAAAGCTCAACATTCTGAAAACGAAGATCATGGAATCTGGTCTTATCACTTCATGGGAAATTGATGGGGAAACAGTGAAAACAGTGTCAGACTTTATTTTTTTGGGCTCCAAAATCACTGCAGACGGTGATTGCAGCCATGCAATTAAAAGACACTTACTCCTTAGGAGGAAAGTTATGACCCACTTAGATAGCATATTCAAAAGCAGAGATATTACTTTGCCAACAAAGGTCTGTCTAGTCAAGGCTATAGTTTTTCCAGTAGTCATGTGTGGATGTGAGAGTTGAACTGTGAAGAAAGCTGAGTGCCGAAGATTTGATGCTTTTGAACTGTGGTGTTGGAGAGGACTCTTGAGAGTCTCTTGGACTGCAAGGAAATCCAACCTGTCCATCCTAAAGGAGATCAGTCCTGGGTGTTCACTGGAAGGACTGATGCTGAAGCTGAAACTCCAATACTTTGGCCACCTCATGCAACGAGTTAACTCATTTGAAAAGACCCTGATGCTGGGAGGTATTGAGGGCAGGAGGAAAAGGGGATGACAGAGCATGAGATGGCTGGATGCGTCACCAACTCGATGGACATCAATTTGGGTAAACTTCGGGAGTTAATGTTGTACAGGAAGTCCTGCCGTGCTGCAATTCATGGGGTCGCACAGAGTCAGACACAACTGAGCAACTGAACTGTACTCTATGTATTGTTTAGCTCCCATGTGTCTGTGTTTTCAAAGTTCTTTTTTTTTTTTCTTGCTATATTTGATTTCTAACCTCATAGCCTTGAAAAATATGCTTAATATGATTTCAATTTTCCTAATTTTATCAAGGCTTGATTTGTAATCCAAGATGTGATCTATTCTGGAGAATGTTCTGTGTGCACTTGAGAAAAAAATGTACTCTGCTGCTTTCACATGGAATATTCTATCAATATGAGGAAAGTCTATGTGTTCTAATACATCATTTAAGGCTTCTGTTTCCTTATTAATTTTTTTTTTTTTCTGGATCATCTACATTGGTCAGTTTCTCCTTTTAAGACTGGTAGCATTTGCCTTGGAGAAGGCAATGGCACCCTACTCCAGTACTCCTGCCTGGAAAATCCTGTGGGCAGAGGAGCCTGGTAGGCTGCAGTCCATGTGGTTGCTAAGAGTCGGACACGACTGAGCAACTTCACTTTCACTTTTCACTTTCATGCATTGGAGAATGAAATGGCAACCCACTCCAGTGTTCTTGCCTGGAGAATCCCAGGGAAGGTGGAGCCTGGTGGGCTGCCGTCTACGGGGTCGCACAGAATCAGACACGACTGAAGCAACTTAGCAGTAGCAGCAGCAGCATTTGCCTTATATATGGAGATGCTACTATGTTAAGTTGCTACTATGTCGCTTCAGTCCTGACCGACTCTGTGCGACCCCATGGACTGCAGCCTACCAGGCTTCTCCGTCCCTGGGATTCTCCAGGCAAGAACACTGGAGTGGGTTGCCATTTCCTTCTCCAATGCATTAAAGTGGAAAGTGAAAGTGAAGTCACTCAGTCGTGTCTGACTCTTAGCGACCCCATGGACTGCAGCCTACCAGGCTCCTCCATCCATGGGATTTTCTGGGCAACAGCACTGGAGTAGGATGCCATTGCCTTATCCCACTGTGTTAAGTGCTTATATATTTACAACTGTTATGTCTTCTTCTTGGATTTACCACTTGATAATTATATAATGTCCTTCCTTGTCTCTTGTAACATTCTTTATTTTAAAGTCTTTCTTTTTTTTTTTTTTCTAATATGAGTGTTGCTGCTGCTGCTAAGCCACTTCAGTTTTGTCCAACTTTGTCCAACCCTGTAGACAGCAGCCCACCAGGCTCCCCTGTCCCTGTGATTCTCCAGGCAAAAACACTGGAGTGGGTTGCCATTTCCTTTTCCAATGCATGCAAGTGAAAAGTGAAAGTGAAGTCACTCAGTTGTGTCCAACTCTTAGCAATCCAATGGACTGCAGTCTACCAGTCTCCTCCAGCCATGGCATTCTCCAGGCAAGAGTATCAGAGTGGGTTGCCATTGCCTTCTCCTTAATGAGTGTTGCTATTGCAGCTTTATTTTGATTTCTATTTGCATGAAATATTGTTTCTTTATTTGTCCCTAGGTCTAAAATAGGTGTCTTGAAAACAACATATATATGGGTCTTCTTTTGCATCCATAATACAAGTCTATGTCTTTTTATTGGAGTATTTAATAGATTTATATTTAGAATAGTTATCAATATGTATGTTAACAGTTTCCTGTTTTGGGTTTGTTTCTGTAGGTCTTTTTCTTCTCTTGTGTTTCCCATATAGAAAAATTACTTTAGCTTTTATTGTAAGGCTTCTTTGATATTGTTGATTTCTCTTAGCTTTTGTTCTCTGTAAAGCTTTTTATTTCTCTGTCAAATCTCAATTAGTGTGTTTCTGGGTAGATTAGTCCTTATTTGTAGGTTTTCCCCTTTCATTATCTTATGTATAGCCTTCTGGCCTGCAATGTTTTTGCTGAAAAATCAGCTGATAACCCTTTGGGTATTTTCTTGTATGTTTTTTTGTTACTTTTCCCTTGATTTTTAAAATATTGGTATTTTTCTTTGTATTCAATTTCTTAACTTGATTTATAGGTGTTTTCATGTGATTCTTCTTGGGTTTATTCTCTATGGATCTCTCTGTAGTTCCTGTACTGTGATGATTATTTCCTTTCCCATGCTAGGGGAGGTTTTGACTATAATCTCTTGAAATATTTTCTCAGGACTTTCCTATTTCTCTTCTTTTTCTGTGGTCCTCATAATTAGAATGTCATATTTAATCTTGTTACAGAAGTCTCTGAGACTGTCCACATTTCTTTGTATTCTGCGTTCTTTCTTCTCTGTGATAGTTATTCTAACCATTCTATCTTCCAGCTCACTTATCACTTCTTCTGCCTCAGTTATTCTGCTATTGATTTCTTCTAAAGTATTTTTTTGATTTAACTTACTGTAGTGTTCATCGCTGTTTGTTATTTAATTCTTCTATTTGTTTGTTAAAATTTTCTTTTATCTTCTTGATTCATGTCGGCATTCTATTTCTGAGATCTTGAATCTTTTTACTATAATTACTCTGAACTATTTTTCAGGTAGAGTGGTTATTTCTTTTTCATTTATTTAGTCTTGAAGTTGTTTTTTTTTTTTTTCCTTTTTCATCTCCAAATTATTTTTCTGTCATCTTATTTTGTCTAACTTACTGTGCTTATGGTCTCTTTGCTGTAGACTGCAAAATTATAGTTCCTGTTGCTTCTAGTGTCTGGACTTGGTAGGTGAAGCTGATCCAAGGGCTCCCTGGTGGGAGGGACTGGTGCCTGCACTATAGTGGCTGGACCTTGCTCTTGTCCCTCGGTTGTCAGGGAAATGTCAAGAAGTGTAGTTTGGGAGTGTCTGTGAACTTTAGGCCATCTGTCTGCTGATGAATGTGTCTTTGTTCCTGTCTTACTTGTTGTTTGTCTTGAGGCTTTCCAGAAATGGATATTGCAGGTAGTTGGCTGGAGCCAGGTCTTGGTGCTGTGAAGGGGACTTTAGGAATATCTCACACTGATTATTATTCCCAAAGGTTTGTAATTCTCTGGTGGTCCAGCAACCTGGATTTAGTGCTCCCACAATGGGGTTTCAGGCTTGACCACTTGCCAGCCACACAAGTGGCAGAGGATGACAGGAGGTAGCATCATAGGCATTCAGGTTCACTCATGTGTAACGAAGACAAGGAGGCAACAATTAAGGTGTGCCTGCTCATTTTGGTGGGAGTCCCTCCAAATGCCTGCAAAGGCAGGGTCTGTCATGTGGAAAGGGAGGACACAATGACTGCTCAGCCCTTTGTATGCCACTGAACAATGGTGTCTTGCTTTCATGCCAGTCTTCACTTCCTCCAGGACATTCCTGGCTGAAGAGTTCCTCATTCCCTTTCCCTCAGGCTGTTTCTGTGCACCAGAGCTCCTTATTTCCATCCCTTTAGGCCATCTCCAAGAAGCCAGCATCAGGAGTCTCCCCAGATCCACTCTCCAAACCCCACACTTCATCATCAGGAATCTCCCCAGGTCCACTCTCCAAACCCCACACTTCATCATCCTGCTACTGCCAGCATTGGCAGGAACCCATCTCAGACTGGAGCTTGCAAGGATGTGGCACACTGTTTGTGCATGTCTTGTCTGTCCTACCTCCCACAAACAAGCTGCTGTGCTTTCCTCTTAAATCCCTTGAAGCTCCCCTCTATTTCAACTGATACCAATACATATATGGCTTCCTTCCCAGGTGGAGTAACCTCTCCTCTCTTTCAATTTTCTCCCAGGGGTGTGAGTCCCAGCCCATTTTATCTTTCTTTCTCCTTTTCTCTCTTTCATCTTGCATGTTTATGAGGGGACTGTTGTTGTTCTTTTAGGTGTCTAAGGTTCTATGCTAGTGTTCAGCGGGTGTTCTGTGTAAATTCTTCCACTTGTAGATGTATTCTTGATATACTTGTATGAAGAGGTGAACCCTGGGTCCTTCTATTCCACCATCTTGACTTCTTTCATGTTAAATGTTATCTTATTATTTTTAGTTCGTTTATTGTCATTCCTCTCTTCTTGTCTTCCTTTGTTATTTGATGATTATCCTTAGTGTTATGTTTGCATTCCTTTATCTTATTTTTTTTGCATGTATGTCTTACAGATAGTAATCTATACATACATGTGATTATTTTAACTAGCTAATCTCATAAATTCAAACACATTTTAACAACCCTGTATTTTTAATATCCCCATGCCATATTACATTTTCTTAGCTATAATTTTTTTCACTTTTCTTTTCACTGTCTTTTTTTTTTTTTACTTTTTAAATTATAGAAGTATGATAATACATTTACAGGAAACTTGGAAAATGCAGAACAAAGTTGCATATAGTTCCACCACATATTACAATTATTTTTTTAATAGATAAATTAAGATTTTTAGTTGGAGTTTCAATATCAGACTCAAAATCAGTCTCAAAATCTGATATAATAAATAGAAAAGTAGACTGATATAGTAGATTTGAAGAGCACTATGAGCCAATTCATCATGATTAAGATTTATACAATTACACACCACAGTAAGATGAAAATTCTATTCAAGTTCGCATTAGAGAATAAACTAGGAGACATTGGAACATATCCAGGGACATAAAACAAGGGGCAAAAATTTCATGGTCTACAGGTATTGAAACTACACAGATTCTGTTCTCTTACCATGGTGGAATTATTAATAAGTTATAAATCAGTATCAGAATATATTTGAAAATAGCCCATATATTTTCAAGTGCAATGTGACACTTACCAAAAGAGCTTTTTGACTTAGCCATTGAAATAATCATAAAGTTAGAAGACTGAGAAAACACAGAAGGTGATTGCAGATAAGGAAGCATTTAAAAGAGAAGTTAGCATCAAAATGAGAAATTATTATCAAAGGACTTCAACAACCCCAAGTATTTGAAAATTAAATGTCCACTTTTAAATGATGGGTGTATCTAATAACCCATAAACAGGAAAAGTAAGAAATATTATTATAACAGAAAAAATAAAAGAAAACAGAATTTACCAGAATGTGTTGCATGCAGCTGAAGCTGCGCAAAGCAGCTAAATACTATGTTGTATATTGAATAATGTATGAAAACAAATAATGGATACTACCATGAAATTTTGTGAAATTTGAAAAATATCTGTATTTCAGTTAATAATGCTGAATCACATGTTAATCTCCTGTTTTTTTTTTTTTTAATTTTTTTTTGTCTTTGCTTGTTTGTTTTTACAATATAGTATTGCTTTTTATTCTCAGAATTGGATTATAAGTTTCAAGCCTCAATTTTTTTAAGTCACTAACACAATACATTTTCTATTTTTTAAGCAGTAATATTAGATGCCAAAAATACATGGAACTATATCAAAGTTTTGAGTGAATTTAAGTTAGAAATCAAGCATTATATTCATACTAAGTCAAACAAGTGGAATCAAAAAGTCATGGTTTTTTTTTTGTTGTTGTTGTTTGTTTTTTGCCTAGGCAAAAATTCATAAGCTTTCTAAAATATATATGTATATATTATATTATGCATATGTGTATGCTAAGTCACTTCAGTCATGTCCAACCCTTTGTGACAAATAGACTATAGCCTGCCAGACTCCTTGGTCCATGGGATTCTCCAGGCAAGAATACTGGAGTGGGTTGCCATGCTCTCCTCTAGGGGATCTTTCCAATTCAGGGACTGAACCCACAACTGTTGTCTCCTTCACTGGCAGATGTGTTCTTTACTACTAGAGCCACCTGGGGAACACTAATATTATACATATTATTTATATGTGTGTGTGTGTGTGTGTATAATAACTTTTCTAATACATTGATAAAGACTTGAGAACGAAAAAAAGAGAGATAGAAAGAAACTGGAAAAGATAAACTACATGAAATGGAAGCACTGAATATGAAATAGAAAAGGTGAAACAAACCAGATGAAAGCAAAAAAAAAGATCACATAGTCCAGTTGCTTTTAAACATGAATGCTCATTAGAAACACAACTGGAGCTTTGGGGAAAAATAAAGCAATAAATAAATACAAAATAAATTTGTATTTTTCTAAAAATTCCAAGATAGCTCTGATATGCATATGGATTTTAAAAAGTGATTACAGGTTTTTCTGTTAAATACCTGTTTTAATGATATAAAACTCTATTGATTTATGTTGACCAATCATAATACAAAGGTATTAAATGAATAATTGTTACATAAACACAATAGGAAAATATGTTTATCAGTTTTCACAATCAAAAGCCAGAAAACAAATAAACAAGTGTCTCTTTCAATTCTGGTTTCTTTGGTGTGTACGCCCAGCAGTGGGATTGTTGGGTCATATGGCAGTTTTATTTCCAGTTTTTTAAGGAATCTCCACACTGTTCTCCATAGTGGCTATACTAGTTTGCATTCCCACCAACAGTGTAAGAGGGTTCCCTTTTCTCCACATCCTCTCCAGCATTTATTGCTTGTAGACTTTTGGATTGCAGCCATTCTGACTGGTGTGAAATGGTACCTCACTGTGGTTTTGATTTGCACTTATCTGATAATGAGTGATGTTGAGCATCTTTTCATGTGTTTGTCAGCCATCTGTGTACCCTAATGTTCATCTCAGCACTGTTTATAAGAGCCAGGACATGGAAACAACCTAGATGTCCATCAGCAGATGAATGGATAAGAAAGCTGTGGTACATATACACAATGGAGTATTACTCAGCCATTAAAAAGAATACATTTGAATCAGTTCTAATGAAGTGGATGAAACTGAAGCCGATTATACAGAGTGAAGTAAGCCAGAAAGAAAAACACCAATACAGTATACTAATGCATATATGTGGAATTTAGAAAGATGGTAATGATAACCCTGTATGTGAGACAGCAAAAGAGACATAGATGTATAGAACAGTCTTTTGGACTCTGTGGGAGAGGGAGGGGGGATGATTTGGGAGAATGGCATTGCAACATGTATAATATCATATAAGAAAGGAATCTCCAGTCCAGGTTCAATGCAGGATACAGGAAGCTTGGGGCTGGTGAACTGGGATGACCCAGAGGTATGGTATGGGGAGGGAGGTGGGAGGGGGTTCAGGATTGGGAACACGTGTACACTAGTGGCGGATTCATGTTGATGTATGGCAAAACCAATACAATACTGTATAGTAATTAGCCTCTATTAAAATAAATAAATTTAAATTAAAAAATATACAATTACAATTGCAAGCCATAATGGAACATAATTAACCTAATAATATAAAACAGTTGCATACAATTTGGGGCTTAAGTATATTCATGTGATAAGTAGAAGTGCATACAGGTACATGTTTTCATTCTCCCAGTCAATGTCTTTTATTCAGTACTTTAAAAGTAATTAGCAATATGTAAATAATCCGCCTGCCATTAAGAAGACCCCAGTTTGATTACTGGATCTGGAAGATGCTCTGGAGAAGGGATAGGGTACCCACTCCAGTATTCTTGGGCTTCCCTTGTGGGTCAGCTGGTAAAGAATCCGCCTACATCGTGGGAGACCTGGATCCAATCCCTGGGTTGGGAAGATCACCTGGAGAAGGGAAAGGCTACTCACTCCAGTATTCTGGCCTAGAGAATTCCATGGAGTGTATAATTCATGGGGGTCGCAAAGAGTCAAACACGACTGAGTGACTTTCACTGTCACTTTTCATGATCCTATTACCACTTTCTTAACTGTTTTGGGTTTATTTTGCGTAGGTCTTTTCTTTCTCTTGTGTTTCCTTCTAGCAAAGTTCCTTTGGTACTTCTTGTAATTCTTTGGCACTTCTTGCACTTACAGAAGTGCACTTTACCAGGCACTTCTGGTATGGTGGTGCTGAGTTCTCTTAATTTTGCTTGTCTGGAAAGCTTTTGATTTCTCTGTCAAATATGAAAGAAAGTCTTTCTGGATAGAGTATTCTTGGTTGTAGGTTCTTCCCTTTCATCACTTTAAATATACCATGTCATTCACTTCTGGCTTGTGGAGATTTTGTTAATAACATTATGGGAGTTCCCTTGTATGTTATTTGTCATTTTTCCCTTTTTGCTTTTAATATTTTATCTTTGTCTTTAATATTTTAGCTTGATTACTATGTTTCTCAGTGTTTTCCTCCTTGGGTTTATCCTGCCTGGGACTCTGATTCCTGGACTGACCTTCTTTCCCCATATTATGGAAGCTTTCACTATTATCTCTTCAAATATTTTCTCAGGTCCTTTCTCTCTCTTCTCCTTCTGTGACCCTTATAATGAGAATGTTGGTGCATTTAACCTTGTCCTAGAGGTCCTTTAGGATGAGTTATTCTCTCTCTCTCTCTCTCTCTCTCTCTCTTTTTTTTTCATTTTTTCCCCCTTATATTCTGTTCTGTGGCAGTGATTTCCACCATTCTGTCTTCCAGGGCAGTTATCTATTGTTCTCCCTTGGTTCATCTTCTTTAATTCTTTAGGCTTTTGGTAAACATTACTTGCATCTTCTCCATTCTTTTCTGAGATGTTGGATCATATTCACTATCACTATTCTGAATTATTTTCTGTGTGGGTGCCTATCTCCATTTCATTTAGTTATTTTTTTCCAGAGTTTTACCTTGCCCCTTCATCTGAGACATAATCCTTATCTTTTTCATTAACTTTGTGTGATTCGGTTTTATTTTAGTTGCTGCAAGACTGTGGTTCTTTTTGGTTCTTCTGTCTGTCCTCTGGTGAATGAGTCTAAGAGGCTTGTGTAAGCTTCCTAATTGTGATAAACTGAGTCTTGCTCTGGTGGGCAGGGCTGTACTTAGGAAAACTTTATCTGCTGATGTGTGGTGTTGCACTCCCTCCTTGTTTACTGTTTGACCCGAGGTGACCCAGCCATGGGTTCTATGGGTTCTCTCTTAGGGTTAATGGTGACTTCTGAGAGGGCTTATATCAAGGGGCACTTTCCAGAACTGCTGCTGCCACTGCCCCCATCCATGTGGCAAGCTACATCTAACCCATGTCTCCTCAAGAGACTGTGAATCACTAGCAGGTTGCTCTTGTTCAGTCTCTTGTGGGGTCACTGCTCCTTTCCCCTGGATTCTGGTATGTGCTAGATTTTATTTGTGCCCTCCAAGTGTGGAGTCTCTGTTTCCCCCAGTCCTGCAGAAGTTCTGTAATCAAATCCCACCGGACTTCAAGGTCGTATTCCTTTGGAATTTCCAGTTCCTTTGCCCGATTCCTAGGCTGGGAAGCCTGATGTGGGATTCAGAACCTTCACAGCAGTTGGAGAACTTCTTTGGTATTATCATTCTCCAGTTTATGGGTCACCCACTCACCAGATATAAGATTTGATTTTATCTTGATTGAGTCCCTTATAACATCTTGTTGTGGCTTCTTTTTCTTTGAATGCAGGGTATCTTTTTCTGGTGAGTTCTAGTGTTCTCCTGTCTCTGATTGTTCAACAGCTAATTGTAATTTTGATACTCACGGGAGGAAATGATCACATGTGCTTCTACTCCACCATCTTGAGCTAATCCATATTTATTTTTTTGATACCATATTTTGCATATTTTTATTTTTTGCATCCTTTAATTATGTATTGTGGATATAAATTATGTAATTATTTTGTCTTTTAACCTTTCATTAGCTTCAAATGTAGTTGATTTAGTAACTTTACTGTACATTTGCTTTTACCGATGAGATTTTTTTTTCTTTCATAATTTTCATGCTTCAGTTTAGTTTCATGCTAAGAGAAGTTTTTTTAACATTTCTTGTAAAGTTGGCTTTGTGGCGCTCAACTCTTTTAGCTTTTGCTTGTTTGTAAAACATTTGGTATTTCCATCAAATCTGAATAAAAACTTTGCTGGTTAGTATATTCTTTCTTATAGGTTTTCCCTTTATATCACTTTTTAAAAATTTTTATTATTATTATTATTTTACTTTACAATATTGTATTGGTTTTGCCATACATCAACATGCATCCACCATGGGTGTACACGTGTTCTGAACTTCTCCCATCTGGCCTGTAGAGTTTCTCCTGAAAAGTCATCTAATAGCTCATGGAAGCTTCCTTGTACATAACTTGAAAAAAAATACTTTATTTATTTTAATTGAAGGCTAGTTTCATTAAAATACTGTGGTGGGTTTTGCCATACATTGACATGAATCAGCCACAGGTGCACATGTGTTCTCCCATCCTGAACACCCCTCCCACCTCCTCCCCACCCCATCCCTCTGGGTTGTCCCAGAGCACCAGCTTTGAGTGCGCTGCTTCATGCTTTGAACTTGCACTGGTCGTCTAATTTACATGTGGTAATACACATGTTTCAGTGCTATTCTCTCAAATCATCGCACCCTTGCCTTCTCTCACATAGTCCAAAAGTATGTACATGATTTTGATTGTCCCTTTCTAATTTTTCATGTTCTCTCTTTATACTTAATGTTTCCTATTTTAATTATAATATGTCTTGATGTGGTCCTCTTTGAATTGATCCTGTTTGGGACTCTCTGAGCTTCCTGGACCTGGATGTCTTTTTCCCTTCACAGATTAGAAAAGTTTTCAACTATTGACTGTTCAAATATGCTTCCTACCCCTTTCTTTCTTCTCCTCTGGGACTTTTATTATGTGAATGATAGTCTGCTTTATATTGTCCCAGAACTCTCTTAAACTGTTTTTATTCCTTTTTGTTCCCTTTTCTTTTGATGAAGGCAATCAAGTTGTACAAACTTCCACCTATTATATAGTTAAGTTGAACGGATGCAATATACAACAGGATAAATATAATTAACACTGCTCTATGTTATACATGAAAGTTGTTATGAGAACAAATCTTAAAGGTTATTATTATAATAAAACTTTTTTCTATTTCTTTAATTTTGTAGCTATATAAGATGACAAATGTTCACTAAACTTATTGTGATAATTATGTCATGATATGTGTAAGTCAAGTCATTATGCTGTACACTTTAAACGCATACAATATTATATGTCTGCATATTCCACTGTATCCAGCATGTGTAATATTTGCTGCTGCTGCTGCTGCTAAGTCGCTTCAGTCATGTCCGACTCTGTGCGACCCCATAGACGGCAGCCCACCAGGCTCCCCCGTCCCTGGGATTCTCCAGGCAAGAACACTGGAGTGGGTTGCCATATCCTTCTCCAATGCATGAAAGTGAAAAGTGAAAGTGAAGTCGCTCAGTCGTGTCCGACTCTCAGTGACCCCATGGACTGCAGCCTACCAGGTTCCTCCGTCCATGGGATTTTCCAGGCAAGAGTACTGGAGTGGAGTGCCATTGCCTTCTCCACTTACTTATAATTAAGCTAAAAACTTTATAAATTTAATAAATAGTATATTTATTTGAGCAAACTTCCTGAGATAGTGGAGGACAATGGAGGTTGACGTGTTACAGTCCATGATGTAACAAAAAGTCAGACACAACTTAGTGATTGAAAAACAGCAACAAAATACCTAGAGGTATGTCTCAACCGCTAATGCTGTGAGAATTGTTTCAGCTCCCTGTTTCAGAGTCTTCAAATAATTTTCTATAACATAACCTTATTTCATTTCAAATTGATATCACCTCTTTCAAAATCAAAAGAAAAAAAATTCAGTTGTATAACATGATACAAGCACTTCTCAATAACTGACGAATTCTCATTTTAAATTTATTTTTTTTAGTTTTTCTTTTTTATAAACAAATAGTTGATGAAATAATGCAACACCTTAAATTTAAAAATAGCATGATTTATTTTTTTATTTTTTAAATTAAGTAATTTATTTTAATTGGAGGCTAATTACTTTACAATATTGTAGTGGTTTTTGCCATACATTAACATGATTCAGCCATGGGTGTACATGTGTTAACCTTTTGTGAATATGGTGCAACAAAATTCTGTACCAAATTAATAAATTCCACACATTGGTGGGAGAAATATCAATAACCTCAGATATGCAGATGACACCACCCTTATGGCAGAAAGTGAAGAAGAACTAAAAAGCCTTTTGATGAAAGTGAAAGTGGAGAGTGAAAAAGTTGGCTTAAAGCTCAACATTCTGAAAACGAAGATCCAGGCATCTCGTCCCATCACTTCCTGGGAAATAGATGGGGAAACATTGGAAACAGTGTCAGACTTTATTTTTCTGGGCTCCAAAATCACTACAGATGGTGACTGCAGCCATGAAATTAAAAGACACTTACTCCTTGGAAGAAAAATTATGACCAACCTAGATAGCATTTTCAAAAGCAGAGATATTACTTTGCCAACAAAGGTCCATCTAGTCAAGGCTATGGTTTTTCCAGTAGTCATGTATGGATGTGAGAGTTGGACTATGAAGAAAGCTGAGCACCAAAAAATTGATTCTTTTGATCTGTGGTGTTGGAGAAGACTCTTGAGAGTCCCTTGGACTGCAAGGAGATCCAACCAGTCCATTCTAAAGAAGATCAGCCCTGGGATTTCTTTGGAAGGAATGATGCTGAAGCTGAAACTCCAATACTTTGGCCACCTCATGCGAAGAGTTGACTCATTGGAAAAGACTCTGATGTTGGGAGGGATTGGGGGCAGAGGGAGAAGGGGACGACAGAGGATAAGATGGCTGGATGGCATCCCCGACTCGATGGATGTGAGTCTGAGTGAACTCTGGGAGTTGATGATGGACAGGGAGGCCTGGCATGCTTCGATTCATGGGGTCACAAAGAGTCGGACATTACTGAGCAACTGAACTGAACTGAACACTGATAATATTTTGAAAAATTATCCTAACATCACAGGAAATTAGTTAATAGATTATTTGGGAGTGTTGATAAGAACTCCGTATTCTGAAAAAAAAAAAAAAAAAAAACTTTCTTAAGGCTTAGAAATAATGCATTCAGCTCTACACAGCCCTCAGATCTCTCCTGGTATTCGTGTATTTTCATGGTCTATAGATACAGCAAGGATAGAAGACATTTATGTTGACATCTGAAAAAAAAAAAAAAAAACACAAAAGTATTTATTGTTGCTTTGTCTCTGACTTAGCAGAAAGCTTCCTGATGTATTTCAATATGTAGTCCCAATCCAGCTAGCCCAGAAAGGTTTTCGTGAAAAACCAGAAAATTGGTCCAGCCACCCATTCTTGGACTGTATCCCGTTTTATCTCACTACATGGAACTGCCAGTTTCTTCCCAGGATACTTTGTTTGAACACTTTTATAATTTTAAGTAGTTTCTCTTTAACATGGAAAATCCCTTTTAGTCTACATTATTATTCCCTGAAGCTTATAGCACTTGTATATATATCTAATCAGTGGTCATTTTTCTCCCAGTATCCTGTCCTTATCCCAAACCTGATGGCTGAAATTTTTCCAGAAACTTAGTTGCTTTGTTTTTATAATAGACTGTATTTTACCAAACACATGCCTGATATCAATTATCTATTGACTGTTTTCCTACCTCCAGACCTTGGAAAACCATCAGCTCAGATATACATATCAGTTAGTTTATGATAAACTACCCATCACTCATAATCATTGATGTAGAATATCAAATAATTAATCATAAAGCACTTAAACAGAGTGAATTTGCTTGAATTTTATACCACCATACTGATAAATTTCATTCCCAGATGAATTTTCCTAGAGTAATGTGATGAGGGTTAGCTAGCACATGTTTGCAGATATATTTCTATAAATGATAATGAGGAATTGAGTCATCGAAAAGAGACAGTTTGTATATATAATATATTTAGAACCTTGAAGAATCTATTAGTGTTTCAAACTTTAGTAATAAATAGAAAACTTTGTTGATTATCATCTTTAATTAGATCTGATAAGTTTTGTTGACATGGCTATTCTATTTGAAATTTTTATTTATGATTTTAGATAATACTCAACAGAATTTCAGTTGAATTTCTCAATATAGTTTGAGTAATTTCTTCCTTCTATTTATAATAAAACTCAATTAAATCAGTATCACATGGAGCATAATATGATCCCATATATATTATCCTTAATGGGTTAAATGTAGTTTTGTAGCATATTGAATTTGATGAAATTTAATGTTAGGTTTTCCCATACTATTATTTGAGAGGGGATTTAATTTTTATTTTTCCAAAAATCTATTTGAAATATTTTTACAATATAAACAATAACCTAATTGTTTTCCTATTTGTTTTTTTACCCCTCTTTTTTCCCTTATATTTTGGTATAGCAGAAGTTTATTCTTTGGGAACATTTATGGTATATATTTTAGAAAAAAATAAATAATAAAAATAATTTTAGTTATTGACACTTTTTATAATGTATGTTATACTGCAATCTGGTACCTGAAACCAATATTTGTTTATTTATTTATTTATTTATTTTTACTGTTTTTGAAGCTTTTTTTTATTTTTTAATTGGAGGAAAATTGCTTTACAATGTTGTGTTGGTTGGTTTCTACTCAACAAGATTGAAAATTAGTCATATATATATATATATCCCTCCTAAGCCTCCCTCCTCTCTCCATCCCATCCTTCTAGGTCTTCATAGAGTGCAAAATTGGGCTCCCTATGTTTTATAACATCTTCCCAATCCTATCTATTTTACACATGATAGTGTATAAATATCAATGCTACTTTTTCAGTTTGCCCCACCCTCTCCTTCTCCCGCTGAGCCCACAAGGCCATTCTCTACCTCTGTGTCTCCATTTCTTCACTGCAAATAGTTTCATCAGTACCATTTTTCTAGACTACAATATGTGATATTTGTTTTCCTCTTTCTGATTTACTTCACTCTGTATAACAGGCTCTAGGATAATTATCTCACTACAATTAACTCAAATGCATTCCTTTTTATGGCTGAGTAGTATTCAGTTGTATATATGTACCATATCTTCTTTATCTATTCATCTATTGATAGACATCTACGTTGTGTCTATGTCCTGGCTATTGCAATAGTGTTACAATGAACATTGGGGTACATGTGTATTTTTGAATTGTGATTTTTCTCAGGGTATATGCCCAGTAGTGGGATTGCTCTGTCATATAATAGATTTATTCCCTAGTGTAACCATTATTTTAAATTAGATTTAATTAGAAACTTTTGTGTAGATTCTGTTTAAGATTTTGTTTTTTGCTTCATTTACAAATAACTTATCCAAATGGTGGTTAATTGCACTATTATTATGTAAAAATTAAAAAAAAAATCAAATATGGGTCTAAACTTTAGCAATTTTTAAGTGTATTCCACAAAATAGATGAAATGTTAAGTGATTATATGGATACTTTCCATCCCAAATTCTCTGGTCTCAATAATCTGGAGTTTTCAAAAACGCATGCCAAAGTGTTCTGGTTCTAAATGTTCTAATTAGTTGCATCAATTATTTTAACTTTGTGTTAGCATACTGTTTTAATGTCATAGAATGAAACTCTGTTAGAAACATATTTTTACTCTCTGAAGTGGATATGCATGTATTTTGGCAACCAATTACTTTACAGGCATGTATATGCAAATAATCATGTTCGTGCTTTTCTTATGCACAAATTTTTCTCATCATACCAGTACAAATGTTTCTGTTAGTAGCTAGATTGAGGACTGCTTTTAATCATTCCACACCATTTACTATTAATCTAATCAGTATGGTCTGTGTCTTCCTTAATGCTGTTTTAAAAAAAAAAAATCTTTCTTTGTTCAAGAGAAGATAATCCCATGGAGATAAGTACGAGCATAAGGCCTGAAAAAATACATAAGAGAAAAATAATTTTAAAACATTTTAAGTCATTTTGCAATTCACACATTTTTTTTGTATCAACCTACTTGCTAGTGACATACATAAGTGAATAGATTTATTTTTTTTTAATTTTCCTGAATCTGTGTTAACCAGGAAAAAAGGTAATTGTTGTCAAGAGCATTCAAACTGTCAGAATATACTTCAATTTAAAAAGTGTTAGAATATGTGCAGAAATAATTACTGAAACTCTATTCAACTGTAATAATAACCTGCCACTGATGAGAGCAATTACCACAAAAGTGTAATAGAAATCAAAGGCACATTTTTCTCTGACAAGTACATTTCTAAGGTTTACATTGGCTGAATAGTGTTGACAATGATGATGTGCTGTATCATTCTTAATCACGACTAGCATGATGTTACATTTTGAACTGTTCATCATTAGAAAGAAACTAATTGCTTGTTTAATTTGACACTGTCCAAGCTTTCCATACATAGGGATACATATTTTTTAAATGAATAGAGATCAAATGTTATGCTTCTTTGCCTGTTTCACATCTTTTTAAGCCCAGGTTTTAAGTACATTCTACCTCAAATAAAAGAAATTGCAGTTAAGCCAAACAGGCAAGGCAAAATCTAAGACTTTTAAAATATTTTGCTAATCCACAATTAGGTCAAATTATGGCCATTTCCTTCAATTTCAGTCTTTTGCAGTTGTCATCTTTATTACCAGTATTTTTTGGCCATGCTTCCCACAATGTCTTGAAGCAACATTGCATAGACTCCTTTCAAGGGTATTCTCTAAAAGCATTGATAAGTAAGAACATCAAACCTGGTCAAGCTGTGAGATGGCCTATTTTCTTGAAAGCATGTTAAAGTAAAACAAGGTAAATGATTTGTTTTCCTCTGAAGAAATTTGGTTGCTTCAAAGTAATATTTAAATATATAATTCAGTTTTCACAGAAGAAACAAAGAAATAGTATAAAATTTAAGGGACTTTAACAAAAATATTTACTTTTATTTTGTTGAATTGAACTATATTCTTTCTAATATTTGAATTATAAAGTACCTGTTTGAAACAGGGCACTCAAAGCTGGTGCACTGGGATAACCCTGAGGGATGGGATAGGGACGGAGGTGGGAGGGGGACCTCAGGCTGGCGGACACATGTACACCCATGGCTGATTCATGTCAATGTATGGCAAAAACCACCACAATATTGTAAAGCAATTCAGTTCAGTTCAGTCTCTCAGTCGTGTCCGACTCTTTGAGACCCAATAAACTGCAGCACGCCAGGCCTCCCTCTCCAGCACCAACTCCCGGAGTCTACCCAAACCCATGTCCATTGAGTTGGTGATGCAATCCAGCCATTTCATCCCCTCTTGTCCCCTTCTCCTCCTGCCCTCAATCTTTCCCAGCATCAGGGTCTTTTCAAATGAGTCAGCTCTTCGCATCAGGTGGCCAAAGTATTGGAGTTTCAGGTTCAACATCAGTCCCACGAATGAACTCCCAGGACTGATCTTTAAGATGGGCTGGTTGGAACTCCTTGCAGTCCAGGGGACTCTGAAGAGTCTTCTCCAACACCACAGTTCAAAAACATCAATTCTTCGGTGCTCAGTTTTCTTTATAGTTCACTCTCACATCCATACATGACCACTGGAAAAACCATGGCCTTGACTAGACGGACCTTTGTTGACAAATTAATGTCTCTGCTTTTCAATATGCTGTCTAAGTTAGTCATAACTTTTCTTCCAAGGAGTAAGCGTCTTTTAATTTCATGGCTGCAATCACCATCTGCAGTGATTTTGGAGCCAAGAAAAATAAAGTCAGCCACTATTTCCACTGTTTCCCCATCTATTTGCCATGAAGTGATGGAACCGGATGCCATGATCTTAATTTTCTGAATGTTGAGTTTTTAGTTTCCAATTAAAATAAATAAATTATTTTTAAAGACCTGTACTATAATTTGTTTTACATTTGCTTATGGTTTATATAAAACTTACAAAATTGTAAGATGCAATCAATGTAGATATCTATTTAAGGGAGATCACGTGGTTGTCTATCTCAATGTCCAGGACACAAAATAATGTTCTGGATAAGAATAACTTCCCTGGCTTTGAGAATAGGCTCCATTCTCCCAGACAATTTTTTTTAATTTATTTATTTAATAGGAGGCTAATTACTTTACAATATTGTACTGTTTTGCCACACATCAACATGAATCTGCCACGGGTGTACATGTGTTCCCCATCCTGAACCCCTCTCCCACCTCCCTCCCCATACCATCCCTCTGGGTCATCCCAGTGCACCAGCCCCATGCATCCTGTATCCTGCATCGAATCTGGACTGGTGATTCATTTCATATATGATATTATACATGTTTCAATGTCATTCTCCCAGACAAAATTTTAATCCACATTTTTATTGAAATATTACTGATTTACAAGGTTGTATTAATTTCTACTGTGCAGCAAAGTGATTTATTCTTTTCATTCTTCTTTATATACATTCTTTACTCTTATATTCTTTTCTTCTATGATTTATTATAAAATATTTAATATACTTCTCTGTACTAGAGAGTAGGACCTTATTGTTTATTCATTCTATATATAAAAGCTTACATCTGTTAACTCCAACTTCCCACTCTGTCCCTCCCCCAACTCCCTCATAATTGCATATGAGAGTGGGAACAATAATTGTTCACTTTTATTTGGCATAATATGAATTATAGATATAGAATCAACAGTGAAGCAGACACTTTTGTTGTTGTTTAGTCAATCAGTCGTGTCCAACTCTTCATGACCTCATGGACAGTAGCCCTCTAGGCTCCTCTGTCCATGGTATTTCCCAGGCAGAATACTGGAGTGGGTTGCCATTTCCTTCTCTGGGGGTTCTTCCCAAACCAGGGATCAAACCCATGTCTCCTGCTTGACAGGTGGATTTTTTTTTTTTTTTTTTTTTTTGTCACTGAGGCACCTGGGAAGCCCGAAGTAGGCACTAGAAAATATGAATTTTGGTTATAGCTTCAGTAATTATCATTCATTATATAAATTGAGGCATGTCATAAAACTGAGGAGACTTGATATTTTAATCCATAAAATGGAATACTAATATCTTCACTGTCTACAATTATTGCAGTAATCAAGAAAGATAGTGTATATTAAATTGCAAATTATAAATCACTTTGCAGTTATAATAAGATGTTGTGATTTTACCCTTAGAAAATCTGGGTCTGTTCTCTGAGATTGCATACTTTATGTATGCATTTTTAGTAGATATCAGTAATTATGTTCTGACAGCTAAAATTTTTAACTTTACTTTTCATATAAAGTACAGTGCCAAAACTACCCAGGGTAAAAATATATGCAAGCAGATAAAAACTATACATCAAACCTCAGAAATGATCACACGTATTAATGACGTGGTATACAACTCATTGTGTAGCTATGCCCACTGAAGAAAAAGTCCTAATTAACCAGTGGAGACTTTAGATTGGGGCAGGGAATCAAGGACGTCTCAGTATATTCTGCACTTTTTATTGTATTTCTATTTGCTTCAAACCTTTTTTAAAGACATATACTCTGTTTGGACAAACACTGCTGGAATAGCACAAATTATTTCTTGACAAATGACTTATACTTGCAACAGTAGCACCTGTTATATTTTCAAAATTTAAATTCTCAATGAGAACAATTTATGTTTGTACCTCTTAGAAGGAATATTTGGAATAGATTGCACAAAAACAGATCCTTTTCAAATTCAATTCTCAAATATTGAACATTTCTCATCTTCTAACATGAAACAAAATTGTCCCCTGGTGTATTTTTGTGTATGTTTAAAAGAATGAATTCTAGAAGGGGGTTGAAATCTGATCTACTTACTTGTTTACAGTCTCAGTGAGCTAAATCCAAGTATTTATCTAAATATAAGCACATCAACAAAAGGAAAAAAATAAATAAATTTGAGGTTCTTGGAAATGCGTTGTTCAGTTAAAGGGTTGGCTTTTTTTCTAATATTTTATTATTCCGTATTTAAGTGAATCCTATTTAATCCTGTCTGCTCCCTCAATTTCCCCCAATAGGGCACAGCATTCACTGTATTGTTGTGACATAACAAAAGCATGAATCATCCCCTAAAATCATCATGTGCTCAAATCATTTTGATTCTTCTATTCCTTTGACCTGGGCTGATTGTGCTAAAGATCAGAGGGAAAGATTCTTTCATAGCCTGAGCACTGGTTTTCAGACTCAGATTATTGGAGACAAGGGCATGTTGGATAATTCAGCAGATATACCATTGTCATGGAGGTCTGTATAGTTCTCTATATGGAAAGCCTCAGTGTATACAGAATAAGATTATGATAATAGAAATTAGAAGACCTCTGACTGCATTTAAAAATGTTTTATTGTGTTTCCTGCATTGCCATCTGGGAAAATAAATATGAAAATAAAAACTAATGAAGGTTAACATATTCTACCTTTCAGTGCAGGTTTGTCTTTTTTTTTCCCCCTCAAGATGTGGTTGCTGGTCACCTGCATCAAATCTTCCATTGTATTTCATAAAAATAGGAGGTTACATGATGCAAGTTTTGGTTTTAAATTTGCAAATGCAATTAAGTTGGAGTGACCTGGAAGTATAATTTATTAAGTAATTTGAAAGGAATCCTCTGTATAAATCAAATATGACCTATGCTTTGTTCAATAGTTACAAAGTGTAACAAATAGTTTCAAAGTGTAAAGGCAATGGAACAACACAGTAATGTACTTAAGTTGAATATGTAAATTATCAAGAGAAAATATTTATTAGTCCCAGATAGTCCTATTTAGTGAAAAAGCTATTTTCTCTTTCAGTAGCTCTAAAATTAACTTTTATGTGCAGAATCCTGGGCCAAATTCTAGCCAATTTTTTTGTTCAGCCACTCAGTTGTATCCAACTGTTTGCACCCTCATGGACTGCAGTACACCAGGCTTCTCTGTCCTTCATTCTCTCCTGGAGTTTGTTCAGACTCATGTCCATTGAGTCAGGGAAGCCATCCAACCATCCTCCTTCATTGCACCCTTCTCCTCTTGCCTTCAGTCTTTCCCAGCATCAGGGTCTTTTCCGATGGGCCATCTCTTCACATCAGGTGGCCAAAGTATTGGAGCTTCAGCTTCAGCATCAGTGCTTCCAATGAATATTCAGCATTGAAATTGGCCTGTTTGATATCCTTGCTGTCCAAGAGACTCTCAAGAGTCTCCTCCAGGACCACTGTTTGAAAGCACCAGTTTTTCAATGCTCAGCCTGCTTTATGGTCCAACTTTCACATCCACACATAACTATTGGAAAAACCACGGTTTTTACTATACGGACCTTTGCAGGCAAAGTGATGTCTCTGCTTTTTAATATACTGAGTTTGAGACTCCATGGCATGTAGCCTGCTATGGTCTTCTTTCTGAATTTGCCAGCAAGAATACTTGAGTGGGTTCACCATTTGCTTCTCCAGGGGATTTTCCTGACCCAAGAATTGAACCTGTGTCTCCTGTGTTGCAGGTGGAATTCTTTACCACTAAGCCATCTTTAAAAGTACCTAGCCAATTTACCAAAATTTAATAAAAATGATATATATTTAATGTGTACAACATCTTACATGTATGATTATTATAGGCAAGGTAGTTAACAGTTCACATAGTGTTAGGTAAAATAAACGTCTTGTTTAGGCTTCAGAGACAAACCAGAGCAGGCATTTGACCTTGATTCTAATCTACCTGGACACTGCCCTGACTACTGTTGTGTGTGCCAGCCACATCTGATGTGAGTGTCTGAAGAGAAACATGATAGATAGATAGATAGGGAGCAGATCTTGGAATTTAAGTCCTTGGAGGAGATCTTTTGAACTGAATTGATGCTTTTGGACTGTGGTATTGAAGAAGACTCTTGAGAACCCCTTGGACAACAAGGGGATCAAACCAGTCAATCCTAAAGGAAAACAACCCTGAATATTCATTGGAGGGACTGATGCTGAATTTGAAGCCCCAATACTTTGCCCACCTAATTGGAAGAGCCAACTCATTGGAAAAGACCCTGATGCTGGGAAAAACTGAAGGCAGGAGGAGAAGGGGATGACAGAGGACGAGATGGTTAGATGGCATCTTGGACTCAATGGACATGAGTTTGAGCAAACTCTAGGAAATGGTAAAGGACCAGGAAACCTGGAGTGCTCTGTGCAGTACATGGGGTCACAAACATATAAGACTGAGTGACTGAATAACAACTGGAGGAGGTCTGGCCAACCACTCCCCAGGCTTAGCAATATTCCAAGATTTGCCAAACAAAGCAAACAACATTGTAAAAAAAAATAATAACATAATACCAAGCTACAGTTTTGTTCACAGATTGATGATGATATCAGCTTGTTTTTTGGGATTATAAATGGGAACCTCGAATTGCAATCTTTGATGCCTCACTCATGGAGCAGAAATGCTGCCTGGGGCCTTTTCCCAATTGGGACTCTGAATGTGCTGTGAAATGAGACTTACCAGTGCTATTTAAGTCTGGATGTTGGTCAAAACCCAATTTCGTGATGTATCCTCTGATCTTTCTATTTCTTTATATATAATATATATACTATATATAATATATATATATATATGTTAAGAGTAAGCTAGATAGTTCTCTAATATTTGTATTATTTATTTATGTATAATGAGTGGCTTATTTATTATGTATAAATAAGCCTTATACAGATCCTTTGAGCCTGAGACAAAAGTGAAAACTTTCGGCAAAACGCATACCATCTCTTCATATTCTTGTCATATTTTCTTTGTGATGTGTGCACCTGAAATATACACTATTATCACATTTCTGGTATTCTATACAGTATTATTAACTATAGTAATCATGATGAATATTAGGTTTCTAGATTTATGCATCCTCCATAACTGTAACTTTGTACTCTTCAGTCAGCATCTCTCCTTTTCCCCCAGCACTGTAGCCCATGATAACTACCATTCTAATCTCTGCTTCTAGGAATCTGACTCTTTTAGATTTCACATACAAATGAGACCTTTCAATATTTCTCTTTTTTGTGCTTGATTTATTTCACCTAACATAATATCCTCCAGGTTTATCCATTGTTGTGGCATATGGCCAAAAGTCAAATCTCTGTGGGTGGGCCCACAAATCTGATTATTAAAGATGCAGCCAAGGTAATTCTGATTACTCTTTGAGAAATACTACTCTAACTATTGTGTGTCGCAGACCTTTTATAATTTTATTCGTAAGGCACTTGAAAAGAAAAGCAAACATTCCTGAGTCTTCTAAATGTCTACATTTTCTGACAGATTAGTACATGGGCACAGAGATAGGTAGTTCTCAAGATTACTATTTCTTCCATGATTATTGAGAGGTTAAGACTGATATGATAGTGAAGTTAGAAATCTGCCTACATGGTGAGATGTGAGGCTCATGAATACAAATCTATCAAAAACATTGTTTCTTCTACATAGGCATAATGCCCAGAAATATGCCATTATAAATGTATTCTGGTAGATTTAAAAGGATTTTCATTTCCTTTAACAACTTTTTCATTAAGTTCATACTATGTGTTAGATATTGTTTTAATTCAGACAATCTTGTGATATTCTCTGGAAGGTTGCCTATCTCCACTTCATTTAATTTTTTTCCTGGCATTTTATCTTGTCCCTTCATCTGGGACATAATTTTTTACTTTTTCATGCTGATTAACTTTCTGTAATGTGGTTTTGGTTTTAGTCACTGTGGGATTGTGGTTCTTCTTGTTTTTCCTATCTGCCCTTTGATGGAGGCTAAGAGGATTGTGTAAGTTTCCTGGTGGGAGGAACTGGTGGTAGGAAAAACTGGGTTTTCTCTGATGATCAGGGCCTTGCTCAGTAAAGATTTAATTCAATTATCTGCTGATAGATGGGGCTAGTTTTGTTGTTCTGATAGTTTTTTGGCCTGTGGTGACCCAGCCCTCTGGTCTACAGGTTCTATGGCTAGGTTAACGGTGATCTCCAAGAGGGTTTACTCCAAAGGGGACATTCCCAGACTGCTGCTGCCAGTCTCCCTGTCCCTGTGGTGAGCTCCTGCTGACCCACACCTCCACTGGACACCCTCTAACACTTACAGG
Source organism: Bos indicus (assembly GCF_029378745.1). Taxonomy (NCBI): domain Eukaryota; kingdom Metazoa; phylum Chordata; class Mammalia; order Artiodactyla; family Bovidae; genus Bos; species Bos indicus. Next base: position 76,488,010 of record NC_091789.1, read on the forward strand.
TAGTTTTGGTTAGGTCTCCTGTGGAATCACTGCTCCTTTCTTCTGGGTCTTGGTACACACAAGGTTTGTTTGTGCCCTCCAAGGCTGGAGCCTCCTGTTTCCCCAAGTCCTGTGGAAGAATTGTAATCAAATCCCGCTGGGCTCCAAAGTCAGATTCCCTGGGGTTTCCCAGTCCCTTTGTCATGTTCCAGGGCTGGGAAGCTTGACGTGGGGTTCAGAACCTTCACAACAGTGGAAGAACTTCTTTAGTATTATTTTTCTCCATTTTGTGAGTCACCACCCAGTGAATATGGGATTTTATTTTACCATGATTATGTCCTTCCTATTGTCTCACTCTGGCTTCTTTCTCTTTGGACACAGGGTAACTTTTTTTGGTAGGTTCCAGCATTCTTCTGCTGATGGTTGTTCAACAGCTAGTCTTGATTTTGGTGATCTTGCAGGAGGTAAGGACACGTCCTTCTACTCCACCATCTTGAACCACAATCTTGTAGTGTTCTCTATCAAAGTGCAAAGATACCTCTGTGAGGACATGTATATATATATATATATATATATATATATATATATATATGTGTGTGTGTGTGTGTGTGTGTGTGTATACATTTATATCACTGTGTTGTGTATCAGAAATTAGAGCATTGTAAATTAACCATACTTCTGTAAAAATATACATTTTAAAATAGATACCTGTGTAAACACATATATAATCTGTATCAACTAGTAGGGAATGATAATAATGAACACCTAGTGAACTCTTTATTATATGTAACTGACTCTTCAAAGTGCTTTATATATATTAATTTTCCCAATAATCTTATTTTGGGTAATATTATTATCACCATTTTATAGAAGAAAAAACAGGATTGCAGAAAGTTTAAATAATTTGTCTAAAACTATATTGCTAGTAAATGGCAGAGCAAATATTCAAATATAAAATGCCTCTCACACCAGCCTCACCTTTTAATTACTGTACTAGACTAAGGTAATCAAATATCTTCTTTCTAGAGCTATGAATATGGTGCTAAAGAAATAAGATAAATTTGTAATAGTGTTTGAGGTGGAGGAAGGAAAAAAGGCACAGAGAGACAGAAAAATAGGAAGTAGAAGGGCACAAAATCTGAGCCTTGTTTTCTTCATCACCTTGATGGTTCTTTTTGTGAAATCAGGAGTCTGCCTTTTTATAAAACAATGAGAATACTTATCCCTCAAATTTATATAGCACTTAGTTTATAAACCCTTCCATATCTTTGCTTTCACTTGAAAGTCATGATTCTATAAAGTATGCAGAGTTGGCATAATTATCTCTGTAGATGAAGAAACTGACATACAAAAAGAATAAATCCCACAATTACACAGTTCTAACCCATTGATTTTTTTTTTTTAAGATTTATTTACTTATTTATTTGGCTGAACTGAGTCTTAGTTGTGGCACACAGGATCTTTAGTTTCTGCATGCAGACTCTTAGTTGCAGCATGTGAAATCTAGTTGCCTGGTCAGGGATCAAACCCAGGTGTCCTGCATTGGGAGTACCGGCCTTAGCTGCCAGACCACCAGGGAAGCCCCTAAACTAATTCTTTAGATTTTTGTCTGATTTTTGTAAATTCCTTGACATATTTACTATAATTTTAATTCCATACAGACAGGAAAAAGTGAGATAAAAGGTTGGTAGGAAAGAAACACTAAATTTGATTTTTTTTCTCCTCTCAGCCTTACCAATAAATTATGACTGGGAAGCAGGAGAGAAAGCATAAATATAACATATGGTATTACCTGAAATCATACCATTCCTTGGATGATATCAAGAGTAGCTGGGCTTCATGCTTTCCTGGGAATTTATATAAAACATTCTTATTTCCATTTTCATAGCACTTGCATGCCTGGTTTATATTCAGTTGGTTCTGAGGAGAATATTTAAAAAATTAAAATGAAATAGAATTCATGCTTCATGAGTTCTGGTACCCCACATGTGAGCATGAAAGTGTCAGCACTTAGGGGAAAGCTAGGGAAACATGCAAACCTGTACAGCTGAAGAAGGGTTCTGGATGGAAGGATAATATTTATAAAGAAAGACCATGCAGAGAAAGAATAATTTTTATAAATTTCCAGTAGATAAGTGAAATGCTTCTGTCTCAGGAGGTAGTTATTCAAATTAACAATTAATACCTCTGAACAAAATTATATAGTATTCTTAAGACAATATTGACCCTAGAATTTCCCATATGCTGAGAAAATTTACATTCCAAAAGCTCCTATAGATGCAGGAAGCAATAATCACCAGTCTGAGAGTTGTGAATATATTCTAAATATGATAATATTGGAATGGAAATGAATAAAAGAAAGTGTATATCTTTAGACTTACTAAACTAATGCTTAGGGATTCAAGAAGAGTCCTAGACAATTTCCTAATATAGTATTTCCCCATATCCCACTATTTGAGGAAGTATATTCAAACTGCACCACCCTTGTCTCTCAAAGTGGTGGTCATTCCAAATTTATTGTTATGCAAAAAAAAAAATCTGTTAATTAAGCACCGACTATTGGCAGAGCCAAAGAATGCTCAAACTACCGCACAATTGCACTCATCTCACGTGCTAGTAAAGTAATGCTCAAAATTCTCCAAGCCAGGCTTCAGCACTATGTGAACCATGAACTTCCTGATGTTCAAGCTGGTTTAGAAAAGGCAGAGGAACCAGAGATCAAATTGCCAACATCCACTGGATCATGGAAAAAGCAAGAAAGTTCCAGAAAAACATCTATTTCTGCTTTATTGACTATGCCAAAGCCGTTGACTGTGTGGATCACAATAAACTGTGGAAAATTCTGAAAGAGATGGGAATACCAGACCACCTGACCTGCCTCTTGAGAAATCTGTATGCAGGTCAGGAAGCAGCAGCTAGAACTGGACATGGAACAACAGACTGGTTCCAAATAGGAAAAGGAGTATGTCAAGGCTGTATATTGTCACCCTGCTTATTTAACTTATATGCAGAGTACATCATGAGAAACGCTGGACTGGAAGAAACACAAGCTGGAATCAAGATTGCCAGGAGAAATATCAATAACCTCAGATATGCAGATGACACCACACTTATGGCAGGAAGTGAAAAGGAAGTAAAAAGCCTCTTGATGAAGGTGAAAGAGGAGAGTGAAAAAGTTGGCTTTAAAGCTCAACATTCAGAAAACAAAGATCATGGCATCCGGTCCCATCACTTCATGGGAAATAGGTTGGGAAACAGTGGAAACAGTGTCAGACTTTATTTTTCTGGGCTCCAATATCACTGCAGATGGTGACTGCAGCCATGCAATTAAAAGACACTTACTCCTTGGAAGGAAAGTTATGTCCAACCTAGATAGCATATTCAAAAGCAGAGACATTACTTTGCCAACAAAGATCCATCTAGTCAAGGCTATGGTTTTTCCTGTGGTCATGTATGGATGTAAGAGTTGGACTGTGAAAAAGGCTAAGTGCTGAAGAATTGATGCTTTTGAGCTGTGGTGTTAGAGAAGACTCTTGAGAGTCCATTGGACTGCAAGGAGATCCAACCAGTCCATTCTATAGCAGATCAGCCCTGGGATTTCTTTGGAGGGAATGATGCTGGAGCTGAAACTCCAGTACTTTGGCCACCTCATGCGAAGAGTTGACTCATTGGAAAAGACCCTGATGCTGGGAAATATTGAAGGCAGGAGGAGAAGGGGACGACAGAGAATGAGATGGCTGGATGGCATCACTGACTTGATGGACGTGAGTCTGAGTGAACTCCGGGAGTTGGTGATGGACAGGGAGGCCTGGCGTCCTGCAATTCATCGGGTTGCAAAGAGTTGGACACAACTGAGTGACTGAACTGAACTGAACTGATTGGCAGAGTCCTGTGTTGATTTAGCAATAATGCAACATGAAGTATCCCTCATACTGGTTCTCATGTCTACAGGCCTAGGATGGGAGACTAAATTTTAAAAGAAGAGCTGCCATATCAAACTGTCTAAAACATTCAGACATAAAACACTACAGAACAAAGTATTACTTAAATGCACTGAGAGCTCCAGAGAAAACTGCATTATAGAAAGTGTAATTGCATCACCAAAATTACAGCTCTAGGAGTAAAAGTAATTTAAACCAGATAACGTCCAGCAGGAGCCATCATTGTCATGGACCTATGTGCAGGAGAAAGACACCTTGAGTAAATTTAACAGTGTAATATCTAGTTATTAGCAAAGGCCTCCAGACATGTATATACTGGGTACTTATTTGTTCTGGAGAGAGCTGTTAAAAAAAGTTTTAGAGGTTATGTACTAGCAGAAATGGTGAGACTCACAGAGATATACTCCATTGTTATCACTATTTATATTTTTGGCTGTACTTATTCTTTTTTTGTTGTACACATTTTCTCTTGTGGAGCAAAGACTTCTCTTACTGTGGAGCAATGACTTCTCTTGTTGCAGAGCACAGGATCTAGAGCATGTGGTCTCTCTAGTCATGGCATTTGGGCTTAGTTGCCCTGCAGCATGTGTGATATTAGTTCCCTGATAAAGAATCAAACCCACAATCCCTGCATTGGAAAGTAGATTCTTAACCACTGAACCATATAACTTTTATCCTTTATGGTCTGAGGAAAGATATATTTCTGGGAAGTTGACAATCTGTCACCAAGTCCTCATGATGTGTCTTTGGTAGCTTCTGCCGTGTCTGTCTTTTTCTTTTCTGCAGTAGAAATAGAAATTCAGGCCTTCTTCAACTTTGACTCAGAACACGATAGTGAAAGTGGAAGTGAAAGTTGCTCAGTCGTGCCCAACTCTTTGAGACCCCATGGACTATACATTCCATGGCATTCTCCAGGCCAGAATACTGGAGTGGGTAGCTTTTCCCTTCTCCAAGGGATCTTCCTAACCCAGGGATCAAACTGGGGTCTCCTGCATTGCAGGTGGATTCTTTACCACTTGAGCTATCAGGGAAACCAGAACACTATAACAAGCTATCAACTAGCTTTTCTCCATTCTGTCCTCTCTTGATCCTATCATTTTCAGCTCAGAGATTTAATTGCCCCTCCTTAATTAGTGGAGAAAATCAAATTGAGCATAAGTTGAAATATGAAACAATTTTTAGTCTTGCCTTTTTAGTATTATCTCCCACAAATATAAATATGCAACCCTGTTGCATAATTGTTCACATTCTACTGGAAACTATCTTTTCCTTCAATTAGCACTGTTCAGAAGCACCAACTTCATCTTATGGCTTCTGCTTGCTTATTTCCACTGTTGGCTCCTCTTTATTATTTCCTATTTGTGTACATCGAGTCTTTAATTTTACCTCAAAGAGGTAATTTGAAGGCTTCAGACAGAAACTTTTCTTCCATACATTTAACAGTAAAGTGCACAGTAATACACATTAATAATAGTGTACACTTAAACATGTGTTAAGAAAGTAAAAAAAATAAATAAAATAAAATAAACTTTTCTTTAACATCCTGCTATCAAATATTTCAACATTCTTGCAGCTGCATTCATCCTTTTTTTTATGTGTATTACATTATACACACAGGAGAGTTTAAGAACTCTTCTGTCAGGTCCATTCCTCTATGTTACAAATTCTATTTCTTCCACATTCTCAGGAATATTATACCAAAGATGTTTCCCTCCTGTATTCTTTAACCACCCTTTCTCTAGGCTTCACAATGTATAATGGCTTTAAAAATGCTCTGCTAAAATGTATAAAAATTTTTTCCTCTTCTTATCTTGTACATTCAGCTTCTCTCTCTTGATTGTACCTTTCTCATAAACATTTACATATGCTTCCATTATTTTTTTAATAAGCAAACAAATGAAAGATAAAGCCTCACCATCACCCTGGGGACCTGACTCTTCACTTCCACTGGACATGAGTAAGACTGAATAAAATTGTTTAATTTGGGGCTAGTCAGCACCTCACTTTTCGTCTATCTCTGGTGTCAGAAGGTCCAACAAGAAATTGAATGTAACTCACAATAAAAAGTTGAATTGGGAAAATATACAAAAAAAATATGAACAGCCATTTTATTGAAGGGATATACAGATGGCAAGTAAGCATATGATAAGATATTAAAAAACATCAGTAACTAGGGACACACAAATTAAAACCCATGAGGATAATGGAGGTGAATGTAGGTTATGAAAGGATGGCAGGATGAATCTTTATGGTGATAGGATTTTTCTGTATTTTGACTGTGTATGCTTATATATTTCTCAATAAGCATATTCATATCCAGATATTGTCCCTTCACAAATTTTGGGAAAAAAAAACATATGTATTTGTAGTCTCATTTTCCTCATGTTACACTCAATTCTTAACTAATCTAACTTTTACCATTCTTATACAACCACTTCAACCTCTCAAGTAAAGGTAAATATTAAAGGCTTAAATTGACATCTGCATTACCACCATAATTACTGGACAAAGAGGGCTCTTCATTTTAGAGGTCTTGATATCATAAATGCACTCAAAAATATTAATAAATCATGGGTGTTTTTGTAGCCTGCAGGCTCATCTGTCCATGGGATTCTCCAGGCATGAATACTAAAGTGGGTAGCCATTTCTTTTTACAGGAGATCTTCTGGACCCACAGATCAAATTCAGATCTCCTGCACTGCAAACAGATTCTTTACCATCTGAGCCAACAGGGTAGTCCTGGGTTTCTATATATTAATAAGGAAATAACAGAGGGATTTTTTAAAAATCCCTCTTAAAATTATATAAAACAATAAAATACATGGCAAGGATCTTAACCAAGGAAGTTAAAGTCTTATAGGTGAAAACTATATAATATTGATGAAAGAAATTGAACAAAATATGAAGAATGAAAAGATATTCTGTACTTGTGGATCAGAAGAACTAGTATTGTTAAAATGGCCACAATATCCCAAACAAGCTACAAATTTAATGCAATCCCTATCAAAAATACCCATGACATTATTTATAGAACTAGAAGAAATAATAATAAATTTGTATAGAATTGAAAAGAATCTAAATTGTGAAAGCAATTTCGATGTAAAAAAAAAATGAAAATTGAGCTATCATACTATCAGCCTTCAGGCTATACTACAAAGCTACAGTAATCAAAACAGCATGTTATTGTCACAAAATAAGACACAGAGATCAATGGAACAGAATAGAGAGCTCATAAATAGACCCATGCACATATAGTCAATTAATGTACTTAAAGGAGGCAAAATATACAAAGAACATTCTCTTCAATAAATGGTACTGGGAAAACTGGACAGTGACATGTAAAACAATGAAATTAGAACATTTTATAAAACCATACATAAAAATAAACTCAAAATAGATTAAACACTTAAATAAAATACCTGAAAATCAGGAAACTCCTAGAAGAGAACTAGGTAGAAGATTATTTGACCTAATGTGTAGTGATATTTTTGGAATCTGTTTCCTAAAGCAAAACAAATAACAAAAATAAACAAATGGACCTAATTAAACTTGAAAGCTTTTGCATAACAAAGGAAGCTATAAACAAAACAAGAAGACAATCTGCAAAATGCGACAAAATATTTGCAAACTATATGAGCAACAAGGGGTTAATAATCAAAATATATAAACAGCTAACAAAACTCAATATCAATATCCAAAAGACAAAACACCCAACAGGGAAATGAAAAGATGTTCAACATTGCCAATTATTAGAGAAATGCAAATAAAAATGAAATATTCCCTGGCACTTGTCAATGTTGCTATCACAAAAAGTCCACAAATAACAAATGTTGGAGAGGATATGGAGAACAGGAAACACTTTTACACTGGTGCTTGCAATGTAAACTGATGCAAGCACTATGGAAACCAGTATGGATGATTATCAAAAACTTGAAATAAGATAGTTGGAGAAGATGGTGAAGGAGTAAGATGGAGAGATCACCTGCCTCCCCACAAATCAGAGATTCATCAGAATATGGAACAACACCTTCAGAATAACTTCTGAATGACAGCAGAACATCCAAAACTTCTAAAAAGGCAAGCCAATTTCTTTAGAACAATGTAGGACAAAAGATAAAGACATAAAAAGAGACAAATGATTTCAGGACTGGGGCTTGTGAGAGGGAGAGGTGAGAGTAGTGAGGGAAGAAATGATTCTATGCACTAGGAAACCCCTTCATTGGTGGAGCTAGGGGGAACTATAGAACCTCAGAATGTCATGCAACAGAGCAGATTCAGAGGGCAAAACAGAAAATTCACCACAGAAATTGTTACTAAACAGCATTTCTCAGCCTATAAGCAACACACAAGCCTCAGCTGGCATGAGGTAGGGTGGGGTGTTAAGGTGAGGAGCTGATAGAAGGAGCACAAAAGTCTTGGCATGCAACAGAGAGTGGGGTGGGATGCTGAGGCTCTGGCAGCATCCCAGGGAGAGGTCAGGGACTGGCAGCTGTTAGGAAACACTGCAAGGGCTACTTTGACACAGCTGCAGAATTAGACATGACTGACATTGCCAAAGTAGAAGGTGCCTGAGACAGCAGAAAAAATTAAAAAAAAAAATAAAAAAAAACACTACTGATGCAGTCACAACCCCAGAGGTAGCAGCTACCACCAGGCTGTGTGCAGGCATGTATTACTATCCACACCTTTCTGTGAACTTAAATAGCTTGGCTCTTCCTAGGGTCCTATTGCAGAGAGGAAACCAATTTTGATTCCATGTTGGAAACTTTTACTTTGACTTGCTATTTCTTACTTTTGTGTTTATAATAATACTTAATAGCTTGCCTCAGAGGATCCTGCCCCTCTGCCTGACTGTAAACTAAAGTGCCTTTGTTCAGATCATAGAAAGATAATCTGACTTTGCCCACCTCTGAATAGAACTGATTAACACATTCCTTCCATAAGCTGGTCATTCCATGGAGACATTTTGCAAGAATGAAGACCCTTTCACTTTAGTTCCCCACTGAGTCTTTCCAATCTATTCTGCCTTTTGACTTTAGTTCTTCATTGCTTATTTCCTTGGTACTTTACAAAAGAACCTGGCATCCACACCCCGGCAAGATGGTTATTTTGAGGCACTAGCCTGCCATCTTCTCAGTCATCCAGCTCCCCAAATCAAGTCCCTTCCTTGTTGTGACCCCTAGTCTCTTGGATTTATTGGCCAATATGCGGCAAGCTGAGTGAGATGAGTGGTTGTTGTTCAGTCACTCAGTCATGTCCGACTCTTTGTGATTCCATGGACTGCAGCATACCAAGCTTCCTTGCCCTTCATTCTACCCTGGAGTTTGCTCAAACTTATGTTTATCGAGTCAATGGTGCCATCCAACCATCTCATCCTCTGTTGCCCTTTGCTCCTCGTGCCCTCAATCTTTCCCAGCATCAGAGTATGTTCCAGTATGTTGACACTTAGCATCATGTGGCCAAAGTATTGGGGCTTCAGCTTCAGCATCAGTCTTTCCAATGAATATTCAGGGTTGATTTCCTTTAGAATTGACTGGTTTGATTTCCTTGCTGTCCAAGGGACTGTCAAGAGTCTTCTCCAGAACTACAGCGTGAGAGTACCAGTTTTTCAGTGCTCATCCTTCTTTATTGTCCAACTCTCATATCTGTAAATTACTATTGGAAAAACCATGACTACTGGAAAATGTGTTTTCGTTACAGTCCCCAAAAAGGACAATGCAACAGAATGATCAAAATACCACACAATTGCACTCACTTCACTTGCTAGCAAGGTAATACTCAAAATCCTTCAAGCTGAGCTTCAACAGTATGTGGACTGAGAGCTTCCATATGTACAAGCTGAAATTATAAAGAGCAGAGGAACCTGAGATAAAATTGCCAACATCCCATTGGCTCATAGGAAAAACAAGAAAATTTCAGAAGACAACATCTGCTGCTGCTTAATTGACTACACTAAAGCTTTTGACTATGTGGATCATGACAAACTATGGGAAATTTTTAAAGAGATGGGAGCACCAGACAACCTTGTCTGCTTTGTCTGCAGATGGTGACTGCAGCCATGAAATTAAAAGACACTTACTCCTTGGAAGGAAAGTTATGACCAACCTATATAACATATTTAAAAGCAGAGACATTACTTTGCCAATGGAGGTCCTTCTAGTCAAGGCTATGGTTTTTCCAGTGGTCATGTATGGATATGAGAGTTGAACTGTGAAGAAAGCTGACCACCAAAGAATTGATGCTTTTGAACTGCAGTGTTGGAGAAGATTCTTGAGAGTCTCTTGGACTGCAAGGAGACCCAACCAGTCCATTCTGAAGGAGATCAGCCCTGGGATTTCTTTGGAGGGAATGATGCTGAAGCTGAAACTCCAGTACTTTGGCCACCTCATGCGAAGAGTTGACTCATTGGAAAAGACTCTGATGCTGGGAGGGATTCGGGGCAGGAGGAGAAGGGGACGACAGAGAATGAGATGGCTGGATGGCATCACTGACTTGATGGACGTGAATTTGAGTGAACTCCTAGAGTTGGTGAAGGACAGGGATGCCTGGCGTGCTGCAATTCATGGGGTCGCAGAGAGTCGCACATGACTGAGCGACTGAACTGAACTGAACTGAACTGAACTGGACTGCAGGGGACCTGACCTTCCACACAACTAAAAACCCATGTATAACTTTACAGTTAGCCTTTAGTATTCACAGTTCTACATTCATGGACCCAACCAACTCATCAATGTGTAGTACTGCAGTATGTACTTAGTGAAAAAAAAAATATGTATAAGTGGATCCAAGCAGTTCAAACCCATATAGTTCAAGGGCCCACTGTAGAGGTTTTTAATTTCCTTCATTAAATGTATTCCTAAGAAATAAAAGTTTTCAGTTTTTCAGTGTTGATTTTATTTTAATGTTAGCTGTAGGTTCATGGTATATAGCTTTTGTTATGTTGAAGTATCTTCTTTCAATACTCAGTTTATTGGGTTTTAGTTAAAAAAAAAAGTAAAACATATGATTTTTATCTTTCATTCCATTAACAGGGTATATCACACTTTTGATTTGGGTATATTGAAGCATATACTTCCATTTCAGGTAAAAACTCCACTTTTTCAAGGTGTGTAATCCATTTGACTGATTTAACTTACATGCAGAGTACATCATGACAAACACTTATCTGGATGAAACACAAGCTGGAATCAAAATTGCCGGGAGAAATGTCAATAACTTCAGATATGCAGATGACACCAACCCTTATGGAAAAAAAAATGAAGAACTAAAGAGCCTCTTGATGAAAGTGAAAGAGGAGAGTGAAAAAGTTGGCTTAAAACTCAACATTCAGAAAATTAAGATGATGGCATCTGGTCCCAACACTTGATAGAAAATAGATGGAGAAACAGTGGAAACAGTGGCTGACTTTATTTTTGGGGGACTCCAAAATTACTGCAGATGGTGATTGTAGCCGTGAAATTAAAAGATGCTTACTCCTTGGAAGGAAAGTTATGACCAACCTAGACACCATATTAAAAAGCAAAGACATTAGTTTGTCAACAAAGTTCCATCTAGTCAAGGCTATTGTTTTTCCAGTGGTCGTGTATGGATGTGAGAGTGGACTATAAGGAAAGCTGAGAGTAGAAAAATTGATGCTTTTGAGGAGGATATAGGGAGTCTACCTGAAAAAGAATTCAGAATGTTGACAGCAAAGATGATCCAAAATCTCGAAAACAAAATGAAGCTACAGATAAATTGACTAGAGACAAGAACTGAGAAGATGCAAGAAATGTTTAACAAGGACCTAGAAGAGATAAAGAAAATAAAGAAAAGTCAATCAATAATGAACAATGCAATAATTGACGTGAAAAGCATTTTGGAAGGAACCAACAGTAGAATAATTGGGGCATAAGAGCGGATAAGTGAGGTAGAAGATAGAATCTTAGGAATAAATGAAGCAGAGGGGAAAAAAGAAAAAAAAATGAACTAAAGAAATGAGGACAGCCTCAGAGACTTCTGGGACAATGTTAAATGCTCCAACATTCAAATTATAAGTGTCCCAGAAGAAGAAGACCAAAAGAAAGGGAATGGGAAAATACTTGAGATAATTTAGGAAAGTTTTTGACTATTATTTCCTCAAGCACAAAAAGTCAAGTTCAAGAACCCCAGAGAGTCCCAAACAGGATAAATCCAAGGGGAAACACTCCAAAACACATAATAATTATACTCCCTATCTCTTCCTCTTTCATTTGGCTTGGTCGGTTTTTATCATATTCCTTCACCTGATGAATATTCATCTGGCTTTTCATTTTGTTTAGATTTTTGTGCTTGGGGTGACCTTTTGGCAGGCTAGAAGTTTGTGGTTCCTCTCAATTGTGGAGTCTGCTTCTGTGAGTGGGATTTGACCAGTGGCTTTTCAAGGTTTCCTGGTTGGGAGAACTTGTGTCTGTGATATTATGGGTAGAGTTGGATCTCTTCTTTCTGGAGTGCAGTGGAATGTCCAGTAGTTAGTTTTGGGGTCTATGGGTTTGCATGGCTTAGGGCGGCCCATCTTTTAATGTTCGTGTTTCTGTTCCTGTTTTGCTGGAGAATTAGAGTGATGTGTCTTGCACTGGAACTTGTTAGTTCTTGGGTGGACCTTAATTTCAGTGTAGTGTGGAGAATTTTCCATGAGCTCTTGTCTGTTAATGTTCCCTGGGTCAGGAGTTCTGTGTTGTTCCAAAGTTCTGGAGTTAAGCCCCCTTCCTCTGAGTTTTGGTCCTTCTCTTACAGTAGCATCAAGACTTCTCCACTCATACAGCACAGAAGAAAAAATCCCTAGGTTAATGGTGAAACAACTCTCCACAGACAGGAATACCCAGAGAGATTCACAGTTATATATAAAAGAGAAGAAGAGAGGAGAGAGACAATGGTGATCACAAGGCAAAAAGGGAGAATCAAAAAGGGAGAGAGCAATCAAGCCAGTAATCAAATCCCTAAATGAAATGGATATTGAAGAGTAAAAGTTATAAAATTGATAACAAATATCAAAAAGCAAAGATTGAAAACCTAGGCTAGAGGTTAGACTCTCTAAAATACAATATAAGAAATAATAATTAAAAAAAAAAAACATTGATCACAAAAAGCCACATATTTATATATGGCTTCCCTGGTGGCTCAGATGGTAAAGCATCTGCCTACAACGTGGGAGACCCGGGTTCAATCCCTGGGTCGGGAAGCTCTCCTGGAGAAGGAAATGGCAACCCACTCCAGTACTCTTGCCTGGAAAATCCCATGGATGGAGAAGCCTGATAGGCTACAGTCCATGGGGTCACAGAGTTGGACACAACCTGAGCGACTTATGGAATTTGTTTTAAAAACTAGTTTTTGTTTTTGTTTTTTAAGTTAATCAGTCAGTTCAGTTGATCAGTCATGTCTAACCCTTTGTGACCCCATGGACTGCAGAATGCCAGGCTTCCCTATCCATCACCAACTCTTGGAACTTGCTTAAACCCATATCCATCAAGTCGGTGATGCCATCCAAACATCTTATTCTCTGATTAGCCTTTCTCTTCCTGTCTTCAATCTTTCACAGCATCAGAGTCTTTTCCAATGAATCAGCTCTTTGCATTATGTGGCCAAATTATTGGAGCTTCAGCTTCAGCATCAGTCTTCCCAGTGTATATTCAGGACTGATTTCCTTTAGGATTGACTGGTTTGATCTCTTTGCAGTCCAAGGGACGCTCAAGAGCCTTCTACAACAACACAGTTCAAAAGCATCAATTCTTCAGTGCTTAGCTTTCTTTATACTCCAACTCTTACATCCATACAAGACTACTGGGAAAAAAACCATAGCTTTGTCTAGATGAACATTTGTCAGCAAAGTAACGTCTTTACTTTTTTAATATGCTGTCTAGCTTGGTCATAACTTTTCTCCCAAGGAGCAAGTGTCTTTTAATTTCATGGCTGCAGTCACCATCTGCAGTGATTTTGGAGCTCAAAAAAAAAAAGAAAAAAGTCTCAGTATTTCCATTGTTTCACCATCTATTTGTCATGAAGTGATGGGAATGGATGCCATGACCTTAGTTTTTGGAATGTTGAGTTTTAAGCGAACTTTTTCACTCTCCTCTTTCACTTTCATCAAGAGGCTCTTTAGTTCTTCCTTTCTTTCTGCCTTAAGGGTGGTGATATCTGCATATCTGAGGTTATTGATATTTCCCCCCAGCAATCTTGATTCCAGCTTGTGATTCATCCAGCTTGGCATTTTGCATGATGTACTCTGTACATAAGTTAAATAAGCAGGGTGACAATATACAGCCTTGATATACTACACCTTTCCCAATTTGGTAATAGTTTGTTGTTCCATTTCTGTTTCTAACTGTTGCTTCTCGACCTGCATGTGAATTTCTTAGGAGTCAGTTAAGGTGATCTGGTATTCCCATCTCTTTAAGACTTTTTCAGTTTGTTTGATTTTTCAGTTTTGTTTTTCAGTTTGTTGTGATCCACAGTCAAAGGCTTTGTCATAGTCAATAAAACAGAAGTAGGTGTTTTTCTGGAACTCTTTTGAAAGATAATAGTAGACTATAAAAATGAAAGTTAAAGGAGTAATAACAATTTAAAAAAAATTAAAGTGATAATAGTAAAAAAATATCTAGAAATTTTTCTGGAGCTGTTGTGTGGGCAGCATGTGGTCAGTTCAGTGTCAGATAGTCCCTTGTTCTGGCTTGTATTTGTTCTCAAGATCTATAGTTGCCTCTCACATGCATAGTCTCAGCATTACCTCTGTCACATATGTCCCTCCCAGAGTGGTCTCCCCTTCTTTGTTTATTTTGGCTTCCTCTGTTTGAAAGTCTATTCAGTATCTAATATCCAACCTGACACAAGGAGGTGAAGGTGGCCATGTATTTAGGCTCACTTGTTCAGTTGTTCTGTGGGGATGGAAGGACACTGTAAACAAATACCACTGGCCTGTGTGGGGAGTGCTCACAGTGGATGGACCACACTGAGTTTGTCACAGTCCAAGCCAGCATGTACTTCCCAGGTCCACACTGCTCAGGCTCCAGTGTGCTCTGCAAGGACACTTTCCCAAGTACACCCTGTGATTTTGCACTTTTGATGTCTAAGCCACTTAGGTTCTCATGTACCCTACAATGGCACAGAACCGAGATGGGCTGTGCATTTTGTTCCCTTCCCAGGTCCAAACCACTCAGGTGACCAAGAGCTTGGAGACTGCACAGTCCCAGGTGGGCCATGCATCTTATGCAACTCCCTGGCCCTGGCTGCTTGGTTTTCTGGGTGTGCCATGAGGGAACAGTCGCAGGTGTACCATGTGTCTCCTCTTGGGAGCTGATCTCAGGCTGTGACACACCTGGCAGACGTGAACCATCCAGGATACAAGGAATACATAGTTAGCAATTAGCAGTCTGCTCACAGTTTGGTGGAAGATGTGGTCTCTGTGGCTCAGATTGCAGCAGCCTCTTGTGTTATGGCTCTGGCTCTCACACCCCTGACTCTCTCTTTCTGGGGAGGGAGGGCTCAAAATGGCAACCAGCTTGCTTTCCTTTGGTTTTTGCTAGGGCACAAACCTTTGTTCTGTGTGTGTGCCAGGGTTCACTATGTGACATTAGAGTCTTTTATGGGAACCCTAAGGCCTGATGATACAGCTGACACCTCCTTGCCCAGCCCCAGATGCAAGCATCTGAGCAAATTCTCAAGTGGTTGTTGTGGTTAGGCACATATTGAGAGGGTAACAGGCAGGAAGGCTACGGGTCTCTAAACAGAGGAAATAGGCTGCAAGTGTCAGACGTTGTTTTATCTCTCTCTTAAGTGGCATGAGGAAACAAATTACAAGTCTCATTTTTTTTTTTTTTCCCTTCTCTATACAAAATTAAAAGGAGGTGTCATTTAAAATTCTGTGTTGTCATGGTGACACTTGATTCTTCCTGAACTTAACTTTTCTCACATCGTGAGCTAAGCAAAGCATTTTTCTTATCAAAATGTTTTTCTTAAGCTATGTTAATCAACTATGTATTTACTCTGAATGAGAGTGAAAATCACTCAGTCGTGTCCAACTCTCTGTGACCCAATGGACTATACAATCAGTGGAATTATCCAGGCAGGAACACCGGAGTAGGTAGCCTTTCCCTCCTTCAGGGGACCTTCTCAACTCAGGGATTTAACCCAGGTACTGTGTGAATCTCAATACAATAAACTGTGGAAAATTCGGAAACAAATGGGAATACCAGATCACCTGACCGGCCTCTTAAGAAACTTATATGCAGGTCAGGAAGCAACAGTTAGAACTGGACATGGAACAACAGACTGGTTCCAAATAGGAAAAGGAGTACGGCAAGGCTGTATATTTTCACCCTGCTTATTTAACTTATATGCAGAGTACATCATGAGAAATGCTGGGCTGGAAGAAGCACAAGCTGGAATCAAGATTGCTGGGAGAAATATCAGTAACCTCAGATATGCAGATGACACCACCCTTATGGCAGAAAGTGAAGAGAAACTAAAAAGCCTCCTGATGAAAGTGAAAGAGGAGACTGAAAAAGTTGGCTTAAAGCTCAATATTCAGAAAACGAAGATCATGGCATGTGGTCCGATTACTTCATGGGAAATAGATGGGCAAACAGTGGAAGCAGTGTCAGACTTTATTTTTTGGGGGGCTCCAAAATCACTTCAGATGGTGACTGCAGCCATGAAATTAAAAGACTCTTACTCCTTGGAAGGAAAGTTATGACCAATCTAGATAGTATTTTCAAAAGCAGAGACATTACTTTGCCAACAAAGGTTCATCTAGTTAAGGCTATGGTTTTTCCAGTAGTCGTGTATGGATGTGAGAGTTGGACTGTGAAGAAAGGTGAGCACTTAAGAATGATGCTTTTGAACTGTGGTGTTGGAGAAGACTCTTGAGAGTCCCTTGGACTACAAGGAGATCCAACGAGTCCATTCTATAGGAGATCAGTCTTGGGTGTTCTTTGGAAGGAATGATGCTAAACCTGAAACTCCAGTACTTTGGCCACCTCATGTGAAGAATTGACTCATTGGAAAAGACTCTGATGCGGGGAGGGATTGGGGGCAGGAGGAGAAGGGGACGACAGAGGATGAGATGGCTGGATGGCATCACTGACTCAATGGACATGAGTTTGAGTGAAGTCCGGGAGTTGGTGATGGACAGGGAGGCCTGGCGTTCTGCAATTCATGGGGTTGCAAAGAGTCATAAACAACTGAGGAACTGAATTGAACTGAATCTATGCTAATGTATTTGCTTGGAACTCTCCCTTTCTTTGAGATTCATGTCAATCATTTTATTGCCTGGGATAACTCACCTTACTATATGTTATCTCAAAATACATGTTGTGGGTGAGGGACCTGGTGCCACTCTGAGTTTTGAGAGTTTTCCTTTCTGTAATTAGCACCCTACTAATAGATGTAGAACTTCCTGTTAAAGACGAGCAGGGAGGCACTCTTTCTGCCCCCTTCTGATGTCTATGTCAGAATCTTTCTCTATCTCTTTTATACTTCAATAAAACTTTATTACACAAAAGCTCTGAGTGATCAAGCCTTGTCACT
The DNA here is from genome assembly GCF_029378745.1 of Bos indicus. Lineage (NCBI taxonomy): Eukaryota > Metazoa > Chordata > Mammalia > Artiodactyla > Bovidae > Bos > Bos indicus. The sequence goes on from NC_091789.1 coordinate 76,505,466, forward strand.
GGCCCCAGATTGAATTGCTCTCCTCTGGAGGCCAAGAATCCTGGTGTTTTTCACAACTCAGCAACAGCCTTACAATATTCTGTGTTTGTTTGTTTTCCTACTTATGTTTCTCTCTGAGATGCCAAAGCTCCCGATAGACACACTTGTGAGAGCATTTCCTACTGTGTGAAAAATTCGCTTCCTTCATAACTCCCTCCAGAGTATGGGTCTCTGTCCCTAAATCTTTTGTCTCTGTTTTCATCATTTATATTTTGTTCTACCTCCTTTTGAAGATATTGGGCTGCCTTTCTGGGTGCCTTTTGTCTTCCACCAGTGTTCAGAAGTTGTTTTGTGGAAGTTGCTCAACATTCAATTTATCTTTAAATGAATTTATGGGGGAGAATGTGGTCTCCCTGTCCTATTCCTCTGCCATCTTAGAACAACCCCCCTTTTTCCTTTTTTTTTTTTTTCTCCTAATTTAATTTAATTATCTGCGTTTTAGTTATATTGGTATATTTTAAACCATTGTTTTAAAGTCTTTGTCTAGTGTCTCAAAAAAGTGTGCTTCTTTAGGGGAAGTTTCTGTATATTTATTTTACTTCTTTGAATGATGCACATTTTACTGTTTTTATTGGGATCATTTGTTGAAAATTGTAACAAATTATCCTAGTCTTTGTAAGATAATTGCTTCATTAATCAGCCCGGCATGAAAATTTTCTCAGATATTATCTAGGAAAACATTTTCCTGGTCCTGTGTGTGTGTTTCCCTCAATCCCCTCCCCTCATATATACAATTACTTTTAAACTTCTTACTTTCCCTAAGTGTCTCTTTTCTGCTTCTTTTTGAAGTCAGGTATTTTACTCCATTTCTTAGCATTTAGTGCTCTACCAACAAGCTTCTACTTGTCTGTATTCTCCCTGAAGCTTTCACATGTTGTAGCACTCAGTACTGCTTTCTGTGGGCTTTATAAACCTTATATCTGAGCAAGGCAGAGCCATCCCCATCTGAACTCTGTGTCAGTTTAGTCAGAATTTTGTCCCCATGGGAGCTTTCAAACAGCCTAAAATACTGCAAACATGTTCCACTCTTTTTCCATCCAGAAGGAGAAATCAGGAATTGGGAAGCTTCCTCCTAATTGCACATCATGGAAAGGGTGGCTCAAAATTGAAGAAAAATGTTATGATTTTTTTTAGTATTTTGACTGTAGATTTTTACTGATTTAGTATTTTGTTGTTTTTGTTGCTCCAGACCCATGATTGATTTCTAGAACTAGAAAAAAAATTAGTTAGAGTTTTTTGTTTTTGTTTTATTTTCTGTTTCCATGGAGGAATGAAGGTCTGGAGATTTGTAGTCCACCATCTTGTAGATATTATTTCATTTTAGTAAAAACTTTAAGGGTCACATAACAACTGCCTTGTCTCCTTTGATTAGTAAAATTTTAAGTTTGAATTATTTTTATGATCCATTGTTACTGTACAAAGCAAAGACTGTCTCTGTGGATTTTATCCGTGGCATCTCTTTCAAACTCCAAAGTTCTATTTCCTATCATGTTCTGGATATAATCATTCTATCACTCTCTATGGCAATTTGCTTGGCTTTTCTAAAGTTTAATTCATCATGTTCTTCTGAAACTGACTACTACCTCTGAACACCTATCTTGCTTAATGGTATTGTTCCAGTTGTTCAGTTGCTAAGTTGTGTCCGACTCTTTGTGACCTCATGGACTGCAGCATGCCAGGAATTCCTATCCTTCAACTGTCACCCAGTATGCTTAAACTCGTGTCCAACATGTCAGTGATGCTATCCAAACTTCTCACCCTCTATCATCCCCTTCTCCTCCCACCATCAATCTTTCCCAATATCAGGGCCTTTTCCAATGAGTCAGTTCTTCACATCAGGTGGCGAAAGTATTGGAGCTTCAGCTTCAACATCAGTCCTTCCAATGAATATTAAGTTGATTTCCTTTAACTCTGACTGCTTTGATTTCCTTGTAGTCAAAGGGACTCTCTTCCCTAGTGTCTTAATTGTATATACAGTCTCTAAATTAATCAACCTCACTATTTTACAATATGTGTGTGTGTGTGTGTATTTCCCCCCCCCTTGATTTCCTCAATCCTACTCCCACATCCTCCAAGATTTATGAATTTTAGAGATCCAAAGAGGATATTTTAGAGATCATTGGATTAAAACCTTTAATTTTTAAGATGAGGAAACAATGCTCCAGTGAGATAAAGATTATAGGTTTCATGACTCCAAATTCAGTGCGTCTTGACAAGAATAAGATGGTTTTCTATACAATAACTCTCATAATTGTCTGTTTTCTAACTCTTCTTCTCTGTCACTGGCCTAGGTCATGCTCTGCTATCACATACTTAGACCACTATACTATTCTCAATATAGTGTCTTCAGCTGCCCCAGTCTTCTCTGTGCTATATTTCATCTTCTATAATATGCTTTATATAGTAACATTTAATTCCCATAACTGTTAAATCTTCCATATCTCCCAGTTTAACTTCCAAAATTTAAAGCTCCATATTTGCTGAAATAATGAATTATTGCCTTTCTATGCTCTGAACACTACACTCAATTCCCTTCTCTGTCCCTTTTCATATTGTTCTTGATATGACTTAGCCTTTCTTCTTATATATAACTAACCTGTTATTTATGATTTTGTTCCAATCTCATCAACTTTTGAAGCCTCTCTGATCATGTATTCCCATTTGGAAATTCTAGAGCATTTGTTACCTATATTTATTTTCTGGCACTTAAAATATATATGCAGCCTTTTAATGCAAATCTATATTGCCTGTGTCTTTAATTGTATTGTCAATCCTTGAATTAAAAAACAATAGCAAACATCACTTGGAAACTCTGTCATCCTCTGACACAGTGCAGCATTCAGACTAGGCTGTTATTAACTTGTTCATTGATGACATGCAAAATACTAAACAAATGTTGAACAAGTCAATAAATTAATTGTTTCTGCATCTTATGAATATGCAATGATATATGTTTATTAGATACTTAATACAATGTGAAAAGAGGCTGAAACAATCTTCCCAGTCTACTTCTTTGGCACAAAAAAGAACTTGCAATTATTTCCAGGTAGTTCATCATGATTTTATGCACCAAACCTGGAGTTCATCCACCTATTTCCTCATCCCTCTGTTTATTATTTTAGAGAAAGAATTTTCAACAACGTTATTTTTAAAAAATAATTTCTTCTTATTATTAAAATATTTATTTGCATCAGGTCTTAGTTGCCCCTTGACATGTGGGATCTTAGTGCCCCAACCAGGAATTGAACCCATATTCCTTGCACTGGAAGGTGGATTCTTAATCACTAGGCAACCAGGGAAATCCCAACCGTGCCATTTTTTAAACCAAGATCTTTGCAAAGCTTCCAATTTGACCTAATTCTCATCATTGATTCTTCTTGGCTACTTTGGATGCTAAGTGGCTACTGTGGCTGCCTCTAATTATTCACTTTATTGATTACGCCAAAGCCTTTGACTCTGTGAATCACAACAAATTGTGGAAAATTCTTCAAGAGACGGGAATACCAGACCACCTGACCTGCCTCCTGAGAAATCTGTATGCAGGCCAAGAAGCAACAGTTAGAACTGGACATGGAACAGTGGATAGGTTAAAAATTGGGAAAGAGTACATGAAGGCTGTATATTGTCACCCTGCTTATTTAACTTCTATTCAGAGTACATTATGAGAAATGCTGGGCTGGAAGAAGCACAAGCTGGAATCAAGATTGCCAGGAGAAATATCAATAACCTCAGATATGGAGATGACACCACCCTTATGGCAGAAAGTGTGATGAAGAGCCACTTGATGAAAGGGAAAGAGGAGAGTGAAAAAGCTAGCTTAAAGCTCAATATTCAGAAAACAAAGATCATGGCATCTGGACCCATCAATTCATGGCAAATAGATGGAGAAACAATGGAAACAGTGACAGACTATTTTTCTGGGCTCCAAAATCACTGCAGATGGAGACTTCAGACATGAAGTTAAAAGGCACTTGCTCCTTGGAAGAAAAGCTGTGACCAACTTAGTCAGCTGCCAGAGTCAGCTCCGGCAGCCAGGGAATCAGCCTGAAGGGGTGAGCGGTGTTGGCAGACGATGATGTAGCCTCTGACTTACAGTACAGAGCTACATGTTTATTTCAAGCTTCAGGTTTTCTTTTATACTTTGACAAAAGCATTAGGTCAGAGGTTTGACATTTTTAGTTTTCCCCACCAAGATGTATTTTCTCCAGAAATCATTGTTGTCCTTCAAACAGAGTTCCTACTTCAGCAATTTTCTCAGAATCAGCTTTACTATCTATTATCTACTTTCTATTATGTGTCCTATACTTAACTTGTGATTACATTGTAACTCATGCTACATTGCTCAGTTTATTTATCTTTCTAAATCCTGTTTGCCCCTAGCATCTTAAAATCACTATCTCCTAAAAAGGCTTCTAGCTATTCTTAATTATTCCTAAACCCTAAACTCAGCAAACTTCTTTTGCCATAAACATTTCCCTCACAAAGAGGTCTTAGATAACAATCCTTCCCATGGCCTCAAGCTGCGGCCTACATGCTCATCCTGGGACATTCTTTGTAAAGATCCTTGAACAAATGTCAATGGTTATTTTATAGATTATTTTCTGGGCACAACTGCAGAAGGCTTTGTGCTTTCTCATGCCTCTCTCAAACACCTTAACATTCTTTCCAGCCAACTCAACCAAAGAAAGGAAAGAACAAATCAGAATCACAAGGCCTAACTCCTTCATCCCAGGTCTGTGCCTGCAAGATGAGGAGAGGGGGTAGGGCCGTGCCTCCATTTTGTCAGTAATGCCTAATGCGGCTCCCAACAGTCAGCATATTAAAAAGAAGATACATTATTCTGCCAACAAAGGTCCATGTAGTCAAAGCTATGGTTTTTCCAGTAGTCATGTACTGATGTGAGAGTTAGAGAAAGTTATAAGAAAAGCTGAACACTGAAGAATTGATGGTTTTGAACTGTGATATTGGTGAAGACTCTTATGAGTCCCTTGGACTGCAAGGAGATCCAACCGGTCCATCCTAAAGGAAATCAGTCCTGAATATTCATTGGAAGGACTGGTGTTGAAGCTGAAGCTCCAATACTTAGACCACTGGATGCAAAGAACTGACTCATTTGAAAAGACCCTTATGCTGGGAACGATTGAAGACAGGAGTCAAGGGGATGACGGAGGATGAGATGGTTGGATGGCATCACCGACTCAATGGACAGGTGTTTGAGTAACCTCCACGAGCTGGTGATGGACAGGGAAGATTGGCATGCTGCAGTCCATGGGGTTTCAAAGAGTTGGACATGACTGAGCGACTGAACTGAACTGACCTGAATTATTCCCATGTACAATGCATTAAACTTTCCTGTAATGGAGTGGTCTCCAGTTTTTCAAAAGAGAGAGTCCTTGTCACCACGCCACATGCCTTGTACCTAAGCCATTTAGAGCTCAACCATAGAGTGGCACAGATTGTGATTTAGTCCTCTTGTCTTCAGGGACAAAATTTGTTATTGGTGATTTAGAAATGAAAAGAAAGAGGCAAATAAGCTGAATTCTGAGCAAACTTGGTAGAAATCAGAAAATTTAGTTTCTACTACATGCCATTGTTCACATCTTTGCCCTAGAATGTAGTTCTGACAATATTAACAATGCATAATTTCCCTTGGCAAATATTTTATTTATTTTATCCCATTTAGACAGCTCTGGAGCTACAGCTTACTTTATTGTTCCCCTAGTACTATTGAAACCATTTTTTTTTTCATACTCAGTTCATATGGCACATTTAAAACACACACACACGAAACACCAGTAACCAAAGTACTGCAGTACCTGCTTCATGATTATTTCTTTATTAATTTTTTTCCACTGCACAAACTAGTTCCACGAGAAATTATTTTTATATAAACATCTAAACTGACTTTTAATTTCTAGTGGGTGGTAAGAAGGCCAATATCCGCCTTATATAACAGTGTTTGCCTAATAATCCTGCATAGTTTTCTATTGTTCTAAGAACTGCTCATGCATATAATAGAGTTTCAGTGAGTTCAGACTTCCTGTTTACAACAATGTTTAAGGGAGTTATTTTCCCGCCACAGCTCCTGTATGTCATGCTAATTGCCACTTCCATGTATTTAAAACCCTGTGCCCCAAATTGAATACCTTTATTCGACCCCAAATGTTTAAAATATATTAATTTAAGGTCCAACTGAATTTCCATTCTTTCTACAAAATCATTACCGAATTTACTTTAGTATAAACTATACTTATATATTTTTATTGGAAAAGGCAATGGCAACCCACTCCAGTACTGTTGCCTGGAAAATCCCATGGATGGAGGAACCTGGTAGGCTGCAGTCCATGGGGTCTAGAAGAGTCAGGCACGACGGAGCAACTTCACTTTCACTTTTCACTTTCATGCATTGGAGAAGGAAATGACAACCCACTCCAAAGTTCTTGCCTGGAGAATTCCAGGGATGGAGGAGCCTGGTAGGCTGCCATCTATGGTGTCACACAGAGTCGGACACAACTGAAGTGACTTAGCAGCAGCAGCAGCATATCTTTTTATAAGCTCTTATTAACATAGATTTCTTACCACAACACATAATAAGTAATTGTAATTTAACCTTTACTATTCTAATTGTTCCATTTATATATATCATATCCTTAAGTGAGCTGTAAATGTTTTAAGGACAATACCTGCTTATGATTCTTGCACCCATTAAACACCTAGCATATTTTGGGGCATGTAGAAAGCTTCAAATAAGGTTTTTCTTAATTAGTGCTAAAATATAAAATCAACAATGCCACAAGTATACTTGGTATAAATATCCAATCTATTTTTAAGCTCACAGCATTTTAACTACATCATTGAGATTACAAGCTGTCTTATTTTATAGTAATACATTATGAATTAGTTCCTTTTAAGGTGAAAAAATAGCCCAGAAATCACTTGTAGATAATATCAGGAGGTACCTTCGTGCATGCTAAGTCGCTTTAGTCCTGTCCAATTCTTTGCTGAAACTATGGATTGTAGCCCACCAGGGTTCTCTGTCCATGGGATTCTCCAAGCAAGAATACTGGAATAGGTTTCTATGCACTCCTCTAAGAGATCTCCCCAACCCAGGGACTGAACCTTTGTATCTTACATCTCCTGAATTGGCAGGTGGGTTCTTTACAGCTATAATATTACCTGAGAAGCCCATTATCAGGACAAATTTACTATTAAACTAGAAGAGAATTACTCTTCATAAATGTTTTAGAAATGGTTCTAAATTAAAGCATTAACTTAAATATTTAAGTAAACATATTTACTTGACATTTTTCTGTTGAAAGCAACATTGCCATTGTTAAGACAAGAAAATATTTGCTGCATATATACTCATTTCTGTGCTGAAAATATTACAGGTATTGATCTCATCTTTATGAACTAAAAGTAAGTTATGAAACCCAAGAAAGGAGATTCTGAATTTGAAGCGAAGATGTTAACCTATTTACAAAGATCTAAATTTCCTATATAAAGAGCTATCTCTGTGAGATTTTCCACATGTGTCAAATAATCCAACAATTAGCCATTCAGTTGATAAGCACGTGTATCTATCTAGATCACAGAAAATTTTCTAAATAATATTGGAGCCTTATGCTATAATTGAATCCACCTTTGTCAATAAAATATAACGGGACATATTCAGTCAGTTCAGTTGCTCAGTCTTGTCTATTTGTGACCCCATGGACTGCAGAGCACCAGGCTTCCCTCTCCTTTACCAATTCCTGGAGCTTGCTCAAAGTCATGTCCATTAAGTCAGTGATGTCATCCAATCATCTCATCTTCTGTCATCCTCTTCACTTCCTGTCTTCAGTCTTTCCATGAATCAGGGTCTTTTCCAATGAGCCAGTTCTTCTCATCAGGTGGCCAAAATATTGGAGCTTCAGCTTCAGCATCAGTCCTTCCAATGAATATTCAGGACTGATATCCTTTAGGATGGACTGGTTGTATCTCCTTGCAGTCCAAAGAACTCTCAAGAGTTTTCTCCAACACCAGAGTTCAAAAGCATCAATTCTTTGACGCTCGGCTTTCTTTATGGCCCAACTCTCACATCAATACATGACTACTAAAAAAACCATAGCTTAGATGAGATGGACCTTTGTTGGCATAGAATGTGTCTGCTTTTTAATATGCTGCTTAGGTTGGCCATGGCTTTTCTTCCAAGGAGCAAGCATCTTTTAAATCCATGGCTGTGATCTTAACCATGAGTAATTCACTGAACCAATATCAGTTTCTTGAAGAGGCAAACTAGAATATCTGTTTTTAATATGATTTTACCATACTGACTGAATCAACAATATCTATACACTGAAAGCTTAATATGTGCAGTATATACCTCTAATAATTTTACAAACATTGTCTGACCTAGTACACTTGACACCCTATAAACATGGTTTAGAAACTCTCTCATTGTGGATAAGAACATTGTAAATTGAAGAATTACTTCAACTTTCCCAAAATTATAATTAACAAATGAAATACTCAAGACTTGAGTCCAAATACATTCAATTCCCAAGCCTATGTTAAAGGCAGTCTTCCTGAAATATTTATTTAAGGGCTTCCCCTGTGGCTCAGAGGTAAAGAATCTGCCTTTTATGCAGAAGATGCAGTAAGCCCCAGGTTCAATCCCTGGGTTGGGACAACACCCTGGGAGAGAACATGGCGATACACTCCAGTAGTCTTGCCTGGAGAATCCTATGGACAAATTAACCTGGCAGGCTACAGTCCATAAGTTCATAAAGAGCTAGACATGAATGAAGTGATTGAGCATACATGCATGCAGGATATGTTTCAAGTATTTTACCAGTAAGGGGAAAAAATAGTTTCATTCCATAATTAGAAAGACACTCTTCCTGAAATAGTTAACCAGTTATACTCAACTTGTTTTACCAGTAGAAAAAAAAAAAAATGTTTTTTTCATCCCATAAGGAGAAAGGTTTAACTTGTACATAATTATAGTATGCAATTTGATAAGTGCAGTTAATTAGATACCATCATTTAGCATGTGGAAGAGGACACTGATGAAACATTTATCAATACCAGTATCACATTGCACACCAAGAATTAAAATGTGCATAAATTGTGATCCACAATTTCTACTACAAAGAATTTGTTTTAAAAAAGTAGTACCAGTCCTTCTCAAACTCTTCCAAAAAAATTGAAGGGAAGAAATTTTGCCTAACTCATTTTATCATCTCAGTATTTTCCTGACATAAAAACCATACAAAGGCATCACACAAAAAAAGAAAATTATGGACCAATATTTCCTATGTATTTGAATGTAAAATCTCCTTCCAAAATATTAGCAAAGTAAATGCAATAGAAAATTTATATTATTACATACTGTGACAGAGAAATTTATCCCAAGGATGCAGCATGTGAAAATCAAAGTAATACACCTCTTCACAGAATGAAGAAAAATAAGAGCATAGTATCATTTAAATTCATGCAGTGAAATAATTTGATAAAATCCAAAATACTTTCATGATAAAAATACTCAACAGACTAGGGAAATGAAGGAGTTCATGGGACAACCACAGTAACATCATTCACAATGGAGAAAGTCTGAAAACTTTCCACTAATATCAGGAAGATGGCAGAGTTACCCACACTGTCCACCTCTATTTAACCTTTTACTAAATTTTCTAAGCAAGAAAAATAAATAAGCTTTTAAACTGGAAAGGAGATATAAAATTATCTCAATTGGTGTGTGAAATAGTCTTATATAGAAAATACAAAGAATCAATACAAAAAAATTACTAAAACTAAAAAACAAATCCAGCAAAAATACAAGATTCTATATCAACACACTAAAATTAATTGCATTTTTATATATTCACAATGAGCAATTCAAACATTGAATTTAAGTAAACATATCCATTTGCAATAGTATCAAATAATAAATGTTGTGGGAAACAACTTTAACCAAGAAGATATAAGATGTGTGCACTGAAAACCATAAAACATTGAGAAAATAAGTTAGTTAAAGAACACTTAAAGAGGATGAATATATAATGTTCATTGATTGGAAAACAAAATTATTAAAATAGCAATACTATGCAAAGTAATCTACAGATACATTGTAATGTTTATCAAAATTTCAACAGTATTTTTACAGAAATGAAAAAGCCAATTTTTATATTGAATGCAAGGTAGGCTAAATAGCCTTAACAATCTTGAAAGAGAGGAACAAAGTTGGAAGACTTACACATCCCTCATATAACTTAATATAAGGCAATAATAATCAAAACAGTATGGTTCTTTCAAAGACAACACATTCTGTATATGGGACCATGATTTCTGTAAAGATTATTTTGAGGATCTTTATTATACTGGACAGAAATAAAGCATTAAATGCTTAACTGTAGGGGAAAAAATAAAAACAGTGTGGCTGTAGCCTGTAGATAGTTAAATGGGCTAATGGAATATAATTTAGTGCCTGGAATATAATTTAAACCCATACATCTACTGTCAATTATTTTTTAAAATACCACATTTTCCTTAATAACCAGTGCTTAGACAAATGGATATTCACAGGTAAAACAATAAAATTGGATTCCTAATTTACAGCATATAGAAAAATTAACACTAAAAAGGTCAAAGATCTAAATGCAGGAGCTAAAACTGTAAAACTCAGAAGAAAACAGGAAAAATCTGATGATCTTTAGTTTAGCCATAGATTCTTGTTCATAATAACTAAAACAAGCAACAAAAGAAAAATGAGAAAAAATTGGCCTTCCTCAAGATGCTTGGGTATCAAAGAACACTAACAAGAAAGTGGAAAAAAAAAAAAGTAGAAATTATGTATTGTTGGCATATCATACATCTGTAAAAGTTATGGTATAAGAATATATGAAGAGCACATAATTTAACAACAAATAAACTACTTAATTTCAGCAAACAAACAAACAAAAACAAATAGATATTTCTCCAAAGAAGATACAGTAATAGCCATCAAGCACATGAAATAAGGATCATCATCATTGCTTCCCCTCCCTGGGATTCTCCAGGCAAGAACACTGGAGTGGGTTGCCATTTCCTTCTCCAATGCATGAAAGTGAAAAGTGAAAGTGAAGTCAGTCAGTCGTGTCCGACTCTAGCGACCCCATGGACTGCAGCCTACCAGGCTCCTCCGTCCCTGGGATTTTCTAAGCAAAAGTACTGGAGTGGGGTGCCATTGCCTTCTCCACATTGCTCACTAGAAAAACACAAATTAAATCCACAATGAGATACTCCTTTATACCAATTAGGATGTATATTATCCAAAAAAATAGAAAATTGCAAATGTTGGTGACCAGGTGGAGAAAATAGAAACTGTGTTGCTCTTAAAAATGCAAAATGATGTGTTCTGTGGAAAACAGTTTGCTGGTTGCTCAAAATAGTGAACAGAGAAATATGATATGATCTAACAATCCATTCCTAATTATAAACTCCCCTAAATTGAAACTTATACTTAAACAAATACTTGTACATGAATGTTAATAGTAGCGTTATTCAAACTTGCCAAAAGGTGGAAAAAACCTAAAAACTTCTTAGAGTGAATTAGTAAAATATTTGTACAATGGAATGTAATTTCAGTTAAAAAACAAATAAAATACTAGCATATGCTACAACAGGCATGAACCACAAAATAATATGCTAAGTGAAACATTACATAAAACGTCATGCATCATACACCTTCGATTTATATGAAATGTAAAGGATAGTAACTGCATCAGACAGAAAACAAATTAGTGGTTCCAGAAAAACATCTATTTCTGCTTTATTTACTATGCCAAAGCCTTTGACTTTGTGGATCACAATAAATTGTGGAAAATTATGAAAGAGATGGAAATACCAGACCACCTGACCTGCCTCTTGAGAAACCTGTATGCAGGTCAGGAAGCAACAGTTAGAACTGGACATGGAACAACAGACTGGTTCCAAATAGGAAAAGGAGTACGGCAAGGCTGTATATTGTCACCCTGCTTATTTAACTTATATGCAGAGTACATCATGAGAAACGCTGGGCTGGAAGAAGCACAAGCTGGAATCAAGATTGCCAGGAGAAATATCAATAACCTCAGATATGCAGATGACACCACCCTTATGGCAGAAAGTGAAGAGGAACTCAAAAGCCTCCTAATGAAAGTGAAAGTGGAGAGAGAAAAAGTTGGCTTAAAGCTCAACATTCAGAAAACGAAAATCATGGCATCCAGTCCCATCACTTCATGGGAAATAGATGGGGAAACAGTGGAAACAGTGTCAGACTTTATTTTTCTGGGCTCCAAAATGACTGCAGCCATGAAATTAAAAGATGCTTACTCCTTGGAAGGAAAGTTATGACCAACCTAGATAGCATTTTCAAAAGCAGAGACATTACTTTGCCAAGAAAGATTTGTCTAGTCAAGGGTATGGTTTTTCCTGTGGTCATGTATGGATGTGAGAGTTGGACTGTGAAGAAGGCTGAGCACTGAAGAATTGATGCTTTTGAACTGTGGTGTTGGAGAAGACTCTTGAGAGTCCCTTGGACTGCAAGGAGATCCAACCAGTCCATTCTGAAGGAGATCAGCCCTGGGATTTCTTTGGAAGGAATGATGCTAAAGCTGAAACTCCAGTACTTTGGCCACCTCATGCAATGAGTTGACTCACTGGAGAAGACTCTGATGCTGGGAGGGATTGGGGGCAGGAGGAGAAGGGGACGACAGAGAATGGGATGGCTGGATGGCATCACTGACTCGATTGATGTGAGTCTGAGTGAACTCTGGGAGTTGGTGATGGACAGGGAGGCCTGGTGTGCTGCGATTCATGGGGTCGCAAAGAGTCAGACATGACTGAGCGAGTGAACTGAACTGAGGGTCTGGAGGGAGTGTGGAAATGCAAAAATAATGATTAATGTGTCCAAATTATCTTTTGGTGATGATTAAAATGCTTTGGAACATGATGAGAGTTAATGGCTGAACAACATCATGAATGTACTAACTGCCACTATATTGCTCACTTGAAAATGGTTAATTTTAATTTATATGAATTTCACTACAAAGAAAAATGCATTAAATATTTATTTTTGACTTCAGAAAATTAAGAACTTCTGGTCTTCAGCATTTTCATTCCTTGTAAAATAAATAAATGAAAAATCATAGATTGGAGAAAATATTTGCAAATCATATGTATCTTAGAGGAATTTCATGCTTCATGTAAAAGTCTTTCAACTCTCAATAAGAATACCCAATTACAAAATGGTCAAAAATTTGTTTGGATACTTTATCAAATAAGACATATTGATGTTAAATGATAACATGAAAATATATTCAGACTCAGTAGCAACTGAGCGACTTCACTTTCACTTTTCACTTTCATGTATTGGAGAAGGCAATGGCAACCCACTCCAGTGTTCTTGCCTGGAGAATCCCAGGGATGGGGGAGCCTGGTGGGCTGCCGTCTATGGGGTCGCACAGAGTCGGACACGACTGAAGTGGCTTAGCAGCATCTGTAGCAGTCATTAAAAAAAATACAGACTAAGTCTACATTGTGATACCACTACATTGCCTATCAGAGTAAATAAAATTTAAAAGATTGACTGAGTAAATGAGTAAATAAACTGTGATCTTCTCATAAAGTGAAATACTGAATAGACTTAAAATAGAAAATAATTAAACTATACCTATATGCAACAATATGGATAAACCTCAAAATAATTATGCTGAGTGGAAAAAAAAGTTCCTAATATATTATTACATTGATAAATTTACACAAAATTAAAAGTCATCTGTCATAACAAAGAACAGATTAGTGGTTGACTGAGGATAAGACTAGGTGAAGAGTGGATATGTGAATAGGGTTATGAGGGAGGGATTACAAAGGGGCAGAAAATAACTTTAGGAAGTGATGATTATATACACTTTCTTAAGTGTGTTGATGGTTTCCCAGGAGTATATATGTGTCACATTTATCTATTGTACATTTTAAACATCTGTAGTTGATTTTGCTTCATTTATACTACACTAAGGTGGCTCATATGGTAAAGCGTCTGTCTACAATGTGGGACACCTGGGTTCGACACCTGGGTCAGGAAGAATCCCTGGAGAAGGAAATGGCAACCCACTCCAGTACTCATGCCTAGAAAATCCCATACGGAGGAGCCTGGTGTCCATAGGGTGCCAAAGAGTCAGACATGACTGAGCAACTTCACTTTCACTTTCAAGTGTCTTAAAAACATGAAAAATGGAAATATTTGAGCAACTATGTGCATACACTGAACTAGGTGTTTTAATATATATTATCTCATGATTTCCTTCCAAAAGTTAAATCTGAGTTTTCAAATGCATGTTACTTTGTACCATTATTCCATTGCCAAAAGAGCTACAAAACTTCTGGGTAATTAAACTATAAGAACAATTAGTATCCATTTTCTTTTTCTTCTGTATTTTCAAAAATGAATTTCATCACTTAATATTCTTTTTCTCCCTCTTTATCTTGAGAATTTCAAATTTAAAGTTAACTTAGGGTGATTTAAAACGTGTGTCTGGCTTAATAAAAGACAAGAACAATATTTTCTTGAATAATATATATGATATTTCTGAAGCAAAGCTTTTCAACATTAAGACAAAACACAATTAAGAAATTTGTTTCATTTATGTTCATTAGAAAATGTTGCTTAATATCATGCTATGTAGAAGCCCTTATGTAGATGGTTGAAACTAAATTTATTTGCTAGTCTCTCTCTCTCTCTCTCTCTCTATATATATATATATACACACATATATATATACGTGTATATATATATATATATATATATATATATTTCTCAATAAGACAAAGTTCAGTTCAGGTTCAGATTTTAAAAATATATTGTCAAATTCACCACTGCCTGGTGGGAGGAGCCAAGATGGCGGAGGAGTAGGACGGGGAGAACACTTTCTCCCCTACAAATTCGTCAAAAGAGCATTTAAAAGCCAAGTAAATTCCACAAAACAACTTCTGAATGCCGGCAGAGGACATCAGGCACCCAGAAAAGCAGCCCAAGTCCTCGAAAGGAAGTAGGAAAAAATATAAAAGACAGAAATAGAGACAAAAGAAGGAGGGATGGAGTTCCGTCCCGGGAAGGGAGTCGTAAAAAGAGAGAAGTTTCCAAACATCAGGAAACCTTCTCACTGCCGAATCTGTGCCAAGCTTTGGAAGCACAGAGGGCAACATAACCAGGAGAAAAAATAAATAAACAACTAAAACTCGCAGATTGAGAGCCCTACGGTAACTCCCCCAGCGGAGAAGCAGCACAGACGCCTGCACACGCCATTAGCAAATGGGGGTTGGGCAGGGAGGCACGGCGCGGGCTGCATTACTTAGAGTAAGGACCTGGCCTGAATACCCTGAGCGCTATGTGAGCGAAATAATCTGGGCTAGCAAACCGGACTGTGGGATATCTATCACGCAAAAAGCCAGCCCTAACCTAAGACACCACCAGGCCCATGCACGGAACAAAGGACTGAACAGAGACAGCCGGCTGCAGACCTTCCCCCTCTGGTGACAGGAAGCCAGAGCCAGAAGGGGGCAATCGCAACTCCAGATAGACATTATCTATAAAACTGTAAGCAGACTTCTTTGCTAACTAAAACTTCTTGGGGGTCTGGTCAACATCTCCCTGAGAAGGTGCGCCAGTTGTACACCTAGATAACCGAGCGGCGGGGAGGCGATAAGTCGCAGCAATCACACTCGCTAAACACCTCATCACCTGAGCTGCTCGGACCTGGGAAGGGCACAAAATGCAGGCCCAACCGAGTCTGTGCCTCCGAGGACTATGCGAGTGCCTGAACCTGAGCAGCTTGGACCCGGGAGGTGTAGGCAGCCCAGGGCCAGCTACAGATGGTTCCTGGCAGAGCAACCTAGAGCCTGAGCAGTGTGGGCAGGGAGGCTACACGCGCCGTGAGCGGGGGCAGACCCAGTGTGGCTGAGGCACTGTGAGCACACGCCAGTGTTACTTGTTTGCAGCATCCCTCCCTCCCTCCTCACAGCGCGACTGAACAAGTGAGCCTAAAAAGAAAAAAAAAAAAAAAAAGTGTCCTCCACCGTCCCCTTTGTGTCAGGGTGGAAACCAGACACTGAAGAGTCCAGCAAACAGAAGAAGCTATAACAGAGGGAACCGCCTTGGAAGCTACAGGCAATAGATTAAAACCCTGTGGTTACTACCGACTACATAGGAAGGGGCCTATAGATCTTGAGAAATAAAAGTCGGACCAAGGAACTAGCCAAAACTGAGCTGAACCCATAATACTCACAACAAAACCAGAGAAAGTCCTCGATATATTTTTACTATTTTTACGATCATTCTTTCTTTCTTTCTTTTTTTTTAAATTTTTTAAAAAAATTTAAGTCCTCTATTATTCCTTTAATTTTCACTTTTATAACCTATTACTTAGCAAAAAAAAGACCCTTTTTTTTTCTTCAGCAAACTTCACATATATATTTTTTATAATTTTTTGACCTTTTTTTTTTTTTTTCCTTCTTTTCTTTAACACTGTATTTTTGAAATTCCAAACTCTACTATAGATTTTTAATTTTAGCTTTTTGGTATTTGTTATCAATTTTGTACCTATATTTTTTTATAATTTCTTTTTTTTTGTTTGTTTGTTTTTTTTTTGTTTTTTTTTTTATTTAAAAAATTAATTTTATTTCTAAAATTTAGAACATAATTTTCTCTCTGGGTCGTCCCAGTGCACCAGCCCCAAGCATCTAGCATCGTGCATTGAACCTGGACTGGTATCTATAATTTCTGTGACTTTTTTTCCTCTGTTTCTTTCTCTTCTTCTTTTATATAACATTGTATATCTGAAATTCCAAACTCTACTCTAGATTTTTAATTTATGCCTTTTGGTATTTGATATCAATTTTGTACCTGTATTTTCTTTATAATTTTTGCGACATTGTTTGTTTCTGTTTGTTTTTTTTTTTTTCTTCTTCTTCTTCTCTCTTTCTTTTTCTTCCTCTTTTCTTTAACATTGCATTTTTGAAACTCCAAACTCTAGATTTTTAACTTTTGCTTTTTGGTATTAGTTATCAATTTTGTACCTATATTTTCTTTATAATTTTCGCGAACTTGTTTGTTTTTGTTTGTTCATTTTTTCTCTCTTTCTTTTCCTTCTTTTCTTTAACATCATATTTTTAAAATTCCAAACTACTCTAGATTTTTAATTTTTGCTTTTATGTATTTGTTACAAATTTTGTACCTTTAAGAACCCAATCTTCAGTACCCATTTTTCACTAGGGAACGAGATTACTGGCTTAACTACTCTCTCTCCCTTTGAACTCTCCTTTTTCTCCACCAGGTCGCCTGTGTCTCCTCCCTAACCCCTCTCTACTCTACCCAACTCTGTGAATTTCTGTGTGTTCCAGACGGTGGAGAACACGTAGGGAACTGATTACTGGCTGGATCTGTCTCCCTCCTTTTCATTCCCCCCTTTTATCCTTCTGGCCACCTGTCTCCTTCCTCCATCTTCTCTTCTCTGTATAACTCCGTGAACATCTCTAAGCGATCCCGTTGTGGAGTGCACTTAAGGAAGTGATTATTGGCTAGCCCACTCTCTCCACTATTGATTCCATGTTATCTCATTCGGGTCATTTCTAACTCCCTCCTCCCACTTCTCTTCTCCATGTAATGCTGTGAACCTGTCTGGGTGACCTTCATGGTGGAGAAACTTTTCATCTTTAACATAGATGTTTTATCAATGGTGCTATATAGAAGAAGTTTTGAAACTACTGTAAAAATAAGACCAATAACTGGAAGCAGGAGGCTTAAATCCAAACCCTGGCTCCAGGGAACTCCTGACTGCAAGGAACATTAATTGACAGGAGCTCATCAAACGCCTCCATACCAACACTGAAACCAAGCACCACACAAGGGCCAACAAGTTCCAGGGCAAGACATACCAAGCAAATTCTCCAGCAACAAAAGAACACAGCCCTGAGCTTCAAGATACAGGCTGCCCAAAGTCACCGCAAAACCATAGACATCTCATAACTCATTACTGGACACTTCATTGCACTCCAGAGAGAAGAAATACAGCTCCACCCACCAGAACACCAACACAAGCTTCCCTAACCAGGAAACCTTGACAAGCCATCTGTACAAACTCACACACAGTGAGGAAACGCCACAATAAAGAGAACTCCACAAACTGCCAGAATACAGAAAGTACACCCCGAAATCAGCAATTTAAACAAGATGAAGAGGCAGAGGAATACCCAAAAGATAAAGGAACAGGATAAATGCCCACCAAACCAAACAAAAGAGGAAGAGATAGGGAATCTACCTGATAAAGAATTCCGAATAATGATAGTGAAATTGATCCAAAATCTTGAAATCAAAATGGAATCACAGATAAATGGCCTGGAGACAAGGATTGAGAAGATGCAAGAAAGGTTTAAGGAGGACCTAGAAGAAATAAAAAAGAGTCAGTATAAAATGAATAATGCAATAAATGACATTAAAAACACTCTGGAGGCAAAAAATAGTAGAATAACAGAGGCAGAAGATAGGATTAGTGAATTAGAAGATAGAATGGCATAAATAAATGAAGCAGAGAGGATAAAAGAAAAATTAATTAAAAGAAATGAGGACAATCTCACAGACCTCCAGGACAGTATTAAATGCTACAACATTTGAATCATAGGGGTCCCAGAAGAAGAAGACAAAAAGAACCACCATGAGAAAATACTTGAGGAGATAATAGTTGAAAACTTCCCTAAAATGGGGAAGGAAATAATCACCCAAGTCCAAGAAACCCAGAGAGTCCCAAACAGGATAAACACAAGGCGAAACACCCCAAGACACATATTAATCAAATTAACAAAGATCAAACACAAAGAACAAATATTAAAAGCAGCAAAGGAAAAATAACAAATAACACACAAGGGAATTCCCATAAGGATAACAGCTTATCTTTCAATAGAAACTCTTCAAACCAGGAGGGAATGGCAAGACACACTTAAGATGATGAAAGAAAATAACCTACAGCCCAGATTACTGTACCCAGCAAGGATCTCATTCAAGTATGAAGGAGAAATCAAAAGCTTTTCAGACAATCAAAAGCTTTTCAGACAAGCAAAAGCTGAGAGAATTCTGCACCACCAAACCAGCTGTCCAACAAATACTAAAGGATATTCTCTAGACAGGAAACACAAAAAAGGTGTATAAATTCGAGCCCAAAACAATAAAGTAAATGGCAACGAGATCATACTTATCAGTAATTACCTTAAACGTAAATGGGTTGAATGCCCCAACCAAAAGACAAAGACTGGCTGAATGGACACGATAACAAGACCCCTACATATGTTGTCTACAAGAGACCCACCTCAAAACAGGGGACACATACAGACTGAAAGTGAAGGGCTGGAAAAAGATTTTCCATGCAAATAGGGACCAAAAGAAAGCAGGAGTAGCAATACTCATATCAGATAAAATAGACTTTAAAACAAAGGCTGTGAAAAGAGACAAAGATGGTCACTGCATAATGATCAAAGGATCAATCCAAGAAGAAGATACAACAATTATAAATATATATGCACCTAACACGGGAGCACCACAGTATGTAAGACAAATGCTAACAAGTATGAAAGGAGAAATTAACAATAACACAATAATAGTGGGAGACTTTAATACACCACTCATACCTATGGATAGATCAACGAAACAGAAAATTAACAAGGAAACACAAACTTTGAATGATACAATAGACCTAATTGATAACTATAGGACATTTCATCCCAAAACAATAAATTTCACCTTTTTCTCAGGCGCACATGGAACCTTCTCCAAGATAGATCACATCCTGGGCCATAAATCTGGCCTTAGTAAATTCAAAACAATAGAAACCATTCCAAGCATCTTTTCTGACCATGATGCAGTAAGATTAGATCTCAATTACAGGAGAAAAACTATTAAAAATTCCAACATATGGAGGCTGAACAACATGCTGCTGAATAACCAACAAATCACAGAAGAAATCAAAAAAGAAATCAAAATTTGCATAGAAATGAATGAAAATCAAAACACATCAACCCAAAACCTGTGGGACACTGTAAAAGCAGTCCAAGGGGAAAGTTCATAGCAATACAGGCATACCTCAAGAAACAAGAAAAAAGTCAAGTAAATAACCTAACTCTACACCTAAAGCAACTAGTAAAGGAAGAAATGAAGAACCACAGGGTTAGTAGAAGGAAAGAAATCTTAAAAATTAGGGCAGAAATAAATGCAAAAGAAACAAAAGAGACTGTAGCAAAAATCAACAAAGCCAAAAGCTGGTTCTTTGAAAGGATAAATAAAATTGACAAACCATTAGCCAGACTAATGAAGAAACAAAGGGAGAAAAATCAAATCAATAAAATTAGAAATGAAAATGGAGAGATCACAACAGACAACACAGAAATACAAAGGATCATAAGAGACTACTATCAGCAATTATATGCCAATAAAATGGACAACATGGAAGAAATGGAAAAATTCTTAGAAAAGTACAACTTTCCAAAACTCGACCAGGAAGAAATAGAAAATCTTAACAGACTCATCACAAGCACGGAAATTGAAACTGTAATCAAAAATCTTCCAGCAAACAAAAGCTCAGGTCCAGACAGCTTCACAGCTTAATTCTACCAAAAATTTAGAGAAGAGCTAACACCTGTCCTACTCAAACTCTTCCAGAAAATTGCAGAGGAAGGTAAACTTCCAAACTCATTCTATGAGGCCACCATCATCCTAATACCAAAACCTGACAAAGATCCCACAAAAAAAGAAAACTACAGGCCAATATCACTGATGAACATAGATGCAAAAATCCTTAACAAAATTCTAGCAATGAGAATCCAACAACACATTAGAAAGATCATACACGATGACCAAGTGTGCTTTATCCCAGGGATGCAAGGATTCTTCAATATCCGCAAATCAATCAGTGTAATACACCACATTAACAAATTGAAAAATAAAAACCATATGATTATCTCAGTAGATGCAGAGAAAGCCTTTGAGAAAATTCAACATCCATTTATGATAAAAACTCTCCAGAAAGCAGGAATAGAAAGAACATACCTCAACATAATAAAAGCTATATGTGACAAACCCACAGCAAACATTATCCTCAATGGTGAAAAATTGAAAGCATTTCCTCTAAAGTCAGGAACAAGACAAGGGTGCCCACTTTCATCATTACTATTCAACATAGTTTTGGCCACAGCAATCAGAGCAGAAAAAGAAATAAAAGGAATCCAAATTGGAAAAGAGGAAGTAAAACTCTCACTATTTGCAGATGACATGATCCTCTACATAGAAAACCCTAAAGATTCCACCAGAAAATTACTAGAACTAATCAATGATTATAGGAAAGTTGCAGGATATAAAATCAACACACAGAAATCCCTTGCATTCCTATACACTAATAATGAGAAAACAGAAAGAGAAATTAAGGAAACAATTCAATTCACCATTGCAACGGAAAGAATAAAATACTTAGGAATATATCTACCTAGAGAAACTAAAGACCTATACATAGAAAACTATAAAACACTGGTGAAAGAAATCAAAGAGGACACTAATAGATGGAGAAATATACCATGTTCATGGATTGGAAGAATCAATATAGTGACAATGAGTATATTACACAAAGCAATTTATAGATTCAATGCAATCCCTATCAAGCTACCAATGGTATTCTTCACAGAGCTAGAACAAATAATTGCACAGTTTATATGGAAATACAAAAAACCTCGAATAGCCAAAGCGATCTTGAGAAAGAAGAATGGAACTGGAGGAATCAACCTGCCTGACTTCAGGCTCTACTACAAAGCCACAGTCATCAAGACAGTATGGTACTGGCACAAAGACAGAAATATAGATCAATGGAACAAAATAGAAAGCCCAGAGATAAATACACACACATATGGACACCTTATCTTTGACAAAGGAGGCAAGAATATACAGTGGATTAAAGACAATCACTTTAACAAGTGGTGCTGGGAAATCTGGTCAACCACTTGTAAAAGAATGAAACTAGAACACTTTCTAACACCATACACAAAAATAAACTCAAAATGGATTAGAGATCTAAACATAAGACCAGAAACTTTAAAACTCCTAGAGGAGAACATAGGCAAAACACTCTCTGACATACATCACAGAAGGATCCTCTGTGACCCACCTCCCAGAATATTAGAAAAAAAGCAAAAATAAACAAATGAGACCTAATTAAACTTAAAAGCTTCTGCACATCAAAGGAAACTATTAGCAAGGTGAAAAGGCAGCCTTCAGAATGGGAGAAAATAATAGCAAATGAAGCAACTGACAAACAACTAATCTCAAAAATATACAAGCAACTCCTACAGCTCAACTCCAGAAAAATAAATGACCCAATCAAAAATGGGCCAAAGAATTAAATAGACATTTCTCCAAAGAAGACATACAAATGGCTAACAAACACATGAAAAGATGCTCAACATCACTCATTATCAGAGAAATGCAAATCAAAACCACTATGAGGTACCATTTCACACCAGTCAGAATGGCTGTGATCCAAAAGTCTACAAGCAATAAATGCTGGAGAGGGTGTGGAGAAAAGGGAACTCTCTTATACTGTTGGTGGGAATGCAAACTAGTACAGCCACTATGGAGAACAGTGTGGAGATTCCTTAAAAAACTGGAAATAGAACTGCCTTATGATCCAACAATCCCACTGCTGGGCATACACACTGAGGAATCCAGAAGGGAAAGAGATACGTGTACCCCAATGTTCATTGCAGCACTGTTTATAATAGCTAGGACATGGAAGCAACCTAGATGTCCATCAGCAGATGAATGTGTAAGAACCTATGGGATGTATACACAATGGAGTATTACTCAGCCATTAAAAAGAAATACATTTGAATCAGTTCTAATGAGGTGGATCAAACTGGAGCCTATTATACAGAGTGAAGTAAGCCAGAAAGGAAAACACCAATACAGTATACTAACGCATATATATGGAATTTAGAAAGATGGTAACAATAACCCTGTGTACGAGACAGCAAAAGAGACACTGATGTATAGAAAAGTCTTATGGACTCTGTTTCAGAGGGGGAGGGTGAGAAGATTTGGGAGAATGGCATTGAAACATGTGTAATATCATGTATGAAACGAGTTGCCAGTCCAGGTTTGATGCACGATACTGGATGCTTGGGGCTAGTGCACTGGGATGACCCAGAGGGATGGTATGGGGAGGGAGGATGGAGGAGGGTTCAGGATGCGGAACACATGTATACCTGTGGCGGATTCATTTTGATATTTGGCAAAACTAATACAATTTGTAAAGTTTAAAAATAAAAATTAAATTAAAAAAAAAAAAAGTTCACCACTGCCTATCTATTTATGGCGGTCCTGGGGCTTCACTGCTGCATGTGGGCTTTTTCTAGTTGTGGAAACAAGCTTCTCATTTCAGTGGCTTCTCTTATCACAGAACACAGGTTCAAGGTGCACAGGCTTCAGTAGTTGGAGCTTAGTTGCCCCACAAGTGGATATTCCAGTTGAGCTACTTCAAATTCTAAAAGATGATGCTGTGAAAGTGCTGCATTCAGTATGCCAGAATATTTGGAAAATTCAGCAGTGGCTATAGGACGGGCAAAGGTCAGTTTTCATTCCAATCCCTAAAAAAGGCAATGCCAAAGAATGTTCAAACTACTGTACAATTGCACTCATCTCATACACTAGCAAAGTAATGCTCAAAATTCTTCAAGACAGACTTCAACAGTACATGAACTGAGAACTTCCAGATGTCCAAGCTGGATTGATAAAAGGCAAAGGAACCAGAGATCAAACTGCCAACATCTGTTGGATCACTGAAAAAGAATGAGAGTTCCAGAAATACATCTAATTCTGCTTTATTTACTACACCAAAGCCTCTGACTGTGTAGATTACAACAAGCTGTGGAAAATTCTTCAAGAGATGAGAATACCAGACCACTTGACCTGCCTCCTGAGAAATCTGCATGCAGGTAAAGAAGTAGCCGTTAGAACTGGACATGGACAACAGACTTGTTCCAAATCAGGAAAGGAGCATGACAAGGCTTTATATTGTTACCCTGCTTATTTAACTTATATGCGGAGAACATCATGCAAAATGTTGGGCTGGATGAAGCACAGGATGGAATCAGGATTACTGGAGAAATATCAATAACCTCAGATATGCAGATGGAAAATCCCTTATGGCAGAAAGCAAAGAACTAAAGAGACTTTTGATGAAAGTAAAAGTGGAGAGTGGAAAAATTGGCTTAAAACTTAACATTCAGAAGACTAAGATCATGACATCTGGTCCCATCACTTCATGGCAAATAAATTGGGAAACAGTAGAAACAATGAGAGACTTCGTTTTCCTGGGCTCCAAAATCACTGCACGTGGTGATTGCAGCCATGAAATTAAAAGACGCTTGTTCCTTGGAAGAAAGGTTATGACCAACTTAGACAGCATATTAAAAAGCAGAGCCTTTACTTTGCCAACAAAGATCCATCTAGTCAAAGCTATGGTTTTTCCAATAGTCTTGTATGGATGTGAATGTTGGGCTATAAAGAAAGCTGAGCAATGAAGAAGTGATGATTTTGAACTGTGGTGTTGGAGAAGACTCTTGAGAATCCCTTGAACTGCAAGGAAATGAAGCCAGTTTATCCTAAAGGATTGTCCTCAATATTCATTGGAAGGACTGATGCTGAAGTTGAAAATCCAATACTTTGGCCTCCTGATGCAAAGAACTGGCTCATTTGAACACACTCTGATGCTGGGAAAGATTGAAGGCAGGAGGAGAAGCAGAAAGCAGAGGATGGGATGGTTGGATGGCATCACCTACTCAATGGACATGAGTATGGGTAAGCTCCGGAAGCAGGTGATGGACAGGGAAGCCTGGCATGATGTATTCCATGGGGTCATAAAGAGTCAGACACCACTGAGTGACTGAACTGAACTGAACTTACTGAACATTTTTTGATTGGGTGGTTTATTGTTTATAATATGAATCTATGTGAGCTCTTTATATATTTTAGAAATTAATTCCTTGTTGATCATATAATTTGCAATTTTTTTTCACATTCCATAGTAAATGGAATGTTTTTTCCATATTTTTTCACTTTGTTTATTGTTTATTTTATTGTTCTAAAGCTTTCTGAGAAAAACAAGTATCATATGATATTATTTATATGTGAAATCTAAAAAAAAAATATACAGGTGAACTTATTTATAAAGCAGAAATAGATTCATAGATGTAGAAAACAAGCCTATGCTTAACCAAAGGGAAAAAGGGTAGGAGGGATAATTTAGAAGTTTGGAATTCACGTATACACCCTACCATAAATAAAATAGATAACAAGAACCTACTGTATAGTACAGGAAACTATATTCAATGTCTTGTAGTAATCTATAATGGAAAAGAATCTGAGAAACAATAGATACATATGTGTGCGTATAACTGCATCAATGTGTTGTATTCCTGAAACTAACACAACATTGTACATCAATTATACTTCAAGGGGAACAAAAAAATTTAAAAAAAAAATAGATTTTCATCTGTCAATTGATTCAGTATCTTATCTTATCAAACACTTTGATCAGATAGTAGCTTATTTTACAGAATGCTTTTGAAACTAGAACAAGTCAGTACATGTTGAATTTTAATGACAAGCTTATTTTCAGGCAGATTTTATTTTGTACTCCAAACATGATTAATCTCATGAACTGGAGGTTTAATATCTATCCTTAAAACCTTGTTCTGCTGCTATTAATGATTCCTGTAGAAATGAACCTTATGTTGTCTATAAAATATTATGATGTATTTAAATGTCTCAGATGAACAGTGCTTGAAAATTTATATTACATTCTAATTTCATTTACTAAAGTTACTTCTCACTTTTTTATTGCCATAATATTTTCTATTATTAATATTATTTAAACATTATGGTATTTAGATCTATCTGTCATTCCATCAGTACTCTGCTGTGCTAAGCCACTTCAGTTGTGTCTGACTCTCTGCAAAACTATGAACTTCAGCCCACCATTCTCCTCTGTCCATGTGCTTCTACAGACAAGAATACTGGAGTGGGTGGCCATGCAGGGGATCTTCCCAACTCAAGGATCAACCCACCTCTCTTGCATCTCCTGCACTGGTAGGTGGGTCACTAGCACCATCTGGAAGCCTCATCCATCTGTCTATATATACTATATCAAGATAATATGAAAATTTTAAATAGAAAGTTGTATAACATAATTTAACAGATAAAGCCTGGATTGCTTTTCAGTCGCTAAGCCACGCCCAACTCTTTGCAACTCTATAAGCTGCAGCGTGCCAGGTTTCCCTGTCCTTAACTATCTTCTGGAGTTTGCTCAAGCTCATGTCCATTGGTTTGGTGATGCTCTCTAACCCTCTCATCCTCTGTCATCCCTTCCACCTTCTGCCCTCAGTCTTTCCCAGAATGAGGGTCTTTTAAATGAGTCAGATCTTCACATCAGGTAGCCAAAGTACTGGCCCTTCAGCTTCAACATCAGTCCTTCCAATGAATATTCAGGGTTGATCTCCTTTAGGATTAACTGGTTTAATCTCCTTACTGTCCAAGGGATTCTCGACAGTCTTTTCCAACACCACAGCTTGAAAGCATCACTTCTTCCACCACTCAGCCTTCTCTATCGTCCAATTCTCACATTCATACGTTAACTACTGGCAAAACCGTAGCTTGGGATATAGAGACCATTGTTGCCAAAGCGATGTCTCTGCTAAATCAGTTCAGTTCAGTAGAGTCGCTCAGTCATGTCCGACTCTTTGCCACCCCATGAATCGCAGCATGCCAGGCCTCCCTGGCCATCACCAACTCCCAGAGTTCACTCAGACTCAAGTCCATCGAGTCAGTGATGCCACCCAGCCATCTCATCATCTGTCGTCCCCTTCTGCTCTTGCCCCCAATCCCTCCCAGCATCAGAGTCTTCTCCAATGAGTCAACTCTTCACATGAGGTGGCCAAAGTACTGGAGTTTCAGCTTTAGCATCATTCCTTCCAAAGAAATCCCAGGGCTGATCTCCTTCAGAATGGACTGGTTGGATCTCCTTGCAGTCCAAAGGACTCTCAAGAGTCTTCTCCAACACCACAGTTCAAAAGCATCAATTCTTCAGCACTCAGCCTTCTTCACAGTCCAACTCTCACATCCATACATGACCACAGGAAAAACCATAGCCTGGACTAGATGGACCTTTGTTGGCAAAGTAATGCCTCTGCTTTTGAAAATGCTATCTAGGTTGGTCATAACTTTCCTTCCAAGGAATAAGCGTCTTTTAATTTCATGACTGCAGTCACCATTTGCAGTGATTTGGGAGCCCAGAAAAATAAAGTCTGACACTGTTTCCACAGTTTCCCCACCTATTTCCCAGGAAGTGATGGGACCGGATGCCATGATCTTCATTTTCTGAATGTTAAGCTTTAAGCCAACTTTTTCACTCTCCACTTTCACTTTCATCAAGAGGTTTTTTAGTTCCTCTTCACTTTCTGCCATAAGGGTGGTGTCATCTGCATATCTGAGGTTATGGATATTTCTCCCAGCAATCTTCATTCCAGCTCGTGCTTCTTCCAGCCCAGCGTTTCTCATGATGTACTCTGCATATAAGTTAAATAAGCAGGGTGATAATATACAGCCTTGACATACTCCTTTTCCTATTTGGAACCTGTTTGTTGTTCCATGTCCAGTTCTAACTGTTGCTTCCTGACCTGCATAAAGATTTCTCAAGAGGCAGGTCAGGTGGTCTGGTATTTCCATCTCTGTCATAATTTTCCACAGTTTATTGTGATCCACAAAGTCAAAGGTTTTGGCATAGTCAATAAGGCAGAAACAGATGTTTTTCTGGAACTCTCTTGCTTTTTCGATGATCCAGCGGATGTTGGCAATTTGATCTCTGGTTCCTCTATCTTTTCTAAAACCAGCTTGAACATCAGGAAGTTCACGGTTCACATATTGCTGAAGCCTGGCTTGGAGAATCTTGAGCATTACTTTACTAGCATGTGAGATGAGTGCAATTGTGCCGTAGTTTAAGCATTCTTTGGCATTGCCTCTCTTTGGGATTGGAATGAAAACTGACTTTTTCCAGTCCTGTGGCCACTGCTGAGTTTTCCAAATTTGCTGGCATATTGAGTGCAGCACTTTCACAGCATCATCTTTCAGGATTTGAAATAGCTCAACTGGAATTCCTTCACCTCTACTTGCTTTGTTCATAGTGATGCCTTCAAAGGCCCACTTGACTTCACTTTCCAGGATGTCTGGCTCTAGGTGAGTGATCACACCATCGTGATTATTTGGGTCATGAAGATCTTTTTTGTACAGTTCTTCTGTGTATTCTTGACACCTCTTCTTAATATATTCTGCTTCTGTTAGGTCCATACCATTTTTGTCCTTTATCAAGCCCATATTTGCATGAAATGTTCCCTTGGTATCTCTAATTTTCTTGAAGAGATCTCTAGTCTTTCCCATTCTGTTGTTTTCCTCTATTTCTTTGCATTGATAGCTGAGGAAGGCTTTCTTATCTCTCCTTGCTATTCTTTGGAACTCTGCATTCAGATGCTTATATCTTTCTTTTTCTCCTTTGCTTTTCGCTTCTCTTCTTTTCACAGCTATTTGTAAGGCCTGCCCAAACAGCCATTTTGCTTTTTTGCATTACTTTTCTATGGGAATGGTCTTGATCCCTGTCTCCTGTACAATGCCACAAACCTCATTCCATAGTTCATCAGCCACTCTATCTCTCAGATCTAAGCCCTTAAATCTATTTCTCACTTCCAATCTATAATCATAAGGGATTTGATTTAGATCATACCTGAATGGTCTAGTGGTTTCCCCTACTTTCTTCAATTTAAGTCTGAATTTAGTATTAGGGAGTTCATGATCTGAGCCACAGTCAGCTCCTGGTCTTGTTTTTGTAGAATGTATAGAGCTTCTCCATCTTTGTTGCCAAGAATATCATCTATCTGATTTCGGTGTTGACCCTCTGGTGATGTCCATGTGTAGAGTCTTCTCTTGTGTTGTTGGAAGAGGGTGTTTCCAATGACCAGAGCATTTTCTTGGCAAAACTCTATTAGTTTTTGCCCTGCTTCATTCCATATTCCAAGGCCAAATTTGCCTGTTACTCCAGGTGTTTCTTGACTTCCTACTTTTGCATTACAGTCCCCTATAATGAAAATGACATTTTTTGGGGTGTTACTTCTAAAAGGTCTTGTAGGTCTTCATAGAACCGTTCAACTTCAGCTTCTTCAGCGTTACTGGTTGGGGCATAGACTTGGATTACTGTGATATTGAATGATTTGCCTTGGAAACGAACAGAGGTCATCCTGTCGTTTTTGAGATTGCATCCAAGTACTGCATTTCAGACTCTTTTGTTGACCATGATGGCTACTGCATTTCTTCTGAGGGATTCCTGCCAGCAGTAGTAGATATAATGGTCATCTGAATTAAATTCCCCCTTTCCAGTCCATTTTAGTTCGCTGATTCCTCGAATGTTGACATTCACTCTTGCCATCCCTTGTTTGACCACTTCAAATTTGTCTTGATTCATGGACCTGACATTCCAGGTTCCTATGCAATATTGCTCTTTACAGCATTGGATCTTGCTTCTATCACCAGTCACATCCGCAGCTGGGTATTGTTTTTGCTTTGGCTCCATCCCTTCATTATTTCTGGAGTTATTTCTCCACTGATCTCCAGTAGCATATTGGGCACCTACTGACCTGGGGAGTTCCTCTTTCATATCCTGTCATTTTGCCTTTTCATACTCTGCTAACTAGGTTCGCCATAACTTTTCTTCCAAAGAGCAAGCATCTTTTAATTCTATGGCTGCAATCATTGTCCACAGTGACTTTGGAGCCTCCCAAAACAAAATCATTGCTTCATTTTTTCCCATGTATTTGCCATGAAGTAATGGGACCAGATGCCATGATCTTAGTTTGTTTTTTTTTTTTTTTAAATAATGAATTTTAAGCCAGCTTTTTCACTCTCCTGTTTCACCCTGATTAAGAGGCTTTTTAGTTCCTCTTCACTTTTTGCTCTTAGAATGGTATGTTCTGCATATCTGAGGTTGTTGATATTTCTCCCAGCAATATTGATTTAAGAGGGGATAAATTCTGGCAAAGTTACTAAGTGATTCTAATAAAAAGATAGTTCTTGGTATATCTTCCTAAATATCAGGGACAAAGACAGTAATTTCACAAGAAATCAGTTTACTTGTCCAAGGTAAAGTTGAAGTAGATAGAGCACAATGTGTTTGTGTTAAGTGTTTTGTTTTTCTTTTCTATTTTTTTAAATACAAACACACTAGCATGCAAACACACTAGGATTATCTGTAAAAGAGCATAATAATCCAAAGTGCTTAAATTCAGAAATCTGGATTCAGTGATTGACTTACAAATTTATGACTATTTCATCCATTGAAGTCATTACAATACTATTATCCTTATGATTTTACATAATAATAGGTATTAGTTCAATGTATTCTCAATTGTTAAGCAACTCTTATTCACCTTTTATTGTCAAGGAAACTTTTTGTGAAGCATGTGAAAATGCTCAGTGGGTTCAAGGAGCCAGGGTAAAGTATGCAAAAGGTGAAGCTCATTATTAACAGACAACAAATTACAAGTACAACTTTAAGAGCAGAGGTTAGAAAACACCTTGAACTACAGACTTTTGGCATTGTATGGTGTCTAACCAAATTATTAACTTTGAATATTAACTTAATAAAAATAAATTACTAGTTGTCATGTTTCTGGGTATATGAAGTTTGGGCTGGTAATGAAAAAGAGAGGCTTCTATTATCAGTTCAGTTCAGTCGCTGTTGTCTGACTCTTTGAGACCTTGTGGACTGGAGAATGCCAGGCATCCCTAGCCATCACCAACTACCAGAGTTTACTTAAACTTATGGCAATTGAGTTGGTGATTCCATTCAAACATTTCATACTCTGTCGTCCCCTTCTCCTCCCACCTTCAAACTTTCCCAGCATCAGGGTCTTTTATTATTATTATTATTAATGTATTTATTTTAATTGGAGGCTAATTACTTTAAAATATTTTACTGGTTTTTGTCATACATTGACATGAATCAGCCATGGGTATACATGTAGTTTCAAGTGAGTCAGTTCTTCTCATCAGGTGGCCAAAGTATTGGACTTTCAGCTTCAATGTTAGTCCATCCAATGAATACTGAGGACTGATTTCCTTTAGGGCTGACTGGTTGAAACTCCTTGCAAACCAAGGGACTCTCAAGAGTCTTCTCCAACACCACAGCTCAAAAGTATCAATTATTTGGTGCTCAGGTTTCTTTATACTCCAGCTCTCACATGCATACATGACTACTGGAAAAACCATAGCTTTAACTATATGGACATCTGTTGGCAAAGTTATGTCTCTGCTTTTTAATATGCTGTCTAGGTTGGTCATAACTTTTCTTCCAAGTAGCAAGCATCTTTTAATTTCATGGCTGGGGTCACCATCTGCTGTGGTTTTGGAGACCCCCCAAAATAAAGTCTGTCAATGTTTCTATTGTTTCCCCATCTATTTGCTGTAAAGTGATGGGACCAGAGCCCATGATCGTGGTTTCCTGAATATTGAGTTTTAAGCCAACTTTTTCACTCTCCTCTTTCACTTACATCAAGAGGCTTTTTAGTTCTTCTTTGCTTTCTGCCATAAAGGTGGTGTCATCTGCATGTCTGAAGTTATTGATATTTCTCCTGCCAATCTTGATTCCAGCATGTGCTTCTTCCAGCCAAGAGTTTCTCATGATGTACTCTGCATATAAGTTCAATAAGCAGGGTGACAATATACAGCCTTGACGTACTGCTTTCCTAACTGGGAACCTGTCTGTTGTTCCATGTCCAGTTCTAACTGTTGCTTCTTGGCCTGCATACAGATTTTTCTGGTATACCACCTGGGAATACCAGGGGGTCTGGTGTTCATATCTCTTGAAGAATTTTCCACAGTTTGTTGTGATCCACACAGCCAAAGGCTTGGTATAGTCAATAAAACAGAAGTAGATGTTTTTCTGGAATTCTCTTGCTTTTTTGATGATCCAACATATGTTGGAAGTTTTATCTCTGTTTACTCTGCCTTTTCTCAGTTCATCTTGGACATCTGGAAATTCTCAGTTCATGCACTCTTGAAGCCTGAGTTGCAGAATTTTGAGCATTACTTTGCTAGCGTGTGAGGTGAGTGCAATTGTGCAGTAGCTTGAATCTTCTCTGGAATTGCCTTTCTTTGGGATAGGAATGAAAAATGACCTTTTCCAGTTCTGTGGCCACTGCTGAGTTTTCCAAATTTGCAGGCATATTGAATGCAGCACTTTCACAGCATCATCTTTTAGGATTCGAAGTAACTCAACTGGCATTCCATCACCTCCACTAGCTTTGTTTGTAGTAATGCTTCCTAAGGTCCACTGGGCTACACAATACAGGATGCCTGGCTCTAGGTGAGTGATCACACCATTGTGATTATATGGGTCGTGAATATCTTTTTTGTACAGTTCTTCTGTGTATTCTTGCCACCTCTTCTCAATATTGTATACTTTTTTTAGGTCCATACCATTTCTGTCCTTTATTGTGCCCATATTTGCATGAAATATTCCCTTGGAATCTCTAATTTTCTTGCAGAGATCTTTAGTCTTTCCCATTCTATTGTTTTCCTTTATTTCTTTACACTTATCACTGAAGAAGGCTTTGTTATCTCTCCTTGTTATTCTTTAGAATTCTGCATTCAAATGGGTATATCTTTCCTTTTCTCCTTTGCCTTTCACTTCTCTTCTTTTCACAGCTATTTATAAGGCCTCTTCAGACAACCATTTTGCTTTTTTTCCTTTCTTTTTTTGGGGGATGGTCTTGATCCCTGTCCCCTGTACAGTGTCACGAACCTCCATCCATAGATCTTTAGGCACTGTGTCAGATCTAATCCCTTGAATCTATTTCTAACATCCACTGTATAATCATAAGGGATTTGATTTAGGTCATACCTGAATGGTCTAGTGCTTTTCCCTACTTTGTCTTATTTAAGTCTGAATTTGGCATAAGGAGTTCATGATTTGAGCCACAGTCATCTCCAAGTCTTGTTTTTGCTGACTGTATACAGCTTCTCTATCTTTGAGTGCAAATAATATAGTCAATCTTGTTTCAGTGTTGACCATCTGGTGATGTCCATGTATAGAGTCTTCTCTTGCGTTGTTGGAAGACGGCATTTGCTATGACCTGTGAATTCTCTTGGGAAAACTCTATTAGCTTTTACCAGACTTCATTCTGTACTCCAAAGCCAAATTTTCCTGTTACTCAATGCATTTCTTGACTTCCTACTTTTGCATTCCAGTCCCCTATAATGAAAAGAACATATTATTTGGATATTACTTCTAGAAGGTCTTGTAGGTCTTGATAGGATCATTTAACTTCAGCTTCTTCAGCATTATTGTTAAGGACATAGACTTGGATTGCTGTGATATTGTATGCTTTGTCTTGGACATGAATAGAGATCTTTCTGTTGTTTTAGAGATTGCCTCCAAGTACTGCATTTCAGACTCTCTTATTGACTATGATGGTTACTCCATTTCTTCTAAGGGATTCTTGCCCACAGTCATAGATATAAGGGTCATCTGAGTAGTACAGCTTCCACTCCTAACTTTTATTTTGAGTGGAATTAAACCTGTGACTAAAAATCCTCTTATTTCTTTAACATTTTATAATACTGTTGACTTGTAGATATGCTAGAATATCTTTGTAAGGGGTAATTCCCTTTTCATAAATTGGACTGGAAGAAGGGGGTGGCAGATTCTGCGAAGTGAGTGAAATGATTATTCCTCTTCTCCCACCCTTCTTCATCTTTGGGTGTTTTTTTTTTTTTCTTTTTTTCTTAAACTCCTAGTCAGCTTTAGCAGTCAATTTGTGGGTGAATCTCAGAATTAGAAATTGATGTCTCAAGGAATAATGTCCTCATTTACAGCAAACTCATGGCTGTCCTCAGAAAAATCTTCCTAAAAAAGTCAGCAGTTTATAGTATGCCACATCTCTTCAACAGAATGTACTGAGTGCATGCAAACTCTCTTGCCTGGCTTTTGAAAATGTTCCTTGATTCTCACTTCCCTGAAAAATCATGCACTGCCTCACTTCATCAACTTGATTTTCTGAATAACAAACATAATGAAGTATATAGTTAATATTATAGAAATATAAACAGTTTCTTTCTAGGTCAAAACTGATCTACACTGCCTAGTGACACTGAGTAACATACAGCAGAAGGATACCTTGTACCCTTTTGGTGTACTCCAGTGTCTAAAGATATTTGCTAAACCTACTGCTTTTCACTGAAAATAGTGCATAGCTCTGTAATCCTTAGATCAAAATTCTCACTGATTTTGTGGTAGCTTCACACTAAATAACTCAAACCAAACCTGTATAAAGTATATCTTTCCAGATGGATAATCAAGGGCAAGATGAAATGATGGATTCTAAAACATCTTGGTAGACATTTTTATTCTTATTTGTCCATCTGGCAACCCAGTTCAAAAGTGAGCCAGTCTGGTAAGCAGATGTGCTTTGAGGGGGTCTCTGAACACTTTTGGAAAAACAGAAAACAAATTTACAAAGTAGAAGGAGGGAAATGTAAAAACCTAATTATTGAAGAGCAACAAAATTTGTAGCACTTTTAAAAAAGTAATTTCAGTCTCCACAACTCATATTTTATAATCAGAAAATTTATCCTTAACAGAAAAAGTGCAACAAAATATAGTCATAATCATTGCATATTTAAAAATCATTACTGGCATAAGTTTGAATCTCATTGCCTTATCTTTTCCATTATATTTAATAGCCTGTATTTACCTCTTTTTCACTTGAGAAAAAAAGAAACATTGATATATATGTACATGATACATATGCAAAGATGAGACATATATATATATAAGATACTTTATATATATATATATATATATATATATATATATATATATATATGCCTTACAATCTCTTATATACTTTTTTAAGTTCAGTGAGTAACTTGCATTTGAAGCATCCTACAGTCCGACGTCCAAGTAGTGGCAGCTGTGCGGGTGCAGGAGGGCCAAAAGGAGCTACTCCATGTTCAAGGTCAGGAGGGGCAGCCCTGAGGAGATAGCCCTTGTCCAAGGTAAGGAGCAGTGGCTGTGCTTTGCTGGAACAGCTGTGAAGAGATACCCCAGTTCCAAGGTAAGAGAAACTCAAGTAAGACGGCAGGTGTTATGAGAGGGCATCAGAGGGCAGACACACTGAAATCATAATCAAAGAAAACTAGCCAATCTGATCAAAGGAACCACACCTTTGCCTAAATCAATGAAACTAAGCCATGCTGTGTGGGGCCACCCAAGACGGATGGGTCATGGTGGAGAGGTCTGACAGAATGTGGTCCACTGGAGAAGGGAATGGCAAACCACTTAAGTATTCTTGCCTTGAGAATCCCATGAACAGTATGAAAAGGCAAAATGATAGGATACGGAAAGAGGAACTCCGCAGGCCGGTAGGTGCCCAATATGCTACTGGAGACCAGTGGAAAAATAACTCCAGAAAGAATGAAGGGATGGAGCCAAAGCAAAAACAACACACAGTTGCAGATGTGACTGGTGATATAAGCAAGGTCCGATGCTGTAAAGAGCAATATTGCACAGGAACCTGCAATGTCAGGTCCATGAATCAATGAAAATTGGAAGTGGTTAAACAGGAGATGGGGAGAAGGCAATGGCACCCCACTCCAGTACTCTCGCCTGGAAAATCCCATGGATGGAGGAGCCTGGTGGGCTGAAGTCCATTAGGGTCGCTAAGAGTCAGACACGACTGAGCGACTTCACTTTCACTTTCCACTTTCATGCATTGGAGAAGGAAATGGCAACCCACTCCAATGTTCTTGCCTGGAGAATCCCAGGGACGGGGGAGCCTGGTGGGTTGCCGTCTATGGGGTCACACAGAGTCAGACACGACTGAAGCAACTTAGAAGCAGCATCAGCAGCAAACAGGAGATAGCAAGAGTGAATGTTGACATTCTAGGAATCAGCAAACTAAAATGGGCTGAAATGGGAGAATTTAACTCAGATGACCATTATATCTACTACTGTGGGCAGGAATCCCTTAGAAGAAATGGAGTAGCCATCATGGTCAACAAAAGAGTCCGAAATGCAGTACTTGGATGCAATCTCAAAAACGACAGAATGATCTCTGTTCATCTCCAAGGCAAATCATTCAATATCACAGTAATCCAAGCCTATGCCCCAACCAGTAACGCTGAAGAAGCTGAAGTTGAACAGTTCCATGAAGACCTACAAGACCTTTTAGAACTAACACACAAAAGAGATGTCTTTTTCACTACAGGGGACTGGAATGCAAAAGTAGGAAGTCAAGAAACACCTGGAGTAACAGGCAAATTTGGCCTTGGAATATGGAATGAAGCAGGGCAAAGGCTAATAGAGTTTTGCCAAGAGAACAAACTGGTCATAGTAAACACCCACTTCCAACAACACAAGAGAAGACACTACACATGGACATCACCAGATGGTCAACACCAAAATCAGATTGATTATATTCTTTGCAGCCAAAGATGGAGAAGTTATATACAGTCAGCAAAAACAAGATGAGGAGCTGACTGTGGCTCAGATCATGAACTCCTTATTGCCAAATTCAGACTTACATTGAAGAAAGTAGGGAAAACCACTAGACCATTCAGATATGGCCTAAATCAAATCCCTTATGATTATACAGTGGAAGTGAGATACAATTTTAAGGGACTAGATCTGATCGACAGAGTGCCTGGGGAATTATGGACGAAGGTTTGTGACATTGTAGAGGAGACAGGGATCAAGACCATCCCCATAGAAAAGAAATGCAAAAAAGCAAAATGGCTGTTTGGGCAGGCCTTACAAATAGCTGTGAAAAGAAGAGAAGTGAAAGGCAAAGGAGAAAAAGAAAGATATAAGCATCTGAATGCAGAGTTCCAAAGAAGAGCAAGAAGAGATAAGAAAGCCTTCCTCAGCTATCAATGCAAAGAAATAGAGGAAAACAACAGAATGGGAAATACTAGAGACCTCTTCAAGAAAATTAGAGATACCAAGGGAACATTTCATGCAAATATGGGCTTGATAAAGGACAAAAATGGTATGGACCTAACAGAAGCAGAATATATTAAGAAGAGGTGTCAAGAATACACAGAAGAACTGTACAAAAAAGATCTTCAGGACCCAGATAATCACGATGGTGTGATCACTGACCTAGAGGCAGACATCCTGGAATGTCAAGTCAAGTGGGCCTTAGAAAGCATCACTACGAACAAAGCTAGTGGGCTTGATGAAATTCCAGTTGAGCTATTTCAAATCCTGAAGGATAATGCTGTGAAAGTGCTGCACTCAATATGCCATCAAATTTGGAAAACTCAGCAGTGTCCAGTGGACTGGAAAAGGTCAGTTTTCATTCCAATCCCAAAGAAATGCAATGCCAAGGAATGCTCAAACTACTGCACAATTTCACTCATGTTCCATGCTAGTAAAGGAATGCTCAAAATTCTCCAAGCCAGGCTTCAGCAGTATGTGAACCATCAACTTCGAGATGTTCAAGCTGGTTTTAGAAAAGGTAGAGGAACCAAAGATCAATTTGCCAACACCTGCTGGATCATCAAAAATGCAAGAGAGTTCCAGAAAATATATATATATTTCTGCTTTATTGACTATGCCAAAGCCTTTGTGTGAATCACAACAAACTGTGGAAAGTTCTTCAAGAGATGGGAATATCAGACCACCTGACCTGCCTCATGAGAAACCTATATGCAGGTGTGGAAGCAACAGTTAGAACTGGACATGGAACAACAGACTGGTTCCAAATAGGAAAAGGAGTATGTCAAGGCTGTATATTATTACCCTGCTTATTAACTTATATGCAGAGTACATCATGAGAAGCGCTGGGCTGGAAGAAGCACAAGCTTGTATCAAGATTGCTGAGAGAAATATCAGTAACCTCAGGTATGCAGATGACACCACCCGTATGGCAGAAAGTGAAGAGGAACTAAAAAGCCTCTTGATGAAAGTGAAAGAAGAGAGTGAGCAAGTTGGCTTAATGCTCAACATTCAGAAAACTAAGATCATGGCATCGGATCCCATCACTTCATGGGAAATAGATGGAGGAATAGTGGAAATAGTGTCAGACTTTATTTTTGAGGTGCTCCAAAATCACTGCAGATGGTGATTTCAGCCATGAAATTAAAAGGTGCTTACTCCTTGTAAGGAAAGTTGTGACTAACTTAGATAGCATATTAAAAAGCAAAGACATTGCTTTGCCAACAAAGGTCCATCTAGTCAAGGCTATGGTTTTTCCAATGGTCATGTATGGATGTGAGGGTTGGACTGTGAAGAAAGCTGAATGCCGAAGAATTGATGCTTTTGAACTGTGGTGTTAGAGAAGACTCTTGAGAGTCCCTTGGACTGTGAGGAGATCCAACAAGTCCAATCTAAAGGTATCAGTCTTGGATGTTCTTTGGAAGGACTGATGCTAAAGCTGAAACTCCAATACTTTGGCCACCTCATGCAAAGAGTTGACTCATTGGAAAAGACTCTGATGCTGGGAAGGATTGGAGGCAGGAGAAGGGGACGACAGATGATGAGATGGCTGGATGGCATCACCGACTAAATGTACATGAGTTTGAGTGGACTCCGAGAGTTGGAGATGGACAGGGAGGTCTGGTGTGCTGTGATTCATGGGGTGGCAAAGAGTCAGACCCGACTGAGTGACTGAACTGAGCTGAACTTAACTTGGAGCTTCTTCTTGGTCCAACCATTGAGCTGATCTTTGTTGGTTGTCCTATGAAATCTACTTTTAATCGTACATCACAGTCCAATTGAGCAATGGTCCATTGTTGTGAAAAGATGACATATCTAAATGATGATTTTTTTTTAATCCTCAGCTAATGAGGTAACCACTTGTCTACCTTCTTCACCTTTCCAACTTGCTTTAAATGCTAAATGGCTGTAGAATGGTCAATATTGAGCTCCTGGGCAACTTCTTATGCAGTTGTAAGAAGATCAACTTCAATGATCCTTTCAGTTCATCATTATCAGCTTCTGATGATCAGTCACTGTGCTCCTCATCTTCAAGGCTCTATTCTCCTTTGCAAACCACCACCACACTGTACATTCACTAGCAGTTCCTGGACCACATATATTGTGGATGTTACAGGTTGTCTCTGCTGCTTTATGATCCATTTTGAACTCAAATAAAAAATCACTTGAATTTGCTTTGTATCTAGCATCATTTCCATAGTCTAAAATGCATATAAAATAAACAACAAGAAATAATTCATTAGCAATAAACAAAGCAAAAATGTGCACTAAAATGATACATAACATAACCACATTTATTTAAGAAAGTATTCCAATATCAGATGGCAAAATTCAACAATGCAAAGCCAAAATTACCTTTGCACCAATCTAATATACACCTTGACCACAGCAAAATGGATGTGAACATTAAAGACATTGATTGAGCATGGTTATGGATTGAATGTTTGTTACCTTTGAAAAGTTGAATGTTGAGTAGAAAAGTTTTAGAGGCCATGTCAAGTAAATACTTGCTGAGGAAAATTATATATCTTTCTCTTTTTTATGAAAAAAAAAAGAAAGAAAATTTAAGCTTAACTAAATCAGAATGCAAATTTTTAGCAAGATCTCAGTGATTAATATGCACAATGAAGTTTGGTCCAATGGTCCAGAAAATTACTAAGTTTAGGTCTTTTCTCATTTAGTTCCAGACTTGTATAAAGGAATGCTAAAGGGCAAAACAATAGTAATAATAATAATAATAATAATAATTAGAAATAGTGGTACAAAACCTATAAGAATCAAATTTAACTTTTTAAAAACAAACAAAAAATACATATGTTGAATCCCTAATTCTCAGTGTGATGGTATTTGGAAGACAGCCTTTGGGAGGTAATTAAATTTAAATGAGGGCATGGGGATGCAGTCCCTTTGATGGAATTAGTATCTTTATAAGACAAGGAACAGAGATCACCATTTTATCTCTCTATTCCATGTGAAGACACAGTAAGAAGGAAGTTGTCTACCAGTAACCAGGAAGAAATATCTCACCAATTTAGCTGGTATTTAGATCTTGGACTTCCCAGCCCTCATAACTATGAAAAATGATATGTTGTTAAAGCTACCCACCCTATAGTATTTTGTTGTACCAGTCTGCAAGGAGATCCAACCAGTCCATTCTGAAGGAGATCAGCCCTGGGATTTCTTTGGAAGGAATGATGTTAAAGCTGAAACTCCAGTACTTTGGCCACCTCATGCGAAGAGTTGACTTATTGGAAAAGACTCTGATGCTGGGAGGGATTGGGGGCAGGAGGAGAAGGGGACGACAGAGGATGAGATGGCTGGATGGCATCACTGACTCGATGGACGTGAGTCTGAGTGAACTCCGAGAGTTGGTGATGGACAGGGAGGTGTGGCGTGCTGTGATTCATGGGGTCACAAAGAGTCAGACATGACTGAGCGACTGATCTGATCTGATACCAGTCTGAGCCAAGAAAGACAAGTATTGTACTTTGGAGTTTCTAAAGAATAAAAGAATGCTGGGTAAGATTGAAGGCAGGAGGAGAAGGGGACGGCAGAGGATGACATGGTTGGATGACATCACCGACTTAATGGACATGATTTTGAGCAAACTACGGAGTTGATGATCGACAGGGAAGCCTGGCATGCTGCAGTCCATGGGATTGCAAAGAGTCGAACACGACTGAGCAACTGAACTGTACTGAACTACAATTGACCTTTGAACAACATAAGTTTGAACTGTGCAACTTCACACTTTGGTGGAATTATTTTTTTTCACTAAATACATACTACAGTACTATACAGTCTGTGTTTGGTTGATCTCACTGATGAAAAACTGTGGATATGAAAGACTTACTGTGAAGTTACACATGAGTTTTGGACTAGCCAGAGGGTTAGGGCCCCTAACTCCCATCTTATTCAAGGGCCAAGCATATATACAATGCATTGTAGTAGTTACAATGAACAACATGAGAGCTATTTAAGGCTTCAAGGAGTTCATAACTTACTGAGAATGATAAAAACATATCTAAAAAAAATTAGGTAAAATGAATCATAGTAAGTGATAGAACAGAGGGACAGATAATGTTCTATGATCCCTAGGGGAAATGAAAATAGTAATTTTACTTTTAATAGTAAAAGCTTCTCAGAAGGCCTATGGGGCACGGAATTTGAAATATTTATAAATGGGTAAGAGTTTAGTTGGTAAATATTTCTTATTTTCTTTTTTTTTCACTATTATTCTGAAATTGTTATATACTTTTCCTGACTCTCTCTTTATGTACAAAGCAATAATATTCTTTAGAATTACTAGAAAAAAAGAGATGAAATATAAGACAGGGATGATAAAGTAGACTAGCTCAGGGGTTCACGTTCCCCCTTTTTCAAATAGGGTGTATATATTCCTGAAAGAAACAAATAATTAATGACACTTTATGTTAAATGTAGCTCTACTACACTATCTTTCTTT
Source organism: Bos indicus (assembly GCF_029378745.1). Classification (NCBI taxonomy): domain Eukaryota; kingdom Metazoa; phylum Chordata; class Mammalia; order Artiodactyla; family Bovidae; genus Bos; species Bos indicus. Next base: position 76,547,094 of record NC_091789.1, read on the forward strand.
GAATCATGTTTCCTATTACCAATTTCCATGCAATGTCTATATTTTATACTCAAGACCTATGTGTTGTCAGTACTTGGAGAGAAAAATGTTCTAAAGTGGAAACACAATCAGAATTTTAGTGAATAATAAGAAGAATGCTCTAATAGAATCAACAACTAAGTAGAAACTCCTCTCTCTCTCTCTCTCTCTCTTTCTCTCTCTCTCTCTCTCTTTCTCCACGTAGTTCGGTTGTAACCACATGGACTGCAGCACGTTAGGCCTCCCCGTCCATCACCAAATCCCAGAGTTTACTCACACTCATGTCCATTGAATCAGACATGCCATCCAACCATCTTATCCTCTGTCATCCCCTTGACTCCCACCTTCAATCTTTCCCAGCATCAAGGTCTTTTCAAATAAGTCAGTTGTTCGCATCAGGTGGCCAAATTATTGGAGTTTCAGCTTTAGCATCAGTCCTTCCAATGATTATTCAGGACTTACTTCCTTTAGGATTGACTGGTTGGAGCTCCTTGCAGTTCAAGGGACTATCAAGAGTCTTCTCCAACACTATACTTCAAAAGCATCAATTCTTTAGCAGTCAGTCTTCTTTATATTCCAACTCTCACATCCATACATGACTACTGGAATAACAATAGCTTTGACTAGACTGATCTTCGTTGTCAATGTAATGTCTCTGCTTTTTAATAAGCTGTCTAGGTTGGTCATAACTTTTCTTCCAAGGAGGAAGCATCTTTTATTTTCATGGCTTCAGTCACCATCTGTAGTAATTTTGGAGCCCCCAAAAATAAACTTTCATGGTTTTCCCATCTATTTCCGTGAAGTGATGGAACTGGTTGCCATGATCTTAATCTTCCTAATGCTGTTTTAAGCCAACATTTGCACTCCCCTCTTTCACTTTCATCTAGAGGTTCTTTAGTTCTTCTTCGCTTTCTGCCACAAGGGTGGTTTCATCTGCATATCTGAGGTTACTGATATTTCTCCCAGCAATCACGATTCTAGCTTGTGCTTCATCCAGCCCAGCATTTCTCATGATGTACTATGCAAATAAGTTAAATAAGCAGAGTGACAATATACAGTCTTGTTGTGCTCCTTTCCCAATTTGGAACAAGTCTGTTTATCCATGTCTAATTCTAACTGTTGCTTTTTGACCTGCATACAAATTTCTCATGAGGCAGGTCAGGTGGTCTGGTATTCCCATTTCTTCAAGAATTTTCCAGTTTGTTGTGATCCACACAGTCAAAGGCTTTGGCATAGTCAATAAAACAGAAATAGATGTTTTTCTGGAACTCTCTTGCTTTTTCTATGATCCAGCAGATGTTGGCAATTTGATCCCTGGTTCCTCTGCCTTTTCTAAAATCAGCTTGAACATCTGGAAATTCATGGTTCAAGTACTGGTGAAGCCTGGCTTGGAGAATTTTGAGCATTACCTTACTAGCATGTGAGATGAGTGCAATTTTGTGGTAGTTTAAGCATTCTTTGGCATTGCCTTTCTTTGGGATTGGAATGAAAACTGACCTTGTCCAGCCCTGTGGCCACTGCTGAGTTTTGAATCCCTGGAATAAGTATCACTTGAGCATGCTGTATGATTTTTTTTTTTTTTAATGTACTGTTGGATTCAGTTTGCTGGCTTTGTTGAGGATGTTTGCATCTTTGCTTATCAATGATATTGGCCTGCCTTTTCTTTTGTTGTGATACTGTTGTCCGGTTTTCATATCAGCATGATGTTGGCCTCATAGAATGAACTTGGAAGTATTCCTTCCTCCACAATTTTTTTGGAATAGTTTCAGAAGAATAGGTGTTAGCTTTTATCTAAATGTATGAAAGAATAAGTCTGTGATGCCATCTCTTGCTGGATTTTTGTTTGTTTAAATTTTAAAATCATAGTTTTATTTTCCGTACTTCTGATTAGTCAGTTCATGTTTACTAGTTCTTCCTGGATCAGTGATGAAAGGCTGCACCTTTTAATGGATTTTCCATTTCTTCTATATTGTCCGTTTTGTTGCCATATAGTTGTATATACTAGTCTGTTTTGATTATTTGCATTGTTGTAGTGTGCCTTGTAACTTCTCCATTTTTCTTTCTAACTCCATTGATTTGAGTCCTCTCCTTTTTCTTATTTATAAGTTGGCTAAAGACTTACTAATTGAAACATGTTCTCAAAGAACTAGCTTTTAGTTTCATTGATCTTTCTTATTGTTTTGTTCATTTCCAACTGATGCTTTTGAACTGTGGTGTTGGAGAAGACTCTTGAGAGTCCCTTGGACTGCAAGCAAATCCAACCAGTCCATTCTGAAGATCAGCCTTGGGATTTCTTTGGAAGGAATGATGCTAAAGCTGAAATCCATTACTTTGGTCACCTCATGCGAAGAGTTGACTCATTGGAAAAGACCCTGATGCTGGGAGGGATTGGGGGCAAGAGGAGAAGGGGATGACAGAGGATGAGATGGCTGGATGGCATCACTGACTCAGTGGACGTGAGTTTTAGTGAACTCCGGGAGTTGGTGATGGACAGGGAGGCCTGGTGTGCTGCGATTCATGGGGTCGCAAAGAGTCACACACGACTGAGCGACTGAACTGAACTGAACTGAATTTATTTCTGCTGTGACTTTTATGATTTATTTCCTTCTACTAACTTTAGGTTTTGCTTTTCTTCTTTCTCTAGTGGCTTTAGGTTTCAGTTCAGTTCAGTCACTCAGTAGTGTCCAACTCTTTGTGACCCCATGAATCGTAGCACGCCAGGCCTCCCTGTCCATCACCAACTCCCGGAGTTCACTCAGACTCACGTCCATTGAGTCAGTGATGCTATCCAGCCATCTCATTCTCTGTTGTCCCCTTGTCCTCCTGCCCCCAATCCCTCCCAGCATCAGAGTCTTTCCCAATGAGTCAACTCTTTGCATGAGGTGGCCAAAGTACTGGAGTTTCAGCTTTAGCATCATTCCTTCCAAAGAAATCCCAGGGCTGATCTCCTTCAGGGTGGACTGGTTTAAGGTTAGGTTGTTTATTTGAGTTTTTTTTTTTTTTTTTTTAATTTCCTGTGGTAAGATTATATTGCTATAAACCTTCCTCTTGGAAGTGCTGTTGCTGCATCCCATGGATGTTGAATGATGGCATTCTCATTATCATTTGTCTCTAGGTGTTTTTTATTTTAATTTTCTCTGTGATTTCTTCAGTGCTTCATTGTTGTTTAGTAATGCATAAATTAACCTCCATAAGTTTGTGATTTTTACAGTTTTATCTGTAATTAATTTCTAATCTCATAAAATGGTGGTTGGAAAAGATGCCTTATATGCTTTCAATTTTCTTAAATTTACCAAGACTTGACTTCTGGCCCAGTGTGATCTATCTTGGAGAATGTTACATGTGCACTTGAGAAGAAAGTGTGTTCTGCTACTTGTAGATAAAATCTTGTATAAATATCAATTAAGTCTATCCAATCTAATGTGTCATTTAAGGCCTATGTTTCCTTATTACTTTTATGTCTGGATGATCTGTTGATAGGTGTAAGTGGAATGTTAAGTTCCCCTGCTTTTATTGTAGTACTGTCAGTTTCCCCTTTTATGGCTATTAGCATTTGCCTTATATATTGAGAAGGAAATGGCAACCCACTCCAGTATTCTTGGCTGGAGAATCCTGTGGACAGAGGAGCCTGGTGGGCTGCTGTCCATGGGGGTCACACACAGTCGGACACGACTGAAGTGACTTAGCATTAGCATACATATTGAGGTGCTCCTATGTCAGGTGTATATATGCTTCCAGTTGATGTACATTTTCTCAGGTTAATTTCTTGAACATTAATCAGTGTCTGCCCTTGTCTTTTGTAACATTCTTTATTTTAAAGTTTATTTTGTCTGTATCAGTATTGTTACTCCAGGTTTCTTTTTATTGTCATTTGCATGGAATAACGTTATTCATACCATCACTTTCAGTTTATATGTTTCCCTAGATCTTAAATGGGTTTCTTGAGACAGCATATATGTGGGTCTTATTTTTAAGTACATTCAGCCAGTCTATGTCTTTTGGTTGGAGCATTTAATCCATTTATATTTGTGATAATTATTGATATATATATTTATTTATTGTCATTTTATTAATTGTTTAGGATCTTTTTGTAGGTCTTTTCCTTCTCTTCCTCTTTTGTTCTCTTATGGTTTGACGGTCATCACTAGTGTTGTATTTGAGTTTCTTTTTCTTATTTTTGTGTGTAACTATTGGAGTTTCTGGGTTTGTTCATACCATGAAATTTTGATATAACAGTTCCTTTATGTACAAGCTGGTTTTAAGTTGCTGGTTTGTTCCCCACGTAAAGAGTGCCCTTTAGCATTTGCTCTACAATTCTTTTGATGGTGCTGAATTCTCTTAGTTTTTTGCTTGTTTGTAAAGCTTTTGATCTCTCCATCAAATCTGAATGAAAGCTCTGCTGGGTTAAATATTCTTGGTGGTAGGTTTCTTCCATTCATAACTTGAAATATATCATGCCACTCCATTGTGTCCTGTAGAGTTTCCACTGAAAATTCAGCTGATAATCTTATGGGAATTCCTTGGTGTCATTTGTTTCTTTTCTCTTGTCATTTTTAATATTTTATCTTTTTTTAAAAAAATTTGATTAGTATGTGTTGAAGTGTTCATCCTTGGGCTCACCCTTTATGGCACTCTTTGCATTTACTGTACTTGAGTGTGTATTTCCTCTATCATGTTAGGGAAGTTTTGACCTATAATATATTCATATTTTTTCTAGGTTATTTCTCTTTTGTTCTCCTTCTTAGACCTCTATAATTTGAATGTTGGTGCATTTAGTGTTGTCCCAGAGATCTCTGAGACTGTCTTCATTCCCTTTCTTTCTTTTTATTTATTTTTTTTTTTTTATTTTTCTGTTCTGTGGCAATGTTTTACACCACTCTGTCTTCCTGCACACTTATTTGTTCTTTTGCTTCAGTTATTGTGTTATTGATTTCTTCTGGTGTATTTTTCATGAGTTGTTGCATTGTTCACTTCTATGTCTTCTTTAAATCTTCTAGCCCCTTGTGAAATATTTCTGAAATCTTCTTGATCTGTACTTCTATTTTCCACCAAGATTTTGAATCATTTTTACCACCATAACTCTGAATTCTTTTTCAAGTAGATTCCCTATCTCCTTTTCATTTGGCTGTTCTTGTGGGGTTTTATCTTGTTTCTTTGTTTGCAACATATTTCTCTGTCATCTCATTTTTAATAATTTCTGTGTTTGTTGTCTTCTTTCAACAGTCTACAGGATTGTAGTTGTTTTTGCTCCTGAGGTACACCCCATGATACTTAGTTTGATCAGGGCCTTGTGCAACTTTCTTGGTGGGAGGGAATGGTGCCTACCCTCTGGTGGGTGGAGCTGGGTCTTCTCCTCTGATGGGTAGGGCCATGTCAAGGAGTGTGTTTTGAGATGGCTGTGATGGGTAGGGTTGTTTGGATTGAAGTTTGTAGCACTGGACTTTGCATATTTTTGGGTTTGATCTCAAACCCAAACCTTGGTGCCAAAAGGTAGACTCTGAGAGAGGTCACTCTGATCAATATTCCCTGGAGTTTCCACGATCAGTGTCCTTGCACCCACAGTGAGTTTAATTGACCTTTGCCTCCCCAGGAAGCCCTTCAAGACAGCTAGGTAAAGGAAATCCATGTTACTATGGAGATATTGCTTCGTGCTGTGTTAAAAGCACCTGAGAATTTTATGCACCCTCTAAGAGTGGAGTCTCTGTTTTCTCCAGCCCTATGGAGCTCCTGCAGTCAATCCTCACCAAACTTCAATGCTAAATGCTCTTGAGGTTCTTCCTCTTGATGCCAGACTCTCAGACTACTTGAAGGGCTATTTTCATGTGAGAACATCCTTGTGTCGACTGTGTGGGTTTAATATATTTTGGTACAAAACTGTTTCTAGCTTGGATATATGCCACCACTTTCCTTGATGTATACAGATTGTTATCCCCTTGATAGGAGATGTGACTGATGCTGTGGTGACCAGAGCTTGAACCAAATACTGAATAGGGCCTTCCCCTTGCTCTGTGGTTGTCATTGCCTTGTTAGTGGTAAAGTCTGCTTCCAAGATCGTGGAGTGGAAACACCAAGATCAGTTTCTTATCTATGCTCCTGATCTTCAGTGTGAGGTAGGTGGGATTGGAGAACTCACACTGAGAGGGAGGCTGCTGAGTCTTCCTCCTCTGGAGCTGTTCACCCATGGGTTTGCTCTGTTATGTCACATTTTACCTGGTGTGTGAGCTCTTAGACTACACTGTTTTGGGCACTGCTCTTGGTCCTACCTTAACCATTGGTATGAGAGCATTTGGCCCTGGAATTTCTCAGATGTTTTCAACAGGCCACCAGCATAGCTCCACTGAATTAAAATTTCAAGATTTCAGTAATCAGGGATTTGGAACCATTGTGGGCACTATGGGCTCAGCTCTGACTCTGGCCTGGCCCAACCCCCATGTGTATGTGCCCACAAAGTCTACAGTTGCTAAAACTAGAGACAGCTTGGTTGCAGGAATACTCATTGTCCATTCAGAGGTTCTGTTTGAGCTGAGTTTACAAAGCTGGTCACAGGAGTGTCAAGTCATAGTTTTTGTAGCTTCAAGGAGAAGTTTCAGCTTTTCTTTCTTATTTGTGTGGCCCCTGAGGCACAGCTGTAGATTTTGCCTCACTTCTTTATGCAAGCCACCCACTGGGTGACTCTCCTGAATAACATGAGTCCATCCTGTTGACGAAGAGGTGAAAAGCAACTGGGGACTGGGACTATGAGAATTCCTTCTGTAGTGAAGAATTGACACAGAGGAGGAGGCAGTGGTCAACAGGGTGATGGGATTCCCAGTGGGTTGGGTCATGTTGTATGTCAGTGGCCATAGGCACAAGTGAGTGAGCCCAGGCAAAAACCCAGGTGCTTCCTAGTGCCCATGGAGGCAGGGGCTGGAGCATGGCGGGGAGAAGCTGCAACGGTGGCGCCACCCATTGCACATCACTCAACAATGGTGCTTCACTTCTATAGTAGTATGGGTTTCATCCATGAGCATTCCTGGTTGCAGGTTTCCTCATGCTCATACCCTGAGACTGTCTCTTCACAGTCGATGGCAGTCCTCTCCCCAGGTTTTCTATCCAAACCCCATGTTTAAGCAATCAGCCCCTGTCATCACTGGAAGACACACATCTCAGGCTGGGGCATGCAGAGTTGTGGAATGGACCATCTGTGTAGGACTCACAAGACTGGTTTGTTTTACTTTCCACAAATAGGTTATTGTGCTCTCCTCCAATAACCCTCAAAGTTCCCCTTCTGCCCCTACTGATCTCTGTTCCAGTGAGAGGTCTTCCTAGTTGTGGGGACCTTCAGTTTCCCCACCAGGAGCACAGGTCCTGTTGTGCTTCCTCTCCTCTTCCTTTTCTCTTCTTTCTTTCCTCCTACCCAATTATGAAGGGATTTTTCTTCTCTGTTTAGGTGTGCAAGGTCCTCTGCTAGTGATCCACCAGCGCCCTATGAGAATTCTTCCATTTGCAGAGGTATTCTTGATGCATTTATGGGATGAGATAAATTCTACTTCCTCCTATGCCTCCAACATCTTGACTCCTCTTTTTCTTTTTTTGAAAGATAGAAAATGTTTCATTTTATGTATGCATCAAACTTTTTATCCATCCAAATGTCAGTGAACATTTATCTTGATTCCATATCTTAGGTTTGGTGAACAATATTGCAGTGAACATGTGAGTGTAAATATCTCTTCAAGATAATGATTTTACTTTTTTTATCATTATCTACTGGTGGCCACCAAGTGGCTCAGACAGTAAAGAATATACCTGCAATGTAGGAGACACAGTTTCAATCCCTGGATCTGGAAAATCCCATGGAAAAAGGAATGATTACTCAAATATATATCATGTGAGATTACTGCATTATATGGCATTTTACTTATAAATGTTTAGGGACATACTATGCTGGTTTCCAGAGAAGGCAAAGGCACCCCACTCCAGTACTCTTGCCTGGAAAATCCCATGGACGGAGGAGCCTGGTAGGCTGCAGTCCATGGGGTCGCTAAGAGTCGGACATGACTGAGCGACTTCACTTTCACTTTTCACTTTCATGCACTGGAGAAGGAAATGGCAACCCACTCCAGTGTTCTTGCCTGGAGAATCCCAGCGGGGTGGGGGGGAGCCTGGTGGGCTGCCGTCTATGGGGTCGCACAGAGTTGGACACAACTTAAGTGACTTAGCAACAGCAGCAGCATCAGCATGCTGATTTCCATCATCAGTTCAGTTCAGTTCGGCTCAGGCACTCAGACATCTCCGAATAATTGTGACTGTGTGGGTTGCAGCACACCGTGCTTCCTTGTTCATCACCACTACCGGAACTTGCTCAAACTCATGTCCATTGAGTCGGTGATGCCATCCAACCATCTCTTCCTCTGTTGTCCCCTTCTCCTCCCACCTTCAATCTTCACCAGTATCAGGATCTTTTCAAATGACTCACTTTTTCACATCAAGTGGCCAAAGTATTGGGGTTTCAGCTTCAACATCATTCCCTCCAATGAACACCCAAGAGCGATCTCCTTTAGGATGGACTGGTTGGATCTCCTTGTAGTCCAAGGGATTCTCAAGAGTCTTCTCCAACACGACAGTTCAAAAGCATCAATTCGTTGGCACTCAGCTTTCTTTACAGTCCAATTCTCACATCTATACAAGACTACTTGACAAACCATAGCTTTGACTAGATGAACATTTGTTGGCAAAGTAATGTCTCTGCTTTTTAATATGCTGTCTAAGTTGGTCATAGCTTTTCTTCCAAGGAGCAATTGTCTTTTAATTTCATGGCTGCAGTCACAATCTGCAGTGATTTTGGAGCCCAAGAAGATAAAGTCTGTCACTGTTTCCATTGTTTCCCCATCTATTTGCTGTGAAGTGATGGGACCAGATTCCATTTTCTTAGCTTTTTGAATGTTAAATTTAAGCCATCTTTTTCACTCTTTTCTTTCACTTTCGTCAAGAGGTTCTTTAGCTCCTCTTCACTTTCTGCCATAAGAGGGTTGTCATCTACATATGTGATGTTACTAATATTTCTTCTGGCAATCTTGTTTCCATCTTGTGCTTCATCCACCCTGGGAATTCAGATGTGTACTCTGCATATAAGTTAAATAAGCAAGGTGACAGTGTACAGCCTTGATGTACTCCTTTCCCAATTTTGAAACAGTCCATTGTTCCATATCCAGTTCTAACTGTTTATTCTTGATCTGCATACGGATTTCTCAGGAGGCAAGTAAGATGGTCTGGTATTCCCACCTATTTAAGAATTTTCTGCAGTCTGTTGTGATCCACACAGTCAAAGACTTTAGCATAGTCAATGAAGCAGCAGATCATTTTTTTTTTTTTAATTCTCTTGCATTTTCTATGATCCAACCAATGCTGGCAATTTGATTTCTGGTTCCTCTGCTTTTTCTGAATCCAGCTTAAACATCTGGCACTTCTAAGTTCACACACTGTTGACATCTCCCTTGTAGAATTTTGAGCATTACTTTGCTAGTGTGTGAGTTGAATGCAATTGTTCAATAATTTGAGTATTCTTTGGAATTGCTTTTATTTGGGACTGGAATGAAAACTGATCTTTTGAAGTCTTTTGACCACTGCTGAGTTTTCCAAACTTGCTAGCACATTGAATGCAACACTTTAAGAGCATCATCTTTTAGGATTTGAAATAACTCAGCTGAAATTCCATAACTCCCGCTAGTTTTGTTCATAGTGATGCTTCCTAAGGCCCACTTGACTTCACACTTCAGGATGTCTGGCTCTAGATTAGTGAGCACTGGTCGTGGTTATCTGGATCATTAAGAGCTTTTTTTGTCTAGGTTGTCTATGTATTCTTGCCACCTCCTCTGAATATCTTCTGTTTCTGTTAGATCCATAACTTTTCTGTATTTTATTGTGCCTCCACAAGAGCCTGAGCTAGACTTTCTTGTGAGTGTCCACGAGTCTCCAACTGAGGCATGGGTTGACAGTGGCCTCCAGTGGCATCAGGGGCATTGAATACAACAGTCCTGTCATAAGTTCTTTTGAAGGTCACCAACAGCCACTTACTCTACAATAGTTGGTCTCAGGCCAAACTATATGAAGGAAACAGCTCCACCCATCAATAGAAAATTGGATTACAGATTTACTGAGCATGGCCCCACCTATCACAGCTTTCCATAATTGCTGAGACAATTTATGTTCCCAACCAAAGTGCACAAAAAGTCCCTTCTCTCACACTCTCACCAATATTTATTATATTTTGCCTATTTGATATTAGCCATTATAATAGATATTAGGTGATACCTCATTGTGTTTTTGATTTGCATTTTCCTGAAGATTAGTAACACTGAGCACCTCTTTACATAATTACTGACCATTTTTCTTTCACTTTTGGATAAATGACTAGTTATTTATCCACATTTTGATTAAAATTTCTATTTTTGTTTTATTTCTACTTAAATGTGTTTATTATAAATTTTGGATATTAACACATCAGATACATATTTTGCAAAAATTTTCTCCCAATCTGTTAATTGCCTTTTTATTTTCTTGCTTATTTTCCCTTTTTTTTTCTTTTGCAGAAGAATGTCAATTTAAAAGTCCTAGTTGTCTATTTTTAGTTTTATACTTTGTTTCTGGTATTATATCAAGAGATATTGGTCAAAGTCAATAGGGAGGAATATTCCCCCTGTTTTCTTCTTACAGTTTCAGGCCTTATGCTTAAAGCTTTATTCTATTTGATCCCTTGCCTATCAATAATTACCTTAAAGCAAATGGATTAGATACTCAAGTAAAACATATAGAGGGGTTAAATGGATAAAAAACAAAAATCTACCCTACACTGCTTATCAGATTCTCATTTAAGCTTTAAAAACACACATGGACGGAAAAAAAAAAAAAAAAAAGAGTCAGAAAAAGATATTTCAATAAAATGGAAAACAAAAGTGTCTAAATAGCTAGACTTACATCAGACAAAATAAACTTTAAGTTAAAAACAGTAACAAAAGAATGAAAGTCATTAAATAATAATAAAGGGCCAATTATAATGAGAATATAATAATTATAAATATATATGCATAAAACATAAGATCACCTAAATGGAGTAAGCAATTACTAACAGATCTGAATGAAGAAATAGAGAGCACATGATAAAAGTAGGGAACTTCAACATCCCATTTCAACAATGTGTCATTCAGACAAAATTTAATAAGGTAACACTATACACTAAATAGATCTAAGAGATGTGTACCAAACATTCAACCTGACAGCAACAAAATACACATTCTTCTCAAGCACACATGGAATAATCTCCAATAGACTATATATTAGATAAAATAGTAAGTCTTGACAAATCTCAGATAACTGAAATTATTTTGACCACAGTTGTATGAAACTAGAACAATAAGAGGAGGAAAGCTGGAAAATCCACGGATATATGGAAATTAAGCAGTACATTCCTGACTCAATGGGTAAAAAAAATAAATTAAAAGAGTAAAAACATGTTGAGACAAACAAAATGGAAGCACAACATACAAAATTTATCAGATTAGAAAGACAGTTATAAGAAGGAAATTTGTAGTGTAATTATCGGTATTAAAAAATGCTTACCTAACCAATACAATATTGTAAAGTAATTAACCTCCAATTAAATAAATTTATATTAAAAAAAAGAAAGCAAAGAGGAACTAAAAAAAACCTCTTGATGAAAGTGAAAGAGGAGAGTGAAAAAGCTGGGTTAAAACTCAACCTTCGAGACAGCAAAAGAGACACTGATGTATACATCAGTCTTATGGACTCTGTGGGAGAGGGAGAGGGTGGGGAGATTTGGGAGAATAGCAGTGAAACAGGTATAATATCATGTATGAAACGAGTCGCCAGTCCAGGTTTGATGCACGATACTGGATGCTTGGGGCTGGTGCACTGGGACGACCCAGAGGGAGGGTATGGGGAGGGGGGAGGGAGGGGGGTTCAGGATGGGGAGCGCAGGTGTGGCTGTGGTGGATTCATCTCGATGTTTGGCAAAGCTAGTACAATATTGTGGAGTTTAAAAATAAAATAAAATAAAATAAAAACTCAACCTTCAGAAAACTAAGATCATAGCATCCGGCCCCATCACTTCATGGCAAATAGATGGGGAAACAATGGAAACAGTGACAGACTTTATTTGGGGAGGCTCCCGAATCACTGCAGATGGTGACTGCAGTCATGAAATTAAAAGATGCTTGCTCCTTGGAAGAAAAGCTATGACCAACCTAGACAACATATTAAAAGGCAGAGACATTACTTTGCTGACAAAGGTCTGTCTAGTCAAAGCTATGGTTTTGCCAATAGTCACATATGGATGTGAGAGTTGGACCATAAAGAAGACTGACTGCTAAGGAATTGATGCTTTTGAAACATGGCATTGGAGAATCCTCTTTAGAGTCCCTTGGGCTACAAGGACTCCAACCAGTTTGACATCCAACCAGTTCATCCTAAAGGAAATCAGTCCTGAATATTCATTGGAAGGACTTATGGTGAAGCTGTAGCTCCAATACTTTGGCCACATGATGTGAAGAACTGACTCACTGGAAGACACTGATACTGGGAAAGATTGACAGCAGAAGGAGAAGGGATGACAGAGGACAAGATTGTTGGATGGCATCACCAACTTGATGGACCTGTGTTTGAGAAAGCACCGGGAGTTGATGATGGATGGGGAAGCCTGGCATGCTGCAGTCCATGGGGTTGCAAAGAGTCAATAGATATGATCAAAAGTTCCTAGTCTCAATTTTGGGCATATATTTGGAGAAAACTATAATTCAAAAAGATACATGCACCCCAATCTTCATAGCAGTATTATTTGCAATATCCAGGACATGGAATCGACTTAAAAGTCCATCTGAAGATGAATGGATAAAGATGGATAAGGAATTCTGAAAGACAATTTAAAATTGTCTCCACCACATGTTTGTATATGAATTATAAAATATATACACACATAATGGAGTACTACTCGGTCATAAAAAAGAATGAAATTATGTCATTTGCATCAAAATGAATGGACCTAGAGATTATCATACTAAGTGAACTAAGTCAAAAAGGGAAATACAAATACCATATGATAATCACTTATATGTAGAATCTAAACTATGACACAAATGAACTTACTTACAAAACAGAAACAGACCCACAGACATAGAAAACAAACTGATGGTTACCAAAGGGGGAAAGGAGTGAAAGAGAGATATATTATGAGTTTGGGATTAGCAGATACAAACTACTACATATAAAGTAGGTACTGTGTTTATACATACATATATATATATATATATAAAATGTAACTGAATCACTTTGCTGTAACCCAGAAACTAATTTAATATTATAAATAAACTATACTTCAATAAAAAAGTAAGTACAGTGTACAGGTATTAATATTTACCAAATTAATAAAATGCTTACCTAAGAAATCTAACTTTATACCTCAAGGAACTAGAAACATATGAACAAAGTCAAAAGTAAGCAGAAGGATGGGAAAAATTATTAGAGGATAAATGAGAGGTCAGAACAGCAATAGAATATATTAGGAACTAGAAGTTTCTTTTTTGGAAAAACATACAAAATTGAAAAAAAAAAAAAAAAACTTCGCTGAATTAAATAAATAAAATGGGCTTCCCAAGTGGCTTAGAGGGTAAAGAATCTGCTTATAGTACAGGAGACCTTGGTTCAGTTCCTGGGTTGCGAAGTTCCCCTGGAGAATGAAATGGCAACCCACTCCTGTATTCTTGCCTGGAGAACTCCATAGACATAGGGACATCTGTTGGGCTATAGTCTTAGGAAATGACAAGAGTCAGACACAACTGAGCAAATAACACGTAAGAAAACCAGTGAGAATTCGCAAATAAAACAATAAATGAAAGAGTAGACATCACAAATGATACCACAAAAATAATAGATTACTATAAACAATTATACTCCAATTAACTGGATAATCTAAAGTTGATGGATACTTTCCTAGAAAAATACAATTTGTAGAGACTGAATCATGAAAAAAATAGAAAATTTAAACAGACCAATAATAAGCAATGAGAATGAATCAGTAATCAAATTCCACCAATAACATAGTCTAACACCATATTGCTTTGCTAGTAAAATCTACCAGTCATGTAAATAAAAAAATTAATATCAATCGTCTCAAAATAAATTAAAAATATCAAAGAGGAAGGCACACTTACAAACTCATTTTTCAAAGCTGCTTTCAACCTGATACTTAAATCAGACAAAAAAAAAAAAAATGCAAGAAAAGAAAATTATTGTTCAACAGACCTCATAAACAGAGATGGAAAAATCCTAAACAGAATACCAGGAAACCTAAGTGAACAAAGAATATAAAGATCACACATCATAATCAAGTGGGATTTATTCCTGAGGTGTAAGTATGGTTCAATATAAGCAAATAAATAAATGAAATACACCAATATGACAGTATAATGGACAAAAATTTTATGATTATCTCAAGAGATGTAGATAAAGCACTTGACAAAATTCAATATCGTTTCATGATTTAAAAAATATTCTCTAAAGTTCCAATAGAATATATGTACCTCAACATAATGCATTTGGCTTTCCAAGTAACTCAGTGGTAAAGAACCTGCCTGCCAATTCAGGAGACATAAAAGACATGGGTTCAATTCCTGGATTAGGAAAATCCCTTTAAGGAAAACATGGCAATCCACTCCAGTATTCTTGTCTGGAGAATTCCATGAACAGAGGAGCTTGATGTGCTGCAGACCATAGGTTTGCTAAGAGACGGACACGACTGAAGTGACTTAGCACTGACACAGTTGTTGTCAGTTTCTCAGTAATGTCCTCCTCTTTGTGACTTCATGGACTACAGCATGACAGGCTTCCCTGTCCTTCACTATCTCCAAGAGTTTGCTCAAGCTCATGTGCATTGAATTGGTGATGCCACCCAATCATCTCATCTCTGTCATCCCCTTCTCCTCCTGTGCTCAATCTTTCCCAGCATCAGAGTATTTTCCAATGAGTCTGCTCTTTGCATCAGGTGGCCAAGGTATTGAAGCTTCAGCTTCAGCAACAGTCCTTCCAATGAATATGCATTGTTGATTTCTTTAGGGTTGACTGGTTTGATCTCCCAGCTGTCCAAGGGATTCTCAAGAGTCTTCTCCAGCACCACAGTTAAAAAGCATCAATTCTTTGGTGCTCAGCTTTCTTTATGGTCCAAATCTCACATCTGTACATGACTACTGAAAAAAAAAAACAGCTTTGACTATATGGAACTTTGTTGTCAAAAATGATGCCTACACTTTTTAATATACTGTCTAGGTTTGTCAAAGAATTGATGCTTTTGAAATGTGATGTTGGAGAAGACTCTTGAGAGTCTCTTGGACTGCAAGAAGATCCAGCCAGTCTATCCTAAAGGAGATCAGTCCTGGGTGTTCATTGGAAGGGCTGATGTTGAAGCTGAAACTCCAATACTTTGGCCACCTCATGCAAAGAGTTAACTCATTGGAAAAGTCCCTGATGCTGGGAGGGATTGGGGGCAGGGGAGAAGGGATTGACAGAGGATGAGATGGCTGGGTAGCATCACCGACTCGATGGATGTGAGTCTGAGTGAATTCCGGGAGTTGGTGATGGACAGGGAGGCCTGGCGTGCTGCAATTCATGGGGTCGAAAAGAGTCAGACATGACTGACTGACTGAACTGAACTAGGTTTGTCATGGGGCTTTCTCTGGTAGCTCAGTTGGTAAATAATCCACCTGCAATGCAGGAGACTCTGGTTCAATTCTTGGGCCTGGAAGATCCCCTGGAAAAGGGAATGGCTACCCATTCTAGTATTCTTGCCTGGGAACCACCGAAGAATTGATGCTTTTGAACTATGGTGTTGGAGAAGACTCTTGAGAGTCCCTTGTACTGCAAGGAGATCCAACCAGTTCATCCTAAAGGAGATTATTCTTAGGTGTTCATTGGTAGGCCTGATTTTGAAGCTGAAACTCCAATACTTTGGCCACCTGATGCGAAGAGCTGACTCATTGAAAAAGACCCTGATGCTGGGAAACACTGCGGGTAGGAGGAGAAGGGGACGACAGAGGATGAGATGGTTGGATGGCTTCACGGACTCAATGGATACGGGTTTGTGTGGACTCCAGGACTTGGTGATGGACAGGGAGGCCTGGTGTGCTGCAGTTCATGGGGTCTCAAAGAGTTGGACATGACTGAGCAACTGAACTGAACTGAAATAATCTACAGATTAAATGTAATTGCTAACAAAATTTCAAGGGCATTTTTCCCAGTAAAAGAACAAAATCATAAAAAAAATCATAGAACAAAGACTATAAAACATAGAGAACCATAAATTCTAATAGTCAAAACAATCTTTTTTCCCCTTTTTTAAACTTTTTTTATTTTCATTTTTTAATTTATTTTAATTGGAGGATAATTACTTTAAAATATTGTAGTGGTTTTTGCCATACATTCACATGAATCAGCCATGGGTGTACATGTGTTCCCCATCCTGAACCCCCCTCTCACCTCCCTCCCCACCCAATCCCTCAGGGTCATCCCAGTGCACCAGCCCTGGGCATCCTGTATCATGCATCAAATCGGGACTGGTGATCTATTTCACACATGAAAATATACATGTTTCAATGCTATTCTCTCAAATCATCTCACCCTCGTCTTCTCCCACATAGTTCAAAAGTCTGTTTTTTACATCTGTGTCTCTTTTGCTGTCTTGCATATAGGGTCATTGTTACCATCTTTCTAAATTCCATCCTGCTGCTGCTGCTAAGTCACTTCAGTCATGTCCAACTCTGTGCAACCCCATACATGGCAGCCAACCAGGCTCCCCGTCCCTGGGGTTCTCCAGGCAAGAACACTGGAGTGGGTTGCCATTTCCTTCTCCAATGCATGAAAGTGAAAAGTGAAAGTGAAGTAGTTAGTCATGTCTGACTCTCCGCAACTCCATGGACTGCAGCCTACCAGGCTCCTCTGCCCATGGGACCCTCCAGGCAAGAGTACCAGAGTGGGGTGTCATTGCCCTCTCCCTAAATTCCATATATATGCCTTAATATACGGTATTGGTGTTTTTCTTTCTGACTTACTTGACTCTGTATAATAGGCTCCAGTTTCATCCACCTCATTAGAATTGATTCAAATGCATTATTTTTAATAGCTGAGTAATATTCCATTGTGTATATGTACCACTACTTTCTTATCTATTCGTCTGCAAATGGACATCTAGGTTGCTTCCATGTCCTGGCTATTGTAAACAGTGCTGCGATGAACATTGGGGTACCCATATCTCTTTCAATTCTAGTTTCCTCGGTGTGTATGCCCAGCAGTGGGATTGCTGAGTCATATGGCATTTCTATTTCCAGTTTTGTAAGAAATCTCCACACTGTTCTCCATAGTGACTGTGCTAGTGTGCATTCCCACCAACTGTGTAGGAGGGTTGCTTTTTCTCTGCACCCTCTCCAGCATTTATTGTTTGTAGACTTTTGATAGCAGCCATTCTGACTGATGTGTCATGGTACCTCATTGTGGTTTTGATTTCCATTTCTCTGATAGTTAAGTGATGTTGAGCATCTTTTCATGTGTTTGTTAGACATCTGTATGTCTTCTTTGGAGAAATGTCTGTTTAGTTCTTTGGCCCATTTTTTTGATTGGGTCATTTCCCCGCCCCCCCGCCCCTGGAATTTAACTGCAGTAGTTGCTTGCATATTTTTAAGATTAATTGTTTGTCAGTTGCTTCAATTGCTATGATTTTTGCCCATTTTGATGGCTGACTTTTCACATTGCTTATAGTTTCCTTCATTATGCAAAAGCTTTTAAGTTTAATTCGGTCCCATTTGTTTAATTTTGTTTTTATTTCCATTACTCTGGGAGGTGGATCATAAAGGATCCTGCTATGATTTATGTCAGAGAGTGTTTTGCCTATGTTTTCCTCTTGGAGTTTTATGATTTCTTGTCTTACATTTAGATCTTTAATCCATTTTGAGTTTATTTTTGTGTATGGTGTTATAAAGTGCTCTAGTTTCATTCTTTCAAAGTTGTTGATAATTTTTCCCAGCACTACGTGTTAAAGAGATTGTCTTTTCTCCATTGTATATTCTTGTCTCCTTTGTAAAAGGTAAGGTATCTATAGGTCAGTGGATTTATCTCTGGGCTTTCTATTTTGTTCCATTGATCTATATTTCTGTCTTTGTGCCAGTACCATACTGTAGGCAAAAAAATCTTAAGAAAGAAAAAATTAAGAAAGAAAGAAAGCATCACACTTCCTGATTTCAAACTACATCACAAAACTATAGTGGTCAAAACAGTATGACATTGACATAAAAATAGATATATAAATGAATGAAAAGAATATATTCTATACTTATTCTAATATAGCCCCCAAATAAACTTATGCCTATATATTCAACTAGTGTTTGACAAATTCACCAACAACTACAAATGTGGAAAGGATAGTCTCCTCAATAGTGTTGGGAAAAGTGTATACCTACATATTAAGTAATAAATTAGGTTTGTACCTTACCCAACTCACAAAATTTTACTCAAAAAAGATCAAAGTCTTAAAGGTAAGACATGAACCATAAAATAGTAAAAGGAAACATAGGGGAAAATATCCTTGACAAGTCCCAGCAATTTTTATCCTTGACATTTTTTTTTTATCACTTTCACAATTATTCAGCTTTATTTAAATATAATTGATGTATAAACTTAAAGCATACAAAGTAATAATTTGATATGTGTTTATATTGCAAAATTATTAGCATAGTAAGATTAGTTGCATCCATAAACTCACAAAGGTATGATTAATTTTGTTACATTGAGAATTTTTAAGATTTACACTCTTAGTAACTTTCAAATACATAATATTGTATTGTTAACTATAATTCCTCTGCCATACGTTATATCATAAATACTTCTTCATTTAAGAACTAGAATTTTGTATCTGTTGTCCACCAGCATCCATTTCCACCAGCAAAACTGCACACCTGGCAACCAATAGTGTGTTTCCTTTACCTGAGTTCAGATTATCTATTTTGTTTTGTTTTCTAGATTCCATTTATAAGTAAGATTACAAGTATTTGTCTTTCTCAATCTGACTTATTTCACATGCTGTAATACTCTAAGGGTTTGTCCATACAATCCCAAATGGTGGGGATTCTTTATATTTTATGGTTATATAATTTTATGGTTAAATTTTGTATATATAGTTCAGTTCAGTCGTTCAGTAGTGTTTAACTCTTTGCGATCCCATGAATCTCAGCACGCTAGGCCTCCCTTTCCATCAACTCCCGGAGTCTAAAGAAACCCATGTCCATGGAGTCGGTGATGCCATCCAGCCATCTCATCCTCTGTTGTCCCCTTCTCCTCATGCCCTCAATCTTTCCCAGCATCAGGGTCTTTTCCAATGAGTCAGCTCTTCACATCCGGTGTCCAAAGTGTTGGAGTTTCAGCTTCAACATCAGTTCTTCCAAAGAATACCCAGGATTGATCTCCTTTAGGATGGACTGGTCGGATCTCCTTGCAGTCCAAGGGACTCTCAAGAGTCTTCTCCAACACCATACCTCAAAAGCATCAATTGTTTGGCACTCACCTTTCTTTATAGTCCAACTCTCACATCCATACATGACCACTGGAAAAACCATAGCCTTGACTAAACGGATCTTTCTTGGTAACATAATGTCTGTGCTTTTTAATATGCTATCTAGGTTGGTAATAACTTTCCTTCCAAGAAGTAAACGTCATTTAATTTCCTGGCTACAACCATCATCTGCAGTGATTTTGGAGTCCAGAAAAATAAAGACAACTACTGTTTCCACTGTTTCCCCATTTATTTGCCATGAAGTGATGGGTGCCATGATCTTAGTTTTCTGAATGTTGAGCTTTAAGCCAACTTTTTCACTCTCTTCTTTCACTTTCTTCAAAAGGGTCTTCAGTTCTTCTTCACTTTCTGCCATAAGGGTGGTGTCATCTGCATATCTGAGGTTATTGATATTTCTCTCAGCAATCTTGATTCCAGCTGTGCTTCATCCAGCCTGGGATTTTGGGAGATGTACACTGCATATAAGTTAAATAAGCAAGTTGACAATATGCAACTTCTACATACCCTTTCCCGATTTGGAAACAGTATATTGTTCCATGTCCAGTTCTAACTGTTGCTTACTGACTTGTATACAGATTTCTCAAGAGGCAGATCAGGTCTTCTGGTATTCTCACTTCTTTAAGAATTTTCCACTGTTTGTGGTGATCCACACAGTTAAAGGCCTTGGAATAGTCAATAAAGCAGAGATAGATGTTTTTCTGGAACTCTCTTGCTTTTTCAATGATACAACGGATGTTGGCAATTTGATCTCTGGTTCCTCTGCCTTTTCTAAAACCAGCTTGAACATCTCGAAGTTCATGGCTCATGTACTGCTGAAGTCTGGCTTGAAGAATTTTAAGCATCACTTTACTAGCATGTGAGATGAATGTAATTGTGCAATAGTTTGAGCATTCTTTGGCATTGCCTTTCTTTGGGATTGGAATGAAAACTGGCCTTTTCCAGTCCTGTGGCCACTGCTGAGTTTTCCAAATTTGATGGCATATTGAGTGCAGCACTCTCACAGCATCATCCTTCAGGATTTGAAATTTCTCAACTGGAATTCCATCACCTCCACTAGCTTTGTTCCTAGTGATGCTCCCTAAGGCCCACATGACTTCACATTCCAGGATGTCTGGCTCTGGGTGAGTGATCACACCATCGTGATTATTTTGGTCTTGAAGATATTTTTTGTACAGTTCTTCTGTGTATTCTTGCCTCCTCTTCTTAATATCTTCTGCTTCTTTTAGGTCCCTACCATTTATCTTCTGCTTCTGTTAGGTCCCTACCATTTCTGTCCTTTATTGAGCCCATCTTTGCATGAAGTGTTCCCTTAGTATCTCTAATTTTCTTGAAGAGATCGCTAGTCTTTCCCATTCCGTTGTTTTCCTCTGCAGTGATAGCTGAGGAAGGCGTTCTTATCACTCCTTGCTATTCTTTGGAACTCTGCATTCAAATGTATGTATCTTTCCTTTTTCTCCTTTGCTTTTTGCTTCCCTTCTTTCACAGCTATTTGTAAGGCCTCTTCAGACAACCATTTTGGCTTTTTGCATTTCTTTTTCTTGGGGATGGTCTTGATCCCTGCCTCTCGTACAATGTTGTGAACTTCAGTCATAGTTCTTTAGGCACTCTGTCTATCAGAGCTAATCCCCTGAATCTATTTCTAACTTCTACTGTATAATCGTAAGGGATTTTATTTAGTTCACACCTGAATGGTCTAGTGGTTTTCCCTACTTTCTTCAGTTTAAGTCTGAAATTGGCAATAAGGAGTTCATGATCTGTGCCACAGTCACCTCCTGGTCTTGCCTTTGCTGACTGTATAGAGCTTCTTCTTCTTTGGATTCAAAGAATATAATCAATCTGATTTCAGCATTGACCATCTGGTGATGTCCATGTGTAGAGTCTTCTCTTGTGTTGTTGGAAGAGGGTGGATTCTATGACCAGTGTGCATTCTATTGGCAAAACTCTACTAGCCTTTTACCTGTTTCATTCTGTACTTCAAGGCCAAGTTTACCTGTTACTCCAAGTGTTTCTTGACTTCCTACTTTTGCATTCCAGTCCCCTATAATGAAAAGGATATCTTTTGGGGGTGTTAGTTCCTGAAGGTCTTGTAGGTCTTCATAGAAACATTCAACTTCAGCTTCTTCAGCATTACTGGTTGGGGCATAGACTTGGATTACTGTGATATTGAATGGTTTGCCTTGTAAACAAACAGAAATCTTTCTGTCATTTTTGAGATTGCATCCAAGTACTGCATTTCAGACTCTCTTGTTGACTATGATGGCTACACCATTTCTTCTAAGGGATTCTCGCCCACAGTAATAGATATAATGGTCATCTGAGTTAAATTCACGCATTGCAGCCCATTTTGGTTCACTGATTCCTAAAATGTCTATGTTCATTCTCACCATCTCCTGTTTGACCACTTCCAATTTGCCTTGATTTACGGACCTAACAGTACAGGTTCCTATGCAATATTGTTCTTTATAGCATAGGACTTTGCTTCTATCACCAGTCACATCCACAAGTGAGTGTTGTTTTGTCTTGGCTCTGTCTCTTCATTCTTTCTGGAGTTATTTCTCCACTGATCTCCAGTAGCATATCGGTCACCTACTGACCTGGGGAGTTCATCTTTCAGTGTCCTATCTTTTTGTCTTTTCATGTTGTTAATAGGGTTCTCAAGGCAAGAATACTGAAGTGGTTTGCCAGTCCCTTCTCCAGTGGACCACATTTTGTCAGAACTCTCCATCATGACCATTTAAAACACTATTTCACCCCCCCCCCCTTTAAATATTTTGGTACCTTGTCAAGTATATGCATGGGTTTATTTCTGGTATTTCAATTCTGTTACATTATCTGCTTTTATTCCAGTTCCATATTCCATTGATTACTATATATTTGTAACACAGTTTTAAATCATGGAAGAATGGTGCCCACCAATTTGTTCTCATTTCTAAGGATTCATTTGAATTTACAAAATCCATTGTGATTTCGTAAATATTTAGAATCTTTTTCTTTTTATTTATATAGAAAAAAAGCAGTTGAATATTATTTAGAATCACTTTATATTTATGAGTTCAGTCCAGTTCAATCGCTCAGTCATGTCTGACTTTTTTCGACCCCATGGACTGTAGCATGCCAGGCCTCCCTGTCCATCACAAACTCCTGGATTTGCTGAAACTCATGTCCATCGCATCAGAGATGCCATCTAACCATCTCACCCTTCACCGTCCTCTTCTTCCTTCAGCCTTCAATCTTTCTCAGCATCAGGGTGTTTTCTAATGGATGCCATCTAACCATCTCACCCTTCGCCATCCTTGTCTTCTTCCAGACTTCAGTCTTTCCCAGCATCAGGGTCTTTTCTAATGGATGCCATCTAACCATCTCACCCTTCGCCGTCCTCTTCTTCCTCCAGTCTTCAATATTTCCCAGCATCAGGGTCTTTTCTAATGAGTCATAAGTTCCATCAGTTGGCCATCAGTTTTGGAGTTTAAGCTTTATCATCAGTCTTTACAACGAACGTTTAGGGTTGATTTCCTTTAGGATTGACTAGTTTGATCTCCTTGCAGTCCAAGAGACTCTGAAGAGTTTTCTCCAATACCACAGTGTAAAAGCACCAATTCTTTAGCTCTTAGAGGGTTTTTTTTTTTTTTTTTTTTTTTAACTGTCCAGCTCTCACATCCATACTTGACTACTGGAAAAATTATAGCTTTGACTAGATGGATCTTTGTCAGCAAAGTAATGTCTCTGCTTTTTGCTATGTTGTCTTGGTTTGTCATATATTTTTAGCAGTGATTTTGGAGATCTAGAAAATAAATCTGTCAGGGAACATTTAACAGGAGGATTCCTGCATGCTCTTTTCTATTTCTCCAAGATTCTCTGTTCCTTATCAGTTCCTATTCCAAGAATGAGTAAAGCTGCATGCAGTTCTCAGGACTGAGGTCATGGATGAGACATGCAGTGACTCTTTTCAGCATCAGTGACCTTGTATGTATTAGACTATATATATTGTGGGTATTGATAAAATTTCATCCTGTGTAATGGCTGAGTAATTATCTTACTAAATATATATAAGCCTGCATTTCTGCTAATAAAGCACCTTTGCTCCATCAGAGCTTGGGTCTCCATGTCTTTCTTTCTTTCTCTCTCTCCTCAGCTGATTCTCTGGAGCGCAGAGACCTGTCTTGCTCACTCTTCTGCCTGGGCTTCTAAGACTCTCTCGAGAAAGTACCCTGTGCCTTCACCCCCTCGAGAGGACACACGATGAGGGCACTTGAGAGATGCAAGTCCTATATCAAGGACTTTATTGGTTCTCTGCATAAACCAGGGAGTATCAGTCTCTTTCTCTCTTTCACTTTTCTTATCGTTGCCTCCTAATCCACTGAAGGACCCCAACAAAAGTCTGTCACTGTTTCCACTGTTTCCCCATTTATTTGCCATGAAGTGATTGGACTGAGATGCCATGATCTTACCTTTTTCAATATTGAGTTTTAAGCCTGCTTTTTCTGGCCTTAATTAACATGGAGAATGTATTAATATTAATCTTTCAATCCATGAGTGTGGGATAGCTTTCACATTATTTGTGTCTGCTACAATGACTTCCATCATTGTCTTATACTTCTTGCACAGCTTTTTTTAATCTACTTGGTTACATTTATTCCTAAGTATTTTATTGTTTTGATGCTATTATAAATGGAGTTGTTTACTATTTTAGATAAATTTTTGTTGTGTATAGAAAAACTGTTAATTTTTGCATACTAATTTTGTCTCTTCCAGCCTTACTAATCTGTCACCTAGTTCCAATGGGCTTGTTGGTGGTGTCTTAAGGATTTTCTACATGTGAGATCATATCATTCAGAAACATACCATTTTAACTCAAATCACTGATTTGGGGATATCTTTTATTACTTTTAATCCCAAAAAACTCTGTCAAGTATTTCTAATATTTTATAAATAAGAGTATTGAGAGAAGTCACTCTCATTCCTCATATTAGAGAAACAGATTTCAAATTTTCATTAGTGACTATGGTGTTAGCTGAGGGCTTATTATATATGACATTTGTTATGTTCATTTAAGTTTTTCCAACAAAATGTCAGCTTAGAGTTATCATTCAGAAAGAATATTGCTTTTGTCAAATGCTTCCCTGCATCTATGGAAATTAAATAAATTTTAAATTTCATTCTCTTAAAGTGATGTATCATGTTTATTAATTGATATATTTTGAGTCATACACTCATTTCTAGGAAAGTTTCACTTGATTATAGTATATAACCATTTTATATACAGTTGAATTTTATTAGCTATAATTTTAATTGAGAAATGTTATGTCTATTTTCATCAGGAATACTGTTCTATAGGTCTATTTCTTCTTGGGTTTGCGGCTATATTTTGTATCAGAATAATGATGGGTTTGTAAAATGAACTTTATTCCCTCCTGTTCAGTTTTTCAGAAGAATTTAAAGATATTGATAATTCTTAAATTCCTTAGTAAAATTAATTGTTGAAGTTGTGTGACACTGGTCTGTTCATTTTTAGGAGGTTTTATTTTTTCCTTTTAATTATTACTAAAAAATAACAGTGTATAATTGACATTTAATGCTATATTAGTTTCACATGTACAACATAATGATTCAGTACTTTTATACAGTACAAAATGATCACAATTATAAGTCTGTCAACATTCATCACCTTATGTAGATAGAAAAACTATTTTTCTTCTGATCAGAACTTTTAAGATCTTATTCTCATAGCAGCTTTCAAATGTAGAATACACTATTATTAACTACTGTCACCCTGCTGCACATTATATCACCATTACTTTATTTTATAGCTAGAAGTATGTAATTTTTGTTCACTTCATACATTTCTGTCACTCCCCCGTATGCCACCTCTAACAACCACTGAACTATTCTCTGAATCTATTATCTTTTTTGTTTGTTTGTTTTATTTTGTCTGTTTATTTTTGATTCCACAGATAAGCAAGGATATATGGTGCTTGTTTCTCTCTCTCTGGCTTATTTTACTTAACAGAATAGCTTGGGGTACATTCAAGTTGTTGCAAATGGTAATATTTTATTCATTTTTATTGCATAACTTTCCATTTTACATAGAAAACACATTTTATTTATCCATTCATCTGTTGATGAACTCATAGGCTGTTTGAATTTAGAAAGATGATAACAACAACACTGTATGTGAGACAGCAAAAGAGACACAGATGTATAGAACAGTCTTTTGGACTCTGTGGGAGAGGGAGGGGGGAATGATTTGGGAGAATGGCTTTAAAACATGTATAAGATCATATAAGAAACATATCGCGAGTCCAGGTTCGATGCAGGATACAGGAAGCTTGGGGCTGGTGCACTGGGATGACCCAGAGGGATGGTTTGGGCAGGGAGGTGGCAAGGGGGTTCAGGATAAGGAACACATGTACACCCGTGTCTGATGCATGTTGATGTATGGAAAAACCAATACAATATTGTACATTAAAATAATAATAATAATAATAATAAATAAATTGCAAAATAAAAAAAAGACTGAAAACCAAACAACTTAAGGTTACTAAAGGGGAAGGGTTGAAGGGGGAAGGATAAATTAGGAGTTTTGGATTAACACACTACTATATACAAAATAATCAGTATGGACCTACTGTATTGCACATGGAACTCTACACAATAGTCTATAAAAACCTATTTTGAAAAAAAGTATAAAACTATATATGTATATGTGCAACTGAATCAGTTTGCTGTACCCCTGAAACTAACACAACATTGTAAAACAACTATACTACAATATAAAATAAAAGTTAAAAATGTTAAAAAAAATATTGGCTATTGTAAATAATGCTGCAATAAACATAGGGATTCATATATCTTTTTGAGCTACTGCTTTGTTTTCTTCAGATAATTACCCAGAAGTGAAATTGTTTGAGTATGTAGTAACTGTATTTTTATTTTTTAAGTAATTTTTTTTGAAAGATAATTGTTTTACAGATTTTTTTTGTTTTCTGTCAAACCTCAACATGAATCAACCATATATATATATATATATATATATATATATATATATTGCCTCCCTTTTGAACCTCCCTCCCATCTCCCTCCCCATGCCACCCCTCTAGTTTGATACAGAGCCCCTGTTTGAGTTTCCTGAGCCATACAGCAAATTTGCATTGGCTATCTATATTACATATGGTAACATAAGTTTTCATGGTACTCTTTCCATACATCTCACTCTCTCCTCCTTTCTCCCCATGTCCATATGTCTATTCTGTATGACTCTTTCTCCATTGCTGCTCTAAATAAATTATTCAGTACCATTTTTTTAGATTCCATATATATGCATTAGAATACGATATTTATCCTTCTCTTTCTGACTGACTTCACTCTGTATAATAGGTTCTAGGTTCATCCACCTCATTAGAACTGACTCAAATGTGTTCTTTTTATGGCTGAGTAACATTCCATTGTGTATATATACAACTATTTTTTTATCCATTCATCTCTTGATGGACATCAAGATTGCTTCCATGTTCTAGCTATTGTAAATAGTGCTGCAAAGAACAATGGGATACATATGTCTCTTTCAGTTTTGGTTTCCTCAGGGTTTATGCCTAAGAGTGGGATTGCTGAGTTATATGGTGTTTTTATTCCTAGTATTTTAAGGAATCTCCATACCACCTTCCATAGTGGCTGTTTCAATTTATATTCCCACCAAGAGTGCAAGACTATTCCCTTTCTTCCACATCCTCTACAACATTTACTGTTTGTACACTTTTTGATGAGGGCCATTTTGACCAGTGTGAGGTGATGTCTCATTGTGGTTTTGATTTGCATTTCTCTAATAATGAGTGATGTTGAGCATCTTATCATGTGTTTGTTAGCCATCTGTACGTATTCTTTGGAGAAATGTCTGTTTAGGTCTTTTTCCAACTTTTTTATTGGGTTGTTTATTTTTCTGGTATTGAGTTGCATGAGTTGCTTGTATATTTTGGAAATTAATCTTTTGTCAGTTGTTTCAGTTGCTATTATTTTCTCCTATTCCGAGGGTTGTCTTTTCATTTTGCTTATAGTTTCATTTGCTGTGCAAAAGCTTTTAATTTTAATCAGGCCCCCCTTGTTTACTTTGGTTTTTATTTCTGTTACCCTAGGAGGTGGGTCATAGAGGATCTTGTTTGGTTTATGTCATCGAGTATTCTGCTTATGTATTCCTCTAAGAGTTTTATAGTTTCTGGTATTACATTTAGGTCTTCAATCCATTTTTTTTTTTGGAAGTACTTCTTTTTTTTATTTTATTTTTTAACTTTACAAAATTGTATGTATGGTGTTAGGAAGTGTTCTAACTTCATTCTTTTACATGTAGCTGTCCAATTTTCCCAGCACCATTTATTGAAGAGGATATATTTGCCCCATTGTATATTCTTGCCTCCTTTGTCAAAAATATGTTACTCATAGGTGCATAGGTTTATTTCTGGGCTTTCTATCTTGTTATGTTGGTCTATATTTCTGTTTTTGTGCCAGTACTTTACTATCTTGATGAATTTGTAGTATAATCTGAAGTCAGGAAGGTTGATTCCTCCAACTCCATTCTTCTTTCTCAAGACTGCTTTGGCTATTGGAGGTCTTTTTTATTTCCATATGAATTGTGAATTTTTTGTCCTAGTTCTGTGAAAAATATCATTGGTAATCTGATTGGAATTACATTGAATGTGTAGATTGCATTCGGTAGTATACTCATTTTCACAATATTGATTCTTCCTACCCGGGAACAGAATATCTCTCCATCTGTTTATGTTGTCTTTGGTTTCTTTCATTAGTGTCTTATAATTTTTTGTGCACATTTTGTCTCCTTAAGTTTATCCCTAGATATTTTATTCTTTTTGTTGTAATGGTGAATGGGATTGGTTCCTTAATTTTTCTGTCTGTTTTATCATTGTTAGTATATAGAAATTCAAGTGATTTTTGTATACTGCTTTTGTATCCTGAAACTTTGTTAAATTCACTGATTTGCTCTAGTAATTTTCTGATACTATTTTTAGGGTTTTCTATGTACAGTATCATGTCATCTGCAAACAGTGAGAGCTTTATTTATTATTTTCTGATCTGGATTCCTTTTATTTCTTTTTCTTCTCTGATTGTTTTAGCTAGGACTTTCTGAACTATATTGAATAATAGCGGTGAATGCGGATACCCTTGTCTTTTTCCTTATTTAGGGAGAGTGCTTTCAGTTTTTCACATTGATAATAATGTTTGCTGTGGGCTTTACTACATGTCCTTTACTACATTGAGATAGGTTCCTTCTATGCCTATTTTCTGAAGAGTTTTAATCATAAATGGGTGTTGAATTTTGTCAAAGGATTTTTCTGCATCTATTGAGATTATCATATTGTTTTTATCTTTCAGTTTGTTAATACGGTGTATCACATTGATTAATTTGTGTGTATTAAAGAATCCTTGCATCCCTGGAATAAACCCAACTTGATAATGTTGTATGAGCTTGTTGTGTTGCTGAACTCTGTTTGCTAAAATTTTGTTGAGGACTTTTGCATCTATGTTCATCCATGATATTGGCCTTTACGTGTGTGTGTGTGTGTGTGTGTGTGTGTTATCTTTGTCTGGTTTTGGTATCAGGGTGATGGTGGCCTTGTAGAATGAGTTTGGAAGTGCTCCTTCCTCTGCAATTTTTTGAAAGACTTTTAGAAGGATAGGCATTAACTCTTCTCTAAATGTTTGGTAGAATTCTCCTGTGAAGCCATCTTGTCCTGGGCTTTTGTTTTTGGGGATATGCTTGTATTCCTGTTGTTCATAATTTATATTTCTTCCTGGTTCAGTCTTGGTAGATTAAACTTTTGTAAGAGGCTGTCCTTTCTTCCAGGTTATCCATTTTATTGTCATATACTTGTTTATAATAGTCTCTTATAATCCTTTGTATTTCTGCATTTCTGTTGTAACGTTTCCTTTTTCATTTCTAATTTTGTTGATTTGACTCTTTTCTCTCTCTCTCTCTCTTTTTTTTTCTTGATGTATCTGGCTAAAGGTTTGTCAGTTTTGTTTATCTTCTCACAGAACCAGCTTTCTGTTTTATTAATCTTTACTATTGTTTCTTTCATTCCTGTTTCCTTTATTTCTGCTCAGATCTTTATGATTTCTTTCCTTCTACTAATATTATTTTTGTTCTTCTTTTTCCAGTTGTTTTAGGTGTAAAGTTAGGTTGTCTATCCAATGTTTTTCTTGTTTCTTAATGTATGATTGTATTGCTATAAACTTCCATCTAAGGACTGCTTTTACTGCATCTCATAGTTTTGGGCTTGTTGTGTTTTCATTGTCTTTTTTAAAATAATATTTTTTATTTACCTTTTTATTTCTTCAGTAACCTGTTGGCTATTTAGAAATGTATTATTTAATTTCCATGTGTTTGTGTTTCTTAGTTTTTTTTTTTTTTTTTCATGTGATTGATATCTATACTCATAGCATTGTGGTCAGAGAAGATGCTTGATACAATTTCAGTTTTCTTAAATTTACTGAGGTTTGATTTGTTACCCAAGATGTGCTCTATCCTAGAGAATGTTCCATGTGCACTTGAGAAGGTGTATCCTTCTGCATTTTCATGGAATGTCATGAAGTTATCAATGAGCTCCATCTCATCTAAATTATCATTTAAGACTTGTGTTTCCTTATGAATTTTCTGTTTTGATGATCTGTCTATTGGTGTGAGTGGGGTGTTAAAGTCTCCTACTATTATTGTGTTACTTTCAATTTCTCCTTTTATGTCTGATACTATTTCTCTTATGTATAGAGGTGTTCCTATGTTGGGTGCACAGATATTTACAGTTGTTATGTCTTCCTCTTGGATTGATCCCTTGATCATAAGGTAGTGTCCTTCCTTATCTCTTGTAATCTTCCTTACTTTAAGGTCAATTGTTTTTCTGATATGAGGATTGCTGCTCCAACTTTTTTGTGTGTGTGTGTGCTTCCAATTTGCATGGAATATATTTTTCCATCTTCTCACTTTCAGCCTATATGTGTCTTTAAGTCTGAAGCTAGTTTCTTGTAGACAGCATATATATGGGTCTTCTTTTATTCATTCAGCCAGCCTGTGTCTTTTGGTTGGAACATTTAATCCATTCACATTTAAAGTAATCATTGATATATATGTTCCTATTGCCATTTTCTTAATTGTTTTGGGATGATTATGTAGATCCTTTTTCTTCTCTTGTATTTCTTGACTATAAAAGTCCCTTTAACATTTTTTGTAAAGCTCGTTTGGTGGTACTGTATTCTGTTAGCTTTTCCTTGTCTGAAAAGCTTTTTATTTCTCCATCAATTTTGAATGAGATTCTTGCAGCATACAGTAATCTTGTTGTAGATTTTTCCCTTTCATAAAGTTAAATATATCCTGCCATTTCCTTCTGTCTTGCAGATTTTATGCTGAGAGATCAGCTGTTAAGTGTATAGAGTTTTCCTTGTATATTACTTGTTGCTTTACCCTTGCTGCCTTTAATATTCTTTCTTTGTGTTTAGTCTTTGTTATATTGATTACTATGTGTCTTGGTGTGTTTCTCCTTGTTTTTTTTTTTTTTTTTTTCCTGTATGGGATTCTTTGTGCCACTTGGATTCGATTATTTCCTTTTCCATGTTGGGGAAATTTTCAACTGTAATATCTTCAAAACTTTTCTCATATGTTTTCTTTTTCTCTTCCTCTTCTGGAACCCCAGTAATTAAAATGTTGTTGCATTTGATATTGCCCCAGAAGTCTCTGGGACTGTACTCAGTTATTTTCATTCTTTTTTGCTTTATTCTGCTCTACAAAAGTTATTTCCACCATTTTATCTTCCAGCTCTTTGATTCATTTTTCTGCTTCAGATATTCTACTATTGATTCCTTCTAGAGTATTATTAATTTCTGGAATTATGTTGTTTGTCTCTGTATGTTTATTCCTTAAATCTTCTAGGTCTTTGTTAATTAATACTTGAATTTTCTCCATTTTGTTTTCAAGATTTTTGATATCTTTACTTTCTTTACTCTGAATTCCTTTTCAGGTAGTTTGCCTATTTTCTCTTCATTTACTTGCACTTCTGTGTATCTAGGTTGTTCCTTCAATTGTGTAGTATTTCCCTGGCTTGGTTGATTATTATTTTTTACTTACTTTGCTTGAGTTCTCCTTTTTCAAGGCTTCTAGAAAAGTTGAATTTTTTTTCATTGAAGAAGGTTGAATTCCTTCTTTCTTTTGGTTTCTGCCATCCTAAGATTGGTCCAGTTGTTTGTATAAGCTTTGTGTAGGGTGTGATTTGTGCTGAACTTTTGTTTGTTGTTTTGTTTGTTTTTTCCTCTGATGGGCAAGGCTGAGTGAGGTGGTAATCCTCTCTGCTAATGATTGGGTTTGTATTTTTGTTTTGTTTTTTGTTTAAATGAGGAGTCCTGTACAGTATGCTACTGGTGGTTGGGTGATGCTGGGTCTTTTATTCGAGTGGTTTCACTTGTGTGAGTTCTCACTATTTAATACTCTCTAAGGTTAGTTCTCTGATAGTCTAGGGTCTTGGAGTCAGTGCTCCCACTCCAAAGGCTCATGGCTTGATTTCTGTTCAGGAACAAAGATTCTACAAGTGGTTTGTTATGGCATTAGGTGAGATTAAAACAAATATCCAAAAAAAATGAGAAACCAAAGGTGTATCCCAGACAAGTAGTAGGTAAAAAATCAGGCTAATAATAATTAAAATAATGGAATATAAACATAAACATATGCACCTATGAACAAAGTCAAAACAGTCCAACAAAAATAAAGTATGGTAGATTGACCTGGGGAACAAAGGAAATAAAAAATTATATTTACCCATTAAGAACGAAACTAAGTAAAGAACAAACTGGAAAACAAAGCTAGACCAAGGTTCAAACTGGGGAATAAAGCAATGAAAATAAAACCAATAACTATTTTGAGAGGAAAGGAGAGAAATAAATGAAAGAATGAATAGATATGCAAAGTTAAACAGAAGTAGATAAAGAAGATTTTTATATGTTAAAGATTAACTCCAAGGGGAAAGAACACTAGGAAAATCAAACAAATGAATCAATGTAGAAAAAATAATAATAGGTTTAAAAAATTAAAATTAAAAAAAAAAAGAGAAAAACAATTCCACAGAACTGCAAAAGCCCAACATAGAGGCAGAGGTTTATGAAAATAAAACATGTGACTGAGGAAAAAATAAAGCTCAAAAGCTTAATTAGATTTCATAGTGCCAATAAAATCAACAACTACAAGAGAGGGGGCAGGAGGGAAAGAGAAAAAAATATCCAAAATAATCTACAGAACAAGTTCAAACGTAAGAATAATAAATATGTTTCTTGAGTCACAGCTCTCAGAGTTCCTTCCCTCACTGGGAGTCACAGTCCACCTTACCTCCTTAGGATGCCCGATGCTCATCTCTGGACCTGCTATGGGGGTAGCTTACATTCTAAGCTGGTCCTACTCCTGTGTGTTCTTGCCTCCAATGTCCACAGCTATCAGAACTATTGAGTTTTTTTTTTTTCTTTTGTGGGAGTTCTCAATGACCTTATATATATTCCTTAGACACAGTTTGCCTAGTTGATTGTGCAGATTTCATCTGCAACTTGTACAGCTGGTGGGAAGGTTTTGGATCTTCTTCCTTAGCCACACTGCCCCTGGGTTTCAGTTGTGGTTTCGTTTCTACCTCTGCATGTGGGTTATCCACTGGGGCTTGTTCGTGAGGCTGCCCTTGTGGACTTGGGTTTCCCCTCTGAGGGCCAGGTGTAGAAGTAGTGCAGCTGTTTAGGTCGCAGGGGTTCTGGCTGCACCAGGTACTCAGGGGGGTTGGCAGCTAGGGCAGAAGGAAAAATTGTGCTCTAGAAGGGTATGGCAACCAGTATTGACCAATATGCTCCAGTATTATTGACTGGAGAATCCCCCTCCCTGACAGAGAAGGTTGGCAGGCCACAGTCTACAGGGTCACAGAGTCAGACACGACCAAAGTGACCCTACATGCATAGATGCAAGACTTTTTTTTTTTTTTTTTGCCTGTGGCAGCTCTACCCCAGTGAGAGTTGATCATGAAGGTGGTGCAGCTGCTTGGGTAGTGGGGAACCTGGCAGCACCAAGTGTACAGGGACACAGACTATCTCCACTGCAGGAGTTATGGCCCTAACAGGTTTTTTTTTTTTTTTTTTTTTTTGAGCCTCTTGTAGTTGGCAATCAGAAGGCCTCTTAGCCAGTCTTTCTCCGTAGCTCCATCCATTCAGTCACTTAGAGGGCTCCCTTGCCTGGGATCCTTCTCTGTTGTTCGGTGCATTGGGCACATAGAGGGACCTCCCTGGCTGGGGTCCTAGTCTGTAGATTGGTGCATCAGGCACATAAAGGAGCACCCTAGTTGAGGTCCTACTCTGTAGTTCAGTGTGTCAGTCGTTCAATGGGTCAGTCCCTCTATTCTTCAGCTGCCAATGCTGGCTCATGGAAAGAGAGAGGCTACATTGACAGCTCCAACCCCTACACGTGACTCAGCTGTATCACCTTGCTTCCACGGCTGCTTGGCTTTCCTTTACAGTTACTTCCCACCACAAGCTCCTCCCTCACATCCCCTCAATCTGTCTCTCTGCAGTCAACAGCAGCCCTCACCATGGGATTGTTCCACAATCCCTAAATTCCAACTCCCATCTGCTGTGCCTTCCAAGGGACCTGCGTCCCTGTCCTGGGTGTATATAGTTGCAGCAAGGACTGTCTGATTCTCATTCCATTTAGGCTGCCACAGACCAACTCTTTCACTCTCAGCCTTAAATGTTTCTCCTCTGACTCAGACAATTGCCCCAATGTGGGGATAGGACCCCTGCTTCAGTTACCCCATCTGCCAATGGCGGGTCCAGTCCTACTAACACTCCTGTTTTTCACCCTAGTCCCTTCATCCTACTGAGTTTTGTGTGGTTCCAAATATCCTTTTCCACAGGTCAGGTACTCCTATCAGCTCTCAGCTGGTGTTCTGCATGGAACTCTGTGTCTGAAGGTGTATTCTTGATGTATCCATGGAGAGAAATGTACTCTATGTCCACCTACTCCTCTGCCATCTTGTTCTATTTTTAATCTTTTGAGTAAGTTGCTTTCCATAATGGATGTACACATTTGGATCCTACCAACAGTGGGCAAATGTTCTTCTCTTTCCACATCCTCACCAATATTTGTTATTTTTTGCCTTTTTGATAACCATTCTGACAAGTGTGAGGTGATATCTCATTGTGATATCAATTTACATTTACTTAATGATTAATGATGTTGTACATCATGTGTCTGTATGTCTTCTTTGGAAAATGTCTATTTAGATATTCTGACTGTATTTTAATTGAATTTTTATATTGGATGTTCAAATTCTTTACACATTTTGGATGTTAATGCCTAATAAGATATACAGTTAGCATCGTCCTTTAATTTTGTCTATTGTTTCCTTTAGTGTGTGGATTTTTTTTTCTTTTTTTAGTTTTATATAATCCCACTTGTTTTTGTTGTTGTTTGATTTTGTCACTTTAGCTTGGTGTCAGATTCAGAAATTATCTCCAAGACCCACGTTAAGAAGCTTACAACTTTGTATTCTTCTAGGAGTTTTATGGTGTCTGGTCTTATATTCAAGTCTTTAAATCATTTTGTGTTATTTTGGTGTGTCTTACACCAAATGTGTCTTACACTCAAGAGTGTCTTGATAAGTAAGATAGTGGCCCTGTTTTATTCTTTTATGTGTGGCTGTCAAATTTTAGCAATATCATTTATTGAGGATATTGTCCTTTCCAAATTGTATATTCTTGGCTCCTTTGTCATATGTTAATTGACCATAAATTCTTGAATTTATTTCTCGGCCCTCCATTTTGTTCCTTTGATTTATGTGTCTTTTTTTTTTTTTTTTTGGTCACTACCATGCAGTCATAATTACTGTAGCCTTGTAATATTGTTTGATATCAGGAAATGTATTGCCTTCAGCTTTGCTTTTCTTTATCAAGATTGCTTTGGCTATTTGGGATCTTTTGGGGTTCCAAACAAATTTTAAGATTGTCTGTTTCTTTTCTCATAGAAAAATTACTTTGTTTTAAATATAGCAGTGTGTACATGTCAATCCAAAATTCCACATCTACCCCCCTATCCTTCCAACCTAGTAACCATAAGTTTTTTCTTTAAGTTTGTGAGTTTATTTCTGTTTTGTAAATAAGTTACTTTGTTAAGATTATCTATTTCTGTAGAAAATGTCATTTGAATTTTTATAGGGATTACATTAAATGTGTGCATTGCCTTGGATGTTATGGATATTTTAACATTATTAATTCTAGTCCAAAAAGACAGAATATATTTCCATTTATTTGTATCTTCTTTAATTTTTTATTAATGTTTATGCCTTTAGTGCACAGAAAATGTACCTACATGATTGAATTTAGTGCCATATATGTTTGTTTGTTTATTTGTTTTTGATACAATTGTAAATGCAATTATTTTACTAATTTCTCTTTCTGATAGTTTATTATTACTATACGGAAATGCAACAAGTTTATGCGTGTTGATTTTGTATCCTTCAACTTTACTGAACTCAGTCACTAATTTTAACACTTGTTTTAATGGAGTATTTAGTGTTTTCTATAAATAATATCCATCCATCTGCAAATAGTAACAGTTTTTCTTCTTCCTTTCTGAACTGGATGCCGTTTGCTTCTTTTCCTTGTCTAAATGTCTTGGCTAGAACTTCTAGTACTATGTTGGATGAAAGTGGGAAGAGTAGAAATCTTTGTTTTGTTTCTAATCTTAAAGAAAAAGCTTTCCGCTTTGCACCACTAAATATGATATTAGCTTTTGGACTGTCATATAGCCTTTATTAAATTGAGTTACAGTCTCTCAATACCCACTTTCTCTTGAGAGTTTCTATACCAAATGGTTGTTGAGTTTTGTCAAATAATTTTTCTGTATCTACACAGAGGTCATATATTTTTTATTCTTATGTTAATATGGGGTAAGGAGTTTTTCATTATTGGAAGCTTACTATTGGCCTCTTCAGATTTCTATCTCTTTATGATTTAATATTTATAGGTTTTATGATTTTAATAATTTATCCATTTATTTAAATTTTTCCAATTTGTTGGGATATAGTTGTTCTTGGTAGTCTCTTATGATTCTTTTTATTTCTGTGGCATCTCTCAAGATGTATGCTATGGTATTTATGAATTTATTTGTTTGGATCTTCTTTATTTTCTTGATTAGTCTAGCTAATATTTTACCAATTTATTTCTTTAAAAACACATAATAAAAACACATAATTTTGCTCATCTTTTCTGTTGCTTCACTAATCTAGTCTTCATTTATTTTTGCTATAATGTTTGTTATTAACCCTTCGTTCTACTCTCTTGGGGTATTGTTTATCACTATTTTTTTTTTAATTCTTGAAGGTGTAAATTTAGGCTGTTATGTGCTTTCTTTTTCTTTTTTAAAATGTTTATTCTTTCCTCTTTACACTAATTTAGCCTCATTATATTACTTGGAATGTTGTGTTCCATTTTTGTCTTAATACAAGTTTTAAATTTTTCTTTTGAAAAAAGTACATATACTGTGTTCCTTGGATTTGAAAAATTAATATTTGCAAACTAACCATGAGTTCTGCAAATTGAATGCAATCTATATCTAAGTATATGAAAATT
This sequence comes from Bos indicus, assembly GCF_029378745.1. Lineage (NCBI taxonomy): Eukaryota > Metazoa > Chordata > Mammalia > Artiodactyla > Bovidae > Bos > Bos indicus. The sequence continues at coordinate 76,584,352 of NC_091789.1, forward strand.
AAGCAAATATTTGAAAAAACAGTGGACCAAAAAAGAAATCAAAAGAAAATTTTTAAAATTACTTTAAGAAAAAAAATGGAACACAATATTCCAAATAATATAATGAGGCTAAATCAGTTTGAAGAGGAAATAATAAACATTTTAAAAAAGAAAGAGAAAGCAGATAACAGCCTAAACTTACACCTTCAAGAATTAAAAATAATAATAATAATAATACCCCAAGTGAGTAGAACAAAGTATTAATAATAAACATTGCAGCAAAAATAAGTGAAATATAGACTAGGGAAATAACAGAAAAGATGAGCAAAATTATGTGTTTTTAAAGAAATAAATTGGTAAAATGTTAGCTAGACTAATCAAGAAAATAAGAAGATTTGTTCAGAAGACTATTAGAAGACTATAATTAGAAGACTAAATAGAGAAGATCCAAATAAATCAAATAATAAATGCCATAGCATACATCTTCAGAGATACCACAGAAATACAAAGGTTCATTCTTTGACATAAATGAGAGCAATACTGTTTTGGATACATCTCCTAAAGTTAAGAAAACAAAAACAAACATCAACAAAGAGGACCTAATTAAACTTAAAACCTTTTACACAGTAAAGGAAACCATTGACAAAATGAAGACAGTTTACTGAATGGGAGTAAATAATTTCAAATAATATGAGTGATAAGGGATTAATATCCAACATATATAAACTTCTCATATAACTTAATATCAAAAACACAAACAAGGGGCGGTCCAAAGATGGCAGAGGAATGGGATCGGGAGATCACTTTCTCCCTCACAAATATGTTAAAAGATCATCTTCATGTGAAGCAACTTCCACAAAAAAAACTTTTGAATGCTGGCAGAGGACCCCAGATACCCAGAAAGACAAGCCAATCTCTTTGAAATGAAGTAGGACAAAAGATAATGATGAAAAAAGAGGCAAAGGATCTGGGAAAGATAACCATCCCAAGGAGGGAGTCATGAAGAAGTTTCCACAGAATAGTAAACCCTCTCACGGTTAGGGTCTGGGGATCTTTGGAAGCTCAGAGGGCAGCATAATGAGAAACAAACAAACAAACAAAAAATCACAGAATTCTGCCAAATGGCAATTAACAGAAGAAAAGTGGCTCACACACTCATGTTCAACCACAGTGAGTGGGAGCTGAGTGTGGAGGTGCAGGCTGCATCTTAAAGGTCCTTAGTAAGGACGGGGGTTGAATGCTGAGGACTCTCTGAGGGGCCAGTGTGACATAATAACTCAAACTGTAGGAACTCCAGAGAGACAAAGAAAAACAAAGACCTTTCTTGCAGGAAGCCCCTAACGTGCACTGTGACCACTGGTGGGCTCACAGAACAAGGCTCATGACTGAGTGAACAACAAAGGAGAGCAAGCCAGCTGCCATTTATGGCCCTCCTTGGAAGCAGAGAGGCAGGTGCATGACAGCCAGAGGTGGAAGGCAAGGGGCCTCTGCATCTTGGTTCCCATGACTGCAACTCCTGCCAAGCTGTGAGCAGGCTGCCAGTTGCTAACCACATCTTCCCGGAATTCTGGATAGTTCATATCAGCCAGGAATCTCAGACTGAGGCCAGCTCCACTGAAGAGACACATGGGCTACCTGGGACTTATGATCCCTTCACACCTGAGATCGTGAGAGGCTTGGACCTGGGAAGTGCATGCTGTCTTGGGCTGTGGCAACCCCAGTGTTGTCTATCCAGCAGGAGTGCTCACCACTTATGCCAGTGATGTTTGTTTTCAGAGTCACTCCCTCTCCACAACACAACTGACCCAATGAGCCTGAATAAGTGGCAACTTTTGCCCCCTTGTGCCAGGTCAGAGATTACACAATGAAGATACTTGCAAGCAGAAGAGGCTGACTTAAGCAAAAAAAAGAAGGGGGAACTGCCCCAGAAGTGGCAGGTGCAAAAGATGAAAAATCCTGCAGTTAAGCTGAGACTGTGCATTTGAGGGGCAACTGTAGACATGAGAATAAGTTCAACTTGGAACAAGGGATTATCTGATACTGAAATGACTCACACTGCCCACAGCAGCTCCAGAGAAATTCCTAGATTTATCTTTATTATTATTATTTTCTAATTTTTATAAATTTTATTATTTTTAACCTTTAACTTTTTATTATTAATTTTTCTATTTTTTTCCTTTCTTCCCTATTATCTTATTTTTTCTCTCATATGGTTCCTTATTACTCTTTTAATTTTTATTTTTATAGCCTACTATTACCTTTCTTAAAAATATAATTTTAAAATTTATTTCATTTTTTATAAATGTATTTTTTATATTGTACTTTTGAGAGTCTAATCTCTATTCTGTGCTGTGCTGTACTTAGTTGCTCAGTGGTGTCCAACTCTTTGTGACCCGATGGACTCCCACCAGGCTCCTCTGTTCATGGTGATTCTCCAGGCAATACTGGAGTGGGTTGCCATATCCTCCCCCAGGGGATCTTCCCAACCCAGGGATCAAACCCAGGCCTCTCGCATTTCAGATGGATTCTTTACCACGTAACCCACCAGGGAAGCCCAATCATTATTCTACATTTTTAATTTTTGCTTTTTGATATGTTAATAATTTTGTATTTTTAGTACCCATTTTCACTTAGGAATATGATTACTGGCTTGGTTGCCCTCTTCCCTTTTGACTCTCTCTATTTTCCTCCTGATTATCTCTATCTCCCTCCTTCCACTTCTCTTCTGTATATAACTCTATGAATCTCTTTGGGTGTTCCTGGCTATGGAGAGTTGTTTCCCTATTAACCTCTAGGGGTCGTCCTCTGTATTGATTGGATGGAGAAGTCTTGATGCTACTGTAAGAGGGGAACTGAAATCCAGAGGCAGGAGGCTCGACTCCAGAATTTTTGACCATAATAGACCTCCTGACCTCAGGGAACATTAATAAATGAGAGACAGTCAATAATGAACAATGTGATAACTGAGATTAAAACTCTCTGGAGGGAACCAATATTACAGATGTTACAGAACAACATCTGCAACAAGAATGCTTTACCCAGCAAAGATTTCATTGAGATTCAAACAGTACAAATGAGGCAGAAGAATGTATAATTGAGATATAAGATGGAATGGTGGAAATAAATGAAGCAGAGTGGGAAAAAAAGAAGAAAAAAAAAAAGAATAAAAGGAAATGTGAACAGACTCAGAGACATCTGGGACAATGTTAAACTCTCCAACATTCAAATCATAGATGTCCCAGAAGAAGACAAAGGGAAATGGCATGAGAAAATATTTGAGGATATAATAGTCAAAAACTTTCTTAAAATGGAGAAGGAAGTAACCACCCAAGTGCAAGAAGCAAAGATTGTCCCATACAGGATAAACCCAAGGTAAAGCACACCAAGATACATATTAATCAAGCTAACAAACATTAAGCACAAAGAAAAAATGTGAAAAACAGCAAAGGAAAAGCAACAAATAACATACAAGGGGATCCCCATAAGGATAACAGTTCATCTTAGAACAGAAATTCTGTGGGCCAGAAGGGAAAGACAAGATATCCTTAAAGTTATGAAAGAAAAAAACCTACAACCAAGATTACCCAGCAAATATTTCATTCAGATTCAAAGGAGTAATCAAAAGCTTTACATACAAGCAAAAGTGGAGAGAATTCAGCACCAGGAAACCAGCTCTCTAAAAAATTGCTAAAGGATCTTCTTTAGATAGGAAGCACCAAAAAAGGGTTTATAAAAATGAACCAAAGCAATAAAGTAAATGGTAATGAGATCATACTCATCAATAATTACCTTAAACATAAATGAGTTAAATGCTACAACCAAAATACAAAGACTGTCCTAATGGATACATAAATAAAACACTTATAAATGCTACCAACAATCCACCCACTTCAAACCTAGAGACACATAGAGATTGAAAGTGAGGGCATGGAAAAAATATATTTTGTGCAAATGGAGACAAAAAGAAAGTGGGAGTAGCAAGCTTCATATCAGATAAAATAGACTTTGAGGACCATTTTAAGAGACAAAGAAGGACACTACATAATGATCAAGGGATTAATCCAAGAAGAAGATATAAGAGTTATAAATGTATATGAATCCAACATAAGAGCATTTCAATACATTGTTGTTGCTGCTGCTGCTAAGTCGCTTCAGTCATGTCCAACTCTGTGTGACCTCATAGACGGCAGCCTACCAGGCTCCCCATCCTTGGGATTCTCCAGGCAAGAACACTGGAGTGAGTTGCCATTTCCTTCTCCAGTGTAGGAAAGTGAAAAGTGAAAGTGAAGTTGCTCAGTCGTGTCTGACTCTTAGGAACCCCATGGACTGCAGCCCACCAGGCTCCTCCACCCATGGGATTTTCCAGGCAAGAGTACTGGAGTGGGGTGCCATCACCTTCTCCGTTTCAATACATTAGGAAAATGCTAGTAACTACTAAAGGGGAAATTGAGAGTAATACAATAATTATGGGGGACTTTAATATCCCACTTACACCAATAAATATGTCTCCCAGTCAGAAAATTAAGAAAGTAACTCAAGCTTTAAAAGATATGTTAGACATAATTGATATCCACAGGGCATTTTATCCCAAAACAATGGATTTTATCTTTTTCTGAAGTGCACATGGAATGGTCTCCAGGAAATATCACATTCTGGGCCACAAAACTAACCTTGGTAAATTAAAAAAAAAAAAAAAAACTGAAATCATTTCAAGCATCATTTCTGATCACAATGCTGTAAGATTAGATATCAACTGTAGGAAAAAAAAAAAACTATAAAAAACACAAATATATGAAGTTAAACAACATGCTTCTGAATAACCAGAAGATCACTGAAGATATCAAAAAGGAAATCAAAATATGCTTAGAAACTACTCATAATGCAAACATGAAAGCCCAAAATCTATGGGATTCAGTAAAAAGAGAGCTAAAGTGTAGTTCACAGCAATACAAGACTGCCACAAGAAAAAAGAGAAACATCAAATAAACAACATAAACTTGCATCTAAATAAACCAGGAAAGGAACAGAAACAAACAACAACAACAACAACAAAAATCCAAAAGTTAGGAGAAGGAAATAAATCATAAAAGTCACAACAGAAATAAATAAAAATGAAAGAAGACTACAGCAAAGATCCTAAAAACTCAAAGTTGGTTCTTTGAGAAGATAAAATAGACAGGCAGTTAGCAAGACTCAAGAAAAAAGAAGGAAGACTCAAATCAATAAAAATGGAAATGAAAATGGAGAAATTATAATAGACAACACAGAAATACAAACGATCTTAAGAGACTACAAAGGTCAACAACATGCCCCCAAAATGGAAAACTTGGAAGAAATGGAGAAATTCTTAGAAAATTATAACCTTCCAATACTTACCAGGAAGAAATAGAAAATATGAACAGACCAGTCACTAGGACAGAAATTGAAACTATATTAAAAAAATCTTCCAACAAACAAAAGCCCAGGACCAGATGGTTTCACAATTGAATTCTACCAAAAATTTAGTGAAGAGCTTAGAAAAGCATACCAATAAAAGTTATCCTTTAAATCATAGGGGACTCGAATGCAAAAGTAGGAGGTCAAGAGGTATCTGGAGTAACAGGCAAGTTTGGCTTTGGAGCACTAAATGAAGCAGGGCAAATACTGACAGAGTTTTGCCAAGAGAAACACTGGTCATAGAAAACATACTCTTCAAACAATACAAGAGAAGACTTTACAGAACACATTACCAGATGGTTGACACCAAAATAAAATTGATTATATTCTTTGCAGGCAAATAAAGAGAAGCTCTAAACAGTAAAAACAAGACCAGGAGCTGACTGTGGCTCAGATCATGAACTCCTTATTGCAAAATTCAGAATTAAATTGAAAAAAGTAGGGAAAACCACTAGGCCATTCAGACATTACCTAAATCAAACCCCTTGTGAATATACAGTGGGAGGGACAAATAGATTGAAGGTATCAGATCTGATAGACAGAGTACCTGAATAACTATGGACGAAGGTTCATGACATTGTATAGGAGGTGGTAATAAAAACCATCCCCAAGAAAAGGAAATGAAACAAGCAAAATGGCTGAGGAGGCCTTATAAATAGCTGAGTAAAGAAGAGAAGCAAAATGCAAAGGAGAAAAGGAAAGGTACACCCATCTGAATGCAGAGTTACAAAGAATAGCAAGGAGAGATAAGAATGCTTTCCTAAGTGAATAATGCAAGATATAGATGAAAACAATAGAATGGGAAATACTAAAGATCTCTTCAACAAAATTACAGATACTAGGGAATATTTAATGTAAAGATGGGTGCAAAAAAAAAAAAAAAAAGGCAGAAATGGCATGGACCTAAAAAAAGCAGAAAATATTAAGAAGAGGTGGCAAGAATACACAAAAGAACTATACAAAAAAGATCTTCATGACCCAGATAATAACAATGCTGTGATCACTCAGCTAGAGCCAGACATCTTGGACTGCAAAGGCAAGTGGGGCTTAGGAAGCATCACTATGAAAAAAGCTAGTGGAGGTGATGGAATTTCTACTGAGATATTTCAAATCCTAAAAGATGATGCTGTCAAAATTCTGCACTCAATATGCCAGCAAACAAGGGTGCCCACTCTCACCATTCTTATTCAGCATAGTTTTAGAAGTCCTACCCACAGCAATCAAAGAGGAAAAATAAATTTAAAAAATTCAGATTGGAAAAGAATGAGTAAAACTCTCACTCTTTACAGATGACATGATCCTCTACATAGAAAAGTGGAAAGATTCCACCAGAAAACTACCAGAGCTAGTCAATGAATTTAGTAAAGTTTCAGGATTTAAAATTAATACACAGAAATCCCTTGCATTCCTATACACTAACCTGAAAAACCAGAAAAAAAGAAATTAAGGAAACAATCCCAATAACCATTGCAATGAAAAAAATAAAATATTCAGGAATAAATTTGCCTAAAGAAACAAAAGACTTCTATACAGAAAACTATAAAACACTGATGAAAGACATCAAAGATGACACAAATAGATGGAGAAATATGCCATGTTCTTGGACTGAAAGAAAGTCAATATAGTGAAAATGAGTATACTATCCAAAGAAATCTATAAATGCAATGCAATCTCTAGTAAACTACCAATGGTATTTTTTCATAGAACTAGAACAAATAATTTCACAGTTTGTATGGAAACACAAAAGATCTGGAGTAGCCAAAGTAATCTTGAGAAACAAGAATGGAATTGTAGGAATCATCCTTCCTGCCTTCAGACTTTACTACAAAGCTACAGTCATCAAGACAGTATGGTACTGGCACAAAGACAGAAATATAGATCAATGGAACAAACAAGAAAGTCCATAGATTAATCCATGTACCTGTGGACACCTTATCTTTGATAAAGGAAGCAGAAATATACAATGGAGAAAAGACAGTCTCTTCAATAAGTGGGGCTTCCAAGGTGGCACTAGTGTTAAATAACTTTTCTGCCAATGCAGGAGACTTATAAGAGTTGCAATTTCGATCTTTGGGTAGTAAAGATCCCCTGAAGAAGGGCTTGGCAAACCACTCCAGTATTCTTGCCTAAAGCATGACATGGACAGAGGATCCCAGTGGGTTACAGTTCTTGGGGTCACACAGAATAAGACACTATTGAAGTAACTTAGCAGGCACACATGGGAAAACTGGTCAGCTATGTGCAAAAGAAACTCATGGCAGATTCATGTTGAGGTCTGGCAAAATCAATACAATATTGTAAAGTAATTAGCCTCCAATTAAAATTAATAAATTTATAGTAAAAAAAGAAAGAAACTAGAACACTTCCTAACACCATACACGAAAATAAAATGGATTAAAGACCTAAATGTAAGACTGGAAACCATAAAACTCTTAGAGGTAAACTTAGAACACTCTCTGACATAAATCACAAGATCCCCTGTGACCCACCTTCTAGAATATTCTAAATAAGAACAGAAATAAATAAATGGGACTTAATTAAACTTAACAACTTTTGCACAAGGAAGGAAACTATAAGCAAGGTGAAAATACAGCCTTCAGAATGGGTGAAAATAATATCAAATGAAACAACTGACAAAGAGTTACTATCCAAAATATACAAGCAGCACATGCAGGTCAATACCAAAAAAAAATGAACAACCCAATAAAAAGTAGGCAAAAGACTTAAGCACACATTTCTCCAAAGAAGACATACAGATGGCTGACAAACACATGAAAAGAAGCTCAACTTTGCTCATTATTAAAGAAATGTAAATCAAAATCAAAATGAGGTATCACCAATCAGAATGGCCAACATTGAAAATTCTACAAATAATAAACGCTGGAGAGGGTGTCAAGAAAAAGGAACCCTCTTACATTGTTGGCAATGCAAACTGTTACAGCAACTATGGAGAACAATGTGGAGATTCCTTAAAAACCTGGTCAAATAATTGCTATATCACCCACCAATCACCCTGCTGGGCATACACCCCAAGGAAACCAGAACTGAAAGAGATGTATGTATCCCAATGTTCATTGCAGCACTGTGTATAATAACTAGGACATGGAAGCAACCTAAATGACCATCGGCTTACAAATGGATGACAAAGTTGTGGCACATGTACACAGTGAAATATTACTCAACTATAAAAAGCAACACATTTGAGTCAGTTCTAATGAGGTGGATGGACCTGGAGCCCATTATACAGAATGAAGCAAGTCAGAAAGAGAAAGACAGATTCTTTGTATTAAAGCATATATATGGAATTTAGAAAGATGGTAGTGATGATCCTACATGCAGGGCAGCAAAGGAAACAGATATAAAGAACATACTTCTGGACTCAGTGGGAGAAGGCGAGGGTGGAATGATTTGAGAGAACAACATTGAAGCATGTACATAAGCATATGTATAATAGATTACCCAGTGCAAGGTTGAATGCATGAAGCAGGGCACCCTAAATGGGTGCTCTGGGATGACCCAAAGGGATAAGTTGGGGAAGGAGGGTGGTTCAGGATGGGAGGGACAAATGTGTACCTGTGGTCAATTCATGTTGATGTATGGCAAAAATCATCATAATATTGTAAAGTAATTATCCTCCAACTAAAATAAATAAACTAAGTTAAAAGAATAAACAAACAACACAATTAAAAAGTGGGCAGAACTGAATAGACTTTTTTCCTAAAAAAAAATGTAGATAGCCAAAAGGCAAGTGAAAGATTTTCAACATCACTGATCATCAGACCAATGGAAGTCAAAATCATAGTGAGGTATCACTTCATACCTGTCTGAATGCCTATCATCATAAATAACATATATAACAAATGTTGGTAAAAATGAGAAGAAAAGAGAACTCTTGTACACTGTTGATAGGAATATAAATTGGTGCTGCCATTGTAGAAAACAGCATGGAGTTTCCTCACAAAACTAAAAATAGAACTACCATATTGCCGGGAGCCGGCATATTGCATATTGAGTGCATATTGCATATTGAGTGCAGCACTTTTCAGGATCTGGAATAGCTCAACTGGAATTCTATCACTGCCGGTAGCCAGCGTGAGGAACTCCGCCTCTGGCAAAGGTCATGAGGAAGGAGGCTTGACATACGCAAAGGCGGGATCAAGCCTCAGGAGTCTCCCTGGAAATTCTCGAGCAATCTACCCCCAAAACCAGAGTCTGCCTACTTTCTGCTTTGTGCTTTCACCTACACCTCTGACTTTACGGGGGGCTGTCCCCCACTACCTCTCTGAAAAAAGTTAGCTTACAGCTCCAGTTAATAATTCCTGGGTGTGACAGTGTTTAACCTACAAACTCCCTTGGAAATCCTCTAGCCTGCCTGAATAGGTTTTTCCGGCCACATGTGATTGCTCAGAGCCTCCAAACTGTGAGAGGCAGGAGATGTTCTAAACTGTGTAAACACAGATTCTTTTGAATAGTTAAAAGATTGATTAGAAATTGTATTGGTGAAGGGATTTTCACTTGTTGGGCCAATGTTTGCTGCTAAGTTTCCATATCCCTTACCTGCTGTGTCCCTGGCAGTGTATTGATTAATATAATTGGTGTAAGTAGTAGCTTTAATGTTTGTAACCTGGGACCCTTGAGTTAATTCTTTTTCTTGTTGTAGCCCACCACACCTTTGCTCTGTAGGAATGCAACTTTATCTAATGCTTCTGGAGGGTGGCTCCTGACCAATCACCTTTAGAGAAAAATAAGTTTTCTGAAGAAAAGGTCTTAAAATGTTAACAGGCCTCTGGGCCAGAAGATGATGCAAATCACCTAAGCTTTTGCATATGATAAGTTTGCAGGAAGAAAGCCTGGTTTGCTGCAAGACTCTACCCCTTCCCCCATTATCCTCTGTGCATAACTTAAGGTATAAAAACTACTTTGAAAAATAAAGTGCGGGCCTTGTTCACTGAAACTTGGTCTCACCATGTCGTTCTTTCTCTTACCTTCTGGCTGAATTATTCAGCCTCTTTTCTCCACTGAATTTCCTCACTGAGCTATCCTTATTTCAGCCTCTTTTCTTCACTGAATTTTCCTACTGAGCTATCCTCATTCTATTACTCTTTATATCCTTAATTAACGTTTAATTAAGCAATTGTTTCCTGATCTTCGCCTACGCCGTCTCTCCTTCGAATACCCTGGTTCAGCCGGGGCTGGTCCCCGGCACCATATGACCCCAAAATTCCATGACTTTGCATATATCTTAAAAAAAACACTAACTGAAAGAGATACATGCACCCAGTTTTCATATTTATAATTGCAAAGAAATGGAAACAACCTAAAGTGCCTGGTGTTTGTCAACAGATGACTGGACAAAGAATATATACATCAAATCCTCAAAGTCTATATATGTGGCTGCAAATTTCAAATTTTTGTTCTTTTTTATGACTGAATAGCATTCTATTGTGGAGAAGGCAATGGCACTGCACTCCAGTACCCTTGCCTGGAAAATCCCATGGATGGAGGAGCCTGGTAGGCTGCAGTCCATGGGGTCACAAACAGTCGGACACGACTAAGTGACTTCACTTTCACTTTTCACTTTCATGCGTTGGAGAAGGAAATGGCAACCCACTCCAGTGTTCTTGCCTGGAGAATCCCAGGGACAGAGGAGCCTGGTGGGCTGCCATCTATTGGTTGCACACAGTCGGACATGACTGAAGCGACTTAGCAGCAGCAGCAGCAGCAGCAGCAGCAGCATTCTATTGTGTGAGAATGTATGAGGGTGTGTGTGTGTATATATACACAAATTTCAAATTTTTGTTCTTTTTATAGCTGAGTAGTGTTCTGTTGTGTGTCTGTCTGTCTGTGTGCATATATATATATATATATATTCACACACACTTGGACAGCATTATGCTAATTGAAATAAGTCAGGAAGAGAAAGAGAAATACTCTATGATATCACCTATATATAGAATCTGAAAAATACAATAAGCTAATGAAAGTAGCAGAAAAAAAAAAAAAAAAAGACTCATATATATAGAGAACAAACTAGTGGTTACCAGTGGAGGAAGGAAGGACCAATAGGGGGTAGAGTAGTAGGGGTACAAAAACAATTAGGGGCATATGTTGCATTTTACTACTTAGCCACTCTATGTCTTTTGATTGGAGAAAGACCTTGATGTTGGGAAAGATTAAGGGCAGGAGGAAAAAGTGACCACAGAGGATGAGATGGTTGGATGCCATCTTCAACTTAATGGACATGAGTTTGAACAAACTCCAGGAGATAGTGAAGGACAGGGAAGCCTGACATGCTGTAGTTCATGGGGTCACAAAGAGTCAGACACTACTTAGTGACTGAGCAACAAAGTTGTTCATATAGAAGGATTTGCTTTACAATTTTTTTTCATTTTTTGTTTCTTTTGTAGATCATTTATTTCTTCCTTTCTTCCTCTCTTGGTGTGTTTCTCTGTGATTTGATTACTTTTTTGTGTGGTATGCTTTGATTCCATTTTCTGTTGTTGTTGTTGCTTTGATTGGATAATTTCTAATGGTTTATATTTCAGCTTACTTCTTATGTCTTCTGCTTGTTTGAGATTGATATTGAAGTTCTTTATTGAATTCTTCAGTTCATTAATTATATTATTCAACTCTAGGATATATATTTTTCAATATTTATATTTTCTTTTTAATTTAAATTTATTTATTTTAATTGGAGGCTAATTACCTTACAATATTGTATTGGTTTTGCCATACATCCACATGAATCTGCCACAGGTATATATTTCTTTGTTGATCTAGTCATTTTATCCATGCATTGTTTTTCTGACTTCATTTAGTTATTTATCTGGGTGTTCTTGAAGTTCACTGAACTACTTTAAATAAATTATTCTGAATTTTGGTGAGCTTTCAGATCAGATCAGATCAGATCAGTCGCTCAGTTGTGTCTGACTCTTTGCGACCCCATGAACCGCAGCACGCCAAGCCTCCCTGTCCATCACCAACTCCCAAAGCTCACCCAGACTCATGTCCATTGAGTCAGTGATGCCATCCAGCCATCTCTTCCTCTGTCGTCCCCTTCTCCTCCTGCCCCCAATCCCTCCCAGCATCAGAGTCTTTTCCAATGAGTCAACTCTTCGCATGAGGTGGCCAAAGTACTGGAGTTTCAGCTTTAGCATCATACCTTCCAAAGAAATTCCAGGGCTGATCTCCTTCAGAATGGACAGGTTGGATCTCCTTGAAGTCCAAGGGACTCTCAAGAGTCTTCCCCAACACCACAGCTCAAAAGCATCAATTCTTCGGCACTCTGCTTTCTTCACAGTCCAACTCTCACATCCATACATGACGACAGGAAAAAACATAGCCTTGACTAGATGAAACTTTGTTGGCAAAGTAATGTCTCTGCTTCTGAATATGCTATCTAGGTTGGTCATAACTTTCCTTCCAAGGAATAAGTGTCTTTTAATTGCATGGCTGCAGTCACCATCTGTAGTGATTTTGGAGCCCAGAAAATTAAAGTCTGACACTGTTTCCACTGTTTCCCCATCTATTTCCCATGAAGTGATGGGGCTGGATGCCATGATCTTCGTTTTCTGAATGTTGAGCTTTAAGCCAACTTTTTCACTCTCCACTTTCACCTTCATCAAGAGGCTTTTGAGTTCCTCTTCACTTTCTGCCATAAGGGTGGTGTCATCTGCATATCTGAGGTTATTGATATTTCTCCCAGCAATCTTGATTCCAGCTTGTGTTTCTTCCAGTCCAGCGTTTCTCATGATGTACTCTGCATATAAGTTAAATAAGCAGGGTGACAGTATACAGCCTTGAGGTACTTCTTTTCCTATTTGGAACCGGTCTGTTGTTCCATGTCCAGTTCTAACTGTTGCTTCCTGACCTGCATACAGATTTCTCAAGAGGCAGATCAGTTGGTCTGGTATTCCTATCTCTTTCAGAATTTTCTACAGTTTATTGTGATCCACACAGTCAAAGGCTTTGGCATAGTCAGTAAAGCAGAAATAGATGTTTTTCTGGAACTGTCTTGCTTTTTCCATGATCCTGGTCAGCTTTAGTTTTCCATTTATTTATGGTCAGTTATTAGAGTTTTACTCGTTTCCATTAGTGGTATCATGCTTGCTTGATTCTTCAACATCCTTGAGTCTTTGTAGTGGAATCCGTGTATTTGAGTAGTCTGTTCTTCCAGAGTCAAAGCTTCGCTTTAGCAAGTAAATCCCTTAACCTGTAAGCTCAGTTTGGGATTCTGGTTTGGTCAGTTGGTAGCTTTCATGGGCAGGTTGGTCTTGTTACAGGGATTTTATTCAGGCAAGGCCACTCTCCATGCCCTGAATTCAGTAGAATGCTTATGTCTATACTCCATAGTTGGCTGGGTCTACTGGCTGGGCTCTGTGTTCATGTAGGACCACTGAGTATACTTCTTCATTGAATGGGAATAATGGATGTTCCTTATGGTGAGGTGGGGCAACTAGCTGGGCTCTGAAATCACTTTTGCTTAGGCGAGTTCACAGGCTATATTCACTGACAGGGCTTCGCCACTGGTTGGACTCCATGATTGGGCAAGTTTATAGGCTTGGTTCCATTGCTGGTTGGTTGGAGTCTCAAGCTATGCCCTATTATTCAGGGCCAAAGCTACCTCCACGAGTTGGATAGGGTCACAGGCTGTGCTCTGCTGTTAGGCAACACCACTGGCTGGACTTATTGATGAAGAGACATCTCCTGCTGTATTCTGTATTTGAGTGGGGCTATGTTTTGTGCTCTGCAGTTTTGCAGGGTTAATGTCCAGGTTCCTTCATCAGGTAGAGCCACAGGCTATACTCCACAGTTAATCAGAGTCAGTGGTTGGGCTTCCTGCCTGGGTAGTCACAGACTGTGTTTGGCAAAAGAGCAAAACTTTCAACTGGGCTCTGCTGTGGAGTGGGGCTATATTCTAGGCAGTATATTAGACTGGGATCCAGTGTCACTGCTCAGACTTTTTGTTATGCTGGACCAGAAGTTATACTTAACTTTGTGGGTGGGCTGCTGACTTGGCTCCTTACAGAAATAGGGATATAGGAAGGGCTCCACAGCTGCCTGGGTTCTCTGGCCAGTTTTCCTTGTTGGACAGGATGAGATACATTCAATATTTGGGCAGAGCTGATATTTGGATCTCTTTCCAGGAGAGGTCATAGAATGGACACCAAGGCTTGTACAACTCATTGGCTTGGGAAGAAGATCAGTCATAACTGCTAGTCAAGCTTCTTAGCTGGATGGGGCCAACTGATATAGCTTTGGAGATGAACAGAATCACTGGCTGGGATCTCTGCTCTTCTGCCACTGCAAGCAGGAGTGTAGCTCATGAAGATATGAGCACTGATTGCTGAAAGTCCTTCCCCTCTTCTCTGTTTCTATCTTACCCTCAGTATTCGAGTCCCACAGATTCTCTCAATGATCATTATGATGTGCTTAACTAGTGGGCTTCCTGGGAAGCATCCAGCAACACTAGAAGAGCTGGATGCCCACCTTAGGTTCTCTTTTTCTAACTGGATAAACTTTAGGACCAGGGGTCCCTCTTGGTGTGGCACTAGCCTGGAGAAGGAGTGATACAGTCAGAGTATAGCCAACACTTATTCTTCCAATCCTGTCCTTCTTGGTCTCTGCGGCTCAGGGTTGCACTTCTATCTACATCTTGAATCCTGGGATTTTCACAATGGTCTTTTGTCTATAGATAGTTGCAAGTTCCCCTTCTTGTGAGGTAGACAGAAGTTGGGACTGATCAATGTCACCATCTTGGTGATGTCACTTCCTAGAAGAAAATAGGAAAAACGCTCCTTGATGCTAATCTTGTCAATAGTTATGTTGGATATGACACCAAGAGCATAGGCAACAAAAGCTAAATTAAACAATTGGAGCTACACAAAATTAAACAAACAAACAAACAAACAAACAAACTTCTGTACAACAAATAAAATAATTGGTAAAATAAAAAGTCAACTTAGGGAATGAGAAAATATTTCCAAATTATAAGTACATAAGCAACTCATAAACTCAGTTGTCTACAAAAATTAAAAGTGAGCAAAGAATCTGAATAGACATTTTTCCAAAGAGAACATACATGAAAATGTGCTCAAAATCACCAATTTTCAGGTATATGTAAATCAAACCCACAGTTATATTACCTCACATCTGTTAGAATGGCTATTATCAAAAAGACAGACAAAAAATATTGGAGAGGATGTATAGGAAAAAAAAATCCTAGTGCATTATTGGTATGGATGTAAATTGGTACAGTCATTATGGAAAATAATATAAAAGGTCTACAAAAATAAAATTTTAACTGCTATATTATTCAATAATCTTACTCCTGAGTATATATCTAAAGGGAATAAAGTTAATATCTTAAATATCTACTCTTCCATGTCCTTTGTAGCATTATTCACAATAGCCAAGATACGGAAAAATATGTCTATATTTCTTTCTTTATTTTTTTTAAGGTCTTCTGAGGTGGAACACAGGAAATATGGGAGAAAACGACAAAAGGTGAGACTAAGAATATTATACTATCCCTAATGAAGTAGATATTAATAGAAATTTTTATTTAAAAACTATCTTTGTCAGATTTATGTTTTAGAAAATTACTCTTGCTGCAATGCACAGAATGAGAGGGAAATAAAACAAAATGACGAATTAGGAGACTATTATAATATTTCATTAAAAATATTGAAAGACAATTTGCATTAAAGAGGGAAAAGACGGACTAGTTTCCAAAAATAACCAAATGATTGGTGATAAAAAGGAAGAGAAATGTCAAAGATTACTCTCAGGTTTCTTATTGGATAGATTGAGAGGATGGTAAAATATAAGCAGTACAGGAAAACAAGGCGGAGAAGGCAATGGCACCCCACTCCAGTACTCTTGCCTGGAAAATCCCATGGATGGAGGATCCTGGAAGGCTGCAGTCCATGGGGTCGCTGAGGGTCGGACATGACTGAGTGACTTCACTTTCACTTTTCACTTTCATGCATTGGAGAAGGAAATGGCAACCCATTCCAGTGTTCTTGCCTGGAGAATCCCAGGGACAGGGCATCCTGGTGGGCTGCCGTCTATGGAGTCGCACAGAGTCGGACACGACTGAAGTGACTCAGCAGCAGCAGCAGCAGGAGAAGAAGGATTTGAGGCTTTTTTCTTTAGTGAGAAGGGCAGTGGAGATTGACAAATAATGAGGTATTTTATAATATGATGAATTTGGGATACCTGCAGGACACTGAATTAGAGGTTCTCAGTTTGCTGAATGGTAATTATGACTCTATTGCTCCAGAAAGAGCTATTAGATTATGATAAACTCTTCCATGCTTATGGATACATAAGTGAAATTTCAAGGCATGCATATTACTGAGATCAGTCAATATAGTGAGAAAATAAAAAAAGAGTGGAGACTTGGGATACACTAGACAGTAAAGTGTCTGCCTACAGTGTGGGAGACCTGGGTTTGATCCCTGGGTCGGGAAGATCACCTGGAGAAGGAAATGGCAACCCACTCCAGTATTCTTGCCTGGAAAATCCCATGGACCGAGGAGCCTGGTAGGCTACAGTCCATAGGGTCGCAAAGAGTTGGACACGACTGAGCGATTTCCCTTTAGTAATGAAAAAAAAAAAAAGGGAGTTCAAAATAAAACTAAGAACATGTACAAAGAGAAAAAGTGCATTGAAAACAGCATGTCATAGAAATCAAAATGAAAATATATTTCAAGGGAAGAGTGATCAAAAACATCACATATTACAGTGATAAAGAAGAATGACTGAAAAGAATATCACTAAATGAGTCAAGAGATAAAGACATCCCAGTAGCGGTGAGCACACCTTGTAGCCAGATACTGGTCTCTCATATCATTCTCCTCTAAAACGAACCAGAAGCTCTTTGGAGAAATCACTGATTACAGGGTCATGATAGGTAAAAGATGTCTGAATATGACATGAAATAAGGAATTACTAAAAATATAATAGAGCTGTTTTAATCCAGTAACCAGCTTGAAGGGAGGTTCCCCTGGCCAAATCTAGAAAAATATTAACACAAAAATAATTAAATATGGTGATGAATTATAAACTATAAGAAGCATTATCATGAGTCTAATATCAATAGCAAATTGAAAAATAAATAGCTTGATAAATATCAGGAGTGGAGGAGAATTATTACATTAAATGGCATAGGCTGATAGACAAATACACATGGAGATCTAGAGTTGGAAAATCATCTTTTTGTAATCATCATAATAAAGATTTAATCAGGAAACAATTAACAGATGCTAAATCTAGAGGGAAATTTTGACAAGTAACAGGATGCTTGCATGATCTGTTAGTTGCAAAAGTGAAAAATATCACAATAAGTATACAGTGGAGAAATTGATAACACTGAACAAATTATCAAAATTAACATTAGTAACAACAGACAGATGGACACCGTGGGCCTCCAGATGTGATATCCTGAAGTGGACACAATATCTCCTGTGGGTATTAAAACAAGAATGTGTAGTCTGAATCTAACCTAAACCTCAAAAAAGGAACATTCTGTTTATCTTCATAAAAGTTGGTTTTAATAAAAGCCTATGAAAAGCTATGAAAATGTCTAGATTAAAGGAGGCTAAAATGTTATGACAGCTAGATGCAATATTTATTCCTAGATTAGATCCTAGGAGTAAAAATGTCTAAAAAGGATGTCATTGGGTCATGTGATAAAATTGAAATACAAAGAATAGATTACTATGCTGCTGCTGCTAAGTCACTTCAGTCGTGTCTGACTCTGTGCGACCCCATAGACGGCAGCCCACCAGGCTCCCCTGTCCCTGGGATTCTCCAGGCAAGAACACTGGAGTGGGTTGCCATTTCCTTCTCCAATGCATGAAAGTGAAAAAATAAAGTGAAGTCGCTCAGTCATGTCAGACTCCTAGTGACCCATGGAGTGCAGCCCATCAGACCCCTCTGTCCATGGGATTCTCCAGGCAAGAGTACTGGAGTGGGATGCCATCACCTTCTCTGGTAGATTACTATATTTACCTCAATTTTACTGGTTGATTACTATTGTGTGTTTTTGTAATAAAAAAATCTATTCTATTAGGAAATACAGACAGAAGTATTTAGTGGTAAAAGGCTAGAGAGTGAGCTGTTTACAGTTGGTGAAATTAAATAAATTTATATGAATGTTCTTTGTAATATTTTTATTTTTGTGTAACTTTTATTTAAGCTTGAAATCATTTTCATTTAAGAAACCTAAGAAGAGAATATAGTAGGTCTAATATAAAAGCAGAGAGTTGGTAAATTTTGTCAGAGCAGTTTCCATGGTATGATGGGGCTGCCAGTGTATAAAGTGAGTGGGTTCATGGGACTTCCCTGGCAGTCTAGTGGTTAAGACTGCACTTTCAATGCAGGGGAAAGGGCTTTGATCCCTGACAGGGAACTAAGATTTCTCATGCCACGTGATTCATTTTTTTTTTTTTTTAATTTTGAAAAAAAAAATAATATAGTGTTTGGATTTATTGAAGTGGTAAGGAGACAAAAAATATATAAGCGTTTCTTGAAAGAACTGTAATAATTATGGAAACAAGGGTGAAAAGTGGCAAACTGAGGCAGAGATAAGTTTAAGGAGAAAAATGTGAGGATGTGCTGAGTATTTTAGATTTAGAAGAAGATGATGTTATAGATATGACAAAAGATATTTATATATAAGGGTGCAGAATTTAGAGATCAAATTGCAGAAATTAGCATTGAAGAGAAGAAGACATTTCTTCCAATGGGGAAAGAGGTAAAGAATGCTCAAGGTAGATAAGTACGAAGGTTAAAGGAAAGTAGATCATGAAATTTTACTCCTATATACACTGTTTTTTCCTTTTCTCTATGTGAGGAAGAATGGATGCTAGATTGTTTCAGTCATGTTCAACTCTTTATGACATTATGGACTGTAGCCTTCCAGGCTCCTCTCTCCAAGGGACTCTCCAGGCAAGAATGCTGGAATGGATTGCTATGCCCTCTTCCCAGGGGTGTTCTTGACCCAGGGATCAAACCCGTATCTCCTGTATTTGAGGTAGATTCTTTACCACCAAGCTACCAGGGAAGTCCAGATTTCATATACATGCATTAATCTATGATATTTGTTTTTCTCTTTCTGACTTACTTCACTCTGTATAATAGGCTCTAGGTTCATAAGCTTCACTAGAAATAACTCAGATGTGTTCTTTTTTATGGATGAGTAGTATTCCATTGTATATATGTACCAAAACTTCTTTATCTATTCATCCATCAGTGGACATCTAGGTTGCTTCTATGTCCTAGCAATTGTAAATATCATTAAGGTGAATATTTGTGTGCATGTGTCTTTTTTCAATTATGGTTTTCTTGGGGGTATATGCCTGGAATTGGAATTGCTGGGTCACATGGTAGTTTCATTCCTAATTTTTAAAATAAATCTCTATACTATTCCCCATAGTGGCTGTATCAATGTACATTCCCACAAACAGTGGATGAAGGTTCTTTTTTCCCCAAATCCACTGCAACATTTATTGTTTGCAGATTTTTTTTTATGATGGTCATTCTTATCAGTGTGAGGTGATACCTCATTGTAATTTTGACTTGCATTTCTCTAATAATAAGTGATGTTGAGCATTTGTTTATGTATTTATTAACAATTGGTATGTATTTTTTGGAGAAATATCTGCTTTAGTATTCTACCCATTTTCTGATTGGCTTGTCTGCTTTTCTCATGTTGAGAGGCAAGAGCTGCTTGCATAGTTTGGAGATTAATCCTTTGTCAGTTGCTTGACTTGTAAATATTTTCTACCATTCTGAGTGCTGCATAAGACATACTTAAAATTATTTGTTGCTTATTTAACACTCAAATTTAGCTGGGCATCTTTTTTTCCCCCCTGTGGTTTAAAAACTTCAGATCACAAGAGTCACTGTTAAGAACTGTGCTACCACATTGCAGGTGGATTCAATACCTGATGAACCTTGCTAAAGAGGGTATGGAGAAAAGGGAATATTTTTGCATTGTTTCAAGAGGTGGGAATGTAAACTGATATAGCCACTATGGAGAATAGAATGGAGATTCCTAAAAAAAAAAAAAAAAAAAAAACTAGGAATAAAACTACCATATGACCAGGCAAGCCTACAGCAAGGCATATAATCTGAGAAAACTGTAATTGAAAAAGACAATATACCCACATGTTCATCAAAGCACTATTTACAATATCTAGGACATGGAAGCAACCTAGATGTCCGTTGACAAATGAATGGATAGAGAGGTTGTGGTACATATAAACAATGGGATATTACTCAGTGAAAGAAAGGGACATATCTGAGTAAGTTGTAATGAAGTGGATGAACATAGAGACTATTATACAGAGTGAAGTTGGAGAAAAAACAAATATCATACATTAATGCATATATATGAAATCTAGAAAGTTGGTACTGATGAACCTATTTTCAGGGCAGCAATAGACACATACATAGAGAGCAGAATTGTGCAGACAGTCAGAGAAGGAGACAGTGGGACAAACTGAGAGAGTAGCATTGAATCATATACATAACCATATGTAAAATAGATAGCGAGAGGGAATTTGCTGTATGATGCAGGGAACTCAAAGCCAGTGCTCTGTGAAAATCTAGAGAGGTTAGATGGGGTTAGGGGTGGGAGAGAGTTTAAAGAAGGAGGGCACACATGTATACCTATGGCTGATTCATGTTGGTGCATAGCAAAAACAAACACAATATTCTAAGGCAATCATCATCCAAATTTAAAAAAATAATGAAAAATTGTGCTCAAGCATGTCATTTAGTAGGTGTCTCATAGAATGCACCAAAATAATCTATTTAAAGTGAGTTTATTTTTTCAGCCATCTTTTTATTAAAATTTGTGTTAAATTCAAATAAACTCCATAGTAGAAGAAACTAGTGTGAATCAAAGCACAAATACACAAACTCAAGTGCAATCCAAAATAGTTGTACAGCAATCAGATATGGAATATTATATTATATTAGTACTGTTAAAAAATTCACTAAGGATTTACAGTAATTCCAGGAAGTGCCCTCTGAAGTACAAATAAAAAGAATCATGGAAGTTGTTTTCATTAACTAACTGTTTTACATAACTGAAAAAGCTTCCATAATTCTTTTAATCTGTACCCCAGAAAGAATTTCTTTTGTATTACCTAACTGCTTTATAATAACTATATTGGATAAAAACCTGGAACGTTAGATCCATGAATCAAGGTAAATTGGACATAGTCAAGCAGGAGATGAAAAGACTGAACATCTAAATCTTAGGAATCAGTGAACTAAAATAAACAAGAATGGGTGAATTTAATTCAGATTACCATTTTATCTTCCATGGACATGAATCCGTTAGAAGGAAGGGAGTAGTCCTCATAGTCAACAAGAATCCAAAATGCAGTACTTAGGTGCAATCTTAAAAACAACAAAATGATCTTGGTTTGTCTCCAAGGCAAGCCATCCAATATCATAGTAATCCAAGTCCATGTGCCAACCACTAATGCTGAAGAAGCTGAAGTTGAATTGTTTAATGAAAACATACAACTCCTTCTGGAACTAACACCAACATGTTCTTCCACCATTTGTGATTGGAATGCAAAATGAGGAAGTCAAGTGATACCCAAAATTATAGGCATGTTTGGCCTTGGAGTACAGAATGAAGAAGCAAAGACTAACAGAGTTTTACCAAGAAAACAAACTGATCATAGCAAATACCCTCTTCCAACAACAAAAGAGATGATTCTACACATGAACATCACAAGATGGTCAGTACTAAAATCAGATTATGTTCTTGCAGCCAAAGATGGAGAAGCTTCATACAGACAGTAAAATCAAGACCTGAAACTGACTATGGTTCAGATCATGAGCAAAATTATTTTTTCAAAATTCAGGCTTAAATTGAAGAAAGTAGGGAAAACCACTAAGACATAAATCAAATCAAATATATGATGACTAGGCCATAAATAAAACCCGTATATAATACAGGGAGGTAATGAATAGACTCAAGGGATTGGATCTTGTAGATAGAGTGCCAGAAGAACTATTCATGGAGGTTCATAATACTGTACAGGAAACAGTGACTAAAACCATTCCAAGGAAAAATAAATTAATAAGGCAAAATGGTTGTCTACGGAAGTTTTACAAATAGCTAAGCAGCCATGAAATTAAAAGATGCTTACTCCTTGGGAGGAAAGTTATGTCCAACCTAGATAGCATATTAAAAAGCAAAGATATTACTTTGCCAACAAAGGTCTGTCTAGTCAAGGCTATGGTTTTTGCAGTGGTCATGTATGGATGTGAGAGTTGGACTATAAAGAAAGCTGAGTGCCCAAGAATTGATGCTTTTGAACTGTGGTGCTGGAGAAGACTCTTGAGAGTCCCTTGGACTGCAGGGAGATCCAACCAGTCCATCCTAAAGGAGATCCATCCTGGGTGTTCATTGAAAGGACTGATGCTGAGGCTGAAACTCCAATACTTTGGCCACCTCATGCGAAGAGTTGACGCGTTGGAAAAGACCCTGATGCTGGGAGGGATTGGGGGCTGGAGGAGAAGGGCGTGACAGATGGACGTGAGTTTGGGTGAACTCCGGGAGTTGGTGATGGACAGGGAGGCCTGGTGTGCTGCAATTCATGGGGTAGCAAAGAGTTGGGCATGACTGAGCGACTGAACTGAACTGAAGGAAGAAGAGGAGCAACAGACAATGAAGAAAGGGAATGATATACTTAATTGAATGCAGAATTCCAAAGAATATTAAGGAGAGAAAAGAGGGCCTTCTTAAGTACATAATGCAAAAAAAAAAAAAAAGAAATAGAGGAAAGCAATATAATGGGAAAGATTAACGGCCTCTTCAAGAAAGTTAGATATATC
The DNA here is from genome assembly GCF_029378745.1 of Bos indicus. Taxonomy (NCBI): domain Eukaryota; kingdom Metazoa; phylum Chordata; class Mammalia; order Artiodactyla; family Bovidae; genus Bos; species Bos indicus. The sequence goes on from NC_091789.1 coordinate 76,607,638, forward strand.
AAGGGAATATTTTATGCAAGGATGGGCACTATAAAGGACATAAATGGTAAGGACCTAACAGAAGCAGAAGAGATGAAGAAGAGATGCCAAGAATACACAGAAGAACTCTACAAACATTATCTTAATGACCTAGATAAACATGATTTTGTGCTTATTCACCTAGAGTCAGCTATCCTGAAGTATGAAGTCAAGTTAGTGAGCCTTAGGAAGCATTAATAGTATGAACAAAACTAGTGGATATTACAGAATTCCAGGCGAGCTATTAAAATCCTAAAGATTATGCTGTTAAAGTGCTGCAATAAATATGTCAGCAAATTTGAAAAACTCAGCAGAGGCCACAGGACTGGAAACGGTCAGTTTTCATTCCAATTCCAAAGAAAGACAATGACCAAAAATGCTAAAACTACCATACAACTGCACTCATTTCACAGGCTACAAGATTATGCTCAAAATCTTTCAAGCTAGGCTTAAGCATTACATAAACTGAGAACTTCCTGATGTACCAGCTGGGCTTCAAAGGGGCAGAGGAACCAGAGATCATATTGCCAACAACTGTTGGATCATAGAGAATGCAAGGTAGTTCCACAAAAGCATATACTTTTGCTTCATTGCCTATATAAAGCCATTGACTGTGTGGATCACAACACTTGTAAAAAATTCTTAAAGAGATAGGACTACCAGACTCCTTTACCTGTCTCCTGAGAATCCTGTATGCGGGCCAAGAAACAACAGTTAGAACCCAATATGGAACAAGAGACTGGCTCAAAATTGGGAAAGGACCATGAAAAGGCTATATATTGTCACCCTGCTTATTTAACTTATATGTAGAGTACATGATGTGAAATGTTGGACTGGATAAATCACAAACTTGAATCAAGATTGCCAAGAGAAACATCAAGAACCTCAGATATGAAGATGACACCACTCTAATGTCAAAAGGTGAAGAGGAACTGAAGAGCCTCTTGATAAAGGCGAAAGAGGAGTAGAAAAGCTGGCTTGAAACTCAACATTCAAGAAACTAAGATCTTGGCATCCAGTCTCATCACTTCATAGCAAATAAAAGGGGAAAACAGTGGAAGCAGTGACAGATTTTATTTTCTTGGGCTCCAAATCACTGTGGACTGTGACTGCAGCCATGACATTAAAAGATGCCTGCTCCTTGAAAAGAAAGCTATGACAACACTAGACAACATATTAATAATAGAGGTCTGTATTGTCAAAGCTATGGTCTTTCCAGTAGTCATGTACAGATGTGAGACCTGGACCATAAAGAAAGCTGAGCACCAAAGAATTGATTCTTTCAAATTGTACTCTTGAGAGTTGCTTGGACTGAAAGAAGATAGCTGATCATAAAGAAAGTCAACCCTGAGTATTCACTGGAAGGACTTTTGCTGAAGCTGAAGCTCTAATACTTTGGTCATTTGATGCAAAGAGCTTACTCATTGGAAAAGACGCTGATTCTGGGAAAGATTGAAGGCAAAAGGAGAAGGGTTTTGCAGAGAATGAGATGATTAGATAGCACCACAAACTCAATGGATATAAATTTGAGCATACTCTGGAAAAAAGTGGAGGATAGAGTAGCCTGGCATGCTGCAGTGCATGGAGTCGCAGAGACTCAGACACAAATTAGTGACTGAACAACAATAATAACAAACTGTTTTATGGCCTTACAGATTTTATGCATCAAATGAAAACTGAATTTCTGCTCCACATCCTGTTACAGACTTTCTAACATCAACAATTTCCTTAGGGATTATGTTTTGTGCTACTTTCCCATGACTGAATTTCTGATCATGTTCCCGGAAAATTCACCTAATAACAACTATAAAACTTAAATCTTACAATAAAATGAACTGTTGCATCCTCTTTTCATAGTGCACTATATTTTATACATGTTAATTATAAAATAGTGGAACTATACCATCAAATACATATTGGCTTTTCAATATTTTTTTTATTCCTCAACATAAATATGCTTTAATAGGGAAGCTATACTAGATTTTTGCAGTAGTACAGAGAAATATAAGGCCAAGTCTAGCAAGCCAAGCTTTGTTTTGGAGAATATTGCGAAGAATGTAGCAAGAAAAGCATGAGAGGGAATTCCCTGACCTTCTTGTGGTTAGGACTTCATGCTTTCACTGCTGAATGTGCAGGTTCAATCCCTGGTTGAGGAACTAAGAGTCCCACAAGCCACATGATGGGGCAATGGGAGAAAAATAAAAACATGAGAGAATAGTTGGTCCACCTCCCAGCAGCTTTGAGAACAGTGCTGTAATGGTTCTACCACTGTACACTTGCAAAGAGTTCAGGTAAAAGTCTATAATTTTGTTTAATTTAATAAACTTGTTCAGTAAGTGTTTTACCAAAGTTGTTCTTATGGCTTCTGGTGAGATTAACTTCAAGCAAAAAGGTAATCTATAGCTGTCAGAGTAAAGGTAAGAAATGATTTCATGAAATTTGATTCTTTTTCTTACTGACTTCTTGCTTTCTGTGCCCAGTAACTGTTGTGTCTGACTCTCTGTGACTCTGTGTACTGTAGCCCCCTAAGCACCTCTGTCCACGGGATTTTTCAGGCAAGAATGCTTGATCATGTTGTCATTTTCTCCTCCAAGGAATCTCCCTGAACTTGAGAGGTTTGAACCTTGTCTACTGTGTCTTTTGCATTGCATGTGGATACTTTACCACTGAGCTACTGGGGACTTCTTAGGCAAATGAAAATTATATCTGCAAAACTGCATTTACTATTTTCTGGTTGATTTGCATTAAATTGGAAGATCTTCACATGGCAAGTGGGATTCAGATGATCATTTTTGTTTGCATGAAATAAATTAGATTGAATACAGATCAAGTGTAATAGATTGTGTGGTGATCAGATGCAGTTTTTTTTTTCCTACCTAAATTAATTTTAATAAAAAGTAAAGCTTTGTAATAGTACTGATATGATCATAATGATTTCAACAATACAATTCATTTCTATTTCAAATAATTTACACTAGTCAGAAGCAAAAGTAAAAACTCTTACCAAAAAGAACGCTGAAGAACTGATGGAAGGACTGGAGGACATTGGAAGGACTGATGCTGAGGCTGAAACCTGAATACTTTGGCCATCCGATACGAAGAGCTGACTCCTTTGAAAAGACCCTGATGCTGGGAAAGATTGACAGCAGGAGGAGAAGGGGATGACAGAGAATAAGATGGTTGGATGGCATCACCGACTCAATGGACATGAGTTTGAGCAAGCTTTAGGAGTTGATGATGGACAGGGAGGCCTGGCATGCTGCAGTCCATGGGGTCATTAAGAGTTGGACACAACTGAGTGACTGAACTGAACTTACAAAAAATCCTTGAGACTAAACTGAAATTCAGCAGAAAATAGGTTAGATTGCCCATAGACACTTGTCCCAAAAATTTGTTTTTCTCAAAACACTCCATAAAAGATAATTCTGCAGATAATGTGACAATTATGAACAACTACCTTTTAGAATTATTTATAAAGAAATACTCAAGAATTAAAAGAGACTGTGGATTCTTTAGCCACACTAAACATGGTGTGAAGTGAACCCAGAAAATTAGTACAAATTTTCTCACCATAGCTCAGGAGAAAGGGGATACTTCCATGGATGTTTTGTAATATTTCCCATAAGGGTAAAGAATTTTTTGGAAACATTAGTAGTTGAGATTCATATGATGGGACAAATTTAGGAAACAGGGAAGGTCAGCCTAGGGATCACTAACATGACTTCAACAGAGAAGAGTTTATAAGTCTATATTTTAAAATAATTTCCTTATGTATGGAGCATAAGCAAGTTTGTGGAGATTTTATATATCAACAGTGACTGTGGTCTCAATATACTGTTTCTTTCACAATGTTTTATACATCTGGCCATGTCATATATGGCAGATAAGGGGTCAACGATAAAGCAAAGAGGTGGGTCTAGGAGGGGGCTGATACATGCCCAGGGACAGCAACTAAACAGACAAACAGGCAGTAGGACACACATGGATGTCTGGAGTGAGATCAAGCCAGTAGCCAGCAACAGATACAAGTAAGAAGCAGGCCTGTGAAGACTAAAGTAATTGGTAGTCAGGGTAGATAAGAGAGTCAGAAGCCAAGGTGTCAGAAAGTACAGAACTGTCAAGGACATAAGAAAATATTTTTTGATGTAACTTGCAATCTTCACTATAAAGTGAGCAAGAAAGTAAATCTGAAACCCACAGATGACAAGTAACAAACATGTCTAGGGTCACACAGAAAATTGGAAATATAGAAATGATGGTAATCCACATAATTTTGTCAGGATATTTTTTTTTCCTGTTGAGTTTTTTGTTTTGTATTAGGGTAGAGATGAATAACAGTGTTGTGATAGTTTCAGGTGAACAGTGAAGGGACTCAGCCATATATATACATATATCAATTTTCATACAAACTCTCCTCCCATCCAATCTGCCACATGACATTAAGCAGAGTTCCATGTGCTATAAAATAGGTCCCAGTTGGTTATTCACTAAATATAGCAGTGTGTACATGAAAATCCCCAATTCTCTATCACTTCTTCCTGGCAATCATAAGATAATTTTCTAAGTCTGTGAGTCTCTTTCTGTTTTGTAAGTTTATTTGTATCATTTCTTTTTAGATTCCACATATAAGGGATATACAACAATGTTTCTGCTTCTTTGTCTGACTTCTATCACTCCTTAGGTCCATCTATATTGCTGCAAAAGGCACCATTTCATTCTTTTTAATGGTTGAGTAATATTCCATTGTATATACATACCACATCTTCTTTATCCATTCCTCTGTCAATAGCCATTTAGGTTACTTCCATGTCTTGGCTGTTTTAAACAGTACTGCAATGAATATTGGGGTGCATGTACCCTTTCAGAACATATTTTCCTCCAGATTATGTGTAGGAGTGGGATTGCAGGTCATACGGTAGCTCTATTTTTAGTTTTTAAATGAACCTCCATAATGTTCTCTAGTGGCTATAAGAGTTTACATTTCCACCAACAGTTTAGGAGGATCCCTTTTTCTCCACACCCTCTCCAGCATTTTTTATTTGTGGATTTTTTTATGATGGCCATTTTGGTTTGTGTGAGGTGATATTTCATTGCAGTTTTGATTTGTATTCCTCTAAGAATGAACAATGTCGAGCATCATTTCATGTGCTTCTAGGTCATCTTTATATCTTCTTTGAAGAAATGTCTATTTATGTCCCCTGCTCATTTTGTGAGTGGGTTTTTTGTCTTGATGCTGTTAAGTGTCACAAGCTGTTTTTAAATATTGGAGGCTAATCCTTTATTGGTCACATCGTTTGCAAATGTTTCCTCCCAATCTGGGGGTTTTCTTTTGATATTATTTAAAGTTTTCTTTGCTGTGCAAAATCTTTTGTAATTTAGTTAAGTCTTACTTGCTTACATTTGCTTTTATTTCGATTATTCTTGGAGATAGATTGAAAAAGATGTTGCTGTGATTTATGTCAGATAGTGTTCTTCCTATGTTTTCCTCAGGAAGTTTTATAGTGTCTGGTATTATATTTAGATCTTTAATCCATTTTGAACTTACTTTTGTGTATTAAGGTAAAGACTTAGTTTACATGTGCCTGTACAGTTTTTCCAGCACCATTTGTTGAAGAGACTGTCTTTGCAAAATCATGTAGTTGTCTAGCCTCCTTTGTCATAGATTAATTGAACAGAGATGGATAAGCTCATTCCTGGGATTTCTATCCTGTTGCATTGACTTATATTTCTATTTTTATGCAAGTACCATACTGTTTTGATGACTATAGCTTTGTAGTATAGTCTAAAGTCAGGGATCCTGATTCTTCAAGCTCTGTTTTTTACCTCAGGATTTCTTTGGCTATTCGGGGACTTTTGTGTCTCTACAAATTTTGAGATTTTTGTTGTTGTTGTTGTTCCAGTCCTGTGAAAAATGCTATTCGTAATTTGATAAGGGTTGCATTGAATCTATAGATTGACTTAGATGCTACAGTCATATTGATTTTTCCATACAAACATGATATATCTTTCCATCTGTTTATGTCTTCTTCATTTTCTTTCATCAGCATCTTATACTTTTCACAGTACATATCTTTTATCTCCTTAGGTAGGTTTATTCCTAGGTACTTCATACTTTTTGATGTGCTGATAGATGGAATTGATAAACTTTAAAACAGAGACAGTTATAAGGGACAAGGAAGGATACTACATAATGATCAAGAGTTCAAGTCAAGAAGATGATATAAGAATTATAAATATATATGCACCTGACATAGGAGCACCTCAACATGTAAGGCAAATACAAGCAACCATAAAGGGAGAAATCAACAGTAATACAGTAATAGCGGGGGGATTTAATACCCCAATTTCATCAATGGACAGATCACCACACAGAATATTAATGAGGTAAAAGAGGCCTTAAATGACACTTTAGATGAGTCGAAATTAATTGATATTTATAAAGCATTCCATCTGAAACAGCAGACTACACTTTCTTCTCGAGTGAACATGGAAGATTCTCCAGAATTGACCACATGCTGGGCCATAAGGCAAGCATTGGTACATTTAAGAAAATCAAAATCAATACAGGTTAGAAGATGGCAGAGGAATAGGAAGGGGAGACCCCTGTCTCCTCCACAAATTCATCAAAAGAACATTTAAACACTGAGTAAATTCCACAGCACAACTTCTGAATGCCGGCAGAGGACATCAGGCCCCCAGAAAAGCAGCCCATTGTCTCCAAAAGGAGGTAGGAAAAAATATAAAAGACAAAAAAAGAAAAAGAGGTAGGGAAGGAGCTCCATCCCAGGAAGGGAGTCTTAAAAAGAAAGAAGTTTCCAAACACCAGGAAACACTCTCACTGCTGAGTCTGTGGCAAGCCTTGGAACCACAGAAGGCAACATAACTGAGAGGAAAGATAAATAAATAATTAAAACCCACAGATTACGTGCCCAACAGTAACTCCCCCAGCAGAGAAGAAGCACAGATGCTTGCACCCACCACTAGCAAGCAGGGGCTGGGCAGGGAGGCGTGGGCTGCATTGCTTAGAGTAAGGACCAGGACTGAATGCCCTGAGGGCAATCTGAGGGAACTAACTTGGGCTAGCAAACCAGACTGTGGGATAGCTACCACACAAAAAACCCTAACTTAAGACACCGCCAGGCCCACTCACAGAACAAAGGACTATAAAGAGCTAGTGGGCTGCAGATCATCCCCTGCTGGTGATAGGCAGCCAGAGCCAGAAGGGGGCAATTGCAGCCCCAGAGAGACATTATCTACTAAACTGCAAGAAGGCTTCTTTGCTAACTAAGACTTCTTGGGGTTCTGGACAGTCAACATCAGCCTGAGAATGTGTGCCAGTTGTACACCCAGAAAACCAAGTGGCAGGGACAGGGGAGGTGATAAGTTGCAGCGACCACGCTCACCAAACACCTCATCACCTGAGCTGCTTGGACCTGGGAAGGGCACAAAACGTAGGCCCAACCGAGTCTGTGCCTCTGAGGACTTCCTGAGTGCCTGAACCTGAGCGGCTTAGAACTGGGAGGTGCATGCAGCCCAGTGCCAGCCTCGGATGATTCCCTGGGGAGCAACCTAGAACCTGAGCAGTGTGGTCAGGGAGGGCACACGCACCGTGAGTGGGAGCAGGCCCAGTGTGGCTGAGACACTGTGAGCACGTGCCAATGTTATTTGTTTGCAGTTTCCCTCCCTCCCCACAGTGTGACTGAACAAGTGAGCCTAAAAACGTGTCCACCACCGCCCCTCGGAAATCAGACATTGAAGAGACAAGCAAACAGAAGCTAAAACAGAGGGAACCGCATTGGAAGTGACAGGTGCAGTAGATTAAAACCCTGTAGTTCGTACTGACTACATAGGAAGGGGCCTATAGATCTTGAGAAATATAAGCCGGACCAAGGAACTATCCAAAAATGAACTGACCCCGCATTGCCTACAACAACATCAGAGAAAGTCCTAGATATATTTTTACTATTTTTATGATCATTCTTTTTTTTATTTTTTTTAATTTTAAGTCCTCTATTACTCCTTTAATTTTCATTTTTATAACCTACTATTACTTTGCAAAAAAAGACCCTATTTTTAAAGCAAACGTCATATATATATATATATATATATATATATATATATTATAATTTTTGTGACTTTCTTTTTTTTTCTTTTTTTAATATTGTATTTTTGAAAATCCAAACCCTACTTTAGATTTTTAATCGTTGCTTTTTGGTATTTGTTATCATTTTTTTTTTTTTTACCTTTAAAAACCCAATCTTCAGTACCCATTTTTACTTCGGAACGAGATTACTGACTTGACTGCTGTCTCCTCCTTGGGACTCTCTTTTTTCTCCACCAGGTCGCCTCTATCTCCTCCTGCCCCTTTTTCACCCAACTCTGTGAATCTCTTTGTGGGTTCAAGATGGTGGACAACACTTAGGGAACTGATTACTGGCTGGATCTGTCTCTCTCCTTTTGATCCCCCCATTTATCCTCCTGGACACCTCTGTCTCCTTCCTCCCTCTTCTTTTGTCTGTATAACTCCATGAATATCTCTGAGTGGTCCAGACTGTGGAGTGCACATAAGGAAGTGATTACTGGCTAGCTTGCTCTCTCCTCTTTTGATTCCACCTCATCTCATTCGGGTCACCTCTAACTCCCTCCTCCCTCTTCTCTTCTCCATGTAACTCTGTGAACCTCTATGAGTGTCCCTCACTTTGGACAAACTTTTAATCTTTAACCTAGGTGTTTTATCAGCAGTGCTGTATAGATGGAAAAGTCTTGAGACTACTGTAAAAATAAGACTGAAAACCAGAAGCAAGAGGATTAAGTCCAAATCCTGAGAACACCAGAGAACACCTGACTCCAGGGAACATTAATCAACAGGAGCTCATCAAACACCTCTATGCCTACACTGAAACCAAGCACCACACAAAGGCCAACAAGTTCCAGAGCAAGACATACCAAGAAAATTCTCCAGCAACACACGAACACAGCCCTGAGCTTCAATATACAGGCTGCCCAAAGTCACTCCAAATCCATTGACATCTCATTACTCACTACAGGACACTTCATTGCACTCCAGAGAGAAGAAATAGAGCTCCACCCACCAGAACAACGACACAAGATTCTCTAACCAGGGAACCTTGGCAAGCCACCCATACAACCCCACCCACAGTGAGGAAACTCCACAATAAAGAGAACTCCACAAACTGCCGCAATACAGAAAGGCCATCCAAAACTCAGCAATATAAACAAGATGAGACAAAGGAATACTCAGCAGGTAAACGAACAGGATAAATGTACACCAAATCAAACAAAAGAGGAGGAGACAGGGAATCTACCTGATAAAGAATTCTGAATAATGATAGTGAAAATGATCCAAAATCTTGAAAACAAAATGTAATCACAGATAAATACCTTAGAGACAAGGATTGAGAAGACGCAAAAAAGGTTTAAAAAGGACCTAGAAGAAATAAAAAAAGGGTCAATATATAATAAATAATGCAATAAATGAGATCAAAAACACTTTGGAGGCAACAAATAGTAGTATAATGGAGGCAGAAGATAGGATTAGTGAATTAGAAGATAGAATGGAATAAATAAATGAATCAGAGAGGAAAAAATAAAAATGAATTAAAAGAAATGAGGACAATCTCAGAGACCTCCAGGACAATATTAAGCACCCCAACATTCAAATTCTAGGAGTCCCAGAAGAAGAAGAAAAAAGAAAGACCATGAGAAAATACTTGAGGAGATAATAGTTGAAAACTTCCCTAAAATGGGGAAGGAAATTATCACCAAAATCCAAGAAAACCAGAGAGTCCCAAACAGGATAAAACCAAGGCAAAACATCCCAGGACACATATTAATCAAATTAACAAAGATCAAACACGAAGAACAAATATTAAAAGCAGAGAGGGAAAAAATAACAAATAACACACAAGGGGATTCCCATAAGGATAACAGCTGATCTTTCAATAGAAACTTTTCAGGCCAGAAGGGAATCACAAGACATACTAAAAGTGATGAAAGAAAATAATCTACAGCCCAGATTACTGTACCCAGCAAGGATCTCATTCAAATATGAAGGAGAAATCAAAAGCTTTACAGACGAGCAAAAGCTGAGAGAATTCAGCACCACCAAACCAGCTCTCCAACAAATGCTAAAGGATATTCTCTAGACAAGAAACACAAAAAAGGTGTATAAACTCAAACCCAAAACAATAAAGTAAATGCAATGGGATCATACTTATCAATAATTACCTTAAACATTAATGGATTGAATGCCACAACCAAAAGACAAAGACTGGCTGAATGGATACAAAAACAAGACCCCTACATACGTTGTCTACAAGAGACTCACCTCAAAACAGGGGACACATACAGATTGAAAGTGAAGGGCTGGAAAAAGGTATTCCACACAAATAGAGATCAAAAGAAAGCAGGAGTAGCAATACTCATATCAGATAAAATAGACTTTAAGACAAAGGCTGTGAAAAGAGACAAAGAAGGACACTACATAATGATCAAAGGATCAATCCAAGAAAAAGAGAAAATAATTATAAATATATATGCACCAAACAAAGGACCACTGCAATATGTAAGACAAATGCTAACAAGTATGAAAGGAGAAATTAACAATAACACAATAAGAGGAGGAAACTTTAATACCCAACTCAGACCTATGGATAGATCAACTAAACAGAAAATTAACAAGGAAACACAAACTTTAAATGATAAAATAGACCAGTTATACCTAATTGATATCTATAAGACATTTCACCCCAAAACAATGAATTTCACCTTTTTCTCAAGTGCACACAGAACCTTCTCCAGGATAGATCACATCCTGGGCCATAAATCTAGCTTTAGTAAATTCAAAAAAATTGAAATCATTCCAAGCATCTTTTCTGACCACAATGCAGTAAGATTAAATATCAATTACAGGAGAAAAATTATTAAAAATTCCAACATATGGAGGCTGAACAACATGCCTCTGAATAAAAAAAAATCACACAAGAAATAAAAAAGAAATCAAAATATGCATAAACACGAACAAAAATGAAAACACAACAATCCAAAACCTGTGGGGCATGGTAAAAGCAGTACTAAAGGGAAAGTTCTTAGCAATACAGGCATACGTAAAGAAAGAAGAAAAAAGTCAAATAAATAACCCAATTTTACACCTAAAGCAACTAGAAAAGGAAGAAATGAAGAACCGCAGGGTTAGTAGAAGGAAAGAAATTTAAAAATTAGGGCAGAAATAAATGTAAAAGAAGGAAAAGAGACCATAGCAAAAATCAAAAAAGCCAAAAGCTGGTTCTTTAAAAGGATAAACAAAATTGACAAACCATTAGCCAGACTCATGAAGAAACAAAGGGAGAAAAATCAAATCAATAAAATTAGAAATTAACATGGATATATCACAACAGACAGCACAGAAATACAAAGGATCATAAGAGACTACTATCAGCAATCATTTGCCAATAAAATGTACAACTTGGAAGAAATGGACAAATTCTTAGAAAAGCACATCTTTCCAAAACCAAACCAGGAATAAATAGAAAATCTTAACAGACCTATCACAAGCATGGAAATTGAAACTGTAATCAGAAATCTTCCAGCAAACAAAAGCCCAGGTGCAGACGGCTTCACAGCTGAATTCTACCAAAAATTTAGAGAAGAGCTAACACCTATCCTACTCAAACTCTTCCAGAAAAGTGCAGAGGAAGGTACACTTCCAAACTCATTCTATGAGGCCACCATCACCCTTATATCAATACCTGGCAAAGATGCCACAAAAAAAGAAAACTACAGGGCAATATCACTGATGAACATAGATGCAAAAATCCTTTAAAACATTCTAGCAATCAGAATCCAATAACACATAAAAAAAGATCATACACCATGACCAAGTGGGCTTTATCCCAGGGATGCAAGGATTCTTCAATATCTGCAAATCAATCAATGTAATACACCACATTAACAAATTGAAAGATAAAAGCAATATGACTATCTCAATAGATGCAAAGAAAGCCTTTGACAAAATTCAACCTCCATTTATGATAAAAATCCTTCAGAAAGCAGGATTAGAAAGAACATACATCAACATACTAAAAGCTATGTATGACAATCCCAGAGGAAACATTATCCTCAATGTTGAAAAATTGAAAGCATTTCCCCTAAAGTCAGGAACAAGACAAGGATGGGCACTTTCACCACTACTATTCAACATAGATTTGGAAGTTTTGGCCATAGCAATCAGAGCAGAAAAAGAAAAAAAAATTTAATCCAAATTGGAAAAGAAGAAGTAAAACTCTCACTGTTTGCAGATGACATGATCCTCTACATAGAAAACCCTAAAGACTCCACTAGAAATTTACTAGAGATAATCAATGAATAGGGTAAAGTGGCAGGATACAAAATCAACACGCAGAAATCCCTTACACTCCTATACACTAATAATGAGAAAATAGAAAGAGAAATTAAGGAAACGATTTGATTCACCATTACAACGAAAATAATAAAATACTTAGGAATATATCTACCTAAAGAAACAAAAGACCTACATATAGAAAACTATAAAACACTGGTGAAAGAAATCAAAGAGGACGCTAATAGATGGGGAAATATACCATATTCATGGATAGGAAAAATCAATATAGTGAAAATCAGTATACTACGCAAACAATCTATAGATTCAATGCAATCCCTATCAAGCTACCAACAGTATTTTTCAGAGATAGAACAAATAATTTCACAATTTGTATGGAAATACAAAAAAGGCCTCTAACAGCCAAAGCAATCTTGACATAGAAGAATGGAACTAGAAGAATCAATCTGCCTGACTTCAGGCTCTACTACAAAGCCATAGTCATCAAGACAGTATGGTACTGGCACAAAGACAGAAATATAGATCAATGGAACAAAATAGAAAGTCCAGAGATAAATCCACACACCTATGGACACCTTATCTTTGACAAAGGAGGCAAGAATATACAATAGAGAAAAGACAATCTCTTTAACAAGTGGTGCTGGGAAAACTGGTCAACCACTTGTAAAAGAATGAAACTAGAACACTTTCTAACACCATACACAAAAATAAACTCAAAATGGATTAAAGATCTAAACGTAAGACCAGAAACTATAAAACTCCTAGAGGAGAACATAGGCAAATCACTCTCTGACATAAATCACAGCAGGAACCTCTATGACCCACCTCCCAGAATATTGGAAATAAAAGCAAAAATAAACAAATGGGACTAATTAAAATTGAAAGCTTCTGCACAACAAAGGAAACACTAAGCAAGGTGGAAAGACAGCCTTCAGAATGGGAGAAAATAATAGCAAATGAAGCAACTGACAAATAATCTCAAAAATATACAAGCAACTCCTGCAGCTCAATTCCAGAAAAATAAATGAGCCAATCTAAAAATGGGCCAAAGAACTAAATAGACATTTCTCCAAAGAAGACATACAGATGGCTAACAAACACATGAAAAGATGCTCAACATCACTCATTATCAGAGAAATGCAAATCAAAACCACAATGAGGCACCATTTCATGCCAGTCAGAATGGCTATGATCCAAAAGTCTACAAGGAATTAATGCTGGAGAGGGTGTGGAGAAAAGGAACCCTCTTACACTGTTGTTGGAAATGCAAACTAGTACAGCCACTATGGAGAAGAGTGTGGAGATTCCTTAAAAAACTGGAAATAGAACTGTCATATGACCCAGCAATCCCACTCCTGGGCATACACACTGAGGAAACCAGAATTGAAAGAGACATGTGTACCCCAATGTTAATCACAGCACTGTTTGTAATAGCCAGGGCATGGAAGCAACCTAGATGTCCATCAGCATAAGAATGGATAGGAAAGCTCTGGTACATATACACAATGGACTATTACTCAGTCATTAAAAAGAATATACTTGAAAGTGTTCTAATGAGTTGGATGAAACTGGAGCCTATTGTACAGAGTGAAGTAAGCCAGAAAGAAAAACACCAATAGAGTATCAGATCAGGTCAGATCACTTGCTCAGTCGTGTCCAACTATTTGTAACCCCAAGAACTGCAGCACGCCAGGCCTACCTGTCCATCACCAACTCCCGGAGTTCCCTCAGACTCACGTCCATCGAGTCAGTGATGCCATCCAGCCCTCTCATCCTCTGTCATCCCCTTCTCCTCTTGCCCCCAATCCCTCCAGGGATCAGAGTCTTTTCCAATGAGTCAACTCTTCGCATGAGGTGGCCAAAGTACTGGAGTTTCAGCTTTAGCATCATTCCTTCCAAAGAAATCCCAGGGCTGATCTCCTTCAGAATGGACTGGTTGGATCTCCTTGCAGTCCAAGGGACTCTCAAGAGTCTTCTCCAACACCACAGTTCAAAAGCATCAATTCTCAGCGCTCAGCCTTCTTCACAGTCCAACTCTCACATCCATACATGACCACAGGATAAACCATAGCCTTGACTAGACGAACCTTTGTAGGCAAAGTAATGTCTCTGCTTTGGAATATGCTATCTAGGTTGGTCATAACTTTCCTTCCAAGGAGTAAGTGTCTTTTAATTTCATGGTTGCAGTCACCATGTGTAGTGATTTTGGATCCCAGAAAAATAAAGTCTGACATGGTTTCCACTGTTTCCCCGTCTATTTCCCATGAAGTGATGGGACTGGATGCCATGATCTTCGTTTTCTGAATGTTGAGCTTTAAGCCAACTTTTCCACTCTCCACTTTCACTTTCATCAAGAGGCTTTTGAGTTCCTCTTCACTTTCTGCCATAAGGGTGGTGTCATCTGCATATCTGAGGTTATTGATATTTCTCCCAGCAATTTTGATTCCAGCTTGTGTTTCTTCCAGTCCAGTGTTTCTCATGATGTACTCTGCATATAAGTTAAATAAACAGGGTGACAATATACAGCCTTGACTTACTCCTTTTCCTATTTGGAACTAGTTTGTTGTTCCATGTCCAGTTCTAACTGTTGCTTCCTGACCTGCATAAAAATTTCTCAAGAGGCAGATCAGGTGGTATGGTATTCCCATCTATTTCAGAATTTTCCACAGTTTATTGTGATCCACACAGTCAAAGGCTTTGGCATAGTAAATAAAGCAGAAATAGATGTTTTTCTGTAATGCTCTTGCTTTTTCCATGATCCAACGGATGTTGGCAATTTGATCTCTGGTTCCTCTGCCTTTTCTAAAACCAACTTGAACATCAGGAATTTCACGGTTCACATATTGCTGAAGCCTGGCTTGGAGAAATTTGAGCATTACTTTACGAGCATGTGAGATGAGTGCAATTGTGCAGTAGTTTCAGCATTCTTTGGCATTGCCTTTCTTTGGGATTGAAATGAAAACTGACTTTTTCCAGTCCTGTGGCCACTGCTGAGTTTTCCAAATTTGCATGCATATTGAGTCCAGCACTTTTCCAGCATCATCTTTCAGGATTTGAAGTAGCTCAACTGGAATTCCATCACTTCCTCTAGCTTTGTTCGTAGTGATGCTTTCTAAGGCCCACTTGACTTCACATTCCAGGATGTCTGGCTCTAGGTCAGTGATCACACCATTGTGATTATCTGGTTCGTGAAGATCTTTTTTGTACAGTTTTTCCGTGTATTCTTGCCATCTCTTCTTAATATCTTCTGTTTCTCTTAGGTCCATACCATTTCTGTTCTTTATTGAGCCCATCTTTGCATGAAATGTTCCTTTAATATCTCTGATTTTCTTGAAGAGATCCCTAGTCTTTCCCATTCTGTTGTTTTCCTCTATGTCTTTGCATTGATCACTGAAGAAGGCTTTCTTATCTCTTTTTGCTATTCTTTGGAACTCTGCACTCAGATGTTTATATCTTTCATTTTCTCCTTCGATTTTTGGATCTCTTCTTTTCACATCTATTTGTAAGTTCTCCCCAGACAGCCATTTTGCTTTTTTGCATTTTTTTTTCCAGGGGATGGTCTTGATCCCTGTCTCCTGTTCAATGTCACAAACATCATTCCATAGTTCTTCAGGCACTCTATCTATCAGATCTAGGCCCTTAAATGTATTTCTCACTTCCACTGTATAATCGTAAGGGATTTGATTTAGGTCATACCTGAATGGTCTAGTGGTTTTCCCTACTGTCTTCAATTTAAGTCTGAATTTGGCAATAAGGATTTCATGGTCTGAGCCACAGTCAGCTCCTGGTCTTGTTTTTGCTGACAGTATAGGGCTTCTCCATCTTTGGCTGCAAAGAATATAATCAATCTGATTTCAGTGTTCAGCATCTGGTGATGTCCATGTATAGAGCATTCTCTTGTGTTGTTCAAAGAGGGTGTTTGTTATGACTAGTGCATTTTCTTGGAAAAACCAATAGAGTATATAATGCATATATATGAAATTTCTAAAGATGGTCATGATAACCCTGTATGTGAGATAGCAAAAGAGAACCAGATGTATAGAACAATCTTTTGGACCCTGTGGGAGAGGGAAAGGGTGGGATGATTTTGTAGAATGGCATTGAAACGTGTATAATATCGTATAAGAAATGAATCGCTAGTCCAGGTTTGATGCAGGATACAGGATGCTTGGGACTGGTGCACTTGGATGACCCAGAGGGATGGTATGGGGAGAGAGGTGGGAGGGGGGTTCAGGATGGGGAACATTGTATACCTGTGGCAGATTCATGTTGATGTATGGCAAAACCAAAGTAATTAGCCTCCAATTAAAATAAATAAATTTAAATTTAAAAAATCAAAATCATATCAAGCATCTTTATGATCACAAAGCTATGAAATTAGAAATAATTTACAAAAAGGAAAAAACACAAACATGCTGTGGCTAAACAATATGCTACTAAACAACCAATGGCTCACAGGAAGAAATAAAAAAATATACCTTGAGTCATATGAAAATGGAAGCAAAATGGTCCAAAACTTATGGGATACCAGTTCTAAGAGGGAAGTTTGAGGCAATACATCTTACCTCAAGAAACAAGAAAGCTCTCAAGTAAACAACCTGACCTTACACCTAAAATAACTAGAGAAAGAAGAACAAGTAAAACCTCAAGTTGGTATAAGGAAAGAAATAATAAAGATGAGAGTAGAAATAAATGAACTAGAGACAAAGAAAAGGATTATAAGAATAAATGAAACTAACAGCTGATTCTTTGAAAAGATAAACAAAATTGTTAAACCTTTAGTCATACTCATAAAAAAATGTAGAGGACTCAGATCAATAAAATTAGTTGGAATTAACTGTATTTAACCCACTAGACCAAACAAAAGGAAGAGATAAGGAGTCTACCTGAAAAAGAATTCATAATAATGGTAGTAAAGAGGTACAGAATCATGAAAACAGAATAGATACATGGATAAATGCCAGGAGCCAGCATGGGAGTCCCCACCCATGACAAAGGTCATGAGGAAAGGACCTGACATGCAAAGGCGAATCAGGACTCGAGAGGTCCCCCTGGACCTGCCCAAGCATCTACCCCAAAACCAAAATCTGTCTGTTTTACTATTTCACGACTTTCACCAACTTTTCTGACATTAACAGGGGGCTATCCCCAACCACCTTTCTCTGTAAGAAAATCAACTTAAAACTCTAGTTAATAAGTCTCCTGGGCATAATAGGAGTGTTTCAATTCAAACCCCTCTGATGACTTCTTAGCTTGCCTGACAGGTTTGTTCGGACTCCTGCAGCTACGCATGTGGTTGTTCACAGCCTCCCAGCCACAAGAGGCACAGAAAGCTTAAGATATTCTAAGAATTCAGAGCTTCTCAGAGAGTTAAAATTGTTAGAATAGAACTAGTAGAGGATTAGAAGAAGGCGATGGCACCCCACTCCAATACTTTTGCCTGGAAAATCCCATGGATGGAGGAGCCTGGTGGGCTGCAGTCCATGCGGTCGTGAAGAGTCAGACACGACTGAGCAACTTCACTTTCACTTCCCACTTTCTTGCACTGCAGAAGGAAATGGCATCCCACTCCAGCGTTCTTGCCTGGAGAATCCCAGGGGCAGGGGAGCCTGGTAGGCTGCAGTCCATGGGGTCGCTAAGAGTCGGAAATGACTGAGCGACTTCACTTTCACTTTTCACTTTCATGCATTGGAGAAGGCAATGGCAACCCACTCCAGTGTTCTTGCCTGGAGAATCCCAGGGGCGGGGGAGCCTGGTGGGCTGCCGTCTATGGTGTCGCACAGAGTCGGACACGACTGAAGCAACTTAGCAGCAGCAGCAGCAGCAGTAGAGGATTTCTTTGTTGAGCTAATACTTGCTGCCAAGTTTCCATATCCCTTACCTACTGTGTCCCTGGGAGTGTATTGATTAATATAGTTGGTATATAAAAATGTAAGTAGTAGCTTTAATGTTTGTGACCTTGGACCCTTGAGTTAATTATTTTCTTGTTATAGCCCACCACACTTTTGCCCTATAGGAATGCAACTTTATCTAATGTTTTCAGAGGGTGGCGCCTGACTTTAGAATAATCACCTTTAGACAAAAATAAGTTTTCTGAAGAAAGGGTCATAAAATGTTAACAGGCCTCCTGGCCAGAAGATAATGTAAATCACCTAAAGCTTTTGCATATGATAAATTTGCAGAAAGAAAGCCTGGCTTCGATAAGGATCAAGGACTGCTGACCTTGCATGACTCTACCCGCCACCACCCCCCCCCCCCCATTATCCTCTATGCACAACGTAAGGTATAAAAACTACTTTGAAAAATAAAGTGTGGGCCATGTTCATCAAGCTTGGTCTCCCCATGTAGTTCTTTCTCTTTCCTTTTCCTTTTCAGACTGATTCCCTAGAGCTCAGGGGCCCTCTGCGTTCACTTTCCTGCCTGGGCTTCTAAGACCCCCCTCGAGAAGGTGCCTAAGGTGGGCACTTTCAGCTATTCGAGAGGGCTCCTGCGGCCTATGTGAACAAAGCAAGTCCCGTGCTGGGGCTTTATTGGCTTTCTGCATAAACCAAGGAATATCAGCCTATTTCCTCTCTTCTATTTTCTTAACTGAAAAATTCTTTCCTTAACTCTTTCTCTATTTCTCTCAGTCGCTGACGCTGTCCTCCCGAGGGAATCCCTGGATCCAACCGGTGCTGGACCCTGGTAGATAAATAGACTGGAGACATGGATATAGAATATGCGATAAATGCATAGAAAAGACCTAGAAGAAATAAAGAACAGCCAGTCAGCAATGAACAATGCAATGGTTGAGATTAAAAACACTCTGGAGGGAATCAACAGTAGAGTTACTGAGGCAGACAAATAGGTAAGTGAGCTGAAAAATAGAAAGGTGGAAAAAAAACAGAAACATAGAGGAATGCAGAAAAAAAAAGAATAAAAAGAAATGAGGCTCAGAGGCCTCTGGGGCAATGTTAAGTAGGAAACTCAGAAGAAGAAAACATAGAGAAAGGGCATGAAAAAATATATGCAGAAATAATAGTTAAAAACTTTCCCTAAAATGTGGAAGGAAATAGCCACTCAAGTCCAGGAAGCCCAGACAGTCCCATACAGGATAAAACCAAGGAGAAACACACAAAGTCACATATTAATCAAACTAACAAAAATTAAACACAAAGAAAAAATATTAAAACACCAAGGAAAAGCAATGAATAACGTACAAGGGTGTCCCTATAAGGCTATAGTTGATATTTTAATAGAAACTCTATACGGCATAAGGGAATGGCAGGAGATCCTTAAAGTGATGAAAGGGAAAAACCTACAACCAAGATTACTCTATCCAGCAAGGATCTCATTCAGATTCAAAGGAGAAATAAGAAACTTTACATATAAGTGAAAGCTAAGAGAATTCAGAACCACCAAACCCGGTCTTCAACAAATACTAAAAGGACTTCTCTAGACAGGAAACACAAAAAGGCCTATAAAAACAAGCCCCCTAAATTAAGTAAAGGTAATGGAATCACACTTGTCAATAATTACCTTAAGTGTAAATTGGTTAAACGCTCCAACCACAAGACATAGACTTGCCAAATGGATACAAAAACAAGACTTCTATATATGCTGTCTACAAGAGATCAACCTCAAACCTGGGGAGGACACATACAGGCTGAAAGTGATTGGCTAGAAAAGATATTCCATGAAAAAGAAGCCCGAAAGAAAGTGGGAGCAGCAATACTCATATCAGATAAAATACACATATCTTTAAAATAAAGATCAATATAAGAGACAAAGAAGTACACTACATAATGATAAAAGGATCAACCCATGAAGAAGACATGACAATTATTAATATATATTCACCCAACAAAGGAGCACCTCAGTACATATAAGGCAAATGCTCAGATCAGATCAGTCACTCAGTCGTGTCTGACTCTTTGTGACCCCATGAATCACAGCACGCCAGGCCTCCCTGTCCAATACCAACTGCTAACAGCTATTAAAGGAGAACTTGACAGTAACATAATAATTATGGAGGACTTTAATAGTCCACTCACAACAATTGACAGATGTACATACAGAAAATTAATAAGAAAACACAAACTTTAAATGATACATTGCATCAGTTGGACCTAATTAATATCTACAGGGTATTTCATCCAAAAGCAATAGATTTTACTTTTTTGTCAAGTGCACATGAAATATTCTCCAAGATAAATCACATCCTGAGCCACAAATTTAGCCTTGGTAAATTAAAAAAAAAAAAAAAAAGAAAAGAAATCATTTCAACCATCTTTTCTGATCACAATGCTGTAAGATTAGACATCAACTATAGGGGAAACAAAAACTATAAAAAACACAAATATATGGATGCTAAACAGCATGCTTCTGTATAACCAGCAGATCACTGAAGAAACCAAAAAGGAAATAAAATATACTAGAAACAAATGACAATGAAAACATGACAACTCAAACCTATGGAATGCTGCAAAAGCAGTACTAGGAGGGAAGTTCATACCAAGATAAGTATACCTCAAGAAACATGAGAGACATCAAATAAACAACTTAACCTTGCACCTAAAGCAACTAGAAAAAAGAAGAACAAAAAAACCCCAAAGTTAGTAGAAGGAATGAAATCATAAAAATCAAAGAAGAAACAAATGAAAAATAAAGGAAGGAGACTATAGTAAAGCTCAACAAAAATAAAAGCTGGTTCTATAAGAAGATGAAATCGACAAACCGTTAGCCAGACTCACCAAGAAAAAAAGGGAGAAGACTCAAATCAATAAAGTAAGAAATGAAGAAGGAAAAGTTACAACAGACAACATAGAAATGCAAATGATCATAAGAGAATATTATGAGCAACTGTATGCCAATAAAATGGAAAACTTGGAAGAAATGAACAAATTCCAAGAAAAGCTAACATTCCAGACCTGAACCAGGAATAAATAGAAAATATGAACAGACCAATTCCAAGCACAGAAATTGAAACTGGAAAAAAAAAAAATTCTTTCAACAAACAAAAGTCCAGGACCAGATGGCTTCACATGTGAATTCCACCAAAAATTTAGAGAAGAGCTAACACTTATCCCACTCAAATTCTTCCAGAAAATTACACAGGAAGGAAAGCTCCCAAATTCATTCTATGAGGCCACCATCAAAGTGATACGAAAACCAGACAAAGATGTCACACTTTAAAAAAAAACTTTATGGGCCAATTTCACTGATGAACATAGGTTCAAATATCCTCAATAAAATTTTAGCAAACAGAAACAACATATTAAAAAGCTCATACACCATGATCAAGTGGACTTTATCCCAAGGATGGGAGTTTTCTTCAATATATATTGATTGACATATCCAAATCAATGTGATAAACTGTATTAGCAAATTCAAAGATAAAGGCATATGATCATCTCAATAGATGCTGAGAAATCCTTTGACAAACTTCAACTCATTTGTAATAAAAAAAAAATACTCTCTAGAAAGTAGACATAAAATAAGCATACCTTAACATAATAAAGGCCATATATGACAAATCAGCAGTAAACATTACCTATAATTCCCAAAACATGAAAGCATTTTCTTTAAAATCAGAAATAATACAAAGGTGTCCACTCTCACCACTCTTATTCAAAATAGTTTGGGAAGATCTAGCCACAAAAATCAGAGGGGAAGAAAAGAAAAGGAATCTATATGGGAAAAGAAGAAGTAAAACTCTCATTATTTGCAAAAGACATGATTCTGTACATAAAAAACTAAAAACGATGCCACCAGGAAATTTCTAGACTGATAGATGAATATAGTAAAGTCACAAGATATAAAATTAATACACAGAAACTCACAATGAAAAATCAGAAACAAAAATTAAGGGAACAATCCCATTCACCATTGCAGCAACAACAACAAAAATACTTAGGAATAAACTTACCTAAAGAGACAAAAGAAATGTATACAGAAAACTATAAGACACTGATGAAAGTAAACAAAGAGAACACAAACAGATGTAGAGATGTACCGTGTTCTTGGATTAGAAGAATCAATATACTAAAAATTATTATATTATCCATGGCAATCTACAGATTCAATGCAATCTCTATTAAAACACTGATGGTATTTCTCACAAACTTAGAACAAATAATTTCACAATTAGTATGGAAACAGAAAAGACCCTGAATACCAAAAACAATCTTGAGAAAAAAGGATGGAACTGTAGGAAACAACATTCTTGCATTCAGACTCTACTACAAAACCACAGCCATCAAGAAAATATGGTACTGGCACAAAAACAGAAATATAGATCAATGGAACAATATAGAAAGCTTGAAAATAAATTCACTCATCTCTGGACACTTTGACATAAATGGAGGAAAAAAAAAAACAAAAACAGTCTGTTCAACAAGTAGTGCTGGGAAAACTGATCAACTACATGTAAAAAATGAAACCAGAACACTTCCTAACACCATTCAGTTCAGTTCAGTCCCTCAGCTGGGTCTGATTCTTTCTGACCCCATGAACCCCAGCACACCGGGCCTCCCTATCGATCATCAACTCCAGGAGTTCACCCAAACTCATGTCCATTGAGTCAGTGATGCCATCTAACCATCTCATCCTCTGTTGTCCCCTTCTCCTACTGGCCTCAATCTTTCCCAGCATCAGGGTCTGTTCTATGAGTCAGCTCTTCACATCAGGTGGCCAAAGTTTTGAATTATCAGCTTCAACATCAGTCCTTCCAATGAACAACCAGGACTGATCTCCTTTAAGATGGACTGGTTGGATCTCCTTGAAGTCCAAGGGACTCTCAAGAGTCTTCTTCAACAGCACAGTTCAAAAGCACCAATTATTTGGCGTTCAGCTTTCTTTATAGTTCAACTCTCACATCAATACATGATCACTGGAAAAACCATAGCCTTGACTAGATGGACCTTTGCTGACAAAGTAATGTCTCTGCTTTTTAATATGCTGTCTAGGTTGGTCATAACTTTCCTTCCAAGGAATAAGTGTCTTTTAATTTCATGCCTGCAGTCACCATCTGAAGTGATTTTGGAGCCCCTCAAAACAAAGTCTGCCACTGTTTCCACTGTTCCCCCATCTATTTGCCATGAAGTGATGGGACCGAATGCCATGATCTTAGTTTTCTGAATTTTGAGCTTTAAGCCAACTTTTTCACTCTCCACTTTCACTTTAATCAAGAGGCTCTTTAGTTCATCCTCACTGTCTGCCATAAGGGTGGTGTCATCTGCATATCTGAGGTTATTGATATTTCTCCCAGCAATCTTGAATCCAGCTTGTGCATTTCTCATGATATACTCTGCATATAACTTACATAAGCAGGGTGACGATATACAGCCTTGACGTACTCCTTTTCTTATTTGGAACCAGTCTGTTGCTCCATGTCCAGTTCTAACTGTTGTTTCCTGTCCTGCATACAGGTTTCTTAATACAGAACAATAAATTTAAAATGAATTAAAGACTTAAATGTAAGACCAGAAACGATGAAACTCTCACAATAAAACAAAGGCAGAACAGTCTCCAACGTAAATCACAGCAATATCCTCTATGACCTACCTCCTTGAGTAATGGAAATAAAACCAATTATAAGAAAATGGAACCTAACAAAACTTAAAAGCTTTTGTAAAATGCATTAAACTATAAGCAAGTTAAAAGCCAACCCTCAGAATAGGAGAAAAATATAGGAAATGAAAGAACTGACAAAGAATTAATCTCCAAAATATACAAGTAGAGCATGCAGCTCAATTCGGAAAAATAAACAACCCAATCAAAAAGTGGGCAGAAAACCTAAACAGACATTTTTCCAAAGAAGACATACTGATGGCTATTAAACACAGGAAAAGATGCTCAACACTGCTCATTATTAGAGAAATGCAAATCAAAACTACAATGAGGTTTCATCACACATTGGTCAAATGGCCATCATCAAAAAGCCTACAAATAATAAATGCTGAAAGGATATGGAGAAAAGGGAACCCTCTTAAACTGTTCATGGGAATGCAAACTGATATCACCACTATGGAGAACAGTGTGGAGATTGCTTAAAAAACTGGGAATAAAACTATTTTATAACCCAATATTCCCACTGTTTGGCATATACCCTGAGGAAATCAGATTCGAAAAACACATGTACCCCAATTTTCATTTTAGCACTATTTATAAGAGCTAGGACATGGAAGCAGTGTAGATGTCCACTGGCAGTTGAATGGCTAGGGAATTTTGGCACATAAACACGATTAAATATTATTCAGCTATAGAAAAGATCCATTTGAGTCAGTTCTAATGAACTGGATGAATCTAGAGCCTATTATACAGAGTGAAGTAAGTCAGAAAGAAAAATACAAATATTGTATATTAATGCATATGAAATCTAGAAAATGGTACTGATGATCCTATGTACAAGACAGAAAAGGAGATAGAGATACAAAGAACAAACTTTTGGACTCTGTGGGAGAAAGAGATGGTGGGGTGATTTGAGGGAACAGCATTGAAACATATACATCACCATATTTAATATAGATAGCCATTTGGAGTCTGATGTGTGATACAGGGAACCCAAAGTTGGTGCTCTGTGACAATCTGGAGGGATGGGGTGAAGGGGGTTCAGAAGGGGGTTTCATGAGGCAGGGGACACTTGACACGTATGTCTATGGCCGAGTCATGTTGATGTATGGCAAAAGCCATCACAATATTGTAAATTAATTATCCTCCAATTTAAATTAATTAATAAATTAAAAAACAAAATTAGAAATGAAAAAGGAAATGTTACAATTGACTCCCCAGAAGTACCAAGGATCATAGGAGAAGACTAAGTGCAACTGTATGCCAATAAAATGGACACCCTGCAAGAAATGCACAAATTCTTAGAAATCTACAATTTCCCTTGACTGAACCAGGAAGAAATAGAAAATATGAACAGAGTAACCACAAGCATGGAAACTGAAACATTAAAAACCTCCCAACAAACAAAAGTCCAGGATTTGATGGCTTCACAGGCGAATTTTATCAAACATTTAGAGAAAAGTTAACAGCTATCTTTCTCAAACTGTTTCAAAAAATTCCAGAGGGAGGAAACTTTCAAACATATTTTATAAGGCCACCATCATCCTACTACAAAAACCAGACAAAGACAACACAAAAAAAGAAAACTACAGACCAATAACACTGATTAATATAGATGCAAAAATCCTCAACAAAATACCACCAATTGTATCCAACAGTACATTAAAAAGATCATACACCATGATCAAGTGTGATTTAGCCCAAGGATGGGCAGATTTTTCAACATCTGCAAATCCAAGATGATACATAACGTCAAAAAATTGAAGAATAAAAACCAAATGATCATCTCAATATACGCAGAATAAGCCTTTGACAAATTTTAGCTTCCATGTATGCTAAAAACTCTCCAGAAAGTGGGCATAGAGCATACATATCTCAACCTAATAAAATCCATGTATGGCAAACCTACAGCTACTATCATACTCATGGTGAAAACCTGAAAGCATCCCCTCTAAGATCATGAATAAGACAAGGATGTCCACTCTCCCCACTTTTAAAATATATATTTATTTATTTTGATTGCATTCTCTCCACTTTTACTCAACATATTTTTTTTAAGTCCTAGCTAGGCAATCGAAGAAAAATAAGTGAAGGGAATCCAAACTGGAAATTAAGTTAAACTGCCACTGTTTGCAGATTACATGACAGTATACACAGAAGATGGAGAAGGAAATGGCAACCCATGACAGTATTCTTGCCTGGAGAATTCCATGGACAGAGGAGCCTGGCAGGCTACAGTCCATGGGGTCACAAGAGTTGGACACGGCTGAGTGACTAAACCACCAACACCATACATAGAAGATCCTAAAGATGTTACTGGAAAATTACATGAACTCATCAGTAAATTTGGTAAAGTTTCAGGTTACAAAATTAATACACAGAAATATGTTGCATTTCTCTATACTAACAGCAAAAGATCAGAAAAATAAATTCAAGAAGCTAATGCCTTTTTACAACACATCGAACTGCAAGTCTAGAGCATATTAAAACATAATTTGATCAGTGCATACTATGTACAAAGGCACTTTGATAGATTCAAATGGACGTACAAGTAAATATAAAGTTAAGTCAGCAAGCAAATATAGTTAATAGCTAAAAACTTACATTTATTGAGCACTATTTGTTAGGCTTTGTGGCAAATATTTTACTATGTAATAATAGCATTTAATTTTCATAACAATCCAATGAGATATGTTACAGCCCCATTCTACTGATGGGGAAAAATGAAATTTAAAGAAGAAAAGCAATTTTCTCTGGGCTATACAACTAATCACTGGTGAAGCTGGACTTAAAAACCAAGGCTCTCTGACTTTGCACCCTAATGCCTAACTACATTACTATACTGAAGATAATCCCTATTCCTGCATCTAAGCTGTTCTGTGGCTCCTGTCCTAGAAGATCAAGTTCAGACACTGCAATTAAAATAAGTGATTGGTAACATTTGGATACAGGGACAAAGAATGATGAAAGCTTCTGATAAGCAAACCTTCAGTTCAGGTCAGTTCAGTCGCTCAGTTGTGTCCGACTGTTTGTGACCCCATGAATCGCAGCACGCAAGGACTCCCTGTCCATGATCAACTCCCAGAGTTCACCCAAACTCATGTCCATTGAGTCAGTGATGCCATCCAGCCATATCATGCTCTATCGTCCCTTTCTCCTCCTGCCCCCAATCCCTCCCAGCATCAGAATCTTTTCCAATGAGTCAACCCTTGGCATGAGGTGGCCAAAATGCTGGAGTTTCAGCTTTAGCATCATGCCTTCCAAAGAAATCCCAGGGCTGATCTCCTTCAGAATGGACTGGTTGAATCTCCTTGCAGCGGAAGGGACTCTCAAGAGTCTTATTCAACACCACAGTTCAGAAGCATCAATTCTTTGGCACTCAGCTTTCTTCACAGTCCAAATCTCACATCCATACATGACCACTGGAAATACCATAGCCTTGACTAGACGGACCTTTGCTGACAAAGCGATCAGTGCAAAGAAATAGAGGGAAACAACAGAATGGGAAAGACTAGAGATCTCTTCAAGAAAATTAGAGATACCAAGGGAACATTTCATGCAAAGATGGGCTCAATAAAGGTCAGAAATGGTATGGACCTAACAGAAGCAGAAGATATTAAGAAGAGGTGGCAGGAATACACAGAAGAACTGTACAAAAAGATCTTCATGACCAAGATAATCATGATGGTGTGATCACTCACCTAGAGGCAGACATCCTGGAATGTGAAGTCAAGTGGGCCTTGGGAAGCATCACTACGAACAAAGCTCATGGAGGTGATGGAATTCCAGTTGAGAAATTTCAAATCCTGGAAGATGATGCTGTGAAAGTGCTGCACTCAATATGCAAGCAAATTTGGAAAACTCAGCAGTGGCCACAGGACTGGAAAAGGTCAGTTTTCATTCCAATCCCAAAGAAAGGCAATGCCAAAGAATGCTCAAATTATCACACAATTGCACTCTTCTCACATGCTATTAAAGTAATGTTCAAAATTCTCCAAGCCAGGCTTCAGCAATATGTGAACCATGAAATTCCAGATGTTCAAGTTGGTTTTAGAAAAGGCAAAGAAACCAGAGATCAAATTGCCAACATCCACTGGATCATTGAAAAAGCAAGAGAGTTCCAGAAAAACATCTATTTCTGCTTTATTGACTATGCCAAAGCCTTTGACAGTGTGCGTCACAATAAACTGTGGAAAATTCTGAAAGAGATGGGAATACCAGACCACCTGACCTGCCTCTTGAGAAATCTATATGCGGGTCAGGAAGCAATAGTTAGAACTGGACATGGAACAACAGTCTGGTTCCAATGAGGAAAAGGAGTACGTCAAGGCTGTATATTGTCACCCAGCTTAATTAACTTATATGCAGAGTACATCATGAGAAACGCTGGGCTGGAAGAAGCACAAGCTGGAATAAAGTTTGCTGAGAGAAATATCAATAACCTCAGATATGCAGATGACACCACCCTTATGGCAGAAAGTGAAGAGGAACTCAAAAGCCTCTTGATGAAAGTGAAAGTGGAGAGTGAAAAAGTTGGCTTAAAGCTCAACATTCATAAAATGAAGATCATGGCATCCGGTCCCATCACTTCATGGGAAATAGATGGGGAAACAGTGGAAACCGTGTCAGATTTTATTTTTCTGGGCTCCAAAATCACTACAGATGGTGACTGCAGCCATCAAATTAAAAGATGCTTATTCCTTGGAAGGAAAGTTATGACCAACCTAGATAGCATATGCAAAAGCAGAGACATTACTTTACCAACAAAGGTTCGTCTAGTCAAGGCTGTGGTTTTTCCTGTGGTCATGTACGGATGTGAGAGTTGGACTGTGAAGAAGGCTGAGTGCCGAAGAATTGATGCTTTTGAACTGTGGTGTTGGAGAAGACTCTTGAGAGTCCCTTAGACTGCAAGGAGATCCAACCAGTCCATTCTGAAGGAGATGAGCCCTGGGATTTCTTTGGAAGGAATGATGCTAAAGCTGAAACTCCAGTACTTTGGCCACCTCATGCGAAGAGTTGACTCATTGGAAAAGACTCTGAAGCTGGGAGGGATTGGGGGCAAGAGGAGAAGGGGACGACAGAGGATGAGATGGCTGGATGGCATCACTGACTCGATGGACATGAGTCTGAGTGAACTCTGGGAGTTGGTGATGGACAGGGAGGCCTTGCGTGCTGCGATTCATGGGGTCGCAAAGAGTCAGACACGACTGAGCAACTGATCTGATTGATCTGAACTGACAAATGAAATTAATATGTCAATGTTTATAAACATTACTAAAAGTTTTTATTTATATTGTCAATTTTTTTTTTACTTGCTGTACCAATTTATTCTTCATGACCAGTACTTGGTAGTGCTTATGTCTTTATTCTTTCACTCCACGTTTTAAATATTGAAGAATCAAATGGTCACTTGTTTTGGGGATATTGTCCAAAAAGATTAAAATAATATTTGATTTCATTTTGTGGCCTTGTTATTTTTATCAAATCCATTTTTAAGATCACACATTGAAATACAGGCTGCTGCTGCTTCTGATGAGTCGCTTCAGTTGTGTCTGACTCTGTGTGACCCCTTAGAAAGCAGCCCACCAGGCTCCCCCTTCCCTGGGATTCTCCAGGCAAGAACACTGAAGTGGGTTGCCATTTCCTTTGCCAATGCATGAAAGTGAAAAGTGAAAGTGATGTCGCTCAGTCGTGTCTGACTCTAAGCGATCCCATGGACTTCAGCCTACCAGGCTCCTCCATCCATGGGATTTTCAATAAGTGCATCTGAGCCTCTGAGATTACTATATTATCTAATAGAAAATAAACACTGTTTCAGATAATGTTGATGATAAAAATGATTATTTAGGTAGATACTACTATTATAATGTTGAGAAGAGAAGAAAGAGAAGAAAATTGAAATTAAATAACCAGTTTTTGATAGAGCTGGAAATGAAAACCTCATCAGTTTGACTCTAGAGTCTGGGAGATATTGGTGCAATAAGATATTTCCTTTCTCTTCACTGAGGTACATATCATAAATCCTACAAAGTCTTTCTATCCTTTCCCTCATGCTAAGTAAACAAAAAGGAAAAATAAGCTCATACCTCTAGAGAGTTCAGTTGAGAGACTATAAAAAACTAGACTTTTTCCCCTTCAATCTTCGTATTATACCTCCCACATGAGTATTTTGTACTCAGTAATGCTAGAAAATGTGTCGATTAAGGACTTATATTTTGTTTAACAGAAGCCTCAATTAAAATGCAACTTCCCTGGGCACTTTTGATGTGGGAAGCAGAGGAAATTAGGGAACCTAAGAAATTTTGAGAAAGATGTTTAGGTTTAGCTGCCTGTAGGAGACAGCTGTGGACAACCAGAGGGCATCTTGAGGGCACCGACTGCACAGGATGCAAAGAAGAGAGAGAGGCAAATGGTGGAAAAAGCAAATGAAAAAGAGAAGGAATATAAATACAGCTTGACAATTTTGCTGATGCACTATGAGTTATCTTTAAGTACTGGGACTTATGTACACAGCATTCCTGTTTCAATACAAACTATAATTTTCTGTTTTTTTTTTTTTTTCCATAATGGTTTATCACATGATATTGAATATGTTTCCCTGCACTATATGGTAAGACTCTCTTTAACAGTTCTGTATAAAATCTTGCATTTCTTAGTCTCAAATACCCAATCCAACACCCCGCCCCCCCCCCCACACACCCTTTTGGCAACCACAAGTCTGTTCTCTATATCAGTAAGTCCATCTCTTTCATAGATAAGTTCATTTGCATTTGATTCCACATATAAGTGATAACTTATGATATTTGACTTTCTCTTTCTGATTTACTTCTCTTAGTATCATAATCCCTAGGCACATCCATGTAGCTGCAAATGACATTGTTTCATATTTTTTATATGGCTGAGTAATAACCTGTTGTATTAATTGATACTCTTTATCCATTCATCAGTCAGTGAACATTTAGGTTGCTTCCATTTCTTTTTTTTTTTTTTCTAATTTTATTTTATTTTTAATCTTTACATAATTGTATTAGTTTTGCCAAATATCAAAATGAATCCGCCACAGGTATACATGTGTTCCCCATCCCGAACCCTCCTCCCTCCTCCCTCCCCATACCAACCCTCTGGGCCGTCCAGTGCACCAGCCCCAAGCATCCAGCATCGTGCATCGAACCTGGACTGGCATCTCGTTTCCTACATGATATTTTACATGTTTCAATGCCATTCTCCCAAATCTTCCCACCCTCTCCCTCTCCCACAGAGTCCATAAGACTGTTCTATACATCAGTGTCTCTTTTGCTGTCTCGTACACAGAGTTATTGTTACCATCTTTCTAAATTCCATATATATGCGTTAGTATACTGTATTTATGTTTTTCCTTCTGGCTTACTTCACTCTGTATAATAGGCTCCAGTTTCATCCACCTCATTAGAACTGATTCAAATGTATTCTTTTTAATGGCTGAGTAATACTCCATTGTGTATATGTACCATAGCTTTCTTATCCATTCATCTGCTGATGGACATCTAGGTTGCTTCCATGTCCTGGCTATTATAAACAGTGCTGCGATGAACATCGGGGTACACGTGTCTCTTTCCCTTCTGGTTTCCTCAGTGTGTATGCCCAGCAGTGGGATTGCTGGATCATAAGGCAGTTCTATTTCCAGTTTTTTAAGGAATCTCCACACTGTTCTCCATAGTGGCTGTACTAGGCTGCATTCCCACCAACAGTGTAAGAGGGTTCCCTTTTCTCCACACCCTCTCCAGCATTTATTATTTGTAGACTTTTGGATCGCAGCCATTCTGACTGGTGTGAAATGGTACCTCATAGTGGTTTTGATTTGCATTTCTCTGATAATGAGTGATGTTGAGCATCTTTTCATGTGTTTGTTAGCCATCTGTATGTCTTCTTTGGAGAAATGTCTATTTAGTTCTTTGGCCCATTTTTTGATTGGGTCATTTATTTTTCTGGAGTTGAGCTGTAGGAGTTGCTTGTATATTTTTGAGATTAGTTGTTTGTCGGTTGCTTTATTTGCTATTATTTTCTCCCATTCTGAAGGCTGTCTTTTAACCTTGCTAATAGTTTCCTTTGATGTGCAGAAGCTTTTAAGGTTAATTAGGTCCCATTTGTTTATTTTTGCTTTTATTTCCAATATTCTGGGAGGTGGGTCGTGCTGATACAAACATAGGGATGTGTATAATTAAAAAAATTTTTTTTTCCAAATACAGGCCCAGGAGTGGTATTGCTGATTCATATGGAAACTCTATTTTTAGTTTTTTGAGGCCCCTCCATACTGTTATCCATAGTGGCTGTACCAGTTCACTTCCCATTTCTTTTTCTCCACAGTCTCTCCAGCATTTGATATGTGTAGACTTTTTAATGATGATCATTCTGACCTGTGTGATATAGTTGTTTTTCAGTCACTAGGTTTTGTCTGACTCTTTGTGACCCTATGGAGTGCAGCACGTCAGGCTCCCCTGTTCTTCACTATCTCCTGGAGTTTGCTCAAACTCATGTCCATTGAGTCGGTGATACCATCCAACCATCTCAATCTCTGTCACCCGCTTCTCCGCCTGCCCTCAAACTTGCCCAGCATCAGAGTCTTTTCCAGTGAGTCAGCTCTTTGCATCAGGTGGCCAAAGTTTTGGAGCTTCAACATCAGTCCTTCCAATGAATATTCAGGTTTGATTGATTTCCTTTAGTATTGACTAGTTTAATCACCTCACAGTCCAAGAAACTGTCAAGAGTCTTCTCCAGCACCACAATTTGAAGAAGTCATATACAGATGTGAGAGTTGGATCATAAAGAAGGCTTAGTGCTGAAGAACCGATGCTTTTGAATTGTGTGATGTTGTATTTAATTGTAATTTTGATTTACATTTTGTTAATAATTAGTGATGTTGAACAATTTTTCATGTGCCTCATTTGTACATCTTCTTTGTAGAAATGTCTATTTAGTTATCCTGGCCATTTTCTGACTGGGTTGTTTGTTCTAGAGTTACTGAGTTGTATGAGCTGTTTGTATATTTTGGAAATTAATCCCCAGTTGGTCATATGATTTGCAAATGATTTCTCTCAATCCATAGGCCTTTTTGTTTTGTTTATGGTTTTCCTTGCTGTACAAAACCTTATTAGTTTGGTTAGACCTCCTTTGTCCAGATTTAATTTTATTTTTCTTGCCTTGGGAGACTGATAATAGTTTGCCTATTTTATATTCTAGGAATTTTATGGTGTCCTGTCTTATATTTAAGTCTAAGCCATTTTGAGTTTATATGACGTGAGGATTCATTCTAACTTCACTGATTTACATGTGGCTGTCCAACTTTAACAACACCTCTTGCTGAAGAGACTGTCTTTTCTCCATTGTATATCCCTGCATCCTTTGTCAAAGAGTAATTAATTATAGGTTTGTGTTTTTTTTTTTTTTTTTTTTCTGGGCTCTCTGTTGTGTTCTGTTGATCCATATGTCTGTTTTTGTGGCAACATGATGTTGCTTTGATTACTATAGCTTTGCAGTATTGTCTAAAGTATGAGAGGGTTATGTCTCCAACTTTGTTCTTTTCCCTCAGGATTACCTTGGCAAACTGGGGCTCTTATGGTTCCATATAAATTTCCATTTATTTATTCTAGCTCTGTGAAAAATTACAAGGAGTAAATTGATAGGGATCACTTCAAGTCTGTAGATTTATTTGGGCAGTAGGACCATTTTAACAATATTAATTCTTCCAATCCAAGAGAATAGGATACATTTTTCCATTTTAAAAATAATCTTCAATTTATGTTATCAATATTTTGCAGTTCTTAATGTATAACTCTTTCACCTCCTTTGCCAGGTTTATCCATATTTTATTTTTTGATGTAATTTTAGAAGAGAACTTTAACTTTCCCTTTCTGATATTTCATTGTTAATGCAAAGAAATGTAACAGATTTCTGTATGTTAATCTTGTATCCTGCTACCTTGCTGGATTTGTTTATCAGTTGTAGTACTTTTTATGTTGAGTCTAGGGTTTTCTATATAGGGTGTCCATATCATTGCATATGACAGTTTTAACTCTTCCCTTCCAATTTGGATAATTTTATTTATTTTTCTTGTGTGATGATTGTGGCTATAATTTCTAGTACTATGTTGAATAAAAGTCACGAAGAGTGGGCATCTTTACCTTTTCCCAGATTTTATCAGGAAGGCTTTCAGTTTTTCACTGCTGAACATAATGTTGGGTGTGGGTTTGTCATAAATAGCTGAAATATGAAATATGTCATAAACAGTTGAAATATGTTTCCTCTTTGGAAGGAATGATGCTGAAGCTAAAACTCCAGTACTTTGGCCACCTCATGCGAAGAGGTGACTCATTGGAAAAGACTCTGATGCTGGGAGGGATTGCGGGCAGGACGAAAAGGGGACGACAGAGGATGAGATGGCTGGATGGCATTGCCGACTCGATGGGTGTGAGTTTGAGTGAACTCCGGGAGTTGGTAATGGACAGGGAGGCCTGGCACGCTGCAATTCATGGGGTCGCAAAGAGTCGGACATGACTGAGCGACTGAACTGAATTGAACTGATGCCCACTTTGGTAAGAATATTTTTCATGAGTAGGTGTGGAATTTTATTAGACCCTTTTTCTACATCTATGGAGTTAATTTTGTGGCTTTTGTCATTTCCTTTTTTGTTGTGATGTATGACTGATTCGTTTATGTTGAACTATGCTTGATACCCTGGGATGAATCCAATTTGGTTGTGGTATATGATATTTTGTATGTGATGTTGAATTTGGTTTGCTAATACTTATTGAGAGGTTTTGTATTTATATTCATCAAAGATATTACTCTGTGATTTTTTTTTTACTTTTTATTTATTTTACTTTACAATATTGTATTGGTTTTGCCATACATCAACACGCATCTGTCACAGGTGTACATATGTTCCCCATCCTGAATCCCCCTCCCATCTCCCTCCCCATAGCATCCCTCTTTTTTAGTAGTGTCTTGCTCTGATTTTTTTTTTTCTTTGTTGGGATTCACATTTTATTTTAATTTTTTTTAATTTATTTAATTGAAGGCTAAATACTTTACAATATTGTAGTGATTTTTGCCATACATTCACATGAATCAGCCATGTGTGTACATGTACATGTGATATAGGGATGATGATGATTTGACAGAATGAGTGTTCTTTTTTATTCAACCTTTTGGAAGAACTTGAAAAAGATTGGTATATCCCTTTGTATATTTGGTAGAATTCTCCCATGAAAACTTCTGGTTCTGAACTTTTGTTTGCAGGGAGCTTTTGTTTGTTTTTTACATATTCTATTAAAGACGCTTACTCCTTGGAAGGAAAGTTATGACCAACCTAGATAGCATATTCAAAAGCAGAGACATTACTTTGCCAACAAAGGTTCGTCTAGTCAAGGCTATGGTTTTTCCTGTGGTCATGTATGAATGTGAGAGTTGGACTGTGAAGAAGGCTAAGCACTGAAGAATTGATGCTTTTGAACTGTGGTGTTGGAGAAGACTCTTGAGAGTCCCTTGGACTGCAAGGAGATCCAACCAGTCCATTCTGAAGGAGATGAGCCCTGGAATTTCTTTGGAAGGAATGATGCTAAAGCTGAAACTCCAGTACTTTGGCCATCTCATGCGAAGAGTTGACTCATTGGAAAAGACTCTGATGCTGGGAGGGATTGGGGGCAGGAGGAGAAGGGGACGACAGAAGATGAGATGGCTGGATGGCATCACTTACTCGATGGACATGAGTCTCAGTGTACTCCGGGAGTTGGTGATGGACAAGGAGGCTTGGCATGCTACGATTCATGGGGTCACAAAGAGTTGGATACGACTGAGCGACTGATCTGATCTGATCTGATCTGATTTGACTTTCAGTGATCAGTCCTTTAGAATCATTTGTTTCTTTTTGATTCAGTTTTGGTAGGGTGTATTTTTCTAGAAACTTGTTTATTTCTTCAGCATGACCTTGTTCATAGTGTTTTGTTGTGTGTCTGTATGTATGTGTTTATGTGGTTGTGGTTGCAATTACTTCTCTTAATATTTCTTATATTATTTGGGTTCTCTCTCTTTTCTTCTTCATGATCCTGAGCTGGATTTTATTGATTTTTTTTTTTTTCCCATTCGAAGAATCAACACATGTGTATTGATATTTTCTATTGTTTTCTTCATCTTTATTGTATTTCCTCTCTGATATTATTTCCTCTCTTTAGTTGATTTTTTGTTTTGTTAGTTCTTCTTATCTTAATTGTTTTAGGTTGTTTATTTGAGATTTTTCTTGTTATTTTATGAGGTCCAGTATCACTATGAACTTCCCTCTATGAGCTGCTTTTGCTGTGTTCCTTTGATTTTGGAGGTTTTCTTTTTATTGTATTTTTTCTCAACGTTTTTTAAAGTTTGCTATTTGACTTCTTGGTTGATCCATTAGGTTTTTAGTAGCATGCTGTTTAGTCTTCATGTAATCTTTTTTCTTGTTTATTTTTCTGTGGTTAATTTCTAGTTTCATGCTGTTATGGACAGAACAAAATGCTAAAAATTATTTCTATCTTCTTAAGATGGTTGAGGCTTGTTTCCCAGTCAAGCATGTGGTAAACCTAAGAGAATATACCATGTACTGTTGAAAAGAATGTATATTCAGTTTTATTTTTTATTGAGAGGGTGTGGACATTGACTATTTAGGAATCAGTGAACTAAAATGGACCAAAATGAATGAATTTAATTCAGATGACCACTACATTTACTACTGTGGGCAAGAATCTCTTAGAAGAAATGGAGTAGCCCTAAAAATCAACAAAAGACTCTGAAATGCAGTACTTGAGTGTAATATCAAAAGTGACAGAATGATCTTGTTTCATTTCCAGGCAAACCATTCAGTATCAGAGTAATCCAAGTCTTGTCCCAACCACTAATGCCAAAAAAGCTAAAGTTACCTGTTCTGTGAACACATACAAGACCTTCTAGAACTAACACCAAAAAAAGATATTCCTTTCATCATGGGGTTTGGCAGGCAAAAGTAGGTAGTCAGGAGATACCTGGAGTAGCAAAAAGTTTGGCCTTGGAGTACAAAATGAAGCAGGGCAAAGGCTAACAGAGTTTTGAAAAAAGAACACTGGTCATAACAATACAAGAGATGACTCTACACATGGACATCACCACATGGTTAAGACTAAAGTCAGACTGACTATTTTCTTTGCAGATGAAGATAGAGAAATCCTATACAGTCAGCATATCCAAGACTGGGAGCTGACTGCCGCTCAGATCAGAAACTCCTTATTGCAAAATTCAGTCTTAAATTGAAGAAAGTAGGGAAAACCACTAGACCATTCATTCAGCTATGACCTAAATCAAATCCCTTATAATTATACAGTAGAATTGACAAATAGATTCAAGAGATTAGATCTGATAGAGTGCCTGAAGAACTATAGATGGAGGTTCACAACATTGTACAGGAGGCAGTGATCAAGACCATCTCTAAGAAAAAGAAATGCAAAAAGGTAAAATGATTGTCTGAGGAGGCCTTACAAATAGCTGAAAAAAGAAGAGAAGTGAAATGCAAAAGGAGAAAAGGAAAGATATACCCATCTGAATGCAAAGTTCCAAAGAATATCACGGAGAGATAAGAAAGCCTTCTTTAAGTGATCAATGCAAAGAAATACAGGCAAACAATAGAATGGGAGGGAGAAACTAGAGATAACTTCAAGAAAATTAGAGATACCAAGGGAACAATTCATGTAAAGATGGGCTCAATAAAGGACTGAAATGGTATGGACCTAACAGAAGCAGATGATATTAAGAAGAGGTGACAAGAATATACAGAAGAACTATACAAAAAAGATAGTAGTGACACAGATAACTCCAATGGTGTGAGCACTCATCTGGAGCCAGACATCCTGAAGTGTCACGTCAAGTGTGCCTTAGGAAGCATCACTACAAAGCTAGTGGAGATGGTGAAATTCCAGCTGAGCTATTTCAAACCCTAAAAGATGATGCTGTTAAAGTGCTACACTCAATATGTTATCAAATTTGGAAAGCTCAGCCATGGCCACAGGACTGGAAAAGATCAGTTTTCATTCTCATGCCAAAGAAAGGCAATGACAAAAAATGTTCAGTGTTTCACACAATTGCACTCACTTCACATACTTCAAAGTAAGGCTCAAAATTCTCCAAGCTAGGCTTCAATAGTATGTGAATTGAAAACTTCCAGATGTTCATACTGCATTTAGAAAAGGCTGAAGGACATGAGATCAAATTGTCAACGTCCGTAGGATCATAGAAAAAGTCAGAGAATTCCAGAAAAATATCTACTTCTGCTTTATTGATGATGCTAAAGCCTTTGATTGTGTGGATCACAACGAGCTGCTGAAAGACCAGACCACCTTACCTGCTTCCTGCCTCCTGTGAAATGTGTATGCAGGTCAAGAAGCAATAGCTAGAATTGGACATGAAACAATGGATGGGTTCCAAATTGGAAAAGGGGTCGTCAAGGCTGTATATTGTCACCCTGCTTATTTAACTTATATGCAGAGTACATCATATGAAATGCTAGGCTGGATGAAGCACAACATGGAATCAAGATTGCCAGGAGAAATATCAATAACCTCAGATATACAGATGACACCTCCCTTATAGCAGAAAGCAAAGAGGAACTAAGGAACCTCTTGATAAAGCTGAAAGAAGCGTGAAAAAAATTCACTTAAAACTCAACATTCAAAAAACAAAGATTATGATATCTGGTCCCATCCCTTCATGGCAAATAGATGGAGAAACAATGGAAACAATGACACACTTTATTTTCTTGGGCTCCAAAATCACTGGAGATGGTGATTGCAACCATGAAATTAAAGACATTGGCTTCTTGGAAGAAAAACTATGACAACCTGTGGTGGTTTAGTCACTAAGTCATATACAACTCTTGCAACCCCATGGACTGTAGCCTGTCAGGCTTCTCTGCCCATGGGATTCTCCAGGCAAGAATACCAGAGTGGGTTGTCATTTCTGTATCCAGGGGATCTTCCCAACCCAGGAATCAAACCCAGGACTTCTGCATTGCAGGCAGATTCTTCACCAACTGAGCTGTAAAGGAAGCCCCTTTGACAAGATACATGGGGTATTAAGAAGCATAGATATTACTTTGTTGACAAAGGTCCATCTAGTCAAACCTATGGTTTTTTCAGTAGACATGTATGGATGTGAGAGTTGGACCATAAAGAAAGCTGAGTGCCAAAGAATTGATGCTTTTTAACTGTCATTTTGGAGACGACTCTTGAGAGTCCCTTGGACTGCAAGAAGATCAAATCAGTCAATCCTAAAGGAAATCAGTCCTCAATATTCACTGGAAGGACTGATGCTGAAGCTCTAATACTTTGACCACCTGATGCGAAAAGCTGACTCATTAGAACAGACCCTGATGCTGGGAAAGATTGAAGGCAGGAGGAGATGGAGACGACAGAGGACCAGATTGTTGGATGGTATCATTGACTCAATGGACATGAGTTTGAGCAAGTTCCAGGATATGGTGAAGCACAGGGAAGCTTGGCATGCTGCAGTCCACGGGTCTCAAGGAGTAGGACTAGACCGAGTGACTGAACAACAGCTTTTGAATAGAATTTATATTCTATTTTCACTTTTTTGGGGGGATACATTGTCTTCAAAACATCAATTAATCTGACTGTTCTATTTTATCATTTAGGATTTTTGTTGCCTTATAATTTTCTGTTTAGGATATCTGTCCATTGATGTGACTGGGGTGTTATAAAGTCTTCTGCCATTATTGCATCCCTGTCAATTTCTCCCTTTGTATCTTTTATGTAGTTTTATGTTTTTAGATGCTTCTATTTTTGGTGCATATAGATTAATGAATGTAATATTATTTTCTTGTATTGATATTTTTATCATTATATAGTGTCCTTTATCTTTCTTTATGGTATTTCTTCGAAAATGTATTTTGTTTTGATATAAGTGTTGTTTCCCCTGATTTATTTCATTCTGTTTGCATGAAATACGTTTTCCATCACCTTACTTTCAATCTACATGCCCCCTTGCCTTAATATGGGCCTTTTGTAGGTAGCATATTGTAGGCTTTTATTTTAAAATCCAATCTGCTACTTTATGTCTTTTGATTCTAACATTTAGTCCATTGACATTTAAGGTAATAATTGATAATATGCATTTTTTGCCCTTTTAAACCTTATTTCTCAGTTAATTTTGTATTTCTTCTGTTTAACTTTTTTTTTTGTTGTTTTCCCTAGATGGTTTGATATTTTTCTTGTGTATTGTGTTTGTTTTCTCTTCTTTTTGTGACTTTATTGTATGTTTTTTATTTGTGTCTATCCTATTTCTCAAGTGTGTTAACCACGTCTTAAATCTACTTGCTTTAGACTGGTAGTCCTATATGCTCAACATATTCTAAAAAAAAAAAAAAAAAAAACTGCATCCTCTCACTCTACTCTCCCACATTTTATGCTTTTTAAATATTTTATTATTTTGATATTCTCTTTTACATCTTCACGTTTGCTCTATTCATTGTTGTTCACATTGATTTCACAAAAATATTTTGATTTTTTAATTTGTGTACTGTCTTAAGTGATTTCCTTTCCAATTGTGATTTTTCTCTTTCCTGCAAATTCTTGTTTCTTTTCTATTTAGAGTAGACTTTCTGATATTTCTTTGGGGATATGTTTAGTGTTGCTGTATTCTTTTAGCTTTTGCATGTCTGAGAAATTATCTCTTCTCTCCTTCTATTCTAATCAGTAACTTTCCTTGGTAGTGTATCCTGGTTTATATATTTTCCCCTTTCAGAATTTTTAGTATATCTTGCCACCATTCCCTTCTGGCCTGCAACATTTCTATTGATAAATTAGCTGATAACCTTATGGAGGTTGTCTTGTGATTGACTCTTTGCTTTTCTCTTATTGCTTTTGGAATCCTCTCTTTATCATTTACTTTTGCAATTTTAAATATAGTATGTCTTGGTAGATGTGTTTGGGTTCATTTGTTTGGGACCCTCTGCACTTCCTGTCCTGAATGTTTGTTTCCTTCTTTAAGTTTGGGATGCATTGAGCCATAATTTCTTCAAATATATTTTCAATACCTTTTTTTATTTCTTTTTCTTCTAAGATTCTTCTGATGTGTAGATTGGCATTCCTTATATGACTCCATAGGTCTCTTATATTACTTTCTTTTTTATTTGTCTTTCTTTCTGATGTTCTGATTGGCTTATTCTCATTATTCTATCTTCCAGATCACTCGTTCAGTCTTCTGCATTATTCAGTCTGATATTCATTGCCCTTAACTCAGCTTTGCAAATCAGCAAATGAGTTTGCTAGTTTTTCTTGATTCTTCTTTATAGTTTCTAGTTCTTTTTTTTTTTTTTTTACAATAATCTGCATTTCTATTGATAACCTTTCTTAATTCATTTAGTATTTTCATTATCTCTTGTTTTGAATTCAGTGTCTATTAACCTAAAGTTGTCTGTTTCATTGTTTGTAACTTCATAAGAATTGTCTTCATCTTTTAATTGGGAGTGGTTACTCTGCTTGTTCATTTAACTTCTATTTTTCAGACTCTATGCATTTAGAATAAACAGTTATTTTTGGTCTTGAAGGTTTTTATGTGGAAGAATCTTAATGCAGCCTGTGTATGTCTAATATTTTTGGTGTGAGGACTGTTTTTAGTATAGATACCTGCCATGTGTGTTGGCCATTGTCTTTTTGTTAAAGCTTGTGGCTGGTATTGTGATGACCAAAACCCACACTGCCTATTGAGCAGAGCCTTCTGTTTGTTCCATGGTTGTCAGTGCTCTGTCAGGGGACCAGGTGTACTCCCTAACTCTTGGAGTAGAAACGCCCAGATCTATTTATATGCTGCAGTGTGAAGTAGGTGAGATTGGAGTGATCCTTCTGGAGAGGAATCAATGAGTACTCCTCTGCCAGAAATTTCCACCAGGAGTGTGCTCCATGATGTCACCTGTCACTCATTGTGCGATCTCACACAGTACAGTGCTGTCTGTATTGCCCTTGGACCTACCTCATATGTTATTTTATTATAATGATGCAATCCACCTCCTCTTCCTAAGTCCTGAAGTTAATAGGATGAGTAGACATTACCTTCACTCACAAATCATTGAATATCATTTGCAACATCTTGACTGCCAGCTAAACTAGTAGAACACATATAGGAGGGTTAATACATTTTTGAATATTTCTACTGCAACTGCTGATATCAGTTGTAAACGTCAATCATTTTTCAGGGAGATAACTAAATCATAACCTCGGCAAGAAATTTTCAGTACGGTCCTAACCAGACTGGATGTTTTGCATATGCTTATATAATCCTAATACGTGAACCGTGAACTTCAAGATACTCAAGCTGGTTTTAGAAAAGGCAGAGGAACCAGAGATCAAATTGCCAACATGCGCTGGATCATGGAAAAAGCAAGAGAGTTCCAGAAAAAACATCTATTTTTGCCTCTTTGACTATGCCAAAGCCTTTGACTGTGTAGATGACAATAAACTGTGGAAAATTCTGAAACAGATGGGAATACCAGACCACCTGACCTGCCTCTTCAGGAACCTATATGCAGGTCAGGATGCAACAGTTAGAACTGGACATGGAACAACAGACTGGTTCCAAATAGGAAGAGGAGTACGTCAAGGCTGTATACTGTCACCCTACTTATTTAACTTATATGTAGAGTACATCATGAGAAACGCTGGACTGGAAGAAGCACAAGCTGGAATCAAGATTGCCAGGAGGAATATCAGTAACCTCAGATATGCAGATGACACCACCCTTATGGCAGAAAGTGAAGAAGAACTAAAGAGCCTCTTGATGAAAGTGAAAGTGGAGAGTGAAAAAGTTGGCTTAAAGCTCAACATTCAGAAAACGAAGATCATGGCATCTGGTCCCATCATTTCATGGGAAATAGATGGGGAAACAGTGGAAACAGTGCCAGACTTTATTTTTTTTGGGCCCCAAAATCACTGCAGATGGTGACTGTAGCCATGAAATTAAAAGACACTTACTCCTTGGAAGGAAAGTTATGACCAACCTAGATGGCATATTCAAAAGCAGAGACATTACTTTGCCAACAAAGGTACATCCAGTCAAGGCTATAGTTTTTTAAGTGGCTATGTATGGATGTGAAATTTGGACTGTGAAGAAAGCTGAGCACCGAAGAATTGATGCTTTTGAACTGTGGTGTTGTAGAAGACTCTTGAGAGTCCCTTGCACTGCAAGGAGATCCAACCAGTCCATTCTAAAGGAGATCAGTCCTGGGTGTTCTTTGGAAGGACCGATTCTAACGCTGAAACTCCAATACTTGGCCACCTGATGTGAAGAGTTGGTTAATTGGAAAATACTCTGATGCTGGGAGGGATTGGGGGCAAGAGGAGAAGGGGACGACAGAGGATGAGATGGCTGGATGGCATCACCAACTCGATGGACATGAGTTTGGGTGAACTGGAGTTGGTAATGGACAGAGAGGCCTGGCGTGATGTGATTCATGGGGTCACAGAGAGTCGGACACGACTGAGCAACTGAACTGAACTGATATGATCCTATGTACAGAATAATAATTTAATAGAAAAAAGAAGTAGCAAAGTTATTGGTTTCTGGTAAAGTGTTTCAATCACTGAGAAATATTAATAACTCATTGTGCTAAAACATACCTAAAATTATCATGTGTCTAATACTCTAACATTTCTGTTTATTATATATTGGAAAGTAACACACTAGAATCTGCTGATATGAGGAATATTATACATTGAGTCTTTATGTATTAATTATTTGGTACAACTAAATCTACTAAAGTGGTAGTGATTTATAATAATCTGAAACAGTCACTTTGTGATGGGTTCATATTATTGCTCTAGAAAATTTCTCCTCTGAATCATGGCTGAATTCCCCAAGACCCCATAAGAATAGTACCATTTACTATATAAAAAATGCAAATTGTTATTTTTTAATTCAATTTGCTGCATTCTTTTGGTTTTTATATTATTAATTTTTATTCATTATTCACAATATCTGAATTAATATGATGATTATTCTAGTATTAATAGTTTGAGAATATTGCTTTTTAACTATAGGCTACTTCTTAATGATACCATAATGAAAATAACATTGGTCCTTATAAGTTTGTGAATCAGTGCCAAGAATTTATCTCAATGAAAACAAAATTATTGGAACTTACTGAAGGTGGCTCAAATCAAAGATTTGATTCTTGGATTTTGATGAGTGCCTCCTGAGACTTCCTGTTAATTATGCTATTGTTATGCTTCCTGTTAATTATGCTATTGTTATGCTTCCTGTTAATTATGCTGCAAAGCATTTTTGCATTATGGGCATAAATCTCTCCACATGAGTTATCTCAGAGGCAAGAAAAATGGTCTTTGTCAAGGAACTATACACAGAAATGCATTAAACAATATCTCACCGTATAGGAAAGTACACCATTTAAAATATTTTAGGAAAACGTGAATAAAAAATATAATTCTATACTTCTCCTGGCCATATTATTTTGTATCTTTTAAAAATAGAATACTTTTTACCTTTGGAGGAGTTAGAAGATAACTATGTGTTTCTCATAATTTTAACTGACCTTCAAGGTGAATATTTAGAGGGCTTTGTCTCCTTAGGCACTCAGTACCAAAGTAGTATTCATCTGGGAATTCACAGCACCACTGTAACTTCCAATTAGTAAAATTTACATTAAAAGTTGTTGTAAGCCACTCTAGGAGGCCAGCTCATGGTTGTGATTAATAACTATGCATCTACAGCTATTGCACATAAGTCTTAACAGAGCTGTTTGTAAATTGTCAACACAAACTCATGCAACCTCAGGTTATCAATCAGAAAAGTGTGCATTAGATTTGGTTAATTACAGTCCCCCACGCCCGAGGCCAGGGGTGGCGGCCGGGAGGATCAACCCACGTCCGAGTCCAGGGGTGGCAACAAGAGGAGTTACCCCACGACCGAGGTCAGGGGTGGCGGCCGGGAGGAGATACTCCATGCTCCAAGCCCGAGGCCAGGGATGGCAGGCCAGAG
This sequence comes from Bos indicus, assembly GCF_029378745.1. Classification (NCBI taxonomy): domain Eukaryota; kingdom Metazoa; phylum Chordata; class Mammalia; order Artiodactyla; family Bovidae; genus Bos; species Bos indicus. Next base: position 76,652,624 of record NC_091789.1, read on the forward strand.
GAGATACCCCCATGCCCCTAAGCCCGAGGCCAAGGGCAGTGGCAGGGAGGAGCAACTGCAGGACCGAGGCCAGGGGCGGTGGCCGGGAGGACCAACCCCACGTCCAAGGAGCCGTGGCTGCGCGGGCACAGGAGGGCCTAGAGGAGCTATCCCACACTGAAGGTCAGGAAGGGTGTCGGTGAGGAGATACCCCTTGTCCAAGGTAAGGAGCAATGGCTGCGCTTTGCTGGAGCAGCCATGAAGAGATACCCCACGCCCAAGGTAAGAGAAACCCAAGTAAGACCGTAGGTGTTACAAGAGGGCATCAGAGGGCAAACACACTGAAACCATACTAACAGAAAACTAGTCAATCTAATCAAACTTGGACCACAGTCTTGTTTAACTCAATGAAACTAAGCCATGCCCATGGGGCAAGCCAAGATGGGCGGGTCATGGTGGAGAGATTTGACAGAATGTGGTCCACTGGAGAAGGGAATGGCAAACCACTTCAGTATTCTTGCCTTGAGAACCCCATGAACAGTATGAAAAGGCAAAATGATAGGATACTAAAAGAGGAACTCCCCAGGTCAGTAGGTGCCCAATATGCTACTGGAGATCAGTGGAGAAATAAATCCAGAAAGAATGAAGGGATGGAGCCAAAGCAAAAACAATACTCAGCTGTGGATGTGACTGGTGATAGAAGCAAGGTCCGAAGCTGTAAAGAGCAATATTGCATAGGAACCTAGAATGTCAGGTCCATGAATCAAGGCAAATTGGAAGTGATCAAACAAGAGATGGCAAGAGTGAATGTCGACATTCTAGGAATTAGCGAACTGAAATGGATTGGAATGGGTGAATTTAACTCAGATGACCATTATATCTACTACTGCGGGCAGGAATCCCTCAGAAAAAATGGAGTGGCCATCATGGTCAACAAAAGATTCTGAAATGCAGTACTTGGATGCAATCTCAAAAACGACAGAATGATCTCTGTTCGTTTCCAAGGCAAACCATTCAATATCAGAGTAATCCAAGTCTATGCCCCAACCAGTAAGTCTGAAGAAGCTGAAGGTGAACGGTTCTATGAAGACCTACAAGACCTTTTAGAACTAACACCCAAAAAAGATGTCCTTTTCATTATAGGGGATTGGAATGCAAAAGTAGGAAGTCAGGAAACACCTGGAGTAACAGGCAAATTTGGCCTTGGAATACGGAATGAAGCAGGGCAAAGACGAATAGAATTTTGCCAAGAAAATGCACTGGTCATAACAAACACCCTCTTCCAACAACAAAAGAAAAGACTCTATACATGGACATCACCAAATGGTGAACACTGAAATCAGACTGATTATATTCTTTGCAGCCAAAGATGGAGAAGCTCTATACAGTCAGCAGAAACAAGACCAAGAGCTGACTGTGGCTCAGACCATCAACTACTTATTGCCAAATTCAGACTTAAATTGAAGAAAGTAGGGAAAACCACTAGACCATTCAGGTATGACCTAAATCAAATCCCTTATGATTATACAGTGGAAGTGAGAAATAGATTTAAGGGCCTAGATCTGACAGATAGAGTGACTGATGAACTATGGAATGAGGTTCATGACATTGTACAGGAGACAGGGATCAAGACCATTCCCATAGAAAAGAAATGCAAAAAAAGCAAAATGGCTGTCTGGGGAGGCCTTACAAATAGCTGTGAAAAGAAGAGATCCAAAAATCAAAGGAGAAAATGAAAGATATAAACATCTGAATGCAGAGTTCCAAAGAATAGCAAGAAGAGATAAGAAAGCCTTCTTCAACAATCAATGCAAAGAAATAGAGGAAAACAACAGAATGGGAAACTAGGGATCTGTTCAAGAAAGTCAGAGATACCAAAGGAACATTTCATGCAAAGATGAGCTCGATAAAGGACAGAAATGGTATGGACCTAACAGAAGCAGAAGATATTAAGAAGAAATGGCAAGAATACACAGAAGAACTGTACAAAAAAGATCTTCATGACCCAGATAATCACAATGGTGTGATCACTGACCTAGAGCCAGACATCCTGGAATGTGAAGTCACTTGGGCATTAAAAATCATCACTACGAACAAAGCTAGTGGAGGGGATGGAATTCCAGTTGAACTATTCCAAATTCTGAAATATGATGCTGTGAAAGTGCTGCACTCAATATGCCAGCAAATTTGGAAAACTCAGCAGTGGCCACAGGACTGGAAAAGGTCAGTTTTCATTCCAATCCAAAAGAAAGGCAATGCCAAATAATGCTCAAACTACCGTACAATTGCACTCATCTCACACGCTAGTAAAGTAATGCTCAAAATTCTCCAAGGCAGGCTTCAGCAATATGTGAACCGTGAACTTTCTGATGTTCCAGCTGGTTTTAGAAAAGGCAGAGGAATCAGAGATCAAACTGCCAACATCCGCTGGATCATAGAAAAAGCAAGAGAGTTCCAAAAAAACATATATTTTGCTTTATTGACTATGCCAAAGCCTTTGACTGTGTGGATCCCAATAAACTGTGGACAATTCTCAAGAGATGGGAATACCAGACCACCTGATCTGCCTCTTGAGAAATTTGTATGCAGGTCAGGAAGCAACAGTTAGAACTCGACGTGGAACAACAGATTGGTTCCAAATGGGAAAAGGAGTGCATCAATGTCATATATTGTCACCCTGCTTATTCAACTTATATGCAAAGTACATCATTAGAAACACTGGACTGGAAGAAACACAAGCTGGAATCAAGATTGCCGGGAGAAATATCAATAACCTCAGATATGCAGATGATACCACCCTTATGGCAGAAAGTGAAGAGGAACTCAAAAGCCTCTTGATGAAAGTGAAATTGGAGAGTGAAAAAGTTTGCTTAAAGCTCAATATTCAGAAAACGAAGATCATGGCATCCGGTCCCACCACTTCATGGGAAATAGATGGGGAAACAGTGGAAACAGTGTCAGACTTTATTTTTGGGGGCTCCAAAATCACTACAGATGGTGACTGCAGCCATGTAATTAAAAGATGCTTACTCCTTGGAAGGAAAGGTATGACCAACCTAGATAGCATATTCAAAAGCAGAGACATTACTTTGCCAACAAAGATTCGTCTAGTCAAGGCTATGGTTTTTCCTGTTGTCATGTATGGATGTGAGAGTTGGACTTTGAAGAAGGCTGAGCGCCAAAGAATTGATGCTTTTGAACTCTGGTTTTGGAGAAGCCTCTTGAGAGTCCCTTGGACTGCAAGGAGATCCAACCTGTCCATTCTGAAGGAGATGAACCCTGGGATTTCTTTGGAAGGAATGATGCTAAAGCTGAAACTGCAGTACTTTGGCCACCTCATGCGAAGAGTTGACTCATTGGAAAAGACTCTGATGCTGGGAGGGATTGGGGGCAGGAAGAGAAGGGGACGACAGAGGATGAGATGGCTGGATGGCATCGCTGACTCGATGGACGTGAGTCTCAGTGAACTCCGGGAGTTGGTGATGGACAGATAGGCCTGGAGTGCTGCAATTCATGTGGTCGCAAAGAGTTGGACACAACTGACTGATCTGATCTGATCTAATCTGATTTACAGTCCCTCTTCTATGACACCAGAATGTGTATAATACTTCTCAATGACTGAAAACTTATAAAGATTAGTGATAAAGTTATTTTAGAAGCAAAATCTTACAATGAATATATGTGTATAAAGTTCCTGCTCTTCCAGTTTCAGTTATCCTTCCTTGGTTGTATATGTCTTCATAAATTATTTTTTTCTTAGAATAATATTTTTATATGTTGTGGAACAGAACCTAGCAATAATTTTTTTATAGAATTCACACGCATTCCAGGCTATATTCTCGTTAACTGTAGTCTGAAAGGTGTCTGTCACACAATTCTGGATCCAAATGTAAGTATTTTGTCTGTATTTTTTCCCTTAAAATTGGCTACATTTTATAATTCTTGGCTTATGGTCTATTTCAGGCCTAAAGATAAACAACAGTCTTTTCATATGGTACAGTGATTTTTATTTGCCAGTGCATACATATTCATTCTTTCCTATGACCTCACAACATCCTAGTGAAGAAGCAGGGCAAGTAATATAGTTTAAAAGCAAATGATACAAGTAATATGACAAGGCCTATAGTATTCCAGTTATGATGGTAATCAACTATCTACATAATAATGTTTGTTTGGTATCTATTCACATTTAAAGGATGTTTAAGAGCTTTGTTAAAACCAGAATTGACAAATTGAAGTTAAAGTCTTTTCCTCAGAAGTGCATCATAATTGTAATTGGTGTTGGTCAACTAATTTCCATGAAATCTCCAGTTTACAGATATGTAAGACAGACATTAGAAAAACAAGTCTTAAGACGTTTGAGTGAAGAAACTTATTTAATAATCCTTAATATGTTCAAATCACTTTTCCTAAAAGTTTCAAAATTGATTAAAATTGTAGATGTTAAAAGTGATCATTTAAGTTTAAAGTAATTATCTTTACACTCAGCTAAATATTTGTTAAGGAGCTTATCAAATGCTTCTAAAGTAAAATAAGTTACAAAAATAAGTCTCAGTAAGTTAGAATAAGTAAAATAAATAGAAACAATTTTTTTTTTTTTTTTTTGCCTTTCACATCATAGATTAACCACAACAGGAAGTTCTCTTGGTAGGATATTTGAGACAAATGACAACTAGGGAAACAAATTTACAGTATGGTATAACTGTCAAAATGAACTCCAAATGCAAATTCATATTCTAGTGAAAATTGAGTAAATGTGAAAGATGAAAAAATGCTATTATATAGTACCCAAGGGATGGTGTTGTGCAGGGATGATTGTTGGTAGAGAGGTCAGAGCAACAGTGAAGTAAGCAGAATTTATTGTGAGTTCTCTCTCAATCACTGACTTAAGTCTACTACTAGACACAAAATGTGTTCTTGTTATATCAGGCTGTCGTGAATCCACTCAGCCCCTAAGAACTTATGAGTACATGAAGTGTTCTGTTTTGCAAACTCATCCATTTCTGGTTTCCCCGTATAAAAACTTAGAACAAACAAAGATAGTGGAGATGATGGAATTCCAGCTGAGCTATTTCAAATCCTAAAAGATGATACTGTTAAAGGATGGCACTCAATATCCCAGCAAAAACGGAAAACCCAGCAGTGGCCACAGGACTGGAAAAGGTCAGTTTTCATTGCAATCCCAAAGAATGCTCAAATTACCTTACAATTGCACTCATTACCCATGTTAGCAGTGTAATGCTCAAAATCCTCCAAGCTAGGTTTCAACAGTATGCGAACCAAGGATTTCAAGATGTACAAGCTGGATTTAGAAAAGGTAGAGGAACCAGAGATCAAATTGCCAATATCCATTGGATCATAGAAAAAGTAAGGGGATTGCAGAAAAACAATCTACTTCTGCTTCATTGACTGTGCTAAAGCCTTTGACTGTGTGCATCAAAACAAACTATGGAATATTCTTAAAGAGATGGGAATACCAGACCAAATTACCTGCCTCCTGAGAAACCTGTATGCAGGTCAAGAAGCAAGTTACAACTGGACATGAAACAATGAACTGGTTCAAAAATGGGAAGGGATATGTCAAAGCTGCATATTGTCACCCTGCTTATTTAACTTATATGCAGAGTACATCATGAGAAATGCTGGACTGGATGAAGCACAGGGTGAAATCGATTGCCAGAAGAAATACAAAAAACCTCAGATATAGAGATGACACCACACTTGGGGCAGAAAGGGAAGAGGAACTAAAAAGCCTCTTGATGAAGGTGAAAGAGGAGAATGAAAAAGCTGGCTTAAAACTCAACATTCAAAAAACGAAAATCATGGTATCCAGTCCTGTCACTTCATGACAAATAGATGGGGGAAAATTGAAACAGTGACAGACTTTATCTTCTAGGTCTCCAAAATCATTGCAGATGATCACTGCAGCCATGAAATTAAAAGACACTTGCTCCTTGGTAGAAGAACTATGACAAACCTAGACAGCATAGTAAAAAGCAGAGACAGTACTTGGCTGACAAATGTCCACCTAGTCAAAACTGTGGTTTTTCCAGCAGTCATGTATGTATGTGAGAATTGGACTATAAAGAAGTCTGAGCACTGAAAAAGTGATGCTTTCAAACTGTGGTGTTCGACAAGACTCTTGAGAGTCCCTTGAACTGGAAGGAGATCAAATCAGTCAATTGTAAAGGAAATTAGTCCTTAACATTTATTGGAAGGACTGATGCTGAAGCTGAAGCTCCAATACTTTGACCACCTAATGAAAAGAACCAACTCATTGGAAAAGACCCTGATGTTGAGAAAGATTGAAGGCAGAAGGAGAAAGGGTGACAAAGGATGAGATTGTTGGATGGCATCATTGGCTTAATGGACATTAGTTTGAGCAAGCTTCTGGAGATAGTAAAGGACAGAGGAGCTTGGTGTGCTGCAGCCCATGGGGTGGCAAAGAGTTGGACAAGACTGAGCAACTGAAGAACAAAATTATAGGTCACTATTTCAGGAGCTTGTCAGACTGTATCATTAATTAAGCTGTTACATTCTCTCTGGTAAAATATTATTTTTTCACACAAAGCACCCTGATTTTGGTGTCCATTTATAAGTGTGGTGCTGGACAATAAATGGAATATATGAAACACAAAGGAGTTGCTTTCTAAAACAAAATTCCAATTCTTTCTTGCCCAATTTAGTTTAAAATGTTATCAAACCAGAGATCAATAATTCCAAATAACCACAATTTTTTTTTAAATCACTGTAGCTGAATATTCAAATCCTGCCTAATAATTAAGGTGCGTATGATTTTGTTGTTGTTGTTTAGTCACTAAGTTGTGTCCAACTTTTGCAATCACATGGACTATAGCCTACCAGGCTCCTCTGACTGTGGGATTCCCCAGGCAAGAATACTGAAATGGGTTGCCATTTCCTTTGCCAGGGGATCTTCCTGACCCAGGGATCAAACCTGGTTTTCCTCTATTGGCAGGCAGATTCTTTATCACTGAGCCACCTGGGAAACCCTCAATATGATTTATTTATTTATAACATATTTTGAATCACCCTGTTAGTTGGTCTAGCTAAGAATAGAATGTTTCCCAACTGCTTCTCTCAATCCTTCCAAAATAAGTTGTAGCTTCAGGGAGCCTCTGAGATATAACCTGATTTCTACTCTAGTAAATATATACATGACTGAAGTCTTAATTAGTCAGGCAAAAATTCTTTCTCATAATTGATATGCAGAAGTGTTTGTTAATAAATGCCTAGCTCCTGTCTAATTCTCCTGTTAATCTCTTTATAGTATAATAAATTTAAGTTTCAGATAAAAGTAGTGAGAGATTGCTGAAGTGCTGGAAATGAAAACAAACAAACAAACAAACAAAAACCCTTTAAATTCCCTTCAGCTCTCTACCCTGGAGCTCATGACTTGAGAACCACTAGTGCCCTCTTCTGGTCAGAAGGAGATAAATTTCATTCTATCTTGTTATAAGGGAGACTTCAATAGAAAATAATCAAATTTTTTATAACATCCCCTCAAAAAATAAATCTTATCTATAGGAACAATGATAGGAAACATAATTATCACAGAATTAAAAGCAATACTATCTGATAAGCAGATACTACTAGTGTCTGAAAGTTCTAGACACATACAAATTACGTATTTCTTTCCAAAGATTGCATAAGTATATGCTAGCACTGAAAAATTGTCCAAATACAAGATACTTTAAAAAGTGTAAATGCCATGTTATGTGCTTATATGGAGAAAAATTTGCAAGAAAGGATATTATAAATTGTGCAAATCTGCTTTAAAGAAGTATCTTCATAGCAGGGTATTTTATTCTATGCATAGTATCTTTTTGTGTGTGTGTGCAGATTCAACGCTGCAGTGAAAGAGAGAACTCTGTAAAGAAATATTTGATGTGTATAAAGGAGTTTGAAACGCACATATACACACAAAGACAAGAGTAAAACTTCTTACTGTTTTCATAGTCATCTGAAAGGCTACACATATATGCCTTTGTACCTTTTCCAAACTTTGCTTTGGAAGTCACAGCCAGAGCCAAAAATGCATTAACATCATTTTCTGCTAACACTTTATTTTTTACCTATACTGTGTTACTCAGCTTGATCTCCCATATGATTTAACATGAAGTGAAAGTGAAAGTCACTCAGTTGTGTCCAACTCTTTGCGACCCCATGGACTGTACAGTCCATGGAATTCTTCAGGCTAGAATACTAGAGTAGGTATCCTTTCCCTTATCCAGGGGATCTTCCCAACCCAGGGATCGAATCCAGGTCTCCCGCATTGCAGGTGGATTCTTTATCAGCTGAGCCACAAGGGAAACCCAAGAATACTGGAGTGGGTAGCCTATCCTTTCTCCAGAGGATGTCCCCAACTCAGTAATCAAACCGGTGTCTCCTGCATTGCAGGCGGATTCTTTACCAACTGAGCTATGCGGGAAGCCACATACTAAACTCTAAATTCAATTTAACACTTTCCAAAAATTCAGATTTATTTTCCTCAGAGAAAGATTTATCAATACAAAGGATATTCACAAGGATTTATTGCAACTCAGAAGATAATATTAAAGGATATTAAATATTAAAGGAGGATAAAGCTTCAAGAATGTTTAAAGGATTTTCTGAAACATGGAAATAAGTGAAGGAACCAGTCACACCGACCCCTTTGAAAGAAATGAAAACTAGATGTCCGAATTTTTAAAAAATCGTTCATGGTTCTCTTTTTGTCACAGCTAAGGAAGCATATTGTTGAACCTCAAATTAGGGCCTGGGACTTAAACCACAAAAAGCATGAGTGGTTAACTTTGTATCTACAGTGATTCAAGTCATTATTAAGCACATTCCTTATCATTAACCACTTGTGTATGTGTGTGTGTGTGTGTGTGTGTGTGTGTGTTTTCTCTCTCTCTCTTTAGTCGCTAAGTCGTGTCCAACACTTGTGACCCCATGGACTGTAGCCTGCCAAATTCTTCTGTCCATGGGGTTCTCCAGACAAGAATACTGGAGTGGGCTGCCATTTCCTTCTCCAGGGGATCTTCCCGACCCAGGAATTGAACCCATGTCTCTTGCATTGCAGGCAGATTCTTTACCAACTGAGCTAGTCCCTCAATATAACCTACTGAGAGTGGAATTCTAGACTTCCAGCTTGACTTTGGCTTGAGCAGACAGGTTAGGCCCACAGGATTTTTTTTTTTTTCTCTGTCAATTGCTAGAGTACAGTGAGCTGCCAGGGAAGCCAGAGTACAGTGACTACTGTCTAAATATTTTCTTTTTTGCTAGGCTGCCACTTTCCTGGTCATTTGACTAAATGGAACAATATTTTGCTGAAGCATGTTTTATTCTATTCCTGTTGCTGTTTCCAGACTACTGCTTTTTTCAGCCCCTAATGTAGGCAATCGGAGAAGGCAATGGCACCCCACTCCAGTACTCTTGCCTGGAAAATCCCATGGATGGAGGAGCCTGGTAGGCTGCAGTCCACGTGGTCGCTAGGAGTCGGACACAACTGAGCAACTTTACTTTCACTTTTCAATTTCATGCATTGGAGAAGGAAATGGCAACCCACTCCAGTGTTCTTGCCTGGAGAATCCCAGGGACGGGAAAGCCTGGTGGGCTGCCGTCTAGGGGTCGCACAGAGTCGGACACGACTGAAGCGACTTAGCAGCAGCAATGTAGGCTATATGAAGCAAAAAATAAAAATAAAATAAAGGAACTCACCATGTGTTTTCCTCAAATCAGGAGACTCCTAGCAGATTTACATTATTTTGTTCACCATTTCGGGTCTTATGTTTGTTTTGTATACAATATTCAGGTTTTTTAGCCTCATTTAATGTGATAAACCAGGAAAAGTATGCACAGTTCATATTCTTGGAAGTGTAAAGGCACTTTACTTTGCTTTTTTAAAATTTATTTATTTTAATTGGAGGCTAATTATTTTACAATATTGTAGTGGTTTTGCCATACATTGACATGAATCAGCCATGGGTCCACATGTGTTCCCCATCCTGAAACCCCTCCGACCTCCCTCTGCATCCCATCTCTCTGGGTAATCCCAGTGCACCAGCCCTGAGCACTCTGCCTCAGGCACTTTACTATGAAGATACCCAAGATATGCAGCTGGATGTGCTCAGTAAGTAACTGGATATATGAATCAGAAGATCAGGGAAAAGTCTGAGCAGGAAATATTAATCCTAGAGGCATTAGAATATAGATGAAATTTAATGACATGATCCTGGATGAGATCACTCAGGTTCAAGGATTCAAGGCTAAAGCACTCCAGTGCTTAGAAATTGGAAAGATGAGGGATCCAGAAAGGGATTACAAGCAGGAACAATCAAAAAGGTAAGAGGAAATTCAAGAGAGAGTAGTTTCCCAGGAATCAGGAGAAGACAACATTTCAGAAGTAGAAAGTGATTAACTGTGCCCATTGATACTGAAATATCAAATAGAATGAGGTCTGAGAAACAACTGTGGGACATGGAAATATGGAAGTTATTTAATGGACTCTACATGCAGCCTTAGTTAATTCATTATTTTACTTTCATCAAATGTACATCTTAAGAACTACATTGTCTGAGAATTAAGAGACTATAAAAGTCATATCTATCTAACCATTACATCAATCTACAGGATCCCTGATGATTATCTGTGGTCTTTGCTTAAGCATTTCCAGGGGCAATTAACTCACATTTGTGTAGATATTTCATTTTTTGCATAATTCTAAGGGTTCTTTGTGCTGTATGTGTATTTAAATTGAATGCCTACCCATTATTCACAGTTCTTCTTTTCCACACAGACAATATAAAGAAAATTTTCCAGGTGTTCAGAAGGTTTTTCTGATATGTATACTTAAATATGTAATTTCTTTAATTTTCAAAAGATTCAAGCCCTCTCAAAGGTGACAAACTTTATCATCCAACAAGTTTCAGGTTCAGAAGGATCCTAGTTTGCTCTCATCTTACCACATGATCACTGAATATTGTTCTCCACTTTCACCTCCAGGCCATACTTCACTCATCAGTTGTCTGTTTCTCATCCAATTTTCCATCAATTACCAAGTAGTTGAAAATTCCTGTTTTGATTCTATTGTAAGCCTGATGTTTAAAACTTTGCAATTAATTTACCTTATCTGAAGCACTGAACCCAAGCATGTGTTTGCAAAAATAGAGACGTTTTCCAGGTATACTTATCAGTGTCTGTTATAATTGATGTAGTCACATATACAATTCCATATCAACACCAGCTCACTTTAACACTGAGTGAGGACATGTGGTCATAAAATGTGTCCATCCCACTCTAAAATAATGTTGTTTCAAGATCCCTCTAAGGGGCAGGATTATAATTTAATTATAGTTATTAAGCCTACCTGCCACCCATAGGTGAGACAATGTTACAGAAAGAAAAAAAAACAAGTACAGAGAGAGGTTCTAGACAAACTGAGTAGGCAAAAGCTAATGGCTGTTTGACTGTTCACACATCCAGAAAAACAAAATCAATCCTACACCAGTCAGCCTTGAGTAAGAACAGTAGGCAACAGTTCCTTTGGGCATTTCTCTTCCAGCATAGTTAGAAGGTCACAAACTATTTTTATTGTTTTCTTAGCCAGTCTCCTGATAAGGGAACAGTCAATGCACTCTGAAGTGGTTCCATGCAGAAAAAAGTAATATCTATGTAGAATCAATTATTTGTTCTTATCTACTTCCCATCTCTTATTATTAGGTACTAAAAGAACTTCTTTTTTTGTAACTTAAATTTATTTATTTTAATTAGAGGCTAATTACTTTACAATATTGTATTGGTTTTGCCATACATCAACATGAATCCACCACGGGTGTACACGTGTTCCCAATCCTGAACCCCCCTCCCATCTCCCTCCCCATACCATCCCTCTGGGTCATCCCAGTGCACCAGCCCCAAGCATCCTGTATTCTGCATCGAACCTGGACTGGCAATTCATTTCTTATATGATATTATACATGTTTCAATGTCATTCTCCCAAATCATCCCCCCGCCCCACCCACAGAGTCCAAAGGACTGTTCTATACATCTGTGTCTCTTTTGCTATCTCGCATACAGGGTTATCGTTACCATCTTTCTAAATTCCATATATATGCATTAGTATACTGTATTGGTTCTTTTCTTAGAACTTCTTTCATTAAAAAAAATTATTGAAACATATTTGACATATAACTGTGTAAATTTAAGGTGTACAACATGTTAACTTGATATGTGCTAATTTACATATTGGAATGTAATTGCCATTGTAGCAATATTTAGCATAATTATCCTTTCTTTTTAGTGGTTGGGATAATTAAACTCTAGTGTCTTAGCAGATTTTATGATTATAAAACAATACTGTTGTATATATTCACTATACAGTGCATTATATCTAGTGCTTGTTTTCTATTCACTTTACATTTATACCATTAAACAGCATCTGTCTTATCCTACCTTATTCCTTGTTAACCACTATTTTACTCTCTGTTTTTATGCTTTTTTTTTTTCCAGAATCTGCATATAAGTGACATAGAGTACATGTGTTTCTCTTCCCTATTTGACTTATCATAATATGCTCAAAATCCAACTAAATTCTCACAAATAACAGCATGTCCTTCTTTCTTGTGGCTAAATGATATTCATTATGTTCATTATCCATTCATTTGTGGATGAGCACTTAAAGTGTTTCCATATCTTGATGATTGTTAATAATGCTGCAGGAACATTTAAGTGCATGTAGCTCTTCAATAGCCTGTTTCAATTTCTTTGAGTATATACAAAGAAATGGAGTTGTTGGGGAGAAATTAACTGCTTTCAACACTGCACTCAATTATATGTACATTTGTCTGTTCTGTCTTCCTGGGCTGAGAAATGCTTTTCTGTCAACATTATCACTTCCTTAACTACATCCTTACAACTCTTAGGCTTGTTCACTTGAGTATTCAGCATTCAACTAAGCTTTACTCCTAGGACTAGCTGTCATTCTTCCTACTCTAACCTCATCTGTTACTAAGTAGTTGGTGATTTGCAACTTTGAACAAAGCAGGCAATACATATTGGCTGCCTTATTTTTGGTTTACCCAGACAGTAGACATCACAGCAGCAGCACCTAACAAAGGGCATAGTCTTGACTCAGGAATGTGGTAAATTGATTAAAGACCACCAAAAGAAGTTATTGGAACCTGTGAAAATATACTTTATATGGTAAAGGGGATTTTACAGATATGATTAAGGAACTTGGGATGGGAATCCTACCCTGGATAATCCAGAGGGACCAAATGTACACAAGTGATCTTATAAGAGAAGGTGAGGAGCAATATAGATAGTGGTAGGAAATGTGACAATAGAAACACGAGATTGGAATGATAAGAGGAAAGTATATTCCAGCCATGGAATACAAAGAACCTCTAGATACCTGAAAAGTCAAGGAGCACAGATTTTAATCTGAAACATCCAGAAAAAATGCAACTCTGCCAATATATTGATTTTAGAATTCCTAACCTTCAAAACTGTAAGATAATACATTTGTGCAATTATAAGACCCTAAGTTTGAGGCAATTATAAGACTCTGTGTAGGCTTCTCTTGTGGCTCAGCTGGTAAAGAATCCACCTACAGTGTGGGAGACTTGGGTTCAATCCCTGGCTTGGGAAGATCCCCTAGAGTAGGAAAAATCTATACACTCCAGTATCCTGGCCTGGAGAATTCCATGGACTGTAGTCCATGGGGTCGCAAAGAGTCAGGCATGACTGAGTGACTTTCACAAATCACAGATGAAGTTTGAGACAGTTTATTATAGCAGTAATAGGAAACTAAAAACAAAACAAAACAGACACACTGCAAATAGTGATGGTTTACTTCTTCTTTTACAATATGGATTTTTTCCCCCATCTGGTTGCTGTGGCTAAGAATTCCAAAAATATATTGAATAAAAGTGGTGAGAGTAGACATTCTTGCCTTTGGTTCTGATTTCAGAGGGATTTCTCTTACTTTTCACCATTAAGTATTATGTTAGTTGTGGGTTTCTCATATATAACTTTTACTATATTGAAGTATATTCCCTCTATGCTTGCTTTCTGGAGAGTTTTTATCATAAATGAATGCTGAATTTTATCAAAAGAATTCACTGCATCTAGGGATGATCATATAATTTTTATTCTTTGTTTTGTTAATGTGATGTATCACATTGATTGATTTGTGGATATTGAAAAACTCTTGCATTCCTGATATTATACACAGGAAATCACAAAGATTCCACCAGAAAACCATTAGAGCCCATCAATTAATTTGATAAGGTTTCAGAACACAAAAATAATGTACAAAAATTCGTTGCATTTCTATACACTAACAACACACTATAGAAAGAAAAATTAAGAAAATATCTTCATCTATCATTGCCTCAAAAGAATAAATACCTAGGAATAAACTAACTTGAGGCAAAAGAACTGTATTTGGAAAACTATAAAACACTGATGTAAAAAATAGAAGATGACAAAAACAGACAGAAAGATATGCCATATTATTTGATTGGAAAAATCAATATTGTTAACATGGCAGTCTACAGATTCAAGGCAAACTACAGATCCAATCTCTATCAAAACATTAATGGCATTTTTTACAGATTAAAAAAAGAAAAAAAATGAGTGTATGGAAACAGAAAATGTACTGATATACAAAAGAACCTTGAGAAACAAGAACTTAGTTGGAGAAATCAAGATCCCTGATGTCAGGCTATAATACAAAGCTACAATAATAAAAACACTATGATACTGACACAAAACAGGTGCATAGATCATGGAATAAGATAGAGAGCCCAGAAAAAAATCCATGCACTTATAGTTGATTAAGCTATGACAAAAAAAAAAAAAAAAAGAATAGCTATGTAAAAAAGATAGTCTTTTCAATAAATGGTGTTGGGAAAACAAGACAGTCACATGTCAAAGAATGAAGTTGGAACATTTTTTAACACCATATACAAAAATAAACTCAAAATAGGTTAAAAGGCTAAATGTAAGGTCATATACTGTAAAACTGCTAGAGGAAAGTATATGCAGAAAACTCTTTGACATAAATCACAGAAATATTTTTGAGATCAATTTCCTAACATAAAGGAAATAAAAGCAAAAATCAAATTAATGTATGGCAAAACCAATACAATATTTTAAAGTAATTAGCCTCCAATTAAAATAAATAAAATTATATTTAAAACAAAAAACAAAATAAATGAGATATAATGAAATGTAAAAGCTTTTGCACTGCCAAAAAAAAAAACACTAACAAAATGAAAAAACAGCCTGCTGAATGGGAGAAAATATTTGCAAATAATATGAGTGATAAGGAATAATACCCAACATAGTCAAACAGCTCATAAAATTAAACATTAAAAAAAATTCAACTTGATTATAAAATGGGCAGAAAAACTTAATAGACATCTTTCCAAAAAGCAAATGCAGATAGGTAACAGGTATAGGCAAAGATGTTCAACATTGCTAATCATCAGGGAAATGCAAATCAAAACCACATTGAGATTTTACCTCACACCTGTCAGAATGGCTATCATCAAAAAGAAAACATATGATAAATATTAGTAAGGATGAGGAAACAAAGAGAACCCTTGAACATTGTTGATGGGAATATAAATTGGTGCAGTCACTGTGGAAAACAGTATGTGCATGCTTGCATGCTCAGTCGCTTCAGTCGTGTCTGATTCTTTGCAATCCTATGGACTGAAGCCCTCCAGGCTTCTCTGCCCATGGAATTCTCCAGGCAATTATACTGGAGTGGGTTGCTATAACCTCCTCCAGGGGAACTTCCCAAGACAGGTATTGAACCAGCATCTTCTGCATTGCAGGTGGATTCTTTACCACTGAACCACAGGCAAATCCCATGGAAAACAGTATGAAGTTTCCTAAAAACACTAAAAATAGAGCTACAGTATTATCCAGCAATCCCACTTATTGGTATGTATCCAAAATTAAAAAAAAAAAAAAAAAAAAACAATAATTTGAAAAGATACAGGTAACCCAATGTTTATAGTAGCATTATTTACAATTGCCAAGATATGGAAGCCACATAACCTAAGTGTCCATTAAAAGATGAATATATAAAAATAAGTCATATATAGCAATGTATATACATATACACACATACATACATACTCCAGTATGTTAATCCGTCATAAAAAAGAATGAAAATTTGCTATTTGCAGCAACAGGGATGGATTTGAAAGGCATTATGCTACTGATATAATTCAAACAGAGAAAGACAAATACTGAATGATATCACTTTAACTTGGAATCTAAAAGATATAACAAACTCAAGGATGTAAGAAAAAAGAAGCAGACTCAGATATAGAGCACAAACCAAAGATTACCAGTGTAAGGAGCAGGAAATATAGGGGTGGGGGAGTGGGAAATACAAATTATCAGATGTAAGTTAGGCTCAAGCATGTATTGTACAACACAGGGAATATAGACAATATTTTGTAATAACTGTGAATGGAGCATTACCAATTAAATTGTATAAAAGTTAAAATTTACAAACACAAATTTGAAGAATAAGATCATCCCTTCAATTAATTTTTTAAAAAATAACATACACACTATATGCATGCCAGCCTTCCCAAAGTTTCAATATTATCTTGTCCCCTACATTTCTGCTTTCCTACCTCTCAGAATCAAATTTTTTTAAAGATAATTTAAAAAGTATTTTGGGCTTCCCTCGTGGCTCAGATGATAACCTGCCTGCAATGCAGGAGACTCAGATTCAAACCCTGGGTCATGAAGATGCCTTGGAGAAGGGAATAGCAACTCACTCTAGTATTCTTTCCTGGAGAATTCCATGGACAGAGGACCCTGGTGGGCTAGAGTCCATGGGGTCACAAAGAGTCAGACACTGTTGAGTGACTAACACTTTCAAGAAATATTTTGGTAATCAATTTCTATAGCATCAATTTCTGTGCTTCAGATAAAGCTATGATTATGGATATGATTATTGGGCTTCCCAGATGGCTCAGTGGCAAAGAATTCACCTGCCAAAGCAGGAGACACAGGAGATATAGTTTGATTTCTGGATCAGGAAGTTCCCTTGGAGAAGGAAATGGCAACCCTCTCCATTATTCTTGCCTGGAAAATCCTATGGACAGAGAAGTAGGGTGGGCTACAGTCCTTGTGGCTGCAAAGAGGCATGATTTAAGCCACTGAGCGTGAGCATGATGGTTATGACAAGTTATAGTTAGTTATGGGTCTTGTTAAGGTAAGTTATAGTTATGGTTATTTAAATCGATGGTTACTAATATTTAGTGAATTGTGATTAGTTAAAATTACATTTACTAAAGTTTTTACATTGCTAGTTATGATTAATTATGACTATGGATATACAGTTAATAACAGCTACTATGTAACTATTACTAATTGCAACTATTAATGGTTCTGTTTTTACTCATGAGTACTAACTAGTTCTAATAATGACTTGTAACTACTATCTAGCCTTTGAGAACAGTTTTAACTACTCACTGTGGTTTCTACATGTTACTGCTAACCATTTATAATCACTAGTATGTGTACTAAATAGTCATGACTCCTATGTAGTTTATGCATACAACTAGTTATACACTTATAAAATGTCACATAGTTATTTGACCAAGAATGTCATGTAATCACAGAACTGCTTCCACATTTTTCACAGAATTGATGATTCATGCTTTGTGAGCAATATGTCTTTACTGTTTTTACTACTCAATAATTTGCAAAAAAAAAAAATTATTACAGTATAGCTGATTTACAATGCTGTGTAAATTTCAGGTGTACTGAAAAGTGAACCAGTTATACATATACCCATTGTTTTCTGCATTCTTCTCCAATATAGGCCATTACAGAATATTGAGTTCCCTGTGCTATACAGTAGCTCCTTATTAATTATCTGTTTAATATTATCTATTAATATGTAGTAACGTGTATATGTCATTTGCAATCTGAAAATTTTCCTTTCCCTCCAACCACTGGTAACCATAATTTTGTTTTCTACATCTGTAACTCTATTTCTGTTTATCAGTAAGTTCTTTTGAACTTATTCTTTTGAACCTTTATTTTTTAGACTTCACATGTAAGCAATATCATGTGATATTTGTCTAACTCTGTCTGATTTATGGGGTCAGACCCCACAAGATACTGACCCAGACTTCCCCATAATTGTCCAGGAGTATCCGGCAGAGGCATGGGTCAATGGAGGCCTGCTTCAGGGCTGGGGGCATTGAATGTAGCAGTGCCTGCATGGGACCTTTTGAAGGAGTTCAACATTATCTTCTTTACCTCCACCATAGTTTGGTCTCAGGTCAAACAACAGAGAGGGAACACATCCTCAACCATCAACAGAAAATAACTGTAAAGATTTACTAAGCATGGCGGTGTTCATCAAAATAAGGCCCAGTTTCCCCCTCAGTCAGTCTCTCCCATCAGGAAGTTTCCATTAGCTTCTTATCATTTTCAAACAGAAGGAAGACAGAATAAAAATTAAAAAAAAAAAACAAAACAGTCACAGAAAAATAACCAATCTGATCACATGGACCAAAGCCTTGTCTAATTGAATGAAATTGTGAGCCATGTAGTGTAGGCTCACCCAAGACAGATGGGTCATAGTGGAGAGTTCTGACAAAACTTGGTCCACTGGAGAATGGAATGGCACACCACTTCAGTATTCTTGCCTTGAGAACCCCATGAACAATATGAAAAAGCAAAAATATAGGACACTGAAAGATGAACTCACCAGGTTGGTAGGTGCCCAATATGCTACTGGAGATGAGTGGAGAAATAACTCCAGAAAGAATGAAGAGACAGAGCTAAAACAAAAGCAACACCCAGTTGTGGATGGGACTGGTGATGGAAGTCAAGTCCAATGCTGTAAAGAGCAATATAGCATAGGAACCTAGAATGTTAGGTCCATGAATCAAGGCAAATTGGAAGTGGTCAGACAGGAGATAGCAAGAGTGAACATCGACATTTTAGGAATCAGTGAATGAAAATGGACTGGAATGGGTGAAATTTAACTCAGATGTCCATTATATTTAATACTGTGGGCAAGAATCCCTTAGAAGAAATGCAGTAGCCATTATAGTCAACAAAAAAGTCCAAAATGCAGTACTTGGATGCAATCTCAAAAATGACAGAATGATCTCTGTTCATTTCCAAGGCGAACAATTCAATATCACAGTAATCCAAGTCTGCCCTAATCAGTAATGTTGAAGAAGCTGAAGTTCAACGGTTCAGTGAAGACCTACAAGATTTTCTGGAACTAACACACAAAAAAGATGTCCTCTTCATCATAGGGAAATGGAATGCAAAACTAGGAAGTCAAGGAACACCTGGAGTAACAGGCAAATTTGGCCTTGGAGTACAGAATGAAGCAGGGCAAAGGCTAAAAAAGTTTCCCAAGAGAACACACTTGTCATAGCAAACACTCTCTTCCAGCAACACAAGAGAAGACTATACATATGGACATCACCACATGGTCAATAGTGAAATCAGATTGATTATATTCTTTGCAGCCAAAGATAGGCAAGCTCTCTACAGTCAGCAAAACAAGACTGGGAGCTGACTGTGGCTCAGAACATGAATTCCTTATTGCCAAATTCAAATTTAAATTGAAGAAAGTAGGGGAAACCACTAGATTATTCAGGTATGACCTAAATCAAAGCCCTTACTATTATACAGTGGAAGTGACAAATGGATTCAAGGGATTAGATCTGAGAGAAGGACTGCCTGAAGAAATATGGGCTGAGCTTAATGACATTGTACAGGAGGCAATGATCAAGACCATCCCCAAGGAAAAAAAAAAAATTCAAAAAGGCAAAATGGTTGTCTGAGGAAGGCTCACAAATAGGTGAGAAAACAAGAAAAAGGAAAGGAGAAAAGGAAAGTTATACCCATTTGAATGCAGGGTCCCAAAGAATAGCAAGGAAATATAAGAAAGCCTTCCTCAGTGATCAATACAAAGAAATAGAGGAAAACAATAGAATGGAAAAGACTAGAGACCTATTCAAGAAAATAGGAGATACCAAAGTAGATTTTCATACAAAGATGGGCACAATAAAGGACAGAAATGGTATGCACCTAACAGAAGCAGAAGATACTAAGAAGAGATGTCAAGAATACACAGAAGAACTATAGAAAAAAAGATCTTCACAACCCAGATAATCACGACGGTGTGATCATTCACATAGAACCAGACATCCTGGAATGCAAAGTCAAGTGGGCCTGAAGCATCACTATGAACAAAGCTAGTGGACTTCCAGTTGAGTTATTTAAAATCCTAAAAGTTGATTCTGTGAAAGTGCTGCATTCCATATGCTAGCAAATATGGAAAACTCAGCAGTGGCCACAAGATTGGAAAAGGTCAGTTTTCATTCCAATCCCAAAGAAAGGCAATATCAAAGAATGCTCAAACTACTGCACAATTGCAGTAATCTCACATGCTAGCAAAGTAATGCTCAAAATTCTCCAAGCCAGGCTACAACAGTACATGAACCATGAACTTCCAGATGTTCAAGATGGATTTAAAAAATAGCAGAGGAACCAGAGATCAAATTGCCTACATCTGTTGTACCATCAAAAAAGAAAGAGTTTTGAGAAAAACATCAATTTCTGTTTTATTGATTATGACAAAGCCACCTGATATGCCTCCTGATAATCTGTATGCAGGTCAAGAAGCAACAGTTAGAACTGGATACCAAAGAACAGACTAGTTCCAAATGAGGAAAGGAGTATTTCAAGGCTGTATTTTGTCACCCTACTTATTTAACTTATATGCGGAGTACATCATGAGAAATGCTGGACTGGTTGAGCCACAAGCTGGAATCAAGATTGCTGGGAGAAATCTCAATAACCTCAGATATGAAGATGACACGACCTTTATGGCAGAAAGCAAAGAAGAAATAAACAGCCTCTTGATGAAAGTGAAAGAGGAGAGTGAAAAAGTTGGCTTAAATCTCAACATTCAGAAAACGAAGATCATGGCATCCAGTCCCATCACTTCATGAGAAATAGATGGGGAAACAGTGGAAACAGTGTCAGACTTTATTTTCCTGGGCTCCAAAATCACTACAGATGGTGACTGCAGCCATGAAATTAAAAGAGTCTTACTCCTTAGAAGGAAAGTTATGACCAACCTGGATAGCATATTCAAAAGCAGAGACATTTCTTTGCCAACAAAGGTTCGTCTAGTCAAGGCTATGGTTTTTCCTGTGGTCATGTATGAATGTGAGAGTTGGACTGTGAAGAAGGCTGAGCGCCGAAGAATAGGTGCTTTTGAGCTGTGGTGTTGGAGAAGACTCTTGAGAGTCCCTTGGACTGCAAGGAGATCCAACCAGTCCATTCTGAAGGAGATCAGCCCTGGGATTTCTTTGGAAGGAATGATGCTAAAGCTGAAACTTCAGTACTTCGGCCACCTCATGTGAAGAGTTGACTCATTGGAAAAGACTCTGATGCTGGGAGGGATTGGGGGCAGGAGGAGAAGGGGACGACAGAGGATGAGATGGCTGGATGGCATCGCTGACTCGATGGACGTGAATCTGAGTGAACTCCAGGAGTTGGTGATGGATAGGGAGGCCTGGCGTGCTGCGATTCATGGGGTTGCAAAGAGTCAGACACAACTGAGCGACTGGTCTGATCTGAATATTCCATTGTGTATACATACCACAGATTCTTATCCATTTGTCTGCCAATGGACATCTAGGTTGCTTCCATGTCCTGGATATTGTAAACAGTGCTGCGATGAACATTGAGGTGCACCTGTCTCTTTCAATTCTGGTTTCCTTGGTGTGTATGCACAGCATTGGGACTGTTGGGTCATAGGGCAATTCTATTTCCAGACTTTTACGGAATCTCCACACTGGTCTCCATAGTGGCTGCACTAGATTGCATTCCCATTCCCAACAGTGTAAGATGGTTCCCCTTTCTCCACAACCTCTCCAGCATTTATTGTTTGTAGACTTTTGGATAGCAGCCATTCTGACTGGCATGAGATGGTACCTCCTTGTGGTTTTGATTTGCATTTCTCTGATAAGTGATGTTGAGCATCTTTCATGTGATTTTTAGACATCTGTATGTCTTCTTTGGAGAAATGTCTGTTTAGTTCTTTGGCGCATTTTTTGATTGGGTCACTTATTTTTTTGGAATTGAGCTGCAGGAGTTGCTTGTATATTTTTTGAGATTAATTGTCAGTTGCTTCATTTGCTATTATTTTCTACCATTCTGAAGGTTGTCTTTTCACCTTGCATATAGTTTCCTTCATTGTGCAAAAGCTTTTATGTTTAATTAACTCCCATTTATTTATTTTTCCTTTTATTTCCATTACTCTGGGAGGTGGGTCATAGAGGATCCTGCTGTGATTTATGTCAGAAAGTGTTTTGCTCATGTTTTCCTCTAGGAGATTTAGAGTTTCTGGTCCTATGTTTAGATCTTTAATCCATTTTGAGTTTGTTTTTGTGTGTGGTGTTAGAAAGTGTTCTAGTTTCATTCTTTTACAAGTGGTTGACCAGTTTTCCCAGCAACACCTGTTAAAGAGATTGTCTTTTTTTCCATTGTATATTCTTGCCTCCTTTGTCAAAGATAAGGTGTCCATAGGTGCGTGGATTTATCTCTGTGCTTTCTATTTTGTTCCATTGATCTATATTTCTGTCTTTGTTCCAGTATGATAATGTTTTGATGACTGTAGCTTTGTAGTATAACCTGAAGTCAGGCAGGTTGATTCCTCCAGTTCCATTCTTCTTTCTCAAGATTGCTTTGGCTATTCAAGGTTTTGTGTATTTCCATTCAAATTGTGAAATTACTTGTTCTAGTTCTCTGAAAATTACCATTGGTAGTTTAATAGGGATTGCATTGAATCTATAGATTGCTTTGAGTAGTATACTCATTTCTACTGTATTGATTCTTCCAATCCATGAACATGGTATATTTCTCCATCTATTTGTGTCCTATTTGATTTATTTCATCAGTGTTTTATAGTTTTTTATATATAGGTCTTTTGTTTCCTTAGGTAGATATATTCCTTAGTATTTTATTCTTTTCGTTGCAATGGTGAATGGAATTGTTTCCTTAATTTCTCTGTTTTCTCATTGTTAGTGTATAGGAATGCAGGGGATTTCTCTGTGTTAATTTTATATCCTGCAAATTTACTATATACATTGATTAGCTCTAGTAATTTTCTGGTGGTATCTTTCGGGTTTCCTATGTAGAGGATCATGTCATCTACAAACAGTGAGTGTTTTACTTCTTCTTTTCCAGTTTGGATTCCTTTTATTTCTTTTTATTCTCTGACTGCTGTGGCCAAAACTTCCAAAACTATGTTTAATAGTAGTGGTGAGAGTGGGCACGCTTGTCTTTTTCCTGACTTTAGGGGAAATTCTTTCAATTTTTTCACCATTGAGGGTAATGTTTGCTGTGGGTTTGTCATATATAGCTTTTATTGTGTTGATGTATGTTCTTTCTATTCCTGCTTTCTGGAGAGTTTTTACCATAAATGGGTGTTGAATTTTGTCAAAGGCTTTATCAGCATCTATTGAGATAATCATATGGTTTTTAATCTTTCAATTTGTTGATGTGGTGTATTACATAGATTGATTTGCAAATATTGAAGAATCTTAGCATCCCTGGGATAAAGCCAATTTGGTCATGATGTATGATCTTTTTAATATGTTGTTGGATTCTGTTTGCTAGAATTTTGTTAAGGATTTTTGTATCTATATTCATCAGTGATATTGGCCTGTAGTTTTCTTTTACTGTGTCACCTTTTAATGGTTATTGTATTAGGGTGATGTTGGCCTCATAGAATGAGTTTGGAGGTTGACCTTACTCTGCAATTTTCTGGAAGAGTTTCAGTAGGATAGATGTTAGCTCTTCTCTAAATTTTTGGTAGAATTCAGCTGTGAAGCCATCTGGACCTGGGCTTTTGTTTGCAGGAAGATTTATGATTACTGTTTCGACCTTTTTGCTTGTGATGTGTCTGCTAAGGTTTTCTCTTTCTTCCTGGTTCAGTTTTGGAATGTTATACTTTTCTAAGAATTTGTCCACTTCTTCCAAGTTGTCCATTTTATTGGAATATAGCTGCTGATAGTAGTCTCTTATGATCCTTTGTATTTCTCTGTTGTCTGTTGTGATCTCTCCATTTTCATTTCTAATTTTGTTGATTTTTTTTCTTCCGCCTTTGTTTCTTGATGAGTCTGGCTATGGTTTGTCAATTTTATTTATCTTCTCAAAGAAACAGCTTTTAGTTTTGTTGATTTTTGCTGTGGTTTCTTTTGTTTCTTTTTCATTTATTTCTGTCCTAATTTTAAAGATTTCTTCCCTTCTACTAACCCTGGGGTTCTTCATTTCTTACTTTTCCAGTTGCTTTAGGTGCAGAATTAGATTATTTATTTGACTTTTTTCTTGTTTCTTGAGATAAGCCTGTATCGCTATGAACCTTGCCCTTAGCACTGCTTTTACAGTGTCCTATATGTTTTGGGTTGTTGTGTTTTAATTTTCATTCACCTGTATGCATATTTTTATTGCTTTTTTGATTTCTTCTGTGATTTGTTTGTTATTCAGTAGCCTGTTGTTCAGCTTCCATATGTTGGAGTTTTTAATAGTTTTTCTCCTGTAATTGAGATCTAATCTTACTGCACTGTGGTCAGAAAAGATGCTTGGAATGATTTCAATATTTTTTGAATTTACCAAGTCTAGATGTATGTCCCAGCATGTGATCTATACTGGAGAATGTTCCCTGTGTACTTGAGAAAAAGGTCAAATTCATTGCTTTGGGATGAAATGTCCTATAAATTCCAATTAGGTCTAACTGGTCCATTGTATTATTTAATGTTTCTGTTTCCTTGTTAATTTTCTGTTTAGTTGATCTATCTATAGGGGACAGTGGGGTATTACAGTCTCCCACTCAGATCAGATCAGATCAGTCGCTCAATCGTGTCCGACTCTTTGCGACCCCATGAATCGCAGCACGCCAGGCCTCCCTGTCCATCACCAACTCCCGGGGTTCATTCAGACTCATGTCCATCGAGTCAGTGATGCCATCCAGCCATCTCATCCTCTGTCGTCCCCTTCTCTTCTTGCCCTCAATCCCTCCCAGCACCAGAGTCTTTTCCAATGAGTCAACTCTTTGCATGAGGTGGCCAAAGTACTGGAGTTTCAGCTTTAGCACCATTCCTTCCAAAGAAATCCCAGGGCTGATCTCCTTCAGAATGGACTGGTTGGTTCTCCTTGCAGTCCAAGGGACACTCAAGAGTCTTCTCCAACACCACAGTTCAAAAGCATCAATTCTTCAGGGCTCAGCCTTCTTCACAGTCCAACTCTCACATCCATATATGACCACAGGAAAAACCATAGCATTGACTAGATGAACCTTTGTTGGCAAAGTAATGTCTCTGCTTTTGAATATGCTATCCAGGTTTGTCATAACCTTCCTTCCAAGGAGTAAGCATCTTTTAATTTCATGGCTGAAGTCACCATCTGCAGTGATTTTGGAGCCCAGAAAAATAGTCTGACACTGTTTCCACTGTTTCCCCATCTATTTTCCATGAAGTCATGGGACCGGATGCCATGATCTTCGTTTTCTGAATGTTGAACTTTAAGCCAACTTTTCACTTTCCACTTTCACCTTGATCAAGAGGCTTTTGAGTTCCTCTTCACTTTCTGCCATAAGGGTGGTGTCATCTGCATATCTGAGGTTATTGATATTTCTCCCGGCAATCTTGATTCCAGCTTGTGTTTCTTCCAGTCCAGCATGTCTCATGATGTTCTCTGCATATAAGTTAAATAAGCAGGGTGACAATATACAGCCTTGATGAACTCCTTTTCCTATTTGGAACCAGTCTGTTGTTCCATGTCCAGTTCTACCAGTTGCTTCCTGACCTGCATACAAATTTCTCAAGGGGCAGGTCAGGTGGTCTGGTATTCCCATCTCTTTCAGGATTTTCCACAGTTTATTGTGCTCCACACAGTCAAAGGCTTTGGCATAGTCAGTAAAGCAGAAATAGATGTTTTTCTGGAACCCTCTTTCTTTCTCCATGATCCAACGGATGTTGGCAATTTTATCTCTGGTTCCTCTGCCTTTTCTAAAACCAGCTTGAAAATCAGGAAGTTCATGGTTCACATATTGCTGAAGCCTGGCTTGGAGAATTTTAAGAATTACTTTACTAGCGTGTGAGATGAGTGCAATTGTGTGGTAGTTTGAGCATTCTTTGGCATTGCCTTTCTTTGGGATTAGAATGAAAACTGACCTTTTCCAGTCCTGTGGCCACTGCTGAGTATTCCATATTTGCTGGCATACTGAGTGCAGCACTTTCACAGCATCATCTTTCAGGATTTGGAATAGCTCCACTGGAATTCTATCACCTCCACTAGCTTTGTTCGTAGTGATGCTTTCTAAGGCCCACTTGACTTCACATTCCAGCATGTCTGGTTCTAGGTCAGTGATCACACCATCGTGATTATCCGGGTCGTGAAGATCTTTTTTGTACAGTTCTTGTGTGTATCCTTGCCACCTCTTAATATCTTCTGCTTCTGTTAAGTCCATATCATTTCTGTCCTTTACCGAGCCCATCTTTCCATGAAATGTTCCTTTGGTATCTCTGATTTTCTTTAAGAGGTCTCTAGTCTTTCCCATTCTGTTGTTTTCCTCTACTTCTTTGCATTCTTCGCTGTAGGAGGCTTTCTTATTTCTTCTTGCTGTTCTTTGGAACTCTGCATTCAGATGTTTATATCTTTCCTTTTCTTCTTTGCTTTTCGCTTCTCTTCTTTTCACAGCTATTTGTAAGGCCTCCTCAGACAGCCATTTTGCTTTTTTGCATTTCTTTTCCATGGGGATGGTCTTGATCCCTGTCTCCTGTACAATGTCACGCACCTTATTCCATAGCTCATCAGGCACTCTGTCTATCAGATCTAGTCCCTTAAATCTATTTCTCACTTCCACTGTATAATCATAAGGGATTTGATTTAGGTCATACCTGAATGGTCTAGTGGTTTTCCCTACTTTCTTCAATTTAAGTCTGAATTTGGCAATAAGGGGTTCATTGTCTGAGCCACAGTGAGCTCCTGGTCTTGTTTTTGCTGACTGTATAGAGCTTCTCCATCTTTGGCTGCAAAGAATATAATCAATCTGATTTCGGTATTGACCATCTTGTGATGTTTGTTAATTACCCCTTTCATACTAGTTAGCTTTTACCTTACGTATTGCTGTGCTCCTATGTTGCTTGCATATATGTTTATAATTATTATATTTTCTTCTTGGATTGATCCTTTGATCCTTCTGTAGTGTCCTTCTTCGTTTCTTTTCACAGGCTTTATTTTAAAGTCTATTTTATCTGATACAAGTATTGCTACTCCTGCTTTCCTTTGATCTCTACTCACATGGAATATCTTTTTCCAGCCCTTCACTTTAAGTCTGTATGTTTCCCTTGTATTGAGGTGGGTTACTTGTAGACAACATGTATATGGTTCCTGTTTTTGTATCCATTCAGCCAGACTTTGTATTTTGGTTGGGACATTCAACCCATTTACATTTAAGGTACTTATTGATAAGTATGATCCCTTTGTCATTTACTTTGTTGTTTTGGGTTCAAATGTGTATACCCTTTCTGTGTTTCATATCTAGAGAAGATCCTTTTGCATTTGTTGGAGAGCTGGTTTGGTGGTGCTGAATTCTTTCAGCTTTGGCTTGTCTGTAAAGCTTTTGATTTCTCCTTCATATTTGCATGAGATCCTTGCTGGGTACGGTAATCTGGTTTGTAGGTTTTTCTCTTCATTACTTTAAGTATGTGCTGCCATTCCCTTCTGATCTGAAGAGTTTCTATTGAAAGATCAGCTGTTATCCTTATGGGAATCCCCTAGTCTGTTATTTGTTGTTTTTCCCTTGCTGCTTTTAATATTTGTTCTTTGTATGTGATCTTTATTAATTTGATTAATACGTTTCTCTGGGTGTTTCACCTTGAGTGTATCCTGTTTAGGACTCTCTGTGTTTCTTGGACATGGGTGATTATTTCCTTTCCCATTTTAGCGAAGTTTTCAACTATTATCTCCTCGGGTATTTTCTCATTGCCTTTATTTTTGTCTTCTTCTTCTGGCACTCCTGTGATTCAAATGTTCAGGCATTTAACATTGTTCCAACGGTCCCTGAGGTTGTCCTCATTTCTTTTAAATATTTTTTTATTTTTTTTCTCTCTGCTTCATTTATTTCTACCATTCTATCTTCTACCTCACTTATCCTATCTTCTGCCTCAGTTATCCTACTGTTGGTTCCCTCCAGAGTGCTTTTGATCTCACTTATTGCATTATTCATTATTGATTGACTTTTTAAATTTCTTCTAGGTCTTCGTTAAACATTTCTTGAATCTTCACAACCCTTGTCTCCAGGTTATTTATCTGTAACTCCATTTTGTTTTCAAGATTTTGGATCATTTGACTATCATTATTCTGATTTCTTTTTCAGGTAGACTCCCTATCTCCTCCACTTTTGTTTGGTTTGGTGGTCGTTAATCATGTTCATTTAACTGCTGAGTATTTCTTTGCCTTTTCAACTTGTTTAGATTGCTGTATTTGGAGTGGCTTTTCCATTTTCTGGTAGTTTGTGATTCGTCTTTATTGTAGAGGTTCCTCACTGTGGGTGGGGTTGGGCAGGTGGCTTGTCAACGTTTTCTGGTTAGGGAAGCTTGTGTCAGTGTTCTGGTCGGTGGAGCTGGATTTCTTCTCTCTGGAGTGCAGTGAAGTGTCCAGTCGTGAGTAGTGAGATGTCTATGGTTTCGTGTGTAAGACAGTCTGTATATTCAAGCTCGGGGCTATGTTCCTGCATTGCTGGAGAATTTGTGTGGTATGTCTTGCTCTGAAACTTGTTGGTTCTTGAGTGGTACATGGTTTCAGTGTAGGTGTGGAAGCTTTGGGATGAGCTCTTATCGATTAATGTTGCCTGGAGTCAGGAGTTCTATGTTCTCAGGTTTTGGACTTAAGCCTCCTGCCTCTGGTTTTCAGTCTTATTCTTACAGTAGCCTCAAGACTTCTCTCCATCTATACAGCACTGATGATAAAACATCTAGGTTAATGATTAAAAGCTTCTCCACAGTTAGGGACACCCAGAGAGGTTCACAGAGTTACATGGAGAAGAGAAGAGGGAGGAGGGAGATAGAGGTGACCAGTAGGAGAAGAGGGGGAATCAAAAGGGAGAGTGCAAGCTAGCCAGTAATCAATTCCCTCTGTGCTCTCCACAGTCTTGAACCCTCAAGGATGTGCACAGAGTTACACACAGAAGAGTAGAGGGAGGAAGGAGACAGAGGTGGCCAGGTGGAGAAAAGGGGGAATCAAAAGGAGAGAGACAGATCCACCCAGTAATCAGTTCGTTAAGTGTTCTCCACAGCCCAGAACACACAAAGAGATTCACAGGGTTGGGTAGAGAAGAGAAGGGGGAAGGAGGAGATAGAGGTGACCTGGTGGAGAAAAAAAGGAGAGTCAAAAGAGGAACAGAGCAATCAAGCCAGTAATCACACTCTCAAGTAAAATTGGGTACTGAAGATTGGATGTTTAAAGGTACAAAATTGATAATAAAAACCAAAAAGCAAACATTAAAAATCTAGAGTAGAAGATAGACTCTCAAAAATACAATATTAAAAACCAAAGTCATAAAATTGTTTATATATATATATATATATATATATATATATATATATGAAATGAAAGGAATCCAAATTGGAAAAGAAGAAGGAAAACTCTCACTGTTTCCAGATGACATGATCCATTACATAGAAAACCCTAAGGACTCCACCAGAAAATTACTAGAGCTAAACAATGAATATAGTAAAGTTGAAGGATATAAAATCAACACACAGAAATCCCTTGCATTCCTGTAGATTAATAACGAGAAAATAGAAAGAGAAATTAAGGAAACATTTCCATTAACCATTGCTAGGAATGGAATAAAATACTTAAGGATATATCTACCTAAAGAAACAAAATACCTATATATAGAAAACTGTGTATGAGACAGCAAAAGAGACACTGATGTATAGATCAGTCTTATGGACTCTGTGGGAGAGGGACAGGGTGGGGAGATTTGGGAGAATAGCAGTGAAACGTGTATAATATCATGTATGAAATGAGTCGCCAGTCCAGGTTTGATGCACGATACTGGATGCTTGGGGCTGGTGCACTGGGACGACCCAGAGGGAGGGTATGGGGAGGGAGGAGGGAGGAGGGTTCAGGATGGGGAACACAGGTATACCTGTGGCGGATTCATTTCGATATTTGGCAAAACTAATACAATATTGTAAAGTTTAAAAATAAAATAAAATAAATAAATAAATAATAAAAAATAAAACAACAACAACAACAACAACAAAAAAAAACACTGGTGAAAGAAATCAAAGAGGACACTAATAGATGGAGAAATACACCATATTCATGGATCAGAAGAATCAATAGAGTAAAACTGAGTAACTACCCAAAGCAATCTGTAGATTCAATGCAATCCCGATCAAGCTACCAACAGTATTTTTCACAGAGCTGGAACAAATAATTTCACAATTTGTATAGAAATACAAAAAACCTTGAAAAGCCAAAGTAATCTTGAGAAAGAAGAATGGAACTGGAGGAATCAACCTGCCTGACTTCAGGCTCTACTACAAAGCCACAGTCATCAAGACAGTATGATACTGGCACAAAGACAGAAATATAGATCAATGGAACAAAATAGAAAGCCCAGAGATAAATCCTCACACCTATGGACACCTTATCTTTGACAAAGGAGGCAATAATATACAGTGGAGCAAAGACAATCTCTTTAACAAGTGGTGCTGGAAAAACTGGTCAACCACTTGTAAAAAATAAACTAGAACACTTTCTAACACCATACACAAAAATAAACTCAAAATGGATTAAAGATGTAAATGTAAGACCAGAAACTATAAAACTCATAGAGGAGAACATATGCAAAATGCACTCCGACATAAATCACAGCAAGATCCTCTATGACCCACTTCCCAGAATACTGGAAATAAAAGCAAAAATAAACAAATGGGATCTAGTTAAAATTGAAAGCTTCTGCACAACAAAGGAAACTATAAGCAAGGTGAAAAGACAGCCTTCAGAATGGGAAAAAAAATAGTAAATGAAGTAAATGGCAAAGAATTAATCTCAAAAATATAAATCAACTCCTACAGCTCAATTCCAGAGAAATAAATGACCCAATCAAAAAATGGGCCAAAGACCTAAACAGACATTTCTCCTAAAAAGATATGCAGATGGCAAAAAAACACATGAAAAGATGTTCAACATCACTCATTATTAGAGAAATGCAAATCAAAACCACAATGAGGTATCATTTCATGCCAGTCGGAATGGCTGCTATCCAAAAGTCTATAAGCTATAAATGTTGGAGAGGGTGTGGAGAAAAGGGAACACTCTTACATTGTTTGTGGGAATGCAAACTAGTACAGCCACTCTGGACAACAGTGTGGAGATAGGAAATAGAACTGCTTTATGACCCAGCAATCCCACTGCTGGGCATACACACCGAGGAAATCAGAATTGAAAGAGAAATGTGTACTCAAATGTTCATTGCAACACTGTTTATAATAGCCAGGACATGGAAGCAACCTAGATGTCCATCAGCAGACGAATGGATAAGAAAGCTGTGGTACATATACACAATGGAGTATTACTCAGCCATTAAAAATAATACATATGAACCAGTTCTAATGAGGTGGATGAAACTGGAGCCTATTATACAGAGTGAAGTAAGCCAGAAAGGAAAACACCAATACAGTATCAGTTCAGTTCAGTTCAGTCACTTATTCCTGTCCGACTCTTTGCAAGCCCATTATTCGCAGCACGCCAGGCCTTCCTGTCCATCACCAAGTCCCAGAGTTCACTCAGATTCATGTCCACTGAGTCAGTGATGCCATCCAGCCATCTCATCCTCTGTCGTCCCCTTCTCCTCCTGTCCCCAATCCCTCCCAGCATCAGAGTCTTTTCCAGTGAGTCAACTGTTCACACGTGGTGGCCAAAGTACTGGAGTTTCAGCTTCAGGATTATTCGCTCCAAAGAAATCCCAGATCTGATCTCCTTCAGAAGTGACTGATTGGATCTCTTTGCAGACCAAGGGACTCTCAAGAATCTTCTTCAACGCCACAGTTCAAACACATCAATTCTTCAGGGCTCAGCTTTCTTCACAGTTAAATTCCCACATCCATACATGACCACTGGAAAAACCATAGTCTTGACTAGACGGACGTTTGTTTTCCAAGTAATGTCTCTGCTTTTCAGTATGCTATCTAGGTTGGTCATAACTTTTATTCCAAGGAGTAAGGGTCTTTTAATTTCATGGCTATAGTCACCATCTTCAGTGATTTGGAACCTCAAAAAAATAAAGTCTGACACTGTTTCCACTGTTTCCCCATCTATTTGCCATGAAGTGGCGGGACCAGATGCCATTATCTTCATTTTCTGAATGTCGAGATTTAAGCCAACTTTTTCACCGTCCTCTTTCAGTTTCATCAAGAGCATTTTTAGTTCCTGTCCACTTTCTGCCATAAGGGTGGTGTCATCTGCATATCTGAGGTTATTGATATTTCTCCTGGCAATCTTGATTCCAGCTTTTGCTTCTTCGAGCCCAGGGTTTCTCATGATGTACTCTGCATATAAGTTCAATAAGCAGGGTGACAATATACAGCCTTAACATACTCCTTTTCCTATTTGGAACCAGCCTGTTGTTCCATGTCCTGTTCTAACTGTTGCTTCCTGACCTGACTCTACACATGGACATCAACAGATGGTCAACACTGAAATCAGATTGATTATATTCTTTGCAGCCAAAGATGGAGAAGCTCTATACAGTCAATAAAAACAAGATCAGAAGCTCACTGTGGCTTAGATCATGAACTCCTTATTGCCAAATTCAGACTTAAATTGAAGAAAGTAGGGAAAACCACTACACCATTCAGGTATGACCTAAATCAAACCCCTTATGATTATACAGTGGAAGTGAGAAATACATTTAAGGGACTAGTTCTGATAGATAGAGTGCTATGGACGAAGGTTCGTGACATTGTACAGGAGACAGGGATCAAGATCATCCCCATGGAAAATAAATGCAAAAAAAGCAAAATGACTTTCTGGGGAGGCCTTACAAATGGCTGTGAAAAGAAGAAAAGTGAAAAGCAAAGGAGAAAAGGAAAGATATAAGCATCTGAATGCAGAGTTCCAAAGAATAACAAGAAGAGATAAGAAAGCCTTCCTCAGTGATCAATGCAAAGAAATAGAGGAAAACAACATAATGGGAAAGACTAGAGATCTCTTCAAGAAAATTAGAGATACCAAGGGAACGTTTCATGGGAAGATGGGCTCGATAAAGGACAGAAATGTTATGGACCTAACAGATGCAGAAGATATTAAGAGGAGGTGGCAAGAATACACAGAAGAACTATACAAAAAGGATCTTCACAATGAAGATAATCAAGATGGTGTGATCACTCACCTAGAGCCAGACATCCTGGAGTGTGAAGTCAAGTGGACCTTAGGGAGCATCACCACAAACAAAGCTAGTGGAGGGGATGGAATTCCAGTTGAGCTATTTTAAATCCTGAAAGATGATGCTGTGAAAGTGCTGCATTCAATATGGCAGCAAATTTGGGAAACACACGCTAATAAAGAAATGCTCAAAATTCTCCAAGCCAGGCTTCAGCAATTCGTGAATCCTGAACTTCCAGATGTTCTAGATGGTTTTAGAAAAGGCAGAGGAACCAGAGATCAAATTGCCAACGTCCACTGAATCATTGAAAAAGCAAGAGAGTTCCAGAAAAACATCTATTTCTGCTTTATTCACTATGCCAAAGCCTTTGACTGTGTGGATCACAATAAACTGTGGATAATTCTGAAAGAGATGGGAATACCAGACCACCTGACCTGCCTCTTGAGAAACCTATATCAGGTCAGGAAGCAACATTAAGAACTGGACATGGAACAACAGACCAATACAGTATACTAATGCATATATATGGAATTTGGAAAGATGGTAACGATAACCATATATGTGAGACACCAAAGGAGACACAGATGTATAGAACATTCTTTTGGACTCTGGGAGAGGGCTAGGGTGGGATGATTTGGGAGAATGGCATTGAAACATGTATAATATCATATATGAAACAAATCACCAGTCCAGGTTTGATGCATGATACAGGATGCTCGGGGCTGGTGTCTGGGATGACCCAGAGGGATGGTATGAGGAGGGAGGTGGGAGGGGTGTTCAGAATGGGGAACACATGTACACCCGTGGCGGATTCATGTTGATGTATGGCAAAACCAATATAATATTGTAAAGTAATTAGCCTCCAATTAAAATAAATAAATTTTTATTCAAAAAAAGTAAAGTCTATAGTAATCCTGATTGAAGTAAGAAATCCATGTTAAATCTGATCTGTTGTTGACTGAATAGGGGCCAGTTCTGTTCAGTTCAGTTGCTCAGTCATGTCCAACTCTTTGCGACCCCATGAACTGCAGCAAGCCAGGCTTCTCTGTCAATTCCCTGAGCTTACTCAAACTCATGTCCATCGAGTTGGTGATGGCATCCAACCATCTCATCCCCTGTCTTCACCTCCTCCTCCCACCTTCAATCTTTCCCAACATCACAGTCTTTTCCAATGAGTCAATTCTTCACATAATGTGACCAAAGTATTGGAGTGTCAGCCATCAGTCATCCCAATAAATATTCAGGACTAATATCATGAGGATTTTGTGGTTGGATCTCCTTGCAGTCCAAGGGACTTTCAAGAGCTTTCTCCAACACCACAGTTCAAAAGCTTCATTTCTAGGGTGCTCAGCTTTCTTTGTAGTCCAACAATCACATCCATACATGACTATTGCAAGAAACAGGGCCTCAACTAGACAGACCTTTGTCAGCAAAGTAATGACTTTCCTTCTCAATATGCTGTCTAGGTTGGTCATGGTTTTTCTTCCAAGGAGTAAGCGTCTTAATTTCATGGCTGCAGTCACCATCTGCAGTGATTTTGAAGCCCCCAAAATAATGACTCTCAGTTTCCATTGTTTCACCATTTATTTGCCATGAAGTGATAGGATCAGATGCCATGATCTTACTTTTCTAAATGTTGAGTTTTAAGCCAACTTTTTCACTCTCCTCTTTCACCTTCATCAAGAAGCTCTTCAGTTCCTCTTCACTTTCTGCCACAAGGGTGGTGTCATCTGCGTATCTGAGGCTATTGATAATTCTCCCAGAAATTGTGATTCCAGCTTGTCCTTCATCCAGCCCAGCATTTTTCATCATGTACTCTGCATATAAGTTAAATAAGCAGGGTGACAATATACAGCCTTGCCGTCCTACTTTCCCAATTTGGAAATGATCTGTTGTTCCATGTCCAGTTCTAACTGTTGCTTCTTGACCTGCATGCAGATTTCTCAAGAGGCAGGTCAGGTCGTCTGGTATTCCCATCTCTTGAAGAATTTCCCACAGTTTGTAGTGATCCATAGAGTCAAAGATTTTGGCATAGTCAATAAAGCAGAAGTAGATGTATTTCTGGAACTCTCTTGCTTTTTCTATGATCTAATGGATATTGGCCATTTGATCTCTGGTTCTTCTGCCTTTTCTAAATCCACCTGGAACATCTGGATGTTTATGGTTCGTGTACTGTTGAAGCCGGACTTGGATAATTTTTAGCATTACTTTGCTAGAGTGTGAGACGACTGCAGATGACTGCAATTGTGTTGTAGTTAAAACATTCCTTGAAATTGCCTTTCTTAGGGAATGGAATGGAAACCAACCTTTTCCAATCCTGTGGCCACTGCTGAGTTTTCCAAATTTGCTGGCATGTTGACTTCTGCACTTTCACAGCATCATCTTTCAGGATTTGAAATAGCTCAACTTGAATTCCGTTTCCTCCATTCACTTTGTTTGTCGTGCTGCTTTCTAAGGCCCACTTGACTTTGCATTCAGAGTGTCTGGCTCTAGGTGAGTGATCACATCATCATGGTTATCTGGGTCTTGAATATCTTTTTTGTGTAGTTCTTGGATTTTTGCCACCTCTTCTGCCACCTCTTCTGCTTCTGTTAGGTCCATACCATTCCTGTCTTTAGTGGGCCTATCATTTTATGAAATGTTTCTTTGGTATCATTAATTTTCTTGAAGAGATCTCTAGTCTTTCCCATTCTATTGTTTTCCTCTTTTTCTTTCGATTGATCACTGAGGATGTCTTTCTTATCTTTCTGTTCTATTCTTTGAAACTCTTCATTCAAATGGGTATAGCCTTCCTTTTCTCCTTTGCCTTTAACTTCTCTTCTTTTCTCAGCTATTTATAAGGTCTCCTCAGACAACTGTTTTGCCTGTTTGCATTTCTTTTTCTTAGGGAAGGTGTTGATCCCTGCCTCCTGTACAATGTGACGAACCTCCATCCATAGTTCTTCAGGCTTTCTGTCTATCAGATCTAATCCCTTGAATCTTTTGTCACTTCCACTGTATAATCGTAAGGGATGTGATTTCGGTCATACTTGAATCATCTAGTGGTTTTCTCTACTTTCTTCAATTTAAGGATGAATTTGGCAATAAGCAGCTCATGATCTGAGCCATAGCCAGCTCCCAATCTTGTTTATGCTGACTGTATAGAGCTTCTCCATCTTTCCTTGCAAAGAATATAGTCAGTCTGATTTTGGCATTGACCATCTGGTGATGTCCATGTGTAAACTGTCTCTTGTGTTTTTGGAAGAGGGTGCTTGGTATGACCAGTGTGTTCTGTTGGCAAAACTATGTTAGACTTTGCCCTGATTTATTTTGTACTCCAGGGCCATATTTGCCTGTTACACTAGCTATCTCTTGACTTCCTAGTTTTCCATTCCAGTCCTCTGTCTTGAATAGGACATCTTCTTTGGGTGTTAGTTCTTGAAGGTCTTGTAGGTCTTCACAGAACCATTAAACTTCAGCTTCTTCAGCACTAGTGATTGGTACATAGATTTGGATTACTGTGATATTGAATGGTTTGACTTGGAAATAAACACAGATCACTCTTTTGTTTTTGAGATTTCAGCCAGGCACTGCATTTCAGACTCTTTTATTGACTATGAGTGCTACACCATTTCTTCTAAGGGATTCTTGCACACAGTAGTAGGTCATCTTAATTCAGTTCATCCATTCCAGTCCATTTTAGTTCACTGAATCCTAAAATGTGGATGTTCACTCTTGACATTTTCTGTTTGACCACTTCTAATTTACCTTGATTCATGGACCTAACATATCATGTTCCTCTGAAATGTTATTCTTTACTCATTGGACTTTACTTCCATCACGAGTCACATTATTTATAATTACATGTAAAAAAATGAGATTACAGTATTTCTTCACACTATATGCAAAAATAAAGCCAAAATGACTTAAAGACCTGAACATAAGTCCTCAAACAGTAAACCACCTAAACCAGAACATTAGAAGAAAAATTTTTCACATCATTCACACCAATAAGTATTTGGTTCTTTCCTTAAGGTGAAAGAAGTAAAAAAAAAAATTAAAATAATTTGAATCTAGTGATAGCTTATGGTGGTCTCCAAATAAGATGATTTAGCTTCAGCACCAGGGACCAGGGACCAGGACTTATCACTCCAGAGCTTATGTGTTGCACAGTTTTATTAAAGTATAAAAAGGGACAGATAAAGCTTCTGACATAGGCATCAGAAGGGGGACAGAGAGTGCTCCTCTTGCTAGTGTTAGCAAGGGAGTTCTATACTTTTTCAGTTGGGTATTACAGTAAATTAAAAGAACATATCAAGGTTGTAAAGGTCTCACCAGACCCACTTCCACAATATACGTTTTAAGATAATGGAATTAGAACTAACAGTAGAAAGATCTTACCAGATCCACTCTCATAATGTATTAAGATGACAGGATTAGTCAGAAGGCTCTCAAGAAGGAGAAACATGTCCTCAAGCAAGATACATTGTTTTTATATAATCATTTGTACAGAGTTTAAGGAAAAACATATCCTTGTGCATGATGAGTTATTTTGCTGTGCAATTATCAGCTCTGGGCTTAAAAAAAAAAAAAAAAATTTGTCCTTTTCTGTTACTTGAGAACTCCAGATTCCTGTCTCCTCCTTAAAGGCTCCAGACCCCTCCCTGTTCCTCGGGGACCCCAAACTTCTTATCAACCTACTTAGAAATTGACTCTCTCACTCCTCCCTTTTCTTTTAGGGGAATTATGTTTCCAAGGTAAAGGGGCATCATTTTCATTCCATAACTACTTCCTGCTGTTGAAGGGCATCATCCCTAAATTGTTGAGACAACATATTCTCCTAACGCTTATATTGAGGGTCTCTGATCCAGGCGCCCCAAGTAATTTTTGGAGGAGGCCATGGCACTTGTAGGAGCCTGGACAACTATTTGTAACCTAAAAGCTTTCAGATGGTTACAGATATACAGTCATTAAATCAAATTAAAATGTAATAAAATTAAAAGTTAAATTGTGCTCATAATTACCTCAGTCCTTCTTTGTATTATTAGATGTCATCAGATCAAGTAGAGGCATCATATATGATTATTTTTGGTGAAGGTCTTTGAAGAGTTGAAGAAAAGTCCTTTCCTTGAAGTGGAGAAACCCACCGTGGGATGCCTTTTGCTGATGAGGAGGTTGAAAAGCTGAAAGCTGGGTCACATAGTTATTTCTAAGGCTTTAGGATCTGACAATATCTGTGCATAAAAACGGCCTGCCACAGAGACAGTCCCTTCTTCTTAGGGGTAGTTTGAGCCCTCACTGAAGCCTAGGCATGTTCCCTATAATCAAGAATCCAAATGTGGCAGTAGACTGCAATGCCCAAGAATCCTCTCAATTGTCTTAAAGTCATAGGTGGAGGATGATTTAGTATAGGTTTAACTCTAGAGAGCATACTTCAAATCAATGACTGAAAAATATTTGGCTTGTTTAGGAATTTCAGACAAGAGAGTATAAGGATTAGGCACTTATTATTGGTATATCTTGAATTAGTCTCTATCATTTGATTTTTTTTTTTCTCACCCACAATAGGAGTGTTTTATGGACTGGTATAGGGAATTAATAGCTTTCATTTCTTTAAATTTTCAATGATGAGCTTTTAAGTCTTGCTTAAACTCAGGCTTTAAAGGATACTGCTTTTGACAAGGAAATAAGTGAGGATCTTTCAGCTTGATAATGATATGAATAGCATGTTATGCTCCACTCAGTTTTTCTACCAGCCCACACTTTAGGATTTACATTTTGTTCAATTAAAAAGTGCGGTTTCCATATTCATGAAAACATACGCTTAGACCTTGCTCAGTATATCCCTCCCCAGAAGGGATGAGGAAGACTCAGACATGATTAGAAACTCGTGAGAAAACAGTACAGAGTCTCAGTTGCAGCTTAAAGGATGACTGAAATGATAGCATGTGATTCATCCAGACAGCCACATTATGGTAGTGGATTGGGAGGAAAGTGGACCAGGAGCTTAAGTGAACACAGAGAAAGTTGCCCAAGTGTCCAATACAAAATCGACTGATTGGCCCCCAACACACAGTTATTAGCACTCAGGGTTCCTCAGATGTAATTAGGATGGGAGCTTGTGTGGGGACTCCTGGGCATCTTCAGTCCAGATTGTCCTGAGAATCAGACCCCTGGGGCCTATGCCTCAGAGGGCAGTCTCTTCTCTGGTATGGTCCTTTGCAGACCAGACATGGAGCCAGGGGCAGCTTAGATGCCTGAGGGCAATCCCATTTGAGATGTCCCTCCTTTCCACAATAATAACAAGTCCCTCCCTTTTCACCCGGGTCCCTCTGAACATTTTTGCTCAGGCTGTTTCATAGTGGCCTGGTTCTTCTCTTTTCACCTTTCCTCCATATTCTCTGCGATAATATATCATCTGAGCCAGTTGCAACAGTTTTTCTAAAGGCTGATTTGGTCCAAACTTCTGTTTTTGTAAAGTACAGCAGGTATCTTGAGCCAGCTGAGTGAGAATCTATCTTTCAAGATCATTCCTCCCTCTGAATATTCACTATCAACATCAGTAAACTTGCCAAGAGCCTCCTGTAGTCTATACTAGGAATTTATCAGGAGTTTCCTTCTCTCCTAGTTCTGTCAGCCAGATTAGCATAGTTTAAAGTCTTAGTGGGTGCCCGCTTGAGTCCTTCAAGAATATATCTGGCAAAGTGGTTCTGATCCCACCTTCCTTTAGCCATGTTATAGTCTCTGTCTTGCACTGTTATGGGAACTGCTTGGCTCACAGTAGGGAGGAGGGCTATATCATGTACCCTCTTTCCCCTTGCTTCACGTTCAAGCCATTCATCTCCAAAAACAACTTCCCTCAAAACTCAAGCTCTCGAGTCAGGAGTCAACATCTATCCCAAGACATACATCTCTCTAAGTAAGGTCATAAAGTAAAGTTAGTCCCATACAGGTTTCTATGTACTTTTTGGATCTTCTAAATAGTCTCGACCACAATTGGGACTGTTTGAATTTTTACCAAGACTGAGGCAACCCATCCTGGAAGGGTGCCCTAATTCTCAGCCTGTTCAGTTGGGAGCCCCCAAAACAGAGGCAAAGTAAGAGGACAGGAGGGAGCTGAAGGTTTCACACCCAAATCTGTATCCTTAGGACATACGTCTGGCATGTATTGCAGAAAGAAAAAGAGTAACATATGTGTCACTTCTACCCATTTCTCTTGTTTTCTACAGAACCAGTCTAGTTGTAAAAGAGTATCATAATTAAGAGACTCTTCAACTGGCCAGTGTTCCCCATCTTCCAAAGGATACTGTGGCCATTCAGTATCACAGAAGAAGATCTGGCATGTCTTATTAAATTCTGGAGATCAAACTTATTCCAGTTATTTTTTTAAAATATATTTTAAAGAGTGGTTTTGGAACTGCTAGCTCCCATCTGAAAGAGAGAAAAAAGCAGCATCCACCATCTTTCCACTGGAGAAATCTCTCTCTGCTCTAGATGAGGGTGTAGACAGACTTTCCACCAAAGCTTTCCTTCCTTGGTCAGACTTAGTCTGTCCTTTACCAACACAGGTACATTATACATTCCTCCAGGTTCTACCACTGAGGTGGAGTGTAGATGCACCAGTGGTAGATCTGATGGCATCCCAAATTGATGTCCAGTTCCTCACCATTAAGACCTTTGTCTGATTTTCACTCCTGATCTGATGCCACCCAAGATGGAGCAGAGTAGCTTTCCTGAAATGTTTGCCAAGCTATGACTACTAGGGGAAGCATCCGTCTTATGTGTGTCTGTGCACATTCCTGAGTACATTTCTAACCACAATAGAAGCATTGAGTTATAAACGGACAAACAAAAAATCCAAGATGTCTCTTCTGAGTGTCACCACACCAGTATATGTGATAGCAAAAGATGTTGTGGAGGGTTGGTCAGCAAGGAAAAAGTGATTTTGTCCTTGAGCCATTAGGGCCAATCCTTCCAGTTCATTTTCATAGATTCCACAGAAATAATATCTAGGGAGCTGAGACAGAAGCCATTGGAGACCTTTCTTTGGTCTACTAACAGCTAGCACTACCAAAGGAAGAAGCCCATTCTACTTCCAATCTGACCAGATACTGCATTTCCTGATCTGGGTGCTCAAAAATCTCATGGTCACCAGCAGTGCTTCCATCCATATAGTTTGGAAGCACAGCTATGACAAGGACTCACTTTCAGGTTGCTGGCACCTGAGGAAGGCAGCCAACAAACTGACCTTTAGCCTGAGAGACATTCCTGGAACTAGAACTCTGCCTCGCTCCCAAAAGTGCTCTTGTAACTTTCAGCTCCTAGAAAGGCTAGGTGTATCATGACTATTCCAAGCTAGGGGTCTAAGGAAAAGTACACAGTAACATCATGGATCAAAAGTCCCTTGAAAGTCTATGATCCAAGAGATTAGGTTAGTAGTTCTAATTCCCCATGCAATTACAAAATGATCAAAGAGGCCAGTAAAAGGTGACCAAGAAAAGAAAGTTCAGTCCACATGCTTTGCCATTTCTTTGCCATTTCTGGCCACTGCCCTCACAGGGATGTTGGATGTCTCCCAGCATTGGTAGGTCAGTATAAACCCCTGACAAGGTTCCCCTTTTTAGTGCTTCCTTCAGTCATTACAAGGCACCTTGAAACTGCAGAGCAGGGCTTAACACTCACTTTTGCAATTATTTCTGTACATCTCTTTTCTTCTACGTTCACACAGACAGGCATTCTGTAGAGTTAGCAGAGTATAAGGAGAAATAGGTATATTGAGAAAGCAGAGAGGCTAGAGCTCTGAGTGTTCTTACCTTGTCCTGAAGATCCCAGACAAGCCTCCAAGATGATAGCTTATGGTGAACATGTTGAATTTTGATCTCCGAAAAAGAAGATTTACCATCAAGACCAGGGACTAGGCTTGATCACTAAAGAGCTTTCGTGTAGCAGACTTTTATTAAAGCTTAAAAAGTGACAGAGAAATCTTCTAACATAGGCATAAGAAGGGGGATGGAGAATGCCCCTCTCACTAGTTTTAGCAAGGGAGCTATATACTTTTTCAATTGGTTATTACAGTAAATCAAAAGAATCTATCAAGGTTGCAAAAGTCTTACCAGACCCAGTTCCACAATTTACATTTTAAGATAATGGGAGTAGAACTAACAATAGAAAGATCTTACCAGACCCACTCTCATAATATATTAAGATGACAGGATTAGTCAGAAGTTTCTCAAGAAGGAGAAACATGCCCTCAAGCAGGATACATTGTTTTTATATAATCATTGATACAGAGTTTAAGGGGTTTCCCTGGTAGCTCATAAAGTAAATTGTTTGCCTGCAATATGGGAGACCTGGGTTCAATCCCTGGATCTGGAAGATCCTCTAGAGAAAGAAATGGCAACCCATTCCAGTAATCCTGCCTGGAAAATACCAAGGATGGAGGAGCCTAGTAGACTACAGTCCATGGGATCATAAAGAGTTGGACAACACTGAGCAACTTCACCCTTTCAACTTGACAGAGTTTAAGGAAAAACATATCCTTGAGCAAGATGAGTTGTTCTGTTGAGAAATCTTCAGCTCTGGACCTAAAGAAAAAAAAAAAAAAAAAGTCTGTCCTTTTTTCCTCCTTGAGAACTCCAGACCCTATGTCCTTCTTGAGAGCCTCATACTTTTCTTTCCTCCTCAGGGACCCCAGACTTCTTATCAACATACCTAGCAATTGATTCTCTCATTGAGTGAGTGAGTAAAGTCACTCAGTCATGTCTGACTCTTTGTGTCCCCACGGACTGTGGCCTACCAGGTTCCTCCATCCATGGGATTTTCCAGGCAAGAATACTGAAGTGGGTTGCCATTTCCTTCTCCAGGAGATCTTCCCAACCTAGGTATTGAACCAGATCTCCCACATTGTAGGCAGACGCTTTACCGTCTGAGCCACGAGGGAAGTCTGATTCTCTCACGAGTTAAGTGTGAAACAATTTGCACAGCAAAGAAAAACCATTAAAAGACAACATACTGAATGGAATAAAATAATTGCAAATTATATAACTGATAAGAGGTTAATATCAAAAATGTATAACTAGGTCCTACAACACAGTATCAAAAAACTCAACTAAAAACTGTACAGAAGACTTGAATAGATTTTTTTTTCCCAAAGAAGACATACAGTTGGCTAACAGTCACATGAAAACTTGTTCAACGTTGCTAATCATTAGGTAAATGAAAACCAAAAGCACACTATCACCACAAACCTGTCAAAGTCTACAAGTATGAAATATTGATGAGTATGTGGAGAAAAATGAGCTCTTGTACAAAGTTATTGGGAATGTACACTACTATAATTACTACAGAAAATGATACGAAGGATTTAAAAAAAACCACAAAA
This sequence comes from Bos indicus, assembly GCF_029378745.1. Taxonomy (NCBI): domain Eukaryota; kingdom Metazoa; phylum Chordata; class Mammalia; order Artiodactyla; family Bovidae; genus Bos; species Bos indicus. The sequence goes on from NC_091789.1 coordinate 76,696,459, forward strand.
GATAAAAAAGCAAAAATAGAATACCATATAATTCAGCCATTATACTGCTGAGTATATATTCAAAGAAAATCTAAACATTAATTTGAAAAAAATTTATGCATCTCAATGCTTATAACAGCAATATTTACAATAGCCAGAACATGGAAGCAACCCAAATATCCATCAACAAATGATTGGATAAAGAAATTGTGGTATATATATACAATGGAATATTATTCAGCTATAAAAAGAATAAAATACTGCCATTTGCAACAATGCTAAATAAAATAAATTAAACAAGAACACAAATGTTGTATGTTATCACTCACATTTGTAATCTAAAAATAAAATGAATGTATAAAATAGAACAGGAAAAGTTTCATACATATAGAGAACAAACTAGTGGATAGCAGGATGGACAGTGAATGGGGGAAGGGAAACTTCAGAGTATGGGATTAAGAGACACAAATTACTGTGTATGAAATAGATAAGCCACAAATATATGTTGTGTAGCAGAGGGAAACAGACTTTAACTTGTAATAACTTTTTATGGAGCATAATCTGTAAAAATGCTGAATCACACCTGATTCTAATATAATATTGTAAATCACTTATATTTCAATAACCAAAACACACTTTTATATATGAATACAGAAGAAATCTTAAAATAAATTAAAACATATTTTGGATTAAAAAATTGAAAATAATTTTTTTAAATAATTGTAATGTGCTGACATATCATTGCTTAGAGGAAATTTTATAGACTTGAATACATATATTAGAAAAGAAGAGGGGTCTAAAATCAATATTCTAAGCTTCTGTCACAAAAAAAAAAAAAAAAAAAACAAGAAATAAAAGTACTTAAATCCAAAGTAATCATAAAAAAAAGGAAATAGGAGATATTATATAAGGATACAAATTAGGGATCTAAAACTCAGCAAGGCATATTTAATTAGCAATATTGCATTGTATATTTGAAAGTTGCTAAGAGAGAAGATTTTACATGTTTGCAACACACACACACAAAACTATCAATGTAAAAATGTTGGATGTATTAACTAATATTTAATCAACCATTTTCACAGTATATATATGTGTGTGTGTGTACCAAATCATATTTTATTTCTTAAACTTACACAACCTTATATGTCAATTATATCTCAATAAAGCTGGACAAAATGTAAAATGAAAATTAAAGCAGAAACACTGAAACTGAAAACAGGAAATCAACAGAGAAAATAGAACATGGCAAAATCTGGAAATTTTAAGGAATAAATTATTTTAATACATTTCTACCTAGACTATAATACACAAATCAAATTACTAATATAAGAGATAAAAGAGGGGACATTATTACAAATCTTATGTATATTGAAATAATAAAAAAATATTTTGAACAACTCTATGCCCACATATTTGATAGCCTAGATAAACTGAACAAATTCCTTAAACGACTTGACCTGCCAAAATTCATACAAGAGGGAGGCGGTCCTAAGATGGCAGAGGAATAGGACGGGGAGACCACTTTCTCCCCCACAAATTCATCAAAAGAACATTTAAACGCTGAACAAATTCCACAAAACAACTTCTGAATGCCAGCAGAGGACATCAGGCACCCAGAAAAGCAGTCCATTGTCTTTGAAAAGAGATGTTTTATCAATGGTGCTGTATATAAGGAGAAGTCTTGAGACTACTGCAAAAATAAGACTGAAAACCAGAAGCAGGAGGCTTAACTCCAAATCCTGAGAACACCAGAGAACTCCTGACTCCAGGGAACATTAATCAATAGGAGCTCATCAAATGCCTCCATACCTACACTGAAACCAAGCACCACCCAAGGGCCAACAAGTTCCAGAGCAAGACATATGACCCAAATTCTCCAGCAACATATGAACACAGCCCTGAGCTTCAATATACAGGCGGCCCAAAGTTACTCCCAAACCATTTACATCTCATAACTCATTACCAGACACTTCATTGCACTCCAGAGAGAAGAAATTCATCTCCACCAACCAGAACACTGACACAAGCTTCCCTAACCAAGAAACCTGGACAAGCCACCAATACAACCCCACCCAAAGCAAGGAAACTCCACAATAAAGAGAACTCTACAAACTGCCAGAATACAGAAAGGCCACCCCAAATGCAGTAAAATAGATAAGATGAAGAGGTAGAAGAATACCCAGCAAGTAAAGGAACAGAATAAATGTCCACCAAACCAAACAAAAGAGAAAGAGATAGGGAATCTACCTGATAAAGAATTCCGAATAATGATAGTGAAAATGATCCAAAATCTTGAAATAAAAATGGAATCACAGATAAATAGCCTGGAGACAAGGATTGAGAAGATGCACGAAAGGTTTAACAAGGACCTAGAAGAAACAAAAAAGAGCATGCTGCAATGGTCACAGAGCGACTCATCTGATCTGATCTGATATAATGAATAATGCAATAAATGAGATCAAAAACACTTTGGAGGCAACAAATAGTAGAATAACAGAAGCAGAAGATAGGATTAGTGAAGTAGAAGATAGAAAGGTAGAAATAAATGAATCAGAGAGGAAAAAATAAAAATGAATTAAAAGAAATGAGGACAATCTCAGAGACCTCCAGGACAATATTAAATGCTCCAATATTCGAATCATAGGAGTCTAAGAAGCAGAAGACAAAAAGAAAGACCATGAGAAAATACCTGAGGACATAATAGTTGAAAACTCCCCTAAAATGGGGAAGGAAATAATCACCCAAGTCCAAGAAACCCAGAGAGTCCCAAACAGGATAAACCCAAGGTGAAACACCCCAAAGACATATATTAATCAAATTAACAAAGATCAAACACAAAGAACAAATATTAAAAGCAGCAAGGGAAAAACAACAAATAACACACAAGGGGATTCCCATAAGGATAACAGCTGATCTTTCAATAGAAACTCTTCAGGCCAGAAGGGAATGGCAAGACATAATTAAAGTGATGAAAGAAAATAACCTACAGTCCAGAATACCGTACCCAGCAAGGATCTCATTCAAATATGAAGGAGAAATCAAAAGCTTTACAGATAAGCAAAAGCTGAGAGAATTCAGCAACATCAAGCCAGCTTTCCAACAAATCCTAAAGGATATTCTCTAGACAGGAAACACAAAAAGGGTGTTTAAACTCGAACCAAAAACAACAAAGTAAAAGGCAATGGGATCATACTTATCAATAGTTACCTTAAAAGTAAATGGGTTGAATGGCTCAACCAAAAGACAAAGACTGGATGAATGGATATAAATATAAGACCCCTATATATGTTGTTTACAAGAGACCCACCTCAAAACAAGGAACACACAGAGACTGTAAGTGAAGGGCTGGAAAAAGATATTTCACACAAATGGAGACCAAAAGAAAGCACGAGTACCAATATTCATATCAGAAAAAATAGACGTTGAAATAAAGGCTGTGAAAAGAGACAAAGAAGGACACTACATAATGATCAAAGGATCAATCTAAGAAAAAGACATAACAGTTATATATGCACCCAACACAGGAGCACTACAATATGTAAGGCAAATGCTAACACAGTATGAAAGGGAAATTAACAGTAACACAATAATAGTGGGAGACTTCAATATTCCACTCACACCTATGGATAGATCAACTAAACAGAAAATTTAAAAGGACACACAAACTTTAAATGATAAAATGGATCAGTTAGACCTAATTGATATCTATAGGACATTTCACCACCCCAAAATGAATTTCCCCTTTTTCTCAAGTACACACAGAACCTTCTCCAGGATAGATCACATTCTGTGTCATAAGTGTAGCCTTGGCAAATTAAAAAAAAAAAAAAAAATGAAACAATTCAAGCATCTTTTCTGATCACAATGCAGTAAGATTAGATGTAAATTATAGAAAAAAAAAACTATTAAAAATTCCAACATATGGAGGCTGAGCAACACATTTCTGAATAACCAACAAATCACAGAATAAATCAGAAAAGAAATCAAAATATGCATAGAACGAATGAAAAGGAAAACACAGCTCAAAACATGTGGGACACTGTAAAACCAGTATTAAGTGGAAGGTTCATAGCAATGCAGGCTTACCACAACAAACAAGAAAAAATTCAAATAAATAATTTAACTATACACCAAAAAAAAAAAAACTAGAAAAGGAAGAAATTAAGAACCACAGCGTTAGTAGAAGGAAAGAGATCATAAAAATTAGGGCAGAAATAAATGCAAAAGAATGAAAAGATACCATAGCAAAAATCAACAAAGCTGAAAGCTGGTTCTTTGAGAAGATAAATAAAATTGACAAACCATTAGCCAGACTCATCAAGAAAAAAAGAGAGAAGAATCAAATCAATAAAATTAGAAATGAAAATGGAGAAATCACAACAGACAACACAGAAATTCAAAGGATCATAAGAGATTACTATCAGCAACTATATGCCAATAAAATGGACAACTTGGAAGAAATGGACAAATCCCTATAAAAGTACAACTTTTCAAAACTGAACCAGGAAGAAATAGAAAATCTTAACAGACCCATCACAAGCACAGAAATTGAAACTGTAATTAGAAAACTTCCAGCCAAAAAAAAAAAAAAAAAAAGCCCAGGACCAGACGGTTTCACAATTTCACCAAAATTTTAGAGAAGACCTAACATCTATCCTACACAAACACTTCCAGAAAATTGCAGACGAAGGTAAACTTGCAAACATATTCTATGAGGTCACAATCACCCTAATACCAGAACCAGAAAAATATGCCACAAAAAAAGAAAATTACATGGCAATATCACTAATGAAATAGATGCAAATTCCTTAACAAAATCCTAGCAAACAGAATCCAGCAACATATAAAGAAGATCATACATCGTGACCAAGTGGGATTTATCCCAGGGATGCAAGGATTCTTTAATATCTGCAAATCAACGGCACATTAACAAATTGAAATATATAAACCATATGATTATATCAATAGATTCAATTAAAGCCTTTTACAAAATTCAAGATCCACTTATGATAAAAACCCTCCAGAAAGCAGGAATATAGGGAACATATCTCAATGTAATAAAAGCTATATATGACAAACCCATAATAAACATTATCCTCAATGGTGAAAAATTGAAAGCATTTCCCCTAGTGTGAGGAACAAGACAAGGGTGCCTGCTCTCACCACTACTATTCAACACAGTTTTGGAAGTTTTAGCCACAGCAATCAGAGCAGAAAAAGAAATAAAAGGAATCCAGATTGGAAAAGAAGAAGTAAAACTCTCACTGTTTGTAGATGATATAATCCTCTACAGAGAAAACACTAAAGACTCCATCAGAAAATTACTAAAGCTAATCAATCAATAGAGTAAAGAGGCAGGATATAAAATTAACACTCAGAAATCCATGGCATTCCTATACACTAACAATGAGAAAACAGAAAGAGAAATTAAGGGAACAATTCTTGTCACTATTGCACCAAAAAGAATAAAATACTTAGGAATAAATCTACTTAATAAAACAAAATACCTATATATAAAAAACTATAAAACTATTTCTTTCTGATGAAAGAAATCAAAGATGACACAAAGATATTTAAAAAATATATATACCTTGTTCATGGATTGTAAGAAACAATATAGTGAAAATGAGTATACTACTCAAAGCAATCTATAGATTCAATGCAATCTCTATCAAGCTATCAATGGTATTTTTCACAGAACTAGAACAAATAATTTCACAATTTGTATGGAAATACAAAAAAACCTCGAATAGCCAAAGCTATCTTGAGAAAGAAGAATGGAACTGGAGGAATCAACCTGCCTGACTTCAGGCTCTACTACAAAGCTGCAGTCATCAAGACAGTATGGTACTGGCACAAGGTCAGAAAAATACATCAATGGAAGAAAATAGAAAGCCCAGAGATAAATTCACGCACCTATGGACACCTTATCTTTGACAAAGGCAGCAAAAATATACAATGGAGAAAAGATGATCTCTTCAACAAGTGGTTCTGGGAACACTGGTCAAACACCTGTAAAAAAAAAAAAAATGAAATGATTACTTTCTAACACCATACACAAAAATAAATTCAAAATGGATTAAAGATCTAAATGTAAGACCCAAAACTATTAAACTCCTAGAGGAAAACATAGGCAAAACAATCTCCGACATAAATCACAGCAGGATCCTCTATGACCGACCTCCCAGAATACTGGAAATAAAAGCAAAAATAAACAAATGGGATCTAATTAAAATTAAAAGCTTCTGCACAACAAAGGAAACTATAAGCAAGGTGAAAAGACAGCCTTCAGAATGGGAGAAAATAAGAGCAAATGAAGCAATGGACAAACAACTAATCTCAAAAATATACAAGAAACTCCTGCAGCTCAATTCCAGAAAAATAAATGACCCAATCAAAAAATGGGCCAAAGAACTAAATAGACATTTCTCGAAAGAAGACATACAGATGGCTAACAAACACTTGAAAAGATGCTCAGCATTACTCATTATCAGAGAAATGCAAATTAAAACCACAGTGAGGTACCATTTCAAGCCAATCAGAATGGTTGCTATCCAAAAGTCTACAAGCAATAAATGCTGGAGAGGGTGTGGAGAAAAGGAACTCTCTTACACTGTTGGTGGGAATGCAAACTAGTACAGCCACTATGGAGAACAGTGTGGAGAACCCTTAAAAAACTGGAAATAGAACAACCATACGACCCAACAATCCCACTTCTGGGTATACACACCGAGGAAACCAGAATTGAAAGAGACACGTGTACCCCAATGTTCATCGCAGCACTGTTTATAATAGCCAGGACATGGAAGCAACCTAGATGTCCATCAGCAGGTGAATGGATAAGAAAGCAATGGTACATATACACAATGGAATATTACTCAGCCATTAAAAAGAATACATTTGAATCAGTTCTAATAAGCTGGATGAAACTGGAGCCTATTATACAGAGTGAAGTAAGCCAGAAAGAAAAACACCAATACAGTATACTAACGCATATATATGGAATTTAGAAAGATGGTAACGATAACCCTGTATCAGGTCAGTTCAGTCACTCAGTAGTGTCAGACTCTTTGTGACCCCATGAACTGCAGCATGCCAGGCCTCCCTGTCCATCATCAACTCCCAGAGTTCACCGAAACTCATGTCCATCGAGTCCATGATGCTATCCAGCCATCTCATCCTTTGTCATCCCCTTCTCCTTCTGCCCCCAATCCCTCCCAGCATCAGAGTCTTTTCCAATGAGTCAACTCTTCACATGAGGTGGCCAAAGTATTGGAGTTTCAGCCTCAGCATCAGTCCTTCCAAAGAACACCAGGACTGATCTCCTTTAGAATGGACTGGTTGAATCTCCTTGCAGTCGAAGGGACTCTCAAGAGTCTTCTCCAACACCATAGTTCAAAAGCATCAATTCTTCGGCGTTCAGCTTTCTTCACAGTCCAATTCTCACATCCATACATGACCACTGGAAAAACCATAGCCTTGACTAGATGGATCTTTGTCGGCAAAGCAATGTCTCTGCTTTTGAATATGCTATCTAGGTTGGTCATAACTTTCCTTCTAAGGAGTAAGCATCTTTTAATTTCATGGCTGCAATCACCATCTGCAGTGAGAGACACCAAAAGGGACACAGATGTATAGAACAGTCTTTTGGACTCTGTGGGAGAGGGCGAGGGTGGGATGATATGGGAGAATAGCATTGAAACATGTATAATATCATATGTGAAATGAATTGCCAGTCCAGATTCGATGCATAAAACCAGATACTCGGAGCTGGTGCACTGGGATAACTCAGAGGGACTGTATGGGGAGGAAGGTTGATGGGTTGGTCAGAAGGGGAATACATGTACACCTGTTGTGGATTCATGTTGATGTATGGCAAAACCAATACAATATTGTAAAGCAATTAGCCTCCAAGTATAATAAATAAATTTATATTAAAAAATAAAAGAAAAAGAAATACAAGAGAGGAAAAAATATCCACAAAATAAATCTCAAACAATTAAGGAAATAGCAGTAGGAACATATGTATCAATAATTACTTAAAATGTAAATGGATTAAACGCTACAACAAAAGATACAGACTGGATGAATGGATACAAACACAAGACCCATATATATGCCATCCTGAAAAAAACCCACTTCAGACCTCAAGACACATATAGACTGAAAGCGAGACGATGGAAAAATATACTCTGTGCAAAAGAAAGCTGGAGTGCTGCTAAGTCGCTTCATTAGTGTCCAACTCTGTGAGACCCCAGAGACACCAGCTCACCAGACTCCCCCGTCCCTGGGATTCTCCAGGCAAGAACACTGGAGTGGGTTACCATTTCAAAAATAGACCTTAAAATAAAGCACACTAGAAGAGATAAGGAAGGACACTACATAATGATCAATGGATCAATCCAAGAGGAAGACATAGCAATTGTAATTATCTATTCACAGCAATTGTAATTATCTATTCACTCAACACAGGAGCACCTTAATACATAAGACAAACACTAACATATATAAAAGGAGAAATTAAAAGTAACATGATAGTAGTAGGAGACTTTAGCACCCCACTCAAACCAATGAACAGATCATCAAAACAGAAAATTAATAAGGAAACATAAGTCTTAAATGATACATTAGATGAGATAGATCACTTTGATATATCTTAAGGACATTCCATCCAACTGCAGAAGAACACAACTTTTTCTCAAGCACACAGGGAACATTCTCTAGGATAGACCACATCTTGGGTCACAAATCAAACCTCAGTAAATTTAAGGAAATTGAAATTGTATCAAGCATCTTCTCTAACCACAGTGCTATGAGTCTAGATATCAGTTACAAGAAAAAAAAGTGTAAGAAACACAAATACATGGAAACTAAACAACACGTTTCTAAACAACAGGTTGTGGCAGAAATCAAAATGGAAATTAAAAAAAAAAAATCTAGAAACAAATGACTATGAAAACACGATAACTCAAAACCTATGGGACACAGCAAAAGCAGTTCTACAAGGGAAGTTAAAAGCAATAAAATTCTACCTCACAAAACAAGAAAAACATCGAATAGACAACCTAACTTTACACCTAAAACAACTGGAAAAAGTAGAACAAGAAAAAAATTTAGTAGAAGAAAAGAAATCATAAAGATCCAAACAGAAACAAATGAAAAATAAATGAAATAAACAATAGTAAAGATTAGTAAAACGAAAAGCTGGTTCTTTGAGAAGATAAATAAAATTGACAAACCTTTAGCCAGACTCATCGAGAGAAAAAGATAGAGAAGAATCAAATCAACAAAGTAGAAATGAAAAAGGAGAGGTTACAACAGATAATGCAGAAATGCAAAGCATTATAAGAGAATATTATGAACAACTATATGGCAATAAAATAGATAACCTGGAAGAAATGGATAGATTCTTAGAAAAGTTCAAACTTCCAAGGCTGAGTCAGGAAGAAATAGAAATTATTAAAAACCCAATTACAAGCACTGAAATTGAAGTTGTGATAAAAAAATATCCAAAAGAAATAAAGGCCCAGGACCAGATGGCTTCACAAGAGAATTCTATCAAACATTTAGAGAAGAGCTAGTGCCTATCCTTCTAAAACTCTTTTCAAGAAATTGCAGAGGAAGGAAAACATCCAAACTCATTCTGCAAGGCCACAATTACCTTGATACTAGAACCAGACAATTACCCTGATACCAGAACCAAAGACAACACAAATAAGAAAACTGTCAGCCAATATCACACATGAACATAGATGCAAAAATCCTCAACATAATTTTAACATTCAGAATTCAGCAACACATCAAGAAGCTCATACAACAAGATCAAGTTGGGTTTATTCCAGGGATGAAAGGATTCTTCAATATACAGAAACCAATCAATGTGATACACCATATTAACAAATTGAAAGATAAAAACCATATAATAATTTCAGTAGAGGAAGAAAAAGGCTTTGACAAAATGAAGCACCCATTTATGATTAAAATTCTTTATAAAATGAGCATAGAAAAAACTTACCTCAACATACTAATGTCCATATATGGTAAGCCTACAGCAAACAGTATTCTCAATGGTGAAAAACTGAAAGTATTCCCCCTAAGATCAGGAATAAGACAAGGGTGTCCATTTTCACCACTATTATTCAACATAGTTCTGGAAGTCTTAGCTGCGGGGAGCGAGCTCCGCCTCTGGCAAAGGTCATGAGGAAGGAGGCTTGGCATACGCAAAGGCGGGATCAAGCCTCAGGAGTCTCCCTGGAAATTCTCGAGCAATCTACCCCCAAAACCAGAGTCTGCCTACTTTCTGCTTTGTGCTTTCACCTACACCTCTGACTTTACGGGGGGCTGTCCCCCACTACCTCTCTCTGAAAAAAGAGTTAGCTTACAGCTCCAGTTAATAATTCCTGGGTGTGACAGTGTTTAACCTACAAACTCCTTTGGAAATCGTCTAGCCTGCCTGAATAGGTTTTTCCGGCCACATGTGATTGTTCAGAGCCTCCCAACTGTGAGAGGCAGGAGATGTTCTAAACTGTCTAAACACAGATTCTTTTGAGCAGTTAAAAGATTGATTAGAAATTGTATTGGTGAAGGGTTTTTCACTTGTTGGGCCAATGTTTGCTGCTAAGTTTCCATATCCCTTACCTGCTGTGTCCCTGGCAGTGTATTGATTAATATAGTTGGTGTAAATAGTAGCTTTAATGTTTGTAACCTGGGACCCTTGAGTTAATTCTTTTTCTTGTTATAGCCCACCACACATTTGCTCTGTAGGAATGCAACTTTATCTAATGCTTTTTGGAGGCTGGCGCCTGACTTTAGAATAATCACCTTTAGAGAAAAAGGCCTCTGGGCCAGAAGATGATGCAAATCACCTAAACTTTTGCATATGATAAGTTTGCAGGAAGAAAGCCTGGCTTGCTGCTTGACTCTACCCCTTCCCCCATTATCCTCTATGCATAACTTAAGGTATAAAAACTACTTTGGAAAATAAAGTGCGGGCCTTGTTCACCAAAACTTGGTCTCACCATGTTGTTCTTTCTCTTACCTTCTGGCTGAATTATTCAGCCTCTTTTTTACACTGAATTTCTTCACTGAGCTATCCTCATTCTATTACTCTTTATATCCTTAATTAACGTTTAATTAAGCAGTTGTTTCCTGATCCTCGCCGACGCCGTCCCCGCTTCGAATTCCCTGGATCAGCCGGGGCTGGTCCCCGGCACCTAGCTACAGCAATAAGAGAAGGAAAAGAAATAAAAAGTATCCAGATCAGAAAAGAAGAAGCAAAGCTCCCACAGTTAGCAGATGGCATGATACTGTACATAGAAAACCCTAAAGATAGTATCAGAAAATTACTAGAGCTAATCAATGCTTTTAGAAAAGTTGCAGGATACAAAATCAATACACAGAAATCACTTGCATTTCTATATACTAACAATGAAAAATCAGAAAAAGAAATTAAGGAATCAATCCCATTCACCATTGCAACAGAAATAATTAAATATCTAGAAATAAACTTACCTAAAGAGACAAAAGAACTGTACACAGAAAATGATAAGAAACTTAATGAAAGAAATCAAAGATGACATAAACAGATGGAGAGATCTTCCATGTTCCTGGGTAGGAAGAATCAATATTGTGAAAATGACTACCAAATGCAGTCTACAGATTTAATGCAATCCCTATCAAATTACCAATGGCATTTGTCACAGAACTAGAACAAAAAAATTCACAATTCATATGGAAACACAAAAGATCTCTATTAGCCAAAGCAGTCTTTAGAGAAGAACAGAGCTGGAGGAATTAACCTTCCTGTCTTCAGATTATATTACAAAGCTACAGTCATCAAGACAATATGGTACTGGCATAAAAACAGAAATATAGACCAATGGAACAAAATGGAAAGCCCAGAGATAAACCCGTAAACCTATTGGCACATTATTTTTGGCAAAGGATGCAAGAATATACAATGGGACAAAGACAGCCTCTTCAATAAATGGTGCTGGGATAACTGGACAGCTATATGTAAAAATTTGAGATTATAATTCCTCCTAACACCATCCACAAAGATAAACTCAAAATGGATTAAAGACCTAAATGTAAGACTAGAAACTATAAAACTCTTAGAGGAAAACATAGGCAGAAAACTCGATGACATAAATCGAAGCAAAATCCCCTATGACCCACCTCCTAGAGTAATGGAAATAAAAACAAAAGTAAATAAGTGAGACCTAATTAAATTTAAAAGCTTTTGCACAGCAAAGGAAACTATGGGCATGGTGAAAAGACAATGCTGAGAATGGGGAAAAAAATAATAGCAAATTAAATAACTGTCAAAGGATTTATTTCCAAAATATACAAGCAGCTCATACAAGTCAATACCAGAAGAACAAATAATCCAGTCAAACAGTGGGAAATAGAACTAAGCAGACATTTCTCTAAAGAAGACATGTAGATGGCTTACAAACACATGAAAAGATGTTCAACACCATTCATTATTAGAGAAATGCGAATCAAAAGTACAAGATATCACCTCACATCTGTCAGAATGTCCCTCATCAAAAAGTCTAGAAACAATAAATGCTGGAGAGGTTGTGGAGAAAAGGGAACCCTCTTGCACTGTTGGTGGGAATATAAATTGATACAACCACTATGAAAAATGGTTTGGAGAGTACGTAAAAAACTAGGAATAAAACCACTATATGACCCAGCAATCCCACTCCTAGACATACACCCTGAGGAAACCAAAATTGAAAGAGACACATGTATCCCATTGTTCATTGCAGCACTATTTAAAATAGCTAGTACATGGGAGCAACCTAGATGCCCACTGACAGATGAATGGATAAAGAAGTGTGGTACATATACAAAATGGAATATTACTCAGCCATGAAAAGGAACACATTTGAGTCAGTTCTAATGTGGTGGATGAACCTAGAACCTATTATACAGAGTGAAGTGAGTCAGAAAGAGAAAGATAAACACTGTATTCTAATTCATATATATGAATCTAAAAATATTGGTACTGAAAAATTTGTTTACAGGGCAGCAATGGAGAAATAGACATAGAGAATAGACATATGTACATGAAGAGAGGGAAGGAGAGGGTGAGATGTATGGAAAGAGTAACATGAAAACTTATATTGCCATACATAAAATAGTCAACAGGAATTTGCTGTATAGCTCAGGAAACTCAAACATGGGCTCTGTATCAAACTGGAGTGGTTGGATGGGGAGGGAGATGGGAGAGAGGTTCAAAACGGATGGGATATATGTATATCTATGGCTGATTCATGTTGAGGTTTGACAGAAAATAGCAAAATTATGTAAAGCATTTATTGTTCAATAATAAATAGATAAATTATATATATATATATATATATGTATATGTATACATCAATCAATGGGATGGGATACATCATAATAATAAATTAAAAGATAAAAAACATATTATCATGTCAATAGATGCAGAGAAAGTTTTTGATAAGATTCAACACTGATTTATGATAAAAACTCTCCAGAAAGGACACCTAGAAGGAACACACTTCAGCATAATAAAGGTCACAGATGACAAACCCACAGTAAATATTATTCTCAATGGTGTAAAATTAAAAGCATTTCCTCTAATATCATTAGCAAGACAAGGGTGCCCACACTCACCATCATTATTTAATATAATTTTGGAGGTCCTAGCCACAAAAATCAGATAAGAAATTAAAATGAAAATATTCTAATAGGAAAAGAAGTAAAACTGTCACTGCTTGCAGATGGTATGATATATATAGAACATCCTAAAGATGCCAACAGAAAGCTGCTAGATCTAATCAATGAATATAGTAAAGTTTCAGGATACAAAATACACAGAAATTTCTTGCATTTCTACACAGTAACAAAAGTCAAAAAGAGAAATTAATGAATCAATCACACTCACCATTTCAACAAAAAGTGTAAAACACCTAGGAATCAACCTACCTAAGGAGACAAAAGACCTGTATGCAGAAAGCTATAAGCTACAGATGAAAGAAATAAAAGATGACACCAACAGATGGAGAGATATACCATGGGCTTGGATTGGTAGAATTAATAATATAAATATTAAATATTGCCCAAAGAAATCTCCAGATTCAATGGAATCCTTATCAAATTACCAATGGCATTTTTCACAGAACTAGAAGAAAACTTTTCTAAAATATATTTTTCAGCAACTATATGCCAATAAAATGGACAACTTGGAAGAAATGGACGAATTCTTAGAAAAGCTTCCAAAACTGAACCAGGAAGAAATAGAAAATTTTAACAGACCCAACACAACCACGGAATAAAAAATCTTCCAACAAACAAAAGCCCAGGACCAGATGCCTTCACAGGTGAACCCTATCAAAGATTTAGTGAAGAGGTAACACCTATCCGGAGAAGGCAATGGCACCGCACTCCAGTACTCTTGTCTGGAAAATCCCATGGGCTGAGGAGCCTGGTGGGCTGCAGTCCATGGGGTTGCAAAGAGTCGGGCATGACTGAGCGATTTCACTTTCAAATTTCACTTTCATGCAGTGGAGAAGGAAATGGCAACCCACTCCAGCGGTCTTGCCTGGAGAGTTCTAGGGACGGGGGAGCCTGGTGGGCTGCCGTCTATGGGATCGCACAGAGTCTGACATGACTGACGTGATTTAGCAGCAGCAGCAGCACCTATCCTACTCAAACTCTTTCAGATAATTGCAGAGGAAGCAAACTCCCTAATTCATTCTATGAGGCCACCATCACCCTAATACCAAAACCAAACAAAGATGCCACAGAAAAGGAAAACTAAAGGCCAATATCACTGATGAACATAGATGCAAAAATCCTCAACAAAATTCTAGCAAATAGGATGCAACACTATATGAAAAAGATCATACACTATGACCAAGTGGGCCTTATCCCAGGGATGCAAGGATTCTTCAATATTTGCAAAGCAATCAATGTGATACACCACACTAACAAACTGAAAGATAAAAACCATATGATTATCTCAGTAGATGTAGAGAAAGCCTTAGCAAGGCATGGCATGGCACTCTTATTATGTTATTGTCTGGTTCTCCCTTCAGATCTTTTAGCATTTGCATAGTATAGTTAATGACACATGTTGAGTGCATATATATTTAAAAGAAATGAAAATAGGACATAAAGGAGAGGTGCACTCTCATGTTTCAGTTCAGTTCAGTCGCTAAGTCGCGTCCAACTTCTTGTGACCACATGAATCCCAGGCTTCACTGTCCATCACCAACCCCCAGAGTTCACTCAAACTCATGTCCATCGAGTCGGTGATGCCATCCAGCCATCTCATCCTCTGTCGTCCTCTACTCCTCTTGCCCTCAATCCCTCCCAGCATCAGGGTCTTTTCCAATGAGTCAACTCTTCACATGAGGTGGCCAAAGTACTGGAGTTTCAGCCTCAGCATCAGTCCTTCCAATGAACACCCAGGATTGATCTCCTTTAGGATGGACTGTTTGGATCTCCTTGCTGTCCAAGGGACTCTCAAGAGTCTTCTCCAACACCACAGTTCAAAAGCATCAATTCTTTGGTGCTCAGCTTTCTTCACAGTCCAAATCTCACATCCATACATGACCACTGGAAAAACCATAGCCTTGACTAGACAGACTTTTGTTGGCAAAGTAATGAATGTCTCTGCTTTGCAATACGCTATCTAGGTTGGTCATAACTTTCCTTCCAAGGAGTAAGCATCTTTTAATTTCATGGCTGCAGTCACCATCTGCAGTAATTCTGGAGCCCCCCAAAAATAAAGTCTGACACAGTTTCCACTGTTTCCCCATCTATTTCCCATAAAGTGGTGGGAACAGATGCCATTATCTTCATTTTCTGAATGTTGAGCTTTAAGCCAACTTTTTCACTCTCCTCTTTCACTTTCATCAAGAGGCTTTTTAGTTCCTCTTCACTTTCTGCCATAAGGGTGGTATCATCTGCATATGTGAGTTTATTGATATTTCTCCTGGCAATCTTGATTCCAGCTTGTGCTTCTTCCAGCCCAGCGTTTATCATCATGTACTCTGCATATAAGTTTAATAAGCAGGGTGGAATATACAGCCTTGACGTACCCTTTTCCTATTTGGAACAAGTCTGTTATTCCATGTTCAGTTCTAGCTGTTGCTTCCTACCTGCATATAGGTTTCTCAAGAGGCAGGTCGGGTGGTCTGGTATTCCCATCTCTTGAAGAATTTTCCACAGTTTATTGTGATCCACAGTCAAAGGCTTTGGCATAGTCAATAAAGCAGAAATAGTTGTTTTTCTGGAACTCTCTTGCTTCTTTGATGATCCAGTGGATGTTGGCAATTTTATCTCTGGTTCCTCTGCCTTTTCTAAAACCAGCTGGAACATCTGGGAGTTCATGATTCACGCACTGCTGAAGCCTGACTTGGAGAATTTTGAGCATTACTTTACTAGCATGTGGGAAGAGTGTGACTGTGTGGTAGTTTGAGCATTCTTTGGCATTGCCTTTCTTTGGGATTGAAATGAAAACTGATCTTTTCCAGTCCTGTGTCCACTGCTGAGTTTTCCAAATTTGTTGGCATATTCAGTGTAGCACTTTCAAAACATCATCTTTCAGGATTTGAAATAGCTCAACTGGAATTCCATCATCTCCACTAGATTTGTTCATTATGATGCTTTCTAAGGCTCACTTGACTTCACATTCCAGGATATCTGGCTCTAGGTGAGTGATCAGACCATTGTGATTATCTGGGTCATGAAGATCTTTTTTGTACAGTTCTGTATTTTCTTGCTGTCTCTTTTTAATATCTTCTACTTGTTTTAGGTCCATACAATTTCTGTCCTTTATCGAGCCCATCTTTGCATGAAATGTTCCCTTGGTATCTCTAATTTTCTTGAAGAGATCTCTAGTCTTTCCCATTCTGTTGCTTTTCTCTATTTCTTTGCATTGATCGCTGAGAAAGGCTTTGTTATCCCTCCTTGCTATTCTTTGGAATTCTGCATTCAGATGCTTATATCTTTCCTTTTCTCTTTTGCTTTTCACTTCTCTTCTTTTCACAGCTATTTGTAAGGCCTCCTCAGACAGCCATTTTGCGTTTTTGCATTTCTATTCCATGGGGATGGTGTTGATTTATGTCTCCTGTTCAATGTCACGAACCTCTGTCCATAGTTCATCAGGCACTCTATCAGCTATATTCCCTTTAATCTATTTCTCACTTCCACTGTACAGTCATAAGGGATTTGATTTAGGTCATACCTGAATGCTCTAGTGGTTTTCCCTACTTCCTCAACGTAAGTCTGAGTTTGGCAATAAGGAGTTCATGATCTGAGCCACAGTCAGTTCCCAGTCTTGTTTTTGCTGACTGTATAGAGCTTCTCCATCTTTGGCCGCAAAGAATATAATCAATCTGATTTCAGTGTTGACCATCTGGTGATGTCCATGTGTAGAATCTTCTCTTGTGTTGTTGGAAGAGGGTGTTTGCTATGATCATTGCATTCTCCTGGCAAAATTCTATTAGCCTTTGCCCTGCTTCATTCTATATTCCAAGGCCAAATTTGTCTGTTACTCCAGATGTTTCCTGACTTTCTACTTTTGCATTCTAGTCCCCTATAATGAAAAGGACATCTTTTTTGGGGTGTTAATTCTAAAAGGTCTTGTAGGTCTTCATAGAATCATTCAACTTCAGCTTCTTCAGTGTTACTGATTGGGCATAGCTTTGGATCACCATGGTATTTAATGGTTTGCCTTGGAAATGAACAGAGATCATTCTGTCATTTTTGAGATTGCATCCAAATATTGCATTTTGGACTTTTTTATTGACCATGATGGCTATTCCATTTCTTCTAATGGATTCTTGCCCATAGTAGTAGATATAATGGTCATCTGAGTTAAATTCACCCATTCCAGTCCATTTAAGTTTGCTGATTCCTAGAATGTCGACATTCACTCTTGCCATCTCCTGTTTGACCACTTCCAATTTGCCTTGATTCATGGACCAGACATTCTAGATTCCTATGCAAAATTGCTCTTTTCAGCACTGGACCTTGCCTCTATCACCAATCATATCCACAACTAGGTATTGTTTTTGCTTTGGTGCCATCCCTTCATTCTTTCTGGAGTTATTTCTCCACTGATCTCCTGTAGCATATTGGGCACTTACTGACCTGGGGAGTTCCTCTTTCAGTATCCTATCATTTTGCCTTTTCATACCGTTCATGCAGTTCTCAAGGCAAGAATACTGAAGTGGTTTGCCATTCCTTTCTCCAATGGACCACATACTGTCAGACCTCTCCACCATGACCCATCTGTCTTGGGTGGCCCCACAGGGCATGGCTTACTTAGTTTCACTGAGTTAGACAAGCCTGTTGTCCATGTGATCAGATTGGCTACTTTTCTGTGATTATGGTTTCAGCGTGTCTGCCCTCTGATGCCTTCTCACAGCACCTACCATCTACCATCTCATTTGGGTTTCTCTTACTTTGGACGTGGGGTATCTCTTCACTGCTGCTCCAGCAAAGCGCTGCTGCTGCTCCTTATCTTGGACGAGGTTGCCCCTCCTGACCTTGAACATGGAGTAACTCCTCTTGGTTTGCTTGTGCCTGCACAGCTGCCACTTACTTACATGAGTAAACTCCCATGTTTACTGCGACATTATTCACAATAGCCAAGATATGGAAACAACTTTAGTGTCCATAAACAGATGAATGGAAAAGATAATGGAATATTTCTGACTCTTTGCAACCCCCATGGTTTGATCTTCCCAACTCAGAGGTCAAACCCAGGTCTCCCGCATTGCAGGCAGATTTTTTACCATCTAAGCCACAAGGGAAGCTCAAGAATACTGGAGTGGGTAGCCCCTTCTCTAGCAATCTTACTGATCCAGGAATCGAACCGGGGTCTTCTGCATTGGAGATGGGTTCTTTACCAACTTAGCTATCAAGGAAGCCCATATAAACCCCATAAAAAAGAAGGAAACCCTGTCATTTTCAATAACATAGATGTACCCAGAGGGCATTTTGCTACATGAAGTAAATCAGTCAGGAAAAGACAAATAGTGTATAATTTCACTTATATGTGAAATATACAACATCCAGTTCAGAAACAGATTAAATAATGGTTACCAGGAGCTAGAGTATGGGGGAAATGAGATTTTGGTCAAAGAGTACATACTTCAAACTTGTTGTTCAGTTGCTAAGCTGTGTCTGACTTTTTGCGACCCCATGGACTGCAGCAAACCAGGGTTACCTGTCCTTCACCAACCCCTGGAGTCTGCTCAACTCATGTCTATTGAATTGGTGATTCCAGTTCCAATTAGAAGATGAATAATTTCTGGTTGTTTAATGCATTGTGATTATCATTACCAATGTTGTATTATATACTTGAAAGTTTCTAAGAGAGGAAATCTTAAATTCTCCCACCACAAAAAAAAATAAAAAAAATGATAATTATATGACAAGATGAAGGTGTTAACTAACACAACTGTGACAATGATATTGCAATATATATGTATAATATGTTATCATACTGTACACCTTAATTTCACACAATATTATTTGTCAATATATATTAATAAAACTGGAAATATGAAATAATTCCATTCACACACAAAATCTTCCAATGTATACAAGAGTATAGATCTTTTCACAAAACTCTTGCTATTAGCATTTATTTAATCTGATACCATAACCAGAAAATAATAACACAAAAATATACAAACCAATATCCCTCATTATTTCAGACAGAGCAATTCTCAATAAAATGACAAACTGAATAGAGTAATGTGTAAAAAATTGCACAGCATATCCATGGGTGATTTCAGGAATACAAAGATGGTTTAACATCTAAAAATACACTAGTGTAATACATCTATAGAATGAAAGACATGGTCCAAATGATCATCTAATAGATACGGAAGAAGAACTGGACAAAATCTGACACACGTTTATGTCCAAGTTGTTGATAATCTAGAAATATAAAGGAACTTCCTCAACCTGATGAACTGAATCTATGAAAAAAAAAAAAAAAAACAGAAAAGCACGAATCAAAAAAAGGAAAAGTTTGTAAGTTCTAGATGTATATTTAAAAGAAATAAAATTAGAGCATCAAAGAAATCTGCATTCTCAGATTACGATCACACTGTGTGGCTACAGACTGTGTTCCCTCTAACTTCTGAATCAACAGATAGATTTATACTCTCACACCTTACCTTCCATATCTTTTTAAAAAATTTTACTTGGACGCTAATTGCTTTACAATATTGTGTTGGTTTCTGCTATACAACAACGTGAATGAGCCCTAAGTATGCATATGTCCCCTCTCTCTTGAACCTTCTTCCCACTGCCAACCTCATCCTTCCCCACTAGGTTGTCATAAAGCACAGGGTTGAGCTCCTTCTGTTATGCAACTTACCACTAGCTAGCTATTTGACTATCATAATGTATATATTTCAATACTACACTCTCAATCTGTCCCACCCTCTCCTTCCCCCACTGTGACCATAAATCTGATCTCTATTTTTTCATCTCTATTGCTACATTGCAAATACGTTCATCAGTAACATTTTTCTAGATTACTTCTATATGAGTTGATATATGATATTTGTTTTCTCTTTCTGACTTACTCCACTCTGAATAACAGGCTCTAGGTTCATCCACCTCTGTTCAAATCACTCAAATTCATTCATTTCTTGGTTGAGTAATATTCCATTGTATATACATACCACAGCTTCTTTCTCCTTTCATCTGTTGATGGGCATCTAGGTTGCTTCTATGTCCTAGCTATTATAAATACCTTGGTGATGAATATTGGGGAACATGCGTCTTTTTGAATTATAGTTTCCTCAGGTTGTACACGCAATAGTGGAACTGCTGTGTCATATGATAGCTTTATTCCTAGTCTGAAAAAAAAAAAATACTCCATACTGTTCTCCATAATGACTATCAATTTACATTCCTACCAGCAATGCAAGAGAGTTCCTTTTTCTCCACACCCTCTCCAACATTTATTGTTTAATGATGGCCATTTTGAATAGTGAGATGTGATACTTCATTGAAGTTTTGATTTGCATTTCTCTAATAATTTGGAAATGGTATGGACCTAACAGAAGAAGAAGATATCAAGAAGAGGTGGCAAGAATACACAGAAGAACTGTACAAAAAAGATCTTCACATCCCAGATAATCAAGATGGTGTGATCACTGACCTAGAGACAGATATCCTGGAATGTGAAGTCAAGTGGGCCTTACAAAGCATCACTACGAACAAAGCTAGTGGAGGTGATGGAATTCCAGTTGAGCTATTTCAAATCCTGAAAGATGATGCTGTGAAAGTGCTGCACTCAATATGCCAAAAAATTTGGGAAACTCAGCAGTGGCCACAGGACTGGAAAAGGTCAGTTTTCATTCCAATCCCAAAGAAAGGCAATGCCAAAGAATGTTCAAACTACTGGACAATTGCACTCATCTCACATGCTAGTAAAGTAATGCTCAAAATTCTTCAAGCTAGACTTCAGCAATATGTGAACCGTGAACTTTCTGATGTTCCAGCTGGTTTTAGAAAAGGCAGAGGAACCAGAGATCAAATTGCCAACATCTGCTGGATCATGGAAAAAGCAAGAGAGTTCCAGAAAAATATCTATTTCTGTTTTTTTGACTATGCCAAAGCTTTTGAGTGTGTGGATCACAATAAACTGTGGGAAATTTTGAAAGAGATGGGAATACCAGACCACCTGACTTGCCTCTTGAGAAATTTGTTTGCAGGTCAGGAAGCAACAGTTAGAACTGGACATGGAACAACAGACTCGTTCCAAATAGGAAAAAGAGTACGTCAAGGCTGTATATTATCACCCTGCTTATTAAACTTATATGCAGAGTACATCATGAGAAACGCTGGGCTGGAAGAAGCACAAGCTGGGAATCAAGATTGCAGGAGAAATATCAATAACCTCATATATGTAGATGATACCACCCTTATGGCAGAAAGTGAAGAGGGACTAAAAAGCCTCTTGATGAAAGTGAGAGGAGAGTGAAAAAGTTGGCTTAAAGCTCAACATTCAGAAAATAAAGATCATGGCATCTGTTCCCATCACTTCATGGGAAATAGATGGGGCAACAGTGGAAACAGTGTCAGACTTTGTTTTTTTGGGCTCCACAATCACTGCAGATGGTGACTACAGCCATGAAATTAAAAGATGCTTACTCCTTGGAAGGAAAGTTATGTCCAATCTAGATAGCATATTCAAAAGCTGAGACGTAACTTTGCCAACAAAAGTCTTTCTAGTCAAGGTTATGGTTTTTCCTGTGGTCATGTATGGATATAAGAGTTGGACTGTGAAGAAAGGTGAACGCCGGAGAATTGATGCTTTTGAACTGTGGTGTTGGAGAAGACTCTTGAGAGTCCCTTGGACTACAAGGAGATCCAACCAGCCCATTCTAAAGGAGATCAGTCCTGGGTGTTCTTTTGAAGGACTGTTGCTAAAGCTGAAACTCTAAAACTTTGGCCATCTCATGTGGAGAGTTGACTCATTGGAAAAGTCTCTGATGCTGGGAGGGATTGGGGGCAGGGGCAGAAGGGGATGACAGAGGATGAGATGGCTGGATGGCATCACCAACTCGATGGACATGAGTTTGGGTGAACTCCGAGAGCTGGTGATGGACAGGGAGGCCTGGTGTGCTGCAATTCATGTGGTCGCAAAGAGTCGGACAAGACTGAGTGACTGAACTGAACTAAACTGAAAGTAATTATTGGCATATTTTTTTCCTATTGGCATTTTCTTAACTGTTTTGAGTTTGTTTTTGTAGGTCTTTTACTTCTCTTGTTTTTCCTGCCTATATAGGTCCCTTTAACATTTGTTGTAAAGTTTGTTTGATGATATTAAATTCTTTTAACTTCTGCTTTCCTGTAAAGCTTTTGATTTCTCCATAAATTTTGAATAAAATCCTTTCTGGATAGAGTAATCTTGGTTTTAGCTTTTTTTTTTTTTTTTCTTCTTTCAGTACTTTAAATGTGTCCTACCATTCCTTTCTGGCCTGCAGAGTTTCTGCTGAAAGATCAGCTGTTGATCATATAGGGTTTCCCTTGTATGTTACTTGTTCCTTTTCCCTTACTGATTTTAACATTTTTCCTTTGTGTTTAATCTCTGTTAGCTTGACTAGTATGTGTCCTGACATGTTTCTCCTTGAGTTTTCCCTATATGGGACTCTCTGTGTTCTTTGACCTGCTTGATTATTTCCTTGTCCATGTTGGGGGAGTTTTTGACTATAATCTTTTTTAAAAATTATCTGACTTTTTCTTTTTCTCTTTTTCTTCTGGGACCTCTATAATTCAAAGGTTAGTACACTTAATATTGTCCCAGAGGTCTCTGAAGCTATCTTCAGTTGATTCATTACTTTTTCCTCTAGTTGGCTTTTCAGCAGTAATTTCCAACATCTGTCTTTCAGCTCATTTGTCCATTTTTTGCCTGAATTATTCTATTAGTTCTTTCTAGACTATTTCAATTTCAATAATTGTGTTATTCATCACTGTTTGTTTATTCTTTTTCTAGGTCCTTGTTAATTGTGTTAATTGATTCTTCCATTTTCTCCATTCTATTTTTGAGATTTTCAACATCTTTACATTTTTTTTTTTCAGGTGGTTTTCCTATTTCCTCTTCATTTCTTTGGTCTTGTAAGTTCAGTTTCTACCTTGTTCCTTCATTTGCAGTATATTTTTTTGTCTTCTTTTTTTCCCCCCTAAATTGTTTCATTTGAGGCCTTCTTTTCCCAGACTTTAGGGTCCTATCTTCTTCCTTTTTGTTTCTGTCCTCAGTGGGTAAGGTTGGTGCAGTGGTTTGTGTTTGTTTCATGTTGGGGGTGAATTGTGACTGCATTCTAGTATGAAGAGGTAACTTTATGTTTTTCTTTCTGATGGGCAAGACTATGTGTTGCTGTTGTTGTTCAGTCACTCAGTCTTGTCCAAATCTTTGTGACCCCATGCACTGCAGCACATTAGGCTTTCCTATCCTTCACCATCTCCCAGAGTTTGCTCAAACTCATATCCATTGAATCAGGGATACCATCCAACAATCACATCCTTTGTTGTCCCCTTAATTTCCTGTCTTCAATCTTTCCCAGCATTAAGATCTTTGCCAATGAGTTGGCTCTTTATATCAGGTGCCAAAGTATTGGATCTTCAGCATCAGTCCTTCCAATGAATATTCAGGCTTGACTTCCTTGAGGATTGACTGGTGTGATCTCTTTGCTGTCCAAGAGACTCTGAAGAGTCTCCTCCAGCACCATAATTCAAAGACATCAGTGCATCAGTGCTCCAATTTTTTGTTTTTTATTGTTAGCTCTCACATTCATACATGACTACTGGAAAAACTATAGCTTTGACTATACTGACCTTTGCAGGCAAAGTAATGTCCCTGCTTTTTAATATGCTATCTAGATTTGTCATTGTTCTTCATTCAAGGAATAAGTGTCATTTAATTTCATGGCTTCAGTCACCACCCACAGTGATTTTGGAGCCCAAGAAAATAAAGTCTGTCTCTGTTGGATGCTATATGATCTTTGTTTTTTGAATTATTTATTTTAAACCAGCTTTTTCACTCTCCTCTTTCACCTTCATCAAGAGGCTCTTTAATTCCTCACTTTCTGCCATAAGGGTGGTATCATCTGTATATCTGAGGTTATTAATATTTCTCCCAGTAATCTTGATTCCAGCTTGTGCTTCATCAGCCCATCATTTCACATTATATCCTCTGCATGTAAGTTAAATAAGCAGGCTGTCAATATACAGCCTTGATGTACTCTTTTCCCAATATTAAATCAATCCATTGTTCCATGTCCATTTCTAACTGTTGCTTTTTGACCTGCATACAGGTTTTACATGAAACAGGGGAGGTGGTCTGACATTTCCGTCTCTTTAAGAATTTTCCACAGTTTGTGGTGACACAGTCAAAGGCTTTCACATAGGCAATGAAGCAGAAATAGATGTTTTTAATGTAGTCAATAAAGCAAAAGTTGATTTTTTTTTAATTTCTAGCTGTTTCTATTACCTAACAGATGTTGGCAACTGGATCTCTTATTCTGCTGCCTTTTCTAAATCCAAGTTGTACATCTGGAAGATCACAGTTCACATACTGTTGAGTCCTAGCTTGAAGGATTTTTAGTGTTAATTTGTTGGCATGTGCAATGAGCGCAATTGTGTGGTAGTTTGAGCATTCCTTGGCATTGTTCTTCTTTCAGGTTGGAATGAAAACTGACCTTTTCTAGTCCTAGGCCACTGCTGAGTTTTCCATATTTGCTGACCTATTGAGTGCAGCACTTTCACAGCATTATCTTTTAGGATTTGAAATAGCTCAACTGGAATTCCATCACCTTCACTACCTTTGTTCATAGTGATGCTTCCTAAGGCCCACTTGGCTTCACACTCCATGATGTTTGGATCTAAGTGAGTGATCATGCCATCATGATTATCCAAGCCATTGAGTTCTTTTTTATATAGCTCTTCTGTGTACTCTTGCCAGAAGGTGTGTGAGATGGTATCTTGGAGTGTGTCATTATCCTGTATGCTGATGAGTGGCTTTGTGTTTTTGTCTCGCTTGTAGTTTGGGTGAGGTGTTTTTCAGTGGGTGTTGTCAGCAGCTTGGTGATACCAACTGATCCCAGGCTTTGTATACAGGTGTAGGCCTTCGTGGGGTTTTTCCACTAACTAATGCTCCCTGAGATTAGGCGTTTTTTGGCAGTCTAGAATCCTGATCTCATCACTCCCAGGTGAATGGCTCAGGCCTGACCCCTGGTCAGGAGATCAAGACTCCACCAGTCATTTGTTATGGGACTACAGGGGATTAAAACAAACATACCAAGCCAAAAAATAACAACACTACAAGAAACAAAAGACAAACCCTGACAAATTGTAAATACAAGATCAAATAGATAATTACAGAAACAATGGGACATATACACAAACTTACGCACACACAAATATAACCAAAATATTCCAAACAAAAGAAAGTACAAGAGATTGACTTGTTGAGGAAAGCAAACCAAAAATGATATTGACCAATTAAAAACAGAGGTAAGTAAAATTTAAACCAGAAATCTGAGCCAAAGCAGAGTGCCAACTGGGAAATAAAACAAAGAAAACAAACAAACAAACAAAAAAATAGCAAACATGGTGAAAAAATAAAGGACAAAAGAAAATAATAAGAAGAAAAGAAGAGAAAGCAAAAAGCAAAAAAAAAAAAAAAACAGAAGAGAAGAAAAAAGGGAAAAATAGAAAAGTTAAATAGAAGTTTGTAAAAAAAGATTTACATATATTGAGGAATAACTACATCAGGAAAAGAACAATAAGAAAAACAGTAAAAGAGACAAAATCTTCCAGCAAACAAAAGCCCAGGTCCAGATGTCTTCACAGCTGAATTCTACCAAAAATTTAGAGAAGAGCTAACACCTATCCTTCTCAAAATCTTCCAGAAAATTGAAGAGGAGGATAAATTTCCAAACTCATTCTATGAGGCCATGATCACCCTGATAACAAAACCTGACAAAGATGCCACACACAAAAAGAAAACTACAGGCCAATATCACTGATGAACAGAGATACAAATATCCTTAACAAAATTCTAGCATTCAGAATCCAACAACACATTAAAAAGATTATACACCATGACCAAGTGGGCTTTATCCCAGGGATGCAATGATTCTTCAATATCTGCAAATCAATCAATGTAAAACACCACATTAACAAATTGAAAAATAAAAGCCATATGATTATCTCAATAGATGCAGAGAAAGCCTTTGACAAAATTCAACATCCATTTATGACAAAAACTCTCCAGAAAGCAGGAATAGAGGGAACATACTTCAACATAATAAAAGCTATATATGACAAACCCACAGCAAACATTATCCTCAACGGTGAAAAATTGAAAGCATTTCCCCTAAAGTCAGGAACAATACAAGGGTGCCCACTTTCACCACAACTATTCAACATAGTTTTGGAAGTTTTGGCCAGAGCAATCAGAGAAGAAAAAGAAATAAAAGGGATCCAAATTGGAAAAGAAGAAGTAAAACTCTCACTGTTTGCAGATGACATGATCCTCTACATTGAAAACCCTAAAGACTTCACCAGAAAATTACTAGAGGTAATCAATGAATATAGTAAAGTTTCAGGATATAAAATCAACACACAGAAATCCCTTGCATTCCTATACACTAATAATGAGAAAACAGAAAGAGAAATTAAGGAAACAATTCCATTCACCATTGCAATGGAAAGAATAAAATACTTAGGAATATATCTACCCAAAGAAACTAAAGACCTATCTATAGAAAACTATAAAACACTGGTGAAAGAAATCAAAGAGGACACTAATAGATGGAGAAATATACCATGTTCATGGATTGGAAGAATCAATATAGTGAAAATGAGTATACTACCCAAAGCAATTTATAGATTCAATGCAATCCCTATCAAGCTACCAACGGTATTCTTCACAGAGCTACAACAAATAATTGCACAATTTGTATGGAAATACAAAAAACCTGGATTAGCCAAAGCTATCTTTAGAAAGAAGAATAGAACTGGAGGAATCAACCTACCTGACTTCAGGCTCTACTACAAAGCCACAGTCATCAAGACAGTATGGTGCTGGCACAGAGACAGAAATATAGATCAATGGAACAAAATAGAAAGCCCAGAGATAAATCCATGCACATATGGACACCTTATCTTTGACAAAGGAGTCAAGAATATACAATGGATTAAAGACAATCTCTTTAACAAGTGGTGCTGGAAAAACTGGTCAACCACTTGTAAAAGAATGAAACTAGAACACTTTCTAACACCATACACAAAAATAAACCCAAAATGGATTAAAGATCTAAACGTAAGACCAAAAACTATAAAACTCCTAGAGGAGAACATAGGCAAAACACTCTCCGACATACATCACAGCAGGATCCTCTATGACCCACCTCCCAGAATATTGGAGATAAAAGCAAAAATAAACAAATGGGACCTAATTAAACTTAAAAGCTTCCGCACAACAAAGGAAACTATAAGCAAGGTGAAAAGACAGCCTTCAGAATGGGAGAAAATAATAGCAAATGAAGCAACTGACAAACAACTAATCTCAAAAATATACAAGCAACTCCTACAGCTCAATTCCAGAAAAATAAACGACCCAATCAAAAAATGGGCCAAAGAACTAAACAGACATTTCTCCAAAGAAGACATACAGATGGCTAACAAATGCATGAAAAGATGCTCAACATCACTCATTATCTGTGAAATGCAAATCAAAACCACAATGAGGTACCATCTCACCCTGGTCAGAATGTACACAATGGAATATTACTCAGCTATTAAAAATAATGCAGTTGAATCAGTTCTGTGGAGGTGGATGAAACTGGTGCCTATTATACAGAGTGAAGTAAGTCAGAAAGAGAAACACCAATACAGTATATTAATGCATATATATGAAATTTAGAAAGATGGTAAGGACGACCCTGCAAGTCAGCAAAAAAGACACAGATATAAAGGATAGACTTTTGGACTCTGTGGGAGAAGGTGAGGGTGGGATGATTTGAGAGAACAGCATTGAAACATGTATATTACCACATGTGAAATAGATGACCAGTCCAAGTTTGATGTGTGAAACAGGGCACTTAAAGCCAGTGCACTGGGACAACCCAGAGGGATGGGATGGGGAAGGAAGTGGGAGGGGTTTTGATATGGGGGAACCATGTACAACTGTGATTCGTGTCAGTGTATGGCAAAAACACCACAATATTTTAAAATAATTAGCCTCCAATTAAAATAAATATTTTGGAAAAAAAAAAAAAACTAAAACACAAAGTGGAAAACAAAACTGAAGTAGAATGCCAACTGGTGAATAAAGCAAAGAAAATGAAACAAACTAACAAATGGTGTAATAAAGAAAGAAATGGAAGAAAATAAGAGGTCAATAAGCAAAGTTAAATATTAGTATATAAAAATGGTTTATATGTATATTTTTATATATGTGTGCATATATATATATACATATATATATAGTATAACTACAGCAAGAAAATAATAAGAAAAGCAAACAAAAAATCCAAAAATATTAAACAAATCCTACAAGAGTGCAAAATCCAATGTAGATATAGAAGTACATAAAGGAAATAAATAGTATAATTTAAAAAAGAAATTTTCAAAAGTTTAAATAGAGTTAATACTAAAAATAAAATCAACAACTACAACAAAAGAAAAAAAGAAACAGAAATCCAAAGCCAACTTCAGAAGAAATCAAAATATAAGAAGAATAATAAATGTTTTTCTGGGATCTCAGCTATCAGCATTATTTCCCTCCCTGTGAGTCACAGTCCACCACTGCCTTACTAGAATGCCCTCCACTACTAAGCTGTTCTCTGGACTTGCTATGGGGACAGCTCAGAATCTAAGCTGGCCCTACTCCTGGGTGTTCTTGCCTCCAATGTTCACAGCTGCCAGAGCTAGTGTGTTTTCTTTTGTGGGAGCTCTCATTGTCCTTTTATATGTTTCTTAGACACGGAGTCCACGTAGTTGATCATGTGGATTTAATCTGCAGCTTGTACAGCTAGTGGGAATCCTTTTTATCATCTCTTTTAGCCACACTGCCCCTGCAGTTCAATTGTGGTTTTATCATCACCACTGCATGTGGGTAATCTATAGGAATTTGCTCCTGAGGCTGGCCCTGGAGGACTTGTGTCTGTCCCAGTGAGGGCCATTTTGGGTGGTTGTGCAACTATTTGGATCACAGGGGCCCTGGAGAAGGAAATAAGGTGCTATTAGTGTTTTTCCCAGCTTCTAACTCTATGCCCCAGTGAGGATGAAGCATGCAGGTAGTGTAGCTGCTTGAATTGTGAGGACCCTGACATAGCCAAGTGTGCAGGGATGCCAGCAGCCTCAGGCACAGGAATTATGCTACTATTCAAGTATTTTTCTAGCCTCTGGCAGCTGACATTCAAAGGGCCTCCCTTGCTAGTCCTTCACTGTCGCTTGGTGCAGCAAGCCCTCAAAGGTCTCCCTGTGGCTGGGGTCCTTCTCTATTTAAAGGGCCACCCTCTCTGGAGTCTTTCTCTATTGATCAGTTTCGTGCATTGACAGTTGGGGAGAGAGAGAGGCTACAGTGATGGCTCCATCCCCTGCACATGACTCAACCGTATTGCCTTGACTCTGTGACTGCCTGGTTTTCCTCAAAGGCATTCCCCACTGCGAACTCCTCCCTCACATCCCCTCAGCCAGTCTCCCTGCAGTCAACAGCAAACGTCATCTTGGGGTTGTTCTCCATTTCTCATGCTCCAGCTCCCAGCCTCAGCACATTCCATGGGACTTGTGTCCCAGTCCTGGGTACGTAGACTGTGACAAGTATTGTCTGTGTGGTTCTCCTTCTATTCATACTGTCACAGATCAGCTGTTGCACTCTCCTACAGGCTTAAATGCTTCCCCTCTGTCCAAACAATTGCCTCAATGTGGGGATGTGACACCTGCTTCAGTTCCCCTACTCCACAGGTAAAGTTCCAGTCTTGTTCACTCTCTTCTTTTTCCCTTCCTTGCATCATCCTACCAAGTTTTGTGTGAGTCTCTATTCCCTTCCAATGGTCAGGGACTCTTGCCCACTCTCAGCTTGTGTTCTGTGAGATCTTCTGCATCTGAAGGTGTGTTTCTGATGCACTCAGGGAGAAAGATGTGCTCCACATCCACCTACTCCTCAACCATCTTGTCTCTCCTCACAGCTAACAGTTTTATGATACACCATGATATATTTTGAAATAAAAATCTGAACATAAATTTGATTGATACAATAATACATTCAGAACCTCAAAATTTAGCAAAATAATACCAAGGAAAGATTATAAGCCTTAATTAATGACCCAGTTAGCTCAGTTGGTAAAGAATTCACCTGCAATTCAGGAGACCTTGGTTTGATTCCTGGATCAGGAAGATATGCTAGAGAAGGAATAGACTATCCACTCTAGTATTCTTGGGCTTCCCTCGTGGCTCAGTTGGTAAAGAATCCACCTGCACTGCAGGAGACCTGGGTTCAATCCCTGGGTTGGGGAGATCCCTTGTAGCAGGGAAAGTCTACCCACTCCAGTATTCTGGCCTGGAGAATTCCATGGACTGTAGAGTCCATGGGGACACAAAGAGTCGGACATGACTGAGTGACTTTCACTTCATGGTAGTGAGTGAGTGAGTGAAAGTTGCTCAGTCATGTCCAACTCTTTTCAATCCCATGGACTGAAGCCCACAAGGCTTTCCTCTGTCCATGGTATTCTCCAGGCAAGAATACTGAAGTGGGTTGCCATTCCCTTCTCCCACTTCATGGTAACTCATATTCAATAAAATTCTGGGAAAAAAATGAAATAATTTAAGCAATTCCTTAGAGTTCATTTTACTGAGATTTAATTCAATTTAAACACTGCAAAAGTTCTTTTAAGTTCTAAAGTATAGCATAAATGTTATCTTATATAAAAATGTGTTCTTTGTTTTAGACTTTGTGATATATTTTTATTTATTATCTATTGTTCTCTTCAAATTCTTGGACGATAAAGAGGCAGAAATTATGTCTCAATAAGCAAATGTGATTTAGCCAATGTCAGAAAGCAAGGCTCTTGTTACAACTGTTAAATAAGGGCTCACACTAACCTGAGGAAAAAAGTATCAAAGGACTGTGAACTATGTCTAGTGTCTAGTTTGTGAACTTGGTGCCTACTGTTTTGTCTGAAATATGCCCTAGTGCTACACGTGGGAGCACACATGTGTATGTGTTGCCATTGAAGTACAATTTTGCCTGTGCAGTACTATTTTGTTAATAAAGTGCACTATCACTTCTGGGATAAAAAAAAAGAAGAAAAAATAAGGCTTTAACTATGATACATTTCTCTTGACTTCTAGTTCGTTGTTATTTGTATTGTTTGTCTGCCTCTCTAATAGAATATGAGGAAATAAAACTCTGCTGATTCCCACAAAGAACATTTATTATACAATAATTTATATCTAAGCCAATATTACCCACTCATGTGGAAATTATATATGATAAATACCACGAAAAATTATTTGAGTTGGCAGCTGATAATTTGGGTATTGCAAACAGAATTATTAAGTAATACACCACAGGAAACACACACACACACCATCCAATCCAAGTTTGTTTCTCATCTTCATTAGACTGAAGTTGGACCAGTTTCTCTTCCCCACCTTTGAATTTTTGTTTAAATCACCCCACCAAAAATATCAAATGACCTACTATCTGCCACATTATATCCTTTCCATTACAATAAGTCATTATTCCTGACACAATTTTTCTTCCAAATATACACCAGTAATTTCTCAGATTCTTGGAGCTTTGTCCATATCATTTTTATATCATTTATATTTTACATTAGATTGGAATTATTTGCATACATCAATTTCTCCTAATAGACATCATGCTACAGAACAGTTTATTAATCACTCAGAAAAACCCAAGCAGTTAGTACTGTATATATGTATACATATACATGCATATATATGTGCATATATGTGTTATGTGTTCCATAAGTATTTGTTTTTTTATCTCAGACTTAGTCTCTCTACTCAGATCACCTAAAAATGTACCTTTGAAGTATTTTACGATCAAAAGAATATTTTTCTTCTTGGTCTTAGAAGTCTTTTGAGGACTGGAGACATTAACATTTTCTATATGTTCCCATACCATACAGAAGCCATACATGGGATCTCAGAAAACACTCCTGACAGCTAGAATGTGGGACAAGATGCACTCCATGACAAGGGCAAGTTTTTGATTTTGTAATTATTTTCTGTGATTGCCTTGTAAATGGCATGTAAGCGTTCACGATAGCAGGTGATATTTTCACTTGGCTATTATCAACCTCTTTCTATTCAATCAGTCAGATATTTTCCTGAACACATCCTTTAAGAAATAAAAACATTTCAAAGTGCAACTATTAGAATCTCAATGAAAAAATGGATGTCTTAAATTCTAAAAGATAGAGTAAGTACTTAGATAGATGTGGGAGAGGGAGAGGATGGGGAGATTTGGGAGAATGGCATTGAAACATGTATAATAACATGTATGAAATGAGTCGCCAGTCCAGGTTCAATGCACGATACAGGATGCTTGGGGCTGGTGCACTGGGACGATCCAGAGGGAGGGTATGGGGAAGGGAGGAGGGAGGAGGGTTCAGAATGGGGAACACAGGTATACCTGTGGCGGATTCATTTCCATATTTGGCAAAACTAATACAATATTGTAAAGTTGGGCCAAAGAACTAAATAGACATTTCTCCAAAGAAGACATACAGATGGCTAACAAACACATGAAAAGATGCTCAACATCACTCATTATCAGAGAAATGCAAATCAAAACCACTATGAGGTACCATTTCACACCAGTCAGGATGGCAGCGATCCGTAAGTCTACAAGCAATAAATGCTGGAGAGGGTGTGGAGAAAAGGGAACTCTCTTACACTGTTGGTGGGAATGCAAACTAGTACAGCCACTATGGAGAACAGTGTGGAGATTCCTTAAAAAGCTGGAAATAGAACTGCCTTATGATCCAGCAATCCCACTGCTGGGCATACACACTGAGGAAACCAGAAGGGAAACAGACACATGTACCCCAATGTTCATCGCAGCACTGTTTATAATAGCCAGGACATGGAAGCAACCTAGATGCCCATCAGCAGATGAATGGATAAGAAAGCAGTGGTATATATACACAATGGAGTATTACTCAGCCATTAAAAAGAATACATTAGAATCAGTTCTAATGAGATGGATGAAACTGGAACCTATTATACAGAGTGAAGTAAGCCAGAAAGAAAAACACCAATACAGTATATTAACGCATATGTATGGAATTTAGAAAGATGGTAACAATAACCCTGTAAGAGACAGCAAAAGAGACATTGTTGTATAGATCAGTCTTATGGACTCTGTGGGAGAGGGAGGGGGTGGGGAGATTTGGGAGAATGGCATTGAAACATGTATAATATCATGTATGAAACGAGTCGCCAGTCCAGGTTCGACGCACGATACTGGATGCTTGGGGATGGTGCACTGGGACGACCCAGAGGGAGGGTATGGGGAGGGAGGAGGGAGGAGGGTTCAGGATAGGGAACACAGGTATACCTGTGGCGGATTCATTTCGATATTTGGCAAAACTAATACAATATTGTAAAGCTTAAAAAATAAATAAAATTAAAATAAAATTTAAAAAAAAGAAAAAAAGAAAGAAATATTCTATAGATACAGAAGAGTTTTTCAGTGATTAGTATTCTATAATCAAGAATATTTGACATAAAGTTAATCCTGCCCATTTTATCCAAACTCTCAAACTTTACACGGCCTCTTTACTTTTGAATAATATCTGTGAGAAATAGTTATTTCTGTGAGAACTTGATAAAACTTTATGTCTTGATCATACCATTCAAGTTTTGTCATAATAAAGGTAACTTTCTCTTCTAAACAAGAGGTTCAGATATCAACTAAAGAAGAAAAGAATCACACAATGTTAAGTATCAGTAAAATAATCTATGTTCTAGAATTACAATGGCATTATAGAGAATCAACTAGCACTAATATATGGGCTTCCTTGGTAGCTCAGATGGTAACGAATCCACCTGTAATGCAGGAGACCCGGGTTCGATCCCTGGGTTGGGAAGATCCCCTGAAGAAGGGAATGGCAATCCACTTCAGTATTCTTTCCTGGAGAATCCCATGAACAGTGGAGCTTGTTGGGCTGCAGTCCATGGGGTTACAATGAGTCAGACATGACTGAGAGACTAAGCACGCAAGAAACACTAATATATACTCCATGTTTCAGAGTGTTCACATAAACATGCACGATGTGATATCTTACAGAGAAATTGACTTTAATAGATATCATTGTATGATTTAAGTTTATTCAAGTAAAAACTACTCATAGAGCATTTTATTAGAATAATGAGTTAATAACATGACCTCTTTTCCATTGAACACAATGCAGCATTTTACTTAAATAAGTGAAATCTATTTAAATTTCTAAGACATAATCCATTAAAAGAAATCATCCCCATCATATTTATTGGCATAAATGCAGTATGTTTAAAATGTTATATTATGCTTTAGTTGCTAACTCGTGTCCAATTCTTTGCAACCCCAAAGAGGCTCCCGCCAGGCTCCTCTGTCCGTGGGATTTTCCAGAATCTAGGGTAGATTTTCCAGAATACTAGAGTAGCTTGCCATTTCCTTCTCCAGAGGATCTCCCTGATTCAGGGATCAAACCCTGGTCTCTTGCATTGCAGGCAGATTCTTTACCAACTGAGCTACCAGGGAAGTCCTAATATGGGGACTTCTTATGTATTAGAAGAATGTAAATATAAAGCATTGTGGGAAGAAAGGCAGAGATACAGACGAGTGGATAAAGGAAGCAAGGATGCTTTGGCATATTATTTTATACAGGAATTTCATGTCATACTTAAAATTTATAAGAAGGTATTCTGTTTCCTTAATATTGAAGACAATTAATATGAATATTTCACTCAAGATAATTTTCAGTTTTCATAATTAACAAATTTATATTTTCTCTACCATCCTTTAAAGATAAACATAGAACCATAGCTTTAGAAATGCTGAGTTTTGGATTCACTTCTTATTGGTGCTTCTATAGATACAGAATAATCTGCCTAGTGGTAGCAAAATGGAGCTGAGCAAACTATAAAGTGTTCCATGAAAAATAGAGGAAAGAGGTGGGTCTCTTGTAGACAACATATGTAGGGGTCTTGTTTTTGTATCCATTCAGCCAGTCTTTGTCTTTTGGTTGGGGCATTCAACCAATTTACGTTTAAGGTAATTACTGATAAGTATGATCCCATTGCCATTTACTTTATTGTTTTGGGTTCGAATTTGTACGTTTTTGTGTTTCCTGTCTAGAGAATATCCTTTAGTATTTGTTGGAGAGCTGGTTTGGTGGTGCTGAATTCTCTCAGCTTTTGCTTGTCTGAAAAGTTTTTGATTTCTCCTTCATATTTGAATGAAGTCCTTGCTGGGTACAATAATCTGGGCTGTAGGTTATTTTCTTTCATCATTTTAAGTATGTCTTGCCATTCCCTCCTGGCTTGAAGAGTTTCTATTGAAAGATCGCTGTTATCCTTATGGGAATTCCCTTGTGTGTTATTTGTTGTTTTTCCCTTGCTGCTTTTAATATTTGTTCTTTGTGTTTGATCTTTGTTAATTTGATTAATATATGTCTTGGGATGTTTTGCCTTGGGTTTATCCTGTTTGGGACTCTCTGTGTTTCTTGGACTTGGGTGATTATTTCCTTCCCCATTTTAGGGAAGTTTTCAACTATTATCTCCTCAAGTATTTTCTCATGGTCTTTCTTTTTGTCTTCTTCTTCTTCTGGTGTTTATAATAGCCAGGACATGGAAGCAACCTAGATGCCCATCAGCATATGAATGGATAAGAAAGCAGTGGTACATATACACAATGGAGTATTACTCAGCCATTAAAAAGAATACATTTGAATCAGTTCTAATGAGGTGGATGAAACTGGAGCCTATTATACAGAGTGAAGTAAGCCAGAAAGGAAAACACCAATACAGTATACTAACGCATATATATGGAATTTAGAAAGATGGTAACAATAACCCTGTGTACGAGACAGCAAAAGAGACACTGATGTATAGAACAGTCTTATGGACTCTGTGGGAGAGGGAGAGGGTGGGAAGATTTGGGAGAATGGCATTGAAACATGTATAATATCATGTATGAAATGAGTAGCCAGTCCAGGTTCGATGCATGATACTGGATGCTTGGGGCTGGTGCACTGGGACAACCCAGAGGGATGGTATGGGGAGGGAGGAGGGAGGAGGGTTCAGGATGGGTAACACATGTATACCTGTGGCGGATTCATTTTGATATTTGGCAAAACTAATACAATATTGTAAAGTTTAAAAATAAACTAAAATTAAAAAAAAAAAAAAAACAGAAAGAAAAATAGAGTAAAGAAACAAAGTAAAGAAGATAAACTTTCCTGTCAATTTGGTTTTTGTTTTTGATGATTATGATGCTGATGTTGAATTTATATTTAAATAAAGATGTTAAAATGAATATTACAATACAATACAGAAGAAGAAAATGACAGGATGAGGGAGAAATTTTGCTTTAAAGTATTCCAAAATCATATGTACCATTTCTAGAATTTCATTCAAGAACAGTTAACTTGGCTATCTCCAGTTATATAGGGATTCTCTTGACAATCGCTCTTTTTTTTTTTTTCCACTGCTTTGACTTTTTTTTTTTTTTTAATTCTAAAATTTCTGTGTAAAACTCAAATTTTCTTCAAAGTTTCCTTTGCTGTAATGGTCATGTCTGACTCTTTGCAATCTCATGGACTGTAGCCCACCAGGCTCTTCTGTCCTTGGAATTCTCCAGGCAAGAATACTGGAGTGGGTAGCCATTCCCTTCTCCAGAGGATCTTCCTGACCCAGGGATTAAACCCAGATCTCCTGCAATGCTGGCAGGTTCTTTGCCATCTGAGCCACCAGAGAAGCTGTCATGTATTAATGAAAATGATTTGTCTATATCTTGTTATAATATTCTTCTCAAAAATGTGATGATCTTTCTCTGACAGTGTGCTAAAGTCTTTCAGCATTTTCTCTTGGACTTTATTTTATACACTTTTTGTCATTTTGATGATCTTTTCTGAGTTACCACTATTTGATCTTATATGTTTCAACTGTGAAGATTAAAAAGTGAATTTACAAGTCCAAAAGTGTCTCAGTGAATGGTGAGTACAATAAAATGCTTATCTTGGCTACTAGTCAAGATGTCCCTATTTTTGATATATTTCTATATTGTATAAAATTCATATTCATAATTTAATTTTTAAATAGTATGACATATGCAAAATTAAACTTACTGATTATTATATTTAGCTCATTTACAAATCAGTTTTATAGATTATTATAACTTCATTACTATTTTTCATCCAATGCATAGCAAACTACTCATATATATATACTCATACTACTGGGTAAATACTTATTGAATTAATAATTAGTCAAACCAATTATTATAACTTCATTACTATTTTCCATCCAATGCATAGCGAACTACTCATATATATATATTCATACTACTGGGTAAATACTTATTGAATTAATAATTAGTCAAACCAATAATTAGGAGTTCCATGAGAAATCAACAAATCACCAGCTTCAGAATCTCTGATCTTGGTCTGGTTCATCTTCATTTAATCATTCCACACTGCTAGCTTTCCAGGAAGTTATATAACCTTCTGACTTAGAACGACTGTATTTCACACCAGAAGGCACTGCATAATCACCTGCTGAAAAGTGGAGAAAAATGAACAGCAACAAAGTTTATCAGAATTACTTACACTAAGACTGTAACTAAAGGAAAATAAAATAGGAAAAACTTTGGTTACATTTAGTTATACAAAAATCTAGTATCCTCTCATTTCCCCCATGTATTGACAAATTGGATCAGGGAGACCAAGAATAGGGAATAAGCTTAGGAAAATATTTTAATTCTGAATTCAATGAAAAGCCCATATCAATCTTGTATATCAATAAAAGAATATCACCACCATTCAGAGGTGCACCTATAAAACCTGTGCCTATTCCTATTCTCCTCCTCTATGAAGATACTAATAGAGATAATGAGGATATGCTGGAGTTTGAATTTTATTTTTTAACTTTACAATATTGTATTGGTTTTGCCATATATCAAAATGAATCCGCCACAGGTATACATGTGTTCCCCATCCCGAACCCTCCTTCCTCCTCCCTCCCCATACCATCCCTCTGGGTCGTCCCAGTGCACCAGCCTCAAGCATCCAGTATCATGAAGTTTGAATTTTAAAATAATGATCACATTTAACATACATGAAATTTCAAATAGTTTTCAAAGAAGCTATTTAAATAGCCAGTCAATAGCAATCCAGGAGCAGAAAAATGGTTATCCAGGCTTTTTAATGTCAGTGCTATTTGTAAAACCTGAAATACATTCTTCTTTAGGAATTGCTAATTGCTGATATTCCTGGCAACTCTGGCAATGAAGACTGCATATTAGAAAACCTTCATCCACCATACATTCTATGGACATTCACTGATTCTTTCTTTGACAACATAATGTGATGTAGATAATAAGCTATTGTGAAAGGAAGTCCTAGTTGCCTGAAGGAAATTATAAACTCTCCCCTTTTAAAGGATATAAAATAAATGAAGAATACTCCTTTCATCTGCCACCCATTACATCTCCATTTACTTCTCCAGGGACTATAAATTATTTACAACCCAGAATTTCAAGTGGAAATCTTGTCATTCTGTACATAAAATTTCAAAAGTTGTCTTTCAAATGTTGATGAAGGAAATAACTCCTGAAAAGCATTAGAGCATTTTACTCCATATTTTAGGACTAATGGAGATCCTTTCCAATTTTAAGGTAATCATCAGGAAAGAATTCCCTTTAAACAAGAAAGCAAGAATAAGAAATGAAAAAAAAAAAAAATATATATATATAAAACAAGAAAGTGAAGCGTTCTGTTTCTTCTCATATAGCAGGTGAGAAGAACAAGATTATAGTTAACCAATTGATTTTTGCTCTCTCATTTAATTTATTGGTTGAAGAATAAAATAATAGTGAATATTGGGAACCATTTATTTTCAAATTCATCTATGTCTCTGAGATTTCTAATATGAATGGAAGAGCTGTTTAATTGGCCAGATGGCAAGAAATATATTTTAAGGTAGAATCAACCAAAAAAGGCCAAAACAACCATATGACTGACTGAAAAAAAGTATCCATTGACTTATGTGTGTTGTCATATTTTCCCAATTTGGGGGAAAAAAATCAGTCTAGGTATAAACACAATCAAGGGGGGGGGGGGCCGGTGGCAGAAAAAAAAGGTCTTCTAGAATGGTACATAAACCATCAACATTTCAGCAAACACAAATGCATTTTGTGTCAGATTTCTATCAAAGAAAAGAAATGCCACCCTCTCTGAACTTTTGAATAACTGACTAATGTCACAAGGGAGAGAGAAGCTCAAACATATTCCCAAATCCTGCATAATAATTCCAGATTCACTATTTCAGATGAAAAAATTATTAACTGTATAGTCATTGAACAGTAAACATATCCAAAGCAGACTATTGACTACAAATATAACTTTTAAATTAGGCAAAATAACATTTCTTGTCAGCACATTTGCTGTTAGGATCCAAATACAGGTAAAATAATTTCCATGTTCATAAAACATATAAGTGTCATCTGCCCCTTTACACAAAGGCATCGTAATGAGGCATGCTCAATAACATTGGTTTTACACTTATTTATTCACAATGCTTACCCAATTCCTTGTGTAACCAATGGCTTACAACAATATTTATTTTTATAAGATTGAAAACTTACCAGTTAAATGCAGGCACATGTTATCATTTATTCTGGGGTTACTGAAAGGTAGGACAACTGACCATGGTTCAGGATGTAGTTTTCAACAGGGAATGAGAGTGAAACTAACAGGTCCACATGCAACAAAGGCTATGATCTTGCACTCAATTAAATTAACTGAGCTGACTCAATAAATGAACTTAAATTAATTGAACATGTGCACGTTTGTCAATCAGATTAGAATGGGTTGACATGAATAGGAAAATAAATAGAATAAACTTAGCATAAAAGTTCAAATGATGAGTTTCAATAGCTATGAGATTCTCCAGCAAGAATCCAGGAGTGGGTACCCATTCCCCTCTCCAGGGGATCTTCCTGACCCAAAGGTTGAACCCACAAAAAAACCCAAATAAAAAAAGCATTAATGGCAGGATCACTGTTGGTTTATCAACTAAGGCTATAGGAGGTTAAATAATTTAATTGTTTTAGTCAAATTATTTTAGGAGAAGTATAGTGTGGTTAATGGTTTCATTATACACACATTATTAAGTTATGTCAAACATTTTTAGAATTTCTAAAAGCAAACAAACACACTATTTCCAACTGACTTAGAATAGTGATGTGTGCATATATAATAAATTCATACAAGTGGCCAGAGACAATATTGAAAGTTGACTTGTAATTTTTATATTAAATACTTTAAATTATGAGGAAAAACTAGACAAGTGAGGCTTTCATCAATTAATTTGATAGAGTATTTCTGAGTGTTACATTGTTAAGAAAATGATCAATTATTGGAACTACTGGAAACATGCACCTGTACATGAGTCACATTGTATGTGATGGAAAATATGGTCAATGTCACCATGATGAAAACATTAGGAGGGACAATATCTATAGTTATATTATTGCAAACTTACTAGTGAATGAATGGCATTGTTTATCCATTCTTTCAGAACCATCATGTGATGAAGAATAGGTATCTTTCTAAAATGAAAAAAGAAAATGAATTATTGTACTCATAAAAACTGCTTGCACAATTATTAATGCAGTTTGTATTTATTAAAACAATAACCCTGTATACGAGGCAGCAAAAGAGACACTGATGTATAGAAGAGTTTTTTGGACTCTGTGGGAGAGGGAGAGGGTGGGAAGATTTGGGAGAATGGCATTGAAACATGTATAAAATCATATATGAAACGAGTCGCCAGGCCAGGTTCGATGCATGATACTGGATGCTTGGGCCTGGTGCACTGGGACGACCCAGAGGGATGGTACGCGGAGGGAGGAGGGAGGAGGGTTCAGGATGGCGAACACTTGTATACCTGTGTCAGATTCATGTTGATATATGGCAAAACCAGTACAATATTGTAAAGTTAAAAAATAAAATTAAATTAAAAAAATAATAAAGAATAAATAAAGCCCAAAAAACTGTATTATTCGCTGTTATTTTTCATCCCTTATTTATGAATTGATAAGAAAATGTAAAACAATAATATTATTTCCCAAAATAAATATATTAACGTTACAAAGATATTCAAGAACGAATCTGCCAAAACATATTTCTTATTCCTTAAAAGCATCCCTGGATTACATGGAAGTCAATTAATAAGTATGATCTGAGACACGCTCAGAATCTGGAATGAAAATCAAGCCAACAGTTAAATAGTTGAAGTGGAATAAAATTAATCTTAATGCAAAGTAAAACAAGAGATAGCTAGCAATGCACACCTGACAACTTTTGCTGAGAGTTTGTTCAATTTCACCCTTCAGAATCATTTTCTTAACACAGATTTGTTCTTACAAACAAAGTGGTGGTTGGCATCATCTATAGTTCTAAAAGACCAGATGTATGGACCATTAAATTATTGCATTAAATAAGCCACCTTAAATATAGAAATACATACATAATACATACAACATAAAAATTCCCAATTTCTCACTCTTCTCAGCCCCTAACAATCACAATTCTATTTTCTGTTTCTATGAATTTGACTAGTCTAGATATGTCCTAAAAGTAGAGTCAAGCATTGTTTATCTTCTGTGACTGA
Source organism: Bos indicus (assembly GCF_029378745.1). Taxonomy (NCBI): domain Eukaryota; kingdom Metazoa; phylum Chordata; class Mammalia; order Artiodactyla; family Bovidae; genus Bos; species Bos indicus. Next base: position 76,738,876 of record NC_091789.1, read on the forward strand.
CTTGTTTCATTTAGCATAATATCTTCAAGTTTCATTCATATTGTAAAATGTGTCCTAACTTCCTTTATTTTAAACCTAAATGGTATTCCATTGTATGTATGTGCTATGTTTTGTTCATCCACTAATGGATACTTGTGTTGCTTCCATCTTTTGGCTTGTGAATAATGCTGCCACGAACATGAGTATGCAAACATCTCTTCAAGACCTCACTTTCAATTCTTTTTATATATACTCAGATTTGGAATTGTTGGGTCATATATTAATTCCATGTTTTAATTTTTTGAGGAACCATCATATTGTTTTCCATAGCGTATGCATCATTTTACACTCCCATCAACAATGCACAAGGATTTGAATTTATCCACATCCTTTCCAACATTTGTTTTCTTTTTTTATATTATTTAAATTTATTTATTTTAATTGGAGGCTAATTACTTTACAATATTTTATTGGTTTTGCCATAGATCAACATGAATCTGCCACAGGTGTACACGTTCTTCCCATCCTGAACTCCCCTCCCACCTCCCTCCCTGTACTATCCCTCTGGTCATCCCAGTGCACCAGCCCCAAGCATCCTGGTATCATGTGGCTTTGATTTGCATTTCCTTAATGATTACTAGTATTGAGCTTCTTTTTATATGATTGCTAGCCATTTGAAATATACATATATTCTATAAAGAAATAAGAGTTCTGTGTTTATTCTGGATAATATCCCCTTCCAATATATATAATTTGTAAATATTTTCTCCCATCTCATAGGTTGATTTTCACTGTTTATTGTTTATTTTGATGCATTGTTTTTTCAATTCGATTTATCTGCTTTTATTTTTCTGCCTTTGCTTTGGAGTCATGTCAAAGAAATAATTGCCAAATCCAATGTTATGAAGATTTTCCCCTACATTTTTCCTAAGAATTTTACAGTTTTAGCAATTAAATTTAGGTCTTTAATTTGTTTCGACATAATTTTTGTATATGGTATAGGGTAAGGACCCAATTTCATTATTTTGCCTCTGGATATACAGTTTTTATATCACCATTTGTTGAAGAGACTGTCCTTTCTCCATTGAATGATTTTAGCACCCTCATTAAAAATCATTTGTCCATATGTATAAAAGTTTATTTCTAGGCTCTTCATTATATTCATAATTACTTATGACTGCACAGTTTTCTGGCTAAAGAACAACACTCTCCACATTTGTCTTCCCACATGCTTAACCCAAAATGTATCAGTTCTGTTATAGACTGAATGTATGTGCTCCCCCCAAAATCCATATGTTGAAACTCTAATCCCTAATGAGATAGTATTTGGAGATGGGGACTTTTAGAGGTAATTAAGACATAAGTGTGGAGTCTTCATAAAAGGATTAATGCATTTATAAAGTAAAGCATGTGATAGCTTCCTCTCTGCTTTCTAACATGTGAGGATATGGCAATAAGATGGCTGTCTGTAACCAGGAAAAGAGCTTCTACCAAGAACTTGACCATGCTGACACTCAGATCTTGGATTTCCAGCTTCCAGAACTGTGATAAATACATTTTTATTATTTAAGCCACCCAGTCTATGGTATTCTGTTATATCGGCACAAACTGAGTAAGACAACTTGTGGACAGGTCACCTGACACCTTGAGATGATTCTAAATTGTATTGTGACTATCCTTTAATTCTAATGTTTTTCTTAAAATTTGGATACATCATAGAAGTTATTTCTCATATAATTCAGAAAGCACATTCACATCACATTTTACTACTTTTTTTTCCTGTAAGTCAAACATATGCACAGTTTTATATTAATTCAGATTCATAAAGTAGATATCAAGCCACTAAATTTACTTACCTAAGATCATGTAGTAATCAACGTAAGACTAGACCTATAATTTCCTTTTATAGTTTTGTGTTCTCACTACTATGTTGCCTTCTAGTCGCATGGTAGTGATTCAATACGTGTTTATTGTTTGACTGCTTAAATTTGAATTATTACTCAAAAACTACTCCATAAAACCAATAATCTTGGACAAATAATTGTTTATGAGAGTCTCCTTAACTCTCAGTTGTTATTCAGGAACCATTAATCTCTTCTTTATATTGCAGGTTAATGTAAACATAAGTATGACACATGTAAACAGGAATTTTTGAAATGCTGTAGAAGAACTTCAATATAGTGGTAAGGAATAAATTGCACCACAACTAAATGCAGAAAAATAAACTAAAATTTTCCTAACAGATATTTTTAATTCAAAAAGAAAGAAGCAAAAAATGAAGAAAGGGAGGGTGGGAGACAAAATAAGAAAAGGAGGAAGAGAAGAAAGAATAAAAAAAGGAAAAAGAGAGATAATATTAGAGAGAGAGGCCAAACCACATGAAGCACTTTTCACAGTAGATAATATAAGACTGCAATAGATAGTTTTGATTTTCTGCAAACACTTTTTTTTAAATAATAATATATGATCTACCAAGAGCCAAGCGTGCATGCCTTATGCTTACCTTGACTATTTGATTGAAAAAGGCAATAATTTAGAACTTCAAAGCATGAAATAATTAATATTCTCTTTTTTGTTACTAAAAGAGCTTCATGGTAAATCATTTCTATTAGTTCTTCTCTCTGTAACCTATAAAACTAGGCATGGACACACAAACTAGTAGTTAGACTAAGACAGTTAAATATTGCTGCATCTTTAAAACTTGACAGAGGTTGAAAGCAGGGCTTACTACATATGCTGCACCATCGACATGGCATTTTTTTTTTCCTAACAAAAATGGTCTATATTAAATCTGAATAAGACAAGTAGAGATATAGATATAGAGGGTACAGGGAGGGGGAAGAAGAATGAAGGTAATACAAATGGAATGATAGAAACTTCTAGTATGTTTCATTACAATAACTGGGTGAGAAAATTAAAGTAGCAAATTATAGAACACAGTTGTCATGATAGAGCAAAGAAGTAGATAAGTGTAAAAACTATGCACTTAGTAATAAGACTTTCAAGAGTGTGGTTCCCAAGAATATAAGGGGTGAAACATAGTGCTGACCTGACTTTAAAATAAATAAGTAGCTTAAGATAATGAGAAATGTAGGGATCTAAAATCATACTACACCCAGAGAGATGTCAAATAATAAAATCCAAATAATTTAATAAAAATTAATAAATATAAAGATGTTAATTAGTTTTAGGTGGTTAAAGAAAATACTTGAATACAAAATATCAATATCATTAAACTAGTTTTTCAAGTAACCAGGAGAAAGAAAGATAATTGTAAAAGAATTAATGTATTATGCTTACTAGCCAAAGTAGGTAGACCTGTTCCCCAATTCTGATCATTAGTTCAAAAAGCTACAGTATCTTCCTCTTTCTTCTTCCACATCCAGCTGGTGCTGGCTTTTCTCTCCAGCAGTTTCATAAAGGCAAGCTACAAACAATAGTTGAGGAATAATTTCTGACCAAATGAAATGTTGACTCAGAAATTGTTCCCAGAATAATAGGAACAGAGCACATTAATGAGAGCCAAAATTCTGTCACTATGCCAGAAATAAATATTTCATGAATGAACGTATATGTGTATCATTCAGTTCAATTCAGCTCAGTTCAGTCGCTCAGTCATGTCCGACTACTTGTGATCCCATGAATCTCAGCACGCCAGGCCTCCCTGTCCATCAACAACTCGAGGAGTTCACTCAGACTCACATGCATCGAGTCAGTGATGCCATCCAGCCATCTCATCCTCTGTCGTCCCCTTCTCCTCCTGCCCCCAATCCTTCCCAGCATCAGAGTCTTTTCCAATGAGTCAACTCTTCACATGAGGTGGCCAAAGTACTGGAGCTTCAGCTTTACTATCATTCCTTCCAAAGAAATCCCAGGGATGATCTCCTTCAGAATGGACTGGTTGGATCTCCTTGCAGTCCAAGGAACTCTCAAGAGACTTCTCCAACACCACAGTTCAAAACCATCAAATCTTTGGCGCTCAGCTTTCTTCACAGTCCAACTCTCACATCCATACATGACCACAGGAAAAACCATAGCCTTGACTAGACAGACCTTTGTTGGCAAAGTAATGTCTCTGCTTTTGAATATGCTATCTAGGTTGGTCATAACTTTTCTTCCAAGGAGTAAGCGTCTTTTAATTGCATAGCTGCAGTCACCATCTGCAGTGATTTTGGAGCCCAGAAAAATAAAGTCTGACACTGTTTCCACTGTTTCCCCATCTATTTCCCATGAAGTGATGGGACTGGATGTCATGATCTTCGTTTTCTGAATGTTGAGCTTTAAGCCAACTTTTTCACTCTCCTCTTTCACCTTCTTCAAGAGGCTTTTGAGTTCCTCTTCACTTTCTGCCATAAGGGTGGTGTCATCTGCATATCTGAGGTTATTGATATTTCTCCCGGCAATCTTGATACCAGCTTGTGCTTCTTCCAGCCCAGCATTTCTCATGATGTACTCTGCATATAAGTTAAATAAGCAGGGTGACAATATACATCCTTGACATCCTCCTTTTCCTATTTGGAACCAATCTGTTTTTTCATGTCCAGTTCTAACTGTTGCTTCCTGACCTGCAAACAAATTTCTCAAGAGGCAGGTCAGGTGGTCTGGTATTCCCATCTTTTTCAGAATTTTCCACAGTTTATTGTGATCCACACAGTCAAAGCCTTTGGCATAATCAATAAAGCAGAAATAGTTGCTTTTCTGGAACTCTTTTGCTTTTTCCATGATGCAGTAGATGTTGGCAATTTGGTCTCTGGTTCTTTTGCCTTTTCTAAAACCGGCTTGAACATCTGGAAGTTCACGGTTCATGTATTGCTGAAGCCTGGCGTGGAGAATTTTGAGCATTACTTTACTAGCGTGTGAGATGAGTGTAATTGTGTGGTAGTTTGAGCATTCTTTGGCATTGCCTTTCTTTGAGATTGGAATAAAAACTGACCTTTTCCAGTCCTGTGGCCACTGCTGAGTTTTCCAAGTTTGCTGGCAAATTGAGTGCATCACTTTCACAGCATCATCTTTTAGGATCTGAAATAGCTTAACTGGAATTCCATCACTTCCACTAGCTTTGTTTGTAGTGATGCTCTCTAAGGCCCACTTGACTTCACATTCCAGGATGTCTTGCTCTAGGTCAGTGATCACACCATCCTGATTATCTGGGTCATGAAGATCTGTTTTGTACAGTTCTTCTGTGTATTTAGTGAAGGGCGGCTGCGACCGGCACATTTAATGCGGGCAGCTACCCCACGTCCGAGGTCAGGGGCAGAAGCCAGGAGGACCCCATGTCCGAGAGGAGGCATCCAAGAGGAGTTACCCCATGTCCGAGGTCAGGGGCAGCGGCCAAGATTGCCAGGCTGCAATGGCGCAGGAACAGCCGAGAGGAGCTACCCAACGCCGGAGGTCAGGGGTGGCATCCAAGAAGAGCTAACACGCGTCTGAGGCTTGGGTGGAGGCTTGGAGGAACTACCCCACGCCCAAGGCCAGGGGCAGTGGCCAGGACAGGCAACACCACCTCCAAAGAGCAGTGGCTGCATGGGCGCAGGAGGGACTAGAGGAGCTATTCCATGTTCAAGGTCAGGAGGGGCGGCCATGAGGAGACACCCCTCCTCCAAGGTAAGGAGCAGCAGCTGTGCTTTGCTGGAGCAGCCATGAAGAGATACCCCACGTCCAAGGTAAGAGAAACCCAAGTAAGATGGTAGGTGTTGCAAGAGAGCATTAGAGGGCAAACACACTGAAATCATAATCACAGAAAACTAGTCAATCTAATCACACTAGGACTACAGCCTTGTCTAACTCAATGAAACTAAGCAATGCCTGTGGGGCCACCCAAGACGGGCGGGTCATGGTGGAGAGGTCTGAAAGAATGTGACAGAATGTGTATCATTAGTGATGACTAATTAATCAGCTCAGTTCAGTGGCTCAGTCATGTCCGACTCTTTGTGACCCCACAGACTGCATCACACCAGGCCTCCCTGTACATCACCAACTCATGGAGTTTACTCAAACTCAGGTCCACTGGTGTCAGTGATGCCATCCGACCATCTCATCCTCTGCTGTCCCCTTCTCCTCCTACCTTCAACTTTCCCAGCATCAGGGTCTTTGCAAATGAGTCAGTTCTTCACATCCAATGGCCAAATTATTGGAGTTTCAGCTTCAGCATCAGTCCTTCCAAAGAATATTCAGAACATATTTTCTTTAGGATAGACTGGTTGGATCTCCTTGCAGACCAAGAGATTCTCAAGAGTCTTCTCGAACACAACACTTCAAAAGCATTAATTCGTCAGTGATCAGCTCTCTTTATAGTCGAACTCTCACATCCATACATGACTACTTGAAAAACCATAGCTTTGACTAGACAGACCTTTGTTGGCACAGTAATGTCTCTACTTTTTTTTAATAAATTAATTTATTTTATTTATTTTTATTATAAATGTATTTATTTTAATGGAGGCTAATTACTTTACAATATTGTAGTGGCTTTTGCCATGCATTCACATGAATCAGCCATGGGTGTACATGTGTACCCATCCTGAAACCCCCTCCTGCCTCCCTCTCCATCCCATCCCTCAGGGTCATCCCAGTGCACCAGCCCTGAGTGCCCTGTCTCATGCATCGAGCCTGGACTGGTGATCTATTTAACATATGGTAATATACATGTTTCAATGCTATTCTCTCAAGTCATCCCACCTTCACCTTCTCTCACTGAGTCCTAAAGTCTATTATTTACATCTGTGTCTCTTCTGCTGTCTTACATATAGGATCATAATTACCATTATTCTAAATTATATATATATAATGCTGTCTATATATATATATATATATATATATATATATATATATATGCTGTCTAGGATGGTCATAGCTTTTCTCTCAAGGAGCAAGCATCAATTAATGTCTTGGCTGCAATCACCATTTGCAGTGAATTTGGAGCCGAAACGTATAAAATATGCCACTGTTTCCATTGCATCCCCATCTATTTGCCAGGAAATGATGGGACCAAATGCCATGATCTTAGTTTTCTGAATGTTGAGTTTTAATTCAACTTTTTCACTCTCTTCTTTCACTATCATCAAAAAGCTCTTTAGTTCTCCTTTGCTTTCTGCCATAAAGGTGGTGCCATCTGCATATCTGAGGTTATTGATATTTCTCCAGGAAATCTTGATTCCAGCTTGTGCTTCATTCAGCCCAGTGTTTTTCATGATGTACTCTGCATATAAGTTAAATAAGCAGGGTAACAATATACAGTTTAGACATACTCCTTTTGAGATTTGGAACCAGTCTGTCATTCCATGTCTAGTTCTAATTGTTGCTTCTTGACCTGCATACAGATTTCTCAGGAGGCAGGTAAGGTGATCTGGTATGCCAATCTCTTGAAGAATCTTTCCACAGTTTGTTGAGGTCCACACAGTCAAAGACTTTGGCATAGTCAATAAAGCAGAAGTAGATTTTTTTTTTTTTTTCTGGAACTCTCTCGCTAGTTTGATGATCCAACAGATATTGAAAATTTGATATCTGGTTCCTCTGCCTTTTATAAATCCAGCTTGAACATCTGGAAGTTCACAGTTCATGTACTGTTGAACCCTGGCTTGGAGAATTCTGAGCATTACTTTGTTAGCATGTGAAATGAGTGTAATTGTGCAGTAGTTTGAGCATTCTTTGGCATTGCCTTTCTTTGGGATTGGAATGAAAATTGACCTTTTCCAGTCCTATGGCAAGGGTTGAGTTTTCCAAATTTGCTGGCATATTGAGTGCAGCATTTTCAGAGAAACGTCTTTCAGAATTTGAAATAGCTCAACTGGAATTCCATCACCTCCACTAGCTTTATTCATAATGATGCTTCATAAGGCCAACTTGACTTCACATTCCAGGATGTCTGGCTCTAGGTGAGTGATCACACCATCGTGATTATCTGGGTCATGAAGATCTTTTTTGTATAGTTCTTCTGTGTATTCTTGCCACCTCTTCTTAGTATCTTCTGCTTCTTTTAGGTGCATACCATTTCTGTTCTTTATCCAGCCCATCTTTGCATGAAATGTTCCCTTGGTATCTCTAATTTTCTTGAAGAGATCTCGAGTCTTTCCCATTCTGTTGTTTTCCTCTATTTCTTTGCATTGATCACTGAGGAAGGCTTGCTTATCTCTCCTTGGTATTCTTTGGAACCCTGCATTCAGTTGCTTACATCCTTCCTTTTCTCCTTTGCTTTTCACTTCTCTTCTTTTTGCAGCTATTTGTAAGGCCTCCCCAGACAGCCATTTTGCTTCTTTGCATTTCTTTTCCATAAGGATGGTCTTGATCCCTGTCTCCTGTACAATGTCATGAACCTCTGCCCATAGTTCATCAGGCACTCTATCTAACAGATCTAGTCCCTTAAATCTATTTCTCACTTCCACTGTATAATCATAAGGGATTTGATTTAGGTCATACCTGAATGGTCTAGTGGTTTTCCCTACTTTCTTCAATTTAAGTATGAATTTGGCAATAAGGATTTCGTTATCTGAGCCACAGTCAGCTCCCAGTCTTGTTTTTGCTGACTGTATAGAGTTTCTCCATCTTTGGCTGCAAAGAATGTAATCAATCTGATTTTGGTGTTGACCATCTGGTGATGTCCATATGTAGAGTCTTCTTTTGTGTTGTTTGAAGCAGGTGTTTGCTATGACCAATGTGTTCTCTTGGCAAAAATCTATTAGCCTTTGCCCTGCTTCATTCCATATTCCAAGGCCAAATTTACCTGTTACCCCAGGTGTTTCTTGACTTCCCATTTTGCATTCCAGGCTTCTATAATGAAAAGGACAACTTTTTTTGGGTGTTAGTTCTAAAAGTTCTTGTAGGTCTTCATAGAACCGTTCAAGTTCAGCTTCTTTAGCATTACTGGTTGGGGCATAGACTTGGATTACTGTGATATTAAATGGTTTGCCTTGGAAATAAACAGAAATCATCCTGTCGTTTTTTAGATTGCATCCACGTACTGCATTTCGGACTCATTTGTTGATCATGATGGCTACTCCATTTCTTCTAAGGGATTCCTGCACACAGTAGTAGATATAATGCTTATCTGATTTAAATTCACCCATTCCAGTCCATTTAGTTTGCTTATTCCTAGAATGTCGATGTTCACCCTTGCCATCTCCTGTTTGACCACTTCCAATTTGCCTTGATTCATGGACCTAGCATTCCAGGTTCCTATGCAATATTGCTCTTTACAGCATCAGATCTTGCTTCTATCACCAGTCACATCCACAACCGTGTATTGTTTTTGCTTTGGCTCCATCCCTTCATTCTTTCTGGAGTTATTTCTCCACTGATCTCCAGTAGCATATTGGGAACCTACAGACCTGGGGAGTTCCTCTTTCAGTATCCTATCTTTTTGCCTTTTCATACTGTTCATGGGGTTCTCAAGGCAAAAGTACTGAAGTGGTTTGCCATTCCCTTCTCCAGTAGACCACATTCTGTGAGAAGAATACAGAGAAGAACTATACAAAAAAGATCTTCATGACCAAGATAATCACGATGGTGTGATCACTGACCTAGAGCCAGACAACCCGGAATGTCAAGTCAAGTAGGCCTTAGAAAACATCACTATGAACAAAGCTACTGGAGGTGATGGAATTCTAGTTGAGGTATTTCAAATCCTGAAAGATGATGCTGTGAAAGTGCTGCACTCAATACACCAGCAAATTGGAATACTCAGCAGTGGCCACAGGACTGGAAAAAGGTCAGTTTTCATTCCAATCACAAAGAAAGGCAATTCCAAAGAATGCTCAAACTACCACACAATTGTACTCATTTCACATGCCAGTAAAGTAATGCTCAAAATTCTCCAAGCCAGGCCTCAGCAATACAAGAACCGTGAACTTACAGATGTTCAAGCTGGTTTCAGAAAAGGCAGAGGAACTGGAGATCAAATTGCCAGCATCCCCTGGATCATGGAAAAAGCAAGAGAGTTCCAGAAAAACATCTATTTCTGCTTTATTGACTATGCCAAAGCCTTTGACTGTGTGGATCACAACGAACTGTGGAAAATTCTGAAAGAGATGGGAATACCAGACCACCTGACCTGCCTCTTGAGAAACCTATATGCAGGTCAGGAAGCAACAGTTAGAACTGGACATGGAACAACAGACTTGTTCCAAATAGGAAAAGGAGCATGTCAAGGCTTGATATTGTCAACCTGATTATTTGACTTATATGCAGAGTACATGATGAGAAACGCTGGGCTGGAAGAAGCACAAGCTGGAATCAAGATTGCCAGGAGAAATATCAGTAACCTCAGATATGCAAATGACACCACCCTTATGGCAGAAAGTGAAGATGAACTACAAAGCCTCTTGATGAAAGTGAGAGAGGAACGTGAAAAAGTTGGCTTAAAGCTCAACATTCAGAAAACGAAGATCATGGCATCTGGTCCCACACTTCATGGGAAATAGATCAGAATCAGTGGAAACAGTGTCAGACTTTATTTTTTGTGCTCCAAAATCACTGCAGATGATGACTGCAGCCATGAAATTAGAGACACTTACTCCATGGAAGTAAAGTTATGACCAACCTAGATAGAATATTGAAAAGCAGAGACATTACTTTGCCAACAAAGGTCCGTCTAGTCAAGTCTATGGTTTTTCCAGTGGTCATGTATGGATGTGAGATTTGAACTGTGAAGAAAGCTGAGTGCCGAAGAGTTGATGCCTTTGAACTGTGGTGTTGGAGAAGACTCTTGAGAGTCCCTTGGACTGCAAGGAGATCCAACCAGTCCATTCTAAAGGAGATCAGCCCTGGGTGTTCATTGGAAAGACTGATGCTAAAGCAGAAACTCCAGTACTTTGGCTGCCTCATTCGAAGTGTTGACTCATTGGAAAAGGCTCTGATGCTGGGAGGGATTGGGGGCAGACGGAAAAGGGGACGACAGAGGATGAGATGGGTGGATGGCATCACCGACTCATTGGACGTGAGTTTGAGTGAACTCTGGGAGTTGATGATGGACAGGGAGGCCTGTCGTGCTGCAGTTCATGGGGTCTCAAAAAGTCGGACACAACAGCGTGACTGAACTGAAATGAACTGAATGACTTGTTATTTTGGAACTAAATTTTAATAGAGCTTGGTGTTCATTATTGATATCCACTCATGTTTCAGAATCTCTGAGTGGACAGACCATGAACTATGATAGTTCTTTCTATGACAGGCTACGTTAGTTTGTAGATGCTCCATCTGGGCTTTACCATTCTTATTGCTCTAATACCATCTCTTCCAATAAAGAAGAAACTGAAAAAATATTTTCTTGCACCATAAGCTTCAGCTCTATGACAAAGGAAACAGCTGACCTTTGACCCAATGGTAACAAGTCCATACCGTGATATATTCAGGGATATCAGATAGTTTTATAAATCAACTCCAACTTCAGCATGCTCAGTAGCTCACATTACTCACTCTTGTTATGGAGAGTAACCTAGTAAATCAGTTCATTCATTCACACATTCATGTTTTTATCATAGAATTTTTGAGCACCTACACTGAACGTATTTGAAATTTGATTCTTTGGATTAGTTATCTACTTTTCCTTATTTATCAGTTACTTCATTTTTAAATGGGGCATGATGATAGTAAGCATAGTGTTAGTCACTTAGTCATGTCCAACTCTTTGTGACCCCATGAACTGTAGCCCACCAGACTTCTCTGTCCATAGAATTCTCCAGGCAAAAATATTTGGGTGAGTTGCCATTCCCTTATCCAGGAGATCTTCCTGACCCATGGATCAAATCCAGGCCTTCTGCACTTCAAGTAGATCCTTGACTGTGTGAGCTACCAGGGGAGCCTATAATGATAATTGCATCAAAGGGAGTGTGAGAATTACATGAGATAAAGTAAAATGTTTAAAATGGCTACTGAATATATACTAAAAAATTTACATCATGTTACATATATCAATACCATTATTACTCATTACTACACAGTAGGCTATTGCCAGGTACTGGAGACAGAGTGGTAAACAAGGCAATCATCACCCAATATTTTAAGGAATTTAGAATCTAGCTCAAAAAGACTAAATATATTGAAGCCAACCACAAACTGCCTTCTTCCCCAATTCTCACTTTCTACTAGTGGAATTCTACTTAGAAAATCCAAACCTTGGACTTAACCTTCATGTTTTGCCACTAACATTGCATAAGGGAAATCAGGGCTCCCTTTCTACCTATATTCTTCCCTTATATCCATCCTAAATCAATATGGTAGCTCGCAGGTGGTGTTTCTAAATGAAGAGATAGAAAATATAGCCCTAAACCAAGAGTATTAATGAATAGTTTATTTGGTATACAGATCCCAAGGTCCTGCTATATAGTTATATATAATTCTATTATTTAAGCTGAGGTCTTCCACTACTGTATCAATAACAATTTGTGACAAGGGTAAATTAGACTTTCCACTTCCCCTGGTAAGGCTTACCTACTAAGAAGCTGATTAAAAAAAAAAAAAAAAAAAAGTTCATGTAATCCTGTTTCTAGTACAGGGAAGAAAATATTCCAAATAAGAACTAATTACAACAGAAGAACTAGAATAAAGAGAAAACAACGTTAAATATACCTCTTTTTGAGACTGATCAGAGTCACTTTGAGAAAGATTTTGTTGCAGGCTCTTGTGTCTGTGAACGAGGATTTCCTTTACTTGTTCTGTTGCTCCTCTTTCTCCTGGAAGGGTATACCTATTATATGTTGGAGCCTGGTCAAAGTACACAACACAGAGGTTTCATAATTAAAGTGCCAAGAATATGAACATTAATGAATAAACTCAATCTATATGTTAATAAAATGAACATAATTGTTATTGTGTAAAATGTATTAGAATTTGTCAAAGAAGTTCAAGAATACATGAAACTTTTTATCATTTTTTATAATCCTGCATTAAGCTAAGGATTTGAGGAATATTTATCATCTAAACATATTCAAAATTTCCGCAGCTAAAAAGATTGTAAAAATGTAACAGAACAAAATATTACATTTAATCTCATTTAAACTACATTTCAACTGTTCATCAACTTCTTGATGAAGGTGAAAGAGGAGAGTGACAAAGCTGGCTTAAAACTCAACATTCAAATAACTAATATCACAGCATCCCTTCACATAACTTCATGGCAAATAGATGGAGAAACAATAGAAACAGTGAAAGATTTTATTTTCTTGGGCTCCAAAATCACTGCAGATGACAACTGCAGCCATGAAATTTAAAAAATACTTGCTCCTTGGAAGAAAAGCTGTGACAAACCTAGACAGTGTATTAGAAAGCATAGACCTCACATTGTCAACAAAGGTTCATATGGTCAAAGCTATGGTTTTTTCCAGTAGTCAGGCATGGATGTGAAAGTTGGACCATAAAGATGCATGAGGACCGATGAATTGATACTTTCAAGCTGTGGTTCTGGAGAAGACTCTTGAGAGTTCCTTGGACAGGCAAGAAGATCAAAACCTAAAGGAAATCAGTCCTGAATATTCATTGGAAAGACTGATGCTAAAGTTGGAACTCCAATACTTTGGCCACTTGATATGAAGAGCCAACTCATTGGAAAAGACCCTGATTCTGGGAAAGACTGAGGTCAGTAGGAGAAGGGTTTGATAGAGGATGAGATGGTTGGATGGCATCACTGACTCAGTGGATATGACTTTGAGCCAACTCTGGAAAATAGAGAAGAACAGGGAAGCCTGTTGTGCTGCAGTCAATGGCATCACAGAGTTGGACACAACTGAGTAACTGAACAACAGCAACAACAAACAATGTTTACTTTATAATCACATTTTAGAGATTTTGATGATACTTTTGAAACTGAGTATGTGTCCCAATTTTGGTGACTGAATTAGATCACCTTTAGAAAATATTTTTTTTTTACTTTTTCACAAAGGAAAAAAAAAATGAATACAAACTACCTCTAATTAAAAACCCATTACCTTTAGATGGAAGAAAAAAGCAATGTAGGAGGAAATAGTGATGAAAGCTAGACTTATCTGAATGTATCCTGCACTATACATTGAACAGTTGCACTAAAAATATTTTATGTAATTTTTTAAAAGAAGAAAAATTGAAAACAAAACTGAGTTCCAGTCAAGATAGAGTAACAGAGATCATATTTATCCTGTCTCCTGAAGCAAACCAATAGAAAAAACTATAGCAGAAACAGAAGCAGAAGAGATTAAGAGATGGCAAGAATACACAAAACTATACAAACAAGGGCTTGATGACCCAGATAACCACTATGGTGTGGTCATTCACCTATCACCAGACATCCTGGAGTGTGAAGTCAAGTGAGCCTGAGGAAGCATTACTATAAACAAAGCTAGTGGAGGTGATGGAATTTCAGCTAAACTACTTCAAATCCTAAAAGATGATGTTGTGAAAATGCACTCAATATGCCAAAAAATTTAGAAAACTCAGCAGTGGCCACAGGACCAGAAAAGGTCAATTTTCATGCCAATTCCAAAGAAGGGTAAGGTCAAAGAATGTTTAGACTACCATACAACTGCACTCGTTTCACATGGTGGTAAGTTTATGCTCAAAATCCTTCAAACTAGGCTTCAGAAGTATGTGAACCAAGAATCAAGATGTACAAGTTGGCTTTAGAAAAGGCAGAGAAACCAGAGATCAAATTGCCAACATCCATTGGATCGTAGAGAAAGCAAGGGAATTCCAGAAGAGTATCTACTTCTGTTTCATGGAATATGCTAATATGCTAAAGACTTTCTGTGAATCACAAAAAAAAAAAAAAAAAAAAAAAAACTGTGGAAAAATTTTAAAGAGATGGGAATACCAGACCACCTTACCTATTTCCTGAGAAACTTGTGTGAATTTCAAGAAGCAACAATGAGAACCAGACATGGAAAAGCAGACTGGCTCCAATGAAGTATGACAATGCTGTATATTGTCACCCTGATTATTTAACTTCTGTGCAGAGTACAGTAGGACAGGGTTTTCATGGTGGTTCAGTGGGTAACGAATCCACCTGAGATGTAGGACACCCTGGTTTGATCTCTGGGTCAGGAAGATCCCCTGGAGAAGAAAATGGCAACCCACTCCAGTACTCTTGCCTGGAGAATCTCATGGAGAGAGTACCCTAGCAGGCTATAGTCCATGGAGTCACAAAGAGTTAGACACTACTGAGGGACTAACACTTTCACTTTCATGCAGATTATATCATGTGAAATGCTGGACTGAATGAATCACAAGTTGGAATCAAGATTGCAGGGAGAAATATCAATAACCTCAGATACACAGATGAAACCACCCTTATGGCAGAAAATAGAAAGGAACTGAAAAGTCTCTTGGTGAGGGTGAAAGAGGAGAGTGAAAAACCTGGCTCAAAACTCAACATTCCAAAAAACTAAGATCACACCATCTGGTCCCATTACTTCATGAAAAATAAAAGGTGAAAAAGTGGAAGCAGTGACAGATTTTCTTGAGCTCCAAAATCACTGCAAATGGTGAGTGCAGCCATGAAATTAAAAGAAGAAAAACTATGACAAACCTAGACAGCATATTAAAAAGCAGAGATATCACTTTCTTGACAAAGGTTACTATATTTAAAGCTATGGTTTTTCCAGCCGCTATGTACAGATGTGAGATTTAGAGTGACTAAATAATAATGAAGGGTGACTGCTGAAGAATAGATGCTTTTGAATTATGGTGCTGGAGAAAACTCTTGCAAGTTCCTTGAACTGCAAAATCATACCAGTCGATCCTAAAGGAAATCAACCCTGAATATTCATTAGAAGGACTGATGCTGAAGTTGAAGCTCCAAAACTTTGGCTACCTGACTGGAAGAGCTGACTCAATGGAAAAGACCCTGATGCTGAGAAACACTGAAGATAAAAGGAGAAGAGGGTGGCAGAGCATGAGATGGTCCAATAGCATCATTGATTCAGTGGAGATGAGTTTGAGCAAACTCTTAAAGATAGTGAAGGACTGAGAAGCCTGGTGTACTGCAGGTCAGGTGCTTCCAAAGAGTTGGACACGACTTAGAGATTGAAAAACAACAAATTGGAAAAAAATAAAAAGATGAGTAAAACACTAAATAAAGCTATGGAAGAGAGTGAAGCCAGTAAAATGGGCAACTAAGGCGATAAGGCTTGAAATTGCCTCAGCTAATTGCCTTGAGAGAGCCCCCATGCCCTCATGCAGGGAGAGGAGCCTGAAATAAGATGGGTCATTTCACAATGATAAAGCATTCCATCCTGGAGTGATGCCAGCAAAGATGGCAGAAAAGGACATCCCTAGTACAGAAACACCAATTTTTAGATATCCACAGAGGAGAATGCCTTTGTGAGAATTCCAAATTCCAGGGGAAAGGTTACAACACTCTAGTAGAACACAAAAAAATTAGGGAAAAAAATGCATCCAAAGAGGGTAAGGAAAAAAGTTTTACTTTTTTAGGAGTTCTACTTTTTTTCACATTCAGTTCAGTTCAGTCCAGTCGCTCAGTCGTGTCTGACTCTTTGCGACCCCATGAATCGCAGCACGCCAGGCCTCCCTTTCCATCATCAACTTCCAGAGTTCACCGAGACTCAAGTCCATCGAGTCAGTGATGCCATCCAGCCATCTCACCCTCTGTTGTCTCCTTCTCCTCTTGCCCCAGCATCAGAGTCTTTTCCAATGAGTCAACGCTTTGCACGAAGTGGCCACAGCACTGGAGCTTCAGCTTCAGCATCAATCCTTCCAGTGAACACCCAGGACTGATCTCCTTTAGAATGGACTGGTTGCATCTCCTTGCAGTCCAAGGGACTCTCAAGAGTCTTCTCCAACACCACAGTTCAAAACCATCAGATCTTCGGCGCTCAGCCTTCTTCATAGTCCAAATCTCACATCCATACATGACCACTGGAAAAACCATAGCCTTGACTAGACGGACCTTTGTTGGCAAAGTAATGTCTCTGCTTTTCAATATGCTATCTAGGTTGGTCATAACTTTTCTTCTAAGGAGTAAGCATCTTTTAATTTCATGGCTGCAGTTACCATCTGCAGTGATTTCGGAGCCCAGAAAAATAATGTCTGACACTGTTTCCACTGTTTCCCCATCTATTTCCCATGAAGTGATGGAACTGGATGCCATGATCTTTGTTTTCTGAATGTTGAGCTTTTAAGCCAACTTTTTCACTCTCCTCTTTCACTTTCATCAAGAGGCATTTTAGTTCCTCTTCACTTTCTTCCATAGAGTGGTGTCATCTGCATATCTGAGGTTATTGATATTTCTCCCGGCAATCTTGATTCCAGCTTGTGTTTCTTCCAGTCCAGCATTTCTCATGATGTACTTTGCATATAAGTTGAATAAGCAGGGTGACAATATATGACATTGATGCACTCCTTTTCCTATTTGGAACCAGTCTGTTGTTCCATGTCGAGTTCTAACTGTTGCTTCCTGACCTGCATACAAATTTTTCAAGAGGCAGATCAGGTGGTCTGGTATTCCCATCTCTTTCAGAATTTTCCACAGTTCGTTGTGATCCACACAGTCAAAGGCTTTGGCATAGTCAATAAAGCAGAAATAGATGTTTTCCTGGAACTCTCTTGCTTTTTCCATGATCCAGCAGATGTTGACAATTTGATCTCTGGTTCCTCTGCCTTTTCTAAAACCAGCTTGAACATCAGGAAGTTCATGGTTCACATATTGCTGAATTCTGGCTTGAAGAATTTTGAGCTTTTCTTTACTAGCGTGTGAGATGAGTGCAATTGTGTGGTAGTTTGAGCATTCTTTGGCATTGGAATGAAAACTGATCTTTTCCAGTCCTGTGGCCACTGCTGAGTTTTCCAAATTTGCTGGCATATTGACTGCAGCACTTTCACCACATCATCTTTCACGATTTGGAATAGCTCCACTGGAATTCCATCACCTCCACTAACTTTATTCGTAGTGATGCTTTCTAAGGCCCACTTGACTTCACATTCCAAGATGTCTGGCTCTAGGTCAGTGATCACACCATCGTGATTATCTGGGTCATGAAGATCTTTTTTGTACAGTTATTCTGTGTTTTTTCACATTGTTCTTCCACAAAATCAGCATAGCACATTTCTAAGTATATATAATGTTTGTAATTTTTCCAGTGAGGAAAAGAGAAACTGAAGTGGACTTTGAACTTTGTTAATTTTGAGGGAAATGCCTCAGAGGCCCATTTCTGTTCATGCAGAACACTGGAGGATTTAGCACAGGTAGACTACGGAGAAGGCAATGGCACCCCACTCCAGTACTCTTGCCTGGAAAATTCATGGACGAAGAAGCCTGGTAGGCTGCAGTCCATGGGGTCGCTAAGAGTAGGATACAACTGAGCGACTTTACTTTCACTTTTAATTTTCATGCATTGGAGAAGGAAATGGCAACCCACTCCAGTGTTCTTGCCTGGAGAATCCTAGGGACGGAGAAGTCTGGTGGGCTGCTGTCTATGGGGTCGCACAGAGTCGGACACGTCTGAAGCGACTTAGCAGCAGCAGCAGACTACTTGGAGACACCTAGAAAAAAAGTAAAACAGGGCAGGGGAATCTCAGCAGGAAAAAAAATGCACATATCTGAAAAGTCATTCTGCAGTCTCTGACAGCTATATGGCAAGATGACAGCTGCTAACAGCCACCTCATCTAACCACAGAACAGTGCCACCCAGATCTGCCCAAAAGAAGTTTCCAGTAGCTTAGCCCAACAATCGAGTACCACCTGCAGCCTTATACAACATTGTCCCTATAGGCTGACCCATTAAACTGCAGTCAATCCAGTCTGCTGCACATAAATTTGGAACTAAGCCAACCACCCCTGCCTGACCATGGAACACTAAGTGTGGCATCAGCAAAGCCCAGAGCCTGCCAGTTGACCCAGTGCAACTCTAGAGCCCAACTAGCCCCTTTTGGGTACAGAGCCCAGTCAGTAGGCTCTGCCTATCCACAGTGCTTACCCATTCATGGAGCTCTGCCAGTGGCCACACCTGATCAGGCAACTCATCTAGCTAACTCACCTAACCTTGAAGTCCTGCCTTCAGCCCCTGACTGATGGTATAATCCTATCAACAACTCTGACATATCATGAAGTGCTGTTAGGAGTCAACATCTGAGCACAGATTCTAGCAACAGGCCCATCAGATCCACAGAAACTGACAGCAATTCTCAGCTACTAGCAGACCCCGAAAGAAGACATTGCCTGTTTATGGACATAGTCAGTTGACATTCCCAGAATCCAAGTCTCTACTGATTAATGACTGTGTTGTTCTCTTGAAGTCAGCCTGTAAACTAGACGAGGGGATCATATCTTCAAATGTACAAAAGGCAACTCAAGGATCACAAAGAATCAGGGAAACATGATATTACCAAAGGAAACTAATAAGGCTCCAACAAATAACCCTACAGAAATGGATGTCAATGAACTACCTGACAAAGTTCAGTGAACTAAAAGAACACAGGAAAAACAACACATGAACAGTTCTAAATGAAAATTTCTGTAAAGAAAAGAAACCATGGCAAGGTGAGAGAGTCATTTCCTAGGCAGGTTGATAAGAAGTCTAGGAGTCCCCAAGGAGAGAGGGGTCTGGACTTCTCAACAAGGAAGAAAGGACAAACTTTTTTTTTCTCTGTCTACTTTCCTTAGGATTATATAACAATAATGTATCCTGCTTGAGAACAGTCTTTGGGGAAAAAACCTTCTGGCTAATCCTGTTATCTTAAAATGTAAATTATGGGAGTAGGTCTACTGAGGTCTTTACAACCTCCAGACATTCTTTGGATTCACTGTAATAACTAATTAGACAGTATATAATTCCATTGCTAACACTAGCAAAGGGGTACTCTTTCTGCCCTCTTCTGATGCCTATGTCAGAAGCTTTCTCTATCTCCTTTATACTTTAATAAAACTTTATTCCACAAAAGCTCTGAGTGATCAAGCCTCGTCTCTGGCCCTGGATTGAATTCCTCTCCTCTGGGGGCCAAGAATCCCAGCATCTTTGCATGGTTCAACAACAACCTTTCATCTTGTGGGCTCATCCGGGATTCTTCAGGACAAGGTAAGGATGCTTGGAACTCTAATTCTTTGTTCTGCTTGCGAACACATTTTCTGCTGTACTTTAATAACTCTGTGGTGTGCTTGCATGAATGAATGAAATGCCCTGCACGAAGCAAGTGAGGAACCCTGCTCTGTAGTTCCGCGGTGACCTCATACAGCTTATGGAAGAAACCTGTCAGGGGTTTATACCGGCCTGTCAATGTCAAGAGACACATTAAGTCTCCTTTGGGGACCGACCAGAAATGGGCAAAGCATGTGGACCAAACTCTCCTTTCTCAGTCAAACTTTTCAGTTTCTTTTACCATTTCATAACTCCTTGGGAAATAGAAGTACTAACCTTATCTGTCAGATTAGTAGACTTGCAAGGGACTTGTGATTTATGCTGTTACTGTGTACTATGACTTAGGTCCCAAATTTGGATTGGTAATCAGGAAGCGCTTAGCCTCACTAGGCATAGAAAGTTTGGAAGACAGATTGAGCTCTAGCTCCAAGAGCATCTCTGAGGTTAAAGGTTACTCAGATTGGAACTACAATGATTTTTTCCCCCCTTTGGTAACACTGGCTCTTAGTGGACCAGAGGAGACTCTTATACTGGTGTGGTGATGCTTGGAAGGAACATCTCGGTTTTATGTTCATATTGATCTTATTGTGGTCAGGCATATACTTAGGGTTGTGCATTCAGGTGATGAAAATGTTTCCCCCAGCAGTCTTGTCTTGGGAGGCATTCCGGAAAGTTACTCTGATTGCACCCAGGGTGGCATCAGAGGCAAGCAAGGTTTTAATGGTGAGGAGCTGGACGTCAGTCAGGGATGCCATCAGGTCTACCCCTGGTGCATCCCCACCCCCTCTCAGTGGTAGTACCAGGAGGGACATGTATGTCGCCTGCGTCGGTAAGGGACAGACTAAGTCCGACCAGGAAAGAAAAGCTTTGGTGTAAAGTCTGTCTACACCCCCATCTAGAGCAGGGAGTGACACCTTCAGTAGAAAGAGGGCGCTGGTCACTTTTTTTCTCTCTTACAGATGGGAGCTAACAACTCCAGCCTCACTCCTTTGAACTGTATCCTGAAAAACTGGGATAGATTTGATCTCCAGAGCTTAAAGAAGACACGCTTGGTCTTCCTATGTGATACTACACTGCCGCGGGTGGCCGGTTGGTGGGTCTCTTAAGTATAACTGTTTTACAATTAGACTGGTTCTGTAGAAAACAAGGGAAATGGGTAGAAGTAGCATATGTGTTGTCCTTTTTCTCTCTGCGAAGTGTGCCAGACTTATGTCCTAAGGATATAGATTTGGGTGTGACTCCTTCAGCTCCCTCCTGTCCTCCTACTTTGCTAGATGAGATGAAGGACAGGAGACAGATAAAGAAAAGCAGGTTTCTCCAATCTATCCCTGGGGTCATATGCGCAGAGCAGCCAGAGAGACTGAGGAACAGCCACACAAGCTGTTGCCTCTTCATGAAGCACCCACAAGGAGAAATAATCAGTCTATGAGAATTAATAAGCCTTTTTCTTATCAAGAAATACAAAGAATCAAGGAGGATCTGAGAGACTATTTAGAGGACCAAGAAAAATATATTAGAGCTTATATTTAGAGCTCTAAATATTAGAGCTGGGTCCTCACCTCTAAAGGTGTTACTTTGCTTTATGACCTTACTTGGAAAGATGTGATCTATATCTTGGGACAAACACTGACTCCCAACTCAAAGACTCAAGTTCTGGGAAAAGTAGTTGCTTATGGAGATAAATGGCTTGGTAATGAATCAGTAGGGAAGAGGGAGGATAAGATAGCCACCCTCCCCACTGGGAATCAGGCAGTCCCAACTACAGAACCAAACTGGGACTACAGCACAGCTAAAGGAAGATGGGATCAGAGTCATTGTGCAGATGTATTCTTGAAGGACTCAGGCAAGTGTGTGCTAAGTCTTTAAACTATGGCAAATTGGCAGACATAGAACAGGAGGAGAAGGAAGTTCCTGATAAATTCCTAGATAGACTGAGAGAAGCCCTTCGCTGATTCACTGAGATTGATCCTGAAAGTGAAGAGGGAAAAGTGATCTTAAAGGTTAGATTTCTCACTCAGTTGGCTCCAGATATCCACCATAAGCTATTAAAATGGGCGTATGGACCAAATCAGTCTTTAGATAATCTGTTACAACTGGCTCAGACAGTCTATTGTGGTAGGGAATATGAGGAAAAGAAAGAAAGGCAGAAAAAGACAAAGGAACAGGCGGAAGCCCTTGCAAAGGCTATGAAAACCGTTCTTAAACAGCCTGAGAAAAATGCCCAGAGGGACTCAGGTGAAAAGGGATGGGCTTGCTATTACTGTGGAAAGGAGGGTCACCTCAAGTGAGATTGTCCTCAGGCATCCAAGCTTCCCCGGCTCCATGTCTGGTCTCCAAGGGACCACACTGGAGGAGACTGACCCCAGAGGCATAGGTTTCAGGGGTCGGACTCTCAAGACAATCAGGACTGAAGGTGCCTGGGCTTCCTAACACAAGCTCCCATCCCAATTACACCTGAGGAACCCTGCATATTAATAACTGTAGGGGGCCAATCTGTCGATTTCCTTTTAGACACTGGGGCAGCTTACTCCATCCTTACTGAAGCCCCTGGCCCACTTTCTTTCGGATCTGCTTATGTAATGGGACTGTCTGGACAAGCCAAGAGTTATTATTTCCGTTCTTCTGTAAGTTGTGACTTACTCTGTGCTATTTTAACATGAGTGTTTGATCGTGTCAGAGTCTTGTCACCCCTTTTGGGGAGAGATATACTGAGTAAGGTCCATGCCTCTGTTTTCATGAATATGGAGCCTTCCCTTTCTCTCTCTTTAATTGAACAAAATGTAAATCCTAGAGTGTGGGCTGATAGAAAAACTGTGGGTTGAGCAGAAAATGCTATTCCTGTAGTTGCCACACTCAAAGACACACACTTATTTCCACATAAGAAGCAGTATCCACTGAAACCTGAGGTTAAGGAAGGGTTAAAACCCAACATCGAAAATTTAAAGGAGCAGGGACTATTAATTCCCTATAACAGTCCATATAACACTTCTATTTTGGATATAAAAAATAATCAAATGTTAAATGGAGACTGGTCCAAGATTTACAAATAATAAATGAGGCTGTAGCTCCTTTACACCCTATGGTGCCTAATCCTTACACTCTATTGTCTGAAGTTCCTGAATGAGCCAAATATTTCTCAATAATTGATTTAAAAGATGCCTTCTATTCAGTGCCTTTGGTGGATGAAAGTCAGTTTCTATTTGCCTTTGAGGACCCTACACAGCCAGCTTCTCAGTAAACCTGGACACTTTTGCCCCAGGGATTTCGTGACAGTCCTCACTTATTTGGATAAAGTTTGTCATGGGATCTACAAAATTTCATAGCTCCAAAGCAGTGGTGTTACAATATGTAGATGATATTTTGCTCTGTGCTGAGACAGAGGAAGCTTGTTCATGAGCCTCAGAAGACTTCTTAAATTTTCTGGCAGGCTGCAGTTACAAGGCATCAAGAGAAAAGGCTCAGCTTTGTCAACAATCTGTTAGATATCTGGGCCTAATCATATCAGAAGGGAGTAGGGCCCCAGGCCCCAGAGAATTAAACCTATACTAAATCATCCCCTACCTATGACTTTAAGACAACTGAGAGGATTTTGGGGAATCATAGGTTACTGTTGCATTTGGATTCCGGGTTATGTGGAACTTGCCTGGCCTTTATATAAACTTATAGTTGAAACTTAGCAGGCCCAAACCGACAAACTGGTTTGGCCTCCAGATACTCAAAAGGATTTTAAGGTTCTTCAGACTGCTCCGCTGCGAGCTTCTGCTCTGAGCTGTCCACAGGGTCAGAATTTAATTTGTCACTGAAAGAAAAGGTGTGGCCTTGGGAGTTTTGACACAGCCCCGAGAGCCTCACCAGCAACCTATTGCTTATCTAAGCAGAGAATTGGATGCAATTTCACTTGGGTGGCCCCATTGTCTAAGAGTAATTGGGGAAGCAGTTTTATTAGCACCTGAAGCTTTAAAAATAATTAATGGATGAAACCTTACTGTACTGACTTCTCATGATGTGAGTGGAATCTTAAATTCTAAGGTTAATATTTGGATGACAGACAGTAGGCTTCTTAAATATCAGTCATTGTTGTTAGAAGGACGAGTAACTAAGCTTAAACTTTGTGGGAATTTAAATCCTGCCACTTTCCTTTCTGAGAAGGAAAATGAAACACCTGATCACGATTGTTCCCAATTCCTAACTTTAAACCATGCAGCTCGGGAAGATCTAATGGATACCCCATTAGACAATCCTGACATGAAAATATTTACAGATGACAGTTCTTTTGTTTGGGATGGAAAGCGTAAAGCAGGTTACATCGTGGTGACTGCTGAGCAGGTTTAAGAAGCAAAATCTCTCCCCAGGGAACCAGTGCTCAGTTAGCAGAGCTTGTGTCTCTGACCCAAGCTCTAGAGTTAAGCAAAGGGCAGTGGGTAAATATCTACACTGATTCTAAGTATGCTTATTTGACTTTACATGTTCATGCTGCAATATGGAAAGAAAGACAGTTTAAAACAACAACAGGAGAACCTATTAAACATTTCAGAGAGATCGAGAGACTTTTAACTGCTATATATTGTCCTAAAGAAATAGCTGTTATGCATTGCAAAGGACACAACTGAGATGGGAGTAAAGTAGCCAAAGGTAATCAGCTGGTTGACTGTCAAGCCAGAAAAGCAGCACTTTTCAAAACCCCTTCACTACAGACACCTTTGATCTGGACAGGTCCTGTGGAACAGGAAAAACCACAATATACTGACGGAGAATCAGAAAGATATGAGAAAAGAGGAGCAACGATGACTGATAAAGGATGGTTACAGTCCAAGGATGGATGATTAATAATTCCTGAAAATGCTCAATGGAAAATTCTTAAGGGTTTACACCAGAGTTTTCATTTGGGTGCAGTGAGTACTTACCAGATGGCTTCTCATTTGTTTGAAGGTAAAAATATAATAATACTTTAAAGAACATTATCAAAAAGTGTGAGGTTTGTCAGAAAAATAACCCAAGGACTGAAAAGCTAGCAAAATCTGGATTACAACAAAGTGGAAAATATCCTGAAGAGGACTGTGAAATTGATTTTACTCATATGCCAAAACCTAATGGATATTCTTGCTTACAAGTTTGGGTGGATACTTTTACTGGATGGATTGAGGCTTTTTCCCTGTAGTAGTGAACAGGCTAAGGAGGTTATAAAGATTTTAATCCATGAAGTTATCCCCAGGTTTGAGCTGCCACAGAGCCTTCAGAATGACAAAAGCTCTGCCTTTAAAGCTGGTCTAACTCAGGGGGTGTCTAAAGCTCTAGGAATAAAATATCACTTACCGTGTTCCTGGAGACCCCAATCCTCAAAAAAGATTGAAAAAGCTAATGACATTATCAAAAGACATCTGCACAAATTAATTAAATAGATGCAAGACATTTGGATTAAAGTCCTACCCATAGCTTTAATGAGGGCTCGAACTGTCCCCCTTTGAATGTATTTATGGAAGGCCATTCTTATGCATAAACATGGTTATAGACCCTGAAGCCTTGGAATTAACTAGTTATGTCACTCAGCTCTCAGCTTTACAACAGGCATTAACAGAACTCTGGGAGATGACTCCTGACCCAGCCTCTGAGTCACGCAAGCCTCTATTTGAGCAAGGAACCGAGTTCCTCATAAAATCATTGGGGTCTGGGGGCCTGTCGTTTGAGCCCCTCTGGGAAGGCCCTTAGCAGGTTATTCTTTCTTCTCCCACAGCTGTCAAAGTGCCAGGAATTGATTCTTGGGTACATCACACTCGAGTTAAGAGGTGGCACCCTGACCAGAACTAAGTAACTTCATTTTATGTCTTTACTTTCTGTGCTCTGACTTTGTACTTTTCAGATGGGCCTGATAATCTATGTGAGCCTACTTCTGCTGACTCCAAAAATCCTGAGTCTGCCATTTGATCCTTAAGAAAATGCCTTCTTGTCCTGGGCTCACTCCTACACTGCATTCCACAATCGGTCTAACTGCTGGGTCTGTGGAGCACTCCCCTCTTCATCAGTGGAAGGCTTCCTGTGGTGGACATCTCCACTTCAAGGAAAAGACTTTCTCCAAGTCTGCAAATATCTTCGACAACAATCACATGTGATGCCTTTTCTTAAACTGATGACATCTAACAACCTTAAGATGGACTGATGTAACTATGGACATAATGTGACTTTTCATTTTGATTTTAACTTGGTTTAATGACTATTTTGCCTTACATCTGTAACTGTATAATGGAGTTTTCTAACCGTCTAAAAACTTTTAAGTTACAAATGGTTGTCCAAGCTCCTATGAGTGCCACACCCTCCTCCAACTATTACTTGGGGCCCCTGGATGAGAGACCCTCAATATGAGGGTTAGGAGAATATGTTGCCTCACCAATTTAGGGACAATGCCCCTTATCAGCTCAGAAGCAGTTATGGAATGAGAATGACCCCCCTTTCCCTTGGCAACATAATTCTCCTAAAAGAGAAGGGAGTATGAGAGAGTTATTTCTTAGGTAGGTTGATAAGAAGTCTAGGGGTCCCCAAGGAGAGAGGGGTCTGGACTTCTCAACGAAGAAGAAAGGACAAACTTTTTTTTTTTCCCCTCTACATTCCTTAGGACTGTATAACAATAATGTATCCTGCTTGAGGACAGTCTCTGGAAAACAACCTTCTGGCTAATCCTGTTATCTTAAAATGTAAATTATGGGAGTAGAGAGTATATAATTCCATTGCTAACACTAGCAAGGGGTACTCTTTCTGCCCCCTTCTGATGCCTATGTCAGCTTTCTCTATCTCATTTATACTTTAATAAAACTTTCTTCCACAAAAGCTCTGAGCGATCAAGCCTCGTTTCTGGCCCTGGATTGAATTCCTCTCCTCCGGAAACCAAGAATACCAGCGTCTCTGCGTGGTTCAATAATAGCCTTCCGGGGGGGGGGGGGGGAGGGGGGGGTTGGATACAGAAATCCAAGAGCTGAATAATTACTGAAGAGAAAATTTCAATACCAAGCTTCATATATCAATTTCATTCAAGCAAAAAAAAAAAAAAAAAATCGTGAACTTGAACCCAATTCATTTCAAATTACATAATCAGAGGAACAAGAGGAAAAATAATGAAGAAAGCCTATGAGACTTTCAGAAACCATCAAGTAAATCAATATATGCACAATAGGAGTACCAGAAGTAAATAAGAAAAGGGATAAAAGCTTAATAAAATAAGCTATTGTAAGATAAAATAATGGCTGAAATATATAAATATTGAGAGATAATGGACATTCATATTCAGATGAACCCCCAAATATGTTAAACCTGAAAAGGTCTATATAAGAAACATTATTATTAAATTGTCAAAGACAAAGAGAGAATTTTTAAAATAACATGAGAAAAATGACACATCACAAATTTAGGAAAGCCACTAATAGTATATATACATTTTTCTCTGCAAAAATCTTGCAGGCCAGGAGAAAGTGGAATAATAAATCAAAGTATTGAAAGGAAAATAACCACAAAATACATATACTGTAAATGACAAAACTGTTCTTCAAAAAGAGGAGAGATAAATATCTTTCTAAAATAAACAAAAATTGGAGTTTGTCACCATCAGACCTGGTCTATAAGAAGTGCTAATGGGAGTCCTTCAAATGGAAATGAATGGTTCTTCAAACTGAAATGAGTACTTCAAAATGAAATGAACATCTGTAGTCAAATATTGACTCCTAGTAGTGCTCCACGGTATGTCAGAATTGACGACAGGATTCTGCTGTCAGTCAGGGAGTGAAGGTAGGACTTCAGCACTGAGTGAGTTAGCTGGATGAGTTGCCTGATCAGACGTGGGCACTGGAAGAAATTTTCATATTTAGCAAAATGAAAGGATATAAAGGTATAAATATACCATTGTAACAAAAATAATATAATACCTAGGAATAAGCCTATCTAAGGAGACAAAAGAGTTGCATATAGAAAACTATAAGATATTAATCAAAGAAATCAAAGACAACAAAACAGATGGAGGGATATTTCATGGTCCTGGGTTGGAAGGATCCATACTGTGAAAATGACTATACTACCAAATAAAATCTACAGATTCAATGCAATCCCTATCAAATTACCAATGGCATTTTTCACAGAACTAGAACAAAACAATTTCACAATTTGAATGGAAACACAAAAGACCTCGAATATCTTGAGAAAGAGGAATGGAGCTGGAGGAATCAACTTAGTTGATTTCAGACTATACTAC
Organism: Bos indicus; assembly: GCF_029378745.1. Lineage (NCBI taxonomy): Eukaryota > Metazoa > Chordata > Mammalia > Artiodactyla > Bovidae > Bos > Bos indicus. The sequence continues at coordinate 76,767,136 of NC_091789.1, forward strand.
AAAGAAACAGTCATCAAGACAGTATGGTACTGGCACAAAAACATAAGTATAGATCAATGGATCAAGATAGAAAACCCAGAGATAAATCCACACACCTATGGGAACTTTATCTTTGACAAAGGAGGCAATAATATACAAAGATAATGTGCCCGTAGGTGTATGGGTTTGTCTCTGTGTTTTCCATCTTGTTCCATTGGTCTATAATTCTGTTTTTGTGCCAGTGTCTTGATGACTGTAGCACTGTAGTGTTGTATGAAATCAGGTAAGTAATGGCAAACCACTCCAGTATTCTTTCCTGGAGAATTCCATGGATAGAGGAGCCTGGTGGACTACAGTTTGTGTGATCGCAAAGAGTCAGACACAAATGATCAACTAACACTTCTTTGCTTTCAATAAGTGGTGCTGGGAGAACCAGATAACTATGTGTAAACGACTGAAATTAGAACATTTTCTTACACCATACACAAGGATAAACTCAAAATGGATTAAATAACTAAATGTAAGACCAGAAACTATAAAACCCTTAGAAGAAAATATAGGCAGAACACTGTATGACATAAAGCATAGCAAGATCTTTTATGACACACCTCCTAGATAAATGGAAATAAAAACAAAAATAAACAAGTGGGACCTAATTAAATTTAAAAACTTTTGCACAGCAAAAGAAACTATAAACAAGGTGAAATGACAACCCTCAGAATGGGGGAAAATAATAGCAAATGAAACAACTGATGAAAGATTAATTTACAAAATACACACACAGCTCATACAACTGAATATGAGAAAAACAAACAACCCAATCAAGAAGTGGGCAAAAGACCTAAACAGATTTCTCCAAAAAAGACACACAGATGGCTAATAAACACATGAAGAGATGCTCAATATCACTCATTATTAGAGAAATGCAAATCAAAATTACAATGAGGTAACAGTTCACACTGGTCTGAATGGCCATCCTCAAAAAAATCCACAAACAACAAGTGCTGGAGTCAGTGTGGAGAAAAGGGAACCTTCTTGCACTGCTGATGGGACTGTAAGTTGATACAGCCACTATGGAAGAAGTATGGAGTTTCCTTAAAAAAACTGGCAATTAAATAGAAAATGTTACAGGACTTTCCTATGAGTAACAAGTTTGAGTGACTGAAACACTGATTTGTCATTTTATTTACCCTGCTAACATTTCTGTGACATATATGGGGGGAAAGTTCATTTGAAATTATAAAACAAAGTGTATATAGATTTATTCCGTTTCTGTGATGAATAAAGTAGTATATACCGAATAACAATCTTACCATTCTCCTGATCCTATAAAGGTTTGTAGCCAGTAGATCTTGAATATTGTCCATAATGTCTTGATCCTGAGGTGCTGGGGATGGGACTGACTTGGCTGTTCCATGACGGCGGCTGAAAAAAGATACCTGGATTCATTATAGGCAATCACCATATAAATACATTTTCATAAATGCATTCATAAAAGCTAAAATACCAATACATGCATTACAAAGATGGTCTGAAAGACTAATTGAGGCTGGGATGGAGAGGGAGACTCACTGAAAAGAAGAAATCTGAACTTTAAGGGTAGCAAATTCAGACATTCAGGGACTTTCTACTTCTAAGTCAGTTTATCTCAATATCAGGCTAAAAATATTTCAAAGGACAGTTCTGTTTGTGAGTACTAAAATTTTTATAATCCATACCCATGTTCACTCTATACACAACCAAACAAGTATGTATAAATTGCTGACAGTGATTCTTCAAAATGACTTTAATAAAGTGCTTATTCACTCATTATTCAAGGAAAACTGCAGATCAATTTAATTATGATAACTGAGGCTAGCCATTAGAATTATGCCGTTTCACAGTAGCATTTCAAATGGCTTTGAGGCTTTTTTTTAATTTCCATTTTAAGTAGTTCAGTAGCATTAAATATATTCACAGCTCTTACAACAATCACCACCATTTATCATTTGAACTTTTTCATCTTTCCCAGCTGACAGTCTGTACCCATTAAACAATAACTCCTGATTCCCACCTTTCTCTAGCTCTTGGAACCACCATTCTACTTTCTGTCTATGAATTTGCCTATTTTAGGTACCCATGATGGTGTAGAGGGATGTGCGCTCATCTTCTGTGAGAACTCCAGAATCACTACTGAATAATTATGGACAGGAGATTGTTGGACCACACCAAAAAAAGATACCCCATGTCCAAGAGCAAAGGAGAAGCCCCAACAAGACTGTAGAAGGGACAAAATTGCATTTAGAATAGAACCCCATATTTGCCAGAAACACTTGGAGGGCACAAACAAAACCTTGTGCACATCAGGAACTGTAGACCCCATAGAGACTGAGCCAGACCTGCCTTTGAGTGTGTCAGTGTCTCCTGCAGGGACATGGATCAGCAGTGGCCTGTCACAAGGGTGGAATCTCTGGCTGCAGCAGGCCTGGGAGGCATAGCATATGGAATAAGTCCTCTGGAGAAGGTCGCCATTAGCCTCACCATAGAACCATTGAGCAGATGGCCCACAAACTGGAAAACAATTATATCAAAGAAGCTCTCTCACTGTTATAAAAGTACTAGGACACACAACAGATTTCCCAACCTGGGGATCTGACAAAGGGATGAGAAGTCACAGGGAATTTGTCTTTGAAGGCCAGTGGGATTTGATACAGAACTTCTACAGCACTGGGGAAACAGACTCTTGGAGGACACAAACAAAACCTTGTTCACACCAGGGCCCAGGAGAAAGAAGCAGTGACCTCAGAGATTGAGTGTGGCTTGCCTATGAGTGTGCAGGAGTCTCCAGTGGTGGCATGGGTCAACAGAGGCCTGCCATGGGGTCAGGGGCACTGAATATAACAATGATGGCATAAGTTCTTTGAAGGATATCGCTATTACCCCTACCACAGTTTTGCCTCAGGCCAAACAATAGGAGGGAACACAGCCCTGTCCATCAACAGAAAATTGAATTAAAGATTTACTGAGCATGGTCTCGCCCATCAGAACAAGACCCAGATTTCCCCACATCAGTCCATCCCATCTGGAAGCTTCTACAAGCCTCTTATTCTTATCCATTCAGAGGACAGATAGAATGAAAATCACAATCACAAAAAAATAACCAAACTGATCACATGGATCACAGCCTTGTCTAACTCAATGAAATATGAGCCATATCGTGTAGAGCCACCCAAGACAGACAGGTCATGGTGGAGAATTCTTACAAAATGTGGTCCACTGGAGAAGGGAATGGCAAAGCACTTCGATATTCTTACCTTGGGAACCCCATGAACAGTATGAAAAGCCAAAAATATATGACACTAAAAGATGAACTCCCCAAGTGGGTAGGTGGCCAATTTACTACTGGAAAGCTATGGTTTGTCAAGTAGTCATGTATGGATGTGAGAGCTGGACTATAAAAAAAAGCTGAGTACTGAAAAATTGATGCTTTTGGACTGTGGTGTTGGAGAAGACTCTTGAGAGTCCCTTGGACTACAAGGAGATCAAACCAGTCAATCCTAAAGGAAATCAATCCTGAATATTCATTGGAAGCACTGATGCTGAGGCTGAAACTTCAGTACTTTGGATATCTGATGTGAAGAACTGACTCACTGGAAAAGATCCTGATACTGGGAAAGATTGAAGGGGGAGTGAAGGGGACAACAGAGGATGAAATGGGTGGATGGTATGACCGACTCGATGGACATGATTTTGAGCAAGCTCTGGGAGTTGGTAATGGACAAGGAAGCCTGACATGCTGCAGTCCATGGGGTTGCAAAGAGTGAGACACGACTGAATGAATGAACTGAACTGAAGAGTGGAGAAATAACTCCAGGAAGAATGAAAACATGGGACCAAAGCAAAAACCATCCCAGTTGTGAAGGTGACTGGTGATGGAAGTAAAGTTCTATGATGTAAAGAACAATATCGCATAGGAACCTGCAATGTTAGGTCATGAATAAAGATAAATTGGAAGTGGTCAAACAGGAGATGGCAAGACTGAACACTGATATTTTAGGAATCAGTGAATTACAGTGGACCAGAATGGGCAAATTTAATTCAGATGACCATTATATATACTATTGTGGGCAAGAATCCCTTAGAGGAAATGGAGTAGCCTTCATAGTCAACAAAAGATTCTGAGATGCAGTACTTGGTTGCAATCTCAAGAATGACAGAATGATCCCTGTTCATTTCCAGGCAAACCATTCAATATCACCATAATCCAAGACTATGCCCCAAACACTAATGTTAAAAAAGCTAACAGCCCTATGATGACCTACAAGACCTTCTAGAACCAACACCAAAAAAGGTGTCCTTTTCATCATAGTGGACTGGAATGCAAAAGTAGGATGTCAAGAGATACCTGGAGTAACAGGAAAGTTTGGCCTGGAATACAAAATGAAACAGGTCAAAGGCTAAAAGGATTTTGCCAAGAGAACACACTGGTCATAGAAAATACTCTCTTCCAACAACACAAGAGAAAACTTGGACATCACCAAATGGTTAATGCTGAAATCCTATTGATTATATTCTAACCTCAGATATGCAGATGACACCAACCTTATAGCAGAAATGAAGAAATATTAAGAACAGATGGCAAGAATACACAGAACTACACAAAAAAGTTCTTAATGACACAGATAACCACGATGGTGAAATCACTCACCTAGAGCCAGACATCCTGGAGCACAAAGTCAAGTGGGCCTCAGGAAGTGTCACTACGAACAAAGCTAGTGGAGGTGATGGAATTCCAGTTGAGCTATTTCAAATCCTAAAAGATGATGCTTTTAAACTGCTGCACTCAATATGCCAGCACATTTGGAAAACTCAGCAGTGGCCATAGGACTGGAAAAGGTCAGTTTTCACTTCAATCCCAAAGAAAGGCAATGTCAAAGTTTGTTCAAGCTACCACACAATTGTGCTCATCTCACACTCTAGCAAAATAATACTCAAAATTCTCCAAGCTAGTCTTCAACAGTACATGAACCAAAAACTTCCAGATGTTCAAGCTGGATTTAAGAAAGGCAGAGGAACCAGAGATCAAGTTGTCAACATCCAATGGATCATAGAAAAAGCAAGATAATTCCATAAAAACATCTATTTCTGCTTTATTTGACTATGCCAAATCCTTTCATTGTACTGATAAAAACAAACTGTGGAAAATTCTTAAATAGATGGGAATAGCAGACCACCTTACCTGCCTCATGAGAAATCTATATGGAGGTCAAGGATCAACTTTTATAACCGGACATGGGACAACAGACTGGTTCCAAATTGGGAAAGGAGTACATGAAGGCTCTATTGTCACCTTGCTTATTTAACTTACATGAAGAATATATCGTGTGAAATGCCAGGCTTGGATGAAGCACAAGCTGGAATCAAGATCACTGGGAGGAATATAAATAGCCTCAGATATGCAAATGACACCATTCTTAAGCCAGAAAGTGAAGAGGAACTTAAGAGACTCTTGAAGAAGGTGAAAGAGGAGAGTGAAAATGCTGGCATAAAACTTAACATTCAAAAAACTAAACTTATGGCATCCAGTCCCATCACTTCCTGGCAAATAGATGGGGAAACAATGGAAACAGTGACAGACTTTATTTTCTTGGGCTCCATAATTACTGCAGATTGTGACTGCAGTCACGAAACTAAAAAAGATTGCTGCTTGGAAGAAAATCTATGACAAACTTAGAGTATTAAAAAGCAGAGATGTTACCTTGCTGACAAAGGTTTGTCTAGTCAAAGCTGTTTTTTTTTCCAGTAGTCATGTATGGATGTGAGAGTTGGAACATATAGAGAGCTGAGCACTGAAGAATTGATGCTTTTGAACTGTGGTGTTGGAGAAGACTCTTGAGAGTCCCTTGGTCTGCAAGGATATCCAACTAGAAAATCCTAAAGGAAATCAGTCCTGAATATTCATTGGAAGGACTGAATGCTGAAGCTAAAGCTCCAATACTTTGGCCACCTGATGGGAAGAACTGACTTATTGGAAAAGACTCTGGTGCTGGGAAAGACTGAAGGCAGAAGGGGAAGGGATGGACAGAGGATGAGATGGTTGGATGGTGTCACTGACTCGATGCATATGAGTTTGAGTAAGCTCTGGGAATTGGTGATGGACAGGGAAGCCTGGCGTGCTGCAGTCCATGGGGTCACAGTGTCAGACACGACTGAGTGACTGAATTCAACTGAACTGAGCTGAAAATGGAGAAGCTCTTCATGTCAGCAAACCAAGACTGGGAGCTGACTGTGGCTCAGATCATTAACTATTGCCAAATTCAGACTGAAATTGTAGGAAGTAAGGAAAACCACTAGATCATTCAGGTAGGACCTAAATCAAATCCCTTATGATTATACAGTGGAAGTGACAAATAGATTCAAGAGATTAGATCTGATAGACAGAGTACCTGAAGAATTATGGACAGAGGTTAATGACATTGTACAGGAGGCAGTGATCAAAACCTTCCCCAAGACAAAGAAATGCAAAAAGACAAAATGGGTGTCTGAGGAGGCAAGCCCTACAAATAGCTGAGAAAAGAAGAGAAGCTAAAGGCAAAGGAGAAAAGAAAATATATACCCATCTGAATGCAGAGTTCCAAAGAATAGCAAGGAGAGATAAGAAAGCCTTCCTTAAGTGATCAATGTAAAGCAATAGAGGAAAACGATAGAATGGGTAAAACAGAGTTCTTTTTAAGAAAATTAGAGATACCAAGGTAATATTTCATGCAAAGATGGGCTCGATAAAGGACAGAAATGGTATGGACCTAACAGAAGCAGAAGATATTAAGAAGAGATGGTGAGAATATACAGAAGAACTATACAAAAAAGATCTGAATGACACAGATAACCATGATGGTGTGATCACTCACCTAGAGTCAGACATCCTGGAGTGCAAAGTCAAATGGCCCTTAGGACGTATTACTATGAACAAAACTAGTGAAGGTGATGGAATTATAGTTGAGCTAGTTCAAATACTAAAAGATGTGTGTGTGTGTGTGTGTATAATATATTTACCACAATTTGTGTATTCATTCATCAACGGCCACTTAGGTCACTTCCACATTCTGCCTATTGTAAGTAATGCTGTTATGAACAAAGGTGTACAAATATCTGTTCAAGTCTCTGCTTTCACTTCTTTTGGGTAAATACCCAGAAGTGGAATTGCTAGATCATATGGTAATTCTATGTTTAAATTTCTTGAAAGAATCACTGTATCATCTTCCACAGAGGCTGCACCCATTTATATCCCCAACAGGGTGCCAATCCCAGGACAATCTGGCCAACACATGTTGTTTTCTGTCCAATACTTGATATTTTCTGTTTTTTTTTTTTTTTTTTTTTAACAGCCATTCTAATGGGTATGAAGTGGCTTGAAATTTTAAAGTATGCTACCATCTAACAGTAACTGAGTTGACTTCTCCTATATAAACAAACATAATATTTTTATAACAATTATGCAATTGAAGCTTTAGTCTCCATTCAAATTCTGAAATATATTTATTAAAGACTTATAAATTACTAGTTTGCATACTTCTTATCCTAATATTAATGCCAGATTTATATTTCTATTTCAAAGGGAAATGTCAGTATTTCTGAGGTCATTTCAGACAATGATGTGAGTCTATTTGTGAGATTTACATAAAGTAGAATTCACACTTAGAGTCCTAAATTAATCAGAATTGCTATGTATACTATTCAAATACATCAAATTTATGTTTAGCTCTTAATTGTATTTTGGTTATTTGTACCTGGCTTAAAAGAAAAATGTTAATATTCCTAAATACGTCCAAAGCCTGATCTATTCAAGAGTTTATGGCATAAAAATTATTATCCATCTACCTTTCCCTCCCTGTAGCCAGCCACCTCTACTTAATATAGAAGATTCAGCTGAGACAATATCAGTAATACTTTATAGCAGAAAATACTTCAGTAGGTCATCTGGTGCTGTTCACTTCAAAAAGTCAAGTCATAAAGTCAACAATAAAAAAAATTGTTATATTCTAATTAATAATCTCTTAACACAAAAATTATTTTGTACTATATTTTGATATCCTATTCCAGTGTTTATTTGCTAACTTATTGTTGAGAAAAACATTGCTTAACTTTGGTCAACTGCTTGGAACCAAGAGGACTCCCATTCTTACACTGTGGAGTTTGGGATCTTTTTTTTTCCCTTAAGTTCTGTTTTGCTTTTGATTTTGTCTATTTCCTTTCCTCAATGGATTTAAGGTTTTTTTTCCCTAAAATTAATGTATGCATAACCAAAAATATACAACAATATAAAGAATAACACAAAAATTAAACAATTTCATTACTTAGGGAAAACTACAATTAACTCTTGGTGTACACATTTTTAGACTATTTATGCACACATACAGATACAGGTATATAAATTATATTTTCTATAAAAGTAATCATGCTACACTTTTATTTCTCAGTATTCTAATTCTAATCAATATTATGTCCTGGATATAGTTCCATGTCAGTACATACCATGTATATCTAAGGGCTATAATAGTGTTCTAGCCAATTACTATTAAACAATGGCTAAATATTGAGGCCTCAACTTCTGAATGTAAAATAGAGAAGTGAGCTATCCACTGATGAAATACATTCCTGTCAAATCTGCACTTGCTGATTATGAATGATGGGCCTTAGGGTAAGGTAGTTAATCCTTTTGTCTTAGACTAAATATACAACTACAGTTGCCTCATACCTGTTAAAACAAATTATTCTTGAAGGATCTTAAAGATCTATAAAAAATTAATAAAAGAACCTCCTCCATCCTCAAAATTTCATGATGCAGGAAAACATCAATTCCTATTCAAACACCAAATACAGTTAATAATTATTCATAGTAACATAGTTTTCTTTCCTTATTTCTTTTCCTATGTTTTATTTTCCCTTTTCAAGATCTATCTATTCTCTCCTAACAATTGCCTAAAGACCTACAGCAAATAAATCTCCAAATTATATTTTTCTCTATTTATTCTCTTCAGCAAAGTAAAAAAGAAAAATTAAATACCTTTTAACACTCAGTTCAGTCCTTAATCAACAAAAGCTAATGGTAAATTTTACCCAACATGAGTCTTTAAATGAAATAAAAATGCAAACATGTATTTCTTAAAGATAGACAACATTTCTAAACTCTTAGAAGCTGAAGTTTCATAGACAATTTATTCCATTAAGCTTTATTCACCACTGTTTGCTAAACAATGCAGCCTATGCTACTCAAACATCCTCAGTTTCATCTAAGTTCTTCTTCATATTTCCCAGGAAGTGATGCAAGGAAAGAAGATTGTACTTTAAAAGGATAGAACTTTAAATAATTCTGTAATTTTTGTGTGATATTTCACTAAACTAATGAAAACACAGACACCACATGCATAAATACAGGCATGCACTGCACACATGCATAAACACATGCATGCACTGCACACATGAACACACTTACAGCAAAGATGTACTAGATGGTGTGTGTACTAACTGGCCTGCTTCTGCTAGCTCAATGGCATGTTTTCTTTCAAGCTTTTCATAAAGAAGCACAATGCTTGATCTGGCCTGATCATATTCTCTGAGCAAAATCTTCTGCAGATACTTGCTGTTCAAATACTCCAATCTGTCCAAGAATTAAATAAAATAAAAATTCCAGGAAATTAGTGCCTTTTTTTTTTTCAGGAATTTTTATACTATAGTTAGAAGGTCCCAGAACTGGTTGACCCCCCTGCCTATTTCATATGTAACTTGTTTAAATGGAAAAACCATTCTATGATGTAAAGAGAAGACCAAAAAAAAAAAAAAAAAAACTTATAAGAAATTCTAATTTCAAATGTCTTTATTAGTAAATTGCAGCTTTAGATTTATCCCACTAACATCAATCAAGCCAAGGGAAATATAGACTTATGATGAAAAAATATTTACACCAAAGACAGAAGTATTGGCAACATAGGGTCTATATTTCAGAGAAGGCGGCTGAAATACAGTTTATTTCAATGAATGGGAAAAGGAATTGAACACCAGAGTTAAATATTTGCTTAAGGAACCTGAATTTAAACTCACAAAATGAAAAATAAACCATGTTAGACTACAGTTTCACAACACCTGAGTGAAAATACCAGCTAAATATAGATTTATAGGCAATAAGTTCATATTAAAAAAAAAAATTCACTGCAATCTTGAATACTTTTCTGAGGTCTACTTTTTTAATTTTATTTTTTAATTTTTTATTATTATTATTATTTTCTACTTCTTTTTTAAAATGTTTACATACGTTAAAGTCACTTTCTGATGCTCCAGGAATTTAAAGCCACCTTGACTCTAGGCTCAAGCCATCAACACGAAATTTGCTCAGGGAGACAGTAGATGGCAATATCAGAAAAACAAAACTTTAGAATGTTAAATAGCAATTTTTGCCAATGAAAAAATTGGACCCAGAAATTTATGGTGCATGGTAGAGATTCTACTTTAGAGGAGGAGGATATTTATGTACAACAGGTGAAAGCAAAGGGAGAAGGAAAGGAGATGACCCCAATTATAAAGTCTTCGAAGTGTGTGTGTAGCTCTTCTGCCAACAAAAGTCACTGTATAAAACCACACGGAACATAATTAAACAGAGAGCCAGGTAATTAGCTCTAACTGTTTATTGTAAAAAAAAAAAAATGTTCTAGGCTGTTTGAATTATTAGAAAGGGCAAGACAGTAAGTGTAGGGGCTTCCCTGGTGGCTCATATGGTAAAGAATCTACCTCCAGTGCGGGAGATCCAGATTTGATCCCTGGGTCAGGAAGATCCCCTGGAAAAGGGAACAGCAATCCACTTCAGTATTCTTGCCTGGAGAATTCCCATGAACAGAGGAGCCTGGTGGGCTACAGTCCATGGGGTCGCAAGGAGACAGACATGACTGAGGGACTAACACACACAAACAAGTCCCAGTCATGGTTTATCATGGTTTACATCCTTTCTCTATGATCAAAAACATTCATCCAAATCAAACATGGAAAAAATGATTTTTGTTAGATCCGTTGCATTTATAAGAAGGGTAAATTAATATTTCCTTATCAGTTTAAAATGACTTTCTTTGAGGATGAACACTAGCAAAATTTCTCTTGGTTCTCTGATCTTAACTTCACTATAGAAACCATCTCTCCTGTAATGTGGCATAAAAGGATATCGACAAAGTATTGACCCTACTGCTTGTGTCAAGTGTTGGCTGCTAAAACTGTATTTCGTTTTTTAACACAGCTCCTGCAAGAAATCTAAGCTGAATCAGCAAATTTTAATATGTGTTGCTACCAGGGTATTACGAATAGGTCTTAATTTAGAATAGTTTAAACATTTGGATTTAAAATCTCAGACTAGATTTAATATCAGCATTAAAAGTATCCCTTTTATAATTCACTCAGTCATTCACTTCTTTATTTTAAAATATTTATCTGGTACCTATTATGCAGTGTTTCCCAGGTGGCACTAGAAGTAAAGAACCTGCCTGCCAATGCAGGAAACATAAGAGATATGGGTTTGACCCCATGGGTCAGGAAGATACCCTGGCGGAGGGCACAACAGCCCACTCCAGTATTCTTTCCTGAAGAATCCCATGGACAGAGGAGCCTGGCGGGCTACAGTCCATAGGGTCGCAAAGAGTTGGACAGGACTGAAGCGACTTAACATGCACACATGCACACCTATTATGTAGAAGGAACTTTTTTAAGTGCTGCAGTTACAGAACTTAACAATGCAAACAAGGTCTCTGTCCTGTTGCCACTTATATTTTAGTTTGAGAGAAACATATAAGAATGATATATTTTATATGAATTATATTTTTAAGATTAAAATAAAATATTTAATAAAGGAAAAAACATTAAAATATCAGATAATTATGATATAATAGAGAATGAATATTAAGGGAATAACTCTTTGAGGAAATGAAATTTTAGCCAAGGCTTAAATGACAGGAAGTTACTAGGCATGCAAAGATCAAGTAGAAGAGAATTTCAGGCAACAGGAACATTACACAAAGGCTTTAAGGTAACAATATACTGAACTTACTGTGTTAGTAAAGACATGACTACAGTATGATATATGGCAGAGAGAATAGAATGAGATGTGGAAGGAAGCTAACAGTAGTTATAATTGTAAACTGAGGTAAAAAATTTGGATAAGTTTCAAGTGACAAGATATTAGAGACTTTATTTAGGATAGTAACATGATTTGATGTAAAATCACTTTCTCTGGAACTGTGCATAATACCCCCCCACCCCAGGAAGGTCTAAGAATTTTATGGCACACTATTTAGTTTTAGGGTCTGAACTTAGGGTTGGTCATATCCTTCATGATAAGAAAAAGAAAGATCTTTGTTTCTTTAGCTGTCATCATTTTTTAAACATGTGAATGAGTAAATCTCAACTATTCCCAACAGAAACATACAGAAAGATATACAGGTTCATTTGCATTTTTCTTTGCATGTATACAAGCATACTTTTGGCAAATCCTCACTTGTCTTTCCAGTAATATTGTCCCCAGTGTCCTGATATATCTTCTACGCCAGCCAGCAAATGATCAAAGAACTGAAATAAAACAAAATATATGTCTAAATATATAGTATACATGAGGAACTTGGTTAGTTAATGCTAAATAAAAGGATCTCTCAAAACCATCTTCAAAATTGTTGATTTCATCCGAGTTGCTTGATTTTTTAATCCTAAACTCTTTTCAGGGTAAGCATAAAAAGGAGCATCTATATTTATAAATAAGAATGCTTGCAATAATTCTAGCATAAGCATTAGAGACATTCCATTTAAAATTGAAAATGCACATATTAATCAGTATTATATGATAAATTCATTAAATTACCAAAGTCTAGGTCTGGTAAAGTGAAAGAAATAAAAGATGTAAAAGGCATATTTCTTGCTTCTGAAGGATATAGAGCAAAACTGGAGAGGAAAGATAAAAGCACATGCATGATAATTCAGTTTAAACTTGGTATGTGTATATGTATAAATGCAGCAAGAAAAGGAATATTTAGGAAAGAAATAGAAAAAGATGAATTTAGAGAAGACTTATATGAAAATGTGCAGTGTGAGCTTGCCCTAGAAGACATGGGGTTACATATGGAAAAAGTAAATCATTCTTTGTAATGGGAATATCATGAGTAACATATATGGGAGAAAATAAGGAACTTTATAAGAGATTTATGAAAAAAGAAGGTTGGATAGATGTAGATCAAGGGTGGGGAAAGAAAGTAGTTAACAAAGGACTTTAAGTGCTAAGATTAAAAGTTTAGTTTGACATAACTTCACAAAAAATAAACTGAATATATTTATGAAGAAATAATAAACCCAACTTGAGTGATATTCTATTGATACAAAATATCTTCACGAACTTTTCAAAAATGCCAGTGTCATGAAAAGTAACAAAAAGTTGAAAAACAGTGTTAGATTAAAGGTAACTGAAAGGATATGACAACTAAATGCAATGCGTTATCCTAGATGAGGAGAAAAATACTATAAAATATTGGGACATTTGGAAAAATTGTGAATATGGAATTAAATTAGGTAACGCTATTGCTAAACTTTCTGAATTTGATAAACAGTTGTGATTTTGTACTAGAATGTCCTTTTATTTAAAAATGTTAATACATGCTAAAACATTTAGAAGTGAATAATCAGGACTTCTGCAACCTAATTTCAAATCATTCAGCAAATGACAGTAATAATAGGTACCAATATAAATAGAGAGTGGTAAAACAAATGTGGCAAATGCAACAGAGTCAAGGTAAAGGGTAAATACATATTCATTGAACAGTGTTTGAAATCTGTACACTTGACATCTTTAAAATAAAAAGTTGAAAAAGGAAATAAAATTTGCCTTGGTCCTATAAATTGGCTATATTATGTTTTATCAATATAACATATATTACACAGTCATTAAAACTCATCCATATGGTAAGAATAACACAGGAAAAATATGATTTTCCCTAAAAAAACCTAAAACGTCTTTCAATTATAATAAAATTATCAACAAATGCTTATTTTACAACTTGGGCAATTACCTATTAAAATTTGAAAGAAGAATGCAATCAGTTGAGCTATTCATGCCTATCGGTACACTTTCTTAGGCACATGCATGCATGCTAAGTCGCTTCAGTCGTGTCCAACTCTTTGCAACACTATGGACCATAGTTCATCAGGCTCCTCTGTCAATTGGAATCTCCAGGCAAGAATACTGTAGTGGCCTGTCATTCCCTTCTTCAGAGGATCTTCCCACCCCAGGGATTGAACCTATGTCTCTTTTGACTCCTGCATTGGCAGGTGGTTTATTTACAACTAGGGCCACTGGGAAGTCCTCTTAGGCACATAATTATTGATAAAACAAGTATTTTACATATACAAAGTTATTATATGTGCAGAAAATGTATCCCAGAAAATTACAGTCTGTGCCATACTGAAGTTAAAGGTAAGGTAGACAAACTAGCCCTTCCCTTTGACTAAAGTTCCCAAAATTTTTCCATATTAATAAAAATAAGAATATTTTGATAGCATTCTTAACATTCTCTATATTTCAATATTCCTATTGCTACATTCTATAAAATCCCACCAAAGATAAGCAAAAAAAACAAATTCTATTTCTATAAGAAGACAAAACCAAGTGATAGAGTTCACATCTTTAAATTTCTCTGATCGTCTCCTTACTTCTAATGTAGAAATTAAGCATTTATGTCTAAATTCTGGGTAATTTTGAAACTGTATGTCAAAGAGTATATTTTTCAATCTGAATATGGAAATTTTTAACTTTCTCAATCTTTGGTGGTATATAAAAAACTCCACCAAAGGCCAAAATACCCCAAGAAAAATTTCCCAACTACATAAGGATTACACAGGTCAGTTTGTAAACAATTGCTTTATAATATCAAACAAAAAATCAACTCAGCTCCTGGATAATTTAGTCTAATATTAAGAATTAATATGTCAAACAAACTCAAAACACTTAAAATTATAATTTACAGTAAAAAAATATTCATAATTCATAGGTTATTCAACCTGGATAGGCATTCACAGATCATGTAAACAGCCATTCAAATTTACTGATTAGGAAACTAAGTGTACAAAATGTTAAAATACTTTGCTAAGATAATGTGGGAAGCTGGACAGTAACAGAGTGAAAGGTTGCTGCAGCAATCTTTGTGTTACATCAGGTTTCGTGACCTCCAGAGGAGAGGATTTCTATCAGGGGTCAGATGAGGCTTGAGTACTTGGAGCCATTTGTGCAGCAAAGTTTTATTAAAGCATAACCGAGATGGGGAAAGCTTCTGACATAGAGACCAGAAAGGAACAGAACAGTTCAGTTTCTCAGTCATGTCCAACTCTTTTGGACCCCATGAATTCAGCATGCCAGGCCTCCCTGTCCATCACCAACCCCCAGAGTTCATTGAAACTCATATCCATCGAGTCGATGATGCCATCCAGCCATCTCTTCCTCTGTCGTCCCCTTCTCCTCCTGCCCCCAATCCCTCCCAGCATCAGAGTCTTTTCCAGTGAGTCAACTCTTTGCATGAGGTGGCCAAAGTATTGGAGTTTCAGCTTCAGCATAAGTCCTTCCAAAGAACACCCAGGACTGATATCCTTTAGAATGGGCTGGTTGGATCTCCTTGCAGTCCAAGGGACTCTCAAGAGACTTCTCCAACACCACAGTTCAAAAGCATCAATTCTTCGGTGCTCAACTTTCTTCACAGTACAGCTCTCACATCCATACATAACTACTGGAAAAACCATGGCCTTGACTAGATGGACCTTTGTTGGTAAAGTAATGTCTCGGTTTTGAATATGCTATTTAGGTTGGTCATAAATTTTCTTCAAAGGAGTAAACGTCTTTTAATTTCATGGCTGCAGTCACCATCTGCAGTGATTTTGGAGCCCAAAAAAATAAGGTCAGACACTGTTTCCACTGTTTCCCCATCTATTTCCCATGAAGTGATGAGACCAGATGCCATGATCTTTGTTTTCTGAATGTTGAGCTTTAAGCCAACTTTTTCACGCTCCTCTTTCACTTTCATCAAGAGGCTTTTTAGTTCCTCTTCACTTTCTGCCATAAGGGTGGTGTCATTTGCATATCTGAGGTTATTGAGATTTCTCCCGGCAATCTCGATTCCAGCTTGTGCTTCTTCCAGCCCAGCGTTTCTCATGATGTACTCTGCATATGAGTTAAATAAGCAGGGTGACAATATACAGCCTTGAGAGTCTGTTGTTCCATGTCCAGTTCTAACTGTTTCTTCCTGACCTGCATACAGGTTTCTCAAGAGGCAGGTCAGGTGGTCTGGTATTCCCATCTCTTTCAGAATTTTCCACAGTTTATTGTGATCCACACAGTCAAAGGCTTTGGCATAGTCAAAAAGCAGAAATAGATGTTTTTCTGGAACTCTCTTGCTTTTTCCATGATCCAGAAGATGTTGGCAATTTGATCTCTGGTTCCTCTGCTTTTTCTAAAACCAGCTTGAACATCTGGAAGTTCAGGGTTCACATATTGCTGAAGTCTGGCTTGGAGAATTTTGAGCATTACTTTACTAGTGTGTGAGATGAGTGCAATTGTGCGGTAGTTTGAGCATTATTTGGCATTGCCTTTCTTTGAGATTGGAATGAAAACTGACCTTTTCCAGCCCTGTGGCCACAACTGAGTTTTCCAAATTTGCTGGCATATTGAGTGCAGCACTTTCACAGCATCATCTTTCAGGATTTGAAATACCTCAACTGGAATTCCATCACTTCCACTGGCTTTGTTCATAGTGATGCTTTCTAAGGCCCACCTGACTTCACCTTCCAGGATGTGTGGCTCTAGGTGAGTATGAGTGATCACACCATCATGATTATCTGAGTCATGAAGATCTTTTTTGTACAGTACTTCTGTGTATTCTTGCCACCTCTTCTTAATATCTTCTCCTTATGTTAGGTACATAGCATTTCTGTCCTTTATCGATCCTATCTTTGCATGAAATGTTCCCTTGGTATCTCTAATTTTCTTGAAGAGATCTCTAGTCTTTCCTGTTCTGTTGTTTTCCTCTATTTGCATTAATCGCTGAGGAAGGCTTTCTTATCTCTCCTTGCTATTCTTTGGAACTCTGCATTCAGTTGCTTATATCTTTCCTTTTCTCCTTTGCTTTTCACTTCTCTTCTTTCACAGCTATTTGTAAGGCCTCCCCAGACAGCCATTTTGCTTTTTTTGCATTTCTTTTCCATGGGGATGTTCTTGATCCCTGTCTCCTGTACAATGTCATGAACCTCTGTCCATAGTTTATAGGCACTCTATCTATCAGATCTAGTCCCTTAAATCTATTTCTCACTTCCACTGTATAATCATAAGGGATTTGATTTAGGTCATAGAAAGCTATTAATCAGATAGCAGAGACGCCTCAAGGCTGAGGGAGTTTCACCAGGCCCCTCCCCCACAATATGCATTTTTGAGATAGGAGGTACTATGTCATCCCCTGACCATAAAACAATTGACATGAATACTGGTTTGTTGAGTCATTATCAGCCTAAGGTTTCAGAAAAGAAAAGGTCTTAGGCAGAACCATTTTGAAGAAAGGCAGATTCCAAAGCAAATGCAGTTTCATTAACATAGCATAAGAAAAGCATTTCCATAAGAAAAATACATTGGTTATTGCTAAAGACAGAATCAGGTGTCTTCAACACAGAATTAAAAGAAGCCTCTTTTAATTTTGTGTAGAGAAGGAAGAAATGTCTGCCACTGGCCTTCTTTGGTGGCTCAGCTGGTGGCTCCCTGCAATGCGGGAGACTTTGGTTCGATATCTGGGTTGGGAAGATCTCCTAAAGAAGGGAATAGGCTAACTACTCCAGTATTCTGGCCTGGAGAATTCCATAAACTGTATAGTCTATGGGGTCACAAAGAGTTGGACATGACTGAGTGACTTTCACTTTCACTTGCAGTTTATTTCCTCCTGCTACTTGGGGATCTATAGCTTTCCTACCTGTTACTCTCTCAAGAGCAAATGCTAACATTTAGACCTTCATTGTTCTTATCACTTACCAAAAGAACTGATTGATTGATTTTCAAATTACAGATTGTTACAATATAACAAATGAGTGCATGCATGTGTGCTCAGTCACTTCAGTCATGTCCGACTCCTTGTAACCCTATGAACTGCAGCCCACCAAGCTTCTCAGTCCATAGAATTCTCCAGGCAAGAATACTTGAGTGGGTTGTCATGCCCTCCTCCAGGGGAATTTCCCAACCCAGGGGCTGAACACACATCTTCTGCATCTCCTGCATTGCAGGCAGATTCTTTACCCACTGAGCCACCTAGGAAGCCCAATATAACAAATACCTATTCAGAAAATCACATCTCCTTTTATTAGAGAAATTCAAGTATAAAAAGATCTATCATGTAAAGACCTGATATACAAGGGTTAGTTCCAGTCAACAAGATGATATACATGATATATAGACATCTTACCCGAATGAGAATTTGTTCACTCACAGTTGGAGAGGTCTCTCCTCTTTTCGTTACATCTAATAAGTCAACAAGAGGACGAATAGTCATTCCCTACAAAATGAAAAACAAAGAGCTGAATTTCTTTCATATGAAATTAGTGCTTGAAGCCAGAAAGAAAAACACCAATACAGTATACTAATGCATATATATAGAATTTAGAAAGATGGTAACAATAACCCTGTATGTGAGACAGCAAAAGAGACACAGATGTATAGAACAGTCTTTTGGACTCTGTGGGAGAGGGAGAGGGTGGGATGATTTGGGAGAATGGCAAGGAAACATGTATAGTATCATATAAGTAACGAATCGCCAGCCCAGGTTTGATATAGGATCCTTGGGGCTGGTGCACTGGGATGACCTGGAGGGATGATACGGGGAGGGAGGTGGGAGGGGGGTTCAGGATGGGGAACACGTGTACACCCGTGGCAGATTCATGTTGATGTATGGCAGAACCAATACAATATTGTAAAGTAATTAGCCTCCAGTTAAAATAAATAAATTTAAATTAAAAAAAATGAAATTAGTGCTTGAATATTTCCCTGGTGTGTCTCTGTGTGTGTCTATGTATGGGTGCATATGCACAGGTGTCTTAATCTGGCCACAATAAAAATTTAGAACATTTTCTTAAAATTCAGAACTATCATTGGTCTAACATGAGAGGGAAGTGCTGTGATTTTCCTTTATAAGGATCAATCATGACATATATTGTTGACAAAAATGTGGGTCATTAAAAAAAAAAAAAAAAAAAAACCTGAAAAAAATCTACCACTGTATTTCAAAATCAGAAAGTGCTTAAATCACAGAGCCAAAATGCTGCAAGAGATTTTCATTTAAATTACCTCTGGTGTATAATTTTGTCTTTGTTATTCATCATCCCTGGATAAAAGAATGGCAACCCACTCCAGTATTCTTGCCTGGAGAATCTCCATGGACAGAGGAGCCCAGTGGGCTACAGTCCATGGAGTCACAAAGAGTCGGACATAACTGAGTGAATAAACACACAATGATAATAAGCTTATAAAAGAGACAGAGAAAGAGAAACCAGAGAAGTAAGAGGAAAATCAGAAAGTCAGTTGTCACAAAATACAAAAAGAATATTTCAAGAACGTGGGAGTTTGACTTGTGGAATCCCTGGGAAAGCTCAAGTGAAATGAGAATGGCAAATGACCATTAGTAACCTTAATAAAAGAGATGGGAGCAACAAAGTTTTATGTGGTCAAGAGAGAACATTACTTTAGTGTAGTTGTAGTGTGTTTTAAGTAGGAGTTGCTTGAGCCTGTTTAAAGTTGATGGGAAGAATCTAGCTGAGAAGAGTGTAAATATACATGAGAGAACATAAATGATTGAAAACACAAGACAAAAAAGGAATAGATTACAAAGGAGAGCTTGAGATAGGAGACCCCCAGTTCTGTTATAAGAAAAAGAAAGAAGAGGTTAGGAACAGATACAGTTATGTTGGGAAGTTAAAGGCTCTTCTGTGGATGACTACTGTAAGCCAAGTTGCTCTTTGCAGAGTTCTCTTTCTTTAGTTTTGTTTTGTCTTTTTAAACCAAAGTATGGTTGAATGTAAAGTAAGAGAAGAAGATGAGATTTGCCCTGGCATCTACATTTGGAAACAAGGACTTTAAGAAAGAGTTATGAACTAAAGTAAGAAATATGAAGTGGAATATAGAAAAACCTGGCTGCAAATAAACAACAAAATCTCCTGCTTTCAAATGAACTTCCACACTACTTAGTCACTTTCAAAATATTTTGTAAAAGCATTCCCATGAGGGTTCTATTTTTACCTTATTTCAAAATGTGGAAAGAAGCAGGTAATAATTTTCATTAATGTTAAGGTTGAAACTTAAAAGAATCTCAAGGGTGTCCTAGTTCTTCATCAACTCTTCAGCACTTCTGAATGACAAAAATGCCTTACTGTGGGCCTGATTGCTTTAACACACCAAATAAGCATGCCATCCCAAAAGCTTCCTTTCCAATTTGGAGCTATGCAATTTTTTGTAAATGCATGTGAATTGGCCAAAGTCAGGTGATCATCTTATTCACAAGGTTTTCATAAATAATTGTACATAATTCCTGCTTTTTAGGTGATGTTTCAGTTATACAATTCCACTAAATTCATTCTGACATTTAAAACATCACCATACAATGCTTTCATGGGATATAACTGCATCCTTTAACGGAGTTTATCACAGGCAAAAACTTTCCACCATGAGCAGATCTGTCTAATGACCTGTCTTTGAAAGGCTGACTCCATGTTTGCATTTTTAAACCCTTTTACATGACTCTCCATCTTCATTTAACTTAATTCATTCTATTCAGTCTACCATGGATAGATCAAAATTAATGCTTTAAAATAAAGGTGTCAAACCAACCTGACTCAGTGGCATCTCTTATAACCCATTCTATATATTTTGTACTATTATTCTTTGGCCTTATAACTTCCCAACATAACTTTAAAAAGATGTAGAATAGTTGAGAGACAAAATTTTATTCTTTATGTTTGAATCTCTGTAGTAAATCATATATATGGTTAAGTGAAGCTTGAGTAAATCAATAAAAATCATGGTTTAAAAAAATAGTCTTGATTTCAAACCTCTACTACAAATGTTCATAATTTATATTCATACTCCAAATTAACTTTTATTTACTATTTATTCATTTATTTCCTTGCTTCAGAAATTTATTGCACATTTCATTGGAGCCACACTAATAGACTGAGTATATAGTGGTGAATAATTTATATTTATTTCCTGCATTCATGGAATTCAGTTTAGCAAGGAGACAGACATCACCCAAGTGGAGAAAAGAATGACTAAAGATCCCCAGAGGATCTTCCCAACCCAGGAATCAAACTCATATCCCCTTCATTGGCAGATGGATTCTTTACCACTGAGCCTCTTGGAGAAGGAAATGGCAACCCACTACAGTATTCTTGCCTGGGAAATCCCATGGACAGAGGAGCCTGACAAGCTACAGTCCATGGAGTGGCAAAAGAGTTGGACACAAATTAGCAAGCCCCCCTCCCAAAAAAAAAGAAAAAAGAAAAACAACAGGTAGATGATATATATAGTGATACATTCTATGAAAGTGTTCAAAACAATAAGCCCAGAATGGAGATGTTTATACTAAGCCCCACACCATCAAACCAAGGCTTAATTTAATTACAGTGTCTGCTCTCCCAGAAATAAAAACAAACATACTTGCATAGAGTGGTCTGGGAATTCTTCTGTGAGGAGGCTCTACATAGCTGAGGATTAAAGGATAAAAGGAAGATGGACATGCAAGGAACTTAGGAGATAGTGTTTTGGGGAGAGTGAATGACATGTTGGAAGAAGAAAAAGTTTGTCAAGGTTGATGCAGTTCAAGAGGCTTAAATCACAGTGAACAAGATGGAGAATGGCCACAAAACATGGGGTTTCAAAGGTAGACATAAGAGGGGAGGAGCCAAGATGGCGGAGGAGTAGGACGGGGAGAACGCTTTCTCCCCCACAAATTCATCAAAAGAGCATTTAAACGTCGAGTAAATTCCACAAAACAACTTCTGAATGCCGGCAGAGGACCTCAGGCACCTAGAAAAGCAACCCAACTCTTCGAAAGGAGGTAGGAAAAAATATAAAAGACAAAAAAAAAAAAGAGACAAAAGAGAGAGGGACGGAGTTCCGTCCCGGGAAGGGAGTCTTAAAAACAGAGAAGTTTCCAAACACCAGGAAACCTTCTCACTGCTGAATCTGTGCCGAGCTTTGGAAGCACAGAGAGCAACATAACAGGGAGAAAAAATAAATAAATAATTAAAACTCACAGATTGCGAGCCCTACGGTAACTCCCCTAGTGGAGAAGCAGCGCAGACGCCTGCACACGCCATTAGCAAGCGGGGGCTGGGCAGGGAGGCGCGGCGCGGGCTGCATCGCTTAGAGTAAGAATCTGGCCTGAATACCCTGAGCACTATCTGAGCGAAATAATTTGGGCTAGCAAGCCAGACTGTGGGATATCTACCACGCGAAAAGCCAGCCCCAACCTAAGACACCGCCAGGCCCGCGCACGGAACAAAGGACTGAACAGAGATAGCCGGCTGCAGACCTTCCCCCTCCGGTAACAGGCAGCCAGAGCCAGAAGGGGACAATCGCAGCCCCAGAGAGACATTATCTATAAAACTGTAAGCAGGCTTCTTTGCTAACTAAAACTTCCTGGGGGTCTGGACAGTCAACATCTGCCTGAGAAGGTGCGCCGGTTTTACACCCAGATAACTGAGTGGCGGGGAGGCGATAAGTCGCAGCATTGGCGTTTGCCAAACACCTCATCACCTGAGCTGCGCGGACCTGGGAAGAGCACAAAATGCAAGCCCAACTGAGTCTGCGCCTCTGAGGACTACCCGAGTGCCTGAACCTGAGCGGCTTGGACCTGGGAGGTACATGCAGCCCAGGGCCGGCCTCGGATTGTTCTCGGCGGAACAACCTAGAGCCCGAGCAGTGTGGGCAGGGTGGCCACACGCGCCGTGAGTGGGGGCAGACCCAGTGTGGCTGAGGCACTGCGAGCGCACGCCAGTGTTATTTGTTTGCAGCATCCCTCCCTCCCTCCCCACAGTGCGACTGAACAAGTGAGCCTAAAAAAAAAAAAAAGTTTCCCCCACCATCCACTTTGTGTCAGGGCGGAAGCCAGACACTGAAGAGACCAGCAAACAGAAGAAGTTATAACAGAGGGAAACACCTTGGAAGCTACGGGCAATAGATTAAAACCCCGTGGTTACTACGGACTACATAGGAAGGGGCCTATAGATCTTGAGAAATATAAGTTGGACCAAGGAACTAGCCAAAAATGAACTGAACCCACCATATAACAAAACCAGAGAAAGTCCTAGATATATTTTTACGATCATTCATTCTTTCTTTTTTTTTAATTAAAAAAAAATTTTTAAGTCCTCTATTGTTCCTTTAATTTTCACTTTTATAACCTATTACTTTGCAAAAAAAAAAAAAAAAAAAGACCCCATTTTTTTCTTCTTCAGCAAATTTCATATATATATATTTTATAATTTTTTGAACTTTTTTTTTTCTTCTTCTTTTCTTTAACATTGTATTTTTGAAATTCCAAACTCTACTCTAGTTTTTTAATTTTAGCTTTTTGGTATATGTTAGCAATTTTGTACCTACAGTTTTTTTTTTATAATTTCTGTGACTTTTTTTTTTTTTCTGTTTCATTCTCTTCTTCTTTTATATAACATTGTATATCTGAAATTACAAACTCTACTCTAGATTTTTAATTTATGCTTTTTGGCATTTGATATCAAATTTGTACCTGTATTTTCTTTATAATTTTTGCGACATTGTTTTTGTTTGTTTGTCTTCTCTCTTTATGTTTTTTCTTCCTTTTTTTTAACATTGTATTTTTGAAATTCCAAACTCTACTCTGGATTTTAATTTTTGCTTTTTGGTATTAGTTATCAATTTTGTACCTGTATTTTCTTTATAATTTTTGTGACCTTATTTGTTTTTCTTTGTTCGTTTTTTCTCTTTCTTTTCCTTCTTCTTTTCTTTAACATCGTATTTTTGAAATTCCAAACTCTACTCTAGATTTTTAATTTTTGCTTTTATGTATTTGTTACCAATTTTGTACCTTTAAGAACCCAATTGTTCAGGACCCATCTTTCACTACGGAGTGAGATTACTGGCTTGACTGCTCTCTCTCCCTTTGGACTCTCCTTTTTCTCCACCAGGTCGCCTGTGTCTCCTCCCTAACCCCTCTCTACTCTACCCAACTCTGTGAGTTTATGTGTGTTCCAGATGGTGGAGAACACCTAGGGAACTGATTAGTGGCTGGATCTGTCTCCCTCCTTTTCATTCCCCCCTTTTATCCCTCTGGCCACCTCTGTCTCCTTCCTCCTTCTTCTCTTCTCTGTATAACTCCGTGAACATCTCTGAGTGGTCCAGTTGTGGAGTGCACATAAGGAAGTAACTACTGGCTACCCCACTCTCTCCACTATTGATTCCACCTCATCTCATTTGGGTCACCTCTAACTCCCTCCTCCCTCTTCTCTTCTCCATGTAACGCTGTGAACCTCTCTGAGTGACCCTCACAGTAGAGAAACTTTTCATCTTTAACGTAGAAGTTTTATCAATGGTGCTGTATAGAAGGAGAAGTTTTGAAACTACTGTAAAAATAAGACTGATAACTGGAAGCAGGAGGCTTAAGTCCAAACCCTGACTCCAGGGAACTCCTGACTCCAAGGAACATTAATTGACAGGAGCTCATCAAACGCCTCCAAACCGACACTGAAACCAAGCACCACACAAGGGCTAACAAGTTCCAGGGCAAGACATACCAAGCAAATTCTCCAGCAACAAAGGAGCACAGCCCTGAGCTTCAAGATTCAGGCTGCCCAAAGTCACCCCAAAACCATAGACATCTCATAACTCATTACTGGACACCCACCAGAACACCGACACAAGCTTCCCTAACCAGGAAACCTTGACAAGCCACCGGTACAAACCCACACACAGCGAGGAAAAGCCACAATAAAGAGAACTCCACAAACTGCCAGAATATAGAAAGGACACCCCAAACTCAGCAATTTAAACAAGATGAAGAGACAGAGGAATACCCAGCAGATAAAGGAACAGGATAAAAGCCCACCAAACCAAACAAAAGAGGAAGAGATAGGGAGTCTACCTGATAAAGAATTCCGAATAATGATAGTGAAATTGATCCAAAATCTTGAAATCAAAAGGGAATCACAGATAAATAGCTTGGAGACTAAGATTGAGAAGATGCAAGAAAGGTTTAACAAGGACCTAGAAGAAATAAAAGAGAGTCAATATAAAATGAATAATGCAATAAATGAAATTAAAAACTCTCTGGAAGCAACAAATAGTAGAATAACAGAGGCAGAAGATAGGATTAGTGAATTAGAAGATAGAATGGTAGAAATAAATGAATCAGAGAGGATAAAATAAAAACGAATTAAAAGAAATGAGGACAATCTCAGAGACCTCCAGGACAATATTAAATGCTACAACATTCGAATCATAGGGGTCCCAGAAGAAGAAGACAAAAAGAAAGACCATGAGAAAATACTTGAGGAGATAATAGTTGAAAACTTCCCTAAAATGGGGAAGGAAATAATCACCCAAGTCCAAGAAACCCAGAGAGTCCCAAACAGGATAAACACAAGGCGAAACACCCCAAGACACATATTAATCAAATTAACAAAGATCAAACACAAAGAACAAATATTAAAAGCAGCAAGGGAAAAACAACAAATAACACACAAGGGAATTCCCATAAGGATAACAGCTGATCTTTCAATAGAAACTCTTCAAGCCAGGAGGGAATGGCAAGACATACTTAAAATGATGAAAGAAAATAACCTACAGCCCAGATTATTGCACCCAGCAAGGATTTCATTCAAATATGAAGGAGAAATCAAAAGCTTTTCAGACAAGCAAAAGCTGAGAGAATTCTGCACCACCAAACCAGCTCTCCAACAAATACTAAAGGATATTCTCTAGACAGGAAACACAAAAACAATGTATAAGTTCAAACCCAAAACAATAAAGTAAATGGCAACGGGATCATACTTATCAGTAATTACCTTAAACGTAAATGGGTTGAATGCCCCAACCGAAAGAAAAGACTGGCTGAATGGATACAAAAACAAGACCTCTACTACATATGTTGTCTACAAGAGACCCACCTCAAAACAGGGGACACATACAGACTGAAAGTGAAGGGCTGGAAAAAGATTTTCCATGCAAATAGGGACCAAAAGAAAGCAGGAGTAGCAATACTCATATCAGATAAAATAGACTTTAAAACAAAGGCTGTGAAGAGAGACAAAGAAGGTCACTACATAATGATCAAAGGATCAATCCAATAAGAAGATATAACAATTATAAATATATATGCACCCAACACGGGAGCACCACAGTATGTAAGACAAATGCTAACAAGTATGAAAGGAGAAATTAACAATAACACAATAATAGTGGGAGACTTTAATACCCCACTCACACCTATGGATAGATCAACTAAACAGAAAATTAACAAGGAAACACAAACTTTAAATGATACAATAGATCAGTTAGACCTAATTGATATCTATAGGACATTTCATCCCAAAACAATGAATTTCACCTTTTTCTCAAGCGCACATGGAACCTTCTCCAGGACAGATCACATCCTGGGCCATAAAGCTAGCCTTGGTAAATTCAAAAAAATAGAAATCATTCCAAGCATCTTTTCTGACCACAGTGCAGTAAGATTAGATCTCAATTACAGGAGAAAAACGATTAAAAATTCCAACATATGGAGGCTGAACAACACGCTGCTGAATAACCAACACATCACAGAAGAAATCAAAAAAGAAATCAAAGTTTGCATAGAAACGAATGAAAATGAAAACACAACAACCCAAAACCTGTGGGACACGGTAAAAGCAGTCCTAAGGGGAAAGTTCATAGCAATACAGGCACACCTCAAGAAACAAGAAAAAAGTCAAATAAATAACCTAACTCTACACCT
Source organism: Bos indicus (assembly GCF_029378745.1). Classification (NCBI taxonomy): domain Eukaryota; kingdom Metazoa; phylum Chordata; class Mammalia; order Artiodactyla; family Bovidae; genus Bos; species Bos indicus. Next base: position 76,794,150 of record NC_091789.1, read on the forward strand.
AAAGCAACTAGAAAAGGAAGAAATGAAGAACCCCAGGGTTAGTAGAAGGAAAGAAATCTTAAAAATTAGGGCAGAAATAAATGCAAAAGAAACAAAAGAGACCATAGCAAAAATCAACAAAACCAAAAGCTGGTTATTTGAAAGGATAAATAAAATTGACAAACCATTAGCCTGACTCATCAAGAAACAAAGGGAGAAAAATCAAATCAATAAAATTAGAAATGAAAATGGAGAGATCACAACAGACAACACAGAAATACAAAGGATCATAAGAGACTACTATCAACAATTATATGCCAATAAAACGGACAACGTGGAAGAAATGGACAAATTCTTAGAAAAGTACAACTTTCCAAAACTGGACCAGGAAGAAATAGAAAATCTTAACAGACCCATCACAAGCACAGAAATTGAAACTGTAATCAAAAATCTTCCAGCAAACAAAAGCCCAGGTCCAGATGGCTTCACAGCTGAATTCTACCAAAAATTCAGAGAAGAGCTAACACCTATCCTGCTCAAACTCTTTCAGAAAATTGCAGAGGAAGGTAAACTTCCAAACTCATTCTATGAGGCCACCATCACCCTAATACCAAAACCTGACAAAGATGCCACAAAAAAAGAAAACTACAGGCCAATATCACTGATGAACATAGATGCAAAAATCCTTAACAAAATTCTAGCAACCAGAATCCAACAACACATTAAAAAGATCATACACCATGACCAAGTGGGCTCTATCCCAGGGATGCAAGGATTCTTCAATATCCACAAATCAATCAATGTAATACACCACATTAACAAATTGAAAAATAAAAACCATATGATTATCTCAATAGATGCAGAGAAAGCCTTTGACAAAATTCAACACCCATTTATGATAAAAACTCTCCAGAAAGCAGGAATAGAAGGAACATACCTCAACATAATAAAAGCTATATATGACAAACCCACAGCAAACATTATCCTCAATGGTGAAAAATTGAAAGCATTTCCTCTAAAGTCAGGAACAAGACAAGGGTGTCCACTTTCACCATTACTATTCAACATAGTTTTGGAAGTTTTGGCCACAGCAATCAGAGCAGAAAAAGAAATAAAAGGAATCCAAATTGGAAAAGAAGAAGTAAAACTCTCACTATTTGCAGATGACATGATCCTCTACATAGAAAACCCTAAAGACTCCACCAGAAAATTACTAGAACTAATCAATGACTACAGTAAAGTTGCAGGATATAAAATCAACACACAGAAATCCCTTGCATTCCTATACACTAATAATGAGAAAACAGAAAGAGAAATTAAGGAAACAATCCCATTCACCATTGCAACAGAAAGAATAAAATACTTAGGAATATATCTACCTAAAAAACTAAAGACCCATATATAGAAAACTATAAAACACTGGTGAAAGAAATCAAAGAGGACACAAATAGATGGAGAAATATACCATGTTCATGGATTGGAAGAATCAATATAGTGAAAATGAGTATACTACCCAAAGCAATTTATAGATTCAATGCAATCCCTATCAAGCTACCAACGGTATTCTTCACAGAGCTACAACAAATAATTGCACAATTTGTATCGAAATGCAAAAAGCCTCGAATAGCCAAAGCGATCTTGAGAAAGAAGAATGGAACTGGAGGAATCAACCTACCTGACTTCAGGCTCTACTACAAAGCCACAGTTATCAAGACAGTATGGTACTGGCACAAAGACAGAAATATAGATCAATGGAACAAAATAGAAAGCCCAGAGACAAATCCACGCACATATGGACACCTTATCTTTGACAAAGGAGGCAAGAATATACAATGGATTAAAGATAATCTCTTTAACAAGTGGTGCTGGGAAAACTGGTCAACCACTTGTAAAAGAATGAAACTAGAACACTTTCTAACACCATACACAAAAATAAACCCAAAATGGATTAAAGATCTAAACATAAGACCAGAAACTATAAAACTCCTAGAGGAGAACATAGGCAAAACACTCTCTGACATACATCACAGCAGGATCCTCTATGACCCACCTCCCAGAATATTGGAAATAAAAGCAAAAATAAACAAATGGGACCTAATTAACCTTAAAAGCTTCTGCACATCAAAGGAAACTATCAGCAAGGTGAAAAGGCAGCCTTCAGAATGGGAGAAAATAATAGCAAATGAAGCAACTGACAAACAACTAATCTCAAAAATATACAAGCAACTCCTACAGCTCAACTCCAGAAAAATAAATGACCCAATCAAAAAATGGGCCAAAGAGCTAAATAAACATTTCTCCAAAGAAGACATACAGATGGCTAACAAACACATGAAAAGATGCTCAACATCACTCATTATCAGAGAAATGCAAATCAAGACCACTATGAGGTACCATTTCACACCAGTCAGAATGGCTGCGATCCAAAAGTCTACAAATAATAAATGTTGGAGAGGGTGTGGAGGAAAGGGAACCCCTCTTACACTGTTGGTGGGAATGCAAACTAGTACAGCCACTATGGAGAACAGTGTGGAGATTCCTTAAAAAACTGGAAATAGAACTGCCTTATGATCCAGCAATCCCACTGCTGGGCATACACACTGAGGAAACCAGAAAGGAAAGAGACACTTGTACCCCGATGTTCATCGCAGCACTGTTTATAATAGCCAGGACATGGAAGCAACCTAGATGTCCATCAGCAGATGAATGGATAAGAAAGCTGTGGTACATATACACAATGGAGTATTACTCAGACATTAAAAAGAATACATTTGAATCAGTTCTAATGAGGCGGATGAAACTGGAGCCTATTATACAGAGTGAAGTAAGCCAGAAGGAAAAACACCAATACAGTATACTAACGCATATATATGGAATTTAGAAAGATGATAACAATAACCCTGTGTACGAGACAGCAAAAGTGACGCTGATGTATGGAACAGTCTTATGGACTCTGTGGGAGAGGGAGAGGGTGGGAAGATTTGGGAGAATGGCATTGAAACATGTAAAATATCATGTATGAAACGAGATGCCAGTCCAGGTTCAATGCACGATACTGGATGCTTGGGGATGGTGCACTGGGACGACCCAGAGGGATGGTGTGGGGAGGGAGGAGGGAGGGGGGTTCGGGATGGGGAGCACATGTATACCTGTGATGGATTCATTTTGATATTTGCAAAACTAATACAATTATGTAAAGTTTAAAAATAAAATAAAATTAAAAAAAAAAAAAAAAGGTAGACATAAGCCATATTTGTAATGGAAAGCTCATAGTCATGCTAAGTGTTTTGGAATTTATTAAAAGTTAAAAAAGAACCAATAAAAGAATTTTGGAAGGTATGTAATACAATTTGTGTTTTAAAAATATTGCTCTTGATTCTGTGGTAATAATAGATTGAAATAGGAAAGGAAAATGGAAAATTTTAAGGCAGTTCAGGAAATGTGATGGCAACTTGGACTAAGATGATGGCAATGGTAATAGAGAATAGCACAGAGATTCCACAAAAAGACAGATATGAAAATACTCATGAAAATACCATTTTTAAAATTAAAAAAGAAAAGCTTTTCAACTGAAAGGACAATTAATAAATAAATTGGTATATAATCATAAAATGTAGTATTGTAGACCACTGAAAATTAATGAGCTACAGCTACTCACAACTATATAAATAAATATTAGTAACAAAATGTTAATAGACCAAAAAATTCCAGAAGGCTATATGCAAAACATGGTTGGATGAGATGGAGAGAGGATGAGATGGTTGGATGGCATCACCAACATGATGGATATGAGTTTGAGTAGGCTACGGGAGCTGATGATGGACAGGGAAGCCTGGTATGCCACAGTCCGTGGGGTTGCAAATAGTCGGACATGACTGAGCTAAACTGAACTGAACATGCAAAACATATATATACACACCCACAATAGATACTTTTTATAAAGTTAAAAAATAATTTAAACTGATCAATATATTATTTATGTGTGTGTCTATGTGTATAATATGTGATTTCAAAAAGCATTTTTTAAAAGACAAGAGAATAATAAATGATTTATTCAGGATATCAGTCACCTGTAAAGACAGAGAGAGAGATATGAAAGAAAATAGGATAGTGCATTGCATAGATTATTATTAACTTTCTCAGGTTTAGTGCTGGGCTCACAGCTGTTAGAAGTATCGAGTGAATGAATGAATAAATGAATGTCAAGAGTTGGACACAACTGAGTGACTAACACTTTCACTTTCTTTCAACAGGCTTCCCAGGTGGCTCAGACCATAAAGAACCTGCCTATAATGCAGGAGACCCTGGTTCAATCCCTGGGTTTGGAAGTTCCCCTGGAGAAGGAAATGGCAACCCACTCCAGTATTCTTGCCTGAAGAATTCCATGGACATAGGCGTCTGGCAGGCTACAGTCCATGGGGTCACAAAGAGTCAGGTATGACTGAGCAACTAACACTTTCTCTTTCTTTCATTGGGTCAATGATTCAAATTGGTGTTGGCGTCGTGAATCAAAATATATTATTAATACAACTTTGTATATCTAGAAATATTTTTAAAATCAAGTACATATATTGAAGATATATTTTGGAATTAAAAACCACAGGGCTTGATGTGAGGGATAAGTAAAAGGAAATTATAAAATATGTAGTCTACATTTCTGTAGAATGTCTTTGTAAATGGGTAGATGTCAGTGTCATTTACTAAGATAGAAGAAAAACAGATAAGGATCAGATTTATCCTTTGTAGATGTATTGGCTATGTGGATAAAAAATAAATACTACCTGCCATTCCCATAAACACTGAATGTTTCCTGCCATCATCCATTGCAGCCATCCTCAAAGTTATGCCCTTAGGGGAATTCAGAATGAAAAAAAAAAAAAAAAAACAGGACACTGCCCCTGGAAAGTTAAGATGCGTATCTAAGGAATAATTTCAAGGCATTCAGACTTTTTCATCTTCCCATATATAGAAAAGCACTGAAATCATTAACTTGAGATGTTTGTTTTTTGTAATTAGCAATGTTTTTATATTGGACAACATGCTTTTCTTTTTTTTTTTTTTTTTTCAGCCAAAGCTCCTATATATCCTGGCTCCTCTCTTACCACTTTTCAACACTTTCTCAGAGGTATCTGAGAGGCTTTTTCCCAGGCTTTGGTTCTCAGTAAGCTTCCTACATAAAACATAACTCACAATTTTTAGGCTTTTTTTTTTTTTTTTTTACAGTTCACAGCTGTGATGTTCTTGTGAGACATCCAAGTGGAAGTATGACATAATAGTTGAATGCAATTATCTAGACCTCAGAGTAGATAGCTGATCTGGAGACAAACATTTAGAAGTCATCAGAATTTATATTGTACTTGAAGCCATGAAAATGAATATAAACATCTAATGAAAAAGTATAGTGAGAATTGAATGTCCAGGACCTAATACTGGAGAACTCTCCTATTTAGAGACCCAACAGAAAAGGATCATCCAGCAAATTCCCAGAAAGACAGAAACACTAGGAGGGTATGATGTTAAGAAAAGCAAAAAAGAAAACATTTCAAGAAAGAAGTTTTAAACTGTATGAAACTCTGCTGACAAGTTTTATAATGTTAGGACAAAAGACGTCATAACTTGGGATTTTGATGGTCTCCTGCATGGCAGGAAGATTCTTTACTATCTGAACTACCAGGGAAGCCCTTTGGAAGCCAGCAGAGACCTTTTGGCAAAAATAATTTTGGTGGAACGGTGAGGGCAGAATCCAAATTGTAGGTAAGTGGAACTGATAAACTGACACAATGTGTGAAGATAACTTAAGTGTGCTCAGTCATAGTGATAATAACAATATCATCTTATAAATACAAAGACTTTTAAATTTATATTATTATTTAATCTTTATAACAAAACAGCCCTGAAAGATAAGTCCTGTATCCTCTTTCTACAAAAAAAAAAAAAAAAAAAGAATACTGAGTAATCATTTAAATGTCTGAGATTAGAAAGCTCATCTGGAATGAAGTTGTGATTAGCAACCAGGTCTTCGGATTTCAACTTTAGTACTCCTTTCCCCTCAAAAAGAATGGGGTAAAATTGGCCAAATCAGAATATTTCCATTATATCACAGACAGAAAACTACAAAGACATGTTCTATTGATAGTGTGCCAGGCACTCATTTACCTGAAGCATATCATGGCAATTTTATCAATATCTAAGGAAAAAAAAAAAAAAATATATATATATATATATATATATATATAGTACTTTTGCCCTTTTCTCCCCAATGGGTCTTCATTCTCAAACAAAATTTAAATTTCTGCAAGTATTTTCACCACTAGATGGTACTAGAATAACATGAGAAGTTCTCCATTGTACAATTTGTCTACAACTGCAATCATCCAACAATATCCCTTCAAAACATCTGCTGCTACTGCTGCTAAGTCACTTCAGTCGTGTCCGACTCTGTGCAACCCCATAGACGGCAGCCCATCAGGCTCCACCGTCCCTGAGATTCTCCAGGCAAGAACACTGGAGCGGGTTGCCATTTCCTTCTCCAATGCATGAAAGTGAAAAGTGAAAGTGAAGTCGCTCAGTCGTGTCCGGCTCTTAGCGACCCCATGGACTGCAGACTACCAGGCTCCTCCGTCCATGGGATTTTAAGTCCCCAGTTAGGGTCTTAAATAGATTATAGTACTAATCAATGGGAAAATGTAAATGTCAAATGATGAAGTCTCTAGGAGTAAGATGCATTTGAATACTTGGAGGAAATGTAAAATCAAAGGAGAATATTAGAGAGCTTCCCTGGTGACTCAGACAGTCAAGAGTCTGCCTACAGTGCAGGAGATCCAGGTTCAAATCCTGGATCGGGAAGATCTCCTGCAGAAGGGAATGGCAACCCACTCCAATATTCTTGCCTGGAGAATTCCATGGACAGAGGAGCCCAGTTAGCCCCAGGCCATGGGGTTGCAAACAGCCAAACATGACAGAGTGACTAACATTTCATTTCATTTCATGACGATTATTGATAAAGTATCAGAGATATTAAGTAATAATTCCAAAACATATAGGAATTGTCAGTTTATTCTTTAAAATGACTTTGTATTTTGAAGTAGCATTGTGCTACCTGACACATATCAAAGTGAAAATCAGTTAATCAAAAAAAGCACAATTTGATTAGGGACAGGTTTAATAAAATTCATTAAGTTTTCAATGAAATTTATAAATGCTCAATCTTAGTCATTTACAAACAAAATAAAACATTCAAAGCCTACAGAATTATCTCACCCATTCTAGAGATATAATTTTAAAGGGAAGCCTGCCAAATTCATATCTTCTGACTTGTCTTCTCCCACTACACACACACACACACACACACACACATCCACCATCATTATTCTAGTTAAAACATTTTAGCCAAAATTTGAAATACTATCTCATTAAGTTGCTTAATAGGTTTTTAGATATTTTTTTCCAATATTCTTTTGGCCAGCTGTATAAAATCAAACTGTAGTAAATTGGGAATTAAAGAGAATAATGATATGGACAGGATAAAGAGAAAATTCAAGAGAAAAGCTTCTTTAGAATTAAATTCTTAAAGCATTTCATTTATTTCCTCCTCTGCACCTTACCTTTTTAAGTAGCTAAAATGCAAGTTTTACTTGTTGTAAAACTATTGGTGTCAGCTACTTAAATAAATGGTACCTTCATCCATTCCCCTATTGCTTTAAAAAGAAATATCTCAGCTTCAGCAAATGTTCTGTTTAAGTTATGGTAAAGACTATTTCACATGCTGTAATTGTCTCTCCTAAATATAACGCAGTTCAAGACCTAGAAAGAGAATGCTGGACCATTCATATCCATGTAAGTGGAAGATTTCAAATTGTACTATTTTGTTTTGTTTACCTGAACAATAACAGTAAAGAGGATAACAACTGTGGTTGCTGCAATGAAGAGCTTCTTTCTGGAAAACTCTGGGAGCAGAAAAACAAGGGAGAAACAGATTGCTCCCCTCAGACCTCCATAGGCTATAATAAATTGGTCCTTTCTGGTGACTGTATTCACATGACATTTGTTCACGAAGAAAGTCAGCACAAGAACTCCTAAATTTTTCAATAAGAAGAATATTTGAGTAATTAATCAACAGAAGGAAATGCTACAAATATAATAGTGTTAAACTAGATTGAAATTCTAAGGATTTGTAATGAATAATTTAAAAGCCTAAATGAGCTAAACTATTAAAAGGTTTATTTCCTCAGAGAGATTTCTTTAAACAGCTACATTTTATATTGTTTATGTTTTGGTTTTTCCTTTGATTCTTTTCATTTTTTTAGAATGAAAGCAGTGCATTTCTCTTCTTTAGGCCTATGTGGACTAATCCGGGGCATTCTGCAAATGTAGTCTCTACAAACAGAATATAACATTTCTCTTCAGGCTTATAAATGCTAGTGAGTAGACCCAACTAGTGAACTAAATGTTAAGTAATGTGACCTGTGTTGGTTTTAATCTTTAGTGAGCCAGGATTCCATATTCCTCAAGGCTTCAAAAACAAGATTTGTTTTTCCCCTGTCACCCAGAATCTAGAGTTCTGAGATTCAAGTCTCAGCCAAAGATTTTTACTTCTCACATTTGTTGGTAGTCTCAAAAAGTAGCCTTAAGCACAAGAGAAGTATTTTCTCATGTACCAGTACTATTTGAAGGGCACCAGTTAAACTTTTGTCCCACGGATTTTACTCCCAGTGATTATGTTTTGAGTATCTTATTGTGAATGAGTTTAGCAGATAATTTACCTCAAGACCAAAAAGGCAAAATTCCTTGCCAAGTGGGCTGAAAGTAGGGATTCTTACACAAAATTTTAGCTGAAATAAGTTGGCCAGCAGAAAATTTAGCCAAAATTGATTTGTTTGGAAAAAATATCATATCCTCTTCATTGTAGTATGGTATCAGCAATTTGGAGAGCCATGGGAGTAGTCTTGCAGCCTCTGTATATGACTAAGAATCTTGGTTCATTTTTCTGTTTTTAAAAACATTTTAATTCAATCGATATATTTTAAACAGTTCCAGAAAATGAAAGCATAGTCAAATTATTAGAGGAGTCATAATTAAAATAAATGAGAACTAAGTCCAGTGAAAGTATAAGATCTTTTAATTATCTTTTAAAAACTGTCTCTTTAGCTCTTTTAATTTTCTTTCATATTACTATAAAAGTAAAGGTAGCTTTTAGAGAAAAATACAAATATGCAAATGCAGCATATAGCACCTATATTCCCACCCATCCAGAGAAAATAATTCCTAACACTTTGGATAAAACCTTCCAAAGCCACACATGACTGTTTACATTATTATTATTTCTAATAATAACTACTTTATTGACACTTGAACATTTAATATGTTCCAATGATGCCTAAATATATGTAATAAAATTTCTAATCACTCTTATTTTGTATAGTTACCAGAATTCAAGGCTAGTGACATTATATTTGAGGCCAAGTTATCATTTTGATTAAATAGAAATTCATCCAGCATATTTTGAGTCAAATTGCATTTTGGACAACTGAGGTGAATTGCTTCAGTCATATTGACATTGTCAGAATGCTAACTTTATAATTTTATTATTCATTCTATGTGGATTCCCAAACCAAAGGAATGAAAATATTCCACTGAAACCTTCCAATTTAACAGACTTACAAAAAATATACATCATTTAATATAGCTAAAGTCCAAAGGGGGGAAAAATATGGCCCCCTATGGCCTGTATTTAGCTCATCTTTCCTCTGTCTATTTAGGCACAAAATTAACCTAAATCATGATGGCTTAAAGGAAGTACAGATACTTCATTGATTTATGATAAAGATCTTTTCCTTTTCTCTTCTCATACCAGATGTAGCAATTTTCTACACATTATAATTTAGAAATAAAATGGTATTGGACAGAAGATTTGTTTCATCTCATGAATTTTCACACAAAGTTTCAAAAGGAAGGGGATATATGTATACCTATTGCTGATTCATGTTCAGGTTTGACAGAAAACAGCAAAATTCTGTAAAGCAATTATCCTTCAATAAGAAATTAATAAATTAAAAAAGATACATTTACAAACCTATAGAAATCCTGGTGTTCATCTTTAATGTTTGCTTTTACTAGGCCTTAAAATTTTACTACTCTTTTTTTTTTTCAATTGAAATATAGTTGATTTATAGTGTTGTGTTATTTTTTTTGCACAGCAAAGTGGTTCACTTATACATATATATATATTCTTTTTCATGTCCTTTTCCATTATGGTTTATTATAGGATATTGAATATAATTATCTGTACTATAAAGTAGGATGCTGTTGTTTATTTTATATATAGTAGTTTGTATCTGCTAATTCCAAACTCATGATTTATTCCTCTTCCCTCCCTTTTCCCCTTTGGTAACTATAGATCTCTTTCTATGTCTGTGAGTTTGTTTCATAAATAAGTTCATTTGTATCACATTTTAAATTCTACTTTTAAGTGATATCATATGACATAAATTTAGTATGATATAAACATACTAAACTTGGTATGATAACCTCTAAGTCCATCCATGTTACTGCAAATAGTATTCATTCTCTTCTATGGCTGAGCAGTATTCCATTGTATACATGTACCAAATCTTCTTTATCCATCCATCTGTCAATAGATATTTATGTTGCTTCTATGTCTTGGCTATTATAAATAGTGCTGCAATGAACATTGGGGTGCATGTACCTTTTTGAATTATGGTTTTCTCCAGATATATGCCCAGGAGTGGGATTGCTGGATCATATGATAGCTTTGTTTTTAGATTTCTGAGGAAACTCCATATCATTCTCCATAGTAGTTGTACCAATTTACATTCCCACCAAAAGTGACTGAGATTTCCCTTTTCTCAATCCCCTCTCCAGTATTTGTTATCTGTAGATTTTTAATGATGGTTATTTTCACCAATGTGAAATGCTATCTCATTGTAGTTTTGATTTGTATTTCTCTAATAATTAACATCCACTGACTCAATGGACATGAATTTGAGCAAACTCAGGAAGATAGTGGAGAACAGAGGAGCCTGGTGTGCTGCAGTCCATGGGGTGGCAAAGAGTTGGACATGACTCAGTGACTTAGCAATAATTAGCAATGTTGAGCATCTTTTCATGTGCCTATTGTCCATCTGTATGTCTTCTTTGGAGAAATGTCTGTTTAGGTCTTCTGCCCATTTTTTGATTGAGTTGTTTTTTGTCATTGAGTTATACATTTGTATATTTTGTATTTGTATATTTTGGAATTTGTATTTGTATATTTTAGAATTTGTATTTGTATTTGTATATTTTGGAATTTGTATTTGTATTTGTATATTTTGGAAATTAGTCCCTTGTCAGTCACACCATTTGCAAATATTTTATCCCATTCCATAGACTGTCTTTTTGTTTTGCTTATGGTTTCTTTTGCTGTGTAAAAGCTTCTAAATTTGATTCAGTCCCATTCATTTATTTCTGCTTTTATTTCTATTGCTTTGGGAGACTGTAGGTCTTAACATTTTATAGGAAAACATTTTCGGTTATTCTTGGCATTTTTGTTTCCATCAGCTATTTTTTATAGCACATGAGCACAAAGTAGACTTTTTGTTCAATTTTATTTAAAAAGACATTTAGATTAAAAATAATATTTTATAATTCTAGTGAGATTTTCCAGTGGGCTCAGAATAAATTAGAAATTGCCTTCTGTGAACTTGCATAACATTTAGCTTATAGTTTCACTGTTAATGCCAACCTAAATACATTTCAATAGACAATAAAGCATACCCTGGCCAGTCTTATTATTCATTCTTAAAATTACAAGCAAATTCCCTAATGTCCCCCTTAGTGTTGCTAGGGTAAGGTTCATAGTCTCCAAAGAAAGGTCTACAATGATTTTGTTCATGTGTTGAGGATGTGGAAAATAGAGATAGAAATGTCAAAAAATATGATAAACCATAAACTGCATTCCTATATACACTACAACGTGTAAGATTAAAGAGACAGCTCAGTTTAAGTAACAATTAAGCTGTGGAGTATATATATATTTTTAATGTAAACACTGGGTTAGAAGAGGGTTTGCAGGCCTGCGTGGGTACTCAGTCATTTCCAATTCCTTGTGACCCCATGGACTGCAGCCAGCCAGCCAGGTTCCTCCATCTATGGAATTTTCCAGACAAGAACACTGAAGGGGGTTGCCATTTCCTGCTCCAGGGATCTTCCCTATCTATGGATCAAATTCAGGTCTTTTGCATCTCCTGCATTGGAGGCAGATCCTTTACCACTGGTGTCACCTGGAAAGCCCAATAATAGTAGTATTAAAGTGTACCAGGCTGTATGCTAAACTCTTTGATTACATTGTATCATATAATTCTCACAATAGTTGGCAAAAGTTTATAGTGTCAACGATTCTCATTTTACAGTTAAGGACTGTTACTGCTAGCATGATTATATGATTTTTTTTTCAAAGTCAAAAGGCTATGTAGTGAAGCTAGAATTTGAACTCAGTCTGATTTTAGAGCCACTTTCTTAACCTTGCTATTATGGAGCCCCTGCATAAGTGAAGAATAGAAAACAGTCTACTTATGAGAAGTAAAGCAAATAAACATATTGGAATTTTAAATTTCTTGTTTCTAATGCAATCTCAAAACAAGCTGACACATTTTACATAAAAAAGCAATGTTCACCATACCTAATGCTCTCCAAATAAGACAGAAAATGACAGTGAAACAAATATAAGGCCAATTCCATTCGTGGTTATTTCCAATGGTAGAAACACCAAGGAAGATGAAGATAAGAGTGTCACTAACACTGCTCCACATCTTCATGAAGTACTTGATAGTGGTATGGGATTTCTGAGAAATGTTAGCTTCCACATAGCGTTTCATGCTCATAGCACAGGCAATAATTCTAAAGAAGAGGGGAAAAAATGTGTAAGAGTAAATATTTGCATTTAACTTTAAGAGAAAGTGATCACACAAATGTTGTTGAGGACTAAACTAGGGTCTCTGTTACTCTAGATGCCTTACTCCATTCCAGAACATAAAAAAAAAAAAAAAGCCATTTCCTCAGAATTTATACAATAACATTTCTAAGACAATCAAACGCTTAATTTTCAAAATAAATGACAGCTTCTGTGTCCTTTTGTGTGCTGAGAATAATGTATCTGCTTTATCATCTTTAACATTGTCTAATAAGTCAGTCATTCAGCGTTTAGTCACTCAGTTTTGTCCGACGCTTTGCAACGCCATGGACCCTAGCCTGCTAGTCTCCTCTGTCCATGGGATTCTCCAGGCAAGAATACTGGATGGGTATCCACTCCCTTATGCAGGGGATCTTCCTGTCCCAGGGCTCAGACCCAGGTCTCCATCATTGCAGGCAAATTCTTTGTAGTCTGAGCCACCAGGGAAGCCCACTGCCTAATCAGTCTTCTTTAAATAGGGTTGCACTGACAGGTTCTAATAATTAGTTGGCAGCAAATATGCTAAGAGGCAAGGGCTAATATGAGAAATAACACATACTTGTAGCCTCTAAAGCACTACTGTTATAAATAAAGCAATTTTTGATAGTCAGGGAGTGTTTTACTGTTTTATTCGATTCACTATGCTTTCAAGATTATGTTGTTATATTCCTGTTGAATAATCTTTTCCAAGCCTTACTCTAGAGTATTTCGTTGCACCTTTCAATCCACCAAAATGATTTATTGCCTTCCCACTGTTATTAATTTAAGGGTCAGATATTTAGATATTTTCTTAACAACTGGGGAGCGGGGAAGGGAGAAAAACATTGTATATGAGATGAGCAATAACCTATTGCCACCCCATGATAAATTATTTTTAAATTACTCTCTGCTGAAGACGTGGGGAGGAGTGATAGATATGCACACAATTGCATGAATTTTAGAGAAGAAACATGTTCTACTACCTCTAATACAGCCTTTCAAAATGCAAAACTCCCAGAAAATGGCTCACATTAAAAGCCTTAAGGGTAAGAATGCCAAACTAGGAATCTGAGACGCAGTCAGAGAAGAATATGGGTCAGCTTTGTAAATCTACATTTTTGCTCAGGACTAGTCCAGACTATACAAACAATAATAAATCTTGTGATACTCAAGGTATAAAAACCATGAGCTGCTAATCCTTAGTTTAAACCAATCTACACTGAAAATGGTCAAAGGATTACCATACGAATAACACAAAGTAGTAGGTAAAGCAGTGTTGAGCAAGGATCTAGATGTATAGATATACATTATTTTTCTATTTTATATGTATATATATATATATATATATACACATACACACACACACACACACACACATATATATATATATATATAACTGAATCACTTTGCAGTACACTTAAAACTAACATAATATTGTAAATGTACTATACTCCAATAAAGTTTTTAAACATTTCAGTTTTGGTTAAACCTGCACTCACAAAGGAGAGTTTAAAAGACTGATTCACCTTCAGCTCCCTTAATATCAGTAATAACTGATTGACATTTCTACTTATAGTTACCACAAGCCCTCTTGGATTGCTTCAGCCAGATTAAACCCAGGGAATTCAGTTAGAGGCACACTGATTTAAGATAGTTAATGATTTAAAATGCCAGTAAGTGTAGCTAACATATGTATGTGCTTATTTTGTGGCAACTATGTCTTACAGGTATTTTATCTATTTTATCTCAGTTAATTTTCACAATGATATTTATGAGATAGATAGTGTTACTATTGCTATGTCACAGGTGAATGAGGCCAGGAGAAATTAAATAACTTTCTTAAGATCATTTGGCTTGAAAGTAGCAGCTCTGGGATTGAATCTAATCAGTCTCTAGAGCCCATGTCCTTGACCACCTTGATATATATTTTAAATATACACAATATATTTCATTTGTGTGAATGATGATCAATGTTTTTTTAAGTGTGACATATTTAATCAACATGATGTTTTACTTTTCCATTTGTTTCAGAAGTTGGTTACCTTTCTTACTGACTTGCTTTTTATTTTTCTATCATTAATTGGGTATTGAAATACTCTGACATTCAGCATCAGCCCAATATAAACCCCTCTTTTTTTTTTTTAAGAAACAATATTAACTGTTTCACTTTGAAAGAAATAGAATAAGAAGCTTCTCTGACTTTTCATTTCTTTTCTCCTCACAACAGCTTACATAAAAACCAATACAATATTGTAAAGTTAAAAAATAAAATTAAAAAAAAGACTTTTTCAGTTCATAATTTCAATTTTTGAAGAGGTAATTTCAAATTATTTATTATACTTAAAATCAAGTATTATTACCAACATATGTTGGTTTTCTCTTTCAAGTTGCATTTTTCTTTCTAGTAAATTTAGTTCTAAAGAGATGTCTTTCCTGCCATTGTTACCTAGTGTTCCTTCCTTTGGATTTTTTTCCAGAAACTGGAAGAGTTCCATGATGAAGTTCAGTGTTCTAGGCCAACAGTTTTTAATGTTTTTAATTGCTCTATTTTCATTTTACTCTCAACTACTTTAGGTAAATAGGCTTGGTCAACTAGTAAATTACGAGCCTTTTAAAATGTAATAGACAACTATCTGCTCTCAATCTTTTGTAGAATTTTCCTTTCAGTTATAGTTCTTTGGGCAAATTTTGAAGGCAAAAACTGAGTTCCTGTATAAGTGTAGGTGTCTCATGAATGACCAGTTTTATTTGGCTATTGAAATTTTATTTTTTTAATATATTTTAAAACAATTCCTGGATAATGTTTGAAATATCTAAAATAATTGGGAATCAAAAGCTTTAAGTGAACTGTCAAGTGCTAATTAAACTCAATAGAATGTATTCCCTTAATACTTTCACTATGTTTAATAATTTTTTCTAAAAATAGCATTTGGTTACTTGATAAATATCATAAATTTCTTGTTTTCCAACCTGTTACATGCAGGTTTTATTCTCATATCCTATTCTGTTAAAAAAAAAAGAAAAGAAAGAAAGAAAAGAAAGCAGCTCAATAGCCACAAAGGTCCATTCTTGTGGGTCAATTTGTGATTCTTTGAGAGAAATGGAATAATGAAAATCTCAGAGTAAGATTTACATAGAGGATGAGCTGAAATCCCTGAAATACTACATGCTGCCTGGTGTCTTTTGGCACAAGAAAGTTCTTCATTTGCATCTTTGATTATCTTAGGTTTGGTAACTAATTAAAATATTACCCAGAATATATTATTGCCAACTTACACGCACTATGACCACATCTAAAGCAATTCACAGTTGATAAACTGCTTAATATTTACTGAGAGGTATGGTGCATTGTGTGATTTTCACCCCAAACAAGTCCCTACTCTGAATCACTTTATGATCTTAAGAAAAAAAAAAAAATGTCACTCTGACAGTACATATATTAAGTTAGAAATACAATTTGCATATAAATTAATTATTTTTAAAGATAAATTGTATTTTTCTTTCTTGTCTGTTTTCTACCATGTTATTGTTCAGTCACTCAGTCATGTCTGACTCTTTGTGACCCCATGGGCTGCAGCACAACAGCCTTCCCTGTCTTTCATCATCTCCTGGAGCTTGCTCAAACTCATGTCCATTGAGTTAGTGATGCCATTCAACCATCTCAACCTCTGTCGTCCCCTCTCCTCCTTCCTTTAATCTTTCCCAACATCAGGGTCTTTTCCAATGAGTCAGTTATTTGCATGAGGTGGCTAAAGTCATGGAGCTTCAGCTTCAGCATCAGTACCTCCAATGTATATTCAGGGTTTATTTTCTTTAGGATTGATTGGTTTGATCCCCTTGCAGTCCAAGGGACTCTCAAGAGTCTTCTCCAACACCACAGTTCAAAAGCATCAGTTCTTTGGTGCTCAGCCTTCCTTATGGTCCAACTCTCACATTCATACTTGACTACTGGAAAAGTCATGGCTTTGACTATATGGACCTTTGTCAGCAAAGTAACGGCTCTGCTTTCTAATGTGTTAAACAAGATGGCAGAGTAGAAGGATGTGTGCTAATCTTCTCCATTGAAGACTCCAAAATTGCAGCTCACTGCTGAACAACTTTTACAAAATGTTGGGTCCCACCAAAAAAAAAAAAAAGATAACCCATGTCCAAGGGCAAAGGAGAAGTGCCAAGAAGATGGTAGGAGGGGTGACATAGCATTTAGAATCAAACTCCATATCCACCAGAGATGCTCAGAGGGCTCAAACAAAACCTTGTGAACACCAGGATGCAAGGACCCCACAAGAGACTCATCCAGACATGCCCTTGAGAGGGTAAACAGGCAGGAAGGCCAGGGGTCTCCAAAAGGAGAAAATAGCCTGCAAGTGTCATATTTTTATCTCTCTTAAGCAGCAGGAGGAAACAAACTAGCGATATTTTTTCCTTCTCCATACAAATTTAAAAAGAGGTTTCTCTTAAAATACTCTGTTGCCATGACACCTGGTTTCACCTGAAGTTAACTATTCTCAAACCTAGAGATAATCAATGCATTTCTCTTATAGAAATGTTTACCTTAAACTATGCTAATATACTATGCATTTACCCCAAACTCTATCTTCAAGTCGGTTCTGCCTCTTGGCTCAGAACCTACTTGACAAACCAGTATGTTATATTCAGATATTGTTCCCCTAATCTATGTAAATTAAACTATTTGTATGGTGATCTGCCCTTCTTCAAGATTCAAGTTAATCATTTTATGGCCCAGATGAACCATTTGGTGCAAAGATAATCCCAAAATGCATCTTATGGGTAAGGGGTTTGGTGCCATTCTGAGTTTTAAGACATTCCTTTCTTTCATTAACAGACTGCTAATGACTGTACAACATCCAGCTGAAGACTAGCAGAGGGGTACTCTTTCTGCCCCCTTCTGATGCCTATGTCAGAAGCTTTCTCTATCTCCTTTATACTTTAATAAAACTTTATTCCATAAAAGCTCTGAGTGATCAAGCCTCGTCTCTGGCCCTGGATTGAATTCTTCTCCTCTGGGGGCCAAGAATCCTGGCATCTCTGCATGGTTCAACAACAACCTTTCACTCTTGAGTGTTTAAGTGTCTCTTGCAGAGGCATGGGTCAGCAGTGGCCTGGCACAGCGACAGGGGCACTGGCTGCAGCAGATCTAGAAGGCATGGTGTGTGAGCCCCACCATAGAGCCCCTGAGCAGACAACTCACAAACTGGAGAACAATTATACCACTTAAGTTTTGTTGTGAAATTTCTAGGGCCCACAGTAGATTTCCCAACCTGGGGATCTGGCAAAGGGACTGAGAAGCCCCGGGGAATTTGACTTTGAAGGCCAGTGGGATTTGATTACAGAATGTCCAGAGAACTGGGGAAACAGACTTAGAGGGCACAAACAAAACATTGTGCACACCAGGACCCAGGAGAAAGGAGCAGTGACCCCACAAGAGACTGAGCTTGGCTTGCCTATGAGTGTCCAGGAGTCTCCAGCTGTGGCATGGGTTGACAGAGGACTGCCGTGGGGTCAGGGGCACTGAATACAACAGTCCTGGCATAATACCTCTTGAAGGAGGTCACCATTACTGCCATTGCGCCTACCATAGTTTGGCCTCAGGCAAAACTACAGGAAGGGAACACAGCCCCACCCATCAACAGAAAATTGGATTAAAGATTTACTAATCATGGCCATGTCCATCAGACCCAGACACAGATTCACCCACAGCCAGTCCCTGCCATCAGGAAGCTTCCACAAGCATCTTATGTTTATCCATCAGAAGACAGACAGAATGGAAACAACAATTAAAAAAAAAACTAACTAAACTGATTGCTTTGATTATAGCCTTGTCTGATTTAATGAAACTATGAGCCATGCCATGTAGGGCCACCTAAGATAGATGGGTCATATGGAGAGTTCTGACAAAACATGGGCCACTGGAGAAGGGAACGGTAAACCACTTCAGTATTCTTGCCTTGAGGACCCCATGAACAGGATGAAAAGGCAAAAAGATATGTCACTGAAAGATGAACTCCTTAGGTCAGTAAGTGCCCAATATGCTACTGGAGAAGAGTGGAGAAATAACCCCAGAAAGAATGAAGGGATGGAGGCAAAGCGAAAACCACACCCAGTTGTGGATGTGACTGGTGATAGAAATAAAGTTCAATTCTATAAAGAACAATATTGCATAGGAACCTGGGATCTTAAGTCCATGAAGCACGGTAAATTGGAAGTGGTCAAACAGGAGATGGCAAAAGTGAACATCAACATTTTAGGATTCAGTGAATTAAAATGAACCAGAATGGGTGAATTTATCTAATGACACTATATCTATTACTGTGGGCAGGAATCCCTTAGAAGAAATGAGTAGCCCTCATAGTCAACAAAAGAGTCTGAAATGCAGTACTTGGGTCTAATCTCAAAAATGACAGAATTATATTTGTTCATTTCAAAGGCAAACCATTCAGTATCACAGCAATCCAAGTCTATGCCCCAACCACTAATGCCAAAAAAGGTGAAGTTGAATGGTTTTATGAAAATCTATGAGACTTTCTAGAACTAACAACAACAAAAGATGTCCTTTTCTTCATACAGGACTGGAAGGTAACAGTAGGAAGTCAAGAGGTACCTGGAGTAGCAGGCAAGTTTGGCCTTGGAGTACGAAATGAAGCAGGGCAAAGGCTAACAGAGTTTTGCCAAGAGAATGAACTGGTCATAGCAAACACTCTCTTCCAACAACACAAGAGAACACTCTACATATGGACATCAGCAGAAAGTCAAAACAATCAGATTGTTTATATTATTTGCAGCCGAAAATGGAGAATCTCTACACTGTCAGCCAAAACAAGACAGGGCGCTGACTACAGCTCAGATCATGAACTCCTTATTGCAAAATTCAGACTTAAATTGAAGAAAGTATGGGAAATGATTAGGCCATTCAGGTATGAACTAAATCAAATTCCTTCTGATTATACAGTGGAAGTGACAAACAGATTCAAGTGATTAGATCTGATAGACAGAGTGCCTGGAGAACTATGGACAGAGGTTCGTGACATTGTGCAGGATGTGGTGATCAAGACCATACCCCAAAAAAATAAATGCAAAAAGGCAAAATAGTTGTCTGAGGAGGCCTTACAAAGAGCTGAGTAAAGAAGAGAAGTGAAAGGCAAAGGAGAAAAGGAAAGATATACCCATATGAATGCAGATTTCCAAAGAATAACAAAGAGAAACATGAAAGCCTTTTTAAGTGAACAACACAAATAAATAGAGGAAAACAATAGAGATCTCTTCAAGAAAATTGGAGATACCAAGGGAACATTTCATGCAAAAGTGGGCACAATAAAGGACAGAAACAGTAAGGACATAACAGAAGCAGAAGATATTAAGAAGAGTGGACAAGAATACACAGAAAAATTCTTCAAAATTATCTCATTGACTCAGAAAACACAATGGTGTGATCACTCACCTAGCGTCAGACATCTTGGAGTATGAAGTCAAGTGGGCCTTAGGAAGCATCACTATGAGCAAAATTAGTGAAAATGATGGAATTTAAGCTGGGCTATTTCAAATCCTAAAAGATGATGCTGTGAAAGTGCTTCACTCAATATGCCAGAAAATTTGGAAAACTCAGCAGTGGCCACAGGACTGGGAATGGTCAATTGAAATCCCAACCCCAAAGAAAACCAATGCCAAAGAATATTCAAACTACCACACGATTGCTCTCATTTCACATGCTAGCAAGGCCACGCTCAAAATGCTTCAAGCTAAGCTTCAATAGTATGTGGAACGAGAACTTACAGATATACAATCTGGATTTAGAAAAGACAGAGGAACCAGAGATCAAATTGCCAACATTCGTTGGATCGTAGAAAAAGCAAGAGAATTCCAGAAAAACATCCATCTACTTCTGCTTCGTTGAGTACACTTACGCCTTTGACTGTGTAGCTCACAACTGTGGGAAATTCTTAAAGAGATGGGAATACCAGACCACGTTACCTGCCTCCTTCAAAACCTGTATGCAGGTCAAGAAGCAACAGTGAGAATCAGACATCAAATGTCAGACTGGTTTCAAATTGTGAAAAGAGTACATCAAGGCTGTATATTATCACCCTGCTTGTTTAACTTATATGCAGAGTACATCATGAGAAATGCCGAGCTGGATGAAGCACAAGTTGGAATCAAGATTTACAGGAAAAATATCAATAACCTCAGATACGCAGATGACAACATCCTAATGGCAGAAAATGAAGAGGAATTAAAGAGCCTCTTGAAGAATATTAAAGAGAAGAGTGAAAAAGTTGGCTTAAAATTCAACATTCAAAAAAATAAAGATCATGGCATCCAGTCCCATCACTTCACAACAAATAGACGAGGAAACAATGGAAACAGTGGCAGGCTTTATTTTCTTGGGCTCCAAAATCACTGTGGACAGTGATTAAAGCCATGAAATTAAAAGACACTTATTACTTGGAAAAATCTATGCACACCTAGACAGTATATTAAAAAACAGAGACATTACTTTGCCTACAAACGTCCATATAGTCAAGTGTTAGTTGCTCAGTCATGTCCGACTCTTTGCAATCCCACAGACTGTAGTTTCCCAGTGCACAAAAAAAGTTATGTTTACTTTGTACTGCAACCTATTACATATGCAACAGTATTATTTCTGAAAATCAATTGTACATACTTTAATTTTAAAAGCTGGTATTGCTAAAAATGCTAGCCATAAACTGAGCCTTCAGTGAGTTGTAATATTTCTGTTAGTGGAGAGCTCAAAATATTATAAGAATTACCAAAATGTGACACAGAGACATGAAGTGAGCAAATGCTATTAGATCAATGGTGCTGATAGACTTGCCCAATGCAGGATTGTCACAAGCCTTCAATTTGTAAAATATGCAATAACTGCAAAGTGCAATACAGTGAAGCACAATAAAATGAGATATGCCTTCACTAGACTCAAACAATTTCAGGTATGTTTTATTTCTTACACTCTGCATACCTTATGATTTCCCTTCACATAACAAACTCTATATGGGGCAATAGTAAATTGCTATAAAATTGTTATAACTATTCACCTCTCTATGTAATGACTAGGACTAGAATCTACAGTCTTAAACTTGTGTCAGAAAAGAACCGTGTCAAATCTTTACCGGTAATAATCAGATATGGTTCCTGTAGTTCTCCATGCAAAACAAATGAAGCCTGCCTACATAAACTACATTTCTGTTCTTGTAGTTTGGTACTCCTCAAAGGCTAATTTGGCAATGATTTGCATCTACTTTATAAAGTTTCCTATCCCTATTTCTTTGATTTATTTTCCCTTCACTATCAGCTGTCACCCAACAGACTTTTGGTCACCCCTTTTTACTCTTTATTTCTATTTTCACTATAAAACTCCAAAGTTTTCTTTCAGCAAAATATTTTAAAAAGAGAGAGGAATAGTATTTTTTGAAGTACAGCCACTTAGTAATAAAGTTCTAACAATAGTTTTAAAAAAATACTATGACAAGGATTTTAAAGAAAGAACAGTTTGGTTTTTTTTTTTTTTTTAGATCACTTATTAGACTATTAATTTCAATCACTTATCTGCTTTCACCCTTACTATATACAGTATTGAAGTATCAGCAAGCTCTAATAATTAAAAGGGAATTTTATCTTTGTACACAAATTGTGTATGTAGAACCCAGCACTGTAACTTGGGTTACTAGGCACTTAATTTAACTGTCAAATTGTAAGAAGCTCTTTGCAAAAAAAAAAAAAAAAACAGATTTTTGCAGGGAGTAGCTCTTTGCAAGAGTTCCTTTGTTTCATCACTTTAGTAGCTATATTTTAACTCAGCTTTTATACCAGGTGCCTCCCTACTTCATTAATCTCTGTCCCAAGCACATCTCCCAAATCTTTTGATCACATAATGCCTTAACTTATTTGTTGATTCTTTTCTTAGACTGAAAAATAAAATGAAGAATTAACTGATTAGTAGACCTTTTCCCCAGTTACTGTATGAATGAGATAGCATCTAAAGAAAGATCACACAGAGTCAGCAAGTCTGCACACAGTGAAAGGTGATGAAGGTTCTGATCCCATCCTGAAATGATTAACTGTGATTAGCTTCCCCTTTAAAAACTTTCATGACTAGAGCAGAATCTTTGGAATGGGTTCTGGGACACAAGTCTGCCTTCTCCCCAGGTTGCCAGCCTCCTGAATAGAGTGAACTTTCCTTTCCAACCAACACTTGTGTCCCCAGTACTGGCTTTCAAGATGTAAGCAGCTGAACCTGAGTTTGGTAACAAAAGATTTAATGAGTAGCTGGTTTAAAATTGTCTTCACTATTTAAGTAGTTAATATGAATCAGAAACTATGCTCAGTGTTATGTGGCAGCTTGGATGGGAGGGGAGTTTTGGGGAGAATGCATACATGTGGATGCATGGCTAGACCCCTTCACTGTTCACCTAAAACTGTTGCATTGTTAATTGGCTATACCACAATACAAAGTTTAAAAAAAGAAACTGCAATATCAAGTGGCATTAAAGATTAAAAGAAATTATTATGGAAAGCAAAACAAGGAAGCAGGCAGGGAATGCTACAGGCTCTAGGTCTTCAGTGCTGAGAGAGTCATGAAGCCAGCCTCCTCTTCTACCTTTTCTACCCTCCAGCACTGAGAATATAGGAGCTCATAAATACTTGTCTGCTTTTTTTTTTTTTTTTTTTAATTAAAGTGTATCTCGGGGACAATGAAAAAAGTTTGACTGGAATTCATTTTAACCTGAGAGAGCCCTCACTCGATGTGACTGTTTACACTCCAGTCCCAATGCAGTAGTCAGTAATGAAGTTAAATGAGATCATAGTATGCCTTTATGAAAAGTATTTGATATATTAATTGATTCAGCTATATCTAAAAGCATCTCTATGTATCAAGAACCAATCAAAACCAATAATTCTTTGTTTCCATAAGCTTCTATAATAAAACGTTGGGGAAATATCTTCTTGATGGTTTCATAATAATGCTAACATTTATAAAATATCTAGAAATTAAATTCAAATATGTTTTTTTTTTAATAGCTGAGTTAATATTCCATTGTGTATATGTGTCACAACTTTCTTATCCATTTATCTGCTGATGAACATCTAGGTTGCTTCCATGTCCTAGCTATTGTAAACAGTGCTGTGATGAATATTGGGATACATGTGTCTCTTTCAATTCTGGTTTCCTCAGTGTGTATGCCCAGCAGTGGGATTGCTGGGTCATATGGCAGTTCTATTCCAAATTTTTTAAGGTATCTCCACACTGTTCTCCATAGTGGCTATACAAGTTTGCATTCCCACCAACAGTTTAAGAAGGTTCCCTTTCCTCCACACCCTCTCCAGTATTTATTGTTTGTAGACTTTTGGATAGCAGCCATTCTGACCGGCGTGAAATGATACCTCATTGTGGTTTTGATTTGCATTTCTCTGATAATGAGTGATGTTGAGCATCATTTCATGTTTGTTAGCCATCTGTATGTCTTCTTCAGAGAAATGTCTGTTTAGTTCTTTGGCCTATTTTGTTATTGGGTTGTTTATTTTTCTGGTATTGAGCTGCATGAGCTGCTTGTATATTTTTAAGATTAATTCCTTGTCAGCTGCTTCATTTGCTATTATTTTCTCCCATTCTGAAAGCTGTCTTTTCACCTTGTTTACAGTTTCCTTCACTGTGCAAAAGCTTTTAAGTTTAATTATGTGGATTTCTTTATTTTTGCTTTTATTTCCATTATTCTTGGAGGTGAGTCATAGAGGATCTTGCTGTGTTTTATGTTACAGTGTTATGAGAGTGTTTTCCCTATGTTTTCCTCTGGAAGTTTTGTAGTTTCTGGTCTTACATTTAGATCTTTAATCCATTTTGAGGCTACAGTCCATGAGGTCGCAGAGTCAGACACCACTGAGCAACAAACACTTTCACTTTTTAAGGCATTGGGGTCTGCAATCAGACAGATGTGTGAGTGAATCCCTGCTCTTAGAGTTGCCAGGGGGCATAACCTTAGGCAAATTAGTTAATCCTTCTAAATTTGAGTTTTCTGGTCTGTAAAATGGGCAAAATAAATGCCTAACTGATGCAATTGCCATGAGAATTAAACAAGAAAAGGTATGTAAAGCAATAAGCATAATGTCTGACATACTGGAAATGCTCAATGAATGTTAGCTAATATTTGTGGGGGAGAAACATCTAAATGAGTAACCATGACACAAAACAGATGTGACTAGAGTTAAGACAAAGTTGCAAATAAATTTCTATGAGTGATAACGTCTTCATGAAGAAGTGATTCAGGTCTTTAAGGAATTAGTATAATTTGAGCAACTTGAGATTTTTTGGAGGGGGATACGTTGAGTAGGAACATTTATTTGATTGTACAAAACATTTTTTGATTATGTTTCTTTAGAAGAACTCATTAGTTTATGAGTACTTATTTTCTGAAAAAATCTTTTCCATAAAAAGTGTCACTCAAAAAGAATTTGCAATTTTGTAACTTTCATTTCTCTTGACTTAGGTGGTTGGTACTTTAGTTTTTTAGAGATTTATTGCTTAAATGTCACAGAGAATAAAAAAGTTTGATTTTTCAAAACAATTCTTTTTAATTGCTTTGGCTTTCTGGATTGCTATGCAGGATTATAATTCTTTAAAAGCAAATCTATTAGACTAATCACATGAATTTTTAAGGTTAAAGAATCACTATTAAAATTTAATTAAAGGGAAAATATTTAATTGACATCTTATATTTCTCAATTCACTTTAGATTTGTTTGATTTAAAGAGAAAAAGTGATATAGCTGGAGGAGATATAGTTCCTTGCTGACTTTGTCAGGAGAATCCCATGGACAGAGGAATCTAGCAGGTTACAGTCCATAGGATCACAAAGAAAAGGGAAAGTGAAAGTCACTCAGTCCTGTCCGACTCTTTGCGACGCCATGGACTATACAGTCTATGGAATTCTCCAGGCCAGAATACTGGAGTGGGGCCTTTCCTTTCATCAGGGGATCTTTCAGACCCAGGGATCGAGCCAGGTCTCCTGCTTTGCAGGTGGGTTCTTTACCAGCTGAGCCACAAGGGAAGTCCAAGAAAACTGGACTGGGTAGCCTATCACTTTTCCAGGGGATCTTGCAACCCAGGAATTGAACCGGGTCTCCTGCATTGTAGGTGGATTCTTTACCAACTGAGCTATCAGGGAAGCCCAGAGTCGTGAAGAGTCAGAAACAACTAAAACAACTTAGCACAGCACAGTACACAAGAGTTCGTGAACCACACTTTGAATATTTTAGGCCTATATTGGTTTCTTAGCAGGTAAAGACTCTTCCTACCAAAGCAGGAGACATAAGAGATGTACTTTCAACCCCTGGCTTGGGAAGGTCCCAAAGATCTCCCTGGGTCGGATGACTACTGCCATTCAAGGGAAGAAAGGAATGGCTACTTCCTCCAGTACATGGACAGAAGTGCCTATGGGGCTATAGTCTATGGGTGGTCACAAAAGTCAAACATGAATGGGTGACTAACACTCTCTTCACTTCATATCACTGTGAAGTATTTCACAACATGAAAACACATTTTCTTAGGCTATTTTAGTCCCTTTGTGCAGAAGTCACAGCAATGCATAAACTCTTGAAGTCATGCATGGGTAAAAATCTAACATATAAATAAGATGTAAAAATAAAAATCATAGATTATTTCCAAGTCTTTTCTCTCTTAATATAATTAGCCTTGTTGATGAACTCAATAAAATTTCTCAGTCTTTAAGACTAAACTCTGAATTTTAAAGGTTTGAATATTGATTGCCTTATGAGTAAAAGAGTTTCTTAGTAGGTAAATTCTAGAATAAAATGTCATGTCTGTCATCGACTCATTACAGATCTTTAGGGAATTAATTTTACCTTCCTCCTTAAGTATGAGATACTTAAAGCCATTTTCTCACTTCCTTGATCCATTTCTCTATAGGTCAGGTTGTTTATGAGTCATAAAAACATGATTAATACAAGTACTTTCTTTTACAGAAGTGGTTTCATGATGTCTCATCCAAAATTTCCCTAGTCATTTATGCATTCATGTGTGCATTCATTCAAAAAGAAACAATTGAGTCCCTACTGTGTGCAAGTCTCTCTACAGATCTTGCTTCTTATATCATTCTCAGCACAAAGACACTGGTTCTTTCCTGAGAACACTGTTGGGATTGAAATTTCAAAACTGAGTAAGCTAGGTAGGCCAGAGAAGTTTTGCTAAAGACAGCTAACAGAACCTATTCTATTTCAGTCTTGGAAATTTTGAATTAAAACAGTGGAACTGGTAAGCAGAAACATTTTCATGATTCCCAATTCAATTGTTTGCTCTAATATCAGTGGTTAAATGTGCAAGTATCCTGTCTGTTACTCCAAATGACAAAGGTGTATAGGCTTGATACATTTCAAAAGAAATAGAAAGAAATTTACATTTTAAAGAAACTCTATGATTCTATTAACATTTGATATTTTAAGGAATATTCTCAGATTAATAGTATCAACCACAAAAATATAACATGGACTGTAGCTATAATATTTTATTTTATTTATGTACATACTTTGAGCTAGGACTTCACTTTAAATTTAGGTTTAGTATTTAAAGTGTCCAACTAGGCTAGAAAGTAATTAGAAGGTACTTATCTGGAATCTATAGATAATGAAGATCACAGTAGAAAACTAAATCAATCTGCATGTCAGTTGGTTAGGAAAAAAAAAAAAAAACTCTTTCCAAAAGTGAAAGAGAACTACACTCCACAGCATAGAGTTTTAGCATTTGAGCAAACAAAAAGGAATTTCTATTAGATTTGAACAGTTTTGAAAGTGAAGGAAAGTTATAATACAATATATAAACTTCATTATATAGGGCATTCTTTGCTGATTGATGACACTTTCTTTGATAGAGCATTATTATATTGTGAAAACAATAAGTTATGGAATTACAAACTGGTACAGCTCAAACCCATTATAGAACTGGAGCCTTAAGCTAGAACATTCCTAAATTCTAACACCTTAGCTTTATAGTTCATATCAAATGCATGAAATAACTTTAATGTATTTCTGATCTCACAAAAATAGTATTTGTCATTGTGTGAAAACTTATTTCTAAATCTTCATGTTCTATAGTATCTCTTTTTACAAAATTTAGAGGATTTTTTTTCATGACAGGGTGAATAAAACAGTATATAAAAAGAACACCCTTTGAGTATTTTAGCTATAATTATTCATTTTTATTAGAATGTAAAATAATTTTGTACAAGCTCCTGAATAGAAATCACAAACAAGCTAATTGCACAAATAATTTTCTGTAGAGAACATAATCCTGCATTTAAACATGCTTTATCATCTAGGCCACCAGGGAAGCTCTACAATATAAGGGTGAAAGATGAGAAATTAATTGGTCTGCTATTTTCTACACTATAACCTTGTTATAATACTATCTATTATTTGTGATCCCGTGGACTATAAAATCCATAGAATTATCCAGGCCAGAGCACTGGAGTGGGTAGCCATTCCCTTCTCCAGGGAATCTTCCTAACTGAGGGATTGAAACTAGGTCTCCCGCATTGCAGGTGGATTCTTTACCGTCTGAACCACCAGGAAAGCAATACTATCTACAGGGCCAACAAATGGTTGTTAATTGTTTATAAAAATTATTTGTCTCCTATGCCAAACAGTGATGTCAATCTGACATATAAAACAATGCCAATATATTTTGGAGATTAATTTAAAAATAACAATGCCTACTTTTTCTGAGATTCTCAAAAACAATATTAGGCAGTCATAGCTGTCTGACCCAACCAAAGTTAATTAAAAACATTGTTCTCTTGCTGTATGCAAAAGAGACACTGATGTATAGAACAGTCTTTTGGACTCTGTGGGAGAGGGAGAGGGTGGGATGATTTGGGAGAATGGCATTGAAACCTGTATAATATCATATATGAAACGAGTTGCCAGTACAGGTTTGATGCACCATACTGGATGCTTGGGGCTGGTGCACTGGGACGACCCAGATGGATGGTACAGGGAGGGAGGTGGGAGGAGGGTTCAGCATGGGGAACACGTGTATACCTGTGGTGGATTCATGTTGATATATGGCAAAACCAATACAATATTGTAAAGTTAAAAAATAAAATAAAAAAATAAAAATAAAAACATTGTTCTCCACCTATGCTGATAGGCAACAATAGCAAACACTGTTTTGAATGAAATACAGAACAATTTGAAGCTCAGAGAAGCAAACTCACATTTGTTAAGTTTTTAAAAAATGTAACAAAATACAATGGTGATAAAAAACATATTATCAAGTGTCTAATAGAAATCTAGACTTGAATATTCTTCTCAAAGAATCATTAAATTATATTTAATTTTCTATAAATTTATATATAAAGATATAATAATTTAATATTTTATAAATAAATTGGAACTTTTATAAATAAATAAATAAATTTGGTAATTTATAAAATAAATTTATATAGCAATTGGTACTTCTGATGAGCAGATTTTCTTTTATGAAAAAATGTCTAAAGTAGGAGGCAACATAATATAACAAAACCTATTTTAAGATATCAGTAAATGAGTACTTATTGACTTCAGAAACAATGAATTGTTGAAAAGGAACAAAAATGAGTCCTATAATGGATGCAATATACCCCTGTTAAAAGCACCCATCATTAAGACTGATGCCTTATGCTTTTAGGCTAAGAATAGTCTTCAACCTCATAATTCTAATATATATTTTTTTATTTATTTTAATTAGAGGCTAATTACATTACAATGTTGTACACAGATGTATAGAATTCTAATATATTTTAATTACTTTTCTCACAGTAAAATTGTGTCCTCATTTCGATTTCAACAACAAGAAAAATTGATGATATTGACCATTCTAAGAATCAGTAATCCTTCAGGCAGAACTTGATTTATACATAGTTCATTTATGAAAAAAATGACTAATAATTGACTGAGTGTAAGTGTTTTGTGCTACATTTTCATATTGGATAATGCAACAAATTGAAAGGAAGGGAAAATCTTCCCAAAGTGACATTGTGACTATGATTATACTTTTGTTTCATGCTTAACACAGTGATTCAATCAATAAATAACTACATAATATCTAAAATTTGCTGTTTATATATTTAAATAGTCATTCAGTTAATATACTGTTTCATTTTATTACAATTATTCTGTAATGTAGATATTATCATCTACTTTTAACAGGTAGAGTAACTGAAACTCAGAAGGTTTTGGAGGAGGTTTTCTAAAAAAATAAATTAATTTTTCCAATGTATTTAATATTTAACATCTATGATTTGACAGTTAGTTGAATTATCATTCTGTTCATTTTATTACAAGTTTAAATACCATCATTATTTGGTCATTTATGTGACCTAAATTTTGGAGTTCCATTTCTTAATCCAGTGTTTTCAGCCTAATTAAGTTTCCAATTAATACAATATCTTAGGAAAAGATTTTCCCAAATACTTTAAATCATACTTGTGCCCTTCTTTTCCAACTACATTCAAAACAATTTCACTTTAAGTAAGACAAAGTTTTGCATATAACACAAAGTTTATAAAGATATATATATATATATATATTTAAAGGATATTTGCACAAATATCTTTTTTTTTTCTTTTTAAAAAAAGTCTTTATTTTTAATTGGGGAATAATTGCCTTGCAATGTTGTGTTGGTTTCTGCCACACGTCAACATGCATCAGCCATAGGCATTCATATGTCCCCTCCCTCCTAAATCTGCCTCCCACCTCCAACCTCTTTAGGTTTTCAAATACCTTTTAAGATAACAAAAATGCATATAAAGTGTTAGCCTAAGATGGTCTGAATTAATCATTTAATTATTTTGCTAAACTACCTCCATAAAAATAAAGGAAGGTCTTTTTCCCAATATCTTTAGCACTCAAAAGAAACAAGATTGTCAGATATAACCCTGAAAGATTCTCATATTCTTAATCCAAAATAACATATATTAGAGTTATAAGAAAGTTAAGAATCAGGAGAGTTTCAGAGGAAACAAGTAATTCTGACAACATTGTTTTCCCTGTTTCTTTCAGGACTCACCACATTGTCAAGTTCTTTAAAAGTGCAGGGTGCTCAAAAGAAGGAAGCCACTTAAATGATACTATATTAAAACTTTGGAAAATGTCCTAGATTAAAAGAATTTAAATTGCCCCATCCAATTCCTTTTTTGGCTTTTTTCTACATGTCTTTCATTAATAGTAATACAAACAATAAAAATCAAAGACAATTTAAAACACAAACTACATCTCTCAACAAATTAAAATGCAATCACCCAGACAGATGCTAGATAGAATCCTTGCTTTCAACCTAGAACATTTTTATTTAAAACAAACTAACTGTAATCACTATTTTATGACATTTCTCATGTACAGTAAGTCCTTTGAGAACTAAGAGTAACCTAAAGTCAAATGGCATTAGTTCTAAAGAACTTAATTTTGGCAAAAACCATCACAATATTGTAAAGTAATTAGCCTCCAATTAAAATAAATAATTTTTTTTTAAATCAATCTTTTCTTTTTTCTTTTTCTCTTTGAGCTTTCAGAAAACATGTGTAATTTGAAAAAGATAATGCATTCCATTTCTTTTAAAAACACAGAATGGAGTGATCTATCTAAACCCTAGCACAAAAGCATTTAGGTGTTAATACTTACCATATGGGCATTTAGCCTTATAAGCTAGATATGAGGTACTATCATCATTGGTTAAATGCCAGTGATAGAGAAGAGAAAAATGTAGCATATGCCATATGGTTTACAAAACAAATCATAAAGTTATTTGTTATGGCATAAAATCCATCTATATAAGAGCTAATGCCAAGTTTATTTATACAGTGTGCTATCTAATTACTTACCACTGGAATGTTACTGGGTTTAGATACACTAATCCATTAGGCGAATGATTCTCCCCTGCAAAGAGAGGAGGGCTCTAGGTAGCCTCATGCCAAATTCTCAGCATTTTTGTTATGCAATGAAAGTCATACTGACCCGCAATCGGAACACAGGCAAGGTAGTTGAGATGTAGCCATTTAATCTCTACAGGGAGTCCATGAGCTTGACAACAATAACACTTGCAGTCCTATGACTAAGTGACTATTAGAGGTAACAGGAAATCCTTGAAGAACATAAAGGAGAGTCACCTTCCATATTTAGGAAATGCAGTTTCCTAGATTTCTAGTGGAAAATAAGAAACAATTCCTAAAAGAAATTCAATAGATCAAAGACTTGTCCAGATACTTACGCCACAATACCTGAGAGATGGAACATTTCAGCTGTCAGGTAGGAGAGATAACTGTATAAGAAGACAAAGAGAGGTTCGATGACCCGGATGGTCTTGGTAAAGCGTGTGGTAAAGGCAGCAATCATGCCAAACAAGAGCCCAATGAAAATGCCTCCTATTCCAACCAAAAAAAACTTTCCTATCCCAGCCAAAATGTCCAATGATTTGATAGATGGCATTTCAGAGAAAGATTTGAACAGCTTATAGAGCACCTGTATTTAAAAAAAAAAAAAAAAAGATTAGAGTGAATTTACCAATCAGGAACGTCTCAATTCATGCCCTTCTAATTTGAAGTTTCTCAACTTTGAAGTTCTTCAACTCCCCTTTTCCTCCCCAATATGAGTTCCTAGAAAGCTTCCTTATATCAAAAGATATTTCTACAGATGAGTATTAAATTATGCATGATTCTGTTTGAAAATTGATGGGCTGTGAATATATCCTTTATGGCTAAAATATTCTTGTAACATGACTAGGAAGACTTTGACCTATAGAAGGCATACCCTAATTTTCTCTTAATAAACTGATAAAGGTTAGTATAGTATCAAAGAAGTATTTCTATTTTTGAAAACATATTAATCATGAGTAAATCATATTATCTAAATTCATAACCTTATTCCTAGGACTAAATTGTTCAATCATGGTCTAAACCAGAATTAAATTATTATTTAAATTTCAAGGGTGAGCATAAGGGAACCTAATTAATTACCATGAAAACTCGTGTGTGGGATACTTACAACAGTAACAGCATCATTAAGGAGGGATTCTCCAAACACCAAAATGTGAAGCTTTTCATTCACATGAATTTCTTCAAATACAGAGAGTACAGCCACAGGATCTACTGCAGCAATCAAACTACCAAACCAAAGGTTATGGAGCAATGACACATCTTTAAGGTTGAAGAGCTTCACCTGACATATGCCATAGAGGGAAAGGCCTATTCCAAATGCATTCCACATTGTTCCAACTACAGCATACAGCAGAATGGTTCCTATGTTTTCAAAAAATGGCCGACTGGGCATAAAATATCCTGCATCAAGGACTATTGGTGGAAGTAAATACAAGAAAAATATATCACTGTTCATGACTGGTGGAGATTTGTCATTTAAACTGTAAATTAGTCCTCCCATGATGAGACCTACAAATATCAAAAGGCAGCTTTCAGGTACAACTGTGGGTATCTTATTATAGAGATGAAATCCTAGAAAAGAGAAAAAAGATAGACTAGTAAACATCTTTATTATCAATCATCTCTATATGTCAGCCTTCTTGTCAAGTCTTATGATTTCAGGAAAATAACTTCTCAGTCATTTTACATTTTAATAATGACTTAATAAAGATGCAGAGGCATGAGTGAAGACACTTTCCTTTACAATGGAAAATATTTACTAATAGAATTAAAATATTCACAATTAACAGCAAGTTTATTCATATGCCCACTGAATCATTTTCAAATATGAGTATGTATTTTAAAATAGAAACAACACACTTATCAGCTTGCAGTGTTCTTCTGCTCTTCTCATGATCATAGTCAAAGACATCAGAAACTCAAAAATATAGAAATGATAACCATAATTCAAATGTCTGCTTTGAATAATAAGAGTTGAAAAGGGCTTTAGTAATCATAACTGATTCTTCATTCATAAGGAATTATAATTATTTATAAGGAAACTGAGGCCAAAGAAATGAAGCTACTTTTCATGGCTGAACAGTAAGTATGTGGTGGAGCTGGGATGACAACCCAGACAGGTATCTTGACTTTTAGCTCAATGTTCATATAATTACCCCAAACTGTCACTTAGTCTGATTGACATATATGGGCTTACATAAATGCATACTACTGAATTATCAAAATACAATCCCAATTATAAAGTTTGTTTTTCATAGAATGATATTACTCTTTCTTCCCATGAGGGAAATACAGCCATCTCTAGCAACCTACATGGCAGCAGTTCTCTGTTTTATCCTGTATTCTTTTTCCTCTGCCCACATTATATTCCACATCATCATGCTCTAGCTTACATGAAGCTTACAGAAAACTACTCTAATTATCATCGATCTTCTCTATTATAGAAAGGACCTTAATGACCATCTGAGCTAATCCATTCCTTCCTGTCTAATCCTGTCCTCACCAATACACTGCTGATATCCTTTTCTAATACATTTGTTAGTTAATTTGACTACAATTTTCTCAAGGATTGAGCATAGTTTTTACAATAATCCCTAGCACATTGATATCACATAGAAATAGCTCAACAGATACTTATCAGATAAATAATAAACACATTTTAGAAAAGAAAGCCAGTTGGTTCATATGCTAGAGTTTATTTCAAAATATTTTCAAAAGTGCTTTCACCTATATGCTTCTATTTGATTCTCTCATCAAACCAACAGCAAAGTGTTAGTCACTCAGTTGTGTCCAACTCTTTTAGACCTCATGGTCTGTAGCCCACCAGGTTCCTCTGTCCATGGAATTCTCCAGGCAAAACTACTGGAGTGGATTGTCATTCCCTTCTCCAGGGGATCTTCCTGACCCAGGGATCTAACCCAGATCTCCTGCATTGCAGGCAGACTCTTTATCATCTGAGCCACCAGGGAAGCCCATCATACCAGCATAACAATGTAAATACTGTTATTCTCATATTAAAAATGAAAAATATGAGACAAAGAAGTACTTTACTTATCTAACACATACTTATTGATTGCCTATGTGCCAGGCACTGGCTCCTAAATTGAGTAAATTTTAAATAGCTCATAGTAATTTTATCTTTCCACTAAACCATGATGTGTCCTTCTTTATCCTCTACAGAATCACTTATTTTCTCTAGGCATTGAAATAATTTGAAAACTTCTCATGGGAAGGATGGGGCCTTATTCATCACTTTAGCCCCTGGCCACAATATAATTCTTCACACATAAAATGTGTTTAAAAATATATGTGTTGAATGATTGCTTACAAGGAAGGCTTTTTTAATTAATTAATTAATTTATTTGGTTAGCTTTTTAAATTTACATTCTCTTACAAGGTCACAGAAAAAATTATCTGTCAGTGATGGTTCAATAAATTCCTACTTTAACAAATGGGAATGGAAGACTACTGGGAAGTCCCTTTGCCCTATCATCCTGAAATTAACATTTAATTAGAAGATTTAATATAATCAACATATCTAATAATACAAAAATAATTTAAAAGAACCTGCACCCTAATAACCTTAATTATTAACCCTAATAATTTAAAAGAATTCACAAATGTTCTTTATTATCACCCAAGACAGTATGTACTTCTAATCAAGGAGGTATGTAAATGAGCATTCTAGTTCCGTTTTGTTGAACTTCACAAAGCATCTTCTCTTCCTGGGCCTCAAATTTCCTATCTACAAAATAAAGTTGGATGAGAATGATTTCTAAGGGTTTTTCCAGCTCTGACAACCTATCATGCTATGAATCTATGGATTCTTTGTGTCATCATTAAATAATATATTTCATGAATGGTAAAGCTTTAGTATATAAAGTCACTTAAATAAAACTTTGAAATGCTGAACATGATTTATTTTAGAAGAAATTCATTTTAAAATAACAGAATTCTATAGACTTTGAAGTTTTCCTGACATTGCTTTTGTTCTGAACCTAGAAAAATGATAACGTTATCATAAATACTTTAACACCATCAAGGCAAAGGTCTGATAAATTATTAAAGAACGTAAAAGGAAAAACGGAATAAATCCCCTTAGGAGAATCATAAAGCTAGAAATTCAGGGTGTTCATAAAGTTGAAATAGTTAAAATATAACAGTTCTTTTCTTGCTGGATCTGGTCTTAGTTTGTGTTTTCTCTCAAATTCTGAGTAATGGTATAAAGGCTTATCTTTTAAAAAATAGAAAATGGACTTGTCCCACTTTGTTACTACCTGGCAACTATAGCAAGCATTCTGTGAGGAAAAAATGCTGTCTAAAGACTCAGATCAATTAGAATCATTCTATTTAGATTTCTCTGCTCTCCCTTTTAAAATTATGCCTTGTCTGCTCAACCCTTGAACAACTGGGACACTTTGCAGTCTAAGTCCCTTTGCTGGGCCTATTCCTGCCTCCTCCCACTGGGAGACCACCAACATTTGAACATGATCACTGCAAGAAGGTTTGAGCTATGAAGATAAAGATCATTTTGGCAGAGAACAGGAGGCAGATATTCCGGTTTGCCTTTCTCTGTTCTATTAGGAAAAGGGTGCCTTTCTTAACATCTGGAAAAACCCTGAGATCCCCCCACCCACTCCATGCCCCACTGTCCCTATTAGGCAACACCCTGGGAAAGCCTTGGGAAATTCCTCACTTACCTATCTTTGCCAGAGAGGCAAACATAATCCAGAGTGTGATCTCAAAAGGAGTCTGCACATGCTGGTAATCCAGGGAGAAGAGGAGTGTGTGAGCAGATGCCACCGAGGCATTATCCTGAATTCTTTTGGATCCCCAGCTGCCATTTTCTGCCTTCAGGTTCCAGTAGTGCAGCATGCTATTCCCAGAGGTTCCCAGAAGCTGGGAGCAGAGCTGACCCAGCAGCAGAGGCAACAAGAGGCCCAGCCTGTGAGCCATCACCAGCTCTGCCAGCTGTGCTTGCTTAAGTATTTAATCTCCTTTCCAGCTGCAGCTGCTGACAAATGCGGTTTGCTGTCCTTGACCCTTAGTCTTTCTGGCTAGTATTTAATGATCAATGAAAATTTCAGCAGCTCCGTGGAGTCCCAGAAGAGAAATGCTGGGTTGTGATGCCCTGGGATGAAATTAGAACCTGAGCTAGCAAAGGGAGGAAACAGGAACAAATTCATTGATTGACATAGAAAAGGATCTTACCCCCAGTCCTAAATTCCAGGGGAAGAAAACTACTGGAACTGTATTCTGGCCACTTAGGAATCTATTTTCTTACTATAAGATAACTCCAATTCATAAAGGATATGGAAAACTATTCAAGAAGAATCCCCAAATCTCCAAAGACTATCAAGGACTGTACATATGAGAATCCTAACTAGGATGTCAAATTCCAGCTGCCTCTTAGGTAAAACGGTAAACATTAGACCTCCTTGTTTCCACAGAGAGAGGTGAAGGGGTTGAAAAAATTAAATCATCTACTCCTAAAAATTCCAGGAGAAAAACCTTTTCTTTAGTGTGAATAAGGGCCCTAGTACTTAAGAGCAGGATAGTTCAGTTCAGTTCAGTCACTCAGTCGTGTCTGACTCTTTGCAACCCCATAAATCGCAGCATGCCACGCCTCCCTGTCCATCAAAAACTCCCGGAGTTTACCCAAACTCATGTCCATCCAGTCGATGATGCCATCCAGCCATCTCATCCTCTGTCGTCCCCTTCTCCACCTGCCCCCAATCCCTCCCAGCATCAGAGTCTTTTCCAATGAGTCAACTCTTCGCATGAGGTGGCCAAAGTACTGGAGTTTCAGCTTTAGCATCAGTCCTTCCAAAGAACACCCAGGACTGATCTCCTTTAGAATGGACTGGTTGGATATCCTTGCAGTCCAATGGACTTTCAAGAGTCTTCTCCATCACCACAGTTCTTCAGTGCTCAGCCTTCTTCACAGTCCAACTCTCACATCCATAAATGACCACTGGAAAAACCATAGCCTTGGCTAGACGGACCTTTGTTGGCAAAGTAATGCCTCTGTTTTGAATATGCTATCTAGGTTGGTCATAACTTTCCTTCCAAGGAGTAAGCGTCTTTTAATTTCATGGCTGCAATCACCATCTGCACTGATTTTGGAGCCCCCCAAAATAAAGTCTGACACTTTTTCCACTGTTTCCCCATCTATTTCCCATGAAGTGATGGGACCAGAGGCCATGATCTTCGTTTTCTGAGTATTGAGCTTTAAGCCAACTTTTTCACTCTCCTCTTTCACTTTCATCAAGAGGCTTTTTAGTTCCTCTTCACTTTCTGCCATAAGGGTGGTGTCATCTGCATATCTGAGGTTATTGATATTTCTCCCGGCAATCTTGATTCCAGCTTGTGCTTCTTCCAGCCCAGCGTTTCTCATGATGTACCCTGCATATCAGTTAATTAAGCAGGACGACAACATCCTGCCTTGACGTACTCCTTTTCCTATTTGGAACCAGTCTGTTGTTCCATGTCCAGTTCTAACTGTTGCTTCCTGACCTGCATATAGGTTTCTCAAGAGGCAGGTCAGGTGGTCTGATATTCCCATCTCTTTCAGAATGTTCCACAGTTTATTGTGATCCACACAGTCAAAGGCTTTGGCATAGTCAATAAAGCAGAAATAGTTGTTTTTCTGGAATAAAGATATGCAATTAAAAAAATTCATGGAGGATGTTGATGAGTCTATTTTAAAGTGATGTACATTTTGAGCATTATGGCAAATATAGATATTTATGATACCAAATAAAAGTATTTTTCTTTTTTTGTGTGTGTGCACAGAATACAGCAAAATTATACAGTAAATGTGGGAAAATGATTTCATAGTAAATTCTTGTTTTAATAATAGTCACACTTGCCTTTCTGATAGAAAGCAAAAGCTACATATAAATATGCATGCATAGGAAAGAGGAAGCAAGGAAGGGAAGAAAGAAAGAAGAAATGAAGGCTGAGATAAGTAAGTAAATATTTCACAAAACAGGATGTGGGACTGCTACCATAGTTAACTATTCACAGAGAACACAGGTAATTAAAATATGGTAGCCCGAGGGTATTAGTTAAATCAATGACCCATTTTTCCTTTGTTGCCTAACACCATCTAACCTAACAACTAATGATAAATCAGTGACCCATTTTTCAACAAAAAAGGAGTATTTTGAAGACACAGTCTCACCAATACATATGCTTTTAATATGTCAATGAGCAGTCGTCTTAAAAATAAATCTTTTTTTTTAAGTGGGGCATAAACTAAAAATCTTTAAAACTTAAAATTTAATTTCCTTGTAAAGTTTTCCATCTGCAATTTTATTTATCATCATTCTATACACAGTATTTAGCTATTTACTTTATTTTCAGATCAAAGATTGCAAATTTGACACTAACCATTACAGGTGTCTCAGTGGTTAAGGATCCACCTGTCAATACAAGAGACCCAGGAAACATGGGTTTGATCCCTGGGTGAGGAAGATCTCCTGGAGTAAGAAACTGCTACCTGCTGCAGTATTCTTTCCTGGAGAATTCCAGGGACAAAGGAGTCTGGCACACTATATATAGTCCATGAGATCACACAGAGTCAGATATGACTGAGCACAAACTCACACACTATTCTTAGTAATTATTTTCCAGGTTTCCACTAGATCAAGTTCTGGAGTAATCTTATGGACATGAGTTTGAGCAAGCCCCAGGAAATGGTGAAGGACAGGGAAGCCTGGTGTGCTGGAGTCCATGGGGTCGTAAAAAGTTGGACACGACTGAGCAACTGAACAACAACAACTTAATATTGGTGTCCCTCGTTATCAAGTCTAGCCTTTTCATTATCAAGTCTAGCCTTCTCATTATCAAGTCTATGCTATGCTATGCTAAGTCACTTCAGTCATGTCCGACTCTGTGTGACCCCATAGACGGGAGCCCACCAGGCTCCGTCGTCCCTGGGATTCTCCAGGCAAGAATACTGGAGTGGGTTGCCATTTCCTTCTCCAGTGCATGAAAAGAGAAAAGTGAAAGTGAAGTCGCTCAGTCGTGTCGGACTCTTAGTGACCCCATGGACTGCAGCCTACCAGGCTCCTCTGTCCATGGGATTTTCCAGGGAAGAGTACTGGAGTGAGGTGCCATTGCCTTCTCCTTCATTATCAAGTCTAGCCTTTTATAAAAGAGATACATAATGTGATTTTAGAATCAATGGAAGATTATTCCCAGAAAAGCACCTCTCCATTCTTTTCTCTTTTTATTGAAGTATAATTTATATTTAATAAAATGCACAGTTCTTAAATGTTCAGCTTCATGTTTTGGCAATTTACATACACCTTTATAACTACCACTCAAGGAAGATATTGAACCTTTGTCTCATGCTACATCTTAGCTTATCCTCACCTTAACACACAGACAAGTCCCATTCTTCTCTCAATATACATTCAGTTCAGTTCAGTCACTCAGTCGTGTCCGACTCTTTGCGACCCCATGAATCACAGCACGCCAGGCCTCCCTGTCCATCAACAACTACCGGAGTTCACCCAGACTCATGACCATCAAGTCAGTGATGTCATCCAGCCATCTCATCCTCTGTCGTCCCCTTCTCCTCCTGCCCCCAATCCCTCCCAGCATCAGAGTCTTTTCCAATGAGTCAACTCTTCACATGAGGTGGCCAAAGTACTGGAGTTTCAGCTTTAACATCATTCCTTCCAAAGAAATCCCAGGGCTGATCTCCTTC
The DNA here is from genome assembly GCF_029378745.1 of Bos indicus. Classification (NCBI taxonomy): domain Eukaryota; kingdom Metazoa; phylum Chordata; class Mammalia; order Artiodactyla; family Bovidae; genus Bos; species Bos indicus. Next base: position 76,834,722 of record NC_091789.1, read on the forward strand.
AGAATGGACTGGTTGGATCTCCTTGCAGTCCAAGGGACTCTCAAGAATCTTCTCCAACACCACAGTTCAAAAGCATCAATTCTTCGGTGCTCAGCCTTCACAGTCCAACTCTCACATCCATAAATGACCACTGGAAAAACCATAGCCTTGACTAGACGAACCTTTGTTTACAAAGTAATGTCTCTGCCTCTGAATGTGCTATCTAGTTTGGTAATAACTTTCCTTCTAAGGAGTAAGCGTCTTTTAATTTCACGGCTGCAGTTAATATCTGCAGTGATTTTGGAGCCCCCAAAAATCAAGTCTGACACTGCTTCCACTGTTTCCCCATCTATTTCCCATGAAGTGATGGGACCAGATGCCATGATCTTCGTTTTCTGAATGTTGAGCTTTAAGCCAACTCTTTCACTCTCCACTTTCACTTTCATCAAGAGGCTTTTGGGTTCCTCTTCACTTGCTGCCATAAGGGTGGTGTCATCTGCATATCTGAGGTTATTGATATTTCTCCCAGCAATCTTGATTCCAGCTTGTGCTTCTTCCAGTCCAGCATTTCTCATGACGTACTCTTCATATAAGTTAAATAAGCAGGGTAACAATATCCAGCCTTGACGTACTCCTTTTCCTTTTGGAACCAGTCTGTTGTTCCATGTCCAGTTCTAACTGTTGCTTGCTGACCTGCCTATAGGTTTCTCAAGAGGCAGGTCAGGTGGTCTGGTATTCCCATCTCTTTCAGAATGTTCCACAGTTTATTGTGATCCACACAGTCAAAGGCTTTGGCATAGTCAATAAAGCAGAAATAGGTGTTTTTATTACTTTTTGTCTATTCTTGAACTGTATATGAATTAAATCATACAGTATGTACTATCTTGTGTCTGGCTTCTTTCAATCAGCATGGTAATTAGTCATGTTGTTATACACATCAGTAGTTTAGTACTTTTTAATGCCAAGTGATGTTTCACTGTAAAATATATCACAATTTATCTATTCTTATGTTGATGGACATTTGGGTTGTTACTAGTTTTGGTTATTGTGGAAAAGGCTGCTATGAATATTGTTGAACAAGTTTTGGTTGATGCTTTTTTTTTAATTTTGGGGGGATAATTGTCTATGCATGTAATTGATAGATATTTCCTTCCTTTTAAAAACTAAAAGACAAATATTTAATTCTGTAGTCCATTGTTACTAAGACTTATATAGTATAAATCTATAAAGAAGGTAATTGTTAACTTAAATTCGTGGCATAGGATAAATCATTGAACTCAGAGGATTTGGTAAATATAAAAGATCAACAAACTATGAATTAGGAGACTGGAGTCTAGTCTCACCATTAGATCCTAATTGACCTTAGTTAGCTTACTTAACCTTTGTGAAGTTCTATTTACTCCTTTTCAAAAATAATGTTTAGTGTTCAAAATCATTTGTGTCTTGTATGTACTTTTTATACTATGTGGGTATAGAACTTCATGCTGTAGACATGAGGAATAACACTAATTCCTTGCAATCAAGAAACTTATGATTTAAAGGGGAAAATAAGCACATAAACAACTAAGATCATTAGAATAAAATAAGTGAGTTTCATTCAACAATACATATACAACCAATAGCTGTCTATTTAGTGTCCATTATGTATTTGATGCTAGGTACTAGGCATATGATGCTAAATACTTTCAATATAAGTTTGGCCTTTGTGCTACAGACTAATGAGAGATACAAATTAAAAATGCAATCCTAATGCAATACAATTAGATACTGGGGAAGTACAAAACACATGAGAGCACAGAATCAAGGTTCTTAATCCAGACTAAAAGAAGAAAGAATACTGAGACAATGTCCTGGGGAAAAAATCTTAACTGAGACTCAAAGGAGGAAAAGTTGGAGATAGCTAAAAAAAAAAAAAAAAAAATCCTAAGATTCACTGGCAATGCAAAATAGAGACATAAGCAACCAGAGAAATATCATAGCAAATTCCAGGAAAGAAAAAAAAAAAAAAAAGGTGAATGCATCTTAAATAAGAGGTACTGTGGAATGAAAATATCTCCTGTCACATTAATAAAGAAGAAATGTCACAGCCATCAGCAATTTCCAGCCTCCAAATGTGAATGAGGTTTCCCAAACTGCTATCCAGGTGATGCTGCCACCCCCTGACAGTGATTGCTGAGGAGCTGAGTGAATGAAAGAGGTGAACAAGGAAACAGGACTGGCCCCAGGTAGCTGAAGTGCATATGAAAGGAATGAATTTGATGAGCCCAGAGGCTTACATTTTCCCATACATAGCATGCTAAATTCCTTGATACCTGATCTTTGATGCTCAGACTACCTACTCCTTTTGTTGGAAACTTGTATATAGTCTGACTTACCCCATGCCTCCTTGGAGCAGTTTCCTCAGAGCTACTGAGATGCTGTCTTCAGGCTCAGAGTCCTAAACATTGCCACCGAATAAAATAACTTTTTACTTTCAGGTTGTGTCTATAATTTTTTGGTTGACAGTATGAATAAAAACTGGAGAAGGGCATGACAACCCATTCAAGTATTCTTGCCTGGAAAATTCCATGGACAGAAGAGCCTGATGTGCCATAGGTTCTCTTAGAGTTGGACATGACTGATGCAACTTAGCACAGCACATAAATAAAGACATTGAGACCTAAAGAGAAATGGCAACAACATGAAATAGACATGACAATGAAAACATAAAGTTGACAGATTAGAAAGATTAACAATAATAAGAAGCTACTACTACCCCTAGGCTGAAGAGACAAAGAGAGAAGATGGAAACTTACCACTGTGGCCAGAATGATCTGACAGAAGCTAAAACATTAGCAGTCATGTTCACTTGTTGCAGAAACCAGTATTCAAGAAACCAACCACCACACTCGGAGAGTTGGAGAACTCAGGTTTTTTACACCAGGGGGCCCAGAGGAGTTAACACTCCAAGCTCTGAGCCCCAAACACAGGGGTTACAGAGTTTTTATATATGGACAGGCATGATTAAGCAGGTTTGCAGGGGCTGGACGATTGCAAAGAGCAGGACAACTGTGAGTGAGATAAGCTCCAGTTCCTAGTATTGTGAGTCCCCACTTTCTGAGACTATGTGACCTACGTGATCCAGACTTTGCAAGAAGCAAGCTGACTTACAGAGGCAGAAGGAGCAGGAGGTTATGTAAAATTTTAACTTTTCCTCTTCACACTAAAAGCTAGAGTCATGAACAGCTGCTATCAGAGACCTCCCCAAGGAAAATAAAGAGAGAGGAATACTCTGTACCTTCTTTTCTCTCTCTTCAAACACCCATCAGAACCTACAATTAATATGAGTCCACCAGGAAGCCTGCACACACAGGAGTCTCAGAAACACAAACAAGAGGAGTCTTCCCGCTGAAAAAAATGTCGAGGAATGAACCTGAGAGAATACAGGTCCAATTCTGACATACAGTTCTAACTCACTTCAGTTGCTCAGTCATGTTCTGCTCTTTGCTACCCCCATGGACTGCAGCAAGCCAGGCTTCCCTGTCTACCACCAATACCCAGAGCTTGCTCAAACTCACGTCCATCGAATCAGTGATGCCATCCAACCATCTCATCCTCTGTGGTCCCCTTCTCCTCCTGCCCTCAATCTTTCCCAGCATCAGGGCCTTTTTCCATGAGTCAGTTCATCATATCAAGTGGACAAAGTATTGGAGTTTCAGCTTCAGCATCAGTCCTTCCAATGAATTTTCAGGGCTGATTTCCTTTATGATCAACTGGTTTGATCTCCTTGCAGTCTAATGGACTCTCAAGAGTCGTCTCCAACACCACAGTTCAAAAACATCAATTCTTTGGCACTCAGCTTTCTTTATAGTCCAACTCTCACATCCATACAAGACCACTAGAAAAACCATAGCTTTGACTAGATGGACTTTTGTTGGCAAAGTAATGTCTCTGCTTTTTAATATGCTATCTAGGTTGGTCATAGCTTTTCTTCCAAGGAGCAAGCATCTTTTAATTTCATGGCTGCAGTCACCGTCTGCAGTGATTTGGAGCCCAAGAAAATAAAGTCAGTCACTGTTTCCACTGTTTCCCCATGTATTTGTTATGAAGTGATGGGACTGGATGCTATAATCTTAATTTCTGAGGTTGAGTTTTAAGCCAGCTTTTTCACTCTCCTCTTTCACTTTCATCAAGAGTTTCCTCTTCACTTTTTGCCATAGGGTTGTTTCAACTGCATATCTGAGGTTATTGATATTTTTCCTGGCAATCTTGATTCCAGCTTGTGCTTCATCCAGCCCGGCATTTCGCATGATGTTCTCTGCATATAAGTTAAATAACCACAGTGACAATATACAGCCTTGATGTATTCCTTTCCCAATTTGGAACCAGTTCTAACTACCATCAACTAATACTATCCCAGATGCATGAGAGAAAAGAAAAAAAAAGGAGAAACAAGAAGAGAAAACATCCAAAAAAGAGAGAACACACAAGTAAGTAGTAAAAGCTTTCAATGTCTTCACTTCTTTGAATAGGAGATGCCTGAGTATACCCATGTGCTAAGTCGCTTCAGTTGTGTCCAATTCTTTGCGACCCTATAGACCATAACCAACCAGGCTCCTCTGTCCATGGGATTCTCCAGGCAAGAATACTGGAGAGGGTTGCCATTTCCTCCTCCAGGGGATCTTCCTGATCCAGGGATCAAACCCATGTCTTTTAAGTCTCCTGCATTGGGTGGTGGGTTCTTTACCACTAGTAACACCTGGGAAGCCTGAGTACCCACACAAAGACTGAAATATTTATTTTTGCACACAGTTAGTTAAGAATATGACACATCCCACCAAAATATGTGGCTCGGCACAGCAGTGATTTGCAAACAAGGGAGTGGATATGGACATAATTAGGTATTTCAGAGGTTATGTGTAGTTTTGGACAGAAAAGAAGCCAGTTATGACTGACTGTTGGAAATTGTTCCTTTGATTTGTTTTTCATTGTTTTTGTTATTATAATCATTCAAAATGGCATGCTTAAAAGGACCCTGCCCCTCTGCCTGAGTATAAACTAAACTGCCATTGTTCAGCTCATAGAGAGATAATCTGACCCTACTCACCTGTGAATAGAAGAGATTAACACACTCATTCCAAAGACTGGTCATTCCTTTGGAGATGTTTTGCAAGACTGAAGACCCTTTCACTTTACTTCCCCACTGCCTCTCCCTCTCTATTCTGCCTTTTGACAGAATGTTTCTTTCACTGTTTGTTTCTTTCACTCTGACTCTACAAAAGAACGTGGCATCCAGACCACAACAAATGGTTATTTTGAGGTTACAGTAATAGTTTGGCTTAGCCAGCCAGGAGCCTTGCTGCTTGTGGCTCGCCAGCCCTAATCAAGGAATACTGGGGTACAAACCTAGCAGCTGCCAGGACCATTTGTCTTGAGGTTCTTTCCTTCAAAATTAACTGAAGCATCACTGGCTGACCCAGGGCTCACCAGTTGAGACAAGGAACTGACACACTTCTACGAGTTGACAGCCTCAATTTCATTTGTAAGGTAAATCTACCCAATTCGATAGCCAGTCCAGACTATTCACTTGTTTTATGAGACATTTGGTGTTATGAGCTGACAGGTTCAATTTTGGAGGGTAAGTCACTCCATTGTGCAGATCGGGAACACCCACCCCACCCCCAATTTGGGCTTTTCTTTTAAGAGAAATTTGATTAGGGTACCCTGTTGAGGAGGGGAAGTGTTGCTGAACCCTCCCATGAACCAGTTCATTGGGGAACTAGTTCTTGTGGGGCAAACCCACCTTTGTTGGAATTAGCTCATTTGTAGGGTAAATTCATTTACCTGATTTGGGAACTGATTCAGTTGGAACTGGTTTATTGGGAAGCTACTTCTTGTGGGGGTGGATAGTCTAGTTGGAATTAGTTCATTTGTTTTGTAGGGTAAATTTATTTACCTGATTTGAGAATTTATTTGTCTCTCCATTTATGCTGGAATTTGTGCTGCCTGTGTTAGAATTTCCCTACGTCTTTTCTTTTGTGTTTTGGTGTTATCAAACTTGTAATGGGGAATATTTCATCTATCCCAGAGGAAAGAACTTTGGGGCACATACTAGAGATGTTAACAATCATAAGAGCAGGGGGGCGGTCCTAAGATGGTGGAGAAATAGGATAGGGATATGAATTTATCTCCCAAAAATCCATCAAAAGATCATTTGAATGCTGAGCAACTTCCACAAAACAACTTCTGAACACTGGTGGAGGACACCAGGCACCCAGAAATGCAGCCCATTCTCTTCAAAAGGAGATAGGACAAAATATAAAAGACAAAAAGAGACACAAAATAATTAGGGATGGAGACCCATCCTGGGGAGGGAGTCATGAAGGAGGAGAAGTTTCCAAACACCAGGAAACCCTCTCACCAGGGAGGTCTGTGGGAAGTTTTGGAATCTCAGAAGGCAACATAACCAGGAAAACACACACACACACACACACACACACACACACAATACATGTCTAACTGCAACTCCCAGTGGACAAGTAGCCCAGACGCTTGCAGCCACCGCCAGAGAGGGGGGCCAAACAGGGAGGGAGGTGCAGGTTGCATGCTTAGGGTAAAGACCCGACCTGAATGCCCTGAGGACAATCTGAGGGAACTAACATGAGATAGCAACCCAAACTGGGATAGCCGGGGCGGGGGGGGGGGGGGGGGGGGGCGAGAGAGAGAGAGAATTTTCCCACAAAAAGCTCTAACCTAAGGCACAGCCTGACCTTCTCACAGAACAAAGGGTTGAGCGAATACCAAAAGAGAGCTAGCTGGCTCCTGACTGGCCACTGCCCCTGCCAGAGGCAGAGAGAGAGGCATGCGTGCAACAGCCACAGCCAAAAGGCAAGGGCAATCTCGGCCCCAGAGAGGGCATCTTCCACCAAACTGTGAGCAAGTTCCCGGTTGCTAACCAAGTCTTCCTAGGATCCTGGATGGTTGACATCTGCCAGGAGGATCACAGCCTGAGATCATCTACCCAAAGGAGACACACCTGAGATGGTGCTCTCACGGTACACCTGGGAAACCGATCAACTGGACTGGGGAGGTAATTAAGAGGCAGAGCACACCTGGGACAGTGCACTCGACAAGCCCTTAATTGCCTGAGCTGCTTGGACCTGGGAAGGGCACAAAACGCAAGCCCAACCGAGTCTGTGCTTTTGTGGAATAACCAAGAACCTGAACTGGAGCAGCTTAGACCTGGGAAGTGCACTAAATGCAGGTCGTGCTTTGGACAGTTGGACAGTACCCCTCCTGAGCAACCTGGAGCCTGAGCAGTGTAGACTGGGAAAGCACAATAGCCATAAGCTGGGGCAAACCCAGTGTGCTCAGTACACTGTGAGCACTCCCCACACTCACCAGTGATATTTGTTTACAATATTCCTCCCTCCCCACAACACAACTGAACAAGTGAGCCTAAATAAGTGACCACCTTCGTCCCCTTCTGTCAGGATGGAAATTAGGCATTGAAGAAACTCGCAAACACAGGAAGCCAAAATAAACAAAGAAGAAGGAACAGCTCTGGAATTGAAAGGTACAACAGATTAAAACCCTGCAGTTTACATTGACTAAGCATTCGAAGAGGCCTATAGACCTTGAGAAGAAGTATAAGCTGGAACAAGGAATTTCCTGAAATTGAACTGACCCCACACTGCCCACAACAGCTCCAGAAAAATACCTAAATATATTTTAACTATTATCATTTTTATTCTTTTTAATTTTAAGTTATTTATTACTCCTTTAATTTTCATTTTTATAACCTACTTTACCTTGCAATAAAGAGACCCTATTTTTAATGCAAATATCATATATATATATTAATATTTTTGTGATTGATTTTGTTTGTATTTTTTTTTTTTTTTTGCTGTAGGGGAACACAGAGTTAGGATTCAGACCCTGTGAAGTTAAATGTTAAGTGGATGGAAAATTTCCAAGTGATATCTTCTTTTTCCTCACTGGGCCTCTGTGTGGCCCCCAATATATTGTCTTTACCAACTGAGCTATCACGGAAGCTCAGTTGGTAAAGAAACAAAAGAAAAGTTTTTGGATTTTTTTGTTTGTTTGTTTGTATTTTTAATATTGCATTTTTGAGAGTTTAAGCTCTAGATTTTAAATCTTTGTTTTTTGGTATTTGTTATCAATTTTGTACCTTTAAGAATCTAATCTTCAGTATCCATTTTTATTTATGGATGTGATTTCTGGCTTGATTGCTCTCTCCCCTTTCGACTCTCCCTTTTCTCTCCCAGGTCACCTCTGTCTCTTCCCTTACCCTCCCTTTTCTACTTAAAGCTATGAATCTCTCTCTGTGTTCCAGGCTCTGGAGAACACTTAGGCAATTGATTACTGGCTAGATTTGTCTCTCCTTTATTGACTCCCCCTCTTCTCTTCCTGGCCACTTCTATTTCCTTCCTCCCTCGGCTCTTCTCTAAGTAACTCCATGAACCTGTGTGTTCGAGACTGTGGTGAGCACATAGGGAATTGATTACTGGCTATGCTGCTCTCTCTGCTTTTCAATCCCCCTCTTCTCCTCCTGGTCACCTCTATTTCCCTTCTCCCTGTTCTCTTCTCCATGGAAATCTGTGAACCTCTCTGGGTGTCCCTCGCTGTGGAGAAGCTTTTCACCATTAACCTCGATTTTTTATCAACTGCGCTGTATGGATGGAGAAGTCTTGAGGCTAATGTAAGAATAAGACTGAAAGCCAGAGACAGGAGGGTTAATCCAAAACTTAGGAACACCAGAAAACTCCTGAATCCTGAGAACATTAACTGACAAGAGCTCATTTGAAAGCCTGCAAACACTGAAACCAAGCTCCACCCAAGAACCAACAAGTTCCAAAGCAAGACATACCACTCTAATTCTTCAACAACGCAGGAACACAGCCCTGAAGATTAAAATAAAGGCGTCCTAAAGTCACACCAATGCCATGGAAAACTAATACTCACACTGGACACTTCATTGAACTCCAGAGAGAAGAGATCCAGCTTCATACACCACAACACAGACGTAAGCTTCCCTAACCAGGAAACCTTGAAAGCCACTAGTCCAACCTCACCCACAGGCAGCAACTTCTACAATAAAGAGGAACCACAAACTTCCAGCCTACAGAAAGGCCACCCCAAACACATCAATATAAGCAAAATGAAAAGGCAGAGAAATAGTCAGCAGGTTAAAGGAGCATGAAAAGAAGAGAAGTGAAAAGCAAAGGAGAAAAAGAAAGATATAAACATCTGAATGCAGAGTTCCAAAGAATAGCAAGGAGAGATAAGAAAGCCTTCCTCAATGATCAGTGCAAAGAAATAGAGGAAAACAATAGAATGGGAAAGACTTAAAGATCCCTTCAAGAAAATTAGAGATACCAAGGGAACATTTCATGCAAAGATGCACTCAATAAAGGACAGAAATTGTATGGATCTAACAGAAGCAAAATATATTAAGACGTGGTGAGAATACACAGAAAAACTGCACAAAAAAGATCTTCACGATCCAGATTATCATGATAGTGAGATCACTCACCTAGAGAGAGACAGCCTGGAATGTGAGGTCAAGTGGGCCTTAGGAAGCATCACTACAAACAAAGCTAGTGGAGGTGATGGAATTCCAGTTGACCTATTTCAAATCCTGAAAGATGACGCTGTGAAAGTGCTGTACTCAATATGCCAACAAATTTGGAAAACTCAGCTGTGGCCACAGGACTGGAAAACGTCAGTTTTCATTCCAATCCCAAAGAAAGGCAATGCCAAAGAATGCTCAAACCACTGCACAATTTCACTCATCTCACATGCTAATAAAATAATACTCAAAATTCTCCAAGCCAGGCTTCAGCAATACATGAACCATGAACTTCCAGATGTTCAAGCTGGTTTTAGAAAAGGCAGAGGAACCAGAGATCAAATTTCCAACATCTGCTGAATCATTGAAAAAGCAAGAGAGTTCCAAAAAAAACATCTATTTCTGCTTTATTGACTATGCCAAAGCCGTTGACTCTATGGAGTCAATAAATTGTGTAAAATTCTTTAAGAGATGGGAATACCAGACTACCTAACCTGCCTCTTGAGAAATCTGTATGCAGGTCAGGAAGCAATAGTTAGAACTTGGAAATGGAACAATAAACCAGTTCCAAATAGGAAAAGGAGTATGTCAAGGCTGTATCTTGTCACCCTGCTCATTTAACTTATATGCAGAGTATATCATGAGAAATGCTGGACTGGATGAAGCACAAGCTTTAATCAAGATTGCTGGAAGAAATATCAATAATCTCAGATATGCAGATAACACCACCTTTATGGCAGAAAGTGAAAAAGAACTAAAGAGCCTCTTGATGAAAGTGAAAGAGGAGAGTGAAAAAGTTGGTTTAATTCAATATTCAGAAAATGAAGATCATGGCATCCAGTCCCATTACTTCATGGCAAATAGATGGGGAAACATCAGAAATAGTGCCTGACTTTACTTGGAGAGGGGTGGGGTGAGCTCCAAAATCACTGTGGACGGTGACTGCAGCTGTGAAATCAAAAGACACTTACCCCTTGGAATGAAAGTTATGACCAACCTAGATAGCATATTCAAAAGCAGAGACATTACTTTGCCAACAAAGGTCTGTCTAGTCAAGCCTATGTTTTTTCCAGTAGTCATGTACGGGTATGTGAGTTAGACTATAAGGAAAGCTGAGTGCCAAAGAATTGATGCTTTTGAACTATGGTGTTGGAGAAGACTCGTGAGAGTCCCTTGGACTGCAAGGAGATCCAACCAGTCCATCATAAAGGAGATCAGTACTGAGTGTACATTGGAAGGACTGACGTTGAAGCTGAAACTCCAATACTTTGGCCACCTGGTGCGAAGTGTTGACTCATTTGAAAAGACCCTGATGCTGGAAAAGATTGAAGGCAACAGAGAAGGGGATGACAGAAGATGAAATGGTTGGATGGCATCACTGGCTCAATGATTGGTAAACTCTAGGAGTTGGAGTTGGACAAGAAGGCCTGGCATGCTGTAGGGCATGGGGTCAAAGAGTTGGACACAAATGAGCAGCTGAACTGAACTGAACTGAAAGGAACATGATAAATGCCCTCCAAACCAAACAAAAGAGGAGATAGGGAGTCTACCTGGAAAACAATTCAGAATAATGATAGTAAAGATGATCAAAAATCTTGAAAACAAAATGGAGTGACAGATAGACTAGAGAAAAGGATTGAGAAGATGCAAGAAGTGTTTCACAAGGACCTAGAAGAAATAAAAACAGAGTCAATCAATAATGAATAATGTAATAACTGAGATCAAAAGCATTCTGCAGGTAACCAAGGGTAGAATAACTGAGGCGAAAGATAGGATACGTTAGGAGGAAGATGAATTGTGGAAATAAATGAAGCAGAGAGGAAAAAAGGAAAAATAATTAAAATAAATTAGGACAACCTCAGAGACCTCTGGGACACTGTTAAACACACCAACATTGGAATCTTAGGAGAGTCCCAGAAGAAGAAGAAAAAAGAAAGGGCATGGGAAAATACTTGAGGAGATAATAGTTGGAAAATTCCCTAAAATGGGCAAGGAAATACCCACCCAAGTTCAAGAAATGCAGAGTCCCAAACAGGATAAACCCAAGGCAAAACACCCCAAGACACATAATAATCAAATTCACTAAGATCAAACACAAAGAGCAAATATTAAAAGCAGAAAGAGAAAAGCAACTAATAACACACAAGAGGATTCCAATAAGGATAACAGCTGATCTTTTAATAGAAGCTCTTCAGGCTAAAAGGGAATGGCAGGCCATATGTAAAGTGATGAAATTAAAACAACAACAACAACAACAACAAAAAACCTACAACCCAGATTACTATACCCAGCAAGGATCTCATTCAAATATGAAAGAGAAATGAAAACCCTTACATACAAGCAAAAGCTGAGAGAATTCAGCACCACCAAACCAGCTTTTCAACAAATGCTAAAGGATCTTCTCTAGACAAGAAACACAGAAAAAGGTTTATAAATTCAAACCCAAAACAACAAAGTAAATGGCAAGAAGATCATACTTGTCAATAATTACCTTAAATGTAAATTGTTTGAATGCCCCAACCAAAAGACAAAGCCTGGCTGAATAGATAAAAAAAAAAAAAAAAAAAAAAACCTCTATATATGCTCTCTACAAGATACCCACCTCAAACCAAGGGACACATACAGACTGAAAGTGAAAAGCTGGAAAAGGTATTTCACGAAAATGGAGACCAAAAGAAACTAGAAGTAGCAATACTCATATCAGAGAAAATAGACTTTGAAATAAAGGCCATGAAAAGAGACAAAGAAGGGCACTACATAATGATCAAAGGATAAATCCAAGAAGAAGATATAATAATTATAAATATATATGCACCCAACATAGGAGCACCACAATATGTAAGGCAAATGCTAACAAGTATGAAAGGAGAAATTAACAGTAAAACAACAATAGTGAGAGACTTTAATGCCCCACTCACACCTATGGATAGGTCAACCAAACAGAAAATTAACAAGGAAACACAAACTTTAAGAGATACAGTGGGCCAGTCAGACATAATTGATATCTGTAGGACATTTCACCCCAAAACAATGAATTTCACCTTCTCCTAAAGTGCACAGAGAACATTCTCCAGGATAGATCATATCCTGGGCCATAAATCTAAAGTTGGTAAATTCAAAAAAATTAAAATAATTTCAAGCATCTTTTCTGATCACAATATGGTAAGATTAGATGTCAATTACATTAAAAAAAAAAACTATTAAAAATACAAATATATGGAAACTAAACAACATGCTTCTGAATAATCAACAAATCATGGAAGAAATCAAAAAAGAAATGAAAATATGCATAGAAACAAATAAAAATGATAGCACAACAAGCCAAAACCTATGTGATTCAGCAAAAGCAGTGTTAAGGGGAAGGTTCATAGCAATACAAGCTTACATCTAGAAACAAGAGAGAAATTAAATAAATAACCTAACTTTACACCTAAAGCAAATAGAAAAAAAAAGAAAAGAAGAGCCCCAGGATTAGTAGAAGGAAAGAAATCATAAAAATTACAGCAGAAATAAATGAAAAAGAAACAAAGGAGACTATAGCAAAAATCAACAATACTAAAATCTGATTCTTTGAGAAGATAAATAAAAGAGACAAACATTAGCCAGACTCATGAAGAACAAAAGGGAGAAGAATCAAATCAACACAATTAGAAATGAAAATGGAGAAATCACAGCAGACAACACAGAAATACAAAGGTTCATAACAGACTACCATCAGAAACTATATGACAATAAAATAGATGACTGGGAAGAAATGGATGAATTATTAGAAAAGTATAACCTTCCAAAACTGAACCAGAAAGAAATAGAAAATTTTAACAGACCCATCACAAGCACAGAAATATATACTGTAATAAAAAACATCCAACAAACAAAAGCCAGGACCAGATGTCTTCACAGGTGAATTCTACCAAAAATTTAGAGAAGAGCTAACACCTATCATACACAAATTCTTTCAGAAAATTGCAGTGAAAGGTAAACTGCCAAACTCCTTCTATGAGGCCACCATCACCCTAATATCAAAACCAAAGATTCCACAAAAAAAGAAAACTACAGGCCCATATCACTGATGAACATAAATGCAAAAATCCTCAAAAAATTCTAGCAAACAGAATCCGAAAACGTATTAAAAAAATCATACATCATGACCAAGTGGGCTTTATCCCAGGGTTGCAAGGATTTTTCAGTATTCACAAATCAATCATATGATAAACTACATTAACAAATTGAACGATAAAAAACATGTGATTATCTCAATAGATGCAGAGAAAGCCTTGACAAAATTCAACACCCATTTATGATAAAAACCCTCCAGAAAGCAGGCATAGAAGGAACATACCTAAACATAATAAAAGCCATACGTGATAAATGCACAGCAAATATTATCTTCAATGGTGAAAAATTGAAAGCATTTTCCCTAAAGTCCGGAACAAAACAAAGGTGCCCACTCTCACCACTAGTATTCAACATAGTTTTGAAATTTTTAGCCACAGCAATCAGAGAAGAAAAAGAAGTGAAAGCAATCCAGATGGGAAAAAAGAAGTAAAACTCACTGTTTACAGATGTCATAATCCTCTACATAGAACACCCTAAAGACACCACCAGAAAATTATTAGAGCTAATTAATGAATATAGTAAAGTTGTAGGTTATAAAATTAATACACAGAAATCCCTTGCATTCCTATACACTAATAATGAGAAAAAAGAGTAATTAAGGAGCAATTTCATTCGCCATTGCAATGAAAAGAATAAAATACTTAGGAACAAATCTACCTAAAGAAACAAAAGACCTATATATATAAAACTATAAAACACTGATGAAAGAAATCAAAGATGACACAATAGATGGAGAAATATACCATGTTTATTGATTGGAAGAATCAATATAGTGAAAATGAGTATGCTACTGAAGCAATCTATAGATTCAATGCAATCCCTATCAAGCTACCAATGGTATTTTCCACAGAACTTGAACAAATAATTTCACAATTTGTATGGAAATACAAATGCCTCCTCTTCAAGAAGATTTATAAAAAGTACTTTCAGATATATGCAAGTTTCTGACTTTTAAAACATAATATTGAACTGAGAAAAAAATTGAAGAATCCTAATGAGAAAACTGATGACTTCATAAAGCTGTTAACAAAAAGGATTAGTTACAGAGAACTGAGTAAACTGGTAAATATTTTATGGTTTCTATCTAAAAGGAATACTGGTTTAAATCTATATTTTCCAGCTGTAAGAAAGACCTTCTCCTTCAATTAAATATGACTTTCAATGGTTTTGTAGATTGTATATTTTGGAACATTTATATATTTTTTTCTCTACCTGGTTGATCCTGCCAGCAACATATGCTTCTCTCAAAGATTAAGCCATGCATAAGTATGTATGGCAGTACAACGAAACTGCAGATAGATCATTAAGTCAACTTTGGCTCCTTTGGTCATTCATTTACTGCAACTGGATTACAACTAGTTATACTAGTCATTGTTTAAATTTGTTCTTTGTTTTCAAATTGTGCTCTGTATCCCCTTGCTGAACTATGCATTACTTATATCCTGTTTAATTTATAAGATTGTTGTCTCTTGAAGTAACTAATGTGTAATTAGGCCTCCAACAAACTTCTAAGATAAACACTTTAAGGAAATCACATTTGTAACATAAAATAATTGCAGTAGTGTGATTCTAGATATGAGAAAAAGAAACAGGGAAAATGTCTCCTGCACTGTAGTTAGAGTCCAGAGAATTTTTAATTATTGATGGGGCCTGGTCTAAACCTTAACACCTGGAGTGGCCTATCAAGAATGTTTGCTTGAATGAGGATGAGCCTCTCAGTGCTGTGGGACAAAACTTGGTCATATTTGAGAAATGCCTCCCAAATATTGGTCAAATGTATGACCAAGAGGGGAAGACCTGAGGAATGGAATCAGCAATTGCAGCCCTTCAACATGAGCCAGTGAACCCTGAGGAAGGGGAATGCCTGCTACCTGGAAGTCATTGGACTGCAGCCACCCTGAGCAAACTCTGAGAATGCAGCATTACAGGCCTCAGATGGCTGAGGTACACACCAAGGAAATAATTTTAATGAGCCCTGACTCTTGCATCTTCCCATACATAGAAAAGTGCTAAATTTCTTAACTTGAGATACTGACTCATGGATTTGAAGTTCAATATTTCTAAGTCTACAGGTGTAAAATAGACACTTACCAAAAGAGGAACAAAATGAAGACAAATGTCAACATTTGAAAAACTGGCAGTGATGGTGGAAACTCCCAGAAAGATCCATCTGACTAAGCAGAACTGTCTTCACCCTTTGATCTACAAGATCGTGGAATGGACTTTGACAGTGGGGAATTGTTGCAGGGAAGAAGCCAGTTCTGACCCTGCTGCAGAGAAGAAGCCAATTCTGACTCCATGTTGGAAACTGTTTTTCTGACTTTTTTGTTGTTGTTGTTGCTTTTGCTATTATAATCATACATAATGGTGTGCTTCAAAGGAACTCTGCTCCTCTGCCTGACTGAATTAAAGTGCCTTTGTTCAGCTCATAGAGAGATAATCTGAGGCTACCCACCTGTGAAAAGAAGAGATTAACACACTCATTTGAAAGACTGGCCATTCCTTTGGAGATGTTTTGCAAGACTGAAGACACTTTCTCTTTACTTCCTCATTGCCTCTCCCTCTCTATTCTGCCTTTTGACTTTAGTTCCTCATTGCTTCTTTCACTCTGACTCTACAAAGGAACGTGGCATCCAGACCCCAACAAGATGGTTATTTTGAGGCACTAGCCTGCCATCTTCTCAGTCAGCTGATTTTCCAAATAAAGTAGTATTCCTTGCCTCAACACCTCATCTCGCAGATTCATTGGCCTGTCATGCAATGAGCAGAGCAAGCTTGAACTCAGTTTGAAGTGGTTCCCCAGCTTTGACACATGTTCTTACACACACACACATCCACACACCTACACACTCAGAATCACTACACTTTTTTATTGATACCATCCATCTTATCAAAGTGATCAGTATCAGAAAACCCCTGCCTGTACTTTTCAGAATCCTTTTGTTACACCAAGAGATAGTCCTGCATGGATAAATTACTCTCTCCTAAGAAAATAGGATGGAACAATTCATTACTTCCAGAAATAGAAAAGGAGAGGAAATTGATAAGCAGTCAGCTATAAGGGCATATCCCAGACATGGGAATGGACAGGCACTGGAATATTCCTAAAGCAATAGGCTTTCTCAAGAATTCACAAAGAGGAATAACCATGGAGAGTATATGTGAATTTGGGCACTTGACACATCATGAGAGCATTCAGTGCTCAATTACTAATACAATGGATCAGTCTGGTAAGATATATTTTCTTCTTCTCTCCTCCCCTTTAAACACCAATCATCTTGCATGAGCTAGAGGCAGCCAAGTAAGCCGGTGTCAACTACAAATTGGCACTTACCAAGAGCATTGCCCTGGTGGCTCAGATGGTAAAGCATCTGCCTACAGTGTGGGAGATCTGGGTTCTATCCCTGGGTCAGGAAGATACTCTGGAGAAGGAAATGGCAGCCCACTCCAGTACTGTTGCCTAGAAAACCCCATGGATGGAGGAGCCTGGTAAGCTACAGTCCATGGGGTCGCAAAGAGTCGGACACGACTGAGCAACTTTACTTTAAGAGCATTGTCAATGACTGAACAACAAAGGAATTTGCCATCTGCCTCTATGGAGATTGAACCCCATGCTGCTATAGCTATTGACCTTCAACTATCCTTGAGGGAGTTCAGGGTGGAGTGAGGCACTCTGTGCTCCAGGGAATCTGGTGGGACAGGTCTTTAGATAGTTGGATATTTTTAGGAACAGATTTTATGATCTCAATCCTTGTATTTCCTCGTATCTAGAGAAGCAATAAATCCCTTTATGGTGACATCAGATCCTCATGACTAACAAAAACCATTTTGTAAAATGAGTGCTCATAGTATTGTACTTCCCCTTCACCAAAACCTTACATATTGACTTTCCCCCAAGGCTGCTTTGGAGTGAAGGAGGAAACAGACAGAGCTGGACTCCATCTTAGGCCTGTTCATGCTGATCATGCTCGGCCACCTCTCCAGTGGACTCTGAACTCTGCTTAGTGCCTATGGAAACTACAATAGAAGGAGAAGACCCCTCTGGACAGGGGAATCTTGAAGATCACCTCCAGGATACTCATCGCCTAAGAGAAAACATACTCTAATCACCCCTGCCTCCAGACAGGTCATAAATTCTTTCTGTATCTATTGGGATGTAACCACAGGCTTATTTATTATTAACTGTTTGAACACCTAACACATGAATGATGGGGGTATTGTGATTGTATTTACCCTTCCTTTGTTTTATGTAAGTATCAAGGAAATTGGGGTGGTGGGTTCGGACATGTACACATGAGGTATAAAATATTTTCACAAATGCTGGTCAGAGTCCTTGGCTAAGAGGAGACTCTGCTTTGGGCGCACTGGTGTAATAAACTGCACTCCATTATCTGCATTGTCCTTCTGAGTGAGTTTGTTTCCCGGAATGCACGGCTATAACATTTGTCACATGGGCCGGAAAACACCTCACTTTGAGGAGACAGGTTTCATTTGAGGCCACCCCGAGGCTTTGGGCTTGAATCTCCTAGAGGGGAGAAGGTACCTTGCCCCGCTGGAAGAATTCAGCCTTTCAACTCCCGGTTTCTTCACTTTTGCAGGTAGTGAACTGCAGCAAGGGAACTGAGCGCTCAGGTGAGGAGGAACCCACCCGGTAGGGTGGAAGAGGGGGCCTGATTACCCCCCTGGGAGGGGCTAGAAGGGGCACGGAGCTGCAGGAGCCTGGAATAGGCAGGCAGCAGTGATTGCTTGGTACACAGGTCGACGAGTGTGCTAGGGTTTAGGAAGGAAATTTGTGGTCATTTAGAAGGTGTGTCCACACCGTCTCAGGGAAAATTATTACCAGCTATCACCAGAGGATTTTTAGGATAGGAAACTGATCCTTGTATGCTCATATTCTGCCCTCCCCCAGGAGGTGTCCGATATGCTATGAAATTCTTGACCCCCTCGGCTTTGTTAGGCTAGAAGGAGGGGGATACATAAGTGAGTATGAATTGGCTTTTCCAGAGATGGCCTGGGATATGAGATATTTAACCCATCTGTGTTTTCATCTGCATCTGATCAAGCCCACCAAAGCAGAGTGGACTTTAAGGGACAAACAGTCTTGGACCACCTGGTGTTCTGGTTCAGCTGTGCTGACAGGCAGGTGAAGGCCCAGTGATCCCCCTTCTCCTTCTGGGATCTGTCAGGTAAGGCTCTTCTCAACCTAATTAGGAAGGAGGCAGAATGGCAATTTAAGTGTCATTGAGTGGAAATATCAGAAGTACATAGGGTACTGAGAACTTTGTAGACAGAACAAAAAGGAAAAGTAGAAGAAGGTCTGAGAAGGTAAGCAAAATGGAAGGAAGTTAATCTAAGGCAACTGTATTGGAGTGCATGATTAAAATTTTTAAGAAGGGATTAGGAGGAGACTACGGGGTGAAGATGAAGCCTAACCAGCTCCACGTACTCTGTGAGGTTGAATGGCCCCCTATGGGAGTAGGATGGCCACCAGAGAACACCATGAACTTAAAAATAGTGGAAGCAGTCTATTCAGTAGTCACAGGAGAGCCAAGACACCTGGATCAATATCCATATATTGACTCATGGCTAGGGTTAGCTCAAGACCCTCCTACTTGGACAAGGTTCTGTATCCAGAAGGGAAAGGGAAAAATATTAATGGCCCCAAAATTGACTGATGATAAAAAAAAGAAGTTTTACAGGATTTGGACGGAGACCACCTGACCCCTCCCCCATACTGGATAATGACGCACCTGACTCCCAATGCTCCTCCAGGACTGGAGGCCGCCTTAATGTCCAATCTAGGGCCAGGTGAAGTCCTGGCCCTATCCCGATGACAGAAGCCTCTGGCCAACACTTCCAGGATCCAGCTCCAGCCAAACCGCCCAAGCTATACCCACCTCTCCCGGTGAGTACTGACAAGAAGGAGAGGGAGATGTTGGAAGTAAGCAGAGACTGCACTCTGCCAGAGAGCCAGAGGGAATAAAAGAGAACAGACAGGAGATTTACAATGCTAGCTGCTGCTCTGGAAAAGTCTATCTCGGGCCCTCCGAAAAACTTCATCTGCCCCAGGGACAGAACAGTCCTTCAACCGGTCCCAATAGAGGCTCCGGGCCCCATTACAGCCAAACAGGTGTGCCTGGTGCCAAGCTTTTGGCCACTGGAAGAATAAATGCCCTAAGGCATGGAAGGAAGAGGAAACTCCTGCAGTTGTGGGGTTTGCTGACTTGGAAATTAAATAGGGCTGCCGGGGCTCAGAGATATCAGGTCCTGAGAGCCCATGGTAACCTTAAAAGTGGGGGATCAAAACATTGACTTCATGGTGGATACAGGAGCAGAACTGTTGGTAGTAACAAAACCTGTGGCACCACTGTCCAAAAAGCCTACCGCTGTAACTGGGGCATCGGAAGAAGAGATGATTAAATCGTTTTGCCAGCCCAGAAAATGTCAGATGGCAGTGCACTAAGTGATTCATGAATTCCTTTACATTCCTGAGTGCCCAGTACCCCTGTTGAGAAGAGGCTTGCTCTCCAAACTAGGAGTACAAGTGACTTTCTCCCCTGAGGAGAGGCCCAATTTCCAGATGGACACTATGATTTATTTGCTCTCTCTCTCAATACCATCCCAAGATGAGTAGAGGTTGCATGAGCCTCCGAAGGAAGAACCGGGTGGGCTGGAAGAGCCTGAGAGAGAGCTAACTCAATTATTCCATGAGGTCTGGGTGGAAGACAAACCCCCTCCCCCCAGGCTGGCTAAACAGCAAGCCCCGGTGATAATAGAACTCAAACAAGGCACCATCCCGGTTAGAAAGCACCAGTACCCACTACCGATAGAGGCCTGGGCCGGCATACTGCCCCACATCAATAGATTGAAACAAGAGGACATTCTAGTAGAGTGACGGTCAGCTTGGAATACGCCAATACTGCCAGTCAAAAAGGAAGGAGGACAGGACTACAGGCCTGTACAGGGTCTCTGGCTAGTCAACCAGGCTACTTGACTTTACACTCCACTTTTCCAAACCCCTATACCTTAATTAGCCTCCTCCAGCCAAGAACTAAAGTTTATACTCACCTAGACCTCAAGGATGCCTTCTTCTGCATGTGGCTCGCCCCAGTGTCACAGCCCGTCTTTGCCTTTGAATGGGAAGATCTAGTCGGGGGCACCAAACAACAGCTCATCTGGACTCCCCCACAAGTGTTTAAGAACTCCCCAGCAATCTTTGGGGAAGCCTTGGCTTCTGACCTGAACTCATTCTATCTGGAAGAGTATGGATATTGGCTCCTACAATATGGGGATGACCTGCTGCTGGCTGCCAAGACCAAGGAAAAATGCTGGAAAGGGACAAAAGCACTGCTCCAGCTGCTGATGGAAGCAGGTTACTGGGTGTCAAAGAAGAAGACACAGATCTGCAAGGAGGAGGTAAGGTATCTGGGGTTTGTTTTAAAGAAGGACGCAAGGTTCCAGACCCTAGTTGGGTCCTATATACTGATGGCACTAGCCTTATAAAACAAGGACAATGGCTGTCAGGTTAGCCAAAGTGGAAGGGACCATTTAGATTGAAAAGGGATGGTGGGAATTGCCAAGTGGCAAATTTATTGTTACTGGAGGAGCTGGCACACAATCTGGTAAGCCAAACACACCAAGTAACCCACCTAGGCCATGCTGCCTGCTCACAGGTTAATGCTGCCTCTCGGGTATTCAGACAAAAACTTCTGGGTATTTAGCTGAAAGACATGCTGCCCTTTGAACATCTGGGAGTGGACTTCACTGAAATGAAACCTCACCAACACTACCATTACCTGCTGGTTATGGTATGTACATTCTCAGGATGGGTAGAAGCTTTTACTACCTGGACTGAAAGAGCATCAGAAGTAGCCCGGTGCCTGCTTAGGGAAATAGTTCCCAGATTTGGACTGCCTACCAGCATTGGTTCAGACAATGACCCAGTTTTGTAGCTGATTTAGTACAACAAGTAAGCAAAACTTTAAACATCAAATGGAAATTGCTCACTGCATATAGGCCCAGAGTTCTGAGATGGTGGAATGAACCAACCGGACATTAAAGAGACCCTCCAAGTGGATCATAGAGACTGACTGTTCCTGGGTGGACTTGCTTCCGATGGCTCTGCTCAGACTCAGGATGACCCCACAGTCCCAAGGCTATTCTCCATATGAAATTGTGTATGGGAGGCCCCCTCTCATAATAAAACATGTGTCAACAAATTTGCCTCAGGTAAGGGGGGATAGGATTTCACAGCAGATGGAACTGGGTAAGATAATAAATCGGGTAACTAAGTTTGTACAAGAAAGAGTGTCATCCCCCCTTGGGGAACAGATTCATGAGTTTACGCTTGGTTACCAAGTATGGGTCAAAGATTGGAAACATGATTTGCTAGCCCCTTGATGAAAGGGCCCTTATGTTATTCTAACTACCCCTACTGCAGTTAAAGTTGCAGGTATTGTCCCTTGGATCCATCATACGAGGGTGAAGAGAACATACCACACAGACCCATAAAATGCTGAATGGACTGCACAGAGGGACCCCGCTGACCCTCAGGAGACTAAGACTGCCTTTAAGAAGAAGGAAAGGAAGATCCTGGAAGAGCCTCTTCAGGATTAAGCCGCACAATCAACTCCTGCTGCTTGGCCTCATCAACATGATCCCACCCCACCCCCCCATATTTTCTTTTTTTATTTTATTTTATTTTTTGTTTTACTTTACAATATTGTATTGGCTTTGCCGTACATCAACACGAATCCATCACATGATTTTGAATTTAACTTCCTTTTCAACTCAGGACAACGTTTTCATCTCATGGGCACATTCCTACGCAGGCTTCCACAACACTTCCAACTGCTGGATATGTAGAGCTATGCCTGTCAGTGATGGATGGACTTTCTTGGTGGGTGTCACCACTCTGCCAAGGAGATTTTAAAACACTCTGCTCTTTTCTGGGATGACAAAAAGAGACTTTCCTCTCTCTTTTCCATCATAACCTCTCCTTGCTTTCTTGGTATAAGACCTACCATCAATAGATTCGAGTCATGGGGTTATATTTGATATAAATGCCAGTGTAACAAAAGCCTAACCTATAACAAGCCCTAGTAAATCTACTTTATTTACATGCTAGGTGGACAAGATCCGTGTTACAATGGTATGAGTATATTGCTGCCTTATTCGTACCCTCTATAGGGACAACAGGTATCATGATTAAAGTAGAGGCCTTAACTAATTTCACAAAACAGGCCCTCCTAGATAGAACAAAAGCCATCCAAGCCTTAAATGAAGAGCAAATCCAAATGAGAAAAGTGGTAATTCATAATAACATGGCTTTGGACATACTCACAGCTGCTCAAGGAGGGACCAGTGCTATAATTAAGGTTGAATGTTGTGTATACATTCCTGACTTATCTGGAAATGTATCAACTGATTTAGATGACATGAAAAACCAGGTAAAAGCAATTTCAAATGAAAACATTCCTTTATGGATTTCAGTCCTATCTTGGGTGAAGGGTGATTGGTGGAAAACCATATTTACCACTGTTATAGTTGCCTTGATAGTTCTGCTTTGTGGACCCTGAATTTTACAATGTGTTATGAACTTTGTAACCCAAAGGTTGATGTCATTCTCCTAAATTGGCGGTTGGAGAGCCAGGGTGCAATATATCCCTATGAATGATGCTCATAATATGAGTTAAGAGCATCAAGGGGGGGAACGAAGGAGGAAACAGACAGAGCTGGACTCCATCTTAGGCTTGTTCATGCTGATCATGCTCGGCCACCTCTCCAATGGACTCTGAACTCTGCTTAGTGCCTATGGAAACTACAATAGAAGGAGAAGACCCCTCTGGACAGGGGAATCTTGAAGATCATATCCAGGTTACTCATCACCTAAGAGAAAACATACTCTAATCACCCCTGCCTCTAGACAGGTCATAAATTCTTTCTGTATCTATTGGGATGTAACCACAGGCTTATAGATTATTAACTGTTTGAACACCTAACACATGAATGATGGGGTTATTGTGATTGAACACCTAACACATGATTGATGGGGGTATTGTGATTGTATTTACCCTTCCTTTGTTTTATGTAAGTATCAAGGAAATTGGGGTGGTGGGTTCAGACATATACACATAGGGTATAAAAGATTTTCATAAATGCTGGTCGGGGTCTTTAGCTAAGAGGAGACTCTGCCTTGGGCCCACCTGTGTAATAAAATGCACTTCACTATCTGCATTGTCCTTCTGAGTGAGTTTGTTTCCCAGAACGCATGGCTATAACAGTAGCAGTCTCAGAGCTATCTGAGATGCTGCCTCCAGGGCTGCAGTCCTCATTTTGCTCCAGATAAAATTGGGGCAAGTTGTATATCTTTTTTTTAGTCAACACAGGGACTAAAGGCATAAAAAGGATGTTAAAGAAATAGGAAAGAATCCATCCACACATAACCTCCTCTCTATGATTACTTCTCACTGCAGGCTTCCAACCATGAGTCAGATCCAACTATAAGCAGAGTGAGAGATTAAAAATGCAGTAATAGACTAGATTTCTGTTTGTAATACTTAAAATTAGACTGTTGATCCCTGAAAGTGACCAGAAAAACAATGAGATATGCCCAAGATATAAACCATAAGCACAATATGAATGTTCTACAGAGCTCAGGTAAAGCTTAGGTTAGGGTTAGGCTTAGGGTTTCATTATTTGTTAGTAATAATGAGCATAAAATAGAAGAAAAATAGAGCAAAAAAGAAACCTCAGTCAATCTAACAAGGATTGTCAACAACGATTAAAAAAAAAAAAATGGGAAAAAAACTCTAGAAACTGGCAAAAAGAAAAACACCAAATAAGATACAGAAATAGGTCTAAATATAATCATCATAATAGGTAATGTCAGTGAGGTAAATTCATTATTAAATGGCAGATGCTCTCAGACTGGGGTTGCTAAATCCAGCTATATTTTAACAAGAGATAAAACTCAAATGAAAGTTGCAAAAATTACATAGAAAAAATATACATGCAAACAGATTTAAAAATGAAAAGATACGTGCATGTGAAAAATCCCAGCCCAACTCAGTGGAGAGCTCTGGATGGATCAAAACTTCCACTATTGATGGCATCCCACACTGAGTAGAAGTTGCCAGGGCCTCGTGCTTCTGCCACCTCAGCTCAGTTATTCACTAGGGGCTGCCTGATCCCAACACTGAGCCCCAGCAGCTCACCAGCTACTTATGGCTGAGCTGCTAAATTCCTCCTGTACAATATCTGAGTGTGCATGTGGGGGCTGCAGCAGACCACGGAGAGGTACCCAGAGTAAAGCCACTGTCATCAGAACAAGATGTTTGTGTCATAATGAAGTCAAAGTCAGTGGAACAGAATAAAGAACAACAAACAACATCAGTACTGGACTAGACCATCGATACTGTCTCTTTTGTTGTCTTGCATATAGGGTCATCATTAACATCTTGCTAAATTATATATATATAATAATATCAAAAGATATTTTGATAGCAACCACACTGACCAGGGTGATATGGTACTTCACTGTGGTTTTGATTTGCATTTCTCTGATAATGAGTGATGTTGAGCATCTTTTCATGTGTTTGTTAGCCAACAGTACATATTGTTTGGAGAAATGTCTGCTTAGTTCTTTGCCCCATTTTTTTGATTGCATCGTTTACTTTTTTTTTATATTGAGCTACATAAGCTCCTTGTATATTTTTGAGATTAACTCTTTGTTAATTGTTTCATTTGCTATTATTTTCTCCCATTCCGAAGGCTGTCTTTTCACCTTTCTTGTAGCTTCCTTCATTGTGCAAAAGCTTTTAAGTTTAATTATGTCCCATTTGTTTATGTTTTTTTTTTAAAGAAAAAAATAATATTTATTTGCAATATAAATAAAGTCCCGTTGGGGAATATATGTGTGTGTGTGTGTGTGTGTGTGTGTGTGTGTGTGTGTGTGTATGTAGGGTCACAAATTTTCCTTCATAAGATCATAAAGCAAAACTGGCCACCCTTGTTGGCATACTCTCATGTACACAAATCTGATGCATTTTTCTGGGTTTTTCTTTTCAAAGGTAAAAAAGAGAGAAAGAGAACCATGTACACAACATGGAAGCTTCTTGTCAATTTCTCAACTGTGGCAAGATTTTCGCCTGCTGCCTTGAAGAATCCCTGAAAACCAGCCCTGTGAGGTAAGATGCACTGGGGCAGGGTTTCCATGGCCTTGCTCACACGCCGAGTGCTGGCTCGCTCAGGGACCCCGGCCCTCCCTAGGACCCATGCAGCTCCACCACCCGGAAAAATGGAGCTTGGAGAAGGAACGGAACCGGAAGATACCAGAACCCGTGGCTCTGCTCTGTAGACAGTGGGCTTGGGTGGCGGGATGGACAGGCCTCACACCCCTTTCCCTGTCCGCCCTTGCTGCCCCATCCCCCCACCCCCCGGGACTGAAATGGATGAGTTTCTTAATCCAAGGCATGGGCAAGGTGCGCACAGGGCCGGCTTCCACTGGTTGAGGGGCTGGGAGTGGCAGCTGGAACCCAAGCAACAGCCAGGGTGGGGGAGGAGACCTGGGAGGCAGGGCTGTGGCCTCCACCTAAACTTCCCCAGCCACTGGGCCTGCTCCCTCAGCCACAGAGAGAGAGAGAGAGAGAGAGAGAGAGAGAGAGACAGAAGTAGTGGATAAAAAGGGCCTGGGGCCCTCCTTGGGGCTGAGCCCAGAGGGTTAATGCTACTGCTTGGCAGTCCCCTGTGGCCTCCTCTTCTGCCTGGGGTGGTCTGCAGGGACTACCAGAGGACAAGCGCGTGGGCAGAGAAGGCAAAGGTCACCCGTCCAGCCCACCACTCACAGCGGGCATCACAGGCAAATGCAGCGCCAGGTGGGCTTGGCCGAGGCGGGAGATACGGGCAGGCCTGGGAGACCCCTGATGGGAGCAGCGAACCACCCCTTTAAGGGCCGCTGCAGAAACGGAGGCTTCACACATGTGCAAAACGCATTTGGTCAAGATCAACGTGGGGTTTGTCTTTTTCATTAAAACAGAAACAAAAACTCAAGAATTGCTTTTTGAAATAGGAAGAAAAACAAACTGATAACACCTCTCTCTCTCTCTCTCACTGGATCAAGAAAGGGATGAAATACTGGTTTATACAGTCCACTGTTGCATGTAGCCTGAAAAATAACACTTTCCATTACAGAAAAGAGCAATCAAGCAGAGCTTCAACACGCTCTCTGCTCCAGGGAGCTTGGGTTTACCTGCCAAAAGTAAAAAGTAAACTCAGCTTCCTTCATTGTGCAAAAGCTTTTAAGTTTAATTATGTCCCATTTGTTTATGTTTTTATTTCCAGTATTATCAGAGGAGGGTCATAGAGGATCTTGCTGTGATTTATGGCAGATAATGTTTTGCCTATATTTTCCTCTAGGAGTTTATAGTTTCTGGTCTTACATTTAGATCTTTAATTCATTTTGAGTTTATCTTTGTGTGTGGTGTTACAAAGTGTTCTAGTTTCATTATTTTACAAGTGGTTGACCAGTTTTCCCAGCACCACTTGATAAAGAGACTTTCTTTTCTCTATCGTATATCCTCGCCTCTTTTGACAAAGATAAGGTGTCCATAGGTGTGTGGATTTAACTCTGGGCTTTCTATTTTGTTCCATTGATCTATATTTCTGTCTTTGTGCAAGTACAATACTATCTTAATGACTGTAGCTTTGTTGTATACTCTGAAGTTAGGCAGGTGGATTCTTCCAGTTTCATTCTTCTTAATGATTGCTTTGGCTATTTGAGGTTTTTTGTATTTCCATACAAATTGTGAAATTATTTGTTGTAGTTCTGTGAAAAATACCATTAGTAGCTTTGTAGGGATTGCATTGAACCTGTAGATTGCTTTGAGTAGTATACTTATTTTCACTATATTGATTCTTCAGATCCGTGAACATGGTATATTTCTCCATCTATTTGTGTCAACTTTGATTTATTTCATCAGTATTTTACAGTTTTCTATATATAGATCTTTTGTTTCTTTAGATGGATTTATTTCTAAGTATTTTATTCTATTCATCGCAATGGTGATTGGGATTGTTTCTTTAATTTCTCTTTCTGTTTTCTCATTGTTATTGTATAGAAATTCAAGGGATTTCTCTGTGTTAATTTTGTATCCTACAACTTTACTACATTCATTGATCAGCTCTAGTAATTTTCTGGTGGTGTCTTTAGCATTTTCTATGTAGAGGATCATGTTATTTGTAAATAGTGAGAGTTTTACTTTTTTTCCAATCTGGATTACATTTATTTCTTTTCCTTCTCTGATTGCTTTGTCTAAAACCTTCAAAATTATTTTGAATAATAATGGTGAGAGTGGGAACCATTGTCTTATTTCTGACTTTAAGGAAAATTATTTCAATTTTTCACCATTAAGAATGATGTTTGCTGTGGGTTTGTCATATATGGCTTTTATTATGTTGAGGTATGTTCCTTATATGACTACTTCCCTGAGAGTTTTGGTCATAAATTGGTGTTGAATTTTGTCAAAGGCTTTCTTGGCATCTATTGAAATAATCATATGGTTTTTATCTTTAAATTTGTTAATGTGGTGTATCACATTGATTTGTGAATACTTAATCATTCTTGTATCCATAGAATAAAGCCCATTGATCAGGATATATGATCTTTTTAATATGTTGTTGGATTCTGTTTGTTAGAAATTTGTTGAGGATTTTTATATCTATGCTCATCAGTGATGTGGGCCTGTGGTTTTCTTTCTTTGTGGCATCTTTGTCTCGTTTTTGTATTAGGGTGATGGTGGCCTCATAGAATAGATTTGGCAGTTTTCCTTCCTCTGTAATTTTCTGGAAGAGTTTGAGTAGGATAGGTGTTAACTCTTCTCTAAATTTTTGGTAGAATTCATCTGTGAAGACATCTGGTCCTGGGCTTTTGTTTGTTGGAAGAGTTTTGTTTACAGTTTCTATTTCCATGCTTGTGAGAGCCTGTTAAGTTTTTCTATTTATCCCTGGCTCAGTTATGGAAGGTTATATTTTTCTAAGAATTCATCCATTTCTTCCAAGTTGACCATTTCATTGGCATATACTTGCTGATAGTAGTCTCTTATAATCCTTTGTATTTCTTTGTTGTCTGTTGTGATTTCCCCATTTTCATTTCTAATTTTGTTGATTTGATTCTTCTCCCTTTTGTTCTTGATGAGTATAGCTAATGGTTTGTCTAATTTATTTATCTTCTTGAGGAAACAGCTTTCAGCATTGTTGATTTTTGCTGTAGTCTTCTATGTTTCCTTTTCATTTATTTCTGCCATAATTTTTTTTATTTCTTTCCTTCTACTAACCCTGGGGCTCTTCATTTCTTCTTTTGCTAGTTGCTTTAGGTGTAATGTTAGATTATTTATTTGCTTTTCCTCTTGTTTCTTGACATAAGCTTATATGGCTATGAACCTGCCCCTTAGCACTGCTTTTATTGAATCCCATAGGTTTTGGGTTGCTGTGTTTTCATTATCATTTGTTTCTATGCATATCACATTTTTATTTCCTTTTTGATTTTTTCCATGATTTTCTGGGTATTCAGAAGCGTGTTGTTTAGCCTCCATATGTTTGTATTTTTAATAGCTTTATTCTTGTAGTTGACATCTTATCTTACAACATTGTGATCAGAAAAGATGATTGAAATAATTTCATTTTTTGTTTAATTTGCCAAGGTAGATTTATGGTGCAGGATGTGATCTATCCTTGAAAATGTTCTATGTGCACTTGAGAAAATGGTGAAATCCATCGTTTGAGGGTGAAATGTCCTATAGATATAAATTAGGGCCAACTGGTCCATTGAATCATTTGAAGTATGTGTTTCCTTGCTACTTTTCTGTTTGGTTGATCTATGTATAGGTGTGAGTGGGGTATTAAAGACTCCCACTATTATTATGTTACTGTTAATTTCCCTTTTCATACTTGTTGGCATCTGTCTTATGTATTGAGGTGCTTCTACATTGGGTGCATATGTATTTATAATTGTTATATCTTCTTGGATTGATCCTTTGATCATTAAGTGGTATTCTTCTTTGTCTTTTTTGCTCAATAAAGGACAGAAATTGTATGGACCTAACAGAAGCAGAAGACATTAAGAAGAGATGGCAAGAATACACAAAAGTACTGTACAAAAAAGATCTTCATGACCCAGATAATCACAATGGTGTGTTCACTGACCTACAGCCAGACATCCTGGAATGTGAAGTCAAGTGGGCCTTACAAAGCATCACTATGAACAAAGCTAGTGGAGGTGATAGAATTCCAGTGGAGCTATTCCAAATCCTGAAAGATGATGTTGTGAAAGTGCTGCACTCAATATGCCAGGAAATTTGGAAAACTCAGCAGTGGCCACAGGACTGGAAAATGTCAGTTTTCATTCCAATCCCAAAGAAAGGTAATTCCAAAGAATGCTAAAACTACTGCACAATTGCACTCATCTCACACGCTAGTAAAGTAATGCTCAAAATTCTCCAAGCCAGGCTTCAGCAATATGTGAACCATGAACTTCCTGATGTTCAAGCTGGTTTTAGAAAAGGCAGATTAACCAGAGATCAAATTGCCAACATCTGCTGGATCATGTAAAAAACAAGAGAGTTCCAGAAAAACATCTATTTCTGCTTTATTGACTATGCCAAAGCCTTTGACTATGTGGATCACAATAAACTGTGGAGAATTCTGAAAGAGAAGGGAATACCAGACCACGTGATCTGCCTCTTGAGAAATTTGTATGCAGGTCAGGAAGCAACAGTTAGAACTGGACATGGAACAACAGGCTGGTTCCAAATAGCAAAAGGAGTACGTCAAGGCTGTATATTGTCACCGTGCCTATTTAACTTATATGCAGAGTGCATCATGAGAAACGCGGGACTGGAAGAAACACAAGCTGGAATCAAGATTGCTGGGAGAAATATCAATAACCTCAGATATGCAGATGACACCACCCTTATGGCAGAAAGTGAAGAGGAACTCAAAAGCCTCTTGATGAAAGTGAAAGTGGAGAGTGAAAAAGTTGGCTTAAAGTTCAACATTCAGAAAACGAGGATCATGGCATCCGACCCCATCACTTCATGGGAAATAGATGGGGAAACAGTAGAAACAGTGTCAGACTTTATTTTTCTGGGCTCCAAAACCACTGCAGATGGTGACTGCAGCCATGAAATTAAAAGACGCATTACTCCTTGGAAGGAAAGTTATGACCAACGTAGATAGCATATTGAAAAGCAGAGACATTACTTTGCCAACAAAGGTCTGTCTAGTCAAGGCTATGGTTTTTCCTGTGGTCATGTATGGATGTGAGAGTTAGACTGTGAAGAAGGCTGAGTGCCGAAGAATTGATGCTTTGGAACTGTGGTGTTGGAGAAGACTCTTGAGAGTCCCTTGGACTGCAAGGAGATCCAACCAGTCCATTCTGAAGGAGATCAGCCCTGGGATTTCTTTGGAAGGAATGATGCTAAAGCTGAAACTCCAGTACTTTGGCCACCTCATGCGAAGAGTTGGCTCATTGGAAAAGAGTCTGATGCTGGGAGGGATAGAGGGCAAGAAGAGAAGGGGACGACAGAGGATGAGATGGCTGGATGGCATCACTGACTCGATGGACGTGAGTCTGAGTGAACTCCAGGAGTTGGTGATGGACAGGGAGGCCTTGCGTGCTGCAATTCATGGGGTCGCAAAGAGTCGGACACGACTGAGCGACTGATCTGATCTGATCTGATGGCCTTTATTTCAAAGTCTTTTTTCTCTGATATGAGTATTGCTACTCCTGCTTTCTTTTGGTCTCCATTTGCATGAAATATCATTCTCCAACCTGTCACTTTCAGTCTGTTTGTGTCCCTTGGTTTGAGGTGGGTATCTTGTAGACAGCATATATAGGAGTTTTGTTTTTGTATCAATTCAGGCAGTCTTTGTCTTTTGGTTGGGACATTCAACCCATTTACATTTAAGGTAATTATTAGTAAGTATGATCCTGTTGCCATTTATTTTGTTGTTTTGCTTTTGAGTTTACAAACCTTCTCTGTTTCCTGTCTAGAGAAGATCCTTTAGCATTTGTTGAAGAGCTTGTTCAGTGGTGCTAAATTCTTTCAGCTTTTGCTTGTCTGTAAAGCTTTTGATTTATCCTTCATATTGGAATGAGATCCTTCCTGGATATAGTAATCTGGGCCGTAGGTTGTGTGTTTTTTGTTTTTTTAAACTTCAATTGGAGCCTGATTACTTTACAATATTGTGGTTGTTTTTGCCATACATTCACATGAATCAGCCATGGGTGTACATGTGTTCCCCATCCTGACCTTCCTTCCTACCTCCCTCCCCACCCCATCCCTCAGGGTCATCCCAGTGCAACAGCCTTGAGCACCCTGCCTCATGCATCAAACCTAGACTGGCAATCTATTTCACATATGATAATATACATGTTTCAATGCTATGCTTTCAAAGCATTCCACCCTTGCCTTCTCCCACAGAGTCCAACAGTCTGTTCTGTACATCTGTGTCTCTTTTGCTGTCTTGCATATAGGGTCACTGTTACCATCTTTCTAAATTTGATATGTATATGCGTTAATATAATCTATTGGTGTATCTTTTTCTGACTTACTTCACTCTGTATAATAGGCTCCAGCTTCATCCACCTCAATAGAACTGATTCAAATGTGCTTTTTTAACAGCTGAGTAATATTCGTTTTTAATATGTATTTTCTCTTTCATCACTTTAGGTATGGCCTGCCATTCCCTTATGGCCTGAAGAGTTTCTATTGAAAGATCAGCTGTCATCCTTATGGGAATCCCCTTGGGTATTATTTGTTGCTTTTCCCTTGCTGCTTTTAATATTTGCTCTTTGTATTTTATCTTAGTGGATTTGATTAATATGTGTCTTGGCGTATTTTGGCTTAGGTTTATCCTGTTTCGGACTCTCTGAGTTTCTTGGACTTGGGTGACTATTCCCTTCCCCATTTTAGTGAGGTTTTCAACTATTATCTCCTCAAGTATTTTCCCATGCCCTTTCTTTGTTCTTCTTCTTCTGGAACTCCTATGATTCAAATATTGGTGTGTTTAACATTGTCCCAGAAGTCTCTGAAGTTTTCCTAATTTCTTTTAATTCTTTTTTTTTTTTTTTCCTCTCTGCTTCATTTATTTCTACCATCCTATCTTCCACCTCACATATCCTATCTTCTGCCTCAGTTATTCTGCTCTTGGTTACCTGCAGAGTGCTTTTGATCTCAGTTATTGCATTATTCATTATTGATTGACATTTTTATTTATTCTAGGTCCTTGTGAAACATTTCTTGCATCTTCTCAATCCTTGTCTCTAGTCTATTTATCTGTCACTCCATTTTGTTTTAAAGATTTTTGATCACTTTTACTATCATTATTCTGAATTATTTTTCAGGTAGACTCCCTATCTCCTCTTTTGTTTGGTTTGGTGGGCATTTATCATGCCTCTTTGCCTGCTGAATATTTCTCTGATTTTTCTTTTTGTTTAGATTGCTGTGCTTGGGGTGGCCTTTCTGTAGGCTGGAAGTTTGTGTTTCCTCTTTATTGTGGTGGTTCCTCCCTGTGAGTGGGGTTGGACTAGTGGCTTGTCAAGGTTTCCTAGCTAGGGAAGCTTGCATCTGTTTTCTGGTGGGTGAAGCTGGATCTCTTCTCCCAGGAGTGCAGTGTAGTGACCAGTAGTGAGTGTTGGTTTGCTATGGGTTTGGTGTGACTTCAGGAAGCCTATATTTTAATGCTCAGGTCTCTGTTTTTGTGTTGCTGGCGAATTAGCATGGTATTTCTTGCTCTGGAACTTGTTGGCTCTTGGGTGGAGCTTGGTTTCTGTGTAGGTATGGAGGCTTTTAGATGAGCTGTTGTTGATTAATGTTCGTGGGAGTCAGGAGTTCTCTGATGTTTTCAAGTTTTGGATTTAAACCTCCTTCCTCTGGCTTTCAGTTTTATTCTAACATTAGGCTCAATACTTCTCCATCCATACAGCACAGATGATAAAACATCTAGGTTATTGTTGAAACAATTCTCCACAGCGAGGGACACTCAGAGAGTTTCACAGAGTTACATGGAGAAGAGAATAGGGAAGAGGGAGATAGAGGTGACCAGGAGGAGAAGAGGGGAAGTCAAAAGGGGAGAGACCAGACTAGCCAGTAATCATTTCCCTAGGTGCTCTCCACAATCTGGAATACCCATAGAGATTCACAGAGTTAAGTAGAGGAAAGTAGGATGAGGGAGAAGATAGAGGTAACCTGGGGGAGAAAAGGGAGAGTCAAAAGTGAAGAGAGCAACCAAGCAGTTAATCACACCCCTAAGTGAAAATTGGTACTGAAGATTAGATTCTTAAAGGTAAAAAATTGATAATACCAAAAAGCAAAGATTAAAAATCTCAAGTAGAAATAGACTCTCAAAGACACTATATTAAAAATAGAAAACAGAATCAATCACAAAAATTATAAAAAAAATATGAAGTCAACTGTAAAAAAAGATCTCTTTTTGCGAGATTATAGTAGGTTTAAAAATGAAAATTAAGAGACTAATAAAGAGCTTAATTTTAAAAAAAATATATTAAAAAGTGATTACAGTAAAAATATATCTCGGAATTTCTCTGGAGATGTTTTGGGCAGTGTGGCCTCAGTACAGTTTCAGATAGTTCCTTTTTCCAGCTTGTACTTGTTTTCGGAGGGGGTCTATAGTCCCCCTCTGATGTTTAGTCAATGTTAACTACAGGGTTTTAATCTGTTGCACCTGTCACTTCCAGAGCCGTTCCCTCTTCTTTGTTTATTTTAACTTCCTCTGTTTGCAAGTCTCTTCAGAGTCTAATTTCCTCCCTGACACAAGGGGCCACAGGTGGTCACTTATTTAGGTTCACTTGTTCAGTTGTGTTGTGGGGAGGGAGGGACACTTCAAAAAATATTGCTGGTGTGTGGGGGGTGTGTTCTCAGTGTATGGACCACACTGGGTTTGCCCCAGTTCGTGGCATGTGCTTTCTGGCTCTATACTGCTCAAGCTCCAGGGTACTCTGCATGGCCACTGTCCAATGCATTTAGTGCATTTCCCAGGTCTAGGCTGCTTAGGTTCAGGTTTTTTGGTACTCCACAAGGGTACATACTAAGTTGGGCATTTGTTTTGTGCCCTTCCCAGGTCCAAGCAGCTCAGTAGGTCAGGTGCTTGGTGGCCACACTGTCCCAGGTGGGCCATGCATCTTAATCACCTCCCCTGTCCCAGCTTCTAGGTTTCCCCCATGTGCCATGAGAGCACTGTCTCAGGTATGCCATGTGTCTCCTCTGAGGAGCTGATCTCAGGCTGTGACCCTGCTGGCAGATGCTAACCATCCAGGATCCCAGGAAGACGTGGTTAGCAACTGGGAGCCTGCTCAGAATGTGGTGAAGGATGCGGGTCTCTGGGGCCGAGATTGCCCCTCGCCTTTTGGCTCTGGCTGTCCTACACCTGAGTCTCTGCTTTCAGCCGGGGGAAAGGGCCCTATTAGCAGCCAGCTAGCTCTCCTTTGGTATTCACTCAATCCTTTCTTCTTTGAGCAGCCTGGCTGCTTGTTAGCACCTTTCAAGGGAAAGTTCTCTTTCCCCCAACCCCCCACCTCTGGCAATGCCACAGTTTGGGTTGCTATCTCACTTTAGCTCCCTCAGATTGTCTTCAGGGCATTCAGACCTGGTCCTTACCCTAAGCACCAATGATGCAGTCCATGCCTCCCTGTCCAGCCCCTGCTCACTGGTGGCAGAGGCGAGCATCTGGGCTTCTTCTCCTCTGGGAGTTGCGGTTAGTCACATATTCTGTAGTGCTTTTCCCTCCCAGTTATGTTGCCCTCTAAGATTCCGAAACTACCCCCAGACCTGCCTGTGAGAGGGTTTCTTACTGTTTGGAAACTTCTTCATGACTCCCTCCCCAGGATGGGTCTCCATCCCTAATTCTTTTGTCTCTCTTTTTTTAATGTTTTATATTTTGTCCTACCTCATTTTTTTTTTTTTGGCTTTTAATTTTCTTTTATTTTTAAACTTTACATAATTGTATTAGTTTTGCCAAATATCAAAATGATTCCGCCACAGGTATACATGTGTTCCCCATCCTGAACCCTCCTCCCTCCTCCCTCCCCATACCATTCCTCTGGGTCATCCCAGTGCACTAGCCCCAAGCATCCAGTATCATGCATCGAACCTGGACTGGCATCTCGTTTCATACATGATATTTTACCTGTTTCAATGCCATTCTCCCAAATCTTCCCACCCTCTCCCTCTCCCACAGAGTCCATAAGACTGTTCTATACATCAGTGTCTCTTGCTGTCTCGTACACAGGGTTATTGTTACCATCTTTCTAAATTCCATATATATGCGTTAGTATACTGTATTGGTGTTTTTCCTTCTGGCTTACTTCACTCTGTATAATAGGCTCCAGTTTCATCCACCTCATTAGGACTGATTCAAATGTATTCTTTTTAATGGCTGAGTAATACTCCATTGTGTATGTGTACCACAGCTTTCTTATCCATTCATCTGCTGCAGGGCGGAAACCAGACACTGAAGTGTCCTACCTCATTTTGAAGAGAATAGGCTGCCTTTCTGGGTGTCTGGTGTCCTCTGCCAGCATTCAAAAGTTGTTTTGTGAAAGTTGCTCAGCATTCAAATTCTTTTGATGAATTTGTGGGGAAGAAAGTGGTCTCCTCGTACTATTCCTCCACCGTCTTGGGCGTTCATGGAATTTTCAATCAGTATGTTTGAAACCATCCATTAAATATGATGAAGATCATAAAACTCTGTCTCTGAAGACACTACATGAGCAAAACCTGGAAGGAGAATTTTTCAATATTGCAATTGTGGCTGATGATGTAAAGTTCAGAGCACACAGATATACCATTGCCCCCTGTGGTACCTATTTTAGAAAGCTTTTTGATAAGCTTGAGGTTGATATCTCTTCAGTAATAGGAACAGATTTTTTTCCATTCTGATATATTTGAAGAGGTCTTGAATTATATGTAAATGGTTAAAGGTTTCTGTTGGGGAAAAAAATGTTAACTTAATGATGTCATCGGGTCAGATTCTTGGTATCTGATTTTTTGATAAACTGTTCTCAGAAGTTGGATGTGTCCAGTCCAGGCAAAAATAATGATCAATCCAAAAGCAAGTACTACCTCAAGATCAATTACCCCATTGGAGATGCTGCTGACACTCAGAATGAAGACATGGAGGAACTCGGAAAGCGGACAACAGTCCCTCCAGTGACACACTAGAGGCATTTCTCCCCCTTCCCCTGCAAGTCAGAAGGACAGTAAGTCACCCAAGATGATGTTCAGAGTCCAGGAAACAGTCTTGAAAGAGCTGGGGATCGAGGAGTAGGGCAAGTTAACAGCTACCGCCAGGAATTCAAATCCATGGAGACCCCCAAGTCCAAGGATCTGGGATCCCAGACCCCTCAATGCCTTAACATTTAATGATGAGATGGGAAAAGTGAAGGATGAACAGACTCCAGGCTGGACCACAGCTGCCAGCAACATGAAGTTTGAGTACCTATTGGATGACCATCACCAGGAACAGATCACCTGCCAGGCCTGTGGGAAGACGCTTTCAGATGAGGGCTGGCTGAGGAAGCACAAAAAGTTGTACATGGCTGACCGGCCCTTTGTCTACAAGATGTTCACCAAAGGCTTCACCACCCAGGCACACATGAAGAAGAACCTGAAGACCCATGGAGGCTACAAGCCCTACAGCTGCA
The DNA here is from genome assembly GCF_029378745.1 of Bos indicus. Taxonomy (NCBI): domain Eukaryota; kingdom Metazoa; phylum Chordata; class Mammalia; order Artiodactyla; family Bovidae; genus Bos; species Bos indicus. The sequence continues at coordinate 76,872,107 of NC_091789.1, forward strand.
AGGTGTGCAGCAAGTTATTCATCCATGCTCCAGACTTAAAGAAGCATGTGAGGGTTCACAGCAAGGAGAGGTGCCTCCTCTGTTACATATACAACAAAGCCTTCAAGAACAAGTCCCACCTCAAGGACCACGAGCAAAGGCAAAATGGCAAGAAGCCCTTCATGTGTGGCTCCTGCACCAAGGCTTTTACCAAGGTGTTTGATCTGAAGCAGCAGGAGAACAATGTGCCCAATGAGTGGAAGAAGGTAATCCCCAGTGCCATGCAGTGTGCCATGGCCATAGAGGGCAAGCAGCAGCTGGAGGCCATCACCTTCAGCTAGAATCAGGGGACTGGGGTGTTTGTGGCAGGAATGCTCAGCCTGCATCCTCATCCATAAATGCCAGCCACTGCATTGTGGTGGAATCTTCCAGAGCATTGTACTTGCTGGACTTAAGGCAGTGCTTGGTTGAGTGTTTTGAAAACTTCGCAAGGAAATACAGTTCACTGTCCAGTCTGGTGTCTAGTATTCATGTTGCCAGTAAGCACCTGCTCCCTCTTTTTATGATTTCTGGTTTTAATTTGAGAACTCCTGTGTCCAGTTCAAGAAGTGAGAGACTTCTTTCCCTTTTTTAAATTCATCTCTCCATCTTCTGCACCAAGGAGTGCATTGTATAGAATGATAATTGAGTGAATGGATTTCCTGATCATCACCATTCTATGTGACATAGGGCCACAAAGGCATTTTTTAGAACTTTAGCAAAAGTACTTCATGTAGATGCAGAAAATATGGGTGAGTCATTGACCAAGACCACTGTGTGCACAGATACAAAAACAAGTTCTGAAAATGCAAAGAATGAAATAAAAATTTAAAAAATTAAAAGGAATATAGCAATATTAATATCTGACAAAAGATATTCAAGGAAAAAACTCTTTGATATAAAGTTGGAGATGACATTGATCTTAAAGGACCTGACATATTAGGTAAGATGGGAGTTTAAGGAGGCCGGGATGATACATGGAATTCTGGCCTAAATCAATCTGACAGTGGAGCCAGAGATTCTATGGACCCATGTCATTGTTATTTCTGCAGTCCACGGGTAATAACTGGGTTGGAGTATTCAACATCTGGCAGAAATCTTATATTGGATCCCCTTCCAATGTAAAAGCAATCCAGTGATTGGCAGTCATCATTGAACTTTGGATGTAGTGGTATATTACACTTGGAAATAGTGTTCTTACCCATTTATCAAGACTTTTAAAAGGCTCAGTTTTGAGTAAGGCTATGAGCAGTAAGAAAGGTTATTTTAATTGCTTCCCATTCATCCCCATTGGTGAGGAACACCCTAGAATTATGGCATTGGTCAAACACACAACCAACACTGGACAGATGAAATTAACAGCAGTTTGAGAGTCATATATACTCACAGCCCAAGGAAGGAGGACACCATATGTCACATAATACTACCTGTGTGTTGCAACCTGAAATAGAGTTAACAAGAAAGGGCTGCAGAAGGCAGGCTTTATAATGTCAAGAGAGTAGGATGCTGCCTAGTTTTTGTCAGAACATGAAATTGGCTTGTTTGGATAATTATGGCTAGCAGACAGTCCAGGTTTGATGCATGAGACAGGGTGCTTGGTGCTGGTGCACTGGGATGACCCAGAGGATGGGATGTGGAGGGAAGTGGGAGGGGGGTTCAGGATGGGGAACATATATACACCCGTGGCAGATTCATGTCAATGTATGGCAAAACCACTACAATATTGTAAAGTAATTAGCCTCCAATTAAAATAAATAATTTATATTAAATAAATAAATATGGCTGGCAGAGAACTGAAACCCACTATCCAGGGATAAGCAGGAACTGTGCCTGGCACCCTTGATAGGGATGGTGGTCTGACGAGGAGACATTATCCACAAAGGGAAACTTTGCTTTAAGCCACTTGGGGCATTACTGGTTTCAGGTATCAAGGGAGCATATAATATTGGGCCTTAATTTTAGACCTATAACAGATGGTCTGGAAAAGATGAAGGTGAATGCTGCCTGGTTTTAGGTCATATGACCAGGCAGATTTGATGCTGTTAAAGATATAGTGGATGGGGATGTTGTGTGGATTTTATGACCCCAATTAGAGAGTTATAACACAGACTCAAAGGGTAGTGGAACAAGGCCATGCCTTCTGCAGCAGATAACTACTTGATGTTTGAAAAGAAGACCTATATATGCTACTAGACCCTAGTAGGGGATTCCCCAGTGGCTCAACTGGTAAAGAATCTGCCTGTGATGTGGGAGACCTGAGTTCAATCCTTGGGTCAGTAAGATCCACTGGAGAAAGGAATGGCTACCCACTCCAGTATTTTTGCCTTGAGAGTCCCATTGGCGGGGGAGCCTGGAGGGCTACAGTCCCTGGTGTTGCAAAGAGTTGTACATGACTGAACAACTAACACTAGACCCTAAGTAGAGACTAAACGCATGACTAAGGGACATCAGTGACTACTACTAGAGCTGACCATCATGAACTGGTTATTATCAGATCCACTATGTCAATAGCAATCCATAATACAATAGACTGGTCCTAAAGTCTCAAGTAAGTTGCACAAACAGAAGGCCTAGATCTCATGTCACTTACCTCTGTTGCTTTGATGCCTCTCCCTCTCCTAGTGTACCATATGATCAACTGTAAAAAGAGAGAGGTCCTTGTTCATATATAGTAGGTTCAATATGCTGTTGTAAATGTTTCTACCAGCCATATATATAGATGTCCCTAAAAGACAGAAATAAGTGAAAATTTTCCCACTTGGAAAAGTTTTACATAGTACACCTGGTTATCAATTTGCTGTATATAATAAATTATTTAGAAAAAATGACCACAATTCCTTAACCTGTTCTTTCTAATTTTTCAACTCCTCCCATTAAGAGGTAGAGTCTATTTCTCCACCCCTTTAATCCTTGGGCTGGCCTTATGATTTATTTGGCCTATTGGATGTAGTACTAAGTACCAGTTCATGGCCTAGTACTCAAGAGGTTTTCTATGTTTTTCCTCTCTCTCAGAACCCTGAGATGATCATATGAATAAGTCCAGGATAGTTTGCTGGATGATGAGATGCATGTAGCCTTGCCCCAGTTTATCCTAAGCAATAGGCAACAAATTACCATACATGTGAGAAAAGTCTCCCTAGACCAACCTGTCTCTCAGCTGATGCACTAGTTGGCCACAGATGCATGAATAAGACCAACTGAGATCAACCAAGCATAGTCTAGAAAAACAGAATCATTTAGCTGATCAAAATCTCATGAGTAAAAATATGTATTTACTGTTTTAAACAGCTGAATTTTGGAGTGATTTATTATATAGCAATAGCTAACTGATAAAATGTAGGAGAAATGGCTGAAAGTATGTGTATCCATGGACTTTTGGGCAATGATAAATGGCTTGGCTGGCTGATAAGAGTCCTGGAAATAAAAATATTAAAATACTGGAGACAAAGAAATTTAGGGTAGAGGCATGTAAATGACACATAAGAATGGGTAAAACATGACAAAGTTTGTAACACACATTAATGTTCAGGAAGCTCTCAACATTTAAGTGAATAGGGCAATTAACTCTATAGATTCAGTCAACCTCTTTCCTAGGCTATCCCAGTGCTTTTTTTTTTAATGGAACTATGAATAAAGTGGCTACGATGACAGCACTGAGAGCTAGACAAAGGGTTTCTCTAACCAAGGCTGATATAACTACTTTACTGCTAAATGCCCAATCTACCAGCAGCAGAGACTGTTATTGAGGTCTCAATAGAGTATGATCCTTCAAACAAAAACATCCAGCTATTGTGGCTGGTTAATGACATAATTCCTCTTTCATCTGAGATCCACTAGTTCTACTATATATCACATCATCTGAGATCAGTCAAATGAAATAGCCTAGTAGATGTTGAATGAACGTTCCATTTGTGATTATCCCCTACAGGGTTGAGGCAAAATCTTTCTGTTATAAAGCATGTTCATTGCACATATGGCTGATCAGTTCAGTTCAGTTGCTCAGTCATGTCCGACTCTTTGCAACTCCATGGACTGCATCACGACAGGCTTGCCTGTCCATCACCAACTCCCAGAGCTTACTCAAACTCATGTCCATAGAGTCAATGATGCCATCCAACCATCTCATCCTGTTTTCCCTTTTTTCTCCCACCTTCAATCTTTCCCAGCATCAGGGTCATTTCAAATGAGTCAGTTCTTTGCATCAGGTGGCTAAAGTATTGGAGTTTCAGCTTCAACATCAGTCCTTCCAATGAATATTCAGGACTGATTTTCTTTGGATGGACTGGTTGGATCTCCTTGCAGTCCAAGTGACTCCTAAGAGTCTTCTACAACACCACAGTTCAAAAGCATCAATTCTTCGGCACTCAGCTTTCTTTATAGTCCAACTCTCACATCCATACATGACTACTGGAAAAATCATAGCCTTGACTAGATGGACCTTTGTTGCCAAAGTAATGTCTCTGCTTTTTAATATGCTGTCTAGGTTGGTCATAACTTTTCTTCAAAGAAGCAAGCATCTTTTAAATTCATGGTTGCAGTCACCATCTGTAGTGATATTGGTGCCCCCAAAAATAAAGTCTGACACTGTTTCCATTGTTTACCCATCTATTTGCCATGAAGTGATCTGACTGGATGCCATGATCTTAGTTTTCTGAATGTTGAGTTTTAAGCCAACTATCCTCTTTCACTTTCCTCAAGAGACTTTGTTCTTCACTTTTTGCCATAAGTGTGGTGTCATTTGCATATCTGAGGTTATTGATATTTCTCCCAGAAATTTTGATTCCAGCTTGTGCTTCATCCAGCTCAGCATTTCTCATGATGTACACTGCATGTAAGTTAAATAAGCAGAGTGACAATATACAGCCTTGATGCACTGCTTTCTTGATTTCAAACCAGTCTGTTATTCCATGTCCAGTTCTAATCATTGCTTCTTGACCTGCATACAGTTTTCTCAGGAGGGAGGTAAGGTGGTATGCTATTCCCATCACTTTAAAAATTTTCCACGTTTGTTGTGATCCACACAATCAAAGGCTTTAGCATAGTCAATACAGCAGAAATAGATGTTTTTCTGGGGCTCTCTTGCTTTTTCAATGACCCAACAGATGTTGGCAATTTGATCTCTGGTTCCTCTGCCTTTTCTAAAACCAGCTTGAACACCTGGAAGTTCACAGTTCACATACTGTTCAAGCCTGGCTTGGAGAATTTTGAACATTACTTTACTAGCCTGTGAGATGAGTGCAATTGTGTGGTAATTTGATCATTCTTTGGCATTGCCTTTCTTTGGGATTGGAGTGAAAACTGACCATATCCAGTCCTGTGGCCACTGCTGAGCTTTCCAAATTGTTGGCATATTGAGTGCAGCACTTTCACAGCATCACCTTTCAGGATTTTAAAGAGCTCAACTGCAGTTCCATCACTTCCAATAGCTTTGTTCGTAGTGGTGCTTTCCAAGGGCCACTTGCCTTCCCATTCTGGGATGTCTGGCTCTAGATTAGTGACAATACCATCGTGATTATCTGGATCATGAAGATCTTTTTTTTTTTTTTTTTGATAATTCTTTTGTGTATTCTTGTCACCTCTTTTTAATATCATCTCTTTCTCTTATATCCATACCATTTCTGTCCTTTATTGTACTCATCTTTGCTTGAAATGTTCCCTTCATATCTCTAATTTTCTTCAAAAGGTCTCTAGTCTTTTCCATTCTATTCTTTTCCTCTATTTCTTTGCATTGATCACTGAGGAAGGCTTTCTTATCTCTTCTTGCTATTCTTTGGAACTCTGCATTAAAATGGGTATATCTTTCCTTCTCTCCTTTGCCCTTTGTGTCTTTTCTTTTCTCAGCTCTTTGTAGGGCCTCCTCAGACAGTCATTTTGCCTTTTTTGCATTTCTTTTTCTTGGAGATGGTCTTGATCACTGCCCCCAGTACAATGTCATGAACCTCCATTCATAGTTCTTCAGGCACTCTGTCTATCAGTTCTAATCACTTGAATACATTTGTCACTTCCACTGTATAATCATAAGGGATTTGATTTAGGTCATACATGAATGGCCTAGTGGTTTTCCCTACTTTCTTCAAATATAGCTAATATATGGTTCTTATCCTCAATACTTAGAATAAATTGGTCCAGTGAATATTGGGATTGGCTCCTGTCTCCAACACTTGTGGGCTATGACTTTCTATTCCTAAATTCTTAGGCTCTTCCAGGTTCAAAGCCCTGGTTTTTGTTAGGGGACAATGCTTCTAAAAAAGGGGAGTGTATAGGGTGCCATTGAACATGGAACAACTCTTACCTAGCCAGTTATGAATTCTCATAAAAGTAAACTAGTAAACAAAGAAAGAAGTTGATTTTATGGTATGAATTGACCCTATTACTGAAAGGTTGTTGCTGACACACGAAAAGATGCAGGGATTCTTGGCCTCTGGAGGAGAAGAATTCAATCTGGGGCCAGAGATGAGGCTTAATTGCTCAGAGCTTCGTGTAATAAATTTTTATTAAAGTATACAGGAGACAGAGAAAGCTTCTGACATAGGTATCAGAAAGAGGCAGAAAGAGCACCCCCTTGCTAGTGTTAGCAATGGAGTTACATACCCTCTAATTAGTTATTACAGTGAATCAAAAGAATGTCTGGAGGTTGTAAAAACCTCACTAGACCTACTCCTATAATTTACATTTTAAGATAACAGGATTAGCCAGGTTTTTCTCAGAGACTGTCCCCAACCAGGATACATTATTGTTATATAATCCTAAGGAATGTAGAGGGGAAAAAAAAGTTTGTCCTTTCTTCCTCTTGAGAATTCCAGACCCCTCTCTCCTTGGGAACCCCTAGACTTCTTATCAACCTGCCTAGGAAATGACTCTCTAATTACTATGAAAGCTTAAAGTTACTCCTATATAATTGAAATAAGGAGACATTTCTAGAACTCATGGAATTTTACTAGCATGTCTTTTTGGGTTTCCACACCTCATAATGATGATTGATAGATTATTATAATTACTGTACCCAGGCAAGGGCAAGTCAACTAAGGACTCAGACCTCTTAAGGTTGAAAGTTTAGATAATCCCACCAGACAAACAATCTATACCAACTAAAATACTGGTTGTTAGTGAGGGAAAAGTAAACTGCAGGTGGAGGTGTGAGACAGTAAATATCAATACAGACTTGGGACCAGTTGAAATGGTAGGAATAGTAGTAGCATGTCCCATTAATCTTCCCCATGTGTTGTCATTTTTAGAGAAAGAAGTTGATCTCAGCTTAATGGAAAAATACTTAATGGAGAAAATGAGAAACAGTGAATGCAAAGGGTGGACTCTATAGGACACATCTTGAATACTACTTTACAGCATCTCACCCTCAGGTTTGATTTCAGCCATATAATGAAAAAAAGTTGTCTTCAAGCTTTAATCCCACTTCATGCTGACAGTACCTCCTCTCAGTAAAATCATCCTCAACTAAATTAGGGCCAGGAGTCAATGGAAAGACAACACCTGTTAAATCGGTGGTCATTTTGAGGTGCACCCTATATATCTCCTCAAAATGGTCTATCTAGAGTGATATCAACTATCTACAGCAGTAGCTAACTTAATCACACATAATTGGATTTTTCTCCTTCCCTGTTTTTCTCTCTCTAGTTCCTTATTCCCATTGTCTAAGATCAATTCCCAAATAAACTGTCTGGATTAAAAAGATTTTGAATCAGCCTCAGCTTTGAAGATAATCCAGGAAAAGACATATGTATTTCACTCTTGCTGTATTTTTCCCTTCCTTTGTGTTTCTCATCTCAGGGGAGGGTTGAAACTGCCCTCGATGTTAAATGCTGAATTTGTTTTCAGAAAATATAATATTCTTACTTTTTGTTTTCCAGGAGCCTAAGTAACCTGAGGTCAATACACTTGGAAACAAAGAATAAAATGTATAAATTTGAGGAGAGAGAAGCATAAGCAATGAAAGAGAATAATTCCCCAAGACCAGAAAATGATTATGGCTTGGTGTTCCACAAACAGCAGAGGACCTATGCCCTAAATTGGATGCCTTAGAAAGATGCCATGATCTTCTGAGAGTGTGGTTGTGATATAGCAATCCAGGGAAGCTGGACCATAGACAGGACAGCTTCCAAACTTGACAAATATCATGCCAAACCTTGACACAAGTGCAATGGGTCTTTAAGGTATCATGTAGATTCAGATAATGAACAAGTCAATAACATTGATGTTGCAGCAAAGACAAGATTTCTAGAAACCATACATAACCTCCAGATTTCTGTGAGATTCTAAAGAGGGGAATACACACACACACACACGCACACACACAGGTGTATTCATGCAGCATACAGTGACTGAGATTGAAATACCAGTTGATTACTATGGGGCCTCAAAATTAACTTTAATTTGATTTTTTAAAGTAAGTAATATGGTATTTATGGCATGTCCAAGACTGTATTTTCAACTTCACACCACTATATACCTCTCCTAGATCAATGCAGGGCTTAGGTTTTTTTTTAATATATGCTGATTCTGCAAGCATGTGAACCTGCTTCTGTACACACACACATACACACTGTCCCAATCTTCCATCTGGACCAAAAAGAAGCCTGTGTTGTGCTGTGCTTAGTTGCTCAATTGTGTCCAACTCTTTGCAACACCATGGACTATAGCCCGCCAGGCTCCTCTATCCATGGAGATTCTCCAGGCAAGAATACTGGAGTGGGTTGCCATCCCCTCCCCCCCCCCAGGGGTCTTCCCAACCCAAGGATAGAACCCAGGTCTCCTTCATTGCTGGTGGATTCTTTACCTTCTGAGCCACCAGGGTCTAAATGCACTCACATGTTCCCCTTAAAAGTATCAAGACTAAAATGGAAACATTTATAGCCAGAGAGCTATATCATTAAAAATATATTCATTTCTTAAAACATATACAATGTTTATAAACTCTATTGTCCTACTCAACTTGTTCAGAATTGTATATATTACTCTTATTTTCTTACTTTAATCCTGATTTTCTAACATTACAACCATTTCACACATGCTAGAAACCTGGGAGTTATTCCTGACATTTCTCCCTTACATTGTATATCTAACATATTACCAAATCCAAATAATTTCATTTCCTATCATTTTCTCATATGTTTCTCTTCTCTGCTTTCACTGTATCAGTTTGTGGCCTCAGCATCTCTCCCTGGTAATCACCTCCTAACAGTTCTTCCTATACCTGTTCTCATCATCATCCAAAACATTCAATATAGTGCCTGCTAAAGTTATCTTCCTAAAATATCAACTAGAAAATGTCAATCCCTGTATAAAATACATTGACTCTCAACTATGAAGAGAATAAAATTCAAACATGAAAAACTCTGATCATTACTTCAATCATATGTACCTATCCACTCTCTTTTTCACTTTCTTCCTCTAATTTCATGCTTTAATAGCACCAAAATATTTGTGATTGCTTTCATAAAATATGCTATTCCTCACCTCTGTGCTATGACCATAGTTCTAGTTGTTTCCAGAAAGCCATGCTTACATTTCTGCTCTAGATAATTTTTATTCATCCTTCAAGTTGCAATTCAGATGTCATTTTCTCCAGGATATTAAATTGTACTAAGAACCCCGCCTCAATGTCCCATATCACACCATGTCTCTATCACTGTATTTTATTTGATATATTGAAATTATTTTTAGTCTTTACTGTCTTTCACACTATTAAGTGAGCCTCTTCAGGGGAATACCTTATTAATTTAAAGATCCTTTGTTCTTAGCATTGTGGCTTGAAAATAGCAATTTTTATCAATGTTTATTGAACTAAATAGTTAAATGACTCCTTTCTCCAGACTTACACTCTACCATCACCTTCAGTATACACTATATTCTACTCTTCATTAACTACGATCTCTTTTCTAGACTTGGAATATAAAGTATCACAAGCTTCTGGAGCAAAAATTCACAAGGAGAAAACTTTCCTGGGGCAAGTACCAGGGTATGAAAACTTAAATTTCAATTGACAAATTTCTTGAGGATCAGTGTGGACATGTCTAAACTTTTAAAACTCTGGAAGGTCAGTTACAAAGGGTTCCCATGGTTTAATTCTAGAAGGTCTACCAGGTTCTCACAGTGAATATAGAAGAAGAGAGCAATTTATTTTGTGCTTCTTACAGTGGGAAAGGGAACAATAATCATTTTGAAATACATCAGAGCATTCTGTTCTTTTAAACAAAACCTGCCCTCAGGATAAACTATTCTACCAAAGCCTAAGCTATTAGGAGCCCAACTGACCTGGGGGTGGGGGTGGGGGGGCTTAAGTCCTATCTAGCTTTACACACATACTCACACACTCACAAACACACACAAAGCCTTCAACTTCTGTCCATGTTAGTTATCCTGTCCCACCTAAGAAGCTGAAGAAACTGATAAGTATTTGTGAGATGCATAGCCCAGAGACACATGCTCCCTGAAAGACCTAATCATAGAGTTAAAGACTGCTTCCCCCGCCCTATACCCTACCACTCTACCACCAAAAACCCATTTGCCACAATGTTGTAACCCTAGTATATCATATCTGGCTTTCCAAAAATTTAAAGACATACTAAAAGGCCACAAACACGGTTTGAAAAGAGAGAACAAGCATCAGAACCAAGCTCAGATGTGGCAGGGATGTTAGAATTATCAGACTGAGAACTGAAAACTATTACCATTATTTTGATAAGGAAGCTAAAGAAAAACAGTAGACAACATGCAAATACAGATAAACAGTATAAGCAGAAGGATCAAAATTCAAAGAAACATTCAAAACTAAAGAGACAAAAAATAGAAATGAAATATGCTTTTAGTGGGCTAATTAATAATGGGCCCAGTTGAGGAAAAAAAATCTCTGAATTTGGCAGACATTTTTGCAGCAGAAACTTCAAAAATTAAAAAACAAAAGCCCAAAGACTATAAAAAAATGGAATACAGTGTCCAGGAAATGTAAGACAGACAAAAATATATCACATATGTAACAGGAATAAAAGAAGGATAATATAGATAATAACAGGCTTTTAAAACAATAATGAAGAATGAATAAATAAGAATAGTGCATGAGTATTAATGTCACACATTAATTCAAAAATCCATGAAGCCCAGAGAAAACCAAGGAGGATACATGCTAAAAAAAAAAACCTACAACCAGGCATAGACTATTCAAACTTCAGAAAATCAAATATAAAGAAAAATCTAGAAAGAAACTAGAGGAATAAAACATCTTACCTATATAGGATCATTTTTTTTTAAAGAGTAGAGAAAAATACCTAAAGTGTTGAGAGGAAACACACACATGCACCTAAAATTCTGTATTTTGCAACATTATTCTTGAAAAGTGAAGAAATAATTTCTTGCACAAGTAAAAATTGAGAGAATCTATTGTCTGTACACATGTTTTACAAGAAATCTTCTTTTTCTTTTTTTTATAATATATATGTGTTTATTTTAATTGGAGGCTAATTACTTCAGAGAGAATAAAATGATATGTATTAGAAACTCAGGTTTATATAAAGAAAGAAAGGGAACTGGAGAAGGAATAGAAGAAAACCTTTTTTTTTTTTTAATTCTTAATCGATCTAATGGATAATAGCTTGTGCAAAATAATAATAATAACAATATATTCAGTTTTCTATGCTTATGAATATTTATATACTTATATATGTTTATGTATAAATAAACGAGTAATAACAATGATGCAGAAAATGGGAAGGCAGAATTAGGGATATTTTTTAAGTGATGAAAGTATAACTGATATGTTAAGAAAAGACATTAAATGGAGTTACACAAAATTTTCAATTAAAACTCACAAAAAGCAGAGAAAGCATGAAAAATAAAAACAAAGAACAAAGGGAACAAACAGAAAACAATATTAAACATGGTAAATATTGATAAAGATATAGGAATAATCATTTTAATGTTAAAGGTCTAACAATAATTAAAAGACAGACTGTGAGAGTGGGCCCCAAAGAAGACCCAGATATATGCATCTAAAAACAGAGCATCAAAATATGCAAGAAAAAAGATGATAAAACTGCAAAGAGAAATAGAAAAATTCACTGTTGTAGTTAAAGACTTCAACTGTCCTCTAACAGAAATGAACTGATCCAGAAAGCTGAAAATCAGTAGGGACATAGTTGAATTGCACAGTACCATCAATCAACTGAATAAAATTATCATCTATAGACTATTACACAGAACAACAGCAGAATAAACATTCATCTCAAACTCACATGGGATAATTGCTAGAGGAACTTTTCTAGGTGATAAACAGTAGAGGAGAAAACAAGAGGAAGGGAAGAAAAAACGCCTGTAAAGACAAATTAAGAAAATGACAGAGGCGGTCCTAAGATGGTGGAGGAATAGTACAGGGAGGCCACTTTATCCCCCACAAATTCATCAAAAGAACATTTAAACGCTGAGTAAAATCCACAAAACAACTTCCGAATGCTGGCAGAGGACATCAGGCACCCAGAAAAGCAGCCCATTGTCTTTGAAAGGAGGTATGAAAAATATAAAATACAAAAAAAGAGACAAAAGAGGTAGGGATGGAGCTCCATCCTGGGAGGGAGTCTTAAAAAGAGAGGTTTCCAAACAGCAGGAAACACTCTCACTGCGGAGTCTGTGCCGAGCCTTGGAAGCACAGAGGGCAACATAATAGGGAGAAAAAATAAGTAAAGAATTAAAACCCACAGATTAGGAGCCCAACGGTAACTCCCCCAGCAGAGAAGCAGTGCAGACGCCTGTGCCTGCCACTAGCAAGTGGGGGCTGGCCAGTGAGGCGCGGGCTGCATTGCTTAGAGTAAGGATTGTGGCTGAATGCCCCCAAGGATAATCAGAGCAAACTAATTTGGGCTAGCAAACCAGACTGTGGGATAACTACCATGCGAAAAGCCCTAAGACACCGCCAGGCCCCGTGCACAGAACAAAGGGTGGAACAGAACTAGCCGGCTGCAGACCATCCCCCTCTGATGACAGGCAGCCACAGCCTGAAGGGGTCAATCGCAGCCCCAGAGAGACATTATCTACCAAACTACAAGCAGGCTTCTTTGCTTACTAAGACTTCTTGGGGTTCTGGACAGTCATCCGCCTGAGAAGGTGCGCCGGTTGTACACCCAGAAAACCAAGTGGCAGGGACGGGAGAGGCAATAAGTCGCAGTGACCTCGCTTGCCAAACACCTCATCACCTGAGCTGCTTGGAGCTGGGAAGGGCACCAAACACAGGCCCAACAGAGTCTGAGCCTCTGAGGACTACCCGAGTGCCTGAACCTGAGCGGCTTAGACCTGGGAGGTGCCTGCAGCCCAGGGCTGGCCTGGGATGGTTCCTGGTGGAGCAACCTAGAGCCTGAGCTGTGTGGGCAGGGAGGGTGCACACGCTGTGAGCAGGGGCAGGCCCAGTGTTGCTGAGACACTACGAGCACATGCCAGTGTTATTTGTTTGCAAGGTCCCTCCCTCCCCACAGTGCGACTGAACAAGTGAGCCTAAAAAAGTGTCCACCACCGCCCCCTTGTGTCAGGGTGGAAATCAGACACTGAAGAGATCAGCAAACAGAAGCTAAAACAGAGGGAACCGCCTTGGAAGTGACAGGTGCAATAGATTAAAACCCTGTAATTAGTACTGGCTACATAGGAAGGGGCCTATAGATCTTGAGAAATATAAGCCGGACCAAGAAACTATCCGAAAATGAACTGACCCCACACTGCCCACAACACCACCAGAGAAAGTCCTAGATATATTTTTCCTATTTTTAAGATCATTCTTTTTCTTCTTCTTCTTTTTTTCTTTTTTCTTTTTTTTAACTTTTTTTTAATTTTAAGTCCTCTATTACTCTTTTAATTTTCATTTTTATAACCTACTATTACTTTTAAAAAAAAGACTATTTTTAAAAGCAAACTTCATATATATATATATACATATATATAGTTTTAATAACTTCTGTAACTTTTTTTTTTCTTCTTCTTCTCCTTTTCTTTAATATTGTATTTTTGAAAATCCAACCTCTACTCTAGAATAATAATCTTTGCTTTTTGGTATTTGTTATCAATTTTGTACCTTTAAGAACCCAGTCTTCAGTACCTATTTTTACTTGGGAGTGAGATTACTGGCTTGACTTCTCTCTCCCTCCTTGGAATCTCCTTTCTCTCCACTAGGTCACCTCTGTCTCCGCCCTCCACCTCTGTCTCCTTCCTCCCTCTTCTCTTCTCTGTATAACTCCATGAACATCTCTGAGCGGTCCAGACTGTGGAGCACACATAAGGAAGTGATTACTGGCTAGCTTGCTCTCTCCTCTTTTGATTCCACCTCATCTCATTCAGGTCACTTCTAACTCCCTCCACCCTCTTCTCTTCTCCATGTAACTCTGTAAACTTCTCTGGGTGTCCCTCACTGTGGAGAAACTTTTCATCTTTGATGTTTTATCAACAGTGCTGTATAGAAGGAAAAGTCTTGAGACTACTGTAAAAATAAGACTGAAAACCAGAAGCAGGAGGCTTAAGTCCAAATCCTGAGAACACCAGAGAACTCTTGACTCCAGGGAACATTAATTGACAGGAGCTCATCAAATGCCTCCATACCTACACTGAAACCAAGCACCACCCAAGGGCCAACAAGTTACAGAGTAAGACATACCACACAAATTTTCCAGCAACACAGGAACACAGCCCTGAGCTCCAATATACAGGCTGCCCAAGGTCACTCCAAATCCACTGACTTCTCATAACTTGTTACTAGACACTTCATTGCACTCCAGAGAGAAGAAATCCAGCTCCACCCACCAGAACACTGACACAAGCTTCCCTAACCAAGAAACCTTGACAAGCCACCTATACAACCCCATCGACAGTGAGGAAACTCCACAATAAAGAGAACTCCACAAACTGCCAGAATACAGAAAGGCCATCCCAAACTCAGCAGTATAAACAAGATGAAGAAACAGAGGAATACCGAGCAGGTAAAGGAACAGGATAAATGCCCACCAAACAAAAGAGGAAGAGATAGGGAATCTACCTGATAAAGAATTGCAAATAATGATAGTGAATATGATCCAAAATCTTGAAATAAAAATGGAATCACAGATAAATAGCCTGGAGGCAAGGACTGAGAAAATGCAAGAAAGGTTTAACAAGGACCTAGCAGAAATAAAAAAGAGTCAATATATAATGAATAATGCAATGAATGAAATAAAAAACACTCTGGAGACAACAAATAGTGGAGGCAGAAGATAGGATTAGTGAAATAGAAGATAGAATGGTAGAAATAAATGAATCAGAGAGGAAAAAAGAAAAATGAATTAAAAGAAATGAGGACAATCTTAGAGACCTCCAGGACAATATTAAATGCCACAACATTTGAATCATAGGAGTCCCAGAAGAAGAAGACAAAAAGAAAGATCATGAGAAAACATTTGAGGAGATAAGAGTTAAAAACGTCCCTAAAATGGGGAAGGAAATAATCACCCAAGTCCAAGAAACCCAGAGAATCCCAAACAGGATAAACCCAAAGCAAAACACCCCAAGACACATATTAATCAAATTAACAAAGATCAAACACAAAGAACAAATATTAAAAGCAACAAGGGAAAAACAAAAAATAACACACAAGGGGATTCCCGTAAAGATAACAGCTGATCTTTCAATAGAAACTCTTCAGGCCAGGAGGGAATGGCAAGACATACTTAAAGTGATGAAAGAAAGAAAATAACCTACAGCCCAGATTACTGTACCCAGCAAGGATCTCATTCAAATATGAAGGAGAAATCAAAAGCTTTCCAGACCAGCAAAAGCTGAGAGAATTCAGCACCACTAAACCAGCTCTCCAACAAATGCTAAAGGATATTCTCTAGAGAGGAGACACGAAAACGGTATATAAACTCGAACCCAAAACAATAAAGTAAATGGAAACAGGATGACACTTATCAATAATTACCTTAAATGTAAATGGGTTGAATGCCCCAACCAAAAGACAAAGACTGGCTGAATGGATACAAAAACAAGACCACTATATATGTTGTCTACAAGAGACCCACCTCAAAACAGGGGACACATACAGACTGAAAGTGAAGGACTGGAAAAAGATATTCCATGCAAATAGAGATCAAAAGAAAGCAAGAGCAGCAATACTCATATCAGATAAAATAGACTTTAAAACAAAGGCTGTAAAAAGAGACAAAGAAGGACACTACATAATGATCAAAGGATCAATCCAAGAAGAAGATATAACAATTATAAATATATATGCACCCAACATAAGAACACCACAATATGTAAGACAAATGCTAACAAGTATAAAAGGGGAAATTAACAATAACACAATAATAGTGGGAGATTTAATACCCCACTCACAGCTATGGATAGATCAACTAAACAGAAAATTAACGAAGAAACACACACTTTAAATGATAGAATAGACCAGTTAGACCTAACTGATATCTATAGGACATTTCATCCCAAACCAATGAATTTCACCTTTTTCTCAAGTGCACATGGAACCTTATCCAGGATAGATCACATCCTGGGCCATAAATGTAGCCTTGGTAAATTCAAAAAAATTGAAATCATTCCAAGCAACTTTTCTGACCACAGTGCATTAAGATTAGATCTCAAATACAAGAGAAAAAATATTGAAAATTCCAACATATGGAGGCTGAACAACACACTGCTGAATAACCAACAAATCACAGAAGAAATCAAAAAGGAAATTAAAATATGCATAGAAATGAATGAAAATGAAAACAAAACAATCCAAAACCTATGGGACACTGTAAAAGCAGTGCTAAGGGGAAAGTTCATAGCAATACAGGCACACCTCAAGAAACAAGAAAAAAGTCAAATAAATAACCTAACTCTACACCTAAAGCAACTAGAAAAGGAAGAAATGAAGAACCCCAAGGTTAGTAGAAGGAAAGAAATCTTAAAAATTAGGGCAGAAATAAATGCAAAAGAAACAAAGGAGACCATAGCAAAAATTAACAAAGCCAAAAGCTCATTCTTTGAAAGGATAAATAAAATAGACAAGCCATTAGCCAGACTCATCAGGAAACAAAGGGATAAAAATCAAATCAATAAAATCAGAAATATAAATGGAGAGATCGCAACAGACAACACAGAAATACAAAGGATCATAAGAGACTACTATCAGCAATTATATGGCAATAAAATGGACAACGTGGAAGAAATGGACAAATACTTAGAAAAGGACAACTTTCCAAAACTGGACCAGGAAGAAATAGAAAATCTTGACAGACCCATAACAAGCACGGAAATTGAAACTGTAATCAGAAATCTTCCAGCAAACAAAAGCCCAGGTCCAGATGGCTTCACAGCTGAATTCTACCAAAAATTTAGAGAAGAGCTAACACCTATCCTGCTCAAACTCTTCCAGAAAATTGCAGAGGAAGGTAAACATCCAAACTCATTGTATGAGGTCACCATCACCTTAATACCAAAACCTGACAAAGATCCCACAAAAAAAGAAAACTACAGGCCAGTATCACTGATGAACATAGATGT
Source organism: Bos indicus (assembly GCF_029378745.1). Taxonomy (NCBI): domain Eukaryota; kingdom Metazoa; phylum Chordata; class Mammalia; order Artiodactyla; family Bovidae; genus Bos; species Bos indicus. Next base: position 76,889,642 of record NC_091789.1, read on the forward strand.
AAAAATCCTTAATAAAATTCTAGCAATCAGAATCCAAAAACACATTAAAAATATCATACACCATGACCAAGTGGGCTTTATCCCAGGGATGCAAGGATTCTTCAATACCCGCAAATCAATCAATGTAATACACCACTTTAACAAATTGAAAAATAAAAGCCATATGATTATCGCAATAGATGCAGAGAAAGCCTTTGATAAAATTCAACATCTATTTATGATAAAAACTCTCCAGAAATCAGGAATAGAAGGAACGTACCTCAACATAATAAAAGCTATATATGACAAACCCACAGCAAACATTATCCTCAATGGTGAAAAACTGGAAGCATTTCCCCTAAAGTCAGAAACAAGACAAGGCAGCCCACTCTCATCACTACTATTCAATATAGTTTTTGAAGTTTTGGCCACAGCAATCAGAACAGAAAAGGAAATAAAAGGAATATAAATTGGAAAAGAAGAAGTAAAACTCTCAGTGTTTGCAAATGACATGATCCTTTACCTAGAAAACCCTAGAGACTCCACCAGAAAATTACTAGAGCTAATCAATGTCTATAGTAAAGTTGCAGGATATAAAATCAACACACAGAAATCCTTTGCATTCCTATACACTAATAATGAGAAAATAGAAAGATAATTTAAGGAAACAATTCCATTCACCATTGCAACTAAAATAATAAAATACTTAGGAATATATCTACCTAAAGAAACTAAAGACCTATATATCAATTCAGTTCAGTTCAGTCGCTCAGTCATGTCTGACTTCTTGTGACCCCATGAATCGCAGCATGCAGGCCTCCCTGTCCATCACCAACTCCCGAAGTTCACTCAGACTCACATCCATCGAGTCAGTGATGCCATCCAGCCATCTCATCCTCTGTCGTCCCCTTCTCCTCCTGCCCCCAATCCCTCCCAGCATCAGAGTCTTTTCCAATGAGTCAAGTCTTCACATGAGGTGGCCAAAGTACTGGAGTTTCAGCTTTAACATCATTCCTTCCAAAGAAATCCCAGGGCTGATCTCCTTCAGAATGGACTGGTTGGATCTCTTTGCAGTCCAAGGGACTCTCAAGAGTCTTCTCCAACACCACAGTTCAAAAGCATCAATTCTTCAGCACTCAGCCTACTTCACAGTCCAACTCTCACACCCATACATGACCACAACCATAGCCTTGACTAGCCGGACCTTTGTTGGCAAAGTAATGTCACTGATTTGAATATGCTATCTAGGTGGTCATAAGTTTCCTTCCAAGGAATAAGTGTCTTTTAATTTCATGGCTGCAGTCACCATCTGTAGTGATTTTGGAGCCCCAAAAAATAAAGTCTGACACTCTTTCCACTGTTTCCCCATCTATTTCCCATAAAGTGATGGGACCAGATGCCATGATCTTCGTTTTCTGAATGTTGAGCTTTAAGCCAACTTTTTCACTCTCCACTTTCACTTTCATCAAGAGGCTTTTTGTTTCTCTTCACTTTCTGCCATAAGGGTGGTGTCATCTGCATATCTGAGGTTATTGATATTTCTCCCAGGAATCTTGATTTCAGCTTGTGTTTCTTCTAGTCCCGTGCTTCTCATGATGTACTCTGCATATGTCTGGGGAGGCCTTACAAATAGCTGTGAAAAGAACAGAAGCGAAAAGCAAAGACCTATATATATAGAAAACTATAAAACAATGATGAAAGAAATCAAAGAGGACACTAATAGGTGGAAAATATACCGTGTTCATGGATCGGAAGAATCAATATAGTGAAAATGAGTATACTACCCAAAGCAATTTATAGATTCAATGCAATCCCTATCAGGCTACCAATGGTATTTTTCACAGAGGTAGAACAAAACATTTCACAATTTGTATGGAAATACAAAAAACCTAGAATATCCAAAGCAATCTTGAGAAAGAAGAATGGAACTGGAAGAATCACCCTGCCTGACTTTGGGCTCTACTACAAAGCCACAGTCATCAAGACAGTATGGTACTGGCACAAAGACAGAAATATAGATCAATGGAACAAAATAGAAAGCCCAAAGACAAATCCACGCACCTGTGGACACCTTATCTTTGACAAAGGAGGCAAGAATATACAACGGAGAAAAGACAATCTCTTTAACAAGTGGTGCTGGGAAAACTGGTCAACCACTTGTAAAAAATAAACTAGAACACTTTCTAACACCATACACAAAAATAAACTCAAAATGGATTAAAGATCTAAACATAAGACCAGAAACTATAAAACTCTTAGAGGAGAACATAGGCAAAACAATTTCTGACATACATCACAGCAGGATCCTCTATGACCCACCTCCCAGAATATTGGAAATAAAAGCAAAAATAAACAAATGGGACCTAATTAAAATTAAAAGCTTCTGCACAACAAAAGAAACTATAATCAAGGTGAAAAGACAGCCTTCAGAATGGGAGAAAATAATAACAAATGAAGCAACTGACAAATAACTAATCTCAAAAATATACAAGAAACTCCTGCAGCTCAATTCCAGAAAAATAAACGACCCAATCAAAAAATGGGCCAAATAACTAAATAGACATTTCTCCATATAAGACATACAGATGGCTAACAAACACATCAAAAAAATGCTCAACATCACTCATTATCAGAGAAATGCAAATCAAAACCACTATGAGGTACCATTTCACGCCAGTCAGAATCACTGCAATCCAAAAGTCTATAAGCAATAAATGTTGGAGAGGATGTGGAGAAAAGGGAACCCTCTTACATTGTTGGTGGGAATGCAAACTAGTACAGCCACTATGGAGAACAGTGTGGAGATTCCTTAAAAAACTGGAAATAGTTCTGCCATACGACCCCAGAACCCCACTGCTGGGCATACACACTGAGGAAATCAGAATTAAAAGAGACACGTGTACCCCAATTGTTCATTGCAGCACTGTTTATAATAGCCAGGACATGGAAGCAACCTAGATGTCCATCAGCAGATGAATGGATAAGAAAGCTGTGGTACATATACACAATGGAGTGTTACTCAGCCATTAAAAAGAATACATTTGAATCAGTTCTAATGAGGTGGATGAAACTGGAGTCTATTATACAGAGTGAAGTAAGCCAGAAAGAAAAACACCAATACAGTATACTAACACATATATATGGAATTTAGAAAGATGGTAATGACAACCCTGTATGCGAAACAGCAAAAGAGACCCAGATGTATGGAACAGTCTTCTGGACTCTGTGGGAGAGGGAAGGGAGGCATGATTTGGGACAATGGCATTAAAACGTGTATAATATCATATAAGAAACAAATCGCCTGTCCAGGTTCAATGCAGGATACAGGAAGCTTGGGGCTGTTGCACTGGGATGACCCAGAGGGATGGTACACGGAGGGAGGTGGGAGGCGGGGTTCAGGATGGGGAACACATGTACACCCGTGGCAGATGCATGTTGATGTATGGTAAAACCAATACAAAATTGTAAAGTAAAAATAATAATAGTAATAATTTAAAAAAAGAGAAGAAAATCCCAGAAAGAAAAGGAAAGTGACAATAGTAATGTACATATCAATATTTACCTTAAATATGAATGGACTAAATGCTCCAATGGAAAAACACAGACTGCTTGAATGGGTACAAAAGCAAGACTCATATATAATCTGTCTACATGAGAACCACTTTAGACCTAGGGATGCATACAGACAAAAAGAGAGGGGAAGAAAAAGAGACCATACAAATGGAAATTAAAAAAAAGTTGGAGTAGCAATACTCATATCAAACAAAATAGACATGAAAACAAACACTTTCATGCGAGAATAGGAAGGACACTACATAATGATCGAAGTGTCAATCCAAGAAGATATAACAACAATTATTAATAAAAATACACAACTATTTTTACAAATACAAATTGTTTATATTTCATTTTTATTCATACTTTTACAAATAGAAAATCATTTTTATGCAACAAAAATAATTAATAAAAATTTAAAAAACATAGGAGCACTTCAATATGTAAAGCAAATATCAACAGCCATAAACATAGAAATCAATAGTAATGCAATGACAATAGGGGATTTTAACACCCCACTTTCATCAATGGATGCATCATCCGACAGAAAATAAATAAGGAAACACAAGCTTTAAATGACACGTTAGATTATATAGGCAATTGATATAAGACATTCCATTTGAAAGCAACTGAATACATGTTTTTTCAAGTGCACATGGAACATTCTCCCAGACAGATAACATTTGAGTCACAAATCAAGCTTAAATAAATTTAGAAAATTGAAATTATATCAAGCATCTTTTCCAAACACAACACTATGAGATTAGAAATCAATCACAGGAAAAAAAAAAAGTTGTAAAAAGCACAAACACATGGAGCTTAAACAATATCCTGCTAAAGAACCAATGGATCACTAAAGAAATCAAAGAGGAAGTAAAAAATACCTAGTAACAAATGACAACAAAAACAAGACGATGTAAAATGCACAAGATGTGGCAAAAGCAGTTCTAAGAGGGAAGTTTATAGCAATACAATCCTACTTCAAGAAAGAAGAAAAATCTAAAATACACAACCTAACCTTACAACTAAAAGCACTTAGAGAAAGAACAACAACAGGTGAATTCTGAAAAACATTTAGAGAGAGCTAACACCTATCACCCTGAGCTACTGCAAAAATTTCAAATGAAGGCAAACTTAATGCATTCTGTCATTATTTCCTTGTTACCAAAACCAGACAATGACATCATAAAAAAGAAAAGTACAGGGCAATATCACTGATGAACATAGATGCAAAAATCCTCAACAAAATACTGGCAAACAGAATCCAACAGCACATTAAAACCATCATACACCATGATCAAGTGAGATTTATCCCAAGGATGCAAGGATTCTTCAATATATACAAATCAATCAATGTGGTACACCACATTGACAAATTGAAGAATAAAAATCATATGATCATCTCAATAGATACAGAAATCTTTTGACAAAATTCAGCACAATTTATGACAAAAACTCCAAAAAGTAGGCATAGATGGAACCTACCTTAACATAATAAAGGCCATATACAACAAATGTACAGCAAACATCATTCTCAGTGGTGCAAAACTGAAAATATTTCCTTTAAAATAAGGAACAAAATAAAGATGTGCACTCTCGCTACTATTGTTCAGCATGGTTTTGGAAATCCTAGGCATGACCAAGAAGAAAAAGAAATGAAAGGAACTCAAACTGGAAAAGAAGAAGCAAAACTCTCATTGTTCACAGATGACACGGTATACATAGAAAATTGTAGAAGTCACCAGAAAACTACTAAAGGTTATCAATGAATTTGATAAAGTTTTAGGATACAAGATTAGTACACAGAAATCTCTTGCATTCCTATACACTAACAATGAAAAATCAGAGAGAGTAATTAAAGACACAATCCCATTTACCATCGCAACAATAATAATAAAATAGCTCAGAATAAACCTATCTAAGGAGACAAAAGACTTATACTCACTTTCACTTTCAAGGAGACAAAAGACCTGTACTCAGAAAACTATAAGATACTGATGAAAGAAATCAATGATGATACAAACAGATGGAAAGACATACCACGTTCTTTTATTGGAAGAAACAATATTGTGAAAAATGACTATACTACATAGTCATGTGAAAATGACTATACTGTAGTCACTATACTAATATTCATAAGGAGGACTGATGCTAAAGCTGAAACTCCAAAACTTTGGCTACCTGATGCAAAGAACTGCCTCATTGGAAAAGACCCTGATGCTGGGAAAGATTAAAGGCAGGAGAAGGGGACAACAGAGGGCAAGATGGCTGAATGGCATCACCGATGTGATGGACATGAGTTTGAGTAGGCTCTGGGAGTTGGTGATGGACAGGGAAGCCTGGTGTACTGCAGTCATGGGGTCACAAAGAGTCGGACACGACTTAGCAACTGAACTAAGCTGAATCTACAGATACAATGCAACCCCTATCAAATTACCAACATCATTTGTCACAGAATTAGAGCAAAATATTTTACAACTTGTATGAAAACACAAAAGTCCCCAAATAGCCATAGCAATCTTGAAAAAGAAAAATGGAACTGGATGAATCAGACTCCCTGACTTCTGACCATGCTGCAAAGCTAAAGTAATTAAGACAGTATGATACTGGCACAAATACAGAAAAATAGATCAATGGAACAGGATGGAAAGTCCAGAGACATGTCTGCACACCAGTGATCATTTAAACTATGACAAAAGAGGTAATACTATACAATGGAGAGCAAAATGTCTCTTCAATAAGTGGTACTTGGAGAACTGGATAGCTGCTTGCAAAAGAATAAAATTTGAGCACTCTATAACATCATAGACAAAAGTAAACTCAAAATAGACTATAAATATAAATAAAAGGCCAGACTCTATAAAACTCATAGAGGAAAACAGGCAAAACACTCTTTGACATAAATTTCAGAAATATATTTTTTGACCCACTTCCTAGAGAGATGAAAATAAAAGCAAACCCAAGCAAATGGGACCTATACTTAAAACCTTTTAAACAGCAAAAGAAACCATAAACAATATAAAAAGACAACCCTCAGAATGGGAGAAAATATTTGCAAATGATGTGATCAGTAAGTGATTAATCTCCAAAATCTACAGTTTATTCAGCTCAATATCAATAAAAGAACCAACCCAATCAAAAAATGAGAAGAATATCTAAATAGATATTTCTCCAAAGAAGGCATACAGATGGCCAAGAGGAACACGAAAACAGACTCAATCTCTTTTCAATAATACATCTCTAGCTATTAGAGAGACACAAATCAAAACTACAATGAGGTATCACCCCATCCCAGTCACAATTACCAACTTCAGAAAATCTATGAACAGTAAATAATGGAGAGGATGTAGAGAAAAGGGAACCCTCCTACACTGTTGGTGGGAATGTAAATTGAGCTGCTTGTAAAAGTCACTGTGGAGAACAGCATGGAGGTTCCTTTGTAAACTAAAATTAGAATTACAATATGACCTAGTAATCCCACTCCTAGAAAAATAGCCAGAGAAAATCATATTTAAAATGATATATGCACCCCAATATTCATTGCAGAAATATTTACAATAGCCAAAACATGGAAGCAACCTAAATGTCAATCAACGGAGGAATGAATAAAGAAAATATGATACATATATATGCAATGGGATATTATTCAGCCACAAAAAGAAATGAAATAGTGCCATTTGCAGGATGTGGATAGATGTAGAGACTGTCATATAAAGTGAAGTAAGTGAGGTGAGTGATAAAGGGAAAAACAAATGTGCATTAACACATATATACATGGAATCTAGAAGAATAGTACAGATGAACTTCCAGAAAGAGAAACACAGATGTAGAGAACAAACTTATGGATACCAAGGGGGAAAGGAGGGATGGGATGAATTGGAAGATTGAGACTGACATATATACATATTATAAAATAGATAACTGATGAAAACACTGTATATTAACCTTGTATCCTGTACTCAACTCATAATAAGTACTGTGCTCTTCTTGTGTCTTGTAACTCTACTCAGTGTTCTGTTGTGACCTAAATGGGAAGGAAATCTAAAAAAAGAGGGCAATGTATGTATATATATATAACTGATTCACTTTACTGTACAACAGTACATGATATTATAAAGCAACTATACTCCAATAAAAGTTAATTTAAAAGATAAACATCAAGGCAAGTTCCTCCACCAGCAAAAAAGATTGACTCACTATAAGTTCATATGATGATTAACTTTTTTATTAATAAGTTTTAATTGATATGTACATCGTTTTTAGGCATAATGCAATTGCACACTTAATAGACTACAGTATAGTATGAGCATAATTTTATAGGTAGTGGGAAATCAAAAAAATTCATGTGACTCACTTTATTACAATATTCACTTTATTGTGCTGTTCTGGAACTAAACCTATGATATCTCCAAGGTATGCTTGTAATCCATCACATCAACAGGTAATAGAAGAAATATCAAATAATCACATAATTTGGTAAAATGCAGATGCAGAGAACACACTTGACAAAATCCAATCCCCATTCGTGCTAAAAACTCTCAGAAATCTAGGAATAGAAGGTAACTTTTTTTATTTTTGTAAAGAATATCTACCAAAAAAACACAGACAGTGAACATCTTACTTTAGCATAAGAAACTCAAATCTTTCCCACTAAGATCAAGAGCAAGACAAGGATGTTACTTTCATCACTTTTGCCAACACTGTATTGGAACATCTATCCAATGCAATATGGAAAGGAGAAGAAATAAAAGATACACAGATTGGGAAGGAAGAAATAAAACTGTTTCAGTTCACAGATGACATAATTGTCTTTGTAAAAAATCTAAAAGAACTGGGGAAAAATCTCCTGGAAGTAAGAAATGATCATGGCAATATTTCAAGATACAAGGTTAATATACAAAAATCAATTTATTTTCATACTCTAGCAATGAATTAGTGGAATTTGAAATTAAAAACACAATGCAGGTATAAATATAACAAAATATGCACAAGATTTATATGAGGAAAACTATAAAAGTCTGTTGAAAGAAATCATACGATAACTAAATAAATCGAGAGATAGTTAATGTTCATGGATAGGGAAGACTCAACATAGTCAAACTGGAAGTTCTTCCCAATCTAATTTGTAGATTCAATGCAATTCCAATCAAAATTTCAGCGAGTTATTTTATATCAAAAATTGATTCCATAGTTTATATAGAGACAAAAGATACAGAGCAGTTAATGTTATATTGAAGAATAAAGTTGGGAGGCTGACATTGCTTAATTTCTAGACTTAATATAAAGTTATGGCAAACAAGGCAGTCTTGTTTTTGGTGAAAGAACAGACAAATAGATCAATGGAACAGAACAGAGAGCCCAGAAACAGATCCCCATAAATATAGTTGACTGGTCTTTTGATGATAAAGGAGCAAAGGCAACACAGTGGGAGAAAGACAACTTTTCCAACAAATAGCGCTGGGATAACTGGACATTCATACGCAAAAAATATCCAGACACAGACCTTAAACTCTTCACAAAAATTAACTCAAGATATATCATAGATTTAAATGTAAAATGAAAAAGTACAAAATATCTAGAAGTTAACATGGGATAAAGTCTAGGTAATTTTAGTTATGGTGATGACTTTTTAGATATAATACTAAAGACACAGTCCATGAAAGAAAAATATTTATAGACTGAACTTAAGTAAAATTAAGAATATCTGCCCTGTGAAAGACCTTGTCAAGAGAATGAGAAAACACGCTATAGACTGGAAATATTTGTGAAAGACATCTCTCATGAGAGGTTGTTATCCAAAACATAAAAAGAACACTTAAAAATGAGATTGCAGGACTTCTCTGGTGGTCCAGAGGTTGAGAATTCGCCTTCCAATGGAGGGGACATGGGTTCAATCCCTGTTTGGGGAACTAGGATCCCACATGTCACACGGCAACTAAGTCTGCATGCCACAGCTACTGAGCCTGGGCACCTCAGCTAGAGAGCCCACATGCCACAACTAGAGGCAATTCTGTGTGCCACAGCAAAGATCCTGCATGCTGCAACTAAGACCAATGTAGACAGAAACAAAGAAATAAATAATTTTTAAAAATGAGATTGAAAGTCTTGATTTGGGGCCAAACATCTCCATTAAAACAAATGACAATTCTAATATCATTTTTCAATCTACTACCTCACTCTCATAAAGACTGATATTTCCTTCTATTCTGTTTCCCTAACCTTACACCTACAAAAAGAAATGAACATAGCACATTGGTTAAGAATCTGTTTTGGAGCCAGGAAGATTGAGATTCAAATGTTTGAACAGCAACTTCCTACCTTAGAGCTTTGATTTCATGTGGTATTATTACCTTACAAGATTAAATAAAATGATATATTATAAATAATAATTGAAGCCATTATGGAATATAGTGTATTACCCTTGTCTACTCATAAGGTCAAAGAGAGAATTTCATTATGAAGAGAACACTATAAATCATGAAATGCAGTTTCAGTTTAATGGTTGATGAAAATTCTAATGGAAACAAAACTGGTGTAAATAGGTCACATATTAATCTTTATACACATTCTCCAGTTTGGTTTATTTCTCTCTTTTTAAAAAGTAATATGTACATTTATCATGAATAATTTACAAAGAAGATAAAAAGATTAGTCACTAGCTTCTAAACATTTTAGTACAAACACACAATTCTCATTTTTTCCACTAGATGACACTAGAGGGTAAAATAGAATGGTGATTTTGTCAATATTTCAATATTTCCTAAATTGAGAAGCATCCAGATTATTTTTTGTTATTGGATCAACTCTCAGAAGCACAAAGAGAGAGAGAATATTCCCTGAAAGGTTGCAATTTTGAGATGTAATCACTGCACGGAATAGGGGTTGGGAAGAAGTACAAATAAAAGACAGATATAACTGAAGCCATCTCAGCAGATTCCAGCATAGAGGGGAAATATTAATCAAGGGTGAGGTGTCTATGCTTTAGTGTATGCTAGTATGGACAGACACTAAGTGCCTCTCTCAGATGCCATGATACTATTTGAGCAACTGGAAATGTGTATGTCACCCCACAGGGAGATGGATGTGATGAAAAAAAATTCTGGATAAAGTGAATTGAACCATAAATTAATTGAGAAAACTTGAAACTAGCTTGAACTTAACTGCCAATAGGTAGAATCTAGGCTCACTGTTGAAGGGACATTTGGTTATATAAAACTAATGATTTTTTGAACACATGAATTAATGGTGTATGAAAGTTACACTTGCTGCATAAAGTGCCCTAATATGATATGATAGAAAAAATAAACAAAAGAGGCTTTATTAAATGTAAATGTATAATCAGACATATTTCCTCCTTCCATAATGATTTTCCTACCCCTTATGTAATTTTTATTTCTAAATAACAGAACCTAAACTTGAATAAGACTTCAGAAATGGTTATTCCATTCCCCTCTTCTTAACTCTACCTAGGTTCTCCTGGAATATCCCCAGTGACTTAGAAATTAATAATTTACAGTAAATCCTATTCTGTTTTTGACATTCTAATTTATAGAATATTTTTTAATGATCCAAAATCTACTTCTAAAGTCTGAAAATTAGTCTTAATTCTGGTCTTATTAATGTATTTATTTACTTAATAAATATGTGATGGACACCATGTTAGGCACTGGCGTTGCAACAAGAAACAAGACAAGAATAGTATAATGGATAAGGCAGACATTAAACATGGATCAAGCACCTTGATTTTTCCTAGTTTATATGAAGCCATTGGTTTATATAGATATGTAGGATAAAGCAGATACAACGGATAAGCTTTTTATATGCAGTGTCTTTGATAAGATAGCTAAATAGGAGGAAGTTACTTAGATAAGAGCAAGTTACTTAGACAGGAGAAAGTTAGAGATACCAATGGACCAGAAGTTGAAGAACAATCATGGTGGCAGTGGTTAGCAAGCAATATGGGATGATATATAGAAGACTATAGTGAGAAAATAGGATACTCACATGAATTAGAACATTTTGGGGTGATGACCATTGCTGATGTAGAATAAGCCACTGGAGTGGTAGACAAGAATGCCATGTGACTCAAAGGAGCAGAAGATTCTATAAGGCAATGGAAAATTATTGGGCTAGAAGGAGTGATGCAGAACAAGTGAGTAAAAAACTTGCCTCTTGATCTTGAAGCAGCAGTGTTCTCAAAGGAGAAATCAAACTTTGTTAAGACAAGATGACTGGAACACTCACAGAAGAAGCTAAATTCTCGGGTAAATTAGCCAATTGTGGGGCAAAAATTCTTGATTGTATAGTGATAGGAAACTGGGTGAAGAGAAGCACCTTGATCAAATGCAAAGAAATGCAGCACAGTGTAACTTTGATGGTGCCTTAAAATTCTGGGCAACAAAGTAGAGTCTGCATAACCAGAGGATGAGGGCTTGGGGAGAGGTGAGCAGCTACACAATACAATCAATTAAGGTGTGGAAATAAAATATTAAAGCTTATATTTATATTGTTTGCTCATATTCAGTTTTTTTATACTGTTTTGAAAACTACTTTCATAGATAATTTCTGGTCAGAACTACTACTTTATGTTCTGAATAATAAAACAGAGATTGGAGGCATGAAACGTTAGTCCAAAGTGTTTCCATGAGGAGCATGAGTACTGAGCATAGTGACTTCCAAATCTGAGGTGACTGTATGCTCAACAATGGCAGTTGCAGCATCCATGACTTACAACCATATATGTCTGTATACTTATGCAACGGAGCTGAATTTTAAAAAGACCAAGATATACATCTTCAGCATAAACCAGTATTTCTTTGTCAATATATATTTTATTCACTTTACTGAAGCTGCTGTAGCTAATGGGCAACTGAAATCCATATTCCAGGGCAAAAATAAATTTTTGCTGCTAAATAATGGAAATTCTAGTTGAAAATTATATAGGAGATTTTCTCCTATATAATTTTCAACTAGAATTTCCATTAATCATTATAATTTTTCTGTGTTTGCTGACAAGCTTTTGGGGGTTATGCCTGTCTCTTTAATAATGCCATCTCTGGAGTTAGTTATTGTTGCAACTTGATCTAACATTTCAGTTTCTAACCTAGAATCTATCTCTGATCCATAGTGAAAAACACAGCTTCAAATATTATTTTTCTACCTTTTAGAATGTTGTGAGGAATAAATGAGTTATCTCAGATAAATCATTTAAAAACATTTCCTGTCACATAATAAAAATTCAATAGATATTGTTTTCAGTCACCCAGTCATGTTCAACTCTTTGCGACACCCACAGACTGCAGCATGCCAGTCCCTTACCATCTCCTGAAGTTTGCACAAGTTCATGTCCACTGTGAGAGAGTTGATTTTTAGGTTGGTTGATAGAGTCCAGGGCCTTGAGGAAGAAAAAGGGACAAACTTTTTTTTTTTTACATTCCTTCCTCTTAGTCACATAAGAAGTTATTTTCTTTAAGCCCAGAGCTAATGATTATACAACAAAACAATTCATCTTGCTCAAGGGTATGTTTTTCCTTAAGCTCTGTACTAATGATTATATAATAACAATGTATCTTGCTCGAGGACATTTATCCTTCTTAACAAGAACCTTCTGACTAATCTTGTTATCTTTACATCTATGTTGTGGGAGTGGGTCTGCTACTGCTAAGTCATTTCAGTCGTGTCAGACTCTGTGTGACCCCAGAGACAGAAGCCCACCAGGCTCCCCCGTCCCTGGGATTCTCCAGGCAAGAACACTGGAGTGGGTTGCCATTTCCTTCTCCAACACATGAAAGTGAAAAGTGAAAGTGAAGTCGCTCAGTCGTGTCCAGTAAGACCTTTCTATTGCTATTTCCAATCTTGTTAATTTAATATGTATGTTGTGGGAGTGAGTCTGGTAAATGTATATAAGGCCTTGATAAGACTAGTGAGAGGGGTAATTTCCATCCCTCTTCTGATGTCTATGTCAGAAGCTTTCTCTGTCCTTTTTCACTGTAATAAAACTGCCACACAAAAGTTCTGAGTGATCAAACCTGGTTCCTGATCCCAAAGCTAAATCTTTTTCTTTGGAGATCATGAAGCCAACATCATTCACCATAAGCTACCAATTGCATTGGTGATACCACCCAGCCATCTCATCCTCTGATGCCCTCTTCTGCCCTCAATCTTACCCAGCATCAGGAACTTTTTCGATGTGTCAATTGATCGCATCAGGTGACCAAAATACTGGAGCTTCAGCTTTAGCATCATTCCTTCCAATGAATATTCAGAGTTGATTTCCTTTGAGGTTAACTGGTTTGATCTTCTTGCTGTCCAAGGAACTCTCAGGAGTCTTCTCCTTGCTGTCCAAGGGACTCTCAGGAGTCTTAAAACCACAGTTCGAAGACATCAATTATTTGGCACTCTGCCTTCTTTATGGTCCAACTCTCACAATCATACGTGACCAATGGGAAGGCCATAGCCTTGACTATTGTTAGGGGAATTAAATAAATATGTTTGTTTAGGCTTCAAAAGTAAAAGAGCAGAGCAGACCTCTAACCTTGTCTCTGACCTACCTGGACACTGTCCTGACTACTGCTGTGGGTGTCAGTCACACCTGCTGTGAGTGTCCAAGGAAAAACACAATAGGTATATAAGGAGTGGATCTTGAAATTTGTTCAGTTCCTGGAGGAGGTCTGGTAAACCAGCTTTAGCAACATTTCAAGATTTGCAGAATAAAGCAAACAGCATTGCAAAAAATTAACATAAGACCAGACTGCAGTTTTTGCTTACAGACTGATAATGATATCAGTTTGCAGCTTGGGGATTATAAGCAGGACATGAGAGACAGCAATCCAAAGTCTTAATCACAGAGCAGACATGCTGCCTGGGACCTTTTCCCAATTGAAACTAAGGACGGCTGTCACACAGGACTTCCTAGTGCTGTTTAAGTCTGTATGTGAGCAAATCCAATTTGGTGATGTATATACTATTGCTTGCCTCTGCTGTTTCTATTTATTTTTTTCCTTTTATCAGTATTAGTATATTTATTAGTGTTAGTATATTGAAAGTAGACTAGATAGTTATCTAATAAATATTTATATTGTTTATCTGTATATAACAAGTGGCTTATTTTGTTAACAAATCCTCTGAACCTGAGATGAAAATGAAAACTTTCAGCAAAACCTTTGTTGGCAGAGTGATGTCTCTGCTTTTCAACACACTGTTTGTCATGGCTTTCCTGCCAAGGAGCGATCGTCTTCTGATTTCATGTCTGCAGTCACCATCTGCAGTGATTTTAGAGTCCAAGAAGAGTCACTGCTTCCAACTCTTTCCCTTCTATTTCCGATGAAGTAATGGGCCCGGATGGGCTTCCCTGGTAGCACAGCTGGTAAAGAATCTGCCTGCAATGCATGAGACTCCGGTTCTATTCCTGGGTTGGAAAGATCCCCTGGAGAAGGGATAGACGATCCAGTCCAGCATTCGTGGGCTTCCCTGGTGGCTCAGACAGTAAAGAATCCACCTGCAATGCGGGAGATCTGGGTTCAGTCCCTGGATTGAGAAGATCCCCTGGAGGAGGGCAAGGCAACCCACTTCAGTATTTTTTCCTGGAGAATCCCCATGGACAGAGGAGCCTGGTGGGTTACTGTCCGTGGAGTCATAAAGAGTTGGACACAACTGACTAAGCAAAGCACAATGGGGCCAGATTCCATGAACGTAGTTGTTTTTTTTTTTTTTAATATTTAGTTTTAAGTCAGTTTTTTCACTCTCCTCTTTCACCCTCATCAAGAGGTTCTTTAGTTCCTCTTTGCTTTCTGTCATTAGAGGGGTATTATCTTCATATCTGAGGTTGTTGATGTTTCTCCTGCCTATCTTAATTCCAGCTTATAACTCATTCACCCAGCATTTCTCATGATGTGCTCAGGGTATGAGTTAAATACAGGGTCACAACAGACAGCCCTGTTGTACTTCTTTCTCAATCCTGAGCCAATCAGTTGTCTCATACAAGGTTATAGCTGTTGCTTCTTGACCTGCATACAGGTTTCTCAGGAGATAGGTAAGATGGTCTGGTATTCCCATTTCTGTAAGAGCTCTCCACTGTTTCTAATGATCCACACAGTCAAAGGCTTTGGTGTAGTTGATGAAACAGAGGTAGATGTTTTTCTGGAATTCCCTTGCTTTCTCTATGATCCAGTGAATGTTGGCAATTTGATCACTGGTTCCTCTGCCTTTTCTAAATCCAGCATACAGCAATGCTGAAGCCTAGCATGCAAGATTTTAAGCATGGGAGATGAGTGCAATTGCCCAATGGTTTGAACATTCTTTACTACTGCCCTTCTTGGAAACTGGGATGAGGATTGACCTTTTCCAGTCCTGTGGCCACTATTGGTCCTTCCAGATTCGCTGACATATTGAGTGCAACATTTTGATAGCATCACCTTTTAGGATTTTGAATAGCTCTGCTGGAATTCCATCGCATCCACTAGCTTTATTGACAGTGGTTCTTCCTAAGGTCCAATTGACTTCACACTCCAGAATGTCTTGCTTTGGGTGAGTGACCACACCATCATGGTTATCCAGTTCATTAAGATCTTTTGTGGACAGTTCTTTCATGTGTTCTTTCCATTTCTTTTTGATCTCTTCTACATCTTCTAGGTTTCTACTTTTTTTTTTTTGTGTGTGTGCCCAACTTTGGGGAAAATGTTCCCTTGATATTTCCAAATTTACTGTTGTTTCCTCTATTTTTGTGCATTGTTCCCTGAAGAATGCCTTCTTGTCTCTCCTTGCTATTCTTGGAGGTCTGTGTTTAGCTGTGTGTACCTTTCCCTCTCTCCCTTGCTTTTTGCTTCTCTTCTTTCTTCAGCTATTTGTAAAGCCTCCTCAGATAACCACTTTGCCTTCTTGCTTTTCTTTTCTTCTAGGAGGGTTTTGTTCACTGCCTTCTGTACAATGTTATGAACTTCTGTTCACAGTTCTTCAGGCACACTGTTTACTAGATCTAATCCTTTGAATCTATTCATCACCTTCACTGTATATTCATAAAGGATCTGATTTAAGATTTACCTGGCTGGCCTAGAGGTTTTCCCCACTTTCTTTAATTTAAGCCTGAGTTTTACTATGAGAAGCTAATGATCTGAGCCACTGTAAGCTTCAGGTCTTATTTTTGCTAACTGTATACAGCTTCTTCACCTTCAGCTAAAAAGAATGTAATCAATTTGATTTCTGTATTGACCATTTATTTGGTGGTCAATAGATATTACCACTACTGTTATTGACATTATTATCCTTACTTTAATCTCTGGATTCAGTCACAAGAGCCATCAAAAAGTTGGGGATTTTGTACGGGAAGGATCACAGTAAGCTAGGAATAAATGACATGAATACTCTTTATTAACATTTGTACAGATATTATAGTTAGTTTGCAAAGCACTCACAAACACTTTGTGTGTGTGTCTGTATGTGTGTGTTTGGGAGTGCTTTGCATGTGTGTGTATATATGTGTGTGTATGTATATATATATATATATATATATATATATATATATATATATATATTTGCACAGTACTTCTGTGAAGTTTAAGTAGCACAGGTACAAATTACATTTTACAAATGGAGAAGTGAGTGACTTCCAAAAGCTGTGATAAGAGGCAAACTATGATGTGAGCCTGAGTCATCTCACTTCAGTTCTGGTGCTCTTTATTTGCTCGTTCCCCTTGATAATAAAATAACTGAAAAAGAAACCTTAAAAAGTGAATTGGTTCAATACAGTCTAAGTTAAAATGAAAAGTAGGAAGCTAAAATCATTATTCAGAACCTTATTGTTACTTTCTTAATGACTTTGTAAAACTCTCTCAGGGGAGGAAGATTTCTCTCTGGCTTACCTACTGGTTTCTACACCTGTTACTCACAACTGTGTCCTTACTGTCCCTTTTAGCTGAGGAGCTATTCCTGTGGCCAGCTGTTCTTTCTATCTATGATATTCCAACATCCTTTTCTTTTTTTTTTTTTTTGGCAACAGAGTTATCTCCCTGTGAGAAGAAAATTCTTTCTTGCTCTTGGAAGAATACATTCTATCTTCAGTCTTCTACTATGCTCTTTTAACAACAAGTCTTAAACCATTTTTAGATCAAATCCAGCAATCTTGAGTATATTCTTTGTCTTATGTGCTGTAAGTGTATTAAGTATGTGATATTCCTTGGATCATCTGAAATTTTATATCATATGCATGGTATCTAATTAATGTTAAATATGAAGCTGAAAAAAGATACTTTTCTGCTGTGGTTAAGCCTACAAAAGACTGTTAAAGGGACACTCTAAATAGTCATTCTCAGAGTAGAGAATTATATAAGCAATATGTCTATGAGGAGAATTTTTCACTGGTTAAATGATAAAATGCCACAATTCACAACTGAAAGTTTGTACCTCAAGATCTTTTTAAATAATAATACAATAAAATAGCAATTGTCTTCGATGAGTGATTTAGAGCTTCAGCAGATTGAAAGTAACATACTGAAAATATGACCTAACACTTTTTTTTTCTATTTTGGTGTGATTTCTCTATGATATACCCCAAGTAAATTACATTAATGCCCTGCATATAATATGCTCCATTGATATTATCCCAGTAGTCTCAAGATGCAAGTACAAAGGAACATTCTTAATTGAAAAACTAATGATTAAACAGCAGCAACCCATATAACTAAAGTTAGAAGTTCCCTTAAAATTGTGACCTCTTCATTACAGTAAACTGAACTATGCAGACTACATCCAAGGAATGAAAAACAGTAAATAAACTAAGTAGATAAGTGTATAAATTGTACCTGCATTTCAGAGTCACACTTTACTAACAGATTCTAATCGTTCATGTGAAATACTGTATGACTGATTCTGCAAAGACCTTTCATATAGTATTTCATAGGGAATAACAAAGGAAGAAACATAAAGGAAACAAACAAACAAAAAGAAACAGTATCCATCTTTATCTTTCAGTATTGGGTGGGTCTCCAAATTTATCGTTTTTCCCAATTTCTTCTGGAAAGAATATAATAACTTTGAGATGCTTAACCTTGTCTTAACCCTGAGAAGGTAAACCTCCCTCCCTCAACATTCACTGTTCATAAATACAAATGAAAAGAAAAAGGTGACCTTCAGCAAATCACTTACCCTTTCTGTTATTGTTCAGTCACTAAGTCATGTCTGACTCTTTTCAGCCCCATAAACAGCAGCACTCCAGACTTCCCTGTCCTTCACTATGTCTCTGAGTTTGCTGAAACTCATGTCGATTGAGTTGATGATACCATCCATCCAATGCAACCTCTGTCACTCCCTTCTCCTCCTGTCCTCAGTCTTTCCAAGCATTAGAGTATTTTCCAATGAGTCACATTTTAGCCCAAATATTGGAGCTTCAGGTTCAGCATCACTCCTTTCAAGAATATTCAGGACTGACTTCCTTTAGGAATGATTAGTTTCATCTCCTTGATGTCCAAGGAATTCTTTCTAACTCTAGGCTTATCTTTACAGTGGAGTTGATCTAGATCTATATGAGAAGTTCTTCACCAAATGTCTGTATCAGAACCTAGATAATATTTTCTAGACCAAACCTCAGAGTCCAGATTTGATGCATATGAGATGAAAGCCAAGAAAATTTATCTCAGAGAAGTTCCTCAGATTGTTTTGATGAAGACTCCAAGTTGAGAAATAAGACTGTTAAGAAACAAACATATTATTTCTCTGTAGATCTCATGAAAATATTTTCTAGTTATTCTTGAGATCTTTTTGAGTCCAAGGCTCTTCACATTGGTTAGTTCAGTCACTGCACTTCATCAGTCAGCTATCAGTTTTCACAGTCTGGTCTATTCATACTTCTAAATCTAAAAAGTAATGAAATTTATCTTGTCCTTCTTTGGACATTAGCACCATTGAAGATGTTTCATATATACTTACATAGCAAAGAGCAATTTTAATGTCCTGCAATGGCAGGAGAGAAGAAGACAAATATATCTACATGCTTATTCAAACAAATATTTGTAGTTTTACTCCTTTTTAATTGATTTGCTTTTCTCTTAAGGAAATATGCTCTTTGCATTTCAACATGATTTTCACTTTACGAACACCTTGAAAGTGTTAGTCACTCAGTTGTGTCTGATTCTATGTGATCCTATGGACCATAGCCCACCAGGCTCTTCTGTCCATGGGATTCTCTAGGCAAGAATACTGGATTGGGTTGCCATTCTCTTCTCCAGGGAATCTTCCTGACCCAGGTATTTAACTTGAGTATTCTGCATTGCAGGTGGACTCTTTATTGTCTGAGCCACCAGGGAAACCACAAACACTTTATTGCTTACTATATTTCCTCATCACTGCTGAGACAGAAAATTAAACATGTAGGGAAAGTGCCACATTCAATGCTATTATTTTTCTTTGAAAGGAAGTTCCAAAAAATAGAATAAATTTACAAAATACATGGTGTACCATTCCTAAGTTTTAGTAGACCTGAGAGTGGGATGGGAAATGATCCATGAATGCCAATGATTCTGTGAAAACTGAACCTTGTGCTGGTTTCAGGCCATAAGCAACAGTTTATATCACCATTTAAGAAGAGTATTTAGAAGCAGCAATAAGACCTCATGCCACTATATGGGAACCCAGGCCACTTCTGGCATGCATACCACAAGGTAAAATTTTTATACTTGCTGTTGATGATAGTGATGATAGTGATTATGATGATGTTCTTGTCCCAGCATAGTGAAGACTAGTACTTTGACTTATTTTTAAAAAGAAAATTAAACTTAACAGGAAATCAGAATACCTGGGAATCAATGCCAGTTTGGTCATTCACTAAATGCTTGAACATTTTTTCCTTGTCTTTGGGCATTATTTTTAATATATAAAATAAGAGTGCTGGATTAGATTAATAACTTTCAAACTATTAAGAAAAGTCCCCTCAAGAGTTGCCTTAAGGTGAGCAAAAGGTCAGAATCTTTAGTCTCCCTTTTTTAATCAGAGCTATTGTTCAAATATATGTTTTACATATTGAACTACTGTGTGTGAGTGTGTTTGTGTGTGTGAGTACAGAGAGTGGAGAGAAGTATTTAGAAGTATTGCTGCTGCTGCTGCTAAGTCGCTTCAGTCATGTCCAACTCTGTGCGACCCCATAGATGGCAGCCCAACAGGCTCCTCCATCCCTGGGATTCTCCAGGCAAGAACACTGCAGTGGGTTGCCATTTCCTTCCCCAATGCATGAAAGTGAAAAGTGAAAGTGAAGTCACTCAGTCGTGTCCAACTCTTAGCCACTCCATGGACTGAAGCCTACCAGGCTCCTCCATCCATGGAATTTTCCAGGCAAGAGTACTGGAGTGTGTTGCCATTGCCTTCTCTGATTTAGAAGTATTAAGTTGGTACAAAAGTAACTGTCATTTTGCATTGTTGAACTTTTCCACTTGATATTGAAATACATTCTTAAGTAAGTGTGGTTATGTTGTACATCATTTTGATATGTATTTTTCTCTGTATGTGTCTTTGCTAATGATTTGTTATTTGTTGCTTATTTTATATTTTACTTTAGACTAGGGAAATGGTGTTAGATAAAAAGCAAATTTGAGCAATTTTCTTATTAAAATTCAAAATGGGTTGTAAAGCAGCAGAGACAACTCAGAACATCAACTACATATTTGGCTCAGGAACCCATAATTAATGTACAGTGCGGTAGTGATTCAGGAAGTTTTGCAAAGGCGATGACAGCCTTAAACATGAGCAGGTCAGTGTCCAGCCATTGGAAGCTGGCCATGACTAATGGAGAGGATCATCAAAGCTGATCTTACAACTACAGGAAAAGTGAAAAAGTGAAGTCACTCAGTCGTGTCCAC
This sequence comes from Bos indicus, assembly GCF_029378745.1. NCBI lineage: Eukaryota > Metazoa > Chordata > Mammalia > Artiodactyla > Bovidae > Bos > Bos indicus. Next base: position 76,911,016 of record NC_091789.1, read on the forward strand.
TCTTTGCGACCCCATGGACTGTAGCCTACCAGGCTCCTCCATCCATGGAATTTTCCAGGCAAGAGTACTGGAGTGGGTTGCCATTTCCTTCTCCAGGGGATCTTCTTGACCCAGGGATCGAACCCAGGGTTCCTGTATTGCAGGCAGATGCTTTACCTTATGAGCCACCAGGGAAGTTGCCAAAGGCCTCACCTTGGACCATTCCATGGTTGTTCACCATTTGAAACAAATTGGAAAGATGAAAAAGCTCTATAAGTGGGTACCTCATGAGTTGAGCACCAAACCACCCCCCAAAAAAATCATCATTTTGAGGTGTCATCTTCTCTTATTCTATGCAACAACAATGAACCATTTCTTGATCGGATTGTGACATGTGACAAAAAGTGGATTTTATACAACAACCATCGATTACCAGCTCACTGATAGGACTGAGAAGAAGCTCCAAAGAACTACCCAAAGCCAAAGTTGCACACCCCCCCCCCAAAAAAAAAAAAAAAAAAGGAAAGAGAAGGGATCATTGTCACTGCTTGGTGGTCTGCTGCTGGTCTGTTTCACTAAAGCTTTCTGAATTCCAGCAAAACCATTATATATGAAAAGTATGCTCAGTAAATTGATTGGTGCTGGGGCTCAGTCATGTACAACTCTTTACAATTCCATGGACTGTAGCTCACCATGTTCCTCTATCCATGGAACTTTCCAGGCAAGAATACTGGAGTGGGTTGCCATTTCCTACTCCAGAGGATTTTCTTGACCCAGGGATTGACCCCCCCATCTCTTGCGTCTCTTACATTAGCAGACATATTCTTTACTACAAGCACCACCAATGAACTGCAAATCGATTGTTGTTGTTCAGTTGCTCAATCATGTCTGACTCTTTGCAACCTCATGGACTGCAGCATGCCAGGCTTCCTTATCCTTCACCATATCTTAGCAGTCGAAGAAACTCTCAAGAGTCTTCTTCAACACCACAGTTCAAAAGGATTAATTCTTCAGTGCAAATAGATTAGATGCACCAAAAACTGTAACATCTGCAGGTGGCATTGGTCAACAGAATGGGCCCAATTCTTCTCTACAACAACACCTCACGACAGGTCACCAACCAATACTTCAAAATGTGAACAAATTGGGCTATGAAGTTTTGCCTCATTCACCATTTTCACCTAACATCTTGCCACGTGACTACCACTTTTTCGAGCATCTTGACACCTTTTTGAAGGGAAAATGCTTCCACAACCAGCAGAAGGCAGAAAATGCTTTCCAAGAATTTGCTGAATCCTGAAATGTGGATTTTTATGCTGCAAGAAGAAACAAACTTATTTCTTATTGGCAAAAATATGTTTATTGTAATGGTTCTTATTTTGATTAATAAAGATGTGCTTGAGACTAGTTATGATTTAAAATTCATGGTCCAAAACTACAATTGCTTTTCATCAGTGTAATAAAAGTGCTCCACCCACATCTTCCTGAGTCTGAAGTCATAAGACATTGTCTATGGAAGGAGCACTAACTCCTATTCTATAAAATGGCCACGCTGCTCCCACAGGACTGACTTTACACCTAAACAGGTTAAGAACTGCCTAGGTAGTGAAATTTTGAGGAACTAGAATAGAAGGGTCAAATTCTTACTGTTTAGGTATCTGGATGAAGCTTGAATTTTTTTCCAGAGACTAGAACCTGTTGTTCCACACTAGGAATTTAGGCTTATAAAGCAAACTCTTATGGAAGAAGGAACACTGACATATTTGCAGTCAGTTAGAAATTACTCTTGTACAATACATTAAAAATAGTTAACATTGTTGTATGTTATATATGAAAGTTGTTAGAGAAGTCAACCAATCCTGTTTGGAACACAAGAAACATTTTTTTTCTATTTATTTAATTATATATATATGTGTGTGTGTGTGTGTGTGTGTGTATATATATATATATATATATATATATATATATATATAAAGATGGATGTTTGCTAAACCTATTGTGTTAATCTCTTCATGATATATGTAAGTCAAATCATTATGTTGTACACTTTAAACTTATACAATGTTGTATATCAACTATATCTCAATAAAACTAGAAGAAAAAAGAAAGAAAGAAAAGACTCTTATCTGAGATCAACCTTTTGACTACAGATAAAAATAACTGAGTGCCTAAAATCACCGGAAAGAACAAATCTCAGTTTCTTTATGTATAAAGTGGAAAAAATTGTAAATATAATAAAAATATCAACAACACTAACAATTTATTGAGTATTTAATAGGTAACAAACATATTATTAGACTTGTTTTATTCTATCTCATTTCTTTCTCACAACAATCTTATAAGGTAGGTGAATTAACTATTTCAATGATAAGGCTTCCATTATTTCTAAATTATTATGATTACTAATATTATTGTTGAAAGGGCCTGGAATGGAGAAGCTAGAGAAACAAATTTCACCAACTGTATTTTCATACTGTCACACTTCCTTAACAGCATAAAGTCACCTCTATCTTTCAGATAATATCCGATTCTCTGTCAATATTACATTCATTTGGAGAGGGGAACTACTGTAGCTACAGTATTTGCTGTTGAAACCTAATGTTCCTTCCTGACTCTTCCACAAAAGCTCCCACTGGTCTCACTATGCTTTAGTGTAGTAGGAGATACTATGCATTAAGCTTTAAAAGTTTCTATTTCTCTCATCCAACATTTACAGCATGATTTGTCTTTTAAAAACATTTACTTCAAATTTCTTCCATCAGAAATTAAAATAAAATGCTATAAAGTTTCTCAGGCACTGGAAAAGTTCTGGCCAAGTCTTTCTTATTATGATATGTCCTTGTAGAACAAAAAATGTGTCCCATTCCAGCAGTAAACACTAACAGTGTATGTGGACTCTCATCTCTTATTTTAAATTTAATGGTCTTGTTAAGTAATCAGAAGGGATTTATCACAAGTGTTAATTAGATTGGCAAAAAAGAAATATTTTCCCCACCCCAACCTTAAACATTATGATTGATGTGTTGAAATTGTGCTGATTTCTTATAAAAGGACATTAGCAGAATCATTCACCAATACCAAATTTTTCACCACCTTATAGCCCTCATAAGGGTCCTGTAACCAGTCAGAATGGCCATCATCAAAAAGTCTACAAACAATAAATGCTGGAGAGAATGTAGAGAAAAGTGAAACCTCCTGCACTGCTGGTGGGAATGTAAATTGATAGTCACAATGGAGAACAGTATGGAAATTCCTTTAAAAACTAGGAATAAAACTCTCATATGACCCAGAAACAATCTCACTACTAAGCAAATACACTGATAAAACCATAATTGAAAAAGACACATGCACCCCGCTGTTCATAGCAACACTATTTACAATAGCCAGGACATGGAAGCAACCTAGATGTCCACTGACAGATGAATGGATAAAAATATTGTGACATATATATATATATATATATATATATATATATATATATTATATATATTATATATAATTAATTTGAGTCAGTTGAACTTAGGTGGATGAACCTAGAGCCTATTACACAGAGTGCAGTAAGTCAGAAAGAGAAAAACAAATATCTTATATTAAAGCATATAATTGGAATCTAGAAAAAAAGATACTGATGAGCCTATTTGCAGGGCTGGAATAGAAATGCAAGCATAGAGATCAGACTTGTGAACACATGGGGGAAGGAGAGAGTGGGACGAATTAAAAAAGTAGTATTGACATATATACACTATTACATATAAACTAGATAGCAAGTCAGAAGCTGCTGTAAAACACAGGGAGCTCAGTTTGGTGCTCTGTGACAAACTAGAGGAGGAGTTGGGGTAGTGGGAGGAAGGCTTAAGAGGGAGGGAATATATTACATATATATGGGTGATTCACACTGTTGAAAGGGAGAAACCAACACAATATTGTAAGCAATTATCCTTCAATTAAAAATAAACTTTAAAACAAATAAATAAAAATAAATGTTGCTGAAACTCCACCTCTGTGCAGCAGTGATGAATATAAATTTGGAGACACAGTTTTGGGTGAGGTAGAAAAGAGTAGCTTTTATTGCTTTGCTAGGCAAAGGGCTCCACACTGGGCTAATGCCCTCAAGAATGTGTGACCCATCCTGGAGCATACAGTGAGATGTGTTATAATGTTCAGGGAGCAAGGCATGATCAGCTTGTGCACAATTCTTGGATTGATTGGCATCAAGGTGAAGTATCAGTTCAGTTGAGTCACTCAGTCGTGTCTGACTCTTTGAGACCCCATGGACTGCAGCACGCCAGGCCTCCCTGTCCATCACCATCCTGAAGCTTGCTCAAACTCATGTCCATAGAGTCGGTGATGCCACCTCATCTCATCCTCTGTCAGCCCCTTCTCCTCCTGCCTTCAATCTTTCCCAGCATCAGAGTGTTTTCAAATGAGTTAGTTCTTCACATCAGATGGCCAAATTATTGGAGTTTCCACTACAACATCAGTACTTCCAATGAATATTCAGGACTGATTTCCTTTAGGATAGACTGGTGGATCCCCTTGCAGTCCAAGGGACTTTCAAGAGTCTTCTCCAAAACCACAGTTCAAAGGCATCAATTCTTTGGCGCTCAGTTTTCTTTATAATCCAACTCTCACATCCATACATGAGTACTGGAAAAAACATAGCCTTGAATAGAAGGACCTTTGTTAGCAAAGTAATGTCTATGCTTTTTAATATGCTGTCTAGGTTGGTCATAACTTTTCTTCCAAGGAGTAAGTGTCTTTTAATTGCATGGCTGCAGTTACCATCTGCAGTGATTTTGGAACCCCCCCAAAAATAAAGTCTGTTACTCTTTCCATTGTTTCCCTATCTCTTTGCCATGAAGTGATGGGACCAGATGCCATGATCTTGGTTTTTTGAATGTTGAGCTTTGAGCCAACTTTTTCACTCTCCTCTTTCAGTATCTTCAAGAGGTTCTTTGGCTCTTTAGTTCCTCTTCACTTTCTGCCATAATGGTGGTGTCATCTGCATATCTGAGGTTATTGATATTTCTCCTGCAATCTTGATTCAGCTTGTGCTTTATCCAGCACAGAGTTTCTCATGATGTATATAAGTTCTGCATATAACTTAAATAAGCAGGATGACAATATACAGCCTTGACATACTCCTTTCCCTATTTAGAACCAGTCTGTTGTTCCATGTCCAGTTCTAACTGTTGCTTCCTGACCTGCATACAGATTTCTCAAGAGGCAGGTCAGGTGGTCTGGTATTCCCATCTCTTTCAGAATTTTCCACAGTGTGTGATGATCCACACAGTCAAAAGATTTGGCATAGTCAACAAAGCAGAAATAGATATTTTTTCTGGAACTCTCTTGCTTTTTTGACAATCAAACCGATATGATCAGTGCAAAGAAATACAGGAAAATAATAGAATGGAAAAGTCTAGAGTTTTCTTCAAGAAAATTAAAGATACCAAGGGAACACTTCATGCAAAGATGGGCTTAATAAAGGACAGAAAAGGGTATGGACCTAACAGAAGCAGAAGATATTAAGAAGAGGTGGCAAGAATACATAGAAGATCTATACAAAAAAAGATCATGATGCAGATAATCATAATGGTATAATCACTCACCTAGAGCCAGACATCCCAGAATGGGAAAGCAAGTGGGCCTTAAGAAGCATCATTAGAAATGAAGCTAGTGGAGGTGATAGAATTCCAGTTGAGCTATTTCAAATCCTAAAAGATTATGCTTTGAAAGTGCTGCACTCAATATGCCAGCAAATTTGGAAAACTCAGCAGTGGTCAGAGTAATGGAAAAGGTCAGTTTTCATTCCAATCACAAAGAAAGGCAATGCCAAAGAATGCTCAAACTACCACACAGTTGCACTCATCTCACACGCTAGTAAAGTAATGCTCAAAATTCTCCATGCCAGGCTTCAGCAATATGTGAACCATGAATTTCCAGATGTTCAAGCTGGATTTAGAAAAGGCAGAGAGGAACCAGAGATCAAATTGCCAACATCCGTTGGATTATTGAAAAGTTGAAGTTTCAAGTATCATCAATTTCTGTCTTCAACCAGTCTAGGGTCTTGTAATCAGCAGTTTTCATCTGGAGGGGGACTGCTTTTTGGAAAACCAACTTATGAATGTCTGTCAGGCCTTTATCTATATCTTTCAGGTACCTGGGAGTTCAGTGATTCTTCTATGGGGCAGAATATACCTAAATTGTTACCAGTTCCCTAGCCCAACAGCTAAGCTTTGTTTCTATATCTTCACATTTCACAATCATTAACTTTTTAAAATTTACTTATTATGTTTATTTTGTTTTTAATTTAAGAAAGATTTATTGATTGCCTATAGTGTGCCTGGACCTCTATTAGACAATGACATTTGAAAGATAATTGATTTACAATATCTTGTTGGTTTCTGCCATACATCAACACAAAGCAGCCATATTTATAAATGTGACCCATCCCTCTTGAACTTGCCTCCCACTTCGCACCCCATGTCACCCCTCTAGGTTGTTACAGAGCCCCAGTCTGAGTATCCTGAGTCATACAGCAAATTCTCATTTGGCTATCTACTTTATGTATGGTAGTGTACATGACTCCATATTATTCTCTCAATTGGCCCCACCCTCTCTTTCCCCACTGTGTCCACAATTCTGTTCTTTCTGTCTGTGTCTGCTTTCCTGCTCTGCATGTAGGTTCATCAGCACCATCTTTCTAGATTCCATATAAATACATTAATATATATTTGTTTCTATCTACCTTACTTCATTTCGTATATTAGACTCTCAGTTTTTCCACCTCATTAGAACCGACTCAAATACGTTCCTTCATATGGCTAAGTAATACCCCATTGTACATATGTACCACAGCTTCTTATCCACTCATCTGTTGATGGCATCCATATTACTTGTATATCTTGGAAATTAAACCTTTGTCAGTTGTTTCATTTGCTATTATTTTCTACCATTCTAAGGGTTTTCTTTTTTTTTTTTTTTTAACTTTACATAATTGTATTAGTTTTGCCAAATATCAAAATGAATCCATCACAGGTATACATGTAAGGGTTTTCTTTTTGTGTGTGTGTAATAAAGTTTTGTTAAAGTATAAAGGAGATAGAGAAAGCTTCTGACATAGGCATCAGAAGGGGGTAGAAAGAGTACCCGCTTGCTAGTGTTAACAATGAAGTTATATAATCCAAAGAATATCTGGAGGTTGTAAAGACCTCATCAGACCTACTCTCATAATTTACATTTTAAGATAACACTGTCCTCAGGCAAGATACATCCTTGTAAAGACCAGGTCTACTCTCATAATTAACATTTTAAGATAATAGAAGGTTGAATCTAAAGACTGTCCTTAGGCAGGATACATTATTGGTATATAATCTTAAGGAATGTGGAGAAAGAAAAAAAGTTTGTCCTTTCTTTTTCCTTGAGAATTTCAGACCCCTCTCTCCTTGGGGACCCCTAGACTCCCTATCAACCTGTCTAGGAACTGACTCTCTCATTCTCCCCCTTTTTTTTTAGGAGAATTATGTTGTCTAGGGAAAAGGGGCGTCATTCTCATTTTATAACTACTTTTGAGCTGACAAGGGGCGTTGTCCCTAAATTGGTGAGGCAACATATTTTCCTAATCCTCATATTGAGGATATCTGATCCAGGGGCCCCAAATAGTAGCTGGAGGAAGCTACAGCAGTAGCAGGAGTTTGAGCACCATTTGTAACTTAAAAGCTTTCATGCGGCTAGAAACAAATCCAGTTATACAATTACAGATGCAGGGAGCAAACAGCAAGAACAAAACAACCAGAATTATTGTAATTAAGATAGTTGTCCACCATGGGGAACTAGTTAACGTTTCTCAAAGTGAGGCAATTGAGGCTTCAGGAGTACCCATGGCCCTAATCATCTTGTTCATGTGGTTAGTAAAATGAGTAACATTCGTGCTCATATCAGGTATATATGTACAGCATTGGGTATGAACAATGGCACAAGTTCCTCCTTGTGTAGCTGTCAGAATATCTAGAGCCAATCTGTTTTGTAAAACCACCTTTCTAATTTGTGCTTGTTCAGCATTAAGAGCTGAAATAGCCTTTTGAGAATCTTGTAATGTCTGTTGAGTAAAATTAGTCAAAGCATCCACTCGTAACATAACATCTGTAGTTCTCAAAGAGGGAACAAACGCTGTAACCAAATAATCATACCAATGAAATACGGACCTTGCCCACCGAGTTTTAAGGTGGGGTAAATTAGCAGGCTTTTTTGGAAGCTCTGAAAATATAAAGCCATGAGTAAAGGCTAGACCCAGGGTGCCTCTCCCTATCCAACCAGGTGGAAGCCATGCCCATAGGTAAGAGCCACATATCTAATAAGTCTCGTTTGGAGCAAGCCAGCGCGACTGAGATATCCAGTCTCAATTTGTGCCTGGCCAGACAAAGGGAGAACCTGAACTGGGATTGGAAAACACGGGAATGATTATATTGCATGTTTCCTGAGACAAATATCCCAATTGTTTCCAATCATTGTAATTAAGTTGTTGGCTAACTTTTGGGGATGGCTCTGTTTGTTCCCAGCATATAGAGGCAGTAGATATTAAACGTCCTTTTTCAGCAGTTAGCCATGTAACCTCATCTCATATTTGATAAAAGTCAGGTAAAAAACCATTAGATCTAGACCTATTTACCTTATATGTAGCAAAATAGTCATTGAACCGAGACAATGTGTAATCAAAATTAAAAGTTTTTAAAACATTATGTCCATAGTTAGAGTACAAAGTGTTGCACCAGTCCATTTCAGGGTTGGTAGATGTCATCAGATGAAGAAGAGGCATCGCATGTGATTGTTGTCGAAGGTATTCACAGACTTGGAGAAAGTCTTTTCCTTGAAGTGGGGATGTCCACCACAGGAAGCCTTCCACTGATGAAGAGGGGAGTGCTCCGCAGACCCAGCAGTTAGATCGATTGTGGAATGCAGCATAGGAGTGAGCCCAGGAAAGGAAGACATTGTCTTGAGGATCCAACGGCAGACTCAGGATATTTGGAGTCAGCAGAAGTAAGCTCACATAGGTTATCAGGCCCATCTTGTCCTGAAGGATCCTGGATGAGCTCCCAAGATGAAAGGTCGTTGTTGAATCACGCAAATACACTGGGATTCTTGGCCCCCGGAGGAGAAGAATTCAATCCAGGGCCAGAGACGAGGCTTGATCGCTCAGAGCTTTTGTGTAATAAAGTTTTACTAAAGTATAAAGGAGATAGAGAAAGCTTCTGAAATAGGCATCAGAAGGGGGTAGAAAGAGTACCCCCATTCTAAGGGTTTTCTTTTCACCTTGTTTATAGTTTCCTTTGCTGTGAAAAAGCTTTTAAGATGAATTAGGTCCCACTTATTTGTTTTTATTTTCGTTACTCTAGGAAGTGGGCCATAGAGAATTTTGCTGTGATTTATATCATGCAGTGTTCTGTCTATGTTTTCCTCTAGGAGTTTTATAGTTTCTGGTTTTACATTTAGGTCTTTAATTCATTTTGAGTTTGTCTTTGTGTATGTTGTTAGGAAGTGTTCTACTTTCATTCTTTTACACTCAGTTGTCCAGTTCTCCCAGCACCACTTTTTGAAGAGTCTACATTTTCCCTACTGTATATTGCTTCCTTTGTCAAAGATAAGGTACCCATAGGTGTGTGGGTTTATCTCTGGGCTTTATATCTAGTTCCATTGGTCTATATTTCAGTTTTTGTGCCAATACCATACAGTCTTGATGATTGTAGCTTTGAAGTATAGTCTAACGTCAGGAAGGTGGGTTGCTCCAGCTCCATTCTTCTTTCACAAGATTGCATTGGCTACTACAGGTCTTTTGTGTTTCCATACAAATTGTGATTTTGTTGTTGTTGTTGTTCTAAATGGGAAATAGATGGGGAAACAGTGGAAACAGTGTCAGACTTTATTTTTGGGGGCTCCAAAATCACTGTAGATGGTGACTGCAGCCATGAAATTAAAAGACTCTTACTCCTTGGAAGGAAAGTTATGACCAACCTAGATAGCATATTCAAAAGCAGAGACATTACTTTGCCAACAAAGGTCTGTCTAGTCAAGGCTATGGTTTTTCCTGTGGTCATGTATGGATGTGAGAGTTGGACTGTGAAGAAAACTGAGTGCCAAAGAATTGATGATTTTTAACTGTGGTGTTGCAGAAGACTCTTGAGAGCCCCTTGGACTGCAAGGAGATCCAACCAGTCCATTCTGAAGGAGATCAACCCTGGGATTTCTTTGGAAGAAATGATGCTAAAGCTGAAACTCCAGTACTTTGGCCACCTCATGCAAAGAGTTGGCTCATTGGAAAAGATTCTGATGCTGGGAAGGATTGGGGGCAGGAGGAGAAGGGGACGACAGAGGATGAGATGGCTGGATGGCATCACTGAACTGATGGACGTGAGTCTGAGTGAACTCCAGGAGTTGGTGCTGGACAGGGAGGCCTGGCGTGCTGCAATTCATGGTGTTGCAAAGAGTCGGACACGACTGAGCGACTGAACTGAACTGAACTGAACTGATGTGAAAAATGCCATTGGCAATTTGATAGGGACTGCACTGAATCTGTAGATAGCATTTGGTAGTACTCATTTTCACAGTATTGTTTCTTCCAACCCAGGAACATGAAAAATCTCTCCAGCTGTTTATGTTGTCTTTGTTTTCTTTCATTAGTGTTTTATAGTTTTTTGTATGCAACTCTTTTGTTTCCTTAGGTACATGTATTCCTAGGTATTTTATTCTTTCTGTTGTAATGGTAAATGGGATTAATTCCTTAATTTCTGTTTCCGATTTTTCTTGTTAGTGTATAGGAATGCAAGTGATTTTTGTGTATTGACTTTGTACCTTACAACTTTACTAGATTTACCAATTAGATCTAGAATTTTTCTAATAATATTTTAAAGATATTCTATGTATAGTATCATGTCATCTACAAACAATGAAAGTTCTGTTTATTTTCCAATATGGAATCCTTGTATTTCTTTTTCTTCTCTGCTTGCAATAGCTAGGAATTCCAAAACTATGATGAATAATAGTGGCAATGGTGGGCACATTTGTCTTATTCCTGATCCTAGCGGGAATGCTTTCAGTTTCTCATTATTGAGAATAATGTTTGCTGTGGGTTTATTATATATGACCTTTATAATTTGCTGTGGATTTATCATATACATCCTTTATAATATTGAGGTAAGTTCTTTTATGCCCATTTTTTGAAGAGTTTCTATCAAAAATGGGTCCTGAATTTTGTTGAAAGCTTTTCCCGCATCTATTGAGAGTATTATAAAATTTATTTATTTAAATTTGTTAATATGGTGTATCACATTGCTTGATTTACATATATTGAACAATTCTTGCATCCATGGAATAAACACAGTTTTATTATGGTATATGGACTTTTTAATGTGTTGTTAAATTCTGTTTGGTAGAAGTTTGTTAAGACTTTTTACATCAATGTTCATCAATGATCAGTCAGTCAGTTCAGTAGCTCAGTCATGGCCAACTCTGTGACCCCATGGACTGTAGCACATCACGCTTCCCTGTCCATCACCAAGTCCTGGAGCTCGTTCAAACGCATGTCTGTTGAGTCGATGATGCCATCCAAGCATCTCATCGTCTGTCATCCCCTTCTCCTCCCACCTTCAATCTTTCCCTACATCAGGGTCTTTTCCAATGAGTCAGCTCTTTACATCAGGTGGCCAAATTATTGGAGATTCAGCCTCAGCATCAGTCCTTCCAATAAATATTCAGTACTGATTTCCTCTAGGATTGACTGGTTTGATCACCTTGCAGAGATCAAAGTGATATTGTCCTGTAATTTTCTTTTTTATCATGTCTTTGCCTGGTTTTGTTACTAGGATGATAATGGTCTTGTCCTTCCTCAATGACTAACTCTTGAGTCAACATTTTACTTTAAAAGATATACATATGAGCTTGTATATGATTTCATAACTACTAACTCATTCAAAAAAAAAAAAAAAAAAGTCCTATGATATAGTTTCTGCAAGTATTGCTATCTTCATTTTCCAGGTAAGGACACTGAGATTTGGAGAAGCAAATTGCCTTGCCAGACAGTTAGTGAATGGCTAAGTTGGAACTTCACTAAAACACAAACCTCATTGCAAACCCTCTGCTTTTTCTAACTCTCTTTCCACCTATTTTTTTTTGAATGATTTGATAAGATAACAAAATTAAAAGTTGCCTCAATACAACTACAATAAATTAAAAAATGATTTATAAAGTCTTCAGGAGACAAAATGTTCCCCTGTGCTCTCCTTCAGGTAGTGACCTATAAAATGTCAACTACAAATTGGCACTTGCCACTGGCATTTGTCATCTATCTCTGTAAAGAATACATCATTTGCTGATTCAACTGTTGATTTTCCACATCCCTTTAAAGGAGTTCAGGGTGGAGTGCAGAAATGAGGCACTCTATGCTCAGGGAAAACTTGCAGAATAGGTCTTCAGATAGTTAAATGTTTTCAGGAGCCAATGTTATGAGCCCAAGTCTTGTATCTCCTCATATCTGGAAAAGTACTAAAATTCTTTATTCTCCTCATGACTGGCAGAAACCCTCTGAAAAAAATATGTGCTTGATTGCATGTACTCCCTCTTCGACATAATCTTGTGTATATACTTTCCTCCCTGCCTCCTTGAAAAAGTTTCTCAAAGCTATCTGAAATGCTGCCTCCTGGGATATAGTCTTAATTTTCCTCCAAATAAAACTTAACTTGCAACTCTCACGTGCATTTTTTTAAATTTGAGTTTTATGGTGACCACTACAGTACCCAAAATGGACTTCTCCCCTTTCCTGAACCCTATAAGGATCTGGAGCCTTGGTATCAGCAGTGGCCCTTTGTGCCTGTCCAACCTCCTCAGAGACTACAGATTAATTTGGGTAAGTCTCTCCTATTACTCAGATATCCCATATTGGTTGATGATCCTGAGTTTTATTTGGTGGTATATAGCAGGTACCTTCTCCTTCCCAATTGAAAGATACTAAGGAATACACACCCAGTTGAAAGTTACTTCAGAGGGTGGCTGATTGAAAGACACCAGGATTTGCTCAGTTGTAGGAGACAGAGTGGTCTGCACTGAATAGTTCAGTAAGAAGTTGATCTGATACTTTTCCTCAATTTGGTTGCCTTAATAGAATTTTAAGGGATAAAAGTGAAGATATTGCATGAAAGCTTTGCTCCAAAAAAAAGGACAAGACATTTCCTGGCCAGTCATGCCTTTCTCAGATGACCAAGTAATTTATAGGAGTGGTGGATGCAGAGTCCTCATACCATCCAATGGTTCCATAGGGAAACCTACTCGTTAATTAAAACATTGCTTATTCAGGGATCATGGATAAGAATCGGCCATTCAGGGATACAAGCACCTGCAGCATGTTAGACCATCAAAGGGAGAAACTGAGACACGTAATATAGCTGAAACAATTTTAAGATGATGCTTAGAGGAGTTAAGTTCACAAACAGCATACTTGTTACTGAAAGGAGGTGTGGGGTGTCTGGCTGTTCACCACTCAAAAGCCAGTAAACAGGCCAGTTTAGTGGAAAGGAAAGTTTGCTTTATTTCAGATGCTAGCAGCTGGGGTGAGGGGTGGGGGGATGACATACATCTGTCCAAAGGCCGATTCCCCACCCCTTGACAAGCAAGGAGTGAGAGCTTTTATAGACAGAGTAAGGGTGGGTTGGGGGAAGTTCCATGTAGAAAGAGCAGTCATCTCTAACAGTCATCTTCAATTGGTCATCAGTGGTCTGACTAGCATCATCTTGGTTGCTTTAGGTACAGTTAATCTTCAGTTACAGGATGCACTTGTTCCCATTTCTTTGAGGTCAATTCTCGGAATTGTGGCAGCTCAAGTTCTGAGTACAGTCTGGTCATCCTGTAGTAAACTTCTCCACTTGGTGTTTTGGTATCTATAATACAGCTGACAGGATGTGGTTTGCAATATTATCTATAGCCCTTGAGAAAGAACTAAAGGTCCTTGACTGTGCTTATAGACTACATTATTATTATTATATAGTCTCCTTTGACTGTTTTCCTTTGTGTTCACATTCTTGCTTCTCTTATTAAACTTATTATTTGACTTAAGTTTTCCACAGACAAAAGGCAGGTAGCGGGGCAAGGACCTGGTCCATTTCACACTGACCTACCACACAATTTCAATAGTAAATTTTATCCCTGACAAATTCAACTTTAAAAAGGGAAATAGAGTCTCTAAAACACAAAAAGTAGGGGCATCAGAAAGCAAGCTTCTAACTTAGACCCCAGCCACGGTTGTGTACATAAAAAACATACTTGGAAATACCTACTTAATTGGGGAAATTACACTAAAGAAAATCTCAATCTAAAATGGTCAAGTTGTGGTTCCTTTGACATTCTAAAATTTATATTTTTGTATGCACAGTTATAAAAAGTAAATAATAATAAATTAATTAAAAAGCCATCAATAAGATCAAACAGACTGAATGGAATACTTATTTTGATAGGTATCTAGACACTTCTCTTGAAACTATTAAAACCAAAAAGGCTGTAAGCACTCTGTCTCCAAATCTGACTCTCCCTCTGCCCCTTCCACACATTCTTTTTTTTCCAATTTTAATTTTTTAATTGAAAGATAATTGCTTTAAAGAATTCCTCCCACACATTGTATTGTATCTGAATTGCCTAGCCCAGATGTGATCTCTTTTACTATTTCAACTCCTGCTGCCCTCTTCCCTGGTAAAGGAGCATTAAAAAATCATACTTTATTATAGTTCCCTTTAAGGAGAAATCTATTAAAGGAAGAAGTGAATGGTCCTTAGTGTTTAGGTACACACCTTGGACTCAAGCAGAACTTAAAGCCTTGGCTAAGGAATTTCCCAATACAAGTCAGGATCCATTGGGATTTGCTAAGGAATTTGAATTGACTGTCCAAATCTATGAACCTGGGTTTTTGGATCTATATCAATTAATGAAGCTGTTTGTTTCTGAATGCAAAGCTAAGGAATGAATAAAGAAAGCAGGATGGAGACACCCCTTAATGAATTTTGAACCACAGGCTCACACTGAATACAAGGAATTACCTTGGAAATTCCGTGAACTTATTTCAGAGCTTTTTCCAATAAAAATGTAGACTGGACAGATTCAACAGAACAAGCAAATATTGGATGAATCAATTGTGAACTATTATGAAAGATTTGAAAAAAAATTAAATAATATTCTGGCTTGAAACCTGAATCATTCTCTACCAAAATGATCCTTTGCTTAGCTCTACCTTTTTAGAAGATTTAGAGGCGGATCTGGCTACTCTAGTCAAAAGACAATCTACTTTTCATTAGAGGTATAATAAATGTTCGTGTAGCTGACTGACTTTTCACAATTTTTAAAAAGAAAAAAAGGGGAAATGGCTGAGGATAAGGATAAGGAGACCACTTTCTTCCCTACAAATTCATCAAAACATCATTTGAATGCTGAGAAACTTCCACAAAACAACTTCTGAATGCTGGCAGAAAACACCAGGCACCCAGAAAGGCAGCCCATTGTCTTTGAGAGGAGGTAGGACAAAATAAAAAGATAAAAAGAGAGACAAAAGATGTAGGGATGGAGATCCATACTGGAGAGAGTCCTTAAGGAGGAGAAGTTTCCACACAGTAGGAAATCCTCTCACAGGCTAGTCTGTGAGGGGTTTTGGAATCTCAGAGGGCAACATAACTGGGAGAAAAAAAAAAAAGAAAAGAAAACTCACAGAATATGCACCTAACCACAACTGCAAGCAAAGAAGTAGCCCAGACACTAGTGTCTGACACCAGTAAGTGAGGGCTGGACAGGGAGGCACGGGTTGCATAATAGGTGCTTAGGGTAAGGACCTGGCCTGAGTGCCCTGAGGACAATGTGAGGGAGCTAATGTGAGATAGTAACCCAAACGATGAGATCACCAGAGAGAGAGGAAATAAAAAGAGAACTTTCCCTTGAAAGGCTCTAATATGAAGCCTGGCCTGGTCACAGAACAAAGGATTGAGCCAATACCAAAGGAGAGCTATCTGGCAGTGTACAGGCCTCATTCCCACACCAGAGGCAAAGAGGCAGGCATGCAACAGCCAGAGCCAGAAGGCAGGTGGCTGTACCAACTAGGCCCCAGAGACCAGCATCCTCCACCAAACTGTGAGCAGGCTGCTAGTTGCTAACTACATCTTCCTGGGACCCTGGACGGTTGACATCTAACAGGAGGGTCACAACCTGAGATCACCTCCCCAGAGGAGACACATGGCACACCTGAGACAATGCTCTCGCAGCACATGGGAGAAACCTAGTGGCCAGGATGGGGAGGTGATTAAGATGCACAGTCCACCTGGGACAGTGATCTCACCAAACACCTGGGCTTCTGAGCTGCTTGGACTTGGGAAAGGCACAAAACGTACACCTAACTGAGTCTGTGCCCTTGCAGAGTATCCAAGAACTTGAGTAGCTTAGACCTGGGGAATGCATGAAAGGCAGGGCCTGCTTCGGATAGTGACCCTGCAGAGCAACATGGAACCTGAGCAGTGGAGACTCAGGAAGCACATGCCACCTTGAGGTGTGGCGAACCCAGTGTGGTCAATACACTGCAAGCACACCCTACACACACCAGCGATATTTCTTTGCAATGTGCCTTCCTCCCCACAACACAACTGAACATGTGAGCCTAAATAAGTGACCACCTTCACCCCCTTGTGTCAGGGTAGAAATTAGACATTGAAGAGACTTGCAAACAGAGGAAGCCAAAATAAACAAAGAAAAGGGAAATGCTCTAGAAGTGACAGGTGCAACAGATTAAAACCCTGTAGTTTACACTAACTAAGCATTGGAGGGGGCCTATAGACCTTGAGAACAAGTACAAGCTGGAACAAGGAACTATCTGAAACTCAACTGACCCCACACTGCCCTCAACAACTCCAGAGAAATTACTAGATACATTTTACTATTATTACTTTTCAATATTTTTTAAGTTCTTTATTACTCCTTTAATTTTCATTTTTATAACCTTTCAAAAAAGACCCTATTTTTAAATCAAATTTCATATATATATATATATATATATATATATATATAATTTTTCCACTGATTTTGTTTTGTATTTTTAGTGTTTTTTTTTTTTTTTTTTTGAGAGTCTAACCTCTACTCTAGATTTTTTTTTTTTTTTTTTTTTTGCTTTTGGTATTTGTTATCAATTTTGTATTTTTAAGAATCTAATCTTCAGTATCCATTTTCAATTAGGAGTGTGATTACTGGCTTGATTGCTCTCTGCCCTTTTGACAGTCCCTTTTATCCCCCATGTCAATTCTATCTCTGCCCTCTCCCTTCTTTTCTCTACTTAATTCTGTGAATCTCTCTCAGCGTTCCAGGCCGTGGAGAACACTTAGGGAACTGATTACTGGCTAGATTGGTCTCTCCCCTTTTGACTCCCTCTCTCATCTTCCTGGTGACCTCTATCTCCTTCCTCCCTCTTTTCTTACATTTCTAACTCTGTGAATCTCTCTGGGTTTTCCAGACTTTAGAGAGCACTTAGGGAATTAATTAAAGGCTAGATTGCTCTCTCCCCCTTTGACAACCTCTCTTCTCCTCCAGGTCACCTCTATCTCCCTACTCTCTATTCTCTTCTCCGTGAAACTTTGTAAGCCTCTCTGGGTGTCCCTCGCTGAGGAGAATTGTTGCACCATTAACCTAGATGTTTCATCATCTGTGCTACATTGATAGAGAAGTCTTAAGGCTACTGAAAGAACAAGACTTAAAGTGGGAGGCAGGAGGTTTAATTCCAGAACTTGAGAACATCAAAGAACTCCTGATTCCAGGGAATATTAATAGAAAAGACTCACCCAAAAGCCTCCATACATACACTGAAACCAAGCTCCACCCAAAGGCCAACAAGTTCTAGAGCAAGACATACAATGTTAATTCTCCAGCAAAGCAGGAACACAGCCCTGAGAATTAAAAGACAGGCAGATGAAAGCCATGCCAAAATCATAGACACCCCAAACTCACTACTGGACACTTCATTGCACTCCAGAAAGAAGAGATTCAGCTCCACCCACCAGAATGCAGAAGCAAGCTTCCCTAACCAGGACCTGGACAAGTCACTAGTCCAACTCCACTCATGAGGAGCAGGTGCCACAATAAAGAGGAAACACAAACTTCCAGCATAGAGAAAGGCCACCCCAAACACAACAATCTAAACAAAATGAAAAGGTAGAGAAATATTCAGCAGGTAAAGGATCATGATAAATACCCACCAAACCAAACAAAAGAGGAGGAGATACGGAGTCTACCTGAAAAAGAATTCAGAATGATGATAGTAAAGATGATATAAAATCTTGAAAACAAAACGGAGTTACAGATAAGTAGACCAAAGACAAGGACTCAGAAGATGCAAGAAATCTTTAACAAGAACATAGAATAAATAAAGAAGAGTCAATCAATAATGAATAATACAATAATTGAGATCAAAAGCACTCTGGAGGGAACAAATAGTAGAATAAATGAGGCAGAAGATAGGATACGTGAGGTGAAAGATAGAATGGTGGAAATAAATGAAGCCAAGAAGAACAAAGAATTAAAAGTTAAGACAACCCAAGAGACCTCTGGGACAATGTTAAACACCCTAACATTCGAATTGTAGGAGTCCCAGAAAAAGAAGACAAAAAGAAAGGGCAAGAGAAAGTACTCGAGGAGTTAATATTGAAACTTCCCTAAAATGGGGAAAGAAATAGTCACCCAAATCCAAGAAACCCACAGAGTCCCAAATAGGATAAACCCAAGGCAAAACACCACAAGATACATTTTAATCAAATTAACAAAGACCAAAAACAAAGAGCAAATATTAAAAGCAGCAAGGGAAAACAACAAATAACACACAAGTGGATTCCCATAAGGATAACAGCTGATCTTTCAATAGAAACTCTTCAGGCCAGATGGGAATGGCAGGACATACTTAAAATGATGAAAGAGAAAAACTATAACCCAGACTTCTATACCCAGCAAGGATCACATTCAAATATGAAGGAGAATTCAAAAGCTTTACAGACAAGCAAAAGCTGAGAATTCAGCACCACCAAACCAGTACTTTAACAAATGCTAAAGGATATTCTTTAGACAGGAAACACAGAAAAGGTTTATAAACATAAACCCAAAACAACAAAGTAAAGGGCAACAGAATCATACTTATCAATAACTACCTTAAATGTAAATGGATTAAATGTCCCAAACAAAATACAAAGACTGGCTGGGTGGATACAAAAATAAGACCCTTATATATGCTATCTACAAAGGCCCCACCTCAAATCAAGGGACACATACAGACTGAAAGTGAAAGGCTAGAAAAAGATATTTCATGAAAATGGAAACCAAAAGAAAGCAGGAGTAGTAATACTCATATCAGAGAAAATAGACTTTGAAATAAAGGCTGTGAAAAGAGACAAAGAAGGACACTACATAATGATCAAAGAATCAATCCAAGAAGAAGATATAATAATTAAAATATGTATGTAACCAATATAGGAGCAACTTAGTATATAAGGCAAATGCTAACAAGTATGAAAGGGGAAATTAACAGTAACACAATAATAGTGCAGGCTTTAATACCTCACTCATACCTATGGATAGATCAACCAAACAGACAATTAGCAATGAAAAAGAAATTTTAAAGGATACAGAGGACCAGCTACACTTAATTGATACCTATAGGACATTTCACCCCAAAATGATGAATTTCAACTTTTCTCAATTGCACACGGAATGTTCTCCAGGATTGATCACATCCTGAGCCATAAATCTAGCCTTGGGAGAATGGCATTGAAATGTGTATAATATCATATATGAAATCATTGCAGATGGTGACTGCAGCCATGAAATTAAAAGACGCTTACTCCTTGGAAGGAAAGTTATGACCAACCTAGATAGCATATTCAAAAGCAGAGACATTACTTTGCCAACAAAGGTCGGTCTAGTCAAGTCTATGGTTTTTCCAGTGGTCATGTATGGATGTGAGAGTTGGACTGTGAAGAAAGCTGAGCACTGAGAATTGATGCTTTTGAACTGTGGTGTTGGAGAAGACTCTTGAGAATCCCTTGGACTGCAAGGGGATCCAACCAGTCCATCCTAAAGGAGATCAGTTCTGGGTGTTCTTTGGAAGGAATGATGCTAAGGCTGAAACTCCAATATTTTGGCTACCTCATGTGAAGAGTTGACTTATTGGAAAAGACTGATGCTGGGAGGGATTGGGGGCAGGAGGAGAAGGGGACGACAGAGGATGAGATGGCTGGATGGCATCACTGACTCAATGGACGTGAATTTGAGAGAACTCCGGAAGTTGGTGATGGACAGGGAGGCCTGGCGTGCTGCGATTCATGGGGTTGCAAAGAGTCGAACACAACTGAGTGACTGAACTGAGCTGAACTGAAGGGGAAGGTTAATAGCAATGCAAGATTACCTCTAGAAATGAGAGAAAAATCAAATAAATAACCTAACTTTGCACCTGAAGCAATTAGAAAAAAGAAGAAATTAAGAACCCCAGGGTGAGTAGAAGGAAAGAAATAATAAATATTAGGGCAGGAATAAATTAAAAAGAAACAAAAGAGGCTACAACAAAAATAAACAAAACTAAAAGCTGGTTATATTAGAAGATAAATAGACAAAAATTAGCCAGACTCATCAAGAAAAAAAGAATAATCAAATCAACAAAATTAGAAATGAAAATGGAGAAATCACAACAGACAACAAAGAAATACAAAGGATCATAAGAGACTACTATCAGCAACTATGTGACAACAAAATGGACAACTTGGAAGAAATGGATTAATTCTTAGGAAAGTATAACCTTGCAAAACTGAATCAGGAAGAATAAGCAAATCTTAAAAGACCCATCAGAAGCATGGAAATTGAAACTGTAATAAAAAAATCACCCAACAAAGAAAAGGTCAGTACCAGATGGCTTCACAGGGGAATTCTACCATGAATTTAGAGATGAGCTAACATCTATCCTACTCAAACTCTTCCAGAAAATTGCAGAGGAAGGTAAACTGCCAAATTCAGTCTATGAGGCCACCAACACCCTAATACCAAAACCAGACAAAGATGCCACAAAAAAAAGAAAACCACAGGCTAATATCACTGATGAACACAGATGCAAAAATCCTCAACAAAATAATAGCAAACATAATTCAACAACATATTAAAAAGATCATACATCATGACCAAGTGGGCTTTATCCCAGGGATGCAAGGATTATTCCATATTCCCAAATAAATCAATGGGATACACTATATTAACTAATTAAAAGATAACAATCATATGATTATCTCAAGAGATGCTGAAAAAGCCTTTGACAAAATTCAACAAGGATTTATAATAAAAACCCTCTAGAAAGCAGCCATAGAAGGAACATACCTCAACATAATAAAAGCCATATATAAAAAATCCACAGCAAACTTTATCCTCAATAGTGAAAAACTGAAAGCATTTCCCCAAATTCAGGAACAACCAAAGGGTGCCCTCTCTCACCAATATATTCAACAGAGTTTTGGTAGTTTTAGCCACAGCAATCAGAGAAGAAAAAATTAATCCAAAATAGAAAAGAAGAAGTAAAACCCTCACTGTTTGCAGATGACATGATCCTCAACATAGAAAACCCTAAAGACACCACCTGAAAATTACTAGAGCTAATCAATGAATATAGTAATGTTGCAGGTTATAAAATTAATACATGGAAATCCCTTGCATCTCATCCCTTCCTATACACTAACAATGGGAAAACAGAGAAATTAAGGAAATAATTCCATTCACCATTGCGATGAAAAGAACAAAATAGGAATAAATCTACCTAAAGAAACAAAGCACCTACATACAGAAAACTATAAAACACTGATGAAAGAAATCAAAGATGACACAAATAGATGGAAAAACATACCATGTTCATGGAGCAGAAGAATCAGTATAGTGAAAATGTGTATACTACCCAAAGAAATCTACAGGTTCAAAGCAATCCCTATCGAGCTATCAATGGTATCTTTCATAGAACTAGAACAAATAATTTCACAATTTGTTTGGAAATACACAAGACTTCAAATAGCCAAATCAATCTTTACGAAGAAGAACGAGACTGGAGAAATCAACCTGCCTGACTTTAGACTATACGACAAAGCTACAGTCATCAAGACATTATAGTACTTGCACAAAGACAGAAATAGAGATCAATGGAACAAATTAGAAAGCCCAGAGATAAATCCACACATTTATGGGCACTTTATCTTTGACAAAAGAGGAAAAAAAAAATACAGTAAAAGAAAGACAATCTCTTTAACAAGTGGTGCTGGGAAAACTGGTCAACCACTTGTAAAAGAATGAAACTAGATCACTTTCTAACACCATACACAAAAATAAACTCAAAATGGATTAAAGATCTAAATGTAAGACCAGAAACTTCAGAACTTCTAGGGGAAAGCATAGGCAAAATATTCTCTGACATAAATCACAACAAGATCCTCTATGACCCACCTCCAAGAATAATGGAAATAAAAGCAAAATTATGCAAATAGGACATAATTAAGCTTAAAAGCTTTTTCATAACGGAGGAAACTATAAGCAAGGTGAAAAGACAGCCTTCAAAATGGGTGATAATAATAGCAAAGGAAGCAACTGTCAAAGAATTAATCTCAAAAATACACAAGCAGCTCATGCAGCTCAATACCAGAAAAATAAATGACCCAATCAAAAAATGGGCCAAAGAACTAAAAAACACTTCTCCAAAGAAGACATACAGATGGCTAACAAACACACGAAAAGATGTTCAACATAACTCATTATCATAGAAGTGCAAATCAAAACCACAATGAGGTACCATCTCACCCTGGTCAGAATGGCTGCTATCAAAAACTCTACAAACAATAAATGCTTGAGAATGTGCAGAGAAAGGGGGACCCTCTTACACTGTTTATGGCAATGCAGACTAGTACAGCCACAATGGAGAACCGTGTGGAGATTCCTTAAAAAACTGGAAATAGAACTGCCATGTGACCCACCAATCCCACTGCTGGGCGTTCACACCTAGGAAACAAGAATTGAAAGAGACACGTGTACCCTAATATTCATCGCAGCACTGTTTACAATAGCTAGGACATGGAAGCAACCTAAATGTCCATTGGCAGATGAATGGATAAGAAAGTTGTGGTACATATACAGAATGGAATATTACTCAGCTACTAAATGAATGTGTTTGAATCAGTTCTAATGAGGTGTATGAAACTGGAGCCTATGATACAGAGTGAAGTAAGTCAGAAAAACACCAATACAGTATATTAATGCATATATATGGAATTTAGAAATATGGTAACAATGACCCTATATGTGAGACATCAAAAGAGACACAGAGATAAAAGCAGACCTTTGAACTCTGTGGGAAAAGGCAAGGGTGGCATGATTTGAAAGAGTAGCATTGAAACATGTATATTACCACATGTGAAAGAGATGACCAGTCCAAGTTTGATACATGGAAAAGGACACTCAAATCCGGTTCACTAAGACAATCCAGAGGGATGGGATAGGGAGGGAGGTGGGATGGGCATTCGGGATGGGGGACACATGTACACCTGTGGCTGATTCATGTCAATGTATGGCAAAAACCACCACAATATTGTAAAGTAATTAGCCTCCAATTGAAATTAACTAATTAAATACAAAAGAAGAAAAGGGGGGCTGTATATGACAATAATGAACTTTCAATTGTGCCAATTAAGTCCACAATGCAAGCTGAAGTCTAACTGTTGTTCAGTGGCTCAGTTGTGTCCTACTCTTTGCAGACCTACGTCAGTTTTTCCTGTCCTTCACCATCTCCCAGAGCCTGGTCAAACTCATGTCCATTGAGTCAATGATGCCATCCAAGCATCTCATCCTCCGTCATCCCCTTCTCCTGCCTTCAATCTTTCCAAGCATCAGGGTCTTTTCTAATGAGTCAGCTCTTCCCATCAGGTGGTCAAAGTATTGTAACTGCAGCTTCAGCATTCGTCCTTCCAATGAATATTCAAGATTGTTTCCCTTTAGAATTGACTGGTTTGATCTTCTGTTGTCCAAATGACTCTCAAAATTCTTCTCCAAAACCACAGTTCAAAAGCATCAATTCTTCAGTGCTCAGTCTTCTTTATGGTCCAACTCTTTCATCCATACATGACTACTGGAAAGAAACCATAGCTTAACAATACAGACCTTTGTTGGCAAAGTGGTATCTCTGCTCACAGTCTAGTTTTGTCATAGCTTTTCTTCCAAGGAGCAAGCATCTTTTAATTTCATGGCTGTGGTCATCATCTGCAGTGATTTTGGAGCCCAAGAAAATAAAGTCTGTCACGGTTTCCATTGTTTCCCAATCTATTTGCTGTGAAGTGTTGGGAGCAGATGCCATGATCTTCGTGGTTTTTTGTTGTTTGTTTGTTTTTAATGTAGAGTTTTAAGTAAGCTTTTTCACTCTCTTCTTTCACCTTCATCAAAAGGCTTTTTAGTTCCTCTTAGCTTTCTGCCATAAGGGTGGTGTCATCTGCCTATTTGAGGTTATTGATATTTCTCCCACAGATCTTAATTCCTGCTTGTGTTTCCTCCAGCCTGGCATTTCACATGATGTACTCTGCATATAAGTTAAATAAGCAGGGTGACTATATACAGCCTTGACTTACTCTTTTCCCAATTTGGAAAGTGAAAGTGAAAGTTGATTAATAGTGTCCAACTCTTTGTGACCCCTTGAAATTCTCCATGCCAGAATATTGGCATGGGTAGCCGTTCCCTTCTCCTGGGGATCTTCCCAACCCAAGGATCGAACCCAGGTCACCCACATTGGAACCAGTCTGTTGTTCCATGTCCAGTCCTAACAATTACTTCTTGACCTGCATACAGGTTTCTCAGGAGGTAGGTAAGGTGGTCTAGAATTCCCATTCCTTGAAGAAATTTCCACAGTGTGTTGTGATCCACACAGTCAAAGGCTTTAGTGTAGTCAATGAAACAGAAGTAGTTGTTTTTTTCTGGAATTCTCTTGCTTTTTCTATGATCCAACGTATGTTGACAATTTGAAGGTTAATTGACCCCTGTTTAATTCCTAAACATTAAAGACAGCTAGCTTGAAAAAATAATATGTATATCTCTTCAGAATTCTGACACTGAGAGAATAAATCCTAAATTAACAAAGAATCTGCCTACAATGCAGGAGACCCCAGTGCATTTCCTGGGTCAGGAAGATCTGCTGGAGAAGGGATAGGCTACCAACTCCAGTATTCTTGGGCTTCCCCTGTGGCTCAGCTGGTAAAGGATCTGCCTGCAATGCAGGAGAATGTGTTGAATCCCTGGGTTGTGAAGAGTCCCTGGAAAAGGGAAAAACTACCCATTACATTATTCTGGCCTGGAGAATCCACAGTCTATGGAATCACAAAGAGTCAGACACAACTGAGTGACTTTAACTTTCAA
Source organism: Bos indicus (assembly GCF_029378745.1). NCBI lineage: Eukaryota > Metazoa > Chordata > Mammalia > Artiodactyla > Bovidae > Bos > Bos indicus. Next base: position 76,936,453 of record NC_091789.1, read on the forward strand.
GAGAACCTAATTTTTTCTCACTGTGCCTTCAGACCAGAGTGCTCAAGATCAATTATCTTATCTAGACTATCTCTAATTTCTGAAACTAAGGAAAAAATTAGTGGATGAAGGCTTTTAACAGTTTTTATTATTCCAACTGTCATTTAGAACTAATGGGTTTTATATTGTGATATCTGACTCATTAATAAATTTAGAAAATGAAGCTATAAGATCTTGCATTGTGTCTATGTGTTTATGTATGAATAATTTCTATTTTTACCTTTGAATGATACTATCAGAAATTAATTTGCAAATGAAATCTACTTAATCAGATTAAAGGAAATTAACAACTTATATTAGTTATCAAACAATATAGAAGGTAACTGGCTAGAATTAATTTCAGGTTCATGTGAACTGGGAAATATTTAAAAATTAATACCTGGCATTAATGTTTGAGATTGCTGATCTAATTAATATAGACATCTTAAGAGTCATCAGCAGTAAGTATAATATTTTTATTATACTTAGATTTAATATGTTAAATTAAATCTTGTTATATCTACAGCAAATTTGTCAGCAAGGAAAATAACTTGATATGAAGAAACATTTAAGGAAAGAAAATGTAAATATAACTTATAAGTAAAATCTATTAAGAATAATTATGGAGGGGTGGTCCTAACATGGTGGAGGAATAGGATGGGGAGATCATTTTATTCCCCACAAATTCATCAAAGGATCATTTGAATGCTGAGTAACGTTCAGCGAACAACCTCTGAACACTGGCAGAGGACAGCAGGCACCCAGAAAGGCAGTCCATTCTCTTTGAAAGGAGGTAGAACAAAATATAAAAGACAAAAAGTGAGACAAAAGAGTTAAGCAGGAAGACCTCTCCTGGGGAGGGAGTTGTGAAGGAGTATAAGTTTCCAAATAGCAGGAAACCCTCTTACTGGTGGGTCTGTGGGGAGTTTTAGAATCTTAGAGGGCAGCATAACTGAGAGAAAAAACAAAAACAAAAAACATAGACTATGCACCTAACTGCAACTCCCAGTGGAGAAGTAGCCCAGATGCTCGCATCTGCCACCAGTGAGCAGGGACTGCACAGGGAGGCATGGGTTGCATGCTTAGGGTAAGGACCAGGCCTCAATGCCATGAGGACAATATGAGTGAGCCAACATGGGATAGCAACCCAAACTGTGGGATAGCCAGAGAGAGGAAAAAAAAAGAGAGAGAGAGAACTTTCCCCTGAAAAGCTATAACCTAAGGTGCGGCCTGGCCTGCTCATAGAACAAAGGATTGAGAGAAAACCAAAGGAGGGCTAGCCGGCTGTGGACTTGCCCCTCCACCCACTGGAGGCAGAGAAGTAGGCGTGAGACAGCAAAGGCCGGAAGACAAGGTGCAATCTCAGCCCCAGAGATGGCATCCTCCACCAAACTGTGAGCATGCTCCCATTTGATAACCACGTCTTCCTGGGAACCTGGAAGGTTGACATCTGACGGGAGGGTCACAGCCTAATATCAGCTTCCCAGAGGAGACACATGGCACACTTAAGAGGGTGCTATCGTGGCACACCCGGGAAACCAAATATCCAGGAGTGGGAAGGTGGTTAAGACACATGGCTCACCTGGGACAGTGTGCTTGATAAGCGCCTGGTCACCTGAGCTGCTTGGACCTGGGAAGGACACAAAACGCACACCTGACCGAGTCTGTGCCTTTGTGGAGTGCGTTGTAGAGTACACAAATAAGTGAACAAAAGGCAGGATCCACTTTGGACAGTGCACTGCAGAGCACCCTGGAGCGTGAGCAGAGTAGATGGGAAATCACATGCAACCTTGAGCAGGGTCAAACCCAATGTGGTCCATACACTGCAAGCAATCCCCACACATGCCAGTGATATTTGTTTGCAGTGTTCCTCCTTCCCCACAACACAACTGAACAAGTGAGCTTAAATAAGTGACCACCTTCGTCCTCTTGTGTCAGGGTGGAAATTAGACACTGAAGAGACTTGCAAACAGAGGAAGCCAAAATAAAGAAGTGGGAACCACTCTGGAAGTGACAGGTGCAATAGATTAAAACCCTGTAGTTAGCTTTGACTAAGCATTGGAAGGGGCCTATAGACCTGGGGAAGAAGTATAAACTGGAACAAGGAACTATCTGAAACTGAACTGACCCCACATGCCCTCAACAGATCCAGATAAATTAATAGATATATTTTTACTATTAGCATTTTAGAATATTTCTTAATTACTTTTTATTTTGAGTTATTTATTCCTCCTTTAATTTTCATTTTTATAACCTACTATTGCTATTGCTAAGTCACTTCAGTCGTGTCTGACTCTGTGACCCCATAGACAGCAGCCCACAAAGCTTCCCCATCCCTGGGATTCTCCAGGCAAGAACACTGGAGTGGGTTTCCATTTCCTTCTTCAATGCATGAAAGTGAAAAGTGAAAGTGAAGTCACACAGTCATGTCCGACCCTCAGCGACCCCATGGACCCTAAGTAAAAATAGGTACTGAAGATTAGATTCTTAAAGGTAAAAAATTGATAACAAATACCAAAAAGCAAAGATTAAAAATCTAGAGTAAAGATTAGACTATCAAAAATATAATATTAAAAATATACAGAAAGGCGACCCCAAACGCAGCAATGAAAAGGCAAAGAAATATTCAGCAAGTAAAGGAGCATGATAAATGCTCATCAAACCAAACAAAAGAGGAGCAGATAGGGAGTCTAGGTGAAAAAAAATTACTCAGAATAATGATAGTAAAGATGATCTAAAATCTTGAAAACAAAGTGGACTAACAGATAAATAGACTAGAGACAAGGATTGAGAAGATGAAAGAAATCTTTAATAAGGACCTAGAAGTAAAAAAGAGTCAATTAATAATGAATAATGCAATAATTGAGATCAAAAGCACTGAAGGTAACCAAGAGTAGAATAACTGAAGCAGAAGATAGGATGTGAGGTGATAGATAGAATGGTGGAAATAAATGAAGCAGAGAGGAAAAAATTTAAAAAAAAAGAATTAAAAGAAATGAGGACAACCTCAGAGACCTCTGGGACAATGTTAAATGCTCCAACACATGAATTATAGGAGTCCCAGAAGAAGACAAAAAGAAAGGGCATGGAAAAATATTTGAGGAGATAATAGTTCAAAACTTCCCTAAAAGGGAGAAGGAAATAGCCACCCAAGGCCAAGAAACCCAGAGAGTCCCAAATAAGATAAACCTAAGGCAAAAAACCACAAGACACATATTAATCAAATTAACAAAGATCAAACAGAAAATATTAAAAGCAGCAAGGGAAAAGCAACAAATAACACACAAGGGGATTCCCATAAAGATAATGGCTGATCTTTCAATAGAAACTCTTCAGACCAGAAGGGAATGGCAGGACATACCTAAAGTGATGAAAGAGAAAAACCTACAACCCAAATTACTATACCCAGCAAGAATCTCATTCAAATATGAAGGAAAAATCACAAGCTTTACAGACAAGCAAAAGCTGAGAATTCAGTGCCACCAAACTAGCTCTCCAACAAATGCTAAAGGATCTTCTCTAGACAGGAAACAGAAAAGATTTATAAACTTGAACCCAAAACAACAAAGTAAATGGCAAAAAGATCATACTTATCAATAATTACCTTAAATGTAAATGGGATGAATTCCCCAACCAAAAGACAAAGACTGGCTGAATGGATATGAAAAGAAGATCCCTATATATTCTATATAAAAAAGACCCACCTCAAATCAAGGGACATATACAGACTGAAAGTGAAGGGATGGAAAAATATATTTCATGGAAATGGAGAATAAAACAAAGGAGTATCAATTTGCATATCAGATAAAATAAACTTTGAAATAAAAGCCGTGAAAAGAGAAAAAGAACACTACACAATGATTAAAGGATTAATTCAAGAAGATATAACAATTTTAAATATATATGAACCCAACATAGGGGCACCACAATATGTGTGGCAAATGCTAACAAGTATGAAAAGGGAAATTAACAGTAACACAATAATATTGGGAGACTTTAATATCACACTCACACCTATGGATAGATCAAGCAAACAGAAAATTAGCTAGGAAACAAAAACTTTAAATGATGCAGTGGACCAGTTAGACCAAATAGATACCTATAGGACATTTCACCCCAAAATGACAAATTTCATCTTTTTCTCAAGTGCAAACGGAACATTCTCCAGGATAGATTACATCCTGGACCATGAATCTAGGCTTGGTAAATTAAAAAAAATAATAATAATAATCTCAAGCATCAATTCTAATCACAATGTGGTAAGATGTGATGTCAACTACAGGAAAAAAAAAAAAACTATTAAAAATACAAACATATGGAGGCTAAACAACATGCTTCTGAATAACCAACAAATCACAGGAGATATCAAAAAGGAAATAAAAATATGCATAGAAACAAATGAAAATAAAAAGACAACAAACCAAAACCTATGGGATTCAGTAAAAGCAGTGCTAAAGGAATGCTTCAGAGCAATACAAGATAACCTCAAGAAAAAAGAGAAAAATGAAATAAATAACCTAACTTTACACCTAAAGCACTAGAAAAAGAAGAAATGAAGAGCCCCAGGGTTCGTAGAAGGAAAGAAATCATAAAAATTAAGACAGAAATAAATGAAAAAGAAACAAAAGAGACTACAACAAAATTAAGCAAAACTAAAAACTGGTTCTTTTAGAAGATAAATAAAATATACAAACGGTTAGCCAATTCATCAAGAAAACTAGAGAGAAGAATCAAATCAACAAAATTATAAATGAAAATCACAACAGACAACACAGAAATACAAAGGATCATAAGAGACTAACAGCAGCTATATACAATAAAATGTTCAACTTGGAAGAAATGAATGACTTCTTAGAAAAGTATAACCTTCAAAAACTGAACCATGAAGAACTAGACCAATCACAAGCATGGAAATCGAAACTGTAATCAAAAATCTTCCAATGAACAAAAGCCCAGGACCATTTGGCTTCACAGGTGAATTCTACCAAAAATTTGGAGAAGAGATATCACCTATCCTACTCAAACACTTCCAGAAAATTGCAGAAGACGTTTAACTGCCAAACTCATTCTATGAGGCTGCCATCATTCTAATACCAAAACCAGAAAAAAAAAATGCCAAAAAGAAAGAAAACTACAGACCAATATCATTGATGACCATTGATGTAAAACTTCTCAACAAAATACTAACAAACAGAATCTCAAAATATATTAAAAAGATCATACACCATGACCTAGTGGGCCTTAACCCAGGGGTTCAAGGATTCTTCAATAATGGCAATCAATCAATGGGATACACCACATTAACAAATTGAAAGATAAAAACTACATGATTTTCTCAATAGATGCAGAGAAAGCCTTTGACAAAATTCAACATCCATTTATGATAAAAACCCTCTAGAAAGCACCCATAGAAGGATCATACCTCAACATAATAAAAGCAATATATGGTAAGCCCACAGCAAACATTATCCTCAATGGTGAAAAATTGAAAGCATTTCCCATAAAGTTGGGATCAAGACAAGGGTGCCCACTCTCACCACTACTATTCAACATAGTTTTGGAAGTTTTAGGCACAGCAATCAGAGCATAAACAAAATAAAAGGAATCCAGATTGGAAAAGAAGAAGCAAAACTCTCACTGTTTGCAGATGACATGATCCTCTACATAGAAAATGCTGAAGACACCACCAGAAAATTACTAGAGCTAAGCAATGAATATAGTAAACTTGCAGGATATAAAATCAACACCCAGAAATCCCTTGCATTCCTATACACTAACAGTGAGAAAACAGAAAGAATAATTAAGGAACAATTCTATTCACCATTGCACTGAAAATAATAAAATATTTAAGAATAAATCTACCTAAAAAAACAAAAGACCTATATATAGAAAACTGGTGCTGCTACTGCTGCTAAGTCGCTTCAGTCCTGTCCGACTCTGTGCGACCCCATAGATGGCAGCCCACCAGGTTCTGCCGTCCCTGGGATTCTCCAGGCAAGAACACCAGAGTGAGTTGCCATTTCCTTCTCCAATGCATGGAAGTGAAAAGTGAAAGTGAAGTTGATCAGTCGTCTCCAACTCTTAGCGACCCCATGGACTGCAGCCCCCCAGGCTCCTCCATCCATGGGATTTTCCAGGCAAGAGTACTGGAGTGGGGTGCCATCACCTTCTCCAATATAGAAAACTATAAAACACTAATGAAAGAAATCAAAGATGGGGGAGGAGCTAAGATGGCGGAGGAATAGGACGGGGAGAACACTTTCTCCCCCACAAATTCATCAAAAGAACATTTAAACGCTGAGTAAATTCCACAAAACAACTTCTGAATGCCGGCAGAGGACATCAGGCACACAGAAAAGCAACCCATTGTCTTCGAAAGGAGGTAGGAAAAAATATAAAAGACAAAAAAGAGACAAAAGAGGGAGGAACAGAGCTCCATCCCGAGAAGGGAGTCTTAAAAAGAGAAAAGTTTCCGAACACCAGGAAACATTCTCACTGCCAAGTCTGTGCCAAGCCTTGGAAGCACAGAGGGCAACATAATAGGGAGGAAAAATTAAAAAAACAATTAAAACCCACAGATTACGAGCCTTACGGTAACTCCCCCAGCGGAGATGCAGCGCAGATGCCTGCATCCGCCATTAGCAAGCGGGGGCTGGGCAGGGAGGTGCGGCACAGGCTGCATCGCTTAGGGTAAGGATCTCACCTGAATACCCTGAGCGCTACCTGAGTGAAATAATTTGGGCTAGCAAACCAGACTGTGGGATATCTACCATGCGAAAAGCCAGACCTAATCTAAGACACCGCCAGGCCTGCTCATGAAACAAAGGACTGTACAGAGATAGCTGGCTGCAGACTGTCCCCGTCCGGTGACAGGCAGCCAGAGCCAGAAGGGGGCAATCGCAGCCCCAGAGAGACATTATCTACAAAATTGTAAGCAGGCTTCTTTGCTAACTAAAACTTGTTGGGGTTCTGGACAGTCAACATCCGCCTGAGAAGGTGCGCCAGTTGTACACCCAGATAACCGAGCGGCGGGGAGGCGATAAGTCACAGCAACCACGCTCACCAAACACCTCATCATTGAAAGACAAGTATATGTCTTGTCTTTCTTGTCTGAGCTGCTCGGGCCTGGGAAGGGCACAAAACGCAGGCCCAACCGAGTCTGTGCCTCTGAGGACTACCCAAGTGCCTGAACCTGAGCAGCTTAGACCTGGGAGGTACAAACAGCCCAGTGCTGGCCGCGGATAGTTCCTGGCAGAGCAATCTTGAGCCTGAGCAGTGTGGGCAGGGAGGCTACACGTGCCATGAGCGGGGGCAGGCCCAGTGTGGCTGAGGCACTGCGAGCACACGCCAGTCTTACTTATTTGCAGCCTCCCTCCCTCCCCACAGCATGACTGAAAAAGTGAGCCTTGAAAAAATAAAGGTGTCCATCACCGCCCCCTTTGTATCAGGGTGGAAATCAGACACTGAAGAGACCAGCAAACAGAAGAAGCTATAAAAAAGGGAACCGCCTTGGGAGCGACAGGCAATAGATTAAAAGCCTGTGGTTAGTACCGACTACATAGGAAGAGGCCTATAGATCTTGAGAAATATAAGCTGGAACAAGGAACTAGCCGAAAATGAACTGAACCCCCAATACCCACAACAACATCAGAGAAAGTCGTATATATATTTTTACTATTTTTACGATCATTCTTTCTTTCTTTTTAAATTTTTTAAAAAAATTTTAAGTCCTCTATTACTCCTTTAATTTTTCACTTTTATAACCTACTATTACTTTGCAAAAAAAAAAGACCCTTTTTCTTTTAAAAAAGCAAACTTCATATATATATATATATTTTTTATAACTCTCGTGACCTTGTTTTTTTTTTCTTCTTCTTCTTTTCTTTAAAATTGTATTTTTGAAATTCCAAACTCTGCTCTAGATTTTTAATTTTAGCTTTTTGGTATTTGTTATCAATTTTCTATCTATATTTTTTTTTATAACTTTTGTGACTTTTTGTTTCTTTTTCTCTTTCTTTCTTTTCATCTTTTCTTTAACATTGTATTCCTGAAATTCAAAACTCTACTCTAGATTTTTAATTTATGCTTTTTGGTATTTGTTATCAATTTTGTACCTGTATCTTCTTTATAATTTTTGTGACTTTGTTTTGTTTTTTTTTTCTCTTTCTTTTCCTTCTTCTTTACTTTAACATTGTATTTGTGAAATTCCAAACTGTAGTCTAGATTTTTAATTTTTGCTTTTAGGTATTTGTTACCAATTTTGTACCTTTAAGAACCCAATCTTCAGTACCCATTTTTTACTAGGGAGCGAGATTACTAGCTTGACTGCTCTCTTCCCCTTCGGATTCTCCTTTTGTTCCACCAGGTCGCCTGTGTCTCCTCCCTAACCCTTCTCTGCTGTACCCAACTCTGTGAATTTCTGTGTGTTCCAGATGGTGGAGAACACTTAGAGAACTGATTACTGGCTGGATCTGTCTCTCTCCTTTTAATTCCCTCCTTTTATCCTCCTGGCCACCTCTGTCTCCTTCCTCCCTCTTCTCTTCTCTGTATAACTCCATGAACATCTCTGAGCAGTCCAGTTGTGGAGTGCACATAAGGAAGTGATTACTGGTTATCCTGCTCTCTCCTCTATTGATTCTACCTCATCGCATTAGGGTCACCTCTAAATTCCTCCTCCCTCTTCTCTTCTCCATGTAACGCTGTGAACCTCTCAGGGTGACCCTCATGGTGGAGAAACTCTTCATCTTTAACCTAGATGTTTTATCAATGGTGCTGTAGAGAAGGAGAAGTTTTGAGACTACTGCAAAAATAAGACCAATAACTGGAAGCAGGAGGCTTAAGTCCAAACCCTGACTTCAGGAAACATTAATTGACAGGAGCTCATCAAATGCCTCCATACCTACACTGAAACTAAGCACCACACAAGGGCCAACAAGTTCCAGGGCAAGACATACCAAGCAAATTCTCCAGCAACACAGGAACACAGCCCTGAGCTCCAATATACAGGCTGCCCAAAGTCATCCCAAAACCACAGACATCTCATAACACATTACTGGACACTTCATTGCACTCCAGAAAGAAGTAATCCAGTTCCACCCACCAGAACACAGACACAAGCTTCCCTAACCAAGAAACCTTGACAAGCCACCTGTATAAACCCACCCACAGTGAGGAAACGCCACAATAAAGAGAACTCCACAAACTGCCAGAATACAGAAAGGACACCCAAACACAGCAATTTAAACAAGATGAAGAGACAGAGGAATACCCAGCAAGTAAAGGAACAGGATAAATGCCCACCAAACCAAACAAAATAGGCAGAAATAGGGAATCTATCTGATAAAGAATTTTGAATAATGATAGTGAAATTGATCCAAAATCTTGAAATAAAAATGGAATCACAGATAAATAGCCTAGAGACAAGGATTGAGAAGATGCAAGAAAGGTTTAACAAGCACCTAGAAGAAATAAAAAAGAGTCAATATATAATGAATAATGCAATAAATGAGATCAAAAACACTCTGGAGGCAACAAATAGTAGGATAACAGAGGCAGAAGATAAGATTAGTGAAATAGAAGATAGAATGGTAGAAATAAATGAATCAGAGTGGAAAAACGAATTAAAAGAAATGAGGACAATCTGAGACCTCCAGGACAATATTAAACGCTACAACATTCGAATCACAGGGGTCCCAGAAGAAGAAGACAAAAAAGAATGACCATGAGGAAATACTTGAGGAGATAGTAGTTGAAAACTTCCCTAAAATGGGGAAGGAAATAATCACCCAGGTCCAAGAAACCCAGAGAGTCCCAAACAGGATAAACCCAAGGCGAAACACCCCAAGACATGTATTAATCAAACTAACAAAGATCAAACACAAAGAACAAATACTAAAAGCAACAAGGGAAAAATGAAAAATAACACACAAGGGGATTCCCATAAGGATAACAGCTGATCTTTCAATAGAAACTCTCCAAGCCAGGAGGGAATGGCAATATATACTTAAAGTGATGAAAGAAAATAACCTACAGCCCAGATTATTGTACCCATCAAGGATCTCATTCAAATATGAAGGAGAAATCAAAAACTTTACAAACAAGCAAAAGCTGAGAGAATTCAGCACCACCAAACCAGCTCTCCAACAAATACTAAAGGATATTCTCTAGACAGGAAACACAGAAAGGGTGTATAAATTCGAACCCAAAACAATAAATTAAATGGCAATGGGATCATACTTACCAGTAATTACCTTAAACGTAAATGGGTTGAATGCCCCAACCAAAAGACAAAGACTGGCTGAATGGATACAAAAACAAGACCACTATATATGTTGTCTACAAGAGACCCACCTCAAAACAGGGGACACATACAGACTGAAAGTGAAGGGCTGGAAAAAGATTTTCCATGCTAATAGGGACCAAAAGAAAGCAGGAGTAACAATACTCATATCAGATAAAATAGACTTTAAAACAAAGGCTGTGAAAAGAGACAAAGAAGGTCACTACATAATGATCAAAGGATCAATCCAAGAAGAAGATATAACAATTATAAATATATATGCACCCAACATAGGAGCACCACAATATGTAAAACAAATACTAATAAGTATGAAAGGAGAAATTAAAAATAATACAGTAATAGTGGGAGACTTTAATACCCCACTCACACCTATGGACAGATCAACTAAACAGAAAATTAACAAGGAAACACAAACTTTAAATGATAAAATAGACCAGTTAGACCTAATTGATATCTATAGGACATTTCATCCCAAACCAATGAATTTCACCTTTTTCTCAAGTGCACACGGAACCTTCTCCAAGATAGATCACATCCTGGGCCATAAATCTAGCCTTGGTAAATTCAGAAAAATTGAAATCATTCCAAGCATCTTTTCTGACAACAATGCAATAAGATTAGATCTCAATTACAGGAGAAAAATATTAAAAATTCCAACATATGGAGGCTGAACAACACACTGCTGAATAACCAACAAATCACAGAAGAAATCAAAAAAATAAAATCAAAATTTGCATAGAAACGAATGAAAATGAAAACACAACAACCCAAAACCTGTGGGACACGGTAAAAGCAGTCCTAAGGGGAAAGTTCATAGCAATACAGGCACACCTCAAGAAACAAGAAAAGAGTCAAATAAATAATCTAACTCTACACCTGAAGCAACTAGAAAAAGAAGAAATGAAGAACCCCAGGGTTAGTAGAAGGAAAGAAATCTTAAAAGTTAGGGAAGAAATAAATGCAAAAGAAACAAAAGAGACCATAGCAAAAATCAACAAAGCCAAAAGCTGGTTCTTTGAAAGGATAAATAAAATTGACAAACCATTAGCCCGACTCATCAAGAAACAAAGGGAGAAAACTCAAATCAATAAAATTAGAAATGAAAATGGAGAGATCACAACTGACAACACAGAAATACAAAGGATCATAAGAGACTACTATCAGCAATTATATGGCAATAAAATGGACAATGTGGAAGAAATGGACCAATTCTTAGAAAAATACAACTTTCCAAAACTGGACCAGGAAGAAATAGAAAATCTTAACAGACCCATCACAAGCACGTAAATTGAAACTGTAATCAGAAATCTTCCAGCAAACAAAAGCCCAGGTGCAGACGGCTTCAGAAGCTGAATTCTACAAAAAATTTAGAGAAGAGCTAACACCTATCCTACTCAAACTTGTCCAGAAAATTCCAGAGGAAGGTAAACTTCCAAACTCATTCTATGAGGCCACCATCACCGTAATACCAAAACCTGACAAAGATGCCACAAAATAAGAAAACTACAGGCCACTATCACTGATGAACATAGATGCAAATATCCTTAACAAAATTCTAGCAATCAGAATCCAACAACACATTAAAAAGATCATACACCATGACCAAGTGGGCTTTATCCCAGGGATGCAAGGATTCTTCAATATCCGCAAATCAATCAATGTAATACACCACATTAACAAATTGAAAAATAAAAACCATATGATTATCTCAACAGATGCAGAGAAAGCCTTTGACAAAATTCAACATCCGTTTATGATAAGAACTCTCCAGAAAGCAGGAATAGAAGGAACATACCTCAACATAATAAAAGCTATATATGACAAACCCACAGCAAACATTATCCTCAATGATGAAAAACTGAAAGCATTTCCTCTAAAGTCAAGAACAAGACAAGGGTGCCCACTTTCACCATTACTATTCAGCATAGTTTTGGTAGTTTTAGCCACAGCAATCAGAGCACAAAAAGAAATAAAAGGAATCCAAATTGGAAAAGAAGAAGTAAAACTCTCACTGTTTGCAGATGACATGATTTTCTACATAGAAAACCCTAAAGACTCCACCAGAAAATTACTAGAACTAATCAATGAATATAGTAAAGTTGCAGGATATAAAATCAACACACAGAAATCCCTTGCATTCCTATACACTAATAAGGAGAAAACAGAAAGGGAAATTAAGAAAATAATACCATTCAGCATTGCAACAGAAAGAATAAAATACTTAGGAGTATATCTACCTAAAGAAACTAAAGACCTATATATAGAAAACTATAAAACACTGGTGAAAGAAATCAAAGAGGACACTAATAAATGGAGAAATATACCATGTTCATGGATTGGAAGAATCAATATAGTGAAAATGAGTATACTACCCAAAGCAATTTACAGATTCAATGCAATCCCTATCAAGCTACCAACGGTATTCTTCACAGAGCTAGAACAAATAATTTCACAATTTGTATGGAAATACAAAAAAAAAACTCAAATAGCCAAAGCTATCTTGAGAAAGAAGAATGGAACTGGAGGAATCAACCTACCTGACTTCAGGCTCTACTACAAAGCCGCAGTCATGAAGAAAGTATGGTACTGGCACAAAGACAGAAATATAGACCAATCAAAATAGAAAGCCCAGAGATAAATCCACGCACTAATGGACACCTTATCTTTGACAAAGGAGGCAAGAATATACAATGGATTAAAGACAATCTCTTTAACAAGTGGTGCTGGGAAAACTGGTCAACCACTTGTAAAAGAATGAAACTAGAGCACTTTCTAACACCATACACAAAAATAAACTCAAAATGGATTAAAGATCTAAACGTATGACCAGAAACTATAAAACTCCTAGAGGAGAACATAGGCAAAACACTCTCTGACATACATCACAGCAGGATCCTGTATGACCCACCTCCCAGAATATTGGAAATAAAAGCAAAAATAAACAAATGGGACCTAATTAACCTTAAAAGCTTCTGCACAACAAAGGAAACTATAAGCAAGGTGAAAAGACAGCCTTCAGATTGGGAGAAAATAATAGCAAATGCAGCAACAAACAAACCACTAATCTCAAAAATATACAAGCAACTCCTACAGCTCAATTCCAGAAAAAGAAATGATCCAATCAAAAAATGGGCCAAAGAACTAAATAGACATTTCTACAAAGAAGACACACAGATGGCTAAAAAACACATGAAAAGATGCTCAACATCACTCATTATCAGAGAAATGCAAATCAAAACCACTATGAGGTACCATTTCACACCAGTCAGAATGGCTGCGATCCAAAAGTCTACAAGCAATAAATGTTGGAGAGGGTGTGGAGAAAAGGGAATCTTCTTACACTGTTGGTGGGAATGCAAACTAGTACAGCCATTATGGAGAACAGTGTGGAGATTCCTTAAAAAACTGGAAATAGGACTGCCTTATGATCCAGCAATACCACTGCTGGGAATACACACTGAGGAAACCAGAAGGGAAAGAGACACGTGTACCCCAGTGTTCATCACAGCACTGTTTATAATAGCCAGGACATGGAAGTAATCTAGATGTCCATCAGCAGATGAATGTATAAGAAAGCTGTGGTACATATACACAATGGATTATTACTCAGCCATTAAAAAGAATACATTTGCACCAGTTCTAATGAGGTGAATGAAACTGGAGCCTATTATACAGAGTGAAGTAAGCCAGAAGGAAAAACGCCAATACAGTATACTAACGCATATATATGGAATTTAGAAAGATGGTAACAATAACCCTGTATATGAGACAACAAAAGAGACACTCATGTATAGAAAAGACTTTTGGACTCTCTGGGAGAGGGAGAGGGTGGGATGATTTGGGAGAATGGCATTGAAATGTGTATAATATCATATATGAAATGAGTCGCCAGTCCAGGTTCGATGCACGATACTGGATGCTTGGGGCTGGTGCACTGGAATGACCCAGACAGATGGTATGGGGAGGGAGGAGGGAAAAAGGTTCAGGATGGGGAACACATGTATACCTGTGGCAGATTCATTTTGATATATGGCAAATCCAATACAATATTGTAAAGTTAAATAAAATAAAATAAATAAAAAACAAATTAAAAAAAGAAATCAAAGATGACACAAATAGATGGAGAAATATACCATATTCATGGAGCAGAAGACTCAATATAGTGAAAATGAGTATACTACCCAAAGCAAACTGCATTTCAGTGTAATCCCTATCAAGCTATCAATGGTATTTTTCACAGAAATAGAACTAGTAACTTCACAATTTGTATGGAAATACAAAAAAAACTTTGAATAGCCAAAGCGTTCTTGAGAAGGAAGAATGGAACTGGAGGAATCAACGTGCCTGACTTCAGACTATACTACAAAGCTACAGTCATCAAGAAAGTATGGTATGGGCAAAAAGACAGAAATATAGATCAATGGAACAAAATATAAAGCCCAGAGACAAATGAACACCTATGGACAACATCTATTTCTGCTTTCTTGACTATGCCAAAGCCTTTGACTGTGTGGATCACAATAAACTGTTGTAAATTCTGAAAGAGATGGGAATATCAGATCACCTGACCTACCTCTTGAGAAACCTATATGCAGGTCAGCAAACAACAGTTAGAACTGGACATTGAACAACAGACTGGGTCCAAATAGGAAAAAGAGTACGTCAAGGCTGTATATTGTCGCCCTGCTTATTTAACTTCTATGCAGAGTACATCATGAGAAACACTGGGCTGGAGGGAGTACGAGCTGCAATTAAGATTTCCGGGAGAAATCTCAATAACCTCTGCTATGTAGATGACACCACCCTTATGGCAGAAAGTGAAGAGGAACTAAAAAGCTTCTTGATGAAAATGAAAGAGGAGAGTGAAAAAGTTGGCCTAAAGCTCAACATTCAGAAAACAAAGATCATGGCATCTGGTCCCATCACTTCATGGGAAATAGATGAGGAAACAGTGGCAGATTTTAATTTGGGGGGCTCCAAAATTATTCCAGATGGTGATTGCAGCCATAAAATTACAAGATGCTTACTCTTTGGAAGGAGAGTTATGACCAACCTAGAGAGCATATTCAAAAGCAGAGACATTACTTTGCCAACAAAGGTTCATCTAGTCAAGGCCATGGTTTTTTCAGTAGTCATGTATGTATGTGAGAGCTGGATTGTGAAGAAAGCTGAGCACTGAAGAATTGATGCTTTTGAACTGTGGTGTTGGAGAAGACTCTTGAGAGTCCCTTGGACTGCAAGGAGATCCAACCAGTCCATTCTGAAGGAGATCAGTCCTGGGTGTTCTTTGGAAGGATTGATGCTAAAGCTGAAACTGCAGTACTTTGGCCACCTCATGCAAAGAGTTGACTCATTGGAAAAGACTCTGATGCTGGGAGGGATCGGGGGGCAGGAGGAGAAGGGGACAACAGAGGATGAGATAGCTGGATGGCATCACTGACTCGTTGGGCATGAGTTTGAGTGAACTCTGGGAGTTGGTGATGGACAGGAAGGCCTGGCGTGCTGCAATTCATGGGGTCACAAAGAGTAGGACACGACTGAGTGACTGAACTGAGCTGAACTGATAGACAATTTATCTTTGACAAAGGAAGAAAGAATATACAATGGAGAAAAGGCAACCTCTTTAACAAGTGGTGCTGGTAAAACTGATCAACCACTTGTAAAATAATGAAACTAGAACACTTTCTAACACCATACACAAAAATAAACTAAAAGTGGACTAAAAATCTAAGTGTAAGACCAGAAAATATAAAACTCCTTGAGGAGAACATAGGCAAAACACTCTCTGACATACATGACAGCAGGATCCTCTGTGACCCACCTCCCAGAGTAATGGAAATAATAGCAAAAATAAACAAATGGGACCTAATTAAACTTAAAAGCTTTTCCACAATGAAAGAAACTATAAGCAAGATGAAAAGATAGCCTTCAGAACGGGATAAAATAATAGAAAATGAAGCAGCAGGCAAAGAATTAATCTCAGACGTATACAAGCACCCCACACAGCTCAATTCCAGAAAAATAAACGGCCCAATCAAAAATTGACCAAAGAACTAAATATAAATTTATGCAAAGAAGATTTACAGGTGTGTAACTAACACAAGAAAAGATGCTCAACATCACTCATTATCAGAGAAATGCAAATCAAAACCACAGTTAAGTTCCATTTCACCCTGGTCAGAATCAATTCAATTCAGCCACTCAGTCGTGTCCAACTCTTTGCAATCCCATGAACCACAGCACGCCAGGCCTCCCTGCCCATTACCAACACCCAAAGTGCACCCAAACCCATGTGCATTGAGTCGGTGATGCCATCCAACCATCTTATCCTCTGTCGTCCCCTTCTCCTCCTGCCCTCTACCTTTCCCAGTATCACAGTCTTTTCAAATGAGTCAGCGCTTCGCATGAGGTGGCCAAAGTATTGGAGTTTCAGCTTCAACATCAGTCCTTCCAATGAACATCCAGGAATGAACACTTTTAGCATAGACTGGTTGGATCTCCTTGCAGTCCAAGGGTCTCTCGAGAGTCTTCTCCAACACCACAGTTCAAAAGCATCAATACTTTTGCACTCAGCTTTCTTTTAAGTCCAACTCTCACATCCATACATGACCACTGGAAAAACCACAGCCTTTACTAGATGGACCTTTGGTGGCAAAGTAATGTCTCTACTTTTCAGTATGCTGTCTGGGTTGGTCATAACTTTCTTTCCAAGGAGTAAGCGTCTTTTAATTTCATGGCTGCAATCACCATCTGCAGTGATTTTGGAGCCCAGAAAAATAAAGTCAGCTACTGTTTCCAATGGCTACCCGTCTATTTGCCATGAAGTGATGGGACCAGATACCATAATCTTAGTTTTCTGAATGTTGAGCTTTAAGCCAACTTTTTCATTCTCCTCTTTCACTTTCATCAAGAGGCTCTTTAGTTTTTCCTCACTTTCTGCCATAAGGGTGATTTCATCTGCATATCTGAAGTTATTTATATTTCTCCCAGCAATCTTGATTCCAGCTTCTACTTCCTCAAGCCCAGCGTTTCTCATGATGTACTCTACATATAATTAAATAATCAGGTGACTGTATACAGCCTTGATGTACTCCTTTTCATCTCTGGAACCAGTCTGTTGTTCCATGTCCAGTTCTAACTGTTGTTTCCTGACTTGCATATAGGTTTCTCAAGAGGCAGGTCAGGTGGTCTGGTATTCCCATCTCTTTCAGAATTTTCCACAGTTTATTGTGTTCCACGCAGTCAAAGGCTTTGGCATAGTCAATAAAGCAGAAATAGATGTTTTTCTGGAACACTCTCACTTTTTCATGATCCAGTGGATGTTGGCAATTTGATTTTTGGTTCCTCTGCCTTTTCTAAAACCAGTTTGAACATCTATCTGGAAGTTCATGGTTCACGAATTGCCGAAGGCTGGCTTGAAAAATTTTAAGCATCACTTTACTAGCGTTGGAGGTGAGTGCAATTTTGCAGTAGTTTGAGCATTCTTTGGGATTGCCTTTGTTTGGGACTGGAATGAAAACTGGCCTTTTCCAGTCCTGTGGCCACTGCTGAATTTTCCAAATTTGCTGGTAAATTGAGCACAGCACTTTCACAGCATCATCTTTCAGGATTTGAAATAACTCAACTGGTCAGAATGGCTGCTATCAAAGTCTACAAACAATAAATGCTGGAGAGGGTGTGGAGAAAAGGGAACCCTCTTACACTGTTGGTAAGAATACAAACTAGTACAGCCACTAGGGAGAACAGTGTGGAGATTCCTTAAAACCGGGAAATAGAACTGCCATGCGACCCAGCAATCTCACTGCTAGGCATACACCCTGAGGAAACCAGAATTAAAAGAGACACATGTACCCCAATGTTCATCGTAGCACTGTTTACTATAGCTAGGACATGGAAGCAGCTTAGATGTCCATCAGCAGACAAATGGATAAGAAAGTTTTTGTACATATACACAATGCGGTATTACTAGGATATTAAAAAATGCATTTGCATCAGTTCTAATGAGGTGAATGAAACTGGAGCCTATTATACAGAGTGAAGTAAGTCAGAAAGAAAAACACCAATACATATATTAACGCATATATGTGGAATTTAGAAAGATGGTAACAATGACCTTATATGTGAGACATTAAAAGAGATAGAGATATAAAGAACATACTTTTAGACTCTGTTGGAGAAGCTGAGCCTGGGATGATTTGAGAGAATAGCATTGAAGCTTGTATATTACTATATGTGAAACAGATCACTGGTCTAGATTTGATGCATGAGACAGGGTGCTCATGGCTGGTGCACTGGGATGACCCTGAGGGATGGGATGGGGAGGGAGGTGGGAGAGGAATTCAGGATGGTGGATACATGCACACCCGTGGCTGATTCATGTCAATGTATGGCAAAAAAAAAAAAAAACAACAACAAAAAAAACACTACAATATTGTAAAGTATTTTGCCTCCAATTTAAATAAATAAATCAATTTTTTTAAAGAATATTAATACTTTAGAAATGTCTGTCTAAAATAGCCTCTCAAGGCTTTGGTAACTTTAATTTCTAGAGTTATTTTAAATTAAGTGATGGAAGTTTATTTGTCATTCCCAAATAGAATAATAAATTTAAACATGAATTACTGAACACTGGCTACCTCTTGCAGAAATATCAAAGACATTTTGGACTATTAATAAATAGAATTGGTGACACACTGAAATATTTTCTATAAAAAAGCACCTTTTTAAAGAAATTGTTGTTAGGATTTATGTTCACCAATCTACATATGGTTGATTTAAATGATAGTTCCTGGTTACTTAAGGAAAGGAGGATGTATGTTGTCAGTAAAGTAGGTATTAGAAATGGAATTGCATTTTATCAATTGTTTTTAATTTATTGACATTAATAGAAGGCTAATTTCTTTACAGTATTGTAGTGGGTTTTGTCATACATCAACATGAATCAGCCATGGGTGTACATGTGTCCCCCCATCCTGAATCCCCCTCTCATTCCACCTCCATCCCCATCCCATCCCTCTGGTTTGTCACAGAGCACCAGCTTTGAGTGTCCTGCTTCATGCACGGGACTTTCACTGGTCATCTCTTTTATGTATGGTAATATACATGCTTCAGTGCTATCCTCTCAAATCGTCCTATCCTCCCCTTCTCTGACATGGTCCAAATGTCTGTTCTTGACATCTGTGTCTCTTTTGTTGTCTTGCACACAGAGTCGTCATTACCATCTTTCTGCATTCCATATATATGCATTAATATACTGTATTGGTGTTTCTCTTTCTGACTTACTTCACTCTCTATAATAGGCTCCAGTTTCATCCACCTCATTAGAGCTGACTCAAATGTGTTCCTTTTTATAGCTGAGTAATATTCCATTGTGTATATGTACCACAACTTAGATAGAGGTGGCCTGGAGGAAAAAGATGAGAATCAAAAGGGGAGAGAGCAATGAAACCAATAATCAAATCCCCAAGTGAAAATGGATACTCAAGATTAGATCCTTAAAGGTACAAAATTGGTAACAAGTATCAGAAAGCAAAGATTAAGAACTTAGAATAGAGGCTAGACTCTCAAAAATACAATATAAAAAAAATACAAACAAAATCAATCACAAAATTTTTTTAATATATATATGGAATTTGTTTTAGAAAATAGGGTTTATTTTGAAAGGCTATAAAAATAAAAGTTAAGGGAGTAATAAAGAACTGATTTTAAAAAATAATTAAAAAATTATAATAGTGAAAATATATCTGGGGATTTCTCTGGAGATGTTATGGGCAGTGTGGGGTCAGTTCAGTGTCAGATAGTCCCTTGTTCCAATTTGTACTTTTTCTCAAGTTCTATAGGTGCCCTTCAAATGCACAGTCTCAGTATTAAATGGGTTTTAATCTGTTGCACCTGTCACTTCCACTGGGGATGCCCCTTCTTTGTTTATTTTTGCTTCCTCTGTCTGCAAGTCTCTTCAGTGTCTAATTTCCACCCTGACACAAGGGAGTGAAGATGTCCACTTATTTATGCTCACCTGTTCAGTTACATTCTGGGGAGGGAGTGACAATGCAAACAAATACTACTGGCATGTGTGGGGATTGCTCGCAGTGGATGGACCACACTGGGTTTACCACAATCCAAGGCGGCATGTACTTCCCAGGTCCACACTGCTCAGGCTCTAGGGTGCTCTGCAGGTGCACTGTCTCAGGTGGGCCCTGTGTTTTGTGAAGTCCCTGGGACTAATCCATTCAGGTTCTCAGGTGCTCCACAGGGACACAGACCCAGATGGACTGTGTTTTCTGTTCCCTTCCCAGGTCCAGAGCATCTCAGGCGACTGGGTGCTTGGCAAATGCACTGCCCCAGGTGCACTGTGTGTCTTCCTCACCTCCTCAGTCCCGGCTGCTCAGTTTCCCTGGTGTGACATTATAGCATAGTCCCAGGTATGCTGTGTGTCTCCTCTAGGGAGCTGATCTCAGGCTGTGACACTCCTGGCAGATGTCAACCATCCAGGGTCCCAGGAAGACATGGTTAGCAACTGGGAGCCTCTTCACAGTTTGGTGGAAGATGTGATCTCTGGGGCCAAGGCTGCAGCAGCCCCTTGCCTTCTGGCTCTGGCTGTTGCAGGCCTGTCTCTTGGCCTCCAGGGAGGGAGGACCCTATATGGCAGCTGTCTTGCTCTCCTTTGACATTCCCTCAATTCTTTGTTCTGTAAGACATTTCCCATGTAATGACTAGAGCATTTCATGGGAAAGGTCTTTGTGTGTGTGTGTGTGTATCTGGTGATCCCACTGTTTGGGTTGCTATCTCACATTAGTGCCCTCAGATTGTCCTCAGGACATTCAGGCCTGGTCCTTACCATAAGGACTGATGATCCAGCCCATGTCTCCCCACCCAGCCCCCACTCACTGGTGAAAGACGCAAAGGTCTGGGCCACTTCTCCACTGGCAGTTGCAGTTAGGCATATATTCTGTGGTTTGTTGTTGTTATTGGTTTTTTTTCTCTGTTTATGCTGCCCTCTAAGATTCCTAAACTCCCCACAGACACACCTGTGAGAGGGTTTCCTACTGTATGGAAACTTCTCCTCTTTCATGACTCCCTCCCCAGGATGGGTCTCCATCCCTAAATCTTTCTCTCTGTTTTCATCTTTTATATTTTGTGCTACTTCCTTTTGAATAGATTAGACTGCTTTCTGTGTGCCTGGTGTCCTCTGCCAGTGTTCAGAAGTTGTTTTGTGGAAGTTGCTCAACATTCAAATGATCTTTTGATGAATTTGTGGGGGAGAAAATGGTCTCTCCATCTTATTCCTCCACCAACTTGGGACCACCTCTCAAGAAGAGAGTTTTGTGCTCGGTAAAGTTTGACTAAGTTCAAAATAAATTTAATTGAGTAAATTAATTTTAAAAGTAAACTGGTACAAAACTTGAATATGTCTTTTTTTCTTGAAGAGGACAAATTTTCTTTAGATGTTGAACTACCTTTGATAACAGATTTTAAGTTTGTTACCTTTTAAGTGTTCTGTATTTGCTTTTGAAATCTTTTATTGTTACTTTGACTAAGTGATTAACTATTGTTTCACAGTGATCTATGATACTATCTGACTGAGTGTTCTAAACTCTTTTGATATTTATTTACAAAACTTACAAAATCAAAATTTAATGAACTTCTTTGACTGCTAGCTAACTTTGGGATGCTTCAAAGAGGCCTTGAAACATCCAAAAGAGACATACTAACCTAGTTAGTCTCAATGTTATATTAAATTACACAGAAAGCATTGTCATTGTGAAATTAATAAATCTTAAGTTATATTGTACAATAAATGTTATTAACATAGATATCCTAGAAATTATATCAAATTCCTTAAAATCTGGTATGTCCTGATAAAATGTTATCAGTCATAATACTAGTCATTATCTTAAAGTGTTGTATGTGACAGCAGTAACCAACTTCCTTTGTCAATTGCATTATAATAAGGTTTTAAATATGCCTTCTTAAGTCTTTTGTAGTTCTAGGCAGTTATGGTTTTATTCTGATGACTCTGCTTCTTTGTCAAGATTTATGGAAAGGACCTTTGAATAAATACCAGTTTCTGATCTTCAGACTGTAATGCTGAACTGGGAAAGGAATTAAATAATTCTAATGGGAAACCTGATGGCTTCATAAAACTGTTAACAAAAAGGATTCATTGCCTAAGACTGAGTAAACTGGTAAATATGGTTATAAATTTTATGGTTTCTATCTGAAAAATTACTGACTTAAATCTGTGTTTTCCAGGTATAAGGAAATATTTCCCTCAAACTATGACTCATAGTAATTCAGTTTATTATACCTTTGTAAGTAGAAATGAAACATTTATCTTTTTTTTCTATCTGCTCCCTCCAGA
This sequence comes from Bos indicus, assembly GCF_029378745.1. NCBI lineage: Eukaryota > Metazoa > Chordata > Mammalia > Artiodactyla > Bovidae > Bos > Bos indicus. The sequence continues at coordinate 76,959,132 of NC_091789.1, forward strand.
GATTGTAAACACTTAGGTTCTCTGCAGTTTTATCAGATAAATTAGGAGGGCTACCTTACTAACAGATATAGAAATCTCAAGGTATTTTGGGGGCCTTGAAAAGGGAGGAATTCACCTAGATCTATTGGGAAAAATCTGTGATAAACCCTTGGCATGATCTTACTAACCCTCAGAGGTTTAGTCTGAGACTCCTTATAAACGTTTCACCAAAGCAAGAAAAATATATATTCAGTTAGAGTTATATAAATTATCAGGACAACTTTTTAAACTTATTTTGCAAATAAATTAGTGTTAATGTCAATATATTTGATAGAAATTAGGGCAATTTTAGAGAGGAAAAAAAAAGATGTTTCAATGAATGTTAAATCCAAGTTTTGTTCATGGAGTTCTGTATTGACTAAGACTCACTTCCTGGGTAGTTATTTGCTGTTACACTATATTAATGTAAAGTTTAATTGAATTATTAAAAGAATGCTCTAAGTTTGTTTCTGTAGCTTATCTCAGTAATTTTTGGATGAAGATTACCGCCACCAGGGGATTATACATATTGGAAAAGACATTATTTAAAGGACAAGTCAGATGAAAAGGCTTTCAGCAGGTTCTCTTAACTAGTTAATATCCAGCAAAACTAAAGGTAACTGACCCTCAGATTCATATTTCACAATTAAAAAGGGCCCCTGAACCAGACTGGTCTATAGAGAGGACTGCTGACCTCAAACTCACCTTGAAACAATGCTCAAATAGAAGACTCTTCACTTAGACCAGAATGAGAAGACAATCAGAAGTAGGCAGCTAGCCCAAGATCCTGGACCTGACTCATATAATTGTTTATAATGCTTTCTTGATATCTTGGAACTTTGTATATGAATCAAGTGTTTCCGATCATGGGTATGACTTTATTCCTATTTTAAAAAACAATCCAATTGTTGGGTTTGCAGCCAATTATCTGTGTCTAGTATTTTGGGGTTAGCTTGGTGGATTTCTCCCCTCCAAGATTCTGATTGGATAGCTCTTAGGAAATTTATTTTAGAAGAAAGAAAGTTCAGTCCACTCTTAATATTACTAGATGGGATCCTCTCATCTGGCCAGTTTATAATACCTACTCTGACCCTGGTCATAAATATGAGTTTTCCTCTAAAGTTATTTAAGCTCAATCAAAGTAACAAGGAAATAAATAAGCCAAGGAATGAAACCTCCTACAATTACAGGATGAATTTATGTGGTTAACACCAGACTTTGGTCATTTGAGTTTTAAGGGCCCTTCTGTCTTAGAAACAGTTACATTAAACTAAGGATAACCAGCTTGGTAACACTAGGAAATTGGGTTGAGAGACTTATGGACAATGCCAATACATAATTTTCCTGAAAGATAAGAATGGTACAGAATAGACTAAGTCAGATGACCTGAGAGTATATTGGGCTGCATGTAATGGAAGTTATTGACTTAACTCTTACTTGCAACTTCATTAATACTGCTATCTATGTTATTCCTACTTTGCTGTTTTGCAAGATTTTTGTTTCCTGCATTAACAAATGTATGACTGAGCCTCTGACAAAATATATAGTTTATATGAGATCAATAGTTATAATAGTGTAATTCTAGATATGGAAAGTTACAATAAAAAGGAATTTTTCCTGGATAATAATAGACTAGTAAGACAGGTCATCCAGAGTCCTTTAGCTGCTATTATGACCTAGTCCAGTAAAATACATTGAGTGGCCTATCAGTGAAATATTTGCCAGCCCTAGGAATGAGCCTTCCTAGCACTGTGGGATGAAATGGTCGTGAAATGCCTCATGAGCCATGGTTGAACTTATGATCATGGGGGGCGGGGGGGGGGTGGCATGTAAGCTACAAATTGGTACTTGCCATCTATTTCTACAAGGATTAGATCATGTGCTGCTTCGGCTGCTGATTTTCAACACCACCTCTTGAAAGGAGTTCAGGATGGAGAGCAGAAATGAGTCTATCTGCGTGGGGGGGATGTGAGGGGGACTGGCAGAACAGGTCTTCAGATATTTTCAGGAGCCAATTTTATGAGCCCAATTCTTATATCTCCTCATATCTAGAAAAACACTAAAATCCTTCATGGTGATGACTGCTCCTCATGACTAGAAAAATCTGCAAAAAGAATTGTGCTTGATTGCATGTACTCCACCTTCACCAAAATCATATATATACTGACTTTCCCTCCACCCCGCCTCTTTGGAGCGATTTCTTAGAGCAATCTGAAATGCTGTTTCCTGGACTATTGTTCTCATTTTGTTGCAAATAAAACTCTCATGTTGTGTGTTTTTTTTTAAGTTGACAATAGCCTCCAGAGCTCTTGGTCGTTTCACCTCTTACTTGGGTCCCTCAGTTCTCTGTCTACTGCCATCATGTTTTGCACCACTGTTCTTGCTCCACCTTCAATGTTCACTGTTGTTTTAATTACCCTGGAAAAAGCAAAGGGTAGTGTTTAAGGTAGCATTGTCAGACAAAATACAGGATGCCAAGAAGCCCAACTAAATCTGAATTTCAGTTAAATGAATAATGTTTTTAATATGAGTGTGCCCCAGATATTCCATGGGTGTATATTAATACTAAAAAGTAATTTGTTATTTTCTTGAAATTCAAATTTAAATAGACATTTAAAATAATTTATCTGCTAAATCTGGTGATGCTAACAGCACAAGTTCTGATGTCAGAATGACTTCATTTGAATACTGATGTTTATTCTGAGTAGCTGTATGATTTTAAGCAAAAAGTTTTAGCATCTCTTATCTTAATTTCCTCCTGTCTAAAATGAGGATAATGATATTAATTATTTAATAATGATTACTGAAAGAATTATGATATATGAGTAAAATGTAGATTGTCTATCATATAATCAAAATGGTAGCCATTGATATTACTAAATTACAATGACTAATAATAGTGTTCCTCTTGTTAGATAGATGTGCATTTAACAGGTAAGAAAATCTTCAGTTACATGGATAAATCTCTGTAGTAGAAATTTAGAGAACTTCACACAGATAGCTAGTCTTCTCAAGGCATGCATGGGTCATTTTTATATACTTAAATTTTAAGTACAGTTCATCAGTGTCTTGAAAAAAATAACTGTTTTGTTATGAAGCACAATACAATATCAGTAGCTTTTAGGTCTGAGACATCATATAAAACTGGGATACTAAAATAGAATATTCAAGGTAATCAGTGTCTTACACCGAGATATGGTCCTCTCTTTCGTGTCTCAGGTCACTTGATTTGGTCAACAGATGGCAAGCGATAATTTCACAAGTCACTCTGCATCTGGGTAATATATCAAGAAGCAGATAACTTTAGAGAAAAACACCGAAATAAAGATTCAAAGAAAGGCAAGAAAAATAAAATAAAATTACTAACAATAAGGAAGACCCAGTCAAAAGATTCAGTGTTCATGAATATATCTTCATTTACTTAAGAGCTGCAGGGAAAAAGCAGAGCCAGAGTCTAAGAATAATAGCATTACTAAGTGGGTTTTGGAACAAGAATGTCAATACTGATACAAGCAGAAGAGAAGGTCAAAATATTTAACAACTCACATGAGCAAGAAATGCAGTGGGTACTATTAGAACTGGGAATTAAAGACCCCTCATTTGTTTGTTACTGAATCATAAAGAGATACAAGGATTCAGATGGAGGAGTCAGAGTGGCCAGGGTATTTATGGGAGGAAGGATTTGGAGGGTTAGAGTGTAGCAGCTTCATGCCAATTGGTACAGAAATTTTCAACATGTTTAATAATCAGCAAAGGTACTCTGGTGAATGAAATCAAACAGCAGCCCTGGATACAAGATTCAAAATAGGGTATGAATAGGCCAAGCAGGCAAAACTACCAACAGAGATTATCTAGAGCTACGTGTTATAACTCTTTTGACCCTAAAGTTGGATTGTGGTGGTTTACTTTTGTTCTTTGATTCTGTATCAGGTGGACTGTAAACTCAGTGAAAAGTAGTAATGATATCAATTTTGTTCATCATTTATCAGGATTGCCTATCACAGTGCCTAATGAATATTTGTTTAATGAATAAAGAGCCAGTCAGTTTCTCCTAGTGCCCGGAGTATCCTAAGAACAAATCTTTCTAGAGTATGAAAAGCTCTGAGAATTCCTTCTGATCTTGAACTGCCCTTGGAGATCTGCTCCAGACAGAAACTGGTCCCTATCATTTGAACTCCTGGATATCATTTCCTAAGCCTCACCTCAGGAGAACACTAAAGTGCTCTATGATTATATGGCTTCCCTAAAGCAGACCTGAACCTTTAATTGTGAAGGACCGAACCGCAAAAGTCACTGGTATCCTGACCTGTTTCTTAAACTTTTTTTTCAATTCCACTCAAAAGTTTATTTGGCAAATATGTATCCAGTTTACAACTATCAGATCAGATCAGATCAGTCACTCAGTCGTGTCCGACTCTTTGCGACCCCATGAATCGCAGCACGCCAGGCCTCCCTGTCCTTCACCAACTCCCGGAGTTCACTCAGACTCATGTCCATCGACAGAAATAAATTTCAGGAAGAGCCTACCTATGGACTTTAGTCACTGTCAGCTAAAACCAAGATCTTATGACAGTATGTTCCCCATGATAAACTGCCTCTATTCATTTAGGGAAGTAAAAACCAGAACTACACTGCAATTCTGTAAGCTACAAATTTCTCAACTTTAAATAGAAATAGCGGAACAATTCAAAGAATTAGCTGCCCACAGCAATGATTCAGTATTTTTAATTGATATCAATATACCTTATGACATTTTTATAGAAAAGTTCTTAAATATAATTATTTAAACCAGAAAGAAAAACACCAATACAGTATACTAATGCATATATATGAAATTTAGAAAGATGGTAACAATAACCCTGTGTACAAGACAGCAAAAGAGACACTGATGTATAGATCAGTCTTATGGACTCTGTGGGAGAGGGAGAGGGTGGGGAGATTTGGGAGAATGGCATTGAAACATGTATAATATCATGTATGAAACGAGTCACCAGTCCAGGTTCGATGCACAATACTGGATGCTTGGGGTGGTGCACTGGGATGACCCAGGGGGAGGGTATGGGGAGGGACGAGGGAGGAGGGTTCAGGATGGGGAACACAGGTATACCTGTGGCGGATTCATTTTGATATTTGGCAAAACTAATACAATATTGTAAAGTTTAAAAATAAAATTAAAAAGAAAAAAGAAAAAAAAAACTTTGAAAAAGAAAAAAAAAAGACTATTTCACTAAATTTCAATAAGTTATGCTGTAAATCTTAGTTCAGTTCAGTCGCTCGGTCATGTCTGACTCTTTGCGACCCCATGAATTGCAGCAGGCCAGGCCTCCCTGTCCATCACCAACTCCCGGAGGTCACTCAAACTCATGTCCATCAAGTCGGTGATGCCATCCAGCCATCTCATTCTCTGTCGTCCCCTTTTCCTCCTGCCCCCAATCCCTCCCAGCATCAGAGTCTTTTCCAATGAGTCAACTCTTTGCATGAGGTGGCCAAAGTACTGCAGTTTCAGCTTTAGCATCAGTCCTTCCAATGAACATGCAGGACTGTTCTCTTTTTGAATGGACAGGTCGGGTCTCCTTGTAGTCCAAGGGACTCTCAAGAGTCTTCTCCAACACCACAGTTCAAAAGCATCAATTCTTCAGCGCTCAGCTTTCTTCACAGTCAAACTCTCACATCCATACATGACTACTGGAAAAACCATAGCCTTGACTAGATGGACCTTTGTTGGCGAAGTAATATCTCTGCTTTTCAATATGCTATCTAGGTTGGTCATAACTTTCCTTCCAAGGAGCAAGCGTCTTTTAATTTCATGGCTGCAATCACCATCTGCAGTGATTTTGGAGCCCCAAAAAATCAAGTCTGACACTGTTTCCACTGTTTCCCCATCTATTTCCCATGGAGTGATGGGACAAGATGCCATGATCTCAGTTTTGTGAATGCTGAGCTTTAAGCCAACTTTTTCACTCTCCTCTTTCACTTTCATCAAGAGGCTTTTTAGTTCCTCTTCACTTTCTACTATAAGGGTGGTGTCATCTGCATATCTGAGGTTACTGATATTTCTCCTGGCAATCTTGATTACAGCTTGTGCTTCTTCCAGCCCAGTATTTCTCATGATGTACTCTGCATATAAGTTAAATAAGCAGGGTGACAATATACAGCCTTGACGTACTCCTTTTCCTATTTGGAACCAGTCTGTTGTTCCATGTCCAGTTCTAACTGTTGTTTGCTGACCTGCATAGTGGTTTCTCAAGAGGCAGATCAGGTGGTCTGGTATTCCCATCTCTTTCAGAATTTTCCACAGTTTATAGTGATCCACACAGTCAAAGGCTTTGGCATAGTCAGTAAAGCAGAAGATGTTTTTTTATGGAACTCTCTTGCTTTTTCCATGATCCAACAGATGCTGGCAATTTGATTTCTGGTTCCTCTGCCTTTTCTAAAACCAGCTTGAACATATGGAAGTTCACGGTTTACATATTGCTGAAGCCTGGCTTGGAGAATTTTGAGCATTACTTTATTAGTGTGTGAGATGAGTGCAATTGTGCAGTAGTTTGAGCATTCTGTGGCATTGCCTTTATTTGGGATTGGAATGAAAACTGACCTTTTCCAGTCCTGTGGCCACTGCTGAGTTTTCCAGATTTGCTGGCATATTGAGTGCAGCACTTTCACAGCATCATCTTTCAGGATTTGAAATAGCTCAACTGGAATTCCATCCCCTCCACTAGCTTTGTTCGTACTGATACTTTCTAAGGCCCACTTGACTTCACATTCCAGGATGTCTGGCTCTAGGTCAGTGATCACACCATCGTGATTATCTTGGTCATGAAGATCTTTTTTGTACAGTTCTGTGTATTCTTGCCACCTCTTCTTAATATCTTCTGCTTCTGTTAGGTCCATACCATTTCTGTCCTTTATCGAACACATCTTTGCATGAAATATTCCCTTGGTATCTCTAATTTTCTTGAAGACATCTCTAGTCTTTCCCGTTCTGTTGTTTTCCTCTACTTCTTTGCATTGATTACTAAAGAAGGCTTTCTTATCTCTCCTTGCTATTCTTTGGAACTCTGCATTCAGATGCTTATATCTTTCCTTTTCTCCTTTGCTTTTAATTTCTCTTCTTGCCACAGCTATTTGTAAGGCCTCCTCAGACAGCCATTTTGCTTTTTTTGCTTTTCTTTTTCTTGGGGATGGTCTTGATCCCTGTCTCCTGTACAATGTCACGAACCTCCACCCATAGTTCATCCTGCACTCTATCTATCAGATCTAGTCCCTTAAATCTATTTCTCACTTCCACTGTATAATCATAAGGGATTTGATTTAGGTCATACCTGAAAGGTCCAATGGCTTTTCCTACTTTCTTCAATTTCAATCTGAATTTGGCAATAAGGAGTTTAATGACCTGAGCCACAGTCCACTCCCAGTCTTGTTTTTGCTGACTGTATAGAGCTTCTCCATCTCTGGCTGAAAAGAATATAATCAATCTGATTTTGGTGTTGAGCATCTGGTGATGTCCATGTATAGTCTTCTCTTGTGTTGGAAGAGGGAGTTTGCTATGACCAGTGCATTCTCTTGGCAAAACTCTATTAGCCTTTGCCCCACCTCATTCCGTATTCCAAGGTCAAATTTTCCTGTTACTCCAGGTGTTTCTTCACTTCCTACTTTTACATGTACATTTACAGTATAATAAATATGAAACCAACATTTTTACTAATTTCTACTAAATCTTAAGGAAATGAACACTACATGGATGGGATCAAAAGTCCCAAATTTGTAATAAACTCTTTTCAAAAGGACAGTTATAGTTATTTTTTCTTTATGAAAACATTTTTTCCATTCCTTTTTGCTTTCAAATTTTTTTTCATGAGTTTTTACATATACATAACTGATTGGCTAATTTTCCATGCAAATGTATAGTCATGAAAACATTAATTTACAAATTTATTTCCTTCTTATACTAACTGAAAATAATTGCTGACTAATTTGTATAATTATTCTGGTTTTTCTACATACTTATCCTCATCAAAGCACCCCTCCACCCTTCATCCAAACATGCATTATGTAATAATGCTATATTAGTCAAATTACCTGGAAAATTCATTTTATTGGATATAATACATATACTCTTGCTTCAAAGCAACCCTACAAAAAGGAAAATTGCATGTGGAAAGATATCCCTAGAAAGCAATTTATTTTGTTTCTTTACTTCCAAAAACCAGTTTAAATAAGACCCAAATGTTAAGGGTCAGAAAGAGCCAGAAAATCTGCTTATGACTTTGAATGGAGCAGGTTAATATTATCTCTGGCCTTAAGAAACTCAGGAGGAAAAAAAGAACTTCAGGTAGACTGACTTCTTTCAAAGACTAACTCATGAGACAGGAAGTCGAAGCCTAACAATTTCAGGAGTCTAGTAGTTTATCTCTTGAATTGCTTTTAATGATTTAAGATGGTCCTGACAGAAAATTACTTGTAACTGTATCAGACCCACTCTGGGTTCCACAACAGTGGCCTGAAACCTAAATATGGTATATAAAGCCAACTGACCTTTACAGGGAAGGAGTGACACTATATTGGGCATCATTCTTAATGTGCCAGAATTCTTCCCTACCTAGATATATGATGATCCTCTCACACTGTTGAATCTATAACATTCTCCATATTTACAGAATCACAAAAGTAATACTTTCAATTCCTGAAAGAGTAAGACAAAGAAATTCATCATTCCATACATTTCAAATAACATTTTAAAAGGGACCTGCACAGTAATATAAGTGAAACTTATGATGAAAGACAGAATGAAGAGTCACTACTTAGTGTCAAAATACACTAAACAGCAACCTTTATGCATATTTCATTCAAGCACTAAAGGCAGTAAATATGAAATTAAGATGAAAATAACACTAAATTTGTGGGGTGAGTCTCAGTGGGACAGAGACCCTAGTGGGTTGTGAGGCCGCCCCACGTGGTGGTGGTGGCAAGAAGAAGGACTCTCTGGGGTTTGCGGGCTCACCAGCATACCTCATTATCAAGGATCTTGGGGAAATTCATTCAAGGCTGTTAGATCACTGACCAGTTATCCAAGGTGAAACCCGTTATTTTGTGAAAGAATTTGAAGAAAAACATGGTCTTTGAGAAATGCGAGTTCTTGAAAATCTGAAGAATATGATCCATGGGACAAGTGAACATACTCTTCTGACGTGTAGAGAAACAATGCAAGACAACTTAGACCAAGTTCTCCAGAGATTGCAAGCAGCTACTGACTCGGTCTGTAGATTCCACCAGAGGGAACAGGAGTGAAAAAAGATTCATAATGACCTTTTAATGGCTAGTGAGAAACAGCACAGAACACAGTGGGAGGATTTCATGAAAGAGCAGCACAGCAAACAGGCAGAAGTGGATGAGGAGCACAGGATGGCCATGGAGAAGCTGAGAGAGCAGTATCCAGAGATGGAGAAGGACCTGGCAAGATTCTCAACCTTCTGAGAACTTGAACCACAGCAATGACAAACTAATGAGAAAAAACTGACATCCCCCCTCAAAAAACAACAACAACAACAAAAACTGCTCCCACCAAACCATTTAGCCTCTGCTTCAAGCTTAACAATATATTTGATGGCACTTTTCTGTCGGAAAACGGAGCCCTCTCCTGGAGTCTTCGCTATTTCCTAGAGGAGTGCCACATCCTTCCAGTTTCAAGTGCCTCTCAATGATCATTCAAAGGGTAAGGAGTTGAAGGAAAGTGGTGTCCACGTGCTCTCAGTTAATGTGGACCAGTTTTGGTTTCCATTGATTGATTATCTCAGAGAACTAAGGGTAAGTACAGACTTCTTAGGGAAGTAATTTAATTCATCCTTCTGCAGGCTTAATGTTAATTTATCATTGTGGCTTAGAAAGCAGAGATGGTGTCTGCCTGTCGTGGATTCCTTGGTTCTTGAAGGAATGTATACAGTGTTATTCCGTGAGTAATGCAGACAGAAACAACTGTCCAGGAACAGAGATCATATTGAAGAGAGAGGAGCGTCAGAACCATGTCTCTGCTGTGCACATGGGGCCACACTGGTCTCTGAATGGCCCGTTGGGAGAAGTTGTTGTATAATGCTGTGTTTTTGCTGGACAACAAGACATGCTTGTTAAGATTGTGGCCTTCCAACACTTCATGTTTTCAGCTTTGTTTAAAACATGCTTACAAGGAAAAGCTTACCAGAAACACAGCTAACTTTTAAACTTTCCAAGAACCATAATCTTGCCCATAGCCTTTACCTCATTTTTACCTCTGTTTTTGCTGTGGGTAAGTTTTGTAAGATAAATAACGTCTCTACATGTTTCAGCCATTTAATGAGTAATCAGCAAAATCTGCCAAGGCCTCCCTCTGGAACTGTATAAAGATCCTGGCTTTAAGTAAACCAAAAGTATTTGCCCACACAACAAATGATCCATGTAAAATGTAAATCCTTTTTAGTGTTGAACGTCCATTCTCATAAGCAGGTGTATTATGATGAAACATGTACCAATTTTGTCATCATTGTGATCTTTAAAAATCTGCATTTAACAGTCTAATTGAGGAACTAAATAGATTTTTTTTTTAAATTTACCATGAACCAAACAGCCTGGCATGCTGCAATTCATGGGGTCACAAAGAGTTAGACTCGACTCAGGGACTGAACTGAACTGAACTGAAAGCAGAATTATATGCAATAATTTCAAGCGATTTATGGCAAATGAATGTGAGATGTGGATAGACCTTTCAGGTATTTTTTTCATTGCCCTTCAGTGAAGAAAGGCACAAGAAAGAAAATAACCAGCTCACTTGTGTTAGCTCAGTGTTGCTCCTGCAGAAAAGTGCCAATGTCTGCCTGTGTAAATTTATGGCTTACTGTCAAACTTCATTCTTGGTTGCATGTTGAAAATGTGATTAGTTTGCATTCCCACCAACAGTGTAAGAGGGTTCCCTTTTCTCCACACCCTCTCCAGCATTTATTATTTGTAGACTTTTGGATCGCAGCCATTCTGACTGGGAGAACAGTGTGGAGATTCCTTAAAAGACTGGAAATAGAACTGCCTTATGATCCAGCAATCCCACTCCTAGGCATACACACTGAGGAAACCAGAAGGGAAAGAGACACGTGTACCCCAATGTTCATCGCAGCACTGTTTATAATAGCCAGGACATGGAAGCAACCTAGATGCCCATCAGCAGATGAATGGATAAGAAAGCTGTGGTACATATACACAATGGAGTATTACTCAGCCATTAAAAAGAATACATTTGAATCAGTTCTAATGAGGTGGATGAAACTGGAGCCTATTATACAGAGTGAAGTAAGCCAGAAGGAAAAACACCAATACAGTATACTAATGCATATATATGAAATTTAGAAAGATGGTAACAATAACCCTGTGAACGAGACAGAAAAAGAGACAGTGATGTATAGAACAGTCTTATGGATTCTGTGGGAGAGGGAGAGGGTGGGAAGATTTGGGAGAATGGCATTGAAACATGTAAAATATCATGTATGAAACGAGATGTCAGTCCAGGTTCAATGCACGATACTGGACGCTTGGGGCTAGTGCACTGGGACGACCCAGAGGGATGGTATAGGGAGGGAGGAGGGAGGAGGGTTCAGGATGGGGAACACATGTATACCTGTGGTGGATTCATTTTGATATTTGACAAAACTAATACAATTATGTAAAGTTTAAAAATTAAATAAAATTAAAAAAAAGAAAATGTGATTAAAGTTAATAAATGAAATAAGTATTTGAGATTTCTTTCAATAACACAGAACTTCTGCCAACTCCCTCTGTCTGCTACTGTAGGCTTGACAAGCTCATCCATCATCCTCTGGTACCTAGACCAAAAAGAGTACTGGCTGACACGCAGGCATGTTGGAATTTTCTTAATTCTCTTTCAGTGGATGGAAAAAGAAAACTTACTTCCAAAAATATCCTGCACATGAAAAGGGAGGGGAACCCTAAGTGAAAATTCCCTTTGTACTGTAGGCAGTTTCAGAAGAGCTATTAATTGCCAGTGCACCACTGAACAGATGCTAGAACCAGGAAACCAGGACCGTGTGTGAGAGCATTAATGATTCCTCCACTTGTGCATAGATTTTTGACCATGTTCATTCATCTCATGTGAATAATAAATACTTTACCATATGAGTTTGTATATATTATATGAGGATCTAAGGGCCTTCTTAAACCAAAATGATTTTATGAACTTTTTGAGCTTTAAACATTGATGCTAAATCTCTTCTTTGTAACTTTCTTAGCTATTCAATATACCTTCTGAAAGAGATGGTTGGTTCTCTTTCCTTTTAATATTTTTAGTAGTGAACACTTTCACTTATATTTCTCAGTTTCTAAATCACTTTTGATATGTATTTTATTTATATATAAAAATCTGCTTTAGTAGTTACATAATAAACAGCATTTCTGCTGTTACGTTGTCTAGCAGAGAGAATATGGCTTCTGGGTGGCTCACAGGATTACTTTCTAATGAGCAAATGAAGTAATGTATTGTCAATTTAAAGTGCTATAGAAATGTTTGTTTTGAAATTCTATTTTTTTATTTTCCATCATGATTTCTTTTTTTTTTTACTTACATATGTGGATTTTTTTTTTTTTTAATTTACTAGCATGTAGACTTCTAAGTTCTATAAGTTATAGAACTTATAAGTTTCAGGATATATAAAACAAAAAGTAACACAGCTACAGAAATTACAAAATCCACTAGAACAGAAAATTTTAACACCTCTTAGAATCTGAAAGATCAAGTAGAAGAAAAAGAACATTAAAATAGAGACAATTTGGCCAACACAATTAACAGTTTGGTCTAATGAACACCCAACAAATGGAAACAGGCATACTTCCAAGCACTAACACAACATTTACAAAAACTGACTATATTTTAGGTCAGATGGAAAATCTCAACAAATTGTAACGTTTTAGCATTATATGAATCTATTTTTGGACCATAGTCCAATGAAAGCAGAAATCAGTAAGAACAGAACTTAGAAGAACTTATAATTCTTCTATATAAGTTATATATAACAAATCTTATATTTGTTGTCACAGCTTCTATTTCTAATAATGTTTTTGTATCATTTTATGTTGCCTTAAAATCTTATGTTTCTGAAAGAAATATTTATATAGGCCACACCAGCTGGTTAGTGTTTGTATGGTATATGTTTCTCTATTCTCTGTCAGACCTTTATGCTGTGTTTCATGTACCCACTAAAAACTAACTAGATTTTTTTTTTCTTTCTATCGATCTTTTAGCTGGAGACATTAATTGATTTACATTAGGGGAAATTGCTAACATAGGAGGGATTATTTATACCATCTTATTGTGCTTTTTGTTCTACCATTTTGTTATCTCTCTGCCCTTGGGTGTTTTTTTCCCTCCATCTTCAGCACTGAGTTTTTTGGTTTTCCATTTACCTTTTCTCTGCTATTTTAAAAGGTAAAACTCAAATTTTGTCTTTTTAGTGCTTACCGTGAATTTTAGTTTGCATCGTAAACAGAATCTAAAGTTTTATGTTTTCACTCTTATGCTGAACATCAGACTTTTGAACAAAATCTGATTGCCTTCCCTTAATTTATAAGGGTTAGAATTTTAGTTTTATCTCAGTTTAATTCCAAAATAGTTACTGTATACAGTCAGTATTTGTTTAAATTTACCTGTAAGTTTACTGTTTTATTATCTTTGAAAGTTAGCTGGGTATACAAGCCTAGATTGACAGTTATTTTCTCTCATTTTTTAATAATACTGTTCCACTGTTTTCTTGTTTCCATTGTTGCCTCTGAAATGACACTTGTCAGTTGATCAGTATTCCTTTGTAGGTAATCAACCTTCTCTTTCAGTTTATGTTTAAGTTCTTTATCTCTGACATTCTGCAATCAAATGTCATTATACTACAACCTGTCTGCTGTGGATTTCTTTTTTATTAATCAACTATAATTCACTGAGCTTCTTGAATCTGAGAATTGGTGCCTTTTGTGAATTATGAAAAAATTTGAACTTTTACTTCTTTGAGTAATATACCTTTGCATTTTCTCAATTCTCTCCCTTAGGAAATCAAATTAGACTTGTGTTTTACCATCTCACTCTGTTCTTTATATCTCATAATCTCTGTTTCATATTTTTCTATCTCATTGTCTCTGTGTTGAACACTAGATCATTTCTTTACATCCATTGTCCAGTTCACTAATTTTGTCTTCTTGCTGTCTCTAATGTATTTAACCTATCTATTATTTTTAATTGTGATTATAGTTTTCCATTTCCAGAAATGTTGTTGGGTTCTTTCTCAAACTTTCTTGGTCATTTGGGGTAGTTCCTCTATTCTCTCTGTTTCTTTTCTTTTATCATATTAAAGGTTCTTATTTTACATTCTGTATATGATAATTTCAATATTTTTATCCTTTTTTGTGGATCTGCATCTATAGTTTGTTTTGTCTGAAGCAAGTATATGACTTGTTTTCTGATGTAATTAGTGAATTTTCATTGTGAATTGACATTCCTCTGAACTCCATTTTGGGGAATTTTAAATATGTTCCAACAGAGAAATTTGCTGTTTTTTTTTTTTTTTTCTTTTTTTTTCCCCTATCACCTCCATTTTGTTTATTTTGGCCCTGCTAACCCTGGACCACTTCAGAGTCAGAGTTCCCCTTGGGTTTCCTGCTGCTCCCTCTCTGTCCTTCAGTGTGTATGTGTGCTCACTGACACTCACAAGCCTTGTGAATTTCCTCCTCAAATATACAATGGTTGCAGGCTTTGATAAGACATTCCTAGAGATTTTTTTCATCCTTCATATCTCTACTTTGAACACAGACAAAAAACTTAAGGTGTTTTCCTAGTTCATTCACTGAGAGGTGCCTTTTGGGGAGTCATCAGTGGTACTGCAGTCCAGCTCAGTCCCTGTTGTGAACTGAATCATGTCCTCAAATTCATATGTTGAAGCCCGAGCCCCCAGTGCATCTGTATTTGGAGATGGAGCTTATAAAGAGATAATTAAGGTTGAATGGGGTCAGAATCGTGGGGCCCTGTTCTGACAGAACCTGTGTTGTTACCTCTCTCCATGTGCACACAGAAAAGGTCATATGGTCACAGCAGAAAAGGTGGCTGTCTGCAAACTAGGAAAAGAGGTCTCAATGGAATGGAATTTTCTGGCACCTTGATCTTGGACTTCTTGCCTCCAGAACCATGTGAAAATAATTTTCTTGTGTGTAAGCTGCCCATCTGTGGAGTTGTATTATGGTGACCCAAGCAGACCAACACAGTCCCAGGCTGTGGTTCCTGCCCCCATGCAGGTATAGTCCTTAAAACTGGGATCCTTCTAGGTGTCAGGGGTGGGACCTGGGACAGTTATCAGTTCCGTAGCCAAACTGTCTTATGGAATTTCAGCTTTTCCCAGTCTGCCTTCAGTTGTTTTCATTAATTTGCCATGAACTCAGCCATATATATATATATATATATATATATATATATATATACATACATATATATATATAAAAGTAAAGTGAAGTTGCTCAGTCGTGTCCGACTCTTTGCGACCCCATGGACTGTAGCCTACTAGGTTCCACCATCCATGGGATTTTCCAGGCAAGAATACTGGAGTGGGTTGCCATTTCCTTCTCCAGGAGATATTCCAGATCCAGGGATTGAACCCGGGTCTCCCACATGGTAGGCACTGTAGGCAGACACTTTACAGTCTGAGCCACCAGGGAAGATCCATAACATATATATATATATATATATATATATATATATATATATATATATACAGCTTAAATATGTATGTATGTATGTATATATATATATATATATATATATATATATATACAGCTTAAATTTTCTCTAGCATTTGAGGTGTTCAGTAGCTAGTGAGATTTCTCTGTACAGAAATAGTGTCTTTGGAGAAATGTCTATCATGTGTGAAATGAGTCGCCAGTCCAGGTTCGATGCACTATACTGAATGCTTGGGGCTGGTGCACTGGGACGACCTAGAGGGAGGGTATGGGGAGGGAGGAGGGAGGAGGTTCAGGATGGGGAACACAGGTATACCTGTGGCGGATTCATTTCGATATTTGGCAAAACTAATACAATATTGTAAAGTTTAAAAATAAAATAAATTTAAAAATAAATAAATAAATAAAACTTCAAAAAAAAAAAAAAAAGTGTCTTACATGCCTTTATTTTAAATGGATAACCAACAGGGACCTACTATACAGCATAGGAAACACCTCCCAGTGTTAAGTGGCAGCCTGGATGGGAAGGGAGTTTGGGGAGGAATAGATATATGTGTATGTATAGCTGAGTCCCTTCACTGTTCACCTGGAAATATCACAACACTGTTTGTTAATCAGCTATACCCCAATACAAAGTAAAGTTAAAAATGTCAAAAAATAAAAGTTACCAGAAAAAAGAAATGGCATGTTAGAGAGGTATACATTGATTTTATTATGTTCAAATTTCCCTCCTAAAACACCATGCCCATATTCTAGTATAAAGGATGATATCTTTTCTTTCAGTCATTGTGCCTAATATTTTCTATTTGGTGGTTTCTTTTTAGATTATTATTATTATTTGGCTTCTTGTCTGTGAGCTAATTTGATTGTTTCTATTCTGTTGAATTCTTTTTACTATTCATAAGCTAATAAAAGCAAATAAGAGTAAAAAGAAAAGAAAAGAACACTAAATTTATAATCTTTCCTTGTTTATATATCACATTGAATTATTAGGCCATTTAAAAGTGAGTATATTTAGAAATTAAGAATTTGTGTGTCATAAACAAGAGGAAAAGATTTAAATCTGAGAGTATAATATACTTCTAAATTTGATGCTTGATAGATATTGTTTCTTTAATATATATATGCAGTGTTAATATTTATGAATATACCTGCTTCATAAATAAAGTATTAATATATATTACAATATTTAAGAAAATTTCACACCAATAATATTGCCCAACAACATTTAATTCACTTTGGAAAAGACAAAGTTTACATTAATATTTTATCATTTGGTAACTCATATTAAAATGTACACATTTAGTAATATATAAAACAATGTACACACAACTGTTTTTATTTCTTTTTTTAATTAATTTATTTTTAATTGAAGGATAATTGCTTTACAGAATTTTACTGTCTTCTGTCAAACCTCAACATGAATTGGCCATAGGTATACATGGACATGAGTTTGAGTGAACTCCAGGAGTTGGTGATGGACAGGGAGGCCTGGCGTGCTGCAGTTCATGGGGTCGCAAAGAGTTGGACACGAGTGAGCGACTGAACTGAACTGATACATATATCCCCTCCTGAAGCTCCCTCCAATCTCCCTCCTCATCCCATCCCTCTAGGTTGATACAGAGCCCTTGCTTGAGTTTCTGTATATACAAAACACTAAGCCAGTTGTTAAACAACTCTTATCCATTGCCTCTTCAGAATCAAATGTCAGAATGATGGAAATGGATTGAGAGGGTTATTGGAGAAAATGTTGGAGAAAGAAAAACATCTTATTTTATGAACAACATCTTATTTTAAAGAACATTGTATTTTATGTAAATAAAAACAGGAAACAAATCAGGAGTACTTATTACTAGATCATAGAAATTTGAAAATGATTAAAATAAATTAATGATTCTGTGATCACAAAGAACAAATCATAAGAGCATCTGACTAACACATTCTTTAGAGTTTAAACAAAGACCAAATAAATTATTAGAAAGATATATGTGAGTGCTATGGTACAAATTTTATCAACCATAACAATTCAATAACATAAATTATACCATTTCATTTTACAAGCAAAAGTACATGCTAATCAATTTACTATACATGAGAGAGAAGTGTGAGCTATTGGGTCTTTTTTCCATGTCTGCAATAAACTATATCATTCTTTTAGATATCTTTTACTAATTAGTTTAATTAAATTCCAAAATTGCTCTAATATCCTGCTTTTATCCTAAGCCAGTATCTTGATTAAGGATAATATAAGAAGTGTAAAAAGTTACCAAGAGAGCCTCTCTATTTCTAAACGGTGGTTCTCTATTCACTTTGTTCACTCTATGTATATGCTTTCCTTCCTCCCATAGCTGAAAAACACCATGCTTAACAGAGTGATATATAAAAGCTGATGCTTGTCCCAAGAAAGTTCAAAAGCATGAAGTTCAACTCCAAATATTAATGGCAAAGTCTCCATTTTTCCTTAAGCTCTCATTCCACATTTCTTTCAAGTATCATTTAAATCCAACTTTTATTTGAATAATTTCTGATTGTCAGTGTGAAAAATTCTGTATGTTGAAAATAAAAAGAAAAGTGTTTAAGAGTCGGACAAGACTGAGCAACATTACTTTCACTTTTTACTTTCATGCATTGGAGAAGGAAATGGCAACCCACTCCAGTGTTCTTGCCTGGAGAATCCCAGGGATGGGGGAGCCTGCTGGCTGCCGTCTATGTGGTCCCACAGAGTGTGACATGACTGAATTGACTTAGCAGCAGCAGCATATGTCTTTAAACACTTTTATGGAGAAAGATATGCTTATATCTGATACAGTTTCCAGTTGTCTTTTCAGTAGCTGAGAAAAATTCTGTCTACATCTCACTTTTTTAAAATCACTTTTGTGGTAAACAAATATGATGAGTGAGAGTGAAGTAATCAACTTCGGATGCTGGTGGCAATTAGATAGATCACACATATGGAATACACAAACTTGAATGTAACAGCCATTAAAGATGTCAAAACAAAAGCATAGTCATAAAAGTTAGTTATTTATATTGTCTCCTACAAGAATTCAGATGTACCAGCGATCAAATAAGTTCTCAAAAATTATAGTAATCACACCACAAAGGGGCTGATGTGACACGATAAACTAGAGAAGACTACTGTTACTCCAGTCTCATAAATCAGTCCAACCAAACTGCAGTTGATTCTTATTGTAGATGTGGTACAAGTTCTCTACTTCTCTGGTTTGATATTTGTAAATTAGGAGTGCTGAATTCAGAACTATTTCCATGGGAAATGTTACAGAGATTACATCTTGTTAAAGAATATAAAAGAACTTCCCGAATTTTTAATGCCTCTGTGTTCTGCTCTTGAGAGATTTGGAGGCTAATCTGATTTATATTATTCATTAACAAGTTGGAAGCCATGAGGTTGGTTATGGAGCAGCACTGAGTGAGATTTTCTTCCAAAAACAGTTTGTAGAGTTCATCCACTTTTTTTTCCATATAACTATTAAGCATAGAATTAGAAAGGGGCTGTTTATGAAACAACATACTTCTTTCTCGAATTTCATCCCCATTCAAAAGCTTTGAGGTAGGCAGTTTGTCTAGAGGTTCAATGATGGGAGAATGACCCAATGGTATATCTACTGAAAACAAAAGAGGACCACTAAAAACATCATCCCGTATGTGTTCCACAAAGCAGCCAGAATCATACATGTTACCTACATGGTCTCCTCCAATCTGTAGGTCAGGATAATTCTGGCAAATACTTGTACATGAATAAGATCTGTATAAATCTAATTGTTTTTCATCATGTTGCTCTCTCTTTGGAATGGGCAGTGCAGCAGACACATTCCCTGGAAAGGATGCACTCTTGCATTTTGCTACAGTTATCTCATCCACAGATTTTATTTTACTTGTATCATTACTTTTCTCTGTTAAACTTTCTTTCATGACCTTATTTTCATTTTCCATTTTATCAGGGGAATGTGAATTATCTTCTATATCTAAAAGTTGCTTTTTCCAAGTTTCCTTTTCATCATTTGAGGTTTTCTTACATGTAACTTGTTCTTTGTATAGGAGTTCAATTAGGAAGGATTCTCCAAGCATTTTAGTAGACAAGGTTTCTAATCAGAAGAATGCAATATATCCTGAAAATTAAAAAAAAAAAAACTCATTAAGGCAACATATTTTAAAATATTTAATGAAGATTTAACTGCTACATGAAAACACAAATAATTAAGGGAGACACTATTGCTCAAAGGATAGAGATTGGACCAGGGGTAAGGAGACTTGGCTTCCAATTCTGTCATTACCTATTTACTATCAGGTAATTTATTTACCATTCCTGGATATTGATTTTCCTGGTAAATGGTGATAATAATGTTCCCTAGAGTTTTTCACTGGGTTATTATCAGGATGTTATATGGTATACATGCAAATGTTTTAAAAGTACAAATTTCTAAAAATGTATATTTATTTTAATACATACTCAACTGTCAAGAATTATTTACTTTAAATTTATTAGTTAAAGTGCCTAACCCTTTATTTTCAAACAGTCTGCTTAAAACCAAGACAGTTTTAAGGAATTTGTCTTAACAGTGCTTTAATTAATATTACTTGAGTGATGTTGAAAACAATTACTATACCTCAGAATGTATTTGAGAGATAGATATTTATATACAGTTTGAATTTCTGCAAACTGTCTGATTTAAGCTATAAATATATCCATTTACTTTTTCAGTAATCTAAATACAAATAGGTTCGTCAAATTCACTACCATTCTTTTTTGTTTTTATTTTCTTTCCCTTTTCCCCTTCCTCCCTTTTGTTCTTTTCTTTTGGACCTAAATCTTATTTTCCAGAGCACTTATGCCAGTCTTTTGTATGATTATTTAGTGCAATTTTAAGACTCTGAGTTTTCCCTAAAAATGCTACAAGAGTTCAAAAGGAAAAAGCAGATTTGATTCAAGAAACAATTTTCCTTTAATAGCTCTGTAGTGTCTACTATAAATGTCTCCAGGAAACCTACTTATTCATATTTAAAACCTTTTATTGTAGAAAATAAAACAACACAAACTAAAATACATGAAAATTTAGACTTACCTTTTCTGAGTGTCAGGATACCTAAAGAAAGACTCAGTCTTCTGAGATTGCAACAGCCCAAACACAGGAATAGTCCCTTTTGTCTTGTTCTTTCTCAGCTCTTGCTATACCTCAGAATTATAACTGTAACCACACAAAATGAAATGGTTCCCCTTTCCATTCATACCCTAGGACTGAACCAACTAATAGAAAAATAGTGTGGGTTTATCACATATATGGTATGGTAATGATCACATACTAAAAGAGGATCTTGAAAGTACTGAATACAAGATGCAAATGACAGTGGGAAATGTTAACAGCAATAGCTCTCTTCTTTAAAGTGAAGATATAGACAAGAATATTTTAATGTTTTAAGTAGCAAAAAAGTAGTATGGTAACCAGCATATTTTGCAATAATGTATAATTAAAACAATAAAAGACAATGATTTACTTATTATACCTCTATTATATGAAATACCAAACTGAGGACTTTTAATGATGGAATGATAAAAAAATAAGTAATTACTATATAACAGTCATTCTAAATGCCTTTCTAAATCATGTGTGAATAAATGTCATTCTAAATCACACAAGGCTTAATTTAAAACAGAAACTATTGTCCCTTTTTTAGAGAGGAAACAAAGACAAAGCTAGTAAATACTGGAACTAAGATTTGCACCATGCAATTGGATTCAGAATCCATAATCTTAAATCACTAAACTGTATTGCCTTTATGTCTATTGATGGGATTCAAGTTGCAGAACCATATATACAGTGCACACACATAGTATATGCCAAACACTTTTCTAAATTAGTCACAATACTAATTTAATCCTCAAAACACTTCTGTTAAGCAGATATGTTAACTGTCACTGTACTTAAGAAGAGACTGAAGGACAGAAAAGTAAGATAAGATGTCCAATATCACACAGCTTTAAGTGGTAGAATCTGAGTTAGAACCCAGGCAGCCTGACTTCAAAGCCCATGTGCTTAATTTTCCTGCTATATATATATATATATATATATATATATATATATATATATATAATTGTGAAAAAGAATACAAACCGAACTGTTAATAGTAGTTTCCAGTGGGAGAGGGTTGGCAAGGAGAAGGTGAACTGGTAATTTTATCTTTTACTCCCTATACTTCCATATGGCTTTAATCATTATATTGATACAATGCCTATGTATTCATGTGTTATTTGCTTGATTAAAAATAACCCAAATACATAAGAGTACCAAAAAAAAAAATCTATGCTACTTTCTTTGAGTCTATTTTCTCAATCTCACAAGGGTCTAGCCCATTATTTAGAATGATTTTAAACACAATGCAAACTGCCAAAGTAGACTGTAAAACATGAATAATATTTCTACATAGTTGATACTTTCAGCTACAGTTATCAATATAGCTTTTGTTTTACAAATAATTATTTCAAAATAAGCATCACAAATAGCCTACAGAATAGGTTAATTATAGTTATATGAATCATATAAATCTCTTTTTTAGGTGGTCAAAGACATCTTCTTTTAAGAAATAGTGCATTAACATAGCTTGGAAGGGCAGGAATAGCAAATGAGAGAATGTTCCACAATTCCACACCAGAAAAATAATGAAAACAATTGTTGAAAAAATAGATTTTCTACCACTGCTATCACAAAAGAATATTAAAAGGAAATGGAGAAATTGTTTCTAATCTAAACTTTACTGGTTATACTCCATTTCTTTTGCCTTCAGTTCATTTCAATGGCTCAGTTGTGTCTGACGTTTTGTGACCCCATGGACATGGGTTTGGGTGGATTCCGGGGATTGGTGATGGACAGCATGCTGTGGTACACAGGGTCGCAAAGAGTCGGACACAACTGAGAGACTGAACTGAACTGGACTGCAGCACGCCAGGCCTCCCTGTCCATCACCAACTCCTGGAGCTTACTCAACTCATGTTCATCAAGTAGGTGATGCTATCCAACCAACTTATCCTCTGTCATCCCCTTCCCCTCCTGCCTTCAATCTTTCCCAGCATCAGGGTGTTTTCCAATGAGTCAGTTCTTCACATCAGTTGGCCAAAGTACTGGAGTTTCAGCTTCGGCATCAGCCGTTCCAATGAAAATTCAGGACTCATTTCCTTTACGATTGATTAGATGGATTTCCTTGCAGTACAAGGGACTCTCAGAGGTCTTCTCCAACACCACAGTTCAGCTTTCTTTATAGTCCAGCTCTCACATCCATACATGAAAACTGGTAAAACCACAGCTTTCACTAGATGGACCTTTGTTGACAAAGTAATGTCTCAGCTTTTTAATATGCTAAGTTGGTCATAATTTTTCTTCCAAGGAGCAAGTGTCTTTTAATTTCATGGCTGCAGTCACCATCTGCAGTGATTGTGGAGCCCCCCAAAATAAAGTGTCTCATTGTTTCCATTGTTTCCCCTCAATTTGCCGTGAAGTGATGGGACCAGATGCCATAATCTTAGTTGTCTGAATGTTGAGCTTTAAGCCAACTTTTTCAGTCTTCTCTTTCACTTTCATCAAGAGTCTATTTAGTTCTTCTTAACTTTCTGCCGTAAGGGTGGTGTCATATGCATATTTGAGGTTACTGATATTTTCCCCAAATACTTGCTTCCAGCTTGTGCTTCATCCAGCTCAGCATGTCTCATGATGTACTCTGCATATAAGTTAAATAAGCAGGGTGGCAATATACAGCCTTGATGTACTGCTTCCTTATTTGGAACGAGTCTATTGTTCCATGTCCAGTTCTAACTGTTGTTTCCTGACCTGCATAAAGGTTTCTCAGGAGGCAGGTAATGTGCTCTGGTATTCCCATCTCTTTCAGTATTTTCCACAGTTTGTGATGGTCCACACAGTCAAAGGCTTTGGCATAGTCAATAAAGCAGAAGAAGATGTTTTTCTGGTACTCTCTTGCTTTTTCAGTGATCCAATGGATGTTGGCAATTTGATCTCTTGTTCCTCTGCCTTTTCTAAATCCAGGTTGTACATCTGGAAGTTTAGGCTTCACATACTGTCGAAGCCTGGCTTAGAGAATTTTGAGCATTACTTTGCTAGCATGTGAGATGAGTGCAATTGTGCAATAATATGAGCATTCTTTGGCATTGCCTTTCTTTGGGATTGGAATGAAAACTGACCTTTTCCAGTCCTGTGGCCACTGTTGTTTTCCAAATTTGCTGGCATAGTGAGTGCAGCACTTTAACAGTGCTTTTAGGATTTGAAAGAGCTCAACTGGAATTCCATCACTACCTTTGTTCGTAGTGATGCTTCCTAAGGCCCACTTGACTTCACATTATGGGATGTCTGGCTCTAGGTGAGTGATCACACCATTGTGGTTATATGGGTCATAAATATCTTTTTTGTATAGTTGTGTGTATTCTTGCTACCTCTTCTTAATATCTTCTGCTTCTGTTAGGTCCATACCATTTCTGTCCTTTATTGTGCCCATCTTTCCATGAAATGTTCCCTTGGCATCTCCAATTTTCTTCAAGTGATCTCTAGTATTTTCTATTCTATTGTTTTCCTCTATTTCTTTTCATTGAGCATGGAGGAAGGTTTTTTTTTTATCTCTCCTTACTATTCTTTGGAGTCCTGCATTCAAATGGGTATATCTTTCCTTTTTCCTTTGCCTTTCACTTCTCTTCTTTTATCAGCTATTTGTAAGGCCTCCTCAGACAAAAAAAAAAAAAAAAAAAGAAAGAAAATCCTTTTTGCATTTCTTTTTCTTGGGGATGATCTTGATTTCTGCCTCCTGTACAATGTCACAAACTTCTGTCCATAGTTCTTCTGGCGCTCTGTCTAAGAGATCTAATCCCTTGAATCTATTTGTCACTTCCACTGTATAATTCCTTTTCCTTACTCATTTCTATATCTGGCTGATCCACATTTTAGCAGTCTTCTGTTCTAAATATCTCTGCCTTTCACTACTGTCAATTCATTCTTGGATTATGCAGCTGTTTCCAAACTTGCCCCCTTTCAAATCCAGTTGACATGTTAGACTTATCCACCTTTCACACAAACCTGCTTAATCCTTCAATGGATTCTAATGGTTTAATAATAGGAATAGATATAATTTATTGAATGTCTAACATGTGAAAGATGCTTTTAAGCAACATCTGCACTTATTTAATCTCAGCAAATCTGTACATTATGATTTTATACACTTTAACAAAACAGAAAATAGCCTGGGAAATGCTAAAAAATAAAAATCTAACATGAAACTTTTTTAGCCTTCTTTCTTCCAGGTGCACTTTGAAGTTGCAATTACCATGTTGCTTCATGACTTTCATCTTACTTAAAATTCCTTCATTCTTGTAATTTCCTGGCAAATATATATCCTTAAGGTCAGTTTAGCACTCATTTTTTCAAATCCCTGAAGTGTCTTGACCCACCTACCCTATTTTAGACTTTTCTACACTGCTTTTACCTCATCTCATCAGTCACCACTCTCTTAGCTTCTTGAACGTAGATATTTATTATTATTATTTTTCATATTAATGTGGCTGTTTCCAAGCAGCATGCAAAGAATCTGGCATTTATTATCTTTGATAATAATTATTGTCTTGTCAGACCACTTTTACATACTCATTTACTCTTCACAGATGATGCTGTTAGGTAGACATGACCTTTCTCACTTTAACAATAGAGAAATTGAGGTGAAATAATTTATTTTATACGTAATAAGATCCATAGTTATGAAGCGGAATCCAGATTTGCCTAACACAGCTGGTGCTGAGGTTCTTTGCCACTTCTCTCTCAATTTTCATTACCCATTTTTGGAAAACCCCCCAAATCTTGTAAATGTTATTCTGATCTTCAACTACTGGAAAAGATCAAAACTCAAGAATAAAAGCTGGGATAGTGAGCTATGAAGTTATTGAAGGGAAAACAGACATTAAAGTGTGGGGTCATCTTTTTGCAGGGAGAAAGGAAGTCCTAGGAGTGTCAGAGACTACAAACCAAAAACACTCAACTCCAGGAAGGAAGGTGTGCCATGCAAAGCATATCCTCTAGTAGGGGGAGGGACTGGAGAGGGAAAGAAGGTACCTCCCTGGCCTAAGAGAAAAGATAAAAAATAGGTTGTTGTGGTGGTCCAGTCCCATACAGGTAAGCACTGGCACCATTTGCTTTGTTCCTACAAACCTAAGCAGCATGAGTTCTAATATGTCTGTTTTGTTCACACATCACTTTGTGTTTTGCCCATTTTCTCCCTCAGGTGTCTTGACACTTCATTTGTGGCCACTTTTGTCAAGTATGAAAGCTAACACTCACCACCATTCCCAAGCAAGGAAGTGGGAGAAGAGACAGCAGGAATGCAGAGTCCTTCAGTTCTTCCTGCCACTCTTTCCCTGGGCTGCAGAGATAAGGAGAGGAAAGAACCCTTAACTAGAGTTTGTTCTCCCAGACAGTTTAGCCCCTCCCACCAGGCCGGTGATGACTATAACCTGTTAGTCACCAGATGCCCAGAGTTCCCAGAATGGGTGAGCTCTTGCTCCATGAGGGCACTTATTTCCCAGCCAATCTGAGCACAGGGTCCCTGGCCCTTAGCAACGTCCCTGAGAAGGGCTGGGCCTTTGGACACAGCATCTAGCGTTGCTGAGCTGGAATCATCAGGCTGGCTGTGTTACTTCTACAAAACAGCTTCAGAGTAGAAACAATAATCTCCAGTAAAATCTATTATACCAGCATGTCAGGCTCTAGGGAGATGAGTGGAAAGAAAAAAAAACCCCAGCAGGCAGAAAATACTGAAGACATTCCAGTTGGGAACTTCAGGATTGTGCTAAGACATTATTATCTCCTCCCTGCTTTTCATTGTTCAGCTCCTCCTCACTAGGTTTTCAGGGTGCCAGGTGCAGATGAGAACAGGGAATGTGGTTAACACCTTCACCCAGGTTGTGTTCTAAGAACTGATTGATCTGGGAGGTTTCTGTGTTCTGAGCTCATCTTAAGGGTTTCCAATAATGTTATTGATGTTTCAAATGGAAGAAATAAAGAACTTTGTTTAGAACGAGAGGGGGGAAATGCCATTGAGTGAATGGCCAGAATCTTTAGAGAAGCCTGCTGCTAAGTCACTTCAGTCGTGTCCGACTCTGTGCGACCCCATAGATGGCAGCCCACCAGGCTCCCCCGTCCCTGAGATTCTCCAGGCAAGAACACTGGACTGGGTTGTCATTTCCTTCTCCAATGCATGAAAGTGAAAAGTGAAAGTGAAGTTGCTCAGTCGTGTCTGACTCTTAGCGACCCCATGGAGTGCAGCCCACGAGGCTCCTTTGTCCATGGGATTTTCCAGGCAAGAGTACTGGAGCGGGGTGCCAAGAGTAAGCCTGGGCAACCCCAAAAAGACAAACTGATTAGTTTCAAAGTAGAACGTGTATTTACATAAATCAGACGTTTCTTAGCTTAATTGAAGTTTAGATGAATTCTTTTTAACCAAGATGTAGGAAGTACTATAGAACGGTGCTCTCCAACAGCAATATATTTTGAGCCACATACATAATTTTAAGTGCCTACTTTTTTAAAAAAGAGGTGAGATTGGTTACATATGGTTGACAAACATTCATCAAACTCCTGCTCTGTGTCAGATACTATGATACACGCTAGGAAAGAGATTTGGTCTCAGCCTAGAAAGAGTGCATTGCTTTCATAAAACTTCATCAGGTAGATTCGGAGAAGGCAATGGCACCCCACTCCAGTACTCTTGCCTGGAAAATCCATGGATGGAGGAGCCTGGTAGGCTGCAGTCCATGGGGTCGCTAAAAGTCAGACACGACTGAGCAACTTCATTTTCACTTTCTACTTTCATGCATTGGAGAAGGAAATTGCAACCCACTCAGTGTTCTTGCCAGGGACGGGAAAGCCTGGTGGGCTGCCGTCTATGGGGTCGCACAGAGTCGGACACGACTGAAGCGACTTAGCAGCAGCAGCAGCAGCATGTAGAGTAGGGATTTATTTCACCTGGATACTAAGAAACAATGGGTTTCCCTGGTCATTCAGTTGGTAAAGAATCTTCTCCTGCAATTCAGGAGACTGGGGTTCAGTCCTTGAGTCAGGAAGATCCCCTGGAGAAGAGAATGGCAACCCACTCCAGTATTCTTTCCTGGAGAATTCCATGGAAAGTGGAGCCTGGCAGGCTACTGTTCATGGGATCGCAAAGAGTCAGCCACGACTGAGCGACTAACACTTAACTAAGAAACAATAACAAAAAGTAGTTTAAAAAAGAAAATTATGGGCCATTTGATTATGTGTGTGTGTGGTTTTTTTTTTTTTTTTTAACATTGTGAATCATGTTATTGGATATGGTACTGAGTAAGAGGGAGTGATTTTCAATCAGTAGGGACTACAGTGGATACAGTAGAAGTCTCACCCAAGTGTTGATCTGTGTAGCTCAAACTGTAACATAAAAATCTGGAAGATGTATTAAAATATTCCTGAGACCCACTCCCAGAAATTCTGACTGTAGTTTTCAGATGAGGTAAGCAGATACTGCTAGCCTTATGAACCACACTCAGACTAGCATTGGTATAAGCAACTGTTCTCTTAATGGTTTCCTCTGAAAAGGTTTTGAAAAACCACTATAGAAATTTGACTTAGTCACATGCATCATGCTTTTGCAATTTTGAAAACGAATGAGCCTGAGAAAGTGAAAATGCTGCATTTTAAATGTCAGAAATTTCTCAGTGGTTGGAAATAAGCATCGTTTTCTAGGCATGACTAGATAACATTTTCAAGTCACCAAACAAAAAAATCCTATTTGAATAAGCTGGAGTTTGTGCATGTCAAAACGCTTTCACATAAGTTTTCTAATTCTATTCATCACAGGTTTTATTCCAAGACTATCATATGAAAATGTAGAAACTTCAAAGTTTAAAATTTATGTTACAGCTATTAACAAAAAGTTGTAGTTATAAAACAGTTTTAAAAGATAACCAACTATTGCAGTTTTACTTTAGAGGTAATCTGTATTTCAGGGGAAAAGACAATGGGGGAAATACGGTATAGTAACAGATGACAAAGTGAAGAGGAACTAAAAAGCCTCTTGATGAAAGTGAAAGTGGAGAGTGAAAAAGTTGGCTTAAAGCTCAACATTCAGAAAACGAAGATCATGGCATCTGGTCCCATCACTTCATGGGAAATAGATGGGGAAACAGTGGAAACAGTGTCAGACTGTATTTTGGGGGGCTCCAAAATCACTGCAGATGGTGACTGCAGCCATGATATTAAAAGACGCTTACTTCTTGGAAGGAAAGTTATGTCCAACCTAGATAGCATATTGAAAAGCAGAGACATTACTTTGCCAATAAAGGTCCGTCTAGTCAAGGCTATGGTTTTTCCTGTGGTCATATATGGATGTGAGAGTTGGACTGTAAAGAAGGCTGAGCACCAAAGAATTTATGT
Source organism: Bos indicus (assembly GCF_029378745.1). Taxonomy (NCBI): domain Eukaryota; kingdom Metazoa; phylum Chordata; class Mammalia; order Artiodactyla; family Bovidae; genus Bos; species Bos indicus. The sequence goes on from NC_091789.1 coordinate 76,988,354, forward strand.
TTTTGAACTGTGGTGTTGGAGAAGACACTGGCGAGTCCCTTGGACTGCAAGGAGATCCAACCAGTCCATTCTGAAGGAGATCAGCCCTGGGATTTCTTTGGAAGAAATGATGCTAAAGCTGAAACTCCAGTACTTTGGCCACCTCATGCGAAGAGTTGACTCATTGGAAACGACTCTGATGCTGGGAGGGATTGGGGGTAGGAGGAGAAGGGGACGACAGAGGATGAGATGGCTGGATGGCATCACTGACTCGATGGATGTGAGTCTGGGTGAACTCCGGGAGTTGGTGATGGGCAGGGACGCCTGGCGTGCTGCGATTCATGGGGTTCCACAGAGTCGGGCATGACTGAGCGACTGAACTGAACTGAGGGAGTATTCTAATTTCATTATTTTACACAGAGCTGTACCATTTTCCCAGCATAACTTATTGAAGAGGCTGTCTTTTCTCCATTGTATATTTGTGACTCCTTTGTCAAAGATAACATGTCAATAGGTGTGTGGATTTATCTCTGCAGTTTCTATCTTGTTCAATTGATCTATATTTCTAGTATTGTGCCATTACCTTACTTTCTTGATGATTGCAGCTTTGTAGTATAGTCGTAAGTCAGGAAGGTTGATTCTTCCAACTCCATTCTTCTTTCTCAAAACTGCTATTTGGGGCTTTGTGTCTCCATACAAATTGCAAATTTTTTTCTTCTAGTTCTTTGGAAAATATTTGATAGGGATTGCATTGGGTCTGTAGATTGCTTTGGATAGTACAGTCATTTTCACAATATTTATTTTTCCATCCAAAAACATGGTGTATCTCTCCAGCTGTTTGTGTCATCTTTGATTTCTTTCATCAGTGTCTTTTAGTTTTCTGCATACAGGTCTTTTGTCTCTTTGGGTAGGTTTATTCCTAGGCATCATACTTTTTGTTGTGATAATAAATGGCATTATTGCCTTAATTTCTTTTTCTGATTTTTTGTTGTTAGTGTATAGAAATGCAAGGGATTTGTCTATTAATTTTGTATTTGTGATTTTACTAAATTCAATGATTAGCCCTAGTAATTTTCTGATATTATCTTTAGGGTTTTCTATGTATATTATCATGTCATCTGCAAACAGTGAGAGTTTCACTTCTTCTTTTACAGTATGGATTATTTTTATTTCTTTTCCTTCTCTGACTGCTGTGGCTAGGGCTTCCAAAACTATATTGAATAATAGTGGTGACAGTTGGCACCCTTGTCTTGTTCCTGATCTTAGAGGAAATGGTTTCAATTTTTCACCATTGACAGTAATGTTTGCTGTGAGTTTGTTGTACCTTTATTATGTACCTTTACTATAGAAGTTAGACTCCTTCTATGCTGATTTTCTGAGAGTTTTTATTGCATATGGGTGTTCAACTGTGTTGAAAAATTAGTTAATATGATGTATCACATTGATTGATTTGCATATATGGAAGAATCCTTACATCCCTGGAATAAACCCCACTTGATCATGGTGTTTGATCCTTTTAATGTGTTGTTGATTCTGTTTGCTAGACTTTGTTGAGAATTTTTACATCTATGTTCATCAGTGATATTGGCTTGTAATTTTCTTTTTTGTGTGATATCTTTGTCTGGTTTTGGTATCAGGGTGAAACAGGATAGGTGTTAGCTCTTCTCTAAATGTTTGGCAGAATTTGCCTGTGAAGCCATCTGTTGGAAGACTTTTTATCACAGTTTTGATTTCAGTACTTGTGATTAGTCTGTTCATATTTTTTATTTCTTCCTGGTTGAATCTTGGAGGTTTGTACCTTTCTAAGAATTTATCCATTTCTTCCAGGCTGTCCATTTTTATTGGCATATAGTTGCTAACAATAGCCTCTCATGACAAATGCATTCTAAAGGATCTATATTGTTTATTCCCTTCTTTCATATTTTTTCTTTTTGATATCTTATTTTACATCATCATTTTTATCCCTTAATAGTTCATTGTAGTTATAGTTGCTTTTACAATTTCTTTGAATTTTAATCTATATATTGGCTAGTTTAGGTGTTTTTCATTTTTTACTATATTTTTCTTTCCTAGTGGGATTTTTCCCTTTCCTGTGAATTCTTAATTCTTTTCATTGAGAGAGACCCTTCAACATTTCTTTAAGGATAGGTTTAGTATTGATTAATTATTTTAGTCTTTGATTGTCTGGGAAGTTCTTTTTCTATTTTTCTTTTAATAATTTTATTTATTTATCTATTTTTGGCTATGCTAGGTCTTCATTGCTGCTCTGGCTTTCTCTAGTTTCAGAGAGCATGGCCTATTCTCCAGTTTCAGTGCTCAAGTTTCTCACTGGAGTGGCTTCTCCTGTTGTGGAGCATGGGCTCCAGGGTGTGAAGACTTCAGTAGTTGTGACTCCCAGGCTCCAGAGCATAGGCCCAATAGTTGTGACACATGGGCTTAGTTGCTCCGAGGCATGTGGGATCTTCCCCGATCAGAGATTGAACCTGTGTCTCCTGAATTGGCAGGCAGATTCTTTACCACTGAGCCACCAGGGAAGCCCTCTTTTTCTATTCTAAATGATAATCTTTCTGGGTAGAATATCCGAGGTTGCAGGTTTTTCCCTTCCAACACTTTGAATATATTAAATATCATGCCACTCCTTCTAGTCTGCAAAGTTTCTGCTATAAAATTAATTAGCTGATAGTTTTATGGGATTCCCTTGTAACTGATTGTGTTTCTCTTGCTTCTTTTAGAATTATCTTTTTTATCTTTGTCATTTTAACTGTGACATATCTTGGTATGGGATTCTTTGGCTTCATCTTATTTGGGGACTTTTGTGCTTCCTGTACCTGAATATCTGTTCCTTTCTTCAGATTTGGGAAGTTTTCATCCATATTACTCCATATAAGTTTTTGACACCCCTCTCTCTCTCTTCTACCTCTGGTACCCCTATACTGTGAATATTAAAGTGCTTAATGTTATATCAGAAGTCTCTTTGATTGCTTTCATTTTTAAAACATTAGTTTTTCTTTCTGCTGCTCTGAGTGCGTGATTTCCATCATTCTATCTTCCAGATTACTTTTTCATTTTTCTGTATCTCTTTATCTAGTATTCATTCATTGTAGGGTAATTTTTATATCAGGTATTGAAATACTTATTTTTGATTGGGTATATTTTAGTTTTTAGTTCCTTGTTTAAATATTCAGTGTTTGGATCAATTTTTTTTTGTAATTGATTTAACACTTCTATTATCAATATTTTGAATGCTCTATCTGGTAAATTCTTTATTTTGTTTCATTATTTATTTTTTCAGTGTTTTGCCTTGCTTTCAATTGAGAGTAGTTCTCTGCCTCTTCACTTTGCTTAACTTCTTTTTCTCTGTGAATTTAAGTCAAATGGTTACATATTGTATTCTTTGTCTGTTTTTATGTTGGAGTGCCTCAAAAATATTATACCATTAAAAGCTGTTCCTCTTCTATAGCATAATGGACAGGGAAAATAAAACATAAAACATTGAGATCAGTTGAACTCTTCCTTTCTATATCTTTGTCTATCTAGGTGAAGCAGAGACAGGAAGAAGTGACCAGAATTTTAGATACTTACAAAATAAAGTATGTATTAATAAATATTTCTGTCAGTTTGAAAGTACTTCAAGAAATGAGGATGAAGATTTCCACCCTTAAGGCTCTACCACCTCAGATATTCAAAGACTGAGAATATTGTGGAGTAAGAATAAATGCCCATGTTTGTTTTATTTTGACTTCATATTTTAAGGCCATTTATATGAGGAAATAAAATATTCATGGGGTAAGAAGTACAGGTATATCCATTTTTGGAATGACTTAATTATGTCCCTGAAGATAAGGAAATCTGTATTTTATTATGAAAACATCACAAAAGGAAATTTTATCATGAACCATGTTTTGGGATACTTATCTGGTATTTTTCATCATACATTACAGTATAAAATGACTGATCCTCTGAGGAAATTTTTTTTCTCTAACTTAGCTGGCAGCAGTTTGTAGAGGCCCAGGTAAGATAATTAGCAAACTTACCTAGATACTTGAGTTTAACAACTTCATACTGGAAATTATCAGTATTGATATTATAACTTTATTTTATTTTATTTATTCATTTTTTTTTAGGATTTTGAAATACTTCACAAGGCAAAGGAGAGCAGAGAGATTCTGAAATTTCTGAAGATAGAATTAATGGTCAGCAATAACAAAATATACTTAGCAAGGTGGATCTACATATACTCCCATATACATCAGTTGCTTTTATTTATAATAGAGTTAAACTTTCATTAAAGTTAATCACTACCTAGACTAAGTTGTAATCACTAACATATGAGGCTTTCTTTTTTTTTTTTTCATATGAGACTTTCTATTTCCATTATGCATTAAAATCTCTCTATTACACTGTAAGCATTTTATTAATGTGGAACTGTATAAAAAGAAGAATATTGTTTAATATCAACACCAGACTCTTCTTTTAAATCATTAGTAGCTGTCAATTCATAGTCATGAAATAGACTTTTAGTGCAATTTTTAATTTACTTTTAGTAAACGTTTATCAATACATTTAACAAAAGCCTATATACTGTACTGGGGCTGTTCAAAAGGATGAAAGTAAAAAAAGATCACTGGGCTCCATTCCAAATCCTCCCAGATGGAAATAGGGAGGAAATAAGAATTTGTATTTTTAACAAACCCCCCAGGTGACTTTTATTTTTTTCTTTTTGGTATACTAAAGTCTGGGAACCAGTACCAAAGAATAAAAAAATGTTAGGTCATCCCTCCACCTCTGCTATAAAATGGTAGTCTTCTTCCAAATCTGTTTCTCCTCCTGTGGTTTCCATCTTGTTGAATGGCACCTCCCTTCACTCAAACCCTAACTCTAAATCCTGAGACTCACTGTTAATATCACCCAATCCCTCACTTCTGTATGCCATAAATTACCAAACTCTAGATGTACTAGTTTTAATATCTCAGCTACTCCTCCAGCTCTCCAGCTATTGCCCTTTTTCCTGTCCTCATCATTCTTGCAAATATTTTAACTGCTTGCTTCCAGTTTTACTATTCTAATATCTGCCCTTTGCAGTGGTGCTAAGTCAAGACTTTTCAACCTTGACTGAACATTGGAATCACCTGAGAAATTTTAAAAACTGTCTGGATCACATTTTTAATGATTTTAATGTGCACCTCGAGTTGTGAACAATAGAATTAGATCTTTCAAAACATAAATTTAATCAAATATATGTAGCTGCGGCAAAAAGTTTCTCACAGTGTGGTATAAGAAAACCACAGCCCTCAGAATCATCTGCACAACTTAATAAACATGTGGATTCCTGGACCTTTCCCTAGACCTCTAAAACTGAGCAAAGATATTTGAATTTTACATGAGCAGCTTTAGATTATGTACTAATTTTTGAGAAGTTTTTATCTATAGGTTAAAAATTTAAACTCCATATTCATTCTGTGAAACAAATTTCTGTAGATCATTCTTTTCACGCTTTTTAGTTACATCCAACTATCTTCCCCATTAACCTTCCTTACCTATTTATAGTTTCCTAGATGTACCAGTTTTGCATTATCTTGCCTTTTTTTTACACATTTGCAAGCCCATATAATACCTATTTTTATCACAGCACTAATAACAGTTTAGAACTACTGTCTTCTTTGAAAGTCATAATTGTAAGTACTTCTTCAGTGTTCACTATGTTCCAGACATAGTGTCTGTTCGACAGTGCTGTATATGAGTTTACCTACATAGAGTGTTTACAACCCTGTGAGATAGGTGCTATAATCATACCTATTTTATGAATGAGGAAAATGAATTGCCAGTAGAAACTTTCAAAAAGCTACAGAGTTAATAAGTGATAAATCTAGATTTTTGACCCATTACATAGGTGAGGTAAAAGGCCCTATTTTAATGGAGAAGAAGAGGATCTAAAAGGAAAGAAAGCAGCAAAAAGTGTGTCCGTAGTGTGTGTCCCTATAAAAGAAGTCTCACATATTGGCCCTCCTTATGGTCAAAATTCCGAGAGAGGTGGGAAATAGAGTCCTTAAAAATCCCACCTAGGTTTAGGGGAACCACAAAACAGAAAAGAGTGGTACCTCTTGTTTCTAAAGTCAAGCCAGAGCCTCTCATTGCATCACAACTGAGAAATTGAAATTCTTAGGCAAGGGTCTAGGATAATGGGGCTGAGGGCAGCCTGGTAAACCCTTACTCCTCCATTACAGTGAATGAAAGAACATCCCAAACTTTCCCATGCCTTTTAAGGGAAAAAACAAAGACCAACCAAGTGAAAACAATAAAGGCTTATTTAATCAGATATTGCTATAATAAGTAGTCACCATCACTTACATTTTTCAAAAGCTCAAAGGCAAGCAAAGGAGTAGGAAATCTTTATAATGGAAAAAAATGAAGGCTTCAGATATGCTCTGATTGGAAACTGTTGGCAAGGGGAAACTGAAAGCAGACTAACTAGAAGCAGGGCATATTAGGTTTAATCTGTTAGGGAAGCATGTTTTGTTTCTGTCACTTAGTCCTAATTTGTAAGCAGAACCAAAAATTAAGGAAGCTGGCAGTTGTTGATTGTGTTCTGGCTGTTTTGAACTTATTGCTACAGGAGGTTGTTTGACTTCCTGCTCAGTTTACTGCAAAGGTTGTGGTTTGGCTTCCTGAGTTAGTTGTTGCAGGTTATGGGTTTGACTTCTGTTTTCATATAAGAACTGGCCTTTGTCTATTTGTGTATTCAGTTTCACATTCCATTATAAGAGAGGATCAAAGATGGTTGAGGGTGAGCCCGCAGATATAGAAACCTTAAAGTTCATGAAATGGATGATGGGAGACTTTTATGAACCTGGTGATCAGAGAATAAAGGGAGATAGATATATCATTGACAATTTAAAATCAGCTTTTCCTTTAAAATAGAGAAAATGCCTATCATATGAAAACATTTTGCCCCTTTTAATCCCTTATTCCCCAGAGAATAAGAAAACTCAGGATGATTGACATCCAGCATAACAACATTAACATGAGCTGCCCAAAGGACTATTAATCTGGGGAATATAAAAAGTTTACTGACTTTGCAGATATAACACCCTGACAGTCATCCACTGAGAAGGCATTTTTATCATCTCCCCTTCAAAATTCCCTGTAATGGATTGAATGGTAGCCTCTGAAAAGATATGTCCACATCCTAATTCTTAGAATTTATTAATACTAGCTTATTTAGAAAAGGGGTTTTTGCAAATGTCAGAATCTTAACATGAGGAAATCACCCTGAATTATCCATGTGGGTCCTAAATGTAATGACAATAGTCCTTATTAGAGTGATATTATAGAAAGAAGAGAAGCCACCATGACCTCTGAGATAGAGATTGGAGTGATGTGACCTCTTGCCAAAGAATGTCTGGAAACAATTGAAGCTGAAAGAGGCAAAGAATGGTTTCTCCCCAAGAGACTCCAGAGGGAATGCAAACCTACTAACACGTTTATTTCAAACTTCTGACCTCAGGGTTGTGAGAAATTAAATATCTACTATTTTAAGCCATTCATTTTGTGGTAATTTGTTATGGAAGTCAAAGGAAACTCATATTATGCCCCATGTGCAATTTCCCAAAATTAAGACAAAAGAGAATAAAAACTTCTAGGGACGTGAGTAAAGTCAAAAGAGGAAAAGGTTTCCCATTATACCATTAGAGGATGAACACAGGGCTGCCCCTAAATTCACAGTATAAATGAAAAAGCTAGTAGAATAAAGCAAGAGTCATTCCCAAGTCTCAAGTAACCTTTATAAATTCTGCAATGCAGATAGTTTGAAAAGGAAAGTGGCTACATAATGAAAATAACATAGTTGTATGATACCAGCATTTCTGAAAAATGAAATAAAACACAAGAAAATACTATAGTATATATTTTTTAATAGTTTTAAACTCAGAACTCACTCAGGATAGAAAAGCAGTGAGCACTGCTTCAAAACTTTTCAAGGTGAATTAACCCACCTGGGGCAAAAATTATAATTAAGATATAGAATACATTGCCTAAAGCTTGAGAGGAATACCTGAAGAATGAGTTTCTTTGGGGAATTAGGTCATTCAAATGTACCCATGTATACTAGTGTATTTAGAAAGTCAAACAATGTCAAGGACAAACATGAAAAAGTATACTGTTCATTGATTGGGAAGAATTAATATTGTTAAAATGATCATACTACTAAAGGCAATCTACAGGTTCAATGCAATCCCTATCAAAACAGGCAATTTTCACAGAACTAGAACAAAAAATACTAAAATATCTATGGAAATGAAAAGGCCCAAATAGCTGAACCAATTTTGAGAAAGAGAAACAGAGCTGGAAGAATCACACTCTCTGACTTCAGACTAAAAATACAAAGCTATAGTAATCAAAACATTATGGTACTGGCACAAAAATAGACACATGAATCAACAGAACAGAACAGATAGCCCAAAATAAACCCATACACTTATAGTTAATTGATCTACAACAAAGGAAGCAGATTATACAATGGAGAAAAGACAGACTCTTCAATAAGTGGTATTGTGAAAACTGGACAGCTACCTGTAAAAGAATGAAATTAGAACATTTCTCACACTATATACAAAAATAAACTCAAATGCATTAAAGACATAAACATTATATCAGAAACCATTAAACTCTTAGAGGGAAACATATGCAGAACACTCTTTGACATAAAACGTAGTAATTTTTTTGGATCTATCTATCTAAAGCTAAGGAAATGAAATGAGAAATAAACAAAGGGGACTTAATTAAACTTAAAATCTTTTGCCCAGGAAAGGAATCCATTGATAAAATGAAAAGAAAATTTACTGAATAGGAGAAAATATTTATTAATGACATGACCAATAATGGATTAATGTCCAAAATATATAAACAGTTCATACAAGTAAACTTCAAAAAAAATAACAATAGCAACCCAATAAAAAACCGGGAAAAAGATCTAAATAGATATTTTTCAAAGATGCCATACATATGGACAAAAAGCACATGAAAAGAGGCTCAACATCGTGAATTATAAGAGAAATGGAAATAAAACCAAACAAAATGAGATACTACCTCACACTGTCAGACTGGTTGTCATCGAAAAGACCACAAAATTTTTGGTGAGGATGTGGGGACAGGGAACTCTCGTACACTGTTAATTGTTAAGTGGTGCTGCTGCTATGGAAAATAGTATGGAGATTCCTACAGAAACTAAAAAGAGAACTAACACATGACCCTTTGTCTGTGTAGGTCATGATGAACCACACCTTACCTATTTCCTGAGAAACCTATATAAGGGTCAAGAAACAACAGTTAGAATTGGACATGGAAAAACTGAGTGGTTCAAAATTGGGAAAAAGTACAAGGCTGTGTATTGTCACCCTGCTTATTTAACTTATAAGCAGAGTGTGTGTGTGTGTGCTCGGTCACTCAATCATGTCCTACTTTTTATGACTCCCTGGACTGTAGCCCACCAAGTTCCTCTCTCCATGAGATTTCCCAGGTAAGAATACTAGAATGGGCTGCCATTGTCTACTCCAAGGAATCTTTCTGACACAGGGATTGTATCCACGTCTCTTGCATCTCCTGCTTTGGCAGATGGATTCTTTACCAGTGTGCCACCTAGGAAGCCCTATATGCAGAATACATCATGCAAAATGCTGGGCTGGATGAATCACAAGCTGGAATCAAAATTGCTGGAAGAAATACCAACAACCTCAGATATACAGATGATACCACTCTAATGGCAGAAAGTGAAGAGGAACTAAAGAGCCTTTTGATATGGGTGAAAGTGGAGATTGAAAAAATTGGCTTGAAAGTCCACATTAAAAATTAAAATTATGGCATCTGGTCCCATCACTTCATGGCAAATGGAAGAGGAAAAAGTGGAAGCATGGACAAATTTTATTTTCTTGGGCTCCAAAATCACTGTGGATGGTGACTCCAGCCATGCAATCAAAAGACATTTGCTCTTTGGAAGGAAAGCTATTGCAAACCTAGACAGTATATTAAAGAGCAGAGACATCACTTTGCCAACAAACGTCCATGTAGTCAAAGCTATGGTTTTTCCAGTATTCATGTATGGATGTGAGAGCTGAACCACAAAGTCTGAGTGCTGGAGAACTGATACTTTCAAATCATGGTGCCAGAGAAGACTCTTGAGAGTCCCTTGGGCTGCAATGAGATCAAACCAGTCAATCCTAAAGCAAATCAGTCCTGAATATTCATTGGAAGGGTTATTTGCTGAAGTTGAAGCCTCAATACATTGGCTACCTGATGTAAAGAGCCAACTCATTGGAAAAGACCCTGAGGCTGGAAAAGATTGAAGGCAAAAGGAGAAGGGGGTAGCAGAGGATGAGATGGTTAGATAGCATCATGGACTCAATGCACATGAATTCTGAGAAACTCCAAGAGATAGTGGAGGATATAGGAGCCTGGTGTGCTACAGTCCATGGGGTTGTGAAGAGTCAAACACGACTTAGTGACTGAACACATGACACAGCAATATCACTTCTGAGTATACATCCAACACACACACACACACACACACACACACACACACACACACACAAAATCACCCATTCAAAAAGATACATGCACTCCAGTGTTCATAACAGCATTATTTATGATTGCTGATATAGGGAAGCAAGTTGTGTCTATCAACAGAGAAATATATATATATATATAAAATTACTCAGCCATGGACTTCCTCAGTAGCTCAGCTGGTAAAGAATCCACCTGCAATGCAAGAATTCAGGAGACCCCAGTCCGATTCTAGGGTCAAAATTCCTGGGTCAGGAAGGTCCACTGGAGAAGGGATAGGCTACCCACTCCAGTATTCTTGGGCTTCCCTGGTGACTCAGATGATAAAGAATCCTCATGCAATGTGGGAAACCTGGGTTCGATCCCTGTGTTGGGAATATCCCCTGGAGAAGGGAAAGGCTACCCACTCAAGTATTCTGGCCTGGAGAATTCCATGGACTGTATAGTCTATGGGGTTGCAAAGAGTTGGACACGGCTGAGCAACTTTCACTTTCATTTTTCATTACTCAGCCATAAAAAGAATGAAATTTTTCCATTTGCAACAAGCACCATGGATGGATTTAAAGCACATTATGCTAAATGAAATGTCAGACAAAGACAGACAGATACTCTTTGACATCACTTGTATATGGAATATTTAAAAAAATGAAACAAACCAATGAATATAACAAAACAGAAACAGACTTATGGATAGAGAACAAATTAGTGGTTACCAATTGGGAGAGGGGAAATGAGGAGAAATTTTGGAGTAGGGGATTAAAAGGTACAGACTGTAATGTATAAAATAAATAAAGTATGAGGATAAATTGCATAACAAGAAATATAACCAATATTTCATAATACCTATAAATGCAGTATAACCTTTAAAATTGTGAATCACTATATTCTACACCTGTAGCTTACATAGGTTTTGTTCATTGACTATATCTCAATTAAAAAAATTAAAAGCAGCAAGAAAATTTTAAAAATAAAAACACCTTTGCCAGATAAACAAATGCTGAGGGCATTTGTTACCAATGGACCCAGTAGAGCTACCACACAAGAAATGTTGAAAAGATTCATTTAGGATAAAATGAAAGGGCACTAAACAATAATTCAAAGACATAAAAAGATATATAGAATTACAGTATTGGTAACCACACAAATAAATATAAATTCCAGTTTTATTTTATTTTTGTTTGTAACTCTTTTTTTAATTCCTATATGAATTAAAAGATAATGCATAAAAACAATAAATCTGCATTATTGGTTACATAATGTATAAAGATGGATTTGTGATAAAAACAAAAGTTTTTGGAAAAATACACATGAGTAAAATTTTTATATATTGTTTTAGACAAGATTGTATCAATTAGAAATATAACATTATAAATTTAGAATATTAATTGCAATTTCTGTGATAACCACAAAGAAAATATATTTAAAATATACACAAATAGAAATAAGAAGGGAGTCAAAACTCTCTACAGAAATAAGCTACAGAAAAAAACTAAATACAAATGATGGCAGTAATGGGAGAGATGAAGGACAGAAATGGTGTCATATCAAAACAAATACAAAATAACAGGCACTGCTATTTATTAGTAATTGCTTCAAATGTAACTTCAACTAAAAGGTGTATATTGAAATATGGATTTAATAACATGGTCTAACTATATGCTGTCTATAAGAAACTCACTTTATATCCCCAAACACAAACAGGTTAAAGCTGAAACGATGAGGGGTCCTCATTAGGAGGTCCTAAGTTGGTGGAGGAATGACAGAGGGAGATCACTTTCTCCCCTACAAATTCATTGAAAGAATATTTGAACCCTGAGCAAATTCCACAAAACAACTTCTGAATGCTGGTAGAGGACATCAGGCATCCAGAAAGGCAGCCCATTGTCTTCGAAAGGAGGTAGGACAAAATATAAAAGGTAAAAAGAAACACAAAAGAGATAGGGATGGAGATCTGGCCTGGTAAGGGAGTTTTAAAGAGGAGAAGTTTCCAAGCACCAGGAAACACTCTCACCAGTGGGTCTGTGGGGAGTTTTGGAATCTCAGAGGGCAACATAATGGGGAGAAAATATAAATAAATAAATAAATAAAACCCTCAGATTATGTGCCTAACAGCAACTCCTAGCTCTCCCATCCACCACCAGCAAGCAGGGGCTGAACAGGGAGGCGCAGGCTGCATTGCTTAGGGTAACGACTGGGCTTGAATGCCCTGAGGGCAATCAGAGGGAACTAATGTGAAATAGCAACCCAAACTGTGGGATAGCCAGAGAAAGAGAGAGAAAAAAGAGAGAGAAAGAGAGAGAACTATCCTGCAAAAAGCCCTAACCTAAGGCATTGCCAGGCACACTCACAGAACAAAGGACTGAGCAAATACCAGAGGAGAGCTAGCTGACTGTGGGCCAGCCCATCCCCCACCAGAGACAGGGACGCAGCGGGGGAGCAACCAGAGCTGGAAAGGGACAATCTCAGTCCCAGAGAGGCATCCTCTACCAAACTGTAAGCAGGCTTCCAGTCGCTAACTAAGACTTCTTGGGATTCTGGATGGTTGACATTCACCGGGAGAGTCACAGACAGAGATCAGCTCTCCAGAAGAGACACACAGCACACTTGAGACAGGCGCGCCTGCTACCATCCAGGAAACTGAGCGGCTGGGACTGGGGAGGTGATAAGATGCACTCACCACCTGGGGAGATTGCACTCACCAACCACCTCGTTGCCTGAGATGCTCGGACCTGGAAAGGGCACAAAACGCAGGCCCAACCAAGTCTGCACCTTTGTGGAGTACCTGAGAACCTGAAACTGAGCGGCTTAGACCTGGGATGGGCATGCAACGCACGGCCTGCCTCAGACAGTTCCCCGTCAGAGCAACCTAGAGCCTGAGAAGTGTAGACTGGGAAAGCGCACATGCTGTGAGTGCAGGCAAACCCAGTGTGGCCAAGACACTGTGAGCACTCCCCACACATGCCAGTGATATATGTTTGCAGTGTTCCTCCCTCCCCACAGCATGACTGAAAAAATGAGCCTAAATAAGTGACCACTTACGCCCCCTTGAGTCAGGGGGGAAATTAGACACTGAAAAGACCAGCAAAATGAAGAAGCTAAAATAAACAAAGGGAACAGCTCTAGAAATGACAGGTGCAACAAACTAAAACCCTGTAGTCAGCACCGACTATATTGGAAGGGGCCTATAGATCTTGACCATTATAAGCTGGATCAAGAAACTATCTGAAACTGAACTGATCCCACACAGCCCACAACAGCTCCAGAGAAATTACTAGATATATACTTACTATTATCAATTTTAAAATGTATTATTTTTTATTTTTAGTCCTCTATTACTCCTTTAATTTTCATATTTATAACCTACTATTACCTTGCAAAAAAAAGAAACTGTTTAAAGCAAACTTCATATATATATTTTATAATTTTTGTGACTTTGTTTTCTTAATATTGTATTTTTTTTGCTGTTTCTTTTCTTATTTTTTAACTTTACAATATTGTATTTTTGAGAGTCTAACCTCTACTCTAGATTTTTAATCTTTGCTTTTTGGTATTTGTGATCAATTTTGTACCTTTAAAAACAAAATCTTCAGTACCTATTTTTACTTGGGAGTGTGATTACTGGCTTGATTGCTCTCTACCCATTTTGACTCTCCTTTCTCTCCACAAGGTTGCCTCTAACTCCAACTCCTCCTTTTCTTCTCTACCCAACTCTGTGAATCTCTTTGTGTGTTCTGGGCTATGGAGAACACTTAGGAAACTGATTACTGGCTGGATCTGTCTCTCTCCTTTTGATTGCCCCTTTTCTCCTCCTGGTCACTTCTGTCTCCTTCCTCCCTCTTCTTTCCTCAGTGTAATTCTGTTAACCTCTCTGAGGGTTCCAGACTGTGGAGAACACACAGGGAATTGGTTACTGGCTAGCTTGTTCTCTCCCCCTTTTATTCCACCTCTTCTCTTCCTGGTCACTTCTATCTCCCTCCTCCCTCTTCTCTTTGCCATGTAACTCTGGGAACCTCTCTGGGTGTCCCTCACTGTGGAGAATCTTTTCATCTTTAACCTAGATGTTTTATCATCAGTTCTGTATAGATGGAGAAGTCTTGAGGCTACTGTAAGAATAAGACTGAACACCAGAGACAGGAAGTTTAAGCCCAAAATCTGAGAACAGCACAACTTCTGTCTCCAGGGAACATTAATCTATAAGAGCTCATCCGAAAGCCTCCATACCTACACTGAAACTGACCTCCACCTAAGTGCCAACAAGCTCCAGAGCAAGACATACCATGCAAATTCTCCAGCAACACAAGAACTTCAATATAAAGGCTACCCAAAGTCACATCAATCTCATCTTAAAACTCACTACTGGACACTTATTGGCACTCCAGAAAGAAGAAATCCAGCTAAATCCACCAGAATGCTGCAGCAAAATTCCCTAACCAGGAAACCCAAAAAGCCATCCATTCAACCCTACCCACAGGGAGGAATCTCCACAATAAAGAGGAACCACAAACTGCCAGGATACAGAAAGGCCAACACAAACACAGCAATCTCAACAAGATGAAAAGGAAGAGAAACACTCAGCAGGTAAAGGATTAATGCCCACCAAACCAAACAAAAGAGAAGGAGATAGGGAGTCTACCTGAAAAAGAATTCAGAATAATGATGGTAAAAATGACCCAAAATTTTGAAAACAAAATGGAATTACAGATAAATATCCCAGAGACAAGGATTGAGAAGATGCAAGAAAAGTTTAACAAGGACCTAGAAGAAATAAAAAGAGTCAATCAATAATGAATAATGCAATAAATGAGATCAAAAACACTCTGGAGGGAGCCAACAGTAGAATAATGGAGGCAGAAGATAGGATAAGTGAGGTAGAAGATAGAATGATAGAAATAAATGAAGCAGAGAGGAAAAAAAATTTTTTTCCTGTTTTTGTACAAATGTAAAAAAAGATTGAATAGCCTTTTTAACCTTAACTCTTTTTTTGTCTAACAGTTTTAAGATTATTTTTATTAAAAGTTTTTGTTTTTTAGTTTTAGAGTTACCCATGTCATAAAATCTACTATCTTTTTTATCTCTTTATCGAAAAGATTTTTACTTTCCACTCTTCAGCCTATCTATCTTATGTAGGGGGGTCTGTGACACCCTGAGTGGGGTCCTAAGCCGTCCGAAAACTGTACAATGGGGGAGACTTACCTTTGGGTCCCTGCGTGGGCACCACTTGCCGGGGTCCAGCCCCAGCAGGATCCAGGGGTACCCTCAGGATGATGACCTAGGAGAAAGGATAGCAAAGCAGAGAGCAGGGCTTGATCTTTCTTGTTAAACACAGAAAGACAATAAATCTCCTGGCACGGAACTTGTTCTGTTCATGGAGGCTGCAGGCGCCCTCTCGGTGGGGTGAGGATGCAGGGCGCCCCCTCCCTGGTGAAGACTCAAGGCGCCTTCCCGATCAGGTCTTAGAAGCCCAGGCAAAAAAGTGAACTCAGAGAGCCCCTGTGCCCCAAGGAGTCTTCCTGAAAGAAGAACAGAGAGAAAAGGAGGGAAAAGAAAAAAAAAAAAAAAAGAATGACATGGGGAGACCAAGCTTCAGTGAGCGAGGCCCATAACTTTATTTTTAAAAGGAACTTTTATACCTTGACTTGTACATAGAAGGAAATGAAAGTGCAAAGTCATACAGAGTCAGCCCAAACATTACATCTGTTTTGTCATTATCAAAACCAGGATTTTTTTTGCATACCTTTTCCACAAACAATGTTGTGTACAATATCTGGCCTTGGAGGCTTGTGGACATTTTATGACCCTTTTTTGATAAAGGCTGCTCACCCAGAAAACTTATTTTCTCTTGAAGTGTTTTTTCTTTATATTTTTAATCTATGTCAGCCTTAGAAAGTGCTAATCAGAGTTACATTCTCACAGAGCAAAGGTGCAGTAAGTTACAACAAAGAAAGAACCAACTAGCTCAAAGGTCTGATGTGGTTAATTCCAAGGCTGTTACTTGTTTTTCTTATATTCCAACTATGTTAACTAATGCACTCTCAGGTGTACAATGGATAAGGGATATGGGCACTTGGCAGCAAGCACTGGCTTAACAATGAAATCCTACACCAGCACTACTCTAATAGTTTTTAACTCTTTGAAAGGCTCTACATTTTTAGAATGTTTTAGGCTTCCCATGTCTCTTACGGTTGGGAGGCTGTAAACAGTCACATGCGTAGCTGCAAGAGTCTAGATAAGCCTGTCAGGCAAGCTAGAAAGCCATCAGAGGGGTTTGAATTGAAACACTCCTATCATGCCCAGGAGACTAATTAACTAAAGCCCTAAGGTGATTTTTTCCAGAGAAAGTTGGTCGGGGATAGCCCCCTGTTAATGACAAAAGAGTTGGTAAAAGACATAATATAATAAACAGTAGACAGATTTTGGTTTTGGGGTAGATGCTCGAACAGATTCAGGGGGTACTTTGAGTTCTGATAAGCCTTGCTCGTCAGATCTCTTCCACATGACCTTGTCATGGGTGGGATCTCCCGTGGTGGCTCCTGACATAACACCTATCCTACTCAAACTTTTCCAGAAAATGGCAGAGGAAGGTAAACTTCCAAAATCATTCTATGAGGCCACCATCACACAAAACCAGACAAAGATGCCACAAAAAAGGAAAACTAAAGGCCAATATCATTGATGAACATAGACGGAAAAATCCTTAACAAAACTCTAGCAAACATAATCCAAAAACATATTAAAAAGATCATACATCATGACCAAGTGGGCTGTATCCCAGGGATGCAAGGATTCTTCAATACCTGCAAATCAATCAACATAATATACCACATTAACAAATTAAAAAATAAAAACCATATGATTATCTCAATAGATGCAGAGAAAGCCTTTTACAAAATTCAACATCCATTTATGATAAAAACCCTCCAGAAAGCAGGCATAGAAGAAACATATCTCAACATAATAAAAGTTATATATGACAAACCCACAGCAGTGGTGAAAAACTGAAAGCATTTCCCCTAAAGTCAGGAACAAGACAAGGGTGCCCACTCTCACCACTCCTATTCAACATAGTTATGGAAGTTTTGGCCACAGCAATCAGAGCAGAAAAAGAAATAAAAGGAATCCAGATTGGAAAAGAAGAAGCAAAGCCCTCACTGTTTGCAGATGACATGATCTTCTACATAGAAAACCCTAAAGATTCCACCAGAAAATTACTAGAGCTAATCAATGAATATAGTAAAATTTCAGGATATAAAATTAGCACAGAGAAATCCCTTGCATTCCTATACACTAACAATGAGAAAACAGAAAGAAAAATTAAGGAAACAATTCCATTCACCATTGCAACGAAAAGAATAAGATACTTAGGAAGAGATTCACCTAAAGAAACAAAAGACCTATATATAGAAAACTATGAAACACTCGTGAAAAAAATCAAAGAGGGCACAAATAGATGGAGAAATATACCATGTTCATGGATTGGAAGAATCAATATAGTGAAAATGAGTATACTACCCAAAGCAATCTATAGATTCAGTGCAATCCCTGTCAAGCTACCAACGGAATTTTTCGCAGAACTAAGACAAATAATTTCACAATTTGTATGGAAATACAAAAAAACCTCGACTAGCCAAAGCAATCTTGAGAAAGAAGAATGGATCCGGAGGAATCAACCTGCCTGAATTCAGGCTCTACTACAAAGTCACAATCATCAAGACAGCATGGTACTAGCACAAAGACAGAAATATAGATCAATGGAACAAAATAAAAAGGCCAGAGATGAATCCATGCAACTATGGACACTTTATTTTCGACAAAGTAGGCAAGAATAACATCGAAAAGACAATCTCTTTAACAAGTGGTGCTGGGAAAACTGGTCAACAATTTGTAAAAGAATGAAACTAAAACACTTTCTAACATGATACACACACACACACACACACACACACACACACACACAAAAAAAAAAAAACTCAAAATGGATTAAAGATCTAAACATAAGACCAGAAACTATAAAACTCCTAGAGGAAAACATAGGCAAAACACTCTCTGACATAAACCATAGCAGGATCCTCTATGATCCACCTCCCAGAATATTGTAAATAAAAGCAAAAATAAACAAATGGGACCTAATTAATTTTAAAAGCTTTTGCACAACACAGGAAAGTATAAACAAGGTGAAAAGACAGCCTTCAGAATGGGAGAAAATAATAGCAAACCAAGCAACCAACAAACAATTAATCTCAAAAATATACAAGCAACTCCTGCAGCTCAATTCCAGAAAAGTAAACGACCCGACCAAAAAATGGGCCAAAGAACACATTTCTCCAAAGAAGACATGCAGATGGCTAACAAACACATGAAAAGATGCTCAATATCATTCATTATCAGAGAAATGCAAATCAAAACCACAATGAGGTACCATTTCATGCCATTCAGAATGGTTGCTATAAAAAAGCCTACAAGCAATAAATGCTGGAGAGGGTGTGGAGAAAAGGGAACTCTCTTACACTATTGGTAGGATTGCAAACTAATTCAGCCACTCTGGAGAACAGTGTGGATATTCCTTAAAAAACTGGAAATAGAACTGCCGTATGACCCAGTGATCCCACTACTGGGAATACACACCGTGGAAACCAGAATTGAAAGAGACACGTGTACCCCAATGTTCATGGCAGCACTGTTTATAATAGCCAGCACATGGAAGCAACCTAGATGTCCATCAGCATATGAATGGATAAGAAAGCTCTGGTACATATACACAACGGAATAATACTCAGCCATTAAAAAGAATACATTTGAATCAGTTTTAATGAGGTAGATGAAACTGGAGCTAATTATCCAGAGTGAAGTAAGTTAGAAAGAAAAACACCAATACACTATACTAACGCATATACATGGAATTTAGAAATATGGTACTGATAACCCTGTATGTGAGACAGCAAAAGAGACACAGATGTATAGAACAGTCTTTTGGACTCTGTGGGAGAAGGCGAGGATGGGATGGTTTGGGAGAATGTCATTGAAACATGTATATTATCATATGTGAAACAGATCACCACCCCAGGTTCGATGCAAGAGACAGGGTGTTCAGGGTTGGTGCACTGGGATGACCCAGAGGGATGGGATGGGGAGGGAGGTGGGAGCGGTTTCAGGATAGGGAACACATGTACACCCATGGCTGATTCATGTCAATGCATGGCAAAACCACTTCAATATTGTAAAGTAATTACCCTCCAATTAAAATAAATAAATTTATATTAAAATAAATTAAAAACTGTGAATGTATACAATGGAATATTATTCAACCTTAAAGAGGAAGGAAGGAGGTTCTGACACATGCTGCAAAAAAATAAATAAATAAATAAATAACTGAAACAATGTAAATAGAATCCCATGCAAATAATAAAAATAGAGCTGGAATACCTATAATAACATCAAATAAAATAAACTTTAAGTCAAATACTATTATAATAAGCAAAGAAAGACATTAAACACCGACAAAAGGGTGAACGTATCAAAAAAGTTTGACCATATACATACACAGGAAACAATGGAGCCTTAAATATATATAAAACAAATGTTGACGCTGTAGGGAGATAGTTATATGATAAGAGCTGGAGATATCAATGCTCCACTTTCAAAACAGATATAACTTGTATTCAGAAAATCAATAACAAAATAGGGAACTTGGAAAACAATATAACCTAAACATATAGGAAAACATATAGGACTCTACCCAAAAGCAGCAGAATACACCTTCTTCTTGAGAGTGCATCGACTATTCTCTTCGTCAGACCAGATAGGAAAAATGTAAAAGCAATAGAGGGCACCAATGGAACCAAAAGTTGGTTTTCTGAAAAAAACCACCAAGTTTTATAAAACTGTAGTTATGCTGACAAAATGAAAAAAAGGAGAAGGCTCAAAATATTAAAATAAGGAGTGCAGACATTACTGTTAATCTCAGAGAAGTTGAAAAAATGAGAAAACTATCAATGATTTTAGACCAACAAATTAGTTAATCTAAATGAAATGAAAAAAAAAAAAATCTGAGAAACATACAAACAACTAAAACTGACTCAAGAAAAAAATTGAAAATCTGGAAAGAACTAAGAGATTAAATCTGTCATCAAAATCCTCCAAACAAAGAAAAGTCCAAAACCAGACAATTTTAATGGTAAATTTTGACAAACATTTGGAAAAAAAAAAAAAAAAGAAGTTAACACCAATCTTTCTCAAACTCCTCTGAAAAATAGAGAATGATGAAATGTTTTCTAACTCATTCTATGAAGCCAGCATACCCTCATACCAAAGCCAGATTATGATATTGCAAGAAAGGACAATTACTGACTAATATCTTTTATTAATATCCTTGTAAAAATATTAACCAAATTACTTGTAAACTGCATGCAACAACATATTAAAATGATTATATACCACAAACAAGCAAGACTTATCCTGTAAATGTGAGTAGTTCAACATAAGAAAATCAAACATTTCAATATACTACATTAATGAAAGTAAAAACACATAATCATCTCAATTGAATTTAAAAAAAACATTTGACAAATACCATTTCATGATAAAAAAAATTCAGAAAACTAGGATTAGAAGGAAACTTATCCAACATGATAAAGGGAATTTATATAAACAACAACACAGCTAGCATTAGTATAAATTGGTGGACTGAAACCTTTCCCCCTAAGATCAGGAACAAGACAAAAATGGCTACTTTCTCCACTGCTATTCAACACTCTTACTGGAAGTTCCAGCCATAAGAATTAGATAAGTTAAAGAAATAAAAGACATCCAATGTGGAAGGATAAAGCTAAATTATCAGTATTCACAGATAATGTGATTTCATATATAGAACATTTCAAAGAATCCACAAAGAAGCAACTAGAGCTTAAATTAATTCAGCAAAGTTTCAGAGTAAAAGATTAACACAAAAAAGAGCAGTTTGTCTCTGTACAAGAGTGATGAAAAATCTGAAAATAAAAATCAAGAAAACAATTCCATTTTAACTGAACTGGGGTCTCCTGCATTGCAGGCAGATTCATTACCGGCTGAGACACCAGGAAAGACAACCCAGGGGTCAAACCCATGTCTCCACATTGCAGGAGGATTCTTTACCAGCTGAGCCACCAGGGAGGCCCAAGAATACTGGAGTGGGTAGCCTATCCCTTCACGAGGGGATCTTCCCGACCCAAGAATCCCGACCCTGGAATTGAACCAGGGTCTCCTACATTGCAGGTGGATTCTTTACTTAGCATCCAAAAGAATAAAATAACTAAGCATAAATGTTACCAAGGAGGTGAAATACTTACACACTGAAAACTGCCAATTATTCATGAAGGAAATTGAAGACCTAAATAAATGGAAAGACATCCTGTCTTTTTCATGGGATGGAAAACTTGATAATGTTAAAATGACAATACTATACTCAGATAAATCTACAGATTCAATGTAATCTGTATCACTATTCCAACAGCCTTTTCTTGGAGAAATGGGCAAATCGATCCTCAAATTCATATGGAACCGCAAAGAGTCCCAAATAGCCAAAACAATCTTGAAAAACAACAATATTGGAAACTCAAGGTTCTCAATTTCAAAACTCACTACAAAGTTACATTAAACAAAATAGTGTGATACTAGCCAAAGTGTAGACATATAGACCAATGTAATTAAATTGAAAGCCCAGAAATAAACATATATATCTATGATCAATTAATTTTTGATGATGGTACCATGACTATTCAATGGGGAAGTAATAGTCTCTCCAAGAAACTGTGAAGATACACCTGGCTGTCTACATGGAAAATGATTAATATGGACCCCTACTTAAAACCATACACAGAAATTAACTGAAAATGAATTAAATACATAAATGTAAGAGTAGACATTATGAACCTCTCAGAAATAAGCATAGAGATAAATCTTTGTATCTTTTAGATTAGGTAGTGGTTTCTTGCACTAAAAACACAAGCAACCAAAGATAAAAAGACATAACTGGATTTCATCAAATTAAAAATATTTGTGCCTCAAAAGCAACTAGCAAGAAAGTGAAGAAACAGCATACAGAATGAGAGAAAATATCTTTAAATCATGTATCTGACAAGGGTGGAGTATCCAGAATATATAAATAACTCACAACTCAAAAACAAAGAGGCAAACAATCCATTTAAAATGGACAAGGACTTGACTAGACATTTAGCCAAAGAAAATATACAAATGGCCAACACACACACAAAGATGTTCAACATCATTAGTCATTTAGGAAATGGAAATCAAAACCATAATGAGGTACCATCCCACACCTCTTAGGATGGCTCTTTTCAAAACAAACAAACCAAAAAAAAGTCAAACAGATATTAACAAATGTTGAAGAGCATGTAGAAAAATTGGAACCAGGTGCACCACTGGTAGAAATGCAAAATTGTGTAGCTATGTTGGAAAACAGTTGAACAGTTCCTCAAAAGTTAAACACAAAATTACCATATGACCCCACACATATACTCCTAGATATATACATGTACAGACGTGTTCATTGCAGCACTAATCATAATAGCCTAAAATGACCACAGCCCAAATGTCCATTAACAGATGAGAAGTTGAATTGGTATATAATGCATAATCATATTCAGCATAAATTATTAAAGTACTGATATCTGCTACATAATGAATAAATCTCCAAAACATTATGCTAAGTGAGAAAAGCCAGACACAAAACGTCATGAATAAGATGATTCCATTTATATGAAATATCAAGAATAGATAAATCCATAAGGACAGAATGTAGATTGTTGGTTGCCTAATGCTTGAGGGAGTGGGAATGGGGAGAAATTGCCTAATGGACAAAGGGATTTGTCAAACAAACAAATGAACAAAAAACTGCAGTGTTAATTCCTGTCTGAGTTTCTAGACACCAATCTGCTCTACAAATTTCAGACTTTCCAGTCATCATTATTGTGTGGATCAATTCTTTATAATAATTCGTGTACATTTATAATTCATATATAAAATATTTCCTATAGGAATTTGTAAAATTTATCTTCTAGTTATAAACATTTATGGAAAAATTGATTAGGTGTATATAAATGTGTATATGGACAGGTGTAGACAGAGATGCATACACATACAGATATGTATTCATTTATTTACTATCATAATTAATGATGTATTTGTCACTGGAGATCATAACCAGTAAAATTGGAAAGACATTATTATAATGGATTGAAATAGATGACTCAAACGTAAATTAGGGCTTTTTTTTTTTTTTTAAGTGCATTCGTTCAGGCTCCATGTATGAAAGAGACTGGATTGTTCTGGGTCTCTTTCTTCTATGAAAGACTTGTAATACCGAGATTAGAATGTATTTCAAGTTAGTTTTTAAAAAATTGAAGTACTGTGTGCAATGTACTATAAGTAACCAAGATATATTTCAATAATTTTACCTTACTTATATAAAGATAGTCTTCTATAGAAGCCCTGATCTGATTTAATCATCTAATATGAAGTCTATTTATTAAATCAAGTACATTATAAAGGTTAGTCATTAATAATCTGTTCTATACATTTAGTTCATGTGCATAATTTGGGAGATACTTGATGCATCAGTCTATGAGCCTTTGTGTTAAGAAAAGATGTGATATCTGTGATGTGGAAATATGAATACATAAAATTAATAATTCCTTAGGCAGAAATACTTGTTCCTCTAGTGCAATGGCTTTCAAACTATTCTTGGTAGAGCCTGAGGAATTCCCTAGAATTATTTGATGTTTGGCAAAGTGCGGGGGTGGAAAACAGAGCCAGCCAGACTCATGTTCCCCCAAATACACATAGTAAAAACACACACTTATTTTAATCAGAAAAACTCCATTTACATGTCTTCCATATGGGTTATCTACATCATGTTTTCCTTGAAGAAAAAGATGTACAGATCAGGTTTAAAAAGCCTTAAGTAGTGATTGCTTTGTAACCAGCAGAACTGATCAGTGTTGGAAACTGAAATGCATGTTTTTGAAAAAATCTTGAAATATGCACTTTATAATGATATTTTTTTGTCATGTCACTTTTTTTAAGATGACTCTAAGAGATGTATAGTAGAAACATCACTGGGTTGAGTAAGAAGTCCCAGACTCAACTTATTTCTGATTTGCAAGTTAACAGCTTTGCATCCTATGGGCTTCCCTGGTGGCTCAGAGGTTAAAGCGTCTGCCTGGAATGCAGGAGACCCGGGTTTGATCCCTGGGTCGGGAAGATCCCCTGGAGAAGAAAATGGCAACCCACTCCAGTATTCTTGCCTGGAGAATCCCATGGATGGAGGGGCATGGTAGGCTACAGTCCATGGGGTCGCAAAGAGTTGGACACGACTGAGCAACTTCACTTTCACTATCAGCTTTGCATCCTAGGGTAAATCAACTGATTTTTCTGGATTTCCGTTTCCTTTTTGGTAAAATGAGGTTGATTTAGATTAAAGTATCAAACAGGTTTTAAATCTTGTGCAAAATCTGGTGACTGTCGTTGCCTTTCTAAAGTAATGTGTTTAGAAAAATTCTGAGGCTCAATAGGAAAGATCTCTGTAATGCTTTAACTGTATCTTCCATGGACAAGCAAATGGGTCAGGAAAGCTTTTGGGCAATTGAACACCCCTGGGCTAGGTGATCTCTTAAAATCTTTTCTAATATTAAGGAGTGTAACATCTAAAAAAAAAACAAGTAAGTTGCACATCAAGTAAAATGCAAAGCACATGAATAAATTACAAAATGCAAAAAATTTTCTATATATATAACTCTGCTGTACACATGAGACTAATGTGACATTGTAAATCAATTATAGTCCAATAATTTAAAAATTTAAATTTAAAATGGAATAAATTTATTCCAATCTGAGCAGATTGACAATGAAATGACATGAATGAGGCAAAGAGGGAGGGATGAATACGTGGAACACAGGACTTTTAAGGCAGTGAAACTATTATGTTACTATAATGTAATGTTATATCATAATGCTATAATGGATACATTATGAATTTGTCAAAATCCATAGAACTGTAAAACACAAAGAATGAAGCCTAATGTTAACTATGAACTTTAGTAAATAATAATTTATCAATACTGGTTCATCAATTATAACAAAATATATTCCATTAATGCACAATGTTAATAATACTGGAAATTGGGGGATGAGGAAAAGTATGAGAACTCTCTGTGCCTTTTGTTCAATTTTTCTTGAAACTTCCTAAATAAAGCTGCTCTAAAAAGTAAACCAATACAATATTGTAAAGTAATTAGCCTCCAATTAAAATAAATAAATTTATATTTTAAAAAGTAAACTAATTTGTTAATTTTTAAAGTGAGAAAGATTACATGTACCACTTAATACAAAAGCACACTGACAAATAATGACAATAGGGGAAGTTTCAAAGAAGAATAAAAATAAAGACTTGCCTACGTCCCCAGTTACTTCTTCCCTAGCTTCTTTCTAAATCCTAGCTGGATTTAGAAAAGACAGAGAAACTAGAGATCAAATTGCCAACATCCGTTTGATCACTGAAAAAGCAAGAGAGTTCCAGATAAAAACATCTACCTTTGCTTTATTGACTATGCCAAAGCCTTTGACTGTGTGGATAACAATAGACTGTGGAAAATTCTTAAAAAGATGGGAATACCAGACCACCTTACCTGCCTCTTTAGAAATCTGTTTGCAGGACAATAAGCAGTAGTTAGAACTGGACATGAAACAACAGACTGGGTCCAGATCAGGAAAGGAGTATGTCAAGGCTGTACATTGTCACCCTACTTATTTAACTTATATGCAGAGTACATCATGCAAAATGCTGTGCTGGATGAAGCACAAGCTGGAATCAAAATTACTGGGAGAAATATCAATAACCTCAGATACACAGATGATACCACCCTTATGGCAGAAAGCGAAGAAGAGCCTCTTGAAAGTGAAAGAGGAGAGTGGAAAAGTTGACTTAAAACTCAACAATCACAAAACTAAGATCATGGCATCCAATCCCATCACATCATGGCAAATAGATGGGGAAACAATGGAAACAGTGACAAACTATTTTGGAGGGCTTCAAAATCACTGCAGATGGTGACTGCAGCCATGACATTAAAAGACACTTGCTCCTTGGAAGAAAAGCTATGGACAACTTTCACAGCATATTGAAAAGCAGAAACATTACTTTGCCAACAAAGGTCCATCTAGTCAAAGCTATGTTTTTTCCAGTAGTCATGTATGGATGTGAAAGTTGGACCATAAAGAAAGCTGAGCACTGAAGAATTGATGTTTTTGAACTGTGGTGTTGGAGAAGACTCTTGGGAGTCCCTTGGACTGCAAAGAGATCCAACCAGTCCATCCTAAAGGAAATCAGTCCTGAATGTTCATTGGAAGGACTGGTGCTGAAGCTTGAAACCCCAATAGTTTGGCCATCTGATGTGAAGAACTGACTCATTGGAAAAGATTCTGAAGCTGGGAAAGATTGAGGGCAGGAGGAGAAGGGGACGACAGAGGATGAGATGGTTGGATGGCCTCACCTACTCAATGGACATGAGTTTGAATAAGCTCCAGGAGTTGGTGATGGACAGGGAAGCCTGGAATTCTGCAGCCCATAGGGTCACAAACAATTGGACAGGACTGAGTGACTGAACTGAACTACCTTCTTATCTTATTACAAGAACTCTGACATAAGTAAAATATGTGCTGACCATAGACAATCTCTACTCTAGCCATGCTGAAGTATTTGTAGTTTCTTTAATGTTCCATGATGGCAAGTGCCTCTAAGCCAGAGAACATGCTGCTGCACTCCCCTTGCTCCTTCACCTGGCTAACTCCTTCTTAGCCTTTAAGTCATAGTTTATATATCACTTCCTATAGGAAAGTATGGGCTTCTCTGGTGGCTCAGTGACAGAGAATCCATCTGCCAATGCAGGAAGCATGGGTCTGATCCCTGGGTTGGGAAGATTCCTTGGAGAAGGAAAGGGCAACCCACTCTAGTATTCTTGTCTGGGAAATCCCATGGACAGAGGAACCTGGCAGACTATAGTCCAGGGGGTCACAAAAGAGTTGGACATGACTTAGTGACTAAACAACAAATAGGAAAGTATGCCTGATCACCTTTTATATTCACCAACACATAATAAGATATCTCTTCTAAATTCTCTCAGCACCACTTCCTTATCTTTCTATATCACCCTTATCTTTCTATATGATCCTTATCTTTCTATCTTTAGAAATACCTAGTAATTTGTACATCATTCCACAGTAAATAATTAGTTTCTTAAGAGTAGAGATAATGTCGTATCCACGTTAGTATTTTTACCCTTAAAAAAGTGCCTGAAAGTGAAAGATTCTTTGTAACCCCAAGGACTATACAGTCCATGGAATTCTCCAGGCCAGAATACTGGAGTGGGTAGCCTATCCCTTCTCCAGCGGATTTTTCTGACCCAGGAATCAAATGTCTCCTGCATTGTGGGTGGATTCTTTATCAACTGAACTATCAGGGAAGTCCCCTTCCAAAAATAATAATAATAATAATAATTATAAGTGCCTACTGTATATTAATTGCAAGAGTTGAACACAACTTAGCGACTAAACAACAAAATACAGTTTGTAATTAAAAATATGGGTTGAATGATTAATTTAACTACCATTCATAGCAGCATTTTAAAACTTAGATATTATAAAATATAGCAAGTAAGATTTTTAAAGTTTTTTTTTTTTTTATGACAGAGAATGCTTTTTTTCCTTTTTTTAAAATTTTCTCAGAGCATATCAAACCCATTGTAGGAAACAACAAAAAAATGTAGAATGGAGTTGGAAAGGCTATGTACCACTTGCTGAAAGGTCAGTCACTACAACAGATACTTAATTTGTTTTTCCCCACCTTTACTTCAAGCTAGTTATTATAAATTTAATATGCAGTCTTCTCCAATGCCTTCATTTAATATTTTACTAATGCTTGCTGCTGCTGCTAAGTCGCTTCAGTCGTGTCTGACTCTGTGCCACCCTAGAGATGGCAGCCCACCAGGCTCCCCCGTCTCTGGGATTCTCCAGGCAAGAACACTGGAGTGGGTTGCCATTTCCTTCTCCAATGCATGAAAGTGAAAAGTGAAAGTGAATTCGATCAGTCGTGTCTGACTTCTAGCGACCCCATGGACTGCAGCCTATCAAGCTTCTCCATCCATGGGATTTTCCAGGCAAGAGTACTAAAACCATATGTGATTTGCATATATTTCCTCTATTATGAAAGTGAAAAGAAATGGAATTATCCATAATTCCCCCCAAGCCCCATCTACATGAACAAACCTGTTTGTTTTGACTGACTTAACCATTTCATAACTCAGTGAAGCTATGAGCCAAGCATGCAGGGCCACCCAAAGACATATGGATCATAGTGAAGAGTTCAGACAAAAAGTGGTCCACTGGAGGAGGAAAGGGCAAACTACTCCAATATTCTTGACCTGAGAACCCCATGAACAGTATGAAAAGGCAAAAAGATATGACACCAGTTGAGCCCACCAGGTTGGGAGGTGTCCAATATGCTACTGGAGAAGAGAAGAGGGCAATTACTAATAGCTCCAGAAAGAATGAAGAAGCCAGGCAAAGGGGGAAACAACGCTCAGTTGAGGATGTGTCTGGTGGTGAAAGTAAAGTCTGATGGCTTTTCCTATTGCATAGGAAACTGAAATGTTAGGTCCATGAATCAAGGTAAATTGGACATGGTCAAGCAAGAGATGGCTAGAGTGAACATCGACATCTTAGGAATCAGAGAACTAAAATGGATGGGAATGAGCAAATTTAATTCAGTTCAGTTTAGTTTAGTCGCTCAGTTGTGTCTGACTTTGTGACCCCATGAACTGCAGCACGCCAGGCCTCCCTGTCCAACACCAATTCCCAGAGTCTACTCAAAGTCATGTCCATTGAGTCGGCGATGCCATTCAAATATCTCATCCTCTGTTGTCCTCTTCTCCTCCTGCCCTCAAACTTCCCAGCATCAGGGTCTTTTCAAATGAGTCCACTCTTCACATAAGGTGGCCAAAATACTGGAGTTTCAGCTTCAACATCAGTCCTACCAGTGAACACTCAGGACTGATCTCCTTTAGGATGGACTGGTTGGATCTCCTTGCAGTCCAAGGGATTCTCAAGAGTCTTCTCCAACACCACAGTTCAAAACCATCAGTTCTTCAGCACTCAGCTTTCTTCACAGTCCAATTCTCACATCCGTACATGACTGCTGGAAAAACCATAGCCTTGACTAGATGGCCCTTTGTTGGCAAAGTAATGTCTCTGCTTTTAATACGCTATCTAGTTTGGTCATAACTTTCTTTCCAAGGAGTAACTGTCTTTTAATTTCATGGTTGCAATCACCATCTGCAGTGACTTTAGAGTCCAAAAAGACAAAGTCAGCTACTGCTTCCATTGTTTTCCCATCTATTTGCCATGAAGTGATGCGACCAGATGCCATGATCTTAGTTTTCTGAATGTTCAGCTTTAAGCCAACTTTTTCACTCTCCTCTTTCACTTTCATCAAGAGGCTCTTTAGTTCCTCTTCACTTTCTGCCATAAGGGTGGTGTCATCTGCATATCTGAGGTTATTTATATTTCTCCTAGCAATCTTGTTTCCAGCTTGTGCTTCCTCCAGCCCAGCATTTCTCATGATGTACACTGCATATAAGTTAAATAAGCAGGGTGGCAATATACAGCCTTTTCCTATTTGGAACCAGTCTGTTGTTCCATGCCCAGTTCTAAATATTGCTTCCTGACCTGCATACATTTTTGTCAAGAGGCAGATCAGGTGGTCTGGTATTACCATCTCTTTCAGAATTTTCCACATTTATTGTAATCCACACAGTCAAAGGCTTTGGCACAGTCAATAAAACAGAAGTAGATGTTTTTCTGGAACTCTCTTGCTTTTTCAATGATCCAGCGGATGTTGGCAATTTGATCTCTGGTTCCTCTTCCTTTTCTAAAACCAGCTTGAACATCTGGAAGTTCACAGTTCAAATATTGCTGCAGCCTGGCTTGGAGAATTGTGAGCATTACTTTACTAGCGTGTGAGATGAGTGCAATTGTGCAGTAGTTTCAACATTCTTTGGCATTGCCTTTCTTTGGGATTGGAATGAAAACTGACCTTTTCCAGTCCTGTGGCCACTGCTGAGTTTTCCATGTTTGCTGGCATATTGAGTGCAGCACTTTCACAGCATCATCTTTTAGGATTTGAAATAGCTCAACTGGAATTCCATCATCTTTACTACCTTTGTTTGTAATGATGCTTCCTAAGGCCCCCTTGACTTCACATTCCAGGATGTCTGGTTCTATGTGAGTGATGACAGCATCATAATTAACTGGGTCATGAAGATCTTTTTTGTACAGTTCTTCTGTGTATTCTTGCCACCTCTTCTTAATATTTTCTGCTTCTATTAGGTCCATACCATTTCTGTCCTTCATCGAGCCCATCTTTGCATGAAATATTCCCTTGGTATCTCTAATTTTCTTGGAGAGATCTTAGTCTTTCCCATTCTATTGTTTTCCTCTATTTCTTTGCATTGATCACTGAGAAAGGCTTTCTTATCTCTCCTTGCTATTCTTAATTCAGATGACTATATTTACTACTGTGGGTGAGAATCCCTTAGAAGAAATGGAATATCCCTCATAGTCAAAAAAAGAGTCTGAAATGCAGTATTTGAGTGCAATCTCAGAAACAAAATTATCTCAGTTCATTTTGAAGCAGACCATTCAACATGACAATAATCCAAGACTATGCCCCAACCATTAATGCTGAAAAAGATGAAGTTGATTGGTTCTCTGAAGATCTACAAGATCTTCTAGAATTAACACACACACACACAAACACACACAAACCCAATGATGTCCTTTTCATCATAGGGGATTGGAATGCAAAAGTAGAAGTCAAGAGATATCTGGAGACATAAACAAGTTTAGCCTTGGAGTACAAAATGAGGCAAGGCAAAGGCTAACAGTTTTGCCAAGATAACACATTGGGTATAGGAAACACCCTCTTCCAACAACACAAGATATGGCTCTACACATGGACATTACCAAATGGTGAATACTGAAATCAGATTGATTATAGTCTTTGCAGCCAAAGATGGAGAAGCTCTATACAGTTGGCAAAAACAAGACCTGGAGCTGACTGTGGTTCAGATTATGAGCTCCTTATTTCAAAATTCTAACTTAAATTGAAGAAAGTAAGAAAAAAATTACTAGGCCACTCAGGTATGTCCCAAATCAAATCCCTTATGATTATACAGTGGAGGTGACAAATAGATTCAAGGGATTAGATCTGGTAGGCAGAGTGTCTGAGGAACTATGGAAGAAGGTTCATAACATTGTACAGGGGGCAGTGACCAAAATCAGCATGGTCTTGAAGGCACTTCCTAATATTCAGAATTTCACTTGCTTTTTTTATATCTATAGGACACATAGTACTCAGCTGACAAAAAGAAAGATTTCAATTTGCAAAGACTCAATTCAGCATTTTACTTTACATATATATGTAGCAGCAGTATCGCTAGATATAAATATCTCAAAAATGCCATCTATTTTTAAAGAATGTCTGTTTTTGACAGTACTGATTATTTGAAACTAAAAGAAAAGCAAAAATGCCCACATAAAATACTGCAAGTATCATCATCTGCATTTAATAAAGCTCAGGAGAAAATATTGATAAAGAAATGTTTTAGCATTTTCCAGAATTTATTACAAAATACCCTGTTTACTCTAGAGCTCTCCACAGCATATTTTTGTACACAAAATAATTCTTTGTTTGACTCCAGTGTATATTGCAAAATTCAGAGCCCTAAATGAGAAATTTAGAAAGTGTATTCAACGTGTTTTCTGTTATTTTCTCTTTTCTCCTTTCCCACTATCTAAAAAGTGTATTACCCACCTAAAATTATTATTGCACTATTTAGAAACTCTATGAACACAAAAATTATGTTTTTGAAAGTACTGAGTTTATTTTAAAACATTGCATCAAGTTTAAATTTCAGTTAACAAAGCCATGTCTTCATTATATGTTGATTTTGGCAAAGAGCACAGACTTGCATACATCAAATGATATGATAAAGTAATTTAAAGTAAAATGTGTCTGCTTTCAGTAATGTGGAACCAAAGTACAATAGTAGTGTGGAACTAAAGCACAATATACATGTCTTTTGGCTGATGTAGGCCATAATGTTTCTTGTCTTCTAAGAAATTTTCAAAATTAATATTTAAAAAATTGATCCTTTTGTCTGATACTTATGGTATTCACTGGAATAAAGGCATAGAAAAGATTCTCTGCTTAGATTAATGCACTCATACAATAAGCTGAAACAAAAATGTCAGAGATAGTGGCATTCATGATCATAAGTTGCTTTAAAAGGGGAAACATTTCCAATCTATTTTAAAAGTTAATTAAAAGTCTGAGTTCTTTGGAAAAGGATGCCATTTTAAACTTATTTGCCATCCCACTTCCATAACCTACATATGCATATTTTTCCAGGGCAAGCAGCTTAGCAACATTATTGCATGAAAGTAAAGCAAGAAACTTTGTGGTTAAGCAAGAAACTTTTCAACTGAATACATCTTTTTTTGTGTGTGTGGGAGGTCATCTGTTCTGGTCACTGAAATATGCAATGAAAGGCTACATTTAGAAGCCTAGAAAACCTGTGATTCAGTACATAGAACTCTTTTAAACTTTTAACTACAAAGGAATGGGAATGTTATAAATACCACAGGAAATTACAATGCATGACATATCATAAACATTAACTGCAACTACTTTTTAGTCACAATAATTTCACATTAAAAAGGTACAGACTTTTGTTCACTAAAATTAATGAGGCAATTTGGGAACAAGAGACAAATTCTCACTCGCCTTTTAAAATTATTCAATGAAGAGATACAGATATAATTAAACTGCAATAATAATACCAAAAAAGGGAACAGGTACTTGCTTTTTAAAATCACTGAAGTACATAAAATGCCTTAGCAGACAACAGTAGTATTCCATGACACCTACTTAAAATTTCATGTTCATTTCCTACTTTCCTCATCACAATATTAACATTTTAATTATGTATTCATTTTAACTGTTTGCATGTGAAAGTACAAACTAATCAATTATTTCAACATTAAGCCTATTTCTTTTGAAGCCATGATAATTTTGATATTTTATAAAAAGCAATGGAGACTCCTTTTTTAGGATGCTTAAGGGAGAATATTTAAGATTCATGCTTGCTGCTTTGCCTGAGCTTCTGCTTCCTGAAATGGAAAAAAAAAAAAAAAAAAGAACAGATTTAAATATCATAAAACAGACATCCATGTGTATTTTTAGTAAACTATATTATTTCAAATCACTAAGAATATTTAAAATCAGAAAAATAGGCCCCAGAAAAAGATGGCTTAAAAATTCTTAATAGAAAAACTATAATATAGAAACTTCTGCCTAGAAACAGATGTAATAGAGAACTGTCTACAATTCCATAAAAGCGAATGATTTACACTTGTGTCAAGTATAGTTACTATTTTATTTAAAAGTAGCTAATTTCCTTTTTGAGTGATTTTTCACAAAAATTCAGTGTTCAAAAGCATTGTCATCTACAGTTTCCAGTCTGCTGAGTTTTGTTAAATTAAGGCTTAAGATACTTAGAAAATGTGTTATTTGCTAAAATGCTGTTTTTATATTTCATAGCAGTTCCTATGGACAGTAAGTACTTCTACCATAGGAACTCTGACCTATAGGTGTGCTCTGGCACTTAAGATAGTACTCGACACAAAATACAATTCAAGGAAAAATATATGGAAATAAAGATGGGTGGCATGAGTGAATTTGGTGAAAGAAACCTCAGATTTGAATTATAGAAATCATATATACTAGAAAATCAGCACCTAAACACCTGTCTCTAATAGACTATCAGGAGGAGTGAAAGCAATTGAATATTCCAAAATAAGCCTCTGATGCTAACACCAGAAGAAAGGAAAAATAAAAGGTGCTACATTTTTACCCCCCCCACTAAAAAAAAAGAAGTAAAAATGATAGAAAGAAACCAGAAGACAGTGTAATTCATTCTTAATATATCCTTAACAAAACAGATGTAATACACTATTGACTCACGGTCCTAAGCTCTTTTGAAATTTCTAAGGTAGTGTTTGGCTGTCAAAATGAGTATGTCTTAGACCCACGTTATGTATTTTGTTTCATTTTATTAAACAAGCTTCTAAATATTTCCTCACACAGCACAATGAATTTTATACCAAAACCCTTCAATGGCCTAGCATATATAGGTGGGGAAGCAAAGGTATAAAAATGTGATTATGTGACTAATGTAATGTCCTTCTTCTTACGATCACCTAATACCTAATACCTGAGTAACTAGTATTTTGGAGACAGCCTAGTTCCCTAAAGTCACACTTATCAATCTTTACTGTAATTTGTCACAAACTGTGTAGCTTTCAGTTATCCTTTATAATGGAATAAATTACTAGCACAAAAATCCAAAACAAAAGGCAATTAAAAATTCTTTGTAATTTGTCTTTAAGAACACATACTATTTAATATACTATATGTAAATATATACTATACTTATATTTACTCATAAGTATATTATATTATATATACTTAAATATACATACTATATTATATATTCTTAAATATAACCTGTAATTATAGTATATTAAATACACTATACTTATATTTAAATATAAAATATACTATATATTAAAATTGTTTACTTTTTAAAATATATTTTATTCATAAAATATGTAAATTGTGCTAAAAGCTTTATTATTATGTAAAAGTAAGTGTCTAGTATTTATAGAATCACGAGTTATTTAATAAACCAGAGAGCTTTGGAAATAGGAATATGATGTGTTCTTTACCTCTACTCCCACTATAAACATCATTCTATAAATGCATTGGTTTTGAGTCATATAATCCTGGGCTCAAATTCCATATCTGTTATTCAATTATTATGTAGTCTTGGTCAAATTACTTAAATTATCTGAGTATCAGTTTCCTTCTCTGTAAAATGGCATTGAGGATACCTAGCTCTTAAGGGTGGAATAAAGATAAAATGAGATGAATGTGAAATGTGTAGCTCAGTGCTTGGTTCATTGCAGATATCCGTATTTTTTTCTTACCTTTCTTCTTTCCACTTTCTGGATTAAGTGGAAAGTAACAAGATCAACACCACAGCTAAATGTTATTAACATACAGTTTCCCTTGGAGATGTAGTAAAATGGAATAGATTTAGTAGAAATGGGAATGTTTTAAATCTCACAGTAGAGGCAGATTTTCATGGCTTCTCCCTAGAGCCAGGTGGTTCAAAGTCAGTGAGAATACTTCTTTAACCAGCATGTTTTGGTCCTTCAACATGTTAGTGAACATGGCTTTTCCACATCACTGGATTTTTATGTTTTAGTAAAAATATATCAGTTATTTTATTCCATATAAAAACTATCAACTCTACTGAAATGTAAGAAATGCTAGTGCTAAGAAATTATAGTTTGTATTAATAAAATAGTAAATAGCAAAAAAAGTAAATAGTAAATATCTTTATATATTATGTTGAAATGCATCCAATATTCAAAAGAATAAAAAAATAATTTTCTTAAATAGGATTCCTTGCTTTATGGAACTATTTGCTATTGGGTACTTTTAAATAACAAGTTTTCCAGTGCACTGGCTTTCAATAATTTTTAAATATAAAGAGAATGTATTTTAATTATTTGGAAAAGAAAGGGAAAAATAGTCATATTATTAGTTATGATTCTATTCTCTTTTGCCCTATAAATATAT
Organism: Bos indicus; assembly: GCF_029378745.1. Classification (NCBI taxonomy): domain Eukaryota; kingdom Metazoa; phylum Chordata; class Mammalia; order Artiodactyla; family Bovidae; genus Bos; species Bos indicus. Next base: position 77,024,697 of record NC_091789.1, read on the forward strand.
TTTAAATGTAACTAGAATGTTAATTATACAATAAAAAGAATTCTGTAGCTCACTATAATGTATCTTTTCACAAACTATCATTTTTTAATGAGAACATGAGTTCATTAAGTGGATAAACCATTTTTGTTGATCCTATTTTTAGATATTTAACTTGTTTACAAATTTCTTAAGATATAAATAACATTTTTATTTTTTTATTCATAAAGCCTTTTCCATGTATAAAATTATTTCAATAGGCTTTAATACCCAGTAAAATTACTGGATGAAGAATTGTAAACATTTTTTAGGTCCCTAATATATATTTGCCATTTTGGTTTTCAAACAGTAGTACCAATTTATACCATCATCAGTAATATATGAGAGAATATGTTTCAATGCACCCTTCTCAGCATTGAACATTGTCACTCTTTTATATGTGTTAACTTCACAGATGAGTACTCTATCTACTTTTATCACATTTCTTTTATTATGACTGCACTTTTCCAATGTGGGTTACTTAGCTGTATATCTTATTTTCTATACTTTCTTTTCAGCCAGTTCTTTCTGGAAGACTTATTGTTTTGTTAAATTAAAGGGGAAAACTCTTCTGATATAAAATTTATCACTTTTAATCTTGAGAAAAACCTATTAAATACTAATATTTAAAGTCTCCCTATTACCAATCTACCCTCAACTCCACTGTCAATTCTGGACAGCTTTTTGTTATTCCAATCTATCAGCTCCCTCTAGTTCAATCCTTGATAATATCTGCTGTTCATTTACTCTATTCCTACTTCTAGGGTTAAACAAGGATGAAAAAAACACTATAAATAAGTTGACTGGCTTCATAATGGGCTCATCAGCTCTAACTTCATCTGGGCCTTTCATCTTGCTAAGCCATCATTCCATCCATGGTTTTAGCCTATTCTTTAGCTTATTATTATTATTATTTTCAGCAAGTGAATACTTTCAATTCTCAATGAATTTCCCATTCTTCCTAGCAGATGATTTTTCTTCCTACCTCATACTAAAAAACATTTTCAAATATGAACTTCCCTAAACTCCCTTGCACATTAAAAGTTCTATTTTCATCTTTCTTTCCTCATTTTTTCCAGTCTCAGAAGAAAACTACATACCCTCTCCTTTCCAAGACTAACCCCTCCCTTGGATCACTCACTTTTCTGTTTCCTCCATGACTTTCGCTTTATTTCCCAATCACTCAGGTTAGAAGCCTTAGAGATTGCTTGAATCCTTCCCAATTCTTTTCATACACAAGAATCTAGTAAACTGCCAAATTCTATCACAAGTGATTTTTCTGTGCCTCTTAAATCCAACTTTTCTTTTCCATAGCTGCTGTCCCACTTTAGGTCTTCTCTTCTGGACTCTTAACGTACCCTCTAATGGGTCAGCCCAACTCTAATATCTCATTTATTCAATGTTTCACAATCCACAGAGCTGCGAAATTTATTTTCTTAACACAAAGATCAAATCACATTTTAAAATACAGATATAATCACCTCATTGCCTTCCCTCATCCCACACCATGGCTTTTACATGCCTAGAAGATGAAGTTGAAAGTATTTAGCACAGCATTCATAATCTGGTCCCAACCTTCCTAGCCAATCTCACCTCCTAATGCATCTTATTTTATTTAATATGTCCTATTAATGCTGGACTGGAAGAAACACAAGCTGGAATCAAGATTGCCGGGAGAAATATCAATAACCTCAGATATACAGATGACACCACCCTTATGGCAGAAAGAGAAGAGGAACTAAAAAGCCTCTTGATGAAAGTGAAGTGGAGAGTGAAAAAGCTGGCTTAAAGCTCAACATTCAGAAAATGAAGATCATGGCACCTGGGCCCATCACTTCATGGGAAATAGATGGGGAAACAGTGGAAACAGTGTCAGACTTTATTTTGGGGGGCTCCAAAATCACTGCAGATGGTGACTGCAGCCATGAAATTAAAAGACGCTTACTCCTTGGAAGGAAACTTATGACCAACCTAGATAGCATATTCAAAAGCAGAGACATTACTTTGCCAACAAAGTTTCATCTAGTCAAGGCTATGGTTTTTCCTGTGGTCATATATGGATGTGAGAGTTGGACTTTGAAGAAGGCTGAGCACCAAAGAATTGATGCTTTTGAACTGTGGTGTTGGAGAAGACACTTTCGAGTCCCTTGGACTGCAAGGAGATCCAACCAGTCCATTCTGAAGGAGATCAGCCCTGGGATTTCTTTGGAAGGAATGATGCTAAAGCTGAAACTCCAGTACTTTGGCCACCTCATGCGAAGAGCTGACTCACTGGAAAAGACTGTGATGCTGGGAGGGATTGGGGGCAGGAGGAGAAGGGGACGACAGAGGATGAGATGCCTGGATGGCATCACTGAGTCGATGGACGTGAGTCTGAGTGAACTCCGGGAGTTGGTGATGGACAGGGAGGCCTGGCGTGCTGCGATTCATGGGGTCATAAAGAGTCGGACACGACTGAGTGACTGAACTGCACTGAAGTGATACTAGGTTCATGCTACACCACACTGCTGCTCCCCAAATATACCATCAGGTGCAGCTATATCCAAATGCAGTGGTTCCTGCTGCAACCTCTGTGAAAGACAGTGTTACTTCAGTATTTTGGAATCCCTAATAGCTCAAATGTGAATTCCTCTGTGAAATCTTCCCCAAACTCCTTAATAGTAATTTATGATTATTTCTTCTGGATGCCTACTAAACTTTATTCATACGAATCATATAGAATTTACCACAGTATATCATAATTATTTGTAGACATATTCATTGTATAATTATCTGCATACATGTCCCTCTCTAGGTTATAAACACTTTAAAGATAGAGATTATGCTGTATTCTCTGTATTTGCCCTACCATCAATATCAAGTCAATAATTGACACTCAGTAAATATTTACTGAATGAATAAATGAATGAATAACTTCCACTTTTCACTGAAAGTCATCAGTCATAGAAAATGGGCTATCCTTCCTTTCATACTTTCTTTAATATATGCACTGAAATCAGAGACAATTTGGGTTTTACTAACTTGTTTAAGGGCTTCCCAAGGTGGCGCTAGTGGTAAAGAACCCCCCTGCCAAGGCAAGAGATGTAAGAGATGCAGGTTCAATCACTGGGTTGGGAAGATCCCTTGGAAGACAGCATGGCAACCCACTCCAGTATTCCTGCCTGGAGAATCTCATGAAAAGAGGAGTCCGGCAGCCTACAGTCTATGCTATGCTATGCTATGCTAAGTCACTTCAGTCGTGTCTGACTCTGTGTGACCCCATAGAGGGCAGCCCACCAGGCTCCCCCGTCCCAGGGATTCTCCAGGCAAGAACATTGGAGTGGGTTGCCATTTCCTTCTTCAACGCATGAAAGTGAAAAGTGAAAGTGAAGTCGCTCGGTCATGTCTGACTCTTAGCGACCCCATGGACTGCAGCCTACCAGGCTCCACCGTCCGTGGGATTTTCCAGGCAAAAGTACTGGAGTGGGGTGCCAATGCCTTCTCCGGCCTACAGTCTATAGGGTCACAAAAAAGTTGGACATGACTGAAGAGACTTAGCGTGCACACAACTTGTTTAAAGAAAAATGCCTTACCTAAGATTTCCTACAATTTGAATTATATAAAGCCTAAGATACTACATTTTATCCATGGTAAAACAAAGTTTGGCAAGGGAACAGAATTTCATAGTAGCTCAAAAATGCCTGTAAATGGTCTCTAGTGAAAACATAGACAATAATACAGACTCAAAATTGGAGAAGGAGCTGGAGTGTGAAGAATCTGTTTAACATAAAATTAACTTCTAAAAGCAAAATGTAAAATGCCAGCAGGGGACACACATTTTTATTAAACTAGCCTTTGTGGAGAAGAAATATGGTAAAAAGCAAAGGTATATTTAAAGTCCATTGCTTTGAGATTTTTCTTCAAATTGGCAATTTAATTATCGACTTTTTTCTTTATATGGTCTCCCCTGGGAACTCTGCCATTCAAAAAATTTTGTCATTGGCAGGGGGAAATTTCCAAATTCAGCCATCAATTTAGTGACCAGTTTTGAGACTCAGATGCTCTTAGTTAAAATTTGAATAGATGACTATGGCATTTGCTTTCACACAAAAACAATAGATACTGCCAAGAAGATTACTATGAACTAGGATGATTTCTGTCTATGTAGACCCATACATGACAACTGGGATAATGGAGTCTTTAAAATTTCCAACCACTTATTTGTGAATGGGTCAGTGAGAAATTTGCTTTCTTGGGCAGCTTGACAGGAAAGTCACTCTGCCTACCTCTTATCCACATACATAATGTATTTGATTATGCACATCTGTTTACCATACTAGGGATTAAGTGCATGCAGAGCAGGGGCATTTCCTTTTAGCTATGCTGTACTGCCTCTGGCTTAATCTGAGTACTTAAAGGAAACTTTACTGATTGAAAAAAAAAAAAAAAAAAAAAAAAACAGCAATAAAGTGGCCTACAAAGAAAAGGAAAACTGAATCATACCTTTGAACCAGGTGGGGCTGTCAAACCTAAAAAGGCATACACTGCATTATTTTCTCTGGCTTCAAAGAAGGCATCATAATCCTTGATAAAAAGAAGGCATGAAGAATTAGCAATATGCAACCTTTGTTGGTTGGAAGGAAAAGGGGAAATTAATTTAAAATGATCTGACTGCTTAACATCTTTGGGGGCAGACAGGTTAGTTAACTTCCATAATGCTAGAATTCTGTAAAGAGCAGTCAAGAGGCAAGGCTTATTGGGCCCCAGTTAATGTGGGTTAAAAGATATGCTGTTCTGTGAGACCAGAAATTGATGTCTTACTTCATACTGCATAGAACGTAAGTCTGCCTCAGGGGAAGTAGCTTTCTTCACAGCCCAAAGTAGCCAACTATATGCCAGTAACAGGTTGCTTATTTTTGGTAGGAAACTGTTGTTCCAGTTCACCACTATTTCTCCTGCATTATTTATGCAAATAAAACAAAAATAAATAATTATAAAATAAATAAAATAATAAAAAATAACAATAATTTTAAAAGGTAGAGATGTCTTCAGAACTAATGGATGACCAGATATTAGCTAGGCATGCCCATGGCCATAAGAATAATAAATCTGTGTTGTGTTTGGAGGAAGCGTATGAGATTTTCATGAAATAAGACTGAAAGGGAAGTTCAGTTCAGTTCAGTGACTCAGTCGTATCCGACTCTTTTCGACCCCATGAACCATAGCATGTCAGGCCTCCCTGTCCATCACCAACTCCCGGAGTCCACCCAAACCCATGAGTTGGTGATGCCACCCAACCAACTCATCCTTTGTCATCCCTTTCTCCTCCTGCCCTCAATCTTTCCCAGCATCAGGGTCTTTTCAAATGAGTCAGTTCTTCACATCAGGTGGCCAAAGTATTGGAGTTTCAGCTTCAACATCAGTCCTACCAATGAACACCCAGGACTGATCTCCTTTAGGCTGGACTGGTGGCATGTCCTTGCAGTCCAAGGGACTCTCAAGAGTCTTCTCCAACACCACAGTTCAAAAGCATCAATTCTTTGGTGCTCAGCTTTCTTTATAGTCCAATTCTCATATTCGTACATTACTACTGGAAAAACCATAGCCAAGTAATGTCTCTGCTTTTTAATATGCTGTCTCAGTTGGTCATAACTTTCCTTGTTGACTTGTCATCAACAACCAAGATGGCATACTTGAAATCATCAATCACAAAGTAAAAATTACTTTTGTTTCCCTAATCCATATATAAGTTAAAAATTTAAAGAAAATTCATTAATGATACCAAAATAAAAGCTTTACTACTTTTAAGTAGAAAATAAGGTATTCCTCTTTTTAAACTAATTTCAAACTAAATAAGTAAAACAGCTCACCTCTTTACAGCAGCTTCTTCGTGAACATACTAAAACAATATCACGCTCTGGTCTGTACTTACATATTCACCAATAATTTTTTGGTGAACGACTCATACATTTCCCTCTGAGTAGAAGGCAAATGGCACCCCACTCCAGTACTCTTGCCTGGAAAATCCCATGGATGGAAGAGCCTGGTGGGCTGCAGTCCATGGGGTCGTTAAGAGTCAGATACAACTGAGCTACTTAACTTTCACTTTTCACTTTCATGCACTGGAGAAGGAAATGGCAACCCACTCCAGTGTTCTTGCCTGGAGAATCCCAGGGACAGGGGAGCCTGGTGGGCTGCCATCTATGGGGTCGCACAGAGTCGGACACGACTGAAGAGACTTAGCAGCAGCAGCAGGCAAAACAGGGAAAGGAGTACATCAAGGCTGTATATTGTCACCCTGCTTATTTAACTTACATGCAGAGTACATCATGATAAATGCTAGGCTAAATGTAGCACAAGCTGGAATCAAGATTGCTGGGAGAAATATCAATAACCTCCAATATGCAAATGAAACTACCCTTATGGCAGAAAGTGAAGAACTAAAGAGCCTCTTGATGAAAGTGAAAGAGGAGAGTGAAAAATTGTCTTAAAGCTCAACATTCATAAAACTAAGATCATAGCATCCAGTCCCATCACTTCATGGCAAATAGATGGCGAAACAGTGGAAACAGTGACAGATTTTATTTTATTTTTTGGGGGGCAGGGCTCCAAAAATCACTGCAGATGGTGACTGCAGCCATGAAATTAAAAGACACTTGCTCCTTGGAAGAAAAGTTATGACCAACCTAGACAGAATATTAAAAAGCAGAGACATTACATTTGTCAACAAAGGTCCATCTAGTCAAAGCTATAGTTTTTCCAGTAGTCATGTATGGATGTGAAAGGTGGACTATAATGAAAGATGAGCGCCAAAGAATTGATGCTTTTGAACTGTGGTGTTGGAGGAGACTCTTGAGAGTCCCTTGGACAGCAAGGAGATCCAACCACTCCATCCTAAAGGAAGTCAGTCCTGAATATTCATTGGAAGGACAGATGCTGAAGCTGACACTCCAATACTTTGGCCAACTGATTGCAAAGAAATGACTCATTTGAAAAGACCCTGATGCTGGGAAAGATTGAAGGCAGGAAGAGAAGGGGCTTACAGAGGATGAGACGGCATTACCAACTCAAGGGACATGAGTTTGAATAAACTCCAGGAGTTGGCAATGGACAGGTAGGCCTGTCCTGGTGTGCTGCAGTTCTTGGGGTTGCAAAGAGTCAGACATGACTGAGTGACTGAACTGAACTGAACTGAGAAGGCAAAACACCCCTAGATGTCTAAGATGGATGCAAAGGATAAACAGGAAAAATGACTGTATGGAGATTTGGGGTGGAAGTAAAAGAAAGAGAATGGGTTTGAGGCAATACATTTGAAAAAAACAAGAATTTTAATTGGTTCCTTACCCCACGGTACTGGCTTTCATTGAAAATTTGAGGTGGCAGGGGGTATCCTGTGGCTGGTCGACTGTTTTCAGGTACATTTTCTCTCATCCACTTCCGATTTTCTTCATTGGCTGCAATATCTTTTTCTTCAAATCCTATTTTGTTAGCTTCTAAGAAACCAAGCACATCTTGCTGTTTTTTCTTAATCTAAGACCCAAAGGACAAGAAATTATATTGTTGAACAAACAACTTTTATTGTTTTTATTTTTCAAATTTAATAAAAGTGTGTTAATGAACTAGTAGAAATGAATTCATACATAGATCAAGATTTGTGGCTTTTCAGAACACATGTGGTTTTCCCTCTTTATTAATGTGTTCTCAGTGATGTCTCATAAGAGGATTGAAGAGCTTTCAGTTCACAGATCCTGTTATCAACCTGATTTTCTTTTTCCTCTGAAATTACCACATCTAATCATGTAGAATAAAAGCTAGCTGATGCATATCAATAATATAAAAGGCAATTAACTAAAAAGTATTTACAGACCTCTCTTAATTTTAGCTTGTTGGAAGTCATCCCAAATGACCTGTCTAATTCCTGTCTTAATAAGCATCACATAGCTAACAGAAATGAATCTTAAGAATGTTTCAAGCCTCTATGCCTCAATTTTCATCATTTAGAATAGAAACTGAAGAAGATCTAAGCCTGCTTTTATAAGTTTGAAATGTACCTGTACCATTCATTAGCCCTTAACATGTAATACTAAGGAATCTTAGAGATAATACACTTATTTTGTCTCCTAATTGTTCCTGCTGCTGCTGCTGCTGCTAAGTCTCTTCAGTCGTGTCCGACTCTGTGCGACCCCATAGATGGCAGCCCACCAGGCTCCCCTGTCCCTGGGATTCTCCAGGCAAGAACACTGGAGTGGGTTGCCATTTCCTTCTCCAGTGCATGAAAGTGAAAAAATAAAGTGAAGTCACTCAGCCATGTCCGACTCCTATTGACCCCATGGACTGCAGCCCACCAGGCCCCTCCGTCCACGGGATTTTCCAGGCAAGAGTACTGGAGTGGGTTGCCATTGCCTTCTCTGGCCCTAATCGTTCCTAGAAGGCTTTAAAATAATAAAATTAATATTTTTAGGTTTATTCCGTGATATGCATTTCTTTTAGAACCTTGATCACACATCTATAGTAATTTACCCAAATTTAAAATTTAGCAAACATTTCTGAGCTGCAGAGCACAATCAATAAATATTTCTTCATGGAACTACACTAAAAAGACTCACGGAGCAGGAGCATCAAAAATACAAAATCAAAAGAAAAAGTCTTTTTAATGGAAATCAAAATGAAAAATAAAAAGAAACTTTCATATAGTCAAATTTTCTTTAGATTTGTATCCCCACATACACATACATACATGAATAAACAGAGGTCATATTCTGTTCTTCTAACATGTTTGTGACTACAGGTAATTTTATCTCTCATCACACAACGCCAGGAAAAAAAAAATTCTCAACTTCTCCCAATAGGAACTGAAATCTCTAAAAGATATTTAGATCAGAGTACAGAATGTCCTCCTTTAAAGATCACTTACTGCTGCTACTGCTGCTGCTGCTGCTAAGTCGCTTCAGTCGTGTCCAACTCTGTGAGACCCCATAGACGGTAGCCCACCAGGCTCCCCCGTCCCTGGGATTCTCCAGGCAAGAACACTGGAGTGGGTTGCCATTTCCTTCTCCAAAGCATGAAAGTGAAAAATGAAAGTGAAGTTGCGCAGTCGTGTCCGACTCTTTGTGACCCCATGGACTGCAGCCTACCAGGCTCCTCCATCCATGGGATTTTCCAGGCAAGAGTGGGGTGCTCACAGTGGGGTGCCATTGCCTTTTTTGAAAGATCACTTACAATCCAGCAAAATTTGTAGCCAATTTTTCTAATAGGAATCATATTTCCTTATTAACTTATAAAATCAAACTTTAATTTATAAATGTAACAATACTACACCCTGAATCAGGAAGATCCCCTAGAGAAGGGAATGGCTACCCACTCCAGTAATCTTGCCTGGAGAATCCCATGGACAGAGAAGCCTGGTGGCTACAATCCATGGGATTGAAAAGAGTCAGACATGACTGAGCAACTAAGCACACCACCTTTTGAATTTTGAGGATTGTTCTTGTTCAGTCACTCAGTCGTGTTTGACTCTGACTCTTTGTGACCCCATGGGCTTCAGCACGCCAGGCCTCCCCATCCCTCACCATCTCCTGGAGCCTGCTCAAACTCATGTCCATAGAGTTGGTTATACCATCCAATCATCTTGTTCTCTGTCGTCCCCTTCTCCTCCTGCCTTCAATCTTTCCCAGCATCAGGGTCTTTTCAAATGAGTCAGCTCTTCACAACAGGTGGCCAAAGTATCGGAGCTACAGCTTCAGCATCAGTCCTTCCAATGAATATTCAGAACTGATTTCCTTTAGGATTGACTGGTTTGATTTCCTTGCAGTCCAAAGGAATCTCAAGAGTCTTCTCCAACACCACAGTTCAAAAGCATCAATTCTTCTGCACTCAGCCTTCTTTATGGTCCATTTCTCACATCCATACATAATTAATGGGAAAACCATAACTTTGACTATATGAACCTTTGTCGGCAAAGTGATGTCTGCTTTCTAATACACTGTCCAGGTTTGTCATAGCTTTCCTTTCAAGAAGCAAACATATTTTAATTTCATGGCTGCAGTCATTGTCTGCAGTGATTTTGGAGCCCAAGAAAATAAAGTCTGTCACTGTTTCCATTGAATTTTGAGGATAATCCATGTAAAAGTCAGTAACAGAAGTGATAGAAGGCTCAGTTAAATTAGTGGGTTTTTATCTCCATGATACTAAAGGAGGTGTTCAGTTTGTGTGGAGTGTGTCAAGTAATTTGTTCATGATTTGCATATTTACAAATTTAAGTAGATATACAGATATCCCATAAATATGGTACTTTGAGGCATTTGCCATCCTAACAGATATTTTTAGTGAATTAAGAGTTACTGTTATATCTAACATGCTAAGAATTATACATGGCCCTCGATGACTGTCACCTGTCATGCTTATGTGAGACAGAAAGCAGAGAACCCTTCAGATAAATAACTCTTTGAGGCCTTTCTCACATTATTGAATGTTTTTTTTTTTTTTTGTAAATATGGGAGGGTTTTTTTTTTAATTTTATTTTATTTTTAAACTTTACATAATTGTATTAGTTTTGCCAAATATCAAAATGAATCCGCCACAGGTATACATATGTTCCCCATGTTGAGAACACTGTTCTCTATGTACTGAGTTAAGGCTGTAGCCAGGCCTGGTGTCAGTGGTCATTATAGTATAGCTTCAGTGATGTCTTTACCCTCTAATCATTAGCTCTGGATCACAAGTATTTCTTCCATCTTCTGGAACTGCCTAACAAGTAAGTACACATGCCTCCTAGAGTATTCCACATCTTCAGAGGGCTGAACAAAATGGGCTATAATACTTTTTAAAGTAGATTCTGCCCTAGCAATATGAACATTTATCCAGGTTTGAATCTTCAGGAAATGTAAAAAATGTTTCTTAACTTGATATATCTGTAAGTCCATTTTCAAATATCAATTTTACTTCCTACAGGGATGATTTATATCTACAGAGTTAGTGCCTATAGGTACATGCTCACTAAAATATATCCCTACAAAGTGGCTTTGGACAGATGTGACTGAAAGCCATACATTGCTAGAACAATTAGGAACAATTGTTCAGAACAATTAGGAATGGGTATCACAAAGTTTCCCTAAGGAATAAAATTTAAATTTCCTACAGGAAAAAATACTTTGGAGTTAAAAGGTTACTGATATCCTTTTCAACACACAAATGTATTTGCAAGTAGACAATGGCACTGTTCAAGAATTTAGATCAATCTTTTTCAAAGAGCAAACCACACTCCCCACTTCCATCCAAAGAATGCTTACCTGTCAGGGTTTGAGATTTAGGGTATCCATCCCACCAAAGACACAGAGCAGGGCTGCTGAAAAACTGCCTACAGAAAAAATGTGTCTCCAGCTATCCTCAGTAACTTTCCTGTCTGTCAGCCAAAGGTCAAGTTTTGTTTTTGTTTTTGTTTTTGTTTTTTTTAAAGAGGGAAACTGATAAGGTTTCTGCTTTAGAAAGTGTCAGAGTGAATGTTCAAATTCCAAAGGAAGAACAAAGCTTCAATAATCATGCTTCTAATGGGAAAACAGGAGTCTTTTTCATGACAGTGCTGACCTACAATAAAACATTTAATCAAGATGAGATTTTGTCTTGTTTTATAAATAACCTGACATATTTTCTCAGCTGACACTTTAAAGTGAAGATCAACAGAGGTTCCAACTGTGATGCACTAAAATTTAAAATGATTGTCTGACACTGTATTTCATACCTATTCAACAATATTTCTTGGGTGCCTTTTAAGTGTGTAAGAAATTTATGAGGTTCTCTCAAATGTCTAAAGAAAAATAGCAGATTCCCTCCTAAAATTACAATCTAGTGGGAAGGATTAGACATAAATATATTAAAAATTTTAATTACAACAATGGTGTTTAAATATGAAAGTAAAACAACCATACAAAGTGTTTAGGTGAGAGGAGTCAAGTGAATGACAAAGCAAATGAGTGGAAGGAACTTAGAACAGAAAGTAAGTGTTTATTGCTATGAGTGATGCCACTTAGACTAAGCTTAATAATGACTTCACAAATGCTACATACATATCCATCTATACTGAATGCAGTCTCATGCTTACTAAAAGCATAATGTGCTTAGTAAAGCTTAATATAAACAACCAGCTGTGAAAAATGAGCTCACAACTATTATGGCATATTGCACTAGAACAATGAAAAGTACAGTATTATAAAATAAACCTGTATACTTTATAAATGGATGCTCAAAATTTCTATGATTAAATTCTTAATGAATAAACACTTATGTATGTATGCATTTTGTCTTTTTATACAATTTACAATTTGTGACCCAGTCAACTTATGCAAAAATAAATTCAGATATATAGACTCCCTTCAATTGGTTCTATTTGTTTCAAATCTGCCATAAGAGAAGCTGCTCTAATTTGTAGAGAAATAATAAGCTTATATTGGCTTAGCCAGTGCCTAATAAGCATTTAAGAGTGGGGTGAAGGAAGCATGAACAAATAGAATTTAAAGCTGTTGTTTTTTTTTTTTTTTTTTTTTTTTAGTCTTTTACTAATCTACTTACCAAATATACCCAAAAGGAAAATCAAATCTGAACCCCCAGTCTGTTTGGCTATAGACCACAGCAGCATTGCCACTGTGTAGTCATTTGGTAACCAAAGAGATCTGCATGCATTTTTAAGAGAATACTGTAATGAGTCCTTAAGCCACTGGCTTCTTACCGCTTAATCTAATGGTGCAACCACAGCAAGAGACATTTGCTTTCAGCTTGCCTGTTTTGCAATATTTTAAAAAATGCTTTGGTCACAATCAGCCATGAAAAACTTGTAATTCATATCTCTTTACCAACAAGTCTGCGACAAATCTAGGTTAAGACTATTAAGAATTTTCTTGTTGATCTCCCACCTCTACCTCTAGCTCTCTGGAGTTCTCCTGACAGATATTCCACGATGTAGCAGCATAAGAGCACAATGCAAGGTTTGCTATTTTATTGCTGCCTGCCATCCCAAAATGCTGTTACTACTTTCTCTTTTAGTTGCACTTTTACCACATTACGTCTAAAGAGATGTTAAGGCCCAAGTAATTTCAGAATTAGAGCCTTGTGTGAAAAGACGAAAGGTAGATATTTAAAGGTACTTTCTCAAAAATAGCTATTACTATGTCTTAAGGTGGTCACTGGAGAAGGCAATGGCACCCCACTCCAGTACTCTTGCCTAGAAAATCCTATGGACGGAGGAGCCTGGTAGGCTGCAGTCCATGGGGTCGCTAAGAGTTGGATACTACTGAGCGACTTCACTTTGACTTTTCACTTTCATGCATTGGAGAAGGAAATGGCAACCCACCTCAGTGTTCTTGCCTGGAGAATTCCAGGGACGGGGGAGCCTGGTGGGCTGCCATCTATGGGGTTGCACAGAGTCAGATACGACTGAAGTGACTTAGCAGCAAGGTGGTCACAGTAAAGACAGTACAGTCACGCCTAATTTTCTGGGTTAAGAAGACTTTTCTTGATCAGTTCTGAATAATCTCATCTATTCAGCCCTTTCATATCTTAAGTTTTTCTCTAGCGTAAGAAGGAACTGTGATGTCTCTTCAATTCCTTCAGACACTGCTCCATGTGTAGATCCAGGAAGTTGTGAAATAAGGAGCACCAATTTGATTCAATTTGATTCAATTCAATTCAATCTTCTGATGCCTGAAACTTTATCATTACTGACTTAGAATGGGCAGGAAGTGTGCATGTTTGAGTGGAAGGAGGGACTGCCTGGAGAGGAGTAGGTAAGGAAACAGTGAAGTTTCTTTGTGTGCCTTAGAATTTTGCACAGAGTCGTCCCTACTTAAACTCTAACAGAAGGTTACACAAAAATGCATCAGCAATGCCCTCCCAAGGTAATCTGAAAACAAAATTTCCAAGCCTTACTGTATGTTATTATTGAGTTAAGCTTTGTGCCAGATAAAGACCTTTAAGGAGAAAGGAAGACTAAGGCTTGTTGAGTGTTTGCTGAGTATCAAATTCTTTGTGAGGCTATGTATACATTGCTCTTGAAATCCTCACAATTCTGAAAGGTTAGTATGATTATTCATTTTACAACAATGGAAACTGAGATTTAGAAAGGTTGACAGACCTGCCTGAGAAGAATGACCTATTAATTGCATGTACCAAAATACAAATCTAAAGCTATCTGGATGCAAAGCCCTGTTCTTTTTCACTACATGTAGTACATAATAGAATTCACAATCTTGCTGGGGAAATGGGACTGACACATATGAGAGAGTTCCTTCTAAACTATGTGATACAGAATAGAAAGACAACAAACCTGAGATATGTTATCTTCCAAATAGCCTAATTTAGTGTATTTGATTTTCCAGGTATTATGGTCTCTTTTCACTTGACCAGTCTAAATTGACCCCACTGAATTCCCAAGTCCACCAATTTGTGGGCTGGCTTGCTTGTACATAGGCAGCATGCACAGAGGAGAACTGAATGGAATATAATGAGGCCTCTGATTTCTTGTTGACTGCACTGAGAACAATGTAGCTCATGTCTCCCCTTTGCCAAGCATTTCATCACTTAATGGTTCTGAGTGGGTGAAGTTGGTATGCAGGGTATATTTCTGTATTTTAAATTTACAAAGAAACAGATAAGAAAGAGCAAGAACATCAGATGCTTCCCATTCTTTATTATTTTTTAAATAAGCAATGTACCCATCACTTTAAAAAAGTCCAACAATCATCTCATACAGCAAAATGATCATAATACAATAAACTACTCACTTGAAAGTAAAAAAAAAAAAAAAAAGCTTTAACTGAGTCAGTAAGAGACAGAGGGACTAAAAGAAAGAGTATCTACAGAGAAAAGTTTCAGATAAGAGAAGGCTTATAAAGATGAGATAATTCAGAACTGAAACTTAATTTAGTCAAGAAAAGCTCTTTTAATCCAGAAAATGAAGGTGGCTATACTTTCACCTCCTGCAGGTTAACTTCAAACCCACATAGTCTTATCAAATGTACATGCCAAGAGAAATGTCTGTTGTTGTTTGGCTGCTAAGTCATGTCCAACTCTTTGTGACCCCATGGACTACAGCTCACTGGGCTCCTCTGTCTAGAGAAGTATTAGCAGGTTAATAAATAATAGACTAACTTGACCAAAGACTGAAAGCCACAGAATCAAAATATATACTGTAATCCTACTGCTGCTACACTGGTTCCCTGTGGCCAATTTCAACCTTACCCCCTACTGCTTAAATTTAAAGTTTCTACATAATGTTTTATCTACCACTATAAAAATATGCATTACTCAGCCACCTTATAGCAGATCAAGCTGCCTTTATTCTTGCCTGAGTTTATTGTGCCAAAGACCTTGAAAAGGTCAGTTTTCATTCCAATCCCAAAGAAAGGCAATCCAAAGACCGTACAAACTACACTTCAGCTGTGTTCATTAAGCATGCTAGCAAGGTAATGCTCAAAATCCTTCTAGCTAAGCTTCAGAAGTACATGAACCAAGAACTTCCAGATGTACGAGTTGGATTTAGAAAAGACAGAGGAACCAGAGATCAAATTGTCAACATTTGTTGGATCATGGAGAAAGCAAGGGAATTCCAGGAAAAAAAAAAAATCTATTTCTGCTTCAGTGACTACACTTAAGCCTTTGACTGTGTGAATCACAACAAACTGTGGAAAATCCTTAAAGAGATACCAGACCACCTTACCTGTTTCCTGAGATCCTGTGTGTAGTTCAAGAAGCAACAGTTAGAACCAGACATGGAACAACAGATTAGTTCAAAATTAGAAAAGGAATACATCAAGGCTGTATATTGTCACTCTACTTATGTAACTTATACACAGAGTACATCATACGAAATGCTGGGCTGGATGAATCACAAGTTGGAATCAAGACTGTGGGGAGAAATATCGACCTCAGATATGCAGAGGATACCACATTAATGGCAGAAAGTGAAGAGCAACTAAAGAGCCTCTTGATGAGGGTGAAAGACGAGAGTGAAAAAGCTGACTTAAAACTCAGCATTCAAAAAACTAAGATCATGGCATCCTGTCCAATCATTTCATGGTAAATAGATGGCAAAAAAGTGAAAACAGTGACAGATTTTACTTTCTTCGGCTCCAAAATCATTGTGGACGGTGAGTGTATTCATGAAATTAAAAGATAATTGTTCTTAGGAAGGAAAGCTATGACAAACCTAGACAGTGTATTAAAAAGCAAAGACATTATTTTGCCAACAAAGGTCCATCTAGTTGTAGATATGTTTTTTTCCAGTAGTCATGTATGAATGTGAGAGTTGGACCATAAAGGAAGGCTGAGCACCAAAGAACTGATGCTTTCAAACTGAGGTGCTAAAGAAGACATTTGAGAGTGACTTGGACAGCAAGATCAAACCAGTCAAGTCCATTCATATTGCTGAAAATGGTAAAATTTCATTCTTTTTCATGCTTGAATAAGATTCTAGTGTACATATATAACACATATTCTTTATCCATTAATCTGTTGATGAACACTGAGATTGCTTCCATATCATGTAAATACTGCTGCTATGAACATTGTGGTGTGGTAGTTTTTTGAGTTAGTGTTTCAGCTGTTTTTGGATATATACCCAGGAATGGAATTGCTGAGTCATGTAGTAGTTTTATTTTTACTTTTTAAAGAAACCTCCATACTGCTTTCCATAGTGACTTTACCAACTTACATTTTCACCAACAGTGTACATGGGTTCCCTTTTACAGAGGAAAAACACACTTTAAAGCACAGACTGTAAGAAGAGAGAATGAAAAACACTGCATAATCATAAATGGATTAATATAAGAAGAAGATACAATGATTGGAAATATATATACACACAACAAAGGAGTGCCTCAATGTCTAAGGCAAATATTAACAGTAAATAAAGGGAGAAATTGTCACCCTGCTTATTTAACTTATACGCAGAGTACAACATGAGAAATGCTGGACTGGAAGAAGCACAAGCTGGAATCAAGATTGCCGGGAGAAATATCAATAACCTAAGATATGCAGATGACACGACCTTTATGGCAGAAAGTGAAGAGGAACTAAAAAGCCTCTTGATGAAAGTGAAAGTGGAGAGTGAAAAAGTTGGCTTAAAGCTCAACATTCAGAAAACGAAGATCATGGCATCCAGTCCCACCACTTCATGGGAAATAGATGGGGAAACAGTGGAAACAGTGTCAGACTTTATTTTTGGGGGCTCCAAAATCACTGCAGATGGTGACTGCAGCCATGAAATTAAAAGACGCTTGCTCCTTGGAAGGAAAGTTATGACCAACCTAGATAGCATATTCAAAAGCAGAGACATTACTTTGCCAACAAAGGTCTGTCTAGTCAAGGCTATGGTTTTTCCTGTGGTCATATATGGATGTGAGAGTTGGACTGTGAAGAAGGCTGAGCACCAAAGAATTGACGCTTTTGAACAGTGGTGTTGGAGAAGACTCTTGCGAGTCCCTTGGACTGCAAGGAGATCCAGCCAGTCCATTCTGAAGGAAATCAGCCCTGGGATTTCTTTGGAAGGAATGATGCTAAAGCTGAAGCTCCAGTACTTTGGCCACCTCATGTGAAGAGTTGACTCATTGGAAAAGACTTTGATGCTGGAAGGGATTGGGGGCAGGAGGAGAAGGGGGACG
The DNA here is from genome assembly GCF_029378745.1 of Bos indicus. Classification (NCBI taxonomy): domain Eukaryota; kingdom Metazoa; phylum Chordata; class Mammalia; order Artiodactyla; family Bovidae; genus Bos; species Bos indicus. Next base: position 77,042,339 of record NC_091789.1, read on the forward strand.
ACAGAGGATGAGATGCCTGGATGGCATCACTGAGTCGATGGACATGAGTCTGGGTGAACTCCGGGAGTTGGTGATGGACAGGGAGGCCTGGCGTGCTGCAATTCATGGGGTCGCAAAAGAGTCAGACACGACTGAGCGACTGAACTGAACTGAACTGAAAGGGAGAAATTGACAGTAACACAATAATAGTATTAGACTTTAAGACCGCATTTATATCAGTGGACAGATAATCCAGACTGAAAATCAATAAGAAAGAACTGGCCTTAAAGGACACAATAGAGCAAATGAGCTTAATAGACATATATAAAAAACAGTCCATCCAAAAGCAATAGAAAACACATTTCTTTTAAGTGAACATATAACAGTCTCCAGAATAGATCACATGCAAGGCCATAGAAAATCTTGGTAAATTTAAGAAGACTGAAATCATACCAATCATTTTTCTAATTACAGTACTATGTGACAAGAAACAAAAGTTAAGGGAAAAAAAGATGCAAAAAAAAAAAAAAAAAAAGACAAACACATGGAGGCTACTAAACAATTGGTCATGGAATAAATCAAAATGGCAGTGAAAAAATATCTAGAGACAAATGGAAATGAAACCACAATGGTCTTAAACCTATGGGATGTGGTGAAAACGGTTCAAAGAGGAGTCTACAGCAATCTAGATAAAGAGAAAAAATTCAGATAACGGTCTAAACTTACACCAAAAGGAACTAGAAAAAGAAGAACAAAGGCAAAAGATAGTATAAAAAGAGAAATAATGAAGAGCAGAGCAGAAACCAAGCAAATGCTGGGAAGGGGGGGAGGGGAGAAAAAGCAACAAAGAGACTAACAGCTGATTCTCTGAAAACAAACAAAATAATAAATTTTATGCCAGACTCAGGAAAGTTTTCCCTTGAAGTACGAAAGGAAGTAGGGCAAAGGCTAACAGAGTTTTGCCAAAAGAATGCACTGGTCATAGCAAACACCCCCTTACAACAACACAAGAGACAACTGTACACATGGACATCAACAGATGGTCAATACAGAAATCAGATTGATTATATTATTTGTAGCTGGAGCAGTCCTGTACAATCAGCAAAAACAAGACCGGGAGCTGACTGTGACTCACATAATGAAATCTTTATTGCAAAATTCAGAACAACTACGCCATTCAGTTATGACCTAAAAGAAATCCTTTAGGATTATACAGTGGAAGTGAAAAATAGATTCAGGGGATTACATCTGATAGACAGAGTGCCTGAACAACTACAGAAGGACGTTTGTAACATTGTACAGAAGGTGAGATCAAAACCATCCCCAAGAAAAAGAAATGCAAGAAAGTAAAACAATCATATGAGGAGGCCTTACAAATAGCTGAGAAAAGAGAAGCAAAGGAGAAAAGGAAAGATATACCCATCTAACTGCAGAGTTCCAAAGAATAGCAAAGAGAGATAAGAAAGCCTTCTTCAGCAATCAATGCAAAGAAATAGAGGAAAACAACACAATGGGAAAGACTAGAGATCACATCAAGAAAATTAGAGATACCAAGGGAATATTTCACGCAATGATGGGCACAAAAGAGGACAGAAACAGTATGGACGTAACAGAAGCCAAAGATATTAAGAAGAGGTGGCAAGAATACACAGAAGAACTACACAAAGAAGATTTTAGTGACCCCAATGACCACGATGGGGTAATCACTCACCTAAAGCCAGACATTTTTGAGTGCTAAGTCAAGGGAGCCTTAGGAAACATTACTACTAACAAAGCTACTGGAGATGATGGAATTCCAGCTGAGCTATTTCAAATCCTAAAAGATGATACCATTAAAGTGTTGCACTCAATATGCCAGCAAATTTGGAAAACTCAGCAGTGGCCAGAAGACTGCAAAAGGTCAGTTTTCATTCCATTCCCAAAGGAACGCAATGCCAAAGAATGTTCAAACTACCATACAATTGCACTCATTTCACATGCTAGCAAAGTAACGCTCAAAATTGCCCAAGCTAGGCTTCAACAGTAGGTGAACCACGAACTTCCAGATGTTCAAGCTTGATTTAGAAAAAGCAGAGGAAGCAGAGATCATATTGCCAACATCTATTAGATCAGAGGAAAACCAAGAGAGTTCCATAAAAACATCAATTTCTTCTACATTGACTAAGCTAAAGCCTTGTACTGTGTGGATCAAAACAAATGGTGGGAAATTCTTCAAAAGATGAAGAATTTCAAAACACCAGAAAGGGAAAACCTCCAAAAGAAAGGGAAGACCACATTTCTTCCTTCCTAGAAACTTGTATGCAGGTCAAGAAGCAACAGCTGGAACCAGACATGGAACAATGGACTGATTCAAAATTGGGAATGGAGTACGTCAAGGCTGTAAACTGTCACACTGCTTATTTAACTTATATACAGAGTCCATCATGTGAAGCTCAAGCAGGAATCAAGATAGCTGGGGAAAATATCAATAACCCCAGATATGCAGATGACATCTCTTTTATGGCAAAAAGTGAAGAGGAACTAAATATTGATGAAGGTGAAATAAGAGAGTGGAAAAGCTAGTTTAAAACTCAATATTTGGAAAACAAGATGGTGGAGGAGGAGGTGGACGTGGATGTATCTCTCCATGGATACATCAGGAATACACCTTCAGACATAGAAGTGCATGCAGAACACCAGCTGAGAATGGACAGGAGTATCTAAGAAGCAGAAAATAGTCTATACAGCTACGCAAAACTGGGTAAAATGAAGGAACTAGGGGGAAAAGCAAGAGTGTTAGTAGGATTGGACCTAAACTTGGCAGGTGGGGAAACTGAATCAGAGATCCGATCCCCACATTGGGGCAGTTGTGTCAGAGGAGAAATATTTAAGGCTGAGAGTGAAACAGCTGATCTGTGGCAGCCTAAATGGAATGAAAACAGACACTCCTTGCCGCAGCCATACATACCATAGACAGGGACACGAGTCCTCTGGAAGGCGCAGCAGCTAGGAGCTGGAGGTTAGGGATTGTGGAACAATCCCAGGATGAGGGTTGCTGTTGACTGTGGAGAGACGGATAGAGGGGATGTGAGGGAGGAGACTGTGGTGGAAAATGCCTGTGGAGGAGAGCCAGGCAGCCATGGAAGCAAGGCAATACTGCTGAGTCACGTGTGGGGGGTGGAGCCATGACCATAGCCTCTCTCTCCCCACACTCCAGCACTGGCAGCTGAACAGTGGAGAGGTTGGCCCATCAAATGCCTGAGGTACTGAACTACAGAGTTAGGACTCCACCCAGGATTCCCCTTTAATCTCATTCAAAATTGATGGACAAATAAAAAGCTTTTCAGACAAGCAAAAGTTAAGTGAATTCAAGGTGACCAACAAATGGGATTACAACAAATGTTTTAAAAGAAACGTTGAAGGGATTATATAGTCAAGAAACACAAGAGAAGAAGAAGAAGAAGAAGAAGAAGAAGAAGAAGAAGAAAAAAAAAAACAGTCCCAAACAATTAAGAAAATGGCAATAGAAACATATATATCAATAATTACTTTAAATGTAAATGGATTACATGCTCCAATCAAAGGACACAGACTGGCTGAATGGATACAAAAATAAGACTCATGTACTTGCTGCCTAAAAGAAACCCACTTCAGACCTAAAGACACATATAGACTGAAAGTGAGAGGATGGAAAAATATATTCCATGCCAATGGGAAGTAAAGGAAAGCTGGGGTAGCAATCCTCATATCAGACAAAAGAGACCTTAAAATAAAGAAGTTTACAAAAGATAAGGAAGGATACTACATAATGATCAAGGGATTGATCCAAGAGGAAGACATAGCAATTGTAAATATCTATGCACCAAACACATGAGCACCTCAATACATAAGACAATCACTAACAGATATAAAAGGAAAAAAAAAAAGTAACACAATAATAGTAGGAGACTTTAAAACTGCATTCATACCAATGGACAGATCATCAAAACAGAAAATTGATAAGGAACCACAAGTCTTAAATCATGCATAAGCTGAGATGGATCTCATTAATGTCTTCAGGACATTCCATATAAATGCAGAATACAACTTCTTCTCAAATGCACATGGAACATTCTCCAGGATAGACCACATCGTGGGTAACAAATCAAAGCTCAGTAAATTTCAGAAAGTTGAAATTGTATCAAGTATCTTCTCTAACCACAATGGTATGAGACTAGATATCAATTACAAGAAAAAAAAATGTAAGTAACTCAGACACATGGAGATTAAACAACACATTTATAAATAATCAACAGGTTAGTGAATAAATCAAAAGGGAAATTAAAACATTTCTAGGAACAAATGACAATGAAAACATGAGAGCTCAAAACCTATGGGATGCAGTAAAAGCAATTCTAAGAGGGAAGTTTATAGCAATACATTCCTACCTCAAGAAACAAGAAAAACATCGAATAGATAACCTATCTTTACACCTAACCAGAAAAAGAAGAACAAAAAAATGACAAAATTAGTAGAAGGAAAGAAATCATAAAAATCCAAGCAGAAATAAGTGAAAAGGAAATGAAAGAAACAATAGTAAAGCTTAATAAAACTAAAAGCTAGTTCTTTGAGAAGATAAAATTGACAAACCTTTAGCCAGACTCATCAAGAAAAAGAGAAGGATCAAATCAACAAAATTAGAAATTAAAAAGGAGAGTTTACAACAGACAATGCAGAAATACAAAAGATTATGAGACTATTATGAACAACAATATGGCAATAAAATGGATAGCCTGGGAGAAATAAATAAATTCTTAGAAAAGCTCAATCTTACATGACTGAAAAAGGAAGAAATGGAAATTATGCAAAACCAAATTACAAGCACTGAAATTGAAGCTGTGATCAAAAATTTCACACACAAAAGAAATTCAGGACCAGATGGCTTCACAGGAGAATTCTATCAAACATTTAGAGAAGAGCTAATGCCTATCCTTCTAAAACTCTTTCAAAAAATTGCAGAGGAAGGAATACTTCCAAATTAATTCTATGAGGCCAACATCACCCTGATACCAAAACCAGACAAAGACAACACACAAAAAGAGAAAACTACAGGCCAATTTCACTGATGAACATAGCTGCCAAAATCCTCAACAAAACTTTAGCAAACATAATTCAGCAACACATCATAAAGCTCATACACCATGATCAAATTCGGTTTATTCCAGGGATGCAAGGATTCTTAAATATACACAAATCAATCAATGTGATACACCATTTAAACAAAATGAAAGATAAAAACTATACAATAATCTCAATAGATGCAGAAAATGGCTTTGACAAAATTGAGCACCCATTTATGATTAAAATTCTTGAAAAAATGGGCATAGAAGGAAGCTGCATCAAAATATTAGCAGCCATATATGATAAGCTTACAGCAAACATTATTCTCAACATTGAAAAACTGAAAGCATTCCCCCTAAGAAGATGAAAAAGAAAAGGGTTCCCACTTTCACCACTATTATTCAACATAGTTCTAGAAATCCTAGCTACAGCAATTGGAGAAGAAAAAGAAATAAAAGGAATCCAGAATGAAAAAGAAGTAAAGCTCTCACTGTTTGCAGATGACATGATACTGTACATAGAAAACCCTAAAGATAGTATCAGAAAAGTATTAGAGCTAATCAGTGAATTTAGCAAAGTTGCAGGATACAAAACCAATACACAGAAGTCACTTGCATTTCTATATGCTAACAATGAAAAATCTGAAAGAGAAATTAAAGAATCAATCCCATTCATCATTGCAACAAAAACAATTAAATCTCTAGGAATAAACTTACCTAAGGAGACAAAATGATTGTACACAGAAAATTATAAGACACTAATGAAAGAAATCAAAGACGACATAAACAGATGGAGAGATATTCCATGTTCCTTGGTAGGAAGAATCAATATCGTCAAAATGACTATACTATCAAATGCAATCTACACATTTAATGTGATCCCTATAAAATTACCAATAACATTTTTGACAGAACTAGGACAAAAAAAAAAAATCAAAATTCATATGGAAACACAAAAGACCCTGAATAGCCAAAGCAGTCTTGAGAATGAAGAATGGAGCTTGAGGAATAAACCTTCTTGACTTTAGACTATACCACAAGCTACAGTCATCAAGACAGTATGGTACTGGCAAAAACAAAACAAAACAAAACAAAAATAAAACATAAATATAGATCAATGGAACAAGATAGAAAGCCCAGAAATAAACCTATGCACCTATAGGTACCTTATTTTTGACAGAGAAGGCAATGATATAAAATTGGGTAAAGACAGCCTCTTTAATAAATGGTGCTGGGAAAACTGGACAGCTACATGTAAAGGAATGAAATTAGAACACTTCCTAACAACATACAAAAAGATAAACTCAAAATGGATTAAAACCCCAAATGTAAGACCAGAAACTATAGAACTCTTAGAGGAAAATATAGGCAAAACACTTAATGATATAAATCAAAGCAAGAGCCTCTATGACCCACCTCCTAGAGTAATGGAAACAAAAACAAAAGAAAACAAGTGAAATTTGATGAAACTTAAAAGCTTTTGCACAGCAAAAGAAACTACAATAAGCAAGGTGAAAAGACAACCCTCAGAATGGGAGAAAGTAATCACAAAGGAAACAACTGACAAAGGATTAATTTCCAAAATATACAAAGAGCTCATACAACTCTATGTCAGAAAAACAAACAATCTAATAAAAAAGTGGGAAAAAGACCTAAATATATATTTCTCCAAAGAAGACATACAGATGGCTAACAAACACATGAAAAAATGGTCAACATTGCTCATTATTAGAGAAATGCAAATCAAACTACAAATATCACCTCAGTCTGGTCTGAATGGCCATGATCAAAAAGTCTACAAACAATAAATGCTGCAGAGAGTGTGGAGAAAAGGGAACATTCTTGTACTATTGGTGGAATGTAAATTGATACAGCCACTATGGAAGACAGTATGGAGATTCCTTAAAAACTAGGAATAAAACCACCATAAATAAACAAAACCAGCAATCCCACTCCTAGGCATACACACTGAAGAAACCAAAATTGAAAGACACATGTATCCTATTGTTCACTGTGGTACTATTTACAATAGCTAGACCACGGAAGCAACCTAGATGTCCATTGACAGATGAATGGATAAAGAAGTTGTGGTACATATACACAATGGAATATTACTCAGCCATAAGAGGAACATATTTGAGTCAGTTCTAATAAGGTGGATGAAGTGAGAACCTATTATACAGACTGAAGTAAGTCAGAAAGAGAAAGAGAAATATTGTATTTTAACACATATATACAGAAACTAGAAGAATGGTTCTGAAGAATTTACTTACAGAACAGCAATGGAGAAACAGATATAGAGAATAGACTTATGTACATGGGGAGAGGGAAAGAGAGGTTGAGAAGTATGGAAAGTAACCCAGAAACTTACATTACCATATTAAAATAGATAGCCAACAGGAATTTGCTGTATGGCTCAGAAAACTCGAACAGGAGCTCTGTATCAACCTAGAGGGGTGGGATATGGAGGGAGATAGGAGGAGATTCAAAAAGGAGGAGATGTATGTACACCTATCGGAAAAGGTGATGGCACCCCACTCCAGTACTCTTGCCTGGAAAATCCCATGGATGGAGGAGCCTGGTAGGCTGCAGTCCATGGGGTCGCTAGGAGTCGGACACGACTGAGCGACTTCACTTTCACTTTTCACTTTCATGCATTGGAGAAGGAAGCGGCAACCCACTCCAATATTCTTGCCTGGAGAATCCCAGAGAAGGGGGAGCCTGGTGGGCTGCCATCTATGGGGTCGCACAGAGTCGGACACCACTGACGTGACTTAGCAGCAGCAGCAGCATATGTACACCTATGGCTGATTCATGTTGAGGTTTGACAGAAAACAACAAAATTCTGTAAAGCAACTCTCCTTCAGTAAAAAAACAAAAACAAAAACAAACAAACAAAAAAAAACTCAATATTCAAAAAACTAAGAAAAATGGCATCTGGTCCCTTCACTTCATGGCAAATACATGGGGAAACAATGGAAATCGTGACATACTTTATTTGCTTGGGCAGCAAAATCACTGCAGATGATGAGTGCAGCCATGAAATTAAGAGACACTTGCTCCTTGGAAGAAAAGCTGTGACCAACCTAGACTGTGCATTAAAAAGCAAAGACATTACTTTGTCGACAAAGGTCAATATTGTCAAAGGTATCATTTTTCCAGTAGTTATGTATAGATGTGAGATTTGGACTATAAAGAAGGCTGAACACCAAAGAATTGATCCTTTTGAACTGTGGTGTTGGAGAAGACTCTTGAGAGTTCCTTGGACAGAAAGGATATCAAACCAGTCAATTTTAAAGGAAATCAATCCTGAATACTCATTGGAGGGACTGATGCTGAAACCAAAGCTCCAATACTTTGGCCACCTGATGTGAAGAGCCAAATCATTGGAAAGGACCCTGATGCTGGGAAAGATTGAGTGCAGGAAAGGAAAGGGATGACAGAGGATGGGATGGTTGGATGGCACCCCCGACTCAATGGACAGGAGTTTGAGCAAGCTCTTAGAAATGGTAAATGACAGAGAAACCTGGCATGCTGAAATTCATAGGGTTGCAAAATAGTGGGATATGGCTGAGCAACTGAAAAACAAGAAATCAAGAAAAAGGAGAAGACCCAAATCAAAGTCAGAAATAACTGAGGAAAAGTTACAAACAATACCACAGAAATGTAAGGATCATAAAAGATTCCTATGAACAATTATAAGCTAATAAAATGGACAGATTGGAATAAATGAACATGTTCTAAAAATGTAGAATCTCCCAAGACTGAATCAGGAAATATGAACACAGAGAAAAACAGTAATGAAATTTAATCAATAATTTAAAATACTATCAACAACAGCAAAAAAAATTCCAGGACTAGATGACTTTATATGTGAATTCTACCAAACCTATGTACAAGAGCTAAAACCTATCCTTTTAAAATTGTTCTAAAAACCTGCATAGGAAGGAACTTCCAAACTCATTCTATGAGGCCAGTCTCACACGGTTACCAAAACCAAACAAACGTATCACACAGGAAAAAACAAAATTATAGGCCCAAATCACTGGTGAACATAGACACAGAAATCCTCATCATGTAAGTAAACAGAACCCAACAACACATTAAGAGGATCATATACCATGATCAAGTAGGATTTACCCCAGTGATGCGAGTATTCTTCAACACGTGAAATCAATTAATGTGAGACACCATGTTAACAGATTGAAGAATAAAAACAATATGATCGTCTCAATAGATGCAAATAACCTTTTGATAAAATCCAACATCCATTTATAATAAAAACTCTCCAGCAAGTTGACATCGAGGGAACTTGGAATGGCCTGTGTGCTCAGTCATGTCAAACCCTTTGTGTCCCCATGGACTATAGCCTGCCAGGCTCCTTTGACCATGGAATCTTCCAGGCAAGAATACTTGAGTGGGTTTCATGAAGGTAATTTCCTACTTCAAGGGATCTTCTCGACCCAGGGATCGAACACACATCTGTTACATTTCCTGCAATGAGAGGTGGATTCTTTACCACTGTGCCACCTGTGAAGACCCCAGAGGGAACCTACTTCAATATAATAAAGGCCATATATAACATGTCTACATATGACATTATATTCGATGGAGAAAATTTGAAAGCACTTCCTCCTAGATCGGGAACAAGAAAGACATGCCCATTCTCACCACAATTATTCAATATACTATTAGCAATCCTAGTGACAACAGTAAGACCAAAAAAAAAAAAAAAAAGGAGTAAAAAGAATCCACACTGAAGGTGGGAGGGGGTCCCAAGATGGTGGCACGACAGAACAGGAAGACCACTTTTTCCCAAAAAATTCATCAAAAGATCATTTGAATGCTGAGCAACTTCCACAAAATAACTTCTGAATGCTGGAGAAGAACACCAGGCACCCAGAAAGGCAGCCCAATCTCTTTGAAAGGAGGTATGGCAAAATACAAAATATGAAAAGAGAGACAAATGATTTAGGGACAAGAGACCCATCCTGGGGAGTGGGTCGTGAAGGAGGAGAAGTTTCCATACAGTAGGAAACTCTCCAGGTTTGTCTGTGGGGAGTTTTGGAATCTCAGAGGGCAACATGACTGGGGGTAGGGGGGAACAGAATATGTGCCTAACCACAAATGCCAGCAGAGAAGCAGCCCAGAGGCTCACGTCCACCACCAGCAATTGGGGGATTGGCAGGGAGGCGTGGGTTGCATCATCAGTCCTTAGGGGAAGGACTGGGTTTGAATGTCCTGAGGATGATCTGAGGGACCTAATGTGACATAGCAACCCAAACTGTGAGATTGACAGAGAGACCAAAAAATGAAAGGACCTTTCCCAGGAAAGTTTCCAAAGCTGCATGGTGACCCCAGCACACTCAGAGAACAAAGGATTGTGCCTTAGCGAATTCCAAAGGAGAGCAAGCAGGCTGCCATTTATGGCTCTCCTTCCCTGGAGGCACAGAGGCAGGTGTGCCACAACCAGAGATGAAAGGCAAGGGGCTGCTGCAATCTCAGACCCAGAGACTGAATCTCCCACCAAACTGTGAGCAGGCTGCCAATTGCTAACCATGTCTTCAGGAAATCCTAGACTGTTCACATCCAGAAGGAGTGTCACGACCTGAGATCAGCTCCCCAGAGGAGATACACAGCACATGTGGGATGGTGTGCTCCTGGTGTACCCAGGAAACCGAGCTGCTGAGATTAGGGAGGTGGGTAAGATGCATGGCCCACCTGGGACAGTGAGCTCACCAGGCACCCAGTCACCTGAGTGGCTTGGACCTGGAAAGGGCACAAAACTCAGACCCCTTCTGGGTCTGTGCCCTTGGGGATCACCCAAGAACCTGAGCAGCTTGGACCTGGGAAGTGCACAAAACACAGGGCCCACTTGGGACAGTTCCCTTGCAGAGCACCCTGGAGCCTGAGCAGTGTGAACCCAGGAAATACATGCCACCTCAGGCTGTGGCAAACCAAGTGTAGTCCACCACTGCAAGCACTGCCCACACATGCCAGTGGCATTTGTTTGCAGCGTTCCTCCCTCTCCACAGCACAACTGAACAGCTGAGCCTAAGTAAGTGGCCACGGTGGCCCCATTGCACCAGGGTGGGGAAAAAAACACAGAAGAGACTTACAAAGAGAGGAAACCAAAATAAACAAAGAAGGGTACACCACCCTGGAGGTGACAAGTGCAACATATTAAAACCCTGCAGTTAATGCTGAGACTGCATTTAAGGGGGCAATTCAAGACCTTGAGAACAAGTACAAGCAGGAAGACGGGAATATCTAAAACTGAATTGACACCAAACTGCCCACAACTGCTCTAAAGAAATTCCTAGGTATATTTGGACTATTATCACTTTTTAAGTTCTTAAAAATTTTAGTTCTTTATTACTCCTTTAACTTTCATTTTTTTTTTAATTTTTTACCTTTACAATATTGTATTGGTTTTGCCATATATCAACATGAATCCACCACAGGTATACATGTGTTCCCCATCCTGAACCCTCCTCCCTCCCTGTACCATCCCTCTGAGTCGTCCCAGTGAACGAACCACATAGCCTATTATCGCCTTTCTAAAAATAAGCCCTATTTTTTAAGACAAAATCGATAGGAATATTTTTTAATATTAATGATCGATTTTGTTTTGAATTTTTTATATTTTATTTTTTAGAGTCTAACATCTATTCTAGGTTTTAATTCTTTAGTTTTGATATTTGTTATCAATTTTGTACCTTTAATAATCTAATCTTCAATATCCATTTTCACTTAATGATTTGATTACTGGGTTTATTGCTCTCTCCCCTTTTTACTCTTCATTTTCTCCTCCTGGTCACCTCTATCTTCCTCCACCCTCTTCTCTTCTCTATATAACTGTAAATCTCTCTCAGTGTTCCTGGCAGTGGAAAGTTGGTTCACCATTGACCTAGGAGGTTTATCTTCTGTGCTGTATGGATGGAGAAGTATTGAGGCTACTGTAAAAGGAGGACCAAAACCCAGAGGCATGAGGCTCAACTTCAGAAATTCAGAACTTTGGAGAACTTCTGATGCCAGGGAACATAAACAGACAAGAACTTACCCAAAAGTCTTTACAACTACACTGAAACCAAGCTCCAAGCATGAGCCAACAAGTCCTAGTCAAGACACAGCATGGTAATTCTCTAGCAAAACAGGAACACAACCCTGAACATTAAAAGACAGGCTGCCCAAAGCCATACCAAACACATAGACACACCACTACTCACTAATGAACATTTCATTGCACTCCAGAAAGAAGAGATCCACTCCACCCCACCAGAATATAGACACAAGATCCCCCAATGAGGAAACCTTTACAAATCACTGGTCCAACTCTACCCACAGGAAGCAGACTCCACAATTCAGAGGAATCAAGACCTTAGAGCCTGGAGGAAGGGCACCCCAAACGCAGTAATACAAGATGAAAAGGCAGAGAGATATTCAGTAAGTGAACGAACATGATAAAAACCCACAAAACCAAATGAAAGAGTAGGAGAAAAGAAGTCTACCTGAAAAAGAATCCAGAATAATGATAGTAAAGATGATGCAAAATCTTGAAAACAAAATGGAGGTACTGATAAATAGACTAGAGATAAGGATTGAGAAGATGCAAGAAATGTTTAAAAAAGATTTAGAAGAAATAAAGAAGAGTCAATCAATAATGAACAATGTAATAACTGAGATTAAAAGCACTCTGGAGGGAAATAACAGTAGAATAACTGAGGCAGAAGAGAGGCTAAGTGAGGTGAAAGATAGAATGGTGGAAATAAATGAAACACAGAGTATAAAAATAAAAAAGAATTAAAAGAAATGAGGACAACCTCAGAGACCTCTGGGGACAACGTTAAGTGCCCCAACATTCAAATCATGGTGGTGGTGGTTTAGTCACTAAGTCATGTCTGACTCTTGTGACCACATGAACTGTAGTCCACCTGGCTCCTCTGTCCATGGGATTTTTCCAGGCAAGAATACTGGAGTGGATGGCCATTTCCTTCTCCAGGGGATCTTCCCGACCCAGGAAACAAACCCAGGTCTCCCACATTGCAGGCATAATCTTTACCGAACGGAGCTATGAGGGAAGCCCAGTTCAAATCATAGATGTCCCAAAAGTAGAACACAAAAAGAAAGGGCATGAGAAAACTCTTGAGGAGATAATAGTTGAAAATGCCCTAAAATGGGGAAGGAAATAGCCACCCAAGTCCAAGAAACACAGAGAGTCCCAAACAGGATAAACCTAAGGCAAAACACCCCAAGACACATATTAATCAAACTAATGAAAATTAAACACAAAGAGCAAATATTAAAAGCAGCAAGGGAAAGCAACCAATAAGACACAAGGGGATCCCCATAAGGAAACCAGTTGATCTTACAACAAAAACCCTTCAGGCCAGAAGGGAATGGCAGTACATACTTAAAGTAATGAATGAGAAAAACTTAGAACAAAGATTATTCTACCCAGCAAGGATCGCATTCAGATATGAAGGAGAAATCAAAAGCTTTACAGACAAGAAAATCTGAGCAAATGCAGCATCACCACACCAGCTCTTCAACAGCTGCTAAAGGATCTTCACTAGACAGGAAAAACAGAAGAGGTTTATGAAAACAGACACAAAACAACAAAGTAAATGTTAGTGGGATCATACTTTTCAATAATTACCTTAAATGCAAACGGGTTAAATATCCCAACCGAAAGACAAAACTGGCCAAATGGATATAAAAACAGACCCCTATATATGCTGTCTACAAGAGTCTCACCTCACACCTAGGGCCATATAGAGACTGAAAGTGAGGGATGTATAGACATATTTCACGCAAATGGAGACCAAAAGAAAGCAGGAGTAGCAATAATCATATCTGATAAAATACACCTTGAAATAAAGACCATTGTAAGAGACAAAGAAGGACAGTACATAATAACTAAAGAATCAATCCAGGAAGATATAATAATTATAAAAATATACACATCCAACATAGGAGCACCTCAAAATGTAAGGCAAATGCTAACAAATATGAAAGAGAAAATCAACAGTAACACAGTAGTTGGGGATTTTAATAGACCACTCACACCTACGGATACATCAACCAAACAGAAAATTAGCAAGGAAACACAAGCTTTAAGTGATACAATGGAACAGGTAGACCAAATTGATATCTACAGAACATATCACGCCAAAACAATGAATTTGATCTTTTTCTCAAGTGCATATGGAGCATTCTCTAGGACAGATTACATCCTGAGCCATAAACCTAAGCTTGGTAAATTTAAAAAACTGAAGTCATTGCAAACAATTTTTTTTTAATCACAAAGTGGTAAGACTAGATGTCAACCACAGGAATAAAACTATCAATGTATGGAGGCTAAACAAAACACTTTTGAATAACCAATAGATCAGAGAAGAAATACAAAAGGAAATGAAAATATGCATAGAAACAAATGAAAATGAAAACATGACAACCCAAAACCTATGGGACTCAGTTAAAACAGTGCTAAGAGGGAGGTTCAATATAATACAAATCTTGTGTAATACCAGAGAAACATCAAATAAACAACCTAACTTGACACTTAAAGTAACTAGAAAAAGAAAAAAATAAAGAATTCCAAAGTTAGTAGAAGTTTGAAAGAAGTCATAAAAATCAGAGCAGAAATAAATGAAAAACGAAGGAGACTACAACAAAGATCAACAAAACTAAAAGCTGATTCTTTGAGAAGATAAATAAAAGAGACAAACCATTACTAAGACTCATCAAGAAAAAAGGGAGAAGAATCAAATCAACAAAATTAGAAATGAAAATGGAGAAATTACAACAAACAACAGAGAAATACAAAGGATCATAAGAGACTACTATCAGCAACTATGTGCCAAAAAAAAGGACAACTTGGAAGAAATAGACAAATGCTTAGGAAAGCATAAACCTCCAAATCTGAACCAGGAAGAAATAGAAAATCCAAACAGACAAGTCACAATCATGGAAATCCAAACTGCACTCAAAAACCTTCCAAGAGAAAAAAAAAAAAAAAAAAACAGGACCAGATGGCTTCACAGGTGAATCCTACCAAAAACTTTAGAGAAGATCTAACACCTATCCTTCTCAAACTCTTCCAGTAAATTGCAGAGGAAGGTAAACTCACAAACTCACTCTTTGAGGCCACCATCACCCTGATAACCAAACCAGACAAAGATGCCACAAAAAGACAAAACCACAAGTCAATAGCAATTATGAACATAGATGCAAAAATCCTCAACAAAATTCTAGCAAACAGAATCCAACAACATATTAAAAAGATCATACATCATGACCAGGTGGACTTTATCCCAGGGATGCAAGGAGTCTTCAGTATTCACAAATCAATCAATGTGATACATCAGATTTAACAAATTGAAAGATAAAAACCTATATGATTATCCCAATAGAGGTAGAGAAAGACTCTGACAAAGTTCAACATCCATTTATGATTAAAAAAAAAAAAAAAACTCTCCGTAAAGCAGGCATAGAAGGAACAACCTCAATATAATAAAAGCTATATACAACAAAGGAAACAGCCAACATTATCCTGAATGGTAAAAAATTGAAAGCATGTCCTGTAAAAGCAGGAAGAAGACAAGGGTTCCCACTCTAAGCACTACTAATCAACACAGTATTGGAAGTCCTAGTCACAACAATCACGGAAGAAAAAAATAAAAAAAGAATCCAGATTGGAAAAGAAAAACTCACTGTTTGCAGATGACATGATCCTGTATATAAAATACCCTAAAGAAACCACCAGAAAATTATGAGAGCTAATCAAAGAATATAGTAAATTTGCAGGATATAAAATTAATACACAGAAATCTCACATTTCTATACACTAATAATGAAAAAAAACAGAAAGAGAAATAAAGCAAACAATGTTATTCTCCATTGCTACAAAAAGAATAAAATATTTAGGAACAAATTTACCTAAAGAAAAAAAAAAAGACCCATATATAGAAAACTATAAAACACTGATGAAAGAATCAAAGATGACACAAATAGATGGAGAAAAATACATCATGTTCATGGATTGGAAGAATCAATACAGTGAAAATGAGTATACTACCCAAAGCAATTGATAGATTCAATGAAATCCCTATCAAGCTAACAATTTTCCAGAGAACTAGAACAAGAAATTTCACAATTTGTTTGGAAACACACAAAAAAACTAAAATAGCCAAACCAGTCTTGAGAAGGAATAATGGAACTAGAGGAATCCACCTGCTTGACTTCAGACTGTATGACAAGTCTACAGTCATCAAGACAGTATGGTACTGGAAGAAAGACAGAATTATAGATCAATGAAACAGAATGGAAAGCCCAGAGATAAACCCACACACCTATGAATACCTTATTTTTGACAAAGGAGGCAAAAATATACAATGGAGAAAAGACGATCTCTTTAACAAGCAGTGCTGGGAAAACTGGTCAACCATCTGTAGAAGAATGAAACTAGAACACTTTCTAACACCATACACAAAAATTAACTCAAAATGGATTAAAGATTTAAATGTAAAACCAGAAACTATTAACCTCTTAGAGGAAAACATAGGCAGAACATTCTCTGACATAAATCACAGCAAGATCCTCTAATACCCACCTTTCAGAGCAATGGAAATAAAAATAAACAAATGGGACTTAATTAAACTTAAAAGCTTTTGCACAATGAAGTAAACTATAAGCAAGGTGAAAAGACAGCCTTCAGAATGGGAGAAAATAATAGCAAATGAAACAACAAAGAATTAATCTCCAATATATACAAGAAGCTCATGCAGCTCAACTCCAGAAAAACAAACAACCCATTCAAAAAATGGGCCAAAGAACTAAACAGACATTTCTCCAAAGAAGACATACAGATGGCTAACAAACACATGAAAAGATGCTCATCATCACTCATTATTAGAGAAATGCAAATCAAAACCACAATGGGGTATCATCTCACACCAGTAAGAATGGCCACCATCAAAAAGTCAACATACAATAAATGCTGGAGACGGTGTAGAGAAAAGGGAACCCTCTTACACTGTTAGTGGGAATGTAAACTTGTACAGCCACTATGGAGAACATTCCTTAAAAAACTGGAAACAGAACTGCTATATGACCTAGCAATCCCACTACTGGACATACAGACCAAGGAAACCAGAACTGAAAGAGACACATGTACCTCAGGGTTCATTGCAGCACTGTCTACAATAGCCAGGACATGGAAGCAACCTAGATGTCCATCGGCAGACAAATGGATAAGGAAGTATGGTACATGTACACAATGTAGTATTATTCAGCCATTAAAAAAAAAAAAAAGAATGCATTTGAGTCAGTTCTAATGAGGTGTAACAATTTGGAGCCTATTATACAAAGTGAAGTAAGTCAGAAAGAGAAACACCAATACAGAATATTAATGCATATATATGGAATTTAGAAAGACAGTTATGATGACCCTATATGCAAGACAGCAAAAGAGATACAGATGAAAAGAACAAGACTTTTTGATTATGTGGGAGAAGACAAGGGTGGGATGATTTGAGAGAATAGCACGGAATCATGTATATTATCATATGTAAAATAGATGACCAGTGGAAGTTCAATCCATGAAGCAGGGCACTCAAAGCCCTGCTCTGAGACAACCCTGAGTGATGGGATAGGGAGGGAGGTGGAAGGGGTTTCAGGATGGGGGGACACATGTGCATCCATGGCTGATTCATTTCAATGTATGGCAAAAACCATCACAATATTGTAAAATAATTATCCTTTAAAGTGAATTAATTAAAACAAATGAGAATCCACATTGGTAAGAAAGTAGCAAAATTGTCACTGTTTACAGATGGCATGATACTACATATAGAAAATTCTACAGATGTCACCATAAAACTTCTAGAACTCATCAGTGAAGATGGTAAAGTTGCAGGACACAAAACTAATACATAGAAATCTATTATATTTTTATACATTAAAGACAAAATATCTGAAAAATTAAGAAAGCAATCCCATTTACCATCACATCAAAAAAAAAAAAAAAAAAAGCCTAAAAACCTAAGTAAGAAGATAAAAGACCTGTGCTCAGAAAACTATGACACTGATAAAAGAAATTGAAGATGACAAAACAGATGGAAAGATACACTGTGTCCACAGATTGGAAGAATTAGTATTGTTAAAATGAAGATACTATCTAAAGTGATCTAAATACTCAGTACAGTCCCTACCAAAATACTAATGGTATTTTTCACAGAACTAAAACAAATAATTCTATAATTTCTATGGGAACAAAAGAACCCAAATAGCCAAAACAATATTGGGAAATTAGAACAAAGCTGGAGGTACCAAAACCTCTGATTTCAAACTATACTATAAAGCTATAGTAACGAAAACAGTATGGTACCAGTACAAAAGCAGACAGATTGATTTTTGGAACCAAATTGAGAGACCAGAAAGAAACACATTAAACGGTCTATTAACCTATGATAAAAAGGCAACAATATACAACGGGGGAAAAGAAAGCCTCTTCAATAAATGGTGCTGGTAAAACTGTACAGCTACATGCAAAAGAAGGAAACCAAACTATTTTCTCACATCATATATAAAAATAAACTCAAAATGGATTAAAGGCTTAAATGTAAGACTTGAAACCATAAAACTTCTATGAGAAAGTATAGGCAATATGCTCTTTGACATCAGTCTTAGCAGAATTTTTTGGATATGTCTCTTCAGGCAAGGGAAAGAAAAGCAAAAATAAACAAATGGGACTAAGTTAAACTAAAAAGCTTCTTGCACAGTGAAGGAAACTAAACAAAATGAAAATATGCCTACTTAATGGGAGATTACAAACAGTATAGCCAGTAAAGTGTTAATATATAAAATGTACAATAAACTGAAACACCTCAACATCAAAAAAAGAAAAGCTGATTAAAAATCAGAAGATGACCTGAATAGACAATTTTTCCCAAGAAGAAACATACACATAGACAGGCACATGGAAAGATGCTCAACATCACTAATTATCAGGGAAATCAAAACCAATATCACCTCACACCTGTTAGAATGGTTATTATCCAAAAGACCACAAATAACAAGTATTGGCAAGGATGTGCAGAAAAGGAAATCTCATGCAAATAACTTTGGGAATATAAATTGGTGCTGTCACTACTCAAAATAATTGTGAGTTTTCTTAAAATATTAAAAATAGAACTACCACGGCTTCCCTGGTCACTCACACAGTAAAGAATCCGCCTGCAATGCGGGAGACCTGGGTTCGATCCCTGAGTTGGGAAGATCCTCTGGAGGAGGGCATGGCAATCCACTCCAGTATTCTTGCCTGGAGAATTACATGAACAGAGGACCCTGGCGTGACTCTACAGAATCACAAAGAGTTGGACACGACTAACAGACTAAGCACAGCACAGCACAGCACAGCACATATAATCCAGCAATTGCATTCTTGGATGCTTAGCCAAAAAAAATGAAGACATTAATTTGAAAAGATATACACCCCCCATACTCAGTGAAGCATTATTTATAATTGTCAGGAGATGGAAACAACCTAAGTGTCCATCAATAGATGAATGGATAAAAATGATGTGACATATATACACACTGGAATAGTATTCAGCCATAAGAAAAAATGCAATCTTGCCATGTGTAACAACATGAATGAACCTAGAAGGTATTGTGCTAAATGAAATAAGTCAGACAGAAAAACTCAAATACTATATGATTTCATTAAAAATATCCAATCTAAAAAACAAATGAACAAACATAATGAAAGAAATAGTCACAGATAAAGAGAACAAAGAGGCAGAGAGGAGGGAAAGCTGGGGGAGGAGAGAAATAGGTGTGGGAAATTAAGAGGTAGGAAAATTCAGTTACAAAATAAAAGAATTAAGGGTATGAAAAGTACATTGTGGGGAATATAGTCAATTATTATGTAATATCTTCATATAGTGACAGAGAGTATCTAGACTTATCATCATGGTGATCATTTTGAAACATATAGAAATACTGAATTACTGCACTGCATACTAGGAACTAACATAGTGTCATAGGTCAATTATACTTCAAAACTAAACAAACTAACACAGAAAATGAGATCCGATCTGTGTTTACCAGAGGCAGAGGTTGGAAGGAGGAAGAAATGGATCAGATCAGATCAGATCAGTCGCTCAGTCGTGTCCGACTCTGCGACCCCATGAATCGCAGCACGCCAGGCCTCCCTGTCCATCACCAACTCCCGGAGTTCACTCAGACTCATGGCCATCGAGTCAGTGATGCTATCCAGCCATCTAATCCTCTATCGTCCCCTTCTCCTCCTGCCCCCAATCACTCCCAGCATCAGAGTCTTTTCCAATGAGTCAACTCTTCTCATGAGGTGGTCAAAGTACTGGAGTTTCAGCTTTAGCATCATTCCTTCCAAAGAAATCCCAGGGTTGGTCTCCTTCAGAATGGACTGGCTGGATCTCCTTGCAGTCCAAGGGACTAGCAAGAGTCTTCTCCAACACCACAGTTCAAAAGCATCAATTCTTTGGCGCTCAGCCTTCTTCACAGTCCAACTCTCACATCCATACATGACCACAGGAAAAACCATAGCCTTGACTAGATGAACCTTTGTTGGCAAAGTAATGTCTCTGCTTTTGAATATGCTATCTAGGTTGGTCATAACTTTCCTTCCAAGGAGTAAGCATCTTTTAATTTCATGGCTGCAGTCACCATCTACAGTGATTTTGGAGCCCCCAAAAATAAAGTCTGACACTGTTTCCACTGTTTCCCCATCTACATCTCATGAAGTGATGAGACCGGATGCCATTATCTTCGTTTTCTGAATGTTGAGCTTTAAGCCAACTTTTTCACTCTCCACTTTCACTTTCATCAAGAGGTTTTTGAGTTCCTCTTCACTTTCTGCCATAAGGCTGGTGTCATCTGCATATCTGAGGTTATTGATATTTCTCCCGGCAGTCTTCATTCCAGCTTGTGTTTTTTCCAGTCCAGCGTTTCTCATGATGTACTCTGCATATAAGTTAAATACACAGGGTGACAATACACAGCCTTGACGAACTTCTTTTCCTATTTGGAGCCAGTCTGTTGTTCCATGTCCAGTTCTAACTGTTGCTTCCTGACCTGCATACAAATTTCTCAAGAGGCAGACCAGGTGGTCTGGTATTACTATCTCTTTCAGAATTTTCCACAGTTTATTGTGATCCACACAGTCAAAGGCTTTGGCATAGTCAGTAAAGTAGAAATAGATGCTTTTCTGGAACTCTCTTTCTTTTTCCATGATCCAGCGGATATTGGCAATTTGATCTCTGGTTCCTCTGCCTTTTCTAAAACCAGCTTCAACATCAGGAAGTTCATGGTTCATATATTGCTGAAGCCTAAAGGTAATCAAAAAGTCAGAGAAGGCAATGGCACCCACTCCAGTACTCTTGCCTGGAAAAATCCCATGGACGGAGGAGCCTGGAAGGCTGCAGTCCATGTGGTCGCTGAGGGTCAGACACGACTGAGCGACTTCACTTTCACTTTTCATTTGCATGCATTGGAGATGGAAATGGCAACCCACTTCAGTGGTCTTCCTGGAGAATCCCAGGGACGGGGGAGCCTGTTGGGCTGCCGTCTATGGGGTCGAACAGAGTCAGGCACGACTGAAGTGACTTACCAGCAGCAGCAGTTAAAATGTAGAAACTTCCAGTTGTAAGATAAATGAGTACTAGGAACATAATGTAATACAACTAAGAAATATGAATAACACAGCTATATATTATATATGAAAGTTGTTAAGACATTAAATTTCAAGAGTTCTCTTCTCAGATAAATCATTTTTTTTCTATTTCATTAATTTTGATTCCATATGAGATTATGGATATTCACTAAACTTATTGTAGTAATCAGTTCAATTAAATTGTTTTATCCTGTCTGAATCTTTGAGACCCCATGGACTTCAGCATGCCAGGCTTCCCTGTCCATCACCAACTCCTGGAGCTTGCTCAAATTCCTGTCCATAGAGTCAGTGATCCACTATTTCATCCTCTGTGGCCCCCTTCTCCTCCTATCTTCAATCTTTCACAGCATCAGGGTATTTTCTAATGAGTCAGTTCTTTGCATCAGGTAGCCAAAGTATTGGAGTTTCAGCTTCAGCATCAGTCCTTCCAATAAATATTCAGGACTGATTTCCTTTAGGATGGACTGGTTGAATCTCCTTGATGTCCAAGGGACTCTCAAGAGTCTTCTCCAAGACCACAGTTCAAAGGCAACAATTCTTCAGTGCTCAGCTTTCTTTACAGTTTAACTCTAACATCCATACATGACTACTGGAAAAACCACAGATTTGACTAGATGGACATTTTTGGCAAAGTAATGTCTCTGTTTTTTAATATGCTGTCCAGGTTTGTCTTAGCTTTTCTTCCGATGAGCAAGCGTCCTTTAATTTCATGGCTGCAGTCACCATTTGCAGTAATTTTGGAGCCCCACCCCCCCCCCCAAAAAAAAAAAAGTCTTTCACTGTTTCCATTGTTTCCCCATCTATTTGCCATGAAGTGATGGGATCGGTTGCCATGATCTTAGTTTTCTGAATGTTGAGTTTTAAGCCAACTTCTTCACTCTCACATTTCACTTTCATCAAGAGGCTCTATAGTTCTTTGCTTTCTGCCATAGGTGTGGTGTCATCTGCATATCTGAGGTTGTTGACATTTCTCCTGGAAATCTTGATTCCAGCTTGGGCTTCATCCAGGCTGGCATTTCATGTGATGTGCTCTGCATGTAAACTAAATAAGCAGAGTGACAATATACAGCCTTAACGTACTCCTTTCCCAATTTGGAATCAATCTGTTGTTCCATGTTCAGTTCTGTTGTTTCTTGACCTGCATACAGATTTCTCAGGATGCAGGCAAGGTGATCTGGTATTCCCATCTCTTTAAGAATTTTCCAATTTGTTGTGATCCACACAATCAAAGGCTTTGGCATAGTCAATAAAGCAGAAGTAGATGTTTTTCTGGAACTCTTCCTTTTTCGATGATCCAACGGATATTGGCAATTTGATCTCTGGCTCCTCTGAATTTTCTAAATCCGTCTTGAACATCTAGAAGTTCACAGTTCATGTACTGTTGAAGCCTGGCTTGGAGAATTTTGAGCATTACTTTGCTAGTGTTTGAAATGCGTGTAATTGTGCAGTAGTTTAAACATTCTTTAGCATTGCCTTTCTTTGGGGTTGGAATGAAAACTGACCTTTTCCTGTCCTGTAGCCACTGCTGAGTTTTCCAAATTTGCTGACATATTGAGTGCAGCACTTTCACAGCATCATCTTTTAGGATTTGAAAGATCTCAACTGAAATTCCATCACCACCACTAGCTTTGTTCACAGTGATGCTTCATAAGGCCCACTTGACTTCACATTCCAGGATGTCTGGCTCTATTTGAGTGATCACACCATCGTGGATATCTGGAGTAATGAAGATCTTTTTTGTATATTGTAGTAATAACTTCATGATTATGTAAGTTAAACATTATGCTGTATACCTTAAATGTATACTGTTGTATGTGAATTATTTTTCAGTAGTACTGGATAAATAAAGAAAGGTATATCTTTCTGTGCAAAAAAAAAAAAAAAAAATACAGTTCCTAAGTACCCACTGGACCTTAAGGCCATTGTTCTTACCTTAGTACCAGTAAAAATAAAATAAAATACAGATATTATTTATGGTCTCGTGGAACTTAAAAACTATAATTACAAGATTGTGAATTTCATACTAGCAGACAATTTAAGCCATGGAATCTAGCCAACCCTTAATCAAAATCTGGCCTCCTTTCTGTTGCAGAGAAATAGGTGAATTAGGAGTGTGCTTATAAAGAGAAATAAAGGGACACAGATCCTGCTTTCAGTTCAGTTCAGTTCAGTTCAGTCGCTTAGTAGTGTCCAATTCTTTGCAACCCCATGAATCCCAGCACGCCAGGCCTCCCTGTCCATCACAAACTCCCGGAGTTCACTCAGACTCATGTCCATCGAGTCAGTGATGCCATCCAGCCATCTCATTCTCTGTCATCCCCTTCTCCTCCTGCCCCCAGTCCCTCCCAGCATCAGAGTCTTTTCCAATGAGTCAACTCTTCGCATGAGGTGGCCAAAGTGCTGGAGTTTCAGCTTAGGGTGTGCTAATAATGGACTGTAAAATTTTATATGCAAAAATCCCTTTCTACTTTGTACCAAATTAAATCTTACTCTCAATGATAATACAATAATTATTACTGACTAAGTATTTTTTATGGACCTGGCACTATACATGCTTACATTATTTACCACAAAAACTTATGAGCTGCTATTATTTTCATTCCAGATTAACAAATGAAGAAACTAATATTCAATGGATTAGAAACTTTTTCCTAAACAGACACTTGCCCAAGATCTATCAAAGTAAAAGGCACAGGTTAAACACTAAGAATAATGAATAACAAAATAATGCTTTACCACACTTGTTATCTCGTGCTAATTAGGCTGTCTATCTACTTAATGACATCCCCATGAGTACATAAATGCCTCATAATTCTTTTCTATCCTTCTTAATTTCAAAGTAAGAGCAAGAAAACCTGTTGATTATTTTAAGGGTTCATACACAGGGTATATTTTTCTAGATGATGTCTTCAGTCCTTCTCCATTCTGAAGTTCCATGATAGTGAAACAAAGAAACATGCCACAAACAATAAAAGCCTCCTGGAGCTTTAAGACTTGGTAACAAAAAGTTATAGTGAAGAATCAATGATTCATATGAATTCCATAGCCTATACCAAAAGAAAAAAGACTATTTTCATTTAAAAATGTCCATACAAATAAAATATGAAGTTGAACAGTACAAAGTGTTTCCAAAAAAGTATCACTCAGTGTCTTGTGACCAAATGTGCCTACAGGAAATGAGTGCTGAAGGGAAAATAGGGTAACAGGTACTTTAGGTTGTTCTGGCAGCTTTAGGCGGGCCTAAAAGCAAAAGCCTTCCTTGAAACAAATCACTTGTTACAACACAATCAAATATCAAAGCTAAATATTTGTGACAAGTACTAGTCTAATATAGGTGGGTTTTATGTTCCATAAAATTTCAGATTAAGTTTGTACTAAGAATTAAAAGTACACAGACCGATTTATTACAGTTTACACTTCCCTGCATTAATCACTATCATTATTAACTCAGTAGAGTGAGTTACTATACAGACTTCATTCCTTTTTAGGAGAACTCTGTAATAACAGAAGGAAAGGAATTTGGTATATGAAGAGATATACAATGAAGAGATATAAAATGCTGGTGATTTTATAGTCAACAAAGATTGTTCTCCAAATCACCACATTTCTATGAAACAAATTCTGGCAGTGAGAAAACCTAATTACACAAACCACGGCTTTCTCCTAAAGCCACACTTCCTGCAAATGCACAGGGCTTCTAATTCCAGCCAGACAGATTTTCCAGGTAGCCATATAAGGATAAGCAAAAATACACAAATCCTCCAACAGGCTGATGTAAGGTAATAGGGCAGGCATATAATAACCAAATATGGTACTTAAATTCTCCAGCTCAAAACAGATACTTAAAAAACAAACAAACAAACAAAAAA
This sequence comes from Bos indicus, assembly GCF_029378745.1. Lineage (NCBI taxonomy): Eukaryota > Metazoa > Chordata > Mammalia > Artiodactyla > Bovidae > Bos > Bos indicus. The sequence goes on from NC_091789.1 coordinate 77,067,982, forward strand.
AAAACCCTGCAACCACCAACTCTAAACCATCAGTTCTTGAATCACAAAAAAAGTAATAAGCAATTAATCTAGTTTTATTAGCATTGACTGGGTGACAAACATGAGCCAACCATGTATTACACCATTTCTGCCTTTTTCTTTTTTTCCTTTTCTACTGCAGGCAAGGGTTACTGTGAAATGTACAGCTGAGTTAAACAACAAGGTATTGCACCTAAATAAATAAATTAGTCCAACTGCCTATAGAAAAATACCCAAGAGAATGCTGTCTGCCCTATTGCAGGGAAGACACTGTCCTACACTATGACTAAGAAAACTACCCATATATAAGACATCATTGGACAGTACGAGTCCTGAGGGAACCCTTATACTTATTTAAATCACAGAATAGAACATAAAGAGAAGACAACTTCCCTTACTTCTCACTATCAAAACCCCATGATGGGCAATAATAATCATAGAGTTCCGACTAGCATTATTAATATACCTTCGTAATTTTGAAAGCTGTTAATTCAGTCAAGGTCAAATAAAACCAAGAGCATTTTGAGAGTGTATGTCAACAGATATAAGCATTCATGTTCTTTGATTCAGAAACTTCACTTCTGGATTGCTATTTTAAGTAAATAATCTGGGGGGGCGGTCCTAAGATGGCAGAGGAATAGGACGAGAAGACCAGTTTCTCACCCACAAATTCATCAAAAGAACATTTGACAGCTGAGAAAATTCTAGAAAACAACTTCTGAATGCTGGCAGAGGACATCAGGCACCCAAAAAAGCAGCCCATTGTCTTCAAAAGGAGGTAGGAAAAAATATAAAAGATAAAAAGAGAGACAAAGTAGGAACAGAGCTCCATCCCAGGAAGGGGGTCTTAAAAAAAAAGAAAGTTTCCAAACACCAGGAAACACTCTCACTGCCGAGTCTGTGGCGAGCCTTGGAACCACAGAAGGCAACATAACCTGGTTGAAAAATAAATAAATAATTAAAACCCACAGATTATGTGTCCAACAGTAACTCCCCCAGCGGAGAAGCAGCGCAGACACCTGCATTCGTCACTAGCAAGTGGAGGCTGGGCAGGGAGGGGTGGGCTGCATTGCTTAGAATAAGGACCCAGCCTGAATGCAATCTGAGGGAACTAACTTGGGATAGCAAACCAGATTGTGGGATAACTACTATGCAAAAAGCCATAACCTAAGACACTGCCAGGCCCGCTGACAGAACAAAGAACTGACTAGAGCTACATGAAAAGCCCTAACCTAAGACACCATCAGGCCTGCTCACAGAACAAAGGACTGAGCAGAGCTAGCCGGCTACAGACTGGTCCTTCTCCCTCTGGAGATAAGGCAGGCGAGGGCAGCCAGAGCTGGAAGGGGGCAATCACCGCCCCAGAGAGGCATTATCTACCAAACTGCAAGCAGGCTTCATTGCTAAACAAGACTTCTTGGGATTCTGGACGGTAAACATCTGCCTGAGAAAGTGAGCCGGTTGTACACCCAGAAAACCGAGCGGCAGGGACGGGGGAGGTGATAAGTCGCAGCGACCATGCTCGCCAAACACCAGGTCACCTGAGCTGCTCGGTCCTGGGAAGGGCACAAAATGCAGGCCAAACTGAGTCTGTACCTCTGAGGACTATCCGAATACCTGAACCTGAGCGGCTTAGACCTGGGAAGTGCATACAACCCAGGGCTGGCCTCAGACAGTTGCCGGCAGAGCAATCTAGAGCCTAAGCAGTGTAGACAGGGAAAGCACACACACCATGAGCAGGGGCAAACCCAGTGTGGCCAAGAAACTGTGAACACACGCCAGTGTTATTTGTTTACAGCGTTGCTCCTTCCCCACAGCACGACTGAACAAATGAGACTAAAAAAAGTGTCCACCACCGCCCCCTTGTGCCAGGGCAGAAATTAGACACTGAAGAGACCAGCAAACAGAAGAAGCTAAAACAGAGGGACCCTCCTTGGAAGTGACAGGTGCAATAGACTAAAACCCTGTAGATACTATTGACTACATAGGAAGGGGCCTATAGATCTTGAGAAATATAAAGTGGATCAAGGAACTATCTAAAAATGAGCTGACCCCACACTGCCCACAAAAACACCAGAGAAAGTCCTAGATATATTTTTACTATCATTCTTTATTTTTTTTTAATTTTTAAAATTTTTTTACATTCTCTATTACTCCTTTAATTTTCATTTTTATAAGCTACTATTACTTTGCAAAAAAAAAAAAAAAAAAAGAGAGAGAGAGACCCTATTTTTTAAAGCAAACTTCATATATATACATATTACAACTTTTGTGACTTTGTTTTTTGTTTTTTCTCTTTTTCTTTAATATTGTATTTTTGAAAATGCAATGTCTACTCTAGATTTTTAATCTTTGCTTTTTGGTATTTTTTATCAATTTTGTACCTTTAAGAACCCAATCTTCAGTACCCATTTTCCCTTGAGGGCAAGATTACTGGCTTGACTGCTGTCTCCAACTTTGGACTCTCCTTTTTCTCCACCAGGTAGCCTCTATCTCCTCCCTCCCCCTTCTCTTCTCTACCCAACTATGTGAATCTTTTTGTGTGTTCTGGATGGTGGAGAACTCTTAGGGAACTGATTACTGGCTGGATCTGTCTCTCTCCTTTTCATTCCCCTCTTTATCTTCCTGGCCACCTCTGTCTCCTTCCTCCCTCTTCTCTTCTCTGTATAACTCCATGAACATCTCTGATTGGTCCAGACTGTGGAGTGCACATAAGGAAGTGATTACTCACTAGCTTGCTCTCTCCTCTTTTGATTCCACCTCATCTCATCCTGGTCACCTCTATCTCCCTCCTCCCTTTTCTCTTCTCCATGAAAGTCTGTGAACCTCTCTGTGTGTCCCTCAATGTGGAGAAACTTTTCATCTTTAACCTAGATGGTTTATCAACAGTACTGTACAGATGGAGAAGTCTTGAGGCTACTGTAAAAATAAGACCAAAAACCAGAAGCAGGAGGCTTAAGTCAAAATCATGGGGACACCAGATAAATCCTGACTCAAGGGAACATTAATCGACAGGAGCTCATCAAATGATTCCATACCTACACTGAAACCAAGCACCACCCAAGAGCCAACAAGTTCCAGAGCAAGACATACAATGAAAATTCTTCAGCAACACAGGAACAGCCCTGAGCTTCAATATACAGGCTGCCGAAAGTCACTCCAAAACCACTGATATCTCATAAATCATTATTGGACACTTCATTACACTCCAGAGAGAAGAAGTCCAGCTCCACCCACAAGAACACCAACAAAAGCTTCCCTAACCAGGAAACTTTGATAAGCCACCCATACAACCCCAGGCACAGCAAGGAAACTCCACAATAAAGAGGAACCACAAACTGCCAGAATACATAAAGGCCACCCCAAACACAACAATATAAACAAGATCGAGAGACAGAGGAATACCCAGCAGATAAAGGAAAAGGATAAAGGCCCACCAAACCAAACAAAAGAGGAAGATATAGGGAATCTACCTGATAAAGAATTCTGAATAATGATAGTGAAAATGATCCAAAATCTTGAAAACAAAATGGAATCACAGATAAATAGCTTGGAGACAAGAATTGAGAAGATGCAAGAAAGGTTTAACAAAGACCTAGAAGAAATAAAAAAGAGTCAATATATAATGAATAATGCAATAAATGATATAAAAAAACACCTTGGAGGGAACAAATAGTAGAATAATGGAGGCAGAAGATAGGATTAGTGAAGTAGAAGATAGAATGGTATAAATTCATGAATCAGAGAGGAAAAAAGAAAAACGAAATAAAAGAAATGAGGTCAATCTCAGAGACCTCTGGGACAATTTTAAATGCCCCAACATTTGAATTACAGGAGTCCCAGAAGACGAAGACAAAAAGAAAGACCATGAGAAAATACTTGAGGAGATAATAGTTGAAAACTTCCCTAAAATGGGGAAGGAAATAATCACCCAAGTCCAAGAAATCCAGAGAGTCCCAAACAGGATAAACCCAAGGCGAAACACCCCAAGACACATATTAATCAAATTAACAAAGATCAAACACAAAGAACAAATATTAAAAGCAGCAAGGGAAAAACAACAAATAACACATAAGGGGATTCCCATAAGGATAACAACTGAGCTTTCAATAGAAACTCTTCAGGTCAGGAGGGAATGGCAGGACATACTTGAAGTGATGAAAAAAAATAACCTACAGCCCAGATTACTGTAGGCGGCTAGGATCTCATTCAAATATGAAGGAGAAATAAAAAGCTTTACAGACAAGCAAAAGCTGAGAGAATTCAGCACCACCAAACCAGCTCTCCAACAAATGCTAAAGGAACTTCTCTAGACAGGAAACACAAAAAGGGTGTATAAACTCCAACCCAAAACAATAAAGCAAATGGCAATGGGATCATACTTATCAACAATTACCTTAAACATAAATGGGTTGAATGCCCCAACCAAAAGACAAAGACTGGCTGAATGGATACAAAAACAAGACCCCTATATATGTTGTCTACAAGAGACCCACCTCAAAACAAGGAACATATACAGACTGAAAGTGAAGGGCTGGAAAAATATTTTCCACACAAATAGAGATGAAAAGAAAGCAGGAGTAGCAATACTCAGATAAAATAAACTTTAAAACAAAGACTGTGAAAGGAGACAAAGAAGGACACTACATAATGATCAAAGGATCAATCCAAGAAGAATATATAATAATTATAAATATATATGCAACCAACATAGGAGCACCGCAATATGTAAGACAAATGCTAACGTGTCTGAAAGGGGAAATTAACAATAACACAATAATAGTGGGAGACTTTAACACCCCACTCACAACTATGGATAGATCAACTAAACAGAAAATTAACAAGGAAACACAAACCTTAAATGATACAATAGACCAGTTAGACCTAATTGATATCTATAGGACAGTTCACTCCAAAACAATGAATTTCAGCTTTTTTCTCAACCACACACGGAACCCTCTCCAGGATAGATAACATCCTGGGCCATAAGTCTAGCCCTGGTAAATTTTAAAAAATTGAAATCATTCCAAGCATCTTTTCTGACCACAATGCAGTAAGATTAGATCTCAATTACAGGAAAAAAAAAAAAAAAACTATTAAAAATTCCAACATATGCAGGCTGAACAACACACTGCTGAATAACCAACAAATCAAAAAAGAAATTAAAAAAAATCAAAATATGCATACAAATGAAAGAAAATGAAAACACAACAATCTAAAACCTGTGGGACACTGTAAAAGCATAAGCGCGGGTGGCCGTGAGGGGCACACTAAGCGCAGGCAGCTGCGACTGGCACACGAAGCGTGGGCGGCTGCAACTGGGACACTAAGCACCACCGAGAGGAGCTACCCCACGCCCGAGGTCAGGGGCAGAAGCTGGAAGGACCCCATGCCCAAAGGGTGGCAGCCAAGAGGAGTTACCCCACGTGCGAGGTCAGCGGAAGTGGCCGAGAGTGCCAGGCTGCAAGGGCACAGGAACAGCCGAGAAGAGCTACCCACGTCTGAGATCGGGGCGTCGGCCGGGTGGAGCTACCCCACGTCCGAGGTCAGGGGCGGTGGCCAGGAGGAGCTACCCCACACCCGAGGCCAGGGGTGGCGGCTGGGACGAGCAAACCCATGCCCGAGGCCAGGGGCAGCGGCCAGGAGGACCAACCCCACGTGAAAGGAGCAGTGGCTGTGTGGGTGCAAAAGGGCCTAGAGGAGCTATCCCACATTGAAGGTCAGGAAGGGCAGCAGTGAGGAGATACACCTCATCCAAGGTAAGGAGCAGCGGCTGCACTTTGCTGGAGCAGCAGTGAAGAGATACCCCACGCCCAAGGTAAGAGAAATCCAAGTAAGACGGTAGGTGTTGCAAGAGGGCATCAGAGGTCAGACACACTGAAACCATACACACAGAAAACTAGTCAATCTAATCACACTAGGACCGCAGCCTTCTCTAAATCAAAGAAACTAAGCCATGCCCATGGGCCAACCCAAAGATGGGCGGGTCATGGTGGAGAGATCTGACAGAATGTGGTCCATAGGAGAAGGGAATGAATGGCAAACCACTTCAGTATTCTTGCCTTGAGAACCCCATGAACAGTATGAAAAGGCAAAATGATAGGATACTGAAAGAGGAACTGCCCAGGTCAGTAGGTGCCCAATATGCTACTGGAGATCAGTGGAGAAATAACTCCAGAAAGAATGAAGGGATGGAGCCAAAGCAAAAACAATACCCACCTGTGATTATGACTGGTGATAGAAGCAAGGTCCGATGCTGTAAAGAGCAATATTGCAAAGGAACCTGAAATGTCAGGTCCATGAATCAAGGCAAATTGGAAGTGGTCAAACAAGAGATGGCAAGAGTGAATGTCGACATTCTAGGAATCAGCGAACTAAAATGGACTGGAATGGGTGAATTTAACTCAGATGGCCATTAAATCTACTACTGCGGGCAGGAATCCCTCATAACAAATGGAGTAGCCATCATGGTCAACAAAAGAATCCAAAATGCACTACTTGGATGCAATCTCATAAACGACAGAATGATCTCTGTAGATTTCCAAGGCAAACATTCAATATCAAAGGAATCCAAGTCTGTGCCCCAACCAGTAACACTGAAGAAGCTGAAGTTGAATGGTTGTATGAAGACCTACAAGACCTGTTAGAACTAACACCCAAAAAAGATGTCATTTTCATTATAGGGGACTGGAATACAAAAGTAGAAAGTCAAGAAATACCTAGAGTAACAGGCAAATTTGGCCTTGGAATACGGAATGAGCAGGGCAAAGGCTATTAGAGTTTTGCCAAGAGAACGCACTGGTCATAGCAAACACCCTCTTCCAACAACACAATAGAAGACTCTACACATGGACATCACCAGATGGTCAACACCGAAATCAGATTGATTATATTCTTTGCAGCCAAAGATGGAGAAGCTCTATACAGTCAGCAAAAACAAGACCGGGAGCTGACTGTGACTCAGATCATGAGCTCCTTATTGCCAAATCCAGATTTAAATTGAAGAAAGTAGGGGAAAACACTAGACCGTTCAGGTATGATCTAAATCAAATGCCTTATGATTATACAGTGGAAGTGAGAAACAGATTTAAGGGCCTAGATCTGATAGATAGAGTGCCTGATGAACTATGGACTAAGGTTCATGATATTGTACAGGAGACAGGGATCAAGACCATCCCCATGGAAAAGAAATGCAAAAAAGCAAAATGGCTGTCTGGGGAGGCCTTACAAATAGCTGTGAAAAAGAAGAGAAGTGAAAAGCAAAGGAGAAAAGGAAAGATATAAGCATCTGAATGCAGAGTTCCAAAGAATAGCAAGAAGAGATAAGAAAGCCTTCCTCAGCGATCAATGCAAAGAAACAGAGGGAAACAACAGAATGGGAAAGCCTAGAGATGTCTTCCAGAAAATTAGAGATACCAAGGGAACATTTCATGCAAAGATGGTCTTGATAAAGGACAGAAATGGTATGGACCTATAACAGAAGCAGAAGATATTAAGAAGAGGTGGCAAGAATACACAGAAGAACTGTACAAAAAAGAGATTCATGACCCAGATAATCACGATGGTGTGATCACTGACCTAGAGCCAGACATCCTGGAATGTGAAGTCAAGTGGGCCTTAAAAAGCATCACTACGAACAAACCTAGTAGAAGGGATGGCATTCCAGTGGGGCTATTTCAAATCCTGAAAGATGATGCTGTGAAAGTGCTGTGCTCAATATGCCAGCAAATTTGGAAAACTCAGCAGTGGCCACAGGACTGGAAAAGGTCAGTTTTTATTCCAATCCCAAAGAAAGGCAAAGCCAAAGAATGCACAAACTACTGCACAAATGCACTCATCTCACATGCTAGTAAAATAATGCTCAAAATTCTCCAAGCCAGGCTTCAACAATACGTGAACCGTGAACGTCCTGATGTTCAAGATGGTTTTAGAAAAGGCACAGGAACCAGAGATCAAATTGCCAACATCCGCTGGATCATGGAAAAAGCAAGAGAGTTCCAGAAAAACATCTATTTCTGCTTTATTGACTATGCCAAAGCCTTTGACTGTATGGATCACAATAAACTGTGGAAAATTCCAAAAGAGATGGGAATACCAGATCACCTGACCTGCCTCTTGAGAAATTTGTATGCAGGTCAGGAAGCAAGAGTTAGAACTGGACATGGAACAACAAACTGATTTCAAATAGGAAAAGGAGTACGTCAAGGCTGTATATTGTCACCCTGCTTATTTAACTTATATGCAGAGTACATCATGAGAAACGCTGGGCTGGAAGAAGCACAAGCTGGAATGAAGATTGTCAGGAGAAATATCAATAACCTCAGATATGCAGATGAAACCACCCTTATGGCAGAAATTAAAGAGGATCTAAAAAGCGTCTTGATGAAAGTGAAAGAGGAGAATGAAAAAGTTGGCTTAAACCTGATCATTCAGAAAACGAAGATCATGGCATCTTGCCCCATCACATCATGGGAAATAGATGGGGAAACAGCAGAAACAGTGTCGGACTTTATTTTTGGGGGCTCCAAAATCACTACAGATGGTGACTGCAGCCATGAAATTAAAAGACCCTTACTCCTCGGAAGGAAAGTTATGACCAACCTAGATAGCATATTCAAAAGCAGAGAGATTACTCTGCCAACAAAGGTCCTTCTAGTCAAGGCTGTGATTTTTCCTGTGGTCATGTATGGATGTGAGAGTTGGACTGTGAAGAAGGCTGAGCTCCGAAGAATTGATGCTTTTGAAGTGTGGTATTGGAGAAGACTCTTGAGAGTCCCTTGGACTTCAAGGAGATCCAACCAGTCCATTCTGAAGGAGATCAGCCCTGGGATTTCTTTGGAAGGAATGATGTTAAGCTGAAACATCAGTACTTTGGCCACCTCATCTGAAGAGTTGACTCATTGGAGAAGACTCTGATGCTTGTGGGCAGGAGGAGAAGGGGATGACAGTGAATGAGATGGCTGGATGGCATCACCGACTCAATGGGCATGAGTTTGAGTGAACTCTGAGTGTTGGTGATGGACAGGGAGGCCTGGCGTGCTGCAATTCATGAGGTCGCAAAGAATCAGACACGACTGAGCGACTGAACTGAAAAGGAAGGTTCATAGCAATACAGGCATACCTCAAGAAAGAAGAAAAATGTCAAATAAGTAACCTAACTCTACACCTAAAGCAACTAGAAAAGGACAAAATGAAGAACCCCAGGGTTAGTAGAAGGAAACAAATCTTAAAAATTAGGGCAGAAATAAATGCCAAAGAAACAAAAGTTCAGTTCAGTTCAGTTCAGTAGCTCAGTCGTGTCCGACTCTTTGCAACCCCATGAATCACCACACGCCAGGTCTCCTTGTCCATCACCAGCTCCCGGAGTTCACTCAGACTCACATCCATCGAGTCGGTGATGCCATCCAGCCATGTCATCCTCTGTTGTCCCCAAAGAGACCATATCAAAAATCAATAAACCCAAAAGTTGATTCTTTGTGAGAAGAAATAAAATTTACAAACCATTAGCCATACTCATCAAGAAACAAAGGGAGAAAAATCAAATCAATAAAATCAGAAATGAAAATGGAGAAATCACAACAGACAACATAGAAATACAAAGGGTCATAAGAGATTACTATCAGCAATTATATGTCAATAAAATGGACAACTTGGAAGAAATGGACAAATTCTTAAAAAGGTACAACTTTCCAAAACTGGACCAGGAAGAAATAGAAACTTTTAACAGGCCCATCAGAAGCATGGAAATTGAAACTGTAATCAGAAATCTTCGAGTTAAAAAAACGCCCAGGTCCAGACAGCTTCACAGGTGAATTCTACCAAAAATTTAGAGAAGAGCTAACACCAATCCTACTCAAACTCTTCCAGAAAATTGCAGAGGAGGGTAAACTTCCAAACTCATTCTATGAGGCCACCATCACCCTAATACCAAAACCTGACAAAGATGCCACAAAAAAAAAAAAAAGAAAGAAAGAAAGAAAAGAAAACTATAGGCCAATATCACCGATGAACATACATCCAAAAATCATTAGCAAAATTCTAGCAATCCGAATCCAACAACATATTAGAAGGATCATACATCATGACCAAATGGACTTTATGCCAGGAATGCAAGGATTCTTCAATATCCACAAATCAATCAATGTAATACATATTAACAAATTGAAAAATAAAAGCCATATGATTATATCAACAGATGCAGAGAAAGCCTTTTACAAAATTCAACATCCATTTATGATAAAAACTCTCCAGAAAGCAGTCATAGAAGGAACATACCTCAACATAATAAAAGCTGTATATAACAAGCCCACAGCAAACATTATCCTCAATGGTGAAAAATTGAAAGCATTTCCCCTAAAGTCAGGAACAAGACACGGGTGCCCACTCTCACAACTACTATTCAACAGTTTTGGAAGTTTTGGCCACAGCAATCACAGCAGAAAAAGAAATAAAAGGAATCCATATTAGAAAAGAAGAAATAAAACTATCACTGTTTGCAGATGACATGATCCTCTACATAGAAAACCTTAAAGTTTCCACCAGAAAATTACTAGGCCTAATCAATGAATATAGTAAAGTTGCAGGATATAAAATCAACACACAGAAATCCCTTGCACTCCTATACACTAATAACGAGACAATAGAAAGAGAAATTAAAGAAACAATTCCATTCACCATTGCAATGAAAATAATAAAATACTTAGGAGTATATCTACCTAAAGAAACAAAAAACCTATATATAGGGAAAACTATAAAACACTGGTGAAAGAAATCAAAGAGGACACTCATAGATGGAGAAATGATCAGTAAAATCAATATAGTGAAAATGAGTATACTATCCAAAGCAATTTATAGATTCAATGCAATCCCTATCAAGCTACCAACAGTATTTTTCACAGAGCTAGAACAAATAATTTCACAATTTGTATGTAAATACAAAAAAATCTCGAATAGCCAAAGCAATCTTGAGAAAGAAGAATGGAACTGGAGGAATCAGCCTGCCTGACTTCAGGCTCTACTACAAAGCCACAGTCACCAAGACAGTATGGTACTTGCACAAACACAGAAATATAGATCAATGGAACAAAATAGAAAGCCCAGAGATAAATCCACGCACCTATGGACACCTTATCTTTGACAAAGGAGGCAAGAATATACAATGGAGAAAAGACAATCTCTTTAACAAGTGGTGCTGGGAAAACTGGTCAACCACTTGTAAAAGAATGAAACTAGAACACTTCCTAACACCATACACAAAAATAAACTCAAAATGGATTAAAGATCTAAATATAAGACCGGAAACTATACAACAACTAGAGGAGAACATAGGCAAAACACTCTCCGACATAAATCACAGCAGGATCCTCTATGATCCACCTCCCAGAATATTGGAAATGAAAGCAAAATTAAACAAATGGGACCTAATTAAAAATAAAAGTTTCTGCACAACAAAGGAAACTATAAGCAAGGTGAAAAGGCAGCCTTCAGAATGGGAGAAAATAATAGCAAATGAAGCAACTGACACAGAATTAGTCTCAAAAATACACAAGCAACTCCTGCAGCTCAATTCCTGAAAAATAAACGACCCAATCAAAAAATAGGCCAAAGAACTAAACAGACATTTCTCCAAAGAAGACTTATAGATGGCTAACAAACACATGAAAAGATCCTCAACATCACTCATTCTCAGAGAAATGCTAATCAAAATCACAATGAGATACTGTTTCACGCCAGTCAGAATGGCTGCTATCCAAAAGTCTGCTGCTGCTGCTGCTGCTAAGTCGCTTCAGTCGTGGCCAACTCTGTGCGACCCCGTAAACGGCAGCCCACCAGGCTCCCCCGTTTCTGGGATTCTCCAGGCAAGAACACCGGAGTGTGTTTTCATTTCCTTCTCCAATGCATGAAAGTGAAAGTGATGTCGCTCAGTCGTGTCCAGCTCTTAGCGACCCCATGGACTGCACCCTACCAGGCCCCTCCATCCATGGATTTTCCAGGCAAAAGTACTGGAGTGGGGTCCCATTGCTTCTCCTCCAAAAGTCTACAAGCAATAAATGCTGAAGAGGGTGTGGAGAAAAGGGAACCCTCTTACACTGTTGGTGGGAATGCAGACTAATTCAGCCATTATGGAGAACAGTGTGGAGATTCCTTAAAAAACTGGAAATAGAACTGCCTTATTACCCAGCAATACCACTGCTGGGCATACACACCAAAGAAACCAGAATTGAAAGAGACACGTGTACCCCAATGTTCATCACAGCACTGTTTATAATAGACAGGACATGGAAGCAACCTAGATGGCCATCAGCAGACGAATGGATAAGAGATTTGTGGTACATATACACAGTGGAGTATTATTCTGCCATTAAAAAGAATACATTTGAATCAGTTCTAATGAGGCGGATGAAACTCGAGCCTATTATACAGAGTGAAGTAAGCCAGAAAGAAAAACACCAATACAGTATACTAACGCATATATATGGAATTTAGAAAGATGGTAACAATAACCCTGTATGCAAGATGTATACAGACACAGATGTATACAACAGTCTTATGGACTGTGGGAGAGGGCGAGAGTGGGATGACTTTGGAGAATGGCATTGAACATGTATAATATCATATGTGAAATGAATCACCAGTTCAGGTTCAATGCATGATACAGGATGCTCGGGGCTGGTGCACTGCGCTGACTCAGATGGATGGTATGGGGAGGGAGGTGGGAGGGGGATCAGGATGGAGAACACGTGTACACCTGTGGCAGATTCATGTTGATGTATGGCAAAACCAATAAAATATTGTAAAGTAATTAGCCTCCAATTAAAATAAATAAATTTATATTAAAACAAGTAAATAATCCAAAAAGACAGTAGAATTGTGTGCCTGATGAGATTATGCATTGTTTTGATGTGTTTTTATTGTTGTAGTAATTTATTGGTTTGTTTTTAACGGCAGAGAATTGAAAGTTACCTGCATATCCAATTATTCATACCTGGTTAAGAAATCAGTGGTGTAATCACTTGAAAGACTGCTATGAACACATTAAAACTGACCAGCAGCAATTATGTAGCAGCAAGGAAAAATAGTTATGATGTAAAAAGTAAAAGAAATCTAGAGAATTATGTTTTTACTATGATTCCAACTGTGAAAAAGAGAACTATATATGTATTTTAAAATCTAGACAGTGATCCAAACATAATTGTTATGACCACTTAGATCAGGAGTGAGTCTGTATCTCCCTGCTCATGTGACTAATTAAACTGTGCTGGAATTATGAGATTATGGGAATTCCCCCTACTAAACTTTTCCAGTGGTGTAACACAGCTTTACAATATTTTTTTTAATATTTCAAAAAAATCCATTCATGTATACTGAACTCATAGTAGAATCAACACAACATAGTGGAAAGACAATTGTCTATGGAACTTACGGCCCCCATGATCCTCACCTCCTGGTATTTACTTCTTTACAGAATTCCTTCCTCTATAGTGTGGGCAGGCAATGTTACTTGCTTCCAGTCAATATAATATGCCAAAGTTGATGGGACATCACTCTAATGATGATGTTATAACACTGCTACACAGGGCTTTATTTTTCTAGCTGACACAGAAGAGTTTCTCTCTCCTTTGTTGGCTACGAAGAAGCTGTCCTGAGTACTATATCTTCAAGGAAATAAATTTTACCAACTAACACAGATTTAAATTGAAGAACATACAGAAAACCACTAGGCCATTCAGGCATGATTCAAATCAAATCCTTTATAATTACACAGTGGAAGTGACAAGTGGATTCAAAGGATTAGATCTGATTAACAGAGTGCCTGAAGAACTATGGATGGAAGTTAGGAAAACTGTACAGGGAGTGGTGATCAAAACCATCCCAAAGAAAAATAAATGCAAAAAGGCAAAGTAGCTGTCTGAGGAGGCTTTGCAAATTGCTAAGAAAAGAAGAGCACCAAAAGGCAAAGGAGAAAAGGAAAGATTTACCCATCTGACTGAAGACTTCCAGATACTAGCAAGGAGAGATCAGAAAGCCTTTATGAGTAAAAAATGCAAAGAAATAGAGGAAAACAATAGAATAGAAAAGACTAGAGATCTCTTCAAGAAAATTAGAGATACCAAGGAAATAATTCACGCAAACATGGGCACAATAAAAGACAGAAATTGTATGGATCTAACAGAAGCAGAAGATATTAAGAAGAGGTGGCAAGAATACCCAGAAGAACTGTACAAAAAAGATCTTCATGACCTAGATAACCACAATGGTGGGATGACTCATCTAGAGCCAGACATCCTGGAATGTGAAGTCAAGCGGGCCTTAGGAAGCATCACTACGAACAAAGCTAGTGGAGGTCATGGAATTCCAGTTGAGCTATTTCAAATCCTGAAAGATGATGCTGTGAAAGTGCTGCACTCAATATGCCAGCAAATTTGGAAAACTCAGCAGTGGCCACAGGACTGGAAAAGGTCAGTTATCATTCCAATCCCAAAGAAGTGAAATGCCAAATAATGTTCAAACTACTGCACAGTAGCACTCATTTCACATATTAGCAAAGGAATGCTCAAAATTATCAAAGCTAGGCTTCACTTTTATGTGGACCAAGAACTTCCAGATGTACAAGCTAGATTTAGAAAAGGCAGAGGAACCAGGGATCAAATTGTGAACATCCAATGGATCATAGAAAAAGCTAGAGAATTCCAGAAAAACATCTACTTCTGCTTCATTGACTACACTAAAGCCTTTAACTGTATAGATCACAACAAACTGTGGAAAAATTTTAAAGAGATGGGAATAACAGAGCACCTAACCTGCCTGCTTTGAAACCTGTACGCAGGTCAAGAAGCAAAAGTTAGAACTGGGCATGGAGCAACAGATTGGTTCCAAATAGGGGAAGAGTAGGTCAAGGCTGTATATTGTCACCCTGCTTATTTAACATACACGCAGAGTATATCATATGAAATTCCGGGTTGGATGAAGCATAAGCTACAATTAAGATTGCTGGAAGAAATATCAATAACCTCAGATATGCAGATGAAACCACCTGTATGGCAGAAAGCAAAAAGCAACTAAAGTGGCTCTTGATGAAGGTGAAATAAGGAGAGTGAAAAAGCTGGCTTAAAATTCAACATGCAAAAAACTAAGATCATGGCATATGGCCCCATCACTTCATGGCAAATAGATGGGAAAACAATGGAAACAGTAAAATACTTTATTTTGGGGGGCTCCAAAATCACTATGGACAGTGACTGCAGCCATGAAAATACAAGACACTTGCTCCTTGGAAGAAAAGCTATGACAAACCTAGACAGCATATTAAAAAGCAGAGACATTACTTCGCCTACAATGGTTTGTATAGTCAAAGCTATGGTTTTTCCAGTAGTCATGTATAGATGTGAGAGTTGGACAATAAAAAGGCTTAGCACCAAAGAACTGATGCCTTCAAACTATGGTGCTGGAAAAGTCTGTTGAAAGTCCCTTGAATAGCAAGGAGATCAAACCTGTCAATTCTAAAGGAAATCAGTCCTGAATATTCATTGAAGGGACTGATGTTGAAGCTGAAGCTCCAATAGTTTGGCCACCTGATGCAACGAGCCGACTCACTGAAAAAGACCCTGATGCTGGGAAAGATTGAAGGCATGAGGAGAAAGGGACAATAGAGGATAAGATGGTTGGATGGCATCACCAACTCAATGGACATGAGTTTGAGCAAACTCCAGAAGATGGTTAAGGGCAAGGAAGCCTGGCATGCTGTATTCCATGGATTTGCAAAGAGTCAGACAGAATGAGCAACTGAACAACAACCACCACATGAGTTTGAAGATGGATTCTTTTACAGTGGAGTCTCCAGATGAGAAACCTTTCTTGGTTGATACCTTGATGTAGCCTTTTAGGACCTATCTAAGGTACACCTGGAGTCCTGACTTTTAGGCACTGTGATATAATAAATGTGTACTAAGTTACTATATTCACAGTAATTTCTTAAACAACATAGAAAATTCATACATAACCCAAATGACTTGGATTTGGATCTCAGATCCTCCACTTATTATCTGTGTGATGGAGCAAGTTGATTAATCTCTGACTCTTAAATTCCTGTAGTGGAGAGTAATAATACTCACCTCCCAGAACTATTGCACAGAACATTACACACAAAAGAAACAATATTCACCTAACACTGACTGCTATATGGTAAATTGTCTCTAAAGGTTGAAATTTTATGTATCTTGTCCATCATTCTATCTCAGTTCAGTTCAGTTCAGTTCAGTCGCTCAGTAATGTCCGACTCTTTGCGACCCCATGAATTGCAGCACGCCAGGCCTCCCTGTCCATCACCAACTCCCGGAGTTCACTCAAACTCACGTCCATCGAGTCTGTGATGGCATCCAGCCATCTCATCCTCTGTCGTCCCCTTCTCCTCCTGCCCTTAATCCCTCCCAGCATCAGAGTCTTTTCCAATGAGTCAACTCTTTGCATGAGGTGGCTAAAGTACTGGAGTTTCAGCTTTAGCATCATTTCTTCCAAAGAAATCCCAGGGCTGATCTCCTTCAGAATGGACTGGTTAAGGGACTCGCAAGAGTCTTCTCCAACACCACAGTTCAAAAGCATCAATTCTTTGGTGCTCAGCCTTCTTCACAGTCCAACTCTCACATCCATACATGACCACTGGAAAAACCATAGCCTTACTAGACGGACCTTTGTTGACAAAGTACTGTCTCTGCTTTTTAATGTGCTATCTAGGTTGGTGATAGCTTTCCTTCCAAGGAGTAAACGTCTTTTAATTTCATGGCTGTAGTCATCATCTGCAGTGATTTTGGAGCCAAAAAAAAAAAAAAACAAAGTCTGACACTGTTTCCACTGTTTCCCCATCTCTTTCCCATGAAGTGATGGGACCAGTTGCCATGATCTTCGTTTTCTGAATGTTCAGCTTTAAGCCAACTTTTTCACTCTCCACTTTCACTTTCATCAAGAAGCTTTTTATTTACTCTTCACTTTCTGCCAAAAGGGTGGTATCATCTGCATATCTGAGGTTATTGATATTTCTCCCAGCAATCTTCATTCCAGCTTGTGCTTCTTGCAGCCCAGCGATTCTCATGATGTACTCTGAATATTAGTTAAATAAGCAGGGTGACAATATACAGCCTTGACATAATCCTTTTCCTATTTGGAACCAGTCTGTTGTTCCATGTCCAGTTCTAACTCTTGCTTCCTGACCTGCATACAAATTTCTCAAGAGGCAGGTCACGTGGTCTGCTATTCCAACCTCTTTCAGAATTTTCCACAGTTTATTGTGATCCACACATTCAAAGGCTTTGGCATAGTCAACAAAGCAGAAATAGATGTTTTTCTGGAACTCTCTTGCTTTTTCCATGATCCAGCGGATATTGGCAATTTGATCTCTGGTTCCTCTGCCTTTTCTAAAACCAGCTTGAACACCTAGAAGATCACGGTTCACATATTGCTGAAGCCTGGCTTGGAGAATTTTGAGCATTACTTTACTAGCGTGTGAGATGAGTGCAATTGTGTGGTAGTTTGAGCATTCTTTGGCATTGCCTTTCTTAGGATTGGAATAAAAACTGACCTTTTCCAGTCCTGTGGCCACTGCTGAGTTTTCCAAATTTGCTGGCATATTGAGCACAGCACTTTCACAGCATCATCTTTCAGGATTTGAAATACTCCACTGGAATTCCATCCCCTCCACTAGCTTTGTTCGTAGTGATGCTTTCTAAGGTCCACTTGACTTCACATTCCAGGATGTCTGGCTCTAGGTCAGAGATCATACCATCATGGTTATCGGGTCATGAAGATCTTTTTTTGTACAGTTCTTCTTTGTATTCTTGCCACCTCTTCTTAATATCTTCTGCTTCTGTTAGGTCCATACCATTTCTGTCCTTTATCAAGACCATCTTTGCATGAAATGTTCCCTTGGTATCTCTAATTTTCTGGAAGACATCTCTAGGCTTTCCCATTCTGTTGTTTCCCTCTGTTTCTTTGCATTGATCGCTGAGGAAGGCTTTCTTATCTCTTCTTGCTATTCTTTGGAACTCTGCATTCAGATGCTTATATCTTTCCTTTTCTCCTTTGCTTTTCACTTCTCTTCTTTTCACAGCTACTTGTAAGGCCTCCCCAGACAGCCATTTTGCTTTTTTGCATTTCTTTTCCATGGGGATGGTCTTGATCCCTGTCTCCTGTACAATATCATGAACCTTAGTCCATAGTTCATCAGGCACTCTATCTATCAGATCTAGGCCCTTAAATCTGTTTCTCACTTCCACTGTATAATCATAAGGCATTTGATTTAGATCATACCTGAACGGTCTAGTGTTTTCCCCTACTTTCTTCAATTTAAATCTGGATTTGGCAATAAGGAGCTCATGATCTGAGTCACAGTCAGCTCCCGGTCTTGTTTTTGCTGACTGTATAGAGCTTCTCCATCTTTGGCTGCAAAGAATATAATCAATCTGATTTCGGTGTTGACCATCTGGTGATGTCCATGTGTAGAGTCTTCTATTGTGTTGTTGGAAGAGGGTGTTTGCTATGACCAGTGCGTTCTCTTGGCAAAACTCTAATAGCCTTTGCCCTGCTCATTCCGTATTCCAAGGCCAAATTTGCCTGTTACTCCAGGTGTTTCTTGACTTTCTACTTTTGTATTCCAGTCCCCTATAATGAAAAAGACCTCTTTTTGGAGTGTTAGTTCTAACAGGTCTTGTAGGTCTTCATAGAACCGTTCAACTTCAGCTTCTTCAGCGTTGCTGGCTGGGGCATAGATTTGGATTCCTTTGATATTGAATGGTTTGCATTGGAAACGAACAGAGATCATTTTGTCGTTTATGAGATTGCATCCAAGTACTGCATTTGGACTCTTTTGTTGACCATGATGGCTACTCCATTTGTTATGAGGGATTCCTGCCCATAGTAGTAGATTTAATGGTCATCTGAGTTAAATTCACCCATTCCAGTCCATTTTAGTTCACTGATTCCTATAATGTCGATGTTCACTCTTGCCATCTCCTGTTTGACCACTTCCAATTTACCCTGATTCATGGACCTGACATTCCAGGTTCCTATGCAATATTGCTCTTTACAGCATCGGACCTTGCTTCTATCACCAGTCATATCCACAGCTGGGCATTTTTTTGCTTTGGCTTCATCCCTTCATTCTTTCTGGAGTTTTTTTCTCCACTGTTCTCCAGTAGCATATTGGGCGCCTACTGACCTGGTTGGGGGAGACTAAGATCCCACAAGCTGCATAGCCAAAACAAAAACAAAAACCTCTACTATATTAAAAGTATTTTAAATGTATTTTAAATTATACATTGTGAAGTTCACTCTCTTGGTATACATATCTATGGATTTTGACAAATGCATAGTCATATAATCACCAAGACAATCAGAACAGTTCACTGACTCCTCCCCACATTCCCTTCTGCTACCCTGTAGGATTAGTTTTATGATTAATATTTCAGTTCACAGATATTCTTCTTAACTACTATTTCATAGTTACTTACTGGTTTCTCTCAATCCTTTGGCTGAATTATTATTAGCTTTTTCATGGAAATAAATGGATATGGGTCTGTATGTCAAGTCAGCAAGTATTTATGAAGTGCTTTTTCTAGGCCCAGCATTTTATTACATACATTCTCTGGGGACTACAAGAGAAGACAAAAATTCTACCTAAGAAAGGAGATCATAGGCATGTGAAACTTTACAGCAATACAAGATGTTATTTAATGGAATGTTTAATTGTGAGATTAAAATTATGAAATGGATTCTTAACGTAGATCTTAGGATCTGTGAATCCTCGAAAAAGTGTATGTGTCAAGTCTTTTGGAGGAGGCTGCAGAGCTTCCATCAGCATATCAGGTTGAATAAAGTATAAGGTCCATAGGTGTTTTAGAAAAGAAACAACAATGAAAGAGACAGGGTGGAAATAATTGCTGGTAAATCTTACAATCCAATAATCAACAGAAGGACAACCCTCATATAGCACTTTAAGCTTTCACATCCATTACTTACATTTGAACCAAGAAGCATTTGGAGAAGGTTAAGCCATGAAATGAGGTGAAGGAAATAGTGTTTAAGGAAAAATCAGAAAAGCAGTAGTATGCAGGATTGGTTGAAAACAGACTACAGGTAAGAAATTATTGCTTAGGTTTAAAGCATTCAGGGTCAATTGGAATGTGTGAGCTGTAAAAATGCAGAGGAGAATCTAAGAGATATCATTAAAAGAAAAACTGATAGGTTTCACTGATGGATTTGTTGGGAAAGTTTAAGGAGTAAGATTCACTTAATCAATCACTCACCTAACAAGTGCTTATTGAGCTGAGTCTAGTAGATTCCTGGCACTTGTTTTAGGCTTCAGAGAAAGAGCAATAAACAGGACTGAAAAGGAAGGTTTTGCTCCCACAAAGTTTATAATTTAATGACAGGAAACAGCTTATAATTGAATAATAGGAAAACAAATTAATAAACAAAATAATTTCAGACAGTGATTACTTGATAAATTCTATCATTTATCAAAAAATCAGTATGAAAAGTGACTTCCAGGACATAAAAGGGACAAGTGAAAGGGAACTAATTATGTGCTAATTAATGGACTAGGCTTTTGAAGACAAATTATCTTATTTAATTAAAAAATGATCCTGATAATAACATGGGAAGACTGGCAAACACACGATATTGTGACAGAAGATCTCTTATATGTATGCATATTATATATCAGGGTGGCAGTATATCTAAGAAGGTAAGAATGGTGAGAGGACTGGCAGGGAAAAAAGATGAGAGTTAATTTTTAAATAAATTGAGCTAGAAGACTTCTATTTTGGGGAAATAAACAATCTATGATAATGATAACAGATACCGCTATCTGAATTTTGTAAAAACCTACTTTGGTACAGCCAAACAAGAAAATATATTCAGTAAATGCTATCTTTGCAAGTGAAGAGGTTTTAGGTTATTATAAATATGATTATTCACAATAAGGAATGAAGAATTGGTAAATTAATTCACTGTGCTTTTCTTTTGCTTTCTACTCACACAGTTAACTTGATATAAGTGCTTCTGTCTTTATAGAGCTTTTATCATGTGAAAGCAGGAAAAAAAAATTTCTGAAAAAAAAAAAAAACCACATTAACATATAAATCTTGTTACCCCTACTAGATTATAATCCCTTCAAGGGCTGGTCATATATCTAATATATATTTGTATACCAAACAGAGTGCATTATACACTGATGGTCTTCAATAAATAATTTTTCAAGACCTTATTTAAAAGATAGTGAATCACTGCGGTGGTTCTCCTGTCCTGAGAATACTAACTGGATTTATGCTATTGGCACTGTAACCATTGTAAAATCAGTTACTAGCAGTATTCTCATATTTTAATCAAAGTCTGTTTTGGTCCAATTCTAAGTAAGAAGAAAAGGAACTGAAAAAAAAAAAAAATACAATATATGAACTTTCAGGCCTAAGAACTCAGCCAGAAAAGTGGCAGGAAAAGGAAAGAAATACGTAAAAATGCCTTGTTAAGGGAATTCCCAGTCGTCCAGTGGTTAAGAATCTACCTGCCAACACAGGGGACATGGGTTCGATCCCTGGTCTGGGAAAATCCCACATGCCATGGAGCAACTAAGCCCATGTGCCACAACTACTGAGTCTGTATGCTTAGAGCCTGTGCTCCACAAAAGAAGCCACTGCAGTGAGATGCCAATGCCACCGAACAAGCAACTAGAGAGTAGCCCTCACTTGCCACAACCAGCAAAAGCCCATGCAGCAATAAAGACCCAGCACAGCCAAAAATAAAATAAAATAAATTAAAAATGCCTTGCTAGTATCCCAGGGTTTTAATTTCCTCTCCCTAACTCCTAAAATGTCCTCTAAGCTGTTAAGCAAATGCTTGATGTATAAGCCACTAGAAGACATCTCTAGAACTGGCTAAAGTTCAATGATTACTATATACATACAACTGGTTTTTGCTCTTTGCTTCTTTTGAGAAGGTAAACAATTCAAAGATATAAAATACATCTTTGGGCTACAGGCATGAAATTATGTGCTGCATATAGGCATAACATCTCAAGGCTCATAAAAGATGAAGCTCAGTTAAGATTCTCATGTTGATCAACATTTTAAAATTAAGTGCTGCCTTATTACTTATCTATCTTCATAACCATGTGATCACTGACCCAGAGCCAGACATCCTGGAATGTGAAGTTAAGTGGGCCTTACAAAGCATCACTACGAACAAAGCTAGTGGAGGTGATGGAATTCCAATGGAGCTATTTCAAATCCTGAAAGATGATGCTGTGAAAGTGCTGTACTCAATATGCCAGCAAATTTGGAAAACTCAGCAGTGGCCACAGGACTGGAAAAGGTCAGTTTTTATTCCAATCCCAAAGAAAAGTAATGCCAAAGAATGCTCACACTACCGCACAATTGCACACATCTCACACGCTAGTAAAGTAATGCTCAAAATTCTCCAAGCCAGGCTTCAGCAATATGTGAACCGTGATCTTCTAGGTGTTCAAGCTGGTTTTAGAAAAGGCAGAGGAACCAGAGATCAAATTGCCAATATCCGCTGGATCATGGAAAAAGCAAGAGAGTTCCAGAAAAACATCTATTTCTGCCTTATTGACTATGCCAAAGCCTTTCACTGTGTGGATCACGATAAAATGTGGAAAATTCTGAAAGAGATGGGAGTACCAGACCACCTGATCTGCCTCTTGAGAAATTTGTATGCAGGTCAGGAAGCAACAGTTAAAACTGGACATGGAACAACATACTGGTTTCAAATAGGAAAAGGAGTACATCAAGGCTGTATATTGTTACCCTGCTTATTTAACTTATATGCAGAGTACATCATGAGAAACGCTGGACTGGAAGAAACACAAGCTGGAATGAAGATTGTCAGGAGAAATATCAATAACCTCAGATATGCAGATGATACCACCCTTTTGGCAGAAAGTGAAGAGGAACTAAAAAGCCTCTTGATGAACGTGAAAGTGGAGAGTGAAAAAGTTGGCTTAAAGCCGAACATTCAGAAAAGGAAGATCATGTCATTCAGTCCTGTCACTTCATGGGAAATAGATGGGGAAACAGTGGAAACAGTGTCAGACTTTATTTTGGGGGGCTCCAAAATCACTGCAGATTGTGATTGCAGCCATGAAATTAAAAGATGCTTACTCCTTGGAAGGAAAGTTATAACCAACCTAGATAGCATATTGAAAAGCAGAGACATTACTTTGCCAACAAAGGTCCGTCTAGTCAAGGCTATGGTTTTTCCTGTGGTCATGTATGGATGTGAGAGTTGGACTGTGAAGAAGGCTAAGCGCCAAAGAATTGATGCTTTTGAAGTGTGATGTTTGAGAAGACTCTTGAGAGTCCCTTGGACATCAGGGAGATCCAACCAGTCCATTCTAAAGGAGATCAGCCCTGGGTGTTCTTTGGAAGGAATGATGCTGAAGCTGAAACTCCAGTACTTTGGCCACCTCATGCGAAGAGTTGGCTCATTGGAAAAGACTCTGATGCTAGGAGGGATTGGGGGCAGGAGGAGAAGGGGACGACAGAGGATGAGATGGCTGGATGGCAACACTGACTCGATGGACGTGAGTCTGAGTGAACTTCGGGAGTTGGTGATGGACAGGGAGGCCTGGCGTGCTGCAATTCATGGGGTCGCAAAGAGTCGGACACGACTGAGCGACTGAACTGAACGGAACGGATCTATAACTTATCTACTGTCTCACAACTGATTGGCAGAGATCGCTTGATGTTCAAAAAATCCTGACTTGTCCAGTCCTGAAATTTATGTGTCCTTCCACCACACCTTTTTCTTGGTTTTTCTCCCCTCCTCTTTTTTTTTTTTTTTTCTTTTTACTTCAATCTGCTTCATACATTGTAAGGATCTGTATAGGAAAGGCACATACACTTGATATAAGGATTTTAGAAGTCAGGATGGGAAACCAATCTTTGACAGAAAAAAGTACTCAATAAAAAAGAGGACCAAAATGAGTTAATATATATAAAATGTTTTAAACAATGTCTGACACACAGGATTCAATCAATGTTAGTCATTGTTATTAGTTGTTATTATTATCTCCAGAAGTGAGAGTGGCAATATTGTTGTATTGGCAATGATACTGGCCTTTGAGTGAGAAAACTTGGTTAATAATTTGTCTATTCTACCTACTAGATATGTAATCATAAGCAAGTTTAAATTTCTAGGCCTCTACTTCCTAATGCCCAGTAGAGTGACATGAGTGCTTACACTTTTGGATTATGAGTATTATTCCAAATATACGTGAAAGAACTTTATAAACATAATAAAATAAGTATATGATTCAATAAAATCATTTGACTTTTGTTTAACTATCTAATCTGCATTGTCTCAAAGTCTCCAAGTTGTGTCTGATTTTTTATTGAAGTTTCCCTTGTACTTTAAGGCCATATGAGTAATTCTTTGCAGTACTATCCTATTTACTCTCTCTCTTGCCTCCCTCCTCTATCTCTCTTTTACACACACACACACACACACACACACACACACTTACTGGACTTCAGATCAGTTTCTTTCTGTTTCTCCTAAATCCTAAGAATTATAATATGTTGATTGGTTACATGGACCAAGACTAATTTCAAACACTTTCACCTCTTTTAGAAAGTTAGCATATTAATTCTTCAAATTATGTAATGTATCACTTTAAAAAATACCTGGCTTTATGTTCTCTAGTTCTTTGCCCCATAGTTTTAGTTGTACATAGCTACTTGATGTTTTTGATGCTGTACTTATTGTTAAAAATACAGCAGTTTCTTGAGCCATATTTGCAAAGATCCTAATCCAACATACTAACAACATCCACAAATGAAATTCTGAACAGCATCTTGTGAGTTTTCTGAAGCAGGTGATGCCCATACTACACTTTGAGAAACAATGAAATGTTTATTGAACACCTAACACTGAGTTGCTCACCAGTCCCCTAGTCATATTTTGCTCTTGCCTCTCTCAGGAATGATCTTTCCTTTTCTCTGATAATGAAAACATTGCTTATTTTCTGAGATCTAGCTCAAATGCAAATTCCTAATCCATTTCTCCCATACCACATAGATGTAGTCTTTTCTACAGAATAAGCTATGGGATATTATCAGCACTGGGGTCTAAGTAAGTATTGAGTGATGATAGGGTCTTTACATCTGAGTCTGTGCCCTTCAGTTATGTTGACTATAAAGCCTGCAAATTGGGTTGACTAATAGAAAAGTAACAAACACTCAGCATCAGACTGGTCAGGATAGTAACTCAAACAACATAGAAACTGGACAGGAAAACTGGCATCCATGTCAGGACCAATGATTGAGAATGAGAAGTAAACAGACAAAAATAGTTGTTCAGCTAGAAAACTGTACAAGTTCAGTAAGTAGAGGTAAAATGATAACATCTCAATGATCTCAGGGAAAAAGATAACTATTAATAGTACACAACTGTCTTAATGAGTTTGTGTGGTTGGGTAGGTTATACAATAACAAGGAGAAAAGAAGGGGAAGAGGGAGCTAAGAGTAGAGATGGCAGTGACACTTGAGAAGGATGGAAGCCATAAATACAGTTAATTGGTGACAAAACAGAGATCTGAACCCACATCAACCTGATTTATCTGTACTAGTGGATTTTCAAACCTTAATGTGATTTGGAATATAATTCAGGAGTTCTAGACCTGGGCCAAGGAATTAAAAAACATTATTAAAAAAAAAAAAAAAAACATTAAAAAGCATCTGCATTAAAAACACCCTTCTAGGTGCAAGAGGGCAGTGTGTAAGTCAGTCATACATAAGAATTAGTGAACTACTGTTGCTCAATTTGTTTGGGGCACTATTTATTTCTGTCCCTATTTCTACATCATCCTTTCAGAGATACCCAACTACTGAGTAAGCTGAAGCATTAAAAAGATAAATTCCCTAACCTCTTTCCTAACCTCTGTCCCTTTTGCCCCATTTTTCCACAGGAAGAGTTTTTAAAATTAGAAACTCCTTTAAACTTCCCAAAGGATAAGGACAACTACCTTACTGAGACAGTTTGGTAGTGGTCTCTGCCAGGCATAGTAGTGAAGTCACTCAGTCGTGTCCGACTCTTTGCAACTCCATGGACTGTAGCCTACCAAGTTCCTCAGTCCATGGAATTCTCCAGGCAAGAATACTGGAGTGGGTTGTCATTTCTTTCTCCGGGGGATCTTCCCGACCCAGGAATGAAACCCGGGTCTCCCGCATTCCAGGCAGACTCTTTAACCTCTGAGCCACCAGGGAAGACTCCGCCAGGCATACTAGATCCCAAAACCTTAATTAAGCTCATATTTATATGTTTACTTCATTAAAGTTAAACATCATCATCTTTGTCATTGTCACCTCTTATGTTTTATCAAGTGTCCGTTGCATACTAGGCAGAGTATGAAGCATATCACATTTGCTCTTAATCTTCAAAAGAAATCTGTAAGGTTGATAGCATTATATTTGTTTGAGAAAAACAAAACAAAACAAAACAAAACAAAACAAAAAAAACAGAGTCTCTGAAAGGAAAATGTTAAGTAACCTACTCAAGACAACCTCCAAGGTTTAAACCTTGGTGATTTAAACCACTACATGGCATATGAATTTTGTAGCCCATGGAAACCCAGATGTTTCATCACTACTTGTCAGCTCAAAAACATCTGCAGTAACTACTGGCATGAATCGTACATGGACACAAAAATTTTAAAGTCCAAAGTCCAGAATTAAAATCATTCCTGTTATTAAAACAGGTCTGGTAAGGCCCTACTACCAACCTTTGCAGTCATGACCAACTATTTGTGTGCCTCAAGATCCAGAAAGCTTTAATAATTTTAGACAGAGACAGGTTTGGGGAGTAAAAACATGAATAATTCCAGTTAAGTCTCATCTAAAAAAAATGAAATTTCCGTAAGACCTATTCCTATGTTAAATATCATGCATACTCTCACAGAAGAAAAGTTCTTCCATGTCACAGGCAGGAAAAAAACTTCGATGGAGAACATTTTGTCCTAATATAAATCTTAATATAATCAGCAATCACATCTACTGGCTATCTTTGGATATAAAACAATCTGAACAACATTGGAAGAAAAGAATAATTGAAATCTTTTTTTTCCCCTATTTGTTAAATGTATTCAATTGGAGGCTAATTACAGTATTGTAGTGGTTTTTGCCATCCATTGACATGAATCAGCCATGGCTGTACCTCTGTTCAACATCCTGAACCCTCCTCCCACGTCCCTCCGCATCCCATCCCTCTGGTTCATCCCAGTGTACCAGCCCAAAAAACACTGTCTCATGCATCAAACCTGGATTGGCGATGTGTTTCACATATGATAATATGTCTGTTACAATGCTGTTCTCTCAAATCATCCCACCCTCACCTTCTCCCACAGAGTCCAAAAGACTGTTCTATACATATCCGTCTCTTTTGCTGACTCACATATAAGGTTATCATTACCATCATTCTAAATCCCATGTATATGTGTTAGTATACTGTACTGGTGGGTTTTTTTTTCTGACTTACTGAACTCTGGAAAATAGGCTCCAGTTTCATCCACCTCATTAGAACTGATTCAACTGTATTCTTTTTAATGGCTGACTAATATTTTGTTGGGTATATGAAACATAGCATTGACCATCTGGTGATGCCCATGTGTAGAGTCTTCTCTTGTGTTGTTGGAAGAGGGTGTTTGCTATGACCAGTGTGTTCTCTTGGCAAAGCTCTATTAGGCTTTGCCCTGCTTCATTCCGTATACCAAGGACAAATTTGCCTGTTACACCAGGTGTTTCTTGACTTCCTACATTTGCACTCCAGTCCCCTATAATGAAAAGGACATTTTTTTGGGGTGTTAGTTCTAAAAGGTCTTGTAGGTCTTCATAGAACTGTTCAACTTCAGCTTTCTCAGCATTATTGGAGCATAGACTTGGATTACTGTGATATTGAATGGTTTGCCTTGGAAACGAACAGAGATCATTCTGTCGTTTATGAGATTGCATCCAAGTACAGCATTTCGGACTCCTTTGTTGACATGATGGCTACTCCAATTCTTCTAAGGGATCCCTGCCCACAGTAGTAGATATAATGGTCATGTGAGTTAAATTCACCAATTCCAGTCCATTTTAGTTCACTGATTCCTAGAATGTCGATGTTCACTCTTGCCATCTCCTGTTTGACTACTTCCAATTTGCCTTGATTCATGGACCTAACATTCCAGGTTCCTATGCAATACTGCTATTTAGAGCATCAGACCTTGCTTCTATCACCAGTCACATCCACAACTGGGTATTGTTTTTGCTTTGGCTCCATCCCTTCATTTTTCTGGAGTTATTTCTCCACTGATCTCCAGTAGCATATTGGGCACCTACTGACCTGGGGAGTTCCTCTTTTAGTATCCTATCATTTTGCCTTTGCATACTGTTCATGGGGTTCTCAAGGCAAGAATATTGAAGCAGTTTGCCATTCTCTTCTCCAGTGGACCACATTCTGTCAAACTGCTCAACCATGACCTGCCCATCTTGGGTGGTCCCACATGGCATGGCTTAGTTTCACTGAGTTAGACAAGGCTGTGGTCCGTGTGATTAGACTGACTAGTTTTCTGTGATTATGCTTTGTGTGTGTGCCCTCTGATGCCTCTTGTAACACCTACCATATAGTTGGGTTTCTCTTACCTTGGACGTGAGGTATCTCTTCATGGCTGCTCCAGCAAAGTGCAGATGCTGCTCCTTACCATGGACGAGGGGAATCTCCTCACAGCAGCCCCTCCTGACCTTGAACGATCTACACATGGACATCACCAGTTGGGCAACACCGAAATCAGACTGATTATATTCTTTGCAGCCAAAGATGGACAGGCTCTATACAGTCAGCAAAAACAAGACCTAGAGATGACTGTGGCTCAGATCATGAACTACTTATTGCCAATTCACACTTAAATTGAAGAAAGTAGGGAAAACCACTAGACCATTCAGGTCTGGACTAAATCAAATTCCATATGATTATACAGTGGAAGTAAGAGATATATTTAAAGGACTAGATCTGATAGATAGAGTGCCTGAAGAAATATGGACGGAGGTTCGTGACATTGAACAGGAAACAGTGAACAAGACCATTTCCATGGAAAAGAAATGAAAAAAAGCAAAATGGCTGTCTGGGGAGGCCTTACAAATAGCTGTGAAAATAAGAGAAGTTAAAAGCAAAGGAGAAAAGGAAAGATATAAGCAACAGAATGCAGAGTTCCAAAGAATACCAAGGAGAGATAGGAAAGCCTTCCTCAGCGATCAATGCAAAGAAATAGAGGAAAACAAGAGAATGAGAAAGACTAGAGATCACTTCAAGAAAATTAGAGATACCAAGGGAATAGTTCATGCAAAGATAGGCTCGATAAAGGACAAAAATGGTATGGACCTAACAGAAGTAGAAGATATTAAGAAGAGATGGCAAGAATACACAGAAGAACTGTACAGAAAAGATCTTCATGACCCAGATAATCACGATAGTGTGATCACTCACCTAGAGCCAGATATCCTGGAATGTGAAGTCAAATGGGCTTTAGAAAGCATCACTACGAACAAAGCTAATGAAGGTGATGGAATTCCAGTTGAGCTACTTCAAATCCTGCAAGATGATGCTGTGAAAGCACTGCAGGCAATATGCCAGCAAATTTGGAGAACTCAGCAATGGCCACAGGATTGGAAAAGATCAGTTTTCATTCCAATCCCAAAGAAAGGCAATGCCAAAGAGTGCTCAAACTACCACACAATTGCACTCATCTAACATAGTAGTAAAGTAATGCTCAAAATTCTCCAAGCCAGGCTTCAGCAATATGTTAACCGTGAAATTCCTGATGTTCAAGCTGGTTTTAGAAAAGGCAGAGGAATCAGAGATCAAATTGTCAACATCTGCTGGATCATGGAAAAAGCAAGAGAGTTCCAGAAAAATATCTATTTCTGCTTTTTTTGACTATGTCAAAGCCTTTGACTGTGTGGATCACAATAAACTGTGGAAAATTCTGAAAGAGATGGGAATACCAGACCACCTGACCTGCCTCTTGAGAAACCTATATGCATGTCAGGAAGCAACAGTTAGAACTGGACATGAAACAACAGACTGGTTCCAAATAGGAAAATTAGTTCGTCAAGGCTGTATACTGTCACCTTGCTTATTTAACTTATATGCAGAGTACATCATGAGAAATGCTGGGCTGGAAGAAACACAAGCTGGAATGAAGATTGCCGGGAGAAATATCAATAACCTCAGATATGCAGATGATACCACCCTTTTGGCAGAAAGTGAAGAGGAACTAAAAAGCCTCTTGATGAAAGAGAAAGTGGAGAGTGAAAAAGTTGGCTTAAAGCTGAACATTCAGAAAAGGAAGATCAAGGCATCTGGTCCCATCACTTCATGGGAAATAGATGGGAAACAGTAAAATCAGTGTCAGACTTAATTTTTGAGGGCTCCATAGTCACTGCAGATGGTGATTGCAGCCATGAAATTAAAAGACCCTTACTCCTTGGAAGGAAAGTTGTGACAAAATTAGATAGCATATTGAAAAGCAGAGACATTACTTTGCCAACAAAGTTCTATCTAGTCAAGGCTATGGTTTTTCCAGTGGCCATGTATGGATGTGGAAATTGGACTGTGAAGAAAGCTGAGCGCCAAAGAATTGATGCTTTTCAACTTGTGGTGTTGGAGAAGAGTCTTGAGAGTCCCTTGGACTGCAAAGAAATCCAATCAGTCCATTCTAAAGGACATCAGTCCTAGGTGTTCTTTGGAAGGACTGATGCTGAAGCTGAAACTACAGTACTTTGGCCACCTCATGCGAAGAGTTGACTCATTGGAAAAGACTCTGATGCTGGGAGATATGGGGGCATGAGGAGAAGGGGACGACAGAGGATGAGATGGCTGGATGGCATCACAGACTCGATGGACAAGAGTTTGGGTGAACTCTGGGAGTTGGTGACGGACAGGGGGCATGGCGTGCTGCAATTTTGGGGGTCAGAAAGTGTCGGACACGATTGAGGGACTGAACTGAACTGAAGTGAACCAGCAGTCTTATCAATTTGTGTGCTGATCAACATCTAGGCTGCTTCTATATCCTTGCTATTATAAACAGTGTTGCAATGAACATTGAGGTACCCGTGTCTCCTTCAGTTCTGGTTTCCTTGGTTTGTATGACCAGCAGTTAGATTGCTCGGTCATATTGCAGTTCTATTTCCAGTTTTTTTTTTTTGTTTGTTTGTTTGTTTTGTTTTTTTTTGTTTTTTGTTTTTTTTTAGCAATCTCCACACTGTTCTTCATAGTGGCTGTACTAGTTTGCATTTCCACCAACACATCCTCTCCAGCATTTATTGCTTGTACACATTTGGATTGCAGCCATTCTGACAGGCATGATATGGTACCTCATTGTGGTTTTGATTTGCATTTCTTTGATAATGAGTGATGTTGAGGACCTTTTCGTGTGTTTGTTAGTAATCTGTATGTCTTCTTCAAAGAAATTTCTGTTTAGTTCTTTGGTACATTTTTTGATTGGGTCGTTTATTTTTCTGGAATTGATTTGCAGGTGTTGCTTGTATATTTTGAGATTATTCTTTGTCCATTGCTTCGTTTGCGATGACCTTATCCCATTCTGGAGGCTGTCTTTTCACCTTGGTTATAGTTTCCTTTGTTGTGCAAAAGCTTTTAAGTTTAATTAGGTCCTTTGTTTATATTTGCTTATATTTCCATTACTCTGGGAGGTGGGTCATAGAGGATCCTACTGTGATTTATGTCATAGAGTGTTTTGCTATGTTTTGCTCTAGAAGTTTTATATTTTCTGGTCTTACATTTAGATCTTTAATCCATTTTGTGTTTATTTTTGTGTATGGTGTTACAAAGTGTTCTAGTTTCATTCTTTTATAAATTGTTGACCAGTTTTCCCAGCGCCACTTGTTAAAGAGATTGTCTTTTCTCCATTGTATAGTCTTGCCTCCTTTGTCAAAGATAAGGTGTCCATAGGTGCGTGGATTTATATCTGGGCTTTCTATTTTGTTCCATTAATCTATATTTCTGCCTTTGTGCCAGTACCATACTGTCTTGATGATTGTGGCTTTGTAGTAGACCCTGAAGTCAGCCAGGTCGATTCCTCCAGTTCCATTCTTCTTTCTCAAGATTGCTTTGGCTATTCGAGGTTTTTTGTATTTCCATACAAATTGTGAAATTATTTGTTCTAGCTCTGTGAAAAATACCGTTGGTAGCTTGATAGTAACTGCATTGATTCTATAGATTGCTTTGGGTGGTATACTCATTTTCACTATATTGATTCTTCCAATCCATGAACATGGTATATTTCTCCATCTATTTGTGTCCTCTTCGATTTCTTTCATCAGTGTTTATGTTTTTTTTGTATACAGGTCTTTTGTTTCTTTAGGTGAATCTCTTCCTAAGTATTTTATTCTTTTCATTGCAATGATGAATGAGTTGTTTCCTGAATTTCTCTTTCTGTTTTCTTATTGTTAGTGTATAGAGATGCAAGTGATTTATGTGTGTTAATTTTATATTCTGCAATTTTACTATATTCATTGATTAGCTCTAGTAATTTTCTGGTGGAGTCTTCAGGGTTTTCTATGTAGAGGATCATGTCATCTGCAAACAGTGAGAGTTTTACATCTTCTTTTCCAATTTGGATTCCTTTTATTTCTTTTTCTGCTCTGATTGCTGTGGCCAAAACTTCCAAAACTATGTGGAATAGGAGTGGTGAGAGTGGGCACCCTTGTCTTGTTCCTTACTTTGGGGGAAATACTTTCAATTATTCACCATTGAGGATAATGTTTGCTGTGAGTTTGTCATATATAGCTTTTATTATGTTGAGGTATGTTCCTTCTACTCCTGCTTTCTGGAGGTTTTATCATAAATGGATGTTGAATTTTGTCAAAGGCTTTCTCTGCATCTATTGAGATAATCATATGGTTTTTATCTTTCAATTTGTTAATACGGTGTATTACATTGATTGATTTGCAGATATTAAAGAATCCTTGCATCCCTGGGATAAAGCCCACTTGGTCATGATGTGTGATCTTTCTAATATGTTGTTGGATTCTGTTTGCTAGAATTTTGTTAAGGATTTTTGCATCTATATTCATCAGTGATACTGGCCTTTAGTTTTCTTTTTTTTGTGTGTGGCATCTGTGTCTGGTTTTTGTATTAGGGTGATGGTGGCCTCATAGAATGAGTTTGGAAGTTTACCTTCCTCTGCCATTTACTAGAAGAGTTTGAGTGGGATAGGTGTTGGCTCCTCTTTAAATTTTTGGTAGAATTCAGCTGTGAAGCCATCTAGTTCTGAGCTTTGTTCATTATAAAATTTATGATTACAGTTTTAATTTCCATGCTTGTAATGGGTCTGTCAAGATTTTCTATTTCTTACTGGTTCGGTTTTGGAAAGTTATAATTTTCTAAGAATTTGTCCATTTCTTCCAAGTTGTTCATTGTTTGGCATATAATTGCTGATAGTAGTCTCTTATGATCCTTTGTATTTCTGTGTTTGGCATATAATTGCTAATAGTAGTCTCTTATGATCCTTTGTATTTCTGTGTTTGGCATATAATTGCTAATAGTAGTCTCTTATGATCCTTTGTATTTCTGTGATGTCTGTCATGATTTCTCCATTTTCATTTCCAATTTTGCTGATTTGATTCTTCTCCTTTTGTTTCTTGATGAGTCTGGCTAGTGGTTTCTCAATTTTGTTTATCTTCTCAAAAAAACAGCTTTTAGCTTATTGATTTTTGCTATGGTCTCTTTTGTTTCTTTTGCATTTATTTCTGCCCTAATTGTTAAGATTCCTTTCCTTCTACTAACCCTGGGGTTCTTCATTTCTTCCTTTTCTAGTTCCTTTAGGTGTAGAGTTAGGTTATTTACTAGACTTTTTTCTTGTTTCTTGAAGTAGGCCTGTATTGCTATGAACCTTCCCCTTAGTACTACTTTTACAGTGTCCCATAGGTTTTGGGTTGTTGTACTTTCATTTTAATTCTCCTCTATGCATATTTTGATTTCTTCTGTGATTTGTTGATTATTCAGAAGTGTGTTGTTCAACCTCCATATTTTGGAATTTTTAGTAGCTTTTCCCTGTAATTGACATCTAATCTTACTGCAGGTGATCAGAAAAGATGCTTGGAGTGATTTCAACTTTTTTTGAATTTACCAAGGCTAGGTTTATGTCCCAGGATGTGATCTATCCTGGAGAAGGTTCCGTGTGCACTTAAGAGAAAGGTGAAATTCATTGTTTTGGGGTGAAATGTCCTATAGATATCAATTACGTCTAACTGGTCCATTGTATCATTTAAAGTTTGTGCTTGCTTGTTCATTTTCTCTTTACTTGATCTATCCATAGGTGTGAGTGGGGTATTAAAGTTTCCCACTATTATTGTGTTACTGTTAATGTCTCCTTTCATACTTGTTAGCATTTGCCTTACATATTGTGGTGCTCCTATACTGGGTGCATATATATTTATAATTGTTATATCTTCTTCTTGGATTGATCCTTTGATCATTATGTAGTGTACTTTTTTGTCTCTTTTCACAGCCTTTATTTTAAAGTCTATTTTCTCTGATATGAGTATTGCTACTCCTGCTTTCTTTTGGTCTCCATTTGCATGAAACGTATTTTTTCAGCCCTTCACTTTCAGTCTGTATGTGTCCCTTGTTTTGAGATGGTTCTCTTGTAGACAGCATATATAGGGGTCTTGTTTTTGTATCCATTCAGCCAGTCTTTGTCTTTTGGTTGGGGCATTCAAACAATTTACATTTAAGGTGATTATTGATAAGTATGATCCCATCTCTATTTACTTTGTTGTTTTAGGTTCTAGTTTATACACCCTTTCTGTGTTTCCTGTCTAGAGAAGATCCCTTAGCATTTGTTGAAGAGCTGGTTTGGTGGTGCTGAATTCTCTCAGCTTTTGGTTGTCTGTAAAGGTTTTGATTTATCCTTCATATTTAAAAGACATCCTTGCTAGGTACAATAATCTGGGTTGTAGGTTTTTCTCTTTCATTACTTTAAGTATGTCCTGCCATCCCCTTCTGGCCTGAAGAGTTTCTATTGAAAGATCAGCTGTTATCCATATGGGAATACCCTTATGTGTTATTTGTTGCTTTTCCCTTGCTGCTTTTTATATTTGTTCTTTATGTTTGATCTTTGTTAATTTCATTAATATATGTCTTGGGGTGTTTCGCCTTGGGTTTATCCTGTTTGGGACACTCTGGGTTTCCTGGACGTGGATGACTATTTCCTTCTCCATTTTAGGGAAATTTTCAACTATTATCCGGAGAAGGCAATGGCACCCCCACTCCAGTACTCTTGCCTAGAAAGTCCCATGGATGGAGGAGCTTGGTGGGCTACAGTCCATGGGGTCGCTAAGAGTCAGACACGACTGAGTGACTTCACTTTCACTTTTCACTTTCATGCATTGGAGAAGGAAATGGCAACCCACTCCAGTGTTTTTGCCTGGAGAGTCCCAGGGATGGGGGAGCCTGGTGGGCTGCCGTCTATGGGGCCGCACAGAGTCGGACACGACTGAAGCGACTTAGCAGCAGCAGTAGCAGTCAACTATTATCTCCTCAAGTATTTTCTCATGGCCTTCCTTTTTGTCTTCTTCTTCTGGTACTCCTATGATTCGAATTTTGGATCATTTAACATTGTCCCAGATGTCTCTGAGGTTGTCATTTCTTTTAATTATTTTTTTTTCTTTTTTCCCCTCTGTTTCATTTATTTCTACCATTCTATCTTCTACCTCACTTATCTTGTCTTCTGCCTCCATTATTTTATTGTTGGTTCCCTCCAAAGTATTTTTGATCTCATTTATTGCATTATTCGTTACTGATTGACTCTTTTCTATTTCTTCTAGGCCTTCTTAAACATTTCTTGCATCTTCTCAATCCTTGTCTCCAGGATATTTATCTGTAACTCCATTTTGTTTTCAAGATTTTGGATCATTTTTACTATTATTATTCTGAATTCTTTTTCAGGTATACTCCCTATCTCCTCCTCTTTTATTTGGATTGGTGGGCATTTATCATGTTCCATTGCCTGCTGAGTATTTATCTGTCTTTTCATCTTGTTGAGATTGCTGTGTTTGGGGTGGCCCTTCTGTATTCTGGCAGTTTGTGGTTCCTCTTTATTGTGGAGGCTCCTTCCTGTGAGTGCAGTTGGATGAGTGGCTTATCAAAGTTTCCTGGTTAGGAAAGCTTGCATTGGTGTTCTGGTGGGTGTAGCTGGATTTCTTCTCTTTGTAGTGCAATGAAGCGTCCAGTAGTGAGTTTTGAGATGTCTATGGGTGTTTTGTGACTTTGGGCAACCTGTATATTGGGCAACAGGGCTATGTTTCTGCATTGCTGGAGAATTTGCGTGGTATGTGTTGCTCTGGAACTTGTTAGCTCTTGAGTGGTGCTTGATTTCAGTGTAGGTATGAAGACTTTTGGATGAGCTCTTATCCATTAATGTTCCCTGGAGACATGAATTCTCTGGTGTTCTCAGGTTTTGGACGTAAGCCTCCTGCCTCTGGTTTTCAGTCTTGTTCCTACAGTAGCCTCAAGACTTCTCCATCCATACAACACTGATGATAAAACATCTAGGTTAATGGTGAAAAGATTCTCCACAGTGAGGGACATCCACAGAGTTTCACAGAGTTACATGTAGAAGAGGAGGAGGAGGAGGGAGATAGAGGTGACCAGGAGGAGAAGAGGGGGAATCAAAAGGGAGAGAGGAATCTAGCCAGTAATCAATTCCCTATGTGCTCTCCACAGTCTGGAACACTCAGACAGGTTCATGGACTTACATAGAGAAGAGAAGAGGGAGGAAGGAGATAGAGGTGGCCAGAAGGAGAAAAGGGGGAATCAAAAGGAGAGAGACAGATCTAGCCAGTAATCAGTTCCCTAAGTGTTCTCCATAGCCAGTAACACACAAAGAGATTCACAGAATTGGGTAGAGAAGAGAAAGGGGAGGGAGGAAATAGAGGCAACCTGGTGGAGAAAAAGGAGAGTCAAAAGGGGGAGAGAGTAATCAAGCCAATAATCACACTCTTAAGTAAAAATGAGTACTGAAGATTGGATTCTTAAAGGTACAAAATTGATAACAAATACAAAAAAGCAAAGATTAAAAATCTAGAGTAGAGGTTAGACACTCAAAAATACAATATTAAAAAAAAAAAATCACAAAAAATTATAAGAAATATATATGAAGTTTGCTTAAAAAATAGGGTCATTCCCCCCCCAAAGTAATAGTAGGTTATAAAAACGAAAATTAAAAGAGTAACAGGGAACTTAAATGTAAAAAAAAAAAAAAAAATTTTAAATTTAAAATTGATAATTGTAAAAAATATATCTAGGAATTTCTCTGGAGCTGTTGAGGGTAGTGTTGTGTCAGTTCAGTTTCAGATAGTTCCTTGTTCCAGCTTATACTTCTCAATATGTATAGGCCCCTTCCAATGTAGTCGGTGCTAACTACAGGGTTTTAATCCATTGCACCTGTCACTTCCAAAGCAATTCCCTCTGTTTATTTTGGCTTCTCCTGTTTGCAGGTCTCTTCAGTGTGTAATTACTGCCCTGACACAAGGCGGCTAAGGTGGTTACTTATTTAGGCTTATTTGTTCAGTTGTGGTGTGGGGAGGGAGGAACACTGCAAACAAATATAACTGGCGTGTGTGGGGAATACTCACAGTGTCTCAGCCACATTGGGTTTTCCCCTGCTCACAGCATGTGTGCCTTCCTAGTCTACACTGCTCAGGCTCCAGGTAGCTCTGTAGGGGAACTGTCTGAGGTGGGCCCTGGGTTGTGTGCACTTCCCAGGTCTAAGCCACTCAGATTCAGGTTCTCATGTACTCCACAAAGGTGCAGACTTGGTTGGGCATGCGTTTTGTCCCCTTCCTAGGTCCGAGCAGCTCAGGCGACCAGGTGCCTGACTAGCACACTCTCCCCAGGTGGAGGGTGTGTCTTATTGCCTCCCCATCCCAGCCGCTCAGTTTCCTGGGTGTACAGCAGGTACGCCACCTCAGGTCTGCTGTGTGTCTCTTCTGGGGAGCTGATTTCTGGCTTCAACCCTCTTGGCAGATGTCAACCATCCAGAATCCCAGAAAGTCTTGGTTAACAACTGGGAGCTTGCTTGCAGTTTGGTAGAGGATGCCGTCTCTGGGGCCGAGATTGTCCCTTTTCAGCTCTGGCTGCTGCCCGCCTGCCTCCAGCAGAGAATGGGTCAGTCCATGGCCAGCTAGCTCTCCTCTGGTATTTTCTCAGTCCTTTGTTCTCTGAGCCAACTGGCAGTGCCTTAGTTTAGGGCTTTTCATGGCATAGATCTCTCTCTCTCTCTCTCTCTCTCTCTGACTATCCCAGAGTTTGGGTTGCTATCTCATGTTAGCTCACTCAGATTGCTCTCAGGGCATTCAGGCCCAGTCCTTACCCTAAGCAATGCAGCCCACACCTCCCTGTTCAGCCCCCGCTTG
The DNA here is from genome assembly GCF_029378745.1 of Bos indicus. Lineage (NCBI taxonomy): Eukaryota > Metazoa > Chordata > Mammalia > Artiodactyla > Bovidae > Bos > Bos indicus. Next base: position 77,106,477 of record NC_091789.1, read on the forward strand.
CTGGTAGCAGATGCGAGTGTCTGGGCTACTTCACTGCTGGGAGTTGCCATTAGGCACGTCATCTGTAGGTTTTATTTATTTATTTTTCTTCCCAGTTTTGTAGCCCTCTGAGATTCCAAAATTCCCCACAGACCCTCTGGTGAGAGGGTTTCGTGGTGTTTGGAAACTTCTCCTCTTTTAAGACTCCCTTCCCAGGGCAGGTCTCCATCTGTAACTCTTTTGTCTCTCTTTTTATCTTTTATATTTTGCCCTACCTCCTTTCAAAGACAAGGGGCTGCCTTTCTGGGTGTCTGGTGTCCTCTATCAGCGTTCAGAAGTTGTTTTATGGAATTTGCTCAGCATTCAAATGTTCTTTCAATGAATTTGTGGGGGAGAAAATGGTCTCCCCATCCTATTCCTCTGCCATCTTAGGACCGCCCCCAATAGAAGTCTTAAAAAAAAAAAAAAAAAAGTTACACTGAACTATCCATAAATGCACTTTGTAAAATTAATCAAAGACAACTAAAGAGAAAGTGAGGAAAACCATTTCCTTATACAAAATGCAGAATTGATTTTATAATGCATGTTTATTATTTTTAGCTAGTTAGCAAGTTAAGGTATTTCTACTTTGGTGGAATCTATTTGTTCAAGCTGGTTTTAAAAAAGGCAGAGGAACCAGAGGTCAAATTGCCAACACCTGCTGGATCATCAAAAAAGCAAGAGAGTTCCAGAAAAACATCTATTTCTGCTTTATTGACTATGCCAAAGCCTTTGTGTGGATCACAATAAACTGTGGAAAATTCTGAAAGAGATGAGAATAGCAGACCACCTGACCTGCCTCTTGAGAAACTTGTATGCAGATCAGGAAGCAACAGTTAGAACTGGACATGGAACAACAGACTGCTTTCAAATAGAAAAAGGAGTATGTCAAGGTTGTATATTGTCACCCTGCTTATTTAACTCATTATGAGAAACGCTGGGCTGGAGGAAGCACAAGCTGGAATCAAGATTGCCAGGAGAAATATCAATAACCTCAGATATGCAGATGACACCACCCTTATGGCAGAAAGTGAAGAGGAACTAAAAAGCCTCTTGATGAAAGTGAAAGAGGAGAGTGAAAATGTTGGCTTAAAGCTCAACATTCAGAAATCTAAGATCATGGCATCTGGTCCCATCACTTCATGGCAAATAGATGGGGAAACAGTGGAAGCAGTAGCTGACTTTGTCTTTTTGGGCTCCAAAATCACTGCAGATGGTGATTGCAGCCATGAAATTAAAAGACGCTTACTCCTTGGAAGGAAAGTTATGAACAACCTCAACAGCATATTAAAAAGCAGAGACATTGCCAAGAAAAGTCCGTCTAGTCAAGGCTATGGTTTTTCCAGTAGTCATGTACGGATGTGAGAGTTGAACTATAAGGAAAGCTGAAAGCCGAAGAATTGATGCTTCTGAACTGTGTTGTTGGAGAAGACTCTTGAGAGTCCCTTGGACCAAAAGGAGATCCAACCATTTCATCCTAAAGGAGATCATCCTGGGTTTTCTTTGGAAGGACTGATGTTGAAGCTGAAATTCCAATACTTTGGCCACCTGATGCAAAGAGCAGAGTCATTTGAAAAGGCCCTGATGCTGGGAAGGATTGAGGGCAGAAGGAGAAGTGGATGACAGAGGATGAGATGGGTGGATGGCATCACCAACTCAATGAGTTTGGGGAGGCTCTGGGAGTTGGTGATGGACAGGGAGGCCTGGCATGTCACACTTCACAGGGTTGCAAAGGGTGGGACACGATTGAACGACTGAACTAAACTGATTTGTAATGAGAAACTACTTCTTCACATGCAATTTGAGGAATTTAGAAAGAGTCAATCACAAGACCACTGGTGTTTTTGTATCCTGCTGCAGATCACCTGTGGAAAACAGACTATTCTGGACCACAGAATGAGCCCAGGCAGCAGAGTTAAACATCAATAGTAAAGTCAACAAAAGATTAAATAATCTGTTGAATGACAAACTAGAACAATGCAAGCTTTTTCAACAGGATGTTCAAAAACAGAGGTAATTAATATGGGCCTGCCAACTGAGAAAGTACAAAAGCAAACAATTGCTATAATTTCTATGGACTTCAGGTTTACCAGTTTAAATTCACCCTTTCTTTACCAGCAATAACAGTATCTGACATCTGCCCTTCTTTTTAGATTAATGATAATGTAAAATCTTGTGTACAGAAACTAGCTCAGCAAATTTACTGCCTGTATGACCTAGGCCTAGTTATTCAAGCACTTTGAGATTAAGTTTTCCTCTATGTGAAATGGGCATAATACACCTGTTTCTTAGAGACATAGGGCTAAATGAGAAGATGAATGTAAAGTTCTTGGCTTTGAGCCTGAATCCTCAAAGGCACTCAATAAATAGGAAGTCTTTCCATACTCATGCCCTTTTTTCCTCCTACTCATTCTTCAGACTCAAGCTTTACCTTCCCTAGAATATATTTTAGGCACATTGATTTCTCTTTAATCTGAATTCTTATAGCAGTAGTTTCTGATCTGTGATCCAGAGATCACTGTGTGGAGGGAGAGTGAAAGGGAAGAATAGTTATTGCAAAGACCCTACAAATCTCTAAGTATACAAGGCAGTTTCTAGAGACCAAGAAAATGTTTTGAAGTGTACAACTTTTTTCTAGTATGTATAGATACTGTTTTATAAATTAAAATACAAATTCATTTCAAAGTGCTACCAAATTCATGGTATTTTTGTTATTATTTATTTTTTAAATCAATGGATACCAAATATTCAACTAATGTTGTGGTGGATTTCCATAGTTATACTCTGAAAAAGCTGAATCCCACTACCAAGAGTCTCCATTGTTTATTTTTTTTTTTTTTTAATTTTTGGTTGTTCTGGGTCTTCCTTGCTGTGTGGGCATTTTCTCTAGTTGCAGTGCAAGGGCTTCTCACTGCAGAGGCTTCTCTTGTTGTGGACCATGAGCTCTAAGGCATGTGGGTTCAGTAGTTGTGGCTGTTGGACTCTAGAGCACAGACTCAACAGTTGTGGCCTACAGAATAGTTGTTCCTTGGCATGTGTGACCTTCCTGGACCAGGAACAGAACCAGTGTCCCCTGCACTGGCAGGCGGATTCTTTACCACTGAGCCACCAGGGAGGCTCCTCACATATCTCTATTGTTATATGACATTCTCCAGTTGTTTCAAGTAAGACTGGACAGGCTTGAAGGAAGTGAGATGCTCATCTCAAGTGAAAATTTAAGGGGCCCAAAAAAGCTCAATAATCAAGATAAATAACATTTTAAACACATTTTTAAAATAAAAATCAATGCAAAATTATATAATGAACAAAATACCAAAATTTTAAGTAAAGACATGATCTGCCAGGGCCAGAATAGTGAGAAGGTAAATGAGATGAGTCAGACAAATATAGACTCAGATTCTTGTTCACAGGCTTATTGAGGATTTTACTCTGAATGTCTAAAGAAGAATAAAATATTGGGTCATTATTTTACAAGCAGGCGTCACATGTTCAATCCCTGGGTCGAGAAGATCATATGGAGAAGGAAATGGCAATCCACTCCAGTATTTTTGCATGGGAAATCCCAAGGACAGAGGATCCTGGTGGGCTACAGCCCATGGGGTTGTAAAAGAGTCAGATACAATTTAGCAACTAAACAAAAACAATCATTTTTAACCACATAGAGATATATGAACATACATATATATTTAGCACCTACTACTTTGTCGACAAAGGTCTATCTAGTCAAAGCTATGGTTTCTCCCATAGTCATGTATGGATGTGAAAGTTGGACCATAAAGAAAGCTGAGCGTCGAAGAACTGATGCTTTTGAACTGCGGTGTTGGAGAAGACTCTTGAGAGTCCCTTGGACAGCAAGTAGGTCAACCAGTCAATCCTAAAGGATATCATTCTTGAGTATTCATTGGAAGGAATGATGTTGAAGCTGAAACTCCAATACTTTGGCTACCTGATGTGAAGAACTGACTCACTGGAAAAGACCCTGATACTGGGAAAGATTGAAGGCAGAAGGAGAAGTGGATGACAAAGGGTGAAATGGTTGGATGGCATCATTGACTCAATGGACATGAGTTTGAGCAATTCCTGGAGTTGGTGATGGACAGGAAAGTGGACAGGGAAGCAGATGGACAGAGAAGCAGTCCATGGAGTCACTAGGAGTTGGACAGGACTGAGTTACTGAACTGAACTGAACTCGTGCCCAGTACTATGCTAAGTACCACATGCATTCTCTCATTTAATTTCATTTGCTCATGCCCAGAGAATATTGCTACCACAATCTTATACTCAAAGCTGCCATTTTTACAACTGGGGTCCTTCTAATAGCTTGGCATTTGTCTTTATTTAACTGAGTTCCATATAGCATAATGCTCTGAAAGTTTATCATAGAGATATTACTGCTATAACCTATGGAAGCTAATAAGGTTGTGAAACCTTGTCATTTAGGAGTTTTTATGGAGATTTTATGTATTCATGGTTGATTAAATCATTGGCCATTGGTGACTGAATTAAATCTCTAGCCCTTCTCCCCTCCCAAGATATACATTATACACACACAGACACACACACACACATATAAATATATATAAAATACCATAATGTTATTCTAAAATTTAAATGAAAAGTCATTTAAAAAACTGCTAACACTTGAATTTTGCACAACTGGATATTCTCTTTTGAACTTACCTATACTTAACTTTGGAGAAGGAAATGGCAGCCCACTCCAGTATTCTTGCCTGGCAAACCCCATGGACAGAGGAGCCTGGTGGGCTACAGTCCATGTGGTTGCAGAGAGTTGGACATGACTTAGCAACTAAACAAAAACAATATTTAACTTTTCAGCAAAAATTTAACTAGTTCATCACAAAAACCAACAACGAAACACCATTTTACACATAGCAATTAAGTTGAACTGACAACTGCTAGCACTTGGTAAGAGTTATTAATAGGAGTTCCCTTTATAATCTGCTATAGTCACAAGTTGACTGCTCTCTAATAGAGGACAGAATCCTTTAGTACAATTTACTACTATTTTTAGATCCTTAGGTTCAGATAGAAAAGATTAATAAAAGGAAATGTCCAAAACTATAACCTATTTTCCTGTTATAAAAATGACAAAAGATGGATACTGATACCTTCAAAGGCTAACAATATATACAAAGTGAAATTCAACTCTCCTCATTAAAAAGAAAAGGCTAATGACACTACGCTTCATAGCTGTTTCAAAATGATAAAAGGAGTCAGTGATAAGTATTAGCTTGACTCCAAATTTACAAATAGAGCCTCATCTGCAAGTCTATCTTTTTAGATATATATCTGATGAAATGTATCATTCTTGTTGGCAGAAAACTGCTTTCCTAAAAGATCAAGAGTGAATAATACTTGTGTTCACAGGCTTCTACTAAAATAATATTTAAATCTATTTCTACATGAAAAATTTCCAAGGGCAATTCAGCATGGTTTTTCTGGCTTCTCTTCCTAAAGAACCACCAGACCACTGACTAGTGAACATATTTGCCTTACTTCAACATATCAACATATTGTTCTAAAGAGCGTTTATCTGGTAGTTAGGTGACCTGGAATCTAGTCTCTGAGCTGAGTTGCAGTTCTTCATATATATGTGTGAATCCCATGGACAGAGTAGCCTGGCAGGCTACAATACATAGTTACACAGAGTCAGACACGACTGAAGGAATTTAGCATACATGCACACATATATATTAAAAAAGGAATTTTAAATTGCTAATTTCTAAGGACACTTTCTACCCTGCCATGTTGTCATTCCAAGAAGTTTTTAACAATCAGAGGATCAAGGTAGGGTAAGGGATGTGCAATTCTCTGAATCTCTACCTCCTCTAGGAACTAGTTGGAAGAGTAACCCTTTGCTTTATCTGAATAGTGTTATATAAAGAAGTATATGTTCTAGTGGCCACTCTAAATAAAAGCATTCTCTACTCAGTTTACATGAATGAAACTGTTGATGTTAGAAGTACAAACTCTTCAACTTAGTGTGAACTAATGAGTAACTTCAAGGAACCCATAATCTGATTTGGAGGAAAGTAACCACAGAAGACTCCTAGTATACTTTTGATATTAAGGCAAGTGAGAAAAATCAGACTTTCAACCCATCTGGCAAAAGTACAAATACAGGAATCCACAAGCTTTTCTTCATGTGTCAAGAGTCACTTTGGACCACACCTTATAGGGATGAAAGCACTCAGGGATATTATGCTGATAATAGTAGTGTCAAAAATGCTATCACCACTTTAAACTTACAGAAAGTTTTAGGAATTTTACCACTGTACTGTCAAGCCTCTATTTGCTTAAAAAGCAAATGAAATCAGTGTGGCTTTTAGAGACTTATCAAGACAGCAAATGAAACATAACTCATCTCTAAAGCAAAAGTGAAAACATTAGACAACTGATTTCCTTCAAGCTAGGAACTTGTCAACAGTCTCATCTGATGGCTTGTTCAAGAATTTTTGTACATTATCCACATAGATTCGAGTCCCAAGGGTTTTGCCAGCAATAAGACAAGCTCTCTGTTCTGAAATAGACGAGCAGAGTAAGGGAATTTGGTGGTGGGAAATGTACAGAAGAGAACATTTTGCTTGCTTTTAAGAAGAAAAGTAAAACAGAACTCTTAAATGAGATACTAATTGACTGCTTTAGCAATAGCTCTGGCAATTTCCTTCAGATCAAAATGAAATGTGGTACTTTAAAATCAATGTAATATCTTTTATTATTATTACATTATGCTAAAAAGATAAAAATAAAATCAATGTAATATCTAAAAATTTGCACCATGTTTTTAACCGGTGTAGGGAATCTAACAACCAAATACTCCAAGTTGGTCTTTGTCTCTCCACTTTTCATGATGGTATCTCTTATATAAAAGGTCCAAAGCAATGTTGTGATAGTTTTTACTGTAAGGTAACTATACTTAAATAAAAATTAATTTTAAAGAAGTCCAAAACATTCATTTAAGGAACAAATTTATAAATTTCCTCACAACAGGCATGAATGATCTGTAATAAAGGCAATGTGAAACCCAACTTTACATAAGAGAAACAAACTCGGTAAGTGACTTGGCCAAGAATATATGACTTATCAATGGCAGTGCTGGAAATTCGATTAATTTCTTATTGTCATGGATAACAAATTACCACAAATTTAGTGGCTTAAAACAACACAGATTTATTCACTTATAGTTCTTGAGGTCAGAGTTTGAAATTAGTTTCATGGAACTAAAATCAAGATGGTGTCAGTACTGGTTCCTTCTGAGGGCTCTAGAGGTATTCTATTTTCCTTGCCTCTTTTAGTTTCTAGAGGCCACCTGCATTTCTTGACTCATGACCTCTTCCTTGCTTCACTCCCAACCTATTTCCATCATTAAATCTCCTACTTCCTCTTTAGCCATTGAATCCTTCTCTGCTATCCTCTTATAAAGACCCTTGCAATTATTAGGTTGACGGAAAAGTAATTCCGGCTTTGCATTGCTGAACTTTGCCATTTGATATTAGAATACATTATTAACTGTGGTTATGGTATACATCAATTTATGCACATTTCCTGTTTTATGATTTTTTGCTAACAACTTATTGCCTGCTGTTTATTTTATATTTATTTTAGGCTATAAAAATGATATTAGACTAAAAGCAAATTTGAGTAATTGTTTCATTTGAGTTCAAAATAGGTTGTAAAACAGCAGACACAACTCACAACATCAACAATGCCTTTGACCCAGGAACTTCTAATGAATGTACAGTGCAGTGGTGATTCAGGAAATTTTGCAAAGGAGACGGACGAAAAAAGCTTTAAAGATGAGGAGAGCAGTGGCCAGCAATTGGAAGTTGACAATAAGCAATTGAGAGGATTATTGAAGCTGATCCTCTTGCAACTACATGAGAAGATGCTAAAGAACTCAATGCCGACTATTCTATGGTTGTTCAGCAATGGAAGTAAATTGGAAAGGTAAGAAAGTTAGATAAGTGAGTGCCTCACAAGCTGACTGCAAATCCAAAAAAAAAATCATCATTTTGAAGTATTGTCTTCTCTCATTCTATCCAAAAACAATGAACTGTTTCTTGATCTGATTGTGACATGCAACAAAAAGTGGATTCTATACAATAACCAGTGACAACCAGCTCAGCGGTTGGACCAAGAAGCTCCAAAGCACTTCCCAAAGTCAAACTTGCACCAAAAAAGGTCATGGTCACTATTTGGTGGTCTGTTGCTGATCTGATCCATTACAGCTGTCTGAACTATCATATTACATCTAAGAAGTATGATCAGAAAATTGATAACACCAAAATTTGCAACACCTGCAGCCAGCATTGGTCAACAGAATGGGCCCAATTTTTTCCATGACAATACCTGACTGCACATCATACAACCAATGCTTCAAAAGTTGAACAAATTGGGCTATTAAGTTTTACCTCATCTGCCATATTCACCTGACTTCTTGCCAAACAACTACCACTTCTTCAAGCATCTCAAAAACTTTTCGCAAGAAAACTGCTTCCACAACCATCAGGAGGCAGAAAATGCTTTCTAAGAGTTTGTGGAATCCTGAAGCACAGATTTTTATGCTATAGGAATAAACAAACTTATATCTCATTAGCAAAAATGTGTTAATTGTAATGGTTTCTATTTTGATTAATAAAGATGTGTTTGAGCCTAGTTATGACAATCTTAAATTCACAGTCTAAAACCACAATTACTTTTGTACCAACCTAGTGCAATTAGTGCCCACCTAGATAAACCAGGATAATCTCTCCATCTTAAGATCCTTAACCAAATCTTGGAGGCAAGGTCCCTCTTCCCATATAAAGCAGCATTCACAGGTTCCAGAAATTAGGATTTGGAAATCTTCTGGAAGCTGTATTTACTAACTTAGGAGTTAGTATTAGTAGTTATTAGTATACATTAACAGAGTTTTCTGACAATGAAACAATCTATTTGAAGAATTAATAGAAGCATCAATGGAGAAGGTCAATATGTAAAAGGCTGTTAAGAAAAAAAAAGATGTTTGTAGTGAATAAACTGTTGGACAGACTGGGCTAAGTCTAGTTCATCTAAAAAATTCTACAGATCTCAAATTAGATTTCACCGATAGATACAATTCCTTCCACATAAAATCTTACACTAATGTTGCTTGTTTTATTGAGGCAACAACATCACTAAGAAAAGTAATTGATCAACAAACATTTACAAAATATATCTTCTGGGCTAAGGATTGAAGACATACATGATAGAGTCTCTATTCTCAGAGGGTTTAATGAAGTACCTAGAATATAACTAACAATATGATGACCATCCCTTATGAAATAAATAGACAGTAAATGTTAAAGGAGTTTAGTGATAGAGAGAACTGCCTTACTTTAAGTAGCCAGAAAAGACTTCACTAGGGTAAGATGGGTAGATGGGTATGACCAAGGCCTGTGGAATAGGAAAAGGATAACTCAGGTGGAGGAAATACTGGGACTAAAGGCACAGAGGTGAGGCTATAAACCTGGCACATGCAGGAAGTAGTAAATAGTGTCTAGACCAAACTGTGCCTCTAGTGCAGAGCTTTCCATTGATGACACATAAGATGACTTTAAGTACATAATTAAAGATGTTTCTTTAACTGTATGTGTTTATGCTAATGTATAATAGAAAAATAGACAATTAGAACATTAAATCCATGATTTCAAAGATATTGTTTGGGATAAATCAAGAGATATTTTCATGCATACATTCACTCATGCCTGCTCTAAGTCCATAAGCATGTATTCATTATATAGTTCTGGGGACTGGGCACTGTTCAGCAGCCTGAGAACACAATAGGGGTGCACAAAACAAAGACCCCAAGTCCAAGGAGTTCACAGTCTAGTGAGAAAGACAGATAAAAACAGAAAATTATAATAAAATATGCAATTATATAAAAGTATGCACAAGGTGCTACTAGATTATGAAACACCTAACCTAGGTTGAGGGTTTTCCAGGTGCTGCTAGTGATAAAGAATCCGTCTGCAATGCAGGAGACATGACATGCAAGTTCAATCCCTGGGTCGTGAAGATTCCCTGGAGGAGGGCATGGCAAACCACTTCAGTATTCTTGCCTGAAGAATCCCATGGACAGAGGAGCCTGACAGGTTACAGTCCATAGGATTGCAAAGAGTCGGATACGACTGAGTTACTTAGCAAACACTCATGCAACCTAGGTTGAGGGTATCTTCTGGAGAAGACTAAAATATATTTAAGAAGGTTAATATGATGATCTTCAGTGGAATGGACTGCAGAGGGAGAAACAGTTGAGACAATAATTCTTCTTTCAGTAAAACATAGAGTGTCAATTTAAGTCAGCTGGGATTTATCCTGTAGTTCTCAGAAATATATAATTACCAAATGGATGCTAAGATTCCTAAGTCATGCCCTCCTATTTCTCAAGATTAATGTCATCATAACCTCATTCATTATGGAGAAGAAACTTGATAGAAGCAAAAGTTCAGCTGTTTATAGATACATGTTGCTGCTGCTGCTGCTAACTCGCTTCAGTTGTGTCTGACTCTGTGCGAACCCATAGATGGCAGCCCACCAGCCTCCCCTGTCCCTGGGATTCTCCAGGCAAGAACACTGGAGTGGGTTGCCATTTTCTTCTCCAATCATGAAAGTGAAAAGTGAAAGTGAAGTCGCTCAGTCGTGTCTGACTCTTTGCCACCCCATGGACTGCAGCCTACCAGGCTGCTCCGTCCATGGGACTTTCCAGGCAAGAGTACTGGAGTGGGTCGCCATTGCCTTCTCCTTATAAATACATAAGTTTTACTAAAGAATATCCACAAGAACCGTGGGCCAAATGCAGGTGCCTAAAAATGTGACAAAGGCCTAATTTTAAAAAGAAATATCTTTTTTTTTTTTTTTTCAAAATAAAAACTAAATTACTGTCATACTTAGGTAAGGTACTTATTTCTATGGCTTGATTTTATTTACAATACAGTTGGTGTGTTAGTCGCTCAGTCATGTCCAACTCTTTGTAACCCCATGGACCATAGCCCACCAGGCTCCTCTGTCCATGGGATTCTCCAGGCAAGAATACTAGAGTGGGTTGCCATTTTCTTATCCAGGGGATCTTCCTGACCCAGGAATTGAACCTGGGTCTCCTGCACTACAGTGAATTCTTTACCATCTGAGCCACCAGGGAAGCACCACAATGCAATTGGTAATGACCCACATTTTGGCTAACAGTCCAACTAGGATCATTGCGTTTTCTTACTCTTTTTTAATTAATTAATTTATTTATTAAAAACCTGCTTATTTTGTATTGGGGTATAGCCAATTAACAAACAATGTTGCTATAGTTAAAGGGGAACAGAGAAGGGACCCAGCCACACATATACATGTATCCATTCTACCCCAAACTCCCCTTCCATCCAGGGGGTTAAAAAATATTGAGTATAGTTCCATGAGTTATACAGTAGGTCCCTGGTGGTTATCTATTCTACATATACCAGCCTGTACATGTCCAAACCAAACTCCCTAATTATCCCTTCCCCCATCATTCCCCCAAGGAACCATAGTCTCATTCTTAAAGTCTATGAGTGTGTTTATGTTTTGTAAGTTCATTTATATCATTCCTTTTTTTTTTAAATTTTATTTTATTTTTAAACTTTACATAATTGCACTAGTTTTGCCAAATATCAAAATGAATCCGCCACAGGTATACATGTGCTCCCCACTAACGCATATATATGGAATTTAGAAGGATGATAACAATAACCCTATATCATTCCTTTTTAGATTCCACGTATAAGGGATGTCATATGATATTTCTCCTTCTCTGTCTCACTTACTTCACTCAGTAGGAGAATCTCCAGGTCCATCCAAGTTGCTGCAAATGGCATTTCATTCTTTTTAGTGGCTGAATAATATTCCATTGTATATTTTCACCCTGCTTATTTAACTTATACACAGAGTACATCATGAGAAATGCTGGGGTGCAAGAAGCACAAGCTGGAATCAAGATTGTTGGAAAAAATACCAATAAGCTGATATATGCAGATGACACCACCCTTATGGCAGAAAGTGAAGAAGAACTAAAAAGCCTCTTGATGAAAGTGAAAGAGGAGAGTGAAAAAGTTGGCTTAAAAATCAACATTCAGAAAACGAAGATTATGGCATCTGGTCCCATCACTTCATGGGAAATAGATGGGGAAACAGTGGAAACAGTGTCAGACTTTATTTTTGGAGGGCTCCAAAATCACTGCAGATGGTGATTGCAGTCATGAAATTAAAAGACGCTTACTCCTTGGAAGGAAAGTTATGACCAACCTAGATAGCATATTCAAAAGCAGAGATACTACTTTGCCAACCAAGGTCCGTCTAGTCAAGGCTATGGTTTTCCCAGTGGTCATGTATGGATGTGAGAGTTGGACTGTGAAGAAGGCTGAGCACCAAAGAATTGATGCTTTTGAACTGTGGTGTTGGAGAAAACTCTTGAGAGTTCCTTGGACTGCAAGGAAGTCCAACCAGTTCATCCTAAAGGAGATCAGTCCTGGGTGTTCATTGGAACGACTGATGCTAAAGCTGAAACTCCAATACTTTGGCCACCTCATGCAAAGAGTTGACTCATTGGAAAAGACTCTGATGCTGGGAGGGATTGGGGGCAGGGGCAGAAGGGGACGACAGAGGATGAGATGGCTGGATGGCATCACCGACTCGATGGGTGTGAGTTTGAGTGAACTCCGGGAGTTGGTGATGGACAGGGAGGCCTGGCGTGCTGCAATTCATGGGGTCGCAAAGAGTTGGACACGACTGAGCAACTGAACTGAACTGGATGCACCACATCTTCTTTGTGGGTTGTCTTTTTGTATTGTTTATTGTTTCTTTTGCTGTGCAAAAGCTTTTGAGATTAAGTAGCTCCCATTTGTTTGTTTTTTATTTCCATTATTCTGAGAAATGGATTGAAAAATATATTGCTGTGATTCATGTCACAGAGTGTTCTGCCTATGTTTTCCTCTAGGAGTTTTACAGTGTCCGGGCTCATATTGAGGTCTTTAATCTATTTCAAGCTTATTTTTGTGTATGGAATTAAATGATAATCTAATCTCTCTCTCTCTTTTTTTTTTACATGTAGTTGTCCAGTTTTCCAAGCACCATTTGTTAAAGACACTCTTTCCAACATTGTATAGTCATGCCTTCTTTGTCATAGATGAATTGATCATAGGTACATGGGCTTATTTCTGAGTTTTCTGTCCTGTTCCATTGATCTATATTTCTTTTTTCTTTTTTTTCCCAGTACCACATTGTTTTGATGACTGTAGATCTGCAGTATAGTGTGAAGTCAGGGAGCCTGATTCCTCCAGCTCTGTTTTCTTTCTCAGGATTGCTTTGGCTATACCAGTTCATTTGTGTCTCCATACAAATTTTTAGGTGTTTTGTTCTAGTTCTATGAAAAATGGCATTGGTAATTTGATATGGACTTCATTGTCTCTGTAGGTTGCCTTGGGTAGTATAGTCATTTTAACAGTGTTGGTTCTTCCAATCTATGGACATGGTAATCTACAAAAAGCACTTCTAAGAGGGAAGTTTATAGCACTACAATCTTACCTCACAAAACAAGAAAAGGAGAGAGGACAAGATGGTGGAAGAGTAGGTGGATGTGGAGTACATGTCTCTCCACAGATGCATTAGAAATACATCTTCAGACACAGAAGATCTCAGAATACCAGCTGCGAGTGGGCAGCAGTCCCTGACCACTTGAAAGAAATATATAAATCCACGAAAAATTCAGTAGGACAAAGGAAGTATATGGAAAAGAGGAGAGTGAGCTAGTCAGGACTCGACCTGCACCCAGGGGGCGGGGAAATTGAAGCAGGGGTCAGATTCCCACATTGGGGCAATTGTCTGGGAACCTGGAGAAGCATTTGAAGCTGCTGGAAAGTGCATCAGCTGATCTGTGACAGTCTGAATGGAATGAGAACCACACAGACTATCCTAACCACAGCTCTATGAACCCTGGACAGGGATGTAAATACCCTAGAATGTGCGGGGGCTGGGAGCTCAAGCATAGGAATTGGAGAGCAATCCCAGGGCGAGGTCTGCTGTTGACTTTGGGAAGAAGGCCCTAGGGGACATGAGGGAGGAGATCATGGTAGGGAATGAGTTGGAAGAAATCAGAACAGCCATAGACATAAGGCAATAATGCTGAATCATGCACAGGGTGTGGAACCATTACTGTAGCCTCTATCACCCCACATGCCAGCACTGACCAATAGAGAAAGACCCCAGAGAGGGTGGCCCTTCAAGTGTTTAACATGCCAAGCAATAGAGAAGTTCCCAAGCCGGGGGTGGCGGGGGGCATTAATTTCCTGATGCTCCAAGCAACAGAGAAGGACCTGAGCCAGGTGGGCCCTTTAAGTGCCTGACAGGCCAGGTAACAGAAAAGGACCAGCCACAAAGGCCTTTTGAATGCCAACTGCCAGAGGCTAGAAAAAGACTGTAATAGCACCATAGCTTCTCTGGCTGAGACGGCCAGCATCCCTACACACTTGGTGCCACCCAGGGTCCCTGCAATAGAAGCAAATGCATCACTTCCATGTTCAATCTTCACTGGGCGAGACTTGCCAGAGGTTAGGAAAAAAACCCTAAGAACACCATATCTCCTGTATATCTGGTATTACCAGGGTCCCTGTGATCTAAGCAGCTGCACCACTTCCACATGCAGTCCTCATCAGGGCAGACCAAGTCCTCCAGGGCAGCTTCAAGAGCAAACTCCTGTGGACGATCCACATGCAGAGGTGGAAATAAAACCACAATTGAACCCCAGGGGCAGTGTAGCTGAGGAAGAGGATTGAAAACCTTCTCACCAGTTGTACAAGCTACAGGTTAAATCCACATGAGAAACTAAGCAGACTCTGTGTCTATAGAATATATAAAAGGACAATGAGAGCTCCCACAAAAGAAAACACACTAGCTCTGGCAGCTGTGGACATTGGAGGCAACAGTATGCAGGAGAAGGGCCATATTAGAGTCTGAGCTGTCAGCATAGCAGGTCAGGAGACCAGCCCAGTATTGGAGGGCATCCTAGGGAGGCAAAGATGGACTGTGACTCACAATGAGGGAAACGATGTTGACACCTGAAATCTGAAAAAAAACATATATTATCATTATTTTTTTATTTGTTCTGTAGTTGGCTCTGCACAATTATTATTATTCTATTTCTTTTCATCTGTTGCTGAGGTTGTTAATTTCATTATTACTATTAACTATTTAACCTTTTGGAATTTTTTTTTTTTAAACAATCTTTTTACTCCCTTTATATACTGCTACCTCTATGTTGGCCTTTTGCAGTTCTGTGGGGTTTTTCCTTTGTTTTGTTTTTTGATTGTTTTTCTTGTTATTCTTTTCCTACTATAGTTATTATTTAATATATATAAATCTTTTTTATACACTTCTATTTAACTTTGCTTTTCTAGATTGTTTTACTTTTCTTTTCTTCTATTTATCTTTTTCAACATGTTAGTTTGTTTTCTTTGCTTAATTCCTCAGTTGGCACTCCACTTTTGTTTCCTCGTTTGCATTTTAGTTAGTTCTGTTTTTAATTGGTTGATATAATTTTTGGTTTCCTTTGCTTCTCAAGTCACATTCTTGTACTTTTTTTTCTTTGGAATGTTTGGTTTTGTTTGTTTGTGTGTATGTGTGTGTCAGCTGGCACAGAATCCACCTATAATGCAGGAGACTCTGGTTTAATTCCTGGGTCAGGAAAGATCCCTGGAGAAGGGATAGGCTACCCACTCCTGTATTCTTGGGCTTCCTTGGTGGCTCAGAAGGTAAAGAATCCACCTATAATGTGGGAGACTTCAGTTTGCTCCCTGGTTTGGGAAGATACCCTAAAGAAGGGAAAGGCTACTCACCCCAGTATTCTGGCCTGAAGAATCCCCATGGACAAAGGAGCCTGGAAGGCTACATGCCATGGGGTCACAAAGCATCAGACATGACTGAGAAACTAAGTGCACCACAGCGTGTGTGCTAGTGTATTCCACTGTTTTTGTTAGTATTTGATTTTAAATTTACCATTTGCTTCAGTTCATCTTTTGCTTCTTCTTATTTTGTTTATATCTGTTGTGTGTCTGTTTAATCCACTTTAATTCTATAACAATTTGTGGAATCTCAGTCCCCAGAAAGAGATATGACCTGAACATTTGAAGTGGGAGTACTGAGTTCAGGACCCTAGACTTCCAGAGAACTTCTAACCCCAGGGAGTACTAATTAGTGAGAACTCCCACAAAGGTCTCCACCTATATACACGACCTGGCATCACCAACTGCCAGCAGCATCCAGTACAGGACACCTCACCCAAACAACAAGCAAAACAAAAACATAAACATAATCATCAGCAGACAGTATACTAACAAACACACCAAAACCAACCACCTGACAGAAACTGCCCAACAGAGAGAAATAATAATAATAACGTACCTCCTCCCACCAGAATGCAGGCACAAATCACTCCCAACAAGAAGCCTACACAAACCACTGGACCAACTTTACCCACTGAGAGCAGAAACTGAAAGGATGAAGCCATATGACCATAAAGCCTAGAAAAAGAAGATCTCAAACACAGTTAGTTGGAAAAAAATGAAAAGACAGAGAAATATTAAACAAATATTACATAAAAGAAAAATTAAACAAGGTAGAAATTCACAAGATTTTATGAAGAAGAGGAAAGAAGCAAACTATGTGAAAAATAATTCAGGATAATGATAGTAAAAAATGGTCCAAAACTTTGAAAATAGAATGGAGGAAATATAAGAATCAATTAAGACGTTTAACAAGAATATAGAAAAAAGGAAGAGTGAATAGAGACAAACAACACAATTACTAAAAATTAAAAATACTCTAGAAGGAATCAATAGCAGAATAACTGATGCAGAAGAACAGATAAGTGAGCTGGAAGATAGAATGGTGGAAATAATTGCTGAAGAGCAAATAAAGGAAAATGAATGAAAAGAATTGAAGATAGTCTCAGAGATCTATGGAACAATACTAAACACACCAATATTTGAAATATAGAGATCCCAGAAGAAGAAGAGAAAAAGAAAGGGTCTGAGAAATTTTTGAAGGGATTATATTTGAAAAATTCCCCAACATGGGAAAGAAAAGAGTTAATCAAGGCCAAGAAGCACAGAGCATCCCATACAGGATAAACCTAAGGAAAAACATGCTGAGACACATGTTAATAAAAGTAAAAAGATTAAATACAAAGAGAGAATATCAAACGCAGCAAGGGAAAAGCAACAAATAACATACAGGGGAAACCTCATATGCTTAACAGCTGATCTTTCAGCAGAAACTCTGCAGGCCAGTAGGGAATGGCAGGATATATTTAATGTACTGAAAGGGGAATATCTACAGACAAGACTACTCGCCAGGGATCTTATTCAAAATCGATGGAGAAATCAAAAGCTTTACAGACAAGCAAAAATTAAGAGTATTTAGCAACAACAAATGAGCTTTGCAACGAATGTGAAAGGGACAAGAGAAGGAAAAGACCTACAAAACAAAAACAAAATAATTAAGAAGATGCCAATATGTGTGTGTGTGTGTGTGTGTGTGTGTATAATTACTTTAAATGTAAATGGATTAAACAGTCTTACTAAAAGACACAGACTGGTTGAATGGATACAAAAACAAGACTCATATATGCTGTCTACAAGAGACCCACTTCAGACCTAGAGACACATAAAGACTGAAAGTAAAAGGATGAAAAAAGAAATTCCATCCAAATGGAAATCAAAAAGAAGCCAGAGTGGAAATTCTCATATCAGACAAAGTAGATCTTAAAATAAAGAATATTGTAAGAAACAAAGACAGATGGTACATAATGATCAAGAGATCCAAGAAGAAGACATAACAATTGTAATTATGTATCCTACATACAAGCACCTCAATACATAAAGCAAAAATTAACAGACATAAAAGGGAAAATTGACAGCAACACAATAATATTAGGGGATTTTAACACCTCATTTACACCAATGGACAGATCATCAAAACAAAATTAATAAGGAAACATAAGCCTTAAATTACACATTAGAGCAGATGGATTTAATTTTTATTTATTTTATTATTATTATTTACTTTACAATATTGTATTGGTTTTGCCATACATCAACATGCATCCACCACAGGTGTACACGTGTTCCCCATCCTGAACCCCCTTCCCACCTCCCTCCCCATACCATGCCTCTGGGTCATCCCAGTGCACCAGCCCCAAGATTCCTGTATTCTGCATCGAACCTGGACTGGTGATTTGTTTCTTATATGATATTGAACATGTTTTAATGCCATTCTTGAGGCGGATGAAACTGGAGCCTATTATACAGAGTTAAGTAAGCCAAAAAGAAAAACACCAATACAGTAACCAATACTAACGCATATATATGGAATTTAGAAAGATGGTAACGACAATCCTGTATGTGAGACAGCAAAAGAGACACAGATGTATAGATGGATTTAATTGATATCTTCATGACATTCCATCAAAATGCAGATGAATACACTTTCTTTACTAGTGTACATGGAACATTCTCCAAGACAGACCACATTTTGGGCCACAAATTAAGCCTCAGTAAATTTAAGAAAATTGAAATCATCTCAAGCATCTTTTCTGACCATGATGCTGAGACTAGGTATCAATTACAGGGGTGGGGGGAATCTCTTAAAAACAGTCACATGGAGATTAAATAATATGTTTCTAAATAATAAACAGTGCGGGGAGCGAGCTCCGCCTCTGGCAAAGGTCATGAGGAAGGAGGCTTGGCATACGCAAAGGCGGGATCAAGCCTCAGGAGTCTCCCTGGAAATTCTCGAGCAATCTACCCCCAAAACCAGAGTCTGCCTACTTTCTGCTTTGTGCTGTCACCAACACCTCTGACTTTACGGGGGGCTGTCCCCCACTACCTCTCTCTGAAAAAAGAGTTAGCTTACAGCTCCAGTTAATAATTCTTGGGCGTGACAGTGTTTCAACCTACAAACTCCTTTGGAAGTCCTCTAGCCTGCCTGAATAGGTTTTTTCCAGCAACATGTGATTGTTCAGAGCCTCCCAACTGTGAGAGGCAGATGTTCTAAACTGTCTAAACACAGATTCCTTTGAGTAGTTAAAAGATTGATTAGAAATTGTATTGGTGAAGGGTTTTTCACTTGTTGGGCCAATGTTTGCTGCTAAGTCTCCATATCCCTTACCTACTGTGTCCTTGGCGGTGTATTGATTGATATAATGGGTGTATAGAAATGTAAGCAGTTGCCTCAATGTTTGTAATCTTGGACCCTTGAGTTAATTCTTTTCTTGATTGAGCCCACCTCACCTTTGCCCTATAGGAATGCAACTTTCTCCAATGCTTTTTGGAGGCTGGCGCCTGACTTTAGAATAATCACCTTTAGAGAAAAATAAGTTTCTTAAAATGTTAACAGGCTTCCTGGCCAGAAGATGATGTAAATCACCTAAACTTTTGCATATGATAAGTTTGAAAGCCTGACTTCGCTAAGGATCAGGAACTGCTGTCTTTGCATGCCTCTACCCCTTCCCCCATTATCCTCTATGCACAACTTAAGGTATAAAACTGCTTTGGAAAATAAAGTATCTCTTTTTGTTCACCGGAATTTGGTGTCCCCATGTCGTTCTTTCTTTCACCTTGTGGCTGAATTTTTCCTCTGAGGCAGGGAAGCTTGTCAAGCCTACTAATTTTGCCTGGGCTTCTAAGATCCGACCGGGGAGGCCTTAGTGTCTCCTCTCCTTCGGGAGAACGGGAGGACGCCTGCGGCCTTCGTAGGTGACATTAATTCCCTGCTTTGGAATTTTATTCAGTCTCTTTTCTTCACTGAATTTTCCTACTGAGCTATCCTTATTTCAACCGCTTTTCTCCACTAAATTTCCTCACTGAGCTATCCTCATTCTATTACTCTTTATATCCTTAATTAACATTTAATTAAGCAATCGTCTCCTGATCTTCGCCTATGCCGTCTCTCCTTCGAATACCCTGGATCAGCCGGGGCTGGTCCCCGGCAAAACAGGATGCTGAAGAAATAAAAAGGGAATTGGAAAACATTCCTAGAAACAAATGACAACAAAAACACAATGACCCAAAACCTTTAGGATGCAGCAAAAGCAGTTCTAAGAGAGACATTTATAGCAAGACAATCCTACCTCAAGAAACAAGAAAAACATTGAATAGGCAACCTACCTTTACATTTAAAACAACTGAAAAACAAAACAAACAAACAAAAAAAAACGCAAGAAATCATGAAGATCAGATCAATAATAAATGAAAAAGAAATGAAGGAAATAATAGTAAAGATTAATAAAACTAAAAGCGGATTCTTTGAGAAGATAAAATTGACAAACCATTAGCCAGACTCATCAAGAAAAAATGGGAGAAGAATCAAATGAACAAAAAAAGAAAAAAAGAAATGAAAATGGAGAGGTTACAACAGACAATGCAGAAATACAAAGAATCATAAAAGACTATCATGAGCAACTAAATGCAAAATGGACAACCTGGAAGAAATGGACAGATTCCTAGAAAAATTCAACCTTCCGACTGAACCAGGAAGAAATAGAAATCATGAACAAGTCAAATACAAGCAATGGAATAAAAATTGTAATTAAAAAATCTCCCAAAATACGAAAGCCCAGGGCCAGATGGCTTCACAGCTGAATTTTAGAGAAGAGCTAATGCCTATTCTTCTGAAACTCTTTCAAAAAATTGCAGATGAAGAAACATTTCCAAACTCAGTCTACAAGGCCACTGTCACCCTGATACCAAAACCAAAGACATCACACAAAAAGGAAAATTACAAGCCAATATCTCTGATGAATACATATACAATAATCCTCAACAAAATTCTAGCCAACAAAATCCCACAGCACATTAAAAATACCATATTTCATGATGAAGTCAAGTTTATCCCTGGGATAAAAGGATTCTGCAATATACACAAATCAATCAATGTTTCCTTGGAAGAAAAGCTATGACCAACCTAGACAGCATATTAAAAAGCAGAAACATTACTTTACCAACAAAGGTCCATCTAGTCAAAGCTATGGTTTTTCCAGTAGTCATATATGGATGTGAGAGTTGGACTATAAAGAAAGCTGAGTGCCAAAGAATTGATGTATTTAAACTGTAGTGTTGGAGAAGACTCTTCAGAGTCCCTTGGACTGCAAGAAAATTCAACTAGTCAATCCTAAAAGATATCAGTCCTGAATATTCATTGGAAGGACTGATGCTGAAGCTGAAACTCCAATACTTTGGCCATCTGGTGCAAAAAACCAACTCATTGGAAAAGACCCTGATACTGGGAAAGATGGAAGGCAGAAGGAGAAGGGGATGACAGAGGATGAGATGGTTAGATGGCATCACTGACATGAGGGACGTGAATTTGAGTTGACTCTGGGAGTTGGTGATGGACAGGGAAGCCTGGCGTGCTGCAATCCATGGAGTCTCAAAGAGTTGGACATGACTGAGTGACTGAACTGAATCAATGTGATACACCATATTAACAAATTGAAAGATAAAAACCATATGATCATCTCAACAGATGCAGAAAAAGATTTTGACAAAATTCAGCACCCATTTATGATGAAAACTTCTCAAAAAATTGCCACAGAAGGAACCTACCTCAACATAATAAAGGCCCTATATAACAAACCCAGAGCAAACATTTTTCTTAATGGTGAAAAAGTGAAAGCATTCCCTCTAAAATCAGGAAGAAGATAAAGGCACCCACTCTTCCTACTATTATTCAACATAGTTTTGGAGGGGCTAGCCATGGCAATCAGAGAAGAAAAAGTAATGAAAAGGATTCTAGATTGGAAAAGAAGAAATAAAACTCTCAGTTGTTTGCAGACAACATGAAACAATACATAGAAAACCCTAATGATACTATCAGAGAATTTAGAGCTAATCAGTTAATTTAGTAAAGTCACAGTATACAAAATAAATACACAGAAATCACTTCCATTCTTATATATTAACAAAAGAAATCATAAAGAGAAATTAAGGAATCAATACCATTTCAACTAAAAGAATAAAATACCTAGGAATTAACCTACCTAAGGAGACAAAAGAGTTGTATACAGAAAGCTATAAAACACTCATGAAAGAAATCAAAGACAACATAAACCGTTGGAGAGATAATCCATGTTTCTGGGTTGGAAGAATTAATATTGTGAAAATGACTACTACCAAATATAAACTACAGATTCAAGACAATGCCTTTCAAATAACCAATGACATTTTTCACAGAACTAGAACAAAAATTCTCACAATTCAAATGGAAACACAAAAGACCCCAAATACCCAAACAATCTGGAGAAAGAAGAATGGAGCTGAAAGAATCCACCTTCGTGATTTCAGGAAGCTGGAAAGCTTCAATTACTACAAAGCTACAATTATCAAGACAGTACGATACTGGGACAAAAACAGAAATATAGACCAACGGAACAAGATAGAAAGCCCAGAGATTTCTATCCACACACCTGTGGGCACCTATATGACAAAGGAGGCAAGAATATACAATAGGGAAAAGACAGTCTCTTCAGTAAGTGGCACCGGGAAAACTGGACAGCTATGTGAAATTAGAACACTTCCTAACAATATATACAAAGACAAACTCAAAATGGATTAGAGACCTAAATGTAAGACCAAAAACTATAAAACTGGTAGAGGAAAACAAAGGTGGAACACTGTATGACATAAATCACAGCAAGATTCTTTATGACCCACCTCTGAGAATAATGGAAATAAAGATAAAAATAAACAAGTGGGACCTAATTAAACTGAAAAGCTCTTGTACAGCAAAGAAAAGTATAAACAAGGTGAAAAGACAACTCTCAGAATGTGAGAAAATAAAAGCAAATGAAACAACTGACAAAGTATTTATTTCCAAAATATAAAAGCCACTCTTACAACTCAATACCAGAAAAACAAAGAACCCAATCAAAAAGTGGGCAAAAGACCTAAGAAGACGTAGAGATGGTTAATAAACACATGAAAAGATGCTCAAGATCACTCATCATTAGATAAATGCAAATGAAAACTATAATAAGATATCAGTACACACTGGTCAGAATGCCATCATGAAAAAATAAACAAAAAGTAAATGCTAGAGGGTGTGGAGAAAAGGGAACCTCTTGCATTGTTGGTGGGAATGTGAACTGATATAGCTACTATAAAAGACAGAATGGAGATTCGATTAAAAAAAAACTAAGAGTAAAACTACCAAATGACCCAGCAATCCTCCTACTAGGCATATACCCTGAGGAAATCAAAATTGAAAAAGGCACATGTATCCCAATGTTCACTGCAGCACTATTTACAATAGTTAGGACATGAAGCAACTTAGAAGTCCATCAACAGATGAATGGGTAAAGGTGCTGTAGTACATATATACAATGGAATATATGCCCCTCAGCCATAAAAGGGAACATATTTGAGTCAGTTCCAATAAAGTGGATGAACCTAGAGCCTATTATACAGAGTGAAGTAAGTCAGAAAGAGGAAAACAAATATCATAAATTTACGTGTATATGTGGAATAGAGATAGATAGTACTGATGAACCTATTTGTAGGGCAGCACTGGAGACACAGACATAGAGAAAAGACTTATAGTCATGGGGGTGGGGGAAGAAGGAGAGGGTGGGACAAATTCAGACAGTAACATGGGAACATATGCACTAGCATATGTAAAATAGATAGCCAATGGTAATTTACTGTATGACTCACGGAACTCAAACCAGGGCTCTGTAACAAACCAGAGGAGTGGGATGGGGTGGGAGGTGAAAGGGAGGTCCAAGAGGGAGGGGCCATATATATACCTACGGCTGATTCATCTTTATGTATGGCAGAAACTAAAACAATATTGTAAAGCAATTATAAAATATATATATTTTTTAAAAAGAAACAAGAGAAATCTCAAATAACTTAACTTACACCTAAAACAACTAGAGAAAGAAGAACAAACGAAACCTTAAGTTAGTACAAGGAAAGAAATCATAAAGATCAGAGCAGAAATAAATGAAATAGAGATGAAGAAAACAGTTCCAAAGATCAATGAAACTAAAAGCTAGTTCTTTGGAAAGATAAACAAAATTGATAAATCTTTAGCCAGACTCATCAAGGAAAAAAAAAAAAAAAGAGAGAGAGAGATGACGCAAATTAATAAAATTAGAAATGAATAAAGTTACAACTGACTCCACAGAAATACCAAGGATCATAAGAGTCTACTATGAGCAACTGTCTTACATTAGCCATGCCATATTTTTCCATTAATAACACCATAAACTTTTATAAATGAACAATGCCCAATAATTGGACTTTAGGAATTATTCACTTTAATATGTTTATTTTTTCATGAATATTTTTACTCTGATGTTCTTTTGAGATTAGCATAAATTCAATAAATCACAAG
The DNA here is from genome assembly GCF_029378745.1 of Bos indicus. Taxonomy (NCBI): domain Eukaryota; kingdom Metazoa; phylum Chordata; class Mammalia; order Artiodactyla; family Bovidae; genus Bos; species Bos indicus. The sequence continues at coordinate 77,130,942 of NC_091789.1, forward strand.
TCTCACAAAATAACCAATATATGGGAATATTCTTTTACGGCATGATCTTAAGAGTGTACTGGATCATCGAAAAAGCAAGAGAGTTCCAGAAAACATCTATTTCTGCTTTATTGACTATGTCAAAGCCTTTGACTGTGTGGATCACAATAAACTGTGGAAAATTCCAAAAGAGATGGGAATACCAGACCACCTGATCTGCCTCTTGAGAAATTTGTATTCAGGTCAGGAAGCAACAGTTAGAACTGGACATGGAACAACAGACTGATTCCAAATAGGAAAAGTAGTACGTCAAGGCTGTATATTGTCACCCTGCTTATTTAACTTATATGCAGAGTACATCATGAGAAACGCTGGGGTGCAAGAAGCACAAGCTGGAATCAAGATTGCTGGGAGAAATATCAATAACCTCAGATATGCAAATGACACCACCCTTATGGCAGAAAGTGAAGAGGAACTAAAAAGCCTCTGGGACGGAACTCCGTCCCTCCCTCTTTTGTCCCTTTTTTTGTCTTTTATATTTTTCCCTACCTCCTTTCGAAGACTTGGGTTGCTTTTCTGGGTGCCTGATGTCCTCTGCCAGCTTTCAGAAGTTGTTTTGTGGAATTTACTTGGCATTTAAATGTTCTTTTGATGAATTTGTGGGGGAGAAAGTGTTCTCCCCGTCCTACTCCTCCGCCATCTTAGCTCCTCCCCCCCAAAAACAATATGTTTTAATCTACTTTTAGTTAGACTGTCTTACACAAGGTAACTTTCTTATATTGGGATAAAAGTACATGTTCTGCTTTCTAACTAATCATACACACATAAGCTTTTATGACTTTAAATTTCTACTCTAAAGAATTCTAAGTTCTTTACATGAACAGGCAACTAGAATTATTCTTGGTACTGCTATAGACCAATTAATTAAGAAGTACTTTTTTGATTTTCCAAGTTCAGAAGAAAAGCAATTTTACAATGACTTTTAAACTAATTTCAGAGCTACATTCATACCAGATAATTAATAAATAACAATCATTAGGTAGAGTAACATAAGCATTAAGATTATGAGCTCTGGAATCAGACAGATCTGAAGGGTGTTTGCTGGTTCTCTAACATTGCTAGCTCTCTCAGTCTGTTTCCTCTTCTTAAAAGAGTCATAATAATAGAGGATTAAGAGGTACCAACTACTACTACATATAAAATATATAAGCTACAAGTTTATATTGTACAGCACAAGGAATATATACAATATTTTGCATTAAATATAAATGGAGAACAACTTTTAAAAAATGTGAATCACTAGTTGTATACCTGATATATATAATATTGTAAATCAACTATATCTCAGTAAAAAAAGGGGAAAAAGGAAGAAAAAAAATGAGCATAATGGGAGTACTGACTCCACTGAATTGCCATAAGAATTAAATGACACAATGCATTGAAAGTTCTTACCACTATGCCTGGCATATTTTAAGTGCCCAATGAGTGATAGTTCTTACTATTATCAACTAAAGCTGATAAATTACTTACATGATAAATTAAAATTAAAAATGAGATGCTTTATCATATTTGTAACATATTAAGTACTTGTTTATGCTCATCTTCCTTCTAAATCACACTGGATAGAATGATTTCTTAAATAATGAAGCCACTATTCAATATATAGAGACTGTTATAATTTCAGTGTTGAGAAATATGCTACACTTATGGTGAAACAATTGGCTGAGTGGTAGTAAAACAAACAAAGTTTTCTCATGTTGTAGCTCAACTAAGAAGACTATTCTCCGGTTTTAAAAAGGTGAAGTTCTTTTTGTCTTGAGTCACTGCTGGAAATCCCCTCAGCAAAAATGTTGGGCTGTACTCCAACTCTGTGACAGGGTCTCATTTCCAGAAAGGACTAAGCCAAAGGGACAGAACTCAAAGACTAGAGTTCAGAACCAGAGTTTACAAGTCACAGAAGTACTGCTTTCTTGATTAATTTATACTTATAGAATCATTACAAGCCACATTTTAATTATGTTAAAAAGAATCAAAGTCATAAAAATTCAATACATGTCACAAATGCTATTTTAAAAATATGTCCTTGGTTAAGCAATTTTATTCAAGGAAAAAAAAAAAAGAACTAAATTATATATGAAAATGTTGCTACTAACCTATCTTCCCCACTCACACCTAACTCTCATATGCAGATTATAGATGACACATTTGCCTAGTTAGGCATCATCCAGTCTTTTTCCTTCTTTTCAGGCATCTTATATTTATTAAATGGCAGTTATATGTTCCCAATCACATGGAAAGATTTTAATGTACTATTGACATAATTTCTGTTCAGTATCTATCCAGTAAGAGAGAGTACAAATAACACAATGCTTAGGAATGTTTAGTCAGAACAACCTGAGTTCTAATCCTAGTTCTACCATTTGTAACTCTTTGACCTTGAGCAATGTACCTAGTTTCTGGGTCTTAGCAACATCCCCTTCAGTCACATGAAATAGATCTAATACTAGTTCTTACTTCCCAAAGTTATCACAAGGATTCAACTAATTGAAATGAAGTATGTAAAAGACTTGGCACTGTGCCTGACATACACAATGCATAAACAAATGTTAGGCTTTACCATTACTAGAGTCCAATCCTGATTAGCCAGGTTAATGAAAAGTAATGAAACAAAAATCTAGCAGCACTACTGAATACTTTTAAACATACAGTTTATAAATTTGTGGTGATATTTTTAAACTTATATTTAACTTTTGACTGATGTTCTGGCAATCGGAAACACTTCCAACAAACCAATAAAGCTAAAATGTGAGGCACTGAGCCAGAAAACAACCCCTTTGCTTAGAATTATTCTCTATTGGCCAAGTGTGAAAAGTCAGCTTTGCTCTCGTAATAATAAAAATAGTCAACATAAATGAGCTGCATCCTCTTTCTAAATTTATGTTTGTTTAATCTTGGTCTGCATTGGAGGAAGTAATTAAATACTGGGTTTAGAAGGGTTCCTGGTACGCTGCAAAGTACAACAGAACAGAATGCAAACAGATGGTCATATAGTCATCAACAGATTCTCAATCTGTTTAAATTTATCAGTAGGAAACGAAACACATTTACCCTTGATAATTCACCTAAAGCAGAAAATATTCCTGTAAAATATGTTTCACAGCACAATATATATTTTGGGAAATAATTTAAAGATTAACTACAGAAAATTAGAACATTTGACTTGACTATGTCTAGGGCTTCAATTTATTTTTCTTTTCCAGCACAACCCAGGGGGTGCCATGCTATGCTCAGTCACTTTAGTCTGTCTGACCCTTAAAGACCTCATGGACTGTAGCTTGACAAGCTCCTCTCTCCATGGGATTTTTCAGGCAAGAATAATGGAGTGGGCTACCATGCCCTCCTCCAGGGGATCTCTCCTGACCCAGGGATCAAACCCATGTCTCCTGCATCTCCTGCATTGCAGGTGGATTCTTTACCACTGAGCCGCTGGGGGGAGGGTTGACCTTAAGGTTTATTAATCAAAGCCCTTTCTCTGACAGAATAGTCTTTGAGCTAAAAATAAATTTATTTTATCCTTTTCTCCTACCATATTATGAAACTCTTACTAAACTTCTGCAATGCATTCTTTCCTACAACCATTTGAATTTCAAAAACCCAAGAGTCATGATCATTGGTAAGTGTGTCTCCCAAGCCTCTTTAAATTGGGCAAAATTATTCCAAAGGTTTTGCCATTGCTGCTGTGACATTAAGGAAATCAGCCACTAAATATAGGACATCAATCTAAAGGCACCAGTTTTTAGATTGTTCCTGCATTTGCCTCATGAGAGCTGCCATCTCCCATGGTTCAGGGCGTCCAAAAAGCATGCCCAAATGGCCATCTCATGAAATTTCTAATTTTGCTCTTCTAAATAGCTTATGAATATCTTTACACAGCATTCAAACAAATCTTGGCAGCTATGATAAAGACCACAGCATATTTCAAATTAACATTCTATTTATAAATACAAAAAGCAGTGGCAATAAATGACAAATCCACAGCTACCATACTACTCAATAGTGAAAAGCTGAAAGCATTTCCTCTAAGATCAAAAACAAGACAAGGATGTCCACTCTTGTCATTTTTATTCAACAGAGTTTTGGAAGTCCTACCCATGGTTATCAGAGAAGAAAAAAGAAATAAAAGGAATCCAAATTAGAAGAGCAGAAATAAAGCTGTCACTTCTTGAATATGACATGATACTATATGTATAAAATCCTAAAGATGTTACCAGTAAACTACTAGAGCTGATGAATGAATTCAGTAAAGTTGCAGGATACAAAATTAATACACAGAAATATGTTGCATTTCTATACACTAACAATGAAAGATCAGAAAGAGAAATTAAACAAACAATCCTATTTACCGTTGCATCAAAAGAACAATATACCAGGAATATACTAATACAACTGAGTGACTGAACTGAATTGATACCTACCTAAGGAGACAAAAGACCTGTTCTTGGAAAATTATAAGATGAAAGAAATTGAAGACAACACAGAAAGATGGAAAGATATATCATGTTTTTTACTGGAAGGATCATATTTTCAAAATGACTACAGTACCCAAGGTGATCTACAGATTCAATGCAATCCCTATCAAAATATGAATGACATTTTTCACAGAACTAGAACAGAAAATCTTAAAACTTGTATGAAGAGACAGAAGATCCACAAAAAAAAAAATAAAATAAATAAATTAGGAAAAAAAAAAATCTTGAAAAAGACAACAGAGCTGGAGAATCAGGTTTCCTAACTTTAGGATATACTAGAAAGCTACAGTCATCAGAGCATTACAGTACTGGCATAAAACAGAAATGTACATCAATGGAACAAAATAGAAAGCCCAGAAATAAACTCATGCACCTATGTCCAATGTTTCTGTGACAAAGAAGACAAGACTATAAAATGGAGAAAAGATGGTTGCTTCAATAAATAGTGCTAGGAAAACTGAACAGCTACATGTTAAAAAAAAAATGAAATTAGAACATTCTTTAATACCATAAACAAAAATAAACTCAAAATGAATTAAAGACCCAAATATAAGACCAGATACTATAAAATTCTTAGAGGAAAACATAGGCAGAACACTCTTTGACAAATCACAGCAAGATCATTTTTTGATCTATCTTCCAGAGTAATGGAAATAAAAACAAAAATAAACAGGTGGGACCTAATTAAGATTTTCACAGCAAAGTAAACCATAAACAAAATGAAAAGACAACCTTCAGAATGGTAGAAAATATTTGCAAACAATGCAACTGACAAGGGATTAGTCTCCAGAATGTACAAACAGTTCATGCAGCTCAGTATCAAAAAAACAAACAACCCAATCAAAAATGGGCAGAAGACCTAAAGAGACATTTCTCCAAAGAAGACATACAGATGGCCAAGAGTCACATGAAAAGATACTCAACATCACTAACTACTCAGTTCAGTTCAGTTCAGTTCAGTTGCTCAGTCATGTCCTACTCTTTGTGACCCCATGAACTGCAGCACTCCCTGTCCATTACCAACTCCCGGAGTTCACTGAAACTCATGCCCATCAAGTCGGTGATGCCATCCAGCCATCTCATCCTCAATCGTCCCCTTCTCCTCCTGCCCCCAATCCATCCCAGAATCAGAGTCTTTTCCAATGAGTCAACTCTTTGCATGAGGTGGCCAAAGTACTGGAGTTTCAGCTTTAGCATCAGTCCTTCCAGGGAACACCCAGGACTGATCTCCTTTAGAATGGACTACTTGGATCTCCTTGCAGTCCAAGGGACTCGCAAGAGTCTTCTCCAACACCACAGTTTAAAAGCATCAATTCTTCGGTGCTCAGCTTTCTTCACAGTCCAACTGTCACATCAATACATGACTACTGGAAAAACCATAGCCTTGACTAGATGGACCTTTGTTGGCAAAGTAATGTCTCTGCTTTTTAATATGCTATCTAGGTTGGTCATAACTTTCCTTCCAAGGAGTAAGTGTCTTTTAATTTCATGGCTGCAATCACCATCTGCAGTGAAATGCAAATCAAAACTATAATGAGGTATCACCTCACACCCGTCAGAATGGCCATGATTTATAAGTCTACAAATAATAAATGCTGGAGAGGCTGTGGAGAGAAGGGAATCCTCCTACACTGCTGGTGGGAATGTAAATTGATACAGTCAGTATGGAGAACAGCACAGCTATTCCTTAAAAAACTAAAAATAGAGCCACTATACAATACAGCAATCCTACTCTTGGGCATATATCCAGAGAAAACCATAGCTCAAAAGGATACATGCACCCCAGTGTTCTTTGCAGCACTGTTTACAATAGCCAAGAAATGGAGGAAACCTAAATATCCATCAAAATATGAATGGATAAAGAAGATGTGGTAAATATATATGATTAAATATCACTCAGCCATTAAAAATAATGAAACAATGTCATTTGCAGCAATATGGATGGACTTGGAGATTATACTAAGTGAAGTCAGACAGAGAAAGATAAATATCATCACTGATACATGGGATCTTAAAATAAATGATACAAATGAACTTATTCACAAAATATAAAACAGACTTAGAGAATGAACTTATAGTTACAGTGAGGAAGTTTGTGTGGTGGGGGGTAAACTGGAAGTTTAGGATTGAAATACACACACTGTTATATTTAAAATGCCTTTCCATGAAAAAAAGAGCAGCAAATACTCTTTCACATAATGCAATTATTATTGAGAATACTTGAGAATCATACAGATGAAGAACTGTGGCTTGTTGTTTTATGTCCATATTATCCAAATGAAGAAAATACTGACTAGTGACTAATGTTTTGGCAATCACTAGCTTTTATAACTCATACACAGAATAATGCCACAAAGGAAAATTATGTAGATTTCATTTACTATATGGACAATCTAAGCTACAACTAGTTTGTTTTAACAGTAAAACAAAAGAGATCATTTTACAAAAGTTAGTCCATAAATAATACCCTCAGAAATTTATCACAATCTATCTACTCAATCTTAAAATTTCTATACTAAGTACATCTAAAATTCATAGAGACCCTGAAATGGAGATAATTATGGACCTGAGGAAAAGTATGGGAAGAAACCTCTAAGTCAGTTATAATTCTCCATGCTATTATCACTCTAGAGATCCTGATCAAAGGCCAAGGTTGATTTTTGTTAAGTTATTGAAATTCACTAAGTTTATTATAGGCTCTATGCTTACTATTCCTCTTCCATTAAATGCAAATTTATAGTACATTACAATTTCAAGGGAAAAAAATGGCATGGCGTATACTGTTATGTTACAGTAAGTCAAAACATGCATGAGCAGTTCTGAAAAAGCAGAAATCACTTCCTATAGACAGACAACTTGGGAGTTGCATTCTTATTAAATGGTTTGTACCTAAAAAAATTAAAAAACAGTATTAAGACCTGAATTTTATCCTTCTCCTATATGAGACCAATTCCAAATGTGCATCTTCTCTATATCCCTGGCCTTATGTGAATTTAGCACACTTATTGACATTTACCTTTAGACATACTATCCCTCCTCTATACTAGATCCTCATTTTTCTATCCCCCTGATTGTATATGCCCAAGCAATTCCACTTACAGGACTTACTCCCTTCTGTTCACATTTATATCTGCATGTCTCCTAGCTGTCATGCATCACTGGGAGGATGTATTTCTTTAAACATATATCATTTGGATTCAAACAGCTTGTACTGGATTCAAACTCTGTGGCTTACTAATTGTATGACCTTGAGAAAGTTGTTTAACCTCTCTGAACCTATATTTCCTTACCCTAAAAGTAGAGACAATCATAGGATAAGAAAAAATGAGATAGTATCTGACACACTTAAGTGTCCCTACTTACTATCACTATTATGGCTATTATCAAGGAATTTTATACCATTTTATAATGGTATAAAAAGCAACATACTCACTTTCATTTCTAAACTTTTGAGAAGCAAGTGCTACACCTTTGTAATTGGCGCAGAGTTGAATACAAGTTTGAAAACTTGTTTTAATTGGACTGTGAAGGATAGGTACTCTTGAGTTAAGGTCACACTAAGTTGTAATTATCATAGATCCTCCCTTGTTTGATAAAACATCTAGTGTTGGTAATTTTATTAAAATCACTAACAGGAGTAAGAAAACAAAGACTTCACAATCCAAAACCAAAAGCTTTCCTTTAAACGCTCTTCAGAGAACTATACTTAGTCACTTATAGAAGCATCTCACTTTGTGTAATTATTGCTGAGTTCCTGTTAGGATATTTGCCTCAAATTTTCTAAATCATATGTTAAAATACAACACGACAGCATTCTTAAAGGAAAGACCTTAGTATTGCAAACTGAAGAGTCCCCATGTATGTTATAAAATAACTCTTCTGAAGCTTACTAATTTTACACTGTTTTAATATTATTTAAAAGTACTATTAGATTATAATAGAACAAAAATTTATTTTGGCAAGATGCAGTAGAATTTTGATAATAGGTTTGCAAGAACTATAATTACTGCAACAACAGACAAATCTATAATTACCCATAAGAAAAATATTTGGAACAAAACACAAAAAGCATAAATATTTCTTATTTGTATAGTCTTCAACAATGGAATCTGGTAAAGGATATAGTAGGAGATAGTAGTAAATTTTAAGGCCCTAAGAAGCTAAAGTCTAAACAAAGAAAGAGGAATAGTTGTTTCTACTTAAACAGAAATTCTGAAAGGAGTTTCTTGTTGAATCTGCTTTTTAGGAAGGTGTAGAAGAGCAACAAAGCAAAGAATAAATAAGCAGTATTGAAACTGCATGTTATCCAATAAAATCATCAAAACTAACTTCCTGATCTGTTCAACCTAATTTGGGATTTAACTAAAGGTATTAAGCTGATCTTCTAAATTTTACAATTATTGTATTGGACTTGAGACTCTGAGCAGCTCAAACATTATTTCAAATATCATAATTAATATATATGGAAAATAATAAGGCAAGAAGCTCATAAAATGAAGTTCAAAAAGAATATAAGAAGTTTTCTTTTTGTTTTCAACCTAAACTTACTCCAAAATGTAAGCTTAAGTGTTCTATTTCAAAACTGTCTAAATACAGCCACATACAGTTGCCAGACAAATTGAAGGTTCAAAGTTCTTGTGATTTCGCACAACTTTCAGTTCTATTCCAAATCCTCTTGGGGATAAACAAAACAAAAATACATAACAACAAAAAACATGGAATTTTTTTTTGTTGCTGCTGCCCTAAAGCTCAGAAGAGAGAGGGGGTTCATACATTCTGCATCCCAAACCCACATCCTGAGCCCAAAAAGCAAAAAAATCTGCTTTTTGCGAATTGTGAAAGAGACCCTTTTATTTACCATGCATATACACTCAGCTTTCCCCTAGTTTAGCCAGCCTATTGCTCCCCAAAACTGTTGAAAATTGTTGTTCTAAATTAAGAGCACATGAATGAGAGGGGGATGTCCTATCAATTGAAGAAGTGGTCACTGGGGTCTGCACCTACACAAGAAAGCCACTTTTTAGTTCCCTTTCCAGTTCTCAATATATTTGAAGCAGTTAGAAACTGTTCGAAGTAATGTTTTTTGAAAGAAAAGAAAAAGTCAAAATAAGGTAAGATATGGAAGAAAAAAACAGATCCCTTATCACATTGTTTAAAAAAAAAAAAAAAAAGTTTATCATTATTCCTGATGTCTCCCATTCTGCCTAGTTCTAACAGACTCTTTAGGCCAAAGTTAAATAACTGTCTCTTACACATTGGCAAAATATTACTCTTTTATTATAGGGGTCTCTGTGAAATATAATCACAGTGCCTTAGTAGGCCTCCACTTCACCATCATCAGTAAGACCATGTTTTACATCCCTTACAGATGTGCACCCCTGTCCCTTGCCTCCATACTTAGAACACATATGTGAAATGTCCCATTCTTACCAGTATGTGACTTGATTTATTCACCTAACCCTAAAAACTCAATACCACCATCTCCCAAAACTCCCAAGCTTTCGTTTTCCTTCAAAGAAGAAATGTGGCCCTAACATCGTAAGACAAAGAAAGCTAAACTCCATGGAAAAATGAAATCGATGCAACAAAGAGCAGAAAAGGGAAGACGGGGGGTTGGGTGGGAAGTGCCTGTGTCTACCGAAGAAGAAGCTGCCAGACTAACTTATGCAATTCAAGAGTTCTGGGGCAGCAATTCAAGGGTTCTGGGGCAGCAGGAGACTGATGTGTAGAAAAATAACAAAGGTGGGCTTTCCACCTTCCTTACCGCCATGGAGCCAGAGGAAGATGCAATATACACACGGATCACCATCTTGGGAACAGCTTCTGTAGTTCTTTGAATCCTGCAAACGGCTGGAGAGCAGCTGCAGCAAAGTCTGGAATCAAGCTAAGGGCCGTACAGAGTTTGGAAAAGAAGGGTGGGGGAAGGTGGAAGGGGAACTTCCCAGAGCCCCGCCCTTGGCTGCTTTCACTGCGCTTCGACCGCTGCAATCCCAGCCCCAAAGTCCAGAAGGCACAGGCTCGTTTGCATCATTTTTTTTTTTTTTGGGGGGGGGGGGGGAATCTCGAATAGCACCGCGAGATCTGTTGAATCCGGGAAAATAAGGAAAGGAGAAAGAAAAAGGAAGGAGCGTTGAGTTAAATTTGATTGCAATGAAGGACCTTTCCTCACGAAGACTCAAAGTTCTGTGCCTTCCTGCTCAGAAATGTATACAAATAAGATATTTTCTTTGAAAGAGGAAATTCTCCTTTGAAAGAGGAAGTTCTACGTTGAAACCAGACATTAGTAAGAAAGCCCAAGTTCTCAAAGCCTTGTGCATTTTAAGACTGCTATTTTGTAGTGGTAGTTTTGGTGTTAGCTGGCGGTAGGAATTGGACCCTGAAGGACTGAGTGCTGTGGCTTAGGAAAAGTATCAGGTTGCCACAAGTCCAGAAACAGCAGGATTGGTTTTCTTTTTGAGTTTCGCTTTTTGTTAAATTAGGGAATCCTGCTTCCGTGAGAATTCTCAGGAAGCCTGATTGACTGGCAAACTCAAGAATGGAGGAAGAAATTGAAAATACAGTATAAGAAAGTGAATGATTTTTGTTTTGTTTGCTTTGTAACTGGTTATGGAAAGGGAATTTGGATCATACCTTTCAGGAGATGTGGAAATGGTGAACAGAGAGAGCAAAAGGTTATTTGTAGCTCTAGGGAAATGAGCAAACAATTGATAATGCCCAGAGTGGTTTCCATTGACTATCAAAACAAACGTAAAGTGTGTTTCTAAGGATCTCCCACTACAATAATTATACTTCCCAGATTATGTCAAATGAACAGATATAAGGAACTTGCAACAGAAATGAGAGTGGAGACAGTCACCTGTCCTACTTCTTTACTTTGTCCTCCCTCGACATTCTAATGCTTTATCATATTTCCCTAGGTTCAATAATTGTAATAGCATCCTAATAGATTCTCCCTTCTCCAATCTATGTGATTCGTGCAACAACCTTGAGAGGTAGATATAATCACTTCAGTTTTTCAGATAAAGACTCAGGCAAACTCAGGAAAATGGGTAATTTTCCTAAAGTCATTTACCTAATAAATTCCAGAGTTAAGGTCAGACTTCAACCAACTCCAAAGGTTACCTTCTTAAATATCATTTTTAATACATTGTGTGGAACAGGGAAAGTACTCAATAACTGTTAGCTATTTCCCTTCCTAAAACATAATTTTCATGTGTCACTAAGAACAGTGTGGCCTGAAATACTTAAGACAGGTTTCCACTGACTATCAAAACAAACATGAAGTGTGTTTGTTTCTAAGGAGCTCCCACCATAAACTGGCCCTACAAAATTCACACAGTCTCATCCATTGCTCCCCAAACCAACTTCCTTGAATAATCATTGTTTAATCCCCACTACAGTAACCATGCTGCTACTGCTGCTAAGTCGCTTCAGTCGTGTCCGACTCTGTGCAACCCTATAGATGGCAGCCCATCAGGCTCCCCCGTCCCTGAGATTCTCCAGGCAAGAACACTGGAGTGGGTTGCCATTTTCTTCTTCAATGCATGAAAGTGAAGAGTGAAAGTGAAGTCGCTCAGTCATGTCTGACTCTTAGCAACCCCATGGACTGCAGCCTACCAGGCTCCTCCATCCATGGGATTTTCCAGGCAAGAGTACTGGAGTGGGGTGCCATTGCCTTCTCCTATCTCCATGCCTTTGCTCTTCTTGTCCCTTTCTTCACCTTTCCCCCACATAGTCTGTCTTTTCTGAGCTCTCCATCTGTCCCACTCTGATCTTTAATAAATACAAATAAAAATCTTTATACACATGATCAGGCTGAAGTAAGTAACAGTGACCTAGCCTCCCTCATCATGGTTAATATCAGGGTGACTGTGACTGTGCTTCCCACCCACAGGACAGGAAAATCTTCCTTCAAGTTTTGATTTGGCATGATGGACATAATTTGCAATATAATAACATAATAAACCCCTCAACTCTTAGTGGTCAACATATATTCTATTTGAACCTATAATCTATTTTGAATTGATGAAAAAAAGTGGAAAGAAAGAAAAAATTAAAATAATTAATTAATTAAAAAAAAAAAGAAAAACTCTTCTAATGATTCTACATACCCATATGACAAAATTAGTAACTCCAGAGGACTGAGTGGTAGGCAGTATTACCAAGTCCAGTTAGTCTTATCAGGAACTTTGAGAAATGGGAAGACAATTGCTAGTATTTAATTTCTTTTAAATACAGATATATTAACTTAAGTGAAAACTTTCCCAATAAATTGGTATATAGAAAAAATCTGCAGGTCCTTATTAACAGTACTTGGTATATGTGGGGAAACAGGGTAACCAGTGATTTTATCCTAGAATAATATTATAGATTATATTATACTTGATCCTTACTAAGATACAATGAAACTAAGCCATGCCATGTGGGGCCACCCAAGACATACAGGTCATGGTGGATAGGTCTGACCGAATGTGGTCCACTGGAGAAGGGAATGGCAAACCATTTCAGTATTCTTGCCTTGAAAACCCCATAAACAGTATGAAAAGGCAAAAAGATAGGACACCAAAAGGTGAACTCCCCAGGTCGGTAGGTGCCCAATATGCTACTGGAGATCAGTGGAGAAATAACTCAAGAAAGAATGAAGAAGGGTAGGAGCCAAAGCAAAAACAACACCCAGTTGTGGATGGGACTGGTGATAGAAGCAGGATCCGATGCTGTAAAGAGCAATACTGCATAAGAACCTGGAACATTAGGTCCATGAATCAAGGCAAATTGGAAGTGGTCAAACAGGAGATGGCAAGAGTGAATGTCGACATTCTAGGAATCGACTAACTAAAATGGACTGGAATGGGTGAATTTAACTCAAATGACCATTATATCTACTACTGCGGGCAGGAATCACTTAGAAGAAATGGAGAAGCCATTATAGTCAACAAAAGAGTCTAAAATGCAATACTTGGATGCAATCTCAAAAATGACAGAATGATGATCTCTGTTCATTTCCAAGTCAAACCATTCAGTATCACGGTAATCAAAGTCTATGCCCCAACAGGAAATGCTGAAGAAGCTGAAGTTGAACAGTTCTATGAATATCCGCAAGACCTTTTATAACTAACACTCAAAAAAGATGTCCTTTTCATTATAGGGGACTGGAATGCAAAAGTAGGAGGTCAAGAAACACCTGGAGTAACAGGCAAACTTGGCCTTGGGGTACAGACTGTAGCAGGGCAAAAGCTAATAGAGTTTTGCCAAGAGAATGCACTGGTCATAGCAAACACCCTCTTCCAGAAACACAAGAGAAGACTGTACACATGGACATCACCAGATGGTCAACACTGAAATCAGATTGATTATATTATTTACAGCAAATGATGGAGAAGCTATATACAGTCTATACAGTCTATACTCTATACAGTAAAAACAAGGGAGCTGACTGTGGTTCAGATCATGAACTCCTTATTGCCAATTTCAGACATAAACTGAAGAAAGTGGGGAAAACCACAAGACAATTCATATGACCTAAATCAAATTCCTTCTGATTATACAGTGGAAGTGAGAAATAGATTTAAGGGACTAGATCAGATAGACAAAGTGTCTGAAGAACTATGGATGGGGGTTCATGATATTGTACAGGAGACAGGGATCAAGACCATCCGCAAGAAAAAGGAATGCAAAAAAGCAAAATGGCTGTCTGAGGAGGCCTTACAAATAGCTGTGACAAGAAGAGAAGCAAGAAGCAAAGGAGAAAAGGAAAGATATACCCATTTGAATGCAGAGTTCTAAAGAATACCAAGGAGAGATAAGAAAGCTTGTCTCAACAATCAATGCAAAGAAATAGAGGAAAACAATAGAATGGGAAAGACTAGAGACCTCTTCAAGAAAATAAGAGATAACAAGGGAATATTTCATGCAAAGATGGACTCAATAAAGGACAGAAAAGTTATGGATCTAACAGAAACAGAAGATATTAAGAAGAGATGGCAACAATACACAGAATAATTGTACAAAAAAGATCTTCATGACCCAGATAATCACGATGGTGTCATCACTCACCTAGAGCCAGACATCCTGGAATGTGAAGTCAAGTAGCCTTAGAAAGCATCACTATGAACAAAGCTAGTGGAGGTGATGGAATTCCAGTTGAGCTATTTCAAATACTAAAAGATGATGCTGTGGAAGTATTGCACTCAATATGCCAGCAAATTTGGAAAGCTCAGCAGTGGTCACAGGACTGGAAAAGGTCAGTTTTCATTCCAATCCCAAAGAAAGGCAATGCCAAAGAATGCTCAAACTACCCCACAATTGCACTCATCTCACAAGCTAGTAAAGTAATGCTCAAAGTTCTCCAAGCCAAGCTTCAGCAATACATGAGCTGTGAGCTTGTAAACGTTCAAGCTTGTTTTAGAAAAGGCAGAGGAACCAGAGATCAAATTGCCAACATCCAATGGATCATGGAAAAAGCAAGAGATTTCCAGAAAAACATCTACTTCTGCTTTATTGACCATGCCAAAGCCTTTGGCTGTGTGGATCACAAGAAACTCTGGAAAATTCTGAAAGAGATGGGAATACCAGACCACCTGACCTGCCTTTTGAGAATCCTGTATCCAGGTCAGGAAACAACAGTTAGAACTGGACATGGACCAACAGACTGGTTCCAAATATGAAAAGGAGTACATCAACGCCATATATTGTCACCCTGCTTATTTAACTTATATGCAAAGTACATCATGAGAAACTCTGGGCTGGAAGAAGCACAAGCTGGAATCAAGATTGCCAGGAGAAATATCAATAACTTCAGATATGCAGATGACACCACCCTTATGGCTGAAAATGAAGAAGAACTAAAAAGCCTCTTGATGAAAGTGAAAGAGGATAGTGAAAAAGTTGGCTTAAAGCTCAACATTCAGAAAACGAAGGTCATGGCATCTGGTCCAATCACTTCATGGAAAATAGATGGGGAAACAGTAGAAACAGTGTCAGACTTTATTTTTCTGGGCTCCAAAATCACTGCAGATGGTGACTGCAGCCAAGAAATTAAAAGACACTTACTCCTTGGAAGAAAAGTTATGACCAACCTAGATAGCATATTCAAAAGCAGAGACATTACTTTGTCAACAAACGTCCATCTAGTCAAGGCTATGGTTTTTCCAATAGTCATGTATGGTTGTGAGAGGTGGACTATAAAGAAAACTGAGCGCCCAAGAATTGATGCTTTGAACTGTGGTGTTGGTGTGATGGGGACTCTTGAGAGTCCATTGGACTGAAAGGAGATCCAACCAGTCCGCCCAAGTAATCAGTCCTGGGTGTTCATTGGAAAGACTGATGTTGAAGCTGAAACTCCAATACTTTGGCCACCTGATGCAAAGGGCTAACTCGTTTCAAAAGACCCTGATGCTTGGAAAGATTGAGGGCAGGAGGATAAGGGGACGACAGAGGATGAGATGGTTGGATGGCATCACTGACTCAATGGACATGAGTTTGGTAACTCTGGGAGTTGGTGATGGGCAGGGAGGCCTGGCATGCTGCAGTTCATGGGGTTACAAAGTTTCGGACATGACTGAGTTACTGAACTGAACTGATCATTACTATATTCAACCATCTCTTGACTGCATATTCTAGAATGATCATTTTTGCTTCATTTTCAGTTCAGTCAGTTCAGTCACTCAGTCGTGTCTGACTCTTTGTGACCCCATAGACTGCAGCATACCAGGACTCCCTGTCCATCACCAACTCCCAGAGTTTACTCAAACTCATGTCCATTGAGTTGGTGATGCCATGCAACCATCTCATCATCTATCTCCCTTTCTCCTCCCTCCTTCAATCTTTCCCAGCATCAGGGTCTTTTCAAATGAGTCAGTTCTTTGCATCAGGTGGCCAAAGTATTGGAGTTTCAGCTTCAGCATCAGTCCTTCTAATGAATATTCAGGACTGATTTCTTTTAGGATTAACTAGTTGGATCTTCTTGCTGTCCGAGGGACTCTCAAGAGTCTTCTCCAACACCACAGTTCAAAAGCATCAATTCTTCAGCGCTCAGCCTTCCTTATAGTCCAACTCTCCCATCCATACATGACTACTGGAAAAACCATAGCTTTGACTAGACAGACCTTTGTTAGCAAAGTAATGTCTCTGCTTTTTAATAACCTGTGAGAAGGCAATGGCACCCCACTCCAGTACTCTTGCCTGGAAAATCCTATGGACGGGGGAGCCTGGTAGGCTACAGTCCATGGGGTTGAAAAGAGTCGGACACGACTGAGCGACTCACTTTCACTTTTCACTTTCATGCATTGGAGAAGGAAATGGCAACCCACTCCAGTATTCTTGCCTGGAGAATCCCAGGGACGGGGGGGCCTGGTGGGCTGCCGTCTATGGGGTCGCACAGAGTCGAACACAACTGAAGTGACTTAGCAGCAGGCTAATCATAACTTTTCTTTCAAGGAGCAGGTGTCTTTTAACTTCATGCCTGCATTCACCATCTGCAGTGATTTTGGAGCACCCCCCTCCAAAAAAAAAAATAAATAAATAAAGTGTGTCACTGTTTCCATTGTTTCCCCATCTATTTGCCATGTAGTGATGAGACCAGAAACCATGATGTTAGTTTCCTGATTGTTGTGTTTTAAGCCAGCTTTTTCACTCTCCTCTTTCACTTTCATCAAGAGGCTCTTTATCTCTTCTTTGCTTCCTGCAATAAGGGTGGTATCATCTACATATCTGATGTTATTGATATTTCGCCCAGCAATCCTGATTCCAGCTTGTGCTTCACCCAGCCCAACGTTTTTCATGATGCACTCTGCAATTAAGTTAAATAAGCAGGGTGACAATATACAGCCTTGACGTATTCCTTTCCCGATTTGGAACCAGTCTGTTGTTCCATGTCCAGTTCTAACCGTTGCTTCATGATCTGCACACAGATTTCTTAAATCCTTCATAGAGCAGCCCCAAACCATCTGTTCATGTAATTTGACTGGAAAGGTTCGTTTGTCTGTTCAGTCCAGTCGCTCTGTCGTTTCTGACCCCTGTGATCCCATGGACTGCATCACATCAGGCCTCCCTGTCATTCACCATCTCCCGAAGTTTGCTCAAACTCATGCCCATTGATGCCATGCAACCATCTCATCTTCTGTTATCTCCTTTTCCTCCTGCCTACAATCTTTCCCAGCATCAGGGTCTTTCTTAATGAGTCGGCTCTTCACATCGGGTGGTCAAAGTATTGGAGCTTCAGCTTCAGCAATTTTTCCAATAAATATTCAAATTTCCTTTAGAATTGACTAGTGTGATCTCCTTGCAGTCAAAGGGACACAAAAGTGTCTTTTCCAACAGCACAGTTCAAAAGCATCAATTCTTCGGTGCTCAGCCTTCTTTATGGTTCAACACTCACATTCATACATAAGTACTGGGAAAACCACAGCTTTGACTATACAGACCTCTGCTGTCAAAGTAATGTCTCTGCTTTTTAATATGCTGTCCAGGTTTTTCATAGATTTTCTTCCAAGGACTAGACATCTTTTAATTTAATGGCTGCAGTCACCATCTGCAATGATTTTGGAGCTCAAGAAAATAAAATCTGTCACTGTTTTCATTGTTTCTCCATTTATTTGCTACGAAATGATGGGACCAGATGCCATGATTTTCTATTTTTGAATGCTGAATTTTAATCCAGCTTTTTCCCTCTTCTCTTTCACCTTAATCATGAGGCCCTTTAATTATTCTTCCCTTTCTGCTATAAGGGTGGTTTCATCTTCATATCTGAGGTTATTGATATTTCTCCCAGAAATCTTGATTCTAGCTTGTGCTTTTTCCAGTCTGGCATTTCGCATGATGTATTCTGCATATAAGTTAAATAAGCAAAGTGACTATATACAGCCTTGATGTACTCTTTACCAATTTGAAAGCAGTCTGACATTAAATATTCGGTTCTCACTGTTACTTCTTGACCTGCATGCAGATTTTGAAGGAGGCAGGAAAGGTGGTCTGGTATTCCCATCTCTTTAAGAATTTTCCACAGTTTGTTGTAATCCACACAGTCAAAGGCTTTAGAATAGTCAGTGAGGCAGAAGTAGATGTTTTTCTGGAATTCTTTTTCTATGATCCAATGGATGTTGGCAATTTGATCTCCAGTTCCTCTGCCTTCTAAATCCACCTTGTACATCTGGAGGTTCTCAGTTCTCATACTGTTGGAATGTAGCTTGAAGGATTTTGAGCATTACCTTGCTAGCATGTGAAATGAGTGCAATTGTGCAGTGGCTTGAACTGGAAAATTTAAGATCTGATTAAAGCAATAATGAACTCGAGTTTTCACATAGTGTTTGTGATGAATTGCCATAGGAAATTATTAAATGCAATAATATTTTTAAAAGTTATAAAATGAATGTACGCTATGTGCAGAAAACAACAAACTTTGAAAAAAAATGACCCACAAACCCAGTTTCTGGAGATAATTATTTTCAATATGGTGGTGTAACCCTTCTAGACCTAGTCAGAGATAGACAGATGAGGGTGGGCATAAAGAGTTGAGGAAAATGGTGAGGAGGAAGATAGAGAGAATATATTTTTCAAACTTACTACAAGATATATGCTATTTTGTAAATAGATTTTTATCACTGAGAACATATATTTTAAACCTAGCACATGTCAGAAAATATTATTCTACATGATTTTTAATGGCTTTACATGATTCCATTCCATAGATATAACAAAATAGCTTTAAGCAGTTTTGTATTACTGAACATATTGCTTGTTTTCAATTATTCTAAGTAATTAAGGCTGAAGTATACATTTATCAACAAATCTGTGCCCACATCTCTAGTACTCCTTTTTCAAATGAGTTCCTAGAGATGGAATTGCTGGCAAACTGAATAGTTACTCCAGTCTATTGTTATAATTTGGGCTCAATGTTGCTCTGATCTAAAGTGGTAGAGAATGTTGGTTTTATTGAAGAACTATCTGATGTTTTCCTAATCACAAGAATTTGGTTGGGGTGGAAGAGGGTGTAAGCAGAGGCCTTATACCATCGTTGTAAAGAATGGAGTCTAAGAACAGTTCTTAGCAGGTTTTACTTTCTTCTTTTCTCTCTGATTTTCTTGATATAAGTCCTTAATGTTTGGAAATTTTCTGAGGGGGCAGGTGAAAATGAAAGTTGCTCAGTCGTATCTAACTCTTTGCAACCCCATATAGTCCATAGAATTCTCCAGGACAGAATACTGGAGTAGGTAGCCTTTCCCTTCTCCAGAGGATCTTCCCAACCCGGGGACTGAACCCAGGTCTCCCGTATTGCAGCCGGATTCTTTACCAGCTTAGCCACAAGGGAAGCCCTGGAGAGGGCAGGTAAGTTCCTACAAATACTTCCCTGTCCCATAGCTCCTTTGATACACCAGGCTGTCATACTGGTAGTGGCATCAGAATGAGTATAACACTACTCAAAAATAAACATTTTGATTCCCTGTCCTGAATTTTTGGGCCAACTGCTGAGTTAGAGGTTATAAGGCAGTTTCAGTGAGCTGTACATAGTGTACATAGTGAGTGGTAGAATTGGGTGTATGACATGGGCATTTGTGAACAGACAGAATATGAAAGCTATGGAATTAAGGGTATCTGTCACATGCAAGGGTTCCAAACAGGGGTCGAATAAATTCTGGTAGATATGGGTCATGCATATAATATAGGATAAGAACTAAAAAATGTCTCTCATTTGGAAATTCTACTTCAGGTTTCAGTCCCCATGCTTTCCTCTTCCCAAACCTTTCTGGTGTATTCACTGGAGGTTCTGCTTTATGATGAGAAAACTCGCACATCTAAAACCTTTTCTCTGAATGTTCTTTCTTTGCTTTTTGTTGTTGTTCAGTCACTAAGTTGTTTCTGACTCTTTGCGACCCCATGGACTGCAGCACACCAGACTTCCTTATCTTTCACTATCTCCTCAAGTTTGCTCAGACTCATATCCATTGAGCCAGTGGTGTCGTCCAACCATTTCATCCTCTGTTGCCCTCTTCTATGATTTAACTACACTTACTTCTTAAGGACAGCTTTCTTTTCCTTTTCTCAAGTGGATACTACTTATGCTCTCACACCCTACTCGGGGCCAGGAGTCTCCAGATGATTTATCTTCATTCCCCATGCCAAAAGAGAAAGTCTATCTGTCTCGAAACTTCATTATCTTATTCAGCAAATGCCCTCCCTGCGCAAAAGCAGTGCTAATGCATCACTGAGCTCTTTGAATTTAATTCTCCCCTTTTCTTACTCTGATAGTTCATCACTTTCTTGTCTAGGTCTTCGATGTTTTTAAGATTTTGTTGTGTCTTCTAACATTTAATTTCATTAATTTATTTTTAAGAAATTTGTTTTGGGGTATAGTTGATTTACAATGTTATGTTGTGCTTTATTTATTCATATATTTATTTACAATGTTATGTTAGTTTCAAGTGTACAGCAAAGTGAATTGGTTATACATATAGCATTTGAGAAGGTAAAATTATTATTTACCCTATAATACAGAAAGAAGACTAGAAAATCAGAGTTAGGAAATGTTTCATGAAATAGCTGCAAAATATTACCATGTTGACTTCTTTAAATATTAAATTTAGTATTCATAAAAATTTCATTTCATTTGAAAATAATTTGGAGATTAGATTTTGTTCCTACATCAGCAGAATTCCCAAGTATGTATAATGGTTTCAGAGAAATAACTGTTTAGTGTAATTTAACCAATTGCTTGGTGTGAATAATTTTAAATTTAAAACAGTCAAAATCTTATTTGTTTAGTATTTATTTTTAGGTAGGAGGTATATATGAAATTTTATAACTTGATACACTGTGGAGCAACGGTTCCAAAATAAGAGTGCCTGGGCTCTTGATGGTATTCAAAGAGCACTGATTGTTAGGTGGGCTCACGAACAATGTTATTTAGTGATGCCCTGGTCACCATCTTTCTGCCTGCTCTGGCAGATGAGAGACTAGGACTATAACATTTTCTTCTATTAACAGACAACACATTAATACAAAAAGATCTAAATCCAAAAAAAAGCAAACATAAAAAAAAAAAAAAAACACCTGCACTTTTAAGGACTGTGTTCTTTCCAAATGTTAGCAGCAAGGGCAATATCTTCAGTGGAAATATGATAAGTTAATAGCAGATTGTTGTGTTTAGGATTTCTAAGTCTGTCTCAGTCACTACATGGTTATGGGCATCAGCAGGACACAACTTTGTTTTTTTTTTTTTTAATTTATTTATTTAAATTGGAGGATAATTACTTCACAATATTGTTGTAGTTTTCTGCCATACATTGACATGAATCAGCCACGGGTATACACGTGTCTCCCCATCCTGAAACCCCCCCTCACCTCCCTCCCCACCCTATCCCTCTGGGTTGTCCCAGAGCAGTGGCTGTGGGTACCCTGCTTCATGTATTGAATTTTCCCTGGTCATCTATTTTATGTATGGTAACGCACATGCTTCAATGCTATTCCCTCAAATCATCCCATCCTCGCCTTTCCCACTGAGTCCAAAAATCTGTTCTTTATATCTGTGTCTCCTTTGCTGCCCTGCATGTAAGATTATCAGTACCATTTTTCTAAATCCCTAAGGTAAAGGAAACAGGGTCACTTGTAAGATGGAATGCTGAGAGAAGAGACTAGGTAACAGAGTGCACTCAAGTAGGAAATCTTCCCAGATCAGAGTACCTGAGTAAAATTCCTTCTTTTCCCGTGGATCGAGAACAATTTGGGATGTAGGCTGCTTCAATGACAAAACAATCTTCCAGTTTCAAAGTATTGACCTGACAGATTTCTTTTTGCCACCCCTTGCACAGATTTCAGAAACAGAACATTGATTTGTGTTACAGTTACTTTTACTGCTCAACAAATCACCATAAGAGGTAGTGCTCAAAAAAACGACGATGTGTATTTTGCAATTTTGGCAGAGCTTGGCAGAAAAAGGGCCTCTCTGGCGGTTTCCTTGGTGGCTCAGTGGTAAAGAATCCTCCTGCCAGTGCAGGAGACACAAGTTCAGTGCTGATCTAGGAAGATCTCTCATGCTACAGAACAACTAAGCCTGTGCACCACAACTACTGAGCCTGTGCTCTAGAGACCATGCTCCGCAACAAGAGAAGTCACCACAATAAGAAGCCTGCGCACCACAACTGCAGAGTAGTCCTTGTGCATTGCAACTAGAGAATACCCTGCACTATATTATATGTGTTAATGTACAGTATGGCTGTCTGGGGAGGCATTACAAATAGCTGTGAAAAGAAGAGAAGCAAAAAGCAAAGGAGAAAAGGAAAGATATAAGCATCTGAATGCAGAGTTCCAAAGAATAGCAAGAAGAGATAAGAAAGCCTTCTTCAGCGATCAATGCAAAGAAATAGAGGAAAACAAACAGAATGGGAAAGACTAGAGATCTCTTTAAGAAAATTAAAGATACCATGGGAACATTTCATGCAAAGATGGGCTTGATAAAGGACAGAGATGGTATGGACCTAACAGAAGCAGAAGATATTAAGAAGAGGTGGCAAGAATACACAGAAGAACTGTACAAAAAGATCTTCACGACCCAGATAATCATGATGGTGTGATCACTCACCTAGAGCCAGACATCCTGGAATGTGAAGTCAAGTGGGCCTTAGAAAGCATCACTATGAACAAAGCTAGTGGAGGTGATGGAATTCCAGTGGAGCTACTTCAAATCCTGAAAGATGATGCTGTGAAAGTGCTGTGTTCAATATGCCAGCAAATTTGGAAAACTCAGCAGTGGCCACAGGGCTGGAAAAGGTCAGTTTTCATTCCAATCCCAAAGAAAGGCAATGCCAAAGAATGTTCCAACTACTGCACAATTGCACTCATCTCACAAGCTAGTAAAATATTGCTCAAAATTCTTCAAGCCATGCTTCAGCAGTAGATGAACCGTGAACTTCCAGATGTTCAAGTTGGTTTTACGAAAGGCAGAGGAACGAGAGATCAAATAGCCAGCATCCGCTGGATCATCAAAAAATCAAGAGAGTTCCAGAAAAACATCTATTTCTGCTTTATTGACTATGCCAAAGCCTTTGACTGTGTGGATCACAGTAAACTGTGGAAAATTCTGAAAGAGATGGGAATACCAGACCATCTGACCTGCCTCTTGAGAAATCTATATGCAGGTCAGGAAGCAAGAGTTAGAACTGGACATGGAACAGCAAAGTGGTTCCAAAAGGAAAAGGAGTATGTCAAGGCTATATATTGTCACCCTGCTTATTTAACTTATATGCAGAGTACATCATGAGAAACTCTGGGCTGGAAGAAGCACAAGCTGGAATCAAGATTGCTGGGAGAAATATCAATAACCTCATATATGCAGATGCTACCACCCTTATGGCAGAAACTGAAGGGGAACTAAAAAGCCTCTTGATGAAAGTGAAAGAGGAGAGTGAAAAAGTTGGCTTAAAGCTCCACATTCAGAAAACAAAGATCATGGCATCTGGTACTATCACTTCATGGGAAATAGATGGGGAAACAGTGTCAGACTTTATTTTTTGGGACTCCAAAATCAGTGCATATGGTGATTGCAAACATGAAATTAAAAGATGCTTACTCCTTAGAAGGAAAGTTATGACCAACCTAAATAGAATATTGAAAGGCAGAGACATTACTTTGCCAACAAAGGTCCATTTAGTCAAGGCTATTGTTTTTCCAGTGGTCATGTATGGATGTGAAAGTTGGACTGTGAAGAAATCTGAGTGCCAAAGAATTGATGCTTTTGAAGTGTGATGTTGAAGAAGACTCTTGAGAGTCCCTTGGACTGCAGGGAGATCCAACCAGTCCATTCTAAAGGAGATCAGCCCTGGGTGTTCTTTGGAAGGATTGATGCTGAAGCTGAAACTCCAGTACTTTGGTCACCTCATGTGAAGAGTCGACTCATTGAAAAAGACTCTGATGCTGGAAGGGATTGGGGCAGGAGGAGAAGGGGACAACAGAGGATGAGATGGCTGGGTGGCATCACTGACTTGATGGACGTGAGTCTGAGTGAACTCTGGGAGTTGGTGATGGACAGGGAGGCCTGGCGTGCTGCAATTCATGGGGTCGCAAAGAGTCTGACACGGTTGAGAAACTGAACTGAACTAACTAAATGTACAGTATTTCTCTTTCTCTCTGACTTACTTCACTGTGTATAATGGGCTCCAGTTTCATGCTCCTCATTAGAACTGAGTCAAGTACGTTCCTTTTTATAGCTGAGTAATGGACAATTGTGTATATGTACCACAGCTTCCTTATCCATTCATTTGCTGATGGACGTTTAGGTTGCTTCCATGTACTAGCTGTTGTAAATAGTGCTGCAATGAATACTGGAGCACATAAGGACACAACTTTATTTTTTTTTAATTTTTAAATATAAATGTATTTATTTTAGTTGGAGGCTAATTACAATATTGTATTGGTTTTGCCATATATCAACATGAATCCACCACGGGTGTACACGTGTTCCCCATCCTGAACCCCCTCCCACCTCCCTCCCTATACCATCCCTCTGGGTCATCCCAGTGCACCAGCCCCGAGCATCCTGTATCATGCATTGAACCTGGACTGGTGATTCGTTTCACATATGATATTATACTTGTTTCACTGCCATTCTCCTAAATCATCCCACCCTCACCCTCTCCCACAGAGTCCAAAAGACTGTTTTATACATCCGTGTCTCTTTTGCTGTCTCCAATAAAGGGTTATCGGTACCATCTTTCTAAATTCCATATGTATGTGTTAGTATATTGTATTGGTATTTTTCTTTCTGGCTTACTTCACTCTGTATAATAGGCTCCAGTTTCATCCACCTCATTAGAACTGATTCAAATGTATTCTTTTTAATGGCTGAGTAACACTCCATTGTATATTTGTACCACAGCTTTCTTATTCATTTGTCTGCTGATGGACATCTAGGTTGCTTCAATGTCCTGGCCTTTATAAAGAGTGCTGCAATGAACATTGGGGTACATGTGTCTCTTTCAATTATGGTTTCCTCGGTGTGTATGCCCAGGAGGGGATTGCTGGGTCGTATGGCAGTTCTATTTCCAGCTTTTTAAGGAATCTCTGCACTGTTCTCCATAGTGGCTATACTAGTTTGCATTCCCACCAACAGTGTAAGAGGGTTCCCTTTTATCCACACCCCCTCCAGCATTTACTGCTTATAGATGTTTGGATAGCAGTCATTCTGGCTGGCGTGAAATGGTACCTCATTGTGGTTTTGATTTGCAGTTCTCTGAGAATGAGTGATGTTGAGCATCTTTCCATGTGTTTGTTAGCCATCTGTATGTCTTCTTTGGAGAAATGTCTGTTTAGGTCTTTAGCCCATTTTTTGATTGGGTCATTTATTTTTCTGGAATTGAGCTGCAGGAGTTGCTTGTATATTTTTGAGATTAATTATTTGTCAGTTGCTTCATTTGCTATTATTTTCTCCCATTCTGAAGGTTGTCTTTTCACCTTGCTTATAGTTTCCTTTGTTGTGCAGAAGCTTTTAATTTTAATTAGGTCCCATTTGTTTATTTTTGCTTTTATTTCCAATATTCTGGGAGGTGGGTCATAGAGGATTCTGCTGTGATTTATGTCAGATAGTATTTTGCCTATGTTCTCCTCTAGGAATTTTATAGTTTCTGGTCTTACATTTAGATCTTTAATCCATTTTGAGTTTATTTTTGTGTATGGTATTAGAAAGTGTTCCAGGGATGAAAGGATTCTTCAATATCCACAAATCAATAAATGTAATACACCACATTAACAAATTGAAAAATAAAAGCCATATGATTATGTCAGTAGATGCAGAGAAAGCCTTTTACAAAATTCAACAATGATTTATGAAAAAAACCCTCCAGAAAGCAGCCATAGAAGGAACATACCTCAACATAATAAAAGCTATATATGACAAACCCACAGCAAACATTATTCTCAGTGGTGAAAAATTGAAAGCATTTATGCTAAAATCAGGAACAAGACCAAGGTGCCCACTTTCACCATTACTGTTCAACATAGTTTTGGAAGTTTTGGCCACAGCAATCAGAGCAGAAAAATAAGTAAAAGGAATATAAATTGGAAAAGAAGAAATAAAATTCTCACTGTTTGCAGATGACATGATCCTCTACATAGAAAACACTAAAGACTCCACCAGAAAATTACTAGAGCTAATCAATGAATAGAGTAAAGTGACAGGATATAAAATCAACACACAGAAATCCCTTGCATTCCTATACACTAATAATGAGAAAATAGAAAGAAATTAAGGAAACAATTCCATTCACCATTGCAATGAAAAGAATAAAATACTTAGGAATATATCTACCTAAAGAAACCAAAGACCTATATATAGAAAACTATAAAACACTGGTGAAAGAAATCAAAGAGGACACAAATAGTTGGAGAAATATACCGTGTTCATGGATCGGAAGATTCAGTAGAGTGAAAATGAGTATACTACCCAAAGCAATCTATAGATTCAATAAAATCCCTGTCAAGCTACCAACAGTATTTTTCACAGAGCTAGAAAAAATAATTTCACAATTTGTATGTAAATACAAGAAACCTCGACTAGCCAAAGCAATCTTGAGAAAGAAGAATGGAACTGGAGTAATCAACCTGCCTGACTTCAGGCTCTACTACAAAGCCACAGTCATCAAGACAGTACGGTACTTGCACAAAGACAGAAATATAAATCAATGGAACAGAATAGAAAGCCCAGAGATAAATCCACGCACCTATGGACACCTTATCTTTGACAAAGGAGGCAAGAATATACAATGGAGAAAAAACAATCTCTTTAACAAGTGGTGCTTGGAAAACTGGTCAACCACTTGTAAAAGAATGAAACTAGAGGACACAACTTTAGAATTGGAGCCAGAATTTGTCTCGGTTGGGTCTAGAATTCTTATTTCACCAGACATTATGTCTATTATAGCCGCTAGAGGGCGCCACATATCCATGGGAAAAAAATGTTCTGTGCTTGGAAAAACAAGACACAACTTTATCAGCACTGTACAGAATTCCAGCAGAGGGCTAGAATAATTGTCCCTGAGCATTTACAAAAAAATGTCTCAGATCACAATGGGACTTCACAAAAAAGAAATAACTGTTTCTAAAATCTCTTGATACCTGCAGTAAGTGCCACTGGCCCCTCATTCTTCATTATTATCTTTGATTCAAGAAGAGTAGTGAGTCAACCTTGAAGATAACTCATTTATCATTAGAAGAAATGTAATGCAAGGAGATCAAACTAGTCAATCCTAAAGTAAATAAACCCTGAATATTCATTGGAAGGACTAATGCTGAAGCTCCACCTGATGTGAAGAGTCAACTGACTGGAAAAGACCCTGATGCTGGGAAAGATTCAGGGCAGGAGGGGAAGGGGATGACGGAGGATGAGATGGTTGGATGGCATCATTGACTCAATGGACATGAGTGTGAGCAAACTCAAGGAGATTGTGAAGGACAGGGATGCCTGGCTTACTGCAGTCCATGGGGTCACAAAGAGTCAGACACAACTGAACAAGGAACAGCAATGAGGTTATGGTGCAGGGTGATTTCCCAGATATTATTTCTTCCAAAGCGAGATCTGCTCTGAGGCCCCATTCTCTCTCTCTTTCTTTCTCCCTCTCTCTCTCTTTCTCCCTCTCACTCTCTTTCTCGCTCTCTCTCTCACACACACACACAAACAAACCAAGATTTTTGGAATTACAAATCTGAAAAGGACCTCCGAAGTCAGTATAAACCCCTAGCTCCCTCCACAACCTATATTAATAACCCCATCAAATGGTTGCCTAGGCATTGCTTGTGAATACCTCCTGTCACAGTGAACTCACAATTCCTGAGGCATTCCTGCTTAAATTTTTGGATCAGATCAAACTCTAGAAAAAAATTAATGAGGTTGACATGAGAATCGTTTCCTTTTATGTCTCTCTGATACAAATAACTTCCAGTTATAAACTTATCTCTATTCTTGTGAACTGCTTTGTAACAGAAGGACTTCTCCTCTCCAAGTTAATATTTACCCTTTTTCTAACCATTCTTCATATGCTATGATAGATTTCTAGAGGTCTCTCCTCTAAATATGCTTTAGTTTCTCAACTTCTTTTTTTTCTGCATAGCATGGTCCCCAGAATTGAATATCATGCTCCAAGTATGATATGACTAGCATCATGTAGAGTAGTATGGGGTTCTCATTCTGAACCTTCTATTTCTCTTTTAGCCATATTAGTGGGGAATGTTTATTTAATTGTGCATTTTCCTAATTACTAAGAATAAGAAGTCATGTCCCTTTTCATATATTTGGCACCATTGTGATACTTTATTTTGTGTAGTATCTGTTCAAAACTTTTGCCCTTTTTTAAAATTTGTGTTTCCTTTGTCTCTGTCTCAACTAACAGCCTTGTGTCCCTTATCTATGTTATGAATAATGTCTTCCAGCCTGATTTAACAGTGTCATTTTACAAACAATGTCTCTTAAATTTGAGTTATTTAAATATATCAATATTTTCCTTTCTAGTTAACTGGCTTTATGTCATTAATTTCAAAAAGTCTTTTCAAACCCTGAGGGCATGAATATGTTCTGCTATTCATTTATAAAGGCTTTATTAAACTTTTTTTTTTTTTTTTTACTTTTAGAGCCACAATCCACCTGGAATTAATTTTCAGGTAAGGTTTGAGATATAGATCTAATTTAAATTTTTTTCCAAATAGGTATCAAATTATTCTAGCACTAGAAACTGAGAAAAACAATTTTTCCACTGCTTCACAATGCCACTTTTGTCAAAGATCAAGTGTTCATACACGCATGGGTCTCTTTCTGGTATCTTTACTCTGTTCCACTTGTCTATTTGTCTATCTTGTGCCAATACCACAGTATCTAAATTACTATCAATTTTAATATCTTGAAAACTTGTACTGCAAGTTCTGCTACTTTGTTCTTCTTCACTGTGTCCTGTTTGTGGTCCTTTCTATTTCCTTTTAAAAAGTTAGAATGTTTGTAACTGCAATATAAAAACCCAACAGATTTTTGTATACTGGCTTTGTATACAGAAACTTTGTTAAACTCAAAAGGTAACATTAATAATTATCTGTATTTTCTATTTACACAGTTATATCACCAGGGAAAATGACATCTCTTTTTTCTTTCCAATCTTATATGTTGCCATTACTTAGTCACTCAGTCGTGTCTGACTCAGCAGCTCCATAGACTGCAGCACGCCAGGCTTACCTATCCTTCATCATCTCCCAGAGCTTGCTCAAACTCATGTCCATCTCATCTTCTATTATCCCCTTCTCCTCCTGCCTTCAATCTTTTCCAGCATCAGGGTCTTTTCCAATGAGTTGGCTCTTCGCATCAGTGGCCAAAGTATTGGAGCTTCAGGTTCAGCATTAGTCCTTCATCGGCAGAAAACTGGATTAAAGATTTCAATCTTCTACTTTAAAAAATTTATTTTCATTTTCTCATTGCACTGAAACCTCCAAAACACTCATTCTTTTACTATTGTTGTGTAATAAACAACTCCAAAATATGAAACAACAGTTTTATCATGCTCAAAGTTTCCACGACTCAGGAATTCATCCAGGGCATAAAAATTACTATTTGCCTCTTTTCTACTGTATCTTAGGCCTCAGTTGGGAAGTCTTGACGGGTGAGAGTCACTTATTGGTTGGAGGCTGAAATTATCTAGAGATTTCTCTATTAATGTATCCACTGCCTATGTTGAGATGAGTCAAAACTTAAGCTCAGCTGCAAATGTTGACTATAGTATTTCCATGTGGTTTCAACATTTGATAATGTTTTTTCATGACATGACACCTTCAGGGAGTGAATCTTCTTAAAGCGCAACTCAGAGCTCCAGAAAATAAGGCAGAATCTATATTACCTTTCATGATCTTAACTCAGAAGTCATTACTTCTTCAAAGAGTTATACAACAGAAATAGGGAAACAAAGCTTGACTGGACCCTAAAGGGACCTCGATTATGTTAAGGTAATCTGAAATTCCTCCAAAAGCAGAAGTAACTCCTCTTGGGGATAAGACAATATCATTGAGAGCCTCATTATTACTACACTTTTTTCATCTATAATGTCTAGCACTCAAAAACAATCCTGTTTAAAAGGGAAAAGATTCAACTGAAAACCAAAGACAAAGAGAAAATCATAAAAGTAACCAAAGAATAAAGAGACATATTATCATTGAGAAAACAACAATAGTATCTATTGCTGACTGCTTATCATGGGGAAAAAAGAGAGAGAGAGAGACCAAAGGCAGTGGAAATATATCTCCAATGTGCTGAAAGAATGCACTACAAACATAGAAGCCACAGTCAACATAAATATTTTGAAATATATATTCAGATAAACAAAACAGAATTTTTCACCAAGAGTCCCATACTAAATGAAATACTAATGGATGTATTTCAGGAAACATAAAAACATTGTGCATGGAAGCTGAGACATGCAGCATGGAATGACTAGCCATGGAGATTCATAAGTATCTGAATAGATCTGCAATGAATAATGACTATGGAGTTTAACATATTTGTAAAGTTTAAAATATTTGAAGAACTTAAAAATGTGAGAAAATTTGAATATAAATTGGATAAATGTAGTTCAAAGATTCAAAGGTAGTTATATTATCCAGAAAGGTGTTTTATATAGATATATACATAGATAGATAAGCCAAGGACACTGTGGTAATCTCTAGGATAGGCAATAAAAGTAACAGAATATATTATAATAAGTTTAACAAGGGCTTCACTGGTGGCACTAGTGGTAAAGAACTTGCCTTCCAATTTAAGAAACGTAAGAGATGTGGGTTCTATCCCTGGGTCATAAAGATCCCCTGGAGAAGGACATGGCAACCCCCTCCAGTATTCTTGCCTGGAGAATCCCATGGACAGAGTATCCTGACAGTCTACAGTCCATAAGGTAACACAGAGTTGGATACACCTGAAGCTAATTAGTACAGCACACAAGCGTAACAAGCTAATAGAGGATTAAAACTGAATAACTAAAATCAATTTAAAAGAAGGAAAGACTGGAGAGAAAAACAGAACAGAAACAGGTGGCACAGCTAGGAGTGATTTAAGCTATGTATGTAAAAAATTTGTATATATACACATACATATGTGGGCTTCCCTGGTAGCTCAGTTGGTAAAGAATCTGCCTGCAATGCAGGATACCCTGGTTCAATTCCTGGGTCAGGAAGATCCCCTGCAGAAGAGATAGGCTACCCAGTCCAGTATTCACGGGCTTCCCTGGTGGCTCCTATGGTAAAGAATCTGTCTGCAATGTGTGAGATCTGGGTTTGATCCCTGAGTTGGGAAGATCCCCTGGAGGAGGGCATAGCAACCCATTCCAGTATTCTTCCCTGGATAATCCCCATGGACAGAGAAACCTGTAGGGCTATAGTCCATGGGGTTGCAAAGCATTGGACATGACTGAATGATTAAACACACACACACACACATATACGTATAACAAATATTAAATACATTATAGGTAGAGTAAATGATCTAATTAAATGATAAAAAACTATTTGACTAGATAAGTATAAAACTCAACTGTATTCTTCCTATATGAATAAAATTACAAGATACAGAAATTAAGTTAAAAAATACCAGAAGACTGAGAATAAAGATGGAAAAATATACGATGCAAAAGCTGCCACAAGAAAGTTGGCATAGCTATATTAACGTCAGGCAAAGTAGGCTTTCAGGAAAAATTTGCTAGAGTTAAAAAGATATTTCATGATAAGCCTTAATTTACCAATGAAGATAGAACTATTTTAAATTTGTATGTACCTAGTCTCATAGCACTAAAATTATTCAAAACAAAAATTATAAGGAGAAATGGACAAATCCTTAGTTATAGTGGAATATTTTCATAGACTTCTTGCCATAATTGATAAAGTAGACCAAATCAGTATAAAGACATAAATGATTTGAAAAATATAATCTAGAAACTTGACCTAATAGCAAATAAAACATTGTACCCAACCGCTGCAGAATATATGTTCTTTCCAAGTGCACATGTGGTATTACAAAAATTTACATATATTGTACCATCAATAAACTCAGATATACAGATGACACCACCCTTATGGCAGAAAGTATAGAGGAACTAAAAAGCCTCTTGATGAAAGTGAAAGTGGAGAGTGAAAAAGTTGGCTTAAAGCTCAACATTCAGAAAAGAAGATCATGGTATCTGGTCCCATCACTTCATGGGAAATAGATGGGGAAACAGTA
Organism: Bos indicus; assembly: GCF_029378745.1. Classification (NCBI taxonomy): domain Eukaryota; kingdom Metazoa; phylum Chordata; class Mammalia; order Artiodactyla; family Bovidae; genus Bos; species Bos indicus. The sequence continues at coordinate 77,163,669 of NC_091789.1, forward strand.
TAAACAGTGCCAGACTATTTTGGGGGCTCCAAAATCACTGCAGATGGTGATTGCAGCCATGACATTAAAAGACGCTTACTCCTTGGAAAGAAAGTTATGACTGACCCAGGTAGCACATTAAAAAGTAGAGATATTACTTTGCCAACAAAGGTCTGTCTAGTCAAGGCTATGGTTTTTCCAGTGGTCATGTATGGATGTGAGAGTTGGACTGTGAAGAAAGCTGAGCGCCGAAGAATTGATGCTTTTGAGCTCTGGTGTTGGAGAAGACTCTTGAGAGTCCCTTGGACTGCAGGGAGATCCAACCAGTCCATTCTAAAGGAAATCAGCCCTGGGTGTTCTTTGGAAGGAATGATGCTGAAGCTGAAACTCCAGTACTTTGGTCACCTCATGTGAAGAGTCGACTCATTGAAAAAGACTCTGATGCTGGAAGGGATTGGGGGCAGGAGGAGAAGGGGACGACAGAGGATGAGATGGATGGATGGCATCACCAACTCGATGGACGTGAGTCTGAGTGAACTCCGGGAGTTGGTGATGGACAGGGAGGCCTGGCGGGCTGCGATTCATGGGGTCACACAGAGTCGGACACGACTGAAGTGACTTAGAAGCAGCAGAAGCAGAAATCAATAACAAAAAGAAACATAAACAAATCCTCTTATATTTGAAGAAACTAAGCAATATGCTCCTAAACAAAATCCACCATTGAAATTAGAAAATTTTGAACTGAGTGATAATGAAAATACAACATATTTTCAATGTGCATCTAAAGCCATGTTTAGAAGGTAATGTATAGCTAAGAAGAAGAAAGTTGAATGTCTGTGATCTAAGCACCCATCTCAAGAAAGCATATGAAATTAAACCCAGAGAAAAGAAGAAAAAGGAAGGATATAATAAAGATAAGAGCGGAAAATGCTGAAACATAAAATAGACAAGAGTCAGCAAGGCCAAAAGTTGGTTCTTTTATAAAAGCTAAATATTTCTTAAACTGTTACACTGAAATAAGAAAGAGAGAGAGAAAGAGAGAATGAATGAGAGAACCCACAATATCCTACCTATCTCAGAAATGCAAAAAAAAAAAAAAAAAAAAAAGACATCACAACATATCCAACAAATTTTGAGAACATTATGAATAATTCAATGTCAGCAAATGACATGAGATGGTCAAATTCTGAGAAAACACCACATACTAAAATGTACACAGAATGGACTAAAAACAATTAAGAAATTTACATATGTAATTACAAAACTTCCCACAAAGTAAACTTTAGGTCCAAATGATTTCATTGACAAATTCCACAGTAATTTAAGGAATTTTTCAAATGCCAATTTTATTAATATTTCTCCAGATGATAGGAGAGAGGATATTTCCAATCACTTCAAGGCCATCTTTGTCATTCCAAAGCTTAATTAGTACATTACAAAAAATTCACATGCCAATCTCACTGTTGAAAAATAGAAGCAAAATTGCTTTAAAAAAAAAAAAAAAAGGACCAAGCCAAGCCCTTGTTGTCACTATTCTAAGAAATTGTTCCCTCATGCCTCTTAGAGTGCAAGAATTAGGATAAGAGTACCATGTAGAATACCAAGTCTATCTGTATTTGGAATGGAGTCATAAACTATAATAAAGAAGATGAATCTAATATTATGAAAAGGTTGACTACAGAAAAGAATGCTTCTATTTTAGGTGATAAGACTGAAAAACACTTTTGGAGTTGTTATTATATGCTAAGCTCTGTGTAAAGCACTATATGTCCATTATTTCACTTAAACCTTTATAAAAATCCTGTGAAATAGCTACTATTGTCCCTATTTGACAGGAAACTAAGCATAGTGTTTATGATCAAGGCCATGTAACTAGTAAAGAGAGAAGCAATACTTCAATTATTATAAAAAATTATAGGTTTAACCACTATGTGTTTAACACTATAGTGTTTTTAACCACTATGCCATACTGCCCCCCTGAGGACAAAGATCATATTTTATCTCTATTGTAATACTTCATAGTGTCTAGCATGGTAGATGTTCAAAGAATATTTGCTGAATGAATGCATTTTTTAAAAAGTACATTTCAGCTAGGCCAAGGGATTTTCATGCATTCAAGTAATTTATGTGCTCTAGGGTAATATCTCTGTCATTCTTGGAATTTTAATCCCAATTTATTAGTATTGTTCTACATAGTGTTGTTCTTCCTTAAAGTCTGAATGAATAAATACAATGAATGAATTTTTTAATTAATCATTGATATTATGGGATCCAAACCAAAAGGAGTTCTAGAAACAGCTTAAAAGATTTCTTCATATGCTTGAATAAAGGGCTTTAGGACGTCTGAGGTCTCCAGAGATAAAGACATCAATGTAATGAACAAATATTTTTTAAGTAATTCTTATTGGACTATCCTTCTCCTCTCTCCTTTTGCTCTTCCATGAACAAAGATTTTTTTAAAGTTTAGATTTTTATTTTCACTACTGAGACTCTATTATTGGAGAATGGTCATCTTAGATATCACTAAGTATTGTGATAGTATTGGTATCATTTGTTAACTTAAGAATTTTTCTAAAAAATTTTAATTTTTAAAAGTCTCTCAGTTCATCAATCCAATTTAAAATCTACTATAACTCCAGGTATTCACAATCTTATAAAGACAAACACATCTAAATAAATGATTCTACTACAAGAGAGTGACAAATACAATGAAAATCAAAAGCAAGATGCTATATGAAAAAATTCATTAAGACAGATATAGTTGAAAAGGTTATATTAATCCAAAAGACCATTTATTGGGCAGCTATCACTAGTCAGGCACTGTGAACATCATGAAAGAGACAAAGATGCATTAACAAAAGATTTCTACACTTAAGTTCATACCTTTGCAGAATTAACTAAAAATAAAAATTATGGTACTAACTGTGAAGTGTTATAAAAAATTGCATATAAATAATGTGGGTTCTCTTTGCTAGAATTTTGTTGAAGATTTTTACATCCAAGTTCATCAGCGATATTGGCCTGTAATTTTTTTTTTTTTTTTGCTGGCATCTTTGTCTGGTTTTGGTATTAGGGTGAATGGTGGCCTCATAGAATGAGTTTGACAGTTTAGCTTCCTCTGCAATTTTTTTGGAAGAGTTTGAGTAGGATAGGTGTTAGCTCTTCTCTAAATTTTTTGTAGAATTCACCTGTGAAGCCATCTGGTCATGGGCTTTTGTTTGTTGGAAGATTTTAAATTAAAGTTTCGATTTCTGTGCTTGTGAAGGGTTTGTGATACACCATCAATACACAATCAATGTAATACACCACATTCACATTTAAGATTTTATATTTCTTCCTGGTTCAGTTTTGGAAGGTTATACTTTTCTAAGAATTCATCCATTTATTCCAAGTTGTCCAACTTATTGTCATATAGTTGCTGATAGTAGTCTCTCATGATCCTTTGCATTTCTGTCTTGTCTGTTGGAATTTCTCCAATTTCATTTCTAACCTGTTGATTTGATTCTTCTCCGTTTTTTTTCCTTGATGAGTCTGGATAATGGTTTGTCTATTTTAATTATCTTCCCAAAGAACCAGCTTTTAGTTTTGTTGATTTTTGCTATAGTCTCCATTGTTTCTTTTTCATTTTTTTCTGCCCTAATTTTTATGATTTATTTCCTTCTACTAACCCTGGGGTTCTTCATTTCTTCTTTTTCTAATTGCTTTAGGTATAAAGTTAACATATTAAAGCAATCATACACCATGACGAAGTGGGCTTTATCACAGGGATGCACGGGTTCTTCACTATTACTAAATCAATCAATGTGATACACCACATTAACAAATTGAAACATAAAAAAACATGATTATTTCAATAGATGCTGAGAAACCCTTTGACAAAATTCAACATTCATTTATGATAAAAACCCTCCAAAAAGCAGGCATAGAAGGAACATACCTCAACATAATAAAAGCCATATGTGATAAACCCACAGCAAACATTATCTTCAATGGTGAAAAATTGAAAGCATTTCCCCTAAAGTCAGGAACAAGACAAGGGTGTCCACTCTTACCACTACTATTCAACATATTTTGGAAATTTTAGCCACAGCAATCAGAGAAGAAAAAGGAATAATAGGAATCCAGATAGGAAAAGAAGAAGTAAAACTCTCACTGTTTACAGATGACAAGATCCTCTACATAGAAAACCCTAAAGACTCCACCAGAAAATAACTATAGCTAAGCAATGAATATAGTTGCAGGATATAAAATTAACACAGAGAAATCCCTTGCATTCCTATACACTAACAATGAGAAAACAGAAAGAGAAATTAAGGGGAAAAGTCGATTCACCATTGCAACGAAAAGCATAAAATACTTAGGACTAAATCTACCTAAAGAAACAAAAGACCTATATATAGAAAATGATAAAACACTGATGAAAGAAATAAAAAATTACACAAATAGATGGAGAAATATACCATGATCACAGACCAGAAGAATCAATATAGTGAGAAAGAGTATACCACCCAAAACAATCTATATATTCAATGCAATCCGTATCAAGCTACCCACGGTATTTTTCACAGAACTAGAACAAATAATTTCATAATTTGTTTGGAAATAAAAAAACCTTGAATAGCCAAAACAATCTTGAGGAAGAAGAATGGAACTGGAGGAATCAACCTGGCTTACTTAAGACTATACTACAAAGCTACAGTCATCAAGACAGTATGGTACTGACACAAAGACAGAAATATAGGTCAATGGAACAAAACAGAAAGCCCAGAGATAAATCCATGCACCTATGGACACTTTATCTTTGACAAAGGAGGCAAGAATATACAATGGAGAAAAGACAATCTCTTTAACAAGTGATGCTGGGAAAACTGGTCAACCACTTGTAGAAGAATGAAACTGGAACACTTTCTAACACCATACACAAAAATAAACTCAATGTATATTAAAGATCTAAATGTAAGACAAGAAACTATAAAATTCCTAGAGGAAAACAGGAAAAAACACTCTCCAACATAAACCACAGCAGGATCCTCTATGACCCACCTCCCAGAGTAATGGAAATAAAAGTAAAAATAAACACATGGAACCTAATTAAAAGCTTTTGCACAACAAAGGAAACTATAAGCAAGGTGAAAAGACAGCCTTCGGAATGGGAGAAAATAATAGCAAACAAAGCAACTGACAAAGAATTAATCTCAAAAACATACAATCAACTCCTGCAGCTCAATTCCAGAAAAATAAACGACCCAATCAAAAAATGGGCCAAAGAACTAAACAGACTTTTCTCCAAAGAAGATATACAGATGGCTAAAAACACATGAAAAGATGCTCAGCATTGCTCATTATCAGAGAAATGCAAATCAAAATCACAATGAAGTACCATCTCATGCCAGTCAGAATGGCTGCTATCCAAATGTCTACAAGCAATAAAAGCTGGAGAGGGTGTGGAGAAAAGGGAACCCTCTTACACTGTTGGTGGGAATGCAACAGCCACTATGGGGAACAGTGTGGAGATTCCTTAAAAAAAAAAAAAAAAAAAAAAAACTGGAAATAGAACTGTCGTACTACCCAGCAATCTCCCTGCTGGGCATACACACTGAGGAAACCAGAATTGAAAGAGACACGTGTACCCCAATGTTCATCACAGTAATGTTTACAATAGCCTGTCCATGGAAGCAACCTAGATGTCCATCGGCAGATGAATGGATAAGAAAGCTGTGGTACATTTACACAATGGAATATTACTCAGCTATTAAAAAGAATGCATTTGAATCAGTTCTAATGAGGTGGATGAAACTGGAGCCTATTATACAGAGTGAAGTAAGCCAGAAAGAAAAACACCAATACAGTATATTAACACATATATATGGAATTTAGAAAGATGGTAATGATGACCCTACATGTGAGACAGTGAAAGAGGCACAGATATAAAGAACAGACTTTTGGACTGTGTGGGAGAAGGCGAGGGTGGGATAATTTGAGAGAATAGCATTGAAACATGTATATTAGCATATGTGAAATAGATTGCCAGTTCAGGTTCGATGCCTGAGACAGGGCACTCAGGGCCGGTGCACTCGGACAACCCTGAGGGATGGGATGGGGACGGAAGTGGAAGGGTTTTCAGGATGGGGAACACATGTACTCCCATGGCTGATTCATGTCAAAGTATGGCAAAAACCACTGCAATATTGTAAAGTAATTAGCCTCCAATTAAAATAAATTAATTAATTTAAAAAATAGTGTGGGAACACAGCAAAGGAAAAGACTAAATCTTGTTTAAAATGAGGAAGGCTTCCCGAGGAGATAATGTCTTCTTTAAAATGTTATTTATTTATATTGCTTTGAATATGTAATATACTCAAATGGTTAAAAAATATAGCAATAAACAAAGGTTTATATTGAAAAGTCCCATTCTTATCCCCTCCCCACATATGCCACACTTCCTACCCTCTATAAGTTCAGCTTAGTTCAGTTCAGTTCAGTTCAGTCACTCAGTCATGCCTAACTCTTACGATCCCATGGACTGCAGCTTACCAGGCTCCTTTGTCCATAGCATTTTCCAGGCAAGAGTGCTGGAGTCGGTTCCCATTGCCTTCTCCTCAATAAAGCAGAAGTAGATGTTTTCCTGGAACTCTCTTGCTTTTTTGATGATCCAATGGATGTTGTCAATTTGATCTCTGGTTCCTCTGCCTTTCCTAAATCCAGCTTTAACATCTGGAATTTCATGGTTCATGTACTGCTGAAGCCTGGCTTGGAGAATTTTGAGCATTACTTTACTTGCATGTGAAATGAGTGCAATTGTATGGTAGTATGAGCATTCTTTGATATTGCCTTTCTTTGGGATTGGAATGAAAACACCTTTTCCAGTCCTGTGGCCACTGCTGAGTTTTCCAAATTTGCTTGCATATTGAGTGCAACATTTTCACAGCATGATCTTTTAGATTTGAAGTAGATCAACTAGAATTCCATCACCACCTCGAGCTTTGTTCCTAGTGATGCTTTCTAAGGCCCACTTGACTTCACATTCCAGGATGTCTGGCTCTAGGTGAGTAATCACACCACCCTGATTATCTGGGTCATGAAGATCTTTTTTGTTCAGTTCTTCTGTGTATTCTTGCCACCTCTTCTTAATATCTTCTGCTTCTGTTAGGTCCATACTATCTCTGTCTTTTATCGAGCCTATCTTTCATGAAATGTTCCCATGGTATCTCTAATTTTCTTGAAGTGATCTTTAGGCTTTCCCATTCTATTATTTTCCTCTATTTCTTTCCATTGATCACTCAGTAAAGCTTTCTTATCCTTGCTATTCTTTGGATCCCTGCATTCAAATGGGTACATCTTTCCTTTTCTCCCTTGCTTTTCACTTCTCTTCACAGCTGTTTGTAAGGCCTCCTCAGACAGCCATTTTGCCTGTTCGCCCTTCTTTTTCTTCAGGAAGGTTTTGATCACTGCCTCCTGTACAGTGTCACAAACCTCCATCCATATTGCTTCAGGCACTCTGTCTATCAGATCTTTAATCTATTTCTCACTTCCACTGTATAATTGTAGGGATTTGATTTAGGTCATACTTGAATGGTCTAGTGGTTTTCCCTACTTTCTTCAAGATGGCAGGCACTGGAGTGGTGGCTGATGGCACTGAAGTGGCAGCAAAGAGATACCCCACGTCCAAGGGCAGAGAATCCCCAGCAAGATGGTAGGTGCTGAAGTGGTGGCTGAGTGCCATTGTATTGACTTAGAGGAGATATACCATGTCCAAGGGCAAAGGAGAAGCCCCAGCAAGATGGTAGGAGGGGCGAAATCTCATTTAGAATCAACCCCATTCCCACCAGAGATGCTTAGAGGGCTGAAACATACCTTGTGTGCACCAGGTCCCAGAAACCCCACAGAGAATGAGACAGAGCTGTGTTTGAGTGTCTCCTGTGTAGGTACAGGTCAGCAGTGGACTGCCACAGGGACAGAGGTTCTGGGTGCAGTAGACCTGGATATGGCATAAGACCTCTTGGAGGAGGTCTCCATTAACCCCAGCATAGGACTGCCAAAACTTACACAGGACTGGGGAAAAAGACTTTTGGGGTGTACAGACAAAACCATGTGTGCACCAGGAACCAGGAGAAAGAAGTAGTGACCCCACAAGAGACTGACCCAGACTTGCCCATGAGTGTCCAAGAGGCTCCAGTAGAGGCGGTGTGGCATGCTGCAGGGTTGGGGGCACTGAGTGTAGCGTGCATCCATGGGACCTTTTGAAGGAGTCGCCATTATCTTCATTACCCCCACCATAGTTCGGCCTCAGGTAAATAACAGACAGGGAACATAGCCCCGCCCGTCAACAGAAAATTGTGTTAAAGTTTTACTGAACATGGCCCCACCTATCAGAACAAGACCTAGTTTCTCCTCAGTCAGTCTCTCCCATCAGGAAGCTCCCATAAGCCTCTTATCCTTCTCCATCAGAGGGCAGACACACTGAAAACCATAATCACAGAAAATTAACCAATCTGATCACATGGAACACAGCCTTGTCTAACTCAATGAAACTATGAGCCATGTGCATGTCATGGTGGAGAGTTCTGACAAACTGTGGTCCCCTGGAGAAGGGAATGGCAAACCACTTCAGTATTCTTGCTTTGAAAACCCCATGAACAGTATGAAAAGGCAAAAAGATAGGACATTGAAAGATGAGCTCCCCAGGTCAGTAGGTGCCCAATATGCTACTAGATATCGGTGGAGAAATAACTCCAGAAAGAATGAAAAGACAGAGCCAAAGCAAAAACATCACCAAGCTGTGGATGTGACTGGCGATAGAAATAAAGTCTGATGCTGTAAAGAGCAATATTGCATAGGAACTTGGAATGTTTGTTCCATGAATCAAGGCTGTGTTCTTTGCCTGGAAAAGTTCCTTTAGCAATTGTTATAAAGCTGGTTTGGTGGTGCTAAACTCTCAGCTTTTGCATGTTTATAAAGCTTTTGATTTCTCTGTTGAATCTGAATAAGAGTATTGCTGGTTAGAGTATTCTTGGTTGAAAGTTTTTCTTTCACCTCTTTAAATGTATCCTGCCACTCTCTTCTGGCCTGCAGAGTTTTTGCTGAAAAGTCAGCTAAACCTTATCGGGTTTCTCTTGTATGTTTTTTGTTGCTGTTTTCTTGTTGCTTTTAATTTTTCCTTTGTATTTAATTTTTATTAATTTAATTAATATATATCTCAGCATGTTTCTCCTGGGTTTATCTTTTATGGGACTCTCTGCACAGACTCTCTGCACTTCTCAGACTTGAATGATTTTTTTTTTTTTTCCTTTCCTATGTTAGTAAAGTTTTCAAAATGATGTCATCAAATATTTTCTCAGGCCCTTTCCTTCCGTCTTCTTCTTCTGGGGCCCTTATAGTTCAAATGTTGAGGTGTTTACTGTTGTCCCAAAAGTCTCTGGGATTATTCTCATTTATTTTCTTTTCTTTTTTTTTTCTGTTCCACAGCAGAGATTTCCACCACTATGTCTTCTGGGTCACTTGAGGACGGCATGACAACCCACCACAGTATTCTTGCCTGGAGAATTTCATGGACAGAGGAGCCTGGGAGTCCATGGAGGCTACAGTCCATGGGGTTGCAAAAAGTTGGTCATGGGGGTGTCAATATGCAGTTTCTATAGCTGCAAGTAAGGTTGGTAGCTTTTCTTCTTTAGTTGCATGGCCCCTGGGATTCAACTATGGTTTTAACCTCACCTCTGCATGTGGGCCACCCATAGGTGTCTGCTCCTGAAGCGCCCTAGAGCACTCGGGTCTGCCCAAGTGAGGACAGAGTGAGGAGGTGGCACAGTTGCTGGAGTCACAGGAGCCCTGGCAGGGACAGGTACACAAGGGGTCAGCAGCCTAAAAAGACTAGGCCCTGGTGGTGACACAGATTGAGAGATCTGACCCTGGTGGGAGCCTTTCCTAGCTCCTAGCCACTGTCACAAGATGGGCAGCTCCAGCAGGGGGCCCTCCTAATGGCTGACAGCAGGTGTGTGAGGACCAGGCCTGGTAAAGCCTGTTCCTTGTGCCTGGGGTGGGGAAGGGGCCAGAAAGTGGGGAGAGAGGCAGCAATGGTGGCTCTATCCCTGTGCATCACTCAACTAAGGCACCTTGCTTCTATGGCAGCTTGAGTTTCCTCCATGAGCATGTCCTGTTGCATATTCCCTCACTCCAATCCCCTCAGGCTTTCTCCTCACAGCCAGTAGCAGTCCTCTCCCTTGGTTTGCTCATGATCCAGCACCCAGGTCCGGTGCACACAGGCAGACACATGTTCCAGGCTGAAACGCACAGGACTGTGGCCCAGGTCATCTGTGTAGGTCTCACTCTGTCCTTCCTGCCCCAAAATAGCCCTTTTGCTTTCCTCTGACAGCTCCAGGTGCTTTTCTTCTGTCCCAACTAATTTCCCATTGGTGAGAGAATTTCCCTGGATATGGGAATCTCTCTGCTCCTTCAGCTGCTCCCACCCCAGAGGTGTGGGTCCTATCCTGCTTCCTCTCATCTTCTTTTTCCCTTCTTTTCTCCTACCTGGTTATGCAGGAATATTTCTTGTCCTTTCTGATGTTCGAGGTCTTCTGTTAATGTTCAACTGGTGCTCTGTGAAAATTGTTCTGTCTGTATTCTTGATGTGTTTGTGGAGAGAGATGAAGTCTATATTTTCCTACTACTTCACCATCTTGCTTTTTCTAAGGGATTATTGATTTTACTCCTTATGCCCCTAGAACATCCACTTCTAGTTTTATAAATTAGGCCATTAACATTAATAGCTACAATAATTTTGCCTGATTTTTCCTCATTTTATTAATATAATCAGCTCTTTTTCTGTTATATATTTATTTTCTAACTAGAATAGTAACATAACCATATATAACTTTTGTTTCCTGGGTCACATCATCATGAATGTAAAATAGAGTTATTTTAGCAATCATTAAATAGTATTTCTATAAATCTGGGCTCATTTGTTTTAAAAATAAGTCTAATACCTGCTCTACTTCTCCCTTCTCAAGGGCCCGGTGCATCACAATTAGATTCGAGAGTCCTTAGGACATTTCGCAGATGCCATGTGAACCAGTCCTCTTGGCTGCTACTTGGTGCCTTTCATTTCTTCCTCTTCTTGCTGTAGTAATGTCTCCTGTCCTTGTCTATGTCCCCCAAGAGCTATGAAATCCACTGCCATGGATTGAAGGCACCACTCATTACTTTACTTGTAACTATTGAAGGGTCTTGCTGCTAATGATATTCTTGGACATTTTTATGGTAAGACTGATCATATTAACTGCCCTTGCCTGAGAGGGATATATGAACTGAGGATGCCATCTCTTACCTCAGGTTTCTAACACTGTTGGTCCTGAAAGTTCAAAGTAAGGAATAAACACTTAATGTGTCATGTATACAGTATAGTCAAGGTAAAACAGTTACGTAATGTTGTGTGATGAGGTGAAACAGCTCATTACACTTTTCACTCTTTTTTTGTTTGGTATCCCTCTAGGACTCAAAAATATGAGTCCCTTTGAGTGAGCTGGGTCGGTGACTAATCCATCTGAGTGATATACACCTCTGCTATAACTGTAATCACTTTTTCTAATGGGGCTGAACTATTGTCTTTGAATTCATCTTGAGTTTGGTAACTTTTTTCTTTCCTGTGAGTGAATTATTTTATCTTCCAAGAGGTTCTTTGGTCCCTCTGATAGCTTGGTTCCTAGAACTGCTTTTCAACTGGTCCACTAAGTACGTCCAAACATGTCAAAACCCTAAATGGAACAAAACTTGGGTATATATTGAGACCCCATGCAACTTTCTGTTTCTGGCAAAAATTTTGTAGTATATGCTACCATCTATATCTCAGGAATAAATTCTTGCAATGATGGTAAAATAATCAATTCTTTAATACTCTAAGCTTAGCTCACAGGCTCAGATTATCACATACTGTACAACACTCAACTTTGTGATATCCTCTCCTGGTGCACAGGCACACACACACACACACACACACACACACACACACACACACACTCACAAAGATGATTGTATAAAGCTGGGCTATAATGCAGATTCCAAATTACCTCTGATGTGAATTCATACTCTTTTTCAAGATTAGCATTTTCCTTTCTGTCTCTGATGCCTTCCACCTTACAGAAGTAGGCCCCTGGGTAATTTATGCCTTCTGAAACTTGCTGAGACCTCTCTGGAGGAGCCACATGTTCATAAACCACTGTTCACCACTGTTCATTGGAAACCTGTGGTTATAGGTAAGCAGATTCCCTTGTTTATAATGGCAATCACTCCAACCTAATTTTGTGGCTCACTCTATCTTAGCTTCTCTTGTTTCTCATGGAAATTAAACACAATCAAATGTGAATTTTTCCTAGGCAAAGGACAGATATTTCATATTCTTGTCTTAGTTCCCAAGCACTGGACTCACAGATTGAAGAAAATTATCATTTCCTATTCACCTGTGGGCAACTGATCATATTTGTAGACTCCCCCTGTATTAGATGCACCTTGTTTTCTGCCAGCACTTTTTATACAGATAGTGGCCTCAAACTTTAATCTCATTAGATAGAGTAAATATTCACCTGTCATCCATTTTATACTGGACAGGGAGGGACCAAAGTCTACAACAGTACTCATTATCATCTTGGAGTCCCTGGTACCATAATTCAGCATTGCTTTCACTGCTATCAGCCACACTAAGGCTTCATCTGGGAATTTCCTATTGTTTCTCACTTTATCTAGCTACATGGTAGGTCAGTCTTAACCTAATTTCTGGTCTCAACACCCATTCCAAGTTAGACACTTGTGGACAGTCAGAATACCTGCTAAATATGCAAAAATGAAGGGTAAAAAAATATGGTGTTTTTCTTAGAGTCTTTCTACCCAACTGCTAAGAATGACATGTCTGGCTCTTAACCATTTGTGCTCCACCACAACACCCCAACTCCTAGCATTTTCAGCAAAGTACTCAAATACTTTAGGTTGTGAATCTCCAGAGAGTCATAATGGGCTGCTTCCGAATTTTTGTGTGCCCATCACCTGGCTACTTTGCATAATAGCTTGTATAGAGAGAAGCATGTCTTCCATAAAATCTAAATAGCCATTATTACAGCCTTTTAATTTTAGGCATCATGATTAAAAGAATTGGCTTCCAGGAGTCTATTTCCTACAAGTTCTGCTATCTGGTTTTAAAAACAAGACATCTTTCTTTTTTTTATTTTTTTATTTTTTTCCATTAACACTATGGCTTGCCATTATGGATTGTTTCCAGATAGACTATCAAATTTGGACATCTTTTCTAGTATACAGAAGTTTTATATGGGAAATATTGTCTTCAGTCACCATTGGTAACAACACAACACAAAATTCAGTTCAAAATTAGTTCTAAGGTTTTTCTCTTTTAATAACCACTGCTGCTGCTGCTGCTAAGTCACTTCAGTCGTGTCCAAATCTGTGCGACCCCATGGACTGCAGCCTATGAGGCTTCTTCATCCATGGGATTCTCCAAGCAAGAACACTGGAGTGGGTTGCCATTTCCTTCTCTTAATAACCACACTCCTTGCTAATGCCCTCACTAATTTTCGCTGATATCCGCTTAGAAAAATTAAATGTGCAAAAAAATCCCATGTGTTTCTATTTTTCTTGAAAATACCATTGCAAAACTGGGCATAATATCAATGCCTGACTGACTACTTTCAAATTATATGATTCTTAAAGTAAATCTTCGTATTGTTTTGTCACTGTGTCATGTCTGACTCTTTGAAACACTATGGCCTGCAGCACGCCAGGCTTCACTGCCCTTCACTATCTCCCAGAGCTTGCTCAAACTCATATCCATTGAGTCTATGATGCCATCCAACCATCTCATCCTCTGTCATTTCCTTCTCCTCCTGCCTTCAATCTTTCCCAGAATCAGGGTCTTTTCCAGTCAGTCAGTTCTTTGCATCAGGTGGCCAAAGTATTGGAGCTTCAGCTTCAGCATCAGTCCCTCCAATGAATATTCAGGATTTATTTCCATTAGGATTAACTACTTTGATCAGGAAAGATATAAGCATCTGAACGCAGAGTTCCAAAGAATAGCAAGAAGAGATAAGAAAGCCTTCCTCAGTGATCAATGCAAAGAAATAGAGGAAAACAAACAGAATGGGAAAGTCTAGAGATCTCTTCAAGAAAATCAGAGATATCAAGGGAACATTTCATGCAAAGATGGGCTTGAAAAAGGACAGAAATGGTATGGACCTAACAGAAGCAGAAGATATTAAGAAGACATGGCAAGAATACACAGAAGAACTGCACAAAAAAGATCTTCACGACCCAGATAATCACGATGGTGTGATCACTCACCTAGAGCCAGACATCCTAGAATGTGAAGTCAAGTGGACCTTAGAAAGCATCACTACGAACAAAGCTAGTGGAGGTGATGGAATTCCAGTGGAGCTATTTCAAATCCTGAAAGATGATGCTGTGAAAGTGCTGCACTCAATATGCCAGCAAATTTGGAAAACTCAGCAGAGGCCAAAGAACTACAAAAGTCAGTTTTCATTCCAATCCCAAAGAAAGGCAATGCCAAAGAATGCTCAAACTATGGCAAATTGCACTCATCTCACATGGTAGTAAAGTAATGCTCAAAATTCTCCAAGCCAGGCTTCATCAATACGTGAACCGTGAACTTCCTGATGTACAAGCTGGATTTAGAAAAGGCAGAGGAACGAAAGATCAAATTGCCAACATCCGCTGGATCATGGAAAAAGCAAGAAAGTTCCAGAAAAACATCTATTTCTGCTTTATTGACTATGCCAAAGCCTTTGACTGTGTGGATCACAAGAAACTTTGGAAAATTCTTCAAGAAATGGGAATATCAGACCACCTGACCTACCTCGTGAGAAATCTGTATGCAGGTCAGGAAGCAAGAGTTAGAACTGGACATGGAACAACAGACTGGTTCCAAATAGGAAAAGGAGTATGTCAAGGCTGTATATTGTCACCCTGCTTATTTAACTTATATGCAGAGTACATCATGAGAAACGCTGGACTGGAAGAAACAAAAGCTGGAATCAAGATTGCCGGGAGAAATATCAATAACCTCAGATATGCAGATGACACCACCCTTATGGCAGAAAGTGAAGAGGAACTAAAAAGCCTCTTGATGAAAGTGAAAGAGAAGAGTGAAAGAGTTGGCTTAAAGCTCAACATTCAGAAAACGAAGATCATGGCAACTGGTCCCATCACTTCATGGGAAATAGATGGGGAAACAGTGGAAACAGTGTCAGACTTTATTTTTGGGGGCTCCAAAATCACTGCAGATGGTGACTGTAGCCATGAAACTAAAAGACACTTACTCCTTGGACGGAAAGTTATGACCAACCTAGATAGCATATTCAAAAGCAGAGACATTACTTTGCTGACAAAGGTCCGTCTAGTTGAGGCTATGGTTTTTCCTGTGGTCATGTATGCATGTGAGAGTTGCACTGGGAAGAAGGCTGAGCGCCGAAGAATTGATGCTTTTGAACTGTGGTGTTGGAGAAGACTCTTGAGAGTCCCTTGGACTGCAAGGAGGTCCAACCAGTCCATTCTGAAGGAGATCAGCCCTGGGATTTCTCTGGAGGGAATGATGCTGAAGCTGAAACTCCAGTACTTTGGCCACCTCATGCGAAGAGCTGACTCATTGGAAAAGACTCTGATGCTGGGAGGGATTGGGGGCAGGAGGAGAAGGGACGACAGAGGATGAGATGGCTGGATGGCATCACTGACTCGATGGACATGAGTTTGAGTGAACTCTGGCAGTTGGTGATGGACAGGGAGGCCTGGCGTGCTGCAATTCATGGGGTCACAAAGAGTCGGACACGACTGAGCGACTGAACTGAACTGAGTTTGTTCTCCTAGCTGTCCAAAGGACTCTTAAGGGTCTTCTCCAACACCACAGTTCAAAAGCATCAATCCTTCAGTGCTCACCCTTCTTTATAGTTCAACACTCACATCCATGCATGACTACTGGAAAATCCATAGCATTGCCTATACGGACCTTTGTAGATAAAGTAATACCTCTGCTTTTTAAAACACTGTCCAGGAGTGTCATAGCTTTTCTTCCACAAAACAATTGTCTTTTTTAATTTCATGGCTGCAGTCACCATCTGCATGATTTTAGAGCCCAAGAAAATTACGTCTTTCACTGTTTCCATTGTTTTCCCATCCATTTGCCATGAAGTGAGGGGACCATATATCATGATCTTAATTTTTTTGAATGTTGAGTTTTATGCCACCTTTTTCACTCTCCTCTTCCACCTTCATCAATAGGCTTTTTAGTTCCTCTTCCCTTTCTGCCATAAAGGTGGTGTCATCTGCATATCTGGGGTTATTGATATTTCTCCCAGCAATCTTGATTCTAGCTTGTGCTTTTTCCAAGCTGACATCTCACATGATGTACTCTGCATATAATTTAAATAAGCAGGGTGACAATATACAGCCTTGATGTACTCCTTTCCCAATTTGGAATCAGTCCATTGTTTCATGTCTGATTCAAACTGTTGCTTCTTGACCTGCATACAGATTTCTCAGGAAGCAGGTCATGTGGTTTGGTATTCCCATCTCTTTTAAGAATTTTCCAGTTTGTTGTGATCCACGCAGTCAAAGGCTTTAGTGTAGTCAATGAAGCAGAATTAGATGCTTTTCCGAAATTCTCTTGCTTTTTCTATGATCCAATGGAAGCTGGTAATTTTATCTCTGTTTCCTCTGCCTTTTTGAAATCCAGCTTGAACATCTGGAAGTTCTTTTCTCAGGTACTGTTGAAGCCTAGCTTGAAGGATTTTGAGCACTACTTTGCTAGCATGTGAAATGAGTGAAACTGTGTGGCAGTTTGAACATTCTTTGGCACTGTCCCTCTTTGGGATTGAATTGAAAACTGACCTTTTCCATTCCTGTGGCCACTGCTGAGGTTTCCAAATTTGTTGGCATATTGAGTGCAGCACTTTAATAGCAACCTAGATATCCATCAGCAGATGAATGGATAAGAAAGCTATGGTACATATACACAATGGAGTATTACTCAGCCATTAAAAAGAATACATTTGAATCAGTTCTAATGAGGTGGATGAAACTGGAGCCTATTACACAGAGTGAAGTAAGCCAGAAAGAAAAACACCAATACAGTATACTAACGCATATATATGGAATTTAGAAAGATGGTAACAATAACCCTGTATACGAGACAGCAAAGAGACACTAATGTATAGAACAGTCTTTTGGACTCTGTGGGAGAGGGAGAGGGAGGGATGATTTGGGAGAATGACATTGAAACATGTATAATATCATATATGAAAAGAGTCACCAGTCCAGTTTCGATGCACGATACTGGATGCTTGGGGCTGGTGCACTGGGACGACCCAGAGGGATGGTATGGGGAGGGAGGAGGGTTCGGGATAGGGAACACATGTATACCTGTGGTGGATTCATTTTGATATATGGCAAAACCAATACAATATTGTAAAGTTAAAAAATAAAATAAAAAAATAAAATAGCACCACCTTTTAGTATTTTAAATAGTTCAGCTAGAATTCCATCAGCTCCACTAGTTTTGTTCATAGTGATGCTTCCTAAGGCCCACTTGACTTCACACTCTAAGATGTCTAGATGAGTGATCACTCTAGATGAGTGATCACTCCATGGTGCTTTTCTGGGTCATTAAGACCGTTTTGGATTTGAAATAGCTCAACTGGAAGCCATGAAATTAAAAGACACTTGCTTCTTGGCAGAAAAGCTGTGAGCAACCTAGACATCATATTAAAAAGCAGAGACATTGCTGACAAATGTATGCCTAGTCCAAGTTATATTTTTTTCAGTAGCATGTATACATGTGAGAGTTGGACTATAAAAAAATCTGAGCACCAAAGAATTAATGCTTTTGAACTGTGGTGTTGGAGAAAGCTCTTGAGAGTCCCTTGGATTGCAAGGAGATCCAACAAGTCAATCCTAAAGGAAATCAGTCCTGAATATTCATTGGAAGGACTGATGCTGAAGCTGAAACTCCAATACTCTGGCCACCTGATGCAAAGAACTGACTCATGCGAAAAGAACCCAATGCTGGGAAAGATTGAAGGTGGGAGGAGAAGGGGATGACAGAGGATGAGATGATTGGATGGTATCACTGACTTGATAGACATGAGTTTGAGTAAGCTCCAGGAGTTGGTGTTGGATAGGGAATCCTGGCATACTACAGTCCATGGTGTTGCAAAGAGTCGGACATGACTGAGTGACTGAACTGAACTGAAGACCTTTTATTATAGGTCTTCTTTGCATTATTGCCACCTCTTCTTAATATCTTCTGCTTCTGTTAGGTCCTTATCATTGCTGTCCTTTATTATGCCCATCTTTGCACGAAATGTTCCCTTGGTATCTCTAATTTTCATGAAGAGATCTCTAGTCTTTTCCATTCTGTTGTTTTCCTGTTTCTTTGCATTGGTCATTTAGGAAGGCTTCTTATCTCTCCTTGCTATTCTTTGGAAGTCTGCAGTCAGACGGATATATCTTTCCTTTTCTCCTTTGCCTTTCAGTTTTCTTCTTAGTAAATCTAGTCACCTTAAAAGAATAGTTTTCAGTCTGCAGATCATAACCCATTAAGTAGTGAAATCAAGTCATCCAGTTACAAGCAACTTTTTTTATAATATGAAGTAGAACAGGAGGGAGTAAAAAGAAAAATAAAACAATACGTGTCACTTAGAAAAATAATTCTAGTGTGAAACTTTTATTATATATGTTGCATATGTATGCATATACGGTTGTGGATATAGCCATTATCACAGAAAGGACTTTTATTTGAAGAGGCCTTTTCTCTTAGCTCATCATCCTCTGTATCTATCCTCTACCCCATAAATTGAGTCAGAAAATATTTATGTAGGACCCTGTTGCTGGAAAGATTGAGAGCAGTAGGAGAAAGGGACAACAGAGGATGAGATGGCTGGATGGCATCATCAGCCAAGTGGACATGAGTTTGAGAAAACTCCAGGAGATAGTGAAAGATAGGGCAGTCAGGCACACTGCAGTCCATGGGGTTGCAAAGATTTGGACATGACTGAGCAACTGAACAACAACAACAAGGACAACATAGCTGACAGGGACTATAGATACTCTCTGGAGGCAAGAACAAGTTTTCAGACATGTTTGCGAAAACAGACTACCAGGTACTCTGGGAATTCCAAAAAGGCCTAATGGGGGATAAATAGTTTCCATTTCCCTTAAGTTGAGTACATGAGATGGCGTGTCTTGTTTTGCAAACCTTGTAAGCATAGATTGAAACCTTTAGATTTTAATGTAGGAAAACCAATATGTATTTACACCCAGTAACATCTAATCTGAAAGTGTCATTGAATCCCTCCTTGAAAATAAGCAAGAGAATGGAAACAATGAAGATCAAGGAATGATATGGTATCTTAGATATTAGTGCCACCAATGATTCAAGAACGACCATTTGGGATCTTGTTGCTCATGAAGCTGGACTAAGGGCAGGGATATATGAGCCCTTGCCTGAAATTCTCTGAGATTCTTCTTTTCCTGGGTCCTTCTTGAATAGAATTATCATAGAATTAATACCTGGGCTTCTCTGGTGGCTCAGATCGGCTTCTCCTGCAATGCAGGAGACCTGGATTCGATCCCTGGGTTGGGAAGATCCTCTGGAGAAGGACATGGCAACACACCCTAGTATTCTTGCCTGGAGAATTCCCATGGACAGAGGAGCCTGACAGATTACAGTCCATGGAGTTGCAAAGAATTGGAAATGACTGAGCGTCTAAGTGCAGAGATTTTTTCAAATTTATTCTATAGTGGCTTGATTCTTTAAATAGCCAGTGTCTATGTTCTTCCAGTACCTGATAAAGGCAGTGCTGTCATTTAGAATCACAATATTTCTTTTTAGTTCATGTAATCAACTTCCTTTCCGTTAGGTGCTGAGAGGTGTCGGAAACTCGCTTTTCTCTGAAGTAGTCTTTTAAACTGATAAATATATTTCCTTTTATTAATTATTGAAATTCTATGGTTTATGTTTCACAAATATAACAGAGTAATTTACTGGCTTCCCAACAAGCCATATTGTAATCTTGTATTTAGTTATAGTAATTGTGTGATAACCCATGCAGATTCAAAATATTTCTCAGATCATCAATCTCTGGTAAAGCAATTCTTCTAGATCAATGGCTATCAACGGGGGGAAAATTTTGTCACTCAGGGGACATTTAGCAATGTCTGAAGAAATTTTTGGTTGTTAAAATTGTGGGGACGGTGTTACTGTTGTCTAATAAATAGAGGCCAGGGGTTCCAGTAAGCATACACAGGGAGGAGCTCTCTGATTTACCCACCCAGCACAGAATTATTTGGCCCAAGGTGTCAGTAGTGCTGATACTAATGTTAAGAAATCCTGTACTGACCCTAATATTTGATCTAACATTTCCTGTGTCATTCAAAGTTACAATGATCTATTCCTTTTACATACACTTTAATTCACATGGAGACTATACTATGGTTCTATTCCTGATCTTTCTTCTCAACCTCTTATTCTATGTCTCAGTGCTTGAATAGATCTCAAACTCAAAATTAACTCGTCTTTTTTTTTTTTTAACTCTTCTTAAACTTGAAATTTTCTAGGATAATAGGCAGAAGGAAGAGCAATTGAGAGTTGTTTATTTTTCTATTTCTCTCTAATTCTGGTGAGCTGGTGCATGTAAGATAAGTAAGGAGAATATTCTTAAGGATGTACCATCAGTCTGCTGCTGAAAATAACATGCTGGAATGTATTAAAGACTAAAATTGGACTCAATCAATGCCATGTGCACCACTGCAGGATTGATTCAACTCATTTCAATAGCTTATATGGGGGAAAAATAATGAGTGCAAGTTTAAATATAATGAGTTTCAGAGGTCTGTGGGTCAGTGAGGCAGAGATGTCAAGTTGGAAGAGATAGAAATAGAAGTGTGGGCATAATCAACTTATAGGTGGTAATTGAAGTCACAGGAGTAGATGATAACAGCTAAAGAAAAAATATAGATTTAGAAGAGAAAGTAGTCTCTAACTGAATTCTTAGGTAAATCCAACATTCAATGTTAGATAAAGGATCAATTCAGAGACAGTGATCTTTCCAATCTATCAGGCTGCTTCCTAGACAGAAGGGGAGTTGCATTTAATCATTCAATAAATATCTATCAGTTCAGTTCAGTCGCTCAGTCAAGTCCGACTCTTTGCGACCCCATGAACTGCAGCACGCCAGGCCTTCTTGTCCATCACCAATGCCCGGAGTTCATCCAAACTCTTTTCCATTGAGTCAGTGATGCCATCCAGCCATCTCATCCACTGTCGTCTCCTTCTCCTCCTGCCCCCAATCCCTCCTAGCATCAGAGTCTTTTCCAATGAGTCAACTTTTCGCATGAGGTAGCCACAGTATTGGAGTTTTAGCTTTAGCATCATTCCTTCAAAAGAACACCCAGGACTGATCTCCTTTAGAATGGACTGGTTGGATCTCCTTGCAGTCCAAGGGACTCTTAAGAGCCTTCTCCAACACTGCACTTCAAAAGCACTAATTCTTCGGTGCTCAGCTTTCTTCACAGTCCAACTCTCACATCCATACATGATTACTGGAAAAACCATAGCCTTGACTACACGGACCTTTGTTGGCAAAGTAATGTCTCTGCTTTTGAATACGCTATATAGGTTGGTCATAGCTTTCCTTACAAGGAGTAAGCTTCTTTTAATTTCATGGCTACAGTCACCATCTGCAGTGATTTTGGAGCCCCCCAAAATAAAGTCTGACACTGTTTCCACTGTTTCACCATCTATTTCCCATGAAGTGATGAGACCAGACACCATGATATTAGTTTTGTAAATGTTGAGCTTTAAGCCGACTTTTTCAATCTCCTCTTTCACTTTCACCAAGAAGCTTTTGAGTTCCTCTTCACTTTCTGCCATAAGGGTGGTGTCACCTGCATATCTGAGGTTACTGACATTTCCCCCAGCAATCTTGATTCCAGCTTGTGCTTCTTCCAACCCAGCATTTCTCATGATGTACTCTGCATATAAGTTAAATAAGCAGGGTGACAATATACAGCCTTGATGCACTCCTTTTCCTATTTGGAAACCAGTCTGTTGTTCCATGTCCAGTTCCAACTGTTGCTTCCTGACCTGCATATAGGTTTCTCTAGAGGCAGATCAGGTGTTCTGGTATCCCCATCTCTTTCGGAATTTTCCACAGTTTATTGTGATCCAGAGTCAAAGGATTTGGCATAGTCAATAAAGCAGAAACAGATGTTTTTCTGGAACTCTCTTGCTTTTACCATGATCCAGCGGATTTTGGCAATTTGATCTCTGGTTCCTCTGCCTTTTCTAAAACAAGCTTGAACATCTGGAAGTTCATGGTTGACGTATTGCTGAAGCCTGGCTTGTAGAATTTTGAGCATTACTTTACTAGCGTGTGAGATGAGTGCAATTGTGCGGTAGTTTGAGCATTCTTTGGCATTGCCTTTCTTTGGGATTGGAATGAAAACTGACCTTTTCCAGCCCTGTGGCCACTGCTGAGTTTTCCAAATTTGCTGGCATATTGAGTGCAGCACTTTCACAGCATCATCTTTCAGGATTTGAAATAGCTCCACTGGAATTCCATCACCTCCACTAGCTTTGTTCGTAGTGATGCTTTCTAAGGCCCACTTGACTTCACATTCCAGGATGTCTGGCTCTAGGTGAGTGATCACACCATCGTGATTATCTGGGTCGTGAAGATCTTTTTGTACAGTTCTTCTGTGTATTCTTGCCACCTCTTCTTAATATCTTCTGCTTCTGTTAGATCCATACCATTTCTGTCCTGTATTGAGCCCATCTTTGCATGAAATATTCCCATGGATCTCTCAAATTCTTGAAGAGATCTCTAGTCTTTCCCATTCTGTTGATTTCCTCTATTTCTTTGCATTGATTGCTGAGGAATGCTTTCTTATCTCTCCTTGCTATCTTTTGGAACTCTGTATTCAGATGCTTGTATCTTTCCTCTTTTCCTTTGCTTTTTGCTTCTCTTCTTTTCACAGCTATTTGTAAGGCCTCCTCAGACAGCCATTTTGCTTTTTTGATTACCTTCCAATGGGGATGGTCTTTATCCCTGTATCCTGTACAATATCATTATCCTCAGTCCATAGTTCATCAGGTACTCTATCAGATCTTGTCCCTTAAAATCTATTTCTCAGTTCCACTGTATAATCATAAGGAATTTGATTTAGGTCATACCTGAATGGTCTAGTGGTTTTCCCTACTTTCTTCAATATAAGTCTGAATTTGGCAATAAGGAGTTCATGATCTGAGCCACAGTCAGCTCCTGGCCTTGTTTTTTTTTTTTTTTGACTGTATAGAGCTTCTCTCTCTTTGGCTGCAAAGAATATAATCAATCTGATTTTGGTGTTGACCATCTGGTGATGTCCATGTATAGAGTCTTCTCTTGTGTTGTTGGAAGAGGGTATTTGCTATGGCAAGCGTGTTCTCTTGGCAAAACTCTATTAGCCTTTGCCCTGCTCCATTTCATATTCCAAGGCCAAAGTTGCCTGTTACTCCAGGTTTTTCTTGACTTCCTACTTCTTCATTCCATTCCCCTGTAATGAAAAGGACATCTTTTTTGGGTGTTAGTTCTAAAAGGTCTTGTAGGTCTTCATAGAACCGTTCAACTTCAGCTTCTTCAGCTTTACCGTTTGGGGCATAGTCTTGGATTACCGTGATATTGAATGGTTTGCCTTGGAAATGAACAGAGATCATTCTGTCGTTTTTGAGACTGCATCCAAGTACTGCATTTCAGATTATTTTGTTGACCATGATGGCTACTCCATTTCTTCTAAGGGATTCCTGCCCACAGTAGTAGATATAATGGTCATTTGAGTTAAATTCACCCATTCCAGTCCATTTCAGTTCACTGATTCGTAGAATGTTGACATTCACTCTTGCCATCTCCTGTTTGACCGCTTCCAATTTGCCTTGACTAATGGACGTAACATTCCAGGTTCCTATGCAATATTGCTCTTTGCAGCATTGGACCTTGCTTCTATCACCAGTCACATCCACAGCTGGGTATTGTTTTTGCTTTGGCTCCATCCCTTCATTCCTTCTGGAGTTATTTCTCCACTGATCTCCAGTAGCATATTGGGCACCTACTGACCTGGGGAGTTCCTCTTTCAGTATCCTATCATTTTGCCTTTTCATACTGTTCATGGAGTTCTCAAGGCAAGAATACTGAAGTAGTTTGCCATTCCCTTCTCCGGTGGACCACATTCTGTCAGACCTCTCCACCATGATGTGCCCATCTTGGGTGGCTCCACACAGCATGGCTTAGTTTCATTGAGTTAGGCAAGTCTGTGGTCTGTGTGATTAGATTGACTAGTTTTCTGTGATTATGGTTTGTGTGTCTGCCCTCTGATGCCTCTCACAACACCTACCATCTTACTTGGGTTTCTCTTACCTTGGACATGGGGTATCTCTTCACAGCTGCTCTAGCAAAGTGTAGCCACTGCTCCTTATATTAAGCACCTATTATATGCCAGGAGCTAATGAAAGCACTTGGATACATCAATAAAAAAAAGTGAAAAAACTCCATACCTTAAGGGAGCTTATTGTATAATGTCTCTTTTTAATGAAACAGGGATTCTGGATGTCTCTCCTTCTTTAAAACCTTTGTTTATCTGAGAACTTCAATCACCACTTCTAGTATTAAGAGGAAATCCAGATGCCCCCCAGTCTTTCCCTTTCCCTACTCCAGCATCTTTGTTCAGTGTTTCATGTGACTTTAGTTTTCCTACAAATGTGTTGTTTGATTTGAACAGTGAAATAAATAACAGAGTGGTCTGCAAATTATAGAGACATCAACCTTGCACAAAAGGAAGGAGAAAGAATGTCACATTAAAAAGAATGAGACACATTCATAATGAAATAAATAACATTATAGAACCAGGTTAAGATAAATGGACAAAGAAATCTCAGTTCCTCGATTGACAAAATATAACAAATATGGGACAACACAGCTACACAGTATTGGGAGTAAGGGTAAAGTAATGGGCCCTGTTTGAAAATGCCAGGGAAGAGAAATCAACTCAAACAATTGTCTTTCTGTTTCAGTGTCTTTACTCTTGTTATCTTGGACTGAGTTTGACTCCCATCAGGCAACAAATTGATATGAGTCAGACCATATAATAAATTCACTGAACTAAAATTTGATGATAAAATGTTATAACTTTTGAAATAACCTTGTTATCATAGGGGGAGAGGACCCACTGATAGAGCCCAGTAACACTTAATGACGGGTTTTCTGCTTCACTTTAAAATAGCATTCGTTGTATGGAAACACTATCTGTAGCTCTGAAATTTTATACCAGCCAAAGGACAATTTTTAAACACATATGAATCTTTTAAACAAATATGAATCTTCAGAGCCTTACGTGGAAAGCCAAGGAAACTTGTGAACTAATTTCAGTTCCTAATAATTTCCTTTGCCAGCCAGAATGTCCCTGACTTCTAAGAGATGGAAACCTGTCTCAGATCTCACAGGGATATTAGGGTACAAATAATCGAATCTCAAAAGGAGAACTTATAAGAATCTTTAGGGGTCAGAGGCTTTTTAAAACTACACATCCCTTCTTCTTACCTCTTGTATATTATGATACATACTTCTTACTGCTGCCGCTGCGTCACTTCAGTCATGTTCGACTCTGTGTGACCCCATAGATGGCAGCCCACCAGGCTCCCCTGTCCCTGGGATTCTCCAGGCAAGAACACTGGAGTGGGCTGCCATTTCCTTCTCCAATACTTCCTACACTTACATCTAAAAGTCACTGCTTTGATGGGACATCGTTACTTATAAGAAAGGGATTCATCCCTCAGGTGTGTTAGGAGTGTAGAAAGATTGAAGAAGTGTGACTTGTTTGATATATTTGATACAGTCCACAAATACATCATATATCTCTGCTGCTGCTGCTAAGTCGCTTCAGTCATGTCCGACTCTATGCGACCCCATAGATGGCAGCCCACCAGGCTCCCCTGTCCCTGGGATTCTCCAGGCAAGAACACTGGAGTGGGTTGCCATTTCCTTCTCCAATGCATGAAAGTGAAAAGTGAAAGTGAAGTCTCTCAGTCGTGTCTGACTCTTAGCGACCCCATGGACTGCAGCCCACCAGGCTCCTCCATCCATGGGATTTTCCAGGCCAGAGTACCGGAGTGGGGTGCCATTGCCTTCTCTGAAATATATCTCTAACAAACTCCTAATCCAAGTAGTAATTAGTTTTTCATAGTTGTACTATTTCCAGACTAAAATTTTTAAAACACATTTCAAAAGTCTAGAGATGAAGTTTCTTAGACACAACTTTCTGGTAGAACATTCTACCTGCCTGGCTAGAACCAGTTTAAGGAATAAAGAGTACTGGCTATTGATTGGTTCTGTTCCAGTCCTGTTGCTGTGTAACGCACCACCCAAATTTAATGATATGCAACAACTTATGTATTATGCACACAGATTCTGTTAGTTAGGAATTTGCAAAAGATACATCAAGGATGGGTTGTCTTTTCTCCATAGTGTCTGGGTCCTCAGCTGAGAAAAGTCAAAGGCTGAGGGCTAACACCATCTGAAGCCTCATCCGCTTCCATGTTTGGCAATTGACATTAACTGTGTGCTCTGATCTTACCTGGGGTTGCCTGCCAGAATGAACGACCTTTCCGTATATTGGCTTAGGTTTCATCACTACATAGTGGTTGGGTTCCACGAGCAAGTGTCCCAAGTTGAAGCTCTATCACCTTTAATATTCTAGCCTTGGAAGTGACAAGTCACATAGCATCACTTATGCTACAGTTACAAGCCTGCTCAGGTTGAATGGGAGGAAACATAGACCCTCAGCTTTTGGTGGAAGAAATGTCAAAGTCACATTTTAAGAAGGGCCTGTAGTATTGAAACAGGAAGGAAGGGGGCAGGGTATAACCTTTGAAAAAAACCAAGGACACAACATAAACTGATTAGAATAAAATAGGTCCAAGATGGCAGAGAAGTTGACTTTGACTAGACCTAGATCTTCAGTATAAGCTCATTGTAACACATCAGCAAACTAAATGACAAACCCAGAGGCACCAAGACAGTTCCAAGGCCAATCATCAAAGACCAAAATGTGGGCAGTAGCCCAAATCCTGGAAATTCCCATCCCTTTCCCAAAATGGTTGAAATAATCTTCCTACTCATTAGCCTACGAAATTACCCAGTGCATAAAAGCTAATCACACCACATTTCTAGCCCATATGTTCCCTCTGTGATGGCTCACACTTTATCTGCAGAGTGTGTTCCTCTCTAAATAAAATCCACTTCTTACCTATCACTTTGTCTCTCAGTGAATTCTTTCTGTTATGAGGCATCAAGAATCTGAACTTCATTAGGTCCTGAAATCAGATCTGTGATCTCAGTTTAAGGACCATGAGTTTTGGCTGGGTTTGAGTTCCAGCCATATAGGTTTGACTCCCAAACTGGGTTTTGGCTGGGTTCAAGTCCCAGCCATGTGGGTTCAAGTCTCAGACAGGGCTTTGGCCAGGTTTGAGTCATGGCCTTGTGAGTTCAAGTCCCAATCTGAAACAGTTTCAGTATATGCCATATTGAGTCAATTTTGGAAAATACAACCTGCCACAATTTGCCCACTGGTTATAGCAAATAACATCTTTCCCACATGCAAAATATACAATCCTCTCCTTCAAATCTAATCCCATTATGAAAGAAATTTAACTATAAGATTTTGTTTTCTAAATCAGGTCCAAGTATAGGTGAAGATCCTCAGATTTTGTTTTTTGGGGAGGTATAGTTCCTTGAGTATCTCTTGAAATGAAAATATGCATACTAAATTTACAAGTTATAAACTCCACATACACAACATAAAATTGTAGGTCAAGCCTAGTGTAATCATAATAGACACTCTGAAGGAAATGAAAGAAGGGAGAAATGAAAAGAATGTAGTAATCACCAGTCCTTAGCAACTCTGAAATCTGTATGTGAACATGTTACCAGTTCCTTCTTTTGTCATACTGCTTGGAAGTTTCTCTCTATCACTTCTCATTCTACCCTCTGGTTGCTTAGTTCAATCCTCTGAGCTATCTTTCCTTGTTTCATTAAAAAAAAAAAAAAAAAACTCATGTCTGCAGTCGAGTAGCTTTCTCAGCCTGTTTCCTTATGGAGTCCAAAAGACTTTGTTTTGTTCTGCGGCTGCAACGGGTGCACTAAAGCGCAGGTGGCTGCGATGGGCACGCTAAAGCGCGGCCGAGAGGAGCTACCCCAGGTCCGAGGTCAGGGGCAGAAGCCAGGAGGACCCCATGCCCGAAGGGCAATGGCCAAGAGGAGTTACCCCACGTCCGAGGTCAGGGGCAGTGGCCGAGAGTGCCAGACTGCAACGGGGCAGGAACGAACGAAAGGAGCTACCCCACGTTCAGGTCAGGGGGGCGGACAAGAGGAGATACCCTGTGTTCGAGGTCAGGGGCGGCAACGAGAGGAGTTACCCCATGTCCGAAGTCAGGGGCGGTGGCCAGGAGGAGATACCCCACCCACCTAAGCCCGAGGCCAGGGGCGGTGGCTGGGAGGAGCAACCCCACGCCGTGGCTGTGCGGGCACAGGAGGGCCTAGAGGAGCTATCCCACGTTGAAGGTCAGGAAGGGCATGGTGAGGAGATACCCCTCGTCCAAGGTAAGGAGCATTGGCTGCGCTTTGCTGGAGCAGCCGTGAGGAGATACCCGATGCCCAAGGTAACAGAAACCCAAGAAAGATGGTAGGTGCTGCAAGAGGGCATCAGAGGGCAGACACACTGAAACCATACTCAAAGAAAACTAGTCAGTCTAATCATACTAAGACCACAGCCTTGTCTAACTCAAAGAAACTAAGCCATGCCTGTGGGGCAACCCAAGATGGGCGGGTCATGGTGGAGAGATCTGACAGAATGTGGTGCACTGGAGAAGGAAATGGCAAACCACTTCAGTGTTCTTGCCTTGAGAACTCCATGAACAGTATGAAAAGGCAAAATGATAGGATACTGAAAGACAAACTCCCCAGGTCAGTAGGTGCCCAATATGCTACTGGAGATCAGTGGAGAAATAATTCCAGAAAGAATGAAGGGATGGGGCCAAAGCAAAACGAATACCCAACTGTGGATGTGACTGGTGATAGAAGCAAGGTCCAATGCTGCAAAGAGCAATATTGCATAGGAACCTGGAACATCAGGTCCATGAATCAAGGCAAATTGGAAGTGGTCAAACAAGAGATGGCAAGAGTGAATGTCGACATTCTAGGAATCAGCGAACTGAAATGGACTGGAATGGGTGAATTTAACTCAGATGACCATTTTATCTACTGTGGGCAGGAATCCCTCAGAAGAAATGGAGTGGGCATCATGGTCAACAAAAGAGTCCGAAATGCAGTACTTAATCTCAAAAACGACAGAATGATCTCTGTTTGTTTCCAAGGCAAACCATTCAATATCACAGTAATCCAAGTCTATGCCCCAACCAGTAAGGCTGAAGACGCTGAAGTTGAACGGTTCTATGAAGACCTACAAGACTTTTTAGAACTAACACCCAAAAAAGATGTCCTTTTCATTATAGGGGACTAGAATGCAAAAGTAGTAAGTCAAGAAACACCTGGAGTAACAGGAAAATTTGGCCTTGGAGTATGGAATGAAGCAGGGCAAAGACTAATAGAGTTTTGCCAAGAAAATACACTGGTCATAACAAACACCCTCTTCCAACAACACAAGAGAAGACTCTATACATGGACATCACCAGATGGTCAACACCAAAATCAGATTGATTATATTCTTTGCAGCCAAAGATGGAGAAGCTCTATACAGTCAACAAAAACAAGACCAGGAGCTGACTATGGCTCAGACCACGAACTCCTTATTGCCAAATCCAGAATTAAATTGAAGAAAGTAGGGAAAACCACTAGACCATTCAGGTATGACCTAAATCAAATCCCTTATGATTATACACTGGAAGTGAGAAATGGATTTAAGGGCCTAGATCTGATAGATAGAGTGCCTGATGAGCTATGGAGAGAGGTTTGTGACATTGTACAGGAGACAGGGATCAAGACCATCCCCATGGAAAAGAAATGCAAAAAAGCAAAATGGCTGTCTGGGGAGGCCTTACAAATAGCTGTGAAAACAAGAGAAGTGAAAAGCAAAGGAGAAAAGGAAAGATATAAACATCTGAATGCAGAGTTCCAAAGAATAGCAAGAAGAGATAAGAAAGCCTTCCTCAGTGATCAATGCAAAGAAATAGAGGAAATCAACAGAGTAGGAAAGACTAGAGATCTTTTCAAGAAAATCAATGATACCAAAGGAACATTTCATGCAAAGATGGGCTTGATAAAGGACAGAAATGTTATGGACCTAACAGGAGCAGAAGATGTTAAGAAGAGATGGCAAGAATACACAGAAGAACTGCACAAAAAAGATCTTTATGACCCAGATAATCACGATGGTGTGATCACTGACCTAGAGCCAGACATCCTGGAATGTGAAGTCAAGTTGGCCTTAGAAAGCATCACTAGGAACAAAGTTAGTGGAGGTGATAGAATTCCAGTTGAGCTATTCCAAATCCTGAAAGATGATGCTGTGAAAGTGCTGTACTCAATATGCCAGCAAATTTGGAAAACTCAGCAGTGGCCACAGGACTGGAAAAGGTCAGTTTTCATTCCAATCCCAAAGAAAGGCAATGCCAAAGAATGCTCAAACTACCGCACAATTGCACTCATCTCACACGCTAGTAAAGTAATGCTCAAAATTCTCCAAGTCAGGCTTCAGCAATAAGTGAACCGTGAACTTCCTGATGTTCAAGCTGGTTTTAGAAAAGGCAGAGGAACAAGAGATCAAATTGCCAACATCCGCTGGATCATAGAAAAAGCAAGAGAGTTTCAGAAAAACATCTGTTTCTGCTTTATTGACTATGCCAAAGCCTTTGACTGTGTGGATCACAATAAACTGTGGAAAATCCTTCAAGAGATGGGAATACCAGACCACCTGACCTGCCTCTCGAGAAATCTGTATGCAGGTCAGGAAACAACAGTTAGAACTGGACATGGAACAACAGACTGGTTCCAAATAGGAAAAGGAGTACGTCAAGGCTGTATATTGTCACCCTGCTCATTTAACTTATATGCAGAGTACATCATGAGAAATGCTGGACTGGAAGAAACACAAGCTGGAATCAAGATTGCCAGGAGAAATATCAATAACCTCAGATATGCAGATGACACCACCCTTATGGCAGAGAGTGAAGAGGAACTAAAAAGCCTCTTGATGTAGTTGAAAGTGGAGAGTGAAAAAGTTGGCTTAAAGCTCAACATTAAGAAAATGAAGATCATGGCATCCGGTCCCACCACTTCAAGGGAAATAGATGGGGAAACAGTGGAAACAGTGTCAGACTTTATTTTTCTGGGCTCCAAAGTCACTGCAGATTGTGACTGCAGCCATGAAATTAAAGACACTTACCCCTTGGAAAGAAAGTTTTGACCAACCTCGATAGCATATTCAAAAGCAGAGACATTACTTTGCCAACTAAGGTCCATCTAGTCAAGGCTATGGTTTTTCCTGTGGTCATGTATGGATGTGAGATTTGGACTGTGAAAAGTCTGAGTGCTGAAGAACTGATGCTTTTGAACTGTGGTGTTGGGGAAGACTCTTGAGAGTCCCTTGGACTACAAGGAGATCCAACCAGTCCATTCTAAAGAGATCAGCCCTGGGATTTCTTTGGAAGGAATGATGCTAAAGCTGAAACTCCAGTACTTTGGCCACCTCATGCGAAGAGTTGACTCATTGGAAAAGACTCTGATGCTGGGAGGGTTTGGGGGCAAGAAGAGAAGGGGACGACAAAGGATGAGATGGCTGGATGGCATCACTGACTCGATGGACATGAGTCTGAGTGAACTCCGGGAGTTGGTGATGGACAGGGAGGCCTGGCATGCTGTGATTCATGGAGTTGCAAAGAGTCGGACACGACTGAGTGTCTGATCTAATCTGATCCCTTTCAATCCAAGTTGATACAATTCATTGAAAAACTGTGGGCTTTTTGTGTACTAATTTATAATCTACTCCATTAGACAAAAGCCGTAACTAAAAGAGATTTCTCCAACTTTGACTCTCTCTAAAACTGCTATGAGATAAGTACCTTCAAATTCTTAGATGTCATATTGTTCAGCAAAAAGTATCTGTAAGGCATGACCTTAAGATCCTTAGAATGCCTTTGTCTGAAAGATTCTAGGAGGAACTGCCTTACATCTTTTTGAGGTTTTAACAACAGTTAACACCCTCAATCTTGACCTAAAGCCTTTTTCTAATTTGAGAACCACTGGAGAAGCTCGGGCGGGGATCATTATTGTTCTCAAATTCACTGTCTTGCATTCTTCATAATAAAAGTTAATTATTTAGCTCACATCTTTCCTTCCACATGTTTTATATTCAGGGAAAAAGGCAGAAGGCACTTTGAACATTTTGCCTGTATAACTCTATATATGGATAGGTCATCAAGTTTGTTAGGTATTCAATATATTTCCTATTTTCCATGTTACCTTAGAAGAGCATTACTGACTTTATGCTAATATAAATACATAAGAAGAGCTCCTTTTACATCAACTTATGCTTTATATCTTTACCAGTAATCCCCTTAGAGCCCTTTATGATTTTTCTACTACTCTCTCCAAGAAATTTTTATCTTCCATTTGCTATTTTGTCCTAAAGCCAATGCCACATGTTTTTGTTTATTATTTGTTACAGCAGCACTCCACTTTCAGGTGTCAACTTTTATTATATTAATAGTTAACTCTTGCTGGGGCTTCCCTGGTGGCTCAGCTGGTAAACAATCCGCCTGTAACGTGGGAGACCTGGGTTCATTTCCTCGGTTGGGAAGATCCCTTGGAGAAGGTAACAGCTACCCACCCCAGTATTCTGGCCTGGAGAATTTCTAAACCTTGGAGACACAAAACAACATTTTATTATTCTCACTGACTCCTAGGGATTTGGGATTTGGAAAGGACAGAACAAGAATGTCATGCTTTTGTTAAAAAATGTTTAAGACCTCAGTTGGAATACTCAAAGACTGGAGGATAAAACCATTTGAAGGCTCATTCATTTACATATCTAGCAGTTGATCTTGGCTATTGACTGGGGGCTCCGCAGAGTCTGCTGACCAGAACTCTTAAAAGTGGCTTCTCCATATGGCTACTGGAAGACTTCTTTTTATTTAGAGAAATATCTCTAAAGGCACCTATTATCCTGTGTCCAAGGGTTCCATCATTATAACTTGGAATAATCAGACCAATCAAAGTGCAGCTCATCTCTGACACACTAGGCACTGTTCTGGTGGCAATCCAAGTACAAAACGTCCATGTCATATTTTCATGTAAAGCTTGATGATATGGCCACTTAACCTCAAGTGATCATTCACCATGGAAAATTTATAGCCATCAACCAAAATAACTCATTAGGTATGAATTAATACTCCTTGGAAGGAAAGTTATGACCAACCTAGATAGCATATTCAAAAGCAGAGACATTACTTTGCCAACAAAGGTTTGTCTAGTCAAGGCTATGGTTTTTCCTGTGGTCATGTATGGATGTGAGAGTTGGACTGTGAAGAAGGCTGAGCACCGAAGAATTGATGCTTTTGAACTGTGGTGTTGGAGAAGACTCTTGAGAGTCCCTTGGACTGCAAGGAGGTCCAACCAGTCCATTCTGAAGGAGATGAGCCCTGGGATTTCTTTGGAAGGAATGATGCTAAAGCTGAAACTCCAGTACTTTGGCCACCTCATGCGAAGAGTTGACTCATTGGAAAAGACTCTGATGCTGGGAGGGTTTGGGGGCAAGAGGAGAAGGGGACGACAGAGGATGACATGCCTGGGTGGCATCACTGACTTGATGGACGTGAGTCTGAGTGAACTCTGGGAGTTGGTGATGGACAGGGAGGCCTGGCGTGCTGCGATTCATGGGGTCGCAAAGAGTCGGACACGACTGAGTGACTGATCTGATCTGATCTGATCCTGCATTGCAGGCGGATGCTTTACCCTCTAAGCCACAAGGAAAATACTGTGTGGGGATATATTTTAAAGCAAAGGAAAAGTACTACTTTTAATTCATATATTAAGAGCAGTGCCTTTATTATATATTTATTTTTAAACTATTTTTAAAATGATAGAATTTCACAGGTGAGTTAAATAGTAACCAAGAGAGCAAAATTACCCTAGAATTTTTATTTAGTACTTTGACTACTATTCGAGTTTTTCCTCTAGCTCAGGTCACCTTCAATTACCCTATCACCAAGCCCCTCTGGATTCTCCACGGCTTCAAGTGTAAGAGATGACCATCATATTATGAAACCCAATTCTCCAGAAGCACCTACACATATAGACATAGATGAACTGGCAGCAATCCTGAAGTTCTTTCATTAACCTTTTGGAAGAAAACTATTATAAAACAATTGGCTCTATAATCAAAGGTCTTAGTCCTACGTACAAGGGCACCACATCTGCATAATTGTTCAGGCATTTAGTACCTTTAAAGAACAGTAGTTTCAATCTGGGTCAATTGATGAAATTCCTTACATAACTCCATGGACACTCTGTCCTCATACTTCTAAGCAAAGCAGAACATTTTAGATAGCCTGCTGACAGAAGAGATAAAAATGGGTCATTCTGCACCTTCAGAAAATTCACTTCCTCTGCCAGACCTATTTTGGATTAGTATTAGAACTCTGAATGGTATGTAACTTCCTGCTCATGAGGAGAAGCCAATACTTTAAAAGCACTAGATAGACACTATGCAAGGGTTCCAGTTGCTGGAAAGGATTGCTATGGAATGATGTTGCCATAAACATGTCATTCCAAGAAAAGCTTTCCACACTTTTATTTGAACAACTAATTTAGATAGGCAAGGCTGGTAGCTTGGACTTGTGTATATAGCTAAAAGGCTACTTGGATACTTAGACCTACCTCCTAGCCATCCTGGTTCAGTCTAGCAACAGCCATGACTGAGTAAACACACCAGCATGAGGTATCTTGTTACAGAAAAGTCAGCCACTCTGTGTGTGCACCTGGCCCACCCACAAGAAATACTGCAGTTATCCAATGACAAAAATCAGCTAGTTTCCTCCCTATAGTTTTATCTTAAGTCAAGGGAATCTTAGCTGCCTATATAATAACCTGCCCATAGAGTCACATAATGACAAATTTCAGGGCATTGAGGAACTCAAACATGGTCCAGCAGGCCCAGACTCACTCCCAGCTTCCATCAGACTTAATGGGCACGTGAAAAATGTGTCTGCTGCTAGGAGAAACCCATTACCCATTATAACTTTTAGGGTATGCAATTACATGGGATTAATTGACCAGTGTTTACACTTGAGCTCAATTGAGCTAGGTTCATAACTGAGCTATCATCAGGAGCACCCTGAATTATAAGCTTCATCTTTGATACTGACAACACTGAAGATGACAGGTTTTTCAGGTGTGCTGACTTTATCAATAACACTGACAACCAAAGTGTCCAACAACAAATCAATTTACTATGAAGTTTTCTCTGAACAAATTCAGGGAAGATACCCTATTTGTTCACTTATTGATAAGTAATTCTTAAGGACTTACTCTGAGATAGTCACTTGGTATACAGTGGCGAAAAAAATCGGAAAAAAATCTTTGCCCTATGAGGCTTACATTTTAGAATGGAAGATGGAAAATAAAATAAGTAAGCAAATTAATAGTATATTAGAAAATAATAAGTTCTATGGAAATAAATAAAGCAAGGAAAGGGGATAGGAGATTAATGTAAATGTGACAATCAGAGGTCTATCCTGAGAAAGTTATAATACTGGAGGAAGCTGAATAAGCAAACCTTGTGTTTCACAGGAGGAACAACTCTAGCTAGAAGAGCCCACCAGAATTGGGGGTTTTAATTCTGCTATAAACTTTGAGCTGAGGCCTCAATCATTGTGCTTAAATAACAAATAAGTCAGCATGATGCTCCCTGTTGCTGATATGTTAGTCCTGTTTACTTCTGGCTACACTCTAGGCTACCCTGATATAGAACACATCCACATTATACAAATGTCTGCTTCCAAAACTATATTGGAGGCAAATTTATTGCAGAAGGGTATCAGTCATTCAAAAACTACCATGACCATTTACTTTCTGGAAAAATGGCATTATATGTTCTTTCTAGGAGGGGTCAGCAAATTATAATCCACTATCTGTTTCTTTAATTGAAATTTTTATTGAGATAATTATAGATTCTTATGGAGTTGTAAGAAACTCAGTTTCCCCCAATGACATCTTTCAAAAGTATATTACAATAGCACAACCAAAATATTGACATGATACAATCCACTGATTTTATTCACATTTCATGCACTTATTTGTGCATGTGTATTCAAGCTATGGTTTTTCCAGTAGTCATGTACGGTTGTGAGAGTTGGACCATAAAAACGGCTGAGCAGCAGAGAATCGATACTTTCGAACTGTGGTGCTGGAGAAGACTCTTGATAGTCCCTTGGACTGCAAGTAGATCAAATCAGTGAATCAGAAAGGAAATCAGCCCTGAATATTTTTTGGAAGGACCGACGCTGAAGCTGAAGCTCCAATACTTTGACCACCTGATGTGAAGAGCTGACTCATTGGAAAAGACCCTGATTCTGGGAAAGACTGAGGGCTGGAGGAGAAGGGGAGACATAAGATGAGATGGTTAGATGGCATCATGGCTCAATGGACATGAGCTTGAGCAAACTCCAGGAGATGGTGAAGGACAGGGAAGCCTGGTTTGCTGTAGTCAGTGGGGTCACAAAGAGTCAGACATGACTAAGCAATTGAAAAAGAACAACAAATTTGTATATTTATTAAGTTATATGCAGGTTTTTAAAATTTATTTTTAATTGGATGATAATTGCTTCACAGTGTTGTGTTGGTTTCTGACATACATCAACATGAATCAGCCAAAAGTATACATATGTCCCTGCCCTCCTGAACCTCCTTCCCACGCCCTACTCCATCCCACCCCTCTAGGTTGTCACAGAGTACCAGATTACGTTATGCAGCACCTTCCCATTAGCTAGCTATTTACATATGGTAATGTACATGTTTTGATGCTACTCTCTCAATTCGTCCCACCCCCTCTTTCCCCCACTGTGTCCACAAGTCTGTTCTCTATGTCTGGGACTCTATTCCCACCCTGCAAACAGGTTCATCAGTACCATCTTTCTAGATTCCATATATGTGTATTGCTCTTTCTGACTTACTTCACTATGTATAACAGGCTCTAGATTCATCTGTCTCACTAGAACTGACTCAAATTTGTTCCTTTTTTATGGTTGAGTAACTTTCCATTATATATATGTACCACAACTTTTTTATCCATTCATCTGTTGATGGTCATGTAGGTTGTTATATGCAGTTTTATCACATGTGTAGGTTTATGTATCCTTGACTAAGTTTACATACAGAACAATTACCACAAGGATCCAAAGTGCTGTGTATTTACAACCATATTCCACCTCCTTCCTATCCATTACTCTGTCTTTAATCCCTGAAATCACTAATCAGTTCTTTATTTCTAAAATATTTTCATTTCAATACTGTTATATAAAAGGATTCATAAAGTATATAACTGGGTGTTGACTTTTTCACTCATATTAATTCTCTAGAGATTCATTCAGATTGTTGCACTTAGCAATACTTCCTTTACATTTTTGCATCGTATTCCCTGATATAGCTGTTCCACAGTTTTAACTATAACAATGGACATCTAGGTTTTTATTGGTTTGGGCTATTATGAATAAAGCTACTATTAACATTTCTGCACACATTTACAGGTTAAAATTAGTTTTAATTTTTCAGGGACAAATGTCTTGGAGTGCAATTGCTGAGTTTCAGGTTAACTGCATGTATATTGTTTGTGCTCAATTGTTCACTTGTGTCTGACTCTTGGCAATCTCATGGGCTGTAGCCCACCAGGCTCTTCTGTCCATGGAATTTTCCAGACAAGAATTGTATACTGGGGCGGTCCTAAGATGGTGGAGGAATAGGATGGGGAGACCACTTTCTCCACCACAAATTCATCAAAAGATCATCTGAATGCTGAGCAACTTCCACAAAACAACTTCTGAATGCTGGTAGAGGACACCAGGTACCTAGAAAGGCAGCACATTCTCTTTGAAAGGAGGTAGAACAAAATTTAACAGACAAAAAGAGAGACAAAAGAGTTAGGGACAGAGATCCGTCCTGGTGAGGCAGTAGTGAAGGAGAAGTTTCCAAACAGTAGGACACTCTCTCACTGGTGGGTCTGTGGGGAGTTTTGGAATCTCAGAGGGCAACATAACCAGGAGGGAAACACACACACACACACACACACACACACACACAGAATACGTACCTAACCACAATTGCCAGTGGGGAAGTAGCCCAGACACTTGCTTCCACCACCAGCGAGTGGGGGCTGGACAGGAAGGCACAGGTTGCACGCTTAGGGTAAGGACTGGGCCTGATTGCCCTGAGGACAATCTGAGGGAGCTAACATGAGATAGCAACCTAAACTGTGGGATAGCCAGAGAGAGAAATAAAAAGAGAGAGAGAGAACTTTCCCCAAAAGAGCTCTAACCTAAAGTGCAACCTGGACTGCTCACAGAACAAAGGATTAAGTGAACACCAAATGAGAGCTAGCCAGCTGCAGACCAGCCCCTCCCCCGACCAGAGGCAGAGAGGCAGGCTAGTGACAGCTAGAGCCAGAAGGAAAGGGGCAATCTTGGCCCCAGACACGGCATCCTCCATCAAACTGTGAGCAGGCTCCCAGTTGCTAACCAAGTCTTCCTGGGATCCTGGATGGTTGACACTTGCCAGGAGGGTCACAGTCTGAGATCAGCTCCCCAGAGGAGAGAGACACATGGCACACTTGAGATGGTGCTCTCATGGCGCATCTGGGAAACAAAGCACCTGGGACCAGGGAGGTGATTAAGATGCACAGCCCACCTGGGACAGTGCACTTGCAAAGAACCTGGTAGCCTGAGCTGCTTGAACCTGGGAAGGGCACAAAACACATGCCCAACCATGTCTGTGCCTTTGTGGAGTACCTGAGAACCTGAACTGGAGTAGCTTAGACCTGGGAAGTGCACAAAATGCAGGGCCTGCTTTGGACAGCTCCCCTGCAGAGCAACCTGGAGCCTGAGCAGTGTAGACCTGGAAATCAACACCACCGTAAGTTGGGGAAAACCCAGTGTGGTCCGTACACTGCGAACACTCCCCACACATGCCAGTGATACTAGTTTCCAAGGTTCCTCCCTTTACACAACATAACTGAGCAAGTGAGCCTAAATAACTGATCACTTTTGGCCCCTTGTGTCAGGGAAGAAATTAGACACTGAAGAGACTTGCAAACAGAGTAAGCCAAAATAAACAAAGAGGAAACTGCTCTGAAAGTGACAGATGCAGCAGATTAAAACCCTGTAGTTAACATTGACTAAGCATTGGAAGGGGCCTATAGACCTTGAGAAGAAGTATTAGCTGGAACAAGGAACTATCTGAAACCTAACTGACCCCACACTACCATCAACAGCTCCAGAGAAATTAATAGATATATTTTTTACTATTATCATTTTTAAAATTTTTTTAAGTTCTTTATTACTTCTTTAAATTTCATTTGTATAACCTACTATTACCGGGTGGTGGAGCCTGGTAGGCTGCCGTCTATGGGGTCGCACAGAGTCCAACACGACTGAAGTGACTTAGCAGCAGCAGCAGCAGCAGCAGCAGCAGCAGCATTACCTTTCAAAAAAAAAAAAAAAAGAGAGACCCTATTTTTAAAGCAAATTTCATATATATATATAATGATTTTGAGATTGATTTTGTTTTGTATTTTTAAGATTGTATTTTTGAGAATCTAACCTTTACTCTAGATTTTTAATCTTTGTTTTTTGGTATTTGTTATCAATTTTGTACCTTTAAGAATCTAATCTTCAAAAAAAAAAATAATAATCTAATCTTAAGTACCCATTTTTACTTACGGGTGTGATTACCAGCTTGATTGCTCTCTCCCCTTTTGACTCTCCCTTTTCTCCCCCAGGTCACCTCTATCTCCTCCATAACCCTTCTCTTCTCTACTTAACTCTGTGAATCTCTCTAACTCTTCTGGGCTGTGGCGAAAACTTAGGGAACTGATTACAGGCTAGATTGGTCTCTCCCCTTTTGATTCTCCCTCTTCTCCTCCTGGTCACCTCTGTATCCCTCCTCCTTCTTCTTTTATTCATGTAATTCTCTAAACCTCTCTGGGTGTCCCTCACTGTGGAGAAGCTTTTCACCAATAACCTATATGTTTTATCATCTGTGCTGTATGGGTGGAGAAGTCTGGAGGCCACTATAAGAAAAAGACTGAATGCCAGAGGTAGGGGGCTAAAGTCCAAAACTTGAGAATACCAGAAAACTCCTGACTCCAGGGAACATTAACCAACAAGAGCTCATCCAAAAGCCTCCATATCTACACTGAAACCAAGTTCCACCCAAGATTCAACAAGTTCCAGAGCAAGACATACCATGCTAATTCTGCAGCAATGCAGTAATACAGCTATTAGCATTAAAATACAGGTTGCCTAAACTCACACCAAACCCATAGACAGCCCAGAACTCACTACTGGACCCTTCACTGCACTACAGAGAGAAGAGACCCAGCTCCACCCACAGGACACAGACTCAAGCTTCCCTAACCAGGAAACCTTGACAAGTCACTCACTCAACCCCACCCACAGGGAGCAACCTCCACAATAAAGAGGAACTGCACACTTCCACCTACCGAAAGGCCACCCCAAACACACAAATCTAAACAAAATGAAAAGTCAGATACATATTCAGCAGGTAAAGAAACATGATAAATGCACACTAAACCAAACAAAAGAGGAGGAGATAGGGAGTCTACCTGAAAAAGAATTCAGAATAATGATAGTAAAGATGATCCGAAATGTTGAAAACAAAATGGAGTTACAGATAAATAGACTAGAGACAAGGGTTGAGAAGATGCAAGAAATGGCTAACAAGGACCTAGAAAAAATAAAAAAGAGTGAATCAATAATGAATAATAAAACGAGTGAGATCAAAAGCACTCTGGAGGGAAGCAACAGTAGAATAGCCGAGACAGAAGATAGGATATATGAGGTGGAAGATGGAATGGTGCAAATAAATTAAGCAGAGAGGAAAAAAGAATTAAAAGAAATGAGGACAACCTGGGGGGAAATGTTCAGTTCAGTTCAGTTCAGTTCAGTCATTCAGTTGTGTCCGACTCTTGGCGACCCCATTAATTGCAGCACGCCAGGCCTCCCTGTCCATCACCAACTCCCAGAGTTCACTGAAACTCATGCCCATCGAGTTGGTGATGCCATCCAGCCATCTAATCCTCTGTCGTCCCCTTCTCCTCCTGCCCCCAATCCCTCCCAGCATCAGAGTCTTTTCCAATGAGTCAACTCTTCACATGAGGTGGCCAAAGTACTGGAGTTTCAGCTTTAGCATCATTCCTTCCAAAGAACACCCAGGACTGATCTCCTTTAGAATGGACTGGTTGGATCTTCTTAAAGTTCAAGGAACTCTCAAGAGCCTTCTCCAACACCACAGTTCAAAACATCAATTCTTCGCTGCTCAGCTTTCTTCACAGTCCAACTCTCACATCCATACATGTCCACTGCAAAAACTATAGCCTTGACTAGACGGACCTCTGTTGGCAAAGTAATGTCTCTGCTTTTGAATATGCTATTTAGGTTGGTCAAAACTTTCCTTCCAAGAAGTAAGCCTCTTTTAATTTCATGGCTGCAGTCACCATCTGCAGTGATTTTGGAGCCCCAAAAAATAAAGTCTGACACTGTTTCCACTGTTTCCCCATCTATTTCCCATGAAGTGATGGGACTGGATGCCATGATCTTCGTTTTCTGAATGTTGAGCTATAAGCCAACTTTTTCACTCTCCTCTTTCAGTTTCATCAAGAGGCTTTTTAGTTCCTCTTCACTTTCTGCCATAAGGGCGGTGTCATCTGCATATCTGAGGTTATTGATATTTCTCCCTGCAATCTTGATTCCAACTTGTGTTTCTTCCAGTCCAGTGTTTCTCATGATGTACTCTGCATATAAGTTAAATAAACAGGGTGACAATATACAGCCTTTATGCACTCCTTTTCCTTTTTTTTTTTTTTTTTTTGCACTCCTTTTCCTATTTGGCACCAGTCTGTTGTTCCATGTCCAGTTCTAACTCTTGCTTCCTGACCTGCAAATAGGTTTCTCAAGAGGCAGGTCAGGTGGTATTCCCATCTCTTGAAGAGTTTTCCACAATTTATTGTGATCCACACAGTCAAAGGCTTTGGCATAGTCAATAAAGCAGAAATAGATGTTTTTCTGGAACTCTCTTGCTTTTTCCATGATCCAGACAATGTTAAACACCCAGAAGAAGAAGAGAAAAAGAAAGGCCACGAGAAAGGCCATACTTGAGGAGATAATATTTGAAAACTTCCATAAATGGGGAAGGAAATAGCCACACAAGTCCAAGATGCCCAGAGAGTCCCAAACAGGATAAATCCAAGACACATATTGATCAAAGTAGCAAAGATCAAACACAAAGAGAAAATATTAAAAGCAGTAAGGGAAAAGCAACAAATAACACATAAGGGGATTCCCAGAAGGATAACAGCTGATCTTTCAATAGAAACTCTTCAGGCCGAAAGGGAATGGCAGAACATACTTAAAGGGAAGAAAGAGAAAAGCCTACAGCCCATACTACTATATCCAGCAAGGATCTCATTCCAATATAAAGGAGAAATAAAAAGCTTTACAGACAAGCAAAAGCTCAGAGAATTCAGCACCACCAAACCAGCTCTTCAACAAATGCTAAAGGATCTTCTCTAGAGAGGAAACACAGAAAAGGTTTATAAACTTGAACCCAAAACAGCAAAGTAAATGGCAATGGGATCATGCTGCTGCTGCTAAGTCGCTTCAGTTGTGTCCGACTCTGTGCAACCCCATAGACAGCAGCCCACTAGGCTCCCCCGTCCCTGGGATTCTCCAGGAAAAACACTGGAATGGGATCATACTTATCAATAATTACTTTAAATGTAAGTGGGTTGAATGTCCCAACCAAAAGACAAAGACTGGCTGAATGGACACAAAAACAAGATCCCTATATATACTGTCTACAAGAGACCCACTTCAAAAAAAGGGATGCATACAGACTGAAAGTGGATATTTCATGCAAATGGAGAATGAAAGAAAGCAGGAGTAGCAACACTCATATCAGAGAAAATAGACTTTGAAATAAAGGCCATGAAAAGAAACAAAGAAAGACACTGCATGATGATCAAGGATCAATCCAAGAAGAAGATATAACAATTATAAATATATATGCACCCAACATAGGAGCACCACGATATGTAAGGCAAAAGCTAACAAGTATGAAAGGGGACATTAACAGTAACACAATAATAGTGGGAGACTTTAATACCCTGCTCACACCTATGGATAGGTCAACTAAACAGAAAATTAGCCAGGAAACACAAATTTTAAATGATACAATGAACCAGTTAGATGTAAATGATATCTATAGGACATTTCAACCCAAAATAATGAATTTCACTTTTTTTCTCAAGTGCACATGAAACATTCTTCAGCATAGATCACATCCTGGGCCATAAATCTAGCCTTAGTAAATTCAAAAAAATTGAAATCATTTTAAGCATCTTTTCTGATCACAATGCAGCAAGATTAGATGTCAACTACAGGGGAAAAAAAACTATTAAAAATACGAACATATGGAGGC
Source organism: Bos indicus (assembly GCF_029378745.1). NCBI lineage: Eukaryota > Metazoa > Chordata > Mammalia > Artiodactyla > Bovidae > Bos > Bos indicus. Next base: position 77,207,456 of record NC_091789.1, read on the forward strand.
TAAACAACATGCTTCTGAATAACTAAAAATCACAAAAGAAGTCAAAAAAGAAAGGAAAATACACATAGAAACAAATGAAAATGAAAACACGACAACCCAAAACCTATGGGATAGAGTAAAAGCAGTTCAAAGGGGAAGGTTCATAGCAATACTAGCTTACCTCAAGAAACAAGAGAAAAACCAAATAAACAACCTAACTTTACACCTAAAGCAACTAGAAAAAGAAGAAATTAAGAACCCCAGGATTAGTAGAAGCAAAGAAATCCTAAAAATTATAGCAGAAATAAAATGAAAAAGAAACAAAGGAGACTATAGCAAAAATCAACAAAACAAAAACTCGTTCTTTGAGAAGAATAAAATTGACAAACCATTAGCCAGACTCATCGAGAAAAAAAGGGAGAAGAATCAAATCAAGAGAATTAGAAATGAAAATGGAGAAATCACAAGAGCTAACAAAGAAATATAAAGGATCATTCAGTTCAGTTCAGTCGCTCAGTCGTGTCCAATTCTTTGCGACCCCATGAATCGCAGCACGCCAGGCTTCCCTGTCCATCACCAACTTCCGGAGTTCACTCAGACTCACGTCTATCAAGTCAGTGATGCCATCCAGCCATCTCATCCTCTGTCGTCCCCTTCTCCTCCTGCCCCCAATCCCTCCCAGCATCAGAGTCTTTTCCAATGAGTCAACTCTTCACATGAGGTGGCCAAAGTACTGGAGTTTCAGCCTTAGCATCATTCCTTCCAAAGAAATCCCAGGGCTGATCTCCTTCAGAATGGACTGGTTGGATCTCCTTGCAGTCCAAGACACTCTCAAGAGTGTTCTCCACCACCACAGTTCAAAAGCATCAATTCTTCAGCTCTCAGCCTTCTTCACAGTCCAACTCTAACATCCATACATGACCACAGGAAAAACCATAGCCTTGACTAGACAGACCTTTGTTGGCAAAGTAATGTCTCTGCTTTCCCTGTCTAGGTTGGTCATAACTTTTCTTCCAAGGAGTAAGTGTCTTTTAATTTCATGGCTGCAGTCACCATCTGCAGTGATTTTGGAGCCCCCAAAAATAAAGTCTGACACTGTTTCCACTGTTTTCCCATCTATTTCCCATGAAGTGATGGGACTGGATGCCATGATCCTCATTTTCTGAATGTTGAGCTTTAAGCCAACTCTTTCAATCTCCACTTTCATAAGAGACTACTAATAGCAACTATTTGCCAATAAATTGGGAAACTTGGAAGAAATGGACAAATACTTAGAAAAGTATAACCTTCCAAAACTAAACCAGGAAGAAGTTGAAAACCTTAAAAGACCGATCACAAGCATGGAAATAAAAACTGTAATTTAAAATCTTAAAACGAACAAAAGTCCTGGACCAGATGGCTTCACAGGTTCATTCTACCAAAAATTTAGAGAAGAGCTAATATCTATCCTACTTAAACTCTTACAGCAAATGGCAAAGGAAGAAAAACTTCCAAATTCATTCTATGAGGCCACCATCACTCTAATACCAAAACCAGACAAAGATGCCACAAAAAAAAAGAGAAAACTACAGGTCAATATCATCGATGAACACAGATGCAAAAATCCTCAACAAAATTCTAGCAAACAGAATCCAACAACATATTAAAAAGATCATACATCATGACCAAGTGGGCTTTATCCCAGGGATACATGGATTCTTCAATATTCACAAATCAATCAATGTGATACACCACATTAATGAATTAAAAGATAAAATGCATATGATTATCTCAATATATGCAGATAAATCTTTTGACAAAATTCTACATCCATTTATGAAAAAACCTTCGAGAAAGCAGGAATAGAAGGAACAAACCTCAACATAATAAAAGCCATATATGATAAACTCACAGCAAACTTTATCCTCAATGGTGAAACACTGAAAGCATTTCCCCTAAAGTAAGGAACAAGACAAGGGTGCCCACTCTCACCACCACTATTCAACATAGTTTTGGAAGTTTTAGCCACAGCAATCAGAGCAGAAAAAGGAATAAAGTGAATCCAGATGGGAAAAGAAGAAGTAAAACTCTCACTGTTTCCAGATGACATGATCCTCTACATAGAAAACCCTAAAGACTCCACCTGAAAATTACTAGAGCTAAGCAATGAATATAGTAAAGTTGCAAGATAAAAAATTAACACACAGAAATCCCTTGCATTCCTATACACTAACAATGAGAAAACAGAAAAAGAAATTAAGGAAACAATTCCATTCACCACTGCAATTAAAATAATAAAATACTTAGGAATAGATTCATCTAAAGAAACAAAAGACCTATATATAGAAAACGATAAAACACTGATGAAAGAAATCAATGAGGACACAAATAGATGGAGAAATATACCATGATCATGGACCAGAAGAATCAATATAGTGAAAATGAGTATACCACTCAAAGCAATCTATAGATTCAATGCAATCCCTATCAAGCTACCAACGGTATTTTTTCACAGAGCTAGAACAAATAATTTCACAATTTGTTTGGAATTACATAAAACCTCGAAGAGCCAAAGCAATCTCGAAGAAGAATGTAACAGGAGGAATCAACCTGCCTGACTTCAGGCTCTACTACAAATCCACAGTCATCAAGAGAGTATGGTCCTGGCACAAAGACAGAAATATAGATCAATGGAACAAAACATAAAGCCCAGAGATACATCCACACACCTATGGACACTTTATTTTTGACAAAGGAGGCAAGAATATACCATGGAGAAATGACAATCTCTTTATCAAGTGGTGCTGGGAAAACTGGTCAACCACTTTAAAAAAAAAATGAAACTAGAACAGTTTCTAACACCATACACAAAAATAAACTCAAAGTGGATTAAAGATCTAAATATAGGACCAGAAACTGTAAAACTTCTAGAGGAGAACATAGGCAAAACTCTCTCTGACATAAATCACAACATGATCCTCTATGACCCACCTCCCAGAGTAATGGAAATAAAAGCAAAAATAAACAAATGGGACCTAATTAAAATTAAAAGCTTCTGAACAACAAAGGAAACTATAAACAAGGTGAAAAGACAGCCTTCAGAATGGGAGAAAATAATAGCAAATGAAGCAACTGACAAAGAATTAATCTCAAAAATATACAAGCAGGTCATGCAGCTTAATATCAGAGAAATAAACGACCCAATCAAAAAATGGGCCAAAGAACTAAACAGACATTTCTCCAAAGAAGACATAGAGATGGCTACCAAACACATGAAAAGATGCTTAACATCACTCATTATCAGAGAAATGCAAATCAAAGCCACAATGAGGTACCCTCTTACGCTAGTCAGAATGGCTGCTATCCAAAAGTCTACAAACAATAAATGCTGGAGAAGGTGCAGAGAAAAGGGAACCCTCTTCTTCTCTTGGTGGGAATGCAAACTAGTATATCCACTATGGAGAACAGTGTGGAGATTCCTTAAAAAAAAAAAAAAAAAAAAAACTAGTAATACAACTTCCATACAACACAGCAATCCCACTGCTGGGCATACACACCAAGGAAACCAGAATTGAAAGAGACATGTGTACCCCAATGTTCATCACAACACTGTTTACAATAGCTAGGACATGGAAGCAACCTAGATATCCATTGGCAGATGAATGGATGAGAAAGCTGTGGTAGGTATACACAATGGAATATTACTCAGCTATTGAAAAGAATGCATTCGAATCAGTTCTAATGAGGTGGATGAAACTGGAGCCTATTATACAGAGTGAAGTAAGTCAGAAAGAAAAGCACCAATACAGTGTATTAACGGATATATATGGAATTTAGAAAAATGGTGATGATGACCCTATATGCTAAACAGCAAAAGAGACACAGAGATAAAGAATAGACTTTTGCACTCTGTGGGAGAAGGCGAGGGTGGGATGATTTGAGAGAATAGCATTGAAACATATATATTACCATATGCGAAATAGATGTCCAGTCCAGATTGATGCATGAGAGAGGGTGCTTGGTGCTGGTGCAGTGGGATGACCCTGAGGGATGGGATAGGTAGGGAGGTGTTGGGTGGTTCAGGATGGGGTACACATGTATATCCATGGGTGATTCATGTCAGTGTATGGCAAAAACCACTATAATATTATAAAATAATTAGCCTCCAATTAAAATAAATAATTAAAAAAAAAAGAATTGTATACTAACTTTTATAAGAATGAGCTACATTGTTTTCCAAAGCAGTGTATCATTTTACATTCCTACTAACAAGGTTTAAACAATCAAATTTCTTCACATTCTTACCAAAATTTGCTAGTGTCATTATTTTTATTTTAGCTTTTCTTGTAGGTATATATTGATATCAACTTGTGATTTAATTTGAACTTCTCTGATGGCTAATAATATTGAACATTTTTCCTATGCTTTTCACCTGGTTATCCTCTTTGATGAAATAAATGTTCATGCCTTTTGTGCACTTTCTAATTTTTCTTGACAAATCCATTGTGGTTTTATTATTGCTTTGTTAAGTTTTGAGAGTTACTTATATAGAAATATTAGACTTTTATTATATAAGTGATTTGCAAATATTTTCTCCTCATTTCTAGCACGTCTTTTCACCATCCTCACAGTTTCTTTCACAGAGAAAAAATTTTAATTTTGATGAACCATGATTTTTAACATCTTCCTATTATGGGTCATGCTTTTAGTGTTGAATATTAAAACTTTTTGTCGAGCCCTAGATCATGAAGATATTCTATAGTTTTACTAAAAATTTTACAGTTTTATGTTTTTTTTTTTATATTTAAGTCAAAGATCCATTCTGAGTTAATGTTTTAAATAAGTAAGGTGTGAGTTTAAGATTGGGTTTTGTTTTATTTGCTATTGATATTCAGTTGTTCCAGTATCATTTGTTGAAAAGACTACTCTTCCTTCATTGAATTTTATTTTGTACCCTTGTCAAAAGTCAGTTGACAATATGCATTTATTTTTATGTCTATTCTTCTGCCAATACCACGCTATTTTAATTAATATATAGTAAACATTTCATTGGAGAAGGCAATGGCACCCCACTCCAGTACTCTTGCCTGGAAAATCCCATGGACGGAGGAGCCTGGTGGGCTGCAGTCCATGGGGTTGCTGGGAGTCAGGCACGACTGAGCGACTTCACTTTCACTTTTCACTTTCATGCATTGGAGAAGGAAATGGCAACCCACTTCAGTTTTCTTGCTTGGAGAATCCCAGGGACGGTGGAGCCTGGTGGGCTGCCGTCTCTGGGGTCGCACAGAGTCGGACACGACTGAAGTGACTTAGCAGCAGCAGCAGCAGCAGCAAACATTTAATGGCTATATAGTAAACCTTAAAATCACAAGAATGATTCTTCTTTTTAAAAATTGTTTTAGCTATTCTGGACTTGTGCGTTTCCATATTAATTCTAGAATAAGTTCTCTATGTCTCCAAAAAAACTTGGAATTTTAATAGGAAATTACATTAAATGTATAGATCAATTTGGAGAGAATTGATAGCTTTACTGTATTGAATGTTCCATTCCATGAACATGTTGTGTTTTTTCATTTATTTATGCCTCCTTTGATTTCTTTCATCATCATTTTGTTGTTTTAAGCATAGAGAACCTGTACATATTGAGTATATACCTGAATATTTCATTTACTTTGCAACAATTATAAATAGTATTGTGCTTTTAATTTTGGTTTCCACCTGTTCATTATTAGTATATAGAATTGCAATTGATTTTTCTGTGTTGATCTTGTATCTTCCAATCTTGCTGAACTCATTAGCTTTTGAGGTTTTAGTATTTTTGTTTTTTGTTTTGTAGAGTGCAGTGGAATTTCTGTGTAATAATTATGTCATCTACACATAGAGGTGGTTTTATTCTTTTCTTTACAATTTGTGTACCTTTAATCTCTTAGCCACATTGTACTGGACAAAACTTCCTGTAAAATATCAAGAGATAAAAGCAGACACCCTTCCCATTCTTAGGGGGAAAGCATTCAGTTTTTCACCATTAAGTATACTATTAGCTCAAGAATATTTGTAGATGTTCTTTTTCAAGTTGAGCCAATTTCCCCTCTATTACTAACTGTTGACAGTTTTTATCATCAATAAGTGTTGAATTTTGCCAAATATGTCTTCTGGATACACTGCTATGATCAAATGATATTTCTTCTTTAGACTGTTGCTATGATGGATCACTTTAATTGATTTCCAAATGTTGAAGCAGTCTTGCACATCTGGAATAAAGCACACTTGGTCATGGTGTGTAATTCTTTTATACATTGTTAAATTCAGTTTACTGATATTTTATTGGGGATTTTTACATCTAAGTTCATGAGATATATTTATCTGTCATTCTTTTTAATCTTACACTGTCTTTGTATGGGTATCAACAGGATACTGGCCTCATATTTTTGTTGGGAACTGTCCATACTTCTTTGAATTTTGGGGGGAAAATGTGTAGAATTGATATTAATTGTTCTTTAAATATTTTGTAGAAAGAACTATTTCAGCTTGGTTGAGGTTTTTTATTTTGTGGTTTTCAAGAATCCGTTCTATTTCTTCTAAGTTGTGCAATTTATGAATGCAAAGTTGTTCAGTCTTCCCTACCACCCTTTTAACAGTTAAATGATCTGTAGTGATATTTCCTGCTTTATTCCTCATATTGTTGATTTGTGTCTTTTCTATTATTTAACACTTTTGACAGAGGTTTATCAATTTTATTGATATTTTAGGAAATCGGTTTTTATTTCATTGATTTTTCTTTAATGCTTTCCTATTTTTAATTTTACTTTTATCTTTATTATTTCATTCCTTCTGTATGCTTTAGGTTTTTTGTTCTTTTTTTTTTTTTTCTAGTTTCTTAAAGAACCTAGATTAGTGATTTGAGACCTCTCTTCTTGTTTATTATAAACATTTAGTACTATGCATTTATCTCAGTATTACTTAATTGCATTGTCTATGCTTTCTTATGTTTATTTTTATTTTCACCTAGTTCTAAGTATTTATATTTTTAATTTCCCTAGAGAGAATTTATGCTCTTGATCTGTAGTGCTAGAGAAGACTCTTGAGAGTCCTTGGACAGCAAGGAAATCAAACCAGTCAATCCTATAGGAAATCAACCCTGAATATTCATTGGAAGGACTGATGCTGAAGCTCCAATATTTTGGCCATCTGCTGACTCGTTGAAAAAGACCCTGATGCTGGGAAAGATTGAGGGCAGAAGGAGAGAGGGGAAACAGAGGATGAGATGGTCGGATGGCATCATTGACTCAAAGACATGAGCTTGAGCAAACTCCAGAAGATAGTGAAGGACAGGGAAGCCTGGTGTGCTGCATTCCATGGAGTCGCAGAGTCAGACACAACTTAGTGACTAAACAACAGAGTTTCTCTTTTACTAATGGATTATGTGGTAATGTATTGTTTAATTTTCAAGTATTTGGAAATTTTCCTGTTGTCTTTCTGTTATTGACTTTTAATTTAATTTCATTATGGTCAGAGAACATAAATGTATCATTTCAATTCTTTTACATTTGTTAAGGTTTGTTTTTTGGCCCCGGATACAGTCTGTATACTGATTGTTTAGTAGAGGCTTGGAAAAATGTTTTATCTAATGTTTTGGGGTGGAGTGCTCAATATATACCAATTAGATGCTGTTAATGGATTGTACTGTTTAGATCTATATCCTTGATGATTCTTTTTTCTAGCAGTTCTATCAGGTGCTAGGAGGGACACATTGGAATCCCCAACTATACCTGTGGGTTGGCCTCTCCTCCCCGCAACTCTATCAGTTTTTGCTTCATGTATTTATTTTGAGGTTCTGTTGTTTGATGAATAGACATTTAGGATCATTATGTCTTCCTGGTGGATTTATCCTTTTGTCACTATCTAATGTCTCCTGTCTCTTGTAATTTTTTATTCTGAGGTCTACTTTATTGGATGTTAATGACTAATTCCAGCTTTTTAAAAATAACCTTTGCATGGTATACCTTTTCCTACACTTTTACTTTCCATCAACTCATGTCATTGAATTTGAAGTGAGTCTCGTATTAACAGCATATAATTGGATCATTTTTAAAACCTGTTCTGCCAATCTCTGTCTTTTATTCAGACCATTTACGTTTTCTGTTATCATGGATATGTGAGAGCTTAAGTCTGCCATTTTATTATTTGTTTTCTTTTTGTTACCTCTGGCTGGCTGTGTATGGTCAAGCCACTCAAGATGTTCTCTTGTTGTCTGTAATTCCCTGCTCAACCAGTGCTTGCTTCATCCACACCCTACCCACATTACTGGCCTCCCTATAAATATGCTCCAGGCCCCAGCTAGTGATCATCTTACCAAAAGTGCTGTGAGAAACATGCTCCTCTGCTAGTTTCCCCAGTAACTGATAAGCCAATATGACACCAATTCTTCCTATAACTGGTAACTTCCTCCTGCCCCTGGGAACAAAGAATTCCACCACGACATGCCTGCGGTCTCCACACACGGTGAGGTGTCACTCCAAGACCTTCCTTCAGACATGTAAGATCCCCTATCCATTAAACTATTGATATCTCTGTTGCTGACTCTTTCTTTGGTTTTGAATCTGGCCAAGTACAGGCCTTGTAGACCTGTGGAGTGCAGCCCAACACTATCATTCCTGTTTCTTTTTTCTTCCCTTGTTTATTACTCGAATATTAAAAAAAATTTATTTTAATTGGAGGTTAATTACTTTACAATATTGTGGTGGGTTTTGCCATGATGATTCTATCTTAAATTATTTATAGTGTTTCTGAGTGTATAACTTTATATAGTTTTCATAGAGGTTACTCTGTGTAATGCAATATGCATATGTGACTTATAATCCACTGGTTTCAACATTTTAGCACTTTGAAGTGTGAAAATTGTATTTCCATTGAGCCTCCTTTATTTTCCCCATATTTAAAATATCATTGTATTGAATATTTGCTGATATTATCAAGATAATTTTGCTCTATTTATAAAATTCAAGAAGAAAAAATAATCTATGCTATGCATGTATACCTTTAGAACTTTAAGATACATATCATTCACTATATCCACATATCATTCACTAAGATACCATATAATTCATTTATTCAAAGTGTACAATTCAATACTTTTTAGTACAACAGGGTTGTGTGACAACCATCACAATCAATTTTAGAATATTTTTGTTTCTCTAGAAGGAAACCTTGTACTCATTACTGGTCACTCTCCATCCCTCAAAACTCCCTCCACCTCTACCAAACCCAGGAGTCACCAATATATTCATTCGCTATCTCCATAGATTTGCTTTTCTGGACATTTCACATAAAAGGAATCATACCATCTGTAGCTTTTTTTTCCTGATTTTTTTCTGCTTAATAAACAGGCATACCTTTGAGGTTTATTGAGCTTCACTTTGTTGTGTTTCACAGATATTGCTTTTTTTTTTTTTTTTTTTTTACAAATTGAAGTCTTGTGGCATCTCTGCATTGAGCAAGCCTATCAGTACCATTTTCTACAGCATTTGCTCACTTTGTGTTTCTGTATCACATTTTGGTATTTCTCTCAACATTTCAAACTTTCTCATTATTACTGTATTTGTTATGGTGATCTGTGATAAAATTTTGATGTTACTATTGCACAAAGATTACAATTCACTGAAGGCTATATAAAGGTTAGCATATTTTAGCAATAAACTATTTTAAAATTATGGTATGTATTTTTTTAAACATAATGCTATTGCACATTTAAGACTAGAGTATAAACCTAACTTTTATATGCACTGGGGAACCAAAAAAAAAAATCATGTGACTTCCTTTTATTGCAATATTCAGTTTATTGTGATAGTCTGAAATTAAACTTGTAGCATCTGTGAGGTAGGCCTGTACTATTTTCAAGGTTTGTTCATATTGTAGCATGTATTATTACTTCATTATTTTCTATTTCTGAGCAATATTCCATTGTATGAATATAGTACATTTTACTTATGTATCAGTCAGTGGACATTTGGGTTTTCTCTACTTGCTGGCGATAATGTACAATGTTGTTGTAAATATTCACATACAAGACTTTGTGTAGATGTATGTTTTTATTTTTATTTGATATATATCTAGAAGTGGAATTGTTAAGTCATATCAGGTCATTAGTTCATTTTTAAATTATTTGTCTTTTATTACTGATTCTGTTACAAGTTCTTTTTATAATCTGGATAAAAGTCTTTTATGAGGTATATGATTTGCAAATATTTTCTCTCATTTTGTGGGTTGCCTAATCACTTTCTTAATAATACCATTCACAGTACAAAATATTTTAATATTGATGAATCTAATTTATCTGTTCTTCCTTTGTTATTTGTTTGTTTGTGTATGTGTGTGTGTGTCACATCTAAGAAACCATTGCCTAACCCAGGGTCACAAATGCTTACTCCTATGTTTTATTCTAAGAGTACTATTGTTTTATCTCTCACATTGTATATGATCCATTTTGAGTTAATTTTTGTGTATGGTGTGAAGAAGTCTAATTCACTTGCATGTGGATAACCACTCTTTCTAATGCCATTTGTTTAAAAAACTTTTTTTCCTATTGATCTTTTTTGCATGCTTGTTGAAAAATCAGTTAATTACATACATAATGGTTATTTTCTGCACTCATAAATTGATTCCATTGATCTATATGTTTATCCTTATGCCACTCTCTGGGCTTCCCTGGTGGCTCTGATGGGAAAGAATCTGCCTGCAATATGGGAGACCTGGGTTCATTTCCTGGGTTGGAAAGAACCCCTGGAGGAGGGCATGACAGCCCACTCCAGTATTCTTGCCTGGATAATCCCCATGGACACAGGAACCTGGTGGGATACATGGGGTCGCAAAGAGTTGGACACAACTGAGAGGCTAAGCACAGCACACAGCATGCCACTGTCTTAATGTTGCTTTGTAATAAGTTTAGAAATTAGGAACTGTGAGTCTTCCAACTTTATTCTTTACTTTAGCTATACTGACTCCCTTTAATTTTTACATGAATTAAAAAATTGTATTAAATATGCAGACCAATTTGGAAGAGGATCAGGGGAGAATGGAGAGTGTCTGATAATGTGTACAAATGCTGTTTTGGAGGTGATTTAAATATTCTAAAAGTGATTCTGTTGATAGTTTCACAACTCTGTTAATATACAAATACATTGACTTGTACACTTTACTTTGGATGAATTTTATAGTATTTGAATTACATTTCAATAAAGATACTTAATTAAAACAGTAAATCTAATAATGAAATTTGGAATTTGACCATAGCAAACTTAAAATATTAAAGAAGCCAAATGTTAAACCTAAAACTCATTGAAATATTCAAGTTCAATATGAAACCAAATGATAGTGTTGAAACTCAATGTGAAAGTCCTAAACTGGTTGCAATTAGTAATTGTAAGCAAAGAGCCCAATGACACAATTGAGAAATGGCAATACAGCATAGCATGAAGGCTAAAGTTCAATATTTAGTCAGCTGCTACATTTATATTAAAGTTTTCCTCAATGGTGAAAAATTGAAAGCATTTCCCCTAAAGTCAGGAACAAGACAAGGGTGCCCACTCTCACCACTACCATTCAACATAGTTTTCAAAGTTTTGGCCACAGCAGTCAGAACAGAAAAAGAAATAAAAGGAATTCATATTGGAAAAGAAGAAATAAAACCCTCACTGTTTCAAGATGATGTGATCCTCTACATAAAAAACCCTAAAGATTCCACCAGAAACTTACTAGAGCTAATCAAGGAATATAGTAAAGTTGCAGGATATAAAATCAACATACAGAAACCCCTTGCATTCCTATACACTAACAATGAGAAAACAGAAAGAGAAATTAAGGAAACAATTCCATTCACCATTGCAACAAAAAAAATAAAATACTTAGGAATATATCTACCTAAAGAAACAAAAGACCTATATATAGAAAATGATAAAACACTGATGAAAGAAATCAAAGAGGACACAAATAGATGGAGAAATATACCGTGTTCATGGATTGGAAGAATCAATATAGTGAAAATGAGTATACCACCCAAAGCAATCTATAGATTCAATGCAATCCCTATCAAGCTACCCACAGTATTTTTCAGAGAACTAGAACAAATAATTTCACAATTTTCATGGAAAAACAAAAAATCTCAAATAGCCAAAGCAATCTTGAGAAAGAAGAATGGAACTGAAGGAATCAGCCTGCCTGCCTGTCTCTACTACAAAGCCACAGTCATCAAGACAGTATGGTACTGGCACAAAGAAAGAAATATAGATTAATGGAACAAAACAGAAAGTCCAAAGATAAATCCATGCACCTATGGACACCTTATCTTTGACAAAAGAGGCAAGAATATACAATGGAGAAAAGACAATCTCTTCAGCAAGTGGTTCTGAGAAAACTGGTCAACCACATGTAAAAGAATGAAACTAGATAACTTTCAAACACCATACACAAAAGTAAACTCAAAGTAGATTAAAGATCTAAATGTAAGACAAAAAACTGTAAAACTCCTAGAGGAAAACATAGGCAAAACACTCTCCCACATAAATCACAGCAGGATCCTCTATGACCCACCTCCCAGAATATTGGAAATAAAAGCAAAAATAAACAAATGGGACCTAATTAAAACTAAAACCTTCTGCACAACAAAGGAAACTATAAGCAAGGTGAAAAGACAGCCTTCAGAATGGGTGAAAATAATAGCAAACGAAGTAATGGACAAATAATTAATCTCAAAAATATACAATCAACTTCTGCAGCTCAATTCCAGAAAAACAAACAACCCAATCAAAAAGTGGCCAAAGAACTAAACAGACATTTCTCCAAAGAAGACATGCAGTTGGGTAACAAACACATGAAAGATGCTCAACATCACTCATTATCAGAGAAATGCAAATCAAAACCACAATGCGGTACCATTTCACGCCAGTGAGAATGGCTGCGATCCAAAAGTTTATAAGCAATAAATGCTGGAGAAGGTGTGGAGAAAAGGGAATTCTCTTACACTGTTGGTGGGAATGCAAACTAGTATAGCCATTATGGAGAACAGTGTGGAGATTCCTTAAAAAGCTGGAAATAGAACTGCTATATGACCCAGCAATCCCACTGCTGGGCATACACACCAAGGCACCCAGAATTGAAATAGACACGTGTACCCCAATGTTCATCTCTGTTTATAATAGCCAGGACATGGAAGCAACTTAGATGTCCATCAGCAGACGAATGGATAAGAGATCTGTGGTACATATACACAATGGAATATTACTCAGCCATTAAAAAGAATACATTTGAATCAGTTCTAATGGGGTGGATGAAACTGGAGCCTATTATACAGAGTGAAGTAAGCCAGAAAGAAAAACACCAATACAGTATGCTGCTGCTGCTGCTGCTAAGTCGCTTCAGTCATGTCCGACTCTGTCCGACCCCATAGACAGCAGCCCACCAGGCTCCACCATCCCAATACAGTATACTAACACATATATATACATGGAATTTAGAAAGATGGTGACAGTAACCCTGTATGCGAGACAGCAAAAGAGACACAGATGTATAGAACAGTCTTTTGGACTCTGTGGGAGAGGGAGAGGGCAGGATGATTTGGGAGAATGGCATTGAAACGTATAATATCATATGTGAAACGAATTGCCATTCCAGGTTTGATGCATGATACAGGGTGCTTGGGCCTGGTGCACTGGGATGACCCAGAGGGATGGTATGGGGAGGGAGGTGGGACGGGGGTTCAAGATGGGGAACACATGTACATCCATGGTGGATTCATGTCAATGTATGGCAAAACCAATACAATATTGTAAACTAAAAAAATAATAATAATTAATTAATTTAAAAAGAAAAAGAAAAAAGAAATAAAGTTTTGTAATATGCATAAACATTGGTTTTTTTTTTTTTTTTTTGGTGTAACTTTTGTTTACCAGATATAAATTTATTCAAGGATTCAACATCAACAGATTCATCCATTTTGGTACTCATTGAAAATGAGCAGATATTTTCATGCTCATTGTAATAAAGCAATTGTAATGGAAATTCAGTTTAGTAAAATCAGAACTCTTTTTATATTTAAATTTTTAATTTAAATATTTTTTATGGCAAAACCAATACAATATTGTAAAGTAATTAACCTCCAATTAAATTTTTAATTGAAACGTTGAAGTGAGTTAGCAACAACAAAAAAACAGAATTAAGTTAAAATATTATGATTTTAATTTTTCATATGTCAGTGAAATTATGTGGTATATGTATGTTCATCATATGTTGCCAGTCTTAACTAGTCCACAAGGTATGCAAGAAAACTGAACTATTTCACACCTGCCCTTGCTTGCCTAAAATAGTAGCTGATAAAGATCATATTTTCTGTTTTAACTGGGCGCTTATATAGTCCTCCTCAATTCCAGCAAGTTACTTTGTAGGGGTTTACCTGGTTATACTTAAGGCGGAGTCTCACATCTATCTAGTCAAGCAAGAAAAAAGAAACTCCCCATTCAGCACTGCCTGAAAAATACATAGTTCAATGTTCATTGAATATCGTCCAATCATATAAAAATCCCAGGCATCTGCACTGACCTCTGGCAACAATTCAAGTGCTTCTAATAGAGGAATGTTTCTCAAAGTGTGGACACAGTACCACAGGTAGTCCACAAGAAAATTTGGGGGAATACATTGGCAAGTATTCTAATACTTATTTAAGTGTGCTATGAAAAATAAATAATTAGCATGTCAGTATTGTACCAAGTATTACTTGTTTAAGATAATTAAAAATATGTAGAATTATTAGTAATTCTTTACTTAGAATACCATCTCTCTTGTATTGTCTTTACCTCCCTTTGCTTCTTACTCTGATGACTTATTTTGCACATTATCACATCTCAGATTATATTGTAATTTTTGTAGGCACACCTATCTCTATAATAGATTGGAAATTCCTTAAGGACAGAGCAAAATCTTTGTATCCTCAGTGCCCCTCAGTGCCTAATGCAATGGCTAGGCCCTGGGAAGTACTCAGTTAATATTTGTGGAATGAATGAATGTGGATTAGAGCTGTGGTCAGGATAATTACATTCTATAAGCATTGGTCTAGCAGCTATTTCACAGTTGGGGCTAAGGTAGCACTGTGTCTCAAAGAGAACTGGAAATTTAAAACTGCAAGACAGGAAACCAAACATAATTAATTCTCTATCAAATTAATTACATTAGAAAAATTTTTATGCTGAGTTTTCTTATAATGATGAATTTCTGAATTAAGATTCAAAAGCAGAACTACTGGATTAAAATAAAGGTTGAAAGAACTGAAATGTAAATAAAAGAGAACAGGCTCCAGAGTCAAGCTTATATGAGTTTGAATTCTGGCAATTCAACAATTGCTAACTGTATCACGTGTAAACTGAGGACCAGAGATAATTCATATAAAGCCTAATAGTACCTGACACATATACAAACTCTTCCTGGTGGCTCAGTGGTAAAGAATCCACCTTCCAATGCAGGAGTTGGGGGTTCTATCCCTGGATCTGGAAGATGCCCCAGAGTAGGAAATGGCAATCCATTCTAGTACTCTCACCTGGGAAATCCCATGAACAGAGGAGTCTGGTGGGCTGTAGTCCATAGGGTTGAAAAAAAGTTGGACATGACTTAGCGACTAAACAACACCTGGCACATAGTAAGCTTCTAATAAATAGTAGCTGGCATTATTAATTTTATCTAGAGAAAACTATGGAGAAGGTGATGGCACCCCACTCCAGTACTCTTGCCTGGAAAATCCCGTGGACCGAGGAACCTGGTAGGCTGCAGTTCATGGGGTCACGAAGAGTCGGACATGACTGAGTGACTTCACTTTTACTTTTCACTTCATGCATTGGAGAAGGAAATGGCAACTCACTCCAGTGTTCTTGCCTGGAGAATCCCAGGGACGGCGGAGCCTGGTGGGCTGCCATCTCTGGGGTTGCACAGAATCGGACACAACTGAAGCGACTTAGCAGCAGCAGAGAAAACTAGGAAATATCTTACTAATAATCTCTAAGTAGTGACTCAAGAAGGTCTGACCCAAGAGAAAAATATAAAGAAGTTTCCCCTCTCATCCTGCTCTCATTCCCACCTCAATCCCTCTCATGATAGTGTAGTGATTATTACCTTTCCAACTTATGCCAAGAAATAATCTAAAGCACAGCTGGTCTCTCTCCCTGAAGTTCCTGGTATAGATCTTCCTTATACAAGGAAATAAATCATTTTCTAATTCACACTCCTGGTGGCAAGCAAATAATTATTTATAATCAAGAAGGTTTTTCATCTAGTTTCTACCAGGTTAGACTAAATCACAACACTGTCAAACCAGGAAAGTACTTAATTAAGCAGAAGAGGTGACAATAAATCAGTGTACTTTGTTTGAAAAATTATAGGCCCAAAGTTGAAGTCGGAAACCTGATTTCTATTCTCAACTTACTTAAAAATCTTAGATGAGTTGCTTCATTGTTCTAGACCTCAGTTTCTTCACTTATAGATGATAAGTTCTATGCTGACACAACTGACTTATATTTTGGGAAAAACTAAACTGTATCCCCAATCACTCTTAAAAAAGTAAAGTCCAGAGGACTGAATAAATATTCAAATATAAAAAGTGAAACTACATAATTTCTAGACAGAAGTATAAATGGATGTTTATAATTTTGGCATGGTGAAGTTTTAAAAATATAGCCAATAAGTTATATAGAAAAAGTGATAAGACTACATAAAAAACTTAAATCTTTTGTTTGGAATAAACCTACCACTATAAAAAGTTCAAAAGATGAAAGAGAAAAATCAAATAGAAAAATAAAGGATACGGTCAAATATTCACACACAAAAATACAAATGGCCATCAAACATATATAAAGATGTTCTTCATTCATAGCTAAAGATATGGAAAATTAATACATTTTAAGACACTAAGTGCTGGCCAGGATAAAAGAAGTGGGCATGTGTTTGTGTTGGTGAGCTTATAAAGTAGTGCTTCTCTCCAGTGCTGATGTTTGCTACCTGTCTCTGAGGCACTTCTATTCCAATTATTATCAGAAATATGCCTCTTACAGTATTTCCACTACCTAATTTGGCATTCCAGAGCCACATTTCATTCTGGGACACTATGTGCAAATAGTGTCTGGTCTCACTATCCCATTTCTTATCACTGCCTCTGCCTTGAGAAAAGTTCAAAGTCTCCTACAGTATGGCTCTCTTTTTCTCTTCTACTCTTTGGGACATGTTCTTCCCTTTGATAAGGGACTTCCCAGGTGGCTCAATGATAAAGAATCTGCCTGCAATACAGGAAACAGGGATTCGATCCCTGGATCAGGAAGATCTCCTATAGAAGGAAATGGCAACCCACTCCAATATTCTTGTCTGGAAAATCCAATGGACAGAGGATCCTGGCAGGCTACAGTTCATAAGGTCACAAGAGAGTTGAATAAGACTTAGAGACTAAGCAACAACTTCCCTTTGATAAACAAGTTCTACAATTCCAAGAACTTAGCCAGTGTAGTTCTGAAATCATAGCCATCAGTCACTGGCTGAGGGGAAGAAACACAAAATTTGGTTAAATTCTTGAATTGAAAAAAATATATACAAATTAATATTTAAAGAAATTGTCCTGCCACAAATATTTTAAATATAAAATTAAGATGATTAAATACAATAGGATGCTACTTTAAAGGGCAAAAGTTAGCATAAACTTACAAAAAATTTGTTTGTTTTTAAGAGCTACACAAATAATGTTTTTCACAGAATAAAACATGCCTAATGAAGCAAAATAGCATGTATTACTTTCTAAAAATCTCCAGTGTGGGCCTTATCCAGGAGAAATCAAGTGCTGAGTGACACTTACAATAAATTTAGAAGTAAACTAGAACATAAAAACAAAAGGAGACTGAGGGAGTAATTCTATTTTCCCTTTAATTTGAATCAGCAATGAATACTATACATGAAAGAGACTAAGCAAAATATAATCCAACAAATAAACTATTGGCATATTTTTTTAATATCTTCTTATTTGCATTTAGACAATTTAACACTGAAACCAACGGAAGAAACTCGAAAGATATACTTAGTTTACTTACAATAATAAATATACATGTAAGTGTAGATTTATACTATTGTCACTAAAATTATAAAAATTGAGTGTGTCCATTTGCTTGAATGGTTACTCACTTCAGTATAAGTTATAATTTCCCAGGTTTTAAGTAAATGGGAAATATGTGAAGCATGTCAGCTATTGTTTAACAAACAGAACAAAAACAGGATAGAAACAAACAAACAAAAAGGATGATTCCTTGAAAAATAAGTAATAGGGAAAACCTTGCAGTAAATGTTTTCCTCCAGGTCCTTAGAATTTAAGAACACAGACATGTATAAATAATCTCCTCAAAATGACTCTTTAAAGATTATTTCTTAATGATTCTTCTTCAGTGGGTCTTATTTTCTCTATTCTTCCTTGCACTCTTTCTTAACTGACTTTTATTGAAAATAGGCTCTAATCTCAATTGGACAGCATAGGATATTTATCAACATTTTTTTTTATTAATTCTTTTTTTGGAGAAGGGGAACACTCTGTGTGGCTTGTGGAATTTTAGTTCACTGGCCAGGGATCGAAATCGAGGCACCTAGCCTTAACCACTTGGCCACGAGGGAATTTCCTATTAATTTTTTATAAATTATTTTTATAAGGATAACCAGCATTAGTGAGCTTTCTAATGAGATGGAATAAGCTTGGAACATTAAGGTAAATTAAAATATAAAATGCCAAATTATACTTGTTTTAAACTAAAGACGTCACACACCTTGTAGAAGTGTCCCAATATACATCTTAGTAGTTTATAAGCTATGGATTAATATCTATGTTTTTGTAAGACAAGGCTGATGCTAAACTATCAGAAAATTTTTAAGATTTTAAAAGTCTCATATTTCATGCAAAAATAGATATTCAGTTCATTTCATTTGCTCAGTTGTGTCCGACTCTTTGAGACCCCATGGACTGCAGCATGCCAGGCCTCCCTGTCCATCACCAACTCCCGGAGTTTACTCAAACTCATGACCTTTGAGTTGGTGATACCATCCAACCATCTCATCCTCTGTCATCCCCTTCTCCTCCCGCCTTGAATCTTTACCAGCATCAGGGTTTTTTTTAATGAGTAGATATTAAGAATACCAAAACCACAATTTACAGTAGATCAGTTTAGTTCAGTCACTCAGTCGTGTCTGACTCTTTGTGACCCCATGAATCGCAGCACACCAAGCCTCCCTGTCCATCACCAACTCCCAGAGTTCACTCAGACTCACATCCATTGAGTCAGTGATGCCATCCAGCCATCTCATCCTCTGTCGTTCCCTTCTCCTCCTGCCCCCAATCCCTCCCAGCTTCAGAGTCTTTTCCAATGAGTCAACTCTTCGCATGAAGTGGCCAAAGTATTGGAGTTTCAGCTTTAGCATCATTCCTTCCAAAGAAATCCCAGGGCTGATCTCCTTCAGAATGGACTGGTTGGATCTCCTTGCAGTCCAAAGGACTCACAAGAGTCTTCTCCAACACCACAGTTCAAAAGCATCAATTCTTCGGCGCTCAGCCTTCTTCACAGTCCAACTCTCACATCCATACATGACCACAGGAAAAACCATAGCCTTGACTAGATGGACCTTTGTTGGCAAAGTGATGTCTCTGCTTTTGAATATGCTATGTAGGTTGGACATAACTTTCTTCCAAGGAGTAAGTGTCTTTTAATTTCATGGCTGCAGTCACCATCTGCAGTGATTTTGGAGCCCAGAAAAATAAAGTCTGGCACTGTTTCCACTGTTTCCCCATCTATTTCCCATGAAGTGATGGGATCGGATGCCATGATCCTCGTTTTCTGAATGTTGAGCTTTAAGCCAACTCTTTCACTCTCCACTTTCACTTTCATCAAGAGGCTTTTTAGTTCCTCTTCACTTTCTGCCATAAAGGTGGTGTCATCTGCATATCTGAGGTTATTGATATTTCTCCCGGGAATCTTGCTTCCAGCTTGTGTTTCTTCCAGTCCAGCGTTTCTCATGATGTACTCTGCATATAAGTTAAATAAACAGGGTGAGAATATACAGCCTTGACATATTCCTTTTCCTATTTGGCACCAGGGTGTTGTTCCACGTCCAGTTCTAACTCTTGCTTCCTGACCTGCATACAGATTTCTCAAGAGGCAGGTCAGGTGATCTGGTATT
This sequence comes from Bos indicus, assembly GCF_029378745.1. NCBI lineage: Eukaryota > Metazoa > Chordata > Mammalia > Artiodactyla > Bovidae > Bos > Bos indicus. The sequence goes on from NC_091789.1 coordinate 77,227,643, forward strand.
CCCATCTCTTGAAGAATTTTCCACAGTTTATTGTGATCCACAAAGTCAAAGGCTTTGGCATAGTCAATAAAGCCAAAATATATGTTTTTCTGGAACTCTCTTACTGTAGATAGAATTTAGTAAATTTAAGGGAACTAGGGTTTCCCAGGTGGCTCAGAGGGTAAAGAATCCACTTACATTGCAGGAGATGTGGGTTTGATCCCTAGGTCAGGACGATCCACTGGAGGAGGGCATGGCAACTCACTCCAGTACTCTTGCCTGGAGAATTCCATGGACAGAGGAGCTTGGCGGGCTATGGTCCAAGGGTCACAAAGAGTCAGACACAACTTAAGTGACAGCACTAGGTGAAAAATCCACATTCCCTGGAATTACCTTAGACCAAAAAACAAAAAGTGAAAGTAGAATTTCTCTCCCCTACCTTTTCTACTTTCTTTAGGTCACTGAAAACTGACTAGAGAATTCAAGTTTAAGATCATAAAGAAAAAGTGTGACAAATTGATAAAGTAGCATTAACCTATATACACTGCCACATGTAAAACAGATAGCTAGTGGGAAGTTGCTATATAATATAACACTTAGGTAACTTAGCCTGGTGCTCTGTGAAGACCTAGAGGGGTGGGATGGTGGGGGTGGGAGGAAGGCTCAAGAGCAAGGGGATATATGTATACTTATGGCTGATTCACATTGTTGTATGGCAGAAACCAACACAATATTGTAAAGCAATCATCCAATTAAAATAAATTAAAAAGTTATATTATTAAAAAATAAAATTATATGATTTATATTTTTAAAAAGACTATAGATGAAATAAGAATCCATTGATAATCATAAATAAACATAAGAAAGGTATCTGAAGCAGGCTGATAGCCAGAGTTTCTTCTTGAATTTTGAAGAAACTGGAATTGAACAAAATCTTTATTTATCAAATATGCGTTATAGTTTGGGCTTCCCTGATAGCTCAGTTGGTAAAGAATCCACCTGCAATGCAGGAGACCCCAGTTCAATTCCTGGGTCAGGAAGATCCACTGGAAAAGGGATAGGCTACCCACTCCAGTATTCTTGGGCTCCCTTGTAGCTCAGTTGGTAAAGAATCTGCCTGCAATGTGAGAGACATGGGTTTGATCCCTGGACTGGGAAGATCCCCCAGAGAAGGGAAAGGCTACCCACTCCAGTATTTTGGCCTGAAGAATTCCATGGACTTCATAGTTACTAACATTTCTGCATAAACTACATAATTATTAATATCACAACCACAGATACATTTTTTAGTACACAACCAAACATACCTACTGTGCATTTGATAGATGATCTTGGGCATGTCATTTAACTCCTTGGATTAGAATTTATTCATCTGTATTCCAAAGTGATTAAACTAGAAATCTCCAACAGCCTCCTTTAAGCTTTAAGGTCTGAGAGCCTAAAAATAACATTCCCTCAAATAATCACTTTGAAAATAGTAGAAATTTTGCAATAAAAACATAAAACTGTTTTATATTCCTTTATTTTCCCTAGAAAGCAGCTCCATTACTTTTACCATTGGAAACCTACTTTCCAGATCCTTCATATCAGGGATCACTCATTAATTCACTATTTTATTAGTCTCTGGCCTACAGTGAATAAACATAAGTTATGGGAAGATTTCACTTTTACTAAGTGAAATCTTAGCAAATTACTCAGATCAATTTTATAGAAGTCTCAAAAATAAGTGTATTTATGTATTTTGGCTCACTGTAGATTTACCATTTATTTTGCCCTCTGAAAATACCAACTGACAATGCATGTAAAACACAAATTTTAATTACATAATGTTAATTACATAATCTCCTCATTATTTGCTACCATAACGATAATTCTAATTTTTTTCAATTTTTAGAAATATAATACATATTAGAATAGCAATGGATGAGGCCGAAATTAAAGATAATTTAATATGGAAAAAGATAGTTATTACTAATCAAACAGTATTTTTGAGATCCCATTGAATGCAAAGAAGTATTTGGATAAATACTTTTAATAATGCAACATGTATATCATTGTCATTAATAATAAACAAATGAAGGTTGATTGCTGGACAATTCTCCACAGGACTCTCTAATTTCCCCTGGGTATTAAGCATGCCTACTGTATTTCTGCTGTACAGCAAAGTAAATCAGCTATATGTATACATATATTCCCTTGTTTTTGGATTTCCTTCACATTTAGGTCACCACAGAGCACTGAGTAGAGTTCCTTGTGCTACATAGATTTTTATTAGTTATCTATCATTTTCTTCTCAAGTGCACAGAGAACACTCTTATCATAAATAACTAATTTAAAAAGAGAAATAAGCAAATGTATTTTTAAAAATGAGCCAATAAAATTCTTACTTTGACAATTATATAAACATAAAAATTTTACTTAGGGCTTCCCTGATGGCTCAGTTGGTAACAAATCTGCCTGCAATGCAGGAGTCTCTGGTTCAATTTCTGGGTCGGGAAGATCCTCTGGAAAAGGGATAGACTACCTACTCCAGTATTGTTGGGCTTCCCTTGTGACTCAACTAGTAAAGAATCCACCTGCAGTGCAGGAGACCTGGGTTCAATCCCTGGGTTGGGAAGACTCCCTGGATGGAAAGGCTATCCACTCCAGTATTCTGGCCTGGAGAATTTCATGGGGACATGAAGAGTTGGACATGACTGAGCAACTTTCCCTTAAAAAAAAAAAATTACTTAAAGAACAATCTCTCAATTTTAGAAAAATAGTTTTAAAGTTAGGGAATTCTTCAGGAGATATATATATATATATATATATATATATATATATATATATATAGTGAGAGAGAGAGTGCAGAGTGCTTACAAAATATTTATGCAAGGAAAAATAAGTATATACAATTTTAAGTCAATATGAAGTTGTATGATAGTGGTTGGTGGAAAATATCAAAGCTTGCTTGAGTCATATGAGTGATACAATTTAAAGTCTATAGTTTAACAAGAAGGTAGAATCTTTTAGGACTGAAAAGATTGGAGCAGACTTTTGTCAAAGAAGTGGTAATTTTACTTGGGTCTGAACTACTTGATAGACATTTGATAAGCAAAGGTATAAGAGAATAGGACTTCAATTGGAGGTAATAATATAGCAAAGGAAAAAAGCCTTGGACAGATTGGTTTCTACAAAAGACTATCATAGTTAATGATTGAAAAGAAGAACATGAGGGTGGTGTTCAGAAATTAGAGAAATATTTCAACCTTAGAAAATTTTCATATGCATGACTATTTTTTCAATCAGATAAGATACAAACCACAGATGCAACAGGTTAGACCAGAAGAAAGGGAAATTGACCAAAAAGAAAAATTGCTGACAAACTTAAGAGGAATCTTAGAGTCCACTGACCTGCACATTTTTCTTTGCCTTCAAACTAAGCCTTGCCTCCCAAGATTCCTCATGATCATTTGTTTCAATTCACTTGGACTAGGCATTCTGTTCCCCAAACAAGCACACAGTTTTCCTGCCTCTGCATTTGCTGTAACAGTTTATCGAATAGTTCAGAGCCAAGTCAAATACTACCTCCTCAACAAAAAAACTTCTCCAATGATCTCAGTCCTAAATGATAGTTTTCTTCTGTTTTATTATTAAATTTAGATTGTACCACTCACATGATACAAGCAACTTTTTGATTTATAAATATATGTGCATCTGCTTGCTTTATCCTAAATTTTTAAGGGCAGAAACCGTGATGCAACTTTGCATACCTCAGAGTTTCATAGGCTAGTCCATAAATACAAAATCCAACTCACAAAATAATGCTAAATGCAAATTTGTTGAATGTGTTCCAGTGTTGACACATTTTTTACTCCTTTCATGCTTCTTCTTATCCTTATGAAGCAATCCTTATACTGAATCCAAATTTTGTGTTACATTCTAACTTTTGGTAAATACAATGATTGAAACATATCTAGGTTCACCCAAAAATGTCTTCACCAAAAAACACTGCAATATTGTAAAGTAATTATCCTCCAATTTAAATAAAAATTTTTTTAAAAAAGAAAAAGAAAAAAAGAGGCATCTAGAGAATCTAGGGATGATCCCAATAACTGTGGGGAAAGGAAAAATTTAAATGTCTCTCTGATTTACCTACTTGAATCAGAACACATTGAGGTTGGAGGAGAGAGACTGAGCTGCAGTCAGTCTTTACTACCTGATCTGTTTAATTCGACACTGTAGGTGCTGGGGAAGAATGGGCAATGGTAAAAATGATAAGTTCTTCTCTTAGGCTGCATTTTAGTTTGAAGGGATTGTTTGGTATTCTATAGCAGCTATGAATATTTCTTTTTTAAACTGATGATTCTAACTTTTAATCCACATGAACACAAATGGATTTCTTCTTTTAAGTAACTGTTCAAAAGGTTAATTTCCTTTTTTGATCAACGTTTCAGCATAGGGATATCAGCTGTTGTTGGAACATAGTTAAACCCCGTACAGTTCAGTTCAGTTCAGTTCAGTCACTCAGTCGTGTCCGACTCTTTGCGACCCCATGAATTGCAGCACACCAGGCCCCCCTGTCCATCACCAACTCCTGGAGTTCACTCAAACTCACGTCCATCGAGTCAGTGATACCATCCAGCCATCTCATCCTCTGTCATCCCCTTCTCCTCCTGCCCCCAATCCCTCCCAGCATCAGAGTCTTTTCCAATGAGTCAACTCTTCGCATCAGGTGGCCAACGTACTGGAGTTTCAGCTTTAGCATCATTCCTTCCAAAGAACACTCAGGACTGATCTCCTTCAGAATGGACTGGTTGGATCTCCTTGTAGTCCAAGGGACTCTCAAGAGTCTTCTCCAATACCACAGTTCAAAAGCATCAACTCTTCAGCGCTCAGCTTTCTTCACAGTCCAATTAGCTGTTACTAAAAACCAAACCAAGGCATTCTGAGAAGGTGGTTCAAAATCCTACATTTTTGACCATTATATATCTTCAAGGACCTTATTCACCAATCGGCACTCCCATTCTAACAAACTTTAGGGCTCACTAACTACCTTTGGAAAGCAAATCAAAGCCTCTTTTAAAGCAGAAAGCCACTTAAAGATAACTAGGACTAGGGTGAGGTTAGGGGGCACTCAGGCACAAATTATAAGGGACACCCCAAAACTCAATAATAAAGATAAATGTTTAATGCACTACTTTAAAGAGCTAAAGTTTTTTTTTAATTCTATGATAAAATATCAATTTTAAATAAAAACAAGATTCTACCTTACACTTGTGGGGCTTCCCAAGTGGTGCTAGTGGTAAAGAACTCACCTCCCAATGCATGTTACATCCCTGGGTCAGGAAGATACCCTGGAGGAGGGTATGGGTATCCACTCTAGTATTCTTGCCTGAAGAATCCCATGGACAGAGAAGCCTGGCAGGCTACAGTCCATAGGGTCAGAAAGAGTCGGACATGACTGAAACGACTTAGAACATATGCACTCTACACTTGATGATTCAGCTCAATGGCCTCATCCTAATCTCCTAAGTCTGGGGCACATCCTTAAATTTGCACCAGAAGTGAGTGCTTTAATTGCTTTATCCTCTGTGCCCTAAACACTTTCATGTATGGTATCTTCCCGAGTTCCTTCATTAAATGCCACCTTTGGATTCATAATCCATTGTATCAGCCTTTTTCCTTTAGATAGTCTTTGTTATTACCTCACACAGAGTCCCATTGAATTATCGGTGAACTCTCACCAAGTGGGATAGTGGTATCTATCAGATGTCCCCACCTTCAGGTTCCTCTTGCTCTTACAGTTCCAAGTTTTGAGGTTCTCCATCTGTGAAAGATGCCCCGTTTTGGCACCCTGATCCTGCCAGGACCACAATTCTGGTGTGGCGCAAAGTCCCCACAACCTGAGAAACAGCTCCACTCTTTTCTACTTTCTGAACGAGTACTCCTCTCATTTCATCTATATCCTCCTGCCAAAGGTAGAATGGAAAGACTGGTGCCTAGGCCCAGTCCTGTCTGAAAAGCACTTTCCTTCCAGGAAGAAACTTTTGTAGACCGTGGAGAAAGCAAGTGTAGTGACTTTCTCCTGTTATTACTACATAAAGGGAAAAAAAAGAAAAGAGAACCGATAAGGACAATCCCAGCTTTCCCGCCAGCTTTATGCTTCAGACCTTTGTGTCCACTAAGTCAAGGTGCTCCTCTACCCCACCAGCAGTTGGAGCAGGCAGCCTTCGAGGGCTTCGAGAGTCGGTGGGCCACGCCCCCTGGGCTGGTCACTCCCCTTATTGGTCTAACAGCCTGTCACTCCAGTTTGGCTCCCACTTCTGCTAACCATTCACGTAGCTTGGTTGTGTCTTGGTGCGTTTAATGTTGCCAATAACGAGAGGTTTGTTTTTTTGGGGGGGCGGGGGGGGGGGGGAAGCAAGTACAGGTCGTACTTTAATTAGTTCATTGAAAACTCAGTTGCTCTCTGAGCGGTCGTGTAGAGACTGCTTTCGGCTTTTTTTTCTGCTGACTGCTAAGATCTATAGAGAGCTGCAACAATGCCCAAAAGAAAGGTAAGTGAAATAGGAAGATAGAAGGGGTATTAGCGAATGAAATACATATTTCCTAATCGGCAGACTTTTTAAAAAAGCATTTTGGCGTCTAGTTCGATTTCGTGAGGTGCCTAAGGGGAGGGAAGGGCAAATATCGGTTAGTATAAGGTTGAGGATGGTCTTTCACGCAACTAGTAGTTCACTTTTGGCTTGTTTTGTTTAAGGGAAAGAATCGCTTGAGAGGTGTCTCCGCGCTGAATTACAAACAGCCATAACGCTGTGCTGTCGCTTCCTACCCCACCCCCTTTCCTCCGCTTACCCTATTGGAGAACTCTTCTTCCAACCACACTTTCAGGCACTAATTTTCTCCTCAGCCTCCAGCTTTCCTCCGGGAACCGTCCTGTTTTGGGGAACGAAGGCCATGGCTTTCTCCCGTATTTATTTGCCTTTGTTCTTCAAGTTTTCTTTTTCTTTTTTTTCCCTCCTCCACTTCTTGTCAAGCCAGATGGCTTTGCAGTGGTAATCCTGCGCCATCAGGCGGCGCAGACTTCAAATTGTCCTGAAGAAGGTAAAAATTCACCGCTGTAATAGCAACTTTAGGCCCGAGAGGTCTGAGACTCTTCAAGCTCACTGTCTAAAGGTGGAAGAATGATAAGAGAAATGCGTCAGATAAACTATTGCTGATCTTGGGGTAGCGTGGATTTGCTCACTTTAGACACGAAGAATTGATAGGAGCTATTCAAGGGCTGCTGCTGCTGCTGCTGCTAAGTCGCTTCAGTCGTGTCTGACTCTCTGCGACCCCATAGATGGCAGCCCACTAGGCTCCTCTGTCCCTGGGATTCTCCAGGCAAGAATACTGGAGTGGGTTGCCATTTCCTTCTCCAATGCATGAAAGTGAAAAGTGAAAGTGAAGTCGCTCAGTCGTGCCCGACTGTTAGCGACCCCATGGACTGCAGCCTACCAGGCTCCTCCTGGTCTCCTGCAAACCCTCACTTAAAAAATCATGACTCCTGCCTTGGACAAGAAAGAAATCACACTCGGTGTTGATTTGTTTGTTTGTTGGGGAGCGGGGTCCCTTAGAAGTGAAATCGATAGCTGTTTTGTTGCTTGATAAAATTGTAAAATACTGTGCTATTGTAAGGCGTTATGATTTTAAGTATTATTCCTCTCTATTCGTTTGTCTTCCCTATTTTTAGAAATAGGAATAAGACTGAAATTCCCCGGTGCTCTGAGGCTGTATGATTCATGCAATAGTTATACTAATTCCCAGTCTAAAAGGACAGAAAGCAATGGTTTCTAATCACCAACCCCCTTCCTGTGATTCCCGCCGCTGCGCTTTTCTAGGCTTGTGCAATGGATCTTGCGATTTTACAGAGCTGACAGCAACCTTGTAGCAGGTAGTGGCGGGAAGTTTTAAAATCCGCAGCCGGCTTCTCAATAAAACGCGCTGACGTTGTAACAAAGAGGTAAACCCTCCGCAGCCGCAAAGCATTGTGGGGATTGTAGTTCTTGTCTCCAGAACGTGGAGGCGATAAGCGAGCGTCAGATAAGTACAATTATATCTCAAGCATGAGGCTAAACAGACGGGAAAATTGCATGAAACTCCGCCCTTCATTCTGCTCGCCCTCCCTCATCCTGTTTGGCTTTAACACGGGCTACAACAGGTGGATTTTAAAATTAAAGTTTGTTTTTAGGAGATAACAGTTTATACAAAAGGACGAAATTGACTATCAGTTGTATAAACATGTCTTGGGAATTCATTTGCATCTTGGTGTACATTTGCACCTAGATAGCATATTCAAAAGCAGAGACATTACTTTGCTAACAAAGGTCCGGCTAGTCAAGGCTATGGTTTTTCCTGTGGTCATGTATGAATGTGAGAGTTGGACTGTGAAGAAGGCTGAGCGCCGAAGAATTGATGCTTTTGAACTGTGGTGTTGGAGAAGACTCGTGAGAGTCCCTTGGACTGCAAGGAGATCCAACCAGTCCATTCTGAAGGAGATTAGCCCTGGGATTTCTTTGGAGGGAATGATGCTGAAGCTGAAACTCCAGTACTTTGGCCACCTCATGTGAAGAGCTGACTCATTGGAAAAGACTCTGATGCTGGGAGGGATTGGGGGCAGGAGGAGAAGGGGACGACAGAGGATGAGATGGCTGGATGGCTTCACTGACTCGATGGATGTGCGTCTGGGTGAACTCTGGGAGTTGGTGATGGACAGGGAGGCCTGGCGTGCTGCAATTCATGGGGTCGCAAAGAGTCAGACACGACTGAGCGACTAAACTGAACTGAACTGAGACAGCATGCTACTTGGCAATAACGGGTGGCTACTTGAGCAGAAGTTCAGGAAAAAGTCGTAAGCTGTTATATTGCAGACTGCAATCTATAGGTAATATATTCAGATCTATACATTTATATCAATGACCTTATTTCTGTGTGGTTTTCTCCCCTGTATAGCCTGCAGGTCAAGGTGATATGAAGCAAGAGGTGAGTTTCTTTAGTTTTAGAGTCTGTCTGAAAAAATTCACTTGTTCTATAAAATTGACACATAAGCAACTAAAACCTAAATGCTTGTTAGTGTATTTGTACCATATGAGTACCAATATGGTATGCCAGTGGTATCTCTCATAAATAGTAGGTAGTAAAAACTCCAAACTTCTTGGGACTTGGGATGGTATTGTGTTTAAGATCTGGAGAGAGCTTCTTCCTTTTAACTAAAGAATTGCTTTGTCAGTTTCCAAAAAGGGCTTTATTTTCATTTCTAAATATACTGTTACTAGCCATTGTGATGATTTAGCCTAACAATTGAAATTTAATTTGGAATTTTTTTCTTAAGCATATGAAGGGTCCAGAGAAGGGAAAAATCAAAACTTGTATTTTTATTAGTGCAATGATACATTCTAATCAAGCTCACGATACTTGTTAATGACAACATATATATATATATAGTGTTACACTAAATATTTTCACCACAATATAAATATTTCTAGTTTTGTGTATCCATAATTCTCTTAACTGATAATTATTTTTAACTTATAGCCAAAGAGAAGATCAGCCAGATTGTCTGCTGTAAGTAGTCTTTATAAAAATTTGCCCTGTATAGTAAAATGTAATTTTAGACTTCAGAGGATCCTGGACAATGTGAGTCATTTAATACAAGATTTATTTTTGATGTTTTAAGAAAAACTTTCTCACCAAGGAAATATTTTTGTCCTAGTTTTCAGTTTGAACAACACTCATTTATTTTAATCACAAAGTTGAATTTCAGTTAGTGATCTTTCTTCAATTATGATGTCTTCTCTTTCTTCCCCCATGATTTGCACTTCTTCTTCTTCTTCCTTTTTTTTTTTTTTTTCAGTTGCCTGTGCCCATTATACCAGATTTGAAGTCCAAAAGAACATCAACTCCAAGGGTAAGTATTCAGCAAGCAATATTGAGAGAAACTTGCTTTACTTCAGAAATAATTTTTTGGAAAGGCATACAAGTTAATCATTTTGCTTTGTTTTCTTTTCAGTTAGTCATATATTACATTATTTGTTGTTGTTGTGATTTGGTTGCTAAGTCATGTCCGACTATTTTGCAATACCATGGGCTGTAGCTCGCCAGGCTCCTCTATCCATGGGATTTACCAGGCAAGAATACTGGAGTGGGTTGCCATTTGCTTCTCCAGGGGATCTTCCCAACCCATGGATCAAACCTGCCTCTCCAACATCGGCAGGTAGATACTTTACCACTAAACCACCAGGGAAGCCCCATATTACATTATACATCATACCATATGGTACATGTCAGCCCTTTGAGTAGGAAATATTTGTTTGTGTTCTGTGGTTGTCTATTGTATATTAACATTTTCCCTAGGAAGAGACAAAACAAAAATTTAGTTGGATAGGGCCATAAAATGTACATGCTTTTGAATTCATACAGTTACAATACCAATATTCCTGGGAAAACACAAGGTATAAACTGTAGTAACCAAAGTAATGTTTTGTGATAATAATAGTAACTAACATTTGATAATACTGAACAATTTGCAAAGCACTTTCACATACATTATTTTCAAATGCACACAATTGATTTTATATAGGGTTCTATGTTCTGGTGTTGTGACTAGAAAAATATTAAAAATAGAGATAGCCTCAATATTAAGCTTACTTTTCCCCCTATATTTACCTTTATTTACATGTAAATGTTTGTGAATATAATATGATTTTATTTCTTTTTAGAATTCTTTATTGAGGCATTGTTGATGTTTTAAGGATAGGTGGAATTCTTTAATTTAATTTTATTTTTATTGGAGGACAATTACATTATGATATAGTGTTGTTTTCTGCCATATATTAACATGAATCAGCCATAGGAATACATATGATATATGTCCCCTCCCTCTTAAACCCCTCTCCTTCCCCATCTCACCCCTCTGGGTTGAAATAGAGCACTGGCTTTGGGTTGAATTCTTAACATCATGAAACATTAAGGCTAGCAGAAACGTTAGAAATCATCTAATCTCATAATTTTGTGATTGAAGAAACTACATTACAGTTGTATTCATAAAATGCTTTAAAATCCTTGATTAAGAGACCTTGCTAAAACTATGGCCATAGTTTTATTAATCACAGTAAATGACAACAGAAGAGAAAGTTTCTATTTGGTTTTTCTCTATTTCACATTTCAAGGTCACTATTTATAAAATTAAATACTCAACTTATAAGTTGTTAAAATAGTAAACACTGTTTATTTCTTCTTTTAAAAAAAGTGCTAGAATAAAACATAATATAAAAACACTTCACCCTCCTTGGCTCTCAGTTTCTCATATGTTGAAAGGATAATAATATATCTATATTGCATTTTACAGTTTCCAAAGTAATTTCACATATATTTTATCATTTGCTTCTTACAACATCCTGGTAAGTAGGTGGTATCACTCTCTCTTACGTTTGAAAAAATAAACACAGAGAAATTTATGCTTTTGCTCAAGGTCACATCAAGCAAGAAACAGATCCAGATTTAAAACATGTTTGCTGGCCCCTTAATCCAGTGCTCTTTCTACCACATACACACATAGGGCAAAGAGCTTTCTTGCAAAGAAATTATGATTCAAATCATTCTAAAACGTGTAGCCCTAAATATTGTATCACTAATATCCCCAAGTGATTTCTTTTAAATGTCTTTAAATTGGTGCTGTCCCTAAGTTAGTATTTTTCATAATTATTACCAGTGGAGGCTCTGCAATCAAAAACCCTGTTGCTAATTATTAGACATGACAGGGATAAACTGGTCCCCTCTAATCAAAGATAATTAATTTATCAAATTTTAACCTGATGCTGACAATTGGCCCTGAGTACTGTACTCTTGCCTGGAAAATCCCATGAATGGAGGAGACTGGTAGGCTGCAGTCCATGGGGTCGCTGAGAGTCGGACACGACTGAGCGACTTCACGTTCACTCTTCACTTTCATGCATTGGAGAAGGAAATGGCAACCCACTCCAGTGTTCTTGCCTGGAGAATACCAGGGACGGGGGAGCCTGGTGGGCTGCCGTCTATGGGGTCTTACAGAGTCGGACAAGCGACTTAGCAGCAGCAGCAACAGCAGCAGCTACTGGTAAGCATTCTAACTTGTTACTTTTCATCTGAGAGAAACTTTGATTTATATAACAGGAATAGTATTTGTTTTAATGCCATTTCAAGTTTATAATGGCACTGAAAGTATTTTAAAGCTTTTCCATAAACTGTTACAACAGTTGGTAAAATAATTGTCCCATTTAATCAACATACCAATTAAATTGTGTATTTATCTTTTTATTTTTTGTGTGCTGCTGGACAGAAAATGAAGACCAAAAATGATATGATGGGGAAAAACACAGATGCAAGTGCCAAAACCATAGCTGAAACCAAGAAAGAAGATGTTAAAGACTACAACAACGAAACTGCTGAAAATGGAGGGGCCAAAATTATAGAGGTATATTCCAATTTGTCCATTTGAAAGTTTAACAATGGGTTCAACTGAAAGAAATCTTGTTTGCCTTGTAGTTTAAAAGCTGAGAAACATTAAATGAGTATGTCTCCATAGTGTCTTAGTCTGTTCAGGCTGCTGTAACAAAACACCACAGACTGGGTGGCTTATAAATAGCAGAAATTTATTTCTCCTTTAGTTCTAAAGGCTGGGAAGTCCAAGATCAAGGTACCAACATTTTTGGTATCTGCTGAGGACCTGCACAATTGCACTCATCTCACACACTAGTAAAGTAATGCTCAAAATTCTCCAAGCCCGGCTTCAACAGTAGGTGAACTGTGAACTTCCAAATGTTCAAGCTGGTTTTAGAAAAGGCAGAGGAACCAGAGATCAAATTGCCAACATCTGCTGGATCATCAAAAAAGCAAAAGAGTTCCAGAAAAACATCTATTTCTGCTTTATTGACTATGCCAAAGCCTTTGACATGTGGATCACAATAAACTGTGGAAAATTCTGAAAGAGATGGGAATACCAGATCACCTGACCTGCCTCTTGAGAAATCTGTATGCAGGTCAGGAAGCAAGAGTTAGAACTGGACATGGAACAACAGACTGGTTCCAAATAGGAAAAGGAGTACGTCAAGGCTGTATATTGTCACCCTGCTTATTTAACTTATATGCAGAGTACATCATGAGAAATGCTGGGCTGGAAGAAACACAAGCTGGAATAAAGACTGCCGGGAGAAATATCAATAACCTCAGATATGCCAATGACACCACCCTTATTGCAGAAAGTGAAGAAGAAGAACTAAAAAGCCTCTTGATGAAAGTGAAAGAGAAGAGTGAAAAAGTTGGCTTAAAGCTCAACATTCAGAAAACTAAGATCATGGCATACAGTCCCATCACTTCATGGCAAATAGATGGGGAAACAGTAGAAACAGTGGCTGACTTTATTTTGGGGGGCTCCAAAATCACTGTAGATGGTGATTGCAGCCATGAAATTATGACTCTAACTCCTTGGAAAGAAAGTTTTGACCAACCTAGATAGCATATTAAAAAGCAGAGACGTTACTTCATCAACAAAGGTCCATCTAGTCAAGGCTATAGGTTTTCCAGTGGTCATGTATGGGTGTGAGAGCTGGACTATAAGGAAAGCTGAGCGCCAAAGAATTGATGCTTTTGAACTGTGGTGTTGGAAAAGACTCTTCAGAGTCCCTTGGACTGCAAGGAGATCCAACCAGTCCATCCTAAAGGAGATCAGTCCTGGCTGTTCATTGGAAGGACTGATGTTGAAGCTGAAACTCCAATACTTTGGCCACCTGATGCGAAGTGCTGACTCATTTGAAAAGACCCTGATGCTGGGGAAGATTGAAGGCAGGAGGAGAAGGGGACAACAGAGGATGAAATGGTTGGATGGTATCACTGATTCAATGGACATGATTTTGGGTAACTTCCAGGAGTTGGTGATGGACAGGGTGGCCTGGTGTGCTGTGGTTCATGGGGTCGCAAAGAGTCAGACACGACTGAATGACTTAACTGAACTGAACTGAACAGAGGACCTGCTTCGTGGTCTATGGATAGCAGTCTTCTTGCTGTGTCCTGACACCATAGAAAGGGTGAGAGAGCTCTCTGGGGCCTCTTTTATAAGGATATAAATCCCTTTCATGAGGGCTCTACCCTCATAACCTAATCACCTCTCACTGACCTCACCTCCAAATACCATCACATTGGAAATTAGGTTTCATCATATGAATTTTGAGGGACACATACATTCTGTGTACAGCATATAGTATAGTGGTAAATAAGAGAAAAAGAAAGAAAATGAATTTAATATTTGAGAATTTTCAGGAATGGGTATGGGAGCAGTGGGTTAGCACTGATATTAATAGAACAATGCCAGTGATCATGACTTGATAATCTAATGACTGTCCTGTTAAATATAGACTGATCCTCTATTCCTTTTGTCAGTACATGGGCTATTTATAAATGCCTTTTCAAGATCATATGAGTCTTTTTCCCTCTTCAGATTGCAAAGCAAATCAGTATGTTTATTTTTCCAATAGATCTTGCTTTGCATATTTATCTTATCACATTTTTCAATATTATAATTAAAACAATGAAAATGGGATTTAATGCCAAATCTATAAAGCAAACCTGTGCATATAGGGAAAATCTTTGTAACTGATCCTATGATATCTGGTAAAAGACTTTTCAACTAACTTTTTACAAAGTAAAACTAAATATCACCAATATAGAAATAAAATGTATTATTTCTTCAAGAAATATATTTTGTATATGTGTATACCACTCATTGAGAATTATTGATAGAGAATATGTCATTTTTTTCTGTATTTACTCTGTTTCCTCATATTTGTAATGAAAATTATTTATATGAATAGGTTTTTCCAAATTTATTGTTCCAAATATCTATTTGTGCATGATTATGTAGAGATACTTTAATTAATCCTATTTCATATAATACTTCCTTATGACATGTTGTTTAGGAGGCCTTTTCCACAGGGAAAGTACTTTCTTTAATAAGATAGCTATAATTCTGTCTTGGTTCCATATTTACAAATATAGTCTTGTTTTTTGTTCTATGTTCATTATAGGCACCAGTTCCTGAAAGAGAAATAGAGGAAATAAAAGAAGAAAAAATTGAAGATATCAAAGAAGAAGGAGAAGAAAAGAAAGAGGCAATGGCAAAAGATGGAAAAGAAGATGAAAAAGAAGATCAAAAAGGAGATGGAGATCAAAATAAGGAAGAAGTGAAAGGAAAAGATGTAGAGGAGGACAAAGATGGAAAAGGGAAAGAAGATGAAAAAAAAGATGAAGATGGAAAAGAGGAAGAAGACAAGAAAGAAACTGGAGATGGAAAAGAGGGTAAAGATAAGAAAGGGAAAGGAGAAGATGGTAAAGAGGAAGAAGATGAAAAAGAAAAAAGAGATAAAAAAGAGAATGAAGATGGGAAAGGGAAAGGAGAAGATGGCAAAGAATCTGAAGATGGAAAAGATAAAAGAGATGGAAAAAAGGGAGAAGCTGGAAAAAAGGATGAAGATAGAAAAAGGGATGATGGTGGAAATGAGAAGGAAGATGAAAAAAAGAAAAAAGGAAAAGAGAAAGAAAATGGAAAAGAAGATGGAGGAGATGTAAAAGATGAAAGCAAAGCTGAAATTGGAAAAGAAATAATCAAAAGAGAAGAGGTCAAAAAAGAAGATGGAAAAAAAGAGTCTCAGAGTATTGCATAAAGCTGCCCTATATGGTTTCATAGTTTGGTAATATATACCTCTATGTTATAATGTTAATACAGATGAATATTTTTATCAAGTATTTTATAGACACAGCTTTTCTTTAACATCAATTTAGTTTCAATTTTGTTTCATCTTCATACTGTTCATTAGTCACAAAGTTCCTAACATTGAATTATTATCTATAAACTTTGTGATTATAATGGTGGAATATATAGAAAAAATATGCTTTCAAAATATGCTTTGTCAGTGAATACCCTTTTCTGTAATTTATATGTTAAATCTTTGAATTTTAATTTTACTCCTATATGTAATAATTTCAAAAATTGGAGAGATCCCAAAAGAATTTCCTCAAAAATTCTTGTGGTTCTCTAGGTTGTTTTTATAAAGAAAGTGAATTATTTTCATGTAATGGTAAGAGAATTATCTTTCCCAAATATAACTGTAATATTACTTGGGAAAAATGCAATTGAAATTCCATTTTTAAAAGAAATACAAATGTTTATTTCAGAACGGAAGTTCTGATAATATGTGTATTCACAACATTTTATTGGATTTATCTTAATAAATTATCTTCAAAGATGATTGTAGTTTGTTATATCTCCAAAATTGCAGTTAGTGAAATATTATAATGCTGTTTTTTCTATTGTGATGTTCATGAAAATATTTTTAAGAATTTTCACTGAGATAAAATAAGCATAAAATTCACCATTTCAGCCATTTCAAAATGTATGATTCTCTGGTTTTAGTATATTCACAATGTTGTGCAACCACTATCACTATCCACTGTCTAATCCCATGTATTTTCATCACCAAAATAATTGATGACATATCTAAGAATCTGGAGTTGCCAAACTCCAGGTCACAAAGATGTATACCCATATAAAGAGTTTTATAATTTTATCTTTTGCATTTAGGCTTTTGATACATCTTGTGTTAAATTTTGTGTATGGTGTGAAGTAGGATCCCGGATTAATTCATTTGCAAGCACTATTTCTTGAAAAGACTATTTCCCCTTTGGATGATCTTGGCACTGTTCAAAAATCAATAGACCATAGTGCACTGATTTATTTTTGGACTCTCAGTTTTATACCACTGATCTTTATACCATGATGATCTTTCATCATGTCAGTACCACGCTTTTGACTACTATAACATTATATTAAGTTTTGACATTAGAAAGTATATGTTCTTCGACTTTGTTCCCAGTCCCTTACAATTTTTATGAGTTTTAGAATCATCACGTATGTTTCTACAAAATAAAAGGCAGTTGGAATTTGATAGAGATCATAATAGTATGAAAATAAATTTGAGGAACATTGCCATATTAACAAAATTTCCTTCCAATCCATGAACACGGATGTCTTTCCATTTATTTAAGGTGTCTTTAATTTCTTTTTTAAATAATACAGTATTTTTATTGAGGTAAAAATAAAATAATGTAAAATTTGTCATCTTATTCATTTTTTAAGTCTAAAGTTCCGTGGTTCTAAGTTTATTTGTAGTGCTATGAAATAGTTCTCCAGAAGTTTTTCATCTTGCAAATGTGAATCTATACCCAAGAGCAATTTCTTTCCATAGTATTTATAGTTCTTCATGTACACATTTTGTACTTCCTTGATCAAATTTATTCCTAAGTGTTTTATCATTTTTGAAGCTATAATGAATTGTTTTCTTGATTTCAATTTAGTATTGTTTACTGCTAGTGTATAGAAATACAACTGAGTTTTTAATGTTGATCTATTATCTGCATTTTTTCTAAACTTATATATGAGAATTACCAGGTATTTTTTGGCTTCCTTATAGTTTCCTCTGTTTATAAAATCATGTCATCTGCAAATAGAGATTAAAATACCTCTTTCTTTCCAACTTGGATGTCTTTATGTCTTTTTTTCCTGCCTAATTTCCTTGGCTTCACAAATATTAAGAATAAAAAAGAAAATGCACAAATTCAGAAGTCCAGCTTTCAAAGCATAGGCTTCTGAGTCTACATCTTTCCCAAGGCTGGCAGGGCCTGCACCATTTCCTACCCTGTCTCAGAACAATGTTATAGTAATCAAAACAAACTTAAAGGGGCTGGTTTGGTTAAATATCTAGGTAACTTGCCTAGATCCCCACTTCCTAGCCAGATACTGCAACCACAAAAAATGTATTCAACTTCTAGCACAGAATTTGCTATTTTAAGCACCTTGATCTCCTTTATTGCCAAGGTTAAAATAAAAATAACAATCTTGGGTTCCTCTTTAAAAACTCATCCCAGGTGACTGGCAGAACTGTGGTAATGAGCAATCTTAATTTTTCATGTGAAATTATACCCTCTACACAAAGAAGAATGGTAGCCACTTTCACCTTACAACATTATCTTAACTATAATAACGTGCTCATACAGGAGGATGAGCTTCCTAGGTGATTTGGAGATAAAGAATCTGCCTGCCAATGCAGGAGACACAAGAGATGCAGGTTCAGTACCTGAGTCAGGAAGATCTCCTGCAGTAGGAAATGGCAACCCACTCCAGTATACTTGTCTGGAGAATCCCATGGACAGAGGAGCCTGGCAGGCTACAGTCTATGGGGTCACAAAGAGTTGGACAAGACTGAGCAACTAATCACACATACATACAGGAGAATCATTGCTTCATACTATAATATTGGTACCAAAGTAAATTTTCTTCCTTGGGTATTGTATTTTCTTTTTGATGTTTTAACTGGATGCTGCTTTCCCTTTTTCATCAAAACTTTGCTCCACACAATTTCTCTTCTAAAAGATTGAACAATAGTAACATGTTTGAGGGAGGAATGAAGTAAGGGAGTGCTAATTTATAGAGAGAGCACACCACGACTGTAAGTGAAAGTGAATATAAATTTTAAATCTACAAAACAGAACAATCTTTACTAAAGATCGGGAGAAATAAACAAACAAGGCTATAAAAAAATCTTCAGGGAACCCCACAGAGAAAAGTTGTTCAAAAAGTACATTTGAAGTTTCTTTAGTAATATGAAGCATCTTTTGTTAAGTATCACCTTGAAACACAAGTTTTTGGTAATATACATTATTGAGTGATCACAATAATTGATTTTCTTATATAGTGCTGAAGCTTTAATCTAAACTTTTCTGTTGTTACTTAAAGGTTTTTCCCCATTCATAAGCTTGAGGGCATGCCTCAGAATAAAAACATTTTAATGGGAATAAACTTTGAAATCATATTGTAATTAGATGGGAAATTATGTCTCAGTTTATTGGTCTACAAGGAGAAAAAGAATATCTATACACATCTTCAGGGTCATATCTGTTGCATAAGGATTGCCTTTAATATTCCCACTGAGGAGAATGGATACATGTATATGTATGGCTGAGTCCCTTCACTGTTTACCTGAAGCTATCACAATATTGTTAATTGGTTATACCCCAACACAAAAAGTTTTTGGTGTTAACAATTAAAGTTAAATTAAAAATATTTCCCTCTAATATTTAATATGTTCTTTGGAAGGAAAGTTATGACCAATCTAGATAGCATATTCAAAAGCAGAGACATTACTTTGTCAACAAAGGTCATCTAGTCAAGGCTATGGTTTTTCCTGTGGTCATGTATGGATGTGAGAGTTGGACTGTGAAGAAAGCTGAGCACCGAAGAATTGGTGCTTTTGAACTGTGGTGTTGGAGAAGACTCTTGAGAGTCCCTTGGACTGCAAGGAGATCCAACCAGTCCATTCTGAAGGAGATCAGCCCTGGGATTTCTTTGGAAGGAATGATGCTAAAGCTGAAACTCCAGTACTTTGGCCACCTCATGCAAAGAGTTGACTGATTGGAAAAGACTCTGATGCTGGGAGGGATTGGGGGCAGGAGTAGAAGGGGACAACAGAGAATGAAATGGCTGGATGGCATCACTGACTCGATGGACGTGTGAGTGAACTCCGGGAGTTGGTGATGGACAGGAAGGCCTGGCGTGCTGCGATTCATGGGGTCGCAAAGAGTCGGACACGAGTGAGCGACTGAACTGAACTGAACTGAACTGAACTGATGCTGAACATTATTAATACTATAAAAAAAATTCCGTAAGAAAAGGGAAGCATAGAACAAAGTCATGTCGGAGCTGGAGTCTAATCTCGTAAACTGTATTATAACATATGATTAATGACCAAATAAGATCACTCAGATAAGTCTTGACATTATCTTTAAAATCAGGTGTTGAAAATCCTCAAATAATAATGTTTTGGTCCTAAAATAAAAATGTGTCTTCAAGATGGTATTGTGTCAATTTTCCATAATTAAGTACAGAATTGTTGAAACAAATTGCTTAGCATATAAGGAACAGAGAAGAAACCCACCAAATCAGCTGTAATTTAGAGCCTCCTGTGTAAACTATGTTAAATCTAAACCATGCAGTTAGTAGATGACTTGTGTGAAAGTACTTTTCTAGAACACAGAAGAGGCTTTTTAATGTGATATTCACACAATAAATGATTATTTTTATCTTAAAATAGTTGATTTAAGACTATTACCTATCAATAATGATTCATTTACCTAATCTGAATAGTCTTTCAAATTATGTTCACTTCCTTAGGTTGGAAAATAGTAAGTAGGAAAAAGTCCAACTTTATATAGAGTAACAATCATTTTCTTTCACATATTTTCTCTATAACTACAGTTGGCTTTGGTTGTTTATTACAAATTTTATAAACTCATTTTTTAAATGTTATTTTTCCCATGAACATTGTCTGTACATATTTATATCAAGTACATCATATTGAAGACCAAAATTGCTTTCCTTTCTTTAGAAGAATTAAACATTAAATTCAGAAAAGTTAAATATTCTTTAAAAAACAAAATTATTATTTGGTATGTTACTTGACAACATATGCCTTTAAATCCTTAACAACTGTATTATGCAGTCCAGGCTTGATGGAATTTACTAAATAATATAAATTTCTATAGCCACTGACTCTGATGGCTATAGAAATCAGGTTCCAGATCAAACAGTGGGCAAGTGTGTGTGTGTGTGTGTGTGTGTGTTCTAAAGGAGAGAGGAAGGGGAAATCACAGAGTGAGATGAATAATTTTGAAATATTTTCGTATCAGTGGCTTGAAGAGTTTTTTTCCACATAGATTAGGAATTCTGACCAAGAGTGAAGCAACTTCTTCAAACACTTAACACATATAAAAGTGTTTACTAGGGCCAGACATTTTTTTAAGCATGTTATATATGTTCAGTTCAGTTCAGTTCAGTCACTCAGTCGTCTCTGACTCTTTGAGACCCCATGAATTGCAGCACGCCAAGCCTCCCTGTCCATCATCAACTCTCGGAGTTCACCCAAACTCATGCACATTGAGTCGGTGATACCATCCAGCCATCTCATCCCCTGTCTTCCCCTTCTATCTCTGCCCCCAATCCCTCCCAGCATCAGGGTCTTTTAAATGAGTCAACTCTTCACATGAGGTGGCCAAAGTACTGGAGTTTCAGCCTCAGCATCAGTCCTTCCAATGAACACCCAGGACTGGTCTCCTTTAGGATGGACTGGTTGGATCTCCTTGCAGTCGAAGGGACTCTGAAAAGTCTTCTCCAGCATCACAGTTCAAAGGCATCAATTCTTTGACGCTGAGCTTTCTTCACAGTCCAACTCTCACATCCATACATGACCACTGGAAAAACCACAGCCTTGACTAGACGAAACTTTGTTGACAAAGTAATATCTCTGCTTTTCAATATGCTATCTAGGTTGGTCATAACTTTCCTTCCAAGGAGTCAGTCAGTCAGTTCAGTCATTCAGTCGTGTCTGACTCTTTGCGACCCCATGAATTGCAGCACCCCAGGCCTCCCTGTCCATCACCAACTCCCAGAGTTCACTCAAACTCATGTCCATCGAGCTGGTGATGGCATCCAGCCATCTCATCCTCTGTCGTCCCCTTCTCCTCCTGCCCCCAATCCCTCCCAGCTTCAGAGTCTTTTCCAGTCAGTCAACTCTTCACATGAGGTGGCCAAAGTATTGGAGTTTCAGCCTCAGCATCAGTCATTCCAAAGAACACCCAGAACTATCTCTTTAAGAATGGACTGGTTGGATCACCTTGTTGTCCAAGGTACTCTCAATAGTCTTCTCCAACACCACAGTTCAAAAGCATCAATTCTTTGGTGCTCAGCCTTCTTCACAGTCCAACTTTCACATCCATACATGACCACAGGAAAAACCATAGCCTTGACTAGATGACCTTTGTTGGCAAAGAAATGTCTCTGCTTTTGAATATGCTATCTAGGTTGGTCATAACTTTCCTTTCAAGGAGTAAGTGTCTTTTAATTTCATGGCTGCAATCACCATCTGCAGTGATTTTGGAGCCCAAACACACACACACACACATATATATATATATATGCAAACATATTTACATATAACAACCCTACAAGGCAAGTGCTATCATTACTTTCATTTTAATATATGAGGAAACTAAGCACAAAGGTCAATCAATTTGTTTTCTTTGTGGCAATCCATGGTTTCCAGGATTTTTTTTTAAATTTTATTTTATTTAAATTTACAATATTGTATTGGTTTGGCCATATATAAAAATGAACCTGCCACAGGTATACAGGTGTTCCCCATCCTGAACCCTCCTCCCTCCTCCCTCCCCATACCATCCCTCTGGGTCGTGCCAGTGCACCAGCCCCAAGCATCCAGTATCGTGCATTGAACCTGGACTGGCGACTCGTTTCATATATGATGTTATACATATTTCAA
Organism: Bos indicus; assembly: GCF_029378745.1. NCBI lineage: Eukaryota > Metazoa > Chordata > Mammalia > Artiodactyla > Bovidae > Bos > Bos indicus. Next base: position 77,250,058 of record NC_091789.1, read on the forward strand.
TGCCATTCTCCCAAATCATCCCACCCTTTCCCTCTCCCACAGAGTCCAAAAGACTGTTCTATGCATTAGTGTCTCTTTTGCTATCTCGTATACAGGATTATTGTTACTATCTTTCTAAATTCCATATATATGCATTAGTATACTGTATTGGTGTTTTGCTTTCTGGCTTACTTCACTCTGTATAATAGGCTCCAGTTTCATCCACCTCATTAGAACTGATTCAAATGTATTCTTTTTAATGGCTGAGTAATACTCCATTGTGTATATGTACCACAGCTTTCTTATCCATTCATCTGCTGAAGGACATCTAGGTTGTTTCCATGTCCTGGCTATTATAAACAGTGCTGCTATGAACATTGGGGTACACGTGTCTCTTTCCTTTCTGGTTTCCTCAGTGTGTATGCCCAGCAGTGGGATTGCTGGGTCATAAGGCAGTTCTATTTCCGGTTTTTTAAGGAATCTCCACACTGTTCTCCATAGTGGCTGTACTAGTTTGCATTCTCACCAACAGTGTAAGAGGGTTCCCTTTTCTCCACACCTTCTCCAGCATTTGTTGCTTGTAGACTTTTGGATTGCAGCCATTCTGACTGGCGTGAAATGGTACCTCATAGTTGTTTTGATTTGCATTTCTCTGATAATGAGTGATGTTGAGCATCTTTTCATGTGTTTGTTAGCCATCTGTATGTCTTCTTTGGAGAAATGTCTATTTAGTTATTTGGCCCATTTTTTTGATTAGGTTATTTATTTTTCTGGAATTGAGCTGTAGGAGTTGCTTGTATATTTTTGAGATTAGTTGTTTGTCTGTTGCTTCATTTTCTATTATTTTCTCCCATGCTGAAGGCTGTCTTTTCACCATGTACTGGAAGAATCAATATAGTGAAAATGAGTATACTACCCAAAGCAATTTATAGATTCAATGCAATCCCTATCAAGCTACCAATGGTATTCTTCACAGAGCTAGAACAAATAATTTCACAATTTGTATTGAAATACAAAAAACCTCGAATAGCCAAAGCTATCTTGAGAAAGAATAATGGAACTGGAGGAGTCAACCTGCCTGACTTCAGGCTCTACTACAAAGCCACAGTCATCAAGACAGTATGGTACTGGCACAAAGACAGAAATGTAGATCAATGGAACAAAATAGAAAGCCCAGAGATAAATCCAGGCACATATGGACACCTTATCTTTGACAACGGAGGCAAGAATATACAATGGATTAAAGACAATCTCTTTAACAAGTGATGATGGGAAAACTGGTAAACCACTTGTAAAAGAATGAAACTAGAGCACTTTCTAACACCATACACAAAATTAAACTCAAAATGGATTCAAGATCTAAACGTAAGACCAGAAACTATAACACTCCTGGAGAAGAACGTAGGCAAAACACTCTCCGACATACATCACAGCAGGATCCTCTATGACCCACCTCCCAGAATATTGGAAATAAAAGCAAAAATAAACAAATGGGAACTAATTAATCTTAAAAGCTTCTGATCAACAAAGGAAACTATAAGCAAGGTGAAAAGACAGCCTTCAGAATGGTTTCCAGGATTTGATCTAGGTTATACCATCTCTCAAAATAGGCTTAACTTATAAGCAACTTCCACACAATGAGATTTTTTGTTTGTTTTGTAAAAATAAACTTAGAAATTCAGTGAGAAATGGTAAGTCATTCACCAGTGTTACAATTTAGATTCTTTAATTCATTTAGTCAATAAAAATTTTTTGAGTACCTACTATGTGTTAATTAGGTTATGGCAGTTATATTTGTGAAGAAAATATGGATCTTCTTTGCCTTCATATATCTTATATCCAGCAGAGGAATTAAATATACTTTTAATCAAATTAATAAGTATATAATTACAATTTTTTTATGACACCACCCTTATGGCAGAAAGTGAAGAGGAATTAAAAAGCCTCTTGATGAAGGTGAAAGAGGAGAGTGAAAAAGTTGGCTTAAAATTTAACATTCAAAAAACAAAGATCATGGTATCTGGGCCCATCACTTCATTGGAAATAGATGGGGAAACAGTGGAAACAGTGTCAGACTTTATTTTTGGGGGCTCCAAAATCACTGCAGATGGTGACTACAGCCATGAAATTAAAAGATGCTTACTCCTTGGAAGAAAAGTTATGGCCAACCTACATAGCATATTCAAAAGCAGAGACATTACTTTGCCAACAAAGGTCCGGCTAGTCAAGGCTATGGTTTTCCTGTGGTCATGTATGGATGTGAGAGTTGGACTGTGAAGAAGGCTGAGCGCCAAAGAATTGATGCTTTTGAACTGTGGTGTTGGAGAAGACTCTTGAGAGTCCCTTGGACTGCAAGGAGAACCAACCAGTCCATTCTGAAGGAGATCAGCCCTGGGATTTCTTTGGAGGGAATGATGCTAAAGCTCAAACTCCAGTACTTTGGCCACCTCATGCGAAAAGTTGACCCATTGGAAAAGACTCTGAAGCTGGGAGGGATTGGGGGCAGGAGGAGAAGGGGACGACAGAGGATGAGATGGCTTGATGGCATCACTGACTCGATGGACATGAGTCTGAATGATCTCTGGGAGTTGGTGATGGACAGAGAGGCCTGGCGTGCTGCGATTCATGGGGTCGCAAAGAGTCGGACACGACTGAGCGACTAAACTGAACTGAACTGAACTGAAGGTGGCTAAAAGGTGGTATGATTGAGGCCTGGGGGAAGCTAGTACTAATGGATGTTTAGAGATGCCAGTCAACTCAAAACAGATACATAAGTTGATTGAACTCAGCTAGGGAGTCCTCACTTAAGGTTTCTCATGTAACTATAGGCATGTAATGATTGAAGTTTGAGTCAACTGAAAGCTTAACTGGATAAATATTTAAGATGGTTTCTTCAATCACCTGTCTAGAATTTTAGCTTTAATTCAGCTTGGATGGTTTTTCACATGGTTTATTTTATTTTTTTTAACTATGCAGCTTGGTGATTTCAGAGTAGCCTAATTTCTTACAAGGTGGCTAGCTACCCACAAAATATGTGTTCCAAGAGACCCAGGCACAAGTTGCAAGGTTTCTAATGACCTAACCTGGGAAGCTATGTATTATTTTCCCAACATTTTATTAGTGAAAAAGAAATTTTAAAAATATCAGCCCAAATCTTAGAAATGTAAACAAGGACATGAATACAAGGAGGCATGGCTCATTGGGGAGCCGTTTTTAGAGATTAGCTACCATAATTCTCTTTTTCCTCATTTTCTGTTTCCAGAATTCCTACTACATGGATGTTGGATCTTCTGAATTGATTACCCTATTTTCTTTTTACTTTTTTATTTAAATAAGGAGAATTCTTTCATATGGAAAGAGCTAGTACAATAACGTATTTGAAAGGAGAAACAACAGGTATTGAACTGGAGGGAAGGGTGAAAGGCGAGGGTGCCATGACGGTCTAGTGAAATGAAGGTTCCATTTCCCATCGATAAAAGCTCACCCAAACAAAGTAGAAGAAAGCTGCATGTTACACCTGTAGCCATTATCTGCTCTTTCAAATATCTGGTCTACGTGAAAAGACAAAGAGAGGAAAGGTCAAAATAAGATCAAAAGGAAACAAAAACAAAAGACAGCCCTCGGAAGAACAACAAAATTACTCAAATGCTTTTTACTATGTAGGGCATGAGGTCAAAAGCTTGGAGTACACTATTCCCTTTACACAATGGAATAACATGCTGAAGGCAGGGCCCTGGGACACTGCTGCCATCTTGGAGGTTACCTAACTGTGCTGGAGAAATGGTGAACAGCGAGTTGGATGTGTGTGGAAGATCACTAGCCAGATATGTGCTGGTGGTTCCAGTGGAGAGCATAGCTAGAAGACAGAGTGTCTGACCCCAGCACTGAGCCACTCCTGTCCTGGTGATTTGTTTGTCTTAAGTCTGGTTCACTTTTCAAACAGGAAGAGCCAGATTTCTTGAAATCTGCATTTCCCAGTCATCAAAGAACAGTACAAAGTACAAGTACCCAAGTGTCTTTGGTGCTCAAAGGTCATTTTCAACAGAACTTCCAACCCAGGCTAGCTCTGCAAGAAGAGAAATGGGACAAATACAGATTTGAGAGGCAACTCTCTGAAGGGGAACCACACAGCAGGGAGGGGACTTCAGCAGCTGGCCACATGTTGCCTCTCCTATTTTTTTAAAAACCTTTCTCCCTTATTTTGCTTCTCTCTTTTCCGGATATATCCTTATATCTCAAGGTGGCTATTGAATTTTGTACTTCTTTTTTTTTATTTTCTTGTTCTTTCCTTTGTTCATATCATGCTGTTCTTATTTCTTAGTGTAACATTTTCTGTCCTCTGGTAAAAGACTGTGGAAAAGACCCTGATGCTGGGAAAGATTGAAGGCAGGAGGAGAAGGGGACGACAGAGGATGAGATGGTTGGATGGCATCACTGACGCAATAGACATGAGTTTGAGCAAGCTCAGGGAGTTGGTGATGGACAGGGAAGCCTGGCGTTCTGCAGTCCACAGGGTGACAAAGAGTCAGACAGGACTGAGGGACTGAACTGTCCTCTGGTATCAATTTTAAAACAATTTCTTTTTTTTTTCTTTTCCTTGGGTTGTTATATTTCCTCCAAGGTCCTTCCCTCCTTATTTTGGCTTATTTTGGTATCTGCGTTTAATGTTAGAGTCTTTTCTCAAATTTCTGGTGATTTAAAATATGTAACACATATTTAAGAATGAGACACTAAAAAAAAGCTGGTTAGGTGGAGTTTGTCAACTAATGGCACTGTGGGATGGTTTGTAGTAGTCTGGCCCTTTCGTGAGCAAGATCTACCAATGTCATTCTCTTTGAGCTGAGTGAGTTTCTCTAGAGACAAATCATTAAAACTCCTGTCTGGATACATAAGTTTGACTACAGATTTTCTGAAAACCCAAGATAAAGGGGCGCTGTGTGCCTCTGAATTAGTCATGGTTCTCCAGAGAAACAGAATCTGTAGGAAAGAATATATAGATATATAGATATAATTAGAGAATGACTGAGAAATAAGGAATTGACTTACATGATTATGGGAACTGGCAAGTCGAAATCTGTAGTATGAGCTGATAGGCTCAAGATCTAAAAGAGTCAACATTGCAATCCCAGTGTGAAGGCAAGCAGCTTGGAAAACCAGGAAAGTCAATAGTGCAGATAAAGACAGTCAGAGAATTTCCTTTTTCCTGGGGAGAACAGTCTTCTTGTTCAATTCAGGCCTTCAGCTGATTGGAACAAGCCCACTTTAATTATAAAGGGCAGTCTGATAACTTAAAATTCATAGTTTAATGTTAAGCTCATCCAAAAATACCTCAAATTTGACACATAAATTTAAATACAATGATTTCATTGATTAGTATGTACACATTCAATTAATTCACTGTGATGTTTTAAAAAAAACCACCTTACCTTCATCCTTGGGTGTACCTGATATCATTGACGCAGAGCCCTTTTGTGCCAAAGTCTCTAGTGACTAAACTTCTAGCCTATGGCTGATTTAACCAATAGAATGTAGCAGAAGTGACACTTTTCCACTTCTGAGAATAAAGATTAAGACAAAATTTCTCAAATTTGGCATTATTGACATTTGAGTTAGAATAATTCTTTGCTACCCAGGTCAGTAGGTGCCCAATATGCTACTGGAGATCAGTGGAAAAATAACTCCAGAAAGAATGAAGGGATGGAGCCAAAGAAAAACAGTACTCAGCTGTGGATGTGACTGGTGATAGAAGCAAGGTCCGATGCTGTAAAGAGTAATATTGCATAGGAACCAGGAATGTCAGGTCCATCAATCAAGGCATATTGGAAGTGGTCAAACAAGAGATAGCAAGAGTGAATGCCAACATTTTAGGAATCAGCAAACTAAAATGAACTGGAATTGGTGAATTTAACTCAGATGACCATTATATCTACTACTGCGGGCAGGAATCCCTCAGAAGAAATGGAGTAGCCATCATGGTCAACAAAAGAGTCCGAAATGCAGTACTTGGATGCAATCTCAAAAACGACAGAATGATCTCTGTTCATTTCTAAGGCAAACCATTCAATATCACAGTAATCCAAGTCTATGCCCCAACCAGTAATGCTGAAGAAGCTGAAGTTGAATGGTTCTATGAAGACCTACAAGATCTTTTAGAACTAACACCCAAAAAAGATGTCCTTTTCATTATATGGGACTGGAATGCAAAAGTAGAAAGTCAGGAAACACCTGGAGTAACAGGTAAATTTGGCCTTGGAATACGGAATGAAGCAGGGCAAAGACTAATAGAGTTTTGCCAAGAAAATGCACTGGTCATAACAAACACCCTCTTCCAACAACACAAGAGAAGACTCTACACATGGACATCACCAGATGGTCAACTGAAATCAGACTCATTATATTCTTTGCAGCCAAAGATGGAGAAGCTCTATACAGTGAGCAAAAACAAGACCAGGAGCTGACTGTGGCTCAGACCATGAACTCCTTATTGCCAAATTCAGACTTAAATTGAAGAAAGTAGGGAAAACCACTAGACCCTTCAGGTATGACCTAAATCAAATCCCTTATGATTACACAGTGGAAGTGAGAAATAGATTTAAGGGCTTAGATCTGATAGATAGAGTGCCTGGTAAACTATGGAATGAGGTTCATGACATTGATCAGGAGACAGGGATAAAGACCATCCCCATGGAAAAGAAATGCAAAAAAGCAAAATGGATATCTGGGGAGGCCTTACAAATAGCTGTGAAAACAAGAGAAGTGAAAAGCAAAGGAGAAAAGGAAAGATATAAACATCTGAATGCAGAGTTCCAAAGAATAGCAAGAAGAGATATGAAAGCCTTCTTCAGTGATCAATGCAAAGAAATAGAGGAAAACAACAGAATGGGAAAGACTAGAGATCTCTTCAAGAAAATTAGAGATACCAAGGGAATATTTCATGCAAAGATGGGCTCGATAAAGGACACAAATGCTATGGACCTAACAGAAGCAGAAGATATTAAGAAGAGATGGCAAGAATACACAGAAGAACTATACAAAAAAGATCTTTATGAACCAGATAATCACGATGGTGTGATCACTGGCCGAGAGCCAGAGATCCTGGAATGTGAAGTCAAGTGGGCCTTAGAAAGCATCACTACGAACAAAGCTAGTGGAGTTGATGGAATTCCAGTGGAGCTATTTCAAATCCTGAAAGACGATGCTGTAAAAGTGCTGCATTCAATATGCCAGCAAATTTGGAAAACTCAGCAGTGGCCACAGGACTGGAAAAGGTCAGTTTTCATTCCAATCCCAAAGAAAGGTAATGCCAAAGAATGCTCAAACTACCTCACAATTGCACTCATCTCACACGCTAGTAAAATAATGCTCAAAATTCTCCAAGCCAGGCTTCAGCAATATGTGAACCGTGAACTTCCTGATGTTCACGCTGGTTTTAGAAAAGGCAGAAGAACCAGAGATCAAATAGCCAACATCCACTAGATCATGGAAAAAGCAAAAGAGTTCCAGAAAAACATCTATTTCTGCTTTATTGACTATGCCAAAGCCTTTGACTGTGTGGATCACAATAAACTGTGGAAAATTCTGAAAGTGATGGGAATACCAGACCACCTTACCTGCCTCTTGAGAACTCTGTATGCAGGTCAGGAAGCAAGAGTTAGAACTGGACATGGAACAACAGACCGGTTCCAAATAGGAAAATGCATACGTCAATGCTGTATATTGTCACCCTGCTTATTTAACTGATATGCAGAGTACATCGTGAAAAATACTGGGCTGGAAGAAACACAAGCTGGAATCAAGATAGGGGGAGAAATATCAATAACCTCAGATATGCAGATGACACCACCCTTATGACAGAAAGTGAAGAGGAACTAAAAAGCTTCTTGATGAAAGTGAAAGTGGAGAGTGAAAAAGTTGGCTTAAATCTCAACATCAGAAGACAAAGATCATGGCATCCGGTCCCATCACTTCATGGAAATAGATGGGGAAACAGTGGAAACAGTGTTAGACTTTATTTTTCTGGGCTCCAAAATCACTGCAGATGGTGACTGCAGCCATGATATTAAAAGACACTTGCTCCTTGGAAGGAAAGTTATGACCAACCTAGATAGCATATTGAAAAGCAGAGACATTACTTTGCCAACAAAGGTCTGTCTAGTCAAGGCTATGGTTTTTCCAGTGGTCATTTATGAATGTAAGAGTTGGACTGTGAAGAAGGCTGAGTGCCGATGAATTGATGCTTTTAAACTGTGGTGTTGGAGAAGACTCTTGAGAGTCCCTTGGAGTGCAAGGAGATCCAACCAGTCCATTCTGAAGGAGCTCAGCCCTGGGATTTCTTTGGAAGGAATGATGCTAAAGTGGGAACTCCAGTACTTTGGCCACCTCATGCGAAGAGTTGTCTCATTGGAAAAGACTCTGAAGCTGGGAGGCATTGGGGGCAGGAGGAGAAGGGGACGACAGAGGATGAGATGGCTTGATGGCATCCCTGACTCGATGGACGTGAGTCTGAGTGAACTCCGGGAGTTGGTGATGGACAGGGAGGCCTGGCATGCTGCGATTCATGGGTTCGCAAAGGGACACGACTGAGCGACTGAACTGAAGTGATTTTCATCTTGTTTATTACTTCCTTTGCTGTGCAAAGGCTTTTGAACTTAATTAGGTCCCACTTGTTTATTTTTGTTTTTATTTCCACTACCCTATGAGCTGGGTCAAAGAGTATCTTGCTGTGATGTATGTCAAAGAATATACTGTCTGTAGTTTCAGACAGCAGTTTTTAATTCTCCAAAGGGTTAGGTGACCACCCAAATAACATACCCATCCACCTATGCTGGGATATTTTTCTCTCCCTCTGGTTACAGTTAGCTTAAGGGAGAAGACCAAAAAAATTCCTATGTAATGCTGAAGATTAGCTATGTTCACAAGTTTACTCAGACTAGTGGCCTCTTATATTGGAAATCCACTGTTGAAAACTTAAGAAAATTTAAGTTTTTATTTAATTATGGCCCTCAGCTTGGCTTTTGACCTGAAGAAGACCCATCTCAGGTGGTCCTGTTTCTAAAGGTAACTGTTTAATAGTCTTTTCAGAGTGGAAAGGTAATCAGACAGAGGATAACTAGAATAATCACTCAGATAAAAGGAAGATAGAGTGGATCTATTTTTTTTGTTTGTTTGTTTGAGGTATTTTTTGTATCTTTAATCTTCCATTAGCTTTCCACAATAAATCCTTTAGTGAAGTTTAGTGAGGTTATTTTGAAATTTTGAAGACTTTGAGGTTTTGCATGCAAATTAAAATAGGTACAATTGTTTAAAATGAGTGCTGTCTAAAATTTTAATAACTTAAAAGTCATTCCAATTCAAAGGATAGTGATTGACAAGTAGGATCTTAATAGTAGCTCAAACCAATAAGCCCTTTCACAGCTTAACTAAGGCCACAAACAGTGTCCCACAAGAGAGTGAAAAGGATGCAACTCTCACAAGATGCAGAAAATTCACTCCCAAAGTTATTCTAAGAAAGTAGAGATCTTTATTGTACAAGCAGAAACAACAAAAGTTGAGATGATAAAGGCCTCTTGCAGACTGAGTCAAGTCATGTTCTCTGGACATATGACAAGACAGAAGGAAAATCTAGTTAGACCAATGGTTTTCTTCCTCATGACAAAGAACACAAAAGATAGATACAAAGAAAAACAGTGATGAATTTTGTGAGTAAAAGGACCAACAAACCTAGTGTACCTTACCAAATTTCAAACCAAGAATATCTGAGTCCAAGGAGTTGGTCCTACAGATATTTTCTCCCACTAATCTAATTTTAGAAAAGATGAAAAACTTAACACTGTTCCCAACAGATCCTGCAGACTGATTTCCAGGAGACTGACTGACATGGTAAGAATGCATACCTTCTGCTGGCTTTCTCTAACTATGTACACAAAAGACAGTTTTGGACTGTCAAAAGAGCCCCATATTGGCCACTTCAGGAAAGGACTTCCTTTACTTCTCAAGTAAGTTGGTGTCGTTCTCTCACCAAGTCATGTCCAACTCTTTGAAATCCCATGGACTGCAGCATGCCACACTCCTCTGTCCTCCATTATTTCCTGGAGTTTGCTCAAATTCATGTCGACTGAGTCGGTGATGCTATCTAACCATCTCATCCTCTGCCAACCCTTTCTTCCTTTCTTTTGCCTTCTATGTTTCCCAGCATCAGGTCTTTTCCAATGAGTCAGCTCTTCATATCAGATGGCCAAAGTATTGAAGCTTCAGCTTCAGCATCAGTCCTTCCAATGAATATTCAGGGTTGATTTCCTTTAGGATTAACTGGTTTGTTCTCCTTGTAGTTCAAGGGACTCTCAAGAGTCTTTCCCAGAACCACAAATGGAAAGCATCAATTCTTTGGTGCTCATCTTTCTTTATGGTCCAACTCTCACATCCATACATGCCTATAGGAAAAACCATAGCTTTAAATATATGGACTTTTGCCAGCAAAGTGGTCTCTGCTCTTTAATACACTGTCTAGGTTTGTCATAGCTTTCCTTCCAAGGAACAAGAGTCTTTTAATTTCAAGGCTACAGTCACAATCTGGAGTGATTTTGGAGACCAAGAAAATAAACTCTGTCTCAATTAAGTAAGTACTTGCGAGCATAACTTCTGTTCATATATAAACCCAGATGGGGCATTAGTCAGAGGTTATCTGCTACTGCTGCTGCTAAGTCACTTCAGTCATGTCCGACTCTGTGCGACCCCATAGACGGCAACCCACCAGGCTCCCCCGTCCCTGGGATTCTCCAGGCAAGAACACTGGAGTGGCTTGCCATTTCCTTTTCCACTGCATGAAAGTTAAATGTGAAAGTGAAGTCACTCATGGTGTCTGACTCTTAGCAACCCCATATGGACTGCAGCCTACCAGGCTCCTCCACCCATGGGATTTTCCAGGCAAGAGTACTGGAGTGGGTTGCCATTGCCTTCTCCAGTCAGAGGTTATCTAGTATTCTTCATTTCTCTATTTGAGAAACTCTATTTCCCATACTAATGTTTGTTGAAATAAAATTGCTAATAATATTGTGTGGGGACCTTTTGTGCTGTTTGTGAACTTAACTACTCCAAGTCTCACTCTAGAGTCATTTCAGCTTTTTTGTATGTCTTGGCTTCCCTCTCCAGCAGTCTAAAATCACCATGGGTGCTCAAAGCACTGAGTAGCCAGCTTTTGTATTGTACATCCCTGGATGGATACATTTTAAGTTAATGAATATGTTTCCATAGGACTGTTGGACAGTATGAGTACACTTCTGCCACTCCCACAAATTTCTCAGTTGCCTGAAAAATCTGTAACTGGCCAGGCTGAGCTGAGTCCCTTTTCTTTGGAGCAGTGAGCTCTCATGTGTTATCTTCACTTCTATTTTAACAAGTTCTATTAAGGTAGTCAAATTGAGGAAAGGTACTAAGCCAGTCTCCTATCTAACTACCTAGTCCAAACCATTCAATGTATTTTATCTGAGCAAGTCTTTCCAATGTCTCTCAACTGAAGAGTAAGTTATCTTTTATTTATCACGAAATAAAGCTTAGAATCATTAACCAATAATTGGGAGACCCAAGACCATGATAGACTTACCCAAATTTGTCCAGACTCAGTGAGGAGGTGGGCAGGTACAAAGAGCGCATGCTGACATGTTAGTCCTTGTAGAGTTCAGATAGATGTCAAAAGCCTGTTCTGAGTCCCTTCATGGTCTCCAAAATTGTGAACTGGAAAAGAAAAGCACAACATGAGAGTTGTACATTTCAGTTTTATTTGGGGACTTACAGAAAAATGTAGCCTAAGAGAGTCTTTCAGATAGTTCCAAGGAACTGTTTCAAAGAAGTAGGGTAGGAGCAAGTAATATATAAAATTTTGGGCTAGGTGATTGGGAAATATTTGGTTGGCCAAAAAGTTCCTCTGGGTTTTCCATAAGCTGGTATAAAACCAGAAGGAACTTTTTGGCCAAACCAATACACATAATCAAGCATGCATCTTGGTAGGCTTAGTCAATCTTGGTATGCTTAGTCTATCAAAGCATACATCTTGGTATGATTAGTATTATTCTTAGTCACAAGGATCAGATGCCTGTGGTCCTTGTGATCCTTAGTTAATAATTTTAGTTCTTTTCTATGTGTGGGAAGATGCAAGAATCTGTGAACATTGAAATGCTCCACTAGATATTCATCTTAAGTATTTAGGGGTCCATATGTCTAAAACCACATGATGCATAGTCTTGTTTCTTCCACCCTGAATTCCCCTGAGGGTATACTGTCAGTGGGCAACTGCAGTCACTAATGACTTGATGCTTAAAGAATTGGAATGGTGGGCAACACTTTTTGTTTACAGCTTTTACTGGACTGGAACCATGATAATACCTTGATCTTGGGCTTCCAGTCTCCAGAAGTATAAGAAATAAATTTCCATTTTTTACAAGCTACTCAGTCTGTGTCATTTTGTTATAGCAGCCTGAACAGGCTAAGACAGAAAATTGGTGCTGAGAAGTGGGGATACTGCTATAACAAATGCCTAAAAATGTGGAAGTGTCTTTGAAACTGAGTGATGGGCAGAGGCTCTAAGAATTTTGAGGTACATCCATCCTTGATATCTGTGGAATTGGTTCCAAAACACCCTGCAGATACCAAAATCCAAAAATGTTCAAGTGGCATGGTATTTGCATATAACCTGATGCTAAAGCTGAAACTCCAGTACTTTGGCCACCTCATGCAAAGAGTTGACTCATTGGAAAAGACTCTGATGCTGGGAGGGATTAGGGGCAGGAGGAGAAGGGGACGACAGGATGAGAAGGCTGGATGGCATCAATGACTCAATGGACAAGAGTTTGGGTGAACTCCGGGAGTTGGTGAAGGACAGAGAGGCCTAGCATGCTGTAATTCATGGGTTTGCAAAGAGTCAGACATGACTGAGCGACTGAACTGAACTGAACTGTGCACATCCTCCCATATACTTTAAATCACCTCTAGATTACTTATAGTACTTAATACAACGTAAGTAGTTGCTGGCATATGCTAAACTCAAGTTTTGCATTTTGGAAATTTCTGGACTAAAAAAAAAATTTTTTGCAGGTTCCACATTTGAGGGTTCCCCCACTGAGGGCTAGCTGTACGTGCTAAGAAAAGTCTACATTGCCATAAATGGACTGTTCAGTTCAGTTCAGTCACTCAGTCGTGTTGGACTCTTTGTGACCCCATAGACTGCAGCACACCATGCTTCCCTGTCCATCAGCAACTCCTGTAGCTTTCTCAAATTCATGTCCATCGAGTCAGTGATGCAATCTAACCATCTCATCCTCTGTCATCCCCATATGAACTGTTAAAGACAATTCTCATGATGGCTCACATGGAGAGTAAGATAGCTATAAATAAATCTTCAGTCTTCTTAGAGAATACCTGAATGGTAGTAAACAAATGTTGGCATAAAAATAGATAGTAAAGGGCATTCTGATGAGGTTTCAGATGAAAATGAATAATATGTTATTGGAAAATGGAGGAAAGGCAATCTTTGTCATAAAGTGGCAAAGAGCTAGGCTGAATTTTGTTCATGTCCTAGTATCTTGTGGAAGGTAGAAATTCTGTTCAATGAAATTGACTATTTAACTGAAGGAATTTTAGTCAAAGTGTTGAAGGGGAGTCTGGTTTCTCTTGAATGTTTATAATATAATTTGAGAAGACATAAACTATTAGAAGGTGGAATTGTTCATCAAAAAGGAAGTTGACTTTAAAAATTGGAAAATTCTGGATCTATTCCTATTGAAAGAAATAAGAAAATTTGTTCAGAGAGAACACAAGGGGTGTACCAAATTTAATGAAGAGATTGGTACAGATTGATCATTTCAATGGAAATTAGGAGCTATTCATCAAGATAATGTAGATCGATTTGCTTTCTAAACAGAATCCAGGCTTCCCAGGTGATGCTAGTGGTAAAGAACCCACCTGTCAATGCAGGAGACATAAGAGAAGTGGGTTAGATCACTGGCTTGGGAAGATCCCTTGGAGGCAGTCGTGACAACCCACTCTAGTATTCTTGCCTGGAGAATCCCATGGACAGAACAGCCTGGCTGGCTACAGTCCATAGGGTTGCAAAGAGTCAGACACAACTGAAGCAACCTAGCATGCACACAGACAGAATCTAGGACTTATTGTTCAAGACGATGGAAAAATGATCCCCAGGGCATTTTAGAGATCTTTTGGACTATCCCTTCTACCATAGGTCCAGAATGCTAGTGCTTGCAGGACAGAACCATTTCAAAAAATGAGTCATCCCTGCCAAGTGCCACCTCACATTGAGACTTATGATCCCTAAATTCCAGTTCCATGTTCCTCAGTTATACGAGGTGCAGTTTTCAGAACCCAGGGCTGTGACTTTCTCATCCTAAATTTTAAGGATTGAATCACAAAGGGCTCCAGGCACACAACCCCAGCAGAGGATCACTATAGTGACAGGGTTATCACAGAGAATTTTCACTAGGATACTATCCAGAGGATCCACAGGTAAACAGACAAGTCAATCCCTGAAACCCCAAACTAGTAGAGACACTTGTGCAATTGCAGCCTGGGAGAGTCAGAGGAACAGGACAATCCATGACTGGTATGTGCACCTGAAACTGCACCTCATATTGGGACTTAAACCTGGCCAAAGCTCAGATTGAGACTCGAATCCAGTCAGTCAGAAGTCAAACCCAGTTAAAACATTGATTGGGACTTGAACTCATGTGACCAGGACTAAAACCCAACATATCCTGATTGGGACTTGAACACACAGTCTTCTAACTAAAATCACTCACTTGGTGTCTGGACTTACTGAAGCTCAGGTTCTTTGTGTCTCAGCATAGAAAGAATTCAGTGACAGACAAAGTGATAGGCAAGAAGTAGATTTACTAATAAAGGATGCTTGTGGGAGATGCAAGGGGGCAGTGGAGGGGGCTCTGCCCTGAGGATTAAGTGGGCTACAGTTTTATAATCAAAGGAAAGTAGGGAAGGGAGAAAAGACCACCTTCTTTGAGTATACTTCAGGCTTACATCACTACCCCCCCTTCTTATCAGGCAGGAGAGTGTCTGACCCTATGGGGTCAAATTAAACTTTGTTATTGCTCAGTTTCCAAGTTTTGTCTGAATCTTCAAAATCCCATGAACTGCAGCGTGCCAGACTTTCCTGTCCCTCACTGAAACTAAGATTATCATAGTATATATTCAAATCAATAGGAAGGTGGTGATATTTTTCTCACATGTAATGGCCTGGGGTATATCTTGTGCTTTTATTTATAGCTTTATAGTTAAGCAAGCCTGTTTTGTTCCATGACGTTCTGAGAACTTTCTTGAGTGATCCATTGTTAACTTACAGTTGTTTCCCAAAGTTTCCTGGCTTTCTCTCTCTATCTATAGTCCTCTACTGGAACTTTAGCAACTACCTGTATAACTATCCTATCATGCCTAGCAAAACTTGTGACTTCAATCACCATCTCAGAGTATCTGAAAGTTTGGGACTATTACTCAAAACCTGGGTTTCTCTCTTGGTGGGTGTTGAGCCAAAAGACACAACCAAACAAAAGAGTGGGAGAAGGAAGGTTTTATTACTTGGAGCAAGTAAGGAGAACACCAGGGATATTTCCCAAAGCAGTGTCTCCCCCAAACAACATAATTTGGGAATTTTTAAGCTAAGAATGTATGCATATTTATGGAGGGGCTTAAGTAAAGGAGAATTAAACATAGAAATGAGGCAAATGTTGACAATGTCCAGGCTCTAGTTGATTAAAGTCACAAGGGTCAGAAAAGGTCAGCATCATCATTTCTTAGTTTCAAGTTAATCTGGTGGTTGAGTGCTCAAGGGTGTTTGAATTCTGCCAAGAATGTGCTCAAGAATTTTCTTCAGGCTAATCTTTACCTTTGAAACAGAACTGGGAGTCTTTACAACTGATATATTGTCTCATATAGTTATGTTATCTCCCTGGCCTGGTAAGAGCTGTTTGTACCGTCTTTTCTTCCCTTAAAATATTAATTACTGAGACCAATTCTTCTGTAAGGGTAAGCACTGTGGCTACACTTAGACCTCAAAATGGCTTAGGCCTAAAATGGCTTCTCTTATGTTAAGAAAGTTATGTCTGGTCTTTTCCTCTGAAGATCCTCTACCATATCTGCTTAGAAGACCACAGTCCCAGTGGGTCTTAAGGTTTTGGACTTGCTCAGAAATCATTAACCCTTTACTCTTTCCTATTTTTCCCTTTTGTTTTTTTAAATTTTTTTCTTATTTCTTGAAATGTATTTGACATGTAACATTGTCTAAGTTAAAGGTGTATAACAAACATGTTGATTCGATACATTTATATATTGTAATATGATTGGCATTGTAGCATTAGCTAGCACTTCTATCACATCTTGGGCTTCCCTGGTGGCTCAGAGTTTAAAGCGTCTGCCTCCAAAGTGGGAGACCTGGTTTCGATCCCAGGGTCGGGAAGATCCCTTGGAGAAAGAAATGGTAACCCACTCCAGTATTCTTGCCTGGAGAATCCCATGAACATAGAAGCCTGATAGGCTACAGTCCACAGGGTCGCAAAGAGTCGGACACGACTGAGCAACTTCACTTTCACTTTCACTTCCTATCACATCTTATAATTATCATTTTTGTGTGTGTGTGGTGGGAATACTATTTTTTTATTTATTTTATTTATTTTTAATATAAATTTATTTATTTTAATTGGAGGCTAATTACTTTACAATATTGTAGTGGTTTTGCCATACATTGACATAAATCAGCAATGGGTGTACATGGGTTCCCCATCCTGAACCCCCCTGCAACCTCCCTCCCTATCCCATCCCTCTGGTTCATCCCAGTGCACCAGCCCTGAGCACCTGTCTCATGCATTGAACCTGGACTGGCCATCTGTTTCACATATGATAATATACATGTTTCAATGCTATTCTCTCAAATCATCCCACCCTCGCCTTCTCCCACAGAGTCTAAAAGACAGTTCTATACATCTGTATCTCTTTTGCTGGCTCGCATATAGGGTTATTGTTACCATCTTTCTAAATTCCATATATATGTGTTAGTATACTGTTTTGGTGTTTTTCTTTCTGGCTAAATTCACTCTGTATAATAGGCTCCGGTTTCATCTACCTCATTAGAAATGATTCAAATGTATTCTTTTTAATGGCTGAGTACTATTCCATTGTGCATATGTACCACAGATCTCTTATCCATTCGTCTGCTGATGGACATCTAGGTTGCTTCCATGTCCTGGCTATTATAAACAGTGCTGCAGTGAACATTGGGGTACACGTGCCTCTTTCAATTCTGGTTTCTTCTGTGTGTATGCCCAGCAGTGGGATTGCTGGGTCATATGGCAGTTCTATTTCTCTCTTTTTTTTTTAAGGAATCTCCACACTGTTCTCTATAGTGGCTGTACTAGTTTGCATTCCCACCAACAGTTTAAGAGGATTCCCTTTTCTCCACGGCCCTCTCCAGCATTTACTATTTATAGACTTTTGGATAGCAGCCATTCTGACCAGCATGAGATAGTATGTCACTGTGGTTTCGATTTGCATTTCTCTGATAATGAGTGATGTTGAGCATCTTTTCATGTGTTAGCCATCTGTATGTCTTCTTTGGAGAAATGTCTGTTTAGTTCTTTGGCCCATTTTTTGATTGGGTTATTTATTTTTATGAAATTGAGCTGCAGGAGTTGCTTGTATATTTTTGAGATTAATTCTTTGTCAGTTGCTTCATTTGCTATTATTTTCTCCCATTCTGAAAGCTGTCTTTTCATCTTGCTTATAGTTTCCTTTGTTGTGCAAAAGCTTTTAAGTTTAATTAGGTCCCATTTGTTTATATTTGCTTTT
Organism: Bos indicus; assembly: GCF_029378745.1. NCBI lineage: Eukaryota > Metazoa > Chordata > Mammalia > Artiodactyla > Bovidae > Bos > Bos indicus. Next base: position 77,267,893 of record NC_091789.1, read on the forward strand.
ATTTCCAATATTCTGGGAGGTGGGTCATAGAGGATCCTGCTGTGGTTTATGTCGGAGAGTGTTTTGCCTATGTTTTCCTCTAGGAGTTTTATAGTTTCTGATCTTACATTTAGATCTTTAATCCGTTTTGCATTTATTTTTGTGTATGGTGTTAGAAAGTGTTCTAGTTTCATTCTTTATTTTAGAATATTAGTGTTCATCCTATGCCTATCACATCACTATATTTTAGAAGCACATAACATGTTTGATTTCACAGTTTTATAGCTAGAGAGTAACTTGCCTCAGGATGAGTGATATCACTAAAATTTGATTTAGATTATATTTAGATGAGATTTTGGACTGATATCCTGAGTTGATGACACTTGAGAAGGACATGAATTTTGGGATGCCATGAGTAGAATGATATGGTCTAAATGTTTACATCTCCCTAAAATTCATATGCAGAAATCATAAAATCTAATGACATATTAGGAGGTAGGGGCCTTTGGGAGGTCATTAGGTCATAATGAGATGACTGCTCTGATAAGGAGGCTTCAAAGAGATCCCTTGACCCTTGAACCCTATGAGGACACAGTAGGAAGGTCCTGACTATGAAGCAGGAAGAAGGGCCTCACCAGAATGCAACCATGATTTTATCACCTTGAGTTTTTATTTGCCAGCCTCTAAAATTGCGAGAAATAAATTTCAGTTGCTTTTAAGTTTCCTAGTCTGTGGCATTTTGTTTTAGTAGCTTGAACAAACTAAGACTGAAGACATTTAGTTGAACATATTATTTTATAGATGAAATAACCAAGGTACACAGAGATTAAGTACATTTTCCAAGATTCTACAACTCTTAAATGGCAGTACTTGGAACTTGAACCAGACTTCTTGATTCCTAGCCAACTGTTGTCTCAATTAATGACCATTGTGATGAATAAGTGATTTAGAATTGTTCAGTTGAGTCTTGGATTTTTTCATCTAAACAATTATTTTTCACAAAATTGGATATATCATGCAATCCATTTGATGTAATAATTGTCCAAAGACACTACAGTGGCCATTCTCAAATCTAGTATTTTCATAAAATAAATAAATTGGCTTTAATTGATCATATACCAAGTATTTGAACTAAGTAAAAATTTCAAACAGATTAATGTCCTACCTTCAGTGTGAGAAAAGTAGAGAAATGAAATAAATTTCTCACTATTCAGAGGAAAAATCCTTTATCTGAAATAGTCAGATAATTAAGGCAAGCATTTCTCCCTGCCCTAAATAGCCTGTTACTATAATTCCCCACTTCATGTCACTAATTATATCTAGACTTTGATGACTAGTATCTCTTCCAATCACATTGGAACTTCTCTGTTCCAATAACAACATTGGTCTTCACTATTAGCAAAGGAAACAATATGTCACCTACCCAAATAATAAGTTTGAAATTTGCTATATAGATTTAACATCCTTAATAAAGACATTTCAAGGTTTCCCACTTAGTATTTTTAAATTAGTTACCATACTGAGTAGCCAATATAACACAATGCTTTGTGAAAATGAGGAAATTATTTTCAGCATGAAAAAATCCATTAAAAAAAAACAGATTTAAAAACTGTTTGAAATAACAGGACTGATTCTTGCATTAGAAATAGCATCTAGTTATTTGAGAACTATGCACTTTATTGATTTTGATAATTTGCTACAGAAGAAAATTACATTCTTAGAAGCTCACAAATCTCTAAAAATTAGAAAAGTAACTCAATGAAAAAAAAAAAAGTGCATCTCTAAGGACTATGTCACCAGGTATTCAAAGTGCCTAAGGGACACTGCCTTATTAATTTTCACCACACTGTTAGAAAATATGTGATTGTTATTATTCTACTACTGTTTCACAACCACTGAGATTAGTGAAAACACAAATGTACGTCTCACCTTTATTTTCAGTTTAGTTCAGTTCAGTCACTCAGTAGTGTCTGACTCATTGTGACTCCATGGACTGCAACACGCCAAGCCTCCCTGTCCATCACCAACTCCTGGAGTTTACCCAAAGTCATGTCCATTGATTCCGTGATGCCATCCAGCCATCTCACCCTCTGTCATCCCCTTCTCTTCCTGTCCCCAATCTCCCCCAGCATCAGGGTCTTTTCCAATGAGTCAACTCTTTACATCAGGTGGCCAAAGTATTGGAGTTTCAGTTTCAACATCAGTCCTTCCAATGAACACCCAGGACTGATCTCCTTTAGGATGGACTGGTTGAATCTCTTTGCAGCCCAAGGGACTCTCAAGAGTCTTCTGCAGCACCACAGTTCAAAAGCATCAATTCTTCAGTGCTCAGCTTCCTTAGTCCAACTCTCACATCCATACATGACCACTGGAAAAACCATAGCCTTGACTAGATGGACCCTTGTTGGCAAAGTAATGTCTCTGCTTATTAATATGCTATCTAGTTTGGTCATAACTTTCCTTCCAAGGAGTAAGCGAATTTTAATTTTATGGCTGCAATCACCATCTGCAGTGATTTTGGAGACCCCCCAAAATAAAGTCTGCCACTGTTTCCACTGTTTCCCCATCTATTTCCCATGAAGTGATGGGACAGGATGCCATGATCTTAGTTTTCTGAGTGTTGAGCTTTAAGCCAACTTTTTCACTCTCCTCTTTCACTTTCCTCAACCGGCTCTTTAGTTCCTCTTTACTTTCTGCCATAAGGATGGTGTCATCTGCATATCTGACATTATTGATATTTCTCCTGGCAATCTTGATTCCAGCTTGTGCTTCTTTCAGCCCAGCGTTTCTCATGATGTACACTGCATATAAGTCAAATAAGTACGGTGACAATATACAGCCTTGACATACTCCTTTTCCTATTTGTAACTACTCTGTTGTTCCATGTCCAGTTCTACCTGTTGCTTCCTGACCTGCATAAAGATTTCTCAAGAGGCAGATCAGGTGGTTTGGTATTCCCATCTCTTGAAGAATGTTCCAAAGTTTGTTGTGATCCACATATTCAAAGGCTTTGGCATAGTCAATAAAGCAGAAATATATGCTGTTCTGGAACTCTCTTGCTTGTTCGATGATCCAGTGGACGTTGGCCATTTGATCTCTGGTTCTCCTGCTTTTTTAAAAACCAGCTTAAACATTTGGAAGTTCATGGTTTCACGTATTATTGAAGCCTGGCTTGGGGAATTTTGAGCATTACTTTACTAGCATGTGAGATGAGGGCAATTGTGCAGTAGTTTGAGCATTCTTTGGCATTGCCTTTATTTGGGATTGGAATGAAAACTGACCTTTTCCAGTCCTGTGGCCACTGCTGAGTTTTCCAAATTTGTTGGCGTATTGAGTGCAGCACTTTCACAGCATCATCATTTAGGATTTGAAATAGCTCAACTGGAATTCCATCCCCTCCACTAGCTTTGTTCGTAGTGATGCTTCCTAAGGCCCCCTTGACTTCATTTTCCAGGATGTCTGGCTCTAGGTGAGTGATGAAACCATCATGATCATCTGAGTCATAAAGATCTTTTTTTCTACAGTTCTTCTGTGTATTCTTGCCACCTCTTCTTAATATCTTCTGCTTCTGTTAGGTCCATAGGATTTGTGTCCTTTATCGAGCCCATCTTTGCATGAAATATTCCCTTGGTATCTCTAATTTTTTTGAAGAGATCTCTAGTGTTTCCCATTCTGTTGTTTTCCTCTATTTCTTTGCATTGACCACTGAGAAAGGCTTTCTTATCTCTCCTTGATATTCTTTGGAACTCTGCATTCAGATGGGTATATCTTTCCTTTTCTCCTTTTTTTTTTAATTTTTTTAATTAATTCTATTTTATTTTTAAACTTTACATAATTGTATTAGTTTTGCCAAATATCAAAATGAATCCACCACAGGTCCTTTTTTTTTTGCTTGTCTTCTTTTCACAGGTCTTTGTGGAGCCTCCTCAGACAGCCATTTTGCCTTTTTGCATTTCTTTTTCTTGGGTATGGTCTTGATCCCTGTCTCCTGTACAATTTCATGAACCTCCATCCATAGTTCATCAAGCACTCTTTGTGTCAGATCTAGTCCCTTAAATCAATTTCCCATTTCCACTGTATAATCATAAGGGATTTGATTTAGGTCATACCTGAATGGTCTAGTGGTTTTCCTTACTTTGTTTAATTTAAGTCTGAATTTGGCAATAAGGAGTTCATGATCTAAGCCACAGTCATCTCCAAATCTTCTTTTTGCTGACTGTATAGAACTTCTCCATCTTTGGCTGCAAGGTATATAATCAATCTGATTTTGGTGTTGACCGTCTGGTGATGTCCATGTGTAGTCTTCTCTTGTGTTGTTGGAAAAGGGTGTTTGCTGTGACCAGTGCATTCTCTTGGAAAAACTCTATTCGCCTTGGCCCTGTTTCATTCTGTACTCCAGGGACAAATTTGCCAGCTTTATTTTAGGTTTCTTGTGATTCTTTACTAGATACTATCACTTTAATTATTTCTCAAACTACCTATGACTTCCTTATTACTCTACTTGTTGCAAGTTCTGTCTTAAACCTGGGAGAGGGTGAGAAGGAGAAGAAATCAACATCTATTAAATTAATAAGTATATGTGTTATATATACACATGTATACATATGCATGTATTGGCAAAGGCCCTATGAAGGGTGTGTAGTCTCTAAGACTTGAATTTTAGATGAATAAAGTGAGACTCAGAGAAGTTAGGAGACTTCTCCAAAGTAAAAAGAAATGATAGACGTCAGTCTGTACCAGAATTCAGCATTTCCAATGCCAGGTGTGGTGCTTTTGGACTATCACTTAAAGTACAGTTATTGCTTCTTAGTATTCAGTCAGCCAACTATGGATAGGGTTCAAATGAAGCATATATAGACAGATTTCAATTATTCCTGTATGACTTAAAATATAGCATTAAAAATTATACTTGGCAAGCTATGTGGGCAAGAGAAAAGGAATAGAATGCACTTAGCAGTTCCAAGACTGGTATTCTAAGTGGGAAAGAAAATAGCATAATTCACACAGGTGATTTTCAGGATATGGTGATATTGGGGATATGATGTTGAAGCAGGTTCATCTAAAACTAAAACTTCAAGTCATGCACATGAGAATAAAATTACTTCACTGATAAAAGTAGGAAAGGAGCTGCACGTGGAACTGTAATAAGAGGAGTGGAATGCTTTGGAATGCTAAGTATGCTGTATGAGAATCAGAGCCATGTTATTATTGGTTTATAGACAGTTAGAAGTTAAGGGTTTCGCTAGTGGCTCAGTGGTAAAGAATCAACTTGCCAATTCAGGAGACACAAGTTTGATCCCTGGATCAGGAAGATCCCCTGAGAAGGAAATGGAAATCCACTCCAGTATTCTTGCCTGGGTAATCCCATGGACAGAGGAGCCTGACAGGCTATAGTCTGTGGGGTCACAAAAGAGTCAAACATGGACTAGTGACTAAACAACAACAACAAGTTAGAAGTAAAGCATGATTACTGTTGCTATGTCTGTACCCAAGCAGAATTGCTTTGCAATAGAAAAGTATACCAAATTGGTGCAAAATGAATTGGAAGCTAACTCTCCCAGTTCTTAGCTTTATTAAAACTGAACATCAATCCTGTCCTAAAATGTTGAGCAGGATTACTCTTTCCCCAGTACAGATTATTCCTGATTTATGTTTCTACTCACAATTTTTTGACTTTGCAATAATGCCAAAGTGATACACATTCAGTAGAAACCAAACTTCTAATTTTAATATTTTTCTGAGTTAGTGATATACAGTAGGATGCTCTCTCATGATGCTGAGTATCAACAGTAAGCCATAGCTCCCAGTCAGCTATGTGGTTGTGAGGGTAAACCACTGATTTACTTACAATCATTCTGCTTTTACTTTCAGTATAGTATGCAATAAATTACCTGAGATATGTCACACTTTATTATTAAATAGGCTTTGTGTTAGATGACTTTGCCCAACTGTAGGTTAATGTAAATTAGTCTAGGCTAAGTCATTAGGTTCAGTTGGTTAGGTATATTAAGTGCATTTTTGACTTATGATATTTTCCATAAACAGAGGAGCCTGGAGGACTAAAGTCCATGGAGTTACAAAAAGTCAGACATGACTCAGTGACTTTCATTTTCACTTCATTTTTAATTTATGATAGTTTTATAGAAATGTAACCCCATCATAATTTGAGGAAGATCTACATATTTTTAGGCCACTATTTCCCCTGTCCTTATATAATTGAAGCCATTTTAGTATTTCTTATAAGAAACATGATAATTACTGTGTGCCCAAGATTGTGCAAGGTCTTGGGCACATTGGTGTAAATGACAATGTGTTCAAAATATAAATGACATGAAGATTATCTTCTCCTATTAGTCAAGCAAAATGGATTTGAACCCTAGTTCTGTCATTTACTAGCTGAGTGACCCTGGGCAAGTCGTTTAATCTTTGTGAGTCATAGTGCCATCAACTGTAAAATAGGGATGCTAATAATAGCCCTTTATGGTTGTTACGATAATTAAAATAGGTAACATATTAAAAGTATCTATGTTGTACTTGGATGTTAGTGTGTTCTGACTGTTCCATTGACCAGTCATTCCCCTATTTCTCTTCTTCTCTCCAGGTCTCTGTATCCCGAGACACAAAAAGTTGTAATTAAGCCTACAATGGCCTACAATGAAATTATAATTGAAATTAAGGTAAGCTGACTGTGGTTTAAGGGAAAGGAAGAGTTGTACACCTCTCACTTAAAGTCAAAATCTAGAAGTAATTTAAGCTCAGTGAAAGGAAGGCATATCAAAAGCCAATATAGGATGAAAGCTAGGCCTCTTATGCCAAAGTTAGCCAAGTTGTAGATGCAAAGGAAAAGTTTTTGAAGAAAATTAATTGACTGAGCGACTAAACACAACACTCCAACAAACACACAAATGATAAGAAAGCAACACAGCCTTATGGATGATATAGAAAAAAAAGTTTTAGCGGTCTGATTGGAAGATCAAAGAATCTGCCTGCAATGCAGGAGACCCCAGTTCAATTCCTGGATTGGGAAGATCCACTGGAAAAGGGATAGGCTACCCACTCCAGTATTCTTGGGCTTCCCTTGTGGCTCAACTGGTAAAGAATCTGCCTGCAATTCTTTACAGGGAGACCTGGGAGACCTGGATTTGATTGGGTTGGGAAGATCCCCTGGAGAAGGGAAAGGCTACCCACTCCAGTATTCTGACCTGGAAAATTCCATGGACTGTATAGTCCATGGGGTCGCAAAGAGTTGGACACTACTGAGTGACTTTCACTTTGGAAGATCAAACCAGCCACAACATTCCCTTAAGACAAAGCCTAATCCAGTGGAAGACCCTAACTGTTTTCAAGTCTATGATGATTGATAGAGTTGAGAAAGCTGCAGAAGTAAAGTTTGAAGCTAGTGGAGGCTGATTCATGAAGCTTAAAAAAGAAACCATCCCCATAACATAAAATGCAGGATACAGGAAACTTGCGGCTGGTGCACTGGGATGACCCAGAGGGATGGTATGGGGAGGGAGGTGGGAGGGGGTTCAGGATTGGGAACACGTGTACACCCGTGGCGAATGCATGTTGATGTATGGCAAAACCAATACAATATTGTAAAGTAAAAAATAATAATAATAAAAATAAATTAATTAATTAATTTAAAAAAATGCAAGGTGAAATAGCAAGTGCTGACATAGAAACAGCAGCAAGTTACCCAGAAGACACAGCTAAAATAATTAATAAAGTTGGCTACACAAAACAGCAGATTTTAAGTGTAGATGAAGCAGACTTAGATTAAAAGAGAGTGCCATTTAGTACTTTTATGACTAGAAAGGAGAAGTCAATGCCTGCCTTCAAAGGTTCTGACTTTGAAGAGTCTGACTCTCTTGTTAGGGGATAATGCAGATGGATACTTTAGGTTGTATACAATACTCATTTACCATTCTGAAAATCCTAGGAATCCTAGGGCCCTTAAGAAGTATGCTGAATTTACTCTGACTGTGTTTTATAAAAGAACCAAGAAATTCTGAATGATGACACATGTAAACCAACATGGTTTGCTTAATGTTTTAATCTGCTGAACCTTACTAATCAGAAAAAAAAATTCAAAATATTACTGCTCATTCACAATGCACCTGGTCACCCAAGAGCTCTGATGAAGATGTAGAACAAGATTGATACATTCATGCCTGCTAGCACAACATCCATTCTGAAACCTATGAATCAGGGAGTCATTTCAATGTTACAGTTACTTAAGAAATACATTTTGTAAGTCTCTAGCTGCCATAGACAATGATTCCTCTGTGGATCTTGGCAAAGTAAATTGAAAACTTTCTGGAAATAATTTATTATTCTAGATGCCATTAAGAAAGTTTGTGATTCATGGGAAGAGGTAAAAATGTCAACATCAACGGAAGCTGGAAGAAGCTAATTCTAGTGTTCATGGATAACTTTGAGGGATTCAAGACTTCAGTGGAGCAAGGAACTTCAAATGTGGTTGAAATAGCAAGAGAACAGAAGTAGAGCCTGAAGATGTAGTGGAAGTGCTACAATGTCCTGACAAAACTTGAATGAATGAAGAGGTGTTTCTTATGCATAAAAAAGAAAGTGGTTTCTTGAGATGGAATTTATTCCTGCTGAGGATAATCTGAAATTGATTGAAATGACAACAAAGGATTTAGAATATTACATAAACTTAGTTGATAAAGCAGGAGTACAATTTGAGAGGACTGACTCAATTTTGAAAGAAAATTTTCTGTGGATAAAATGTTATCAAACAGCATTACGTGCTACAGAGAAATTATGCATGAAAGAAAGAGTTCATCAATGCATAAAACTTTATATTTCTATTTTAAAAAATCACCACAGCCACTACAGCCTTCAACAGTCACTAATCTGATATGTCAGCAGTCATCAACACTGAAGCAGGACTATCCACCATCAAATAGATTATGATTTGTTTAAAGCTCAGATGATGGTTACCATTTTTAGCAATCAAGTAAGTTTTAATTAAGGCATGTACATTGTATTTTTAGACATAATGCTATTGTACACTTAATTATGACAGTGTAATGTAAATATAAATTTTATATGCACTCAGAAACTAAAAATTTTGTGTGCCTTGCTTTGTTGTGATATTCATTTTATAGTGGTGGTTTGGAACTGAACCCACAATATCCATGTGGTATGTTTATACTCTTACATCATTACTACCTTGATTAGGTTACCATTTGGCTAAAATGGCAGCTTTTTTGGATAACATAAACCTTGAGAAGAACTACAATATTTAAAGGAACCAACAAGATAGTCTCCAAGAATTTACATGTATGCACATTCATTTGACACCCTTATAAAGCACCATGTATTCACAGACACATCTCAGGACATTTCTCAAATGTCAAAATAAAGTATGTAACCAAAATCAATACCACATGCTTAACACATATAAAGTAACAGACAGTACATACTTATTTCATTTATCAAATCAGAATTGCAAATATTATATATTAAAATATGTATATACTTAGTGTGAAGTAAATAAAATGTGTTCTTTTAATCATATTCTTACAGATAGTGACTTTCTCCTTGGAGAATATATATCTGTCAATTCAAATACGATACTGGATGCTTGGGGCTGATGCACTGGGACGACCCAGAGGGATGGTACGGGGAGGGAGAAGGGAGGAGGATTCAGGATGGGGAACACATGTATACCTGTGGTGGATTCATGTTGATATATGGCAAAACCAATACAATATTGTAAAGTTAAAAAAAATTAAAAACAACAACAACAACAACAAAAAATGCAATCTGCTAGTTCTGACCAGTTTTTAAAGATGACCAAGATACAGAAGAGGCTTCTTTCCCAGATTTATCCTTTATTTAGAGATAATTTTCCTATAAGATCTTACATTTTAATTGATTTGATACATAGCCCTTAAATATCAAATAAGTGTCCATCAAAAATAAAGGTTAGAAGAAGAGGGGGAAAGGAAAATTTAGCCAGGAAAATGGGAAACAAAGTAAATGGAAGGGATTTTAAAAAGTATTAGTGTAATTAGTTTCCTACAGATGAAGAAACAAAGACATTCTCTTTTATACAGTGTTTTTGAATTTTTTTAAAATTAGTAGACAAAGCAGAAAAATCCATTATTGGACTATTATCATATTTATGGACTTAATACTGAATTATGTTCTGAGTAGGTTATCATAATATTTTACCTAAACAAGATTTATAAAATGATATAGTCCAACAGTTTCCAAATTTTTGGTCTAAGGATTCCTTTACATTAAAAAATTATCAAGAAGCCCAAAAAGCTTTTGTTTAAAACTGATGAGAATTTTTAAAAAATATGTATGTATTAATCCATTACAAATAGCAATAATATATTCATTACATAGTAAGATGAATTAAGTTTTTAAGAAAAATATAATCCAAAGTGAAAATGATTACTAAGGAAAGCAGCATTGTTTTATGTATTTGCAAATTTCCTTCATATTTAGCTTAATAAAAGGTGGCTGAATTTTCAGTATGCTTCTGCAGGCAATCTGTCACAATACCAAGCATTTTTTTTAACCTTTGGAGAACATCAGTATAAACTGATAATGCAAATAAAAATAACAAATAGTTCACAGAATGATTAAAAAAAGGATTTGATTAATGGATCACTTGTAAGTGTTTCAGGATCCTTAAAAGTCTTTCTACAGTCAAGGAAACAATTTCTTTTTCAAGTTTATGTCCATACAGTATTTTGAGCACTGTTTACATAATACACAACAGAGCAATAGGGTATTATTACTGTAGTTATAGACTTAATATGTTGCTTCTGCTTTGTGACATCAGTTCATAATAAGTAGAATTAAGTGTAACTCAACTGACTATAGCGCTTTTCACTCAAAAAGTAGAAAAACTCAAGTCATTAGCTATCATCTGTGTGTCATGCGACAAAAATCAGTACTTAAAATTAGCTGCCTACCTCTGAAAACTTACTAAGCAAAAGTAGAGAATCTCTATGTAATATAAAGACAATTTACAAAACATGAAACAAGTTTTAAGGAGACAATTATAAGTTTTTTGTTTTCAGGTTTTCTGCATTACCATTAAAGGACTTGAGCCTCTACAACACTCTCTCCTCTATCTTCTAATATGTGCTTTTCATTTCTGGAGTTATGCCAATATTTTAATTTGCAATTTTAGGTGATATTATTCCTCAAAGTGGCACAAAGTTTCCTCATCACTGCTGACATTTCCTATCCCTGTTGGCAACATTTTGCTTCTTGTTGATGCCCACCTTCCTTTCCTGACCAATAGTGACATTGTTCTGGAAACATATTCAATTTTGTCTAACTTTAACACTACTCATTAAAAGACATGGTTAAGAAAATAAATAATCAAATTACAGACTAGGAGGAGAAATATTTTCAAAATATATATCCAAAAAGGACTGGAATCTAGAATATATTAAAATCTCCTCCAACTCAATGGTAAAAAGGCAATTAAAATGGGCAAAATATTTCAGCAGATAAACCACAAAGGAACATATATGAATGGTCAATGAGCATATGAAAAAAATCCCTTGCATCAGTAGTCATCAGAGAAATGAAAAACAAAACCACAATGTAATGTTACTACACCCCCAGTAAAATAGCTGATATTAAAAAGACTGACATAACAAGATGTTAGCAAAGATTATAAAGCAACTGACACTCTTAGTGGGAATATAAAGTGATACAACTACTCTGGGAAAAGTTCAGTCAGTTGTAATTATTTTATATTTAAATTTTTCCAGTTTCAGTAATGTATAAGTTTAAAGTGTACAACATAATGATACTTTACATGTATATATTGAGAATTAATCACCATGATGAATTTAGTTAGCATCCAAATAACATTTGTTGAAATTTTTTTCTTGTAATGATGACTCAAGATTTACTCTCTAAGCAACTCTCAAATTTACAATACTATATTGTTAAACATAGACAACCTTCTGTACATTACATCCCAGAAGCTTATTTATCTTATAACTGAAAGTTTGTAACTTCTGACTGCCTTCAACCATTTCCCCATTCCCCATCCCCCTCCTCTGGAAACCACCAATCTACTCTCTGTGTCTATGAGTTTGTATATGTTTTTTAGATTTCACATATATGAGATCATACAGTTTTTCCAGTTTTCCAGTTTTGACTTAGCATAATGTTTTCAAGGTCCATCCATGTTGTTGCAAATGACAAGTTTCCTTGCATATTTTATGGCTGAATAACATTATGTTATAGAATAATATTCTATATATACCACATTTTCTTGATCCATTTATTCAAAGACATTTAGATTGTTTCCATGGCTTGGCTATTGTAAATAATGCTGCAAGAAATACGGGAATGAAGATATCTTTTCAGTTCAGTTCAGTTCAGTTCAGTCACTCAGTCGTGTCCAACTCTTTGTGAACCCATGAACTGCAGCACTCCAGGCCTCCCTGTCAATCACCAACTCCCACAGCCTACCCAAACTCATGTCCATTGAGTGAGTGATGCCATCCAACTATCTCATTCTCTGTTGTCCCCTTCTCTTCCTGCCCTCAATCTTTCCCAGCATAAGGGTCTTTTCAGATAAATCAGCTCTTTGCATGAGGTGGCCAAAGTATTAGAGTTTCAGCTTCAACATCAGTCCTTCAAATGAACACACAGGACTGATCTCCTTTAGGATGGACGGGTTGGATCTCCATGCAGTCCAAGGGACTCTCAAGAGTCTTCTCCAACACCAATCAAAAGCATCAACTCTTCTGCACTCAGCTTTCTTTATAGTCCAACTCTCACATCCATACATGACAACAGGAAAAACCATAGCCTTGACTAGACGGACCTTTGTTGGCAAAGTAATGTCTCTGCTTTGGAGTATTCTGTCTAACTTGGTCATAACTTTCCTTCCATAGAGTAAGATTCTTTTAATTTCATGGCTGCAATCACCATCTGCAGTGATTTTGGAGCCCCAAAAAATAAAGTCTGACACTGTTTCCACTGTTTCCCCATCTATTTCCCATGAAGTGATGGGACCGGATGCCATGATCTTCATTATCTGAATGTTGAGCTTTAAGCCAACTTTTTCACTCTCCTCTTTCACTTTCATCTTATGGCTCTTTAGTTCTTCTTCACTTTCTGCAATAAGGGTAGTTTCATCTACATATCTGAGGTTATTGATATTTCTCTGGGCAATCTTGACTCCAGCTTGTGCTTCTTCCAGCCCAGTGTTTCTCATGATGTACTCTGCATATAAGTTAAATTAACAGAGTGACAATATACAGCCTTGATGTACTCCTATTCTTATTTGGAACCAGTCTGTTGTTCCATGTCCAGTTCTAACTGTTGCTTTCTGACCTGCATACAAGTTTCTTAAGAGGCAGGTCAGGTGGTCTGGTATTCCCATCTCTTTCAGAATTTTCCACAGTTTATTGTGATCCACAGAGTCAAAGGCTTTGGTATAGTCAATAAAGCAGAAATAGATGTCGTTCTGGAACTCCCTTGCTTGTTTGATGATCCAGTGGATGTTGGTAATTTGATCTTTCGTCCCCCGGCCTTTTCTAAAACCAGCTTAAACATCTGGAAGTTCATGGTTCATGTATTAGTGAAACCTGGCTTGGAGAATTTTGAGCATTACTTTACTAGCTTGTGAGATGAGGGAAACTGTGCAGTAGTTTGAGCATTCTTTGGCACTGCTTTTCTTTGGGATTGGAATGAAAACTGACTTTTTCCAATCTGGTGGCCACTGCTAAATTTTCCAAATTTGCTGGCATATTGAGTGCAGCACTTTCACAGCATTATCTTTCAGGATTTGAAATAGCTCCCCTGGAATTCCATCCCCTTCACTAGCTTTGTTCATAGTGATGATTCCTAAGGCCCCTTGACTTCACGTTCCACGATGTCTGGCTCTAGGCGAGTGACCACACCATCGTGATTATCTGGGTCGTGAAGATCTTTTTTGTGCAGTTCTTCTGTGTATTCTTGCCACCTCTTCTTAATATCTTCTGCTTCTGTTAGATCCCTACCATTTTTGTCCTTTATGGAGCCCATCTTTGCATGAAATGTTCCCTTGGTATCTCTAATTTTCTCGAAGAGATCTCTCAGATCAGATCAGATCAGTCGCTCAGTCGTGTCCGACTCTTTGTGACCCCACGAATCGCAGCACACCAGGTCTACCTGTCCATCACCAGCTCCCGGAGTTCACTCAGACTCACGTCCATTGAGTCAGTGATGCGATCCAGCCATCTCATCCTCTGTCGTCCCCTTCTCTTCTTGCCCCCAGTCCTTCCCAGCATCAGAGTCTTTTGCAATGAGTCAACACTTTGCATGAGGTGGCCAAAGTACTGGAGTTTCAGCTTTAGCATCATTCCTTCCAAAGAAATCCCAGGGCTGATCTCCTTCAGAATGGACTGATTGGATCTCCTTGCAGTCCAAGGGACTCTCAAGAGTCTTCTCCAACACCACAGTTCAAAAGCATCAATTCTTCAGATCTCAGCCTTCTTCACAGTCCAACTCTCACATGCATACATGACCACAGGAAAAAACATAGCCTTGACTAGACGAACCTTTGTTGCAAAGTAATGTCTCTGCTTTTGAATATACTATCTAGGTTCGTCATATCTTTCCTTCCAAGGAGTAAGCGTCTTTTAATTTCATGCCTGCAGTCACCATCTGCAGTGATTTGGGAGCCCAGAAATATAAAGTCTGACACTGTTCCACTGTTTCCCCATCTATTTCCCATGAAGTGATGGGACCAGATGCCATGATCTTCGTTTTCTGAATGTTGAGCTTTAAGCCAAATTTTTCACGCTCCGCTTTCACTTTCATCAAAAGTCTTTTTAGTTCCTCTTCATTTTCTGCCATAAGGGTGATGTTCTGCATATCTGAGGTTATTGATATCTCTCCCGGCAATCTTGATTCCAGCTTGTGTTTCTTCCAGTCCAGCGTTTCTCATGATGTACTCTGCCTGTAGGTTAAATAAACAGGGTGACAATACATAGCCTTGAGGTACTCCTTTCCCTATTTGGAACCAGTCTCTTGTTCCATGTCCAGTTCTAACTGTTGCTTCCTGACCTGCATACAAATTTCTCAAGAGACAGGTCAGATGTTCTGGTATTCCCATCACTTGAAGAACTTTCCACAGTTTCTTGTGATCCACACAGTCAAAGGCTTTGGCATAGTCAATAAAGCAGAAATAGATGTTTTTTCTGGAACTCTCTTGCTTTTTCCATGATCCAGCAGATGTTGGCAATTTGATCTTTCATTCCTCTGCCTTTTCTAAAACCAGCTTGAACATCTGGAAGTTCACAGTTCACATATTGCTGAAGCCTGGCTTGGAGAATTTTAAGCATTACTTTACTAGCGTGTGAGATGAGTGCAATTGTGTGGTAGTTTGAGCATTCTTTGGCATTGCCTTTCTTTGGGATTGGAATGAAAAGTAACGTTTTCCAGTCCTGTGGCCACTGCTGAGTTTTCCAAATTTACTGGCATATTGAGTGCAGCACTTTCATGGCGTCATCTTTCAGGATTTGGAAAAGCTCAACTGAAATTCTATCACCTCTACTAGCTTTGTTCATAGTGATGCTTTCTAAGGCCCACTTGACCTCACATTCTAGGATGTCTGGCTCTAGGTGAGTGATCACATCATTGTGATTATCTGGGTCGTGAAGATCTTTTTTGTACAGTTCTTCTGTGTATTCTTGCCATCTCTTCTTAATATCTTCTGCTTCTGTTAGGTCCATACCATTTCTGTCCTTTATCGAACCCATCTTTGCATGAAATGTTCCTTTGGTATCTCTGATTTTCTTGAAGAGATCTCTAGTCTATCCCATTCTGTTGTTTTCCTCTATTTCTTTGCACTGATTGCTGAGGAAAGCTTTCATATCTCTTCTTGCTATTCTTTGGAACTCTGCATTCAGATGCTTATATCTCTCCTTTTCTCCTTTGCTTTTCACTTCTCTTCTTTTCACAGCTATTTGTAAGGCCTCCCCAGACAGCCATTTTGCTTCTTTGCATTTCTTTTCCATGGGGATGGTCTTGATCCCTGTCTCCCATAGAATGTCACGAACCTCATTCCATAGCTCATCAGGCACTCTATCTATCAGATCTAGTCCCTTAAATCTATTTCTCACTTCCACTGTATAATCATAAGGGATTTGATTTAGGTCATACCTGAATGGTCTAGTGGTTTTCCTTACTTTCTTCAATTTAAGTCTGAATTTGGCAATAAGGAGTTCATGGTCTGAGCCACAGTCAGCTCCTAGTCTTGTTTTCGTTGACTGTATAGAGCTTCTCCATCTTTGGCTGCAAAGTATATAATCAATGTGATTTCGGTGTTGACCATCTTCTGATGTCCATGTGTAGAGTCTTCTCTTGTGTTGTTGGAAGAGGGTGTTTGTTATGACCAGTGCATTTTCTTGGCAAAACTCTTAGTCTTTGCCCTGCTTCATTCTGTATTCCAAGGCCAAATTTGCCTGTTACTCCAGGTGTTTCTTGACTTCCTACTTTTGTATTCCAGTCCCTTATAATGAAAAGGACATCTTTTTGGGGTGTTAGTTCTAAAAGGTCTTGTAGGTCTTCATAGAACCGTTCAACTTCAGCTTCTTCAGCCTTACTGGTTGGGGCATAGACTTGGGTTACTGTGATATTGAATGGTTTGCCTTGGAAACAAACAGAGATCATTCTATCATTTTTGAGATTGCATCCAAGTACTGCATTTCAGACTCTTTTGTTGACCATGATGGCTACTCCATTTCTTCTGAGGGATTCTTGCCCGCGGTAGTAGATATAATGGTTATCTGAGTTAAATTCACCCATTCCAGTCCATTTCAGTTCGCTGATTCCTAGAATGTCAACAATCACTCTTGCCATCTCTTGTTTGACCACTTCCAATTTGCCTTGATTCATGGACCTGACTTTCCAGGTTCTTATGCAATATTGCTCTTTACAGCATTGGACCTTACTTCTATCACCAGTCACATCCACAGCTGGGTATTGTTTTTGCTTTGGCTCCATCCCTTCATTCTTTCTGGAGTTATTTCTCCACTGATCTCCAGTAGCATATTCGGAACCTGCTGACCTGGGGAGTTCCTCTTTCAGTGTCCTATCATTTTGTCTTTTCATACTGTTCATGGGGTTCTCAAGGCAAGAATACTGAAGTGGTTTGCCATTCCCTTCTCCAGTGGACCGCATTCTGTCAGATCTCTCCACGATGACCCACCCATTTTGGGTTGCCCCACGGGCATGGCTTACTTTCATTTAGTTAGACAAGGCTGTGGTCCTAGTGTAATTAGATTGACTACTTTTCTGTGAATATGGTTTCAGTGTGTCTGCCCTCTGATGCCCTCTTGCAACACCTACTGTCTTACTTGGGTTTCTCTTACCTTAAGCGTGGGGTATCTCTTCACGGCTGCTCCAGCAAAGCACAGCCATTGTTCCTTACCTTGGACGAAGGGTAGCTCCTCATTTCCACCCTTCCTGACCTTCAACATGGGATAGCTCCTCTAGACGCTTCTGCGCCCGAGCAGCCAGGGCTCTTTGGACGTGTGGTTGGTCCTCCCGGCCACCACCCCGGCCTTGGGCATGGGGTTGCTCCTCCCGGCTGCCGCCCCTGGCCTCGGGCGTGGGGGCGTTGGGTAGCTCCTCCCGCCCACTTCCCCTGGCCTCGGGCTTAGAGGCGTGGGGTATCTCCTCCTGGCCGCCCACCCTGACATCGGATGCGGGGTGACTCTTCTTGTCGCGTCCCCTGACCTCGGATGCTGGATATCTCCTCTGGGCTGCCCCCCGACCTTGGATGCAGGGCAGCTCTTCTCAGCCGTTCCTGCACCGTCACATTCTGATATTCTCGGCCGCTGCCCCTGACCTCGGACATGGGGTATCTCCTCTTGGCTGCTGCCCTTCGGGCATGGGGTCCTCCCGGCTTTTGCCCCTGACCTCGGACGTGGGGTGACTCCTCTCCACCGCACTTAGCGCGCAGGTTGAAGAGATCTCTAGTCTTTCCCATTCTATTGTTTTCGTCTATTTCTTTGCATTGATCGCTGAGGAAGGCTTTCTTATCTCTCCTTGCTATTCTTTGGAACTCTGCATCTTCTGATATATACCCCGGAGTGGGATTTGCTGGATTTTATGGTAGCTCAGTTACTAATTGTCAGAGCATCCTCTATACTGTTTTCCACATTGTCTGCACCAGTTTACATTCCTACCATTATTACACTATGATTCCTTTTTCTCCACATTCTCACCAGAACTTACCACTTTTCTTTTGATAATACCCATTCTGACAGATGTGAGATGGTATTACATCATGATTTTGATTTGTATTTCCGTGATGATTAGGAATATTGAAAACCTTTTCATGTATCTGTTGTCCATTTGAATACATTCTTTGGAAAAATATGTATCATGAGATTTGATTATTTATAATTGCATTTTTCCTATTAAACTTAATAGGTTTGAGTATGAGTACCTTACATGTTTTGGATAATAGCCCCTTATTGGATATATGATCTGTAAATATTTTCTCCCATTTTGTTGATCTTTTCTTGCTATGGAAAAGCTTTTTAGATAGATGATGTCTCCCTTGTATATATTTGATTGTGCAAACATTTTTGGTGCCATATCCTAAAAATTCAGTGCCAAGACCAATGTCAAGAAGCTTTACCCTGTTTTCTTCTAGGAATTTTATGGTTTCAGATATTACATTTAAGTCTCTAATCCATTTTGAGGAAATTTTTTTTTGTTGTATAAGATGAGGGCTTAATTTCAATTTTTTGTATATGGATATCTAATTTTTCCAGCACTATTTTGTTGAAGAGACTGTCCTTTCCTCTTTGTATGTTCTTAGTGACCTTGTAAATGATTAGCTGACCATATATGCAAGGGCTTATTCTGGTTTCTCTATTCTGTTCCATTGATCTATGCCTCTGTTTTTATGCCAATACCATATTCTTTTGGTTAATATGGCTTTGTAATATTGTTTGAAATCAAGAAGTTTGATGCCTCCAGCTTTGTTCTTCTTTCTCAGAATCGCTTTAGATATTTAGGGTCTTTCGTAGTTTCAAACAAATTTTAAGATTGTTATTTTTATCTGTGAAATATGGCATTTAAATCTTGATAGTGATTTCATTGAATCTATAGATGGTTTTAGGTAGTATGGAAATAGTAACAATATTAATTTTTAAATACAATAACACAAAATATCTTTCTATTTATTTGTGTCTTTGAAATTTTTCATCAATGTGTTATAGCTTTCAGTGTACAAATCTTTCATCTCTTTGGCTACATTTATCCCTAAGTTTTTTCTGATTGAATTATTTATTTTTAAAATAATTCATCGTTGCTCCTGCTGCTGCTGCTAAGTTGCTTCAGTCGTGTCCAACTCTGTGTGGCCCCATAGACGGCAGCCCACCAGGCTCCCCCGTCCCTGGGATTCTTCGGGCAAGAACACTGGAGTGGGTTGCCATTTCCTTCTCCAATGCATGAAAGTGAAAAGTGAAAGTGAAGTCGCTCAGTCGTGTCTGACTCCTAGGGACCCCATGGACTGCAGCCTACCAGGCTCCTCCGTTCATGGATTTTCCAGGCAAGAGTACTGGAATGGGGTGCCATTGTCTTCTCTGAATTCATCATTAGTGTATAGAAATGTAACTAATTTTTTGTGTTATTTGTATCCTACAACTGTATTTAACTCATTATTAATTCTTAGTGCTTTTGATGGAGTTTTTAGGCTTTTCTATATGTAATATCATGTTATCTGTAAACAAAGGCAAATTTACCTCTTCCTCTTGGTTTCAAGAGGAAACCTTTTATTTATTTTTATTTCCTGATTAGTCTGGCTAGTACTTCCAGATGTATTTTGAATAGAGGTGATAAGAGTGGTCACCCATGTCTTGTTCCTCACCTTAGGGGCAAAGTGTTCAACATTTCAACATTGAGTATGAAATTAGCTGAGTTTTGTCACATATGGCCTTTATTTTTTTGAGGTACACTGTTTCTATACTCAATCTGTTGAGAGTTTTTATCATTAACGGATGTTGAATTTTGTCAAATGCTTTTCTGCATATATTGAGATAATGAAATGTTTTCTATCTTTTATTCTATTAATGTGATATGTCACATTTATTTATTTGTGTATGTTGAGTCATCCTTGAACCCGAGGATAAATCTTAATTGATCATGGTGTGTAATGTGTTGCTAAATTTGTTTTCTTACTATTTTGTTTTTGTTTTGTTTTTTTGTTTGTTTGTTGTTTGTTTGTTGTTGTTGTTAGTATTTTATTGAGAATTTTTGAATCTGTATTCGTTAGGTGTTTGGCCTGTAGTTTTCTTTCCTTTGTAGTGTTTTTATCTCTCTGCAATCAGAGTAATGCTAACCTTGTAAAATAAGTTTGGGAGTGTTCCCACCTCTTTAATTTTTTGGAAAATTTTAGAGGATTGGCAGTAATTCCTCTTAAATATTTGACAGAATTTACAGGGGAAACCATTTGGTCTTAGGCTTTTCTTTCCTGGGAAGGTTTTGTATGCTGATTTAATTTTCTTGTTCATTATTGATCTGTTCAGATTTTCTATTACTTCATAATTCAGTTTTGGGAGGTCGTATGTTTTTACACATTTATTCATTTCTTTTAAACTATCTAACTTGGTGTATTATTGTTTACAGTAGTCTCTTCTGATCTTCTTTATTTCTGTGCTATCAATAGTAGTGTCTCCTCTTTCATCATAATTTTATTAATTTGAGTCATCTTTCTCTATTTTTCTTAGTTAATCTAGCTAAAGGTTTTTGCAAATGTTATCTTTTCAAAAGCCAACTCTTTTTTTAATTTAAATTTATTTATTTTAATTGGAGGCTAATTACTTTACAATATTGTATTGGTTCTGCCACACATTAACATGGATCCACCACGGGCGTATACATGTTCCCCATCCTGAACCCCCTTCCCACCTCCCTCCCTGTACCATCCCTCCGGGTCATCCCAGTGCACCAGCCCCAAGGATCCTGTATCGAACCTGGACTGGTGATTCGTTTCTTATATGGTATTATACATGTTTCAGTGACATTCCCCTAAATCATCCCACCCTCTCCTTCTCCCACAGAGTCCAAAAGACTGTTCTATACATCTGTGTCTATTTTGCTGTCTCACATACAGGGTTATCATTACCATCTTTCTAAATTCCACATATATGTGTTAGTATACTGTATTGGTGTTTTTCTTTCTGGCTTACTTCACTCTGTATATTAGGCTCCAGCTTCATCCACCTCATTAGAACTTATTCAAATGTATTATTTTTAATGGCTGAGTAATACTCTATTGTGTATATGTACCACAGCTTTCTTATCCATTCATCTGCTGATGGACATCTAGGTTGCTTCCATGTCCTGGCTGTTATAAACAGTAAAGCCAACTCTTATTTTTATCTTTTCTATTATGAATATATCTCTAGTTTCTATTTCATTTATATCTCTTCTAATACTGCTCTGGCTAAATTTGAGGATAGTTCATTCTTCTTTTTTTAGTTCCTTTATGTGTAAATTTGGTTGTTTATTTGAGATATTTATTTTCTCTTTATGTATCTGTTTCTTGCTATATTCTTTCTTGTTATGGCTGCTTTTACTGCCTGACTTAATTTTGGTACATTATGTATCCATTTACCTTTGTTTTAAGATGTTTTGTTAAATTTCACTTTTAATGTGTTAAATTTCCCATTTGATTTCTTGTCATATGCTCTCTTCAAGAGCATGTTATTTAATTTCCATGTATTTGTATATTTTTCAGCTTTCTACCTCTTGTTTGTTTCTATTTTGATACTATTGTGGTTGGAAAAAATACTGGTATGATTTCAGTCTTAAATTTACTAAGACTTGTTTTGTGGTTTAAATATGATCTGCCTTAGAAAAGGTCCATATGCATTTGAGATGAATTCATATTGTTATTGGATGAGATATTCTGTACATATCAGTTTAATTTATATAAATTTCTGAATATATCTGCTTAATTTACAGTGATTTTCTTTTTTTAAATTTTATTTTATTTTTAAACTTTACATAATTGTATTAGTTTTGCCAAATATCAAAATGAATCCTGCCGTTTTCTTATTTACTCTCTGTCTGCACGATCTTTCCATTGTTGAGAGTGGGGTTTTAAAGTCTCCAAACATTATTGTACTGCTGTTTATTTCTTATTTTAGTTCTGTTAGTATTTGCTTTATACATTGAAATGCTATAGTTTTTTGTGCAAAATTACTTCCACTTTTTACCTCCTGCTTATGAATCAAGCCCTTTATATATCCTTGTCTCTTGTTACCTTTTTTTCACTTAAAGTCTATATTGTCTGAAGATAGTTTACCCAACCTTGTTTTCTTTTGATTATCATTTTCTTGAAATATCTTTTCCCATGACTTCCTTCTCAGCCTATGTGTCTTTAAAACTAAAGTGAGTCTCTAATATGCAGCATATGTTGGATTCTGTATTTCTATCCATTCAGACATTGTGTGTCTTTTTTTTTTTTTTTTTTTTTTGGAGAATTTAATCCATTTACACTTAAAGTACTTACTGATATATAAGTGCCTTTCCTGGTAGTTCAGTGATAAAGAATCTGCCTGTGAAGGAGAAGATGCAAGTTCGATCCCTGGGTCAGGAAGATCTCCTGGAGAAGGAAATGTATTCTTTGCTGGAATACTCCTGTAACACTGGAACACTCCAGTATTCTTGCCTGGAAAATCCCATGGACAGAGGGGCTTATTGGGCTACATCCCATGGAGGCACAAAGAGTCAGACACAACTTATCAACTAAACAACAATAGCAACAACAATTGATATGCAAGCACTTACTACTGCCATTTTATTTATTATTTTCAGATTGTTTTATAGATCTTTTTTTTTCCCTTCCAAACTTGCTATCTTCTTTTGATTTGATAACTTTTTAAAGCAGTATGTTTCAAGGACTCCAAGCATACTGCTTTAAAAAGTTCCCTTGTGGCTCAGACAGTAAAGAATCTGCCTGCAATGTGGGAGACCTGGGCTCGATCCCTGGATTGGGAACATCCCCTCGAGGAGAGCATGGCAACCCACTCCAGTATTCTTGCCTGGAGAATCCCCTTGGACAGAGAAACCTGGTGGACTGCAGTTCATGGGGTCACAAAGAGTTGGACATGACTGAGCAACAAAGCACACACACACACACACATATATATAATGTTTAGCATGTGTATAATGTCTTATTTTAAGCTGATAACAACTTAACTTCAATAACATACCTAAAATTTGTACTTGTATCCCCCTTTCACAGTTTAAATTACTGATGTTACAATTTTTGCATTGTGTATCTAATAACAAAATATTGTTATTGTTATTTTTAATATTTTTTTCTTTTTATCTTTTAAACTAGAGTCATAAAACTAGTTGTTAAACTACAGCACCACTAATACAATATCAGAGAATCTGACTTTGACTACTGTACATTTACGGACTTTCCCTGGTGGCTCAGTAGTAAAGAATCAGCCTGCCAGTGCAGGAAATGAGAGTTTGATCCCTGGGCTGGGAAGATCCCCTGGAGAAGGAAATGGCAACACACTCCAGTATTCTTGCTGGAAAATCCCATGGGCAGAGGAGCCTGGTGGCTTACAGTCCATGGGGTTGCAAAGAGCCAGACAAAAATTAGCAACTGAGCACATACTACATACTTACCAATTCAGTAACTTTTATACATACATTAATGTTTTTATGTTGTTAATTTACATTATTTTATTTTTACTTGAAAAATACCCTTTAACATTTCTTGTAAGGCAGGTCTAGTGGTGATAAATTTTTTCAGTTTTGATTGTTCAAGTAAGTCTATTTATCTTTCATATTTGAAGGAGTGCTTTGATGGGTATAGTATCCTTGTTGGACAATATTTTTCTTTCAATATTTTCACATATACCATCCTACTCTCTCCTGGCCTATAAAGCTTTTGTTGAGATATCCACTGATAGTATTATGATGGTTCCTTGTATGTGATGTCTATGTCACTTTTCTATTGCTTCCTTTGAAATCATTTCTCTTTTAATTTTGACAATTTCATTGTTTCTCAGTGCACCTCCCTTCATTCTCAAACTATTTGGGGCCCTTGATACCTCATGAATCTAGATGTCTATTTTCTCCCCATAGTTTGGAAAATTTCAGTCATTATTGCTTTAAATAATACTTTCTTTCTCTTTTTCTTTCTGTTCTTCTGGAACATCTGGAAATGTATACTGCCTTTTTTGATGATATCACATAAGTCCACTCTTTTTCATCTTGTTTTCTTTTTGATACTCTGGATAATTTCAAATGACTTACTTCTATTTCATTTATTCTTTCTTCTGTCTGCTTATGTCTGTTCTTGAAGCTCTCTATTGAATTCTTAAGTTCAGTTATAGTCTTCAAGTCTAAAAATTGTTTTTTTTAAATGATTTCCATTTATTTTTTAACTTCTCATTTTGTCCACACATTGATTTTCTAATTTCATTTATTGTCTATCTGTATTTTCTTCTCTTTCACTAAACTTCTTTAAAAGAATTTTTCTGTTCATAAGATCAGTTCCTTAATTTGATTTATTGGAGCTTTATTAGTTTCCTTTGGTGGTGTCATTTTTACTTAACTCATTGTGATCTTTGATTCCTTGCATTGTTATACATGCATTTGAATAAATGTTCTCCACTTCAGGATTTTACTGGTTTATTCTTCACTCAGCTTGGGGTTCAGATCAGGTCACCTAAAAGCAAATTTATCAAGTGGGGTTTGCAATCATTGTCTTAATTTGGGCGAGGCTACTATCTGAACTCTAAAATCAGAAGAATGACTATTTGAGAACAGTTGGATGAACAACTGGGTTGGTTTCCAGCACAAGCACAGCTGTAGTATGAGCTCTGTGGTGGTTTGGATTCTCTAGTCAGGTTCCTAGTCAGGTGGGACTTGATGCTCTACTCAGCAGTTGGATAAGGTTACAAATTTGCTTTCCTGCCCAGGTAGGTTCATAAAACAAACTTCACAGCTATTACAGCTCAATAACTGAGTATCCAATCAGGTAGAACTGCCCACCAATCTCCCAGATCAGGCAATTCCACTGACTTCGTTCTGCAGATGAACCGGTATGTTGGCTGTATTCTTTGCTCAGTTGCTGCTGTAATTGGGGCTCTAGGATGTGTTACACAGCTTCCTGGGTGTTCGGCTTAGACTTCTTGGTCAGATGGAACTGGGAGCTATATTCATTAGTAGCAGTATCTTATAAAACTAAATATATGTTTTCCTTATGACCTAAAAAAGACATAAAAAATATTTATAGTATCTTTATTCATAATTGTTAAAAACTGGAAAAAGGGCAAGTGCTCATTAGTAAAAGAAGAAACTGGTGTAGCCATACAATAGAGTGCTATTAAACAATATATAAAATACCTTCTAGC
Source organism: Bos indicus (assembly GCF_029378745.1). NCBI lineage: Eukaryota > Metazoa > Chordata > Mammalia > Artiodactyla > Bovidae > Bos > Bos indicus. The sequence continues at coordinate 77,293,284 of NC_091789.1, forward strand.
AGATGCAACAACATGGAAGAATCTTAAAAACATGCTAGGCAAAAGAAGCCTTTCATGAAGAAATACATACTGTAGGATTCGATTTATAAAACGATCTAGAGCAAAAGTCAACAAACTATCTATAAAGGATAAGATAGTACATGTTTTAAGTTTTTCAGGCCATGTGTTCTCTGTTACAACTTAAATCTCCTGTTGTAGTAAGAAAACAGTCATAGACAATAAATTAATAAATGAACATGTCCATATTCTAATAAAACTTTATTTACAGAAGTAGGCAGTGGGTAAAGTTAGGTCCATAGGCTGTAGAGTTTTCCAAAACAAGCAAAACTAATCTGATAAAATATAATCAAAATAATGGCTGCATTTTAGGGATATGTAGATAGGTGTGTGTGTGTTAGTAGCTCAGTCTGTCCAACTCTTGGTACCCATGGATTGTAGCCCACCAGGATCCTCTGTCCATGGAATTCTCCAGGCAACAAGAATACTGGAATGGGTTGCCATTTCCTACTCCAGGGATATGTACGTAGGTATTTACTGAGAAAAAAACACAAGGGAGCTTAATGGGGTAAATGCAATTATTAGAACTGATTGAATGATATGATCTGTGTTTTTTAAAACATGCAAATATTGCCTCTATGGTACGCATACTTTTAAGATGTTAACCAAAATTCATTGTTCCCTGTAGTACATGACCTGTATAATCCTTGAGAATATGAATATAAGGATTTCAGTCTTGTGGTTAGGTTAGTTGACTTTAGGAGAGATTACACTCATATGATCTCTTTAAATCTAGGTCTAGATGTAAAGGATGGAGGAGTCAGAAAAAATGAAAGCAGGAAAGAGATTTGATGCAAGGGATATCATCTGTTGTGAAGGCCACATTGTAAGTAATATGGGTGATCTTTGGGACTTGATAGCAACCCCAGACTAATAGCAATTACTTGGACCTCAGTCTAAGAGTTACATGGAACTGAATTCAGTCACAACCAGAATGAACTTGCAAGTGTATTCTTCCACAGAGCCTTCAGATGAGATTTTGGTCTGGCTTACCCATTGATTTCTAACTTTCCAGGTGGCACTAGTGGTAAAGAATCATTCCAAGGCGACAGTGTTAGGAAGTGGGGTTTTGGGTTGATTAGGTCATGAAGGTGGAGCCTCATGAATGAGATTATTGCTTTTGTAAAAGAAATACCACTGAGCTTCCTAGCCCCTTATGCCATGTGAGGACACAGTAAAAAGATGGCTGCCTAAGAACCAGGAATTTCTTATTGAACCCTGAATCTGTGGGCACCTTTCTTGGACTTAGCCTCCAGAGGTATGAAAATTTAATTTCTGCTGTTTATAGGCCATCTTTTTTATACAGTTCATGTGGTTCTCATGGCTAGAATACTGGTTTGCCTTTCCCTCCTCCAGTGGATCACATTTTGTCAGAACTCTCCACTATGACCTATCCATATTGGGTGGCCCTACACAGCATGGCTCATAGTTTCATTGAATTATGCAAGCCCTTGCACCACGACAAGGCAGTGAGCCATGAAAGGGCAAAAGGGTGGCTTAAAAACAACAGAAATTAATTTTTCTTGGCTCCAGAGGATGAGATGGTTGGATGGCATCAATGATTCAAAAGACATTAACTTGGGCAAACACCGAGAGATGGTGAGGGACAGGGAAGCCTAGCGTGCTGCAGTCCACGGAGTTGCAATGAATCAGACACGACTTGATGACTGAACAACAACATAAGCCAGCCACTGTATGTTATTTTATTATAGCTTCCAATACATGAAAAGAAATGACAACTTCAAGACTTTAAGAGATGAAAAATATCTTAGTGGTTATTCTATTTAACCATCTGGAGAGTTCCTTACTTTCTTCTATTCTTTTCACTGTATTCACTTCCGAGAGATAAATTTTAAAATGCATACCAGCCAAATGAACACGTTTTGTTTCTTTATCAGGGGTCCCTTTGTTACCTTGATAAGCCGGTTTGAATCATTTAATGAAAGACATCTATAACTTCCTTTCTCTCTTAAACCTACTTCCCGTCTCTGCACCTCACCTTGATTCCTCTATCTGTAATTAAAGAGGAAGGCATTTTCCAGTCCAAATTAAAGAAATAAAAGGAAAAGAGTATCTTACAAGCCTGAGGTCAGGGTTTAACAAGATTTAACTTTTCCTTGGCCAAAGCATAGTCATCCAAAGAGCCTCAGTTGTCTGTTAAGAACTCTGAAGTGTCTGGAATTTTACCCTATTTGCAAGCTATCAAGTTAGCCTGCCACTTTTCAGGAATATTTACAGAAAACAAGACATAGAGGACTTTATTATTCAAGGAAGAACAGAAGAGCAGGCAGCATGCTTATCAGAATATCATGCTTGTATTGATCCCTTCTATCCCTCAGTTCCATCAGGGTATTATGGAGATTGGCCCAGATGGTTACACTGCATGCAGTGGGTCTGCATCATAGCTAAGGAACCTTGAACTTAGGAGACACTAATCTTTTTTTTTTTTTTTTAACTTTACATAATTGTATTAGTTTTGCCAAATATCAAAATGACACTAATCTTTTAAAAATGGTTTCAATAACACTTGCCTATTCTTTATCCCTGAAAGAAGAAATTATTTTTATTAAGATAATCAGTATCTTTCTTCTTCCCCACAAGGAGACACTGTATCTTCTAAGGCTTCTTGCTATACAAACATCCTGGAAAAGATAGTCAAGAACAAAGCTGTCAATGTCTCTGCTTATAAGACTGGCAGAGTGTGAGAAACTCATAAGGGATTTTCTCCCAGTAATTTCCAATGAGAAAATAAAATTTGACTCCTTTGCCTCTGACCCAGGAATTTCAGGCCTTCTGCTACAGTTCATGACACTGAATCAGCACACTCATCTGATTCTAGCTACATCACTGGAGTCCATGAAATTAATCTGTGTCATGCTTTTGTCTTTCCAAACCTACTTGCACATGAACAATCATACACCTTTTATTGCCAAAGATACTCAACAATTAGGTAGTGGTGAAGGAATGTAATTGAACTCCCATGCTCCCTTCTATCACAGGCATTTAATATTTTTGAGCATTGTAATGGCCTCTACAAAAATCAGTTCAAAAATAATTTTGGCTGTACTGCCTTGATCCATATTACTTAGTAAAGCAATCTCGTCATTAAATGCAGCTGTCCTTAGAAAGAGAGTATTTTCTTTTGGCCACTTGGATAATAATCAGATAAAAGGAACTGGGCACTATACAAATATTTTTTTTAAAATATATCAGTCTTATGGACTCTGTGGGAGAGGGAGAGGGTGGGGAGATTTGGGAGAATAGCATTGAAACATGTATAATATCATGTATGAAAAGAGTCGCCAGTCCAGGTTCGATGCACGGTACTGGATGCTTGGGCCTGGTGCACTGGGACGACCCAGAGGGAGGGTAGGGGAGGGAGGAGGGAGGAGGGTTCAGGATGGGGAACGCGGGTATACCTGTTGTGGATTCATTTCGATATTTGGCAAAACTAATACAATATTGTAAATTTTAAAAATAAAATAAAATTTAAAAAAATAGATATGAATAACACCCTTGACAGTGTAAGTAGGGAATGATTGTAAGCAAAGTACAGTTAGAGCTACTGGAATGGGATGCACTGATTTTTCTTGTGTTTATAGAGTGAGAGCAACAACCAGGTACTTAGGGAGAAAACTCTTTAGACCTTGAGAAGTATGTGTTAGGGAGGATCATTAATGATATTTATTTCCAATGCATCTCTGAGGCATTCCTAATAAAGGGAAACATCTTGGTGCAACTTTCCAAAACTATTCCAAGTGTCTTAAATTAAATGAATATAGGTCTGCCACCCACTCTGGAGAGTTCTAACCATGATTAGATTGCCATTACCATGAACCTGACTGAAAAGTCTGTCAGAAATAGTCAAGTTTGACCTTAGGTTCTGCACCTCCAATGCAAAATTCCTGTAAACAGCCTCATATGTTCTCTTCACTTGCATTCTCAGTCATTTCATAGGACTAACGAGTGCTACATCATTGGTGGCATGGACAAACAGGACAGATTGGGATGATTACCCTCAAAAAGTTCCTCCAAGGGACTTCCATGGTGGCACAGTGGATGAGAATCTGCTTGCCAATCTAGGGGACACAATTTGATCCTTAATCTGGGGAAATTTCACAAGCCATGGAGCAACTAATCCCATATGCCACCGCTACTGAGCCCATGGTCTAGAGCCCACGAGCCATAATGACTGAGCCCGTGTGCTGTAACTACTGAAGCCTGCATGCATAAAGACTGTGTTCCACAACAAGAGAAGCCATTGAAGTGAGAAACCCATGCACAGCAACAAAGAATAGTCCCCTCTTGCCACAGCTAGAGAAAGCCTGTGTGCAGCAGTAAAGACCCAGCACAACCAAAAAAAAAAAAAAGAGAGAGAGAGATGGGCATGGCATCCCACTCCAGTATTCTTGCCTGGAGAATCCCCATGGACAGAGGAGCCTGGTGGGCTACAGTCTATGGTTTCGCACAGAGTCGGACATGACTGAAGCAACTAAGCAGCATCAGTAGAAGCCAAAAACAAATAAATAAAAAAATTTTTTAAGTTCTTCCAAAAACATGGAATGCAATTATTCCTTTGTATTCAATTTGAATAATTAAATGCAATTATTCAAGCTGAAGAGGGAAAACTAAGATCTACAAGCCAACCAGGAGGACACACTGGAGCTCCTGTCCGCCTGTACCCCTAATTGATTCTGGTCCCACTTGAAGGTAGCACTAGTGGTAGGGAATCTGCCTACCAGTGCAGGAGACACAATAGACTCAGGTTTGATCCCTGGATCTGGAAGATCCCCTGTAGAAGGAAATGGCAACCCATTCCAGTATTCTTGCCTGGGAAATCCCATGGACAGGAGAGCCTGGTGGGCTAAAGTTCATGGGGTTGCAAAGAGTTGGACACGACTGAGCAGACACACATCCACTTAGAGGGGAACAATGATTCCTTATTTTCAGGGGCACCATGTACAATTCAAGGATGCACTTTATATAAAGACTAGGCATTAACTTGACTCTCTCCTTAAAACACAGTGACTTTGCTTGAGGGGTGGTCAGAAGAGAGCCTCAGGTGGTCAAGTCAATGACAATTTAGCCACCTTAAATAACAAGAGCACTACCAAATATAATATAGATACTGCAACATGTATGTTCAAATATTTTATACCACTGGAAAACAATCATCCCTTGGCCACTACACAGGCCTAGAAATGTGCATACCATAGATATTATATAAATCTTTGGTCAGACATAATGGGGAAAAGGTCCACACATTCCAGGAATAGATATTCAAATCTATTTTTAGAAAGAGTTTAGATTTTTAGGGTACTGTCAACTGGGGGAAAAAAAAAACTCATTACCTAAAAGTTCAGAATTATATTATTATTGAATTATATTATTCAAGGCATTACTGAAGACTATGCTTTGGAAGGCAGCAACCCAGAAAGCTCCGAAGGAATTTTCCAAAGAGGTAAGTGGGAAGCCAGAATGAAAAGCGGGTTTTACTGAAAAATAAAACGTAATCAAACATCAAAAGTTTATTGCTAATCACAAAAAAGATATTGCAAGTTAATGAATTTAGTACCCTTTTTTGTATGTGAAGATAAAAGAGCCTGGGCTTGTTGAAATATTTTCTTTGATATACATCTTAACTATCCAAGGCCATCGTCCAGTTTTGCTCCGTTCTGAATTCTCCGAAAGGTATATGGCCAGGAGTGACTGCAGTAGCTGCTGTAGTGGCTGCATGGCTACAACATCTTTGTTTACTGAAATGGCAAATGATAGTCTTTTTTATTTTAAAATTTTTATTGAACTACAGTTGATTAAACTGTTCTGTTAGGTTCGGGTGTACAACAAAATTATGTATATTACATATAAATATATATATATATATGTATAATATATATGTCTTCTTTTTCATAATCTTTTCCAAAATCGTTTATTATAGGATGTTGATTATAGTTTCCTGTGCTATGCAGTAGGACATTCTTATTTATCTACTTTATATATAAACGATGTTTACTTGTTAATTACAAACTTCTAATTTATCCATCTCCCACTCCTTTTTACATTGATAATCATGCTTTTTTCCCTATGTATCTGTGTCTGTTTTTGTTTTGTAAATAACTTCAATAACTTCATTTGTATCCAGTTTTATATTCAGCATTGTAATGATACCATATAGCATTTGTCTTTCTCTGTTTGATTGACTTCATTAAGTATTGTCATCTTTAGGCCAACCGCATTTAAGTTCAGTCGTTCAGTCGTGTCTGACTCTTTGCGACCCCATGAATCACAGTAAGCCAGGTCTACCTGTCTCACCAATTCCCGGAGTTCACCCAAACTCACGTCCATTGAGTCAGTGATGCCATTCAGCCATCTCATCCTCTGTCGTCCCCTTCTCCTCCTGCCCCCAATCCCTCTCAGCATCAGAGTCTTTTCCACTGAGTCAACACTTCGCATGAGGTGGCCAAAGTACTGGAGTTTCAGCTTCAGCATCATTCCTTCCAAAGAAATCCCAGAGCTGATCTCCTTCAGAATGGACTGGTGGGATTTCCTTGCAGTCGAAGAGACTCTCAAGAGTCTTTCCATCACCACAGTTCAAAGCATCAATTCTTCGGTGCTCAGCTTTCTTCACAGTCCAACTCAAACATCCATACATGACCACAGGAAAAACCATAGCCTTGAGTAGCCGGACTTTTGTTGGCAAAGTAATGTCTCTGCTTTTGAATATGCTATGTAGGTTGGCCATAACTTTTCTTTCAAGGAGTAAGCGTCTTTTAATTTCATGGCTGCAGTCACCATCTGCAGTGATTTTGGAGACCCAAAGAATAAAGTCTGACACTGTTTCCACTGTTTCCCCATCTATCTCCCATGAAGTGATGGGACCGGATGCCATGATCTTCATTTTCTGAATGTTGAGCTTTAAGCCAACTCTTTCACTCTCCACTTTCACTTTCATCAAGAGGCTTTTTAGTTCCTCTTCACTTTCTGCCATAAGAGTGGTGTCATCTGCATATCTGAGGTTAATGATATTTCTTCCGACAATCTTGATTCCAGCTTGTGTTTCTTCCAGCCCAGAGTTTCTCATGATGTACTCTGCATATAAGTTAAATAAGCAGGGTGACAATATACAGCTTTGACGTATTCATTTTCCTATTTGGAACCAGTCTGTTGGTCCATGTCCAGTTCTAACTGTTGCTTCCTGACCTGCATACAGATTTCTTAAGAGGCAGGTCAGGGGGTCTGGTATTCCCATCACTTGAAGAATTTTCCACAGTTTATTGTGATTGACACAGTCAAAGTCTTTGGCATAGTCAATGAAGCAGAAATAGATGTTTTTCCACAATCCAGGGGATGCTGGCAATTTGATCTCTGGTTCCTCTGCCTTTTCTAAAACCAGCTTGAACATCTGGAAGTTCACGGTTCACGTATTGCTGAAGCCTGGCTTGGAGAATTTTAAGCATTATTTTACTACTGTGTTAGATGAGTACAATTGCGCAGTAGTTTGAGCATTCTTTGGCATTGCCTTTCTTTAGGATTGGAATGAAAATTGACCTTTTCCAGTCCTGTGGCCACTGCTGAGTTTTCCAAATTTGCTGGCATATTGAGTGCAGCACTTTCACAGCATCATCTTTCAGGATTTGAAATAGCTCCACTGGGATTCCATTTCCTCCGCTAGCTTTGTTTGTAGTGATGCTCTCTAAGGCCCACTTGACTTCACATTCCAGGATGTCTGGCTCTAGGTCAGTGATCACATCATCGTGATTATCTGGGTCGTGAAGATCTTTTCTGTACAGTTCTTCTATGTATTCTTGCCACCTCTTCTTAATATCTTCTGCTTCTGTTAGGTCCATACCATTTCTGTCCTTTATCAAGCCCATCTTTGTATGGAATATTCCCTTGGTATCTCTAATTTTCTTGAAGAGATCTCTAGTCTTTCCCATTCTGTTGTTTTCCTCTATTTCTTTGCACTGATTGCTGAGGAAGGCTTTCTTATCTCTTCTTGCTATTCTTTGGAACTCTGCATTCAGATGCTTATATCTTTCCTTTTCTCCTTTGCTTTTCACTTCTCTTCTTTTCACAGCTATTTTTAAGGTCTCCCCAAACAGCCATTTTGCTTTTTTGCATTTCTTTTCTATGGGGATCGCCTTGATCCCTGTCTCCTGTCCAATGTCACGAACCTCCATCCATAGTTCATCAGGCACTCTATCTATCAAATCTAGTCCCTTAAATCTATTTCTCATTTCCACTGTATAATCCTAAGGGATTTGATTTAGGTCATACCTGAATGGTCTAGTGGTTTTCCCTACTTCGTTCAATTTCAGTCTGAATTTGACAATAACGAGTTCATGATCTGAGCCACAGTCAGCTCCTGGTCTTGTTTTTTTTTTTTTTTTTTTGACTGTATAGAGCTTCTCCATCTTTTGCTGCAAAGAGTATAATCAATCTGATTTTGGTGTTGACCATCTTCTGATGTCCATGTGTAGAGTCTTCTCTTGTGTGTTGGAAGAGGGTGTCTGCTATGACCAGTGCATTTTCTTGGAAAAACTCTATTAGTATTTTCCCTGCTTCATTCCGTATTCCAAGACCAAATTTGCCTGTTAATCCAGGTGTTTCTTGACTTCCAACTTTCGCATTCCAGTCTCCTATAATGAAAAGGACATCTTTTTTGGATGTTAGTTCTAAAAGGTCTTGTAGGTCTTCATAGAACCGTTCAACTTCAGCTTCTTCAGCCTTACTGGTTGGGGCATAGACTTGGATTACTGTGATATTGAATGGTTTGCCTTGGAAATGAACAGAGATCATTCTATCATTTTTGAGATTGCATCCAAGTACTGCATTTTGGACTCTTTTGTTGACCATTTTGGCTACTCCATTTCTTCTGAGGGATTCTTGCCCACAGTAGTAGATATAATGGTCATCTGAGTTAAATTCACCCATTCCAGTCCATTTCAGTTCGCTGATTCCTAGTATGTCAACATTCACTCTTGCCATCTCTTGTTTGACCACTTCCAATTTGCCTTAATTCATGGAAACCACTCTTATGTCAGAAAGAAAAGAACTAAAAAGCCTCTTGATGAAAATGAAAGAGGAGAGTGAAAAAGTTGACTTAAAGCTCAACATTCAGAAAATTAAGATTATTGCATCTGATCCCATCACTTCGTGGCAAATAGATGGGGACACAGTGGAAACAGTGGCTGACTTTATTTTGGGAGGCTCCAAAATCACTGCAGGTGGTGATTACAGCCATGAAATTAAAAGACTCTTACTCCCTGGAAGGAATGTTATGACCAACCTAGACAGCATATTCAAAAACAGAGATATTACTTTGCCAACAAAGGTCTGTCTAGTCAAGGCTATGGTTTTTCCAGTAGTCGTGTATGGATGTGAGAGTTGGACTATAAAGAAAGCTGAGTGCCGAAGAATTGATGCTTTTGAACTATGGTGTTGGAGTAGACTCTTGAGAGTCCCTTGGACTGCAAGGAGATCCAACCATTCCATTCTGAAGGAGACCATCCCTGGGTGTTCTTTGGAAGGAATGATGCTAAAGCTGAAACTCCAGTACTTTGGCCACCTCATGCGAAGTGTTGACTCATTGGACAAACTCTGATGCTGGGAGGAATTGAGAGCAGGAGAATAGAGGATGACAGAGGATGAGATGACTGGATGGCATCACCGACTTGATGGACATGAGTCTGGGTGAACTCTGGGAGATGTGATGGACAGGGAGGCTTGGCATGCTGCCATTCATTGGGTCGTAACGAGTTGGACACGAATGAGCCAATGAACTGAACTGGGCTGAACAAAGGGGATAATAAAATCATAAAAATAATTATTCCAAAAGAAGACATAAAAGAAGGAAAAGGAGCAAATGACAAAAGGACAATTGTAAAACAAATAAGGAAGGACTGTAGGCAGAAGTGACATTCTGAGAGCTACAGTTCAAGATTGTGACATAAGAGGATTCTGAACTCACCTCCTCCTATAGATGCAACAAATCTACAGCTACATATGGGGAAACTCTCTCTGAAAGGACCCCCAAAATCAGCTGAGTGACTCCTACATATCAGGTTGATGAGAAAAAAACAAATTGAAATGGGTAGGAGAACCTGAGACAAAATCTCATCATAAACCCCACCACTGGCTTGGTATACCAATGGTAAAGTGCTGAACTCCCAGCTTCTCCCAGAGGAGCAAAATTTTTAAGACTTGCACCTCAGATATGGGTACTCCAAAACATCTAGTTTTGACAGTCAATAGGGCTTGTATCTGTGAGACCCACAAGGCTATAGTAAACTGGAAACAATTCTTAACAGATTTGTGAGATTTCATCTTGGCTACCCTGCATGGCATAGCACAGAGGCAGACAACTGAAAAGCAGTCTTTCTGTGAAAGAGACCTATTAGCTTATCTTTAAAACTTCAGCCTCTTCAGATGTCTAAGGAGTAGATATCTAATTTATCACATATCTAGGTATTGACTGAAGTACTTTCCAAAGACTACGGAGGCCAACATGTGCCATCTTTGTGTTCTACCTCTGTCTTGCTCAAGTTCAGTTCAATTCAGACACTCAGTCGTGTCCGACTCTTTGCAACCCCATGAACTGCAGCATGCCAGGCCTCCCTGTCTTGCTCAAGGTCATGAGTATTTCCCAGAAAGAAACCTGTGCATACATCTGAGGACCCAGTTTTTGTGGCAGCTTCCCAAGGGATGTCTGCTAATTTCCTGGCCCTAGGGGCTAGAGGTTATTATATTTGTGGGTCCCACAGAAGCATAATTAATAATGAATAAGTTCTTAATCAGCTACGTCCTCAAGGCATAGCACAGAGATATCAGATAGAAATACCTGGTCTTCCAATAAAACTGGCCTATTAGTTTATCTTCATAGCTGCATCATAAGGGGCAGGCTTCTAATTAAACACAAATCCAAAGGCCAATTGTAAACCTCTTCAGGGACTTAAGAGGGACAGAACCATTTTCACACATTCTCTCTGCCTTGTTCCAGGTCACCATTATCTTCTGGAAATGAGCTGTGCACACATCTGGGGCCTTAATTTTTGTGATTGCTGCCCAGGGGACCTCCCTTGATAACTTGGCTCAATGGAAATTATGTTTACAGGTCCCATAGGACTATAATAGAGAAAGAGTTCTTAACCAGTCACCTTCCAGGGCCCAGCAGAGAAGCAGTAAACAAAAAAGCCCAGTCTTTCCATGAAAGAAATCTACTAAATTATCTTTATAACTGTGGATTGAGGGGCACAGTTCTAATTAAACACATATCTAAGGACTTACTGTTATCTTCTTCAGATAGAGGGGAGGCCAGCAGGTACCATCTTTCCATTCTACGTGTGCCACACTTCAGGTGGTTCCTTTTAAGAAAAGTGCTGTGACATGTCTAGCACCCTGACATTTGTGGCTGTCACCCATAAGAAACATCCCTAGATAGCCTGGCTTTGGTAACAAGTGAGCTTTGTATTTATAGTTTCACAAAATGGCAGCAAATAAAGAAAAAAAGAAACAATTATTAACTGACTATCACGCCTGGGCTTAAAGTAAAGGGGGAAGACAGAAATGCCTATCATCCAGGCTTCCTCAGAAAGAGGAATACTTTCAAACTTAAAAGCTGTTACCTTGAGGTTCTGGCTTCCAATAATTTTGAATCAAGTTGCTGACTGAGATCCTTGTCTTTGAGACACTGACAGGTCTTGGTATACCTTCAACTACTGGAAGCTACTAAAAAACAAAATAAACTGCTTGGACAATCACAAAGATTTGAAAGATAACCAAGAGCTCTGACAGGGTTGAACAATGAGTTTTGTTTCCTACATAAGCCATCCCTTCATACTAAGAGAGGTAACTTTTATCTAATGTATAGGAACAAAATGAAGAAACAAAAGGATATAGTCCAAACAAAAGAATAAGATAAAATCTCAGAGAAAAAAAAAATTAAGGATGGAGAGAAAGAATTTACCTGATAAAAAGTTCAAAACAATGGTCATAAAAATATTCATCAAGATCAAGAGAACAATGTATGAAAAAAGTGAGAATTTCAACAAAGAAATAGAAAATAAAAGAAAGTACCAGACAGAAATCAGAGTCAAAAAATAACATAACTGAATTATAAAATACAATACAGGAGTTCAGCAGCAAGCAAAAGAAAGGATCAGTTAAAAAAAAAAAAAAAAGGCAGAAGAATTCATCTAATCAGAATAACAAAAACAAAACAAAAAGGAAAGAAAAAGAGTGATGGTAGCTCAAAGGACTTATGGGCTAATGTAAAGTTGACAAATATTCACGTAATAGGATTCCTAGGAAGTGAACAGAGAAAGAGGCTGAAAACTTATGTGTAGAAATAAAGGCTGAAAACTCATCTATCATGGAAAAGGGAACAGAGATCTAGATTCAGAAATCCCAGCGAATTCCAAATATAATAGCATAAACTTTAGGAAAGCCTCACCAAAACATCTTGAAAGTGTCAAGAGATAAAATCAAGGAAAGAATCATAAAAGCAATGAGAAAAACAAGTTTTTACATACAAAGGAACACCTAAAAGACTATAAACAGATTTTTCAGGGGAAACTTTGGAGATCAGAAGGGAGTGGCTCATTTATAGTCAAAGTACTGATGGAGAAAAAAAAAGACTGCCAACACAGAATAAACTACCTGGTAAAGTTGTTGTTCAGCAGTGGAGAAGAGATTGTTTTACAGACTAGCAAAAGCTAAAAGAGTTCATCACCACTAGAGAGACCATACAGTAAATGTGAAAGGGATTACTTTAAATTGAAATGAGAGGACACTGTTTAGTAACAGAAAAACATATAAAAAGCATATAAATCTCAAAGGTAAGTATAGAGTAAAAATAAGAATAATCTACTATTGTAAAGGTGGTAAGTTAGTCAAATACTGAACTAGCATAAAAGTTAAAAGACAAAAGTAGTAAAAATAAAATCTATGTTAATTTAAGAGATATACAAAACAAAAATATACAAACTGTGAACATGATACAAAAGTGTGGAGGATGGGTAAACATGTATAACTTTAAGAATACATTCAAATTTAAGGTGTCATCAACTTAAAATAGTCTATTATAACACAGTTATAGTCTATTATTACACAGTTGCACTGTGTAAGCCTTTGTACTATGTACTATGCTTCCCTTGTGGCTCAGCTGGTAAAGAATCTGCCTGTAAATGCAGGAGACCTGGGTTCAATCCTTAGGTTGGGAAAATCCCCTGGAGAAGGAAAAGGCTACCCACTCCAGTATTCTGGCCTGGAGAATTCCATTGACTCTATAGTCCATGGGGTTGCAAAGGGTTGGACACAGCTGAGTGATGTTCACTTTTCATGTAAGCCTAATGGTAACTGCAAAACAAAAACCTATAGTAGGTAAAGATAATGAAAAATGAATCTAAATAATACTAGAGTAAATCATCAAATCACAAAAAGAGCAAGAGAAGTAGGAAGAAATTGCAAAGGAAGCAGAAAACAACAATGCAATAGTCTATCAATTAAAAAAATAGAAATAAAATGAAATATAAACAAATAAAATATATAAACTAAAAATATATTTAATTCATATATATTAAATATAAATTTAATAAATATATTTAATATAAAAATAAAATATAAATAAAAATATTTTTAAATGGACTAAATCATCATTCAAAAGACAAAGAGCAGATAAGTAAATAAAAAGCAAGAATCATTTATATTTATATACTGTCTGCAAGAGATTTATTTCAGATGTAAGGACACATATAGGCTAAAAGAGGAGGAATGGAAAATGATATTCCATGCAAAAGAAATCAAAAGAAATCTGAGATAGCTATATAAGACAAAATAAGCCTTAAGTCAAAGACTGTGTTAAGAGACAAAGAAGGTCCTTATGTAATGATAAAGAATTAAGGCTAGGAGAGGGTATAAAAATTTGAAATATCTATGTATGCAACAAAAGAGAATGTAGATATATAAATCCATGTTGTTGTTGTTCAGTTGCTCAGGTGTGTCTGACTCTTTGCAGCCCCATGGACTACAGCATGCCAGGACTCCCTGTCCTTCACCATCTCCCAGAGCTTGCTCAACCCCATGTCCATTGAGTCAGTGATGCCATCCAACCGTCTCATCCTCTGTCATCTCCTTCTCCTCCAGCCTTCAGTCTTTCCCAGCGTTAAGGTCTTTTCCAATGAATTGGCTCTTCACATCAGGTGGCCGAAGTATAGGAGAATCAGCTTCAGCATCAGTCCTTCCAATGACTATTCAGGGCTGATCCTTTAGGATTGATTGATTTGATCCCCTAGCTGTCCAAGGGATTCTCAAGAGTGTTTCCAGCACACAGTTCAAAAGCATGAATTCTTTGGCACTCAGTCTTTTTTATGGTCCAACTCACATCCATACATAACTACTGAAAAAACCATAACTTTGACTATATGGACCTTTGCCAGCAAAGAGATGTCTCTGCTTTTCAATATGCTGTCTAGGTTGGTCATAGCTTTTCTTCCAAGGAACAAGTGTTTTTTTTTTTTAATTTCATGGCTGCAGTCAATATCTGCAGTGGTTTTGGAGCCAAATAAAATAAAGTCCATCATTATCTCCATTGTTTCCCCATCTATATGCCATGAAGTGATGGGACTGGATGCCATGATCTAAGTTTTTTGAATACTGAGTTTTAAGTCAACTCTTTCACCTTCATCAAGAGGCTCTTTAATTCCTCTTCACTTTCTGCCATAAGGGTGGTATAATCTGCATATCTAAGGTTATTGATATTTCTCCTGGCAATCTTGATTCCATCTTGTGCTTCTTTCAGCCCAGCATTTTCATGATGTACTCTGCATATAAGTTAAATAAGCAGGGAGACAATATACAGCCTTGACGTAATCCTTTCCCTATTTGGAACCAGTCTGTTGTTCCATGTCCAGTTTGAACTGTTGCTTCTTGACCTGCATACAGATTTCTGATGAGAAGGGTAAGGTGGTCTAGTATAAACAACAGTTTGTTGTTATCCACACAGTCAAAGACTTTAAAGCAGTCAACAAAGCAGAAGTAGATGTTTTTCTGGAATTCACTTTGTAAGATGGCAGAGTAGAATGGTCTGTACTCTTCTTCTCCTGTGAGAACACCAAAATTGAAACTAACTGCTGAACATTATCGACAGGAGAATGTAGGAACCCACCAAAAACAGATACAAAGGAGAAGCCACAAGACAGTAGGAGTAGTGCAATATGTTTAAAATCAAACCTCATACCACCAGAGACACTCAGAGGGTGCAAACAAAACCTTGTGCACACCAGGACCCAGGGAAGGAGCAGTGACCTCCACAAGAGACTGAGCCAAACCTGCCTGTAACTCTCTGAGTGTCTCCTCTGGAGATATAGGTTGGCAGTGGCCTGCCACTGGGACAGGGACAGCAGGCAGCAGCAGTCCTGGGAGGCATGGTGTGTGGCCTAAGTTCTCTTGGAGGAAGTCGTCATTAGCCCCACTATAGAGCCACCTATTAGGTGACCCACAAACAGGAGAACAATTATACCAAAGAAGTTCTTGCAACGTTTTGAAAGTTCTAATTCCCACAACAGATTTCCCAACCTGGGTATCCAGCAAAGGGACTGAGAACTCCCAGGGAATTTGACTTTGAAAGCCAGTGGGAAGTGATTACAGAATTTCTACATGACTCAGGAAACAGAGGCTCTTGGAGGGCATTAACAAAACCTTGTGTTCACCAGAACCCAGGAGAAAGGAGCAGTGACCCCACAAGAGACTGAGTCAGACATGTCTGTGAGTGTTTGGGAGTCACAAAGGGAGGTGAGGGTTGACAGTGGCCTGCTGTGGGGTCAGGGACAGACACGGATTGCAACAGTTCTGGGAGGCATGGCATGCTGGCATAAGTCCTTTTGGAGGAGGCTGCCATTACCCCTACCATAGTTTGGCCTCAGGTCAAACTACAGCGGGAGCACAGCCCCACCCATCAACAGACAGCTGGATTAAAGATTTACTAAGCATGCCCTTGCCCACCAGAACAAGACCTAGTTTTCCCCACAGCCAGTCCCTCACATCAGGAAGCTTCCACACGCCTCTTACCTTCATCGTCAGAGGACAGACAGAATGAAAACCATAATCACAGAAAACTAACCAAACTGATCACAGGGATCACAGCCTTGTCTAACACAATGAAACTATGAGCCATGCCATGTAGGGCCACCCAAGATGGATGGGTCATGATGGAGAATTCTGACAAAATGTGGTCCACTGGAGAAGAAAATGGAAAACCACTTCAGCATTCTTGCCTTGAGAAGCCCATGAACAGTATGAAAAGGCAAAAAGATATGACACTGAAAAATGAACTCCCCAGGTTGGTAGGTGCCAATATGCTACTGGAGAAGAGCATAGAAATAGCTCCAGGAGGAATAAACAGGCTGAGCCAAAGCAGAAACAACACCCAGTTGTGGCTATGTCTGATGGTGAAAGTAAAGACCAATGTGTAAAAAATAGAATACTTACAAATAAACCTACCTAAGGAGGCAAAACACCTGTATTCCAAAAACTATATGATACTGATGAAAGAAATCAAAGAATACAAAGATTAAAAGATACACCATGTTTATTGATTGGAAGAATTAATATTGTCAAAATGACTATACTGCCCCAGGCAGTCTACTGATTCAATGCAAACTATCTAATTATCAATTGCATTTTATGCATATCAAAATCAAAGAATTCTAAGATTTGTATTAAAATACAGAAGACTTTGAATAGACAAAGCAGTCTTGAGAAAGAAAAATAAAACTTGAAGAATCAGTCATTGAAATAGTATGGTATTGGCACAAAGATAGACTTACAGATCACTGGAACAAGACAGGAAGCCTAGAAGTAAACCCACACACTGACATCAATTAATCTATGATAAAGAAGGCAAGAGTGAACAGAGGGGAAAAGACAGTCTCCTCAATAAAAGATGCTTGCAAAACTGGACTGCTACATGTAAGAGAATGAAATTAGTACACTCTCTAACATTGCACAGAAAAACAAAATCAAAATGAATTAAAGGCCTAAATATATGGTTACACACAATAAAACTCTGAGACAAAAATTCAGAGCAGTCTTTGACATAAAGAGCAGTGAGACTCTTTTTTATCCACATTTTAGAGTAATGAACATAAAAAGAAAAATAAAAGGAACTTAAAAGATTTTGCACAGCAAAGGATACTATAAACAAAAAGACAACACTCAGAATGGGAGAAATTATTTCCAAATGAAGCAACCACCAAGAGATTAATTTCCAAAATACACAAACAGGTCACACAGCTCGATATTAGGAAAAAATCATAAAATGGACAGAAGATGCAAGCATTTCTCCAAATAAGACATACAAATGGCCAAAAGGCACATCAAAAGATGTGCAACATCGCTAATTATTAGAGAAATGGAAAGCAAAGCTACAATAAAATATCAGTTTATACTAGTCAGAATAGCCATGATTGAAGTCTATAGAAATAAATGCTAAAAGGGAGTGTAGATAAGGGAAACCTATATTGTTCAGTTCATTTCAGTTCAGTTGCTCAGTCGTGTCCAACTCTTTGCGACCCCATGAATTGCAGCACGACAGGCCTCCCTGTCCATCACCAACTACTGGAGTTCACTCAAACTCACGTCCATCAAGTCCATGATGAAATCCAGCCATCTCATCCTCTGTTATCACCTTTTCCCCCTGCCCCCAATCCCTCCCAGCATCAGTCTTTTCCAATGAGTCAACTCTTCCCATGAGGTGGCCAAAGTACTGGAGTTTCAACTTTAGCATCATTCTGTCCAAAGAACACCCAGGACTGATCTCCTTTACAATGGACTAGTTGTATCTCTTTGCAGTCCATGGAACTCCCAAGAGTCTCCTCCAACACCACAGTTCAAAAGCATCAATTCTTCGGCACTCAGCTTTCTTCACAGTCCAACACTCACATCCATACATGACTACTACAAAAACCATAGCCTTGACTAGACAGACCTTTGGTGGCAAAATAATGTCTCTGCTTTTCAATATTCTATCCAGGTTGGTCATAACTTTCCTTACAAAGAGTAAGCGTCTTTTAATTTCATGGCTTAAATCACCATCTGCAGTGATTTTGGAGCTGAAAAAAATAAAGTCTGCCACAGTTTCCACTGTTTCCCCATCTATTTCCCCTGAAGTGATGGGACCAGATGCTATGATCTTCGTTGTCTGAATGTTGAGCTTTAAGCCAACTTTTTCACTCTCCACTTTCAATTTCATCAAGAGGCTCTTTAGTTACTCTTCACTTTTTGCCATAAGGGTGGTGTCATCTGCATATCTGAGGTTATTGATATTTCTCCCGGCAATATTGATTTCAGCTTGTGTTTCTTCCAGTCCTGCGTTTCTCATGTTGTACTCTGCATATAAGTTAAATAAGTATGGTGACAATATACAGTCTTGATATACTCCTTTTCCTATTTGGAACCAGTCTGTTGTTCCATGTCCAGTTCTAACTGTTGCTTCCTGACTTGCATATAGGTTTTTCAAGAGGCAGGTCAGGTGGTCTGGTATTCAAATCTTTTTCAGAATTTTCCACAGTTTCTTGTGATCCACACAGTCAAAGGCTTTGGCATAGTCAATAAAGCTGAAATAGATGTTTTTCTGGAACTCTCTTGCCTTTTTGATGATCCAGCGTATGTTGGCAATTTGATCTCTGGTTCCTCTGCCTTTTCTAAAACCAGCTTGAACATCTGGAAGTGCACGGTTCACGTATTGCTGAAGCCTGGCTTGCAGAATTTTGAGCATTACTTTACTAGTGTGTGAGATGAGTGCAATTGTGTGGTAGTTTGAGCATTCTTTGGCCTTTCCTTTCTTTGGGATTGGAATGAAAACTGACCTTTTCCAGTCCTGTGGCCGCTGCTGAGTTTTCCAAATTTGCTGGCATATTGAGTGCAGCACTTTCACAGCATAGTCTTCCAGGATTTGAAATAGCTCCACTGGAATTCTATCACCTCCACTAGCTTTGTTCATAGTGATGCTTTCTAAGGCCCACTGGACTTCACATTCCAGGATGTCTGGCTCTAGGTGAGTGATCATACCATCGTGATTATGTGGGTCGTGAAGATCTTTTTGTACAGTTTTTCTGTGTATTCTTGCCACCTCTTCTTAATATCTTCTGCTTCTGTTAGGTCCATATCATTTCTGTCCTTTATCGAGCCCATCTTTGTATGAAATGTTCCCTTGGTATCTCTAATTTTCCTGAAGAGATCTCTAGTCTTTCCCATTCTGTTGTTTTCCTCTATTTCTTGGCATTGATCCCTGAAGAAGGCTTTCTTATCTCTTCTTGCTATTCTTTGGAACTCTGCATTCACATGCTTATATCTTTCCTTTTCTCCTTTGCTTTTCGCTTCTCTTCTTTTCACAGCTATTTGTAAGGTCTCCCCACAGAGCCATTTTGCTTCTTTGCATTTCTTTTCCATGGGGATGGTCTTGATCCCTGTCTCCTGTACAATGTCACAAACCTCTGTCCATAGTTCATCAGGCACTCTATCTATCAGATCTAGGCCCTTAAATCTATTTCTCACTTCCACTGTATAATCATAAGGGATTTGATTTAGGTCATACGTGAATGGTGTAGTGGCTTCCCCACTTTCTTCAATTTAAGTCAGAATTTGGCAATAAGGAGTTCATGGTCTGAGCCACAGTCAGCTCCACGTCTTGTTTTTGCTGACTGTATAGAGTTTCTCCATCATTGGCTGCAAATAATATAATCAGTCTGATTTCGGTGTTGACTATCTGGTGATGTCCATGTGTAGAGTCTTCTCTTGTGTTGTTGGAAGAGGGTGTTTGTTATGACCACTGCGTTCTCTTGGCAAAACTCTAATAGCCTTTGCCTTACTTCATTCTGTATCCCAAGGCCAAATTTTCCTGTTACACCAGGTGTTTCTTGACTTCATACTTTTGCATTCCAGTCCCCTATAATGAAAAGGACATCTTTTTTGGGTGTTAGTTCTAAAAGGTCTTGTAGGTCTTCATAGAACCGTTCAGATTCAGCTTCTTCAGTGTTATTGGTTGGGCCTAGACTTGGTTTAGTGTGATTTTGAATAGTTTGCCTTGGAAACAAACAGAGATCATTTTGTTGTTTTTGAGATTGCATCCAAGTACTGCATTGCGGACTCCTTTGTTGACCATGATGACTACTCCATTTCTTTTAAGGGATTCCTGCCCACAGTAGTAGATACAATGGTCATCTGAGTTAAATTCACCCATTCCAGTCCATTTTATTTCACTGATTTCTAGAATGTTGACGTTCACTCTTTCCACCTCCTGTTTGACCACTTCCAATTTGCCTTGATTCATGGACCTGACATTCCAGGTTCCTATGCAATATTGCTCTTTACAGCATTGCACCTTGCTTCTATCACCAGTCACATCCACAAGTGGGTATTGTTTTTGCTTTGGTTCCATCCCTTCATTCTTTCTGGAGATATTTCCCCATTCATCTCCAGTAGCATATTGGGCACCTACCAACCTGGGGATGTCCTCTTTCAGTATCGTATCATTTTGCCTTTTCATACTGTTCATGGGGTTCTTAAGGCAAGAATAATAAAGTTGTTTGCCATTCCCTTCTCCAGTGGACCACATTCTGTCAGACCTCTCCACCATGACCCATCCATCTTCGGTGGCCCCACAGGGCATGGCTTAGTTTCAATGAGTTAGACAAGGCTGTGGTCCTAGTGTGGTTATATTGATTAGTTTTCTGTGATTATGGTTTCAGTGTGTCTGCCCTCTGATGCCCTCTTGCAACACCTGCCGTCTTACTTGGGTTTCTCTTACCTTGGGCGTGGGGTATCTCTTCCCGGCTGCTCCAGCAAAGCGCAGCCACTGCTCCTTACCTTGGACGAGGGGTATCTCCTCACTGTCGCCCCTCCTGACGTTGAACGTGGAGTAGCTCCTCTCCACACAGTAGTTAAATATAAGATTTAGAAAATAAAAAGGTAATGTTCCAGTCTTAGCAAGTCCATAATTCAAAAAATGGTTTATCCTCTCCATGTGCCTTCACATATGTTATTTCCTCTAATTTTTCAGGTAAAAGTTACTTGCCAAAGGTCAGTTTTGCTGTGAAGCCTAATTATGCTAACTCTATTAGTTATTTTGCAATTCCAATTAAATACAAAATATTTGAATAAAATTAGAATGAATAGAAAAAAAACTAGTTTTGTGAAAAATAAATACTTTGAAAGAAAAACTGACTTCATATAGTAATTATTATAAAAAGTTTCCCCCAAAATACTCTGAGAAAAAGAAGCTAAATAACACTGCTACAGCTTATAAAAGTATGCCAGAAACTCATGCTGATAGAACTAGTCAAAATTGTAACCTTCTATTTTAAAAGGAGGAAAACAACCTTAAGAACATGATACAAAATGTTGAAAACAATAAATCACTGTAAAGCAGAATTATATAAACTGAGAAATTAAGTTATAGAGTTCAGGTAAGAACTGGATTAAAAACTACTTCAGAATAAGAGATTAAAGTACAAGGAACACAGTATTGTTTAAGGAATATAGATTGTGCTTTAAAAGAAATAGAAGGCAAAAATGAGTAAAATTTTGCCACTGAAAACGATGTGAAAAGATATAAAAAGAAGGCAAGAGAAGCTTATAAAATTTAGCAACAGGCAAAGAACATGCAGACGAATAGTTATTCTTTAAGAAGCTATTCCCAAAGCAAAGAATAAATACCGTAATTCAAGAATGTTTTTCTGAAATGAAAAGAAGTTTCAAGCTAGATTTTTAAATAACATCACATAAATGAAAACATAAATCCAGATTGATCAAGGCCAAGAGGTATTAAATTCTTTTGGAGTTATCAGACTATTAAGAGCATTAAATTTTTTGTTGGAATCTAGATGAGTAATTCTTAACTAGTGTTAATTTGCCCCCAGAGGACACTTGGCAATGTCTAAAGACTGAGATGCTACTGGCATCTAGTGGGTAGAAGCCAAGAATGCTGCTAAATATTCTACAATTTACTGTAGGATATTCCCAACTATATATATAGTTGCAATATATATATATATATATATATATATATATATATGCAAAATGTCAATAGTTGAGATGGAGAGAACCTGATTTAGACAAAAGGAGTGACTTATCAAACCAGAAAAATTAGATAATAATCAGATTTTTCAATAGCTACAGACTTTCAAACAGTAAATTCTTTAAGACAGAACAATATACAGAAATGTATTTAAGATATTCAAAGAAAATTTCAGCCCATTATTTTATATCTAGCAAAAATGGCTTGCAAGTCTAAAGGGCACAAACACTTATCAATATGGAAAAACTTTATATTATTCCTATGTTCTCTTCCTGAAGAATCTTCTGACAGAAGACTTTTCTGACAGACTGTCTATAAACACAGTGATATAAGGATTGTTGATGAGCACTAAGCATATAGAACATATAGTAACTTGTAGAGCTAATACAAAGGAAGGACTAAAATAAATGGAGTGTAAAATTTAACGAAATTTAAGGGCTATCTGCTCAACCAGTTTAGATATAGTATAGTTATTTATAAAGGGGTAAGAATAGATTCTTGGTGTGAAAAAAGACAATTTATGAGTTTATGATGATATTTTAAAAACAAAAATAATCTTTCACAGAATGATAGAGAATAAATTAACTACCTTGAAAACAGGTAAGTAGGGGGAGGGGCCAAGATGGCGGAGGAGTAGGACGGGGAGAACACTTTCTCCCCCACAAATTCATCAAAAGAGCATTTAAACGTTGAGTAAATTCCACAAAACAACTTCTGAATGCCGGCAGATGACATCAGGCACCCAGAAAAGCAATCCAACTCTTCGAAAGGAGGTAGGAAAAAATATAAAAGACAAAAAAAGAGACAAAAGAGGGAGGGACGGAGTTCCGTCCCGGGAAGGGAGTCTTAAAAAGAGAGAAGTTTCCAAACACCAGGAAACCTTCTCACTGCCAAATCTGTGCCGAGCTTTGGAAGCACAGAGGGCAACATAACGGGGAGAAAAAATAAATAAACAATTAAAACTCGAAGATTGTGAGTCCTACGGTAACTCCCCCAGCGGAGAAGCAGCGCAGACGCCTGCATGCGCCATTAGCAAGCGGGGGCTGGGCAGGGAGGCGCAGCGCGGGCTGCATTGCTTAGAGTAAGAATCTGGCCTGAATACCCTGAACACTATCTGAGCGAAATAATTTGGGCTAGCAAACCAGACTGTGGGATATCTACCACGCGAAAAGCCAGCCCCAACCTAAGACACCGCCAGGCCCGCGCACGGAACAAAGAACTGAACAGAGATAGCTGGCTGCAGACCTTCCCCCTCCGGTGACAGGCAGCCAGAGCCGGAAGGGGGCAATCGCAGCCCCAGAGAGACATTATCTATAAAACTGTAAGCAGGCTTCTTTGCTAACTAAAACTTCTTGGGGGTCTGGACGGTTAACATCTGCCTGAGAAGGTGCGCCGGTTTTACATCCAGATAACCGAGTGGCGGGGAGGCGATAAGTCGCAGCATTGGCGCTCGCCAAACACCTCATCACTTGAGCTGCTCGGACCTGGGAAGAGCACAAAACTCAGGCCCAACTGAGTCTGCGCCTCTGAGGACTGCCCGAGTGCCTGAACCTGAGCGGCTTGGACCTGGGAGGTACATGCAGCCCAGGGCCAGCCTCGGATTGTTCCCGGCGGAACAACCTAGAGCCCGAGCAGTGTGGGCAGGGAGGTTACACGCGCCGTGAGCGGGGGCAGACCCAGTGTGGCTGAGGCACTGCGAGCGCACGCCAGTGTTATTTGTTTGCAGCATCCCTCCCTCCCTCCCCACAGCGCGACTGAACAAAGAGAAGAAATACAGCTCCACCCATCAGAACACCGACACAAGCTTCCCTAACCAGGAAACCTTGACAAACCACCTGGACAAACCCACACACAGCGAGGAAAAGCCACAATAAAGAGAACTCCACAAACTGCCAGAACACAGAAAGGACACCCCAAACTCAGCAATTTAAACAAGATGAAGAGACAGAGGAATAGCCAGCAGATAAAGGAACAGGATAAATGCCCACCAAACCAAACAAAAGAGGAAGAGATAGGGAATCTACCTGATAAAGAATTCCGAATAATGATAGTGAAATTGATCCAAAATCTTGAAATTAAAATGGAATCACAGATAAATAGCGTGGAGACAAGGATTGAGAAGATGCAAGAAAGGTTTAACAAGGACCTAGAAGAAATAAAAAAGAGTCAATATATAATGAATAATGCAATAAATGAAATTAAAAACACTCTGGAGGCAACAAATAGTAGAATAACAGAGGCAGAAGATAGGATTAGTGAATTAGAAGATAGAATGGTAGAAATAAATGAATCAGAGAGAATAAAAGAAAAACGAATTAAAAGAAATGAGGAGAATCTCAGAGACCTCCAGGACAATATTAAACGCTACAACATTCGAATCATAGGGGTTCCAGAAGAAGAAGACAAAAAGAAAGACCATGAGAAAATACTTGAGGAGATAATAGTTGAAAACTTCCCTAAACTGGGGAAGGAAATAATCACCCAAGTCCAAGGAACCCAGAGAATCCCAAACAGGATAAACCCAAGGCGAAACACCCCAAGACACATATTAATCAAATTAACAAAGATCAAACACAAAGAACAAATATTAAAAGCAGCAAGGGAAAAACAACAAATAACACAAAAGGGAATTCCCATAAGGATAACAGCTGATCTTTCAATAGAAACTCTTCAAGCCAGACGGGAATGGCAAGACATACTTAAAATGATGAAAGAAAATAACCTACAGCCCAGATTATTGTACCCAGCAAGGATTTCATTCAAGTATGAAGGAGAAATCAAAAGCTTCTCAGACAAGCAAAAGCTGAGAGAATTCTGCACCACCAAACCAGCTCTCCAACAAATACTAAAGGATATTCTCTAGACAGGAAACACAAAAATGGTGTATAAATTCGAACCCAAAACAATAAAGTAAATGGCAACGGGATCATACTTATCAGTAATTACCTTAAACGTAAATGGGTTGAATGCCCCAACCAAAAGACAAAGACTGGCTGAATGGATACAAAAACAAGACTCCTACATATGTTGTCTACAAGAGACCCACCTCAAAACAGGGGACACATACAGACTGAAAGTGAAGGGCTGGAAAAAGATTTTCCATGCAAATAGGGACCAAAAGAAAGCAGGAGTAGCAATACTCATATCAGATAAAATAGACTTTAAAACAAAGGCTGTGAAGAGAGACAAAGAAGGTCACTACATAATGATCAAAGGATCAATCCAAGAAGAAGATATAACAATTATAAATATATATGCACCCAACACAGGAGCACCGCAGTATGTAAGACAAATGCTAACAAGTATGAAAGGAGAAATTAACAATAACACAATAATAGTGGGAGACTTTAATACCCCACTCACACCTATGGATAGACCAACTAAACAGAAAGTTAACAAGGAAACACAAACTTTAAATGATACAATAGACCAGTTAGACCTAATTGATATCTATAGGACATTTCATCCCAAAACAATGAATTTCACCTTTTTCTCAAGTGCACATGGAACCTTCTCCAGGATAGATCACATCCTGGGCCATAAAGCTAGCCTTGGTAAATTCAAAAAAGTAGAAATCATTCCAAGCATCTTTTCTGACCACAATGCAGTAAGATTAGATCTCAATTACAGGAGAAAAACTATTAAAAATTCCAACATATGGAGGCTGAACAACACGCTGCTGAATAACCAACAAATCACAGAAGAAATCAAAAAAGAAATCAAAATTTGCATAGAAACGAATGAAAATGAAAACACAACAACCCAAAACCTGTGGGACACAGTAAAAGCAGTCTTAAGGGGAAAGTTCATAGCAATACAGGCACACCTCAAGAAACAAGAAAAAAGTCAAATAAATAACCTAACTCTACACCTAAAGCAACTAGAAAAGGAAGAAATGAAGAACCCCAGGGTTAGTAGAAGGAAAGAAATCTTAAAAATTAGAGCAGAAATAAATGCAAAAGAAACAAAAGAGACCATAGCAAAAATCAACAAAGCCAAAAGCTGGTTCTTTGAAAGGATAAATAAAATTGACAGACCATTAGCCAGACTCATCAAGAAACAAAGGGAGAAAAATCAAATCAATAAAATTAGAAACGAAAATGGAGAGATCACAACAGACAACACAGAAATACAAAGGATCATAACAGACTATTATCAACAATTATATGCCAATAAAATGGACAATGAGGAAGAAATGGACAAATTCTTAGAAAAGTACAACTTTCCAAAACTCGACCAGGAAGAAATAGAAAACCTTAACAGACCCATCACAAGCACGGAAATTGAAACTGTAATCAAAAATCTTCCAGCAAACAAAAGCCCAGGTCCAGACGGCTTCACAGCTGAATTCTACCAAAAATTTAGAGAAGAGCTAACACCTATCCTGCTCAAACTCTTCCAGAAAATTGCAGAGGAAGGTAAACTTCCAAACTCATTCTATGAGGCCACCATCACCCTAATACCAAAACCTGACAAAGATCCCACAAAAAAAGAAAACTACAGGCCAATATCACTAATGAACATAGATGCAAAAATCCTAAACAAAATTCTAGCAATCAGAATCCAACAACACATTAAAAAGATCATACACCATGACCAAGTGGGCTTTATCCCAGGGATGCAAGGATTCTTCAATATCCGCAAATCAATCAATGTAATACACCACATTAACAAACTGAAAAATAAAAACCGTATGATTATTTCAATAGATGCAGAGAAAGCCTTTGACAAAATTCAACACCCATTTATGATAAAAACTCTCCAGAAAGCAGGAATAGAAGGAACATACCTCAACATAATAAAAGCTATATATGACAAACCCACTGCAAACATTATCCTCAATGGTGAAAAATTGAAAGCATTTCCTCTAAAGTCAGGAACAAGACAAGGGTGCCCACTTTCACCATTACTATTCAACATAGTTTTGGAAGTTTTGGCCACAGCAATCAGAGCAGAAAAAGAAATAAAAGGAATCCAAATTGGAAAAGAAGAAGTAAAACTCTCACTATTTGCAGATGACATGATCCTCTACATAGAAAACCCTAAAGACTCCACCAGAAAATTACTAGAACTAATCAATGATTATAGTAAAGTTGCAGGATATAAAATCAACACACAGAAATCCCTTGCATTCCTATACACTAATAATGAGAAAACAGAAAGAGAAATTAAGGAAACAATTCCATTCACCATTGCAACGAAAAGAATAAAATACTTAGGAATATATCTACCTAAAGAAACTAAAGACCTATATATAGAAAACTATAAAACACTGGTGAAAGAAATCAAAGAGGACACTAATAGATGGAGAAATATACCATGTTCAAGGATTGGAAGAATCAATATAGTGAAAATGAGTATACTACCCAAAGCAATTTATAGATTCAACGCAATCCCTATCAAGCTACCAACAGTATTCTTCACAGAGCTAGAACAAATAATTTCACAATTTGTATGGAAATACAAAAAAACTCGAATAGCCAAAGCGATCTTGAGAAAGAAAAATGGAACTGGAGGAATCAACCTACCTGACTTCAGGCTCTACTACAAAGCCACAGTTATCAAGACAGTATGGTACTGGCACAAAGACAGAAATATAGATCAATGGAACAAAATAGAAAGCCCAGAGATAAATCCACGCACATATGGACACCTTATCTTTGACAAAGGAGGCAAGAATATACAATGGATTAAAGACAATCTCTTTAACAAGTGGTGCTGGGAAATCTGGTCAACCACTTGTAAAAGAATGAAACTAGAACACTTTCTAACACCATATACAAAAATAAACTCAAAATGGATTAAAGATCTCAACGTAAGACCAGAAACTATAAAACTCCTAGAGGAGAACATAGGCAAAACTCTCTCTGACATACATCACAGCAGGATCCTCTATGACCCACCTTCCAGAATATTGGAAATAAAAGCAAAAATAAACAAATGGGACCTAATTAAACTTAAAAGCTTCTGCACATCAAAGGAAACTATTAGCAAGGTGAAAAGACAGCCTTCAGAATGGGAGAAAATAATAGCAAATGAAGCAACCGACAAACATCTAATCTCAAAAATATACAAGCAACTCCTACAGCTCAACTCCAGAAAAATAAATGACCCAATCAAAAAATGGGCCAAAGATCTAAATAGACATTTCTCCAAAGAAGACATACAGATGGCTAACAAACACATGAAAAGATGCTCAACATCACTCATTATCAGAGAAATGCAAATCAAAACCACTATGAGGTACCATTTCACATCAGTCAGAATGGCTGCAATCCAAAAGTCTACAAATAATAAATGCTGGAGAGGGTGTGGAGAAAAGGGAACCCTCTTACACTGTTGGTGGGAATGCAAACTAGTACAGCCACTATGGAGAACAGTGTGGAGATTCCTTAAAAAACTGGAAATAGAACTGCCTTATGATCCAGCAATCCCACTGCTGGGCATACACACTGAGGAAACCAGAAGGGAAAGAGACACGTGTACCCCAATGTTCATCGCAGCACTGTTTATAATAGCCAGGTCATGGAAGGAACCTAGATGTCCATCAGCAGATGAATGGATAAGAAAGCTGTGGTACATATACACAATGGAGTATTACTCAGCCATTAAAAAGAATACATTTGAATCAGTTCTAATGAGGCGGATGAAACTGGAGCCTATTATACAGAGTGAAGTAAGCCAGAAGGAAAAACACCAATACAGTATACTAACGCATATATATGGAATTTAGAAAGATGGTAACAATAACCCTGTATACGAGACAGCAAAAGAGACACTGACGTATAAAACAGTCTTATGGACTTTGTGGGAGAGGGAGAGGGTGGGAAGAATTGGGAGAATGGCATTGAAACATGTAAAATATCATGTATGAAACGAGATGCCAGTCCAGGTTCAATGCACGATACTGGATGCTTGGGGCTAGTGCACTGGGACGACCCAGAGGGATGGTATGGGGAGGGAGGAGGGAGGAGGGTTCAGGATGGGGAACACATGTATACCTGTGGTGGATTCATTTTGATGTTTGGCAAAGCTTAATAAATTTATTTAAAAAAAAAAAAGAAAGAAAACAGGTAAGTAAAGAGAAATAAGCTTTTCTCCAACATTCCCCATGTGAAATGTACCTCTGTGTAATCAAATCGTAGATTAGAGAAAGCATCTACATAAAGTATTCCATGTAATATATAAAGAAATATAGAATTAGAATAAATCGTTTTGTAGCACCCAATGAAGTAATGAATCTATGAAACGGGACACAACCAGATATTATATGCATTCTAGTGAAAGAATACAACATTATATATAGGCTTGCTGAAGAGATCCAACGTGAGTCAGATGAAGCCTCTAAAACCAGCCCCCAGTTTGTGGAAAATATAGATAAAAGAAGTACATGTAGCATTCCACCAGACTAGGAAACTCTACAGGCCAAATAGTCCAAGATGTTCAAAAGATTGATTGTAAGGAAAAGAATGAATGGAAACATATAGATTAAAAGAGACTTTTTAAGGCTGAGTAATATTTCATATATATATGTATCACAACTTCTTTATCCATATATCTGTTGATGAAAATTTTGGTTGCTTCCACGTCCTGGCTATTGTAAATAGTGCTACAATGGACACTGGGGTACATGTCTTTTAAAGTTGTCGTTTTCTCCCAGTATATGCCCAGTGGTGGGATTGCTGGATCATATGCTAGCTTTTGGATCTTTCCTGGTGGCTGAGCAGTAAAGAATCTATCTGCAATGCAAGAGCCACAAGAGATATGGGTTCGACCCCTAGGTCAGGAAGATACCCTGGAGGAGGGCATGGCAACCCACTCCAGTATTCTTGTCTGGAGAATCCCTTGGACAGAGGAGCCTGGAGGGCTATAGTCTGTAGGGTCTCAAAGAGTTAGACACAACTGAAGAGACTTAGCACGCATGCACACACACATGGTAGCTTTATTCCTAGTTTTTGAAGGAATCTCCATATTGTTCTCCATAGTGGTTATATCGATTTACATTCCCACCAACAGTACAAGAGTGTTCCCTTTTCTCCTCATCCTCTCCAGCATTTATTGTTTGTAAATTTTTGGGTGATGGCCCTTCTGACTGATGTGAAATGATACCTCACTGGAGTTTTGGATTTGCATTTCTCTAATAATGAGCAATGTTGAGCATCATTTCATGTGTTTGTAGGCCATCTGTATGTCCTCTTTGGAGAAATGTCTGTCTTTTCAGGTGTTCTACCCATTTTTTTATTGGATTGTTTGCTTTTCTGATATTGAGTTCCATATAATTTGAGTCAATTAAACTGAGATGGGTGAACCTAGAGCCTGTTATGCAAAGCGAAGTAAGTGAGGAAGAGAAAAACAAATATCATATATTAATGCATTTATGTAGAATCTAGAAAATGGTTCTGGTGAATCTATTTGAAGCACAGTAATAAAATGTAGACATAGAGAATAGACTTGTGAACACAGCAGGGGAAGAAGAAAGGGATGATTTGAGAGAGTAGCATTGAAATATCTACCTTATCATGTGTAATATAAATAGCCAGTAGGAAGTTGCTGTATAACACAGTGAACTCAACCTCGTGTTCTGTGATAACCTAGAGGGATAGGATGGGTGTGGAAGGGGGGTCAAGATGTATGCATTCCTATGGCTAATTCAGGTTGTTTTATGGCAGAAACCAACACAACATTGTAAAGCAATCATCCTCCAATTAAAAATAAACAGACTTAACAGGTATAGTATTTTTAAATGGACATGACTGAACTAGACTTTAAACTGCATATTCACGTTAGCTAGTACAAAATCAGCACCTCCTTCACTGAGAACAAATTACTGTCAAATCTCGCTAATCATAAATCTTCATTCATTCAGTTAATATTATGTGTTTCTCCAAATTCAAATTGGAAATAATTTCCTCTTAAAATTTTTAAAGGTCTTAATTCAAAAGATGAAATAGCCTTAAAATTATTCTTTTCAATAGAAAGGTCATATATTTACTTCAAGTTCTGCATCTAACAACCAATTTCTCTGTGTAAGTTTTATACTTAAGGGATATCGTTTTGTTTCATGGGACCAGTAAGAGTTTTAATTTTGCTAAGCTATGAAATAAGAAATGTCATAATAATAAAAATTAAAATCATATCTTCATTTTAGTGGTGATAAAACAAAGCTACTGATATAACAAAATCACATACAGTCACACACACACACATCACATCACACACACACACACAAGTGTGTGTATAAAAAGTAAAAAAGTAAAATCAAAGTACCAATGTCAGTTTCTTGGTTTCTATATTATACTGTTGTTCTCTGAGATGTTGGTATAAGGTGGTGAGGAGAAAGCATAAGACTTTGCTATACATTTATCTGCAACCTTCTGTGAATCCTTAATTCAAAATAAGACTCTTTTGTGGGGTTTTTTTTTTTATTATTATTCTGCTGGCTTTATCTGCTAGGTTTACTTTTTTTTAACATATGTTTATTTGTTTTAATTGGAGGCTAATTACTTTACAATATATTGTAAAGAATCTTTTTGAAAAGTCAAATCAATGAGGCTCTTAGAATTTACTGACAGCTGATTTTACTACCAAATTCCTTATTCAAATTATAAGAAGTTCTAAAATTTTTTAGTGGCAATTGTTATACAGAGTGACAGATATTACTAAAATAATTAACTGAATGTATTTTGCTTCAGTGGTCACAAAAACTAGTGATGAACAGATATTTGAGCAGAAAAGGGTTTTCCAATGACTAGGAGGAAAAATGCATTTAACACAAAACACAGATCATATAATGGAGACGAAATGAGCACAATGAAACTTTGAAAAACACATCATCAAATGAAGACAAACTGGATCCACAGCAGAATTACAACAAAGAAAGGGAATTTTGTAGTGGTTTTTACTCAGTTTTCATAAAACATACAGCAGCTTAGTAATAGAGTTTGGGCCATAAAAGCACCAATGATGCCATATGAAATCAGCTGAAATAACTAATTATTGCCTTAAAAGCCTTGTACAGAAGTAAGTGAACTTGGGGCTGTTGATCTGGTATGGAAAGTGTCTGGCTCAAATAAGAGGCAGAGGGAATTAAGCTAATTCTGTCCATCATGTTTATATAGTGGTTAGTTTAGGTTCTGGCCAACATGGAGTCACAAGGACCAATTTTAATTTCTCATGACAAATGACAAAAATAAGGGACCATTGTTGTTATTCAGTCTTTCAGTTATGTTTGACTTTTTGTTACCCCACTAATTGTAGCAGACCAGGCTCCTCTGTCCTTTACTATCTCCCAGAGTTTGCTTAAATTCATATCCATTGAGTTGATGATGCTACCTAACCATCTCATCCTCTGCTTCCCCATTAACCTTTTGCCTTCAATATTTACAAGCATCAGGGTCTTTTCCAATGAATCAGCTCTTCCCAACAGGTGGCCAAAGTATTGGAGCTTCAGCAACAGTCCTTACAATGAATATTAAGGGTTGATTTCCTCTAGAATTGACTGGCTTGATCTCCTTGCAGTCTGACAGGCTCTCAAGAGTTTTCTCCAGGACCACAATGTGAAAGCACCAATTCTTTGGTGCTCAGCCTTCCAAATCTCACATCCATACATAACTGCAGGAAAAACCAAAGCTTTGACCATATGGAACCTTGTCAGCAAAGTGGTCTCTATGCTTTTTAATATGTTGTCTAGATTTGTCATAGCTTTTCTTTTTTTTTTTTTTTCAAGATTTCTTTTTTTTTTCCTTTTTTTTTAAATTTAATTTTATTTTTAAACTTTACATAATGGTATTAGTTTTGCCAAATATCAAAATGAATCCGCCACAGGTATACATGTATTTCCCATCCTGAACCCTCCTCCCTCCTCCCTCCCCTACCATCCCTCTGGGTCGTCCCAGTGCACTAGCCCCAAGCTTTTCTTTCAAGGAGCAAGCATCTTTTAATGTCAAGCCGGCAGTTACAGTCTGCAGTGACTCTAGAGCTCAAAAAAATAAAGTCTGTCTTTGTTTCTATTTTTTCTCCATCTATTTGTCAGGAAGTGATGGGACCAGATGCCATGATCTCAGTTTTTTTCATACTGAGTTTTAAGCCAGCTTTTTCACTTTCCTCTTTCACTTGCATCAAGAGTTTCTTTATTTGCTCTTCACTTTCGGCCATTTGGATGAGGTCTTCTGCATATTTGAGGTTATTGATATTTCTCGCAGAAATCTTGATCCCAGCTTGTGATTCACCCAGTAGTACAGAAGTATTAACTAAAGTACCTTCCTCCCCACCCCATCCCTCCAAGTTGTAACAGAGTTTTATGATATGCTGTCCAGGTTTGTCAAACAAGACTGGGAGCTGACTGTGTCTCAGATCATGAATTCCTTATTGGCAAATTCAGACTTAAATTGAAGAAAGTAGGGAAAACCATTAGACCATTCAACTATGACCTAAATCAAATCCCTTATGATTATAGAGTGGAAGTGAGAAATAGTTTTAAGGGACTAGATCAGATAGATAGAGTGCCTGATGAACTATGGACTGAGGTTCGTGACATTGTACAGGAGACAGGGATCAAGACCATCCTCATGGAAAAGAAATGCAAAAAAGCAAAATAGCTGTCTGGGGAGGCCTTACAAACAGCTGTGAAAAGAAGAGAAGTGAAAAGCAAAGGAGAAAAGGAAAGATATTAGCATCTGAATGCAGAGTTCCAAAGAATAGCAAAAGAGATAAGAAAGCCTTCCTCAGTGATCAATGCCAAGAAATAGAGGAAAACAACAGAATGGGAAAGACTAGAGATCTCTTCAAGAAAATTAGAGATACCAAAGGAACATTTCATGCAAAGATGGGCTCCATAAAGGACAGAAATGATGTGGATCTAACAGAAGCAGAAGATATTAAGAAGAGGTGGCAAGAATACACAGAAAAACTGTACAAAAAAGATCTTCACGACCCAGCTAATCACGATGGTGTGATCATTCACCTAGAA
This sequence comes from Bos indicus, assembly GCF_029378745.1. Lineage (NCBI taxonomy): Eukaryota > Metazoa > Chordata > Mammalia > Artiodactyla > Bovidae > Bos > Bos indicus. Next base: position 77,327,381 of record NC_091789.1, read on the forward strand.
CCAGACATCCTGGAATGTGAAGTCAAGTGGGCCTTAGAAAGCATCACTACGAACAAAGCTAGTGGAGGTGATGGAATTCCAGTGGAGCTATTTCAAATCCTGGAAGATGGTGCTGTGAAAGTGCTATAATCAATATGCCAGCAAATTTGGAAGACTCACCCGTGGCCACAGGACTGAAAAAGGTCAGTTTTCATTCCAATCCCAAAGAAAGGCAATGCCAAAGACTGCTCAAACTACCACACAACTGCACTCATCTCACATCCTAGTAAAGTAATGCTCAAAATTCTGCAAGCCAGGCTTCAGCAATACGTGAACCGTGAACTTCCAGATGTTGAAGCTGGTTTTAGAAAAGGCAGAGGAACCAGAGATCAATTTGCCAACATACGCTGGATCATCGAAAAAGCAAGAGAGTTCCAGAAAAAAACATCTATTTCTGCTTTATTGACTATGCCAAAGCCTTTGACTGTGTGGATCACAAGAAACTGTGGAAAATTCTGAAAGAGATGGGAATACCAGACCACCTGACCTCCCCCTTGAGAAACCTATATGCAGGTCAGGAAGCAACAGTTAGAACTGAACATAGAACAACAGACTGGTTCCAAATAGAAAAAGGAGTACCTCAAGGCTGTATATTGTCATGCTGCTTATTTAACTTACATGCAGAGTACATCATGAGAAACGCTGGGCTGGAAGAAGCACAAGCTGGAATCAAGATTGCCGGGAGAAATGTCAATAATCTCAGATATGCAGATGACACCACCCTTATCGCAGAAAGTGAAGAGGAACTAAAAAGCCTCTTGATGAAAATGAAAGAGGACAGTGAAAAAGTTGGCTTAAAGCTCAACATTCAGAAAACAAAGATCATAGCATCTGGTCCCATCACTTCATGGGAAATAGATGGGGGAACAGTGGAAACAGTGTCAGACTTTATTTTCTGGTCTCCAAAATCACTGCAGATGGTGATGCAGCCATGAAATTAAAAGACGCTTACTCCTTGGAAGGAAACTTATGACAAACCTAGATAGCATATTGAAAAGCAGAGACATTACATTGCCAACAAAGTTCCATCTAGTCAAGGCTATGGTTTTTCTAGTACTCACGTATGGATGTGAGAGTTGGACTGTGAAGAAAGCTGAGTGCTGAAAAATTGATGCTTTTGAAATGTGGTGTTGGAGACGACTCTTGAGAGTCCCTTGGACTGCAAGGAGATCCAACCAGTCCATTCTAAAGGAGATCAGTTCTGGGTGTTCTTTGGACAGAATGATGCTAAAGCTGAAACTCCAGCACTTTGGCCACCTCATGAGAAGGGTTGACTCATTGGAAAATACTCTGATGCTGGGAGGATTGGGGGCAGGAGGAAAAGGGGATGACAGAGGATGAGATGGCTGGATGGCATCACTGACTTGATGGACATGAGTCTGGGTGAACTCTGGGTTTTGGTGATGGATAGGGAGGCCTTTTGTGCTGCAGTCATGGGGTTGCAAAGAGTCGAACACGTCTGAGCGACTGAAATGAACTGAACTGAGGTGTGTCATAGCTTTCCTTCCAGGGAGCAAGTGTCTTTTCATTTCATGCCTGCAGTCTTTGTCTACAGTGATTTTGGAGGCCAAGAAAAGACCATTACATATAGATATAGATAGATATAAACATCACCTTCAATTCCCTGGGCATCAGGCAAGGAGAATTCATTTCTAATGGATGGTGAAAAAAAAGTGAAGTGAACCCAATAAATGCCTCAGTTTACTACACTGAGAGAGTTTCAAGGCCACAGAACAAGGAATGGAAACTCAGGGAATCTCCAGCAGATTTTCTGGGCTAAAGAAGAGAGGTGAAAGTATGAAATTTCAAAGTAACCAGAATTCACAGATCAGAGTACAGGAGGAGAGAGAGTTTCACACATAGGGTAGTCAAATTTACAAGGATCCCTTTGAGTATTCAGAACAGTACTAATTATTGTATACGTGTGAGGAAACTATCTGAAGATTAGGAGATAACCACCTGAAAAGATCAGAGGAAATAATATTCAACACTCACACAGAGCTAGTAACAGAAACTGTTCCCACAAGCTAGGCTGTAAAACATCATTATTCTTAAGATATGAGTTAGAGAATTCAGAAGGGTCTCATGTATGTAGTGACAAATAACTAGCATGAGATTGAACTTGGCTCTGGTGACATCTAAAAAAAACCTTAAAAAGTAACACTCAAAAGGATCAAAAAATTTCAGTTCAGATCAGTTCAGTCACTCAGTCATGTCCAACTTTTTGTGACCCCATGAATTGGAGCACTCCAGGCCTCTCTGTCCATCATCAACTCCTGGAGTTCACTTAGACTCACGTCCATCGAGTCAATGATGCCATCCAGCCATCTCATCCTCTGTCGTCCCCTTCTCCTCCTGCCCCCAATCCCTCCCATCATCAGAGTCTTTTCCAGTGAGTCAACTCTTTGCATGAGGTGGCCAAAGTACTGGAGTTTCAGCTTTAGCATCATCCCTTCCAAAGAAATCCCAGGGCTGATCTCCTTCAGAATGGACTGGTTGGATCTCCTTGCAATCCAAGGGACTCTCAAGAGTCGTCTCCAACACCACAGTTCAAAAGCATCAATTCTTTAGCACTCAGCTTTCTCCACAGTCCAACTCTCACATCCATACACGACCACAGGAAAAAACATAGCCTTGACTAGACGAACCTTTGTTGGCAAAGTAATGTCTCTGCTTTTGAATATGCTATCTAGGTTGGTCATAACTTTCCTTCCAAGAAGTAAGCGTCTTTTAATTTCATGGCTGCAGTCACCATCCGCAGTGATTTTGGAGCCTCAAAAAATAAAGTCTGACACTGTTTCCACTGTTCCCCCATCTATTGCCCATGAAGTGATGGGACCAGATGCCATGATCTTCGTTTTCTGAATTTTGAGCTTTAAGCCAACTCTTTCACTCTCCTCTTTCACTTTCATCAAGAGGTTTTTTAGTTCCTCTTCACTTTCTGCCATTAGGGTGGTGTCATCTGTATATCTGAAGTTATTGACATTTCTCCCGGCAATCTTGATTCCAGCTTGTGTTTCTTCCAGCCCAGCATTTCTCATGATGTACTCTGCATAGAAGTTAAATAAGCAGCATGACAGTATACAGCCTTGAGGTACTCCCTTTCCTATTTGGAACCAGTCTGTTGTTCCATGTCCAGTTCTAACTGTTGCTTCCTGACCTGCATATAAGTTTCTCAAGAGGGAGGTCAGGTGGTCTGGTATTCCCATCTCTTTCAGAATTTTCCACAGTTTCTTGTGATCCACACAATCAAAGGCTTTGGCATAGTCATTAAAGCAGAAATAGATGTTTTTCTGGAACTCTCTTGCTTTTTCGATGATCCAGCAGACGTTGGCAATTTGATCTCTGGTTCCTCTGCCTTTTCTAAAACCAACTTGAACATCAAAAATTTCCAAGTATTTAATTGTACCCCTGAACAAAGCTCAGAGATACTTATAAAAATAGAAGCATTTGAACACCCAAGAAGATAAAATTCTCAATGTTTGCATCCAATAAAAAATCACTAGACATGCAAAGAAAAAATATGACTCATAATGAAGAAAAAAAAATCAATGTATGAAAACAGGTCCAGAACTGATACAGATGTCAGAAATTACAGACAAGGGTATTAAAAATAGTTATCATAGCTATAGTCTAATTATTAAAAAAAATAAGGAGAAATATAGAGTATACAAAAACAGGTTAAATCAAGCATCTGAAAATAAAAACTACAGTATTTGGAATGAAAAATACATTGGATAAGATTAACAGCATTTTAGACATTGCAGAAGAAAAGATTACATGTTTGAAGATACAACTATAAAAAACTCTCCAAAATAAAATATAGAAATACTTTAAAAAATAAAGATTATCAGTATCACTCTGAAAAATAATTTGTCAGTTTCTTATAGAAACTAACCATTCACTTACAATACCACCCGACAATCATACACCTGGGCATTTATCTCAAAGAAATAAAACATATAATCACATACAAAAATCTATACACAAATTTTCACAGCAGCTTTATTCATGATAGGTAACCACTAGAAACAACACAAATATCCTTCAATATGTGAATGAATAAACACATTGTAGCATGCTGAGTGAAAAAAAAAAAAAAAAAAACCAGTCCCCAATGGTCATATACTGTATAATTTCATTTTACTAAATGATAGGGAGTGGGGAGTTGATATAACTATAAAGACTTAGCATGAAGCAACACTCTGTGATGATGGAATAGGTCTATATCTTGACTACAGAGGTGGTTCTACTTATCTACAAGTATCATAAGGTGGACTAAAATAGTACACACAGATTGTACAACTTCTTGTTTTGATACTTTACTGTAGTTACTAGAGATAGAACCATTTAGGGGCATTGGGTGAAGGGTACATAAGACTTTACTGTGCTATCTTTGAATTTTCTTGTGAATATAAAATTGTTCTAAAATAAAATGCTTTCTAAAAATGAATGGAGAGCCAGTGAGTTTTTGGAACAACTTCGCATGGCCCAGTATACCTGGAATTCAGGAAAACTTGAAAAGTGGATAGAAAATATTTGAAGAAATAATGATTGAAAATTTCCTAAAGTTTATAGAAAATTTTAATTGCAGATCAAAAATCTGACAAATTCCAAATATAACAAACATGATAACTGAGCAAATGGATATCATAATCAATTTGTTTAAAATACTAGCAATAAAAATATATATTGCAAAGTAGCCAGAGAAAAATATATTTAACACACAGGGACACATAGATAAATATGGTAGCAGACTTCCTGTGAAACAATACAAGCTAGTAGAAAATAAACACCTTTGAAAAAATAATAATACTAAAAGAAAAGAGGTATTGAAAGAAAATACTCCATCAACCCATATAGTGAAAAGAGCTTTCAACAATGAAAACAATTCAATTTGTAAAATGAGAAGAGGAATTGGATAGCCATGTTTAAAAGAAGGCACACGACGGCAAACAAACACAACAAAAAAGATGCTCAACACAAAAACAGACATATAGATCAATGCAACAAAATATAGAGTCCGTAAATAAACCCATACAACTATGGGAACGAATCTATGACAAACAAGGCAAGAATATTCAATGGAGAAAAGACAGTCTCTTGAGCAAGTGGTGATTGGAAGCTGGATAACCACATGTAAATCAATGAAAGTAGAGCACTCCCTAACACCTTACACAAAAATAAACTCAAAATGGCTTAAAGACTTAAATATCAGAAATGACACCATAAAACTCCCTAGAAGACAACATAGGCAAAAAATTCCTTGACATAAATCAAAACAATGTTTTCTTAGGTCAATCTCCCAAGGCAAAAGAAATAAAAGCAAAAATAAACAAGCGGGACCTGGTGAAAAGTGTAAGCTTTTGCATAGCAAAGGAAACCATGAAAGTGAAAGTGTTATTCAGTCATGTCTGACTCTTTGTGACCCCATGGGCTGTAGCCCACTAGGCTCCTGTCTCCATAGAATTTTCCAGGCAAGAATACTGGAGTAGGTAGCAATTCCCTTCTTCAAAGGATCTTCCTGGCCCAAGGATTGGATTTGGGTCTCGTGCATTGCAGGCAGATTCTTTACCATCTGAGCCACCACGGAAGTCCAAATGAAACCATAAACGATATGAAAAGACAACTTACAGAATGGGAGAAAATATTTGCAAAATGATTCAACAGACAAGGGCTTAAATTCTAAAATACACAAACAACTCATACAGCTGAATATCAAAGGAAAAAAAAAAAAAAAACACCTCAGTCAAAAATGGGCAGAAGACCTGAATAGATGTCTCTCCAAAGAAGATAGATGGCCTAAATGTACATGAAAATATGCTCCACGTCACTAATTATTAGAGAAATGAAAATCAAACTGCAATGAAGTATTAACTTACACTGGTCAGAATGGCCATCATCAAAAAGCCTGAAAATAATAAATGCTGGAGAGGGTATGGAGAAAAGGGAATCCCCACTACACTGTTGGTAGGAATGCAAAATATCTTGGTGCAGCCACTATGGAGAACGATGTGGAAGTTCCTTTTACCATATGATCCAGAAATTCCATTTATGGACATATATCTGGAAAAGATGAAAACTTTTATTTGAAAAGATACATGCACCCCAGTATTCACAGCAACATTATTTACAATAGGTAAGACATGGGAGCAACTCAAGTTGAGTTACATATATGTTATATATATATATATATATACATATATATATATATACACACACACACACACACACACACATACATATATGTATATACATATACATATATAATATATATGTATGTGATAATAATACTCAGACATAAAAAGGAATGAAATGAAATGAAATATGCCTGAAATGAATGAAATAATATCGTGTGCAACAATATGAATGGACCTAGAGATTATCATATTATGTGAAGTACAGCAAAGAAAAATAAATACCATATGATATCACTTATATGTGTAATCTAAAAAATGATATAAATGAACCTATTTAAAAAACAGAAACAGACTCACAGACATAGGAAACAAACTTATGTTACCATAGGGGAAAGAGGAGGAAGGGATAAACTAGGAGTTTGGGACTAAAAGATACACATTTGTTGTTCAGTTGCTCATCCGTGTCTAACTCTTTGGACCCCATGAACTACAGCACAACAGGCTTCCTTGTCCTTCACCATCTCCCAGAGCTTGCTCAAACCCATGTCCATTAAGTTGGTGATGACATCCAACCATCTCGTCCTCTATTGTCCCCTTTTACCATATAGAAAATAAACAATAAAGACCGACTCCATAGCATAGGAAATTATATTCAATATTTTTTAATAATTTGGAAAAAATTGAAATAGAATATATGCATATATAGATATATGTATATATATCTGAATCATGTATGTGTATAAATATATGAATATGTATATATATCTGAGTATATATGAATCACTTTGTTCTATATGTGAACATAGAATTGTAAATCAACCATATGTAAATGTAACAAATTCAGTTCAGTTCAGTCGCTCAGTCATGTCCGACTCTTTGTGACCCCATGAATCGCAGCACGTCAGGCCTCACTGTCCATCACCAACTCCCAGAGTTCACTCAGACTCACGTCAATCGAGTCAGTGATGCCATCCAGCCATCTCAACCTCTGTCGTCCCCTTCTCCTCCTGCCCCCAATCCCTCCCAGCATCCTTATTACCAAATTCAGACTTAAATTCAAGAAAGTAGGGAAAACCACTAGACCAATCAGGTATGACCTAAATCAAATCCCTTATGATTATACACTGGAAGTGACAAATAGATTTAAGGGCTTAGAACTGATAGATAGAGTGCCTGATGAACTATGGACTGAGGTTTGTGACATTGTACAGGAGACAGGGATCAAGACCATCCCCATGGAATAGAAATGCAGAAAAGCAAAATGGCTGTCTGGGGAGGCCTTACAAACAGCTGTGAAAAGAAGAGAAGCAAAAAGCAAAGGAGAAAATGAAAGATATAAGCATCTGAATGCAGAGTTCCAAAGAAGAGCAAGAAGAGATAAGAAAGGCTTCCTCAGTGATCAATGCAAAGAAATAGAGGAAAACAACAGAATGGGAAAGACTAGAGATCTCTTCAAGAAAATTAGAGATACCAAGGGAACATTTCATGCAAAGATGGGCTCCATAAAGGACAGAAATGCTATGGACCTAACAGAAGCAGAAGATATTAAGAAGAGGTGGCAAGAATACACAGAAAAACTGTGCAAAAAAAAAAAGATCTTCACAACCCAGATAATCACGATAGTGTGATCACTCACCTAGAGCCAGACATCATGGAATGTGAAGTCAAGTGGGCCTTAGAAAGCATCACTACGAACAAAGCTAGTGGAGGTGATGGAATTCCAGTTGAGCTATTTCAAATCCTGAAAGATGATGCTGTGAAAGTGCTGTAATCAATATGCCAGCAAATTTGGAAAACTCAGCAGTGGCCACAGGACTGGAAAAGGTCAATTTTTATTTCAATCCCAAAGAAAGGCAATGTCAAACAATGCTCAAACTACCACACAATTGCACTCATCTCACATATTAGTAAAGTAATGCTCAAAATTCTCCAAGCCAGGCTTCAGCAATATGTGAACTGTGAACTTCTAGATGTTTAAGCTGGTTTTAGAAAAGGCCGAGGAGCCAGAGATCAAATTGCCAACATCTGCTGGATCATGGAAAAAGCAAGAGAGTTCCAGAAAAAACATCTATTCCTGCCCTATTGACTATGCCAAAGCCTTTGACTGTATGGATCACAAGAAACTGTGGAAAATTCTGAAAGAGATGGGAATACCAGACCACCTGACCTCCCTCTTGAGAAATCTGTATGCAGGTCAGGAAACAACAGTTAGAAATGCACATGGAACAACAGACTGGTTCCAAATAGGAAAAGGAGTATGTCAAGGCTGTATATTGTTACCCTGCTTATTTAACTTCTATGCAGAGTACATCATGAGAAACGCTGGGCTGGAAGAAACACAAGCTGGAATCAAGATTGCCGGGAGAAATATCAATAACCTCAGATATACAGATGACACCACCCTTATGGCAGAAAGTGAAGAAGAACTAAAAAGGCTCTTGATGAAAGTGAAAGAGGAGAGTGAAGAAGTTGGCTTAAAGCTCAACATTCAGAAAACGAAGATCATGGCATCCGCTTCCATCACTTCATGGGAAATAGATGGGGTGGAAACAGTGTCAGACTTTATTTTTGGGGCTCCAAAATCACTGAAGATGGTGACTGCAGCCATGAAATTAAAAGACACTTACTCCTTGAAAGGAAAGTTATGTCCAACTTAGGTAGCATATTCAAAAGCATAGACATTACTTTGCCAACAAAGGTCCGTCTAATCAAGGCTATGGTTTTTCCTGTGGTCATGTATGAATGTGAGAGTTGGACTGTGAAGAAGGCTGAGCACTGAAGAATTGATGCTTTGAACTGTGGTGTTGGAGACGACTCTTGAGAGTCCCTTGGACTGCAAGGAGATCCAACCACTCAATTCTGAAGGAGATCAGCCCTGGGATTTCTTTGGAAGGATTATGCTAAAGCTGAAACTCCAGTACTTTGGCCACCTCATTCGAAGCGTTGACTCACTGGAAAATACTCTGATGTAACTAATAAATAATTAATTAATTAAAAGATGCTCAACATCATTAGTTATTAGAGAAATGCAAATCAAATCCACAAGGATAAAGGATCCTTCTTTACACCCATTAGGATAGCTATAATTTTTAAAAACAGTCAATAACAATTGTTGGTGAAGATGTGGAGAAACTAAAACCTTCACATTGCTGATGAGAATGTAAAATAGTACACATGCTTTGGGAAACAGTTTTGCAGTTTCTCGTATTGTTACACATAGAGTGCCATATGATCCAGTAATTCCATTATTAGGTATATACCCAAGAGAAATGAAAACATATATCTAAATAAAACACTTATACATGGATGTTCATAGTGGAATTATTCATAATAACAAAAAATTATTAACAACCTAAATGGCCATCAACTAAGACTAGGTCAACAAATTATAGTATATTCATACAATGGAATATTTTAATCATAAGAAATGAATTGCTGCTACATGATAAACATGAATGAACCTTGATATTATTTTGTTATGCAAAAGAAGCCATGTTTAAAATATATATATATAATGATTTCATTTATATGAAATGTCCAGAATAGGGAACTCTATAAAGAAAATGAGTTGGTGGTTGCTGAGCCAGGGTAATTGGCAAAAATGGAAAACCATGGCTTATATGTATAAGTTTCCCTTCAGGGATAATAAAAATGTTCTAATACTAACTAAATTGTAGACTTTAAATAGGCAAATCCATAAAGTTATATGAATTATATATTAATAAATCTGTTAAAAATAACTGCAAGAGAGAGATTTGTAGATACACAAGAACCTACACAAGGAAAGGAAGAGCACCAGAAATGATAAATACATGGGTGCCAGTTTTATAGATTATTTAAATCTTCTAAAAGTATAGTTGATTCTGTTAGAAACAATAAACAATGAATTATGAGCTTTAGAAAATAAGCAAATATATATGTGTATATGAATATATGTATATATATATGTAAATATGCATATATATCATATGTAATGACCACACAGGGAAAAGGCAATGGCACCCCACTCCAGTACTCTTGCCTGGAAAATCCCATGGATGGAGGAGCCTGGTAGGCTGCAGTCCATGGGGTCGCTAGGAGTTGGACACGACTGAGCGACTTCACTTTCACTTTTCACTTTCATGCATTGGAGAAGGAAATGGCAACCCACTCCAGTGTTCTTGCCTGGAGAATCCCAGGGACGGGGGAGCCTGGTGGGCTGCCGTCTCTGGGGTCGCACAGAGTTGGACACGACTGAAGCGACTTAGCAGCAGCAATGACAACACAAACACAAAGGCCAAGAAGGGAAAATAGAAGTATACAGTTGTAAGATTCTTACATGTTAAGTGGTGTAATATCACTTGAAGATAGATTGTGATAAAGATGCATATTATCACCCTTGCAAACAATAAAATAAAAGAGTTATAACTAATAAGACAAGTTATACAATGGTTAGCTCAGTGAGTCAGAATACTGTTTATAAGGCCAAAACCTTGGATCCATCTATGACTGAATGAGTTAAATTTGTTTCGGTCCTGAGGGACAAATGAACTCTTAATCTAGACCTTTCTCCTCTCAGAAGCATTTGGCGTTTGTTATAGTTGTCAGGGACCGGTGCATTTAGCGCGGGCGGCTGCGACCAGTGCACGATTGCAGCCATGAAATTAAAAGACACTTACTCCTTGGAAGAAAAGTTATGACCAACCTAGATAGCATGTTCAAAAGCAGAGACATTACTTTGCCAACAAAGGTCCACCTAGTCAAGGCTATGGTTTATCCAGTGGTCATGTATGGATGTGAGAGTTGGACTGTGAAGAAAGCTGAACACCGAAAAATTGATGCTTTTGAACTGTGGTGTTGGAGAAGACTCTTGAGAGTCCCTTGGACTGCAAAGAGATCCAACCAGTCCATTCTGAAGGAGATCAGCCCTGGGATTTCTTTGGAAGGGATGATGCTAAAGCTGAAACTCCAGTACTTTGGCCACCTCATGTGAAGTGTTGACTCATTGGAAAAGACTCTGATGCTGGGAGGGATTGGGGGCAGGAGGACAAGGGGACGACAGAGGATGAGATGGCTGGATGGCATCACTGACTCAATGGACATGAGTCTGGGTGGACTCCGGGATTTGGTGATGGACAGGGAGGCCTGGCGTGCTGCAACTCATGGGGTTGCAAAGAGTCGGACAGAATTGAGTGACTGAACTGAACTGAACTTAAGACACTGCCAGGCCCACTCACAGAACAAAGAACTGAACAGAGCTAGCTGGCTGCGGACCAGTCCATCCCCCACTGGAGACAGGCAGGCGCTGACAGCCAGAGCCAGAAGAGGCATCCTCTACCAAACGGCAAGCAGGCTTCATTGCTACCTAATGCTTCTTGGGATTCTGGATGGTTGGCATCAGCCGGGAGGGTCACAGACAGAGATCAGCTCCCCAGAAGAGACACATGGCACACCTGAGAAAGTGCACCCTTTGTACACCCAGAAAACTGAATGGCTGGGATGGGGGAGGTGATAAGATGCACCCCCCAACTGGGGGTGACTGTACTCCCCAAGCACCTCGTCACCTGAACTGCTAGGTCTTGGGAAGGGCACAAAACCCAACTGAGTCTGCGTCTTTGTGGAGTACCTGAGAACCTGAACCTGAGGGGCTTAGACCTGGGAAGTGCATGCAACCCAGGGTCCGCCTCAGACAGTTCCTGGTAGAGCAGCCTGGAGCCTGAGAAGTGTAGAACATGAAAGCAGACACACCATAGCAGAGGCAAACTCAGTGCAGCTGAAACACTGTGAGCACTCCACACACAGACCAGTGATATTTGTTTGCAGTGTTCCTCCCTCCTCACAGCACGACTGAACAAGTGAGCCTAAAAAAATGACCACCATCGCCCCCTTGTGTCAGGGTGGAAATTAGACGCTGAAGAGACCAGCAAACAGAACTAAAATAAACAGAGGGAACTGCTTTGGAAATGACAGGTGCAATAAATTAAACCCATGTAGTTAGTACTGACTACATAGAAAGGGGCATATAGATCTTGAGAAGTATAAGTCGGATCAAAGAACTATCTGAAAATGAAATGACCACACACTGTCTCCAACAGCTCCAGAGAAAGTCCGATATATATTTTTACCATTATTATTTTTTTATTAAAAAAATATTTTAAGTCCTCTCAGATCAGATCAGTTGCTCAGTCGTGTCTGACTCTTTGTGACCCGATGAATCGCAGCATGCCAGGTCTACCTGTGCATCACCAACTTCAGGACTTCACTCAGACTCATGTCCATTGAGTCAGTGATGCCATCCAGCCATCTCATCCTCTGTCATCCCCTTCTCCTCTTGCCCCCAACTCCTTGCAGCATCAGAGTCTTTTCCAATGAGTCAACTCTTCACATGAGGTGGCCAAAGTACTGGAGTTTCAGCTTTAGCATCATCCCTTCCAAAGAAATCCCAGGGTTGATCTCCTTCAGAATGGACTGGTTGGAACTCCTTGCAGTCCAAGGGACTCTCAAGAGTCTTCTCCAACACCACAGTTCAAAAGCATCAATTCTTCGGTGCTCAGCCTTCTTCGCAATCCAACTCTCACATCCATACATGGCCACAGGAAAAACCAGAGCCTTGACTAGACGAACCTTTGTTGGCAAAGTAATGTCTCTGCTTTTGAATATGCTATCTAGGTTGGACATAACTTTCCTTCCAAGGAGTAAGCGTCTTTTAATTTCATGGCTGCAGTCACCAACTGCAGTGATTTTGGAGCCCAGAAAAATAAAGTCTGACACTGTTTCCCCATCTATTTCCCATGAGGTGATGGGGCCGGATGCCATGATCTTCATTTTCTGAATGTTGAGTTTTAAGCCAACTTTTTCACTCTCCACTTTCACCTTCATTAAGAGGCTTTTTAGTTCCTCTTCACTTTCTGCCATAAGGGTGGTGTCATCTGCATATCTGAGGTTATTGACATTTCTCCCGGCAATCTTGATTCCAGCTTGTGTTTCTTCCAGCCCAGCGTTTCTCATGATGTACTCTGCATAGAAGTTAAATAAACAGGGTGACAATATACAGCCTTGACGTACTCCCTTTCCTATTTGGAACCAGTCTGTTGTTCCATGTCCAGTTCTAACTGTTGCTTCCTGACCTGCATACAAATTTCTCAAGAGGGAGGTCAGGTGGTCTGGTATTCCCATCTCTTTCAGAATTTTTCAAAGTTTACTGTGATCCACACAGTCAGTGGCTCTGGCATAGTCAATAAAGCAGAAATAGATGTTTTTCTGGAACTCTCTTGCTTTTTCCATGATCCACCGGATGTTGGCAATTTGATCTTTGGTTCCTCGGCCTTTGCTAAAACCAGCTTGAACATCACGAAGTTCAAGGTTCACATATTGCTGAAGCCTGGCTTGGAGAATTTTGAGCATTACCTTACTAGTGTGTGAGATGAGTGCAATTGTGCGGTAGTTTGAGCATTGTTTGACATTGCCTTTCTTTGGGATTGGAATGAAAACTGACCTTTTCCAGTCCTGTGGCCACTGCTGAGTTTTCCAAATTTGCTGGCATATTGAGTGCAGCACTTTCACAGCATCATCTTTCAGGATTTGAAATAGCTCAACTGGAATTCCATCACCTCCACTAGCTTTGTTCGTAGTGATGCTTTCTAAGGCCCACTTGACTTCACATTCCATGATGTCTGGCTCTAGGTGAGTGATCACACCATCGTGATTATCTGGGTCGTGAAGATCTTTTTTGTACAGTTCTTCTGTGTATTCTTGCCATCTCTTCTTAATATCTTCTGCTTCTGTTAGGTCCATACAATTACTGTCCTTTATCGAGCCCATCTTTGCATGAAATATTCCTTTGGTATCTCTGATTTTCTTGAAGAGATCTCTAGTCTTTCCCATTCTGTTGTTTTCCTCTATTTCTTTGCATTGATTGCTGAGGAAGGCTTTCTTATCTCTTCTTGCTATTCTTTGGAACTCTGCATTCAGATGTTTATCTTTCCTTTTCTCCTTAGCTTTTTGCTTCTCTTCTTTTCACAGCTATTTGTAAGGCCTCCTCAGACAACCATTTTGCTTTTTTGCATTTCTTTTCCATCGGGATGGTCTTGATCCCTCTCTCCTGTACAACGTCATGAACCTCATTCCATAACTCATCAGCCACTCTATCTATCAGATCTAGGCCCTTAAATCTATTTTTCACTTCCACTGTATAATCATAAGGGATTTGATTTAGGTCATACATGAAGGGTCTAGTGGTTTTCCTTACTTTCTTCTATTTAAGTCTGAATTTGGCAATAAGGAATTCATGAGCAGAGCCACAGTCAGCTCCTAGTCTTGTTTTTGTTGACTATAGAGAGCTTCTCCATCTTTGGCTGCAAGGAATATAATCAATCTGATTTCAGTGTTGACCATCTGGTGATGTCCATGTATAGAGTCGTCTCTTGTGTTGTTGGAAGAGGGTGTTTGTTATGACTAGTGCATTTTCTTGGCAAAACTCTATTCGTTTTTGCCCTGCTTCATTCCGTATTCCAAGGCCAAATTTGCCTGTTACTCCAGGTGTTTCTTGACTTCCTACTTTTGCATTCCAGTCCCCTATAATGAAAAGGACATCTTTCCTCTATTACTCCTTTAATTTTCATTTTTATAACCTTCTATTACCTTGCAAAAATTAGACCTCATTTTTAAGGTAAGCTTTATACATATATTTTATAATTTTTGTGACTTTGTTTTTTTTTTAATATTTTATTTTTGAGATTCTAACTTCTTCTCTAGATTTTTAATCTTTGCTTTTTGGTATTTATTATCAATTTTATATCCAGTCTTCATTAACTGTTTTTACTTGGGAGTGAGATTACTGGCTTGATTGCTCTCTCCCCCTTTTGACTGTCCTTTTTCTACACCAGGTCGCCTCTAACTCCTCCCTTCCCCTTCTCATCTCTACCCAGCTCTGCGAATCTCTTTGTGTGTTCTAGGCTGTGTAGAACACTTAGGGAACTGATTACTGGCTGGATCTGTCTCTCCTTTTGATTCCCCCTTTTATCCTTCTGGCCACCTCTGTCTTCTTCCTCCCTCTTCTGTTCTCTGTGTAACTCCGTGAACATCTCTGAGGGATCCAGACTGTGGAGAGCACATAGGGAAGTGATTACTGGCTAGCTTGCTCTCTCCTCTTTTGATTCCACCTCATCTCATCCTGGTCACCTCTATCTCCCTCCTCCCTCTTCTCTTCTTCATGTAACTCTGTGTACCTCTCCGGGTGTCCCTCACTGTGGAGAAACTTTTCATCTTTAACCTAGATGTTTTATCATTGGTGCTGTATTGATAGAGAAGTTTTGAGGCTACTGTAAGAATAGGACTGAAAACCAGAGGCATGAGGCTTAAGTCCAAAACTTGAGAACACCAGAGAAATCCTGACTCCAGGGAACACTAATTGATAAGAGCTCATCAAAAGCCTCCATACCTCCACTGAAACCAAGCACCACCTAAGGGCCAACAAGTTCCAAAGTAAGACACACTATGAAAATTCTCAAGCAATACAGGAACATAGCCCTGAGCTTCAATACATAGGCTACCCAAAGTCACATCAAGCCCATTGACATCTCAAATCTCACTACTGGACACTTCATTGCATTCCATAGAGAAGAAATCCAGCTCCACCCACTGGAAAATGGATACAAGCTTCCCTAACCAGGAAACCTTGACAAGCCACCTGTCCAACCCTAGCCACAGCAAGGAATCTCCACAATAAAGAGGAACCACAAACTGCCAGAATACAGAAAGGCCACCACAAACACAGCAATATAAACAAGATGAAAAGGCAGAGAACTACTCAGCAGGCGAGGGAACAGGATAAATGCCCACCAAACCAAACAAAAGAGGAAGAGATAGGGAATCTATCTGATAAAGAATTCAGAATAATAATAGTGAATATGATTCAAACTCTTGAAAACAAAATGGGGTTACAGATAAATAGCCTGGAGACAAGGATTGGGAAAATGTAAGAAATGTTTAACAAGGACCTAGAAGAAATAAAAAAGAGTCAATATATAATGAATAATGGAATAAATGAGATAAAAAACACTCTGGAGGGAACCAACAGTAGAATAACAGAGGCAGAAAATAGGACAAGTGAGGTAGAAGATAGAATGGTAGAAATTAATGAAACAGAGAGGAAAAAAGAAAAAAATAATTAAAGAAATGAGGACAAACTCAGAGACCTCTGGGACAATGTTAAATGCCCCAACATTCTAATTATAGGAGTCCCAGAAGAAGAAGACAAAAAGAAAGACCATGAGTAAATACTTGAGGAGATAATAGTTAAAAACTTCCCTAAAGTGGGGAAGGAAATAGTCACCCTATCCAAGAAACCCAGAGAGTCCCAAACAGGATAAACCCAAGGCAAAACCCCCCAAGACACATATTAATCAAATTAACAAGATCAAACACAAAGAACAAATAGTAAAAGCAGCAAGGGGAAAACAACAAATAACACACAAGGGGATTCCCATATGGATAACAGCTGATCTTTCAATAGAAACTCTTCAGGCCAGAAGGGAATGGCAGGACATACTTGAAGTGATGAAAGGGAAGAACCTACAGCCCAGATTACTGTACCCAGCAAGGATCTCATTCAAATATGAAGGAGAAATCAAAGGTTTTACAGACAAGCAAAAGGTGAGAGAATTCAGCACCACCAAACCAGCTCTCCAACAAATGCTAAATGATCTTCTATAGACAGGAAAAACAGAAAGGGTGTATAAACTCAAACCCAAGACAACAAAGTAAATGGCAATGGGATCATACTTATCAATAATTACCTTAAGTGTAAATGGGTTGAATGCCCCAACCAAAAGACAAAGACTGGCTGAATGGATACAAAAACAAGACCCCTATATTTGTTGTCTTCAAGAGACCCACATCAAAACAAGGGACACATATAGACTGAAAGTGAACGGCTGGAAAAAGATATTCCACACAAAGAGAGACCAAAAGAAAGCAGGAGAAGGAATACTCATATCAGATAAAATAGACTTTAAAATAAAGGCTGTGAAAAGAGACAAAGAAGGACACTACATAGTGATCAAAAGATCAATCCAAAAAGAAGATAAAGCAATTATAAATATGTATGCACCTAACATAGGAGCACGACAATATGTAAAATGAATATGAAGTCGCTCAGTTGTGCCTGACTCTTTGCAACCCCATAGACTGTAGCCTATCACGCTTCTCCATCCATGGGATTTTCCAGGCAAGAGTACTGGAGTGGGGTGCCGTTGCCCTCTCCACAATATGTAAGGCAAATGCTAACAAGTATGAAAGGGGAAATTAACAATAACACAACAGTAGTGGGAGACTTTAATATCCCATTCACACCTATGGATAGATCAACTAAACAGAAAATTAACAAGGAAACACAAACTTTAAAGATACAATAGACCAGTTAGACCTAATTGCTATCTATAGGACATTTCACCCCAAAACAATGAATTTCACATTTTTCGCAAGTGAAGATGGAACCTTCTCTAGGATAGATCACATCCCAGCCATAAATCTAGCCTTGGTAAATTCAAAAAAATTGAAATCATTCCAAGCATCTTTCCTGACTACAATGCAGTAAGATAAGATGTCAATTAAAGGAAAAAAACTATAAAAATTACAACATATGGAGAATGAACAACACGCTGCTGAATAACCAACAAATAACAGAAGAAATCAAGAAAGAAATCAAATTATGCATAAAAATGAAAGAAAATGAAAACACAACAACCCCAAACCTATGGGACACTGGAAAAGCACTGCTAAGGGGAAGGTTCATATCAATATAGGCTTACCTCAAGAAACAAGAAAAAAGTCAAATAAGTAACCTAACTCTACACCTAAAGCAACTAGAAAAGGAAGAAATGAAGAACACCAGAGTTAGTAGAAGGAGAGAATCTTAAAAATTAGGGCAGAAATAAATGCAAAAGAAAAAGAGACCATAGCAAAACTCAACAAAACCAAAAGCTGGTTCTTTGAGAAGATAAATAAAATTGACAAACCATTAGCCAGACTCATCAAGAAACAAAGGGAGAAAAATCAAATCAATAAAATTAGAAATGAAAATGGAGAGATCACCACAGACAACACAGAAATACAAAGGACCATAAGAGACTACTATCAACAATTATATGCCAATAAAATGGACAATTTGGAAGAAATGGACAAATTCTTAGAAAAGTACAACTTTCCAAAACTGAACCAGGAAGAAATAAATCTTAACACACCCATCACAAGCACAGAAATTGAAACTGTAATCAGAAAACTTCCAGCAAACAAAAGTCCAGGACCAACCAGTTTCACAGCTGAATTCTACCCAAAAAGTAGAAAGAACTAACACCTATCCTGCTCAAACACTTCCAGAAAATTGAAGAGGAAGGTAAACTTCCAAACTCATTTTATGAGGCCAACATCACCCTAATACCAAAACCAAAAGGATGCCACACAAGAAGAAAACTACAGGCCAATATCACTGATGAAAATAGACGCAAAAATCCTTAACAGAATTCTAGCAAACAGAATGCAACAACATATTAAACAGATCATACATCATGACCAAGTGGTCTTTATCCAAGGGACACAAGTATTCTTCAGTATCTGCAAATCAATCAACATAATAAACCACACTAACAAATTAAAAGATAAAAACCATATGATTATCTCAATATATGTAGAGAAAGCTTTTGACAGAATTCAACATCCATTTATGATAAAACCCTCCAGAAAGCAGGCATAGAAGGAACATATATCAACATAATAAAAGCTATATATGACAGTCAGTCAGTCATTTCAGTTACTCAGTCATGTCCGACTCTTTGAGACCCCAAGAATAACAGCACTCCAGGCCTCAACGTACATCACCTACTCCCAGAGTTCACTCAAACTCATGTCCATCGAGTCGGTGATGCCATTCAGGCATCGCATCCTCTATCTTCCCCTTCTCCTCCTGCCCCCAATCCCTCCCAGCATCAGAGTCTTTTCCAATGAGTCAACTCTTTGCATGAGGTGGCCAAAGCATCGGAGTTTCAGCTTCAGCATTAATCCTTCCAATGAACACCCAGGACTCATCTCCTTTAGGATGGACTGGTTGTATATCCTTGCAGTCCAAGGGAATCTCAAGAGTTTTCTCCAAAACCACAGTTCAAAAGCATCAATTCTTCAGCTCTCAGCTTTCTTCACACTCCAACTCTCACATCCATACATGACCACTGGAAGAACCATAGCCTTGACAAGACGGACCTTTGTTGGCAAAGTAGTATCTATACTCTTCAATATACTGTCTAGGTTAGGCATAACGTTCCTTCCAAGGAGTAAGCGTCTTTTGATTTCATGGCTGCAATGACCATCTGCAGTGATTTTGGAGCTCCCAAAAATAAAGTCTGACACTGTTTCCACTGTTTCCCCATCTATTTCCCATGAAGTGATGGGACCAGATGCCATGATATTTGTTTTCTGAATGTTGAGCTTTAAGCCAACTTTTTCACTCTCCTCTTTCATTTTCATCAAGAGGCTCTTTAGTTCCTATTCACTTTCTGCCATAAGGGTGGTGTCATCTGTATATCTGAGGCTATTGATATTTCTCCTGGCAATCTTAATTCCAGCTTGTGTTTCTTCCAGCACAGCTTTTCTCATGATGTACTCTGCATATAAGTTAAATAGGCAGGGTAACAATACACAGCCTTGAGGCACTCCTTTTCCTATTTGGAACCAGTCTGTTGTTCCATGTCCAGTTCTAACTGTTGCTTCCTGACCTGCATATAGGTTTCTCAAGAGGCAGGTCAGGTGGTCTGGTATTCCCATCTCTTTCAGAATTTTCCACAGAATATTGTGATTCAAAGAGTCAAAGGCTTTGGCATAGTCAATAAAGCAGAAATAGATGTTTTTCTGGAACTCTCTTGCTTTTTCCATGATCCAGCGGATGTTGGCAAATTGATCTCTGGTTCCTTGGCTTTTGCAAAAATCAGCTTGGACATCAGGAAGTTCACAGTTCACATATTGCTGAAGCCTGGCTTGAAGAATTTTGAGCATTACCTTACTAGCGTGTGAGATGAGTGCAATTGTGCGGTAGTTTGAGCATTGTGTGGCATTTCCTTTCTTTGGGATTGGAATGAAAACTGACCTTTTCCAATTCTGTGGCCACTGCTGAGTTTTCCAAATTTGCTGGCATATTGAGTTCAGCACTTTCACAGCATCATCTTCCAGGATTTGAAATAGCTCCACTGGAATTCCATCAACTCCACTAGCTTTGTTCGTAGTGATGCTTTCTAAGGCCCACTTGACTTCACATTCCAGGATGTCTGGCTCTAGGTGAGTGATCACACCATCGTGATTATCTGGGTCATGAAGATCTTTTTGTACAGTTCTTCTGTGTATTCTTGCCACCTCTTCTTAATATCTTCTGCTTCTGTTAGGCCCATAGCATTTCTGTCCTTTATGGAGCCCATCTTTGCATGAAATGTTCCCTTGGTATCTCTAATTTTCTTGACGAGATCTCTAGTCTTTTCCGTTCTGTTGTTTTCCTCTATTTCTTTGCATTGATCGCTGAGGAAGTCTTTCTCATCTCTTCTTCCTATTCTTCGGTACTCTGCACTCAGATTCTTATATCCTTCCTTTTCTCCTTTGCTTTTCACTTCTCTTCTTTTCACAGCTATTTGTAAGGCCTCCCCAGACAGCCATTTTGCTTTTTTGCATTTCTCTTCCATAGGGATGCTTGATCCCTGTCTCCTGTAAAATGTCACAAACCTCCATCCATAGATCATCAAGCACTCTGTCTATCAGATCTAGTACCTTAAATCTATTTTTCACTTCCACTGTATAATCCTAAGGGATTTGATTTAGGTCATACCTGAATGGTCTAGTGGTTTTCCCTACTTTCTTCAATTTAAGTCTGAATTTGGCAATAAGGAGTTCATGGTCTGAGCCACAGTCAGCTCCTGGTCTTGTTTTTGCTGACTGTATAGAGCTTCTCCATCTTTGGCTGCAAAGAATGTAACCCATCTGATTTCGGTGTTGACCATCTGGTGATGTCCATGTGTAGAGTTTTCTCTTGTGTTGTTGGAAGAGGGTGTTTGTTATGACCATTGTGTTCTCTCAGCAAAACTCTATTAGCTTTTGCCCTGCTTCATTCCGTACTCCAAGGCAAAATTTGCCGGTTACTCCAGGTGTTTCTTGAATTTCTACTTTTGCATTCCAGTCCCCTATATTGAAAAAGACATTTTTTTGGGGGTGTTAGTTCTAAAAGGTCTTGTAGGTCTTCATAGAACGGTTCAACTTCAACTTCTTCAGCGTTACTGGTCGGGGCATAGGCTTGGATTACCGTGATATTGAATGGTTTGCTTTGGAAACGAACAAAGATCATTGTGTTGTTTTTGAGATTGCTTCCAGGTACTACATTGTGGACTCCTTTGTTGACCATGATGACTACTCCATTTCTTCCAAGGGATTCTTGCCCATGGTAGTAGATATAATGGTCATCTGAGTTAAATTCACCCATTCCAGTCTGTTTTTGTTCACTGATTCCTACAATGTCAACGTTCATTCTTGCCATCTCCTCTTTGACCACTTCCAATTTGCCTTGACTCATGAACCTGACATTCCAGTTCCTATGCAATATTGACTTACAACATTGGATCTTGCTTCTTTCACCAGTCCCATCCACAAGTGGATATTGTTTTTGCTTTGGCTCCATCCCTTCATTCTTTCTGGAGTTATTTCTTCACTCCTCTCCAGTAGCATATTGGGCACCTACTGACCCGGGGAGTTTCTCTTTCAGTATCCTATCATTTTGCCTTTTCATACTGTTCATGGGATTCTGAAGGCAAGAATACTGAAGTGATTTGCCATTACCTTCTCCAGTGGACCACATTCTTTCAGACTTCTCCACCATGACCCGCCCATTTTTGGTGGCCCCACATGGCATGGCTTAGTTTCATTGAGTTAGACAAGGCTGTGGTCCATGTTATTAGACTGACTAGTCTTCTGTGATTATGGTTTGTGTGTCTGCCCTCTGATGCCTTTCACAACACCTACCATCTTACTTGGGTTTCTCTTACCTTGGATGTGGTGTATCTCTTCACAGCTGCTCCAGCAAAGCACAGCCATTGCTCCTTACTTCGGACGAGGGGTATCTCCTCACAGCCACCCCCCTTGACCTTGAACATTGAGTAGCTCCTCTCAGCCCTCCTGCTCCCACACAGCAAAGTTACTTCAATTGCCCTGGCTTTTGCTCAAGCCATTTCCCTTCTGTCAACAGTCAACCACTGTCACCTCTGCCCATTACTAGACTGGGTCAGAGGCTCCTCTCTCAAGGTGTCTTCCCCCAAGGGAAAAATCAAGAAATAGACTGTTGGAGGGCACAAACAGAACCTTGTGTGCTGTTAGACAACCCCACAGCAAACATTATCCTCAATGGTGAATAACTGAAAGCATTTCCCCTAAAGTCAGGAAAAGACAAGAGTGCCCACTCTCACCACTATTATTCAAAATAGTTTTGGGAGTTTGGGCCAAAGCAATCAGAGCAGAAAAAGAAATAAAAGGAATCCAGATTGGAAAAGAAGAAGTAAAACTCTCACTGTTTGCAGATGACATGATCCTCTACATAGAAAACCCTAAAGACTCCACCTGAAAATTACTAGAGCTAATTAATAAATACAGTAAAATTGCAGTATATAAAATTAACACAGAGAAATGCCTTACATTCCTATACACTAACAATGAGAAAACAGAAAGAGAAATAAAGGAAACTATTCCATTCATCATTGCAATGAAAAGAATTAAATACTTAGGAATAAATCTACCTAAAGAAACAAAAGACCTATCAAAGAGGACACAAATAGATGGAGAAATATACCATGTTCATGGATTGGAAGAATCAATGTAGTGAAAACAATTTATACTACTGAAAACAATTTATAGATTCAATGCAATCCCTATCAAGCTACCAATGGCATTTTTCAGAGATCTATAACAAATAATTTCACAATTTGTATGGAAATACAAAAAACCTCAATTAGCCAAGCAATCTTGAGAAAGAAGAATGGAACTTGAGGAATCAACCTGCCTGACTTTAGGCTATACTATAAAGCTACAATAATCAAGACAGTATGGTACTGGCACAAAGTCAGAAATAAAGATCAATGGAATACAATGGAAAACCCAGAGATAAATCCACGCACCTATGGACACCTTATCTTTGACAAAGGAGGCAAGAATATACAATGGAGAAAAGACAATCTCTTTAACAAGTGGTGCTGGGAAAACTGGTCAACCACTTGTAAAGGAATGAAACTAGAACACTTTCTAACACCATACACAAAAATAAACAAAGTGGACTAAAGACCTAAATGTAAGACCAGAAACTATAAAACTCCTAGAGAAAAACAGGCAAAATACTCTCCGACATAAATCACAGCAGGATCCTCTATGACCCACCTCCCAGAATACTGGAAATAAAAGCAAAAATAAAAAAATAGGACCTAATTAAACTTAAAAGTTTTTGCACAAAAAAGGAAACTATAAGCAAGGTGAAAAGACAGCCTTCAGAATGGGAGAAAATAATAGCAAATGAAGCAACTGACAAAGGATTAATCTCAAAAATATACAAACAACTCCTGCAGCTCAATTACAGGAAAATAAACGACCCAGTCAAAAAGTAGGCCAAAGAACTAAACAGACATTTCTCCAAAGAAGACATATAGATGGTTAACAAACACATGAAAAGATGCTCAACATCGTTCATTATCAGAGAAATGCAAATCAAAACCACAATGAGGTACCATTTCACACCAGTCAGAACAGTGGCTATCCAAAAGTCTACAAACAATAAATGCTGGAGAGGGTGTGGAGAAAAGGGAACCCTCTTACACTGTTGGTGGGAATGCAAACTAGTACAGCCACTATGGAGAACAGTGTCAAGATTCCTTAAAAAAACTGGAAAAAGAACTGCCATTTTACCCAGCAATCCCACTGCTGAGCATACACACCAAGAAAACCACTATTGAAAGAGACACGTGTATCCCAGTGTTCATCACAGCACTGTTTATAATAGCCAGGACATGGAAGCAACCTAGATGTCCATCAGTAGACAAATGGATAAGAAAGCTGTGGTACAGATACACAGTAGAGTATTACTCAGCCATTAAAAAGAATGCATTTGAATTAGTTCTAATGAGGTAGATGAAACTGGAGTCTATTATTCAGAGTGAAGTAAGCCGGAAAGTAAAACATCAATACAGTATGCTGCTGCTGCTAAGTTGCTTCAGTCGTGTCCAACTCTGTGCGACCTCATAGATGGCAGCCCACCAGGCTCCCCTATCCCTGGGATTCTCCAGGCAAGAACACTGGAGTGGGTTGCCATTTCCTTCTCCAATGCATGAAAGTGAAAAGCGAAAGTGAAGTCGCTCAGTCGTGTCCAACTCTTAGCGGTCCCATGGACTATAGTCCACCAGGCTCCTCTGTCCATGGAGTTTTCCAGGCAAGAGTACTGGAGTGGGGTGCCATTGCCTTCTCCACAATACAGCATACTAACGCATATATATGGAATTTGGAAAGATGATGACAATAACCCTGTATGTGAGCCAGCAAAAGAGACACAGATGTATACAACAGTCTTTTGGACTCTGTGGGAGAGGACGAGGGTGGGATGACTTGGGAGAATGGCACTGAAACATGTATGTTATCATATGTGAAATGAATCGCCAGTCCAGGTTCGATGCATGAGACAGGGTGTTCGGGGCTGGTGCACTGGGATGACCCACAGGGATGAGATAGGGAGGGAGGTTGCAGGGGGTGTTCAGGATGGGGAACACATGTACATTCATGGCAGATTCATGTCAATATATGGCAAAACCACTACAATATTTTAAAGTAATTAGCCTCCAATTAAAATAAATAAATTGATATTTAAAAAATTAAAAAAAAAAACTACAGAGTTCATCAATGAATTTAGTAAAATTGCATTGCACAAATTTAAAAAACAGAACTCTGTTGCATTCCTATACACAAACAGTGAAATATCAGAAAGAGAAATTCAAGAAACAATTCTATTTACCAAGGCATGAAAAAGAATAAAATACCTAAGGAGACAATAAACTTGTAATCTGAAAACTAGGATACTGATGAAAGAAATAAAAGATGACCCAGATGAAAGATATACCATGTTCTTGGATTGGAAGATTCAATATTGACAAATGACTGATCTACCCAAGGCAATCCACCGATTTGATGCAATCCTTATCAAATTTCCAAAGGCATTTTTCACAGAATTAGAACAAAAATCTTAACATTTAATATGTAGCCAAATGTTAGCTGAATAGCCAAAGATATTTTGAGAAAGAAAAAGTGGATCTGGAGGAATCAGGCTCCCTGACTTCAGACTATACTACAAAGCTACATTCATCAAAAAAGTATGTTACTGGCATAAAACCAGAAATATAGATCAATGGAATAGAATAGAAAGCTCAGAAACAAACCCACAAACCTATGGCAAATTAACCTGTGACAAAAGAGACAAGATTATACAATGCAGGAAAAACAGTCTCTTCTATTAATGGTTCTTGGAAAACTGAAAAACTGCATGCAAAAAAATGAAATTAGAATGTTTTTTAACATCATAGGCAAAAAATAAACTTAAAATGGATTAAAGACCTAAATGCAAGGCCAGATACTATATAATTCTTAGAGGAAAACATAGACAGAGTACTCTTTGACACAAGTTAAGCAATATCTTTTTTCAAGTAGTCTCCTAGATTAATGGAAATAAAAACAAAAATAAACAAATGGCATCTAATTAAACTCAGAAATTTTGCCCAGAAAAAAAAAAAAATATATATATATATATATATATATAAACAAAATGAAACCTGGACTGGCAACTCGTTTCCTACATGATATTTTACATGTTTCATTGCCATTCTCCCAAATCTTCCCACCCTCTCCCTCTCCCACAGAGTCCATAAGACTGTTCTATACATCAGTGTCTCTTTTGCTGTCTCGTACACCGGGTTATTGTTACCATCTTTCTAAATTCCATATACATGCCTTAGTATACTGTATTTATGTTTTTCCTTCTGGCTTACTTCACTCTGTATAACAGGCTCCAGTTTCATCAACCTCATTAGAACTGATTCAAATGTATTCTTTTTAATGGCTGAGTAATACTCCATTGTGTATATGTACCACAGCTTTCTTATCCATTCATCTGCTGATAGACATCTAGGTTGCTTCCATGTCTTGGCTATTATAAACAGTGCTGCGATGAACATTGGGGTACACGTGTCTCTTTCCCTTCTGGTTTCCTCAGTGTGTATGCCCAGCAGTGGGGTTGCTGGATCATAAGGCAGTTCTACTTCCAGTTTTTTAAGGAATCTCCACACTGTTCTCCATAGTGGCTGTACTAGTTTGCATTCCCACCAACAGTGTAAGAGGGTTCCCTTTTCTCCACACCCTCTCCAGCATTTATTATTTGCAGACTTTTGGATCGCAGCCATTCTGACTGGTGTGAAATGGTACCTCATAGTGGTTTTGATTTGCATTTCTCTGATAATGAGTGATGTTGAGCATCTTTTCATGTGTTTGTTAGCCATCTGTATGTCTTCTTTGGAGAAATGTCTATTTAGTTCTTTGGCCCATTTTTTGATTGGGTCGTTTATTTTTCTGGAGTTGAGCTGTAGGAGTTGCTTGTATATTTTTGAGATTAATTATTTGTCAGTTGCTTCATTTGCTATTATTTTCTCCCATTCTGAAGGCTGTCTTTTCACCTAGCTAATAGTTTCCTTTGATGTGCAGAAGCTTTTAAGGTTAATTAGGTCCCATTTGTTTATTTTTGCTTTTATTTCCATTATTCTGGGAGGTGGGTCATAGAGGATCCTGCTGTGATGTATGTCAGAGAGTGTTTTGCCTATGTTCTCCTCTAGGAGTTTTATAGTTTCTGGTCTTACATTTAGATCTTTAATCCATTTTGAGTTTATTTTTGTGTATGGTGTTAGAAAGTGGTCCAGTTTCATTCTTTTACAAGTGGTTGACCAGATTTCCCAGCACCACTTGTTAAAGGGATTGTCTTTAATCCATTGTATATTCTTGCCTCCTTTGTCAAAGATAAGGTGTCCATATGTGCGTGGATTTATCTCTGGGCTTTCTATTTTATTCCATTGATCAATATTTCTGTCTTTGTGCCAGTACCATACTGTCTTGATAACTGTGGCTTTGTAGTAGAGCCTGAAGTCAGGTAGGTTGATTCCTCCAGTTCCATTTTTCTTTCTCAAGATCGCTTTGGCTATTCGAGGTTTTTTGTATTTCCATACAAATTGTGAAATTATTTGTTCTAGCTCTGTGAAGAATACTGTTGGTAGCTTGATAGGGATTGCATTGAATCTATAAATTGCTTTGGGTAGTATACTCATTTTCACTATATTGCTTCTTCCAATCCATGAACATGGTATACTTCTTCATCTATTAGTGTCCTCTTTGATTTCTTTCACCAGTGTTTTATAGTTTTCTATATATAGGTCTTTAGTTTCTTTAGGTAGATATATTCCTAAGTATTTTATTCTTTCCGTTGCAATGGTGAATGGAATTGTTTCCTTAATTTCTCTTTCTGTTTTCTCATTATTAGTGTATAGGAATGCAAGGGATTTCTGTGTGTTGATTTTATGTCCTGCAACTTTACTATAGTCATTGATTATTTCTAGTAATTTTCTGGTGGCATCTTTAGGGTTTTCTATGTAGAGGATCATGTCATCTGCAAACAGTGAGAGTTTTACTTCTTCTTTTCCAATTTGGATTCCTTTTATTTCTTTTTCTGCTCTGATTGCTGTGGCCAAAACTTCCAAAACTATGTTGAATAGTAATGGTGAAAGTGGGCACCCTTGTCTTGTTCCTGACTTTAGAGGAAATGCTTTCATTTTTTCACCATTGAGGATAATGTTTGCTGTGGGTTTGTCATATATAGCTTTTATTATGTTGAGGTATGTTCCTTCTATTCCTGCTTTCTGGAGAGTTTTTATCATAAATGGATGTTGAATTTTGTCAAAGGCTTTCTCTGCATCTATTGAGATAATCATATGGTTTTTATTTTTCAATTTGTTAATGTGGTGTATTACATTGATTGATTTGCAGATATTGAAGAATCCTTGCATCCCTGGGATAAAGCCCACTTGATCATGGTGTATGATCTTTTTAATGTGTTGTTGGATTCTGATTGCTAGAATTTTGTTTAGGATTTTTGCATCTATGTTCATCAGTGATATTGGCCTGTAGTTTTCTTTTTTTGTGGCATCTTTGTCAGGTTTTGGTATTAGGGTGATGGTGGCCTCATAGAATGAGTTTGGAAGTTTACCTTCCTCTTCAATTTTCTGGAAGAGTTTGAGCAGGATAGGTGTTAACTCTTCTCTAAATTTTTGGTAGAATTCAGCTGTGAAGCCGTCTGGACCGGGGCTTTTGTTTGCTGGAAGATTTTTGATTACAGTTTCAATTTCAATGCTTGTGATGGGTCTGTTAAGATTTTCTATTTCTTCTTGGTCCAGTTTTGGAAAGTTGTACTTTTCTAAGAATTTGTCCATTTCTTCCACGTTGTCCATTTTATTGGCATATAATTGTTGATAATAGTCTCTTATGATCCTTTGTATTTCTGTGTTGTCTGTTGTGATCTCTCCATTTTCGTTTCTAATTTTGTTGATTTGATTTTTCTCCCTTTGTTTCTTGATGAGTCTGGCTAATGGTTTGTCAATTTTATTTATCCTTTCAAAGAACCAGCTTTTGGTTTTGTTGATTTTTGCTATGGTCTCTTTTTTTTCTTTTGCATTTATTTCTGCTCTAATTTTTAAGATTTCTTTCCTTCTACTAACCCTGGGGTTCTTAATTTCTTCCTTTTCTAGTTGCTTTAGGTGTAGAGTTAGTTATTTATTTGACTTTTTTCTTGTTTCTTGAGGTGTGCCTGTATTGCTATGAACTTTCCCCTTAGGACTGCTTTTACCGTGTCCCACAGGTTTTGGGTTGTTGTGTTTTCATTTTCATTCGTTTCTATGCAAATTTTGATTTCTTTTTTGATTTCTTCTGTGATTTGTTGGTTATTCTGCAGTGTGTTGTTCAGCCTCCATATGTTGGAATTTTTAATAGTTTTTCTCCTGTAATTGAGATCTAATCTTACTGCATTGTGGTCAGAAAAAATGCTTGGAATGATTTCTATTTTTTTGAATTTACCAAGGCTAGCTTTATGGCCCAGGATGTGATCTGTCCTGGAGAAGGTTCCATGTGCGCTTGAGAAAAAGGTGAAATTCATTGTTTTGGGATGAAATGTCCTATAGATATCAATTAGGTCTAACTGGTCTATTGTATCGTTTAAAGTTTGTGTTTCCTTGTTAATTTTCTGTTTAGTTGATCTATCCATAGGTGTAAGTGGGGTATTAAAGTCTCCCACTATTATTGTTTTATTGTTAATTTCTCCTTTCCTACTTGTTAGCATCTGTCTTACGTACTGTGGTGCTCCCTTGTTGGGTGCATATATATTTATAATTGTTATATCTTCTTCTTGGATTGATCTTTTGATCATTATGTAGTGACCTTCTTTGTCTCTTTTCACAGCCTTTGTTTTAAAGTCTATTTTATCTGATATGAGTATTGCTACTCCTGCTTTCTTTTGGTCCCTATTTGCATGGAAAATCTTTTTCCAGCCCTTCACTTTCAGTCTGTATGTGTCCCCTGTTTTGAGGTGGGTCTCTTGCAGACAACATATGTAGGGGTCTTGTTTTTGTATCCATTCAGCCAGTCTTTGTCTTTTGGTTGGGGCATTCAACCCATTTACGTTTAAGGTAATTACTGATAAGTATGATCCCGTTGCCATTTACTTTATTGTTTTGGGTTCGAGTTTATACACCGTTTTTGTGTTTCCTGTCTAGAGAATATCCTTTAGTATTTGTTGGAGAGCTGGTTTGGTGGTGCAGAATTCTCTCAGCTTTTGCTTGTCTGAGAAGCTTTTGATTTCTCCTTCATACTTGAATGAGATCCTTGCTGGGTACAATAATCTGGGCTGTAGGTTATTTTCTTTCATCATTTTAAGTATGTCTCGCCATTCCCTCCTGGCTTGAAGAGTTTCTATTGAAAGATCAGCTGTTATCCTTATGGGAATTCCCTTTTGTGTTATTTGTTGTTTTTCCCTTGCTGCTTTTAATATTTGTTCTTTGTGTTTGATCTTTGTTAATTTGATTAATATGTGTCTTGGGGTGTTTCTCCTTGGGTTTATCCTGTTTGGGACTCTCTGGGTTTCTTGGACTTGGGTGATTATTTCCTTCCCCAGTTTAGGGAAGTTTTCAACTATTATCTCCTCAAGTATTTTCTCATGGTCTTTCTTTTTGTCTTCTTCTTCTGGAACCCCTATGATTCGAATGTTGTAGCGTTTAATATTGTCCTGGAGGTCTCTGAGATTGTCCTCATTTCTTTTAATTCATTTTTCTTTTATCCTCTGTGATTCATTTATTTCTACCATTCTATCTTCTAATTCACTAATCCTGTCTTCTGCCTCTGTTATTCTACTATTTGTTGCCTCCAGAGTGTTTTTAATTTCACTTATTGCATTATTTATTATATATTGACTCTTTTTTATTTCTTCTAGGTCCTTGTTAAACCTTTCTTGCATCTTCTCAATCCTTGTCTCCAGGCTATTTATCTGTGATTCCATTTTAGTTTCAAGATTTTGGATCAATTTCACTATCATTATTCGGAATTCTTTATCAGGTAGATTCCCTATCTCTTCCTCTTTTGTTTGGTTTGGTGGGCATTTATCCTGTTCCTTTATCTGCTGAGTATTCCTCTGTCTCTTCATCTTGTTTAAATTGCTGAGTTTGGGGTGTCCTTTCTGTATTCTGGCAGTTTGTGGAGTTCTCTTTATTGTGGCGTTTCCTCGCTGTGTGTGGGTTTGTACAGGTGGCTTGTCAAGGTTTCCTGGTTAGGGAAGCTTGTGTCGGTGTTCTGGTGTGTGGAGCTGTATTTCTTCTCTCTGGAGTGCAATGAAATGTCCAGTAATGAGTTATGAGATGTCTATAGTTTTGGGGTGACTTTGGGCAGCCTGTATCTTGAAGCTCAGGGCTGTGTTCCTTTGTTGCTGGAGAAATTGCTTGGTATGTCTTGCCCTGGAACTTATTGGCCCTTGTGTGGTGCTTGGTTTCAGTGTCGGTATGGAGGCATTTGATGAGCTCCTGTCAATTAATGTTCCTTGGAGTCAGGAGTTCCCTGGAGTCAGGGTTTGGACTTAAGTCTCCTGCTTCCGGTTATCTGTCTTATTTTTACAGTAGTTTCAAAACTTCTCCTTCTATACAGCACCATTGATAAAACATCTACATTAAAGATGAAAAGTTTCTCTACAGTGAGGGTCACTCAGAGAGGTTCACAGGGTTACATGGAGAAGAGAAGAGGGAGGAGGGAGTTAGAGGTGACCCAAATGAGATGAGGTGAATCAATAGTGGAGAGAGTGGGCTAGCCAGTAGTCACTTCCTTATGTGCACTCCACAACTGGACCACTCAGAGATGTTCACGGGGTTATACAGAGAAGAGAAGAAGGAGGAAGGAGACAGAGGTGGCCAGAAGGATAAAAGGGGGGAATGAAAAGGCGGGAGACAGATCCAGCCAGTAATCAGTTCCCTAAGTGTTCTCCACCGTCTGGAACACACAGAAATTCACAGAGTTGGGTAGAGTAGAGAGGAGTTAGGGAGGAGACACAGGTGACCTGGTGGAGAAAAAGGAGAGTCTAAAGGGAGAGAGAGCAGTCAAGCCAGTATTCTTGCTCCCTAGTGAAAAATGGGTCCTGAAGATTGGGTCCTTAAAGGTACAAAATTGGTAACAAATACATAAAAGCAAAAATTAAAAATCTAGAGTAGAGTTTGGAATTTCAAAAATACGATGTTAAAGAAAAGAAGAAGGAAAAGAAAGAGAGAAAAAACGAACAAACAAAAACAAACAAGGTCGCGAAAATTATAAAGAAAGTACAGGTACAAAATTGATAACTAATACCAGAAAGCAAAAATTAAAAATCTAGAGTAGAGTTTGGAATTTCAAAAATACGATGTTAAAGAAAAGAAGGAAAAGAAAGAGAGAAAAAACGAACAAACAAAAACAAACAAGGTCGCGAAAATTATAAAGAAAGTACAGGTACAAAATTGATAACTAATACCAGAAAGCAAAAATTAAAAATCTAGAGTAGAGTTTGGAATTTCAAAAATACAATGTTAAAAAAAAAAAAGAAGAAGAAGAAGAAAAATAAAGAGAGAAAACAAACAAACAAATACAAACAATGTCACAAAAATTATAAAGAAAATACAGGTACAAAATTGATATCAAATACCAAAAAGCATAAATTAAAAATCTAGAGTAAAGTTTGGAATTTCAGATATACAATGTTATATAAAAGAAGAAGTGAAAGAAACATAGAAGAAGAAAAAAAAAAGTCACAGAAATTATATAAAAAAAAAACTATAGGTACAAAATTGATAACATATACTAAAAAGCAAAAATTAAAAATCTAGAATAAAGTTTGGAATTTCAAAAATACAATGTTAAAGAAAAGAAGAAAAAAACAAAAACAAAAACAAAACAAAACCAAAAAAAAAAAAACAAGGTCAAAAAATTATAAAATATATATATATGAAGTTTGCTGAAGAAGAAAAAAATAGGGTCTTTTTTTTTTTTGCAAAGTAATAGGTTATAAAAATGAAAATTAAAGGAACAATAGAGGACTTAAAAAAATTTTTTTAATTAAAAAAAAGAAAGAATGATTGTAAAAATAATAAAAATACATCTAGGACTTTTTTTTTTTTTTTTTTTTTTTGTGGGTGTTGTGGGTTCAGTTCATTTTTGGCTAGTTCCTTGGTCAGATTTATATTTCTCAAGATCTATAGGCCCCTTCCTATGTAGTCCGTGGTAACCACAGGGTTTTGATCTATTGCCTGTAGCTTCCAAGGCGTTTCCCTCTGTTATATCTTCTTCTGTTTGCTAGTCTCTTCAGTATCTGGCTTCCGCCCTGACACATAGGGCACGGTGGAGGACACTTTTTTTTTTTTTTTTTTAAGGCTTACTTGTTCAGTCGCGCTGTGGGGAGGGAGGGAGGGATGCTGCAAACAAATAACACTGGCGTGGGCTCGCAGTGCCTCAGCCACCCTGAGTCTGCCCCCACTCAACGGCGCGTGTAGCCTCCCTGTCCACACTGCTCGGGCTCTAAGTTGTTCCGCTGGGAACAATCCGAGGCTGGCCCTGGGCTGCATGCACCTCCCAGGTCCAAGCCGCTCAGGTTCAGGCACTCGGGTAGTCCTCAGAGGCGCAGATTCAGTTGGGCCTGCGTTTTGTGCTCTTCCCAGGTCCAAGCAGCTCAGGTGATAAGGTGTTTGGCGAGCGCCAATGCTGCGACTTATCGCCTCCCCGCCACTCGGTTATCTGGGTGTAAAACTGGCGCACCTTCTCAGGCAGATGTTGACCGTCCAGACCCCCAAGAAGTTTTAGTTAGCAAAGAAGCCTGCTTACAGTTTTATAGATAATGTCTCTCTGGGGCTGCGATTGCCCCCTTCCGGCTCCGGCTGCCTGTCACTGGAGGGGGAAGATCTGCAGCCGGCTATCTCTGTTCAGTCCTTTGTTCCGTGTGCGGGCCTGGCGGTCTTAGGTTAGGGCTGGCTTTTCGCGTGGTAGATATCCCACAGTCTGGTTTGCTAGCCCAAATTATTTCACTCAGATAGCGCTCAGGGTATTCAGGCCAGATTTTTACTCAGCGATGCAGCCCATGCCGCGCCTCCCTGCCCAGCCCCGGCTTGCTAATGGCGGATGCAGGCGTCTGCGCTGCTTCTCCGCTGGGGGAGTTACCGTAGGGCTCGCAATCTGCGAGTTTTAATTGTTTATTTATTTTTTCTCCCTGTTATGTTGCCCTCTGTGCTTCCAAAGCTCGGCACAGATTCGGCAGTGAGAAGGTTTCCTGGTGTTTGGAAACTTCTCTCTTTTTAAGATTCCCTTCCCGGGACGGAACTCCATCCCTCCCTCTTTTGTCTTTTTTTTTGTTGTTTTTAATATTTTTTCCTACCTCCTTTCGAAGAGTTGGGTTGCTTTTCTGGGTGCCTGATGTCCTCTGCCGGCATTCAGAAGTTGTTTTGTGGAATTTACTCGACATTTAAATGCTCTTTTGATGAATTTGTGGGGGAGAAAGTGTTCTCCCCGTCCTACTCCTCCGCCATCTTGGCTCCTCCCTCCCTGGTCTTGTTTTTGTTGACTGTATAGAGCTTCTCCATCTTTGGCTGCAAAGAATAATATCAATCTGATTTTGGTATTGACCATCTGGTAATGTCCATGTGTAGAGTCTTCTCTTGGGTTGTTGGAAGAGTGTGTTTGCTATGACCAGTGTGTTCTCTTGGTAAAACTCGATTAGCCTTTGTCCTGCTTCATTTGGTACTCCAAGGCCAAATTTGCCCATTACTCCAGGTATTTCTTGACTTCCTACTTTTGCATTCCAGTCCCCTATAATGAAAAGGACATCTTTTTTGGATGTTAGTTCTAAAAGGTCTTGTAGGTATTCATAGAACCGTTCAACTTCAGCTTCTTCAGCATTACTGGTCGGGGCATAGACTTGGATTACCGTGATATTGAATGGTTTGCCTTGGAAACGAACAGAGGTCATTCTGTCATTTTTGAGATTGCATCCAAGAATTGCATTTTGGACCTTTGTTGACTATAATGGCTCCTCCATTTCTTCTAAGGGATTCCTGCCCACAGTAGTAGATATAATGGTCAACTGAGTTAAATTCACCCATTCCAGTCCATTTTAGTTCGTTGATTCCTAAAATGTTGATGTTCACTCTTGCCATCTCCTGCTTGACCGCTTCCAACTTGCCTTGATTCATGGACCTAATTTTCCAGGTTCTTATACAATATTGCTCTTTATAGCATCGGGCTTTACTTCCATCACCAGCCACATCCACAACTGTGTGTTGTTTTTGCTTTGGCTCTGTCTCTTCATTCTTTCTGGAGTTAGTTCTCCACTGATCTCAGTGGAGATCATTGCAGGTAGTTCGATTTAATTTTTTAGTCCAGTCTGTGGATCTCTGCCTTTTGATTGTATCATTTAGTCCATTCACATTCAGTATTATCATTGATGTATTTGGGTTTATGTTTTACATATTACTTTTTTTTTTCTTTTTATAGTTTATTCAGAACTCCTGTAATAATATTTTGAATAAAAACTTAAATATTTTAAAAAAGGATATCTAGTTTGTCTATAATAAGGTCAAGAAAGCTTGGATACAACTTGCTAGGAAACTGTCCTGGGAATTATGTTGTTTTAGGTTACAGTGTACTACTCTCCAAGACATGGTTTTAAAACTCCTGAGAATTTGACAACCAGGTAATTCTCTGCAATTTGGGACCTAAAGGAAACAACAAACAGCTCATGGAAAGGTGTCATTTGAATGGGAACATGTACTTGAATAACACACATAGTGGTGGTGGTGGTCATGTGGTCGTTTAGTCGTTAAGTTGTGTCCTACTCTTGCAACCCCATGGACTGTAGCCCACTAGGCTCCTCTGTCCACGGGATTTTCCAGACAAGAATACTGGAGTGGATTGCCATTTCCTTCTCCATACATAGTAACTGTGCTTAATTTGATTTTTCACGTCTGATGCTTTTTGTTCCTCTTTCTCCTTCACTGCTCTATTTTTCATTATGTGGACATTTTATAATATACCTCATGGTATCTTCATTCATTCAGAAAATACTGTTGAATGCCTACTAATTGTCATAGAAAAATGCATACTCCTTGCATTCAAGTAGTTAAGCAATTAATTAAGCCATTACAACACAATGAAATTACATGCTGATTAGAGACATGTTCAGGATGTCCTGTCAGTTCAGGGAATTCCAGTAATTGACTTTTGATTCACCTACAACCAACTAAGCATGTGTGTGTGTGTGCACGTGTACACACACACACACACACACACACACACACACACACACACACATGCTTCACCATCACCTCTCAGATTGGATCTGGAATTTATTTCTGGCTTCACTACCACCACTACCATCACCATCTTTGCAGTAATATCATGACAATTTAAAATAGCATTTTTTGAAAAATTAAATTGCATTCTAGAAAAATTAAATCATATTAATCTTCAAAATGTTTCACCTCTCATCTTAATTTCTGATTAGTGATCTTGTGTCAATTTCTATATTTTATATGTTATCTGGCAGAAGAGCTATAATAGCTTGTTAAAAGTCAACTTCCTTTGTGCAGTATAGCAAAAAGTAAGATACAGAAGTAGAGTTTGACCTCGACTGAGTGTCTTTCTGAAAAGTTGTTTGGATATCGTCTTGTATACAAAAGAAAGTTGGTGAAGTTTTTATGAAAAAGAATGGTGTGATAAAATTCTATTTTATGAATAAAGCTGTGTTAAACTGCATAGAGAATGGACCAGAATAAGGAAGGATTTATGTTAGGAAGACTAATTTGAAATCTGAAATTTGAAATTTGAAGATAAGAAAGCTTTCTTAAGTGAACAAATCAAAGAAATAGAGGAAAGAAATAAAATGGGAAAAACTAGAAGTCTCTTCAAGCAAACTGGAGGTACCAAAGGAAAATTACATGCAAAGATGGGCAGAATAAAGGATAGAAATAGCACAGACCTAACAGAAGCAGAAGAGATTAAAAAGAGGTGGCAAGAATGCACAGAAGAACTACACAAAACAAGGTCTTAATGACCCAGATAACCATGATGGTCGCACACCTAGAGTGAGACATTCTGGAATGTGAAGTCAAGTGGGCTTTAGGAAGCATTGCTATGAACAAAGCTATTGGAGGTGATATAATTCCAGCTGAGCTATTTTAAATCCTAAAGAATGATGCTGTGAAAGTGCCACACTCAATATGCCACTAATTTGGACAACTCGGCTGTAGCCACAGGACTGGAAAAAGTCAATTTTCATTCCAATCCAAAGAAAGACAATGCCAAAGAATGCTGAAACTACCGCAATCCAACTGTGCTTGTTTCACATGCTACCACTGTTATGCTCAAAATCCTTCAAGCTAGGCTTCAGCAGTACATGAACTGTGAACTTCCAGAAGTAAAAGCTGGGTTTAGAAAAGCAGAGGAACCACAGATCAAGTTGCTAACATTCATTGGATCATGGAGAAATCAAGGGAATTACAGAAAAAAAAATCTACTTCTGTTTCATTGACTATGCCAAAGCCTTTGACAGTGTGTATCACAACAAACTGTGGAACATTTTTAAAGAGATGAGAATACCAGACTACCTTACATCCCTCCTATGAAAACTGTATGCAGGTCAAGAAGTCACAGTTAGAACCAGACATGGAACAATGGACTGGTTCCAAATTGGGAAAGGAGTACATCAAGACTGTATATTGTCACCCTGCTTATTTAACTTATATGCTTTGTATATCACGTAAAATGCCAGGCTGGATGAATCACAAGCTGGAATCAAGATTGGCGGGAGAAATAGTAACAACCTCAGATATACAGGTGATACCACTCTAATGACAGCGAAGAGAAACTAAAGAATTTCTTGATGAGGGTGAAAAAGGAGAGTGAAAAGCAGGCTTAAAACTCAACTTTCAAAACCCTAACATTATGACATCTAGTCTGATCACTTCATAGCAGATAGAAGAGGGAAAAGTGGAAAGAGTGGCTGATTTTATTTTCTTGGGCTCCAAAATCACTGGGGAAGGTGACTGCACCCAGGAAATTAAAAGATGTTTGCCCCTTGGAAGAAAAACTATGACAAACCTAGACAGCATATTAAAAAACAGAGACATCATTTTACCAACAAAGGTCTGTATAGTCAAAGCTATGGTTTTTCCAGTAGCCATGTACGGTTGCTGAGAATTGGACCATAAAGCAGACTGAGCACCAAAGAACTGATGCTTTCAAATTGTTTTGCTGGACAAGAGTCCTAAGAGACCCTTGGACACCAAGGAGATCAAATCAGTCAATCCTAAAGGAAATCAATTCTGAATATTCACTTGAAGGACTAATGCTGAAGTGCCAGTACTTTGGCCACCTGATGTGAAGAGCTGATTCATTGGAAAAGACTGATGCTGGGAAATATTGAGGGCAAGAGGAGAAGGGGGTGACAGATGATGAGATTGTTGGATGGCATCACCAATGGACATGAGTTTGAGCAAACTCTAGGAGATAGTGAAGGACAGGGAAGTTTGGCATGCTGCAGTTAATGGTGTCACAAAGAGTTGGACACAACTCAGCAATTGAACAAGAAGCAGAAAGAAGGAGCATATTGAGGGAAATTATTAGTCTGATTTCAAACATTTAAGTTTTTACTTCATTGTTTTGATCCCAGTTTCCCCATCAGAGAAATGTAAAGGCTGGGCTATATACCTATTATGACTTGTAAGATTATTTTTTCTTCTGCCAAGGAAAACTACAAAAGTTTGGGCAATATGTTTCATCATATAATAACCTCATCCCTTTGGAATTCATGCATGCACCTTTATTACTTTATTACTTCATGTTTGACTATTAATATCTATTGAAGTTAGTCTACTGGTTCAAATGTTAATCTCATACCAAAACACCCTGAAACACTCAGAATAATGTTTGAGCAAATATCTGGGCACTCCATGCCACAGTCAAGTTGACATGTAAATTCACAATCATAACCAGTCTAGAACATCTAATAGTGCCAGAAAGTAAGGAAGTGCTCAAGAAACAAAATGATAAGGAATGACACAGTGATATAGTTAATCTGAAAAATCTCCAAATGGTCAAAACTGAAACAATTTGAGCCACAAAATAAATATTATAGCTTTGGATTAGACGAGGGCACAGTAACCCACTCCAGTATTCTTGCCTGGAGAACCCCCATGGACAGAGGAGCTTGGCGGGCTACAGTCCATGGGGTCACAAAGAGTTGAACATGACTGAGTGACTAAGCACAGCACATATTAAATCCAAAGTATAAGATAAATATCCATTAGTTAATACTGATATAAATAAATGGCTGAGTAAATAAATAGGAAATCAGAGATACTTTTTCCCTACATAAGAATTCCAAGTTGTATATGTAGATACTTCCCTCCTTAATGAGGTAGAAATTACCTTCTCCCCTTGGATATGGGTTTCCAAAAATGGAGTAAATAAAGGGAAATATAGTAACTCTTGTGGGTTGTGGGGTGAATGTTTGTGTCTCCCTTCCAAATTCATGTACTGAAGCGTTATCCACCAATGTGATGATATTTGGAAGTGGGGCTTTTAGGAAGTAATACTTAGATTATGTCATGAAGGTTGAAACATCATGATAAGATTCGTGCCCATATAAGAAGAGGAAAACAGAGATCTCAGTCTCAGTGTATACACAAGGATGTTATATGAGCATACAACAAGAAAGTTGCCATCTAAAAGCCAAGAAGACTTCCCTCATCATGAACTGAATCTCTCAGCACCTCATTCCAAATCTCTAGAACTCTGAGAAATCAATGTCTGCTCTTTAAGCCACTCAGTCTATACTATTTTGTTATAGTAGCCTGAGCTAACAATAACTTTTTAATTGGAGGAATCTTTCAGACACCATCTTAAGCAAATGATCAAGATCAATATCACCAATGATTATACGCTGATATCATATACACCCTAATATAATATGATGACATATAATATGGACAGGCATTTC
This sequence comes from Bos indicus, assembly GCF_029378745.1. Classification (NCBI taxonomy): domain Eukaryota; kingdom Metazoa; phylum Chordata; class Mammalia; order Artiodactyla; family Bovidae; genus Bos; species Bos indicus. Next base: position 77,367,221 of record NC_091789.1, read on the forward strand.
ATCTATGTGGTATTCTTTTCCAAAACCCATATTCCCTATTTAAGCTTGAGGAAAACATCAGACAAATCCAAATTGAGCTACATTTTACAAAACATCTGGCCAGTACTCCTCAAAACTCTCAAGATAAAAAACAAGGAAAGATTAAGAAACTGACACAGACTAAAGAAGACCAAGAAGGCATAATTATTAAATGCAATGTGATATGCTGAACTGAAACCTAGAATAGTAAAAAAGATATTAGTGGAAAAACCAAGGAAGTCTAAATGAAGTCTGGGGTCCAATTAATAGTAATGTACCAATGTTGGCTTCTTAGTTTTGACAAATACTCCATTTTACATTAATGCCAAATGTTTAAAAAAGGAAAACTGAATGAGGGACCTCTGTACCACCTTTGCAATTTGTCTTTAAATCTAAAATTATTTCAAAATAAAAGATATTTTTAAAAATATGAAATCTTGGCATTGTTAAACACAACCATTATTTTAAAATAAATTATGCAAACTTCTTATTAAATAAGTCACATTAAAAGAAAATGGAATTAATATTCAAATTCATAAGTTCCTTATTATTTTACTACATTTTACTATCTATGCTCTTTATTTATATCTATCTATCTGTATGTTGAAAATAACAAGCAATTGTGTGCCTCTGTGTTCAGTGACTGCTCACTGGTAGCTTAAAATTGGCTTTGGTTGCGTTATTTATACAATGAAAACCAACAAATACTATGAATTGGGGCATCCCTCTCACTCTGCAATCCCTATCTCACTGAGAGTTAGTTGTTAAACATTTAACAACATATTATTGCTGGTAATACTACACAGTATTCTTTTAATGAGCAACACCTTAATTCAGTAGATGTCCTTACTGGAGATCATCAGGTTTATCTTTAGACTTCCTTTGCCACTGGGAATTTTAGACCCTGGGGAATAATTTTAGGAAGTCCATTGTGTATAATGGGATTTCTGGTGTTTGGGTTGTGAAATTTTGAGTTTTACTACTGTCTTTTTTCCTTCATCCACTTCCCCAAATAGCTCCTTTACCTTGTCATCCATGTGGAATGGGAATCATAACCCTAATAAGGTTACGAATTATTAACCTAAGATCTACAGATGGGATTCAGGGAATCTGGGAAGTCTTTGAAAATTATATGTAAGATTTAAAACATATGTATATTTGAAAAGGGTCTTCAGCTTTCTTCAGACTTTCAAGGAGATTTATGTCCTAAATAATATTAAGAAACATTTATAATGAGTTGAGTACCATTTCAGAGACAATTGTATGTATACTGTATAAGATGATACAGTAAAAAAAAACAAAAAAAAATTTACATATCCCACTTACTCTTGTATGATAAATGAGAAACTAACATCTGGTGATTACTTAGCTGACTTGCCAGTCACTGTCCTTTCACCATTGTCTTATTAATACCCTCCTACCTACCTAATCCCCCTTGTTAGTTCAGAAAACTTTTCCACACAATTTCTCACCTCTTCATTTAATGTCATCTTTTATTGCCCCATTTTTTTTCTTTCAGTGTCTACAGCACATCCCAAATGTCTGGTCAATTCGATTTTGCTTTGAATAACTGATTTTAAAGAGCTTAAATCAAAATCAATGAACAAAAAAATGCTTTATTATGAAAATCTAAGTTTAAATATATTTGACAAGATTACTAATATTATGAGGCAAAGAAACTTTTGTGGAAATAGTTGTGTCTATTTTTTGGTCTAAAATCTAATAGGAATATTCAAGGAAGGAGTTTAACAAGTAAACATAGAAAAGAAAGGCTATGGATCAATATGAGTCAGATCAATATGAATTGGTTATTCTATCACTTCTTTAGTTGTGTAACCTTGGGCAAGTCACTTAACTTCCCTAAATTGGAAATGATAATATTCCTTTATTCACAGAAATGTTGTAGAAATTAAATTAGGTGATAAGTGGAAAGTGTCTACCCCATGCCTAGCACCTAATAATAATGATTAACATTTATTAATAATGATGATTATATGATAAACCAAAATGGAATTATGCTAAATCTCCTTCTACTGGGTGTTTATTTAACAGGGAGAAGTGTGAAAGCAAAAATATTTTGCTTGTTTATTTGCCAAATATTCACTGAGCAGTTTTTTGTTTTTTGGTTTTGGGGTTTTTTTTTGCATTACAAAGTGCTAATAATTCCAAAAGACACAAAAATGACCAAGACAGAGGCCTCCCTCTTGGGGAGCACTTAGTTTAACGTTTTTACAAATTGTATTGCAAGGTATGTAAGAGAGGAAGAAATTACTATTGCTCTCTTGTCAGAAATAATACCTCTCTCCGTTTTACTCTATTCATTGTTCACAAGTCTCAATCTCTCTGTGCCTCTGTCTTCAATATCCTTTCTTCCTAAACATAGCCTCCATACTCTCCTATTCCCTCCCTCCTTCTTTGCCTCTTATATTAGCACTCTTTCCAAAGTTGTATGTTCTCAGTTATTCTTGTATAACTCATTCTACCTAAGTTTGATAAAAATTGTATTCAGGAGGCAGTCCTAAGATGGCAGAGGAATAGGATGGGGAGACCACTTTCTGCCCCACAAATTCATCAAAAGAATATTTGAACGCTGAGTGAATTCCACAAAACAACTTCTGAATGCGAGCAGAGGACATCAGGCACCCAGAAAAGCAGCCCATTGTCTTCTAAATGAGGTAGGAAAAAATATAAAAAATAAAAAGAGACAAAAGAGGCAGGGATGGAGCTCCATCCCTGGAAGAGAGTCTTAAAAAAGAGAGAAGTTTCCAAACACCAGGAAATACTCTCACTGTGGCGAGCCTTGGAACCACAGAGGGCAACATAACCGGGAGGAAAAATAAATAATTAAAACCCACAGATTACGTGCCCAACGGCAACCCCCCCAGTGAAGAAGCAGTGCAGACGCCTGCATCCACCACTAGCAAGCGGGGTTTGGGCAGGGAGGCACGGGCTGCATTGTTTAGAGTAAGGACAGGCATGAATACCCCAAGGGCAATCTGAAGGAACTAACTTGGGCTAGCAAACCAGAATGTGGAATAGCTACCACGTGAAAAGCCCTAACCTAAGACACCATAAGGCCCGCTCACAGAACAAAGGACTGAGCAGAGCTAGCCAGCTCATCCCCCTGCCTGGTGACAGGCAGGCGAGGGCAGCCAGAGCTGGAAGGGGGCAATCGCGGCCCCAGAGAGGCATTATCCACCAAACTGCAAGCAGGCTTCGTTGCTAACCAAGACTTCTTGGGATTCTGGATGGTCAACATCTGCCTGAGAAGGTGTGACGGTTGCACACCCAGAAAACCAAGCTGCAGGGACAGGGGAGGCAATAAGTCGCAGCGACCTCGCTTGCCAAGCACCTGGTCACCTGAGCTGCTCGGACCTGGGAAGGGCACAAATCGCAGGCCCAACCAAGTCTGCACCTCTGAGGACTACCCAAGTACCTGAACCTGAGAAGCTTAGAACTGGGAAGTGCATACAACCCAGGGCCAGTCTCAGACAGTTCCTGGCAGAGCAACCTAGAGCCTAAGCAGTGTAGACAGGAAAAGCACACACACCATGAGTGGGGACAAACCCAGTGTGGCCAAGACACTGCGAGCATGCCCCAGTGTTATTCGTTTGCAGTGTACCTCCCTCCCCACAGCACAACTGAACAAGTGAGCCTAAAAAAGTGTCCACCACCGCCCCCTTGTGTCAGGGCGGAAATTAGGCACTGAAGAGACAGAAGAAGCTAAAACAGAGGGAACCACCTTGGAATTGACAGGTGCAATAGATTAAAAACCCTGTAGTTATTAACGACTACATAGGAAGGGGCCTATAGATCTTCAGAAATATAAGCTGAATCAAGGAACTATCCGAAAATGAACTGACCCCACACTGCCCACAACAACAACAGAGAAAGTCCTAGATATATTTTTACTATCATTCTTTAATTTTTTATTTTTTTTATTTTAAGTCCTCTATTACTCCTTTAATTTTCATTTTAATAACCTACTATTAAATTGCAAAAAAAAGGGAGACCCTATTTTTTAAAGCAAACTTTATATATATATATATATATATATATATATATATATATATATATATATTATCATTCTTGTGACTTTGTTTTCTTTTTTTTTTCCTTTGGTACTGTATTTTTGAAAATCCAGCCACTAATCTAGATTTTTAATCTTTTCTTTTCAGTATTTGTTATCAATTTTTACTTTAAGAACCCAATCTTCATTACCTATTTTTACTTGGGAGCGATATCACTGGCCTGATTGCTCTCTCCCTTTTTGAACTCTCCCTTTTCTCCACCAGGTCACCTCTATATCTTCCCTCCCCCTTCTCTTCTCTACCCAACTCTGTGAATCTCTCTGTGTGTTCCGGAATGTGGAGAACACTTAGGGAACTGATTACTGACTGGATCTGTCTCTCTCCTTTTGATTCCCCTTTATCCTCCTGGCCACCTCTGTCTCCTTCCTCCCTCTTCTCTTCTCTGTATACCTCCATGAACATCTCTAAGTGGTCCAGACTGTGGGGTGCACATAAGGAAGAGATTACTGGCTAGCTTGCTCTCTCCTCTTTTGATTCCACCTCATCTCATTCGGGTCACCTCTAACTCCCTCCTCCCTCATCTCTTCTCCATGTAACTCTGTGAACCTCTCCAGGTATCCCTCACTATGGAGAAACCTTTCATCATTAACCTGGATGTTTTATCATCAGTGCTATATAGATGGAGAAGTCTTGAGCCTACTGTAAAAATAAGACTGAAAACCAGAAGCAGGAGGCTTAAGTCCTAATCCTGAGAACACCAGAGAACTCCTGACTCCAGGGAACATTAATCAACAGGAGCTCATCAAACGGGTCCATACCTACACTGAAACCAAGCACCACCCAAGGGCCGACAAGTTCCAGAACAAGATATACCACATAAATTCTCCAGCAACACAGGAACACAGCCCTGAGCTTCAATATAAAGGCTGCCCAAAGTCACTCCAAAACCACTGACATCTCATAACTCATTACTGGACACTTCACTGCACTCCAGAGAGAAGAAATCCAGCTCCATCCACTATAACACCAACACAAGCTTCCCTAACCAGGAAACCTTGACAAGCCATCCATACAACCCCACCCACAGCGAGGAAACACCATAATAAAGAGAACTCCACAAACTGCCAGAATACAGAAAGGCCACCCCAAAGACAGCAATATAAACAAGATGAAAAGACAGAAGAATACCTAGCAGGTAAAGGAACAGGATAAATGCCCACCAAACCAAACAAAAGAGGAAGAGATACGGAATCTACCTGATAAAGAATTCTGAATAATGATAGTGAAAATGACCCAAAATCTGGAAACAAAATGGAATCACAGATACACAGCCTGGAGACAAGGATTGAGAAGATGCAAGAAAGGTTTAACAAGGACCTAGAAGAAATTTTAAAAAGTCAGTATATAATAAATAATGCAATAAATGAGATCAAAAATACTCTGGAGGGTACCAACAGTAGAATAACGGAGGCAGAAGATAGGATTAGTGAGGTAGAAGATAGAATGGTAGAAATAAATGAATCAGAGAGGGAAAAAGAAAAACGAATTAAAGGAAATGAGGACAATCTCAGAGACCTCTGGGACAATGTTAAACACCCCAACAGTCGAATCATCGGAGTCCCAGAAGAAGAAGACAAAAAGAAAGACCATGAGAAAATACCTGAGGAGATAATCATTGAAAACTTCCCTAAAATGGGGAAGGAAATAGTCACCCTATTCAAGAAACCCAGAGAGTTCCTAACAGGATAAACCCAAGGTGAAACACCCCAAGACACATATTAATCAAATTAACAAAGATGAAACAAACAGAAACAGACAAAAAAAAAAAAATATTAAAAGCAGCAAGGAAAAACCAACAAATAACACACAAGGGGATTCCCATGAGGATAACAGCTGATCTTTCAATCAAAACACTTCAGACCAGAAGGGAATGGCAGGACATACTTAAAGTGATGAAAGAAAATAACCTACAACTCAGATTACTGTACCCAGCAAGGATCTCATTCAAATATGAAGGACAAATCAAAAGCTTTACAGACAAGCAAAAGCTGAGAGAATTCAGCACCACCAAACCAGCTCTCCAACAAACGCTAAAAGATCTTCTATAGAAAAGAAACAAAAAAAGGGTGTATAAACTTGAACCCAAAACAACAAAGTAAATGGCAATGGGGTCATACTTGTCAATAATTACCTTAAAAGTAAATGGGTTGAATGCCCCAACCAAAAGACAAAGACTGGCTGAATGGATACAAAAATAAGACCCCTGTATATGTTGTCTACAAGAGACCCACCTCAAAACAGGGGACACATACAGACTGAAAGTGAAGGGCTGGAAAAAGATATTCCACACAAATAGAGACCAAAAGAAAGCAGGAGTAGCAATACTCATATCAGATAAAATAGACCTTAAAACAAAGGCTGTGAAAAGAGACAAAGAAGGACCCTACATAATGATCAAAGGATCAATTCAAGAAGAAGATATAACAATTATAAATATATATGCACCTAACATAGGAGCACCACAATATGTAAGACAAATGCTAACAAGTATGCAAGGGGAAATTAACAATAACACAATAATAGTGGGAGATTTTAATACCCCACTCACACATATGGATAGTTCAACTAAACAGAAAAATTAACAAGGAAACACAAACTTTAAATAATACAATAGACTAGTTAGACTTAATTGATATCTGTAGGACATTTCACCCCAAAACAATGAATTTCACCTTTTTCTCAAGTGCACATGAAACCTTTTCCAGGATAGATCACATCCTGGGACATAAATCTAGCCTTGGTAAATTCAAAAACATTGAAATCATTCCAAGCATCTTTTCTGACCACAATGCAGTAAGATTAGATCTCAATTACAGGAGAAAAACTATTAAAAATTCCAACATATGGAGGCTGAACAACACGCTGCTGAATAACCAACAAATCACAGGAGAAATCAAAGAATAAATCAAAATATGCATAGAAATGATTGAAAATGAAAACACAGCAACCTGTGAGACACTGTAAAAGCAGTGCTAAGGGGAAGGTTCATAGCAATACAGGCATTCCTCAAGAAACAAGAAAAAAGTCAAATAAATAACCTAACTCTACACCTAAATCAACTAGAAAAGGAAGAAATGAAGAACCCCAGGGTTAGTAGAAGGAAAGAAATCTTAAAAATTAGGGCAGAAATAAATGCAAAAGAAACAAAAGAGACCATAGCAAAAATCAACAAAGCGAAAAGCTGCTTCTCTGAGAAGATAAATAAAATTGACAAACCATTAGCCAGATTCATCAAGAAACAAAGGGAGAAAAATCAAATCAATAAAATTAGAAGTGAAAATGGAGAGATCACAACAGACAATGCAGAAATACAAAGGATCATAAGAGAGTACTATCAACAATTATATGCCAATAAAATGAACAACTTGGAAGAAATGGACAAATTCTTAGAAAAGTACAAGTTGCCAAAACTTAACCAGGAAGAAATAGAAAATTTTAACAGACCCATCACAAGCATTGAAATTGAAACTGTAATCAGAAATCTTCCAGCAAACAAAAGCCCCGGTCCAGACGGCTTCACAGCTGAATTCTACCAAAATTTAGAGAAGAGCTAACACCTATCCTGCTCAAACTCTTCCAGAAAATTGCAGAGGAAGGTGAACTTCCAAACTCATTCTATGAGGCCACCATCATCATAATACCAAAACCTGACAAAGATCCCACAAAAAAAGAAAACTACAGGCCAATATCACTGATGAACATAGATGCAAAAATCCTTAGCAAAATTCTAGCAATCAGAATCCAACAACACATTAAAAAGATCATACATCATGACCAAGTGGGGTTTATCCCAGGGATGCAAGGATTTTTAAATATCCACAAAACAATCAATGTAATACACCACATTAACAAATTGAAAAATAAAAGCCATATGATTATCTCAATAGATGCAGAGAAAGCCTTTGACAAAATTCAACATTTATTTATGATAAAAATAACTCTCCAGAAATCAGGAATAGAAAGAACATACCTGAACATAATAAAAGCAATATACAGCAAACCCACAGCAAGTATTATCCTCAATGGTGAAAAATTGAAAGCATTTCACCTAAAGTCAGGAACAAGACAAGGGTGCCCACCTTCACCACTACTATTCAACATTGTTTTGGAAGTTTTGGCCACAGCAATCAGAGCAGGAAAATAAATAAAAGGAATCCAGATTGGAAAAGAAGAAGTAAAACTCTCACTATTTGCAGATGGCATGATCCTCTACCTAGAAAACCCTAAAGACCCCACCTGAAAATTACTAGAGCTAATCAATTAATATAGTAAAGTTGCAGGATACAAAATCAACACACAGAAATCTTTTGCATTCCTATACATTAATAATGATAAAATAGAAAGAGAAATTAAGGAAACAATTCCATTCACCATTGCAACGAAAAGAATAAAATACTTAGGAATATATCTACCTAAAGAAACAAAAGACCTATATATAGAAAACTATAAAACACTGATGAAAGAAATCAAAGAGGACACTAATTAGAGAAATATACCATGTTCATGGATTGGAAGAATCAATAGAGTGAAAATGAGTATAATACCCAAAGCAATCTGTAGATTCAATGCAATCCCTATCAAGCTAACAACAGTATTTTTCACAGAGCTAGAACAAATAATTTCACAATTTGTATGGAAATATAAAAAACCTCGACTAGCCAAAGCAATCTTGAGAAAGAAGAATGGAACTGGAGGAATAAGCCTGCCTGACTTCAGGCTCTAGTACAAAGCCACAGTCATCAAGACAATACGGTACTGAAACAAAGACAGAAATATAGATCAATCGAACAAAATAGAAAGCCCAGAGATAAATCCATGCACCTATGGACACCTTATCTTTGACAAAGGAAGCAAGAATATTCAATGGACAATCTCTTTAGCAACTGGTGCTGGGAAAACTGGTCAACCACTTGTAAAAGAATGAAACTAGAACACTTTCTAACACCATACACAAAAATAAACTCAAAATGGATTGAAGATCTAAATGTAAGACCAGAAAGTATAAAACTCCTAGAGGAGAACATAGGCAAAACACTCTCCGACATAAATCACAGCAGGATCCTCTATGACCCACCTCCCAGAATACTGGAAATAAAAGCAAAAATAAACAAATGGGATCTAATTAAAATTAAAAGTTTCTGCACAACAAAGGAAACCATAAACAGGGTGAAAAGACAGCCTTCAGAATGGGAGAAAATAAGAGCAAATGAAGCAAATGACAAAAGATTGATCTCAAAAATATACAAGCAACTCCTACAGTTCAATTCCAGAAAAATAAATGACCCAATCAAAAAATGGGCCAAAGAACTATACAGACATTTCTCCAAAGAAGACATACAGATGGCTAACAAACACATGAAAAGATGCTCAGCATTGCTCATTCTCAGAGAAATGCAGATCAAAACCACAATGAGGGAGACTACTATCAACAATTATATGCCAATAAAATGGACAACGTGGAAGAAATGGACAAATTCTTAGAAAAGTACAACTTTCCAAAACTCGACCAGGAAGAAATAGAAAATCTTAACAGACCCATCACAAGCATGGAAATTGAAACTGTAATCAAAAATCTTCCAGCAAACAAAAGCCCCGGTCCAGACGGCTTCACAGCTGAATTCTACCAAAAATTTAGAGAAGAGCTAACACCTATCCTGCTCAAACTCTTCCAGAAAATTGCAGAGGAAGGTAAACTTCCAAACTCATTCTATGAGGCCACCATCACCCTAATACCAAAACCTGACAAAGATCCCACAAAAAAAGAAAACTACAGGCCAATATCACTGATGAACATAGATGCAAAAATCCTTAACAAAATTCTAGCAATCAGAATCCAACAACACATTAAAAAGATCATACACCATGATCAAGTGGGCTTTATCCCAGGGATGCAAGGATTCTTCAATATCCGCAAATCAATCAATGTAATACACCACATTAACAAATTGAAAAATAAAAACCATATGATTATCTCAATAGATGCAGAGAAAGCCTTTGACAAAATTCAACATCCATTTATGATAAAAACTCTCCAGAAAGCAGGAATAGAAGGAACATACCTCAACATAATAAAAGCTATATATGACAAACCCACTGCAAACATTATCCTCAATGGTGAAAAATTGAAAGCATTTCCTCTAAAGTCAGGAACAAGACAAGGGTGCCCACTTTCACCATTACTATTCAACATAGTTTTGGAAGTTTTGGCCACAGCAATCAGAGCAGAAAAAGAAATAAAAGGAATACAAATTGGAAAAGAAGAAGTAAAACTCTCACTATTTGCAGATGACATGATCCTCTACATAGAAAACCCTAAAGACTCCACCAGAAAATTACTAGAAATAATCAATGACTACAGTAAAGTTGCAGGATATAAAATCAACACACAGAAATCCCTTGCATTCCTATACACTAATAATGAGAAAACAGAAAGAGAAATTAAGGAAACAATTCCATTCACCATTGCAACAGAAAGAATAAAATACTTAGGAATATATCTACCTAAAGAAACTAAAGACCTATATATAGAAAACTATAAAACACTGGTGAAAGAAATCAAAGAGGACACTAATAGATGGAGAAATATACCATGTTCATGGATTGGAAGAATCAATATAGTGAAAATGAGTATACTACCCAAAGCAATTTATAGATTCAACGCAATCCCTATCAAGCTACCAACAGTATTCTTCACAGAGCTAGAACAAATAATTTCACAATTTGTATGGAAATACAAAAAACCTCGAATAGCCAAAGCGATCTTGAGAAAGAAGAATGGAACTGGAGGAATCAACCTACCTGACTTCAGGCTCTACTACAAAGCCACAGTTATCAAGACAGTATGGTACTGGCACAAAGACAGAAATATTGATCAATGGAATAAAATAGAAAGCCCAGAGATAAATCCACGCACATATGGACACCTTATCTTCGACAAAGGAGGCAAGAATATACAATGGATTAAAGACAATCTCTTTAACAAGTGGTGCTGGGAAATCTGGTCAACCACTTGTAAAAGAATGAAACTGGACCACTTTCTAACACCATACACAAAAATAAACTCAAAATGGATTAAAGATCTAAACGTAAGACCAGAAACTATAAAACTCCTAGAGGAGAACATAGGCAAAACACTCTCCGACATACATCACAGCAGGATCCTCTATGACCCACCTCCCAGAATATTGGAAATAAAAGCAAAAATAAACAAATGGGACCTAATTAACCTTAAAAGCTTCTGCACATCAAAGGAAACTATTAGCAAGGTGAAAAGACAGCCTTCAGAATGGGAGAAAATAATAGCAAATGAAGCAACCGACAAACAACTAATCTCAAAAATATACAAGCAACTCCTACAGCTCAACTCCAGAAAAATAAACGACCCAATCAAAAAATGGGCCAAAGAACTAAATAGACATTTCTCCAAAAAAGACATACAGATGGCTAACAAACACATGAAAAGATGCTCAACATCACTCATTATCAGAGAAATGCAAATCAAAACCACTATGAGGTACCATTTCACACCAGTCAGAATGGCTGCGATCCAAAAGTCTACAAATAATAAATGCTGGAGAGGGTGTGGAGAAAAGGGAACCCTCTTACACTGTTGGTGGGAATGCAAACTAGTACAGCCACTATGGAGAACAGTGTGGAGATTCCTTAAAAAACTGGAAGTAGAACTGCCTTATGATCCAGCAACCCCACTGCTGGGCATACACACTGAGGAAACCAGAAGGGAAAGAGACACGTGTACCCCAATGTTCATCGCAGCACTGTTTATAATAGCCAAGACATGGAAGCAACCTAGATGTCCATCAGCAGATGAATGGATAAGAAAGCTGTGGTACATATACACAATGGAGTATTACTCAGCCATTAAAAAGAATACATTTGAATCAGTTCTAATGAGGTGGATGAAACTGGAGCCTATTATACAGAGTGAAGTAAGCCAGAAGGAAAAACATAAATACAGTATTCTAACGCATATATATGGAATTTAGAAAGATGGTAACAATAACCCTGTGTACGAGACAGCAAAAGAGACACTGATGTATAGAACAGTCTTATGGACTCTGTGGGAGAGGGAGAGGGTGGGAAGATTTGGGAGAATGACATTGTAACATGTAAAATATCATGTAAGAAACGAGTTGCCAGTTCAGGTTCGATGCACGATACTGGATGCTTGGGGCTAGTGCACTGGGACGACCCAGAGGGATGGTATGGGGAGGGAGGAGGGAGGAGGGTTCAGGATGGGGAACACATGTATACCAGTGGTGGATTCATTTTGATGTTTGGCAAAACTAATACAATTATGTAAAGTTTAAAAATAAAATAAAATTTAAAAAAAAAAAAAAAAACCACAATGAGGTACTATTTCACGCCAGTCAGAATGGCTGCAATCCAAAAGTCTACAAGCAATAAATGCTGGAGAGGGTGTGGAGAAAAGGGAACCCTCTTACACTGTTGGTGGGAATGCAAACTAGTACAGCCACTATGGAGAACAGTGTGGAGATTCCTTAGAAAACTGGAAATAGAACTGCTTTATGACCCAGCAATCCCACTGCTGGGCATACACACTAAGGAAACCAGAATTGAAAGTGACACATGTACCCCAATGTTCATCGCAGCACTGTTTATAATAGCCAGGACATGGAAGCAACCTAGATGTCCATCAGCAGATGAATGGATAAGAAAGCTGTGGTACAGATACACAATGGAGTATTACTCAGCCATTAAAAAGAATACATTTGAATCAGTTCTAATGAGGTGGATGAAACTGGAGCCTATTATACAGAGTGAGGTAAGCCAGAAATAAAAACACCAATACAGTATACTAACGCATATATATGGAATTTAGAAAGATGGTAACGATAACCCTGTATGCAAAACAGCAAAAGAGATGCAGATGTATAGAACAGTCTTATGGACTCTGTGGGAGAGGGAGACGGTGGGATGAGTTGGGAGAATGGCATTGAAACATGTATATCATATGTGAAACGAATCACCAGTCCAGGTTCAATGCGTGATACAGGATGCTCAGGACTGGTGCACTGGGATGACCCAGAGGGATGGTATGAGGGAGGTGGGAGGGGGTTTCAGGGTGGGGAACACATGTGAGCCCGTGGCGGATTCTTGTTGATGTATGGCAAAACCAATACAATATTGTAAAGTAATTAGCCTCCAATTAAAATAAATTTATATTAAAAATAAATAAATAAAAAATACATTGCACTTAGAAAAAAAAAATGTACTCAGTAAATTACAGGTTCAAGTTTATATGTTTGCAATGGTCTAGGGACTAGGTGCATAAACTGAGCCAATGAAGGAAAGAACATTGACAGAAATCAAGAGAACTGATCCACAGAGTGATGGGCAAAGAAGAAAATGTCAGAGATATGCCTCTGAGTAGACAGAAGAAGGATCTTTTCCCCATGGAGAAAAGATCCAAGGGCAAAAAGAATATCTAGATCAACAAGAAGACTCATTAAAGTTGGGGGTGGTGATGGCCATTAAATATTTAAAACACATAAAAACCTCCAGTTGGTAGTATAACATCTATTATACCAGCCATGATATTCAACAGTTTTATCATGCATTTTAAGTTTAGTATTCTAAATAAAATAATCTTGATTCATTAAAAAGAGCCTGAAATTTAACAACCACAAACAGAACTTCACTTATAATAAGAACATGGTAACCATACCTAAACCTGGTGAAGTTATTTTATTTTTGTCTTGCATTCAAAAGTGGCCTTCTTAAGAAGACAGATTAAATATTAATATCAGGATAATTTTTATTAGAAAAAGATGTGTCAGACACAAAGAAGACTATAAATTCAAGTCAACTTAATTCTATCAAATAACAAGAAAGGCATCAGCTATGAAAAGTGAAACTGCTTAGAATTTTTTTTAATTTATTTGTTTTAAATTGAAGGATAATTGTTTGGCAATATTGGTTTGATTTCTGCCATACATTAACATGAATCAGCCACAGGTGTACAAAAGTCCTCTCCCTCCTGAACCTCTCTCACACCCTTTCCCACCCCTCTAGGTTGTTACAGAGCCTCAATTGGAGTTCCCTGAGTCATAAACAAATTTCCATTGGCTATCTATTTTACATAGGGTATTGTGTATGCTTTTATGCTACTCTTTCCATTCATCTCACCCTCTCCTTCCTCCCCCTGACCTTGTCCATAAGTCTGTTCTTGCTTCGAATTTTTAAGCTAAATGCAAGTTATTATAGCATCCTTACATTCAATCTATCATCAAGTCCTAACAATTCTTTTTTCATAATGTCTCTCAGAGCTAGCATTTTCCTTCCATTTTTATAGCCACCCAATTATATGTATTTCATTAGTAAGCTTCCTAGCTCATATCCTTAACTTTAATTCATCTTATATTCAATTGGCAAAATAGTTTATCACAAATGCTATCTTCATGCTAGTAATAGCTATATCTACTAAGAACTTACTATGAGCCAGGCACTGCTTTATGTAATTTATTTGTAACATCTCAGTTAATCCTCATAACACTATGATGTAATTACTGATATTATTCCTATTTTACAGAAGATGAAACTGAAGTGTAGAGATTATGTAATTTGCTCAAGGTTACACAGTCCTTAGGCAAAACAAGGTTATTTTTGTCCAACTTCTAAACTTTTAGACATTCTACTATATGGCAGAGTCCAAGAAAGTATGGTTTCTCCCTCCATTTTACTGAGTCTGACTTTTAGTGTCATAAGCCATAAACAAAAGCAGCTGGAAGGAATCTTGGATTCCATCAAGTCCATAGATTGGAAACAAATATCCCACAGGCAGAATATCTCCAATATAAATATTTTAAAAATTCAGTCTTCATATTGTTTTAGTGCAAATTATCAATAATTAAAAATCAAAAGATTTTACATAAAAATCAGAATTATTGGTTTCTCTAGAAAACTTAGAATATTGAATCTGCATTGCCACTTAGTCCCAAACTGGTGAAGTTTAGTTATTTCTTTCTGTTTAAAAAAGACATACATGTTTTAGTTAGAAAAGTCTCCACCCGTCTTTCACACATATAGTTACTTGGTCCTTGTAAGAACCTACACTTATAATCCATGGTCTAGCCAAAATCCAGACGGGGAATAGAGACTTAGAAAAGGACACTGACTTACCTTAGACCACACAGAGTGCAGGTAGCAAAACAAGAAATAGACCCCAGGTCTTTTTTACTCCAAATTCAAGTCTCTTTCCACTATATGTGTTTCTTTTTCTGTGTCTTTGAATATATTATTTTCTTATTACCAATGGCTTCTCAAAATTTTTTCAGTCTTATTGTTCTTGTCAAAACTGGACTCAAATTTTGCCACTTAAAGTATAGTTTTCCAGACTAATCTCATCTGACTCTGATCACAAATAAACTAAGCATTCCCTTAACACTAATTAATTTGCACTTCCTGATATGCTGCTTTTTAAACCATCCAATCATTTCCTCTGTGTATATTTCTTTTCCTTACGTAGATAAGCTCCTTAAGACTAAGGTTGGCCAGAGGTAAAATTTTGTGAAGTTGATGAAACTTGTTTTAGGTGGATTCAGCTTCTTTTTCTGCCCTTTTGATGATTTAGTTTTCATATCTATGTTCTCATCTAATTCTTATTAAAGTCTTCCTTAAGGAACACCACTGACAGCAATAATTTACCAAAGATTCATGAACTGGTGGCCTGAAGCTGAATTTGGCCAACAGACATATTTTTGGGGTTTGGCAAACATTATTTTAATTTTTTTAAATTTAAATATCTTAACTGAGACATTCAATTTCTAGTTCTTCGCAGGTCTCTTTGATCTAGCATCCACACTTGGCCAGATTTACATGTTTGTATTATGTGCCTCCCCTTCATGGATCACGGCCTTGTCAGAAGGAGGGGCTTGCAACACTCAATGAAGCTATGGTCATGTCACGCAGGGCCACCCAAGACAGAGAGTTCATAGTGAAGCGTTCAAACAAAATGTGGTCCACTGTAAAAGGAAATGGCAATCCACTCCAGCATTCTTCCCTGGAGAATCCCATGAGTAGTATGAAAAGGCAAAAAGATATGACACCAGAAGATGAGCACTCAGGGTCAGAAAGTGTTCAAAATGCTACTGGGGAGAGCAGAGGGCAATTACTAATAGTTCTAGAAAGAATGAAGTGACTGGGCCAAAGAAGGAAAGACACTCATCTCTGGATATGTCTGATGGTGAAAGTAAAGTCCAATGCTGTAAAGAGCAATACCACATAGGAAACTGGAATGCTAGGTAACCTGAATCAAGGTAAATTTTACATAGTCAAGAAGGAGATGGCAAGGTTGCACATTGACATCTTAGGAATCAGTGGACAGGAATGGGAGAATATAATTCAGATGATGATTATATCTACTATTATGGGCAAGAATCTTTTAGAAGAAATTGAGTGGTCAAAAAAGTAAAAAAAAAAAAAAAAAAAAAAAACAGTTGAGACTCAGAACTTGGGAGAAGCCTCAAAAACGACAGAATGATCTCTGTTCATTTCCAAGGCAAACACTTCAACATCACAGTAATCCAAGTCTATGCCCCAATCACTGATGCTGAAGAAGTTGAAGCTGACTTGTTCTTTGAAGACCTACAAGAATTTCTAGAACTAACAGCAAAAAAATAAAAATGCTTCTTTTTTTTGTTTGTTTGTTTTTCATCATAGAGGACTGGAATGCAAAGTAGGAAGTCAAGAGATACCTGAAATAACAGGCAAGTTAGGCCTTGGAGTACTAAATAAAGCAGGGCAAAAACTAACAGTTTTGCCAAGAGAACACTTTGATCATACCAAACACTTTTTCCAACAACTCAAGAGACAACTCTACACATGGACATCACCAGATGGTCAATTCTAAAATCAGGTTTAATATGTTCTTTGCAGGGGGGAGGTCCCAAGATGGCAGAGGAATAGGACAGGGAGACCACTTTTTCCCCACAAATTCATCAAAAGATCATTTGAATGTTGAGCAACTTCCACAAAACAACTTCTAAACGCTGGTGGAGGACACCAGAAAGGCAGCCCAATCTCTTTGAAAGGAGGTAAGACAAAATATAAAAGACAAAAGCAGACAAAAGATTTAGGGATGGAGAACTGTCCTGGAGTGGGAATCATGAAGGAGGAGAAATTTCCACACAGTAGGAAACTCTCTGACAGGCATGTCTGTGGGGAGCTTTGGAACTTTAGAGAGCAACATAACTGGGAGGGGAAAAAAAAACACAGACTACATGCCTAACCACAACTACAAGTGGAGATGGAGAAGTGGCCCAGAGGCTCATGTCTGCCACCAGAAAGTGGGGGCTAGGCAGACAGGTGCAGGTTGCATCATCAGTCCTTAGGGTAAGGACTGGGCCTGAATGCCCTGAGGACAGTCTGAGGGAGCTAATGTGAGACAGCAACCCAAACCATAGGATTCCCAGAGAGACAAAATAAAAGAGAAAGACCTTTCTTGTCAAAGGCTCTAATGCCTCGTGGTGACCCCTGGTGTGCTCACAGAACAAAGGACTGAGTGAATACCAAAGGAGACCAAGCCTGCTGCCCTGTAAGGCCCTCCCTTGCCAGAGGCAGAGAGGCAGGCATGAAACAGCCAGAGCCTGAAGGCAAGGGGCTGCTGCAATCTCAGCCCCAGAGATAGCATCTTCCACCAAACTGTGAGTAGGCTGTCAGTTGATAACCACATCTTCCTGGGATCCTGGATGGTTGATATCTACCAGGAGGGTCAAAGCCTGAGATCAGCTCCCCAGAGGAGACACATAGCATACCTGGGACTGTGCTCTAGCAGCACACCTGGGAAACTGAGTGGCTGGAGCCCGTGGCCCAGGAGGTTAATATGATGCATGGCTCATCTGGGACAGTGCACTTGCCAAGCACCTGGTCGCCTGAGCTACTCGAACTGGGAATGGCACAAAATGCACAGCCCAGCTGGGTCTGTGCCCTTGCAGAGCACCCAAGAACCTAAGCAGCTTAGACCTGGGAAGGGCATTAAATGTAGGAATCACGTGGGACAGTGCCCTGGTAGAGCTCCCTGGAGCCTGAGCAGTGTAGACCCAGGAAGTACACACTGCCTTGGGCTGTGGCAAACCCAGATTAGTCCATACATGGGGAGCACTCCCCACATGCGCCAGTGGTATTTCTTTGCAGTGTCCCTCCCTTCTCTCAACACAACTGAAAAAGTGAGCCTAAATAAGTGACCACCTTCATCCCCTTGTGTCAGGGTGGAAACTAGACACTGAAGAGACTTGCAAATACAGGAAGTTGGAATAAACAAAGAAGAGGGAACCACTCAAAAAGGGACAAGTGCAACAGGTTAAAGCCCTGCAGTTAATACTGACTGAGCGTTTGAGGGACACCTATAGACCTTGTGAACAAGTATAAGCCAGAACAAGGGACTGAGCTGAACATGTGACAGTGTGACATTGAACTGACCCCACACTGCCCACAACAGTACCAGAATAATTTCAAGATATATTTTAACTATTACCATATTTTAATTTAAAAAAATATATATTTAGACCTTTATTACTCCTATTACTTATATTTGTATACTCTACTGTTCAGTTCAGCTCAGTTCAGTCACTCAGTCGTGTCCAACCCTTTCAACCCTGGGATTGGAGCAGGCCAGGCCTCCTGATCCATCACCAACTCGCAGAGTCCACTCGAACTTATGTCCATTGAGTTGGTGATGCCATCAAACCATCTCATCCTCTGTCGTCCCCTTCTCCTGCTTTCAATCTTTCCCAGCATCAGAGTCCTTTCCAATGAGTCAGCTCTTCACATCAGGTGGCCAAAGTATTGGAGTTTCAGCTTCAACATCAGTCCTTTCAATGAATATTCAGGACTGATTTCCTTTAGGATTGACTGGTTGCATCTCCTTGTAGTCCAAGGGACTCTCAAGAGACTTCTCCAACACCACAGTTTAAAAGCATCAATTCCAAAAGACTGTTCTATACATCTGTGTCTCTTTTGCTGTCTCACACACAGGTTTATCATTACCATCTTCCTAAATTCCATATATATGTGTTGTGGGAGACGGGGGGGTGGGGATGATTTGGGAGAATGGCATTGAAACATGTATAATATCATATAAGAGACGAATCGCCAGTCCAGGTTCGATGCAGGATACAGGAAGTTTGGGGCTGGTGCACTGGGATGACCCAGAGGGATGGTATGGGGAGGGAGGTGGGAGAGGGGTTCAGGATTGGGAACATGTGTACACCCGTGGCGGATTCATGTTGATGTATGGCAAAACCAATACAACATTGTAAAGTAATTAGCCTCTAATTAAAATAAATAAATTTAAATTAAAAAATAAATAAAATCACCAATTCCTCGGTGCTCAGCTTTCTTCACAGTCCAACTCTCACATCCATACATGACTACTGGAAAAACCATAGCCTTGACTAGATGGAACTTTGTTGGCAAAGTAATGCCTCTGCTTTTTAAAACGCTGTCGAGGTTGGTCACAACTTTCCTTCCAAGGAGTAAGTATCTTTTAATTTCATAGCTGCAATCATCATCTGCAGTGATTTTGGAGCCCCCCAAAAATAAAGTCTTTCACTGTTTCCATGGTTTCCTCATCTATTTGCCATGAAGTGATGGGACCAGTTGCCATGATTTTTTGTTTTCTGAATGCCTAGCTTTAAGCCAACTTTTTCCACTCTTTCACTTTCATCAAGAGGCTCTTTAGTTCTTCTTCACTTTCTGCCATAAGGGTGGTGTCACCTGCATATGTGAGGTTATTGATATTTCTCCCGGCAATCTTGATTCCATCTTCTGCTTCATCCAGCCCAGCGTTTATCATGAGGTACTCTGCATACAATAAGCAGAGTGACAATATACAGCCTTCATGTACTCGTTTTCCCTTTTGGAAACAGTCTATTGTTCCATGTCCAGTTCTAACTGTTGCTTCCTGACCTGCATACAGATTTCTCAACAGGCAGGTCAGGTGGTCTGGTATTCCCATCTCTTGAACAATTTTCCACAGTTTATTGTGATCCACACAGTCAAAGGATTTGGCATAGTCAATAAAGCAGAAATAGATGTTTTTCTGGAACTCTCTTGCTTGTTCGATGATCCAGCAGATATTGGCAATTTGATCTCTGATTCTGCTGCCTTTCTAAAACCAGCTTGAACATCTGGAAGTTCACAGTTCACATACTGTTGAAGCCTGGCTTGGGGAATTTTGACCATTACTTTGCTAGCATGTGAGATGAGTGCAATTGCGCAATAGTTTGAACATTCTTTGGCATTGCCTTTCTTTGGAAGTGGAATGAAAACTGACCTTTTCCAGTCCTGTGGCCACTGCTGAGTTTTCCAAATTTGCTGGGCATATTGAGTGCAGCATTTTCACAGTGTCATCTTTCAGGGTTTGAAATAGCTCAACTGGAATTCCATCACCTCCAGTAACTTTTTTCGTAGTGATGCTTTCTTAGGCCCACTTGACTTCACATTCAGGGATGTCTGGCTCTAGGTGAGTGATCACACCATCATGATTATCTGGGTTGTGAAGATCATTTTTGTGTAGTTCTGTGTATTCTTGCCACCTCTTCTTAATATCTTCTGCTTCTGTTAGGTCCATACCATATCTGTCCTTTATTGTGCCCATCTTTGCATGAAAAAATCCCTTGGTACCCCTAATCTTTTGAAGAGATCTCTAGTCTTTCCCATTCTATTGCTTGCCTCTATTTCTTTGCATTGATAACTGAGGAAGGCTTTCCTATCTCTCCTTGATATTCTTTGGAACTCTGCATTCAAATGGGTATATTTTTCCTTTTCTCCTTTGCCTTTCACTTCTCTTCTTTTCACAGCTATTTGTAAGTCTTCCTCAGACAACCATTTTGCCTTTTTGCATTTCTTTTTCTTGGGGATGGTCTTGATCACTGCCTCCTGTACAGTGTCATGAACTTCCATCCATAGTTCTCCAGGCACTCTGTCTATCAGGTCTAATCCCTTGAATCTATTTGTCACTTCCATTGTATAATTGTAAGGGGTTTGATTTAGGTCATACCTGAATGGTCTAGTGGTTTTCCCAACTTTCTTCAATTTAAGTCTGAATTTGGCAATAAGGAGTTCATGGTCTGAGCCACAGTCAGCTCCCGGTCTTGTTTTTGTTGACTGTATAGAGCTTCTCCATCTTTGGCTGCAAAGAATATAATCAATCTGATTTTGGTGTTGACCATCTGGTGATGTCCATGTGTAGAGTCTTCTCTTGTGTTGTTGGAAGAGGGTATTTGCTATGACCAGTGCATTCTCTTGGCAAAGCTCTATTAACATTTTCCCTGCATCATTGGGTACTCCAAGGCCAAATTTCCCTGTTACTCCAGGTCTTTCTTGACTTCCTACTTTTGCATTCCAGTCCCATATAATGAAAAGGACGTCTTTTTTGGGTGTTAGTTCTAGAAGGTCTTGTAGGTCTTTATAGAACCATTCAACTTCAGCTTCTTCAGCATTCCTTGTTGGAGCATAGACTTGCATTACCATGATATTGAATGATTTGCCTTGGAAATAAACAGAGATCATTTTGTCTTTTTTTGAGATTGCATCCAAGTACTGCATTTCAGACTCTCTTGTTGACTATGATGGCTACTCAATTTCTTCTAAGGGACTCTTTTCCACAGTAGTAGATATAATTGTCATCTGAGTTAAATTCACCCATTCCAGTCCATTTTAGTTCACTGATTCCTAAAATGTCAATCTTTACTCTTGACGTCTCCTGTTTGACCACTTCCAATTTGCCTTGATTCATGGACCTAACATTTCAGGTTCTTATGCAATATTGCTCTTTACAGCATTGGGCTTTACTTCCATCACGAGTCACATCCACAACTGGGTGCTGTTTTTGCTTTGGCTCCATCTCTTCATTCTTTCTGTAGTTATTTATCCATTCTTCTCCAGTAGCATATTGGGCACCTACCGACCTGGTGAGTTCATCTTTCAGTGTCCTATCTTTTTGCCTTTTCATACTGTTTACTGGGTTCCAAAGGCAAGGATACTGAAGTGGTTTGCCATTCTCTTCTTTAGTGGACCACGTTTTGTCAGAACTCCCCAATGTTACCCATCTGTCTTGGGTGGCCCTACCCAGCGTGGCTCATATTTTCATTGAGTTAGACAAGACTATGTTCCACATGATCAGATTTGTTAGTTTTCTGTTATTGTGGTTTTCAGTCTGTCTGCTCTCTGATGGAGAAGGATAAGCAGCTTATGGAAGCTTCCTGATGGGAGAGACTGACTGAGGGGGAAACTGGGTCTTGTTCTGATGGGCGAGGCCATGCTCAGTAGATCTTTAGTCCAATTTTCTGTTGATGGGCAAGGCTGTGTTTCCTCCCTGTTATCTGACCTGAAGCCAAACTATGGTGGAGATAATGAAAATAATGGCAACCACTTTCAAAAGCGGAGAGGGCAATGGCACCCCACTCCAGTACTCTTGCTTGGAAAATCCCACAGATGGAGGAGCCTGGTAGGCTGCAGTCCATGGGGTCGTGAAGAGTCAGACACGACTGAGCAATTTCATTTTCACTTTTCCTTTCATGCATTGGAGAAGGAAATGGCAACCCACTCCAGTGTTCTTGCCTGGAGAATCCCAGGGATGGGGGAGCCTGGTGGGCTGCCGTCTATGGGGTCGCACAGAGTCAGACACAACTGAAGTGACTTAGCAGCAGCAACAGCAGCACTTTAAAAAGGTCCCATGCACACACTTATACACTCAGTCCTCCCAACCCTGAAGCAGGCCACCGCCAACCCACACCTCAGCTGGAGACTCCTGGACACTCACAGGCAAGTCTGGGTCAGTCTCTTGTGGGGTCACTGATCCTTTCTTCTGGGTGCTGGTGTGCATAAGTTTATGTTTGTGCCCTCCAAGAGTCTGTTTCCCTAGTCCTGTGTAAGTTCTGGTGGGTCTATGGTGGGGTTAATGGCTACCTCCTCCAAGAGGGTTTATTCCATAACCAGGTCTACTGTACCCAGAGCCCCTGACCCTGTGACAGTCCACTGCTGGCCTGTACCTCTTCAGGAGACACTTGAACACAGTTCTACCTCTGTTTCTGAGGGGCCTCTGGGTCCTAGTGTGCACAAGATATGTTTGAGCCCTCTGAGTGTCTCTGGCGGGTATGGGGTTTGATTCTAAAAGTGATTTTACTCCTCCTACCATCTTGATTGGCTTCTCCTTTGCCCTTGGACATGGGGTATTTACTCAGAGTCACTGCAGAGTGCTGGAGCAGAGAAATAGAACCGGGAAGAAATAGAAAATATGAAAAGATAAATCACAGGTACTGTAATTAAAAATGTGATTAAAAATCTCCCATAAACAAAAGTCCAGAATCAGATGGCTTCAAAGGTGAATTCTATCATATTGATATACTTAGAGAAGAGTTAACATCTATACTTATAAAACTCTTACAAAAAATTGCAGAAGAGGGAACACTCCTGAGCTCATTCTGTGAGGCCACCATCACCCTGATACCAAAACCAAGCAAAGATAGCACCAGAAAAGAAAATTACAGGTCAATAACACAATGAAGAAAGATGCAAAAATTCTCAACAAATTATTAGCAAGCAGAATTCAACAATATATCTAAAAGTCACAATAATGTTATAACATTTATTACTATTATTTGTGTACCCAGTTACAGCAACAATTTGAATAAAACAAAGTGTAGATAATGCAAGAAGTAGATATAAACACATTTATAATAAGAATCTTTAACATATCCCATTCTATTAAACACAGACCAAATAGATGAAAAAATGGCAACAATGTAGAAGAACCAAAAAGCATAATCAATATATATATATAATAGATATCGAACTATGAATCTCATTCATATAGAACACATTTTCTTTAAAAGTTGCCATGAAAAATTCACTTATATCTTAGTCTAAACAAATCTCAATAAATTTCAACAAACAGAAATAATAGATGTATGTCAACAGTATCTCAATAAAACATGACAAAAAGAAATAATACAAACTGCATATAATGCAATAAACTAGAAATTAACAGCTTCTAAGATTCTTCTGCCTGAAAACTTAAACAAACAAACAAACATGGTACTTTATAATTAGTAAAATGCCAAATAGGGTGTGGAGAGGGAAATGAATCCTCCCACACTTTTGGTGGGATTGTAAATAGGCGCAGCCACTATAGAGAACAGTGTGGAGGTTCATTAGAAAACAAAAACTAGAGTTACCATATGATCCTACAATTCCACTCTTGGGCACATATCTGGAAAAAATACTAATGCAAAAAGATACATGCACCCCAATGTTCAAAACAGCACTATTTACAATTTCCAAGATATGGAAGCAACTAAATTGTATATACACACATATATATAAACACATACCATGTATATATATATATATATATATATATATGCAATATATATACATATTATATATACTATATGTATACATATACATACATATACATATATAATATATGTGTGTATGTGTATATATATATATATACAATAGGATATTACTCAGCCATAAAAGAATAATATGTGTACATTTACATACATATATATATACAGAATAAATGTACATATACATATATATGTATATATGTGTGTATACATATATACATATATATATACACATAATAGGATATTACTCAACCATAAAAGAAAAATGACATAATACCTTTTGAAGCAACATGGAAAGACCTAGAGATTGTCATACTAAGTGAAATAAGTCAAAGACAAATATCATATGATATAATTAATATGCAGAATCTTAAATTATGATACAAGTGAATTATACAAAGCAGAAATAGACCTACAGACATAGAAAACAAACTTATGGTTACCATAGGAGATGGCAGAGGTGGCAGGAGATAAATTAAGAATTTGGGATTAACATATGCCTGCTACTATGTATAAAATGGGTAAACAAGAAGGGCATATCATATAGTACAGGGAACTATATTCAATATGTTCAGTATTTTGTAATAACCTATAATGGAAAGAATCTGAAAAAGTGTATATATATATATATATATATATATATATATATATATACACACATACATATATTTGCTAGGCTATGCACTTGAAACTAACACAACACTGTAAATTAACTATACTCCAAGTTAAAAAAAAGTATTATACAACTCATGAGTCAAAGGGAAACAGAAAATAAAGTGATGTACTTTATTTTTTGAAGAAAGGGCTTTTATTTACACTACTAGTAGATTCCACTTAGTCCAATCACTCTGAGATATAATTT
This sequence comes from Bos indicus, assembly GCF_029378745.1. NCBI lineage: Eukaryota > Metazoa > Chordata > Mammalia > Artiodactyla > Bovidae > Bos > Bos indicus. Next base: position 77,392,585 of record NC_091789.1, read on the forward strand.
ATTAAATTTAATTATAAATTAAATCCAAAATATCAGAATCTATGGTATACAGCTAAATCAGTTAGATGAAATATAGTACCAGTAACTATATCAACAAACACCTACATCAATAAAAATAAAAATAAAAATAATTAAATACATATTTCCAAAAACTAAAAAAGAACAACAAAGTAAAATAAAAGGAAATAGAAGAAAAGAATTAATAAAAATTAAAAGTGGGGACTTCCCTGGTGGTCCAGTGGTTAAGAATCTGCCTTTCAATGCAGGTGATGCAGATTCAGTCCCTGATCAGGGAACTAAGATTTCACATACTGTGGAGCAACTAAGCCAGCATGCTGCAACTACAGAGCTAGCTCACCACAATGATAATTTTGTGTGCTGCAACTAAGACACAAAACAACTATATATATAGAAATGGTAAAAATATAAATCAATTATTTAGAATAAAAAGGAATAAAGTCTAAAAAATAATATCTTGAAAAAACTCAGTGAAGTATGTTAACATACTTTGTTAACCTACAATGCTAACCTAATCAAAGAAAGAAAGGGAGAAATTCAAATACACACAATTAGAAATGACAACGAGAAAATAATCATCAAAATAGAAGAATTGCTTTTAAATCATGAAACTATGTGTTCTGTCCAAATAACATTTTTTAATATTTTTTATTGAAAAGTGAAAGTGAAGTTGCTCAGTCGTGTCCGACTCTGTGACCCCACGAACTGTAGCCTACGAGGCTCCTCTGTCCGTGGGATTTTCCAGGCAAGAATACTGGAGTGGATTGCTATTTCCCTCTCCAAGGGATCTTCCCGATCCAAGGATCGAACCCAGATCTCACACATTGTAGACAGCCGCTTTACCGTCTGAGCCACCAGGGAAGTGCATAATTGCTTTTCAGAATTTTGTTGTTTTCTGTCAAACCTCAACATGAATCAGCCATAGGTATAGATATATCACCTCCCTTTTGAACCTCCCTCCCATTTCCCTCCCCATCCCACCCCTCTAAGTTGATACAGAACCCCTATTTGAGTTTCCTGAACCATACAGCAGATTCCCATTGTCTATCTATTTTACACATGATAATGGAAGTTTCCATGTTACTCTTTCCATACATCTCACTCTCTCCTCCCCTCTCCCCATGTCCATAAATCTATTTTCTATGTCTGTTTCTCCATTGCTGCTGTAAATAAATTCTTCAGAACCATTTTTCTAGATTCTGTATATGTGTGTTAGAATACGATATTTATCTTTCTCTTTCTAACTCACTTCACTCTGTATAATAGGTTCTAGGTTCTCCCACCTCATTAGAACTGACTCAAATGCATTTCTTTTTATGGCTAAGTAATATTCCATTGTGTAAATGTGCAGATAAAATTACCTTTTTAATGCTACTTACCAAAACTGACCATAGTGGAGAAAGTCTAAACTACTATAGAAGAAATAGCTTGAAAAGACCCTCTGAAAACAACAAAAGACAAAATAGCCCATATGTATCACAGGGGGAATTCTAAGAATTCTAGCAAACTTTAAAATATGTTTATTTCAATGTAAATTAAATAATTCAGAGCATAAAAACAAAGAAAATTGTCAAATTAATTTTACAGAGTATAACACTGATCCTCAAACCTGAAAATGGTTATACCAAAGATGAAAATCATAGACCAATATTATGCCTGAATTTTGATGCAGTGATATTTGATAAAATATTGGCAAATGAAATCCTATAGTCCACTTAAAGATATATATATATAAATCACAACTGAGTAGGGTTTATCTCATGAAAAAAGGAGTGGTTCAATATTAGGAGGTCCATGACTATCATTCATTTTATTAATAAAGATAAATAAAACAATCATATAATAATGTGCACATGTGCAGTAAAGCCTTTTCACAAAACTAGCAATCCTGCTAAAAACAGTAAAAAGTATTAAAGGAATCTGTGGATATTTCCTTATTATGATACAGCAGCAACAACAACAACAAAAAAATTCTTTAAGTGCATAAGAATTGGAAAGAAAAAAAAAAGAATTGGAAAGAAGTAAAACTACATTTGTATAAGGTTTATTGTATACCTGGAAAATCCAAGATAACTTTTTTTTTAACTACTACAAAAGATGAGAGAACTTAATTAGCAAGTTATAAAATTCATATACAAAAAGTCAGTAGCTTGTATATATATAAAGTCAGAAGGAAGATATAATGGAAGAGAAGGCCCTATTTATGATATGATAAAAAATTAAATACATAGGCATAATCTAATCAGAAATGTCCAAAACCTGTAGGAAGAAACTGTAAAATATTCCTAAAATACAAAAAAGTAAGCTTGAATAAATAGAAATACATGTTCTTGGTCAGGAAAAATAGAAATAATAATTTCAATTACATTTAAATCAGTAGCTTAATGCAATCTCAATAAAAATGTCATAGTTTTTTCTTTTTCCCCCTTACTTGAGGGTAACCAAGGTATTACTAAGTTCATATAGAAGACTAAACAATCAAGCAGAACTATTGAAATCTTCATATAAAAGAGCAGGAGGAGCTGCCCATACCAGATTTTAACACTAACTGTAAAGCCTCTATAATTGAAACCATACAATTTGAGTATGAATAAACATCAATGAAAGAGAGTAGAAAATTCAGTAAAACAGGCACATTTAGTATTTGATAAAGGAAATGTCTTAGCTTGGATTCCTGCAGAAGGAGATCCTGAGACAAAGATTCAAGTGCAAATGTTTATTTGTGAAGTGTTCCTAAGAAAGACCATAGGGGTGAGATAATAAATCAGGAAAGGGAAGGCAGCCAATAAAGGGTTGGTTATCAAGCAATTACCTCTGTGACTATTTAAAACTCACTTGGGTTAAGTAGTTCTGGGGAAACCACATACTTCAGGGTTACCCTTCCTGATGTTTATTTTCCCTGCAAATTTTGCTAGTCATTGTTTGTAAACTGCTTCTGAGGGATGTTAATTCCCAGGTATTTCCAGCCTCAATGTGCAAAAAGGTACCGGTGGCCAGTATCTTTCTTTTCCAAAGGTAAAGAAAGGCAGTTTGTGGTAATAGGAAATCTTGTTTGGCATGCATTAAAGTGATAAGAGTAAGGCAATATAGACAGGGCACTGATAGCTTCTGCCTTAGCCAGAGCTTAAGTCAGTAGGGAAAAGATGGACTTCTGGTGTAAGGGTAACTGGAAAACTATATCAGGATTAGGAAAAAAGTGCATACCTCAAACTATATAAAAGAACAAATTATATAAAGATCAGATATTTAAGTATAAAAAAAATCAAGCCTACTATTTGGAGAGTTTTTATAATAAATGAGTTTTGAATTTTGTCAAAGACTTTCTCTGCATCTATTGAAATAATTATGATTTTTATCTTTCAATTTGTTACTATGGTGTATCACAGTGATTGATTTGCATATATTATATGACAAACCCACAGCAAAAATGACCTTCAATTGTGAAAAACTGAAAGCATTCCCTGTAAAATCAGGAACAACACAAGGGTGCCCATTCTCACCACTACTATTCAACATAGTTTTGGCAGTCCTAACCACAGCAATCAGATAAGGAAAAGAAATAAAAGGAATCCATATTGGAAAAGAAGTAAAACTCTGACTGCTTGCAGATGAAATGATTCTCTACATTGAAAACCCTAAAGATGCCATGAGAAAATAACTAGAGTTAATCAATGAATATAGTAAAGTTTTAGGATATAAAATTAATACAAAGAAATCCTTTGCAGTCCTATACACTAGCAATGAAAAATAAGAAAGAGAAATTAAAGAAATAATACAATTCACCATTGCAACAAAGCCATAGCTTTGACTTTTCCAGTAATCATGTATGGATATGAGAGTTGGACCATAAAGAAAGCTGAGCCCTGAAGAAATAATGCTTTTGAACTGTGGTATTGGAGAAGACTCTTAAGAGTCCCTTGGACTGCAAGGAGATCAAACTGGCCAATCCTAAAGGAAATCAATACTGAATATTTATTGGAAGGACTGATGCTAAAGCTCCAATAATTTGGCCATCTGATACGGAGAGCTGACTCATTGGAAAAGACCCTGATGCTGGGAAAGATTGAAGGCAGGAGGAGAAGGGAATGACAGAGGATGAGATAGTTGGATGGCATCATTGACTCGAAGGACATGAATTTGAGCAAGCTCAGGGAGTTGATGATGGACAGGGAAGCTTTGTGTGCTGCCGTCCATAGGGTCGCAAAGAGTCAGACACGACTGAGCGACTGAACTGAACTGATTGCAACAAAAAGAATAGAATAACTAGGAATAAATCTACATAAAGAAACAACAGACCTGTATACAGAAAACTATAAAACACTGATGAAAGAAATCAAAAATGACACAAATAGGTGGATAGATATACCGTGTTCTTGTATTGGAAGAATCACTGTAGTGAAAATGATTATACTACCCAAATCTCAAAAATTCCCATTACAAGAAAAATTCTGTAAATATGGTGATGGATGGAAACTAAACTTATTGTGGGGATCATTCCACAACACATACAAATAGCAAATCTTTTTGCTACATGCCTGAAATTAATATTATATGTTAATTATAGTTCAATAAAAAGGAAAAATATGAAAAGCTCTATTTAAAAAAAAAAAAAATCTTCACTACCCAGATAATCACGATGGTGTGATCACTCACCTAGAGCCAGACATCCTGGAATGTGAAGTCAAGTGGGCCTAAGAAAGCATCACTACGAACAAAGTTAGTGGAGGGGATGGAATTCGAGTTGAGCTATTTCAAACCCTGAAAGATGACACTGTGAAAGTGCTGCACTCAATATGCTGAGCAAATTTGCAAAACTGAGCAGTGGCCACAGGACTGGAAAAGGTCAGTTTTCACTCCAATCCCAAAGAAAGGCAACACCAAAGAATGCTCAAACTACCACACAATTGCACTCATCTCACATGTTAGTAAAATAATGCTCAAAATTCTCCAAGCCAGGCTTCAGCAATAAGTGATCTGTGAACTTCCAGACGTTCAAGCTGGTTTTAGAAAAGGCTGAGGAACCAGAGATCAAATTGCCAACATCCGCTGGATCATGGAAAAAGCAAGAGAGTTCCAGAAAAACATCTATTTCTGCTTTATTAACTATGCCAAAGCCTTTGACTGTGTGGATCACAAGAAACTGGAAAATTGTTCAAGAGATGGGAATACCAGACCACCTGACCCACCTCTTGAGAAACCTATATGCAGGTCAGGAAGCAACAGTTAGAACTGGACATGGAACAACAGACTGGTTCCAAATAGGAAAAGGAGTACATCAAGGATGTATATTGTCACCCTGCTTATTTAACTTTTATGCAGAATACATCATGAGAAACGCAGGGTTGGAAGAAGCACAAGCTGGAATCAAGATTGCTGGGAGAAATATCAATAACCTCAGATATGAAGAGCCTCTCAATGAAAGTGAAAGAGGAGAGTGAAAAGTTGGCTTAAAGCTCAACATTCAGAAAATGAAGATCATGGCATCTGGTCCCATCATTTCATGGGAATTAGATGGGGAAACAGTGGAAACAGTGTCAGACTTTATTTTGAGGGGCTCCAAAATCACTGCAGATGGTGATTGCAGCCATGCAATTAAAAGATGCTTACTCTTTGGAAGGAAAGTTATGACCAACCTAGATAGTATATTCAAAAGCAGAGACATTACGTTGCCAACAAAGGTCCGTCTAGTCAAGGCTATGGTTTTTCCAGTGGTCATGTATGGATGTGAGAGCTGGACTGTGAAGAAAGCTGAGCACCGAAGAATTGATGCTTTTGAACTGTAGTGCTGGAGAAGACTCTTGAGAGTCCCTTGGACTGCAAGAAGATCCAACCAGTCCATCCTAAAGGAGATCAGTCCTGGGTGTTCATTGGAAGGACTGATGCTGAAGCTGAAACTCCAGTACTTTGGCCACCTCATGTGAAGAGTTGACTTATTGGAAAAGACCCTGGTGCTGGGAAGGATTGGGGCCAGGAGGAGAAGGGGACAACAGAGGATGAGATGGCTGGATGGCATCACTGACTTGATGGACATGAGTTTGGGTAAACTCCAGGAGTTAATGATGGACAGGGAGGCCTGGCGTGCTGTGATTCATGGGGTCGCAAAGGGTTGGATACAACTAAGTGACTGAACTGAACTGAAACTTACTCCATCAGTCAAAAGAGAGATAGGAGAGAGAATGGTATGAATTAGTTAAAACTCCTCTTGACTGATCAAGACTTTCAAATGAAAACTAACATATATTACTGTTAAAGCCATCACCAGTTTCATAAAATTATAATTGAGCATGAGCTATTTTAATAGCATGAACTAGGAGGTTCAGAGGACTCAAGAATAAATAACAAGTATGAATGATTACAGTAGCATCCATTTCACAATACACAGTTGAAAAATAATAAAACAAAGTCCCTTCTATTAGGAAGTTCATAATTAGCTGGAAATACAAAAAATTATAAGATGTTAAGTGCTACAATAGATATAAACCCAATGAATATTAAGAGCACTGAAGACTGAGTTTATATCTGAATGACGTGTGGTAGCTGTTAGGAGGAATTAACATTTTGGAGGGCCTATGATTTTTCAAAGCACTGTGCTCAGTGGTTATTTCTTTCAGTCTCCACAACAGTCATAAAACTTACATTCATAAAATTCACTTAATCTAACATTTCTAACACTTAGTTCAAAGGAACAACTACATATAAAAGTATATTGTGAACTGTATGATGTTTTATTCAAGCTGAAATGTCAACTTTTTGGGTGCTTCTTCCTAAACAACTGTCATGTTGACATGGCCTACATGTCTACATATAAGCTCATATATGTGTACCTACAAGCTCATATACATGTCTACATATAAGTCTACATATACTTTCATATACATGTCTACACATAAGCTACATATAAGCTCATATGCCATATAAAGCTCATAAAATTTATGAGTATTTAAAATTTTCATTTTTAAAATTTGCTAGTGGAAAAATAAATTTTCTGCTTCAAAACCTCACTGTTCAGCAATCATGTTTCTATTTTCCTCTCACTTTTGCTTTTATTTGTTCTCACACAAAACTGTAGATAGAAGAAATGTTAAATTACTTTTGATTATCTCCTTTTTACAGATCGAAGGAACTAAAACCTAAAGAAGTTAAGTAACTTGTCCAAGGTCACACAAATGACAAGTGCACTAGAATTCTAGATTTAGAGAAGTCTTTCTGACAGAGGGGGAGAACTTTGGGCTGCACCTTGAAGGATGTCTCTCAGGCCACGAAGGGGAATGGTATGAGCAAAGATAGAGCTAAAATTGTTTTTGTTAATGTTCAGGAAATGGCAAATAGTCATATATTGATGTAAGAGAGAGAGAGAGAACATATGGAGGGAAAAACTGGAAGGTAATGAAGCTAGAACGGTGAGTTGGAGCCATAGTTTTAAGATCTTTGTAAGCTCTATGGCTCGGAGAAGGCAATGGCACCCGACTCCAGTACTCTTGCCTGGAAAACCCCATGGATGGAGAAGCCTGGTAAGCTGCAGTCCATGGGGTCACTAAGTCGGACACGACTGAGCAACTTCACTTTCACTTTTCACTTTCATGCATTGGAGAAGGAAATGGCAACCCACTCCAGTGTTCTTGCCTGGAGAATCCCAGGGACGGGCGAGCCTGGTGGGCTGCAGTCCATGAGGTCACACAGAGTTGGACACGACTGAAGCGACTTAGCAGCAGCAGCAGCTGCTGCAAGCTATATGGCTATATTTGTTGTTGTTGTTATTCAGTCGTTAAGTCATGTCTGATTCTTTGTGACCCCGTGGACAGTAGCCCACCAGAGTCCTCTGTCCATGGTATTTTCCAGACAAGAATACTGGAATGGGTAGCCATCTCCTTCTCCAGGGAATCTTCTCAACTCATGGATCGAACCCATGTCTCCTGCTTGGCAAATGGATTCTTTACTACTGAGCCAACATGGAAGCCCATATGGTTATATACATAAGCTTAAAATTACTTTGTGAGTAAAAAAAAAGTGATAGAATCAGATTGCAGTTTAGAAATTCCTGGTGGTATTGTGTAGGATGGAATAAAGAAGGAAGAAATTATAGATAGAGAGTTCTATTATGGAGATATTACATAATATCAGATATGAAATGACAGGGGTTTAAATTAGGAATGTATTATTGTGTGTGGAAAGTTGAAGAAAGAATCAAAATGATAAGTTGGGGGACAGATTAAGATGATGGAGTTGTAAGACATGAAACACACCTCCTTCCATAAACACATAAAAAATACATCTATCTGTGGAACAATTCTTACTGAAAACTAACTAAAAACTGGCAGAAAGACTCGTGTACAACCAAGGCTGTAAGAAAGATTCATATATAATCAGGTATGAAGGGAAGATAAATAATCATATCTGGACCAGGGCCCTTGGTAGGAGATTTAGAGGAAAAGAGAGAATACACAGGTTCAGATATGCCCTGGGGAGTGATCAAACAATGTATTAGGTGTCCCAGTACTGGGGTCCAACACAGGGAGGATGAGCCCCCTTTACTGGTTGGAAGGTCACTGGGACTAACAGCAGGGCTAGTTGGATGCCTGGACTCTCCTTGTGAGTAGTGCACAAGCACTGGCTTTCTCCAGAGGCAGGACAGAGAGTACAGACTGAGGACTGCACCAAAGGCTACCTGGTTTCCCACAATAGCCCCAGCACACAGTGTACCATGAGCCAGATGAATGTTCCAGCCCGACTTATTTCAACTCACAACTCCACATTGAAGCTAACGCACCATAACCAGGGGGAGAACTCAGCTATAGGGCATGGAGGACTCAAACCCAGGGTGGCATATGAGTGTGGCAGGGGTGGCTATTGCTGACACTTGTATAGGCATAAATTCAGGGGCAATCAGTCTCCAATGACAGTAAGATCACTGGAATCCACACTCTGTATATGCTGAAAGCCATGCAGGCAGCACCTGCCCTATGGCATGGCTCCACAACAGGGAGTAGTGATTAGCTGTGAAGAACAAAGGAGACTCAGAATTAGTGGGGACTGCTATTGCTGGCAGTTGTAAAGAGAGTATGTTGGAGGCACTCTAGACCTCTGTTTATGGGTAGCACCCCACAGGCTGAACCCCATTAAAAGCGGAGAGTCCACACAGGCCACTCTTGCTCCAGCAGTGCTTTCCTTTGGACCAGTACTGGGAGAGGGGAGATCACACAGTTAAAGGAAACAAAGCCAGGTAGGAAACAACCCTCAGGACTTCTGCTCCATCAACTCAGGATCCAACCCTGACTCTGACAGAGCTTGGACAGCCAGTGACTCATATTTGACTCTAGCCTTAGCCCCTCCATCTCCACTCCAATATCCTACCAGGGTAATAGCTGCCAGTACACCTTGAATAAACATATTACTTTTGTTCATGTCAAATTCAGCACTCCCACCAAAGACACTAGGCACACAAAGACTGTATTGGAGTGCTCCCATGTAAGAACACACTGTTAAGAATTCAAATATTAAATCTTTTACCTAAATTCATAGAGGCAAAGACAGTTAAGCAAAATAAAAAGACAGAGGAACCAGTCTCAATTGGAAGAGCAAAAGAAAATCACTGCAATTAAATAATAACATATAAATAGACAACTTACCAGGTGAAAAATTCAAAGCATTAGTGATAAGAATGTTAAGAGAATTAGGGGAAAGAATAGATGAATATAGTGAAATTCTTTTTACAAAAAATTAGGAAATATAAAAAATAACCAGTCAGAACTGAAGAATCCAATAACGGAAATGAAAATATGCTATAAGGAAGGTACGGCAGGCTATTTTTTTTTTTAATTTTTGCTTTATACTAGAGTATAGTTGATTAACTATGTTGTGTTAGTTTCAGGTGTGAGGAAAAGTGATTTAATTATACATATGCATGTATCTATTCTTTAACAAGTTTTTTTTGTTTTTTTTTTTCCCCATTTAGGTTATTAGAGTGCATTGAGCAGAGTTCCCTGTGCTATACAGCAGATCCTTGTTGGTTATCTATTTTAAGTAGAACAATGTGAACATGTCAGTCCTAAACTCCCAACTTATCTGTCCCAAACACACTTCCCCTCTAGTGACTAAAAGTCCATTCATTAAGTCTATGAGTCTATTTTTATTTTGTAATTGAGTTAGTTTGTACTATTTTTTAGACATCCTGCATATGTGACATCATATGACATTTCTCTGTCTCTGACTGACTTACTTCACTTAGGATGATAATCTCCAGGTCCATTCATGTTGCTTCAAATGGCATTCTTTCATTAATTTTAATAGCTGAGTAACACATTGGACAATGGACATGAGTTTGAGTAAACTTCAGGAGCTGGACAGGGAGGCCTGGAATGCTGCAGTCCTTGGGGTCACAAAGAGTCGGACATGACTAAGTGACTGAACTGAACTGAATATACTGGAAGGGCTTCCCGGGTAGCTCAGCTGATAAACAATCTCCCTGAAAAGCAGGAGACCTGGGTTCACTCCATGGGTTGGGAAGATTCCCTAGAGGAGGACATGGTAACCCACTCCAGTATTCTTGCCTGGAGAATCCCCATGGACAGAGGAGCTTGGCAGGCTACAGTCCATGAGGTCACAAAGTCAGACACAACTGAGTGACTAAGCACAGTACAGCACAATACATGCTGAAGCTGAAGATCCAATACTTTGGCCACCTGATGTGAAGAGCTGACTCACTGGAAAAGACTGTGACACGGGGAAAGATTGAAGGCAGGAGGAGAAGGGGACGACGGAGGATGAGATAGTTGCATGGGGTCACCGACTCAATGGACATGACTTTGAGTAAACTCTGGGAGTTGGTGATGGACAGGGAGGCCTGACATGCTGCAATCCATGGGGTCACAAAGAGTCAGACATGACTGAGTGACTGAACTGAACTGATAATGAAGTATAACATTTAAATATTGTGAAACACTATATTGTATATCTGTAACATATAATATTTTACATCAAGTATACTTCAAAAAATTTTATTTAAAAAATAAATAAATAATAATATAGAACTATCATATAACCCAGCGATTCCACTCCTAGTTATATATCCAAACAAATAAAAAAACAAAAAAACCAAGTATTTCAAAAAGATACATGGCCCTCAATGTTCACAGCAGCATTACTTACAACAGCCAAGATATGGAAGCATCCTAAGCATTCATCATCAGATAACTGGATAAAGAAGTTGTTGTACAAAAAGGCAATGGAATACTATTTAGTCATAGAAAAGAATAAATGAGATAGACTTAATTGATATCAGTAGGACACTCCATCCAAAAACACAATACACTTCTTTGTTTCAAGTGCACGTGGAATATTCTCAAGGATAGGTCACATCTTGGGTCATAAATCAAGTTTTGGTAATTATAAGAAAATTGAAATTGCATTAAGCATTTTTTTCCTGACCACAATGCTATAAGATTAGATATCAATTACAGGAAAAAAAAAAAAAAACTATAAAAATGTCAAACATTGGGGGCTAAACAATATGATTTTTAAGAGCCAAGAAGCCAATGAAGAAATGAAAGAGCAAATCAAAAAATACTTAGATACAAATGACAACAAAATCAGAATAACTCGAAATCTATGGGATACAGTAAAAGAATTGCTAAGAAGGAAGTTTATAACAATATAGGCCTACCTCTAAAAAAAAATAGAAAAACAACAAACAACTTAAGTCAACACATAAAGCAACTAGAAAAAGTACAACAACAAAAAAATAAAGTTAGTAGAAGAAAAAGAAAATCATAAAGATTAGAGCAGAGATAAATGAAAGAGAAATGAAGGAAACAATAGCAAAGATAAACAGAAATGACAAGCCATTAGCCAGACTCATCAAGAGAAAAAAGGAGAAGACTCAATAAAATTTGAAATGAAAAATAAGTTACAACAGGCACCATAGAAATACAAAGATTATAAGAGACTACTATGAGCAACGATACACCAATAAAATGGACAACTTGGAAGAAATGGACAAATTCTCAGAGAAGTACAACCTTCAAAGACTGACCAAAACAAATTTAAAAATATGAACAGACCAATAACAAGCACTGAAATTGAAACTGTGATCAAAAATTTTCCAACAAAGAAAATCCCAGGGCCAGATGGATTCACAGGCGAATTCTATCCAATGTTTAGAGAAAAGCTGACACCTATCCTTAAAAAAAATGCTCCAAAAAATTACAAAGGGAGGAAACCTCCCAAACTAATTCTAGGACGCCACCATCACACTGATACTGAAACCAGAAAAAGATACCACAAAAAAAAGAAACTTACAGAACAATATCACTGATGAATAGATGCAAAAATTGTCAAAAAGTTCTAGCAAACTAAATCTAACAACATACTAAAAGAATCATATACCATGATCCATTGGAATTTATCCCAGGGATGTAAGAATTCTTCAATATATGTAAATCGTCAATGTGATACACCATGTTAACAAATTCAAAGATAGAAAGCATATGATCACATCAATAGATGCAAAAAAAGTTTTCTAAAAAATTCAACACACATTTGTGACAAAAATACCAGGCAATTGGCATAGAAGGAACCTACCTAAATGTAATAAATGCCATATATGACAAACTCACAACAAACATTACTCTTAACAATGAAAAACTGAAACCATTTCCTCTAAGATCAAGAATGAGACAAGGGTGTCCACTCTCACCACTATTAATCAATATAGTTTTGGAAGTACTAGCCATGGCAACCAGAGAAGAAAAAAATAGAAATAAACCAAATTGGAAAAGAAAAAGGAAAACTCTGTCTGCAGATAACATGGCAAATTATATATATATATATATATATATATATATATATATATATATACATAAAATATATATATAAAACCCTAAAATTGTCACCAAAAACCTACTAGAATTAATCAATGAATTTAGCAAATTCACATCAGTTTACATTTTGAAAAAAGCTAGATGTGAGGTCAGATTGTGCTAAGTCGCTTCAGTCATGTCTGACTCTTTGGACAGCAGCACTCCAGGACAGCACCCCATGGACAGAAGCACCCCATGGACAGCAGCACTCCAGGCTCCTCTGTCCATGGGTTTCTACAGGCAAGATTACTAGACTGTTTTGCCATTTAGTTCTCCAGAGGATCTTCCTGACCCAGGGACTGAACCTGCAACTCTTCTGTCTTCTGCATTGGCAGGCAAGTATTTTACCACTAGTGCCACATGAGAAAGACAAAATGGTTTTCCAAGGAGGCCTTACAAATAGCTAAGAAAAGAAGAGAAGCAAAAGGTAAAGGAGAAAAGGGAAGATACATCCATCTGAATGCAGAGTGACAAGGAATAGGAAGGAGAGATAAGAAAGCCCTCTTACGTAAACAATGCAAAGAAACAGAGGAAAACAATAGAATGGGAAAGACAAACGATTGATTCAAGAAAATTAGAGATACCAAGGGAACATTTCATGCAAAGATGGGCACAATAAAGGACAGAAACAGTATGAACCTAACAAACAGAAGATATTAAGAAGAAGTGGCAAGAAGATACAGAAGAGCTACACAAAAAAGATCTTCATGACCCAGGTAACCATGATATGTGATCATTCAACTCCAGATACCTTGGAGTGTGAAGTCAGGTGGACCTTAAGAAGCATCACTACAAACAAAGCTAGTGGAGGGTATGGAATTCCAGAGGAGCTATTTCAAGTTCTAAAAGATGATGCTGTAAAAGGGCTTCACTCAATATGCCACTAATTTGGAAAACTCAGCAATGGCCACAAGACTGGAAACGGTCAATTTTCATTCCAGTCCTGAAGAAGGACAATACCAAAGAATATTCAAACTACCACACAATAGCACTCATTTCACATACTAGCAAGCTTATGTTCAAAATACTCCAAGCTATGCTTCAACAGTATGTGAACCAAGAACTTCTAGATATTCAAGCTGGATTTAGAAAAGGCAGAGGAACCAGAGATCAAATTGCCAACATCCGTTGAATCATAGAGAAGCAAAGGCATTCCAGAAAAACATCTACTTCTGCTTTGTTGACTGTGCTAGATCCTTTGACTGAGTGAATCACAACAAACTGTGGAAAACTCCTAAAGAAATTGGAATACCAAACCACCTTACCTGCCTCCTGAGAAATCTGTATGCATATAAAAAGCAACAGTTAGAACCAGACATGGAACAAGGGACTGGTTCAAAATTGGCAAAGGAGTACGTCAAGGCTGTATAATGTCACCCTGCTTATTTAACTTATATGAAGAGTACATCATATTAAATTCCAGGCTGGATGAAGCACAAGCTGGAATCAAGATTACCAGGAAAGATATCAATAACCTCAGATGAAGCACAAACTGGAATCAAGATTGCCAGGAAAAATATCAATAACCTCAGATATGCAGATGACATCACCCTTATTGCAGAAAGTGAAGAGGAACTAAAGAGCCTCTTGATGAAGGTGAAAGAGGAGAGTGAAAAACCTGGATTAAAATTCAGCATTTAAAAAAACTAAGATTATGGCATTGGGTCCCATCACTTCATGGCAAATAGATGGGAAAACAATGGAAACAGTGTCAGACTTTATTTTCCTGGGCTCCAAAATCACTGTAGATGGTGACTGCAGCCATGAAACTAAAAGGCACTTGCTCCTTGGAAGAAAAGCTATGACCAACCTAGACAGTGTAGTAAAAAGCAGAGACAGTACTTTGCCGACAAAAGTCCATCTAGTTAAAGCTAAGGTTTTTCCAGTAGTCATGTATGGATGTAAGAGTTGGACCATAAAGATAGCTGAGTGCTGAAGAATTGATGCTTTTGAACTGTGGTGTTGAGGAAGACTCTTGAGAGTCCCTTGGACTGCAAGGAGATCAAATCATTCAATTCTATAGGAAATCAGTCTTGAATATTCATTGAAAGTACTGATGCTGAAACTGAAGCTACCAATACCTGATGTGTAGAGATGACTCATTGATAAAGATGCTGATGCTGGGAAATATTAAAGGCACGAGGAGAAGGGGATGACAGAGGATGAGATGGTTGGATGATATCACCGACTCAATGGACATAAGTTTAAGCAACCTCCAGAAGATGGTGAAGGAGAGGGAAGCCTAGCATGCTGCAGTCCATGGGGTCACAAAGAGGTGGGCATGACTGAGTGACTGGACAACAAAAAAAAATTCACAGAATGTAAAATGTAAAATACAGAGGAATCCCTTTCATTCCTGTTTACTAACAATGAAAAACCAGAAAGAAACATTAAGGAAGCTGATTCACCACTGCAACAAAAAGAATAAAATGCCTAGGAATAAACCTACCCAAAGATACAAATGACTTGTATTTGAAAATCTATAAGACAGTGATGAAAGAAATCAAAGACAACATAAACTGAAACATATACCATGTTCTTGGATTTGAAAAATCAATATTTCCAAAATGGTTATATTACACCAGCCAATCTACAGATTCAATGCAATCCCTATCAGATTATGAATGACATTTTTCACAGAAAGTGAACAAAAAATTTCACAATTAGCATGAATATATAAAACACCCTGAAAAACCAAAGTAATCTTGAGAAAGAAAAATGCAGCTAGGTGAACTGAACTCCCTGACCTCAATAAAAATGAAAGGCACTCAGTCATGTTGACTGTTTGTGACTCCATGGACTATACAGTCCATGGATTTCTCCAGGCCAGAATACTGGAGTGGGTAGCCTTTCCTTCTTCAGGGGATCTTCCCAACTCAGGGATCAAGCCCAGGTCTCTGGGACTGCAGTTGGATTCTTTACCAGCTGAGCAACCAGGGAAGAAAAGAATACTGGAGTGGGAGGCCTATCCCTTCTCCAGCAGATCTTCCTGACCCAGGAATCAAACCCGTGTCTCCAGAATTCCAGGTGGATTCTTTACCAGCTGAGCTACCAGAGAAGCTCTCCCTGACCTCAACTATAATGCAAAACTATAGTCATCATGACAGTATGGTACTGGCACAAAAACAGCATTATAGACCAATGGAACAAGATTGAAAGCTCCAGAAAAAAACCCACACACGTATGGGAATCTTATCTTTGATAAAGGAGGCAAGAATATACCATGGAGAAAAGACAGTCTCTTCAATAAGTGGTGCTGGACAAACTGGACAGCTATGTGTAAAGAAATGACTTAACCCCATATAGAAAATAAGTTCAGAATGAATTAAAGACTTAAATGTAAGGCCAGGAAATATAAAGCTCTTAGAGGAAGACATAGGTAGTACACTCTTCGACATACATTGCAGCAAGATTCTCTCTGACCCACCTACTAGATTGTTGTTCAGTCCCAAAGTAATGTCCTATTCTAACTGCTGTTTCTTGACCTGCATACAGGTTTCACAGGAGGCAGGTCAGGTGATCTGGTATTCCCATCTCTTTCAGAAGTTTCCACAGTTTGTTGTGATCCACATAGTCAAAGGCTTTAGCATACTCAATGAAGCAGAAGTAGATGTTCTGAAATTCTCTTTCTTTTTCTATGATCCAAAGGATGTTGGCAATTTGATCTCTGGTTCCCCTGCCTTTCCTAAAGCCAACTTGTACATCTGAAAGTTCTCAGTTCATGAATTTTTGAAGCCTAGCTTGAAGGATCTTGAGCATTACCTTGTTAGAATGTGAAATGAGTGCAATTATATGGTAGTTTGAACATTCTTTAGCATTGCCTTTCTTTGGAATAAGAATGAAAACTGAATTTTACAGCCCTGTGACTACTACTGAGTTTTCCAAATTTTCTGGTATATTGGGTGCAGCACATTAACAGAATCATCTTTTAGGATTTGAAATAGCTCAGTTGGGATTCCATCACTTCCACTGCTTTGTTTGTAGTAATGCTTTCTAGGGCTTCCCGGGTGGCAGTCGTGGTAAAGAACCCTACCTGCCAATGCCAGAGATGCAACAGAAATCAGGTTCAATCCCTGTGTTGGGAAGATCTCTTGGAGAAGGGAATGGCTACTCACTCCAGTATTCTTGCCTGGAGAATCCCAATGACAGAGGAGCCTGGTGGGCTACAGTCCTTAGAGTCACAAAGAGTCAGACACGACTGAAGTGACTTAGCACTCACAATGCTTTATAAGACAACTTGACTTCACACTCCAGAATGTCTAGCTCTAGGAGAATGACCAGACCATTGTGATTATCTGGAAAATTAAGACTTTTATTGTATAGTTCTTCTGTGTATTCTTGCCACCTCTTCTTAATCTCTTCTGCTTCTGTTAGGTCCCTGCCTTTTCTTTATTGTATGCATCTTTGCATTAAATATTCCCTTGGTATCTCCAATTTTCTTGAAGAAATCTCATATCTTTCCCATTCTATGTTTCTCTTTATTTCTTTGCATTGTTCACATAGGAAGGCTTTTTTAAGTCTCCTTGCTGTTCTTTAGAACTCTACATTCATTTGGGTATATCTTTCCCTTTCTCTTTTGCCTTTCACTTCCCTACTTTTTTCAGCTATTTGTAAGGCCTCTTCAGATAACCACTTTGCATTCTTGCATTTCTTTTTCTTAGGGACGGTTTTGGTCACCACTTTCTGTACAATGTTACAAACCTTAGTCCATAATTCTTCAGGCACTCTGTCTACTGGATCTAATCCCTTGAATTTATTTTTCATCTCCACTCTAAAATCATAGGGATTTGGTTTAGGTCATATCTGAATGGTCTAGTAGTTTTCCCTACTTTCTTCAATTTAAGCCTGAATTTTTCAGTAAGTAGAAAAGGAGTGGAGAAATAGCTCCAGAACAAGTGAAGAGGCTGGGCCAAAGTGAAAATGATGCTCAATTGTGGGCATTTTTTGTGGAAGTAAAGTCTGATGCTATAAAGAACAATATTTCACAGCAACCTGAAATGTTAGGTCCATGAATAAAGGTAAATTGGATGTGGTCAAGCAGAAGTTGGCAAGAGTGAACATTGACATTTTAGGAATAAGTGAACTAAAATGGACAGGAATGGGTGAATTTAACTCAGATGACCATTATATATACTACTATGGGCAAGAATCCCTTAGGAGAAATGGAGTAGCCCCCATAGTCAACAAAACAGTCCAATATGTAGTACCTGGGTGAAATCCCAGAGACAACAGAATGATGTACTTGCATGCAACTTCAAAAACAACAGAATGATCTTGGTCCATTTCCAAGGCAAACCATTCAACATCACAGTAATCCAAGTCTATGCCCAACAACTAATGAAGAAAAAGAGGAAGTTGAGTGGTTCTATGAAGACCTACAAGGCCGTCTTGAACTAACACACAAAAAAGATGCCCTTTTCATCATAGGGGGTTGAAATGTAAAAGTAGGAAGTCAAGAGATACCTGAAGTAACGGACAAGTTTGGCCTTGGAGCACAAAATGAAGCAGGGCAAAGGCTAACAGAGTTTTGCCAAGAGAATACACAGGTCATAGCAAACACCCTCTTCTAACAACACAAGAGATGACTCTAAACATGACATTGCCAGATGGTCAATACCAAAATCAGATTGATTATATTCTTTAAAGCCAAAGATGGAGAAGCTCTATACAGTCAGCAAAAACAAGACCTGGAGCTGACTATGGCTTAGATCACAACTTTTTATTTTTTTTTGCAAAATTCAGGCCAAATTGATGAACATAGGGAAAACCACTAGACCATCTCCTAGATTAATGGAAATAAAAAACACAGCAAAGGAAACTATAAACAAGATGAAAAGACTATATTCAGAAGGAAAGAAAATAACTGCAAATGAAGCAACTTACCAAGGATTTATCTCCAAAATGTATAACTAGCTCATACAACTCAATATGAGAGAAACAAACAACCTAATCAAAAAATGGGCAGAATATGTAAACAGACACTTCTCCAAAGAAAACATACAGATTCCCAGTAAACACATGGGAAAATGCTCAACATCACTCGTTATTCTGTTCAGTTCCATTCAGTCACTCAGTCATGTCCGACTCTTTGCGGCCCCATGAACTGCAGCAAGCCAGGCCTCCCTGTCCATCACCAACTCCCAGAGTTCATTCAGACTCACGTCCATCGAGTCAGTGATGCCATCCAGCCATCTCATCCTCTGTCATCCCTGTCTCCTCCTGCCCCCAATCCCTCCCAGCATCAGAATCTTTTCCAATGAGTCAACTCTTCGCATGAGGTGGCCAAAGTACTGGAGTTTCAGCTTTAGCATCATTCCTTCCAAAGAAATCCCAGGGCTGATCTCCTTCAGAATGGACTGGTTGGATGTCCTTGCAGTCCAAGGGACTCTCAAGAGTCTGCTCCAACACCACAGTTCTAAAGCATCAATTCTTTGGTGCTCAGCTTTCTTCACAGTCCAACTCTCACATCCATACATGACCACTGGAAAAAACATAGCCTTGACTAGACAGACCTTTGTTGGCAAAGTAATGTCTCTGCTTTTCAATATGCTATCTAAGTTGGTCATAACTTTCCTTCCAAGGAGTAAGCGTCTTTTAATTTCATGGCTGCAGTCACCATCTGCAGTGATTTTGGAGCCCAGAAAAATAAAGTCTGACACTGTTTCCCCTGTTTCCCCATCTAATTCCCATGAAGTGATGGGACCAGATGCCATGATCTTAGTTTTCTGAATGTTGAGTGTTCAGCCAACTTTTTCACTCTCCTCTTTCACCTTCATCAAGAGGCTTTTTAGTTCCTCTTCACTTTCTGCCGTAAGGGTGGTGTCATCTGCATATCTGAGGTTATTGATATTTCTCCCAGCAATCTTGATTCCAGCTTGTGCTTCTTCCAGCCCAGCATTTCTCATGATGTACTCTGCATATAAGTTGAATAAGCACAGTGACAATATACAGCCTTGACGTACTCCTTTTCCTATTTGGAACCAGTCTATTGTTCCATGTCCAGTTCTAACTGTTGCTTCCTGAGCTGCATACAAATTTCTCAAGAGGCAGGTCAGGTGGTCTGGTATCCCCATCTCTTTGAAATACAAATCAAAGCTACAATGTGGCATCATCTCACATCACTCAGAATGGCTATCTTCAAGAAATCTGCAAACAATAAATGCTGGAGAGGATGTGCAGAAAAGGGAACCCTCTTGCATTGCTAGTGGGAAAGTAAACTGATAGAGCCATTATGAAAAACAGCATGGAGATTTCTTAAAAGACTAGAATTAAATCCACCATATGACTCAGCAATCCCACAGTGAGCATAGACTCTGAGAAAACCACAATTCTAAAAGATACATGTGCCCCAATATTCCTTGCAGAAACAATCACATCCATAAACAGATGAGTGGATAAAGAAGATGTCATATATATATACAATGGAATACTACTCAGCCATAAAAAGAAACAAATTTGAAACAGTTCAGGTCAGGTGGATTAACCTAGAGCCTATTACATAGAGTAAAGTGAGTCAGAAAGAGAAAAACAAATATCATATATTAACATGTATATATGGAGACCAGAAAAGTGGTATTAGTATTAATAAACCTAGTTACAGGGAAGAAATGGAGATGCAGATATAGATAATGGACTTGTCGTAGATTTGGGGAAGGACAGAGTGGTACGAATGGAGAAAGTATCATTAACATATAAGTGTATATATGTGTGTGTGTATATATACTGTGTGTATATATATACTGTGTGAGTGTTTGTGTGTGTGTGTGTGTGTGTGTGTGTATACTGTTGTTGTTTAGTCACTAAGCTGTTTCCAGCTTTTTGCAATCCCATGGACTGTTGCCTGCCAGGTTCCTCTATCTATGAGATTTCCCAGGCAAGAATAGTGGAGCAGGTTCCCATTTCCTCCTCCAGGGGATCTTCCTGACTCAAAGATCAAATCTGTATCTCTTGCATTGCAGGCCAACTCTTTACCACTGAGCTACTCGGGAAGCCCATATATACACTACCATGTATAAAACAGACAGCTGATGAGAAATTGCTATAAAACACAAGGAACCCAACCTGGAACTTTGTGATGACTTCAAAGTGTGTGATTTGGGGAGAGGATATATGTATAAGTATGGCTGATTTGCATTGTTGTATGGCAGAAACCAGCACAACACTGTAATTTTATTTCAATTAAAAAATAATTTTAAAAAATAATAAATAGATAAAAGCTTTAAAAAATCCCAGGAGATAAACCCATGTACCCATGGTCACCTAATCTTAGACAATTGAGAAAAGATAGTATCTTCACCAAATGGTGCTGGGAAAACAGAGCAGCTATAAAAGAATGAAATTAGAACAATCTATTAACACCATACACAAAAACTCAAAATGGATTTAAAGACCTAAATGTAAGGCCTGATGCTATAAAACTCTCAGAGGAAAACATAGGCAAAACACTCTATAGCATAAATTGTAGCAAGATCTTTTTTTTAATTTCATCCACTTTCTAGAGTAATGAAAATAAAAGCAAAAATAAACAAATGAGATTTATTTAAATTTAAAAGCTTTTCATGAACAAAGAAAACCATTAACAAAACGAAATGACAACCCTCAGAACGGTAGAAAATATTTGTAAACAAAGGGGCTGACAAAGGATTAATTTCCAAAATATACAAACAGCTCATGCAACTCAATATCAAATAAACAACTCTAAAAAAATTTGACAGAAGATCTAAATAGAAATTTCTCCAAAGAAGACATACAGATGGCTAAAAAGTACATGAAAAAATGTTCAACATCACTAATTATTAGAGAAATGCAAATTGAAACTATAATAGGTATCACCTGACACCAATCAGAAGGGCCATCATTTAAAAAATCCACAAACAATAAGTACTGGAGAGGGTATGGAGCAAAGGGAACCTTCCTACCCTTTTGGTGAGAATGTAAACTGTTACAACTAATATGGAGAACAGTATGGAGGTTCCTTAAAAAAATAAAAATAAAACTACGATATAATCCAGCAATCCCACTCCTGGGCATATACCTAGAGAAAACCATAATTCAAAAAGACATATGCACCCCAGTGTTCACTGAAGCACTATTTACAAGAAGCAGAACCTGGAAACAACTTAAATGTCCATCAACAGAGGAATGGATAAAGAAAATGCAGTACATATGTGCAATGGAATATTACTCAGCCATTAAAAAGAACAAAATAATGCCATATGCAGCAACATGGATGGACGTAGTGATTGTCATACTGAATGAAGTAAGTCAAACACAGAAAGACAAATATCATATGATATTACTTATATGTGGAATCTGAAAAAGGGGGTACAAATGAATTCATTTAAAAAAAAAAACAGAAGTAGAATCATGGATACAGAAAACAAACATGATTATCAGGAGTTTGGAGGGGGGATAAATAGGGAGATTGGGGTTAACATAAGCACACTACTCTATATAAAATAGATAACTAATAGAACCTGCTGTAAGGCATAGGGAATTCTACTAAGTACTCTGTAATGGCCTATATAGGAAAAGAATCTTAAAAAAAATGATAATAATAATAGATATATGTATGTGTATAACTGATTCACTTTGCTGTACAATTGAAACTAACGAACATTGTAAATCAACCATACTCCAATACAAATTTTAAGAAGAAAAAACTATATTTAAAATTCTCCAACAATCAATAAACACAAAATTATAATGTCCAACACTGGTTACATTTAAACATGTCTTGAATTAGTAATTTATTTAAAATGGCAGCTAAATACAAAATTGTATGTGATAAAACTCACACACACA
Organism: Bos indicus; assembly: GCF_029378745.1. NCBI lineage: Eukaryota > Metazoa > Chordata > Mammalia > Artiodactyla > Bovidae > Bos > Bos indicus. The sequence goes on from NC_091789.1 coordinate 77,415,261, forward strand.
CACACAAAAGTCTCAAAAAACTTTAAACAATTTTTTTTTTTTTAACACTCCAAGACAACTTATGTTATTTTCCAATTTGGTACTCTCAGTATGTTGAGATATCAAGGAATTGACATCATTGACTTTCAGGGTTAAAGTGAGAAGCAGAGTGATGGTAAAAGATTAGAGTTACAGAGATAATTAGTTTCTTAAAGAGACTAGAGAACTAAAGAATGACAGAATACTTAAGAATAAAGACAGTAAGTGCAACTGCAATTTTTCTTAATTAAATGACATTTATGACCTTTTGTAAAATGTAAGTCAAAAATGTCTGATCTAAGATTTTTCTTATGTATACAGTTGTAATAGTTTTGTGAAATAATGAATATTATAATGCAAATAAATAACAAAATATATCCTTTAAAATATTCATTATGTATCTATTGGATATGTGTAAAGAAAATTTAACTCAAGGTGTCTTATGTTTTTAAAAGTTTCATTTATTTATTTATTTAGGTCATGCTGCAGGGCTTCTGGGATCTTAGTTCCATGACCAGGGATTGAACCCGCATGCCCTGTGTGGAAGCACAGAGTCCTAACCACTGTACCACCAGGAAATTCCCAAAAGCTTCATTTTTTAAATGATGTACTTACTGTTTAGCAGATCAAGAGAATACTAAACGTTGAACACCGATTAATGTCTGGTTTCCCTAATGGATATAAGAAATGAGATCAGTGCACAGCAAAACAGATGGTATTATTCCATACAGATGGTTGCTTGTGCTTTATTAAATACATTTGTCAAATGTATTTATACATCTTAGAAAAATATATTTGTAGTACTGGTATCCTATATATTGTGACACTGATAAAATATAGTAGAGAATTTGGAGCCAAAGGAGAGTGTGTTCTTGAATAAGAATATTTGTTAATAGCTTCTAGTCTAAAAGGGGAGGAGGCAATGGCACCCCACTCCAGTACTCTTGCCTGGAAAATCCCATGGATGGAGGAGCCTGGTAGGCTGCAGTCCATGGGGTCGCTAGGAGTCAGACACGACTGAGCGACTTCACTTTCACTATTCACTTTCATGCATTGGAGAAGGAAATGGCAACCCATTCCAGTGTTCTTGCCTGGAGAATCCCAGGGACGGGGGGAGCCCGGTGGGCTGGTGTCTACGGGGTCGCACAGAGTCGGACACGACTGAAGCGACTTAGCAGCAGCAGCAGCAGCAGCAGCAGCCTAAAAGGAGTGATTTGGGGTTATGGAGCACCATCTAGAGGAAATATATGAAAAAAGTCCTTAGGCAAGAATGGAGTTAAAATAACTATCATATCTAAAACAATTTAAAAACCTAAGAAATGAACAACTTTAGGATTGTGAATATATAATTTTGATTTTCTACCTCCATCAAATTCAGATTATTTTTTACTTAAACAGTGACTCCTTAAAAGCATCATATATTATATTTATGATTTCTATTTTTTTTTAAGATAAATTTTCTACAACACAGATCTTTTTAGAATGCCAGAGCCAAAAAAGAGCCTAGAAATCATGTGGGCAAGTTAGGAACCTGAGGTCCAGAGTAGAGAAATAACTTATTCAGGGTCTTAATCACATTAAAAACCAAGACTAAATCTCTGAAGTCTCCTGATTCCCAGAATAGCACTTTCTCATTCTACTACACTACCCATTAAACTATATCATAAGCAAACATATACTACTGTTGACTAGGGGAAAAAACTCTCCATTGGTACTGAAGTGTTTTCCACAGAGTGATTAGATCTTTATTCTTCCAAAAACCTTGATTGCAGTTCAGTTCAGTTCAGTTCAGTCGCTCAGTCATTTCTGACGCTTTGTGACCCCGTAGACAGCAATACGCCAGGAATCCCTGTCTATCAACAAGTCCCGAAGCTTGCTGAAACTCATGTCCATTGAGTTAGTGATGCCATCCAACCATCTTATCCTCTGTCATTCCCTTCAACTCCTGCCTTCAATCTTTTGGAGCATCAGGGTCTTTCCCAAAGAGTCAGTTCTTCACATCAGGTGGCCAAAATGTTGGCGCTTCAGCATCAGTCCTTCCAAAGAGTATTCAGGACTGATTTCCTTTAGAACTGAAGGGTTTAATCTCCTTGCAGTCCAAGGGACTCTCAAGAATCCTCTGCAACACCACAGTTTAAAAGCATCAATTCTCCAGCACCCAGCTCTGTTTATGGTCCAGCTCTCACATCCATAGCTGACTACTGGAAAAACCATAGATTTGACTGGATGGACCTTTGTTGGCAAAATAATGTCTCTGCTTTTTACTTTGCTGTCTAGGTTGGCCATAGATTTTCTTCCAAGGAGCAAATGTCTTATAAATTCCTGGGTTCAGTCACCATCTTTAGTGATTTTGGAGCCCAAGAAAATAAAGTCTTTCACTGTTTCCACTGTTTCCCCATCTATTTGCCATGAAGTGATGGGACCAGATGCCAAGATCTTAGTTTTTTAAATGTTGAGTTTCAAGTTCTTGGTTCACCTATTGTTGAAGCCTTGCTTGGAGAATTTTTAGCATTATTCTGCTGGCGTGTGAGATGAGAGCAGTTGTGTGGTAGTTTGAACACTTTTTGGCATTGCCTTTCTTTGGAATTAGATGAAAACTGACCTTTTCCCAGTCCTGTGGCCATGGCAGAGTTTTCCAGATTTGCTGGCAAAATGAGTGCAGCACTTTCACAGCATCATCTTTTAGAACTTGAAATGGTTCAGCTGAAATTCCATCACCTCCACTAGCTTTGTTTGTAATGATGCTTCCTAAGGCCCACCAGACTTCAGATTCCAGGATGTCTGGCTCTAGGTGAGTGATCACACCATCGTGGTTATCTGGGTCATGAAGATCTTTCTTGTATAGTTCTTCTGTGTATTCTTGCCACCTCTTCTTAATATCTTCTGCTTCTATCAGGTCCATACAATTTCTGTCCTATATTGTGCCCATCTTTGCATGAAAAGTTCCCTTGGTATCTCGAATTTTCTTGAAGAGATCTCTAGTCTTTCCCATTCTGTTGTTTTCCTCTATTTCTTTGCATTGATCACTGAGGAAATCTTTCTTAACTCTCCTTGCTATTCTTTGGAGCTCTGCATTCAATTGGGTATTCTTTCCTTTCCTCCTTTGCCTTTCACTTCTCTTCTTTTCTCAGCTATTTGTAACGCCTCCTCAGACAAGCATTTTGCCTTTTTGCATTTCTTTTTCTTGGGGAAGGTCTTGATCACTGCCTCCTATACAATGTCCCGAACCTCCATCCGTAGTTCTTCAGGCACTCTGTCTATCAAATCTAATCCCTTGAATCTATTGTCACCTCCACTGCATAATTGTAAGGGATTTGATTTAGGTCATTCTTGAATCGTCTAGTCAAGGCTATGGTTTTTCCAGTAGTCATGTATGGATGCAAGAGTTGGACTGTGAAGAAAGCTGAGCAGCGAAGAGTTGATACTTTTGAACTGTGGTGTTGGAGAAGACTCTTGTGAGTCTCTTGGACTGCAAGGAGATCCAACCAGTTCATTCTAAGGGAGATCAGTCCTGGGTGTTCTTTGGAAGGACTGATGCTAAAGCTGAAACTCCAATACTTTGGCCACCTCATGTGAAGAGTTGACTCATTGGAAAAGACTCTGATGCTGGGAGGGATTGGGGGCAGGAGGAGAAGGGGACGACAGAGAATGAGATGGCTGGATGGCATCACTGACTCGATGGATGTGAGTTTGAGTGAACTACGGGATTTGGTGATGGACAGGGAGGCCTGGCTTGCTGCAATTCATGGGGTCGCAAAGAGTTGGACACAATTGAGCAACTGAACTGAACTGAACTTACTTCCATCACCAGTCATATCCACAACTGGGTGTTGTTTTTGATTTGGCTCCATCTCTTCATTCTTTCTGGAGTTATTTCTCCACTGTTCTCCAGTAGGATACCTACCAACCTGGGGAATTCATCTTTCAGTGTCCTAGCTTTTCTCCTTTTCATACTTTTCATGGGATTCTCAAGGAAAGAATACTGAAGTGTCTTGCCTTTCCCTTCTCCTGGGGATCACGTTTTATCAGAACTATCCACCATGACCCATCTCTCTTGGGTGGTCCTACACAGCATGGCTCATAGTTTCATTGACTTAGACAAGGCTGTGGTCCATGTGATCAGTTTGGTTAGTTTTCTGTGATTGTGGTTTTCATTCTGTCTTCCCTCTAATGAATAAGGATAAGAGGCTTATGGAAGTTTCCTGATGGGAGACACTAACTGTGTGGGAAATGGGTCTTGTTCTGATGGCTGAGGCCATGCTCAGTAAAGTTTTAATCCAATTTTCTGTTGATGGATGGGGCTTCATTCTCTCCTTGTTTGGCCTGAAGCCAAAATATTGACCATGCCTCTGCCAGAGACTCCTGGACACTCACAGGTAAGTCTGGTTCAGTCTCTTATGGAGACACTGCTCCTTTCTCCTGGCTCCTGATGTGCACAAGGTTTTGTTTGTGCCCTCCAAGAGTCTGTTTCCCAAGTCCCGCGGATGTTCTGTAACAAATCCCAGTGGCCTTCAAAGTCAAATTCCCTGGGGGTTTTCAGTCCCTTTGCCAGATCCCCTGGTTGGGAAATCTGTTGTGGGTCCTAGAACTTTCTTAACAGTGCAAGAATTTCTTTGGTATAAAGAAATTTGGTATAAAGAGTTCTGCAGTTTGTAGGTCATCTGCTCAGCAGCTCTATGGTGGGGCTAATGGTGACATTCTCCAAGAGGGCTGATGCCACACGCAGCATGGGTCCTGGTGTGCACAAAGTTTTGGTTGAGCCCTCCGCGCATAAATGGCGGGTGTGGGGTTTGATTCTAAATGCTATTTTGCCCCTCCTAGCATCTTGTTGGGGCTTCTCCTTTGCCCTTGAACAAGGGGTATCTTTTTTTTTTTTTTTTTGGTTAGATCCAGCATTCTCCTGTTGATGGTTGTTCAGCAATGAGCTGCAATTTTGGAGTTCTCACAGGAGAAGATACTGCAAGTAAACCCTTGATTTACTTGCATGAAGTGGAAATCTCTTTTTCCTTCTAGTTTAGAAAACTGTTATCAAAAACTGGTTAGTTTTTGGCAGTTTATGTCACTAAGCAACATGAAATTGAGATAGTGGGACATAAATTGAGAATGTTAAGAACTGTTGTCTCAAAGTAAGAATGGAAATTTTTTGAGCCACCAGTGTCTGCTGGTATTAAAATTTACTCTGTAACTCATTCCTAATGATGAATTACTCAGATGAAAGAAAGGTCAGTAAATGTGAAAGTAAATGGTTTCTGTATCAGAGTTTCAGATTTGAAACCCATTTACATGATGAGCTACATAAATTTAGACAAATAATTTGAGTTTTCTAAAAGACAAGTCCTGATCACATGGACCACAGCCTTGTCTAACTCAATGAAACTATGAGTCATGCCGGGTAGTGACATCCAAGACCGATGGATCATGGTGGAGAGTTCTGAGAAAATGTGGTCCCCAGGAGAAGGGAATGGCAAACCACTTCAGTATTCTTGCCTTGAGAACCCCATAAACAGTACAAAAAGGCAAAAAGCTAGAACACTGAAAGATGAACTCCCCAGGTCAGCAGGTGCCCCATTTGCTACTGGAGAAGAGTGGAGAAATAACTCCAGAAAGAATGAAGAGATGGAGCCAAAGCAAAAACAACACGCAGCTGTTGTTTTTGTGACTGGTGATGAAAGTAAAGTTTGATGCTGTAAATAACAATATTTCATAGGGAACCTGGAATGTTAGGTACATGAATCAAGGTAAATTTATCTCTCTCTCTTTCTCTTTAGTTCCTAAGTCGTGTCTGACTCTTGTGACCCCATAGACTGTAGCCTGCCAGATCCCTCTGTGCAGGGGATTCTCCAGGCAACAGTACTGGAGTGGGTTGCCGTTTTCTTCTCCAGGGGATCTTCCTTACCAAGGAATCGAACCCTGATCTCCTGCATTACAGGCAGATTCTTTTCCAACTGAGCTATGAGGGAAGCCCTAAATATTGTATGAAAGTGAAAGTCATTCAGTCATGTTTGACTCTTTCCAACCCCATGGATTATACAGTCCATGGAATTCTCCAGGCAAGAATACTGGAGTGGGTAGCCTTTCCCTTCTCCAGAGGATCTTCCCAACCCAGGAATTGAATCAGGGTCTCAGGCATTGCAGGTGCATTCTTTACCAACAGAGCTATGACGGAAGCTTTCAGGTAAATTGGAACTGGTCAAACAGGAAACAGCAAGAGTGAACATCAACATTAATCCAAGTCTATGCCCCAACCAGTAATGCTGAAGAAGCTGAAGTTGAATGGCTCTATGAATACCTACAAAACCTTCTAGAACTAACACCCAAAAAAGATGTCCCTTTCATTGTAGGGAACTGGAATGCAAAAGTATGAAGTCAAGAGATACCTGGAATAATGGACAAGTTTGGCTTGGAGTAGGAAATGAAGCAGCATGAAGGCTAACAGAGCTTTGCCAAGAGAATGCACTGGTCATAGCAAACACCCTTTTCTAACATGCCCATCACCAGATGGCCAACACTGAAATCAGATTGTATTCTTTGCAGCTAAAGATGGAGAAGCTCTATACAGTCAGCAAAAACAAGACAAGGAGCTGACTGTGGCTCAGATCATGAGCTCCATATTGCAGAATTCATGCTTAAATTGAAGAAAGTAGGGAAAAACACTGTATACAGTAGAAGTGAGAAACAGATTCAAGGGATTAGATTTGATAGACAGAGTGCCTGAAGAACTACGGATGGAGGTTATGGACATTGTATAGGAGGCAGTGGTCAAGACCAGCCCCAAGAAAAAGAAATGCAAAAAGGCAAAATGCTTGTCTAAGGAGGCGTTACAAATAGCTGAGAAAAGAAGAGAGGTGAAAGGCAAACTAGGAAAGGAAAGATATACCCATTTGAATGCACAGTTCCAAAGAAGAGTAAGGAGAGATAAGAAAGCTTTTCTCAGTAATCAATGCAAAGAAATAGAGAGAAACAAAAGAATGGGAAGGACTAGAGATCTCTTCAAGAAAATTAGAGATACCAAGGGGATTTTTCATACCAAGCTGGACACAACAACGGACAGAAACGATATGGACCTAATAGAAGCAGATTATTTTAAGAAGAGGTGGCAAGAATACATGGAAGAACTATACAAAAAAGATCTTCATGACACAGATAACCATGATGATGTGATCACTCACTTAGAGCCAGATGTCCTGAATGTGAAGTCAAATGATATGAACAAAGCTAGTGGAGATGAGGTAATTTCAGCTGAGCTATTTCAAATCCTAAAAGATGATTCTGTAAAAGTGCTGCACTCATTATGCCAGCAAATCTGGAAAACTCAGCAGAGGCCACAGTACTGGAAAAGACCAGTTTTCATTACAATCTCAAAGAAAGGGAATTCCAAGGAATATTCAAACTACTGAATAAATTGCACTCATTTGACATGCTAGCAATGTAATGTTCAAAATTCTCCAAGCGAGGCTTCAACAGTACATATACCTTGACCTTCTGGATGTTCAAGCTCGATTTCGAAAAGGCATACACAAAAATAAACTCAAAATGGATTAAAGATCTAAACATAATATCAGAAACTATAAAACTCCTAGAGGAAAACATAGGGAAAACACTCTCCAACATAAATCACAGCAGGATCCTCTATGACCCACCTCCCAGAATGTTGAAAATAAAAGCAAAAATAAATAAATGGGACCTAATTAAAATTAAAAGTTTATGCACAACAAAGGATACTATAAGCAAGGTGAAAAGACAGCCTTCAGAATGGGAGAAAATAACAGCAAACGAAGAAACTGACAAAGAATTAATCTCAAAAATATACAAGCAACTAATGCAGCACAATTCCAGAAAAGTAAACGACCCAATCAAAAAATGGGCCAAAGAACTAAACAGACATTTCTCCAAAGAAGACATACAGATGGCTAACAAACATATGAAAAGATGCTCAACATCACTCATTATCAGAGAAATGCAAATCAAAACCACAATGAGGTACCATTTCACACCAGTCAGAATGTCTGTGATCCAAGAGTCTACAAGCAATAAATGCTGGAGAGGGTGTGGAGAAAAGGGAACGCTCTTACACTGTTGGTGGGAATTCAAAGTAGTACAGCCACTATGGAGAACACTATGGAGATCCCTTTAAAAACTGGAAATAGAACTGCCATATGACCCAGAAATCCCACTGTTGGGCATACACACAGAGGAAACCAGAATTGAAAGAGACACGTGTACCCCATTGTTCATCGCAGCACTGTTTATAATAGCCAGGACATGGAAGCAACCTAGATGTCCATCAGCAGACGAATGGATAAGAGATCTGTGGTACATACATACAATGGAATATTCAGTTCAGTCAGTTCAGTTCAGTCGTTCAGTCGTGTCTGACTCTTTGCGACCCCATGAATCGCAGCACGCCAGGCCTCCCTATCCATCACCAACTCCCAGAGTTCACTCAGACTCATGTCCATCGAGTCAGTGATGCCATCCAGCCATCTCATCCTCTGTCGTCCCCTTCTGCTCCTGCCCCCAATCCCTTCTAGCATCAGAGTCTTTTCCAATGAGTCAACTCTTCGCATGAGGTGGCCAAAGTACTGGAGCTTCAGCTTTAGCATCATTCCTTCCAAAGAAATCCCAGGGCTGATCTCCTTCAGAATGGACTGGTTGGATCTCCTTGCAGTCCAAGGGACACTCAAGAGTCTTCTCCTTTGAATCACAGTTCAAAGGCTGTTACTCAACCATTAAAAAAATACATTTGAATCAGTTCTAATGAGGTGGATGAAACTGGAGCCTATTATACAGAGTGACGTAAGCAAGAAAGAAAACATCAATACAGTATACTAACGCATATATAAGGAATTTAGAAAGATGGTAACGATAACCCTGTATGCGAGACAGCAAAAGAGACACAGATGTATAGAACGGTCTTTTGGACTCTGTGGGAGAGGGCGAGGGAGGGATGATATGTGAGAATGGCATTGAAACATGTAAATTACCACATGTGAAACCAATCGCCAGGCCAGGTTTGAAACATGAGACAGAGTGCTCAGGGCTGGTGCACTGGGATGACCCAGAGGGGTGGGATGGGAAGGGAGGTGGGAGGGGGGTTCAGGATGGGGAACACATGTACACCCATGGCAGATTCATGTCAATGTATGGCAAACCAATACAATATTGTAAAGCAAAAAGTAAATAAATAAATAAAACTGAAAAAAAAAAAAAAAAAGAAAGAAAGAAAGAAAAGGCACAGCAACCACAGGAACCAGAGATTACATTGACAACATCCATTTGATCGTAGAAAAAGCAAGAGAGGTCCAGAAAAATATCTACTTTTGCTTTATTGACTATGGCAAAGCCTTTGACTTTGTGGATCACAATGAACTGTGGAAAATTCTTCAAGAAATGGGAATACCAGACCTCTTTACCTGCTTCCTGAGAAATCTGCATGCAGGTCAAGAAGCAACAGTTAGAACTAGACGTGGAACAACAGACTGGTTCCAAATTGAGAAAGGAGTACATCAAGGCTGTATATTGTCACTCTGCTTACTTAACTTATATGCAGAGTTCATTATGTGAAATGCCAAGCTGGATGAAGCACAAGCTGAAATCAAATTTGCCAGGAGAAGTATCAATAACCTCATATGTAGATGACACCACCCTTATGGCAGAAAGCAAAGAGAAACATAAAAGCCTCTTGATGAAAGTGAAAGAGGAGAGTGGAAAAGTTGGTTTAAAATTCAACATTCAGGAAACTAAGATCATGGCATCTGGTCCCATTGCTTTATGGCAAATAGATGGGGAAACAATGGAAACAATCACAGTCTTTATTTCTTTGGGCTCTAAAATCACTGCAGATGGTGACTGCAGCCACGAAATTAAAAGACGCTTACTCTTTGGAAGAAAAGTTATGACCAACCTAGACAGCATATTAAAAAGCAGAGCCATTGCTTTGCTGACAAAGGTCCATCTAGTCAAATCTATGGTCTTTCCAGTAGTTATGTATGGATGTGAGAGTTGGACCATAAAGAAAGCTGAGCACTGAAGAACTGATGCTTTTGAACTGTGATGTTGGAGAAGACTCTTGAGAGTCCCTTGAACTGCAAGGAGATCAAACCATTAAATCCTAAAGGAAATCAGTCCTGAATATTCATTGGAAGGACTGATGCTGAAGGTGAAGCTCCAATACTTTGGCCACCTGATGTGAAGAACTGACTCTTTGGAAAAGACCCTGATGCTGGGAAAGATTGAGGGCAGGAGGAGAAGGGGACGATAGAGGATGAAATGTTTGGATAGCATCACCAACTCAATGTTTATGAGTTTGAGCAAGCTCCAAGCATTGGTAATGGACAGGGAATCCTGTCGTGCTGTTTTCCATGGCATCAAAAAGAGTCGGACAGGACCAAGTGACTGAACTGAGCTGAAAAGACAAGTCAGTGGGCATAACTGTCCCAGACTTCTAACAATACTAAAAAGATACATTGATCAAAACAGAGTAGTACTGGCACAAAAACAGCAATAAAAATCAATGGAACATCATAGAAAGTTCTGAAATAAACCTTCAAACCTAAGGTCAATTTAATTTGGCAAAAGAGGCAAGAATACAAAATGGGGAAAAGGCAGTCTCTTCAGCAAACAGTGCTGCTGATTTTACAGCATGTAAATCTATGAAGTTACAACATATTCTCATACCATGCACTAAAATAAACTCAAAATGACTTAACAATTTAAACATAGAACATAACACCTTGAGACTCCTAAAAGAGATCATAAGCAAAACATTCGCTGGCATAAATTGTGTCAATGTTTTCTTATGTCAGTCTCTGAATGCAATAGAAATAAAAACAAAATAAATAAATGGGACTTAAACTTATGAGTTTTTGCACAGCTAAGGAAACCATAAACAAGATTTTAAGAAAAACCTACAGAATGGGAGAAAATATTTGCAAACAATGCATATGACAAGGGCTTAATTTCAAAAATATACAACAGCTCATACAACTCAGCATCAACAAAAACATACTGTCACATGAAAAGATGTTCAACATGGTTAATTATTCGAGAAATCCAAGTCAAAACTACAATGAGGAACTACTTCATACCAATCAGAATAGCTATCTTTAAACTCTACAAATAAATGCTGGAAAGGATGTGGAGAAAAGGGAACTCTCCTACACTGTTGGTGGGAATGTAGGTCGATGCAGCCACTATGAAAAAAAGAATGGGGGTTCCTCAAAAAACTGAAAATATATTTACCATATGATCCAGCAATCCCACTCCTGGGCATATATCTGGAGAAAACCATAATTCACAAAGGTATATTGACCCCTATGTTCACAGCAACACTATTCATGATAGCCAAGACATGGAAACAACCTAAATGCCCATTGACAGATGAATAGATAAAGATGTGGTACATATAGTCAAAGCTATGGTTTTTCCAATAGTCATATATGTATGTGATAGTTGGACCATAAAAAAGGACCAAAGAATTGATGCTTTCAAACTGTGGTACTGGAGAAGTCTCCTGAAAGTCCCTTGGACTGTAAGGAGATCCAATCAGTCAATCCTAAAGGAAATCAGTCCTGAATACTCATTAGAAGGATTGATGATGAAGCCGAAGCCCCAAATTTTGGCCAGCTGATGTGAAGAGCCAACTCATTGGAAAAAACCCTAATTATGGGAAAGATTGAAGGCAGGAGGAGGGGAAGACAGAGGATGAGATGGTTGGATGGCATCACCGACTTAATGGACATGGGTTTGAGCCAGGTCTGGGAGATTGTGAAGGACAAGGAAGCTTAGCATGCTACAGCCAATGGGGTTGCAAAGATTTGAACATGACTTAGCAACTGAAAAACAACTAAGTACTTGTATACAATAGAATACAACTCAGCCACTAAAAGAACAAAATAATGCTACTTGCAGCAACATGAATGCAACTAGAGATTTTCATACTTTGTGAAGTAAGTCAGAAAGAGAAAGACAAATGTCATATGATATTACTAATATGTAGAATCTAAAATATGGCACAACTTAACCTATCTATGAAACAGATTCACAGACATAGAGAACAGACCTGTGGAAGGAGACAGGGGGAGAGGAGGAAGGGAGGGATGGACTGGGAGTCTGGGGTTAGTAGATTCAAATATATTACATATAGAATGTATCATCAACAAGGTCCTACTGTATAGCACAGGGAAATATATTCACTATCCTGGAATAAACCATGCTATGCTATGCTAAGTCACTTCAGTCGTGTCCGACTCTGTGCGACCCCATAGATGTCAGCCCACCAGGCTCCCCCATCCCTGGGATTCTCCAGGCAAGAACACTGGAGTGGGTTGCCATTTCCTTCTCCAATGCATGAAAGTGAAAGTGAAGTTTCTCAGTCGTGTCCGACTCTTAGCGACCCCATGGATTGCAGCCTAACAGGCTCCTCCGTCCATGGGATTTTCCAAGCAAGACTACTGGAGTGGGGTGCCATTGCCTTCTCCAGAATAAACCATAATGGAGAAGAATATAAAAAAGAATGTATATGTATGTATAACTGAGCCATTCTGTTGTATAGCAGAAATTAGTACAACATCGTAAATCAAGTATACTTGATTAATTTTTAAAAAATATTTGAATTACCTGAACTTCAGTTTTATCTGAAGATATAATACCAAATTCTCAGAGTTGTTATAGGAATTAAAGTGAGATAATACATGTATAACACTTGTCATAGTGCATAGCTAATAAACATGAGTTTTTACCTGAAAGATAAGTAATGCTGAAGAATGAGTAAATTCCATATTCATTTCTAAATATATAAACCTTTCTTGTGCATAATATACTCTATATAAAAAGGAACTGCAATTTGTGTGTGGGGAATTCTCACATCTCTTCTAAAATACAAATACAGGGGTCTTATTTTGAATATTGGAGTAAAAGTCACAGTATAACTTTTTACCATGAATCTCAGAATAAGGTTGCAGTGTTTCTGAACTAAGATTATTTTGCTCCATAGGGAACACTCGTTAATATCTGGAGACATTTTTGGTTGTCACAACTGGGTTAGGGGGTTGTTGCACACAACTAGAAGGAAGAGGGCAGAGATGCTCTTAAACATTCTACAATGCACCAGCAGCCCTCACCCAACATACAAACACACCACAAAGAACTATCTGGCCCAAATGTCAGCTTTGGGCCAGATAATTTAAAGTGGGCTTCTTAAGTAACTTATAAGGTAAAGAATCCACCTGCAATGTGGGAGACCTGGGTTTGATCCTTGGGTTGGGAAGATCACCTGGAGGAGGGCATGGCAATCTACTTCAGTATTCTTACCTGAAGAATCCCCATGGATAGAGGGGCCTGGAAGTCTGCAGTCCATGGGGCTGCAAAGAGTAGAACACAACTGAGTGACTAAGCACACAGCACAAAATGTCAATAGTGATGAGGTTGAATTAATGAAAGTGAAGAAGAACTAAAGAGCCTCTTGATGAAAGTGAAAGAGAAGAGTGAAAAAGTTGGCTTAAAGCTCAACATTCAGAAAACGAAGATCATGGCATCTGGTCCCATCACTTCAGATAGATGGGAAAACAGTGGAAACAGTGGCTCACTTTATTTTTCTGTGCTCCAAAATCACTGCAGATGGTGATTGCAGCCACGAAATTAAAAGACGCTTACTCCTTGGAAGGAAAGTTATGACCAACTTAGATAGCATATTCAAAAGCAGAGGCATTACTTTGTCAACAGAGGTCCGTCTAGTCAAGGCTACGGTTTTTCCAGTGGTGATGTATGGATGTGACAGTTGCACTGTGAAGAAACCTGAGCGCCAAAGAATTGATGCTTTTGAAGTGTGGTGTTGGAGAAGACTCTTGAGAGTCCCTTGGACTGCAAGGAGATCCAACCAGTCCATCCTAAAGGAGATCAGTCCTAGGGGTTCATTGGAAGGATTGATGTTGAAGCTGAAACTCCAATACTTTGGCCACTTGATGCAAAGAGCTGAATCACTGGAAAAGACCCTGATGATGGGAAAGATTGAGGGCAGGAGGAGAAAGGGACGACAGAGGATGAGATGGTTGGATGGCATCACCGACTCAATGGACATGGGTTTGGGTGAACTCCAGGAGTTGGTGATGGATGGGGAGGCCTGGCGTGCTGCGGTTCACGGGGTCTCAAAGAGTCAGACACAACTGAGCGACTGAACTGAACTGAATTAATGAAATGAAGTTAGAGTTTATTAAAGCTAATAGATGAATATATGTTTAATTGATAAATGTTTAAGATATTAGCTGTGATTTTCACTTGAAAAAAAAAACGTGTTCATCTGTAAAGTATTTGGAAATCAGAATACATTATGTCCTAGATAAATGTCCCATTTTCTAGAATATGTGTCCACATTACCTAGGGATATTTTTAGGAATATTACTAGGTTTAAGCCTTTCAGCTGTTCAATTTTTTTTCATTTATATTATTTTGAGCTCAGACACATTTATCACAAACTTAGATCATAGCCCCTGACTTCAAGGAGCTTATGGTATAGCTGAAAAAGTAAGAAATGCATTCAGAAAACTCTATTATATTATCAGCTCCATGGCAGCAAGAGTCCTATCTATCTTGTTCACTCCTGTGTCTCTTGTGCTCAGCACAGCCCCCAGAAATATATGAATAAAGCAATCAGTGAACAAGGTACAAGAGGTCATGTGAAATAAATAGTTAATGATATAGAATTGAGAAAAGGGAAAAATAGAATATAAGCATGATTGCATACTGAATAGGTCATAAAGGTTTAAAGAGGGAGATACTAAATAAATGATAAAATTGAGTCACTAGAAGTCAGAGAAGGAGAAATATTGTATGACATCCCTTATATGTAGAATCTAAAAAGAAATGATGCAAATTAACTTATTTACAAAACAGAAAAAGACTCACAGACTTAGAGAATGAACTTATGATTGCCAGGGGGAAGGATGGAGGGGGGGGGTAAGGGATGGTTAGGGAGTTTTGGAAGGACATGTATACACTGTTATATTTAAAATGGATAACTAACAAAAACCTACTGTATAGCACATGGAACTCTGCTCAATATTATGTGGTAATCTGGATGGGAGTGGGTGTGGGCGAGAATGGATGCATATATATGTATGGCTGAATCCGTTTGCTGTTCACCTGGAGCTATCACAACGTTGTTAATCAGCTATACCCCAGTACAAAACAAAAAGGTTTTTTAAATTGAGTTACTAGAGAAGATGAGAGTGGGCATTTCAGAATAGAGGCAATATAGTCAAAGGCAAAGGAATAGCAATGATCTTGATAGTAGAAAAATGGCATAAAAGGGTATGATTTCCATAGAGAAACAGAAAAATAAGAGGTCAGAAGTTGAAAGGATGAACATTTAAGAAAAAATGTTGAATTATGTTTTTTATCATCCATACATAGTGAGTTTGACATTTGCAGAACATCACAAGAGAAATGTCTAAGAATTAGACAATCTGAATTTCTAACTTCTGCTTCATTTAGTCACTCTCCCCTTAAACTTTGTAGTCTGGCTCATTGATCTACAATTTTATGATCTGAACTAAATGAAGCCCCCCCATAAAAAAAATAAACACTATGCTTTCTAGGATACTTAGGCTTTTGAACATATTGTTCATTCTGCTTGAAACTATCTTTCTAATCTCATATTCCCTTTCAAGCACCCTCCCTTGGATAACTCCTATTCATCCTCAGGTCTCTAATTACATCTTTCCTCTGGAAAGTCCTCCCTGACCTCCTCCAAGATTAGATTGGATGTTCTTTTATGCTCCCATAGTACTCCCTACTTCAATTGCAGCACTTATCACACTGGATAGTAATATTCTGTTTACTGTTTTTATTTACCACCAGTCAATAAACCTGTTGTGTGCAGGAACTGTGCCTTGTTCACTTTTGTATGTCCAGTAGCTGCCAATGTCTGGCACATAGTCAGAACTCAGTAAATATTTGTTGAATAAAAGAATGAATGATATAGAATTAAAGTTAGAAGAAGTGAAATGACTAAAACATAGGTTGAAAGTATCTATATCAGAGATGGTAGCTGAAGCCATGAGAATATGAGTTACCTAAAGAAAAAAAATAAACTGAAAGTAGCCAAAGACTAGTCAGACTTTAGTAGTGACCGCTAAGAATATGAGGAGAAATTGGAGTTAATAAAGAAAATACAGAAGGAAATATTGGAAACTTGGGAAGACAATTGGAACAGCAAAACATCATGGAAGCCAAGGTAGGAGTTCTGAGAAGTTTCTGCCACAAGCAGCAAAAAAGGAGGATGGAGAAAGGTGGTTGGGTTTCACACTTTTTCAGTAGCAGTCAGAATAGAAGCCTGATGGCAAATAATTAAGGACTGAATTAAGCTACAAAGAAATAAAATCGTCTGCATCAGTTTGGGCCCACACAGTAATTTGAATAGGGAAAATTGAAAGTAAAAAAAATATTAGCTATAAGAGTGAATGATAATGAAGGGATTGGCTGCTGCTGCTGCTAAGTCACTTCAGTCGTGTCTGATTCGGTGTGACCCCAGAGACAGCAGCCCACCAGGCTCCCCTGTCCCTGGGATTCTCCAGTCAAGAACACTGGAGTGGGTTGCCATTTCCTTCTCCAATGCATGAAAGTGAAAAGTGAAAGTGAAGTCGCTCAGTCGTGTCAGACTCCCAGCAACCCCATGGACTGCAGCCTACCAGGCTCCTCCATCCATGGGATTTTCCAGGCAAGAGTACTGGAGTGGGGTCCCATTGCCTTCTCCATAAGGGATTGGCTAGTAAGAAGTAAAGCCTTTTTAAAGAATATTCTTAAAGAATAGCAGAAATAAGGAATAACTACTGAGGGCAGAGATAGAGCACCCAAAGTAAAGCATCCCTATCCCACCCCCTGGCCAGGGTTGAGATCCAGACCTCATTACACTGGGCACTACCATGACAAAGAAGTCACTGTGGTGGTATGCTGATAGAACTTGCTAGAAATCTGCCCTCCAAGGTTTACCAGAAACCACCCTCTAAATTACCTAAGAAAGTTGATTATGTGTAAGTATCAGCTAGAAAAATGCCCATGGGGGATGGGGTCAAGGGAAGCTGTGGGAACTGAACACTGAAGAAGCATCCCCACTGAAGGAGCTAAATACTTGGGAAGCTACACGTGCTACAGGAGCCAAGTACTGGAGAAACTGCCCATATGCTGCATAAGCTAGGCACCCGGGAGGCCACATGCACTGGAGTCTACATGTGAAATCTCCAATGAGGCAAATCTGGAGAGAAACTGATATCCTCTTGTGAGAACCAGATTTTGTTAGACTGATAAAAGATTTAGAAAGAAGTAGAATTTGCCTACAACCATCAGGGTCTCCATAAAGCACCCTAGAAGAGAGGAAAGGGGGGAAAGGCAGAATTGAGAACACTATGGAGTAGGGTAGGGATATGTTGGATGAGTATTTGTATCTTAAAGGAGGTAATAGAAATAAGACATTTCATCTTCATGGATGGATATTGAAAACTGAAATGGATAAAGTAATGGAGTAGAAGCAAAGATTATAGTCACATAATTTCAGAGTTAGAAGAAATACACTCATTATATAGTTGTTTTCTTAAAGCCTAAATAAGTTAAATGATTTGCCTAAGTTCACGCAGTTAATGACAGAGCCAGAATTAGAACAAAATTTTTCTGACACTAACACTATTCATTATTGTTTGAACTGCATCATACTGGGAAGATCTATTGGTATTTGGAGAGAAATAAAGCTACTAGCAAATTCAGTGTTCTTGCCTGGAGAATCCCAGGGACGGGGGGCGGGGGGGCCCTCGTGGGCTACCGTCTCTGGGGTCGGTCGCACAGAGTCGGACACGACTGAAGCGACTTAGCAGCAGCAGCAAATTCATAAGAATTTCAAAGGACAAAGTTTATTTTGATGTCATTAGCTCAGGTAGAAAACAAGTTTACTCAGAATAAGAAATTCACATTGTCAGGAATTTTTGTTTGTGATGCACTTAGAAGAAATAATAGATATTTGGGGATTAGGTGATTAAACTATGGCTATACCATTTAAAAATGTAAAACAATAAATTGAATGGGCAATATGGACTTTAATGCATCTAAAATTAATTAAAGTGAATTTTCAGTTTAATCAGAGAGCTGGAGAAAAGAGGAATTATGGTTCATAGTACCTGATTAATCAGAATTATCCAAAACTTAGTGTGAAAATTTTGTCTTATGGTAGTAAATAAGAATGCTGAAATTAACAATATTTCTTTGAAGACTAAAAATTCTATACTAGGCTTTTATATTATCACTGTGTTTAGTGGAACACTCTACAGACTCATTGCATATACAGAGATTGAACTATATTATCCTGACCGTCAGACATTCCCTAAAGTATAAAAGAAAATTACTTCTTTACTTTGCTAAAGGTAAAATGTTATATAAATACATATTTATAATGAAGGTTCTCAATTAGCTGGATATGAATGCAAATTTAGTATGACTTGTTCTGTTCATATTTGTAGACAACATCAATTAATAGCTAAATAAGTGGACAATTTTTAAGGGAGAAGTCTTTAAATCATCATTATAATTTTTGATGACACCTTATAATTTGTCCCCAAGTAAAGAAAGAAGCTAGGCAAAAAAATAAATCCTCTATTCCAGAGACAGAAAACTGGCAGTTATAAGCCAGACCCAGCCCTCAGATTCTCTGGGGATTTGTGTTGTCGTTTTATTTTGATTTGCCCATACAGAGTTTTAAAACAATTAAATGTCAATACTTAAAATCTAAGAAATTTAGCATAAAATTCTGGATTTATGGCATCTCAAAAAATCAGATCTGACCACATTGGGTCTACATTTCTACTTTACAACAATCAACTGGCACTGAGTTATGGCTGTTCCATTTAGACAGGGTATGAATTATTTTGTTTATCACAGCCCCCATCACTTTCTTTGCTACTGTTATGGAGTTTCAACCTCCATGCATTATACAATTATATAATAGACCCACCTTACTTAAGAATACAGGTACAAAAATCCTAATTCAACAGTATATTATACACTATGCTATATGCTAATATAATATGCAATTTAATATTTAATAATATGCCATTCACAAATAGGGTTTAATCCAAGAATGGAAGGATCATTTTATATTAGGAAATCCGTTAATATATAACATCATATCTGGAGAAGGAAATGGCAACCCACTCCAGTATTCTTTCCTGGAGAATCCCTTGAACAGAGGTGCCCAGTAGGCTACAGTCCATGAAGTCACAAGAGTCAGACACGACTTAGCAACCAAACCACCACCACCATATCTATATTATTCATGGAAAGATTTTTATGTGGCTCAAAAGAGTACAGCTGATAAGATAAATGAAAAATGAGTAGAAAAAAAGTAAACAAAGGCCATAAAATGACACCAATACTATCAGCTTAATAAGTACTAGAAAAATCTATCTTGATTTATAAAACAAACCATTCTGGACACAGTACGGGAAGGAGCAGGTGGGACAAGTTGAGAGACTAGCATTGACATATATACGCTACCATGTGTAAAATAGGTAACTAGTAAGAAGCTTCTATATAACACATAGAGCTCGGCCAGATGCTCTGTGACAACCTAGATGGGTGAGATGGTGGGAGGAGGCTCAAGAGGGAGGGCATACATATATATATATGTACTCAGGGCTGATTGGCATTGAAGTACAGCAGAAATCAACACAACATTTTAAAGCAATTATCCTCCAATTAAATAAATAACTAAAAACCCCTCTTAGAAAATTAAGAATAAGCATGCTTTTTTAATCTGACAAAGAATAGCAACCTTAAATCAATAGTCAATATTATATTGAACACTAGAAATAGTCCCAATAAAACTGAATTTTTAACAGTTATAACCATATTATTACAAAAGATAGTTTGGAAAGTTTTGATCATTGTATTAAAAAGATGTGAATTAAAAGACTTCCCTGGTGGTCCAGTGGCTAAGACTGTGTTTCCAATGCAGGATGCATGGATTTGATTCCTAGTCAGGGAACTAAGATCCCACCTGCCACGCTGGGTGAGGGGGGAAACATGAATTAGAAGTAAGTATGGGGAGTTCCTTTACCATTTCTGTCCTTTATCGAGCCCATCTTTGCATGAAATGTTCCCTTGGTATCTCTAATTTTCCTGAAGAGATCTCTAGTCTTTCCCATTCTGTTGTTTTCCTCTATTTCTTTGCACTGATTGCTGAGGAATGTTTCCTTATCTCTTCTTGCTATTCTTTGGAACTCTGCATTCAAATGTTTATATCTTTCCTTTTCTCCTTTGCTTTTCACTTCTCTTCTTTTCACAGCTATTTGTAAGGCCTCCCCAGACAGCCATTTCTTTTTTGCATTTCTTTTCCATGAGAATGTCCTTGATCCCTGTCTCCTGTACAATGTCACGAACCTCAGTCCATAGTTCATCAGGCACTCTATCTATCAGATCTAGTCCCTTAAATCTATTTCTCACTTTCACTGTATAATCAGAAGGGATTTGATTTAGGTCATACCTGAATGGTCTAGTGGTTTTCCCCACTTTCTTCAATTTAAGTCTGAATTTGGCGATAAGGAGCTCATGATCTGAGCCACAGTCAGCTCCCGGTCTTGTTTTTGCTGACTCTATAGAGCTTCTCCATCTTTGGCTGCAAAGAATATAATCAGTCTAATTTCGGTATTGACCATCTATTGACGTCCATGTGTAGAATCTTCTCTTGTGTTGTTGGAAGAGGGTGTTTGCTATGACCAGTGTGTTCTCTTGGCAAAACTCTATTAGCCTTTGCCCTGCTTCGTTCCATATTCCAAGGCCAAATTTGCCTGTTACTCCAGGTATTTCTTGACTTCCTACTTTTACATTCCAGTCCCCTATAATGAAAAGGACATCTTTTTTAGGTGTTAGTTCTAAAAGGTCTTGTAGGTCTTCATAGAACCATTCAACTCCAGCTTCTTCAGCGTTACTGGTTGGGGCATAGACCTGGGTTACTGGGATATGAATGGTTTGCCTTGGAAACTAACAAAGATCATTTTGTCTTTTTTGAGACTGCATTCAAGTACTGCATTTCAGACTCTTTTGTTGACCATGATGGCTACTCCATTTCTTCTGAGGGATTGATTCCTGCCCGCAGTAGTAGATATAATGGTCATCTGAGTTAAATTCACCCATTCCAGTCCATTTCAGTTTGCTGATTCCTAGAATGTAGACATTAACTCTTGCCATCTCCTGCTTGACCACTTCCAATTTGCCTTGATTCATGGACCTAACATTCCAGGTTCCTACACAATATTGCTCTTTACAGCATTGGACCTTGCTTCTATCACTAGTCACATCCACAACTGGGTGTTGTTTTTTGCTTTGGCAGCAGCAGGAACATCCCTTCATTCTTTCTGGAGTTATTTCTCCACTGATCTCCAGTAGCATATTGGGGACCTACTGACCTGAGGAGGTCCTCTTTCAGTATCCTATCAATTTGCCTTTTCATACTGTTCATGGGGTTCTCAAGGCAAGAATAGTGAAGTGGTTTGCCATTCCCTTCTTCAGTGCACTACATTCTGTCAGACCTCTCCAACATGACCCGCCCATCTTGGGTGGCCCCACAGGGCTTGGCTTAGTTTCATTGAGTTAGACAAAGCTGTGGTCTTAGTGTGATTAGATTGACTAGTTTTCTGTGATTATGGTTTCAGTGTGTCTGCCCTCTGAAGCCCTCTTGCAACACCTACCGTCTTACTTAGGTTTCTCTTACCTTGGACGTGGGGTATCTCTTCACGGCTGCTCTGTCAAAGTGCAGTCGCTGCTCCTTACCTTGGATGAGGGGTATCTACTCACTGCTGCCCCTCCTGAACTTGAATGTGGAGTAGCTCCTCTAGGCCCTCCTGTGCCCACCTCTTGATGAAAGTGAAAGAGCAGAGTGAAAAAGTTGCCTTAAAGTTCAACATTCAGAAAATGAAGATCATGGCATCTGGTCCCATCACTTCATGGGAAATAGATGGGGAAACAGTGGAAACAGTGTCAGACTTTATTTTTGGGGGCTCCAAAATCACTGCAGATGGTGACTGCAGCCATGAAATTAAAAGATGTTTACTACTTGGAAGGAAAGTTATGACCAACCTAGATAGCATATTCAAAACAGAGACATTACTTTGCCAACAAAGGTCCATCTAGTCAAGGCTATGGTTTTTCCAGTGGTCATGTATGGATGTGAGAGCTGGACTGTGAAGAAAGCTGAGCACCGAAGAATTGATGCTTTTGAACTGTGGTGTTGGAGAAGACTCTTGAGAGTCCCTTGGACTACAAGGAGATCCAACCAGTCCATTCTAAAGGAGATCAGCCCTGGGTGTTCTTTGGAAGGAATGAGGCTAAAGCTAAAACTCCAGTACTTTTGCCACCTCATGCGAAGAGTTGACTCATTGGAAAAGACTCTGATGCTGGGATGGATTGGGGGCAGAAGGAAAAGGGGATGACAGAGGATGAAATGGCTGGATGGCATCACTGACTCAATGAACGTGAGTTTGAGTGAACTCCGGAAGACAGTGATGGACAGGGAGGCTTGGCGTGCTGCCATTCATGGGGTCGCAAAGAGTCGGACACGACTGAGTGACTGAACTGAAGTGAACTGACTGATGGAGAGTTCCCTCGTGGTCCAATGGTTAGGACTTGGGACATTCACTGTCTTGGCCAGGTTTAATCCTTGGTATGGGAATTAATATCCCTCAGACTGCATGGTGTGGCCAAAAAAATAAAGTTATAAAGATAGAAAAGGAGATTAAGTCATGATTAACAAATAAATAAACTACCTAGAAAGCCCATCAATTGTAAAATTATTCAGTTCAGTCACTCGGTCGTGTCCGACTCTTTGTGACCCCATGAATCGCAGCACGCCAAGCCTCCCTGCCCATCACCAACTCCTGGAGTTCACTCAGACTCATGTCCATCGAGTCAGTGATACCATCCAGCCATCTTTTCCTCTGTCGTCCCCTTCTCCTCCTGCCCCCAATCCCTCCTAGCATCAGAGTCTTTTCCAGTGAGTCAACTCTTCGCATGAGGTGGTCAAAGTACTGGAGTTTCAGCTTTAGCATCATTCCTTCCAAAGAAATCCCAGGGCTGATGTCCTTCAGGATGGACTGGTTGGATCTCCTTGCAGTCCATGGGACTCTCAAGAGTCTTCTCCAACACCACAGTTCAAAAACATCAATTCTTCAGTGCTCAGCTTTCTTCACAGTCCAACTCTCACATCCATACATCACAATAATAATAAATAACAATTTGTCAGTACTTGCATATGCTATGTGGGTTTCCCAGGTGGCTTAGCAGTAAAGAATCCTTCTACAATACAGGGGCCACAGAAGACACAGGCTGAATCCTTGAGTTGGGAAGATCCCCTGGAAGAGGAAACGGTAATCCATTCCAGTGTTCTTGCCTGGAGAATCCCATGGGACAATGACCCTCGTGGGCTACAGTCCATGGGGTTGTAAAGAGTCAGACACAACTGAAACAACTTAGCACGCACATGGATAGATATATAGATAGATAGATAGGCTGGATGAAGGATTTTTAAAATAGCATTCCTAACTTCAAGTAATAACCAATTAAAACAGTACAAAGCTTGTGTGGAAAGACCTCATTCACAATGACAAGAAAATTAAATACTTAATCAAGAGAGTCCTGACACTTAGTAGTTTTGTGTACTTGGCAAGCCACTTAGTCTCTTAGAGTCCTCATTTCCTTATCTCTAAATTGGGGGTGATAAGTGACTTCACTGGTGGTCCAGTGGTTAAGACTCCATGCTTCTATTGCAGGGGAGCAGGTTTGATCCCTAGTTGGGGAACTAGGATCCTTCATGCCACACAACACAACCAAAAATAAATTAAAATTGTTTAATTAATTAAATGGGGATGATAAATCCCTATTATGCATGGTTCTTGTGAGGATTACCCATAATACATATGAAGATCTAGCCCAGTGCTTATTAGCACATTATAGGAACAATACAAAAAATTTAACCTGGATTTATCTGAATTCCAGAGGAACTAAGGTGAAACGAATTGAGAGAGAAACACTGAACATATACATTACCATATGTAAAATAGATAGACAGTGGGAGTTTGCTGCATGACGCATGGAATTCAAATCCAGTGCTCTGTGACAACCTAGAGAGGTGGAATGGGGTGAGAGAGAGGTTCAAAAGAAAGAGGACACATGTATACTTACAGCCGATTCATGTTTATGTATGGCAGAAACTGGCACAATATTGTAAAGCAATTATCCTCCAATTAAAAATAAATATATTTTTTAAAAAAGGTTTTAGATTGAATAATTTTAACAGGGATTATATAGAGTCTTAAAGAAAATTTACTTAAGAAATATGTATATATAATTGAATCAATAAAAATGGTATACATAGCACAATTCCAGTCAATATCCCAACTTAAAATTTGGGAGTAAAAAGGGAAAATGTGACAATTTTTTTTCCTGAAGTTCCTCTGGGAAATTAAGTAAGAGACAGCTTAAAAATGGAAAACAGAAAAAAAAAAAAAAATAGTGTGTGAAGGCTAGTTGCGTCAGATGCTAAAATTTAGTATAATGTAAAAATTAAATCAACTTGATACTGGCACAAGAATGACAAGACAGATCAATGGAATAGAATAAATAGCAAATAAATAAACTTTATTATAATGTTTTAATAGATGATAAAGGCAATATGATACAATTTTGAAAGCAAAGCTAGTCAATAAATAATAATACAACACTGGTTAGCTATTTGTAAACAATCCGTAAACATCACACAAAATAAATTCCAGTTAGAAAAAAAAATGGTTATATGTTTAAAAAAAGAAAATGATTACAAAAAAAGAACAAAACTTGGGGAAAAAACTTGCAAAAAACATGAGAGAAAGGTGGTCATATTTTTAATATACAAGTGGTTCATACAAAGTAATAAAAAAAATACCAAAGATCCAGTAGATAAATGAATGAAGGATATAGGTGGTTCAGACAATCCATAGAGGATGCAACATAAAAGGCTAATAAATACATAATAAATGTTTAATTTCACTAAACCAAAGAATTTCAGTAACTAACAAATTAGAAAATTAAGTTTAGTGATACAGGAAATTTCACGAACTGCAAAGGAATATTACAATTAGTGGGAGTATAAATTAATACATTTAGGAATATTACAATTAGTGGGAGTATAAATTAATACATTTTGGAAGGAATTCCCTGGCAGTCCAGTGGTTAGGACTCTGAGCTTTCACACCTGAAATTAACATAGCATTTAAATCAGCTACACTTTAATTAAAAAAATTAAACAGAGTATTGTGTTTACAAGTTTACTTGAAAATATAAATGAATGTACAATAGCTTTCAAAGTACATTTATGAAAAGTTGATGATCTTTTTTACCTTCAATTTTGGGTACAAATATTTGCATGAGACCTTCTTTGTAATGCAGGGGACACAGTTTCAATCCCTGGTCTGAGAACTAAGATCCCACATGCCATGGTGCAGCTAAACCCACCTGCCACAACTACTGAGCCCACCAGCCACAACTAGAGTCCACATCACAATGAAATAACCCACATGACACAATGAAGATTCTGCATGCTGCAACTAAGACCTAACACAGCCAAATAAATTAGCAAATAAATATCAAAAATAATTTCTATACTACATTTCAGTTTTGTTTTTCTGAATCTTTTCTTTCTGGTATTTTAGACTTCTGTGTAATATCTAACATTGACAATAGAGGGAAGCATCAAGAGTAGAATAGATTTTGTCCTGTTGTTGATTGTAAAGGCTATTTTAATTAAGCTGGGCCTGGCTTAATATACAGTAATTAACTTCTAGGGAATTTCTGTCAGTCCAGTGGTTAGGACTCAGTGCTTTCACTGTGGTGGTCTGGGTCCAGTCTCTGATTGGGAAACTAAAATCCCCAAAGATGTGTGCCTTGACTAAAAATAAAAAAGAAATTAACTCCTAAATTAGGTCTCCCTTTACAATTGATTCACAAATTGTCCACTTGCCATGAAATTAGTTCCCAAATTTAAACATGCATTTTCATAATCACTATTTTTTTCATGATACAATTATCGTATTAAGCAAAATCACAATAGTAGAAGATATTTATCAATTTTCTCAATCAATATCCAAACAAAAAATAGAAGATCATTATAATTGCAAGCCATAATGGAAACATGATTAACCTAACAATATAAAATAATTACACACAATTTGGGGGGGTTAATTAGAGTGACGTGGTAAGTGGAATTGGATATATGCACATGTTTTCATATGCCCAGCAAATTTATATCTTTTGGTTTCAGCATTTAATCCATTTACATTTAAGATAATTATCGATAAGTATAATCCTATTACCATTTTCTTAATTGTTTAGGGTTTATTTTGTGTAGGTCTTTTCCTTCTCTTGTGTTTCCTGCTTAAAGTTCCTTTAGCATTTGTTTTAAAGCTGGTTTGGTGGTGCTGAATTTGCTAAGCTTTTGCTTGTCTGGAAAGCTTTGATTTCTCTGTCAGATCTGAATGAGAGTCTTTCTGGGTAGAGTATTATTGGTTCTAGGTTCTTCTCTTTTATCACTTTAAATATATCATGCCATTCCCTTCTGGCTTATAGAGTTTCTGTTGAGAAATCAGCTGACAACCTTACAGGAGTTCCCTTGTATGTTGTCTTTTTTCCTTTCTGTTTTTAAAATTTTGTCTTTGTCTTTAATAGTTGTCAGTTTGATTACTATGTGTCTGCAGCTGAGAGGAGCTACCTGACGTCGAAGATCAGGGGCAGTGGCCAAGAGGAGCTACCCCATGTCCAAGGTCTGGGGGACAGCCAAGAGGAGCTACCTCAGGTCCCAGGTAGGGAGCAGCAGCTGCGCTTTATTGGAGCAGCCATGAAAAAATATCCCACGTCCAAGGTAAGAAAAACCCAACTAAGATGGTAGGCACTGAGAGAGGGCATTGGAGGGCAGATAGACTGAAACTACAATCACAGACAACTAGCCAATCTGATCACACTGATCACAGCCTTGTCTAACTCAATGAAACTAAGCCATGCTGTGTGGGGCGACCCAAGACGGACGGGTCATGGTGGAGAGATCTGACAGAATGTGGTCCACTGGAGAAGGGAATGACAAACCACTTCAGTATTCTTGCCTTGAGAACCTCATGAACAGTATTGTAAAGGCAAAAAGATAGGACATGGAAAGATAAACACCCCAGGTCGGTAGGTGACCAATATGCTACTGGAGATCAGTGGAGAAATAACTAGAAAGAATGAAGGGATGGAGCCAAAGCAAAAACAACACCCAGTTGTGTATGGGATTGGTGATAGAAGCAAGGTTTGATGCTGTAAAGAGCTATATTGCATAAGAACCTGGAATATTTGGTCCATGAATCAAGGCAAATTGAAAGTGGTCAAGCAGGAGATGACAAGAGTGAACATCAACATTCTAGGAATCAGCGAACTAAAATGGACTGGAATGGGTGAATTTAACTCAGATGACCATTATATCTACTACTGTGGGCAGGAATCCCTTAGAAGAAATGGAGTAGCCATCATAGTCAACAAAAGAGTACAAAATGCAGTACTTGGATGCAATCTCAAAAACGACAGAATGATCTCTGTTCGTTTCCAAGGCAAACCATTCAATATCACAAGTCTATGCCTCAACCACAAATGCTGAAGAAGCTGAAGTTGAACGGTTCTGTGAAGACTTACAGGACCTTCTAACACACACACACACAAAAAGATGGATGTTTTATCATAGGGGACTGGAATGCAGAAGTAAAAAGTCAAGAGAGAACTGGAGTAACAGGCAAATTTGGACTTGGAGTACAAAATGAAGCAGGGTGAAGGCCAACAAAGCTTTACCAAGAGAACACACTGTCATAGCAAACACCCTCTTCCACAATGCAAGAGATGACTCTACACGTGGCCATCACCACTTGGACAATACCTAAATCAGGTTGATTATATTCTTTGCAGCCGAAGATGGAGAAACTCTATACAGTCAGCAAAAACAAGACTGGGAGCTGACTGTGGCTCAGATCATGAATCCCATATTGCAAAATTCATGTTTAAATTGAAGAAAGTAAGGAAAACCACTAAACCATTAAGGTATGACCTAAATCAAATCTCTCACTATTATGCAGTGGAAGTGACAAATAGATTCAGGAGATTAGATCTGATAGACAAAGTGCCTGAAGAACTATGGATGGAGGTTAGTGACATTGTACCAGAGGCAGTGGTCAAGACCATCCCCAAGAAAAACAAATACAAAGAGGCAAAATGCTTGTCTGAGGAGGCGCTACAAATAGATGAGAAAAGAAAAGAAGCACATGTACACCCATGGCAGATTCATATCAAATCAGATCAGATCAGTCCCTCAGTCGTGTCCGACTCTTTGCGACCCCATGAATCGCAGCACACCAGGCCTCCCTGTCCATCACCAACTCCCAGAGTTCACTGAGACTCACGTCCATCGAGTCAGTGATGCCATCCAGCCATCTCATCCTCTGTCGTCCCCTTCTCCTTCTGCCCATAATTCCTCCCAGCATCAGAGTCTTTTCCAGTGAGTGAACTCTTCACATAAGGTGGCCAAAGTATTGGAGTTTCAGCTTTAGCATTATTCCTTCCAAAGAAATCCCAGGGCTGATCTTCTTCAGAATGGACTGGTTGGATCTCCTTGTAGTCCATGGGACTCTCAAGCGTCTTCTCCAACACCACAGTTCAAAAGCATCAATTCTTCAGTGCTCAGCCTTCCTCACAGTCCAACTCTCACATCCATACATGACCACAGGAAAAACCATAGCCTTGACTAGACGAACCTTTGTTGGAAAAACAATGTCTCTGCTTTTGAATATGCTATCTAGGTTGGTCATAACTTTCCTTCCAAGGAGTAAGCGTCTTTTAATTTCATGGCTGCTGTCACCATCTGCAGTGATTTTGGAGCCCAGAAAAATAAAGTCTGACACTGTTTCCACTGTTTTGCCATCTATTTCCCATGAAGTGATGGGACCGGATGCCATGATCTTAGTTTTCTGAATGTTGAGCTTTAAGCCAACTTTTTCACTCTCCACTTTCACTTTCATCAAGAGGCTTTTTAGTTCCTCTTCACTTTCTGCTATAAGGGTGGTGTCATCTGCATATCTGATTCATGTCAATGTATGGCAAAACCAATACAATATTGTAAAGTAAAATATATAAAACTGAGATAAAAAATAAAAATAAAACCAACAAAAAAAAAAGAAGAGAGAGAGAGAGAAGAGAAGGCATTGGAGGAAAGGAAATATATACCTGTTTGAATGCACAGTTCCAAAGAATAGCAAGGAGAAATAAAAAAGCTTTTCTCAGTGATCAATGCAAAGAAATAGAGGAAAACAATAGAGTGGGAAAGATTAGACATCTCTTCAAAAAAAATTAGCAATACCAAGGGAACATTTTATGCAAAAATGGGTTCAATAAAGGACAGAAATGGTAGGGACCTAACAGAAGCAGAAGATACTTAGAAGAGGTGGCAAGAATACACAGAAGAACTATATTAAAAAGATCTTCATGACTCAGATAACCACGATGATGTGATCACTCACCTAGAGCCAGACATTCTGGAATCTGAAGTCAAGTGGGGCTTAGGAAACATCACTACGAACAAAGATAGTGGAGGTGATGGAATTCCAGCTGAGCTATTTCAAGTTCTAAAAGATGATGCTGCAAAAGTGCTGCACTCAATATGCCAGCAAATTTGAAAAACTCAGCAGTGACCACAGGAATGGAAAAAGGTCAGTTTTCATCTAATCCCAAAGAAAGGCAATGCCAAAGAATGTTCAAACTACCACATGATTGCTCTCTTCTCACAAGCTAGCAGAATGATGCTAAAAATTCTCCAACCGAGGCTTCAACAGTACACGAACCAAGAACTTCCAGATGTTCCAGCTGGATTTAGAAAAGGTAGAGCAACCTGAGAACAAATTTCCAACATTTGTTGGATCATAGAAAAAAAAAGAGAGTTCCAGAAAAAACATCTAGTTCTGCTTCATTGACTACATCAAAGCCTTCGACTGTGTGGATCACAACAAACTGGAAGATTCTTAGAGTGATGGGAATACCAGACCACCTTACCTGCCTCCTGAGAAATCTGTATGCAGGTCAAAAAGCAACAGTTAGAACTGGGCATGGAACAATGGACTGGTTCCAAATTGTCACTCTGCTTGTTTAATTTATATGCAGATTACATCATGCAGAATGTCAGGCTGGATGAAGCACAAGATGGAATCAGGATTGCTGGGAGAAATACTAATTATCTAAGATACACAGATGACACCACCCTTATGGCAGAAAGTGAAGAAGAACAGAAGAGTCTCTTGATGAAAGTGAAAGAGGAGAGTGAAAAACTGGCTTAAAGCTCAACATTCAAAAAAAGAAGATCATGGCCTCCAGTCCCAGCATTTCATGGCAAAAAAAATGGGAAAACAATGGAAACAGTGACAGACTTTATTTTCTTGGGCTCAAAAGTCACTGCAGATGGTGACTACAGCCATGAAATCAAAAGACGATCACTCTTTGCAAGGAAAGCTATGACCAACCTAGACAACATATTAAAAAGCACAGACATCACTTTGCCAACAAAGGTCTGTCTAATCAAAGCTAAGGTTTTTCCAGTAGTCATGTATGGATGTGAGAATTGGACAATAAGAAAACTGAGCGTTGAAGAATTGATGCTTTTGAACTGTAGTGTTGGAGAAGACTTTTAATAGTCCCTTGGACTACAAGTAGATCAAACTACTCAATTCTAAAGAAAATCAATCCTGAATATTCTTTGGAACGACTGATGCTGAAGTTGAATCTCCAACACTTTGCCACCTGATATGAAGAACTGACTCATTGGAAAATACCCTGATGCTGGGAAAGATTGAAGGCACAAGTAAGAGGGGATGACAGAGGATGAGATGGTTGGATGGCATCACTGACCCAATGGACATGAGTTTGAGCAAGCTCTAGGACTTGGTGATGGACAGGGAAGCCTGGCGTGCTGCACCCTATGGGGTCACAAAGAGTCAGACATGACTGAGCAACTGAACTGAACTGAACTGTTCATATCTTTTCATCTAGGACATAACTTTCTGGTTTTTCATGCTGACTAAGCTTTTGTAATGTGTTTCTGTTCTATCTATTGTTGGATGGTTGTTCTGACTTCTATTATCTGCTTTCTGATGGAGGAGGCTAAGAGGCTTGTATAAGCTTCTGTGGTGGGGGAGGGGGGACTGGGTCTTGCTCTTGTGGGCAGGGCTGTACTTAGTAATGTTTTAGTCTGCTTAGTAATTATCTGCTGATGGGTTGGGTTGTGCTCCTTCCCTGTTAATTTTTTAGCCTGAGGCGACCCAGCCCTGGGGTCTATGATCTCTATGGTAGGGTTAGTGGAGAATTCCGAGAGGACTTACACCAAAGGACCCCTTTCAGGACTGTTGCTGCCAGTGCCCCTGTCCCTGCAGTGAGCCACTGCTGACCAATGCCTCCACATGAGACCCTCCAGCACTAGCAAATAGATCTGGTTCAGTTTCCTGTGGGGTCTCTGCTTCTTTCCTCTGGGTCTTGGTCCATGCAAGATTTTGTCTGTGCCCTCAAAATGTGGAGTCTGTTTCCCCTAGTCTTGTGGAAGTCATGTAATCAAATCCCACTGGCCTTCAAACTCAGATTCCCTGGGAGACTGCCTGTCCCTTTCTTGGGTCCCCAGGCTGGGAAGTCTTATGTGGGGCTCAGAATCTTCACAACAGTGAAAGAACATGTTTGGTATTATTGTTTTCCAGTTTGGGAGTCACCCACCTGGCAGGTACAGGATTGATTTTGTCATTATTGTGCCCCTGCTACCATCTCGCTATGGGGTTATCATGTTTAATGCTGATATAAACATTCAAATACAAATTTTTGAGTAGACATACATTTTCAGTTCTTTGGAGTACATATATAGGAGTAGAATTGTTTTAACTCTATGTTTAGATTATTGGGGAACTGTTGATCAGTTTTTCAAAACAGATTCCACATTTTATGTTTTCACCAGCAGGGTATGAGGGTTCCAATTTTTCCACATCTTTGTCAACGCTGTAAATTCCAGTCCAAGGTCAGGATGAGATGAGATGTCCCAGATTAACAGTAAGACAGGGAAAAAGAGATAAATTCCTCTTTCCTCTGCCTTTTGTTCTATTTAGGTTCTCAAGGGATTAAATAATCCCTATCTAAAGTTCACAGATTGAAAAGTTAGTCTCATCCAGAAACATCCTCCCAGACACACCTAGCTGTTATTGTTGTTGTTCAGTCACTAAGTCATGTCTGGCTCTTTGTGATCCCATGGACTGCAGCCAGGTTTCCCTGTCCTTCACTGTCTTCCGGAGTTTGCTCAAACTCATGTCCATTGAGTCAGTGATGCCATTCAACCATCTCATTCTCTGTCACCCCCTTTCCCCTCCTGCCCACAATCTGTCCCAGCATCAGGGTTTTTTCCAATGAGATGGCTCTTCTCATCAGTGGCCAAAGTATTGGAGCTTGAGCTTTAGCATCAGTCCTTCCAATGAGTTTTCAGGGTTGATTTCCTTAAGGATTGACTGCTTTGATCTCCTTGCTGTCTAAGGGACTCTCAAGTCTTCTCCAGCATCATGGTTCAAATTTGCACTGGGATGACCCAGAGGGATGGTATGGGGAGGGAGGTGGGAGGGTGGTTCAGGATGGGGAACACGTGTACACCCATGGAGGATTCGTGTTGATGTATGGCAAAACCAATACAATATTGTAAAGTAATTAGCCTCTAATTAAAATAAATAAATTTAAATTAAAAAAAAAGCATCAATTCTTTGGCACTCAGCCTTCTATATGGTCTAACTCTCCCATCTGTACATGACTCCTGGAAAGACCATAACTTTGACTATACAATCCTTTGTTGGCAAAGTGATATCTTTGCTTTTTAATACGCTGTCTAGATTTATCATAGCTAGATTTGATGATTTTGAACTGTGGTGTGGAGAAAACTCTTGAGAGTCCCTTGGACTGCAAGAAGATCAAACCAGTCAATCCTAAAGGAAATCAGTCCTGAATATTCACTGGGAAGACTTGATGCTGAAGCTGAAGGTCCAACACTTTGGCCACCTGGTGTGAAGAACTGACTCATTGGGAAAGACCCTTATGCTGGGAAAGAGTGAAGGCAGGAGGAGAATGGAGTGACAGAGGATGAGGTGGTTGGATGGCATCACTGACTCGATGGACATAAGTTTGAGCAAGGTCCGGGAGTTGGTGATGGACAGGGAAGCCTGGCCTGCTGCAGTCCATGGGGTTACAAAGAGTCAGACACTACTGAGTGATTTAACTGAACTGAACTGAGATTTGACACATCTAGAAGTAGTGTTTAATCTGGGCATCCCTAGCCCCATTCAGGTTGACACACAAAATTAACCATTAGAAGCCCACCCCTGTCAATCTAAAACCATATTTAACTACCAAATAAAGACAATAACAAGGTCTTAATTCTAACATGATAAAAATATCTTGCAAATAACTGAAAACATACTGACACCTAAAGAGGAAATAAAGTCCTTGAGTGATGTTTAGTCCTCTTAATTTCCCATTATTTAAATATTATAATGTAAAATTGACAATACTTAAATACTGTGATATAAAATCAATACACCTTACATGCATACACACACACACCTGCATTCATAGCAAAGTAAGTAGAAAATCATCCATGATAATTACAGTTCTTGTTTCTGTCACTGATCAGTGGACATAGATGGTATTTTATAATTACCTTCTTCTGCTATCCATTTTGTATTCCCTTTGTCTTCTGTAAGTACTTAAGCTGGTCAGGGTTCTTTACCTAGTAGGATGATTCAAACCTTCATTCCTGAAAGATCTGGGTCATTACTAATTTTGCCTGGATTTGTTTGTTGTAGTTTTCCATTGATCTTAATCACAGAACATGGTAAACAAGAGAAGCACTAAGGGGTCTCCTGTATACCAGACATACTCCTCTTTACCTCCATTCTGGAGTAACAGTCCAATATTTCCTTCTTATTCATGATCAAACACCTCAGTCATTCCAATAATTCCCTTATTTGCCTGTTGATTTAGAGGCATTAGGGGAAATTCCCTGTCAGTCAGTGGTTAGGATTCCCTGCTTTCACTGCCAAGGTCCTGGGTTTGATCCCTGGTTGGAGAACTAAGGTCCCACAAGCCACACAGCATGGCCAAATAAATAAATAGAGGCATTAGGAGACCAAAGTGCCTGGGTGACTGTCTTAACTTTCTTTTCAACAGAATCATTGTGTCTACTAGTGGAAGCATTCTTCCATTTGAAACTAAGATCTCCAGCCCAACAAGCATAATATCATAGTAACAAGAATAAAAAATCTTGCTAACAGACCACTAAGGGTAATCGTAAGTGGTGCCACTCCCATTTTTACCCCTTGATTCTTGGATCCATAAATCCTGGCTATTGGAGCAACAGTTATCACATATTGGATGTTGATTCAAAACATATACAGGTTTCTGGAGAATATTATGCTCTGAAAGATGTCACCATCTAATGGGCACTGTAACTGAATTTTCAAAAGCCATTACACTGTACTATCAAGCCAGCTTGCACAGTGATAAAGAATTAGCCTGCCAGAGCAGGAGATTTGATCCCTGGGTTTGATCCCTGAATCGAGAAGTTCCCCTGGAGTAGGAAATGGCAACCTGCTCCAGTATTCTTGCCTGGAAAATTCCATGGACGAAGGAGTCTCACAGGCTACAGTCCATGAGGTCTCAAAGAGTTGAACATGACAGAGTGACTGAGCAAGCATTAAGCCAGCTGCTTCAGGATGGCAGGGAACATGATAGGATCAGTGAATTCTATGAGCACGGGATCACTGACACACTTATTTACTGTTTCTTGATCAGAAACAATGCTATGTAGTATACCATGATGGTGAATAAGGCATTCTGTTAAGTCAAGAGATGATACTGATGACAGAAGCATTGTATGCTGGAAAGACAAATCCACATTCACAGTACGCTATTTGAGAAAGAACAAAATGCTTTTACTTCCATGATAGAAGTGGTCTGATGTAATCAACCTGCCACTGGGGAGCTGGCTGATCAACCCAGGGAATGGCTTCATAGCAGGAGCTCAGTGTTGTTCTCTGTTGCTGGTAGATTGGGCAATTCAATGGTGGCCATAGTCAGACTGACTTTGGTGGGTAGAAATCTATGTTACTTAGCACACCTACAACTTCCATCCCTGCTCGTTTTGTTCACGAGCCCATTGGGCAATGATAGGTCTGACTGGTACCCAGGGAATGGATCATACTATCAACTAGGTTATTAAAATCATGCTCTGCTAAGGTTACTATTTGGTAACAATTCATATAAAACGCAGATATCTTCATATTTTTTGCCCATTCAGACAGTTCTATCCACATAGTGCTAGTCGCCAAATTCTCAGTGACCCCATGAACTGTAGCCTGCCAGGCTCCTCTGTATGGAATTATCCAGGCAAGAATACTGGAGTGGGTAGCCATTCCCTTCTCTAAGGGATCTTCCCTACCCAAGGATCAAATCTAGGTGTCCTGCATTGCAGACAGATTCTTTATTGTCTGAGTCACCAGGGAAGCCCTCTTTCCACATACCTCTTCCCCAAATGCCTTTGTTACCATTTTCCTGATCATGTTCCTTCCAAGTCCCAGACAATCCAGCCAAATCATTGGTTACAGCCCATCAATTTATGTATAATCACACATTTACCATTACTCCTACCAAGTGAAGTGAACAACCAGGTGCACTGCTCAAAATTCTTTACACTGGGAGAATGTCACTTTATCAGTGGCCTTAAGCAATGTCTCAGAAAGGGCCTGTAGGGCTGTATTTCTTCACTTTCAAGTGGTTCCTTTATGTTGTCCAGAACCATTTGTAAACCAGGTTGGAGTCTTCTCTTTTTCTGTCAACTTATCTTATAGAACTTCCCATAAGGCCAAATGGACCAGAATGGGAGAGAGAAGGTAATTTAAAAGAAATTTATAAAAAAAAAAAAAAAGAGGAGTGGAGACCATGGGCATTTTGGGCCACTTCTTTTCTCCACACCCTCTCCAGCATTTATTGCTTGTAGACTTTTGGATTGCAGCCATTCTGACTGGCGTGAAATGGTATCTCATAGTGGTTTTGATTTGCATTTCTCTGATAATGAGTGATGTTGAGCATCTTTTCATGTGTTTGTTAGCCATCTGTATGTCTTCTTTGGAGAAATGTCTATTTAGTTCTTTGGCCCATTTTTTGATTGGGTCATTTATTTTTCTGGAGTTGAGCTGTAGGAGTTGCTTGTATATTTTTGAGATTAGTTGTTTGTCAGTTGCTTCATTTGCTATTATTCTCTCCCATTCTGAAGGCTGCCTTTTCACCTTGCTAATAGTTTCCTTTGTTGTGCAGAAGCTTTTAAGTTTAATTAGGTCCCATTTGTTTATTTTTGCTTTTATTTCCAATATTCTGGGAGGTGGGTCATACTTACTTGTGCCTCTAAAGCCTGCTTCGGTCCAAGCCTGTATATACCATTTACACTTGATAATGGTGTGTTGCAGTGAATTCCTAACTTTATAGCTTGGTGTGTCAGATAACACCCAGTTCATTATTGGCAGCTTAGGGAACATGGTAGCTTGGTGGCCCATAGTAAAGCATTTAGTCTCTGCTAAGGCCCAGCAGCAGGTCAAGAACTAGTTCTCAAATGGAGAGTAGCTATCTGCAGATGACGTCAAGATCTTGTTCCAAAATCCTAAAGTTCTGTGCTACAATTCACCTAGACAGGCCTCTCAAAGGCTTTAAAGATTATTCCTACCTGCTTTAAGCACCATTGAATATACAGGATAATATAGTCCAAGTGGCAGAGCAGTTTGCACAGCAGCCAGACCTGTTGTAGAGCCTTCCCTGTTCTGGGCCCCACTTAAAAGTAGCAACTTTTTGGTTGACTTGGTAAATGGACCACAGAAATACACCAAAATAGGAATATGCTACCTCCACAATACAAAGAAGCCCACTAGGTGTTATGCCTCTTTCTTGGTTGTAGGATGGACCAAATGCAACAATATATCCTTTACTTAGAAAGGAATTCTCAACATGTCTCATATCACAACACTCCTAGAAATTTCACTGAGGTATAAGTCACCTGCAGAGAAGGCAATGGCACCCCACTCCAGTACTCTTGCCTGGAAAATCCCATGGACGGAGGAGCCTGGTAGGCTGCAGTCCATGGGATCGTGAAGAGTCGGACACGACTGAGCGACTTCACTTTCACTTTTCACTTTCATACATTGGAGAAGGAAATGGAAACCCACTCCAGTATTCTTGCCTGGAGAATCCCAGGGATGGGGGAGCCTGGTGTGCTGCCGTCTGTGAGGTCACACAGAGTCGGACACAACTGAAGCAACTTAGCAGCAGTAGAAGCATAAGTCACTTGAATTTTAGTCAGATATATTGCCCATTCTCTGACATACAAATGTCTTACCAAGTTTATAGTAGTTGCTATCTCTTGCTCTCTGGGTCCAATCAACATAATGTTATCAATATAATGGAATAGTGTAGTATCTTGTGGAAGGGAAAATTGATCAAGGCCACTGAGAACTAAATTATAACATAGGGATGGAGAGTCCATACACTTCAGAGGACGAACAGTGAAAGTGTATATTTGGCCTTCTCAGATGAAAGCAAAATGCTTCTGGTGGATTTTTATGTACAAAGATGTACAAAAGACATTTGACAGATCTATAGCTGTATATCAGGTACCAGGAGATATGTTAATTTGCTCAAGCAATGAAACTACATTTGGTATAGCAGCTACAATTAGAGGCATCACCTGATTAAGCTTATCATGATCTAGTGTCATTCTCCAAAATCCATCTGTCTTCCTCAAAAGCCAAATAGGAAAGATGACTGGGGATATGATAGGACTTACCACTCAGATGTCTTTCAATTCCATGTTGGTGGCACAAATCTCTGCAATCCTTCCAGGAATGTGGTATTGCTTTCGATACACTGTTTTTCTAGGTAGGAGCAGTTCTAAGGGCTTTCATGTGAGCTTTCACATCATGATAACCCTCATTCCACAGATTATAGAGAACCAATGTGGGAATTCTACCCTTTACTAAGTATGTCTATTCTAATTATGCATTCTGAAGCTGGGGAAATAACCACAGGGTATGTTTTGGGACACACTGTGAAATGGATCTGAGCTAAAACACTACTCCTATTGACCTCCATAAGCTCCTACTCTGATGAGAGGACCACAGTGACATTTTGGGTCTCCTGGAATTAATATCAGTTCAGAGCCAGAGCCCAGTAGTCCCCAAAGGTCTAATTATTTCCTTTTCTTCAGTACATAGTTATTGTGGTAAAAGGCCATAGATCCTTTTGGGTAAGGTTGAGATAAAGAATTACAGTATAATTTTTAGTAGTGTACTAGTCTTTCCTTGACAGAGAAGGCGATGGCACCCCATTCCAGTACTCTTACCTGGAAAATCCCATGGATGGAGGAGCCTGGTGGGCTGCAGTCCATGGAGTCACTAGGAGTCGGACATGACTGAGGGACTTCACTTTCACTTTCATGCATTGGAGAAGGAAATGGCAACC
Source organism: Bos indicus (assembly GCF_029378745.1). Lineage (NCBI taxonomy): Eukaryota > Metazoa > Chordata > Mammalia > Artiodactyla > Bovidae > Bos > Bos indicus. The sequence goes on from NC_091789.1 coordinate 77,453,922, forward strand.
CACTCCAGTGTTCTTGCCTGGAGAATCCCAGGGACAGGGGGAGCCTGGTGGGCTGCCATCTATGGGGTCGCACAGAGTCGGATACCACTGAAGGGGCCTAGCAGCAGCAGCAGCAGCAGCAGTCTTTCCTTGAAGCAATGTGCCCTTCCCTTTATTCGAGGGTTTCTGGGTCTGTAAACTGGCTTGTCTGGTAATTGACTGAGTGACTATGACTCCATTTCTATGACTTAGGTTGGACTTTGGTTTACTTGACTTGGAACTTTTCTGCTCATATAGATCAAGTCAGGTTTTAGTAGGTTTCCTATCTCTTTTACTTCTAAGAACACTGTGATCAATTAGCCAATGCTATAGGTCTGACAAGTCACACTTTTGTAATTGCAGCTTTAATTCTATTGTCCATTACAGAAATCATGCCCACATTGCCTTTAATGTTTGAATGCAGCCACTTGGCCTCTGTCATCTAAGGATACAATTATTCCCACTACATTCAGGTTTTCTGATAAACTGTGGTTCCCACTGTGAGGTGTGGCCTACAAAGAAGAGTGACCACAGAGCTCTTCAAGGATGCTGTGGCTCTCCTCACAAATATATGCCTCACAAAATTGGTAAAATGTATATCTTTTGGACCATCTCTGTTTGGGTGGGTTAGTCTTTAATGACAATCTCCACCATTCCAACCTCCCTAAGCCCTAAGTCTTTGTAGCCCTTCCTCTGTTAAACCAAGTCATGTCTAGCATTTTCAGCTCACTCATGCTGGCTACCTTTTAGTTCTACCAAACAACAAACTAAACAAACTGTTAAGAGTCCTTTCTAACTCCCTGGTCTGTGACATGAAACATGTAATTTCTGTTTATTGAGCCCATATCAAAAAATTTGTCCTGATTCATTATGTTCCATCCACTATTATCCACACCCTTCCTATCCATTTCCACACATGTTCCCAGAATTTGGGTTTGTATAATTAGAAAACTCAAGTAGTTCTTTTGGAATACATACACCTCCTTATGGGCCACACACATTGTACTTCATCTTTAAGGGCCTGCAGGTATTCCAGTCTGGTTATAGGTATAGAAGTAAAGGGTGGTGGAAGTGGGCCCTTGGAAGAATCACCATTGTCTTACATGGCAACTACCTTAGAAGGGATCTTTACAATTTCTTTGGGCAATGCATGATTAACTCCTTTACGTGGAAGAGGAAACACTGATACTGCTATTGATGGAAAACCTGAAACCAATCAAGGTTGAGATGTTGCTGCTGCTGGAGGTAAAAGACTACTTCTGACAGGAGTTGAGAAGCCAATTCTGCTGGGATTGAAGAGGGCACTTTCCACTGGTGGAAAGATGTCCCTTGGACTAGTAAGTAAGATTAATCAGAATTTTGGGGCCCAATGTCCTCAGCTTCTTCAGGGTCTTCCAACATTTCCCCGTTTCAGTTTATGAGATCTCATTCTTTCAAAATCTATGTCCTCACTTTAACACAGACACCTTGCAAGGCTGGGAGTTCAACTTGCATTGTAAGTCAGTCAGTCACAAGATGACATTCTGTATTTGATTTTCAGCAATTTCAGCTCTACAGCTACAAGAAATAAGATTTCTTTCATGGCACATGTACACCTTCTTAGGTCATTTCTGTGCCTTTTTTGAAAAATTAAATTTATTTATTTTTAATTAAAGGATAATTGCTTTATGGTATTGTGTTGATTTCTGCCAACCATCAATATGAATCAGCCATAGGCATACTTATGTCCCCTCCCTCTTGAACAACCCTCCCACTTCCCTCCTCATCCCACCCCTCTAGCTTGTTACAAAGCCCCCGTTTGAATTTCCTGAATTATACAGCAAATTCCCATTGGTTATCTTTTTTACTTATGGTAGTCTATGTTTCCATGTTACTCTCTCCATGCATCCCACCGTCTCCTTCCTTCTCCCCAGCCCCATGTCCATAAGTCTGTTCTCTATGTGTCTCTGTTTCTGCCCTGCAAAAAGGTTAATCAGTACTGTCTTTCTATATTCCATATGTATGCATTCAATTCAGTTCAGGCGCTCAGTCATGTCCGACTCTTTGCGACCCCATGAATTGCAGCACGCCAGGCCTCCCTGTCCATCACCAACTCCCGGAGTTCACTCAAACTCATGTCCATCGAGTCGGTGATGACATCCAGCCATCTCATCCTCTGTCGTTCCCTTCTCCTTCTGCCCTCAATCCCTCCCAGCATCAGAGTCTTTTCCTGTGAATCAACTCTTCGCATGAGGTGGCAAAAGTACTGGAGTTTTAGCTTTAGCATCAGTCCTTCCAATGAACACCCAGGACTGATCTCCTTTAGAATGGACTGGTTGGATCTCCTTGCAGTCCAAGGGACTCTCAAGAGTCTTCTCCAACACCACAGTTCAAAAGCATAAATTCTTCGGTGCTCAGCTTTCTTCACAGTGCAACTCTCACATCCATACATGACCACTGGAAAAACCATAGCCTTGACTAGACGAACCTTTGTTGGCCAAGTAATGTCTCTGCTTTTCAATATGCTATCTTACTCCTTTCCTTCCAAGGAGTAAGCATCATTTAATTGAATGGCTGCAATCACCATCTGCAGTGATTTTGGAGCCCAGAAAAATAAAGTCTGACACTGTTTCCACTGTTTCTCCATCTATTTCCCATGAAGTGATGTGACCAGATGCCATGATCTTAGTTTTCTGAATGTTGAGCTTTAAGCCAAATTTTTCACTCTCCTCTTTCACTTTTATCAAGAGGCTTTTTAGCTCCTCTTCATTTTCTGCCATAAGGGTGGTGTCATCTGCATATCTGAGGTTATTGATATTTCTCCCGGCAATCTTGATTCCAGCCCAGCGTTTCTCATAATGTACTCTGCATATAAGTTAAATAAGCAGGGTGACAATATTCAGCCTTGAGGTACTCCTTTTCCTATTTGGAACCAGTCTGTTGTTCCATGTCCAGTTCTAACTGTTGCTTCCTGACCTGCATATAGGTTTCTCAAGAGGCAGGTCAGGTGGTCTGGTATTCCCATCTCTTGAAGAATTTTCCACAGTTTATTGTAATCCACACAGTCAAAGGCTTTGGCATAGTCAATAAAGCAGAAATAGATGTTTTTCTGGAACCCTCCTGCTTTTTCGATGATCCAGCAGATATTGGCAATTTGATCTCTGGTTCCTCTGCCTTTTCTAAAACCAGCTTGAACATCTGGAATTTCATGGTTCATGTATTGCTGAAGCCTGGCTTGGGGAATTTTGAAAGTGTATGATATTTATTTTTCACTTTCTGATTTCATTCTGTACAATAGGCTCTAGGTTCATCCACATAATTAGGACTGACTCAAATGCATTCCTTCTTATGGTTGAGTAATATTACATTGTATGTATGTACCACAGCTTCTTTATGCATTCATCTGCTGATGGATATCTAGGTTGCTTCCATGTTCTAGATATTGTAAATAATATTGTAATAAACATTGGGGTACATCTGTCTTTTTCAACTTTGGTTGCTTCAGGATATATGCCTAGTAGTGGGATTGCTGGGTCATATTGTGGTTTCCTAGTTTTTTAAGGAACCTCCATACTCACTTCCATAGTGGTTGCATCAATTTATATCCCCTCCAACAGTGCAAGAGGATTCCCTTTGCTCCACACCCTCTCCAGCATTTATTGTTTGTAGATTTTTTGATGGTGGCCATTCTGACCAGTGTGAGGTGATACCTCATTGTAGTTTTTATTTTCATTTCTCTAATGAGTGATGTTGAACATCTTTTCATGTTCATGAAAAGATGTTTATTAGTCTTCATATTTATTAGTCTTCTGTATGTCTTTTTTTGGAAAGATGTCTGTTTAGGTCTTTTGCCACTTTTTGATTAGGTTGTTTGCTTTTCTAGTATTGACTTGTATGAGCCACTTGTATACTTTTAAAATTAATCCTTTGTCAGTTGTTACATTTGCTATTATTTTTTCCCATTCTGAGAGTTGTCTTTTCACCTTGTTTATAGTTTCCTTTGCTGTGCAAAAGCTTTTAAGTTTAATTAGGTCCCATTTGTTTATTTTTGTTCTTATTTTCATTACTCTAGGAGGTGGGTCATAAAGATCTTGCTATGATTTATGTCATAGAGTGTTCAGCTTATTTTTCCCTCTAAGAATTTAATAGTTTCTGGTCTTAAATTTAAGTCTCTAATCCATTTTGAGCTTATCTTTGTATATGGTATTAGTAAGTGTTCTAATTTCATTCTTTTACATGTAGCTGTCCTGTTTTCCCAGCACCACTTATTGAAGAAGCTGTCTTTGCCCCTTTGTATATTCTGTCTCCTTCATCAAAAATAAGGTACTCACAGTGCATTGGTTTATCTCTGGGCTTTCTATCTTGTTCCATTGTTCTGTATTTCTGTTTTTGTGCTAGTACCATACTGTCTTGATGACTGTAGCTTTGTAGTAGTGTCTGAAGTCAAGAAGGTTGATTCCTTCCAGCTCCATTCTTCTTCCTCAAGATGGCTTTGGCTATTTGGGGTCTTTTGAGTTTCCATATAAATTGTGAGTTTTGTTGTTCTAGTTCTGTGAAAAATGCCATTGATAATTTGATAGGCATTGCATTCGATCTGTAGATTGCATTTGGTAGTATAGTCATTTTCACAAGATTGATTCTCCAACCCAGGAACACAGATTATCTCTCCATCTGTTTATGTCATCTTTGACTTCTTTCATCAGTGTCTTATAGTTTTTCTTTATATAGCTCTTTTCTCTCCTTAGGTAAGTTTATTCCTAGATATTTTATTCTTTTACTTGCAGTGGTAAATGGGATTGATTCCTTAATTTCTCTTTTTGATATTTCATTGTAAGTATATAGGAATGCAAGTGATTTCTGTGTATTGATTTTGTATTATGTGATTTTGCTAAATTCATTGATTAGCTCTAGTAATTTTCTGATAGTACCTTTAGGGTTTTCTGTGTATAGTATCATGTCATCTGCAAAGAGTGAGAGTTTTGCTTCTTCTTTTCCAATTTGGATTACTTTTTGTTTTTATTCTTCTCTGATTCCCATAGCTAGAACTTCCAAAACTATGTTGCATAATAGTGCTGAGAGTGGGCACCCTTGCCTTGCTCCTGATCTTAAAGGGAATGCTGTCATTTTTTCATCATTGAGAGTAATGTTTGCTGTGGGTTTATCATATATGGCCTTTTTAAGTTGCGGTATGTTCCTTCTATTGGAGAAGGAAATGGCAACCTGCTTCAGTATTCTTATCTGGAGAATCCCATAGACAGAAGAGCCTGGCAAGCCCCAGTCCATGGTATTGCAAAGAGTCAGAAGTGATTATGTGACTAACACTTCATTTCACTTCATGTTCCTTCTATGGGCTTCCCTGGTGGTGCTAGTGGTAAAGAATCTGTCTGCCAATGCAAGAGATATAAGAGATGCAGGTTTGATCCCTTGGTCGAGATGATCCCCTGGAGGAGGACATGGACATCCACTTCAGTGTTCTTGCCTGAAGAATCCCATGGACAGAGGAACCTTGTGGGCTACAATATGGGGTTGCAAAGAGTTGGACACAACTGAGTGGACTTAGCATGTTCATTCTATGACCATTTTTTGAAGACTTTTTATAATAAATGGGTGTTAAATTTTGTTGAAAGCGTTTTCCACATCTATTGAGATTATCATATTGTTTTAACTTCTCAATATGTTAATATGGTGTATCACATTAATTGATTTGTGTACATTGAAGAATCCTTGCATCCCTATGGTAAACCTGACTCAATTATAGAGTATGAACTTTTTATTGTGTTGCTGAGTTCTGTTTGCTAGAATTTTGTTGATGATTTTTGGATCTCTGTTCGTCAGTGATATTGGCCTGTAATTTTCTTTTCCTGTGTTGTTTTTGTCTGCTCAAAAACAACAAAACCAGGGTGATGGTGACTTCATAAAATGAGTTTGGAAGTGTTCCTGCCTCTGCAATTTTTTGAAAGAATTTTAGAAGGACAGGGATTAGCTCATCTCTAAATGTTTGATAGAATTCACCTGTGAAGGCATCTGGCCCCGGGCTTTTGTTTTTTGGGAGATGTTTGATCACAGTTTCAATTTCAGTGCTTGTAATTCACTTTTTCATAATTTCTATTTATTCCTGGTTCAGTTTTAGAAGGTTGAACTTTTCTAAGAATCGGTCCATTTCTTCCAGGTTGTCCATTTTATTGGCATATAGTTGCTCATAATACTCTTTTATGATCCTTTGTATTTCTTCATTGTCTGTTGTAACCTCTGCTTTTTCGTTTCGATTTTCTTGATTTGATTCTTCTCCCTTTTTTTCTTGATGAGTTTGGCAAGTGGTTTCTCCATTTTGTTTATCTTCTCAAAGAAACAGCTTTCAGCTGTATTAATCCTTCATTTCTTTTTTCTTTTATTTCTGCTCTGCTCTTTATGACTTGTTTTCCTTCTAAAAACTTTAGGGTTTTCTTCTTCTTCTTCTTCTTCTTTTTCCAGTTGTTTTAGGTGTAAAGTTAGGTTTTCTATTCGATTTAGGTTTTCTTGATTTTTGAGATAGGATTTTATTGCTATAAACTTCCCTCTTAGAACTGCTTTTGATGCATATCATAGGTTTTGAGTTGTCATGTTTTCATTGTTATTTGTTTCTAGGAATTTTTATTTCCTTTTTGATTTCTTCAGTAACCTATTCACTATTTAGAAATTTATTGTTTAATCTCCATTTTTTTTTACAGTTTTGTTCTTATAATTAATACCTAGTCTCATAGTGTTGTGTTAAGAAAAGATGCTTGATATGATTTCAGATTTCTTAAATTTACTGAGGCTTGATGATTTGACCCAAGATGTGGTCTATCCTGGAGAACGTTCTATGTGAACTTGAGAGAAAGTGGAAAGTTCTAAAGATATTGATTACGTCCATTTGGTCTAATGTTTCATTTCCCCTTTTGTGTCTGTTAGTGTTTGCCTTATATATGGAGGTGCTCCTGTGTTGGGTGCATAAATGTTTACAATTGTTATACCTTCTTGGATTGATCCCTTGATCATTACATAGTGTCCTTCTTTATCTCTTACAATGTTCTTTATTTTAAGGTCTATTTTGTCCACTATCAGATTTTCCACTCTGGCTTTCTTTTTATTTCCATTTGCATGGTATATCTTTTTCCATCCTTTTACTTTCAGTCTGTACGTGTCTCTAGGTCTGAAGTAGGTCTCTTGTAGACAGTATATATATGGGTCTTGTTCCTATATCCACTCAGCCAGTCTGAGCCTTTTGGTTGGAGCATTTAAATCATTTACATTTAAAATGATTATTGATATATATGTTCCTATTGCAATTTTCTTAATTGTTTTTGGTTTGTTTTTGTAGGTCTTTCCTTTGTCTTGTGTTTACTGCCTATATAAGTCCCTTTAATATTTGTTGTAAAGCTGGTTTGGTGGTGCTAAGTTCTTTTCACTTTTGCCTGTCTGTAAAGTTTTTATTTCTCTGTCAATTTTGAATGAGATCCTTGATATATATAGTAATCTTGGTTTTAGACTTTTTTTTTTTTTTTCAGTACTTTAAATGTATCATGCCATTCCCTTCTGGCCTGCAGATTTTCTGCTGAAAGATCATCTATTAATTGTATGGGTTTTCCCTTGTATGTTGCTTGTTGCTTTTCCCTTGATGTGCTTAAAATTATTTCTTTGTGTTTAGTCTCTGTTAGCTTGATTAGTATGTATCTTGATGTGTTTCTCCTTGGGTTTATCCTGTATGAGACTTTGTGCTTCTTGGACTTGATTCAATATTTCCTTTCCCATGTTGGGGAACTTTTTGATTATAATCTCTTCAAAAACTTTTTCAGTGCCTTTCTTGTTCTCTTCTTCCTCTGGGACCCTTATAACTCATATGTCAGTTCATTTAATATTGCCCAGGAGCTCTCTGAAGCTAGCCTCAATTATTTTTTTTTTTTTCCTGCTCTTCAGCATTTATTTCCACCACACTATCTTCCTGTTTACTTATCCATTCTTCTGTCTCGGTTATTCCACTATTGGTTACTTCTAGAGTATTTTTAATTTTAGCAATTGTGTTATTCATCTCTGTTTATTCTTTATTTCTTCTAGGTCCTTGTTAATTGTGTTAATTGCTTGCATTTTCTGCATTCTATTTTCAATGTTTGGGAACATCTTTACTATCATTACTCTGAATTCTTTTTCTGGTAATTTGCCTATTTCCTCTTCATTTATTTGGTCTTGTGTGTTTCTAGTTCAATACAATATACAAATACAAATACAATATTGCACTTCATTTGTGCAATATTTTTCTACCTTTTCATTTTTTAACTTATTGTGTTTGAAATCTCCTTTTCTCAGAATTCAAGGTAGAATTCTTTCTTCCTTTTGGCTTCTGCCTTTGGTGGGTAAGGTTTGTGCAATGGTTTGTGTAGGCTTCATGTTGGGTATGACTTGTGCTTGCATTTTGCTGGAAGGAAGTGAGTTTTTTCCCTCTGATGGGCAGACTTGTATTACATGATAATCCTGTCTGGTGGTGATTTGGTTTGTGTTTTTGTCTTTTTTGTTGTTTGGGTGGGGCTTCCTGCACCGGTTGCTTTGGGCAGTTGGGTGATGTCAGGTCTTGTATACAGTTGTCAGGTCTTGTATACAGTTGGAGACCTTTGTGGGAGTTCTAGCTAATTAATATTCCCTGGGGTTATGAGTTTTCTGGCAGTAAAGAGTCCTGTTGTCAGGGCTCCCCCTCCTAAAGCTCAAGGCCCCATCTCTGACTGGGAAACTGAGATTCCACAAAGGGGATTAATACACACAAAAAGAATAAACTAAATACAAACCCCTGACACATGGGAAATACAATATCAGGCAAATAATAACAAAAATAATGGAATGTACACACATATATACACACATAAACAAAACCAAAACAGTCCAAAAAAAAAAAAAAAAAGCAGAAGTGATTGACCCAGTGAGCAAAGGAAAGCAAAAATGGTATCAACCAGTTAAAAACTAAACTAACTAAAGCACAAACTGGAAAACAAAACCAAAGCAAGTTGCCAACTTGGGAATAAAGCAATGCAAGCAAAACAAACTAATAAACATAGCAAGAAAAAGCAAAAATAGAAGAGCAAAGTTAAATAGAGATGAAGATTTATATATATTAAAGAATAACTGCAACAGGAAAGGGCTTCCCAGGTGGTGCTAGTGGTAAAGAACCCACCTGCAAATACAAGTTAGGCATAAGAGATGGCCGTTTGATCTCTGGGTTGGGATGATCCTCTAGAGAAGGGAATAGCAATCCACTCCAGTATTCTTGCCTGGAGAATCCCATTGACAGAGGAGCCTGGTGGGCTACAGTCCATAGGGTCTCATAGAGTCAGACATGACTAAAGCAACTTAGCATGGCACATGGCACAACAGGAAAAGAACAATAAGAAAAGCCAAAAAAATCATATATGTAGAAAAATAATAATAAATTTTAAAAATTCTTTTAAAATAAGTTAAAAGAAAAAACTGTATGGTGAAAGAAATCAAAGAGGACACTAATAGATGGAGAAATATACCATGTTCATGGATTGGAAGAATCAATATAGTGAAAATGAGTATACTACCCAAAGCAATTTATAGATTCAATGCAATCCCTATCAAGCTACCAACAGTATTCTTCACAGAGCTAGAACAAATAATTTCACAATTTGTATGGAAATACAAAAAACCTCGAATAGCCAAAGCGATCTTGAGAAAGAAAAATGGAACTGGAGGAATCAACCTACCTGACTTCAGGCTCTACTACAAAGCCACAGTTATCAAGACAGTATGGTACTGGCACAAAGACAGAAATATAGATCAATGGAACAAAATAGAAAGCCCAGAGATAAATCCACGTACATATGAACACCTTATCTTTGACAAAGGAGGCAAGAATATACAATGGATTAAAGACAATCTCTTTAACAAGTGGTGCTGGGAAATCTGGTCAACCACTTGTAAAAGAATGAAACTAGAACACTTTCTAACACCATACACAAAAATAAACTCAAAATGGATTAAAGATCTCAATGTAAGACCAGAAACTATAAAACTCCTAGAGGAGAATATAGGCAAAACACTCTCTGACATACATCACAGCAGGATCCTCTATGACCCACCTCCCAGAATAATGGAAATAAAAGCAAAAATAAACAAATGGGACCTAATTAAACTTAAAAGCTTCTGCACATCAAAGGAAACTATTAGCAAGGTGAAAAGACAGCCTTCAGAATGGGAGAAAATAATAGCAAATGAAGCAACCAACAAACAACTAATCTCAAAAATATACAAGCAACTCCTACAGCTCAACTCTAGAAAAATAAATGACCCAATCAAAAAATGGGCCAAAGAACTAAATAGACATTTCTCCAAAGAAGACATACAGATGGTTAACAAACACATGAAAAGATGCTCAACATCACTCATTATCAGAGAAATGCAAATCAAAACCACTATGAGATACCATTTCACACCAGTCAGAATGGCTGCGATCCAAAAGCCTACAAATAATAAATGCTGGAGAGGGTGTGGAGAAAAGGGAACCCTCTTACACTGTTGGTGGGAATGCAAACTAGTACAGCCACTATGGAGAACAGTGTGGAGATTCCTTAAAAAACTGGAAATAGAACTGCCTTATGATCCAGCAATCCCACTGCTGGGCATACACACTGAGGAAACCAGAAGGGAAAGAGACACGTGTACCCCAATGTTCATCGCAGCACTGTTTATAATAGCCAGGACATGGAAGCAACCTGGATGTCCATCAGCAGATGAATGGATAAGAAAGCTGTGGTACATATACACAATGGAGTATTACTCAGCCATTAAAAAGAATACATTTGAATCAGTTCTAATGAGGTGGATGAAACTGGAGCCTGTTATACAGAGTGAAGTAAGCCAGAAGGACAAACACCAATACAGTATACTAACGCATATATATGGAATTTAGAAAGATGGTAACGATAACCCTGTATACGAGACAGCAAAAGAGACACTGATGTATAGAACAGGCTTATGGACTCTGTGGGAGAGGGAGAGGGTGGGAAGATTTGGGAGAATGGCATTGAAACATGTGAAATGTCATGTATGAAACGAGATGCCAGTCCAGGTTCAATGCACGATGCTGGATGCTTGGGGCTGGTGCACTGGGACAACCCAGAGGGATGGTATGGGGAGGGAGGAGGGAGGAGGGTTCAGGATGGGGAACACATGTATAATTTTTTTTAATTAAAATTGAATAAAAAAATAATAATAATAAAAAATATTAAAGAAAAAAAAAAAGAAAAAACTGTATAAACTCATAAATGGCCAACATAGAGGCAGAACTACTTAAAGGAAATAAAAAATGAGATTAAAAAAATTCTCTAAAGTGTAAATAAATTTAATAGTACTAATAAAATCAACAACTTCAACAACAGAAGGGGAAAAAAGAAAAGAAAAAAAATTCAGAAGCAACAACCAAAATATAAGAATAATAAATGTTTTTCTTGGATCTCAGCTGTCAGTGTCCTTTTTCTTTGCTGTGAGTCACAGTCCACCTCACCTCCCTAGGATGCCCTTGGTCTGTGGACCTGCTGTGAGGGCAGCTCAGACTCTAATGTGGTCCTACTCTTGCATGTGCTTGCCTACAATGTCCACAAGTGCCAGGGCTAGGGCATTTTCTTTTGTGGGATTTCTCATTTTCCTTTTATTTATTCCATAGACACAAAGTCTGCCTAGTTGATCATGTGGATTTAATCTGCAACTTGTACCACTGGTGGGAAGGTTTTAGGTCCTCTTCCTTAGCCACACTGTCCCTGGGTTCCAATTGTGGTTTTAACTCCAATTCTTCATGTGAGTCATCCACAAGGTTTTGCTCCTGAGGCTGCCCTGGAGGACCTGGGTCTGACCGAGTGAGGACCAGATGTTTTGGTGGTACAGCTGCTTGGATCACTGAGGCCCTGGCAGCATCAGTTACTCAGGGGAGCTGGAGGCTAGGGCAGCAGGAAATATGGTGATCTTGGGGTTTTTTCCTAGCCTCTGGCAGCACTGTCCCAGTGGAGATTGAGCGTAGAGTTCAGGCAGTTGCTTGGATCATGGTGACCCTGCCAATGTGTCCCTTGAATGTGTGAATTTGAATCTCATCCTTTTCTTTCACCATTACTGACATTAAGAGCAATAAACCAACATCATTATACTCTAGTTTTCCAAAAATACTGGAAAGTATCATATACCAGTTACCTAGCTCTTGCTCAGTGTCATCTTTCAGTGTAATTGATTAGAGATTTGAAAGCTTAAACCCTAGAACCAAAGGGGTATGTAACATTGTATAGGAGGTAGTGACCAAAATCATCCCCAAGAAAAATAAATGCAAGAAGGCAAACCGTTGTCTGCTGCTGCTGCTGCTGCTGCTAAGTCGCTTCAGTTGTGAGGAGGCCTTAAAGCTGAGAAAGAAGGGAAGCAAAAGCAAAGGAGAAGAGGAAAGATATACCCATTTGAATGTAGAGTTCCAAAGAATAGCAAGGAGAGATAAGAAAGAAGCTTGGGGCTGGAGCACTGGGATGACCCAGAGAGATGGTATGGGGAGGGAGGTGGGACGGGGGTTCAGAATTGGGAACACGTGTACACCCGTGGTGGATTCATGTTGATGTATAGCAAAACCAACATAATATTGTAAAGTAATTAGCCTCTAATTAAAACAAATAAATTTTAATTTAAAAAAAGAAAGCCTTCTTAAGTGAACAATGCAAAGAAATAAAGGAAAACAGTAGAATGGGAAAGATCAGATCTTCAAGAAAATTAGAGATACCAAGGGAATATGTCATGCAAAGATGTGAACAGTAAAGGACAGAAATGGTATGGACATAGCAGAAGCAGAGGAGATTAAGAAGAGGTGACAAGAATACACAGAAGTACTGTACCAAAAAAAAAAAAAAAAAAGTCTAAATGATCCGGATAACCATGGTGATGTGGTCAACAACCAAGAGCCAGACATCCCAGAGAGTGAAGTCAAGTGGGCCTTAGGAAGCATCACTAAGAACAAAGCTAGTAAAGATGATGGAATTCCAGCTGAGCTATTTCAAATTCTAAAAGTTGATGCTGTTAAAGTACTGCACTCAATATGCCAGTAATGTGGAAAACTGAGCAGTGATCACAGGACCCAAAAAAGTCAATTTTCACCTCAATCCCAAAGAAGGGCAATGCCAAAAATGTTCAAACTACTGCACAATTGCACTTATTTCATATGCTAGCAAAGTTATACTCAGAGTTCTTCAGGCTAGGCTTCAATAATTATGTGAATTGAGAACTTCAAATGTACAAGCTGGATTTATAAAAGACAGAGGAACAAGAGATCAAATTGCCAACATCTGTTGGATTGCAAAAAAAAAAAAAAAAAAGTGAGAGAATTCTAGAAAAGCATCTACTTCTGCTTCACTGATTATGCAAAAATCTTTGACTGTGTGTATCACAACAACCTGGAAAATTCTTAAGAAATAGGAATATCAGACCACCTTACCTGCCTCCTGTGAAACCTGTATGCAGGTCAAGAAGCAACAGTTAGAACCAGACATGGAACAACAGACTGGTTCAAAACTGGGTAAGGAATATGTCAAGCCTGTACACTGTTATCCTATTTATTTAACTTATATGCAGAGTATATCATGCAAAATATCAGGTTTCATGAGTGACAAGTTGAAATCAAGATTGCCAGGAACAATATCAACAACCTCAGATATTCAGATGATACCACACTAATTGCAGAAAGGGAAGAGGGGCTAAAGAACCTCTTGATGAAGGTGAAAGAGTAAAGTGAAAAAGCTGGCTTGAAACTCAACATTCAGAAAATTAAGATCGTGGCATCTGGTCCCATCACTTCATGGCAATCAAAGGGGGAAATAATGGAAAGAGTGACAGACTTTACTTTCTTCGGCTCCAAAATCACTGCAGGTGGTGACTTCAGCCTTGAAATTAAAAGACACTTGCTCCTTGGAAGAAAATCTATGACAAACCTAGACAGCATATTAAAAAGCAGATGCATTATTTTGCTAACAAAGTTTTGTCTAGTCAAAGCTATGTTTTTTCCAGTAGTCATGATGGATGTCAGAGTTGGACCATAAAGTAGGCCAAGCATGGAGGAACTGATGCTTGCAAACTGCGGCACTGGAAAAGACTCTTGAGAGTCCCTTGAACAGCAAGGAAATCAAACCAGTCAATCCTAAAGGAAATCAACCCTGAATATTCACTGGAAGGACTGATGCTGAAACTCCAATACTTTGGCCACCTATGGTGTTACTGAAGGAGCATATATGTGTGGGGTCTGGCTTCTTACTGCTCAAAAGCCAATAAACAAGGCAGGTTGTGAAAAAGAAAGTTTGTTTTATTTCAGATGCTGGCAACTGGGGGGTGGGGGGTGGGGAGGGTGGCAGACATATGTCCAAAGGCTGACTCCCCCTACCTGACAAGCAGGGGGGTGAGAGCTTTTTTAGAGTGGAGAGGGGGGCTACATGCAGAAACTGCACAGTCATGTCTATCCACCTGGGGTTTTAGTATCTGTAAGACAGCTCACAGGATATGACTCAGAATATTGTCTACAGACCTTAAAGAACAAAAGGTCCTTGACTATGCTTAATGACTACATTATTATTATTTAGTCTCCTTTGGCTGTCTTCCTTTGTTTCAGCATTTCACACTTCTTTGATTAAACTTATTCTTTTCCATAGACAAAAGCCAGGTAGAGGACGTGCTGTGGGGGATGGGGGGTATAGACAAGGACCATATGATCCTGCTCCATTTAAGTGGGAAGAGCCAACTGGTTGGAAATGACCCTGATGTTGGGAAAGATTGAAGGAAGGAGAAGGTGATGACAAGGTGAGATGGTTGAATGGCATCACCGACTTGATGGACATGAGTTTGAACAAACTTCAGGAGATGGTGAAGGACAGGGAAGCCTGGCATGCTGCAGTCCATGGGGTGGCAAAGAATCAGACACAACTTAGTGACTGAACAACAAACCTCATAACAACTTCAGAAAACAGATGCATAAAATGACTTACATGTTTACAAAGTCTTGAGAAGTCCCAGTTGTCTCCAGTTTAGAGACTGTGGTATAATTCACTCTTAAGTCTGAAGCCCTGAGAATGAGTGGAGACAGTGTTGTCATACTTATGCAGAGGGCAGGAGAAGATGAGATGAGATATTCCAGCTTGAAGAGTGAAATGGGAAAAGAGGGGTCAATTTTCTCCATTCCCTGCCTTTGGTCCTTTTAAAGCTGTGAATGGATAGGACGATGCCTACCCACATTAGGAGGGGCAGTCCACTTTACTGAGTCTACCAATTCACAGGTTAATCTCATCCAGAAACAGCCTCAAAAACAAACCCAGTATTGTTTAATCTGGTCACCTATTTCTGGTCAAGTTGACACATTAAATTAACTATCACAATATTCATAGGAGATACTGTCTATAGTTTTCTTGTGATGTATTGTTTTGCTTTTGATGTCAGGGTAATACCTCATAAAATGATTTATAAAGTATTGTTTCCTCTACTATTTTTTGAGGAATTTGTGAAGAATTGCCATTAATAATTTAAATGTTTGTTAGAATTCAAGAGTAAAGTTAGCTGGGTCTGGGCTTTATTTTTTGGAAGTTTTTTGATTATTTTTTGTTTCTGTGAGTTTGGCAATAATGCCTCATCTTTCATTCTTGATTTTAGTAGTGTGATTCCTCTTTCATTTTTTTCTTGGTCAGCCTATCTAATTTTCTCAGTTTTGTTGGTTTTTCACGTTATCAAGTTTTTCTTTCATTGGTTTTTCTCTACCATTTTCCCATTTTCCATTTCATTAATTTTTCTTGAATTTTTATCATTTCTTTCCTTTTGTGTGTTTCGCATTTCATTTGCTTTTCTTTTTCCAGTGTATTGTGGTATAAGGTTAGATTACTGATTTTGGAGTTTTCTTCTTTTTTAATATAGGCATTTACAACTTTAAATTTCCCTCTAAGCACTGCTGTAGATACATTTCATAAGGTTTTGCTTCATTGAGTTAATCTAAAATATTTTTAATGCAATTGAAGAAGCAACAGGACCATGGCTATGCACTTAGCATGGTAAAACCGCCACTAGGACACATTCTAAAGTTTTTACAATGCTTTTCAAACTTAAGTTAAATAGTTTTGGACAGTCTCAATGACAGGTGATACATTATCTATAGTATAGTTCTGTGTATTCTGGTCACCACTTCTTAATCTCTTTTCCTTCTGCTAGGTGTTTGCCAATTCTGTCCTTAATTGTTCTTATCCTTGTGTGAAATTTTCCCTTGGTATCTCCAATTTTTTGAAGAGATCTCTATACAAAAAAAAAAAAAAAAAGCTCTTAATGTCCTGGATAATCATGATGGTGTGGTCGCTCTCCTAGAGCCAGACATCCTGGAGTGTAAAGTCAAGTGGGCCTTAGGAAGCACTACTATGAACAAAGCTAGTGGAGGTAATTGAATTCTAGCTGAGCTATTTTAAATCCTAAATGATGATGCTGTTAGAGGGCTGCACTCAATATGTCAGCAAGTCAGGAAACTCGGCAGCAGCCACAGGACTGAACAAGGTCAGTTTCATTCTAAACCCAAAGAAAGGCAATGCCAAAGAATGTTCAAACTGCCAAACAGTTGTGCTCATTTCACATGCTAGCAAGGTTATGCTCAGAATCCTTCAAGCTAGACTTCAACAGCTTGTGAAATGAGAACTTCCAGATGTAAAGGCTGGACTTAGAAAAGGGAGAGGCTTCCCAGGAGGTGTTAATGGTAATGAATTCACCTGTCAATTCAGGAGACATGACACACAGTTTTCATCCCTGGGTCAAGAATATCCCCTAGAGAAAGACATGGCAACCCACTCCAGTACTGCTACCTGGAGGATCTCATGGACAGAGGGAGCCTGATGGGCATAGAGTTGCAAAGAGTCAGGCATGACTGAAGCAACTTAGCATGCACAGAGACAACTTATTAAAAAGCAGAAACATTACTTTGCCAACAAAGACCCATATAGTCAAATCTATGTATTTTCCAGTAGTCATGTATGGATGTGAGAGTTGGACCATAAAGAAGGCTGAGTGCCAAAGAACTGATGCTTTCAAATTGTGGTGCTGGAGAAGATTCTTGAGAGTCCCTTGGACTCCAAGGAGATCAAACCAATCAATACTAGAGGAAATCAACCCTGAATATTCATTGGAAGGACTGATTGTGAGGCTAAAACTCTAATACTTTGGCCCTCTGATGCGTAGAGCCAACTCATTGGAAAAGACCCTGATGCTGGGAACGATTGAAGGCAAAAGGAGAAGAGAGTGACAGAGGATGAGAAAATTAGATGGCAACACCAACTCAATGGACATGAGTTTGAGCAAACTCCTGGAAATAGTGAAGGACAGGGCAGCCTGGCATGCTGCATACAGTTCATGGAGTTGCAAAGAGCTAGACATGACTTAGCGACTGAACAATAACATTATCTTTTGAGGGTGAAACCAGTTTTGGAGATATTTCAAAAGTAATTCAGAACCAAGTCTAGTGAACTGTGTGTGTGTATGTGTGTTTGTGTGTGTTAGTCGCTCAGTCATGTCTGACTCTGCAATACCATGGACTGTAGCCTGCCAGGCTTCTCTGTCCATGGGATTCTCTGGGTAAAAATACTGGAGTGGATTGACATTCCCTTCTTCAGAGGATCTTCCTGACCCAGGGATCAAACCCTGGTCTCCTGCATCATAGGCAGATTCTTTACCATTTGAGCTACAAGGAAGTCTACAATGGGAAGAAGAAAGTGAACAATGAGGGTAACACTATTTTCATTTGAAAATTATGTCATAGAGAGGACACTGTGAAAGCAGAGTAATACAATTCTAAAGTCAATCAATGATTTAAAGTATATTTCTGTACTTCACAGATACCCTCAGATGTCTACAAAATGAATTTGAATAAAGTTTTGAGAAATTTTGTACAAAGACTACTACTGAAGTCGATGAAAAGAATCAATATTTTATCTTCTTGTTCATCTAGTTAGCAATCATTTACTGAGTTTATAACTGCATGCAAGAAAATTTAAAGTTTCTACTGAAGGTGTTGATGTTCTTTGAAGTCATACTGTTCATGGGGTTCTCATACTGTTCATGGGCTTGCTCCTTGGAAGAAAAGCTATCATCAACCTAAACAGTATATTAAAAAGCAGAGACATTACTTTGCCAACAAAGGTCTGTCTAATCAAAGCTATGGTTTTTCCAGTAGATATGTATGGATGTGAGAGTTAGATATAAAGGAAGCTGAGAGCTGAAGAATTGATGCTTTTGAACTGAGTTGTTGGAGAAAACTTTTGAGAGTTCCTTGGACTGCAAGGAGATTCAACCAGTCCATCCTAAAGGAAATCATTCTTGAATATTCATTGGAAGGACTGATGCTGAAGCTGCAATTCCAATACTTTGGCCACATGATGCGAATAACTGACTCATCGGAAAAGACCCTGATGCTGGGAAAGATTGAAGGCAGGAGAAGGGGACGACAGAGGATGAGTTGGTTGGATGGCATCACTGACTCAATGGACATGAGTTTGAGCCAGCTCCGGGAGTTGGTGATGGACAGAGAAGCCTGGCATGCTGCAGTCCATGGGATCACAAAGAATCGGACATGACTGAGCAACTGAACTGAACTGAAGTCATGCTATAAACATCTTGTTTTATCATTAGGTACTGATTTCCTCAAAGACTTGTTTCCTTAAAAGATCAGAATATCTGACATTTCACGTATATTACCTCTTGAAACATGGACAAGGACTGTCCCTAAAATCTGGTTCATAATAAAAGAGAAATGTAGCTCACATTTAAATTTCTTTTTAAAAGAAATCCAATTTATTTAAACGCAACAATCATCAGATAAATACTGTTTGGGAGAAATACAATCTCAGTGATTTCATCAAATAAATGAATAGATAAAATAGAATATAAAGTTTCCTTTTGGTTTTTTCTTCCTTGGTAATATAGGAGTGTGCTGTTTAATTTCCACATTAAACTATTTTAATTGGAGGATAATTACTTTACAGTGTTGTTTGTTATTGACTTCTAATTTCGTTCGATTGTGGTCAGAGAACATAATTTGTGTTACAGGCCTTCCTTGACTTATGGTGGAGTTCAGATCAGATCAGATCAGATCAGACACTCAGTCATGTCCGACTCTTTTCGACCCCATGAATTGCAGCACACCAGGCCTCCCTGTCCATCACCAACTCCCGGAGTTCACCCAGACTCATGTCCATCGAGTCAGTGATGCCATCCAGCCATCTCAGCCTCTGTCGGCCCCTTCTCCTCCTGCCCCCAATCCCTCCCAGCTTCAGAGTCTTTTCCAATGAGTCAACTCTTTGCATGAGGTGGCCAAAGTACTGGAGTTTCAGCTTTAGCATCATTCCTTCCAAAGAAATCCCAGGGCTGATCTCCTTCGGAATGGACTGATTGGATCTCCTTGCAGTCCAAGGGACTCTCAAGAGTCTGCTCCAACACCACAGTTCAAAAGCATCAATTCTTCGGCACTCAGCCTTGGTCACAATTATTTAACACAAAGCTTATTTACAATTAAGTGTTGAATATCTCATGTGTTTTCTTGAATACTGTACTGGAATTGAAAAACAGATGATTGTGTGGGTACAAAACCTTATGTATCAGCTGTTTACCCTGGTGATTGCATGCCTGACTCGGAGCTGCAGCTCACTGCTGCTGCCCATCATCACGACAGAGTATTGTATTAGATACTGCTTGCCCAGGAGAAGATCAAAATTCAGAATGCAAAGTATAATTTCTTCTTTCACACCACTGAAAATTTGAAAAAATCATAAGTACCAACCTAAGTTGAGGACTGCTTGCATTTCTATCTTTTACAAATTATTGTTGTTCAGTCGCTCAGTCATGTCTGATTCTTTGTGACCCCATGGACTGCAGCACACCAGGCTCCCTTGTCCTTCACTATCTCCCAGAGTTTGCTTAAACTCAATGTCCATTAAGGTCTTTTTAATGGCCTAGAATATACTTCTTTCTGATGTATTGAAACTTCTATCATACAATGTCCCTCTTTATCGCTAGTAACATTTTTTATTTTTAATTTTATTTCTTCTGATATTAATATAGACTTCAACTTTCTTGTGACTGCTGTTTGCATGATATATATTTTCTGATCCATTTCATTTTAATCTGTTTGTATCTTTGAATCAAAAGTGTTTTACCTATAGACTGCATATAGTTGGATAATGTTTTTTTTTCTTTTTTTTTTAAATCCAGTATGACAAACTGGATTGTTTAATCCTTCATATTTAATGGCTTTATTGATATATTTGGATTTACATATCATTTTTGTTTTTCCCCAGCTTTATTGGCATATAACATTGTGTAAGTTTAAGATGTATAATGTGATAACTTGATACAAATATGTATTGTGAAGTGATTATCATATAAGATTAGTTAACACATCCTTTACATAATTACAATTTTTGTTGTTATGGTAAGAACGTTTCAGATTTATTTTCTTAGTAACTTTCAAGCATACAATACTGTATTGTTAACTATAATCACCATGTTGTACATTAGTGTTGAGGGTTTAGTTAAAGTACTCTACAACATCGCTTCTTTGGTATCCATTTTGTGTAGCCAAGTGGCATCCAGGGTTCCTGAACTGACACTAGGTCTCGGTCTTCCTGGGAGCACCTGCCCTAGAAACAACTTGCAGAGTCACAAGCAACCACAAGTTCCTGGCATGACTGCCCAAAAGGCACTTGTGATAAACAGTCCCCACCACCTCACAGGGCCTTCCTCTTGTGCAGTCCTTAGATAAAACCTTTGTAAAACAGACCAAGCACCTTCTTTATTTGGTTTGAATTGATTAGTCTGGCTTTAGCCTGGAAATCTCAAAGCACTGCACCCTCGGACTCTGATAAAGGCATGGATCTTAGGTCATGCTACACACGGTCCCTTGAGGCATGTTGTGTACCTCCTCCAGGGCCTGTAAGGAATAAACTTCACTAGTTTTGTTTTTGTTTTTATTTGATGGTCTTGCATTGCAAAGCTTGTGGGATCTTAGTTTACAATCAGGAATTTAACCTGTGCCCCCTGCAGTGGAAGGGCAGAGTCTTAAACAATAGACTGCAAGTTCAGTTCAGTTCAGTTCAGTCGCTCAGTCGTGTCCGACTCTTTGCGGCCGCATGAATCACAGCAGGCCAGGCCTCCCTGTCCATCACGAACTCCCGGAGTTCACTCAGACTCACGTCCATCGAGTCGGTGATGACATCCAGCCATCTCATCCTCTGTCGTTCCCTTCTCCTTCTGCCCTCAATCCCTCCCAGCATCAGAGTCTTTTCCAATGAGTCAGCTCTTCGCATGAGGTGGCCAGCGTACTGGAGTTTCAGCTTTAGCATAATTCCTCCCGAAGAACACCCAGGACTGATCTCCTTTAGAATGGACTGGTTGGATCTCCTTGCAGTCCATGGGAACTCTCAAGAATCTTCTCCAACACCACAGTTCAGAAGCGCTCAGCTTTCTTCACAGTCCACCAGGGAAGCCCTCAAAACTTTTCTATTTTAATCCTCTTGTGGTCTTTTCTTGAGCTGAGGCTCACCACCTGACACTGAGGCTCTACTTAAAAATAACTTAACACAACAATTAGATTCCCAGAACTTCTTTGTCTTATAACTAGAAGTTTGTACCCTTAGATCAACATCTCCCTGTATTCCTACTCCCTTGCTCCTGGCAGCCATCATTCCACTCTTATTTTTATATTTAGCCTTTTTAGGTTCACATATAAATGTGAATCAAAAAATATACGAGATTATACAGTATTTGACCTTCTTTGTCTGACTTCTTTCACTTAGCAAAAGGCCCTGAAATTTTATTCATATTGTTGCAAATGGTAGAATTTCCTTTTTTTATGGATGAATAATGTTTTTTTATGGATGAATAATGTTATATATATGTATATATCAGATTTTTTTTTTTCATTTTTTGTCTGCACTGTGTGGCATCAGAGAAGGCAATGGCACCCCACTCCACACTCTTGCCTGGAAAATCCCATGGATGGAGGAGCCTGGTGGGCTGTAGTCCATGGGGTTGCGAAGAGTCGCACACGACTGAGTGACTTCCCTTTCACTTTTCACTTTCCTGCATTGAAGAAAGAAATGGCAACCCACTCCAGTGTTCTTGCCTGGAGAATCCCAGGGACAGTGGAGCCTGGTGGGCTGCCGTCAATGGGGTCACACAGAGTCAGACACTACTGAAGCGACTTAGCAGCAGACTTAGCAGCAGCAGCAGCAGTGTGCCATATAGGATCCTAGTTTTCCAACCAGGGATGGAACCTGAACCCCCTGCACTGGAAGCTTGGGAAACCTTCCTACTGGACAGCCAGGTAAGTCCCTATACCAGATATTCTCTATCCTTTGTTGATTGACACTTCGGATGTTTCCCTGTCTTGGCTATTGAGGATAATGTTATGAACATGAAAGTGCAGATATCTGCACAAGTGATTTCATTTCCTTTAGATATATACACAGATGTGGGATTTCTGGATCATATGTTAGTTCTTTTTTTAATTTCCTGAGGAAACTTATACTGTTTTCCCTGCTGACTGCATTGATTTACATTCCTACCAACAGTTGTATCATTTTACTTTTTGTTCATTTTTGTCCCTCTACTCCTTATTTGTTTCTTTCTTTTGCATTAAAGTGAATATTTTATGATACAGCATTCAAATTTATTTAATAATATTTTCACTACATTTTGGGGAATTATTTCCATAGTGGTTCTGAAGCTTACTATGTACATTATAAATCATCAGAATCATCTTAAGGTTTATACTAACTTAATTTTGTGGAGATATAGAAATGTTATTCCTATATGACTCGACTCCATTCCCCCTTTGTTAAACATATTACATTTATAAATTTTTCAATCCACACAATATATTATTATAACCATTACCTTATGTAATTTAATCTTTTAAAGAAGTGAAGAGAAGAAGAACTAGTATATATTTATAGCTTTTGTTATATTAATGTGATTATTTGTTATTTCTTGCACTCTGCATTTGTTCCTACAGATCTGACTTACTATGGTATTACATTCTTAACCCAATGCAGCTTTGTTCCTCACGTTCTGTTTGCTGTTATCTGCAAATATATTACACTTCTATATGTGATATGTTAAACATTTTATTTTATACAATCATAAAATAATTCAACAATATAGGAGAAATATATTTTTACTGTCTTTTGTAATTCATCCAGTTATCTTTGCCATTGAGTTTTGTTTTCTGTATGGATTTGAAATTTTTTTTATCTGGATTCAGTTGCTTTCAGACAAAATAACTTCCCTTGTGTTGAGGTCCTTTAATGGACTGAACCTGGTGGTCCGGAGTCGATGATAAGAAAGTAAAGGATAGAGAAAGAGGCTGATATTCCTTGGTTTATGCAGAAAACCAATAAAGTCCCTGACATGGGGCTTGCTCTGTTCACGAAGGCCTCAGGCGCCCTCTCGAGGCAGGTGAAGGTGCAGAGTGCCTTCTCAAGAGGGTCTTAGAAGCCTGGGCAGGAAAGTGAACCCAGAGGGCCTCTGCGCTCCAGAGAATTAGCCTGAAAATGAGAGAGAGAGAAAGAGAGAGTGAAAGAAAGCAAGACACGGGGACCAAAGCTCTGATGGAGCAGAGGTGTTTTAATCAACATGGTATGGGCATATATACTGTCTTACAAGGTAGTTATTTTCAGATAAAGATTAAAATTCCAGACTTACAAAACATAGGCAATTCATATTAAAGAGAGAGAGAGTTGTAAGCAATCACTTTTACCATATGGTTCACAAGAAGGAAGAGGGTACTTATCACCATATTGAAAAACTAACGAAGGAAATGCCTGGATCCCTCAGCCCCAAGAGAGGCTTTGCCTCTCCTTCAGGAATTAATAAGGAACAAAGGATTCCTGAAAGATCCAAAACAGCACACAGGAAGCCTCCTGTTAAATGCTTCCTGACACCTTGATAGCTTTTGTAATATGGGTCTGCTAGCAACAAATTGTCTCACTTTCTATCTGGTAATTTCTTTATTTCACCTTCATTTTAAAAGATAGTTCTCATGGATATAGTATTCACCTTTAATTTTTTTTTCCTCTTTGAGCACATTAAATATGTTGTCCACTGCCTTCTGTCCTCCATTGTTTCTGATGAGAAATCAGCTTTTAATCATCCTTTGTATGACATAAATAATTTTTCTTTTGCTGCTTTCCAGGCTTCCTCTTTGTCTTTATCTTTCAGAATTTTTACTATAATGTGACTATTTGTGGATCTCTTTGCATTTTTCCTAATTGCAGTTCACCAAGCTTCCTGCATGTTTTGAGTACTGTTTTTAAATAAACAGTCATCATTTTTTCTAATTTTTTTTATTCTCTCTTTTCTCACTCTTCTTTCCTTCTAATATTCCAAAGCCACATATGTTAGTACTCCTTCTTTAAAAAAATATTTATTTATTTATATTTGGCTGCACTGGGTCTTTAGTGCTGCATGAGGGCATTCTCTGGTTGTGGTGAGTGGGGGCTATCCTCTAGTTGTGGTGTGCAATTGTGGTGGCTTCTCTTGTTGCCCAGCTCTGGGTCTAGGCACACAGGCTCAGTACTTGTGGCCCGCAAGGCTTAGTTACTCCAAGGCATGTAGAATTTTCCCAGACCAGGAATGAAATCCATGTCCCCTGCATTGGCCTGGAATTCTCCAGGTCAGAATACTGGAGTGGGTAGCCTTTCCCTTCTCCAGGGGATCTTCCCAACCCAGGGATCGAAACGGGGTCTCCAGCATTGCAGGCATATTCTTTACCAGCTGAGCCACAAGGGAAGTCCAGCAATGAACTTGGGAGTGCATATAACTTTTTGAAACAATGGTTTCATTTTCTTCAGGTAAATACCCAGAAGCAGAATTTCTGGATCATATGCTAGCTCTGTGTTTAGCTTTTAAAAGGAAACTCTATATCATTTTCCAAAGTGTTTTCACCAATTTACATTCTCCACAGCAGTGCACAGGGGTTCCCTTTTCTCCACATCCTAGCTAACACTTGTCATTTCTTTTCTTTGGCATAATGTGTATTCAGATTCTTGCCCTCCCCCTTTTTCCCCCTGCATCCTGTGGCTTGGGGGATCTTAGTTCCCTGACCAGGGATTGAAACCACTGAGTCTTAACCACTGGATCTCTAGGGAATTCCCTCTCTGCCATTTTTAAGTCAAATTGTTTGGTTTTTTGTTAATGAATTGTGTGAGTTCTTCATATACTTGGATATTAACCTATTATGAGATATATAACTTGCAAATATTTTCTCTCATTTAGTAGGTTGCCTTTTTAATTTGTTGCTTCCTTTGCTGTGAAGAACCTTTTTAATTTGATGTAGTCCTACTGGTTTATTTTTATTTTGCTATTTTTTTATTCTGCCAGTTCAAATGTAGTCTTGTTCCCTCTAGTGAGTTTTACATTTTAGTTATTGTTCTGTTGAAACCCCAAATCTCCATTTTTTATAAATGGAGCTTATAAATATAAGTTATCTTTATACTCTTTATTTGATGTGACATTGATGCCATACTTTCCTTCTTTAATCATGGCTTCCTTTAGTTTTTTGAGCATATTTATAATGGTTACTCTGAAGGCTTTGACTATTAAATCTAATATAATCTGATTATTTTCACAGGAAGTTTTTGTTGCCCCCCCCCCTTTTTATTCTGGTATATGGTTCGTACTTCCCTATTTTTTGGCATGTCTTTTTTTTTTTTTTTTAATGGAAACTGGACTTTTAGACATATTGCAGCAACTCTGGGTACTGTTTTTTCCCTCCACCTCCATGTCTTTGTTATGTGCTTGTTTACTTCACTATGTGAAGACCTTGATGTTGACCCTCAGAGGGTGTAGCTTTGAGTATGCATACAATCACCCTGGGATGACACTAATTTTGGCAGGGTTCTCTTTGTCTTTCTCTGACCACTTCCAGCTCTTAAATTTCATTATTTTCCTGCTGTTTGCTCCACTGTTTTCAACAATACCCTTGGGTATTATTGCTTCACAGTCTGATCCAGTCAAATTTGGGCTCCTTTGAAGAGGGATTTCCCTAAGCTGGTGTTTGAGATTTGCTCTGACTTCTGGAGAGAGTTTTTTTTTTTTTTTTTTTGTCTCACACACAGCTTCTGGGATCTCAGTTCCCCAACTAGGGATCTAACCTGGGACTTCTGCAGTGAAAGTGCAGAATTCTAGCCACTGGACCACCAGGGAATTCCCAAGAGGGCTTTTTTCAGTTGTCTTTTTCCTATGTTTATTTTCTGCAAGCTAACCAGCCTATGGTTTAGCCCATAATTCCAAAGAATATACCAATTTTCTTAAAATCCTCTTTTACCACTATCTTCACTGTTTTTTAGAGTGCTTTTAGGTTTGAATTTCTTTATTCTGTTGCAAATGAAATCAGTTCTTCTGGGTGAAGATTAAGAGCTCTCTATTCTTAGCTCAGTTTTTTCCCTAGGACAAAATATCTGAGCTACAGCTTTGGTACTGAGGGCCAGGACAATAGCACACTTCTCTCTGACATCTCTGCTTTTGGAGATGAGTGCTCTGTGTAGGAAGGGAGCAACAGGCCTAGGTCTCTTTGCCTTGCCTATTTAGCATATATCTCCTGTGCCTCAATCTGGTGCAAGGGTGATTGAGACCCCAATATTCCCAATACTACCCATCGTGTCCAAGATCTACATCCCATGACTGGGGGTTGGGTAAAAGAAGGGGGCTACCACCTCTTGGTTATTCAGAAGTTAGCCTCAGCAATAGGTAGCTGGCAGAAGTATGAGAAACACTTATGTCCTTTCCCACACAAGAATATAGCCCTTCAACTGAGAAGCAAGGGGAGAGGGAGCCCTGTGTTCTTGGCTGTTCTACTCTGCAGTGATAAGCTTCAGTAGGTAGAGGAAGGAAGTGGGTCTTGGTTCAAATACCATAAACTTTCACTGTTATTAAAGTTTTAGTAGATTTCTTCAACATGTGTTTTTTTTTTTAATTGTTTTATGCCATTAGGACCATTTTCAGAAATTTTAAATGATTATTTACACTTTATAATTTTTACTAGTTTAACTGAGGAGCTGGTCTACAAAGCTCTTCATGCTATCATGCCAAAAGTGAAACTTATCCATCCACATGTAATGTTTTTATTGATGTAGTTAGATTTATGTCTGCCATTTTAATATTTTTTCTATACATCTCATGTCTTTTTTGTCCTACTCTTACTTTCTTCCTTTCTTTTGCACTAAGCAAATACTTCTTAGTGGATTTTATTTTTTGAACTTTAAAAAATTTTTATTTTTTTTCACTATTTTTAAAGTTATTTTCTTAGTGGTTCATGTAGGGCTGACTGTGTACCTCTTAATAGAATACAGTTTGCTTTTATACCAAATTCATTCTTTTGAGATCTACAAATGATACTCTTCTATAGTTCTTTTCCCTCTTTTTTTCTCTATTTTTGTTATATTACACCTATGCATGTGTTAAAATAAATTATTAATAACATATTATAATGCATGTGATATGTTTTTAATGTAAAAGCATGTTATTTTAATTATCAAAATATATAATTTTGTTATTTTAAGAAATGGAGACAAGAAAAGAAAGCAACTATTTATTTACAAAGTTTGTTATATTAATTTTTTTTTAAACATTTTTGGCAGTGCTGAGTTGCTTGCAGGATCTTAGTTCCCTGGCCAGGGATTGAACCTGGACCACAGCAGTAAAAGCATGGTGTCCTAACCACTGGAAAGCCAGGAAAGTCTCTTAATCTCCTTATTTACTACTTCTGTCCCTCCATCTCAGAATTTCCTATCTTTTTTTTTGTTTTTTATTTTTGGCCATCCTGGGGAGAACTATTAAATTTTCAACTTTGATCTTCCCTTAAAATGTGATTTTTATAGAGTCAGAATAAAATAAGTATTTTGTGGGTTTAGTTATGCATTATCCAAAAAAATATGTCTATGCCTTATCCTCCAGTACCTGTGAATATGACCTTGTTTGAAAACAGAGTCTTTACAGATGTAGCTAAGTTAAAGTGCTCAAGATTATTCTGGGTTTGGGATGGGATCAAACCCCAATGACTGGTATTCTTGTAAGAGAACAAAGAGAAGGAGGTTTAACCCAGGGACACACAAGGAAGAAGGCCATGTGAAGCCAGAGGCATAAATTTGAGTTCAAGCATGCTAAGTCACTTCAGTGGTGTCCAGCTATTTGTGACCCTATGGATGATAGCCTGCCAGGCTCTTCTGTCCATGGGATTCTCCAAGCAATAATACTGGAGTGAGTTGCCATACCCTCCTCCAGGGAATCTTCCTGACCCAGGGATCGAACCCACATCTTTCTTAAGTCTCTGGCATTGGCAGGTAGGTTCTTTAACACTATCACCACCTGGGAAGCCTGATATATGAGTTAGGCAACCATAATTTCCAGGAATGCCAGGAGCCATCAAAGCTGAAAAAAGGGTTCTTCACCAGAAATTTTGAGGAATTCTGGCCTGGTGACAGTTTAATTTCAGACTTCTGGCCTCCAAAACTCTCATAAAACAAATTTCTGTTATTTTAAGCTGCCAAGTTTGTAGTATTGGGTTAAATACCACAAAAGGTTTGTTTGGTAGTTTCCTTAATATGGCTCTCATAGTGCTTAAGTTGTCTTTAACTTCATTTGGAACAATTTTGTTAGATTGTATTTTGACGGCTGTCATATCAGCATGAATTTTAAAAAAAAATCAAAATAGGTGAATTTTTGTGTAGCCATTTTAATATTGAAGATGGAACAGAAAAAAGCAACATTTTCAGCATATTATGCTTTATTATTCCAAGAAAGGTAAAAAATGCAACTGAAACACACAAAAAGGATTTGTGCAGTGTATAGAGAAGGTGCTGTGACTAATTAAATGTGTCAAAAGTGGTATACAAAGTTTCGTGCTAGAGATTTCTGGTTGGAAAACACTCCATAGTCAGGTAGACCAGTTGAAGTTTATAATGATCAAATTGAGACATTAATTGAGAGCAATCAATGTTAGACAACGCAGGAGATAACTGACATACCCAAAATATCCAAATCAAGTGTCAAAAATCATTTGCACCAGCTTGGTTATGTTAATCGCTTTGATGCTTGGGTTGCAGTAAGTTAAGTTGGGAGAGGGGAGATGGGGGGCATTCTTGACCATTTTATCATATGATTCTCTACTGAAACATAGCAAAAACATTCTGTTTTTAAAACAAACTGTGACCAGTGATGAAAAGTGGATACTGTACAACAATATGGAATGGAAGAGATGGTGAGGAAAGTGAAATGAACTACCATCAACCACACCAAAGGTTGATCTTCATCCAAAGAAGGTGATGTTATGCATATGGTGGGACTGAAAGGGAGCCATCTATTATAAACCCCTTCCAGAAAACCAAATGATTAATTCCAATAAGTACTGCTCCCAATTAGACCAACTGAAAGCAGCACTTAATGATAAGCATCTGGAATTAGCAGAAAATGCATAATCTTCCATCAGGATAATGCAAGACTGCACGTTTCATTGATGACTAGGCAAAAACTGTTACAGTTTGGCTGGGAAGTTCTGATTCATCCACTGTATTTACCAGACACTGCACCTTCAGATATCCATTTAATTTCAGTCTTGACAAAATTCTCTTAATGGAAGAAATTTCAATTCCCTGCTGCTGCTGCTGCTGCTGCTGCTGCTAAGTCACTTCAGTCGTGTCCGACTCTGTGCAACCCCATAGACGGCAGCCCACCAGGCTCCCCTGTCCCTGGGATTCTCCAGGCAAGAACACTCCCTGGAAGACTGTAAAAAGGCACCTGGAACAGTTATTTGCTCAAAAAATAAAAAGTTTTGTGAAGATGGGATTATGAAGTTACCTGAAACATGGCAGAAGGTAGTGGAACAAAATGGCGACACACTATTCAATAAATTTCTTGGTAAAAATGAAAGCTGTGTCTTTAATTTTTACTTAAAAATCAAAGGAACTTTTTGGTCAACCCAATAATTTGTTATGGCAGCCCTTGTAACTAACACACCTATCAGGTAAACATTCCTGACTCTTTCTACATAAATCCATATTTGCTTTAATTTATAAAAATTTCCTTCTCTTCCCAGTTAAGCCTTTAGCTACAGGGTTAAGACTTTAGCCACAGGTGATTTTTTAATAATTTTATTTATTTATTCATTTTTGTCTGTGCTGGGTATTCTTGCAAAACACAGGCTCTAGGGCATGTGGGCTTCAGTATTTGTGGCTCCCAGGCTCTAGAGCACAGGCTCAACAGTTGTGGCACATGGTTTAGTTGCTCTGAGGTGTGTGGAATCTTCTTGGATCAAGGATCGAACCCATCTCCTTCACTGACAGGTGGAATCTTTACCACTGAGCCACCAGGAAAGCTCCACAGGTGATTTTAATTGCAACAAAATAATTCAAAGCATTAGCCTTATTCTAAAAAACAGATGCAGGGATTCCCAGGTGGCTCAGTGGTAAAGAATCTGCCTGCCAATAGGAGACAGCAGGGGACAGCAGGCCTGATCCCTGGGTTGGGAAGATCCCTTGGAGTAGGAAATCAAAACCAGCTCTAGTATTCTTGCCTGGAAAATTCCATGGACAGAAGAGCCTGGCAGGCCACAGTCCCTTAGGTCGCAACGAGCTGGACACGACTGAGCACATTATATTATATACTATGTCTTCTATTTCTATTTTTTTTTTTGAGTTCTCATTACACCTTATTAGGTAATTCCTCATTATTCCAATCTTCTGTTATTGTTAATAATTCTGTACCTTAAACTTTTTCTATTCAAATTATTGTGTGCTTTTTCTCTCCTGTGTGTACCTAGATTGATACTGAGGATCATGGAAATAACAATGCCCTATAAAATTTGAAATATGACACAAATATATTCACATTACTTTTACAGCAGTTCCTTTGAAGTGGGATGGCAAATATTATTACATTTTATACACAAAGAATATGTGAGTTGTACAAAGTCATGCATTATTTTTATCATTTGTAAAATGCAGATAACAATAGAAACTACCTCCTAGTGTCATTATAAAGATTAAATGAGATAAATTATGTAAAGTGCTTTGTATATGGTAATGGCTTAATGTCAACTGTTATATATATTATACTTGATCTGTAAAATGTATTCAGTCTGGTGTTTAGCTGAGCTACTTGCAATTACTTATATAGGGCTTATATATATTTTCAATATCTAATTTTTTTTAGTTAATGGCATTTGTCTTATCAAGTACTATAGCATAATGACCTAAGACAGACCTATCATATCACATATCTTGTGTGGTTCTCTCTGAGGGGAAAATAATGGCTAGAGTGAGAGCTAACTGTATGCTAAGTTTATGTAAGTATGATGTAATTCTAGGCCCACTGTGGTCACTAGCTGAGCTCTGTGGGAGGAAATCAAATTCCTAAGAATCCAGCCCTAACCTTAAAAGGTGAACCTTCAAATCGGAATATTTCATTTTAAACAGTACATGCAGCTTAAATAGCATTTTTGGTTTCATCAGGTTCAGCTTCCATTAAGAACTTTTTGGTCAGGGCTTGATTTCTTTGGAAGGAATGATGCTAAAGCTGAAACTCCAGTACTTTGGCCACCTCATGCGAAGAGTTGACTCACTGGAAAAGACTCTGATGCTGGGAGGGATTGGGGGCAGGAGGAGAAGGGGATGATAGAGGATGAGATGGCTTGATGGCATCACTGACTCGATGGACGTGAGTCTAGGTGAACTCCGGGAGTTGGTGATGGACAGGGAGGCCTGGTGTGCTGCAATTCATGGGGTTGCAAACAGTCGGACATGACTGAGCGACTGATCTGATCTGCTCTGATCTGAGGTGGGAACATGACATTACATAAGAGAAAACTAGAGCCTTGATGAAAGTGAAAGAGGAGGGTGAAAAGGCTGGCTTAAAACTCAACATTCAGAAAACCAAGATCATGGCATCTGTTCCCATCACTTCATGGCAAATAGATGGGGAAACAATGGAAACAGTGACAGACTTTATTTTTTTGGGTTCCAAAATCACTGCAGATGGTGACGGCAGCCATGAAATTAAAAGATGCCTGTTCCTTGGAAGAAAAGCTATGACCAACCTAGACAGCGTATTAAAAAGCAGAGACGTTACTTTGCCAACAAAGGTCCGTCTAGTCAAAGCTATGGATTTTCCAGTAGTCATGTATGGATGTGAGAGTTGGACTATATAGAAAGCTGAGCACTGAAGAATTGATGCTTTTGAACTGTGGTGTTAGAGGAGACTCTTGAGAGTCTCCTGGACTGCAAGGAGATCCAACCAGTCTATCATAAAGGAGATCAGTCCTGAATATTCATTGGAAGGACTGATGCTGAGCTGCAACTCCAATACTTTGGCCACCTGATGCAAAGAACTGACTCATTGGAAAAGACCCTGATGCTGGGAAAGATTAAAGGCAGGAGGAGAAGGGGACTACAGAGGATGAGATGACTGGATAGCATCACCAACTCAATGGACATGAATTTGAGTAAACTCCAAGAGTTGGTGATGGACAGGGACACCAGGCATGCTGCAGTCCATGGGGTCCTGAAGAGTTAGAAACGACTGAGCAACTGAACTGAACTGAAAGAGAAAATAGGGAAGAAGACTGTTCATTATATGTGTCAATTACTCTACAAATCCTTTCATCACTTAAAGAGTTCAGTAACCAAATACTGAAAATCAGTATTATACTAAGAGTTAGGCGTTTTATATTAAATAACAAACGTTGCCCCAAACCTGTAAAATACCTTGCATACAGATATGAAATAATGCATAAAAATCCATGGTTAACATAAAAATATTTTGGCAGTATTTGAAAACACAACTGAAAATTACTCTATAGGAAAGGGACAGATATGACATGTGTTAAACATTCACTTCATGGCAAATAGATGGGGAAACAGTGAAAACAGTGGCTGATTTCATTTTTCTGGGCTCCAAAATCACTGCAGATGGTGATTACAGCCATGAAATTAAAAGACGCTTACTCTTTGGAAGGAAAGTTATGATCAACCTAGACAGCATATTAAAAAGCAGAGACATTATATTGCCAACAAAGGTCCATCTAGTCAAGGCTATGGTTTTTCCACCGGTCCTGTATGGATGTGAGAGTTAGACTATAAAGAAAGCTGAGCGCCGAAGAATTGATGCTTTTGAACTGTGGTGTTGGAGAAGACTCTTGAGAGTCCCGTGGACTGCAAGGAGATCCAACCAGTCCATCGTAAAGGAGATCAGTCCTGGGTGTTCATTGGAAGGACTGATGCTGAGCTGAGACTCCAATACTTTGGCTACCTGATGTGAAGAGCTGACTCACTGGAAGAGACCCTGACGCTGGCAAAGACTGAGGGCAGGAGAAGGGGACGACAGAGGATGAGATGGTTGGATGGCATCACTGACTCAATGGACATGGGTTTGGGTGGACTCCGGGAGTTGGTGATGGACAGGGAGGCCTGGCGTGCTGCAGTTCATGGGGTCACAAAGAGTCGGACAGGACTGAGCGGCTGAACTGAACTGAACCATTCAGAAGTGGAAAAGTAAAATGCTTCATGTCTGACAGCTAATTCTTCCTGAAATATTTATCAGAACCAGGGGACATATGATACCTGCTCTTTCTCTGTAACAATATGAGCCCTGCCCTCTGGACTGCTAACTACACAGCATTTTCATCCCGTACAAAAACCATTTTAAAGAAAAACAAGTGACCACGAAGTAGGGGATCCTTTTCTTTCTCAGTCACAAGATCCTTTAGCGGCTAACCTCCTTTCGGTGGAAGAGAGGCAAAAAAATAAAGCCACTTTGGTGCCGTGAGGAAATCTAAGAAAGATGCTGAGTCAAGTTGGCTCCTCATAAGTCCCTCATCACCAGCCAGAGGGAAAAGTCCTTAACAGGAAAGGACCTGACTGCTCTCACAGGAAGGGCAACGGCTTCAGCCGCTCGCGGAAGGGAACGTCACCACCGAGTTCTGCGGCGGCTGCCAGAGCGTCGGCCATCAGTTAGCACCTCCCCTTCCTTTTGGGAGTAGTAGCTAGGCAACCGTGGCCGTCTAGGAGAGAGGAGGACTGGCGGCTGCGTTAGTGCCCCTGGCGGGGAACAACGAGCGCTGCAGTTACCTCTTACAGTTTTTACCCTCCCCTCTCTCCACCCCCTTTGCCCCCGCCCACCCCTCCGACACTTCAGCTCCTCCCTCCTCTTCTCTCTCTTACTCTCCTTCCTCCTCCGCCTCCTCAGCTCTTGGGCTAGAATATCTATGGGTCGAAACGTGATGCGATGAATCCGAGAAAGACCGAAACTGGGACGCGGAGTGCGGCGGAAGCGGCGGGACTCCTGGGCATGGGGGCTTCACCACAATAGAGACAGCGCCCCCACTCTCCCCCGCCAGCCCCTCTGGAGCGAAGCCCCCAAACCCCCCCAGGAAAAGGATGGCGGCGGCACCTACCCAGATCGAAGCCGGTGGGTGGCTGTGTCCGCGGGTTAAGAGGATGGGGGCTTAGCGCGGCGGCTGTCAGTTTCTTTTGAAAAAGCTTCTATTTCTCTTTGCCTCCCTCTCAACCTCTTCCCACCCCCCCCCCCTCTCCTTTTCCTCAGAGCTGTATTACCTGATCGCTAGATTCTTGCAATCCGGACCCTGCAACAAATCCGCTCAGGTGAGAAGGGGAAGGAGATCTGGGAGTCTTGGGGAATGGTTCCAATGGGGAAATCGAGGCAGCAGAGTGTGCGGTTTCGTTGTGGTTGAGGTAAAGGCCGGCCTTGAGTAGCTCTACAGTCAGCGGCTGGGTTCGAATTGGGGAGGGAGGAATGGGTGATGGCCCGAGCTGCTCGTCATAATCCGTGTTTCCCTTTTGCTCAGGTGCTAGTGCAGGAACTCGAGGAGCATCAGGTACGTAGCCCCTTCGGGAAGAGGTGGGTAGGGTTTGGGTGAGACTGGAGGAAGGGGAGGGCAAGTAAGGGGCGGAGGGCAAGGGCTGGGAGGGAGCCTCGGATCTGGGCACTCATAGCTGTTTGCTACAGGGGTGAACCGGCTCCTTCCCTCAAAGGGGGCGGATATCTCTGGGGTCCTAACTCACCCCATTTTATGCTTGTGGGAGGTGGTTTTTCAGGATTTCCTCCTCCTCGGCCTCCTTCCCCCCCACAGTCGTCTAGCTCTGAGACAACAGCTATCAGGCCAGAGAAATAAAGACGCCAAGGGTCGAGGACCCGGACCCAAGCTGGGTCGGGTTGATGCGGAGCAGAGGCTTGGCCTTTATCGTTGCCCCCTCCACCCTTTCTTTTTGCCGGCCCCCAGCTTATTCCGCGCCGCTTAGACTGGGAGGGGAGAGAGCACCGAAGAAGCTTCGAGGATCTGGTGAGTAAAGTTTTCATTTCAACTCAACCCAACTCTTTCTTCACTCCCTTTCCACCACCTTGTACCCCCAGCATACCCCCGACCCTTCTACCGACGCGGCTCTAGAGCTCGGTGCTGAGCCGATGAACGTCCCTTCCCCCCTCTTGGCGAGTCGGAGAAAAGGTATCTTGCCCTCCCCTTGGCCTCGTTTGTTTCCACCCGAAAACTTTGAAGAATGTGAGTTGGTTATCAGAGATGCCGTATTGTGGTTTATAAATATGTTACAAACATCAGGAAAGGCCTATTGTAGGGGGAAAAAGGAGAGAAACCCGGGGGTTATCTTGGGGCACGTACCAAGGACTGACGCTGGCCAATGACAGCGTTGGTAACAGCCGGGAGTTCCGGATTAGTGGAAGAAATCTGGTCTCTGGTTGGTCCTGGCTTAAAATACGGGAACTGAGGCCAGGCTTAGCCTTTTTTTAGTGGGGAGCAGTCGGGCGGCACTGCGAAGGGGCTTCCGAAGGGGAATTGACAGACACGGGACTAGAGAAAAACGGCACAGTTAAAAATAATAGGGAGCTTAGAGCCAATTCCAAAATTTGCCAGGTTTAGATAATCGACTGCGGAATAATAGCATAATCTTTGTATAGCTCAGATTTTAGAAAATAGCTTTAGTCATTATTAAATCGCGTTTGTGTAGTTAAAATTTCACTAGATAAGAACTATATGCGTTTTTTGAGGATTAATGAAACACGGTTTGGGATTTACAAGGAGACAACAATGGTTTTTAAAATTTTAAAATAGAATATAGTTTAGTTAAGGACCAAAAGCTTTGGATTGACTGTTGTTTGTCTTATAGATATAATTCATAGTGTAAATGCATCTTCTGTTTGGCATTGACACACACAAAAAGGTGATCCTTTTTATTTGGGGGGGGTGTGTTACCTTGTGTTATCCACTGGCACAGTCAGTTGGAAGGAAGTGGAAGGAGAAAGATATGATGTTGCTAAAATCTAAATTCAGCCACTTTTCCTTCCGATAAGATCCGAATGGAGGAAAATTAAAGAAAGTTGGAGGGATATGGTAGATTCTAAATATAAATAACATAATTTAAAGTTTGCTTTCAGCAAGACAATATTTAAATTACTTTGGTGTTCATTTGATTTTTCTTTGTATTAAATTACAAGAATGAAGCCATGCTAATTACCCAATCTAAATTTTTTAGTTTTGCAAAGCACAGAAAATGGTATAATACTTGCGATAAGGATAAACTCCATCATCTGCACTATTATTAATGGCAAAAATTATCGGATAAAAATTATTTCTGAAAAATTGCATGTATTTCCAGTTTATTTAATCTGTAGTCAGAACTTTTTGTTGGACTGAAGTCCTGCCAAAAAAGGGCAAAAACAACAATGCCTACCAATATGTTCTAACACTTCATGACTAATGTGGTTTTGAAAATAGTGCTTCATACTAAGCTGTATTGACAAATTTTTTGGTTAACATTTGTCTCTAAGTGTACCATTTTAAACAAGTAGCATTTTTTAAAAGGAAAACACTTTTTAAAAATTAACTTGATGTGGTAAAAAGGAAATGAGCATCAAAAGTATTAAAAATACAGTCTTCTAACCACACACACATATACGCACAAACACACACAGAGAAAAACAAAAAACTAAACAAAGCCCAGTTTACTAGACTTCCTTTCCTTATATTGTAAAGGCATATTTTCATGTATTTGCAATAAGTATCCACTTCATGCTTTATGTTTTCTTAACACTTTTACATATACTTATCTATATTTGAATAGCTATTGTTATTTTAATGGCAAGGAAAGGTTCAGTTTTATTTAAGTTGCTGTGATTAGAACTCAATTGCTAGTTGAGCATTTGGGTTACTTGCAGTTTTTCACTAATATCTTTGCGTAGTTAAGTAGTCATTCTGCTTTTTCCCGTTTTTTCCCCAGTTTTCCTGGGCTATATTTCTGAAGTGGAGTTATCAGGTCAGGGGTCTCATCCATTTTATATATTATAAAATTGCTCTCCAGGAGATTGTACTAATTTATAATCTAACCATCTAGATACTTAGAATGAATTTTTAAAATCTTTTGGTGGCTTTAATAGGTGAAAATAATCCTCTTTATTTTATTTATTTAATTAGCTCTTTTCTGTTAGTGAGGCTTTTACTTTAGCAAGTTATTTTTAAATTATTGTTAATTTGTATATTCCTGTGTATACTTGATTTTCACCTTTATCTTTTTAATTTATTGTTTTTATAATTCCTGATACATTTTTAATTTTTATATACACAGAATTTCTCTATTAATATTATCCTTAGTTTAGATAGTGTTATTTTTTTTGTTTTTAACTTAATTTTTATATTGTACATATACGCTTTTATTTTTCTACACCAGGATCCAATTTTTCTAGGGATAATACATTTTGATAATATGGTTTTATTTTTAGTCATATGTCTGTTCTCTACCTATAGATTTCTTTGTAAGGGGAGATGAAGCAGAGCTGAATGAGAATTTGAACAGAAGGAAAAGAAATGGCTGAGAACTGAGTGTGTAGTGTTAGACTGCTAGATTCATCAGTTGTTGATAAAAATGATTTCAAATCTGATGTGAGATTTTGAGTGGCTTCATTGTAGGAGAGATGGATTTTTTTCTTGGGGTATTTTTTAAAGTGCTGTTAGAACAATGGATTTAAACTGTTATCTTTGATTTAGCTACATATTTTTGATTGAAATTTAGGATAAAGTGTTATTAATTAGTGTAACCTTATATGTTAAATTATATTGCAGAATTTCAAACTTAAAATGTACTGGGATATTAAAAGGAAAGAATATAAGTGCATAATAAAGAGGCAAAGGAGTATAAACAAGGATATCAAAATACTGAAGTTGCATAGTCATGTATACTACTTACTTGAAACAAAAATCCTGCCTTTCTGTCCATATGTATATTTTTAATTGAATTGTAAAAAACTATACCGCTTAACTTAATTTATCCAGAAGAATATTAAGATAATATGTTGGATTACTTCAGCACTTATTACTACTGTTACTATTACATAGTCTAAAAATCCCTCTTTTTCTTTCTTAAATCTGATTTAGTGTTTTTACTTATAATTTGGAACACCAGGAAAGGTGCTTTTTTTGTTAAACCTACTTGCAGCCAAATATCAACATATTGGAATATAAAGTGCCTTTTAAAGAAGAGTCTTGGTGAATGTTTGTCAGTATATGTTGAACTGTAACATTTTTGATTATGACATTAGAAAATTCTAAACTAACTTTCAGAGTTTTGTAATAATACAGGGAGAGATTTGAAGTCAGAATGATTGTTTCTGAAGTTTGATCTGAGTATTTTTCTTTATTTCTTCTTGACTTATTTACAACATAATAGAATTAGATTTGCTTCTTCTTAAGGTAGATAATTTAAATAATTACAAATGTCCTTTCATTTGTGGTGACCCTGTTGAATTGTTCACTATTTTATTGCTTCCTCCTTGGAGCTTTACTGGGATGATCATTGGGAATGACAGAGCAGTGAGGATAGTTTTTGTTAATACACAAATTTTACATATTGGAAAGATGACTTGGGAACATTTTTAAAGACATACCTTAAGATTTTTGAATCATTTTGTGGGTACTTCTATCATAAGACTGAACCAGAGACATAATTATCTTTAGGTGTGATGTATATTTTTACATTTATTCAGCATTTTTCATCCATAGAATTGAAAGCACCCAATTAGTGCTTACATTAGGAGTGGCATAGATTGTATTGCCTTTGTTTTATATGGAAAAGACTTGAAGCAGTTTTATGCTATATTAAAAAAAGAAAACTTTATCAAGATTTTAATCTTCACTCGTATCTTTAAAAGTAATACATCTATGGTGATATATGCCATTATAAGAATTTACACCTGCATTTAACATACTTAAGTTTAAAAATGTTTTCACATTATTTCATTTGATCCTCACCAACTGCTTTTAAATACCACATTTGAATTACAGACATACGTGTATTTTTTTCTCCTCTTACCCAGCTCTTGTTCTCTAGTTACTAGTAATAGCTTAAATTGTCCAGTAGAACTGTAGAATGATCTTTGAGTGCTAGTAGCATGGTTATTGCATCTCTAAGTGTGGAAGCAATTTAAGCATGTGTGACTTATTAACTGTTATGTGAACACACAGCCATAGTTAGGAACAGAATGCATTGTGGGAAACCAAAAGGCTTGTGCTGCTTGACCCCCTTGTGGATATAATGCTAACTGATAGGTATGGCAGACAGCAATCAGTGTCTGGAAACTGATATTCTTCGGTACTGATTTGCTTGAGCCACATCAGTTTTAGCTATTCATCTGGATTGATCTTTGGCTTTTTCCCCCCACACTTGGGCTCTAGGAATACATTTTCAGTGATTAAAATCCCTTTGGAGATTTCTCATTAGTCCTAGGAAAACTGGTATCTCAGTACAAATGAGATGGTATTAAGGAAATGAAGAGAATAAGAATTTGTATTGGATGAATGTTTCTTATAAAATTTTGTCCCGAAAGAACCTTTGTGACATTTGACTATTTAGTTTGTGTGTTTTTGTTAAAGTTTTACTGATGTTGGTTATTGATTGATTAATAAATTTTTGTAAGGATTAAAATAGTAATTTAAAGTCAATTTAATGTATATGTCATATTTTACAGATGCCTTTAACATTTTTCAAATATAATTTTGTGGGTAGTAGAAAAGGCCATAATATTTAGTCATTACTTGCTGAGCCACCCTGGGCAAGTTACTTAACCTCTCAGAGAATCAATTTCTTCATTTATAAAATAAGAACCCCTACCTGTTTTGCAAGGTTATTATGTAGACCAAATGAGTTAAATATGAAAGAATGCAAATGAGTACAAATAAGTTGGTTACTACATTTTACTATATTTTAAAAATAGAACAGAGAGTTTGAATGACCAGCATTAAAATCTGAAGAACTGTGACCCCAGAATTTATGTTTTCTTAGCTAGCTAATTATCACTACCCAATTTTCCTAGTAATTTTTTTTTTATAAGGTAAGGGGCATATATAATAGTAATATTAAAAAAAGAGCATTTAGAAAGTGTCAGAATTGAGCCCAAAATGAGTGTTTTTGAAGTGCATCTGTGTTAAGTCAAACAAAGAATGATCATTATATCACAAGATATTTAGTGTTATTTGCATTTTTATGAATTATAGAAAATAATTCAGTGTAATACTGGAACAGTATTCACTGATTTTTAAGAAGTGGGGGGCTGTTTTTCTCATGTCTTGTTGCACGGATCCTCAACCCTTCTGATTGATTTCTTCTTATCCTAATCTTATTTTCTACACATGATTGCTAATTTATTTCTTGTACTTTGTATTACCTTGTTGAAAGTGTTTTTCTTATGCCTTTTAGTACCTACCATGGCACTTTATAATTAGCTAGTTCTTATTTGTTCAATTTTCTTAACTTTTTAAAAAAGTGTTTCATGGTATATGCCTTTTTACATATGCTAATCTGCTAGCTAGTACGGAGTTCTTTTCATTGGATCTTTCTCTCCTGAGAAACTTCTAGAATGTGGGTGGGTCCTTAGTTCTTGTCTTGATATCATCTGACCTCAAGGTTATAGTACTTTTAGTACTTTCTTGAGGCAGTATAACCCAGAGAATACTTGAGCCCTAGGTGGATTGCTCTGCCTGTTTCATTTCTGAGGAAATCTTAAAACTAATAAAAAGATGCTATGAACAATGATTAATATTTTCAAAAGAAAGTGATAGGAAGTCTTAACACTGTAGCCCACCCTGTTAACCAGTATTATTACTACAACGGGAAGGCCTGTTTTCTTTCCTTTGCTGCCCAGTTTTTCATTTCTCCTTCAAATTCATTAAATATTAAAACAAATTTTTTGAAATTATAAAGGTATTCAATATTGTAGACATTTATATTTTATTGGAATGTATCAAGCAGAAAATAAACTATTAATTTTTAATGTTTTCTTTCATTCTTTTTTGTACAAGTATATGCATTTTTTTCCTTCAAAATCAGATGGTACTTTGGATAGGGTTTGATTTTTTTTTTTAACTTAATGTTGTGGAGGTACATCTTAAACCTTGAGGAGATATATGTACTAGGCACTATACAAAGTGTTTTCTTTTGCCTGGAATGCTTTTTCTTTGTCTCTCTTGTTAACTTTCACTTTGAATCCAGGTGTGAAATTGGACATGAACCCCTACCCCAGGGTGAATGAGGTACTGTACTTTATTCCTTTAGTTCTCTGTACTAAACCTCTGGGCACTTGTAGATTTGATTTGTTTCTATCTACTAGTTCTCCCAACTCGGATTATGGATTCTCTTGGGGCAGCAATTTAATCTTTCATTATATCCCTATACTTTAAACATCTGAATGAATGAACGCATAAGTGAATGGTTTTTTTTTGTTTTGTTTTGTTTTACAAATAATATTAAGTAGCTATCATTATTCCCTGTTTTACAGATGAGGGAGCTCAGAGTCAGAGAGGCTGAATAACTTTGCAGGTCACATAAGTAGGAGCCTGGGGATGCTGGAAAAATTCAAATCCAAGTCTTTTCTACTGTGTCACACTCCCAAAAGGAGTAACAGCTAGTCAGTTTTAGAACCTGAGTAATTCAGGCTCTTAGACTTCAGAGTATCATGCTTATCTTAAAGCCTTGCTGTATTTTTCAAAATCTGTTTCGTTTTCTGTACCTATATATCAAAAAGTCCTGTGATAAACTATGCATGTGCTTTTTCTCTTCCCCCTCCTCCACCAGAAAAAAGAACATTTTAAATCTCAGATAAAATGTTGCATTTTACTTCTTGAGCATATTTCTCAGTTTCATTCTTCATTTTTCCTGTGTAGTCATGATTTTAGTTAGAAAATAAAATACACAATTCTGTTTTCTTCGTTTTTTAGTTACTTGTCTGATCCTATTATTTCAAAACGCCAAAGTAAAAATATTATCATGGCCATCAGAAAATTAGTATTTCAAATATAGCTCTTGGTGCAGGCCTGGCCCCCTGAGATTAGGGACCCTTTGTGTTTTATTCAGTGCCCAACTGGATTTCTTTTAACTAATTATGACTAGTAGGATCTCTCTGGTCTTCTCAGTAGTCATAATGATTCTGAAGTGTGGTAATTTCAGTTGTTAGATTTGCTCTTTAGGTCAGCTAGTCTTCCTGTTATGAAGGTTTATTTATAATCTAGGTTTCATTTAATTTCTTTCAGTTTATTTAGATTTATAGTTTTAATTTTTTGCAGTCTTTGTGTTAATTACCATTATTTTTCAGCTGCCTTAATGGGGCAGTAATAGAAATAACAGTGGGCAGAGAGACCCAGATTGCTATCCATTCATTGTGACATTGGACATCACTTCTCTGAATCTGTTTTTCCTACTCAGATGTGGAATTAATTATATATAAGGATCCTTCCAGTTCAAAAGTTTTATAATTTAACTCCTTGGAGTTTTTTTTACAAAATAATGCAGAAGTTTGTATTATACTCTTGAACTGTGTTTTTAGAGAATGGTTTTGTTCTTCCAATCTGAAAGCACTTGTTCTGTTACTTGTTGGTCATTATATTCCAGAAAGAGAAACTTGGTTAAATAATTGAAATTAGAATGCTTTGAGTTTTAGTCAAAAAATGGCTTTTAATAAGGCATTAATTTCATAGAATATTTTAATACATATTTTTGATATTATATTTTATTATATATTGCATTATATTCACCTGTAATTCTAATACAGAATTTTTTTAAAAACTTAGAAATATAATTACTGAGTGTAGATAAGAGTTCTTATGTTTAAAAAGATCACCTTTAAGAAATTCCAGCTTTAATCAAAGAAAATGCATTGAAGTAAACGTTTATACCACTTAAAAGTCCTGAAGTTTGATTTAGAAGAAACTTATTGCAAGAACTGTGCTGATAAAGTCTGGAAGCCTGCTAATTTTATTTAAAGGAGAAGAGCATGTTCAAACTCAAAAATATTGTTATTGCCATTGTGTTGATAGAATCTATGTTCCTCTAGTACTGTTTTATAATCAAATTTTTATTGATTTTAGAGGAATGAATTTTTGAATGGGACTGCCTAGAAGTTGGGAGAAGGCAATGGCACCCCACTCCAGTACTCTTGCCTGGAAAATCCCATGGACAGAGGAGCCTGGTAGGCTGCAGTCCATGGGGTCGCTAGGAGTCAGACACGACTGAGCGACTTCACTTTCATTTTTCACTTTCACTTTCACACATTGGAGAAGGAAATGGCAACCCACTCCAGTGTTCTTGCCTGGAGAATCCCAGGGACAGGGAAGCCTGGTGGGCTGCCGTCTCTGGGGTCGCACAGAGTCGGACACGACTGAAGCGACTTAGCAGCAGCAGCAGCAGCCTAGAAGTTGAGTAATGTTTCTGTTGTATAGGGTGAAAAGCAAACTTGTGAAAAAATTTAATAGTTTATAATGCAGATTTTCAAGGGGGAGAATTTAAGAGTAGATGAGCCTTGTTTTAGTTGCTCAATTAATGATTCTGTTTTTTAAAATTACTGAGGAAATGATAAAAAGTTTATATGATTGTTGGTGCAAATGGTAAA
This sequence comes from Bos indicus, assembly GCF_029378745.1. Classification (NCBI taxonomy): domain Eukaryota; kingdom Metazoa; phylum Chordata; class Mammalia; order Artiodactyla; family Bovidae; genus Bos; species Bos indicus. The sequence continues at coordinate 77,497,917 of NC_091789.1, forward strand.
GAATCCACCTGCCAATGCAGGAGACACACAAGAGGCGTAGGTTCAATCCCTGGGTTGGGACGATCCCCTGGAGGAGAAAATGGCAACTCATTCCAGTATTCTTGTCTGGAAAATTCCATGGACAGAGGAGCCTCGGTAGCTACAGTCCACAGGGTCACAAAGAGTCAGACAGAAATGAGCGTGCACGTGCACACCCGTGTGTGCACGCACATACACATACACACACACACCTGAAAATCAAACATCATTTTTTTAAAAATTTGTTTTCATTATTTATTTGGGTGTACACAGACATCCGTCTTAGTTGTGGCAGGCAGGATCTTTGATCTTTGTTGCTGCATGTGGGATCTTTAGTTATAGCATTCAAACTCTTAGTTGTGGCATGTGAGAACTAGTTCTCTGACCAACGGTCAAACCTGGAGTCTTAGCCACTGGACCATCAGGGAAGTCCCTAAACATCATTGTTTTTATAAAATGAAGTAGCCAGGGGGCCTAAGATTTCAGTTTAAGACATAATTGTTGGAATATTCAACTTTAAGTAGTAAGGGTTTTTTGAAGTAAGATTATATTTATTTATTTTTTTGTCCTTTTCTTGCTGCTTGATTCTTTTTTTTTTTTTTGTCATAAACCTTTTTTATTTTTATTTTTTTTTAATTAATTTTATTTTATTTTCAAACTCCACATAATTGTATTAGCTTGATTCTTAATAAAATTTATATAATCATAAAAAAGACATAAATCTGACAGGTTTCTATAAGACAGTAATTCTAAAAATTCATATCAGAGAACTCCTATTTTCTGGGTATATATTACTGTATATTACAAGTTCCAGGGTAGTTAGCTTTTTGTAACTCTTGAGATGGTAATGAAATGAGAAAAAGAAAATGCCCCTGAAGACATCAACTACCATCATGTGTAAAGCCTTCTTATAATATTTACTTGGTGGAAAATGTTAACAGAAGCCCAGTTTACACAAGACAGTTTTTTTTGGGAAAAAGGCACAGACTATTATAGATGTTAATATGCTGTATTTTAAGGCTTTTTTATTTGTGATGTATATATTTTAGGGAGTACTAATTATATTTGTGTGTAGGCCTATTTAGGAATGCCCTCTTGTGGAGAGGATGAATTACAAACTAGGATTCTAGGATATCAGTGTCTCTGAAAAGGGAAAGTTGCTCAGTTGTGTCCGACTCTTTGTGACCCCATGGACTATACAGTCCATGGAATTCTCCAGGCCAGTATACTGGAGTGGGTAGCCTTTCTCTTCTCCAGGGGATCTTCCCAACCCAGAGACTGAACCCAGGTCTCCAACCCAGGTCTTATGCATTGCAGGTGGATTCTTAAAGGAAGCCTATCAGTGTCTCTAGGTAACAACAACAACAACAAAAAATGGCTTTTAAATTGAATCATCACCTGCTTTGACTTCAATATTGCATGTATTATTTTAGTTCTATGTAGTTAATTGCTTAGAAACACAACTAGAGTTGTGTGAAATAACTGAAAGAATTTGCTTGATCCTTTGTCCCAATCCAGATGCAAATGAAAAGTAATCAGATTAACTTGCCATTCTTCCTGACCATTATGACAGTTGCGCAGGCCCCAGTGATTTGGGTAGATCAAAATTGGTTTGTGGGGGCTCCTCTGATGGTCCAGTGGTTAATACTTCCACTGAAGGAGGCATGGGTTCTATCCCAGGTCTGGAACTAAAATCCCACATGTCATGTCATGTGGGAAAAAAAAAAAAAAAAAGGTTTTTGAGGGGGTTTGTAAAAGATAATTGGCAATAAGTAATTTTAAAAAGTCATAGTGGATCGCTTATCCTCAGATCCTACGTACATGTTGGATTGTAGTTCTTCAACCTGTGTTTCCTAAGAAAACAATCTGATAGGAGAAACATTTTTCCTCTGTGAATTCTTCTGATATTGCTTATAAGTAGACTTTGGTTTTTATTTATTCATTGATTCAATGAACCAATATTTATCAAGAACAGACAAAATCTCTTCTGCTGGTGATCATTAAGGTTGAGTTACAAAATTATCTTTTGTACTATATTGTTCTTGATTTGGTGGTAATATATTGATGTGTGTCCTATGTGATGGCAGGTACACGCACACATAGGTGTTGCTCTCTCTATAGCACTTATAAAGATTGGCATTGTAACTATATAACTAGATAGATTTTAGGACCTTTTGTCAAGATGAGAATGTAGATGTTCTTTTTGTCTAAGGATTTTTAATATTCTAGTTTACTCTGTTTACTGTTTTAATAATTAGGTATTGATGAAACACATCAGTAACTTTAACACTAGCTTAGATAAAAAATGGAAACCACTTTTGTTGTTTTATTGTCTCATTCCTGTCTGCATTTGTTAACCATCTTCAAAAACTGTGTTTTAAAAATGAGTTGTTACATCGAATTTTGAGTATATAGCTTAGTTGTTTAAAACATGGTATATAAAATTATCATTAATTTTATACTCTTTTGAAAACCAATTAGCTTTTTTAGGGAAAGAGTGCTGCTTTAATTAAGCAAATATGTACTGTTGATCCTAAAGGGGCTTAAGTGGGAGTTTTATGGATGTACTACCTTTGTTTGCATTATCATTTATATAGAATCTAGATTCTCTGATTCTTGATTAGTTTATCACTGCTGATCAAGTACTAGTAGAATTAAGCCATCCTCTTTGTACTTCTTTAGGTTTTAGACATGCTCATTTTTGCTGTTTTGTAACACTTATTTGTATAAGATTAACAGCTAAGCAAATGATTTAATCAAAACATGTAAAAGTAAGTTAAACTGCCTTGTCATTTACATGTTCAGTTCAGTTCAGTGGCTCAGTCGTGTCCAACTCTTTGCGACCCCATGAATGGCAGCACACCAGGCCTCCCTGTCCATCACCAACTCCCGGAGTTCACTCAGACTCATGTCCATCCAGTCAGTAATGCCATCCAGCCATCTCATCCTCTGTCATCCCCTTCTGCTCCTGCTCCCAATCCCTCCTAGCATCAGAGTCTTTTCCAATGAGTCAACTCTTCACATGAGGTGGCCAAAGTACTGGAGTTTCAGCTTTAGCATCATTCCTTCCAAAGAAATCCCAGGGCTGAGCTCCTTCAGAATGGACTGGTTGGATCTCCTTGCAGTCCAAGGGACTCTCAAGAGTCTTCTCCAACACCACAGTTCAAAAGCATCAATTCTTTGGTGCTCAGCTTTCTTCACAGTCCAACTCTCACATCCATACACGACCACAGGGAAAACCAAAGTCTTGACTAGATGGACCTTTATTGGCAAAGTAATGTCTCTGCTTTTGAATATGCTATCTAGGTTGGTCATAACTTTCCTTCCAAGGAGTAAGCGTCTTTTAATTTTATGGCTGCAATCACCATCTGCAGTGATTTTGGAGCCCAAAATTAATTTACATGTTAATATTTGTTTAAATGGTCCTTAATTCTTTGTAGCTGTTTCCTAAATTTTGTTGAAGTGTTAAATATTGTAAATGTTATTTTCCTTGTTGTGTACTTTAAAATTGTACTTTGTTCTATGTTGGAGCAGTTTGGTAATGTTTTTAAACCAAATTTGTTTTCCTGTATTTTATTTATGCTTTTTAGGTGGCAGCCAATGCACACATTCCTCCAGACTACCTCCTTAAAATTTGTGAGCGGATTGGTCCCTTACTAGATAAGGAGATCCCTCAGAGTGTTCCTGGGGTACAGACATTACTCGGTGTTGGTCGGCAGTCTCTGTTAAGGGATGCCAAAGGTAAGATTTTTACAGTTTTTAGAGAAAGGAATATTTTTATGTGAATGAAATGTTCCTAGGCTTTTCTAAATACTAATTTTATTCTAGTGTTTCTTATCTTGCCAGTCTTGTTTTTATTTTCCTAGTGTACAAGTAAATTTCTAGAGGCCTAAATGGAGCCCTTTTCTGTAAAACAGTGAATACTGTAGAGGTAAAGAATATAAAATCTCTTTGTAATCCTGTGGAATAGAGATCTCAAAAGATCACTGCTTTGATTAGTACAGTATAAATATGTAAAATATTCTTTCATTACATTTTGATGTTCTTAATCTTTGACTCTTGATATTCTAATCACAAGGGGTATTTCATAACAAGTAAATTTATTATCTGTCAAGATGTTTATATTTAAAGATGTTTAAACAAAAGTATCAATCCTTCATTTTTCAGTAACAGTTTCTCTACTCCACTCTTTTTCATTCTTTTACAGATTTTCCCCAAAGTTGTTTTTTTAATTTATTAATTGATTTATGGCTGCACTGGGTCTTTGTTGCTGTGTGCAGGCTTTTTCTAGTTGTGGTGAACAGGGGCTCCTCTCTAGTTCTGGTGCTTGGGCTTCTTATTACAGTGGCTTCTCTTGTTGTGGAGCACAGGCTCTAGGCTCTAGGACTTAAGTAGCTGTGGCATGTGAGCTCATGTGAGTAGTTGTGGTACACAGGCTTAGTTGCCCTATGGCATGTGGAATCTTCCTGGACCAGGGATTGAATCTGTGTCCCCTGTATTGGCAGATGGATTCTTAACCACTGGACTACCAGGGAAGTCTTCCCCAAAGTTTTACGTGGAACCCCAGTATGTAAATTATACAGATAGAATTTTCTGAACATAAAAATGTGTAATTAGGTGTTAAGGATGCCTTAATGAATTAAATACTTCAGGTCTATCCAGCAACCAATTTATTTCTGTTTTGCTTTTTTAGCAAATGTTTTTAAAAATCCTAATTCACAAAGATAAAGAAATGGTTGCATAAATGATACCAGTTTTTTATTATCTCATTTTATAATTTAAGGAAATTCTTCAATTCAGTAGCTTGACATCTTTCGGGAGATTAGTAGAATACTTTTGTTTCAAAGTTGAATTATTAGGAATATTTCATATTTGCTTGAATTTTGACATAAACATTAAAGACAAAAACACAACTATTTTTACTCAGTTTTCACCTGATACGTAGTGTTGTTACCTGTTACAGTACTGGCAGTCACTCTATAACATGAGCATACACAAAGTATAAATTTCTGAACTTTACCTGGCATACTTGTGCTGTATTCATTTCCTTGCTTATACAGTTTTATATGAGTAGACATGTGTAAGCCTAAAGATCCAGAAGGGGACCAATATAAACTTAAAACCTTATTAATCCATGACATATTTACATAAGACTCAAATATATGTATAATAAGAGCTTTGATTCTAGATCAGCACAGAAAATAAAATATCCTGATGATAACATGAAGGCATTGGTGTTTACCTTTCATAATATAGATTATAGCATGTTTAAACATATATATGTTATTTTCTTATTGTGGTTTTAATAGTTATAAATGTATTTCAACAAATGAAATTGAAAATAGACATTTGCCTCTGAAGTACAGTTTGAAAAATATTCTACGCCTTGACTAACTTTTGAATCTTTTTGTATAGACTGTAAGAGTACACTATGGAATGGCTCTGCTTTTGCAGCTCTACATAGAGGCAGACCTCCAGAACTACCTGTAAATTATGTGAAACCTCCAAATGTGGGTGAGTAATGTCCATGTGAGTTATAAACACATTCTTGATTTGTTCCTTCCTGAACTCATTATAAAGCCAAAAATACGTACCAGAATTAAATTTGAAATGTAAATGCTTACATTTTGAGGTGTTTCATGGTTGGTCCAGATTTTTTTTAAAGCATTTTTACTTAAAGCAAATATAATCATAGTTTTGTAAAAGGTGACTTTTTTTAATTCATTTTCTTTCTTCCCCTCCTCCCCTCCCCTCCCCACATCCTCCTCCCTTCTTTTTTCCCTCCTCTCCCCTCTCCTTCCCCTCCCTAAGACCCCTCCTTTTTTGCTCCTCTCCCCTTCCCCTCTCTATCCCCCTTCCTCCTCTCCCCTCTCTGCCTCCCCCATCCTCCCCTCCCCCTTCCACTTCTCTCCTCTCCTGTCTTTTTCTTTCTTAGCAGAAGCATTTCCTTTTTTATATACTTCAGGTGTTTTTAGCCATATGGAAGTGTATTTACATATTTCTGTGCCAAGCTCAAAGATTTTACAGGGAACTATGTAAAGACAGATTTTAGAAGGAAATAAAAATACATTTTTCTTATATCTGCTTGCCAAACTTATAATGATGTAATAAGTTTTATCTTTATTAAAAGAAAGAAATATCACCCTTCCCATATGTAGTTTACTGAAATTCATATGTCCTTTACATATTATCCTGGGTCATCTCTGGCCAAAACATCATAAAGAAATGCTAGTAGTGGTTCCTGAGAAGATCTAGCTAACAAAACCATTTATAAAGACTGTATAGAACCAAGCAGATAGATGAGTAACTGCCACTCTGTTTCCCTGTTTTCTCACTCTTCTGAAAAATTAAATTACTTTATTTAGTGCCTAGTGCCTAGAGAATATGCCTTAAATTCAAATTGAAAAATAAGAATACATAATTAGCTTGTAGAACTTATTTACCCAAAAAGGTTAAATAAATTTAGACTAGAAATAATTATTAAAATATTTAGATGAAGTCATTGATAAAAGATTCATAAGCATTATTAAGATAACTTTGGATTCTTTTATCTGTATTGCCAACAGTACTCTTTGATAGCCTGGATTTTACCAGAAAAAGTAGACTACTGCTGCTAAGTCGCTTCAGTCGTGTTCGACTCTATGCGACCCCATAGACGGCAGCCCACCAGGCTCCCCCGTCCCTGGGATTCTCCTGGCAAGAACACTGGAGTGGGTTGCCATTTCCTTCTCCAATGCATGAAAGTGAAAAGTGAAAGTGAAGTCGCTCAGTCGTGTCCGACTCTTAGCGACCCCATGGACTGCAGCCAACCCGGCTCCTCAGTCCATGGGATTTTCCAGGCAAGAATACTGGAGTGGTTGCCATTGCTAGGTTCGGTCTAATTTAACATGGTGTTTTTAACACTTTTTTTCATTTTCCGGAGTAGTTTGTTCACCATCCAGAATTTTTCTGGTGTTCACTTTTCCCTTAAGCTTTATTGATAATTGATTGAATAAATTGAGATAGCTTTTATTATTCATGTATTTATTTATGTTCAGATGATATAATAGTTTTAGCTACACTATCAATATTGTTTATATGCTTTATGCTTCCTTCAGTGGTCACATGTGAAGCGCTGAAGAACAGTCTTTAGAGTATTAGGTTTTCAATATTTCTTTATTCTTTTAAAAAATTCTAATACTGCACATATGCATTTGAACTTTTATTGGTTTTTTACACAGGGAGAATGATTTCTACTGTCAAATTACTTAGATAATTTGATTTAATCACTTTGTTAATCATAATGTTAATTGCTTAGGAATTTTAGTGTCCCTGTCATTGATGCTTTCACATTCTTAAATCTGCCATGTTATTTGGGGAGGAGCTATTAGAATAGAGATAATTCAAATATGATATATTTTCATGTAGTATGTACTAGTCAAGATACTTAAATTCAACATATTTAGAATTCAGAACCTGATAAAAACTCAAGGGAGTTGACTAGGAAAGTAAATAAGATGAATAGAAGATCTTTTAAAATTTGTCCTTTGAAATAGTTTTCTCATGGTGGGGTATAGTTTTCCAAAACAGTTAGTTTTATAGTTCCCCTATGTAAATAAAGCTTAATCATGAAAGTAAGTCTTAAAGGTTTTATAAGAATCTTAGTACTAGAAAGATCTTTTATTAATATTATTTCTTATCTTGGTCAAGTAAATGTGAAAAACACTGAGTTTAAAAAAATATGGGAAAAAATGACTACATGTAGGACTGCTCATATACTAAAATGCATTGTGAATCATCTTTGGGAAAACATTATCTAAGTAGTTTGACAGTAGAAATCATTTTCCCTGTAACATTCTGAAAGTTTCCTGGTAACAAATTTGGGAAACTGGGTTGTAAAACCCCTATTTACAGAAGAAAAATCCATAGCCCAGAGAAGTATGTGGCTGGCATACATTACACTGCTTATGTGGCTGGCATACATTACACTGCTTGTCTTTCGTTTATTTCTGAACCATTTCATGGGGCGTTCCCTGACAGTCCAGTGGTCAGGACTTTGTGCTGTCACTGCCAAGGTCCTGGTTCAATCCCAGCCCGAAAAACAAACCAGAACCAACAGATGTTACCAATACTTTGTAACAGCACTCAGAAGATTGAGAATTAGCCACATTACTTTTTTTTTTTTTTAAGTCAAGTACATTACGGTGTATGTACGATTCACATAAAAAGTTCTCCCCTTTTTTTCTTTTGGTCCCTGCCATGAGGCTTGTGGAATCTTAGTTCCACAACCGGGGATTGAACCTGGCTGGCAGTGAAAGTTGAGTCCTAACCACTGGACCACCAGGGAATTCCCAAGTTCTGCCTTTTTAAATGTGCAGTTCAATGAGTTTTGACAAATGTATACATTTATATAACCACCACTAGCACAATACAAATATGGAACATTTGTATCACTCCTTAAATTTCTTTCCTGCCTCCTTAGAGTCAGTCCCCTATTCCTCAATCCCTAGAAACCACTAATCTCTATCACTGTACTTTTGCCTTATTTAGAATGTTATCTTAATGCAATTATACAGTATGTAGCCTTTTGTGCTTGTTTGATTTTGGTTAGATCAAATTCTTCTGATTCATGCATATCATTTTACCAAGTTGTATTCTGTTGTATGGATATACTACAGTCTGTTTGTTCATTCATCAGTTGATGGGCATTTGGGTTCCGTATTTTGGATTTTATAAATAAAGGCCTATAAATATACTTGTACACATTGTTGCATGAACATCTATTTTCATTTCTCTGGGTAAATAGCTAGGTAGTGGATTATTGGATCCTATGGTAAGTGCATGTTTAAGTTTAAGACACTGTCAAATTATTTCAAAAGTAGCTATCTCATTCTGTGTTCTACTAGCAAGGTATAATTTTAGAATTAGAGTATCAATTTCTATTTAAAAAAAGTGACATAGATTTTGTTTGGGATTACTTTGAAGCTATAGATGAATTTTGGGAAAATTAATATTGTAGCAACATTAAGCCTTTAATTCCAGGAACATAGTATAATTCTCCATTTATTTAAATCTTTTTAAATTTCTCACAGCAATGTTTTGTGATGAAATTTTTCCCTAAGAATTTCCTGGGTTTCTGATGATATTTTAAAATTTCATTTTTCAGTAAGTAGAAAATATACATATATATGTATGTGTGTGTGTGTGTATATATTATATATGTGTGTGTGTGTGTATATATATATATATATATATATATATATATATCACTAAATCTACAGTTCCACTAACTACATCAAATAGCCTCTAGTTTTTTGAGATTCTTTGGGATTCTCTACATGGATGATCATTTTATCTTCAAGTAAAAACAGGTTTACTTTATCCTTTCTAATCGTGTTTGCCTTATACTGTTTTGTTTTTGTTTTTGTTTTTTTTTTTGCATTGAACTGCTAATACCTGAAGTACACTGGTGAATTGAAGTAATGAAACTGGATGTCCTTGCCTTGTTGCTGATCTTAGAGGGAAAGTGGGAAATCTCACCATTAAGTATGATTATAGATGCTCTTTATCAGGTTGAGAATGTTCCCTTCTATTCCTACTTTCTTTAGAATTTTTATTGTAAATAGATATGTCCGACGTTTACAATTTTATTCAGTAATGTTAGAATTTTACTAGTCATTTCTTGGCACTCATTTGAACTGACATTTTATGTAGAATAGTGCTGTCCAATAGAACTTTCAGTGATAATGGAGATGTTCTATCCTGTGATATCTGAAACAGTAGCCACTAGTCACATGTGGCTATTGTATCTGAGGTCTAAGTTTTTCTTTTTAATTTTAGTTATTTTTTGGCGGGCTTTTCTCTGGTTGCAATGTGCAGGCTTCTCATTACAGTGGCTTCTCTTGTTGTGGAGCACTGGCTCTAGAGTGCTCAGTAGTTATAGCACATGGGCTTAGTTGCTCCGCAGCATGTGGGATCTTCCTGGACCACGTATAGAACCAGTGTCCCCTGCATTAGAGGGAGAATTTTTTACCACTGTATCACCAGGGAAGCCCCTAAGTTTTTAATTTTGTGAAATTTTAAGTAATTTGACATTCTGTAAGCACATATAGCTAATGGACAGTGCATATCTAGACCTATGTGGGAACCAGTAAGCAGCCCTCTGGATAGGTGCATAATTTGCTAATAATCTATTGACTAATATTCACTCTACATACTTAACCTGGAGTGTTTCCAATTTTTGTACTTAAAAGCTGACTTTAACTTTTCCTATTATGAGTTTAGTAATTCCCTTTAAAAATCACATTGTGCTACTTTTTTTTCCAGTCAGAGTTTTACAGTTGTCTTTGGCCAAATCCAAGAAATTTTGACCTTATCTGGACTCTCTACTATATTGGATTATGTATTCAAATGTTTCCATCTTCTGTGCAGTTAGCAACATTATTTAGTAATTTAATGAAATGGAGGGGAGGGAGCATGGAATGAAATTTGGGAGTTACTTCCCACATACTCTTCAGGCTAACAACTGTAGTACTTTAAATGTATGTGACTTAAGTGTACCAGGAGTAAATTTCCAAATTCCTTTAGGGCAGGGACAGTGCCTATATTTACAGTATATTATATTATTATTAAGCTCTGGTCATTCTACCTCATTAGCTGTATGCTTAACTAATCAAGTTGATTTTGCTTTGTGTCAAATTAAATCAGAGGAAGAAACTTGAACTGAATTAAAAATAGTCCTTTTTCATATTAAGTCTGTGTCTTAATCTTTTTTAACCTTTTTTTAAAATTGAAGTATAGTTAATTTATAATATATTAGTTTCAGGTGTGTAGCAAAGTGATTCAGTTATATGTATATTTATCTACTTCTCAGATTCTTTTCCATTGTAGGTTAAGATACTGAATATAGTTCCCTGTACTATACAGTAGGTCCTTATTTAATCTATTTTATAAATAGTAGTGTATATAGGTTAATCCCAATCTCCTAAATTTTCTTCCTTCCTGTCCACTATCCCTTTAGGTATTCATAAGTTTCCTATGTCTGTGAGTCCTTTTTTGTTCAAAACAGTATTAATACCTAATGCCACTCAAAGAAATCTTGGGGCATATGTAATTAATATTTGTAGTATTATTTGAGATCTTACACTCTAGTCACTACGTATTTTTACTTCTTTATCCCTTTAAAAATTAGTAGTTGTCTTGGAAACTGTGTAGTGGTCACACTAAAATTTGAAAATATAATTTCACACCAACACAAATTTGCTATGAGCTAGTTTTTCAGTACAGAAATAATTTTAAAAATCTGTTTCATGTCTGTTCAAAATGGGTATTTGGAAGAACTAGTATTATAGTTATTACCCATAATGGTAAAGATTTCAGAAATTGTCCTAATTATCACAATCTGAACAGTTTTCATAAAATTATAGAAATGGCAGCAAGATAGCTTGTTCATTTTAGTTTGTGGCTTAATGTAATACCCAAGGAACAAATGTACATTCTTGTATTTCTAAACTGAGTGAAGAGTATGATGCAGTAACACTCTAAACCTTTTTTTGTTTTACCCCTTTTATCTTTAGTATAGTTGACATATAGTGGTGTCCTATAATTTGCATAGTAGGCTTGTAATTTATACCTTGCACAGCTCAGATCAGATCAGATCAGATCAGTCGCTCAGTCATGTCCGACTCTTTGCAACCCCATGAATCGCAGCACGCCAGGCCTCCCTATCCATCACCAACTCCCGGAGTTCACACAGACTCACGTCCATCAAGTCAGTGATGTCATCCAGCCATCTCATCCTCCGTCGTCCCCTTCTCCTCCTGCCCCCAATCCCTCCCAGCATCAGAATTTTTTCCAATGAGTCAACTCTTCACATGAGGTGGTCAAAGTACTGGAGTTTCAGCTTTAGCATCATTCCTTCCAAAGAAATCCCAGGGCTGATCTCCTTCAGAATGGACTGTTTGGATCTCCTTGCAGTCCAAGGGACTCTCAAGAGTCTTCTCCAACACCACAGTTCAAAAGCATCAATTTTTTGGCACTCAGCCTTCTTCACAGTCCAACTCTCACATCCATACACGACCACAGGGAAAACCATAGCCTTGACTAGCCGGACCTTTGTTGGCAAAGTAATGTCTCTGCTTTTGAATATGCTATCTAGGTTGGTCATAACTTTCCTTCCAAGGAGTAAGCGTCTTTTAATTTCATGGCTGCAGTCACCATCTGCAGTGATTTTGGAGCCCAGAAAAACAAAGTCTGATACCGTCTCCACTGTTTCCCTATCCATTCCCCATGAAGTGGTGGGACTGGATGCCATTATCTTCGTTTTTTGTATGTTGAGCCTTAAGCCAACTTTTTCACTCTCCACCTTCACTTTCATCAAGAGGCGTTTTAGTTCCTCTCCACTTGCTGCCATAAGGGTGGTGTCATCTGCATATCTGAGATTATTGATATTTCTCCTGGCAATCTTGATTCCAGCTTGTGTTTCTTCCAGCCCAGCGTTTCTCATGATATACTCTGCATATAAGTTAAATAAACAGGGTGACAATATACAGCCTTGATGAACTCCTTTTCCTATTTGGAACCAGTCTGTTGTTCCATGTCCAGTTCTAACTGTTGCTTCCTGACCTGCATACAAATTTCTCAAGAGGCAGATCGGGTGGTCTGGTATTCCCATCTCTTTCAGAATTTTCCACAGTTTATTGTGATCCACACAGTCAAAGGCTTTGGCATAGTCAATAAAGCAGAAATAGTTGTTTTTCTGGAACTCTCTTGCTTTTTCCATGATCCAGCGGATTTTGGCAATTTAATCTCTGGTTCCTCTGCCTTTTCTAAAACCAGCTTGAACATCAGGAAGTTTACGGTTCACATATTGCTGAAGCCTGGCTTGGAGAATTTTGAGCATTACTTTACTAGTGTGTGAGATGAGTGCAATTGTGCGGTAGTTTGAACATTCTTTGGCATTGCCTTTCTTTGGGATTGGAATGAAAACTGAGCTTTTCCATTCCTGTGGCCACTGCTGAGTTTTCCAAATTTCCTGGCACATTGAGTGCATCACTTTCACAGCATCATCTTTCAGAATTTGGAATAGCTCAACTGGAATTTCATCACCTCCACTAGCTTTATTCGTAGTAATGGTTTCTAAGGCCCACTGGACTTCACATCCCAGGATGTCTGGCTCTAGGTCAGTGATCACACCATCGTGATTATGTGGGTCGTGAAGATCTTTTTTGTACAGTTCTTCTGTGTATTCTTGCTATCTCTTCTTAATATCTTTTGCTTCTGTTAGGTCCATACCATTTCTGTCCTTTATCGAGCTCATCCACTCTATAGACAAATTAATATTTATTTGTTTTCATAAGCTTCCATTTAGCATTGATTGGCTCTTGACTTATTGGCCACTGTATGGTTATATGTCACACTTAAAGCCAGAATTCACTTGGAGGTGGGAAATCTGCCTCGTGTTAAAATGTAAATATAAACTGAAAGAAAGGAGTCTAATTTATGCCTTATTTGGCTGAGGTGACAGGGTTTCTGCCAGAAATATTTGTCATCCTTCCTCTCTGATTTTATGTAGTTTTTATCTCTTGCCCATGGATCAGTCTTCGGCTAGGCCTTGCTGTTTGTTGCTTTCTTCCCTCCACTTCACCTTCCTCCTTTTTGTGCTTGATAATTCTGCACGAAGCAAGTTGCTTCTAAAGTTATTACCTTTTTTTTTTAATATCTGGAGAGGATCAAGGAATTCCTGTCACACCTGCAAGTGATTAGAAGTGGAATATAAACTCAGTCTTTTTTTATGTTCTACATTGTGAGTCCTCACTAAATATTAAATGAATGGAAGTGCTATAATTGCTGTTACATGGAAATGGAAGCATCCCTTTTAAAGGCATTTTTATGGTTTTTTATAGCTTGTGTGAGTTTCTAGCCCCTCATATTCATTTCTGGAATCAACGTATTAATATTAGGGCAAATAATTTTATTTGCTTTATTTGAAGGAAAATAGATTTTATTGTCTTAGTATGATCATGTAAAGTATAATGAAAAAAGAGTTTCTGTTTAATTCTGTTATGGACAGTTTTTTCCTTTCCTTATCATTCTTTGTCATTTCTTTCACTTTTTCTTTCAACATACATCAAAGTATTCTAAAAGGATCTTTTAGTACTTGTTATATATATTTACTCAGTACCTTATAGAAATAGAATTTTATATTTATAGTTCACAAAGGGAAGCTGTAAACAGTTATAGATTTGTTTAGTTGGAAGAAAAGGCAGTCTAAAATGTCTGTGTATAATAACCAAATCAAATGAAATGGTTTAGAAGAATATAGTCAAATGAAGATTTAGAATATTTATCCTCAAATTAAGTGAACTTTGCAGAAAGGCTGAATGGAATTAGAAATACTGTTCTTTGCCATATCTTAATATTATCTAGCAATAAGACATTCAATGACCATGAATACCAATAGCCTTAGGACTTACTAGTTTTATTTAAATTGTACTGTGGATGGGTGTTTAGGGGGTTGGAATGGTCTCAGCCTTAAAGACTGTAAAGCTGTTACTCTATGTGATTAAGGTTTCAGAGACCTAATTTGATTCATAATAGCATCAAATACATGAAAGAAATAGTTCTGTTTTGCTTCTACTACAGTTTTCAGATTTCATTAAAATTCATTTTTTTTTTTCTGGCTTCTTTTGAGACTTTATGTTAATTTGCTTCCCAGTTAGCTCTAGTGGTAAAGAACCCACCAGCCAATGCAGGAGACCTAAGAGGCATGGATTCGATCTTTGAGTTGGGAAGATACTCTAGAGGAGGTCATGCAACCCACTTCAGTATTCTTGCCTGGAGAGTTCCATGGACAGAGGAGCCTGACAGGCTACAGTCCATGGGGTCACAAAAGAGTTGGACTCTACTGAAGTGACTTAGTAGGCACTCATGCATGCAGAGCTATTTTGGGAAATCCAAAGCCAAGCTTCACACAGAAAACACTACTAGTCATTTTAAATCTTGAGTTAACACTGAATTTCATGAGTCAATTTCCAATGTTCTTTTTTTATGTATACATTTTAAAATTATTTATCTATTTTGATTACGCTGGGTCTCTGCTGCTGTATGTGGCTTTCTCTAGTTGTGAGGAGTGGGGGCTACTCTTCATTGTAGTGCACAGACTTTTCATTGCGGTGGCTTCTCTTGTTGTGAAGGAGAGGCTCTAAGCACATGGGCTTCAGTAGTTGGCAGCTCTCAGGTCCCAAGAGTGTGCAGGCTTCAGTAGCTGTGGCATTTGGGTAGTTCACAGGCTCTAGAGTTTTGTGGGCTTAGTAGTTTTGGCACAGTTGTTCCATGGTATGTGGGATCTTCCTTCCTGGTCCTCGGATCAAACCCATGTCACCTGCACTGGCAGGTGGATTCTTATCCATTGTACAACCAGGGAAGTCTGATGTTTTTGACAGAGTATTTTCTTGGTTTGTTATAGTCCTCTCTGTTTACAGGAGCTGAATGATATGTTGAACTACATTTTAACCAATTAGAAAGTGGTATATATGCTGC
The DNA here is from genome assembly GCF_029378745.1 of Bos indicus. Classification (NCBI taxonomy): domain Eukaryota; kingdom Metazoa; phylum Chordata; class Mammalia; order Artiodactyla; family Bovidae; genus Bos; species Bos indicus. The sequence continues at coordinate 77,513,454 of NC_091789.1, forward strand.
TATTCTATTTTCTAATTAAAATTAAAATATATAACTATAAATGTTAATCATGTGACTTTTTTTATAAAAGAGAAAAGACTAATCCAAGAATATTTTAGCCCTCTTTAAATAAGGCTTGTTTTCTGAAAAACTGTACTTGAAGATGTTGTTGATGGGTCTGGTATAAGGAGCCTGATCTGTGAACAATAATCTTTTCTACCTTGTGTGTATAAAGCCTTAAGTCTTTTATTTGGTTAGCAGTTATTGGCTGAGCCTGGTACTGTTTTGATTGTCTTAAGCTTTTGCTGAAAGCAGGCTTCTCCCTGTTTCATCCTCTACCCTACCCCCATATTCCTGAGGTTTGTCTTTGAGGTAGATGTATAGCTGTTATTTCCTAGAAGGTCACAACTTTGCTTTACTGTTACGGAGTTTTGCTGGATTTTAAAACATTTCTTCTTGATGCTATAGGCAGAATATTCAGTTCAGTTCAGTTCAGTCGCTCAGTCGTGTCCAACTCTTTGTGACCCCATGAATTGCAGCACTCCAGGCCTCCGTCCATCACCAACTCCCGGAGTTCACCCAGACTCATGTCCATCAAGTCGGTGATGCCATCCAGCCATCTCATCCTCTGTCGTCCCCTTCTCCTCCTGCCCCCAATCCCTCCCAGCACCAGAGTCTTTTCCAATGAGTCAGCTCTTCACATGAGGTGGCCAAAGTATTGGAGTTTCAGCTTTAGCATCAGTCCTTCCAAAGAACACCCAGGACTGATCTCCTTTAGAATGGACTGGTTGGATCTCCTTGCAGTCCAAGGGACTCTCAAGAGTCTTCTCCAACACCACAGTTCAAAAGCATCAATTCTTTGGCACTCAGCCTTCTTCACAGTCTAACTCTCACATCATACATGACCACTGGAAAAACCATAGCCTTGACTAGCTGGACCTTTGTTGGCAAAGTAATGTCTCTGCTTTTCAATATGCTATCTAGGTTGGTCGTAACTTTCCTTTCAAGGAGTAAGCATCTTTTAATTTCATGGCTGCAGTCACCATCTGCAGTGATTTTGGAGCACAGAAAAATAAAGTCTGACACTGTTTCCACTGTTTCCCCATCTATTTCCCATGAAGTGATGGGACCAGATGCCATGATCTTCGTTTTCTGAATGTTGAGCTTTAAGCCAACTTTTTCACTCTCCTCTTTCACTTTCATCAAGAGTCTTTTTAGTTCCTGTTCACTTTCTGCCATAAGGGTGGTGTCATCTGCATATCTGAGGTTATTGATATTTCTCCCAGCAATCTTGATTCCAGCTTGTGCTTCTTCCACCCCAGCGTTTCTCATGATGTACTCTGCATATAAGTTAAATAAGCAGGACATCATATTAGAGTCTGCTATCTCGAACTTAATGCCAAGTTGAAGATACAGTGTTTTTTCTAGCAGATATAGTAGTTACCAGGCTTCCCAGATGGCCCTTGTGGTAAAGGACCTGCCTGCCAATGCAGGAGATGTATGAGACACGGGTTTGATTCCTGGGTCGGGAAGATCCCTTCCTGGGTCAGGAAGATCCCTGGAGGAGAACATGGCACCTCACACCAGTGTTGCTGCCTGGAGAAGCCCATGGACAGAGGAGCCTTGCAGGCTACAGTCCATAGGGTTGCACAGAGTAGTTACCTGGTTTTGGTTAAACATTATTCTCTCTTAGCACCATTGATATTTCCTGTGATATGAGGAGTAGAATTCAGTGTGTTGTTCATCTTTATTGGAAGTGACGTTTCTTCTGCTTAATGATTTTCAGGTTTAGGTTCATGAATTTTTTGTTTTGGAGTGGAGAGGGCTTTTGTCAGTACTAAACTGCTGAATGTGTGGGGTAATTCAAAATGACTTACCTTGTTAAGGTCTTATCAGACAGAGACCACCAGGAACAAGCCTGTAGTCTGACAAAATCAAATTTATTGACTCATAGTGAGGGAGTGTACTCCTGAGGGACCATGGAAGGCCTTTGGACAAGAGGGAGGAGGGAAGTGTCTTTTGTGAATTTTGGCTTACCACTGAAGAATTCTGAGGTCAATCTGAAGGAAGCCAGGATTAGTTCTGGATTGGTGGCTGCTTCTGAGGCAAATTGAGAGAAGTGGGGATTAACTAGGGGTTGGGTGCTGTCATGAAACAAGGAAATATAGGAATTGGGTATCTTATTCCAGTAAGAAATGAAAATAACAAAGTGAGGATGGGGGCATCATTGGTAAGAAAGCAGTCATCACCCAAAGAAGGGGTCATTATGATAGTTTACAACTGCTGCATGACCTTGGGAGGAACAGTGTTTCCTATTAACTTTGCAGCTGGCTTTATCTGTGTCTGTCTTCACAGCCTGATTAATTGCAGAGCTGCTTTTTTCTTTTTCAGTCCTAGCTGATAGTTTGCTCTTTCAGTCCCAAATAGATTTTGATTCTTTCAACATTTGTTCTTGTAAGTCTTTTAGAAACACATGGTCAGCATACAAAAATTTGTTATTTTGTTTAAGGGCTTCTCATAGTGGCTCAGATAGTAAAGAATCTGCTTACAATGCAGGAAACCTGGGTTTGATCCCTGGATTGGGAAGATCCCCTGGAGAAGGGAATGACAACCCACTCCAGTATTCTTGCCTGGAGAATTACATGGACAGAGGAGTCTGGCAGGCTACAGTCCATGGGGTCGCAAAGAGTTGGACATGACTGAGTGAGCAACAAAGGCTTTTCTGGATGTTCTTGTTTGTTGAATCGACAATCCTTTGTTTAGCCTAGAAATATTTTCTAACACCAGCTCAATATTCCATGCCAATGTAAAATAATTTTAAAACAGATTTTTCTCCAATGTAAATAGAGAATGAGTGGAGTAGAAGAGTGGTCTAACAACTCTGATATGGCCATTTCAAAATACTCTTTGGATCTTGGTAAACTTTCCAGTAAAACCCAATTTAATAGATACCAGAATCCCTGCTGATTTTTTGTTCATTGTCTTGCAGGTAGAGGGAATATTGAAGAATATAATGTAGAATTTTTGATGTTGAAGTTATTTTCTGTTTCAGGATTATATTAGGTTGTATTTCCTATAATGTCATTAAATAAACAGCATTGAAATGTATGAAGACTATTGAACTAGAATCAAGAGACCTGGATTGAACCAAGGGTCTGCCATGTATTGATGTTAGGCAAGATACTTAGTTCCTTTGGGCTTTAAGTTCCTCATTTACAGATTGAACAAAATGCTTGCCTTCACATCTCACAGAAATACTGTGAACTCAAATGAGATGTCTGTAGAATTACTTTATAACCTTTAAAATGTTATGCAAATATAACATGTAATTCAGATTTTGGGTCATGTGTGTGTGTTCAGTTGCTTGCTGCTGCTGCTGCTAAGTTGTTTCAGTTGTGTCCGACTCTGTGCGACCCCATAGACAGCAGCCCACCAAGTTCCTTTGTCTCTGGGATTTTCCAGGAAAGAATACTGGAGTGGGTTGCCATTTCCTTCTCCAGGCTCAGTTGCTTAGTTGTGTTCAATCCTTTGTAACCCATAGACCGCAGCCCGCCAGGTTCCTCTGCCTATGGAATTTTGCAGGCAAGGATACTGGAGTGGGTTGCCATTTCTGACTCCATGGGATCTTCCTGACCCAGGAATTGAACCCCTGCACTGGCAGGTGGATTCTTTACCACTGAGCCACTGGGGAAACCCATGATATCGGGTCACAGATGTTGATTATAATGTTGAAAATGATAATAATGACTCAAAGATTAAAGATCTAGTATTCAGGTTATCATCACAAAAAGAATATCTAGCTCACGTGCAGCTGTAGTGGGGTGTTTTTTTAGTATCTAAACTTAAGTTTTAGGATTTGTTCTTTGTCTCCAAATCCAGTGCCCTTTCCACAAAAGTCTCAGCAAAGTAAGTAATGTATATTTCCTAGTTGCCATAATAGAACCCCTTGTAAGAGCTTAGGGTTTGTGGTGGGAGGTGAAATGGGAAAGGGAGGTTTATTGTCGTTTAGTCAGTAAATTGTGTTAGACTTTTTTGTGACCCCATCACTGTAACCTGCCAGTCTCCTCTGTCCCTGGGATTTCCCAGGCAAGAATACTGGAGTGGGTTGTCATTTCCTTCTCCAGACGATCTTTGTGACCCAGGGATTGAACCTACATCTCCTGCTTGACAGGCAGATTCTTTACCACTAAGCCATTTGGTGAGCCAAAGTGAGATTAGGACCCAATTATTCTGAACTGTCCATGTCAGGAGTCAGCAAAATTTTTGGATAAAAGGGCCAGATAGTCTAATTTTTTGGCATTTGGTCTCTGTTAAAATTACTCGACTCTGTGGTAGTGTAAAAACAGCTCTAGATAATGTATAAATGAATGAGCATGGTGGTGGGCTGAATTTGGCCTACTGACTCAGTTTGCCAACCCGTTCTAAAATTTTGAATTTAGATTTTATCTTATAGGTACTGAGGAAATATTGGATACTTTTGAATGGGAAAATTATATGATTGAATTTTTTATTTTGAAAAGATAACTCAGGTGACAGAGACAGAGTATAGGGTAAATTGGAGAAGAGAGAGACTGGAGGAGGCAGGCTGGAAAATCAAAGAAGGCTGTTAGTGTAGATGTAGACAGAAGATGATGAGTGTGGGGGCAGTAGCAATAGAAATTGACATTAACAAATTGATTCAAGCTAAATTTTCGAGGTGAGATGAATAATACAGTTTGATTGGATATGGGGCATAAAGGAGAAGAGTAAAAAAAAAATCTATCAGTAACAAAATTGAAGAGAAGGAGAATATAGAAAACTTGTGATGAAAGAATAATGAACTTGATTTGGGAACTCTCCATCTGTGGTACACCTCTAGGTAGAGGGGAAGGATGTCTATTAGGTAGAAAATGTGGTCCCAGAGCTAAGGTGAAAGATAATGTTCTAGGTAAAGATTTCACAGTAATTAGTATGTGAGTAGGTAAGATTGCAGGGACAGCATGAAAACAGAGAAGAAAGCCCAGGATAAAATTTGAATGAACTGTAAGCATTTCATCAAGAGTGAGTTGGAGTAAAGAAAAACAATATAAGAAAATAAAAAGCCAAGGTTTAGAGAGGCAGGGGAGAATCAGAAATTATATTTTGGAAGTCATAATAAGAGAATTATAAATTTGGTCAATATTCCTTATAAAATTTGCTATTAAATTTATATTCTCAATGGTTTAGAAGGTTTAACACTAGAAATAATTTTTATTCAATTCAGCATACACTTGAACACCAAATTGATACAAAACCTTTTCTAAGTGTTCAGGGCAGCACTTGCTTTCAAGGATTTGACTTTTGGGAAAGTTTAGACAGATTCTGGAGTATGATTATAGTACAAGACATTGTCTCAGTCCTTTTAGACTGCTATAACAAAATAGTATAGACAAAAGTTATTTATAAACAACATTTATTTCTGACTATTTTGGAGTTTGAGAAGTCTAAAATTAGGCTCTAGCAGATTTAGTGTCTAATTAGGACCAGTTTTCTGGTTCATAGATACCTCACATGGAGGAAGGAGCAAGGGAACTTTCTTAGGCCTCTTTTATAAGGCTGCTAATTTTCTTCCCTGAAGGTTCCACATCAGTTGTTCAGTCACTAAGTCATGTCCAACTCTTTGTGACTCCATGAACTGCAGCACACTAGGCTTCTCTGTCCTTCACTGTCTCCTGGAATTTGCTCAAACTCATGCCCATTGAGTTGGGGGTGCCATCCAACCATCTTATCCTCTGTCACCTCCTTCTCGTCCTGTCGTCAGTCTTTCCTAGCATCAGGCTTTTTTCCATTGAGTTGGCTCTTCACATCAGGTGGCCAAAATATTGGAATTTCAGCTTCAGCATCAGTCCTTCCAGTGAATATTCGGGATCGATTTCCTTTAGGATTGAATGGTTTGATCTCTTTGCTGTCCAAGGGACTGTCATAAAAGTTCAGTCTAAAGCAGACACAGACTAACTGATTTAAGGGAAATACAATAATGAACATTAAGGAAGAAGAGATTGAATTGATTAAGAGAAATAAGGAAAGATATTAAGGAATAAGTGATCTTTGAAATGAACTTTGAAGGATAAATTATAACTGAAAGAGGGGACCATTCCAGGTGAGAGTATATCTGCATAGGACAGAAAAAAAAGGCTCGTCTGATTTTAAATGGAAAATTTATACCTTGGAGTAGTGTGAATTATGGTTGAATATTTTGGGAAAGATGGGACTGGATTAATTAAACAAATATTTGATTGTTTTTTGCTTCCAAGGGACTGAGCTGAATCAGTACATGATACAGTAGACATTAATCTCTGTCCTTAAAGTGCTGGTAATTAATCTTAGATCAGAGATGTACACAAATAACTAATATTAGGATTACGATAAGTGAAGCTGGAGAGTTTACTTTTGGTTGAAGTGACTGAAAAATATTTCATGGAAGAGAATGGTTTTAGGTTGTGCCTCCAAGGATAAGGATCTTGACAAGCTGAAATGGCTGAAGTGTGGCATAAGACTAAGGGAATAGCATAAGCAAAGGTGCTGGGTTGGAAAACTTGGAGAAGTTTAGGTTTGAAGTTGAGGAGAAAGTTAATTTTTTTAAATCAAAAGATGTCTAGTTGTTCCAGTACCACTTATTTAAAATTATAGCTTCTTCCATTGCATTTGATTAGTACTTTTTTAAAACATCAGTTATAAATGTTTGTCTGAATCTACTTCTTGGTCCTCTGTTCTGTTCCATTGACCTATGTATTTAACTCTTTACCAGTACTGTATTGTTTTGATTACTGTACATACAAAGTCAGCCTTAACATTGGAAAGAGTAATCCTTCCCACTTTATTATTTTTTGAGAGTGTTTTCAGCATGCTAGGGCCTTCTAGGGCCAGCCAGTGCCATTCCATAAATTTTAGGACAAGGACGTTATGTCTATAAAAGCCTTTGGAAAGGAATTGCAGGAAGCCTTTGGAAAGGAATTGCAGTAAGAGCTTACTTAATTGCAGTAAGATCATTTTGAGGGAATTGATGTTTACTTTGTGGAGACTTCCAATTCATGAACATGGTATGTCTCTATTGAGGTCTCCGTTTTAGTGTGTCTGCCCTTTGAATGCCTTCTTGCAACACCTATCATCTTACTTGGGTTTCTCTTACCTTAGGCGTGGGGTATCTCGTCATGGCTGCTCCAGCAAAGCGCAGCTGCTGCTCCTTACCTTGGATGAGGGGTATCTCCTCATCACTGCCCTTCCTGACCTTCAGCGTCGGATAGCTCATCCAGGCCCTCCTGCACCCGCGCAGTCACGGCTCCTTGGGCGTGGAGTTGGTCCTCTTGGCCGCTGCCCCGGCCTTTGGCGTGGGGTTGGCCTCCTGGCCACCGCCCCTGACCTCGGACGCGGGGTAGCTCCTCTCGGCCTCACCCCCTGACCTTGGACGAAGGGTAGCTCCTCTCAGCCATTCCTGCGCCGTCACAGCCTGGCACTCTCGGCCACTGCCCCTGACCTCGGACGTGGGGTAACTCCTCTTGGCTGCCGCCCTTCGGGCATGGCGTCCTCCCAGCTTCTGCCCCTGACCTCGGACATGGGGTAGCTCCTCTCGGCCACGCTTAGTGCTCCAGTCTCAGCCGCCTGTGCTTAGGGCGCCAGTCGCACCTGCCTGCGCTTGATCGCACTAGGACCACAGCTTTGTCTAACTCAGTGAAACTAAGCCATGCCCGTGGGGCAACCCAAGATGGGTGGGTCATGGTGGAGAGGTCTGACAGAATGTGGTCAACTGGAGAAGGGAATGGCAAACCACTTCAGTATTCTTGCCTTGAGAACCCCATGAACAGTATGAAAAGGCAAAATGATAGGATACTGAAAGAGGAACTCCCCAGGTCAGTAGGTACCCAATATGCTACTGGAGATCAGTGGAGAAATAACTCCAGAAAGAATGAAGGGATGGAGCCAAAGCAAAAAGAATACCCAGCTGTGGATGTGACTGGTGATAGAAGCAAGGTCCGATGCTGCAAAGAGCAATGTTGCATAGGAACCTGGAATGTCAGGTCCATGAATCAAGGCAAATTGGAAGTGGTCAAACAAGAGATGGCAAGAGTGAATGTCGACATTCTAGGAATCAGCGAACTAAAATGGACTGGAATGGGTGAATTTAACTCAGATGACCATTATGTCTACTACTGCGGGCAGGAATCCCTCAGAAGAAATGGAGTAGCCATCATGGTCAACAAAAGAGTCAGAAATGCAGTACTTCGATGCAGTCTCAAAAACGACAGAATGATCTCTGTTCGTTTCCAAGGCAAACCATTCAATATCACAGTAATCCAAGTCTATGCCCCAACCAGTAACGCTGGAGAAGCTGAAGTTGAACGGTTCTCTGAAGACCTACAAGACCTTTTAGAACTAACACCCAAAAAAGATGTCCTTTTCATTATAGGGGACTGGAATGCAAAAGTAGGAAGTCAAGAAACACCTGGAGTAACAGGCAAATTTGGCCTTGGAATACGGAATGAAGCAGGGCAAAGACTAATAGAGTTTTGCCAAGAAAATGCACTGGTCATAACAAACACCCTCTTCCAACAACACAAGAGAAGACTCTATACATGGACATCACGAGATGGTCAACACCGAAATCAGACTGATTATATTCTTTGTAGCCAAAGATGGAGAAGCTCTATACAGTCAACAAAAACAAGACCAGGAGCTGACTGTGACTCAGATCATGAACTCCTTATTGCCAAATTCAGACTTAAATTGAAGAAAGTAGGGAAAACCTCTAGACCATTCAGGTATGACCTAAATCAAATCCCTTATGATTATACAGTGGAAGTGAGAAATAGATTTAAGGGCCTAGATCTGATAGAGTGCCTGATGAACTATGGACTGAGGTTTGTGACATTGTACAGGTGACAGGGATCAAGGCCATCCCCATGGAAAAGAAATGCAAAAAAGCAAAATGGCTGTCTGGGGAAGTCTTACAAATAGCTGTGAAAGAAGAGAAGTGAAAAGCAAAGGAGAAAAGGAAAGATATAAACATTTGAATGCAGAGTTCCAAAGAATAGCAAGAAGAGATAAGAAAGCCTTCTTCAGCGATCATTGCAAAGAAATAGAGGAAAACAACAGAATGGGAAAGACTAGAGATCTCTTTGAGAAAATTAGACATATCAAGGGAAACTTTCATGCAAATGATGGGCTCAATAAAGGACAGAAATGGTATGGACCTAACAGAAGCAGAAGATATTAAGAAGAGGTGGCAAGAATACACAGAAGAACTGTACAAAAAAGATCTTCACGACCCAGATAATCATGATGGTGTGATTACTGACCGAGAGCCAGACATCCTGGAATGTGGAGTCAAGTGGGCCTTAGAAAGCATCACTACGAACAAAGCTAGTGGAGGTGGTGGAATTCCAGTAGGGCTATTTCAAATCCTGAAAGATGATGCTGTGAAAATGCTGCACTCAATATGCCAGCAAATTTGGAAAACTCAGCAGTGGCCACAGGACTGGAAAATGTCAGTTTTCATTCGAATCCCAAAGAAAGGCAATGCCAAGAATGCTCAAACTACCACACAATTGCATTCATCTCACACGCTAATAAAATAATGCTCAAAATTCTACAAGCCAGGCTTCAGCAATACGTCAACCATGAACTTCCAGATGTTCAAGCTGGTTTTAGAAAAGGCAGAGGAACCAGAGATCAAATTGCCAACATCTGCTGGATCATCGAAAAAGCAAGAGCGTTCCAGAAAAACATCTATTTCTGCTTTATTGACTATGCCAAAGCCTTTGACTGTGTGGATCACAATAAACTGGAAAATTCTGAAAGAGATGGGAATACCATACCACCTGATCTGCCTCTTGAGAAATCTGTATGCAGGTCAGGAAGCAACAGTTAGAACTGGACATGGAAAAACAGACTGGTTCCAAATAGGAACAGGAGTATGTCAAGGCTGTATATTGTCCCCCTGCTTATTTACCTTATATGCAAAATATATTATGAGAAATGCTGGGCTGGAAGAAGCACAAGCTGGAATCAAGATTGCTGGGAGAAATATCAGTAACCTCAGATATGCAGATGACACCACCCTTATGGCAGAAAGTGAAGAGGAACTAAAAAGACTCTTGATGAAAGTGAAAGAGGAGAGTGAAAAAGTTGGCTTAAAGCTCAACATTCAGAAAACGAAGATCATGGCATCTGGTCCCATCACCTCATGGGAAATAGATGGGGAAACAGTGGAAACAGTGTCAGACTTTATTTTTCTGTGCTCCAAAATCACTGCAGATGTTGACTGCAGCCATGAAATTAAAAGACGCTTACTCCTTGGAAGGAAAGTTATGACCAACCTAGATAGCATATTCAAAACAGAGACATTACTTTGCCAACAAAGGTTCATCTAGTCAAGGCTATGGTTTTCCCAGTGGTCATGTATGGATGTGAGAGTTGGACTGTGAAGAAAGCTGAGCGCCAAAGAATTGATGCTTTTGAACTGTGGTGTTGGAGCAGACTCTTGAGAGTCCCTTGGACTGCAAGGAGATCCAACCAGTCCATTCTGAATGAGATCAGCCCTGGGATTTCTTTGGAAGGAATGATGCTAAAGCTGAAACTCCAGTACTTTGGCCACCTCATGCGAAGATTTCACTCTTTGGAAAAAACTCTGATGCTGGAGGGATTGGAGGCAGGAGGAGAAGGCGACAGTAGAGGATGAGATGGCTGTATGGCATCACTGACTCGATGGACGTGAGTCTGGGTGAACTCCAGGAGTTGGTGATGGACAGGGAGGCCTGGTGTGCTACAATTCATGGGGTTGAAAAAAGTCGAACACGACTGAGCGACTGAACTGAACTGATTGAGTTCTCCTTTGCTTTCTCTCATCAGGATTTTATACTTACAGCATACAGATATTGTACATGTTAAGTATATATCTAAGTATTTTTTCAATGATCAAAAATAGTATTGTGTTTTTAATTTGGTTTCTGCATATTCATTATTAGTGTGTAGAAATGAATTTGATTTGTGTATGTGTATCTTCTTTCCTACAACCTTGCTGAGTCCACCTATTTCTAGGAGTTTTCAATCTCTTTTTAAACATATTCTATCTTGCTTTCTTATACTATAGTTTTGGGATTGGGTGATTTGACAGATATTATTATGTTCTTTTCTCTGCATATAAGTTAAATAAGCAGGGGGACAATATACAGCCTTGACATACTCCTGTTCCTATTTGGAACCAGTCTGTTGTTCCATGTCCAGTTCTAACTGTTGCTTCCTCATCTGCATAGAAATTTCTCAAGAGGCAGATCAGGTGGTCTGGTATTCCCATCTCTTTCAGAATTTTCCACTTTATTGTGATCCACACAGTCAAAGGATTTGGCATAGTCAATAAAGCAGAAATAGATGTTTTTCTGGAACTCTCTTGCTTTTTTGATGATCCAGTGGATGTTGGCAATTTGATCTCTGGTTCCTCAGCCTTTTCTAAAACCAGCTTGAACATATGGAAGTTCACGGTTGACGTATTGCTGAAGCCTGGCTTGGAGAATTTTGAGCATTACTTTACTAGTGTGTGAGATGAGTGCAATTGTGTGGTAGTTTGATCATTTTTTGGTATTGCCTTTCTTTGTGATTCGAATGAAAACTGACATTTTCCAGTCCTGTGGCCACTGCTGAGTTTTCCAAATTTGTTGGCATATTGAGTGCAGCACTTTCACAGCATCATCTTTCAGGATTTGAAATAGCTCAACTGGAATTCCATCACCTCCACTAGCTTTGTTCGTAGTGATGCTTTCTAAGGCCCACTTGACTTCACATTCCAGGATGTCTGGCTCTAGGTGAGTGATCACACCATCGTCATTATCTTCATTGTGAAGATCTTTTTTGTACAGTTCTTCTGTGTATTCTTGCCACCTCTTCTTAATATCTTCTCCTTCTGTTAGGTCCATACCATTTCTGTCCTTTATCAAGCCCCTAGTCAAGGCTATGGTTTTTCCAGTGGTCATGTATGGATGTGAGAGTTGGACTGTGAGGAAGGCTGAGCGCCGAAGTATTGATGCTTTTGAACTGTGGTGTTGGAGAAGAGTCTTTAGAGTCCCTTGGACTGCGAGGAGATCCAACCAGTCCATTCTGAAGGGGATAAGCCTTGGGATTTCTTTGGACGGAATGATGCTAAAGCTGAAACTCCAGTACTTTGGCCACCTCATGCGAAGAGTTAACTCATTGTAAAAGACTCTGATGCTGGAAAGGATTGGGGGCAGGAGGAGAATGAGACGACAGAGGATGAGATGGCTGGATGGCATCACTCACTCGATGGACGTGAGTCTGGGTGAACTCCGGGAGTTGGTGCTGGCCAGGGAGGCCTGGTGTGCTGCAATTCATGGCGTCGCAAAGTGTTGAACATGACTGAGCGACTCAACTGAAATGATTATGTTCTGAGTTGGTTTGGGCTAGAAGTTAAGGTTTGTGGTGAAACCTATTATAGTCGTTTTAGCATAGTTTACGTATTGGGTCAAATGCTAATTTAAAAAATTTTTTTCTTTTCTTCAGAAGACCTATTATAGAATATTGGTTAAGAAATCAGCCTCTGAGGTCAGAGTGAATCTTGTCTGTATTGCTTACTAGCTTGGGACCTGGGGGAAGTTGTTAAACCCCTTTATGACTCAGCTTCCATGTCTTAAAAAGGTGGATATTAATAGTAATTATGGGGTTATATAAGTTAAACGTATAATGTCGGTGTGCTACAAAATTCGCTTCAGTTATTTTTTAAGGTAGGTGGTATTATGTTTATAGATTTTATCGGTAAGGAAGAAGAAAGGTCATTTGTTCTTTTCTCAATACTGTGTTACCATTTTACTTCATCATTCTGCCAAAATAGGGGGAATTAGCAGAACCCATTCTGCCATACCTGTTGAGGTACATGCCTGGCTCTTTGATTTTTCCCATAGGATTACTGATGTATATATCCTTACCCCTGCTCTCCTTGCCCGTCAGACACATGTCCTCATTGTTTACCATTTTGTATTGAATAGTGACTTGGTACCCAAAAAAACAAGGAGACGAGTTCACTGCTTTGATCATCAATATCTTTTATGTGGTGGGAGATAAGTATTGCTGATATGTTTAAACATAAAGCACTAACTGAAGAGGCAGGTATCATATAAGAAGAAAGATGTTGGACCCAAGATCAAGTATCCTCCTTCTCTGTTTATTATCACCTGTATGACTTTGGAAAACTTGCTTCACCAGCCTGAATCACAGTTTATTTATATGTAAAATGAGTGGTTGGACTAAAAATTAATCTATAAAGTCCTTTCAAGCTCTGGCAAAATTCTATAATGTACACTAGTTCAAAGAGAGAAAGGTAGAGCATGGTTGCTTGTAGATTACTTTCTAGGCCCTCAGAAATGGTGATTAGCCTCTCAGAATCTTCACTAGTGTTGGTTTGCATTTTTCCTTTTTATTTTTGACAGATAAATATTGTATACATTTAAGTTGTGCAACGTGGTGTTTTGATATATGTCTGTCATGTGAAATGATTACCACATTTGTGTGTGTGATGAGAACACTTAAGATCCACTTTCTTACCAAATTTCAAGTATACACTAGATTATTATTGTTAATTATTGTCACTAAGCTATATATTAGCTATGTATTAGATCTCCAGAATTTTTTTCATCTTAAACCTGAATGTTTGTACTCCTTGAATAGTATCTCCTTTTCTGTCTCCCCCAAGTCTCTGGAAGCTACCATTCTACTTTATTGTTAGTATGAATTCAATATTTTTAAAAAAGTTTCTATGTATGAGTGAACTCATGTAATATTTATCTTTTTCTGGCTTATTTCATTTAGCATAATGTCCACCAGATTCATCCATGTTGTCATAGATGGCAGGTTTGCATTTTCTCATTGCAAAAGGCAGCTGTTTTCCCTCTCTCCTGCATTTCCTATATCGAGAATTAAAGAGCACAAAGGTCAGTTACTTTTTAAATGTAAATCTCAATGAAAAATTTCATAAGACAGAAAATGATTACAAATATTAAATTTCTAATTGTACTTGTGGGCAAATGTTTCTTCATGTGGTTGAATCAGATGCTTATTTGAGCCTATGCTTTTTACAAAATGGACATTTTTAATGCACATTTTAAAAATTGAAGTAATTTGTTGCACATAAAGTGTAAATTTAAGGATTGCAACATGTTGATTTGATACATTTACATATTGTAATACGATGTGCATTGTAATGATAGTTAACACCTCTAGCACATTACATAATTATCATTTTATGTTAGCGATTGGAATAGTTAAGTTCTAGTCTTTTAGCAAATTTGATGATTATAAATTAATTCTGTTGTCCATATTCACTGTACTGTGCATTATGCTGCCCCTAGGACTTATTTACTACTTATTAGAAGTTTATACCCTTAAATATCTGTCTATCCCCCTAGTCCCCAGCCCCTGATAACCACTATTTTACTCTCTTTATGAATTTGGTTTTTTTTAGATTCCACTTATAAGTGATATTATATAGTACTTATCTTTCTCTGTCTGAGTTATCACACTTTTATTAAAGTCTTCAAGGTCTATACATGTTGTCACAAATGGCAAGATGTCCTTCTTTATCATGGCTGAATAATATTCCATTGTGTATATATTTATATACCATAACTTCTTTATCCATTTGTCTGTTGATAGGTAGGTACATAGATTGTTTCCATATTATGGCTATTGTGAGTAATAACACAGTAAACATGGGAGTGAATCTCTTCAGTGTCCTGTTTTCATTTCTTTTGAGTATATAATGAGAAGTGGAACTGCTGGATCATATTGTAGTTCTTGTTTTTTGACTGCACCGTGCAGCATGCAGAATCTTAGTTCCCGGACCAGGAGTTGAACTTGTGCCCCTGCAGTGGAAGCGCAGAGTTGTAATCCCTGGACTGCTAGGGAATTCCCTGGTAGTTGTATTTTTAATTTATTGAGAAACCTACATATTGTTTTCCATAGTGACTGAACCAATTTACTTCTCGCCAACAGTGTACAAGGGTTCCCTTTTCTCCTCATCCTTGCCAATTCGTGTTACCTCTTGTCTTCTTGATGATAGCCTTTCTAACAGGTGTGAGGTGATATCTCATTGTGGTTTTGCTTTGCATTTCCCTGGTGATTAACGATGTTGAACTTCCTTTCATTTACCTGGTTCACATTTGGGTGTCTTTTTTGGTTTTAGTTCCTCTGCCTTTTTTTTTTTTTTTTTTCTCTGCCCACTTTTTAATAATATTTTTTTTTTGTTATTGAGTTTGAGTTCTTTATATATATTGGATATTAACCCCTTATCAGATATATGGCTTGCAAAAAATGTTTTCCATTCTGTAGTTTGTCTTTTCATCTTGTCAATTACTTTGCTGAGCAGGAGCTTTTAAGTTTGAAGTACTAGCTGTTTTTTTTTTTGTTGTTGTTGTTTTTATTTTTGTTGTTTATACTTTTGGTGTCACATCTGAATAATCATTGCCACAACCAATATCAAGGAGCTTCTTCCCTATATTTTCTTTTTAGAAGTTTTATGGTATCACATTTTTGATACATTTTGAGTTAATTTTTGTGAGTGATGCAAGATAGGGATCTGGTTTCAATTTTTGTTGTTGTTGTTCGCCTGTGTTTATCCAGTTTTCTCAGCACCATTTGTTGAAGAAACTGTCCTTTCCCCATTGAGTGTCCTTGGTTCCAATGACTTTGTTTTTGAACATCAGTTAACTTTAAATGTGAGAGAATTAATTCTAAGGTAGGTTGATAAGAAGTTCTGAGTCTCCAAGGAGGAGAAAGTGGAATGGGGCTCTCAAGGAGGAGAAAAGGACATACTTTTTATTTCTACATTGCTTTGTCTTAGTCACATAAGACATTTTTTTCTTAAACTCTTGAGTTGTTATGGCAACAATTTTTAAGACTAACTTTTTTTAAGCCAAGAGCTAATGATTATACAAGAAAACAATACATTTTTCTCAAGGGTATGTTTTTCCTTAAGCTCTGTATTACTGATTATATAACAACAGTATATCTTGCTAAAGGACATGTTTCTCCTTAACAAGAACCTTCTGACTAATCTTATTTTCTTTTTTTTTAATATAAATTTATTTTAATTGGAGGCTAATTACTTTATAATACTGTATTGGTTTTGCCATACATCAACATGAATCCACCATGTATGTACACATGTTCCCCATCCTGAACCCCCCTCCCACCTCCCTCCCCATACCATCCCTCTGGGTCATTCCAGTGCACCAGCCCCGAGCATCCTGTATCATGCATCGAACCTGGACTGGTGATTCGTTTCATATATGATATTATACATGTTTCAATGCCATTCTCCCAAATCATCCCATCCTCGCCCTCTCCCACAGACTCCAAAACACTGTTTTATACATCTGTGTCTCTTTTGCTGTCTCGCATACAGGGTTATCATTACCATCTTTCTAAATTCCATATATACGCATTAGTATACTGTATTGGTGTTTTTCTTTCGGGCTTCCCTGGTGGCTTAGAGGTTAAAGCATCCACCTGGATTACAGGAGACCTGGGTTTGATCCCTGGGTCAGGAAGATCCCCTGGAGAAGGAAAATGGCAACCCACTGCAGTACTCTTGCCTGGAGAATCCCATGGAGGGAGAACCCTGGTAGGCTACAGTCCATGGGGTCACAAGGACTTGGACACAAATGAACGACTCCACTTTCACTTTTTTTTCTTTCACTTTCTGGCTTACTTCACTGTATAATAGGCTCCAGTTTCATCCATCTCATTAGAACTGATTCAAATGTATTCTTTTTAATGGCTGAGTAATACTCCATTGTGTATATGTACCACAGCTTTCTTATCCATTTGTTTGCTGATGGACATCTAGGTTGCTTCCATGTCCTGGCTATTATAAACAGTGCTGCAATGAACATTGGGGTACATGTGTCTCTTTCAATTCTGGTTTCCTCAGTGTGTATGCCCAGCAGTGGGATTGCTGGGTCATTAGGCAGTTCTATTTTCAGTTTTTTAAGGAATCTCCACACTGTTCTCCACAGTGGCTGTACTAGTTTGCATTCCCACCAACAGTGTAAGAGGGTTCCCTTTTCTCCACACCCTCTCCAGCATTTATTGCTTGTAGACTTTTGGATCGCAGCCATTCTGACTGGTGTGAGATGGTACCTCATAGTGGTTTTGATTTGCATTTCTCTGATAATGAGTGATGTTGAGCATCTTTTCATGTGTTTGTTAGCCATCTGTATGTCTTCTTTGGAGAAATGTCTGTTTAGTTCTTTGGCCTGTTTTTTGACTGGGTCGTTTGTTTTTCTGGAATTGAGCTGCAGGAGTTGCTTGTATATTTTTGAGATTGGTTGTTTGTCAGTTGCTTAATTTGCTATTATTTTCTCCCATTCTGTAGGCTGTCTTTTCACCTTGCTTAGAGTTTCCTTTATTGTCCAGAAGCTTTTAAGTTTAATTCAGTCCCATTTGTTTATTTTTGCTTTTATTTCCAATGTTCTGGGAGGTGGGTCATAGAGGATCCTGCTGTGGTGTATGTTGGAGAGTGTTTTGCCTATGTTCTCCTCTAGGAGTTTTATAGTTTCTGGTCTTAGGTTTAGATCTTTAATCCATTTTTAGTTTATTTTTGTGTTTGGTGTTAGAAAGTGTTCTAGTTTCATTCTTTTACAAGTGGTTGACCAGTTTTCCCAGCACCACTTACTAAAGAGATTGTCTTTTCTCCATTGTATATTCTTGCCTACTTTGTCAAAGATAAGGTGTCCATAGGTACATGGGTTTATCTCTGGTCTTTCTCTTTTGTTCCACTGATCTATATTTCTGTTTTGTGCCAGTACCATACTGTCTTAATGACTGTGGCTTTGTAGTAGAGCCTGAAGTCAGGCAAGTTGATTCCTCCAGTTCTATTCTTCTTTCTCAAGATAGCTTTGGCTAGTCGAGTTTTTTGTATTTCCATACAAATTGTGAAATTATTTGTTCTAGCTCTGTGAAAAATACCATTGGTAGTTTGATAGGGATTGCACTGAATCTATAGATTGCTTTGGGTAGTATACTCTTTTTCACTATATTGATTCTTCCGATCCAGGAACACAGTATATTTCTCCATCTATTAGTGTCCTCTCTGATTTCTTTCACCAGTGTTTTATACTTTTCTATATATAAGTCTTTAGTTTCTTTAGGTAGATATATTCCTAAGTATTTTATTCTTTTCATTGCAGTGGTGAATGGAATTGTTTCCTTAATTCTCTTTCTATTTTCTCATTATTAGTGTATAGGAATGCAAGGGATTTCTGTGTGTTGATTTTATATCCTGCAACTTTACTATATTCATTGATTAGCCCTAGTAATTTTCAGGTGGAGTCTTTAGGGTTTTCTATGTAGAGGATCATGTCATCTGCAAACAATGAGAGTTTTACTTCTTCTTTTCCAGTTTGGATTCCTTTTATTTCTTTATCTGTTCTGATTGCTGTGGCCAAAACTTCCAAAACTATGTTGAATAGTAGTGGTGAAAGTGGGCACCCTTGTCTTGTTCCTGACGTTAGGGGAAATGCTTTCAATTTTTCCCCATTGAGGATAATGTTTGCTGTGGGTTTGTCATATATAGCTTTTATTATGTTGAGGTACGTTCCTTCTATTCCTGCTTTCTGCTTTTATCATAAGTGGATGTTGAATTTTGTTAAAGGCTTTCTCTGCATCTATTGAGATAATCATATGGCTTTTATTTTTCAATCTGTTAATGTTGTGTATTACATTGATTGGTTTGCAGATATTTAAGAATCCTTGCATCCCTGGGATAAAGCCCACTTGGTCATGGTTTATGATCTTTTTAATTTGTTGTTGGATTCTGATTGCTAGAATTTTGTTAAGGATTTTTGCATCTATGGTATTAGGGTGATGGTGGCCTCATAGAATGAGTTTGGAAGTTTACCTTCCTCTGCAATTTTCTGGGAGAATTTGAGTGGGATAGGTGTTAGCTCCTCTCTAAATTTTTGGTCGAATTCAGCTGTGAAGCTGTCTGTCCCTGGGCTTTTGTTTGCTGGAAGATTTCTGATTACAGTTTCAATTTTTGTGCTTGTGATGGGTCTGTTAAAATTTTCTATTTCTTCCTGGTCCAGTTTTGACAAGTTGTACTTTTCTAAGAATTTGTCCATTTCTTCCAAATTTTCCATTTTATTGGCATATAATTGCTGATAGTAGTCTCTTATGATCTTTTGTATTTCTCTATTGTCTGTTGTGATCTCTCCATTTTCATTTCTAATTTTATTGATTTGGTTTTTCTCCTTTTGTTTCTTGAGTCTGGCTAATGGTTTGTCTATTTTATTTATCCTCTCAAAGAACCAACTTTTGGCTTTGTTGATTTTTGCTATGATTTCTTTTGTTTCTTTTGCATTTATTCATGCCATAATTCTTAAGACTTGTTTCCTTCTACTAACCCTGGGGTTCTTCACTTCTAATTGCTTTAGGTGTAGTGTTAGGTTACTTATTTGATGTTTTTCTTGTTTCTTGAGGTATGCCTGTATTGCTATGAACCTTCCCCTTAGCACTGCTTTAACAGTGTCTCACAGGTTTTGGGTTGTTATGTTTTCATTTTCAATCATTTCTATGCATATTTTGATTTCTTTTTTGATTTCTTCTGTGATTTGTTGGTCATTCAGCAGCATGTTGTTCAGCTTCCATATATTGGAATTTTTAATAGTTTTTCTCCTGTAATTGAGATCTAATCTTACTGCATCATGGTCAGAAAAGATGCTTGGAATGATTTCAGTTTTTTTTTTTTTTTTTTTAATTTACCAAGGCTAGATTTATGGCCCAGGATGTGATCTATCCTGGAAAAGGTTCCATGTGCGCTTGAGAGAAAGGTGAAATTCATTGTTTTGGGGTGAAATGTCCTATAGATATCAATTAGGTCTAACTAGTCTGTTGTATCATTTAAAATTTGTGTTTCCTTGCTAATTTTCTGTTTAGTTGATCTATCCATAGATGTGAGTGGGGTATTAAAATCTCCCACTATTATTGTGTTATTGTTAATTTCCCCTTGCATACTTGTTAGCATTTGTCTTATGCATTGTGGTGGTCCTATGTTGGGTGCATATATATTTATAATTGTTATCTCTTCTTCTTGGATTGATCCTTTGATCATTATGTAGTGTCCTTCTTTGTCTCTTTTCACAGCCTGTGTTTTAAAGTCTATTTTATCTGATATGAACATTGCTACTCCTGCTTTCTTTTGGTCTCTATTTGCGTGGAATAACTTTTTCCAGCCCTTCACTTTCAGTCTGTATGTGTCCCTTGTTTTGAGGTGGGTCTCTTGTAGACAACATATATAGGGGTCTTGTTTTTGTATCCAATCAGCCTGTGTTTGTCTTTTGGTTGGGGCATTCAACCCATTTACTTTTAAGGTAATTATTGATGAGTATGATCCCATTGCCATTTACTTTGTTGTTTTGGGTTCAAATTTATACATCCTTTTTTTGTTTACTGTCTAGAGAAGATCCTTTAGCATTTGTTGGAGAGCTGGTTTGTTGGTGCTGAATTCGCTCAGCTTTTGCTGGTCTGGAAAGCTTTTGATTTCTCCTTCATATTTGAATGAGATCCTTACTGGGTACAGTAATCTGGGCTGTAGGTTATTTTCTTTCATCACTTTAAGTATGTCCTGCCATTCCCTCCTGGCCTGAAGAGTTTCTATTGAAAGATCAGCTGTTATCCTTATGGGAATCCCCTTGTGTGTTGTTTGTTGTTTTTCCCTTGCTGCTTTTAATATTTGTTCTTTGTGTTTGATCTTTGTTAATTTGATTAATATGTGTCTTGGGTGTTTCACCTTGGGTTTATCCTGTTTGGGACTCTCTGGGTTTCTTGGACTTGGGTGATCATTCCTTCCCCATTTTAGGGAAGTTTTCAACTATTCTCTCCTCAAGTATTTTCTCATGGCCTTTCCTTTTTTCTTCTTCTGGGACTCCTATGATTCGAATGTTGGGGCGTTTAACATTGTCCCAGAGGTCTCTGAGATTGTCTTCATTTCTTTTTATTCGGTTTTCTTTTTTCCTCTCTGATTCATTTATTTCTACCATTCTATGTTCTACCTCAGTAATCCTATCTTCTGCCTCTGTTATTCTACTATTTGTTGCCTCCAGAGTGTTTTGGATCTCATTCATTGCATTATTCATTACATATTGACTCTTTTTTATTTCTTCTAGGTCTTTGTTAAACCTTTCTTGCATCTTCTCAATCCTTGTCTCCAGGCTATTTATCTGTGATTCCATTTTGTTTTCAAGATTTTGGATCAATTTCACTATCATTATTCGGAATTCTTTATCAGGTAGATTCCCTATCTCTTCCTCTTTTGTTTGGTTTGGTGGGCATTTATCCTGTTCCTTTACCTGCTGAGTATTCCTCTGTCTCTTCATCTTGTTTATATTGCTGTGTTTGGGGTGGTCTTTCTGTATTCTGGCAGATTGTGGAGTTCCCTTCATTGTGGAGTTTCCTCACTGTCGGTGGGGTTGTACTGGTGGCTTGTCAAGGTTTCTTGCTTAGGGAAGCTTGTGTTGGTGTTCTGGTGGGTGGAGCTGGATTTCTTCTCTCTGGAGTGGAATGAAGTGTCGAGTAATGAGTTATGAAATGTCATTGGTTTTGGAGTGACTTTGGGCAGCCTTTATATTGAAGCTCAGGGCTGTGTTCCTGTGTTGCTGGAGAATTTGTGTGGTATATCTTGTTCTGGAACTTGTCGGCCCTTGGGTGGTGCTTGGTTTCAGTGTAGGTATGGAGGCGTTTGATGAGCTTCTGTTGATTAATGTTCCCTGGAGTCAGGAGTTCTCTGGTGTTCTCAGGA
Organism: Bos indicus; assembly: GCF_029378745.1. Lineage (NCBI taxonomy): Eukaryota > Metazoa > Chordata > Mammalia > Artiodactyla > Bovidae > Bos > Bos indicus. Next base: position 77,535,247 of record NC_091789.1, read on the forward strand.
TTAGGACTTAAGCCTCCTGCTTCTGGTTTTCAGTCTTATTTTTACAGTAGGCTCAAGACTTCTCCATCTATATAGCACTGATGATAAAACATCCAGGTTAATGATGAAAGGTTTCTACATAGTGAGGGATACCTGGAGAGGTTCACAGAGTTACATGGAGAAGAGATGAGGGAGGAGGGAGTTAGAGGTGACCCGAATGAGAAGAGGTGGAATCAAAAGAGGAGAGAGCAAGCTAGCCAGTAATCTCTTCCTTATGTGCACTCCACAGTCTGGACCACTTAAAGATGTTCATGGAGGTATACAGAGAAGAGAAGAGGGAGGAAGGAGACAGAGGTGGCCAGGAGGATAAAGGATGGAATCCAAAGGAGAGAGACAGATCCAGCCAGTAATCAGTTCCCTAAGTGTTCTCCACCATCCAGAACACACAAAGAGATTCACAGAGTTGGATAGAGAAGAGAAGGGGGAGGGAGGAGATAGAGGCGACCTGGTGTAGACAAAGGAGAGTCCAAAGAGGGAGAGAGCAGTTCAGCCAGTAATCTTGCTCCCACGTAAAAATGGGTACTGAAGATTGGGTTTTTAATGGTACAAAATTGATAACAAAAGCCAAAAAGCAAAGATTAAAAATCTAAAGTAGAATTTGGATTTTCAAAAATACAATATTAAAGAAAAAGTCACAAAAATTATAATATATATATATATATAAAGTTTGATTTAAAAACTAGGGTATCTTTTTTTTTGCAAAGTAACTGTAGGTTATGAAAATGAAAAATAAAGGAGTAATAGAGGACTTAAAAATTTTAAAAAATTGAAAAAAAAGAAAGTAAAAATAGTAAAAATATATCTAGGACTTTCTCTGGTGTTGTTGTGGGCATTGTGGGGTCAGTTCATTTTCGGATAATTCCTTGTTAAGCTTATATTTCTCAAGATCTATAGGCCCCTTCCTATGTAGTCAGTAGTAACAAAGAGTTTTAATCTATTACACCTGTCACTTCCAAGGTGGATCCCTCTGTTTTAGCTTCTTCTGTTTGCTGGTCTCTTCCATTCTAAAGGAGATAAGCCCTGGGTGTTCTTTGGAAAGAATGATGCTAAAGCTGAAACTCCAGTACTTTGGCCACCTCATGCGAAGAGTTGACTCATTGGAAAAGACTCTGATACTGGGAGAGATTGGGGGCAGGAGGAAAAGGGGATGACAGAGGTTGAGATTGCTGGATGGCATCACCGACTTGACGGACGTGAGTCTGAGTGAACTCCGGGAATTGGTGATGGACAGGGAGGACTGGCGTGCTGCAGTTCATGGGGTCACAAAAAGTCGGACACAACTGAGCGACTGAACTGAACTCAGTGTCTAATATCTGCCCTGCCACAAGGGGGCAGTGGTGGACACTTTTTTAGCCTCGCTTGTTCAGTTGTGCTGTGGTGAGGGAGGGACCCTGCAAACAAATAACACTGGCACGTGCTGGCAGTATCTCGGCCACATTGGGTTTGACCCCGCTCATGGTGTGTGTGCTTTCCCTGTCTACACTGCTTAGGCTCTTGGTTGCTCTGCCAGGAACTGTCTGAGACCGGCCCTGTGTTGTATGCATTTTCCAGGTCTAAGCTGCTCAGGTTCAGGTACTTGGGTAGTCCTCAGAGGCGCAGACTTGGTTGATCCTGCATTTTGTGCCCTTCCCAGGTCTGAGCAGTTCAGGTGATGAGGTGTTGGCGAGCGCGGTTCCTGCGACTTATCGCCTCACCTGTCCCTGCCGCTGTTTTCTCGGTGTACAACCGGCGCACCTTCTCAGGCGGTTATTGACCATCCAGAATCCCAGGAAGTCTTAGTTAGCAGGGAAGCCTGCTTGCAGTTTGGTAAATAATGCCTCTCTGGGGCCACAATTGCCCCCTTCCAGCTCTGGCTGCCTGTCACCAGAGGGGGATGGTCTGCAGCCAGCTAGCTCTGCTCAGTCCTTTGTTCTGTGAGCAGGCCTGGTGGTGTCTTAGGTTAGGGCTTTTCCCATGGTAATTATTCCACAATCTGATTTGCTAGCCGAAGTTAGTTCCCTCAGATTGCCCTCGGGGCATTTGGGCCCAGTCCTTACTATAAGCGATGCAGCCCGAGCCTCCCTGCCCAGCCCCCGCTTGCTAGTGGAGGATACAGGCATCTGTGCTGCTTGTCCACTGGAGGTGTTACCCTTGGGCATGTAATCTCGTGGGTTTTAATTATTTATTTATTTTTCTTCCCAGTTATGTTGTCCTCTGTGGTTCTAAGGCTCGCCACAGCCTTGGCAGTCAGAGTGTTTCCTGGTGTTTGGAAACTTCTCTCTTTTTGAGACTCCCTTCCTGGATGGAGCTCCGTCCCTACCTCTTTTGTCTCTCTTTTTGTCTTTTCTATTTTTTCCTACCTCCATTTGAAGACAATGGGCTGCTTTTCTGGGTGCCTGATGTTCTCTGCCAGCATTCAGAAGTTGTTTTGTGGAATTTACTCAAGGTTCAAATGTTCTTTTGATGAATTTGTGGGGGAGAAAATGGTCTCCGTGTCCTATTCCTCTGCAATCTTAGGACTACCTCTCTAATCTTATTTTCTTAAGAAATGTTTTGGGACTGGGTCTGGTAAGACCTTTCTATTGTTAGTTCTAATCTTGTTCACTCAAGATCTATGTTGTGGGAGTGGGTCTGGTAAAAGTATATAAGGCCTTGATAAGACTAGCAAGTGGGGCACTCTCCATCCTCCTTCTGATGTCTATGTCAGAAGCTTTCTCTGTCCTTTTTCACTGTAATAGAAATTCTGCCACACGAAAGCTCTGCGTAATCAAGCCTGGTCCCTGATCCCAAAGCTAAATCTTCTTTGGAGGTCATAAATCCAACATCATTCTCCATAAGCTATCACATAGAGACTTATTTCTGGATTCTCAGTATGTTCCATTTGTATGTGGGTGTGTGTTTATACCAGTGCTATACTGTTTTACTATATCTTAGTAGTATAGTTTGAAATCAGAAAGTATGGTGCATCTGGCTTTGTTCTTTCTCAGGCTTGCTTTGGTTATTCTTGTGTTTTTGTGGTTCCTGTACAAATTTTAGGATTGTCTTTTCTATATCTTTGAACTATGCCATTAGTGGTTACATTGAATCTATAGGTAGCTTTTGGTGGCATGGACACTTTAACAATCTTTCCATCCATGAACATGGGATTTCTTTCCATTTGTTCTTCAATTTTTTTCAAAGAAGTCTTATGGTATTTTTTTTTTTTTTGCATAGATCTTTTACATTATTGGTTAAATTTATTCCTATTTTGTTGGTTTTGATGCTGTTGTGAATGGAATAAGCTTGTTTACAGATGTTTCATTAATTTTTGTGTTTAGAAGTGAAACTTTTATCTTTATGTTGATTTTGCATCCTGAAACTTTACTGAATGTGTTGATTTATTCTAACATGTATAAAATCATATCATCTCAAAAAAAAGAAAAATCCTATTATCTGCTAATAGCAACTGTTATACTTCTTTCTTTCCCATTTGGATGTCTTTTATTTCTTTTTCTTAGGTAATTACTCTGTCTAGGACTTCAGTACTAACCTGAATAAAAGTAGTGAGAGTAGGCATCCTTGTCTTGCTCCTAGTCTTAGCGGGAAAAATTTTTGATATTTTCCATTGAATATGATGTTAACTGTGGATTTGTTGCATATGGCCTTTATTATGTTGGCATGCTGTTTCTATATCCAATGTATTGAAAATTTTTACCATGAAAGGATGTTGGATTTTTCAAATGCTTTTTCTTCATCTTTTGAGATGATTATGTGATATTTATATTTCATTCTATTATTGTTTTACATTATATCTATTGATTTGCATATGCTGGACCATCCTTGTATCCTAGGGATAAATTCCACTTGATCTATTAATGTTTTCTTGAATTAGGTTTGCTGATATTTTGTTGAGAATTTTTTGCATCTGTGTTCATTAAGATATCCATCTTCAGTTTTCCTATAATGTCATTATCTGACTGTAGTATCAGAGTAATCCTGGCCTTGTAGAATGAATTTGGAAGTGTTCACTTCTCTACAATTTGAAAGAGTTTGAGAAGGAATGGCATTAATTCTTCTTGAAAGTTTTGGTGGAACTGGCCTGTGAAATCATCTGTTCTAGGGTTTTCTGTTTTGAGAGCTATTTGATTGCTGATTCAGTCTGTTTACTCGTTATTGATCTGTTCAGATTTTCTGTTTATTCCTGCTTCATTGTTGGTAGGTTATGCGTTTTTAGAAATTTATCCATTTCTTCTAGGCTATCTAAGTGTTGGCATGTAATTGTTCATTGTAGTCTCTTACGAACCTCTGTGTTGGGTTGGCCAAAAAGATCTATCATTTTTTTTCCCGAGAGATGGTTCTTAGTTGTCTTTAACTTGGTTTGAAATAGTTTTCTTAGGTTGTATTGTGTATAATGACGCTATCATATCAGCGTGCATTAAGAAAAAAACTTACTAAAAGTTGGTGAATTTTTGTGTAGCCATTTTAATATTGAAGATATTTTAATATTTTAATATTGAAGATGAAAAGCAACATTTTGACATATGATGCTTTATTATTTCAAGAAAGGTAAAAATGCAACTTAAACATACAAAAAAAGATTTCTGCAGTATATTGAGAAGGTGCTGTGACTGATCAAATGTGTCAAAAGTGATTTGTGAAGTTTTGTCCTGGATTTTTTTCGCACTGCATGATGTTCCATGGTTGCAGAGACGAGTCAAAAGTAATAATGATCAAATTGGGACGTTAATTGAGAAGTCAGTGTTATACCACATAGGAGATAGTTGACATACTCAGAATATCCAAATCAAGTGTTGAAAATCATTTACACCTGCTTGGTAAATTAATCATTTTGATGTTTGTGTTCCACATAAATTCAGTGAAAAAACTTTCTTGACCATATTTCCGCATGTTATTCTCTTCTGAAACATAACAGAAATGTTCTGTTTTTTAGAACAAATTGTGATAGATGATGAAAAGTGGATACTGTATAATAATGTAGAATGGAACAGAGTGTGGGGCTAATGAAATAAGCTACCACCAACCAGACCAAAGGCTGGTCTTACCCAAAGAAAATGATGTGCATATAGTGGGATTGGAAGGGAGTCCTCTATCATGAGAACCTTCTGGAAAACCAAATATTAACTCCCACAAGTACTGCTCCCATTTAGACCATGGAAAGCAGCACTTGATGAAAAGCATCTGGAATTAGCAGAAAATGCATAATTTTTCACCAGGCTAATGCAAGACCACATGTTTCTTTGATGACCAGGCAAAAACTGTTATGGCTTGGCTGAGAAATTCTCACTGATCTGCCATATTGATCAGACACTGAACCTTTGGATTTCCATTTATTTCGATCTTGACAAAATTCTCTTAATGGAAAAAATTTCAGTTCCTTGGAAGACTGTTAAAAGGCACCTGGAATAGTTCTTTGCTTAAAAATAAAAAGTTTCGTAAAGATGGAATTATAAAGTTGCCTGAAAAATGGCAGAAGGTAGTGGAACAAAATAGTGATACACTGTGCAATAAAGTTCTCAGTGAAAATGAAAAAAATGTGTCTTTAATCCAAAATTGAAGGAACTTCTTGGCCAACCAAATATTTCTAATCCAAAATCGAAGGAACTTCTTGGCCAACCAAATATTTCTGCAGTATTATTTGAGTCTTCTCTTTTTTTTCTTAGTCTAGCTACAGTTGTCAATTTTGTTTATCTTTTTAAAGAACCAGCTCTTAGTTTTGTTGGACCTTTCTACTGTTTTTCTTGTCTGTTTCACTTATTTTCCCTCTGATCTCTTATTTCTGTCCTTCTGCTATTGGGTTTTACTTTGTTCTTTCTAGTTTCTTGAAGTGATGTTGTCTATTCCCAATTGTTCTAATTTTTTGATACATTCTGCAGCATCTCATTGGGTTTGATATGTTTCCATTTTCATTTATTTACATATAGTTTTCTATTTCCTTTTGGTTTTTTCCTTTTACAATTGCTTGTTCAGAAGTGTGTTGTTTAGTTTTCACATGTTTGTAAACTTTCCAGTTTTGCTCTTTTTGTTGATTTGTAGTTTCATACCATTATGGTCAGAAAAGATAGTCAAAATGATTTTAGTCTTCTTAAATTTGCTAGGACTTGTTTTGTGTCCTGTCATATGATCTTCTAAGGAACAAGCGTCTTTTTTAATAGTCTTTTCCTTTAAGCTGTATACTAAAGTTAAGGAGTTAACATACCATTCTAATATGGAATTATAGTTTTCTAACTCTGTCCATTTTTAACCTTTACCAGAGTGTTTCATATGTTATCATCTTGCTTTTTAGTGTTTTTTTTTTTTTTCCTCAACTTGAAGAACTCCTTATAGCATATCTTTTCAAAGCAAGTATACTGGTGTTGAACTCCCTCAGCTTTTGTTTGCCTTAGAAATCCTTTATTTCTCCTTCACTTTTGAAGGATAACGTTGCTGGGTAAAGTATTCTTGGCTGGCAATGTTTGTTTTTCAATAATTTGAATGTATCATTCCACACTCTCCTGACCTATAGAGTCTCTCTGAGAAATCTGCTGATAGCCTAATAGGATTTCCTTTGTAGATTGTTTTTTTTCCTTTTGCTGCCTTTAATATTCTTTCTTTATCATTGATTTCTGAAATTTTCATTATAATATGTTTTACAGAAGGTCTTTTTAAATTGTGGTAATAGGGTTTTCTATTAGCTTCATGTACTTGCATGTCCTTTCCCATGACTGCAGTGTTTTCAGCTATCATTGTCCAATTAGTTTTTCATCAAAGGGGAGAGAAAAAAAAGAAAAAACTCAACTGCTACAATGCTGACATCAATCCCCTAGTGCATTTTAAGTTTGGATTCTGCTATTGATAGCTGTATCCTCTCAAGAAATCATGTTTACTATGAGATTTAAAAGAAATATTCATTTTATTTTTAAAGAAATGTTCATTTTAAATCAACATTTTTTATTAAGTATGTAAAATACAAAACCTTAAATTTAGTATAAGATAAATATTTTATACTTTATTACTAATTTCCCCAATTTTAAGATTATTTGCTACTTTGTAGTCTTTGTCTGCTGTTATATGATTGTTTCAACATGTTTTAGCAGAGGTTTCCTAATCTTTTTTTTTTTTGGTCTAATAATATTCTATTTTTCATGTATGGAGATAATAGAAGGAAATGTACTTTGTGTTTACTTTTTCCCCCACAGAATTTGTGCATTTTCAATTGCAATGATCCTTCTCTTTCTTCCTGCTTACTGATCTAGGTGCTTTAATATTATTGACTGGATTTAGGAGAACAGACTGTGTTGTCTTGAACAATTGTAGAAATAAGCTGATGTACTAATGAAAGTTTTCTTGATACAACCACCCTGTAATAAGTCCTTGATTTGGATTTGCTGTCCTTGTTATTGCTTCTTCTAATATTTTTTAGGTCTTTTTTTTAATCATTTAATATTTGAAGGTCTAGCACTGACCTTTGAAGTCAAGATAACAAATAGTACATGTTGTGCTATACTCAACAAATGTTCTAAAATATGCACACTTTTTTCTAACAGTAGAATTTTACCAGCTATTGATACTTTATAATTTTTTTTCATATGAAATGATGGATGACCACTTAATGGAGAGGAAAGTGAAGAAAAGAGTAACATAAGAAAAGAAGCACATCCTTATAAAAAATTCAGGATGTCACAGCATGAGGAAGTTCAAGCTATTATTGAACACTAGATGAAAAAAGTCAGTGTGATTCTAACTTTATTAATTTGAAATACAGTGTTCTGTATTGTAATTTTGAAACAAATAGAACTTGATTACATTAAATGGTGCATTAATATCCAATAATACAGTAGAATATTATTTGCTTTGCATTATGGGATTTTGTTTCTTTTTTCAAAGGCCATCATTATCCATTTCTCAATGTAACTAAATAGCATTTAAAATGTTAATAGAATAAAATGACAGATTTCAGGAGAACATTTATGTGAATTTTATTCAGTTTTAATTAATTTCTTTAATATGTTCTTTATAAAATTTGAGGCTTCTTACGGGATTACTGTGTTCTCTCCCTTTTACTCTTCATTACCACTTCTAACTGATGTTGAGAAAGCGCAGTATATTAAGCCAAAATAAGTTTAAGTTACTGTTTCTTAGTGACACTAGTAAAGTTACCTGTAAGAAAATTATCCAATGATGTGATTAAGTATTCCAGGTATAACATGAGGAAAAGACCTATAAAGCAGAAAGTAACCAGTAATTCACAATAGAAAACATTTAAGTTAGACAGGATATTTTTAAATATTGGATATAATGCAACAGAGTGAACTAGAAATTTTAACATAAAGAGATTCAAAACTTGAAATAGTATTAGTGCTTAAAATGTGATGAGTGGTTATATTTGGTCCTAAACAAACATATCTATTGTGAAGGTGAGGCATAGTAGTGCAAGTTAAATGTATTTATAAACCTATGGACGAAAATTTGGCTGTACTACAGTGGGTAGAAATTGAGTGATAAATTTATATAGGATTATATTAAAGACTGGGCAGTATGAATGATGCTTTCCTAGTAAAGAGGTAAAAAAGCAGGTATCTAGATCAAACTAAAAATGAATGTTCCCCATTCCTCCCAAGTCCAATTTAGTTATTATGTTGAGGCATTTAAAACTACTACTTTTGTTTGTAGAAAATGATTGCATATTAACAATTTCATATGGTTAATCCATGTAAGAATACCCTCAAAACACATTTAAAGTTCCAGTTAGCATATGGGGAAGGAATTTATAGATTTATTAAAAAGGAATAGATGGGATAAATTAACTACTAAAGTTTTAACTGTTGGGGATAATTATATTTTGCTTTAGTCTTCTCTATCCAAGAGAAAGATTTCTAAACTGTAAAGGGTAGAGGGTAGAGCTAGTGTGGTGAAAAAAAAAATCTCATATATGAGTGAGTACCTGGCTACTTTAAGAGTTTCAAATAAATTAAGTCCTGGTATACTGAACTAATTTAGGTATTCTTTGTGCAAACAGAGTAGACAAAAGAAATGGGAATACCCAATGAACAAGTATACAAAAAGCAACAAAGAATAGATCTTGAAATTATTGATGGGTGAATTTAGCTTTAACCCCAGGAAAATTTTAGACAAGCTTATTTAATAACTTTGTGTACTTTTATTTTTTTTAATTTTAATTTTTCATTGGAGTATGATTGCTTTACCATGTTGTTTTTCTGCTGTACAACAAAGTGAATCAGCTGTATGTATACATATATCCCCTCCCTTTTGAACCTCCCTCCTACGTCCCCCATCCTACCCATCTAAGTCATCAAAGAGCACTGAGCTGAGCTCCCTTTACTTTATAGCAGGTTCCCACGGTAGTGTATATATGTCAATCTTAATCTCCCAGTTTGTCCCACCTTCCCCTTCTGCCTCTGTGTCCCCATGTCCATTCTCAATGTCTGTGTCTCTATTCCTGCCCTGGAAATAGGTTCTGCGGAAGACCTAAATAGACCTCTCTCCAAAGAAGACATACAGATGGCCAAGAGTCACATGAAAAGATGGCTCCGCATCACTAATTATTAGAGAAATGCAAATCAAAACTACAATGAGGTATCACCTCACACGGGTCAGAATGACCATCATCAAAAATAACTACAAACAATAAATGCTGGAGAGGATATGGAGAAAAGGGAACCCTCTTGCATTGTTGGTGGGAATGTAAATTGTGGAGAACAGTATGAAGGTTCCTTAAAAAAGTAAAAGTAGAACTATATATGACCCAGAAATCCCACTTTTGGGCATATACCCTGAATAAAACATAATTCAAAATGACATGTACTCCAATGTTCATTGCAGCACTATTTACAATAGCCAGGACATGGAAACCATCAAAATGTCCAATGACAGATGAATGGATAAAGAAGATATACATAAATACAGTGGAATATTATTCAGCCATAAAAAGGAACGAACTTGGGGCTTTTATAGAGATGTGGATGGACCTAGAGTCTGTCATACAGAGTGAAGTAAGTCAGAAAGAGAAAAAAACAAATATCATATATTAATGCATATATGTGAAATCTAGAAAAATGGTTCAGATATGTTCTTTAAGGAGGTTGTCACTGGAACTTAAATATGTATACTAAAAAGGAATGTCAAACTAATCTGGCTAATGTAAGGTAGTGTAAGGCAGCTGTTTTAGAAATCTAATGTAGTAGAGGTGTAGCTGGAAATAATCCCCTGTATTCTGTGCTGATTAGACTACCGGGATATTTTGCTCAGTTCTTACTGTTTTAAGAGGCTCAGATATTGATGAACTAGGTATTTCCCAGAAAAAAAAGCAAACACAGTAGTTTTATGGTGAAAGTGTTTTTTCTATAGGGAATGATAGGAAAGAAAGGTGTTTGTAAATTATTGCTGTGAGTAATGTAAAGGGGGACCTCACATGTTGAGGGACAAAATTAAGGTGCAAATGATAGTGATGTTTAAATATTTCATGAATTACCATATAGCAAAGGGATTTGACTTGTCTTTTATGTGTAGCTCTCAAGGGCTAAACTGTTATTCTCTGAAAGTTATGGGGAAAGCAATTGAGTTTAGTTAAAGAAAGAGTCTTTCCAAAATTAGAGCAATTTTTGAGAAGTAATCTCTTCTTTATTAGAAGTGTATAGGAAGAGTCTGAAAGGCCTTCAAACAGATATGTTATAGAAAGGATACTTTTGTGGGGAGAGAATTTGGAGTAGATCCCTAATTGGGCACAGTATCAGCATCACTTGCAGAGATTATTAAAAAAAAAAAAAAACATGTTGAGAGCTATATATATTTCTGTAGATAATTTCATTAAAATATCTTATTCATTCCTATAGTTAAGTAAATGATTAAAGCTTTTGCCCAGTAGAATAATGTAAATTCCAGAAGGATAGGGATCTTGTTTGACTTATAAGTTGTATTTCCTCAATCTGTCACAGTGCTTAGCTCATAGTAGGTTGTGAACAAATATGTTTTAAGAAATATAGCAATAACTTTATTTGTAGCTGTTTATTAATTTTGTGACTTAATAAGTTTATAAATACGTAGAGTAAGTCTTATCTTGTTATTACTTGAATCTTTAAGCATTTTGGTCTCTTATTGAGTTAGTTCATATATCATTTTTTTAGAGAACAGTTTGGAAGCTTATTCTACAAAAATTAAAAAAAAATTTAGGAGACATAATGGATTCTGAATATAATATTTTGTACTTAAATAAATTTTATGCATATTTATATTTGAGTAATTTGTCAACATTTTATTGTGACATCAAAGATGTTTCTCTCAAAAATTCTTAATGAATTTCAAGATAAAGTTGGCATGTTCACATCACTACTCGAGAAAATACTCTGTGGTTGATTGTTCGAACCTGACTATAACTATCTTAGCTTCCTAGATAGAAAGGTGTCCTAATTAATGTGTGCTATTTTTCAAAGGTTGCCAAATCCTTTACAACAGTGGATGAAGAAGCAGACATTTTGTTCTGACTAAAGTTATGTTGCTTGATTGCCCTGTTCTTACCAGTGTTTTGAATGTTGTAATCTCACTTTTTTAACTTTGAGAGCTAAAGTCCTTAGTAAATAGAGGCTGAGATAACATTTACTCTTATAGTGTTTTTAAAATACTTTAATCAAGGTAATTAATTATATATACTAAAACTGTTACCTGCTTTTGAAATACTGTAGATAGAAGGTTAAATATTGAGAGTGTGATAATGAATACTCGATATACTGGTATAGAGTTTGTGGGAATTTTTTATTTGTAGTTGTTTCTCATTAATTTTACTTTGTTAGAGTGAAAATTTAAATTGCTCATCTCTTATCTTGTGCTTATAATAGAAGAAGAAACAATGTAGTGTTTTAATCATAACTGCCAATATCTTTATCTAAAGACCTGTTGCCATTTTTATCTTTTCTGAAATTTTTGTCAGCAACAAAGGCAGGATTACATTTTTTTCCTTCCAGATTGAGTTGGTGTAATGTATTCTTGGTTATCAAAATACTCATAGCTTTGGGACTTTGGAATGGTAAATATTTATGATGTGTGAAACAGCATGATACTTAACTGTAAGATCTTAATTACATAAAAATGGATGCTTAGTTGTGAAAATGCAAAAATGAGACCTAGAACGCATCAGATGGTAAACTGCTTGTGATTATGAATGATTTTGTTTTTTGCTTCTTGTGTTTTTTGATTTCCTGATATGCACATGTTAACTTTTAAGAAATAAATGTTATTTTAAAAACCTTAACAAAAGAATTAATGTGTTCAAATAGCGTATTTAATAGACATTTATTTTTAAAGATTTTTAAAAATTTGGCATATACTTTTTATTTTTGACTGTTTTATTTTTATTTATTTTTAGCTGACATATAATTGATTTACAATATTATTTGCAGGTATATAATTGATTCAAAATTTTTATTGATTGTACTGCATTTATAGTTATTATAAAATATTGGTGATATTTCCCTGTGCTGTGCAATATATATCCTTGTGGCTTATATACATTGTAGTTTGTATCTCTTAATCTCCTGTCCCTAAGTTGCTCTTACCCCTTTTCCTCTCTTCATTGGTAACCGCTGATTTGGTTGCTAATGGACTATTCATATTTTCTATTTCCTCCTGGTTTAATCTTAGGCGATTGTACATTTCTAGGAATTTGTCCATTTCTTCTAGGTTGTCCATATTATTGGCATATAGTTTTCCATAGTAATCTTGATAGAGACATTTAAATACAACACAGTAATAATTGTGTATGTGTGTCCCTTTATTTTATTGTTACTTTTGAGGAAAGGAACTTCAAGCATCCTTCTCTCCCAAAGGAGCTATATATATTCATGCTAGAAGAATGGGATTCACTTCTTTCTAGTAAAATACTCAAGGATTGGTCAAAAGCTAACTCTTTTTAATTGTATTTTTATAGTCATTTATCAGCCATTACAAATTTCAGAAAATGTTCTTGATAAAATGCTCTTTAAAGATGTGAGAAAAACAAAAAACATCAGTGCTGAAAAATAGTGGCTAAATGGAGAATACATGCAGAAGAGTGTTGACAGAACTCCTTATTGAATATAGAACCTAAGGCCTGTTGACATTACCAAATGTCTGAGAAAAATGTACAAATATTATCATTTCATGTGATAATATATATATCATTTTATATATAAAAAAGATTGCTGAGTTAGGAAACAAGGAATATTTGATGATTATGCTGTCGAATATGCAATATACCTTATACTGGAATTTTTTGAATAGCTGTTAGTGGACTACAGAACCTAATAGAAAACTTGTGTTTGAGATAAAAATGTATGTTTAAAGATGGTTAGTGAAAGTGAAAGTTGCTCAGTTGTGTCCAATTCTTTGCAACCCCATGGACTGTAGCCTGCCGGGCTCCTCTGTCCATAGAATTCTCCAGGCAAGAATACTGGAGTGGGTAGCTGTTCCCTTCTCCAGGGGATCTTCCCAACTTCGGGGTTGAACTGAGGTCTCCTGCAATGCAGTCGTATTCTTACTGTCTGAGCCGCCAGGGAAGCCCATAGAAGAGCGTTTAAATGAAACTTAAAAAAAAAAATCTATACTTTTATCACAAAGTGGTTGGTTTCATTTTTCTTTTCCTTTCTGGTGTTTATGCACATATATACGTATTTTTAAATAATTTAAGTCATCATATATTTTGAAGTTCATATTTCTTGCTTTGTAGTTCATAATTGTTCCACACTGAGGTAGTTTCCAATTTTAATTATTAATTTTTATAGAATAGTTTATCATATATTCTATAATTCTGATTCTTTCTCCATCTGATTTTCTGGTTTATTCTTCATGTTGATTATGTTGCTTTTAGTTCTTAAACTTCAAATGGATTTTTAACCAGGGGCAATTTTTCCCCCAAGGAGATGTTTGGCAATGTCTGGGATGTTTTTGCATGTCACAAGTTTTTGGTGATGGGGTGTTAATAGCATCTGTTGGGTAGAGGCCAGGTATGCTGCTAAACATTCTACAATAGACAGATAGCCCCCCTACAACAAAGATTCACCAGTCTCAAAGTTCCTAAGTCCAGTAGTTCCAAGGTTGAGAAATCCTTCCTTAAAGTAATACACCTTTTCCTCTATTTACTTACAAAATATGAACGTAGAAAAGCAAAGCAGAAGTAATGGTTGATTATTTCAAGGAACTCAGAGCAGTAAGAAATATTTGACTAGAGAATGAAGATAACTTCTATAATTTTCAGACTTTAATGCCTGCTCTTCCCAACTTAGAGTTGTGGATATTTCTAGAGTTTGGGATGGGAAGCAACTGCCAAAAAGGAATCTTCTTACATAGTACTGATGGTTATGGATTTTCTACCATTATTTACTTAGCATCTCGATATAAATCCTCAGATCTCCAATGTGTTCTTATGTTTTACATTCAAAGTTGGATTTTGCCATTCATCATTCGTTTTTTATAATTTTGTCAATTTAAGGTGACTGTTAAGTTGACCTCTGCCTGAAAAAAGATTGAGATGTTGAAAGGTTTTTTATTTTTATTTGTGGCATGGTTCTAATTGTATTAATCACAGTTCTTGGCTTATATTTTGCCTTGGTTCAACATAAAGGTATTATTTATACTTTTATTTATGCAGTATGGTAAAATTTTGCCTTGCCTCAAGATCAGAAGGTTTCTATGTTTTGATTAAAATACAGTTTATGGGATGTGGAATACCGGAGGAATTTCACCCAGCAAGTAGATGCTTGTATATACTTACATAGGGAACAAGATCTTTGTTTTAGGGAAGTGAGAAGAATCCACATAGTATTTGGAGAATTGTGCAGATTTATGCTTTATTCTAGCTGCTTTTTAAGAAAATTAGATCACAAAACAAAAAAGGAGACAGGATCTAAGATGATCTTATAGGAGATGAAACCTCAAAAGTTCATTGATAACTAGAGGGGTAGTCTATAGTTTCTGAAACCAGAAATGGGGAAAACCTATAGATAAGTCTAGAAAGCATTGTTACTGAAAACCTATGTGGTGTTATAGGCTTCTTCCTCTTTTTACTGTATGAACCTCTTGTAATACTCTTAATAAATTTTTAGGGACAACTGTTTATGGTGTGGACAGGTGTGAGAAGGTAGGACAGGAGTTCATAAAATTTCCTATATAGTTTTTAAGATGTGTTATACTTAACCAAATGCTGTCTTTATTCTAAAGTTCTTTCATGTTATAGTAAGATTTATTTATATATTTAAATTTACAGTTTCTTTGACTATAGTGAACCAAGGAAAGCAAAATGGGATTGTACTTGAGAAACCATAGGAAAGCAAACAGAAAATCAGACTTCTGGGATTTAAAACAAAGTATTCTTAGGGGCTTTGTGGTAATGAACTTGAGTTTGTAAATCGTGAAATGTATGATGGAATTTAGACTTCTCACAGCATAGAATTGCTGTTGTGTGTGTACCCTCTTTTGTTTCATCATAATATTGGTGATTTAACTTTAAATGTAGGTTTTGCTTTTAGGTTTTAAGAAGTGAATCTTCTGTTTTATGTTTTTCAGTGAATATCACCTCAGCCAGGCAATTAACCGGATGTAGTCGTTTCAGCCATATTTTCCCTTCAGCTGCTTACCAGCACATTAAGATGCATAAGAGAATTCTGGGTCACTTGTCATCTGTCTACTGTGTAGCATTTGACAGAAGTGGGAGAAGAATTTTTACAGTGAGTTTAAAATTTATGACACTTGCATATTAGAGATTTACAACAATGGAAGCTAGGCTTCATGGCATTGAATTATGCTTTGTAAGCAGCTCTTCCTTTTTAGACACATGAATGCAAGAAAAAAATAAATTGAAATTGAAAATCTTTTCTCTTTTTATGTAAGTAAATGGATGAACTATAATGACTTCTATCATTTGGGAAATCTAATGTTTTTAAAAATTAAATCATCAGAAGGCCTTATATTCTAGAGGTGGTTAATTTATGTGAATGAAGTTTTATCTACTTAATTTGATTTCATTCTATTTTAGCAAACATTAAAATGCATCTTTCATTTGCCATTTAGCATAATTGGTGTCAGTTCCGCTTAATTAATGATTACATCATCCTTATAGTTGAGTAGTTGAACTACACAGTTAGTAACAAAGATTATATATTGTAATATTGTATATATCTCTCTCTGTATTCAGCACTATTTTTAAAATTGGATTTTTATTAACTAGATCATATTGTATGCTTTTTTGTACAAAATTGTAGCACACTAATGTTTCCAAGTTAAGGCTTAGTCTCATTGTTTCAGTACTAAGTTAATGTAAAAGTGTAGGTAATGGCATAATTTTCTTTTTAAATTCCTATGCTAAAACAAAGGAAGTGGTTTGTATTTTGAGTAGTTCGACTTCTTGGAGTTCATTACAGATTCTTCCACTGAGGTTTTCTTGACTTCAAAATGAATATATGGATGTTGTTGATGATGAGGATGAGGATGATGATTTTAATTTTTTTATAAACAGATAGCTTATCTACCACATTAGAGTAAAATTGCTTTTTAATATTTTAAAGCTCTTTCGAAATTCTCATGAGGAAGTTCATAATAGTTTCACCAGAGGTTATAACATAGCCTCATGTTTACTGAGAAATGCATGTAGATTTTAGGTTAAAGTTTTAAGTATTTGTAGAGAAAAAAATATTCAAAATATTCAAGCAATTAAGAAAAAAGACTGTCAGGTGTAAGGAAAGAAATAATGGCAGATATACTTAATGCCACCACACTTAAATGTGAGTTAAAAATGTTTTGAATTGTCAGAATTGGTGGTAGCTTTGAGGAGTTCTTCACATATGCCATTATCATTTTAGAGTGTCAGTGCTATTATTTGGACATCTTTTATATTTGCTATTAGATCCATATTATATGAAGAAAATAGACTAAAAAGTAAATGCTTAGAAGCAACCTTAATAAAATCCTCACTTCGTTTTTGCTTTTTTGTTTTTGGACCCCTTTGTGAGGGGGCGAATTTCTGTTTCATTGTAAATCTTTTGTCCTTTTGTGTTGATGTAGGGTTCCGATGACTGTTTGGTGAAAATCTGGGCAACAGATGATGGACGCCTTCTTGCTACACTTCGAGGGCACTCTGCTGAAATTTCTGACATGGCTGTTAACTATGAAAATACTCTCATTGCCGCAGGCAGTTGTGATAAAGTTGTGAGAGTGTGGTGTCTTCGAACTTGTGCGCCAGTTGCAGTCCTTCAGGGACATTCAGCTTCTATCACTTCCATACAGGTAAGAAAAATACAAAGATACCTCTAATATATATAAGAATGAGAATTTTCTTGTTTTTTGTTACATTGTTTGGATAATATAAAGAATGGCAACAGAAAAATTTTCATCTCTTAAGGGCTTTGTCCCTATCTTGCAGACAGGTATGCAGTTTAAAGTTCCTTTTTCGTATAAATCTGTTCTGTTTAGAGACAAGTAAAACGGTTATTTAAAAGGTTTTTTGAGTACAGTGTAAGACATCTTATTTATCTCATTTGTATTTGTGAACAAGGGACAAGACTTGGAATTGCCTTAAGGAACACTGATACCTTTTAGGCAGGATACGAATAGTTTCTAACTTGAATATTGGCATACTGTGTGTTAATATTTAATGCAAAATGCTTGTCAGTTCAGATTTTGTGTTGTGTGTAGTTTAATATTTGGGAATTTTTTATTCTTATTTTCAGTAATTTCTTATTTCAACTTGATGTTTGACGTACATCAGCTTTTTAAATATTTGTCCATATAGTGTTTTTACCAGACATTGGTAGTGAAAGTCCTGGATACTCCTCAAAGAACTTTGTTTTCTTCTTTGTGTTGACAGCAAAACAGAGGAATCCTTTTGACACTGTCTTTTAGTTTGGTCAAGGAGACCACTTTTGTGGATGAGATAATTACTCCCATTGAATTTTCTTTGTTCTTTAGTCACTAAAAAGTATGCCAGGCAATTTTTGTTTTAATATTTAAATAATATCACCTGTTTATGAGGCACTAGCAAGAATTGGGTTCAATGTATATTGGATTTGAAAATTTATACGTCAAATTTTTGATTGGTTGAAATTATCTATTGGATTTTGTTTTGGGATATTACTAGTTACTTGTGTTCTCACCATCCTATCTGACAGACTATTTCTGAAATTTGGAGATAGTCTCATACAACATGAAAAATATGAATATTTGTTACTACTGAAAATGTTTATGGAACTGTTTTGCTCCATCATAGTTTCATTTTCTAGTTTCTATCTCATTTCATTTGTGTGTGTAAGTGCCCTAGAGATCCATGGACCTCTTTTGTTTTTGTTTTTTGTGTTGCTTTTGTATGGACCACTTTTCTATAACATTCTTTCCCTTAGTGATCGCATCAAGTCTCATGGCTTTAAATTTCATCTGTAAGCTGATAACTCCAAATGTGTACTTCCATCTTGGGGCCTATCTTTTAGCTCCATACTTGTACATTCAATTACCTAGTTAGCATCATCACATGAAGGTCTGCAAGGCATCTCAAACTCAACATCTTCAAAGTTGAATCCCTGTCTTCCTTCCTCATATTTGCTCCTCCCAAACCTTTTCCCATATAAACAAATGACAACTTCATCCTTTCAGTTGCTCAGAGTAATCATCCCTGACTTTTTGTTTCTCACATTGCATATCTAACTTGTTAGCAAATCATGTTGACTCTACCCTCAAAATATATCCAGAATCTGAACAAATTCTCATGACCTTTGTCATTACTACTGTATTTCAAACCACCATCATTTGTGACCTACATTATTGAAACAGACTTCTAACTGATCTACCTGTTTCTTCCCATCCCTCTTTCCTGCCCACGTCTAGCCTCTGCATAGATACATAAATGATTTTAAGACGGAGGTTTAAAAAAAGGAAATTAAATCATGTCACTGGTGCTCAGAAGCTTTAATAGCCTCCAAATTCAGAGTTAAAGCTGAAGGTTTTACAGTGACCCACAAAACCTTACATTCTCAGCCCCTTGCTCTCTTTGAACATATCTCCTATTGCTTGTTATCATTCTGCTTTAGCTGCTTCTTTAAACCACTCTAGCTACACCCCTGCCCTTGCTTTTGCTGTTCTATATCTTGGAAATGGTCCTCTTTGGATCGTCATATGATGTATTCCCTTACTTTCCAAATGATGGAAATGCCTGTCACTTTTCCCAGGGAAACTTCCTCTGATTAACTTACTATTTTAAAATTGTATTCATTACCACACCAGCACTCTTTCATTTTTGTTCATAGTCAGTTCAGTTCAGTTCAGTTCAGTTGCTCAGTCATGTCTATTTGTGACCCCATGAATTGCACCACGCCAGGCCTCCCTGTCCATCACCAACTCCCGGAGTTCACTCAGACTCATGTCCATAGGGACAGTGATGCCATCCAGCCATCTCATCCTCTGTCATCCCCTTCTCCTCCTGCACCCAATCCCTCCCAGCATCAGAGTCTTTTCCAGTTAGTCAACTCTTCGCATGAGGTGGCCAAAGTACTGGAGTTTTAGCTTTAGCATCATTCCTTCCAAAGAAATTCCAGGGCTGATCTCCTTCAGAATGGACTGGTTGGATCTCCTTGCAGTCCAAGGAACTCTCAAGAGGCTTCTCCAACACCACAGTTCAGAAGCATCAATTCTTTGGCACTCAGCTTTCGTCACAGTCCAACTCTCACATCCATACATGACCACTGGAAAAATCATAGCCTTGACTAGACAGACCTTTTTTGGCAAAGTAATGTCTCTGCTTTTCAACATGCTATCTAGGTTAGTCATAACTTTTCTTCCAAGGAGTAAACGTCTTTTAATTTCAGGGTTGCAGTCACCATCTGCAGTCATTTTGGAGCCCCGAAAAATAAAGTCTGACACTGTTTCCACTGTTTCCCCATCTATTTCCCATGAAGTGATGGGACCAGATGCCATGATCTTCGTTTTCTGAATGTTAAGCTTTAAGCCAACTTTTTCACTCTCCTCTTTCACTTTCATCAAGAGGATTTTTAGTTCTTCTTCACTTTCTGCCATAAGGGTGGTGTCATCTGCATACCTGCGGTTATTGACATTTCTCCTGGCAATCTTGATTCCAGCTTGTGCTTCTTCCAGCCCAGCATTTCTCATGATGTACTCTGCATATAAGTTAAATAAGCAGGGGGACAATATACAGCCTTGAGGTACTCCTTTTCCTATTTGGAACCAGTCTGTTGTTCCATGTCCAGTTCTAACTATTGCTTCCTGACCTGCATATAGGTTTCTCAAAAGGCAGGTCAGGTGGTCTGGTATTCCCATCTCTTTCAGAATTTTCCACAGTTTCTTGTGATCCACACAGTCAAAGTCTTTGACATAGTCAATAAAGCAGAAATAGATGCTTTTCTGGAACTCTTTTGCTTTTTCTATGATCCAACAGATGTTGGCAATTTGATCTCTGGTTCCTCTGCCTTTTCTAAAACCAGTTTGAACATCTGGAAGTTTACGGTTGATGTATTGCTGAAGCCTGGCTTGGAGAATTTTGAGCGTTACTTTACTAGCGTGTGAGATGAGTGCAATTGTGCAGTAGTTTGAGCATTCTTTGGCATTGCCTTTCTTTGGGATTGGAATGAAAACTGACCTTTTCCAGGCCTGTGGCCACTGCTGAGTTTTCCAAATTTGCTGGTATACTGAGTGCAGCACTTTCACAGCATCATCTTTTAGGATTTGAAATAGCTCTTCTGGAATTCCATCACCTCCACTAGCTTTGTTCGTAGTGATGCTTTCTAAGGCTCACTTGATTTCACATTCGAGGATGTCTGGCTCTAGGTGAGTGATCATTCCATCGTGATTATCTGGGTCATGAAGATGTTTTTTGTACAGTTCTTTTGTGTATTCTTGCCACCTCTTCTTAATATCTTCTTCTTCTGTTCGGTCCATACCATCTCTGTCCTTTATCTAGCCCATCTTTGCATGAAATGTTCCCGTGGTATGTCTAATTTTCTTGAAGAGATGTCTAGTCTTTCCCATTCTGTTGTTTTCCTCTATTTCTTTGCATTGATCACTGAGGTGGGGGCTTTCTTATCTCTCCTTGCTATTTTGGAACTCTGCATTCAGATGCTTATATCTTTCCTTTTCTCCTTTGCTTTTCGCTTCTCTTCTTTTCACAGCTATTTGTAAGGCCCCCCCAGACAGCCATTTTGCTTTTTTGCATTTCTTTTCCATGGGGATGGTCTTGATCCCTGTTTCCTGTGCAATGTAATGTCTCCGTCCATAATTCATCAGGCACTCTATCTATCAGATCTAGGCCCTTAAATCTATTTCTCACTTCCACTGTATAATTATAAGGGATTTGATTTAGGTCATACCTGAATGGTCTAGTGGTTTTCCCTACTTTCTTCAATTTAAGTCTGAATTTGGCAATAAGGAGTTCATGGTCTGAGCCACAGTCAGCTCCTGGTCTTGTTTTTGTTGACTGTATAGAGCTTCTCCATCTTTGGCTACAAAGAATATAATCAGTCTGATTTCGGTGTTGACCATCTGGTGATGTCCATGTGTAGAGTCTTCTCTTGTGTTGTTGGAAGAGGGTGTTTGTTATGTCCAGTGCATTTTCTTGGCAAAACTCTATTCGTCTTTGCCCTGCTTCATTCCGTATTCCAAGGCCAAATTTGCCTGTTACTCCAGGTGTTTCTTGACTTCCTACTTTTGCATTCCAGTCCCCTATAATGAAAAGGACATCTTTTTTGGATGTTAGTTCTAAAAGGTCTTGTAGGTCTTCATAGAGCCGTTCAACTTCAGCTTCTCCAGCATTACTGGTTGGGGCATAGACTTGGATTACTGTGATATTGAATGGTTTGCCTTGGAAACGAACAGAGATCATTCTGTCGTTTTTGAGATTGCATCCAAGTACTGCATTTCGGACCCTTTTGTTGACCATGATGGCTACACCCTTTCTTCTGAGGGATTCCTGACCGTAGTAGTAGATATAATGGTCATCTGAGTTAAATTCACCTATTCCAGTCCATTTTAGTTCATTGATTCCTAGATGTCGACATTCACTCTTGCCATCTCTTGTTTGACCACTTCCAATTTGCCTTGATTCATGGACCTGACATTCCAGGTTCCTATGCAATATTGCTCTTTAAAGCATCGGACCTTGCTTCTATCACCAGTCACATCCACAACTGGGTATTCTTTTTTCTTTGGCTCCATCCCTTCATTCTTTCTGTAGTTATTTCTCCAGAAATAACTGATCTCCAGTAGCGTATTGGGCACCTACTGATCTGGGGAGTTCCTCTTTTAGTGTCCTATCATTTAGCCTTTTCATACTGTTCATTGGGTCTTAAGGCAAGAATACTGACATGGTTTACCATTCCATTCTCCAGTGGACCACATTCTGTCAGACCTCTCCACTATGATCCACCCGTCTTGGGTGGCCCCAAGTGCATGGGTTAGTTTCATTGAATTAGACAAGGCTGCAGTCCTAGTGTGATTAGTTTGACTAGTTTTCTGTGATTATGGTTTCAGTGTGTCTGCCCTCTGATGCCCTTTTGCAACAACCTACCATCTTACTTGGGTTTCTCTTACCTTGGACGTGGGGTATCTCTTCACTGCTGCTCCAGCAAATTGCAGCCGCTGCTCCTTACCTTGGATGAGGGGTATCTCCTTACCGCCGCCCCTCCTGCTTTGAATGTGGAATAGCTCCTGTAGGCCCTCCTGCCACCCCCGCAGCCACTACTCCTTGGATGTGAGGTTGCTCCTCCCGGCTGCCGCCCCTGACCTCGGTCGTGGGGTAGCTCCTCTCAGCCTCTCCTGGGCTGTCGCAGCCTGGCGCTCTCGGCCGCCACCCCTGACCTCGGACGTGGGGTAGCTCCTCTCAGCTGCCGCCCCTGATCTCAGACGTAGGGTAGGTCCTCTTGGCCATTCCTGCGCCGTCGCAGCATGGCACTCTTGGCCACTGCCACTGACCTCGGACGTGGGGTAACTCCTCCTGGCCACTGTCCCTCGGGCATGGGGTCCTCCCGGCTTCTGCCCCTGACCTTGGATGTGGGGTAGGTCTCTTGGCCACGCTCTGCGCCATCGCAGCCGAACAGTTATTACTATTGTTCATAGTAATAATTATCATTTAGCATGCATTCTATATGTTTTATTCTTTGCTAATTATCTCTATTAACATTGTAGTATATTATTATTTTTTCAGTTTCTTTCTTCTTTAAATAAAATTGAAGTAACATGGTATGGTGTTAATAGTGGTTGCCTCTGGATAGTGGGATTATGAATAGCTTTTGTTCTGTTTTTCTGTATTTCCTAGCTTTTATTCAATAACTATGTATTAAAATTGTAATTGTAATGTAATAAAAATTATATTCAAAAATGCACATGTGTTTTAATTTTCTAATCTTAAACATGATTTCTCATTTAAAAACAACCCAAAAATGGGGCTTCCTTGGTAGTCCAGTGGTTGGGAGTCTGCCTGTTAATGCAGGGAACTTGAGTTCAGTCCTTGGTACCAGAAGATCCCACATTCTGCAGGGCAACTAAGCCCAGGTGCCACAACTACTGAGTCCATGCTCTAGAGCCGGCAAGCTGCAACTACTAAAACCCACATGTCTAGATCCTATGCTGTACAAGGGAAGCCACTATGATGAGAAGCCTATGCACCATAATGAAGAGTAGTCCCCGCTTGCTGCAACTAGAGAAAGCTCATTCATAGTAATGAAGACCCAGTGCAGCCAAAAATAATTAATTAATTAAAAATACATTAAATACAAAAATAGATACATTTATGAACTGAATTCCCTTTTGTGATTGAAAAAGTTAAAGTATAATGAGGATAATAAAGGTTTTAGTATTTCTTCAAACTTAATCAGTTCAGTTCAGTTCAGTCATTCAGTAGTGTCCGACTCTTTGTGACCCCATGAACCACAGCACGCCAGGCCTCCCTGTCCATCACCAACTCCCGGAGTCCACCCAAACCCATGTCCATCGAGTCGATGATGCCATCCAACCATCTCATCCTCTGTTGTCCCTTTCTCCTCCCGCCCTCAATCTTTCCCAGCATCAGGGTCTTTTCCAATGAGTCAGCTCTTCATATCAGGTGGCCAAAATATTGGAGTTTCAGCTTCAACATCAGTCCTTCCAATGAACACCCAGGACTGATCTCCTTTAGGATGGACTGGTTGGATCTCCTTGCAGTCCAAGGGACTCTCAAGAGTCTTCTCTAACACCAGAGTTCAAGAGCATCAATTCTTCGGCGCTCAGCTTTCTTTATAGTCCAACTCTCATATCCATACATAACCACTAGAAAAACCATAGCCTTGACTAGACGGACCTTTGTTGGCAAAAGAATGTCTCTGCTTTTTAATATGCTATCTAGGTTGGTCATAACTTTCCTTCCAAGGAGTAAGCATCTTTTAATTTCATGGCTGTAATCATCATCTGCAGTGATTTTGGAGCCCAGAAAAATAAAGTCGGCCACTGTTTCCACTGTTTCCCCATCTATCTGCCATGAAGTGATGGGACTGGATGCCACAATCTTAATTTTCTGAATGTTGAGCTTTAAGCCAACTTTTTCACTCTCCTCTTTCACTTTCATCAAGAGGCTCTTTAGTTCTTCTTTACTTTCTGCCATAAGGGTGGTGTCATCTGCATAAAATCATACTATTTCATATTTTATTGTCTCATTCCTGTAGATCCTAGATCAGCATATTTACCAGCCAGATAGTAAATATATTAGGCTTTGCAGACCATATGGCCTCTATTTCATACTGAGCAACTTCACTTTCACTTTTTACTTACATGCCTTGGAGAAGGAAATGGCAACCCACTCCAGTGTTCTTGCCTGGAGAATCCCAGGTTCGGGGGAGCCTGGTGGGCTGCCATCTATGGGGTTGCACAGAGTCAGACATGACTGAAGCGACAGCTGCAGCAGCAACTACTTTGCTGTTGTAGTGCAAAGCAACCACAGCCAGTTTAAGCTGACTGTGTACCAATAAAACTTTATTTACATAAACAAGCAGGAAACTGGATTTGGTGTATGGGCTATAATTTGGAGGCTTCTGCTATAGATTGTGGATTAAGCTTTCTGATGCAAGCTTCTGTAGCTCAGAAATGAATATATAAGTGTACTACCTGAGCACTGGTTTCTTTACTATTTATCAGCTCTTAATGGATAATATTAATTGATATTTTTTGTTTGATTTAAGCTTTGTAGTATTTAGAAGTTCTGTGCTTCCAAACAAGAAAACTAAATAAATGACTTCTAATACCTATAATGATTTTTTGCTTTTGATATGAATTTAAAATTTATTCAAGTCATATTCATCTTGATCCTTAATCTTCATCTCAGTGGAAGGTATTCATTATGTTTATTTGGAATTTTAATTTTTTAAAATTATTTATTTGGCCATGCTGCATGGCTTATAGGATCTTAGTTCCCCAACCAGAAATTGAACCCAGGATACGGCAGTGAAAGCACTGAGTCCTAACCACTGGATTGCCAGGAAATTCCTCATTTGGGATTTTTAAAACTCATGGGCATGCTCGAGACCCTGGTTTGATTTTCAGTCTTCCTGTGTGCCAGACATCAGGAGTACAGTTAACTTTCCCCTTATTCTCTTCTGAGGATGTCTAAAATATTGAGTGTTAGAGCTTGAGAATCCTACGTGACTAAGACCATCTGTGGTTTATCTGGAATAGTAGTCATACTTCAAATTGGCAACTCAATTTATATTTTTAAATCTTTTTTCCACAATGATACATACAGACATTTGACTTATATTATCCATGTACATGAAAATGATTTAGATTTTAAAATGCCAAAATTTCCATTGTACTTCATTGAAGTCAAGAGTTTAAAATGTTAAAACCCAAATACTTAGACTTGTACCTTCCTAGTTACTGATTTTTAGATTTTCTTTTGATGCCTTTTTCGGGTAAACTATAAAAATTTTATGTTGTTGGTATATAAGCATGTATTCAGCAGATTTATAATGGTTTAACTAGTAATGACTTTGTGTTTTCTCCTTTAAAAGCAGTGAAATAATAATCTTTAAGTGTTGTATTGAATAATTTTTAAATAAGTGTCTTTAGGACTAAAATATTTCATCCTAAATTAAATGACTGACTTTCTCTACAGTTTTTTTATATTTTAATTTTTAATAAGATGTCCATTAATCTAGGAAATTTAAATAACTAATTTCTTGAAACTGAAATTAAGTTGAAACATGAAAGATTTCTATTCTAATTAGAATTTTTTTTCCAGTTTTGTCCATCAACTAAAGGCACAACCAGATACCTCACTTCTACTGGTGCTGATGGAACAATCTGTTTCTGGCAATGGCATGTGAAAACAATGAAGTTTAAGTAAGTTTAGAATTTTGTTAAAAATTTTATGAAAAGAATGTTCATTTTTCTTTATCATCTTGAGAGATTCTTGATAGTTCATGTATTAAATATGTAAATTATGTGTGCATGGATGTGTGTGTACACATCCATACTGACTTCAATTGGATGTTAGAGATTTTAGAGTAAATTTTTTATGAAACCAATGTTGAAGAGACTATACACAAAATTTTGATAAGGAGTATTTGTTTCATTTCTTACTGTGGTAAGAACACCTTGAACTTTTTTTCATGGTGGTAGTAAGTAACATGGTAACTTATTTGTAAAGCTAAAATAATAATACTGGTGGCATAAAGTATGTTTGTAAGTTTAAATGCATTTTTAACTTCAATAGTGGAAATAGTACCTTTTGACTACCTCAGTTTTGTGCTTTCTATAATATTGATGATAAATCTGTCAATGTCTAGCAGTGTGCTAAAATTCTTGTACATTAAAAGAACATGATGAAAAATAAAAACATCTTACTTTTCTCTTAGAGATCGCCCAGTGAAATTTACTGAGAGATCTAGACCTGGAGTTCAGATATCTTGTTCATCTTTCAGTTCTGGTATGTATAAAAATTGAGTGTTTTTTTTAGTGCCTAAAATATTGAATAATCCAGTTATAAAAGATTTTTCAGTTGTAAAATATTTTTCAGGTTTTTGGAGAAAATGCCTATGTTCAAGAATTAATAGACACATACTAAAAATGTTATAGTAGACCTTTGTGAATTCTAATTAACATATCATAGAATTTGAGTTTTTTTCTTATTTACAATTAATATGTTTTTATGTAACAATGAATTTAGTTGGTAGAAAGTACAGCCTTCCCCCAACACTCACACATAATTCAACATGAAAATCCTACCCTGACTTTTCAGAAAACATGTACTGTGGCTTCGTATAGAAGACCCGTTCTCAGTATGTAAACAGTGTTTTTCTACTGCTGTTAAGAATTGTATGCTAATTAACCTTCTATTTTTTGTTGGTGTAAAATATAGCATTAAATTTTCCATTTTAAGAAACATTTTTAAGTGTACAGTTCTATGGCATTAAGTACATTCACATTGTTCTGCATATATTACCACCATCCATCTCTAGAATTTTTTTCATCATCCCAAAAGCTGCTAGTTTTCACCCTTAACCACTACAGCCACTATACAGAGAATTGTAAATATAGATTATTTTATAAATAAGTTTGGAACATTATGTTTTTATAAGATATAAAGAAATGAATTCCTCAAGGCTTTTAGTGTTTATGATCCAAAGGCCTGTATTTGGTGTAAAAGTTGTGTTTTTATTGGGTGAGTGATATAGTTGTTCCTTAAATATTCCTCTTGTTTTTCTTGAATTTTACTTATTTTTCTCTGAGATATTAATATGCCTTAATTAGAAGATAACTTTGTGTTTGTTGAAGACTTTTTTATTAATAAGGTAAAGTATAACTAAGGAAGCAATCAGAGGGTTTTGAAAGTTTCTTGGTATAATTTTCTTAAATGTTTGTTTATTTTTTAATCCTCTAGGTGGTATGTTTATTACAACAGGTAGCACTGACCATGTGATTAGAATATATTATTTGGGTTCTGAGATCCCTGAGAAAATTGCCGAATTAGAGTCACATACGGTAAGAACAAAATGAAAAACTTAAATATCATGCTTTCTTTTTAAACACCCATGGGAAGCCGGTTTTATTTCTTCTTTGCTGATCTCTAATCTAATATAGATTGGTCCTGAGACTGTATGGTAAGATGTCTCTTTAGTGGTGAAGATTGGTATGAAATTCTGATTTAGTATGCTTATAGTATTTAAGACAATTTCTGACTATATGAGAAGGGAAAAATATATGTTACAGTAATAATTTATTAAAAAAATCATGTTTTAGCCTGCTTTATTAATCATATAAGTGTTTGTTACTTTGAAGTCTACTTATTAAAAGACATATTAAGGTACATCTTAGGAAGAAAATTCTTTTTACTGAACTTAGCTCATTGGTCTTAGTTTGATTATTTTCAGAATGCCATCAGACTCCTGAAATCTAATCCCATTTAATTGTCAACAACAGCCTTCCATACAGGGAAGTTTTATACTAGGGTGACAGCCATTGGTGCCTGGGAATTTTCTTCTTAAGCTCTCTCCACTGTTGTGTGACATTTACAAGAAATTTTGGAGCCATTATTGTTTATTTATATCCCTGTATACCTTTTACTTCTTCCTCCTCTTTATTTCCTTACCTTCTTCTCCAGACAGTTGTTTACTGTTGAAAATGGGAATATTTGTTTCAACTCACTGTGGATCTCGTGTTCCTCATTGTCAAAGCTATATAGTCTGCATCTGAAAGTACTCAGCTTTACAGTCTTACTATTACTGTTCCTACTACTTTTGATGCTTAATTGATTTGGAATAGTATTAGTACATATCAGTAAAACACAAAATTTCCCTGAAAGATAAATTTTAAAAAAGATACTTTGTGAGTTCCAGAATCATTCATGTTCCCGAAACTTGAGTAAAACAGAGACCCCTGTTAGAAACTTTTCCTTGAACTTTTGGAAACAACCTCCTTCTTTTGTCTTATCATATGAACATAATTGAATATTCAGCTTATGAAGAGTTACTGAACCAAGCTGAGCTCTCAACTTGCTGTAACTTATTCCTAGATACTAAAATCCTGGAATATTATTTAAATTGTGAAATACAAAAACTTAGGAAATATATAACAATCTCAATCTTGAGAGTATCCAGTAGGAAAAATCCAGTTGTGCTAGACCACACAAAGGAGGCATCTTTACAGTTACCACCCAGGCAAGGTGTATATACAGTATGGTCACATTTATTGAGAGCTGAGAAAGGAGGAAGTAATAAATAAATGGGAAATAATTGAGGGAGAAAAGATGAAGAAAAATTGATTGGTAGAGGGTTTTTGGCAGAGGCCCAGATAAAAAAGGTCAGAAAACTTAAACATTCCCTGTTGAAATTAGTGGCAGCTGTTAGTCATTGAAAATAAGATGTCCTTTCCTAACATCTAAAACTAGTTATTGGAACTGACAGTGAGTGTCCTGAATCTATCAGATAAAAATACTCAGTGAAATCATGGAACAGTGTGAATCACAGATATGTCTGAACATATGAAGATGGTTTAATGTGTTTTAAAATGAAAAAGTAACTAAATATGAAGACATTTAGTATCTGAGCTTTTTATTAAAATTTAAGTGCAAATAAAAAAATTAAAAGAAGTTAAGTTCAAATTTAGTTCAATAATTGTGGTTTGTGAAAATGTTCACCACATTTGAAGGTGCATTACTATAGTATAATCACTACAGTACACATTATATTTGTAATAAGTGTAGTTTAGTCATAAAGGAAGATTCAAACAACAGTATCTAAGTTAAGATACCTAAAGACTGTCAAATGAATTCATTGTAAAATAATTAAATAAACCATGTGAGAAACAGCAAATGACTGATTTGTTTTCTGAAATTAAAAAAAGGTTAAGTGAAAAATTTAATTCAACTACTATTAAATGAATTATTTTAAAGTGGCATTTTAGTGTGTTGTTTTATTATGGGGAATATAATAAACTAATACCTATTCAGAACTATCTTGTCTCTTGAGATTTTGGTTTAGAAACAGATTTGCTTATGTTTAGAAACAAGTTTGTCTCAAATTACTGCTGATAACTATTCCTCCTTAGTTAATAATTTCAGTCTTTATTAATTTTTTTAAAGAAAATTAGAGATTTTTTTAAAAGAAAATTATAACATTAAAAAAATCCACTTAATGATACTTTTGCATGTGAATTTGAGGAAAAGAGTACTTTATTTTAAAAATAAATTAATTCTAATCACAAACCTTTTGTTTTATGTCTTAGGACAAAGTTGTTGCTGTTCAGTTCTGTAACAATGGAGACAGGTAATTATGTAGTGCATATCTGTATAAACAGATGTTTTACATATTTTACCTCTATGTCTTCAGAAAAAGCTACGTCTACTATAGATGTTTTATTTCTGTCTAGTTAAACTGAAAGCTGTTGTCTCTTTTTGATGACATTCTCATCCCAGATCTTCTAAGCTCCCATCCAAATAGTAGCCATAGTCTATCAATTCTTCCTGTATGAATGATTTCTTTTTTTGTTTATTTTGCTTTTTCCCTTTCCGTTATCATCCACCTTGGTCAAGAATTCCATTATTTGACCCATTACCTTCAATATTCTTCTCCCTTCTAAATGTGTCTTATCCATTTCTGTCAGATTAACTTTGCTCTATTCAGAAATTTTTAGTGTTTCCTCTTTGTCTGTAGGATAGAATTCAGATGTTTTAGCCTGACATTCAGAATTCTCTACAACTGGACTTAGGCCTACATTCTTTTCTCATCTACTATTCCCTATTTAAATACTCAGATCCAGCCCAATTGATTTAGTCATCATTATTATTATAGTCCATATGCATTTTCTCATCCATTCTTTTGCTTATACTTTACCTCATACCAGGAATAATCATACCCTACTTCCTTTCACTCCTGTTCTATCCCTCCTATGTCTTCCCTTTCCCTTCTGCTCTCCTTCCTTTTATTTCCTTCTCCTTCCTGTCTCTTTTTCTTCTCTAAGTTCTGTCTTTCTTTTAAGGTTCATACCCTACCTGAAGCCTTTCCTGACTCCTCTAGATTTTAGCTGTCTGTCTTCCTCTGAATATCTAGATTGGTTACTGTCTCTACTATTCATATGATACACATTTCCTATGTCTGTTAACTCAGAAATTATACACAAGTATTCTTGCACCCTCTCAAATGTATCATCCCCAGAAGGTGATAACTTTCTGCCTTGGCCTACAGATTGACCTAGAATAGATTTTAAAATTTATCCACTTGGCATAAATTTGTATCCTTATCTGTCTATAAGGACATTATGTGAGTGACCATGTTTTACTATTAAATACTTTTCAAACACCGGGTGATTACTATGATAAATGTGTTCATCTTCATTCAATGCAAGAGTAAATAATAATGATCCACCAAGAGTGATATATTTATTAGGAATGAAAAAACCTTCAAATAATTTTTAAGGTTGTTTTATTGTACCATACTGAGTATACATGTAAAAGTTTGTATAGCTACTATTCTTTCATACTAGGAGTATCTGAATTTTTAAAATTCTTTACCTTTTTCCTTAAATGCAAAACATTATTTTATCTAAATTATGTGGCCAGTACATATATCAAAAGATGTCTAATTTTACTAATAATCAAGAGAAATGCAATTTAGAATAACAATAACAATTTTTTCTTTCAGAATGACAAGATATTGAAGAATCATAGCATCCAGTATTGACAAGGGTTTAGGAAAAATAGGCACTGTCCCACAACTTTGATGATAACTGTAAATTGTTTTTTAAAAAAGAACTTTTTAGGGAAATAATTTGGCAGTATGTCAAAAGCTTTCAAAATGTGCCTACCCTGAAGGGGGAATATTATAGAGAAAAGATGCAGAAAAAGTATAAATTCTTCATGAAAGAGTCCGTTATACCATTAAACTAGGAAAATGTCCTTGATTTGACAGCTCCTAGTGTGCGCATCTGTGGCCAAATCTGAAGTTGGAACAAGGTTTTTGTTTTTTAAAAAATGTGCCTGTCCTTTGACTCAGCAAAGATATATATAAGGTTTCACAAAGATGTGTATAGAGATATTCATCACAGCATTATTTATAATGGCAAAGACTGGAAATAGTAAAAATGTTCATTAAGTGGTTGATTAAATTTTGATAGATCCAATTGTTGAATAATTATTGAAAGGGATGATAACTTTTATATTTGTAAACAGAGAAATATATCTACAAAATACAGTTGACCTTTGAAAAACATAGATTTGAACTGTGCAGGTCCACTTATGAATACTTTTTTAAATTAATACATTAGAAAACTTTTTGGAGATTTGTGATAATTTGAAAAAACTCAGACAAATCACATAGCTTAGAAATATTGAAAATATTAAGAGAAAGGTATGCCATGAATGCATAAAATATATGTAGATATATGTATAACACATAAGATATGGGGTCTTCCATTTTCATTGGGACATGGGATCTTCCATTTTCGTCGTGGCATGCAAACTCTAGTTGCAGCATCTGGAAAAACACTATAAGTCAGTGTGTGTGTGTGTGTGTGTGGTAAGTCGCTTCAGTCATGTTCGACTCTTTGTGACCCTATGGACTGTAGCCCTCCAGGCTTTTCTGTCCATGGGATCCTCCAGGCAAGAATACTGGAGTGGATTGCCATGCCCTCCTCCAAGGGATCTTCCTTTGTATTGTAATTCTATTCCCTGTAGTAGGAATATATAAATGTATGTGTATATATGAAGTCTGAAAGAATAGAAACGAAGTTCCAGATAGTGATACGTTATAGTTATAGGTTAACGAATATATTTTTATTCAGTTTTATTGAGATGCATTCCACATAAAATTCAGTGTTTTAAATATATCCCCAGGGCTGTGCAGCCTTCACTATGATCACCTTTATTTTATTTTTTAATTAAAATATTTTTGATTTATAAGATTATATTAATTTCAGGTATAAAAGATGGTGATTCAATATTTTTATAGATTATGCTTCATTTAAAGTTATTATAATCACTATATTTCTCCATGCTTTACTCTTATATCCTTATTGCTTATCTATTTTATACATAGTAGTTTGCATCTCTTAATCCCATATCCCTAGAACATTGTCATCGCCCCCAAAAGAATTCCAATATACATACCCTTTAGCTTTCAATTTCCCATCTTTCTACACCCCTACCCTCAGCTCTGAACAACCATTAATCCACTTTTTATTTTTGCAGATTTGCCTATTCTGGATGTTTAATATAAATGGAATCATACAGTATTTGGTCTTTTGTGACTTTTTTTTACTTAGCATGATGTTTTCAAGATTCATCCATGTTGAAGCATGTATAAGAATTTGATTTCCTTTTATGGCTGTCAAGAATTCAATTGTATGGCTATACAATATGTTTATCCATCTACCAGTTGATCAACATTTAGGTTGTCATCACTTTTGAAAT
Source organism: Bos indicus (assembly GCF_029378745.1). NCBI lineage: Eukaryota > Metazoa > Chordata > Mammalia > Artiodactyla > Bovidae > Bos > Bos indicus. Next base: position 77,568,650 of record NC_091789.1, read on the forward strand.
ATAATGAATAATACAATGAATATTTGTGTAGATGTTTTTCTGTGAACTTATGTTTTCATTGCTCTTGTATACTTATGGAGGAGTAGAATTGTTGAGTCATGTGGTACTGTTTATCATTTTGAGGAACTGCCAAACTGCTTCCCAAAGTGTACCATTTTCATTATCCACAGAAGTGTATGAGGATGAATGTATTACTTTTATAATTAGAAAAGTAGTGATTTCCATTCTAGAGAAAGGCAATAAGAATATTTTAACTGTTTTTTTGCAGTTTAAGATTTGTTAGTGGAAGTAGAGATGGAACAGCAAGAATTTGGCAATATCAGCAACAAGAATGGAAGAGTATAGTACTAGATATGGCTACTAAAATGACTGGGTAAGATTGGATGTTAGATATTTTAGTAATTCTCATATAGTATACTATCTTTTACATTATTGTGTTCTATTTAATAATGAAAACAAATATATTTTTAATTTGGAGTTAATTGGTAGAAATTTGTATCTGTGTTTAGTCTCTAAGAACACTGTCTTTAACCGTTGATTGACAGATTGGGTGATAGGAACATATCTGAGTCACTCAGACTTCTGGTCTCTTGTGATCCAAAGATCTCTGTGCTTTACTAATGCCTATAGAATCATTCTCTGCCCTAGTTTTCTATAAGTCATTTTTATATTTTTTTATACTAGGCAGCTTTGATGGTTGTCCATATTAAATGTCACCATATTTTTAGATATTTCCCTGACTTACTGAGAATACCTTTATGTTTCATATTGTTAGTATTCCCGCTGCTGCTGCTGCTGCTAAGTCGCTTCAGTCATGTCCAACTCTGTGCGACCCCATAGACGGCAGCCCACCAGGCTTCCCCGTCCCTGGGATTCTCCAGGCAAGAACACTGGAGTGGGTTGCCATTTCCTTCTCCAATGCATGAAAGTGAAAAGTGAAAGTGAAGTCACTCAGTCATGTCCGACTCTAGCGACCCCATGGACTGCAGCCTACCAGGCTCCTCCATCCATGGGATTTTCTAGGCAAAAATACTGGAGAGGGGTGCCATTGCCTTCTCCGTTAGTATTCTACTCAACATTATAAATACAGTTAATCAGAATTACATTTGATCATCTTCACTGTTAACTGGAAGATACGTAATTACCTATCTCTTTAGGATACAACAGTTTCTTTAGGGTATGATCCTGAAATTAATTATTTTCCCATTAATAACAATATAGAATCAACTTTGTAGTCATAGTCAGCTACTGATAATGTCATTTGATTAAATCAATTAACTGAATTTCTTACTGCTTTTTTGTATACCTATTTTAGTTTCACAAAATGAATATTTAAAGGAATAAAGTATCCATTTAATTATGTTTTCCTCATATTTTCTGGTAGCCAACATGGCCTTGTATTTTACTTTTCAAGGTATCTAAAGATTCCTTTCTAACTTCACTTTTTTATTGCTCTCATTTAGCTAACTATAAAATTTTTGTCATTCTGTGTTTTTTTTCCTCCATAAAATAAGCCTATAGATGTTGCCCTATGTGATATTAATACTTTTATTATTTTATTTCATGTGTAGTTAAAGATAGTTTAGGATTTTTTTTTTAATTTTATTTTATTTTTAAACTTTACAATATTGTATTAGTTTTGCCAAATATCGAAATGAGTCCACCACAGGTATACCCGCGTTCCCCATCCTGAACCCTCCTCCCTCCTCCCTCCTCTACCCTCCCTCTGGGTTGTCCCAGTGCACCAGCCCCAAAAAATCTCTCTAGAAGCATGCAACTTTTTAGATAAAAAAATCCTAAAGATAGTTTAGGATTTTTTTATCTAAAAAGTTGCATGCTTCTAGAGAGATTTTTTTTTCATAATTTGCTATTTAGATGCTCCTTTGTTCAATATCTATTAACCCTGAAATTATTTTGTTTAGGAACAATTTGCCATCTGGAGAAGACAAGGTCACCAAACTTAAGGTGACTATGGTGGCCTGGGATCGATATGACACCACAGTTATTACTGCAGTGAACAATTTCCTTTTGAAAGTATGGAATTCTATCACAGGCCAGCTTCTTCATACTTTATCCGTAAGTATTCTATTTTTGGAATAATTACAAATGATTGAAAAGGGCATTATTTTAGAAGACAGGAAATTTTAAGTTTTCTAGTTTGCTTTCTATGGCTTACTGTTGCTTGGAGAATTATTCAAAGTACCTTTGTTGACATATTTACAAAATAAGGATGGCGTATGGTGTAGCTACTAAAAGCAGGTATGAAAACTTTTCAGGATCTTTTCCCATATTTATTTACCCATTATGTTATCATATAAAGTCAAGGGTATATAAGTTATTTGTTTGTAGCATGAGTTGGGACTTTTTTGTTGTTGGTTTTAAGGATAGAGCTGGCTTTATTTAACCCAGTATATACAAAATAGTAGCTTTTCAACATGATATAAGAAATATTAATGAAATTGTTGACATTTTTTCATACTAAATCTTTGAAATCTAGTGTGTATTTTAAGTTTACAGACCATCTCATTTTCCACTAGCCACATGTGGCCAGTGGCTACAGGTCTTTATCTCTAAAAATCACAACTTCACAGGCCATTTTGTAGCCATCATTTTTATAAAATCCGTGTAAAACTCTGTCTTAATTAGTATCTTAATTTACAGTTCTGTTCAATGGTACTCTTCCCATGGGCTGATTCATGGGTCATCTTTCCAGTGGATTTTACTGAAGAAATTTTAAAACAGACTATTTTTAGTCCTTGTAACAGTTAAATCTGCTTAGTTTTGGTATAGAATTTATATTTTGTATGTTAAGAATTTGTGTACCAGAGTCTTACTAGGGTGTGAAGTTCTTCAATTCAACAAATACTTATTGAGTACCCATTGTTCCAGCCACTGAAAGGAAAGTGAAAGTGAACTCGCTCAGTCCTGTTCGACTCTTTATGACCCCATGGACTGTAGCCTACCAGGCTCCTCCCTCCATGGGATTCTCCAGGCAAGAGTACTGGAGTGGGTTGCCATTTCCTTTTCCAGGGGATCTTCCCTACCCAGGGATCAAACTCGGGTCTCCTGAATTCCAGGCAGATGCTTTAACCTCTGAGCCACCAGGGAAGCCTGTTCCAGCCACTGAGATGGGTTTAAATAGTAGATTAAAGAGTCCCTATCCTCCTAGAGTTTATAGCCTATTAAATAAAACAAAAAACAAGCATTTAATCAGATAAATGCTAAGAAGAGCACAACACAAGTTTCTAGTAGGATAACCAAACTTGGTCTGGAAGGGTCAGAGAAAGCTTCCTGAGAAGGTGAAGCTTGTGTTAAGATTTGTAAGATAGGTAAAAATTTCCCAGCTCTCATCCTAAATGTCACCTCCTTGACAAGGCCTTCCTTGAGCAAACAATCTTGGGTAGCCTCACAGTCATCGTCTTGCTTTATTTTCACTGTAGTGTTGATCACTACCTAGTATTTTCTTACTGTATTTTTTCTTTGTTTATTTTCTGTCTCAGCATGGTAGAGGATCAATAAATATTTGGTAAATTACATGTGTTGAGGAGGTTGAAAGTTCCTTCCAAGAAGAGGGAAAAACATGTACAAAGGTCTTGAAGTAGAAAGGAGGTGAAAGCCAATTTTTTGGCTATAGCACAGACAGCAGAAAGAGTATCACCTGATAGGAGGAGAAATAGGCAGGGGCCAGACCATGCAAGATCTTGTAGGATCTATCCTGAAACCAATAGGTACCATGAAAATGTTTAAAAGCAAAGGAATAGCATGTGAATTTTGCTTTTGAAAACTGCCTCCTAATTGTAGCAACAGAGTAGAGAGAATAGATTGGAATGAGATAAGGATGACTCTGAGTATACTGTAGGATTCTATGATAGGATGGGCCTTAATGATAACTTGGATTTGTATGGTAGTGGTGGAAATAGAGATGTGCTTAATAAATAAAAATAGGGCAGATGATAAATCTTAAGACATTACTTCATCTGACTAGGTTTTGTTTCCCATGACCAAGGACCAAAAATGGAACCCCCTATTTAAAAATCTCTCTTTGCTAATGTATGCTAATGTAGTTGTAACATTATCATTTGACTTTAACAGAGTAATTTTACTGCTTACTGATTAGGAACCTGAGAAAGTATATACTATATCAAATTGGATATTCAGTAACAGATTTTGTTATGACAAATAAATATTTTTTTTGATAATCACTGGGAAAAAAGTTTTTTGTTGGTATTTATCAAAAAGGATTTTACCTCTTTATCTTCCACTTTTCATTTTGAGACATTCTAAAGTTACTTTTTAATAAGCTACATTTTTTAACATAATGGTCGTAGGGCAGGTTACTCTTCTATTTTTATGCAATGATTGGGGGTAAAATGCACTTTTTAGGTTCACAACATGTGATTATTTCTGGAAGCTCCTGATGTGAAATATGCTGATATGTTCCTAAGTGAAATACAATTTCAGGATGTCTGGCATGCTTCTCTAAAACTTGGAGCCTGTACTCTCTAGCCAGGAATTAACAAAAATGAACAGTGATCTAAATTAGGTGTTGACAAACTTTTTCTTTAAGAGGCCAGATAGTAAATATTTTAGGCTTTGCAAGCCACATATGGTCTCTGTTGAATATTCTTTCATTTTTTACCACCTTTTAAAAAATGTAAAAATCATTCCTTAAGCTGTCTGTCCAGAAACACTGGGGAGTTAGTTGGCCTAAAGTTCCCAGACTCCTGATCTAAAGTCTGTAGAGATGCTGATATTGATTTATTACTGGGGAAATATAGGAATGTTGGTTTCCAAACTTATTATTGTTTTTTTAGCAGCATACCTGTTTTTCAGGTAAAATATTAAATGAAACCTTCAACTATAAAGTAGATAAAGGTAAAAAAGACAAACTATACTTTGTTGTTTGAACATATCATAGGTCCTCCCATGATACAATATGAATATCAGTGAGTACTGGACGAAGAATAATGAAGGTTTTTCTGTTATCACTGTGTCAGAATTGGGTGTTAATAAAAGATTTTGTTTGTTACATATTCTGTGACCTTTTAATAGCAAAGTCCTAGAAATATGAATACCATTTCAGAGGCCTGATTTTGGATTGTATTTCAAATACCTTTCAGGTCTTCTGTCTATTGAATATTTTATGAAGTGAAAGTGAAAGTCACTCACTTGTGTCCGACTCTTTGAGCCCCCTTGGACTATATAGTCCCTGGAATTCTTCAGGCCAGAATACTGGAATAGGGAAGATCTCCAGGGGATCTTCCTAACCCAGGAATTGAACCCAGGTCTCCCACATTGTAGGCAGATTCTTTACCATGTGAGCCACAAGGGAAGCCCAAGAATACTGGAGTGGATTGCTTATCCCTTCTCCAGTGGATCGTCCCAACCCAGGAACTGAACTGGGGTCTCCTGCATTGCAGGGGATTTCTTTACCAACTGAGCTATTAGGGAAGCCATATTTTATGAAATCAGCATTTAAACATATAAGGAACTCCAACAACTATTTCTTGTAGTGTCCATGTTTGTAAATGCTGTTAAATTTGCATACATGAATTCATCTGAACTAGATTGATAGGATATCCTGAGATCTTTTAACCAAATAAGACAGATATTCAATGTTGCTTTTCATTTTTAATATTGATTTTATCACAGGGACATGATGATGAAGTATTTGTTTTGGAAGCACATCCATTTGATCAAAGGATCATACTTTCAGCAGGTCATGATGGGAACATTTTTGTTTGGGACCTTGACCGGGGGACCAAAATTCGGAATTATTTTAACATGGTAAGGGAAATCTATGCTTGTGAAAGTCGCTCAGTCATGTCCGACTCTTTGCAACCCCATGTTCTATACAGTCCATGGAATTCTCCAGGCCAGAATACTGGAGTGGGTAACCTTTCCCTTTCTCCAGGGGATCTTCCAACCTAAGGATCAAACCTGGTCTCCCGCATTGCAGGCAGATTCTTTACCAGTTAAGCTACAAGGGAAGCCCAATCTATGTTTAGTTAATAAAAAAGCAGACTATGATAATTTGGTAATTAAAGTATACTTAGTGCCAAGGAACCTCTTGCCCTCTGTTTAAATCCATATAATAACTTAGAGAATGGCTCAAGATCTGAGAGTAAGGCCAGTTGAGAACTATGCCTTTCAGGGTGTCTCTGTTTTGTGGTGTTAACATTTTCCAAATTCTGTTTCCCAGCTCTTAATTCTAGAAACTCAAATTGAATAAGCATTTGGATTTAACACTAAACAAAATTCCAAAAATTAACGTTTAAACTATAATCCTAATGAATGAATCACAACAGTGACTGTATTGTATCTGTCTCTGATAAATCCTATATAGCTTAGTTAGTAATCAGGAAGTTGTTTGGCACACATGGAATTGGAGATGTGGATACTCCTAAAATATATTTTGTACAAACAATGGAAAAATATGTTGAAGTATCTCTTCTCCCAGTTGAACACCCTCCTATGGTGATGAGAATACTCATATTTCCCATATTTATTGTTCCTTTCTGAAAAATAGTTCTGACTAAATATTTCTAAATTGTTGGCCTTTGAGCTCCCTTTTATAGGCTTTATACAGATTCAGAGTGTTAATAATAACCCTTTGTCTTTTGTCAGTGAGATTGATTTGTGTGCTTTAATTTTAGGATGGTTTTTTTTAAAGTTTGATTTGCAGTTTAAATATGAAGATAATATCTTGACTTTCCTGAAGTAGCACCTTTGTCAATTTGGTTGTGTTTAGGTCTTTTTTATTTTCCTCAGTCATTCATGCAGTCCTTCTTCAGTTAGGGCATTGCTAGTAATGTTTGATATGATGCATTTCATATTGAATCTCCCTAATTTCTTTCAGAGCTTTACTATTACAGTAGGATTCTGGCTACAGAAGTCAGAGAGTACACTGGAATGTTGATGTATCACAGAATCCACGATATTACCAAGTAGAAGCTATTGACTATTTATTATTTGAAAATTACCTCCTAAGGTGACTTAAAGTGACTTCTAAATTTCAGATTGAAGGCCAAGGCCATGGTGCAGTGTTTGACTGTAAATTCTCACCAGATGGAAATCATTTTGCCTGCACTGATTCACATGGGCATTTGCTGCTTTTTGGATTTGGATGCAGTAAATACTATGAAAAGGTTAGTATACTTAATTGTTGTTATAGATTGTGATTTTTGATAGTATCATTCATACATCTTATTTGAAGCTTTTTGGTTAATAAAGGTCACTATGTTTCAATAGATAAAAAATAACAAAGTCGCTTTTTTTTTGTAAAATTTTTCATCACTGCTAGAATATAAGGCTTGGCAGTTCAAATTACTATTAAGATATACGGTGATGTGGATATAAAAATTCATTGGAAAACACTCTTGCTTACTACATATTCTTTCTCTGTACTACCTTTTAGGTGTAATAAGAGAATAACTTGACCAGGTTACATCCTTTACTTATCCTACATTAGGAATAAACAGCTCGTTGCTAAATGTTTATTTTACCTATTATTGATCTTGTTAAAATACTTAAGAAGCTAATTTAATTGGTTTCTTTTATTTTATTAGCTGTGAGTTTAGGATAGATGATAGAATCTTGGAGTTGGAAAAGAACTAGAATCTTTGAGTTCATCTCGATACTTAATCACCTTTGTGTCTTTCATGCATTGATATTTACCTGTCTCACCATTTATATTATACTCCGTCTATTCTTGTTTGAATAAAAACAAGCAAGAAAAATAGTTATTAAAGTTTGTATGTTTTTTTTTTCTTTACTTTACAATATTGTATTGGTTTTGCCATACATCAACATGAATTTGCCACGGATGTACATGTGTTCCCTGTCCTGAACCCTCCTCCCACCTCCCTCCCCATACCATCTCTATGGGTCATCCCAGTGCACCAGCCCCAAGCATCCAGTATCATGCATCAAACCTGGACTGGCGATTTGTTTCATATATGATATTATACATGTTTCAATGCCATTCTCCCAAATCATTCCACCCTCTCCCTCTCCCACAGAGTCCAAAAGACTGTTCTATACATCTGCGTCTGTTTTGCTGTCTCGCATACAGGGTTATTGTTGCCATCTTTCTAAATTCCATATATATGCGTTAGTATACCGTATTGGTGTTTTTCTTTCTGGCTTACTTCACTCTGTATAATAGGCTCCAGTTTCATCCACCTCATTAGAACTGATTCAAATGTATTCCTTTTTTTTTTTTTTTTTAAACTTTACAATATTGTATTAGTTTTGCCAAATATCAAAATGAATCCGCCACAGGTATACATGTGTTCCCCATCCTGAACCCTCCTCCCTCCTCCCTCCCCATACCCTCCCTCTGGGTCGTCCCAGTGCACCAGCCCCAAGCATCCAGTATCGTGCATTGAACCTGGACTGGCGACTCGTTTCATACATGATATTATACATGTTTCAATGCCATTCTCCCAAATCTCCCCACCCTCTCCCTCTCCCACAGAGTCCATAAGACTGATCTATGGCTGAGTAATACTCCATTGTGTATATGTACCACAGCTTTCTTATCCATTCATCTGCTGTGGACATCTAGGTTGCTTCCATGGTCCTGGCTATTATAAACAGTGCTGTGATGAACATTGGGGGTACACGTGTCTCTTTCATTTCTGGTTTCCTCAGTGTGTATGCCCAGCAGTGGGATTGCTGGGTCATAAGGCAGTTCTATTTCCAGTTTTTTAAGGAATCTCCACACTGTTCTCCATAGTAACTGTACTAGTTTGCCTTCCCACCAACAGTGTAAGAGAGTTCCCTTTTCTCCACACCCTCTCCAGCTTTTATTGCTTGTAGACTTTTGGATAAAAGCAGCCATTCTGCCTGGCGTGAAATGGTACCTCATTGTGGTTTTGATTTGCATTTCTCTGATAATGAATGATGTTAAACATCTTTTCATGTGTTTATTAGCCATCTGTATGTCTTTGGAGAAATGTCTGTTTAGTTCTTTGGCCCATTTTTTTATTGGGTCATTTATTTTTCTGGAGTTGAGCTGTAGGAGTTGCTTGTATATTTTTGAGATTAGTTCTTTGTCAGTTTTTTGCAACTTAAAAATAAGTAACTTTATCTACTACATTATTGTTCTGCTTCCTCTTATCCTAATTGGAGAAATATGATAGGGATGGGCCAGAAAAAAATATATATTATAGGGTTTTGTGGAGAAAAATAGGATTATGATCTAGGTGATTCACTTCTACCTAGGGAAAACACATGACAACAGAGGAGTATATAGATAATGCAAAAATTGTCTGATTTGAAAAACAAACATGCTCTAGGAATGAAAATAAATGCTTGTTAATAAATTTCCTGTGCACATTAAATACTAAAATCTATCATAAAGATTCCAGATCAGATGTTCTTCCATACTGATTATCGACCTCTTATCCGTGATGCCAACAACTATGTATTGGATGAACAAACCCAACAAGCTCCTCATCTCATGCCTCCACCATTCTTGGTGGATGTTGATGGAAATCCTCATCCCACAAAATTTCAAAGACTGGTACCAGGACGGGAAAATTGTAAAGATGAACAACTTATACCACAGCTGGGATATGTGGCTAATGGTATGTTATCAACTAAAGTAAATTTAAAATGTTTTGTAAAGTGTTAAACTTACTCTTCTCTCCATAATATATCCCCATGATAAACTATGTAGTAGGTTATAATATATTTTACCTGAAAGTGAAAAGTGTTAGTCGCTCAGTCATGTCCAACTCTTTGTGACCCCATGGACTATTGCCCACCAGGCTCCTCTGTCTATGGAATTTTCCAGGCAAGAATACTGGAGTGGGTTGCCATTCCCTTCTCCAGGGGATCTTCCCAACCTGGGTTTTGTAGGCAGATTTTTTACATCTGAGCCACCAGGGAAGCCCTATATTTTATCTGATACCTTATTAATTTTCAGTGGCATAGAACTTTTTTATCTTACCAATGTACTTTTTTACATTGTTTATCTCATCTGGACACAGATAAATGGATTAGGGCAAACACTAAGAATACAATGAAGCAGAGAATGTATTGACCTGCTTCCTTAGAAACCTGAACATGTGTATAATCCTGATGCTTTTAGAATTGACTTCTAGTGATAATTTAAGCTGGTTTAAAACTCAACATTCAAAAAACTAAGATCATGGCATATGGTCCCATCACTTCATGGCAAATAGATGGGGAAACAAAGGAAACAGTGACAGACTTTATTTTCTTGGGCTCCAAAATCACTGCGGACAGGAACTGCAGCTGTGAAATGAAAAGATGCTTGCTCCTTGGAAGGAAAGCTATGACAAACCTAGAAAGCACATTAAAAGGCAGAGACATTACTTTGCCTACAAAGGTCTGTATAGTTAAAGCTATGGTTTTTCCAGTAGTCATGTATGGATGTGAGAGTTGGACCGTAAAAGAAGACCAAGTGCTGAAGAATTGATGCTTTTGAACTGTAGTGTTGGAGAAGACTTTTGAGAGTCCCTTGGACCGTAAGGAGATCAAACCATTCAATTCTAAAGGAAATCAGTCCCAAATGTTCATTGGAAGGACTGATGCTGAAGCTCCAATACTTTGGCCATCTGATGTGAAGAACCAACTCATGGGAAAAAAAAAACCCTGATGCTGGGAAAGTTTGAGGGCAGGAGGAGAAGAGGGCGACAGAAGATGAGGTGGTTCGATGGCATCACTGACTCAATGGACATGAATTTGAGCAAACTCCAAGAGATGGTGAAGGACAGGGAAGTCTATGCTTCCTGCAGTCCATGTGGGTGCAATCTATGGGTTTGCAAAGAGTCAGACACGACTGAGTGACTGAACCACAAAAGTGATGATTAAATTTACTAACTTTAATGTGCCAAGCTTTTATAATTGGTGAAATTCTACTGCTCTTATTATTGGTATTTTAATTTGAGAGTACATAGTTAATGGACTGAAGAAGAGGAAATTTAAAGAACTATAAACTGGAAGGTGGCTCTTTACCCACCACCCTCATGTTTGAAATGTAAGGAATTATTAAGTGTTCGGGAGGAGAATGCTAAGTGTTTAAATAACAATAGTATTGGAGGATATTGCCGATGCAGTGATGAGTGTGATGCATGATAGGAGCATAGTAGAAAAAGACATTAAAAAACAACTCTTTTGGTTAACATGTTTCCCTTAGGTATACTGCCTCCATCCCACCCTGACAGCAGAATGTCTTCATATGTTAGTTTGTTACTTGTAGGTTTTCTTCCAAGTATGAGGCAATGAGTTATTTATTTGCAAATGGAATTTTATATCCTTACTTACAAATTAAGATGATCTTTATAGAATGAAATGTTACATATCCTTTTTATATTCTCTCATAAAGATTTGTAGAGCAATGAAATGGTGTTAAACGTGATAATAGTTACTTTGTTGATGTCATATTTAATTAAACAAGGGGAAATATGAATATTAAATAGGAGGTAGAGCTGAAAACATATGAATTAAAAAATCTATACTTTATCATATTTTGTTTCCTGTAAGATCTGATCACTTGGCTACTGTTAACAGATACCATTTACTCTGACTAGAAGACAAGATGAAAAACAGGTCTAAGATGTAGTTAAGAAAGAAAAAGATAATAGAAATAAATAAAATTTTTGTTCAGACGTAATAATTGAATTTCATTATAAGAAATAATTTTTATATTCAAATGTATGAAAAGTGAAAGTGAATGTTGCTTAGTCATGTCTGACTCCTTGCGACCCCATACAGTCCATGGAATTCTCCAGGCCAGAATACTGGAGTGGGTAAGCCTTTTACTTCTCCAGGGGATCTTCCCAACCCAGGGATGGAACCCAGGTCTCCCGAATTGCAGGCGGATGCTATACCAGCTGAGCCACATGGGAAGCCCAAGAATACTGGAGTGGGTAGCCTATCCCTTCTCCAGGGGAATCTTCCCAACCCAGGAATCGAACCAGGGCCTCCTGTGTTGCAGGCGGATTCTTTACCAACTAAGCTATCAGGGAAGCCCTCACATCTGTCTATTGAGATGTTATCAAAAGAGACAATATTATAAAGACTGTAATTTTGATTTCTTTCAGAAAGGAAGTTCTCATGAAAGATGCAAAGCATTTTCGGTATTTGCAGTTGAACTTATTAAAACCTTACTCAAATATTTACTCCTAACTTTTAGCTTCAGAGGAGCCTGATGGGCTTCAGTCCATAGGATCACAAAGAGTCAGACATGACTGGGAAAATGAGCACACACACAACTTTTAGCTTTGAATATTCCATAGAGAAAGTTCATTCTTAATAATTTAATCACTTTTTTTTTCTGTAAGATGAGAAGGTCCTCATCAAAATGTCTGACATTGGGGACACTGGTTAAGTTAAACACACAAGATGATGTACTTAAAAGTTCTTTAAAAATATTTTGTTTGCTGTATGCTTTATTTTCATCTTAATACTTTAAAAATTATTTGTCTAGCAACTTATAGATTGACCTTGATTTTACTCTACTTATGGTATACAAAAATGTAAATAATTTTGTGGCTTTATATCTTTGGCTTGATTTAGGTGATGGTGAAGTAGTAGAACAGGTAATTGGGCAACAAACCAATGATCAAGATGAGAGCATTCTTGATGGAATAATCAGGGAGTTACAAAGAGAACAAGATCTGAGGCTAATTAATGAAGGAGATGCTCCACATTTTCCAATTAATAGATCATATTCTTCTAATGGTGGTAAGTATGTATATGTTTGTGAAAGATATGATGAATGTACTTTATTTTATCTATACCAAATAATTACACATGAGGAACATTTTAGGTTTTTAAATAAAAGCAACATTTTGTTAAAGTTTTGATATCAGATACACCAAAGTGCCATGATCTCATTATCATTTGGGAGTAAAGTAATTTAGCATGTTTTGAAGCAGATCAGCCCTGGGTGTTCTTTGGAAGGAATGATGCTAAAGCTGAAGCTCCAGTACTTTGGCCACCTCATGCGAAGAGCTGACTCATTGGAAAAGACTCAGATGTTGGGAGGGATTGGGGGCAGGAGGAAAAGGGTTCAACAGAGGATGAGATGGCTGGATGGCATCACCAACTTGATGGACATGAGTTTGAGTGAACTCCAGGAGTTAGTGATGGACAGGGAGGCCTGGCGTGCTGTGATTCATGGGGTCGCAAAGAGTCGGACATGACTGAGCAATTGAACTGAACTGAACTGAAGGAATACAGACCGTGTATTTTAATATACTATTTTCTTTTAGCTTAGTAATGTATTTGCAGTCTTGTTCTAATAAGCAAGGTGCTATAACAAATCCAGTCCCTTCTAGGGGAACCAACCTATAAAGTTTTAAAAATTAAAATCACTTTAAATTTAAAAATTACTTTCAGAAATATTTGCCCTCATTTATTGAAAAAGTGGGCTTCCCTGGTGGCTCAGATGGTAGAGATCAAAACAGCAACATATTATCTGTCTCTCTTGAGTTTACAAAAACACTGGCAGACAACAAGCCCTCTTCTTAGGGAATACAGTTTCTTAATCAACTCTCACAAGTTTGATCTCATAGTATCATTCTAATCTATTGTAGGTCTTCCTTCACTTTACATGAAATGTGTTTATGCATCTGAGTTTTATATAATCTTAGGCTATGTTAGTTTTACTTTTGTTAAGAACTGTTCAACTTTAAAAATGTATCCTCTTATGGGATTTTGGCACATGTTTCTTTTTATGTTTACATAATTGTGGTCATTGATTTGGGTAGTGTAGCGTTTTGGAGTCCACAGAAATGCGATATAAATTTGAGGTGATTCACAGGGTCTTCTACTCACTTTCTGATTTGTTTAGTATCCCATAAAATTAAAATAAAAATATTATTTGTTCATGTAATTTGGAGCACCTATCTCATATAACTTTCCTTAACCTGGAATAAGATAAGACATGGACTGATGATCCTATATGTCCAAGCCTTTTGTTTCTAAGACATAAAACTTTCTTAGAACCCTGATTTAGAGTTCAGTAACTTCATTACTAGGTTTGCATGAATAGATTTGAATGCTGTTAAGCAAAGAGATTTCATTGTCTTCTCTTTGCAGTGTTCATTTGTTTTGAGTTTTTTGTGATGCATGGTTTAACAGTTTAGTGTTTCAGTTTCCATTTTTGTTTTATTTGCAAATAGAACAAAATAATCTGAAACTTTTGTGGAGGATTAAAAAGAAAAGTAAGATTTCTATTACTTATTTCCTTTTTCTTTCCTTCCTTATCAATTTTGAAACTGAAATTTTGATAGTTTAAATTTTTTTATAATTTTATTTTTTATTTTATTGTTTTATTTTAAAATCTTTGCCTGCCCTGGATCTTCATTGCTGCAGGAGGGCTTTTCTCTAGTTGCAGCAAGCAGGGCCTCCTACTCATTGCAATGCATGGACTTCTCATTGCAGTGGATTCTCTTTGTTGCAGAACACAGCCTCTAGGTGTGCAGGCTTCAGTAGTTGCCACGTGTGGGCTCAGTAGTGGTTATGGGCTGTAGAGCATAGACTCAGTAGTTGTGCACAGTTTCTCGTTTTTCCTTCAGCTGTTTTTTTAATAAATGATATTTATGTTATTTATTTATTTATTCTTGGCTACACTAAGTCTTCATTGCTTTGCTTGAGTTTTCTCTAGTTGCAGCGAGTAGGGGCTACTCTTTGTTGCAGTGTTCAGGCTTCTCATTGCTATGGCTTCTCTTGTTGCAGAGCATGGACTTTAGGCATAAGGGTTTCAGTAAAACTGTGGCCCACAGTCTCAGTAGTCATGGCTTATGGGCTTAGTTGTTCCACAGCATATGGAATCTTCCGGTACCAGGGATAGAACCCATGTCCCCTACATTTGCAGGCTAATTCCCAAACACTGGACCACACAGGAAGTCCTATAAATTTTTTCTTATATTTTTGAAAAGTTTATTGGGGTTTTATTCAGAAACCTTTTAATGGACTAAAGGTAGAATTTAGATTAAAAAGCTGCTTTCTGAACTAGTACTAATAACATGTATAAATCTACCAAATACATTAAATACAGTTTTTGTATTTACTGAGCATTTAGTAGATGACAGATGTGAAAGTATTTTGAAAAAAATTAAAAGAGCTATAGAGACAATAAACTTTTTTTTTTTGCCTGTATTCCAGGGAGGGTATGAAAAGAGACAATAAACATTTATTGAGTACCTGCTTTATAAGACTATAAAGACCATAAAGGGGATACAGAAAATATATTAAAGGAACAGCAGTATTGTCTAGCAGTATTATCTTTGAATCTCTTATTTTATTTAGAGCTCTGATCTGGAAAAGTTTGATATTTTTCTTTGCTTAGAGCATGGAGCATTCCTTTGTTTTTGTTTTAGCTCTGAGAAATCCAGATATGGACATATCTGCTTCCCCAAATATTGGACTGCGACGTAGTGGTCAGATTGAAGGTGTCCGACAAATGCATAACAATGCTCCTAGAAGCCAGATGGCCACTGAACGAGATCTCATGGCATGGAGCAGAAGAGTGGTAGTCAATGAGCTAAATAATGGGGTTAGTAGGTGAGTCAATATGGTAACATTCATAAGAACATTGAGAGTTTTCTTTTTTAGTAAATAAATTAAAATGTACTATGTTAGACTAATAACTAAGATTTTTTTTTTAATTTAGCTGAATCATGCATTATTTTTTCCACATTATTCCATTCGTTCATTCCATAACAACTATTTAAAGATTATCTTAAATTTTCTTAGCTTGTTACTAAATGGGTTGGGGAATAATGAAAAGTGAAAAATATGATCTCTGTCTTCTTTGAGTTTATAGTCTAGGTTAGAAGATAAGAATAAAATATTATTAAGTAAGAACATGAGGCCGTATGTGAGTAATATGTCAATGATACATGGACCCCAAAATTTAACAGTGGTTCTGAGGAAACTCAAAATTGGAACAGTTTGGGAGTGCAGTACAGATATATAGTAGAGCCCAGTGCATAGTGTATTTTTAGAAATATATTTAAGTAGACTTCTTTGGATGAAAGGATTTCATTAGGATGGATTTCAAACTTGGAATCCCTATCTTTATCTGTAAACCTTAACATTTACTATAATATTGACTTCAAATAATGCACAACAACTGGAAATATATTTGGAAAAGAGAAAGTACATTGACAGAGGACCTATAAAATCCATTTAAATCATGATATCGTCCCAGTAGACGTTTTCACAAGCTGAGCCAACAAGTAGCAAAATTAAGTTGGTTTCACCTTAATATTTCTTTAGCAGTAAAAAGAAAAAGGGAGACATGGCTAATTTATGAACTGAATGCTACCCCCTGGCAGTACAACAATTTAATGTAATTCTCTGCTCAAAGTGTTAAAAGTAGAATTGAAAGCAGGGACTCAGATATTTGTATGCCAATATTTATTTAGCATTATTCATAATACCTGAATGGTAGAAACGATTCAAATATAAGTCAATAGATGAATAGATAAATAAAATGTGATAGATCTGATACAGTGCCTGAAGTACTATGGATAGAGGTTTGTAACATTGTACAGGAGGTGGTGATCAAAACCATCCTCAAGAAAAAGAAATGCAACAAGGCAAAATGGTTGTCTGAGGAGTCATTAACATACAACTGAGAAAAGAGACCCGAAAGGCAAAGGAGGAAAGGAAAGGCAAAGGAGGAAAGGAAAGATATACCCAACTGATTGTAGTTCCAGAAAATAGCAAGGAGAGGTAAGAAAGACTTCCTAAGTGATCAATGCAAAGAAATAGAGGAAAACAATAGAATGGGACAGACTAGAGATCTCTTCAAGAAAACTAGAGATACCAAAGGAACATTTCATGAAAAGATGGCACAATAAAGGACAGAAACAGTATGGACCTAACAGAAGCAGAAAATATTAAGAAGAGGTGGCAAGATTACACAGAAAAACTATACAAAAAGATCTTAATGACCCATATAACCACAATGGTGTGATCACACATAGAGCCAGACATCTTGGAGTGTGAAGTCAAGTGGGCCTTAGGAAGCATCACTACAGACAAAGCTAGTGTAGGTGATGGAATTCCAGTTGAGCTATTTCAAATCCAAATGTTGTTAAAGTGCTGCACTCAATATGCCAGCAAATTTGGAAAACTCAGCAGTGGCCACGAAAAGTTCAGTTTGCATTCCAATTCCAAAGAAGGGCAGTGCCAAAGAATGTTCACACTACCATACAATTGCACTCATTTCACTTGCTAGCAAAGTAATGCTCAAAATTCTCCAAGCTAGGTTTCAGCAGTACGTGAACTAAGAACTTCCAGATGTTCAAGCTGGATTTAGAAAAGGCGAGGAATCAGAGATCAAATTACCAACATCCATTGGATCATAGAAAAAGCAAGAGAATTCCAGAAAAAACACCTACTTCGCTTCTTTGACTACGCTAAAGCCTTGACTGTGTGGATCACAACAAGCTGTGGAAAATTCTTGAAGAGATGGGAATACCAGACCACCTTACCTGTCTCCTATGAAACCTGTATGCAGGTCAAGAAGCAACAGTTAGATCCAAACATGAAACAACGGAATGGTTTAAAATTGGCAAAGGAGTACGTCAAGGCTATATATTGTCACCCTGCTTATTTAACTTATATGCAGAGTACATCATGTGAAATGCTGGGCTGGATGAAGCTCAAACTGGAATCAAGATTGCTAGGAGAAATATCAATAACCTCAGGTATGCAGATGACACCACCCTTATGGCTGAAAGTGAAGAGGAACTAAAGATCCTCTTGATGAAAGTGAAAGAGGAGAGTGAAAAAACTGGCTTAAGCGTTTAAAAAAACTAAGATCGTGTCATCGGGTCCCATCACTTCATGGCAAATAGATGGGGAAACAATGGAAACACTGAGACACTTTATCTTCTTGGGCCCCAAAATCACTGCAGACGGTGACTGAGCCATGAAATTAAAAGATGCTCCTTGGAAGAAAAGCTATGATAAACCTAGACAGTGTATTAAAAAGCAGAGACATTACTTTGCTGCCAAAGTCCTTCTAGTCAAAGCTATGGTTTTTCCAGCAGTCCTGTATGGTTTTGAGAGTTGGACCATAAAGAAGGCTGAGTGCCAAAAAATTGATGCTTTTGAATGTGATGTTGGAGAAGACTCTTTGAAAGTCCCTTGGACTCCAAGGAGATCAAAGCAGTCAATCCTAAAGGAAATCAGTCCTGAATATTCACTGGAAGGACTGATGCTGAAACTCAAGCTCCAGTACTTTGGCCACGTGATGCAAAGAGCTCACTCATTGGAAAAGACCCTGATGCTGGGAAATATTGAAGGCAGGAGAAGGGGATGACAGAGAATGAGATGATTGGATGGCATCACCTTCCCAACGGACATAAGTTTGAGCAAGCTCCAGGAGTTGGTGAAGGACATGGAAGCCTGTCATGCTGCAGTCCATGGGGTCGCAAAGAGTCAGGCATGACTGAGCGATTGAACAACAACAACAATGTACTTTAGTGGAATGAAATTCAGCCGTATAAACTTCTCATACTTGCTACATGCTTGAACATCAAAAACATTATTCTAAATGAAATAAGCGAGACACAAAGGGGCAAATAATGTATAATTCTGTTTATATAAAATATCTAAAGTAGACAAATTGATAGAGGCATAAAGTAGACTGGCAGTTAATAGGCACTGGTAGGAGGAGAGATAGAGTTATTGCTTAATAGTTACAAAGTTTATGTTTGGAGTGATGAAAAAATTTCAGTTGGTTACACAACTTTGTAAATGTCAACAGTACCACTGAATTATACACCTAAAATGGTTAAAAATTTTACATTTAAAAATGTTTTTATTATCTGATTTTAAACCATTTGGTTTGCTTTTTGATGATCTTCTATTACTTTGACCTTCAATTTATTACTAGGGTTCAGGAAGAATGTCGAACTGTAAAAGGTGACATAGAAATCAGTCTTTATACAGTTGAAAAGAAGAAAAAACCATCTTATACTACCCAAAGGGTAAGTTTATCTACAAAGTACTCTGCAATACACTATTTGCAAATACCAAGTGTTTGAAAGGTGGCCATTATATTAAATGATTATTTTGATAGGTGTCTATATATAGGGAAACTATTTTTTGAACCCCATATTGAGATATGATTATTATTAATAAGGATAAAATTGCACAGCATTAGGGCTATCCCCTTAAGTCTAGGACGTGGTTATTGTAGGTATAAGATATTTGCATTAAAATACCATTTTCATTTGGTTAAAGTAGAACCTGAAAATTATTGCCTGATCACTAATCACAATGTAAAACAAATGCTGAGATACCCTAGGCCAGAGGTTTACCAACTACTGCCCATGTACTAAATCTTGTCTACTGCCTATTCCTATTAATAAAGTTTTATTGGAACACAGCTATACCTATTTATTTATATATTGTCTATGGCTGCTTTCATGCTCAATGGAGTTGAGTAGTTACCACAGAGATCATATCACCTGCAAAGCCGTAATATTTATACTCTGACCCTTCACAGAAAAAGTTTGCTTACCCCTGCTATAGGCTTACTTCTGGCCTACCTAAACAGGTGCAAAATCTGATCTATACATTATCAAGATTAATATATACCAGTAGAAACTTGTAATCAGGGAGTAAGAGCCTGTACTCCATTAGGTACATAGTAAACCCCTTACCAATTCTCAAGTGGCTCAGTAGGCCAGTCCAGGTTCGATGCAGGATATAGAATGCTTGGGGCTGGTGCACTGGGATGACCCAGAGGGATGGTATGGGCAGCAAGGTGGGAGGGGGGTTCAGGATGAACATGTGTACACCTGTGGCCAATTCATGTTGATGTATGGCAAAACCAATACAATATTTTAAAGTAATTAGCCTCCAATTAAAATAAATAAATTTAAATTAAAAAAAAAATCCACCTTCCAATGCAGGAGACATGGGTTCCATCCCTGGGTTGGAAATAACCCTGGAGAAGGGCATTGGTATCCACTCCAGTATTCTTGCCTGGGAAATCCCATGGACAAAGAAACCTGGTGGTCCACAGCCCATGGGGTCACAAAGAGTTGGACACAACTTAACAACTGAACAACAACAATAGGAAAACCCCTTACTAGTTCTTAGAGGTTGAACAAACTAGGCACATAAGAGTATATAGTTTTGTTCCCAGATCTAATAAATGTAACTCCTAAAGAGTATGATAAATAGGGAAATCTAGGTTGATTTTAATTTTATTAAACAAATATAGGGGATGGATGCTGAATTTTAAATGTCTTTCAGTATCAATAAACACAGTTTTAGGTAGTATATTACTCTCTAAATATTCTTAGATCATTTTGATACCCATTTTCTTAATTTCTATTCAAATTTTATTAGCTTATTTGATATTCTCTGATAAGATTATTTTCTTAGAGATTATGAATAACTCATATCCATGATTTATATTCTTTTTTCCTGCTAAGCTGATTTATCAGACATCAGACTTGTCTAAGACTAATAAACAGGGGAGTTGACTCTGTAAGCATTTTTATTTATACGGAAAATGAGAAACATTTACACATAAGATAAAGACCTGGCCCTTGATACTGATTTATAAGAAATTTAAAATTGTTTACTTCTGATGACATATTAGGGTTATAGGTTTGACGTATGATATATCAATAATAATATTTTATACTTGTAAAGTTTAGAATAAAACAGTTTTATGTTTTAGTTGTTAAAAATTACATTTTTATTTTGACTTGTTTACTGAATGTAGTTTTTATAGAACTAAAGAAATACATGTTATATTAAAAATTATATATATATATATATATATATAATATATAGATAGCTTGCTTTACCCTATAATAATTTGTAGATAATATGGTATATGTAAATTCTGGGCAAATTCTTCTAGCTTAAAGTTTCAGCACTGTCTAATTTGATCACAATGTTTTCAAAATAGGAAAGTAATCAATATTAATGGAAATGGGTTAAATATATAGAAATGAAATATATTTTATATAAAAATGTAGTGTAAAAGTATATCTTGGGTTTTCTTTTGAGTATTCATTCCTGTCTGTCACCTCCACTCTTACTCTACCCCTGCTCAATTGATTTGCTTTATATATATTCTTTTGTGCATATTCACTGAGCTTTTCATTTTTTTAAATTTGTTTTCCTTCTGTTGTACAGAGTGATTATCAGCCTAGCTATGGGCGGTCTTTACGAAGAACACAACGCAAACGACAACATACTTACCAAACACGATCCAACATAGAACATAATTCACGAGCATCGTGTCAAAATTCAGGTGTACAGGAAGATTCAGATAGCTCCTCAGAGGTTAGATTATTTATTTATTATTACTATTATTTATTTAGTGTAATTTTTTGTTTCCCAGTTAATATCATCATTTTGGATTTACTTTTTATTGTTTTTGCTTTGTCAATATTGCTTTTTCAATTAAATTTAATAACATGATACCATCAATGAAGTCAATATCTGAGATCTTGTAAAATCACAAAGAAGTTAATGAATATTTGATACCTAGATTCCTTTTCAAAGTTCTTTTTGTCTATGGAAGGCTGAAGATCTACACATCACAAAAGAAACAGGAATTTGATAAAATCTGGATTTACTTTTAAGGGTCACCTTAATAGAAAATTATTTAAATAACTTTCTTATAAGAGGATTATTCTTTAATAAGGCATTTAGTAGGCAAATTAAGCATTATATCGAATTCCTTTAGGTATCTTCTCTTATTTGTACCTAAGATATTATCTTGGTTGAGGGTATCAAATATGCCAGGAAAAGTTTGACTTCGGGACAGAAAAGAGAGTGAGAGGAAATCTGCCTAGAAATGAAAAAAAGTAAATATTAACAGAGATAACTAGTTATACAGTCCCAGAACTTGTTCACTGGGTAATCATGATATACATGTTTTCTGTTATTGTTGACTTTACTCGTCATGGAGATTATTGAGTAATGATTTTTCTCAGACCTAACCCTTTTCATGGTAATGGAATAAAGACCATAGCAGTTCTTTTCTTCATGTTCCTCTCTTCTTCAGTCCTTTGCTTTTGTTCTTTTAAACAACTGTCATTGTTAAATGAACAATGAAGGCTTCATTATGTACTGACAATATATGGTACCCCCATTCTTCTCCCAGCATTCACAGTTCTTTAATTCTTATCAATTATATGCCTCCTTCTCTACCCCTGTTCATGAAAATCTTGATCTGCAAAGAATTATCACTTAATCAGGAATTGATATTGTCTTTTTAGTATAATAATTGTGGTTGTGCTTTAAAAATGTTTCCTGGTCTTAATAAATATTTATAGTAGAAATGCTTTTTTTCCCCAGAAAATAATCCCTGAGATATGAGGCAGTTGGTAAGAGTATATATACAATAAAATAGGCAATGTGATACTGTCTAAACTAGTGATTGTATATAGAAGGGTGTTATCTACTTTCTCTACTTTGGTATGTTTGAGATCTTATATAATAAAAGGCTTATTAACTTTTTTATAGAAAGTAATTAGGCTAACTTGGTAGAGGCATATAAGTATTTTTATCTTTTTTATATAGATTTTAAAAAAAAATAATGGCTTTCTATAAGAAAAGAATCTGAACAAGAATATATTTTTATATGTATACAAACATATGTGTATATGTATGAAACGAGTCTCCAGTCCAGGTTCGATGCACAATACTGGATGCTTGGGGCTGGTGCACTGGGACAACCCAGAGGGATGGTATGGGGAGGGAGCAGGGAGGAGGGTTCAGGATGGGGAACACATGTATACCTGTGGCGGATTCATTTTGATATATGGTAAAAAACCAATACAATATTGTAAGGTTAAAAAATAAAAAAAAAAAAAGAAAAGAAAACTAAAAAAAAAAAAAACTGAATCACTGTGTTGTATACCTGAAACTAACACAACCTTGTAAATCAGCTATACTTAAATTGAAAAAAAAATTTTAACAAAATTTAAGAGAGTTATATTTGGGATTCTTAAGGAATCTACTGAACCTTTGAAATAATAATAGATGCCTCATATCAATAAAATAGTAGATGCTAGAAATCTTTAAATACTTGGTAGGCTTAGTTGTGAGTTATATAGAATAATGATTATGTACATTTTAACCAGAACTTTTTTTTTGGAGGGAAGAATACAAAACGTTTTATGAAACAAATAGAACATGCTAATTAATACTAGTTAATAATAACCATATATCTCAATTGCTGGCTCTTTCTTCCAGGAAGATGAAACGGTTGGCACAAGTGATGCTTCTATAGAGGATCCTGTTATTGAATGGCAAAGTGAAAGTTCCTCCAGGTAGTTTTAATGGTTTTGATTTGGTCAAAATTATTTGATGGTTTTAATGTGAAATTATGTATGTTCTTATAGAAATTTGGTAAATCCAGTTAAAATAGTATTTATAGTAAAAAGAGTACTAGGTTGGAAGCCCAGAGATCTGTTGTGTTATCCTGGCTCTACCAATATCTTTTTGCACATAGAATTTAGTTCCCTCATCCCTAAAGTAAGATTCTTTGTAAATCCAAGATTCAACATCTTGGCAGGCTATCTGTATTTATTTCAGGGTTAAAACAACTATATTTAAGCATTTCTCGGGATAAGGAATATCTTTATTTAAAGAAGTTTTCGTGGTTTGGACAGGAATTTTGAATTTTAAATACTGTTATGGGAAATTAAGCATTATACTTTATCCAAGAATCATTTCATTAAAATCACTTAGGTAATGGTCAAAATTCTGTATTGATTTATTTTGTCTTTGGTCAGAACAAAATCAAACAATGTCATTTATAATACTGTTTGATTACAAAATGATCATCTTTCAATCATGAAGCAAAACTATTCCTTTTCTAAACTTATGTATTCATAATTTTGATTTATGTACAGTGATTCATCAAGTGAATATTCTGATTGGACAGCAGATGCTGGAATAAATTTGCAACCTCCAAAAAGGCAAACGAGACAGGCAACACAGAAAATATGCAGCAGCTCTGAGGAGGAAAATTTGAAGTCACTTGAAGAAAGGCAGAAGAAGCCTAAACAGACTAGAAAGAAGGTTTGTGAGTTTACATGTTTTTTGTTTTGTGGTTTTTTTTTTTTTTTGGTTGTTGATTTTGTCTTTGATATTTAAATATTTGTATTTGGGCTTCCCTAGTGGCTCATATAGGCTTCCCTGGTAGCTCAGCTGGTAAAGAGTCCACCTCCAATGCAGGAGACCCCAGTTCAATTCCTGAGTTGGAAATATCCCCTGGAGAATGGATAGTCTACCCACTCCAATATTCCTGGGATTCCCTGGTGGCTCAGACGGTAAAGAATCTACCTACACTGCAGGAGACCTGGGTTCAATCCCTGGTTTGGGAAGATCCCCTGAAGGAGGGCATGGCTGCTCACTCCAGTATTCTTGCCTGGAGAATCCTTATAGACAGAGGAGCCTGAGGAGCCTGGTGGGCTACAGTCCATGGGGTCACAAAGAGTCAAACTAAGCACACAGCACAGTGGCCCAGATGATAAAGAATCTGCCTGCAATGCAGGAGACCGGGGTTTGATCCCTGGGTCTGGAAGATACCCTGGCGAAGGGAATGGCTACCCACTCCAGTATTCTTGCCTGAAGAATTCCATGGACAGAGGATCCTGTTGGACCCCAGTCCATGTGGTCACAAAAAGTTGGGCATGACTGAGCAACTAACACTCACTTTCTTTCACTTAAATATTTAGCAATAACACTTCACATTTCTCTAAAAATAATATCCCATCTGAGAAACTAAGTAAAATTATATATAATGACTTTGAAATGTAAAGACCTTTTGAAATTTTTGAAAGTAGAAGCTAGAATATTTTAATTATTTTAATTAATAAATTAAAACATATTAACAGTTTATTAAAATGTAGTAGAGTTTTAAATAAGCTACTATAGTATGAAAGGATTATTCTTGTCAATGTTTTGAGTAATACATTTCTATACATTGTTGACTTATAAAATGGAAGGATGTTGTAAATCCTGTAGGGCTCTTATATTTCTTTGTGTTTTTATTTCACCCCAGTGATGGATTTTTCTCCACTATAATTTCATTTGAATGATATAAAAACTTAATCCACGTAATTCTTTGAATACTAATTTAAATATGCATATGTGCATGCTCTAACTTCTTGCTTTAGTAGATAGAATTATCTTCTTGATGGTCACCATTTTCTTGGCAAAAAGTTATTGTGTTACTTGTGTTTGAATTTATATGATATACTAGGGGCATGATGGAGAAGGCAATGGCACCCCACTCCAGTACTCTTGCCTGGAAAATCCCATGGACAGAGGAGCTTGGTAGGCTACAGTCCACAGGATCACTAAGAGTCGGACACGACTGAGCGACTTCACTTTCACTTTTCACTTTCATGCATTGGAGAAGGAAATGGCAACCTACTCCAGTGTTCTTGCCTGGAGAATCCCAGGGACGGGGGAGCCTGGTGGGTTGCCGTCTATGGGGTCGCACAGAGTTGGACATGACTGAAGCGACTTAGCAGCAACAGCAGCAGCAGGGGCATGAAGAGTGACATTTATGGTTTTTAGATAGTATATAGTGTCATATTATCTGTCAACCAAAATTGAGCAACAGGTTACTCACTTGACTGTTTTATTGGTACAAAAGTTGTCAATAATTAATTGGTAATTAAAATGTTTAAAATGTATATATTTTGTTTTATTATAACCTGATTTTTTTTTTTACCATTTTCTACTTGCGATTTTTCCT
This sequence comes from Bos indicus, assembly GCF_029378745.1. NCBI lineage: Eukaryota > Metazoa > Chordata > Mammalia > Artiodactyla > Bovidae > Bos > Bos indicus. The sequence continues at coordinate 77,594,400 of NC_091789.1, forward strand.
GTGACTGTTCATATATTAAAGTTTATAAATTTGTGAACTCTATTTTAGAAAGGAGGACTAGTTTCTATGGCAGGAGAGCCCAATGAAGAATGGTTTGCCCCTCAGTGGATCTTGGATACCATACCACGACGTTCACCATTTGTCCCACAGATGGGAGATGAGGTAATTGTTTCCTATTGTAACATTTTTATCTTGTAATCTCAAGAGCACTCACTTTAATCAGTCTTAGGTTATTTATATTCTCAATTCTATCATAGTTATATGTATGCCATCTTAAGTGTGCTGCTCAATTATATATTTCTTGTGTACAATGACTGAATCTTACTAATTTTTGTGTGCTTTGTAGGACCTGACACAGAGTCTTTAATTTCATGTATGCTCAATGAACATTGAGATAAATTGATTGGCTTGTGATGCCATGAACATAATTTTCTTTGTTTTTATCTTAATTGCCCCATAGTTGAATTGAGTGGTATTTTGAATCCTAATCAAGTCCTAAGTTTTTTTTTTAAATATTTATTTATTTTTTATTGAAGGGTAATTGCTTTATAGAATTGTATTGATTTCTGCCAAATGTTAACATGAATCAGCCATAGGTATACATATATCCCCTCCCTCTTGAACCTCCTTCCCATCTCCCTCCCCACCCCACCCCACCCCTCTGGTTTGTTACAGAACCCTGGTTTGAGTTCCCTGAGTCATACAGCAAATTCCCAGTGGGTATCATTTTTACAAATGGTAATAATAAGCTTCCATGTCACTGTCTCCATAGAGTCCACCCTCTCCTTCCCCTACACCATGTCTGTAAGTCTCCATTGCTGCCCTGTAAATAATTTCATCAGTACCATCTTTCTAGATTTCATAAATATGTCTTTGTATACGATATTTGCTTTTCTCTTTCTGACTTACTTCACTTTGTATAACAGGTTCATCCTAGGTTCATCCACCTTATTAGAACTGACTCAGATTCTTTCCTTTCTATAGTTGAGTAATATTCCATTATATATATGTACCACAGGTTCTTTATCCATTCATATGTCAATGGACATCTAGGTTGCTTCCAAGTTCTAGCTATTGTAAATAGTGCTACAGTGAACATTGGGGTTTATGTGTCTTTTTCAATTTTGGTTTCCTCAGGGTATATGCATAGTAGTTGTGTTGCTGCCTCATATGGTAGTTTTATTCCTAGATTTTAAAGGAATCTCTATACTGTTCTCCATAGTGGCTGTACCAGTTTGCATTCCCACCAACAGTGTAAGAGGATTCCCTCTTCTCCACACCCTCTCCAGCACTTGTTGTTTGTAGACTTTTTGATGATGGCCATTCTGATCAGTGTGAGGTGATATCCCTTTATAGTTTTGATTTGCATTTCTCTAATAATGAGCAATGTTGAGCATCTTTTTATGTGTTTGTTATCATACACATATATGTGTGCTTTGGAGAAATATCTGTTTAGGTCTTTTGCCCACTTTTTTATTGGATTGTTTGTTTTTCTGGTATTAAGTTGTATGAGCTGCTTGTATGCTTTGGAAATTGTTTGTCAGTTGTTTCATTTGCTATTATTTTCTCCCATTCTTAGGGTTGCCTTTTCACCTTGTTTATAGTTTCTTTTGCTATGCAAAAGCTTTTAAGTTTAATTAGGTACCACTTGTTTATTTTTGTTTTATATTTCCATTACTCTGGAGGTGAGTCATAGAGGACCTTGCTGTGATTTATGTCATAGAGGGTTCTGCCTATGTTTTCCTCTAAGAGTTTAATCATTTTTGGTCTTACATTTAGATCTTTAATCCATTTTGAATTTATCTTTGTGTATGGTGTTAAGAAGTATTCTAAATTCACCCTTTTACAAATAGCTGTCCAGTTTTCCCAGCACCACTCACTGAAGAGGCTATCTTTGTCCCATTGTATATTCATGCCTCCTTTGTCAAAAATAAGGTACACATAGGTGCATGGGCTTATCTCTGGGCTTTCTATCTTTTTCTATTGGTCTGTATTTCTATTTTTGTGCCAGTACCATACTGTCTTGATGGCTGTAGCTTTGAGGTAGTGTCTGAAGTAAGAAAGGTTGATTCCTCCAGCTCCATTCTTCTTTTTCAAGATTTCTTTGGCTGTTCAGGACCTTTTGTGTTTCCATATGAATTGTGAATTTTTTTGTTCTAGTTCTATAATAAATGCCATTGGTAATTTGATAGGGATTACATTGAATCTGTAGATTGCATTTGGTACTATAGTCATTTTCACAATATTGATTCTTCCAGCCCAGAAACATGGAGTATCTCTCCATCTGTTTATGTTGTCTTTGATTTCTTGCATCAGTGTCTTCAGTTTTCAGTATACAGTTCTTTTGTCTCCTTAGGTAGGTTTATTCCTAGATATTTTATTCTTTTGTTCCAGTGCTGAATGGGATTGATTCCTTAATTTTTCTTTCTGATTTTTCATCGTCAGTGTGTTTTAAATCCTAATCAAATCCTAATATTTTTTTTAAAGAAGCCGATAGTCAACCTGATAGAAAATATTATAGCGGATAATCACCCCTTTTGGTGCTCAGGAGAATGTCATTTCACAAACAAGGCCTTCCTGCTGAACCAGTGATCGAGTAACAGCCATATTTATGATTGGTCAGTCAAAAATTGATTTAAATTCTATACAGTGACAAAATTTGATTTTCTTGTAAAAATTATGGTAGCGTTATTATATTTTGAGCCCTAGTTGACTTGTATAGTTTCTTGTATAGTCAATTAGATACATTGACTAATCATTCATTTTTGAATCATTAAATGTTTACCCACAGTTTTCAACTTAAGACAGATAATAGGAAAGTAATATTATCATTGTAACAAAGAAGGAGCAAAACCTTGGAAATGGTTCTAAATGTCTTGGGCCATATAACAATTTCACCAAACATTTCTATAATTGTCTTTTATAGGTACTTTGAGAGACAGCTGTGGAGTAGTAACCTTACAATTAAGCTATTACTTGCTGAATATGTTTTGATTTTATTAAAATGTCTCCTTGCCTAAGTGTGTTTTTTTTTTAATATGTGTTGGACTTTTGAGCAAATATTTGCTCTGAAGGAATGCTGTATGAAAAAAGTTAGAAGAGCTTTTTAGGGGCCTATCCAAAATCAAGTTTCTTGTATTTATTGCCTTTTATATGGGAGCTTAGGAGAAATATTTTTGAATTAATCTTAGAACAGAATAAGAATTTGTATACTCTGTGATCTGAGACTCCTTTCTCTTTTATAGGAATGTATTTACCTTTCCTTCTATTTTATTAAACTTAGCACATGCTTATATGTTTCAAGATTAATGTGTGTTAGGTAACGACAGTTGTTCAGGGAATCGGAAAGGTGTATAAGTGAATCAAACAATGAAATGTGTGAATTAAAGACTGTTTTTAAAGAACTCATAAGGGCAGAAATATACTTTTTATATAATCATTCTCTTAATGACAGCATTACTTTTTAAATGTTAAGTCTTCATTATTTTGCCTGGAATATTCCTACCCACACATCATTACCTCTCAAAGTGCTCATTTTTCAAGGTTTAACTTAAATACCAATTTCTTCTGCGTGTTATCCCTACTTTCCATTTGCTTCCACTCCTTCTTCATGAACTTTCGCATCTAAATTATTTCTCTCATGATACATATTACTTTCTGCCATGCATTGTGTATCTACACGTCTGTCCATATCCTTGAGGGAAAAGATTTTATTTTGATTATGTGCCCTGTACATACATACATATTTGTTCAATATTTGTTGAGTACAGAAATAAACAATAAAGGATAACTGAATAACATGTTTATCATGTTATTGGTAAGCATGGTAATGAATTTTTTTTCTTAACCACTGCGGTTGTGTTTATGTGTGCATGTGTGTTAGTCATTCAGTTGTGTCTCTCTCTTTGTGACCCCATGGACTATAGCCTGCCAGGCTCTTCTTTCCATGGAATTCTCCAGGCAAGAATATTGGAGTAGGTAGCCATTCCCTTCTCCAGGGCATCTTCCTGACCCAGGGATTGAACCTGAGTTCTGGCACTGTAGGCAGATTCTTTACCATCTGAGCCACCAGGGAAGCCCCTGTGTTTGTATACTAATATTTAAACCTTTAAAAATTTTACCTTTATTTTTAACTATTAGAAATTCTGACTTAGTGTTGATAGATATATGTCAGAGTATTTTAGAAATCTCTATAGTATGGTATTTTTTGTGTTACTTTCTTCTGTTTGTCTCTACCACCACTTTAAAATTATTGTATAAATATGTTTTTTTTTTTTTACTTTTTAAAAATTTTTATTGGAATATAGTTAATTAACAATGTTGTGTTAGCTTCAAGTGTACAGCAAAGTGAATCAGTTATACATATATCCACTTTTCTTATCAGATTCTTTTTACATATAGGCTATTACAGAGTACTGAATAGTATTTCCTGTGCTATGCAGTAGGTTCTTATTAGTTATCTATATTATATATAGTATATGTATATGTCAGTCTTGATTTCCCAATTTATCCATTTCCTCCTTATCCCTGATAACCATAAGTTTGTTTTCTGTATCTGTGACTTTACTTCTGTTTTGTAAATAAGTTCATTTGTATCTTTTTTAGATTCCACAAATAAGTGATATGATATTTGCCTTTCTGTTTGACTTACTTCACTGAGTATAATCTCTAGGTTCATACATGTTGCTGCAAATGGCGTTATTTCATTATTTTTTATAAATGATTAATATTCCATTGCATATATGTACAACATGTTCTTAATCCATCCCAATGTTGATGGGCATTTAGTTTGCTTCCATGTTCTGACTATTGTAAATTGTGCTGCAGTGAACATTGAGGTTCATGAAACATAAGATTTTGACCAAATTTTGACTAATTACTTAACCTCTCTGTGCCCTACTTTCCTCGACTGTACAATGGGGATAAAAGGTATCTACCTTATAGGGTTCTGAGAAGGATTAAATTAATGGATATTTGTAAGGCATTTAGGATAATACCTGAGGCATGCTTCTCTATCTCTTGTTATTGTTATCAATCTTTAAAACACAGCTGGCAACAGAATGTTCTCTTCATTTGATAGGTGAGCATGTGAAAGACCAGAGTCACATGGCCTATAAAGGTAGCAGGAACAGCAATCAGGTCTCCTGACTTTTTCCCTGTCCCTAGAGTTGCCTCTGTGTAATGATTGTGAGGTGTTTGGAGTAATAATAAATCAATGAAGTAGAATGGGAAAAACTTCTCCAAAATGGGTCTGCTGTTAGGAAGTAGCTACGTGTACAAGAAGGGTAGCCCTACTTACCTATTTTACATGCAAGCTGTTCTTTAGCTTCTCAGGTACAGAGTGCCCCCAGGGGTATTTGAGGACCAATACTGTGCAAGGCCATTCACTCTGGCATTGTTCTACCCTGGTGGGCACATGCTTGGGACAATAAACTGTATCCAGAGTGGCACTTACTTGTGAAATGTTTGCTGATTGTTTAGTCAGATCTAGTATTCCTAGCTTTAAAGGAAACTAAGACGTTTGTGGTTGGGAGGTGATTCAAACCTGTCAGTAGGGTGTGAGGTTGAAAAAAGACTTATTGTGGGAAAGAAACTTTTTTAATGAATCTATATGATAGTGAATGCTGTCTTAAGGAGGCAAAGGGTTTTACCAAACACTTGGATTAATTTTTCTTTCATACTATGCCAGTTCTAATGTTAATTTTTGAAAAAGAACAATTTTAATTGGGAAATTACTGTATTTAGCAGTAGACTGTGGTATGACACACACAGAGACAGGCTTCCCTGTTGACTCAGATGGTAAAAAAAAATCTGCCTACAGTGCAGGAGACCCTGGTTGAATCCCTGGGTTGGAAAGATCCCCTGGAGAAGGGAGTAGCTACCCACACTAGTATTCTTTTTTTTTTTTTTTTAATAATTTTTAGTTGGGGAATAATTACTTTACAATATTATGGCGGTTTTTGCCATACAACAACATGAATCAGCCACAGGTGCATATGTGTCCCACCATCCTGAACCACCCCCCCTGCTCCCACCTTCCTCCTCACCCTATCCCTCTGGATTGTCCCAGAGCACCAGCTTCTCTGCTTCATGAATCAAACGTGCACTGGTCATTATGGTAATATACATGTTTCAATGCTATTCTATCATATCATCCCACCCTCTCCTTCTCCCACATAGTCCAAAAGTCTGTTCTTTACATCTGTGTCTCTTCTGCTGCCTAGCATATAGGATCATCATTACCATCTTTCTAAATTCCATATATATGTGTTAATATACTGTATTGGTATTTCTCTATCTGACTTACTTCACTCTGTGTAATAGGCTCTAGTCTCATCCACCTCATTAGAACTGACTCAAATGTGTTCTTTTTTTTTATAGCTGAGTAATATTCCATTGTGTATATGTATGTACAACTTCCTTATCCATTTGTCTGCTGATAGACATCTAGGTTGCTTTCCATGTCCTAGCTATTGTAAATAGTGCTGCAGTGAACATTGGGGTACACGTGTCTCTTTCAATTCTGGTTTCCTTGATGTGTATGCCCAGCAGTGGGATTTCTGGCTCATATGGCAGTTCTATTTCCAGTTTTTTAAGGAATCTCCATACTGTTCTCTATATTGGCTTTGCCACTTTGCATTCTCACCAACAGTGTAAGAGGGTTCCCTTTTCTCCACACCCTCTCCAGCATTTATTGTTTGTAGACTTTTTGATGGTGGCCATTCTGACCAGCATGAGATGATACCTCATTGTGGTTTTGATTTACATTTCTCTAATAATGAGTGATGTTGAGCATCTTTTCATGTGTTTATTAGACATCTGTATCTTCTTTGGAGAAATGTCTGTCTAAGTCTTTTGCCCACTTTTTGATTGGGCTGTTTATTTTTCTGGTATTGAGCTGCATGAGCTACTTGTATATTTTGGAGATTAATTCTTTGTCAGTTGTTTCATTTACTATTTGTCCCATCCTGAAGGCTGTCTTTTCACCTTGCTTATAGTTTCCTTTGTTGTGAAAAAGCTTTTAAGTTTAATTAGGTCCCATTTGTTTATTTTTGTTTTTATTTCCATTACTCTGGGAGGTGAGTCACAGAGGACCTTGATGTGATTTATGTCAGAGAGTGTTCTGCCTATATTTTCCTCTAGGAGTTTTATAGTTTCTGGCCTTACATTTAGATCTTTACTCAATTTTGAGTTTATCTTTCTGCATGGTGTTAGACAGTGTTCTAGTTTCATTCTTCTACACATGGTTGACCAGTTTTCCCAGCATCACTTGTTAAAGAGATTGTCTTTTCTCCATTGTATATTTTCCCCTCCTTTGTCAAAGATAAGGAGTCCATAGGTGCACGGATTTCTCTCTGGGCTTTCTATTTTGTTCCATTGATCTATAGTTCTGCCTTTGTGCCAGTACCATACTGTCTTGATGACTGTATGTTTGTCATATAGTCTGAAGTAAGGAAGCTTGACTCCTCCAGTTCCATTCTTTTTTCCTCAAGATTGCTTTGGCTATTCAAGGTTGTTTGTGTTTCCATACAAATTGTGAAATTATTTGTTGTAGTTCTGTGAAAAATACTACTGGTAGCTTGATAGGAATTGCATTGAAACTATAGATTGCTTTGTGTAGTATATTCACTTTCACTATATTGATTCTTCCAATCCACAAACATGGTATATTTCTCCATCTATTTTTGTCATCTTTGATTTCTTTGATTTCTTTCTTTCTTTCATCATCTTTTGTTTCTTTATGTACCTTTATTCCTAAGTATTTTATTCTTTTTGTTGCAATGGTGAATGGGACTGTTTCCTTTTCTCTTTCTATTTTTTCCACTCTAGTATTCTTGCCTGGAGAATTCCATGAACAGAGGAGCCTGATGGGCTACAGACCATGGGATCACAAAGAGTTGGACACGACTGAATGACTAACACACACACACACACACACACACACATACTTTTATATATATATATACACTTCCTAGGTGGCTCAGTGGTAAAGAACTCCCCCTGTGTCAGTGCAGAAGACAAAAGAGACACAGGTTTAATCCCTGAGTTGGGAACATTCCCTGGAAGAAGAAATGGCAACCTACTCCAGTATTCTTGCCAGGAAGATCACATGGAGAGAGAAGTCTGGTGGGCTACAGTCCATGGGGTGGCAAAAGAATCAGACAAAACTTAACGACTGAACAGCAATAACAAATGTGTGTGTTCACACACATACATGGGCTCACTATTAATATGTTGATGTTTTAGAATGTCAGTTATAGTTTGAAATATATTATTTTAAAAGATGACTGCTTTTGTGTACATTTGTCATTAGTCTGTTTCTTCAGAAATTTATGGAGGAGAACTGTGTTTTGGGGCTTCCCTGAAAGCTCAGTTGGTAAAGAATCCACCTGCAATGGAGACCCCAGTTCAATTCCTGGGTCGGGAAGATCCCCTGGAGAAGGGATAGGCTACCCACTCCAGTATTCTTGGGCTTCTCTCGTGGCTCAGCTGGTAAAGAATCCACCTAAAATGCAGGAGACCTAGGTTCGATCCCTGGGTTGGGAAGATCCCCTGGAGAAGGGAAAGGTTACCCACTCCAGTATTCTGACCTAGAGAATTCCGTAGACTGTATAGTCCACAGGGTTTCAAAGAGTTGGGCACGACTGAGCAACTTTCACTTTCTCTCTGTTTTTATTATGCAGTGCTTAGTGCAGGGCTGCATAGGTGTAAGTACTGAATGGACATTATTTGACGCTGACAAGTAACTTTATTGTATATTTTTTTTTTTCAAAATTAGAATTACATATTTTGTTAATCAAAGAGGACATTTGTGGGAATATATTGGGATGTATAGAGTGGCTAAATGGGATGCTGCTGTTTAATAACTCATTCTTTTTTGTTTTAGCTTATATATTTTAGGCAAGGACATGAAGCTTATGTACGGGCTGTAAGAAAATCAAAAACATACAGCGTTAATTTACAAAAACAGCCATGGAATAAAATGGATCTCAGGGTAAGTTTGCCAAATTAATAAGCTGTGTACTTGAAGTATCTTGGAATTAAGTTACTTTCCTGTATGCTTATTCTCAGTTTCTGGATATTTCAGTGTTGATTGTATGCCCAGGATAAGGTGTACTATACTGTACCATACTCCTGTACAGCTGAATGTTGTGGGCCGCATTTTGTTTCCTGGAATTTGTATGTCACCTGTTGTCTTTATCTGACCTAATTTCCTTCAGGCTTCAGGTTCTCTGGTGTATACCATGTACTTCGAGCAGTGCAGTAGTTCCATGATGTGGATATTTTCCTTAGCAGCTTTGTGCTTTCTGAAGGCTCTATAAATTGACTGCATGTGTGGACCACAGACACCCTCAAGATTCTGGCAGCTTTAGGATATAGTAAATATCATAAATCCTAAGAAACCTATAACTTTGTGGTTATTGTTGTTCTGTCACCCAGTTGTGTCCAACATTTTGTGACCTCATGGATGATGGCAGCATGCCAGGGCTCTCTATCCCTCACCATCTCCCAAAGTTTGCCCAAGTTCAAGTCCATTGCACTGGTGATACCATCCAACCATGTCATCCTCTGATGACCTCTTTTCATTCTGCTCTTGATCTTTCCCAGCATCAGGGACTTTTCCAGTGAGACAGCTATTCACATCAGATGACCAAAATAGTGGAATTTCAATTTCAGCATCAATCCTTCTAATGAGTATTCAGGGTTGATTTCCCTTAAGATTGACTGGTTTGATCTCCTTGCTGTCCATGGGACTCTCAGGAGTCTTCCCCAGGACTGTAGTTCGAAGGCATCAATTTTTTTGATGCTCCATCTTCTTTATGGTCCAGCTCTCATAACTGTACATGACCACTGGGAAGATCATAGCCTTGACTGTACAGACCTTTGTCAGCAGAGTAATGTCTCTGCTTTTCAACGTACTGTCTAGGTTTGTCATAGCTTTCCTGTCAAGAAGCAAATTTCTTCTGATTTCATGGCTGCAGTCATCATCTGCAATCATTTTAGAGCCCAAGAAGGGGAAATCTGTCACTACTTCCACCTTTCCCTCTATATTTGCCATGAAGTAATGGGGCTAGATTCTATGATCTTAGTTTTTTTAATATTTATTTTTAAGCCAGCTCTTTCACTCTCTTCCTTCACCCTCATCAAGAGGCTCATTAGTTTCTCTTCACTTTCTGCCATTAGAGTGATATCATCCGCATATCTGAAGTTGTTGATGTTTCTCCTGCCCATCTTGATTCCAGCTTGTAACTCATCCAGCCTGGTATTTCTCATGATGTGCTCAGCATATAGATTACTCCAACAGGGTAACAGCAGACAGCCCTGTTGTACTCCTTTTTCAATCTTGAACCTATCAGTTGTTCCATACAGGATTCCAACTGTTGCTTCTTGACATGCATATAGGTTTCTCAGGAGACAGGTGAGATGGTTTGGTATTCCCATCTCTTTAAGAGCTTTCCACAGTTTATTATGATCCACACAGTCAAAAGCTTTGACATAGTCATTGAAACAGAGGTAGATGGTTTTTTTTTGTAATTCCCTGGCTTTCTCTATAATCCAGTGAATGCTGGCAATTTGGTCTCTGGTTCCTCTTCCTTTTCTAAATCCAGCTTGAACATCTGGAAATTCTTGGTTCACGTAATGCTGAAGCCTAGCATGCAAGATTTTAAGCATGACCGTACTAGTATGGGAGATGAGTGCAATTATAATGATTAGCACATTCTTTAGTTGTTTTGTAATGATGCTTAACAGGAAGGATAGAAGAGACAATGTGTGTATTTATTGAAATAAAGATTTAGGCACTTCTAAAAATTGTATTAAGGCTATAAGTTACTAAAATATAAAGTGAGCTTTACATAATCATCTCCTGGGAAATAGGGGTGCTAACATCTATTGTGAATTAGGTGAAAAATAAGATTTTTTTTAGAATTATAGGAATGAATAAACCATATGTTTTCTTTTCTTTTTTTTTGGCTTTTATACATTTATATTTGACACCTGATCACATTTTCTTTTTTTTTTTATTATTATTTTTTAAATTTATTTATTTTAATTGGAGGCTAATTACTTTACAACTTTCAGTCACCATAATACCTTCTCTCTAGGTTTAAAAAATAGTATGCTGATTCCTGTAACAAAGCTTTTATTCATACAAAAATCAAATAATGGTGAACAAGTCACAACAGTGCAATAGGTAGAAAATAAAACAACCACATTAACAAAGTGCTGAAATAAATACTAATCATCAGAGAGAACGTGCCCTCATGGGGTGTTTCTGTCACCAGGATGTGTGGGGTTTGTCTTCACAGCCCAGAGCCCACAGCCTCATGAAGCCACATCCTCGGACTGGGTGGCATTGGACACAGTGCCTGCAAGTCAGATGCCTCGGGTCACCAAGGTCGTGGTGGAGTCAGGATCATGCTGACTCCCAAGGAAGGCCATTTCTGAGTGCTCAGCCTGGCCTACTGGGCATCTAGCAGCAGTTCACTGAGCCTGTGTGATTTCTTATTTTAAATTCTAACCCTGTGTTTATAGTAAATTTTAGAAGTCAACTTACTTGTGGTATAAGACCCTGGACTTTGGAATAAGATCTGAATTCCAATCCCAGCTCTGCTGTATACAAGTGTGTAACTCTAAAAACATCACTGTACCCATGAGGCTCTGTTTTGTCATCATTAAATGTGATTAATAACAGTGTTTAAGGATGGTATTTAAAATAATATTGTAGCACTCAAAATTGTAAGTCCTTTTCCCAAACATATACATAATATGTCCACCTGCCTAATTACAGACTGTATTTCTGCTAGAGGAATGATTTTTTTAATAGAGTTATCAATAGAATTTAATATTATGACAAGATAGGGCCACAATGGGCAGCTCCATAGAATACAAATTAGACAATCCCAAGAGTTTAAAGTTGTAATAGGTTAATATTTTCTAACCTCATCCTCTCCCTCAGCCTTATGCACTGCAACCTCCTCATAATCCTTCTCAAAGGCAGCCATGTCCTCATGGGCCTCAGAAAACTCTTCTTTCTTCATGTCCTCACCCACATACCAGTGAACAAAGGCAAGCTTGGCATATATCAGGTCAAATTTGTGATCCAGGTGAGCCTAGGCCTCAGCATGCTCAAAGCTCATTGTGCTTTGGCTTGGTCTCCAGCAGGTAGCACAGTGGGAGACTGGTAATTAATGCCAACTTTGAATCCCGTGGGGCACTGGTCCACAAACTGGATGCTGCACTTGGTCTTGATTGTGGCAGTGGTGGCACTGATATCTTTTGGAATCATATCACCACAGTACAACAGGTAGCAAGCCATGTATTTACCTTGGTGAGGGTTACATTTCACCATCTGGTTTGCTGGCTCAAAGCAAGCATTGGTGATCTCTGCTACAGAAAGCTGTTCATTTTAGGCTTTCTCAGAGATGGCAGGAGCATATGTGGCCAGAGAGAAGTGGATGCAGGGAAAGGGTACTGTACAGAATTACAGGTTGGTCTGTAATTCTGTCAGATCTACATTCAGGGCTCCATCAGATCTCAGGGAACTAATGATGGAAGACACTACTTGTTGGCTTATGAGACAATTAAGACTAGTATAGATTGGGCACTCAATATCGGGGTTTCTATGACAGATGTCATAGACAGCCTCATTGTCTATCATGAAGATACAGGGTGCTCCAGGGTGGTGTGGTTGGTGAGGGTGGAGTTGTAGGGTTAGTGAACTATAGCTGCGGAAACCTGGGGGCTGGGTAAATGGAGAACTCCAGCATGGACTTCTTGCCATAATTGACAGAGAGATGTTCCAATGGCAGGAAGGTAAACCCAGAACCAGTTCCCCCACCACAGCTGTGGAAAAGCAAGAAGCCCTAAAGACCTGTGCATTGGTCAGCCAGTTTCTGAATTCAGTCCAAGACGAGGTCAATGATCTTCTTGCCAATCATGTAGTGACTGCGAACATAATTATTGGCAGCATCTTCCTTGCCCTGATGAGCTTCTTTGTGTGGAGGAACTGGTGATAGGTGCCAGTACCAACTTCATCAGTGATCGTGGGTTCCAGGTCTACAAACACTGCCCTGGGCAAATGCTTGCCAGTGTCTGTCTCACTGAACAAGGTGTTGAAGGAGTCTTTTCCTCCTCCAGTGGTCTTATCACTTGAGCCTGTGTGATTTCAATTAATGTCTCAATTTGACCACTATCAACTTCAACTGGTCTAACTGACCACGGAGCATTGTCCAACAAGAAATCTTCAAAACAAAACTTCGCAAACCACATTTGATATGTTTGATCAGTCACAGCACCTTCTTCATATATTGCACAAATCATTTTTTTTGCCTTTCTTGAAACAATAAAGTATCATATGCCAAAAATGCCATGTTCCAAGCAGTAGAGCTCCCATTAGGCACTGCCAGTCTGTCCACAGCCTGGCTAATGTGGATTAAGATGTACTCACGCATGAATGAAACTTGTAGGGTTCTGTGGGACTTGAGGAGGTGAGGGGAAGGCCACAAAGATTTCACACCAACAGACTACCAAGGAGTCCAAGGGAGAAGTAGTGACTAGAGGAGTGATTCTTAACCAGCAGAAAACTTCTTAACTCTCCAGAGGAAAACCTGGGGAGTTTGTTCAAAATACATATGACTGAGCTTTACCCTAGATATAGTGAACTCAGTTCCATAGTAGTATGGTTTAGGAACATGAATTTTAAAAAAGATTACCAAGGGGATTCTTCTGCTTATCCTCAGTTTAGAGCCATGCACTAAACTACAAATTGCTGTTAAGGGGTCAAGAGCCATGTCTTATTACCTTTAACGCTTAGTGGAATGCCTCAAATCTGGTGGATATTCAGATAATTTTAAAATTTAATAATTTTAAAATAAAATTTATCAGATAATTTAAAAAATTTAATGGAGTATAGTTGATTTACAATACGTTTCAGATAATTTTTAAATTGTTCAAATAATAATAAAATAATATGCAAATATTAGGCAATTATTTATATTGAAATTAATAATTTTTTGGTATTCTCATGAATAGGAACAAGAGTTTGTTAAGATTGTAGGAATCAAATATGAGATTGGACCACCTACACTATGCTGCTTGAAGCTTGCATTTCTGGACCCCATTTCAGGCAAAATGACTGGAGAATCTTTTTCCATTAAGTGAGTATCTATGTTGGCTCGTGTGTGTGTGTGTGTATTTTAATTCCTAACGTGTATTCTTGATGGTAAAGAAAACATGACAGCACTACGGGCTTTAGAGTTTTAAAGACCATGGTTTAATATTTAATTCTTGTTTTGTTTTTCCACTTAATAGGGTCACAAAGAGTGGGACACGACTGAAGCGACTTAGCACGCATACTATAGATAGATAGATAGATTAACTGAAATAAAAACATACAGCATGAGACCTATAGGTTTCAGTTTTATTTGGGAGCTTGCTGAGGACTATAGTCTGGGAGATAGCCTTAGACAACTCTGACAAGATGTTCTCAAGAGGTAGCAGGGGCAGAGCCAGGGTATATTTGAAATTTTTTTGGCTGTGAAATACATGTAGTCAAGCATACATCTCGCTAGTTATTGGTAGTCACGAGGATCAAATATCTCAGTGATTTTAGTGTTCTATATATGGAAAGATGCAAGAGTCCAGGGTCATTGAAATTCTTCCTTACATATGCATCTTAACTATCTAAGAGTCCATATATCCAAAACACAGAATGCTTCATCTTGAATTCCTTTCAGGGTGAACTGTAGGTCAACAACTACAGTGGCTAATGACTTGATTCTTTTATTGGCATAGCCAGAGTTCTTTTGTTTTTTTTTTTGTTTTTTTTTTTGTTTTTCCCATAATATGACTCTCATTGTCTTTAACTTCATTCAGAATGGTTTTGTTAGGTTGTATTGTGACAGCTGTCATATCAGTGAGCATTAAAAAAAAAAAAAACACATCAAACTGATGAATTTTTGTGTAGCCATTATAATATTGAAGATGGAAGAAAAAGAGGAACATTTTTGGCATATGATACTTTATTGTTTCAAGAAAGGCAAAAAAAGTGATTTGTGCAATATATGAAGAAGGTGCTGTGACTGATCAAACATATCAAATGTGGTTTGCGAAGTTTTGTTTTGAAGATTTCTTGTTGGACAATGCTCCGTGGTCAGTTAGACCAGTTGAAGTTGATAGTGGTCAAATTGAGACATTAATTGAGAACAATCAAAGTTATACCATACAGGAAATAGCAGACATTCTCAAAATATCCAAATCAAGTGTTGAAAATTGTTTGCACCAGCTTGGTAATGTTAATCACTCTGATGTTTGGGTTCCACATAAGTGAAAAAAATCTTCTTAACTGTACTTCTGTGTGTGATTCTCTACTGAAACAAGGCAAAAATGCTCTGTTTTTTAAACAAATTGGGACAGATGATGAAAAGTGAATATTGTACAATAATGTGGAATGGAAGAGATCATGGGGCAAGTGAAATGAACTATCACACAACCGCACCAAAGGCTGGTCTTCATTCCAAAGAAGGTTATGTACATATAGTGGAATTGGAAGGGACTTATGAGCTCCTTCCAGAAAACCAACTGATTAATTCCAACAGGTACTACTTCCAGTTAGACCAACTGAAAGCAGCACGTGACAAAAAGCTTCCAGAATTAGTCAGCCGAAAATGCATAATTTTCCATCAGGATAACTCAAGACCACATGTTCCATTGATGACCAGGCAAAAACTGTTAACAGCTTCGCTGGAAAGTTCTGATTCATCCACTGTGTTCACCAGACATTGCACCTTCAGATGTCCATTTATTTCTGTCTTTACAAAATTACCTGAATGGAAAATATTTCAGTTCCCTGGAATACCGTAAAAGGCATCTGAAACATTTTTTTGTTCAAAAAAAATGAAAAGTTTTGGGAAGATGGAATTATCAATTTGCCTGAAAAATGGCAGAAGGTAGTGGAACAAAATGGTGATACACTTAAAGTTCTTGGTGAAAATGAAAAATGGGCCTTTAATTTTTACTTTAAAACCAAAGGAGGATTTTGGCCAACACAGTATATGATCAATTGTCTCAAGACATTTAGGCATCATTAGTTTTGTTGGAGATATACTTACACATTGGATAATGTAAGAAATAACAGTCTTACAAGATAGGATAAAAGTAATATAGTCAGTGATTTAAGGTCATAAGTAAATATTTAAGACAAACAGATCAAACACATGGGGTTTAATTTAATTAAAAGCATTTGTAAGGACCTTGAGGTTTGAAACAGTTTGCTCAGTAGCTCCGCATTAAGCATATATATCCCTGGATATTTAGAAAGTGACATATACTGTTGTATCTGTATACGGAATCACATGTACTTTATTTTCTCTTCAGATATCATGACATGCCAGATGTCATTGACTTCCTTGTGCTACATCAGTTTTATAATGAAGCCAAAGAAAGGAACTGGCAGATAGGTAAATATAGAATTCCCACTTAAATATTGTTTGAAGCAGAGTAACTTTTAAACTGAATTAACATTGAGAAACTTTAGACTGAAAAAGCTGTTAGCCAAATTAGAAAAATTAAATTTTTATTTTCAGTTATGTTTAGGTGATTTTATGTACTTTGTATGTGTTATAAAACCTTTTCTGTGACTATCTATTCTATTAGAATACAAATCTAAATTAAAATGAAAATCTGAAGTTTCATTGCCTTCACATGGAGTACTTACCACTTGGGCTCTTAACAGACCTTTACTGATTGTGGCTTTGACTCTCTCTCTCACCTCTTCCACCTCTCTCCCTTTTTCTCCCTTTCTCTCTTTACCCCTCCTGTTGTCTCCCTGTCTATTCCTTCCACCTTCTCTAGCTATTTAATCTTGGGCACAATTTTAACCTCTCTGTGCCTCACTTCCATTATCTGTAAAATGGGAATCACATCTGAACATACCTATAAGGTTGATACGAATGATAAATAATATGTAGAAAGAACTTAAAATGTACCACAGAGCAAACACTGTATAGTTATCTGCTATTAGTAGTTTTTTTTTTTTCTATTAGTATCTTCTATCTTTTCTAATGTGAAAGAAACATTTTTATCCACATGGTTGGTTTTATATTCCTTAGCCATTTAGAGGCACAAAACTAGTATGAAGAGATTTTTAGAAACAAAATGGTAAAACAAAAAATAAGAGGAAGGAAAAAAAATAAGAAACAACTGTGGTATTATATGTGCAGTACAAAAAGCAGACTGTCTAATGATGATTCCAAGTAATTGAAAGAAGTTAAATTATATATGGTAATCTGTGATTTTATTTCATAATAATTATTAGCACTTGGAAATCAAAATCCTTGAAGAGAGTAATATGGAATACTCAGATTGAAATCTGTAATAATACTGGATACAATGATGCTATTGTATTCATCAAAATGTATAGTTTAGACTGGGAACATAGCAATTATTCTCAAGAGCACTCTTTTAAGAATTTTTTTAAAAACATTGTAGGTGATAGATTCCGCAGTATAATAGATGATGCCTGGTGGTTTGGGACTGTGGAAAGTCAGCAACCTTTTCAACCAGAGTATCCTGATAGTTCTTTCCAGTGTTACAGTGTTCAGTAAGTACAGTTATGGTCTTTTACACCTGATAAAATACTTTAGTACTATATGGACTTTCTATAAACCCTGCCTTACCTAGTCTTATAAGACCTGTACCTGTAAGGAAGGAATCATAGTACTTTTAAGGAAGAAATTTGATGATAAACTTTCTGGTGCAATATGCATGCTAAAACAAAGCAGAAACTGAATACTTATTTCTGCCTCCTTAATTACTGTGTTTTCTCTTAAATATTTCTACTTTAGATAAGAATTACAACTAGTATTTCATAAAGAATACTGAAATTAATTCAGTGTTTAAAGTAATTGTTTCAGCTGGAATATAATAGTGAATATTTATATAGTCTTTTATTTGATGGTATAAGTTCTAGTCAAGGGTGAGTGCATTACTTTTGGATATATTGATACTATTTGTCTACATTTACTTTTGTTCTTCATGAAATACCAGAGTTGTAAGATTCCTAATAAATACAACTTTCTTCTTAAGAATGATAAAACATATGTTTATTCTGTGAAGATTGACTTTTAGTCTTCATATTGTAGATCAAAAGGGAATAGTAAACTTTTGGAGAAGGTATAATAGTCAACCTGATAGAAAAAAGTAGGTTGTCTCACAGAAATAAGTGATATATTAAATTGATTTTTTAACCTAAAAGGAATTTTCCAGTGAGAACTTTTTATTCTGTACCCTGGCTTAACAATGAATGTATGCTTGGTTGGAATTAAAAAAAAAAAAAAAAAAAACAGAACTAAGAATAAGCTTAGGGCTCTCTAACTTTCATATTAGTGGACCATGTTTTCTGTATTAGAGGGTTGTTATCATTATCTTTGTATAAGCACAGTTATACTTTAAAGAAATTGTACTGCCCCTTTCCAGATTTCACCCCGAAGAAGTCCTCCAAATTATGCTAGTATGTAAAAGTATCATGTGAATTTGATTTGTATCTTGTTATTTTTTAATAGCTGGGACAATAATGAAAGAGAAAAGATGAGCCCCTGGGATATGGAGCCAATTCCAGAAGGAAGTAAATATGCTTTTAAAAAATGAATTATAATTTTTCTAAAAGAAGAATGGCAATAGCATTATTCTGAAAACTAATTATTTCTGATTTTTCACCTTATGCATAGCTGCCTTTCCAGATGAAGTTGGTGCTGGTGTTCCTGTGTCCCAGGAGGAACTGACTGCTTTGCTATACAAACCTCAGGAAGGAGAGTGGGGGGCTCATTCCAGAGATGAGGAATGTGAACGAGTTATTCAGGGAATCAACCACCTTCTTTCCTTGGGTATGGTGAATGTGAAAGAATATTAAGAAGATGAGAAAAGAATATTAGGAAGATGAGAAGGAATAAGGAAAACCAGCAGAATTTTAAGTTCTGTAAAAGGAAATGCAGTTTTTCACTATATACTTCTAACTCAAAAGGCACAGGGATTCTAGTTTTAATAATATTTTTATATGTTTGGTCAAAGTAATGACTTGCAAACCTTTTCAGTTCTGGGGTTATAATAGTGAAGACATATAAGTGTCTTTTACTTTTGTGAGTCATTTTGGCTCTCTAGCTATTCCCTAAGCCTAACTTTGGATGGATTTTTTTGGTAAAGACTGTGTGTAATCAGTTTTACTCCATGACTAGTTATATTTTCTGAAGTATGTCACATGAGACATTTGGCATTTATCCAGAAAAGACATAAATTTGAAGTTAAAAACAGTTCTCCAATAATTTTGTCTTGTTTTTATCTGATTTGAACCAGTGTATCATGCATGATTCATAAATAATATGTCCGAATAAAAAGAATAACATTATAATAGTATTGGTCTAATTTTTGCATAATTTAATCATCTCATTTTAGTAATATAGTTTTATATTGCCCACACTTCCTGATTATATGTGGTTTTTGTTTGTTAACATGAGATGTTAGTGTTGTTTATAACTATCTTTTCTGATTTTGTAAATATTGTAGATTTTGCCAGCCCTTTTGCTGTTCCAGTGGATCTCAGTGCCTACCCCTTGTATTGTACTGTAGTTGCTTATCCAACTGACCTCAACACCATCAGGCGGAGACTTGAAAATCGCTTTTACAGGTTTGTTTAGTTTTTACCATTTCCTATAAAGCTTATAGCTTTATGTCTTTTGCTTTCGTTTTTGCATGACGAAACACTGAGATCTTTGTTTTCATAGTGTAAAATAACCACTCGGAAGACCCACCTCAAAATTTCTTTTGAAAATTTGGAACAATTGATTTCCTTTCCTTCAGGAGATTCTCAGTCTTCCAGGGTAAAAAGGAGTATGGACAGGGATAAAATTATGACTAGTAAAAGTCACAAATGAAACAATAATTACAGTTAACTCTTTTTTTTTTTTTTTTTACAGTTAACTCTTAGTTTATTAAAGGCAGATTAAGTGGTTTGTGGATTCATCATGATTATGGTGCTCCAGAGCTTTGAGCATGTTTTAAATCCCCTGTTGGGAAATTAGGCAGCAGTTAATTAGATTTAATCACCAGCTCCAAAATGTGTAAAGAAAAAAAAAAAAATCAAGTTATTTTTTTCTTTGGTTTTGCTGGAAGTTATGTGATTATGGGGAGGCGGTAGAGGGCAGCTTTTGTTCTCTCTCTCACCCTCAAGTCTACAGCATCCTAACAACAATTATTCCATGAAATTGTTATAAATAACACCATGTGGGTGTATCTTATAACATTACCTATAATTTCTTTAATAGTGTATTATTATAACAGCAACTACATTAAAATATGTCTTCTTTTCTACAACCTGGCTTCTTGATTTTTGGTCTTCTCTGAAAAGTAAACATTTTTTTGTTGACTTTATCAAAGCACTCTTTGTTTCTGTTTGTTTCTTTGTATTTGGTCAAATCATTATTTACCCATAATGTCATGGGTCAGTTCTCTTTCAGGTTTTAATATCCAAGTTTATAATCCAGTGGTTCTGAATTCTTGCCTGTGCTTCAAATACTGTAACTATATACTTTTATTGGTGCATATTAGTCACACAGATATATTGAGTCACAAACATATATTTGAACACCTTTGACGTTTCATGATTAAATGCCTAGTTGTTCTATATTGTCTAATTCTAGAATAGACTTTAAATGTATCGACCAAAAGTAACAGGGTATTTTTGCTTTCATAGGAGAATATCAGCATTAATGTGGGAAGTACGCTATATTGAGCATAATGCTAGGACTTTCAATGAGCCAGACAGTCCTATAGTTAAAGCAGCCAAAATTGTAACTGATGTCTTACTTCGATTTATTGGGTAAGAAGCAGTTTTATCTTCTATAGAGGCTGACTTCTGAGTTTTTAAAATTTATTGAAGTATATTTTAACTTGTTTCTCAGGGATCAGAGCTGTACTGATATACTGGATACTTACAATAAAATTAAAGCAGAAGAACTAAACAGTACTGATGCAGAGGAGGTAAGAATCACAGCATGACCAGTAGGCATTAATTCTTTTTCTGTCATTTAAAGTACATTAGGTATTATACGTAAGTGTTGTAACTGGGTATTAGCAATGAATCTGATTTCTGAAAGCTCGCTGAACACCTGCATCTTTTTGTATTAAGCTCTTTAACCTATATTTAGATAGTGTATACCAAAAATGTAGTGGTGCTGCAGTGTTTGGTCAGAGAGAGGTGGCCATTCACCCTTTGGACACAGTGTTTTCAGTGTTGAGAAATCAATACTTTATTTTCCAGCCCTTGAAAACAGGACAAAGCACTAAACTGCGTTTTAAAAGAATGGTTAGTTGATGGGAATTTTAGTAGGGATTACTTTTCTATACTACATACATATATATACATGTATATATATATATATATATACATGTATATATATAATATTAAAGTATTTTATAATTTTAAACTTGAAAGTCTATATTTTTAGTAGTTTCATGGAATTGCTGTTTGATTTCCTTTGTGGAAATTTATAAACATAAACCAGTTTTTCTTAATGAAGTGAATTAGTATTGTCAGCAGACCCTCATGTGTCTTATTTCCCCACCCAGTCATATCCCTAATTTATATTAAGTTATTTTTGACTAGAGGCTATGATAGAAGCAAAAACCAGGTTAAGAGGCTGAAACAATAATGGAAAGTGACAATTCAAAAATATTTTATGGAAAACAATTCATCCCAGGGATAAGTGACTCAAATATGCTGGATTTTATTGCAGTGGGTATGATTATACAGAGGTATTTTACATGTTTATATTTTCTGTACTGTTAATTCTCAGAATGGTAAATCTCTAATAGTTTTTCAATTTCACAAAAATGTGTTTGACTGTAAAATGTTTTAAGTATTATTGAAGTTAAATGCTATTTACATATTAAAGACAACTCAGATATGCCAATTAGATATTATCCTCCTGAAACTAATAAAAAATTTATCATTCTTATACCTGATATTTTCTCTAACCTTTAGTATAAATGCATTTTGACTCAGAATTTGATGTAGCAAGAATTTCTCCTCAAAATAACATAACTTGGATTAGAATAGGAAAGTAAAGTAAAATATAATTCAGCAAGCTTATTTTTTCTTTTTCTTTCTCTCCCTTCCTTCCAACATTTAAGTTCTACGCTTTAAACAAATTGCAGTTATACAATACAGTGTTATCAACTAGAGTCACTGTGTTTTACCTTAGATCCTTATATTCTCAGCCTTTATTCAACCTATAGTTAGAAGTTTGTGTCCGTTTACAACCTTCTCCCTGTCCCCTCCCACCATCAGTCCACTACCCAACAACATTTCTGTATTCTGTTTCTGAGTTTGACCTAAAAAAAAAATTACATATAAGTGATACCATGCTGTGTTTGTCTTTCTCTATCTTAGTTCACTTAACAAAATGCCCTCAAGTTCCATCTGCATTGTCACAAATGGCAGAACTACCTTCTTTCTTATGGTTGAATAATATTCCATTGTGTATACGTGTGTGTGTGTGTGTGTGTGTGTATATATATGCACCATATTTTCTTTGTCCGTTTATCTGTTGACAGACACTTAGATTGTTTCCACATCTTGGCTATTGTGAATAATGCTTCAGTGAATATGGGAGTGCAACTTTATATCTTTGATATCTTGTTATTTACAGCAGAGAAGGCAATGGCACCCCACTCCAATACTCTTGCCTGGAAAATCCCATGGGCAGAGGAGCCTGGTAGGCTGCAGTCCATGGGGTCGCTAAGAGTTGGACATGACTGAGCGACTTGACTTTCACTTTTCACTTTCATGCATTGGAGAAGGAAATGGCAACCCACTCCAGTGTTCTTGCCTGGAGAATCCCAGGGACGGGGGAGCCTGGCCGGCTGCCATCTATGGGGTCACACAGAGTCGGACACGACTGAAGTGACTTAGCAGTAGCAGTAGCAGTATTATTTACAGAAGTGAAATTGCTGGATCATATGGTGTTAATAGTTCTATTTTTAATTTTTTGAGGAACTACCATATTGTTTTCCATAGTGGCTGTACCAATTTATATTCCCACCAACAGTGCACAAAGGCTCTCTTCTCCACATCCTCGTCAACACTTCTTATTTCTTTGTCTTTCTGATAATAACCATTCTAATAGGTGAGAGGTGATATTTCATTGTGGTTTTTATTTGCTTTTCCCTGATGATCAGAGATACTGAGTACCTTTTCAGGTACCTATTGGCCATTTGGATATCTCCTTTGTAAAAATGTCTATTCAGTTTCTCTGTACATGTTTCATTAGGTTATGTGTTCTCCTGCTATCAAGTTGTTTATATATTTTAGGTATTAACTCTCTGTATATGATTTGCAAATATTTTATCCCATTTGGTATATTGCCTTAATTTTGTTGATGGTTATTGTTTGCTGTGAAGAGCTTTGTAGTTTGATGTAGTCCCAATTTTTTATTTTTTGCTTTTGTTGCCTTTTATGACTTTTGGATTTTGTTACATCCAAAAAAATCATTGCCAAGGCCAGTGTCAAGCAGCTTACCCCTGTGTTTTCTTTTAGGAGTTTTATGGTTTCATGTCTTATATCCAAGTCTTTAATCCATTTTGAGTTGTGTTTAATGTATGGTGTAAGATGGGGTCCAGTTTCATTCTTTTGCAGGTGGATTTTTTTTCCAGTTTTTCCAGCACAATTTATTGATGAAATTATCCTTTCTTCATTTTATATTCTTGGTTCCTCTGTTGTAAATTAATCGACCAATATGCATGGTTTATTTCTCTGTACTTTCTGTTCCCTTGATCTATATATTTTATGTTAATACCATACATTTTGATTATAATAACTTTGTAATACAGTTTGGTATCAGGAAGTGTGATGCCTCCAACTTTATTCTTTCTCAAGATGGTTATTAGAATTCTTTTTTGTGGTTGTATATGAGTTTTAAGATTGTTTTTCTACTTATGCAAAAAGTACTGTTGGGATTTTGGTAGGGCTTGCATTGAATCTGTATATTGCTTTAAATAGTACAGATGTTTTAACAGCATTAATTTTTCATATCTGTGGCATATGATATCTTTCCATTTATTTGTATATTCTATTTCATCAATGTCTTATAGTTTTCAGTGTACAGATCTTTCAACTCCTTGGTTAAATTTATTCCTAGTATTTTATTCTTTTTGATGTAAGTATAAATGGCATTGTTTTCTTAATTTTTCTTTCTGATCGTCCACTGTTAGTGTACAGAAACATAACTTATTTTTGTATGATGGTTTTGTATCCTGCAATTTTACTGAATTTGTTGATTAGTTCTAACAGTTTTATGGTGGAGTATTTAGACTTTTCTATATGTAATATCATGTCATCTGCTAATAGAGACACTATCAATTTTTCCTTTTTGATTTAAATTTTTTTGTTTTTCTTGACTAATTTTTCCAGCTAAGACTTTCAATACTATGTTAAATAAAATAAAAGAGTGAGTATTCGTGTCTTGTTCCTTATCTTAGAGGAAAAGTTTTCAGCTTTTTACAATTGACCATAAATTAGTTGTGAGTTTTTCCTATATGGCCTTTTTTTATGTTGAGATACAGTCCCTCTATACCTATTTTATTGAGAGTTTATATCATGGATGGATATTGCTCTCCTCAGAGTAGCATTCTGGTTTAGAATAGAAAATTAAACTAAAATGTAATTCAGCAACTTCAGAAAGGGAAACTAATGGCTTGTGAGCTACTTCTCTTCTTTTTGAAAAAAAAAATTCATTAAGGTATAGTTGATTTACAGTGTTGTATTAGTTTCAGGTATACAACAAAGTAAATCTGTTGTACATATATATATAGACCCACTCTTTTTAGATTATATTCCCATATAGGCCATTTCAGAGTATTGAATAGAGTTCCCTGTGCTATACAGTAGATCCTTATTAGTTATTTATTATATATATAGTAGTATGTATATGTTAATCCCAATCTTCCAATTTATCCCATCCCTTTACCCCTGGTAACCATAAGTTTATTTTCTACACCTATAGCTCTATTTCTGTTTTGTAGATAAACGTATTTGTAGCATTGTTTTAGATTCTCCTAGGCATTACCTATGGAGAAGGCACTGGTGACCCACTCCAGTACTCTTGCCTGGAAACTCCCATGGACGGAGGAGCCTGGTAGGCTGCAGTCCATGGGGTCGCTAAGAGTTGGACATGACTGAGCGACTTGACTTTCACTTTTTACTTTCATGCATTGGAGAAGGAAATGGCAACCCACTCCAGTGTTCTTGCCTGGAGAATCCCAGGGACAGGGGAGCCTGGTGGGCTGCTGTCTATGGGGTCGCACAGAGTCGGACACGACTGAAGTGACTTAGCAGCAGCAGGCATTACCTATGTGCTTCACCATCACCAGATTAGTAGTGATGTGTGGGACTTGTCTCTTTGTATTAAAAAACTATCCCTTGGGGTGATACTTCACTGAATCTTATTTTTTAATACATATTCTTATTTTCCCTATAGAAAAGAGGTTTGTTTCTTGAAGTAGCAAAAGATTATAGCATGCAGCTGAAGTTTAGAGTGAATCTTTCTCCCACCTCTGTTCTGCTGCCTGCTTCAATGAGGCAGTTAATTATGATTGTATTTGCCGTTTCTTTGTAAATGTTTATCTAGTTTATAAGACTAAATATAATAATATCTCTCCCACTCTTCCCTTTTAATTTTAGGATACAGAAATGGTTGATTTAGATTCAGATGGACCTGGTACTTCATCTGGAAGAAGGGTGAGTGGATAAATGAACTGCTAATAAGAAAAAATTCAAGCTTCCTGCATCAAGGATCCCTAAGACCAACTCCACAAATTTGGAGAGTTGCTAGAAAGACTTATAGAACTTAGTATATATACTTGTTGCTGTTGTTTAGTTACCAAGTTGTGTCTGAGTCTTTGCGACCCCATGAACTCTAGCCTGACGGACTCCTCTATCAATGGGATTTCCCAAGCAAGAATACTGGAGTGGGTTGCCATTTCCTTTTCCAGGTGATCTTCTCAACCCAGCAATCAAGCCCTTGTCTCTTCTGTTGGCAGGTGGATTCTTTATCACTGAACCACCAGGGAAGCCCTATGTATATTTGTTAACTCATTGCTAAGGTTTATGACAGTGACAAAGTAAACATACAAAGCTGAAACACAGAAAAAAAGATACTGGCAGAGCCTGGAGGAATCTATGTGCAGGTTTCCTTATGCACTCTCTCTCCTCTGAAAGGCCACACAGAGTACGCTCTTTCCCCACAATGAAAATGTAGCAATATGTGAGTGACTAGAGACTCAGTTCCCAAAGAATTTATTGGGAACTTGTTATGTCTACCTCATCTGACTAGTCCATGCCAAGATTCCAGACTCTCAGAAAGCAGGAAAGCACTGGAAATTTACAGGAAAGTGGATATTCAGCACAAATAACATTGTTTGTATTAACTTGGGCAGAGTAAACTACTTTTATCATTTAAGAAAGAGTTCAAGTCCCAAGTTCCTAGACATCAATCAAGGGCTAACCTGAGAAGCAAGGCCTGTTAAAGATAGCTTCAGGTCTTTTATGTTAACTCTGTTCTGCACATTTCTACTCTATGATAATTAGACAAACATTTGTTATATATAAGGAAAATATTTCCTTTCAAATACTGAAAGAGAATGTATACAAAAGACATCAGAATAGTAAAGGCTAGAGTATATTCTGGAGAAGTCAATGGCACCCCACTCCAGTACTCTTGCCTGGAAAATCCCATGGACAGAGAAGCCTGGTAGGCTGCAGTCCATGGAGTCGCTGAGTCAGGCACAACTGAGCGACTTCACTTTCACTTTTCACTTTCATGCATTGGAGAAGGAAATGGCAACTGACTCCAGTATTCTTGCCTGGAGAATCCCAGGGACAGAGGAGCCTAGTGGGCTGCTGTCTATGGGGTCGCACAAAGTCAGACATGCCCGAAGCGACTTAGCAGCAGCAGCAGAGTATATTCTGATGACAAAGAATTTACTTTAAAAATATACATATTGTTCAAGTGTTATTTTGAGAAAATTATGGTGCCATTGTCAAATATTCTTAACTACCAGCAAAGATTAAGGTGTTAAAATTATTGCCCTTGTTCAGGAAAAATTTGTTCCTCTGTGTTTAATTTAAGATTTGGATATTCTCAAAATGAGAATTCAGAATACTAGTGTTCTTGCTGTTTCTGTGAATATAATAATCTAGTTTTTGTTTATATTTTTGCAAGGGGGAATGATATTTAATCAAAACTAAGAAACTTTTAAATGGATGCTATAAGGCGAGTGCAGACAAAAAGAGACTGAGCCAGGCAGTCAGGCAAGAAAAGGAAATTTATTAGAGAGAAAAGAGAGGGTGACTGGCTCTTAAGGAGAACCAGCATTCTCCCTTTCTGATGGAGTCCACCAAAGAAAAATTCTCTGAAGGGATGGTCACATAGCTGGAGGTCTAGAATCTGGTGGTCTCGCAGCTTTGAGAAAATAGGCACCAGTGAGATAACAGGATGCCATTTGGGAAATTTGGTCAGTCTCACAGATCACTGTGATTTATTCTTTGTTTGCGAAGTCAACATAATGAGCCATCTTATCAATGAGACCCCATGTAGCCCCTATCAGGTGCTCTATCTTATATAGATATATTAACATTAGGAAGACAGGAGAAAAATCAATAAAGACTTAAGGAAAGAGCTTTTAAATATAATTCTTTAAAAATCTACAGGTCAAATGCCGAGGCAGAAGACAGTCTTTAAGGTTTAATCCTGATGCTTGGAGAAAACAGTGCAAAGAACTATTGGGCCTCATTTATGAACGTGAAGACTCAGAGCCATTTCGACAACCATCTGATCCTCTTTCCTACCCAGTAAGCATAGTTATTTAAATAATTACCAATATGTATTTTAATTTCCCATAAATGACTATGCTAAGGTCTAGTTAAGAGCTCTTCCTCCCCTTTCTTCTTTCCTTCCTTCTTTATTAGTACATCTCTGAATTGTGAAAGTGAATAGTGTGATTAGTCCTGACTTTTTAAAACGGCTGCCGTACTTTGTGTATAAATACACAGTTGTAAACCAAATTTTAATCTAAATATCTTTGCATTTCCTTCCTGCTTTTATTTTGGATATTTATTTAATGCTTTTTGCTAACTTCTAATACACTCCTACATACTAGAGTCCATTCATAACATATGTCGGCCTTATTTAATTTGTAAAAAAACCTGTTATTCAATATGGTCACTTATTGAATAACCAGTATACCATATTACTTTTCTTCAAAGATAAAAGAGTGAGATCTTTAAATTATAGGATACCTTTTCTAGAAGTGTATCTATTTATATGTTGAATAACCTTTATTACAGATAGCAAATCTGTTTTAAGTTTTTCAGAAAAATGATAACAGCAATATTTCAGAAATACCATCAGACCATCCTCTGAAATTAGCAAGCATCAGTATTTTCTCCATATACACTGGTTTCTGTTGGGGGAAAATGTCATTCAAATAAGGATCAAAATTATGTTCAACAAAGCTTGATTTGTTTTTTGTAGTGGATTTAGGTAGAATAAATTAGTCCTGTGTTTTTCATAATAGAGAATGGTGAATGTAGAATTCCTCCTTCATCTTAAATTATAGTCAGTAAAAACATTCCAATTTATGGATCTTTGTGCATTAGATCATAATTGTATTATAAATTTTGATATTTTGTTGTGGTAGTCTTGAAACACAATATATCTTTTTTACCCTAATAGGGCCATCAAGAGCACGAGGGTGAATCCTCTGAGTCTGTTATTCCAGGACAACAACAAGATTCATCTCTTTGTGAGGTATGCATAGTAATCTCTTAAAAGGTATATATGTTCTGATTGTTTTTGTATTATTTTACTTTTTAAAATTTCCATACTGTAAATAAACCTCTTGTAATTTGTAAAACTATTTTCCAACTTTGCTCACTGCCTTTTTACCTTTGCTTAAGCTTTTGGTTGTTGTTACTTTTTTTTTTTTTTAATAGTGCATGTTCTCAAGAGTTCATTGTAGCATCTAGGCAGGTGTTTGTTTCTATAAGTCTAAAGCTACTGTAGCAGAGTAGAAAACATCAATTACACAACAGAACTATGTCTGTAATTGCAGCTGATTATTCTGAGTAGGACTTCATTCAGCGGGCTGAGTGGGTCTTTTGAGTTTTGGCCATCATGTTATACAAATTACCTATAATTTTTCTCTATGAGAAATCTTTGTTTCATACACCATATTATATTGGAATACACTTTTTTTATTTAAGCCAAAAAATTGAAAATATATTAATGCAATAAGATCAATTGTGTTTTCTTGTACTTAGAAAAATATTTTTCCCCTCTTTTTATAATACCTTTCTTCTCCCCGTCTTCTGGCCCTT
The DNA here is from genome assembly GCF_029378745.1 of Bos indicus. NCBI lineage: Eukaryota > Metazoa > Chordata > Mammalia > Artiodactyla > Bovidae > Bos > Bos indicus. The sequence continues at coordinate 77,623,828 of NC_091789.1, forward strand.
TGGCTTCTCCTTTGAGAGAAATGTGCTTTTACTTCTTAATGATTCTAAATAGGATGAAGGAGTTAATATTGGCTATGGTTTTCACTCCAAAACATGTTTATTACTGGTGGTAGTGGTATATATAAGATATAAATTCCAGATGTAGTTCCGTATGATAACTCTAGGAACATCTTAAGTAAACTTGAAATATTTAGGCTAAAATAGAGAGAATCTTCTCCCACCTTTAACTATTGGGTTGGCCAAAAAGTTTGTCTGGGTTTTTCATAAGGTGTTACAAAAAACTTGAAGGAACTTTTTGGCCAACCAAATGAAAATCAAACTAATTATGAATCTGAGACTGAAGACTTTAGATGAAGCAAAAGTGTCACATTTATTAAAAAACAAAAAGGAGAAATACACAGACATGACCAATTTGATTATAACCTTCAACTAATGACAGTTTAGGGAGAATGCCCTCATGCCAACTCCCTGGCAAATTGCTCAATGAAAGTAGAAAATGGGATTGTTCACACAGAATTAAATAATTTGATGTCACAAATTAGCTACGTATTTTCAAGATACTCTAAACTATGTAGTGATGAAGTCAGTGGCTCTGAATTTTCTGCTCTGTCCCTTGAGAGAGTCATAATGGTTTTTCATTGAAGGGTGAAGGCTAAGACTCTTCCACAGAACCCTACTATTTCCCTGAGCCACCAAAAGACCTCTATTAAAAAGATGATTTGGGGGCTAGGAAGAGGTAAGTGGCAGATTAAAGAGCAGTATATTTATTTCATGGCGATGCAAATCTCAGTCCCATTGTTTTGTGTAGTATTGTTACTTAGCCTTTGTGTTTAATAACACATTCTTGTTTGTAGGATTATCATGATGTTATAGACACTCCTATGGACTTCAGCACTGTGAAAGAAACATTGGAAACAGGAAACTATGGTAGTCCTCTGGAATTTTATAAGGATGTTCGCCAAATATTCAGCAACTCCAAAGCTTACACCTCTAATAAAAAGTCACGGGTATGAAGAACCATTAATAGGTGGATTAATTACCTAAGCATTTAGTTATATATCAGGCAGTTTTCTATAACCAGTTTTAAAATTGCTAAACAAGTATGTACTATCATTCTGATGTAGTTTCTAAAGTTTGATTCTCAGTACTTTCTCTGAAACAGTTTATCAAGCAAGCATTAAAGAGAAATTAAGCAGCCCCTCTTGCTTTCTCCTACTTGCCTCTTCTTTTCTCTTAAATAACACCTATATTTGCCAAAAAGAAGTCAAAGAAAGGAATAGTAGAAATTTGAGTATTCTTTAATATGTTCAATAAATAATTTAATAAAAATGGTTGGGAGGATTAATTTATATGAAGTATTTAGATTAGCTATGAATATTTATGTTCCTTTTATTATAACAAATTAGTGAACTATATTGGGAAATTATAAGTTTATTCATACTCACATTTAATGTAATAGTTTTTTATGTTCTATCATAACTTACACATCTTAAGAATAATAAGGTAATTTTCATGTTTTTTTTATCACTAGTATCTGATTAACTTTTAAATCAGTTGCACAGTAGGTATATACATGGTCAGTTCTACTCCATATAAAATGAATTTTTACTGATTTCTGAACATAATTTTTCATATTTTCCCTACATTTTCTGCATATTTCTAAAATAAATGTAGATTTATTTTCTACATTTACATTCATACTTATAAATGTTTATATATCTTTTAGTAAGTTTTACATTTTGAAGCATTTCTAAAAATACATAATGAACATTTTCCAATTTTATCATTACTTTTTGAAAACAGAGGTTTTAATGTCTCCATTGTATTCCACCATACAGGTGGTTTTGTGTTGTTTAACCAGCATCCTATTGCTAGAGATACAGGTTGTTTGTAATTTTTCACTTTAAATGGATAATGCTGTGGCTAACATCTTTAACATCCTTGAATATGATGAGCATGTGTAATTCTCTGATGTTACCATAGGATAAATTCCTAGTGAAGTAATTATTAGCCAAAGGATGTGTATATTTTAAGGGTTTGACATGTATAGCCAATTGTCTTTAAAAAGTTGTTCAGGTTAAAATATCCACTGGCAATGTATAAGAATGTTTTTTCCTACCCTTCCCAACACTGGATATTATCTTTTAAAAATCCTTATTATTTGTAAGTGAAAATGGTTTCTTGTTTTAATTCTTCAGGAAGAATTTTTCAAGTGTAGAAGTAGCACATATATTATGTCTGAAAGGATGATGCTGATATTGTTCAAGCATGTTTATAACCTTTTATTTTTATATAATTAAAATGGTTGGTAAAACAAGACTAATTTCTGCCTTTGCAGATCTATAGCATGACACTGCGATTGTCTGCCTTATTTGAAAGTCGTATTAAAAATATCATCTCTGAATATAAGTCAGCAATCCAGAGTCAGAAGAGGAGAAGGCCACGGTACAGAAAACGTCTAAGAAGCAGCAGCAGTTCATTATCTAGTAACAGAGCTCCTAGGTATATTACATTAATGTAGCAGTTTAGTTTTCAAAACATTTTGTATGTATTACCTTACTTCTTAAAGTTTATTAACTACTTTGAGGGAATCTCAACACCCAAGAGGTTTTTTATTTTTTTTAAAAACTCTTAAACCTGTATAAAGATGGAGCTGGTAACCTAAAGCTTTGTTTATATGAATTTTACTATACCAAAACCTTTTTTAAAAAATTTTTAATGATTGAAATTTAACTTTGTCCTATTACTAGTTTGAAGTATTTCATTTAAATTATATTGCATTTCTTCTATGCTTAGTTTAAGCATTTTGTAACATACTATCTATCATAACATATTGCTACTAGAAAAAAACTGCTCATTATTATATATTTTTACTTACAGTCCAAAAGGGAAACAGAAGCAAATGAAGCTGCAGCCTAAAAATGACCAGAATACCTCAGTGTCTTATGCCAGGAATAGCACTCCTTTCTCATCTCCTGGTAAATATGTCTTTTATTTTTGGTATTCTGTATTTTAGCTAAATACTAAGGATATAGAAGAGGCAGCATGGTTTAAAATGCAAAGGGCAATGGATTTGGATATAGAAAAGTTGCATGTTACCCTCAGTGCTTCTATCTCTGTGGCCCTAGGTAAGATATTAGGTCATAGTTTCTTTATTTTTAAAGTGAGGGTGTTAAGACTAGGTGAATTTTAAAATAACAACTTTAAAATTATGTCTTTATGATTTTTAACATCTGAAATATCTCAGACCACACATCTGCTATATATTTTCCAACATAAAAGTTAAAAAGTCATTATGCTGCTGCTGCTAAGTCGCTTCAGTCGTGTCCAACTCTGTGTGACCCCACAGATGGCAGCCCACTAGGCTCCTCTGTCCCTGGGATTCTCCAGGCAAGAATGCTAGAGTGGGTTGCCATTTCCTTCTCCAGAAAAGTCATTATGTGAGGAAGTAGTTTTCTTGGAAACATTTTTGACATTCTGTGCTTGAAAATTTCAATTTTAGTTCAGCTCAGTTGTGTCCTACTCCTTGTGACCCCATGGACTGTGGCACTCCAGGCCTCCCTGTCCATCACCAACTCCTGGAGTTTACTCAAACTCATGTCCATTGAGTCGGTGATGGCATCCATCCATCTCATCCTCTGTTGGCCCCTTCTCCTCCTGCCTTCAGTCTTTGCCAGCATCAGGGTCTGTTCAAATGAGTCAGCTCTTCGCATCAGGACGCCAAAGTGTTTTAGTTTTAGCTTCAGCATCAGTGCTTCCAATGAATATTCAGGACTGATTTCCTTTAGGATGGACTGGTTGGATCTTCTTGCAGTCCAGGAACTCTCAAGAGTCTTCTCCAGTACCACAGTTCAAAAGCATCTATTCTTCAGTGCTCAGCTTTCTTTATAGTCCAACTCTCACATCCATACATGACTACTGGAAAAACCATAGCTTTGATTAGATGTACCTTCGTTGGCAGTGATGTCTTTACTTTTTAATATGCTGTCTTGGTTGGTCATAACTTTTCCTCCAAGGAGTAAGTGTCTTTGAATTTCATGCTGCAGGCACCATCTGCAGTGATTTTGGAGCTGAAAAAATGAAATCTGTCACTGTTTCAACTGTTTCCCCATCTATTTGCCATGAAGTGATGGGACCAGATGCCATGATCTTAGTTTTCTGAATGTCGAGCTTTAAACCAACTTTTTCACTCTCCTCTTTCACTTTCATCAAGAGGCTCTTTAGTTCTTTGCTTTCTGCTTTAAGGGTGGTGTCATCTGCACATCTGAGGTTATTGATATTTCTCCCGGCAATCTTGATTCTAGCTTGTGCTTCTTCCAGCCCAGTGTTTCTCATGATGTATTCTGCATATAAATTAAATAAGCAGGGTGTCAATTTACAGCCTTGATGTAGTCCTTTTCCTATTTGGAACCAGTCTGTTGTTCCATATCTGGTTCTAACTATTGCTTCCTGACTTGCATACGGATTTCTCAAGAGGCAGGTCAGGTGGTCTGGTATTCCCATCTCTTGAAGAATTTTCCACAGTTTATTGTTATCCACATAGTCAAAGGCTTTGGCATAGTCAGTAAAGCAGAAATAGATGTTTTTCTGGAACTCTTTTGCTTTTTTGATGATCCAACGGATTTTGGCAATTTGATCTCCGGTTCCTCTGGCTTTTCTAAATCCAGCTTGAACATCTGGAAGTACTTCATCAGAAAGTACTGGCTTGGAGAATTTTGAACATTGCTTTACTAGTGTGTGAGATGAGTGCAATTGTGCGGCAGTTTGAGCATTCTTCGACATTGCCTTTCTTTGGGATTGAAATGAAAACTGACCTTTTCCAGTCCTGTGGCCACTGCTGAGTTTTCCAAATTTGCTGGCATATTGAGTGCAGCACTTTCACAGCATCATCTTTCAGGATTTGAAATAGCTCCACTGGAATTCCATCACCTCCACTAGCTTTGATCATAGTGATGCTTCCTAAGGCCCACTTGACTTCGCATTCCACGATGTCTGGCTCTAGGTGAGTGATCATACCATCGTGATTATCTGGGTCATGAAGATCTTTCTGTATAGTTCTTCTGTGTATTATTGCCACCTCTTCTTAATATCTTCTGCTCCTGTTAGGTCCATTCCATTTCTGTCCTTTATCGAGCCCATCTTTGCATGAAATGTTCCCTTGGTATCTCTAATTTTCTTGAAGAGATCTCTAGTCTTTCCCATTCTGTTGTTTTCCTCTATTTCTTTGCATTGATTGCTGAGGAAGGCTTTCTTATCTCTTCATAGAACCATTCAACTTCAGCCTCTTCACCATTACTGGTCAGGGCAGAGACTTGGATTACCATGATATTGAATGGTTTGCCTTGGAAACGAACAGAGATCATTCTGTCATTTTTTAGATTGCATCCAAGTACTGCATTTCGTACTCTTTTGTTGACTATGATGGCTACTCCATTTCTTCTAAGGGATTCTTGCCCACAGTCATAGATATAATGGTCATCTGAGTTAAATTCACCCATTCTAGTCCATTTTAGTTCTCTGATTCCTAAAATGTTGACGTTCACTCTTGCCATCTCCTGTTTGACCACTTCCAGTTAACCTGATTCATGGACCTAACATTCCAGGTTCCTATGCAATATTGCTCTTTACAGCATCACACTTTGCTTCTATCACCAGTCACATCCACAACTTGGTGTTGTTTTTCCTTTGGCTCCATCTCTTCATTCTTTCTGGAGTTATTTCTCCACTGATCTGCAGTAGCATACTGGGGACCTGCCAACCTGGGGAGTTCATCTTTCAGTGTCCTATCTTTTTGCCTTTTCATACTGTTCATGGGGTTCTCAAGGCAAGAATACTGAAGTGGTTTGCCATTCCCTTCAGTGGACCAAATTTTATCATAACTTTCCACTATGACCCGTCCGTCTTGGGTGGCCCTACAGGGCATGGCTCATAGTTTGATTGAGTTAAACAAAGCTGTGGTCCACGTGATTAGATTGGTTAGTTTTCTGTGATTGTGGTTTTCAGTCTGTCTGCCCTCTGATGGAGAAGGATAAGAGGCTTATGGAAGCTTCCTGCTGGGAGAGACTGACTGAAGGAGAAACTGGGTCTTATTCTGATGTGAGGGGCTATGCTTAGTAAATCTTTAATCCAATTTTGTGTTGATGGGTGGAGCCTGAAAATTTAATGATGTAATAAACCATTTGTTCTCAAAATGTTCATATTTTTTCCTTCAAACAACTTGTAATTTTGATGTTAGAGTGAAATAACTGAGTAAGCTATAGTTTTAAAAGCAGCCTTTTTAGTTTTTATGAAAGCATAATTATGTTAACATTAGTCTTTTTTTAAATGTTAAGTTTCAGATGCTGCTGAAGGGCTTTCACTGTATTTACTTGATGATGAACCAGACGGGCCATTTTCTTCATCGAGCTTCAGTGGATATAACCGAAGTGGAAATAGCCATGACCCAGGGAAAGCCAAATCATTTCGAAATAGAGTTTTGCCAATTAAGCAAGGTAAGAAATAAATATGAACTGGGCATTTATTCTTTGTTCCTTTATCACAAATCCTTTAAAAGCTGATATATTTAGGTAGTAAAATTTAGCATGTCCTTAAAATTAATGAGGATTTCAATATTGTCAAATTTGAGGCAGATAGGATTTCATATGTACATTTCCAAACATATCTTAGTTTTTTAAAATAAAATTTAAAATGAGTAGGGAAGAAAAACTAAATAAAGTTATCTTTCCCTGAGCATATAAAACCCAGACTGTTTGACATATTTAAGATTGTTCATTTTATTAAACCACATTAAGAAAAAAGGGAAAAAAATTCAGTATCATCTTTAAATAGGCCTAATATTTCTAAGGGCTACCTGTATTTTACAAAGGGTTTATGTCAAGAAATGAGCCTTCTTTCAGTCAACACCCACTTTTGAAACTTTCTTTTTGTTTTCCAGTTATATAACTCAAATTATTATCTTTCTCCGGGGCCTGCTGTCTCAATAATTAAGGGGTTTTCAGACTGCTCTACCTATTTCTTGGTAATCCACAGAGGTACTTCAGAAAGTCGCAGAAGAACTTTCTCTGTTCAACCAGAACAACTCTTTTTTTTGTTTTTAATTTCATGTATGAGCTTTGAGCTTTCATATAGCTTTCATTTGAAGAATAATTTTCATTGCTAAAAAGGAAATCACTGACCTAATAATTCATTATCATGTACATCCAGTTTGGACCATGTCTGGCGGCATCAGTTATAAATACTGAACGTTATGCAAACTTTGTTATAGACCCTGACCATGTTCAAAGGAAGTTCTGATGTAGTCATCTGTTTGAAGTTTGGAAGAATGATTAATATTCTTTTACAAATACCTTTTTTTGGAATATATACATTCTAATTTATATAAATTTAATGAAAGATTACATTGTTTATTATTATTAAAGTATTAAATAGCTTAAAATATATATTCTAAAGTTATATTTTATGTTATAAGACAAATATTGAAGCATCTGATTACTTTAAAATAATTAGTGGCTTCATTTTTCCCAGTCTATATCTTTACCTTCACCTTTGATCCTGCTATACATTGTATATTCATTGCCACTTCTCTTTTTGTCCTTTCCTCCACTGTCAAGCTTTTAGAAAGTATAGCTTCTACTTTTCACCTCTGTTTCCTTTCAATCTAAACATCCCTTTATCCTTTGTAGTCTTACCTCTGCTGCCACCACTCCCCAAAAGCTATTCTCCTCAGAATCACCAGTAATCTTCAGTGACCAACCAGTGTCCTTTTCTTAGTACCCCACCTCCTTGATCTCTCTATATCTTTGCATGCTATTGACTACCTGCTTTAGGAATTCCACTGCTTAGCTTCTATACTCTACTGATTGTATATCTCTGTTTTGCCTATATTTCTATATTTTTTCTTTTCTTTGGCCCTTCATGCCTCCTATTTGCAGTTTCTCACTTTTTTTTGTCTTTTACAAATAAAGGAATCTAATAACTACATCAGTCATCTTTATGCTGCTGCTAAGTCGCTTCAGTTGTATCCGACTCTGTGCGACCCCATAGACGGCAGCCCACCAGGCTCCCCCATCCCTGGGATTCTCCAGGCAAGAACACCGGAGTGGGTTGCCATTTCCTTCTCCAATGCATGAAAGTGAAAAGTGAAAGTGAAGTCACTCAGTCATGTCTGACTTTTAGCGACCCCACAGTCTGCAGCCTACCAGGCTCCTCCATCCATGGGATTTTCCAGGCAAGAGTACTGGAGTGGGGTGCCATTGCCTTCTCCGGTCTTTATGCTAATAACTCCAAATTCATGTATCTAGCCCTAACATCTGTTTGTTCTATCAGTATAATTTATAGTACTTCCTAAAAAAAGGTTGCCTTGTGTGCTTAGCATCCATTTTTCTGTTTCAAGTGTGCTTCTTTCTCTGCACTCACTATTTTAATGACACCGTCATCTTCTGAGTCATCCTGCTTAAAATCTTACAGTGTTCTTTGACTCACCTTTTATCCCTCATAAATGTCACATTCTAAGTTTTGTAAATTCTACAACTTTTTAATATCACTTAAATCTCTTGTCTACAGTTCATATTGCTATCCCCATAGTTTTTTGCCTAGTCTAGTAGTCAGCGTGGGTGGTCACAATAAGATACTACAGACTGGGTAGCTTAAACAACAGATGCTCATTTTTTAGCAGCTTTATCGAGATACCATTTGACATTTAAAAATTGTATGTTTAAAGTGTACCACTTGATATTTTGTTATATATATATATATATATATATATATGTACTGAGAAATGGCCACCAGAGTCAAGCTAACATTATCCATCACCTCTACATAGCCACTGTGTGTGTGTGTGTGTGTACACGCATGCCTGTGTGGAGAAGGTTTAAAGTCTAGACTCTTAGTGAATTTCAGGTATACAATACAGTATTAACTGTTGTCACCATGCTGTATATTTGATATCCAGAATTTATTCATCCAGAATAACTGAATCTCTGGACCCTTTTACCAACACCTCCACATTTTTCCTCCCTCCAGCTCCTGGCAGCCACCATCCTACTCTTTGCCTCTATGAGTATGACTCTTTTAAATTATACATATAAGTGATATTGTGCAATATTTCTTTTTCTGTATGTTGCTTATTTTGCTTAGCCTAATGTCTTCCAGTTCCATGCATGTTGTAAATGGTAGGATTTCTTTCTTTTATCCATTCATCTGTAGGAAGATTGGCTGTTTCCATGTCTTGCCTCTTATGAATACTGCTATATTGAACATGGAAATACAGACATATCTTCAAGATCCTGATTTCTATTTCTTTGGATATATGCCCAGAAGTAGGATTGCTGAATCAAATGGTAGTTCTGTTTTAGAGAACATGTTTACTGATTTCCATAATGGCTGTACTGATTTACTTTCTCTCCAGCAGTGTGCGAGGGTTCCCTTTTCTCTTTATCCTCCCTAACACTTATCTTTTTTCAATTTTGTATTTTATTATTTAGTTTTTAGAAATTGTTGGCTGTGCTGTGCAACATGTGGGTTCTTAGTTCCCCAACCAGGAATTGAACCTACACCCCCTGCATTGGAAGTGTGTAGTCTTAACCACTGCCAGTCTTTATCTTTTCAATATTAGCCATCCTAACAGCTGTGAACTGATACCTGATTGTGGTTTTGATTTTCATTGCCCTGATGATTAGAGATGTTGTGCACCTTTTCATAAATCTGCAATAGACATTATTTTCTCACAGTTCTGCAGGCTCAAAATCCAAGATCAAGGTGCCAGCAGGATTGGTGTCTGGTGAGGACTTTTCTTCCTCGCATGCTGATGGCTACCTTCTCCCTGTGTCCTCATGTGGCTTTTTCTTTATATACACAGTCAGGGAGAGCCAGAAAGCATTGGTGTGTCTTTCTCTTCTAAGGATGCCAGTCCTAGTGTATTAGGGCCCATCTACCCTTATGATTTCTTTTAATTTTACTTATTTCTATAAGGGTCTTGTCTCAAAATATAGTCATATTGGGGGCTAGGGCTTCAACATATGTATTTGGCAAAAGGTGAGAGGGCACACAAAATTAAGTCCAGAACACTTATGCCAATCTTGTAGTTATGATTACCATACAACCCTACTCTTTGTTCTCTCCAGTTTTTCCAGTCCACTCTCCTGTTTTCCTCCTACCCTGCTTATCTTTGCCAATTATTTTTTATCTTTAAATGTTGAAATATATCAAGTCTCAGTCCTCAGTCAACTTCTTGCTCTCTCGATGAGCTTTCTCAGTTCTCTTCACCCTAAATGTTACTTTTTTACTGAAAATTTCCAAAACTATATCTCCAGCTCTATTCAGGTCTCCCTTGATTTCTAGACTGTGATATCCACCTGATTTTCTTTTTCTTCTTAGAATGCCTTAAGATTTCTGATAGTATTTAAATCTGGAATCTCTATTTTTTTCAACAGCTTGCCCAAACCTATTCTCCTTCATTGTTCTCTAACCAAGCAAAATATCTCCACCATCCACCAAGTTATTCAGGCCATAAAACCTTGGAGTTGACTTTCCTTTTTACTTAGTATTTCATATCCAGACAGTCAACAAATCCTGTCAGTTCGAACTATAAATGTTGGTTCTGATAGCTCCTCCAGAAGGAAATATGTAAATCCAATCACTTCTCACCACCTCAATTGGTAAATCTCTCATGATATATTACATATCATGTCTATTACAGTGTACTGTCAATTGATCTCTGCTTCCAGTCTTGCCCCTTTTCTGTTCTGTTCTCTGAACAGCAACCGTTGGTGTTCAGATGCTCAGTCATGTCCAACCCTTTGCGATCCCATGGACTGCAGGATGCCAGGCTTCCCTGTCCTTCATCATCTCCTGGAGCTTGCTCAAACTCATGTCCATTGACTCAGTGATGATGCCATCCAACCAGCTCGTCCTCTGTCATCCCCTTCTCCTCCAGCCTTCAATCTTTCCCAGCATCAGGCTCTTTGAAACAGGTGGACACAGTAATGGAATTTCAGTTTCAGCATCAGTCCTTCCAATGAATATTCCAGGGTTGATTGCCTTTAGGATTGACTGGTTTGATCTCCTTGCTGTCTAAGTCTTCTCCAACACTACAGTTCGAAGGCATCAGTTCTTAGGCACTCAACCTTCTTTTTGATTTAACTCTCATATCCATACATGGCTACTGGAAAAACCATAGGTTTGACTAGATGGACCTTTGTTGGCAAAGTAATGTCACTGCTTTTGAATATGCTGTCTAGGTTAGTCATAGCTTTCCTTCCAAGGAGCAAGTGTCTTTTAATTTCATGGCTGCAGTCACAACCTGCAGTGATTTTGCAGTCCAAGAAAATAAAGTCTGTCACTTTTTCCATTGTTTCCACAACTATTTGCCATAGCACAGCAACCCTCAGTTCAGTTCAGTTCAGTCGCTCAGTAGTGTCCGACTCTGCAACCCATGGACTGCAGCACGCCAGACCTCCCTGTCCATCACCAACTCCCGGAATTTACCCAAACTCATGTCCATTGAGTCAGTGATCCCATCCAGCCCATCTCATCCTCTGTCGTCTCCTTCTCCTCTCACCTTCAATCTTTCCCAGCATCAGGGTCTTTTCAAATGAGTCAGCTCTTCACATCAGGTGGCCAAAGTATTGGAGTTTCAGCTTCAACATCCATCCTTCTAATGAATATTCAGGACTGATTTCCTTTAGGATGGACTGGTTGGATCTTCTTGCAGTTCAGGGACTCTCAAGAGTCTTCTCCAACACCATAGTTCAAACACATCAATTCTTTAACACTCAGCTTTCTTTATAGTCCAACTCTCACATTCATACATGACTACTGGAAAAACCATAGCCTTCACTAGATGAAACTTTGTGGGCAAAGTAATGTCTCTGCTTTTTAATATGCTCTCCAGGTTGGTCATAATTTTTCTCCCAAGGAGTAAGTGTCTTTTAATTTCATGACTACAGTCACCATCTGCAGTGATTTTGGAGCCCAAAAAAGTAAAAAAAGTCTGCCACCGTTTCCACTGTTTCCCCATCTATTTGCCATGAAGTGATGGGACCAGATGCCATAATCTTCGTTTTCTGAATGTTGAGCTTTAAGCCAACTTTTTCACTCTCCTCTTTCAATTTCATCAAGAGGCTCTTTAGTTCTTCTTCGCTTTCTGCCATAAGGGTGGTGTCATCTGCATATCTGAGGTTACTGATATTTCTCCCCACAATTTTGATTCCAGCTTTTGATTCATCCATCCCAGTGTTTCTCATGATGTACTCTGCATATAAGTTAAATAAGCAAGGTGACAATATACAGCCTTGATGTACTCCTTTTCCTATTAGGAACCAGTCTGTTATTCCATGTCTAATTCTAACTGTTGCTTACTGACCTGCATACTGATTTCTCAAGAGGCAGGTCAGGTGGTCTGGTATTCCCATCTCTTTCAGAATTTTCCATAGTTTCTTGTGATCCACACAGTTACTTTGGCATAATCAATAAAGCCGAAGATGTTTTTCTGGAACTCTCTTGCTTTTTAAGTGATCCAGTGGATGTTGGCAATTTGATCTCTGGTTCCTCTGCATTTTGTAAAACCAGCTTAAACATTTGGAAATTCATAGTTCAAGTATTGTTGAAGCCTGGCTTGGAGAATTTTGAACATTACTTTACTAATGTGTGAGATGAGTGCAATTGTGTGGTAGTTTGAGCATTTTTTGGCATTGCCTTTCTTTGGGATTGGAATGAAAGCCGACCTTTTCCAGTCCTGTGGCCACTGCTGAGTTTTCCAAATTTGCTGGCACACTGAGTGCAGCACTTTCACAGCATCATCTTTTAGGATTTGAAATAGCTCAACCAGAATTCCATCACCTCCACTAGCTTTGATCATAGTGATGCTTCATAAGGCCCATTTGACTTCACATTCCAGGATGTCTGGCTCTAGGTGAGTGATCACACCATTGTGATTATCTTGTTTATGAAGATCTTTTTTGTATGGTTTTTCTGTGTATTCTTGCCACCTCTTCTTAATATCTTCTGCTTCTGTTAGGTCCATACCATTTCTGTCCTTTATTAAAAAGTCCATCTTTGTATGAAATTTTCCCTTGGTATCTCTAATTTTCTTGAAGAGATCTCTAGTCTTTCCAGTCTATTGTTTGCCTCTATTTCTTTGCATTGATCGCTGAGGAAGGCTTTCTTATCTCTCCTTGCTGTTCTTTGGAACTCTGCATTCAGGTGGGTGTATCTTTCCTTTTCTCCTTTGCTTTTTGCTTCTCTTCTTTTCACAGTTATTTTTAAGGCCTTCTCAGACAGCCATTTTGCTTTTTTGCTTTTCATTTTCTTGTGAATGGCCTTGATCCCTCTCTTCTATACTGTGTCATGAACCTCTGTCCATAGTTCATCAGGCAGTCTACCAGATCTAGTCCTGTGAATATATTCCTCACTTCTACTGTATAATTGTTAGGGATTTGATTTAGGTCATACCTGAATGGTCTAGTGGTTTTCTGTACTTTCTTCAATTTAAGTCTGAATTTGACAAAAGGAGTTCATGATCTGAGCCACAGTCAGCTCCCAGTCTTGTTTTTGCTGACTGTATAGAGTTTCTCCATCTTTGGCTGCAAAGAATATAATCAATCTGATTTTGGTGTTGACCATCTGGTGATGTCCACGTGTAGAGTGTTCTCTTTTGTTACTGGAAGAGGATGTTTGCTATAACCAATGTGTCCTCTTGGTAAAATTCTATTAACCTTTGCCCTGCTTCATTCTGTACTCCAAGGCCAAATTTACCTGTTACTCCAGGTGTTTCTTGACTTCCTACTTTTGCATTCCAGTCCCCTATAATGAAAAGGACATCTTTTTTGGGTGTTAGTTCTAGAAGGCCTTGTAGGTCTTCATAGAACCATTCAGCTTCAGCTTCTTCAGCGTTACTGGTCAGGGTATAGACTTGGATTACCATGATATTGAATGGTTTGGCTTGGAAACGGAGAGAGATCATTCTGTCGTTTTTGAGATTTCATCCAAGTACTACTGCATTTCGGACTCTTTTGTTGACTATGATGGCTACTCCATTTCTTCTAAGGGTTTCTTGCCTTCAATCACAAAAAATTAACCAATCTAATCATATGGACCACAGCCTTGTCTAACTCAATGAAACTATGAGCCATGCCATGTAGGGCTACCCAGGACAGATGGGTCATGGTGGAGAGTTTTGACAAAATGTGGTCCACTTCAAAGGGAATGGCAAACCACTTTAGTATTCTTGCCTTGAGAACCCCATGAACAGTATGAAAAGGCAAAAAGATGGAACACTGAAAGATGAACTCTCCAGGTCAGTAGGTCCCCAATATGCTACTGGAGATCAGTGGAGAAATAACTCCAGAAAGAATTAAGAGATGGAGCCAAAGCAAAAACAACACCTAGTTGTGGATGTGACTGGTGATGGAAGCAAAGTATGATGCTGTAAAGAGCAGTACTGCATAGGAACCTGGAATATTAGGTCCATGAATCAAGGCAAATTGGAAGTGATCAAACAGGAGATGGCAAGAGTGAACGTCAACATTTTAGAATCAGATAACTAAAATGAACTGGAATGGCTAATATTAACTCAGATGATAGCAACCATAGCACTCTTTTAATGTAAATTGAATCCTGTCATTCTCTAGCTTTAAAATCCTACATTGGCTGTCATCTCCAACTTATTTCCTATTTTTCTCTTCTACTCTTAATTTTACTGGTTTCTGTTTCCTCCAGTGTTAGTCCAGATATGACCTCATTCAGTTTTTTTCCAAAATACTGCCTCAGCCGAAAAGTCTTCCCTAGCTATTATACATACATTCACACTCTTTTCTTTACCCACTTTTCCTTTTCTTTATAACCCATTTTAGTACTTGAAATTATTTATTTGTCTGCTTCATTGTCTATCAGGGTTTCACACTAAAATATAAAATATAAATTCAAGGAGCAAATACTTTGTCTCATCATTGCCATATTCCAATGTCCATTGCCGTATTCCAGTGGCATTCCATCAATGCCAATTCCAGTGCAATGCCTAATGAATGCATAAGATTATTCTGAACATGTGCCCATGTTCCCTCCTAGAGTTCAAGCCCTTAAATTTTTGCCTAGCTTTTTCATCCCCTGTCATCCCTACACAGCCCCTTCATCCCTGCTAAAATTAGTCAGACAAAAATAAAATCCTTAGTATCTTCCATTTCAGGAGCTTCCCTGGTGGCTTAGTGATAAAGAATCTGCCTACTAATGCAAGAGATGTAGGTTCGATCCCTGGGTGAGGAAGACCCTCTGGAGGAGGAAATTGCAACTCACTCCAGTATTTTTGCTTGAGAAATCCCATGGACAACGGAGCCTGTCAGGCTGCAGTCCACGGGGTTGCAAAAGAGTCAGACATGACTTAGCATCTAAACAACAACATCTTCCATTTCAAACAGATTTAAATTCATACACCAACACTCTGTATGGTTTTACACCATCTATATTTGGGCACGAAATATTTTTTGACAGTTTCTTAATTTTTGAACATACATAATCATCTTATCAGTGTCAAAGCTTAACTTAAAAAAATTTATTCATCTTGATTTAGATCACTCCATTGATGGACCCCTTACAAATGGTGATGGCAGAGAGCCCCGGACAGGAATCAAGAGAAGACTACTTAGTGCATCAGAAGAAGATGAAATCATGGGAAGAGAAGAGAAAGAAAAAAAAGAAACAAAAGAGAAATCACATTTATCCTCCTCAGAGAGTGGAGAGTTAGAATCCAGTTTAAGTTCTGAAAGTACCTGTGGTTCTGATTCTGACTCTGAATCAACTTCCAGAACAGATCAAGATTATGTAGATGGAGACCATGATTATAGCAAATTCATACAAACTAGGCCTAAAAGAAAACTCAGAAAGCAGTATGCCAATGGCAAAAGAAACTGGAAAACGAGAGGCACGGGAGGAAGGGGCAGATGGGGAAGATGGGGTAGATGGAGTAGAGGAGGCAGAGGAAGAGGAGGCAGGGGACGAGGCAGTCGAGGAAGAGGTGGAGGTGGTGGGAGAGGGAGAGGAAGAGGGAGAGGCGGAAGAGGTGCTTCTAGAGGAGCCACCAGAGCCAAACGTGCACGTATTACAGATGATGAATTTGATACTATGTTTTCAGGACGCTTCAGTAGACTGCCTCGAATTAAAACAAGAAACCAAGGCAGGAGGACTGTTTTATATAATGATGATTCTGATAATGACAATTTTGTGTCCACTGAAGATCCTCTGAATCTTGGTACATCCAGATCAGGCAGAGTGCGTAAAATGACAGAAAAAGCCAGGGTTAGCCATCTCATGGGATGGAATTATTAGCAGTTAATAAATTTAGAATAATTTAAAAAATTCAATGGCCTTCTACTGCAGGGAATTTACCAGGAAATCTACAAAGCAAGTTGTGTGGGGACTTCTGCTTCCTTTCACATTGGTGCTTTTCCATTATGCCAGTATACATTTATTTCAAGACTTTTGATCTCCACACTTCATTTGTTCAAACAAGCCTTACTCATTAGGCCTTAAATTTTAAAAAAAATTCTACACACACACACACACACAAACCACAGACACACTACAGATTTACTACATTAAGGGAGCATTCAGCTTCTTAAGAGTAGCATGACATTTTTATCTAAATGGAATATCCCTCTTTTGCTTTTGTATCACAGAAGTATAGCACCTTCTTACAGAGTTTTATATAGTTTGTTTTTGCCATTTTGATTCTTGTACCAGTAATAATAACTTTTGCACAATACACCAATCCTAAAGGCAGCTATTAAATGTTTACAGTTTCTATATTGTAAGAACGATCTGGATTATTTTACTCTTCCCAGGCCAAACTTTCATGAATTGTACTGAACTGAAGTATATATTTATACTACAGTTTTTTTTTGGGGGGTGGGGGGTTCTTAATATGCTTTTCATTGATTTGCTTAATTCATGTTAAAGGTAAGAAAGGGTTGGTGCCTTGTAAATATGTAGCAGATCTTTGTGGTGTGTCCTGATGTGTGCATTAACTTTATTAAAAAAGAATACTTGAGGTATCGATCTAGACAAGGTGCCAAATGCAAAAGTTTCTTGCATCCATTTTCTTTTTTCTGTTAAATTTTATTGCATTAATAGAACTTGTGTAGCTTAAAGAATAACTTAAACATTTGAAAAATCCTCATCCACAAAGAATAACTGAATAGTAGCTCAGCTACCTCTATTAACTACAACTACTGGAAACATTAAGAAAAATAGATGCTGTTATTCATTATAAGGAGAAACTAAGGAGAAATAGAACAAGCATGGTAGGAATGAATACTCATAAGTTATAAGCTGAGAGGTTGTTGATAATTGTATTGGCTCTCAAATGAATAGTTGTAATTAAATTTTCTCAAGTATCATAAGCTCTACCTTATTAGGCTTTTCTTAGAGCGTATTTGTGTAAGTAGACTTGATCTACTGCTTATATATCCCTGCTACCACTTGCTATTTAACAGCTGTGAGTGACTGGTATTGAATTTTAAAATGTAGCACAGCACCTAGTTTGAGTTGGAATGTTTTAGCTAGCTAATATTTTGAATCAATGTAGGTTCAGCTCATACCATTCCAAAGGGTTCTTCTGTTAATCTTTCAGAATAGAACCTGGTTGCACTGCACACTGATATTTTGAGTCATTATTTTATAGATTAAAAATAAACCCTATGGTCTTGTTTACAGCAGTAGAGTGCACATTGGTTCCATAAGTGAGCTTGAGTCCCAAGATCAATTTTACTCCTCAAATTTGAGGGGTTGCAAATTTGCTAATTCATTAGATAACCTAGATTTTTGAGGTAAGAATAATATTGATCTCTGTTTTTGTAACAACCAGTTTGCCCATAAATCAAACTTATGGAATAAAAGGAACTTCTTAATATATGCTTAGTAATCCCAGGATATTTCATAAGCTAATGTATTTGTCTCATGTTTTCATTCATTTCATGCATCTGAAAATCCTTAAGTGCAGAGGAAGGAGTACACACATAGCATTGCTTTTTTGGTTGGGTTGGGTAGAGGGTTTTCTTGGACTAACATCTTTAAACAATTTTCACTTGCAGTAGAAATGATGTTCAGGCTTTAAGAAAGTATTGCAAATTATTAATGGAACTAATTTATATTTCCTGACAGTAGATCAAGTTTATTTTTGGTTGTTGTAGTCTACTTTTCACTAAACCAAAATTACTTCTGGTTGTAACTCAGCTGCCACTTTTAACCCATAATATATATATTTAAAAACATTCATGTTTAAAACTCTACATTTGATTTTTGATAAAATGTACTATTTTAGTTATTCATATCTTGGACATTTAGACTAAATTTGTGCCTGTGTTTTCCTGGAATTGATAACACTTTGGCCTACCCTATTCAAAGTAACATAGTTACTTAAATTCATGGATATATCCAAATGTGTATCATGTATATCGTTGTAGTGTGAAAATTTTTTTTGACATTCTTCTATGAAGAGCTGACCTCTTGAAATGTAGAAGAATTGCCATTTGTGTGGTTTAGCTATCTCAAGCTTTATTTATAATTTATTTTGAAAAATAAAAATGGCACATTTATTTCCCAAATGTCAAGATTTTCTAGGTTTAGATAATTAGAATAAAAAGGGTGAAGACATTTTAAAGAATATTTTATATGTAGTGAGATACTGTGAAAATACTAGTGAACAGCATTTTGCTGTAATGTTGACTTCAGTTACTAGGATGTAAAGAGTTAGTCACCAGGGTATGTTAGATGAGCATAGTTTTCACTTACTACAAAACAGATAATTTTCTGTTTGCATGCAAATTATTTTAATAAGTGTAAAAATAAAAGTTTGGAAGACAGTGTTTTTACCTTTATATCTGGATTCCCACCCCCCAATTTATACTTTGCTTTTTTTTTTTTTTTTTGTAATATCACCTCTTGTGAATGTGTTGTAATTTGTATTGCATTGATATTTTATCACTTTAATTTTTTAGAGGTTCTTTAAACCTAAATAAGATCTGGGTTTAGCCATAGCAAAGCAAGTAGGAAATGAGCTAAGAAATTTGAAAAAAAAAAAAAGTCTAAATTTTAAATGAATTTCTAAGAAAAAAGTTACATTTAGGTCCATGAGAGCATATACATGTACAAGCCTATTCCCGTTCTAGATATTAATAGTCAATGAATTGTAATGTTTCTCATGAATGCTAATAATGTTTAAATTCCCAGCTTTAAGATTCTAGCATGTGTATCTGTTTATGAAGCAGATTGTGTTGCTTCTATGGCTTGCTGTGTGTATCTCTTCCAGCAACAGGATGCTCTCTAAAACATTCACTGGCCTCTTAGTGTAATGACTAAATTTGTGTGTGTGTGCGTGCACGCATGCACTCATGTGTGTGTGTGCACAGATCTATATGTAGATTTTTTTCCCTCAATTTAACATGTTTTATCTCAGACATTAAAAAAAAAAAAAAGTTTATATGGAAGACAGCTGTATTCACTGTCTACCAATTCATTGCTTCTGTTGTAAAGCACTTACCCAGTATATATACTGCTTGATTATCCATATCATTATGCCTTCTAGATAAACAATCTATGTTTTGTTGTGTACATATGCCCTATTTTTAAAATTTAATTTGCCCTTCTTTCATGTGTTTCTTTGTCCATTTCCTTTCCCAGAGATCAGGCTTGTGCTAGAATTCTTCCATACAGCACTTTGTTTCACCCAGAGGCTAGGAAACTGAGTAAAATTATTAAATCTTATTCTGCACAACTGTGTGCTCAGATATCTAACTCAGCCTTCTGATATTTTAAAGTAAATTTGAGTGATTTATCTTTGTCATTGCTTTTGTTGTAATCCTAGATTGTCATCAGATAATAACAGAATGATTGAAATAGAAAGATGTGTATGCCACTTCTAACTTTTGATAAAAACTTTTTGGAGAATTTTTCAAAATTTGTATCTTGTAGTGATAAAATTAAACATCTATTACTTGCTTATATATCTCGGGAATTATTTTATGCACATTTATCAACTGGTACTTAGGTTTAAAGTTGGCATTTTCTTTTTAAGTTGGAATTTTCACATCCACAGAAGGGAGACTTAACTACATAATTTTCAGTATACTTTGATATCCTGCCTTTTAAACAATAACCAACATTTTGAGTTGGGAAATACATAATTACTTCTGGGGGAAGAAATGGAACTTTTAACATTTAAAGTTCATTGTTTTAAATGTTAATTCCATCCCCAACATTTTTGTGTTACGTGAGGCTTTATGAAAGTTATTGAAAGTAGAATATTCAAAGATCATTTTCCCAAATTTAACGTTTTGATTAAATTTTAATTATGAAGTTAAATTATATTTATGGTGCTGTATTTTGTATAATATCTATTGTCCTCAAATTTCTTGACATTTATTTCTCATATAGTCTTATCCTTATTTCCTATTCCATCATTTCTCTCTTGCTTGCTCTTACCTTCATTTCTCTTTCTGCAATGAAGACTGTACCTAATTTAGCAAACTTCAACAAAACTGGCAATTTATGATTCATTGATGGGAGAAGTACAGTAGAAAGGCCCTGCAGTTTAGAGTTAAGATGTGTTTGTTTATTTATATGTGTGCCCATTTGTTACTCTTAGACCTATCTTAATTAAATTTAGAATATGATACTTTGACATAAAAGCATTGTAAGTATTTTCTAAAAAATAAAACTATTGATACATATTAAAATTGCCATTGGTAATTGACTTTTGAAATCACATACAAGAATATTTAGAAACCCACTTGGGAAATGTGGTTTACATGTGTCACCAGATACATATTAGGCAGTACTACAAATGTTAATTCTTTAAACAATACTGTGGTGATGGCAATCAGTAATTTATTTCTTTGTCCTGTAACTTATCATCCTTGTCTTTTGTAATTCCTAACAAAGTATTAACAAAATTGTACCTTATGTTTGTTCTTAGTATCCGTAAATTTTAAGGTGGAAAATCATTCAGTTAATAGTTGATGTGATGTTGTATATGGACAAAATGTCCATTAAACTAAAATTCAGTAAAGAAAGGTAAACTAAACTGGCTTGGTTTATAAAAGATGTTTTGTTTGGCAGTTATTAGTCATTATAAGCAATTATCTTCAAAGAAATAAAAAACTGGACTAATTTGTTGCCATTCTTTATGGGATGTTTACAATAAAATTCCAAGTTGTTTGGAATCAGTTGCACTCTTGCTGCTTTGTGTTTCAACTCAGATACTGGAGATAAATCTACAAGAAGAAAGAAATATGGAGTTACCTTTCCATTATCCAGCTTCAGAGACTGTAACATGTAACTCTTAGGCCTTTCCTTTCTTGTTTCTTGTAATATAGTATTTCATTGTTATTATTTTAGTCTAAGAAATTAGGGTGCTTCTTCCTATCAAAGAATTAAGGTTTTTTTTTTCCCTTAGTTGTTTCAGATATTCTTTGGGTCATTTTTAGGTAATAACTATGTTAACATTTCAAATGTGGGCTGCTTGGTGCATTAAAAAACAGCCTGCAAAGCTTTATTTAACATTTTGTTTTATAGAGAGAGCTCTTTGAAATGAATATATTTCTGATGTGTTTAAAGCTTCTTACAAGTTGTAGCAGCTGAGGTTATGAATCTCTACCATTCTTATTTGTAGTAAAATTGCCCACAGAGGCTTAACTCTATTATAAATGGTGCTTTGATTCAATGTACGTGAAAGAGGGAGAGAAGTAAGGTTAGAGGTAACTTTTGAGCCAGGAAGTGAAGGGTTGTTTAACAAGAATATTCCACTTCTGCAACTAAATGGTTGCTGAGAATTTTCTTCCCAATGGTCAGAACTCCATTTGCTTCAAGGTAAGTAAGCTGGCTAAAGACTGTATTTTTTATACATATACTGTATTTTGTGCATTTAGAATTAAGAAATAAGGTATTTAGAAAAACTTACTACCTTTGCCTTCCAACATCATCCTATGGCTATGAGAGTAGTCCACATTTTTGCAATATTTGGAGATTGAAGTGGAGATACATTGTTTGGTATTTATGTGTAGTTGCTTGATTGGTTAAAGATAGTCTTCTTTAAAGATACAGAAGTGTACCTTAAAAATTACTTATTAACAGGCTCTGATGTTTTCTGACTTCACCTGATAGTTTTTTTTTTTTTAATTTAAATTTATTTATTTTAATTAGAGGCTAATTACTTTACAATATTGTATTGGTTTTGCCATACATCAACATGCGTCTGCCACGGGTGTACACATGTTCCCAATCCTGAACACCCCTCCCACCTCCCTCCCCATACCATCCCTCTGGGTCATCCCAGTGTACCAGCCCCAAGCTTCCTGTATCCTGCATCGAACCTGGACTGGCAATTCATTTCTTATATGATATTATACATGTTTCAGTGCCATTCTCCCAAATCATCCCCCCGCCCCTCCCACAGAATCCAAAAGACTGTTCTATACATCTGTGTCTCTTTTGCTGTCTCGCATACAGGGTTATTGTTACCATATTTGTAAATTCCATATATATGCATTAGTATACTGTATTGGTGTTTTTCTTTCTGGCTTACTTCACTCTGTATAATAGGCTCCAGTTTCATCCACCTCATTAGAACTGATTCAAATGTATTATTTTTAATGGCTGAGTAATATTCCATTGTGTATATATACCACAGCTTTCTTATCCATTCATCTGCTGATGGACATCTAGGTTGTTTCCGTGTCCTTAAGATTGTTGTTATTAAGTCACTAAGTCTTGTCAGACTCTTCTGTGACTCCATGCACTGTAGCCCATCACCTCTGTCCATGGGATTTCCCAGACAAAAATACTGGAGTACGTTACCATTTCCTTCTCCAGGGCATCTTCCTGACCCAGGGATTGAGCCCCTCCTCTCCTGCGTTGCAGGTGAATTCTTTACCTTTGAGCCAACGGGGAAGCCCTTTTAAGATAGAAAAAGTAAAATTTTTTGTAACAAAATTTTATAGCAGTATTTAGAGGATCCATTTTTTTCCTAGTTGGGAAGGTCAAGGACAGAGTGCTGTCTACCCTATTCTTGAGTTATATGTCCCTGATAATTTAAAACTACTTTCCATAAATGCACAAAATAAATTAAAACCTATGTATTAAGCCTGTGGGTTGGTTCTCTTTGGATACTTAAGCCTATACACTTATGGTTGCTTTCTTAGGGCTTTTATATAAGTACTTAAAATGATTTTTTTAATGCTACTTATTGTCAGTAAACCAAATATATCATTAAATAAAAAGAACTTTTTATGGTATCAATATTTTACTGAATTTTGAAGAAAATTTTTTTCCTATTTTTGTAACTTTAGTATTTGCCAGCTATGTCAGTTGCCTTAATAAAGTTACCTCTCACTTATCAATTATGAAACAGCTAATAAATAATTCTAACTTTTATAATTATTAACAAATTAAACCTTAATTTGACATTGGAGCACTTTTAAAAACAACTTTTAAACTAGTATCCTTTAATTTGTAAACTTTATATACTGTTAGATTGCCTTCTCAGCATGTTTATGTTCTTCAGAGAATAAGTTTTATAGTAAATATATGAAGAAATAAAAACATTTTAAATTGCTTGATTTAGGTTACTAATATTACTTGGTGGAATTTATTCATTTTTAAGAATGCTTTTGTGGTTGATTTTTGTCATGTTACAGTTCTAAGTAGTATTTGTATATCACAATGTTAATTTATATTTGGTATTTTGTGTATTCTGTCAAGTAATTTAAGGTATTAAAACTCTGAAGGTGTTTTTTAATTTCATTTTTCTTTGCTTTTTAGAAAAAGTTTAGAATATCATGCTTAAATGAGATATTTCAGCCCAAATTATACATTAATTCATTTATTAGAAGTTTTTTTTTTTTTTTTTTTTTGATAACTGTTGGGTATTGTTCACCTAAAACATTAATGACATACTGGTCGTTCTGAATTGTTTCTGTTTGTTAATATTTTTTTTTAATTTGGCTGCTCCAGATCTTAGTTGAGGCATGCGAGATCTAGTTCCCTGACCAGGGATCAAACCCGGACCCCTGCATTGGGAGTGCAGAGTCTTAACCACTGGACCACCAGGGAAGTCCCTATTTGTTAAATTTTAATTTATAAATTAGAGCACACCTTGTATACAAGAACATAAGTGTTAATTTTATCTAGTCTGATGGTATGGAGTAGTAAGTGCTTGATCATAGTCACATTGCCTTTCACTTTTGAAGGATGCTATTCATTTTTATTGTTAATTGTGTTGAGTAGTTATCATAATATAGGAAAATACTTATTAAGTGATATATTTCTATTCTCCAGTCACCTCAAAAATATGACTGGTAAATATGTTTCAACATTGTCAAAATATTCATCTTTTATCACTTTGCTTAATTATTCAGGTAAAAGTTGTTGGAAAAAAATCTGAGATAATGAGTTACATTCTTTTTCCAGATATGTATGAAGATCTCCTTCATAAAAGAAATACTTACAACCAGGAATTTATAGCCTATATTCTTCATATCAATGATAAGAGGTGGCTAAAAGAAGACTGATTTATTCCTTCTCAGGCTTGTTTATTTGTTTTATTAATTCAGTCAACATGTATTAATTAATTTCAGCCTTTACTGACTACTTGTTATGTGCCAAGCATTGTGATTTTTTTAAAAGAACTTTGCAGTTTACAAATTTCATCTTTAAGTATATACTCAAGCACCAGAATGATACTATCAGTAAATTCTGTTTTTCAGATCAAAAAAAGTGAGTTTCAGTGAAATCTAATAATTTACTGAAGGTAACATGGCTAATAAATAGAAAAGCCTTGATTAATCCAGACTATCTGCTTCCAGGTTTCTAGTCTTAACTTTTGTATCTTATTAATGGGGTAATATTTGGTTCCATTTTCCTCTTTTCCATTGTCCATGAAATGAAGGCTGCAAAGTCATACAGTGTGTACTTTGAAGGTCACATTTCTTTTTGCTTAAGGCTAAGATTATTTAATAAAGGAGACATTAAGATGTGGATCTTTATGCATCTTAGTACTTTGGGGAGGTGGTAGTTAGGAGCTAAAAATTTTAAAGATATCAGATTTATAAGTAGGAAAATACATATCTTATGCATACTTACACAAAGGTAATATCCAAGGAAAATCAAAGAATTTACTTATATCTTATTTTAAGGATTAATTCTGCTAATAGTCTATACAAGTATCCTTTTCAGTTCATGATACAAAATTTATTGGTTACTGCTATTTTACACAATGTGGTCTCTTTCCAGCTGCAAAACCTAGACTTTCTTTTTCCTTTGGAGTTTGAATGGTTTTAAGTACAGTTCTCAGAGAATATAGGAAGTTCCTGGTTTAAGCCATGGGTTTAATTTAGTTAAGTGTTTTCTTTTTTTTTTTTTTTTTTCATTCCTTGAATCACTTCTAAGTTTCACTCATTTACTTTGTCACTCTTCTCTTTTACCCTCATTTAAAAAAAATTCCTAAATCGAAAATGTCTAGGGAAAATAAGACTGTTTCAGAAAGGAAATAGTTTTTAACCCATCTTTCATACCTCTTTTGTACCATTTTAATTTGGATTTTTTTGTAAGACTTTGGATCAGGGATGATTTAGTGGGTTTCAAGTAGCTGTATAAGTATAGTAAAACTGATTTGAACCCCTGCTAATTTGAATTTTAGAACAGTTTTTGTATTTTATTTTTATAGCAGTCCTGTTTTTGTGGTTATTGGGGGGAAAGCTTCAAAAACTCAGAGCTAATGTCTTTGTTACATAGTAGATTTCCCCTTGTTATTCTTAAGTAATGGAATTCTTCAGTGGGTTTTGAAAAGCCATTAGGACTGCCTGAGTTGCATTTTGTTATGGCATTTTACATTGGTCTCATTCATATTTCATCATGCCACCTTTTCTAACCACATTCCATTCATTGTCATTCAAGGAACAGAAATGTTGATTTCTAACAGATTGACTATTCAGTTCTTCTGTCAACAAAGATTACTGTAAAAATCAAACAGAAAGAGAGTAAAAAATAGAATATATTAATTTTCTTCGGGCTTGCTGCCTAATTTCTAGTAAGTCAATTCTACTTTATTTTGGGCATCAAAATGAATAATTTATTTTCTAGCTAAATAGAGCAAGTCTGGTTTGGCTAACTTAGTATACCTTTGATAATCTTTGCTTGCATTAGGATAATATAACCTAGAAACCTGGGTTGAGGCCTTGTGCTGTGGTTGGACACCATTCTGTGGCCTAGCTTATGTGTTTTGATGGAAACAGTCTGACTCTAGAGTCAGGTACTGTGGTTATGGTGGAGGGTAAGGGGAGAAAGGGAAGCTGAGGGGAAACTTAGAAATTTCTAAATCATCTTAACTAGAGGAGAGAGAGGAATGGGATTTGGTGTGTTAATAAGGAATAAAATTCTCTAGTGTTCAGGTTGCCAATGATACCAGATAAGATAGCAACCTAAAATATGCAGATAATACCACTCTAATTGCAGAAAGTGAAGAGTAACTTTAGAAGCTCTTCAGAGCCTCTCGATGGGGTGGAAGAGGAGAGTGAAAAAGCTGGCTTGAAACTCAGCATTAAAAAACTAAGATCATGGCATCTGGTCCCATCACTTCATGAAAAATAGAAGGGGGAAAAGTGGAAGCAGTGACAGATTTTATTTTCTTGGGCTCCAACATCACTGTGGATAGTGACTGCAGCCATGAAATTAAAAAGATGCTTACTCCTTGGAAGGAAAGCTATGACAAATCTAGAAAGCATATTAAAAAGCAGAGACATCAGTTTGCTGACAAAGGTCTAGCTAGTCAAAATATATTTTTTCTAGTAGTCATGTACAGATGTGAGAGTTGGACCATAAAGAAGGCTAAGCACCCAAGAATCGATGTCTTCAAATTATGGTACTGGAGAAGACTCTTGAGATTCCCTTGGACTGCAAGGAGATCAAACCAGTCAATCTTAAAGGAAATCAACCCTGAATATTTATTGGAAGGACTGATGCTGAAGCTCCAATACTTTGACCACCTGATGCAAATACCTGACTCATTGGAAAAGACCCTGATGCTGGGAAAGATTGAAAGCAAAAGGAGATGAGGGGTAGCAGAGGTGATTTGATAGCATCACTATCTAACTCAATGGACATGAATTTGAGCAAACCCCAGGAGACAGTGAAGGACAGGGGAGTCTGGCATGCTACAGTCCATAGTTTCACAGAGTCAGACAGACTTCGCAACTGAACACCAAGTGTTTAGGATTTAAGTGTCGATACCTTCAAGCACAGCAGCCTCAGAAACAGGTTAGGGGAAGCTCCATCTGAGTTTTATTTTTTTGAAGGGAGTGGGTTGGAAAGGGGTTGTTTGTGATGGGTGAGATTTTAATGTCAGAATTGATACATTAGTGATAGATTTCTTGAGAGCTCAACACTATTGAGAAGGTACTATTGGCCCTATTTTGCAAATGAGGAAACTTGAGGTGTAGAAAAGCAAACAACTTGCCCAATATCACACAGCTAATAAATGGCAGAGTTTACACTCAGATCTGTTTCCAAAGCCTGTATATATACTTAACTGTTATTACACATGCCACTTCCCATTGGTCTATTTTAACCCTAGATCTGTCAGAGACTGACTAAGTGGCTTTGGCCAATTTCCTTTTCTTTCTTGGTTCCAGTTTTCTTTAGCTATACAAGGGTGAAGTTGATCACTAAATGATTTCTAAGGTCTTTGTGAGTTTATTCTCAATTTTTTGCATATTCTTTATGCATTTTCCTAATCTCTAAAATATACTTTCATTGGAGACTTGATTTTCTTAGATTTTTGATAACCCTTATATTGTATGGATTAAAGTTATTCATTTGAAGACAAATATCTGAACTACTTTAGGATATTTCCATTTTCATAAAGGAAGGCTTATAAAATACAATTTTAAGTGTAAAGAAAGAATTTAAAAGATTAATTTTTAGCATGACCATGGGAGGCTCAAGACGGAGAGAAATATGTATACATGTAGCTGATTCACGTTGTTGTACAGCAGAAACTAACACTATATTGTAAAGCAATTATACTCAAATAAAAAATTAACAGAACTCAGGTGAAAAACAAAAATCAGGCCAATACGTAGGCAGGCTAGTTTGCAGGAGAGAGCTGGGGAATGAGAATTCTTCAGGTCAGGGCAAATATCAAACACAAAATACAAAACCTTTAGTTTGTAGAGCAATTTATGCAAATAGTCTTTGTTGAAAAGAACTGAATCATCTAATTAGTGGAGTTTAACAGCTGAGTGCAGTCAGGAAAAGAGGAAGAGACCCCTTCTCAAATCGCTGTCATCCCAGAGTGATTATAGGCATACTAGAAACAAACTCCCTGAGGCACAACATTAGACTCTTAAGACTGTGGGAGGAGAAATAGACCTCATTAAAATCATCTAATCAGTTACTAAACAAATAGGCAAGTAACATTAACAAGCCCAGAGTTGCTACAATATATTGTTTTAAATGTCCAGTTTCCAACAAAACAGTCATGAGACAAAAAGTGAAAGCAAATGGCAGAAGTAAACTCACCTGTATATGTGACCTTAGAAGTGAAAGGATTAAACAATACAATCAAAAGGTAGATATGCTGGACTAGATTTAAAAAAAAAAAAAAACAACTATACATTGTATACAGGAGATATTTTAGATTTAAACATACAAATAGATGAAAAGTAGAAGGATGGCAAAAAGTAGAGAGGGTATAGTAAATATAAGCAAAAGTAGACTTTAAGACAAAAACGTACTAGCAATAAAAAGGTATATTTTAGAATAATAAAAGGGTCAGTCTTTAAGATCATTATAAATCTTCATGTACCTAACAACAGCCCCAAACACATGCAGCAAAAAGTGACGGGATTAAAGGATAGTTAAACAGTATTTTGGGACTCAGTTCCCCACCTTCAATAATGAATAGACTAACTAGGAAGAAAAGTAAAGATACAAAAGGCTCAAGCAACACTCTACTCCAATTAGACCTAACAGACATATATAGAACACCATCTAAAAACAGCAGAATGTGCATTATTTTCAAGAACACATGAGATATTCTCCAGAATATACCATATGCAAAGCCATAAAACAAGTTTTAATAGATTTAAAGGATTAAATCATGCGAAGTATGTCCTCCCACCATAGTGGAATGAAATTGAAAGCAAACAACAGGAGGGAATTGAAAATTTTATGTAGAAGTAAAACAACACTCTTAAATAACCAATAGACCAAAGGAAATTATAGGGGAAATTGGAAAATAACTGATATGAGAAAAAATGAAACACAAAACCAGCAAAAGGAGTACTCAAAGGAAAATTTATACTTGTAAATACCTATATAAAATGGAAGAGGGACTTTACTGGCAGTTCAGTGGTTAAGACTTCATATTCCCAATGCAAAGGGCATGGATTCAATCCTAGGTTGCAGGACTAAGATCATGCATGCTGCACAGCAGGCCAAAAATAATAAATAATAAATATATATAAAATGGAAGAAAGCTCTCAAATCAATAACCTAAACTTTCACTTTAGGAAATTAGAAGAAGAACAATATAAACCCAAAGCAAGGGGAAGAAGGGTATGGTAAAGGTTAGAGTGGAAATAAATGAAATAGAGAATATAAAAACAATAGAGAATATTAAAAAAAAAAAAAAAGTCAACTCTCTGAATGGATCAACAAAACTGACCAACCTTTAGCTACACTAAGAAAAAAATGCTGCTGCTGCTGCTGCTGCTAAGTCGCTTCAGTCGTGTCCGACTCTGTGTGACCCCATAGACGGCAGCCCACCAGGCTCCCCCATCCCTGGGATTCTCCAGATAAGAACACTGGAGTGGGTTGCCATTTCCTTCTCCAATGCATGAAAGTGAAAAGTGAAAGTGAAGTCGCTCAGTCGTGTCTGACTCTTAGCGACCCCATGGACTGCAGCCTACCAGACTCCTCCCTCCATGGGATTTTCCAAGCAAGAGTACTGGAGTGGGGTGCCATTGTCTTATCCGAGAAAAAAATGAGATAGACTCAAATTACTAAAATCAAAAGTTTAAGACTTTACCTTCTACCGTAAAGAAATCCAAAGGATTATTAGGGAATAGCTACCCCACGCCTGAGGCCAGGGGTGGTGGCAGAAAGGAGGTACCCCAAGTCCAAGGTAAGGAGCAACAGCTGCACTTTGCTGGAGCAGCCATGAAGAGATACCCCACATCCAAGGTAAGAGAAACCCAAGACAGTAGGTACTGAGAAGGCATCAGAGGGCAGACAGACTGAAACCACAATCAGATAACAGGCCAATCTGATCACATGGACCACAGGCTTGTCTAACTCAATGAAACTATGCCATACCATGTGGAGCCACCCAAGACAGATGGGTTATGGTGGAGAGGTCTCACAGAATGTGGTCCACTGGAGAAGGGAATGGCAAACCACTTTAGTATTCTTGCCTTGAAAACCCCATGAACAGTATGAAAAGGCAAAAAGATAGGACATTGAAAGATGAACTCCCCAGGTCAGTAGGTGCCCAATATGCCATTGGAGAACAGTGGACAAATAACTCCAGAAAAAATGAAGGGATGGAGCCAAAGCAAAAACAAAACCCAGTTGTGTATGGGACTGGTGATGGAAGCAATGTTCGATGCTGTAAAGAGCAATATTGCATAGGAACCTGGAATGTTAGGTCCATGAATCAAGGCAAATTGGAAGTGGTCAAACAGGAGATGACAAGAGTGAACATCTACATTCTAGGAATCAGCGAACTAAGATGGACTGGAATGGGCGAATTTAACTCAGGCGACCATTATATCTACTACTGTGGGTAGGATCCCTTAGAAAAAATGGAGTAGCCATCATAGTCAACAAAAGAGTCCAAAATGCAGTACTTGGATGCAATCTCAAAAACAACAGAATGATCTCTGTTCATTTCCAAGGCAAGACATTCAATATCAAGATAATCCAAGTCTGTGCCCCAACCAGTATGCTGAAGAAGCTGAAGTTGAACAGTTCTATGAAGAACTACAAGACTTTCTAGAACTAACACCCAAAAAAGATGTTCTTTTCATTATAGGAGACTGGAATGCAAAAGTAGGAAGTCAAGAGAGAAATGTAGCAACAGGCAAATTTGGCATTGGAGTACAGAATGAAGCAGGACAAAGAGTAATAGAGTTCTGCCAAGAGAGTGCACTGGTCATAGCAAACACCCTCTTCCAACAACAAAAGAGAAGACTCTACACATGGACATCACCAAATGGTTGACACCAAAATCAGATTGATTATATTCTTTGCAGCTAAAGATGGACAAGCTCTATGCAGTCAGCAAAAACAAGACTGGGAGCTGACTGTGGCTCAGATCATGAGCTCCTTATTGTCAAATTCAGACTGAAATTGAAGAAAGTGGAGAAAACCACTAGACCATTCAGGTATGACCTAAATCAAATCCCTTATGACTCTACAGTAGAAGTGAGAAATAGTTTTAAGGGACTAGATCTGATAGACAGAGTGCCTGATGATCTATGGACGGAGGTTCATGACATTGTACAGGAGACAGGAATCAAGACCATCCCCAAGAAGAAGAAATGCAAAAAAGTAAAATGGCTATCTAAAGAGGCCTTACAAATAGCTGTGAAAAGAAGGGAAGCAAAAAGCAAAGGAGAAAAGGAAAGATATACACATTTGAATGAAGAGTTCCAAAGAATAGAAAGGAGAGATAAGAAAGCCTTCCTCAGAGATCAATGCAAAGAAATAGAGGAAACAACAGAATGGGAAAGACTAGAGATATGTTCAAGAAAATTAGAGATACCAAGGGAATATTTCATGCAAAGATGGGCTCAATAAAGGACAGAAATTGTATAGACCTAACAGAAGCAGAAGATATTAAAAAGAGGTGGCAAGAATACACAGAACTGTACAAAAAAAAATCTTCATGACCCAGATAATCATGATAGTGTGATCATTCACCTACAGCCAGACATCCTGGAATATGAAGTCAAGTGGGCCTTAGGAAGCATCACTATGGACAAAGCTAGTGGAGGTGATGGAATTCCAGTTGAGCTATTTTAAATCCTGAAAGATGATGCTGTGAAAGTGCTGTGCTCAATATGCCAGCAAATTTGGAAAACTCAGCAGTGGCCACAGGCCTGAAAAAGGTCAGTTTTCATTTCAGTCCCAAAGAAAGGCAATGCCAAAGAATGCTCAAACTACCGCACAGTTGCACTCATCCCACACTCTAGTAAAGTGATGCTTAAAATTCTCCAAGCCAGGATTCAGCAATACATGAACCATGAACTTCCAGATGTTCAAGCTGGTTTTAGAAAAGGCAGAGGAACCAGAGATCAAATTGCCAACATCCGCTGGATCATGGAAAAAGCAAGAGAGTTCCAGAAAAACATCTATGTTTGCTTTATTGACTATGCCAAAGCCTTTGACTGTGTGGATCACAATAAACTGTGGGAAATTCTGAAAGAGATGGGAATACCAGACCACCTGACCTGCCTCTTGAGAAACCTATATGCAGGTCAGGAAGCAACAGTTAGCACTGGACATGGAAAAACAGACTGGTTCCAAATAGGAAAAGGAGTATGTCAAGGCTGCATATGGTCACCCTGTGTATTTAACTTCTATGCAGAGTATATCATGAGAATGCTGGGCTGGAAGAAGCACAACCTGGAATCAAGATTGCCAGGAGAAATATCAATAACCTCAGATATGCAGATGACACCACCCTTAGCAAAGAACTAAAGAGCCTCTTGATGAAAGTGAAAGAGGAGAGTGAAAAAGTTGGCTTAAAGCTCAACATTGAGAAAAGTAAGATCATGGCATCTGGTTCCACCACTTCATGGCAAATAGATGGGGAAACAGTGGAAACAGTGGCTGACTTTATTTTTCTGGGCTCCAAAATCACTGCAAATGGTGATTGCAGCCATGGAATTAAAAGACGCTTACTCCTTGGAAGGAAAGTTATGACCAACCTAGACAGCATATTAAAAAGCAGTGACATTACTTTGTCAACAGAAGTCCGTCTAGTCAAGGCTATGGTTTTTCCAGTGGTCGTGTACGGATGTGAGAAT
The DNA here is from genome assembly GCF_029378745.1 of Bos indicus. NCBI lineage: Eukaryota > Metazoa > Chordata > Mammalia > Artiodactyla > Bovidae > Bos > Bos indicus. Next base: position 77,656,902 of record NC_091789.1, read on the forward strand.
TGGACTATAAAGAAAGCTGAGCGCCAAAGAATTGATGCTTTTGAACTGTGGTGTTGGAGAAGACTCTTAAGAGTGTCTTGGACTGCACTGATATCCAACCAGTCCATCCTAAGGGAGATCAGTCCTGGGTATTCATTGGAAGGACTGATGTTGAAGCTGAAACTCCAATACTTTGGCCACCTGATGTGAAGAGCTGACTCATTGGAAAAAGACCCTGATGCTGTGAAAGACTGAGGGCAGGAGGAGAAGGGGACAACAGAGGATGAGATGGTTAGATGGCATCACCGACTCAATGGACATGGGTTTGAGTGGACTCCGGGAGTTGGTGATAGACAGGGAGGCCTGGCATGCTGGGTTTCATGGGGTTACAAAGAGTCAGACACGACTGAGCTACTGAACTGAACTGAACTGAATACACCATGAATAATGGTGTATTAGTCTGCTATGTCTGCCATAAGAAAATACCACAGACCATGGGATTTAAACAATAGAAATTTCACAGCTGTAGAGACTAGAAGACCAAAGTGCTGGCAGATATGTTTTCTTCTGAGGCCTCTCTCTTTGGCTTACAAATGGAAGACTTCTTGCTCTTTCCTCACACTGAGGAGCATGCATCCCTCGTGGCTCTTTCTCATCTTAGGAGGACACCAATCATACTGTATTAGGGCCCCATCCTTGTGACCTCATTTGACATTAATTGCCTCCTTAAAGACCCTTTCAAAATACAGTCGTCCTAGGGGTTAGGTCCTCAACATACAGGGCAGGAGCCCACAATTCAGTCCATAACAACTGCATACCAACAAATTAGATAACACATTAAATGCACAAATTCTTAAAATGACACAAACTGCCCAAACTGACAGAATAAATAGAAAATCCAAATAGAACTTTAGCAAGTGTTATGGACTTAATGTTTCTGGTTGCCAGAAATTCACATGTTGAAACCACAACTCCAGCAGGGTGATATTAGGATGTGATGCTTTTAGGACGTAATTAGGTTTAGGTGAGGTGAATAGGGTGAGGCCCTCATGATAATAATAGGGTCCTTATAAGAGTTGTTTTGGGGGTCTCCAAAAATCACTGCAGATGGTGAGTGCAGCCATGAAATAAAAGACACTTACTCCTTGGAAGAAAAGTTATAACCAACCTAGACAGCATATTAAAAAGCAGAGACATTTGCCAACAAAGGTCCATCTAGTCAAGGCTATGGTTTTTCCAGTAGTCATGTATGGATGTGAGAGTTGGACTATAAAGAAAGCTAGCACTGAAGAATTGATGCTTTTGAACTGTGATATTGGAGAAGACTTGAGAGTCCCTTGGACGGCAACCAGTCCATCCTAAAGGAAATCAGTCCTGAATATTCACTGGAAGGACTGATGTTGAAGCTGAAACTCCAATACTTTGGCCACCTGATGCAAAGAGCTGACTCATTTGAGAAGACCCTGATACTAGGAAAGATTGAAGGCAGTAGGAGAAGGAGATGACAGAGGATGAGATGGTTGGATGGCATCACCAACTCAATGGACATGAGTTTGAGCAAGGTCTGGGAGTTGGTGATGGACAGGGAGGCCTGGCGTGCTGCAGTCCATGGGGTTGCAAAGAGTCAGACATGACTGAGCGACTGAACTGAACTGAACTGAAGAGTTATTTGACCTGAGCAGAGCCAGGTCTACAGGCTCTATAGTAGGTGGTGCCTTCCAAGAGGACTTAACCAAGGGGCACCTCCCAGGACTGCTGCTGCCAGTGCCCCTGTCCCCGAAGTGAGTCACTGCCAACCCATGCCACCACAGGAGACCCTCCAACACTAGCAGTCAGAATCCCAGAATACATTGAAATCTCTTTTCAATTGAAGCATGTTGCTATTCAGTTGCTCAGTCATGTCCGACTCTTTGCGACCCCATAGACTGCAGCACACCAGGCTTCCCTGTCCTTCACTATCAAGTCAGTTATGCCGTCCAACTATCTCGTCCTCTGTCACCCCCTTCTGCCTTCAATTTTTCCCAGTACCAGGGACTTTTTCAGCGAGTCAGCTCTTCAGCTGGCAAAGTATTGGAGGTTCAGCTTCAGCATTTGTCCTTCCAATGAATATTCAGGGTTGATTTCCCTTAGAATTAACTGGTTTGATCTCCTTTCTGTCCAAGGAACTCTCAAGAGTCTTCTCTAGCACCAGTTTGAAAGCATCAGTTCTTTGGTGCTCAGCCTTCTTTATGGTCCAATTCTCACATCGTTATATGACTACTGGAAAAACCATAGCTTTGACTAGATGAATCTTTGTCAGCAAAGTAGTGTCTGCTTTTTAGTATATTGTCTAGTATTTAATACACTGTCTAGTATGCTGTCAATTGAAGCTACTTCAGGTTATTCCTATCTCCTAGATATCTTTTAATTCAAAGAACATCTGACTTGAGTTCGGTTTATTAAATTGAACTTAAAAGTTTTGAGAGAGACTAATTAAACTTTGAATCAGCCAAAGCAAAAGCAGCAACAGATGGTGGATTTACTTTAAATGATTTTTGTTACCATGCAAGACAAGACTGGTAACAACATGAATGAGCCTGAAGGAGTTCAGAATGAACCTCCCAAAAATATGGCACATTGGAATGTAGACTATTTTGAGCTGAAGGCAATCAAGAACTAGAAGACTTAAAAAATTTTACCTCTCCCTTAGTACCTAAAGTAATTTAGATAGTGGGCCTGCCCTGTGAAATACTTATTTCCAAGAGATCACTTTTTCTATGAATGACTGATTTGTATGGCAGAATAAACATCTAGTTACCAACCATCTTCCCATACAGTACTGTGAATCACCCACCTCCCCTTTGAAGGTCCAGACCCTAATCCCGTTCCTTAGCTCAACATGGAATATGCTCAGTTGCTCTGTTGAGTCCAACTCTTTGTGATCCCATGGAATGTAGCCCACCAGGCTCCTCTGTCCATGACATTTTCCTGTCAATATTATTAAAATGAGTTGCCACTTCTTCTTCCAGGCGATCTTCCTGACCTAAGGATCGAACCTAAGTCTCCTACATCAGCAGGTGAATTCTTTACCACTGAGTCACTTTGGAATCCCTCAACATGGCATATAAACCTCAACTGCCCAACTTGTCCTTAGGTCTCATTGTCTTTGTGGAGCCCCTTGTGCATGCTAAGTCACTTCAGTCGTGTCTGATTCTGTGACCATATGAACTATAGCCTGCCAGGCTCTTCTGTCCATGGGATTTTTCAGGCAAGAATACTGTGCAATTAAATTTTAATCTGTTGGGACTTCTCTGGTGGCCTAGTGGTTAAGACTCCACCTTGCAATGCAGAAGATATGGGTTGAGTCCCTGGTCAAGGAACTAAGATTCCACGTGCCTCAGAGAAACTAAGCCTGTGCTTCATAACTACTGAAGCTCATGCACCACACCTACTGAAACCTATGCATTACAAGTAGAGAGTTCATATGCCACAACAAAAGATCCTGCATGATGTGGTGAAGATGTCACTTGCCTCAACTGAGACTTGATGTAGCCAAAAAAAATAAATAAAATTTTAACCTGCTAAAAAATAGTGTCCTTATAAGATGAGAGACTGGAGCCTTGCTCTATATACATGTAAGGATACAATAAGAGATGGCTGTTGCAAGCCAGGAAGATGATGCTCACCAGCTATTGAATTTCCCATTACATTGATCTTAGACTTTCCAGCCTCCAGAACTGTCAATCCCAAAGAAAGGCAATGCCAAAAAATGTTCAAACTACTGCACAATTGCACTCATCTCACACACTAGCAAATAATGCTCAAAATTCTCTAAGTCAGGCTTCAACAGTATGTGAACTGTGAACTTCCAGATGTTCAAGCTGTATTTAGAACAGGCAGAGGAACCAGAGATCAAATTGCCAATATCCACTGGATCATTGAAAAAGCAAGAGAGTTCCAGAAAAACATCTATGTTTGCTTTATTGACTATGCCAAAGCCTTTGACTGTGTGGATCACAATAAACTGTGGAAAATTCTGAAAGAGATGGGAATACCAAACCACCTGATCTGCCTCTTGAGAAACCTGTGTGTAGGTCAGGAAGCAACAGTTAGAACTGGACATTGAACCCAAGTAGGAAAAGGAGTACGTCAAGGCTGTATATTGTCACCCTGCTTATTTAACTTCTATGCAGAGTACATGATGAGAAACGCTGGGCTGGAGGAAGCACAGGATAGAATCAAGATTGCCAGGAGAAATATCAATAACCTCAGATATGCAGATGACACCACCCTTATGGCAGAAAGCAAAGAACTAAAGAGCCTCTTGATGAAAGTGAAAGAGGAGAGTGAAAAAGTTGGCTTAAAGCTCAACATTGAGAAAAGTAATATCATGGCATCTGGTCCCATCACTTCATGGCAAATAGATGGGGAAACAGTGGAAACACTGTCAGACTTTATTTTTATGGGCTCCAAAATCACTGCAGATGGTGATTGCAGCCATGAAATTAAAAGACACTTACTCCTTGAAAGGGAAGTTATGACCAACCTAGACAGCATACTGAAAAGCAGAGACATTACTTTGTCAACAGAGGTCCGTCTAGTCAAGGCTATGGTTTTTCCAGTGGTCATGTATGGAAGTGAGAGTTGGACTATAAAGAAAACTGAGCACCAAAGAATTGATGCTTTTGAACTGTGGTGTTGGAGAAGTCTCTTGAGAGTCCCTTGGACTGTAAGGAGATCCAACCAGTCTATCCTAAAGGAGATCAGTCCTGGGTGTTCATTGGTGGGACTGATGTTGAAGCTGCTACTCCAGTACTTTGGCCACCTGATGCGAAGAGCTGACTCATTTGAGAAGACCCTGATGCTGGGAAAGATTGAGGGCTGGAGAAGGGGACGACAGAGAATGAGATTGTTGGATGGCATCACCGACTCAATGGACATGGGTTTGGGTGAACTCCAGGAGTTGGTAATGGATAGGGAGGCCTGGCATGCTGCGGTTCATGGGGTCGCAAAGGGTCAGACACGACTGAGCGACTGCACTGAACTGAATGCACCATATTAATAGAATAAAATGAAAACTACATTATCTTGTCATTAGAATTAATAAAATTATTTGATAAAATTCAACACCAATTTTTGACAAAAATGTGCAGCAAACAAAAGGGAACTTCCTCAGCCTGATGAAGGATATCTATGAAAAAACCCAGTTAATATCATACTTAATAGAGAAATACTGAATACATTCCACTTAAGATCAAGAAGAAAGGATTTATTCCTCTTCCACTTCTATTCAACAGTGTCTTCTGTGTCCTCCCATGGGTGTTTGAGTAAGGAAACAAAAAAGGCAACCAGAGTGGAAAAGAAGTAAAACTATTTCCATTTGCAAATTACATCATTCTGTATATTAAAAATCCTAATGAATATAAAAAGTATTAGGACAAATGACTACACCAAGTTTGCATGATACATGATAAGTATTAAAAAATAGTTATATTTCTGAGGGGCAGTCCTAAGATGGCAGAGGAATAGGATGGGGAGAACAATTTCTCCCCCACAAATTCATCAAAAGGTCATTTGAATGCTGAGCAACTTCCAAAAAATAACTTCTGAACACTGGCAGAGGACACCAAGCACCCCAAAAGGCAGCCCATTCTCTTGGAAAAGAGGGAGGATAAAATATAAAAACCAAAAAGAGAGGCAAAAGAGGGATGGATACCCATCCCAGGGAGGGAGTCATGAAGGAGGAGAGTTTTCCAAACAGCAGGTCTGTGGGGAGTTTTGGAATCTAAGAGGGCAACGTAAGTGGGAGGAAAAAAAGAAAACCCACAGAATACACGCCTAACCACAACTCCCAGCAAAGAAGTAGCCCAGATGCTCCTGTCTGCCTCCAGCGAGTGGGAGCTGAACAGGGAGGCATGGGTTGCATGCTTTGGGTAAGGACCAGGCCTGAATGCCCAGAGGACAATCTGAGGGAGCTAACATGAGATAGCAACCCAAACTGTGGGATAGCCAGAGAGAGAGGAAAAAAAAAAAAAAAAAGAGAGAGAGAGAGAGAACTTACCCATGAAAAGCTCTAACATAAGGCACATCCGGGACCCCTCAGAACAAAGGATTGAGCGAACACCAAAGGCAAGCTAGCTGGCTGCGGACTGGTCCATTCCCTCATTGGAGGCAGACAAGTAGGTGGGTGACAGCAAGAGCTGGAAGGCAAGGGGCAATCTTGGTCCCAGTGATGGCATCCCCCACCCAACTGTGAGCAGGCATCCAGTTGCTAACCAAGTCTTCCTGGGATTGTGGACGGTTGACATCTGCCAGGATTGTTGCAGCCAGAGATCAGCTCCCCAGAGGAGACACACAGCACACCTGAGACGGCGCTTTTGCCGTGCACCCGGGAAATCAAGCAGCCATGACTGGGGAGGTGATTAAGATGCACAGCCCACCTGGGACAGTATGCTCGCTGAGCACCTGGTCACCCGAGCTCCTCGCACCTGGGAAGGGCACAAAATGCATGGCCAACCAAGTCTGTGCCTTTGTGGAGTACCTGAGAACCTGAACCTGAGCAGCTTAGACCTGGGAAGTGGACAAAATCCAGGGCTGGCTTTGGAGAGCTCCTCTGCAGAGCAACCTGGAGCCTGATCAGTGTAGACTGAGAAAGCACATGCACTGTGAACTGGGGCAAACCCAGTGTGGACCATACACTGTGAGTACTTCCCACATATACCAGTGATATTTGTTTGCAGTTTTCGTCCTTTCCCACAGCACAACTGAACAAGTGAGCCTGAATAAGTGACCACCTTTGCCCCCTTGTATCAGGGTAAGAATAAGACCCTGAAGAGACTTGCAGAGGAGGCCAAAATAAACAAAGAGGAGGGAACCACTCTGGCAGTGACAGGTGCAACAGATTAAAACCCTGTAGTTAGCATAGACCAAGCATGGGATGGTGCCTGTAGATCTTGAGAAGAACAAGGAACAGGGAAGTATCTGGAACTGAACTGACCCCACATTGCCCTCAACAGCTCCAGAGAAATTCCTAGATATATTTTTTTATTATTATTTTTTTAAAATTTTAAGTTCTTTATTACTCCTTTAATTTTCATTTTTATAACCTACTATTACCTTGCCAAAAAAAGACCCTATTTTTAAAGCAAATTGCATATATATATATATATATTTATAATTTTTGTGATTGATTTTGATTTGTATTTTTAATATTGTATTTTTGAAAGTCTAAACTCTAGATTTCTAATTTTTGCTTTTTGATATTTGTTATCAATTTTGTACCTTTAAGAATCTAATTTTCAGTACCCATTTTTATTTAGGGGTGTGATTACTGGCTTGATTCCTATCTCCCCATTTGACTCTCCCTGTTCTCCCCCAGGCCAGCCTATCTCCTCCCTCCCCTTCTCTTCTCTATTTAACTCTGTGAACCTCTCTGGGTGCCTCTCACTGTGGAGAATCTTTTTTACCATTAACCTAGATGTTTTATCATCATTGCTGTATGGATGGAGAAGTCTTGAGGCTACTGTAAGTATAAGACTGAAAACCAGAGACAGGAGGATTAAATCCAAAACTTGAGAACACCAGAAAACTTCAGACTCCAGGGAACATTAATCAACAAGAGTTCATCCAAAAGCCTCCATACCTACACTGAAACCGAGCTCCACCCAAGAGCCAACAAGTTCCAGAGCATACTAATTCTCTTGCAACACAGGAACATAGCCCTGAGCATTAAAATACAGGCTGCCCAAAGTCACAACAAACCCATAGACACCTCAAAACTCATTACTTCATTGCACTCCAGAGAGAACAGACTCAGCTCCACCAGAACACAGATGCAAGTTTCCCTATCGAGGAAACCTTGACAAGACACTAGTCCAACCCCATCCAAAGTGAGGAACCTTCACAATAAAGAGAAACCACAAACTTCCAGCATAGAGAAAGGCCACCCCAAACACAGCAATCTAAACAAAATGAAATGGCAGAGAAATATTCAGCAGGTAAGGAACATGATAAAGGCCCACAAAACCAAAGAAAAGAGGAGGCAATAGGGAGTGTACCTGAAAAAGAATTCAGAATAATGATAGTAAAGATGACCCAAAATCTTGAAAACAAAATGGAGTTACAGAAAAATAGCTTGGATACAGGATTGAGAAGATGCAAGAAATGTTTAACAAGTACATAGAAATAAAAAAATAGTCAATCAATAAAGAATAATGTAATAACTAGGTCAAAAGCACTCTGGAGGGAACCAACAGTAGAATAACTGAGGCAGAAGATAGGATAAGTGAGGTGGAAGATAGAATGGTGGAAATAAATGAAGCAGAGAGGAAAAAAGAAAAAAGAATTAAAAGAAATGAGGACAACCTCAGAGACCTCTGGAACACTGTGAAATGACCCAACATTCGAAATATAGGAGTCCCAGAAAAAGAAGACAAAAGAAAGGCTATGAGAAAATACTTGAGGAGATAATAGTTGAAAACTTCCTTAAAATGGGGAAGGATATAGCCACCCAAGTCCAAGAAACCCAGAGAGTCCCAAACAGGATAAACCCAAGGCAAAACACCCCAAGACACATATTAATCAAATTAAAAAGATCAAACACACAAAAAAACAAATATTAAAAGCAGCAAGAGAAAAACAACAAATAACACACAAGGGGATTCCCATAAGGATAACAGCTGATCTTTCAATAGAAACTCTTCAGGCCAGGAGGGAATGGCTGGACATACTTAAAGGGATGAAAGAGAAAAACTCACAACCCACATTAATATACCCAGAAAGGATCTCATTCAAATGTGAAGGAGAAATCAAAAGCTTTACAGATAAGCAAAAGCTGAGACAATTCAGCACCACCAAACCATTTCTTTAACAAATGCTAAAGGATCTTCTCTAGACAGAAAACGCAGAAAAGGTTTATAAAGTCAAACCCCAAACAACAAAGTAAATGGCAACAGAATCATACTTATCAATAATTACCTTAAATGTAAATGGGCTGAATGCCCCAACCAAAAGACAAAGACAGGCTGAATGGATACAAAACAAGATGCCTATATATGCTGTCTACACCTCAAAACAAGGGACACATACAGACTGAAAGTGAAGCACTGGAAAAAGTTACTTCACACAAATGGAGACCAAAAGAAAGCAGGAGTAGCAATACTCATTTCAGATAAAATAGACTTTTAAATAAAGGCCATGAAAAGAGACAAAGTAGGACACTACATAATGATCAAAGGATCAATCCAAGAAGAAGATATAACAATTATAAATATATATGCACCCAATGTTGGAGCACCACAATAAATAAGGCAAATGCTAACAAGTATGAAGGGGGAAATTAACAGTAACACAATAATAGTGGGAAACTTTAATACACCACTCACACCTAAGGATAGATCAAATAAACAGAAAATTAGCAAGGAAACACAAACTCTAAATGATGCAAGGGACCAGTTAGACCTAATTTATATCTGTAAGACATTTCACCCAAAAGCAATGAATTTCATGTTTTTCTCAAGTGCACACAGAACATTCTCCAGGATAGGTCACATCCAGGGCCATATATCTAGCCTTGGTAAATTAAAAACCAAACCAAAAAAAAAAAAAAAAACTGGAATCATTTCAAGCAACTTTTCTTAATACAATGAAGTAGGATTAGATGTCAACTACAGGGGGAAAAAAACCTATTAAAAATACAAACATGGAGGCTAAACAACACGCTTCTGAATAAACAAAAAAATCACAGAAGAAATCAAAATATGCATAGAAACAAGTGAAAATGAAAGCAAAACAACCCAAAACCTATGGTACACTGTAAAAACAGTTCTAAGGGGAAGGTTCATGGCAATATAAGCTTACCTCAAGAAACAAGAGAAAAATCAAATAAATAACCTAACTTTACACCTAAAGCAACTAGAAAAAAAAAAAAAAAAAAAAAGAAATGAAGAACCCCAGGGTCAGTAGAAGGAAAAAAATCCTAAAAATTAGGGCAGAAAGAATTGCAAAAGAAACAAAGGAGACTATAGCAAAACCTGGTTCTTTGAAAAGATAAATAGACAAACCATTAGCCAGACTCATCAAGAAAAAAAGGAAGAATCAAATCAACAAAATTAGAAATGAAAATGGAGAAATCACAACAGACACAACAGAAATACAATGGATCATAAGAGACAACTCTCAGCAACTATATGCCAATAAAATGAACAACTTGGAAGAAATGGACAAATTCTTAGAAAAGTATAACTTTCCAAAACTCAACCAGGAAGTTATAGAAAATCTTAACAGACCCATCACAAGCACAGAAATCAAAACTGTAATCAAAAGTCTCCCAACAAACAAAAGCCAAACACCGGATGTCTTCACAGATGAATTTACCAAAAATTTAGAGTAGAGCTAACACCTATCCTACTCAAACTCTTCCAGAAAACTGCAGAGGGAGGTAAGCTTCCAAACTCATTGTATGAGGCCACCTTCACCCTAATACCAAAACCAGGCAAAGAGGCAACAAAAAAAAGAAAACTACAGGCCAATATCACTGATGAACATAGATGAAAAAATCCTTAACAAAATTCTAGCAAACAGAATCTAACAGCATTGAAATGATCATACATCATGACCAAGTGGGCTTTATCCCAAGGATGCAAGGATTTTTCAATATTTGCAAATCGATCAATGTGATACACCACATTAACAAATTGAAATATGAAAACCATATTATTATCTCAATAGATGCACAGAAAGCCTTTGACAAAATTCAACATCCATTTATGATTAAAAAAAAAAAACTCCAGAAAGCAGGCATAGAAGGAACATGCCTCAACATGATTAAAGCCATATATGACAAACCCAAAGCAAACATTATCTTCAATGGTGAAAAATTGAAAACATTTCCCCTAAAGTCAGGAACAAGACAAGGGTGCCCACTATCACCACTACTGTTCAACATAGTTTTGAAAGTTTTAGCCACAGCAATCATAGAAGAAAAAGAAATGAAAGGAATCCAGATTGGAAAAGAAGAAGTAAAAGTCTCCCTGTTTAGAGATGACATGATCTTCTACATTGAAAACCCTAAAAACACCACCAGAAAATTACTAGAGCTAATCAATGAACATAATAAAGTTGCAGGATATAAAATTAACACACAGAAGTCCCTTGTATTCCTATACACTAACAATTAAAAAACTGAAAGAGAAATTAAGGAAACAATTCCATTCACCATTGCAATGAAAAGAAAAAATACTTAGAAATAAATCTACCTAAAGAAACAAAAGACCTATATATATAAAACTATAAATCACTGATGAAAGAAACAAAAAATGATACAAATAGATGGAGAGACATACCATGTTCATGGACCAGAAGAATCAATATAGTGAAAATGAATATACTACCCAAAGCAATCTATAGATTCAATGCAATCCCTATGTATATGAAAAATACCAATGGTATTTTTCAGAGAACTAGAAAAAATGATTTCAATTTGTATGGAAATACAAAACTTCGAATAACCAAGCAATCTTCAGAAAGAAGAATGGAACTGAAGGAATCAACCTTCCTGACTTCAGACTATACTACAAAGCTACAGTCATTAAGACAGTATGGTACTGGCACAAAGACAGAAATATAGATCACTGGAACAAAATAGAAAGCCCAGAGGTAAATCTATGCACATATGGACACCTTATCTTTGACAAAGGAGGCAAGAATAGACAATGGAGAAAAGACAATCTCTTTAACAAATGGTGCTGGGGAAACTGGTCAACCATGTGTAAAAGAATGAAACTAGAACACTTGTTAACACCATACACAAAAATAAACTAAAAATGGATTAAAGATCTAAATGTAAGACCAGAAACTATAAAACTTCTAGAAGAAAACATAGGCAAAGCACTCTCTGACATAAATCACAGCAGGATCCTCTATGACCCACCTCCCAGAGTAATGGAAATAAAAGCAAAAATAAACAAATGGGACCTAATTAAACTTAAAAAGCTTTTGCACAATGAAGGAAACTATAAGCAAAGTGAAAAGATGGCTTCAGAATGGGAGAAAATAATAGCAAATGAAGCAACTGACAAAGAATAAATCTCAACAATATACAGGCAGCTCATGCAGCTCAATACAAGAGAAATAAACGACCCAATCAAAAATTGGCCAAAGAACCAAACAGTCTTTTCTCCAAAGAAGACATAGAGACAGCTAACGAACACATGAAAAGATGCTCAGCATCACTCATTATCAGAGAAATGCAAATCAAAATCACAAGGCGGTACCATCTCACGCTGGTCACAATGGCTGCTATCAAAAAGTTTACAAACAGTAAATGCTGGAGAGGGTGTGGAGAAAAGGGAACCCTCTTACACTGTTGGTGGGAATGCGAACTAGTACAGCCTTTATGGAGAACAGTGTGGAGATTTCTTAAAAAACTGGAAATAGAATGGCCATATGATCCAGCAATCCCACTGCTGGGCATACACACTGAGGAAACCAGAATTAAAAGAGACACGTGTACCCCAAGGTATTAGGTACCGTTGGCTATTATAATATATTGAGTACTGTTGGCTGTTCATTGCAGCACTGTTTATAATAGCCAGGACATGTAAGCAACCTAGATGTCCAGCAGCAGATGAATGGATAAGAAAGCTGTGGTACATATACACAATGGAATATTACTTAGATATTCAAAAGAATGCATTTGAGTCAGTTCTAATGAGGTGGATGAAACTGTAGCTTATCATACAGAATGAAGTAAGTCAGAGAGAAAAATACCAATATAGTATATTAAGGCATTTATATGGAGTTTAGAAAGATGGTAACAATGACCCTATATATGAGACAGCAAAAGTGACACAGATGTAAAGAACAGACTTTTGGACTCTGTGGGAGAAGGTGAACGTGAGATGATTTGAGAGAATAGCATTGAAACATGTATATTACCATATGTGAAATAGATCGACAGTCCAGGTTTGATGTATGAGACAGGGTGCTCAGGGCCGGTGCACTGGGATGTTCTTGAGGAATGGGATCCGGAGGGCACTAGTAGTGGGGTTCAGGATGGGGAGCACATGTACACCCATGGCTGATTCATGTCAATGTATGGCAAAAACCACTACAATATTGTAAAGTAATTAGCTTCCAATTAAAACAATTTAAAATTAAAATATTTATATTTCTATAGATTATCAGTGAAGTATTCAAAAATAAAATAGAGAAAGTAATCCCATTTACAACAGCATCAAAATAAAATGCTTCAGAATAAGTTTAACAAAAGTATAGGAGATGTACACTGAAAACTACAGAATACTGTTGAAGGAAAATTAAAGATCTAAACAATTGGAAAGATTTTGCATTCATGATTTAGAAGACAGAATATTGAAATGGCAATATGCTCAAAATGATCTACAGATTCAACACAATCTCTAGCAAAATCCTAACTGGATTTTCTTCAGAAACTTAAATTCATTTGGAAATGCACAGCACCTAGAATAGCCAAAACAATCTTGAATAGAACAAAGTTATAGGATTCACACTCTTCAGTTTCAAGTCTTACTAAAAATTCAGTTCAGTTCAGTTCAGTCACTCAGTCATGTCCGACTCTTTGCGACCCCATGAATCGCAGCACGCCAGGCCTCCCTGTCCATCACCAGCTCCTGGAGTTCACTCAGACTGACGTCCATCAAGTCGGTGCTGCCATCCAGCCATCTCATCCTCTGTCTTCCCCTTCTCCTCCTGCCCCCAACCCCTCCCAGCATCAGAATCTTTTCCAATGAGTCAACTCTTCGCATGAGGTGGCCAAAGTACTGGAGTTTCAGCTTTAGCATCATTCCTTCCAAAGAAATCCCAGGGCTGATCTCCTTCAGAATGGACTGGTTGGATCTCCTTGCAGTCCAAGGGACTCTCAAGAATCTTCTCCAACACCACAGTTCAAAAGCATCAATTCTTCGGCACTCAGCCTTCTTCACAGTCCAACTCTCACATCCATACATGACCACAGGAAAAACCATAGCCTTAACTAGATGAACCTCTGTTGGCAAAGTAATGTCTCTGCTTTTGAATATGTTTTCTAGGTTGGACATAACTTTCCTTCCAAGGAGTAAGTGTCTTTAATTTCATGGCTAAAAATTACTATAAAGTAAAACTGTGGTATGGATGCAAAGACAGACATATTAATCAGTGGAATAGAATTCAGGGTCCAGAAATAAACTGTACGTCTATTATCAACTGATTTTTCACAGTGGTTCCAAGGTAATTCAATTGGAATAAGAATAGTGCTGTGACAACAGGATTGTTGTTGTGTTCATTCTCTAAGTCATGTCCAGTTCTTTGCAACCCCATGAGCTGAAGCATGCGGGGCTTCTCTGTCCTTCTCTATATCCCCGAGTTTGCTCAAACTCAGGTCCACTGATTCAATGATGCCATCCAACCATCTCATCCTCTGTCGCCCTTTTCTCTTGCTCTCAGTCTTTCCCAGTATCAGGTTCTTTACCAATGATTCAACTATTCGCATCAGGTGACTAAAGTATTGGAGCTTCAGCATCAGTCCTTCCAATGAATATCCAGGGTTGATTTCTTTCAGGATTGATTGATTTGATCTCCTTGCTGTCCAAGAGAATCTCCAGAATCTTCTCCACCACCACAGTTTGAACTCATCAATTTTTTGGTGCTCAGCCTTTTTATGGTCCAACTCTCACATCTGTACATGACTACTGGAAAACCCATAGCTTTGACTAGATGGACCATCACCACAGTGATGTCTCTGCTTCTTAATAGGCTGTGTAGGTTTGTCATAGCTTTTCTTCCAAGGAGCCAGCGTCTTTTAATTTCATGGCTGCAGTTACCAACCACAGTGATTTTGGAGCCCAAGAAAATTAAATCTGTCACTGTTTCCACATTTTCCCATCTGTTTGCTATGAAGTGATGGGACCAGATGCCATTATCTTCATTTTTCTTTTAATTTAATTTATATATTTTCTTGTTGCACTGGGTCTTCTTTGCTGCATGAGGGATTTCTCTAGTTGCAGTGAGTGGGAGCTAGTCTCTAGTTGCCATGCACAGGTTTCTCATTGTGGTGGCTTCTCTTGTTGCAGTGCACTGGCTCTAGGTGCATGGGCTCAACATCCATGGCACAGGGGCTTAGTTGCTCCAAGGCATGTGGGATCTTCCAGGACCAGATATCAAACCCATGTCCCTTGCATTGGCTGGCTGACTTCCAACCACTGGTCCACCAGGGAAGGCCTGATCTTCGTTTTTTGAATGTTGAGTTTTAAGCCAGCTTTTTCATTCTCCTGTTTCAGCATCATCAAGAGGCTCTGTAGTTCCTCTTCACTTTCTGCCATTAAAGTTGTATCATCTGCATATCTGAGGCTGTTGCTATTTCTCTGGCAATCTTGATTCTAGTTGTGAGTCATCCAGGCCATGACTCAGATTGTAAAGTATCTGCCTACAATTCAGGAAACCAGGGTTCAATCACTGGAACAGGAAGATCACCTGGAGAAGGGAATAACAACCCACTCCAGCATCCTTGCCTGGAGAATTACATGGACAGAAGAGCTTGACAGGCTACAGTCCATGGGGTTGCAAAGAGTCAGACATGACTGAGGGACTAATACTTCCACTTTCTACTCTGGATATAATTTAAATAAGCAAGGTGATAATATACAACCTGGACATATTCCTTTCCCAATTTTGAACCAGTCTGTTGTTCCATGTCCAATTCTAACTGTTGTTTCTTGTCCTGCATACAGATTTCTCAGGAGGCGGGTAAGGTGGTCTTATATTGTTGCAGAAACCAGTACTCGAAAAACCAAGCACCACACTCAGAGAGTTGGAGAACTCAGGTTTATTACACCGGCAGGCCCAGAGGAGTTAACACTCCAAGCTCTGAGCCCTGAACAAAGGGATTACAGAGTTTTTATACATGAACAGCCATGGTTAAGTGGGTTTGTGGTTGTGCAGGGGCTAGGGTGATTGCAAAGAGTAGGACAAGGGTGAGTGAGATAAGCTCCAGTTCCTAGTACTGTTAGTCCCACTTTCTGAGGCCTACATGTTCAGAGCAAGCTGAGTTACAGAGGCAGAAAGAGCAAGAGGTTATGTAAAAATTTTAACTTTTACTCTTCATTTCCCCCTCTTGATGCTTCTATCACTCATTGTAGAAAGCACCATTTCATGTTTTAGTATAACATTTAGAGCTCCCCATTGTTTAGGGGGCTATACTGAGCTATTACTGTTTGTAATTTTATGGATTCAATCCAAGAGGTTATGGACTGGGTAATTGCATTCAGAATACAAGGGCCAAACAAGAGCACCACAAAGAACATGAAGAGAGGACCGGTTAAAAGGAGAAGCCACGATGCCCAGCTCCAGATATTGTTCTAATTACCCCAGGAATTTGCTAGTTCCTCTCTCCTTTTCATGATTTGTTCCCTCAGCTGTTGGGCCATGTCCCTGACTATTCCTGATTGGTTTACATAAAAGCAGCATTCTTCATTTAAGAAGAGGCAGAGTCCTCCCTTTTCAGCTGTCAGTAGGTCTAGCCCTCTCCTATTCTGTAAAACCACCTCAGCCAGGGAATCTAGTTGGTCCTGTAAGGCCACTAAAGATTTGGCTATTCTCTCAATGTTGTCTGTGAAGTCCTTGGATAGTGTATGGTAAAAGGTGGTTGATGAAGCAATTCCTCCTATTCCTATATCTATCCCAGCCGTGAGTCCTAGACCAATGATTCCTAGACCAAGTGCTGCTGCTGCTGCTAAGTCGCTTCAGTCATGTCCGACTCTGTGCAATCCCATAGACGGCAGCCCACCAGGCTTCCCTGTCCCTAGGATTCTCCAGGCAAGAACACTGGAGTAGGTTGCCATTTCCTTCTCCAATGCATGAAAGTGAAAAGTGAAAGTGAAGTCGCTCAGTCGTGTCTGACTGTTAGCGACACCATGGACTGCTGCCCACCAGGCTCCTCCGTCCATGGGATTTTCCAGGCAAGAGTACTGGAGTGGGGTGCCATTGCCTTCTCCGTCTGATTGATAGTGACAATATTTATCTGGGGAGTGAGGAAAGCTAAGGTGCAGATACCCATCCAATTGACTGGTAGACATAAGTAAGCATCTGCCCCACAAACAAAAAGGCCTTGGGAGCGGCACCACATTGTGTTTGTGTGAGGATGAGTGGGCCACTCACCTTTTAAAGTTTTATTGCATTGGTCCCTGGCTAAATTGCCTACAGGTTCAGTTCCTCCATCATTTGTAAAGCATTCTGTAGCCTTTTGATTTAACTCATGTAGCCTTTTGAGTTAACTCAATTGCCCTTAAGACTGGCCCTTGTAAGGATGGATCTATAGGAGTTCCCGTGGCTGTTGTATTAATAGTACTGGTGTAGCTAAGTACAATGAAGCTCCTAAGGATAAGCAAAGCCAGCAATCCTTGGCCAGCTGGGGGTTGGTGTCATTAAGGAGGTGATGAGTTGTATTGAGAACCAGGTACAGACTAAGGTCTAAGGGGGAGTTAACTCTGTAACCTGGGTTATACTGCCAACAGGTAGAGCCTGATTTTTTAGGGCAAAGTTGGTCTGTGATTTTGTTTGTCTGTATTATTTTCCCTGTCTAGTAGGTTTTTCCATTTATTTGACAGATGCCTTTACTGGGTTGTAACATCTGAGTGGCATTAGGGGTAGATGGAGGCACAGGGGCATGATGGCAATGCCATGGTGTCAGGATACTACCCGGGGTTTGGATCCTCTGGTGGGGGAAAGGTAGCAGCAGTAGGCGGCATGACAGGAAAACATTTTTTGCACCAAGTCCCCTGGATATACATCATATGGTTATGAAGGCAGTAGGTGATAGGATTGGCTATCTATACATTCTTCTAGCTGATGGTTAAGTAAGTGATTTTCCAAGGGTAGACTGTAATGTTGACAGGTACATGATGGATAAGGAATGGCACCATCTGTTACAGCAAGGGACACCAAAAGGCTGCAAAGCAGCCTGCACATAACAGATAACTAAATACTAGCAAAAGGTTTTCTCCCCATCTTTGGATTGTCATGGCTATAGCAACTGAGCCTATCATGAAGGGGGGTCAGCTATACTGTGGAGAAATTTAGTTAGTAGGGAGAATTGATCATAAGTGACATCTAATAAGAATGAGGCTTTCCACTACAGTGAGATAATAGAGAGCTAACCACAGCTTCTGACCCAAACCCCAGTCCTCGGGTGTGACTGAAGCTAGTCCTGTAGTGAAGAGCACAGCAGCAATACCAATCAGGGATAGAGTCCAGGGTTGACAATGAAAATCCATTGATATTTTGATAGCGGGATCCTCAAGCTTCCACTGTACATTGACCAGCCAGCTGCCAGAATGTGGCTGGAGCAAGGCTGAAGAATCCTCAAGCTTCTGCTGTGCATTGAATAGCCAGCTTCTGGAGTGACTAGAGCAGGGCTCAGCATCCTTCGTAGGTGAGGGTCGTTGTTTTTGGAACCAGACCTTGATGGTGTTTTGGGGATCCTGAACTGTTTTACAGGTGTCCTCATTACAGAAAGCCTCTGCCTTCTTGATGCTGGTGTGGTGGATCCAAGGGATGACACCTGTAACTTTAACAGCAGTAGGGGTTGCCAGGACAACCATGCGAGGGCCCATCAAAACTGGCTGAAACGGTTCTTTTTTCCAATCTTTAACCCATACTTCATCTCCTGGCTGACAGGGATGAACCCAATTGCCCAGAGGAATGGGTGCCCTTTCTAAGGTTTCTCGGGTGATATGGTGGAAGACTTTTCCTAGGGCCTGGAGGTGTCAGGACATCTCCAGGTCAGCTAATTGTTGGGGGTTTCCTTTGAGTTTTCTTATCACTGGGGGCATTCTTCCATATAAGATCTCAAAGGGAGAATAGCCTGGAGGACCTTGAAGTGCATCAGGCTTGGAGTAAGGCTAGGGGTAAAATGTCGACTCAAGATAACTGGGTCTCCTGACAGAGTTTAGCTAATGTAGTCTTGAGGGTCCAATTCATGCATTCAACTTCCCTGAGCTCTGTGGCCTGTAAGCAGTGTGAAGCTTCCATCTGATTCCCAGTGTACTGGATAAAGTTTGGATTAGCTCAGACACAAAAGCTGGCCCATTGTCAGACTCTATGGAGAGAGGCAGCCAATATCTTGAGATTATGTCTCTTCATAAGGCCTTGGCCACTTCTCATGTCCATTCAGTGTGTGGGGTAGGCTTCACCCCATTCCGAGTAGGTGCAGACTACCACAAGTAAATACTTATAGCTCCTATCGGACTTGACTTCAGTAAAGTCCACTTCTAGATCTTCAAAGGGCAGTGTCCCAACTGTCTGCACTTCTGAGTTGGGTCTTGGTCCTTGGCTGGTATTGTTTTGCACACAAGTTACACATCTAGCACTGATCTGTGCACACACAGATGGGAGCTTAGGAATGAAATAGTAGCAGCTCAGTAAACTCTTCAGTGCAGTTTTTCCTAAATGAGTTGTCTCATGATGTTTTTTTACCACCTGGATTGCTATATTTCTGGGGACAAAGAGTCTTTAGTCTGGGAGCTTCCACCAGCCCTTCTTTTCTTTTATTCCTCCATCATTGATCTCTTCCTTGTCCATTGATCTTCTTCCTCGGTGTATTTCAGGGATGGAGGCAATTCTGGTGCCAAGAGGACCTTAAAGATTGACTTGGGGCCCACTGTGGGGCTCTGTTGGGTTGCTACCCCCTTGGCTGCCTGGTTTGCCAATGGATTTCCTTTGCTGATTGGATCAGTTCCTCGCTGATGGCCTTTACAATGGATGATTTCCACTTGGGAAGGCTTCCAGACTGCTTCCAACAGCTGAAGGATTTCATTTTTTGTTTTTAATCTCCTTCCCCACTGCTGTCAATAGTCCTCTTTCTTTATAAATGGTTCCATGTACAAGTAAAGTAGTAAAGGCATACCTTGAATCAGTATAGATGTTGACTGTTTCCCTTTGGCATACTTTAGTGCTTGGGTGAGTGCCCATAGCTTAGCCCGTTGTGGTGACCACCCTTGTGGCAAAGCCTCAGCCTTAACTATCTCATCAGTTGTTGTTATGGCATAGCCTGCTTTGTGTTGCCTGTCTTGGATGAAACTGCTTCCATCAGTGAACAGTTCAAGTTCTGGGTTCTGGAGGGGAATGTCTGTCAGGTCCCACCTGATCCAGCAAATTTCATCTATGACCTCCTCACAGTTATGATCAGGGGTTCCTGCTTCTGTAGGTAAAAAAGTGGTGGGGTTCAGCATCTGCACAGTCTCAAGTTGGACCTATGGGTTTTCGCAAAGCAGTCCTTGACAGTGAATCATCCTGAAGTTGGTCAGCCACTTATGCCCCTGGCTGTTCATCAGGGCAGTAAGAGCATGGGAAACACTTACATTTAAATTTTGTCCTAGAGTAAGCTTATCTGCTTCTCTGACCAAAACCACAGTGGCAGCTAATGCCCAGAGGTATGGCGGCCATCTCACTGCCACTGGATCCAGTTGTTTGGACAGGTATGAGACTGGGTGCTGCCATGGCCCAACTGTTTGTGTGAGGACCCCCCAGTGCAGTGTGACTTTTCTCATGTATAAAGAGGTTAAAGTCCCGAGTCACATCTGTCAGCCCTAATGCTAGAGCGCTAGTCAAGAGTCTCTTTATCTTCTTGAAGGCCTTTTCCTGTTCAGGTCCCCACTCTAGGGGATCCTTATCAGACTCTGCTGTGGCTTTAAACAGAGGCTTGGCAATTTCAGAGAAACCCAGTATCCAGATCTGGCAGAATCTGGCAGCCCCAAGGAACTCACAGACTTGTTTCTTGGTGTTCAGCTTGCTTCCTCTCATATCCAAATGTCTGATGACCTTCTGAGATGACAAACCCCAGGTACTTGACCTCCTGTCTTCAGATCTGAGCCCTTTTCCATGGCACCTTGTACCTTGATGTGGTGAGTAGAGCCAGTAGGGCTTTGGTGCCTCTCCAGCAGTCCCCTTGGGTGGGACTGGCTAGCAACAGGTCATCCACATACTGGAATACGGTGCAGTTTAAAGTTTCTCTGGGAAAGGGAGCAAGGTCCACAGCCAGGGCTTCACTGAACAGGGTAGGTGAGTTTTTAAAGTCTTGTGGCAGTCGAGTTCAAGTCAGTTGTGTCTGTCTCCTGGTGTCTTCTCATTCCAAGGCAAACAAGGGTTGGCTGGCTGATGACAGCCGGAGGCAGAAAAATGCATCCTTGAGATTAAGGCAGGTGAACCAGCTTTCCTGAGTGGGCAAGAGACTCAGGAGAGTGTAGGGATTTGGGACCATTGCATGGATTGTGATCACTGCACTGTTGACTGCGCAGAGGTCCTGGACAGGGCAGTAGTCGTTTCCTCCAGACTTTTTGACTGGTAAGAGTGGAGTGTTCCAAGGAGACTGACATTTGATTAGGATCTCCACATCTTATAGGCTCCAGATGTGGTCCCGAATTCTCAGGCATGCCTCCCATGGTACTGGATATTGTTTTTGTCTAACAGAAGTGGCTCCTGGCCTCAGGTCCACTACAATAGGGGCATGGTTTTTGGCCAAACCTGGGGTTCCCTTCCAGATGAGGAAATGACAACCCACTCCAGTACTCTTGCTTGGAAACTTCCATGGGCAGAGGAGCCTGGTAAGCTGCAGTCCATGGGGTCACTAAGGGTCGGACACTACTGAGCGACTTCACTTTCACTTTTGCTGTTAATGCATTGGAGAAGGAAATGGTAACCCATTCCAGTGTTCTTGCCTGGAGAGTCCCAGGGACGGGGGAGCCTGGTGGGCTGCCATCTATGGGGTCACACAGAGTCAGACACGACTGAAGCGACTTAGCAGCAGCAGCAGCAGCAGGGGTCCCCTTCTCTGCCCAGACTTCGGGGGGGATTTATTTGTTCCCTCCCTGAAGAATAGAGATGCCATTCATCTTCCCTGGGCACAGTCATGGCCATCATCAGACCTGATTGGCTCCCCAAGGTGAGACCCACAGGCTTTCTGGGGTTAAAGCTGATTTGTGCCCCCAATTTTGTCAGTAAACCTCTACCCAGCAGGAGAATGGGGCATTCTGGTAAGTACAGAAATTCATGAGTCACCAGATGGCCCCCTACCTGACATGAATGGGCCTTGCAAAATGAGTGGGCTGCCATGTCCCCAGTGGCCCCAACAATAGTTGCTGTTCGGCCTGTAAGGGGAGCCACAGGTGTGGTTACCACAGAGTGTTCAGTATCCACCATAAAAGTCATTGATTGGCCCCCTACTTTCATCGTGACTGTGGGCTCCCGGGGGCTCAGGATCAGGGAGCCTGGTCTTCCCCAGTCTGATTTTATTCCAGCTAGGCTGATAAGGTTTTGGACAGCCGGCTCAGGCTGGTACCTTTCTTTGTTGGGTTGACTGAACTTCTTTGATCCTTTAGAAGTCCCTCTGTGATGGAGGCACTCATTCCTCCAATTTCCGGTCTCTTTGCATTAGGTACACTGGTCGTAGTGTAGTGGTGGTCTCTTCTTAGTTTCCCCTTTCCATTAGAGAACAGTCTGTTTCACTGGATCTGAGCTCCTCAATGCTGCTGCTAGCAGGGCTGCTTTCTTCTTCTTCTTTTTTTTTTTTTTTTTTGCAGTTATTTTTATTTTTTTTAATTTTTTTTTCTTACATGATATTTTACATGTTTCAATGCCATTCTCCCAAATCTTCCCACCTTCTCCCTCTCCCACAGAGTCCATAAGACTGCTCTATACATCAGTGTCTCTTTTGCTGTCTCGTACACCAGGTTATTGTTACCATCTTTCTAAATTCCATATATATGCATTAGTATACTGTATTTATGTTTTTCCTTCTGGCTTACTTCACTCTGTATAATAGGCTCCAGTTTCATCCACCTCATTAGAACTGATTCAAATGAATTCTTTTTAATGGCTGAGTAATACTCCATTGTGTATATGTACCACAGCTTTCTTATCCATTCATCTGCTGATGGACATCTAGGTTGCTTCCATGTCCTGGCTATTATAAACAGTGCTGCGATGAACACTGGGGTACACGTGTCTCTTTCCCTTCTGGTTTCCTCAGTGTGTATGCCCAGCAGTGGGATTGCTGGATCATAAGGCAGTAATGGGACCTAATTAAACTTAAAAGCTTCTGCACATCAAAGGAAACTATTAGCAAGGTGAAAAGACAGCCTTCAGAATGGGAGAAAATAATAGCAAATGAAGCAACCGACAAACAACTAATCTCAAAAATATACAAGCAACTCCTACAGCTCAACTCCAGAAAAATAAACGACCCAATCAAAAAATGGGCCAAAGAACTAAATAGACATTTCTCCAAAGAAGACATACAGATGGCTAACAAACACATGAAAAGATGCTCAACATCACTCATTATCAGAGAAATGCAAATCAAAACCACTATGAGGTACCATTTCACACCAGTCAGAATGGCTGTGATCCAAAAGTCTACAAATAATAAATGCTGGAGAGGGTGTGGAGAAAAGGGAACCCTCTTACACTGTTGGTGGGAATGCAAACTAGTACAGCCACTATGGAGAACAGTGTGGAGATTCCTTAAAAAACAGGGCTGCTTTCTGTTTCATTTTTTTTTACCTACTTCTCATTGGACTTCATGGTCTTGGTTCACCCAGACTTTATTTGCTACTTCCAAAAGCTATGTGGCATTCATCCCAGTGAAGCCTTCCAGCTTTTGGAGCTTTCATTGGATGTCTACACAGGATTGAGCCACAAAGGCAGTGTTAATCATCTGTTGATTCTTGGCTGTCTCAGGGTTGAATGAGGTGTATGTCCAGAATGCTTCACACAGTCTCTCATAAAATTTGGTGGAGGGTCTCATCCGCTTTTTGGATTATCCTTGTAATTTTGGACATATTGGTGGGCTTTTTGGCTCCTGCTCGAGGTCCATGTAGAAGGGCATCACGGTATCAACCCAGGGTTTCTTGTCCTTCTCTGGTATTGAAATCCTAATTAGGTCTCATCTCCAGCATTGCTTCTTATGCCCATCCTTCCACATCTAAGACCTCTGTGGAGGCTTGTCCTTGGAGCCATTATTGGGCTTCTGTTGAGCTGCATTGCCTTTCCTCAGTGGTGAAGAGAGACATAAGGAACTGGTGACAGTCGTCCCATGTAGGCTGATGGGTGTGGAAAATGGATTCTAGGAGATCAATCATAGCCTGTGGTTTATCAGGGTATGCTGGCTTCTAAGCTATTTCCAGTTTAGGAGATCAGTAGTGCTGAAGGTCTGGTAATAGAGGATGGAGTGACCAGGATAGACTGAGCCATCCTCATTCACTTGTTGAGGACCTTGAGTTTCTCGCAGTGGCATCTGATGGACTGTGGCCAGCAGGTTAGATTGTCTGGCCAAGCAGAGCCACTTCCCTACTGGCTCGGGGCTGGAGTCTTGCTCATGAGGTGGTGCAGGGGACACAGAGGGAGGTGGACGGCCTGGCTATAGGTCTGATGCTGACTGTGCCTGGGTTTGTGGAATCAGGGGAATGTGTGGCCAGGGCAGTAGTGGGTCTTCCACTGGATCTCCCTGAAATATAGGTTTTTCCCCCTTCTTCTTCCTTTTTTCTGAGTGGATGGGCCACAAATACCCTACTCTGTCCCTGTCTGTTCATGCAAAATCTTGCCCATGGGGGCAGGGTCTGTGCCATTAGAAGCCAGGAGTCTATGTATGGAAACTGATCTGGATGTCCTGGAGTCCCAGTGACTACCTGGTATACTTCTTGAACAGTGGGCAGGTCGAGAGTGCCCTCCGGCGGCCATCCAATGTCAAAGGATGGCCAATCAAGCTCGCATAAGTTACAAAGCTTCCTGGGGGTCATCTTGACTCCATAATCTCCTACCAAACTCTTCTTACTGCTGCTACTGCTAAGTCACTTCAGTCGTGTCCGACTCTGTGCGACCCCATAAATGGCAGCCCACCAGGCTCCCCCGTCCCTGGGATTCTCCAGGCAAGAACACTGGAGTGGGTTGCCATTTCCTTCTCCAATGCATGAAAGTGAAAAGTGAAAGTGAAGTCGCTCAGTCGTGTCCGACTCCTAGCGACCCCATGGACTGCAGCCTACCAGGCTCCTCCGTCCATGGGATTTTCTAGGCAAGAGTACTGGAGTAGGGTGCCATCGCCTTCTCCAAAACCATTCTTAAAGTTCTTTATCATGCAATCTAAAACCATTGGCTTAGAGGAACTTCCCCCCACGTTGACAAATGTAATCTACCTGGCAGGATTTTGAGGAAAACCTAATCTCTTAGATGTTAGCTCAAGGAGTCAGTCAACAGGAGAATAACCAGTGACCAATAATTTCTCCCTTCCTGTGTATCCCTCCCTGAGTTGGTGGTGCAAAGACAAACAAGGGTGGGTGACCCCTTAAAAGAGGACACCATTCAGGTGCCCACTTGGCCACATCCCCAGGGGGAACTTAGGTGCCTCTTAGCATTGGTGGATCAGTATAAAACCCTTATCCAGATATGTCTCACAGGGAGGAACTTGGTCCCCCAAAGATGGACATTGCCTTGAGCCATATGAGGACACCATGGAACCGCAAGCTAAGGCCCACTTGGACTCCATAGCCATGAAGGCCGTGAAGCCACACAGTCAAGCCTGAAGCGCAAGCGAGTCAGACAACACACTCATTCACATTCATTTTTCTGCTGCCTGGCTGCTCTCCTCAGGGAGATTTAAGATGCCTCTTAGCATTGGCAAGTCGGTATAAACCCCCGACCTGGACCAGCTTCTCAGGGAGGGATCAAATCCCCCAGAGACTGGCACCACATTTCAGCCCTATAAGGTCATCATGGAATAGTAGGCTTTGGACCCTCTCAGATTCCATAGTCCAAGGACTGTGGAGCTCATTATCTCTTCCTTCAATCAGCAATCATGCACACACAATCACTCAGAGGTTGTCACAGTACCTCCCTTTTCCCGAGTCCCCAGGTCTCCCTATCTGATGCTCCCTTCCTGGGAGCCCAAGGAGGTGATCAGTCCATTCTTCTACCCATTGGGGTAGGTTCCTGCCTAGGGACCAGCCCTGGGGCCTTACCTTATCCTGTGGACATTATTGGTGAGTTGGTCCATCCCTCAAATGAGTCCAGTCAGGGCTCGACCATCCAGAGAGTTGGAACACCAGTCCAAAAGAGAATCCAGAATACCGTCAGGTGGCACGCCTCCTTGTTTGTCTAAGGGCTCCTCTGCTCTGACCCGGCTGAGCCACCAGTCTGGTGGCTCAAGGGGCCAGCATGGTTGGAACCTCTGGGGCCTCCAGAAATGCTGCAGAAACCAGTTTTTGAGAAACCAAGCACCACACTCAGAGAGTTGGAGAACTCAGGTTTAGTACACTGGCAGAACCCTGAAAAAAGGGCTTACAAAGTTTCTATACATGGACAGGCATGATTAAGTGGATTTGTGGGTTTTCAGGGGCTAGGGCAAAGAGTAGGACAAGGGTGAGTGAGATAAGCTCCAGTTCCTAGTGAGTCCCCACTTTCTAAGACCTATGTGATCTAGACTTTGTAAGGAGCAAGCTGAGTTACAGAGGCAAAAAGAGCAGGAGGTTATGTAAAAAATTTAACTTTTCCTCCTCAGTATTCCCAACTCTTTAAGATTTTCCATAGAGAATTGTGGTTGAAGATGGTGGAGTAGAAGGACGTGCGCTCATCTCCTCCTGTGAGAGCACCAAAATCACAACTAGCTGTTGAACAACCATCAACAGGAGGACACTGGAACTGACCAAAAAAAGATACCCCACATCCAAAGACAAAGAAGCAGCAGCACTGAGATGGTAGGAAGGACACAATCACGATAAAATCAAATCCCATACCCACCAAGTGGGTGACCCACAAACTGGAAAGCAATAACACCAAAGAATTTATCCCACTTTTGTGAAGGTTATGAACCCCACATCAGGCTTCCCAGCCTGGGGTTCTGACAAACGGACTGGGAATCCCCAGGGAATCTGAACTTGAAGACCAGTGGGATTTGATTGCAAGACTTTCACAGAACTAGGGGTAAAAGAAACTCCAGTCTTGGAGGGCACAAACAAAACATTGCCTGCACCAAGACTCAGAGGGAAAGAACAGTGACTCCATAGGAGACTGAACCAAAAGTACGTGCTAGTATTGGAGGGTCTCCTGTGGAAGTGTGGGTTGGAAAGGGCTCACCATAGGGATGGGGACACTGATACCAGCAGCCTGGGAAGGTGCCCCCTTGGTGTAAACCCTCTTGGAGGTCTCTATAGAGCCACAGGGCTAGGTCACTTCAGGCCAAAAACGCTACCAGAGTATGAACCCTACCCATCAACAGATAATTGGATTTAAAGCTTTACTGAGCAAGGCCCTGCCCACCAGAGCAAGACCCAAGTTTTCCCATCACTAGTCCCTCCCATCAGGATGCTTACACAAGCATCTTAGCCTCCTCCATGAGAGGGGAGAGAGAAGAAGCAAGAAGAACCACAGTCCCAGAGTGACTAAAACAAAAACCACATTACAGAAAGTTAATCAGCACAAAAAAAGCAGAAATATATGTCCCAGATGAAGGGACAAGATAAAACCCCAGAAAAACAATTATTGAAGTGAAGATAGGCAACCTTTCAGAAGAAGAATTCAGAATAATAATAGTGAAGATGATTCAGGATCTTGGGAAAAGAACAGAGGCAAACACTGAGAAGACACAAGAAATGTTTACCAAAGACCTACAAGAACTATAGAACAAACAGAGATGAATAACACACTAGAAGGAATCCACAGCAGAATAACTGAAGCAGAAGAATGGATAAATGACCAGGAGGACAGAATGGTGGAAATCACTGCTTCAGAACAGAATATAAAAAAGGAATGAAAAGAAATGAAGGCATCCTAAGAGACCACTGGGACAAAATTAAACGTACCAAAAGTCCCAAACAGGAGATGGCAAGAGTGAATGTTGATATTTTAGGAATCAGCGAACTAAAATGGACTGGAATGGGTGAATTTAACTCAGATGACCATTATATCTATTACTGTGGGCAAGAATCCCTTAGAACAAATGGAGTAGCCATCATAGTCAACAAAAGAGTCCGAAATGCAATACTTGGATACAATCTAAAAAACGACAGAATGATCTTTGTTCGCTTCCAAGGCAAAGGATTCAATATCACGGTAATCCAAGTGTATGCCCCAACAAATAATGATGAAGAAGCTGAAGTTAACCGGCTCTATGAAGACCTACAAGACCTTCTAGAACTAACACCCAAAAAAGATGTCCTTTTCATTATAGGGGACTGGAATGCAAAAGTAGGAAGTCAAGAGAGAACTAGAGTAACAGGAAAATTTGGCCTTGGAGTACAAAATGAAGCAGGGCAAAGGCTAATAGAGCTTTGCCAAGAGAACGCACTGGTCATAGCAAACACCCTCTTCCAATAACACAAGAAAACACTCTACATATGGACATCACCAGATGGTCAACACCAAAATCAGATTGATTATATTCTTTGCAGCCAAAGATGGAGAAGTTCTATACAGTCAGCAAAAAGAAGACTGGGACCTGACTGTGGCTCAGATCATGAACTCCTTATTGCCAAATTCAGACTTAACTTGAAGAAAGTAGGGAAAAGCACTAGGCCATTCAGGTATGACCTAAATCAAATCCTTAACGATTATACAGTGGAAGTGAGAAATAGATTTAACGGACTAGATCTGATAGAGTGCCTGAGGAACTGTGGACAGAGGTTCATGACATTGTACAGAAAACAGGGATCAAGACCATCCCCAAGAAGAAGAAATGCAAAAAAGCAAAATGGTTGTCTGAGGAGGCCTTACAAATAGCTGTGAAAAGAAGAGAAGTGAAAAGCAAAGGAGAAGAGGAAAGATATACCCATTTGAATGCAGAGTATTCAAAAATAGCAAGGAGAGATAAGAGAGCCTTCTCTTGTGATCAGTGCAAAGAAATAGAGGAAAACAATAGAATGGAAAGACTAGAGATCTCCTCAAGAAAATGAGAGATACCAAGGGAACATTTCATGCAAAGATGGGCTCAATAAAGGACAGAAATGTTATGGACATAACAGAAGCAGAAGATATTCAGAAGAGGTGGCAGGAATACACAGAACTGTACAAAAAAGATCTTCATGACCCAGATAATCATGATGGTATGATCACTCACCTAGAGCCAAACATCCTGGACTGTGAAATCAAGTGGGCCTTAGGAAGCATCGTTATGAACAAAGCTAGTGGAGGGGATAGAATTCCAGTGGCGGTATCTCAAATCCTGAAAGATGATGCTGTGGAAGTGCTGCACTCAATATGCCAGCAAATGTGGAAAACTCAGCAGTGGCCACAGGCCTGGAAAAGGTCAGTTTTCATTCCAATCCCAAAGAAAGGCAATGCCAAAGAATGCTCAAAGTACTGCACAATTGCACTCATCTCACAAGCTAGTAAATTAATGCTAAAAAATTCTCCAAGCCAGGCTTCAGAAATACATGAACCGTGACCATCCAGATATTCAAGCTGGTTTTAGAAAAGGCAGAGGAACCAGAGATCAAATTGCCAACATCTGCTGGATCATTGAAAAGGCAAGAGAGTTCCAGAAAAACATTTGTTTCTGCTTTATTGACTATGCCAAAGCCTTTCACTGTGTGGATCACAACAAACTGTGTGTAAAATTCTTCAGGAGATGGAAATACCAGACCATCTGACCTGTCTCTTGAGAAATCTGTATGCAGGTCAGGAAGCAACAAGTCAGAAGGGAATGGCATGATATATTTAAAGTGATAAAAGGGAAGAACCAGCAACCAAGAATAACTTTACCCAGCAGGACTCTCCTTCAGATTTGATGGAAAGATCAAAAGCTTTCCAGACAATCAAAAGTTAAAAGAATTCATCACCGCCAAACCAGTTTCATGTGAATGCTAAAGAACTTCTCTAGGTAGGACACAAGAAAAGGAAAAAACCTACTTACAGAAAATAAACCCAAAGCAATTAAGAAAATGGCAAGAGGATCATATGTATTAATAATTAGCTTAAATGTAAATGGATTAAATGCACCAACCAAAATACATAGCTTGGCTGAGCAGATGAAAACATGTGCATGTATGCACTTCCACTTACCACATCACTCTGCTTGACCCCTCAAATTGCATGTAATTATTTTATATTGTTAGGTTAATCATGTCCCCATTATGGCTTGCAATTGTAATAATCTTTTATTTTTTGTCTGGCTAATGATTGTGAAAACTGATAAATACCTTTCACTGTCGTGATTATGTTACTATTACATGAACCGTGAACTTCCAGATGCTCAAGTTGGATTTGTAAGAGGCAGAGGAACCAGAGATCAAATTGCCAGTATCTGCTGGATCATACAAAAAGCAAGAGAGTTCCAGAAAAACATTTATTTCTGCTTTATTGACTATGCCAAAGCCTTTCACTGTATGGATCACAACAAACAGTGTGTAGAATTCTTGAAGAGATGGGAATACCAGACCACCTGACCTGCCTCTTGAGAAATCTGTATGCAGGTCAGGAAGCAACAGTTAGAACTGGACATGGAAAAACAGACTGGTTCCAAATTGGGAAAGGAGTATGTCAAGTCTGTATATTGTCACCCTGCTTATTTAACTTATATGCAGAGTACATCATGCAAAATTCTAGGCTGGAAGAAGCACAAGCTGGAATCAAGATTGCCAGGAGAAATATCAGTAACCTCAGATACTCAGATGACACCACACTTTCGGCAGAAAGAGAGGAAGAACTTAAAAGCCACTTGATGAAAATGAAAGAGAAGAGTGAAAAACTTGGCTTAAAACTCAACATTCAAAAAACTAAGATCATGGCACCTGGTCCCTTCACTTCATGGCAAATATGTAGGGAAACGATGGAAACATCGCTTCAAAAATAGGCCAAAAATGATTTTTTGGCTGGTGACTGCAGCCATGAACTTAAAAGATGCTTGCTCCTTGGAAGAAACGCTATGACTAATCTAGACAGCATATTAAAAAGCAGAGACATTACTTTGCCAACAAATGTCTGTCTAGTCAAAGGTATGGTTTTCCAGTAGTCATGTATGGATGTATGAGTTGAACCATAAAGAAAGCTGAGCACTGAAGAATTGATGCTTTTGAACTGTGGTTTTGGAGAAGACTCTTGAGAGTCCCTTGGTCTGAAAGGAGATCAAAATAGTCAATCCTAAAGGAAATCAGTCCTGAATATTCGTTGGAAGGACTAATGCTGAAGATGAAACTCAGTACTTTGGCCACCTGATGCAAAGAAATGACTCATTGGAAAAGACCCTAATGCTTGGAAAAACTGAAGGCAGGAGGAGAAGGGGATGGCAGAGGATGAGATGGTTGGATGGCATCACAGACTCAATGGATATGAGTTTGAGCAAGCTCCGGAAATTGGTGATGGACAGGGAAGCCTGGTGTGCTGCAGTCCATGGGGTTGCAATGAGTTGGACATGACTGAGCAACTGAACTGAACTGACTGAACTATTATTCACTTAATACCATTGTATCATGATTGATCAACAGAAAAATAATAGAATTCTGTGTCACTAAAACTACCATTTAATACAAAAACCTGTAATCACTTTTAAAAATCCAAATGCATATCAGAATTATCTTGGAATTTGTTGAAAAATACAAATGCTCAAGTATTGCTTTTTTTGGCTACAGCTCCAGATATGTTTCTAGAGAGCAGTCACGTTTAAAAACAACTGGACTATATGAGGATATTTTACTTTCATTTACTTTGTTTCACTTTTTCTATTTCATGTCAATGCTCCCATTTCATTTAGTTTATGCTTTCCAATTTCTCCATCTCTTCTTTTTATGTTCTTTCTCAAACCTTTATCAAGCATAGTAGAAAAGCTCTTCTATACATACATATAAATAATATGTATAACATATATATATATTAGAAAACATGAATTTTTTCCTAAATAAAAATTTATGACATTTGGATTCTACTTGTTTGACTTAGTGTGGATAGAATGCTAGATTTCTAATTTAAAAAATTGATATGCAACAAGCAACAAAGGTTTACTGTATACCACAGGGAACTATAGTCAATATCTTGTAATAACCTATAACGGAAATAATTTCAAAAATAATATATCTGTATAACTGAATAAAAAAAAGAATTCTACATTTTGAAATTTAATAGTTTATCTTTTTGCCAGTTTTTCTAAATATCCTATGGAAACCTAATGACATTGCACGAGATACAAAATTTTAAGTGTATATGTGTAGGATATAAGATTAATACAAATTAATATAAGTAGAAATCTACTACAGTTAAATTATTAATGACATTATTCAAGATGCTCTGATTCTTATTTTTTCTACACTTGATAAAATATTCTCAGATTTCACTTTCACATGATTATATATTTTTATTTTCCTTTATATTTCTTCTGATTTTTGCTTTATGTATCATTAGGGATGCATAAAGCAAAAATCAGAAGAAATATAGGGGCTTCCCTTGTGGCTCAGCTGGTAAAAGAATCTTCCTGCAGTGTGGGAGACCCGGGTTTGATCCCTGGGTTGGGAAGATCCCCTGGAGAAGGGAAAGGCTACCCACTCTGGTATTCTGCCCTGGAGAACTCCATGGACTATATGGGGTCACAAATAGCTGGACACAACTGAGTGGCTTTCACTTAACTTTCTTCTTCATCATTAATATACTCATCTTTGTTTCATTTAAAAAATAGATAAATTTAATTAAAAAAAATAGGAAGAGCATTGGGGTACACGTGTCTCTTTCCCTTCTGGTTTCCTCAGTGTGTATGCCCAGCAGTGGGATTGCTGGATCATAAGGCAGTTCTATTTCCAGTTTTTTAAGGAATCTCCACACTGTTCTCCGTAGTGGCTGTACTTGTTTGCATTCCCACCAGCAGTGTAAGAAGGTTCCCTTTTCTCCACACCCTCTCCAGCATTTATTGCTTGTAGACTTTTGGGTCGCAGCCATTCTGACTGGCGTGAAATGGTACCTCATAGTGGTTTTGATTTGCATTTCTCTGATAATAAGTGATGTTGAGCATCTTTTCATGTGTTTGTTAGCCATCTGTATGTCTTCTTTGGAGAAATGTCTATTTAGTTCTTTGGCCCATTTTTTGATTGGGTCATTTATTTTTCTGGAGTTGAGCTGTAGGAGTTGCTTGTATATTTTTGAGATTAGTTGTTTGTCAGTTGCTTCATTTGTTATTATTTTCTCCCATTCTGAATAGCCAGGACAGGGAAGCAACCTAGATGTCCATCAGCAGATGAATGGATAAGAAAGCTATGGTACATATACACAATGGAGCATTACTCAGCAATTAAAAAGAATAAATTTGAATCAGTTCTAATGAGGTGGATGAAACTGGAGCCTATTATACAGAGTGAAGTAAGCCAGAAAGAAAAACACCAATACAGTATACTAACGCATATATATGGAATTTAGAAAGATGGTAACAATAACCCTGTGTACAAGACAGCAAAAGAGTCACTGATGTATAGAACAGTCTTATGGACTCTGTTGGAAAGGGAGAGGGTGGGAAGATTTGAGAGAATGGCATTGAAACATGTATAATATCATGTATGAAACGAGTTGCCAGTCCAGGTTCACTGCACGATACTGGATGATTGGGCCTGGTGCACTGGGATGACCCAGAGGGATGGTATGGGGAGGGAAGAGGGAGGAGGGTTCAGGATAGGGAACACATGTATACCTGTGGTGGATTCATTTCGATATTTGGCAAAACTAATACAATGTTGTAAAGTTTAAAAATATAATAAAATTTAAAAAAAATAGGAAGAGGAAATTTGGACACAAAGGAGATACTAAGGACACGATGTTCATAGAGCACTTTAAGGTCCATCATCCCAACTTAGATATTATTATGGTCCCATATTTTAGTTCTACTTAACTATTTAACCTTCAAATTAGACATTATCATGCTACATTATTCAATGTTTGTTTTTATTTACTCACATACTTCTCAGTATTTTACTCACAATTTCTTCTTGTAAGTCAAACATTCTTTCTAGAATCTTATTCCTTAAGGAGGCAAGCTGTAGGTTTCTGAATCTGAGGATCAGCAACTTTCAACATTTCTGGACAATTATCAACCCTATATTTCTTGAAAGTTATATGTTTCTATTCCCTTCACTATCTCCTCTAATCCTGGTTAGAATTTATTACACTTTCATATTCTGTTCTCCATGTTTCTTAAATTGAATTTCATACTTGTCATCTATTTATCTCTTTAAGCTTCATTCTTTTTTTTTAATTTATTTATTTTAATTAGAGGCTAATTACTTTACAATATTGTATTTGTTAAGCTTCATTCTTGATCAACTATATGAACATGTTTTTCAGCTCACTAAACGTCTGCTGTACCCATTCTATTGTTCAATGCATCTAATGATTATTTCACTATAATTATTATATTTTTATTTCCAGAAAATCTCTGATTGTTTCTATTTTAAAATATGCATAATCACTTTCATAACTTCTTACTATTTGCTAATATTCTCAGTCCCCCTTTACTTCTTAAATATACATATTTTGTATTAAGTATCTAAATCTCCACCATCTGAAGTCTCTGAGTCTAATTCTATTGTCTCTCTCTCTTTCTCCTACTGGCTTACTTATAGTTGCTTGTTTTGGGCAGAGGAGGGTGTTTGGTGATTTCTGACTGTGGTTGTATATTCTTTGAAACATTTTAGTGGGAACTGTTTGAGGCCTAACTTGAAATTCCATTCCCCAGTGAGGATTTGTCTTTCCTTTTCCCAGTGCCCTCTGGTCACTATCAACCTAGGTCCACATTAAAGAAGAAAGTCTGGCTGTGGTTTGTCTGGACTACAATCTTAGCTGAACGTTCACATGAGGGCCAATTTGTGGTTATTATTTCACAAGGATGATATTTTCCTTTCTCCTATCCAGAACCATAGTTGTATAAGGTAAGTTTTGTTACTGTTCTGTCTGCAGAGAGAGTTGCTTTCTCATGTATCCTAACACCAAGTGTATAGTTTTAAAATGTCTGTAGTACCCCAAACCATCTATAGAGTCAATGCAATTCCTGTCAATATTCCAGGCATTTTTTATAGGAATAGAGCAAACAACCATAAAAGTCACATGGAACCACAAAAGATCCCAAAGACCCCAAGCAACCTCAAGATATAAGAGCAAAGCCAGAAGTATCACACCTCATGATTTCAAACCATGTTACAAATTGATAGTAATTAGAACAGTATGGTACTGGCATGAAAATAGACATGTAGACTAATGGAACAGAATTGAGAGCCCAGAAATGGATCCATACATATATGTCAACTAATATTGACAAGAGAGCCAAGAACACTCAATGGAGAAATGATAGTTTATTCAATTAATGGCTCTGGGCAAACTGGATTGTCATATGCAAAAGGTTAAAATTGGACCCCTATCTTACATCACTCAGAAAAGTTAACGTGAATGGATTGAATAGTGTGTGTATACATATAATATGGCTATATATATAGCCATAAAAAGAAAATATCCTGACATTTGCAACAAATTAGATGCACTTTGAAGGCATTATATTAAATGAAATAAGTCGAACAGAGAAAGAAAAGTACTGTATGATTTCTCTTGCACATGGAGACTGAAAAGGTTGAACTCATAGAAACAGAGAATAGAATGATAGTTATGAAGGGCTGAGGAGTGGAGGAAATCAAGAAATACTGATTAAACTGTACAACTTTCCAGATATAAGATGAATAATTTCTGAGGACTCTAATGTATTTTATGCTTACTATAGTTAACAATACTTTCAAGTTGCTAAGACAATAGATCTTAAATGTATTCACTATGAAATATTGTAATTATGTGAGGTGATGGAAGTGTTCATTAACCTTGTTGTGGTAATTGTTTCACAAAGGACACATGTATAAAATCATCACATTATGTACTTTTAACTTACACAATGTTGTATGTCAATTATATCTTAATAAAGCTGGGGAAAAAGAAAAAAATTTTTTCCAAGATTGTTGTGATCCATACAGTCAAAGACTTTAGCAGAGTCAATGAAAAAAAAGTTTGTTTGTTTTTTTTTTTTAATTCCCTTGCTTTTTCTATGGTTCAGCAGATGTTGGCAATTTGGTCTCTGGTTCCTCTGCCTTTTCTAAATCCAGCTTGAACATCTGGAAGTTCTCCATTCACATTCTGCTGAAGCCTAGCTTGAAGGATTTTGAGCATAACTTTTCTAGCATGCTATATGAGTGCAATTGTACAGTAATTTGAACATTCTTTGGCATTGCCTTTTTTGGGGATTGGAATGAAAGCTGACCCTTTCCAGTCCTGTGGCCACTGCTGAGTTTTCCAAATTTGCTGGCGTATTTAGTGCAGAACTTTCACAGCATCGTCTTTTAGGATTTGAAATAGCTCAGCTGAAATTCCATCACCTCCATTAGCTTTGTTTGTAGTAATGCTTCCTAAGGCCCACTTGATTTCACAGTCCAGGATGTCTGGCTCTAGGTGAGTGGCAACACCATGTGGTTATCCAGTTCATTAAGATTTTTTGTATAGTTCTTCTTTGTATTCTTGCCACATCTTCTTAATCTCTTCTGCTTCTGTTAGGTCCTTGCTGTTTATGTCGTTTACTGTGCCCATCTTGCATGAAATATTCTCTTGGTGTCTCAATTTTCTTGAGACTTCTAGTCTTTCCCATTCTATTTTCCTCTACTTCTTTGCATTGTTCACTTAACAAGGCTTTCTTATCTCTCCTTGCTATTCTTTGGAACTCTACATTTAGTTGGATATATCATTCCCATTCTCCTTTGCCTTTTGCTTCTCTTATCAGTTATGTGTAAAGCCTCCCCAGACAACCACTTTACTTTTTTGCATTTCTTTTTCTTGGGGATGGTTTTGGTCACCACCGCCTGTACAATGTTATGACCCTCTATCCAAAGTTCTTCAGGTACTCTGTCTACCAGATCTAGTCCCTTGAATGTATTTGTCATCTCCACTGTATAATTATAAGGGATTTGGTTTAGATCATACCTGAATTGCCTAGTGGTTTTCCCTACTTTCTTCAAATTAAGCCTTAAATTTTGCGCATGATCTGAGCCACAGTCAGCTCCAGGTCTTGTTTTTGCTGACTGTATAGAGTTTCTCCATCTTCTTCTGTGAGTAATATATGCAATCTGATTTTGGTATTGACCAAATGAATGGTGATGTTCCTGTGTACAGTCATCTCTTGTGTTCATGCAAGAGTGTGTTTGCTATGACCAGTGTGTTCTCTTGGTGAAACTCTGTTAGCCTTTGTCCTGCTTTATTTTGTACTCCAAGGCCAAACTTTCCTGCTCCTCCATGTATCTCTTGACTTCCTACTTTTGCAATCCAGTCCCCTATGATGAAAGGGGCATCTTTTTTTTTTTTTGGTGTTAGTTCTAGGACATTTTGTAGGTCTTCATATAATCATTCAACTTCATCTTCTTCAGCATTAATGGTTGGGACATAGACTTGGATTACTGTGATGTTGAATGTTTTTCCTTGGAAATGAACTGAGGTCATTCTGTCACTTTTGAGACTGCAACCAATTACTGCAGTGTTATCCCATTGTATATATGTACCAGAAATCCTCTATCCATTCATCTGTTGATGGACATCTAGGTTACTTTTATGTCTTGGCTACTGTATATACTGCCGCAATGGACAGTGGGGTACATGTGTCTTTTTGAGTTAGGATTTTCTCAGGGTATATGCCCCATAGTGGTATTGCTGGGTGATATGATAGTTTTATTTCTAGTTTTTAAAGGAATCACCATATTGTTTTCCATAGTGGCTGTGTCAGTTTACATTCCTACTAACAGTTCAGGAGGGTTCCATTTTCTCCACATACTTGTGGCATTTATTATTTGTAGATTTTTTTGATGATGGCCATTTGGACTTGTGTGAGGTGACACTACATTGTAGTTTTAATTTGCATTTCTCTAACAGTAAGTGATGCTGAGCATCTTTTCATGTGTTTGTTGGCCATCTATATGTCATCTTTCAGAGAAATATCTGTTCAGGTCTTTTGTCCATTTTTTTTGGTTGAGTTGTTTGCTTTTCTCATTTTGAACAGCACGGACTGCTTGTATATTTTGGAGATTAATCTTTGCCAGTTGCTTCATTTGCAATTATTTTCTCCCATTATAAGGGTTGTCTTTTCATCTTGTTTGTGGTTTCCTTTGATGTGCAAAAGCTTTTAAGTTTAATTAGGTAGGCTGCAGTCCATGGGGTCGCTAAGAGTCAGACATGACTGAGTAACTTCACTTTCACTTTTCACTTTCATGCATTGGAGAAGGAAATGGCAACCCATTCCAGTGTTCTTGCCTGGAGAATCCCAGGGACAGGGGAGCCTGGTGGACTGCCGTCTATGGGGTTGCACAGAGTTGGACACGACTGAAGCGACTTAGCAGCACAGCACAGCAGCAGGTCCCATTTGTGTATTTTTGTTTTTATCTCCATTACTCTAGTAGGTAGGTCATAGAGGATCTTGCTGCAATTTATGTCAAAGACTGTTTTGCCTGTGTTTTCCTCTAAGAATTTTATAGTTTCTGGTCTTACATCTAGGCCTTAATCAGATGAAGTGGCATTTCTTTAAGGCCTATACACTTCCATCACCCTTCTGTAGTTGTTGTTCAATTGCTCAATAGTGTTCAACTCTTTGAGACCCCATAGACTGCACCATGCCAGGCTTCCCTGTCCTTCACCATCACCCAGAGCTTTCTCAAACCCTTGTCCATTGAGTCAGTGATGCCATCCAGCCATCTCATCATCTGTCGTCCCCTTCTCCTCCTGCCTTCAATTTTTCCCAGCATCAGGGTATTTTCCAATGAGTCAGTTCTTCATTTCAAGTGGCCAAAGTATCAGAGCTTCAGCTTCAGAATCAGTCCTTCTAGTGAATATTCAAGATTGATTTCCTTTAGGATTGACTAGTTTGATCTCCTTGCAGTCCAAGGGACTCTAGAGTCCAGTTCAGTTCAGTCACTCAGTCGTGTCCAACTCTTTGTGACCAGATGAACTGGAGTACACCAGGCCTCCTGTCCATCACCAACTCCCAGAGTCTACTCAAAATCATGTCCATTGAGTCGGTGATGCCATCCAACCATCCCATCCTCTGTCGTCTCCTTCTCCTCCTGCTCTCAATCTTTCCCAGCATCAGGGTCTTTTCAAATGAGTCAGCTTTTCGCATCAGGTGGCCAAAATATTGGAGTTTCAGTTTCAACAACAGTCCTTCCAATGAACACCCAGGACTGATCTCCTTTAGGATGGAATAGTTGAATCTCCTTGCAGTCCAAGGGACTCTCAAGAGTCTTCTCCAACACCACAGTTCAAAAGCATCAATTCTAGTACCACACCTCAAAAGCATTAATTCTTCAGTGTTTAGCCTTCTTTATGGTCCAACTCTCACATCCATACATGATTATTGGGAAAACCATAGCTTTAACTACACAGACTGTTGGTAAAGTAATGTGTTTGCTTTTTAATATGCTGTCTATGTTTGTTACAGCTTTTCTTCCAAGGAGAAAGCATATTTTAATTTATTGGCTGCAGTTATCATCTGCAGTGATTTTGGAGCCCCCCACAATAAAGTCTCTTAGTGTTCCCATTGTTTTCCCATCTATTTGCCATGAAGTGATGGGACCAGATGCCATAATCTTCGTTTTGTGAATGCTGAGTTTTAAGCCAACTTTGTTACTCTCCTTTTTCACTTTGATCAAGAGGCTCTTTAGTTTTTCTTCACTTTCTGCCATAAGGGTGATGTCATCTGCATATATGAGGTTATTGATATTTCTCCCAGCAATCTTGATTCCAGATTTTGCTTCATCCAGCCTGGCATTTCGCATGATGTATTCTGCATAGAAGTTAAATAAGCAGGGTGACTATATACAGCCTTGATGTTCTCCTTTCCCATTTTGGAACCAGTCTGTTGTTCTATGTCTGGTTCTAACTGTTGCTTCTTGACCTGCATGCCGGTTTCTCATGAGGCAGATAAGGTGGTTTGGTATTGCCATCTCTTGAAGAATTTTCCACAGTTTGTTGTAATCCACACAGTCAAGGCTTTGGTGCAGTCAATAAAGCAAAAGTAGATATTTTCCTGGAACTCTCTTGCTTTTTCTGTGATCCAATGGATGTTGACAATTTGATCTCCAGTTCTCCTTTTTCTAAATCCAGCTTGAACATCTGGAAATTCACAGTTCACATACTTTTGAAGTCTAGCTTGGAGAATTTTGAGCATTTCTTTGTTAGCATGTGAAGTGAAAGTTATTGTGTGGTAGTTTGAGCATTCTTTGGCATTACCCTTCTTTGGGATTGGAATGAAAACTGACCATTTCAGTCCTGTGGCAACTGATGAGTTTTCCAGATTTGCTGGCATATTCAGTGCAGCACTTACACAGCATCATCTTTTAGAATTTGAAATAGTTCAGCTGGAGTTCCATCACCTCCCCTAGCTTTGTCTGTAGTGATGTTTCCTAAGGCCCACTTGACTTCACACTCCAAGATGTCTGGCTCTAGGTGAATGATCACATTATCATGATTATCTGGGCCATGAAGATCTTTTTTTGTATAGTTCTTCTGTGTATTCTTGCCACTTCTTCTTAATATCTCCTGCCTCTGTTAAGTCCATACCTTTTTTGTCCTTTATTGTGCCCATCTTTGCATGAAATTTTCCCTTGGTATCTCTATTTATCTTGAAGTGATCACTAGTCTTTCCCATTCTTTTGTTTTCCTCTATTTCTTTGTATTTTTCACGTAGGAAGGTTTTCTTATTTCTCTCTGGTATTCTTTGGAACTGTGCATTCAGATGGGTATATCTTTCCTTTTCACCTTTGCCTTTCACTTCTCTTTTCAGCTATTTGTAAGGTCTCCTCATATAGCCATTTTGCCTCCTCACATTTCTTTTTCTTGGGGGTGGTTTTGATCACTGCCTCCTGTACAATGTCATAAACCTCTGTCCATAGTTCTTCTACCAGATCTGGTAGCATTCTGTCTACCAGTTCTAATCCTTTGCGTCTATTTGTCACTTCTGTTGTATAATCATAGGGGATTTGATTTAGGTCATACCTGAGTGGTCTAGTGGATTTCCCTACTTTCTTCAATTTAAGTCTGAATTTTGCAATAAGGAGTTCATGATCTGAGCCACATTCAGCTCCCAGCCTTGTTTTTGCTGACTGTATAGAGCTTCTCCATCTTCAACTGCAAAAAAAATCATCCCTCTGGTTACTAGGAATTCTGGTCCTTTTCTAAGGTAACACTTTTAGCTTTTATCAACTTTTCTCCTGAAGCAGTATAGGAAGTAGGGAGCAGACTTCGGTGGCAAGGTAGGAAAGTGCCATAAAAACAGCAAAACTCCAATGACTGTCCATATTTCCTTTCACCAACTCCAAACCTCATTTGTTCTAAAGAATAAGGATTAACTGCAAATTTTTTACCCTTTAGGTTTGCATTGAAAGTCATAATTGGTTTACTATTTCCCTCTGGC
This sequence comes from Bos indicus, assembly GCF_029378745.1. Lineage (NCBI taxonomy): Eukaryota > Metazoa > Chordata > Mammalia > Artiodactyla > Bovidae > Bos > Bos indicus. The sequence continues at coordinate 77,698,300 of NC_091789.1, forward strand.
CCAAAGTGTCTCAGGCTTGAACCATAAAATCATGTGGCTTTCAAATTCTTCAAAATCAAATCCCCTGTTTTCTCTTATTGCAACACACTTTACTTGAGAGCATCACAAAAATGCAGCAATACCACTGACCTATTTTCCTACCTTTTCATCAGTAGTGTCCAACCATAAATTTGTAGTAATAAAGGTACAAAGTTATGACCACTTTTCGATCTTAGGATTTACTTCTAATGACTTGTTCTCCACCACAGGAATGAGGGAAATTGCAAATTCTCCTGTAAAAGTCTGAATCAAGATTTAGACTCTTTCATAGTAGATTATATACCTGGTGATTGTACTGTATTGATATAAGTTGAACCGAGATCAAAGTTTAAACTCCTTTTTGTGGTTTTCAAGATCCTACATGATCTCATAAATATGTACCTTTCCTCTCCTACCTCATGGTCTTTACACTTTCCATTCCCTCTGCCAGGATCATATTTTGCATGGCTGCCTCCTACTTGCCATTCAGGTTTCAGCTCAAATATTTCTTCAGAAAAGTCTTCCCTGGCCATCTTACCTAAAGAATAACTCTTTCCAGCTAGTACTTGTCACTATTTTAATCTATTTTATACTTATTTGTGCTTTGTCTGTCTCATGGCACTAGACTAGAACCTCCATGAAAACAGGGATCATCCTCTCTTGTTAACTCAGAAGATTAGTAGATCTTGGGCAAAAATTTGGTTAATTAATTGCCTGAACCTGTCAGTATGTTGGTAGAGTTATTTTTTAGGAATCAATTTGTCTACTAATACTTCCTTCAAGCAAATTTAGTTTTGTCATGTTCACTGATATTAGCAATAATGATAGAATTAATCCTGGTCAACTTGATTTTATATTATGCATCCATTGGAAACTTTTCACATTATGTGGTGGGGTTAAAAGTAAAAAGGACATTTTATTTGTACCATAAAGTTACTTCAGGTAAAGGAGACATTGTGACATAATACTGTAAATTGATCATTCAGTTCATTAATTAATGGATCCAAGTGAAAAAAAATTTTTTTAATTAAAAAATTTATGCTTTAGGAAACCTGAAGACTTAACACTGAGAAAGGGACATTTAATTTATCTGGAGCAATTTCAAAAAAATGGCGTGATATATTTGTCTTATTCTTCCATCTTTTGGAGGCAGATGTGCTTAGATAAATTGTCAGACTTGCTATTAGATTAGGGCCTTGCCAAAATAAGTTAGGGAAGGTTGACAAAAAGGAAGAGGTTGTAAAGAAATGCATCTTCATAGACAACATAGGACTTATAACTTCAGCAATAATTATCAACAAAAAATTCAATTCATTGTAACTATATGCAGAGCAAGATAATCTTCATGTAAGCAATGATAAAAACCACATAAGGTGTTTTTTTTTTCTTTTAAATTTCTTTTTATTAAAGAAGTAATTGTGGTAAAATGCACAGAACCTAAAATTTACCACTTTAACCATTTTTAAGTGTACAGTTCAGTACTAAGTACATTCATGTTGTTGTGTAACCAACCTTGTGAATTCTTTCCATCTTGCAAAACTGAAACACTGTCCCACTAAACAATTCTCATGCCCTAAACCCCAAGAACTATCATTGTGCTTTCTGTCCCAAGAATCTGACTCCTCTAGATACCTCACCTGAGTGGACTCACACAATATTTGTCCTCCTGTGTCTGGCTTATTTGACTTATCAAAATGTCCCCAAGGTTTACCCATGTTGTAGATGTGCCAGAACTTCCTTCCTTTTTAAGGCTGAAAAATATTCCACTGTACGTGTATACCACTTTTTTTTTTATCTGTTAATCCATCAACACATAAGGTCTTCTTGATTATAGACAACAATCTTCTATGAAAAAACAGTTTAACATAAAAGGAAAATCTTTATTGGCAGTGGTAAATAACTATTTGGAAAACATATTGTCTGAATTTATAATCCATTGCTTTTAAAAATACTTCAATATGTATATGTTAATTCTAATCTCCTAATTTATCACTTCTCCTCACCTTTCCCCATAGGTAACCATAAATTTGATTTTGAGAACTGTAAGTCTCTTTTGTAAATAATTTCATTTGTATGATTTTTATTAGATTCCACATATAAGTAATATCATATAAATAGATAATAAAGACCTACTGCATAGCACAGGGAAATGAAAAAGAATATATATATATATACAGAGACATATACTGTTGTATTTTCTCAGTTGTGTTCAACTCTTTGCGACCTCATGTACTGTAGCTCATCAGCTTCCTCTGTCCATGGAATTTTCCAGGCAAGAATACTGGAGTGGATGGTTGCCATTTCCTACTGCAGGGGATCTTCCTGACCCAAGAATCAAATATACCCAGGGAAATACATATAAATATATATGAAAGTGAGTGTTTCTCAGTCATGTCCAACTCTTTGCGACCCCATGGACTACACAGTCCATGGAGTTCTCCAGGCTGGAATACTGGAATGGGTAGCGTTTCCCTTCTCCAGGGGATTTTCCCAACCCAAGGATCGAACCCAGGTCTCCCGCATTGCAGACGGATTCCTTACCAGCTGAGCCACAAGGGAAGCCCAAGAATACTGGAATGGGTAGCTTATCCCTTCTTCAGTGGATCTTCCCAATCCAGGAATCAAACCAGGGTCCCTTGCATGGCAGGTGGATTCTTTACCAACTGAACTATCAGGGGAGCTTTGCTATACACCTGAAACTAACACAACTTTGTATATAAACTATACTACAATTTTTTTTTAATGAATAAAAGAAAAAAATGTACTTCAATGTGAAAAGCAATTTGGTAGTTTTGTAAAAAGTTAAATATAGAAATACTGCATGATTTAGTGTTTTTTTTTTTTTTCCAGGTATAACCAAAGTAAATGAAATCAGGGAGTCACATATATTTGTACACCAATATTCACAGCAGTATTATTGACAATATTCAACAGTAGAGAACAATCCAATATCCACTGATGGATGAATGACTAAACAAAATGTAGTATATAATATACAATGTAATATTACTCAGGCTTAAAAAACAAGGGAATTCCGACACATGCTACAACATGGATGAACCTTGAAGACATTATGCTAACTGAAATAAGTCAGTCACAGGTGGACAAATATTGTATAATTCCACTTATATGTGGTTCCTAGAGCAGTGCAATTCATAGACACAGTGAATAACTGTTGGTCTCCAGGGACTGGATCGAGAGGAGAATGAGGAGTTATTGATTAATGGGTATGGAGTTTCTTTTTGGGATGACAAAAGAAGTAATGGAAATAGATAGTGGTGAATTCAATGTGGATACACATTGTAAATGGACTTAATGACACTGAATTATAAACTTAAAATAATGATTAAAATGGTAAATTTTATGTTATATATATTTTACCAAAGTTTTTAAAGAGTCATCTGTTTGATCTTTCCTTTCCTTTAACAATCTGGATTTAATCTACTTCATTATAAGCAACTCTATAGTCTAGGAAGCCAACTTGGGCCTTGGAATCAGGCATATTTTGCTCTGCTGCTTATTAGCTATGTGATCTTTGACTTATGACTGAAACTCTCTGAGCTTCAGTTTTCTCATCTGTATGAATTATCAATTTTTACTTTTAGGTAGTAGAATCATGGCAGTGGACAAAACCTCATACTGAAAAATAAAATCATATTAGTACCCAGATAGATAAAACATATAAATGAAACTGTGCTATATATAAAGGAGGTATATTTTATGGTGGTAGGAGTGAAGGGAGGAAGTCCCATTACCCCTGCCTCTACCCCCAAGTCACTTCCCCAAGACAGAGAGAAACATGACTTGAAAACCACTGGGCTAGCTATATAGGATCATTGAAATGCTGCTTAGGAGTAATCTATGATTACACATGTGTGAAAGTATTTTGTAAACTACAGGGACCATCACAAATGAGAGCTACAGTTGTTATGATCATGTTCTACTTTATCTTATCCCTGATGTGGTAAAGCAAATGCAAGCAGTATAAGACAGAACACTAGATGGCAGCAGTAGAAAGACTGAAAAGCAGGGAAAAAAAGGACAACATACCCCTGTCCACTCCTCTTCTTCACTTTCATAACAAAACAATATTCATCAGGCTAATTTTTAAGTTTTAAAAGTTTCATATTTGAACAACTCTAAAATAATAATCTATCTCCATTTCATAATCAGAAGGAACAAATTAAAGTAGAAACTAAAAGACAGAACAATAATCGCTTAAATAAACAGTTGCCAAGATTCGGCTGCTTTTTAGTTGTGATAAAAACTGGATAAGGCCTATAGCACCATACTTTAATATACTTCACACCCCAGGATGATGTTAATTGAACTCTGTAGCCAAATGAAGAGCATCAGTGGACTAATATTAATATATATCACCTAATACCAAGAAAATTAGAGATTCCAAGGGAACATTTCATGCAAAGATGAGCACAACAAAGGACAGAAATGGCATAGGCCAAACAGAGGCCAAAGATATTAAGAAGAGGTGGCAAGAATACACAGAAGAACTGTACAAAAAAGATCTTAATGACCCAGATGACCACAATGGTGTGATCACTCACCTAGAGCCAGACATCCTGGAATGTGAAATTAAGTGGGCCTTAGGAAGCATCACTACAAACAAAGCTAGTGGAGTTGATGGAGTTAATGGAATTCCAGTTGAGCTATTTCAAATCCTAAAAGTTGATGCTGTGAAAGTGCTGCACTTATTATGCCAGCAAATCTGGAAAACTCAGCAGTGGCCACAGGACTGTAAAAGGTCAGTTTTCATTCCAATCCCAAAGAAAGGCAATGCAAAGAATGCTCAAACTGCCGCACAATTGCACTCATCTCACACCCTAGCAAAGTAAAGCTCAAAATTCTCCAAGCCAGGCTTCAACAGTACATGAAATATGAACTTCCAGATGTTCAAGCTGGATTTAGAAAAAGGAGAAGAACCAGAGATCAAATTGCCAACATCCGTTATATCATAGAAAAAAGCAAGAGAGTTCCAGAAAAATATCTACTTTTGCTTTATTAACTACACCAAAGCCTTTGACTGTGTGGATCACAGCAAACTGTGGAAAATTCTCAAAGAGATGGGAATACTAGACCTCCTGACCTGCCTCCTGAGAAATCTGTATGCAGGTCAAGAAGCAACAGTTAAAAGTAGACATGGAACAACAGATTGGTTTCAAATCAGGAAAGGAATATGTCAAGGCTGTATATTGTCACCCTGCTTATTTAACTTATATGCAGAGTACCTCATGTGGAATGCCAGGCTGGATGAAGCACAAGCTGAAATCAAGATTGCTGGGAGAAATATCAATAACCTCAGATAAACAGATGACACAAACTTTATGGCAGAGAGCAAAGAAGAACTAAAGAGCATCTTGATGAAAGTGAAAGAGGAGAGTGAAAAAGTTGGCTTAAAATTCAACATTTAGAAAACTAAGATCATGGCATCTGGTCCCATCACTTCATGGCAAATAGATGGGGAAACAGTGGCCGACTTTATTTTTGGGGGGCTCCAAAATCACTGTAGGTGGTGACTGCAGTCATGAAATTAAAACACACTTGCTCCTTGGAAGGAAAGCTATGACCAAACTAGACAGCATATAAAAAGCAGAGACATTACTTAGCCAACAAAGGTCCATCTAGTCAAAGCTATGGTTTTTCCATCAGTCATGTATAGAGAAAGCTGAGTGCCGAAGTATTGATGCTTTTGAACTGTGGTGCTGGAGAAGACTCTTGAGAGTCCCTTGGACTGCAAGGAGATCCAACCAGTCCATCCTAGAAAAAATCAGTCCAGAATATTCATTCGAAGGACTGATGCTGAAGCGAAACTCCAATACTTTGACCACCTGATGCAAAGAACTGACTCATTTGAAAAGACCCTGATGCTGGGAAAGATTGAGGGCAGGAGGAAAAGAGGACGACAGAGGATGAGATTGTTAGATGGCATCACCGACTCGATGGACATGAATTTGAACAAACTCTGGGAGTTGTTGATGGATAGAGAGGCCTGTCATGCTGCAGGCCATGGGGTCGCAAAGAGTCGGACACAACTGAGCTACTGAACTGAACTGAACTGAATACTGCCTTTTCAATGTTTCTTCTGCTGCCATCTAGTGCTATGTCTATACTGTCTGCATTAGCTTTTTAATATTAACTAGTATGGTCCCATCACTTCATGGGAAATAGATGGGGAAACAGTGGAAACAGTGTCAGACTTTATTTTTCTGGGCTCCAAAATCACTGCAGATAGTGATTGCAGCCATGAAATTAAAAGACGCTTACTCCTTAGAAGGAAAGTTATGACCAACCTAGATAGCATACTCAAAAGCAGAGACATTACTTTGCCAACAAAGGTTCATCTAGTCAAGGCTATGGTTTTTCCTGTGGTCATGTATGGATGTGAGAGTTGGACTGTGAAGAAGGCTGAGCGCCAAAGAATTGATGCTTTTGAACTGTGGTGTTGGAGAAGACTTGAGAGTCCCTTGGACTGCAAGGAGATCCAACCAGTCCATTCTAAAGGAGATCAGCCCTGGGATTTCTTTGGCAGGAATGATGCTAAAGCTGAAACTCCAGTACTTTGGCCACCTCATACGAAGAGTTGACTCATTGGAAAAGACTCTGATGCTGGGAAGGATTGAGGGTAGGAGGAGAAGGGGACGACAGAGGATAAGATGGCTGGATGGCATCACTGACTCAATGGACGTGAGTCTGGGTGAACTCTGGGAGTTGGTGATGGACAGGGAGGCCTGGCGTGATGCGATTCATGGGGTTGCAAAGAGTCAGACAGGACTGAGTGACTGATCTGATCTGAGTATCCCTTTCTATCCCTAAATGCCATTGCAAGAAAGGATCTGGGTATTCTAACCTCTCTGTCCAATGATCTTTTCACTTTAGATAGGAAGTATGTTGATAATTGAACAGAGTTTTGAACTGCTTGCATAGTCCTTCCCCCCCCCCCCCCCCCGCCACGCCCTGCACCATTTCTCAGTACAGTTTGTAATAATATGCTATAAATAAACCTAAGGCTGCAGATTAGCTTTACTCTGCTTTCTTCCTAAAAACATTTGTTGAATGTCTATGTTTAGTATGTTTGGGTGCAAAGACATATACCATCTTCAAGGAGCTCACACTCTCATGAAGAAGATAGAAGATTTGTAGAGTGCAGTAAGATATACACTACTAAAGTGCAGGGTTTTTTAAAATTAATTTTTTTATTGAAGGAAAATTGCTTTACAGAATTTTGTTGTTTTCTGTCAAACCTCAACATGAATCCATATGTAAAATAGATAGCCCATGGGAATTTGCTGTATGGCTCTGGAAACTCAAACAGGGGCTCTGTATCAACCTAGAGGGGTGGGATGGGGAGGGTGATGGGAGGGAGATTCAAAAGGGAGAGGATATGACCCTTCCCCTTAGCACTGCTTTTACAGTGTTCCACAGGTTTTGGGTTGTGGTGTGTTCATTTTCATTCGTTTCTATGCATATTTTGATTTCTTTTTTGATTTCTCCTGTGATTTGTTGGTTATTCAGCAGCATTGTTGTTCAGCCTCCATATGTTGGGATTTTTAATAGTTTTTCTCCTGTAATTGAGATCTAATCTTACTGCATTGTGGTCAGAAAAGATGCTTGGAATGCTTTCAATTTTTTTTGAATTTACCAAGGCTAGATTTATGGCCCAGGATGTGATCTATCCTGGAGAAGGTTCCGTGTATGCTTGAGAAAAAGGTGAAATTCATTGTTTTGGGGTGAAATGTCCTATAGATATCAATTAGGTCTAACTAGTCTATTGTATCATTTATTTTTTTTTTCTAATTTTATTTTATTTTTAAACTTTACATAATTGTATTAGTTTTGCCAAATATCAAAATGAATCCGCCACAGGTATACATGTGTTCCCCATCCCGAACCCTCCTCCCTCCTCCCTCCCCATACCATCCCTCTGGGCCGTCCCAGTGCACCAGCCCCAAGCATCCAGCATCGTGCATTGAACCTGGACTGGCAACTCGTTTCCTACATGATATTTTACATGTTTCAGTGCCACTCTCCCAAATCTTCCCACCCCCTCCCTCTCCCACAGAGTCCATAAGACTGTTCTATACATCAGTGTCTCTTTTGCTGTCTCGTACACCGGGTTATTGTTATCATCTTTCTAAATTCCATATATATGCATTAGTATACTGTATTTATGTTTTTCCTTCTGGCTTACTTCACTCTGTATAATAGGCTCCAGTTTCATCCACCTCATTAGAACTGATTCAAATGTATTCTTTTTAATATTGTATCATTTAAAGTTTGTGTTTCCTTGTTAATTTTCTGTTTAGTTGATCTATCCATAGGTGTGAGTGGGGTATTGAAATCTCCCACTATTATTGTGTTATTGTTAATTTCCCCTATCATACTTGTTAGCATTTGTCTTACATATTGCGGTGCTCCTATGTTGGGTGCATATATATTTATAATTTTTATATCTTCTTCTTGGATTGATGCTTTGATCATTATGTAGTGTCCTTATTTGTCTCTTTTCACAGCCTTTGTTTTAAAGTCTATTTTATCTGATATGAGTATTGCTACTCCTGCTTTCTTTTGGTCTCTATTTGTGTGGAATATCTTTTTCCAGCCCTTCACTTTCAGTCTGCATGTGTCCCTTGTTTTGAGGTGGGTCTCTTGTAGACAACATATATAGGGGTCTTATTTTTTGTATCCATTCAGCCAGGTTTTGTCTTTTGGTTGGGGCATTCAACCCATTTACATTTAAGGTAATTATTGACAAGTATGATCCCATTGCCATTTACTTTATTGTTTTGGGCTCAAGTTTATACACCCTTTTTGTGTTTCCTGTCTAGAGAAGATCCTTTAGCATTTGTTGGAGAGCTGGTTTGGTGGTGCTGAATTCTCTCAGCTTTTGCTTGTCTGTAAAGCTTTTGATTTGTCCTTCATATTTGAATGAGATTCTTGCTGGGTACAGTAATCTGGGCTGTAGGTTATTTTCTTTCATCACTTAAAGTATGTCCTGCCATTCTTTCCTGGCCTGAAGAGTTTCTATTGAAAGATCATCTGTTATCCTTATGGGGATCCCTTTGTGTGTTATTTGTTGTTTTTCCCCTGCTGCTTTTAATATTTGTTCTTTGTGTTTTATCTTTGTTAATTTGATTAATATGTGTCTTGAGGTGTTTTGCCTTGGGTTTATCCTGTTTGGGGCTCTCTGGGTGTCTTGGACTTGGGTGATAATTTCCCTTCCCATTTTAGGGAAGTTTTCATCTATTATCTCCTCAAGTATTTTCTCATGGTCTTTCTTTTTGTCTTCTTCTTCTGGGACTACTATGATTCGAATCTTGGGGCATTTAACATTGTTCCAGAGGTCTCTGAGATTGCCCTCATTTCTTTTAATTAGTTTTTCTTTTTTCCTCTCTGGTTCATTTATCTCTACCATTCTACCTCACTAATCCTATCTTCTGCCTCTGTTTTTCTACTGTTGGTTCCCTCCAGAGTGTTTTTTATCTCATTTATTGCATTATTCATTATATATTGACTCTTTTTTATTTCTTCTAGGTCCTTGTTAAACCTTTCTTGCATCTTCTCAATCCTTGTCTGCAGGCTATTTATCTGTGATTCGATTTTGTTTTCAAGATTTTGGATCATTTTCAGTATCATTATTAGGAATTCTTTATCAGGTAGAGTCCCTGTCTCTTCCTGTTTTGCTTGGTTTGGTGGGTATTTATCCTGTTCCTTTACCTGCTGGTTATTCTTCTGTCTCTTCATCTTGTTTATATTGCTGTGTTTGGGGTAGCCTTTCTGTATTCTGGCAGTTTATGGAGTTCTCTTTATTGTGGAATTTCCTCGCTGTGGGTGGGGTTGTACAGGTGGCTTGTCAAGGTTTCCTGCTTAGGGAAGCTTGTGTAGGTGTTCTGGTGGGTGGGGCTGGACTTCTCTCTGGAGTGTAATGAAGTGTCCAGTAATGAGTTGTGAGATGTCAGTGGGTTTGGAGTGACTTTGGGCAGCCTGTATATTGAAGCTTAGGGCTATGTTCCTGTGTTGCTGGAGAATTTGCATGGTATGTCTTGCTCTGGAACTTGTTGGCTCTTGGGTGGTGCTTGGTTTCAGTGTAGGTATGGAGGCATTTGATGAGCTCTTGTCAATTAATGTTCCCTGGAGTCAGGAGTTCTCTGGTGTTCTCAGGATTTGGACTTAAGCTTCCTGCTTCTGGTTTTCAGTCTTATTTTTACAGTAGTCTCAAGACTTCTCCATCTACACAGCACTGTTGATAAAACATCTAGGTTAAGGATGAAAAGTTCCTCCACAGTGAGGGACACCCAGAGAGGTTCACAGAGTTACACAGAGAAGAGAAGAGGGAGGAGGGTGATAGAGGTGACCAGGATGAGATGAGGTGGAATCAAAAGAGGAGAGAGCAAGCTAGCCAGTAATCACTTCCTTATGTGCGCTCCACAGTCTGGACTGCTCAGAGATGTTCACGGAATTATACAGAGAAGAGAAGAGGGAAGAAGGAGACAGAGGTGGCCGGGAAGATAAAGGGGGGAATAAAAAGGAGAGAGACAGATCCAGCCAGTAATCAGTTCCCTAAGTGTTCTCCACCATCTGGAACATACAAAGAGATTTCCCAGAGTTGGGCAGAGAAGAGAAGGGGGAGGGAGGAGATAGAGACGACTTGGTGGAGACAAAGGAGAGTCCAAAGGGGAAGAGAGCAGTCAAGCCAGTAATCTCGCTCTCAAGTAAAAATGGGTACTGAAGATTGGGTTCCTAAAGGTACAAAATCGATAACAAATACCAAAAAGCAAATATTAAAAATCTAGAGTAAAAGTTGGATTTTCAAAAATACAATAGTAAAGAAAAAGAGAAAAAAAAGTCACACAAAAAAATATGGAACCCTTCATGAATTTGCGTGTCATCCTTGCTCAGGGTCCATGCTAATCTTCTCTCTATCATTCCAATTTTAGTATATGTGCTGCCAAAGCAAGCACTATCATAACATTTTAAATCAACTATCTCTCTCTCTATATATATATCCGTTGCCCAGTTTGTAGTTGACTGTTTTTATTGTTATTCTTGAGGTTAGGATTTCTTTTTATCTTCTATATACAGTGCCCTTATCAGAGACATAATTTGCAAAAAATTTTCCCCAATCTGTGAGCTGTGTTTTAATATTGTTCATGGTATCATTTGGAGCCTACACTTTTAAAAATTTTGATGCAGTACAATTTATTTATTTTTTCTTTTGTTACTTGTGATTTTGGTATCATATCTGTCACCATTATCCAAGCCAAGGTCATGAAAATTCACACCTGGGTTTTCTTCCAAGAATTTACTAGTTTTAGTTCTCCCTTTAGTTCTTTGTCCTATTTTGAGTTTGTTTTTGGTGTGAGGTAGGTCTTGTTTATAGTGAATAAAAGAAATTTATTCTTTTGCATGTGGATATCCAGTTGCCTTAGCACAAATTTTTGAAACATACAAAAAAAAAAAAAAATTTCCTTCTCCATTCAATTGCCTTAGCACCCTTGTTGAAAATCAACTGACTATAAATGTTAAAGTTTATTTCTAGATTCTGAGTTCAATATAATTGATCTATATGTTTACCTTTATGCCAATACTACAATTTTCTTCTTCTTCTTCTTTTTTTTTTTTTTTTTTTGATCACTGTTTCTTTGTAGTGAGTTTTAAACTTTGGAAATGTGAGTCTTCTAACTTTCTCCTTTATTTTCAGGAGCATTTTTATTATTCTGAGTACACTGAACCACTGTATAAATTTGAGAACTAGTTTTGCAATTAAGAAGACCCTGGATAGTTTTATGGGAATTGTGAAGAACCTATAATGAATTTAAGGATGTTGATGTTTTTCATCAACATCGACAGTGCACAAGCACGGGTGGCTGCAACGGCACACAAGTGCGGCCGAGAGGAGCTACCCCACATCCGAGGTCAGGGGCAGAAGCCAGGAGGACCCCATGCCTGAGGGGCGGCGACCAAGAGGAGCTACCCCACATCCGAGGTCAGGGGCGGTGGCTGGGAGGAGCAACCCCACATCCAAAGAGTGGTGGCTACACAGGCACAGGAGGACCTAGAGGAGCTACTCCACGTTCAAGGTCAGGAGGGGCAGCAGTGAGTAGATACCCCTCGTCCAAGGTAAGGAGAAGTGGCTGTGCTTTGCTGGAGCAGCCATGAAGAGATACCCCACGTCCAAGGTAAGAGAAACCCAAGTAAGATGGTAGGTGTTGTAAGAGGGCATCAGAGGGCAAACACACTGAAAGCAAAGTCACAGAAAACTAGTCAATCTAATCACACTAGGACCACAGCCTTGTCTAACTCAATGAAACTAAGCCATGCCCTGTGGGGCCACCCAAGACGGGTGGGTCATGGTGGAGAAGTCTGACAGAATGTGGTCCACTGGAGAAGGGAATGGCAAACCACTTCAGTATTCTTGCCTTGAGAACCCCATGAACAGTATGAAAAGGCAAAATGATAGGATACTGAAAGAGGAACTCCTCAGGTCAGTAGGTGCCCAATATGTTACTGGAGATCAGTGGAGAAATAACTCCAGAAAGAATGAAGGGATGGAGCCAAAGCAAAAACAATACCCAGTTGTGGATGTGACTGGTGATAGAAGCAAGGTCCGATGCTATAAAGAGCAATATTGCATAGGAACCTGGAATGTCAGGTCCATGAATCAAGGCAAATCGGAAGTGGTCAAACAGGAGATGGTGAGAATGAACGTTGACATTCTAGGAATCAGCAAACTAAAATGGACTGGAATGGGTGAATTTAACTCAGATGACCATTATATCTACTACTGTGGGCAGGAATCCCACATTTTCAGTGTACAGTTTTGTGATATTAAGTAAATGTAGGTGTTGTGCAACCCCCAAATCATTATTTTTATTATTTTCTAGTTTACTTATTTATTATCATTTTAAAAACTTTTATTATTAGAGTATAATTGCTTTACAATGATGTGTTAAGTTTCTGCTGTATAACAAAATGAATAAACTATATGTATACATATATCCCCTACCTCTTGAGCCTCCCTGACACCCTCCATCCTACCCCTCTATGTCATCAGAGAGCACAGAGCTGAGCTCCCTGTGCTATATGGCAGCTTCCCACTAGCTGTCAATTTTACATATGTTGGTGTATGGGCATCCGAGGTGGCGCTAAGTTAAAGAACCCAACCACCAATGCAGGAGACATAAGAGAAGTGGGTTTGATCCCTGGGTCAGGAAGTTCCCTTGGAGGAGGGCATGGAAACCCACTCCAGTATTCTTGCCTTTAGAATCCTATGGACATAGGAGCCTGGAGGGCTAAATTCCATGGGGCCCTCAAAGAGTTGGACATGACTGAAGCAACTTAGCATGGAGTGTGTGTGTGTGTGTGTGTGTGTGTGTGTGTGTGTGTGTGTATATATATATATATATATATATATATATATATATATGTATATATATATATACATATATATATATATATCAATGTACTCTATCAATTTGTCCTACACTCTCTTCCTTGCTGTGTCAGAAGTCCCATTGTCCACATCTGCATCTCTATTCCTGCCCTGAAATAGGTTCATGTAGAATCCTTCTTCTAGATTCCATATACATATGTTACTATACAATATTTGTTTTTCTCTTTCTGATTTCACTCTGTATGACAGACTCTGGGTTCATCCACATCACTATATATGATCCAATTTCATTCCTACTTTGGCTGAGTAATATTCCACACCAAATCTTCTTTATTCATTCATCTGTTGATGGACATTTAGGTTGCTTCCATGTTCTAGCTATTGTAAATAGTGCTGCAATGAACATTCGGGTACATGTGCCTTTTCAAACTATGGTTTTCTCAGGGTATATGCCCTGTAGTGGGATTGCTGGGTCATATGGTAGTTCTATTTCTATTTACACCAGACACAAAAATAAACTCAAAATGGATTAAAGACCTAAATGCAAGGCCAGACACTGTAAAACCCTTAGAGGAAAACATAGACAAAATATTCTTTGACATAAATCACAAAGTATTTGACACACCTCCTAGAGTAATGAAAATAAAAATAAACCAATGGGAACTAATTAAACTGAAACTAGCTTAATTAATTTAATAAACTAGTTAAATTTCTTTGCACAGCAAAGAAAATCATAAACAATATGAAAAGGCAATCCTCAGAAAATATTTGCAAGCAATGCAACAGACAAAGGATTAACCTACAAAATGTACAAGCAGCTCACATAGCTCAGTATCAGCAAACAACCCAACCAAAAACTGCGCAGAAGACCCACATAGACATTTGTCCAAAGATATACAGATGGGCCAACAAATACATGAAAAGATGCTGAATATTACTAATTAGAGAAATCCAAATAAAAACTACAATGAGGTATCACCTCACATGAGTCAGAATGGCCATTATCAAAAAATCTACAAACAATAAATGCTAAAGAGGATGTGAAGAAAAGGAAACACTTTTCAATGCTGGTAGAAATGTAAACTGATACAACTGCTATGGAGAGCAGTACGGGGATTTCTCCATTCTATTTGTTTAAAGACTTTGTGAGAAGTTAAGTTATTTTTAAACTTTTTTTTTTATTAGAATTTACCACTGAAGCAAAGCATCTGGGCCAGTGCTTTACTTTGTGGGTAGGTTTTATATTTCTAATACAGTGTCTAGCTGTTATGAAAAAAGTGGGTAGAAAGTGAAAGTGTTAGTTGTTCAATTGTGTCTGACTCTTTGCAACACCATGGAATGTAGCCTGCCAGACTCCTCTGTCCACGAGATTCTCCAGACAAGAATACTGAAATGGGTAACCATTCTCTTCTCCAGGGGACCTTCCCAACCCAGGAATCAAACCCAGGTCTCCAGGATTTCAGGCAGATTCTTTGCCATCTGAGTCACCAGGGAAGCTCCCTTGGCCATAATAGATTCATTTATATGTTCTATGTGTCCTTGTAGATATTTATCCACATTATCTAAGTTATCTAATTTGTTGGCATACAATTGTTCATAGCATTCTCTTTTAATTCTTATTTTTCTAAGTTTGGTACTAATGTCCCCTCTTTCATTCCTGCTTTTAGTAATTAATGTAATTTCTCATTTTGTTCTTTGTCAGTCTAGAAAGAGATTTTCCAGTTTTGTTGTTCCTCTTAAGATCATTTTCATCCTGTTGATTTTCTCTATTTTATTAACTTATTCTCTAATCTTTATTAGGCTTCCCTGGTGGCTCAAACAGTAAAGAATCTGCCTGCCATGCAGGAGATGCAGATTCAATCCCTTGGAGGGGAAGATCTCCTGGAGAAGGGAATGGCCACCTACTCCAGTATTCTTGCTTGGAGAATTCCATGGAGAGAGAAGCCTGTTAGAACTAAACATGGAACAATGAACTGGTTCAAAATTGGGAAAGGAGTACATTAAGGCTGTATATTGTCACTTTGCTTATTTGACTTATATGCAGAGTACATCATGTGAAATGCTGGACTGGAAGAAGCACAAGCCGGAATCAAGATCGTGGGGAGAAATAGCAATAACCTCAGATATGCAGATAACACTGCCCTTGTGGCAGAAAGTGAAGAGAAATTAAAAATCCTATTGATGAAAGTGAAAGAGAAAAGTGAAACGGCTGGCTTAAAACTCAACATTCATGTATCACTGATCCTGTTCAATTGTCTCAGTGTTCACACTGTCTGCATTATTTACTGAAGAGTAGGCAAGGCATGAGCTAAGAGGATGGAAGGAGAATTGAGGAGCTGTAGAAATTACAGACACACATATTCTCTCCTGACTGACACAGAAGCCATAGAAGAAGCCATAGCATAACCTAACACAACACAACCTCTCTCCTGGCTGGCACAGCAACCATAAAAGTATTCTCTCCTGGCTGATGCAGAAGCTGTAGCAATAGACATGCTATATTCTCTCCTTTCATGGCTGATCCAATGGACACATCAGTAATTGCTGCCACTTTCTAGGTGGAGCTCATAGATCCATGCCACACACAACCCATTACCAAGTGAGTACCTCATGGTGCTCATGCACAGTGCTATGTGATCTCAGCTGCTACATAGTCATTATTTACAAAACATGGGGTGAGAGTGCCTGAACATGCCATCTTGGCCAATTTTCTCTTTCCCTACAATTCAAGAAACGAATACCATGGCATTTGGTCCCATCACTTCATGGCAAATAGATGGGAAATCAATGGAAACAGTGACAGACTTTATTTTTTTGGGCTCTAAAGTCACTGTGGATGGTGGCTGCAGCCATGAAAATAAAAGACACTTGCTCCCTGGAAGAAAAGCAATGACAAACCTAGACAGCATATTAAAAAGTAGAGACATCACTTTGCCTATAAAGGTCTGTATAATCAAAGCTATGGCTTTTTTCCTGTAGTCATGTACAGACGCAAGAGCTGGACAATAAAAAAAGGCTGAGCACCTAAGAACTGATGTCTTTGAACTGTGGTGCTGGAGAAGACTTGAGAATCCTCCCTTGGGCTGTGAGGAGATCAAACCAGTCAATCCCAAAGGAAATCAGTCCTGAATTTTCATTGGAAGGACTGATGCTGAAGCTGAAGCTCCAATACTTTGCTCACCTGATGTGTAGAGCTAACTCACTGGAAGAGACCCTGATGCTGGGAAAGATTGCAGGAAGAAGAAGAAGGGGATGACAAAGAGGACAAGATGTTTGGGTAGCATCATCAACTCAATGGACATGAGATTGAGCAAACTCCAGGAGATGGTGAAGGACAGGGAAGCCTGTCGTGCTACAGTCCATAGGGTTGCAAAGAGTCAGACAAGACTGAACGACTGAACAACAATTCTTATTATTTTCTCCCTACACTTTGCTTTGGATTTAGTTTGTTCTTATTTTATTAGTGATTTAAGGTGGAAAGTTAGGTTATCACTTTTCAGGTTATATTACTTATATTTTATTAATGCAAAATTTACATAACATAAAATTCACAATTTAACATATTTTAAAGCTTATGATTTTCTTGAAGAGATCCCTGGTCTTTCCCATTCTGTTGTTTTCCTCTATTTCTTTGCATTGATCACTGAAGAAGGCTTTCTTATCTCTTCTTGCTATTCTTTGGAACTCTGCATTCAGATGTTTATATCTATGCTTTTCTCCTTTGCTTTTCGCTTCTCTTCTTTTCACAGCTATTTGTAAGGCCTCCCCAGACAGCCATTTTGCTTCTTTGCATTTATTTTCTATGGGAATGGTCTTGATCCCTGTCTCTTGTACAATGTCACGAACCTCATTCCATAGTTCATCAGGCACTCTATCTATCAGATCTAGTCCCTTAAATCTATTTCTCACTTCCACTGTATAATCATAAGGGATTTGATTTAGATCATACCTGAATGATCTAGTCGTTTTCCCTGCTTTATTCAATCTAAGTCTGAATTTGGCAATAAGGAGTTCATGGTCTGAGCCACAGTCAGCTCCTGGTCTTGTTTTTGCTGACTGTATAGAGCTTCTCAATCTTTGGCTGCAAAGAATATAATCAATCTGATTTCAGTGTTGACCATCTGGTGATGTCATGTATAGAGTCTTCTCTTGTGTTGTTGGAAGAGGGTGTTTGTTATGACCAGTGCATTTTCTTGGCAAAACTTTATTAGTCTTTGCCCTGCTTCATTCTGTATTCCAAGGCCAAATTTGCCTGTTACTCCAGGTGTTTCTTGACTTCCTACTTTTGCATTCCAGTCCCCTATAATGAAAAGGACATCTTTTTTGGGTGTTAGTTCTAAAAGGTCTTGTAGGTCTTCATAGAACCGTTCAACTTCAGCTTCTTCAGCATTACTGGTTGGGGCATAGACTTGGATTATGGTGATATCGAATGGTTTGCCTTGGAAACGAACAAAGATCATTCTGTCGTTTTTGAGATTGCATCCAAGTACTGCATTTCAGACTCTTTTGTTGACCATGATGGCCACTCCATTTCTTCTGAGGGATTCCTGCCCGCAGTAGTAGATATAATGGTTATCTGAGTTAAATTCACTCATTCCAGTCCATTTTAGTTCGCTGATTCCTAGAATGTCAACATTCACTCTTCCCATCTCTTGTTTGACCACTTCCAATTTGCCTTGATTCATGGACCTGACATTCCAGGTTCCTATGCAATATTGCTCTTTACAGCATCGGGCCTTTGCTTCTATCACCAGTCACATCCACAGCTGGGTATTGTTTTTGCTTTGGCTCCACCCCTTCATTCTTTCTGGAGTTATTTCTCCACTGATCTCCAGTAGTATATTGGGCACCTACTGACCTGGGGAGTTCCTCTTTAAGTATCCTATCATTTTGCCTTTTCATACTGTTCATGGGGTTCTCAAGGCAAGAATACTGAAGTGGTTTGCCATTCCCTTCTCCAGTGGACCACATTCTGTCAAATCTCTCCACCATGACCCACCCGTCTTGGGTTGCCCCACAGGCATGGCTTAATTTCATCGAGTTAGACAAGGCTGTGGTCCTAGTGTGATTAGATTGACTAGTTTTCTGTGAGTATGGTTTCAGTGTGTTTGCCCTCTGATGCCCTCTTGCAACACCTACCGTCTTATTTGGGTTTCTCTTACCTTGGGTGTGGGGTATCTCCTCATGGCTGCTCCAGCAAAGCGCAGCCATTGCTCCTTACCTTGGACGAGGGGTATCTCCTCACCGCCGCCCTTCCTGACCTTCAATGTGGGATAGCTCCTCTAGGCCCTCCTGCACCCATGCAGAGAACTGTACAAAAAATATCTTCAAGACCCAGATAATCACGATGGTGTGATCACTGACCTAGAGCCAGACATCCTGGAATGTGAAGTCAAGTTGGCCTTAGAAAGCATCATTATGAACAAAGCTAGTGGAGGTGATGGAATTCCCGTTGAGCTCTTCCAAATCCTGAAAGATAATGCTGTGAAAGTGCTGCACTCAATATGCCAGCAAATTTGGAAACCTCAGCAGTGGCCACAGGACTGGAAAAGGTCAGTTTTCGTTCCAATCTCAAAGAAAGGCAATGCCAAAGAATGCTCAAACTACCGCACAATTGCACTCATCTCACATGCTAGTAAAGTAATGCTCAAAATTCTCCAAGCCAGGCTTCAGCAATACATGAACCGTGAACTTCCTGATGTTCAAGCTGGTTTTAGAAAAGGCAGAGGAACCAGAGATCAAATTGCCAACATCCGCTGGATCATAGAAAAAGCAAGAGAGTTCCAGAAAACCATCTATTTCTGCTTTATTGACTATGCCAAAGCCTTTGACTGTGTGGATCATAATAAACTGTGGTAAATTCTGAAAGAGATGGGAATACCAGACCACCTGATCTTCCTCTTGAGAAATTTGCATGCAGGTCAGGAAGCAACAGTTAGAACTGGACATGGAACAACAGACTGGTTCCAAATAGGAAAAGGAGTTCGTCAAGGCTGTATATTGTCATCCTGTTTATTTAACTTATATGCAGAGTACATCATGAGAAATGCTGGACTGGAAGAAACATAAGCTGGAATAAATAATTGCCAGGAGAAATATCAGTAACCTCAGATATGCAGATGACACCACCCTTATGGCAGAAAGTGAAGAGGAACTAAAAAGCCTCTTGATGAAAGTGAAAGAGGAGAGTGAAAAAGTTGGCTTAAACCTCAACATTCAAAAAACGAAGATCATGGCATCCAGTCCCACCACTTCATGGGAAATAGGTGGGGAAACAGTGTCAGACTTTATTTTTCTGGGCTCCAAAATCACTACAGATGGTGACTGCAGCCATGAAATTAAAAGACTCTTACTCCTTGGAAGGAAAGTTATGACCAACCTAGGTAGTATATTCAAAAGCAGAGACATTACTTTGCTAACAAAGGTTCGTCTAGTCAAGGCTATGGTTTTTCCTGTGGTCATGTATGGATGTGAGAGTTGGACTGTGAAGAAGGCTGAGCGCCGAAGAATTGATACTTTTGAACTGTGGTGTTGGAGAAGACTCTTGAGAGTCCCTTCGACTGCAAGGAGATCCAACCAGTTCATTCTAAAGGAGATCAGCCCTAGGATTTCTTTGGAAGGAATGATGCTAAAGCTGAAACTCCAGTACTTTGGCCACCTCATGCGAAGAGTTGACTCATTGCAAAAGACTCTGATGCTGGGAGGGATTGTGGGCAGGATGAGAAGGGGACGACAGAGGATGAGATGGCTGGATGGCGTCACTGACTCGATGGACATGAGTCTCAATGAACTCTGGGAGTTGATGATGGACAGGGAGGCCTGGTGTGCTGTGACTCATGGGGTCACAAAGAGTCGGATAGGACTGAGCGACTGATCTGATCTGATCTGATCTGAAAGCTTATGATTCAGAGGCTTTCTGACAGACACAACCATCTCCATTAATTGTATAAAATTTTTGTCATTCCCCAAATAAAACCTGTATGAATTAGTCACTTTCCACTCATTTTCCTTCCTCTCAGCATTTGGCAACCACTCACTACTTTGTTTTCTCTATAGATTTAGCTATTCTGGACACTTCATATAATTCAGATCATTTAATTTTTGGTGTCTGATTATTTTACTTAAACAGGTTTTCAAAGGTCACCCATTTTACAGGATATATAGTACTTAAATTATTTTTCTTACCAAAATATTACATTGTATGTATGTAACTGCATTTTACTTAATCATTCATCAGTTGTTGGACATTTGTTTTCTTCCACATTTTGGCTATAGTGAATGAAGCTTCAATAAACAATCATGTCTATAATTTGGTCTAAACACTTGCTTTTTATTATCCTTGGTAATTATGAGTGATATGGTAATATTTTTAAATCTTTAAACATCCATCAAAAAGACTTTTCACAGTGGTTGCACCACTTTACATTTGAAACAGCAATTTATGAAGGTTTCAATTTGTTCACATCCTTAGCAACCCTTCTTTTCTTTTTATCTTTTTAACATAAATTATTTTTCTAGGTTTGTTGAGATGTAATTGACAGATAGCATTTTGATAGTTTAATGTGTTTGACAAGATGATTTGATATTTGTATATACTGCAAAGTGATTACCACAGTAAGGTTAGTTAACAAACCCCATGGAAGGAGGAGCCTGGTGGGTTGCAGTCCATGGGGTCGCAGAGTCAGACACAACTGAGCAACTTCACTTTGACTTTTCACTTTCATGTATTGGAGAAGGAAATGGCAACCCACTCCAGTGTTCTTGCCTGGAGAATCCCAGGGATGGGGGAGCCTGGTGGGCTGCTGTCTATGGGGTCGCACAGAGTCAGACACGACTCAAGTGACTTAGCAGCAGCAGCAGCAACAACACATCCATCACACGGTAAACTTTTTTTGTGAGTGGTGACAAATGTTAAGATCTACACATTTAGCGACATTATGTATACAATACAATACAATAAATATTCCTAACTATACTCAGCATGCTGTACATTAGACCGTTAGAACTAATTTACCTTATATGTGGAATTTTGTTCACTTTGTTTATCTTCACCCATTTTCCTCACTGTCCTCCCCCTGGCATCCATCAATCTATTCTCTGTTTCTATGAGTTTTAGTTATTGTTAGATTCTACTTATAAGTAAAATGATACAATATATGTTTTTGGCTGACATTTTACTTAGAATAATGTCCTCCAGCTTTATTCATTTTCTTGCACATGGCAATATTTTCTTCTATTTTATGACTGAATTATATATATATATATATATATATATATATATATTACACGTATGCTTTATCCATTTACCTGTTGATAGACACTTAGACTGTTCACATGTCTTAGCTGTTGATTATAATGCTGCAACAAACATGAGAGTGCAACTTTATCTTTTTGATATCTTAACTTTTATTTTTTATTGATGCAAAATTTACATAATGTAAATGATTTATTTATATAAATACCCAGAAGTAGGATTTCCGTATCATATGGCAGTTCTACATTTAATTTTTTGATGAACGATCATGCTGTTTTCTGTAATGGCTATAGCAATTTATATTTCCACCACAGTGAACAAGGATTCTCTTTTCTCCACTTCCTCACTCACAGTTTTCAATTGTCGTTTAGATGACAACTAGTATGAAAATATATCTCATTGTGGTTTTTATCTTCATTTTCCTGATGGTTAGTGATATTCAGTGTATTTTCATATACCTTCTTTTTTAAAATTAATTAATTAATTTTAATCGGAAGCTATTGACTTTACAATATTGTGGTGGTTTTGCTGTACATTGACATGAATCAGCCACAGGTGTACCTGTGTCCCCCATCCTGAACCCCCTTCCCACCTCCCTCTCCATCCCACCCCTATGGGTTGTCCCAGTGCACTGGCTTTGAGTGCCCTGTTTCATGCATTGAACTTGGGCTGGTCATCTATTTCACATATCATAATATACATATTTCAATGCTATTCTCTCAAACCATCTCATCCTCGCCTTCTCCCACAGAGTCCAAAAGTCTGTTCTTTACATCTGTGTCTTTTGCTGTCTCACATATAGGGTCATCGTTACTATCTTTCTAAATTCCATATATATGCATTAATATACTGTATTGTTATTTTTCTTTCTGACTTCATTCTGTATAACAGGCTCCAGTTTCATCCACCTCATTAGAATTGATTCAAATGTGTTCTTTTTAATAGCTGAGTAATGTTCCATTGTGTATATGTACCTTAGATCTCTTATCCATTAATCTGTTGATGGACATCTAGGTTGCTTCCATGTCTTAGCTATTGTAAACAGTGCTGAGATGAACATTGGGGTACATGTGCCTTTTTCAATTCTGGTTTGCTCAGTGTGCATGCCCAGCAGTGGGATTTCTGGGTCTTATGGTAGTTCTATTTCCAGCTTTTTAAGGAATCTCCACACTGTTTTCCATAGTGGTTGTACTAGTTTGTATTCCCACCAACAGTGTAAGAGGGTTCCCTTTTCTCCACATCCTCTCCAGCGTTTGTTGTTTGTAGATTTTTTGATAGCAGCCATTCTGACCAGGGTGAGATGGCACCTCACTGTGGTTTTTGATTTGCCTTTCTCTGACAGTGATGTTGAGCATCTTTTCATGTGTCTGTTAGCCATCTGTATGTCTTCTTTGGAGAAATGTCTGTTTAGTTCTTTGGCCCATTTTTTGATTCGGTCGTTTATTTTTCTGGAATTGAGGTTCACGAGCTGCTTGTATAATTTTGAGATTAATTATTTGTCAGTTGCTTCATTTGCTATTATTTTCTCCCATCCTGAAGGCTGTCTTTTCACCTTGCTTATAGTTTCCTTCATTGTGAAAAATGTTTTAAGTTTAATTAGGTCCCATTTGTTTATTTTTGCTTTTATTTCCATTACTTTGGGAGGTAGCTCATAGAGGATCTTGCTGTGATTTATGTCAGAAAGTGTTTTGCCTATGTTTTCTGCTAGGAGTTTTATAGTTTTTGTTCTTACATTTAGATCTTTAGTCCATTTTGAGTTTATTTTTGTGTATAATGTTAGAAAGTGTTTTAGTTTAATTCTTTTATGGGTGATTAACCAATTTTCTGAGCACTATTTGTTAAAGAGATTTGGAAAAATGTTTATTCAGGTCCTTTAGCCTTATTAGGGGTTTCCCAGGTGTCTCAGTAGTAAAGAATCTCACTGTCAATGCAGGAGATGTGGGTATAATCCACAGGTCAAGAAGATCCCCTGGAGGAGTAAATGGCAACCCACTCAAGTATTCTGACCTGGAAGATCCCATGTACAGAGAAGCATGATGGACTACACTCCACTGAGTTACAAAAAGTCAGACAAAACTGAGTGACTGAGCAGGCATGCACACAACCATTTTAACTGTATTTTCTAGGAGGGGAGTGGCTACTGAGTTATATGAGTTCCTTATGTATTTTGCATTTTATCCCTTAATCTGATATATGGTGTACAAATATTTTCTCCCATTTTATAGGTTGCCTTTATATCTTTTGGTCTTTATTTATTTTTTTAGCTGCATAGAAGCTATACAAAGTGAAAGTGAAGTCGCTCAGTTGTGTCCAACTCTTTGCAACCCCATGGACTGTAGCCTACCAAGCTCCTCTGTCCACAGGATTTTCCAGGCAATAGTACTGGAGTAGATTGCCATTTCCTTCTCCAGAGGATCTTCTTGACCCAGGGATGGAACCCGGGTCTCCTGCATTGTAGACAGACGCTTTACCGTCTGAGCCATCAGGGAAATTTTTATAGAAGCTATAATGTAGTCCAAATTATTTACTTTTTGCTTTTTATTGCTTGTTACATACACAAAAAATTCACTGCCAAGAACAATGTTTTTTTTTTTTTTTTGCTTGGATATAATCCACCATTTACAGTAGGCTTGATCTGTTCTTTTTTTTTTTTAATTTTATTTTATTTTTAAACTTTACATAATTGTATTAGTTTTGCCAAATATCAAAATGAATCCACCACAGGTATACATGTGTTCCCCATCCTGAACCCTCCTCCCTCCTCCCTCCCTATACCATCCCTCTGGGTTGTCCCACTGCACTAGCCTCAAGCATCCAGTATTATGCATCGAACCTGGACTGGCATCTCATTTCATACATGATATTTTACATGTTTCAATGCTATTCTCCCAAATCTTCCCACCCTCTCCCTCTCCCTCAGAGTCCATAAGACTGTTCTATACATCAGTGTCTCTTTTGCTGTCTCGTACACCGGGTTATTGTTACCATCTTTCTAAATTCCATATATATGCGTTAGTATACTGTATTGGTGTTTTTCCTTCTGGCTTAATTCACTCTGTATAATAGGCTCCAGTTTCATCCACCTCATTAGAACTGCTTCAAATGTATTCTTTTTAATGGCTGAGTAATACTCCATTGTGTCTATGTACCACAGCTTTCTTATCCATTCATCTGCTGATGGACATCTAGGTTGCTTCCATGTCCTGGCTATTATAAACAGTGCTGCGATGAACATTGGGGTACACGTGTCTCTTTCCCTTCTGGTTTCCTCAGTGTGTATGCCTAGCAGTGGGATTGCTGGATCATAAGGCAGTTCTATTTCCAGTTTTTTAAGGAATCTCCACACTGTTCTCCATAGTGGCTGTACTAGTTTGCATTCCCACCAACAGTGTAAGAGGGTTCCCTTTTCTCCACACCCTCTCCAGCATTTATTATTTGTAGACTTTTGGATCGCAGCCATTCTGACTGGTGTGAGATGGTACCTCATAGTGGTTTTGATTTGCATTTCTCTGATAATGAGTGATGTTGAGCATCTTTTCATGTGTTTGTTAGCCATCTGTATGTCTTCTTTGGAGAAATGTCTATTTAGTTCTTTGGCCCATTTTTTGATTGGGTCATTTATTTTTCTGGAGTTGAGCTGTAGGAGTTGCTTGTATATTTTTGAAATTAGTTGTTTGTCAGTTGCTTCATTTGCTATTATTTTCTCCCATTCTGAAGGCTGTCTTTTCACCTTGCTAATAGTTTCCTTTGATGTGCAGAAGCTTTTAAGGGAACAATGTTAAAGAAAATTTCCTTTATATGTTCTTCTAGGAATTGTAATATTTTAGGTCTCACCCTTAAGAGGAGAATCAGGTTTGAGTTAATTTTTGTGAATTCTGTAAGATAAGGGGTCCAGTTTCATTCTTTTGTGTGATATCTAATTTTCCCAACACCATTTACTGAATATAATGCCATTTCTTCATTGACTATTTTTGGTTTCTTCAACAATTATTTGTTGACCCTATATGCAGGGGTTTATCTGGGCTCTCAATATATTACACTTGTCTATGTGTCTTTTTTTATGTGAGTGACACCATTTTGATTATTATAGCTTTGTAGTATAGTTTGAAACCAGGTAATGTGGTGCTCCTGGCTTTGTTAATTATGATTGGAAGATAACTCAGAATTCAAAATAAAATAAAATAAAATTTGAACCATTGTTGTTGCTTAGTCACTAAGTAGTGTCTCTGATGCTGGGAAACATTGAAGGCAGGAGGAGAAGGGGATGACAGAGGATGAGATGGTTGGATGGAATCACAGACTCAAGGGGCATGATTTTGAGCAAGCTCCAGGAGATGGTGAAGGATAGGGAAGCCTGGTGTGCTGAAGTCCATGGGGTCACAAAGAGTGGGGCATTTCTTTTAAGATCAGGAATATGACAAAAATGTCCACTCTTGCAACTTTTATTAAACAGTATTAGAAATCTTAGCCATATCAGAGAAGAAAAAGAAAGAAAAAGAAACAAAACAATCCCATCTACAGTTGCATCAAAATTAATGAAATACCTAGGTACAAATCTAACTAAAATGTTATTAGATCTACATATGGAAAACTATAAGACAGTGATGAAAAAATTGAAGATAACACAAACAATTAAAAAATACCATACTCACAGATTAAAAGAATTAATATTGTTAAAATGACCAAACTCCCCAAGGCAAATCTAGAGACTCGATGCAATGCCTATGCATATATCAAGGACATTTTTCAGATAATTAGAACAATAATTCTAAAATTATATGGAACCACAAAAGACCCTGAATAGCCAAAGCAAACTTGAAAAAGAAGAATAAAGCTAGTTTTAGAGACTTGTTCAAGATGGCAGAATAGAATATGCCCTCAATTCCACCTGAGAGAGCAAAAAAATCACAGCTAATTATTGAACAACCATCAACAGGAAGATGCTGAAACTCACCAAAAAAATAAATAAATAAAATAAAATAAAAGGGTGTCCCACCTTCAAAGACAAAGGAGAAGCTGCAATGAGATGGTAAGAGGGGCACAATCATGATAAAATCAAATTTCACATCTGCCAGGTTGTTGACCAACAAACTGGAGAACAGTAATACCAAAGAAGTTCTCCCACTATTGTTAAGACTCTGAGACCCAGGTCAGGCTTTCCAGCCTGAGGAACATCCAAAGGGACTAGGAATCCCTAGGGGATCTGAATTTGAAGGCGAGTGGTATTTGACTGCAGAATTTCCACAGGACTAAGGGAAACAGAGACTTAACTCTTGGAGGGCACACACAAAAGCTTGTATGCACCAGGACCCAGGCAAAAAGAACAGTCACTCCATAGGAGACTGAACCACACCAACCTGCTAGTGTTGGAAAGTCTTTTGAGGAAACATGGGTCAACAATGGCTCACTGTGGACAGGGACACTTGCAACAGCAGTCCTGGGAGGTTTCCCTTGGCATAAGCCTTCTTGGAGATTTCCATTAGCCCTAAAATAGATCCTGTAGGCAACAAGCCTGGGACACATCATGCCAAACAACTAACAGAGAGGGAGCACAGACCTACCCATCAGAAGGCAACTGGATTAAAGTTTTACTGAGCATTGTCTGCCCAACATAGCAAGAACCAGTTTTTCCCACTGCCAGTCCAGCACATCAGGAAGCCTGCACAACCCTCAGCCTCATCTACCAGAGGGAAGACAGAAGAAACAAAAAGAACTACAATTCCAAAACCTCCAGGGGAAAAAAAAAAAAAACAAACCAATTACAGAAAGTCAATCAAAAAGAAAACGTTGAGGATTAGGTGCTAGATGAAAAAACAAGATGAACCCCACCCCCCAAACAAACTAAATGAAGTGGAGATAGGCAACCTTCCAGAAAAACAATTCAGAATAATGATAATGAAGAAGATGATCCAGGATCTCAGAAAAAGAATGAGAAACAGCAGTAAATGTTCACCAAATACCTAGAAGAACTAAAGATCAAACAGAGATGAACATAACACTGGAAGGAAACAATAGCAGAATAATTGAGACAGAGGAATGGATAAGGGACCTAATAGACAAAATGATGGAAATCACCTCTGCAGAACAGAATATAGCAAAAAGAGTGAAAAGAAATGAACACAGCCTAAGAGACCTCTGGCTCAGCAACATTCACATTATTGGGATCCCAGTAGGAGAAAAGAGAGAGAAGGACCCAAGAAAATATTTGAAGAAACAATAACTGAAAAGGTCACTAACATGGGAAAGGAAATAGTCCAACAATTCCAGAGATTCACAGGCAGGATAGGCCCAAGGATGAACAACTAAAGGCACACAGAAATCTAACAGACAAAAAGTAAAGACAGAGATAAAATATCAAAGGCAACAAGAGAAAAATGACAACACACAAAGAAACCCCAAAAGATAATCAGCTAATTTATCAACAGAAACTGAACAAGTCAGACGGGAATGGCATGACATATTTGAAGTGATGAAAAGGAAGAAACCACAACCAAGAATACTCTACCCAGTAAGACTCATTTAGATTTGTTGGAGAAGTCAAAATCTTTACCAACAAGCAAAAGCTGAGATAATTCAGCATCATCAAGCCAGTTTTACAAGTGCTAAAGGAACTTCTCTAGGCAGGAAACACAAGAAAAGGAAAAGAACTACAAAAAATAGGGAGGAGGGTTCAGGATGGGGAACAAGTGTATACCTGTGGCAGATTCATGTTGATATATGGCAAAACCAATACAATATTGTAAAGTTAAAAAAAAAAAAAAAGACTCAGTCATAAAAAAAAAAAAAAAACACACAAAACAAACTTTAAAATGGTATAGGATCATACACATCAATAATTACCTTAAAAGTAAATGGATTATTAACAAATACAGCAAACAAAGGACATAGACTGGCTGGGTGGATACAAAAAAAGACTGGTATATAGTCTTTTTACAAGAGACCCCCTATTTCATGGATTGCAGCTTTATTGTGGCAAAGGGTCTTGTATAACTCAATGAAGCTTCAATTCATGCCATGCAGAGCCACCCAAAATTTACTAGTCATAGTGAAGAGCTCTGACAAAACGTGATC
Organism: Bos indicus; assembly: GCF_029378745.1. Taxonomy (NCBI): domain Eukaryota; kingdom Metazoa; phylum Chordata; class Mammalia; order Artiodactyla; family Bovidae; genus Bos; species Bos indicus. Next base: position 77,727,051 of record NC_091789.1, read on the forward strand.
CACTGGAGGAGGGAATTGCAAACCATTCCTGTATTCTTGCTACAAGAACAACATGAACAGTATGAAAAGGCAAAACATGACACTGGAAGATGAGATCCCTCCCCCCACCACCAGGTCAGAAGGTGTCTAATATGCTACTGGGGAAGAGTGGAGGGCAATCATGAATAGCTCCAAATAGAATGAAGTGGCTGGGGCAAAGCACAAATGATGCTCAGTTTGGGTGTGTCTTGTAGTGAAAATAAAGTCCAATGTTGTAAAGCATAATATTGCATAGGAACATGGACTATTAGGTCCTTGAATCAAGGTAAATTGGATGTGGTCAAGCAGAAGATGGCTAGACTGAACTCGATGTTTTCAGAATTAGTGAACTAAAATAGATGGGAATGGGTAAATTTAATTCAGATGAATATTATATTTACTACTGTGGGCAAGAATCTCTTAGAAGAAATGGAGTAGCCCTCATAGTCAACAAAAGAGCTCAAAGTGCAATACTTGGTACTATTTAACTTATATGCAGAGTACCTCATGTGAAATGTCAGGCTGGCTGAATCACAAGCTGTAATCAGGGTTGCCAGGAGAAATATCAACAACCTCAGATATGCAGATGAATACCACTCTTATAGCATAAAGTGAAGAGGATCTAAAGACTTTCTTGATGAGGGTGAAAGAAGAGAGTAAAAAATCTGAATTGAAATTCAACATTAAAAAAAAAAGAAAAACCTAAGATCATGGTATCTGGTCCTAGCATATCATGGCAAATACAAGGGGAAAAATTGGAAAAGGGAAAGATTTTAATTTCTTGTGCTCCAAAATCACTGTATATAATGACTGCAGTAATGAAATGAAAAGATGTTTGCTCCTTGGAAGGAGAGCTGTGACAAACCTAGAAAGTGTATTTAAAAAGAAGAGACATCACTCTGTCAAAAAAAAAAAGGTCTGTATAGTCAAAGCTATGCTTTTTCCAGTAGTCTTGTATGGATGTGAGTGTTGGTCCATAATGAAGATTGAGTACTGAAGAATTCATACTTTTGAATTATGGTGCTAGAGAAGACTTGAGAGTCCTTTGGACTGCAAGGGGATTAAACCACTCAATCCTAAAGGAAATCAACCCTGACTATTCATTGGAAGAATGATTACTGAAGCTGAAGCTTCAATACTTTGGCCACCTGATGTGAATAGCCAACATGTTGGAAAAGACCTTGATGCTGGGAAAGATTTAAGGCAAAAGGAAAAAGGGGTGGCAAAGAATGAGATGGTTAGATAGCATCACTGACTCAATGGACATGAATATGAGCAAACTCCAGGAGACAGTGGAGAACAGAGGAACCTGGTGTGCCACAGTTCATGAGGTAGCAAAGATGAGACACGGCTTAGTGACTGAATAACAAGTGAACTACTTCAGACCTAGGGATGCTTATAAACAAAGTAAAGGGATGGGAGAAGGTATTCCATGTAAGTGGAAATAAAAAGAAAAGCTTGAGTAGCAATACTAACAACAACAAAATACAAAAACAAACAAACAAAAAACTGTTATAAGAGACAAAGAAGGACACCACAGAATAATTAAAGGTTCAATCCAAGAAGAAGATAAAACAATTATAAATATATGTGCACCCAAGATAGCAGCACTTCAATATGTAAGGCAACTACAAACATAAAGGGCGAAATTGACAGCAACACAATAATAGTGGGGAACACTAACACCACAATTTAATCAATGGAGAAATCATCCAGACAGAAAATTAATAAGGAAACACAGGCCTTGAATGACATTTTAGGTCAGATGGACTTTACTGATATTTTTAGAATATTCTGTCCAAAAACACTAGATGAAATACTCTATTCAAGCACATATGGAACATTCTTCAGGGTTGACCACATGCTGGGCCATGAGGTGAGCCATAGTAAATTTAAGAAATTTGAAATCACATCAAGAATATTTTCTGATACAATGATATGACACTAGGAATAAACTACAAGGCAAAAAAAAAAAAAAACTACAAAATACACAAACAAATGGTAGGTAAACAACACTGAAGAAATGAAAAAGGAAATAAAAAATTCCTACAGACAAAATGAAAGCACAGCAGTCCAAAAACCTATGGGATGCAACAAAAACAGTTTAAAATTAATTAATTTATTTTAATTGGAGGATAACTACTTTACAATATTGTGGTGGGTTTTGCCATACATCGACATGAATCAGCATGGGAGAAAATAATAGCAAACAAAAGCAGTTTTAAGAGGGAAGGTTATAGCAATGAAATCTTACTTCAAGAAAAAAGAAGAATCTCTAATAAACGACCTAATCTTACACCTAAAACAACCAGAGAAAGAAGAAAAAACAAAACTTAAAGTTAGTACAAGGAAAGAAATCATAAAGAACAGAGCAGAAATAAATGATAAGAGACAAAGAAAAGAATAAAAAATATCAATGAAACTAAAAACTGTTCCTTTCAAAAGATAAACAAAATTAATGAACTTATATCCAAACTCATCTAGAAAAAAAAAAGTAGAGAACTCAAATTAATAAAATTTGAAATGAAAAAGGAAAAGTTATAAATTACTCCACAGAAACACAGGGGGTCATAGGAGACTACTATGAGAAACTCTATGTCAATAAATAGACAACCTGGAAAAAATGGACAAATTCTTAGATAAGTACAGTCTCCCAAGGCTGAACCAGGAAGAAATAGAAAATATGATGAGCACAGCCCTTAGCAGGTAGCCACTGCAGTGCCTCATTACTCTGCACCCTGTTATTAGGCAACAGGTCTTGCTCAGCCATGCCTGACTGAGCCTCAGTATACCCTGCCCACAAGCAACCAACTGTCAATGAGCAACTGTTAGCTGTCCTGCTCAGCTACTGGTTACCATTGCAGTGGGCCCTGCACACTAGTAACTGTCAATGAAGGGCCACTGGGGAAGTGATTCAGCCAAGGGTCAGAGGTATGGTGGTCATTAGGTGGAGAGTGAGGTAAGAGGCAGATTCAAGCCTTCTCCTGGAGGCCCTCCACCTTACCCAGACTTGGGCCAGTGGATGAGCTAGAGGGCCCAGGGAATAGACAGGGGACTACATCCTGCAGGTCTCCAGAGTCCCCACTAAGGCACTCAACTAGCCTTGGCCCAGGCCTTGGGGCAGTGGTGAACTTTCCCCCAATCTCTGTCTTTGTGATCTTATAGCTGTGGCCATCTGTCTGGGTCACAGTCTGTGAGACCTGGTCTCCTCATTTGGGTGGCCTGAGGAGACTGAGGGCCAGTCGGGTTGGATGCCTGGCTCCCTTAGGGATGGCAGCTGGGGAGGATGTGGGAACCTGGCCGGAAGTAGCTGCCAACTGAGATCTGCCTCCTCTTAGTTAAGACTGGGACCTTAGAGGGTAAAAGTTGTGCCTTGGGACTTTGCCCTTTCTTGTTAGGACAGAGTATAACATTCTTTTGGTAGAGATTTACAGGAACATCATTACCTGACCATGACCTGACCTCAAGAACAAAGGATCTGATACCAAGAATTCTGCAACAACTAACCACGTCCATCCCTCATCTTTTTCTTTTATACGGACTTGTTGAAAGCTTTCAGTAACTTTTAAATTCTTAGGACATGAACCACTCATCTCTGTGTATAAATCTGTAATGAAACTTTCTCTGTTCCAAACTCTAATGTTTAGAATCGATGGGCCTCACTGTGCGTCGGGCACATTGACTTGTGATTTCAGTAACACTATGAGAAACTCTAGGCCAGTAAACAGAAAACCTGTGAGAAATGCACATATTCTTAGAAAAGTACAGTCTCCCAAGACTGAACCAGGAAGAAATAGAAAATATGATCAGTCCAACCACAAGCATGGAAGCAGGGCAGCAAAAGAGATATAGACATAAAGAACAGACTTTTGGACTCAGTGGGAGAAGGTGAGGGTGGGATGATTTGAGAGAATATAACTTAAACATGTACATTACCATATGTAAAATACATAACTAGTGCAAGTTCGATGCATGAAACAAGGGACCCAAAGCTGGTGCTCTGGGACAACCCAGAGGGATAGGGTGGGGAGGGAGGTGGGAGGGAGTTCAGGATGGGGGCACACATGTATACCTGTGGTCGATTCATGTTAATGTATGGCAAAAATCATCACAACATTGTAAAGTAATTATCCTCCAATTAAAATAAATTAATTTTAAAAAGAGAGTGTGATTTAAAAACTCCCAAGAAACAAAAGTCCAGGACCTGATGCCTTCACAAGTGAATTCTATCAAACATTTAGAGAAGAGTAAATATCTATCCTTCTGAAAATGTTCCAAAAAATCACAGGTCTTGGAAAACCCAAACTCATTCTATGAGGCCTCCATCACCCTGATACTGAAACCAGACAAAGATACCTCAAAAAAAGAAAATTACAGGACAATTTCCCTGATGAATATGGATGCAAAAATCCTCAACAAAATACTAGCAATCTGAATCCAATGATACATTAAAAAATCATATACCATGATGAAGTGGGATTCATCCGATGGATGCAAAGGTTTTTTTCAGCATCCGCAAATCAATCAATGTGACATACCATATTAAAAAACAAAACAAAACAAAACAAAAACAACAACTGATGAATAAAACATATGGTCATCTCAATAGATGGAAACAAAAAAAAATTAATAAAATTCAGCACCCAATTATGATAAAAACTCTCCAGAAAGTGGGCATAGATGGAACATTGTTGTTGTTTAGTCACTAACTTGTGTCCCACTCTTTTGTGACCCAGTGGACTCTAGCCCACAAGGCTAGAGATTTCCCATGAGATTTGTCCATGAGATTTCACAGGCAAGAATACTCGCCATTTCCTTCTCCAGAGGATCTTTCCAACCCAAAAATTAAACTCACATCTCCTGCTTGGCAAGTGGATTCTTTACCACTGAACCACTTGGGAAGCCACAGAGGGCACATACATCAACATGCCCTTCTCCAGGGGGACCGTCCTGACCCAGTGATCAAACCTGTGTCTTTTACATCTCCTGCATTGGCAGGCAGGTTCTTTACCATTAGCTCCACCTGGGAATCCCATATATCAACATAATAAAGGTTAAATAAGAAAAATCTGCAATTAAGATCATACTCAATGGTGAAAAGCTGAAAGCATTTCCTCTAAGATTAGGAATAAGACAAGGATGTCAACTCTCATCACTTTTACTCAACATAACTTTTTAAGTCATAGCTACAGCAACTACAGAAGAAAGAGCAGTAAGGGCATCCAAATTGGAAAAGAAGTTAAACTGTCATTGTTTGCAGATGACATGATAATATAAAAACAAGATCCTAAAGATGCTACCAGAAAACTACTAGAACTCATCAATGGACTTGGTAAAGTTTCAGGTTACAAAATTAATACAAAGAAATTTGTTGTCTTTCTATACACTAACAATGAAAGATCAGAAAGGGAAATTAAAGAAACATTTCCATTTACTATCTCAACAAAAAGTATAAGATACCCAGGAGTGAGCCTATCTAAGGAGACCTGTACTCTGACAGAAGAAAGAGCAGTAAGGGCATCCAAATTGGAAAAGAAGTTAAACTGTCATTGTTTGCAGATGACATGATAATATAAAAACAAGATCCTAAAGATGCTACCAGAAAATTACTAGAACTCATCAATGGACTTGGTAAAGTTTCAGGTTACAAAATTAATACAAAGAAATTTGTTGTCTTTCTATACACTAACAATGAAAGATCAGAAAGAGAAATTGAAGAAACATTTCCATTTACTATCTCAACAAAAAGTATAAGATACCCAGGAGTGAGCCTATCTAAGGAGACCTGTACTCTGAAAATTATAAAACAGTGAAGAAAGAAATTGAAGGAGACACAAAGAGATAGAAAGATAATTTATGTTTGTAGATTGGAAGAATAAATACTGTCAAAATGACTATACTGTCCAAGACAATCTATAGATTCAATGTCATCTCTATCAAATTACCAATGGTGTTTTTCAAAGATCTAGAACAAAAAAATCTTACAATTTGTTTGGAGACACAAAAGTCCTTGAGTAGCCATAGTGGTATTGAGAGAGAGGAAAAAAAATAAAAACGGAGCTGGAGGAATCAGGATCCCTGACTTTAGACTATTTCACAAAGCTACAGTCATCAAAACAGTATGGTACTGGCACAAAAATAGAAATATAGATCAATGGAACAGGATAGAAAACCCAAAAATAAATGCATGCACCTATGTTTAATTAATCTATGACAAAGGAGGCAAAACTACACAATGTTGGAATAAGAGTCTCTTCAACATGTGCTTAGAAACGGGACAGCTACATGTAAAAAATGAAATTAGATCATTCTTTATCACCATACAGAAAAATAACTTCAAAATGGATTAAAGACTTAAATGTGAGACTGTACACTATAAAACTCCTAGAAGAAAATATAGGCAGAACACTCTCTGACTTAAATCACAGTAATATCTTCTTTGATCCTTCTCCCAGAATAATGGAAATGAAACAAAAAATAAACAAATGTGATCTTCTTAAACTTAAAAGCTTTTGCACAGCAAAGAAAACAATTAAAAAAATGAAAAGACAACCCAAAGATTGGGAGAAAGTATTAGAAAATTATGTGACCAACAAGGGATTAGTCTACAAAATTTAGAGACAGCTTATGGTATTTAATAGCATAAAAACAAACAACCCAATCAACTAATTGGCAGAAAATCTAAATAGGAATTTCTCCAAGGAAGACATACAGATGGGCACAGGCACATTAAGAGATGCTCAACATCCCTAATTATTAAAAAAAAAATTCATACATGATATTACACATGTTTCAATGCCATTATGAGACGAGTCGCCAGTCCAGGTTCGATGCACGATGCTGGATGCTTGGGGCTGGTGTACTGGGACGGCCCAGAGGGAGGGTAAGGGGAGGGAGGAGTGAGGAGGGTTCAGGATGGGGAGCACGGGTATACCTGTGGCGGATTCATTTTGATGTTGGGCAAAACTAATACAATATTGTAAAGTTTAAAGATAAAATAAAATAAAAAAAAATTCAAATTAAAACTACAACAAGATATCATCTCACACCAGCCAGAATGGCTATCATAAAAAATCCACAAACAATAAGTTCTGGAAAGGGTGTAGAGAGAAGAGAGCTTTCTTTTACTTTAATAGGAATGCAAATAGGTATAGCCACTATGGAGTACAGTATGGAGGTTCTTTTAAAAACTAAAAATCGAGCAACCCTTTGACCTTGAAATCCCATTCCAGGGCATATATCTGAATAAAAACATGATCCAAAAGGATACATGCATCCCCATGTTCATTGCAACACTTTACAATATCCAAGATATGGGAACAACCTAGATGGCCATTAAAAAAGAAAAGGACAAAGCTGTGGCACATATATACAATGGAATACTTCAGCCATTAAAACAATGAAATAATGCCATTTGCCACAACATGGATGGACCCAGAAATTGTTATTCTGGGTGTAAGTCAAACAGAGAGGGAGAAATATTGTATGACATCCTTTATATGTGGAATCTAAAAATAAATAATACAAATGTACTTACAAAACAGAAAGAGATTAACAGACTTAAAGAACTAACTTATGGTTGCTGGGGGAAATGATGAGCAGAAAGGATAGTTAGGGAGTTTGGGATGGGCACGTGTGTGTGTTAGTTGCTCAGGCATGTCCAACTCTTTGCAACCCCATGGACTTTAGCCATCCAGGCTCCTCTGTCCATGGAATTCTCCAGGCAGAAATACTGGAGTGGGTTGCCATGCCCTTCTCCATGGGTATGTACACACTGTTACATTTAAAATGAATATGTAAAAAGGACTTACTGTATAGCACATGGAACTCTGCTGAATGTTTTGTGACATCCTGAATGGGAGGGAATTTGGGGGGAGAATATGTACATGTACTTTTGTGGCTGAGTCCCCTCAGTATTCACCAATAACATCATTGTTAATCAACTATACCCCAATATGAAATAAAAAGTTTAAAAATTAAAGAAGAATAAACCTGGAGGTATCATACTTCCTAGCTGCAAAATACTCCAAATCTACAATTATCAAAACAGTATGGTACCGGAAAAATTAGAGAACATAATACAACACCCCAAAATGAACCCAGATTTCTATGGTTGATTAATCTACAATAAAGGAAGCAAGAATTTACAGTGTGGGAAAATACAGCTTCATCAATAGATGCCATTGAAAAAACTATACACCTACTTTTTAAAGATTCAAACTGATCTACTTTTCACACCATAAACAAAATAAATTCATAATGCATTAAAGGCTGAGATCTGAAACCATTGAACTCCAAGAAGGAAACAAGCAGTATGCTCATTGATATAATCAGGAAAGGGAAACAAAAGCAAAAATAAACAAATGAGACTACATCAAACTAAAACGTTTTTCCCACTAAAGAAACTATCAACAACAAAAGACAGTTTTTGTTTGGTTTTTGTTTTCCCTATCAAATGGGAGAAGATATTTGCAAATGATATACTTGATAAGGAGTTAGTGTACAAAATATACTAAATACAAAATAATTAATATGATTCAACATAAAAAACCCAAACAACATGATTACAAAATGAATAGGCGCCAAGAATAGATATTTTTGCCAAGAAGACATATCAGTGTCCAACAGAAACATGAAAAGATGCTGAGCATCACTAATCATCTGGGAAATGCAAATCAAAACCACAATGAGATATCAACTAATACCTGTCAGGGTAGCTATTACCCAAAATACAACAAGTAACAAGTGTCAGCCAAGATGTGGAGAAAAGGGTATCCTTATGTACCATTGGTGGAATAGTAAACTGTTAGAGCCACCATGGAAAACATTATGTAGGTTCCTCAGGAAAAATAAAAGTAGAACCACTGTAGGACCCACCAATTCCATTTCTGGGTACTTTTACAAAAAACAAACAAACAAAAAAAACACCCCAGACTATAATTTGAAAATATTTATCATTTTCAAAATATTTACCATGTTCATTTTAGCATTATTTATTATAACCAAGAAATAGAAACAACCTGTGTTCATTAATAGATGGATAAAGATGATGCAGTAAAAAAAAATATACAACAGAATGTGTGTGTTTAGTTGCTCAGTCTTGTCTGGCTCTTTGTGACCCCCATGGACTGTAGCTCACCAGGCTGCTCTGTCCATGGGATTCTCCAGGCAAGAATACTGGAGTGAGCAGCTATTCCTTTCTCCAGGGGATCTTCCTGACCCAGAGATTAAATCCAGGTCTCCTGCATTGTAGGCAGATTCCTTACCAGAGTCTGAGACACCAGGGTAGCCACATACAATAGAATATTAGCCACAAAGAAGAATAAAGCCTTGCCATTTGCAACAACATGGATGGACCTAGAGGGTATTATGCTAAGTGAACTAAGTCAGACAGGGAAAAATAAATACCATATAATTTCACTTATATTGGAAATTAAAAAATAAAAGAAATGAACAAATAAAATCGAAACAGAGTCATCAATATAGAGAACAAACAAGTGGTTGCCAAAGGGGAGGGCAGTGGAGGAATGAGTTAAATAGGTGACAGTGTTCAAGAGGTACACATTTCCAGTTACAAAATAAATAAATCCAGGTTACAAAATGTACAGGATGAGGTATATATTCATTAATACTTTTTATAGTGACAGATGGTAACTAGATTTAACATGGTGATTATTTTGTTATATCTAGAGCAAATCATTCTGTTGTGCACCTGGAACTAACATAGTGTTGTAGGTCAATACCTCAATACAAAATAACATTAAGAGGAGAAATGTGTGTTGTGTGCCTTCTCCCACAGTTTAAGAAAAGAATAAACTATCAACCCAATTATTCAAGAGAGATAAATTTATCATTATATTATTAATTAAACTCATTAACATTTCATTTGTATTTATTTTTTTCATTAAAATAATCTCCTTCCTTCCTTCCATGGCCATATTTTCCTCTAACATGCTAATTAAAAAATTGTTTCTGAACAACTAATCAGATTTCCAAACAATTATCAAAAAACTCATTTTGACCATCTTTCTTTACCTTATCAACAATTGACCATTAGGAATTTATTGGACTAAAATCACAAGCTCTTGGTATTTATAACTATGAACAGATTTCAATGTCTACAGCTCTTACCTCTGCCCCATTAATATGCTCATCCTAAAATGAGAACAAGCTTTTCCATATCATCTCTTTAGCTTACCATCTACTATGCATCCCTTTTATCATGAACAAATCCTGTCTGTATAAACCTCTAAATTGCTAGACTCACATTACATATGCCTGCTCTCTCAGTTTCCACTCCAAATCTGTCTCCTGGGAAAGATTTTTCTCTCCTTTTCTCCCTCCTCATTCTCCACCTACTTTTGGTGAAAGAAGGAAGCTAAACCTCTAAGTTCTCTTCAGGTCTTAAACCCTAGGAATTTGATAAAGCCTCCATTAATTATTAGTTCAGCCTATACTGCAATACTTTCTCTGAACTCTGCCAGTATTTATTGTCTCAGGTATTCACTTTGGCATTGAATCAATCACTGCCAAGAGTCACTACTTAGCTACTTGAGGTTTATTTGTTTGATTTATCAACTAGACTGTAAGGGAGAGAAAGCAAGATTCAAAACACTATCTTTCAGCTCATGGCTAAAGAGAATTAATGTAACACAGTCAAGAGAAAAATCAGGAGTTTTAAAAGGGGGAAATAGATTGGGTATTCCTTCATATAGGCAGGCTGAGATGAGTTTACATTTTAGAATTTCTTCATCAAAGATCAAAGAATATCTCCTTCCCCTTGCAGTAGTGGAAGGTATAGAACTCTATTATATATAAAGAGATCAGTGTCTTGCATTGTATCTATATCAGTCTTCTCCCTAAAGATGGCAACTGGCTTTTCTTAGGTTTTAGGCTCACTTCTGGTCTAATTTCTACATCCATGAAAATAAAATACACTGGCCAGCCTGGGATAAGTGGTGGGGCACAAGGACAACATGATCAATAGAGACAATAGGATCATATGGAAAAGAATATGGACGATTTTAAAAGTAATAAGTAAGGAAAATCACAGTGGGAGATTCAAAGATAATAAGGAAAGCAATATAAGTGTAGGTTTATGAAAGTTGGAAAGTGAGTCATATACAGAAGTTACCATAGATAAGCTTCTTATTTCCCAGGTTTACTCAGAAAGGATTAGAGGTTCTTTATTATCAATTTTTTTCCATTTTTCAGGCATGTTTTAAAGATTTACTTATTTATTTATTTATTTTTAAATTTTATTTTATTTTATTTATTTTTTTTCTAATTTTATTTTATTTTTAAACTTTACATAATTGTATTAGTTTTGCCAAATATCAAAATGAATCCACCACAGGTATACATGTGTTCCCCGTCCTGAACCCTCCTCCCTCCTCCCTCCCCATACCATCCCTCTGGGTTGTCCCAGTGCAACAGCCCCAAGCATCCAGTATCGTGCATCGAACCTGGACTGGCGACTCGTTTCATATATGATATTATACATCCTTCAATGCCATTCTCCCAAATTATCCCACCCTCTCCCTCTCTCACAGAGTCCAAAAGACTGTTCTATACATCAGTGTCTCTTTTGCTGTCTCGTATACAGGGTTATTGTTACCATCTTTCTAAATTCTATATATATGCGTTAGTATACTGTATTGGTGTTTTTCTTTCTGGCTTACTTCACTCTGTATAAAAGGCTCCAGTTTCATCCACCTCATTAGAACTGCTTCAAATGTATTCTTTTCAATGGCTGAGTAATATTCCATTGTGTATATGTACCACAGCTTTCTTATCCGTTTGTCTGCTGATGGACATCTAGGTTGCTTCCATGTCCTGGCTATTATAAACAGTGCTGCGATGAACATCGGGGTACACATGTCTCTTTCAATTCTGGTTTCCTCAGTGTGTATGCCCAGCAGTGGGATTGCTGGATCATAAGGCAGTTCTATTTCCAGTTTTTTTAAGGAATCTCCACACTGTTCTCCATAGTGGCTGTACAAGTTTGCATTCCCACCAACAGTATAAGAGGGTTCCCTTTCCCCCACACCCTCTCCAGCCTTTATTGCTTGTAGACTTTTGGGTCGCAGCCATTCTGACTGGCGTGAAATGGTATCTCATAGTGATTTTGATTTGCATTTCTCTGATAATGAGTGATGTTGAGCATCTTTTCATGTGTTTGTTAGCCATCTGTATGTCTTCTTTGGAGAAATGTCTGTGTAGTTCTTTGGCCCATTTTTTGATTGGGTCACTTATTTTTCTGGAATTGAGATGCAGGAGTTGCTTGTATATTTTTGAGATTAGTTGTTTGTCAGTTGCTTCATTTGCTATTATTTTCTCCCATTCTGAAGGCTGTCTTTTCACCTTGCTTATAGTTTCCTTTGTTGTGCAGAAGCTTTTAAGTTTAATTCAGTCCCATTTGTTTATTTTTGCTTTTATTTCCAATATTCTGGGAGGTGGGTCATAGAGGATCCTGCTGTGATGTATGTCGGAGAGTGTTTTGCCTATGTTCTCCTCTAGGAGTTTTATAGTTTCTGGTCTTACATTTAGATCTTTAATCCATTTTGTGTTTATTTTTGTGTATGGTGTTAGAAAGTGCTCTAGTTTCATTCTTTTACAAGTGGTTGACCAGTTTTCCCAGCACCACTTGTTAAAGAGATTGTCTTTAATCCATTGTATATTCTTGCCTCCTTTGTCAAAGATAAGGTGTCCATATGTTTGTGGATTTATCTCTGGGCTTTCTATTTTATTCCATTGATGTATATTTCGGTCTTTGTTTCAGTACCGTACTGTCTTGATGACTGTGGCTTTGTAGTAGAGCCTGAAGTCAGGCAGGTTGATTCTTCCAGTTCCATTTTTCTTTCTCAAGATTGCTTTGGCTATTCGAAGTTTTTCGTATTTCCATACAAATTGTGAAATTATTTGTTCTAGCTCTGTGAAGAATACCGGTAGCTTGATAGGGATTGCATTGAATCTATAAATTGCTTTGGGTAGTATACTCATTTTCACTATATTGATTCTTCCAATCCATGAACATGGTATATTTCTCCATCTATTATTGTCCTTTTTGATTTCTTTCACCAGTGTTTTATAGTTTTCTATATATAGGTCTTTAGTTTCTTTAGGTAGATATATTCCTAAGTATTTTATTCTTTTTTGTTGCAATGGTGAATGGAATTGTTTCCTTAATTTCTCTTTCCATTTTCTCATTATTAGTGTATAGGAATGCAACAGATTTCTGTGTGTTGATTTTATATCCTGCAACTTTACTATAATCATTGATTAGTTCTAGTAATTTTCTGGTGGAGTCTTTAGGGTTTTCTATGTAGAGGATCATGTCATCTGCAAACAGTGAGAGTTTTACTTCTTCTTTTCCAATTTGGATTCCTTTTATTTCTTTTTCTGCTCTGATTGCTCTGGCCAAAACTTCCAAATCTATGTTGAATAGTAATGGTGAAAGTGGGCACCCTTGTCTTGTTTCTGACTTTAGAGGAAATGCTTTCAATTTTTCACCACTGAGGATAATGTTTGCTGTGGGTTTGTCATATATAGCTTTTATTATGTTGAGGTATGTTCCTTCTATTCCTGCTTTCTGGAGTGTTTTTATCACAAATGGATGTTGCCTTTTGTCAAAGGCTTTCTCTGCATCTATTGAGATAATCATATGGTTTTTATTTTTCAATTTGTTAGTGTGGTGTATTACATTGATTGATTTGCGGATATTGGAGAATCCTTGCATCTCTGGGATAAAGCCCACTTGGTCATGGTGTATGATCTTTTTAATGTGTTGTTGGATTTTGATTGTTAGAATTCTGTTAAGGATTTTTGCATCTATGTTCATCAATGATATTGGCCTGTAGTTTTCTTTTTTTGTGGCATCTTTGTCAGGTTTTGGTATTAGGGTGATTGTGGCCTCATAGAATTAGTTTGGAAGTTTACCTTCCTCTGCAATTTTCTGGAAGAGTTTGAGTAGGATAGGTGTTAGCTCTTCTCTAAATTTTTGGTAGAATTCAGCTGTGAAGCTGTCTGGACCTGTGCTTTTGTTTGCTGGAAGATTTCTGATTACAGTTTCAATTTCCGTGCTTGTGATGGGTCTGTTAAGATTTTCTATTTCTTCCTGGTCCAGTTTTGGAAAGTTGTACTTTTCTAAGAATTTGTCCATTTCTTCCACGTTGTCCATTTTATTGGCATATAATTGCTGATAGTAGTCTCTTATGATCCTTTGTATATCTGTGTTGTCTGTTGTTATATCTCCATTTTCATTTCTAATTTTATTGATTTGATTTTTCTCCCTTTGTTTCTTGATGAGTCTGGCCAATGGTTTGTTAATTTTATTTATCCTTTCAAAGAACAAGATTTTGGCTTTGTTGATTTTTGCTATGGCCTCTTTTGTTTCTTTTGCATTAATTTCTGCCCTAATTTTTAAGATTTCTTTCCTTCTACTAACCGTGGGGTTCTTCATTTCTTCCTTTTCTAGTTGCTTTAGGTGTAGACTTAGGTTATTTATTTGACTTTTTTCTTGTTTCTTGAGGTGTGCCTGTATTGCTATGAACTTTTCCCTTAGGACTGCTTTTACAGTGTCACACAGGTTTTGGGTTGTTGTATTTTCATTTTCATTCGTTTCTATGCAAATTAAAGGGTGGTAATAAAATTTAGGGGTTGGTAATGCTATGTAAGAATTTGAAAGTAAGTTAAAACACTGGCACAAATGAAAGGCAGTCTAGTGATCCCTTATTCCAACACTGTGAAGCACTGCATTTTTGTTCTTTGCTCACTCCTAAAATTACACCCCAAATAGCACACTATAAAAAACAAAATTTAGTTGCAAGACATTAACAAACTCAAAGCCCTCCAAAAATATTTATCCAATTAAGTTAATAAAGAACTTGCCAGAGTTAATGTTGGAATTACTATGAACTAAAGGCTCACTTAGGGAAAGACTGAAGGCAGGAGGACAAGGGGATGACAAGGATGAGATGACTGGATGGCATCACAGACTCAACGGACATGAGTAGCGCAAGCTCTGGGAGATGGTGAAGGACAGGGAAGCCTGGAATGCTGAAGGACATGGAGTAACAAAGAATCATACATGACTGAGTGACTGAATAACAGAAACAAAAAGCTTTTTTGTTTTCTGATTATTTTTGTACTTTATCAGTTCAGTTCAGTCGCTCAGACGTGTCCGACACTTTGCGATCCCATGAATCGCAGCACGCCAGGCCTCCCTGTCCATCACCAACTCCTGGAGTTCACTCAGACTCACGTCCAAGAGACAGTGATGCCATCCAGCCATTTCATCCTCTGTTGTCCCCTTATGCTCCTGCCCCCAATCCCTCCCAGCATCAGAGTCTTTACCAATGAGTCAACTCTTCGCATGACGTGGCCAAAGTACTGGAGTTGCAGCTACAGCATCATTCCCTCCAAAGAAATCCCAGGGCCGATCTCCTTCAGAATGGACTGGGTGGATCTCCTTGAAGTCCAAGGGACTCTCAAGAGTCTTCTCCAACACCACAGTTCAAAAGCATCAATTCTTTGGCGCTCAGACTTCTTCACAGTCCAACTCTCACATCCATATGTGACAAATGGAAAAACAATAGCCTTGACTAGATGGACCTTTGTTGGCAAAGTAATGTCTCTGCTTTTGAATATGCTACCTAGGTGGTCATAACTTTCCTTCTAAGGAGTAAGCATCTTTTAATCTCATGGCTGCAGTCACCATCTGCAGTGATTTTGGAGCTCCCCAAAATAAATTCTGACACTGTTTCCACTGTTTCCCCATCTATTTCTCATGAAGTGATGGGACCAGATGCCATGATCTTCGTTTTCTGAATGTTGAGCTTTAAGCCAACTTTTTCACTCTCCACTTTCACTTTCATCAAGAGGCTTTTGAGTTCCTCTTCACTTTCTGCCATAAGGGTGGTGTCATCTGCATATCTGAAGTTATTGATATTTCTCCCAGCAATCTTGATTCCAGCTTGTGTTTCTTCCAGTCCAGCGTTTCTCATGATGTACTCTGCATATAAGTTAAATAAGCAGGGTGACAATATACAGCCTTGATGTACTCCTTTTCGTATTTGGAACCAGTCTGTTGTTCCATGTCCAGTTCTAAAATTGCTTCCTGACCTTCATACAGGTTTCTTAAGAGGCAGGTCAGGTGGTCTGGTATTCCCTCTCTTTCAGAATTTTCCACAGTTTCTTGTGATCCACATAGTCAAAGGCTTTGGCATTGTCAATAAAGCAGAAATAGATGTTTTTCTGGAACTCTTTCGCTTTTTCCATGATCCAGCAGATGTTGGCAATTTGATGTCTGGTTCCTCTGCCTTTTCTAAAACCAGCTTGAACATCAGGAAGTTCGTGATTCACGTATTGCTGAAGCCTGGCTTGGAGAATTTTGAGTATTACTTTACTAGCATGTGAGATGAGTGCAATTGTGCGGTAGTTTGAGCATTCGTTGGCATTGCCTTTCTTTGGGATTGGAATGAAAACTGACCTTTTCCACTCCTGTGCCACTGCTGAGTTTTCCAAGTTTGCTGGCATATTGAGTGCAGCACTTTCATAGCATCATCTTTCAGGATTTGAAAGAGCTCAACTGGAATTCTATCACCTCCACTAACTTCGTTCGTAGTGATTCTTTGTAAGACCCACTTGACTTCACATTCCAGGATGTCTGGCTCTAGGTCAGTGATCACACCATCGTGATTATCTGGGTGGTGAAGATCTTTTTTGTTCAGTTCTTCTGTGTATTCTTGCCATCTCTTCCTAGTATCTTCTGCTTCTGTTAGCTCCATACCATTTCTGTCCTTTATCGAGCCCATCTTTGCATGAAATTTTCCCTTGGTATCTTTAATTTTCTTGAAGAGATCTCTAGTCTTTCCCATTCTGTTGTTTTCCTCTATTTCTTTGCATTGATCACTGAGGAAGGCTTTCTTATCTCTTCTTGCTATTCTTTGGACCTCTGCATTCAGATGCTTATATCTTTCCTTTTCTCCTTTGCTTTTCACTTCTCTTCTTTTCACAGCTATTTGTAAGGCCTCCCCAGACAGCCATTTTGCTTCTTTGCATTTCTTTTCCATGGGGATGGTCTTGATACCTCACTGCTGTACAATGTCACAAACCTCATTCCATAGTTCATCAGGCACTCTATCTATCAGATCTAGTCCCTTAAATCTATTTCTCACTTCCACTGTATAATCATAAGGGATTTGATTTAGTTCATACCTGAATGGTCTAGTGGTTTTCCCTACTTTCTTCAATTTAAGTCTGAATTTGGTAATCAGGAGTTCATGATTTGAGCCACCGTTAGCTCCTGGTCTTGTTTTTGTTGACTGTATAGAGCTTCTCCATCTTTGGCTGCAAAGAATGTAATCAGTCTGATTTCAGTGTTGACCATCTGGTGATGTCCATGTGTAGAGTCTTCTCTTGTGTTGTTGGAAGAGGGTGTTTGTTATGACCAGTGCATTTTCTTGGCAAAACTCTAGTAGTCTTTGCCCTGCTTCATTCTGTATTCCAAGGCCAAATTTGCCTTTTACTCCAGGTGTTTCTTGACTTCCTACTTTTGCATTCCAGTCCCCTATAATGAAAAGGACATCCTTTTTGGTTATTAGTTCTAAAAGGTCTTATCGGTCTTCATAAAACCATTCAACTTCAGCTTCTCCAGCATTACTGGTTGGGCATAGACTTGGATTACTGTGATATTGAATCATTTGCCTTGGAAACGAACAGAGGTCATTCTGTCATTTTTGAGATTGCATCCAAGTACTGCATTTCAGACTCTTTTGTTGACCATGATGGCTACTCCATTTCTTCTGAGGGATTCCTGCCTGCAGTAGTAGATATAATGGTTATATGAGTTAAATTCACCCATTCCAGTCCATTTTAGTTTGCTGATTCCTAGAATGTCGACATTCACTCTTGCCATCTCTTGTTTGACCACTTCCAATTTGCCTTGATTCATGGACCTGATATTCCAGGTTCCTATGCAATATTGCTCTTTACAGCATCGGACCTTACTTCTATCATCAGTCACATCCACAGCTGGGTATTGTTTTTGCTTTGGCTCCATCCCTTCATTCATTCTGGAGTTATTTCTCCACTGATATCCAGTAGCATATTGGGCACCTACTGACCTGGGGAGTTTCTCTTTCAGTATCCTATCATTTTGCCTTTTCATACTTTTCATGGGGTTCTCAAGGCAAGAATACTGAAGTGGTTTGCCATTCCCTTCTTCAGTGGACCACATTCTGTCAAATCTCTCCACCATGACCTGCCCGTCTTGGGTTGCCCCACGGACATGGCTTAGTTTCTTTGAGTTAGACAGGGCTGTGGTCCTAATGTGATTAGATTGACTAGTTTTCTGTCAGTATGGTTTCAGTGTGTCGGCCCTCTAATGCCCTCTTGCAACACCTACCATCTTACTTGGGTTTCTCTTACCTTGGGCGTGGGGTATCTCTTCACTGCTGCTCCAGCAAAGTGCAGCCGCTGCTCCTTACCTTGGACGAGGGGGTATCTCCTCACTGAGCCCTTCCTGACCTTCAACGTGGGATAGCTTCTCTAGGCCCTCCTTGCCCTTGCAGCCACCGCTCCTTGGACGTGGGGTTGCTCCTCCCGGCCACCGCCCCTGGCCTCGGATGTGGGGTAGCTCCTCTTTGGTCGTGCTTAGTGCACAGGTCGCAGCCGCCGCCGCGCCTAGTGTTTCAGTCGCAGCCACCGCAGTGCTTACAAATGCTAGAGCTTCCCTGGTGGCTCAGAGATTAAAGCATCTGCCTGCAATGCGGGAATCTCAGGTTCAATCCTTGGCTTGGGAAGATCCCCTGGAGAAGGAAATGGTAACCCACTCCAGTATTCTTGCCTGGAGAGTCCCATGGAGAGAGGAGCCTGGTAGGCTACAGTCCACGGGGTTGCAAAGAGTTGGACACGACTGAGCGACTTCATTTTCACTTTCATCTATGCTATAAAGATTAAGCATCACAATTTGAAAAATCCACAGTAATGTTTGTGATTCATGTGTCAGCTTAATACATTTATAATTACTATGCTATAATATTTGAATAACTACTGTGTCACCTTTCTCTTGTTACTAGCAAACAATCTTTCAGTATGTTTAAAAAACAAAAATGCTGCAGTTAAAAGGTTATTTAACTCATCAGATCCTATTTTGTGGTACATACTGAAAGTAGCATTATTTTTAAGACTGCAAAAACAAAAGCCTTTAATTATGATTAGATGGTAACTCAAGATTCACAATCAAATAATATAATAATATTTGAACCATTGTTGTTGCTTAGTCACTAAGTTGTGTTCCACTCTTTGTGACCCCATGGACTGCAGCACATAAGGCTTCCCTGTCCTTCACCATCTCCTGGAGCTTGCTCAAACTCATGCCCATTGAGTCAGTGATGCCATCCAACCATCTCATCCTCTGTCATCCCCTTCTCCTCCTGCCTTCAATCTTTCCCAGCATCATGGTCTTTTCTAATGAGTCAGCTCTTCACATCAGGTGGCCAAAGTATTGGAACTTCAGCTTCAGCATCACTCCTTCCAAGGAATATTCAGGGTTGATTACCTTTAACATTTACTGGTTTGATCTCTTTGCAGTCCAAGGGACTCTCAAGAGTTTTCTCCAGCAAAAAAACTCAAAAGTAAAAATTCTTTGGCAGTTCAACCTTCCTAACGGTCCAGCTCTCACATCCATACATGGCTACTGGAAAAACCATAGCTCTGACCATGTGGACCTTTGTCAGCAATGTGATGTCTTTGTTTCTTAATATGTTGTCTATGTTTGTCATAGCTTTTCTTCCAAAGAACAAGTGTCTTTTAACTTCATGGCTGCAGTCACCATCCACAGTTCTCTTTCTCTTTTGTACACTTATTTATTGATCTCACCA
Source organism: Bos indicus (assembly GCF_029378745.1). Taxonomy (NCBI): domain Eukaryota; kingdom Metazoa; phylum Chordata; class Mammalia; order Artiodactyla; family Bovidae; genus Bos; species Bos indicus. The sequence continues at coordinate 77,746,952 of NC_091789.1, forward strand.
CTCTCAAAAATTAATGTTCAAATCTTGAATGGTAACTAGCTAGATGCTTAGTAAGAATTATCCATATTCTTCTTTTAAATTTTTATCATAACACTTTTAATAATATAATAAACACCAGAAAAACTACTACACATTTCAAAATCTAAACTATTACCTAAAAGCTGCATCTTTTATGAACTTCTTTCAAATTCCTTCTCCCTACCTATCCTGAGTTTAGCAGTTCCTAACTTTTGTATAGGAATATAAAGTTCAGGAAGTATATTTCTTAGTTATGCTTGTCTTTTAACTTTATGAAAAAAGTATTTTTTATAAAAATATCCTGGGATATACTATTTTTTACTCATTAACCTGTATATTAATTGATTTTTATTTGTTAAACACTTTTTAAACTTCATTTACCATCAAAATTTTTTTTACCATCACACATTTATCTACCATCAAATATTTATTGAGATCTTATGCTAGGCTGGTACTATGCTAGGTTCAGGGAATGCCAAGGCTCATTTGACAAGAAGCTTGAAGAATGGTCAGGGGAAGAGATGTTTAAAGAAAAACAGGATGAGGCAACATGTAGTAAGTGTCATAATAGCGAAGTATATGAAGTGCTCCTGGACCCCAGAGAAGCCTGGAAGGATGTCACAGAGAAGATGCTTTTAAACTGAATCCTGAAGGAACACAACCTAAGGAGCTTGAAATTGGGAACTTTAGGTAATACAAACAGATTTCAAAAGGGAATGAAGTTGTGAAAGAACCGGCTGAAAGCTGTGAAGAATTGGATGTAGGGGGTGTCTGGCTACCCATCTGGAACTTTACCTCGAATTAAAGTTTGACCATCAGTCCACCTGTTGCTCAGCCCTACCTCAGCTTCTAAGACAATCTGATTTCAGCCAGAGAAAGTATAAGTAGCCCATGTAATTCAGCATCTGACCAGCTGTGCTCCAAGTTCTCTTCTGAGCTCCTGATCCATTTTCTGCTGTTAGATGTTCACTTTACTCCTGTCACAGTTTCTACCTATATTACTAGGTTTTCATCTTGTTTCTGTCTCTATATTCTGTCTCTAAATTTCTCTAAAACTATAATTCTGCTTTTCTTATCAGTCCTACTTAGAGCTTGGGTTCTCACTCCAGGCTGCCTGATTTACTGGTGGTATTTGCCTGTCAGATTCCACCTCATTTCCCTCCACAGATGGAATACAGACTTATGGCCTCTTGTAGGAAGTCACTGATGACAAACAAATAGATGAACTGTCCCATTACTGCCTAAGCAAAAACTCCTATCTGTAATCTGTATCAATTTCCTGGTAGAATTGCCCACAGGACATTCACATCAATGAACCCAGTTTATTTCACCACCAATTGAAATTGTTAAACTCCATTTTGACTACTGGTATAGAAAAATCCACTACTTGTCATAAAAATCCTAGAGGAAAACACAGGAAGAAAGAATTTTGACATAAATTTCAGCCATATTTTTTTGGATCCAGCTTCTAAAACAAAATAAACAAAAACAAAAATAAGCAAATGGGACCTAACTAAACTTAAAAGCATTTGCATAGCAAAGGAAATCACCAACAAATGAAAAGGCAACCTACTTAATAGGAGAAAATATTTGCAAACAATATGACTAATAAGGGGTTAATATCCAGCATATATAACATCTCATACAACTCAACATAAAAAAAAAAAAAAAAAAAAGCAATCCAGTTAAAAACTGGGCAGGAGGCACTCCAAAGATGACCGAGGAATGGGACTGAGAGACCAATTTCTCTCTCACGAATCACCAAAAGATCATTTGAATGTGGAACAATTCCCACAAAAAAACTTCTGAACACTGTCGGAGCACACCAGACACCCAAAAAGACAGCCCAGTCTCTTTGAAACGAGGTAGGACAAAATAGAAAAGACAAAAACAGAGACAAAGGATTTAGGGATGGAGGCCCATTCTGGGGAGGGAGTTGAGAAGGAGAAGTTTCCACACAATAGGAAACTCTCTCACAGGCATGTCAGTGGGGAGCTCTGGAATCTCAGAGAGCAACACAACTGGACAAAAAGTATACACACACAGAAGACACATATAACCGCAACTACCAGCAGAGAAGCTGCTCAGACACTCACATCCATGAGCAGCAAGTGGGGGTTGGACAGGGAGGCGTGTGCTGTTTCGTCAGTCCCTAGGGTAAGGAACAGGCTTGAATGCCCTAAGGAAAATCTGAGGACTAATTTGACATAGCAACCAAAACCATGGGGTTTCCAGAGAGACAAAAAAAAAAAAAAAAAAATCTTTCCCGGGAAAGGCTCTAATGCAGCACAATGACCCTGGAAAGTCACAGAACATGCTCACAGAACAAAGGATTGCTCCCTAGAGAATACCAAATGAGAGCAACCTGGCTGCCATTTGTGGCCCTCCCTTCCCAAAGACAGAGAGGCAGGTGTGTGACAGCAGGAGCAGGAAGGCAATAGGCCATTGCAGTCTCGGCCCCAGAGATGCATCTTCCACCAAACTGTGAGCAGGTTCCCAGTTGCTAACTAAGTCTTCCTGGGATCCTGGACGGTTGACATATGCCAGGAGTGTCACAACCTGAGATCAGCTCCCCAGAGGAGACACTTGGCACACCTGGGACTGCGCTGTTGTGGTGCACTGGGAAACCGAGCTGCTGGGACCAGGGAAATGAATAAGATGCATGGCCTACCTGGGACAGTGGGCTCGTGAAGCACCTGGTCGCTTGAGCTGCTTGGACCTGGGAAGGGCACAAAACGCACAGCCCATCTGGTTCTGTGCCCATGCAGATCACACAAAAACCTGAGTGGCTTGGACTTTGAAAGTGCACAAAAATGCAGGGCCACCTGGGACTGTACTCTCACAGAGCACCCTGGAGCCTGAGCAGCATGGACCCAGGAAGGACATGCTATCTTGAACTGTGGCAAACCCACTGTGGTCCATCTACTGCAAGCACTCCCCACACACGCTAGTGGTATTTGCTTGCAGTGTCACTCCCTTTCCACAGCACAATTGAACAAGTGAGCCTGAATAAGAGTCCACCTTCACCCTCTGATATCAGGGCAGAAATAAGGCATTGAAGAGATTTGAAAACAAAGGACGCCAACATAAAAAAAAGGAGGGGGTTGTGCCCTGAAAGTGACAGGTGCAATAGATTAAAACCCTGCAGTTAATGTTGAGACCGTGCATTTGAGGGGGCAGCTATAGACTTTGAGAACAAGTGCAAGCTGGAACAAGGGACTATCTGACACTGCACTGACCCAACACTGCCCACAACAGCTCCAGAGAAATTCTTAGATATATATATTTTTACCATTATCACTTCTAACTTTTTAAAAATTTCAGTTCTTTCATTTTTATAGCCTACCTTTCTAAAGAAAACTATTTTTCGAAAACAAATTCCATATATATATATTTTTAATTTTGGGGATCGATTTTTTTTTGTATTTTTTATATTGTACTTTTGAGAGTCTAACCTCCATTCTAGGTTTTTAATTTTTGCTTTTTGATATTTGTTATCAATTTTGTACCTTTGAGACTCTCATCTCCAGTGTCCATTTTCACTTAAGGATTTGATTTCTGGTTTGATTGCTCTATCCCCTTTTGACTGTCTCTTTTCTTCTCCTGGTCACTGCCATCAGCCTCTACCCTCTTCTCTTCCATATATAACTCTGTGAATATCTGGGTGTTCCTGGATGTTCCTGGCTGTGGAAAGACATTTTACCATTAAAATAGGGGTTTTATCTTCTCTGCTGTATGAATGGAGATGTCTAGAGGCTACTGTAAGAGGTGGACCAAATCTCAGAGACAGAAGGCTCAACTCAAGAACTTTAAAACATCAGAGAACTCCAGACCCTGGGGAACATTAATAGACAAGAGCCCACCCAAAAGTTTCCATATCTACACTGAAAGAAAGCTCCACTCAAGAGCCAAAAAGTTCCAGTACAAGACACACCACGCTAATTCTCCAGCAAAAGAGGAACACAATCCTGAACAGGGATGCCCAAAGCCATACCAGACCAGACACCTCAAAACTCACTAATGGACACTTCATTGCACTCCAGAGAGAAGATTCAGCCCCAACCACCAGAACACAGACACAAGTTCCCCTAACCAGAAAACCTTGACAAGCCACTGGTCCAACTCCACCCACAGGGAGAAGACTTCAGAATTAAGAGAAATCACTACTTTCCTGCCCACAGAAAGGGCACCCCAAACACAGCAATCCAAACAAAATGAAAAGGCAGAAAAATATTCAGCATGTGAAGAAACATGATAAAAAAATAAAAAAAAACACCAAACCAAACAAAAGAGATAGTGAGTCTACCTGAAAAAGAATTCAGAATAATGATAGTACAGATGATCCAAAGTCTTGAAAACAAAATGGAGTTACAGATAAATAGACTAGAGAGAAGGGTTGAGAAGATGCAAGAAATGTTTAGCAAGGACCTAGAAGAAGTAAAAAAAAAAAAGTCAATCAATGATGACCAATGCATGCACTGAGATTAAAAGCACTCTGAAGGGAACCAATAGTAGAATAACTAAGGCAGAAGATAGGATAAGTGAGGTGGAAAATAGAATGGTGGAAATAAATGAAGCAGGGAGGACAAAAGAGAAAAGAATAAAAAGAAATGAGGACAACCTCAGAGACTTCTGGGACAATGTTAAATGCCACAATATGTGAATCATAGGTATCCCTGAAGAAGAAGACAAAAAGAAAGGGCATGAGAAAATACTTGAGGAGATAATAGTTGAAAACTTCCCTAAAATGGGGAAGGAAAGAGCCACCCAAGTCCAAGAAACCCAGAGAGTCCAAAACAATATAAACCCAAAGAGAAACATGACAAGACACACATTAATCAAACTCACAAAAATTGAACACAAAGAACAAATATTAAACAGCAAGAGAAAAGCAATAAATAACACACGAGGGGCTATTCATAAGGATAACAACTGATCTTCCTATAGAAACTCTTGAGGCTAGAAGGGAATGGTAGGACATATTTAAAGTGATGAAAAAGAAAAACTTACAACCAAAATTACTCTACCCAGCAAAGATCTCTTTCAGACAAAGGAAAAATCAAGAGTTTTATAGACAAGCAAAAGCTCAGAGAATTTGGTACCACCAAATCAGCTCCTCAACAAGTGCTAAAGAATCTTTTCTAGACAGGAAAAACAGAAAACGTTTATAAAACTGAACCCAAAACAACAAAGTAAATGGTAATGGATCATACTTATCAATAATTACCTTAAACGAAAATGGGTTAAATGTTCCAACCAAAAGACATAGACTGGCCAAATGGATACAAAAACAAAACCCCTACATATATTTCATCTACAAGATTCCCACCACAAACCTAGGGATACATATAGACTGAAAGTGAAGGGCTGGAAAACGATATTTCATGCTAATGGAGACCAAAAGAAAGCAGGAGTAGCAACACTCATACCTGATAAAATAGACTTTGAAATGAAGACTGTGATAAGAGACAAAGAAGGACACTACATAGTGATCAAGAGATCAATCCTGAAGAGGATATAACAATTATAAATATATATGCACCCAACATAGGAGCATCTCAATATGTAAGGCAAATGCTAACGAATACAAAAGGGGAAATTAACAGCAGCACAGTAACAGTGGGGGACTCTAATATTCAACTCACACCTATGGACAGATCAATGAAACAGAAAATTAGCAAGAAAACACAGTTTTAAATGATACAATAGACCAGTTAGACCTAATTGATATGGGGCATTTCACCCAAAGACAATGGATTTCCCCTTTTTCTCAAGTGCACACGGATCATTCTCCAGGACAGCCACATCCTGGGCTACAAATCTAGCTTTGATAAAGTAAAAAACAAAAACAAAAACAAACAAACAAACAAAAAAACACTGCAATCATTTCAAGCATGTTTTCTGATCACAGTGTGGAAAGATTAGATATCAATTACAGGGGGAAAAAAAACCTACAAAAAACACAAACTTATGGAAGCTAAAGTACACACACCTGAATAAACCAACAGATCATGGAAGGAATCAAAATGTGCATAGAAACGAATGATGATGAAAACACAACAATGAAATGGACAAATTCTTAGAAAAGTATAACATTCCAAAACTAAACAAGGAAGAAATATAAAATGAACAGATTCATCACAAACATGGAATTCAAAACTGTAATCAAAAACTTTCCAACAAACAAAAGCCCAGGACGAGATGGCTTCACAGGTGAATTCTACCAAATATTTAGAGAAGAACTAACACCTATCCTACTCAAACTCTTCCAGAAAATTGCAGAAGGCAAACTCCCAAGCTCATTCTAAGGGACCACCATCACCCTGATATCAAAACCACACAAAGATGCCACAAATAAAACTAGAGGCCAGTATCACTGATCAACATAGATGCAAACATCCTAAACAAAATTCTAGCAAGCAGAATCCAACAACATATTAAAAAGACCATACATCGTGACTAGTGGGCTTTATTCCAGGGATCAAAGATTCTTCAATATTTCCAAATCAATAAGTGTGATACACCATATTAACAAATTGGAAGATAAAAACCATGTGATTATCTCAATAGATTCAGAGACAGCCTTTGACAAATTTCAACACCGATTTATGGTCAAAACTCTCCAGAAAGTAGGCATAGAAGAAATATACCTCAACATAATAAAAGCCATATATGACAAACCAACAACAAACACTATATCCTCAATGATGAAAAAGTGAAAGCATTTCCTCTAAAATCAGGAATAAGACAAGAGTTCTCACTCTCACCATGACTATTCAACATAGTTTTGGAAGTCCTAGCCATAGCAATCAGAGAAGAAAAAGAAATAAAAGGAATACAGATTGGAAAAAATGTGGAAAACTCCCATTGTTTGCAAATGACATGATCCTCTGCAAAGAAAACCCTAAACATACTACCAGAAAATTACTAGAGCTAATCAATTAATATAGAAAATTGAATGATATAAAATTAATACACGGAAGTCCCTTGCATTCTTATATGCTAACAATGAAAAAAAAAAAGAGAGAAATTAAGGAAACAATCCCATTAACCATTCAATGAAAAGAATAAAATACTTAGGTATAAATTTACCTAAAGAAAGCTATAAAACACTGATGAAAGAAATCAAAGATGACACAAATAGATGTAGAAATATACCATGTTCATGGATTGGAAAAATCAATATAGTGAAAATGAGTATATTACTCAAAAGAATCTATAGATTCAATGCAATCCCTATTGAGCTACCAATGATTTTTTTCACAGAACTAGAATAAATAATTTCACAATTCATATGGAAACACAGAAAACCTCGAATAGCCAAAGTAATCTCAAGAAGGAAGAATGAAACTGCAGGAATCAACTTTCCTCACTTCAGACTATACTACAAAGCCACAGTAATCAAAACAGTATGGTAGTGGCACAAAGACAGAAATGTAGATCAATGGAGCAAAATATAAATCCAAGAGATAAATCCACACACCTATCGACACCTTAACTTTGACAAAGGAGGCAAAAATATACAATGGAGGAAAGACAGACTCTTTAACAAGTGGTGCTGGGAAAAATGGTCAAGCACCTTTAAAAAATAAAACTAGAACACTTTTTAACACCATATACAAAAATAAACTCAAAATGGATTAAAGATCTAAATGTAAGACCAGAAAATCTAAAATTCATAGAGGAAAACATAGAACACTCTCTGCCATAAATCAAAGCAAGATCCTCTATGAGCCACCTCTCAGAGTAGTGGAAATTAAAAAAAAAAATCAGACCTAATTAAACTTAGAAGCTTTTGCACAACAAAGGAAACAATAACCAAGTTGAAAAAAAAAAAAGCCCTCAAAATGGGAGAAAATAATAGCAAATGAAAGAACTGACAAGGTATTAATCTGCAAAATATACAAATAGCTCAGGCAAATGAATACCATAAAAATGAAAAACCCAATCAAAAAGTGGGCAGAGGACCTAAACAGACATTTCCCCAAAGAAGACATATAGGTGGCTAATAAACACATGAAAAGGTATTCAAATCACTCATTATTAGAGAAATGCAAATTAAAACCACAGTGAGTTATCTATCATCTCACGCCAGTCAGAATGGCCACCATCAAAAAGTCTACAAACAATAAATACCAGAGAGGGAGTAGAGAAAAGGAAACTCTTTTACACTGTTGGTGGGAATATAAATTGTTATAGCCACTATTGATAAGAGTGTGAAGATTCCTTTAAAAACTGGGAATAGACTGCCATATGACCCAGAAATCCCACTGCTGGGCATACACACCGAGGAAACCAGAAATGAAAGAGACACATGTACCCCAATGTTTACTGCAGCACTGTTTACAATAGTTAGGGCATGGAAGTGAAAGGTTGTTGCTGAACCATGAAAGATGCCGGGATTCTTGGCCTCCAGAGAAGAATAATTCAATCTGGGGCCAGAGACAAGGCTTGATCTCTCAGAGCTTTTGTGTATTAGAATTTTATTAAAGTATGAAAGGGATAGAGAAAGCTTCCGACATAGACATCAGAAGGGGGCAGAGAGAGTACCCTCGCTAGTGTTAGCAATGGAGTTATATACTTTTTAATTACTTATTACAGTGAATCAAAAGAATGTCTGGAGGTTGTAAAGACCTCACTAGATCCACTCCCATAATTTATGTTTCAAGACAACAGGATTAGTCAGAAGGATTTTTTTCAGAGACTATTCTCAAGCAGGATACATTATTGTTATATAATCCTTAGGAATGGGGAGAGAGAGAGAGAGAGAGAGAGAGAGAGAGAGTTTTTCCTTTCTTCCTCCTTGAGAATTCCAGACCCCTCTCTCCATGGGGACCCATGGACTTCTTATCAACATGCCTAGGAATTGACTCCCTCAGAAGCAACCTAGATGGCCATCGGCAGATGAATGTATAAGGCAATTGTGATACATATACACAATGGAATATTACTCGGCTACATAAAAGATTCCATTTGAGTCAGTTCTAATGAGGTGGATGAACCTGGAGCCTATTATACAGAGTGAAGTAAGTCAGAAAGACATACACCAATACAGTACATTAAGGTATATATGTGGAATTTAGAAAGTCAGTAATGGAGATCCTATATGTAAGGCAGCAAAAGAGACACAGATGTAAAGAACAGACTTTTGGACTCTCTGGGACAAGGTGAACTTGGGATGATTTGAGAAAATAACATTGAAAGATGTATATTACCATATGTAAAATAGATGACCAGTGCACGTTTGATGGATGAAGCAGGGCACTCAAATCCAGTGCTCTTGGACAACCCAGAGGGAATGGGGTGGGGAGGGATATGGGAAGGGGTTTCAGGATGGGGCTGCACATGTGCACCCGTGACTGATTCATATTGATGTATTGAAAAAACCATGAAAATATTGTAAACTAATTATTCTCAGTTAAAATAAATGAATTAATTAAAAAATTTGGGCAGAATTGAATAGACATTTTCCCAAAGAGGACATGCCAATGGGCACAAGAAAAGGTACTCAACATCACTAATCATCAGGGAAATGCAAATAAAAATCATAATGAGGTATCAACTCACACCCATCATAATGGTTATCATCTAAAAGAACAAAAATTACAGATATTAGTGAGAATACGGAGAAATGTGAGCCCTTGTACTCTTTTGGTGGGAATTTAAACTGGTAGAGCCACTGTGAAAAACAGTATGGAAGTTTCTCAAAAACTAAAAATAGAACTACCATATGATCCAACAATTCCACTCCTGGGTATATAGCCCCACAAGCAAATACTAATGTACAAAGATACACACACTCCAATGTTCACAGCAGCACTATTTACAGTTTTCAAGATACAGAAGCAACCTATGGGTCCATCAAGAGATTAATGAATAAGAAAATATGGTAAATATATACAATGAAATATTACCCAGCAATAAAATAGAATGAAATTTTACTATTTGCAGCAACATTGATAGACCTGGATGGCATTATTTCACTTAAGTGAAATAAGTTAGATAAAGGAATACAACTACTGTGTTGTATATGTGATATCTAAAAAATACAACAAAAGTGAATTTAAAAAAAAGCAGCCTTACAGATATAGAGAAGAAGCTAGTGGTTACCAGTGAGGAGAGGGAAGGAGGGAAGGGAAATATAAGGGTAGGTGAGTAAAAGCTATACATTTTAGGTATAAAATAAGCTACAAAAATATATTGTACAACACAGGAATATAGCCAATATATTATAATAACTATAAATTGAGTATGTGTGTACCTAGTTGCTTATCTTGTCTGACTCTTTCAAACTTCATTAACAGTAACCCATCATGCTCCTCTGTCCTAAGATCATGGTATCAGATCTCATCACTTCATTGCAAACAGAAGCAGAAAAAGTATAAGCAGTGACAAATTTTATTTTCTTGGGCTCCAAAATCCCTGTGGACAGTGACTGTGGAAGGAAAGCTATGACAAACCTGGACAGCATATTAAAAAGCAGGGTCATCACTGTGCCAGCAAAGTTCCATATAGTCAAAGCTATGGTTTTTCCAGTAGTCATGTACAGATGTGAGAGTTGGATCATAAAGAAGGCAAAGCACTAAAGAATCGATGCTTCGAAAACGTGGTGCTGAAGAAGACTCTTGAGAGCCCTTGAAAAGCAAGGAGATAAAGCCAGTCAATCCTAAAGGAAATAAACCCTGAATATTCACTGGAAGAACTGATGCTGAAGTTCCAATACTTTGGCCACCTGTTGTGAAGAGCCAACTCACTGGAAAAGACCCTGATGTTGGGAAAGATTGAAGACCAAAGGAGAAGAGGGTGGAAGGGGATGAGATGATTAGATAGCATCACTGGCTCAATGGACATGAATTTGAGCCAAATCCAGTAGGTAGTGAGGGCAGAAGAGCCTGACATGCTGCAGTCCACGGGGTTGCAAAGAGTCGGACATGACTTAGAAACTGAAGAACAACAAGAAGTATGTTTATAGGGAGAGACACTCCATAGATAGAATGTGGTAGGCCACTTTGTTGATGAAAGTGAAAGAGGAGAGTGAAAAAGTTTCCTCTAAGAGTCTTGTAGTGCAAGTACCATACTGTTTTGATGACTACAGCTTTGTAGTACATTCTGAAGACAGAGAGTCTGATTACTCCAGCTCTATTTTTCTTTTTCAAAATTGCTTTGGCTATCTGTGGTCTTGTTTCTTCATAAACTTTTAAGATTTTTTTGTTCTATTTCTTTAAAAAAATTCCATTAGTAATTTGATAGGGATTGCACTGAATCTGTAGATTTCCTTATATACTATGGTCATTTTGACAGTAATGATTCTTCCAGTACAAGAACATGGTATATCTTTCCATCTGTTTTTTATCTTCAATTTATTTCATCAGTATTGTATAGTTTTTGGAGTATAGGCTTTTATCTCCTTCAGTAGGTTTATTCCTAGGAATTTTATTCTTTTTGATGTGATGGTATATGGAATTGTGTTGTTAATTTCTTTCTGATCTTTCATTGCTAGTGTAGAGAAGTGCAACAAATTTCTGTGTATTGTGTATCCTGCAACTTTATCAAATTCATTGATGAAAACTAATATTTTTCTGCTAGCATGTTTAGGATTGTCTATCTATATTATCTTGTCATCTGCATAAAAAAGCAGTTTTACTCTTTTCCAAATTGAATTCCATTTATTTCTTTATTGACTAGGCTAAAGCCTTTGACTGTGTGGATCACAATAAACTGTGGAAAATTCTGAAAAAGATGGGAATACCAGATCACCTGACCTGCCTCTTGAGAAAAATGTATGCAGGTCAGGAAACGGTTTCTCATGATGTATTCTGCATATAAGTTAAATAAGCAGGGTGACAATATACAGCCTTGACGTACTCCTTTTCTATTTGGAACCAGTCTGTTGTTCCATGTCCAGTTCTAACTGTTGCTTTCTGACCTGCATACAGGTTTCTCAAGAGGCAGGTCAGGTGGTCTGGTATGCCCATCTCTTTCAGAATTTTCCACAGTTTATTGTGATCCACACAGTCAAAGGCTTTGGCATAGTCAATAAAGCAGAAATAGATGTATTTCTGGAACTGTCTTGCTTTTTCGATGATCCAGTGGATGTTGGCAATTTGATCTCTGTTTCCTCTGCCTTTTCTAAAACCAGCTTGAACATCTGGAAGTTCACAGTTCATGTATTGCTGAAGCCTGACTTGAAGAATTTTAAGCATTACTTTACTAGTGTGTGAGATGAGTGCAATTATGCGGTAGTTTGACCATATTATTACATAATCATAATAAATTACTAGGAAGATTTATATGCCAAGTAATTGAATAAATAAGAAGAAATGCATAAATTATTAGAAACATAAAATCTTCAAGACTCAGTCAGTAGGAAATAGTCTGAGCTGACATTGTTAGTATTGAAATTAAATCAGTTATCAAAAAACTTTTTGTAAACAAAAGGAAAGGACTGTGCAGCTTCACTGTAGAATTCTACCAAACATTCATATAAGAAATTTTATTTATTTTTCTGAAACTTTTCAAAAGAATGAAGAGGAAAGAACACTCCCAGATTCAGGTTTTGTCTCCTCCACTCATGATACTGTTATCATTCCACATTTTACATATGTAGTGTATCTCTTAACTTCTTGCTGTGAAATTAGTGGTCTTACTACTCTTGTGTTTTAACCTTCTTACTAGCTTTGTGCCTTGATGATTCCCTACCTTTACTATATGTATGCCTTTACTGATGAGTTTTTCCTTTTGTGATTTTCACGTTTCTCCTTGTGTGTGTGTGTGTGTGTGTGTGTGTGTTTTCCACTTAGAGAGGTTCCTTTAAGATTTTTTGCAAAACTAGTTTGATAATAATGAGCTCCTTTAGATTTTGGTTATCTGTAAAGATTTTGATATCTCTATCAAATCTGAATGAGGTTTTTGCCAGGTAGACTATTCTTGGTTTTATTTTTTCCCTTTTATCACTTTAACTGTATTGTGCCACTCCCTTCTGACATGCAGAGTCTGCTGCTGAGTCAGCTAATAATCTTATGACAGTTCCCTTGTATGTAATATGTTACTTTTCTCTTGGTGCTTTTAATATTTTTTCTTTATCTTTAATTTTTTCCATTTTAATTACTATGTGCCTTGATATGTTCTTCTTTGTGTTAATTCTGCATAGGACTGTCTGTGCTTCTTGGATTTGTATGTCTCTTTCCTTTCCCAGATTATGAAAGTTTTAGGCTATTATCCCTTCAAATATATTTTATGCCCCCCCCCCTTCTACTTCTGCTGCTGCTGCTGCTAAGTCACTTCAGTCGTGTCCGACTCTGTGCGACGCCATGGACTGCAGCCTACCAGGCTCCTCTGTCTATGGGATTTTCCAGGCAAGAGTACTGGAGTGGGGTGCCACTTCCTTCTCCGTCTTCTACTTCTGGGACCCTTATAATGCCAATAGTATTCTTGGTGTTGTCCAAGAAATATCTTAACCTGTTCTCTCTCTCTCTCTTTTTTTCCCCCATTATTATTTTCTTTTTTTCTGTCAACATCTGTGATTTCCACTACTCTGCCATCCAGTTTGCAGATCCATTCCTCTGTATCATTTGGTCTAAAGTTGATTCCTTCTAGAGTTTTTTTCATTTTAATTGTTGTATTACTCATCTCTGTTTGGTGGTTCTTTATATTTTCTAACTCTGTTAAAAACATCTAATTTTGTATATCCATTCTTTTCTCGAATTTTTTGATCACCTTTATGATCAGTACCCTGAACTCTTTCTTGGGTACATTGCCTATCTTCACTACACTTGGTACTTCTTCTGGGCTTTTTGTATTGTTTTTATATTTGTAACATGTTCCTCTGTTACCCTATTTTGCCTAACTTAATGTTTTTGCTTTTATGTATCTTAAAAGTTAGTTGTATTTGCCAACCTTGAAAAAGTGACCTTTTTTAGGAGATGTCCTGTTCATCCAGGAACATACTTTGCTCTCATAACCAGAGCTATATGCTTTAGGTTTTCCCCCATAGGGGTTGTGTGAGTCTTTCTATTGTGGTGGGCTGACTATGTAGGTGACTTTGTAGGCTTATTTGACCCCAGTTCTATTTTGTTGCTAGATCCTGCCTTGTGTAGAGGATGCTGTATCCTGTTTGGCTGAGCAGGTCAGGAAGCGGATGATTGTCAAACCCTAGGTGGCCCTGGGGATAGTGCTGGGTTACTAGTGGGAAGAGCCAAGTACTAGGATCTGGTTGTGCATTCCAGGGGCTCGAGAGAAGATGTTGGGTCACCTGTGGGTGGATCTGGGCTTGAGGTTAGAGCAGATTCACTTGTGGGTTGGATTGAGGCCCAGCTGGTCCCAGAGGAGGTTCTTGATTGCCAACAGGCAGGTTGTGTGTGCAGACCATGGGTCATATAGTTTTTTATGACAGGTGTCTACACATTGAGTGGAGCTGAACCTGAAGCTACAGCAGGCTCACTGGTGGGAGGAACTTGGACTCCAAGGATTCTGGCGCTGGCGCCTTTTCACTGGTGGGTGGGTCTGTGTCTCAAGATCTCTGCCACAGGAGTTGGGGGCTTGTGCATTGGTGTGTAGGACCATGTTTTGGGCCCTCTGGTGGGCATAACCATGTCCAGAGGAAGTTGTGGGGTCTCCAGCAGTCTTAAGGGAGCTTATCCACTGGTGAGTTGGCTGTGTTCATGCCTAGTTATATCCTTGACCTGAGGTGTATAGCATTGGCATCTGTAGATTGTTGGGCCAGGGTAGGGCTTAGTCTTGAGACTATAAAGCTAGAGGGAAAAGTCCAAAATGGTGCTTACCAGCACAAGCATCCATGTAGTAAAAGGAGCTACCAAAATGGCTGTCACTGGTGTGGATATCCCCAGGGAGAGCTTCAGTTGCCTCCTGCCTCTCCCCAGGATCAGAAGGCAGGTCTAACCCAGGTTTCTATCAAATTACTGTTTCTGCCCTGGGTTCTAGAGTATGTAATATTTTAAGATCGAAATTTCTACTTCTCTTAGCCCTCTGGAATTCCTGATATAAGCCCCATCTGACTTCAAAATTATATTCTCTGAGGACTTATCATCCTAGTTCAGGACCCTAGTACTGGGGAGTCCAATGTGGGGCTCAGACATATCACTCCTTTGAGAGAGTCTCTGCAGTTGAATTATTCCCCTGTTTGTGGGTTGCCCACCCAGGAGTATATAATTTGGATGTATGATGACTCTATCCCTCCCACTTATCTCATTGTGGTACATTGCTAATATCTTCAGTTTGGGAAGATCATTTTTGATCAGTTCTACTCTTTTTCACTGTTTATTATTTAGTAAATAATTTTGATCTTTGTATGCCTGTGAGAGGAGGTATAGTCAGTGTCTTTCTACTTCATCATGTAGCCCCAGTTTTGTATTTTGATTTTTATTTGAGATTTTTCTTATTTCTTAAATTAGGCTTGTTTCACTATAAACCTTCATCTTAGAAATGCTTTTTCTGTATCACATAGGTTTTGGACATGTATGTTTCTATTATCATTTGTCCGGTGGTATTTACTGATTTCATCTTTCATTTCATCAGCATTGTTGCTGTTGTTCAGTTGCTAAGTCATGTCTGACTCTGTGACCCCATGGACTGCAGCATGCCAGGCTTCCCCATCCTTCACTATCTCCTGGAGTTTTCTGAAACTCCTTTCCATTGAGTCAGTGATAACATCCAACCAACTAACCCTCTGTTGTACCCTTTTCCTCCTGCCCTCAATCTTTCCCAGCATCAGGGTCTTTTCCATCAGTTGGCTCTTTGCACCAGGTGGCCAAAGTATTGGAGCTTCAGCTTCAGCATCAGTCCTTCTGATGAAAATTCAGGACTGATTTCTTTTAGGATTGACTGGTTTGATCTCCTTGCAGTCCAGGGACACTCAAGAGTCTTCTCCAGCACCACACTTCGAAAACATCAATTTTTCAGTGCATAGCCTTCTTTATGGAAACTCTCACATTCATACATGACTACTGGGAAAAAAACGTAGCTTTGACTATACTGACCTTTGTTGGCAAAGTGATGTCTCTGGTTTTTAATGCATGTCTAGGAGATCCTAAAGATGCTACTAGAAAACTACTGGAACTCATCAATGAATTTGATATAGTTGCAGGTCATATAATTAATACACATAAATCAGTTGCATTTCTATACACTAACAGTGAAAACTCAGAAAGAGAAATTAAAGAAACAATTTCATTTACCATCACATCGGTGGTGGTTTAGTCACTAAGTCATGCCCAACTCTTGAGATCCCATGGACTGTAGCCTGCCAGGCTCCTCTGTCCATGGGATTCTCCAGGCAAGAATACTGGAGTGGGTTGCCGTTTCCTTCTCCACGGGATCTTCCTGACTCAGGGATCAAACCCAGGTCTCCTGCTTTGATGGCAGATTCTTTACCAACTGAGCTACAAGGGAAGACCAACCATCACCTTAAAAATAATAAAATATCCAGGAATAAAAATACATAGGGAGATAAAAGACCTATACCCTGAAATATAAAATGCTAATGAAAGAAAGTGAAGAAAACACAAACTGAAGGAAAGACATAGCATGTTGGTGGATTGGAAGAATCAATGTTATCAAAATTATTATACTACCCAAGGCAATTTACAGATTGATTCAATGCAGCCCCTATCAAATTACCAATCACGTTTTTTCACAGAACTAGAACAAAAAAATCTTAAAACTTATATGGACACACAGAAGACCCCAAATAGTCAAAATAATCTTGTGAAAGAGAAACGGAGTTGGAGGAGTCAGTCTCCCTGACTTCAGATTATATTACAAAGCTACAGTCATCAAAACCATATGATACTGACACAAAAACAGAAATATTGGTCAGTGGAACATGATAGAAAACCCAGAAAAAACTCATGCACCTATGGCCAATTAACCTATGACAAAGGACTTAAAACTGCACAATGTTGGAAAGACAATATTTTCAACAAATAGTGCTGGGAAAATTGGACAGCTATATGTAAAAAAAATGAAATTAGACCATCCTTTAACCCCATTCACTAAAAAAAGGACAAAATGGATTAAAGACCTAAATGTGAGACCAGACACTATAAAACTCAAAGAGTTTTAGAAATGCTTTTGGCAGAACACTCTCTGGCATAGATCATATCAATATCTTTTTCAGTCTATCTCCCAGAGTAATGGAAATAAAAGCAAAAGTGAACAAATGGGACCTACATAAATTCAAAAGTTTTTCACAGCAAAGGAAACAACAAAATGAAATGACAACCCACAGATTGGGAGGAAATATCTGCAAATTATGTGGTCAATAAGGAATTAGTCTCCAAAATTTAGAAACAGCTCATGATGTTTAACAGCATCAAAACAAACAACCCAATAAATACTGGCAAAAATACTAAATAGATATTTCCCCCCAAAAGACAAACAGATGGCAAAACAGATGCACATGAAAAGATGTTTAACATTGCTAAATATTAGAGAAATGCAATTCAATACTACAACGAGCTATCAACTTATACCATCCTGAATGGCTATAATAAAAAATCTAAAAACAATAAATGCTGGAGAGGGTATGGAGAAAATGAACCCTCCTATACTGTTGTTGAGAAAATTTGTACAGCCACTATGGAGAACAGTATGAAGGTTTCTTATAAAACTTAAAAATAGAGCTATCATATGACCCTGCAGTCCCACTCCTGCGCATATATCTGGATAAAAACATGGTTCAAAAGGATACATGTTCCCCAATGTTCATTGCTGCACTGTTTACAATAGCCAAAGCATGGAAACAACCTAAATGTCCACTGACATAGGAATGGATAAAGAAGATGCAATATATATATATATATATATATATATATATATATATATATACACACACACACACATATATACATACTCACATGTATACATACAATGGAATATTACTTAGCTGTCAAAAAGAATGAAATGATGGCATTTGCTTCAACATGGATGGATCTAGTGATTAATTAATTACTGAGTGAATTAAGTCAGGTAGAGAAGCAGAAACATCATATTATACCCTTTATATGCAGAATCTAAAAGATATGATACAGATGAAGTTATTTGCAAACCAAAATAGACAAAAAGACTAAGAGAACAAATATATGGTTGCCAGCAGGAAGAATAGGAGAAGGCAATGGCACCCCACTCCAGTACTTTTGCCTGGAAAATCCCATGGATGGAGGAGCCTGGTGGGCTGCAGTCCATGGGGTCGCGAAGAGTTGGACACCACTGAGCGACTTCACTTTCACTTTTCACTTTCATGCATTGGAGGAGGAAATGGCAACCCACTCCAGCGTTCTTGCCTGGAGAATCCCAGGGATGGCAGAGCTTGGTGGGCTGCCGTCTATAGGGTTGCACAGAGCCGGACACGACTGAAGTGACTTAGCAGCAGCAGCAGCAGGAAGAATGCTGGGAAGGAATTGTAGACAGTTTGGGATGGACATGTATACACTGCTATATTTAAAATCGATAACCAATAATGACCTACTGTACAGCACACTGAACTCTGCTCAATTTTATGTGACAACCTGGGTGGGAAGGGAATATGGGGAGAATGGATAGAGGCATATGCATGGCTGAGTCTCTTTGCTGTCCATTGAAATTATCATGACACTGGTAATCAGCTATACCCTAATGCAAAATAAAAAGTTAAAAAAAATAAATACAGTAAAAAAATTTTAAAAATAAAAATTTCCATTTGAAGAATACAAAGAAAAAAGAAGGAAGAAAATTAACAGTTTCAAAGACCTGTAGGACACCATTAAGTGTAATAAATATGCATAAAGGAAGTGCCAGAGAAGACAAAAAAAGAATCAGAAAGAATACTTGCATAAATAATATTTGGAAACTTCCAAAATTTGATGATAAACATTAATCTACACATACAAGAAACTCAAAGTATTACAAATAATAACTCAAGTAATGCAACCTTAGGTAGACACATCAACATCAAAATGAAAGTGATTACTTTCAAAATCACTGTTGAAAGTAAAAAAAAGAATCTTGAGAGCATAAAGAGATAAGTGATTAATCACATACAAGGGATCTTCAATAATATTAACAGTTGATTTCTAATTAGAAATAATGGAGGCCAGATAACATTCAAAGTACTGACAGGAAAAAAAGTGTCAATAAATAATTCCTTACTAAAATTCTTCTGAAGGAAAAAAAAAGAATTCTCAGAAGACAAAAAAAAAAAAAAAAAAGCTGGGAGAATTCATTGTTACCAAATATGTCATGTAAGAAATACTAAGGAGAGTCTTCAAAGTTGAAATCAAAGGACACTAAACAATAAATCAAAGGATTCTTAAACAGAAAATATTGAAAACACTGACACAATTGACACTAGCCATGCAAGTATTACAAAAATAAATAAAATCTTAGAAACATCAATTTTTAAGAAAAAATTATCCTACACTGTCAAAAAAAATACTTCTTTCTATCAAGAGAAAAACACCATGACTCAAAAAGAATGAAAGTAATAATAATAGCTGACATTTAGTATGGGCTTATTGTGTTGAAGGATGGTAAATAAACTACCTACAATGCAGGAGTCTCAGGTTTGATCCCTAGGTAGAGAAGATCCCCTAGAGAAGGGGATGGCTACCTACTCCAGTATTCTTGCCTGGAGAATTCCATGAACAGAGTAGTCTGGTGGGCTACAGTCCATGGGGTTGCAAAGAGTCAAAAACAACTGAGTGACTAAGCACAGTACACATTGTGTGGCAGAAGCTCTTCATAAATGCTATGAATGAATTACTTTAAATCTCATAGCATCTCTATGAGATTGGTACAATTACTATACCATGTAACAAATCAGAACTGAGGAAATGAAAAGATGAGAAAATGTCCTTAGTCCTTGAGACTATCAAAATTTTAATCCAGTTAAACTGATTGCAAAACATGCTCTTAGTCACTGTGTTCTATAGCTTCTCAAAGTAAAAATATAAAAATTATATGATACAAAAAACCCAGAAATAATCATATTAACTTCGGAAAACTGATTTTGAAGGATAACACACTACATGGGTCTACAGGAAAATCCATAACTTTGAAGTTGCAACTATAATGAACATATTGAGAAAATAATGGAATTAAATATACAAAATAAATAAAAGTGATTATATAAGAAGAAATTATTTAAAATTAATGTGATCTTTATTGTTTTTATATATTTTTAATTGTTTAGATTTATAGTGGCCCAATACACAGCCAAATATATAAATATTCTAATGGTAAGTAAAAAAGGTGCCTTTTCTTGTGTCAGGCAGCAGGGTTTCATATAGATCTATTAGACCAACTTTATTTATTTTATTTGGATTCTCTCCATCCTTGCTAAATTTTGTCAATTGTGTTTCTAAATTTTAAGTTTTCTGCTTATTCAATTTTTCTTTATATATTTTAATGCTGTGTTATTTTATATACAATAACATAATCATTAGAGATTCTTTTTGAATTATATTTTTAATGATATATTTCTCCTGTGTTGTTTAAAATGTGTATGTAGAGTCAATTCTGGTTGACATCAATATTATAACTATAACTTTCTTCACATTGAATCCTATCCTTTTACTTCCATCTTTTTAAGTCAATGTTTTAGATCCCTTTTGTAACTTGGATTTAGGATTCTTTTCATACATTATCTCTTAAGAAAAGCCTTAATTAACAGTCATCTATCTTCTCAACTGGCTCTATATTCTTTGACAGCACATTTCACCATCTGAAGTTATACTATATATTGATTTATTTACTTGATTACTTTAATCTCATTCAGTAGAATATGAGCCCCAGGGTGACAGAGACTTTATCTGTACTATTCACTACTGTATCCCTGCATGCTTCAAACACTCTTCTGTTGATTTTAATAAATGAATTTATACCATTAAAACTTGCTGATATGAAATTATCTTTTTAAAATTCTAATTCTTTGTTATTATTGTTCTTCATACTTTAGCTTTTTTAGTTTTTGCTATATCATTTATGATTTGTTTTAAATATCTGTTTATATTCCTTATGATAACGAAGGACGTAATTTTTTGTACTTGTATTTTCCTCCTAGAATTTTTCATCCTATTCCATAACTTTAAACACCATTTACACACTAACAACTATAAACACTCATTTGCAGGCCCAAACTTTCCTCAGAACACCTGACTGCTTATTGCTTACACTGTATTTCCATATCCTCTGTCACAAACTTGTTCTTCCTCTCCAAAATACACCTTGAATTAAATCACTTCTCACTATGTCTACCACTAATACAGTTCTGACACATCTTTTGCATGGATGCATTTATAAATCCTTCAAATCTCACCTCATACCATTTCCTAGCCACAGGGCCTCTTGCAGGGTCTCATTCAGGACATTTTAGTTCATGCCTCAGAGTATTTGCATGTGCTTTTATCTCTGGGTGATAATCTGTGAATATCATATGGTAGCATTTTAAAAACATTGCAGAGTAAAAGAGTTATTATAGTTATAATTTTATATTTTATTTGAACTTCTATCTCTAGATTTAGGTATCTATTGGATTGTTGCTATAAAAAATGAAAACGATAACATAATCACAGCTCTTAAACTTTTGTAGTTTATCTCCCAATTTTTGTTTCTTTACAGTACTGAATGTATATTTTCAAGTTTATAATACTAATAGTTTGTTCTGGAGCCATGATGTTACAGTTTTGCAGTTTGGGGTGGTTGGCCAAGGCCCTATTAGCCCACAGCTGTAGAGATAGACTTACACTGATACTTTCTTTGTGCCTTTTCCCAAATGGCTACCCACTTTTTTTGCAGTTATCTGTAGTATATATTCATATTAAATCTTTTATTGTTACAACCAATTAGCTCTGATTATTTAAGACATTCTGTTTTCTCTTTCCCATATTTCTCCGAGCTAGAGAGTCTGGGAAAGTTTTTTTTTTTTTTAAACTCTTGTGTTAGTGTGGAAGTATGGAGGAGAGAGAGATACCTTGTACCTTTCACCCAGGAAACTCATTTGCTTTTTTCAAACCTTTCCCTACAGATTGGAGTTATGAGTGACACTTTTCCCAATGCTTACCAACTTCTTTCAGTCAATACCAGCCTCAACCCCATCATCAAGACACTCTTTAAGCAATGTAAATAGAAGTTATGTATGAGTTCCTAAAATCCCTGGTCTCCATGTCTTTGGACATCAATTTTCCTAGTAGGGGATTATGCCCCTTATTTTTTTTTATGGTGCTGAAGCATTTACTTTTTCATTTTAAAATTCATTTTTGTTCATATAATTTATTTTTTGAGGATGAGGTTTTTTTTTTTTTTTTTTTTGTCATTTAGCTATACCCTACCATCTTACCTTTTGGAGAAGGCATTGGCACCCCACTCCAGTACTCTTGCCTGGAAAATCCCATGGACAGAGGAGCCTGGTAGGCTGCAGTCCATGGGGTCGCTGGGAGTCAGACACGACTGAGTGACTTCACTTTCACTTTTCACTTTCATGCATTGGAGAAGAAAATGACAACCCACTCCAGTGTTCTTGCCTGGAGAATCCCAGGGACGGGGGAGCCTGGTGGGCTGAAGTCTATGGGGTCGCACAGAGTCGGACACGACTGAAGTGACTTAGCAGCAGCAGCAGCAACCATCTTACCTAGAGGTCTTTATAAATTGATATTTTAAACTCTTACTTTTATAGATGATGAATGGAAGGATGCACAGACATATGGATGAAGGAGGAAGGAGAATAGATTGGAAGAGGGAAAGAGAAGAACAGGAACACTATTTAGAAGGCTGCTGTGATCATTCTGATCAAAGACAGTGAGAAATTTACTAGTGGTAGGGTAGGATGATGGGGAATGTAATTTGAGATAGAACTAACCATATTGTAGACTAGATATGGAAATAAGAGAAGTGTCAAGGATAAAGTGAATCACCAAGTTTTGGACATGAGTAACTGGATTGATGGACTTGTGGTATTCAGAAATAAGAGATGCAGGGAGGAGAGGTAGGTGTGGGTAGAATAAGAGAACAACTACAAGTTGATATCCAAGTGGATCTCAGAACAAATATTTCAAGTGTAAGATAATTTTTTGGAATCAGATGAGAGACAAATGTTATTTAAAGTCAGTGAAGCACATTGGTGGTCACATGGGATAATATGGTCTCATATCTAGGGCCATATTTTGAGAAACATTAAATGAGAGGTTAGGTGATAACCCTGTCTGTTCCTCTCCAGCTGGTCTATCTTTGTGAAACTAGTTCCAGAGAGGGTGGGCCAGAGGTGCGTGGCAATGATTTGAAGGCATTATTCTCTCACTGCTTGCACAATATTAAGATTCTGACACAGGACTTGGTTGCCAGGTTGCTACTCGTCAAAAACTGGAGGCAGGAGCTTTTATTCTCACATACAAGCAGCGCCTGCCAATTGCTGGATGTTGCCGGCAGAATTCAAAACCCTGTAAAGCTTGGAGTGAGTCTGAAAAGAGTTGTGGATGCTCAAAAGAGGTGAGACAGGTGAGCCCTGGAAACTTTTCCTAGTAAACTAATGTGATTCTGAAATGTCGTTACATGAAGAAAAAGATGAAGGGCCCTCAAATTAATCAGCAGGGCCCAGAAAAATTAGAGAGGAGTTAGTTTATGTAACCCTGATGTCTTTAAACAATATAGCTAGACAAGTAAATGATCTAATAAATATACTGAATACATATTTGGGGAACTAACCAAAGAGGTCAACAGGCTCTGTTTCAAACTTAAGACTTAAAAAAAAACCCAAAAAACTTAAGACTTTACACCAGAGTGTAATCCAGTTAACTGATGGCATTACCCAAGATGATCCAAATGAAGGTGTG
The DNA here is from genome assembly GCF_029378745.1 of Bos indicus. Lineage (NCBI taxonomy): Eukaryota > Metazoa > Chordata > Mammalia > Artiodactyla > Bovidae > Bos > Bos indicus. Next base: position 77,770,789 of record NC_091789.1, read on the forward strand.
TCTTTGCAAGTTAGAAAAAGAGGATGTTTCAAAATACAGCTTTTCAATCACAGCAAGTATACTCTTCCAAATCTGTTAAAAGGTATGGAAAACATGATTCCTGTGTACAGACATCATCTCTTACTATGCCTGCTCGTTACTGCCAAGATGGTAGAGAAAGGTTAAAGATTTGTCCTGTTTCATATTCTGAGGGTGAAGAACAAAAGGGAGGGAAGGTCAAGCAAAAGAAGAAGCACCTAGATTATCCATATGAGCCAAAATGTGTACCTCATGGTCAAGCGATAGAAGATATTACAGTGGACCATATCACAATGCCTGTGGTGAGACCTCTCATTCATATGTAGATCAACCAGCTGAAAATTCATTTTGCACTTTCCCATTTAGTGAAATCAGTAAACTTCTAACAAAAACTGTAGGAAAGGTGTTATCCAGCCCTCTACAACAGCCAATGCATGGAGCTGGCAATGTGAAAAATTCATATGTCTATGTCAATTATGAAACTGGAATGGGAGAAGACTTGCAACCCCAACCTCGAACTTGTTTTAAAACAGAGGTGTTTGTGAGTCCCACAGGACCCAATTCACCACCTCCACTACCACCTGATTGGTTAGCTGTATTAAGAGCTTCAAAGAGGACAAGTATTTCCTCAGTAACGCATTCCCTGACTCAACTTACACCAACTGTTTTCAGTGATCCAGCAGCATCACCACCTCCTGATTGCCTGCAGACCACTCTTGATACAGCTCTTCTAATTACACCATCTGAAACATTTCTCTCCTCCAACACCTGAACCTTTCCAATATTATGAACTGATACCAGACGATTTAGTCCCACAAAGTGAAGATCAGGAAATGCCTCCACCTTATCTCCTCCAGTAACTTCACCTAGAATTCAATCCAGGGCTGCAGTTACATATCTAAATGACTCTGCATCAGATGTGCAATCACCAAGATCTTCAGTTCCATCAAGACTAATATCATCACTTCCACCACCACCAAGATATGTGGTTCCACCAACATCAAGATCTTCAACTGCACCATTACCAAGATCTTCAACTCCACAAACACTACAAAGTTCAATTCCATTGTCATCAGTATCTTCATATCCACAAACATCAGTATCTTTGATTCCATCATCAAAACCTTCAGTTGCCCAGTTGCCAAGATGCTCAGTTGCCCAACCATCAGGATGTTTAGATACACAGTCATCAAGATCTTTGGTTGCACAACCAACAGAACATTTGACTACACCACACCCAAGATCATCAAGTTTGAAGTCAACAAAATTGTCCACTCTACAATCACTCTTTTCCTTTGTACAGTCACCATCTTCCATATCAAGCCCTTGGGCTCAATCAGTCTCTCAATCTTCATCAACTCCAGTTTGTCCTGGCTTTAAGCAATCTCTTCCGTCAACTCTTCCAATGATCAATAAAGCAAGGATGGCCTTGATGGAAGCAATAAGAAAAGGTGTTCTGCTATGCAAAACTAAAGAGCAATGTGTACCCAAAGTCAAAATGGAGATTCCTAAAAATGAAGCAAGTCACATCCTGATCCATCATAAAGCTATGGGATATAGTTCTGGTATATCAGACAGTGAGACTGATTGGATGGAGGAAGAGTAAAAAATAAATGCAACTAAAGTAAAAATAAACGTCTATTGGCCTATTCTGTTTAAGTCATTTCTAATGTTTTACTTTTTAGAATTAAACAATATTCCTATTTTCTCCAAGAAAACTGTCAACATATACTCCAACATAAATATTTTACAGTTTTCTTAATATGCTCAAGTAAACTAAAACTACTGAGTATTAAACATAGATAGTCTTTATGTTTGGCCTTCCTTGATGGCTCCACAGGTAAAGAATCCACCTGCAATGCGGAAGACACAGGAGATGAGAGTTTGATTCCTGGGTCAGGAAGATCCCCTGGAGGAGGGCATGGCAACCCACTCTGGTATTTTTACCTGGAAAAACCCATAGACAGAAGATCCTGATGGGCTACAGTCCAAAGGGTTGCAAAGATTTGGACACGACTGAACTACTAAACATACATGCACACAGTCCTTATGTTAGTTTTTTAAAAATATTTTTGAGGAAAAATATTAAAATTCTGCATTTATCCAAGGATATATATTCTACATCAAGTAATTCTTTTCCTAAGTTTTAACAGTCTCTATCTCAATCACATGAATGTATTCAGTAAGAGCAGGAACAATCAACATTTCATTTCTTAGGTGACTTTATTATCTAGAAAAATTCACCAAGAGTTGAAGGTTTTCAAAACGGAATACTCAAAATTAATAACTTTGATCAAATAATATTAGAGTATGTTTTAGTAAATTATTTCAGAAAGTCAATCGAATTCATGGGTCTGGGTGAGTTTACTTAAGGAAAGAATATGAAAGAGAGAGCCAAGGTCTGGGCTCTAAGAAATTCTAAAATTTAAAGGTATGGGAAAGGTGAAGAGTCCAGAGACAAGACTGAAGGTAAATGATCATATAGATAGGAGATGAATAAATAATCTGGGAAGTAGGACAATGTCAAGAAATCCAGAGAATGAATATGTCATTAAAGGAAAATTCAATTATATAAATGCTGCAGAAAGATAAGATAATATGAGGACTGAAAAATACCCACTAGCTTTAAATCACCTTACTGTACACCAAAAACTAATACAACATTGTAAACTGATTATACTTTAATAAGAAAAAAAAACAGTGGATAGTCAAAGCAATCTTTAAAAACTTTTATCAGGTTGGAGGCATCACATTTTCTGATTTAAAGCCATATTACAAAGTTATCAAAATGGCTTCTCTGGTAGCTTAGATGATAAAGAATCTGCCTGTAATGCAGGAGATTTGGGTTCAGTCCCTGGGATGAGAAGATCCCCTGGAGAAGGGAATGGCTATCCACTCCAGTATTCTTGCTGGGAGAGTCCCATGGATAGAGGGGCTTGGCGGGCTACAGTCCATAGGGTCGCAAAGAGTAGGACATGACAGAGTGACTCATGCTTCCAGATTCTTTCATAGTAATCAAAACAATGTTGCAAATATCCAGCAATTTTATGCCTGGACATATATGTGGAAAAAAATGAAAACTCTAATTTTAAAAGATACATGCAATCCAATGTTCATAGAAGCACTATATACAATAGCAAATACATGGGAGGAACCTAAATGTCCATGGAAAGATGAGTGGATAAAGAAGATGTGGCACATATATACATGAGAGAATATTACTTATCCATAAAAAGGGATGAAATGTTGCCATTTGTGGCAACATGTGTGACCTAGAGAATATCATACCAATGAAGTAAGTCAAAGAAAATATTATATGACATCGCTTAAATGTGGAATCTAAAAAATAATACAAAAGAACCTATTTAAAAACAGAAACAGACCCATAGACATAGGAAACAAACTTATGGCTACCAAAGGGGAAAGTGAGGGGATAAATTAAGAGTATGGGATTAACAGATACACATTATTATATATAAAATACATAAGCAACAAGGATTTACCATATAATTCAGGGTAAAATATTCAATATCTTGTAGTAACTTACAATAGCAAATAATCTGAAAAATTATATGCATAATAACTTTACTGTACACCTGAACCTAATGCAATATTGTAAATCAACTATGCATCAAAAATGATATGGTATTGGCATAAAAACAGACACATAGAACAATGGAATATAATGGAAAGCCTAAAAATAAGCCCATGCACAGCTTATATGGTCAATTAATTTACTGCAAAGGTGCCAAGACTGTATAATGGGTAAACGTCAGTTTCTTCAATAAATGTTGGTGGGAAAGCTCTATAGTCACAGAAATAAGACTAAAACAAGTCTCCTATCCTAAGCTGTAAACAAAATAAAATCAAAATGGATTAAAAGTGATGCCAGTAATTTGGCATAAGAAATTCCTCCTTTATGAACTACTTTTTAATCAATAAAGTAGGCATCCATATGTGAACAAAGGCAACTTTGTGGGGATTTCCAGACTTTGCACTTAGCTCCAAAGGAACCAAGAAGAATCTTATCCATCAGTGCAGCTGATAGGAGACAGACAAACCTCCATACATTATGCAGAACCGACAGGATCAACAGGACTGTCTGGACTCTTCTTGGTCCTGTTTGGCAAGGATTGGGTAAATGTTGAGCACTTACTCATGAAAGAGAACTTGCAGAACAACAACCCTCCTGAAGGGAGACTCCAACGCATCATTGGAGAAAAAAATAAACAAGAAAAATACACATTTTGCAACAACAAAGATAAGTTTGATTCCAGAAGAAATGGTAACAGAAAATTTCTCTACACCTCCCCACCCTTAAAAAGGCCCTGATTGGAGCTGATTCATTTAGTAGAGACTAACCTGCTGTGAAAGAATGGAACAATAAGAGAAGTTCTGACTATTTCAGCTGGATGGGATGCAGCTGGGGAAATACATTTTTCTCCACCAGCATCTAAAATACTAAGGTGGGAGCACAGTGACTGGCGGGGGGCAGTGAGGGAGGATAATGAAGAAGAGACAGAAAAGAATTTCAAATGACCTTGAAAAACTGTGCTCAGTAGAAAGTCCACTCATATGTCTCTGGGTGTGTCATCACTGGGGAATTTCTTACCTTGTCTGCAATAGCCAAATACACTTAATGCTAGACTCACATCTCTTCCCATACTGCTAGCTGCTTCTTGGATGTGCTCTGAGGTGCATCTGCAAGAGAAAAAGCTGGCTTATAACTCAACATTAAAAAACGCTAAGATTAAGGCATCCAGTCCCATCACTTCATGCAAATAGATGGGGAAAAAGTGGAAACATTGACAGATATTAGTTTATTGGGCTCCAAAATCACTGAAGAGGGTGACTGCAGTCATGAAATTAAAAGACACTTGCTTCAAGGAATAAAAGCTATGAACAAACCTAGACAAAGAGACATCACTTTGCCGACAAAGGTCCATATAGTCCAAGTTGTGTTTTTTCCAGTAGTCATGTATGGATGTGAGAGTTGGACCATAAAGAAAGGTGAGTGCCTAAGAATTGATTCTTTCAAATTGTGGTGCTGCAGAAGACTCTGAGTGTCCCTTGGACAGCAAAGAGATCAAACTAGTCAATCCTAAAGGAAATCAACCCTGAGTATTCATTGGAAGGACTGATGCTGAAGCCAAAGCACCAATAGTTTGGACATCTGATGCAAAGAGACAACTCATGGAAAAGACCTTGATGCCAGGAGAGATTGAAGGCAGGAGGAGAAGGAGGTGACAGAGGATCAGATAGTTAGATGGCGTCACTGACTCAATGGACATGAGGTTGAGCAAACTCTGGGAAGATAGTGAAGGACAGGGAAGTCTGGCATGTTGCAGTCCATGGGGGTAGGAAAGAGTCTGACATGACTTAGTGGCCAAACAACAACAAAAGAGGTATCTGATATTTCAAATGCAGAAGCAAAATGCATAACTAGGAGCTATAGGAAAAAAAATCAAGAAAATGTGGCATCATAAGATGATAATTATTAATATAATTTCCAGCAACTAAACCCCAAATCATAGACTATTGTGATCTAACTGATAAATAATTGAAAATAGCTGTTGAAAAGAAAGTCAGTGAGCTACAAGAAAATTCTGAAATAGAATTTAATGAAATTAGGAATAAATGTAATTAACAGAGAGATTTCTTAAACAGAGACTAAAATTAAAAAAATATATGAATTGAAATTTTGGAGCTGAAGGATTCAATGAATGAAATGAATGCAATAGAGAGCATCTATAGTAATGAAGATAGGGTGGAAGTACTAATACATTACTTGGAGGATAGGAATGGATAAATAAGTTAGAAATTAGATGAGAAGAGGAAATTAAGATTTTAAAAGAGTAAAGAAAGCCTATGAGAACTATCTGACTTTATCAGAAAGTCAAATATTTAAATAATAGAAGTTCAGAAGGAGAAGAGAGGGAGAAGGGGACAGAGAGTTTATTTAAAGAAGTAATAGCTGAGAACTTCTCAAACCTTGGGAAAGACTTAGACATACAAGCCCATTAAGCTGATAGGATACCTGATTATCTCTGTGCAAAAAGACCTTCTCTATGGCCATTATAATAAATGTCACAATCAACAAAGAAAGAATGATAAAAGCAGCCAGGGATGAAAAGAAAGTGACCCACAAAGAAACTCCCATTAGGCTAAGAGTGGTTTTCTCAGGAAAAAAAAAATTCTGCAGGCCAGGAGAGAGTGTCATGACACATTTACAGTGTTGAAAAATAAAAATTGCCATCCAAGAGTACCTTATCTGTTAAAGTTAACCTTCAGATATGAGAAACAAGAGTTTCCTAGATAAACAAAAGATGAGAAAGTTCACCCTCACTAGACCTGTCTTGCAAGAAATGCTGAAAGGATTTATTCAAGCTGAAACAAAAGCACACTAATCAATGGCATAATAACATACAAAAGTATACACACTGGTGAAGGTTAAAAATAGATTTAGAAAGCAGTAACTGGGAGAAGGCAATGGCACCCCACTCCAGTACTGTTGCCCGGAAAATCCCATGGATGGAGGAGCCTGGTAGGCTGCAGTCCATGGGGTCGCTAAGAGTCAGACACGACTGAGCAACTTCTTTCATTTTCCACTTTCATGCATTGGAGAAGGAAATGGCAACCCACTCCAGTGTTCTTGCCTGGAGAATCCCATGGACGGAGAAGCCTGGTAGGCTGCAGTCCATGGGGTCACACAGAGTTGGACACGACTGAAGCGACTTAGCAGCAACTAGACATTATTAATAGTTGATGTGTTTACCCCTTAATTATATTATAAAAAGTAAAGACTAGTAAAAATAAGTGCAGCTACTACTAGTTGTTAACAAATACACAACATATAAAGAGACAAATTATAGCACCAATAATATTAAAAGAAGGAGTAAAATGGCAGAGATTTTTTAAGCATTTGAAGATGACTTGCTACAAGACTAAAAAGGACTTTTTATCTATTACATGTTTTGGATGATTCACAAGGTAACCACAGGAAAAAAAAAAAAAAAAACCCTAGAGTACACCCACAAATAAAAGAGGAAAGGAGAAACAGAGTGTACTACTACAAAAATTAACCAATTTATGAAAGCAGGCAGAGACAAAGGGAGAAGGAAACAAAACAACCAGAAAGAAATTAATAAGATGGCATTACTATACACTTACATAACAATATTACAATAAGTGTAAAAGGATTGAATTCACCAACAAAAAGCCACAAAGTGGCAGAATTGTTGGAAAAAACCACTCTATGCTGCCTTTGAAACACCCATATTGATTTCATAACAGACTTTGACAAAGACAAGTGATGAAAAAAGATATTCCATACAAGTGAAAACAAAAAGAAAACATGGTAGCTATACTTATATCAGAGAGAATAGACTTTAAGCCAAAAACAGTAATGAGATAAGGAAGGTCACTATATAGTGATAAAAGATCAACCTATCAAGGAGATATAAATCATAAATATATACCCACCCATCAAGCAAATACTAACAGATCTGAAGGGAGAAATAGAGAATACTAGAATAATAGTAGAAGATTTCAATACCCAACTTTCAACAATGAAAAAATTATTCAGGCAGGAAATCGACAAGAAAATTATGGACTTGAAAAATAGAGCAGACCAAATGGACCTAACAGTCTTTCCATTCAACAAAAGCAGAATACATATTCTTTTCAATTACACACAGAACATTCCTGAGGATATATCTTATGATGCAGCACAAAACAAGTCAGCAAATTTAAGAAAATTAAAATCATGTCAGATATCTTTTCAGACCACAATATATGAAACTAGAAATCAACAAGAAGAGGAAGGTTAGAAAATCTACAAATATGTGGAAACTAAGCAACACATTCCTGAACAATTAATGAGTAAAAGAAATCAAAAGGGAAATAAAAAAATATCTTGAAACAAATTAAAAAAGAAGCCAACCTGTGAAAAACCTGTGGAACACTGTTAAGACATACAAATTGCCATCAGATACATCAAAGGTGCTCAAAATCACTAATCATCAGGAAAATTCAATTAAATCATAATGATATATCATCTCATACATGTTAGAATGACCATTATAAAAAAGACAAGACGTCATATATTGGTGAAGATGTGAGGCAAAGGGAACTTTTGTGCACTGTTGGAAGCATTGTATGTGGGTACTGCCACTATGGAAAACAGTGTGAAGATTCCTCAAAAAATTAATAATACAATTCCTATATAATCTAGCAATTCCAATTCTGGGTAAATAGCTAGGTGAAATGAAATAATTATCTCAAAGTGGTACCTGTATCGCTAAGTTCGTAACAGTGTTATTCACAATAGTTAAGGTACAGAAACAACCTAGTGTGTCTGTCAGTGGGTGAATAGGTATATACAATGGAATTTTATTCAAACTTAAAAGGAGGGCAGTCTTGTCATTTGCAATCTGAGCACATTGTGCTAAGTGAAATAAGCCAGACGGGGAAAAACAAATACTGCATGATATCACCTATATGTGGAATCTAAAATCAAAAAGTTGAATTTATAGATACAACGAGTAGAAAAGTGGTTGCTAGGATCTCAGGAGTGGGAGAAATAGAGATAAGTTGGTAAATGGAATGAAATTCTCATTTATAAGATGAATGAGGTATGAGGATCTAACGTATAATCTGATGACTATAACTGATAACACTATATTGTATAGTTGAAATTTGCTAAGAGAGTGGAATCTAAATGTCACAGAAATTTAAACAAATAAGTTAATAAATGTGTTAATTAGCTTGATAGGAAGAATCCTTTCACCATATATATGTATATCAAACCATCATTCTGCATGCTTTAAATATCTTAAAGTTTGATTTAGTTTCAGTAAAGCTGGGGAAAAATAAAGAATTTTAAAAAATACAAAAGGAACACTTATACTGTTGGTAAGAATGTAAATTAGTACGCTATTATGGAAAACAATATGGAGGGTTCTCAAAAAATAAAATAAATAAAACTACCGTGTGATACAGGAACTCCAATTCTCAGTATATATCCAAAGGAAATAAAATCTGTATCTTTAAGAGATATCTGCATTCTTCTGTTGATTACAGCATTATTCACAATAGCTAACTTAAGGAATCAACCTAAGTCTCCATGGACAAATGAATGCATAAAGAAAATGCGATATCTATATGGATCACATTGTGCCCTAGTATATAAGTTTCTTCTAACTATCTATCTATCTATCTATATATTGAAATGTTATTCAGTCTTTAAAATAAGGAAATTCTGCTATTGCAACAATCTGAATGAACCTGGAAGACATTATTAGAAGTGAAACAAGGCACACTCAGAAAGAAAAGTTCTGCATAATCTTATTTATGTACAGAATCTAAAAAAATCAAGCTTATAAAACCAGGAAATAAAATGGTGGTTACCAGGTACTGAAGGGTTGGGAAATGGGGGAATATTATTCTCAGGGTACATTCAGTTATGCCAATTGAGTAAGTTCTAGAGATCTAAAGTACAGCATCTAAAGTACAGTATAGGTAACTATAGTTAATACACTGTATTGTATGCTTGAAATTTGCTTACCAAATAGATCTTATGTGTTCTTGCCACACACACAAGGAAGTTTGTGAGATGATGGATATATTAATTAGCTTGATTGTGGTAATCAATCACAATGTATACATATATAAAATTATCACATTATACATCTTAAATATATACAATTTTTATTTGTTAATTATACTTCAATAAGGTTGGAAAAATTTTAAAGCACACACCAAGAAAACAAAAAAATAAGAATTAAGTATTTAATTACTTATGGCAATATATTGGGTTGGCCAAAAGTTCATTTGGGTTTTCAGTAGGCTAGTACAGAAATATCTGAATGAATTTTTTGGCCAACCAAATATAAGCATAAAGTTAAAGTTGGAGGAAGTGCCAACTACCCATTTTCCATTTTACCCATCGAATAACCCACTGGTAAGTGTCAGTGGTATCAGCACAGATGTGGAGCTTGTGTCACAATTGAGGGAGACCCAAACAGAAGACCTCCACACTTATACTGACCTTGAAGATGGAGGCAAGGGAAAGGATGAGAGCATAAGGATAGGAGTGGAGTGAATCAGAGTGGATAAAAGTAACGTCAAGGTTTCCCTGATAAGGAGGTCTCAGCAGAAGATCTGAACAGCATGTGATCCCATGAGCTCAGATAAAAGTGATAGGAATGAGGTTGCCCAAGGTAGGCATGTAAATCTGTGAAAGAGCAAGACAAGTCAGAGGGCCTGAAACCTTGACTGCAATACTCCTCAGACAGTGCAAAACACTGTTTCTACACCAAGTCTGGCATAAAGAAGGCAACTTTTCTCATGAAACTTTTCAGGAAAAGCCTTTATAAAGGGAATTATAATTCCCTGTAGGTAAGCCTGAAAATCACAAATAATTTTTTATCTGTAATAGTTATGTTTATTTTATTTTATTGTGGAAAACATGAGATCTACCTTTTAACAAATTTTAAATGTACATTATTGATTTTTAAAAATTTTTACTGGAATATAGTTGATCTAAAATGTGCTACTTTCAGGTGTACAACAAAGTGAATCAGTTATGCATAAATATTTACTCTTTTTAAAATTATTTTCCTATATAGACCATTACAGAGTACTCAGTAGAGTTCCCTGCAGTATACAGCACGTCCTTATTAGTTCTCTATTCTATATACGATACTGTGTATATGTCAATCCCCATCTCCCAATTTATCCCTCCCCTGCTTATGCCTTGGTAACCATAAGTATGTTTTCCACATCTGGGATTCTATTTCTGTTTTGTAAATAAGTTCATTTGTACCTTTTTAAAGATTTCATATATAAGTGATATATTTGTCTTTCTCTGTCTGACTTACTTCACTCAGTATGACAATCTCTAGGTCCATCCACGTTGTTGCAAATAGCATTATTTCATTCTTTTATTATGACCAAGTGATATTACACTGTATATATGTGCCATATCTTCTTTATATGTTCCTCTGTTGATGGATGTTTAGGTTGCTTCCATACCATAACTATTGTAAATAGTGCTGCAATGAACACTATGGGGTGCATGTATCTTTTGGAATCATGGCTTTCTTCTTGTATATGGCAAGGACTGGGGTTGCTGGGTCATATCAGAGTTTTAGTTTTAGTTTAAGTAACCTCCATACTGTTCTCAATAGTAGCTGTACTAATTTACATTCTCACCAACAGTGAAGGAGTGTTCCCCTTTCTCCACATCCTCTGCAGCACTTACTGTTTGTAGACTTTTTGATGATGGCCGTTCTGACCATGAGGTATTAGCTCACTGTAGTTTTTGTTTGAATTTCTTTAATAATTAGTTGGATGGCATCACTGACTCTATGAACATAAATTTGAGAAAGCTCTGGGAGATGGTGAAGGACAGGGAATCCTGACCTGCTGCAGTCCATGGGGTCACAAACAGATGGACATGACTGAGAAACAAAAATAATTAGTGATGTTAAGCATTTGTTTATGTGCTTTTGGGCCGTCTGTATGTCTTCTTTGGAGAAATGTTTATTTATATCTTCTGCTCATTTTTTGATTTTTTTTTTTTTAATATTGAGCTGCCTGAGCTGTCTATGTATTTTGGAGATAATTCCCTTGCTGATTGCTTCATTTGCAAATAATTTCTCCCATTCTGGGGGTTGCCTTTTTGTTTTGTTTATAGGCTTTTTATTTTTATTTTTTGATGTAAAAGCCCTTTTAGGTTTAATTAGATTCCATTTGTTTATTTTTGTATTATATATTTTATTAATTTTTATTGTAGCATAGTTGCTTTGCAATGTTGTGTTTCTGCTGTACAGCAAAGTAAATCAGTTATATGTGTACACATATCTCCTCTTTTTTAAGTTTAGGCTTCCCATTTAGGTCAACACAGAGCATTGAGTAGAGTTCCCTGTGCTATAGTAGGCTCTCATTAATTATCAATTTTTCACATAGTAGTGCATATTTTCATTCGGAGAAGGCAATGGCACCCCACTCCAGTACTCTTGCCTGGAAAATCCCATGGACAGAGGAGCCTGGTAGGCTGTAGTCCGTGGGTCGCTAAGAGTCGGACACGACTGAGCGACTTCGCTTTCACTTTTCACTTTGATGCATTGGAGAAGGAAATGGCAACCCACTCCAATGTTCTTGCCTGGAGAATCCCAGGGACGATGGAGCCTGATGGGATGCCATCTATGGGGTTGCACAGAGTCGGACACGACTGAAGTGACTTAGCAGAAGCAGCAGCAGAAGCAGCATATTTTCATTACTCTTGGAGGTGGAACAAAAAGGATTGTGTAGCAATTTATGTCAAAGTGTGTTATGCCTATATTTTCCTCTAAGATCTTTTATAGTATCTGGCTTTACATTTAGGTCTTAAATCTTTTTTTTTTTTTTTTTTTTTGGAGTTTATTTTAAAAATACTTTATTCTATTTTTTTAAAACTATTTTTTGGTTGTGCTGGGTCTTTGTTGCTGTACATAGGCTTTCTCTTGTTGAGGAGAGCAGGGGATACTCTCTAGTTGCAGTGCATGGGATTCTCATTGTAGTGGCTCTCTTGTGCAGACCATATGTTCTAAGGTGCATGGAATTCAGTATTTGCAACATGCTAGCTTAGTTGACAGAGAAGGCAATGGCACCCCACTCCAGTACTCTTGCCTGGAAAAATCCCATGGACAGAGGAGCCTGGTAGGCTGTGGTCCATGGGGTCACTAAGAGTCAGACACGACTGAGCAACTTCACTTTCCCTTTTCACTCTCATGCATTGGAGAAGGCAATGGTGACCCACTCCAGAACTCTTGCCTGGAGAATCCCAGGGACGGGGGAGCCTGGTGGGCTGCTGTCTATGGGATCTCACAGAGTCGGCCACGACTGAAGTGACTTAGCAGCAGCAGCAGCAGCAGCTTAGTTGAATCTTAGCTTAGTAGAATCTTCTCGGATCAGGGGTGGATCCCCATGTTCCTTGCATTGGCAGATGGACTCCTAGCAACTAGCTGCAAGGGAAGTCTGAGTTTATTTGTGTTATTGAGTGTTTCAATTTCATTTTTTATATGTAGCTGTCAGCTATCTCGGAACCACTTATTGAAGTGATTGTCTTTTCCCCATTGCATATTCTTGCCTCCTTTGTCATAGATTAGGCAACCATATATGCATAGGTCTATCTCTGGACTTTCTATCCTTTTCCATTAATCTATATTTCTGTTTTTTTTGGTGTGTGACATCACACTTTTTTGATGACTGTAGCTTTGCAATATAGTCTGAAGTTTATATAGTCTGATTTCTCCAGCTTCATTTTTCTTCCTCAAGATTTCTCTGACTATTTGGGGTCTTTTTGTTTCCATACAATTGTAAAATATTTCGCTTTAATTCTGTGAAAATGGCCTAGGTAATTTGATAGAGATTGCACTGAATCAGTAGATTGCTCTGAGTAATATAGTCATTTTGACAATATTGATTCTTTGAATCCAAGATTATGGTATATCTCTCCATCCATTTGTGTTGTCTTTGATTGCATTCATCAGTATCTTATAGTTTTCTGGGTACAGGCCTTTTGCCTCCTTAGGTACTTTTATTCCTAGGTTGTTTTTTTTTTAAATTTTTTTTCATTTTTAAAAATTTATTTTAATTGGAGGCTAATTACTTTATAATATTGTAGTGGTTTTTGCCATACATTGACATGAATCAGCCATGGGTGTACATGTTTTCCCCATACTGAACCCCCCCTCCCACCTCCCTCCCCATCCCATCCCTCAGGTTTGTCCCAGTGCACCAGCCCTGAGCTCCCTGTCTTATGCATTGAACCTGGACTGGCGATCTATTTCACATATGGTAATATACATGTTTCAAAGCTATTCTCTCAAATCATTCCACCCTCGCCTTCTCCCACAGAGTCCAAAAGTCTGTTCTTTACATCTGTGTCTCTTTTGCTGTCTCTCACATAGGGTCATCATTATCATCTTTCCAAATTCCATATATATGTGTTAATATACTGTATTGGTGTTTTTCTTTCTGACTTACTTCACTCTGTATAATAGGTGTTTTATTCTTTTTATTTTAATGGTGAATGAGATTTTTTCTTAATTTCTCTTTCTGAACTTTCACTGTTATTATATAAGAATGCAATATATTTTTATGTATCCTGCAATTTTATTTCCAATTGTCATATCTTCTTTTTGATCTCTTTGTCATTATGTAGTGTCCTTTGTCTCTTGCAATGGTCTCTATTTTAAAGCCTATTTTGTCTGATATGAGTATTCCAAGTCCAGCTTTCTGTTGATTACCTTTTCTGTGTAATATATATTTTCATCCTCTCACTTTCAGTCTCTTTGAGTCCTAGATTTAAAATGGGTTTTTTCTTACCTTAGACTGAGGGACACATAAAGACTGAAAGTAAGGGGATGGGAGAAGCTATTCCATGGAAAACAAAAGAAAGCTGGGAGAACAGTGTTCACATCAGACAAAATAGACTTTGAAATATAGACTGTTATAAGAGAGAAAGAAGGACAGTAGATAATGATCAAGGGTTCAAACTAAGAAGAAAGTATAACAATTATAAATATATATGCACTCAACATAGTAGTGCCTCAATATGTAAGGCAAATATGAACAACCAAAAAGGAGAAATCTACAGTAGCACAATAATAGTGGGGGACATTAATACCACACTTTAATTAATGGACAGATCATCTGGGTGAAAATTAATAAGGAACACAGGCCCTAAGTGACACTTTAGATAGTAGGACTTAGTTGATATTTATAGAGCATTACATCCAAAAACAGCAGATTACATATTCTTCTGAAGTGCACATGGAACATTCTCCTGGATTAAGCACATGCTGGGCAACAAGGTGAGCCTTGGTAAATTTAAGAAAATTGAAATAATATCAAGTATCTTGTCTGATTACAACTCTATGAGATTAGAAATAAACTTCAAGAAAAAAATTCTAAAAGACAGAAACACATGGTGGCTCGACAATATGCTACTAAACAAACAATACATCACTGAAGAAATCAAACAGGAAATTTAAAAAAATCTAGAAATAATGAAAATGAAAGCACAATCGTCCAAAATGTATGGGATGCAGCAAAAACAAGTTTAAGAGGGACTTTTATAACAGTACAATCTTATATCAAGAAAAAAGAAAAATCTCAAATAAACAACCTAACTTTACATGTAAAACAACTAGAAAAAGAGGAACCAATGAAGCGCAAAATTAGTAGAAGGAAAAAAATCATAAATATCAGAGGAGAAATAAATGAAATAAAGACAAAGAAAACAATTACAAAGATTAATGAAACTAAAAGCTAGTTCTTTGAAAAGATAAACAGAATTGATAAACCCTTAGCCAGATACATCAAGAAAAAAGTGAGAATTCTCAAATCAATAGAAATGAAAAGAAGTTACAACTGATATCACAGAAATAACAAGGATCATAAAATACTACTATGAGCAACTGTATGCAAATAAAATGGATAACTTGGGAAAAAATTACAAATTCTTAGAAAGGTACAGTCTCCCTAGACTGAACCAGGAAAAAAAAAAAAAGATAATATGAGCAGGCTAATCAAAAGCACTGAAATGGAAACTATGATTCAAAATGAAAAAAGTCCAGGACCTGAATGAAAAGCAACATCCAAGACCTGATGACTTTACATGAAAATTTTATCAAACATTTAGAAAAGAGTTGCCACCTATCATTCTGAAACTATTCCAAAAATTGCAGAAGAAAGAAAACTTCCAAACTCATTGTATGAGCCCACCATCACCCTGATACTAAAAGCACATGAAGATACCTCAAAAAAAGAAAATCACGGGCCAATATAATTGATCAACATAAATGCAAAACTCCTCAACAAAACACCAGCAGTCCATATACAACAATATATTTAAAATATCATATATCATGACACCATCCTTATGGCAGAAAGTGAAGAGGAACTAAAAAGCCTCTTGATGAAAGGGAAAGAACAGAGTGAAAAAGTTGGCTTAAAGCTCAACATTCAGAAAACGAAGATCATGGCATCCGGTCCCGTCACTTCATGGGAAATAGATGGGGAAACAGTGGAAACAGTGTCAGACTATTTTTTTGGGCTCCAAAATCACTGCAGATGGTGACTGCAGCCATGAGATTAAAAGACATTTACTCCTTGGAAGGAAAGTTATGACCAACCTAGATAGCATATTCAAAAGCAGAGACATTACTTTGCCAACAAAGGTCCGTGTAGTCGAGGCTATGGTTTTTCCTGTGGTCATGTATGGATGTGAGAATTGGACTGTGAAGAAGGCTGAGCACCAAAGAATTGATGCTTTTGAACTGTGGTGTTGGAGAAGACTCTTGCGAGTCCCTTGGACTGCAAGGAGATCCAACCAGTCCATTCTGAAGGAGATCAGCCCTGGGATTTCTTTGGAAGGAATGATGCTAAAGCTGAAACTCCAGTACTTTGGTCACCTCATGCGAAGAGTTGACTCATTGGAGAAGACTCTAATGCTAGGAGGGATTGGGGGCAGGAGGAGGAGGGGACGACAGAGGACAAGATGACTGGATGGCACCACCGACTCGATGGACGTGAGTCTCAGTGAACTCCGGGAGTTGTTGATGGACAGGGAGGCCTGGCGTGCTGCGATTCATGGGGTCGCAAAGAGTCGGACATGACTGAACGACTGAACTGAACTGAACTGATATCATGATCAAGTGGAATTCAAGGGTTGCAGCCTAGGGATGCAAGGGTTTTTCAACACCTGCAAATCAATCAATGTAATACACCACATCAACAAATTTATAATAAAAAGCATATGATCATTTCAATACATGCCAAATTTTTTTTAACCAAATTCAGCACCCATTCATAATAAAAACTCTTCAGAAAGTGGGCATAGAGGGAATATACCTCAACATAATAAAGGACATATATGACAAACCTACAGCTAACATCAAACTCAGTGATAAAAAGTTGAAAGCTTTCCCTCTAAGGTCAGAAACAAGACAAGGATATCCATGCTAGCCACTTTTATGCAACATAACTTTGGAAGTCCTAGGTACAGCAATCACAGAAGTAAAGGAAATTCAAATTGGAAAAGAAGGTTTTTTCACTGTTTGCCACTGTTTGTAGATGACATGATCCTATACATAGAAAATCCTAAAGATGCTACTGGGAAACTACTAGGACTCATCAATGAATTTGATTAAAAAAAAGTTGTTGTTGGTCAGTCTTTAAGTCATGCCTGACACTTTGTGACCCCATGAACTGCAACACTCTGGGCTTCCCTGTCCTTGACCATCTCCCAGAATTTGCTCAAACTCATGTCCATTGAGTCAGTGATCCCAACCCAACCATGTCATTCTCTGTTAGCCCATTCTCCTCCTGCCCTCAATCTTTCCCAGCATCAGGGTCTTTTCCAATGAGTCGGCTCTTGGCATCAGGTGACCTAACTATTAGAGCTTCAGCTTTAGCGTCAGTCCTTCCAATGAATATTCAGGGTTGATTTCCTTTAGGATTTACTGGTTTGATCTTGCTGTCCAAGGAGCTCTCAAGGGTCTTCTCCAGCACCACAGTTCGAAAGTTGCAGGCCACAAAATTAATACACATAAATTTGTTGCATTTCTATACACTAACAGCAAAATATCAGAAAGAAATATTCAAGAAACAATTTATCACTGCATCAAAAAGAATAAGATACCTATGAATATACCTACCTAAAGAGACAAAAGACTTGTAGTCTGAAAAGTATAAGATGTTAATGAAAGAAATAAGAAGCCATAAACAGATGGAAAGATATACCATGTTCATGGATTGGAAGAATCAATATTGTCAAAATTACTATATCACCCAAGGTAATCTACAGATTCAATTCAATCCCTATCAAATTACAAATTGCATGGAATTAGAACACAGAATCTCAAAATTTGTATGGAGACACAAAAGACCCTGAAGATCCAAGGCACTCTTGAGAAAAAATGGAGCTGGAGTTATCAGGATCCTCGACTTCAGAATATACTACAAAGCTATAATCATCAAAACAGTATGGTACTGGCACAAAAATAGAAATATAGGTTACTGGAACAGGATAGAAAACCCAGAAATCAACCCATGCGCCTATGGTCAATTAATCCATGACAAAGGGGCAAAAGTACACAATGTTGGAAATATAGTCTTTTCAACAAATAGTGCTGGGAAAACTGGACAGCTATAGGTTAAAAATGAAGTTGTTTTGTTTATGGAGTTGAGAGACCAAACACTATAAAAGTCCTAGAGGAAAACATAGGCAGAACACCCTATGACATAAATTGCATCAATATCTTTTTCAATCTATCTCCAAGAGTAATAAAAATAAAAACAAAAATAGGCAAATGAGACTTACTTAAACTCAAAAGCTTTTGCACAGTTTTTGGAAGGAAATGATATACAAAGAGAAAGAAAACCCACAGATTGAGAGAAAATATTTTCAAATATTGTGACTGTAAGGGATTAGTCTCCAAAATTTACAAATAGTGCATGATGCTTAACAGCATCAAAACAACAACAACAACAAAAAAAAAATCAAAAAATGGGCAGAAGACATAAATACACATTTCTCCAAAGACATATAGATGATGAATAGGCACATGAAAAGATGTTCAATATTCTAATTATTAGAGAAATGTAAATAAAAAATCAGCATCACTGACTTGATGGACATGAGTTTGAGCAATCTCTGGGAGTTGCTGATGGACAGGAAAGCCTGGCATGCTGTAGTCCATGGGGTCGCAAAGATTAAGACAAAACTGAGCAACTGAACTGAATGAACTGAAATAAAAACTACAATGAAGTATCACCTCACACCAGCCAGAATGGCTATTATCAAAAAATCCAAAGATAATAAATGCTGTAGAGAAGGGAGCCCTCCTACACTGTTGCTGGGAATGCAAACTGGTACAGCTACTATGGAGAACAGTATGAAAGTTCCTTATAAAAACAAAAGTAGAGTTACCTAGGTCCATCAATGTTGCAGGAAGTGGCAATATTTCATTCTTTTTAACAGCTGAGTAATATTTCATTGTTTATATGTCCCACATCTTCTTTATCCAATTCCTATGTTTATAGACATTTGGATTGCTTCCTTGTTTTGACAGTGAATGTTCACTGTGCACAATAGTCAAAACAAGGAAGCAATCCAAATGTCTATAAACATAGGAATTGGATAAAGAAGATGTGGGACATATAAACAATGAAATATTACTCAGCTGTTAAAAAGAATGAAATATTGCCACTTCCTGCAACATTGATGGACCTAGGTAGTGTCAAGTGCTTCTCAGGTGCCCTAGTAGTAAAAAGAAAAAAACCCTCCTACAGGAGACAAGGGATGTGGGTTCAATCCCTGGGTCAAGAAGATCCACTGAAGGAGGGCATGGCAACCCACTCCAGTATTTTTGCCTGGAACATCCCTTGGAAAGAGGAGTCTGGCAGGCTATGGTCCATAAGGTCACAAAGAGTTAGACATGACTGAAGTGACTCAGCCTGCAAACACACACAGAGTATCATATTGAGTGAAGTCAGACAGAGAAGGAGGAATATGATATAACATCCCTTATATGTGCAATCTAAAAATAAATGATACAGATGAACTTACTTATAAGATAGAAACAGGTTCACAGAGAATGAGTTTATGGTTGCTGTGTAAAGGATGTGGGAAAGGGATAATTAGGGAGTTTGGGGTGGACATGTACACACTGTTATATTTAAAATGGATAACCACTGAGGACCTACCTACTGTATAGCACATGGAATTCTGTTCAATGTTATGTGTTAGCCTGAATGGGAAGAGATTTTGCAAGAGAATGGATAAATGGATATGTATGGCTGAGTCCCTTCACTGTTTACCTGCAATTATCACAACATTTTTAATCAATCAGGTATACCCAAATACAAAATAATAAAACGTTTTAAAAAACAAAATGGATCTCTTATAGAGATCATATATATGGATCTTGTTTTTGTATCCATACACCCAGTCAATGTCTTTTGGTTGGAGATTTTAATCCAGCTTCATTTAAGTAATTATTAATATAATTAATTATATTATAATATAATTATTAATATGTATGTTTTTACTGCCATTTTCTTTATAGTTTTGTTTGCTTTTATAGGTCTTTTTTCTTCACTTCTTATTTTGTTCTCTTGTCTTTTGGTTTCATGACCACATTTAATGTTGTGTTTGAGTTGCTTTTTGTTTTTATTGTGTATCTATTGTGGTTTTTTGGCTTGCATTTCCCATGAGGTTTTGATAAATATTGGCATATATTTATGTTAATATAAATGGGAGCTGCACTTAAGCTGATCTCTTAATTTCAAATGTAATTTCTATTCCCTGCCATTGTACTCTCCTCTTCTCCCAGTTGCTGATATTTTTTTTTGTCCTTTATAGGTCTTTATTTCTAGTTTATATTTACACAGGAGGTGGGTAAAGTACAAATACAGACCTCCATATGCAAACTTGGGCTTCCCCAGAGTTTTATTATTATTTTTTAATTTAAATTTATTTATTTTAATTGGAGGCCAATTACTTTACAATACTGTATTGGTTTTGCCATACATCAACATGAATCCGCCACGGGTGTACACGTGCTCCCCATGTTTCAATGCTATTCACTCAAATCATCCCACCTTCGCCTTCCCCCACAGACTACAAAAGACGGTTCTACACATCTGTGTCTCTTTTGTTGTCTCACATATAGGGCCATCATTACCATCTTTCTAAATTCTGCATATATGCATTAGTATAGTGTATTGGTATTTTTCTTTTTGACTTATTTCACTCTGTATAATAGGCTCCAGTTTCATCCACCTCATTAGAACTGACTCAAATGCATTCTTTTTAATGACTGAGTAATACTCCATTGTGTATATGTACCACAGCTTCCTTATCCATTCGTCTGCTGATGGACATCTAGATTGCTTCCATGTCCTGGCTATTGTAAACAGTGCTGTGATGAGGATTGGGGTGCATGTCTCTTTCAATTCTGGTTTCCTCAGTGTGTATGCCCAGCAGTGGGATTGCTGGGTCGTACGGCAGTTCTTTTTCCAATTTTTTAAGGAATCTCCACATTGTTCTCCATAGTGGCTGTACTAGTTTGCATTTCCACCCACAGTGTAAGAGGGTTCCTTTTTCTCCGCACCCTCCCCAAAACTTATTGTTTGTAGACTTTTTGATAGCAGCTATTCTGACCAGTGTGAGATGATACCTCATTGTGGTTTTGATTTGCATTTCTCTGATAATGAGTGATGTTGAGCATCTTTTCATGTGTTTGTTAGCCATTTGTATGTCTTCTTTGGAGAAATGTCTGTGTAGTTCTTTGGCCCATTTTTTGATTGGGTCACTTGTTTTTCTGGAGTTGAGATGCAGGAGTTGCTTATATATTTTTGAGATTAATTCTTTGTCAGTTGCTTCATTTGCTATTATTTTCTCCCATTCTGAAGGCTATCTTTTCACCTTGCTTATAGTTTCTTTCATTGTGCAAAAGCTTTCAAGTTTAATTAGGTCCCATTTGTTTATTTTTGCTTTTATTTTCATTACTATGGGAGGTGGGTCATAGAGGATCCTGCTATAATTTATGTCAGAGAGTGTTTCGCCTGTGTTTTCTTCTAGGAGCTTTATAGTTTCTTGTTTTACATTTAGATCTTTAATCCATTTTGAGTTTATTTTTTCTGTACAGTTTTAGAAAGTGTTCTAGTTTCATTCTTTTATAAGTGGTTGACCAGTGTTCCCAGCACCATTTGTTCAAGAGATTGTCTTTCTCCTGTGTATATTCTTGCCTCCTTTGTCAAAGATAAGTTGTCCATAGGTGCAGGGATTTATCTCTGGGCTTTCCATTTTGTTCCATTGATCAATGTTTCTGTCTTTGTGCCAGTACCATACTGTCTTGATGACTGTTGCTTTGTAGTATAGCTTGAAATCAGGCACATTGATTCCTCCCGTTCCATTCTTTCTCAAGATTGCTTTGGATATTGGAAGTTTTTTTGTATTTCCATACAAATTATGAAATTATTTGTTCTAGTTCTCTGAGAAATACCATTGGTAGCTTGATAAGGATTGCACTGAATTTATAGATTGCTTTGGGTAGTATACTTATTTTCACTCAGTTGATTCCTCCAATCCATGAACATGGTATGATCTCCATCTATTTGTGTCATCTGTGATTTCTTTCATCAGTGTTTTATAGTTTTCTATATATAGGTCTTTCGTTTCTTTCAGTTCAGTCGCTTAGTCATGTCCGACTCTTTGCAACCCCATGAATTGCAGCACACCAGGTTTGTTTCTTTAAGTAGATATATTCCTAAGTATTTTATTTTTACCGTTGCAATGGTGAATGGAATTGTTTCCTTAATTTCTCTTTCTGTATTCTCATTGTTAGTGTTTAGGAATGCAAGGTATTTCTCTGTGTTAATTTTATATCCTGCAACTTTAATATATTCATTGATCAGCTTCAGTAATTTTCTGATTGAATCTTTATGGTTTTCTATGTAGAGGATCATGTTATCTGAGGCGGGTGACAGCCAGAGCCAGAAGGGAAGGGGCAAACTGGGCCCCAGAGACGGCATCCTGTGCCAAACTGCAAGCAGGTTGTCAGTTGCTAACCAAGTCTTCCTGGGATCCTGGACAGTTGACATCCACCAGAAGGGTAGCAGCCAGAGATCAGCTCTCCAGAGGAGACATGTGGCACACCTGAGATGGCACTCCCTCTGCAAACCCAGGAAACCAAGTGGCTGGGACAGGGGAGGTGATAATATGTACTTCCCTACCTGGGGAGTGTGCACTTGCCAAGCGCCTGGTTGCCTGAGCTGCTCGGACCTGGGAAGGGCACAAAACTCAGGCCCAACCAAGTCTGTGCCTTTGTGGAGTACCTGAGAACCTGAACCCGAGTGGCTTACACCTGGGAAGTGCACGCAACCCAGGGCCCACTTTAGACAGTTACCCTGCAAAGCAACCTGGAGCCTGAGCAGTGTGGACTGGGAAAGCACACACATTGTGAGCGAGGGCAAACTCAGTGTGGCTCAGACACTGTGAGCACTCCCCACACATGCCAGTGATAGTTGTTGCAGTGTTCCTCCCCCTCCATAGCATAACTGAACAATGGCACCTAAACAAATGACCACCTTTGCCCCCTTGTGTCAGGGAAGAAGTTAAATAATGAAGGGACTTGAAAACAGAGGAAGCCAAAATAAACAAAGAAGAGGGAACCGCTTTGGAAGTGACAGGTGCAACAGATTAAAACCCTGTAGTTCACATTGGCTACACTGGAAGGGACCCATAGACCTTGAGAAGAAGTATAAGCTGGAACAAGGAACTACCTGAAACTGAACTGACCCCACACTGCCCTCAACAGCTCCAGAGAAATTCTTAGATATATTTTACTATTATCTTTTTTAAATTAAAAAAAATTAAGTTATTTATTACTCCTTTAATATTTATTTTTAAAACCTACTATTACTTTTGCAAGAAAAAAGACCATAGTTTAAAAGGAAATTTATATATATATATATATATATATATATATATATATATATATATATTTATTTATTTATTTAATAAATTTTTCAATTTTTTTTTTAATATTGTATATTTGAGAGTCTAACTTCTACTCTAGATTTTTAATATTTGCTTTTTGGTATTTCTTATCAATTCTGTACCTTTAAGACTCCAATCTTCAGTACCCATTTTTACTTAGGAGTGTGATTACTGGCTTGATTTCTCTCTTCCCTTTTGACTCTCCTTTTTCTCCCCCAGGTCAACTCTATCTCGTCCCTTCCCCTTCTCTTCTCTACGTAACTCTGTGAATCCCTTTGGGTGTTCTGGGCTGTGGAGACACTTAGGGAACTGATCACAGGCTAAATTGGTCTCTTTCCTTTTGACACACCCTCTTCTCTTCCTGGTCACTTCTATCTCCTTCCTCCCTCTTCCCTTCTCTATGGAACTCCTTGAACATCTCTGAGTGCTCCAGACTGTGGAGAGTACATAGGGAATTGATTACTGGCTAGATTTCTCTCTCCCCTTTTGATGCCCCCTCTTCTCCACCTGGTCACCTCTATATCCCTCCTCCCTCTTCTCCATGTAACTCTGTGAACATCTCTGGGTGTCTGTGGAGAATCTTTTCACCATTGACCTAGATGTTTTTATCATCAGTGCTGTATGGATGGAGAAGTCTTGAGGCTACTGTAAGAATAAGACTGAAAGCTTTATTTAAGCAGGAGGCTTAAATCCAAAACTTGAGAACACCAGAAAACTCCTGACTCCAGGAACATTAACTGACAAGAGCTCATCAAAAAGCCTCCATACCTACACTGAAACCAAGCTCCACCCAAGAGCCAACAAGTTTCAGAGCAAGACATACCAAGCTAATTCTCCAACAACGCAGTAACATAACCCTGAGCACAAAAATACAGGTGGCCTAAAGTCACATAAAACCCATACTACTACTACTACTACTACTACTAGTACTAAGTCACTTCAGTCATGTCCAACTCTGTGCGACCCCATAGACAGCAGCCCACCAGGCTCCCCCGTCCCTGGGATTCTCCAAGCAAGAACACTGGAATGGGTTGCCATTTTCTTCTTCAATGCATGAAAGTGAAAAGTGAAAGTGAAGTCGCTCAGTCGTGTCTGACCCTCAGAGACCCCATGGACTGCAGCCTTCCAGGCTCCTCCGTCCATGGGATTTTCCAGGCAAGAGTACTGGAGTGGGGTGCCATTGCCTTAGACACCTCAAAACTCACTATTGGACACTTCATTGCACTCCAGAGAGAAGAGATCCAGGTCCACTCACCAGAACACCCACATAAGCTTCCCTAACCAGGAAACGTTAAGAAGCCACTCATCCAATCCCACCCACAGTGAGGAACTTCCACAATAAAGAGGGACCACAAACTTTCAGCATACAGAAAGGCCACACCAAACACAGCAATCTAAACAAAATGTAAAGTCAGAGAACTATTCAGCAGGTAAAGTAACATGATAAAAGCCCACCAAACCAAACCAAAGAGGAGCAGATAGGCAGTCTACCTGAAAAAGAATTCAGAATGATGATAGTAAAAATGATCCAAAACCTTGAAAACAAAATGGAGTTACAGATAAATAGCCTGGACAAGGATTGAGAAGATGCAAGAAAATTTTAACAAGGACCTAGAAGAAATAAAGAAGAGTCAACCAATAATGAATAATGTAATAACTCAGATCAAAAGCACTCTGGAGGGAACCAACAGTAGAATAACTGAGGCAGAAGATAGGATAAGTGAAGTGGACGATAGAATGGTGGAAATAAATGAAGCAGAGAAGAAAAAATAGAAAAGAATTAAAAGAAATGAGGACAACCTCAGAGCCCTCTGGGACAATGTCAAATGCCCCAACATTCGAATCAAAGGAGTCCCAGAATAAAAAGACAAAAACAAATGCCATAAGGAAATACTTGAGGAGAGAATAGTTGAAAACTTCCCTAAAATAGGGAAGGAAATAGCCACCCAAGTCCAAGAAACTCAGAGAGTCCCAAATAGGATAAACCCAAGGTGAAACACCCCAAGACACATATTAATCAAATTAACAAAGATCAAGCTCAAAGAACAAATATTAAAAGCAGCAAGGGAAAAACAACAAATAACTCACAAGGGATCCCCATAAGGATAACAGCTGATCTTTCAATAGAAACTCTTCAAGCAGGAAGAGAATGGCAGGACATATTTAAAGTGATGAAAGACAAAAACCTACAACCCAAATTACTGTACCCAGCAAGGATCTCATTGAAATATGAAGGAGAAATCAAAACCTTTACATACAAGCAAATCTCAGAGAATTTGGCACCACCAATCAGCTCTTCAACAAATGCTAAAGGATCTTCTCTAGACAGGAAACACAGAAAAGTTTTATAAACTCAAAACCAAAACAACAAAGTAAATGGCAATGGGGTCATACTTATCAATCATTACCTTAAATGTAAATGGATTGAATGCCCCAACTAAAAGACAAAGATTGGTTGAATGGATACAAAAACAAGACCCCTATATATATTTTCTACAAGAGACCCACCTCAAACCCCAGATATTTAACTGACTGTTGACAAAACTGAGCTTTATCCTTTGATGCCTTGTAACCACAGCAAGCCAGAAAGTTTAGGAAGTCTTCTGAGGCTTGAAAACAAGCTTGCTCTGTCTCAGCACAGAGGAGAATATCATCCACATATTGTAGCCCTATTGCCTTAGGGCTATTAAAATTTTGTAAGTGCTGTGACAAACTGCTTGAATAAGTGAGGGCTGTCACAAAGCACTTGAGGCAGTACTGTCCACAGTAACTGATAAGCTGGCTAGGTAGGAGCTTCAAAGGCAAATAAAAATTGGCTTTCCTCTTCCAATGGTATGGCAAAGAAGGTATCCTTCAAATAAATAACAAAAATATTTGGCTTGTTTGAGAATTTCAGACAATAGAGTATAATGGTTAGGCACCATGAGATGTAAAGAAACTACAGCCTCATTTATTATTCATAAATCTTGAGCTAGTCTCTATTTATCATTTTACCTCTTTACACCCAAAATAGGAGTGTTGCATGGATTGTTACAAGGAATTAATAACCCTTGCTCCTTTACGTTCTCAGTAATAGTCTTTAACCCTTCCTTAATCTTGGGTTTTAGTGGATATTGTTTCTGATGTGGGAATAAGTGGGGGACTTTGAGTTTAATAATGACAGGACCAGCATTCTGTGCTTGACCCACAATGTTTCCATTAGCCCACACTCTAGGATTTATGTTTTGTTCAATCAGTGGGAAAGAGAGGGCTCCATATTCATAAAAACAGAGACTTGGATTTTGCTCAGTATATCACTCCCCGGAAAGGGTGAGGGAGACTCCAGCACAATCAGAAACTCACATGAAAACAGCACAAAGGTCCCAGCTGCAGCTTAAAGAATGACTGAAATAAAAGCATTTGGCTCATCCTGACAGCCCCATCATGGAAGTCGATTGGGAGGAAAGTGGGTCAGGGATTTCAGTAAGCGCAGAGTAAGTTGCCTCCATGTCCAAAAGGAAATTGACTGATTGACCACTCCCCCCCCACCCACAGTAATTAATACCCGGGGTTTCTAAGGTGTTATTAGGACTGGAACTTGTGTGGGCACCCAAGGCATCATCAGTCTTGATTGTCCTGGGAGTCTGACCACAGGGACCTATGCCTATTGGGGCAGTCTCTTCTCCAGTGTGGTCCTTTGCAGACCAGAAAAGGAGCCAGAGGGGTTGGACTTCGATGCTCAAGGACAATCTTGCTTGAGATGCTCCTCCTTTCCACAGTAATAGCAAGTCCATTCCTTTTCACTTGGGTTCCTCTGGGCATTTTTTCTCTTTGGGGTCTTTCAGAGTGGATCTAACAGCCATCGCTAGGCCCTCAGCCTGTTCCTTGGTTTTTTGCTGTTTTCACTTTTCCTCCTCGTATTCTCTATCATGATAAACTGTCTGAGCCAGTTGCAACAGTTTATCTAAAGACTTATTTGGTTGATATGCCTGTTTTTGTAGCTTACGGAGGATATCTGGAGCCGACTGAGTGAGAAATCTGTCTTTTAAAATTACCTATCCCTTTGTGCTTTTGGGAGCAACATCAGTGCAGTTGGAAAGGGCCTCCTGTAGTCCATCTAGGAATTTGCCAGGACTTTCCTTCTCTCCCTGTTCTATGTCTGCCAGTTTAGCATAAAGTCTTAGTGCAGACTCATCTGTGTCCTTCAAGAACACATGGGACAAAGTGACTCTGTTCCCATCTTCCCTTAGCCATGTTATAGTTCCAGTCTGGCTCTGTAATGGGGACTGCCTGATTCCCAGTAGGGAGGGCAGCTATCTGTTCTTCCCTCTTTATCAAGCCACTCATCTCCATAGGCAACAGCTTTCCTCAAAACTCGAGTTTTTGAGTCAGGAGTCAGTGTCTTTCCCAGGATATACATCACATCCTTCCAAGTAAGGTCATAAAACAGAGTAACACACTTAAAACTCTAATATATTTCTCTGGCTCCTCCTAATAGTTTCTCAGATCTTCCTTAACTTTTTGGACTTTTTGATAAGAAAAGGGCTTATTAGCTCTCATAGATTTCATTATTTCTCCAAGTAGGTGCCTCCTGAAGAGGCAACAACTTGTGTGGCTACTCTTCAGCCTCTCTGGCTGACCTTTGCACATGGTTCCAGGGATAGATTGGAGAAACCTGCTTTTTCTTATCTTGTTTCTCATCCTCCATCTCATCCTCCTCCTCATCCTGTATTTTACCCTTAGTTTTAGTTGTCTGAGATTTCTTTATTTGACTGAGTGATGAACAGTGTGTTCTGCTAACTACTGAGAATAGATAAAAGAACACCTCAAGGCTGTGAAAACTTTACCAGGCTCCTCTCCTACAAAATCCTGAGATAACATCAGCACTAGGGGAGCCATCTCTGGACAAGGTGTCTCTGGGGAAGATATATTGTATCCATAAAACAACTGACATACGTTTTTTTAAAAACAAAACAAAACAGGTTCCCAAGCAAGATATATTGTTTCGTTAACAGAGCTTAAGAAAAACATTTCCATGAGCAAGACACACTCTTGCTCATGGAAATTAGCAGCTCAGGGTTTGAAAATGTTTGTTTCAGACAGTTGCCATAACAACACAGGATTTAAAATAAAACCCTGCAGAGCAAAGGAATGTGGGGGAAAAAAAGTTTGCCACTTCCCTTTTGCCTTTTTCCCTTTGCTTTCTCCTCCTCCTTAGGGACCCTAGCCTCCCTATTGAGACCTGCCTGACAGTTAACTCTCTCAAACTAAGCCCCTGTGCCACAACTACTGAGCCGGTTCTCTGCAACAAAAGAAGCCAGCACAATGAGAAGCCCACACACAGCAATGTGTAGTGGTAAGTACTCACCACCGCTAGAGAAAGCACACTCAGCAATTAAGCCCCAGCACAGCCAAAACCAAAAACAACTAAAAAAATAAAAATATAAATAAAAAGAATGTTCAAACTACCGCACAACTGTGCTCATTTCACATGCTGATAAGGTAAGCTAGGCTTCAAAAGTACATTAAATGAGACCTTCCAGGTGTACAAGTTGGATTTAGATAAAGAGGAACCAGAGATCAAATTGCCAACATTCACTGGATCAAAGAAAAAGCAAGGGGATTCCAGAAAATCATCTACTTCTGCTTCATGGGTTATGCTAAATCCTTTGACTGTGTGAATCACAATAAACTGTGGAAAATTCTTCAAGAGATGGGAATACAGACCACCTTACTTATAACCTCCTGGGAAAACTGTATGCAGGTCAAGAAAAAAGAACTAGAACCAGACATGGAACAACAGACTGGTTCCAAATTGGGAAAGGAGCACGTCAAGGCTGTATATTGTCACCCTGCTTATTTAACTCATATGCAGAGTGCATCATGCAAAATGCCAGGCTGAATCAAGCACAAGCTGGAATCAAGGTTGCTGGGAGAAATAGCAGTCACCTCAGATAAGCAGATGACAACACCCTAATGGCAAAAAGCAAAGATTAACTAAAAAGCCTCTTGATGAAGTTGAAAATGAGTGATAAAGCTGGCTTAAAATTCAACATTCAAAAAATCCACATACCTATGGACACCTTATCTTTGACAAAGGAGGCAAGAATATACAATGGATTAAAGACAATCTCTTTAACAAGTGGTGCTGGGAAAACTGGTCAACCACTTGTAAAAGAATGAAACTAGAGCACTTTCTAACATCATACACAAAAATAAACCCAAAATGGATTAAAGATCTAAACGTAAGACCAGAAACTATAAAACTCCTAGAGGAGAACATAGGCAAAACACTCTCCGACATACATCACAGCAGGATCCTCTATGACCCACCTCCCAGAATACTGGAAATAAAAGCAAAAATAAACAAATGGGACCTAATTAAACTTAAAAGCTTCTGCACAACAAAGGAAACTATAAGCAAGGTGAAAAGAAATTGAAAGAGACACGTATACCCCAATATTCATCGCAGCACTGTTTATAATAGCCAGGACATGGAAGCAACCTAGATGTCCAGCAGCAGATGAATGGATAAGAAAGCTGTGGTACATATACACAATGGAGTATTGCTGCTGCTGCTAAGGCGCTTCAGTCATGTCTGAATCTGTGCGACCCCATAGACGGCAGCCCACCAGGCTCCCCCGTCCCTGGGATTCTCCAGGCAAGAACACTGGAGTGGGTTGCCATTTCTTTCTCCAATGCATCAAAGTGAAAAGTGAAAGTGAAGTCACTCTGTCGTGCCCGACTCTTAGCAACCCCATGGACTGCAGCCTTCCAGGCTCCTCCGTCCATGGGATTTTCCAGGCAAGAGTACTGAGTGGGTTGCTATTGCCTTCTCCAATGGAGTATTACTCAGACATTAAAAGGAATACATTTGAATCAGTTCTAATGAGGTGGATGAAACTGGAGCCTATTATACAGAGTGAAGTAAGCCAGAAGGAAAAATACCATTACAGTATACTAACGCATATATATGGAATTTAGAAAGATGGTAACAATAACCCTGCATACGAGACAGCAAAAGAGACACTGATGTATAGAACAGTCTTTTGGACTCTTTGGGAGAGGGAGAGGGTGGGATGATTTGGGAGAATGGCATTGAAATATCTATAATATCATATATGAAAAGAGTCGCCATTCCAGGTTCGATGCAGGATACTGGATGCTTGGGGCTGGTGCACTGGGACAACGCAGAGGGATGGTACGGGGAGGAAGGAGGGAGGAGGGTTCAGGATGGGGAACACGTGTATACCTGTGGTGGATTCATGTTGATATATGGCAAAACCAATACAATATTGTAGAGTTAAAAAATAAAATAAAATAAATTTAAAAAAAAAAGAAAGAAAAACTAAGATCATGACATCCAGCCCCATTACTTCATGGCAAATAGATGGGGAAATAATGTAAAGAGTGACAGATTTTATTTTCTTGGGCTCTAAAATCACTGCAGACTGTGACTGCAGGCATGAAATTAAAAGACGCTTGCTCCTTGGAAGAAAAGCTATGACAAACCTAGTTGTGCTATACTGTGCTTAGCCACTCAGTCGTGTCCTACTCTCTGTGATCCCATGGACTGTAACCTTCCAGGCTCCTCTGTCCATGGGGATTCTCCAGGCAATAATACTGGAGTGTGTTGCCATTCCCTCCTCCAGGGGATCTTTACAACACAGGGAGTGAACCCATTTCCCACATTGCAGGCAGTTTCTTTACCACCTGAATCACTAGGGAAGCCCATGAATACTGGAGTGGGTAACTTATCCCTCCTCCAGTGGAAATTCCCAACATAGGAATCAAACCAGAGTCTCCTGCATTGCAAGTGGATTCTTTACCTGCTGAGTTAACAGGGAAGCCCAACAAGCCGACAGCCTATTAAAAAGCAAAGCCATCAATTTGCCCACAAAGTCCACAGAATCAAAACTATGGTTTTTCCAGTAGTCATGTACAGCTGCAAGAGTTGGACCATAAAGAAGGCTGTTGTTCAGTCGCTGACCTTCTTCCTTTGATCTATATTTCTGTTTTTCTGCCAGTGCCATACTTTTTTGATGATTGTAGTTCTGTAGTATAATCTGAAGTCATGAAGCCCGATTCCTCCAGATCTATTTTTCTTTCTCAGTATTATTTTGGCTATTCGGGATCTATTGTGTCACCCTACAATTCATAAGATATTTTGTCCCAGTTTTGTAGAAAATTTCAATCCTAGCTTGGTAAACATTGCATGAATCTGTAGATTGCCCTCTGTAGTATAGGTATTTTAACAAAATTTATTCTTCCAATCCAAGAGCATGGTTTATATTTCCATCTGTTTGTGTTGTCTTCGATTTCTTTTATCATTGTCTCATAATTTTCAGAGTATTTTATTTTGTCTCCTTTGGTAGGTTTATTCCTAGATATTTTATTATTTTTATGTGATGATAAATGGGATTGTTTCTTGAATTTCTTTTGCTGATGTTTTGTATTTAGTATATATAAATGCAACAGATTTCTGTGTATTTATTTTCTATCCTGCAACTTTACCAAATTAATTGATGAGCTCTATTATAATAGTTTTCTGGTAATATCTTTAGGATTTTCTATGTATTGGATCATAACATCTACAGTGACAATGTTAACTATTTCCCAGTTTGGACTCCTTTTTATTTTCTTATTCTGTGATTGCTGTTGCTAGGACTTTCAACGGAGAAGGCAATGGCACCCCACTCCAGTACTCTTGCCTGGAAAATCCCATGGGTGGAGGAGTCTGAAAGGCTGCAGTTCATGGGGTTGCTAGGAGTCAGACACAACTGAGCGACTTCACTTTCACTTTTCACTTTCATGCATTGGAGAAGGAAATGGCAATCCACTCCAGTGTTCTTGCCTGGAGAATCCCAGGGATGGGGGAGCCTGGTGGGCTGCTGTCTATGGGGTAGCACAGAGTTGGACACGACTGAAGTGACTTAGCAGTAGCAGCAGTAGCAGGACTTTCAAAACTATGTTGAACAGAGGAGAGTGTGGATATCCTTGTCTTGTTCTTGATCTTAGTGGAAAGGCTTTCAGCCTTTTACTACTGAGTATGTTGTTATCTTTAGGTTTGCTGTATGTGGCCTTTATCTTATTGAGGTAGGTTCCTTCTTTGCCCACTTTCTAAAGTGTTTTTTTTCATAAATGGATTTCGGATTTTTTCCAAAAGGTTTTTATCCATCTTTTGAGATGATCATATACTTTTTAATTCTTTAATTTGTTATGTTGTATCATAATGATTGGTTTACATATATTAAAAAATCTTGCATCCCTAGGATAAATTCTACTTGATCCTGGTGTGTAGCTCTTTTAAGGTATTGTTGGATTCAGTTTGCTAGTGTTTTGTTTAGGATTTTTGTGTGTATATTCATTAGTGATATTGCATTCTAATTTTGTTTCTTTGTGGTATCTTTGGTTTTGGTATCAGGCTGATGGTGGCCTCATTGAATGGGTTTAAGAGTACTTCTTCTCTGCAAAGTTTTGGAATAGTTTCTGAAGTATATGTGTTAACCCCTTTTTAAATGTTTTATAGAATTTGCCTATGAAGACATCAGTCTGGAGGATATGTCTATTGATAGAAGTGAGGTGCTAAAGTCCCGCACTATTAATATGCTGCTGTCAAATTCCCCTTTTATGGCTGTTGGCATTTTTCTTCCATATTAGGGTGCTCTGATTGCTGTGGCTAGGACTTCCAAACTGATGTTGAGTAATAGTGGTGAGAGTGGGCACCCTTGTCTTATTCCTGGTTTTAGAGGAAATGCTTTCAGGTTTTCACCATTGAGGATCATTTTCTACTGTGGGTTTGTCACATAAAGCCTTTATTATGTTGAAGTATGTTCCCTCTATGCCTATTTTCTGGAAAGTTTTTTTTTTTTAAATCATAAATAGGTGCTGAATTTTTGTGAAGGCTTTCTCTTCATATATTTAGATGATCATAAGTTTTTATCTTTCAGTTTGTTAATATGGTGTATCACATTGTTTTGCATATATTGAAAAGTCCTTGCATCCCTGAGATAAATCCAATTTGATGATGATGTATGATCTTTTTAATGTGTTTTTGGATTGTTTGCTAGAATTTTGTTGAGGTTTTTTGCATCTGTGTTCATCAGTGATATTGGCCTGTATTTTTTATTCATTTTTTGTGACATCTTTGGTTTTGGTATGAGGGTGATGGTTGCCTCATAGAATGAGTTTTGGAGTTTTCCTTCCTCTGCAATTTTCTGGAAGGTTTTGAGAAGGATAGGTGTTAGCTCTTCTCTAAACTTTTGGTAGAATTCACCTGTGAAGCCATTTGGTCCTGGGCTTTTGTTTGTTGAAATATTTCTGATTACAGTTTCAATTTCCATGTATGGGATTGATCTATTCATATTTTCTATTTCTTCCTGATTCAGTAGTGGAAGGTCACACGTTTCTAAGAATTTGTCCATTTCTTCCAAGTTGTACATTTTGTTAGTGCATAGTTGCTCATAGTAATCTCTTATGATCCTTTGTATTTCTTTGTTGTCATTTCTAACTTCTTTTTCATTTCTGATTTTTTTATTTGAATCTTATCCCTTTTTTCTTGATGAGTCTGGCTAAAGGTTGGTCAATTTTATCTTCTCAAAGAACCAGCTTTTAGTTTTATTGATCTTTGCTATAGTCTCCTTAATTTCTTTTTTCATTTATTTCTGCTCTGATCTTTATGATTTCTTTCCTTCTACTAACTTTGGGGGTTATATATTTTTTGCTTTTCTAATTGCTTTATGTGTAAGGTTAGGTTGTTATTTGATGTTTCTCTTATTTCTTGATATAGGCTTGAATTACTATGATATTCCATCTTAGCACTGCTTTTACTACATCCATTAGGTTTTGAGGTGTAGTGTTCCATTGTCATTTGTTTCTAGGCATATTTTGATTTCCTTTTTGATTTCTTCAATCATCTGTTGGTTATTCAAAAGTGTGTTGTTTAGCCTCCATGTGTTTGTCCTTCTTTTAATAGTTTTCCCCCTCTGTAATTGATATCTAATCTTAAAGCATTGTGACCAGAAAAGATGCTCGAATTGATTTCTATTTAAAAAAAAATTACCAAGGCTTGATTTGTGGGCCAGGATGTCATCTATTCTGGACAATGTTGCATGTGCACTTGAGAAAAAGTGACATCTACAGTTTTTGGATGAAATGCCCTGTAGATATCAACTAGGTCCAAAAGGTCCAATGTATCATTTAAAGCTTGTATTTCCTTGTTAACTTTCTGTCTGGATGATCTGTCCATTGGTGTGAGTGGGGCATTAAAGTTCCCCATTCTTATTTTGTTAAAATCAATTTTCCCTTTAGTAGTTATTAGTAGTTGCTTTATGTATTGAGGTATTCCTATATTGTGTATATATATTTATAATTGTTATGTATTCTTCTGGGATTGATAACTTCATCATTACTTAGTGTCCTTCTTTTTCTCTTATAATGGTCTTTATATTGAAGTCTATTTTATCCAGTATGAATATTGCTACTTCTGCTTTCTTTTGGCCTCTGATTGCATGGAATAATGTTTTCCAACCTTCACTTTCAGTCTATATTCCCTTAGATTTGAGGTGGGTCTCTTGTAGATAGCATATATAAGGGTCTTGTTTTTGTATTTATTCAGCCAATATATGTCTTTTGGATGGAACATTTAGCCAATTTATGCTTAATGTAATTATTGGTAAGTATGATCCTGTTACCATTTACTTTATTGTTTTGGGTTTATTCATATAAGCCCTTCTTGCCTTGAGAACCCAATGAACAGTATGAAAAGGCAAAATGATAGGATACTGAAAGAGGAAGTCCCCAGGTCAGTAGGTGCCCAATATGCTACTGGAGATCAGTGGAGAAATAACTCCAGAAAGAAGGAAGGGTTGGAGCAAAAGCAAAAAGAATACCCAGCTGTGAATGTGACTGGTGATAGAAGCAAGGTCTGATGCTGTAAAGAGCAATATTGCATAGGAAACTGGAATGTTAGGTCCATGAATCGAGGCAAATTGGAAGTGGTCAAACAAGAGATGGGAAGAGTGAATGTCGACATTTTAGGAATCAGCGAACTAAAATGGACTGGAATGAGTGAATTTAACTCAGATGACCATTATATCTACTACTGCAGGCAGGAATCCCTCACAAGAAATGGAGTAGCCATCATGGTCAACAAAGGAGTCCAAAATGCACTACTTGGATGCGATCCTAAAAATGACAGAATGATCTCTGTTCGTTTCCAAGGCAAACCATTCAATATCACAGTAATCCAAGTCTATGCCCCAACCAGTAATGCTGAAGAAGCTGAAGTTGAACGATTCTATGAAGACCTACAAGACCTTTTAGAACTAACAACCAAAAAAGATGTCCTTTTCATTATAGGGGACTGGAATGCAAAAGTAGGAAGTCAAGAAACACCTGGAGTATCAGGCAAATTTGGCCTTGGAATACAGAATGAAGCAGCGAAAAGACTAATAGAGTTTTGCCAAGAAAATGCACTGGTCATAAAAAACACCCTCTTCCAACAACAAAAGAGAAGACTCTACACATGGACATCACCAGATGGTCAACACCGAAATCAGACTGATTATATTCTTTGCAACCAAAGATGGAGAAGCTCTATACAGTCAACAAAAACAAGACCAGGAGCTGACTGTGGCTCAGATCATAAACTCCTTATTGCCAAATTCAGACTTAAATTGAAGAAAGTAGGGAAAACCACTAGACCATTCAGGTATGACCTAAGTCAAATCCCTTATGATTACACAGTGGAAGTAAGAAATAGATTTAAGGGCCTAGATCTGATAGATAGAGTGCCTGATGAACTATGGAATGAGGTTCGTGACACTGTACAGGAGACAGAAATCAAGACATCCCCATGGAAAAGAAATGCAAAAAAGCAAAATGTGTGTCTGGGGAGGCCTTACAAATAGCTGTGAAAAGAAGAGAAGCAAAAAGCAAAGGAGAAAAGGAAAGATATAAGCATCTGAATGCAGAGTTCCAAAGAATAGCAAGAAGAGATAAGAAAGCCTTCCTCAGTGATCAATGCAAAGAAATAGAGGAAAGCAACAGAATGGGAAAAACTAGATATCTCTTCAAGAAAATTAGAGATACCAAGGGAAATTTTCATGCAAAGATGGGCTCGATAAAGGACAGAAATGGTATGGACCTAACAGAAGCAGAAGATATTAAGAAGAGATGGCAAGAATACACAGAAGAACTGTACAAAAAAGATCTTCAAGACCGAGATAATCACAAAGGTGTGATCACTCACCGAGAGCCAGACATCCTGGAATGTGAAGTCAAGTGGGCCTTAGAAAACATCACTACGAACAAAGCTAGTGGAGTTGATGGAATTCCAGTGGAGCTATTTCAAATCCTGAAAGATGATTCTGTGAAAGTGCTGCACTCAATATGCCAGAAAATTTGGAAAACTCAGCAGTGGCCACGGGACTGAAAAAGGTCAGTTTTCATTCCAATCCCAAAGAAAGGCAATGCCAAAGAATGCTCAAACTGCCGCACAATTGCACTCATCTCACATGGTAGTAAAGTAATGCTCAAAATTCTCCAAGCCAGGCTTCATCAATATGTGAACCATGAATTTCCAGATGTTCAAGCTGGTTTTAGAAAAGGCAGAGGAACCAGACATCAAATTGCCAACATCTGCTGGATCATGGAAAAAGGAAGAGAGTTCCAGAAAAACATCTATTTCTGCTTTGTTGACTATGCCAAAGCCTTGACTGTGTGGATCACAAGAAACTGTGGAAAATTTAAGAGATGGGAATACCAGACCACCTGACCTGCCTCTTGAGAAACCTTTATGCAGGTCAGGAAGCAACAGTTAGAAGTGGACATGGAACAACAGACTGGTTCCAAATAGGAAAAGGAGTACGTCAAGGCTGTATATTGTCACCCTGCTTATTTAACTTCTATGCAGAGTACATCATGAGAAACGCTGGACTGGAAGAAACACAAACTGGAATCAAGATTGCCGGGAGAAATATCAATAACCTCAGCTATGCAGATGACAGCACCCTTATGGCAGAAAGTGAAAAAGAACTAAAATGCCTCTTGATGAAAGTGAAAGTGGAGAGTGAAAAATTTGGCTTAAAGCTCAACATTCCGAAAAAACTAAGATCATGGTCCGGTCCCATCACTTCATGGGAAATAGATGGGGAAACAGTGGAAACAGTGTCAGACTATTTTTTTCGGCTCCCAAATCACTGCAGATGGTGACTGCAGCCATGAAATTTAAAGACGCTTACTCCTTGGAAGGAAAGTTATGACCAACCTAGATAGCATATTCAAAAGCAGAGACATTACTTTGCCAACAAAGGTCCGTCTAGTCAAGGCTATGGTTTTTCCCGTGGTCATGTATGGATGTGAGAGTTGGACTATGAAGAGCGCTCAACGAAGAATTGATGCTTTTGAACTGTGGTGTTGGAGCAGACTCTTGAGAGTCCCTTGGGCTGCAAGGAGATCCAACCAGTCCATTCTGAAGGAGATCAGCCCTGGGATTTCTTTGGAAGGAATGATGCTGAAGGTGCAACTCCAGTACTTTGGCCACCTCATGCGAAGAGTTGAGTCATTGGAAAAGACTCTGATGCTGGGAGAGATTGGGGGCAGGAGGAGAAGGGGACGATGGAGGATGAGATGTCTGGATGGCATCACTGACTTGATGGACGTGAGTCTGGGTGAACTCCGGAAGTTGGTGATGGACAGGGAGGCCTGGAGTGCTGTGATTAATGGGGTCGCAAAGAGTCGAACACGACTGAGCGACTGAACTGAACTGAACTAATATAAGCCCATTCTCTGTTTCCTATCCAGAGACTTTCCTTTAGCATTTGTTAAAAGCTGATTTGGTGGTGATGAATTATTTAAGATTTTGCTTGTCTAGAAAGCTTTTAATTTTTTTACCTACACATCTGAATGAGTTTGTTGTTGAATAGAGTAATCTTGGTTGTGGGTCTTTTCACTTTCATCCCTTTATGCATATGCTGCCATTCCTTCTGGCTTGCAGAGTTTCTGTTGAAAGATCAGCTATTAGCCTTTTAGGGATCTCCTCATATATTATTATTATTTTATTTTAATTGGAGGACAATTAATTTACAATATTGTGATGGGTTTTGCCATACATCAACATGAATCAGCTGTGGGTGCAAATGTGTCCCCCCATCCTGGACCCCACTCCCACCTCCCTCCCCACCTCATCCTTCTGGGTTGTACCAGAGCACTGACTTTGAGTGTCCTGCTTCATGCCTCAAACTTGCACTGGTCATCTATTTTACATATGGTAATATACATGTTTCAGTGCTATTCTCTCAAATCATCCCACCCCCACCTTGTTCAACATAGTCCAAAAGTCTGTTCTTTATATCTGTGTCTCTTTTCCTGCCTTGCATATAGGATCATCATTCCCATCTTTCTAAATTCTGTATATATGTGTTAATATACTGTATTGGTGTTTCTCCTTCTGAGTTCAATCTGTAAAATAGGCTTGAGTTTCATCCACCTCATTATGACTGACTCAAATGACATATAATAACCAAGCTAACAGACATTAAACACAAATATTAAAAGCAACAAAGAAAATCAACAAGTAACATGCAAGAGAAAAATCCATATTATTAATAGCTGATCTTTCAGCAGAAACTCTGCAGGCCAGAAGGGAATGACAGAATATCTGTAAACTATGATAGGCAAAAATCTATAAGCAAGATTAATCTACCTGGAAAGGATCTCATTTAAAATTGATGGAGAAATCAAAAGCTTTTCAGACAAGTAAAAGTTAAGAAACTTTAGCACCACCAAAGCAGCTTTACAAAAAATGTTAAAGGGACTTATATAGGCAGAAAATACAAGATAAGGGAAAGACCTACCAAAACAAACTCAAAACAATTAAGAAAATGCCAATAGGTATATATATAATGTAAATAGATTAGATGCTCCAACCAAAAGACAGAGACTGACTGAATGGATACAAAACCAAGACCCATATATAAATAAGAGATGCACTTCAGACCTAGAGACACATACAGACTGAAATTAAAAGGATGGAAAGATATTCTATGTATATGGAAATCAAAAGAAAGCTGCAGTGACAATTCTCATTTCAGACAAAATGGAGTTTAAAATAAAGAATGTTACAAAAGATAAAGAAGGACACTACATAATTATCAAGGGAACAATCCAAGAAAAAGACATGACAACTGTAAATGTTTATGTGCCCACCATAGGAGCACCTCAATACTTAAGGCAAACACTGCTGCTGCTAAGTCGCTTCAGTCATGTCTGACTCTGTGCAACCCCATAGATGGCAGCCCACCAGGCTCCCCCATCTCTGGGATTCTCCAGGCAAGAACACTGGAGTGGGTTGCCATTTCCCTCTCCAATGCATGAAAGTAAAAAGTGAAAGTGAATTCCCTCAGTTGTGTCTAACTCTTTGCAACCCCATGGACTGCAGTCCATCAAGCTCCTCCATCCATGGGATTTTCCAGGCAAGAGTACTGGAGTGGGGTGCCATTGCCTTATCCGAAGGCAAATACTAACAGATATAAAAGTAGAAATTGACAGTAACACAATAATAGTAGGGGAATTTAACACCCCACTTAGACCAATGAATAGATCATCAAAAGAGAAAATCAATAAGGAAATACAAAGCTTAAATGAAACATTAGACAAAATGGATCTAATTGATTTCTTCAAGACTTTCCATCCAGATGCAGAACAATACACTTTCTTCTCAAGTGCATATGGAACATTCTCCAGAATAGGCCACATCCTGGGTCACAGATCAAGCCTCAGTAAATATAATAAAATTGAAATCATGTCTTGTTGAGGTCCTTTAATGGACCGGAACCTGGTGGTCCAGAGTTAATGATAAGAAAGTAAAGGAGAGACAAAGAGGCTGATATTCCTTGGTTTATGCAGAAAACCAATAAAGTCCCTGACATGGGGCTTGCTCTGTTCCCGAAGCCCTCAGACGCCCTCTTGAAATGGTGAAGGTGCAGAGTGCCTTCCTGAGAGGGTCTTAGAAGCCCGGGCAGGAAAGTGAACTCAGAGGGCCTCATGGAGCTTGCTCTGTTTACGAAGGCCTCAGGCGCCTTCTTGAGGTGGTGAAGGCACAGAGCGCCTTCTCCAGAGGGTCTTAGAAGCCCAGGCAGGAAAGTGAACTCAGAGGGCCTCTGAGCTCCAAAGAAATAGCCCAAGAGAGAGAAATAGAGAGAGAGAAAGAGAAAGAAAGACACGGAGACCAAAGCTCTGGTGGAGCAAAGGTGTTTTAATCAACATGGTGTAGGCATATATACTGTAGTTATTCTCAGCAAAGATAAAGATTAAAATTTCAGACTTACAAAACATAGGCGATCCATATTAAAGAGAGAGAGAGAGTTGTAAACAATCACTTTTACTGTATGGTTCACAAGAAGGAAGAGGGTACTTATCACTGTACTGAAAAACTAACGAAGGAAATGCCTGGATCCCTCAGCCCTGGGAGAGGCTTGCCTCTATTCTTAAGGAAGAGAGGATTCCTGACAGATCCAAAACAGCACACAGGAAGCCTCCTGTTAAATGCTTCCTGACAATTTCAAGCATCTTTTTTTGACCACAACACTATGGTACTAGATATCAATTATAGGAAAAAATAATAAGAAAACAAAGACATATGGAGATTAAACAATACAGTTCTATGTAATGAACAAATAACTGAAGAAAAAAGGGAAATAAAAAACTTCCTAGAAACAAATGACAATAAAAACACAATGACCCAAAACTTATGGGATGCAGCAAAACAGTTCTAAGAGGGAAATACAAAGCAATAAAATTTTACCTCAAGAAACAAGAAAAACATCAAATAGAAAATCCAACTCTACACCTAAAACAGTTGGAAAAAGAATAAAAGAATGCCAAAGTTAGTAAAAGGAAAGAAATAATAAATACAAGAGCAGAAATATATTAAAAACAAATAAAGGAAATAAGTAAAGATTAATAAAACTAATAGCTGGTTTATTTGAGGAGATAAGCAAAACTGACAAATCATTAGCCAGATTCATCAAGAACAAAAGTGAGAAAAATCAATCAACAAAATTGGGAATGAAAAAGCAGAGTTTACAAGAGACAATGCAGAAATACAAAGGGTCATGAGAGACTATTATGAGCATCTATATGCTAATAAAGTGGACAATCTAGAGGAAATGGACAGATTTTTAGGAAAGTTCAACCCTCCCAAACTGAACCAGGAAGAAATAGAAGTTATGAACAAATAAATTACAAACACTGAAATCAAAGCTGTGATAAAAAATCTCCCCCCCAACCCTCAAAGAAAAGACCAGGGCCAGATGGCTTCACAGGTGAATTCTATCAAATATTTATAAAAGAGCCAATGCCTATCCTTCTGTAACTCTGCCAAAAATTCAGAGGAAGGAAAACTTCCAAACTCACTCTGAGGCCACCATCACCCTGGTACCAAAACTAGACAAAGATATCACAAACAAGAGAATATTACAGGCCAATATCACTGATCAACATAAATGTAAAAATCCTCTACAAAATTTTATCAAAGAGAATTGAAAAACACATTAGGGTCATCCACCATGATCAAGTCAGGTTTATCCCAGGGATGCAAGGATTCTTCAATATACATAAATCAATCATTATGGTACAACATACTAGCAAATTGAAAGATAAAAATCATATGATCATCTCAATATATGGAGACAAAACTTATGACAAAATTCAGCACCATTTGTGAAAAAACTCTTTAAAAAATGGGCATAGGAGGAACCTAACTTAATGCAATAAAGGCCATAGACAACAAACTCACAGCAAACATTATTCTCAATGGTGAAAAACTGAAAGCATTCCCTCTACAATCAAGAACAAGATAGGGTGCCCACTCTCACCAGTATTACTCAACATAGTTTTGGAAGTCATAGCAATCAGAAAAGAAGAAAAAGAAAATGAATCCAGATTGAAACGTAGTAAAACTCTCACTGTTTGCAGACTCCATAATACTGTGCATAAAAACCCTAAAGATAGTATTAGAAAATAGTATATAATAATATATACTAGAAAATAGTATATAATAGTAGAGTAACAGTATATTTGTTGCAGGATAAAAAGTCAATACACAGAAATCATTTGCATGCCTATATACTAATAATGAAAAATCAGAAATATAAATTAGGGAATCAATCCCATTTACCATTGCAACAAAAGGAATAAAATAAAAAATAGACCCTTGTGGTGCAGGGGGTGGGCCTGGCTGCCAAAAGAACACACAAGCCCTGCAGCTGGCCAATGAGATGAAACAAATGTGCAGAAGCCCCACGACATAGACGGTAGGACCAGGGAGCTGAGGCAAGTGCACACAAGCCCTGCAACATAGAGGGTCTGCCCAGTGAGATGAAACAAGTGCACACAAGCCCCACAACACAGAGGGAAGGTCCAGGGAGCTGAGACAAGTGCACACAAGCACTGTGACACAGAAAGTGAGCTCAAGAGCCTGAGGGAAGCCCACACAGTCTCTGTGACAGAGAGCATGGTCAGGGAGCTGAGAAAAGATCCACACACGCCTCTACATAGCAAGCTTCAGCCAGCAGTGCAGGGCGGGACCAGGGAACAAAAGCATGGACAATGATTCCAGGGACCAGTAGGGGGCTAGTGGCAGGGATATGCTGAGAGGGCCACTTTGAAGCAGCTGCTGAAATAGACGCGTCTAACACTGCTAAGGGGCTTCCCTGTGGCTCAGGTGGTAAAGAATCTGCCTGCAGTGTGGGAGACCTGCACTGGTCATAGCAAAAACCCTCTTCCAACAACACAAGAGAAGACTCTACACATGGATATCACCAGATGGTCAACACCGAAATCAGATTGATTATATTCTTTGCAGCCAAGATGGAGAAGCTCTATACAATCAACAAAAACAAGACCAGGAGCTGACTGTGGCTCAGATCATGAACTCCTTATTGCCAAATTCAGACTTAAATTACAGAAAGTAGGGAAAACCACTAGACCATTCAGGTATGACCTAAGTCAAATCCCTTATGATTACACAGTGGAAGTAAGAAATAGATTTAAGGGGCTAGATCTGATAGATAGAGTGCCTGATGAACTATGGACGGAGGTTCGTGACATTGTGCAGGAGACAGGGATCAAGACCATCTCATGGAAAAGAAATGCAAAAAAGCAAAATGTCTATCTGAGGAGGCCTTACAAATAGCTGTGAAAAGAAGTGAAAAGCAAAGGAGAAAAGGAAAGATGTAAGCATCTGAATGCAGAGTTCCAAAGGATAGCAAGAAGAGATAAGAAAGACTTCCTCAGTGATCAATGCAAAAAAATAGAGGAAAGCAACAGAATGGGAAAAACTAGATATCTCTTCAAGAAAATTAGAGATACCAAGGGAACATTTCATGCAAAGATGGGTTTGATAAAGGACAGAAATGGTATGGACCTAACAGAAGCAGAAGATATTAAGAAGAGATGGCAGGAATACACAGAAGACCTGTGCAAAAAAGATCTTCACGACCAAGATAATGACACTGGTGTGATCACTCACCTAGAGCCAGACATCCTGGAATGTGAAGTGGGCCTTAGAAAACATCATTACGAACAAAGCTAGTGGAGTTGATGGAATTCCAGTGGAGCTATTTCAAATCCTGAAAGATGATGCTGTGAAAGTGCTGCACTCAATATGCCAGCAAATT
The DNA here is from genome assembly GCF_029378745.1 of Bos indicus. Classification (NCBI taxonomy): domain Eukaryota; kingdom Metazoa; phylum Chordata; class Mammalia; order Artiodactyla; family Bovidae; genus Bos; species Bos indicus. Next base: position 77,815,024 of record NC_091789.1, read on the forward strand.
TGGAAAACTCAGCAGTGGCCACAGGACTGGAAAAGGTCCGTTTTCATTCCAATCCCAAGGAAAGGCAATGCCAACGAATGCTCAAACTGCCACACAATTGCATTCATCTCACATGCTAGTAAAGTAATGCTCAAAATTCTCCAAGCCACGCTTCAGCAATACATGAACCTTGAACTTTCAGATGTTCAAGCTGGTTTTAGAAAAGGTAGAGAAACCAGAGATCAAATTGCCAACATCTGCTGGATCATGGAAAAAGCAAGAGAGTTCCAAAAAAACATCTATGTCTGCTTTATTGACTATGCCAAAGCCTTTGACTGTGTGGATCACTATAAACTGTGGAAAATTCTTCAAGAGATGGGAATACCAGACCACCTGACCTGCCTCTTGAGAAACCTTTATGCAGGTCAGGAAGCAACAGTTAGAAGTGGACATGGAACAACAGACTGGTTCCAAATAGGAAAAGGAGTACGTCAAGGCTGTATATTGTCACCCTGCTTATTTAACTTCTATGCAGAGTACATCATGAGAAATGCTGGGCTGGAAGAAACACAAGCTGGAATCAAGATTACCGGGAGAAATATCAATAACCTCAGATATGCAGATAACACCACCCTTATGGCAGAAAATGAAGAGGAACTAAAAAGCCTCTTAATGAAAGTGAAAGTGGAGAGTGAAAAAGTTGGCTTAAAGCTCAACATTCAGAAAACTAAGATTATGGCATCGGGTCCCATCACTTCATGGCAAATAGATGGGGAAACAGTGGAAACAGTGTCAGACTTTATTTTTGAGGGCTCCAAAATCACTGCAGATGGTGACTGCAGCCATGAAATTAAAAGACGCTTACTTCTTGGAGGAAAAGTTATGACCAACCTAGATAGCATATTGAAAAGCAGAGACATTAGTTTGCCAACAAAGGTCCTTCTAGTCAAGGCTATGGTTTTTCCAGTGGTCATGTATGGATGTGAGAGTTGGACTTGTGAAGAAAGCTGCATGACGAAGAATTGATGCTTTTGGACTATGGTGTTGGAGAAGACTTTTGAGATTCCCTTGGACTGCCAGGAGATCCAACCAGTCCATTCTGAAGGAGATCAGCCCTGGGATTTCTTTGGAAGGACTGATGCTAAAGCTGAAACTCCATTACTTTGGCTGCCTCATGTGAAGGGTTGACTCATTGGAAAAGACTCTGATGCTGGGAGGGATTGGGGGCAGGAGGAGAAGGGGACAACGGAGGATGAGATGGCTGGATGGCATCACTGACTCGATAGACGTGAGTCTGGGTGAACTCTGGGAGTTGGTGTTGGACAGGGAGGCCTGGCGTGCTGCGATTGATGGGGTCACAAAGAGTCGGACATGACTGAGCAACTGAACTGAACTGAACTGAAGGAGACAAAGAACTGTATACAGAAAATTACAAGACAATGAGGAAAGAAATCAAAGATGACATAAACATATGGAGACATATTCTATGTTCCTGGGTAGGAAGAATCAATATTGTGAAAATGACTATACTACCAAATGTAATCTACAGATTAAATGTAATTCCTGTCAAATTACCAAAGGCATTTTTCACGTAAGTAGAACAAAAAATCTCACAATTTATTTGGAATCACAAGATATCCTCAGTAGCCAAAGCAGTCTTGAGAAAGAAGAATGAATCTGGAAGAATCAACTTACCTGACTTCATACTATACTACAAAGCTATAGTCATCAAGACAATATGGTACTGTCACAAAAGGAGAAATATAAACCAGTGGAACAAGATAGAAAGCTAAGAAATAAACCCACAGACCTATGGGTACCTTATCTTTGATAAAGGATGCAAGAACATGCAATGGGAAAAGATAGTCTTTTAAATAAGTGGTGCGGGGAGAACTGAAAAACTCCAGGTAAAAGAATAAAATTAAAACACTTCCTAACACCATACACAAAGATGAACTCAAAATGGATTAAAGACCTAACCATACAATGAGAAAGTATAAAACTCTTAGAAGAAAACAAGCAGAACACTGTATGACATAAATCATAGCAAGACCCTCCATGGCCCATCTCCTAGGATATTGGAAATAAAAACAAAAGCAAACAAGTGGGACCTAATTAAACTTAAAAGCTTGTGTGCAGCAAAGCAAATTATACAAAAGGTGAAAAGACAACCCACAGAAAGGCAAAAAATAATAGCAAATGAAAAAGACAAAAGATTAATTTCAAAAATATATAAGCAGTGTATACAAATCAATACCAGAAAAACAAACAACCCAATCAAAAAGTGGACAAAAGATCTAAACAGACATTTCTCCAAAGAAGACATCAGTTCGTTCAGTTCAGCCATTCAGTCATGTCTCACTCTTTGTGACCCCATGGACTGCAGCACACCAGGATTCCCTGTCCATCACCAACTCCTGGAGCTTTCTCAAACTCATGTTCATCAAGTTGATGATGCCATCCAACCATCTCGTCCTATGTTGTCCCCTTCTCCTCCCACCTTCAATCTTTCCCAGCATCAGGGTCTTCTCAAATGAGTCTGTTCTTCTCATCAGGTGGCCTAAGTATTGGAGTTTCAGCTTCAGCCTCAGGCCTTCCATGAATATTCAGGACTGATTTCCTTTAGGATAGACTGGTTGGATCTCCTTGTGGTTCAAGGGACTCTCGAGAGTCTTTTCCAACACTACAGTACAAAAGCATCAATTTTTTGGCACTCAGCTTTCTTTATAGTGCAAACCTCACATCCATACATGACTACTGGAAAAACCATAGCTTTGACTAGATGGACCTTTGTGGGCAAAGTAATGTCTCTGCTTTGTAATATGCTGCCTAGGTTGGTCATAACTTTTTTTCCAAGGAGCAACAGTCTTTTAATTTCATGGCTACCATCACCATCTGCAGTGATTTTGGAGCCCCACAAAATAAAGTCTCTCACTGTTTCCATTCCCCCCCACCATTTACTTGCCATGAAGTGATGGGACCAGATGTCGTGATATTAGTTTATAATGGTCACTTCAGATGACCATTATATCAACTACTGTGGGCAAGAATCCCTTAGAAGAAATGGAGTAGACATAATAGTCAACAAAAGAGTCCGAAATGCAGTACTTGGGTGGAACTTCAAAGAAGACATAATAAACACATGAAAAGATTGTAGAAGTGCAAGTCAAATCTACAATCAGATATCACCTCACACCAGTCAGAATGGTGATCACCAAAAGATCCACAAACAACAAGTGCTGCAGAGGGTGTGAAGCCTAGGGAACCCTCTTGTACTGCTAGTGGAACTTGTACTGCTAGTGGGAATGCAAATTGATACAGCCACTATGGAAGACAATGTGGAGTTTCCTTTAAACACTAGGAATAAAACCACCATATGATCCAGCAATACCACTTCTAGGTATATACCCTGAATAAACCCAAACTGAAAAAGATCCATGCACGTACCCCAACGTTCACTATTTATCCCAATGACACTATTTACAATAACTACAACATGTAAGCTACCTAGATGTTCATCGACAGACGAATGGATAAGGAAGCTGTGGTACATATATACAATTGAATACTACTCAGCCATAAAAATGGAATGCATTTGAGTCTTTTCTCATGAGGTGGATGAACTTGGAGCCTATTATACATAGTGAAGTAAGTCAGAAAGAGAAAGACAAATATTGTATATTAGCACATATATATGGAATTTAGAAAGATGGTGCTGAGGTACCTGCATGCAAGGCAGCAAAGGAGATGCAGATGAAAGAACAGACTTTTGAACTCAGTGGGAGAAGGCAAGGGTGGGATGATTTGAGAGAATAGCATTGAAACATGTATATTACCATATGGCAAATAGATGGCCAGTGTGAGTTTGATACAAGAAGCAGGGCACACAAAACTTGTTCTCTGGGACAACCTAGAGTGATAGGGTGGGGAGGGAGGTGTGAGGGGGGCTCAGGAGAGGGGGACACATGTACACCTATGGCTGATTCATTTGGATGTATGGCAAAACCATCACAATATTGTAAAGCAATTATCCTCCAATTAAAATAAATTAATTAAAAAACTATTTAGCCTTTTTTTCTCTGTTGCTTTAAGCCTCTGGATAATTTCAAGAGTTCTGAAAAAGTTAATCCTGACAATCTTTGCATTTTTCATTGCTTTTATCAATAATTGAATTTTTGGTAATCCTTACTCTACTATTTTTACTGAATACACCCTGGACATTTTGTGTAAGCAAAAAGAAGTTAAAAGAATGAACTTGGGAGGAGATGATACCATGGGGCACTTTCATTTTGATGGAGGGATCTATTAAGTACAGCCTATGGAGGTGGAGTCACATCAGGATATACACATGTATGAGCTGAGTGATGTGTGGAGGGGAGTTCTATGGTGTAGTTTCAAATATTTATGGGCTTGAGTCTTTGGAAGATAGTGATAAAACCATGCTTAACAATTGCCCTGAGGACTTCTCCAGTGGGGACATTTAAAGTTATTTTATTTATGCACTGGGGTTCATGAAGGAAGTCACTTTAGAGATGGTGATATTTGAATGAGTTTTCAAAGAAGATACCCAGACATGCTCAATAAAGGTTGTTCAAGTGATTTTAAATCTCCCTTAGAATCTATGAAGGCATCAGAAACCTGTAAGACTATGATAATTAATTTCCCATAGAAATACTCAAATGATTTCCCTGATTTTTTTTTTAACTTTCTATAACATTAGTTGGTAATGCCTCTCAGTTCAGTCACTATCTTATCCCTATATCTTGTGTGACTATAAAAAAATGATCAGTTTCAACTAAATATTTCAACTATAACCTAAGACCATTCTTGGGCTTCCCAGGTGGCACTGTGCTGTGCTTAGTCTCTTAGTCCTGTCCAACTCTTTGTGACTCCATGGACTGTAGCATGACAGGTTCCTCTGTCCATGGGGATCCTTCAGGCAATAATACTGGAGTGGGTTGCCATGCTCTCCTTCAGGGGATCTTCCCAATCCAGGGATCAAACCCAGGTCTCCCACACTGCAGACAGATTCTTTACCATCTAAGCCACCAGGGAAGCCACCTCCACCCCAGGTGGCACTAGATGTGAAAAAAAAAGAAAAAAAGCCTGCCATTGCAGGAGATGGTATAGATGCGGGTTCAATTCCTGGGTCAGGAAGATTCCTGTGGAGGAGGGCATGGCAATACACTCCAGTATTCTTGCCTGGAGAATCCCAAGGAGAGAGGAGCCTGGCAGGCTATACTCCATAGCGTCTCACAGAGTCAGACATGACTAAAGTGACCTAGCATAAGCAAGCAAGACCATTCTCACATATACCAGTTTTCAGTCTCCCTTTGAAAGTGAAGAGGTGATTTTCCTCCATGACATGTATATCAAAAAGACCTGTTACTTTTGCATGTCCTACTATGTGTGTATGTGGGGGGAAGGAGTTGTTATGGAGCTAAAAGAAATGTGGAGTCCATTTCACAGTTATATGTATACTCTACTGGGAAACTCAATTGGTTGTTTGACCACATTATTCAAATTATATTTTAATGTTCCAATTCTTCCCATTCAACTAGTTATGATTTTAGAAATGAAGATTCTGTAATAACACAGAATATGAGAGATGAATAGGGAAGCACCTGGGATGGATGATATATAATATCAGCAGTTATGGGAAGTATAATATGACTCATCACTTTTCTATATCTTTACAATTTTATTTTAAAATATATGACAATATTGTTAATGTTTTCAGAAAAATGAACAAAGTACACCTTTTTTTTTTACTCTTTATTTTTTTAAATTTTATTTTATTTTTAAACTTTACAATATTATATTGGTTCTGCCATATATCGAAATGAATCCACCGCAGGCATACATGTGTTCCCCATCCTGAACCTTCCTCCCTCCTCCCTTCCCATACCCCCCCTCTGGGTCGTCCCAGTGCACCAGCCCCAATCACCCAGTATCGTGCATCGAACCTGGACTGGCGACTCGTTTCATATATGATATTATACATGTTTCAGTGCCATTCTCCCAAATCATCTCACCCTCTCCCTCTCCCACAGAGTCCAAAAGACTGTTCTATACATCTGTGTCTCTTTTGCTGTCTCGCATACAGGGTTATTGTTACCATCTTTCTAAATTCCATATATATGCGTTAGTATACTGTATTGGTATTTTTCTTTCTGGCTTACTTCACTCTGTATAATAGGTTCCAGTTTCATCCACCTCATTAGAACTGATTCAAATGTATTCTTTTTAATGGCTGAGTAATACTCCATTGTGTCTATGTACCATAGCTTTCTTATCCATTCATCTGCTGATGGACATCTAGGTTGCTTCCATGTCCTGGCTATTATAAACAGTGCTGCGATGAACATTGGGGTACACGTGTCTCTTTCCCTTCTGGTTTCCTCAGTGTGTATGCCCAGCAGTGGGATTGCTGGATCATAAGGAAGTTCTATTTCCAGTTTTTTAAGGAATCTCCACAATGTTCTCCATAGTGGCTGTACTAGTTTGCATTCCCACCAACAGTGTAAGAGGGTTCCCTTTTCTCCACACCCTGTCCAGCATTTATTGCTTGTAGACTTTTGGATCGCAGCCATTCTGACTGGTGTGAAATGGTACCTCATAGTGGTTTTGATTTGCATTTCTCTGATAATGAGTGATGTTGAGCATCTTTTAATGTGTTTGTTAGCCATCTATATGTCTTCTTTGGAGAAATGTCTATTTAGTTCTTTGGCCCATTTTTTGATTGGGTCATTTATTTTTCTGGAATTGAGATGCAGGAGTTGCTTGTATATTTTTGAGATTAGTTGTCAGTTGCTTCATTTGCTATTATTTTCTCCCATTCTGAAGGCTGTCTTTTCACCTTGCTAATAGTTTCTTTTGTTGTGCAGAAGCTTTTAAGTTTAATTAGGTCCCATTTGTTTATTTTTGCTTTTATTTCCAATATTCTGGGAGGTGGGTCATAGAGGATCCTGCTGTGATGTATGTTGGAGAGTGTTTTGCCTATGTTCTCCTCTAGGAGTTTTATAGTTTCTGGTCTTACATTTAGATCTTTAATCCATTTTGAGTTTATTTTTGTGTATGGTGTTAAAAAGTGCTCTAGTTTCATTCTTTTACAAGTGGTTGACCAGTTTTCCCAGCACCACTTGTTAAAGAGATTGTCTTTAATCCATTGTATATTCTTGCCTCCTTTGTCAAAGATAAGGTGTCCATATGTGCGTGGTTTTATCTCTGGGCTTTCTGTTTTGTTCCATTGATCTATATTTCTGTCTTTGTGTCAGTACCATACTATCTTGATGACTGTGGCTTTGTAGTAGAGCCTGAAGTCAGGCAGGTTGATTCCTCCAGTTCCATTCTTCTTTCTCAAGATTGCTTTGGCTATTCGAGGTTTTTTGTATTTCCATACAAATTGTGAAATTATTTGTTCTAGTTCTGTGAAGAATACCGTTGGTAGCTTGATAGGGATTGCATTGAATCCATAAATTGCTTTGGGTATTATACTAATTTTCACTATATTGATTCTTCTGATCCATGAACATGGTATATTTCTCCATCTATTAGTGTCCTCTTTGATTTTTTTCACCAGTGTTTTATAGTTTTCTATATATAGGTCTTTAGTTTCTTTAGGTAGATATATTCCTAAGTATTTTATCCTTTTCGTTGCAATGGTGAATGGAATTGTTTCCTTAATTTCTCTTTCTGTTTTCTCATTATTAGTGTATAGGAATGCAAGGGATTTCTGTGTGTTGATTTTATATCTTGCAACTTTACTATAATCATTGTTTAGTTCTAGTAATTTTCTGGTGGAGTCTTTAGGATTTTCTATGTAGAGGATCATGTCATCTGCAAACAGTCAAAGTATACCTTTGAAGATATTATGCGAGTAGATAATTTTAGATATTCCTACTAAAGACCAGGACTGATTTAGGCAGGTATCAGAGCAGATAGACTAATTACGTGTCTCCATTTTGTTTTACTATTGGAAAATAATGTTCGGAGAAGACAAGTACAGAAATCACCATATTCAGTGAGAAATTTTGTAATATACATGTACTTTAATGGTATCATTTGCAGGGATCTCAAAGTAAATGAATCTCACTTCTACCAATCTCATTTCTATACTTAATAATGGAATAGTGTTACAATGATTGATGAAATATACTAGGTTAATATAATGTTGGCTTTTATTTCCTATGATTTAACTGGCACATTTACAAGCAAAACATGGTGGGAGACAAAAATAAGAATATTTTTGTCTTGGATTTTTTTAAACCACCATTTGGTGCTAAATTTAAAGTTGACTACTGTTATATGTGGATAGTATCTATGCTTTCTGGTAAAGTTTGAAGTACCAAACAAGGCACAATTTATCCTTGCATATTAAATGATCAAAAAGCTATCATGGTTGTGTCAGTAAGTCATTTTGTTCATTTCTTGTAATTACTTATTTTAGGTTAAGGTTTAGCCATCTGATATGTAGAGAAAAAAATGCATATTTTAGCACAAGGTTATTTACTGATATATTACTTTATGTTTCACTTAGGATACTTAATCCTGCAGAGATGCTAGGTTGTTGCTAAGGCTATAGAAACTTAGCAAACCATATCAAGTGTTACTTCATCTCTCTGATCACTTTTACCATAGTTCTTTATTCTTCTAATACTTGTATTCTAATCTATCTGTCACTCCATAGACTAATAACTAAGATGATTGTTTAGATATGTGGTCAGCATACAGATCTGAACTGAGACATCATCTAGCTCTGCTAACTGTATAATGGTGATATGTATGTGTGTGTGGTAGGGGGGTATATTCAATACAATGCTATATCATTTGACTAATTTCCTTGAATGATACTGTGATTTTATTCATTTCTCCATCAGTTACATTCTTATTCAATATACTGTAGATACCATCTATCTGAGAGAGAGGAGAAGGTAGTACATTTTACCAATATAAACTCAAATGAAATTTTGGAAATGAATGAATAACACTTTTTATTTTTATATAATTAGGCTACACAAATGGGATTATCTGTTGGTTAATCTATTATAAATGTTAAAATCAATTATATAGAGCCATAATTACTGAAGGTCAATTCATTCCCATTATAAATGGGGATTATGTACAAATTCCAGGGCAAAGTTAATTTCTAAGCATATTTTGTAAACACACTGCAAACAATTGATTTGGTGGTAATGAAATAATAAACATTTACCCATTACTGTAGTTGGTACATTGCTGCAAGTTTCACAGTGATTTTATTTTCAAATGTCATCTAATAATCTCTACAGTGCTTTTTTTCACAAAGTGTACAAAAGCACAAGATAAAGCAAAGGAAACAGATTTAAGAGCTATTAGGTAAATAAAACGATAAAATTATCATGGTATAATTCAAGCTGGACTTAGAAAAGGCAGAGGAACCAGATATCGAATTGCCAACATCCACTGGATCATCAAAAAAGCAAGAGAATTCCAGAAAAAATCTACTTTTGCTTCTCCACTATAACAAAGTCTTTGACTCTGTGGATCACAACAAACTTTGGAAAATTCTTAGAGATATGGGAATACCAGACCACCTTACCTGTCTCCTGAGAAATCTGTATGCAGGTCAAGAAGCAACAGTTAGAACCAGACATGGAACAAAAGAATGGTTCCAAATTGGGAAAGGAGTACACCAAGGCTATAAATTGTCGCCCTGCTAATTTAAATTATATACAGAGTACATCATGAGAAATGATGGGCTGGATGAAGCTCAAGCTGGAATCAAGATTCCTGGGAGAAATATCAATAACCTCAAATACGCAGATGACACTACCCTTATGGCAGAAAGCAAAGAGGAACTAAAGAATCTCTTGATGAAAGTGAAAGAGGAGAATGAAAAAACTGGCTTAAAACTCAACATTCAGAAAACTAAGATCATAGCATCTAGTCCCATCACTTCATGGCAAATACATGGGGAAACAATGGAAACAGTGACAGACCTTATTTTCTTAGGCTCCAAAATCACTGCAGACGGTGACTGCACCCATGAAATTAAAAGATGCTTGCTCCTTGGATGAAAACCTAGACAGCATATTAAACAGCAGAGACATTACTTTGTCAACAAAGGTCCATCTAGTCAGAGCTATTGTTTTTCCAGTAGTCAGGTATGAATGTGAGAGTTGGACCATAAAGAAGGCTGAGCTCCAAAGAATTGATGCTTTTGAACTGTGGTGTTGGAGAAAACTCTTGAGAGTCCTTGGACAGCAAGATCAAACCAGTCAATCCTAAAGGAAATAAGTCCTGAATAGTCATTGGGAAAGACTGAGGGAAGGAGGAGAAGGGGACAATGGAGGATGAGATGGTTGGATGGCATTATCGATTCGATGGACATGGGTTTGGGTGGACTCCGGGAGTTGGTGATGGACAGGGAGGCCTGACGTGCTCTGGTTCATGGGGTCACAAAGAGTCGGACGTGACTGAGTGACTGAACTGAATTCATTGGAAGGACTGGTAATGTAGCTGAAACTCCAATGCTTTGGCCACTTGATGCGAAGAACTGACTCATTAGAAAAAACCCAGATGCTGGGAAAGATTGAAGGTAGGAGGAGAAGGGGATGTCAAAGGATGAGATGGTTGGGTGGCATCACCGACTCAATGGACATGAGTTTGAGCAGGCTCTGGGAATTGGTGATGGACAGGAAAGCCTGGTGTGCTGAAGTCTATGGGGTCACAAAAAGTCAGACAGGACTGAGCGACTGAACTGAATTGATATGAAAATAGTTTCCACCAAAAACCCCTGCGCTGTTTATATAACATTAAATATTTTGTCAACAGTAAAATACATTTTCCAAGATAGAATATACATGTCTCAGAACTATATAATGAGCACTAACATGGTTAACTAATCTGAGTGAGTGAATGAGTGAAGTCACTCAGTCGTGTCCGAATCTTTGCAACCCTGTGCACTATAGCCCACCAGGCTCCTCCATCCATGGGATTCTCCAGGTAAGAATACTAGAGTGGGTTCCCATTTTCATCAACATGAAAGCAAAGGTGCATATTTCACTAAATTCTAGACATTTCAGTTATCCCTTAGACACTCCACTGATACCCTTGAAATGTTCACATACACAGAGTAAATTCTTAAGAAAACTTCAAAATTTTTGTAGTAAAAGATTAAAATTAGTGACGTGAACTAAAATGCTAGAAGGCACCCAAAACGTTTGTATTTATAAACCTATATTTATATTTACTGCTTTTATAAAATGTTGAATTATTTAATGTTAAAATGTAGGTCTGTCTTGAAGTAGTGTAGGAAATCATATCCATAATTTTCCTAGGTGCTGGGTACTTACATTTAGAAGTTTCTGTTTCCCACTCAGTGATTACAGTTCTTTCATTGATATTTTCTTTAATGCTGAAGTTGGATTTGAAATAATTTAAACTTGAAACATGTCTTTAATGTAGATATTTTTTGGATCAGTTTGTTTGCTAGGCTGTCAAAGTTTTCTTCTGATTTATTTTATTTTATTTATATGTTAAAGGTTTATTTTATTTTTTAAATTTAAATTTATTTATTTTAATTGGAGGCTAATTACTTTACAATATTTTATTGGTTCTGCCACACATCAACATGAATCCACCACGGGCATACATGTGTTCCCCATCCTGAACCACCCTCCCACCTCCCTCCACATACCATCCCTCCGGGTCATCCCAGTGCACAGGCCCCAAGCATCCTGTATTGAACCTGGACTAGCTATTCATTTTTTACATGATATTATACATGTTCCAGTACCATTCCCCCAAATCGTCTTACACTCTCCCTCTCCCGCAGAGTCCAAAAGGCTGTTCTATACATCAGTGTCTCTTTTGCTGTCTCACATACAGGGTTATTGTTACCATCTTTCTAAATTCCATATATAGTTAGTATACTGTATTGGTGTTTTTCTTTCTGGCTTACTTCACTCTGTATAATTGGCTCCAGTTTCATCCACCTCATTAGAACTGATTCAAATGTATTCTTTTTAATGGCTGAGTAATACTCCATTGTGTCTATGTACCACAGCTTTCTTATCCATTCATCTGCTGATGGACATCTAGGTTGCTTCCATGTCCTGGCTATTATAAACAGTGCTGCAGTGAACATTGGGGCACACGTGTCTCTTTCAATTCTGGTTTCCTCAGTGTGTATGCCTAGCAGTCAGATTGCTGGGTCCTATGTCGCTAAGAGTCGGATATGACGGAGCGGCTTCACTTTCACTTTCCACTTTCATTCATTGGAGAAGGAAATGGCAACTCACTCCAGTGTTCTTGCCTGGAGAATCCCAGGGACGGGGGAGCCTGGTGGGCTGCCATCTACGGGGTTGCACAGAGTCAGACATGACTGAAGTGACTTAGCATATGGCAGTTCCATTTCCAGTTTTTTAAGGAATCTCCACACTGTTCTCCATAGTGGCTGTACTAGTTTGCATTCCCACCAAAAGTGTAAGAGGGTTGCCTTTTCTCCACACCCTCTCCAGCCTTTATTGCTTATAGACTTTTGGATCGCAGCCATTCTGACTGGCGTGAAATGGTACCTCACTGTGGTTTTGATTTGCATTTCTCTGATAGTGAGTGATGTTGAGCATCTTTTCATATGTTTGATAGCCATCTGTATGTCTTCTTTGGAGAAATGTCTGTTTAGTTCTTTGGCCCATTTTTTGATTGTGTCATTTATTTTTCTGGAATTGAGATGCAGGAGTTGCTTGTATATTTTTGAGATTAGTTGTTTGTCGGTTGCTTCATTTGCTATTATTTTCTCCCATTGTGAAGGCTGTCTTTTCACCTTGCTTATAATTTCCTTTGTTGTGCAGCTTTTAACTTTAATTAGATCCCATTTGTTTATTTTTCCTTTTATTTCCAATATTCTGGGAGGTGGGTCATAGAGGATTATGCTGTGATTTATGTAGGAGAGTGTGTTGTCTATGTTCTCCTCTAAGAGTTTTATAGTTTCTGGTCTTACTTTTAGAACTTTAATCCATTTTGAGTTTATTTTTGTGTATGGTGTTAGAAAGTGTTCTGCTACTGCTGCTGCTAAGTCACTTCAGTCTTGTCCTACTCTGTGTGACCCCATAGACGACAACTCACCAGGCTCCCCCGTCCCTGGGATTCTCCAGGCAAGAACACTGGAGTGGGTTGCCATTTCCTTCTCCAATGCATGAAAGTGGAAAGTGAAAGTGAAGTTGCTCAGTCGTGTCTGAACCCTCAGCGACCCCATGGCCTTCAGCCTACCAGGCTCCTCTGTCCATAGGATTTTCCAGGCAGGAGTACTGGAGTGGGGTGCGATTGCCTTCTCCGAGAAACTATTCTAGTTTCATTCTTTTACAAGTAGTTGACCAGTTTTCCCAGAACCACCTGCTAAAGAGATTGTCTTTTCGCCATTGTATATTCTTGCCTCCTTTGTCAAAGATAAGGTGTCCACAGGTGAGTGGATTTGTCTCTGGGCTTTCTCTTTTGTTCCACTGATCTATATTTCTGTCTTTGTGCCAGTACCATACTGTCTGGATGACTGCGGCTTTGTAGTAGAGCTTGAAGTCAGGCAGGTTTATTCCTCCAGGTCCATTCTTCTTTGTCAAGATTGCTTTGGCTATTCGAGGTTTTTTGTATTTCCATACAAATTATGAAATTATTTGTCCTAGCTCTGTGAAAAATACTGTTGGTACCTTGATAGGGATTGCATTGAATCTATAGATTGCTTTGGGTAGTATACTCTTTTTCACTATATTGATTCTTCCAATCCATGAACATGGTATATTTCTCCATCTATTAGTGTCGTCTTTGATTTCTTTCACCAGTGTTTTATAGTTTTCTATATATAGGTCTTTTGTTTCTTAAGGTAGATATATTCCTAAAAACTTTATTCTTTTCGTTGCAATGGTGAATGGAATTGTTTCAGTAATTTCTCTTTCTGTTTTCTCATTGTTACTGTATATCTGTTTTCTCATTGTTAGTGTATAGGAATGCAAGGATGCAAGGGATTTCTTTTTTTTTTTTTTTTTTTGCATTTTATGTTTACGTAACTTTTATTTTTTATTTTTTTTGTTTTGTTTACAGAGTTTTTATTTTTTTATTATTATTTTATTTTATTTTTAAACGTTACATAATTGTATTAGTTTTGTCAAATATCGAAATGAATCCATCACAGGTATACATGTGCTCCCCATCCTGAACCCTCCTCCCTCCTCCCTCCCCATACCATCCCTCTGGGTCGTCCCAGTGCACTAGCCCCAAGCATCCAGTATCGTGCATTGAACCTGGACTGGCATCTCGTTTCATACATGATATTTTACATGTTTCAATGCCATTCTCCCAAATCTTCCCACCCTCTCCCTCTCCCACAGAGTCCATAAGACTGTTCCATACATCAGTGTCTCTTTTGCTGTCTCGTACACAGGGTTATTGTTATCATCTTTCTAAATTCCATATATATGTGTTAGTATACTGTATTGGTGCTTTTCCTTCTGGCTTACTTCACTCTGTATAATAGGCTCCAGTTTCATCCACCTCATTAGAACTGATTCAAATGAATTCTTTTTAATGGCTGAGTAATACTCCATTGTGTATATGTACCACAGCTTTCTTATCCATTCATCTGCTGATGGACATCTAGGTTGCTTCCCTGTCCTGGTTATTATAAACAGTGCTGCGATGAACATTGGGGTACACGTGTCTCTTTCCCTTCTGGTTTCCTCAGTGTGTATGCCCAGCAGTGGGATTGCTGGATCATTGTTGATTTTATATCCTGCAACTTTACTATATTCATTGATTAGCTGTAGTAATATCCTGGTTGAGTCTTTAGGGTTTTCTATGTAGAGGATCATGTCATCTGCAAACAGTAGAGTTTTACTTCTTCTTTTCCAATTTGGATTACTTTTCTTTCATTTTTTGCTCTGATTGCTGTGGCCAAAACTTCCAAAACTATGTTGAACAGTCGTGGTGAAAGTGGGTATCCTTGTCTGGTTCCTGATTTTAGGGGAAATGCTTTCAATTTTTCACCATTGAGGATAATGTTTGCTGTGGGTTTGTCATATATAGCTTTTATTATGTTGAGGTATGTTCCTTCTATTCCTGCTTTATGGAGAGTTTTTTTTTTATCATAAATGGATGTTGCCTTTTGTCAAAGACTTTCTCTGCATCTATTGAGATAATCATATGGCTTTTATTTTTCAATGTGTTAATGTGGTGTATTACATTGATTGATTTGTGGATATTGAAGAATCCTTGCATCCCTGGGATAAAGCCCACTTAGTCATGATGTATGATCTTTTTAATGTGTTGTTGGATTCTGATTGCTAGAATTTTGTTAAGGAGTTTTGCATCTCTGTTCATTAGTGATATTGGCCTGTAGTTGTCTTTTATTGTGGCATCTTTGTCAGGTTTTGGTATTGGGGTGATGGTGGCCTCATAGAATGAGTTTGGAAGTTTACCTTCCTCTGCAATTTTCTGGAAGAGTTTGAGTAGGATAGGTGTTAGCTCTTCTCTAAATTTTTGGTAGAATTCAGCTGTGAAGCCGTCTGCACCTGGGCTTTTGTTTGCTGGAAGATTTCTGATTACAGTTTCAGTTTCCATGCTTGTGATGGGTCTGTTAAGATTTTCTATTTCTTCCTGGTCCAGTTTTGGAAAGTTGTATTTTTCTAAGAATTTGTCCATGTCTTCCAAGTTTCCATTTTATTGGCATGTAAGTGCTGATAGTAATCTCTTATGATCCTTTGTATTTCTGTGTTGTCTGTTGTGAGCTCTCCATTTTCATTTCTAATTTTATTGATTTGATTTTTCTCCCTTTGTTTCTTGATGAGTCTGGCTAATGGTTTGTCAGTTTTATTTATTCTTTCAAAGAACCAGCTTTTGGCTTTGTTGATTTTTGCTATGGTCTCTCTCTCTCTCTTTTTTTTTTTTTTGTCTTTTGCATTTATTTCTGCCCCAATTTTTAAGATTTCTTTCCTTCTACTAACCCTGGGGTTCTTCATTTCTTCCTTTTCTAGTTGCTTTAGGTGTAGAGTTAGGTTATTTATTTGACTTTTTTCTTGTTTCTTGAGGTATGTCTGTATTGCTATGAACTTTCCCTTTAGCACTGCTTTTACAGTATCCCACAGGTTTTGGGTTGTTGTGTTTTCATTTTATTCGTTTCTATGTATATTTTCATTTCTATTTTGATTTTTTCTGTGATTTGTTGGTTATTCAGCAACATGTTGTTCAGCCTCCATATGGTGGAATTTTTAATAGTTTTTCTCCTGTAATTGAGATCTAATCTTACTGCATTGTGGTTAGAAAAGATGCTTGGAATGATTTCAATTTTTTTTGAATTTACCAGGGCTAGATTTATGGCCCAGGATGTGCACTTGAGAAAAAGGTGAAATTCTTTGTTTTGGGGTGAAATTTCCTATAGATATCAATTAGGTCTAACTGGTCTATTGTATCATTCAAAGTTTGTGTTTCCTTGTTAATTTTCTGTTTAGTTGATCTTTCCATAGGTGTGAGTGGGGTAGTAAAGTCTCCCACTATTATTGTGCTATTGTTAATTTCCCTTTTCATACTTGTTAGCATTTGTCTTACATATTGTGGTGGTCCTATGTTGGGTGCGTATATATTTACAATTTTTATATCTTCTTCTTGGATTGATCCTTTGACCATTATGCGGTGTCCTTCTTTGTCTCTTTTCACAGCCTTTGTTTTAAAGTCTATTTTCTCTGATATGAGTATTGCTACTCCTGCTTTCTTTTGGTCTCTACTTGTGTGGAATATCTTTTTCCATCCCTTCACTTTCAGTCTGTATGTGTCCCCTGTTTTGAGGTGGGTCTCTTGTTTTTGTATCCATTCAGCCAGTCTTTGTCTTTTGGTTGGGGCATTCAACCCATTTACATGTAAGGTAATTATTGATAAAGTATGATCCCGTTGCCATTTACTTTACTGTTTTGGGTTGGAGTTTATACACCCTTTTTGTGTTTTCTGTCTAGAGAAGATCCTTTAGCATTTGTTGGAGAGCTGGTTTGGTGGTGCTGAATTCTCTCAGCTTTTGCTGGTCTGGAAAGCTTTTGATTTCTCCTTCATATTTGAATGAGATCCTTGCTGGGTACAGTAATCTGGGCTGTAGGTTATTTTCTTTCATCACTTTAAGTATGTCCTGCCATTCCCTCCTGGCCTGAAGAGTTTCTATTGAAAGATCAGCTGTTATCCTTATAGGAATCCCCTTGTGTGTTATTTCTTGTTTTTCCCTTGCTGATTTTAATATTTGTTCTTTGTGTTTGATCTTTGTTAATTTGATTAATATGTGCCTTGGGGTGTTTCACCTTGGGTTTATCCTGTTTGGGACTCTCTGGGTGTCTTGGACTTGGGTGATTATTTCCTTCCCCATTTTAGGGAAGTTTTCAACTATTATCTCCTCAAGTATTTTCTCATGGTCTTTCTTTTTGTCTTCTTCTTTTGGGATTCCAATGATTTGAATGTTGGGGCATATAGCATTGTTCTGGAGTTCTCTGAGATGTCCTTATTTCTTTTAATTCTTTTTTCCTCTGTGATTCATTTATTTCTACCATTCTATCTTCTATTTCACGAATCCTATTTTATGCTTCCGTTATTCTACTATTTGTTGCCCCCAGAGTGTTTTTCATCTCATTTATTGCATTATTCATTATATATTGACTCTTTTTTATTTCTTCCAGGTCTTTGTTAAACCTTTCTTGCGTCTTCTCAATCCTTGTCTCCAGTCTATTCATCTGTGATTCCGTTTTTATTTCAAGACTTTGGATCATTTTCAGTACCATTATTAGGAATTCTTTATCAGGTAGATTCCTTATATCTTCCTGTTTTGTTTGGTTTGGTGGGCATTAATACCGTGCCTTTACCTGCTGGTTATTCCTCTGTCTCTTCGTCTTGTTTATATTGCTGTGTTTGGGGTGGCCCTTCTGTATTCTGGCAGTTTGTGGAGTTCTCTTCATTGTGGAGTTTCCTCGCTATGGGTGGGGTTGTATGGGTGGCTTGTCAAGGTTTCTTGGTTAGGGAAGCTTGTGTCGGTGTTATGGTGTGTGGAGCTGGATTTTTTATCTCTGGAGTGCAATGAAGTGTCCAGTAATGAGTTATGAGATGTCAATGGGTTTGGAGTGACTTTGGGCAGCCTGTATATTGAAGTTCAGGGCTGTGTTCCTGTGTTGCTGGAGAATTTGCACGTTATGTCTTGCTCTGGAACTTGTTGGCCCTTGGGTGGTGCTTGGTTTCAGTGTAGGTATGGAGGCATTTCACGAACTCCTGTTGATTAATGTTCCCTGGAGTCAGGAGATCTCTGGTGTTCTCAGGATTTGGACTTAAGCCTCCTGCTTTTGGTTTTCAGTCTAATTTTTACAGTAGTCTCAATACTCCATCTATACAGCACCATTGATACAACATCTAGGTTAAAGATGAAACGTTTCTCCACAGTGAGAGACACCCAGGGAGGCTCACAGTGTTACATGGAGAAAAGAAAAGGGAGGAGGGAGTTACAGGTGATTTGAATGAGATGAGGTGGAATTAAAAGAGAGAGCAAGCTAGCCAGTAATCACTTCCTTATGTGCGCTCCACAGTCTGGACCGCTCAGAGATGTTCATGGAGTTATACAGAGAAGAGCAGAGGGAGAAGGGAGACAGAGGTAGCCAGGAGGAAAAAGGGGGGAATAAAAAGGAGAGAGACAGATCCAGCCAGTAATCAGTTCCCTAAGTGTTCTCCACCATCCAGAACACACAAAGATATTCACATAATCGGGTAGAGAACAGAAGGGGAAGGGAGGAGATAGAGGCGACCTGGTGGAGGAAAAGCAGAGTCCAAAGGGGGAGAGAGCAGTCAAGCCAGTAATCTCACTCCCAAGTAAAAATGGGTACTGAAGATTGGGTTCTTAAAGGTACAAAATTGATAACAAATACCAAAAAAGCAAAGATTAAAAATCTAGAGTAAAAGTTGGATTTTCAAAAATACAATAGTAAAGAGAAGAAAAACAAAGTCACAAAAATTATTTAAAAAATATACATATATGAAGTTTGCTTTAAAAAATAGGGTCTCTTTTTTTTTGCAAAGTAATAGGTTATAAAAATGAAAATTAAAGGAGTAATAAAGGACTTAAAATTTAAAAGAAATTTTAAAAAAGAATGATAGTAAAAACAGTAAAAATATGTCTAGGACTTTCTGTGGTATTGTTGTGGGCAGTGTGGGGTCAGTTCATTTTCAGATAGTTCCTTGGTCTGGTTTATATTTCTCAAGATCTATAGGCCCCTTCCTATGTAGTTGGTACTAACTACAGGGTTTTAATCTATTGGTCCTGTCACTTCCAAGGAGGTTCCCTCTGTTTTAGCTTCTTCTGTTTCCTGGTCTCTTCAGTGTCTGATTTCCGCCCTGACACAAGGGGGTGGTGGTGGACACTTTTTTAGTCTCACTTGTTCAGTCGTGCTGTGGGGAGGGAGGGATGCTGCAAACAAATAACACTGTTGTGTGTTCGCAGTGTCTCAGCCACACTGGGCCTGTCCCTGCTCACGGCACATGTGCCTTCCCTGCCCACACTGCTCAGGCTCTAGGTTGCTCTGCTGGGAACCGTCCGAGGCCAGCCCTGGGCTGCATGCACCTCCCAGGTCTAAGCTGCTCAGGTTCAGGCACTCAGGTAGTCCTCAGAGGCACAGACTCATTTGGGCCTGCATTTTGTGCCCTTCCCAGGTCCGAGTAGCTCAGGCGATGAAGTGTTTGGTGAGCGCGGCCACTGAGATTTATCGGCTCCCCCGTCCCTGCCACTCGGTTTTCTGGGTGTACAACTGGCGCACCTTCTCAGGCGGATGTTGACTGTCCAGAACCACAAGAAGTTTTAGTTAGCAAAGAAGCCTGCTTGCAATTTGGTAGATAATGTCTCTCTGGGGCTGCGATTGCCCCTTTCTGGCTCTGGCTGCCTGTCACTGTAGGGGGATGGTCTGCAGTGGGCTAGCTCTGTTCAGTCCTTTGTTCTGTGAGTGAGCCTGGAGGTGTCTTAGGTTAGGGCTTTTTGCATGGTAGCTGTCCCACAGCCTGGTTTGCTAGCCCAAGTTAGTTCCCTCAGATTGCCCTCAGGGCATTCAGGCCTGGTCTTTACTCTAAGCAACGCAGCCCGCGCCTCCCTGCCCAGCCACTACTGCTAGAGGCCGGTGCAGGCGTCTGCATTGCTTCTCCACTGGGGGAGTTACCGTTGGGCTTATTTATTTTTCCTCCCAGTTATGTTGCCCTCTATGGTTCCAAGGCTCACCACAGAATCGGCAGTGAGAGTGTTTCCTGGTGTTTGGAAACTTCTCTCTTTTTAAGACTCCCTTCCCAGGATGGACCTCCGTCCCTATCTCTTTTGTCTCTTTGTCTTTTCTATTTTTTCCTACCTCCTTTCAAAGACACTGGGCTGCTTTTCTGGGTGCCTGATGTCCTCTGACATCATTCAGAAGTTGTTTTGTGGAATTTACTCAGCATTTAAATGTTCTTTTGATGAACTTGTGGGGGAGAAAGGGGTCTCCCAGTCCTATTCCTCTGCCATCTTAGCACCGCCCCCTCTTCTTCTGATTTTAATGTGTTCTTTGTTGCATGAATTGTTTTACACCTTGTAATAGATTTCAGGATTTTTTTCATATCCAATAGTTACTTTTCATCTGGTCTATATGAGACAAATGCAGTTATTAATAACTTGGATCAAAAATAATTTAGGTTCATTCTTCCCTGTTCATTACTTAATGACATGTCTTAATTACCTGGGTGATTACTTAATTTTTTGTATTGTAGGTTGACACACTCATTTAATATCCAGAAGAATGTTATAGAAAAAGTTTTCTATTTTCTCATGCCTTTCAAACTAGAAGAAAGTTACTAATAACAATTTTACTCAGTCTAAATAGGGACCATGTGAGATGAAACAATTAGCCACAAACTGTCAAAGGGAACTCTACTTTTCAATTAAATCTAGTAGCACTGCATGGATTAAATTAGATTTACATAGTAGATACATGGGATTTGTTTTAAAATGGCAGAATACATTTATTTAAAGAGTAAGTAAGAATTTGCTATGTTTTAGCATATCATTCAGACAAGGCAATGGCACCCCATTCCAGTACTCTTGCCTGGAAAATCCCATGGACGGAGGAGCCTGGAAGGCTGCAGTCCATGGGGTTGCTGAGGGTCAGACACGACTGAGTGACTTCACTTTCACTTTTCTTTTTCATGCATTGGAGAAGGAAATGGCAACCCACTCCAGTGTTCTTGCTTGGAGAATCCCAGGGATGGGGGAGCCTGGTGGGCTGCCATCTATGGGGTCACACAGAGTTGGACAGGACTGAAGTGACTTAGCAGTGTATCATTTGTAAACTGGGAATGTAAAGATAAATTGGAAAAGATAGTCATAGGACATTATAAAATTATAATGGGTTGAGATCTGGGAGATTAAGATAATCCAACAGATTATTTCCAATATTTATTGGAAAATGGTTAAGATTTCTGAGTGAAATACATGAAATATATTAATTTTTTCAAGAAACATGATACTGCATTATAATTAATGAAGTTGCAACATAGCATTAATTCTATAGGTTTTAAAAAATTTGTATACTTTAAAATATAATTTTATGCATTAAATCTAAATTGATGTGTGGATTTTGATTTTAAAAGTTTGATTGGTTTGACAAAATTTTTATATGTACTAATTACAATGCAACTTATCTAACTTTAAAAAATTTCCAGTAATTATACAGGAGCACATAACAATTTTTAAAATAATATTGACTATTATTGACTAAAATAATATTGACTATTACTAAGAAACATTTATAATTTATTCCAGTCTCAACTCTGAATGATATAGTAAGCCATGTAATTGATTTCTCCACACACAGTTGCTTGGAAATCCTGGATTCTTAAAGAACTGAAAAGTCAATGTTCATCTCTAGAATCATGGCCTTTGAGTCAAAATGTTGTTAATATATTCTAGTTAAGAGACATCTTGAAGAATGACAAATCTTAAAATTGGATTCCCCATAAAGCACTTATGAAAATCTTATTCTCTAGAATGTGACCATCTACCATCACAATCATATCTGAGTCAACAGAGCTAAACTTGAAGTTGTGTCATTTTATCTTTTCATAATATAAACAGTAATAAATTCCCCCTAGACTTAATTTTTTTTTACATCTTATCACTATGAGTTCAGAAGGATGCCATTTTAGTAAACGAGGAAAAGGTAGAAGAAAAACTTCAGGAATTAAAAATTTGCTCATCAGGAAATGTGCCCACCTTTTAAAAACTGTCAGGATTACTATTTGCATATCCCTTACACAGAGAGAGATACTCTTCTTGACTAAACAGTTACTGAATTTCATGTCTATTACAACATATTAAATATAGTTTTATACATTTCTAAAGCAGATAACCTCCCTGGCATGGTTTCTATTTCAGTATATATATTATTTACCTAGAATAAGATGATGTCTTTTATTTTTAAAATGTATTTAGGTGCTTTTAAAAGCAGCAGATTTTTCACCTTAAAAACTATTAATTTACACTTTTACCTGCTGACACTGACCAAAAGCATTTTACTTGATAATAAATCTGGAGGAGTTGCAATGAGACATTAATTATTTGGTGTTCATTGCCTGAGCAATCATTGCTTTTTGAAGGCATGTAATTAATAAGTTCCCCAAAGCTACCCTAGAAAGGAAACCATAAAGAAAATTACTTTTGTAGAAATTATTTTGTTTGAGGAGGTCATGTGTAAGGTGTAAAAATCATTATTTTCAATCTTTTTTATTCAAATATCCATAATATGTTTGGGTTGACTACCGAATTTTATTGGAGGAAGGTGAACACTGGTAACATTTTTTTAAAACAAATTTTAAATGTCAATGGCTATCTAATACCAGTTTTTAAAGAATCATTTTAGAAGTGACTACTACCCCTGGTGGTTAAGCCGGTAAAGAATCTGCCTGCAATGCAGGAGACCCAGGTTCAATTCTTGGGTTGGGAAGATCCCCTGGAAAAGGGAATAGCAATCCACTCCAGTATTCTTGCTTGAGAAATCCCGTGGACAGAGGAGCTTCACGGGCTACAATCCACAGGGGTCACAAAGAGTCAGACATAACTGAGTGATTCACACACACACACACACACTACATATGTATAGAATTCTTTTTTTATAGCTGAAGATGTTATAATATCTTTATTATTTTTTAATTTGGGATTGAGGTCACATTCTGTACAGAGACATGCTTTTTAAAAATATTGTCCTATGATAAAATGAAAGACGCTTACTCCTTGGAAGGAAAGTTAGGACCAACCTAGATAGCATATTCAAAAGCAGAGACATTACTTTGCCAACAAAGGTTCATCTAGTCAAGGCTATGGTTTTTCCTGTGGTCATATATGGATGTGAGAGTTGGACTGTGAAGAAGGCTGAGTGCCAAAGAATTGGTGCTTTTGAAGTGTGGTGTTGGAGAAGACTCTTGAGAGTCCCTTGGACTGCAAGGAGATCCAACAAGTCCATTCTGAAGGAGATCAGCTCTGGGATTTCTTTGGAAGGAATGATGCTAAAGCTGAAACTCCAGTACTTTGGCCACCTCATGCGAAAAGTTGACTCATTGGAAAAGACTCTGATGCTGGGAGGGATTGGGGGCAGGAGGAGAAGGGGACGACAGAGGATGAGATAGCTGGATGGCATCACTGTCTCGATGGACGTGAGTCTGAGTGAACTCCGGGAGTTGGTGATGGACAGGGAGGCCTGGCATGCTGCGATTAATGGGGTTGCAAAGAGTCGGACACGACTGAGTGACTCAACTGAATTGATGATAAAATGAAATTTCTGAATAAGATAGTAGTATGAACCATCATATCTGGAGGAGGGCATGGCAATCTACTCCAGTATTCTTGCCTGGAGAATCCCATGGAGAGAGGAGCCTGGCAGGCTGCAGGCCATAGGGTCACAAAGAGTCAGTCATGACTGAAGCAACTTAGCACGCATGCACTTAAACCACATACCACTCTCTACTGTCATTTTCATGGTGACTAATCTACTCCACTGATATCTCCAAAGCTGCACCAATGCTAAAACAATATTCTATTTTAGGTTCTCTTGTTGAGCTGAAGGACCAGTGTGACTTGTTATACTTTATAAGGGAAATGGACTACTTTTTAGAATTTTGAAGAATGGGTCAAATTCTATTACCAGTCTAGAATGTGTAAAATGTAAAATTTCATAAATCATCATGAAAGTATTTGAATTTGATTTAACAGGGTTAATCAATCCATCACTTTTGACTTGGAGTCATAAGAGATAATTTTGTGAAGAAGGCCCTCTTAAGACATTTTTCTCTTGGAAAAGTCACTTATGCATTTACAGGGGTTAACATCTTGGCCATAAAGCACTGAGAGGTATATCAATATGGTATTCATTTTCTAGAATAGAAAGTTTGTTTTTTTTTTTTTTTTTTTGAAGGGTAATAACATGTACAACAAAATAATATATAAATTTTCAGTTGCTCTTTAAGGGCTAAATCTAAATAAATAGGGGTTTCTGTTGCTGTTTCAAACATTAATATAATCGATGCAGACACAACAGTTTGAAAAATAACCTTGCATTTCTCCATATTAAAGCAAAACAAAACAAAAAGTACAATGTATAGAGTTTAAAGATCACCTGTTGCATTGTTAAGTTGGTTTCCAGATAGCATATATTCAAAATAGTATATTTCTGCTCAAAGTTAAAAAATTCAAGTAAAACTGTTCCTTTAAGTACTTAGCTGCCATTACAACAAACTACACTTGCTGAAAATATGTTAATAAATGAAGCAGTGGATTGGAAATACAATTTCCAATATTTATTACCTAAATTCTATCATTATAACATATAAAATATAACTCCTAAAATGACAGCAGAACTCAAAACAAAACATTATTTCTTCTATAATGGTAAAGAAAATGAATTGCCAAGCAGGTTAAAATGTTGGGTTTTATGCCTTGCCACAATAGACTTCATAAGAATATTTACCAAATTGTAGTCCCACATATCTTCCAATCCTATTTTATTGTTAATTTACAGTTAATTATTTTTAAAAAATCCTCAATAAATGGAATTGCTATATGCATATATTGATATAATTTTGAAAAGAATTATAAATTTTAAACTTAAAAAATCTTCCCATCATATATCATAACTTGGATGAATATTTTCAGTTAATAGATCCATGGAATGAAAGGAGTTTTAATTAGATCTCAGGCATTTTGCATACTGATATCTTTATCAATGGCTAAAACTAAAATGTGGCTAAAGACAAATTTTAAAATCTCTTTAGTTTGGATGCACTTTAACAGAGCCTTTCTGAGATAATATTAAAAAATCATATTTGGGTCCAAGAGTTTCCCCAATTTCTTAAAGAAATTCACAACTTTTCTAGCTCTGATATTCTTTTATTTTGCTGGGCTCTCATGATTAATCTTTCTTTTAAGTTTTCTTCGACTAAACTGGACATCAGTCACCATTAGAATATCTCTGAATTTAAAAAGTTACAAATACTAGTAGAGCTTCATGAAAATATTTGTGAAATCCAAGAATATTTTAGTTTCAAAAATATGTACCAATAACTGACACCAAATGTGTCCCACTGATATACTATATATATATATATATATATATATATATATATACACACACACACACATACACACACACTAGAAGTATATCAGAAAGATTTCTTTTTTTGGTTCTGGTTAGTATTCTGGAGGGGAAAACAAAACAAAACAAACTTCTGAGCCAAGACTCAGCCTTGAATTTGTGTAAAATTAAATAGGAAAAGACAACACCATTTTTCTCTTGTAATGGGATGACATGCTATAGAGTTATATTTAAAATAACTTCTATTAATTCCTTTAGGCCATGAAGCTGGCATTAATTTCTTTATAAAAAGCTTTTCCATTTATTATCCTAATAAACAGAATGAGATAAAACTGCTTTTCAAGGCAACTAGCCTTATCTTGGAGGGATGCTCATATGCTAATGAAAAAAATATATATTTTCTGCTCAGTTGGGAGCAAAGAACACAGCATAGCTTGATGATGGTATCTATAAAGAAAACCATGAGAGATAAAGCTTTAGCTTTCTCTTTAGTGATACCATTTCCTTCAACAAATATGGGTTCCCTCTCAAGAAAAAATTTGAGCTTTAAAAATGCCAATTCTGAAGCTTTTCTGCTATAATGGAAACACATGCTTGACACATTAGGAGGAAACATGCAGCTCTCAGGTCATTCTTCCAGCAGTATTTAAAGCTTTAGGAGAATATCACAGGGAATTCACTTTTTAGGGAAGGAGTTCAAACTCAGTAGGACCAAAGGAAGTTAAGGAAGCACATGGGTGATAAGATATGCTTCCAAATAGCTTCAAAATTCTGTTATTCATCATAAAATGTTACTCTGGAATATACTGAACCTTTACCCGTGACTCATCACTATCATAGTTCTTTTATTCTTAAATACTTTTCCTATACATCTTGTTGGAGAAGGCAATGGCACCCCACTCCAGTACTCTTGCCTGGAAAATCCCATGGAGAGAGAAGCCTGGTAGGTTGCAGTCCATGGGGTCGCTAGGAGTCGGACACGACTGAGCGACTTCACTTTCACTTTTCACTTTCCTGCACTGGAGAAGGAAATGGCAACCCACTCCAGTGTTCTTGCCTGGAGAATCCCAGGGACAGGGGAGCCTAGTGGGCTGCTGTCTATGGGGTTGCACAGAGTTGGACATGACTGAAGTGACTTAGCAGCAGCATACATCTTGTAATTTTTTTTTGGGGGGGTACTGTTAATATAGCATATAATTCGTCAGTTTTACACACAAGCACTCTCATTAACTGAAAACTAAAGCATATATTAAGACAGAAAGATCAGTCATTTTTAGCCAATACATTATGCCGCCAATAGACTACTGAATTTTCTTTTTAATATAGCATTTGTAAATTCTTTATTTGTCCCAAGCAAGATATTGAATACATACAATGTTTTAAAGCTTCATGCTTGTGAGATACATATATAGTATTTATATAGATTCATATTCATATATATGAATAATATAACTCTTTAAAAATATACTAATAGCCAAAGGTACTGTGGTGAAAAAAACATCTCATAAATACTGGTCATTTGAAAATGCCATCTTTGGTGTACTTCTTGAGTCCAATAACGTAATACAGAGAAGATGGATTAAGGACAGTCATTTAAGTGACAAATTCTCAGACTATGCCTGTTGGATCATGCTGTGATGGAAAAACTTGAAATGGCCAATGAAAACTGAGATGGAAACTAATAAAAATTCAGAAGCAAGTAAAAATAGTGAAGTTATCTGAGGGCCTTATTTATATTCATTCAGGATAGGTCCTCCTGTCGTCCCAGGTAATATTGGTCATGGATCCTTTTCTTCATTATAGGAAGAAAATATTGCTTTATTCCCATAGGCATATTGCTAGCAGAATATGTGATATAGTGAGTAGATATTCAGATACTTGATGAACATATAAAATTGTTGAATAAATTCCAGCACTATGCAAAATCTCACATGAGGAGGCACTTGAGTGTCATGTTAGAAACATCTTTGGTAAGAGCAAGATGGAAAAAAGCTTTAGCGAGTAATAATGAAAATATATTCACTTACTTATTAACACTAAAATCTCCACATATTAAGACATTGGTCATATAGGTCATAAAAATGGTAAATGCCATGGATAAAATCCTCTGTCAGCTTTTTGCTTTTTGACATTTAGAGTGTTTGTTTTTTTTTTTAACCAGAGGATAATAGAAAACTTCACATTCAGAGTTGGTCATTTTCATTCTTTTCAACTGTTTGGGGGAAAAAATGAAGAAATCTGTATAAATGGTCACAGTATTGGCTGTCCAGCTGGGTGTATTATTCTTCAGATCCACAAATCAACTTGATAGTTGATAAATTACTAATGTCCAGTGTTTTCCAGAATCATTTTTTTCAGTGTTCCTTAAAACTGTATTAAGAGTTTGTATCTAAATCAATTAGGAAACAAAATATATGCTTGCAAAGTCTAGGATTTTAATGTCTTCTGAATCTGTTGTCTTTGAAATTAGGCATTTTTGTTAGGCATTGAAAATTCATTGACGGTACTATTCACTAGAAAAAGAAATGAAGTAAAGGTAGCAAAGGAACTGACTGAATACAGAATTGTTTGCACTGGTCTTTTCTGTACCTCTGGATTTTAAAACATGAGCCTGTTCTTTTATATTTTAATCAAATATTCAGTCATCTCTAATGTATTTGTCATAGCAAATTTGAGTTATAAGTAGTCAGTCAGATTTGAAAATCATTTTAAGTGGTCCACAATATTTGAAAGTTGTTATAGCTAATCAATAACATTTGAAGATCATTTAAAAAGGTCAGTTCATAGATGATATTGTATTTACTATGATGGTTTAAGCTGTAAATTATAAAATAGTTGGTAACTGCATAAATTTGGAAACTTGCTTTTAGAAGGTGTTTAATTAAAGCAAAGTTTCTATTGTGTGTGTGTGTGTGTTTAAATCATACCATTTGGCACATGAAAGTGCAGTGGGTGGTATGGCTGAAAGAATATAGGTGGTGGTCCAGATGTTACATAATAAGTAGGGTATCCTCCTTCAGCAACAAAGTATGGAGCAGGCTGATAAAAGCAAGTTACGTTGTCTGTATTAGGTAGGATATTCTGTTCTCCAAGTACTTTTAAAGCCATAAGGGCAATCATATTGAGGGTCTGCCTTCTTTCAAGCCCCATGAGGCAAACCGTGCTCTGATTCACGACTCCATGCAAGGTCATGAGGTAGTCATACTTGCTCTTTTCTTCACCTATGAAATGGTTGCGGAGGTATGATTCAATCTTCTTTTGCTGTTCTGCTACATCAGGAAAATCAATGAAGAATCTAGAACACATATAACGTTCCAGGGTCTTGATTTCTGCTTCACAAGCTGGTTTAAAGTCACGAACCAGCAAGTTGCTGTATTTCAGAAGGCCACCACCTCTAATTTCTTCAGGTTTTCTGGTAGATATAAGCTTGTACTGTAAATGTGTCATTGCTTCTTGGAAATCTCCATACATGCTTTCAGCTACCACAACAGGATAGCATTCATTGGTTAGGTTACCATTTTTGTCAGTATAGAAATCTAACATGGGATCCAAGACAATTTGAAAGGAATCTACACTAAATTCAAATTGTCGTCTGAGTGAATTAACAAATTTTAGCTCGACATTCTTCCCAGTGTTATTTGACAGAGAGATGAGACTCCAACGATCATGCTTATTGCAAACTTTAACCATCTTCTGCACATAAGCCTCTTTCATGGTATTCAGGGTGATCTTATCCTTTTTTACACCTTTTGGTAAAAAGTCGAATAGACAACCTAGAACTACATCCTTAACAACCTGAAATTCTTGATCACTTGGTAGTTCAACACCAAAAATGACATCCAGATCCTTATAGCTGATTCCACTGTGGCTTGCAAGTATGTAACTTGCTGTGGAACCATTCAATCGAGTATCTTTAACAATAATTCCTTGCTCTATCAGTTGATCTTTCACAACATGAATAATATCTTTTGGTTTTACTGCCAATGTGGGGAAATTTCCCCTTCCATGAACTGGAATTACTTCATCTAACACTTTATCCAGTGTTATAACTTGATCCCAAGTGAGATTGCTGAATCTGATTTCAGACATTATGAGGTCAGTAGATCAACTAGAAAGTAAACAAAATATTGAGAAGAAATTTAGCATCTTGAAATCAGCGTTTAGCTAAAGCATATGAAAACTCAAGCATAGACTTACCTTAAACATAAATAAAACTAATACTAGACAGTAAATTATCAGTGCATCTAACTGTGTTCAAATATATAAGTGAAATAAAGGCCACTATGATTGTGTCAAAATTGTTAGATTGATTGGTTCATGTAAACAAACATTCTCACAGATGTGTTAGAGTTGTAATTATTTTTGATGTGAAATTGTGGGCTTTCTCAATCTTTCTTTATAAACACTATAATGAGTATCTTTGGTGGTATAAATGTTGTTCACAAGACAACCATGGTATATAATAGAGGTTAACTGTCATGAATTTAAAGTGAGATCAGATAGCATGTCTGTGTATGTTAGACACAACTGATTGAACAGCATACTATTTAAAAGCAATATATAGCATCTTTAATCCAAAAGCATCATTATATTATTGTTTCATATATATATTGTTACTCTCATTTTTAAGAAAATTACTGAAGTCCATTATTACAGTATGAACTCCTTGAATTGCTTGAGGGTAAGGAGAGTACCTAATGCAAAACCTCTTCTATGTTCCTGGTAGTTGTTAAAGAAATGCTGGTTGAAGAAAATAAAGAATGTCATTAAAAAAGAAATTCTACTACTACATTTGTCTCCAAAATGAGAACAATTACATACAAAAGCATAAGATTCCTAATTTTGATTTCTGCAGATTTGTAATATGACATGCTTAGAAAATTTTATACTTGGGGGAGTATTAGGAAGTTAAAATTATAGACATTATAAATATAACTAAATTTAATTACATTATGATCTAATTAGGTACATTTATAGTTATTACATGGATCTTCAAATACTTTCTTAAAGCTATTTAAACAATAAACCTAGTAAATGAAGTTCATTATAGACATAGATTTGGGTTTAGGCATTCTTTCCCGAATTCCAGAAATAAAAATTACACAGAGCTTAAGACAGATTTATGTAGACAGTATTCGTACTTGGCTTAACTAGGGAGGTGTTAGAACAGAGTTTAAATATTTAGCCTTTTATGTTGTGTATTTCCCCAGTAGAACTATAGCAAATAGAATCATCTTATTTCAAATCTACTGAATCATTGACTACACTAAAGCCTTTGACTGTATGGATCACAATAAACTGTGGATAATTCTTAAAGAGATGGGAATACCAGACCACCTTACCTGTCTCCTGAGAAACCTGTATGCAGGTCAAGAAGCACCAGTTAGAACTGTATATGTAAAATGGACTGGTTCAAAATTGGGAAAGGAATATGTCGAAGTTATATATTGTCACCCTGCTTATTTAACTATATCCAGAGTACATCATGCAAAATGCTGGGCTGTTTGAATCACAAGCTGGAGTCAAGACTGCCAGGAGAAATATCAACAACCTCAGATATGCAGATGACACCACTTTAATGGCAGAAATTGAAGAGGAACTGAAGAGCCTCTTGATGAGGGTGAAAGAGGAAAGTGAAAAAGCAGGCTTAAAAGTCAACATTCAAAAAACTAAGAT
Source organism: Bos indicus (assembly GCF_029378745.1). Taxonomy (NCBI): domain Eukaryota; kingdom Metazoa; phylum Chordata; class Mammalia; order Artiodactyla; family Bovidae; genus Bos; species Bos indicus. The sequence continues at coordinate 77,846,316 of NC_091789.1, forward strand.
CATGGCATCTGGTCCCATTACTTCATGGCAAATAGAGGGAGGAAAAATCGAAACAGGGGCAGACTTTATTTTCTTGGGCTCCAAAATCATTGTGGATGGTGACTGCAGCCATGAAATTAAAAGATGCTTACTCCTTGGAAGAAAAGCTATGGCAAACCTAGACAGCATATTAAAAAGCAGAGACATTACTTTGCCAGCAAAGGTCCACATAGTCAAAGCTATGTTTTTTCCAGTAGTCATGGACGGATGTGAGAGTTGGACCATAAAGAAGGCTGAGCACCAAAGAATTGATGCTTTCAAATTGTGCTGGAGAAGACTCTTGAGTGTCCCTGTGGACTGCAAGGAGATCAAACCAGTTAATCCTAAAGGATATCAACCCTGAATATTCATTGGAAGTACTGATGCTGAAGCTGAAGCTACAATACTTGGGCTACTTGATATGAAGAAATGACTCACTGGGAAAGACCCTGATGCTGGGAAAGATTGAGGGCAGGATTAGAAGGAGGTGACAGAGGATGAGATGATTGGATGGCATCACCAACTCAATGGACATGAGTTTGAGAAAACTTCAAGATAGTGAAGGACAGGGAACCCTGGTGTGCTGTACGTTCCCCAAATCCTTTTTTAAATGCAAATTTATTTTGCAAATGGAAAATTTTCTTTATGGAATGGCAAATTTCCTGTTAAATATTAGGTAAAAGTTAAAAACTCAATGTCCGAGGGAACTGCCTGGTGACCCACTGGTTATGATTATGTACTCTCACTGCTTAAGGCCTGGGTTCAATCCTTGGTCAGGGACCTAAGATCCCACAAGCCATGTAATGTGTCAAAAAGGAAAAATAAATCAATGGCCTAACCCCACACTTACAATCTTCATTTAATCCCTACTTCTAATCACTAACAATCTGAAAATAAAGATCATTTACATTGCTATACTGACATTACTGAAGTTATCAAATTTGTTTCCATACAAAAGTTTCCAGGACCTTTATATGTAAATAAAACCAACCAAAAATAAGCAATCTGTTACAGCCTGGACAGGAAACCAGTGCTCTTTTACTGTAAAACCTCCAGTTTAGTAACACTAAGGTGTCTTGTTTGTGTGAATGCCCTGAGCCTGAGATGTACAACCAAGCACAGAGTGATAGCTGTGTCTGGCTCTGTGGTTCCATGGATGTGCCTCATATTGCTTAAGGCAGCCCCGAAGGGGGATTTTGACATGGAGTTTATACAATCCTGCCAATGAAAAGAGGTGTCCTTTGTCCCCATGAGGGGAGCAGCAAAAAATGGATGAGCGTATCGTCTGAACTTTTCCTTTCCTGGTCAACTTTTCCTGGGCTCTTTGACCATTTCATAACTGCTTAGGGAATTGAAGCTACTAACCTTGAGGGAATTGAAGCTGCTAACCTTGTATGCCAGATTGTAGATTTTTGGAGAATTTTTCAATTCATGCTGTTGTGTTCTTCTAGCTAGATCCCCATCTCAAGTTTTGCTAGTACTATAGTACCTAACCTTATTAGAGATCAAAAGTTATATCTCAGCTGTTTTCTTATAAACTGCAAGCAGGAACACATTAGGGAGCTAGGTGGAGCTCTAGCTCTAGGAACATCTCCTTGGCAAGAAATCACTCTCCTGGCAGCCTGCATGAGATCCTAGAAACCCAGAGATGAGTCCTTGTCATGCTCATGCCTCTGGACTATATGGATAGAGGCAATGCTAGCAAACATGAGATTTCTGAGAAAACAAATCATGGAATCCAAGATTTGGGTACATGGAAAGCACACCAAAAGGCTACTCTGTAACACCCCAGGTGGCATCAGGGGAAATCAAATAAAGATCTTGATGATAAAGGACTGGACATCAATTTGGGATACTCCCAGGTCCAACCCTGGTGCATCTCCACCCATCCTTGCTTGTGAGATGAGGAAGGCGGACAACTAAGACAGTTTGGGATGCCACCAGGTCCACCCCTGGGTGCATCTTCACCCCCCCCCCCAATTTGTGGAAAGAGTAAGGATAGACATAAACATACATTTTGGGATGCTGCAGGGTCTACCCCTGGCACATCTCCACCCCTGCTCAGTGGTAGAATGAGGAGGGCCAGATGAAACAAACAATGCACCTGTCAGTAAGGTAGATGAAGTCCAACCAGATGGTCAGAAAGAGGAAGCTTTTGATGGAGAGTCTACCTCTTCCCCATCTAGAGCAGGGAAGGATGCCTCTGGTAGAGAAACAAAAGTGCTGAATGCTGCTTTTTCTCTCTTATAGATGGGAGCTTCATATAGTTCCAGTACTACCCCTTTAGACTGCATCTTCAAAAACTGGGATAAGTTTGATCCCCAGAGCCTAAAAAGTCCCTTATATTCAGGCATTTTTTGATTTAAGAGAAGATCTCCCCAGAGAGACAATCCCTGCTGGAACAACATCTTATCAGTCAGTCTGCCCCTGTCATCAGAGCCAATTTGGTTTAAATTTTAGCTACGAAGGAGAGATGACATTTTTGACACTGGATGGCCATGATATTCTTTAGAATCCAGTGAAAATTGATTAAAATAAAATCTTTTTAAAACTGCAAAACTGGTTCCTTTTACATGTACAATTAGGAAAAAACTAGCTTGTTAAAATACTTTTTTTTTTTTTTTTTGGAACTATGATCCTGTCTGAGAAGCAAAAACATGCCTAGAAAAATCGTGAAGTTAACTTTCCATGTCCTTGAGAGATTCAGCCCACCCTGTCTGAAACTCCAGCTGTGAGCAAATTAGCAGAACTTCAAGCCAAGGGGAAAAAAAGGACAAAGAGACATTTTAAATCTCAAGCAAAAAACTGAGATCTCTGTTGGTCCAGATTTATATATGTCTCAGTGGTCTTCGTCTTTGGATAATATTGCTGAGGTTAATTTGTCATAGTTGCTGAAGGAAAGTAAGATGTATGTTTTTAATAAACAGACATAAGGGATGGAATTACATTTTATTAAAGGAAAAGGAAGTTAAGTCTGACTTATAGGTGATTGTTCTCTGAGTGGGAAAATAAAATGATGAATTCAGAAAGTGTAAAAAAGGTTTGTAGCAAGTATACAAAAAGTATGTGACAAGTGGAAGAGAGTTTTGTGCATGGCATAAGTACTTTAAGACATTAAACTGCCTTTGAAATATTTTATTATTACTTGGGCTAAGTATAACTATTGTTTCACATTGAATATAAGCCAGTGCCAAACTAGAAGTTGGTTTTCTTTCCCTATTAAAAGAACAAAATTTTCTTAGAATATGGCTTTTGATATGTTATATTGCCAAGAGGTTTAATTAAGTTATTAAAAAGACACTCTCAGTTTAAAGCTTATCTCAGTAACCAATCTGTAAATAAAGATCAGATGCTCCAAGATCTACAACCAGGAGATTAACAACAGGCTATAGTCATTTAACAAACTAAATCAGATAACCTGGAGATATCACTGGGCTATACCTAATGGAAGTTCTTGACTTAAGTTCTTACTTATAATGTTGCCTGTTTCGAAAGTGTTGTCCCTTACATTATCAAGTGTGTGACAACAATTGTAATAGAGTGACTCTATATATGAGAAGAAGCAACAAGACAAGACTATTTTCCTAGACCAAGAGGCTAGTAAGACAGATGTGGTCCAGAAACTTTTGCTATTCAAAGGGCCTAGTCCAGTAACAGCACACTGAGTGGCCTATCAGTGAAATCTTCAACAGACCTGGGAATGAACCTTCCTACAAGATGGCAATAAAATGTCCCCAAACCATGGTCAAACTCATAGCCACGATGGGGTCCTGTGATTGAAAACTGGCACTTGCTATCTGACTCTGCTGCTGCTGCTAAGTCGCTTCAGTCGTGTCCGACTCTGTGCGACCTCATAGACTGCAGCCCATCAGGCTCCACCGTCCCTGGGATTTTCCAGGCAAGAACACTAGAGCAGGCTGCCATTTCCTTCTCCAATGCATGAAAGTGAAAAGTGAAAATGAAGTCGCTCAGTCGTGTTCGACTCTCAGAGACTCCATGGACTGCAGCCTACCAGGCTCCTCCGTCCATGGGATTTTCCAGGCAAGAGTACTGGAGTGGGGTGCCATTGCCTTCTCTGCTATCTGCCTCTACAAAGATTAAAACATGGCAACATCCCCTGAGAGGAATTCAGGTAGAAATCAGAAATTAGGCACTCACTCTGTACTCTGGGAAAAACAGGACTTTAGACAGTCAGATATTTTCAGGAAAACAATTTTTCTTGAGCCCAAGTTCTTACATCTTCTCATACCTCAAAAAAATACTAAAATTGTTACAAGATTTGTCTGTTAAAGTTCAGATGTCACCGTTTCAACTACTTCTAACTGGATTTGTTCCATTCTTATAAACAGGGCAACCCAAGTGTTGACTCTATCTAGACCAGGATCAAAATTACTACCAAATGTAACCTGATTCTTATTCTTGTTTGGACCACTGATTACAATAACTCTTTTACTGATTTTTGGTGTCTACCTTTTTACTTTCTAAAGAATACAACAACTTCCTAGACAAAATAATGGTGATACAGAGATTCTGGTCATTCTTCAAAATGGACTCCCCTGATGTTCCACTCTGGTCACATATGTAATCTTCATTTACAAGCTCTCCTTGGTGAAAAACTATCTTGACTATAATAATTGTAATCATCTTATTCTTGCTGTTTGCTCCTTACATTTGTGTCTGTATAATGGGATTTGTTTCTAACCGTTTGAAAGCTTTTAAATTACAAATGATTGTTCATCCCCCTGCAGTTTCTACTACCTCCTCTAGTTATTACTTGGGGCTCTTAGATCAGAGACCCTATATCAAAGGGTAAGGAGAAAATGTTGCTTCAACAATTTAAGGTCAGCACCACTCACCAGCAGGAAGCAGTTATAGACAGATTTCTTTGCCCCTTTCTCTTCAGCAGCAATATTCTCCTAAAAGAAAAAAGCAGGGAGAGAGCAGGTTGACAGGAAGTCTCAGAGTGTCTAGGACCCCCAAGAAGGAGGAGGCAGCAAATATTTTTTTAAATTCATACATGCTTTTGCCTTATTCACATAGGACATGTTTTGCTTACGCTCTGTGTTACTATGACAACAATCTATCTTGCCTAAAAACTAGCTTTCTTTAGGCCAAGAGCTAATGGTTACAAACAATATTTCTCACATAGGGACATGCTGCTCAGATCAAGCTCTCCCTGGCTAGTCTTGAACCAATGTTATTTCAAAATGTATGTTATGAAAAAAGGTCTGGGTAAAACTTTCACAGCCTTAAGCTCTGGGTTAACCCATTCCTTCTGGCTAATCTCATGCTGCTGTCATCTCAGAATGTATGTTACAGGAAAGGGTCTGGGGAAAATTTTCACAACCTTGAGGCATTCCTTTTATCTATTCTTAACAGCTAACATAAAAGTATATAATGGTCTGCTTAAACTACTGAGGCAGGTACTTTTTCTACCCCCTTCTGATATCTATGTCAAAAGCCTTTTCTATCACTTTCACTTTAATAAAAGCCCTGCTACACAAAGGCTCTTGAGTGATTGAGACTGCATCTTTTGTCCCAGAATTAAATCTTCTTTGGAGACCACAAATCTGGCACCAACCACCATTCACCATATGCTAAACTATCATCTTGGGGGCTCATCCAGGATATGAACCCGGGACCTCTCATGACTGAAGTGAAAACCATGCCCCTAGCCCAACTAGCCAGTTTTGTCTGTGACACAAAAGCTCTGAGTGATTGAGGCCATGTCTTTGGTCCCAGAGTTAAATCTTCTTCAGAGACCATCAATCTGGCAGCACCATTCACTAAACACTGTAAGCTATCAGTATCTAAACAGGCCTTTTTTTTTTTTTTTTTTTAATTTGGAGATTTGGATTGACATATATACACCACTGATAAATAGATAACTAGTAAGAACATACTGTATAGTACAGGAGACTCTAATGCACTATGGTGACCTGAATGGGAAGGAAGTCCAAAAGGGAGGGGATATTTGTATATACATAGCTGATTCATTTTGCTGAACAGTAGAAATTAATACAACATTATAAGAGAACTATACTCCAATAGAAATTAATTTTTTTTTAAATTCCCAGCAGAGAACATTTTTTTGCTTGATTATTGTGCTAACCCATAGCATGTGATACCAGTTAGAGATAATAAAATATCTGAGTCAGTTCTAATAAGGTGGATGAAACTGGAGCCTATTATATAGAGTGAAGTAAGTCAGAAAGAGAAACAAAAATACTATATATTAACACATGCATATGGAATTTAGAAAGATGGTAACAATGATCCTACATGAAAGGGAAGCAAAAGAGACACAGATATAAAGAACAGACTTTTGGACTCTGTGGGAGGAGGTGAGGGTGGGATGATTTGAGAAAAAAGCATTGAGACATGTATATTACCATATGTAAAACAGATGACCAGCACAAGTTTGATGCATGAAGCAGGACACCCAGTGCTCTGGGACAACCCAGAGGGACAGGGTGGGGAATGAGATGGGATGGGGGTTCACGATGGGAGGACACATATATACCCGTGGCCGATTCATGTCTGTGCATGGCAAAAATCACCACAATATTGTAATTATCCTCCAATTAAAAAAATAAAATAATTTAAGAAATAAAAGCAGTGAAAGGCAAAGTGAGTGAGTTGCTTTAAATGGGATAAAAGTGATCTCTGTGACAGTAGAGAGCTTCAGTGATTTAGTTGCCTGATTACAGTAAGTCTGCTTCTAATATGCATAATATTGATAGGACTGAAATTGAAGATTAATGCACTTTTAACTCACTTTGCCTTGAAAGACATGAGTATTTTGAAGTTATCACTACATATGAACAATTTATCTATGTATCTCAACTACCTTGAGTCCACAGTAATCATGCATATTTCTTTTTCTAAATTCCTACAATATCCACCTATATCATCTTAAGGCAATGCTTAGAATGGTCACCAAATCAGAACAAATATTCCTTTATAGAGATAGGGATGATTCCATAGAATATTTCAGATTACAGGCATACTTCAAAGATACTTTGAGTTTGGTTACAGACAACCACAATAAAGCAAATATTGGGAATTAACTGGCAGTCCCATGGTTAGGACTCTGGGTTCTCAACATCAAGGGCCCAGGTTCAATCCCTGGTCAGGGAAATAAGATCCCACAAGCCTTGTAGTGTGGGGCATGTTGGAGCCACTCTTCCTTCATTCTGAACTCTTTGAGGTAGAAAAAATATAGACAGCCATGTACGGTGAGATTGATAAAGACCCTAGGTTAAATGAGAAGCTATGTCTGTCTTACTAAATAAAGCAAATATTGCAATAAAGCAAGTCATATATGTTTTGGTTTTCAGTACATATGATATTTGTATTTACACTGGTCTGTAGTTTATTAATGGAGTAGGAAATGGCAACCCACTCCAGTATTCTTGCCTGGAGTATCTCATAGACTAAGGAGCCTGACAGGCTACAGTCCATAGGGTCGCAAAGAGTCAGACAAGACTGTAGCGATTTAGCATGCATGCATGTAGTTTATTAAAGTGTGCAATGGCATTGTCTAAAAAAATGTGCATAATTAAAAATACTTTACTGCTAAAAAAAACTAACCATCACCTGAGCCTTCAGTGAATCATAATCTTTTGCTGGTGGAGGATTTTTCCCCAATGTTGATGGCTGCTGATTGAGAAGGGTGGTGACTGCTGAAGATTGGGGTGCCTATTGATGCTTTTGAACTGTGGTGTTGAAGATCCCTTGGACTGCAAGGAGATCCAACCAGTCCATTCTGAAGGAGATCAGCCCTGGGATTTCTTTGGAAGGAATGATGCTAAAGCTGAAACTCCAGTACTTTGGCCACCTCATGCGAAGGGTTGACTCATTGGAAAAGACTCTGATGCTGGGAGGGATCGGGGGCAGGAGGAGAAGGGGACAATGGAGGATGAGATGGCTGGATGGAATCACTGACTCGATGGATGTGAGTCTGAGTGAACTCTGGGAGTTGGGTGATGGACAGGGAAGCCTGGCGTGCTGCGATTCATGGGGTTGCAAAGAGTCGGACACGACTGAGCGACTGATCTGATCTGATCTGATGGCAATTTCCTAAGACAATGAAGTTTTGGCACATCAACTGACTCTTCCTTTCATGAATGATTTCTCTGTAGCATGCAATTCTGATTGATAGCATTTTACTCACTACAGAACTTCTTTCAAAATTGCAGTCAATCCTCTGAAACCCTTTATCAACTTAGTTTATGTAGTATTCTAAAATCCTTTGCTGTCATTGCAACAATCGTCACAGTATCTTCCTCAGGGATAGCTTTCATCTCAGGAAATCACCTTCTTTGATCATCCATGGAATTATCTCTTCATCCACTAAAGTTTTATCATGAGAGTGCAGCAATTCAGTCACATCTCTAGGATCCACTTCTAATTCAAAGTCTATTGCTATTTCTACCATATCTGAAGTTACTTCCTTCATTGAAATCATGAATCCTTCAAAGTCATCCATGAGGGTTGGTTATTTCAAACTCCTATTAAATGTTAATATCGTGACTTCTTCCCATGAATCACTAATGTCCTTAATAGCATCTAGAATGGTGAATCCTTTCCAGAAGGTTTTATATTTACTTTGCCAAGATCCATCAGAAGAACCACTATGACGGCTACAGTCTTAAAAAAGACATTTCTTAAATAACAAAACATGAAATAAAAATAAGTCTATGGGCTACAGGATGGATATTGTGTTCAGTTCAGTTGCTCAGTCGTGTCTGACTCTTTGTGACCCCATGAATTGCAGCACGCCAGGCCTCCCTGTCCATCACCAGCTCCCGGAGTTCACTCAGACTCATGTCCATCAAGTCGGTGATGTCATCCAGCCATCTCATCTCTGTCGTCCTCTTCTCCTCCTGCCCCCAATCCCTCCCAGCATCAGGGTCTTTTCCAATGAGTCAACTCTTCGCATCAGGTGGCCAAAGTACTGGAGTTTCAGCTTCAGCATCAGTCCCAGGACTGATCTCCTTTAGGATGGACTGGTTGGATCTCCTTGCAGTCCAAGGGACTCTCAAGAGTCTTCTCCAACACCACAGTTCAAAAGCATCAATTCTTCGGTGCTCAGCTTTCTTCACAGTTCAACTCTCACATCCATACATGACCACTGGAAAAACCATAGCCTTGACAGGCATGAAAACAGTATTAATCTTGTATATCTCCATCAGAGCTCTTTGGTGACCATGAACATTGCAAATGAGTAGTAATATTTTGAAAGGAAACTTTTTTTCTGAATGGTAAGTTTCAACAATGGGCTTAAGATACTCAGCAAACCATTCTGTAAACAGGTGTACTGTCATCCAGGCTTTGTTGTTCCATTTATAGATGCAAGCAGAATAGATTTAGCATAATTCTTAAGGGTCCTAGGATTTTCAGAATGGTAAATCAGCATTGGCTTCAGGTTAAAGACACCATATCTACTAGCCCCTAAACAAGAGAGTCAATTTTGCCCTTTGAACCTTTGAAGTCAAGCACTGATTCTCTCCAGCTATGAAAGACCTTGATGGCATTTTTTTCCAATACAAAAACTGCTTCATCTACATTGAAAATCGGTTGTTTAATACATCCAGACTAAACATTTCTCCATATCAGCAACAAGACTGTTTTGCTTTATTATAATCTATTTCTTCTCTGGAGCTGCATTTTAAATTTCAAGAACTTTACCTTTGCATTCATGAATTGGTTGGTGTAAGAAGTCTAACTTTCAATTAATCTGGACTTTCTACCTGCCTTCCTCACTATGCTTACTCATTTCTAGCTTTTGATTTAAAGTGAGAGATGTGTGACTTTTTCAAGTGAACACTTAGAGAAGTCATTGTAGGGTTATTAATTGGCCTAATTTCAACATTGTTATGTCTCAGGAATAGGAAGGTCTGAGGAGGGGAGAGATTTGGGGGAAAGTCTGTTCAGTGGAGCACTCAGAACACTCATAACATTTATCAATTAAGTTCTTAGCCTTATAAGGTCACTGTTCTTGGTGCTCCAAGACAATTATAACAGTAACATCAAAGATCACCAATCACAATATACCATATATAATAAAAATGAAAAGTCTGAAATATTGCAAGAATTGACAAAATGTGACAGGTACAGAAAGTGAGAAACTGCTGTTGGAAAAATGATGCCAATATACTCATTTAAAGCATGGTTACATAGGCAGGACACTAGAAGACATAAAGCAAGATCCTCTATGACCCACCTCCTAGGGTAATGGAAATAAAAACAAAAGTAAACAAGTGGGGCCTTATTAGACTTAAAAGCTTTTGTACAGCAAAGGAAACTATAAGCAAGGTGAAAAGACAACCCTCAGAATGGGAGAAAATAATAGCAAATGAAACAACAGACAAAGGATTAATTTCAAAAATATACAAGTAGCTCATACAACTCAATACCAGAAAAATAAACAACCCAATCAAAAAGTGGGAAAAAAGACCTAAACAGAGATTTCTCCAAAGAAGACATACAGATGGCTAACAAACACATGAAAAAATGCTCAACATGGCTCATTATTAGAGAAATGCAAATCAAAACTACAATGAGATATCACCTCACACTGGTCAGAATGCCCACCTTCAAAAAGTCTACAGACAATAAATGCTGGAGATGGTGTGTCGAAAAGGAATCCTCTTGCACCACTGGTGGGAATGTAAATTGACACAGCCACTATGGAAGACAGTATGGAGATTTCTTAAAAAAAAACTAGGAATAAAACCACCATATGACCCCACAATATATGGATCCTAGGCATATACCCTGAGGAAACCAACATTCAAAAAGACACATGTACCCCATTGTTCATTGAAACACTACTTACAATAGCTAGAATGTGGAAGCAACCTAGATGTCCATTGACAGATGAATGGATAAAGAAGTTCTGGTACATATACACAATGGAACGTCACTCAACAATAAAAAGGAACACATTTGAGTCATTTCTAATGAGGTTGATGAACGTAGAGCCTATTATACAGAGCGAAGAAAGTCAGAAAGAGAAAGATAAACATTGTATCAGTTCAGTTCAGTCACTCAGTCGTGTCCGACTCTTTGCGACCCCATGAATCGCAGCACGCCAGGCCTCCCTGTCCATCACCCCAGGCCTCCCTGTCCATCACTGACTCCCGGAGTTCACTCAGACTCACATCCATCAAGTCAGTGATGCCATCCAGCCATCTCATCCTCTGTCGTCCCCTTTTCCTCCTGCCCCCAATCCCTCCCAGCATCAGAGTCTTTTCCAATGAGTCAACTCTTCACATGAGGTGGCCAAAATACTGGAGTTTCAGCTTTAGCATCATTCCTTCCAAAGAAAACATTGTATACTGAAGCATATATACTAATGAATCTAGAAAGATGGTACTGAGTAACTTATTTGCAGGGCAGCAATGGAAACACAGACATAGAGAACAGATTTATGGACATAGGGAGAGGGGAGGAGAGGGTGAAATGTATATAGAGAGTAACATGGAAACTTACATCACCATATGTAAAATAGATAGCCGATGGGAAATTGTTGTACCTCTCAGGGAACTCAAACAGAAGCTCTGTATCAATGTTAGAGCGGTGGGATGGGGAGGGAGATGAGAGGGAGATTCAAGAGAGAGGGGACATTTGTATATTTATGGCTGATTCATGTTGGCTTGACAGAAATCAACAAAATTCTGTAAAGCAATTATCCTTCAATTAAAAAATAAATTTTAAAAAAGAATGGTTGCCACAAACCTTCAATTTGTAATAAAACAAATATGGTATTTCTAAAGTGCAATAAAGCAATGAACGATAAAATGAGATAGGCCTGTACATGACAGATGAAACTAGTTGCAGGATGTAAGAAAATAAAGATATATGTACTTAAGGTTGACCTCACGCAGTCTAATGCATTTTTAAATACAAATTCTTAGCTGCAACACCTTGAGGTAGACTCTTTCTCTTTGGCTGTCATACTAAATTTATGCCTGTGATAACTGAAGTTTTTAAAATGTGAAGGCTGAAGCTTTTTTTTTTTCATTTTTTTTCATTTAAATTTATTTATTTTAATTGGAGGCTAATTACTTTACAGTATTGAAGGATGCTTGGGGATGGCTGAAGTTTTAAAAGTGTGTATAAAGTAAAACTGAAGTTAGACAATTCCAAAGAACTTGTTTTTCCTAGACATACAGATAGCTAACAAACACATGAAAAGATGCTCAACATCACTCATTATCAAAGAAATGCAAATCAATACCACTATGAGGTACCATTTCATGCCAGTCAGAATGGCTGCGATCCAAAAGTCTACAAGCAATAAATGCTGGACAGGGTGTGGAGAAAAGGGAACCCTCTTACACTGTTGGTGGGAATGCAAACTAGTACAGCCACTATGGAGAACAGTGTGGAGATTCCTTCAAAAACTGGAAATAGAACTGCCTTATGACCCAGCAATCCCACTGCTGGGCATGCACACTGAGGAAACCAGAATTGAAAGAGACACGTGTACCCCAATGTTCATCGCAGCACTGTTTATAATAGCCAGGACATGGAAGCAACCTAGATGTCCATCAGCAGATGAATGGATAAGAAAGCTGTGGTACATATACACAATGGAGTATTACTCAGCCATTAAAAAGAATACATTTGAATCAGTTCTAATGAGGTGGATGAAACTGGAGCCTTTTATACAGAGTGAAGTAAGCCAGAAAGAAAAACACCAATACAGTATACTAACGCATATATATGGAATTTAGAAAGATGGTAACAATAACCCTGTATATGAGACAGCAAAAGAGACACTGATGTATAGAACAGTCTTTTGGACTCTGTGGGAGAGGGAGAGGGTGGGATAATTTGGGAGAATGGCATTGAAACATGTATAATATCATATATGAAACGAGTCGCCAGTCCAGGTTCAATGCACGATACTGGATGCTTGGGGCTGGTGCACTGGGATGACCCAGAGGGATAGTATGGGGAGGGAGGAGGGAGGAGGGTTCAGGATGGGGAACACATGTATACCTGTGGTGGATTCATTTTGATATATGGCAAAACCAATACAATATTGTAAAGTTAAAAAATAAAATTAAATTAAAAAAATGAGATTCATTAGTTCCTTGTTCCACTAAAATTGGAGTATGTTTTACATATAAGGATAGAAATAAACCTGTTTTGAGTCAAATTGTAGACAAATGACATTTTTCTATAAAAACTAGTACTAACATTAAGCTTTGTGGGAAATCTATGAAATTTTTATAAACACCATAATCACAATGTGTTTATCAGTTGCTCTAATAGACAGTTATTTTAAAATCTGAAGAATGAATCACATTATTTCTAATACTAAAACAGTTACAGTTTAGGTCAACTCACAAAACTATTGCATTTGCAAAGATTCACTTTCATTTTCCAAATTTATAACTTCTTACAAATGTACCTCAGATGATTACAAAGCTTTAGAAAAAATTTTTATTTTTTAATTTTCATATTTTTTAAAATGACATTTTACGTCAATTTTAAAATGTATTTAATAAAAATTTTCAACTACTAGAAGTGATAAAATGCTAAGAGATGTTGCTGTGCTTATTTTAATTAGGCTTGACCCATGGAAGGAAAGAAAAGAGAACATCCATTTCTCTTGTACCAGAAAATAGTGGAAGTGTGCAAGCTTTCATTCAGACCTAGAACAAGGCACATAGTTTCTATTTCAGTGTTATTCATATCCTGATCTGTCATTCTCTCCATTTTATGACCATCTCTCTTCAAATACTATGCTTAACTCCATTTGACATTCTAAAATTCAGTGTTCTTACTGACTGAAAATTTACATGAATTCTCAGTTTTTGCCACTGATGAAAGGGAAATAACTTGTTCATGAAATTCTTATATATGGGTGGCACCGTGCTAAAAGACGGTCTTTTGAGTGGAAAAGCTCAGGTGGAAAGTACATTGGGACAATAAAGATAAACATGGCAGTCACCTAGAGAAAAGAACACAAAGGTCCCAAAGAGAAGCAGCTGTGAATTTAAAGGCATGATTTATAGAAGCTGAAAATGAATTGCCTTTTCCCAGGTTAAACCTCTGCCCCTGATCCCTGAGAAATCTTATCACTTTCTTCCCATTCTGTCCCAACCCACATACATACACTGTTGTATTAATTTTTATTTTTTTTTGTGTTGTTATGGATATTGTTTATTGCTTTTCAGTTTTAAAAGCATGCATTATTCTAAAGAAATTGTCTCCCAATTCCTTTCAGTTTTAGTGCCAATCCTTTACAGTGGGAAGTACGAGAGCTGGAGGTACTGCCTCCTCCTTCTTTCCTATATTTCCTTACTTGGTTGACAGAGGTTGATAGCTGTGCAAATTCAATGGGCCACCAAATCAGGCCTATTTGACTTCTGACATACCTAATGAAAAGACCTGCTGACTCTCCAAACTGCCATTAACCTCAGTGAAGGGAGCTGGCCAGAGAGAACTCTAGTTTCCTTTGGAGGGAGTGACTAGGTGGGGATATTACTGAGATGACTCTAAAGTGCAATGGGTTTCTGGGCAAGCTGTAGGCTAAAGCTACCTGCTGCTGCTACTGCTGCTAAGTCACCCCAGTCCTGTCCGACTCTGTGCAACCCCATAGATGGCAGCCCACCAGCCTTCCTGTCACTGGGATTCTCCAGGCAAGAACACTGTAGTGGGTTGCCATTTCCTTCTCCAATGCATGAAAGTGAAAAGTGAAAGTGAAGTCACTCAGTTGTGTCCGACTCTAGCAACCCCATGGACTGCAGCCCACCAGGCTCCTCCATCCATGGGATTTTCCAGGCAAGAGTACTGGAGTGCGTTGCCATTGCTTTCTCTGTAATGCTGCTAAGTCGCTTCAGTCATGTCCGACTCTGTGCGACCCCATAGATGGCAGCCCACCAGGCTCCCCCTTCCCTGGGATTCTCCAGGCAAGAACACTGGGGTGGGTTGCCATTTCCTTCTCCAATGCATGAAAGTGAAAAGTGAAAGTGAAGTCACTCAGTTGTGTCCGACTCCTGCGACCCCATGGACTGCAGCATACCAGGCTCCTCCGTCCATGGGATTTTCTAGGCAAAAGTACTGGAGTGGGGTGCCATTGCCTTCGGCCATCCTTTCTACACTGGACCCTGTTCAGCTCCTCATGATAATAAATAATAAATTTATTATCATAATAAATCCAGTAACCAGGTAAGCGTTCCCTTCATCATTCCAGATCTCTTATCCCTTTGTGGATAACACTGCTAACACTGAAGGGATCAAGGATTCTCCAGAGGATGAAGGGGACCTCAGCATTATAGTCAATGACATATATACCTTCCACATGACTCAGGAGCACTATCTGAAGAAGCAGGATAGTAGGAACTCATCAGAATGCTCAAGGAAAAAGCCACAGCTTAGAAGAAAAAAAATCTCTTTGTTTGCATCTCTCCCCACCTCTCCCCTCATTGAACCCTCTGGCAGGCTGCAAGAACTCACTTCAAACAACTGCTACTCTCTTCAGTTTCTTCCAGGAAAGGAGCAACTGAAGCAGGCAGGGATGTGGCACTAGAGTGAGGCTCTGGAGGGGGCCTGCTGGTAATCACACAGGAGAATGGGAAGGGTGTCAAATAGAGAGAGATAAAAATGAAGAAAATAAAACAAAAATAAATAAATAAGGGGAGAAGGAAAGAAAAAGAAAAGAAATTAAGGAAGGAAGGAAGGAAGAACAAAGAGAGCAAGCACTTGCAGCAACTGCCAGGGCTGCTAAACCGCTGCTGTTCAAAGGCAAATGGGTGCTGAAATTACTGCCCCCAGTACACTCCTCTAGTCCCATTCACTCACTCCACAGATTCCCCTTCCTGCCAGGCTTAACTTGCTCTGTAGAGTAAAACCATTTCCATGGTAATCTGTAGTCACACAAAAGGTCGTCTGTAATATTGAGTCATGAGTACCTCCTATACCAGGCTCGTGATTGCTCCACTACTTCCCTTTTTTCTTTAGTGCTGAACTTTCTCCAGTGGAGTAATACTCCTTTTCTTCCTTTCCCTAAAGAGAAGGGGGATTTCTTCTCATTCCCATAAATAGTGTATTGCTTTTGTCATTCCTACCTTTCACTCATCCAACTCCTCCTATCACACACAAATGGGTAACTCACCCACTTCAATCTTTGTCAACACAAACACAAACTTAAATTCAGAAGGCAATATTTCCGAAAAAAAGTGGGTTTTTAAACTCTCTTTATTATGAGTTTGCTCCCTTTCTTTAACACCATCTGTTCTTTGTTTTGCTAGAAATATTTTAGGTCCTTATGTTTTTCTCTATATCTTTAGCCACTTCTCATAAGTGAAAACAGGTGGATGGCATTCCTTAAAGACACAATTTCAAAATTCTATCTTTGACAGTTTAAAGTATAACTACTTTAATGAATGGTTAAAGTAGAATTACTTTAATGGGTATCTGAGGAGGCCTTACAAGTAGCTGTGAAAGGAAGAGAAGTGAAAGGCAATGGAGAAAAGGAAAAGATTTACCCATTTGAATGCAGAATTCCAAAGAATAGCAAGGAGAGATAAGAAAGCATTCCTCAGTGTTCAATGCAAAGAAATAGAGGAAAGCAATAGAATGGGAAAGACTAGAGATTTCTTCAAGAAAATTAGAGATACCAAGGGAACATTTCATGCAAAGATGGGCTCAATAAAGGACAGAAATGGTACGGACCTAACAAAAGCAGAAGATATTAAGAAGAGGTGGCAAGACTACACAGAAGAACTATACAAAAAAGATCCTCATGACCCAGATAACCACGATGGTGGGATGAGTCACCTAGAGCCAGACATCCTGGAATATGAAGTCAAGTCGGCCTTAGGAAGCATCACTATGAACAAAGCTAGTGGAGGTGATGGAATCCCAGTTGAGCTATTTCAAATCCTAAAAGAAGATGCTATGAAAGTTTTGCACTCAATATGCCAGCAAATTTGGAAAACTCAGCAGTGGCCACAGGACTGGGAAAGGTCAGTTTTCATTCCAATCCCAAAGAAAGGCAATCCCAAGGAATGCTTAAACTGCTGCATAATTGCACTCATCTCACATGCTAGTAATGTCCAAAATTCCCCAAGCCAGGCTTCAACAATATATGAACTGTGAACTTCCAGATGTTCAAACTGGATTTAGAAAAAGGCAGCAGAACCAGAGATCAAAATGCCAGCATCCACTGGATCATATAAAAAGCTAGAGAATTCAAGAAATGCATCTATTTCTGCTTCATTAACTATGCTAAAGCATTTGACTGTGTGGATCACAACAAACTGTGGAAAATTCTTGAATAGACGGGAATATCAGACCACCTGACCTGCCTCCTGAGAAATCTGTATGCAGGTCAAGAAGCAACAGTTGGAACTGGACATGAAACAACAGACTGGTTCCAAATAGGAAAAGGAGTACATCAGAGCTGTATATGTTACCCTGCTATTTAACTTATATACACAGTACATCATGAGAAATGCTGGACTGGATGAAGCACAAGCTGGAATCAAGATTGCTGGGAGAAATATCAATAATCTTAGATATGCAGATGACATCACCCTTATGGTAGAAAGCGAAGAACTAAAGAGCCTCTTGATGAAAGTGAAAGAGGAGAGTGAAAAAGTTGGCTTAAAACTCAACGTTCAGAAAACTAAGATCATGGCATCTGGTCCCATCACTTCATGGCAAATAGATGGGGAACCAATGGAAACAGTGACAGACTTTATTTTGGGGGGCTCCAAAATCACTGCAGATGGTGATTGCAGCCATGAAATTTAAAGACTATTGCTCCTTGAAAGAAAAGTTATGACCAACCTAGATAGCATATTAAAAAGCAGAGACATTACTTTGCCAACAAAGGTCCATCTAGTCAAAGCTATGGTTTTTCCAGTAGTAATGTATGGATGTGAGAGTTGGACTATAAAGAAAGCTGAGTGCCGAAGAATTGATACTTTTGTATTGTGGTATTGGAGAAGACTCTTGATTGTCCCTTGGACTGCAAGGAGATCCAACCAGTCTATCCTAAAGGAAATCAGTCCTGAATATTCATTGGAAGGACTGATGCTGAAGCTGAAACTCCAATACTTTGGCCATCTGATGCAAAGAACTGACTCATTTGCAAAGACCCTGATGCTGGGAAAGATTGAAGGCAGAAGACTGGGGCGACAGACAATGAGATGGTTGCATAGCATCACCAACTCCATGGACATGAGTTTGAGTAAGCTCTGAGAGTTGGTGATGGACAGGGAAGCCTGATGTGCTGCAATCCATGGCTCCACAAAGAGTCAGACATGACTGAGCAACTGAACTGAACACTACTGAAATATACTAAGCTCTGATTAGTAATATTACATTCATTAATCTGACTATTGTTTCTAACCTTTGTTTGTAATAAAGGTTATTAACAATTATTTAACAAATTATTTAATTGTTCTACTGGCACACAAATAAGACTTCACTTTCAGGGTACTGAAAGACTGTGCAAAAGAGATAATGAATGAGTGCTTTATAGGAAGAAAAATGAGTGTTCCCTAGTGGCTCAGGCAGTAAAGAGTGCAATGTGGGAGACCCGGGTTCTATCCCTGCCTTGGGAAGATCTCCTGGAGAAGGGACTTGCAACCTACTCCAGTATTCTTGCCTGGGAAATCCTATGGACAAAGGAGCTTGGCAGGCCCCAATCCATGGAGTTGCGAAGAGTCAGATATGGTTGAGCGATTAACTCACACACACGTAAACATACTTGATTATTGATCACCTTAGCTTTAACTTTCATTCACTGATATGTAGTACTTAAACATACTTGATATCTAAAGAAAAAATTAAGTACAGAACTTTAATACTTCATTTTAGAAATCTATGAAGTTAAATTTTGAAAAACATTCACTATCAGGTTATTGAGATGTCAATGTGTTGGTCAGTTAATCTGGGGGTTTTGTATTTCCTTTACCTTAGATTTGCAAATAAACATAATTATTGATACTGCATGAACATGTGTTATATCTGCCATTTATTACTGTTGACTTAGCACAGAAACTGAAATCTTAAAATAATCACTGATGCTTTTTTCAGCACATTAACTGTGCTCAATTTTACCAGAGCCATATTGACACAATTATTAATAAAAGAGCTAATTTTCTAAGACATTCAGTATACATACTTTCGTTGAATAAAATCAGTTTTTGAATAAAACATAATTTCAATGTTTACACACAGCTGAAACTAAAAGTAATAACATTCCCTTTCTATGAGATTTCCTACCAGGTCTTTTGTTAGCACACTTTGTTGAATTTAACACCACCTTCCCTGAAGACTAACTTTCTTCTCCAGAGTTCCCCATAAACTGATCTCCTCACATTCTTTGTACTTCACTTGCAACAATCACACGGATACTGTTGCCAGGAGACCAGGAATATTACTGTTACATCATTACCACTATTATAGTTAAGAGTATTTTCAAATGAGCATTTTATATGAGACAATTATGATTTCCAAGTCTCAAATAAAACAATGCTACATTGGACATATTAAGGATTAAAAACATTTCTCAAGTTATTTTGACTTCAATAAAAAATAGTAAAAAAAAATAACATATACAGATGAATTTGTTGTTGTTGTTCAGTTGCAAAGTTGTGTGTGACTCTTTGCAACCCCATGAACTGCAGCACACCAGGCTTCCTTGTACTTCATTATCTCCATTAGTTTGCTCAAACTCGTATCTATTGAGTCAGTGATGCCATCCAACCATCTCATTCTCTGTTACCCCCTTCTCCTCTTGTCCTCAATCTTTGCCAGTATCAGGGTCTTTTCCAATGAGTTGGCTCTTTGCATCAGGTTGCCAAAGTATTGGAGCTTGTTTTAGTGTCAGTCCTTCCAATGCACATTCAGGGTTGGTTTCCTTTTAGACTGATTGGTGTGATCTCCTTGCCCTCCAAGAGACTCTCAAGAGTCACTATAGCTCCACAATTTGAAAGCATCTATTCTTTGGTGCTCAGCCTTCTTTGGGAGAATGGCATTTGGGAGAATGGCATTGGGAGAATGGCATTTGGGAGAATGGCATTGGGAGAATGGCATTTGGGAGAATGGCATTGAAATATGTATAATATCATATATGAAACGAGTCACCAGTCCAGGTTCCATGCACGATACTGGATGCTTGGGGCTGGTGCACTGGGATGACCCAGAGGGATGGTATGGGGAGGGAGGAGGGAAAAGGGTTCAGGATGGGGAACACATGTATACCTGTGGTAGATTCATTTTGATATATGGCAAAACCAATACAATATTGTAAAGTTAAACAATAAAATTAAATTAAAAAAATACCAGAAAGAGAAAATAAAAAGTAATCGCATTTAAAATCACTTTAAAGTATATCTAGGAGTAAACTTAACCATGAAGATGAAATATCTATATGCTGAAAATTATGAGCCATTGATCAAGGAAATTGAAGATAATTCAAAGAAATGGAAATGTATCCCATGCTCTTGAATTGGAAGAATTCGTAATGTCAAAATGGCCATATTATCATAAGCAATCTACAGATTTAGCCCAACTTCTATAAAATATTCATGACATTTTCCCACAGAACTAGAACAAAGAATCCAAAAATTTGTATGGAATCACAAACGACTCAGAATTGTGAAATTAATCAAAAGGGAAAAATAATAAAGCTGGAGGCACAACCCTTCTGGACTTCAGACTATACTACAAAGCTGCAGTAATAAAAGCAGCATAATGCTGGCATAAAAACATACATGTAG
Source organism: Bos indicus (assembly GCF_029378745.1). NCBI lineage: Eukaryota > Metazoa > Chordata > Mammalia > Artiodactyla > Bovidae > Bos > Bos indicus. The sequence goes on from NC_091789.1 coordinate 77,867,093, forward strand.
ATCAATGAAACAGAATAGAAAGCCCAGAAATAAACCTACATAACTATGGCTAATTAATCTACAGCAAAGAAGGCAAGAACATACAGTGGAGAAAAGAGTCTCCTCAAAAAGCTATGTTAGAAAGCCAGACAGCTACATGCAATTCAATGAAATTAGAACATTTCCTCACACCATATACAAAAATAAAATGGTTTAAAGACCTAAATATGATACATGAAATAGGCAAAACATTCTCCAGTATAAATTGTAGCAATATAATTAGATTAGATCAATATTCTAAGGCAAAATAAATAGAAGGAAAAATAAACATGTGGGACCTAATCAAACTTAAAAGCTTTTGCACAGCCAAGGAAGCTATCAATGAAACAAAAAGACGACCCTTAGAATGGGAGAAAATACTTGAAAATGATGCAACTGACAAGAAGTTAATATCCAAAATATACAAAGAGCTCATATAACTCAATATAGAAAAAAAACCCAATCAAAAAATGGGCAGAAAACTTTAACAGACATTTCTCCAATGAATACATACAGATGGCCAAAAAACACATAAAAAGATGCTTAACACTGGTAATTCTTAGAGAAATGCAAATCAAAACCATAATGAGGTATCACCTCACACTGTTCACAATCAGTTCAGTTCAGGCACTCAGTCGTGTCCAACTCTTTGTGATCTCATGGACTGCAGCACAGCAGGCCTCCCTGTCCATCACTGACTCCTGGAGTTTACTCAAATTCATGTCCATTGAGTTGGTGACACCATCCAACCATCTCATCCTCTGTCATCCCCTTCTCCTCCCGCCTTCAATCTTTCTCAGCCTCAGGGTCTTTTGAAATGAGTCAGCCCTTTGCATCAGGTGGCCCAAGTATTGGAGTTTCAGCTTCGACATCAGTCCTTCCAATGAATATTCAGGACTGATTTCCTTTAGGATGGACTGGTTGGATATCCTTTCAGGCCAAGGGATTCTCAAGAGTCTTCTCCAGCACAACAGTTCAAAAGCATCAATTCTTCAGTGCTCAGCTTTCTTTATAGTCCAACTCTCACATCCATACATGACTACTGGAAAAACCGTTGGTCTGACTAGATGGACCTTTGTTGGCAAAGTAATGTCTTTGCTTTTTAATATGCTGTCTAGATTGATCATAACTTTTTTCCAAGGAGTAAGCATCTTTTGTTCACATGGCTATCATCAAAAAGTCTACAAACAATAAATGTTGAGCAGGTTGTGGAGAAAAGGGAACTCTTGTGTACTGTTGGTGAGAATGTAAACTGGTGTAGCCACTATGGAAAGCAGTATTGAGGCTCATTAAAAAAGCCCTATGATCCAGCAACCCCACTGCTGGGCATACACACTGAGGAAACCAGAAGGGAAAGAGACATGTGTACCCCAATGTTCATCGCAGCACTGTTTATAATAGCCAAGACATGGAAGCAACCTAGATGTCCATCAGCAGATGAATGGATAAGAAAGCTATGGTACATATACACAATGGAGTATTACTCAGGCATTAAAAAGAATACATTTGAATCAGTTCTAATGAGGTGGATGAAACTGGAGCCTATTATACAGAGTGAAGTAAGCCAGAAAGAAAAACATAAATACAGTATACTAACGCATATATATGGAATTTAGAAAGATGGTAACAATAACCCGGTGTACGAGACAGCAAAAGAGACACTGATGTATAGAACAGTCTTATGGACTCTGTGGGAGAGGGAGAGGGTGGGAAGATTTGGGAGAATGGCAATGAAACATGTAAAATATCATGTAGGAAACGAGTTGCCAGTCCAGGTTCGATGCACGATGCTGGATGCTTGGGGCTGGTGCACTGGGACGGCCCAGAGGGATGGTATGGGGAGGGAGGAGGGAGGAGGGTTCAGGATGGGGAACACATGTATACCTGTGGCGGATTCATTTTGATATTTGGCAAAACTAATACAATTATGTAAAGTTTAAAAATAAAATAAAATTAGAAAAAAAAAAGATAACAACAACAACAAAAAAAACACTAAAAATAGAGTTACTATGTGGTCTAGCCATCCCAATCCTGGGCATTTATCTGAAAAAGATCTCTAAGTTGGAAGCTCACTATTTGTTCAAACTTAAGAGGAAGATGATTAAAATATTATTAGGTGGATTTGTATATTCTGAGAAAAGAGTGTTTAAAAGCCAGAGAAAGCTACAAATCAAAAACAGAATAAATACTTACAATTCCAAAAAAAAAAAAAAGAAAAGATACATGCACTTCAATGTTCATAGCATCACTATTTACAATAGCCAAGAGATGTAAACAACTCAAGTGCTCATCAACAGAACATTGGTTTAAGAAGATATGGTATATATGCACAATGAAATATTATTTGGCCATGAAAATAATGAAATATTGCCATTTGAAGCAGCATGGATGGACCATAATATCATACTAACTGATATCATACTAAGTGAGGAAAATCAGACAAAGATGAATATTATGTGGTATTACTTATATGTAGAATCTAAAAAAAATAATGCAAATGAATGTATAAATTATACATAACAGACTCATAGACATAGAAACCAAAGTTACAGTTATCAAAGGGGAAAAAGAGGAGAAGGGATAAATTAATATAGGCTTAACAAGCCACTATACATAAAATAGATAAGCAACAAGGATTAATCACATAGCACAAGGTATTATATTTAATAGTTTGCAATAACCTATAATAAAAAAGTAACTTGAAAATATTTATGTATAACTGAGTCATTTCCTGTATATATCAAGACTAATGTAATATTGTAAACCTGAAAACTGAGAAATTTTTTAAAAATTCAAAAATTCCAATTTTCGCTTAAAGGGTTACATTTTGTTATCGGCAATGAACATCATCAGCTGTCTTTCTTGAAGTGAAAAATTCAAATCATTCATTTTTGAAAAAAAGAAATCTGTCAAATAACCAAATCAGAATGACCATTGTTTGTCACCAGTTCTTCCAAGTAAAAATGGTGTTCCACGAAAAAGGCAGTTAGGAAAGTTTCACAATTCAAACAATCTTATAACTGTTTTTTTCTGGAGATAACCACCATATCCCTGGTAAGTGAAAGAAATGGTTTCTGCCTATTTTCCATCCTGTTGTACCAATTATTATAGAGATGTATACTCAAGGGTCTAAATCTAATAAAATTAATATTTTTACTGCTTAATGAAAGGCATTAAGCAAAACTGGCTTTTCTTCCTCCTCTGAGTGCATTGTGATGAATAATACAAATTACTACTACAGTTTAGTATTAGTGCTTTAATTCATGCTAAGGCACTAGTAGTTTTACTTATTATTCTTGCATCATTGTGCAAATGCCAACATAGTACATAATGCAAGTAATGTTTTAGTATTATGAAAACAGTTTGATTTCAGGGACCTCCAGAAATATCTTTGGGCCTCTTAGGCGTCCTTGGCCTACACTTTGAAAGTGACTCAAAAGCACTATAACTAAAAGCATGAGTTTTTCACTGGCTTTTATTTGCACCCAAAGCTTAGTTTAGGTTCCTGTATGCTTTATTTAATGACATTTTAAATACTTTTGTTGAACAGAAATATTTTTGCTGTTTTTCCTATGGGAAAAGGAGAACTACAATTTAATAGCTATTTTCTATTTCCAAATGCATCTATATACCAGAGCTGTGTTATTCTCTACTGCCACTTGGATGAATAAATTCACATTAAATGCGAGAGAAAAATGAACAGAAAATATTTAGTAAACAAAATCATGGTTCACTGTGTATATTAATAATTTTAAATTAAATAGAGAAATACGCAGAAAGAAAAACTATATAAAACTCATAATGGATGATTTTAAATAACTTTTTAAAACATTAGATAAAAAATAAAGCTACAAAAGAACCCCTTTGCTTTATTATTCCAAAAGTTCACTATACTAATAAAACTTTTAGCAAATTAATACAAATCCTTTACATAAAACATCATGATCTCTTCGATGGCAGAAAGTTTTATGTTTGGCAGGAAAAAAAAAAAAAAAAAGTACATGACTTTAACCAAGCAAGATCTAATGGCATTTACATCATCACTTTTTGCTATTTCCAAAACATACTTTTAAAAGCTTTTTTATCTCAATTAATTTGTTCCTTACTCCTCAACACTTCCCTTAAACTATGCCTATAAAAGCTCTTCTCTACTCTCTAGTCTCCTTAAACCGTTAGGCGCCATCCTTTAGGTGCATTTCAAGACCATTTCATCCTTGAAGCCTTTCCTGATCTCTTTTACCTTTGACATTTGCTTGTATCTTTTTTATGGCTTTCAGCATATTTTCCTTTCTATTAGTTTTTAACATATTTATTTTACTTCTGATACTAATATGCTTTATGAAGGAATAGTCTTTCCCATATATGGATACTCTTCAAGGCCTGAAATTGAACATGAAAGTTGCTCAGTAGTGTCCAACTCTTTGGGACCCCATGGACTGTAGCTTGCCAGGCTTCTCTGTCCATGGAATTCTCAGGACTAACATGATGCTTTTCTCAATAAGAATATGTTGATCTGAACCTATAAACATTTGGTGAAGTTATATAATGTGTAAGGTAAAAAGCTAAGTTATGTATATATGAAGCAGATGACCATTCTTAACTTCTGAGCTTTTGTAATCTATTGGGGGGGGGGGTGGAATTAAGCATGAAAATAGCAAGATATATGATGGTAAATTGAAAGTATAATGTGATATAATATGATCATATAATAATGTTAGAGGAAGGTTTGGGGCAAGAATTTATTGAAGTTCTCCCTCAGTTACGGCTAATGATAGAGTCAGAGAGATAAAATACCATAACTTTTCTTCAATTATTAAAACCATGGAAAAATAAATAGTTCCTCCAAAGTGCTATTATCACAGTGGTCCTTTTCAATAAAGAATAATTTCCCCCACCCCCAGAGTATATCTGGCAATTTCTGGAGATTTATTTGGTTGTCACAACTGTGGTCAGGGAATTACTACTGGTACCTAGTGGGTAGAGGCTAGGAATCTAAATATCTTACAAAGCACAAGGCAGCTTCCAACAAAAATGAATTATCCAGCCTAAATATCAATAGTGCCAAGGTTGAGAAACTCTTTGCTATTAGGAAGCACACAGACATTTACTTAGATTCAATGAATTCAATGAGAAGTAAAGGATACCATGGTCTCTAAAACTTAAGATTCCACTTTGTAAAACACTCAGAAATTTCTGGTTTAAGAAAGGAAAATAATAGCATGTTAGTCAGTAATTAAGAGTCTATTAAAGGTATTTCACATTGTTCTCATACTGATTTTTGTGGTAGATTCAACTTTTTTAAGTCTAAGAAAGAATCAGTTTAAAATGCATTTAATTGATTTTTTAGCACAGGGATTTCACTTTAGTAAAAGTGACACGTGTTCACTTAAATATTTAAGCAACAGTAAAAAATACAACTAAGATAAAAAAAAAATTACCTTGAATCCTACTAGTGCTAAAATTTGAAGAAACACACCCTGGAATACTTTGTTCCCTCTGTGCATATATCATATGGAAGGTTAAAAATAAATGATTTTACTACAAAAGGATCATATATTACTTTAAATAAAATATTATATCAATTTTACTTAATTTATAGACAAACTAAAGTTAAACTGAAGAAATGGTTGAATATCAGATAAATGACTCTTTACAACAAAGTAAATTAGCTTTTAAAAGATTAACGTAAAACAAATCCACTATACTGATATTAAAGTATTTTTCTATTTTTAATCATCTATTTTAAATTAATATTTATTGGAATATAGAAGCTTTACAATGTTGTGTTAGTTTCTACTGTTCAGTTCAGTTCAGTCACTCAGTCATGTCTGACTCTTTGTGACCCCATGAACCGCAGCATGCCATGCCTCCCTGTCCATCACCAACTCCCAGAGTTCACCCAAACTCATGTCCATTGAGTCAGTGATGCCATCCAACCATCTCATCCTCTGTCGTCCCCTTCTCCTGCCTTCATTCTTTCCCAATAACAGGGTCTTTTCAAATGAGTCAGCTCTTTGCATCAGGTGGCCAAAATATTGGAGTTTCAGCTTCAACATCAGTCCTTCCAATGAACACCCAGGACTGATTTCCTTTAGGATGGACTGGTTGGATCTCTTTGCAGTCCAAGAGACTCTCAAGAGTCTTCTCCAACACCACAGTTCAAAAGCATCGATTCTTTGATGCTCAGCTTTCTTTATAGTCCAACTCTCACATCCATACATGACCACTGGAAAAACCATAGCCATTGACTAGACAGACCTTTGCTGGCAAAGTAATGTCTCTGCTTTTTAAAATACTGTCTAGGTTGGTCATAACTTTCTTTCCAAGGAGTAAGCGTCTTCTAATTTCATGGCTGCAATCACCATCTGCAGTGATTTTGGAGCCCAAAAAAATAAAGTCAGCCACTGTTTCCCCATCTATTTGCCATGAAGTGATGGGACTGGATGTCATGATCTTAGTTTTCTGAATGCTGAGCTTTAAGCCAACTTTTTCACTCTGTTCTTTCATTTTCATTAAGAGGCTTTTTAGTTCCTCTTCACTTTCTGCCATAAGGGTGGTGTCATCTGCATATCTGAGGTTATTGATATTTCTCCTGGCAATCTTGATTCCAGCTTGTGCTTCTTCCAGTCCAGCGTTTCTCATGATGTACTCTGCATATAAGTTAAATAAGCAGGGGGACTATATACAGCCTTCACATATTCCTTTTCCTATTTGGAACCAGTCTGTTGTTCCATGTCCAGTTCTAACTGTTGCTTCTTGACCTGCATATAGGTTTTTCAAGAGGCAGGTCAGGTGGTCTGGTATTCCCATCTCTTTCAGAATTTTCCACAGTTTATTGTGATCCACACAGTCAAAGACTTTAGCATAGTCAATAAAGCAGAAACAGATATTTTTCTGGAACTCTCTTGCTTTTTCGATGATCCAGCAGATGTTGGCAATTTGATCTCTGGTTCCTCTGCCTTTTCTAAAACCAGCCTGAACATCTGGAAGTTCAAAGTTCACGTATTGCTGAAGCCTGGCTTGGAGAATTTTGAGTTTTTCTTTACTAGCATGTGAGATGAGTGCAACTGTGTGGTAGTTTGAGCATTCTTTGGCATTGCCTTTCTTTGGGATTGGAATGAAAACTGACCTTTTCCAGTCCTGTGTCCTCTGCTGAGTTTTCCAAATTTGCTAGCATATTGAGTGCAGCACTTTCATCATCTTTTAGGTTTTGAAATAGCTCAACTGGAATTCCATCACCTCCACTAGCTTTGTTGGTAGTGATACTTCCTAAGGCCCACTTGACTTCACATTCCAGGATGTCTGGCTCTAGTCCCAATAATTTCAATTGAATTGATTGTTGAATGATTCACAAAGAATTAACAATACTTCTCTATGTTATGTATGCCCCCAATATTGCTGCTTAATTTCACACACAGGTAGTTGTAGCCTCTTGAATCAGTAATAGGTAATATTTACAAAGACTTTTAAAGAGAAGCATATGACTACAATAAATATAGCACAAATGAGTTTTGAGGAACTATAAAGCAAAGGGAAGGGCTTCCCCAATGTTTCAGCAGCAAAGAATCCACCTGCAATGCTGGAGATGCAGGAGATGCAAGTTTAATTCCTGTGTCAGGAAGATCCCTTGGAGAAGGAAATGGCAAACCACTCCAGTATTCTTGCCTGGAAAATCTAATGGATGGAGAAGCCTGGTAGCCTACAGTCCATGAGATTGCAAAGAGTCAGACGCAACTTGAGCGACTTCACTTTTACCTTTCTATTTTGTAACACATCAAAATAATGTGATCACAGCATTGTGACAAAACCAAACTCATTTGTAACATGAAGTAAACATCTATGCATTAAGAGGAAGCTAGTATTGAACAATTAATATTCACAGGCACGGTTCTCAATGTTTTACACATATTGTCCCATTTATCTCACAGCAACCCCACTCAATATATACTATTTCTAGTTTACAACGTGCAAACCAAGATGCAGAAGAGTAACTTGACTAAAATAAGTTAGTTAATGGGCTACCAGGGATTTAATGAAGGTACATGGGAACACAAATACTCTTCAGCATAATTATCTATTCTTTTCTTCATTATACTTATCTATTCTTTATAAAATTAATTAATTTATTTTAATTGGAGGCTAATTACAATATAATTATCTATTCTTTAAAAAAATTATTTAATTGGAGGATGATTACTTCACAATATTTTTTTGCTTTTGCCATACATCAGCATGAATCAGCCACAGGCATACACGTGCTTCCTCCCTCCTGAACCACTCTCCCACGTCCCTCCCTACCTCATCCTTCCAGATTGTCACAAAGCATTGGCTTTGGGTTCTCTGCATCATACTTTATCTTTGTTAGAAGCCTTCACTGAGCACCTGCTGCAACAAGCACCTTCAGAGTTTAAAATGCACTGATGCTTGGGTCCCCTAGGAAAGATTCTGATGGAACTGGCCTGGTCACTGAGAATACTACAGGCTCCCAGATGATTCTCATGTGCAGCAAAGAGTGAGGACCACTACTCTACATGCTCATTGCATTTTCTAGGTTAGATGGTTTGTGAGAAATATAGACCATTTTTTTTTGTCTTCAAAAGAACATATGAAGTGTGAATCAACTTCAATTAAAAAAAAAGATGAAATATACGAGATTCAACTAAACACACAACCTTTATTACATACTAAAATTTTCCCATTGATTAATGACAAGTTCTGTTTATATATCTGTTTGTACAAAATATGGTGCAAACAAATAAAAGTTTGGTTTTTCCATAAGCAAACAAAACATTTACAAAATAGATGAAAGCTAACCTAAGCTAAGTCACTTCAGTCATGTCCGACTCTTTGTGACCCCATGGACTGCAGCCTATCAGGCTCCTCCATCCATGGGATTTTCCAGGTAAGAGTACTAGAGTGGGGTGCCATTGCCTTCTCTGACAAAATAGATGAACTACTGGGTAATTATATTAGAAAATATTTCCTCGTGTGTTTCTTTAGTGAGTTCCCCCATGAATTTAAATTGTAATTCTACTAAAATTTTTTTTCACATTTGTGAAAATAAAGTGCATAAACTGCAGATGAGACAAAATTATACCTGGCAACGATGGAAATCCAATTAAAAACAAGCAAACAGAAATGAACCAAGTAATGCAGTACTAAAACATTATATAGGACTTCCCTGGTGGTTCAGAGGTTAAGAATCCCCCTTGCATTGACAGGAACATGGGTTCAATCCCTGGTCCAGGTTCCTGCTCTAGAGCCTGTGAGCTGTAACAAGAGAAGCCCTGCAATGAGAAGTCAGAGCACAGCAACAAAGAGTAGCTCCTGCTCACCCTAGAACCGATGCAGCCATAAATAAATAAATAAGAGAATAACACTTAAAATAATTATATAAATGTCCATAAAGGAATGTTTAGAATATGGTGGTATTTACCAAGAAACACATCCTTGAAAATGAGAATTTTGAACCAGTGTTGTATGGAATCAGAAACCCCAGTGAAAGAAAAAAGGGGACAACATTACAGAGATAAGACAAAAGCAAGGCCTGAGGAGGAAAGAAAATAAGGAAAGAGGAGAAGGGGGAAGAGTGGAGGTGGATGGGGGGAGAAATGCATAGAAAATGGAAAGCCAAAAATGTAGAGTTAATAAACTTTGAAGAGGTAGTATAACACAACAGTAAAAGTGGGTGTGAGATTCTGAAGTCTATCTGGATTTACTTCCAGGTTCTAGCACGTACTAGCTGTTTTGCCTTAAGGTAGTTGTTTTGTAACCCTCTGAATAAGTTTCAATATCTGTAAAATGAGAATAATATTTGTACTTCATAGGGTATTTTGAAGATTATATGAATTATATGGGCTTCCCAGGTGGCACTAGTGGGAAATAACCTGCCAGCCAATGCAGGGGAAATAAGAGACGTGGGTTTTATTCCTACATTGGGAAGATCCCCTGGAGTAGGAAATTGCACCACACTTCAGTATTCTGGCCTGGAGAATCCCATAAATTGAGGAGCCTGGCAGGCTACAGTCCATAGGGTCACAAAGAGTCAGACATGATTGAAGTGATTTAGCAGACACACACATAAGGTATATATAAAGTACTTAGGACAGTACCTTGAAAACTGTAAATGTTAGGTCTGTGTGTATGTGTGTGTGTGTCTGTGTGTGTGTGTGTCTGTGTGTGTGTGTGTGTAAGGCAAGCAAGTACATATGTACAAAAATATGCAATCTTTTCCATTTATATCAGAAAAAAATGAGTTTCAAAAAGGGTAAATGACCTCTTTAAGGCCAAACAGTAGGTATGGACTGTAATGAAGGTGTTGAGACTAACTTTCAGAATTTGATATAAATGTGAATATTTGTGCTTGGAGAAAAAGAAGCTAAAGAGGAAAACATTTTATGCTATGTAGAGACATGAGTGATAAGATTGCAGAGAAAGTCAGGCTCTCTACTAAAATAGATAGTGGAATAAACTGAATTGACGAGAAACAATTTCTTAGTTATGATGGATAAGATAGTTCATTTATTCAGTATCTTAGTAGATCTACCACAGAGATCTACTTTGTGGGAAAGAAACAAAAAACCAAAAACAAAGATAAACAAATGGAACCTAATCAAACTTATGAGGTTTTGCATAGCAAAGGAAACCACAAGAAATGAAAAGACAATCTATGGAATGGAAGAAAATATTTGCAAATGATATGACAGACAAGGGCTTAATTTACAAAATATACAAACAAATCAACAACAAAAAACCAAACAACTTAACTGGATGACAAATCAAAACCTATGGGATTCAGTAAAAACAGTGCTAAGGGGAAGGCTCATAGCAATACAAGCTTACCTCAAGAAATAAGAGAAAAATCAAATAAACAACCTAACTTTACACCAAAAGCAACTAGAAAAAGAAGAAATAAAGAATCCCAGGGTTAGTAGAAGGAAACAAATCTAAAAAAAGTTATGGCAGAAACAAATGATAAAGAAACAAAGGGGACTATAGCAAAAATTAACAAAACTAAAAGCTGGTTCTTTGCAAAGATAAATAAAATAGACAAACCATTAGCTAGACTGATGAAGCAAAAAAGGGAGAAGAATCAAATCAACAAAATTAGAAATGAAAATGGAGAAATCGCAATAGACAACACAGAAATACAAACGATCATAAGAGACTACTATATCAGCAACCAAATGACAATAAAATGGACAACGTGGAAGTAATGGATGAATTTTTAGAAAAGTATAACTTTCCAAAACTTAACCAGGAAGAAATAGAAAATCTTAACAGACCCATCACAAGCATGGAAATCAAAAGTGTAATAAAAAAATTTTTTCAACAAACCAAAGCCCAGGACCAGGTGGCTTCACAGGTGAATTATACCAAAAATTCAGAGAAGAGCTAACACCTTTTGTACTCAAACTCTTCCAGAAAATTGCAGAGGAAGGTAAACTGCCAAACTCATTCTATGAGGCCACCATCACCCTAATACCCAAACCAGACAAAGATGCCACAAACAAACAAACAAACAAAAAAACGACAGGCTAATATCACTGATGAACATAGATGCAAAAATCCTCAAGAAAATTCTAGCAAACAGAATCCAAGAACATATTGACATGATCATACACCACGAAAAAGTGGGCTTTATCCCAGGGATGCAATGATTCTTCAATATTTGCAAATCAATCAATGTGATATACCTCATTAACAAATTGAAAGATAAAAACCGTATGATTATCTCAATAGATACAGAGAAAGCCTTTGACAAAATTCAACATCCATTTATGATAAAAACCCTCCAGAAATCAGGCATAGAAAGAACATACCTCAACATAATAAAAACCATATATGATAAACCCACAGCAAACATTATCCTAAATGGTGAAAAACTGAAAGCATTTCCCCTAAAGTCAGGAACAAGACAAGCGTGCCCACTCTCACCACTACTATTCAACATAGTTTTGGAAGTTTTGGCCACAGCAATCAGAGCAGAAAAAGAAATAAAAGGAATCCTGATTGGACAGGAAGAAATAGAACACTCACTATTTGCAGATGGGAAGATGCTCTACATAGAAAACCCCAAAACACAACTAGAAAATAACTAGAGCTAATCAATGAATATAGTAATGTTGTAGGATATAACATTAACACACAGAAACCCCTTACATTCCTATACACTAACAATGATAAAACAGAAAGAGAAATTAAGGAAATAATTCCATTCACCAATGGAACTGCATTCCATTGCAATGAAAAAATAAAATACTTAGGAATAAATCTACATAAACAAATGAAAGACCAATATATAGAAAAGTATAAAACATTGATGAAAGAAATCAAAGAGGACACAAATAGATGAAGAAATATACCATTTTCATGGGTTGGAAGAATCAAAATAGTGAAAATGAGTATACTACCCAAAACAATCTATATATTCTGTGCAAGCCCTATCAAGCTACCAATAGTATTTTTTCACAGAACTAGAACAAATAATTTCACAATTTGTATGGAAATACAAAAAACCTCGAATAGCCAAAGCAATCTTGAGAAAGAAGAATGGAACTGGAGGAATCAACCTGCCTGACTTCAGGCTCTACTACAAAGCCACAGTCATCAAGACAGTATGGTACTGGCACAAAGACAGAAATATAGATCAGTGGAACAAAAGAGAAAGCCCAGAGATAAATCCACACACCTATGGACCCCTTATCTTTGACAAAGGAGGCAAGAATATACAATGGAGTAAAGACAATCTCTTTAACAAATGGTGCTGGGAAAACTGGTCAACCACTTGTAAAAGAATGAAACTAGCATACTTTCTAACATCATACACAAAAATAAACTCAAAGTGGATTAAAGATCTAAACATAAGACTAGAAACTATAAACCTCATAGAGGAAAACATAGGCAAAACACTTTCTGACATAAATCACAGGAGGATCCTCTATGACCCTCCTCCCAGTGTAATGGAAATATAAGCAAAAATAAACAAATGGGACCTAATTAAACTTAAAAGCTTTCACATAAAGAAGGAAACTATAGCAAGGTGAAAAGACAGCCTTCAGAACAGGAGAAAATAATAGCAAGTGAAGCAACTGACAAAGAATTAATCTCAAAAAAATACAAGCAGCGCATGCAGCTCATTACCAGAAAAATAAATGACCCAGTCAAAAAATGGGCCAAAGAACTTAACAGACGTTTCTCCAAAGAAAACATACAGATGGCTAACAAACACATGATAAGGTGCTCAACCTTACTCATTATCAGATAAATGCAAATCAAAACCACAATGAGGTACCATTTCAGGCCAGTCAGAATGGCTGCTATCAAAAAGTCTAAAAAAAAAAATGCTGGAGAGGATGCGCAGAAAAGTGAACCCTCTTACACTGTTGGTGGGAATGCAAACTAGTACAGCCACTATGGAGAACAGTGTGGAGACTCCTTAAAAAATGGGAGATACAACTGCCATACAACCCAGCAATCCCACTGCTGGGCATACATACAGAGGAAACCAAAATTGAAAGAGACACATGTACCCCAATATTCATTGCAGTACTGTTTACAATAGCTGGGACATGGAAAACACCTAGGTGTCCACTGGCAGAGAAATAGATATGAAAGCTGTGGTACATACACACAATCGACTATTACTCTAATGAGGTGGATGAAACTGGAGCCTATTATACAGAGTGAAGTAAGAAAGAAAAACACCAATACAGTATTTTAACACATATATATGGAATTTAGAAAGATGGTAATGACGACCCTATATGAGAGACAGCAAAAGAGACACAAATGTAAAGAACAGACTTATGGATTCTGTGGGAGAAGACAAGCGAAGGATTATTTGAAAGAATAGCTTTGAAACATGTATATTACCGTATGTGAAATAGATCGCCAGTCCAGGTCTGATGCATGAGACAGGGAACTCAGGGCCAGTACATTGGGATGATCCTGAGGGATGAGATGGGGAGGGAGGTTGGAGGGTGTTTCAGGATGGGGGACACATGTACACCCATGGCTGAGTCATATCAATGTATGGCAAAAACCACTACAATATTGTAAAGTAATTAGCCTCCAATTAAAATTAATTAATTAAAAATAAATAAATAAATAAACTAGGAATGATGACATTAAAAGAAAAAAAAGAAAACTGAAAATAAAAGCACAATGATCCAAAACCTAGGTGATACAGCAAAAGCAGTTCTAAGAGGGAAGTTTATAGCAATTCAATCTTACCTCAAGAAACAAGAAAAATCTCAAATAAACCCTGTAATCTTACACTTAAACCAACTAGAGAAAAAAGAAAAACAAAACTTTAAAATAGTAGAAAGAAAGAAATGATAAAAATCAGAGGAGAAATAAAAAGGGACAAAGAAAACAATATCGAAGTTCAATGAAACTAAAAGCAAGTTCTTTGAAAAGATAAACAAAATTGATAAACCTTTAGCAAGACTTACCAAGAAAAAAAGGGAGTGGTCTTAAATCAATAAAATTAATAATGAAAAAGAATTTAGAGTTGACACCCCAGAAATACAAAAGGATCATGAGACTACTACACGCGACTGTATGCCAAATGGACAAACTGGAAGAAATGGAAAATTTCTTGGAAAGGTACAATCTCCCAAGACTGAAATGAGGAGAAACATACAATATGAACAAACCAATCACAGGCATCGAAATTGAAACTGTGATTTAAAAATTCTCAACGAACAGAAGTCCAGGACCTGATGGCTTCACAGGCAAATTCTATCAAACATTTAGAGGACAGCTAACACCTATTCTTAAACTCTTTCAAAAAATGCAGAGGAAAGAACACTGCCAAACTCATTCTACAAGCCCGCCATCAATCTGATACCAAAACCAGAGAAAGATACCATACAAAAAGAAAATTAAAAGTCAATATCACTGATGAACATAGATGCAAAAATCCTCAACAAAATACTAGCAATCAGAAGCTGACAATACATTAAAAGGATCATATACCACAATCAAGAGGGATTTTCCCTACAGATGCAAATATTGTTCATTATCCACAAATAAATCAGTGTCATACACCACATCAACAAATTGAAGGGTAAAAATCATATGATCATTTTAATACAGAAAAAAGTTTTGACAAAATTTAGCACCCATTTATGATAAAAACTCTCCCAAAAGTAGGCATAGAGGGAATATACCTTAACATAATAAAGGCCATATATGACAAACCTAAGCTAACATCATATTCAATGGTGAAAAGCTGAAAACATTTCCTTTAAAATCAGGAACATGACAAGTATGTCCACTCTTGCCACTTTTATTCAACATAGTTTTGGAAGTCCTAGCTACAGAAATCAGAGAAGAAAAATAACGGGAATCAAATTGGAGAAGAAGAAGTAAAACCATCACTGTTTGCAGATGACATGATACTACACACAGAAGATCCTAAAGAAGCTGATAGAAAACTACTACAGCTTATTGATGAATTTGGTAAATTTTTGCAAGTTAATAATACACAAAAATATGTTGCATTTCTGTACAGCCATAACAAAAGATGAGAGAAAAATTCAGGAAACAATTCCATTTACCACTGCATCAAAAAGAATTAAAATACCTAGGAATAAATCTATCTAAGGAAACAAAAGACCTGTACTCCAAAAAACTGTAAGATGCTGATGAAAGAAATCAAAGAAGACACAAACTGATGGAAAGATATACCATGTTTGCAGACTGGAAGAATAAATATCATCAAAATAATATTTATTGAATCTACAGAATCAGTCCAATCCTTATCAAATTACCAATGGCATTTTTCACAGAACTAGAACAAAAATTTCTATAATCTGTATTGAGACACAAAAGACCTCCAATAGTGAAAGCAATCTTGAGAAAGAAAAATGGAACTGGAGGAATTAGAGTCCCTGATATAAGTCTAGACTACAAAACAATATGATACTGGCACAAAAATGAAATACAGATCAATAGAACAGGATACAAATAATAGAAATAAACCCATGTATCTATGGTCAATTAATTTACAACAAAGGAGGTAAGACTACACAATGTTGGAAAGACCTTCTCTTCAACAAATGGTCCTGTGTTTTTTACAGAAACATGTAAAAAATAAAATTAGATCCTTCTTTAATATTATACAAAAAAATAAGCTCAAAATGGATCAAAGACCTAAATGT
Organism: Bos indicus; assembly: GCF_029378745.1. Lineage (NCBI taxonomy): Eukaryota > Metazoa > Chordata > Mammalia > Artiodactyla > Bovidae > Bos > Bos indicus. The sequence goes on from NC_091789.1 coordinate 77,883,280, forward strand.
GAGACCAGACACTATAAACTCTTAGAGGAAAACATAGGCAGAACACTTTGTCACATAAATTGCAGCAATATCTTTTTTTGATTCATCTCCCAGAATGATGGAAATAAAAACAAAAATAAATGGGATGTACTTAAACTCAAAAGCTTTTGCACAGCAAAGGCAGAAATAAAACAAAAAGCAATCAACAGACTGGGAGAAAATGATGTGACCAACAAGGAATTAGTCTCCAAAATCTACAAACAGCTCATGAAGCACATCATCAAAACAAACTAACCAGTCAAAAATGAGCAGAAGATCTAAATCGATATTTCTCCAGAGAAGACATCCAGGTGATCAATAGGCACATGAAAAGATGTTCCACATCATCAATTAATAGAGAAATACAAATGAAAACTACACTGAGATATCACCTCACACTGGTCAAAATGGTCATCATTGAAAAATCTAGAAACAATAAATTCTAGAGAGGGTGTGGAGGGAAGGGAACCTTCTATACCATTGGAGGGGAATTAATTGGTACAGTCACTATGGAGAATATGAAAGTTCCTTACAAAAACTAAAAATAAGAGCTACCATATGACCTTGCAATCCCACTCCTGGGCATATATTTGGAGACACACAAGGTATATGCACTCCAGTGTTCATTGCAGCACTGTTTACAATAGCCAAGATATGGAAGCAATCTAAATGTCCAATGGCAGAGGAATTATAAAGAAGATGTAGTACTTATATATAACAGAATATTACTCAGCCATCAAAAGGAGTGAAATAATGCTATTTGCTGCAACATGCAAAGATCTAGAGATTGTCATACTGAGTGAAGTAAGTTAGACAGAGAAGGAGAAACATCATACAACATCCCTTTTATATGGAATCTAAAAAGACGTGATACAAATGAACTTATTTGCAAAACAGACTCACAGACTTAGCGAACCTATGGTTGTTTTGGGGGAAGGAAGAGGGGAAGGGATAGTTAGGGAGTTTAGGATGGACAGGCACACATGCTATATTTTAAATGGATTAGCAACAAGGTAATTCTGTTGTATATAACAGGGAATTTTGCTCAGTGTTATGTGACAGCCTGAGTGTGAGGGGAATTGGGGGGAAATTGATACATATATATTTATGCTAAGTCCCTTTGCTTTCCACCAGAAACTATCACAATATTGTTAATCAGCTATCAGTTCAGTTCAGTTCAGTCGCTCAGTCGTGTCTGACTCTTTGCGACCCCATGAATAGCAGCATGCCAGGCCTCCCTGTCGAACATCAACTCCCGGAGTTCACTCAGACTCACGTCCATCGAGTCAGTGATGCTATCCAGCCATCTCATCCTCTGTCGTCCCTTTATCCTCCTGCCCCCAACCCCTCCGAGCATCAGTCTTTTCCAATGAGTCAACTCCTCGCATGAGGTGGCCAAAGTACTGGAGTTTCAGCTTTGGCATCATTCCTTCCAAAGAACACCCAGGGCTGATCTCCTTTAGAATGGATTGGTTGGATCTCCTTGCAGTCCAAGGAACTCTCAAGAGTCTGCTCCAACACCACAGTTTAAAAGCATCAATTCTTCAGCACTCAGCTTTCTTCACAGTCCAACTCTCACATCCATACATGACCACTGGAAAAACCATAGCCTTGACTAGACGGACATTTGTTGGCAAAGTAATGTCTCTGCTTTTCAATATGCTATCTAGGTTGGTCATAACTTTTCTTGCAAGGAGTAAGCGTCTTTTAATTTCATGGCTGCAGTCACCATCTGCAGTGATTTTGGAGCCCCAAAAAATAAAGTCTGACACTGTTTCCACTGTTTCCCCATCTATTTGCCATGAAGTGATGGGACCAGATGCCATGATCTTCGTTTTCTGAATGTTGAATTTTAAGCCAACTTTTTCACTCTCCTCTTTCACCTTCATCAAGAGGCTTTTTAGTTCCTCTTCACTTTCTGTCATAAGGGTGGTGTCATCTGCATATCTGAGGTTATTGAGATTTCTCCCGGCAATCTTGATTCCAGCTTGTGCTTCTTCCAGCCCAGCATTTCTCATGATGTACTCTGTATGTAAGTTAAATAAGCAGGGTCACAATATACAGCCTTGATGTACTCCTTTTCCTATTTGGAACCAGTCTGTTGTTCCATGTCTACTTCTAACTGTTGCTTCCTAACCTGCATACAAATTTCTCAAGAGGCAGGTCAGTTGGTCTGGTATTCCCATCTGTTTCAGAATTTTCCACAGTTTATTGTGATCCACACAGTCAAAGGTTTTGGCATAGTCAATAATGCAGAAATAGATGTTTTTCTGGAACTCGCTTGCTTTTTCCATGATCCAGTGGATGTTGGCAATTTCGTCTCTGATTCCTCTGCCTTTTCTAAAACCAGCTTGGACAACTGGAAGTTCATGATTCATGTATTGCTGAAGCCTGGCTTGGAGAATTTTGAGCATTACTTTACTAGCATGTAAGTTGAGTGCAATTGTGTGGTAGTTTGCGCATTCTTTGGCATTGCCTTTCTTTGGGATTGGAATGAAAACTGACCTTTTCCAGTCCTGTGGCCACTGCTGAGTTTTCCAAATTTGCTGGCATATTGAGTGCAACACTTTCACAGCATCATCTTTCAGGATTTGAAATAGCTCAGCTGGAATTCCTTCACCTCCACTAGCTTTGTTCATAGTGATACTCCAATACAAAATGAAAAGTTAAAAAAAAAAAAAAAAACAGAACACAGCTTGATGCAGAATACGTGCTTCAAAACTAGTGCCAGATAATGAAGAAGACATACTAAAAGCAGTGGCAACAAACACACAGATTATGACAATCTGGTAGAGGGTTTTGAGTATTCAAGACTGTTTTTGACTTCATTTACAACACTTCTATGATACAGACATTGAAACTAAAGCAAATCATGGAAGAAGTATTGGTACCAAATAGAAACAATTTAAATAATGGAAAAGGAAAAATGTCAGAAATTATACTTTCATAGTTACACCACCAAGTGTGCCTTTCTCTCCTGCCTCCACTTCCACTTTCTCTATCTCTTTCTCTTCTGCCATCTGTGAGACAGCAAAACCAATTCTTAGCCTTTATTGTGCCCATCTTTGCATCTATTCATGGAAAACAGATGGGGAAACAGTGACAGACTTCATCTTTTTGGGCTCCAAAATCACTGCAGATGGTGACTGCAGCCATGAAATTAAAAGACGCTTACTCCTTGGAAGAAAAGTTATGACCAACCTAGACAGGGAAAGCAGAGACATTACTTTGCCAACAAAAGTCCATCTAGTCAAAACTATGGTTTTGCCCAGCAGTCATTTAAGGATGTGAGAGTTGGACTACAAAGAAAGCTGAGTATCGAAGAACTGATGCTTTTGAACTGTGGTGTTTGAGCAGACTCTTGAGAGTTCCTTGGACTGCAAGTAGATCCAACCAGTCCATCCTAAAGGAAATCAGTCCTGAATATGCATTGGAAAGGCTGATCCTGGAGCTGAAACTCCAATACTTTGGCCACCTGATGCGAATAACTGACTCATCTGAAAAGACCCTGATGCTGGGAAAGGTTGAAGGTGGGAGGAGAAGGGGATGACAGAGGATGAGATGGTTGGATGGCATCACCAACTCAATGGACATGAGTTTGAGTAAGTCCCAGGAGTTGGTGATGGACAGGGAAGTCTGGTGTGATACAGTCCATGGGGTCGCAAAGAGTCGGACATGACTGAGCAACCAAACTGACTGAACTGAACTCCTTCTCAGCCTACTCAATATGAAGAGAATGAAGATCTTTGTGATGATTCATTTCCACTTAATGAATAGTAAATGATTATCATTCCATATAGATAATACATTTATCTGTTGTGTATGTGTGTCTTTGTGTGAAAATCTAATCACTGTATGGCAAGAACTGCATGAGACATTTTTCTGTAATCATCATCATCCTTGCCTAAGCATTCATCATGAAGAACATCATGTGCAAGGTCTATATTGAAGTAGACAGTCCTATCATCACATAGGTATAATAAAGTGATATTTAATATAAAATTAATAATGTGTTAGTTTTGTTAATCATTTTAACATAGCTTTCAAACAATTACCTTACTGTACCATATGCTTTTTCTCTCTTAATTGCAGAAACTGCATATCAGTCTATAATCACAAGTAAGTGGTTCTTAAAAAAAAGTATAACCATGTTCCCAATATTTTATTATGAATATGTCTGTAATACTATGTGCCATAAAATTTTTATAATGATTCATATATTAGTGTACAGACTAGGCTACTGTAAGGCAATTATATTGTTTGCATTAGGCTAACCACAAATTAGGGCTTCCCTGGTGGCTCAGAGGGTAAAGCATCTGCCTGCAATGCAGGAGACCTGGGTTTGATCCCTGAGTCAGGAAGATCCCCTGGAGAAGGAAATGGCAACCCACTCCAGTACTCTTGTCTGGAAAATCCCATGGACAGAGAAGCCTGGTAGACTACAGTTCATGGGATCACAAAGAGTCAGACATGACTGAGCGATTTCAATTTCAACCACAAATTAATCATACTGCTGCTTATTCATTATTAATGCATGAATCTTTATACCTATAAATAAATATGGATTTCTTTTCACATTATATTTTCACTTTTGATGCTGAGTGTTAGTATTATGTTTAACATCTATAGTGTTTTCTATCATATAAGACAATACTGATTGGGTACTGACAGATGATTCACTTTGTAAATAGTTTAAACTTTTACAAACTGTAAACTGTTAAACTGTATTGATACAGTAGTATAAATGCATTTTCTTTTTTTTTTTTCTTCCAATTTTATTTTATTTTTAAACTTTACATAATTGTATTAGTTTTGCCAAATATCAAAATGAATCCACCACAGGTATACATGCGCTCCCCATCCCGAACCCTCCTCCCTCCTCCCTCCCCATACCATCCCTCTGGGCCGTCCCAGTGCACCAGCCCCAAGCATCCAGCATCATGCATCGAACCTGGACTGGCAACTCGTTTCCTACATGATATTTTATATGTTTCATTGCCATTCTCCCAAATCTTCCCACCCTCTCCCTCTCCCACAGAGTCCATAAGACTGTTCTATACATCAGTGTCTCTTTAGCTGTCTCGTACACCAGGTTATTGTTACCATCTTTCTAAATTCCATATATATGCGTTAGTATACTGTATTTATGTTTTTCCTTCTGGCTTACTTCACTCTGTACAATAGGCTCCAGTTTCATCCACCTCATTAGAACTGATTCAAATGTATTCTTTTTAATGGCTGAGTAATACTCCATTGTGTATATGTACCACAGCTTTCCTATCCATTCATCCGCTGATGGACATCTAGGTTGCTTCCATGTCTTGGCTATTATAAACAGTGCTGCGATGAACATTGGGGTACACGTGTCTCTTTCCCTTCTGGTTTCCTCAGTGTGTATGCCCAGCAGTGGGATTGCTGGATCATAAGGCAGTTCTATTTCCAGTTTTTAAGGAATCTCCACACTGTTCTCCATAGTGGCTGTACTAGTTTGCATTCCCACCAACAGTGTAAGAGGGTTCCCTTTTCTCCACACCCTCTCCAGCATTTATTATTTGTAGACTTTTGGATCGCAGCCATTCTGACTGGTGTGAAATGGTACCTCATAGTGGTTTTGATTTGCATTTCTCTGATAATGAGTGATGTTGAGCATCTTTTCATGTGTTTGTCAGCCATCTGTATGTCTTTTTTGGAGAAATGTCTATTTAGTTCGACAAAGGAGGCAAGAATATACAATGGATTAAAGACAAGCTCTTTAACAAGTGGTGCTGGGAAATCTGGTCAACCACTTGTAAAAGAATGAAACTGGACCACTTTCTAACACCATACACAAAAATAAACTCAAAATGGATTAAAGATCTAAACGTAAGACCAGAAACTATAAAACTCCTAGAGGAGAACATAGGCAAAACACTCTCCGACATACATCACAGCAGGATCCTCTATGACCCACCTCCCAGAATATTGGAAATAAAAGCAAAAATAAACAAATGGGACCTAATTAACCTTAAAAGCTTCTGCACATCAAAGGAAACTATTAGCAAGGTGAAAAGACAGCCTTCAGAATGGGAGAAAATAATAGCAAATGAAGCAACCGACAAACAACTAATCTCAAAAATATACAAGCAACTCCTACAGCTCAATTCCAGAAAAATAAACGACCCAATCAAAAAATGGGCCAAAGAACTAAATAGACATTTCTCTAAATGCATTTTCTTTATGAATTTCTTAATATTCCTTTTCTCTAGTTTAAGAATACATAATACATATATTAATAACATACAAAATATGTGTTAATAGGCTGTTTGTCTTATAGGTAAGTCTTCAGGTCAAGAGTAGGCTATTAGTAACTGAGTTCAGGGGGAGTCAAAAGTTAAATGCAGATTTTCAACTGCATAGAGGTTTGGAACCTCTAACCCCCACATTATTCAAATGCCTACTGTGCTTTTAGGGTCCCTTCAAATTTAGAGACTCTGAGTACTCTTTCTGCTTTTATTCTGAATGCCATGTATTCCATAATGTGTAATTTGAAATGGTGCTTGTTCAACTAAATAAAGCGTGTCCTACAGCAGCTACATACATGAGCTGATTCCTACAAAAATGACTTCCCAAAACTGTATGAGATCATACAATGAATTAGAAAATAATCAGATATTGATTCATGTATCTTTAGTTTTACATGACATCAGTAATTTTATATCTAATTTCTCTGGTTATGAGATGAACCAAACTACATAGTTACGGCTATTACTGTGCACAACTTTTATGTGCTCAGACCTCAACATGAAGTTTAATCATTTACTGACCAGTTAATCCATATAATTCTAGCAAATGTCAAGGCATTATTTCATGTTTTTATCTGTTTTATTGCTTCCTCAATTTGGAAATGTTCTTTCCTGAGTCCATCTAGGAAATCAAGCCTCAGGTTCAGCATATCATACGCATCTCTATCCCTTTTGGACTTTCTCACCAAGAACCTGAATTTTCCATTATTTTTTCTAAATTTAAGATTTTTCATATTTTTCCATCTTATTTTTGTTTTTCAGTCTGCTGCTGCTAAGTCGCTTCAGTCGTGTCTGACTCTGTGCGACCCCGTAGATGGCAGCCCACCAGGCTCCCCCGTCCCTGGGATTCTCCAGGCAAGAACACTGGAGTGGGTTGCCATTTCCTTCTCCAATGCATGGAAGTGAAAAGTGAAAGTGAAGTCTCTCAGTCATGTCCCATGTCCGACTCTTCGCGACCCCATGGACTGCAGCCTACCAGGCTCCTCTGTCCATGGGAGTTTCCAGGCAAGAGTACTGGAGTGGGGTGCCATTGACTTCTCCAGTTTTTCAGTCTAGGTGCTTATAACTTGCAGTCTAATTTAATTATTATCCTGCTCTTAATGGTTTAGTTCAGTTCAGTTCAGTCACTCAGTCCTGTCCGACTCTTTGCGACCCAAAGAATCGCAGCACTCCAGGCCTCCCTATCCATCACAATCTTCCAGAGTTCACTCAAACTCACATCCATCGAGTCAGTGATGCCATCCAGTCATCTCATCCTCTGTCATCCCCTTTGCCTCCTGCCCCCAATCCCTCCCAGAATCAGAGTCTTTTCCAATGAGTCAACTCTTCGCATGAGGTGGCCAAAGTACTGGAGTTTCAGCTTTAGCATCATTCCTTCCAAAGAAATCCCAGGGCTGATCTCCTTCAGAATGGACTGGTTGGATCTCCTTGCAGTCCAAGGGACTCTCAAGAGTCTTCTCCAACACCACAGTTCAACAGTATCAATTCTTCTGTGCTCAGCTTTCTTCACAGTCCAACTCTCACATCCATACATGACTACAGGAAAAACAATAGCCTTGACTAGATGGACCTCTGTTAGCAAAGTAATGTCTCTGCTTTTCAATATGCTATCTAGGTTGGTCATAATTTTTCTTGCAAGGAGTAAGTGTCTTTTAATTTCATGGCTGCAGTCACCATCTGCAGTGATTTTGGAGCCCAAAATGATAAAGTCTGACATGGTTTCCACTGTTTCCCCATCTATTTCCCATGAAGTGGTGGGACCAGATGCCATGATCTTTGTTTTCTGAATGTTGAGCTTTAAGCCAACTTTTTCACTCTCCTCTTTCACTTTCATCCAGAGGTTTTTTAGTTCCTCTTCACTTTCTGCCATAAGGATGGTGTCATCTGCATATCTGAGATTATTGATATTTCTGCTAGCAATCTTGATGCCAGCTTGTGCTTCTTCCAGCCCAGCGTTTCTCATGATGTACTCTGCATATAAGTTAAATAAGCAGGGTGATAGTCACCTTCACGTATATAGCCTTCATGTATTCCTTTTCCTATCTGGAATGAGTCTGTTGTTCCATGTCCAGTTCTAACTGTTGCTTCCTGACCTGCATACAGATTTCTCAAGAGGCAGATCAGGTGGTCCAGCATTCCCATCTCTTTCAGAATTTCCCACAGTTTATTGTGATCCACACAGTCAAAGGCTTTGGCATAGTCAATAAAGTAGAAATAGATGTTTTCTGGAACTCTTGCTTTTTCCACGATCCAGCGGATGTTGGCAATTTGATCTCTGGTTCCTCTGCCTTTTCTAAAACCAGTTTGCACATCTGGAAGTTCACGTATTGCTGAAGCCTCGCTTGGAGAATTTTGAGCATTACTTTACTAGCGTGTGAGATGAGTGCAATTGTGTGGTAGTTTGAGCATTCTTTGGCATTGCCTTTCTTTGGGATTGGAATGAAAACTGACCTTTTTCAGTCCTGTGGCCACTGCTGAGTTTTCCAAATTTGCTGGCATATTGAGTGCAACACTTTCACACCATCATCTTCCAGGATTTGAAATAGCTCAACTGGAATTCCATCACCTCCACTAGCTTTGTTCGTAGTGATGCTTTTTAAGGCCCACTTGACTTCACATTCCAGGATGTCTGGCTCTAGGTGAGTGATCACACCATGGTGATTATCTTGGTCATGAAGATCTTTTTTGTACAGTTCTTCTATGTATTCTTGCCACCTCTTCTTAATATCTTCTGCTTCTGTGAGGTCCATTCCATTTCTGTCCTTTATTGAGCCCATCTTTGCATCAAATATTGGTATCTCTAATTTTCTTAATGGGTATATTTGGCTAAAATCTCATAGCTACTTCTGAATACTTTGTTTACCTCTTGATTTTTGTTGCTCAGTCATTAAGTCATATCTGATTCTTTGTGACCCATGGACTGCAACATGCCAGGCTTCCCTGTCCTTCACTATCTCCCAAAGTTTGCTCAAATTCATGTCTGCTGAGTCAGTAATGCTATCTAACCGTCTCATCCTCTGTCACCCTCTTCTCCTTTTGCTTTCAATCTTTCCCATGATTCCTATTAATACCATATCTTTTCTTATTCTAGTACCAAGCGGATTCTCTGATATCAGTTTGAAATTTTAAAATCTTTTGAGCTCTCTAGACATTATCAATCTTTCTACTATTATTTACCACTTTGAAAATACTGTTAGGTGACTGTACTTTTCACAAAATATGAATAAAATACCCCTCTACTACTGAAGCACCCACTCCCTAGAGCCTGTGCTCTTCAACAAGACAAGGCCCCCATAGTGAGAAGCCTGAACACTGCAACTAGTTAGCTTCTGCTCTCCACAACTACAAAGGGCTGACGTGCAGCAACAAAGATCCAACACAACCATAAATAAATAAATTAATATTTTAAATATATTATTCCTTCTTTAAGGATAGTCTTATTTTAGCAAGTGTAGTCTTCAAATCCTTTGTATCCTCAGTCTTTCATTGTCACTCTTTATGAGAAATCCATAGTAAATGATAACTATAACCAATACAAATACAGCTATAGAAGCTTAAATTTAGTCTGAGAATCCATTTTTAGGTATTATTATTAGCTGTTATAATCATGTTTGTAATTGTGTACATTGTACTATCAAACAGAATAATTTTCCTTAATCAGAAAATGAGAGTATCAGAAAATTAGCATATACCTCAATGACTATCTGACCTTGAACAATCTTTTTATATGTCAAAATTAAATTACTGGGTAGGGAAATGTCATGTGACACAATAATAACAAATATATCAGAAAGCGTGACAAACTAATTATATACCAGTGCACCAGATATATTTTAGCATTTAGATAGACTGTCTAGAAAATTCTAATGACTCTTAAAATCCACAGTAATAAAAAGAAAAACATGTTAAAAGAGTTTATGGGGGGGTATGTTTTTAGCCTTTTTTACTTTGTGATTCCAAATTTCAAGGCCAGGAAAGAGAAAGCATATTAGGAATTCATTCATTCATTCTCTCTCCCCTATATTTTTTGGACTTTTTTGTACTTTTATAGTGGATTTATTTAATGGGTATTTCATCATTGTGCATAAAGTCATTTTGACTACAATACATAACACATTTAACAACACTGGAAATTACTGAATGACTTTTAAAATAATAAAACCATTTTATAAGACAAAAGAACCTCTTGATATATTTGAGAATTCTCCTGAAACCATTTTTTTCTTAAGGTATTATTAATCTCTGTACTGTGTTAAATGAACTAAGAAATATAAAATCAGAATTCTAACCAGATTTGAACTGCTAATGTGAGAGACATTATAAAATTTGCAATAAAAGGGTCATGTTACATTATGATTAGCAACACAAAGATTACTGGATTGTGATGATTTCTTATTAGCTATCTGGGTTGAAACATGATAGATTTTAGGCTCTGGAATTGCTAAACTGATATAAATTCAGATTCTAGGTCTGCTACTTAATAGCTATGGAATCATGAGTATATTACTTCAATTCTTTAATAAATGTTTTTAAAACATTTATTTATTTTTTACTGAAGGATAATTGCTTTACAGAATGTTGCTGTTTTCTGTCAAACTTCAACACGAATCAGCCATAGGTATACATTTATCCTCTCCCTTTTGGAGTCATGATTAAATTACTTAAATTCTTAAGTCTCTCATCTATAAAACATATAACCTTTATCTCCACATGGATGCTATGAAAATTAAGATGAGAGAATGCACTATGAAAATGCCCAGCATGGTACTTCAAAAATTATAGATTTTTCAGTAAAATAACAAAACTAGCATGATATAGTAGAAAAAGAATATGACAGTCTCAGAATCCTAACATGCCAGGGCTTAAATTGGTATCTATAACTTATAAACTACATTATGATAAATAAGTTACTTGATATTTATACTTTAGTTTTCTTACCTATGAAACGGGAGTAATGATGATAATAAGCTTCATAAATTTATTTGATGATAAAATGAGAAAATACACAGTGAGCATTCAATAAAATATCCATTTTCTTTACCTTACCTAAAAATTAAATGGAATCTATAGCTTTTAGAAAAGTGTATATCTGGTATGACACTATAAAAATAATTAGTTCTTATGTCTTCTATAAGACAAAGGATAACTGAAAAAGTCCTTATTAAAAAAAATAAAATAATAAACTACAGCCCACAATACCATGTTTAACTTTTTTGTGAAAATATTACTACTTTAAGTACACTGTAATAAAAGAGCAAAATTTTAAAGTTAGTTTATAAAGTAAACAACATAAGATCTACGTTAAAGATTAAGTGCCAGAAAAACAAAACAGTTGTATTATTTTCTCAAAAATGACACTTTTTCATTATTAAAGTTGTGGAATAAGTTCCATAAAAAATACACACACACACTCTCTCCCTCTCACATATCATTAGAGCAACCTATTTAGTTTTATAAATAATGAAAGTCAAAATACTTTCAACTTTTCTTAAAATACCATGATAAACTATCAAACAGCATAGACCTAAGAATTAATTTTGAGGCATGGATTAATCAGTGAACTAAATGTGCACATTTGCTATGATACAACATATTGCTATGACAAAAGGTAGTATAGCAACAAGAACAACAATTACTACTGTTAAAATTATTCTACTGCTGCTGCTCTTGATAATAAAATGTTAGATTTTTATTAAATTTTTAACTGTTTCCTGTGGTCTGTTAAATGTTATAAAGTATACTATCTCATTTAATCTTTAGGACTATAAGAAGAAAATATAACTATATTCATTTTATAGATGAGGAAATTAACTTTCCAAAAGTCACAGGTGCCAGAGTCAGGGTATAAAAACTAGGTGTACACAGATCATACACCATGACCAAGTGGGCTTTGTCCCAGAGATGCAGGGATTCTTCAATATCCGCAAATCAATCAATATAATGCACCACATCAACAAATTGAAAAATAAAAGACATATGATTATCTCAATAGATGCAGAGAAAGCCTTTAACAAAATTCAACATCCATTTATGATAAGAAATCTCCAGAAAGCAGGAATAGAAGGAACATACCTCAACAAAATAAAAGCTATATTTGACAAACCCACAGCAAGCATTATCCTCAATGGTGAAAAACTGAAAGCATTTCCCCTAAAGTCAGGAACAAGACAAGGGTGCCCACTCTCACCACTACTATTCAATATAGTTTTGGAAATTTTTGCCACAGCAATCAGAGCAGAAAAAGAAATAAAAGTAATCCAAATTGGAAAAGAAGAAGTAAAACTCTCACTGTTTGCAGATGACATGATCCTCTACATAGAAAACCCTAAAGACTCCACCAGAAAATTACCAGAGCTAATCAATGAATATAGTAAAGTTGCAGGATATAAAATCAACACACAGAAATCCCTTGCATTCCTATACACTAACAATGAGAAAATAGAAAGAGAAATTAAGGAAACAATCCCACTCACCATTGCAACAAAAAGAATAAAATACTTAGGAATATATCTACCTAAAGAAACTAAAGACCTATATATAGAAAACTATAAAACACTGGTGAAAGAAACCAAAGACAACACTAATAGATGGAGAAATATACCATGTTCATGGATCAGAGGAATCAATATAGTGAAAATGAATATACTACCCAAAGCAATCTACAGATTCAATGCAATCCCTATCAAGCTACCAACGGTATTTTTTACAGAGCTAGAAAAAATAATTTCACAATTTGTATGGAAATACAAAAAACCTCGAATAGCCAAAGCTATCTTGAGAAAGAAGAATGGAACTGGAGGAATCAACCTGCCTGACTTCAGGCTCTACTACAAAGCCATGGTCATCAACACAGTATGGTACTGGCACAAAGACAGAAATAGCGATCAATGGAACAAAACAGAAAGCCCAGAGATAAACCCATGCACCTATGGACGCCTTATCTTTGACAAAGGAGGCAAGAATATACTATGGAGAAAAGACAATCTCTTTAACAAGTGGTGCCGGGAAAACTGGTCAACCACTTGTAAAAGAATGAAACTGGAACACTTTCTAACACCATACACAAAAATAAACTGAAAATATATTAAAGATCTAAACAAAGACCAGAAACTATAAAACTCTTAGAGGAGAACATAGGCAAAACACTCTCCGACATACATCACAGCAGGATCCTCTATGACCCACCTCCCAGAATATTGGAAATAAAAGTAAAAATAAACAAATGGGATCTAATTAAAATTAAAAGCCTCTGCACAACAAAAGAAACTATAAGCAAGGTGAAAAGACAGCCTTCAGAATGGGAGAAAATAAGAGCAAATGAAGAAACTGACAAGGAAATAATCTCAAAAATATACAAGCAATTCCTGCAGCTCAATTCCAGAAAAATAAACGACCCAATCAAAAAATAGGCCAAAGAACTAAATAGACATTTCTCCAAAGAAGACATATAGATGGCAACAAACACATGAAAAGATGCTCAACATCACTCATTATCAGAGAAATGCAAATCAAAACCACAATGAGGTACCATTTCACACCAGTCAGAATGGCTGCGATCCAAAAGCAATAAATGCTGGAGAGGGTGTGGAGAAAAGGGAACCCTCTTACAGTGTTGGTGGGAATGCAAACAAGTACAGCCACTATGGACAATAATGTGGAGATTCCTTAAAAAACTGGAAATAGAACTGCCTTATGACCCAGCAATCCCACTGCTGGGCATACACACAGAGGAAACCAGAATTGAAAGAGACATGTGTACCCCAATGTTCATCGCAGCACTATTTATAACAGCCAGGACATGGAAGCAACCTAGATGTCCATCAGCAGATGAATGGATAGGAAAGCTGTGGTACATATACACAATGGAGTATTACTCAGCCATTAAAAATAATACATTTGAATCAATTCTAATGAGGTGGTTGAAACTGGAGCCTATTATACAGAGTGAAGTAAGCCAGAAAGAAAAACACCAATACAGTATACTAACCTGTATATATGGCATTTAGAAAGATGGTAACAATAACCCTGTATATGAGTCAGCAAAAGAGACACAGATGTATAGAACAGTCTTTTGGACTCTGTGTGTGGGGGGGATGATTTGGGAGAATGGCACTGAAACATGTATAATATCATATAAGAAATGAATCACCAGTCCAGGTTTGATGCAGGATACAGGATGCTTGGGGCTGGTGCATTGGGATGACCCAGAGGGATGGAATGGGGAGGGAGGTGGGAGGGAGTTTCAGTATTGGGAACATGTGTACACCCGTGGCGGATTTATGTTTATGAATTTATGGCAAAACCAATACAATATTGTAAAGTAATTAGTTTCTAATTAAAATAAGTAAATAAAAAACAGGTCTAACCCTGGAAATTTTGGAACAATATCAGAAATAAACTTTGAGGAATTTTTGTTTGATATGGTAAATGAGGCCAGGCTGAAGGAAGACAGCAAAGACTTCCTAATAAAGAAAAGTAGCCACAAGAAGTGAGGAACTTGCCACGAACTCCACACACAGGTTTTCTTTCTTGACAAAAACAGGAAGCAAACAAACTCTGGCCATTATGCTCCATTTTGTGTTCAGGATATTAATACAACAAGAAACTCTGACTTTATATTCAAGGCATTAAAAGTTAATGCTGGAAGTTATGAATACACAGCACCATGAAGTTAATAATTATGTATTAAAATGTCATGGCATTTTAAAATATTTAATTAACAAAGTACCTATTCTGTCAAGAACAGAAAAGCAATGCTAAAGCTGGTTAAACAATAAATATGATCCAGTAATCCCACTCCTGGGCATATATCCAGAGCAAATCATAATTGATTAAGATACACGCACACCCAATGTTCAATGAAGCACTATTTGTAATAACCAAGACATGGAACCAATCTAAATGTCAACTGACAAAAGGATAAAATGGGGTACAAATATACAGTGGAATATTACTCAGCCATTAAAAAGAATGAAATAATGCTATTTGCAGCAATATGGAGAAGGAAATGGCAATCCACTCCAGTATTCTTGCCTAGAGAATCCCAGGGACAGGGGAGCCTGGTGGGCTGCCATCTATGAGGTTGCACAGAGTTGGACACGAAGCAACTTAGCAGCACCAGTAGGATAGACCTAAAGATTCTCACACAGAGTGCAGTTAGTCAGACAAAGAAAATATCATTTGATATCACTTATGTATGAAATCTTTAAAAAATTATACAAATGAACTTATTTACAAAACAGAAATAGTCACAGATGTAGAAAACAAACTTATGGTTACCAAGGGAGAGAGAAGGGAGGGACAAACTGAGAGATTTGGATTGATATATACACACTACTATACATACACTGGCGACCCACTCCAGTACTCTTGCCTGGAAACTCCCATGGATGGAGGAGCCTGGTGGGCTGCAGTCCATGGGGTTGCGAAGAGTCGAACGCGACTGAGCGAATTCACTTTCACTTTTCACTTTCATGCATTGGAGAAGGAAATGGCAACCCACTCCAGTGTTCTTGCCTTGAGAATCCCAGGGACGGGGGAGCCTGGTGGGCTGCCGTCTATGGGGTCGCACAGAGTTGGACACGACTGACATGACTTAGCATACATACAATAGATGACTAATGGGGACCTACTGTATAGCATAGGGAACTCTACTCAGTACACTGTAACAATCTATATAGAAAAAGAACCCAAAAAGAGTGGATATATGTATAGCTATAATTGATTTAAATTGTTATAAAGCAGAAAGTAATGCAATATTGTAAATCAATTATATGCCAATAAAAATTAATCTGAAAAAAAGATGTGGTACATATATACAATGGGGTATTACTCAGCTGTAAAAAGGAAGCAATAATGCCATTTGCAGCAACATGGATGAACCTAGATATTATCATCCTAAGTGAAATAAGTCAGACAGAGAAAGACAAATAGCATCTGATATAACGTATATGTGGAATCTAAAAGTATCATATAAATGAATCTATTGAAAAACCAGAAACAGATTCTCAGGCTTTTAAAATGAACTTATGGTTACCAAAAGGGAAATATCAGGGGATGGGGGGATAAATCAGGAGCTTGGGATTAACATATACATACTACTACACGCTACTATATATAACATAGATAACCAACAGTTCAGTTCAGTTCAGTCCCTCAGTCCCTCAGTCGTGTCCAACTCTTTGTGACCCCATGAACCATAGCACGCCAGGCCTCCCTGTCCATAATCAACTGCCAGAGTCCACCCAAACCCATGTCCATTGAGTTGGTGATGCCATCTAACCATCTCATCCTCTGTCATCCCCTTCTCCTCCTGCCCTCAGTCTTTCCCAGCATCAGGGTCTTTTCAAATGAGTCAGCTTTTCTCATCAGGTGGCCAAAGTATTGGAGTTTCAGCTTCAACATCAGTCCTTCCAATGAACACCCAAGATGATGTCCTTTAGGATGGACTGGTTGGATTTCCTGGCAGTCCAAGGGACTCTCAAGAGTCTTCTCCAACACCACAGTTCAAAAGCATCAATTATTTGATGCTCAGCTTTCTTTATGGTCCAACTCTCACATACATACATGACTACTGGAAAAACAATAGCCTTGATTAGACGGACCTTTGTTGATAAAGTAATGTCTCTGCTTTTCAATATGCTGTCTAGGTTGGTCATAACTTTCCTTTCAAGGAGTTCATGGCTGCAATCACCATCTGCAGTGATTTTAGAGCCCCAAAAATAAAGTCAGCCACTGTTTCTACTGTTTCCCCATCTATCTGCCATAAAGTGATGGAACTGGTGCCATGATCTTAGTTTTCTGAATGTTGAGCTTTAAGCAAAGTTTTTCACTCTCCACTTAAACTTTCATCAAGAGGCTCTTCAGTCCTTCTTCATTTTATGCCATAAGGGTGGTGTCATCTGCATATCTGAGGTTATTGATTTTTCTCCCGGCAATCTTGATTCCAGCTTGTGCTTCCCCGAGCCCAGCATTTCTCATGATATATTCTGCATATAAGTTAAATAAGCAGGATGACAATATACAGCCTTGACAGACTCCCTTTCCTATTTAGAACCAGTCTGTTGTGCCGTGTCCAGTTCTAACTGTTGCTTCCTGACCTGCACATGGGTTTCTCAAGAGGCAGGTCAGGTGGTCTGGTTTTCCAATCTCCTTCAGAATTTTCCACAGTTTATTGTGATCCACACAGTCAAAGGTTTTGGCATAGTCAATAAAGCAGAAATAGATGTTTTTCTGGAGCTCTCTTGCTTTTGAAATGATCCAGCAGATGTTGGCAATTTGATCTCTGGTTCCTCTGCTTGAACATCTGGAAGTTCATGGTTCACGTATTGCTGAAGCCTGGCTTGGAGAATTTTAAGCATTACTTTACTAGCGTGTGAGATGAGTGCAATTGTGTGGTAGTTAGAGCATTCTTTGGCATTGCCTGTCTTTGGGACTGGAATAAAAACTGACCTTTTCCAGTCCTGTGGCCACTGCTGAGTTTTCCAAATTTGCTGTTATATTGAGTGCAGCACTTTCACAGCATCAACTTTTAGGATTTGAAATAGCTCCACTGGAATTTCATCACCTCCATTAGCTTTTTTTGTAGTGATGTTTCCTAAGGCCAACTTGACTTCACATTGCAAGATGTCTGGCTCTAGGTGAATGTGAGTAATCACACCATCATGATTATCTGGGTCGTGAAGATCTTTTTTGTACAGTTCTTCTGTGTATTCTTGCCACCTCTTCTTAATATCTTCTGCTTCTGTTAGGTCCATACCATTTCTGTCCTTTATTGAACCTATCTTTGCATGAAATGTTCCCTTGGTATCTCTAATTTTCTTAAAGAGGTATCTAGTCTTTCCCATTCTATTGTTTTCCTCTATTTCTTTGCATTGATTGCTGAGGAAGGCTTTCTTATCTCTCCTTGCTATTCTTTGGCACTCTGCATTCAAATGGGTATATCTTTCCTTTTCTCCTTTGCTTTTCACTTCTCTTCTTTTCACAGCTATCTGTAAGGCCTATCAGACAGCCATTTTGCTTTTCTGCATTTCTTTTTTTGGGGATTGTCTTGATACCTGTCTCCTGTACAATGTCATGAACCTCCGTGACATTAGGTACTCTGTCTATCAGATCTAGTCCCTTAAATCTATCTCACTTACACTGTATCATCATAAGGGATTTAAGTCATACCTGAATGGTCTGGTGGTTTTCCCCACTTTCTTCAATTTAAGTCTAATAACCAACAAGGACCTACTCTGTAGCACAAGGAACTCTACTCAATATTCTATGAAAACCTATATGGGAAAAGAATCTGAAAAAGGATGAATACATACGCATATGTATAACTGAATCACTATGCTATTCACCTGAAACTAACACAAAATTGCAAATCAACTATACTCCAATAAAATTAAAAAAAATTAAACAAGAATCTTAAAGACCCATGTTTCCCTCTGTATTACCAATGGTTTAGTACTCTTTAACACCTCTAAAATTCCTGATCAAAATTACATGGCTTCTACTAAATAACAGCTTAAGCAAAATGAAAATCTCACTGAATGACTAGATTGGTTCACATAACAATATGTTTTGTTTATCCATATGTTATCCATCTTGAGACAGGTTTGAAATTTTCATTCAGGTTTATCTTTTTATAATTTTCTTTATCTAGAAATGCTATCTTTTTTTCTGACAATGAATACAAGATGACACTGAGACTTATTAACTGCAAATAAGGATTATCTAAGGATAATCTAAGGCATTTGGCTGATTTATGTTTTATTTCATAATCCCTTAACAAATGCTGTTGGAATTTCTTGATTGAATGAAAGAAATAAGGAGCTCCTAGACCAAAAAGAGCTGTTTTATTATTTTTTTCTTTTAAGGTAGAGGTTCTAGGAGGGATAGGCTCAGTTGACAAAGAGCTAGTTAGATGTAGAAAACTGTCAAAAGAGAGTTAAATGTGAGGGAATCAAGAAGGCCAAGACAAAACTCTTTGAATGCTGGAAGCCTTCTACTAGGAAGAGAGTAGAAGAGAACTAGAATGCTTACTTTAAAAATATGACTGAGCTTTGTTACTGCTTTAGACATTTGCTCAAAGGTTGTATTTACATTATATGACACTGAAATAATAAAAACATCTGACACAACTCAGCTCACTTACATGGTCACATAACATTGTAAATTAAAAAATTTGGGGGCAATTTATATTTAATTCCACAATAAACACATACTGAATAAAGTGATCATCAAAAATTTGTTAAATGAGAATGTAAAATAAAAAATGGAGAGATAACTCAACAGATGTACTAAAGATTCAGAGAAACTATATGTTATCAATCAGCCAGGAAGAAATAATTTACAACCATACAGAAAAGAAGACCCATTTCCTGTCAGAATTTGAAAGCACTACAAATACAGTTAAGAATACATACAGTTGATTCTCATTATTTGCATTAATTATGTTTCATTTGCTAAACACTGAATTAGCAAGTAATGAATCATTATTCCTAGGGGGAAAAAGGATTTGATTCCTGAAAGCCTTTGGTCAGTGGTTGCTAGCTATATGTTATTCTCTTTGAAAAGCATGTTAGTCACTCAGTCGTGTCCTACTCTTTGAGACTTGATGGACTGTAGCCTGCCCAGCTCCTGTGCCTATGAAATTATCCATCCAAGAATACGGGAGTGAGTAGACATCTCCCTCTCCAGGGGAGCTTCCCAACCCAGGGATCTAATTTGGATCTCCTGCATCATAGGCAGATTTTTTTTCCATCTGACCCACCAGGGAAGCATTAATTTCTCTAGGGAATATTAAAACAGAATTACTGATACTGAAATTTTCTGGTGTATGAGAGGAACAATGATAGGATTTACTGAGGTTAGCATCTTTAACAACAACCTTTCAATCATACTGTATCATATAGGCAATATGTTATAGAACAAACAAAAAGGACTAGATTGGAAGGGAGGATATCTATATTTTAATATTGACCCTAATATTGAGTGTGAGACTTGGTAATCACCTCACCACTTTGTACCTCAGTCTCCTCCTCTGTAAAATGAAAGGGTTGAACTAGATCATTAAAAGCCTTAGCATCTTAAACTTTATATAGTTCTATTCTACATATGGGCTTCCCAAGTAGCTCAGTTGGTAAAGAATCTGCTTGCAATGCAGGAGATCCTGGTTTGATTCCTAGGTTGGGAAGTTCCCCTGGAGAAGAGATAAGCTACCCACTCCAGTATTCTTGGGCTTCCCTAGTGGCTCAGATGATAAAGAATCCACCTGTAATGTGGGAGACCTGGGTCTGATCTCTGGATTGGGAAGGTCCCCTGGAGGAGGGCATGGCAACCCACTCCAGTATTCCTGCCTGGAGAATCCCCATGGACAGAGGAGCCTGGCGGGCTACAGTCCATGGGGTCACAAAGAGTTGGGACATGACTGAGTGACTAAGCACAGCACATTCTACATATACAGGTAAGCAATAACAAGGATACTCTACAAAACTACTTTGCTTGACTTGGAGCTATTAAAATGTTCAATTATGTTCCAATATGTAGTATTATCAATGGTTCTTCTAATATACATACCTTTATCTCAAACATTCAGAGAAGTTGAGCTACTGCTCTGTAACCTCTCTGATCACAAACTATCAAATGTCACACACCATCTTCTCCAATTATCATGTACAACCAACAATCTGCAATTCTCCTAAACCTCCAAAGGCCAAGAAATTGTGTTGAACTTTATTCTGTACTTAGGGGGAAAGATCATGATTTACTAAAACCAGTTTTTTAGTTGAAGTTTAGCAAATCTAAAATTAATTTTGTTTACACCAAAATTCTGCTTTAAATCTGTATAGTTTATCAGTCTGAACAGGAACCAAGGCTACCAATTTTTAAAATGAATGATTCAAACTGTCAAAATATTTTCCAAATATACCTGAATCAAATGTTATTTCTTTTGCTTCAAATGCCTAAATTGGGTTCATCTTTAGTCTTCTATTAAAACTGTGTGGTAGTTGGTATCCCATCTAATAAGATAGTATTAATTTGAAATTTATTCAAGAGAATAGATAAAAAGAATCCATCTCTAAATACTAACAACCTCAGTTTTATTCACATCTAGTCAACTATCTCATTATTTTTATGCCATTGAGTTCTTTAGTAATAATGGGACCTTATTGTGGTATCATTGTTTTCTGTTATATTAACTGAAAAGTGAAAAAAATGTTGATGTAACTATAGGTAATACAGTAAAATCTCTAACAGTTTGTGTTTGCTTATCTGTAAAATGGACTTCTCTGGTGGCTCAGTAGTAAAGACTCTGCCTGCCAATGCAGGAGACATGGGTTTGATTCATGGGTCGGGAAGATTCCCTCGAGAAAGAAACAGCAACCCATTCCAGTATACTTGTCTGGGCAATCCCATGGGCACAAGAGCTTGGTGAGTTACAATCCAATGGGTAGAAAATAGTCAGACATAACTGAGTGACTAAGCATACAAGTGTAATGATGCCATAAATATCAACTGATAAGAAAGGGACAACGGATTTCTCAGTCTCACCCATCTGGTTCTGAAACGTGTAAAACTATTTTAATATACAGCTCTGAGCTATATTTTAAAGATTTCCATCTTTAATCTCTACTACTTAGAACAGAATTAACTGGGAAAATGTTATTAAGATATTATACAAAACTTAGAGTTTCATAGTCTCCCAGTTAGGATATAAGGTGGAGTTACTGACCAAACCAACACAGGCATACTCTTGGAGTGGAAAAGGTATTGATTCTTACCTCTCTGTTTTCATTACTGTCATTCTACCACTCTGGAATTACTTTCCTTTTTCTCTTGGCGTATCCTAATCCTTTAAGCATAAGGTCTTGCATAAAGCCTTGATCATTCTAATCAACATTAATCTCTTCTATGCCAGAGCTGTGAAGTTGACATTTGATACTATCTAATTATGTAATATATGCTGGCTTGATTCCTACAACTGAGTTGTAACTTCCCTGAGGACATAATTCATGTCTTACATTTCTTTTTCACCCAGAGTGTGGGGAAATAGAAGGTATCCATCAAAGTGTACTAATTGATTAATTAAATTCAGCAAAGATATTCCCTATTATGTCATTAGTATAAAGACTTTATAGGGTAAGCCTATCTACAAAGAAAAAATTCCTAGAGTAATTAAAACCATAGTCTGCTTCATGGAGAAAACTATTGGTTGTGATAAAATCAGTGTGTTCTCTGTGAAGTGTGTGATCTCAATTTTTCTTATGATTACAAGCTGGAAGACAGCTCTTCATCTATTCCATTTTAGAGAGGGACAGTATTTAAAAGTTCTTACCACATTTCTTTCTATTAAATATCAGTACATTGCTTCATATATAGTTTAAGATAATAATAAAATAGGACTTGCTGGCTTCCTTGCTGTAACATGTAACTACATGGTATTTTGACAGGGTCTTCTTTTTTAGCTACTCATAATGAATATTGTTTTTTGTGGTTGGGGAGGACACATTTCTCTTGAAAGGAACTGTAACCAGAAGGACACTTTAATATATGATATTTAATAACTATAATGGTTTTGGAATATGGTTTATTTGGAATATGGTTTATGGAATATGGTTTTTGCAGTAGTCATGTATGGATGTGAGAGTTGGACTATAAAGAAAGCTGAGTGCTGAAGAATTGACGCTTTTGAACTGTGGTGTTGGATAAGACTCTTGAGAGCCCCTTGGACTGCAAGGAGATCCAACCAGTCCATCCTAAAGGAAATCAGTCCTGAATATTCATTGGAAGGACTGATGTTGAAGCTAAAACTCCAATACTTTGGCCATCTGATGTGAAGAGCTGATTCATTTGAAAAAGAAAAAAACCCTAATGCTGGGAAAGATTGAAGGAGGGAGGAGAAGGGGGTGACAGAGGATGAGATGGTTGGATGGCATCACTGACTCAATGGACATGAGTTTGGGTGAACTCTGGGAGTTGGTGATGGACAGGGAGGCTTGGCGTGCTGCAGCCCATGGGGTTGCAAAGAATTGGACACAACTGAGTGACTGAACTCAATAACTATAAAGTTGCAGGATCATCAGTCAGTTAAGTTATAATTATATCATTCATAAAATCATGATCAGCTTTGCTAGTACCAAAATTATGTTGTTTTATCACTATCAGCCCAAAGACATCCAAGGTTCATTAAGAGAGTATTTTCCACTGCTCCACTGCTAATTCTGTGGGAAGTTGATTCATGCTCAGTTACTGACTGGTATCAAAAGTAACTAATATGTTAAGATATAAAGCATCTGCTATTTGTATTAAACAAGCAGTTCTCAACTTTAGATATACTGTTCACTTAAGCAGAAAGATGATTTTAACAGACATTTTTGGCTATTGAAAATTGCCTAAGAGTTTCTCTTTTCTTTTTAGCAATTATCTGTTATAAATAACTTACTTCTCAAACATTTGCATATTTCTTTCAATGAAAGAAATGTAACAGGATATGAAGATAGCTCTCTGAATAAAACAATTCTATTTTGAAAAGTAATAATAAAACCTCATCAACATTAAAAGTGTACTAAATAAATTTCAACTATGTGCAAGTAAATCAGTTGGTTCCAGTGGTCAAAGTCACATAAAGAATAAAATGACCTGGTTCTAAGGAAGATTATAAATTAATTGAAGAGTTAATACACACATAGGTATTCCCAAGTGGTTCAGTGGTAAAGAATCTGCCTAATGCAAGAGATGCATGTTTGATCCCTGGGTTGGGAAGATTCCCTGGAGAAGGAAATGGCAACCCACTCCAGTATTCTTGTCTGGAAAATTCCATGGACAGAAGAGCCTGGAAGGCTACAATCCATGGGTTTGCAAAAGAGTTGCACATAACTTGGTGACAAAAAAAAAAAAAAAAAAAAGCACACACACAAACAATAATAATAATAAATTAGGTAGTAACCCAACTTTGTTTACCAGTGTGATTACCAGAGAGATTATATCACTCTGAATGCATGTGTGCTAAGTCACTTCAGTCGTGTCCTACTCTTTGCGACCCTATGGACTATAGCCTGCCAGGCTCCTCTGTCCATGGAGATTCTCCAGGCAAGAATACTTGTGTAGGTTGCCATGTCCTCCTCCAGGGGGTCTTCTCGACATAGGGATTGAACTGTGTTTCTTTTGTCTTCTGCAATGGCAGGCACGTTCTTTATCACTAGCACCAAATGGAAAACCCACATCACTTTGAATGTTTGATATTAAATTTTAATGGCATCTTTTCAGAAATTGATAGGCTTCTAGGACACTTATACACTCATGCACTTGGCATAAGACTATGAACTAAAACTTCATTTTAAGTGCACTGCATCCTACGAGTTCCAGTAAATTCCTTCAGGTTTAAAGTATAAAAAGCTAGGTTGAGCTTGAGATTCCTTGGTCAAGCATAATTTTTGAATTATCCAAAAGAGTTGTACTGTGGATGAATATGAAAATTTAAAAAAATAGATAAAGTTAATAACAAAGGAGAAAGGGATACTAATAGAGAAATATAAGTTTAAAAAAAAAGAAATGCAAAAGAACAATATAATGGAGCATATGCTTGTCAAGTGTATATCTATAATCTTTCTTCTATCCAAAGTTGAACAACTATTTATGAAAATCATACTTTATTTATTATTATTATCAAAGGGAATTTTCAAGATGATCCTCTACCCTGTTCATAAAAGCATCTTAAATGATGTGTGATCTGAAGGACAAAATAAAGAATGAAATGCTTAATTCATACCAAACTGATATACAGTATTTATCAAGTTATACAACTGCTCTTTTTCCCTCTAATTTGTAAACTTGCATCTCTCTAAACTTTCTATCTTACCTTCAGTTAGTGAAACTTCAGTTAGATAGATGTCAAATATCAGATGATCTCTTTTTCACAAAGAATTAAATCTGAAAAACAGAAACAGACAGTAATTAATTTTTTTGTAATCCAGACAATTGCCAGTTCTGATTAAGCTTTGGCATAGGACCTGACTTGGAAGTTGGTCAGATGAATTTGGTTGCCATTGAAAGTCACTGTTTTGTTTTCAGGCAAATGAGATATGCAAAGTCTGGAATAATAAGAGTTTTTTTTTTTGTTTGTTTGGGTTTTCTTCTTTTTTAACCAAATACAAAATTTGAGACATATTGTAGTCAGAGTGGTTATCTCAATGAAAAGTTCTATGAAAAGTCTTTTTAATACCATTTGAACAAGTTACTGTCTTGAGTGTCCATAGGATTGACTTTTTATACTTTGACTTTTTTTCATAAATTCTTATTTTTCTTTATATTCTTATGAGAATTTTTTTAAACTGGCTGCCTCTTTTATTCTAGTTTTATTGTGAATCAAGTGATATATATTTTCCTATATATCTTCACATGCCTTACCCAATACCCCATTTTAGGAAGGAGTTATTAACATATACATGGAAATATTAATTTTTAGTATAGCTCAGCTACAACTAACAATAGTATTTAAAATTGTGAAGTTCAGAGAGGATGGAAGTGCCTGACAAACATTCTACACCAGAGCTATGCAAATCAAATATGCAATTAACCTGATATATTTAGTCTTTGTGGACTTTTGCCTGATACATTGATCTTGTTCGGTAGATAATTTTTCCTTCTAATTGAATAAAACATAATAAAGGCCATTCTGGATCAGATTCAGAGTCCATCCAGCTCAGTAATCTGTTACTGATAACATCAGTTTTATAATACTGAGCACACAGTAGGCAATCTTATTTCACTGTACTGTTCTTGAAATAAGCAGACATGTGTGATTTCTAAGGCACCAATTCCCAAAGAAAAGCTAGCTCTTCCATAAAATGCATTCAAAGTTAATTCCTTTCTGAATCTTCATTTTTTTCAGTATACAAAACCTTTTAACATATAAAATGGTACTTCTCTTATTCATTTCAAAATAGCTATTTCTACCCTAATGTCCCAGTAGTTCCAATTCCAGTATAGACCTTAGAGAACTCTTGCAAACGTGTACAGTGAGACACAATGAGTCACAGTAGCACTGCCTATAACTGAAAAAAAATGAAAGCAGTTTATAAATGTGCATCGATTGGAATAGATAAATAAAATGTGGCATATTGATATGGTGGGTTATTATATATTCAAATGTACATACATCAGCACAGATAGGTCTCAAAAACAAAGCTGAGGAAAAAGAATAGAACTTGGACATATACTAGGTGCAATATTTATATAAATTAAGAATGCATACAAAATATTGTATACTACCCATGACTGTATATTTATGCATGTAAAAGTAGACACAGTACCTCATGAAAGTAGTTGTTTTCAGGAGGGAGTATAAAGAATAAGATTAGTGTGGTCAAGGGAGACCTCAACTTCTTCTATATTCTCTACATAGAAAACCCTAAAGATGCCACTGGAAAATTACTAGAGCTAATCAATGAATATAGTAAAACTGCAAGACATAAAATCAATACACATAAATCCCTTGCATTTATATACACTGACAAAGAAAAATAAGAAAGAGAAATTAAGCAAACAATCCCATTTACCATTGCCACAAAAAGAATAAAATATTTAGGAACAAATTTACCTAAAGAAAAAAGATCTGTATACAGAAAACTATAAAACACTGATGAAAGAAATCAGAGATGACACAAATAGATGGAAAAATACACCATGTTCTTGTATTGGAATAATCAATATAGGGAAAATGAGAATACTACCCAAAGTAGTCTATATGCAATGCAATCCCTATCAAACTACTTATGGTATTTTTCACAGAACTAGAAGAAATAATTTCACAATTTCTGTGGAAACACAAAAGACCTGAGTAGCCAAATCAATCTTGATAAAGAAGAATGGAACTGGAGTAATTAATCTTTTTGACTTCAGACTATATCACAAAGATAAAGTCATCAAGACAGTATGGTAGTGGCACAAATGCAGAAACATAGATCAATGAAACAAAGTAGAAAGCCCAGAGATAAATCCATGCAACTATAAACAATTTATTTCAACAAAAGAAGCAAAAATATACAACGGAGAAATGACAGTCTCCACAAGTGCTGGGAAAACTGGTCAACTACATGTAAGAGAATGAAACTAGAATAACTTTCTAACACCACACACTAAAATAAACTCAAAATGGATTAAAGACCTAAATGTAAGATGAGAAACTATAAAACTCTTAGAGGAAAACATAGGCAGAACACTCTATGACATAAGTCACAGCAAGATCCTCTATGACCCACCTCCCAGAGTAAAGGAAATAAAGACAAAAATAAACAAATGGGACCTAATTAAACTTAAAAGTTTTGTGCAATGAAGGAAACTATAAGCAATGTGAAAATAAAGCCCTTAGAATGGGAAAAAATA
Source organism: Bos indicus (assembly GCF_029378745.1). Classification (NCBI taxonomy): domain Eukaryota; kingdom Metazoa; phylum Chordata; class Mammalia; order Artiodactyla; family Bovidae; genus Bos; species Bos indicus. The sequence continues at coordinate 77,910,954 of NC_091789.1, forward strand.
ATAGCAAACAAATCACAAAGAATTAATCTCCAAAATAAACAAGCAGCTCATGAAGCTCAATATCAGAAAAATGAACAGCCCAATCACAAAATGATCAAAAGACCTAAACAGATATTTCTCCAAAGAAGACATACAGATGTCTAATAAACATATGAAAAGATACTCAATATCACTCATTATTAGATAAATGGAAATCAAAATCACAATGAGGTATCTTCTGACACTGCTATATGACCCAGAAATCCTACTGCTGGGTATACACCCTGCAGAAACCAGAATTGAAACAGACACATGTACCCTAATGTTCATTGCAGAACTATTTACAACAGCTAGGACATGGAAGCAACCTAGTTTTCCATCAGCAGATGAATGGGATAAGAAGTTGTGGTACATATGCACAATGGAATATTACTTAGCTATAAAAAGGAACCCATTTGAATCAGTTTTAATGAGGTGGATGAACCTGGAACCTATTATACAGAGTGAAGTAAGTCAGAAAGAGAAAGACAAATACTGTATATTAATGCATATATATATGTAATTTAGAAAGACAGTACCAATGATCATACATGCAGGGTAACAAAGGAGACATAAATGTTAAGAACAGGCATTTGGACTAACCAGGAGAAGGTGAGGGTGGGATGATTTGAGAAAATAGCATTGAAGCATGTATATTACCATATGTAAAACAGATGACCAGTGCAAGTTTGATGCCATGAATCAGGGCATCCAAAATCCAATGCTCTGGGACAACCCAGAAGAATAGTGTGGGAGGGAGGAGGGAGGGTTTTAGGATGGGGGGACACGAATATCTGTGGCTGATTCATGTTGATGTATAGCCAAAACTATCACAATACTGTAAATTATTCTCCAATTAAAAAAATAATTAAAAAATGATTCTAGAAGCAAATTTACATTTACTCTACGTGTGTGTATGTGCACATGCACGTGCTCAAACATGTCCAGATGTCTATAGTCCCATGGAATGTAGCCTGCTAGGCTCCTCTGTCTATGGAATTTGTCAGGCAAGAATACTGGATTAGGATGCCATTTTCTACTCTAGGGGATCTTCCCAACCCAGGGATAAAACCTGTATCTTTTGTATCTCCTGCATTGGCAGGTGGATTCTTTACCACTAGTGCCACCTGGGAAGCCCTACTCTACCTATACACTCTGTGATTTTACAAACAGGTAGCTCAGCTTGTAAAGAATCCACTTGCAATGCAGGAGACTCTGGTTCAATTCCTGGATTAGGAAGATTCCCTGGAGAAGAGATAGGCTACCCATTCCAGTATTCTTGGGCTTCCCTGGTGGCTCAGATGGTAAAGAATCCACCTGCAATGTGGAAGACCTCAGTTCAACCCCTGGGTTGAGACGATTCCCCTGGAGGAGGGCATGGCAACCTACTTCAGTATTCTTGACCCTGGAGAATCCCCATGGAGAGGAGCCTGGTGGGCTATAGCCCATGGGGTCACAAAGAGTCACAGAACTGAGCGACTAAGCACAGCACAGCACCACCTTGGAAGCCCTACTCTATCTATACGCTCCTTGATTTTATAAACTGATTAAATCAACATTTACCCATTCTTTCTATGCAGAAGAATATTAAACAGTATATTCTTATAAAAGTCCCTCTGGTATTTGTAACTGTCTCCTCTAGCCTCTCTTTTGACATTCTTTCTTTCTCAAGGAGTGGTTATCATAAATGCCCCAATTTTTCCAAGTACCAAGGACATGTTTTTACCTCAACACTGTAGTTTTCTCTTTTGTTTCAAGTACTTTTCTAGATGATATTTACCTCTTTGTTGAGGTATTTTTTGTTTGTGTTGTTTTCATTTTTGTCTTTGGGGTTTTTTGGGGGGGTATATTTTTTCGGCTAGAGAAGACATTACTTAACTACTATGTCTGACTGTCTGAGTGCCTCTATTTTAACTCTTATAACTTTCAAGATAATCTCACAATAAACTTAGGAAATCAATGCTATTATCTGTTTTTGCAAATGAGGAAATTGACATGTAAAGATGTTAAATAACTTGTCCAAGAAGAGCAGCCATTCAGTGTAAGAATCAGAAAGTTGAACCTAGCTCTGAATGATTCCAAATGCCTTGCTCTTTCCACTGCCTACAAAGTGAAAATGTTGCAGTAATTTAAAAATCCTTCATTTTGATATTTGGCAAAACTAATACAATTGGTAAAGTTTAAAAATAAAATAAAATTAAAAAAAATCCTTGACTGGGCATTAATTTTACTAATTATATTAAGAATAAAATGGTTCAAAACTTAAGAGATATTGTTGTTTTTATCTTACTATGGTTGTTCCTGAAAAAGAGTAAGCTTATTTTTGTTGCTACTGTTGTGTGTTTATCAGTTTAATATAAAAGTAGTGTTAGATAATTCTAGAGCTACAGTGGTAGTTTATAACTGGAGGTGATCTTAGCCTCTATAGGATATTTAGCAATCTCTGGAGATATTTTTGGTTATCACAAGTTGCAGGGGATTTACAGGTATCTAGAGTACAGAGGTCAAGGATACCACTAAACATCCTATAACATATAGAACAGTGCCCAATTCAAATAACTGCGCAGCCCAAAATGTCTACAATGCTGGTTGAGAAACTTTGATTTAGAGGTAAGAAATGTGTACCACAATTATAGCTGAATTTGAAGAAAACAGTATTTAAAAATCAAATAATATATGTATTAAAATATAGAGGATGTTACAAAGCATGCTAACTCAGCTTTAACCATTCACTACAGTTCTAAACTTTACATTCAAACTCAACGTTCAAAAAACTAAGATCATGGCATCCAGTCCCAACACTTCATGGCAAATAGATGGGGAAACAATGGAAACAGTGACAGACTTTATTTTTGGGGGGCTCCAAAATCACTGAAGATCATGACTGTAGCCATGAAATTTAAAAATGTTTGACCTTTGGAAGAAAAGCTATGACAAACCTAGACAGCATATTAAAAAGCAGAGATATTACTTTGCCAACAAAGGTGTGTCTAGTCAAAGCTATGGTTTTTCCAGTAGTCACGTATGGATGTGAGAGTTGAACCATAAAGAAAGCTGACAAATTGATGCTTTTGAACTGCGGTGTTGGAGAAGATTCTTGAGAGTCCCTTGGACTGCAAGGAGAGCCAACCAGTCCATCTTAAAGGAAATCAGTCTTGAATATTCATTGGAAGGACTGATAGTGAAGCTGAAACTCCAATACTTCGGCCACCTGATGTGAAAAACTGACTCATTGGAAAAGACCCTGATGCTGGGAAAAACTGAGTAGTAGGAGAAGGGGATAACAGAGGTTGAGATGGTTGGATGGCATCATCGACTTGATGGACACAAGCTTGAGCAAGCTCCAGGAGTTGGTGATAGACAGGGGGGACCTGGCGTGCTGCAGTCCAAGGGGTCACAAAGAGTTGGAGACGACTGAGCAACTGAACTGACTGAAAGTTCTAAAACCAGTGAAAGATTTTGCTAGAATTTTGACTTGAGATTCCAAAATTGATGTGGGATGAAGAGTAGTAGGAAAGTAATACTAAATTAGCAGTATCTGGAGCTAAGTGTATAGGTTCTGTGGCCAGTAAAATAGGGTACATGAGTAGAGGAGAGTTGTTGTTGTTGTTAAAAGAGCAGGTATTTTGTTTGTTTGCTTTTTGCCTTGCATTCATCTGTTTTTATGATAAAAGTCTCTTATTTTTTGCTTTTTCTTCTTTTAAGGGTTTGTTCAAATAGCTCCTACATGCTAAAATAAGAGAGATAAGGAAAAGGTTTATTTAAAATGAGCTTCTTAGGTTTTCCTCTAAAATCAGGAATAAGACAAGGATGTCCACTCTCAACATATATATTTAACATAGTACTGGAAGTCCTAGTTATAGCAATCAGAAAAGAAAAATAAATAAAGGACATCCAAAATGGAAGGAAATAAGTAAAACTGTCACTTTTTGCAGATGACATAATATTATACATAGAAAAACTGAAGTCTCTAAAAATATACTAGAACTAATAAATGCATTCAGTAAAGTTGCAGGATACATGATTTTTACACAGAAATCCATTGCTTTTATGTACAATAATAATGAACTATCAGAAAGAGAAAGCAAGAAAAGAACCCCATCTAAAATTGCATTAGGAAAAAAAAAATATATATATATATATATATACCTAGGAATAAACTTAACCAAGAAGATGAGAGACCTACACTCTAAAAACTATAAAACACTGAAAGAAATTGAAGATGATACAAAGAAATGGAAAGATATCCTGTGTTCATGATTGGAAGAATTGTTATTATTAAAATGACCAGAGGGAGGGTAGAGGAGGGAGGAGGGAGGAGGGTTCAGGATGGGGAACGCAGGTATACCTGTGGCGGATTCATTTCGATATTTGGCAAAACTAATACAATATTGTAAAGTTTAAAAATAAAATTAAATTAAAAAAAATAAATAAAATAAAATGTCCATATTACTCAAAGCAATCTACAGATTTAAGCAATTCCTATCAAAACACCTATGGTATTTTTCACAGAACTAGAACAGGTAATCCTAAAATTCATAAAGAACCACAAAGAACCTGAACTGCCAAAGCAATCTTGAGGAAAAAAAAAAGAATAAAGCTAGAAGGATAATGCTCTTGCATTCACTCTATATAACAAAACTACAGTAGTCAAAACAGCATGGAACTAGCACAAAAGCAAACATATAGATCAATAAAACAAAATAGAATGCCTAGAAGTAAACTCATCCATTTTAGTCAATTATCAACAACCGAGGAGGCAAGATCATATTGGAGAACATACTGGAGAAAAGACAATCTCTTCAATAAGTGGTGCTGGGAGAACTAGATAACTGTATGTAAAATAATAGAATTAGAAAATTTTCTCATATCATATAAAAATAAACTCAAAATAGATTTACAGTCTAAATGTAAGGCTGGAAACCATAAAACTCCTAGAAGAAACCAGGCAGTACACTCTTTGACAAAAATCTTAGCAATCTGTCTCCTAAAGCAAGGGACACAGAAACAAAAAGAAACAAATAAGACCTAAACAAACTTAAAAGCTTTTACACAACAAAGGAAACCATCAACAAAATGAAAATACAACTTACTGAATGGGAGAAAATACTTGTAAATGATAATGTCTAATAAAGGATTTATATCCAAAATATATAAACAGCACAACTTAATATCAAAAATTAAAGAGAGAACACCTAAATAGACATTTAAAAAAACTCATATAAATGTCCAATAGCCACAAAAAAAGATATTCCACACCTCTAATCATCAGAGAACTGCAAATAAAAATAACAATGAAATATGACCTCACATTTGTCAGAATGACTGTCATCAAAAATACAACAAATAACAAATGTCCAAGAGGATATAGAGAAAAGGGACCACTGATATAATGTTGATAGGAATATAAATTGCTTACAGCCACTATCGAAAATAATATGAAGGCTGCACAAAAAACTAAAAATAGAACTACCATATGATCCATCTATCCCAGCCCAGAGTAAATATTTGAAAAAAAGGAACACCAATTCAAAAAAGACATATGTACACCAATGTTCATAAGGGCATTATTTACAACAGTCATGATATGGAGGCAGACTAAGTGTCCATCAATGAATGAATGGAATCTTCAAAACATAAAAAGTCTCACAAATATGCAGAACAAAGCATTGGTTATCACTGCGGAGAGGGATGGGGTAGCAGATTAAGAAATAAAACTACTATGTATAAAATAACCTACAAGGGTGTAATGTATGGAACAGGGAATATAGCCAATATTTTATAACATTAAATGAAGTACAATATATAAAGATGTTGAATCACTTATGTTGTACTTCTGAAACTATCACCTAAACTTCAATAAAAAAGAAAACTAAAAAGTTTCTATATGAACACTTACACTTATATTAAAGAATTTCTGACTCATACAACTCTCAAAACTCTTTCGATATCATCTGAAGTGCAAAGTATCTCTAACAGTAGCAAATGCTTTGTTCTTTCTCACAATGTTATCCTTTAAGACTCAATCAACTCACCTGATTATTCAAGTTTTAAAAAGGTTTCCTGGCAAAGATAAATTTTAAAGTGTTGAGTGCTCTGTAATAGTAAAAGTTTCTAGAGAAATGGTCTTTTGGATAACTATATATTTTAATCACCAAATATTATCACTTCTTATTAAAGTAATAGTGAAATATTAGAAATTTCACATATAGAAATGGTAAATATGTAGATGTATTTTTCCTAGCTATTCAAGACTATTTTTTCATTATTTTCTGGTTCACTTAAACCTTGCATCCAGATTCTCATCTTGTCTCCTTTTACTCATCTCTCACTTTCTAATTATCAGTGTAAATTGGACACATTTTTAAGTCACCTATGGCAGCCATTTAAACCCATTCTTTTTGTCTTTAAACTTCTAATCCCACTTAATCTTCTATTTGCCCCAGCTAAAAGAGCTTTACCTCATCTGTAGCCCTAATCTCTTTCACCTTTCACTTGTACAAATTTTTGAAAATCAAACAAAAAACAGCAGAACAATGAAACCAGCAAGGTGTTCTCTGTCTGCCTAGGGAAAATATTTTTCCATTATAAACAGGAAAGACCCTCATTTATACCACATTACAATTTCCGGGAAACCAAACATTCTTCTTATAGAAATTAGAAAGACTGTGTGCAAGCTGGAATAATTCTTCATTTTAACCTGATAAATGGGTAACTGAACTATAGAAACAAGAAGCAGAAGTGGTCTTATTTATGATTCCTCCTTGCCATTCAGCTATGTGCATTTGAAAGTAGTGAATGGGGAACCAGAATCTTGAATTGAATCAGAGTCCTCCATTTGCTTAAAACTTTCTTGGGAAAATCATATAATCTTTCTGAGATTGTTTGTCTTTATTTTTAATTGGTAAGAAGAGGATAATAATACCTGCCAGTTTGCCTCAGACTCAGTTCAGTTCAGTTCAGTCGCTCAGTCGTGTCCGACTCTTTGCGACCCAAAGAATCGCAGCACGCCAGGCCTCCCTGTCCATCACCAACTCCCGGAGTGCACTCAAACTCATGTCCATCGAGTCGGTGATGCCATCCAGCCATCTCATCCTCTATCGTCCCCTTCTCCTCCTGCCCCCAATCCCTCCCAACATCAGAGTCTTTTCCAATGAGTCCACTCTTCACATGAGGTAGCCAAAGTATTGGAGTTACAGCTTTAGCACCAGTCCTTTCAATGAACACCCAGGACTGATCTTTAGAATGCACTGGTTGGATCTCCTTGCAGTCTAAGGGACTCTCGAGAGTCTTCTCCAACACCACAGTTCAAAAGCATCAATTCTTTGGCACTCAGCTTTCTTCACACTCCAATTCTCACATCCATACATGACCACTGGAAAAACCATAGCCTTGACTAGATGGACCTTTGTTGGCAAAGTAATGTCTCTGCTTTTCAATATGCTATCTAGGTTGGTCATAAATTTCCTTCCGAGGAGTAAGCGTCTTTTAATTTCATGGCTGCAATCACCACCTGCAGTGATTTTGGAGCCCAAAAAATAGAGTATGACATGGTTTCCACTGTTTCCCCATCTATTTCCCATGAACTGATGGAACCAGATGCCATGATCTTAGTTTGCTGAATGTTGAGCTTTAAACCAACTTTTTCATTCTCCTCTTTCACTTTCATCAAGAGGCTTTTTAATTTCTCTTCACTTTCTGCCATAAGGGTGGTGTCATCTGCATATCTGAGGTTATTGATATTTCTCCTGGCAATCTTGATTCCAGCTTGTTTCTTCAAGTTCAGCATTTCTCATGATGTACTCTGCATATAAGTTAAATAAGCAGGGTGACAATATACAGCCTTGACGAACTCCTTTTGCTGCTTGGAACCAGGCTGTTGTTCCATGTCCAGTTCTAACTGCTGCTTCCTGACCTGCATAAAGGTTTCTCAAGAGGCGGGTCAGGTGGTCTGGTATTCCCATCGCTTGAAGAATTTTCCACAGTTTATTGTGATCCACACAGTCAAAGGCTTTGGCATAGTCAATAAAGCAGAAACACATGTTTTCTGGAACTCTCTTGTTTTTTCCATGATCCAGCAGATGTTGGCAATTTGATCTCTGGTTCCTCTGCCTTTTCTAAAACCAGCTTGAACATCTGGAAGTTCACGGTTCATGTACTGCTGAAGCCTGGCTTGGAGAATTTTGAGCATTACTATACTAGCGTGTGAGATGAGTGCAATTGTGCGGTAGTTTGAGCATTTTTTGGCATTGCCTTTCTTTGGGATTGGAATGAAAACTGACCTTTTCCAGTCCTGTGGCCACTGCTGAGTTTTCCAAATTTGCTGGCAAATTGAATGCAGCACTTTCACAGCATCATCTTTAGGGATTTGAAATAGCTCAACTCGAATTCCATCACCTCTACTAGCTTTGTTCATAGTGATGCATTCTAAGGCCCACTTGACTTCACATTCCAGGATGTCTGGCTCTAGGTGAGTGATCACACCATGGTGATTATCTGGGTCGTGAAGATCTTTTTTGTACAGTTCTTCTGTGTATTCTTGCCACCTCTTCTTAATATCTTCTCCCTCTGTTAGGTCCATACCATTTCTGTCCTTTATCGAGCCCATCTTTGCATGAAATGTTCCCTTGGTATCTTTAATTTTCTTGAAGAGATCTCTAGGCTTTCCCATTCTATTGTTTTCTTCTATTTCTTTGCATTGATCGCTGAGGAAGGCTTTCTTACCTCTCATTGCTATTCTTTGGAACTCTGCATTCAGATGCTTATATCTTTCCTTTTCTCCTTTGCTTTTCGCTTCTCTTCTTTTCACAGCTATTTGTAAGGGCTCCCCAGACAGCCATTCTGCTTTTTTGCATTTATTTTCCATAGGGATGGTCTTGATTCCTGTCTCCTGTACAGTGTCATGAAGCTCTGTCCATAGTTCATCAGGCACTCTATCAGATCTAGTCCCTTAAATCTATTTCCCAGATTACTAAGTATCAAACAAAATGATATACAAGCAGTACTTTTTAAACTATAAAGTTCCATCCAAATTGAGTTATTTTAGGCAGTATAATGAGATTTTTATTCCTCTATATTAGAACTTTCATTTCCATTACACACCAGAGGCAAAATACAGACTTCTGAGGTCTGCTCCAAACTTATTCTATCAGAATCTACAGAGGCAAGTCCCAACCATCTGTATTTTTAGCAAGAACACTGAAGTTTGAGACGTACTACCCATTCCAGTATTCTTGCCTGGCAAATCACATGGACAGAGGAGCCTGGCCGGCTACAGACAATGAGGTTGCAAGGAGTCAGACACGACTGAGCTGCTGCTGCTGCTAAGTCACTTCAGTCATGTCCGACTCTGTGTGACCCCATAGACGGCAGCCCACCAGGCTCCCCCATCCCTGGGATTCTCCAGGCAAGAGTACTGGAGTGGGGTGCCATTGCCTTCTCCACGACTGAGCTACTAACTCACATATAATAGTACATCATTATCTTTTCTGGCATATACTTTTTTTTCTACATCAAGGAAAGTTTAACTGTTTTATACCATTGAATTTTCTTATCATCTTTAAGTTGTTTGCTAAAATACAACTAAAATGCTGTTGTGTTGTCACAAAACAATCTCAATTAAATTTTAAAAATTAATTTAGATTTCAACTGAAATTGTCAGATAAATGCTTGTAACTTTAAAAAGGAAAGCTTGTTCTTTGTATTACAATGGATTGAAAAATAGAGAACTTAAAAATGAAGAATTATGAAAACAACTCAATATCCTGGGGGAATTATAATTACCATATTAGCTTTATTCATGCCAGAGCTTAACACATTCAACAGTTCCTGAGTTAAGAGACTATATTGGTTCTTTATATCTCAATTATTCCAGTAAAAATTCAAGATCTCAGAACACATCTCTCTAAGTTTCATAGGTGAAATTTACCATATCTGAGTTTATCAATATGTGACTTACATTGTTTCAGTTAAACCTTGTTATTTAAAGTCCCAAAAGAACAGTTTGGGAGGCCTTATACTTATCACCTTTATCACTTTAGCCATGTTCTAAGGATGAAAAAAGAAAAACACAGTTGCCTATTTAGGTTAGACAGGGTAGGAGGTATTACTAAATCTGGTAGAGTGGAAGAAACAAAACCAATATCTGAGATAACCCAAAACAAAAAGAAATATTACTAAATACAATGAACAATGAATGAATAATTGTGCCTAGGGTGTGCCTAGAGTGTAAAATTATATTTTTGAAGATTACATCTAGCTTTTAAAAACAGTAACATTGATTAACTAAACATTTCCAGATTTTATACTAACATGTTTATGAGAATACAATAAGTCCAGTGATCTTAAGTGTTTAATTGGATTATGTGTTAATATAACATTAATATATTAATTTGGAAACAACCCAAATAACCATCCTCAGGACAGTACATGAATAAATCCTGATATATTTATACAGCAGAAAACTCTATTGCAGTGAAAATGAATGAACTATGGTTACATGTAGTAAAATAAATAAGGAACATTATAATGAGTTACAAAAGCAAGTCAAAGAAGAAGGAAAAGTACTTATGACTTCATCAACACAAAGTTCAAAAACACATAACACTAAAGAACATACTGTTTAGGAATGCAAATACTATGGTAAAACTATTAAAAAAAAAAAAAAACAGGGATACTATATATGAAGTTGAGACAACAGTTGCCTCTAAAGAGGGAAGGAAAGGAATGTGATTAGGAAAGGATTACACAAGAGAATTTATTGGAAATGGTAATTTTCTTTTCTCATAATGGATACTCAGTCACAGGAGTTTGTTGTTCTGTGCTCATGTTTTACAAATATTATTTTACAGGTACTCGATGTTTAAAACAAATTAAAATTTCATGTATTTCTTTTCTCTGTAATATATTTGCTCTGCCATAAAACAAGTATATTATTAACAGATTTCAGTTCTTTGTTCTCAACAGCAGAAGTTATTACTGAATATGCTGGTGGCTCAGATGGTAAGGAATCTGCCATCAATGCAGGAGACCTGGGTCCAATCACTTGGTCAGGAAGATCCCCTGAAGAAGGAAATGGCTACACACTCCAGTATTCTTGCCTGGAGAATCCCATGGATAAAGGAGCTTGGCAAGTTACAATTCATGGAGTCACAGAGTCAGACATGACTGAGTGACTAACACATGTATTTATAGTTCTATTACTGTGCCTAAGATTTAAAAAAAAAAATACTAAATCTAACTTTAAGAAAAAAAGAAATTCAAGGATAATACAAGGGCAATTTTTGGAATCAAAATTAGTTTAGAACTCTGTTTTTTTTTTTTTTTTTTTTTTTAACTTAAGATGGACAACAGTAACAAACTTACTAACTGGACAAATATCGTCAGATCTTATTTTTACCAAAAACCTGATCCTATCCTTATATCCCTCTCTTAAGAAGATCCACAATATGCAAAAACACTTTTAAAATACTTTTTTAAAAAAAGATTTGCTCTTTTTTAGAAGAACATAAGAAAAGTGAAAGTGAAAGTCACTCAGTCATGTCCAACTCTGCAACTCCACAGACTATACAATCCATGGAATTCTCCAAGCCAAAATACTGGAGTGGGTAGCCCTTCCCTTATCCAGGGGATCATCCCAACCCAGGGATCAAACCCAGGTCTCCCACATTGCAGGCGGTTTCTTTACTAGCTGAGCCTCAAAGGAAGCCCCATAACTAAAGTACTTTACATAAAACTTAGAAATGCTTAAGCTTTGGTGCATTGTTCTGGTCTACATGTGGATTTACTGAAAGAACTGTGTAAGTACATATTAAAAACATAGCGAAGAATTTTAAAAAACATTCTTTTTTACTTTTTCACCAAGAAAATCCTCAAACTGTGAAATACAATTGTTTATCTAGCAAGTAAAGTGATAAAATAATAATTAAATCTGCCAAGTTTTGTCTCCAGAGAAGTAAATCTTGCATCCCAAATACATACATGTGGAGAGATATAAATAAAAATCTTTGTACAGTTTCACCTATGGAAGTGTTTTACAGATTATTCTTCCTCAGAACTATACACAAAAAGGACTGTTTTTCCAGCATTATGGGTTTAGAATTAGTTAACAGTCTGAAGCCTAATAATCATCAACACAAAAGAATAAACAGTATCGTTTTGAACCATTTTGGTTCAGTAGGAAATGATCCTTAAGATAAAAAGAGGCTTATCAAATTATTTGTTCATTATTTTCCCCACACAGTTAAATATTAAAGATAAGAAAAACGTTAACATCACACATAAAATTTCCCACTAAAAATATAATTAATATGGCTATTTTTTCCCCTAAAGTAATATATATTAGCACTTTCCTGGAATTTCTAAGAGTTCTGAATTGAAACACGACGCCAAAGCCAAAGATCCTTCCCATAAATCTAGAGATTTAGCGTCTAGTAAATTACCTTTGGGCATATTAATAAATCACATATAAATGCTAATCACTATTTAGTATTTCTATCAACCTCCCGCTCACTATAGATTTCATAGTAGCTTTCCTATTTTTCACCATTTATTATAAAATACAATCTATTACTAAGATATATTTCACAGTAACTTCATCTCTTAAACTCCTAGGCTTACTTTTTTGTCCTCCCCGTCTAACCTAACAAATCAAAATCACGAGCCCCGAATCCCTCAGGTCCTTATTTCATACAAGTATAATTTTTTAAAAGTACTTTAAAATTCCTATACCTTTTTCTTTCATCCGTAAGACTTAAGCTCTGAGAACAGAAGTGAGGCGTCAAGGATAGTATGAAATCTGAGGAAAGAAGCGTGGCAGAAGGTTAAGCAGAGTATGGAGTACGACGAGAGGAAGTATGTCTGCCGAGTGAGGAAAACCGTTAGGCGCTGGGCACGCTAAAGACACGAGGGGGAGGGGCGTGACCTCTTGCCCTCGAGCCCCCTAACGCCCCCAAGCGACTGCCGCTTCTCAGAACGGCAGCCATTTTGACTTTGCCCCAGCCACGCCCCTCCGACGCAGACAGCTCCTCCCCCAACCTGTGCAGAAAAAGGAAGCTGAATTGCGAACCTTGGAGCAGGGCGAGTAGCAATTGTGGACTGGAACCGCGCTCTGAGCGCCTTCAAATCCTTGCTGCTGCCAATGGCTGTCGCAGTCCACGAAAGTCATGGGACCATATCGAATATAGAGAGTATTCTTTCCTGTTTGAAAAGCTGCTGCTATGGCTTAAGGAAGCAGGGAAGGGGAGGGCTGGGAGCCCTGAAAGTGGCTAGTGGAGACCTTTACAGGTCTAGTTGAGGAGGTGTGAGGGCTCGGACAGCGCTGGCAGCTTGTTTTGTTTGTTATTGTTTCCCTGTTAGCTGCATCCATCCTAGAATCAGGAGAAATGGGACTGCTTTGGCTAGAGTCAGGAGTCGCGGGACTGGTTTGAGAAGCTTCCTGAACGTGAACCCTTGCTTGTTGAGGACTACTGTTACCTATTTTTTTCTGTGAATTTATCCACTCCTGAGAAATCGAAGTAGGGTGGTGTGGAAACAGGTGACAGAAGTTTGCCAGAGGTTTGGGGCAGAGGTATAGGTTTTGATTAGATAATGAGGGCAAATAGTTTTTGTGGACAGTGTAGCCTGGCGTGTTGCAGCCCATGGGGTCACAAAGAGCCAGACATGATTGAGTGAACTGAGCTTAGTTTTTGTGGTACTTCTTCCTTTTTCTGGATGGAGGTGACTGGTAATGAGTTACGGTTCTTAATAGCAGTCCTCTGAACTAAATTGAGTGCTTGCTCTTTAATAATCTGATTTAACACGTGAGGAAACCCACAGTTCCTAAAGCTACGAAAATTCATCAGTGCCACCTTTGTTACCCCTTAAGCAATGAGGTTGAGGTTAGGAACGAACCTGTGGGAAGCCCTGAATTGAAGGATGAGATTGTTTTTCTCAACTGAAATGCCATCACAGAATTTCCATGTGGATGTTCTTTTTCCAGAAATTGTTATCACAGAAATAGAGTAGTTTGGCATCTTGCTATTGAATGAAACTTTGCAAAATAACAAAATGTGGGTCAGAGTAATTCTTTGATAGCTCATATTAAAACTATTTTACCTTTATTAATTTGTAAATCTGAAATATAGAAAGATATTTGGTGAGAGGATTAAATAATGTAAACCATACTGAGAATATTGGTAACATTTTGTGCTGAACTGGCCAAGATAAACCAAGAATAAAATGTGAACCTTTGTGGAGATGCAGAAATAGATCATTTCATGAACAGAGTAGGTAACTGAAAGGCTCAGTTTAAAGGATATAATTTACAGAAGTGTAGTTGTGTTAGATAATTTTTTTTTAAAGAACCATCATAAAAGAAAGAGCGCTGGACTATGAGTCAGAAAGTCAATTTCCAATCTCATTTCTGCCTTTTAAGAAACATGTGTTGAGACAGGTCATAGAGTGTTTGTCATGTAATGTTTACTCCTCTGTAAACATTTTGACCTGCCAACCTTTTAAAGCTTTTGTGAAGATAAAATGAAAGTTAAGGGCTCACCAAATTGTAAAGTTTTGAAACATGTTAAGCATTAAGAAGTAGGGTACAAATTGCTGTCTCTTTCCCCAGATCTTTTGGAAGAATTTGAGGTAATAGCTCTAACACTGCTTTTATTTTCTACTTTAATAATACAGGTTACTTTTGCTCTACCTAAAAGCCTTTGCTATGTGATTTCCATTAATAAGATAGTTACTAATTTTCTTTCACTGTGAAGTATGTATGCCTGCCTATAATTTAAATTAATGATACTATTATCAGTAGTTTAGTACCTAGCAAAAATGAACTACTAACAACTCTTCAGTCCATCAAAGGAAGTGAAGAGGTTTAACTTGAATCATACCATCTGGCAGTGATTAGTTCTCTTGATTTTTTTTTTTTTTTTTTTTTTAGAAATGGACCTTTTCCTTTGAGTAGAGGAAGAAGAAAATGACATGGACTCAGACCTATCTTTCATAAATAAATAACTTAAACTGAAACTTGAGTAACATTTATTTGTCACCTATATAAAATGCAGAAATCTCATTGTTGCAGTATGCAAAAAGAATAAATGTGCTACCACTATCGAATTAGCATGGTAATTGTGAATTCTGTCTTCAGGCAGTTAAATACACTGAAGTAATCATGTTAGATTAGATCCAGTGTCATTTTAAATAGTTTGATGGAGTAGCCAGATTTATTTTTTGTAATGTGTTCATATAGAAGTTTTACAAGTATACAGTTAATAGCAATATGTGTGCAATATGAACATTGTTTCAAGAGTAATACTTGATGAAACAAGGAAAGAATTGAAGGATATTTCCGTACCCCAATGTTCTTTTTTTTCCTTTTTTGCTTCTCTAAGTTTCTACCACTCTACTGTGTTATCCCTTAAGCAATGAGGTTGAGGTTAGGAAAATGTTCTGACATTTTTTGTTTTTTTGTTGTTGTTATTGGACTTAGTTAAAACATATTCATTTCCAGGAAGCCTTCCAGGTCATCTACCTAATCTCCTAACCCATCATCTCAACAAACCAAATATGAAAGCACTGCTGCTGCTGCTGCTGCTAAGTCACTTCAGTCATGTCCAACTCTGTGCGACCCCATCCCTGCGATTCTCCAGGCAAGAATACTGGAGTGGGTTGCTATTTCCTTCTCCAATGCATGCAAGTGAAAAGTGAAAGTGAAGTCACTCGGTCGTGTCCGACTCTTAGTGACCCACAGCCTACCGGGCTTCTCCATCCATGGGATTTTCCAGGCAAGAGTACTGGAATGGGGTGCCATTGCCTTCTCTGTCTGAAAGCACAATTTCCCACAAATCCCTATTCTTTCCTCCTTTACCCATCAGTTTTCTTTCCATTTAAGAACCCCCCCCCCCTTTTTTTAACTTTATAATCATATGTTTACTTATCTCTTTCATTAGACTGAGTTCCTTGAGGATGGGGTTCTTATCTTTTTTCTTTGAATCCTCATTTTCTCACACAGCACTTGGCCCATAGTGAGCAAAAAAAAAAAGAGCAGATGACCTGCTAAGAATTAACACTTATTGAGTCTCTACTGTGGGCTGAGCAGTGCATCTAGGATGTCAGTACAGAGATTTATAGGACCCATTCCCAATTTCAAGCACCTTTGATTTAATTGAACCAGGACACGTAAGAAAATGAATGCTAAAACAGCAATTCTTAATCCCATGTATGGACTTACTAAGCTTGAAATTGTATGTAAAATTTTGTATATTACTATGTGCCTTTTCCTGGGGAAAATGTCTATTGTTGACATTTGTTTCTGCAAGGGACTCTAACCTGGAAAAGGTTGAGAATCAATGAAGTAGATTATAGGTACTGTGGACATAAGAATAAAGAAAGGGATGTTGTGAACTGGACTGGTATCATTGTCTCCTTTTGTAGTCACCTATAAAGTTGAGACTGTGTTATAGGCAAAAGTTGCCAGCTACCTTACAAATGCTCTCCATTGTGAATGACTTTACATGCTAAAGCAGAATTACATATCAGAGTCTCTGAGGCTTTGCTATTATTGACAAATACATTTTTTAACCACAATATTATTAATATTTCAAATTTTGTTTTTCAGTACCACCTGAAAGTAGTCTTATGATTTATGTCCTAGCTAACTGGTAGAAGATGTATCTTATAAGAAGTATTGCATGTAAAGATTGCTTATGGTTCATCATTTGATGAACTTGTCAAATTCTTTCATTTTACAGATGTGAAAACTGAAGCCTAGAGATGGATAATTAACTGCTGAATAGAAGAACAAGGAGGAAGGAGGAATTCAATGCCAGCTCAACTCAAAGTCACTATGAAATTTAGAATGCAAGAGAGAAATAATAGTTGAGCTGGCTTTGAATTCTTCCTTCCTCCTGTTCTATTCATCAGTTACTCGATTATCCATCTCTGAGCTTCAGTTTTCACATTTGTAAAATGAGGGAAGTTGGCAAGTGATCTGTAAGTTTTCTTTCAATTTTGAAGATCTTGAGTTTCTGTGTTTCCAAACTCTACAATCCATACATATACAAAGGATGATTAAGATGCTGGGAGCTACTGCAGAGGCACATACTAACCCACACTGACAGCCAGTCGGACACAGAGGCCTCATTGGCTAGCAGCTAAGTGCTGGACCTCATCACCTGGGAGCAGGAGCTGCCAAGCCCAGCCTGGTCCCCATCCTGGTTCTGGAGGAGCCCCAGTGGCAGTGCAGGGCATGATGAAGCAAGTGGTGGCTGAGGAAGAGGAGGGCCACACTGGGGAGTAGTGGGATAAGGATGCTGACGGCTCTGAGGAGGGCATGGTCAGCAACAAGAGTCTGGACCTCAACCTTGCCAACAAGGTAATGAGCTTGAAGCTGGCCAAGGAGAAGGTAGGAGCAGGTGCACAGGACCACAAGCATGCCTACCACGTGTGTGGGAAGAGCTTCAAGTTCCTTGGGACCCTCAGCCACCACTGTAAGGCACAGGGCCCTGAGGAGCCTGGGGCAAGAGCACTGTCTCCCGGGAGCCCAAGGGACCACCACTGAGCCACTGCCCAGGCCAGCTGAACCCCAGACCCTGGAGCCCCTGGCCAAGGTGGAGGCCAGACCTGAAGCCCTGGAAGATAAGCAGAACAAGGAGGTCAAGGGGCCCTCTGACCATGTGGGGGGAGGAATAGGGTGGGGGGCTGCAGAGAAGAAGTCCCTGGAGAAGAGTGACAACAACAAGAAGCCAAAGACAGGCTCCCCCAGGAGCACAGCCAGCAAGGCAGACAAAAGGAAGAAGATGTGCAACATGTGTTGCAAGAGGTTCTGTTACTTGCAGGACCTGATGCAGCACATGAGGTTGCACATAGAAGAGAGGCTGTACAAGTCCAAGACCTGCTAGTGGACCTTTTCCTTGAAACACAGCCTGGTGAGCCACCAGGGGTCCACCAGAAGGCCCGGCATACCAAGCACCACAACAAGGACAGTGAAAGGGAGGCCAGGGAGGACAGCAAGAATGAGTTTACCCACAGTGGCATCATCCACATGTCAGAGAGTGAGGCGGACTTGGGCCTGCTTGCCAGCAACCACATGGCAGTCACCCAGAGCCAGGAGAGCATGGCCACCATGAGGAGAGGGCAGTGGGTTGGACCACCATCACTAGCCAGGTCAAGGCTGGCAGGAGTGCTCCCAGGGCAGCCCCGAGGAGCTGGCATGTCAGGGCGACCCTGGCCAGAAGAGCCCAGCTCCCCTTATGCAGGATGTGCTAAAGCTGTCCAGCCAGAGGCCCACCTACCCTTTCCTGGCTGCTGCATACGGTGCCTTTCTCCTGTGCCTGGAATGATTGCCTGGCCTGCCCCCAAGCCCACAGATGAAAGCCAGCAGAGCAAAGTGTCCTGAATCTATGTTTTCTGAGGTATCCTTAGTGTCCTTCAGTGATCTGGGGGACAGAAAGAGAGAGAGAGAAGGGCAGCCTTGACTGTGCGGAGATGCAGCACATGCTATTCGAGTGCCTTAACTACTTACAAGCCCGTTGGAGTTGTCCTGGGTGTTGTGTGTTCCCAAAATGACTTTTTGAAAAACAAAGGATATATTTTAATAAATTATTTGGAGAGGACCTTTTAAGAATTAACCTTATCTTCTATCTTGGTGTGTGTGAGCTTGCTTTTGTGAATCTGTGATAGTAACGTTTGTTCTGTGAGCTGGAAACAAGAGGGAAAAAAAAATGCCCTTGGATACCTGTGGCCAATAACTGGAAGAAAGTGATGTGAATTTCATGTAAATTCCCAGAGGATATGTGGAAAAGATGATCATTTCTCAAATACGCTTTTTTTTGTTTGTTTTATTCTGTTTGCTACATGGTGGATCTGTAATTTGGTCCTCAGTGTATTGCAGAATGTGGTTGATGAAGGTTTCCAATTTGGTTCAAGCCAAAACCAGGAAAGATTCTAGCTTCAATCTCGTACATGTTTCTACTCTCTCAGCATTAGACATGCCATTACTGTTGCAGTTTCCAGACAGAGAAGAATCCCCTGGCAACTGAACTGATGGAAAACATGCATAGATGTCATATATCTGATCCCATCCTCTTTTTGGTTTATGTATTATTATTATTTGTAGGTCATCAATTTGATGGTCTACAAATTGATGGTCATCAATTTGTCCTGGGAGATCTGAGCCACCCCCACCCAGGTCTCCTTTTGAGTGTCTGCCCACAGTTTTTCCTTGTCTCCCTCAGATGGCAGCTCTTCTACTCTACTTAGACAAGACTCTCTTGTGTGACTGAAGAACCCAGCACGGGTTGTGTGGTCCTTCACCCACTCAGGGTCCTGGGGGCAGCTGGGAGGGAAGAGGAGGCTAGGTGGGTGCCAGGGTTTCTGAGAAAGCCAGGCAGCAATACCTGTCGCTCACCAAGTTTTCCTGCCAAACCCAGCCCAGGCCTCACCCGCTTGCACTCCTGTCCTTTGCAGAGTGAGGAAATTCTACTACTGGTAATGTGAGACTGAAGAGGAAAAATAGGTGTGTGTTTACCCTCCTGTAATCTGGATTTGGTGCTTGAAGATAAACACCTTGTCTCTAGTTTCTGAATTGCCTGAGCCCCTGGGCATGCAAACTAAGCTATGATTCACCCAGAGTTTAAACAAATCACAAATTTCATAGTTTAATATTGGGGGAAGGGACAGAACAAACAAATGATACATTGGTCAACCTCACTAATAAAATGTAGCAAAACCTTATTGACTATGAGGGTACAGATGAAGCCTAAATAAAGCTTTAAATCAACAGTGATTATTGCTAGTGGCAGCCTCGGGTGCATTGCTGGGCTGGTTCCTGCTACATCTCACCCTAGCATAGAGTTGGAGTGGGCACACAGAGGTGGATTTTCTTTCCTGAGCATTGTATGTGGTCAATAGACCCCCTCACTTTAGCTGCTAGCAGTGACTAGAAACTGATCATACTCAGCAGCCTGTTCTCCAGTCAGACCCCAGGACCCCACAACCTCGGTGCCTCAGACCTCCTGGGACTCAGGACTCCTCTGTCCGTAGATTTGTGCTCACCACATGGACCCCCTATCCCCTCCAATTCCTCACCAACTTCTGGTGGCCAAAATCCACCTGCCCAGTCTTCAAAAGAAGCTATGTGTTCTTGATGAAAAGCGGTATCTTTACATATGAAGGGAGAAATGTTGAGGTATATAAGATTTTTAACTATATTAGGGATGTGTGAAACAGTTTCAAAATGAGGTTTTATTTTCTCTAGGTGAAGATGAATCAGAACCAATGATCCTCCCACCCCATATCACTTCATACCATGTGTGGTGTGCTTACCTAAAACCAGTTAATTCATCCTTTAATTTTTTATGACAACTGTTGTTGTTATTTTTGTTATTATTAGTATTTGGGTGTCTTGTTTTTCTTCCCAGCTCTCCACACTAAAACTCAGAACGTGGGGAAAAACCATGAGTAACTCTTTGCTGGGGAATATTACTCAGCCATAAAAAGGAGCTAATGTGAGTCAGGTGAACTGAGATGGATGAACCTAGAGCCTGTTATACAGAGTGAAGTAAGTCAGAAAGAGAAAAATATAGTGTGTTAATGCATATATATGAAAGATAGAAAAATGTTACTGATTAACTTATTTGCAGGGAAGGCATAAAAACACAGACATAGAGGAGGGATTTGTGGACATAGCAGGGGAAGGAGAAGGTAGGACGAATTGAGAGTAGCTTTGAAACACATACATTATCATGTGTAAAACTTAGCTGGAGAAAAAGTTGAAATTCATTGTTTTGGGGTGAAGTGGCAGATTCATGTTGATATATGGCAAAACCAATACAATATTGTAAAGTTAAAAAATAAAAATAAAAAAAAAATAAAAATTAAAAAAAAAAAAAAAAAAACTGTTAGCTAATGGGAAATTGTTATATAACACAGGGAGCTCAGCCTGGTGCTTTGTGATGACCTAGAGGGATGGGATGCGGTGAGAGGTGGAAGAGAGATTCCAAAGGGAGAGGAAATGTGTATGCTGCTACTGCTGCTGCTAAGTCGCTTCAGTCGTGTCTGACTCTGTGTGACCCCATAGATGGCAGCCCGCCAGGCTCCCCCATCCCTGGGATTCTCCAGGCAAGAACACTGGAGTGGGGTGCCATTGCCTTCTCCAGGAAATATGTATACCTATGACTAATTCATGTTGATACATGGCAAAAACCAACACAACATTGTAAAGCAATTATCCTCCAGTTAAATATAAGTTCAAAAAAGATACAATTTATGTTGTATATTTTCCAATTTTATATGCATGGTATCATGTTGCTTTCTTTTTTATTAAAGATGATTCTTCTGATTCATTATGTCATTTTCACCTTCACCTCAGTATAGATTTTTATTGTAGAAATATCACACAATTTATCCATTCTATTTACTGATGTACATTTAGGCTGTTTCCATAGTTTTCTGTCATTACAAACAATAGTTCTATGGTCATTCTTGTACATATTTCCTATGTCAGCTGACGACAGTTTCTCTAGGGAATATACCTGAGTGGGGTTGCTGGGTTAACGACTATAGGTATTTTCAAGTAATGATTCTTTGTTGATTTCCATTGTAATGTATATACCTTTTATTTTTCTTATGTGTACTAGGAATACAGAACAATGCTTAATTTGATATCTATATATCTATCTATATCTGTGAATATGCAAATCTGTTAGTTGATCCTCAGTTTTCATGGATGTTTTGTTTTCCCATCCTAGTTTACTAGATGTTAGGTCATGAACCATTCATCTGAAAGTTGGTTTGTTGAATACATAAAGTGTTGGATTTTATCTAATGTTTTTTCTCTTTATGTTCAGGATATCATTTGTGTTTTTTTCTTTAACCTCATAATATGGTTAAAATACATACATCCATTTTTCAAATATTAAACTATCCCACTGCTGGGCATACACACTGAGGAAACCAGAAGGGAAAGAGACACGTGTACCCCAATGTTCATCGCAGCACTATTTATAATAGCCAGGACATGGAAGCAACCTAGATGTCCATCAGCAGATGAATGGATAAGAAAGCTATGGTACATATACACAATGGAGTATTACTCAGCCATTAAAAAGAAAACATATGAATCAGTTCTAATGAGGTGGATGAAACTGGAGCCTATTATACAGAGTGAAGTAAGCCAGAAGGAAAAACACCAATACAGTATAATAACACATATATATGGAATTTAGAAAGATGGTAACAATAACCCTGTGTACAAGACAGCAAAAGAGACACTGATGTATAGAACAGTCTTATGGACTCTATGGGAGAGGGAGAGGGAGAGGGTGGGAAGATTTGGGGGAATGGCATTGAAACATGTAAAATATCATGTATGAAATGAGATGCCAGTCCAGGTTTGATGCACGATACTGGATGCTTGGGGCTAGTGCACTGGGATGACCCAGAGGGATGGTATGGGGAGGGAGGAGGGAGGAGGGTTCAGGATGGTGAACACATGTATACCTGTGGCGGATTCATTTTGATATTTGGCAAAACTAAAAGAATTATGTAAAGTTTAAAAATAAAATAAAATAAAAATAAACTATGCTTACATTTCTAGGCTAAACCCATCATGAAGTACTTTTAATACATTTCTTGAATAATTTTTTTCTCAGTCCCCACACTTTGATTCTGAATGATGAAAAAAACTGTTTTTAAAGCATTGTTCCATGATGTTTTTAGAGTCTTGGCAGCTACTGGAGTAATTAACTGAAGTGATCAGGCTTATGTTCATTCATTAAAAGTGCATGAAAAAATTCCATAGGGCATGAGGAGGAATATTGCTTCATTGATAATCTTTTGTACAGTATTTTTGCCTCTCTGTTTTCAAGTGAGTTTAGTCTATAATTGTCCATTCATTTATAGTAGTATCCTTTTTTTGTTTTGGGTATCAAAAGTTTGGGAGTGTTCTTTATATTTTCTGTTCTTTGGAAGAGTTTGTTTAAGATAGGGAATTGCTCTTTTCTCAAATGATTGATGTAATGTACCAGTAATGTACCAGTAAAACCATTTGGTACTGTGTCTGTTGTTAATTAATTTGTTTATATGTTTTAACATATTTAATCAAAATTTAGAATACTATTTAACTGTTTTTAGTTTATTTCAGAAATATTGTCCTACGATATGTCCATTTTTTCTAATTCAAATTTATTGGCATACTGTTCATAATTTATCATTTTAAAGTAACTTCATCTGCAGCTACTTTTCTATTTTTATTTCTGTACTTTGTTTATGCCTTGTCTTTTATGCCTTATCACTTTCTGTAGAGGTATATTATTAGTCTTTACAGAGAACTCAACTTTAAACTTTTTGATCCTTTCTATTATATTTCTATTTTTTTTTACCTCTGAGATTATTTTCTTATACCTTCTTCAGATTTATTCTCTCTTTTGGCTGACTTTGTGAGAGGAATGCTTATTGAGTTAATTTTTAGCTTCCCTTCCTTTCTAAAGTGAGTTTTTAAGTATAGAAGATTCTAAGTCTGACATTAGCTTTACATCCCACAAGCCACATTCCACTTATTTCTTTGTCTTTCAATTGTAACTCTTTTAAAATTTAAATGTATGGAAAACCAATACACTATTGTAAAAAAAAAAAAAAAAAAAAAAAAAAAAAAACTAGGGAAAAAAAGAAAAAAAATAAATTTTAAAAAAGTTTCTTAAATTGATACATATAGTCTTTTCCAAATATATGTATGCCTATATATGTATTTTTAATAAACTTTAACTCTTAGAACAGTTTTAGAGTCTTACAAAAAAATTCTGAAGCAAATTCTCATAGTAATTCATTATTGAACTGTGGTTAGGCAGTAGGTTTGTCTGATATGTGTTATATCTGCTTTATGTCACAGTGTCTGATCAGCTTCATGTGTTGTATGCTTATAAATGGTGTGTATTCACAAATTAATGGGCACAGGTTTCATTATAATTGTCTATATGTTAATTTTTAAATTAAGATACTTAATCAGGTCTTTTGTAATTTCTTTAGTCTTAGTTTTGTCAGGTACTGAGAGAATTTTATGAAATTCCACCAAGGTTAATAATTTCCTCTGTCAGTTTTATATATATCCATACAAACACACTTTGAGGCTATATGGAGGAACATGAGTGCTTCCCTGATAGCTCAGCTGATAAGGAATCACCTGCAATGCAGGAGACCCCCGGTTTGATTCCTGGGTTGGGAAGATTCCCTAGAGGAGGGCATGGCAACCCACTCCAGTATTCTTCCCTGGAGAATCCCCATGGACAGAGGAGCCTGGCAGGTTACAGTCCATGGGGTCTGTGTGACTAAGTACAGCACAGAGGAACATGAAAGTTTAGAATTATTTCAGTTCGTAAGTTTACTTTCTATCATTTTATAGTGACCCACATTGTTGAAAATTTTTTAATGCTTTTATTTATTTTTTTTAGGTCCTTTTTCTTTCTTTTTTTTTAAATTTTATTTAATTTTTAAACTTTACATAATTGTATTAGTTTTGCCAAATATCAAAATGAATCCACCACAGGTATACATGTATTCCCCATCCTGAACCCTCCTCTCTCCTCCCTCCCCATACCATCCCTCTGGGTTGTCCCAGTGCACTTTTAGATAGTATGCTTTGATTGATAAAGCTACAACTGTTTCCTTAGGTTAGTTTTTATGGACAGAGAAGCCTGGCAGGCTACAGCCCATAGGTTCACAATTTTTTCTGACTTTTAACATCCAACCAGTTGTTACAATTTAAAATCCTGTCTAAAGTACATATTTTTAATTTGTTTCATTATTTTTTAATATATCCTGATATTTTGGGGATGTTTCTTTTTATTTTATGATTTCTGTTTATTCTGTTTTCTCAATGATTCAATTTTGCTACCTTCTTTTGGATTTATTAAGTGGTTTACCCCAGTTTTTCCTCTCTTATTTTAGAAGATACATGCTATTTCCTTAGTAGTACCCTTCACATTTTTACATGCATACTTAATTTAATGTCTAAATAGAAACTCTTTTCTTGGATTTTTAAACATATAACTTGTCACCCCATCCTCTATCTTATATGATGTTTATTGTCTAATTTTTACTTGTTCTCCCTTTTTCACCTCCAGAATTAGACCTTATGATTATCTTGTATTCAGCACTTCTCTGGATTTACCTGTGTTCACCAGTCTCTGTGCTCACTAAGGCTTTCATTATGTCAGACCTAATTTTGTTTCTTGCAAGGTACATTTGGTCATCATTATTCACAGACTAGGAGAAGGCAATGGCACCCCACTCCAGTACTCTTGCCTGAAGAATCCCATGGACAGAGGAGCCTGGTAGGCTGCAGTCCATGGGGTCGCTAAGAGTCGGACATGACTGAGTGACTTCACTTTGACTTTTCACTTTCATGCATTGGAGAAGGCAATGGCAACCCATTCCAGTGTTCTTGCCTGGAGAATCCCAGGGATGTGGGAGCCTGGTGGGCTGCCGTCTCTGGGGTCGCACAGAGTCGGACACAACTGAAGTGACTTAGCAGCAGCAGCAGCATTCACAGACTATGTATTTGCAAATTCACTTACTAAAATCTGTTTTTAGCCTTAAATTAGTCCTTGCTGTGTTTTCAATGTTATTCATGGACATGCTCTGGCAGTGAAAAATTTGAATGGTCAAAGGAGCATGTTCACAATTGAGGGTAAACAGTGTGATGTTCTTCCTTCTTATTTTAGCTCTCATAATATAAACAAACATTATTTTCACTTCATCAAATGCAACATTTTTTTGCATTTTTTTTGGTGCTTTTTGTTGGTGATTTCACTAATCTCCAATAAAGAAATCAGATTGATTATATTCTTTGCAGCTGAAGATGGGGAAGCTCTATACAGTCAGCAAAAACAAGACGGGGTGCTGACTGTAGCTCAGATCATGAATTCCTTATTACAAAATTCAAATTTAAATTGAAGAAAGTAGGGAATACCTCTAGGCCATTAAAATATGGCCTAAATCAAATTCCTTATGATTATATGGTGAAAGTGACAAGTAGATTCAAGGGATTAGTTCTGATAGAGGGCCTGAAGAACTGTGGACAGAGGTTTGTAATTTACAGGAGGCAGTGATCAAAACCATCCCCAAGAAAAATAACTGCAAAAAAGCAAAATGGTAGTCTGAGAATGCCTTACAAATAACTAAGAAAAGAAGAAAAGCAAAAAAGATATACCCATCTGAATGCAGAGTTCCAAAAATAGAAAGGAGAGATAAGGAAGCTGTCTTAAGTGAACAATGCAAAGAAACAGGAAAGCAATGGAATGGGAAATACTAGTTCTCTTGAAGAAAATTGGAGATACCAAGGGAACATTTCATTTAATGATGGGCACAACAAAGGACAGAAATGGTATGGACCTAACAGTAACAGAAGATGTTAAGAGAAGGCAAGAATGCACAGAAGAACTATATGAAAAAGGTCTTAATGACCCAAACAACAGCCATGGTGTGATCACTCAGCTAGAGCCAGACATCCTGGAGTGTGAAGTCAAGTGGGCCTTAGGAAGCACTACTACAAACAAAGCTAGTGGAGGTGATGGAATTCTAGCTGAACTATTTCAAATCCTAAAGAAGATGCTGTTAAAGTGCTTTCCTCAATATGCCAACAAATTTGGAAAACTCAGCAGTGGTCACAGGACTAGAAAAGGTCAGTTTTCATTCCAATCACAAAGAAGAGCAATGAAAAAGAATGTTCAAACTACTGCATAATTGTACTCATTTCACCTGCTAGCAAGGTAATGCTCAAAATCCTTCAAGCTAGTCTTGAATAGTACATGGCCTGAGACTTCTAGATGTTCAAGCTGGATTTAGAAAAGACAGAGGAAGCAGAGATCAAATTGCCAAAATCTGCTGGATCATAGAAAAAGCCAGGGAATTAAAAATCTACTTCACTGACTATGCCAAAGCCTCTAACTGTGTGGATCATAACAAACTGTGGAATATTCTTAAAGTGATTGGAATACCAGACCACCTTAACTACCTCCTGAGAAACCTGTATGCAGGTCAAGAAACATTTAGAACCAGACATGGAACAACGGACTGGTTCACATTTGGGAAAGGAGTATGTCAAGGCTGTATATTGTCACCCTGATTATTTAAATTATGTGCAGTGTACATAATTTGAAATGCCATGTTGGATCATGCACAAGCTGGAATCAAGATTGCAGGGAGAAATATCAATAACCTCAGATATGCAGATGACACCACCCGTATGGCAGAAAATGAAGAGGAACTAAAGAGCCTCATGATAAAAGTGAAATAGGAAAGAGAAAGCTGGCTTAAAACTCAACATTCAAAAAGGAAGATCATAACATCTTGTCCCATCATTTCATGGAAAATAGATGGGAAAAGAATGCCAGCAGTGACAGGCTTTATTTTGGGGAGCTCCAAAGTCACTGTGGACAGTAACTGCAGTCATGAAATTAAAAGATGTTTGCTCCTTGGAAGAAAAACTATGGCAAACCTAGACAGATTATTAAAAAGCAGAGACAACACTTTGTCGACAAAGATCCACTGAGTTAAAGCTATGGTTTTTCCAGTAGTCATGAGTGGCTGTGAGAGTTGGACCTTAAAGAAGGCTGAGCACTGAAGAATTGATGCTTTCAAACTGTGATGCTGGAGAAGACTCTTTAGAGTCCTACTGGACAGCAAGGAAATCATACCAGTCAATCTTAAAGGAAATCAACCCTGAATATTCATTGGAAGGACTGATACTGAAGCTGAAACTCCAATACTCTGGCCACCTGATGGGGAGAAATGACTCATTGGAAAAAACCCTGATGCTTAGAAAGATTGAAGGCAGGAGGTGGGGACAACAGAGGATGCAATGGTTGGATGGCATCACCGACTCAATGTACATGAGTTTGAGCAAACTCAGAGAGATAGTGAAGGGCAAGGGAGCCTGGTGTATTTCAGTCCATGGGGTCACAAAGGGTCAAACACAGCTGAGTGACTGAACAATAACGAATCTACAAGTGTAATGTTGAAGTGCTGTGTAATGTTCCAAACTGCAGGCCTATGATGTGCCTTATGGATTAGATATACTTCTTTCATGCATGAGTTACAATGCTGTTTGCCATGAATTCAATGTTAATGGCTCAGCAATATATATTATGTAAGATGTGTTAAAAGAAAAATACACAGAAAACAAAGTTATGTATTCATAGGTTGACAAGTGTTTTGACCAGAGACTCAGAGGAACTTAACCCTGTATTTTCCTTAGGAGCAGTGTCTCTGTACTCATTAATTCCCTGTTCGCAGTGATTTTATGAAGCATAACTACTATGAATATTGTGAATCTACTGTACATCCTTTGGAAGTTACATTAGCATTTCACTTGAAATTCTGCTCAGTCTGATCTTTAACTCTTATAAATAATCTGAATTTTCATTATGGCTGTCTTAAATATTTAGTATTTGATATTCTGAGGTGTACTGTGATATATCTAAGTATAGGTTTAATTTTATATTTCCTGCTTGAGATTGTTTTTTGTTTGTTTGTTTGTGCTTTGTCAACTACAAGTTGGCACTTGCCATTGGCAGTTGCCATCTATCTCTATAAGGTTTAAATCATGAACTGCTGCAGCTGCTGCCCTTCCAATAGACCCTGAAAGGAGTTTAGGGTGTAGATCAGAAATGAGGCCTTCTATGCTCAGAAAAAAACTGGCAGAACAGGTCTTCAGGTGGCTAGTTATCTTCAGTAGATGATTTTATAAGCCTGATTCTTGTATCTTCTCCTATCTAAAAAAACACTAAACTCCTTCATGGTGATGTCTGTTCCTCATGACTAGAAGTAACCTTCATGAAACTAGCATAAACCTTCTGCAAAAAAATGTGTGCATGATTGCTTGTACTCCCCCTTTACCAAAATGACATACATACCGACCTTTCACCCTACCTCTTTGGAGCAGTTTCTCAGGAGTACTGAGATTCTGTTTCCTGGATTATAGTTTCACTTTGTCCCAAATAAAACTTAACTCACAACTCTCATGTTGTGTGGATTTTTAAGTTGGCAGCTTCTTGAATCTAAAGATTTCCTTCCTCTCATCAGTTATGGCAGACTCTCAAGTATTATCTCTTTGAATATATCATTTTACACATTCTCTTATTATGTCTGTGGTATTCCAGACATTCTTCCCAGGTGGCTGAGATAGTAAAGAATCTGCCTGCAATGCAGGAGACCTGGGTTCAGTCCCTGAGTCAGGAAGACTCCCTGGAGTAGGAAATGACAACCCACTCCAGTATTCTTGCCTGGAGAATTCCATGGACAGAAGAGCCTGTTGGAATCGCAAAGAGTCAGACACAACTGAGCAACTAACACACAATTTCGACATTAGACCTTTTTATTCTATTTTCATTTTTTTCTTCTCTTCTCTTCGATATTAACCTGTTTCCACTCTAATCTTTATGCACATGTATAGTCAGTTTGCTGATTTTCTCATCAGCTTTGTCTAATTTTCTTTTTATTTAGTTTGCTCCACCTCTAGCTGTGAGCCAAGGCCCATAATGACAGTTAACCATGCCAACTCATCTTTCTTTATCAGCTGATAAGACTTTTTTATGCTGTATCCTTATGTTAATATTGTAGCCTTCACAGGTTCTAGCTTTATTAAGACAATTCAGTTCCAGCATCTCATCTTGTTTGTGCTCCATAGGGACTTTGTCTTCAGTGGCTTCAGTGTTTACCTACTACTCATATTTACTTTTCTTCTTTCTATTTATCTCCTGAGGATTTTCCTTTCACTTTTGCAATCTAAGCTCTGTGTTTAAAAGGGAATTTGTTGTAGTTTATTCAATATTTCAATGTGTTTTTATAAATGTCTGGGCCTCCATTATAATGGAAGTGGTTCAAGTCTTTTTAGGATAAAGGGAGGGAAAGCTTGATGGTATTAAATGGACTTTTGTAATGGATCTCCTATTAATTTTTTTGGCTAATATTTTATACCATGATCAATCTCAACTATTAATATTAGATTAGAGTTGGCTATCATAAATGGAATATTGCCTGCCATATCAGTAAACAAAGGATGTCACAGTCATCAGCAATTACAGCCATTGCAATAGTAAGCTGATAAGCCCTAAGAGAACTCAGGAAGAAAAGAATATCTGACATCTGGCAGCCATCAGGCTATATCCATTCCCAAGGTGAGCTGTGAGGAAACTCAGGATGTAAAAACATGGGATACTGGCCACCGATAATTGAGGTGCATATCAAAGAAATGATTTCACTGAGCCAGACTCTTGCATCTTCCAAAATATAGAAAAGTGCCAAATTCCTTATCTTAGGATATCTGGTTTTCTTTAGTTAACAGCAATGTTTTAATGTTCTGACTACCTGCCCTTTGTTGTAAAACTTCTATATATCCTGGATCCCCCCCTCACTTCCTTGGCATGGTTCTCTCATGGTTACTTTAGGTGCTGTCCCCTAGGCTTTAAGTCCTAAAAATTCATGCCAAATAAAACATAACTCAACTATTAGGTTGTGAATATTTTTTTTTCTTAGTTGACAGCTGTAATAGGCATTCAGTAGTCAGTCCTCCTCCTTCATGGATCACAGCCTTGTTGTGCAGAAGGGGCTTGTGTAACTCAGTGAAGCTATGCACCATGGCATGAGTGATTCATAGTGAAGTGTTCTGACAAATCATCGTCCACTGGAGGAGGGACTGGCAAACCACTCCAACATTCTTGCTGCAAGAACCTGATGAACAATATGTAAAGACAAAAAGGTATGACACCAGAAATGAGCTCCCCCTGTCCCCCAATATGAAGGTGTCCAATATGTTACTGGGAAAGAGCAGAGGGCCATTACTAATAGCTCCAAAAAGACTGAAATGGCTGGGCCAAAGTGGAAACAACACTTAAGGATGGACACAATAAAG
This sequence comes from Bos indicus, assembly GCF_029378745.1. Classification (NCBI taxonomy): domain Eukaryota; kingdom Metazoa; phylum Chordata; class Mammalia; order Artiodactyla; family Bovidae; genus Bos; species Bos indicus. The sequence continues at coordinate 77,941,861 of NC_091789.1, forward strand.
GATGGAAACAATAAGAACCTAACAGAAATAGAAGAGACTAAGAAGAGGTAGCAAGAACATAGAGAAGAACTATATAAAAAAGATCTTAATCACCTGGCTAACAATGGTACGGTCACTCACCTAGAGCCAGACATTCTGGAGTGTGAAAACAAGTGAGCCTTAGGAAGCATTATTGCAAGCAAAACTAGCAGAGGTGATGGAATTCTAGCTGAGCTATTTCAAACCCTAAAAGATGATGCTGTTAATGTGTTGCACTCAATATGTTAGCAAATTTGGAAAATTCAGCAGTGGCCACAAGACTGGAAAAGGTCAGTTTTCATTCCAATCCAAAAGAAAGGTAATGCCAAAGAATGTTCAGAGTACTGTACAATTGTGTTCATTTCACACACTAAGAAGGTTATGCTCAAAACCCTTCATGCCATGCTTTAGCAGTACATGAACTGAGAACTTCCAGATATATGAGCTGGATTTAGAAAAGTCAGAGGAACCAGAGATCAAATTTCCAACATGTGTTGAATCATAGAGAAAGCAAGGGAATTCCAGAGATACATCTACCTCTGCTACATTGACTACACTAAAGCTTTTGACTTCTTGGATCACAACAAACTGTAGAAAATTCTTAAAAGACATGGGAATACCAGACTGTCTTACCTGTCTCCTAATAAACCTCTATGTGGATCAAGAAGAAACAGTTAGAACCTTACATGGAACAACTGACTGGTTTAAAATTGGGACAGGAGTAGATCAAGGCTGTATATTGTCACCCTTAACTTTATGCAGAGTACATCATGTGAAATGCTGGGCTGGATGAATTACAGGCTGTAATCAAGATTACTGGCAGAAATATCAGCAATCTCACATATGCAGATGATACCACTCTAATGGCAGAATATGAAGAAAAACTAAAGAGCCTCTTCAGGGGGGTGAAAGAGGAGAGTGAAAAAGCTGGCTTAAAACTCAACGTTCAAAAAACTATGATTGTGGCATCCTGTCCCATCATTTCATGGCAAATAGATGGTCAAAAAGTGGAAACAGTGAGATTTTATATTCCTAAACTCCAAAATCACTGTGGATGTGACTGTGAAAGGTTGCAGCTGTGAGCCATGTGCTATGCCAGGATTCGTGACTTCTGGAGGAGAGGATTTTGATCCAGGGCCAGAGATGAGACTTGACCATGTGGACCTTTTTGTGTATGAGACTTTTATTAAATTATAAAAGAGAGAAAGCTTCTGACATAGACATCAGAAGGGCACAGAAAGAATGCCCCCTTGCTAGTTTTTAGGAAGGCATTTTATGTCTGTTCAGTTGAGTCCCTTAGTCGTGTCTTGACTCTTTTTGACCCCATGGACTGCAGCATGCCAGACTTCCCTGTCCATCACCAACTCCCAGAGCTTGCTTAAACTCATGTCCATTGAGTTGCTGATGTCATCCAACCATCTCATCTTCTATTGTCCCCTTCTCCTCCCACCTTCAATCTTTCCCAGCATCAGTGTCTTTTCCAACGAGTCAGCTGTTTGCATCAGGTGGCCAGAGTATTGGAGTTTCAGCTTCAGCATCAGTCCTTCTAATGAAGATTCAGGACTGACTTCTTTTAGGATGGACTGGTTGGATCTCCTTGCAGTTCAAGGGACTCTCAAGAGTCTTCTCCAACAACACAGTTCAAAACCATCAATTCTTTGGCGCTCAGCTTTCTTTATGGTCCAACTCTCACATCCATACATGACTACTGGAAAAGCCATAGCTTTGACTAGACGGACCTTTGTCAGTAAAGTAATATCTCTGCTTTTTTATATGCTGTCTCGGTTGGTCATAGCTTTTCTTCCAAGGAGCAAGCAAGCTGCTAATCAAATACGAGAGACACCTCAAGGCTGAGGGAGTTTCACCAGGTCCTTTCCCCCATAATATGCAATTTTGAGATAGAATGGCACAAGATGTGTGCCTCGGTCATAAAACAATTGGCATGAATACTGGTTTGTTGAGTGATTATCAGCCCAAGGTTTGAGAAAAGAAAAAAAAAAAAATTAGTCTTAGGCAGAACAAATTTGAAGAAAGGCAGATTCCAAAGCAAATAAATAGTTTCATTAACATAGCTTAAGAAAACATGTCCATAAGAAAAACACATTTATTAGCCCAAGGTCTGAGAAAAGTTCAGGCTGAACCAGGCTTCCTCAACACAGAATTAAAAGAAGCAAGCCTCTTTTAATTTTGTGTAGAAAAGGAACAACAAAATCTGACACTTGCAGTTTATTTCCTCCTGCAACCTGGGGACCTATGGCCTTCCTACCTGTTAACCCTCTCAACTGCAGCCACAAAATTAAAATACACTTCCTTCTTGGAAGTAAAGCTATAACAAAACCTAGACAGCATATTAAAAAGCAGAGACATCATTTTGCCTACAAAGTCCATACAGTCAAAGCTATGGCTTATCCAGTAGTCGTGTATGGATGTGAGAGTTGGCCCATAAAGAAGGCTGAGTAGAAAAGAAATAATGCTTTTGAATTGTGGTGTTGCAGAAGACTCTTGTGAGTCCCTTGGACTGCCTAGAGATCACACCAGTCAATCCAAAAGGAAATAAACTCTCAGTATTCATTGGAATGACTGATGCTGAAGCTGAAGCTCTAATACTTTGTCCACCTAATGCCAAAAGCCAACTCACTGGAAAAGACCTTGATGCTGGGAAAGATTACGGGCAAGAGAAGAGTGCAGCAGAGGATGATATGGTTAGATTAGCATCACTGACTCAATGGACATGAGTTTGAGCAAACTCCTGGAGATAGTGAAGGACAGGGAAGCCTGGTGTGCTGCAGTACATGGGGTAGCAAAGAGTCAGACATGACTTAGTGACTGAATAATAGCAATATTATTATATTATTATTATATTATATTATATAATAGTCCTCAGTATTTGCAGTTTATAGTAAATTTCAGTTTTAAGGGAAAATTAAATCATTCTTCAGAAACAGCAATGAATATATGAATTATGTGGATTCATCTAAAATATTTGGCTTCTTAATCCAGCTTTTAACTATAGTGACTTTTTCTACAGAGACAGCAATTCTATTTGGAAGATGATTTGAGAAATGAGAAACTCATTTCATTTACTTTCTTTATTTTCATGTATATCAGTGATTCAGATTCTCATCAGGGTTTGATTTTGCCTCTCCCCCACCTCAGGTGACATTTGACAATGTCTGAAGACATTTTTATTTGTTGCAATTCAAGGGATGGGGAGGGGATTGCTTGTGTTCTCTAGTGGGTAAAGGCAGAGAATGCTGATAAACTTCCTGGAATACATGGGACATCCCCCACAAAAAAGTATGACCTAGCCCCAAATATCAATAGTGCTTAGGCCGAAAAACCCTATTCATAAAGGAAGCTATAATTTTCTCAGTCATCTAGCTAAATTTGATAATTATTATTTTAAAACATAAAGTACAGAACGAAAAACACCAATACAGTATACTAATGCATATATATGGAATTTAGAAAGATGGTAATGACAACCCTGTATGCGAGACAGCAAAAGAGACACAGATGTATAGAACAGTCTTTTGGACTCTGTGGGAGAGGGGAGGGGGATGATTTGGGAGAACGGCATTGAAACATGTATAATATCATATAAGAAACAAATCGCCAGTCCAGGTTTGATGGAGGATACAGGAAGCTTGGAGCTGGTGCACTGGGATGACCCAGAGGGATGGTATGGGGAGGAAAGTGGGAGGGAGATTCAAGATTGGGAACACGTGTACGCCTGTGGCGGATTCATGTTGATGTATGGCAAAACCAATACAATATTGTAAAGTAATTAGCCTCTAATTAAAATAAATAAATTTAAATTAAAAAAACATAAAATATATGATACATTAAAACTACCAAGATTTCATTCACATATACTTATTTTGTTAGCAATTCTAGGTACATCTGTTGTTGCAAAAAATACTCAATGTAACAAAGCCATTCCTCTTATTATCTATAAATGTAGTGTTAAAATCCTGAAGTTACTGAGAGATGAACAAGATTAAATTTATGGTTTAGCTTCGATAAATAATCAAATAATTCTTATTTTCTGATAATAATATAATCAAACCAAAAATCAGCCCTTTAAACTGTTTAGTATATGTTTATTTTTCTAAAAAAAAAAAAAAAAAAAAAAAACCTATATATTTTATTATACAGAGTGAAGTAAGCCAGAAAGAAAAACACCAAAACAGTATACTAACGCATATATATGGAATTTAGAAAGATGGTAATGACAACCCTGTATGCGAGACAGCAAAAGAGACACAGATATATAGAACAGTCTTTTGGATTCTGTGTGTGTGTGTGGGGGGGGTGATTTGGGAGAATGGCATTAAAACATGTATAATATCATATAAGAAACGAATCGCCAGTCCAGGTTCGATGCAGGATACAGGAAGCTTGGGGCTGGTGCACTGCCCCAACCCAGAGGGATGGTATGGGGAGAGAGGTGGGAGGGGGGTTCAGGATTGGGAACATGTGTACACCCGTGGTGGATGCATGTTGATGTATGGCAAAACCAATACAATATTGTAAAGTAAATAATAATAATAATAATAATAAAATTAAAATTAAAAAAACAAACAAAAAATTAAAAAATAATTTTATTTATTTTTGGCTTTTCTGAATCTTCATTGATACATAGCCTTTTCTCAAGTTATAGTGAGTGGAGTCTATTCTCTAGTTGCAGTGCATAGACTTCTCTTTGCAGTGACTTCTCTTAGTGTGTGGCACTGGCACTAGGCCATGAGGCTCTCAGTGGCTGTGCCTTTCAGGCTCTAGAGCACAGGCTCAATAGTCACACCTCACAAACTTAGTTGCTCCTTGGTATGTGAGATGTCTCTGGACCAGGAATTGTACCCATGTCTCCTGCACTGGTGGCTGGATTCTTTACCACTGAGCCACTAAGGAAGTCCCCACTCCCCCACCCACTGCAAACACACACAAACATACCTTTTTTTTTTTTTTTTAATATATATATATATATATATATATAAATTTAAAATTGAGGGTCTTTTTCTTACAGTATATTTTACCTTTTACTAAAGGGTAGAACACAAGAGATGGAGAAGGAAATGGCAGTCCACTCCAGTGTTCTTGCCTGGAGAATCCCGTGGACGGAGGAGCCTGGTGGGCTGCAGTGCATGGGGTCGCAAAGAGTCGGATACAACTGAGCGACTTCCCTTTCACTTTTCACTTTAATGCATTGGAGAAGGAAATGGCAACCCACTCCAGTGTTCTTGCCTGGAGAATCCCAGGGATGGGGGAGCCTGGTGGGCTGCTGTCTCTGGGGTTGCACAGAGTCAGACATGACTGAAGCTACTTAGCAGCAGCAGCAGCAGAACACAAGAGAAAACTCTACACATGGACATCACCAGATGGTCAATACTGAAATCAGATTGATGATATTCTTTGCAGCTGAAGATGGACAAGCTCTATACAATCAACAAAAACAAGACCTGGAGCTGATTGTGGCTCATATCATGAACTCCTTATTGCAAAATTCAGGCTTAAATTGAAGAAAGTAGAAAAAACCACTAGACCATTCAGATATGACCTAAATCAAATCCCTTACAGTTATACAGTGGAAGTGACAAATACATTCAAGAGATTAGACCTGATAGACAGAGTGCCTGAAAAACTATGGGTGGAGGTTCGTGACAGGAGGCAGTGATCAAAAGCATCCCCAAGAAAAATATATGCAAAAAGGCAAAATGGTTGTCTGAGGAAGGCTTAGCTCTTTAGCTAAGAAAAGAAGAGAAGCTAAAGGCAAAGGAGAAAGGAAAAATATACCCACTTGAATGCAGAATTCCAAAGGACAGCAAGGAAAGATAAGAAAGCCTTCCCAAGTGAATAATGCAAAGAAATAGAGGAAAGCAATAGAATGGGAAAGACTAGAGACCTCTTCAAGAAAATTAGAGATACCAAGGGAACATTCCATGCAAAGATGGGCATGATAAAGGACAGAAACAGTATGGACCTAACAGAAACAGAGGCTATTGAAGAGGTGGCAAGAATAAACACAAAAGAACTATACAAAAAAGATATTAATGACCCAGATAACCATGATGGTGTGATCACTCACCTAAATCCAGACATCTTGGAGTGGGAAGTTAAGTGGATCTTAGGAATCATCACTACGAACAATGCTAGTGGAGGTGATGGAATTCCAGCTGAGCTATTTCAAATCCTAAAGTATGATGGTATTAAAGAGTTGCACTCAATATGCCAGCAAATTTGGAAAACTCAGCAGTGGTCACAGAACTGGAAAAGGTCACTTTTCATTCCAATCCCAAAGAAGGGCACTGCCAAAAAATATTCAAACTATTTCACAATTGCACTCATTTCACATGCTAGGAAAGTGATGCTCAAAATTCTCCAAGCCAGGCTTCAACACTAAGTGAACCTAGAACTTCCAGATGTTCAGGCTGGATTTAGAAAAGGCAGAGGAAGCAGAGATCAAACTGCCGAATCCATTTGATCATAGAAAAAGCAAGGGAAATTCAGAAAAAAAAAAACAACATCTATTGCTTCACTGAATACAATAAAGCCTTTGACTGTGTAAATCACAACGAAGTACGGAAAATTCTTAAAGAGATAGGAATACCAGACTACCTTACCTGCCCCATGAGGAACCTGTATGCAGGTCAAGAAGCAATAGTTAGAACTGAACATTGAACAACGGGCTGGCTCCAAATTGGGAAAGGAGTACATCAAGGCCATATATTGTCATACTGCTTATTTTTTAACTAATTAATGTATTTTAGTTGAAGGCTAATTACTTTACAATATTGTGGTAGTTTATTGCCGTACATTCAGAGAAGGCAATGGCGCCCCACTCCGGTACTCTTGCCTGGAAAATCCCATGGATGGAGGAGCCTGATAGGCTGCAGTCCATGGGGTCGCTAGGAGTCGGACACGACTGAGCGACTTCACTTTCACTTTTCACTTTCATGCATCGGGGAAGGAAATGGCAACCCACTCCTGTGTTCTTGCCAGGAGAATCCCAGGGACAGGGAAGCCTGGTGGGGTGCCGTCTATGGGGTCGCACAGAGTCGGACACAACTGCAGTGACTTAGCAGCAACAGCATTGCCGTACATTAACAAGAATCAGCCAAAGGTGCTTATTTAACTTGTATGCAGAGTACATAGTGTCAAATACCAGGGTGGATGAAGCATAAGCTGGAATCAAGATCACTTGGAGAAATATCAGTAACCTTAGACATGCAGATGATGACACCATAAATGCAGAAAGCATAGAGTAAAGAAAGAGCCTCTTGATGAAGATGAAAGAGGAGAGTGAAAAAGCTGGCTTAAAACTCAACATTCAAAAAACTAAGATCATGGCATCTGGTCCTATCACTTCATGTCAAATAGATGGAGAAACAATGGAAACCATGACAGACTGTTTTCTTGGGCTCCAAAATCACTGCAGATGTTGACTGCAGCCATAAAAGTAAAAGACGTTTGCTCCTTGGAAGAAAAACTAGGACAAACCTAGACAGCATATTAAAAAGCAATGCTATTCCAAGAAAGGTCTGTGTAAACTAAATTATGGTTTTCCAGTAGTCATGTATGGATATGAAAACTGCACTATCAATTCAGTTCGGTTCAATTGCTTAGTTCTGCCTGACTCTTTGCCACCCCATGGACTGCAGCATGCCAGGCCTCCCTGTTCATCACCAACTCCTGTATTTACTCAAACTGGTTTCCATTGAGTCGCTGATGGCATCCAAACATCTCATCCTCTGTTGTCCCCTTCTCCTTCCGCCTTCATTCTTTCTCAGCATCAGGGTCTTTTCCAATGAGTCAGCTCTTTGCATCTGGTGGCTAAAGTATTGGAGTTTCAGCTTCAACATCAGTCCTTCCAGTACATATTCAGGAGTGACTTCCTTTAGGATGGACTGGTTGGATCTCTTTGCAGTCCAAGGGACTCTCAAGAGTCTTCTCCAACACCACACTTCAAAAGCATCAGTTCTTTGCCACTTAGCTTTCTTTATAGTCCAGCTCTCACATCCATACGTGACTACAGGAAAAACCATGGCCTTGACTAGACTGACTTTTGTTGACAAAATAATGTCGCTGCTTTTTAACATGCTATCTAGATTGGTCATAAAATTTCTTCCTAGGAGTAAGCGTCTTTTAATTCATGACTGCAGTCACCATGTGCAGCGATTTTGGGGTGCAAAAAAATAAAGTCTGCCACTGTTTCCACTGTTTCTTGATCTATTTACCTTGAAGTGCTGGGACCAGATGTCTTGATCTTTGTTTTCTGAATGTTGAGCTTTAAGTCAACTTTTTCACTCTCTTCTTTCACTTTCATCTAGAGGCTCTTTAGTTCTTCGATTTCTGCCATAAGGGTGGTGTTATCCGCATATCTGAGGTTATTGATATTTTTCCTGGCAATCTTGATTCCAGCTTGTGCTTCATCCAGCACAATGTTTCTCATGATGTACTCTGCATAGAAGTTAAATAAGCAGGGTGACAATATACAGCCTTGAGGTACTCCTTTTCCTATTTGGAACCAGTCTGTTGTTCCATGTCCAGTTCTAACTGTTGATTCCTGACCTGCTTACAGGTTTCTCAAGAGGCAGGTCAAGTGGTCTGATATTCCCATCTCTTTAAGAATGTTCCACAGTTTGCTGTTATCCACAGAGTCAAAACCTTTGGCATAGTCAATAAAGCAGAAATAGATGTTTTATTTATTTATTTATTTTTTCCTGGAACTCTCTTGCTTTTTTGATGATTCACTGGATGTTGGTGATTTGATCTCCAGTTCCTCTGCCTTTTCTAAAACCAGCTTGAACTTCTGGAAGTTCACAGTTCACGTGCTGTTGAAGCCTGGCTTGGAGAATTTTGAGAATTACTTTACTATCGTGTGAGATGAGTGCAATTGTGAGGTAGTTTGAACATTCTTTGTCACTACCTTTCTTTGGGACTGGAATGAAAACCAACATTTTCCAGTCCCGTTACCACTACTGAGTTTTCCAAATTTGCTGGCATATTGAGTGCAACACTTTCGTAACATCATCTTTTAAAATTTGAAATAGCTCAACTGGAATTCCATCACCTCAACTACCTTTGTTCATAGTGGTGTTTCCTAATTTCCACTTGACTTTGCATCCCAGGATGTCTGGCTCTAGGTGAGTGATCACACCATCATGATTATCTGGGTCATGAAAATCATTTTTGTACAGTTTTTCTGTGTATTCTTGCCACCTGTTCTTAATGTCTTCTGCTTCTGTTAGGTCCCTACCATCTCTGCCCTTTATTGAACCCATCTTTGCATGAAATGTTCCCTTGGTATCTCTAATTTTCTTGAAGAGGTCTCTAGTCTTTCCCATTCTATTGTTTTCCTCTATTTCTTTGCATTGATCACTGAGGAATGCTTTCTTATCTCTCCTTGCTATTCTTTGGAATTCTGCATTCAAATGGGTATATCTTTTCTTTTTTCCTTTGCTTTTTAACTTCCCTTCTTTTCACAGCTATTTGTAAGGCCTCCCCAGACAGCCATTTTGCTTTTTTGCATTTCTTTTGCTTGGGGATGGTCCTGATCCCTGTCTCCTCTACAATGTCATAAACCTCCATCCATAGTTCATCAGGCACTCTATTTATCAGATCTAGTCCCTTAAATCTCTTTCTCACTTCCACTGTATAATCATAAGGGGTTTGATTTAGGTCATACCTGAATGGTCTAGTGGTTTTTCTACTTTCTTCAATTTCAGTCTGAATTTGGCAATAAGGAGTTCATGATCTGAGCCACAGTTAGCTCCTGGTCTTGTTTTTGTTGACTGTATAGAGCTTCTCCATCTTTGGCTCCAAAGAATATAATCATTCTGATTTTGGTGTCAACCATCTGGTGATGTCCATGTGTAGAGTTTTCTCTTGTGTTGTTGGAAGAGCGTGTTTGCTATGACCACTGCATTCTTTTGGCAGAACTCTATTAGTCTTTGCCCTGCTTCATTCCATATTCCAAGGCCAAATTTGCCTGTCACTCCAGGTGTTTCTTGACTTCCTACTTTTGCATTCCAGTCCCCTATAATGAAAAGGACATGTTTTTTGGGTGTTCGTTCTAGAAGGTTTTGTAGGTCTTCATAGACCTGTTCAGCTTCAGCTTCTTCAGCATTACTTGTTGGGGCATATACTTGGATTACTGTAATATTGAATGGTCTGCCTTGGAAACGAACAGAGATCATTCTGTCATTTTTAAGATTGCATCCAAATACTGTATTTCAGACTCCTTTGTTGAATATGATGGCTACTCCATTTCTTCTAAGGGATTCCTGTCCACAGTAGTAGATATAATGGTCATTTTAGTTAAATTCACCCATTCCAGTCCATCTTAGTTCACTGATTCCTAGAATGTTGTTGTTCACTCTTATCATCTCCTGTTTGACCACTTCCAATTTGCCTTGATTCATGGACCTAACATTCCAGGTTCCTATGCAATATTGCTCTTTACAGCACAAACCCTGCTTCCATCACCAGTCCCATTCACAACTGGGTGTTGTTTTTGCTTTGTCTCCACCCCCTCATTCTTTCTGGCATTGTTTCTCCACTGATCTCCAGTAGCATATTGGGCACCTACCGACCTGGGGAGTTCATCTTTCAGTGTCCTATCACTGCCTTTTCATTATTCACTGATAAAAAGTAAGAATATTCTGCAATTTGCAGCAACATGGATGGATCTTGAGCATCTTCTAGGTGAAATAAATCAGACAGAGACAGGCAAATGACATGCGATCTAAATTATGTGAAATCTCAAAAAAAAAAAAAATCATGGAAAAAGAAGATAGATTTGTAGTTGCCAGAGGAAGAGGGTTGAGGTGTGAAATGGAGGAAGATGGCCGAAAGGAACAAACTTTCAGTTATGAAATGAGGCCTTGGGATATAATGCACAGAATTGTGACTATAGTTAATACTGTATTGTGTATTTGAAAGTGGCACTGCTCTGGTGGCTCAAACAGTAAAGCATCTGCCTACAATGTGGGAGACCTGGGTTCAATCCCTGGGTCAGGAAGGTCTCCTGGAGAAGGAAATGGCAACCCACTCCAGTATTCTTGCCTGGAGAATCCCACTGATGGAGGAACCTGGTAGGCTACAGTCCATGGGGTCACAAAGAGTCGGACAGGACTGAGGAACTTCACTTTCACTTTTAAGAGTTAGATCTTAAAAGTTCTCATCACAGGAAAAAAATTGTAACTGTGTGGTTATGGATGTTATCTAGAAAAAACCTTGGAAAGTGAGGTTGCATGTACTAATATATTGATCACATTGCTGTTTATATTATTGAAGAACTGGAAACAAACTGCATACCCATCAATCAGGGATCTTAATTGATTCATGTTCTCTAATTTCAGGCACTTATGTACCCTTTGATTCTGGTATATTTAATATTTTTCTTTAAATTGATTTTTAACTTTACCTCTGGTCATAGCTATTTCAGTATAGTAAGAAGTATGTATCTGTACTAGTTACATTCATTTCAATATAAAATTAAATAAACACATACTTAAAATGAATATGCTTATGTCTGTGTAATATGTATAATAATTTTATGTACTATATCATTAGTTTTACCACACAATAAAAGCCCTGGTTAATGGTATATCCTTATAAGACAGCTGCTAGAAATATGATGTTGTCATATACTTATTGACTTAAAAAGTTTTTAATTAGGTGAGAAAACAGTATGCTCTTATGCATGTACTTTTGTAATTTATAGGTTTATGTACTTGGAATACTTTACACTAAAATATTAATAAGTGGTAGTGGCTGAGAGATTATCGGAAAAATTAAAAAATTTGAACTTTATCTTCTAATTTCTTAAAATGTTAACAAGCATATAACTTTTAATCATAAATAAAAATAAAGAACTATAAATTCTCCTATTTTAGGCAAAATTAAGTATATATATATAGTCTTTTTAAAATTTAAATTTATTTACTTTAATTGGAGGCTAATTACTTTACAATATTGTGGTAGTTTTTGCCATATATTAACATGAATCAGCCATGGATGCACATATGTTCCCCAATCCTGAATCCCCTTCTCACCTCTGTCCCCACCCCATCCCTCTGGGTTGTCCCAGAACACCAGCTTTGAATGCCCTGTTTCATGCATCAAACTTGCACTGGTCATCTATTTTACAAATGGTAATATACATGTTTCAGTGTTATTCTCTCAAATCATCCCAACCTCACCTGCTCCCATATAGTCCAAAAATCTTTTTTTACATATGTGCCTCTTTTGCTGTCTTGGATATAGGATCGTCGTTACCATTTTTCTAAACTCCATGTGTATGTGTTAATATACTATATTGGTGTTTCTCTTTCTGATTTACTACACTGTATATAATAGGCTCCAATTTTATTCACCTCATTGGGCTTCCCTTGTGGCTCATCTGGTAAAGAATCCACCTGCAGTGCGGGAGACCTGGGTTCGATCCCTGGGTTGGGAAGATCCCCTGGAGAAGGGAAAGGCTACCCACTCCAGTATTCTGGCCTAGAGAATACCATGGGCTGTATAGTCCATAGGGTCACAAAGAGTCAGACACGACTGAGCAACTTTCACTTCACTTCACTTCACTCACCTCATTAGAAATGACTAAATGAGTTATTTTCTATAGCTGAGTAATATTCCATTGTATATATGTACCACAACTTCCTGATCCATTCGTCTGACGGTGGATGTCTAAGTTGCTTCTGTGTCCTCGCTACTGTAGACAGTGCTGAAATGAACATTGGTGTACATGTGTCTCTTTCAATTCTGGTTTCCTCAGTGTGTATGCCCAGCAGTGAGATTGATGGGTTGTATGGCAGTTCTATTTCCAGTTTTATAAGGAATCTCCACAAAGTTCTCCATAGTGGCTATACTAGTTTTAATGCCCACCAACAGTGTAAGAGGATTCCCTTTTCTCCACATCCTCTCTGGCATTTATTTGTAGATTTTTTCAGTTCACTTCAGTTCAGTTCAGTTGCTCAGTCATATCCAACTCTTTGTGACCCCATGGATTGCAGCACGCCAGGCCTTCCTGTCCATCACCAACTCCTGGAGTTTACTCAAACCATGTCCATTGAGTCGGTGATGCCATCTAACCATCTCATCCTCTGTCATCCCCTTCTCCTCCCACCTTCAATCTTTCCCAGCATCAGGGTCTTTTCAGATGAGTCATTTCTTCACATCAGGTGGCCAAAATATGGGAGTTTCAGCTTCAGTGTCAGTCCTTCCAATGAATATTCAGGACTGGTTTCCTTTAGGATGGAATGGTTGGATCTCCTTGCAGTTCAAGGGACTCTCATAAGTCTTCTGCAACACCACAGTTCAAAGGCATCATTTCTTTGGTACTCAGCTTGATGGCAGCCATTCTGACTGCTGTGAGATGGTACCTCGTTGTGGTTTTGATTTGCATTTCTCTGATGTTAAGCATCTTTTCATGTGTTTATTATCCACCTGTATGTCTTCTTTGGGGAACTGTCTGTTTAGTTCTTCAGCCCACTTTTTGATTGGGCCGTTAGTTTTTCTGGTATTGAACTTCATGAGTTACTTTTATATTTTGTAGATTAATTCATTATCAGTTGTTACATTTGCTATTATTTTCTCCCATTCTGAAGGCTGCCTTTTCACCTTGTTTAGTGTTTCCTTCATTGTGCAAAAGCTTTTAAGTTTAATTAGGTCTCATTTGTTTATTTTTGTTTTTATTTCCATTACTCAGGGAGGTGGGTCAGAGAGGATCTTGCTGTGATGTATGTCAGAGAATGTTCTGCCTATGTTTTCCTCTAAGAGGTTTATAGTTTCTGGTCTTACGTTTAGATCTTTAATCCATTTTGGGTTTACTTTTGTGTATGATGTTAGAAAGTGTTCTAGTTTCACTCTTTTACAGGTGGTTGATCAGTTTTCCCAGCACCACTTGTTAAAGAGATTGTCTTTTCTCCATTGTATATTCTTGCCTCCTTTGTCAAAGATAAATTGTCCATAGGTGCATGGATTTATCTCTGGGCTTTCTATTCGTTCAATTGAACTATATTTCTCTCTTCATACCAGTACTATGCTGTCTGGATGACTGTAGATTTGTAGTATAGTCTGAAGTTAGGCAGGTTGATTTCTCCAGTTCCATTCTTCTTTCTGAAGATTGTTATGTCTATTTGAGGTTTTTTATGTTTCCATATGAATTGTGAAATTATTTGTTCTAGTTCTGTGAAAAATATGTTTGGTTAGTTCATAATGATTGAGTTGAATCTATAGATTGCTTTGGGTTGTATACTCATTTTCACTATGTTGATCCTTCCAATCCACAAACATGGTATATTTCTCCATCTATTTGTGTCATCTTTGATTTCTTTCATCAGTGTTTTATAGTTTTCTATATATAGGTCTTTTGTTTCTTTAGATGAATTTATTCCTAACTACTGTATTCTTTGTGTTGCACTGATGAATGGGATTGTTTCCTTAATTTCTCTTTCTGTTTTTCATTGTTAGTATAGGAATACAAGGGATTTCTGTGCATTAATTTTGATATCTTTAAAGTTTGCTATGTTCATTGATTTGCTCTAGTAATTTTATGGTGCTATCTTTGGGGTTTTCTATGTAGAGGATAATGTCATCTGCAAATAGTGAGAGTTTTACTGTTTCTTTTTTAAGCTGGATTCCTTTTATTTCTTTTTATTCTCTGCTGTGGCTAGGACTTCCACAACTATGTTGAATATTAGTGGTAAGAGTGGGCATCATTGTCTTATTCCTGACTTTAGAGTAAATGCTTTCAATTTCTCACCACTGAGGATAATGTTTGCTGTGGGTTTGTCATATATGACTTTTATTATGTTGAGCTATGTTCCTTCTATGCCTGCTTTCTGGAGAGTTTTGAAGATAATGAGTGTTGAATTTTGTTGAAGGCTTTCTTTTCACCTGTTGAGATAATAATATGGTTTTTATCTTTCAGTTTGTTAATATGGTATATCATATTTACTGTTTTGTAAATATTGGAAGAATCCTTGCATCCCTGGGATAAAACCCACTTGGTCAGATGAATAATCCTTTAATATGTACTTGAATTGTGTTTGCTAGAATTTTGTTGAGGATTTTTGCATCTATGTTCATCAGTGATATTGGTCTGTAGTCTTTTTTTTTTTTTTTGTAGCAACTTTGTGTTTGGTGTTTGACTGATGGTGGACTCATAGAATGAGTTTGGGAGTTTACCTTCCTCTGAAGATTTCAGAAAGAATTTGAGTAGGATAGTTTTTAGCTCTTCTCTAAATTTGTGGTAGAATTCACCTGTGAAGCCAACTGGTCCTGGACTTTTGTTGGAAGGCAGTTTATTACAGTTTTGATTTCTGTTCTTGTGATGGATCTGTTAAGATTTTCTATTTCTTCCTGATTGAATTTTGGAATGTTATAACACAACAGGCTGTTTGCAAATAGGAAAAGGAGTATGTCAAGGCTGTATATTGTCACCCTGCTTATTTAACTTATATGCAGAGTACATCATGAGAAATCCTGGGCTGGAAGAAACACAAGCTGGAATCAATATTGCTGGGAGAAATATCAATTACCTCAGATATGCAGATGACACCACCCTTATGGTAGAAAGTGAAGAGGAACTAAAAAGCCTCCTGATGAAAGTGAAAGAGGAGAATGAAAAAGTTGGCTTAAAGCTCAACATTCAGAAAACTAAGATCACGGCCTCTGGTCCCATCACTTCATGGCAAATAGATGGGGAAGCAGTGGCTGACTTTTGTGGGGGGGGGGGACTCCAAAATCACTGCAGATGGTGATTTCAGCCATGAAATTAAAAGACACTTACTCCTTGGAAGAAAAGTATGACCAACCTAAATAGCATATTCAAAAGCAGAGACATTACGTCGCCAACAAAGGTCCGCCTAGTCAAGGCTATGGTTTTTCCTGGGGTCATGTATGGATGTGAGAGTTGGACTATGAAGAGGGCTGAGCACCAAAGAATTGATGCTTTTGAACTGTGGTATTGGAGAAGACTCTTCAGAGTCCCTTGGACTGCAAGGAGATTCAACCAGTCCATCCTAAAGGAGATCAGTCCTGGATTTCTTTGGAAGGAATGATGCTAAAGCTGAAACTCCAGTACTTTGGCCACCTCATACGAAGAGTTGACTCATTGGAAAAGACTCTGATGCTGGGAGGGATTGGGGGCAGGAGGAGAAGGGGATGACAGAGCATGAGATGGTTGGATGGCATCACCAACTCAATGCACGTGAGTTTGTCTGAACTCCGAGATTTGGTGATGGACAGGGAGGCCTGGCGTGCTGTGATTCTTTGGGTTGCAAAGTGTCGGACACGACTGAGTGACTGAACTGAACTGAACTGATACATTTCTAAGAATTTGTCCTTTTCTTCCTAGTTGTCCATTTTATTGGTATATAATTGCACATAATAGTCTCATGATATTTTTTATTTCTGTGTTGTCTGTTGTTATTTCTCCATTTTCATTTCTAATTTTTTATTGATTTGATTATTCTCCCTTTTTTTCTTGATGAGTCTGGCTAATGCTTTGTCTATTTTATCTTTTCAAACAATGAGCTTTTAGTTTTGTTGATATGTGCTATACTCTCCTTCATTTTTTTCCAATTATTTCTGCTCTGATATTTATAATTTCTTTACTTCTACTAACTATGGGGTTAATCATTTCTGCTTTTTCTAGTTGCTTTAGGTGTAAAGTTAGGTTTATTTGATGTTTCTCTTGTTTCTTGAGATAGGCTTGTATTGCTATGAACTTCCCTTTTAGCACAGCTTTTACTGAGTTTCATAGGTTTTTGATTGTCATGTTTTCATTTTCAGTTGTTTCTATGCATATTTTGACTTACTTTTTGATTTTTGCCATGATCTGTTGGTTATTCAGAAGAATGTATTTTAGCTTCTGTATGTTTGTGTTTTTAACAGTTTTTTCCTCCCTGTAGTTAACATCTAATCTTACTTCATTGTGATCAGAAAAGATGCTTAAAAGTATTTCAGTATTTTTTTTTTTAATTTACCATTGCTAGATTTATGGCCCAGAATGTGATCTATCCTGGAGAATGTTCCATGTGCACATGAGAAAAAGTTGAAATTCATTGTTTTGGTTGAAATGCCATCTAGATATTAGTTAGGTCTTACTGGGCCATTGTATCATTTAGAGTTTGTGTTTCCTTGCTAATTTTCTGTTTGGTTAATCTATTCCTTAGGTGTAGGTGGGGTATTAAAGTCCCCCACTATTGTTGTGTTACGCTTAATTTCCTCTTTTATACTTGTTAGCTTTTACCTTATATATTGAGGTGCGCCTATATTGGGCACATATATATTTATTATTTTTACATCCTCTTGGATTGATTCTTTGATCATTATGTAATGTCCTTCATTGTCTCTTCTCACGATTTGATTTCAGTCTGTTTTATCTGAGTATTGCTACTCTGCTTTCTTCTAGTCTCCATTTACATGAAATATTGTTTTCCAACCTCTCACTTTCAGTCTGCATGTGCCCTAGGTTTGTTGTGTGTCTATTGTAGACAGCTCATGTATGGGTCTTGTTTTGTATCCGTTCAGCCAGTCTTTGTCTTTTGGTTGGACCATTTAACCCATTTATATTTAAGGTAATTATTGATAAGTATGTTCCCATTTCCATTTACATTGCTGTTTTGAGCTCTATTTTTATAAACTTTTTCTGTGTTTCCTGTCTAGATAACATCCCTTAGCATTTATTGAAGAGCTGTTGTGGTGGTGCTGAATTCTCTCAGCTTTTGGTTGTCTGTAAAGCTTTTGGTTTCTCCTTCATATCTGAATGAGATACTTGCTCAGCAGAGTAATCTTTGTTGAGGTTTTTCTCTTTCATCACTTTAAGTATCCTGCCATTCCCTTCTGGTCTGAAGAGTTTCTATTAAAAGATCAGCTGTTATCCATATGGGGATCCCCTTGTCTATTATTTGTTGCTTTTCCCTTGCTGCTTTTATTTATTTATTTTTTTTAAATTTTATTTTATTTTTAAACTTTACATAATTATATTAGTTTTGCCAAATATCAAAATGAATCCGCCACAGGCATACATGTGTTCCCCATCCTGAACCCTCCTCCCTCCTCCCTCCCCACACCATCCC
Source organism: Bos indicus (assembly GCF_029378745.1). Lineage (NCBI taxonomy): Eukaryota > Metazoa > Chordata > Mammalia > Artiodactyla > Bovidae > Bos > Bos indicus. The sequence continues at coordinate 77,959,971 of NC_091789.1, forward strand.
TCTGGGTCGTCCCAGTGCACCAGCCCCAAGCTTTTAATATTTGCTCTTTGTGTTTAATTTTTGTTATTTTGATTAATATGTGTCTTGCAGTGTTTTGCCTTGCATTTATCCTATTTGGGACTCTCTGGGTTTCTTGGACTTGGGTGGCTATTTCCTTCTCCATTTTAGGGACTTTTTGATTATTATCTCCTCAAGTATTTTCTCATGCCCTTTATTTTTGTCTCCTTCTTATAGGACACCTATCACTTGAATGTTGGTGTGCTTAACATTGTCCCAGAGGTCTCTGAGGTTGTCCTCATTTCTTTTAATTCTTTTTTCCTCTCAGCTTCATTTATTTCCACAATTCTATCTTCCAACTCACTTATCCTCTCTTCTGCCTGAGTTGTTCCATGGTTGGTTCCCTCCAGAGTGCTTTTAATCTCAGTTATTGCATTGTTCATTATTGATTGACTCTCCTTTATTTCTTCTGTGTGTTAGTCGCACAGTCGTGTCTGAGTCTTCGTGACCCCATGGATTGTATCCCACCAGGTTCCTCTGTCCATGGGACTCTCCAGGCAAAAATACTGGAGTGGGTTTCCATTTATTCTAGGTCCTTGTTAAACATTTCTTGCATCTTCTCAATCCTTGTCTCTAGTCTATATATCTGTAACTCCATTTTGTTTTCAAGTTTTGGATCATCTTTACTATCATTATTCTGAATTTTTTTTTTTTTCAGGTAGACTCCCTATCTCTTCCTCTTTGTTTTGGTTTGGTGGGTTTTTATCATGTTCCTTCACCTGCTGAATATTTCTATGCCTTGTCAGTTTTTTTTTTTTTTTTTTAAGGTTTCTGTGTTTGGGGTGCCCTTTATGCAGGCTGGAAGATCATGGTTCCTCTTAATTGTGGAGTGTGCTCCATGTGGGTGGAGTTGGACTAGTGCCTTGTCAAGGATTCCTGTTTGGGGAAGCTTGCATCTGTATTCTGGTGGGTAGAACTGGATCTATTCTTTCTGGAGTGCAATGTAGTGACTTTTGAGGTGTCCATGGGTTTGGCGTGGCTTTGGGCAGCCTGTCTTTTAATGTTCAGTGTTGTGCTCCAGTTTTTCTGGAGAATAAGCATGGTGTGTCTTACACTGGAATTTGTTGGCTCTTGGGTGAAGCTTGGTTTCAGTGTAGGTATGGAGAATTGGGGGTGAGCTCTTATCTATTAATGTTCCCTGCTATCAGGTGTTCTCTGATGTTCTAAAGTTCTGGAGTTAAGTTTCCTGCCTCTGGCTTTTGGTCCATCTATTACAGTAGCCTCAAGAATTCTCAACCATACAGCACAGAAGATAAAACCCATAGGTTAATGGTGAAACAATTCTCCACAACCAGGGACACCCAGAGATTCATAGAGTTATATAGAGAAGAGAGGAGGGAGGAGGGAGACAGAGGTACCAGGAGGAGAAAAGTTAGAATCAAAAGGGGAGGGAACAATCAAGTCAGTAATCAAATCCCTAAGTGCTCTCCATAGGCCTTAACACCAAGAGAGTTTCACAGAATTATGTAGAGAAGAGAAGAGGGAGGAAGGAGATAGATGTGACCTGGAGGAGAAAGGGGAGAATCAAAAGGGGAGTAAGCAATCAAGCCAGTAATCAAGTCTCTAAGTGAAAATGGATACTGAAAATGGATACTCCAATCAGGTACAAAACTGATTAAAAAATATGGGGAAGCAAAGATTAAGAACCTAGAATAGAGGTTAGACTCTTAAAAATACGATATAAAAATACAAAATAAAATCTATCACAAAAATTAAAAATATATATATATGGAATTTGTTTTTTAAAATAGGGGTTTTTTGAAAGGTAATAGTAGGCTATAAAATGAAAGTTAAAGGCATAATAAAGAACTAATGTTTTAAAAACTTTAAGAAGTGATAATAACAAAAATATATCTAGGAAATTCTGTGGAGCATTTGAGACAGTGTTGGGTCAATTCAGTGTCAGATAGCCCCTTGTTCCAGCTTATACTTGTTCTCAAGGTCTCCAGTTGCTCCTTACATGCACAGTCTCAGCATTAACTTCAGGGTCTTAGTCTGTTGCACCTGTTACTTCCAGAGCAGTTCCCCCTTGTTTGTTTAATTTGGCTTCTTCTGTTTGCAAGTCTCTTCAGTATCTAATTTCCGGCTTGACACAAGGGGTGAATGTGGCCACTTATTTAGGCTCAGCTGTTCAGTTGTGCAGAGAAAGCAATGGCAATCCACTCCAGTACTCTTGCCTGGAAAATCCCATGGAAGGAGCCTGGAAGGCTGCAGTCCATGGGTCACTAAGAGTCGGGCATGACTGAGCAACTTCACTTTCACTTTTCACTTTCATGCATTGGGGAAGTAAATGGCAACCCACTCCAGTGTTCTTGCCTAAAAAACCCCAGGGACATGGGAACCTGGTGGGCTGCCATCTATGGGGTCGTACAGAGTCGGACATGACTGAAGCTACTTAGCAGCAGCAGTTCAGTTGTGCTGTGGGGAAGGAGGGACATTGCAAACAAATACCACTGTCATGTGTGAGGAGTGCTTGCAGTGGATGGACCACACTGGTTTTGACACAGCCCAAGGCGGTGTGTACTTCCCAGGTCTACACTGCTCAGGCTTCCGGTTGCTCTGCAGTGGCACTGTCCCAAGAGTGACCTGCATTTTGTGTCCTTCCCTGGTCTAAGCTGCTCAGGTGCTTCGGTACTCTGCAAGGGCACAGACCCCAATGGACTGTTCAATTTTTGTCCTTCCCAGGTCCAAGCAATTCCGGTGACCAGGTATTTGGCAAGTGCACTGACCCAGATGGGCTATGTGTGTTATGCACCTACCCAGTCCCAGCCACTTGGTTTCCCTGCTGTGCCCAGAGGGTAGTCTCAGGTGTGCTGTGTGTCTCCTCTGGGAAGCTGATCTCAGGCTGTGACACTCCTGGCAGATGTGAAGCATCCAGGATCCCAGGAATATGTGGTTAGAAACTGGCATCCTGCTCATAGTTGGGAGGAAGATGCAGTATCTGGGGCCAAGATGGCAGCAGCCCCTTGCCTTCTGGCTCTGGCTGTCATACATCTCCCTCTCTGCCTCTGGAGAGGGAGGACCGTATATGGCATCTGGGTTGCTCTCCTTTGGTATTCGTTCAATACTTTGTTCTGTGAGAGCACCAGGGGTCACTGTGAGGAGTTAGAGCCTTTTGTCTCTAGTGATCCAACAGCTTGTGTTACTATCCCACATTAGCTCCCTCAGATTGTCCTCAGGGCATTTAGGCCCAGTCCTTACCCTAAGGACCAACTATGCAGCCTGTGCCTCCCTACCCAGCCCTCACTCGCTGCTGTACCACTTATCTGCTAGTAGTTGCAGTTTGGCATGTATTCTGTGAGGGTTTTTTCCCTCCAATTTATTTTGCCCTCTGAGATTCCAAAGCTTCCCACAGACACGTCTGTGAGAGGGTTTCCTACTGTGTGGAAACGTCTCCTCCTTCATGACACCCTCTCCAGGACAGTCTCCATCCCTAAATCTTTTGTCTCTGTTTCCATCTTTTATATTTTATCCTACCTCCTTTCAAAGAGACTGGGATGCCTTTCTGGGTACCTGGTGTCCCCTGCCAGCATTCAAAAAATTTTTTGTGAAAGTTGCACAACATTCAAATTATCTTTTGATGAATTTTTTGGGGAGAAATTGGTCTCCCCATTCTATTCCTCCACCATATCTGGATGGCTCCCAAATTCTCCTTTTATTTGCTAAAAAAACTAATTGTAAAAGCTCTTAAATATTTTAAAAAATTGGTTAGTTGAGCATTGTTTTCCCATTTCTAAAATATCTGTACTTTCACTCCCAGTATTTCTTTTTGGTGTTTTACATCACTATTTACATTTGCTCTGTTAAAAACAGGCTATTGAGAAGGGAAATACAGAAGTTGCATGAATACACACCGAAAATGCAATCTGTCAGAAGAAGCAAGCAATTAAGTTCTTGAGAATAAGTGCTAGGGTTGATGATGTGGCAGCTCGAGTTGAAACTGCAGTAACAATGGGCAAGGTAAACCTTAGTATTTTGATTTAAGTTGTTGAAGATATTAAGAATTGTCAGAAGTCTAAAGTTACCTTGTTGCAAGGTGCTACAAGGGTACTTACTGGTAAAGTCCTTCATGGGAAGGAGAGATATAGTCAAAATGCTTAGTGAGGAAAATGATTTTTGTAGTGGCTTTTCAACTAAGGTCTAATTAGTTGTCTTGAAATGAGTAAAGATAAAAGATAGTCAGTGCCTAGACCAGAAATACATACTGCACTTTTACTGTTAATAAAGTGGTAGATAATTTTGTAAGATGATCTGCAAGTAAAATAAGAAACTATAAAAATTTTGAGATTGTTTATATTACAGGATTCTAAGTCATTTCTAAATACTCTCTATAGGTAACCAAGTTCATGGCAGGTGTATTTAAGACTATGGATGCTAAACTGAGAAGTATGAACCTTGAAAAGGTAAAAGTAAATAAATAAATAAATTGATATTCTGATAGTATTTTCTCAGAGTAAGTTTTTCCTTATGACCATATGAATTTTTGCCAGATTTCTGCCTTGAAGAGGATAAATTTGATACTGCAGTTTGAAGCACTGACTGTTCAAACACAAATGGAAGACACTATGAGCAGTACTACAACCTTAACAACTCCACAACTAAGAATACTTTCTCTACTTAGACTAACTTTTTTTCAAATTTATTTACTTTAATTGGAGGCTAATTACTTTACAATAATGTATTAGTTTTGCCATACATCAACATGAATCCACCACAGGTGCACACGTCTTTCCCATCCTGAACCCCCCTCCCACCTCACTCTCCATACCATCCCTCTGGGTCATGTTATCCAATTTCAAAATACAATGGCTTTGTGAAGCTAACTCTTCTCTAGAATGTGAAGTAAACTTGCTATATCCCCAAAATGCACATAGGAAGTTATGCTCTGACTTTGGATTCCTGGGAACATATTAGAAGACATTTCCTATCTTATTTTGAAATTCTGAGAATTATTATAGGTCACAAGTCTAGGAAGTCTGGAACTTGGTTCTCCCTTGATGCCAGTGGTCCTTACTGAGCACTAGAGGCTCACAGAGACCAATGGGTATTAGGTATTATCCTAACCCCAGTTAATTCATCTCATTGCATGAATTTTGCTTCCTGCCTACTCTGTAAGTATGTTATTTATAGACAAATAATTAATAAATAATAAATTAAAATATCAATTATTTTTCAGAAAAGTAAGGTGATGTTGTTGAATCTGCAATTTAGAGAGAGATGTGCTACAGAGAAAATTAAATTTGAAACTAATTTGGATGTCACATGAGCCAGAAACAAAAATTTTGTTAACTTGAATACTAAGATACAAAATGTATTTCATTATCACTCTTTTTGATCCTAGAACCAATCACATGTTTAATCCAATTAAAAATATGTGTTATCACCATTTCAGATAATAATATGCAAAGCATGTAATTTACAAAATAGGTTAAGAGAAAATTCAATAACCATCCATCAAAATTTGCTGCAGGTGATGACTTTCACTGAGAGGTAACTAATAAGAAAACAGGCTTATACTTAAGTTTTACATTTAAGAAGGAAGAAGGTATTCATGTGTATGTCTTATAGAGAGGATATATGTAGCTATTTTTTTAACTTATTTATTTTAGTTGGAGACTAATTACTTTACAATACTGTAGTGTTTTTGCCATACATTGACATGAACCAGGCATGGTGTACATGTCTTCCCCATCCTGAACTCCCCTCCCACCTTCCTCCCATCCTATCCCTCTGGGTCATCCCAGTGCACCAGCCCCAAGCAACCTGTCTCATGCATCAAACCTGGACGGGCAATCTGTTTCACATATGATAATATACATGTTTCAATGCCATTCTCCCAAATCATCCCACCCTCACCTTCTCCAAAAGAGTTCAAAAGACTGGTCTACACATCTGTGTCTCTTTTGCTGTCTCACATACAGGGTTATTGTTACCATCTTTCTAAATTCCATGTATATGCATTAGTATACTGTATTGGTGTTTTTCTTTCTGGCTTACTTCACGCTGTATAATAGGCTCCAGTTTCATCCACCTCATTAGAACTGATTCAAATGTATTCTTTTTAATGGCTGAGTAATATTCCATTTTGTGTATGTACCATGGCTTTTGTATCCATTCACCTGCTGATGGAAATCTAGGTTGCTTCCATGTCCTGTCTATTATAAACTGTGCTGTGATGAACATTGGGGTACACATGTCTCTTTCAATTCTGGTTTCCTTGATGTGTATGCCCAGCAGTGGGATTGTTGGGTCATATGGAAATTCTATTTCTAATTTTTTTAAGAAATCACACTATTCTCCGTAGTGGCTGTACTAGTTTGCATTCCTACCAACAGTATAAGAGGGTTCCCTTTTCTCCACATTCTCTCCAGCATTTATTGTTTGTAGACTTTTGGATAGCAGCCATTCTGACTGGCATGAAATAGTACCTCATTGTGGTTTTGATTTGCATTTCTCTGATAATGAGTGATGTTGAGCATCTTTTCATGTGTTTGTTAGTCATCTGTACGTTTTCTTTTCTTTTCTTTTTTTTTTTTCATCTGTACGTTTTCTTTGGAGAAATGTCTATTTGGTTTTTTGGCCCATTTTTTGACTGGGTCGTTTATTTTTCTGGACTTGAGCTGCAGGAGTTGCTTGTATATTTTTGAGATTAATTCTTTGTCAGTTGCTTCGTTTGCTATTATTTTCTGCCATTCTGAAGGCTGTCTTTTCACCTTGCTTATAGTTTCCTTTGTTGTGCAAAATCTTTTAAGTTTAATTAGGTCCCATTTGTTTATTTTTGCTTTTATTTCCATTACTCTGGGAAGTGGGTCAGAGATGATCCTGCTGTGATTTACATCGGAGAGTGTTTTCCTATGTTTTTCTCTAGAAGTTTTATAGTTTCTGGTCCTACATTTAGATCTTTAATCCATTTTGAGTTTATTTTTGTGTATGGTGTTAGAAAGTGTTGTAGTTTCATTCTTTTACCTGTGGTTGACAAGTTTTCCCAGCACCACTTGTTAAAGAAATTGTCTTTTCTCCATTGTATATTCTTGCCTTCTTTGTCAAAGATAAGGTGTCCATAGGTGTGTGGATTTGTCTCTGGGCTTTCTGTTTTGTTCCATTGATGGATATTTCTGTCTTTGTGCCAGTACCATACTGTCTTGATGACTATAGCTTTGTAGTACACCCTGAAGTCAGGCAGATTGATTCCTCCAGTTCCATTCTTCTTTCTCAAGACTGCTTTGGCTATTCGAGGATTTTTGTATTTCCATACAAATTGTGAAATTATTTGTTCTAGTTCTGTGAAAAATACCATTGGTAGCTTGATAGGGATTGCATTGAAATCTATAGATTGTTTGGGAGGTATTCTCATTTTCACTTTATTGATTATTGCGATCCATGAACACGGTATATTTGTCAAATATATATCTATTTGTCTCCTCTTTGATTTCCTTCATCAGTGTTTTATACTTTTCTATGGCATGACTACAAACAAAGCTAGTGGAGGTGATGGAATTCCAGTTGAGCTATTCCAAATCCTGAAAGATGATGCTGTGAAAGTGCTGCACTCAATATGCCAGCAAATTTGGAAAACTCAGCAGTGGCCACAGGACTGGAAAAGGTCAGTTTTCATTCCAATCCCAAAGAAAGGCAATGCCAAAGAATGCTCAAACTACCACACAATTGCACTCATCTCACACACTAGTAAAGTAATGCTCAAAATTCTCCAAGCCAGACTTCAGCAAATATGTGAACCATGAACTTCCAGATGTTCAAGCTGGTTTTAGAAAAGGCAGAGGAACCAGAGATCAAATTGCCAACATCTGCTGGATCATAGAATAAGCAAGAGAGTTCCAGAAAAACATCTATTTCTGCTTTATTGACTATGCCAAAGCCTTTAAACTGCATGGATCACAATAAACTGTGGAAAATTCTTCAAGAGATGGGAATACCAGACCATTTGATCTGCCTCTTGAGAAATGTGTATACAGGTCATGAAGCAACAGATAGAACTGGACATGGAACAACAGACTGGTTCCAAATACGAAAAGGAGTTCATCAAGGCTGTATATTGTCACCCTGCTTATTTAACTTATATGCAGAGTACATCATGAGAAACGCTGGACTGGAAGAAACACAAGCTGGAATCAAGATTGCCGGGAGAAATATCAATAACCTCAGATATGCAGATGACACCACCCTTATGGCAGAAAGTGAAGAGGAACTAAAAAGCCTCTTGATGAAAGTGAAAGTGGAGAGTAAAAAAGTTGGCTTAAAGCTCAACATTCAGAAAACGAAGATCATGGCATCCGGTCCCACCACTTCATGGGAAATAGATGGGGAAACAGTGGAAACAGTGTCAGACTTTATTTTTGAGGGCTCCAAAATCACTGCAGATGGTGATTGCAGCCATGAAATTAAAAGACGCTTACTCCTTGGAAGGAAAGTTATGAGCAACCTAGATAGCATATTCAAAAGCAGATACATTATTTTGCCAACAGAGGTTCATCTAGTCAAGGCTATGGTTTTTCCTGTGGTCATGTATGGATGTGAGAGTTGGACTGTGAAGAAGGCTAAGCGCCGAAGAATTGATGCTTTTGAACTGTGGTGTTGAAGAAGACTCTTTGAGAGTCCCTTGGACTGCAAGGAGATCCAACCACTCCATTCTGATGGAGATCAGCCCTGGGATTTCTTTGGAAGAAATGATGCTAAAGCTGAAACTCCAGTACTTTGGCCACCTCATGGGAAGAGTTGACTCATTGGAAAAAACTCTGATGCTGGGAGGGATTGCGGGCAGGAGGAGAAGGGGATGACAGAGGATGAGATGGCTGGATGGCATCACTGACTCGATGGACGTGAGTCTCAGTGAACTCTGGGAATTGGTGATGGACAGGGAGGCCTGGTGTGCTGCAATTCATAGGGTTGCAAAGAGTCGGATACGACTGAGCGACTGATCTGATCTGATCTGATATATAGGTATTTTGTTTCTTTAGGTAGATATGTTCCTAAGTATTTTATTCTTTTCATTGCAATGGTGAATGGAATTGTTTCCTTAATTTCTCTCTCTGTTTTCTCATTTTTAGTGTATAGGAATGCAAGGGATTTCTGTGTGTTGATTTTATATCCTTCAACTTTACTATATTTACTGATTAGCTGTAGTAATTTTCAGGTGGAGTCTTTAGGGTTTTCTGTGTAGAGCATCATGTCATCTGCAAACAGTGATTGTTTTACTTCTTCTTTTCCAATCTGGATTCCTTTTATTTCTTTTTCTGCTCTGATTGCTGTGGCCAAAACTTCCAAACTATGTTGAATAGTAATGGTGAGAGTGGGCACCTTGTCTTGTTCCTGACTTTAGGGGAAATGCTTTCAATTTTTCACCATTGAAGATAGTGTCTGCTGTGGGTTTGTCACATATGTTTTTTATTATGTTGAGGTCCTCTATGGGGTCGCACAGAATCGGACACAACTGAAGCGACTTAGCAGCAGCAGCAGCATGTTTCTTCTATGCCTGTTTTCTGGAGTGTTTTTTTTATCATAAATGGATGTTGAATTTTGTCAAAGGCTTTCTCTGTATCTATTGAGATAATCATATGGTTTTTAATCTTTCAATTTGTTAATGTAGTGTATTGCATTGATTGATTTATGGATAATGAAGAATCCTTGCATCCCTGGGACAAAGCCCACTTGGTCACAATGTATGATCTTTTAAATATGTTGTTGAATTCTGTTTGCTAGAATTTTGTTAAGGATTTTTGCATCTATGTTCATCAGTGATATTAGCCTGTAGTTTTCTTTTTTGTGTGACATCTTTGTCTTGTTTTGGTATTAGGATGATGGTGTCCTCATAGAATGAGTTTGGAAGTTTACCTCCCTCTGCAATTTTCTGGAAGAGTTTGAGTAGGATAGGTGTTAGCTCTTCTCTAAATTTTTGGTACAGTTCAGGTGTGAAGCCGTCTGGTCCTGGGCTTTTGTTTTGGGTTGTTGCGTTTTCATTTTCATTCATTTCTATGCATATTTTTATTTCTTTTTAAAATTTTTTTTGTGATTTCTTGGTTATTCAGCAGCGTGTTGCTCAGCTTCCATATGTTGGAATTTTTAAAACAGTTTTTCTCCTATAATTGACATCTAATCTTACTGCATTGTGGTCAGAAAAGATGCTTGGAATTATTTCAATTTTTCTGAATTTACCAAGCGTAGGTTTATGGCCCAGGATGTGATCTACCGTGGAGAAGGTTCCATGTGCACTTGAGAAAAAGGTGAAATTCATCATTTTGGGGTGAAATATCTCATAGATATTAGTTAGGTCTAACTGGTCCATTGTATAATTTAAAGTCTGTGTTTCCTTGTTAATTTTCTGTTTAGTTGATCTATCCATAGGTGCAAATGGGGTATTAAAGTCTCCCACTATTATTGAGTTATTGTTAATGTCCCCTTTCATACTTGTTATCATTTGTCTTACATATTGTGTTGCTCCTATGTTAGGTGGATATCTATTTATAATTGTTATATCTTCTTCTTAGATTGATCCTTTGATCATTATGTAGTGTCCTTATTTGTCTCTTTTCACAGCCTTTATTTTAAAGTCTATTTTATCTGATATGAGTATTGCTACTCCTGCTTTTTTTTGGTCTCTATTTGCATGGAATATTTTTTCCAGCTCTTCACGTTCAGTCTGTATGTGTCCCTTATTTTGAGATGGGTCTCTTGTAGACAACGTATATAGGGGTCTTGTTTTTGTATCCATTCAGCCAGTCTTTGTCTTTTGGTTGGGGCATTCAACCCATTTACATTTAAGGTAATTATTGATAAGCACGATTCCCATTGCCATTTACTTTGTTGTTTTGGGTTCAAGTTTATACACCCTTTCTGTTTTTCCTGTCTAGAGAAGATCCTTTAGCATTTGCTAAAAGCTTGTTTCGTGATACTGAATTCTCTCAGTTTTTGCTTGTCTGTAATGTAGCTATTACTTTTATACATCTTCTACTTTTGTACATCTTCCATAGCCTTGCTCCCTAAAGTGTTGTGAAAAACTCAGGAATATCTGTATCATCTGGGAGCTCATTAAGACTGCAGACATTCAGACACTATCCACAGATATATTGAATCTGAATCATTTAAATAAGGTTTACAGGTGATATTTAGGCACTGATTTTGAGAAGTACTGTCCCAGAGTTTCTGATTCTTATTCAGGCATGTAAGGTGATTTCCAGGTGATTTTATGGTGAAGTTTAGGAAAACACATGGGGACTGGAAAATTGACTCAAAGTCAGGACACTTGGATGTCTAATCTCCACTCTGGCAAAATTAAATTTGGGACCATAAGATACTCACTACCTTGGGTCTCAGTATCTTACAGCTGTGAATATAAGGTTGGACTTGATGATATCTGAATGTCTTTTGGCTCTGAAAAGTCTTGAGATTCATTCGTGTATCATCAGCAGTTCCCCGTTTCAGGAATTGTGCTAGGTGCTGGTGATATTCAGGTATATGCACAACATTCTTGATAAAGAGTCAACCAAATCTTATAACAGAAATGGAGAGGGATCTGTTGAACATGCTTAGATGTCCAAATCCTCATGCCCTGCTAATGAGTAATTAGAAGTTAAATTGGCATATCCCCTTTGGAAAAGCAATGTGGTAATATCTAAAATCCACTCTTAATGTAGTAATCAGAGAAGTCCTATTAAAACAAGTCAGGTAAAATCATTCTTCTGCTAAGAATCCTTAAATGGCTCCAGATCCCACTCAAAATAAAAGCTAAATTCTTTAGTGGCCTCTAGGATCTTTCTCTTTCGTCTTCTCTGACCTTATCTCTGGTTATTGTCCATCACTCTACTAAGATATTGGTCTCCTTTTTATTTCTCAAACATACAGCCTACATTTCTTCCTCAAAGACATTACACTTGCAGGTTCCTCTCCCTGAATCTCTTCCTTCTACCTTGCATGCATCCTCATTTCACACTCCCCCATCTCCTTCATTTCTTTGTTCAAATGGCATTTTCTCAGTGAGGTCTTTTATGACCATGCTACTTAGAAGTATATCAGTAACACACTTACCATGTGCTATACTCCTTATCTTCCACCCCTGTTTTATTTTTCTCCATTGTACAATCATCTTCATAATTACAAAAAATTATATACTCCCCTTGAACATTATTATCTGCACATAATAGAATTTAAACTTAATGATATACCCATCTGAATGCAGAGTTCCAAAGAATAGCAAGCAGAGATAAGAAAGCCTTGGTAAGTGAACAAAACAAAGAAATAGATGAAAACAATAGAATGGGAGAGATCTCTTCAAGAAAATTGGAGATACCAAGGGAATATTTCATGCAAAGATGGACACAATGAAGACAATAACTGTTTGGACCCAAGAGAAGCAGAAGATATTAAGAAGAGATGGCAAGAATACACAGAAGAACTGTACAAAAAATGTCTTAATGACCTGAATACACATGATGGCGTGATCACTCACCTACAGACAAACATCCCGGAGTGTGAAGTCAAGTGGGTCTTAGGAAGCATTACTATGAATGAAGCTAGTGGAGATGAGGGGATTCTAGCTGAGCTACTTCAAATCCTAAAAGACGATGCTGTTACAGAGTTGTGCTCAATACACCAGCAAATTTGTAAAGCTCAGCAGTGGCCACAGGATTGGAAAAGGTCAGTTTTCATTCCAATTAAAAAATGGGAAATGACAAAGAGTGCTCAAACCACTGAACAACTGTGATCATTTCACCTGCTAGCAAGGTAATGCTCAAAATCCTGCAAGCTAAACTTCAATAGTACATGAACTGAGAACTTCCAGATGTACAAGCTGAATTTAGCAAAGACAGAGGAACCAGAGATCAAATTGCCAACATCCACTGGATCATAGAAAAAGCTAGAAAATTCAACAAATGTACCTACTTCTGCTTCATTAACTGTGCTAAAGCCTTTTACTGTGTGGATCACAACAAACTGTGGAAAATTCTTAAAGAGATTGGAATATCTGAGAAACCTGTATGCAGGTAAAGAAGCAACAGTTAGAACTGGACATGGAAAAAAACAGACTGGTTCAAACTTGGGAAAGGAGTGCATCAAGGCTGTATATTCTCACCCTGCTTATTAAGCCTATGTTTAGCCATCATGCAAAAGGCCAGGCTGGATGAAGCACAAACTTAAATCAAGATGGCTAGGAAGAATATCAATAACATTAGGTATGCAGATGATACCATCCAAATGGCAGAAAGTGAAGAGAAATCAAACAGCCTGTTGAAGTTGAAAGAGGAGAGTGAAAAAGCTGGCTTAAAACGCAACATTAAAAAAAAAAAAAAAACAAGATCACGGCATCTGTTACCATCGCTTCATGGCAAATAGATGGGGAAAAAATGGAAAGTGATAGGTTTTGTTTTCTTGGGCTCCAAAATCACTGGGGACAATGACTGCAGCCATGAAATTAAAAGATGCTTGCTCCTTTGGAGAAAAGCTATGACAAACCTAGACAACATATTAAACACAGAGACATCACTTTGACAACAAATGTCCATCTATACAAAGCTATGGTTTCTCCACGTATGGATGTGAGAGTTGACCCATAAAAGAAGCTGAGTACCGAAGAATTGATTCTTTTGAACTGCAGTGCTGGAGAAGACTCTTGAGGACCCCTTGGACAGCAAGGACATCAGACAAATCAATCCTAAAGGAAATCAGCCCTAAATATTCATTGGAAGGAATGATGTTGAAGCTCCAATACTTTGGCCACATAATGCAAGCAGCTGACTCATTGGAAAAGACCCTGATGCTGGGAAAGATTGAGGGCAGGAGGAGATGGGGGCCACTGAGGATGAGATGCTTGGATGCCATCACCAGCTCAATGGACAGGAGTTTAAGCAAACTATGCGATCTATGATTCTAGTTCTTCAAATTTCACTACTGTATAATAGTGCAGTATTGAAATGCTCTAGATTTTATTCATTTTGATTCTAGACATTTTCCCCTAATTCCTCTTGATTATAAACAGTAGTACAATGAACATTTTTATATAGAAGTATTGAACATTTTTTTGTGGATGTACAAATATACTTCTAAATAAAAATGTGAGTGAAAGTTAATGAACTAGATTTGTAGATCTCGATACAACTAGATCTTATAAGGTTGAATGAAAAAAGCAAGTTGCAGAATACTATACATTGTATAAGGGCTTCCCAGGTGGCTCAGTGGTAAAAAACCTGCCTGCCAGTGCAGGAGACATAAACGACTCCGGTTCAATACCTGGGTCAGGAAGAATCCCTAGAGGAGGGCATGGAAACCCACTCCAGTATGCTTTCCTGGAGAATCCCATGGACAGAGGACCTGGTGGACTACAATCCATGGGGTCACAAAAAGTTGGATGTGACTGAGTGACTTAGCATGCACGCATACATAGTATGATGCCATTTAAGTAAATTTTAAAAATACAAATAATGCTATTTTAGAAGAGAGTTCCAGAAAAACATCTATTTCTGCTTTATTGACTATACCAAAACCTTTGACTGTGTGGATCACAATAAACTGTGGAAAATTCTGAAAGAGATGGGAGTACCAGACCACCTGACCTGCTTCTTTAGAAACCTGTATGCAGGTCAGGAAGCAACAGTTAAAACTGGACATGGAACAACAGACTGGTTCCAAACAGGAAAAGGAGAGCATCAAGGCTTTATATTGTCACCCTGTTTATTTAACTTATATGCAGAGTACATCATGAGAAACGCTGGACTGGAAGAAACACAAGCTGGAATCAAGATTGCCGGGAGAAATATCAATAACCTCAGATATGCAGATGACACCACCCTTATGGCAGAAAGTGAAGAGGAACTCAAAAGCCTCTTGATGAAAGTAAAAGTGAAGACTGAAAAAGTTGGCTTAAAGCTCAACATTCAGAAAACGAAGATCATGGCATCCAGTCCCATCACTTCATGGGATATAGATGGGGAAACAGTGGAAACAGTGTCAGACTTTTTTTGGGCTCCAAAATCAGTGCAGAATGTGACTGCAGCCATGAAATTAAGACACTTACTCCTTGGAAGGAAAGTTATGACCAACCTAGACAGCACATTCAAAAGCAGAGACATTACTTTGCCAACAAAGGGTCTAGTCAAGGCCATGGTTTTTCCAGTGGTCATGTACGGATGTGAGAGTTGGACTGTTAAGAAGGCTGAGTGCCGAAGAATTGATACTTTTGAACTGTGGTGTTGGAGCAGACTCTTGAGAGTCCCTTGGACTGCAAGGAGATCCAACCAATCCATTCTGAAGGAGATCAGCCCTGGGATTTCTTTGGAAGGAATGATGCTAAAGCTGAAACTCCAGTACTTTGGCCACCTCATGCGAAGAGTTGACTCATTGGAAAATACTCTGATGCTGGGAGGGACTGGGGGCAGGAGGAAAAGGGGACGACAGAGGATGAGATGGCTGGATGGCATCACTGACTCGATGGACGTGAGTCTAAGTGAACTCCAGGAGTTGGTGATGGACAGAGAGGCCTGGCGTGCTGTGATTCACAGGGTCGCAAAGAGTCGGACACGACTGAGCGACTGAACTGAACTGAAACACAATGCCATCTAAATTTACATTAATATTTGATATATTATTTTCTGAATTTGAAGATGAATGGAAGACAAGGGAGATTAAATCCCAATGGCTTTATTAGAGATTTGCTTAAAATAATGTATCTTGTTAGTGGTAGCTGCAGCTAAGTCGCTTCAGTCGTGTCTGACTCCGTGTGACCCCAGAGCAAGCAGCCCACCAGGCTCCCCTGTCCCTGGGATTCTCCAAGCAAGAACACTGGAGTGGGTTGCCATTTCCTTCTCCATAGTGGTAGAGCTATAACTATATCTTAGCATACCCATCTGTATGCTCAAAATATTTTAACTGAGTTAAAAATTTTTTTTGATTAATTGGACTCTATTCCTTGAGATCTCCCTTACTGTTGTAACTATCTAGGTATTTATATTTTATTCATCTTTAGATATTTTTAAAAGAGTAATCTTTAATATCAAATTTGCATCAACTAGCAGAAACGACAGTTAAACTTAACTTATAATTTAGATGTATTGCATTTTAAATACAAGCAAAGTGAATAATAACAGAGCTTTATAAATTGGTTCATTCTGAATATATATATATATATTATATTCAAATTATATATGAATATAACTGCAAATATTTTTCACATAACCTCATAGTTTAAGGCTATGTAATTTCACATTATTCAGAAATAAATCATTTTATAATTCAGCTCCCTATGGTGGAAAATTTTTTTAAATTTCTTTTAAAAGTTGTTGACCAGTTTTCCTTTTTTTAAAGCTAGATCAGAAAACAAACAAACAAAAAAACTACTCAAAACCCAAATAAAATTTAAATACAAATTCTCATTAAAAAAAATTCTGGAATCAAGTGGATATGCTGCTTCAAGAAATGGCAGATGAAGCTGGGTAAGAATTCATTCAGACCTTTTGGATAATCTTGATTTAATATGATAAGTCCTACAATTATGTAATACAAATGAAAATATTTGTCTTTACCATCACAATTAGGGTTTGGATCCTAGAATTTAATGCTTCAAGGAGCTTTAGAACATCCAGATCTGTCATGCTCATACAAATGTGAATATGTTCAAATCATCCTAGCATTTTCTTAAAAACCTCTGTAGATAGATTCAGCTAGTTTGTGATAAGAAAGAAAGGAAATGCAAATCAAAACCACAATCAGGTACCATTTCACGCCAGTCAGAATGGCTGCTATCTAAAAGTCTACAAGCAATAAATCCTGGAGAGGGTGTGGAGAAAAGGGAACCCTCTTACACTGTTGGTTGGAATGCTAACTAGTACAGCCACTATGGAGAACAGTGTGGAGATTCCTTAAAAAAAACTGTAAATAAAACTGCCATATGACCCAGCAATCCCACTGCTGGGCATACACACCAAGTAAACCAGAATTGAAAGAGACACGTATACTCCAATGTTCATCACAGCACTGTTTATAATTGCCACTGTTTATAATGTCCATCAGCAGATGAATAGATAAGAAAGCTGTGGTACGTATACACAATGGAACATTACCCAGCCATTAAAAAGAATACATTTGAATCAGTTCTAATGAGGTGGATGAAACTGGAGCCTATTATACAGAGTGAAGTAAGCCAGAAAGCAAAACACCAATACAGTATACTAACACATATATATATGGAATTTAGAAAGATGGTAATGATAACCCTATATGTGAGCCAGCAAAAGAGACACAGATGTATAGAACAGTCCTTTGGACTCTGTGGGAGAGGGTGAGGGTGGGATGATTTGGGAGAATGGCATTGAAACATATATACTATCGGCATTGAAACATATATACTATCATATGTGAAATGGGTCGCCAGTCTAGGTTTGATGAATGAGACAGGTTGCTTAGGACTGGTGCACTGGGATGACCCAGAGGGATAAGGTGGGGAGGGAGGTGGGAGGGGAGGTTCAGAATGGGGAACATATGTATACCCGTGGCAGATTCATGTCAATGTATGGCAAAACCACTACAATATTGTAAAGTAATTAACCTCCAATTAAAATAAATAAATTTATATTAAAAACAACAACAAAAGAAATGAAGGAAAGTGATTGAGAAAGGCAGGAGTATTTTAAAAATTTCCTCAATACCGTTTGTGTTCAGTATATATCAAATCTTTAATTTTTAATAGGACCTTCCAAAAGAATTCTACAATGATAAGGCCATTAAGTATTAAGCACAGTTTGAGTCCTGCAAATGGAGCAGTATGTGCAAAATGTCCAAGGAGTTCACAACATGGCAACATTTTATAATTTCAGATGGTTATTATTTTTTTAAAGTTCCCTTTGTGGTACAGCTGTTAGACAATCTTTTAATGGGCTACTTATTTTAGGCCCTTAATGTCTGAAGGGGATGACTTGACCATAATATTATCTTTGATACAGTAAATGAAAGTCTTTCAGTTGTATCCAACTCTTTGGGACCCCATGGACTATACAGTCCATGGAATTCTCCAGGCCAGAATACTGAAATGGGTAGCCATTCCCTTCTCCAGTGATACAGAAGTTATATCAATATTCTCTCATATATTGCCTATTTCAAGAGAACATTGTAGTAAACAATAAAAATATTTTTTGAAAGGTAAAGGTTACAACTGGGCAATACTGAAATTTTATGTTTTATCTTCAAAGGTAAAGTAAAAGATTGAAAGAGAGTTCTTGAAGACACCTGGAAAATAGAATTGATGAACATTATCCTAGTGTCGAAGAATGAACTTAAAGTTTATCAGCTCTTTAAATTCACTGATGTAGCTCTCATTAGTGAATTAAAACCTAGGTTAATAAATCAGGTTTGCAATATTTGAGAACAGGGCTGGAGAATAGGTAGTATACTATTTGGCTTTGCTACTATTCTAATATGGCCCATATACCAACAGGGAGGTTTTAAGAAGGGTGATTTTTAAGTATTCTAAAAGAGACCAAGCTATGAATAAAAAGACTATTTGAATAATATGAAGCTAAGAATTTGTTTCTATTTACACCAAAAGTGGAATAAAATTGGGCTTGAAAACATACCAGGGGAGGTCTTGTAAAACAAATACTGCCATATTATAGCCTTACTGACTCTCAGTGGAAATCGAGTTCAGTAGATAATTTTTTAAATTTGATATTAGAGTAGGATTTCTCAACCTTAACAATATTGATATTTTGGCTTAATAATCCTATTGTATATAAATATACAATATATACATATATACACAACAGTATATATATATATAATATATATATATATATACAGTATATAATGGCAATAATATATAAATAATAATATATATACTATATATATAATCCACAATAATCCTGTTGTGTGTATGTATATATGTATGAAGTTAAGTAGGCTTCCCTGGTAGCTCAACTGGTAAAGAATCCAGCTGCAATGCAGGAGACCTAAATTCAATTCTTGGGTCAGGAAGATATCCTGGAGAAGGGATAGGCCACCCATTCCAGTATTCTTGGGTTTCCCTGAAGGCACAGACATTAAAGAATCTGCCTGCAATGTGTGAGAACCCGTTCGATCCCTGGGTTGGAAAGATCCCCTGGAGGAGGGCATGGCAACCAACTTCATTATTCATGCCTGGAGAATCACCATGGACAGAGGAGCAAAACAGGCTTCAGTCCATGGGGACTCAAAGAGACTGAAATGACTGAGCAACTAAGCACAGCACAGCACATAGGAAGTTTAGTAGCATCCTTGGTGTATATCCAAAAGTAATATCAGCTTTCCCCCCAAGATGTGACACCCAAAAATGCTTACAGACACTGCCAATTGTTCCTTGGGAGTAGGGAGCCAAAATCGAGAGATTATTACTTCTGTCAATAATGGATGGTGATTTGTCATTTAGTTTGACTGTTTGCAACCCCATGGACTGCAGCATGCCAGGATTCCCTATCCTTCACCTTCTCCCAGAGTTTCCTCAAATGCATGTCCATTGAGTCAGTGATGCCATCCAACCATCTCATCCCCTGTTGCCCCCTTCTCCTCCTGCCCTCAATCCATCCCAGCATCAGCGTCTTTTCCAATGAGTTGGCTCTTTGAATCATGTGGCCAAAGAATTGGAGCTTCATCTTCAGTATCAGTCCTTCCAATGAATATTCAGGGCTTATTTCTTTAGGATAACTTGTTTGAACTCCTTGCTGTCTAAGGGACTCTCAAGAGTATTCTTCAGCACCACAGAAAGCATCATTTCTTCAGTGCTCAGCATTCTTTATGGTCCAACTGTCACATTTCTGGAGAAGGCAATGGCACCCCACTCCAGTACTGTTGCCTGGAAAATCCCGTGGATGGAGGAGCCTGGTAGGCTGCAGTCCATGGGGTCGCTAAGAGTGGGACACGACTGAGCGACTTCACTTTCACTTTCCACTTTCATGCATTGAGAAGGAAATGGCAACCCACTCCAGTGTTCTTGCCTGGAGAATCCCATGGACGGAGAAGCCTGGTAGGCTGCAGTCCATGGGGTCGCACAGAGTCGGACACGACTGAAGCGACTTAGCAGCAGCAGCAGCAGTCACATTTCTACGTGACTACTGGAAAAACCATAGCTTTGCTTAGATGGACCTTTGTCGGCAAAATGATGTCTCTGTGTTTAATACACTGTCTAGTTTTGTCATAGCTTTTCTTTCATGGAGGTAGTGTCTTTTAATTTCATGACTGCAGTCATTGTCCCCACTGATTTTGGAGCACAAGAAAGTAAAATCTGTCACTGTTCACATTCTTTCACCATTTATTTGCCATGAAAGGATGGGGCTGGATGCCATGATCTTCATCTTTTGAATGTTGAATTTTAAGCCAGCTTTTTCACTCTCCTCTTTTATTTTCTTTAAGAGGCTCTTCAGTTCCTCTTTGCTTCCTGCCATTAGGATGGTTTCATCTGCATATCTGATGTTATTGATATTTCTCCCAGCAATCTTGATTCCAGCTTGTGCTTCATCCGGCCTGTCATTTTGTATAATGTACCCAGCATACAGGTTAAATAAGCTGGGTGACAATATACAGCCTTGAAACACTCCTTTCCCAAGATTAAATCAGTCTGTTGTTTTATGTTAGGTTCTGAATGTTGCTTCTTGAGCTTCATACATGTTTCTCAGGAGGCAGGCAAGGTGTTCTGGTATTCCAATCTCTTTAAGAATTTTCCACAGTTGTGATCCACACAGTCATGGGGTTTAGGGTAGTCAATGAAGCAGAGGTACATATTTTTCTAGAATTTTCTTGCTTTTTCTATGATCCAATGGATATTGGCAATTTGAACTCTGGTTCCTCTGCCTTTTCTAAAACCAGCTTGCACATCTGGAATTTCTTGGTTAGCATACTGTTGAAGTGTAGATTGAAGGATTTTAAGCCTTATGTTGCTAGCATTTGAAATGAGCACAATTGTGCATTAATTTGAACACTTTTTGCATTACCCTCCTTTGAGATTGAAATGAAAACTGACCTTTACCAGTCCTGTGGCCACTGCTGAGTTTTCCAAATCTGCTGCCATATTGAGTGCCGCTCTTTAACAGCATCATCTTTTAGGATTTTAAATAGCTGAGCTAGAATTCCATAAGTTCCACTAGCTTTGTTCATAGTAATCTTTCCTAAGGCCCATTTGAGTTCACACTCCAGGATGTCTGGCTTTAGGTGTGTGATCACACCACCATGCTTATTCAGATCATTAAGACCTTTTTTTTGTACAGTTCTTCTCTGTATTCTTGTCAGCCCCTCTTAGTATCTTCTGCTTCTGTTAGGTCCATACCATTTCTGTCCTTTATTGTGCCCATCTTTGCATGAAATGTTCCCTTAGTATCTCAAATTTCTTGAAGAGATCTTTAGTATTTCCTATTGTACTGTTTTCCTCTGTTTCTTTTCATTGATCACTTAGGAAGGCTTTCTTATCTCTCCTTGCTATTCTCTAGAACTCTGTGTTCAAATGCGTATATTTTTCCTTTCCTCCTTTACCTTTCAATTCTCTTCTTTTCTCATCTATTAGTAAGGCATCATCAGACAACCATTTTGCCTTTTTGCATTTCTATTTCTTGGGAATGGCTTTGGTCACCACCTCCCATACAATGTTACCAACCTCCATCCATAGTTCTTCAGGCCCTCAGTCTATCAGATCTAACCCCTCAAACCTATTTGTCCCTTTCACTGTATAATCATAAGGGATTTGATTTGGGTCATACCTGAATAGTCTAGTTGTTTTCCCTACTTTCTTCAATTTTAGTATGAATTTTTCAATAAGGAGTTCATGATCTGAGCCACAGTCTGTTCCCAGTGGGGTTTTTTTTTTTGGTGCTTGTATACAGCTTCTCCATTTTCAGCTGCAAAGAATATGATCAATCTGATTTCAATATTGAACATCAGGTGATATCCATATGTAGTCTCAGCTCTTGTGTTGTTGGAAGAGTGTTTGCTGTGACCAGTGCATTCTCTTGGCAAAACTCTGTTAGCCTACTCTGTTGGCCTTTGCCCTGCTTTATTTTGTACCCCAAGGCCAAATTTACCTGTTTCTCCAGGTATCTCTTGACTTCCTAATCCAACATCCTATGATGAAAAGGACATCTTTTTTGGTGTTAGTTCTACAAGGTCTTGTAGGTCTTTATTGAACCATTCAACTTCATTTTTTTCCACATCAGTGATTGTGCATAGATTGAATTACTGTGATATTGAATGATTTGCCTTGGAAGCGAGCAGAGGTTATTCTGTCATTTTTGAGATTGAACCAAGTACTGCATTTCAGACTGAACAACATGACTTAGGGACTGAACAACAACAACAGTATCTTTAACTTTTACTTTATTAAAATGACATGAAATCATTGGGAGAAAAAGATTAACAATTTTGGAAAATATTGCACAGTGATTTTTTTTTTAATTTCCATAAAAGGATTTGAGTTTGAAGTAATAATAATTATATAGAATTTTGTTAATTCTTTAGATTAAATCATTAAGCCATCCTGAGGTTAAATGAAATATATAATGGAGGATAATTTTCCAGATAATGAGAAGAAAAGAAAAAATTTCAATTACCAAAATCTATAGAGATTTACTAGCTCAATATGCATTTTTGAGGCCCTCCAGGTGGAATTGCCTATTTACTGCAGAAAGAAAATTGAATTCAAAGTCAAATTTATGATTCCCATTTGTGTTACACCCTTTTTAAGCTTCATAAAGAGGAGGCATTATTAGCTCAGGTGAAGACAGCAACACCACTCCACTTGTAAAGGACTTGAAATTATCTTGCTTCTTTTTAACTGGCCAAGAAGGCCTGGACCCTATGGAAAAGCCTTCCTATTGCTATAAATCTCCAAGTAGAACCATATCTGAGACACCACAATTCTTCTGATGTGGTGTGATAGGTTAAAGATTAAGGTTCAAAATGGCAACACTCAATGAAATAGGAAAATTTCACAGCAAATAACTATTTTTTTCAGCACTGACTCTGCAAAACGGTCAAACATGTCTTCACTTATACTGCACAGACAGATGTTAAATGATGCAAAATATTTAGAGATTTTGTTTTTGAGGGGAGGGAGATGATAACCAATATATATTAATTTCCAGGTATATAACTATTATTATTTTACTGTTACTTCTTTTAATCCCCTAAACATCCTCATGAGGTGAATGTAATCCAATTTTACAGATAAGAAAACAAATTTAGTTCTTATCCGAAGTAATGAGATAGTAATTAATATATTTTGAATATTTGCTACACTAAATGTTTGTGTGACAAGTTTTAATCATCACTTCCATTTTATGGATGAAGAAATTAGTAAGTGGCAGGTCTGGAATTCATACCAAAATATTTAAAGTCTTTTAGTTTGCAAGGAACTGATAGCTTATGGTGAACAGTGCCAGATTTGTGATCTCTGAAGAAGAGAATTTAGCTTCTGGACCAGAGATGAGACTTCAGACACTCAGAGCTTCCGGTGGCAAAGTTTTATTACAGTGAAAAAGGGATAGAGAAAGCTTCTGAAATAGACATCAGAAGAGGGTAGAGAGTGCCCCACACACTAGTCTTATCAAGTCCTTATATGCTTTTACAATCGGTTACTAACAATAGAAAGGTCTTATCAGACCCACTCCTACAACATAATAATCTAATACTAATCTTACAATAACAAGATTAGTCAGAAGGTTCCTATTGAGAAGGAGAAACATGTTCTCAAACAAGATACATTGTATTTATATAATAATTTGTACAGAGCTTAAGGAAAAATACCCTTGAGCAAGATGACTTATTTTGTTGTATAATCATGAGTTCTGGTCTTGAAAAAATTTAGTCTTAAGCAAAATAGATTGTTACTATAACAACTCAGAGTTTAAGAAAAAAAAATGTGGTATGTAACTAAGGCAAAGAAATGTCGGAAAACAAAACAAAACAAAACAAAAAAACGTTGTCCCTTTATCTTCCTCAAGGGCCCCAGACCCATTTCTCTTCCTCAAAGACCTCAGACTCCTTATAAACCTACCTAAGAATTAACTCTCTCAGAACCTAGATGAGCTTAGATCATGACTGCTAAAGAGGATTTATTTTAAAAATACGTAGAGAGATAGAGGTCAGTACATGATTTTGATGACCATGAACCAGGCCTCATAGATAACTGGACATAGATAACATCTTATCTTGAATATAACATAGATAACATCTTCAAGATAGCTCTAGCAATTTAACAAGAAAGATGAATTATCAATGCCTCTAATTAAAGTTCCCCTCAGAACTGTTTTGTTTCTCCTCCCCCTAATGATGATCACCATTATCAGCTTACTATGTGTGTTACTACTGCTTCAATCACCATCCATTATTGCCATAACCAACCTTCTTTATATTTTCCATGTCCCCAGTCCTCCTCCTAGACTTCCATGGTGGCTCAGGGGTAAACAATTAGCCTGCTAATGCAGGAGATGCCATTTGATCATGGGGTCGAAAGATCCCCTGGAAAAGGAAATAGCAACCATCTCTAGTATTCTTGCCTGAGAAATTGCATGGACAAAGGAGCCAGCTACAGTCCTTGGGGTCACAAAGAGTTGGACATGACTTAGTGACTAGAAAACAACAAATCCTCCTCCATCACTACCAAATTGAAGAGAACATATGATGGACTCAGACAGTTATCATTTCACTAGGCACCCTAACAAACAAAGTTCTCATGCAAATTAAGAAGCCCTTTATATGCTGCTGAATGGAATGGTCACCAAAGGATAAGGAAGTCCTGAGAAAGATACAGTGAGAATTTTGTTATTCAGTTGCTCAGTAGTGTCTCTTTGTCACCCCATGGACAGCAGTATGACAGGCTTCCCTGCCCTTCACCATCTCCCAGAGCTTGCTCAAAATCATGTCCATTGAGTTGGTGATGTCATCCAACCATATCAAGCTCTGTCACCCCTTTTCCACCAGCATTCAAAATTTCCCAGCATCAGGGTCTTTGCTAATGAGTTGGCTCTTCACATCAGTTGGCCAAATATTGGAGCTTCAGCCTCAGCATCAGTCCCTCCATTGAATATTCAGGATTGATTTCCTTTAGGGTTTACTGGCTTGATCTGCAGTCCAAGGAACACTCACAAGTCTTCTACAATACCACAGTTCAAAGTATCAACTCTTCGGTGCTCAGCCTTCTTATGGTCCAACTCTCACATCCATAAATGACTACTGGAAAAATCATAGCTTTGACTATATGGACATTTGTTGGCAAAGTAAGGTCTATTCTTTTTAATATGCTACCTAGTTTTGCCATATTTTTTTCATCCAAGGAGCAAGTGTCTTTTAATTTCATGGCTGCAGTCGCCATCTTCAGTGATTTTGGAGCCCAAGAAAATAAAATTTGTCACTGTTTCCATTGTTTCCCCATCTATGTGCCATAAAGTGATGTAACCAGATGCCATGATCTTAGTTTTTTGAATGTTGAATTTTAAGGCAGCTTTTTCACTCTCCTCTTTCACCTTCATCAAGAGTCTCTTTAGCAGATGAATGGATAAGAAAGCTGTGGTACATATACACAATGAAGTATTACTCAGCCATTAAAAAGAATACATTTGAATCAGTTCTAATGAGGTGGATGAAACTGGAGCCTATTATACAGAGTGAAGTAAGCCAGAAGGAAAAACACCAATACAGTATACTAACACATATATATGGAATTTAGAAAGATGATAACAATAACCCTGTGTATGAGACAGCAAAAGTGACGCTGATGTATGGAACAGTCTTATGGACTCTGTGGGAGAGGGAGAGGGTGGGAAGATTTGGGAGAATGGCACTGAAACATGTAAAATATCATGTATGAAACGAGATGCCAGTCCAGGTTCAATGCACGATACTGGATGCTTGGGGCTAGTGCACTGGGACGACCCAGAGGGATGGTATGGGGAGGGAGGAGGGAGGAGGGAGGAGGTTTCAGGATGGGGAGCACATGTATACCTGTGATGGATTCATTTTGATATTTGGCAAAACTAATACAATTATGTAAAGTTTAAAAATAAAATAAGATTAAAAAAAAAAAAGAGTCTCTTTAATTCCCCTTACTTTCTGTCATAAGGGTGGTATCACGTGCATATCTGACGTTATTGATATTTCTCATAGCAATCTTGATTTCAGCTTGTGCTTCATCCAGGTGGGCATTTCTCATTATGTATTTTGCATATAAATTAAATAAGCGAGGAGACAATGTACTTGATGTACTCCTTTCCCAATTTTAAACCAGTCCTTGTTTCCATATTAGGTTCTAACTGTTGCTTCTTGATTTGCATACAGGTTTCTCAGGAGGCTGGTCAGGTGGTCTGGTATTCCCATCTCTTTAAGAATTTTTGACAGTTTGTTGTGTTCCACACAGTTAAAGGCTTTGCATAGTCAATGAAGCAGAAGTAGATGTATTTCTGGAATTCTCTTGCTTTTTCTATGATAGAACAGATATTGGCAATTTGATCTCTGTTTCTCTACCTTTTCTAAATTCAGCTTGAATATCTATAAGTTCTCTGTTCATGCACTGTTGAGGCCTGGCTTGGAGAACTTTGAGCATTGCTTTGCTAGCATGTGAGATGAGTGCAATTATGCAGTACTTTGAATATTCTTTTCATTGCCTTCCTTTGGGATTTGGATGAAAACTGACTTTTTCCAGTCTGTGGTCACCGCTGAGTTTTCCAAGTTTGCTGGCATATCAAGTGCAGCACTTTCACATCTACATCTTTTAGGATTTGAAATAGCTCAGCTGGAATTCCACCACCTCCACTAGCCTTGTTTGTATTGATACATCCTAAGGCTCATTTGTCTTCATACTCCAGGATGTTTGGCTCTAGGTGAGTGATCACACCGTAGTGGTTATCTTGGTCATTAAAACCCTTTTTTTGTATAGTTCTTCTGTGCATTCTTGTCACCTCTTCTTAATATCTTCTGCTTCTGTTAGGTCCACACCATTTCTGTCCTTTATTGTGCCCATCTTTCCATGAATTGTTCCCTTGATATGTCTAATTTTCTTGAAGAGATCTATAGTCTTTCACATTCTATTGTTGTCCTCTATTTGTTTACATTGATCACTTAAGAAGGCTTTCTTATCTCTCCTTGCTGTTCTTTGGAACTCTGCATTCATAGGGATATATCTTTCCTTTCCTCCTTTTCATTCTCTTCTTTCCTCAGCTATTTGTAAGGCCTCCTCAGAGAACCATTTTGCCTTTTACATTTCTCTTTCTTGGGGATGCTTTGATCACTGTCTCCTGTACAATGTTATAAGTCTCTGTCCATAGTTGTTCAGGCCCTCAGTCTATCAGATCTAATCCCTTTAATCTATTCATCACCTCCACTGTGTAATCATAAGGGATTTGATTCAGGTCATACCTGAATGGCCTAGTGGTTTTCCCTATTTTCTTCAATTAAATATGAATATGGCAATAAGGAGTTCATGACCTGAGCCACAGTCAGTTCCCAGCCTTTTTTTTTTTTTTTGCTGACTATATAGAGCTTCTCCATATTTGTCTATAAAGAACATAAACAATCTCATTTTGGTATTAACCATCTGGTGATGTCCATGTGTAGAGTCTTTTGTTGTTGGAAGAAGGTTTTTTGCTGTGACCATTGTATTTTCTTGGCAAAACTTTTAGCTTTTTCCCTGTTTAATTTTTTACTCCAAGGCCATCATTTCCTGTTACTCCAGGTATTTCTTGATTTCCTACTGTTGCATTCCAGTCCCCTATGATGAAAAGGACTTTTTTTTTTTTTTTTTTTTGGTGTTAGTTCTAGAAGGTCTTAGAGGTCTTCATAGAGCCTTTCAACTTTAGCTTCTTTGGCATTATTGGTTGGGGCATAGACTTGGGTTACTTTGGTATTGAATGGTTTACTTTGGAAATGAACAGAGATCATTCTGTTGTTTTTGAGATTGCACCCCAGTAATGCATTTTGGATTCTTTTGTTGATTATGAGTTCTACTCCATTTCTTATAAGAGATTCTTGCCCACAGTAGTAGATATAATGATTATATGCATAAAATTTATCCACTCCGGTCCATTTTAGCTTGCTGATTTTTAAAATGTCAATATTCATTCTTGCCATCTCCTGTTTGATCACTTCCAATTTACCTTGATTCATGGACCTAACATTCTGTGTTCCTATACAGCATCTGATTTTACTTTCACCATCAGACACATCCAGAACTGGTCATTGTTTCCACTTTGGCTCATCCTCTTCAGTCCTTTTTGAGCTATTTCTCCACTCTTCTCCAGTAGCATATTTGGCACCTACCGACCTGGGAAGTTCATCTTTCAGTGTCATATCTTTTTGCCTTTTCATACTGTTCATGGGGCTTTTAAGAAAAGAATGATGAAATGAGAATGGGAAACACTTTAAATGCCCTATCCTGTACAATGATCCCTAAACTCATATATAGATATACCATGTATATCATGTAACTATCTTTTTTAATTATTATTAGAGTGTACTAACATTTTTATGTCACTGTGTCCTTAAACCTTTTTCATTACCTTGATAGTAGAGTGCTAAAATCTCAGGTCAGACCCAAAAGGCATAAGTTTGTCTCCAGTTTCCTGCCTTTCATTTTAACACCTATTGCCCTATTTTCAGCACACTTCCTCTCATCATGTGTCAGAGGCCATTACTTTCCTGAGAAGGAATTAATATTTTAAGCACATACTGTTTACCAGGCATGTCACACATATCTTTTAATTCTCACAACAGTCCCATAAAATGAGATGTTATTTCCCACTTTACAATAGGCTGGACCTGAGGTTCAGACAGGTAAAGTAATTTAGTAGGAGCTTCAGAGCTGGAACTAGAGAGCCCAGATTTAACCCCATATATGAATCCAAAGTTTACACTCTACTAAATTGTCTCTGAAAAAAGGCATCAGCCAAACTCACTCATGAAGACTTTGGGAAATATCCTTCAAGAGATTTTGGATTTTAGGTAATAATAACAGCTGCCATTAAAACAAACAAACAAACAAACAAATAAAAAAAAAAACTTTATAAGTTCTAAGAACTGTACTAAGCACTTAAGAGTGTTATCTCTTGTGGGAGGGAGATACAAGAGGGATGGTACATAGGTATACTTATGGGTCATTCATGTTGATATTTGGCAGAAACCAGCTGGCAACCCACTCCAGTACTCTTGCCTGGAAAATCCCATGGACGGAGGAGCCTGGTAGGCTACAGTTGATGGGGTCGCAAAGAGTCGGGCACAACTGAGTGACTTCACTTTCACTTTTATGTATTGGAGAAGGAAATGGCAACCCACTCCAGCGTTCTGGCTTGGAGAATCCCAGGGACAGGGGAGCCTGGTGGGCTGCCGTCTATGGGGTCGCACATGAGTCAGACATGATGGAAGCAACTTAGCAGCAGCAGCAGTAGCAGCACAATATTGTAAGGCAATCATCCTTCAATTAAAAATAAATTAAAATTTTATTTTTTAATTTTTTAAAATATATTTTTAATTGAAGGATGATTGCCTTACAGTATTTGGCAAAACTAATACAATTATGTAAAGTTTAAAAATAAAATAAAATTTAAAAAAAAGAATGAAGCTAACTTATTTCTAACACCATAATGTGAAGATTATCTAACAAAGGAAAATAAATACAAATTTGTACAGAGAAAAAAAAATTAATTAAAATTTTAAAAACAGAGTGGAAAAATAATATTATCCTTTAATCATCATAACAACCCTTCGGGGGAGGTACTATTCTTTACTCTTTCTTAAGATGAGGAAACTGAGCTTTAGAGAAATTAAGCAACTTTGTAAATAGCTGATTTCCAATTAGAAACTTAACTGTTAATCACTGCTTTCCCGTTTAAGACCTTGCTAAGTTGCCTCAGTCATGTCTGACTCTTTGTGACCCTATGGACTGTAGCCTGCCAGGTTCCTCTGTCGATGCGATCTTCCAGGCCAGCACACTTGAGTGGCTTGCCATTTCCTTCTCTTTACAGATTAGGAAGAGGGAAATGCTTAACACAAGTACTGCCAATTGAATTTGAGGTATAATTTCAAGGCTAAAAAGAAGATATTTTTCAGTGGGAGACATAATCAATCTATTTTTAAGGATATCACTGTCTGAACTATCCATCCTCTTACTTAGGTGGAGATAAACATTTTAGAAACAGGTTCTCTGTTACAGGCTTCCCAGGTGGCTCAGTGGTAAAATAATCTGTCTGCCAATACAGAAGATGCTAGTTCAATCCCTGGGTGGAGAAGATCCCCTAGAGGAGGAAACAGCAACCCACTCCAGTATTCTTGCCTTGAGAATCCTAGGGACTGAGGAGCCTGGTAGGCTACAGTCCATGGGATCGCAGAGAATCAGGAGTGACTGAGCACACATGCACTTGTTCTCTGTTACCCACTTGCCCAGTCTCATTCCCTAAATTAGCCTCTGTTTCAACAGTGGAACTACTCTTGATGTCCACCTTATGCAGATATGATCATCTATTCTTTGCAGCACTTTGTTTTTTTTTTTACCTGGAGCAATTTGTGCTAGATAACCATGGAAACTGACCAGCTAGGAGTCACTGCTTTTCTGACGATGGTAGGCTGTAAGGGCCTTTGAGGTTGAACACAGAGTTTTGTTTTTTTATATTTTGTATAAACAGTCTCTACTCAGTTAATTCAGTAGTAGGACATGGAGGATGAGGGCTGTAGATACCAGGGCAATACAGCAGGGCTCTCCTATAAATAAGCTGCTTCTTTTACCCAGTGGATGATTCAAAGAGAAGTGATTCTGGATCATTTCAACTCCAAGAATAACAGCAAATTAATTTGCTGTTAATTGAGAAATCATTACTTACTGCCTGGAATTGTGAGCCAGTGTGGACCACTGTTTCAATGCCCTGGAATGTCTTTAGAACTTATGAGTCTTCCACTGAAAGTAGCTCACTTGGAGAAGGCAACATTGAGCCACCCAGGGTTCTCCATATGTCCTCTCTCCAGAGTACAGGCCCCTACAAAGGGTCACTATTTCTTCTATGGCCCTCAGGCTATCCTTTCTGGACAGGAAAGGAGGCTGTGTTGGCAGCCTTCTTCACCTAAGGTTTCTTTCCTCCCTATGAATACCCAGAAAACTGTGCTATCTATGAATGTCTGGACCTCTTACCCCTTCAAGGAACAGATGGGGACTTTGAGGCCCAGAGGACATGCTTGGTAAATGTACTGTAAAGCAATTATCAAGTCAGTGGGCATACTTGGGTAATTTTAAAAAGCTCTAAATGATTTCAAAGTCAGATTCTCTGGGAATTCCAAGTATCTTCGCCAGATCCCCAGGTTGGGAGTCTGATGTGGGGCCTAGAAACTTCACAACTGTGTGAGAACTTCTTTGGTATTATCCAGTTTGTAGGTCATGCACCTGGCAGTATGGGATATGATTTTAATGTGATTGCACCCCTCTTACCATCTCATCATGACTTTTCCTTTGTCCTTGAATGTGGGTTATCATTTTTGGTGTGTTCCAACATTCTCCTATTGATGATTGTTCAGCAGCTAGTTATGATTTTGGTGTTCTTGCAGAAGAAGATGAGCACACGTCTTTCTTCTCTGCTATCTTGGAATCACTGAATCTGACTTTGAAGGTCAGCAGGATTTGATTACGGAACTCCCAAGGACTGAGGGAAACAGAAGCTCTTGGAGGGCACAAACAAAATCTTGTGTGCAACAAGATCCAGGAGGAAGGAGCAGAGACCCCTCAGGAGACAGAGCCAGACCTGCCTGTGAGTGTTTGAGTGTCTCCTGTGGAGGCATGGGATGGCAGTGGCCCATCTCAGGGACAGGGGCACTGGCAGAAGCAGTCCTGGGAGGCATGTGTTGCCATAAATCCTTTTGGAGGTCACCTTTAGCCCTACCATAGAGCCTGCAGACTCCAGGACTGGGCTGCCTCAGGCCAAACTATAGGAAGGGAGAAGAGACCCACCCATCAGCAGACAACTGGATTGAGGATTAATGAGTATGGCACTGCCCACCAACAAGATACAGGTTTCCACACAGTCAGTCCCTCCAATCAGAAAGCTTGAACAAGCTTCTTATCCTCACTCATCAGGGTACAGAAAGAAAAAGCAAGATCTAAAATCCTACAGCCTCCAGAATGAAAACCATAATACAGAAAGCTAACCAAAGTGATAACATGGATCATAGATGACAGCCTTGTATAACTCAGTGAAACAATGAACCATGCCATGCAAGGCCACTCAAGATGGATGGGTCATAGTGGAGAGTTCTGAGAAAACATGGTCCACAGGAGAATGGAATGGCAAGCCATTTTAGCGTTCTTGCCTTGAGAACCCCATGAATAGTATGAAAAGACAAAAAGATATGACACTGGAAGGTGAAACCACAGGTTGATATGTTCCAATATGCTACTGGAGAAGAGTGGAGAAATAGCTCCAGAAAGAATGAAAAGGCTGAGCCAAAGCAAAAGCAGTGCTCAGTTGTGGATGTGTCTGGTGGTGAAAGTAAAGTCCAATACTGTAAAGAACAGTATTGCATAGGAACCTGGAATATTAGGTCCATGAATCAGGGCGAACTGGACGTGGTCAAGTAGGACATGGCAAGAGTGAATATCGACATTTTAGAAATCAGTGAACTAAAATGGATGGGACTGGGTGAATTTAATTCAGATGACCATTATATCTACTACTGGGCAATAATCTTTTGGAGTAACCCTCACAATCAACAAAAGAGTCTGAAATGCAGCACTTGGGTGCAAACCCAAAAATGACAGAATGGGAACCCTCTTGCACTCTCGGTGGGAATGTAAACTAATACAGACACTATGGAGAACAGTATGGAGATTCCTTTGAAAACTAGGAAAGAAACAACATATGACCCAGAAATCCCTCTACTAGGCATATACCCTGAGAAAACCAAAATTGAAAAAGACACTTGTACCCCAATGTTCACTGCAACTCTATTTACAATAGCTAGGACATGGAAGCAACCTAGATGTACAGCAGCAGATGAATGGATAAAGAAACTGTGGTACATATGTACAATGGAATATTATTCAGCCATAAAAGTGAACTCATTTGAATCAGTCCTGAGGTGGATGAACATAGAGCCTATTATATAGAATGAAATAAGTCAGAAAGAGAGAAGCAAATACTGTATACTAATGCATATATATGAAATCTAGAAAGATAGTACTGATGAACTTATTTGCAGAGCAGCAATGGAGACACAGACATTGAGAACAGACTTATGGACACAGCTGGTATGGGCAGGAAAGAGAGGGTGGGATGTATGGAGAGAATAACATGGAGACATACATTACCATATCTAAATTAGATAGCCAATGGGCATTTGCTGTATGGCTCAGGGAACTCAAACTGGGGCTTGGTAACAACCTGGAGGGGTGGGATAGGGAGGGAAGTGGGAAGGATGTTCAAGTGGGAGCAGACATGGGCAAACCTATGAACGATTCATGTTGATGCTTGGTAGAAACCAACACAATACTGTAAAGCAATTATCTTTCAATTGAAAATTAATATATATATATATTTTTTAAAAAGAGAATAACCTTTGTTCTTTTCCAAGGCAAGCCATTCAGTATCACGGTAATCCAAGTCTATGCCCTGACCACTAATGCCAAAGAAGATGAAGTCAAAAGGTTCTATGATGACATACAAGACCTCTTAAAACTAACACCAAAAAAGATGTCCCTTTCATCATAGGGGGCTTCTCTGGTGGCTCAGACTGTAAAGCTTCTGCCTGCAATGCGGGAGACCCGGGTTCAGTCCCTGGGTAGGGATGATCCCCTGGAGAAGGAAATGGCAACCCACTCTAGTATTCTTGCCTGGAAAATTTTATGGACTGAGGAGCCTGGTAGGCTACAGTCCATGGGGTCACAACTTCACAATCACTTTTCATCGTAGGGGACTGGAATGCAAAAGTAGGAAGTCAAGAGATACCTGGAGTAACAGGCAAGCTTGGCCATGGAGAAGGGATAGGCTACCCATTCCTTCATTCTTGTCTTCCCTTGTGGCTCAGCTGGTAAAGAATCCACCTGTAATGTGAGAGTCTTGGGTTCGATCCCTGGGTTGGGAAGATCCCCTGGAGAAGGGAAAGGCTACCCAATCCAGTATTCTAGCCTGGAGAATTCCATGGACTGTGCAGTCCATGGAGTTGCAAAGAGTCGGACACAACTGAGCGATTTTCACTTTCACTTGGGCTTAGAGTACAAAATTAAGCAGGACAAAAGGTTAACAGTTTTGCTAACAGAACATGCCGGTCATAGAAAACTCCCTTTTCCAACAACACAAGAGAGGACTCTACACATGGACATCACGAGATGGTCAATACTGAAATCAGATTGATTATATTCTGTGCAGCCAAAGATGGAGAATCTCTATTAAGTCAGCCAAAACAAAACCTAGAGATGACTGTGGCTCAGATCATGAGCTCCTTACAGCAAAATTTAGGCTTAAATTGAAGAAAGTAGGGAAAACTTCTAGGCGATTCAGGTATGAGATGAATCAAATCTCTTATGATGCAGTGATTAGATCTGACAGACAGAGTACCTGAAGAACTATGCACAGAGGTTCAGAACACAATGTAGGAGGTGGTGACCAAAATCATCTCAAAAACAATCAAAACAAAGGCAAGTAGCAAAGCAGTTGTCTCTGGAGGCCTTACAAATAGCTGAGAAAAAAAGTGAGAGAGAAAGGAGAAAGGGAAAGATATATGCAACTGAATGCAGTGTTCCAGAGAATTGGAAGGAGAGATACAAAAACCTTAAGTGAATAATGCAAAGATATAGAGGAAAAAATGCAATGGGAAAGACTAGATATCTCTTCAAGAAAATTGGATATATCATGACAAAATTTCATGCAAGGATGGGCTTAATAAAGGACAGAAACCGTAATGACCTAAAGGAAGCAAAAGTAATTAAGAAGAGGTGGCAAGAATACACAGAAAAAAGAACTCTACAAAAAGTTTTAATGACTGGGATAACCACTATGATGTGATCACTCACCTAGAGCCAGACATCCTGGAGTGTGAAGTCAAATGGGCCTTAGGAAGCATTACTATGAACAAAGCTAGTGGAGGTGATGGAATTCCAGCTGAGTTATTTCAAATACTAAAAGATGATGCTATGAAAGTGTTGCACTCAATATATCATCAAATTTGGAAAACTCAGCAGTGGTCACTGGACTGGAAAATGTCAGTTTTCATCCCAATCCCAAAGAAAGGCAATGCCAAAGAATGTTCAAACTGCTGCACAATTGCACTCATTTCACATGCTAGCAAGGTAGTGCTCAAAATCCTTCAAATTAGACCTCAGCAGTATGTGAATCAAGAATTTCTAGATGTAGAAGCTGGATTTAGAAGAGACAGAGGAACCAGAGATTAAATTTCCAACATCTGTTGTATTATAGAAAAAGCTAGGGAATTCTAGAAAACATCTACTTCTGCTTCATTGACTATGATAAGGCCATTAACTGTGTGGATCATAACAAACTGGAAA
Organism: Bos indicus; assembly: GCF_029378745.1. NCBI lineage: Eukaryota > Metazoa > Chordata > Mammalia > Artiodactyla > Bovidae > Bos > Bos indicus. The sequence goes on from NC_091789.1 coordinate 77,995,507, forward strand.
ATTCTTAAAGAAATGGGAATACCAGACCATCTTCCTCTCTCCTGAGAAACCCATGTGCAGGTCAAGAAGCAACAATTAGAACTGGATATGAAACAATGAGTTGGTTCAAAATTGGGTAAGGATTCCATCAAGGCTGTATACTGTCTTCCTGCTTTATTTAAGTTTTATGCAGAGTACATCATGTGAAATGCTGGACTGGATGATTCACAAGGTTGAATCAAGATTGTCTTGAGGAATAATAAGCTCAGATATGCAGATGGTACCACTCTAGTTGCACAAAGTGAAGAGGAACTAAAAACCCTCTTGAAGCGAGTGAAAAAGCTGAACTAAAACTCAGTGTTCAAAAAACTTAGATCATGGCATTCAGTCCCATCACTTCACAGCAAATGTGTTGTTATTCAGTAGCTGATTCGTGTCTGACTCTTTTCATACCCATGGACTGCTGTATGCCACATTCCCTGTCCTTACGTTCTCCCAAATTTTGCTCAAACTCATGTCCATTGAGTTGGTGATGCCAACCAACAATCTCATCCTTTGCTGCCCTATTCTCTTCCTGCCTTCAATCTTTCCCAGCATCAGGCACTATTCCAATGAATTGATTCTTCGCATCAGATGGCCAAAGTCTTTGAGCTTCAGTTTCAGCATCAGTCTTTACGGTGAATATTCAGGGTTGATTTCCTTTAGGGTTGACTGGTTTGATCTTCTTGCTGTCCAAGCGACCCTCCAGAGTCATCTCCAGCACCACAGTTTGAAAGCATTCTTCCATGCTCAGCTTTCTTTATAGTCGAACTCTCACTTTCCTATATGACTATTGGAAAAACCATAGCTTAGACTAAACAGATATTTGTTGGTAAAGTGATGTCTCTGCTTTTTAATAGCCTGTCTAGTTTTGTCATAGCTTTTCTTACAAGAGCAAGCATCTTTTACTTTCATGGTTGCACCCACCATCTGATGTGATTTTGAAGCCCAAGAAAATAATATCTGTCACTGTTTCCACTTTCTCTCCATCTATTTGCCATGAAGTGATGGGACCTGATGCCATAATCTTAGTTTGTTGATTCTTGTTTTAAGCCAGCTTTTTCACTCTCCTCTTTAATCTTCATCAGGAGGCTCTTTAGTTCCTCTTTGCTTTATGCCTTTAGAGTGGTATCTTCATGGAAAAAGTGGAAACAATAAGATTTTATTTTATTTTCTTGGACTTTAAAATCACTTCAGACTGTGAGGTGGGTGCAGCCATGAAATTAAAAGATGCTTGTTCCTTGGAAGAAAAGCTATGGTAAGGCTAGACAGTATATTAAAAAGCAGAGACTTCACTTTGCTGACCACAGTCCATACAGTCAAAGCTGTAGTTTTTTTATTAGTCATGTATGGGTGTGAGAGTTGTACCATAAAGAAGGCTGAGCACTGAAGAATTGATGTTTTTGAATTTTGTTGCTGGAGAAGACTCTGAAAAGTCCCTTAGACACCAAGGAGATCAAACAAGTTAATCCTTAAGGAAATCAACCTTAAATATTCATTAGGAGGACTGATGCTGAAGCTGAAGCTCCAAAATTTTGTCCACCTGATGTGAAGAGCCAACTCATTGGAAAATACCCTGATGCTAAGAAAGACTGAGGGTAAGAGGATAAAGGGGCATCAGAGGATGAGATGGTTGAATGGCATCACCAGTTTGATGGGCATGAGTTTGAGCAAACTCTGCAAGATAGTGAAATACAGGGAAGCCTAGTGTGCTGCAACCCATGATGCAGCAGAGTCAAACAGTACTCAGCAACTGAACAACAACAGCAAGATTGTTTCAATGTGCACCCAAGACTGAACATTTGTTCTGAGCCTTGAGTGCACATTAGAATCACCTTGAAAGCTTAAAAATTGAATCTAAATTTCCCCAATTTAATGCAATGTTTAAAGAATCCCACTTAACCAATGAGGATTGAAAACCCCTGTTGTACAAACCATTTTACCACCGCCTTCAGCTTTAGAGAGTAGGGCCTATGGAAATTGGTCTTAATAGGTGTTGGAGCCTCTTGAGGAGGGACATATCAGGTGGCAACATATAAAAGATGTATTTAGAATTTTGCCAAGAGTCAGCTTGCCCAATGCAGGTTTATAACCCACCCATCTGTTCTCTATTTCTTGGTGTTTCTTCTCTAATTCTTATCTCCTATTCTCAAAAGCAAGACACCATTTGTGCTCTTATGAGACAGACAATGACTATATGTGGTAATTGTTTAAGTGCAAGTCTTAGAAATCAGACTGGCACTTGCTACCAGGTGACCATGGGCAAATCATTGATGTTTTTTGTACAACAATGTCTTTATCTGTAAAATGTGAATAATTGTATTGCCTACTGTAAAGGTCTTCAAAAGGTTATTGAAAGGACTAATTGAGATGATCCATATAACATGCTTAACACACTGACAAAAACCAAGTGGTCAATAAGTATTATATAGCCTCTGAGCCTCAGTTTCTTCGTCTGTCAACTGAGGGTGAACATACCCACTCTACCTATTTCAGAAGGCTGTTGCTAAGATCAAAACACATTGCAGTTAAAGAGAGCACTTTGTGAGCTGAACTAGACCATGTAGCTTGAAGACATTGTGAGTTCTTTCACTTTCCTTAATGTAAAGTCAGAGGTGTTAAAGGAGTCCACCAAATCATTGAATATTGGGGCTAGAAAGGCCTTTAGAAACCACTAGTCCAACATTTTCATTGTTCAAGTGATATAAATATAAGGCAGAGAGGAAAAAAGACTTCTCCAGAAGTTAGTGTTAGGGTTAAGAGGAAATCCCAGGCATACTGATTCTGGCTCCTAGACTTTTTGCTACAGTTTTGCCTAGAATTTTTGCCACAATTGTTTCCCTGCTTTCCCCACCACCTCCAGGGCTCAAGCCTTGCTCTTCATGTCCTGAACCATAAGCATGGAGGCTAAGCTGCCACACACCATTAAACAGCAGGAGTGCTGCTTTTTAGAAGCCATAGAACTAATGTGATAAACTATGATTCCCCTTTATAGAGTGTTTACAGCACAACCTGGGTGAGTCAGGAACTTAGGGGGTCCTTCTGAACTGAGAAGTGAAGGTGTATGCTAAGTCGCTTCAGTAGTGTCTGACTTTTTACAACCCCATGGGCTGTAATCTGCCAAGCTTCTCTGTCTATGGGATTCTCTAGTCGAGAATGCTGGAGTGGGTTGCTATATCCTGCCCCAAGCCAGCATGGTAGAATACACTAAAGTTCAGCTCTGTGTAACAAGAGACTTGGGTTTTAGTTCTGACTCTACCCTGTATGACTAGGGAGCTCCTTCCCTTTTCTGGGCCCTCTCCTTGAAATGAAACAAACTTACACAGTCCTTCCTGTTCTCAAGAGCTGGCCTTTCTGGCTATGCATCCCTATGGCAGATCTAGGGCTACAGTTCTGGACCCCGGGGCTACACTTGTGGACCACCAGAGACCACCTCTGGTGGAAGCAGCAGCCATCTTGAGGCAGGGGAAGGACTTATCCCCCGTGCAGAAGATGGTGCTGAGAAGTGTGAGGAGCTGGTATGAGAAGTGAAGTTGGCATTTGGGGAACACGTGTATACCTGTGGTGGATTCATGTTGATGTACGGCAAAACCAATACAATACTGTAAAATAATTAACCCCCAACTAAAATAAATAAATTTATATTTTAAAAAATTAAAAAAGAAAAAATATAATCTGTACTTTGGAACTTCACTCAGCTAGAACACTCTGGTCTCAATTTCCTAAACATGCTAAATATAAAACTTGCATACTCCGAACAGGCCATCTCTCCTCTCTTATGAAGTTTACAGATGAGACATAATAGTTATTGTTTCTGGTCAGGTGAGATGATAGTTTTAAAAATTCACTGTTTGAAGTTTAGAGGTGGTTTGAAGGGAGGGTGGTGTGTCAAATCCTAAAGTTAAGGCTGGTCTTATGCCAGATAAGGCAGAAGAATTGGCTGAAAATGCAGGGTTATGTGTGGTTACTTAAAAGTCACATTTATGAGAATTTATCTTCCTGACTTTTAAGGTATAGTGCCTGGGGTCGCACAGTTATCTATTATCACTATCCCACTTCATATATGAGATTGTATGTGTGAAAGCACCTAGTACCTGTGTAAGAATAATTTGACAGTAGCAAATAAAATAAAATAAATCTAGGGTGCAGTCCCAAGATGGAGGAGGAATAGGACAGGGAAACCACTTTCTCCCCAACAAATTCATCAAAAGATCATTTAAATGATGAGAAACTTCCACAAAACAACTTCTGAACACTGGTGGACATCAGGCACCCAGAAAGGCAGCCCATTCTTTTTGAAAGGAAGTAGGACAAAATATAAAAGACAAAAAGAGAGACAAAAGAGTTAAGGATGGAGACCCATCCTGGGGAGGGAGTCGTGAAGGAGGAGAGGTTTCCAAACAGCAGGGAACCCTCTCACCAGCAGGTCGATGGGGAATTTTGAAATCTCAAAAGTCAACAAAGCCAGGTGAAAAAAGGAGAGAGAAAGAATATGTGCCTAACTGCAACTCCCAGCAGAGAAGTAGCCCAGATGATTGCGTCCGCCACTAGCAAGCCGGGACTGGACAGGGAGACTCGGGTTGCATGCTTAGGGTAAGGACCAGATTTGAATGCCCTGAGGACAATCTGAGGGAGCTAATGTGAGATAGCAACCCAAACTGTGGGATAGCCAGAGAGAGAGAGAGGAAAAAAAAAAAAAAAGAAGAGAGAGAGAGAACTTTCCCATAAAAAAATTCTCTAACTTAATGCACAGCCTGGCCAGCTCACAGAACAAAGGATTGCGCAAACACCAAAGGAGAACTAGCCAGCTGCTAGCTCTGTACAGGCCCCTCCCTCCCCACTCCCAGCCAGAAGCAGAGAGGCAGCAGTGCAACAACCACAGCCGGAAGGCAAGGTACAATCTCAGTCCCAGAAACTGGCAACTTCCACCAAACTGTGAGCAGGCTCCCAGTTACTAACCAAGTCTTCCTAGGATCCTGAACAATAGACATCTGCCAAGAGGGTCGCAGTCTGAGATAAGCTCCCCAGAGGAGACACATAGCACACCTGAGACAGTGCTCTTGCAGTGTACACAGGAAAGTGAGTGGCCGGGACCAGGGAGGTGATTAAGACACACTGCCCACCTGGGACAGTGTGCTTGCCAAGCACCTGGTCTCCTGGCTGCTCGGAACTGGGAAGGGCACAAAACGCATGCACAACGGATTCTGCCCTTGCAGAGTACCCATGAACCTGAACCTGAGCAGCTTAGACCTGGGAAGTTCATGAAACACAGGGCCTGCTTTGGACAGTACCCCTGCAAGGAACCCTGGAGCCTAAACGTGTAGACCTGGAAAGCACACACTGTCATGAGCTGGGGCAAACCCAGTGTGGTCCGTACATGTGAGGACTCTTCACACACACCAGTGATATTCCTTTTCAGTGTTCTTCCCTCCCCACTACACGACTGAACAAGTGAGCCTAAATAAGTGACCACCTTCATCCCCTTGTGTCAGGTAGAAATGAGACACTGAAGAGACTTGCAAACAGAAAAAGCCAAAATAAACAAAGAAGAGGGAACTGATCTGGAAGTGACAGATGCAACAGATTAAAACCCTGTAGTTAGCATTTACTGAGCTTTGGGCCTAGAGGAGCTATCCCATGTGGAAGGTCAGGAAGGGCTGCAGTGAAGAGATACCCCTCGTCCAAGGTAAGGAGCAATGGCTGTGCTTTGCTGGAGCAGCCATGAAGAGATACCCCACGCCCAAGGTAAGAGAAATTCAAGTAAGGCTGTAGGTGTTGCAAGAGGACATCAGAGGGCAAAAACACTGAAACCATACTCACAGAAAACTAGTCAATCTAATCAAACTAGGACCACAGCCTTGTCTAACTCAATGAAAGTAAGCCATGCCTGTGGGGCAACCCAAGATGGGTGGGTCATGGTGGAGAGATCTGACAGAATGTGGTCCACTGGAGAAGGGAATGGCAAATCACTTCAGTATTCTTGCCTTGAGAACCCCATCAACAGTATGAAAAGGCAAAATGATAGGATACTGAAAGAGAAACTCCCCAGGTCAGTAGGTGCCTGATATGCGACTGGAGATCAGTGGAGAAATAACTCCAGAAAGAATGAAGGGATGGAGCCAAAGCAAAAAGAATACCCAGCTGTGGATGTGACTGGTGATAGAAGGAAGGACCGATCCTGTAAAGAGCAATATTGCATAGGAACCTGGAATGTCAGGTCCATGAATCAAGGCAAATTGGAAGTGGTCAAACAAGAGATGGCAAGAGTGAATGTTGACATTCTAGGAATCAGCGAATGGAAATGGACTGGAATGGGTGAATTTAACTCAGATGACCATTATATCTACTACTGCAGGCAGCAATCCCTCACAAGAAATGGAGTAGCTATCATGGTCAACAAAAGAGTCCGAAATGCAGTACTTGGATGCAATCTCAAAAACAACAGCATGATCTCTGTTCATTTCCAAGACAAACCATTTAATATCACAGTAATCCAAGTCTATGCCCCAACCAGTAACACTGAACAAGCTGAAGTTGAATGGCTCTATGAAGACCTGCAAGACCTTTTAGAACTAACACCCAAAAAAGATGTCCTTTTCATTATAGGGGACTGGAATGCAAAAGTAGGAAGTCAAGAAACACCTGGAGTATCAGGCAAATTTGGCCTTGGAATACAGAATGAAGCAGCGAAAAGACTAATAGAGTTTTGCCAAGAAAATGCACTGGTCATAACAAATACCCTCTTCCAACAACACAAGAGAAGACTCTATACATGGACATCACCAGATGGTCAACACCGAAATCAGATTGATTATATTCTTTGCAGCCAAAGATGGAGAAGCTCTATACAGTCAGCAAAAACAAGACCAGGAGCTGACTGTGGCTCAGACTATAAACTCCTTATTGCCAAATTCAGACTTAAATTGAAGAAAGGAGGGAAAACCACTAGACCATTCAGGTATGACCTAAATCAAACCCCTTATGATTATACAGTGGAAGTGAGAAATAGATTTAAGGGCCTAGATCTGATAGATAGAGTGCCTGATGAACTATGGAATGAGGTTCGTGACATTGTACAGGAAACAGGGATCAAGACCATCCCCATGGAAAAAAAATGCAAAAAAGCAAAATGGCTGTTTGGGGAGGCCTTACAAATAGCATTGAAAAGAAGAGAAGTGAAAAGCAAAGGAGAAAAGTGAAGATATAAACATCTGAATGCAGAGTTCCAAAGAATAGCAAGAAGAGACAAGAAAGCCTTCTTCAGCGATCAATGCCAAGAAATAGAGGAAAACAACAGAATGGGAAAGACTAGGGATCTCTTCAAGAAAATCAGAGATACAAAAGGAACATTTCATGCAAAGATGATCTCGATAAAGGATAGAAATGGTATGGACCTAACAGAAGCAGAAGATATTAAGAAGAGATGGCAAGAATGCACAGAAGAACTGTACAAATAACATCTTCATGACCCAGATAATCACAGTGGTGTGATCACTGACCTAGAGCTAGACATCCTGGAATGTGAAGTCAAGTGGGACTTAGAAAGCATCACTATGAACAAAGCTAGTGGAGGTGATGGAATTCCAGTTGAGCTATTCCAAATCCTGAAAGATGATGCTGTGAAAGTGCTGCACTCAGCATGCCAGCAAATTTGGAAAACTCAGCAGTGGCCACAGGACTGGAAAAGGTCAGTTTTCATTCCAATCCCAAAGAAAGGCAATGCCAAAGAATGCTCAAAGTACTGCACAATTGCACTCATCTCACACGCTAGTAAAGTAATGCTCAAAATTCTCCAAGCCAGCCTTCAGCAATATGTGAACCGTGAACTTCCAGATGTTCAAGCTGGTTTTAGAAAAGGCAGAGGAACCAGAGATCAAATTGCCAACTGCGGGGAGCTGCCCATGAGAATGGGGTCCTTTGTCCGAAGGACACAGCTCTGGGAGCTGCCTCAGTCCTTGAGGGTTTGCTTGCAAACATAGCTCTCTGTCCCGCCACCCCAGAGATTAGGCGCTTATTTACTGCAGGCACCTGGAGTTCTGTGCAAACTTCTCACGCACAGAGAAATGTTATCTGGTGTAAGAAATAATAACAGGGAGCCATTCCCATGCTCTCAGGATTTCTTGTGACTGTTTGTAAGATGTACAGGCCAACCAAGAAAAAATGTCAACTGTCTTGTCTTTCTCACGCTTTTCTGTATAAATATAAGATGCTGAATAAAGTTGGTGTCAGACTGCGTCCCTTCGTGGAGACGTGTCTGAACCTCTCGACCCCATCTTTGTTGTAGTCTCTTGCTTTAGTTTCTTTCTTAGCCCCGCCGTGCACGTTCTCGGGACCTGATCGACTTTGCCGGCTGGCATCGGCAGCCAACATCTGCTGGATCATAGAATAAGCAAGAGAGTTCCAGAAAAGCATCTATTTCTGCTTTACTGACTATGCCAAAGCCTTTGACTGTGTGGATCACAATAAACTGTGGAAAATTTTGAAAGAGATGGGAATACCAGACACCTGACCTGCCTCTTGAGAAATTTGTATGCAGGTCAGGAAGCAACAGTTAGAACTGGACATGGAACAACAGACTGGTTCCAAATAGGAAAAGGAGTTCTTCAAGGCTGTATATTGTCACCCTGTTCATTTAACTTATATGCAGAGTACATCATGAGAAACGCTGGGCTGGAAGAAGCACAAGCTGGAATCAAGATTGCCAGGAGAAATATCAATAACTTCAGTTATGCAGATGACACCACCCTTATGGCAGACAGTGAAGAGGAACTAAAAAGCCTCTTGATGAAAGTGAAAGTGGAGAGTAAAAAAGTTGGCTTAAAGCTCAACATTCAGAAAACGAAGATCATGGCATCCGGTCCCACCACTTCATGGGAAATAGATGGGGAAAGAAAGGAAACAGTGTCAGACTTTATTTTTCTGGGCTCCAAAATCACTACAGATGGTGACTGCAGCCATGAAATTAAAAGACGCTTACTCCTTGGAAGGAAAGTTATGAGCAACCTAGATAGCATATTCAAAAGCAGAGACATTACTTTGCCAACAAAGGTTCATCTAGTCAAGGCTATGGTTTTCCCTGTGGTCATGTATGGATGTGAGAGTTGGACTGTGAAGAAGGCTGAATGCCTAAGAATTGATGCTTTTGAACTGTGGTGTTGGAGAAGACTCTTGCGAGTCCCTTGGACTGCAAGGAGATCCAATCAGTCCATTCTGAAGGAGATAAACCTTGGGATTTCTTTGGAGGGAATGATGCTAAAGCTGAAACTCCAGTACTTTGGCCACCTCATGCGAAGAGTTGACTCATTGGAAAAGAGTCTGATGCTGGGAGGGATTGGGGGCAGGAGGAGAAGGGGACGACAGAGGATGAGATGGCTGGATGGCATCACTGACTCGATGGACATGAGTCTGAGTGAACTCCGGGTGTTGGTGATGGACAGGGTGGCCTGGCGTGCTGCGATTCATGGGGTTGCAAAGAGTCGGACACGACTGAGCGACTGATCTTATCTGATCTGAGCTTTGGAAGGGGCCTACAGACCTTGAGAAGAAGTATAAGCTGGAACAAGGAACTTCCTGAAACTGAATTGACCACGCACTGCCCACAACAGCTCCAGAGAATTTCCTAGATATATTTTTACTATTATAATTTTTAAATTTTTAAACATTTTAAGTTTTTTTATTACTTCTTTAATTTTCATTTTCATAACCTATTACATTGCAAAAAATACCCTATTTTTAAAGCAAATTTCACATATATATTTTTTATACTTTTTGTGATTGTGTTTTTTATTTTTATTATTGTAATTTTGAGAGTCTAATCTTTACTCTAGATTTTTAATCTTTGTTTATTGGTTCAGTTCAGTTCAGTTCAGTCACTCAATCGAGTCTGACTCTTTGCGACCCCATGAATTGCAGCACGCCAGGCCTCCCTGTTCATTACCAACTCCTGGAGTTCACTCAGACTCATGTCCATTGAGTCAGTGATGCCATCCAGCCATCTCATCCTCTGTCATCCCCTTCTCCTGCCCTCAATCTTTGCCAACATCAGAGTCTTTTCCAATGAGTCAACTCTTCGCATGAGGTGGCCAAAGTACTGGAGTTTCAGCTTTAGCATCATTCCTTCCAAAGAACACCAAGGACTGATCTTTAGAATGGACTCGTTGGATCTCCTTGCATTCCAAGGGACTCTCAAAAGTCTTCTCCAACGCCACAATTCAAAAGCATCAATTCTTCCGTGCTCAGCCTTCTTCACAGTCCAACTTTCACATCCATACATGACTACTGGAAAAACCATAGCCTTGACTAGACGGACCTTTGTTGGTATTTGTTTTCAAATTTGTACCTTTAAAAATCTAATCTTCAGAATCTGTTTTCTCTTAGGGGTGTGATTACTGGCTTGATTGCTCTCTCCCCTTTTAATTCTCTCTTCCCCTACTCCAGGTCACGTCTATCTCCTCCCTCCTCTTCTCTTCTCTACTTAATTCTGTGAATCTCTCTGGGTGTTCCAGAATGTGGAGAACACATAGGGAATTGATTAGTGGCTAGATTGCTGTCTACCCTTTTGACCCCCCCTCTTCTCCTCCTTGTCACCTCTATCTCCCTCCTCCCTCTGCTGTTCTTCATGTAACTCTGTGAACTTCTCTGGGTGTCCCTCACTGTGGAGAATTGATTCACCATTAACCTAGATGTTTTATCATCTGTGTTGTATGAATGGAGAAATCTTGAGACTACTGAAAAAACAAGACTGAAAGCCAGAGGCAGGAGGCTTTAATCCAAAACTTGAGAACACCAGAAAACTCCTGACTAGGGAACATTAATTGACAAGAGTTCATCCAAAACCTCCATGCCTACATTGAAACCAATTTCCACCCAAGAGCCAACAAGTTCCAAAGCAGGACATACCACACTAATTCTCCAGCAACAAAGCAACAGATTTGAGCATTAAAATACATCCTGCCCAAAGTCAAGCCAAACCAATAGACACCCCAAAACTCACTACTGGACACTTCATTTCACTCCAGAGAGAATATATCTAGCTCCATCCACCAGAACACGGATGCAAGCTTTCCTAACTAGGAAACCTTGACAAGAAACTAGTCAAACCCCATCCACAGGGAGCAACCTCCACAATAAAGAAGAATGACAAACTTCAGGCCTACAGAAAGGCCACCCCCAAAACAGCAATCTAAACAAAATGATAAAGGAGATAAGTATTCTGCAGGTAAAGGAACATGATAAAACCCACCAAACCAAACCAAAGAGGAGTAGATGGGAGTCTACCTGAAAAATAATTCAGAATAATGAGAGTAAAGATGATCCAAAATCTTGAAAACAAAATGGAGTTACAGGTAAATAGACTAGAGAGAAGCATTGAGAAGATGCAAAAAATGTTTAACAAGGACCTAGGGGGAAAAAAGCATCAATCAATAATGAATAATGCAATAACTGAGATCAAAAACACTTTGGAGGGAACCAACAGTAGAATAACTGAGGCAGAAGAGAGGATAAGTGAGGTGGAAGATAGAATGGTGGAAATAAATGAAGCAGGGAGGAAAAAAGAAAAAAAAAAAAGAAATGAGGACAACCTCAGAGATCTCTTGGACAGTGTTAAATGCCCCAACATTCAAATCATAGGAGTCCCAGGAGAAGACAACAAGAAAGGGCATGAGAGAATAAGTGAAGAAATAATAGTTGAAAACTTCCCTAAAATGGGGACGGAAATAGCCACCCAAATCTAAGAAATCTAGAGAGTCCAAAACAGGATAAAACCAAGCTGAAACACCTCAAGACACATACTAATCAAGATAAAGAGATGAAACACAAAGAGCAAACATTAAAAGCAGCAAAGGAAAAGCAACAAATACCACATAGGGGGATTCCCATAAGTATAAGAGCTGACCTCTCAATAGAAACTCTTCAGACAAGAAATGAATGGCGGGACATACTTAGAAAGTGATGGAAGAGAAAAACCTAAAACCCAGATTACTATGCCCAGCAAGGGTCTCATTTAAATATGAAAGGGAAATCAAAAGCTTTACAGACAAGCAAAAGCAGAGACAATTCAGCACCACCAAACCAGCTCTTCTATAAATTCTAAAGGATCTTCTCTAGACAGGAAACACAGAAAAGGTTTATAAACTCAAACCAAAAACAACAAAGTAAATGGCTGTGGCATCATACTTATCAAAAATTACCTTAAATGTAAATGGGTTGAATGCCTCAACCAAAAGATGGACTGGCTGAATGCATAAAAACAAGACCCTTATATATGCTGTCTACCAGAGACCCACATCAAAACAAGGGACACATACAGACTGAAAGTGAAAAGCTGGAAAATTTTACTTCATGCAAATGGAGACGAAGAGAAAGCAGGACTAGCAATACTCATATCAGATAAAATAGACTTTGAAATAAAGGCCATAAAAAGAGACAAAGAAGGATACTACATAATGATCAAAGGATCAATCCAAGAAGAAGATATAACAATTATAAATATATATGCACCCAACATAGGAGCACTGCAATATGGAAGGCAAGTGCTAACATGTATGAAAGGGGAAATTAACAGTAACACAATAATAGTGGAAGACTTTAATACCCCACTCAGACCTATGGATAGATCAACCAAACAGAAAATTAGCAAGGAAACACAATCTTTACATGATACAATGGACCTGTTAGACCTAATATTGTCTGTAGGACATTTCACCTCAAAACAATGCATTTTAATTTTTTCTCATGTGCACACAGAGCATGCTCCAGGATAAACCACATTCTGGGTCATAAGTGTAGCCTTAGTAAGTTCATAAAAATTGAAATCATTTCAAGCCTCTTTTCTTATCATAATGCAGTAAGATTAGATGTCAACTACAGGAAAAAAAAAAAAACTATGAAAAATGCACACATATGGAGGCTGAACAACACGCTTCTGAATAACCAAAAAAATCACAGAAGAAATAAATAAAAAAAAAAGAAATCCAAATATGCATAGAAAAATATGAAAATGAAAATGTATGGGGTTCAGTAAAAGCAGTGCTAAGGGGAAGGTTCATAGCAATAGAGGCTTAACTCAAGAAACAAGAAAAAATCAAATAAATAACCTAACATTACACCTAAGGCAACTAGAAAAAAAGAAATGAAGACCCCTAGGGATAGTAGAAGGAAAGAAATCCTAAAAATTAGGGCAGAAATAAATGCAAAAGAAACAAAGCAGACCATAGCAAAAATTAACAAAGCTAAATGCTGGTTCTTTGAGAAGATTAAAAAAAAAAGACAAACTATTAGCCAGACTCATCAATGAAAAAAGGTAGAAGAATCAAATCAACAAAATTAGAAATGAAAATGGAGAAATCACAACAGACAACACAGAAATACAAAGGATCATAAGAGATTACTATCAGCAATTATATGCCAATAAAATGGACAACTTGGAAGAAATGGACAAATTCTTAGCAAAGTATAACCTTCCAAAACTGAACTGCAGGCCAATATCACTGTTAAACATAGATGCAAAAATTCTCAACCAAATTCTAGCAAACATAATCCAACAACATATTAAAAAGATCATACATCATGACCAAGTGGGCTTTATCCTTGGGATGCAAGGATTCATCAATATTCACAAATCAATGAATATGATACACCATATTAACAAATTGAAAGGTGAAAACGGTATGATTATCTCAAAAGATGCACAGAAAGCCTTTGTTAATATTCAACATCCATTTATGATAAAAATCCTCCAGAAAGCAGGCATAGAAGGAACATACCTCAACATAATAAAAGACATATATGATAAACCCACAGCAAACTTTATCCTCAGTGGTGAAAAATTGAAAGCATTTCACCTAAAGTCAGGAACAAGACAACAGTGCCCACCCTCATCACTACTATTCAACATAGTTTTGGCCACAGCAATCAGAGCAGAAAAATAAACAAGAGGAATACAGATTGGAAAAGAATATTTAAAACTCTCACTGTTTGCAGTTGACATGATCCTCTACATAGAAAACACCAAAGATTTTTGAATCACAGCCATTCTGACTGGCGTGAAATGGTACCTCACTGTGGTTTTGATTTGCATTTCTCTGATAATGAGTGATATTGAGTATCTTTTCATGTGTTTGTTAGCCATCTGTATGGCTTCTTTGGAGAAATGTCTGTTTAGTTCTTTGGCCCATTTTTTGATTGGGTCGTTTATGTTTCTGGAATTGTGCTGCAGGAGTTGCTTGTATACTTTTGAGATTAGTTATTTGTCAGTTGCTTCATTTGCTATTATTTTCTCCCATTCTGAAGGCTGTCTTTTCAACTTGCTTATAGTTTCCTTTGTTGTGCAGAAGCTTTTAATTTTAATTAGGTCCCATTTGTTTATTTTTGCTTTTATTTCCAATATTCTGGGAGGAGAGTCATAGAGGATCCTGCTATGATTTATGTCGGAGAGTGTTTTGCCTATGTTCTCCTCTAGGAGTTTTATAGTTTCTGGTCTTGGACTCTGTGGGAGAAGGAGAGGGTGGGGTAATTTCGGAGAATGGCATTGAAACATGTATAATATCATATAAGAAATAAATTGCCAGTCCAGGTTCAATACAGGATACAGGATGCGTGGGGCTGGTGCACTGGGATGACCCAGAGGGATGGTACGGTGAGGGAGGTGGGACGGGGGGTTCAGGATGGGGAACACATATAGACTTGTGGTGGATTCATGTTGATGTATGGCAAAGCCAATACAATATAGTAAAGCAATTAGTCTCCAATTTAAATAAATAAATTTAAATTAAAAAATAAAAATTAAACAAAGAACATGTAAAATGTTGAAAAACTAAAAAAACTGAAAAAAGAAAACACGAAAGACAGCACCAGAAAATTACTAGAGTTAATCAATTAATATAGTAAAGTTGAAGGATATAAAATTAACACATATAAATCCCTTGCATTCCTATACACTAACAATGAGAAAACTGAAAGAGAAATTAAGGAAATAATTCCATTCACCATTGCAACGAAAATAATAAAATACTTAGGAATATATCTACCTAAAGAAACAAAAGACCTATATATAGAAAAGTATGAAACACTGATGAAAGAAATCAAAGAGGACAGAAATAGATGGAGAAACATACCATGTTCATGGAATGGAAGAGTCAATATTGTGAAAATGAATATATTACCCAAAGCAATCTATAGATTCAATGCAATCCCTATCAAGCTGCCAACGGTATTTTTCACAGAACTAGAAGGCAATGACACCCCACTCCAGTACTCTTGCCTGGAAAATTCCACGGACGGAGGACCCTGGTGGGCTGCAGTCCATGGGGTCGCAAAGAGTCAGACATGACTCAGCAACTTCACTTTCACTTTTCACTTTCATGCACTGGAGAAGGAAATGGCAACCCACTCCAGTATTCTTGCCTGGAGCATCCCAGGGATGGGGGAGCCTGGTGGGCTGCTGTCTATGGGGTCGCACAGAGTCGGACATGACTGAAGTGACTTAGCAGCAGCAGCAGAACAAATAATTTCTCATTTTGTATGGAAATACAAAAAATCTCGAATAGCCAAAGCATCTTGAGAAAGAAGAATGAAACTGGAGGAATCAACCTGCCTGACTTCAGACTATACTGCAAAGCTAGTCATCAAGACAGTATGGTCCTGGCACAAATACAGAAATATAGATCAGTGGAACAAAATAGAAGCCCAGAGATAAATTCAAATAGGCAATAATATACAATGGAGAAAAGACAATCTCTTTAACAAATCATGCTTGGAAAACTGATCAATCACCTATAAAAGAATGAAACTACAACACTTCCTAAAACTATACACAAAAATAAACTCAAAATGGATTAAAGATCTGAATGTAAGACCAGAAACTATAAAACTCCTAGAGGAAAACATGGGCAAAAACACTCTCTGACATAAATCACAGCAGGATCCTCTATGACCCACCTCCCAGAGTAATGGAAATAAAAGTTAAAATAAACAAATGGGACCTAATTAAACTTAAAAGCTTTTGCACAATGAAGAAAACTATAATCAAGGTGAAAAGAGAGCCTTCAGAATGGGAGAAAATAATAACAATGAAACAACTGAAGAAGAAGTAATCACAATAATATACAAGTGGCTCATGCAGCTCAATACCAGAAAAATAAATGACCCAATAAAAAAATGGGCCAAAGAAGTAAACAGATATTTCTCCAAAGAAGACATACAGATGGCTAACAAACCATGAAAAGATGCTCAACACCACTCATTATCAGATAAATACAAATCAAAACCACCTGGTCAGAATGGCTGCTATCAAAAAGTCTGCAAACAAATTGCTGGAGAGGGTGTGGAGCAAAGTGAACCTTCTTACACTGTTGGTTGGAATGCAAACTACTACACCAGTATCGAGAACAGTGTGGAATTTCCTTAAAAAACTGGAAATAGAACTGCCATACGACCCAGCAATCCGACTGTTGGGCATACACACTGAGGAAACCAGAATTGATAGAGACACGTGTACCCCAATGTTCATTGCAACACTGTTTATAATAGCTAGGACATGGAAGCAACCTGAATGTCTATTGGCAGATGAGTGGATAAGAAAGTTGTAGTACACATACACAATGGAATATTACTCAGCTATTAAAAAGAATGCATTTGAATCGGTTCTAATGGGGTGGATGAAATTGGAGCCTATTATACATAGTGAAGGAGAAGGCAATGGCACCCCACTCCAGTACTCTTGCTTGGAGAACCCCATGGATGGAAGAGCCTGGTAGGCTGCAGTCCATGGGGTCGCTAAGAGTCGAACGTGACTGAGCGACTTCACTTTCACTTTTCACTTTCATGCATTGGGGAAGGAAATGGCGGCCCACTCCGGTGTCCTTGTCTGGAGAATCCCAGGGACAGGGGAGCCTGGTGGGCTGCCGTCTATGGGGTCGCACAGAGTCGGACACGACTGAAGTGACTTGGCATTGGCATACAGAGTGAAGTAAGTCAGAAAGAGAAATGCCAATACAGTATATTAACACATATATATGGAATTTAGAAAGATAGTAATGATGACCCTATATGTGAGATAGCAAAAGAGACACAGATATAAAGAACAACTTCTTGGAACTCTGGGAGAAGGTGAGGTTGGGATGATTTGAGAGAATAGTATTGAAACATGTATATTACCATATGTGAAATAGATCACCAATCCAGGTTCCATGCATGAAACAGGGCACTCAAAGCCAGTGCAGTGGGAAAACCCTGAGTGATGGGATGGGGAGAGAGGTGGGAGGGGTGTTCAAGATGTGGTACATATACACCCATGGCTGATTCTTGTCAATGTATGGCAAAACCCACTACAATCTTGTAAAGTAATTAGCCTCCAATTAAAATTAAATTTAATTATAATTAAAAATTTTTAGCCAAAGAAATCTAATTCCCACTCTATTTCCCTGACACATGCACTAAAAAAATTAAGTAAATAATGAGTTAGTTAAAAATAAAACTATATGAATATTTCCTTTAAAAGTCATCATGAGAAACCTTAATTTGCCCTCTAACAGTGTTACACATTAGTTCCAGTCTGTTAGAAAGAGCTGAGATGAATTGCTAACCCGGAAGTTGATAAAATCTATAGTACTTTGGCCACCTCATGCGAAGAGTTGACTCATTTGAAAAGACTCTGATGCTGGGAGGGATTGGGGGCAGGAGGAGAAGGGGACGACAGAGGATGAGATGGCTGGATGGCATCACTGACTCGATGGACGTGAGTCTGAGTGAACTCCGGGAGTTGGTGATGGACAGAGAGGCCTGGCGTGCTGGGATTCATGGGGTCTCAAAGAGTCGGACACGACTGAGCGACTGATCTGATCTGATTACAATTACACTAGATTTTATTTCAAGAAATTTAACACATAGTCACTTCGGGCATTCCAAAAAGCCTGGCCTCTCATCTTTTGCAAGCACACTCAATTTCTATGGTGAAATTTTAATGTCCTACCAGATTTCTATTGATGTGGGCAGCAGGTGCTTAGATTTATTAAGGCCAAAAGAAAGACTAAATTATTTAATAAGCAAGAAAGGAACGTGAAATGTCACTGGAAATCCCATCTCAAAGTTATAGCATGTTCATGCATGTTCATGTATAGCCCCTAGTTCATATGTGTGCCCTATAATTTTTCAGAGTTTGAATTTTTTTTTTAAAGAAAGCTGTTCTAAATATGTTTGTTTCAAAATACAACCATTTGGCAGGAATAGATAACTATATATTCATACTTTGGTAAGATGGAATCAGTGGTATGCTGAAGCTGGCTGGGATGGGTTCATGAGAGCTTATTATTAAATTTTTAGGAAATTAGCTTGAAATTAGTCATGATGGGAACACATATAGCAAGACAAATCAGGACGTTTTCATTTTATTTGTCTTCAGAGAGCTCGTTGTTAAAATTTTATTTGCTTCTACTATTGCATTGAATCAAAATGACCACTTTTCTTACTGACTTGTAAAAGCACACATTGTGAAAATAGCAACTTTTCTGTTTCCCCTCACAACAAAACTTGTATGATATTAACAACTTAAGCACTTTTCAGCCATTATTTCTTCAAATATTTTTCTGCCTCCACTTCCTGATATTCTTTTCAATTTTTCAAATTCTAATTTCTGTTTGTGTTTGATTTGGAATAGTTTGTATTGCAATGTCTTCAAATCCACTTTTTCTTCTGAAATGTGTAATTTTGTAATTTGCTACTAATCACAGACTGAATTTTAAATCTCAAGAATTGTAATTTTCATCTTTAGAAGCTTAACGGGTATTATTTTTTTTAATATCATTCATGTTTCCACTTAACTTTTTAAACATATGAAACGTAGTTGCAATAACTATGTTAATACCTTTTCTGATAATTCTAGTATCTGTGTCAATTCTGAATCATTTTTGATTGATTAATATTTCTCATTTATGGCATGCATTTTCTTGCTTTTGTCATGCCTTATAGTTTTTGATTGGATATCAAATGTGAATTTTACCTTTTAGAATGTTGGATATTTTTGTATTCTTATAAATATTCTTGAGCCTTACTCTAGGCTACCATTAAGTTACTTGCAAAGAGTCTGTATCATTCCAGGTCTTCACTGTAAAATTTGTTAGGCAAGACAAGAGCAGCGTTTCATCTGGCATAGACTCAATACTCATTATTTGTCACCACTGAGGCAAATGCCTTCTGAGTACTTATTTGACTATAAATTATGTTTGCTAATATCACTGGCAGTAATAGGCACAAATTCTAGCCCTTTGTGAGCACTCTTCTTTCTAATCCTATTAGATAGTTATTTCTCCAGTAGTTTATTTACATTCATTCTCTGATGTGTACTCTGCTAAACACCCTCTGCCACTCTCCAGAGTCCTTTATCTGTAGATCTTTTCCCTCTGGCACTTTGTTTTGTGAACTCTAGCCCACTTGATTTTGATCTCCCTGGACTTTGAACTCCACTTCCTCAACACAGGGAGTTTTCTTTGCCTGTGTTCCCTCCCTTTGTTCTATAGCCTGGTGGTGGTGGTGGTCTAGTCGCTTAGTTGTGTGTGACTCTTTCCAACACCATGGACTGTAGCCTACCAGGCTCCTAGGTCCATGGGATTTTTCCAGGCAAGAATATTGGAGTGGGTTGCCAGTTCCTTCTCCAAAGAACTTGACCCAGAGATTAAACCCACGTCTCCTGCTTGGCAGGCCGATTCTTTACAACTGAGCAACCTGGGAAGCTGTGGCCTGGAAACTCTCTCAAATAATAACCTAGGGGCAACTTGTTAACTTTTTTTCACATCTCAGAATTCACTGTCTTTTGTTGCCTGATGTACAGTATCTTAAAAGCTGTATTTTTAAAATAATTTGTCTATCTTTCTTGGGTCTTTCAAGCAGGAGAGTAAACCTTGTCCCAGTTACTGTACTTTGACTAGAAGTGGAAGCTGATGGAATTCAATGTGATCTGATATCCAAGATAAATGCTTTAAGATATTTACCTTCATAGTTATGCAGTATGTTGTTTTTAGTGTATATATGGACTTGAAGGCCATGTAGAATGAGACTGATTGCAGGAGACTAAGGATATTTGCTATGAGGTCTTCAACATTTATAAAAGAGTGTGTAGTTTACATGTCAGTATTATTTTTATTTTTTTTTATCATTCAGTTCTTATTTTTATAGTCACACATACTAATTTTCATCTGAGGAAACATCTCTTTCTTACTCTCAGTGTGTGTGAGTCCAGTATGGCTGACATCACTCTGTAGCAAGTAGGGTTGTCACATGACCCAGATCTGGCCAATCAGAATTACTGCCCTATGAACCCTAGATATTTGGTTTAGGAAAGGAGTACAACAGGGCTGTCTTCTGTCACCCTGCTTGTTTAACCTATATGCTGAGCACATATGAGAAATGCTGGGCTGGATGAGTTACAAGCTGGAATTATGATAGGCAGGAGAAACATCAACAACCTTAGATATGTGGAGGATACCACTCTACTGACAAAAAACAAAGAGAAACTAAAGATGAGGGTGAAAGAAGAGAGTGAAAGAGCTAGCTTAAGACTAAATATTACAAAAAAACAAAAAACTAAGATCATTGCATCAGGCCCCATTACTGCCTGGCAAATCAAAGGGGAGAAGGTGGAAGAAGTGACAGATTTCTTCTTCTTAGGCTCTAAAATCACTGCAGATAGTGACTACAGCCAGGAAGTCAGAAGACAATTGCTTCTTGACAGGAAAGCGATGACAAACCTAGACAGTGTGCTTGAAAAGCAAAGACATTACTTTGCCAACAAAGGTCCATATAGTCAAGGCTATGGTCTTCACAGTGGTCATCTATAGTTGTGATAGATGAACTGTAAAGGAGGCAGAACACCAAAAAATTTATGCCTTTGAACTGTGGTGGTCAAGAAGACTGCTGAAAGTCCCTTATGTAGCAAGGAGATCAAACCAGTCAACCTTAAGGGAGATCAAACCCTGAATATTCACTGGAAGGACTGATGCTGAATCTGAAGCGCCAGTATTTTGGTCATGTGATGAGAACAGATGACCCACTGGAGAAGTCACTGATACTGGGAAAGATTGAGGGCAGAAGGAGAAGAGGGCATCAGAGGATGAGACGGCTGGATGGCATCACCAATGCAATGAACATGGGCAAACTCTGGGAGATGGTAAGGAACAGAGAGGCCTGGCATGTTGCAGTCCATGGGATGACAAAGAGTCAGACATGACTGGATGACTGAATAACAACCACAAATGTCCGTATAGTCAAAGATGTAGTTTTTCCAGTAGTCATGTGTGGATGTGAGAGTTGTACCATAAAGAAGGCTGGGTGATGAAGAATTGATGCTTTTGAACTTTGATGCTGGAGAAGACTCTTGAGAGTCCCTTGGACTGCAAGGAGATCAAATCAGTCAATCTTAAAGGAAATCAACCCTGAATATTCATTGGAGGACTGATGCTGAAGCTCCAATACTTTGGACACCTGATGTGAAGGGATGACTCATTGGAAAAGACCCTGATGCTGGGAAAGACTGAGGGCAGGAGAAGAAGGGGATGACAGAGGATGAGATGGTTGGATGGCATCACCAACTCAAAGGACATGAGTTTGACCAAGCCCTGGGAATTAGTGATGGACAGGGAAGCCTGGTGTGCTGCATTCCATTGTGTCACAGAGTTGGACACCACTGAGTGAATAAACTGAACTGACACTGCAGTTGTGACTCTGAGGAAGCTGAGAAGCTGAGAGAGATTTGTGAAGAAAATGGACCTTTCAGAATGAGAGCTGGATGAAAAGGAGGGTATTTCAAGTAGCAAGGGAGCTAGAGCAAAGGGACAGAATAGATTTGAGAATGTCTGGCTCTCCAGGAGAGAAGTAGGAAATGATGAGTTAATCTGCCTGGTGCTCTTGAACTTCCTGATAACATCTACTCCAGACACTCCTTGGCTGTTGAATTTTATGTTCATTTCCATCATAGTCACTCCTCAGGAGCTTTGTTTCATGATCACTTTATCCTGTTTTTTTTTTTTTTTTTTTTTTTTTGCCATCATCCAGCTTGAGGCATAGGCAAGACTGAGAGTGAGGCAAAACCCACATCACTGATTGGTGAATAAGCTAACACACAAAACATGCCACCTTTTACTAACTTCTTTACATGCCTCATACTCTTGCTTTTACTTGGCATTCTCCAATATATTTTTTATCATATTTCTGATAACTGTCACATTAACATTTACTTTAAAGAATCTGTTTCTACAAAATGCAAAGTTATTTAACTAGGAAGCATTTTATAGTTCTTTCAATGTCAGCACTGATCATTTAAAAATATTAGCCTATTTAATTTTCTTATTTATTTATTTATTTATTTATTTATTTTACCAGTTAAAGTTTCTGCTTTTCCCAGAGCCTGTATTCACAGGTGTATATAGTAAGCCTCTATGAAGGAGTTATATAGGACATGGTGCCTCAAACACACATTGGAATACAAACCCTTGTGTTTCTGCAGCTCACTGCAGGGAATTCATGAACACAGTAGTGTGCCTTTACTATTTATATGTGTTACATTTTCTTTCATCTGTCTTCTGGCCTCTAACACTGGGAAGAGGAAGACTTAAACATTAAGTAGAAATGTCTCATAATGAAATGTTTCCTCCAAAATGAGAAGAAAGTCTAGGGGGGTATTTTATTTATGCGGAATTGGAGCAGTGCTCTGTTGAGAATCTGCAAGAGGGTGTGAGCAACAAAAGTCACCTGAATCTTTTCAAGGTTC
This sequence comes from Bos indicus, assembly GCF_029378745.1. NCBI lineage: Eukaryota > Metazoa > Chordata > Mammalia > Artiodactyla > Bovidae > Bos > Bos indicus. The sequence continues at coordinate 78,018,284 of NC_091789.1, forward strand.
CCACTAGGGTACCTTTTTGCATAATTTTTTTTTTTTTTTTTTGGTCACTCAGGGGCCAGTCTTACATTGCATATTTTCTTGGTCCCTTTCCTTATTTATTCAAAGGTTTGGTGACGAAGGAGTCCTAAGTTAAATTTAAGTGTAGATATTAACGTCATTACTTTACATTTGGCTGTAAATATAAAACATATCTTCTCTTATTGATTTTTTTTTAATTATACATGTGTTCCCCATCCTAGACCCTCCTCCCTCCTCCCTCCCCATACCATCCCTCTGGGTCGTCCCAGTGCACTAGCCCCAAGCATCCAGTATTGTGCATCGGACTTGGACTGGCATCTCGTTTCTTACATGATATTTTACGTGTTTCAATGTCATTGTCCCAAATCTTCCCACCCTCTCCCTCTCCCACAGAGTTCATAAGACTGTTCTATACATCAGTGTCTCTTTTGCTGTCTCATACACCGGGTTATTGTTACCATCTTTCTAAATTCCATATATATGCGTTAGTATACTGTATTGGTGTTTTTCCTTCTGGCTTACTTCACTCTGTATAATAGGCTCCAGTTTCATCCACCTCATTAGAACTGATTCAAATGTATTCTTTTTAATGGCTGAATAATACTCCATTGTGTATATGTACCACAGCTTTCTTATCCATTCATCTGCTGATGGACATCTAGGTTGCTTCCATGTCCTGGCTATTATAAACAGTGCTGCGATGAACATTGGGGTACACGTGTCTCTTTCCCTTCTGGTTTCCTCAGTGTGTATGCCCAGCAGTGTATGCCCACTAGTACAGCCACTATGGAGAACAGTGTGGAGATTCCTTAAAAAACTGGAAATAGAACTGCCTTATGATCCAGCAATCCCACTGCTGGGCATAGCCTATTTAATTTTCATAGTGACTTTATGAGATAAAAATATGTTATTATTCCCATTTTGTGGACAAGAAAACTGAGACACAGTGACTATAAATGCTCAACATTAAACAGCTGCAGTGTAGAGCTGGAATTTGTACCAGCTTGGGTTCACAATCCACATATTTATCCACTACATTGCAGAAGGTAAAAGAGATGATGACTCCTATAAAAACACATGCATCCAGACTATAATTTTATTCCTCTGTTTTGGCTTACAGGTATTCCTAGAGATCTTCCTGAGACCCTCACAGGATGACTAGGCCCTAAATAAGTGTTTGGTTGGTAGTCGCTCATCAACATAATTCCATTTCTCCTAGCCCTTAGGGTAGAATCCAGATATTATTGACCCTTGAAGACTTTGGGTATTTTAGGAGACATAATTAATGTGTAGATAGTCTTCTCACCCATTTTCCCCTCTAGTCAGTTACATTTATAGGATGTCTGAGGCAGCCCCTTTTGGCACTAATCAGTGCATTCTGCAAACACAATGGGGCATCTGCCAGCATTGTTTGGGGTCCTACCCTACCTAAGGACATGATTTCATTTGTGCATCTCCTTAAACATTGGATAAAAACATGGAAGTGTTTTAAAAGGCAATGGTGCACTTTGGAGTTGAAGCATTCAGTCTTTGTTACTGATTCAAGAAGGAATCTTCATTCTTCACTTTTTTCATATTATCTAAAATTGTTCTGTTTCAGTGAATTCTTAATATCAATGTAGTTAACTTTAAAGTTAGTTTTCAAAGTCTAGAGGGCTAACCACATGATGGTAAATCTGCTGATATGTGATTCTGAAAGGTTGTTGCTGAACTACGAAAAGACACCAGGATTCTTGGCCTCCGGAGGAGAAGGATTCAATCCGGGGTCAGAGACGAGGCTTCATCGCTCAGAGCTTTTGTGTAATAAAGTTTTATTAAAGTATAAAGGAGATAGAGAAAACTTCTGACATAGGGATCAGAAGGGGGCAGAAAGAGTACACCCGCTGCTAGTCTTCAGCTGGATGTTATAGAGTCACTAGCAGTTTGTTATCTTGCCTGGAGAATTCCAAGGATGGGGAAGCCTGGTGGGCTGCCATCTATGGGGTTGCACAGAGCCGGACACGACTGAAGCGACTTAGCAGCAGCAGCAGTTTGTTAATGAAAGAAAGGAATGTCTTAAATCTCAGAATGGCACCAGACCCCTCATCCATAAGATGTATTTTTGGATAATCTTGGTACCAGATGAATGATCCCGGGCCATAAAACTATTGGTTTGAATCTTGTAGAAGGTCAGATTACCATACAAATAGTTTCATTTACATAGATTAGAGGAACAATGTCTGAGTTTAACATAATGGTTTGTCAAGTAGGTTCTGAGCCATTAGACAGAACTGACTTGAAGACAGAGTCTGGGGTAAATGTATAGTATATTAACATAGCTTAAGACAAACATTTCCATAAGAAAAATGCATTGGTTAACTCAAGGTTTGAGACTAGTTAACTTCAGGTGAAACCAGGTGTTATTATGGCAACACAGTATTTTAAGAGAAATCTCCTTTTAAATTTGTATAAAGAAGGGGAAAAAAAAATATCGCTAGTTTCCTCCTGCCTGTTAAGAGAAATAAAAAGTGTCTGACACTTGCAGCCTATTTCCTCCATTTGGAGACCCCTTGCCTTCATGCCTGTTACCCTCTCAATTCTATCTACAATTAAATTTAAAAAAAAAATAAATAAAATTCAATAAAAATAAGTAAATAAAATTAAGATTTCAGCAGTAATGACTTTATCTGATATCTTTACTTCACCAGCAGTTTCCCCTTTCCTTGCTACAGAATCTCACTTTAGCTTATGGGGAATGGAAAGAAGGAGAGAGCAAAAGGGAAAGAGAAACAGATGTCCAAAATATACTATGAAGAGTATTTTAAATGAAGGTAAACTGAGACAAACTGAAACTTCTCAGATTCACACAATCCTTACAATAATATTACCTCCTCCTCTGACCTAATGATGCTATTCCTTCCTTCTAATAGGTTCATTTAAAAAGTAACTTTTTCTATAATTAGCAATATTTGAATATGATCTGTACATAGGTTACTAGAATTGTGTCAATGTTACTTGCCATGTATTTAATAATTGTACTATTTTATATAAGATATTTTGTTTATTCTTCAGAAATACACACTGAAATAGTTAGGGTGAAGTGTGAAGTGTCATCATTTTTGCAAATTATTCTCAAATGTTACAGTAAAAAATAGAAAGAAGTAAATAAAAAAATACATTTTATCTGAAAGAAAAAAAAATAGGCTGTCTTCTTTTTTCAACTGAAGCATTTGGCTACGGGAACAGCTCACGTTTCCTTGCCTTGGGGCCATACAGCTGGAACCTGACAGCACTGGGACAAAAACCTATGTATGGCTTCTGCTTCTAATTCTATTGTTTAAAAATGGGTATGAAGGCATCTAATCTTAAGAAATTTCTTTGACTTGTGACCTATGGAAAACAAATTCTAATCTAATTTAGGTAAAATCTAATCAAGGTAAAATGTTGCTGCTATCTTTTTTTTTAAACTCAAATTTTGTTGACAGATTAATTCAGCCGAAGACTTTGCTAAAAATCTTAAGTCAATGAAGCAAATACAATTTTCTCCTGAAGCCAATTCACAATACATCTTCCTACTCTCTAGTATAAGTGTGATATCAGAAGTTTCCAGACACAAACTGTCAAACTATGGCGTGTCTCCTTTAGGGAACTCAGTGAGTCACCACTTATTTGTTTAATCTTTGTTTTCTTTTTTCATTTTAAAAGATGTTATTATATTCACCCTCATGTAGAACGCACAGACTACTGTTTGAAAAACATCCAATAAGGAAGCATTAAGAATCTCAGAAAGGGATAGACAGAGTATAATATTTAATTTTGGAATGTATTCCAAATATTATTTTAAAATCCAGCTGGGCACATTATAAATGTATACCACCTTTGTTCTTTATAGAGAACCATGGGAATTAGGAAAAGCTACAGATTTATGAAATTCTTTGGCAGCATACAGGGCACATGAAATATGTTGACCAATGCTCAGACACACACTGTTTAGCTTACAATTCAGTAATAATATTGTGTTCATTAAATTGTTTTCAGAGTTTACTTTTGCTTTTAATAGGGAATTAAATTTTTCCCCCTTTGATGATATTAATGTTTGGCTCTCAGATGCATAAATTGGACCATTTCCCATTAAGCTGGTAAAAAAGGAAATTTACAGAAAGAGAAGGAGAAAAAGAAAAAAAAAATACTTGAAGAGTTCTTCCATTATTCTTGGATCTCCCTGGGTAGCCAAAAACTAGATGGTCCAGAAGCTTCAAAACCACTGGTAACAATATTGAACATTGAAGACTGTCACACTTATGGTGTATTAACTGAATTCCCTTTGACAATGAACAGCAAACTTGGTAGGTGACCTCCTAAATGGAACTGAAGAATGGGCTCCTACAAATAAATTATCATCTCAGTGTTGATGAGTGGGAACATTTCTTGCAAGTCTGTGAAGAGAGTCATAAGGATGAACTAATACCAACAAATGAAGCTGGAGGGACTACTCAGAACTCCTAGGGTTATTGACCTCTGCTATTCTATATGAAAGCCAAACAAAAGAAAAACAGGAGCTGAAAGAATCAGACAGTAAATCATAGACCTGTGTTGTTCAGCACTGCTATTAGAAGCTTCCAAATATTTGACTAATATTAAGTAATAGATTAAAGTGAGACACAGTAAACAGACAGTCATGAAACCCATCTGGCATGGACTTGTGAAGGCCAGCATCTACTTGCTTTAATTCCATTGATGCATTACTAGTGAGGAAAAGAAACGTTAGCATAGCTTATTCCCCCTCTACCCTTTCCTTTGGATAATTGATCATTTGAAAATTATCTCTATTTGGCTAGCTATTTCCTATGTTAATTACTTATCAAAAAACTTTTTTAAAAAGAAAGGAAGAAAAACATTGTACTATGACTTGTGTCAAATTGCAATATGATTTCATGTGCCAAAAAGGAAAGCCATGTAACAAGTCCCAGATGTTAGTAATGGGACAATTGAACACCCTGTATAAGGTCTAGATAATGTTTAAGGAATGTAATATTGTGCTTCAAATGACAAAAGTCAGGGAAATCAATATTTGGGGTGACTTTCTTCTTCCTCTGATGTTTGGAGAGTAAAAAGAACAAAGGAAAGAATGAAAACAGTTGAAAGAGAAAAAGAAAAGCACCAACAAGACAAAGGAAAACCTTTATTTCTTAGTCAATTTCTGCTACTCCATTTTATTTACTGAAAGTCATGGGCCATTTTCGTCCTGGTAGTCTTCCTGTTTCCACACTGCTGAGAAATACTTGTGAATACGTGGTATGCATGCTCTCTCACATGATTTGAAACTTATCAAGAAATGGATCTGTGATTGTACACTCTATTGAACATAAAAAAAAAAAAAAGAAAGTGACTATCAGAATTTAGGTCTCTCACAGTTTTCCTTGAAATGGAAAAGATGAGATGATTTTGTTAAGAAAATAAAAAAGAAGGGCAACTGACAGAGTATGTAAAAGCATTCATACATGAGAGGCAAAGCCAGCAAGTAAAGGAACTAAGCTTTGAGGTTCCATCCTGGTCCTTTAGAGATAATTTGATTAAATGAGGAATTACCAACCAAAAGATCTTAGTCTCATCTTCTCTGTTGCTCAGGAAACCTGTAACCTTGAGTAAGTCACTAAACGTTTTCAAAGGGCCTCAATTTCTTCACATGTAAAGTGAGGATAATAATATATTTGTCTCTCTCAACTGTGCAGGGTCCCAAGATATTTACAAGTACTTAATTGAAAGCTTAAAGGTATCCAAATATTAGGGTTATGCATATAATTATTTTTAACCCTACTTGAATAGATGATAAAGCTCCTTTTGTAGAGGACACAAGGCTGTGGGCTTGCCCTGCCCTGGAGCCAACAGAAGTTAGAATAAAACAACTAATGTTATTTAAGCATTTTCCATGTGCCAAGAACTGCACTAAGCCTTTATGTGCATCAAGTCACTTAATATCTACAACTTTCTAAAGTTGAGGGCTTCCCAGATAGCTCAGTTGGTAAAGAATCCACTTGCAATGCAAGATATCCTGGTTTGATTCCTGGGTCAGAAAGATCCGCTGGAGAAGGGATAGGCTACCCACTCCAGTATTCTTTGGCTTCCCTTATGGCTCAGCTGGTAAATAATCTGCCTGCAATGAGGGAGGCCTGGGCTCGATCCCTGGGTTGGGAATATTCCCTGGAGAAGAGAAAGGCTACCCACTCCAGTATTTTGGCCTGGAGAATTCCACGGACTGTAAAGCCCATGGTGTCACAAAGAGTCAGACAGGACTGAGTGACTTTCACTTCACTTCAAAAGTAGAAATGTGTTTGCTCATGCTCAATCGTATCTGACTCTTTGTGGTCCCATAACTATTGCCTGCCAGGATGCTCTGTCCTTGGGATTTCCTAGGCAAGAACATTGCAGTGGTTGCCATTTCCTCCTCTAGGGAATCTTCCCAACCAAGAAATCATATCCAAGTCTCCTGTGTCTCCTGCACTGCAGGTGGATCCTTTACCACTGAGCCACCTGGGAAGCCCCATTTGACAGATAAGGAAACAGGGTCAGTGATTTGCCCAAGGTCAGACAGCTAAGATGTAGCAAAGCTGGGATTTGAATCTAGGGCCTGTTACCCCACACTTGCTGTTTCCAAAGTTATATGGCGAACCCAAGTTAAATCAGGTTCTCTGACTATGGTACACTATATCAAAATTGGCCTAAAAAATGGTTCACCTTTGGGGATTCCTGATTTTAAGCAATTCTCTTCCCTGGTGGCTCAGAGGTTAAAGCGTCTGCCTGCAATGCAGGAGACCAGGGTTCGATCCCTGGGTAGGGAAGATTCCCCTGGAGAAGGAAATGGCAATCCACTCCAGTATTCTTGCCTGGAGAATCCCATGGACAGAGGAGCCTGGTGGGCTACAGTTCACGGGGTCGCAACGAGTCAGACACGACTGAGCAACTTCACTTTCACTTTCACTTTGGGGATTCCTGATTTTAAGCAATTCTATCAGTATTAATGAGGGTGATAAATTCGTTCGTTCAGTTCAGTTCAGTCACTCAGTCATGTCTGAGTCTGCGACCCCATGGACTGCAGCATGCCAGGCTTCCCCGTCCATCACCAACTCCCAGACTTTACTCAAACTCATGTCCATAGAGTCCATGATGCTATACAACCATCTTATCCTCTGTCATCCCCTTCTCCTCCCGCTTTCAAACTTCCCCACCATCAAGGTCTTTTCAAATGAGTCAGTTCTTTGCATCAGGTGGCCAAAGTATTGCAGTTTCAGCTTCAGCATTAGTCCTTGCAATGTTCATACCAAGGTGCTTTCTTTCAAGTCTAGAGAGGGCAATGCCTAACCCATAGAATAAAGTTTTAACAATTGTTTTAAAGACCTTGTAGTACTGAAGTAAGGGGAGGAATTTTATGGGAGGGCTCCCTTCAAATCATACTTTCCAGATAAGTGTCTCCTTTTTCTACATTTACAAATGTTCTTAATTCTTTATAGTTACCTTTTCATCTGTAAAACAGAAAAAAAATAATAAATAAAGATAATAATGGCATCTACTATATGGGGTCATTATGATTATATAAGTTAATATATTTTATAGATGAAGAAATTGAAGCAAAGGGGGATTGACTTGCCTCAGGTCATGTAACTATAAAGTGGCAAATCTTGGGGACAAACAAAGATGGTGGTTCTCTGATTGTTGTCTGTCAGGATTTTGAAAAGAAGAAAATTCCATAAAAGAAAAAAAAAAATGGATGATGAAAGGAACTACTGGATTGCTTATGACTTATGAAGGTGAGTATTTTTGGAAGACCAGTGGAAATTTTCTTTAACAATGAGCTGCTGCTGCTGCTAAGTCGCTTCAGTCATGTCCAACTCTGTGCGACTTCATAGACGGCAGCCCACCAGGCTCCCCTGTCCCTGGGATACTCCAGGCAAGAACACTGGAGTGGGTTGCCATTTCTTTCTCCAATGCATAAAAGTGAGAAAATAAAGTGAAGTAGCTCAGTCGTGTCTGACTCTTAGTGACCCCATGGACTACAGCCCACCAGGCCCCTCCATCCATGGGATTTTCTAGGCAAGAGTACTGGAGTAGGCCGCCATTGCCTTCTCCATAAAAATGAGCTACAACAATAAAATTCATGATAGCTAACACTTGCAGAAGATATTAAGAAGAGGTGGCAATACACAGAAGAACTGTACAAAAAAGATCTTCATGACCAAGATAATCACGATGGTATGATCACTCACCTAGAGCCAGACATCCTGGAATGTGAAGTCAAGTGGGCCTTAGAAAGCATCACTACGAACAAAGCTAGTGGAGGTGATGGAATTCCAGTTGAGCTATTTCAATCCTGAAAGATGATGCTGTGAAAGTGCTGCACTCAATATGCCAGCAAATTTGGAAAACTCAGCAGTGGCCACAGGACTGGGAAAGGTCAGTTTTCATTCCAATTCCAAAGAAAGGCAATGCCAAAGAATGCTCAAACTACTGCACAATTGCACACTCATCTCACACGCTAGTAAAGTAATGCTCAAAATTCTCCAAGCCAGGCTTCAGCAATATGTGAACCGTGAACTTCCAGATGTTCAAACTGGTTTTAGAAAAGGCAGAGGAACCAGAGATCAAATTGCCAACATCTGCTGGATCATCAAAAAAACAAGAGAGTTCCAGAAAAACATCTATATCTGCTTTATTGACTATGCCAAAGCCTTTGACTGTGTAGCTCACAATAAACTGTGGAAAATTTTGAAAGAGATGGGAATACCAGACCACCTGACCTGCCTCTTGAGAAACCTATATGCAGGTCAGGAAGGAACAGTTAGAACTGGACATGGAACAACACACTGGTTCCAAATAGGAAAAGGAGTACCTCAAGGCTGTAAATTGTCACCCTGCTTATTTAACTTATATGCAGAGTACATCATGAGGAACGCTGGGCTGGTAGAAGCACAAGCTGGAATCAAGATTGCTGGAAGAAATATCAATAACCTCAGATATGCAGATGACACCACCCTTATGGCAAAAAGTGAAGAGGAACTAAAAAGCCTCTTGATGTAAGTGAAAGTGGAGAGAAAAAGTTGGCTTAAAGCTCAACATTCAGAAAATGAAGATCATGGCATCTGGTCCCATCACTTCATGGGAAATAGATGGGGAAACAGTGGAAACAGTGTCAGACTTTATTTTTTCGGGCTCCAAAATCACTGTGGATGGTGACTGCAGCCATGAAATTAAAAGACGCTTACTCCTTGGAAGGAAAGTTATGACCAACCTAGATAGCATATTCAAAAGCAGAGACATTACTTTGCCAACAAAGGTCCGTCTAGTCAAGGTTGTGGTTTTTCCAGTGGTCATGTATGGATGTGAGAATTGGACTGTAAAGAAAGCTGAGCACCAGATAATTGATTCTTTTGAACTGTGGTGTTGGAGCAGACTCTTGAGAGTCCCTTGGACTGCAAGGAGATCCAACCAGTCCATTCTGAAGGAGATCAGCCCTGGGTGTTCTTTTGGAAGGAATGATGCTAAAGCCGAAACTCCAGAACTTTGACCACCTCATGCAAAGAGTTGACTCATTGGAAAAGACTCTGATGCTGGGAGGGATTGGGGGCAGGAGGAGAAGGGGTTAACAGAGTATGAGATGGTTGGATGTCATCACTGACTCAGTGGACATGAGTTTGAGTGAACTCTGGGAGTTGGTGATGGACAGTGAGGTCTGGCGTGCTGTGATTCATGGGGTTGCAAAGAGTCGGACACGACTGAGCTGAACTGAACACTTATTTGGACTTTACTATATATTAGGTCCTATATTACCTCTCAGTAATCCTGACCTATAAGTGTTCCATAAGTATGAATAATATTAATAGTATCTATTTTGATTGTGATGTTCACAATCAGTAAAGGGAATACAACATGTACACAGATAATTAGAATACAAAGTAGAAAACTAAAAGTGACTAGAAACAATAAGGTGAGGTAACTGGGGACTTCAGAAGAAAGAGAGCACTTCTGCTGTGGCAACATATATGCCACTGATAAAGAAAGAAGGTTTAAAAGAGATAGCCACTTATGCATAAGGGAAACTTGAAGAGAAGGTAAATGTTGCAAAATGTGGATGTGCATGCTAAGTTGCATCTGACTGTCTGTGAACCTATGGACTGAAGCCCACCAGGATTATCTGTTCATGGGATTCTCCTGGTAAGAATACTAGAGTGGGTTGCCATTCCTTTTTTCCAGGAGGATCTTCCTGACCCAGGGATCAAACTGGCATCTTTTACAGCTCCTGCATTGGTGGGCAGGTTTTTTACCACTAGCACCACTTGGGAAACCCTGTGAAATGTGGAGCAGAAAGGGAAATCACAATCTAAAAGAAGGTACAGAGACAGTGAAATGCATAGTCTGTTCTGCAAGTGACAGTTAATTCATTTTTGTTGTTGTTGTTGTTGTGAAGGGGACTATAGGAAATTAACTCAGCAAATTAGGATGAACTCAGATTTGAAGAATGAAAGATTTAGATGTCAGGCCAATGACTTTGAATCTCATTCTGTGGGAAATGGAAAGTCATTGTCAACATATAAATTTTTTTTTCATGAATAGAGAGCCCAACTTCAGGAAAACTAACTTATCAACAAATGTAGAATGGATTAAAGAGGAATGGAATAAAGGCAAGGGATCTAGTTAGGCTGCAACTACAATAGCCAGTTGACACGGACACCCCCACCCCAGACTTTGTTTCTGTGTCAAGGGACCAATTCAACTAATAGTCATTCAAAAAATACCCACAAAATTGTTACTATGGACCAGGCACTTGTAAAGTCCCTCTCTGCAGGGGCTTAGTATATTATAATTTAATAATTATAATGTTAAAGTCTCTTAGAAACACATTCTCTGAAAAAGTAAGACATGATAAATGTTTACCTTTGTCAAGAAATAATTTTACACTGTGCAATCAAACAGGAAAATTATAGCCTTAATGAAAGTGTTAGTCACTCAGTCGTGTGCAACTCTTCACAACCCCATGGTCTATCCATGAGTTTCTCCAGGCAGGAATACTGTAGTGGGCTGACAGTCCCTTCTCCAGGTGATCTTCCCAATTCAGGGATCTAACCTAGATCTCATGCACTGCAGGCAGATTCTTTGCCTCTTTCTATAACCTCAGAGAGACAGACAATAGTCAAACATGCAAATATTCATGAATACACAGCCACAACCTGTACTTACATCCTACAATCAGTAGATGGCGATTACAAGCTTTCATCCAGTGACTTTCAACTCAAAGGATAGAAGAAAGTAAGTGAAAGAGGAGAGAGGAGAGAAGAACAAAGGAGGGAAGGGGAAACGAAGGAATAATGAGAGGATGCTTGAAGGGAAGAGAAAGATTAAGTGGAGAGAGTGGGAAATGGGAAGGGGATAGAAGCTATGCTTGCAGTTCAAATGTCTCTCTGAGATATACTTAGTTTAGAACTCTTTCCAAAGGTTAAATTTGCAGCTAGCCCTGCTGGTAGGGAAGAAATTTGAATTGTCTTCCAGGCAGATATTGAAGAAGATAATTTTCTTATTCCATAATCCCACCAACTGAGTTTAGTAGAGAGAGGGCACAGATGTGTTTGAAAGGTGCCCCCACAGGTCTTTTGACCCTGTGGAGCAAAGAAATGTAACTTTAAAAACCTCATAACTGTTCTGCTGCCTGGGTGTCTCTTTCTTTCTTGTTAAGCTGAAAATCCTAGCAGAGGAAGAGAAATGTTGGGACAAGTTCCCAATATATTATTAGGGGCATTTATGAAGTCAAAACAAAGAGGAAAATTCTATTAATAGTAAAATTGACCTTTTGAGATCTAGGTGGAGACCATCACCAAAGGAATAATTAGGCATGAAAACGCTCAAAGTTGGATGTTGGCTATGGTTCAGTAAAGGATTGAGAGTTATAGGAATAAAGATGAATAAGGAAAGAAAGGAGAAGGTGTAAGACCATATTGCCTCTTTATTTGAGAATAGAAGTCTAGTCTACTTCCTCTTGGTGTAGTCATTGTATCTTGAGGCAAACATTAGATTTATTTTCCTGGATGGATATGAGAAGAGAGGTTAAGAGCAATTTTTGCCCAAATATTCTGTCTTTGCAATTGCAAATTTTTGTAGGTCAAAAGTCAGACATGGGTCTCACTAAGCTAAAGCAAGGGATTTTCACCATTTTTTTTTTTTTTTTTTTTAGCTTTTCAAGTTTCAAGCTAAAGTGGGCTATAGGGGAAATTCGATTTCCTTACCATCTCTAGTTTCTAGAGGCCACCTGCATTCTTTGGCTTAGGGCCACTTCCTCCTACCTTCAAAGCCAGCAATACTACATATTTCTGACCATCATTCCTCAATTACATTTCCTTCTGACCCCAGCCCATGAAGGTTGTCCCAATGTTAAGAACACATGTAATTAGATTTTATCCACTCAAGTAATTCACAATAAGTGCATAATTTCAAACTATATGTCCTTAATCATACCTGCAACAAAAAGTCCGATTTGTCATGCAAGGTAACATATTCATAGGTTCCTGGGATTAGAGGAGAGAGAGAGAAAAAACTAAATGTACATAATAAATGACAAAAAAAAAATGACTTTTGGATTAGGAATGCTCAACAGAACTGCTTAGAAATGGGTACAGTACATCAATCAGTACATCAGATCAGACAGGTACTTTGAATGCCTCTAATAAAAAGGGATCTTTTTTCTTTAAAAAATCATTTATTTTTTACTTGAAGGATAATAGCTTTACAGAATTTTGTTGTTTGCGGTCAAACCTCAACATGAACCAGCCATAGGTATACATATATACCCTCCCTTAAAAAGGGGATTTATTTTTGATGGTAAGAAGTTGGATGAGTTGAACAGTTCTATGAAGACCTACAAGACATTCTGAACTAACAACCAAAAAACGATGTCCTTTTCATTATAGGGAACTGGAATGCAAAAGTAGGAAATCAAGAAATACCTGGAGTAACAGGCACATTTAGCCTTGGAGTACAGAATGAAGCAGGGCAAAGGCTAATAGAATTCTGCCAAGAGAACACACTGTTCATAGCAAACACCCTCTTCCAACAACACAAGAGAAGACTCTACACATGGACATCACCAGAAGGTCAACACCGAAATCAGATTGATTATATTCTTTGCAGCCAAAGATGGAGAAGCTCTGTACAGTCAGCAAAAACAAGACCAAGAGCTGACTTTGGCTCAGATCATGAACTCCCTCTTGCCAAATTCAGACTTATATTGAAGAAAGTAGGGAAAATCACTAGACCATTCAGGGATGACATAAATTAAATCCCTTAGATCTGATAGACAGAGTGCCTGAAGAACTATGGGCAGAGGTTTGTGACATTGTACAACAGGCAGGGATCAAGACCATCCCCAAGAAAAATAAATGAAAAAAAGCAAAATGGTTGTCTGAGGAGACCTTATAAAGAGCTGTGAAAAGAAGAGAAGCAAAAGGCAAAGGAGAAAAGAAAAAAATATACCCATTTGAATGCAGAGTTCCAAAGAATATCAAGGAAAGATAAGAAAACCCTCCTCACTGATCAATGCAAAGAAATAGAAGAAAACAACAGAATGGGAAAGACTAGAGATATCTTCAAGAAAATAAGACATACCAAAGGAACGTTTCATGCACAAATGGGCACAATAAAGGACAGAAATGGTATGGACCTAACAGAAGCAGAAGATATTAAGAAGAGGTGGCAAGAATACACAGAAGAACTATACAAAAAAGATCTTAATGACCCAGATAACCACGATGGTGTGATCACTCACCTAGAGCCAGACATCCTGGAATGTGAAGTCAAGGGAGCCTTAAAAAGCATCAATACAAACAAAGGTAGTGGAGGTGATGGAATTCCGGTTGAACTATTTCAAATCCTAAAAGATGATGCAGTGAAAGTGCTGCACTCATTATGCCAGCAACTTTGGAAAACTCAGCAGTGGCCACATGAATGAAAAAAGGTCAGTTTTCATTCCAATCCCAAAGAAAGGCAATGCCAAAGAATGCTCAAACTACCGCACGGTTGCATTCATCTCACACGCTGGCAAAGTAATGCTCAAAATTTTCCAAGCCAGGCTTCAACAGTATGAAATTCCAGAACCATGAAATTCCAGATGGTCAAACTGGTTTTAGAAAAGGCAGAGGAACCAGAGATCAAATTGCCAACATCCGTTGGATCATCGAAAAAGCAGGAGAGTTTCAGAAAAACATCTACTTCTGCTTTATTGACTATGCCAAAGCCTTTGACTGTGTGGACCACAACAAACTGGAAAATTTTTAAAGAGATCGGAATACCAGACCATCTGAACTGCTTCTTGAGAGACCTGTATGCAGGTCAGGAAGCAACAGAACTGGACGTGGAACAACAAACTGGTTCCAAATAGGGAAAGGAGTACCTCAAGGCTGTATATTGTCATCCTGCTTATTTAACTTATATGCAGAATACATCATGAGAAATGCTGGGCTGGATGAAGCACAAGCTGGAATCAAGATTGCCAGGAGAAATATAAATAACCTCAGATATGCAGATGACACCACCCTTATGACAGAAAGCAAAGAAGAACTAAAAAGCCTTTTGATGAAAGTGAAAGAGGAGAGCGAAAAATTTTGCTTCAAACTCAACATTCAGAAAACTGAGATCATGGCATCTGGTCCCATTACTTCATGGCAAATAGATGGGAAAACAGTGGAAACAGTGACAGACTTTATTTATTCATTTTTGAGGGGGGCTCCAAAATCACTGCAGATGGTGACTGCAGCCATGAAATTAAAGGACACTTGCTCCTTGGAAGAAAAGTTATGACCAAACTAGACATATTAAAAAGCAGACATTACTTTGCCAACAAAGTTCCATCTAGTCAAAGCTATTGTTTTTCCAGTAGTCATGTATGGATGTGAGAGTTGGCCTATAAAGAAAGCTGAGCACCAAACAACTGATGCTTTTGAACTGTGGTGTTGGAGAAGATTCTTTAGAGTCCCTTGAATGAAAAGGAGATCCAACCAGTCCATTCTAAAGGAGATCAGTCCTGAATATTAATTGGCAGGACAGATGCTGAAGCTGAAACTCCAATACTTTGGTCATCTGATGCAAAGAACTGACTCATTTGAAATGGCCCTGATGCTGGGAAAGATTGAAGGTGGGAGGAGAAGGGGACAAGAGAGGACAAGATGGTTGGATGGAATTACCAACTCAATGGACATGAGCTTGAGTAAACTCCGGGAGTTGGTGAAGGACAGGTTGGCCTGGCGTGCTGCAGCCCATGGGATCTCAAAGAGTTGGACATGACTGAGTGACTGAACTGAACTAATATGAATAATTTGACAGTGGCAGAGGAATGTTAAAACTAAATTTTGTAAAAGGAGATATTTGTCTTTCTCTGTCTGACATTTTCACTGAATATAAAATCTCAAGGTCCATCTATGTTGTCACAAATGGAAACATTTTACCTTTTCTTCTAGCTGAATAGTGTTCATTTATACATATCATATCTTATTTACCCATTCATCTGTTCATGGGCACTTAGGTAGTTTCCATATTTTGGATATTGTAAGCAAGGGCACAGTGAACATAGGGGAGCATATATCTTTTCAAATTTAGTGTTTTGTGTATTTTAGATAAATATCCAGAAGTGGAATAGCTGGATCATACAGCAGTTTAATTTTTAGTCATTTTTGGAGGAATCTCCATAGTGTTGTCTACCTTGTTGTTGTTCAGTTGCTCAATTGTGTCTGACTCTTTTCAATTCCTTGAACTGCAGCATGACAGACTCCTCTGTATTCAACTATCTTCTGGAGTTTGCTCAAATTCATGCCTGTTGAGTTGGTGATGCTATCTAACCATTTCATCTTCTGCTGTTCTCTTCTCCTTTTGCCTTCAATATTTCACAGCATCAAGGCCTTTTCCAATGAGTCAGTTCTTTGCATCAGGTGGCCAAAGTATTGGAGCATCCACTTCACCATCAATCCTTCCAGTAAATATTCAGAGTTAATTTCCTTTAGGATTAACTGGTTTGATCTCCTTGCAGTCCAAGGGGCCCTTAAGAGTTTTCTCCAGTACCACAATTCAAAAACATCAATTCTTTGGTTCTCAGCCTTCTTTATGGTCCAACTCACACATCTGTACATGATGACTGGGTAAACCATAGCTTTGATTATACAGACCTTTGTCAGCAAAGTGATGTGTATGTTTCTTTTTTTTTTTTTTTAAACATAGTGTCTAGGTTTGTTATAATTTTGATGCCAAGGAGCAAGAGTCTTTTAATTTCATGGCTATAGCCACTGTCTACAGTGATTTTGGAGCCCAGAAAAGAAAATCTGTCACTGCTTCCACTTTCCCCCCCTTCTATTTGCCATGAAGTGATAGAACCAGATGCCATAAACTTAGTTTTTTTTTTTTTTTTAATGTTGAGTTTCAAGCCAGCTTTTTTACTTTCCTCATACACCTTCATCAAGAGGTGCTTTAGTTCTTCTTCACTTGCTGCTATTCAAATAGCATCATCTGTATGTTTGAAGTTGTTGATAATTCTCCCAAAAATCTTGATCCCAGCTTGTGATTCATCAAGCCTGGTATTTCGCTTGATGTACTGTGCATAGAAGTTAAATAAGCAGGGTGACAGTATACAGGCTGTTGTACTCCTTTCCCAAATTTGAGCCAGTCAGTTATTCCATGTCTGGTTCTAACTATTGCTTCTTGACCTGCATACAAGTTTCTCAGAAGACAGTTAAGGTGTTCTGGTATTCCCATCTCTTTAAGAATTTCCCACAGTTTGTTGTAATCTGCACAGTCAAAGGCTTTAGGGTAGTCAATGAAGCAGGAGTAGATATTTTTATGGAATTCCCTTACATTCTCCATGATCCAATGGATGTTGACATTTTGATTTCTGGTTCCTCTGCCTCTTTGAAACTCAGCTTAGGATGGCAGAGAAATAGGATGGGGAGACGACTTCCTCCCCCACAAATTCATTGAAAGAACATTTGAACGCTGAACAAATTTCACAAAACAACCTCGGAATCCTGGCAGAGGACATTAGGCACCCAGAAAGGCAGCCCATTGTCTTTGAAAAGAGGTAGGACAAAATATAAAAGATAAAAAGAGAGACAAAAGGGGTAGGGATGGAGACTCATCCTGGGAAGGGAGTCTTTAAAGAGAAGTTTCCAAACATTGGAATCTCAGAAGGCAACATAAGCGGGAGGAAAAATAAATAAATAAATAAACCCCATAAATTACATCCCTAATGGCAACTCCCAGCAAAGAAGTATCCCAAACACTCACATCAGCCACCAGCATGCAGGGGCTGAACAGGGAGGAGTGGGCTGCATTGCTTAGGGTAAGGACTGGGCCTGAATGTCCTGAGGGCAATCTGAGGAAGCTAACATGAGATAGCAACATAAACTGTGGAATAGCCAGAGAGAGAGAGAGGAAAATAAAAGAGAGAGAGAGAGAGAGAGAGAGAACTATCCCATGAAAAGCCCTAACCTAAGGTACTGCCTGGCCTGCTCACAGAACAAAGGACTGAGGGAATACCAGAGGAGAGCTAGCTGGCTGCACACTAGCCCATCCCCCACTGGAAGCATGGAGGGCAGGCACGCAGTAGCCAGAGTCAGAAAGGAGCAAACTTGGCTCCAGAGATGGCATCCCCTACCAAACTGCGAGCAGGCTTCCAGTTGCTAACCAAGACTTCCTGGGATGCTGGACGGTTGACATCCACCTGGAGGGTTGCAGCCAAAGATAAGCTCCCCAGAAGAGGCACACAGCACACCTGAGACGGAGTGCACGCTGCCAACCAGGAAACTGAGCGGCTGGGAATGGGGAGGTGATAAGATTCATTCCCCACCTGGGGAGAGTGCACTCACCAAGCACCTGGTCGCCTGAGCTGCTTGGACCTGGGAAGGGCACAAAACGCTGGCCCAACCAAGTCTAAGCCTTTGGGGAGTACCTGAGAACCTGAACCTGAGCAGCTTAAACCTGGGAAGTACACACAACCCAGGACCCGCTTTAGACAGTTCCCCTGCAGAACAACCTGGAGCCTAAACAGTGTAGACTGGGAAAGCACACACGCTGTGAGCAGGGGAAAACCCAGTGTGGCCAAGACACTGCAAGCACTCCCCATGCACACCAGTGATATTTGTTTGCAGTGTTCCTCCCTCCCCACAGCACGACTGAACAAGTGAGCATAAATAAGTGGCCACCTTCGCCCCCTTGTGTCAGGGTGGAAATTAGACACTTAAGAGACCTGCAAAAAGAAGAAATCAAAATAAACAGAGGGAACCGCTTTGGAAGTGACAGGTACAAGAGATTAAAACCCTGTAGTTAGCACCGACTACATTGGAAGGGACCTATAGATCTTGAAATGTATAAGCTGGAACAAGGAACTATCTGAAACTGAACTGACCCCACACTGCCTGCCACAGCTCCAGAGAAATTCCTAGATATATTTTAACTATTACCATTTTTTTTAATTTAATTTTTTAAAATTCTTAAGTCTTCTATTACTCCTTTAATTTTCATTTTTATAGCCTACTATTACCTTGCAAAAAAAGACCCTATTTTTAAAGCAAACTTCATATGTATTTTTTGTAATTTTTGTTATTTTGCTTTGTTGTTTTTTTTTTTTTTAATATTGTATTTTTGAGAGTCTACCCTCTAGATTTTTAATATTTGCTTTTTGATATTTGTTATCAATTTTTTACCTTTAAGAATCCAATTGTCAGTATCCATTTTTAATTAGGAATGTGATTACTGGCTTGATTACTCTCTCCCCCTTTTGACTCTTTCTCCCCAAGGTCACCTCTATCTCCTCCCGCCCCTTCTCTTCTCTAGACAACTCTAAATCTCTGTATGTGTTCTGGGCTGTGGAGAATACTTAGGGAACTGATTACTGCCTAGATCTGTCTCTCTCCTTTTTATTCCCCATTTTATCCTCCTGGTCACCTCTATCTCCTTCCTTCCTCTTCTCTTCTCTACGTCACTCCATGACCCTCATTGAGGGTTCCAGACTGTGGAGAGCACATAGGGAATTGATTACTGGCTATATTGCTCTCACCTCTTTTGATTACCCCTCTTCTCCTCTTGGTCACCTCTATCTCCCTCTTCCCTCGTCTCTTCTCCATGTAACTCTGTGAACCTATCTTGGTGTCCCTCACTGTGGAGAATCTTTTCACCATTAACCTAGATATTTAATCATCAGTGCTGTATGAATGGAGAAGTCTTGAGGTTACTGTAACAAGAAGACTGAAAACCAGAGGCAGGAGGTAGGCCCAAAACCTGAGAACACCAAAGAACTCCTGACTCCAGGGAACATTAATCGATAAGAGCTCATCCAAAAGCCTCCATACCTACACTGAACCAAGCACCACCCCAGGGACAACAAGTTCCAGAGCAAGACATACTACACAAATTCTCCAGCAACACAGGAACATAGTTCTGACCTTCAATATACAGGCTGCCCAAAGTCACACCAAACCAATAGACATCTCAAAACTCACTACCGGACACTTCATTGCACTCCAGAGGGAAGAAATCCAGCACCATCCACCAAAATACCGATGCAAGCTTGCCTAACCAGGAAACCTTGAAAAGACACTCGTCCAAACCCACCCACAATGAGGAACCTCCACAATAAAGAGGAACCACAAACTGCCAGAATACAGAAAGGCCACCCCAAACACAGCAATATAAACAAGATACAAAAACAGAGAAATACTCAGCAGGTAAAGGAGCATGATAAAAGCCCACCAAACCAAACAAAAGAAGAGGAGACAGGGAGTCTACCTGAAAAAGAATTCAGAATAATGATAGTAAAATTAATCCAAAATGTTGAAAACAAAATGGAGTTACAGATAAATAGCCTGGAGACAAGGATTGAGAAGATGTAAGAGATGTTTAGCAAGGACCTAGAAAAAATTTAAAAAGTCAGTCAATAATGAATAATGCAATAAATGAGGTAAAAAACACTTGGAGGGAAGCAACAGTAGAATAACGGAAGCAGAAGATAGGCTAATTGAGGTAGAAGATTGAATGGTAGAAATAAATGAAGCAGAGAGGAAAAAAGAAAAAACAAATACTTAAAAGAAATGAGGACAACCTCAGGGACTTCTAGGACAATGTTAAATGCTCCAACATTAGAGTCATAGGAGTCCCAGAAGAAGAAGACAAAAAGGCCATGAGAAAATACCTGAGATGATAATAGTTAAAAAGTTCCCTAAAATGGGGAAGGAAATAATCACCGAAGTCCAAGAAACCCAGAGAGTCCAAAACAGGATAAATCCAAGGTGAAACACCCCAAGACACATATTGATCAAATTAACAAAGATCAAACACAAAGAATACATAGTAAAAACAGCAAGGGAAAAACAACAAACAACATTCAAGGGGATTCCCATACGGATAACAGCTGATCTTTCCATAGAAACTCTTTAGGCCAGAAAGGAATGGAAGGACATACTTAAAGTGATGAAAGAGAAAAACCTACAACCCAGATTACTGTACCCATCAAGGATCTCACTCAAATATGAAGGAGAAATCAAAAGCTTTACAGACAAGCAAAAGCAGAGACAATTCAGCACCACCATACCAGCTCTCCAACAAATTTTAAAGGATCTTTTCTAGACAGAAAACACAGAAAGGGTGTATAAACTCGAATCCAAAACAACTAAGTAAATGGCAATGGGATCACATTTATTAATAATTACCTTAAATGTAAATGGGTTGAATGCCCCAACCAAAATACAAAGATTGGCTGAATGGATACAAAAACAAGACCCATATATATGCTGTCTACAAGAGACCCACATCAAAACAAGGGACACATACAGATTGAAAGTGAAAAGCTGGAAAAATTTACTTCATGCAGATAGAGACCAAAAGAAAGCAGGAGTAGCAATACTCATAGACTTTAAAATAAAGGCTGTGAAAAGAGACAAAGAAGGACACTACATACGATCAAAGGATCAATCCAAGAAGAAGATATAACAATTATAAATATATATGCACCCAGCATAGGAGAACCACAATATGTAAGGCAAATGATAACAAGTATGAAATGGGATGTTACCAACAACAAAATAATAGTAGGAAACTTTAATATACCACTCACACCTATGGATAGATCAACTAAACAGAAAATTAGCAAGGAATCACAACCTTTAAGTGATACAATGGACCAGTTAGACCAAACTGATATCTATAGAACATTTTACCCCAAAACAATGAATCTCACCTTTTTCTCAAGTGCACATGAAACCTTCTCCAGGATAGATTATATCCTGGGCCATTAATCTAGGCTTGGTAAATTAAAAAAAAAAAAATTGAAATCATTCCAAGCATCCTTTCTGACCACAATGCAGCAAGATTAGATGTAATTAGATGAAGTTAGATGTCAATTACAGGAGAAAATTACAGGAGGCTGAACAACACACTGCTGAATAACCAACAAATCACAGAAGAAATCAAAATATGCATAGAAATTAATGGAAATGAAAACACAACAACCCAAAACCTGTGGGACACTGTAAAAGCAGTGCTAAGGGGAAGGTTCATAGCAATACAGTTTTTCCTCAAGAAACAAGAAAAAAGTCAAATAACCTAACTCTACATCTAAAGTAACTAGAAAAGGAAGAAGTGAAGAAATCCAGGGTTAGTAGAAGGAAAGAAAACTTAAAAATTAAGGCAGAAATAAATGAAAAATAAACAAAAGAGATCATAGCAAAAATCAGCAAATCTAAAAGATGGTTCTTTGAGAAGATAAATAAAATTGAAATATCATTAGCTAGACTCATCAAGAAACAAAAGGAGAAGAATCCAATCAACAAAATTAGAAATGAAAATGGAGAAATCACAACAGACAACACAGATTTACAAAGGGTTATAAGAGACTATGATCAGCAACCATATGCCAATAAAATGGAAAACTTGGAACAAATGGACAAATTCCTAGAAAAGTACAACTTTCCAAAACTGAGCCAGGAAGAAATATAAAATCTTAACAGACACATCACAATCACAGAAATGGAAACTAATCAGAAATCTTCCAGCAAACAAAAGCCCAGGTCCAGACGGTTTCACAGCTGAATTCTACCAAAAATTGAGAGAAGAGCTAACACCTATCCTACTCAAACTCTTCCAGAAAACTGCAGAGGAAGATAAACTTCCAAACTCATTCTATGAGCCCAATATCACCCTAATACCAAAACCAGGCAAAGATGCCACAAAAAAAAAAAAAAAAAAAAGAAGAAGAAGAAGAAGAAAGGAAACTACAGGTCAATATCACTAATGAACATAGATGCAAAAACTTTAACAAAATACCAAATGGAATCCAACAACATATTAAAAAGATCATATATCATGACCAAGTGGGCTTTATCTCAGGAATGCAAGGATTCTTTAATATCCACAAATCAATCAATGTAATACACCACATTAACAAATTGAATGATAAAAAACATATGATTATCTCAATAGATGCAGAGAAAGCCTTTGACAAAAGGCAACATCTATTTATGATAAAAACCTTCCAAATAGCAGGAATGGAAGGAACCTACCTCAACATAATGAACGCAATATACGACAAAGCCACAGGAAACATTACCTGCAATGGTGAAAAATTGAAAGCATTTCCCCTAAATTCAGGAACCAGACAAGAGTGCCCACTCTCACCACTACTATTCAACATAGTTTTAGAAGTTTTGACCACAGCAGTCAGAGAAGAAAAAGAAATAAAAGGAATCCAGATTGGAAAAGAAATAAAACTCTGTTTGTGGATGACATGATCCTCTACATACAAAACCCTAAAGACTCCACCAGAAAAATTACTAGAGCTAATGAATGAATATAGTAAAGTTGCAGGATATAAAATCAACACACAGAAATCCCTTGCATTGCTATACACGAACAATGAGAAAACAGGAAGAGAAATTAAGGAAACAATTCCATTCACCATTGCAACAAAAAGAATAAAATACTTAGGAATATATCTACCTAAAGAAACAAAAGACATACATATAGAAAACCATAAAAACTGATGAAAAAAATCAAAGAGGAGACAAATAGGTGGATAAATGCACCATGTTCATAGATCAGAAGAATCAATATTGTCAAAATGAGTACACTCCCCCAAACAATCTATAGATTCAATGCAATCTGTATCAAGCTACCAATGGTATTTTTCATAGAATTAGAACAAATAATTTCACAATTTGTATGGAAATACAAAAATCCTCAGATAGCCAAAACAATCTTGAGAAAGAAAAAAAGAACTGGAGGAATAAATCTGCCTGACTTCAGGGTCTACTACAAAGCCACAGTTATCCAGACAGTATGGTACTGGCACAAAGACAGAAATATCAATCAATGGAACAACATAGAAAGCCCAGAGATAAATCCATGCACCTATGGACCCCTTAACTTTGACAAAGGAGACAAGAATATACAATGGAGAAAAGACAATCTCTTTAAGAAATGGTGCCGGGGAAACTGGTCAACCACTTGTAAAAGAATGAAACTAGAACACTTTCTAACACCATACACAAAAATAAAGCCAATGAAAATATGAAAAAAAAGATAAGCAAACAAAAGTAACAGCCATGACTGGGGAATGACCAGGGCCCATCGCACCTGACCTCTATCCAGTTGCACGGAAGAGTTCATTGCAAATTTAAAGGATTAAAACATTAGGGAAAAAAAAAAACTCAAAATGAATTAAAGATCTAAACATAAGACCAGAAACTATAAAACTCCTAGAGGAAGACATAGGCAAAACACTCTCTGACATTAACCACAGCAGGATCCTCTACGAACTACCTTCCAGGGTAATGGAAATAAAAGCAAAAATAAACAAATGGGACCTAATTAAACTTAAAAGCTTTTGCACAATGAAGACTCCTGCAGCTCAATTTCAGAAAGATAAGCGACCCAATCAAAAAATAGGACAAAGATCTACACAGACATTTCTCCAAAGAAGACATACAGATGGCTAACAAACACATGAAAACATGCTCAATATAACTCATTCTCAGAGAAATGGAAATCAATACCACAATGATGTACCATCTCATGCTGGTCAGAATGGCTGCTATCTAAAAATCTCCAAGCAATAAATGCTGGAGAGGGTGTGGAAAAAAGGGAACCCTCTTACACTGTTGGTGGGAATGCAAACTAGTATAGACACTCTGGAGAACAGTGTAGAGATTCCTTAAAAAAAAATGGAAATAGAACTGCCACATGACCCAACAATCCCACTGCTGGGCATACACACCGAGGAAACCAGAATTGAAAGAGACACATGTACCCCAATGCTCATCACAGCACTGTTTATAAAAGCCAGGACATGGAAGCAACTTAGATGTCCATCAGCAGACAATGGATAAGAAGGCCATGGTACATATACATAATGGAATATTACTCAGCCATTAAAAAGAATGCATTTAAACCAGTTCTAATGAGTTGGATGACACTGGGGCCTTTTATACAGAGTGAAGCAAGTCAGAAAGAAAAACACCAATAGAGTATACTAAAGCATATATATGGAATTTATAAAGATAGTAATTATAACCCTATATGCGAGGCAGCAAAAGAGCCACAGATATATACAATAGTCTTTTGGACTCAGTGGGAGAAGGTGAGGGTGGGATGATCTGAGAGAATAGCATTGAAACATGTATATTATCATATGTGAAACAGATCGCTAGTCTAGGTTCAATGCATGAGACAGGTTGCTCAGGGCTGGTGCACTGGGATGACCCAGAGGGACAGGATGGGGAGGGAGGTGGCAGTGGGGTTCAGGATCCAGAACACATGTACACCCATGGCTGACTCATGTCAGTGTATGGCAAAAACCAATACAATATTGTAATTAGCCTCAAATTAAAATAACTAAAACAAAAAAAAAAAAATAGAAAGATACCCAGCTTATACATCTGGAAGTTCTTGGTTCAGGTACTGCTGAAGCCTAGCTTGAAGGATTTTGAGCATAACCTTGCTAGCATGTAAAATAAGTGCAATTGTGTGGTAGTTGGAATATTCTTTGACATTTTCCTTCTTTTGGATTGGAATGAAAACTGACCTTTTCCAGTCCTACAGCAACTGCTGAGTTTTCCAAATTTGGTGACATACTGAATGCAGCACTCTAACAGCATCCTCTTTTAGAATTTTAAATAGCTCAGCTGGAATTCCATCACTACCACTAGCTTTGAGGTAATGCTCCCTACGTCCACTTGACTTCACACTCCAAGGTGTTCATCTCTAGGTGAGTGACCACATCATCACGGTTATCTGGGTCATTAAGACCTTTTTTGTAGAGTTCTGTGCTTTCTTGCCACCTCTCCTTAACCTCTTCTTCTGTTTTCTATAGTGGCTACACAAGTTAATATTCTCTCCAGAAGTGCATGAGTGTTCACTTTTCTCCACATTCTTACCAGCACTTGTTATTTCTTGCCTTTTTGATAACAGCCATTCTGTCAACTGTGATATGATATCTCATTATGGTTTTGATTTTCATTTCCTTAATGCTTAGTGGTGCTGAACATCGTTTTGTGTCCCTGATGGTCACCTGTATGTCTTCTTTGGAAAAAGTCTATTTGGTTCATCTGCTTATTTCTTAATTGAGTTGTTTGTTTCTGTTTGTTGTTAATGATTTTTATGAGATTTTATGAAAAATAATGTACATGTACATGTATAACTGAATCATTTTGCTTTACACCTGAAACTAACACAATATTATTAATCAACTATTATCAAATATAAAATAAAGCTCTAAAAAGAAAACTTGCTACAATTTATGTTGATGAATGCTTTGTCTATGCTGTCTTCTATGGGTTTTATGGTGTCATGGTTTATCTTAAGTCTTTAAGCCATTTAGAGTTTATTTTTGTGTATGGTATGATGGTGTGTTCCAACTACTTTGATTTACATGTTGCTATCCCAGAAGACAATGGCACCCCACTCCAATACTCTTGCCTGGAAAATCCCTCCCCTGGACGGAGGAGCCTGGTCAGCTGCAGTCCATGGGGTCGCTAGGAGTTGTACACGACTGAGCGACTTCACTTTCACTTTTCACTTTCATGCATATTGGAGAAGGAAATGGCAACCCACTCCAGTGTTCTTGCCTGGAGAATCCCAGGGATGGGGGAGCCTGGTGGGCTGCCATCTATGGGGTTGCAGAGAGTTGGACATGACTGAAATGACTTAGCAACAGCAACAGCATCCCAGCTTCCCAGTGCCCCTTGCTGAACAGACTTTTTTTCTCATTTTAAATTCTTGCCTACTTTGTCAAAGTTTAATTGACTATAGATATGTGGGTTTATTTGTGGCCTTTCTATTCTGTTCCATTGATCCATATGTCTGTTTTTGCACCAGTCCCACACTGTTGTGATTAAAGTAGCTTTGTAATGATATCTGAAGTCTGAGGAAGTTATATCTTCTGTTTCATTCTAGTTTCCTCTCAGGATTTCATTGGCAATGCTGGTTTTTTATGGTTCTATATAGATTGTTGGAATTTGTTCTAGTTCTATGAAAAAATGTCATGAGTAATTTGATAAGAATCACATGAAATCCAGAGCTTGCTTTGGGAAGTATTGCCATTTTAACAATATTAATTCTTCCAAGCATGAGCATGGAATGTATTTCTATTCCTTTGAATCCTCTTTAATTTGAATGTATTTCTATTCCTTTGAATCCTCTTTAATTTTCTTTAATAGTGTTTTATAGTTCTCAGTGTAAAAGTCTTTCACTTCCTTGATCAAGTTTATTCCTAGGTATTTTTTAGTGCAATTGTTATAAGATTTTTTTTAAACATTCTATCAGTCTCCCAGGGGCTTTCCTGTTAGCTCAGTTGGTAAACAATCTGCCTGCAATGCAGGAGACCCTGGTTTGATTCCTGGGTCAGGAAGATATTCTGGAGAAGGGATAGGCTCTGCACTCCAGTATTCTTGGGCTTCCCTCGTGGCTCAGCTAGTAAAGAATCCACCTACAATGTGGGAGATCTGGGTTCAATCCCTGGGTTGGGAAGATGCCCTGGAGAAGAGAAAGGCTACCCACTCCAGCATTATGGCCTTGAGAACTTCATGGACTGTGTAGTCCATGGGATAACTAAAGAGTTAGACATGACTGAGCAACTTTCACTTCACAGTCTTCCAAGGCTACAGACATAAAATCAAAAATAAACGACTGGAACTTAATTCAAGCTTACAAGATTTTGCATAGCAAAGGAAACCAATAAATAAATAAATAAAACACAGAGAATGGGAGAAAATATTTGCAAATAGTGCTACCAAACAAAGTTTAATCTCCAAAATATACAAGTAGATTATACAAGTGAACAATGAAAAACAACTAACCTAATCAAAAAAATGGGCAGAAGATCTTAATAGACATTTTCCAAAGAAGATATACAGGCAGCCAGTAGGCACATGAAAAGATGCTCAGCATCAGTAATTTGTTAGAGAAATGCAAATCAGAAGTACAATGAGACACCATCTCACACCGGTCACAATGGCCATCACTAAAAAGTCTACAAATAGCAAATGCTGGAGAGATTGTGGAAAAAAGGAAACTCTCCCCCACTGTTAGTGGGAGTGTAAATTGGCACAGCAACTATGGAGAACAGAGTGGATGTACCTCGGAAAACTAAAAATAAAGTTACCATATGATCCAGCAATTCCACTCCTGGGCATTTATCCAAAAAACTATAATTCAAAAAGATATATTCACCTTTATGTTCATAGCAGCACACTATTCATAATAGCCAAAGAATATTATCAATGAAATGCCCATTGATGGATGAATGGATAAAAAAGATGTGGTACATATATACAATGGAATACTACTCAGCCATGAAAAGAATGAATGTTAGCATTTGCAGCAACATGGATGCAACTAGAGATTATCATATTAAATGAAGCAAGTCAGCAAGAGAAAGAAAAATGCCATGTTATATCACTTATATATGGAATATAAAATATGGCATGAACTAACCTATCTACAAAGCAGAAATAGACTCATAGACATAGAGATCAGACTTGCGATTGCTAAGGGTGAGAGAGAAGGGAGAAGGATGGACTGGGAGTTTGGAATTGGTAGATTCAAACTATTCCATTTAGAATGGATAAAAAATAAGGTCTTATGTATAGCACAGGGAACTATATCCAATTTCCTTTGATAAGACATAATGGAAAAGAATATATAAAAGAATATATATATATATATATATATATATATGTGCATAACTGAGTCACCTTGCCATTCAGCAGACATTGGCATGTTACAAATTGACTATATTTCAATTTTTTAATTGAAGGATAATTGCTTTACAGAATTTTTAAAATTAATTTATTTTTTATTGAAGGATAATTGCTTTACAGAATTTTGCTGTTTTCTGTCAAATCTCAATATGAATCAGCCATAGGCATATGTATGTCCCCTCCCTCCTTCCCATCTCCCTCCCCATCCCACCCCTCTAGGTTGATACAGAGCCCCTGTTTGAATTATCTGAGACTTACAGCAAATTTCCATTGGCTATCTATTTTACATATGGTGATGTAAGTCTCCATGTTACTCTCTCCGTACATCTCACTCTCTCCTCCCCTCTCATCGTGTCCATAAGTCTGTTTTCTATGTCTATGTCTTCATTGCTGCCCTGCATATAAAGTCTTCAGTATCACCTTTCTAGATTCCATATATATGTGTTGCTGCTGCTGCTGCTGCTAAGTCACTTCAGTCGTGTCTGAATCTGTGTGACCCCATAGACGGCAACCCACCAGGCTCCTCCGTCCCTGGGATTCTCCAGGCAAGAACACTGGAGTGGGTTGCCATTTCCTTTTCCAATGCATGAAAGTAAAAAGTGAAAGTGAATTCGCTCAGTCATGTCTGACCCTCAGTGACCCCATGGACTGCAGCCTTCCAGGCTCCTCCATCCATGGGATTTTCCAGGAAGGAGTACTGGAGTGGGGTGCCATTGCCTTCTCCCATATATGCTCCCATATAGTATATGATATTTATCTTTCTCTTTCTGATTTACTTCACTCTGTATAATAGGGTCTAGGTTAATCCACCTCATTAGAACTGACTCAAATGTGCTCCTTTTTATTGCTGAGTAATATACCATTGTGTATATATACCAGAACTTCTTTATCCATTCATTTGTTGATGGACATTTAGGTTGCTTCCACATTCTAGCTATTGTAAATAGTGCTGCAATGAACATTGGGGCACATGTGTCTTTTTAAATTTATATTTCCTCAGGATGGAGAAAAGGGAACCCTGTTGTACTGTTTGTGGGAATGGAAATAGATACAGCCACTATAGAAGATGGTATGGGGATTCCTTTAAAAAATGGATATTCCATTCCTTAAAATGGGAAATTTATTCCATATGGTGGAATAAAACCACCATATGACCCAGCAATTCTACTCCTGGTCTATATTTAAATTAAAAAAAAAATAGAGTTAACCAAAGGAAAAAAAAATTGAGGAATGAGGCCACCAAAATTTGAGAATTTTCGGTATCAAATGATATCAGGAAAGTGAAAAGACAACCTACTGAATGGGAGAAAATATGTACAATCAAATATCTGAAAAGATGCTTGTGTCTAGAATATACAAAGAACTATAGAAAGTCAATAATAAAATAAGAAACATTGCAGTTAAAACTGGACAAAGTAATATGCATATCTGATTCACTTTGCTGTACACCTGAAATTAACTCAACATTGTAAATCAACTATACTCTAATATTTTTTTATGGACAAATTATATGAGTAAGCATATCTCCAAAAAAGGCATACCAATGGCCAACATGCACACAAAGTATGCTTAAGCTTTAGGTCATCAGGGAAATCCAAATGAAAGCAGTGAGAAAACACTTCATGCATTTTAGGATAGATATAATTTTTAAAATAGATAATAAGTAGTGTTGGAGAGAATGAAGATGGATTGAAACCTGCATACACTGCTAGTAAGAATATAAAATGGTATAGCTACTTTGGAAAATAGACTAACCTTCAATAGGTTAAACAAAGTATTATATGAGTCAACAGTTCTAGCTTAGGTATATACCAAAGAGAATTGAAAGAATATACCAGCACAAAAACTTGTAGAGGATGTAATATTCATAATAGCATTATTCTTAATATACAAAAGTGTGAGAAAATATAAAAATATAAACCCCATAAACTGATAAATGAAACAAATGCATATCCATACAATGAAGTAATATCCAGCAATAAAAACAATGAAGTACTTCTACAACATGGATGAACTTTGAAAACTATGTTAAGTGAAAGAAACCAGTAATAATAGCCAATGTATTGCATTATCCCATTCATGTAAAATTTCTGAAACAGGAAAATTTATGGATACATAACATAGTGGCTAGCTAGAGTGGGGAAATGTGGGAGAGTTCATGGGTGACAGCTAAAGGGTAGAAGCTTTCTGTTAGGGGTGATGGAAATTAAAAAAAAATGATTTTGTTGATGGTTGCACAATTCTTTATATACTACACAGAATTTGCTGATATGCTTTAAAAGGAAGAAGTGTAACCAGTTAGAATATCTCTCAATAAATATGTGTTAAAAATATTATAAAGAGATCTTGTTAGCCATTCACTTTGTTTTCCTTAATAACAATATCTTGCAAGTTATATAATTGTGGCTCAGCCGGTAAAGAATCCACCTGTAATGTGGAAGACCTGGGTTCGATCACTAGGTTGGGAAGATCCCCTGGAGAAGGAAACTGCTACCCACTGCAATATTCTGGCCTGGAGATTTCCATGGAATGTATAGTCCACGGGGTCACAAAGAGTTGGACATGACTGAGCGACTTTCACTTTCACATGTTATATATTGTAAGATATACACAATATACATACCTTGGAAGAAAAGCTATGACAAACTTAGACAGCATATTAAAAAGCAGAGACATTACTCTGCCAAGAAAGGTCCATATAGTCAAAACTATGATTTTTCCAGTAGTCATGTATGGAAGTGAGAGTTGAACCATAAAGAAGTCTGAATGCTAAAGAGTTGATGTTTTTGAGCTGTGGTGTTGGAGAAGAATCTTGAGAGTTCCTTGGACTGCAAGGAGATCAAACCAGTCAATCCTAAAGGAAATCAATCCTGAATATTCTTTGGAAGGACTGATGCTGTGGCTGAAGCTCCAATACCTTGGCCACCTGATGCAAAGAGCTGACTCATTGGAAAAGACCCTGATGCTGGGAAAGATTGAGAGCAGGAAGAGAAGGGGGCGACAGAGGATGAGATGGTTGGATGGCATCACTGTCTCAATGGACATGAGTTTGAGCAAGCCCCAGGAGATGGTGAAGGACAGAGAAGCCTGGCATGCGCAGTCCATGGGGTCACAAAGAGTTGGACACGACTGAACGACTGAACAACAAAAACATATTATATATGTCTTATGTATAATATACATGCAATTGTATAATATATATAATACATAAAATATTTTTGATACAGTACATCAAAAGCAGAACATTTATATTGGCGGGATCAACAAACTTTAAGTAGAATCTACCAGTTTTTATGGGCATTCATTAGTGTATATATTCATAGCTCTGTATAATTTTGTCTTCCATATTGATTTATGTGACCATCCCACAATCAAAATATGTAACTGTTCCATCACTACAAAGGAACTCCCTGTGTTATCCCCTATCAACTCCCTTTCCCTAATGGTATTTACTTTTGTTGCATCAGATGCAGAAAACGTTGCTTTGCAAAGAAATTACATAATCAAAATAATGGGACAGAATCTAATGTTGAAAACATATTTATCTCAAGTGCATTTACTACTGCTGTGTTTCCCTCAAAAATGTAAAACAACCTATGACATCCCTGTTGGTTTGCTGAGATGTCACAGAGTGTCTCATTGCACAGTTTGGGAACCACAATTAGAAGTAAATTATGAATTGCATACAACAGGTAGGACATCTTCATTCTGTTGCAAGGCACATCCTCTAGGGACTGCCCTTTATTTATCCAATATTTAGCCTTGAAGAATAATTCCTTGTATATGAACCCAAATATTCATTATACTTTCTCTTTATAGCTCATCTAACATGCAAGATGTCAGAAGGCAAAATCCTCTCCATTCTAGCTGTTCTTCTAAATACTACAGTAGTCTCCCTGCAAATAGCAGAAGAAGGTACTATTTGTGTTTGTGAAAATTAATGTAAATTGATGGTTTGAACTATAGAATATTGTTACATGTTACTGTGCCATATGTGACACCCAACTTTGGCAATTTTATATAAATAACCTATCACTTCTGATTATTTTGTGATGACTAGAGCTTTTTTGTTGTTGATGTTTGTTTGCTAATTCATGTCTGACTCTTTTGCAACACAAAGCTAACCCCATGTAGCAAGCGAAACTCCTCTGTCCATGGAATTCTCCAGGCAAGAATACTGGAATGGGTTGTCATTTCCTTCTCCAGGGGATCTTCCCAACCTAGGACTGAAATCATGTCTCCTGCATTGGCAGGTGGATTCATTACCACTGAGCAACCAGGAAAGCCCTTAGAGCTGCTTAAATCATTGTCTTCCTCCCTTTCTCTTGAGGCAAGCTTTAAATACATAGGAGTTGAATTTTCTATATCAGTTTTGAAACATTTTTCAGACTGAATATCTTTAATATTCATGTTGATATTGTGTCCTAAAATGGTACAGAACAAACTCCTTTATTTCTCTCTTTTCCCTTTTTTTCCTCCCACACACTTTTGCTTACCATGTTGTCGTGGATATAGCACTAGTGTAGGAGTCTGAAGTTCTGAGTTATAGCTTCAGCTTTGTCATGATGAGTTGAGGTTAATCTGTGAGTTAAACAACTCACCTTCCCTAACTCTCAAATTCCTTCTCTATAAACTGTGGGAAGAAGTAATTTTTAAAATCCCTTCCATCTCTTTATGTCATGAGGTTCTACGATTGAATTTCTGCTTTGAGTAGGCTTTTGTATGCAAATACATTTCTTTGTGCTTTTCATTCAGCCATATGATGACAATAACAACCCCCTAAATTCATGAGGTTATATCTGGAAAATTTTTGGAAAGTTTTGAAGAAGAAAATGCTATACAAATAAATTTTGTAGTATAAAGATCAACGAAAAATGACAAGACTACGAGGGGTAATATGAAAACATACTTTACACTGAGGAAACCAGAAGGGAAAGAGACACGTGTACCCCAATGTTCATCGCAGCACTGTTTATAATAGCCAGGACATGGAAGCAACCTAGATGTCCATCAGCAGATGAATGGATAAGAAAGCTGTGGTACATATACACAATGGAGTATTACTCAGCCATTAAAAAGAATACATTTGAATCAGTTCTAATGAGGTGGATGAAACTGGAGCCTATTATACAGAGTGAAGTAAGCCAGAAGGAAAAACACCAATACAGTATACTAACGCATATATATGGAATTTAGAAAGATGGTAACGATAACCCTGTATACGAGACAGCAAAAGAGACACTGATGTATAGAACAGGCTTATGGACTCTGTTGGAGAGGAGTCCCTCTCTGTTGGAGAGGGAGAGGGTGGGAAGATTTGGGAGAATGGCATTGAAACATGTGAAATGTCATGTATGAAACGAGATGCCAGTCCAGGTTCAATGCACGATGCTGGATGCTTGGGGCTGGTGCACTGGGATGATCCAGAGGGATGGTGTGGGGAGGGAGGAGGGAGGAGGGTTCAGGATGGGGAACACATGAAAAAAAAAAAAAAAAGAAAACATACTTTACTATGGGAGCACAGCTATATACAGAAGCAATTGGAATATCTAGAATAATTCCCTATAATTTCCCAATCCTCTAGACTATTATCTCAAGGATTAAGTTTCTTTGTAAAATGAATGTAGGAAGTCTTCATCTTTTTTCAAAATTGAAAACAGCATGGACCTTGGAGATTTAAAGCAAAACCCATTTTAAGGGGATGAGAAAAATAATTTGGCTAGAGAGTTGAATTGAGAACATGTCCAGTGCTAGGCACATTGCTCCTTCATGAATGACAGCCTTGTTATCATTAGTGGGTTTCCATAACTCAATGAAGGTATGAGCTATGCCTCACAGGGCTACCCAAGATGGACGGGTCATAGTGAAGAGTTCTGACTAAATATGGTTCACTAGAGAAGGAAATGGCAACTCAATCTGGTATACTTGCTGCAAGAACCCCATGAACAGTATGAAAAGGCAAAAATATACGACCCTGGAAGATGAGTCCCCAAGGTTGGAAGGGTCCAATATGCTAATGGGGAAGAGCAGAGGGCAATTAATAATAGCTCCAGAAAGAATGAAGCAGCTGGGCCAAAGTGGAAATGAAACACAGTTGTGGATATATCTGGTGGTAAAAATAAAGTGAAAGTGAAGTTGCTCAGTCATGTCCAACTCTTTGCGACCCCGTGGACTGTAGCCCACCAGGCTCCTCCATCCATGGGATTCTCCAGGCAAGAATACTGGAGTGGGTTGCCATTTCCTTCTCCAGGGGAATCTTCCAGACCCAGGGATCGAACCCTGGTCTCCCACATTGCAGGGAGATGCTTTAATCTCTGAGCCACCAGGGAAGCTCCGGTAAAAGTAAAGTCTGATGGTATTAAGAACGATATTGCATAGGAACTGGGAAGGTTAGATCCATGAATCAAGGTAAATTGGTCCTAGTCAAGCAGAAGAAGGCAAGATTGAACACCAACATCTTAAGAATCAGTACACTAAAATGAAGGGGTATGGGCCAATTTAATTCAGATGACCATTATATCTACTACTGTGAGAAAAAATCCCTTAGAAGAAATGGAGTAGTACTCACAGTCAACAGAAAGTCCAAAATGCAGTCCTTGGATACTACCTCAAAAAAGACAGGATGATCTTGGTTCATTTTCAAGGTAAACTGTTCAACATCACACTAGTCCAAGTCTATGCCCAAACCACAGATGCCAAAGAAGCTGAAGTTGACCAGTTCTATGAAAACCGACAACACATTTTAGAAATAACACCAAAGGAAAGATGTCCTTTTCATCACATATGATTGGAATACAAAAGAAAGAAGCCAAGAGATACCCCAAAGAAAAGGAAAGTATGGCCTTGGAGTACAAAATGAAGCAAGGCAAAGGCTAAAACAGTTTTATTAAGAGAATGTGCAGGTCATAGCAAACACCAATTTCCAATAATTCAAGAGATTACTATATATATGGACATAACCAGATGGTCAATGCCAAAATCAGATTGATTATATTCTTTACAGCTGAAGATGGAGAAGCTTTATACAGTCAGTAAAAACAAAAACTGGAACTGACTGTGATTCAGAGCATGAACTCCTCATTGGAAAATTCAGACTTAAATTGAAGAAGGAAGGGAAAACCACTGGATCATTCAGGTATGATCTAAATCAAGGCATTTATCAATATATAGTGGAGGTGATGAACAGATTCAAGGAATTATATCTGGTAAGCAGAGTGCCTGAAGAACTATGAATGGAGGGTTATAACATTGTGCAATGTGGTCCCACTAGAGAAGGGAATGGGAAACCACTTCAGCATTCTTGCTTTGAGAATGTCATGACTAGTATGAAAAGGCAAAAATATATGACACTGAAAGATGAACTCCCAAGGTAAACAAGTGCCCAATATGCTACTGGAGAAAAGCAGAGAAATAGCTCTAGAAGGAATGAAAAGGCTAAACCAAAGTAGAAACAATACCCAGTTATGGATGTGTCTGGAGGTGAATATGCTACTAGAGAAGAGTGGAGAAATGGTTTCAAAAGAATGAAGAGATGGAGTCAAAGCAAAAACAACACACAGTTGTGGATGTGACTGATGATGGAAGTAAAGTTCGATGCTGTAAAGAACAATACTGCATAGCAACCTGGAATGTTAGGTCCATGAATCAAGGTAAATTGGAAGTGGTCAAACAGGAGACAGCAAAGGTGAATATCGAAATTTTAGGAGTCAGTGAACTGAAATGGACAGAAATGGGTGAATTTAACTCAGATGGCCATTACATATACTGCTGTGGACAAGAATCCCTTAGAAGAAAGGGAACAGTGCTCACAGTCAACAAAAGAGCACAAAATGCAGTACGTGTGTGCAATCTAAAAAAATGACAGAAGATCTCTGTTTTCAAGGAAAACCAGCACATCAGAGTAGTGCAAGTCTATGCCCCAACCACTAATGCCAAAGAAGCTGACATTGAACGATTCTATGAAGAAATACAAGAACTTCTACAATGAATACCAAAAAAATGATGTCCATTTCATCATAGGTGACTGGAATACAAAAGTAGGAAGTCAAGAGGCACCTGGAGTAAACAGACATGTTTGGCCTTGGAGTACAAAATGAAGCAGGGCAAAGACTAACAGAGTTTTGCCAGGAGAACACACTGGTCATAGGAAACACCGTCTTCCAACAGCACAAGAGATGACTCTGCAATGGACATCAAAAGATGATCAATGCCAAATGCCAGATCAGATTGATTATATTCTTGGCAGCTAAAGATGGAGAAACCCTATACAGCCAGAAAAGCAAGACTGAGAGCTGACTGTGGCTCAGAGCATGAACTCCTCATTGCAAAATTCAGACTTAAATTGAAGAAAGTAGGGAAAACCACTGGATCATTCAGGTATGTCCTAAATCAAATCCCTTATAATTATACAGTCTAAGTGACAAATAGATGCAAGGGATTAGATCTGATAGAGTGCCTGAAGAACTATAGACATTGTTTGTGACATTGTACAGGAGGCGGCGATAAAAACCATCCCCAAGAAAAAGAAATGAAAAAGGCAAAATAGTTGTCTGAGGAGGCCTTATAAATAGCTGAGGAAAGAAGAGAAGTAAAAAGCAAAGGAGAAAAGGAAACATATATCCATCTGAATGCAGAGTTTCAGAAAATAGCAAGGAAAGATAAGAAAGCCTACTTAAGTGAATAATGCAAAGAAACAGATGAAAACAATACAATAGGAAAGACAATAAATATCTTCAATAAAATTGGAGATACCAAGGGAACATTTCATGCAAATATGGGCACAATAAAGGACAGAAATGGGATGAAACTAACAGAAGCAGAAGATATTAAGAGGAGGTGGCAAGAATACACAGAAGAACTATACAAAAAATATCTTAATGATCCAGATGACCATGATTGTGTGATCACTCACCTAGAGTCAGACATCCTGGAGTCCAAAGTCAAATGAACCTTTGGAAACATGACTATGAACAAAGGTAGAAGAGGTGATGGAATTCCAGTTGAGCTATTTCAAATACTGAAAGATGATGCTGTGAAAGTGCTGCACCCAATATGCCAGCAAATTTGGAAAACTCAACAGTAACCACAGGACTGGAAGAGGTCAGGTTTCACTCCAATCCCAAAGAAAGGCAATGGCAAAGAATGTTCAAACTACTGCATAATTGCACTCATCTCACATGCCCCCAAAGTAATGTTCTAAATTCTCCATACTAGGCTTCAACTTTACATGAACTGAGAACTTCCAGATGTTCAAGCTAGGTTTAGAAAAGGCAGAGGAACCAGAGATAAAATTGTCAACATCTGTTCGATCATAGAAAAGGCAAGATAATTCAAGAAAAATATCTACTTCTGCTTTATTGACTATGCCAAAGCCTTTGACTGTATGGATCACAACAAACTGTGGAACATTCTTAAAGAGATGGGAATACCAGACCACGTGACCTGCCTCCTGAGAAATCTGTATGCAGGTCAAGAAGCAGACACGTAGCAACATACTCGTTCCAAATTGGGAAGGGAATATGTCAAAGCTGTATATTGTCACCCTGTTTATTCAACTTACATGCAGGATATATCATGTGAAATGCCGAGCTGGATGAAGCATAAGCTCGTATCAAGTTTGCCAAGAGAAACATCAATAATCTCATATATGCAGATGACACAACCCTTATGTCAGAAATCGAAGAGGAGATAAAGAGCCCCCTGATGAAAGTGCAAGAGGAGCATGAAAAAGCTGGCTCAAAACCCAACATTCAAAAAACTTAGATCATAGCATCCAGTCCCATTACTTGATGGCAGAGACGTGGAAACAATAGAAACAGGGAGAAACTTTATTTCCTTGGGCACCAAAATCACTGCAGATGGTCACTGCAGCCATGAAATTAAAAGACACTTGGTCCTTGGATGCAAATCTATGGCAAACCTAGACAGCATATTAAAAAGTGGAGACATTACTTTGCTGACAAAGGTCCATCTAGTCAAAGCTATGGTTTTTCTTGTAGCGATGTATGGATGTGAGAGCTGGACCATAAAGAAGGCTGGGAGCTGAAGAATTGATGCTTCTGAACTTTAGTATTGGAGAAGACTCTTTAGAGTCCCTTGGACTGCAAGGACATCCAACCAGTCAATCCTAAAGGAAACCCATCCTGAATATTTATTGGAAGGACTAATGCCAAAGCTGAAGCTCCAATACTTTGGCCACCAAATGTGAAGAGTCAACTCAGTAGAAAAGACTCTTATGCTGGATAAGATTGAACGCAGGAGCAGAAGGGGACAACAAAGGATGAGATGGTTGGATGGCATCACCAACGCAATGGACATGAGTCTGAACAAGTTCCAGACATTGGTGATGGACAGGGAAGCCTGACATGCTATAGTCCATGGGGTTGCAAAACCTAGACATGACTGTGTGACTGAACTGAACTGGTTGTGAAAGCAAAGTCCAAGGCTGTACAATCAGACATACCAAAGAATGCCATACTATAGGACAATATTGCATAGGAATCTGGAATATTAGGTATGTGAATCAAGATAAACTGGAAGTGGTCAAACAGGAGATGGCAAGAGTGAATATCAACGTTTTTGGAATCAGGGAATTATACTGGACTGAAACAGGCGAATTCAATTCAGATAGTCATTATATCTACTACTGTGGGCAGACATAAACATTAGTATTCCATTTCTTCTAATGGAGTAACCCTTAGAAGAAATGGAGTCGCCCTCATACTCAACAAAATAGTCGGAAATGCAGTACTTCTGTGAAATCTCGAAAACAACAATTTTATCTTGGCTCATGTCCAAGGCAAACTATTCAATCCAAGTATATGCCTCAACAGTAATTGTGAAGAAGCTGAACTTGAACCATTCTGTGAAGACCTAAAAGATTTTGTAGAACTAACACCCAAAGGAGATGACATTTTCAGCATAGGGGACTGAGATTCAAAAGTAGGAATTCAAGAGATACCTGGAGCAACATGCAAGTTTGGCCTTTCAGTACAAAATTAAGCAGGGAAAAAGCTAACAAATTGTTCCCAAGAGGACACACTGGTCATATCAGAAATGCTTTTCTAACAACACAAGAGAATACTCTACACATGGACATCCCCAGATGGTCAACACTGAAATCAGTTTGATTATGTTCTTTGCAGCTGAGGATGGAGAAGCTCTGCTGCTGCTGCTGCTGCTGAGTCACTTCAGTCGTGTCCGACTCTGTGCGACCCCATAGATGGCAGCCCACCCGGCTCCCCCATCCGTGGGATTCTCCAGGCAAGAGTACTGGAGTGGGTTACCATTTCCTTCTTCAATGCATGAAAGTAAAAAGTGAAAATGAATTCGCTCAGTCGTGTCTGACTCTTAGCAACCCCATGGACTGCAGCCTACCAGGCTCCTTGTCTATGGATTTTCCAGGCAAGAGTACTGGAGTGGGATGCCATTGCCTTCTCTGGGAGAAGCTCTATAAGTCAGCAAAAACAAGACCAGGAGCTGACTGGGGCTCAGATCATGAACCCCTTATTGTAAAATTCAGACTTAAATTGAAAGTACAGAACACCACTAAGCCATTAAGGTACGATCTAAATAAAATCCTTATGATTATAAAGTGGATGTGACAAATAGATTCAAGGGATTAGATCTGATCGAGTGCCTGAAGAACTATCGATGGATGTTCATAACATTGTACAGGAGGCAGTGATCAAAATCATCCCCAAGGAAAAGAAACATAACAAGGCAAAATGTTTGAGGAGGCCTTACAAATAGCTGAGAAAAGAAGAGAAGTGAAAGGCAAATGAGAAAAGGAAAGATATACCCCTCTGAATGCAGACTTCCAAGGAATAGCACGAAGAGAAAGAAAGCCTTCCTAAGTGAACAATGCAAACAAATAGAGGGAAATAATAAAACGTGTAAGACCTGAGATCTCTTTAATAAAATAGGAGATACAAAGAGAACATTTCCTGCAAAGATAGGCACAATAAAGGAAAGAAACAGTATGGACCTAACAGAAATAGAAATTATCCTATATTTAAGGCAGCAAGAGAGACACATATGTAAAGAACAGACTCTTGGGCTCTGTGCAAGAAAGCACAGAGGGATGATTTGAGAGAATAGCATTGAAACATGTATATTACCATATATAAAATAGAGGACCTGTGCAAATTTGATGCGTGAAGCAGGGTACTCAAAGCTGGTGTTCTGAGACAACCAAAAGGATGGGGTGGGTAGGGATATGGGAGGGGTTTAAGGATGGGTGGCAAATGTGCATCTGTGCCTGCTTCATATTGATGTATGGCAAACACATCAAATAGTGTAAACTAATTATCCTACAATTAAAATTAATTATTTTTTAATAAAAGAAAAGGTGGCAAGAATACCCAGAACTATACAAAAAAGATCTGAATGACCCAGATAACCAAGACAACCTGACCTGCCTCTTGAGAAACCTGTATGAAGATCAGGAAACAACAGATAGAACTGGACATGGAACAACAGACTGGTTCCAAATAGGAAAAGGAGTACGTCAAGGCTGTATATTGTCACTTATTATTTAACTGCTTATTTAGCTTATATGCAGAGTACATCATAAGAAACGCTGGGCTGAAGGAAGCACAAGTTGGAATCAAGATTGCTGGGAGAAATATCAATAACCTCAGATATGCAGATAACACCACCCTTATGGCAGAAAGTGAAGAAGAACTTCTTCTTCATCAAGAGCCTCTTGATGAAAGTGAAAGAGGAGAGTGAAAATG
Organism: Bos indicus; assembly: GCF_029378745.1. Taxonomy (NCBI): domain Eukaryota; kingdom Metazoa; phylum Chordata; class Mammalia; order Artiodactyla; family Bovidae; genus Bos; species Bos indicus. The sequence goes on from NC_091789.1 coordinate 78,059,283, forward strand.
TTGGCTTAAAGCTCAACATTCAGAAAACTAAGATCATGGCATCTGATCCCATCACTTCATGGCAAATAGATGTGGAAACAATGGCTGACTTTATTTTTTTGGGGCTCCAAAATCACTGCAGATGGTGATTGCAGCCATGACATTAAAAGACGCTTACTCCTTGGAAGGAAAGTTATGACCAACCTAGACAGCATATTAAAAAGCTGAGGCATTACTTTGTCAACAAAAGTCCATCTAGTCAAGCCTATGGTGTTTCCAGTAGTCATGTATGGATGTGAGATTTGAACTATAAAGAAAGCTGAGCGCCGAAGAATTGATGCTTTTGAACTGTGGTGTTGGAGAAGACTCTTGAGAGTCCCTTGGACTGCAAGGAGATCCAACCAGTCCATCATAAAGGAAATCAATCCTGGGGGTTCATTAGAAGGACTGATGTTGAAGCTGAACCTCCAATACCTTGGCTACCTGATGTGAAGAGCTGACTCATTTGAAAAGACCCTTATGCTGGGAAAGATTGAAGGCAGGAGGAGAAGGAAACGACAGAGGATGAGATGGTTGGATGGCATCACCGACTCAATGGACATGAGTTTGGGTAAACTCCGGGAGTTGGTGATGGACAGGGAGGCCTGGCATGCTGCAGTTCATAGGTTCGCAAAGATTCAGACATGACTGTGTGACTGAACTGATACTGATACTAACCACGATGGTGTGGTCACTCACCTAAAGCCAGACATCCTGGAGTGTGAAGTCAAAGAGGCCTTAGGAAGCATCACTACAAATAAAGCCAGTGGTTGTTTTGGAATTCTACGTGAGCTCTTTCAAATCCTAAAACATGATGCTGTTAAAGTGCTTCACTCAGTATGTCAGCCAATTTGGAAAACTCAGCAGTGGCCACAGGAATGGAAAAGGTCTGTTTTCATTTGAATCACAAAGAAGGGCAATGCCAAAGAATCTTCAAAGTACTGCACAGTTGCACTCATATCACATGCTAGCAAGGTAATGCTCAAAATCCTTCAAGCTAGGCTTTAACAGTATGTGAACCAAGAACTTCCAGATGTTCAAGCTGGATTTATAAAAGGCAGAGGAACCAGAGATCAAATTGCCCATATCTATTGGATCATAGAAAAAGCAAGGTATTTCCAGAAAACCACCTACTTCCACTTCATTAAATATGGTAAAACCTTTACCCCTGTGGATCACAATAAACTGTGGAAAATTCTTAAAGAGATGGGCATACCAGACCACCTTACCTACCTCCTGCAAAACCTGTATGCAAATAATAAAGAAGCAACAGGTAGAACCGAACATGGAGAAACAGACTGGTTCAAAATTTGGAAAGGAGTGCATCAAAGATGTATATTGTCACCCTGCTTATTTAACTTATAATCAGATTACATCATGTAATGCCAGGCTGGATGAAACACATGCTGTAATCAAGATTTCTGGGAGAAATATGAATAACTCAGATATGCAAATGACACCACTTTTATGGCAGGAAGCAAAGAGAAACTAAGGAGTCTCTTGATGAAGTTGAAAGAGGAGAGTGAAAAAGCTGACTTAAATCTCAACATTCAAAAAATTAAGATTATGGCATCCAGTCTTATCACTTCATGGCATATAGATGGGGAAACAATGTAAACAGTGACAGGCTTTATTTTCTTGGGCTCCAAAATCACTTCAGACCGTGACTGCAGCCATGAAATTAAAAGACACTTGCTCCTTGGATGAAAAGCTCTGACAAAGCTAGCAGCTTATTAAAAAGCAGAGACATTACTTTTCTGACAAAGGTCCATCTAGTCAAGGCTATGGTTTTTCCAGGAGTCATGTACAGATGTAAGTGTTGGACCATAAAGAAAGCTGAGTGCTGAAGAATTGATGCTTTTGAATTGTGGTGCTGGAGAAGACTCTTGAGAGTCCCTTAGACAGCAAGGAGATCAAACCAGCCAATCATAAAGGAAAGTAATCCTGAATACACACTGGAAGGACTGATGCTGAAGCTGAAGTTCCAATACCTTAGCCACCTGATGTAAATAGTCGACTCACTGAAAAAGATCCTGGAAAAGATCAAAAGCAGAAGGAGAAGTGGATGAGAGGAGGAGATGGTTAGATGGTATCACCAACTTAATGGACATGAGTTTGAGCAAGTTCCAGGAGATGGTGATGGACAGGGAAGCCTGGTGTGCTGCAGTTTGTGGGGTCTCAAAGAATCGGACAGAACTTAGCGACTGAATAGCAAAAACCCACTCCAAATTATGCTTTATATTTATTCCCAAATAATGATAAATTACTGGAGAAGGCAATGGCACCCCACTCCAGTACTCTTGCCTGGAAAATCCCATGGACAGAGGAGCCTGGAAGGCTGCAGTCCGTGGGGTCGCTGAAGGTAGGACACAACTGACTTCACTTTCACTTTTCACTTTCATGCATTGGAGAAGGAAATGGCAACCCACTCCAGTGTTCTTGCCTGGAGAATCCCAGGGACAGGAGAGCCTGGTGGGCTGCTGTCTATGGGGCTGCACAAAGTTGGACACGACTGAAGTGACTTAGCAACAGCAATGATAAATTATAGTCCACAAAAATTATATCCAAAAGTTTATATCTTGGCACAGATGACAATTTAATAAAAAGAATGAGCTTTTGGTGAATGGTGATTGACAGCAGAGATCAGAATACGTGGAGCATTTGTTCCAGTTCCAGTTCAATTGCTCAGTCTTGTGCAATGCTTTGTGAGCCCATAGACTGTAGCACGCCAGGCTTCCCTGTCCACCACCAAATCCTGGAGCTTGCTCAAATTCATGTCCATAGACTTGATGATGCCATCCAACCATCTCGTCCTCTGTCATCCACTTCTCCTCCTGCCTTCAATCTTTCCCAGCATCAGGGTCTTTTCAAAAGAGTCGGTTCTTCACATCAGTTGGCCAAAGTATTGGAGTTTCAGCTACAGCATCAGTCCTTCCAATTAATATTCAGGACTGATTTCCTTTAGGATGGACTGGTTGGATCTCTTTGCAGTCTACGGGATTCTCAAGAGTCTTATCCAAAACCACAGTTCAAAAGCATCATTCTTAAGCTCTCAGGTTTCTTTATGGTCCAAGTGTCACATCCATATGTGACTACTGGAAAAACCATAGCCTTAACTAGATGGACCTTTGTCAGAAAAGTAATGTATCAGTTTTTAATATGCTGTCTAGGTTGGCCAAGGAGCAAGTGTCTTTTAATTTCATGGCTGCAGTTACCATCTGTAGTGATTTTGGAGCCCAAGAAGATGACGTCTGTCACTGTTTCCATTGTTTCCCCAAGTGCCATGTGTCATGAATTGATGGGACCAAATGCCATGATCTTAGTCTTTTGAAAGCTGTTGTTGGGCTCCTTCAATTTCTAGCGAGTTGCTGACAGCTCACTCTGACGTTCACGTCCTTCTCACCCTAGCAGCTATTTGGATGGATGGTGATTTTTTCTCTACTTGAATCCCCATTGAAAACTTGTTTTTTTTCCACTAAAGTAAGACTTTTCTAGGAAATATGGAGCATGACTGCAACTTTGTGAAAGAGGGCTTGAATGGTAACTCAGTAAATTTTATTTTAAAATATTGCATTTAATTGGTAAACCTATCCAGTTCTGCAAGATTTGTGTGTGATTACAATTGGAAAGGCAGACCAAATGCTCTGTGGAATAAACTATTAGGCCACATTATTTAAACTCTTAAAAATTCTTTGTTTGGAGGACAATAGAGCAAGGCAAAAATAAGCCAAAGTTTTGCTGCAATGTGATTTTCCCATAATAATCACTCAATAGATGTAATGAAGCAATATTTGAAAACTTAAGTATAAAATAACAGAATATATTTTCCTTGTCAAAAGTTTAATATATTACATGTAAGTCTACCATCCCCTGCTGTGTCTACCATTTTGAATATATATCTTTTCAGAGCTTTTTCTGTTAATTTAGACACATATTGTTGTTGCTCCTTCTCTCAGTCATGTCCAACTCTGCGACTGCAGGCATGTACATGTGTCTATGTTTACATAGACATATATGTGCTGTGCTGTGCTTAATTGCTCAGTCGTGTCTGACTCTTTGTGACCCCATGGACTGTAGCCCAACAGGCTCATTTGTCCATGGGGATTCTCCAGGAAAAAGTACTGGAGTGGATCGCCATGCCCTCCTGCATGGGATCTGCCCAACCCAGGGATCGAATCCAGGTCTCCTGCATTGCAGGTGGATTCTTTACCATTTGAGCCATCAGGGAAACACATAGACACATATATGTACCCATAAAGCTATATAATAATTAGATTGAATTATATAAAATTGCTATATTTAGTAATCAAAATACTGAGCACTTCACATGGTTTCACCTCAGATTAAATGTGTAGGTAATTTAAAATAATTGTTATCATAAACATATTGTTTTTCTTGCTGTTCAGTCCCCAAGTTGTGTTCAACTATTTATGGCCCCATGAACTGCAGTATGTCAGGTTTCCTTATCCTTCGCCATCTCCTGGAGTTTGCTCAAATTCAAGTCCATTGAGTCAGTATTGTTACACAACCACTCATCCTCTGTTACACTCTGGTCCTATTGCCCTCATTCTTTCCCAGCATTATGATCTTTTCCAGTGAGCTGGCTCTTTGAATCAAGTGGCCAAATATCGGAGCTTCAGCTTCAGTCATTCCAATAAATACCCAGTGTTGAATATTTCCTTTAGGATTGACTGGTTTGATATCCTTGCAGTCCAAGGGACTCTTAAGAGTCTTCAACACCACAGTTCAAAACCATCAATTCTTTGGGGCTCAGCCTTCTTTATGGTCTAACTCTCACATCTGTAGATGACTACTAGGAGAATAATAGCTTTGACTATACGGAACTTTGTCGACAAAATTATGTCTCTACTTTCTAATATGCTGTCTAGGTTTGTCATAGCTTTCCTTTCAAGGAGAAATAGTCTTTTTATTTCATGGTTGTAGCCAACATCTGTAGTGATTTGGAGCCCAAGAAAATAAAATATATTTCACTGCTTCCACTTTTTTCACTTCTATTTGCCATGAAGTTTTAGGACCAGATGCCATGATCATAGTATTTTTTAATGTTGAATTTCAAGCCATCTTTTACACTCTTCTCTTTCACCCTCATCGAGAGGCTGTATAGTTCCTCTTCAATTCCTGCCATTAGCATGATATCATCTGCATATCTGAAACTGTTGCTATTTCTCCTGGAAATATTGACTCCAGCTTGTGATTCAACCAGCCTGGCATTTCACAAGATATACTCTGCATATAAATTAATTAAGCAGTGTGACAATATACAGCCTTGATTTACTCCTTTCCCAATTTTGAATCATTCCATCATTCCAGTTCTAACTGTTGCTTCTTGAACTGCATATAGGTTTCTCAGAAGGCAGGTAAGGTGATATGATACTCCCATCTCTTTAAGAATTTTTTCTATTTGTTGTGATCTACACAGTCAAAGAATTTAGCATAGTCAATAAAGCAGAAGTAGATTTTGTTTTCTGAATTACCTTTCTTTATCTATGATCTGACAGATGTTGGCAGTTGGATCTCTGGTTCTGCTGCCTTTTCTAAATTTCACTTGCATATCTGGAAATTTTGGGTTCACATACTGCTAAAGCCTAGCTTGAAAAATTTTGAGCATAACTTTGCTAGCATGTGAAGTAAGTGCAGTTGTGTAGTAGTTTGAAGATTCTTTGGCATTGCCCTTCTTTGTGATTGGAATGAAAACTGACATTTTCCAGTCCTATGGCCACTGCTGTTTTCCAGATTTGCTGGCATATTGAGTGCAGCACTTTAACAGCATCATCTTTTAGGGTTTTAAATCACTCAGCTGGAATTCTCTCACCTCCACTAGGTTTGTTCATAGTTATATTTCCTAAGGCCTCTTCAACTTCACATTCCAGGATATCTGGCTCTAGGTGAGTGATCACACCATCGTTTTTATCCAGGTCATTAAGACCTTTTTTGTAGAGTTCTGTGTATTCTTGCCATCTCTTTATCTCTTCTGCTTCTTTTAGGTCCCTACTGTTTCTGTCCTTTATCCTGCCCATCCTTGTATGAAAATTTCCCTTGATATCCCCAATTTTCTTGATATCTCTAGTTTTTCCCATTCTATCGTTTTCCTCTATTTCTTTGCACTGTTCACTTAGGAAGTTTCCTTATCTGTCTTTTCTATTCTCTTGAACTCTGCATTCAGTTGGGTGTACCTTTCCCTTTCTCTCTTGTATTTTGGTTCTCTTCTTTTCTCACCTAACTGTAAAGTCTCTTCATACAACAGCTTTGACTCCTTGCATTTCTTTTTCTTGGGGTTGGTTTTGGTCACTGCCTCCTGTACATTGTTATAAACCTTTATCCATAGTTCTTCAGGCACTCTGCCTACCAGATCTAATCCCTTGAATCTGTTTGCCACCTTCACTGTATAGTCATAAGTGCTTTGATTTATGTCCTACCTGAATGGCCTAGTGGTTTTACCTGCTTTATTCGTTTAAGCCTGAGGTTGCAATAAGAAATTCATGATCTGAACCACGGTCATTTCCAGGTCTTGTTTTTGCTGACTGTATAGAGCTTCTCTATCTTCAGCTGCAAAGAATATAATCAATTTGATTTTGGTATTGACCATCTTGTGATGTCCATGTGTAGAGTCATCTCTTGAATTATTGGAAATCAGTGTTTTCTATGACCAGAATGTTCTCTTGATAAAACTGTTAGCATTTGCCCTGCTTCGTTTTGTACTCCAAGGTCATCCTTTACTATTACTCTAGGTATCTCTTGACTTCCTACTTTTGTATTCCAATTCTGTATGATGAAAAGGATGGGTTCTAGTTCTAGAAATTGTTGTAGGTCTTCATAGAACCAGTGAACTTTAGGTTCTTTAGCAACAGTGTTTGGGGCATAGACTTTGATTACTGTGATGTTGTATGGTTTGCCTTGAAAATGAACTGAGATTATTCTGTTGTTTTTGAGATTGCATCCAATTGCTGCATTTCAGACTTTTTTTTTTTTTTTACTATGAGGGCTACTCCATTTCTTCTAAGGGATTGTTGTCCACAGTAGTAGATGTACTGATGAACCCAATCAAATTAACCCATTCCCATCCACTTTAAATTACTGATTCTTAAGATGTTTATGTTCACTCTTGCCATCTCCTGGTTGATCAAGTCCTATTTATCTCGATTCATGGGCCTAACACTCCAGGATCCTATGCAATATTGTTCTTTATAGAACTGAGCTTTACTTTCACCACCAAACAAATTCACAACTGAGCATCGTTTCTCCTTTGGCTCAGCCACTTCATTCCTTCTGGAGCTATTTCTCCACTCTTGTATCATATTTGACACCTTCCAACCTGGGGACCGCCTTCATGCATCACAGCATTGTCATGGTTAAGGGGCTTGCATAAGTCAATGAAGCCTGGGCCATGCCATGTAGGGCCACCAAGACAGATGTGTCATAGTGAGAGTTCTGACAAAACATGGCCCACTTGAGGAAGGAATGGTAAACCATTCCATTATTCTTGAGAACCCTATGAACAGTAACATAATAAACATCACTCTAAAACTTTCTTTTAATCTCCCCTTTGACGAAATTTCCAGTTTAATGCCTATTGCCTATTAAACTTCAGTTAAAGTGTTAACCAGAATTCCCTTACATGATTTATCACAGCTTATTTAGTTATTCCTTTGTTAACATTCATTTTCAAGTTTTGTTTTAAATAACACTGTTGTGAATAATTTTTCACTTTCCTATTTTTAATTATAATTAACATACAATATTATATTAGTTCTAGGTGTTCAAACTAGTGATTCAACATTTATGTACATTGTGAAATGATCACCATAGTAGGTCTAGTTTTCATCTGTCACCATACAAAGTTAATGCTCTATTATTTACTATACTCGCCATGCTGAACATTACATTTCAATGACATATTTATATCTTATAAGTGGTAGTTTGTTCCTTTTGATCCCCTTCACCAATTTTGCCCACCCTCAATGTCCCTGGGCTTCCCAGGTGGTTCTAGAGGTAAAGAATCTGCCTGCCAATGCAGGAGATGTAAGAGACACAGGTTCGATCCTGGGTCAGGAAGATCCCCCTGGAGAAGGGCATGGAAACCCACTCCAGTATTCTTGCCTGGAGAATCCCATGGACAGAGGAGCCTGGTTGGGCTACAGTTCATAGGTCACAAAGAGTCGGACATGACTGAAATGACTTAGCATGCACAATGCCCCTGCCTTCTGGTAACCACCAATCTGTTCCCTGTATTAATGAATCTGGTTTTGTTTACTTGTTTGTTTCATTTTTTCAGGTTCCACATATAAATGAAATCATATAGTATTTGTATTTCTCTGTCTTATTACACTTAGCATAATATCCTCAAAGTTGATCCATGGTGTCAAAGCAATTCAACATTTTCTTTTTTCTTGCATGGAATCCATATGTCTCACTTTATATAAAATCTGTAATAACATTAGTGATCCTACTCTCGTGTATTACAATGTATTTTCTTTATATATAAATTTTGTTTAGTTATATTTAATGTGACTACTGATATATTTTGACTTATTTCTGCCATCTCACTCTGTTTTCTCTTTTTTTTTTTTTCCTTTCCTGTCTTCCATTGGATTCATTATTTTCTTTATTACATTCTTTTTATCCTCTGCTGGTTTGAAATTTATATATTGAACTTAAATCTTTCAAGTGATTAAACTTTTACAAATCAATTAATATCTGTAATATTATCCTGAAAAAAAGCTGAAAGGCCTTTTAAAAATTTGACATTATTTTTTCACCCTCCCATCTTCAATTTTATTTTACATGTCTAGTGTTTCAATTCCACTTTATGACCTCCCATAGTCATTATGATAATTTTAGTTTTGTGAAATGTTCATTATTATTTAGATTTACCCACATATTTCTAGTTTATTTGTTCCTTATTGATCTTGTTTCCACTCCCTCCTTCTGAATTTCAATGTCTTTCTTAATGAAGTATAGCCTTCAAAATCTCTTTCAGGAAAGGTCAGTAAATGTTAAACTCTGTAAACTTTTTCTGTCTAAAATTCTAGTTAACTATTACTCTTGAATGATAAACTGGCTGGTATATAATTCTAAGATGGTAATTGTTTTCCTTTAAGGCTTTGACAATATTATTATATTGTCTGATAGAATAAATTAATGTTAATAATTTACTATCAGTCTAATTGTTCCTTTTAGATAAACTGTTTCTTGAAAGCTCTCAATATTTTCTTAGTTATTGTTGTTCTATATTGGATATACCACAGTATGTCTAGTTTAATATGTATTTATATTTATTATAGTCAGTAATCAATACCCTTATTCAATTTGAGGACACCGGTATTTCTTTAGTTTTAGAAAATCTTCTTTCTCTGATTGTTTCTGTTCTCTCTAAATTTCTTTTAGATATACTATCAGTCTGCTCGGGCTGCAGGATAGATTGTGTCACTTAAACAATAGACAGTCTTTTTCTAACATTTCTTGAGGCTAAAAGCTCCTGATCAGGATGGCAGCATAGTCAAGTTCCAGTGAGAGCCCTTTTCATACCTTGAAGATGGTTATCTTTTTGCTGTGTGTGCACATGGCATTTCTCAGTACATACACATGGGGAGGGATGGAGGGAGGAAGGGACAGAGAGAGAAATATTTCTTCCTCTTATTCTAAGGGCACTTATCCCTTTATGAGGGTCCTAATTTAAATCCAATGATCTAATCTAAATCTAATTACTTCCCAAAGGCCCTACCTCCAAATGCCATCACAATGGAAGTTAGGGCTTCTATATATTAATTTTTGATGGGGCACATTCAGTCTACATGGATATTTGACTTGCTTATTGTATTTTCCAGATCTCAAACTCTTTCCTATTTTCCACTTTTTACTTTCTGTGTTGCACTCTGTAATTTTACATATTTTCAAATTACTAATTTTCTTTCTGACTATATCAAACTTCTACTTATGTTTATTGAATTTAATGTTTTTTAATTTATTTTTTTTATTGAAAGATAATTGCTTTACAGAATTTTGTTGTCTATCATTATTACATTTTAATTTTTTTTCTTTTACAAATATTTACATAGTATTATTCTTTTCCATTATGGCTTACATTTCCTCTTGAATTCCATTATAATTTTAACTATACTTACTTAGAATTCCTTTTAGAATATTCTATTCTTTCAAATTATTGTCCTTATTTTTTCTATGTACATATGTATGTATGTAATCTTGTGGATAGTTTATATCTGAAAATTTATTTGATGTTTTAATTCCAATTTTTCTGAAATGAAATTGACACACAGCACTGTACAAGTTTAAGGTGTACAGTGATTTGGCTTCATACATCATGAAATGATGCACACAGAAGAACTATATGAAAGAGATCTTAATGATGCAGATAACCACAATGGAATGATCACTCATCTAGAGCCAGACATTCTGGAGTCCAAAGTCAAGTGGGCCTTAGGAAGTATCACTATGAACAAAACTAGTGGGGATGATGGAATTCCAGCTGAGATATTTTAAATCCTAAAAGATGATGCTGTTAAGGTGCTGCATTCAATATGCCAGCAAAATTTAAAAACTCAGCAATGGCCACAGGACTGAAAAGGTCAGTTTTATTTTCAATCATAAAGAAAGGCAATGCCAAAGAATGTTCAAACTACTGCACAATTGCCACATGCTAGCAAAGTAATGCTCAAAATTCTTCAAGCTAATCTTCAATAGTACATGAACCGAGAACTTCCAGATGTTCAAGCTAGATATCAAAAAAGCAGAGAAACCAGTGATCAAATTGCCAGCATCCTTTGAATCATAGAAAAAGCAAGAGAATTCCAGAGAAACTTCTATTTCTGCTTCACTGACTATGCTAAAGTCTTTGACTATGTGGATCACAACAAACTGTGCAACATTCTTACAGAGATGGGGATACCAGACCACCTTACCTGCCTCCTGAGAAACATGTATACAGGTCAAGAAGCAACAGTTAAGAGCAGACATGGAACGATGGACTTGTTCAAAGTTGGGAATGGAGTGTGTCAAAGCTCTATATTGTCACTCTGCTTATTTAACTTATATGCAGAGTACATCATGAGAAACGCTGGGCTGGATGAAGCACAGGCAGGAATGAAGATTTCCAGGAGAAATATCAATAGCCTCAGATATGCAGATGACACCACTTTTATGGCAGAAAGTGAAGAGGAACTAAAGAGCCTCTTGATGAAAGTGAAAGAGGAGAGTGAAAAGGCTGGCTTAAAACTCAACATTCAAAAAGCTAAGATCACGGCAGCCAGTCCTAACATTTCATGGCAAATAGATGGTGAAACAATGGAAACAGTGACAGACTTTTTTCTTGAGCTCGAAAATAACTGCAGATGGCAACTGCAGCCATAAAATTGAAAGACACTTGCTCCTTGGAAGAAAAGCTATGACAAACCTAGATAATGTTTTAAAAACCAGAGACATTATTTTGCCAACAAAGATCCATCTAGTCAAAGCTATGCTTTTTCCAGTAGTCATGTATGTATGTGAGAGTTGGACCATAAAGAAGGCTGAGCACCAAAGAATTGATGATTTTGAACTGTGGTGTTGGAGAAGACTCCTGAGAGTCCCTTAGACAACAAGGGTATCAAACCAGTCAATCATAAAGGAAATAAATCCTGAATATTCATTGGGAGTACTGATGCTGAAGCTGAAGCTCCAATACTTTGGCCAACACTCTGATGCTGAGAAAGATTGAAAGCAGCAGAAGGGGACAACAGAGGATGAGATGGTTGGATGGCATCACTGACTCAATGGACATGAGTTTGAGCAAGCTCCAGGCATTAGTAATGTACAGGGAAGCCTGGCGTGCTGCAGTCCATAGGGTCGCAAAGAGTCAGATACCACTGAATGACTGAACAACAACAACAATCATGAAATTATTACCACAATATATTTAGTGAACTTCCATCATCTTATAGAGGAACAAAATAAAAGAAAAAGAAAATAATTTTTCCTTGATTTAATAATTGTTAGAATTTATCTTAACATATGCATATATATGTATACATATACACATATATATAACATGGCAGTGTTAATTATACTAATTATGTTTTATAGTACATCCTTAGTATTTAGCTTATACCTGAAAATTTGTATCTATTGAGCTCTTTCATCACCATTAAATGTATTATTTTATTATTGAATATATTCCCCACAATGTACATTTAATCCCTGTGACTCATTTATTTTGTTTCTTGAACTTTATCCCTCTTAACCTCATCCATTTACTTCACTCAACCCCTCACCCACCTCCTTCTTAGAAGAACTTTTTTGTTTCTCTGTATCTATGACTCTGTCTCAGTTTTGCTATGTTTGTTTCATTTTTCAGATTTCACATATAAGTGAAATCATACTATTTTTCTTCCTCTGTCCAACTTATTATACTTGGCATAACAGCTATTAGGTCCATCCATATTCCTATAAGTGGTAAAATTTCATTCTTTTTTATAGCTTTTCCAGTGGTCATGTATGGATGTGAGAGTTGGACTGTGAAGAAAGCTGAGCACCGAAGAATTGATGCTTTTGAACTGTGGTGTCGGAGAAGACTCTTGATTGTCCCTTGGACTGCAAGGAGATCCAACCAGTCCATTCTGATGGAGATCAGCCCTGAGATTTCTTTGGAAGGAATGATGCTAAAGCTGAAACTCCAGTAATTTGGTCACCTCATGCGAAGAGTTGACTCATTGGAAAAGACTGATGCTGGGAGGGATTGGGGGCAGGAGGAGAAGGGGACTAAAGAGGATGAGATGGCTGGATGGCATCACTGACTTGATGGACGTGAGTCTGAGTGAACTCCGGGAGTTGGTGATGGACAGGGATGCCTGTCGTTTGCGATTCATGGGGTAGCAAAGAGTCAGACACGACTGAGCAACCGAACTGAACTGAAGATTCCATTGTGTGTGTAATTTATATAGATATATAATATATATTAATATATATATATTATATATATATATGTGTGCACTTATATATGTGTCAGTGTGTACCTTCTCTAACGAGGACACTTAGGTTGCTTCATAGCTTGGATATTGTGAAGAATGCTACACATATCTTTTTGAAGTAGTGTTTTTGTTTTTGTCTGATAAAAACTTAGAAGTGGAATTTCTGAGTTCTATGTTAGCTCTATTTTTTAATTTTTTGAGGAAATTCCAGTGTTTTCCAGAGCAACTACACCAAATAACAGTGCACAAAAGTTCACCAACATTTATTGCTGTGTTTTTGATATCAGTCATTATGACTGGTATGAAGTGATATCTCATGGTGGTTTTGATTTGCATTTTTCTGATAATGAGTGATGTTGAGCATCTTTTTATTTGTCTGTTGGCCATCTATATGTATTCCTTGAAAAAGTGTCTATTCAGGTTCTTTGCTCATTTTGAATAGGGTTGTTTGTTTTCCTAATGTTGAGTGGTGTTCTTTGTATATTTTGGATATTAACCTCTTATCAGAGATATCATTTGCAAATACCTTATTGCATTCAATAGACTGCCTTTTTGTGTTGATGATAGTTTCCTTTGCCATGCAAAAACTTTTGAGTTTGATGTAGTCCCACTTGCTTATTTTTGCTTTTTTTTTTTTTCTCTTTCCTGAGGAGATATACCCCCCCAAAATATGCTAAGACCAATATCAAAAGTGTACTACATTTTCTTCTAAAAGTTTTACACTTTCAGGCCTTGTGCTTATGTTTTGTAAATGGTATGAGAAAGTAGTTCAATTTAATCATTTTGCATGTAACTGACCAGTTTTCCCAACATAATTTGTTGAGGAGTGCATCTTTTCCTCATTGTATATGCTTGCCTCTTTTGTCAAAGAATATTTGACCACTTAAGTGTCAGCCCATTTCTGAGTGATCTATTCTGTTCCATTGATAATATTTGTCTTTTCTGTGCCACTACAATACTGTTTGGGTTACTATTAATATATCTTTGTAACATAGTTTGAAACCAGGAAATGTGATGCCTTCAGCTTTGTTTTTCTTTGTTATGATTGTTTTGAGTATTTGTGGGTTTTATCCCTATACAAATTGTAGAATCATTTGTTATAGTTCTGTGAAAATGCCATTGGTATTTGGATACAGATTGCATTGAATATGTAGATTGCTTTGTGTGGTATGGTTATTTTGACAGTATTGATACTTCTAATTCATAAGCACAGTATATCTTTCTATTTGCCTGTTTCACTTTTAATTTATTTCATTAACAACTTATAATTTTCCAAATATAGGTTTTTCACATCTTTGGTTAGATTTATTCCCAGGTATTTTATTCATTTTCATGCAATTGAGCTCTGGATTGTTCTCAAATTTTTTCTGATAGTTTGTAATTTGTGTATAGAAATGCAGTAAACTTCTGTATATTATTAACAATTTTATACATCCTGCATGTTTACTAAATTTATTTATCAGTTCTGATATATTTTTAGTGAATTCTTTAGATTTCCTATATGTATTATCATACCAGCTACAAACAGTGACAGTTTTAATTCATCTTTTCCAATTTGGAATCCTTTCTTTCTTTCTTTCTTTTTTTCTTGTCTGTTTGCTGTGGCTAGGACTTCCAAGACTATGTTGAATAAAAGTGGTGAGAGTGGCCACCCTTTTGTTCCTGATGTTACAAAAAGTGCTTCCAGCTTTTCACACTAAGTATGATGCTGCTTATAGGTTTGCTATATGAGGCCTTGTTATGTTGAGTTATGTCCCCTTTATACACATTTTGTTGAGTTCTTTTTATCATAAATGAATGTTGAATTTGGTTAGATGTTTCTTGTGTATCTGTTGAGATGATTGTATGGTTTTTATTTTTCATTTATTAATGTGGTGTATCATATTGACTGATTTTTGAATATTGAACCATACTTGCAATATTTTGGATAAATCTTGCTTGATCATGTTGTGTGATTCTCCTAATATATTGTTGATTTAATTTTGCTAATATTTTGCTGAAGATTTTTGCATTTATACTCATCAATGGTATTAATCTGTTATTTTCTTTTTCATAGTCTTGTTTTTTAGAACAGCTTTGTAAGCATTCCTTCCTCTGCAGTTTTTTTGGAATAATCTGAGGTACATAGGTGGTAATTCTTTTCGAAATGTTTGGTAGAATTCAGCTGTGAAGCCATTTGATCTTGAACTTTTGTATGTTGGGAATTTCTTTTTATTACTGACTCAATTTCATTATGGGTAATCACTGTGTTCATTTTTATGTTTATTTTTTTTAATTCAATCTTGGGAAAATAGACATTTCTAGATATTTATGCATTTTTTTCTAGGTTGTCCATTTAATTGGCATATACTTTTTCTTAGTAAACTCTTATGATCCTTTGTTTCTGTTGTTTGTAACTTCTTTTTCATTCTGATTTTATTTATTTTGGTCCCTTTATTTTTCTCCTGAAGAGTCATGTTTAGTTTAAAAATGTAAGCTCCTGTTATTTGTGCTTACTTTTTTGTTATGCATGTCAGAAATCCCTGGATTTTTAAAGAGTCCCAACAGAATGCTCCTATGTTTGCTTCTGCCATTGTCCCAGTGGTTTCACTGGTTTTAGGTCAGTTTTCATACTAGTTTCTTGCCTTCAGTTTCCAAAATCATAAATGTAATTTAAATATGAATCCTATACCCAATCACGGCACAGTTTGGTAGCTTTTATTTCTTATAGAAACCTTTTATTTTCCCCCTTTCATAATAGTGACCATATGATAACTGTCTAATTCCCTCACATGTGAGGATGGGATTTTATGGTCTGCTTTTCATGAAGTTAGCAATCCTTCAGTGTTTCAGCATTTATACAAATGATTCCAGTTTTTTATACAAATCCAAGTCCACTTGAAAACCCTAGACTTTATCTTGCTAGATTATTAAAACATCAACTGGTATTATGTATTCAGCACTCTGGTTTTGACATTCACATTTATGTTCTGATATTTGAGCATTTCTTTACTTTTGAGCTCATCTATGTCTTAACTTTTTTGATAAAATTGCAAATTTTATTGAACATTTCTATGTTTGGGGAGTGAAAAGTGAACGACTAATAGGTAGTTAGCATCTGCATAAAACAATCTGCTGCCAGTTGATGACTTAACTCATTTCCCACAATCAGTGTAATATTTTTAAAATATAAATAAGATTTCATTACTCCTCAGCTTAACATCATCTATTGGCTCCCCATGATATCTAGAATAAAATTTAAACCAATTACTTTGGCATATATGGCCTTAAGTAATCTGGACTAGGCTTATCTCTCTTTCTTCATTTTCTGCCACTGTCTTCATAACTCTGTTCTGTCCAAAATGACCATACCTTTTTACTAATAGCATATCAAACTTATTCTCACCTAACATTCTTTGCACATTTTTGCTTCTATCTGAAATATTCTGCAATCAGTTATTCACAATACTTGCTCTTCTTTTTAGTCAGGTCTCAGTTTAAATGTACCATTAATTAGGACTTATCTGGGCACTCAGTCTCAATTGGTGTTTACCCCTGGTCACTTTCTAATAAAAATCACTGCTCTCATGGATCTACATTCTACTGGGAAAAAGATAATAAGCTATCAAAAAATAACCAATAATATATAAGGTAACAATAAATTTAATAAGGAAAATAGACTGAAATACTATTATAAATTTATTATTTATTATAAAATAAGCTACCTTATATCTTATTAGTTATTGTTTGTTAGTTTATTATCTTTTTCCCAATTAGAATATAAATCTATGAGAGTCAAGCTTTTTCTCTTGTATTCATTGTTCATTTCCCTTTTTCCTACAATAGTGTCTGACATAAAGCAAGCCCTCAGTAAATATTTGTTGAATGAATTGATGTAATTTCAGTAGTCTTCAGATAGTTTATTTTAACATATAATAAAATTGCAGCTCAAAATTTTATTGAATTGACATGATAATTATTGATAGAATGAATCTTTGATGTCTCATGATTCCAAGCTTGATGTTCCTTTCATCTTAATACACAGATCCCAACTTATTTGATGTTAAAAAGTTTTGTCATTTAATAGTTTACTCGTAATATTACTCAGACAAATAGACTGACATAAGAAAATATTTACTTTCTGGATGTAGAAATATAGAGATAAAAAGAAGTTGTCAAGGTTAAACTACAGAGCATATTTATCGTATAAATATGCCTTTACAATGATAACCAAAATAGAATATTGCTTTCATGTTCCTGTAATACTGATGAACGACAGAGAAATCTTCGAAATCTAGAGTGTTTTGGAGCCTGAGTTTAATACTGGAGGCAACCATGTCATCTAGATATTTTGTTAAATCTCAATTCAACAAACTTATTTATCAAAAATCTATTTGTACAGAACTCAGTATGAGGTAATCTGTGTTGTGAAGGATACACACAGGATCCTATGCTCAAATAACTATGTAGTAAAGGAAGAATAAAACATATCAATGAAATAATACTATGTTTTTAAGACAAAATAAAATATTTAATAAAAATAAAATAGGTATGATAAATATATAGACATTCATAGGAGGTAATACTTCCAAGTATGTATGCATTTGGTTAAGGAAGGCTTCATGATGGGGAACATGGAGATAAATCTTGAAGGATAGGTAAATTTGCTTGAATGAGTGGGAATGAGAGAAGAGTCCTCCTTACAGTCTGGAAGAATTGTGAGAGTGTGGCCTGAAGGCAGTAATGCATAGTCAATGTTTGATTAACAATATGTAGTACAGTTTGGTTAATGGGTGGAAAAGTGTATTGACCTTCCACAGCAATACAAGCAATCATTAAGAAAGGTACATTAGGACTATGGCCTCCTGATAAAACTTCACTTTACTGTGAACATTCAAGACAGGTAGTCTAGAAATTGTTCTGATAGAATTTTTGTTATTATTTTACCCATAGTAATACTGATGAAAATACTTTGCCCTTGTAGTATTTCTAGTGGGACTACACTTTACGGGCAATCTGAAAATAAATTTGGTCTCAAGGTAAATCAAAGACTGTTTTATGGGATCATGAAACAAGTTTAATGTTACTTAAAACCTGTCCCTTTTAGGTAGGGTTGGATAGACCCACTGATACTCTGTTATTAATAGAAGAAATATTTACAAGATCTGCTTTATAATAAAAACTGATTATATTGATCTAACTTCCCTTTAAAGTACCATTTTTGATTTACTGTTTTCTGTGAAAAACTAGAGGAAAAGTAGTCTTTTATCATGTGACTATAACAATAGAATGAAATTTTTAAATAAAAACACTGCAATTTTAGAGAAGTCAAGATAGTGGAGGAGTAAGAGGGTGTGGAGATCATCTGTTCCTAAAAATTCATCAAGAATATATCTACAAATAGAACCATTCTCACAGATAACAAGCTGAGCACTAGCAGAAGAACTTGGACACCGAAAAGGACAAGAACAATCCCCACATAATAGAGTAAGATGAAAGAAAAGAGAGGGCTGAAGGAGAAGAATGGTTCTGCATTCAGAGAAACTCCCTCAAAAGTAGGGAGACCAGATGGGACAGAAGGGGAACTCTGGGGACTGTCAAAGGAGACTGCAGCAACTGGTGTGTGGTAAGCAAGAAGACAGAGTGAGACATACATAGATGGTGCATGCCACAGCCCTGTGTGACCTAGCCTGAGATATGTGTTTGTCAGTGCTAATGGGGATTGGGTGCTGGAACGTGGGATTTAGAGGGCAAACATGGAGAGAAGACTGCTGTTGGTTGTAATGAGACAGCCTGAGGGGATGGGAGTGGGGAAATCTCCAATGAGGAATGCTTGTGGAGGAAACCCAGACCACAGTAACAATGAAGATCCATTGTTGAGTGACAGACAAAGAGTGGGAGCACTACTGCAGCCTGTCTCCATGAGCTGATCCCTGCTTCCCTGGGTACTAAGAACAGCTTCTGCCAGGGCCAGCTTTCTCAGATCCATGGCCACTGTCTCCCTTGAATACCCCATCCCTGCAAGGGATGGGTCTCCTGTGCATGCATTCATCAGCTTCCCCATGATAGCTGTTCCCACCAGGGCTCCTGCAACCCCAGAGGCTGCTGGCTCTGCACCTCTTCCTTGCTGGACAGAACTCTTGTGCTCTGTGGCAGAATCAGGAGCAGAACTCTATGGGTGACCCACACACAGAGGTGGGGCTGAAAGCACAACTGAGCCCCAGAGGCTATGCAACTAAGCAAGAAAACCTGACATCTCTCCATGTGAAAACTGCAAATTGACACACTGACTGTCTTTGTAAGTTCAGTGCCTACAGAACATTTTAATGGACAACAAGTGCTCCTGTAGACAAGACAGGCCTAGCTTTAGTAGCTGTAGATGTTGTGGGCACATATCCATGGGAATTGAGCTCACTAGAGTTTAAGCTGCCCCCTAGCATCCACAGTGGGTCTAGATCCATGATTCATGCAATCCTGGGACCTGACTCCAATGGATCTATGCTGATGGCCTGGTTAAAAAACAAAACAAAACAAAAAAACACAACAGCAACAAAAAACATGTGACATATATCAGGGCAACTGCCAGCATACCCATGTTTTAGGTGGGGCTGAGGGTAGTACCAATAACAATGTAATCTGAGAGCTCACACAACAGGTGAAAGGTGACAGAACAGAGCATACCCAGAGGTGAACAACTCCAGAAAAAGGATACTCTGGCTTCTTTCCCAGTGGGAATGCTCCAGTCCCACCTACATAGCACCACAGATCAAAAACAGTTGGGCACTTCTGTTCCAACAACTAGAGAGCAGATTCCACTTCTAACAGGGCAGTGACAATCACAGAGCAAAGAAAACCATTGATCAGGGAGGCCCTGCTTAATACCGAGTGCAGGCTCTGGTCACCACAATATCAGTCACACCTCCTATCAAGAGGATAACAGTCTTCATTCACACACAAAAAAAAGAAGTGGCAGAAAAAACAGCCTTTTCATCAAAAATATTAAACACCTACAGGCTACACAGGGATGTTTCCACATAAAAATAGTGCTTCAAGATAAAATTTTTGGCATCAGGAGAAAAAAAAAAAAAAAAAAACTCATCATTTAGCTTTGAAGGCAAGGGGGCTTGCATGCAGGAGCTCCACATGGCTGAGGAACATGGAGAATCCACTCTTCAAGGGCACACACAATGTTTTAAGTACACCGGAATGCAGCACAAATAAGTATCTCCATAGAAATCTGGACTACACTTACCAAGGAGTCTTGAAGGATCTCCTGTGGAAGCAAAGGTCAAATATAGCTCTCTTTGGGGGAAAAGGACACTGGTGGTGGAAACCCCAGGGGATAATTATCTGAGTGAATTTTCTCAGAGGTCCATATTGTTGTAACAAGACTTCAGTTCAGTTCAGTCGTTCAGTCGTGTCCGACTCTTTGTGACCCCATGAATCACAGCACGCTAGGCCTCCTTGTCCATCACCAACTCCCGGAGTTCACTTAAACTCATGTCCATCGAGTTAGTGATGCCATCCAGCCATCTCATTCTCTGTCGTCCCCTTCTCCTGCCCCTGATCCCTCCCAGACAAGACTCAGGGTCTTGTCCAATGAGTAAACTTTTCACATGGGGTGGCCAAAGTATTGGAGTTTCAGCTTCAGCATCAGTCCTTCCAATGAACACCCAGGACTGATCTCCCTTAGGATGGACTGGTTGGATCTCCTTGCAGTCCAAGTGACTCTCAAGAGCCTTCTCCAACACCACAGTTCAAAAGCATCAATTCTTCAGCACTCAGCTTTCTTCACAGTCCAACTCTCACATCCATACATGACAACTGGAAAAACCATAGCCTTGACTAGATGGACATTTTTTGGCAACGTAATATCTCTGCTTTTCAATATGCTATCTAGGTTTGTCATGACTTTCCTTCCAAGGAGCAAGTGTCTTTTAATTTCATGGTTGCAGTCACCATCTGCAGTGATTTTGGAGCCCAAAAATATAAAGTCTGACACTGTTTCCACTGTTTTCCCATCTATTTCCCATGAAGTGATGGGACTAGATGCCATGATCTTAGTTTTCTGAATGTACCAAGACTTGGCGCCACACAAAAACCTGCAGGCTCCAGTGCTGGAAATCCGTATGTCAAATAACCAAAACCATAGAAATACACTTCTACCCTTCAGAAGACAGGCTGCCTATAGTCAAACTGAGTTCATAGCCGCCTCAAAACATACGACTTGACACAGTGCTGCCCATCAGAGGGACAAGACCCAGCTCTACCCACCAGAGGGAAGACATCAGTTTTTTCCAACAGCAAGCCTGCACAAGCCCCTGAACCAACCTAACCCACCAGGGGGCAGACACTGGAAGCAAGAGAAACTATGATCCTGAAACGTGTGGAAAGGAGACCACAAACACAGAAAATTAGACAAAATGAGATAACAAAGAAATATTTGCAAATGAGGGAATAAGATAAAAACTCACAAGAACAACTAAATGAAGAGAGATAAGGAATCTTATCTAAAAAAGAATTCCGAATAATGATACTAAGGATGATTCAAAATCTCAAAACAATGGAAGAAAAGATTGATAAAATAAAATAAATCCTTAACAAGGAGATAGAAGATTAAGAAAACAGATAGAGATGAACAATACAATGACTGAAATGAAAGGTATGCTAGAAGGAATCAATAGCAGAATAAATGAGGCAGAATAATGAATAAGTGAGCTGGAAGTTGTATGAAAAACACTGCCATAAACAGAAACAAACAAAAACTCTCAGAGTCTTCTGAGAAAACATTAAATACACTAACACTTGCAATATAGGGGCTCCAGGAGGAGAAAAGAAAGATATTGAAGATATTATATACAAAAGCTTCCCAAATAACAGAAAGGACAAGCTCAAGCTCAGGAAGTGCAGAGCATCTCATGCAGAATGAACCCAAGGGGGAAAATGCTGAGACACACATAAATCAAATACATGATAATTAAAGGCAAAGAGAAAATATTAAGAGCAACAAGGGAA
Organism: Bos indicus; assembly: GCF_029378745.1. Taxonomy (NCBI): domain Eukaryota; kingdom Metazoa; phylum Chordata; class Mammalia; order Artiodactyla; family Bovidae; genus Bos; species Bos indicus. Next base: position 78,081,275 of record NC_091789.1, read on the forward strand.
AAGCAACAAATAATGTACAAGGGAATCCTTATAAGGTTATCTTCTTATTTTTTAGCAGAAACTCTGCAGGACAGCAGGAAGTGTAACAATATATTTCATATGATGGAAGGGAAAAACCTACAATCAAGAATTATCTACCCAACAAGGCTCTAATTAAGATTGTTGTTGTTAAGTTACTAAGTCTTGCCTGACTTTTGTGACATCCTAGCCACAGCAGTCAGATAGAAAAATAAATAAAAGGAGTTTAGGTTGGAAACTCTGCATTCAGATGCTTATATCTTTCCTTTTCTCCTTTGCTTTTTGCCTCTCTTCTTTTCACAGCTATTTGTAAGGACTCCTCAGACAGCCATTTTGCTTTTTGCATTTCTTTTCCATGGGGATAGTCTTGATCCCTGTTTCCTGTACAATGTCATGAATCTTTGTCCATAGTTCATTAGGCACTCTGTCTATCAGATCTAGTCCCTTAAATCTATTTCTCACTTCCATTGTATAATCATAAGGGATTTGATTTATGTCATACATGAATGGTCTAGTGGTTTTCCCTACTTTCTTCAATTTAAGTCTGAATTTGGCAATAAGGAGCTCATGATCTGAGCCACAGCCAGATCCTAGTCTTGTTTTTGCTGACTGTATAGAGCTTCTCCATCTTTGGCTGCAAAGAATATAATCAATCTGATTTTGGTGTTGATCATCTGGTGATGTCCATGTGTAGAGTCTTCTCTTGTGTTGTTGGAAGAGAGTGTTTGCTAGTTCTCTTGGCAAAACTCTATTAGCCTTTTCCTTGCTTCACTCCATACTCCAAGGTCAAATTTGCCTGTTACTCCAGGTGTTTCTTGACTTCCTATTTTTGCATTCCAGTCCCCTATAATGAAAAGGACATATTTTGGGGTGTTAGTTCTAAAAGGTCTTGTAGGTCTTCATAGAAGCATTCAACTTCAGCTTCTTCAGCATTACTGGTTGGGGCATAGGCTTGGATTACCGTGATATTGAATGGTTTGCCTTGGAAATGAAGAGAGATCATTCTGTCATTTTTGAGATTGCATCCAAGTACTGCATTTCAGCAGAAAGTGAAGAGGAACTGAAAAGCCTCTTGATGAAAATGAAAAAGGAGAGTGAAAAAGTTGGCTTAAAACTCAACACTCATAAAACTAAGATCATGATATCTGATCCCAACACTTCATGGGAAATAGATGCGGAAACAGTGGAAACAGTGTCAGACTTTATTTTGGGGGGCTCCAAAATCACTGCAGATGGTGATTGCAGCCATGAAATTAAAAGACGCTTGCTCCTTGGAAGGAAAGTTATGACTGACCTAGATAACATATTAAAAAGCAGAGACATTACTTTGCCAACACATCTAGTCAAGGCTATGGTTTTTCCAGTGGTCATGTATGATTGTGAGAGTTGGACTGTGAAGAAAGCTGAGTGCCAAAGAATCGATGCTATTGAATTGTGGTGTTGGAGAAGACACTTGAGAGTCCCTTGGACTGCAAGGAGATCCAACCAGTCCATCCAAAGGAGACCAGTCCTGGGTGTTCATCGGAAGGACTGATGCTAAAGCTGAAACTCCAATACTTTGGCCATGTCATGCGAAGAATTGACTCATTGGACAAGACCCTGATGCTGGGAGCGATTGGGGGCCGGAGGAGAAGGGGATGACAGAGGATGAGATGGCTGGATGGCATCACCGACTCGATGGGCATGAGTTTGGGTAAACTCCGGGAGTTGGTGATGGACAGGGAGGCCTGGCGTGCTGTGATTCATGGGGTCGCAAAGAGCCAGACACGACTGAGCGACTGAACTGAACTGAACTGAGGTTGGAAACGAAGAAGTAAAACACTCACTGTTTTCAGATGACATGATTCTTTTCACAGAAAACCTTAAAGATGCCACCAGAAAATTATAAGAGCTAATCAACAAATACAGTAAAGTCACACAATATAAAATTAATTCACAGAAATCCCTGCATTCTTATACACTAACAATGAAAAATCAGAAAGAAACATTAAGGAAACAATCCCATTCACCACTGCAACAAAAAGAATAAAATATGTAGGAATAAATTTGCATAGAGACAAAAGAACTATATGCTGAAAACTATAAAGCACTGATGAAAGAAATCAAAGATAACACAAGTAGATGGAGAAATATACCACGTTTTTGGGTTGGAAGATTCAATATGATGAAAATTTCTATACTACCCAAAGCAATCTATAATTCATTGTAATCCCTTTGAAACAACTAACAGCAGTTTTCACAGAATTAGAACAAATAATTTTATAATTTGTATGGAAACACAAAAGACCATGAATAGCCAAAGAAATCTTGTGAAAGAAGAATGGAACTGGAGGAATCAATGGTCCTGACCTCAGACTATATGACAAAGCTACAGTCATCAATACAGTATGGTAATGGCACAAAAGCAGAAATATAGATCAAAGGAATAAAATAGAAAGCCCAGAGAGAAATCCATGAACCTATGGACACTTTATCTTTTATACAATGGAGGAAAGATGGTCTCTTCAACAAGTGGTGCTGGGAAAACTGATCAATTACACATAAAATAATGGAATTATAACACTTTCTAACACCTTACACAAAAATAAACTGAAAATGGATTAAAGACCAAAATATAAGACCAGAAACTATAAAACTCTTAGAGGAAAATATACGCAGAACACAGTCTGGCATAAATCACAGCAAGATCCTTGGTGACCCACTTCCCAGTTAAAAAAAAAAAAAAGGACCTAATTAAACTTAAAAACTTTTACATAGCAAAAGAAAATATAAGCAAGGTGAAAAGGCAGCCCTAAGAATGGCACAAAATAATACAAATGAAACAACTGAAAATTAATCTCCAACCTATACAAAGAGCTCAGGCAGCTCAAAAACAGAAACATGAACAGCCCAGTCAAAAAGTAAGCAGAAGACCTAAACAGAAATTTCTCCAAAGAAGACATATGGATGGCTAATAAACACATAAAAAGATGCTAAACAGTGCTCATTATTAGAGAAATGCAAATTGAAACCACAATGAGGTATCATCTCACACTGGTCAGAAGGGCCATCATCAGATAGTCCACAAACAGTAAATGCTGGAGAGGGTGTGGAGAAAAGGGAACCCCCTTACACTGATGGTGGGAATGAAAACTGATACAACCACTATGGAGAACATTATGGAGATTCCTTTAAAAACTAGGATTAAAACTACCATATGACCTAGCAATCCCACTACTAGGCATATACCTTGAGGAAACCAGAATTGAAAAAGACATTATGTACCTCAGTGTTCATTGCAGCACTCTTTACAATAGCTAGGACATGGAAACAACCTAGGTGTCTATAGACCTGGATGGATAAGGAAGTTGTGGTACATAAACAGAATGGAATATTACTCAGGTATAAAAAGGAACACATTTGAGTCAGTTCTAATGAGGTGGAACACCCCAGAGTCTATTATGCAGAGTGAAATAATTCAGAAAGAGAAAGACAAATGCCATATGTTAATGTATATATATGGAATCTAGAAAGATGGTACCAAAAATCCTATGTATAGGGTAGCAAAGGAGACACAGATATAAAGAACAGATTTTTGGACTTGGTTGGACAAGGAGAGGGCAGGATTATTTGAGAGAATAGCATTGAGACATAATCTACATGCAAAATAGATAACCAGTGCAAGTTTGATGTATAAAGCCAGGCACCCAAAGCTGATGCTCTGTGACAACCTGAAAGCATAGGGTGGGGAAGGAAGAGAGATGGGGTTTCAGGATGGAGGAGACACATGTATACCTATGGCCAATTCATACTGATGTATAGCAAAATCCATCACAATATTGTAAAGTAATTATCCTCCAATTAAAATAAATAAATTTTTAAAAAAGAAATTGAAAAATACCATTTGCAAAGAAATGTGAAAGAAATGTACCAAATATACCCCCAAAATTACAGAAGATTAAATAAATGAAGAGAAAAGAAGAAGAAAAAATAATTATCTACCCAACAAGGCTCTAATTAAGATTGTTGTTGTTTAATCACTAAGTTGTGTCCAACTCTTTGTGACCCCATGGACTGTAGTCCATCAGGCTACTGTGTCCATGGGATTTCCCAGGCAAGTATACTGGAGTGGGTTGCCACTTCCTCCTCCAGGAGACCTTTCCTACCCAGGGATCAAACCTGAGTATCCTGTATCTCCTGCATTGCAGGTAGATTATTTACCACTGAGCCACCGTGAAAACCAATTAAGATTACATGAAGAAATTAAAATATTCACAGACAAACAAAAGCCAATAAAATTCAGGACCAACAAGCCACAATATACCAAATGCTAAAGGAACTTCTCTAGGTGAGAAAGAGACTAACAACTTAAAAGAAGCCTATACATATATAGACTGCTATGTCAAAACCTCATTAGAAGAGCAAACTCAAAAGTACAAAAGATACACACACACAAGAAAAAACAACCCAAACACAACACTAAAAATTGTCATCAAACTGTAAAAGACCAAAGTAGCAAGGGGAAAAAAAAAAAAAAAAAGACACCCACAACAATTAGGAAAATGGCAATAGGAAAATACTTATTGATAATTACCTTAATTGTAAGTGGATTAGACGTTTCAACAAAAAGACAGAGACTGAGTGAATATATAAAAGCAAGAACCTTATATATATGCTGTCTATAAGTTCCCTTCAGACCTAGGGACACAAATAGACTGAAAGTGAGGGGATGCAAAGAGATACTCCATGTAAATGAAAAACAAATAAAGCTGGATTAACACTACTTATTTGACAAAAAATAAAATTTACAATAAAGACTGTTAAAAGAGACAAGGAAACTACAAACTGATCGAGGTATCAATCCAAGAAGAAGATAAAACAATAAGTAAATATGGATGCATCCAACATAGGAGTATCTCAATTTACAAAGCAAGTTTAACATCTATAAGGGGAGAAATCAACTGTAACAAAATGATAGTGGGGGACTTAAGCACCCCACTTTAATCAACAGACAGATCATCCAGACAGAAATTTACTAAGGAAACAAAAGCCTTAAATGACACATTAGATCTGATAGACTTAGTTGATATCTACAGGACATTCCACCAAAAAGCAGCAGAAGACACTTTCTTTTCAAATTCACATGGAACAACCTCCAGGATAGATCATATCTTGGGCCACAGATAAACATTGATCAATGTAAGAAAACTGAAATAATATCATGTGTCTTTTCCAACCATAACAGTATGAGATTAGAAGTCAATTACAGAAAAAAAAAGTAAAAAACACAAACACTTGGAGGGTAAACAACATGTTACTAAACAAATAATAACCAAAGAAATCAAAGAGGAAAAAAGACATTACCCAGAGACAAATGAAAATGAAAACACAATGATCCAAAACCTATGAGATACAGAAAAATAGTTCTAGGAGGGAAGTTTATAGCAATATAATCTTACATCAGAAAAAAAAAAAAAATAAACTCAAGCAACTTAATATTGCACCTAAAGTAACTAGAGAAAGAAGAACAAACAAAACTCAAAGTTTGTAAAAGAAAGATAAATTATAAAGATCAGAGCAGAAATAAATGAAAAAGAGGTGAAGAAACAATAGCAAAGATCAATGAAACTAAAAGATAATTCTTTGAGAAGACAAACACAAAACTTTTTCCACAGTAATCAAGAAAAAAGAGAGAAAACTCAAATCAGTAAATTTAGCAATGAAACAGAAATTACAATGGACACCAGAGTAATACAAAGGATCATGAGACTACTACAAGCAACTGTATGCAATTAAAATGGAAAGTCAAGAATAAATGGGCAAATTCTTAGAAAGATAAGTCCTAGGACTGAAGCAGAAAGAAATAGAAATTATGAACAGACCAATCACTAGTACTTAAAATGAAATTTTGATGTAAAAACTTTAAACAAACAAAAGTCTGAGACCAGGTGATTTCAAAGGTGAATTCTATCAAATATTTAGAGAAGAGTTTCCCCTATACTTTTCAAATGACTGCAAAATATTGCAGAGGAAGGAACACTCCCAAGCTCATTGTATAAGATCACAGTTACCATGATATCAAAAGCAGAAAATCATATCACAGACAAAAAAATTACAGGCCAATATCAGATGAACATAAAAGTAAAATTCCTCAACAAAATACTAGCAAAAAAAAAAAAAATCCAACAGCATATTAAAAGCATATAACATGATTAGCTGGATTTATCCCAGGGATGCAAGGACACTTTAATATATGTAAATCAATCGATGTGACACATCACATTAACAAACTGAATAATAAAAACCATATGATCATCTCAATAGATGCAGAAAAAGCTTTTGATAAAATTCAATACACGATTATGATTTAAAAAAAAAAAACTATCCAGAAAATGGACATAAAAGGAATATGGTGGTTTAGTTGCTAAGGCGTGTCCGATTCTTGTGACCCCATGGATTGTAGCCTGCCAGGCTCCTCTGTCCATGGGATTCTCCAGGCAAGAATACTGGAGTGGGCTGCCATTTCCTTCTCCAGGGGATCCTTCCATCCCAGGGATTGAACCCAGATCTCCTGCATTGCAGGCAGATTATTTACAAACTGAGCTACAGTCCATGGAATTCTTCAGGTCAGAATATTACAGTGGGTAATCTTTCCCTTCTGCAGGAGATCTTCCCAACCCAGGGATCAAACCCATATCTCCTGCATTGTAGGTGGATTCTTTACCAGCTGAGTCACAAGGGAAGCCCCTTAAGGGAACATACCTCAGCATAATGAAGGACACATATGAAAAACTTACAGTCAACATCATTCTCACTGGTGAAAAACTGAAAGTGTTTCCTCCAAGATTAGGAACAAGAATGTCTACTCTGCACTTTCATTCAACATAGGTTTGGAAGCCTAGACATCACAAAGAAGAAAAATAAAGAAGGAATTTAAATTGGAAAAGAAGTAAAACTGACACTGTTTGTAAATGATGTGATACTATGCACACAAAATCCTAAGGAGGCTGCCAGAAAACTACTAGAGCTTATCAATGAATTTGGTAAAGTGGCAGGATACAAAATTAATATACAGAAATCTCTTGCATTTTTATATACTAAAAACAATGGATCAGAAAGGGAACTTAGGGAAAGAATTCAATTTACCACCACATAAAAAAGAATAAAATACCTAGACATAAAACTACCTAAGGAGGCAAAAAAATCTGTACTCTGAAAACTATAAGATTGTTGTTTCTCAGTTGCTCAGTCATGTCCAACTCTTCACGACCCCATCCCCTGCAGCATGTCAGGCTTCCCTGACCACTATCTCCCAGATTTTGCTCAAACTCATGCCTATTGAGTTGATGATGCCATCCAACCATCTCATCCTCTGTCAGCCCCTTCTCCTCCTGCCCTCAATCTTTCCCCATATCAGGGTCTTTTCCAATGAGTCAGCTCTTCACATCAGATGACCAATGTATTGAAACTCAGCTTCAGCATCAGTCTTTCCAATGAACATTCAGGGTTGATTTCCTTTAAGAGTGACTGATTTGATTGCTTTACTGTCCAAGGAACTCTCAAGAGTCTTCTCTAGCACCATAGTTTGAAAGCATCAGTTCTTTGGCACTCAGCCTTCTTTATGGTCCAACTCTCATATTTGTCCATGACTATGGAAAAAGCATAGCAAAATATAAGATGCTGATGGAGAAAATCAAAGATGGCACAAATAGATGAAAAGATATACCATGTTTTTGCATTATCAGAATTGGTATTGTGAAAATGACTATACTACTGAAAGAATCTACAGATTTAATGGAATCCTTATGAAATCATTAAGGATATTTTTCACAGAACTTTACCAAATTTTTTTTACAATTTATATGGAAAACAAAAGACCCCAAATAGCTGGAGCAATCTTGAGAAAGGAAAACAGAGCTGAAGGAATCTGACTCTCTGACTTCACCCAAACTACAAAGCTAGAGTCATCAAAACTGTAGGGTACTGGCACAAAAAAGGAAGGTAGATCAATGGAACAGAATGGAAAGTCCAGAGAATAACCAGCATACCTGTGATCACCTAATGTGTTTCAAATGAGGCAAGTATATACAATAGAGAAAAGACAGTTTCTTCAATAAGTGGTGATGGTAAAACTGAACAGCTACATGGTAAAGAATTAGATAACTCCATAACATCATGCACAAAAATACATTCAAAATGAATTAAAGATGTAAATGTAACACTGAATACTTATAAAACTCTTAGAGGAAAACATAGACAACACACTCTCTGATATAAATTGTAGCAAGATATTTTTTGACCCACCTACTGGAATAATGAAAATAAAAACAAAATTAAACAAATGGGACCTAATGAAACATAAAAGCTTTTGCATAGCAAAGGAGACTATAGTTAAAAGAAAAAGGTGATCCATAGAATGGGATAAAATATTTGAAAAAGTAGCAAATGACAAGAGATTAATATTCAAAATGTACAAACAACATATGCAGCTCAATATAAAAAACGAACAAACAAACAACCCTATCAAAACTGGGCAGAAGGCACAGGTAAACTTTTCTCCAAAGAAGACATTCAGATGGCCAAGAGGCACAAGAAAAGATGTTCAACATTTTTAATAAAGATAAAAATGCAAATTAAAATTACAATGAGATATCACCTCACACCATTTAGAATGGTCATTATCAAAATCTAAAAAGTCTGCTGCTGCTGCTGCTGCTAAGTCACTTCAGTCATATCCGACTCTGTGTGACCCCATAGACGGCAGCCCACCAGGCTCCCCTATCCTTGGGATTCTCCAGGCAAGAACACTGGAGTGGGTTGCCATTTCCTTCTCCAAAGCATGAAAGTGAAAAGTAAAAGTGAAGTCGTTCAGTCGTGTCCGACTCTTAGCGACCCCATGGACTGCAGCCTACCAGGCCCCTCCATCCATGGGATTTTCCAGGCAAAAGTACTGGAGTGGGGTGCCATTGTCTTCTCCCTACAAAGTTTACAAACAATAAATGCTGGATAGGGTTTGAGGAAAAGGGAACTGTCCTACACTGTTGGTGGAAATGTAAGTTAATAGTGCTACTGTGGAGAAGAGTATGGATTTTCCTTTAAAAAGCTAAAGAGTGTTACCATATGACCCTGCAATCCAACTCCTAGGCATATATACAGAGGAATCCATAATTTGAAATAGTATATGCACCCCAGTGTTCATTGTAACACTATTTACAATAGCTATTAAATGGAAGTAACCTAAATGTCCATCAATGAATGAATGGATAAAGATGTGGTACATATATAAGGTGGAGTATTAGCCATAAAAATAATGAAATAATGCCATTTGCAGCAACGTGGTTTGATATAGATTGTCATACTGAATGAAGTGAGACAGAGAAAAGCTAATTTTACATATTGCTTATTTGTAGAATCTTTAAAAATGCTATAAATATTTCAAAAAAGAGTCAGAGTTGTAGGAAAAAACAAAACTAAACTAAAACCTATGGTTACCAAGGGGGATGGGGCCAGAGGGATAAATTTGGAGATTAGGATTGACATATATAACACTGGTATATATGAAATTCATAACTAACAAAGACCTTCTCTATAGCCCAGGGGACTCTACTCGATACTCTGAATTGATGTATAGGGGGAAATAATCTAAAGAAGAGTGGGTATATGTATATGTATAATTAATTCACTTTGTTTTACAGCAGAAAGCATAATAACATTGTAAATCAGCTATGTTGTTGCTGTTGTTCAGTTGTTAAGTAGTGTCCAACGCTGTGACCTCATGGGCTGTAGCATGCCAGGCTCCTCTGTTCTCAACGTTTTCCCAGAGTTTGCTCAGATTCATGCCTATTGTGCTGGTGATGCTATCCAAGCATCTCATCTTCTGCCACCCTCTTCTCCTTTTGCCTTTAATCATTACCAGCACCATGGTCTTTTCCAATAAGTCAGCTGTTCCCACCAGGTGGCCAAAGTATTGGAGCTTCAGCTTTACCAACAGTTGTTCTGATGAGTATTCAGGGTTGATTTTCTTTAGGATTTACTGGTTGGATATTCTTGTAGTTCAAGGGACTCTCAGGAGTCTTCTCTAGTACTACAACTTGAAAGCATCATTTCTTCAACACTAAGTCTTCTTTATGGTCCAACTCTCACATCCATACATGACTACAGGAAAAAATACAGCTTTGACTATACAGACCTTAGTGGGCAAAGTGGTGTCTCTGCTTTCTACTGTTCTGTCTAGGTTTGTCATAGCTTTCCTTCCAAGGAAAAAGCTTCTTTTTGTTTCATGACTGTAGCCATCATCTGCATTTATTTTGGGTCCCAAGAAAATAAAACCTGTCACTGCTTGCACTTTTTCCCCTCCTATTTTCCATGAAGTGATGGGCCCGGATGCCATGATCTTAGTTGTTTTTTTTTTTTTTAATGTTGAGCTTTAAGCCAAATTTTTCACTCTCCTCTTTCACCCTCATCAAGAGACTCTTTAGTTCCTATTCACTTCGGGAATTATAGTGGTATCATCTGCATATCTGAGGTTGTTGATATTTCTCCCAGAAATCTTAATTCCAGTTTGTGATGCATCCAGCCTGGTATTTTTCATGATGTACTCTGCATAGAAGTTAAATAAGTAGAATGACAATATACAGCCTTGTCATACTCCTCTTCAATTTTGAACTAGTCACTTGTTCTACCTTCAGTTCTGTTACTTCTTGACCGACATACAAGTTTCTTAGGAAATAGGTCCTCTGGCACCTGCATCTCATTAAGTTTTCCAAAGTTTGTCGTCTCAACACAGTCAAAGGCTTTAGCATAGTCAATGAAGTAGAAGTAGACATTTTTCTGGAATCCCCTTGTTTTCTTGTGATCCAAAGACTGTTGTCAATTTGATCTATTTTTCCACTCCCTCATCAAAACACAGCTTATACATCTGGAAGTTCTTGCCTCACGTACTACTGAAGCCTAGCTTGAAGGATTTTGAACATAACCTTGCTAGCATGTGAAATGAGTGCAAATGTACAATAGTTTGAACATTCTTTGGTATAATCATTAATGCTTTGGGACTGGAATGAAAACTGACCTTTTCCAATTCAGTGACCACTGCTGAGTTTTCCAAATTTGCTGACATATTGAGTGCAGGACTTTAACAGCATTGTTTTTAGAATTTTAAATAGCTCACCTGGAATTCCATCGCTTCCACTAGCTTTGTTCTTATTAGTGCTCCCTCAGGTCCACTTGACTTCACATTCCAGGATGTTCAGCTTTAGGTAAGTGACCACACCATTATGTTTATCCAGGTCATTAAGATTCTTTTGTATAGTTCGTCTGTGTATTCTTGCCACCATCTGTTAATCTCATCTGCTTCTGTTAGGTGCTTAGCGTTTCTGTCCTTTATTGTGCTCATCCTTGGACAAAATGTTCCCTTGATATCACCAACTTTCTTGAAGAGATCTCTGGTCTTTACAATTATAATTTTTCTTCTATTTCTTTTCATTGTTCATTTAAGAAGGACTTTATATCTCTCTTTGCTATCTCTGGAACTCTACATTCAGTTGGGTATATGTTTCCCTTTTTCGCTTCTATTTCACTTCTCTACTCCCTTCAGCTATTTGTAAGGCCTCCTCAAATAATCACTTTGCCTTCTCACATAACTTTTTCTTTGGTATAGCTTTGGTCACTGCCACCTGTAAAGTGTTTTGAACCTCCATCCATAGATCTTCAGGCGCTCTTTCTATCAGATCTAATTGCTTGAATCAATTCATCACCTTCCCTGTATATTCATAAGGGATTTTATTTAAGTCAACCCTAAATAGCCTAGTGGTTTTCCTTTTCTTCAATTTAAGCCTGACATTTGCAATAAGGATCTAATAATCTGACCCACGGGCTTCTCAGGTGGCACTAGTGATAATGAACCCGCCTGTCAATGCAGGTAGATGCCAGAGACAAGTGTTTGATCCCTGAGTCAGGAAGATCCCCTGGAGGAGGGCACGGCAACCCACTCCTCTTCTTGCCTGGAGAATCCAATAGAAAGAGAAGCTTGGCGGGCTACTGTCCATAGGGTCATGAAGAGTCAGACACGACTGAAGCAACTTTCCCCACATGCATGATCTGGCCACAATCAGCTCCATGTCTTGTATTTACTGAGTATATAGAGCTTCTCCATCTTTGGCTGCAAAAAATATAATCAACTATAATCCAATAAAAATTACTTTAAAAATGAAAAACATAATATTACAACGTTAAAATGTTTTTAAAATAGTTATTACAAAATATTTATTATTAGTTGAACAAAATATTCTTAATTAAAAATAATTCTACAAGCTGCATCAAATAATTGTTAAAAAGCCATCTCTGGTCTCTCTATTTCATGTTCAGGAAAGTGTGAGTCCACATGACCTATAAAGTTCAATATTAATGTCTTCCATCTTATCAAATATTAAAAAGAAAATACTCTAACTTGGTAGGAGTGTAAAGGTCTATTGTCCTGAGCAAATATCTTTCCTAATACAAAGTATGTTGTGAGGTAGGGAAAGGCCCTAGGCACAGAGTCAGAACTCCTAGATTCCAATTATGGCCCTATCTCTTACTTAAGACACTTAATTCTCTAAGCTACTGCTTTCCAAGCTTTAAAAGAAAAATATCATGGACGCAGTGACAGATGATAACATCTGTTCAGCACATCTGTGAAAAGTACAGGGAAATTCATATCACAGTGATGACAGTTGTCTAGATGTTTGGAGACTTCTCTTTTCATTACTATCTTGATCACCCCCAAAATTTGAGGGACTGCTTTTTTAAACATAAGAAAGTTGCATCTAAATTTTTGTGGAATCTATGCTTTGAAGAAACTCAACTTCTACTAATAAAGGAAGAGTAATGATCCTTATTGCACTGACTTATCTTTTTTTTTTTTTTCATATTCCAGACATGACCCTACCTGAAGATATTTTTATTTTTTTAATTTTTTAAATTTTATTTTATTTTTAAATTTTACAATATTGTATTGGTTTTGCCAAACATTGAAATGAATCTGCCACAGGTATACATGTGTTCCCCATCCTGAACCCTCCTCCCTCCTCTCTCCCCATACCATCCCTCTGGGTCGTCCCAGTGCACCAGCCCCAAGCATCCAGTATCGTGCATTGAACCTGGACTGACGACTTGTTTCATATATGATATTATACATGTTTCAATGCTGTTCTCCCAAATCATCCCACCCTCTCCCTCCCCCACAGAGTCCAAAAGACTGATCTATACATCAGTGTCTCTTTTGCTGTCTCGTACACAGGGTTATTGTTACCGTCTTTCTAAATTCCATATATATGCATTAGTATACTGTATTGGTGTTTTTCTTTCTGGCTTACTTCACTCTGTGTAATAGGCTCCAGTTTCATCCACCTCATTAGAACTGATTCAAATGTATTCTTTTTAATGGCTGAGTAATACTCCACTGTGTATATGTACCACAGCTTTCTTATCCATTCATCTGCTGATGGACATCTAGGTTGCTTCCATGTCCTGGCTATTATAAACAGTGCTGCGATGAACATTGGGGTACACGTGTCTCTTTCCCTTCCGGTTTCCTCAGTGTGTATGCCCAGCAGTGGGATTTCTGGGTCATAAGGCAGTTCTATTTCCAGTTTTTTAAGGAATCTCCACACTGTTCTCCATAGTGGCTGTACTAGTTTGCATTCCCACCAACAGTGTAAGAGGGTTCCCTTTTCTCCACACCCTCTCCAGCATTTATTGCTTGTAGACTTATGGATCGCAGCCATTCTGAATGGCGTGAAATGGTACCTCATAATGGTTTTGATTTGCATTTCTCTGATAAAGAGTGATGTTGAGCATCTTTTCATGTGTTTGTTAGCCATCTGTATGTCTTCTTTGGAGAAATGTCTATTTAGTTCTTTGGCCCATTTTTTGATTGGGTCGTTTATTTTTCTGGAGTTGAGCTGTACGAGTTGCTTGTATATTTTTGAGATTAGCTGTTTGTCAGTTGCTTCATTTGATATTATTTTCTCCCATTCAGAAGGCTGTCTTTGTCTTTTCACCTTGCTAATAGTTTCCTTTGTTGTGCAGAAGCTTTTAAGTTTAATTAGGTCCCATTTGTTTATTTTTGCTTTTATTTCCAATATTCTGGGAGGTGGGTCATAGAGGATCCTGCTGTGATTTATGTCAGAGAGTGTTTTGCCTATGTTCTCCTCTAGGAGTTTTATAGTTTCTGGTCTTACGTTGAGATCTTTAATCCATTTTGAGTTTATTTTTGTGTATGGTGTTAGAAAGTGTTCTAGTTTCATTCTTTTACAAGTGGTTGACCAGTTTTCTCAGCACCACTTGTTAAAGAGATTGTCTTTAGTCCATTGTATATTCTTGCCTCCTTTGTCAAAGATAAGGTGTCCATATGTGCGTGGATTTATCTCTGGGCTTTCTATTTTGCTCCATTGATCTATATTTCTGTCTTTGTGCCAGTACCATACTGTCTTGATGACTGTGGCTTTGTAGTAGAGCCTGAAGTCAGGTAGGTTGGTTCCTCCAGTTCCATTCTTCTTTCTCAAGATCGCTTTGGCTATTTGAGGTTTTTTGTATCTCCATACAAATTGTGAAATTATTTGTTCTAGCTCTGTGAAGAATACCATTGGTAGCTTGATAGGGATTGCATTGAATCTATAAATTGCTTTGGGTAGTATACTCATTTTCACTATATTGATTCTTCCAATCCATGAACATGGTATATTTCTCCATCTATTAGTGTCCTCTTTGATTTCTTTCACCAGTGTTTTATAGTTTTCTATATATAGGTCTTTAGTTTCTTTAGGTAGATATATTCCTAAGTATTTTATTCTTTCTGTTGCAATGGTGAATGGAATTGTTTCCTTAATTTCTCTTTCTGTTTTCTCATTATTAGTGTATAGGAATGCAAGGGATTTCTGTGTGTTGATTTTATATCCTGCAACTTTACTATAATCATTGATTAGTTCTAGTAATTTTCTGGTGGAGTCTTTAGGGTTTTCTATGTAGGGGATCATGTCATCTGCAAACAGTGAGAGTTTTACTTCTTCTTTTCCAATTTGGATTCCTTTTATTTCTTTTTCTGCTCTGATTGCTGTGGCCAAAACTTCCAAAACTATGTTGAATAGTAATGGTGAAAGTAGGCACCCTTGTCTTGTTCCTGACTTTAGAGGAAACGCTTTCAATTTTTCACCATTGAGGATAATGTTTGCTGTGGGTTTGTCATATACAGCTCTTTAGTATGTTGAGGTATGTTCCTTCTATTCCTGCTTTCTGGAGAGTTTTTATCATAAATGGATATTGAATTTTGTCAAAGGCTTTCTCTGCATCTATTGAGATAATCATATGGTTTTTATTTTTCAATTTGTTAATGTGGTGTATTACATTGATTGATTTGCGGATATTGAAGAATCCTTGCATCCCTGGGATAAAGCCCACTTGGTCATGCTTGATGATCTTTTTAATGTGTTGTTGGATTCTGATTGCTAGAGTTTTGTTAAGGATTTTTTCATCTATGTTCATCAGTGATATTGGCCTGTAGTTTGCTTTTTTTGTGGCATCTTTGTCAGGTTTTGGTATTAGGGTGATGGTGGCCTCATAGAATGAGTTTGGAAGTTTACCTTCCTCTGCAATTTTCTGGAAGAGTTTGAGTAGGATAGGTGTTAGCTCTTCTCTAAATTTTTGGTAGAATTCAGTTGTGAGGCCGTCTGGATCTGGGCTTTTGTTTGCTGGAAGATTTTTGATTACAGTTTCAATTTCTGAGCTTGTGATGGGTTTGTTAAGATTTTCTATTTCTCCCTGGTCCAGTTTTGTAAAGTTGTACTTTTCTAAGAATTTGTCCATTTCTTCCACATTGTCCATTTTATTGCCATATAATTGTTGATAGTAGTCTCTTATGATCCTTTGTATTTCTGTGTTGTCTGTTGTGATCTCTCCGTTTTCATTTCTAATTTTGTTGATTTGATTTTTCTCCCTTTGTTTCTTGATGAGTCTAGCTAAAGGTTTGTCAATTTTATTTATCCTTTCAAAGAACCAGTTTTTGGCTTTGTTGATTTTTGCTATGGTCTCTTTTGTTTCTTTTGCACTTATTTCTGCCCTAATTTTTAAGATTTCTTTCCTTCTACTAACCTTGGGGTTCTTCATTTCTTCCTTTTCTAGTTGCTTTAGGTGTAGAGTTAGGTTATTTATTTGACTTTTTTTCTTGTTTCTTGAGGTATGCCTGTATTGCTATGAACATTCCCTTTAGGACTGCTTTTAGAGTGTCCCACAAGTTTTGGGTTGTTATGTTTTCATTTTCATTCGTTTCTATGCAAATTTTGATTTCTTTTTTGATTTCTTCTGTGATTTGTTGGTTATTCAGCAGCGTGTTGTTCAGCCTCCATATTTTGGAATTTTTAATAGTTTTTCTCCTGTAATTGAGACCTAATCTTACTGCATTGTGGTCAGAGAAAATGCTTGGAATGATTTCTATTTTTTTGAATTTACCAAGGCTAGCTTTATGGCCCAGGATGTGATCTATCCTGGAGAAGGTTCCATGTGCGCTTGAGAAAAAGGTGAAATTCTTTGTTTTGGGATGAAATGTCCTATAGATATCAATTAGGTCTAACTGGCCTATTGTATCGTTTAAAGTTTGTGTTTCCTTGTTAATTTTCTGTTTAGTTGATCTATCCATAGGTGAGAGTGGGGTATTAAAGTCTCCCACTATTATTGTGTTATTGTTAATTTCTCCTTTCATACTTGTTAGCATTTGTCTTACATATTGTGGTGCTCCCGTGTTGGGTGCATATATATTTATAATTGTTATATCTTCTTCTTTGATTGATCCTTTAATCATTATGTAGTGACCATCTGTGTCTCTTTTCACAGGCTTTGTTTTAAAGTCTATTTTATCTGATATGAGTATTGCTACTCCTGCTTTCTTTTGGTCCCTATTTGCATGGAAAATCTTTTTCCAGCCCTTTACTTTCAGTCCGTATGTGTCCCCTTTTTTGAGGTGGGTCTCTTGTAGACAGCATATGTAGGGGTCTTGTTTTTGTATCCATTCAGCCAGTCTTTGTCTTTTGGTTGGGGCATTCAACCCATTTACGTTTAAGGTAATTACTGATAAGTATGATCCCGTTGCCATTTACTTTATTGTTTTGGGTTCGAATTTATACACCATTTTTGTGTTTCCTGTCTAGAGAATATCCTTTAGTATTTGTTGGTGGTGCTGAATTCTCTCAGCTTTTGCTTGTCTGTAAAGCTTTTGATTTCTCCTTCATATTTGAATGAGATCCTTGCTGGGTACAATAATCTGGGCTGTAGGTTATTTTCTTTCATCACTTTAAGTATGTCTTGCCATTCCCTCCTGGCTTGAAGAGTTTCTATGGAAAGATCAGCTGTTATCCTTATGGGAATTCCCTTGTGTGTTATTTGTTGTTTTTCCCTTGCTGATTTTAATATTTGTTCTTTATGTTTGACATTTGTTAATTTGATTAATATGTGTCTTGGGGTGTTTCGCCTTGGGCTTATCCTGTTTGGGACTCTCTGGGTTTCTTGGACTTGAGTGATTATTTCCTTCCCCATTTTAGGGAAGTTTTCAACTATTATCTCCTCAAGTATTTTCTTATGGTCTTTCTTTTTGTCTTCTTCTTCCGGGACCCCTATGATTCGAATGTTGTAGCATTTAATATTGTCCTGAAGGTCTCTGAGATTGTCCTCATTTCTTTTAATTCGTTTTTCTTTTATCCCCTCTGCTTCATTTATTTCTACCATTCTATCTTCTAATTCACTATTCCTATCTTCTGCCTCTGTTATTCTACTATTTGTTGCCTCCAGAGTGTTTTTAATTTCATTTATTGCATTATTCATTATATATTGACGCTTTTTTATTTCTTCTAGGTCCTTGTTAAACCTTTCTTGCATCTTCTCAATCCTTGTCTCCAGGCTATTTATCTGTGATTCCATTTTGATTTCAAGATTTTGGATCAATTTCACCATCATTATTTTGAATTCTTTATCAGGTAGATTCCCTATCTCTTCCTCTTTTGTTTGGTTTGGTGGGCATTTATCCTGTTCCTTTATCTGCTGGGTATTCCTCTGTCTCTTCATCTTGTTTAAATTGCTGAGTTTGGGGTGTCCTTTCTGTATTCTGGCAGTTTGTGGAGTTCTGTTTATTGTGGCATTTTCTCACTGTGTGTGGGTTTGTACAGGTGGCTTGTCAAGGTTTCTTGGTTAGGGAAGCTTTTGTCGGTGTTCTGGTGGTTGGAGCTGTATTTCTTCTCTCTGGAGTGCAATGAAGTGTCCAGTAATCAGTTATGAGATGTCTATGGTTTTGGGGTGACTTTGGGCAGCCTGTATCTTGGAGCTCAGGGCTGTGTTACTTTGTTGCTGGAGAATTTGCTTGGTATGTCTTGCCCTGGAGCTTGTTGCCCTTGTGTGGTGCTTGGTTTCAGTGTAGGTATGGAGGCGTTTGATGAGCTCCTGTCAATTAATGTTCCCTGGAGTCAGGAGTTCCCTGAAGTCAGGGTTTGGACTTAAGCCTCCTGCTTCCAGTTATCGGTCCTATTTTTACAGTCGTTTCAAAACTTCTCCTTCTATACAGCACCATTGATAAAACATCTCCTTTCAAAGACGGGTTGCTTTTCTGGGTGCCTGATGTCCTCTGCCGGCATTCAGAAGTTGTTTTGTGGAATTTACTTGGCATTTAAATGTTCTTTTGATGAATTTGTGGGGGACAAAGTGTTCTCCTCATCCTACTCCTCCGCCATCTTAGCTCCTCCCCTGCACTGACTTATCAATAAAAGTTAAATAAAACTTATGCCTTGAAAAAGTCTTATGATCTCTTTCATCACACTATCTCTACATAAGCTGTTCCCTTTCTCCTTCCTGGAATGCTTGACTTTCTTGCTCACCTGGCTTTCAATAACCAAGGTATAACCTTCTCCAGGAAATTAGATACCCTTCCAAAAGTAGAATGAAAAATTCAATAGACTAGTTGGCCATGATGAGCATAGAAAGTGAAAGTGAAGTTGCTCAGTCATGTCCGACTTTTTGCGACCCCATGGACTGTAGCCTACCAGGCTCCTCCCTCCATGGGATTCTCCAGGCAAGAGTACTGGAGTGGGTTGCCATTTCCTTCTCCAGGGGATCTTCCCGACTCGGGGATTGAACCCGGGTCTCCCGCATTCCAGGCAGACACTTTAACCTCTGAGCCACCAGGGAAGCCCCTGATGAGAATAGAGGAGGACCTTTTTTGCTAGAGTCTTGTTCAGAAAAAAAACTGAGCCTGAATCATCTGTTGCTCCATTACATTTGATCAGAGGAAGGTATTAAGTTCTAGGCTTGACTCAGTAATTCTATAACTTCATAAGTTTCTTTTGACACTAGTACATGGAAGACTGTGTCATTAGACATAGGGCAAGAACTATGAGAGAAATAAGTGTCACTAAGAAAAAGTCTTGCTAACTTAGATAATGAAAAAACTAAAGAGTACAAAGAGAATCTTTATAACTCAGTGATTATTTCATGCATAACAAAGTGCTTAATTTATGTAAATCATAGCTTTTGGAATCCCAACAACTAGTTTCCAGTTATGATAACCTAAATAGGACCCAAACACACCTGAAAAATTAGATCTAGGATCCTCAACATGGCAGAAGAGTAGGAAGACAGGCAGTTAATCTATTCTCAAAAGTGCATCTACAAACGGGGCAATTCTCACAAAGTACCTGCTGGACACTAGCAGAAGACCTGAGACCACAAAAGGATGAGAAAGATTCCCATATAGCTGGGAAGGATGAAAGAAAGAAAAAAGGAAAAGAAAGAGGAGAGGAAGCAGGACAGGACCTGTGCCCCTGGCAGGGAGCTGAAGATGATGAGAAGGTCCTGCATCTGGGGAAGCACCTTCATTGATGAGGAAATCAGCTTTGACAGGAGGGGAGATTTGGAGGCTAATTGGTCTATGCCACAGTCCTGCATGCCTTGGCCTGAGACTGGTGTCCACCAGTGAACAAGGACTGAGCACTGGAACCTGGGGTCTGGAGAGAAGATCTGGGGAGGCAACTGCTATTGGCTATCAGCAGACAACCTGAAGGGATGGAAGTAAGGAGCTTGACAACCCAGAATGCTCGTGGAGGAAACCTGGACTGCCATAGAATCCAAGCACCATTGTTGAGTGACATGCAAAGGACTGGGCCCCCTTTGCAGCGTCTCTCCTCCTGTGCTATCCCTTAAGGAGGGCTCCCTCTGGAGCTGAAACCAGCTTGTATACCCCCACCATCACCTCTTCCGTCTCCCACACCTGATGGGTTGCATTCCAACCACTAACCCAGCACCCTTCCCATGTAGGCAGCTCACTAGCTCTGATCTCACCTTAAACCCCTCTTGCCTGATGAGCTCCTGTGCTCTAGCAACCTCTGAAGAAGGCTCCAGTGGGAGAAATACACAAAGATGTGGGGCTGAAGCCACAGCTGAGCCCCAGGTGTCATATGAGTAAGGAAGAAGAGCTGAAGTCTCTCCTTGTGGTTGCGCAAACCTTGGGTTTACACATCTGCTGACAGATTCCTAAATCCAATGCCTGCAGAGCATCAAAAATTAAAACAATTGTACCTATAGCTGAGACAGGTCTTGCTTTAGTAGCTGTGGGCACTGTGGGCATGCACACATGGGAGTTGTTTCAGGCCAGAGGCTGAACTGTCTCTGTAGTTCCCATAGCTAGTCCAGGTGCATGAATCTTGCAGTCCTGGGACCTGACCTCAGTGGATCTGCTCCATTGGCCTGGTGAAAACTATGCCTGAGTGTCACCAGGGTGAACTGCTGGCATATCCATAGTAAATGTGGGACCAAGAGCACTGCAAACAATGGTATATTCTGTGAACCCCCACAGTGGGTGAAAGGGGACACAATAGAGAAGATTCAGAACTCAACAGCTCCAGAGAAGGAATAGTTGGTGGCTTCTTCTTACACGGGAGTGCTCTACTCCCACCTACTTTGCACCAGAGATAAGAAACACAGCTAAGAAGAAGACCCTGTGTGCCTCTACACCAACAGACTAGTAAGCAGACCTTTCCCCTGACAGGACAGTGACAACCACAGAACAACATCAAGGGAAGGCCTTAGTCACCACAACACGTCAAGCCCCCTATTTAGGAAATAATCGCACAAGTCTCTGAACCAATCTAACTTACACGGAGGGAGACACCAAAAGCAAGATTAACTATGATCTTTCAGCCTGCAAACAGGAGAGCACAAATGCAGTAAGTTAGACAAAATGAGACAACACAGAAATCTGTTGCAGACACAGGAATAAGATTAACACCAACATGATTAACTAAATGAAGAGATCACCAATCGACCTGAAAAAGAATTCAGAGTAATGATAGTAAAGAAGATCTGATATCTTGGAAAGTGAAAGAGGAACAGATACAGAAAATACAAGAAATATTTAAAGCAGGGTGGGATGATTTGAGAGTATAGCATTGAAACATGTACATTACCATATGTAAAACAGATGACCAATGTAAGTTCAATGCATGAAACAGGGCATCCAAAGCTGGTGCTCTGGGACAACACAAAGGGACAGGGTGGGGAGGGAGGTGAGGGGGATTCAAGATGGGGGCAACGGGGGGGGGGGGGGGAACCTGTTATTGATGTATGGCAAAAACAATCACCATATTTTAAAGTATATATGGAATTTAGAAAGGTGGTAATAATAACCCTGTATACGAGACAGCAAAAGAGACACTGATGTATAGAATAGTCTTTTGGACTCTGTGGGAGAGGGAGAGGGAGAGGGTGGGATGATTTGGGAGAATGGCATTGAAACGTGTATAATGTCATATATGAAACAAGTCGCCAGTGCAGGTTCGATGCACGATACTGGATGCTTGGGGCTGGTCTACTGGGATGACCCAGAGGGACGGTATGGGGAGAGAGGAGGGAGGAGGGTTCAGGATGGGGAACACATGTATACCTGTGGCAGATTCATTTTTATATATGGCAAAACCAATACAATATTGTAAAGTTAAAAAATTAAATTAAATTAAATCAAAAAAAAAGTATTTTAAAGTAATTATTCTTCAATTAAAATAATTGATTAAAAAAGAAATGTTTAACAAAGGCTTAGAAGAGCTAAAGAACAAACAATAGAGGAGTAATTCAATAACAGAAATGAAAAATACACTAGAAGGAATCATTAACAGAATAACTGAGGCAGAAGAACAGATGTGAGATGAAAGACAAAATGGTGGAAATCAGTGACACAGAACAAAATAAAGAATGAAAAGAAATGAGGAAATTCTCAGAGACCTCTGGGAAAACATTAACTGCATTAACATTCACATTATAGGGGTCCCAGAAGAAGAACCATGGCAAAGGCTAACAGAGTTTTGCCAAGAAAACACATTAGTCATAGCAAACGACCTCTTCCAACAACACAAGACAACTCTACACATAGATATCACCAGATGGTCAATACTGAAATCAGATTGATTATATTCTTTGCAGCCAAAGATGGAGAAGCTCTATACAGTCAGCAAAAGCAAGACCTGGAGCTGACTGTGGCTCAGATCATCAGCTCCTTATTGCAAAATTCAGGCTCAAATTGAAGAAAGCGAGGAAAACCACTAGGCCATTCAGGTATGACCTAAATGAAATCCCTTATGATCATAAAGTGAAAGTGATGAATAGATTCAAGGTGCTAGATCTGGTAGACAGAGTGCCTGAAGAACTATGAATGGAGGTTCATAACATTGTACAGGAGGTGGTGACCAAAAGCACCCCTAAGAAAAGGAAATGCAAGAAGGCAAAGTGGTTGGCTGAGGCCTTACAAACAGCCGAGAAAAGAAGAAAAGTGAAAGGCAAAGGAGAAAGAGAAAGATACACCCACTTGAATGCAGAGTTCTAGAGAATAGCAAGGAGAGATAAGAAAGCCTTAAGCGAACAATGTGAAGAAATAGAGGAAAATAATAGAATGGGAAAGACTAGAGTTCTCTTCAAGAAAATTGGAGACACCAAGGGAATATTTCATGCAAAGTTAGGCAGAATAAAGGACAAAAACAGTGAGGATCTAACAGGAGAAGAGATTAAGAAGAGGTGGCAAGAATACACAGAAGAACTATACAAAAATTTCTTAATGATCCAGAAACTATGATGGCGTTGTCACTCACCTAGAGCCAGACAACCTGGGGTGTGAATTAAGTGGGCCTTAAGAAGCGTTACTATGAAAAAAGCTCATGAGGTCATGGAATTCCAGGTGAGCTCTTCAAAATCTTAAGGTTATGCCATCAAAGTGCTACACTCAATATGCCAGCAAATTTGGAAAACTCAGTAGTGCCACAGTACTGGAAAAGGTCAGCTTTTCTCCTCCCAATCTTGCAGAAAGGCATTGCCAAATGTTTAAACTACAGTACAATTGCACTCATTTCACATGCTAGCAAGGTTATGCTAAAAAAATGCTTCAAGCTAGGCTTCAGCAGTATGTGAACTGAGAAATTCCAAATGTACAAGCTGGACTTAGAAGAGGCAGAGGAACATGAGATCAAATTGCCAACATCTGCTGGATCACAGAAAAAGCAATGGAATTGCAAAAAATTCTACTTCTACTTCACTGACTACACTAAAGCCTTTGACTGTGTGGATCATAACAAATTGTGGAATATGTTTGATAAGATGGGAATACCATGCCACTTTACCTGCCTCCTGAGAAACCTGTATGCATGACAAGAAGCAATAGTTGGAACTGGACATAGAACAATGGACTGGTTCCAAATTGGGAAAGGAGTACTTCAAAGCTGTCTACTGTTGCCCTGCTTATACTGAGTACATTACAGGAAATGCTGGGCTGGATCATGCACAAGCTGGAATCAAGATTGCCAGAAATATCAACAACCTCAGATATACAAATGACACCATCCTAATGGCAGAAAGTAAAGAGGAACTAAAGAGATTCTTGATGAAGGTAAAATAGGAGAGTGAAAAAAAACTGGCTTAAAACTTAACATTCAAAAGATGAAGATCATGGAATCTGGTTACATCACTTCACGGGCAAATAGAAGGGGAAAAAGTGCAAGCAATGACAGATTTTCTCCTCCCTCCCACCACTTCGTTGAGATCCAAAATCACCGTGGATGGTAACTGCAGCCATGAAATTAAAAGGCACGCTCCTTGGAAGAAAAGCTATGACAAACATAGACAACATAATAAAAAGCAGAGACACCACTTTGCTGACAAAGGTCCATATAGTCAAAGCTATGGTTTTCCCAGTAGTCATGTATGGATTTGAGCGCTGGACCATAAAGAAGACTGAGCACTGAAGAACTGATGCTTTCAAATTGTGGTGCTGGAGAAAACTCTTGAAAGTTCTTTGGACTGCAAGATCAGACCCATCAATCCTAAAGGAAATCAACCCTGAATATTTATTGGATGGGCTGTTGGTGAAGCTAAACCTCCAATACCTTGGCCCCCCATTTCAAAGAGCTGATTCACTGGAAAAAACCCTGATTCTGGGAAAGATTGAAGGCGAAAGAAGAAGGGGGGCAGAGGATGAGTTGTTTAGAGAGCATCACTGATTCAATGAACATGAAAATGAGTCTGGGAGATAGTGGAGAACAGAGAAGGCTGACGTTCTACTGTCCATGATGTTGCAAATATTCAGACACTACTTTATAACTAACAGCAATTACAAAAGGCTAACATACTGTAAAAGTAGGATACTACCCATACAAAAATACAATATTAATACCAGCAACCATGATAAGAAGAGAGTAAAAATGTAGCAAAGGAATTGCATTTCAAATTGAGGGGCCAAAAATTTAAAATAACTTGAATATATACAGATTGCTATATCAAATCCTATTGGGAAATGTGAACCAAAATAAAACAATAGATACACACACAGAAAAGAAACAGAAAGCCAAAAATGACACAAGATGGTTATCAAACCACAAGAAAAAAGAACAAAATAGCAAGTGAGAAAACACACCTATAAAAACAAATGTAAAACAAACTGGCAATAGAAAAATAAATATTAATAATCATCTTAAATGTAAGTGGATTAAATGTTTCAAACAAAAGACACAGACTGGTTGAGTAGATACAAAAACAAGACCCTAATGTTTTTGTTCAGTCACAGAGTCATGAATGACTCTTTGTGAACCCATGGACTAAAGTGTACCAGGCTTCCTCACCCATCACAATCTCCCAGAGTTTGCTCAAATTAATATCCACTGAGTCAGTGATACTATCTAACCATTTCTTCCTCTACCACCCTCTTCTCCATTTGCCTTCAATCTTTCCCAGCATCAGGGTCTTTTCCAGTGACTCAGCTCTTTGTATCAGGTCGCCAGAGTATTAGAGATTCATCAATGGCATCAGTCCTTCCAATGAATATTCAGTGTTGAGTTCCTTTAGGATTGACTGGTTTGATCTCCTTACTGTCCAAGGGACTCTCAAGAGTCTTCTCCAGCAGCACACTTCAAAAGCATCAATCTTTCAGCCTGCTGCTTACTTTATGGTCCAGCTCTCACATCCATACACGACTACTGGAAAAAATAAATTTAACTATATGGACTTTTGTTGGCAATTTATGCCTCTGCTTTTTAACACACTGTCTAGGTTTGTCTACGAAAGTTGGCATAGCAACACTCATATTTTACAAAAAAGACTTGAAAATAAATACTGCTACAAGAGATAACAAAGGATACTATACAATGATCAAGGGATCATTCCAAGAAAAATATGCAACAATTGTAAATATATATGAACCCAACATAACAGCACCTCAATTTTTAAGACAAATGACAGTGACAAAATAATAATGGGTGGACTTTAACACCCCACATTCAACAACAGACTGATAATCCAGACAGAAAATTAACAAGGAAACAAAAACCTTAAATGATGCATTATACCAGATAGACTTAACTGATATCTATAGGATGTTCCAACAAAAAGCAGTAAAATAGATTTTCTTTTAAAACTCACGTGGAACATTTTCCAGAACAGATCACACCTTGGGCAACAAATCAAGCTTTGGTAATGTTAAGAAAATTAAACTCATATCAAGCATCTTTTCCTAACACCACAATGTGAGCTTAGAAATCAGTTATAAGAGAAAAATGTTAAAATAACAGGCACATGGAGACTGAACTCTATGTTCAGTTCAATTCAGTTCCATTCAGCCGCTCAGTCGTGTCCAACTCTTTGAGACCCCATGAATTGCAGCACAGCAGGTCTCCCTGTCCATCACCAACTCCCAGAGTTCACTCAGACTCATGTCCATCTAGTCAGTGATGCCATCCAGCCATCTCATCCTCTGTCGTCCCCTTCTCCTCCTGCCCCCAATCCCTCCCAGCATCAGAGTCTTTTCCAATGAGTCAACTCTTCACATGAGGTGGCCAAAGTACTGGAGTTTCAGCTTTAGCATCATTTCTTCCAAAGAAATCCCAGGGCTGATCTCCTTCAGAATGGACTGGTTGGATCTCCTTGCAGTCCAAGGGACTCTCAAGAGTCTGCTCCAACACCACAGTTCAAAAGCATCAATTCTTCAGTGCTCAGCCTTCTTTGCAGTCCAACTCTCACATCCATACGTACTAAACAACCAATAAGTCACTGATGAAATCAAAAAGGAAAATAAAGCTGCCTAGGAGCAAATGAAAATGAAAGCATGATGATCCAAAACCTATGGGAAGGAACAACAGCAAGTCAAATAGGGAAGTTTTTAACAATATAATATTACTTCAGGGAATAAGAAAAAACTTCACACAACCTAAATTTTCACCTAAAGCAACTATAGAGAGAAGAACAAATAAAACCCAAAGGTAGTAGAAGAAAAGAAATCATAAAGATCAAGCAGATAAAATGAAATAGAGACAAAGGAAATAATGAAAAATATCAATGAAATTTAAACCCAATTCTTTGGGCATGCAGACAAAATTGATAAACCCTTTTAGTCAGTCTAATCAAGAAAGAAAGGAGAGGACTTAAATCACTAAAATTAGAAATGAAAAAGAAGTTGCAACATACATCGAATAAATACAATGAATCGAGGCTACTACAAGCGACTATATGGCAATAAAAAGGACAACCTAGGAAAATTGGACCAATTCTTAGAAAGGTAAAACCTTCCAAGATTGAACCAAAAAGAAAGAAAATATAAACATACCAATCATAAGAATGAAATTGAAACTGTGATTAAAATGATCTAGCAAACAAAAGACCAGGACCAGATGGCTTCACAGATGAATTCTATCAAACATTTAGAGAGTAGTGAACACCTACCCTTTTGAAACTATGAGGCCACCATCACCCTGATATCAAAACCAGACAAAGATATCACAAAAAAAGAAAATCACATGCCAATATCACTGATGAACATAAATACAAAAATCCTCAAGAATGTACCTGCAATCCAAATATAACAGCATACTAAAAGGATCATAAACCTTACTCACATGACATTTATTCCAGGGATATAAAATTTCTTTGATATAAACAAATCAATTAATGTGATATACCACACTAACAAACTGGAGAATAAAAACCATGTGATCATCTCAATAGATGCGAAAAAGACTTCTGATAAAATTTAACACCTATTTACGATAAAAACTCTCCAGAAAGTGGGCACAGAGATAACCTACCTCAACATAGTAAATACTGTATATGACAAATTAACAACAAACATTCTCAAAGGTGGAAAAATTGAAAATATTTCTTCTAAGATCAGAAATAAGGCAAGGATGTACACTCTTTGTACTCTTATTCAACATAATTTTGGAAGTTCTAGCTGTGGCAATCAGTATAAAAAGAACTAAAAGTAATCCAAATTGTAAAAGAAAAAAATAAAATTGTCATTATTTGCAGATGACATGATACTATATATGGAAAATCATAAATGTGCTACAAGAAAACTACTAGAGCTCACTAAGATATTTTGTAAATTTGCAGGATACACAATTAATGAACATAAATCAGTTCATTCCTATAAACTAACAATTAAAATTCAGAAAGAAAAAAATTAACAAAACAATCTCACTTGCCATTATATCTTAAAGAATGAAATACTGAAGAATAAACCTACATAAGGTGGCAAAAGACCTATATTTAGAAAACTATTAGACATTGATGAAATAATTCAAAAATAATACAAACATATGGAGAGATATACCATGTCCTTGGATTGGAAGGGTCAATATTTTCAAAATGACTGTGTTACCTAAAGCAATCTACAGATTCAATGTGTTCCCTATCAAATTACCTGCCACATTTTTCATTGAATTAGGATATATAAATAGGATATACAAATTTTACAATTTGTATAGAAAGACAAAAGACCCCATGTAGCCAAAGTACTCTTGTGAAAGGAAAAAAAAAAAAAATCAAAGCTGGATAAATCAGCTTCTATGATCTCAGCCTGAGTCATCCAAACAGCATGATATTGGCACACAAAAAGAAATATAGATCAATGGAATATGATAGAATGTCCAGAGATAAGCCCACACACCTATGGTCACCTTACACAGGACAAAGGAGGCAAGACTCTGCAATGAGATATGACTATCTAATCAATAAGTGATTATGGGAATACTGGACAACTACAAGTAAGTGAATGAAATTAGAACAATCAAAAAACCATGCAGGGGGGAAGGTCAAACATGGCAGAGGAATAGGATGGGGAGACCACTTTCTCACCTATGGAAAGATCATCTGAACACTGAGCAAATACCACAAAACAACTTCTGAATGCTGACAGAGGACACAGGCACCCAGAAAGGCAGCCCATTATCTTTGAAAGGAGGTAGGATAAAATATAAAATATAAACAGAGAGACAAAAGAGTTAGGGATGGAGACCTGTCCTGGGGAGGGAGTCCTAAAAGAGGAGAAGTTCACAAACACCAGGAAACCCTCTCACGGGTGAGTCTGTGGGGAGTTTTGAATCTCAGAGAGCAACATAACTGGAAAAAAAAAAAAAAAACCCATAGATTACGTGCCTAACTGCAATTCCCAGTGGAGTAACCCAGACGCTGGCGACTGCAGTGGGGGCTGAACAGGGAGGCATGGGCTGCGTTGCTTAGGGTAAGGACAGGGCCTGAATGCCCTGAGGACAATCTAAGGGAGCTAACATGAGATAGCAACCCAAATGGTGGGATAGCCAGAGAGAGAGGAAAAAAAAAAAAAAAAAAAAGAGGAGAGAGAGAAATTTACCACTAAAAGAAATTTACCGCATGTGGCCGACAGCGAGAGGTGGAAGGCGAGGGGCAAATTAGGCCCCAGAGATGGAATCCTAGACCAAAGTGGGAGCAGGCTTCCAGTTGCTAATCAAGTCTTCCTAGGATCCTGGACGGGTGACTTCTGCCAGGATTGTTGCAGCCAGAAATCGGCACCCCAGAGGAGACACACAGCACACCTGAGATGGCACTCCCACTGTGCACCCGGGAAACTGAGCAGCTGGGATGGGGGAGGTGATAAGACACACCTCCCACCTGGGGAGAGTGTGTTCATAAGTACCTGGTTGCCCGAGCTTCTCGGACCTGGGAAGGGCACAAAACGCAGGCCCAACTGAGTCTGCGCCTTTATGGAGTACCCGAGAACCTGAACCTGAGTGGCTTAGACCTGGGAAGTACATGCAACCCAGGGCCCACCTTAGACAGTTCCCCTGCAAAGCAACCTGGAGCCTGAGCAGTGTAGACCAGGAAAGAACACATGCCGTTAGCGGGGGCAAACCCATTGTGGCCCAGATACTGCCAGCACTCCCCACACACACCGGTAATATTGGTTTGCAGTGTTTCTCCTTCCCTGCAGCACAATTGAACAAGTGAGCCTAAATAAATGACTACCTTCAGCCCCTTGTATCAAGGCAGAAGTTAGATGCAGAAGAGACTTGCAAACAGAGGAAGCAAAAATAAACAAAGAGGGAACCTCTTTGGAAGTGACAGGTGCAATAGATTAAAACCCTGTAGTTAGCATTGCTACATTGGAAGGGACCTATAGACCTTGAGAAGAAGTATAAGCTGGAATAAGGAATTATCTGAAACTGAAATGACCCTACACTGCCCTCAACAGCTCCAGAGAAAATCCTAAATATATTTTACTATTACCATTTTTAATTTTTCTTTAAATTTTAAGTTCTTTATTACTTATTTTTCATTATCTTGCAAAAAAAAGAGACCCTATCTTTAAAGCAAATTTCATAGTTTTTAATAACTTTCATGGTTTTGTTTTATCTTTTTAATATTGTATTTTTGAAAGTCTAAGTTCTACTATAGATTTTTAATCATTGCTTTTTGGTATTTGTTATCAATTCTGAACCTTTAAGAATCCAATCTTCAGTACCAATTTTTGCTTAGGGGCGTGATTACTGGCTTGACTGCTCTCTTCCCTTTTGACATTCCTTTTTCTCCCTGAGGTCACCTCTATCTCCTCCCTCTCCCCTCTCTTCTCTACTTAACTCTGTGAATTTCTTTGGGTATTCCAGGCTGTGGAGAACACTTAGGGAATTGATCACAGGCTAGATTGGTCTCTCTCATTTGGACTCCCCCTCCTCTCCTCCTAGTCATTGCTATCTGCTTCCTCCCTCTTCTCTTCTCTATGGAACTCTGTGAACCTCTCTGAGTGTTCCAGACTGTGGAGAACAATAGGGGATTGATTACTGGCTAGATTCCTCTCTCCCCTTTTGATTCCCCCTCTTCTCCTGGTCAACTCTGTCTCCCTCCTCCCACTTCTCTTCTCCATGTAACTCTGTGAACCTCTCTAGGTGTCCCTCACTGTGGAGAATCTTTTCACCATTAAAGTAGATGTTTTATCATCAGTGTTGTATGGATGGAGAAGTCTTGAGGATACTGTAGGAATAAGACTAAAAGCTAGAGACAGGGGCTTAAATCCCAAACTTGACAACATGAGAAAAGTCCTGACTCCAGGGAACATTAATCGACAAGAGCTCCTCCAAAAGCCTCCATACCTACATAGAAACCAAGCTCCACCCAAGAGCCAACAAGTTTCAGAGTAAGGCATACCAAGCTAATTCTCCAACAAAGCAAGAACATAACCCTGAGCACAAAATACAGGGAGCCAAAAGTCACACCAAACACACTTACATCTCAAAAGTCACTACTGGACACTTCATTGCACTCCAGAGAGAAGATATCCAGCTCTACCCACCAGAACACAGATACAAGCTTTCCTAACCAGGAAATCTTGGCAAGCCATTCATCCAACACCACCCACAGGGAGAAACCTCCACAATAAAGAGGAACCACAAACTTTCACTTCAAACACAGCAACAAAAACAAGATGAAAAGGCAGAGACATATTCAGCAGGTGAGGGACCATGATGAAAGCCCAAAAAAGCAAACAAAAGAGGAGGAGATAGGGAGTCTAACTGGAAAAGAATTCAGAATAATGACAGTAAAAATGATCCAAAATTTTGAAAACAAAATGGAGTTACAGATAAATAGTCTAGAGATAAGGATTGAAAAGATGCAAGAAAAGTTTAACAAGGACCTAGAAGAAATAAAAAAGAGTCAGTCAGTAATGAATAATGCAATAACTGAGATCAAAAGCACTCTGGAGTGAACCAACAGTAGAATAACTGAGGTAGAAGATAGGATAAGTGAGGTGGAAGACAAAATGGTGGAAATAAATGAAACAGAGAGGAAAAAAGAATTAAAAGAAATAACAACAACCTCAGAGACCTCTGGGACAATGTTAAACACCCCAACAATTGAATCATAGGAGTCCCAGAAGAAGACAAAAAGAAAGGCCATGAGAAAATACTTGAGGAGTTAATAGTTGAAAACTTCCCTAAAATGGGGAAGGAAATAGCCACCCAAGTCCAAGAAACACAGAGAGTCCTAAACAGGACAAACCTAAGATGAAACACCCCAAGACACATATTAATCAATTTAATGAAAATCAAAAACAAAGAATAAATATTAAAAGCAGAAAGGGAAAAACAAATAACTTGGATTCCCATTAGGATAACAGTGGACCTTTCAATAGAAACTCTTCAGGCCAGAAAAGAATGGAAGGACACACTTAAAGTGATGAAAGAGAAACCTACACTCCAGATTACTGTACCCAGCAAGGATCTCATTCAAATATGAAGGAGAAATCCAAAGCTTTAGCGACAAGCAAAAGCTGACAGAATTCAGCACCACCAAACCAGCTCTTCAACAAATGCTAATGGATCTTCTCTAGACAGAAAAAAAAGAAAAGGTTTATAAACTTGAACCCAAAACAACAAAGTAAATGGCAACAGGATCATACTTATCAATAATTCATTAAA
This sequence comes from Bos indicus, assembly GCF_029378745.1. Classification (NCBI taxonomy): domain Eukaryota; kingdom Metazoa; phylum Chordata; class Mammalia; order Artiodactyla; family Bovidae; genus Bos; species Bos indicus. Next base: position 78,113,533 of record NC_091789.1, read on the forward strand.
TGTAAATGGGTTGAATGCCCCAAACAAAAGGCAAAGACTGGCTGAATGGATACAAAAACAAGACCCTGAACCCTCCAGTATCGTGTATCGAACCTAGACTGGCAATGGGAACACATGTATACCTGTGGCGGATTCATTTTGATATTTGGCAAAACTAATACAATTATGTAAAGTTTAAAAATAAAATAAAAAAAAAGAAAAAACAACAAAAAAAAGGAATCTGAAAAAAAAAAAAAAAACAAGACCCATATATACGCTGTCTATAAGAGAATAGAGACATTATTTTTCCAACAAAGGTCCGTCTAATCAAGGCTATGGTTTTTCCAGTAGTCATGTATGGATGTGAAAGTTGGACTATAAAGAAAGCTGAGCACTGAGGAATTGATGCTTTTCAACTGTGGTGTTGGAGAAGACTCTTGAGAGTCCCTTGGACTGCAAGGAGATCCAACCAGTCCATCCTAAAGGAGATCAGTCCTGGGTGTTCATTGGAGGGACTGGTATAGAAGCTAAAACTGCAATACTTTGGCCGCCTGATGTGGAAAGCTGACTCATTTGAAAAGACCTGGATACTGGGAAAGACTGAGGGCAGGAGGAGAAGGGGATGACAGAGGATGAGATGGTTGGATGGCATTATCAGCACAATGGACATGGGTTTTGTGGACTCCAGGAGTTGGTGATGGACAGGGAGGCCTGGCATGCTGCGGTTCATGGGGTCACAAATAGTCAGATATGACTGAGAGACTGAACTGAACTGAACTGAACTGAATAAAAACACACCTCAAACCTAGGGATACATACAGACTGAAAATGAAGGGCTGGAAAAATATATTTTCCAGAAATGGAGACCAAAAGTTAGCAGGAGTAGCAATACTCATATCATATAAAACAGACTTTTAAATAAAGGCCATGAAAAGAGACAAAGAAGGACACTACAACATGATCAAAGGATCAATCCAAGAATAAGATGTAACAATTATAAATATATATGTACCCAACTAGGAGCACCACAATATATAAGGCAAATGTTAAGAAGTATGAAAGGGGAAATTAACAGTAACAAAATAATAGTGGGAGACTTTAATACCCTACTCACTCCTATAGATAGATCAACAAAACAGGAAATTAACAAGGAAACACAAACTTTAAATGATACAACGGACCACTTATACCTAATTGATATCTATAGGACATTTCACCCTAAAACAATGAATTTCACCTTTTTCTCAAGTGCCCATGGAACCGTCTCCTGGATAGATCACATCCTGGGCCATAAATCTAGCCTTGGTAAATTCAAAGAAATTGAAATCATTCCAAGCAACTTTTCTGACCAAAATGCGGTATGATTAGACGTCAACTACAGGGAAAAAACTATAAAAAATACAAACATATGGAGGCTAAAAAAAAAAAAAAAAAAACTTCTAAATAACCAATAAATCAGAAGAAATCAAAAAAGATATTAAAATATGCATATAAACGAATGACAAAGAAGAAACAACAACCCCAAAACTATGGGATTCAGTGAAAGCAGTGCTATGGGGAAGGTTCATAGCAATACAAGCCTAACTCAAGAAACAGGAGAGAAATCAAATAAATAACCTAATCCTACATCTAAAGCAACTAGAAAAAGAAGAAATGAAGCACCCCAGTGTTAGCAGAAGGAAAGAAATATAAAAATTAGGGCAGAAATAAATGCAAAAGAAACAAAGGAGACCATAGCCAAATCAGCAAAGCTAAAAGCTGGTTTTTTTAGAAGACAAAAAAAAAAAAAAAAAATAGACAAACCATTAGCCAGATACATCAGGATACAAAGGGAGAAGAATCAAATCACAAAATTAGAAATGAAAATGGAGACATCACAAGAGACAACACACAAATACAAAGGATCATAAGAGACTACGATCAGCAACAATATGCCAATAAAGGGACAACTTGGAAGAAATGGATAAATTCTTAGAAAAATATAACTTTGCAAAGCTGAATGAGGAAGAAATAGAAAATCTTAACAGAACCATCACAAGCATGGAAATTGAAACTGTAATCAGAAATCTTCCAACAAAAGCCAAGGACAAGATGCTTCACAGCTGAATTCTACAAAAAATTTAGAGAAAAGCTAACACCTAACCTACTCAAACTTCCAGAAAATTGCAGAGGAAGGTAAACTTTCAAACTCATTCTATGAGGCCACCATCACCCTAATACCAAAACCAAAGATGCCACACAAAAAAGAAAATTACAGGCCAATATCACTGATGAACATAGATGCAAAAATCCTTAACAAAATTCTAACAAACAGAATCCAACAACATATTAAAAAGATCATACATCATGACCAAGTGGGCTTTATCCCAGAGATGCAAAGATTCTTCAGTATTCACAAATCAATCAATATGATACATCATATTAACATATTGGAAAAATAAAAACCATATCATTTTCCCAATAGATGCAGAGAAAGCTTTGGAAAAAATTCAACATCCATTTATGATTAAAAAAAAAAAAAAACTCTTCAGAAAGCAGGCATAGAAGGAACATACCTCATCATAATAAAAGCCATACATGATAAATCCACAGCAAACATTATCCTCAATGGTGAAAAATTGAAAACATTTCCCCTAAAGTCAGGAACAAGACAAGGGAGCCCACTCTCACCACCACTATTCAACACAGTTTTGGAAGTTTTAGCCACAGCAATCAGAGAAGAAAAACAAAAGTAATACAGGTTGGAAAAGAATAAAACTCTCAGTTTGCAGATGACACGATCCTCTACATAGAAAACCCTAAAGACTCCACCAGAAAATCACTAGAGATAATCAATGAATATAGTAAATTTTCAGGATATAAAATCAACACACAGAAATCCCTTGCATTCCTATACACTAACAATGAGAAAACAGAAAGAGAAATTAAGGAAACAATTGCATTCACCATTGCAACAAAAATAATAAAATACTTAGGAATAAATGTACCTAAAGATACAAAAGACCTACATATAGAAAACTATAAAACACTGGTGAAAGAAATCAAAGAGGACCCAAATAGATGGAGAAATATACCATGCTCATGGATCAGAAGAATCAATTGAGTGAAAATGAGTATACTATCCAAAGCAATTATACTATTCATTGCAATCCATATCAAGGTACCAATGGTATTTTTCAGAGAATTAGAACTAATAATTTCACAATTTGTATGTAAATACAAAAAACCTGGAAGAGCCAAAGGAATCTTGAGATAAAAGAATGGAACTGGAGGAAACAACCTGCCTGACTTCAGGTTCTACTACAAAGCAACAGTCCTAAAGACAGTATGGTGCTGGTACAAAGACAGAAACATAGATCAGTGGAACAAAACAGAAAGCCCAGAGATAAATCCGTGCACCTATGGACACCTTACCTTTGACAAAGGAGGCAAGAATACACAATGGAGAAAAGACAATCTCTTTAACAAGTGGTTCTGGGAAAACTGGTCAACCACTTGTAAAAGAATGAAACTAGAACACTTTTTAACACCATACACAAATATTAACTCAAAATGGATTAAAGATCTAAATGTAAGATCAGAAACTATAAACCTCCTAGAGGAAAACATAGGCAAAACACTCTCTGATGTAAATCATAGCAGGATCCTCTATGACCCACCTCCCAGAGTAATGGAAACAACAGCAAAAATAAACATATGGGACCTAATTAAACTTAAAAGCTCTTGTACGACAAAGGAAACTATAAGCAAGGTGAAAACCTTCAGAATGGGAGAAAATAATAGCATATGAAGCAACTGACAAAGAATTAATCTCAAAAATATACAAGCAACTCCTGCAGCTCAATTCCAGAAAAAATAAGCGACCAATCAAAAAATGGGCTGAAGAACTAAACAGACATTTCTCCAAAGAAGACATACAAATGGCTAACAAACACATGAAAAGATGTTCAACATCACTCATTATCAGAGAAATGCAACTCAAAACCACAGTGAGATACCATCTCACGCCAGTCAGAACAGCTGCTATCAAAAAGTCTACAAGTAATAAATGCTGGAGAGGGTTCAGAGAAAAAGAATCCTCTTACATTGTTGCTGAGAATAAAAAATAGTACAGCCACTATGGAGAACAGTGTGGAGATTCCTTAAGAAACTGGAAACTGAACTGCCACATGACCCAGCAATCCCACTGCTGGGCATACACACCCAGGAAACCAGAATTGGAAAAGACACGTGTACCCCAACGTTCATCACAGCACTGTTTACAATAGCCAGAACATGGAAGCAACCTAGATGGTCATTGACAGACGAAAAAATAAAAAGCTGTGGTACATATATACAATGGAATATTATTCAGCTATTAAAAAGAATGCATTTGAATCAGTTTTAATGAGGTGGATGAAACTGGAGCTTATTATATTGTGTCAAGTAAGTCAGAAAGAAAAACACCAATACAGTATATTAATGCATATATATGGAATTTAGAAAGATGGTGATGATGACCCTAGATGTAAGACAGCAAAAGAGACAAAGATGTAAAGAACAGACTTTTGGACTCCATGGGAGAAGTCGAGGTTCGGAAGATTTGAGACAATGGCATTGAAACATGTATATTATCATATGTGAAATCGATCATGAGTCCAGGTTCATTGTATGAGACAGGTTACTCAGGGCTGGTGCACTGGGATGACCCTGAGGGATGGGATGGAGAGGGAGGTGGGAGGCAATGTCAGGATGGGGAACACATGTAAACCCATGGCTGATTCATGTGAATGTAGGACAAAAAAACCACCAGAATTTTGTAAAGGAATTTGCCTCCAATTAAAATAAATTTTAAAAATGCACAAAATATATTGGAAATTGTTTAAAGATCAAATACAAGGCCAAATATTATAAAAAATCTTAGTGGAAAACATAGACAGAACACCCTTATAGATAAATCATAGCAATATCTTTTTAAATTTACCTTTTATTTTTTATTTTTATTTTTTAATTTTATTTTATTTTTAAACTTTACATAATTGTATTAGTTTTGCCAAATATCAAAATGAATCCACCACAGGTATACATGTGTTCCCCATCCTGAACCCTCCTCCCTCCTCCCTCCCCATACCATCCCTCTGGGTCGTCCCAGTGCACTAGCCCCAAGCATCCAGTATCGTGCATTGAACCAGGACTGGCATCTCGTTTCACACATGATATTTTACATGTTTCAATGCCATTCTCCCAAATCTTCCCACCCTCTCCCTCTCCCACAGAGTCCATAAGACTGTTCTATACATCAGTGTCTCTTTTGCTGTCTAGTACACAGGGTTATTGTTACCATCTTTCTAAATTCCAAGAGTATGAAAATAAACACAATGATAAACCAATGGGACTTAATTAAACTTAAAAGCTTTTACAAAGCAAAGAAAACAATAAACAAAATGAAAAGATAACTGTTGTTGTGAAGGAGACTTTCTGAATTACAAAGGCCTCCACATTCCCACAGTGGAGTGTGATAAGCTGGGATACAGTGTTACATTCAGTCTTTATGTCTCTGTTGGTGCCTCTTGGCTGTGACAATTTCTCATACTTTCCTCATTTTTTTATGACCTTAACAATGTTGAGGAGTACTGCCCTGTTCTAAACACTGAGTCTTCTGCTTCAGTAGGCTAAAATGGAAAGGGATAGTAGGGGAGCCACTTCAGGTTCATAAAAAAAAATTCAGCTTAGAGGCATATTATATATCTTAATCCATTTTGGCCAATAATGAAGATAAAATAAAAAGAAGAGGAAGTCTTGGGGCATTACCCAGGAGATGGGCCTGAAGATCTAAAGTGGTAGAACCGAGTTTAATAGACTGAAAAAATAGAGAACTCCCGACTCCACAGAATATTAATTGGTTTAATATTTCCCAAAGGTCTGCATCTCAACAACTAAGATCTGGTTCCTCCCAAAGGCCAGCAAGCTCCAGTGCCAGATTATGCATGCCAAACAGCTAGCAAAATAGGAACTTGATCCTACCCATTAGCAGACAGGGTGAGTGTGTGTATGTTCAGTCACTTCAGTCATGTCCAACTCTGCGAGCCTGCTAGGCTCCTCTGACCATGGGATTCTCCAGGAAAGAATACTGGAGTGGGTTGCCATGTCATGGGATGGTCCTGACCCAGGGATTGAACCTGGGTGTCCTGCATTGTAGGCCAATTCTTTATTGCTGAGCCACCAGGGAAGCCCAGCAGACAGGCTGACCAAAGCAATAACAGACCCACAGACACCTCAAAACATACGACTAGATGTGGCACTGCCCTTCAGAGAGACAAGATCCAGCTCCACTCACCATCATACAAGTGCCAGCCTCCCAAATCATGAAGCCATCATAAGACACTGGTCCAACCCCACCAACTGGGAACAGACTCCACAAGTAAGAGGAACTATAATCTGGAAGCATGTGGAAAGGAGACCCAAAACACAGTAGATTAAAATGAAGGGACAGAGAAACATCCCACAGTGAAGGAATATGCTAAAACCCCACAAGACCAAATAAATGAAGAGGAAATAGACAATCTAGCTGAAAAATAATCAAGAGTAATGATAGTAAAGATGATCCAAGACCTCAGAAATATAGTGGAAGTACAGATAAACAGAACAGAGGCACAGACTGAGAAGAGACAAGAAAGTCTTAAAAAGGAACTAGAAGAGATAAAGAACAGACAATCATCAATGAACAATACAATAACTGAAATTTTTAAAAAATACACTACAGGAAACCAATAGCAGAATAACTAAGGATATAATAAGAGTGTATAAGTGAGCTGGAAGATACAATGGCGGAAATAATTGAAGCAGAACAGAATAAAGAAATAAGAAAAGAAATGAGGACAGGCTTAGTGACTTCTGGGACAACATTAAGCACAACATTCAAATTATGGGGGTCTCAGAAAAAGAAGAGAAAAGCTAGGGTATGAGAAAATATTTGAGGAGATTACAGTCAAAAACCTTACCCAACATGAGAGAGGAAATAGCCACCCAAGTCTCAGGAGCCCAAAGTGTCCCATACAGGATAAACCCAAAGGAAAACACCCCGAGACACATATTAATCAAAGTAACAAAAATTAAGCAAAAAAAAAAAAAATTAAAGGTGGCAAGGGTAAAGCACCATATAACATATATAGGTATCCCCAGAATTTAACAGCTGATCTTTCAGCAGAAACTCTTCAGGCCAGACGGGAGTGGTGGGATATATATACAGTAAAAAAAAAAAAAAAAATGATGAAAGGGAAAAAAACTACAACAAAGATTACTCTATCCAGCAAGGATTTCATTCAGATTCAACAGAGAAATCAAAAGCTTTACAGATAAGCAAAAGTTAGAAGAATTCAGAACCATCAAACCAGCTTTAAAACCAATGGTAAGGGAACTTCCTTAGACAGGAAACACAAGTAAAGAAAAGACCTACAAAAACAAACCCAAAACAAAAAAGTAAATGGTAACAGGATTATGCATAACAATAGTTACCTTAAATGTAAATGAATTAAATGTTCCAACCAAAAGACACAGACTGGCTGAATGGATAGAAAAACAAGAACTGTATACATGCTGTTTACAAGAGACCTACTTCAGACCTCGGGACACATAAAGACTGAAAGTGAGGGGCTGGAAAAAGATATTCCATGGAAATAAAAATCAAAAGAAAGCTGGAGTAGCAATACTCATATCAGATAAAATAGACTTTAAGATTAAAAACTTAAGGAAAGATAGTACATAATAATGAAGATATCAATCTAAGAAGAAGATATAACAATTATAAATATATATGCATCAAACATGGGAACACAATACATAAGGCAAATGCTAACTGTATAAAAAGGGAAATGACAGTAACAAAATAATAGTGGAGGACTTAACACCTTACTCAAACCAAATGACAGATCATCCAAACATAAAATTAATAAGGAAACACACATCTTAAATAACAGCTTGTAACAGGAGAACCTAATTGATATCTACGGGACATTACAATCCCAAACAGTAGAATACATTTTTTCTCAAGCACACATGGAACATTTTCAAGGATAGCTCACTTCTTGGGTCACAAATCAAGCCTTGGTAAATTTAAGAAGCTGAAATTGTATCAAGCATTTTTTCTGACCATGACACTATAAGATTAGATATCAAGTACAGAAAATAATATAAAAACACACAGAGGCTAAACAGCATACATCTAAATAATCAAGAGATCATAGAAGAAATCAACCAGGAAATAAAAAAAAAATCTAGAAAGAAACAAAAATGAAAAGATGGCAAGCCAAAGTCTATGGCATGCAGCAAAAATGGTGATAAGATGGAAATTTATAAAAATAAAAGTTTACCTCAAGAAATGAGAAAAAACATCAAATAATAAAATGTAATCTTACAATTAAAGCAAAAAGAAGAAGAAAAAAATAATAAAACCCTGGAGTTATCAGAATGAAATAAATCATAAAGATCAGAGCCAAAATAAATGAAAAAATATGAAGGAAACAATAGGAAAGATCAATAAAATTAAAAACTGGTTCTTTGAAAGATAATATTTGACAAACCATTAGTTAGAGTCATCAAGAGAAAAAGGGAGAAAACTTAAGTCAATAAAGTTAGAAATAAAAAATGAAAAGTTAGAACAAATAACACAGAAATAGAAAGGATCATAAGAGACTACTTTGAGCAACTATATCCAATAAAATGGAAAATCTGGAAGAAATGAACAAATATTTAGAAAAGTGTAACCTTCCAAGACTGAACCAGGAAGAAATAGGAAGTATGAACAGAAAAATCACAAGCAATGAAATGAAAACTGTAACAAAAAATCTTCCTACAAACAAAACCCCAGGACTTGATGACTTCACAGCTGAATTCTGTCAAACTTTTAGAGAAAGTTTATGCAGGTCAGGAAGCAACAGTTAGAACTGGACATGGAACAACAGACTGGTTCGAAATAGGAAAAAGAGTACATCAAGGCTGTATATTGTCACCCTGCTTATTTAACTTATATGCAGAGTACATCATGAGAAACGCTGGACTGGAAGAAGCACAAGCTGGAATCAAGATTGCCAGGAGAAATATCAATAACCTCAGATATGCACATGACACCACCCTTATGGCAGAAAGTGAAGAGGAACTCAAAAGCCTCTTGATGAAAGTGAAAGTGGAGAGTGAAAAAGTTGGCTTAAAGCTCAACATTCAGAAAACGAGGATCATGGCATCCGGTCTCATCACTTCATGGGAAATGGATGGGGAAACAGAGTAAACAGTGTCAGACTTTATTTTTGGGGGCTCCAAAATCACTGCAGATGGTGACTGCAGCCATGAAATTAAAAGATGCTTACTCCTTGGAAGGAAAGTTATGACCAACCTAGATAGCATATTCAAAAGCAGAGACATTACTTTTCCAACAAAGGTCTGTCTAGTCAAGGCTATAGTTTTTCCTGTGGTCATGTATGGATGTGAGAGTTGGACTGTGAAGAAGGCTGAGCACCGAAGAACTGATTCTTTTGAACTGTGGTGTTGCAGCAGACTCTTGAGAGCCCCTTGGACTGCAAGGAGATCCAACCAGTCCATTGTGAAGGAGATCAGCCCTGGGATTTCTTTGGAAGGAATGATGCTAAAGCTCAAACTCCAGGAATTTGGCCACCTCATGCGAAGAGTTGACTCATTGGAAAAGACTCTGATGCCAGGAGGGATTGTGGGCAGGAGGAGAAGGGGACGACAGAGGATGAAATGGCTGGATGGCATTACTGACTCGATGGACGTGAGTCTGAGTTAACTCTGGGAGTTGGTGATGGACAGGGAGGCCTGGCGTGCTGCGATTCATGGGGTTGCAGAGAGTCAGACACGACTGAGCAACTGAACTGAACTGAACTGAACACATATCCTGCTCAAACTCATTTAAAAAAAATTGCAGAGGTGGGAGAGGGTGGGATGATTTGGGAGAATGTCATTGAAACATGTATAATATCATATAAGAAATGAATCGCCAGTCCAGGTTTGATGCAGGATACAGGATGCTTGGGGCTGGTGCACTGGGATGACCCAGAAGGATGGTATGGGGAGGGAGGTGGGAGGAGGGTTCAGGATGGGGAACACGTATACACCTGTGGCAGATTCATGTTGATGTATGGCAAAACCATTACAATATTGTAAAGTAATTAGCCTCCAGTTGCAATAAATAAATTAAAAAAAAAATTCCTAGGCTTTCAAATGTGTATTCTCAACACTTGAACTTTAACGAACTCTTCTTCCTTTTCAAATAAGCTAAGAACAGCTGTGCACTCCAGCATGAGTCACCCAGGTCACAATTCCCTGTTGATTTTGTAATAAAATGCTGCTGATCCAAAATAAACAATTGCAGAGGGAGGAACACACACCAAGTAATTCAATAAGGCTGAAAGCTTATGGTGAATGATGTTGGACTCATGATCTCTGAAGATTTAGCTTCAGGATCAGAAACCAGGCTTGATCCCTCAAGAGCTTTTGTGTAGCAGAGTTTTATTAAAGTGAAAAGGGACAGAGAAAGCTTCATCAGAAGGGGGACAGAGAATGCCCCCCTCACTAGTCTAAGCAAGGAAGCTATATACTTTTTGAAATTGGTTATTACAATAAATCAAAAGAATGTCCCAAGGTTGTAAATATCTTACCAGACCCACTCCCATAATATACATTTTAAGATAACAGGATTAGTCAGAAGGTTCTCAAAAAGGAGAAAATTTGTCCTCAAGCAGGATACATTGTTGTTATATAATCCTTACTAAGACTAAGGAATGTAGGAAAAAAAAAGTTTTTCCTTTTCTCCTCCTTGAGAATTCCGGACACTTATCTCCTCCTTGAGAGCCCCAGACTCCTTTCTCCTCCTCATTGAGGAACCCGGACTTCTTATGAACCTGCCTATTGACTCTCTCAGCCCCTCCTTTTCTTTTAGGAGAATTATGTTGTCAACTGAAAGGGGCATTGTTTTCATTCCATAACTACTTCCTGCTCTGAGGGGCATTGTCTCTAAATTGTTGAGACAACATATTCTCCTAAACCTCATATTGAGGGTCTCTGATCCAGGGGGCCCAAGTAATAGTTGGAGGAGGCTGTGGCACTCGTAGGAGCCTGGGAAACCATTTGTAACTTAAAAGCTTTCAGATGGTTAGAAACAGATCCAGTTATACATTTACAGATGCAGGGATCAAACAGTAAAAACAGAACATTAGAATTATTATGATTAAGATAGTTTTCCACCATGTGGAGCTAGTTAATGTTTCTCAAAGTGAGGTGACTGAGGCTTCAGGAGAATCCATAGCTTGAATAATCTTGTTCATGTGTTTAGTAAACTGAGTAACATTAATATTCATATCTGGTATATATGTACATCATTGGGTATGAATAATAGCACAAGTTTCTCCTTGTGCAGCCAATAGAATATCTCAGGCCAATCTGTTTTGTAAAACCAGCTTTCTAATTTGTATTTGTTCTGTGTCTTGTTAAGCCTGTTGAGTAAAGTTAGAGCATGAACTCATAGCATAACACCTGTAGTTCTCAGAGAGTGAACAAATATTGCAGCCAGATAATCATACCAGTGAAATACAGACTTTGCCCAATTAGTTTTAAGGTATGGCAGATTAGCAGGCTTCTCTGGAAACTCTGAAAATATGAAGCCATGAGTAAAAGCTAGGCCTAGGGTTCATCTCCCTATACAGCCAGGGGGAAGCCACACCCATAGATAAGAGCCACATATCCAGTAGGTCCCGTTTGGAGCAAACCAGCATGACTGAGGGGTCCAGTCCCAATCAGTGTCTGGCCAGGCAAAAGGATGACCTGAACTGGGATTGAAAAATACAGGAATGATTACATTGCATATTTCTTGAGGCCAAAAAGTCCCAATTGTTTCCAGTCATTATAATTAAGTTGTCAGCCAACTTCCACGGATGGCTCTGTTAGTTCCCAGCATATGGGAGCGTTAGATTGTAGGTGTCCCTTTTCAGGAGTTAGCTATATGGCCTCATCCCATATTTGATAAGCATCAGGTAGAAAATCACCAGATCTAGACCCATTCACTTTCTTATGTACAGCAAAATAGTCATTAAACCAAGTTAAAACATAATCAGAATTAAAAGTTACATTATGTGCATAGTTACATCAGTCCATCTTAAGATTGCTAGATGTCATTGGATCAAGAAGAGGCATCACATATGATTGCTGTTGGGGAACGTATGCATAGAGTTGAAGAAAGTCCTTTCCTTGAAGTGGAGAAGCCCACCATGGGAATCCTTCAGTAGATGAGGAGGATTGGTCCACAGACCCAGAAATTAGACAGATTATGGAGGCTGGGTCAGGGCTCACCTCCCAGAGTTCTCATAATGTCTGTTGAAAAGCTGAAAGCTCACATAATTAATTCTAAGGCTTTAGGATCTATGACAATATCTGTGTGCAAAAACAGTCTGTCATAGAGACAGTCCCTTCTTTTTTAGGGGCAGTTCAAGACATCATTAAAGCTATGGGTATAACTTTAAACCAACTTTCTTGTGTTTCTCTCTATGCACATGTCTCTTAATAATGTCATTAGCATTTTCTACCTTTCCTGAAGATTGGGGTCTCCAGGAACAGTGGAAGTGATATTCTATTTCTAGAGCTGTTGACACCCCTTGAGTTACAGCAGCTTTAAAGGCATAGCCACTGTTGCTCTGGAGGCTCTGTGGCAGCACAAATCCGGGAATAATTTCATGGATTAAAATTTTTTTTTTTTTTAAATTTTATTTTATTTTTAAACTTTACTCCTTAGCCTGTTTATTACAGCAGGGATAGGCCTCAATCCATCCAGTAAAAGTGTCCACCCAGACCTGTAAGCAAGAAAATCCATTTGTTTTTGGCATATGAGTAAAAGGAACCACAGCCTCATTTATTATTCATAAATCTTGAACTAGTCTCTATTTATCATTTTATTTTTTCATACCCAAAATAGGAGTGGTGTATGGACTATTACAGGAAGTTAATAGCCTCTGTTCCTTTAAATTTTCAATGATGAGTTTTAACCCTTAGCCTCAGGCTTTAGTGGGTACTGCTTTTGATGTGGAACTATGTGGGAGTCTTTGAGCTTGATAATGACAGCAACAGCATTTTGTACTCGAGCCACAGTTTTTCCATCAGCCCATATTTAGGATTTACATTTTGTTCAATTAATGGGAGAGAAAGAGTAGGCTCCATATTCATGAAAACAGAGGCCACACCCAGCTTGGACCTTGCTCAGTATATCCCTCCCTGAAAGGGGTGAGGGAGACTCTGGCACAATTAGAAACTCATGAGAAAACAGCACAAGAGTCCTTGTTGCAGCTTAAAGGACAACTGAAACAATAACATTTGGCTCATCCAGACAGCCCCATTAAGGTAGTCGATCAGGAGGAAAGCAGACCAGGGGCTTCAGTGAGCACAGAGAAAGTTGCACCAGTGTCCAAAATAAAATCAACTGATTGGCCCCCACAGTTATTAATACTTGAGGTTCCTCAGGTGTAATTAGGATGGGAGCTTGTGTGGGGACCCCTGGGCATCTTCAGTCCCAATTGCCTTGAGAGTCCAACCGCTGGGCCTATGTCTTGGAGGGCAGTCTCTCCTCAGGTATGGTTCTTTACAGACCAGACATGGAGCAGGGTTGGCTTAGATGTCCCTCCTTTCCACAGTAATAACAAGTCCATCCCTTATCACCTGGGTCCCTCTGGGCATTTTTCCTCAGGCTGTTTCAGAGTATATCACTGAAGCCGTGCTGGGGCTTCAGTCTTTGCCTGGTTCTTTTTTGCCTTTTATTTTCCTCCTCATATTCTCTATCATAATATACTGTCTGAGCCAGCTGCAACAGTTTTTCTAAAGACTGATTCAGTCCAAACACCTGTTTTAGTAGCTTACAGTAGATAGCTGGAGACAACTGAGTGATAAATCTATCTTTGAAGATTATTTCTCCTTCTGAATTTTCCGAATCAATGACAGTAAACTTGTGGAGAGCCTCCAGTCTATCTAGGAGTTTACTAGGAGTTTATCCCTGTTCTATGTCAGCCAACTTAGCATAATTTTAAAGTCTTAGTGTGCACTCGCTTGAGTCCTTTAAGAATACATCTGACAAAGTGGCTCTGTTATGAAAACTGCTTTACTCCCAGTAGGAAGGAGGGTATTTCATGTTCCCTCTTTCCCCTTGTCTCACATTCAAGCCTTTCATCTCCAAAAGTAGTAACTTTCCCCAGAACTCAAGCTCTCGAGTCAGGAGTCAGCAGCACCTGTCCCAAGACACACTTTACATATCTCCAAGTAAGGTCAGGTCATAAAGTCAGTCTTGTAGAGGCTTCTATGTACTTTTTGGATCCTCTAAATAGTCTCGACCACAATTGGGACTGCTTGAATTTCTACTGAGACTGAGGCAACCTCTTCTGGAAGGGTGCCCTGATTCTTAGCCTGTTCAGTTGGGAACCCTGGATACTGGGGCCAAGTAAGAGGACAGGAGTCAGCTGTAGGTTTCACACCCAAATCTGCACCCTTAAGACACAAGTCTGGCATGTCTCACAGAGAGATAAAGAGCAACATAAATGGCACTTATAACTTTTTGTTTTCTACAGAATTGGTATAATTGTAAAACAGTATTATAATTAAGAGACCCTTCAACTTGCCAGTGTTCCTCGTCTTCCAAAGGATAGTGTGGCCATTAAGTATCACAGAAGAAGATCATGTGTGCCGTTTTTTAAAATTTGGGGATCAAACTTGTCCTAGTTTTATTTTATTTTATTTTTTTGGAATACATTTTAAAGGAGTGGTTCTGGAACTATTAGCTCCCATCTGTAAGAGGGAAAAAAGCAACATCTACAGCTGTGGTTTTCTTTCCACAGGAGGCATCCCTCCCTGCTCTAGATGGGGGCATATACAGACTTTCCACCTAAGCTTTCCTTTCCTGGTTGGACTTAGTCTGTCCCTTACTGACACAAGTGCCTTACTTGTCCCTCCCAGTTCTATCACTGAGGTGGGGTGGAGATGCATCAGAGGTAGACCTAATGGTATCCCAGATTGATTTTCAGTTCCTTACCACCAAGACTTTGATTTGCCCTTTTCCTCTGATGCCACCCGGGGTGGAGCAGAGTAGCTCTCTGGAATGTTTCCCAAGCTAGGACTACTATGGGAAGCATCCATGTTCTGTATGCCTACACACATTCCTGAGTACAGTCCTGATCACAGTAGAAGCAGTGAGTCATAAAGGGATAAACAACAACCAAGACGTCCCTTCTGAGTGTCACCACACCAGTATATGTGATAGTAAAAGAGATTGGCCAGTGAGCAAAAAGTGATTTTTGCCCTCAAGATACTAGGGCCAATATTTCCAGTTCATGTCCACAGCTTCCACAAAAGAAATATCTAAGGAGTTGAGACAGAAGCCATTCAAGAGCTTTCTCTGGTCTGCCGAGAGCTAGCACTACCAAAGGAAGAAGCCCACTACACTTCCAATCTGAGCAGATCCTGCAATGCCCGATCTGTGTCCTTAAAAACCTAATGGTCAACAGTAATGCTTGTATCCACACAGATCAGAAGCACAGCCATGACAAAAATTCACATTCAGGTTGGGGGCCCTTGAGGCAGACAGCCAAGAGAGTGACCTCTAGCTTAAGAGACGTTCCTGAAGCTAGAGCTCCGCTTCACTCCCAAACATGCTCTTGCAACTTTCAGCTCCTAGCAAGGCTAGGTGCCTCCATACAGGGGGTCTAAGTAAAAGTACACATTAATGGCATGGATCACCAGTCCCTAGGGAGTCTATGAACCAACAGAGTAGGTTAGTAGTTCTAATTCCCCCCACAGTTATGAAATGGTCAAAGAGACCAGTAAAAGGAGACTGAGAAAAGAAAGTTCAGTCCACATGCTTTGCGCATTTCTGGCTTCTCCCTTCACAGGGATATTGGGTGTCTCTTAGCGTTGGCAGGTCGGTATAAAGCCCCTGACAAGGATCCCCTTTCTGGGACTGCCTTCAGTCATCACAAAGCACCATGAAACCAGAGAGCAGGGCTCATTTCTTGCTTTGAGCATGGCATGTCATTCATTCACACAAACACACTATAGAGTTAGTAAAGCAAAGCAGAAAAAGTGTATACTGAGAAAGCAGAGAGGCTAGAGCTCTGAGTGTTCTTACCTTGTGCTGAAGATCCTCGATGAGCCTCCAAGATGATAGCTTATGGTGAACGATATTGGATTTGTGATCTCCAAAGAAGAAGATTTAGCTTTGGAACCAGGGACCAGGCTTGATCGGTCAAGAGCTTTTGTATACCAGAGTTTTATTAAAGTGAAAGGGGACAGAGAAAGCTTCTGACATAGACATCAGAAGGGGGACGGAGAGTGCCCCCCTCGCTAGTTTTAGCAAGGGAGTGATATACTTTTTTTAACTGGTTATTACAATAAATCAAAAGAATGTCTCAAAGTTGTAAAGATCTTACTAGACCCACTGCCATAATATACATTTTAAGATAACAGGGTTAATCTGAAGGTTCTCAAGGAGAAACTTGTCCTCACCAGGATACATTGTTGTTAAATAATCTTTACTAAGACTAAGGAATGTAGAAAAAAAAAAAAAAAAAAACTTTGTCCTTTCCTCCTCCTTGAGAATTCCAGACATTTATTTCCTCTTCAAGAGCCCCAGACCCCTTTCTCCTCATCCATAGGGACCCCGGACTTCTTATCAACGTGCCTAGGAATTGACTCTCTCAAGGCCACCATCACCCTGGTATCAAAACCAGACAAATATATCACATTGGGGGTGGTCCTAAGATGGCAGAGGAATAGGACGGGGAGACCACTTTCTCCCCCACAAATTCATTGAAAGAACATTTGAACACTGAGAAAATTCCACAAAACAACTTCTGAATTCTGGCAGAGGGCACCAGGCACCCAAAAAGGCAGCCCATTGTCTTCGAAATGAGGTAGGACAAACTATAAAAGATAAAAAGAGAAACAAAAGTGTTAGGGATGGAGACCCATCCCAGGAGGGAGTTGTAAAAGAAAAGAAGTTTCCAAACACCAGGAAACCCTTTCACTGGCGGGTCTGTGGGGAGCTTTGGAATCTCAGAGGGCAACATAACTTGGAGGAAAAATAAATAAATGAATAAATAAAACCCACAGATTACATGCCTAATGGCAACTCCTAGCACTAGTATCCACCACCAGCAACCGGGGGCTGAACAGGGAGGCACAGGCTGCACTTCTTAGGGTAAGGACCAGGCCTGAATGCCCTGAGGGCATTCTGAGGGAGTTAATGTGAGATAGCAAGCTAAACTGTGGGATAGCCAGAAAGAGAGAGAAAAAAAGAGAGAGAGAGAGAGAGAGAACTTTCCCACAAAAAGCCCTAACCTAAAGCACTGCTGGCCCTGCTCACAGAACAAAGGACTGAGTGAATACCAGAGGGGAGTTAGCCTGCAGCAAAGCAGCCCATCCCCTGCCAGAGGCAGGAAGGCAGGCGGGCAACAGCCAGAGCTGGAAAGGTGCAATCTAGGCCCCAGAGATGGCACTCTCTACCAAACTGTGAGCAGGCTCCCAGTTGCTAACCAAATCTTCCTGGGATCCTGGACTGTTCACATCCACCAGCAGGGTTGCAGCCAGAGATCAGCTCCCCAGAAGAGACACACAGTGCACCTGAGATGGCACTCCCACTGCTCACCCAGGAAACTGAATAGCTGGGGCTGGGGAGGCCATAAGATGCACTACACCTGGGGAGAGTGTGCTCAGCAAGCACCTGATAGCCTGAGCTACTCGGACTTGGGAAGGACATAAAACACAGGCTCAACCAAGTCTGTGCATTTGTGGAGTGCCCGAGAACCTGAACCTTAGCAGCTAAAACCTGGGAAGTGAGTGCAAACCAGGGTGTGCTTTACACAGTTCCCCTGCAGAGCAACCTGGAGCCTGAGAAGTGTAGACTGGGAATGCACACACACCATGAGTGGGGGCAAACCCAGTGTGGCTGAGACACTACGTGCGCTCCCCACACACGCCAGTGATATTTGTTTGCAGTGTTTCTCCCTCCCCACAGCATGACTGAACGAGTCAGCCTAAATAAGTGACCACCTTCACCCCCTTGTGTCAGGGCAGAAATTAGAAAATGATGAGACATGCAAAAAGAAGATGCCAAAATAAACAGAGGGAACCTCTTTGGAAGTAACAGGTACAACAGATTAAAATCCTATAGTTAGCACCAACTACATAGGAAGGGGCCTATAGACCTTGAGAAGTATAAGCTGGAACGAGGAGCTATCTGAAACTGAACTGACTCCACACTGCCCACAAGAGCTCCAGAGAAATTCCTAGATATATTTTTCAGTTCAGTTCAGTCACTCAGTCATGTCCGACTCTGTGCAACCCCATGAACCGCAGCACACCAGGCTTCCTTGTCCATCACCAAATTCCAGACTTCACCCAAACACATGTCCAGTGAGTCTATGATATCATCCAACCATCTTATCCTCTGTTGTCCCCCTCTCTTCTTGCCCTCAATATTTCCCAGCACCAGGGTCTTTTCAAATGAGTCAGCTCTTCACATCAGGTGGCCAAGTATTGGAGTTACAGCTTCAACGTCAGTCCTTCAAATGAAAACCCAGGATTGATTTCCTTTATGATGGACTGGTTGGATCTCCTTGCAGTCCAAGTGTCTCTCAAGAATCTTCTCCAACACCACAGCTCAAAAGCATAAATTCTTTGGTGCTCAGCTTTCCTTATTGTCCAACTCTCACATCCATACATGACCACTGAAAAACCATAGCCTTGACTAGATGGCCCTTTGTTGACAAAGTAATCTCTCTGCTTTTTAATATGCTGTCTAGGTTGGCCATAACTTTCCTTCCAAGCAGTAAGCGTCTTTTAATTTCATGGCTGTAGTCACCATCTGCAGTGATTTTGGAACCCAGAAAAATAAAGTCAACCACTGTTTCCCCATCTATTTTTCATGAATTGATGGTACTGGATGCTACGATCTTAGTTTTCTGAAAGTTGAACCTTAAGCCAAACTTTTCACTCTTCTCTTTCACTTTCATCAAGAGGCTCTTTAGTTCTTCTTCACTTTCTGCCATAATTCAGTTCAGTTCAGTCACTCAGTCATGTCTGACTCTTTGCGACCCCATGGGTTGCAGCACGCCAGGCATCCCTGTCTATCACCAACTCCTGGAGATCACTCAAACTCACGTCCATCAAGTCGGTGATGCCATCCAGCCATCTCATCCTCTGTTGTCCCCTTCTCCTCCTGCCAACTTTTCTGCCATAAGGGTGGTGTCATCTGCATATCTGAGGTTATTGATATTTCTCCTGGCAATCTTGATTCCAGCTTGTGCTTCTTCCAGCCCAGCATTTCTCATGATGTACTCTGCATAGAAGTTAAATAAGCAGGGTGACAATATACAGCCTTGACGGACTCCTTTTCCTATTTGGAATCAGTCTGTTGTTCCACATCCAGTTCTAACTGTTGCTTCCTGACCTGCATATAGGTTTCTCAAGAGGCAGGTCAGATGGTCTGGTATTTCCATCTCTTTCAGAATTTCCCACAGTTTATTGTGATCCACACAGTCAAAGGCTTTGGTATAGTCAATAAAGGAGAAATAGATGTTTTTGTGGAACTCTCTTGCTTTTTCCATGATCCAGCTGATGTTGGCAATTTGCTCTCTGGTTCCTCTGTCTTTTCTAAAACCAGCTTGAACATCTGTAAATTCACAGTTCATGTATTGCTGAAGCCTGGCTTGGAGAATTTTAAGAATTACTTTACTAGTATGTGAGATGAGTGCGATTGTGCATTTGAGCATTCTTTGGCATTCCCTTTCTGTGGGACTGCAATAAAAACTGACCTTTTCCAGTCCTGTGGCCACTGCTGAGTTTTCCAAATTTGCTGGCATATTGAGTGCAGCACTTTCACAGAATCATCTTTCAGGATTTGAAATAGGTCAACTGGAATTTCATTACCTCCACTAGCTTTGCTCGTAATGATGCTTCCTAAGGCCCACTTGACTTCACATTCCAGGATGTCTGGCTCTAGGTGAGTGACCACACCATCGTGATTATCTGTGTCATGAAGATCTTTTCTGTACAGTTGTTTGGTGTATTATAGTTTTACTATTATAATTTTTAAAAAAAATTTTAAGTCCTCTATTATTCCTTTAATTTTTATTTTCAAAATCTACTATTACCTTGTAAAAAAGACCCGACTTCTAAAGCAAACTCCATATATATTTTTAATAATTTTTTGTGATTTTTTTTTAATATTGTATTTTTTAAAGTCTAACGTCTAGTCTAGATTTTTATTCTTTGCCTTTTGGGTTTTTTTTTTTTTTTCCCAATTTTTTACCTTTAATAATCCAATCTTCAGTACCCATTTTTACTTAGGACTGTGAATAGTGGCTTGGTTGCCCTTTCCCCCTTTTGACTCTCCTTTATCTCTCCTAGGTTACCTCTATCTCCTCCCTCCACCTTCTCTTCTCTACCCAACTCTGAATCTCTTTGGGTATCCCAGGCTGTGGAAAACACTTAGGGAACTGATTACTGGCTAGATCTGTCTCTCTTCTATTGACTGCCCCTTTTCTCCTCCTGGTCACCTCTATCTCCTTCCTCCCTCTTCTCTTCTGTGTGGAACTCCGTGGCCCTCTCTGGGTGTTCTAGTCTGCAGAGAGCACATAAGGATTTGATTAATGGCTAGATGGCTCTCTCCTCTTTTGATTTCTCCTCTTGTCCTCTTGTTCACCACTGTTTCCCACCTCCCTCTTCTCTTCTCTGTGTAACTCAGTGAAGCTTTCTGGGTGTCCCTCATTGCAGAGAATATTTTCTCATTAACCTATATGTTTTAACATTGGTGCTGTACGGATGGATAATTCTTGAGGCTACTGTAAGAATAAGACTGAAAACTATAGGCAGGAAGCTTTTGTCCAAAACCTGAGAACACCAGAGAACTCCTGACTCCAGGAACATCAATCAGTAAAAGATCATCCAAAAGTCTCCATACCTACACTGAAACCAAGTTGCTGAAGTCAGAACAATGATAGTGAAAATGATCCAAAATCTTGAAAACAAATGAAGTTACAGATAAATAGTCTGGAGACAAGGATTGAGAAGATGCAAGAAATGTTTAACAAGGACCTAGAAGAAATAAAAAAGACACAGTCAGTAATGTATACTGCAGTAAACGAGATAAAAATCACTGTGGAGGGAACTAACAGTGGATTAAGGCAGAAGATAGGAAAAGTGAGGTAGAAGATAGAATGGTGGAAATAAATGAAGCAGAGAGGAAAAAAGAAAAGAAGAATTAAAAGACATAAGGAAAACCTCAGAGACCTCTAGGACAATTTCAAATGCTCTAACATTCGAATCATAGGGGTCCCAGAAGAAGAAGACAAAAACAAAGGCCATGAGAAAATACTTGAGGAGATAATAGTTGAAAACTTCCCTAAAATGGGGAAGGAAATAGTCTCCCAAGTCCAAGAAACCCAGAGAGTCCCAAACAAAATTAACCTAAGGTGAAACATCCCAAGACACATATTAATCAAATTAATAAAGATCAAACACAAAGAACACATATTAAAAGCAGCAAGGGAAAAACAAAAACAAAAGACACACAAGGGGATTCCCATAAGGATACCCAGCTGATATCTCAATAGAAACTCTTCAGACAAGAAAGGAAAGGTGGGATATGCTTAGAAAGTGATGGAAGAGAAAAACCTAAAACCCACATTACTATACCCAGCAAGGATCTCATTCAAATATGAAGGAGAAATTAAATGATTTACAGAGAAGCAAAAGCAGAGACAATTCAACACCACCAAACCAGCATTTCAACAAATTTTAAAGGATATTCCTTAGACAGGAAACAGAAAAGGTGTATAAACTCAAACCGAGAACAACAAAGTAAATGGCAACAGGATAATACTTATCAATCATTACCTGAAATGCAAATTGGTTGAATGCCCCAACCAAAAGACAAAGACTGGCTGAATGGATACAAAAACAAGACCCCTGTATATGCTGTCTTCAAGAGACCCACCTCAAAACAAGGGAAACATACAGACTAAAAGTGAAGGGCTGTAAAAAGTTATTTCACAGAAATGGAAAACAAAAGAAAACAGGGGTAGCAATACTTATATCAGATAAAATAGACTTTGAAATAAAGGCTGGGAAACGAGACAAAAAAGCACACTAAATAAGGATCAAAGGATCAATCCAAGAAGAAGATATAGCAATTATAAATATATATGCACCCAACATAGGAGCACCACAATATGTAAGGCAAATGCTAACAAGTATGAAAGGATAAATTAACAGTAACATAATAATAGTAAAAGACTTTAATACCCCACTCACACCTAAGGATAGATCACCAAAACAACATTAGCAAAGAAATTCAAACTTTAAATGATAAAATGGACCACTTAGACCTAATTGATATCTATAGGATATTTTACCTGAAAAGAATGAATTTCACCTTTTTCTCAAGTGTACATGGAACCTTCTCCAGGATAGATCACATCCTGGGCCATAAATCCAGCCTTGGTAAGTTCAAAAAAATTGAAATCATTCCAAGCATTTTTCTGACCACAAGGCAGTAAAATTAGATGTCAATTACAGGAAAATAAACTATGAAAAATTCCAACATATGGAGGCTAAACAACACGATTCTGAATAACTAACAAATCTCAGAAGAAATAAAAAATGAAATTAAAATATGGGTAGTAACAAATGAAAATGAAAACACAACAACCCAAAAGCTATGGGACACTGTAAAAACAGGGTTAAGGGAAATGTTCATAGCAATACAGGCTTACCTCAAGAAACAAGAAAGAAGTCCAATAAATAACCTAACTCTACACCTAAAGCAACTAGAAAATGAAGAAATGAAGAACCCTAGCATTACTAAAAGGAAAGAAATCATAAACATCTGGTTAGAAATAAATGCAAAAAAAAAAAAAAAAGAGAGAGAGAGAGAGACCATAGTAAAGAAACCTAAGTCAAAGACCATAGTCAAAAAACCTAAAAGCTGGTTCTTTGAGAAGATATATAAAATTGAAAATCCATTAGCTAGATTCATCAAGAAACAAAGGGAGAAGAATCAAATCAACAAAATTAGAAGTGAAAATGGAGAGAAATACAAAGGATCATGAGACTACTATCAGCAACTATATAACAATAAAATGGACAACTTGGAAGAAATGGACAAATTCTTAGAAAAGTATACCTTTCCAAAACTGAACATGGAACAAATAAAAAATCTTAACAGACCCATCACAAGCACAGAAATCGAAACTGTAGTCATAAATCTTCCAACAAACAAAAGCCCAGTTCCAGATGGCTTCACAGCTGAATTCACCAAAAATTTAGGGAAGAGCTAACACCTATCCTACTCAAACTCTTCCAGAAAATTGCAAAGGAAAGTAAACTTCCAAATTCATTCTATGAGGTCAAGAAAACCCTAACATCAAAACCAGACATAGATAACACACAAAAAGAAAATTACAGGCCAATACCACTGATGAACATAGATGCAACAATGCTTAACAAAATCCTATCAAATGGAATCCAAAAACATATTAAAAAGATCACACATCATGACCAAGTGGGGTTTATCCCAGGGAGGCAAGGATTTTCTAATATCCTCAAATCAATCAATATCATACACCACATTAACAAATTGAAAGACAAAAAACATATGGTTATCACAATAGATACAGAGAAAGCTTTTGACAAAATTCAACAAACATTTATGATAAAAAAACAACCTTCAGAAACAAGGAGTAGAAGAAACATACCTCAACATAATATAAGCTATATATGACAAACCCACAGCGAACATTATCCTCAATAGTGAATACTTGAAAGCATTTCCCATAAAGTTAGGAGCAAGACAAGGGTGACCATTCTCATCACTACTATTCAACATAGTTTGGAAGTTTTGGCCATAGAAATCATAGCAGAAAAAGAAATAGAAGGAATCCATATTGGAAAAGAATAAGTAAAACTCTCACTATTTGCAGATGACATGATCCTCTACATATAAAACCCTAAAGACTCCACTGGAAAATTACTAGAGCTAATCAATGAATATAGTAAAGTTGCAGGATATAAAATCAACACACAGTAATCCCTTGCATTCCTATACACTAACAATGAGAAAACAGAAAGAGAAATTAAGGAATCAAGTCAATTCACCAATGCAAAGAAAGGAATAAAATACTTAGGAATAAATATACCTAAAGAAACAAAAGACCTCTATATAGAAAACTATAAAACACTGGTGAAAGAAATCAAAGAGCACACTAATAGGTGGAGAAATATACCATGTTCACGGATCGGAAGAATCAATATAGTGAAAATGAGTATACTACCCAAAGCAATTCATAGATTCAATTCAATTCCTATCAAGCTACCAATGGTATTTTTTACAGAGCTAGAACAAATAATTTCACAACTTGTATGGAAATACAAAATACATTGAATAGCCAAAGCAATCTTGAGAAAAAAGAATAGAACAGGAGGAATCAACCTGCCTGACTTCAGGCTCTACTACAAAGCCACAGTCATCAAGACAGTATGGTACTGGCACAAAGACAGATATATAGATCAATGGAACAAAATAGAAAGCCCAAAGATACATCCACACACTTAGGGACACCTTATCTTTAACAAAGGATGCAAGAATATACAGTGGAGAAAAGATAATCTCTTTAACAAGTGGCGCTGGGAAAACTGGTCAACCACTTGTAAAAGAATGAAACTAGAACATTTTCTAATACCATACACAAAAATAAACTCAAAATGAATTAGAGATCTAAATGTAAGACCAGAAATGCTAAAACTACTAGTGGAAAACATAGGCAAAACTCTCTCTGACATAAATCACAGCAGGATCCTCTATGACCCACCTCCCAGAGTAATGGAAATGAAAGCAAAAATAAACAAATAGGACCTAATTAAACTTAAAAGCTTTTACACAATGAAGGAAGCTATAAGCAAGGTGAAAATACAGCCTTCAGAATGGGAGAATGTAATAGCAAACGAAGCAACAGCCAAAGAATTATTCTCAAAAATATACAAGCAACTCCTGCAGCTCAATTCCAGAAAAATAAATGACCAAATCAAAAAATAGGCCAAAGAGCTAAACAGAGTTTCTCCAAAGAAGACATACAGATAGCTAACAAACACTTGAAAACATGCTCAACATCACTCATTATCAAAGAAATGAAAATCAAATCCACAATGAGGTACCATCTCACGCCAGTCAGAATGAATGCTATCCAACAGTCTACAAACAATAAATGCTGGAGAGGGTGTGGAGAAAAGGGAATCGTCTTACACTGTTGGTGGGAATGCAATCTAGTACAGCCACTATGGAGAACAGTATGGAGATTCCTTTAAAAAAACCTGGAAATAGAACTGGCATATGACCCAACAATCCCCCCACTGCTAGGCATATACACTGAGGAAACCAAAATTGAAAGAGACACGTGTACCCCAATGTACATTACAGTGCTGTTTAAAATAGCCAGGACATGGAAACAACCTAGATGTCCATTAGCAGACGAATGCATAAGAAAGCTGTGGTACATATACACAATGGAATATTACTCAGCCATTAAAAAGAATACATTTGAATCAGTTCTAATGAGGTGGATGAAACTGGAGCCTATTATACAGAGTGATGTAAGCCAGAAAGAAAAACACCAATGCAGTATAAAAAATGCATATATCTGGAATTTAGAAAGATGGGACGATGACCCTATATGCGAGACAGCAAAAGAGACCCAGATGTATAGGACAGGCTTTTGGACTCTGTGGGAGAAATCAAGGGTGTGATGATTTGAGAGAATAGCATTGAAACACGTATATTATCATATGTGAAACAGTTCGCCAGTCCAGATCTGATGAATGAGACAGGGTGCTCAGGGTTCGTGCACTGGGATGACCCTGAGGGATGGGATGGGGAGGGAGGTGGGAGGGGCATTCAGGATGGGGAACACACGTACATCTAGTGCTGACTCATGTCAATGTATGGAAAAAACAACTACAATATTGTAAAGTAATTAGCCTCCAAATAAAATAAAAAGAAAAAAAGACACCACATTAAAAAAAAAAATTACATGCAAATATCACTGATGAGCATAGATGTAAAATTCCTCAACAAAATTCTAGCAAACAAAATCCAATAACACATTAAAAAGGATTATAGACCATGATCAAGTAGGGTTTATCCCAAGGGTGCAAGAATTCTTCAATGTATGCAAATCAAACAATGAGATACATCATATTAACAAATGGAAAGGTGAAAACAATATGATCATCTCAGCAGATGCAAAGAAAGCTTTCAACAAAACTCAACACCTATTTGTGATTAAAAAAAAAAAAAAAAAAAACTCCAGAAAATCAGCATAGAATGAAACTACCTCAATATAATAAAGTCCATATACAACAAAGCCACAGAGAGCATTATTCCCAACAGTGAAAACCTGAAAGGCATTTCCTCTAAGATCATTAGCAAGGCAAGTGTGGCCAGTCTTACCACTGTTATTCAATATGGTTTTGGAATTCTTAGCCAAAGCAATCAGAGAAGAAAAAGAAAAGGAATTGAAATGGAAAAAGTATTAAATCTCTCACTGCTTGCAGGTGACAGAATACTATACATAGAAAAACCTGAAGATAACAGTGGACAATTGCTAGAGCTAATCAATTAAGTTGCAGGATACAAAAGTCATAAAGAGAAATCTCTTTCATTTCTATACACAAACAATGCAATATCAGGAAAAAAGGAAGGAAGCAATCCCATTCACCATTGCAACAGAAACAAAAAATAAAATAATTAGAAAGAAACCTACATAGAGACAACAGACATGCCTGCAGAAAACTATAAGACGGCAATGAGAGAAATCAAAGATCACACAAACTGACAGAGCGATATACCATGTTATTGGATTGGAAGAATCAATATTGTAAAATAACCATACAAGCCAAAGTAATCTACAGATTCAGTGCAATCCCCAGCAAATTACCAACAGTACTTTACACAGAACAAATAATTTCACAGTTTGTATGGAAACACAAATGAACCTGACTAGCCAAAGCAACCTTAAGACAGAAAAATGGAGCTGAAGGATTTAACATTTCTGACTTCAGACTATACTACAAAGCTACAGTCATCAAAACAACATGATACTGGCATAGAATGGAAATATAGATCAATGGAACCAGACTGAAAGCCCAGAAATTAATCAATGCTTGTCTGGACACCTTATCTTTGACATAAGAGGCAAGAAAATACAATGTAGAAAAGATAGCCTCTTCAATAAATGGTGCTGGGAAAACTGGAGAGTTACATGTAAAAGAATGAAATTAGGACATGGATTATAGACTTAAATGCTAAATGTAAGACCATGTGTAAGAAACTAGAAAACTCTTAGAGGAGAACATAGACAGAACACACTTTGATGCAAATTGAAGCATGATCCTCTCTTACCCACCTCCTAGAGTAACAGAAATAAAAAATAAATGACCCAATCAAAAAATGGGCCAAACAACTAAATAGACATTTCTCCAAAGAAGACATACAGATGGCTAACAAACACATGAAAAGATGCTCAACATCACTCATTATCAGAGAAATGCAAATCAAAACCACTATGAGGTACCATTTCACACCAGTCAGAATGGCTGTAATCCAGAAGTCTACAAGGAATAAATGCTGGAGAGGGTGTGGAGAAAAGGGAATCCTCTTACACTGCTGGTGGGAATGGAAACTAGTACAGCCACTCTGGAGAACAGTGTGGAGATTCCTTAAAAAACTGGAAATAAAACTACCTTATGATCCAGCAATCCCACTGCTGGGCATACACACTGAGGAAACCAGAAGGGAAAGAGACACGTGGATCCCAATGTTCATTGCAGCACTATTTATAATAGCCAGGACATGGAAGCAACCTAGATGTCCATCAGCAGATGAATGGATAAGAAAGCTGTGGTACATATACACAATGGAGTATTACTCAGCCATTAAAAAGAATATATTTGAATCAGTTCTAATGAGGTGGATGAAACTGGAACCTATTATACAGAGTGAAGTAAGCCAGAAAGAAAAACACCAATACAGTATACTAACGTATATATATATGGAATTTAGAAAGATGGTAACAATAACCCTGTGTACGAGACAGCAAAAGAGTCAGTGATGTATAGAACAGTCTTATGGACTCAGTGGGAGAGGGAGAGAGTGGGAAGATTTGGGATAATGGCATTGAAGCTTGTATAATATCATGTATGAAACGAGTCGCCAGTCCAGGTTCGATGCATGATACTGGATGCTTGGGGCTGGTGCACTGGGATGACCCAGAGGGATGGTATGGGGAGGGAGGAGGGAGGAGGGTTCAGGATGGGGAACACATGTATACCTGTGGCAGATTCATTTCGATATTTGGCAAAACTAACACAATATTGTAAAGTTTAAAAATAAAATAAAATTTTAAAAAATAAAATAAACAAATGGTGTCTAATTAAACTTAAAAGTAGTTACACAGCAAAGGAAACTATAAACAAGATGAAAGACAACCTTCAGAATAGGAGAGAATAATTGCAAACCAAACAAATGACAAAGGATTAATCTCCAAAGTATATAAGTAGTTCATGCAGGATTATCAGAAAAACAAATAACCCAATCAAAAAAATTGGCAGGAGAAGGCATTTTTTTTTTTTCCAGTAGTCATGTATGGATGTGAGAGTTGGAATATACAGAAAGCTGAGTGCCAAAGAAATGATGCTTTGAACTGTGGTGCTGGAGAAGACTCTTGAGAGTCCCTTGGACTGCAAGGAGATATATCCCATTAATCCTAAAGGAAATCATTCCTGAATATTCACTGAAAGGACTGACGCTGAAGCTGAAGCTCCAATAATTTGGCCAAGTTATGCAAAGAACTGACTCATTGGAAAAGACCTTGATGCTGGGAAAGATTCAAGGCCGGAGGAGAAGGGGATAACAGAGAATGAGATGGTTGGATGGCATCACTGACTCGATGGACATGAATTTGAGCAAGTTCTGGGAGTTGGTGATGGACAGGGAAGCCTGGCATGCTACAGTCCATGGGGTTGCAAAGAGTCAGATATGACTGAGTGACTGAACTGAACTGAACTGAAGACCTAAACAGACACTTTTCTAAAGAAGACATACTGATGGCCAATAAACACATGCCCAACATCATTCATTATTCACTTCAGTTCAGTTCAGTTGCTCAGTCGTGTCTGACTTTTTGCAACCCCATGGATTGTAGCATGCTAGGCTTACCTATCCATCACCAACTCCCAGAACTTGCTCAAATTCATCTCCATCGAGTCAGTGATGCCATCCAACCATCTCATCCTCTGTCTTCCCCTTCTCCTCCTGCCTCCAATCCGTCCCAGCATCAGCGTTTTTTCCAATGTGTCAAATCTTCGCATGAGGTGGCCAAAGTACTGGAGTATCAGCTTTAGCATCATTCCTTCCAAAGAAATCACAGGACTGATCTCCTTCACAATGGACTGGTTGGATGTCCTTGCAGTCCAAGTGACTCTCAAGAGTCTTCTCCAAAACCACAGTCAAAAGCATCAATTCTTCAGCACTCAGCTTCTTTCACAGTTCAACTCTCACATCCATACATGACCACTGGAAAAACCATAGACTTGACTAGACAGACCTTTGTTGGCAAAGTAATGTCTTTGCTTTTCAATATGTTATCTAGGTTGGTCATAAATTTCCTTTCAAGGAGTAAGCATCTTTTAATTTCATGGCTGCAGTCACCATCTGCAGTGATTTTAGAGCCCCCAAAAATAAAGTCTGACACTGTTTCCCCTGTTTCCCCATCTATTTGTCATGAAGTGATGGGACCAGATGCCATGATCGTCTTTTTCTGAATGTTGAGCTTTAAGCCAACTTTTTCACTCTCCACTTTCACTCTCATCAAGAGGCTTTTGAGTTCCTCTTCAATTTCTGTCATAAGGGTGGTGTCATCTGCATAACTGAAGTTATTGATATTTCTCCCGGAAATCCTGATTCCAGCTTGTGCTTCTTCCAGTCCAGCATTTCTCATGATGTCCTCTGCATAGAAGTTAAATGAGCAGGGTGACAATATACAGACTTGACGTACTCCTTTTCCTATTTGGAACCAGTCTGTTGTTCCATGTCCAGTTCTAACTGTTGCTTCCTGACCTGCATATAGGTTTCTCAAGAGGCAGGTCACGTGGTCTGGTATTCCCATCTCTTTCAGAATTTTCCACAGTTTATTGTGATCCACATGGTCAAAGGCTTTGGCATAGTCAATTAAGGAGAAATAGATGTTTTTCTGGAACTCTCTTGCTTTTTCCATGATCCAGCTGATGTTGGCAATTTGCTCTCTGGTTCCTCTGTCTTTTCTAAAACCAGCTTGAACATCTGGAAATTCACAGTTCAGGTACTGCTGAAGCCTGGCTTGGAGAATTTTGAGCATTACTTTACTAGCTGAGATGTGAGATGAGTGCAATTGTGTGGTCATTTGAGCATTCTTTGGCACTGCCTTTATTTGGGATTGTAGTGCAACCTGACCTTTTCCAGTCCTGTTGCCACTGCTGAGTTTTCCAAATTTGCTGGCATATTGAGTGCAGCACTTTCACAGCATCATCTTTCAGGATTTGGAATAGCTCAACTGGAATTCCATCACGTCCACTAGCTTTGTTCTTGGTGATGCTTTCTAAGGCCCACTTGACTTCACATTCCAGGATGTCTGGCTCTAGGTGAGTGATCACACTATCGTGATTATCTGTGTTGTGAAGATCATTTTTGTACAGTTCTTCTGTGTATTCCTGCCACCTTTTATTAGTATCTTCTGCTTCTGTTAGGTCCATACCATTTCTGTCCTTTATCAAGCCCATCTTTGCATGAAATGTTCCTTTGATATCTCTGATTTTCTTGAAGAGATCTCTAGTCTTTCCCATTCTGTTTTTTCCTCTATTTCTTTACATTGATTGCTGAGGAAGGCTTTCTTATCTCTTCTTGCTATTCTTTCTGCATTCAGATGCTTATATCTTTCCTTTTCTCCTTTGCTTTTGGCTTCTATTCTTTTCACAGCTATTTGTAAGTTCTCCCCAGACAGCCATTTGGTTTTTTTACATTTCTTTTTCTTGGGGGTGGTCTGGATCCCTGTCTCCTGTACAATGTCATGAACCTCCATCCATAGTTAATCAGGCACTCTGTATATCAGGTCTAGTCCCTTAAATCTATTTCTCACTTCCACTGTATAATCATAAGGGATTTGATTTAGGTCATACCTGAATGGTCTAGTGGTTTTCGCTTCTTTCTTCTATTTAAGTCTGAGTTTGGCAATAAGGGGTTCATGATCTGAGCTACAGTCAGCTACTGGTCTTTTTGTTGTTGTTGTTGACTGTATAGAGCTTCTCCATCTTTGGCTGCAAAGAATATAATCAATCTGATTTTGGTGTTGACCATCTGGTGATGTCCATGAGTAAAGCCTTCTCTTGTCTTCTTGGAAGAGGGTGTTTGCTATGACCATTGCATTTTCTTGGCAAAACTTTATTAGCCTTTTCCCTGCATTATTCCATATTCCAAGGCCAAATTTGCCTATTACTCCAGGTGTTTCTTGACTTCCTACTTTTGCATTCCAGTCCCCTATAATGAAAAGGACATCTTTTTTGGGTGTTATTTGTAAGAGGTCTTGTGGGTCTTCATCAGAACAGATCAGATCAGTCGCTCAGTCCTGTCTGACTCTTTGCAACCCCATGAATCGCAGCATGCCAGGCCTCCCTGTCCATTACCAACTCACAGAGTTCACTCAGACTCACGTCCATCGAGTCAGTGATGCCATCCAGCCATCTCATCCTCTGTCGTCCCCTTCTCTTCCTGCCCCCAATCCCTCCCAGCATCAGAGTCTTCTCCAATGAGTCAACTCTTCACATGAGG
The DNA here is from genome assembly GCF_029378745.1 of Bos indicus. NCBI lineage: Eukaryota > Metazoa > Chordata > Mammalia > Artiodactyla > Bovidae > Bos > Bos indicus. The sequence continues at coordinate 78,145,439 of NC_091789.1, forward strand.
TGGTCAAAGTACTGGAGTTTCAGCTTTAGCATCATTCCTTCCAAAGAAATCCCAGGACTGATCTCCTTCAGAATGGACTGGTTGGATCTTCTTGCAGTCCAAGGGACTCTCAAGAGTCTTCTCCAACACCACAGTTCAAAAGCATCAATTTTTCCGTGCTCAGCCTTCTTCACAGTCCAACTCTCACATCCATACATGACTACAGGAAAAACCATAGCCTTGAGTAGACGAACTTTTATTGGCAAAGTAATGTCTCTGCTTTTGAATATGCTATCTAGGTTGGTCATAACTTTCCTTCCAAGGAGGAAGCGTCTTTTAATTTCATGGTTGCAGTCACCATCTGCAGTGATTTTGGAGCCCCCCAAAATAAAGTCTGACACTGTTTCCACTGTTTCCCCATCTATTTTCCATGAAGTGATGGGACCGGATGCCATGATCTTCATTTTCTGAATGCTGAGCTTTAAACCAACTTTTTCAGTCTCCACTTTCACTTTCATCAAGAGGCTTTTTAGTTCCTCTTCACTTTCTGCCATAAGGGTGGTGTCGTCTGCATATCTGAGGTTATTGATATTTCTCCCGGCAATCTTGATTCCAGCTTGTGTTTCTTCCAGTCCAGCATTTCTCATAATGTATTCTGCATATAAGTTATATAAACAGGGTAACAATATACAGCCTTGACGAACTCCTTTTCCTATTTGGAACCAGTCTGTTGTTCCATAGAACCATTCAACTTTATCTTCTTCAGCATTACTGGTTGGGGCATACAGTTGGATTACTGTTATATTGAATGGTTTGCTTTGGAAACAAACAGAGATCATTCTGTTGTTTTTGAGATTGTATCCAAGTACTGCATTTCTGACTCTTTTGTTGACCATGATGGCTACTCAATTTCCTCTAAGGGATTCCTGCTCTCAGTAGTAGATTTAATGGTCATCTGAGTTAAATTCACCCATTCAAGTCCATTTTAGTTCGCTGATTCCTAGAATGTCGATGTTCACTCTTGCCATCTCTTTTGTCCACTTCAATTTGCCTTGAATCATGGACCTAACATTCCAGGTTCCAATGAAATATAGCTCTTTACAGCATTGGACCTTGCTTCTATCACCCGTCACACCCACAACTGGGTATTGTTTTTGCTTTGGCCCCATCCCTTCATTCTTTCTGGAGTTATTTCTCCACTGATCTCCAGTAGCATATTGGGTACCTACTGACCTGTCGAGTTCCTCTTTCAGTGTCTTATCATTTTGCCTTTCATACTGTTCCTTGGGTTCTCAAGGCAAGAATACTGAAGTGGGTTGCCATTCCCTTCTCCAGTGGACCACATTCTGTCAGTCCTTTCCGCCATGACCCATCTGTCTTGGGTGGCCCCATGGGCATGGCTTAGTTTCATTGAGTTAGACAAGGCTATGGTCCTAGTGTGATTAGATTGACTCGTTTTCTGTGATTATGGTTTCAGTGTGTCTGCCCTCTGATGCCTTCTTGAAACACCTCTTGAAACCCACTCATTATTAGAGAAGTGCAAATCAAAACTATAATGAGTTACTAGCTCATACCAGTCAGATTGGCCATCATTTTAAAAAAATTTACAAACAGTAACTGCTGTCTGTCTATTCCCTGATACATATGTGGGTGAGTCTTTTTCGGTCCCTTTGTGCATGTGTTGTATCTCACAAGTCCTACTGAGGCTGTTTGTTTGTAAATGAGTGACAAATACTTTTTTTGTGGTGGATTTGATTGTGGACCTTGCAGTAGACTGTGAATTTGTTCCAGTCCCTCTTAACCATTTCTGGAAGCACATGAAGAACATTGACTTGGGCAGTCACCCATGGATGAGTGATCCTTGTATAAAATCATGATGAGAAGTTCCAGCCCACAGCTAGAGAAAGAAATACATATTTGGACTAAAAGGGGTGGATAAGCTAAATAATTTAACTATGCAGCATCGCCCCTTCACCAAATTGCACAGTTAAGGCTAAATGAAATCTTCAAAGACTAAGATGTTTTCCACAGGAGGAAGGGAATTCAGGATAGTGAGTGTCTGGCTTCCATTGCTGGCAGGACACTATCAAAAGGACTAAATGCTCTATGTCGGTCTCTACAGTAAATCAGAAGCTTCCTGACTGGGGACAGATAAGATAAGCAGATAATATTGCAGAAAGCATTAAAAGGATGCAGTCTCTTCTTACTGCCCTGTGGAATTTATCAGAAAGCTTGCCCATGAAATACAAGGAAAGCCTAACCCTCAGATCTCTCCAACTGGCCTTGGGAAAACCCAGTATTCCATGTGCTTCACCTATACACCCACTCTGCAACTGTCCCCTGTGAATACTCCTGAAGGTAGTGGCAAGAGTATGTTTTAGTAGACAGTTCAGGAGAACACACAAAAACCAGACCAGGGTCCACAGACCAGTAGAAACCATAAACTGCTGCTGTAGTACCACATTTGGGAATAGAGATGGTCTCAGAAGTTGGCTTGGTGTGTTGTAAGTCTGAGAGAAATTATATAAGCTGAAGAATTCTGCCACAAGAAGGAACAAGTAGTGTGGAGTAGATGTATCCATACAAGTTCTGAGAAAGCCTATGAATCTCTGGGCTTCTCTGGTAGCTCAGCTGGTAAAGAATCCACCTGCTATGAAAGAGACCCTGGTTCAATTACTGGGTCAGGAGGATCTCCCGCAGAAGGGATAGGCTACCTGCTCCTATATTCTTGGGCTTCCCTGGTGGCTCACCTGGTAAAGAATCTGCCTGCAATGTGGCACACGTGGGTTCGATCCCTGGGTTGGGAAGATCCCCTGGAGAAAGGAACGGCTACCCACTCTAGTATTATGGCCTGCATAATTCCATGGGCTGTATAACTAGACTGAGAGAAGTTGTTTCTCCTATGAAAATAGTTAGTAAAGATAAGAGGAAGTGACAGCTTTTTCAAATGCAGATGGGTTTTCAAGTGCAAAGACAGTAACACAAATCTCTAAGAAACATGAGAAAATAAACATGACATAAACAAAGGTTCACAATAATTTTTAGTAAACCAATCCCAAAACATGGGATTTATAATTTACAATAGAAAGTATTCAAAGTAGCCATTTTGAGAAAAATCAATAAGCTAAAAAAAAGACATACAGAAAATTCAATGAAATTAGTAAAATGCTATATGAATAAAATTATAAATTTAACAGAGAAGTTATCAAAATAAGAAACAAACATAAGAGGCAGTCTTAAGATGGCAGAGGAATAGGACGGGGAGACCACTTTCTCCCCCACAAATTCATCAAAAGAACATTTAAAGGCTGAGTAAATTCCACAAAACAACTTCTGAATCCTGGCAGAGGACACCTGGCACCCAGAAAAACAGCCCATTGTCTTAGTAAAGAGGTAGGGAAAAATATACAAGACAAAAAGAGAGACAAAAGAGGTAGGGATGGAGCTCCGTTCAGGGGAGGGAGTCTTAAAAAAAAGAGAAGTTTCCAAACACTAGGAAACCCTCTCACTGCCGAGTCTGTGGCGAGCCTTGGAACCACAGAAGGCAACATAACTGGGAGGAAAAATAAATAATTAAAACCCACAGATTATGTGCCCAATGGTAACTCCCCCAGTGGAGAAGCAGCACAGATGTCTGTATCTGCCACTAGCAAGCCGGGGCTGGGCAGGGAGGTGCGGGCTGCATTGCTTAGAGTAAGAACCGGGCCTGAATGCCCCAAGGGCAATCTGAGGGAATTAGCTTGGGCTAGCAAACCAGACTGTGGGATACCTACCACGCAAAAAGCCCTAACCTAAGACACTGCCAGGCCCGCTCACAGAACAAAGGACTGAGCAGAGCTAGCCGGCTGCAGACTGTCCCACTCCAGTGACAGGCAGCCAGAGCCAGAAGGGGAAAATCGCAGCCCCAGAGAGGCATTATCTACCAAACTGCAAGCAAGCTTCGTTGCTAGCTAAGACTTCTTGGGATTCTGGACAGTCAACATCTGCCTGAGAAGGTGTGCTGGTTGTACACACAGAAAACTGAGCAGCAGGGACGGGGTAAGTGATAAGTCGCTGCGACCACACTCGCCAAACACCTGATCACCTGAGCTGCTCGGACCTGAGAAGGGCACAAAACGGAGGCCCAACAGAGTCTGTGCCTTTGAGGACTACCCGAGTACCTGAACCTGAGTGGCTTAGACCAGGGAAGTGCACACAACCCAGGGCTGGCCTCAGACAGTTCCCAGCAGAACAAATAGAGCTTAAGCAATGTAGACAGGGAAAGCACACATGCCGTGAGAGGGGGCAAACCCAATGTGGCCAAGACACTGTGAGCACACGCCAGTCTTATTTTTTTGCAGCACCCCTCCCTCCCCACAGCATGACTGAACAAGTGAGCCTAAAAAAGTGTCCACCACCACCCCTTTGTGTCAGGGCAGAAATTAGACACTGAAGAGATCAGCAAACAGAAGAAGCTAAAACAGAGGAAATCGCCTTGGAAGTGACAGGTGCAATAGTTTAAAAACCTGTAGTTAGTACCGACTACATAGGAAAGGGCCTATAGTTCTTGAGAAATATAAGCCAGATCAAGGAACTATCTGACAATGAACTGACCCCACACAGCCCACAACACCACCAGAGAAAGTCCTAGATATATTTTTACTATCATTCTTTATTTTTTTTTTAATTTTTAAGTCCTCTATTACTCCTTTATTTTTCATTTTTATAACCTACTATTACCTTGCCAAAAAAAGAGACCCTATTTTTTTTTTTTAATCAAACTTCATGTATATATATTTTATAATTTTTGCGACTTTTTTTTCTTTCTTTTCCTAAATATTGTAATTTTGAAAATCCAAACTCTACCCTAGATTTTTAATCTTTGCTTTCTGGTATTTGTTATCAATTTTGTACCCTTAAGAATCCAATCTTTAGGAGGAGGAGCCAAGATGGTGGAGGAGTAGGACGGGGAGAACACTTTCTCCCCCACAAATTCATCAAAAGAGCATTTAAACGTCAAGTAAATTCCACAAAACAACTTCTGAATGCTGGCAGAGGACATCAGGCACCCAGAAAAGCAACCCAACTCTTCGAAAGGAGGTAGGAAAAAATATTAAAGACAAAAAAGAGACAAAAGAGGGAGGGACGGAGTTCTGTCCTGGGAAGGGAATCTTAAAAAGAGAGAAGTTTCCAAACACCAGGAAACCTTCTCACTGCTGAATCTGTGCCGAGCTTTGGAAGCACAGAGGGCAACATAACAGGGAGAAAAAATAAATAAACAATTAAAACTCGCAGATTGCGAGCCCTACGGTAACTCCCCGAGCAGAGAAGCAGCGCAGACGCCTGCACATGCCATTAGCAAGTGGGGGCTGGGCAGGGAGGCACGGCGCAGGCTACATCGCTGAGAGTAAGAATCTGGCCTGAATACCCTGAGCGCTATCTGAGCGAAATAATTTGGGCTAGCAAACCAGACTGTGGGATATCTACCACGCGAAAAGCCAGCCCTAACCTAAGACCGCCAGGCCTGCGCACGGAACAAAGGACTGAACAGAGATAGCCGGCTGCAGACCTTCCCCCTCCGGTGACAGGCAACCAGAGCCGGAAGGGGGCAATCGCAGCCCCAGAGAGACATTATCTATAAAACTGTAAGCAGGTTTCTTTGCTAACTAAAACTTCTTGGGGGTCTGTACAGTCAACATCTGCCTGAGAAGGGGCGCCGGTTTTACACCCAGATAACCGAGTGGCGGGAAGGCGATAAGTCGCAGCATTGGCGCTCGCCAAACACCTCATCACCTGAGCTGCTCGGACCTGGGAAGAGCACAAAATGCAGGCCCAACTGAGTCTGCGCCTCTGAGGACTACCCGAGTGCCTGAACCTGAGCGGCTTGGACCTGGGAGGTGCATGAAACCCAGGGCCGGCCTCGGATTGTTCCCGGCGGAACAACCTAGAGCCCGAGCAGTGTGGGCAGGGTGGCTACACACGCCGTGAGCGGGGGCAGACCCAGTGTGGCTGAGGCACTGCGAGCGCAAGCCAGTGTTATTTGTTGCAGCATCCCTCCCTTCCTCCCCACAGTGCGACTGAACAAGTAAGCCTAAAAAAAAAAAAAAAAAAAAAAAAGTGTCCTCCACCGTCCCCTTTGTGTGAGGGCGGAAACCAGATACTGAAGAGACTAGCAAACAGAAGAAGATATAACAGAGGGAAACGCCTTGGAAGCTACAGGCAATAGATCAAAACCCTGTGGTTACTATGGACTACATAGGAAGGGGCCTATACATCTTGAGAAATATAAGTCTGACCAAGGAACTAGCCAAAAATGAACTGAACCCATGACACCCACAACAAAACCAAGAAAGTCCTAGATATATTTTTATTATTTTTACGATCATTCTTTCTTTTTTTTTAATTAAAAAAATTTTAAGTCCTCTATTGTTCCTTTAATTTTCACTTTTATAACCTATTACTTTGCAAAAAAAAAAAAAAAAGACCCTATTTTTTTCTTCTTCAGCAAACTTCATATATATATATTTTATAATTTTTTGACCTTGTTTTTTTTTTTTTCTTTTCTTTAACATTGTATTTTTGAAATTCCAAACTCTACTCTAGATTTTTAATTTTTGCTTTTTGGTATATTTTATCAATTTTGTACCTATAGTTTTTTTTTATATAATTTCTGTGACTTTTTTTTTTTCTTCTCTGTTTCTTTCTCTTCTTCTTTTATATAACATTGTATATCTGAAATTCCAAACTCTACTCCAGATTTTTAATTTATGCTTTTTGGTATTTGATATCAATTTTGTACCTGTATTTTCTTTATAATTTTTGTGACATTGTTTGTTTTTGTTTGTTTGTTTTCTCTCTTTATTTTTCTTCTTCTTTTTTTTTTTTAACATTGTCTTTTTGAAATTCCAAACTCTACTCTAGATTTTTAATTTTTGCTTTTTGGTATTAGTTATCAATTTTGTACCTGTACTTTCTTTATAATTTTCGCGACCTTGTTTGTTTTTGTTTGTTCGTTTTTTCTCTCTTTCTTTTCCTTCTTCTTTTCTTTAACATTGTATTTTTGAAATTCCAAACTCTACTCTAGATTTTAAATTTTTGCTTTTATGTATTTGTTACCAATTTTGTACCTTTAAGAACCCAATCTTCAGGACCCATTTTCCACTAGGGAGCGAGATTACTGGCTTGACTGCTGTCTCTCCCTCTGGACTCTCCTTTTTCTCCACTAGATCGCCTGTGTCTCCTCCCTAACCCCTCTCCACTCTACCCAACTCTGAATTTCTGTGTGTTCCAGACGGTGGAGAACACTTAGGGAACTGATTACTGGCTGGATCTGTCTCCCTCCTTTTCATTCCCCCCTTTTATCCTTCTGGCCACCTCTGTCACCTTCCTCCTTCTTCTCTTCTCTGTATAACTCCGTGAACATCTCTGAGTGGTCCAGTTGTGGAGTGCACATAAGGAAGTGACAACTGGTTGGCCCACTCTCTCCACTATTGATTCACCTCATCTCATTTGGGTCACCTCTAACACCCTCCTCCCTCTTCTCTTCTCCATGTAACCCTGTGAACCTCTCTGAGTGACCCTCACAGTAGAGAAACTTTTCATCTTTAATGTAGATGTTTTAACATTGGTGCTGTATAGAAGGAGAAGTTTTGAAACTACTGTAAAAATAAGACCGATAACCGGAAGCAGGAGACTTAAATCCAAACCCTGACTCCAGGGAACTCCTGACTCCAAGGAACATTAATTGACAGGAGCTCATCAAATGCCTCCATACCGACACTGAAACCAAGCACCACACAAGGGCCAATAAGTTCCAGGGCAAGACATACCAAGCAAATTCTCCAGTAACAAAGGAACACAGCCCTGAGCTTCAAGATACAGGCTGCCCAAAGTCACCCCAAAACTATAGACATTTCATAACTCATTACTGGATATTTCATTGCACTCCAGAGAGAAGAAATACAGCTCCAACCACCAGAACACCGACACAAGCTTCGCTAACCAGGAAACCTTGACAAGCCACCTGTACAAACCCACACACAGTGAGGAAACACCACAATAAAGAGAACTCCACAAACTGCCAGAATAAAGAAAGGACACCCCAAAATCAGCAATTTAAACAAGATGAAGAGACAGAGGAATACTCAGCAGATAAAGGAACAGGATAAATGCCCACCAAACCAAACAAAAGAGGAAGAGATAGGGAATCTACCTGATAAAGAATTCTGAATAATGATAGTGAAATTGATCCAAAATCTTGAAACTAAAATGGAATCACAGAAAAATAGCCTGGAGAAAGGATTGAAAAGATGCAATAAAGGTTTAAAAAGGACCTAGAAGAAATAAAAAAGAGTCAATATATATTGAATAATGCAATAAATGAAATTAAAAACACTCTGGAGGCAACAAATAGTAGAATAACAGAGGCAGAAGATAGGATTAGTGAATTAGAAGATAGAATGGTAGAAATAAATGAATCAGAGAGGATAAAAGAAAAACGAATTAAAAGAAATGAGGACAATCTCAGAGACCTCCAGGACAATATTAAACGCTACAACATTCGAATCATAGGGGTTCCAGAAGAAGAAGACAAAAAGAAAGACCATGAGGAAATACTTGAGGAGATAATAGTGGAAAACTTCCCTAAAATGGGGAAGGAAATAATCACCCAAGTCGAAGAAACCCAGAGAATCCCAAACAGGATAAACCCAAGGAGAAACACCCCAAGACACATATTAATCAAATTAACAAAGATCAAACACAAAGAACAAATATTAAAAGCAGCAAGGGAAAAACAACAAATAACACACAAGGGAATTCCCATAAGGATAACAGCTGATCTTTCAATAGAAACTCTTCAAGCCAGGAGGGAATGGCAAGACATACTTAAAATGATGAAAGAAAATAACCTACAGCCCAGATTATTGTACCCAGCAAGGATCTCATTCAAGTATGAAGGAGAAATCAAAAGCTTTCAGACAAGCAAAAGCTGAGAGAATTCTGCACCACCAAACCAGCCCTCCAACAAATACTAAAGGATATTTTCTAGACAGGAAACACAAAAATGGTGTATAAATTCGAACCCAAAACAATAAAGTAAATGGCAATGGGATCATACTTATCAGTAATTACCTTAAACGTAAATGGGTTGAATGCCCCAACCAAAAGACAAATACTGGCTGAATGGATACAAAAACAAGACCCCTACATATATTGTCTACAAGAGACCCAACTCAAAACAGGGGACACATACAGACTGAAAGTGAAGGGCTGGAAAAAGATTTTCCATGCAAATAGGGACCAAAAGAAAGCAGGAGTAGCAATACTCATATCAGATAAAATAGACTTTAAAACAAAGGCTGTGAAAAGAGACAAAGAAGGTCACTACATAATGATCAAAGGATCAATCCAAGAAGAAGATATAACAATTATAAATATATATGCACCCAACACGGGAGCACCACAGTACGTAAGACAAATGCTAACAAGTATGAAAGGAGAAATTAACAATAACACAATAATAGTGGGAGACTTTAATACCCCACTTACACCTATGGATAGATCAACTAAACAGAAAATTAACAAGGAAACACAAACTTTAAACGATACAATAGACCAGTTAGACCTAATTGATATCTATAGGACATTTCATCCCAAAACAATGAATTTCACCTTTTTCTCAAGCGCACATGGAACCTTCTCCAGGATAGATCACATCCTGGGCCATAAAGCTAGCCTTGGTAAATTAAAAAAAATAGAAATCATTCCAAGCATTTTTTCTGACCACAATGCAGTAAGATTAGATCTCAATTACAGGAGGAAAACTATTAAAAATTCCAACATATGGAGGCTGAACAACACGCTGCTGAATAACCAACAAATCACAGAAGAAATCAAAAAAGAAATCAAAATTTGCATAGAAACGAATGAAAATGAAAACACAACAACCCAAAACCTGTGGGACACGGTAAAAGCAGTCCTAAGGGGAAAGTTCATAGCAATACAGGCACACCTCAAGAAACAAGAAAAAAGTCAAATAAATAACCTAACTCTACACCTAAAACAACTAGAAAAGGAAGAAATGAAGAACCCCAGGGTTAGTAGAAGGAAAGAAATCTTAAAAATTAGAGCAGAAATAAATGCAAAAGAAACAAAAGACACCATAGCAAAAATCAACAAAACCAAAAGCTGGTTCTTTGAAAGGATAAATAAAATTGACAAACCATTAGCCAGACTCATCAAGAAACAAAGGGAGAAAAATCAAATCAACAAAATTAGAAACGAAAATGGAGAGATCACAACAGACAACACAGAAATACAAAGGATCATAAGAGACTACTATCAGCAATTATATGCCAATAAAATGGACAACGTGGAAGAAATGGGCAAATTCTTAGAAAAGTACAACTTTCCAAAACTCGACCAGGAAGAAATAGAAAATCTTAACAGACCCATCACAAGCACAGAAATTGAAACGGTAATCAAAAATCTTCCAGCAAACAAAAGCCCTGGTCCAGACGGCTTCACAGCCGAATTCTACCAAAAATTTAGAGAAGAGCTAACACCTATCCTGGTCAAACTCTTCCAAAAAATGCAGAGGAAGGTAAACTTCCAAACTCATTCTATGAGGCCACCATCACCCTAATACCAAAACCTGACAAAGATCCCACAAAAAAAGAAAACTACAGGCCAATATCACTGATGAACATAGATGCAAAAATCCTTAACAAAATTCTAGCAATCAGAATCCAACAACACATTAAAAAGATCATACACCATGATCAAGTGGGCTTTATCCCAGGGATGCAAGGATTCCTCAATATCCGCAAAACAATCAATGTAATACACCACATTAACAAATTGAAAAATAGAAACCATATGATTATCTCAATAGATGCAGAGAAAACCTTTGACAAAATTCAACATCCATTTATGATAAAAACTCTCCAGAAAGCAGGAGTAGAAGGAACATACCTCAACATAATAAAAGCAATATATGACAAACCCACAGCAAACATTATCCTCAATGGTGAAAAATCGAAAGCATTTCCTCTAAAGTCAGGAACAAGACAAGGGTGCCCACTTTCACCATTACTATTCAACATAGTTTTGGAAGTTTTGGCCACAGCAATCAGAGCAGAAAAAGAAATAAAAGGAATCCAAATTGGAAAAGAAGAAGTAAAACTCTCACTATTTGCAGATGACATGATCCTCTACATAGAAAACCCTAAAGATTCCACCAGAAAATTACTAGAACTAATCAATGATTATAGTAAAGTTGCAGGATATAAAATCAACACACAGAAATCCCTTGCATTCCTATACACTAATAATGAGAAAACAGAAAGAGAAATTAAGGAAACAATTCCATTCACCATTGCAAGGGAAAGAATAAAATATTTAGGAATATATCTACCTAAAGAAACTAAAGACCTATATATAGAAAACTATAAAACACTGGTGAAAGAAATCAAAGAGGACAGTAATAGATGGAGAAATATACCATGTTCATGGATTGGAAGAATCAATATAGTGAAAATGAGTATACTACCCAAAGCAATTTATAGATTCAACACAATCCCTATCAAGCTACCAACAGTATTCTTCACAGAGCTAGAACAAATAATTTCACAATTTGTATGGAAATACAAAAAAACTCGAATAGCCAAACCGATCTTGAGAAAGAAGAATGGAACTGGAGGAATCAACCTACCTGACTTCAGGCTCTACTACAAAGCCACAGTTATCAAGACAGTATGGTACTGGCACAAAGACAGAAATATAGATCAATGGAATAAAATAGAAAGCCCAGAGATAAATCCACGCACATATGGACACCTTATCTTTGACAAAGGAGGCAAGAATACACAATGGATTAAAGACAATCTCTTTAACAAGTGGTGCTGGGAAATCTGGTCAACCACTTGTAAAAGAATGAAACTAGACCACTTTCTAACACCATACACAAAAATATACTCAAAATGGATTAAAGATCTAAACGTAAGACCAGAAACTATAAAACTCCTAGTGGAGAACATAGGCAAAACACTCTCTGACATACATCACAGCAGGATCCTCTATGACCCACCTCCCAGAATATTGGAAATAAAAGCAAAAATAAACAAATGGGACCTAATTAACCTTAAAAGCTTCTGCACATCAAAGGAAACTATTAGCAAGGTGAAAAGACAGCCTTCAGAATGGGAGAAAATAATAGCAAATGAAGCAACCGACAAACAACTCATCTCAAAAATATACAAGCAACTCCTACAGCTCAACATCAGAAAAATAAACGACCCAATCAAGAAATGGGCAAAACAACTAAATAGACATTTCTCCAAAGAAGACATACAGATGGCTAACAAACACATGAAAAGATGCTCAACATCACTCATTATCAGAGAAATGCAAATCAAAACCACTATGAGGTACCATTTCACACCAGTCAGAATGGCTGTGATCCAAAAGTCTACAAGGAATAAATGCTGGAGAGGGTGTGGAGAAAAGGTAACCCTCTTACACTCTTGGTGGGAATGGAAACTAGTACAGCCACTCTGGAGAACAGTGTGGAGATTCCTTAAAAAACTGGAAATAGAACTGCCTTATGATCCAGCAATCCCAATGCTGGGCATACACACTGAGGAAACCAGAAGGGAAAGAGACACGTGTACCCCAGTGTTCATTGCAGCACTGTTTATAATAGCCAGGACATGGAAGCAACCTAGTTGTCCATCAGCAGATGAATGGATAAGAAAGCTGTGGTACATATACACAATGGAGTATTACTCAGCCATTAAAAAGAATATATTTGAATCAGTTCTAATGAGGTGGATGAAACTGGAGCCTATTATACAGAGTGAAGTAAGCCAGAAGGAAAAACATAAATACAGTATACTAACCCATATATATGGAATTTAGAAAGATGGTAACAATAACCCGGTGTACGAGACAGCAAAAGAGACACTGATATATAGAACAGTCTTATGGACTCTGTAGGAGAGGGAGAGGGTGGGAAGATTTGGGAGAATGACATTGAAACATGTAAAATATCATGTCAGAAACGAGTTGCCAGTCCAGGTTCGATGCACGATACTGGATGCTTGGGGCTAGTGCACTGGGACGGCCCAGAGGGATGGTATGGGGAGGGAGGAGGGAGGAGGGTTTAGGATGGGGAACACATGTATACCTGTGGCGGATTCATTTTGATATTTGGCAAAACTAATACAATTATGTAAAGTTTAAAAATAAAATAAAATTAAAAAAACATTAAAGATGAGTGCTATAAAAGTTAAAAAAAAAAAAAAAAAGAATCCAATCTTTAGTACCCATTTTTACTTGGGAGTGAGATTACTGGCTTGACTGCTTTCTCCCCCTTTGGACTCTCCTTTTTCTCCACCATGTCGCCTCTCTCCTCCCTCCCTCTTCTCTTCTCTGCCCAGCTCTGTAAATCTCTTTGTGTGTTCCGGATGGTGGAGAACACTTAGGGAACTTGTTACTGGCTGGATCCATCTCTCTCCTTTTGATTCCCCTCTTTATCCTCCTGGCCACCTCTGTCTCCTTCCTCCCTCTTCTCTTCTGTGTGTAACTCCATGAACATCTCTGACTGGTCCAGACTCTGGAGTGCACATAAGGAAGTGATTACTGGCTAGTTTGCTCTCTCTTCTTTTGACTCCACCTTATCTCATCCTGGTCACCTATATAACCTCCTCCCTCTTCTCTTCTCCATGTAACTCTGTGATAGTCTCTGGGTGTCCCTCACTGTGGAGAAACTTTGCATCTTTAACCTAGATGTTTTATCAATGGTACTGTATAGATGGAGAAGTCGTGAGGCTACCATAAAAATAAGACTGAAAACCAGAAGCAGGAGGCTTAAGTCCAAATCCTGAGAACACCAGAGAACTCCTGACTCCAGGGAACATTAATCGATAGGAGCTCATCAAACACCTCCATACTTACACTGAAACCAAGCACCACCCAAGGGCCAACAAGTTCCAGAGCAAGACATACCAGGCAAGTTCTCCAGCAACACAGGAACACAGTCCTGAGCTTCAATATACAGGCTGCCCAAAGTCACTCCAAACCCATTGACATCTCATAATTCATTACTGGACAATTCATTTCAGTCCAGAGAAACGAAACCCAGCTCCACCCACCAGAACACCGACACAAGCTTCCCTAACCAGGAAACCTTGACAAGCCACATGTACAACCCCACCCAAAGCGAGGAAACTCCACAATAAAGAGAACTCCACAAACTACCAGAATACAGAAAGGTCACCCTGAACAGAGCAATATAAACAAGATGAAGAGACAGAGGAATACCCAGCAGGTAAAGGGACGGGATAAATGCCCACAAAACAAAACAAAAGAGGAAGAGATAGGGAATCTACCTGATAAAGAACTCCGAATAATGATAGTGAAAATGATCCAAAATCGTGGGGAAAAAATGGTATCACAGATAAATAGCCTGGAGACAAGGATATGAAGATGTAAGAAAGGTTTAACAAGGACCTAGAAGAAATAAAAAAGAGTCAATATATAATGAATAATGCAGTAAATGAGATAAAAAACACTCTGGAGGGAACAAATAGTAGAATAACGGAAGCAGAATATAGGATTAGTGAGGTAGAAGATAGAATTGTAGAAATAAATGAATAGAGGAAAAAAGAAAAACGAATTAAAAGAAATGAGGACAACCTCAGAGACCTTCAGGACAGTGTTAAATACACCAACATTCGAATCATAGGAGTCCCAGAAGAAGAAGACAAAAAGAAAGACCATGAGAAAATACTTGAGGAGATAATAGTTGAAAACTTCCCTAAAATGGGGAAGGAAATAGTCACCCAAGTCCAAGAAACCCAGAGAGTCCCAAACAGGATAAGCCCAAGGCAAAACACCCCAAGACACAAATTAATCAAATTAACAAAGATCAAGCACAAAGAACAAATATTAAAAGCAGCAACGGAAAAACAACAAATATCACACAAGGGAATTCCCATAAGGATAACAGCTGATCTTTCAATAGAAACTCTTCAGGCCATGAGGGAATGGCAGGACATACTTAAAGTGATGAAAGGAAATAAGTTACAGCCCAGATTACTGTACCCAACAAGGATCTCATTCAAATATGAAGGAGAAATCAAAAGCGTTACAGACAAGCAAAAGCTGAGAGAATTCAGCACCACCAAACCAGCTCTCCAACAAATGCTAAAGGATTTCTTTAGACAGGAAGCAAAAAAGGGTGTATAAACTTGAACCCAAAACAACAAAGTAAGTGGCAACGGGGTCATACTTATCAATAATTACCTTAAATGTAAATGGCTTGAATGCCCCAACCAAAAGACAAATACTGGCTGAATGGATACAAAAACAAGACCCCATTATATGTTGTCTACAAGAGACCCACCTCAAAACAAGGGACACATACAGACTGAAAGTGAAGGTCTGGAAAAAGGTATTCCATACAAATAGAGACCAAAAGAAAGCAGGAGTAGCAATACTCATATCAGATAAAATAGACTTTAAAACACAGGCTGTGAAAAGACACAAAGAAGGACACTACATAATGATCAAAGGATCAATGCAAGAAGAAGAGATAACAATTATAAATATATTTGCACCCAACTTAGGAGCACCACAATATGTAAGACAAATGCTAACATGTCTGAAAGGGGAAATTAAGAATAACACAGTAATAGTGGGAGACTTTAATACCACACTCACACATATGGATAGATCAACTAAACAAAAAATTAACAAGGAAGCACAAACTTTAAATGATACAATAGACCAGTTGGACCTAATTGGTATCTATAGGACATTTCACCCCAAAACAATGAATTTCACCTTTTTCTTAAGCACACAGGGAACCTTCTCCAGGATAGATCACATCCTGGGCCATAAATCTAGCCTTGGTAAATTCAAGAAAAAAATGAAATCATTCTAAGCATCTTTTCTGATCACAGTGCAGTAAGATTAGATCTCAATTACAGGAGGAAAACTATTAAAAATTCCAACATATGGAGGCTGAACAACACGCTGCTTAATAACCAACAAATCACAGAAGAAATAAAAAAGAATTCAAAATATGCATAGAAACGAATGAAGATGAAAACACAACAACCCAAAACCTGTGGGACACTGTAAAAGCAATGCTAAGGGGAAGGTTCATAGCAACATAGGTATACCTCAAGAAACAAGAAAAAAGTCAAATAGATAACCTAATGCCACACCTAAAGCAACTAGAAAAGGAAGAAATGAAGAAACCCAGGGTTAGTAGAAGGAAAGAAATCTTAAATATTAGGGCAGAAAAAAATGCAAAAGAAAGAAAAGAGACCATACCAAAATTCAACAAAGCCAAAAGCTGGTTCTGTGAGAGGATAAATAAAATTGACAAACCATTAGCCAGACTCATCAAGAAACAAAGGGAGAAAAATCAAATGAATAAAATTAGAAATGAAAATGGAGAGATCACTACAGACAACACAGAAATTCAAAGGATCATAAGAGACTACTATCAGCAATTATATTCCAATAAAATGGACAACTTGGAAGAAATGGACAAATTCTTAGAAAAATACAACTTTCCAAAACTGAACCAGGAAGAAATAGAAAATCTTAACAGACTCAACATAAGCACAGAAATTGAAACTGTAATCAGAAATCTTCCAGCAAACAAAAGCCCAGGTCCAGATGGCTTCACAGCTGAATTCTACCAAAAACTTAGGGAAGAGCTAACACCTATCCTACTCAAACTCTCCCAGAAAATTGCAAAGCTAGGTAAAATTCCAAACTCATTCTATGAGGCCACCATAACTATAATACCGAAACCTGACAAAGATGCCACACAGAAAAAGAAAACTACAGGCCAATATCACTGATGAACATAGATGCAAAAACCCTTAACAAAATTCTAGCAATCAGAATCCAAAAACACATTTAAAAGACCATACACCATGATCAAGTGGGCTTTATCCCAGGTATGCAAGGATTCTTCACTATCTGCAAATCAATCAATGTAATACATCACATGGTGGATTCATTTTGATATTTGGCAAAACTAATACAGTTATGTAAAGTTTAAAAATAAAATAAAATTAAAAAAAAAGTAAAAGCCATATGATTATCTCAATAGATGCAGAGAATACCTTTGACAAAATTCAACATCCATTTATGATAAAAATTCTCCAGAAAGCAGGAATAGAAAGAACATACTTCAACATAATAAAAGCTATATATGACAAACCCACAGCAAACATATCCTCAACGGCAAAAAATTGAAAGCATTTCCCCTGAAGTCAAGAACAAGACAACAGTGTCGACTTTCACCACCAGTATTCAGCATAGTTTTGGAAGTTTTGGCCACAGCAATCAGAGCAGAAAAAGAAGTGAAAGGACTCCAAATTGGAAAAGAAGAAGTAAAACGTTCACTGTTTGTAGATGACATGATCCTCTACATAGAAAACCCTAAAGATTCCACCAGAAAATTACTAGAGCTAATCAATGAATATAGTAAAGTTGTAGGATATAAAATCAACACACAGAAATACCTTGCATTCCTATACAGTAATAATGAGAAAATAGAAAGAGAAATTAAAGAAACAAGTCCATTCACCATTGTAACGAAAAGAGTAAAATATTTAGGAGTGTATCTACCCAAAGAAATAAAAGACCTGTATACAGAAAACTATAAAACACTGGTGAAAGAAATCAAAGAGGACACTAATAGATGGAGAAATATATCTTGTTCATGGATCAGAAGAATCAATATAGTGATAATGAGTATACTACCCAAAGCAATCTATAAATTCAATGCTGCTGCTGCTGCTAAGTCACTTCAGTCGTGCCCAACTCTGTGTGACCCCATAGACGGCAGCCCACCAGGCTCCCCCATCCCTTGGATTCTCCAGGCAAGAACACTGGAGCGGGTTGCCATTTCCTTCTCCAATGCATGAAAGTGAAAAGTGAAAGGGAAGTCACTTAGTCGTGTCCGACTCTTTGCGACCCCATGGACTGAAGCCTACCAGGCTCCTCCACCCATGGGATTTTCCAGGCAAGAGTACTGGAGTGGGGTGCCATTGCCTTTTCCGAGATTCAATGCAATCCCTATCAACTACCAACGTTATTTTTCACAGAGCTACAACAAATAACTTCAGAATTTGTATGGAAATCCAAAAAACCTCAAATAGCCAAAGAAATCTTGACAAAGAAGAATGGAACTGGAGGAACAAACCTGCCTGACTTCAGGCTCTGCTACAAAGCCACAGTCTTCCAGAAAGTATGGTACTGGCATAAAGACAGAAATATAGATCAATGGAACAAAATAGAAAGTCCAGAGATAAATCCACACACCTATGGACCCCTTAACTTTGACAGAGGAAGCAAGAATATACAATGGAGAAAGACAATCTCTTTAACAAGTGGTGCTGGGAAAACTGGTGAACCACTTGTAAAAGAATGAAACTAGAACACTTTCTAACACCATACACAAAAATAAACTCAAAATGGATTAAAAATCTAAATGTAGGACCAGAAACTATAAAACTTCTAGAGGAGAACATAGGCAAAACACTCTTCGACATACATCACAGCAAGATCCTCTATGACCCACCTTCCAGAATATTGGAAATAAAAGCAAAAATAAACAATTGGAATCTAATTAAATTCAAAGCTTCTGCACAACAAAGGAAACTCTAAGAAAGGTGAAAAGACAGCCTTTAGAATGGGAGAAAATAATAGAAAATAAAGCAACTGACAAACAACTAATCTCATTAATATACAAGCAACTCCTGCAGCTCAATTCCAGAAAAATAAATGACCCAATCAAAAAATGGGTCAAAGAACTAAACAAACGTTTCTCCGAAGAAGACATACATACGGCTAAAAAACACATGAAAAGATGCTCAACATCACGCATTATAAGAGAAATGCAAATCAAAACCACAATGAGGTGCCATTTCATGCCAGTCAGAGTGGCTGCTATCCAAAAATCTGCAAGCAATAAATGCTGGAGAGGGCATGGAGAAAAGGTAACCCTCTTATACCTTTGATGGGAATGCAAACTAGTACAGCCACTATGGAGAACAGTGTGGAGATTCCTTAAAAGCTGGAAATAGAACTGCCATATGACCTAGCAATCCCACTGCTGGTCATACACACTGAGGAAACCAGAATTGAAAGAGACACGTGTACCTCAATGTTCATTGGAGCACTGTTTATATTAGCCAGGACATGGAAGCAACCTAGATGTCCATCAGCAGATGAATGGATAAGAAAGCTGTAGTACATACACACAATGGAGTATTACTCAGCCATTAAAAAGAATACATTTGAATCAGTTCTAATGAGGTGGATGAAACTTGAGCCTATTATACAGAGTGAAGTAAGCCAGAAAGAAAAACACCAATACAGTATACTAACTAACTGTATGGAATTTAGAAAAACGGTAACAATAACCCTGTATGTGAGAGAGCAAAAGAGACACAGATGTATAGAACAGTCTTATGGACTCTGTGGGAGAGGGCGAGGGTGGGATGATTTGTGAGAATGGCATTGAAACATGTATAATATCATATATGAAACGAATCACCAGTCCAGTTTCAATGCATGATACAGGATGCTTGGGGCTGGTGCACTGGGATGACCCAGAGGGATGGTATAGGGAGGAAGGTGGGAGGGGGGTTCAGGATGGGAAACACGTGTACACCCGTGGCAGATTCATGTTGATGTTTTGCAAAACCAATAAAATATTGTAAAATAATTAGCTTCCAATTACAATAAATAAATTTATATTTAAATAAAGAAAGAAACAAAAAATATAAAATTTTCGAGTTAAAGAATCCAATGATTGAAATAAAAAAAAATGCAAGAAAGATCATCAAGAATAGAATAGACAGACAGATGAAAGAATATGTGAGACAGAAGATACTTTTAAGTTACACAGAGGAAAAAGAATAAGTAGTTTTAAAAAGTGAGAGGAATATTGTATGATCCATGGCATATCATAAAAAGAACTACTGTATTTAGTTACTATTTATTTAGTAAAGAGTTAATGTTTATTTAGTTACAGCCTACAAAGTACCCCCATAGTCAGTATCATCCAGACATAAAATTAATAAAGAAACATAAGCCTTAAATGATACATTGGACCAGTTGGCCCTAATTGATACCTGTAGGACATTTCATCCAATAATTGTTGGAATTGAATGGGGAGAAAGACTCAAGAGGGAGGTGATAAGACAAAACACCAAGATTAATAGTGAAAGTAACATTCATCGACCAAGAACATCCAAAGCAATTCACAAACTTACAGAAAGAAAAAGGCATATTAATAAGAATCAAAAAAGAGGAGAGCAATCAAGGCAATAAACTCATAAATAAGAACAGTAAAAACTAGATTAGCAAAAATACAAAATCATAAATATGGAGAAAATACAATATAACTGAATAGTATGGTAAAAATAGGAAAAACATAAACTAAAACAAGTTTATTTAAAAATTAGATTTTTAAAAATGTATTTGTTTGAATTGAGGGCTAATTACTTTACAATATTGCATTGGTTTTGCCGTACATCAACAGGAATCTGCCACGGGTGTAGATTTTTTAAAAAAGAAAAATGTAAGGTAAAAATTAAAGGAATAATAAAAAAATTAGAATAGTATGAAAAATAAGAAATAAAAGAAAAAAAGTTATATTGGAGTGGTTGTACCGATGGTGTGATCACTCACCTAGAGCCAGACATCCTGGAATGTGAAGCCAAGTGGGCCTTAGGAAGCATCACTATGAACAAAGCTAGTGGAGATGATGAAATTCCAGTTGAGCTATTTCAAACCCTGAAATATGAAGCTGTGAAAGTGCTTCACTCAATATGCCAGCAAAATTGGAAAACTCAGCCGTGGCCACAGGACTGGAAAAGGTCAGTTTTAATTCCAATCCCAAAGAAAGGCAATGCCAAAGAATGCTCAAACTACTGCACAGTTGCACTCATCTCACACGCTAGTAAAGTAATGCTCAAAATTCTCCAGGCCAGGCTTCAGCAGTACATGAACCATGAAATTCCATATATTCAAGCTGGTTTTAGAAAAGGCAGAGGAATCAGAGATCAAATTGCCAACATCCACTAGATCATGGAAAAAGCAAGAGAGTTCCAGAAAAACATCTATTTCTGCTTCTTTATTGACTATGACAAAGCCTTTGACTGTGGACCACAATAAACTGAAAGAGATGGGAATACCAGACCACCTGACCTCCCTCTTGAGAAACCTATATGCAGGTCATGAAGCAACGGTTAGAACTGGACATGGAACAACAGACTGTTTCCAAATAGGAAAAGGGGTACGTCAAGGCTGTGTATTGGCACCCTGCTTATTTAATTTCTATGCAGAGGACATCATGAGAAATGCTGTGCTGGAAGAAACACAAGCTGGAATCAAGATTGCAGGGAGAAATATCAGTAACCTCAGATATGCAGATGACACCACCCTTATGGCAGAAAGTGAAGAGGAACTAAAAAGCCTCTTCCTGAAAGTAAGTGAAAAGTTTGGCTTAAGGTTCAACATTCAGAAAACTAAGATCATGGCATCTTGTCCCATCACTTCATGGCAAACAAATGGGAAACAGTGGAAACAGAGTCAGATTTTATTTTTTGGGCTCCAAAATCACTGCAGATGGTGACTGCAGCCATGAAATTAAAAAGACGCTTACTCCTTGGAAGGAAAGTTATGACCAACCTAGATAGCATATTCAAAAGCAGAGACATTACTTTGCCAACAAAGGTCCGTGTAGTCAAAGCTATGGTTTTTCTAGTCGTCATGTATGCATGTGAGAGTTGGACTGTGAAGAAAGCTGAGCACCGAAGAACTAATGCTTTTGACTGTGGTGTTGGAGCAGACTCTTGATAGTCCCTTGGACTGCAAGGAGATCTAACCAGTCCATTCTGAAGGAGATCAGCCCTGGGATTTCTTTGGAAGGAATGATGCTAAAGCTGAAACTCCAGTAATTTGGTCACCTCATGTGAACAGTTGACTCTTTGGAAAAGACTCTGATGCTGGGAAAGATTGATGGCAGGAAGAGATGGGGACAACAGAGTATGAGATGGTTGGATGGCATCACCAACTCGATGAACATGGGTTTGCATGAACTCCGGGAATTGGTGATAGACAGGGAGGCCTGGAGTCACAGAGAGTTGGACACGACTGGGAGACTGAACTGATCTGAAGAAGAATGTCCTCCTTACTCCTCCATTGATCTCTTCATGCAGTGAGCACCAGCCAATCTGCATGCTCATGAAGTTCTCCAATAATTTTAGGAAGGTGTCTGGACATGCTGAGGGCGCTATGGGGTCTGCTAAGCCTCAGATCTGCCCTTAGCCAGCTTTTACTTGCTCTCAAAGTCCACAATTACCCCCAAAGTCCACACTCTCAAGCTAATTGTGGGGATTTAATCTGCTGAACTTGTGGCTTCAAGTGCTAATTCCCTACCTCTTGTTTTGTCATGCAGCCCATGGTGCTCCACTTTAGTTCTGGGACTGCCTCTGCTTGTAGGCCACCCTTGGGTGTCTGTTCCCTGCCCAGACAAAAGGGGATGAAGGCTGAAGTTTATTAAAGCTCACTAGCTCAGTCGGGCTGGGGAGAGGACTGGGTATGGCAGCCACAATTGGAATGTACCAGGGAATGCCTGCGGTGGCAGAGACCTGATTGATGTTGTTATAGTCTGAGGCCGACCATGAGATCTCCCAGAGGAACTGGTCCCAGATCATGGGTCCATAGAAAGAGCCTAGCTGCTTTGGCTCCCAGGAATGTGTGGGCTATAGCTTGTGCCTGCCCACGGCTTGGTGGTCGCTGCTACTTCCAGAGCTGGAACCACAGCAGTAGTATTTTGTCCACTGTCTCAGGCATTCTCCTTGGCTTTGGTAGTAGTCACTCAGTTTGAGATCCTCACTCTGGGACTGTAAACTTCAGTTGCATCTAGTTCCACCTCTGCCTCTCCTGCCAGCTTTTCTTTTTTTTTTTTTTTATTCAATTTTAATTTAAAAAAAATTATACATGTGTTCCCCATCCTGAACCCTCCTCCCTCCTCCCTCCCCATACCATCCCTCTGGGTCGTCCCAGTGCACCAGCCCCAAGCATCCAGCATCGTGCATTGAAACTGGACTGGCATCTCGTTTCATACATGACATTTCACATGTTTCAATGCCATTCTCCCAAATCTTCCCACCCTCTTCCTCTCCCACAGAGTCCATAAGCCTGTTCTATACATCAGTGTCTCTTTTGCTGTCTCGTATACAGGGTTATCGTTACCATCTTTCTAAATTCCATATATATGCGTTAGTATACTGTATTGGTGTTTGTCCTTCTGGCTTACTTCACTCTGTATAATAGGCTCCAGTTTCATCCACCTCATTAGAACTGATTCAAATGTATTCTTTTTAATGGCTGAGTAATACTCCATTGTGTATATGTACCACAGCTTTCTTAGTCATTCATCTGCTGATGGACATCTAGGTTGCTTCCATGTCCTGGCTATTATAAACAGTGCTGCGATGAACATTGGGGTACACGTGTCTCTTTCCCTTCTGGTTTCCTCAGTGTGTATGCCCAGCAGTGGGATTGCTGGATCATAAGGCAGTTCTATTTCCAGTTTTTTAAGGAATCTCCACACTGTTCTCCATAGTGGCTGTACTAGTTTGCATTCCCACCAACAGTGTAAGAGGGTTCCCTTTCCTCTAAAGTCAGGAACAAGACAAGGGTGCCCACTTTCACCATTACTATTCAACATAGTTTTGGAAGTTTTGGCCACAGCAATCAGAGCAGAAAAAGAAATAAAAGGAATCCAAATTGGAAAAGAAGAAGTAAAACTCTCACTATTTGCAGATGACATGATCCTCTACATAGAAAACCCTAAAGACTCCACCAGAAAATTACTAGAACTAATCAATGATTATAGTAAAGTTGCAGGATATAAAATCAACACACAGAAATCCCTTGCATTCCTATACACTAATAATGAGAAAACAGAAAGAGAAATTAAGGAAACAATTCCATTCACCATTGCAACAGAAAGAATAAAATACTTAGGAATATATCTACCTAAAGAAACTAAAGACCTATATATAGAAAACTATAAAACACTGGTGAAAGAAATCAAAGAGGACACTAATAGATGGAGAAATATACCATGTTCATGGATTGGAAGAATCAATATAGTGAAAATGAGTATAGTACCCAAAGCAATTTATAGATTCAATGCAATCCCTATCAAGCTACCAACAGTATTCTTCACAGAGCTAGAACAAATAATTTCACAATTTGTATGGAAATACAAAAACCTCGAATAGCCAAAGCGATCTTGAGAAAGAAGAATGGAACTGGAGGAATCAACCTACCTGACTTCAGGCTCTACTACAAAGCCACAGTTATCAAGACAGTATGGTACTGGCACAAAGACAGAAATATTGATCAATGGAACAAAATAGAAAGCCCAGAGATAAATCCACGCACATATGGACACCTGCCAGCTTTTCTGAACATCTCTATGTTCTCTATGGGAAATTCATAGCTGTTGTTCCTACCACCTATGGCATTTATGAAGGCAGGTTCCTGAGATCTGCAAGAAATTAGAGGAATTCCTGAGATCTGTGAGGAATTAGAGGGTACCTGTGCCAACAATCTCTTGCCTCTATGACAAGCCCAGGCTTTTCCCTGGATTCCCTCAGCTGTGTTCTAGCTCTCTCAGAGTATTTTCATGGCAGCCAACACTTGACCTCTCCCTGGAGTCTGACCCCCACAGAGTGAACCTCAGCACCCAGGCTGTTGTGGGCAATGTAAACCGCTTTTTGGCTGGGAAGTGCTTTTCCTTAAAGATCTCTGTGATGAATTCTCTTTGTTTTCCCTTCCTGGCACCTGTTGCTGAGTTCCCTTCTGAGGTTCTGCAGCTCCCTACTCCCCTAACCCCGTCCCTGACTGTGAAGGGATTGCCAAGATGTGGAAACTTTTCCTCCTTCAGGACTCCCTCCCCAGGGCACAGGCCCCCATCCTGAAATCCTTTGCCTCTTTTTTATCTTTTTCTTTTGGCCTACCTCATTCCGAGGAGATTGACTTCTCTTTTTGGAAAACTGGAGTTTTCTGTCTGCATTCAGCAAGTGTTCTGCAGGAGTTATTCCACATGCAGATTTATTTTTGATGTATTTGTGGAAAGAAAAGTGATCTCCCCATCTTATTCCTCCACCATCTTCTCCAGATCCTTCACATATCCTTTATGTATGATTAATCCAATACCTCTACTATATTATTTACTTTTTCAGTGAGATATATTCTTTCAAATGTTTTCTTGTTACTAGTCACACCTTTAATTTTCAACTTAAAGAAGTCCCTTTAACATTTTTGTAAGGCCAATTAGTGGTGGTAAACTTCTTTAGCTTTTGTTTGTCTAGAAAACTCTTTATCTTTCAATCAATTTTTTAACAATAACTTTGGTAGACAGAGTATTCTTGGTTGAAGTTTTTTTTTTTTTTTCTTTCATAATTTGAATAAATCATGCCACTCCCTTCTGGACTGCAAAGAGTCTACTGAAAAAGCTTCTTATAGTCCTATGGAGGTACCCTTGTGTATAGAAAAATAAGAAAATATTAAGTAAATAAAGCAGATATTAACAGACATAAAAAGAGAAATTGACAAAAATATACTAATAGTAGGGAACTTTAATATCCCACTTAAATTAATGGATGTGTCATCTAGACTGAACATCAATATGTAAACAATGACCTTAAATGACACATTGGACCAGTTAGACTTAACAGATATCTACAGGAGATTCCATCCAATACCAGTCAGAATACACATTTTTTTTCAAGTGTACATGGTACATTCTCCATAATAGATCACATGATATTACCAGAATAAAGGGCGGTCTCAACAAATTTAAAACAATAGAAATTACATATTTTCTAACCACAAATGCTAGCAAGGTAATGCTCAAAATTGTTCAAGCTAAGCTTCAACAGTACGTGAACCAAGAACTTCCAATTGTAAAAGGTGTATTTAGAAAGGACAGAGGAACTAGAGATCCAATTGCCAACATCTGTGAGATCATAGAAAATGCAAGGGAGTTCCAGAAAAACATATATCTCTGCTTCATTGACTATGCTAAAGCCTTTGACTCTCTGGAACACACAAACTGGGAAAAATTCTTAAAGAGATGGGAATATCAGACCACCTTACCTGCCTCCTGAGAAACCTGTATGCAGGCCAAGAAGCAACAGTTAGAACTGGATATGGAACAATTAATTGGTTCCAAATTATGAAAGGAGTATGTCAAGGCTGTATATTGTCACTCTGCTTATTTAACCTATATGCAGAGGACATCACATGAACTGCTAGGCTGGAATCAAGAATCACGAAGCACAAGCTAGAATCAAGATTCCCCGGAGAAATATCAATAACCTCAGATATACAGGTGACACCACCCTAATGGCAGAAAGCAAAGAAGAACTAAAGAGCCTCTTGATGAAAGTGAAAGACGAGAGTGAAAAAGCTGGCTTAAAACTCAATATTCAAAACAATGAAGATCATGCCATCAGGTCCCATTCCATCATGGCAAATAGATAGGGAAAAATGGAACCAGTGACAGATATTTTTTTTTTTTTGGGGGGGGGAGGGGGGGCTCCAAAATCACTGTGGATGTCGACTGTAGCCTTGAAATGAAAAGATGCTTGCTCCTTGGAAGAAAATCTATGACAAACCTAGATGACATATTGAAAAGCAGAGACATCATTTGCCTACAAAGGTCTTTCTAATCAAAACTATGGGTTTTCCAGTAGTCATGTATGGATGTGAGAATTGAGCCACAAAAAGTGCCTTCGAACTGTTGTGCTGGAGAAGACTGTTGAGATTCCCTTGAACAGCAAGGAGATCAAACACGTCAATCCTAAAGGAAATCAATCCTGAATATTCATTGGAAGGACTAATGATGAAGCTGAAGCTCCATTATTTTGGCCACCTAAAGGGAAGAGCTGACTCATTGGAAAAGATACTGATGCTGGGAAAAATTGAGGGCAGGAGGAGAAGGGGGTGACACAGGATAAAACGTATGGATGGCATCATCGACCTAATGAACATGAGTTTCAGCAAACTCCAGGAGAAGGTGAAGAACAGGGAAACCTAGCATGCTGCAGTCCATGGGTTTGCAAAGAGTTGGACACGACTGAGTGACTGAAAAACAATTGATTTTTAGCTTCATACCACTGTTTCCTGGGTGGCTAAGTAATAAAAAATACACCTTCTAATGCAGGAAGCACAAGAGACATAGGTTAGATCTCTGGGTTGGGAAATTGCTTTGGGGGAGGAAATGGCAACCCACTCCAATATTCCTACCTGGAAAATCCAATGGATAGAGGAGCCTAGTGGGCTACAGTCCATAGGGTCATAAAGAGTTGGACACGAGTGAGCACACATGCATATATACATATATCTTTAGTTGTTCAGTCACTTAGTCATGTCCCCATGGTGGGGAGGGGACCCCAATGGACTGCAGTATGCCAGGCTTCCCTGTCCTTCACTATCTCTTGGAATTTGCTCAAACTCATATCCATTGAGTCAATGACGCCATCTAATCATCTCATCCTCTGTCATCCCTTTATCCTCCCGCCCTTAATGTTTCCAAGCTTCAGAGTCTTTTCTAATGAGTCGGCTCTTTGCATCAGGTGGCCAAAAAGTTGGAGCTTCCCCTTCAGCCTTAGTCCTTTCAATGACTGCTTAGTGCTAATTTTCTTTAGGATTGACTGGTTATCTTCTTGCTGTCCAAGGGACTCTCAAGAGTCTTCTCTAGCACCATAGCTAAAAGGCATCAATTTTTAGGCATTCAGGCTTCTTTATGGTCCAGCTCTCACATCCATACATGGCTACTGGAAAACCCATGGCTTTGACTAAGATGGACCTTTGTCGGCAAAGTGACATCTCTAATTTTTAAAACAATGTCCAGACTTGTCAGAGCTTTTCTTCCAAGGAGAAAACATCTTTTAATTTCATGGCTGCAGTCACCATCCACAGTGATTTTGCAGCCCAAGAAAATAAATCCTGTCACTGTTTCCTTATTTTCCCCATCTATTTGCCATGAAGTGTTGGAACTGGATACCATGATCTTAGTTTTTTTGAATGTTGAGTTTTATGCCAGCTTTTTTGCTCTCCTCTTTTACCTTCATTGAGAGGCTCTTTAATTCCTTTTCACTTTTTGCCATTATAACCAAGAGATGAATTCAACCTAAATGTCCATCAACAGATGAATGTATATAGAAGCTGTGGTGTGTGTGTGTGTGTGTGTGTGTGTGTGTGTGTGTATACACATGATTTAATATTTAATAGCCATAAGACAGATGAAATTTTGTCATTTGTGACAAAATGGATGGATAAGGAGTGTATTATGCTTAGTGAATTAGTCAAAGAAAGAAAGACAAATAGTATTTATTGTTACTTGTATGAGGAATTAAAAAAATGAATATAACAAACAGAAACAGACTCACAGATGCAGAGAAGAAACTAGTGGTTACCCATAGGGAGAACAGTGAGGGGATGGGCAAGACAGGTGAAAGGGATTAAGAGGCATAGTCTACTAAATACAAAATATATAAGATAAAAAATATTGTACAGCACAAGGAAAATAGCTGATATTTTATAATAACTGTAAATGGAGTATAATCTATAAAAATGTTCAATAACACTTTAGTAAACCCGAAAAAATGAAATTCTGCTATTTGCAATAGCATGGATGAATCTGGATGGTATTATGCAAAAAGAAATGTTAGTCATAGAAGAATAAATACAGCATGACTCCACTAACATGAGGTGTGTGTGTGTGTGTGTGTGTGTTTCTCAGTCATGTCTGATTCTTTGTGAACCCATGAACTGTAGATGGTCAGGTTCCTCTCTCCATGAAATTCTCCAGGCAAGAATACCAGAGTGGGTTGCCATTCCTTTCTCCAAGGGATCTTCCCAACCCAGGGATTGAACCCGAGTATCTTGCATTGCAGGCAGACTCTTTACCATCTAAGTCACTAGGGAAGCAACATGAGGTACCTGATTAAGCTTCAATTTTGAAAGATGAACTTGTTCTAGGGATCTGCTGTATAATTTAGTGATACAGTCAATAGTATTGCGTATGCACATAACATTTCATTAAGAGTGTTGATCTCATATTAAGTATTCTCACTACAAACACACACACACAATAGACACAAGTAAACTTTTGAATGTAATAAATATATGTTATTGCATTGATTGTGAAGATGGTTTAACAGGTGTATGCATATATCCAAACTCATCAAGTTGCATATATTAAACGTGTACAGTTTTTAAAAATATATCAAATATACCTCAATAATCCTGCTTTTCAAGAAAAGAAAACCTTGCATAAATAAGTGAAATTCAAAATACTAAAAAACAAATATAAATAGAAAATGTTGAAAGGTTGTTGCTGAACCATGAAAGACGCTGGGATTCTTGGCCTCTAGAGGAGAAGAATTCAATCTGGGGCCAGAGATGAAGGAAATGGCAAACCACTCCAGTGTTCTTGCCTGGAGAATCCCAGGAACAGGGGAGCCTGGTAAGCTGCCATCTATGGGGTCACACAGAGCTGACACTACTGAAGCAACTTAGTAGCAGCAATAGCAGCAGCAGAGGAGAATTCAATCTGGGGCCAGAGATGAGGCTTCATCACTGAGAGCTTTTGTGTAATAAAGTTTTATAAAAGTATAAAAAGGATAGAGAAAGCTTCTGACATAGACATCAGAAGAGGGCAGAAAAGGACCCCCTTGCTAGTGTTAGCAATGGAGTTATATACCTTTTAATTAGTTATTACAGTGAATCAAAAGAATGTCTGGAGGTTGTAAAGAACTTACTAGACCCACTCCCATAATTCGAATTTTAAAATAACAGGGTTAGCCAGAAGGCTTTTTCTAGAAACTGTCCTCAAGCAGGATACACTATTGTTATATAATCCTAAGAAATGTAGAGGAAAAAAAATTGTCCTTTCCTCCTCCTTGAGAATTCCAGACCCTTCTTTCCTTGGGGACCCCCAGACTTCTTATCAACCTGCCTAGGAATTGACTCTCTCACCCCCCCCCTTTTCTTTTAGGAGAATTATATTTTCAAGGAAAATGGGAGTCATTTTTGTTCCATAACTGCTTCCGAGCTGATAAGGGGCATTGTCCCTAAATTGGTGAGGCAACATATTCTCCTAACCCTCATATTGAGGGTCTCTGATCCAGGGGCCCTGGTAAGTAATAGTTAGATGAGGTTGTGGCACTCGTAGGAGCTTGGACAACCATTTGTGACTTAAAAGCTTTCAGGTGGCTAGAAACAAACCCCATTATACAGTTACAGATTTAAGGCAAAATAGTCATTAAACCAAGTTAAAATCGAAATTAAAAGTCACATTATGTACATATTTACATCAGTCTATCTGAGGATTGTTAGATGTCATCACAGAATTGAAGAGAGTCCTTTCTTTGATGTGGAGAAACACACCATGGGAAGTCTTCAGTTGATGAGGAGGGGAGTGCTCTGCAGACCCAGCAATTAAACCGATTGTGGAATGTGGCATAGGCATGAGTGCAGGACAGGAAGGCATTGTCTTGACGGTCAAATGGCAGACTCAGGACTTTTGAAGTCAGGAGAATTAGGCTCATATAGATTATCAGGCCCATCTGGAAAGTACAAAGTCAGAGCATATAAAGTAAATATATAAAATGATATCACTTAGTTCTGGTCATGGTGCCACCTCTTAATTCGAGTGTGATGCACACACGAATCAATTCCTGGCATTTTGACAGATATGGGAGAAGAAAAAATAACCTGGCAAGGGCCCTCCCAGAGGGGTTTGAGGGATTGGCCCCCGGATCCCAATGTTTTTACCAGGACTTCAGTTCCTGGCTCAAATAGAGGCTTGCTTGACTCAGAGGCTGGGTCAGGAGTCACCTGCTGGAGTTCCATTAAAGCCTGTTGAAAAGCTGAGAGCTGAATTACATAATTAGTTTGTTCTAAGGCTGTAGGAAAACTTTTCCGTTAGGCATTTTCAGGAATTATTAATCATCCATCCACGGACTGTAACCATCCTTTATCAGTAATCTTTGCTGCTCTTTTCTCATATCTTTCCTCAGTATATTGTGGTTTTTCCTGTTCCACAGGACCTGTCCAGATCAAAGGTGTCTGCAGTGAAGGGGTTTCATAAAATGCAGCTTTTCTGGCTTTACAGTCAGCCAGCTGATTACCTTCGGCTACTTTACTCCCATCCCTGCTGTGCCCTTTACAATGCACAACAGCTACTTCTTTAGTACAATATATGGCAGTTAAAAGTCTCCATTTACCATTTGATTTCTTTATACCCAAAATCGGAGTGTTGTATCTACTGTTACAGGGAATTAATAGCCCCTGCTCCTTTAAATTCTCAATTATGGGTTTTAACCCGTCCTTAACCTCAGGTTTCAGTGGATACTGCTTCTTATGTGGAAATAAGTGCAGGTCTTTGATCTTGACAACTACAGGAATAGCATTTTGTGCTCAACCCACAGATTTTCCATCAGCCCACACTCTAGGATTTACATTTTGTTCAATTAAAGGGAGAAAAAAGGAGGGCTCCATATTCATGAAAACAGAAGCATGGACTTTTCTCAGTATATCCCTCCCTAAAAGGGGTGAGGGAGACTCTGACACGATCAGAAACTCATGTGAGAATATCAGTGTCCCAGTTACAACTTAAAGAACAACTGAAATAATACCTTTTGGCTAGTCCAGACAGTCCTACTATGGAAGCGGATCAGGAAGAATGTGGGCCAGGGGCTTCAGTAAGCACAGAGAAAGTCACCCCAGTGTCTAAAAGGAAATCTATGGATTGGCCTCCCATAGTTATTAATACCCAGGGTCCCTCAGGTGTAATTAGGATGGGAGCTTGTGTAGGGACCCCTGGGCACCTTCAGTCCTGATTGTCTTGAGAGTCCAACCCCTGAAACCTACACCTCTGAGGGAAGTCTCTCCTCCAGTGTGGTCCCTTGCAGACCGGACATGGAGCTGGGGGCAGCTTAGATGCCTGAGGGCAATCCTGCTTGAGGTGCCCCTCCTTTCCACAGTAATAGCAAACTCACCCCTTTTCACCTCGTTCCCTCTGGGCATTTTTTTCAGGCTGTTTAAGAATGGTTCTGACAGCCATTACAATGGCTTCCACCTCTTCCTTTGTCTTTTTCTGCCTTTCTTTCTTTTCTTCATATTCCCTACCACAATAGACTGTTTGAGCCAGTTGTAACAGATTATCTAAAAACTGATTTGGTCCATACACCTGTTTTAATAGCTTATGGTGTATATCTGGAGCTGACTGAGTGAGAAATCTATCTTTTAAGATCACTCTCCCCTCTTCACTTTCGGGATCAATCTCAGTGCATCTGTGAAGGGCTTCTCTCAGTATATCTAGGAATTTACAGGAGCTTCCTTCTCCTCCTGTTCTATGTTTGCCAATTTGGCATAGTTTAAAGTCTTAGCAAGCACTTGCCTGAGTCCTTCAATACATCTGACAAAATGACTCTGACCCCATCTTCCTTTAGCAGTGTTATAGTCCCAGTCTGGTTCTATGGTCAGGACTGCCTGATTCCCAATGGGTAGGGTGGCTATCTTCGTCCTCCCTCTTCCCTACTGATTCATCACCAAGCTATTCATCTCCATAAGCAACCACTTTTCCCAAATCTCGAGTTTTTGAGTCAGGAGTCAGTGTTTGTCCCAAGATATACATCACATCCTTTCAAGTAAGGTCATAAAGCAGAGTAACAACTTTAAAAGCTCTAATATATTTTTCTGGGTCCTCTAAATAATCTCTCAGATCATCCTTGATTCTTTGTATCTCTTGTTAAGAAAAGGGCTTGTTAAGTCTCATAGACTGATTATTTCTCCTGTGGGTGCTTCATGAAGATGCAACAGCTTGTGTGACTGTTCCTAAGTCTCTCTGGCTGCTCTGCGCATACGATCCCAGGGATAGGTTGGAGAAACCTGCTTTTCTTGATCTCTCTGTTCCGTGTCCTCCATCTTGTCCTATATTTCACCCTTAATTTTTGCTGTCTGAGCTTCTCTTACTTCGATTGTCTGAGTTTCTATTGAAACCAGAGTAGTCTGCGGTCATACTGAGACAGGAGTTGTTTGGACTTCTACTTGGGCTGTTTGAATCTTAGCTTGGGTTTCTACTGAGATGAAGGCAACCCTTCTTGGGTGGGGGGGGGGTGGTTCTCTGACTTTCAGTTTGCTCAGTTTTGAGCCCCAGGTCTGGGGGCAAAGTAGGAGAACAGGAGGGAGCTGAAGGTTTCACACCCAAATCTATATAGCCTTAGAACATAAATATGGCATACCTTGCAGAGAGAAAAAGGGCAACATGTATGCTACTTCTAACAATTTCCTTTGTTTTCTACAGAACCAGTCTAATTGTAGAACAGTAATAAATGAGATCCTTCAACAGGTCAGTGTTCCCCATCTTCTAAAGAATACTGTGGCCATTCAGTATCACAGAAGAAGATCAGGAGTGCCTTCTTTAAGCTCTGAGGATCAAATCTATCCCAGTTTTTCAGGATACAGTTCAAAGAAGTGAGGCTGGAATTGTTAGCTCCCATCTGTAAGAAAGAAAGAAAGGGACAAGTGCCATCTTTCTACCAGAGGCATCCCTCCCTGCTATAGATGGGGGTATAGACAGAATTTACACTGAAACTTTCCTTCCCTGGTTGGACTTAGTCTGTCCATTACTTGCCGTACTTGTCCCTCCCATTGAGATGGGGTGGAGATGCACCAGGGGTAGACCTGAT
This sequence comes from Bos indicus, assembly GCF_029378745.1. Classification (NCBI taxonomy): domain Eukaryota; kingdom Metazoa; phylum Chordata; class Mammalia; order Artiodactyla; family Bovidae; genus Bos; species Bos indicus. The sequence continues at coordinate 78,179,218 of NC_091789.1, forward strand.
GGCATCCCAGACTGATGTCCAGTTCCTCACCATTAAAACCTTGCTTGCCTCTGATGCCACCCGGGGTGCAATCAAAGTAACCTTCTTGAATGCCTCCCAATCTAAGACTGCTTGGGGAAACACTTGTCGCTTAAGTGCCTGTGCACAGCCGTGAGTATATTTCTGACCACAATAAGACTGGTACGAAAATAAAACAGATGTTTCTTCCAAGTGTCACCACACCAGTATAAGCGATAGCAAAAGAGATGGTGAAGGGTTGGACAGTGAGGAAAAAGTGGTTTTTGTCCTCGAGTTATTAGGGCCTGTCCTTCCATTTCATTCCCACAGATCCCACAGAAAGAATATCTAAGGAGTTGGGACAAAAGCCACTGGAAAGCCTCCTCTGATCTACTAAGAGCTAGCGTTACCAAAGGAAGAAACTCACTGTACTTCCAATCTGAGTAATCTTTAACCTCAGAGATGCTCTTGAAGCTAGAGCTCAATCTAGCTTCTGAATATTCAATTCCTAATGAGGCTAGGTGCTTCCTGACTACTAGTCCAAGTTTGGGACCTAAGTAACAGTACACAGTAACAGAATAGATCACAAGTCCCTTGAAAGTCTATGATCCGACAGGTAGGTTAGTAGGCCTAGTTCCCAAGAAGTTATGAAATGGTCAAAGAGACTGGAAAGTTTGACTGAGAAAGGAGAGTTTGGTCCACACGCTTTGCCCATCTCTGGTCAGTCCCTGAAGGAGACATTTGGTGCCTCTTGGCATTGGCAGGTCGGTATAATCCCCCAACAGGTTTCTGCCATAAACTGTATGAGGTCACTGCAGAGCCACAGAGCAGGGCTCCTCACTTGCTTTGCACAGGGCATGCCATTCATTCACACAAGCAAACTGTAGGGTTAATAAAATACAGAAGAAAACGTGTCTGCTAGGAGAACAAAGAACTAGAGCTCCAAGCATCTTTACCTTGTCCTGAAGAATCCCAGACAAGCCCCTAAGATGAAAGGTTGTCGCTGAACCACGAAAGATGCTGGGATTCTTGGCCTCCAGAGGAGAAGAATTCAATCCAGGGCCAGAGATGAGGCTTGATTGCTCAGAGATTTTGTGTAATAAAGTTTTATTAAAGTATAAAAGGGATAGATAAAGCTTCTGACATAAACATCAGAAGGGGGCAGAAAGAGGACCCCCTTGCTAGTGTTAGCATTGGAGTTATACATCTTTTAATTAGTTATTACAGTGAATCAAAGAATGTTTGGAGGTTGTAAAAACCTTACTAGACCCAGTCCCATAATTTACATGTTAAGATAACAGGATTAGTCAGAGGCTTTTTTCTAGAAACTGTCCTCAAGCAGGATACATTATTGTTATATAATCCTAAGGAATGTAGAGGAAAAAAAATTTGTCCTGTCCTCCTCCTTGAGAATTCCAGACCCCTCTCTCCTTGGGGACCCCTGGACTTCTTATCAACCTGCCTAGGAATTGACTCTCTCAATATTAGGCAGAGAAAAATAAGTCATTACATTCAGGATTTAATTGATTTACATCCATCTGTCTTCCAATCAGAAAATATAAAGCAAGAGGACTCAACATTTTTATAGTAGCCAAAATATTGTAAGAAAACCTACCACCCAAGTACTCTATATCAAACAATAATATCTTATAAGAGAGAAGGAAAAATTATTCTGAAATTAAAGGACAAATAAGAAAATTCAACACCAGCAGAATGTCAATACAATGACTGCTGTCTATATGTGATTTTATGAGCATAGAGAAAAATAAGAGAATATATACTAGGTCGTGACTATAGTTATGAAAAAGTAGAGAAAAAATTGGGTGGGAGGAGGCAAGAAAAAATATACATTTTAATAAGAGATACACTTAAAGTCATATATTAAATAATTCACACATGCCATGCACTAATTTCTTTATATGTATAAACTCATTTCTTATTGACAATACGATATACATCATTATACAGAGGGTGAAACTGAGAAACAGAGAAATTTTATGACTTTACCAAGGTCTCATAAATGGTAAATAATGCAGATAGGATATGAATCCAGGTTCTCTGCCCTCAGAGCAAAATACGATTTAAGTCACATTTGTGAATTTATATAAAATTAAATGTGTTTATATGTGCATATATTTTAAATAAAAATTAAATACAAATAAATAGCATAACTATAACTTAACTGACTTAGTGTACAACATGATAAATGACATAAAGAATAACCTGAAAGTCATTTGAGAGCATCAGGGATAAAGAAACAGTTGTAAAAACTTTTAAGAGTTTCAAAAATAATCATGTCACTTATAAAGGAATTAAAATAACATCATATTTCTGAGAAGCATAATTGGAAGTTATAATGATATGTAGCAATTTTTTAAAAACTCTGAGGTAAAATTATTTTTCAATCTAAAAGTTAATATCCAGGCAAACTAAATTAAGCAAAAGTATGATAAATGTATATTCAAATGCACAAGGGCTCAACATTTATCATCATTGCACAATTCCTTATGAAGATCATACAGGATGTGCTTCAGCAAAAAGGAGGAGTAAAGCAAGACAGCAGAAAATATAGTATGGAGGGAATTAGGAGAAAGGTAAAGAAATTGCCAGGATTACAATTGTGCGGTAGGCTTGAAGAGCAAATAGTCCAGACTACAGGAAAATGGAGGTATCTAGATGCAAGTATTATCAAAACAAAAATGGAAACAAAATTTAAAAAACAGTAATTAATAATCAGATACTATTGACTATGTGGAAAAGTGTATTGAGATGCTATTGGAAGACGGAGGAAAGGGTAACAATAGATACAAAGGAAAATAAAAAGTGAAAATCTTTAAACGGGGCAATTATCAATCCCAGAATATTATTGTGGTAAATACAAACACCATTTTAAACACTGGGAAAAGCAAAAAATTACATAAAAAGAAATATAATTATTGTGTGCTCTTTGGCTCAGTCATGAACAGCACTTGCACAGTCATAATGATATTGTAAATTACTACTAAGTCAATTACAAATTGTATTTTAACTATGCTTGGAGGATGGAATAAGATGAAGTCAGTACTGGGTTGTTGTCAATTAAAAGGGTACTATAAATAAAGTCCATTCTGAAGGAGATCAGCCCTGGGATTTCTTTGGAAGGAATGATGCTAAAGCTGAAACTCCAGTACTTTGGCCACCTCATGCGAAGAGTTGACTCATTGGAAAAGACCCCGATGCTGGGAGGGGTTGGGGGCAGGAGGAGAAGGGGACGACAGAGGATGAGATGGCTGGATGGCATCACTGACTCGATGGATTGAGTCTGAGAGAACTCCGGGAGTTGGTGATGGACAGGGAGGCCTGGCATGCTGCGATTCATGGGGTCGCAAAGAGTTGGACATGATTGAGCGACTGAACTGAACTGATAAATAAAGTGTAAAACGATAAGGAATGACAATATTTGAAATATAGAGTTATGTGCCAGAAATTCAGTTCAGTTCAGTCGCTCAGTCATGTCTGACTCTTTGTGACCCCATGAATCATGGCACGCCAGGCCTCCCTGTCCATCACCAACTCCTAGAGTTCACTCAAACTCACGTCCATCGAGTCAGTGATGCCATCCAGCCATCTCATCCTCTGTCGTCCCCTTCTCCTCCTGCCCCCAATCCATCCCAGCATCAGGGTCTTTTCCATTGAGTCAACTGTTCACATGAGGTGGCCAAAGTAGGAGTTTCATTTTTAGCAACAGTCCTTCCAAAGAACACCCAGGACTGATCTCCTTTAGAATGGACTGGTTGGATCTTCTTGCAGTGCAAGGGACTCTCAAGAGTCTTCTCCAACACCACAGTTCAAAAGCATCAATTCTTCGGTGCTCGGCCTTCTTCACAGTCCAACTCTCACATCCATACGTGACCACTGGAAAAACAATAGCCTTGACTAGATGGACGTTTGTTGGCAAAGTAACATCTCTGCTTTTGAATATGCTATCTAGGTTGGTCATAACTTTCATTCCAAGGAGTAAGCGTTTTTTAATTTCATGGCTGGAATCACTATCTGCAGTGTTTTTGGAGCCCCCCAAAATAAAGTCTGACACTGTTTCCATTCTTTCCCCATCTATTTCCCATGAAGTGATGGGACCAGATGCCACGATCTTAGTTTTTTCTAATATTTAATTTTAAGCCAGCTTTTTCACTCTCCTCCTTCACCTCTTAAATAGACTCTTTAGTTCTTCTTCTCTTTCTTCCATTAGTGTGGTATTACGTGCATTTACTGAGGTTGTTGATATTTCTCCAGGCAATCTTGATTCCAGTTTGTGATTCGTCCAGCCTAGAATTTCAGATTATATTCTTGGCATGCAAGTTAAATAAGCAGGGTGACAATATATATAGCCTTGGCGTACTCCTTTCCCGATTTTGAACCAGTCCATTGTTCCATGTCTGGTTCTAACTGTTGCTTCTTGATCAGGTTTCTCAGGAGGCAGTTAAGTTGGTCTGATATTCAATGGCTTTAAGAGTTTTCCACAGTTTGCTGTGATCCACACAGTCAAAGGATTTAGTGTAGTCAATGAAGTAGAAGTAGATGTTTTTTTCTGGAATTGTCTTGCATCTTCTTTATCCATTTGTCCATTGACTGATGGATATGTTCGTTACCATAATCAGTGTATATGATACAGTTGTTACCATATCTTAACTATTGTGACTAATGGTGTGATAAACGTGGGAATGTAGATTTTTTTTTTTTTTTTGATAACCTGTTTTCATTTACTTTGGATATACACAAAGAAGTGTGATTGGTGGATCATATGGTAGTTCTATTGTTATTTTTTAAAGAAATTTCCATAGTGGTTGAGTTAATTAATTTACATTCTTACCAGTGTGCACAACAGTTTCTTTTGTTCACATTCTCATCAATATTTGTTATCTCTTGTCTTTTTGACAATAGTCATTCTAACGAGTATTAACTGATACCTCCTTGTAGTTTTAATTTGCATTTCCATGATGATTAATGCTATCACATATCTTTTAATTTACTTGTTTACCATTTATATGTCTTCTTTGAGGCAATGTCTATTATTAATTGGATTGTTGAAGCTTTCTTTTTATTGACTTTATTAGTTCTTTATATATTTCAGATATTAACTTATTTCCAGATGTACAAGCTGGGTTTAGAAAAGGTAGAGGAACCAGACATCAAATTGCCAACATCTGTTGGATCATATAAAAAGCAAGGGCATTCCAGATTGAAGGCAGGAGAAAAAGGAGATGACAGAGGATGAGATGGTTGGATGGCATCACCAACTCAATGGACATGAGTTTGAACAAACTCCAGGAAATTGTGATGGACAGGGAAGCCTGGCATGCATGCATCCATAGGGTTACAGAGTTTGACAGGAATTAGTGACTGAGCAGTGATATCTATCTATCTACATACCTACCTACTAGTCAATTGAGAGAGAAAGAAAAAGTCCTGCCATTTACAACACCATGTATGGATCGTGAGGGAATTATGCTAAGTGAATAAAGACAGAGAAAGACAATATCATTTCTATGTAAAGGCAAAAAAAGCTAAACTCTTAGAATCAGAGAGTAGATTGGTGGCTATCAGGGGTTGAGGGATGGGTAAAATGGGGAGATGTTGATAAAAGTATACAAACTTGCAGTTTGGATATGAATAATCTCTGGAGATCTAATATATAGCATTATGATTATAGTTAATGATACTATATTATTCATTGACTAGCTAAGGGCTAGATCTTAAATGCTTATCTCAGTTTTAAAAAATAAACAGTTTGCCAGCAGTTTCTATGCAATCCAGTTGGTTTTCCCACAGTGTATTTGTTGGGCATATCAAGGCTTTGTTGTTGGATCATCTAGATGCGTTGATTCTCTTCCAGGGTTGTTCACAAATATATAAATGACCACAAAGATTGCAGGGACAGATTTTGCTGAGGAAAAAATTTCAGGAATCAACTGGACAAGAAGAGTGAAAGTGGCTTGGACATTTTATTTTGTTTTTCTTCTTGAAATTGAAATAGAAGTTGCTGGCCCCGTTGTCAGTCATATTGCCCAAGGATAGTTTCTCTACCAAAAGTCCTAACATGTAGTTTCACAGAATGGTACATTCATTTGCAAACATTTCCAATTTAATCTAATTAATAATATTTTCCAGTTGACAAAGCTTAAGATTTTGAATTGGTTTGTCTTGTTCTGTTTTGTTGTTGTTTATTTGCTCTATTTTGTTTTCTTTTCCATTTGAATTATTTACTTTCTTTTGTCCATGGAAATAATCAGCATGCAGTTCATAATAAGAATAGAAGAAGAGAGTTTTATCTGAGCAAAAGTGAAAGCTAAAGGCTGGGACACACAGATTTCAGAAGCACTTGAATTATCTTCCACTGGACTACAAAGTGGGGATGAGGTAGCCTTATAAAGGCAAAATCTGAAGTGTTACACTTAGTTCCATGAGTTCTTTCAAATGAAATATCACTGGAGCTGCAAGAAGTAAGGTTGCTGAAAACATATTAGTTGGGGTTTGAAATCCTTGTCTTGTATATTCCCAGAGAAGTCTTTGAGACTATAAGCTTGCAGCTGGAAACTGCTAGCAGATGTTCCTTTGAGAAGGGCTGGTGTTGTCCTGGAGTTTGATACAATTCAGGAAATTCAAGATCCCAGAGATGCAGGAATGTGATTGAGAAAATGCCAACACTGGTCTTCTAGCTCTGTTTTGAATGTGTGAAACAAGCACACTTCTATTCCTTTCATCGCAAAGACCAAACATCAGATATGACAGGACTGCCTCACTTTAAGTTTTTAAAAGAGAAAGAATAGCACTTACACACACTTTTTTAGCATGACCCTGGTGCCCAGAAAAGGAAGATTAAAAAATAATAATAATAAGTAAAACATGCCATACTACGTCAAGTCAAAACAAGTTAGAGGTCTAGCAAATATGCTCATAGACCCAATTTCAAAGTTTACACTGTCTATGTAGTTTCAGAAAGCAACACCCAGAACAGTCAGAATACACAATATCCACTTAGTCTTTTTCTCTTTTCCCTTTCATGTTTATGTGTGTCAGAGCCTCAAACACCATAGGTTAACCCTAACCCTAACCCTAACCCTAATTCCATTTGTTGTCAATAGTATTTATTGTCAATAATGTTAGTCATTTGTTGATTAGAAATAAGCATTAAACAAATGTATCCTACTGAATAACATAGGGAACTATATTCAATATCTTGTAGCAACTTAGAAAAGAATCTGAACAATAATTTGCATATATATTAATTATTTTGCTGTACACCTAAAAACTGACACATTGTAAGTCAATAAAAATAAATGTATTGTTTTATACCTTTCGTACCTTGAATAACACTCAAAATAGCTGAAAGCAATCTTGCAAGTTTATTAGTTCTTTTCCCTTTAAGCCTTTAAAAACAAACAAACAAACAAATAAAAAAAAAACTTGACTCAAAGCAGATGGAGCTGCCAAGGATCACTCACACAGGTGAGCTGAATTCAACTGATTAGCTGTTAAGGGTTTACAGCTGTTAGGTTAGACTGAGGAAATTGTAGATAATCAGGGCTTCCCCTTACCAAAGAAGATTTGGAGCATGCATCATAAAGAAAAATAGAATTGTTTTGAGAATTGGATTTCTTGGATTTACAAAGTAAAATAAAGGAAAAATGAAAAGCAAAAGCAGCAAAAACTTCTTAACATATACAGCAGATTTTGAACAGTTTAAAAGCAGGTTTATAGTGAGAAGTAATTCAACATTTTAATGCAGAGTTAATGAAATGTAAAGTTTCTCTGTGAAATTCCTAAAAATTTCCCTTTAAATTTTGGTGATAGCCTAAAATAAATAATTGAAAACTTAGGGAAAACAAGATGGCATAAAAGTAGGTGGATGTGGAGTACATCTATCTCCACAGATACATCAAGAATATATTTCCAGGTACAGAGGATCTTGCAGAACACCAGCTGAGAGCAGGAAGGAGTACCTTACCAATGGAAAAGAATACATAGAATCATACAAAACTTGGTAGGATGGAAGAAGTGGGTGGGGTGGGGGGAAGGAGAGTCAGCCTTGATGGGTGGGTAAACTGAAGCAGGGGTCCGATCCCCACATTGGGGCAATTGTTTGGGACAGAGGAGAAACATTTGAGTCTGTGAGTGAAGCAACTGATCTATGACAGTCTAAATGGAATAAGAATCACACAGACAACCCCTGCCACAGCCTGAAGAGGGACAGAAGTCCTCTAGAAAGCACAGCAGCTGGGAGCTGGAGCATAGGGATTGTGGGGAAATCCCAGGGCAAGGGCTGCTGTTGACTGCTGGGAGACAGCCCTAAGGAACATGAAAGGAGATTGTGGTAGGAAATACCTGTGGAGGAAAGCCAGGCAACCATGGAGGCAAGGTGATACTGCTGAGTCATGCATAGGGGGTTGAGTCATCACTGTAGCCTCTCTCTCCCCATATACCAGCACCATCAGCTAAACAATAGAGAGGCTGGCCCTTCAAGTGCCTGGTGCACCAAACAACAGAGTAGGAGCCCAGCCTGGGGTAGGAGGAAGGGAGGGCTTTAAGTGCCTGAAGAGCCTAGAAACATTAAAGGACCCCATTCAGGGTGGGCATTTAAGCGACTCAAGTGCTCAGAAACAGAGAAGGACCCTAGCCAGGGGGCGATTTAAGTGCCTGAATGGGCGGCACAACAGAGAAGGACCAGCCAAATGGGCCCTCTGATTGCCAGCTGCCAGAGGCTAGAAAAAGACGCTGATAGAGCCATAGATCCTGTGGCTGAGGCAGTCAGTGTCCCTGCACACTTGGCGCTACCAGGGTACCTGTGACCCAGGAATTCTGACCACCTTCATGCTCAATCCTCACTGGGGCAGAGCTGCCAGAGGCTAATTCAGTTCAGTTTAGTCGCTCAGTCGTGTCCGACTCTTTGCAAACCCATGAACTGCAGCATGCCAGACCTCCCTATCCATCACCAACTCCCAGAGTTCACTCAGACTCACGTCCATCGAGTCGGTGATGCCATCCAGCCATCTGATCCTCTGTTGTCCCCTTCTCCTCCTGCCCCCAAAGCCTCCCAGCATCAGGGCCTTTTCAAATGAGTCAACTGTTCACATGAGGTGGCCAAAGTTTTGGAGTTTCAGCTTTAGCATCAGTCCTTCCAAAGAACACCCAGGACTGAGCTCTTTAGAATGGACTGGTTGGATCTCCTTGCAGTCCAAGGGACTTTCAAGAGTCTTCTCAAACACCACAATTCCAAAGCATCAAATCTTCAGCACTCAGCTTTCTTCACAGTCGAACTCTCACATCCATACATGACTAATGGAAAAACCATAGCCTTGATTAGACGGACCTTTTTGACAAAGTTATGTCTCTGCTTTTGAATATGGTATCTAGGTCGGTCATAACTTTCCTTCCAAGGAGTAAGCATCTTTTAATTCCATGGCCGCAGTCACCATCTGCAGTGATTTTGGAGCCCTTAAAAATAAAGTATGACACTGTTTCCACTGTTTCCACATCTATTTCCCATGAAGTGATGGGACCAGATGCCATGATCTTAGTTTTCTGAATGTTGAGCTTTAAGCCAACTTTTTCCCTCTCCTCTTTCACTTGCATCAAGAGGCTTTTGAGTTCCTCTTCACTTTCTGCCATAAGGGTGGTGTCATCTGCATATCTGAGGTTATTGCTATTTCTCCTGGCAATCTTGATTCCAGCTTGTGCTTCTTCCAGCCCAGCGTTTCTCATGATGTACTCTGCATATAAGTTAAATAAACAGGGTGACAATATGCAGCCTTGACGGACTCCTTTTCCTATTTGAAAACAGTCTATTGTTCCATGTCCAGTTCTAACTGTTGCTTCCTGACCTGCATATAGGTTTCTCATGAGGTCTGGTATTCCCATCTCTTTCAGAATGTTCCACAGTTTATTGTGATCCACACAGTCAAAGGCTTTGGCATAGTCAATAAAGCAGACAAAGATGTTTTTTTGGAACTCTCTTTCTTTTTTGATGATCCAGCGGATGTTGGCAATTTGCTCTCCGGTTCCTCTGCCTCTTCTAAAACCAGCTTGAACATTTGGAAGTTCACATCTTGCTGAAGCCTGGCTTGGAGAATTTTGAGCATTACTTTACTAGAGTGTGAGATGAGTGCAATTGCGTGGTAGCTTGAGCATTCTTTGGCATTGCCTTTCTTTAGGATTGGAATGCAAATTGACCTTTTCCAGTCCTGTGGCCATTGCTGAGTTCTCCAAATTTGCTGACATATTGAGTGCAGCACTTTCACAGCATCATCTTTCAGGATTTGGAATAACTGGAATTCCATCACCTCCACTAGCTTTGTTCGTAGTGATGCTTTCTAAGGCCCACTTGACTTCACATTCCAGGATGTCTGGCTCTAGGTGTGTGATCACACCATTGTGATTATCTTGGTCTTGAAGATCTTTTTTGTACACTTCTTCTGTGTATTCTTGCCACCTCCTCTTAATATCTTCTGCTTCTGTTAGGTCCATACCATTTCTCTCCTTTATCAAGCCCATCTTTACATGAAATGTTCCCTTGGTATCTCTAATTTTCTTGAAGAGATCTATAGTCTTTCCCATTCTGTTGTTTTCCTCTATTTCTTTGCATTGATCACTGAAGAAGGCTTTCTTATCTCTTCTTGCTATTCTTTGGAACTCTGCATTCAGATGCTTATATGTTTCCTTTTCTCCTTTGCTTTTCACTTCTCTTCTTTTCACAGCTATTTGTAAGTTCCCCCCCCAGACAGACATTTTGCTTTCTTGCATTTCTTTTCCATGGGGATGATCTTGATCCCTCTCTCCTGTACAATGTCACGAACCTCCTTCCATAGTTCATCAGGCACTCTATCTATCAGATCTAGGCCCTTAAATCTATTTCTCACTTCCACTGTATAATCATAAGGAATTTAATTTAGGTCATGCCTGAATGGTCTGGTGGTTGTCCCTACTTTCTTCTATTTAAGTCTGAATTTGGCAATAAGGAGTTCATGATCTGAGCCACAGTCAGCTCCTATTCTTGTTTTTGTTGACTGTATAGAGTTTCTCCATCTTTGGCTGCAAAGAATATAATCAGTCTGATTTCAGTGTTGACCATCTCGTGATGTCCATCCATGTTTAGAGTCTTGTGTTGTTCAAAGAGGGTGTTTGTTATGACCAGTGCATTCTTTTGGGCAAAACTCTATTAGCCTTTTCCCTGCCTCATTATGTATTCCAAGGCCAAATTTGCCTGTTACCCCAGGTGTTTCTTGACTTCCTACTTTTGCATTCCAGTCCCCTATAATGAAAAGGACATCTTTTTTGGGTTTTAGTTCTAAAAGGTCTTGTAGGTCTTCATAGAACCATTCAGCTTCAGCTTCTTCAGCATTACTGGTTGGTTCATAGACTTGGGGTTACTCTGATATGGAACGGTTTCCCTTGGAAACGAACAGAGATCATTCTGTCGTTTTTGAGATTGCATCCAAGTACTGCATTTTGGACTATCTTATTTACCATGATGGCTACTCCATTTCTTCTAAAGGATTCCTGCCCACAGTAGTAGATATAATGGTCATCTGTGTTAAATTCACCCATTCCAGTTCATTTTAGTTCACTGATTCCTAGAATGTCGATGTTCACTCTTGCCGTCTCTTGTTTGACCACTTCCAATTTGCCTTGATTCATGGACCTAACATTCCAGGTTCCTATGCAATACTGCTCTTTACAGCATCGGACCTTGCTCCTATCACCAGTTACATCCACAACTGGGTATTATTTTTGCTTTGGCTCCATCCCTTCATTCTTTCTGGAGTTATTTCTCAAGTGATCTTCCCAGTGATCTTCAACAGCTGCTTCTCCTTACCTTGGAAGCAGGGTATCTCTTTTATATTATGTTTCCTGTGGGCCTAGATGCTGGCTCCCCTGAGTATCTGGTGCTACAAGGGTCCCTGTGATCCAACCTGCTTCACTACTTCCACATCTGGTCCTTCCTGGGGCAGAACCAAGTCCTCCAGGGCAGCCTCAGGAGCAAGCCCCTGTGGACAACCCACTTGTAGAGATGCAGATAAAACTACAGTTGAAACCCAGTGAGAGTGAGGCTAAGGAAGAGGACCCAAAACCTTCCCAACAGCTGTACAAGCTGTGGATTAAAACCAAGTGATCAACTAGGCAGTCTCTGTGCCTATGGAATATGTAAAAGGACAATGAGAGCCCATAAAAGAAAACACACTAATTCTGATAGCTCTGGACATTGGAGGCAAGAACAAACAGGAGTAGAACCAGAATAGAGTCTGAGCTGCCCCCATAACAGGTCCAGAAACTATCCCAGTATTGGAGGGCATCCTAGAGAGGGGAGGTGAACTGTGATTGCCAATGAGGCAAAGGACACTGACAACAGAGACTCAATAAAAACACTCTTTATTCTTATATTTTGACTTGTTCTGTAGTTGCTTCTGGATTTTTTTCCTTTGCTTTTTTTCCCATTCCCACCTCCTCTTGTGGTAGTTGTTGATTTTGTTAAATCTATTTAAGCATTTGAAACTTTTTAATATCACACTTTTTGTTTCTTTTAGGTACTTCTGCCTCTAGGTTGGCCTTTTGCAGTTCTGTGGGGTTTTCCTGGTTTTTTTTTTTTTTCTCTCTCTCTCTCTTTTTAAATTTATACATTTTTTCCCTGTATTTATTACTCTGTTTGCTTTTCCAACCGTTCTTTTCCCATTATAGGTATTATTTAATATATGCATAAATCTTCATTATCAATCTCTGTTTAACTTTGTAATTCTATTATTTCATTCTTTTCTTCTTTTTCTGTATTTTTTTCACCATGTTTGTTAGTTTGTTTTATTTTTCTTGCTTTATTCCCCAGGTAGCACCTTGCTTTAGTTTTGTTTTCCAGTTTGTGATTTAGTTAGTTTTGTTTTTAACTGGTTGATATTATTTTTCATTTCCTTCGTTTGCTGGGTCAGTCTATTGTATTTTTTTTTTTTTTTTTTACTGTTTTGGTTTTGTTTATAGGTGTGTGTGTGTGTGTGTGTGTGTGTGTGTGTGTGTGAGAAGGAAATGGCAACCCACTCCAGTATTCTTGACTAGAGAATCCTGTGGACAGAGAAGCCTGGTGGGCTGCTGTCTATGGGATCTCACAGAGTTGGACATGACCGAAGCAACTTAGCAGCAGCAAATATGTGGGCATATGTGTGTGTGTGTGTGTGTGTGTGTGTGTACACATACACATACATAAACCTTTGCCAACAATGGTCCATCTAGTCAAGGCTATTGTGTTTCCAGCAGTCATGTATGGATGTAAGAGATGGACTATAAAGCTGAGCACCAAAGAATTGATGCTTTTGAACTGTCATGTTGGAGAAGACTCTTGAGAGTCCCTTGGACTGCAAGGAGATCAAACCAGTCCATCCTAAAGGAGATCAGTCTTGAGTGTTCATTGGAAGGACTGATGTTGAAACTGAAACTCCAATACTTTGGCCACCTGATGCAAAGAGCTGACTCATTTGAAAAGACCCTGATGCTGGGAGAGATTGGGGGCAGGAGTAGAAGGGGACAACAGAGGATGAGATGGTTGGATGGCATCACCAACTCAGTGGACATGAGTTTGAGTAAACTCCTGGAGTTGGTGGTGGACAGGGAGGCCTGGCATGCTGCAGTCCATGGGGTCACAAAGAGTCAGACATGATTGAGTGACTGATCTGAACTGAGTTGATAGGTGTATATTTATTTGTGTATATTCCATTATTTGCCTGATTTTGTAATTTTGTTTCTTTCTGTTTTGTGTTTGTTTTAATCCTATTTAATGCCATAACAAACCACTTGTGGATTCTCAGTTCCCCAGCCAAAGATCAATCCCTGAGCCTTTTGGAATGGGACTCCAAGACTCTAAGACAGTAGACTACAAGAGAACTCCTAACCCTAAGGAGTGTTAATTAGTGATGACTCCCACAAAGGCAACCACCTGTATATAAGACCTGTCATCAACAATTGCCAGCAGCATCCTGTGCAGGACACCTTATCCAAACAACAAACAAGACAAAAATACAAACCCAATCACCACCAGACAGGATTACAACCCTAGCCCTGCCAATCAAAGGGGAAAAAAATCTCCTGTTCACACCATAAAGTCACATCCTACATGAAGATTACACAAACCACTGGATAATCTTTACCCACCAGGGGCAGAAACCAAAAGGGAGAAAGAATTCAACCTTGAAGACTGGGAAAAGGGGACCTCAAACACATAAGCTAAAATAAATAATGAAAAGGCAGAGAAATACTGCGTGAATGAAGGAACAACCTAGAAACACACAATTCCAAATAAATAAATAGGATCTAGGAAAACAACCTAAAAAAGAATTCAGAGTAATGATAGTAAATATGATCCAATTCTCGAAAACAGAATCGAGAAAATAGAAAAACAAATTAAAACATGTAACAAAGACCTAGAAAAAAATAAAGAATAAACAGATGACAAAAATACTGAAATTAAAATTAATCTTTGTCAATTCAGTCATTCAGTCCTGTCTAACACTTTGCGATCCCATGGACTGTAGCATGCCAGGCTTCCCTGTCCATCAACAAATCCTGAGGCTTGCTCAAACTCATGTGCATTGAGTCAGTGATGCCATCGAACCATTTCATTCTCTTTCATCCCTTTCTCCTCCTGCCTTCAATATTTCCCAGCATCAAGGTCTTTTCTAATGCATCAGTTCTTCACATCCGCTGGCTGAAGATTCAGCTTCAGCATCAGTTCTTCCAATGAATATTCAGGGTTGATTTCCTTTAGGATTGACTAGTTGGATCTCCTTGCTGTCCAAAGGACTATCAAGAGTCTTATCCAAACCACAGTTCAAAAAGCATCAGTTCTTTGGTCTTGAGCTTTCTTTACAGTCCAACTCTCATATCCACACATGGCTATTGGAAAAATCACAGCTTTGACTAGACGGACCTTTGTGGGCAAAGCAATGTCTCTGCTTTATAATATGCTGTCTAGATTGGTCATAGCTTTTATTCCAAGGAGTAAACATCTTTAAATTTCATGGCTGCAGTCACCATCTTCAGTGATTTTGGAGCCCAAGAAAATAAATTATGTCACTGTTTCCATTGCTTCTCCAACTATTTGTCATTAAGTGATGGGACCTAAAGCCATGATCTTGATTTTTTGAATACTGAATTTTATGGCAACTTTTTCACTATCCTTTTTCACTTTCATCAAAGGGCTCTGTAGTTCCTCTTCATTTTCTGTCATAAGGGTGGTGTCATCTGCATATCTGAGGTTATTGATATTTCTCCTGGCAATCTTGATTCCAGCTTGTACTTCATCCAGCCTTGCATTTCACATGATGAAACCTGCATATAAGTTAAATAAGCAGGGTGAAAATATACAACCTTGAGGTACTCCTTTCCTAATTTGGAACCAGTCCATTGTTCCATGTCTGGTTCTAACCGTTGCTTTTGACCTTCATACAGATTTCCAGGAGGCAAGTCAGGGGTTCTGGTATTCCCATTTCTTTAAGAACTTTCCAAAGTTTGCTGTCATCCACACAGTCAAATACTTTTCATCCACACAGTCAAAGACTTTAGACTAATCAATGAAACAGGAGTTGTTTTTCTGGAATTCTCTTGCTTTTTCTATGATACAATGCATTTTAACAATTTGATCTCTTGTCCGTCTGCCTTTTCAAAATCCAGTTTGAATATCCAGTTTGAATATCCTTTTCAAAATCCATTTCCAATATCCAGTTGGAATATCTGGAAGTACTGTTGAAACCTAGCTTGGAGAACTTTAAGCATTGCTTTGCAAGTGTGTGAAATGAATGCAATTTTGCAGTAGTTTGAAAATCCTTTGGCATTTCTCTTCTGTGTGACTTGAATGAAAACTGATCTTTTTTGCTCCTGTGGCCACTGCTGAGTTTTCAAATTTGCTGACATATTGAGTGCAGCTCTTTAAAAGCATCACCTTTTTAGGATTTGACAGCTCAGCTGGAATTCCATCACCTGTACTAGGTTTGTTCATAATGATGCTTTCCAAGGCCCACTCGACCTCACACTCCAGAATGTCTCCCTCTAAGTGAGTGATTACACCATTTTGGTTATCTGTATCATGGAGATCTTTTTGCATAGTTCTGTTTATTCTTGCCACCTCTTCTTAATATCTTGTGCTTCTGTTAACTCCATACCATTCTTATCCTTTAATGTGCCCATCTTTGCATTAAAGGTTCCTTTGGTCAACAAATGTTCCCTCTTTGTCAACAAAAGACTTCAAAGTGCAGTATTGGGTCCAATCTCAAAAATGACTGAATATTCTCTGTTCGTTTCCAAGGCAATCCTTTTAATATCACAGTAATCCAAGTCTATGCCCCAATCACTAATGCCAAAGAAGATGAAGTTGAGTGGTTCTATGGTAACCTACAAGACCTTCTAGAACTAACAGAAAAAAAAAAATGTTCTTTTCATCATAGGGAACTAGAATGAAAAAGTAGGAAGTCAAGAGATACCTGAAGTAACAGGCAAGTTTGGCCTTGAGGTACAAAATGAAACAGGGCAAAGGATAACAGAGTTTTGTCAAGAGAATGTACTGGTCATAGCACAGAACCTCTTCCAACTACATGAGACACAACTCTACACTTGGACATCACCAGATGGTCAACACTGAAATCAGATTGATTATATTCTTTGCAGCCAAAGAAGGAGAAGCTCTATACAGTCAGCAAAAAGAAGACCAGGAGCTGACTGTGGTTCAGATAATGAACTCCTTATTGCCAAATTCAGACTTAACTTGAGGAAAGTAGGGATAACCACTGGAGCATTCAGGTATGACCTGAATAAAATCCTTTGTGATTATACATTGGAAGTGGCTAATAGATTCCAGGGATTAGATATGATAGAGTGCCTGAAGAACCAAGGTTGGAGTTTCATAACACTATACAAGAGACAGTGATGAAAACCATCCCCAAGAAAAAGAAATGCAAAAATGCAAAATGGTTATCTGAGGATGCCTTACAAATATTTGAGTAAAGAAAAGAAGCAAAAGGCAAAGAAGAAAAGGAAAGATACATCCTATTGAATGCTGAGTTCCAGAGAATAGCAGGAAGAGATAAGAGCCTTCCTAAGTGATCAATGCAAAAAATAGACTAAAACAATAGAATAGGAAAGACTAGATATCTCTTCAAGAAAAATACTTTATAATAATCAATAGCAAAATATCTGAAGTGGAAGAACATATATGTAAGCTAAAGGATTGAATGATGGTAATAGCTACTGAAGAACAGAATAAAGTAAAAAGAATGAAAAGAACTGAGGATAGTCTCAGAGACCACTGGGACTATGCTAAATTCACCAGCATTCCACGTACATTAGTCCTAGAAGAAAAAGAGCAAAAGAAAGGGTATGAGAAACATTTTGAGGAGATTATAGTCGAAAGTTTTCCCAACATAGAAAAGGAAATAGTCAATTAAGTCCAAGAAGCACAGAGTCCCATACAGGATAAACCAAAGAAGAAACATCCCAAGACACATATTAATGAAACTAACAAAGATTAAACACAAAGAAAGAATATTAAAAGCAGCAAGGGAAAAGCCACAAGTAACATACCAGGGAAACCCTTTCCAATTAACAGCTGATCTTTCAGCAGAAACTCTACCATTGGAAGGGAATGGTGGAATATATTTAAATTACAGAAAGTGGAAAATCTAAAACCAAAATTACTCTACGTGGCAAGTGTCTCATTCAAAATTGATGGAGAAATCAAAAGCTTTACAGACAAGCAAAATTTAAGAGAATTTTGTACCACCAACCCAGCTTTACAACAATGTTAAAGGGACTTATATGAACAGGAAACACAAGAGAAGAAAAAGACCTCCAAAAACAAAACCCAAACAATTGAGAAACAGCTAATAGAAACATATATATATATATATATATATATATATATATATATATCAATAATTACTTTAAATGTAAATGGATCAAATGCTCCAACAAAAAGACATAGACTGGCTGAGTAGGTACAAAAATAAGACTCATATATTGCTGTATACCAGAGACCCACTTCAATATAGAGAAATCACTTGCATTCCTGTATATTAAAAATGAAAAATCAGAAAGAGAATTTAAGGAATAAATCCCATACATCAAAAAAGAATAAAATATCTAGGAAAAAGCCTACCTAAAGAGAAAAAAGAGCTGTATGCAGAAAATTATAAGACACCGATGAAAGAAATCAAAGATGACATAAACAGTTTGAGAAATATTCCATATTTCTGTGTTGGAAGAATAAATATTGTGAAAATGACTATACTACCAATTTGCAATCCACAGATTCGATGTGATCCTTATCAAATTACAAATGGCATTTTTTCACAGAACTGACAAAAAATGTTACAATTCATAAGGAAACACAAAAGACCCTGAAGAGCCAAAGCAATCTTGAGAAAGAAGAATGGGGGGAGGAATACACCTTCCTGACTTCAGACTATACTATAAAGCTACAGTCATCAAGACAGTATGGTACTGGCACAAAACCATAAATATAGACCAATGGAACAAGTTAGAAACATCAGAGATAAACCCACACACTTATGGGTACCTTATATTTGACAAAGGAGACAAGAATATACAGTAAGGTAAAGATCACCTCTTCAATAAGTGGTGCTGGGAAAACTGAACTGCTAACATGTAAAACATGAATTTAGAACACTTCCTAACAACAAACACAAAGATAAACTCAAAATGGATTAAAGACATAAATTTAAGACCATAAACTATAAAACTGTTAAAGGAAAACATAGGCAGAACATTGTATGACATAAATAACAGTAAGACCCTCCATGACCCACCTCCTGGATTAATGGAAACAAAGACACAAATAAATAAGTGGGACCTAATTTACCTTACAAAAATTTTGCACAGCAAAAGAAACTACAAATAAGGTGTAAAGACAACCCTCAGAAATGGAGAAAATAAGGTCAAATGAAACAACTGACAAATAATTAATTTCCAAAATATACAAGGAGCTAATACAAGTCAACACTAGAAAAGCAAAACAACAGCAACAACAACAACAATCAAAAAGTGGGCAAAAGACATAAACTGACAATTCTCCAAAGAAGGCATATACATGGCTAACAAACACATGAAAAGATGTTCAACATTGGTCATTATTAGAGAAATGCAAATCAAAACTATGAAATATCACCTCACAACAGTCAAGATAGCCATCATCAAAAAGTCTACAAAGAATAAATGCTGGAGAGGGTGTGGAAAAAAGGGAATCCTCTTGCACTGTTGGTGGGAATGTAAATTGATACAGCCACTATGGAATACATTACAGAAATTCCTTTAAACAAACTAGGAATTAAAGGACCATATGATCCAGCAATCCCACTACTAGGCATATACCATGAGGAATTGAAAAAGACACATGTATCCCAAAGTTCATTGCAGTGCTATTTAAAGTAGCTAGAATATGGAAGCAACCTTGATGTTCATTGACAGATGAATGGATAAAGAAGCTGTGGTGCATATTTACACTGGAACATTACTCAGCCATAAAAAGGAACACAACTGAGTCAGTTCTAATGAGATGGATGAACCTAGAGCCTATTATACAGTGAAATAAGTCAGAAAGAGAAAGATAAATATTGTATACTAACACATATATGTGGAATCTAGTAAGATGGTACTGAAGAATTTATTTGCAGGGTAGCAATAGAGACACAGACGTAGAGAAGAGACATATGGACACAGGGAGAAGGGAGGAGTGAGATGCATGGAGAGAGTAACATGAAAACTTCCATTACTGTATGTAAAATAGATAACCAGTGGGAATTTGTTGTATGACTCAGGGAACTCAAACTGGGGCTCTGTGACAATCTAGAGGGGTGGGATACAGAGGTAGATGGGAGGGAGTTTCAAGAGGGAGGAGACTTATGTATACCTATGGCTGATTCATTTTGATATTGGGCAGAAACCAACACAATTCTGTAAAGCAATTATCCTTCAATGATAAAATAAATAAATTCAAAATTTAAAAACAAGAAAGTTGAAATCTTGCATGCTTTGTACATATTCTTCTTATATTGAAACCTCCAAAATGTCAAAAACAAAGAGATTTCTACATATGTCAGATAGTTGAGCAAATATCCTCAGTTTAATGTTAAGTCTGTAAACCATGTGGATAGGTAAACTGAAAAGTAAAAAGAAACAAACAAAAAAAAAAGATTAATTAGCTTAGTATTTTTTTATCATACCGTTTTACTGCCTAAATGGAGGGAGAAAAAAGTCCTAGAAAAATGAACTCTGTACAGTTTCTCATTTCTGGAAACTGATCAACTCACCCTGCACATGACTGCTAGATAAAATACCAGTATTACTTCAGTATTCTCTTATCAATCACTTCCAATTGCTCCCCATTATCAGACAGATTAAAGCTCTAAGGCTTGATCACAAAGGCAAGACTCTCAAATAACCTATCTTAACTCACCTAATGAAAATTAAGGAATTTGTCTGACACCATAGTTTACACATTTAATGTGTCTTTAATTTTTATCAGTGTGATTTCTATGTGTCTGAATGTATTCCTCTTTGGGCTTATCCTGCCTGGGACTCTCTATGCTTCCTGGATTTGGTTGAGTATTTCCTTTCCCATGTTAAGGAAATTTTTGTCTATTATATCTTCAAATATTTTCTCAGGTCCTTTCTTGCTCTCTTCTCCTTCTGGGACCCCTATAATGTGAATGCTGGTGCATTTCATGTTGTCCCAGAGGTCTTTTAGGATGTCTTAATTTTTTTTATTCTTTTTTTCCCCCTATTTTCTGTTCTGTGTCAGTGATTTCCATCATTCTTTTTGCCAGGTCATTTATTGGTTCTCCTGCCTCAGTTATTCCACTATTGATTTCTTCTAGTGTAGTACTCATCTCTGTTTGTTTGTTCTTTAGTTCTCCTAGGTCTTTGGTAAACATTTCTTGCATCTTCTCCAATTTTTTTTTCTCCTGAGATACTGGATCATTTTCATTATCATTATTCTGAATTATTTTTCTGGAAGGTTGCCTATCTCCACTTCATTTAGTTGTTTTTCTGGAGTTTTATCTTGTCCCTTCCTCTGGGATATAACTTTCAGCTTTTTCATCCTGATTAACTTTCTGTTATGTGTTTTAGCCACTGTGGGATTGTGGTTATTCCTGTTGCTTCTGTCTGTCCTCTGATGGAAGATGCTAAAAGGCTTGAGGAAGCTTCCTGATGGAAGAGACTGGTGGTGGGAAAAATTGGGTCTTGCTCTGATGGGCAGGGCCTTGCTCAGTAAGGCTTTAAACCAATTATCTGCTCATGGTTGGGGTTGTGCTCCCTTCCTGTTAGTTTTGTTGCCTGAGGTTACCCAGTCCTGGGGTCTATTGGCTCTGTGGTAGGGTTAATGACAACCTCCAAGAGACCTTACACCAAGGGGGAACTTCCTAGACTGCTGCTGACAGTGCCCCCATCCGTGTCATGAGCCTCTACTGAGCCACGCCTTTGCAGGAGACCCTCCAACATTAGCAAGTAGTTTTCCTTCAGTCTTCTGTGGGGTCACTTCTGTATCCTCTGGGTCTTGGTGCATGCAAGGTTTTGTTTGTGCCCTCCAAAACTGGGGTCTCTGTTTCCCCTAGTCCTGCAGAAGTCCTATGATCAAATCCTACTGGCCTTCATGGCCAGATTCCTGGGGATTCCCAGTCCCTTTTGTTAGATCCCCAGGCTGAGAAGCCTGACATGGGGTTCAGAACCTTCACAACAGTGGGAGAACGTTTTTGTTATTATTGTTCTCCAATTTGTGGATCACCTCCCCAGTGGGTATGGAATTTGATTTTATCGTGATTGCCCCCTTCTACCATCTCAGCTTCTTCTGTCTTTGGATGTGGGGTATCTTTTTCTGGTGGGTTTCAGCATTCTCCTGTCAATGGTTGTTCAACAACTAGTAGCTATTTGGGTGCTCACAGGAGGATATGAGCCCAGGCCATTCTACTCTATCTTGAACTAGAAGTCATAAGCATTTAATTTGTAAAGCCAAAGTTACTGATACGGAAAGTCAAATACTACATGTCTAAACAACTTATTTTTAAACCTAAGAAATCATAGAGTTAGTAAAAACAAGTAACTGACAAGTAGGGTTGATAAGCTTTGGTCTTTTGGGTTCTTGTGAAGGATTGGCAATACTGGGCCATAAGCATTAATCATAATTAGATGGGTTGAAGAGCCCTAAGGTCAAAAGAAGCAGGGAGAGAGTCAAAAGAAACATATCACCTTTCTTATTAGTCTCAACCCCTTCTTTACTAATTGATCTTAGTACCCCCTACTGTGTCTTTATTCAATTACTTTTCAAGTTCTAGTATATCTACAAGAGATAATACAGTATAGTGGTAAAAACATAGAATGCCCATGGTTTATTCTCACACCGACTAGCTGTATTACCTTAGGCAAGTCATCAAAGCTCTCTGTTCTTTAACTTTTTGTATTGAGTGGTGACTCATGCTCAGTCATGTCCAACTCTGCAACCCTTTGGACTATAGCCCACCAGGCTCCTCTGTCCATGGAATTCTCCAGGTAAGAATACCAGAGTAGGTTGCCATTTCCTTCTTCAGGGCATCTTCCTGACCCAGGGATCAAACCTATGTCTCCTTCATTGCACACAGATTCCTTACCAGTGAGCCATCAGGGAAGCCCTGTAACTCTGTATTGCTGCTGCTGTTAAGTAGCTTCAGTTGTGTCCGACTCTGTGCGACCCCATAGATGGCAGACCACCAGGCTCCCCCATCCCTGGGATTCTCCAGGCAAGAACACTGGAATGGGTTGCCATTTCCTTCTCCAATGCATGAAAGTGAAAAGTGAAAGTGAAGTCACTCAGTTGTGTCCAACTCTTAGCGACTCCATGGACTGCAGCCCACCAGGCTCCTCCATCCATGGGATTTTCCAGGCAAGAATACTGGAGTGGGGTGCCATTAAATTAAGCAGTATATGACTGAAAAAATTGCCTGGCACAGAGTAGTTGCTATGTGAGTGTTTGTTATTACTAATTTTCCTCCTCCTTTCTTCAAATCCCAGTTTAGCTCCCATCATCTCCAGGAAGTCACATAACACCCTTGTGCTCCTTTGAACCCCTATATTACCTATAATCATTATGAGTCCTTTGACATTTCATTTTATGTCACCATGGGAAATAGTTTGCATTTTTGTAACATTATTTTAAACTGTTTTTAATGTGTTCATGTCTTGCCTCTCCTAACAGAATATGAACTCCTTGGGAGTAAGAACCATGCCTTACCCTTCTCTTTTTCTCCTTCTCAATTTATCATTTCACAAAAGATGCTTAAGAAATATTTGCCAAATGAGTGAATCAATAACAGGTTATCACAGGTGGCAAATCTCACAGGTTTCAATGTAGAGACAAACATTTTCACCACAATAAAGAAATATTTTTTCTTCTTTGAAGTATATGCTGGGTGGTTATGCTTTTTTCTCTAAAAAATAGGGTGAGCATATACTGAATTACAGATCCTTGGCCTGTTTTAGTACAGATTTATTCCATTTTTTGGAGAAGGAAATGGCAACCTGCCGGGGTCCAGCCCCGGTGGATCCAGGGAATTCGAAGCGGGGACGGCGTAGGCGAAGATCAGGAAACAATTGCTTAATTAAACGTTAATTAAGGATATAAAGAGTAATAGAATGAGGATAGCTCAGTGAGGAAATTTAGTGGAGAAAAGAGGCTGAAATAAGGATAGCTCAGTGAGGAAATTCAGTAGAGAAAAGAGGCTGAATAATTCAGCCAGAAGGTAAGAGAAAGAACGACATGGTGAGACCAAGTTTCGGTGAACAAGGCCCGCACTTTATTTTCCAAAGTAGTTTTTATACCTTAAGTTATGCATAGAGGATAATGGGGGAAGGGGTAGAGTCAGGCAGCAAGCCAGGCTTTCTTCCTGCAAACTTATCATATGCAAAAGCTTAGGTGATTTGCATCATCTTCTGGCCCGGAGGCCTGTTAACATTTTAAGATGCTTTCTTCAGAAAACTTATTTTTCTCTAAAGGTGATAAGTCAAGCGCCACCCTCCAAAAGCATTAGATAAAGTTGCATTCCTACAGGGCAAAGGTGTGTTGGGCTATAACAAGAAAAAGAATTAACTCAAGGGTCCCAGGTTACAAACATTAAAGCTACTATTTACACCAATTATATTAATCGATACACTGACAGGGACACAGCAGGTAAGGGATATGGAGACTTAAATCCCTTCACCAATACAATTTCTAATCAATAATCTGTATTTAGACAGTTTAGAACATCTCATGCCTCTCACAGTTTGGAGGCTCTGAGCAATCACATGTGGCCGGAAAAACCTATTCAGGCAGGCTAGAGGACTTCCAAGGGAGTTTGTAGGTTGAAAGACTGTCACACTCAGGAATTATTAACTGGAGCTGTAAGCTAACTCTTTTTTCAGAGAGAGGTAGTGGGGGACAGCCCCCCGTAAAGTCAGAGGTGTAGGTGAAAGCGCAAAGCAGAAAGTAGGCAGACTCTGGTTTTGGGGGTAGATTGCTCAAGAATTTCCAGGAAGACTCCTGAGGCTTGATCCTGCCTTTGCATATGCCAAGCCTCCTTCCTCATGACCTTTGCCAGGGGTGGAGCTCACTCCCCACAGCAACCCACTCCAGTATTCTTCCCTGGAGAATCCCATGGACAGAGGAGCCTGGTAGGCCACAGTCCATGGGGTCTCAAAGAGGCGGACACAACTGAGTGACTTCACTTTCACTTTCACTTGTTTCATTTTAGACAGATAAAGTGTTTCCTAATAGGAGATTAACTATTAAATTGTCATGGATTCACTAAGATTATAAGACAGAGTGGCACATTTGATTAAATACAAAAATATAGATAAAACAGCAAAGATGATTTTTTTAGGAAAAGTCCCTAAAATATTTAAAAATTATATGTAAATTCTCAATAGCAGCTAGGGAGCAACAAAACAAGTCTCGGGTGAATATTATACATTAAAATATTTACAGGGGGTACTCAAGATTATAGTGTGTCTGGAATTTATAAACCACTTCACATCATGGCACACATGGACTTTGAAAATGTTTATATAGTATACTGAAATAAGCAGAAAGGGATTCCTAAACTATAGGTAACTTGCACTGGGACTTTGGTAACTTCATCCATAGAACTCTGGCCACTTCAGATGCTGGCCAACTACTCTGAGGTATAAGAGAGCACAAAGCTCAGCACACCTGTAACCTATCCACAACACATCAGTTGGAGAACTCTGTTGCTTTTGTAATATTAAGTGTTTCAATCTGTACTGTTCAATACAGAACAAGGAAGACCTATGATATGAACCTGTAAACCGAGATGAAGCATGCATTTTTGTTGCATTCCTATATGCAAAAGTCTCTGAACATTGCTCAGTTCAATAGTTGTATATCTTATTCTGTTCACATCAGAGACTGGGTTCAATGCAAATCATACTATATGTTTTTTCCTTTATTCTCATTCACTAATATATTCAATGATGATTGATTGAACACCAACTATGTAATATATTATGTGCTTGTTACAGATTAAAAACAATACCATTGAGTTCTGGCAGGTACTGCAATGGCATGTGGAGCACACTTTGTACCCCCTGAGCCGTACTTGCCCCAAGTCAACAAATAAGCTAGATGGTCTAAGTTGAATGGGGACCCTATCATATGAAGCCTCACCTCAGCAGTTCAACAGATCAGCCCAGGACCAAAAATAATAAGGACTATTTACCATGAGCAAAGAAAAGACAAGTCTGGTATCTCAAGTCTCATCTTACTCTTGCTTGCTGGATGACAGATGGGATAGGGAAATAATGGTGGCCTCTGGCCACCAAGTCTTACAACTCAGGAAACTGAAATGAACAGTGTCTCAATTGCATGAGACAGCACTCTATCTCTATAACAACAGACAAAAGCTTTGACAGCTGGAAGGTGAGAAGAATTTCTGAGGATGACAAGTGGAGCAGATAGCTTCCATTAGCTATTTGACTGTTGTTCTTCATTGTATGAGACCTTGATATTTTAAGAGAGAAATGGTAGAATAGTGTACCACAATTTATCAGTGTGAAGTGTACATTAAAATTTGGAAAGCTTTACTAGCTATTTATAATTCTATATATGCAACATGAACAAAAGTTTTTCTTAACTTTTGGGGTGGCATGATAAAGTAATTAGGCTCCAATTAAAATAAATAAATTTACATTAAAAAAAGTAAATCATGTGTCTTAAAAAAGAACTATTGTAAAAAAATCATAGAAATGTCTGATGTAAATGACTATATTTTTTGAAAACATAATAATGCATTATTTTAAATGGCATTGCATTTAGATTCCTCATTTCAATTTAATCTTAAACTGTTAACATCACTTGAGTTGACCAAAGTCCAGCTACACTGTACATGCTTCTCCTATTCACATCCATTTCTCAAAATTGTACTCATTTTGAATGCTTGAATACCTAGTCAAGTACTATATTTCTTAGTAATTTCTAGTAATGTCCTTGATAACTGGCTGCCAAATAGGACGTGATCAATTGCCTGTTTAATTTTCAGAGAACATTGAGCCTATGATGGTCATTATAGTTTGAAGTTGCTGTATATTTTAATGTTTTCCTGTGTATTTTATTTTATTCTGAATTAACTTTTATTGAAGTATAATCCTTTTACAATGTTTTGTTAGTTTCTGCTGTATAGCAAAGTAAATCAGCTGTATGTACACATATATCCCCTCTCTTTTGGATTTCCTTCCCACTAAGGTGTCACATAGCACTGAATAGAGTTCCCTGTGCTATATAGTAGGTTTTCATTAGTTCTCTATTATATACAGTAGTGTATATATGTGAGTCTCATTTCACCCCTCTTATCCCCAGTATCCATGTCTGTTCTCTGTGTCTGTGTCTCTATTTCTGTTTTGCAAATAAGTTCATCTGTATCATCTTTCTATATTACAAACATAAGGGATATCATTTGATATTTATTTTTCTCATTCTGACTTATTTCACTCTGTATGACAGTCCCTTGGTCCATCCATGTCTCTGCAAATGGCACAATTTCGTTCCTTTTTATAGCTGAGTAATATTCCATTGTATATATGTACCATCCTTTCTTTATGAATTTCCTTGTTGATGGACATTTAGCTTGCTTCCATGCCCTGGCTACTGTAAATGGTGCTGCAGTGAACATTGGGGTATATATATCTTTTCTTTTTTTTTTTTTTTCCTTTTATTTATTTATTTTTTATTTTTTAACCATTTATCATTTATTTATGATTATTATTATTACTTTACAATATTAAATTGGTTTTGCCATACATCAACATGAATCTGCTACAGATGTACACGTGTTCCCCATCCTGAACCCCTCTCCCACCCCCCTCCTGGTACCATCCCTCTGGTTCATCCCAGTGCACCAGCTCCAAGCATCCTGTATCCTGCATTGAACCTAGACTGGCGATTCGTTTCTTATATGATATTATACATGTTTTAATTCCATTCTCCTAAATCATCCCACCCTCTCCCTCTCCCACAGAGTCCAAAATACTATTCTATACATCTGTGTCTCTTTTGCTCTCTCGCATACAGGGTTATCGTTACCATCTTTCTAAATTCCAGATATATCCGTTAATACTATATAATGCTGAAGAAGCTGAAGTTAAATGGTTCTATGAAGAACTACAAGACCTTTTAGAACTAACACCCAAAAAAGATGTCCTTTTCATTATAGGGGACTGGAATGCAAAAGTAGGAAGTCAAGAAACACCTGGAGTAACAGGCAAATTTGTCCTTGGAATATGGAACAAAGCAGGGCAAAAACTAATAGATTTTTGCCAAGAAAATGCAATGGTCATAACGAACACCCTCTTCCAACAACACAAGAGAAGACTCTATACATGGACATCACCAGATGGTCAACACCAAAATCAGATTGATTATATTCTTTGCAGCCAACGATGGAGAAGCTCTATATAGTCAACAAAAACAAGACCAGAGCTGACTGTGGCTCAGACCATGAACTCCTTATTGCCAAATTCAGACTTAAATTGAAGAAAGTAGGGAAAAGCACTAGACCATTCAGGTATGACCTAAATCAAATCCCTTATGATTATACAGTGGAAGTGAGAAATAAATTTAAGGGCCTAGATCTGATAGATAGAGTGCCTGATGAACTTTGGATTGAGTTTCATGACATTTTATCCAGACCATCCCCATGGAAAAGAAATGCAAAAAAGGAAAATGGCTGTCTGGGGAGGCCTTACAAATAGCTGTGAAAAGAAGAGAAGCGAAAAGCAAAGGAGAAAAGGAAAGATATAAACATCTGAATGCAGAGTTCCAAAGAATAGCAAGAAGAGATAAGAAAGCCTTCTTCAGCAATCAATGCAAAGAAATAGAGGAAAACAACAGAATGGGAAAGACTAGGAATCTCTTCAAGAAAATCAGAGATACCAAAGGAACATTTCATGCAAAGATGGGCTCGATAAAGGACAAAAATGGTATGGACCTAACAGAAGTGGAAGATATTAAGAAGAGATGGCAAGAATACACAGAAGAACTGTACAAAAAAGATCTTCACAACCCAGATAATCACGATGGTGTGATCACTAACCTAGAGCCAGACATCCTGGAATGTGAAGTCAAGTGGGCCTTAGAAAGCATCACTACGAACAAAGCTAGTGGAGGTGATGGAATTCCAGTTGAGCTATTCCAAATCCTGAAAGATGATGCTGTGAAAGTGCTGCACTCAATATGCCAGCAAATTTGGAAAACTCAGCAGTGGCCACAGGACTGGAAAAGGTCAGTTTTCATTCCAATCCCAAAGAAAGGCAATGCCAAAGAATTCTCAAACTACTGCACAATTGCAGTCATCTCACACACTAGTAAAGTAATGCTTAAAATTCTCCAAGCCAGGCTTCAGCAATATGTTAACCATGAACTTCCTGATGTTGAAGCTGGTTTTAGAAAAGGCAGAGGAACCAGAGATCAAATTGCCAATATCCACTGGATCATGGAAAAAGCAAGAGAGTTCCAGAAAACCATCTATTTCTGCTTTATTGACTATGCCAAAGCCTTTGACTGTGTGGATCACAATAAACTGGAAAATTCTGAAAGAGATGGGAATACCAGACCACCTGATCTGCCTCTTGAGAAATTTGCATGCTGGTCAGGAAGCAACAGTTAGAACTGGACATGGAACAACAGACTGGTTCCAAATAGGAAAAGGAGTTCATCAAGGCTGTATATTGTCACCCTGCTTATTTAACTTATATGCAGAGTACATCATGAGAAACGCTGGACTGGAAGAAACACAAGCTGGAATCAAGATTGCCGGGAGAAATATCAGTAACCTCAGATATGCAGATGACACCACCCTTATGGCAGAAAGTGAAGAGGAACTAAAAAGCCTCTTGATGAAAGTGAAAGAGGAGAGTGAAAAAATTGGCTTAAAGCTCAACATTCAGAAAACAAAGATCATGGAATCCGGTCCCACCACTTCATGAGAAATAGATGGGGAAACAGTGGAAACAGTGTCAGACTTTATTTTTCTGGGCTCCAAAATCACTACAGATGGTTACTGCAGCCATGAAATTAAAAGATGCTTACTCCTTGGAAGGAAAGTTATGACCAACCTAGATAGCATATTCAAAAGCAGAGACATTACTTTGCCAACAAAGGTTCGTCTAGTCAAGGCTGTTGTTTTTCCTGTGGTCATGTATGGATGTGAGAGTTGGACTGTGAAGAAGGCTGAGTGCCGAAGAATTGATGCTTTTGAACTGTGATGTTGGAGAAGACTCTTGAGAGTCCCTTGGACTGCAAGGAGATCCAACCAGTCCATTCTAAAGGAGATCGGCCCCAGGATTTCTTTGGAAGGAATGATGCTAAAGCTGAAACTCCAGTACTTTGACCACCTCATGCGAAGAGTTAACTCATTGGAAAAAACTCTGATGGTGGGAGGGTTTAGGGGCAGGAGGAGAAGGGGACGACAGAGGATGAGATGGCTGGATGGCATCACTGACTCGATGGACATGAGTCTGAGTGAACTCCGGGAGTTGGTGATGGACAGGGAGGCCTGGCGTGCTGCGATTCATGGGGTCGCAGAGTCGGACACGACTGAGAGACTGATCTGATCTAATCTGATACTGTATTGGTGTTTTTCTTTCTGACTTACTTCACTATAATAGGCTCGAGTTTCATCCACCTCATTAGAACTTTTCAAATTACAATTTTTCTCTTGATATATGCTCAGGAGTTGGATTGCTGGAGCATATGGTAGGCATTTTTAGATTTTAAGAAACTTCCACACTATTTTCCATAGTGGCTTATCAACTTACATTCCCACCAACAATATAAGAAATTACCTGTTTCTCCTCACTTTCTTCAGCATTTATTGTTTGTCGATATTTTAATGATGGCCATTCTGACTTGTACGACATATTTCTTGCAGTTTTATTTGCATTTCTCTAACAGTTGGAAATGTTGAGAATCTTTTCATATGTTTGTTGGCCATTGGCCATCTGTATGTCTTCTTTGGAGAAATGTCTGTTTACAACTTCTGCCCATTTTTTGATTGGGTTGTTTGATTTTTTTTTTTTTTTTTGATGTTGAGCTACATGACCGGTTTGCATGTTTTGTAGATTAATTCCTTTACATTTGGTTTATTTCCAAATATTTTCTCCCATACTGAGGGTTGTCTTTTTCTTTTGTTTATGGTTTCCTTTGTTGTGCAAAGGTTTTTGAGTTTATGTAGATCCCATTTAAAAAAAAAATCGTTTTTATTTTCATTACTCTAGGAAGTGAGTCAAAAAAGATCTTGCTGCGATTTAGGTCAAAGTGTCTTCTACATTTTCTTCTACAAGTTTTAGAATGTCTGACCTTACATTTAGGATATTAATACATTTCAAGTTTCATTTTGTGTATGGTGTTAGAGAGTGTTCTAATTTCATTCTTTTACATGTAGCTGTCAAGTTTTCCAGCAACTAATTGAAGAACCTGTTTTCTCCATTATATATGCTTGCCTCCTTTGTCATAGATTAGGTGACCATTGGAGTGTGCATTCATCTCTGGGCTTTATATTCTGTTTCATAGATCTATGTTTCTTTTTTTGTGCCAATACCATACAGTCTTGATTACTGTAGCTTTGTAGTATAGTCTGAAGACAGGAAGGTTGATTCCTCCAATTCTCTTTTGCCTTCACAAGATTGGTTTGGATATTCAGGGTCTTTTGTGTTTCCATACAAATTGTAACTTTTCTGTTAAAGCAGGGTTAAAACCACGTGTATTTGGTTGGATAAAGTAAGAATTTCTTGGTTGTACTGAAGTCTTCTTTTAAATTATAGGACATAGTGAAGTGAAAAAGAAAGTGAAGTCGCTTCAGTTGTGTCCAACTCTTTGTGACCCCATGGACTGTAACCCGCCAGGCTCCATGGGATTCTCCAGGCAAGAATACTGGAGTGGGTTGCCCTTCCCTTCTCCAGGGGATTTTCCCAACCCAGGGATCAAACCCAGGTCTCCCATACTGCAAGCGGGAAAGGCAAAAGGGTTGTCAATTCTTGGGGGAGTATGGACTTGGGAGACTCATCTTCTGGTGTCATATCTTTTTGCCTTTTCATATTGTCAATTCTCAAGGCAAAAATACTGGAGTGGGTTGCTGTTTCCTTCTCCAGTGGACCATGTTTTGTGGTTTTAACCCTGCTTTAACAGAAAAGTATAGCTAGGGGAAATGGCAACCCACTCCAGTGTTCTTGCCTGGAGAATCCCAGGGACAGGAGAGCCTGGTGGGCTGCTGTCTATGGGGTCGCACAGAGTCGGACACGACTGAAGTGACTTAGCAGCAGCAGCAGCAGCATAGCTAGGGGAAGGAAATAGTATCCTGAGGCACAGTTTTCGCTCAGGAAATTCAAATGATCATTCAAATATGAGCATTTATTTAGAACATCAAGCAAAGGTTTTCAGCTGTTCTTCAGTTATTAGTTTGACCCACTTCTCCACTTTCAATATTCCTAGGTACTTATAGCTTCAACCACCATCTCTGTGATAGACTTTTCTAGAAGAACTAAAGACAATTCCAGATCATCTTGAGACCAAGCCATACTTTATAAAATGGCACAACCAAGAATGCATGGCATTGTACTAGAAGTGAACTCTTTACTGTAACATGTTCCCATTTGGTGATTAAGCCTGATAACCTCTCCCTACCCATCTCTTTAACATACAGGTAAAACAATTCATTTGCCTTCTCTTATCTGACTCATTTTAACACCATGGTTTCAGCCCTTCATCACTGTATTTACTTCAACAACTAATGTAAAGGAAGGAAGTGCTTGTGATTTTTTAATATATCTTTTTAAAATATATATTTATTTATTTTAATTGGAGGCTAATTACTGTACAATATTGTATTGGTTTTGCCATACATCAACATGAATCCACCATGGGTGTACACGTGTTCCCCATCCTGAACCCCCTCCCACCTCTCTCCCCATACCAACCCTCTGGGTCATCCCAGTGCACCAGCCCTGAGCATCCTGTATCCTGCATCAAACCTGGACTGGCGATTCATTACATATATGATATTGTACATGTTTCAAGGCCACTCTCCCAAATCATCCCACCCTCGCCCTCTCCCACAGAGTCCAAAAGACTGTTCTATACATCTGTGTCTCTTTTGCTCTCTCACATACAGGTTATACAGGTTGGGTTTCCCTGGTGGCTTAGAGGTTAAAGAATCCCCCTGGAATGCAGGAGACCTGGGTTCGATCCCTGGGTCAGGAAAATCCCCTGGAGAAGGAAAATGGCAACCCACTCCATTACTCTTGCCTGGAGAATCCCATGGAGGGAGGAGCCTGGTAGGCTACAGTCGATGGGGTCGCAAAGAGTTGGACACGACTGAGCGACTTCAGTTTCACTTTCACTTCACTTTCATACAGGGTTATTGTTACCATCTTTCTATATTCCATATATATGCGTTAGTATACTGTATTGGTGTTTTTCTTTCTGGCTTAGTTCACTCTGTATAGTAGGCTCCAGTTTCATCCACCTCATTAGAACTGATTCAAATGTATTCTTTTTAATGGACGAGTAAAACTCCATTGTGTATATGTACCACCGCTTTCTTATCCATTAATCTGCTGATGGACATCTAGGTTTCTTCCATGTTCTGGCTATTATAAACAGTGCTGCGATGAACACTGGGGTACACGTGTCTCTTTCATTTCTGGTTCCCTAAGTGTGTGTGCCCAGCAGTGGGATTGCTGGGTCGTATGGCAGTTCTATTTCCAATTTTTTAAGGAATTTCCACACTGTTCTCCATTGTGGCTGTCCTAGTTTGCATTCCCACCAACAGTGTAAGAAGGATCCCTTTTCTCCACACCACCTCAAGAATTTATTGCTTGTAGACTTTTGGATAGCACCCATTCTGACTGGCATGAGATGGTATCTCATTGTGGTTTTGATTTGCATTTCTCTGATAATGAGTGATGTTGAGCATCTTTTCATGTGTTTGTTAGCCATCTGTATGTCTTCTTTGGAGAAATGTCTGTTTAGTTCTTTGGCCCATTTTTTGATTGGGTAGTTTATTTTTCTGGAATTGAGCTGTAGGAGTTGCTTGTATATTTATGAGATTAATTCTTTGTCAGTTGCTTCATTTTCTATTATTTTCTCCCGTTCTGAAGCCTATCTTTTCACCTTGCTTATAGCTTCCTTTGTTGTGCAGAAGCTTTTAATTTTAATTAGGTTGCATTTGTTTGTCTTTGCTTTTATTTCCAATATTCTGGGAGGTAGGTCATAGAGGATCTTGCTGTGATTTATGTCAGAGAGAGTTTTGCCTATGTTCTCCTCTAGGAGTTTTATAATTTCTGGTCTTACATTTAGATTTTTAATCCATTTTGAGTTTATTTTTGTGTATGGTGTTAGAAAGTGTTCTAGTTTCATTCTTTTACATTTGGTTGACCAGTTTTCCCAGCACCACTTCTTAAACAGCTTGTATTTTCTCCATTGTATATTTTTGCTTCCTTTGTTAAAGATAAGATGCCCATAGGTGCAGGGATTTATCTCTGGGCTTTCTATTTTGTTCCATTGATCTATATTTCTGTCTTTGTGCCAGTACCATACAGTCTTGATAACTGTGGCTTTGTAGTATAGCCTGAAGTCAGGCAGGTTGATTCCTCCAGTTCCATTCTGCTTTCTCAAGATTTCTTTGGCTATTTGAGGTTTATTGTATTTCTGTACAAAATGTGAAATTATTTGTTCTAGCACTGGAAAAAATAGCTTGATAGGGATTGCATTGAATCTATAGATTGCTTTGGGTAGTATACCCATTTTCACTATATTGATTTTTCCAATCCATGAACAGGGTATTTCTCCATCTATTAGGGTCCTCTTTGATTTAATTCACCAGTGTTTTATGGTTTTCTGTATACAGGTCTTTTGTTTCTTTATGTAGATGTATTCCTAAGCATTTTATTCTTTTCATTGCCATGGGGAATGGAATTGTTTCCTTAATTTCTCTTTCTGTTTTCTCATTATTAGTGTAAAGGAATGCAAGTGATTTCTGTGTGTTGATTTTATATCCTACCACTTTACTAAATTCATTGATTAGCTCTAGTAATTTTCTGGTGCAGTCTTTAAGGTTTTCTATGTAGTTGATCATGTCATCTGCAAACAGTGAGAGTTTTACTTCTTCTTTTCCAATTTGGATTCCTTTTCTTTCTTTTTCTGCTCTGATTGCTCTGGGCAAAACTATGTTGAATACTAGTGGTGAGAGGCCACCCTTGCCTTGTTCCTGACTTTAGGGGAAATGCTTTCAATTTTTCACCATTGAGGATAATGTTTGCTGTGGGTTTGTCATATACAGCTTTTATTATGTTAAGGGATGTTCCTTCTACTCCTGCTTTCTGGAGAGTTTTTTCTTTTTTCTTTTTTTATCATAAATGGATGTTGAATTTTGTCAAAGGCTTTCTCTGCATCTATTGAGATAATCATGTGGTTTTTATTTTTCAATTTGTTAATGTGGTGTATTACATTGATTGATTTGCAGATAGTGAAGAATCCTTGCATCCCTGGAATAAAGCCCACTTGATCATGGTGTATGATCTTTTTAATGTGTTGTTGGATTTTGATTGCTAGAATTTTGTTAAGGATTTTTGCATCTATGTTCATCAGTGATATTGGCCTGTGGTTTTCTTTTTTTGTGTGGCATCTTTGTCCGGTTTTGGTAATAGGGTGATGGTGGCCTCATAGAATGAGTTTGGAAGTTTACCTTCCTCTGCAATTTTCTGGAAGAGTTTGAGTAGGATAGGTGTTAGCTCTTCTCTCAATTTTTGGTAGAATTCAGCTGTGAAGCCGTCTGGACCTGGGCTTTTGTTTGCTGGAAGATTTCTGATTATAGTTTCAATTTCCGTGCTTGTGATGGGTCTGTTAAGATTTTCTATTTCTTCCTGGTTCAGTTTGGCAAGTTGTACTTCTCTAAGAATTTGTCCATTTCTTCCAAGTTGTCCATTTTATTGGCATATAATTGCTGATAGTAGTCTTTTATGATGTTTTGTATTTCTGTGTTGTCTGTAGTGATCTCTCCAGTTTCATTTCTAATTTTATTGATTTGATTTTTCTCCCTTTGTTTCTTGATGAGTCTGGCTAATGCTTTGCCAATTTTATTTATCCTCTCAATGAACCAGCTTTTAGCTTTTTTGATTTTTGCTACAGTCTCTTTTGTTGGTTTTGCATTTCTTTCTGCCCTAATTTGTAAGATTTCTTTCCTTCTACTAACCCTGGGGTTCTTCATTTCTTCCTTTTCTAGTTGCTTTAGGTGTAGCGTTAGGTTATTTACTTGACTTTTTTTTTTTATTTTTTGAGATATGCCTGTATTACTATGAACCTTCTCCTTAGCACTGCTTCTACAGTGTCCCATAGGTTTTGGATTGTTGTATTTTCATTTTCATTCCTTACTACGCATATTTTAATTTCTTTTTTATTTCTTCTGTGATTTGTTGGTTATTCAGCAACATCTTGTTCAGCCTCCCATATGTCGGAATTTTTAATAGTTTTTCTCCTGTAATTGAGATCTAATCTTACTGCATTCTGGTCAGAAATGATGCTTGGAATGATTTCAGTTTTGTTTTTTTTTTTTGAATTTACCAAGGCTAGATTTATGGCCCAGGATATGCTCTATCCTGGAGAAAGTTCCATGTGCGCTTGAGAAAAAGGTGAAATTCATTATTTTGAGGTAAAATGTCCCATAGATTCCAATTAGGTCTAAGTAGTCTATTGTATCATTTAATTTTTTAATTTAAATTTATTTATTTTAATTAGAGGCTAATTACTTTACAATATTGTATTGGTTTTGCCATACATCAACATGAATCTGCCACGTGTGTACACGTGTTCCCACTCTTGAACCCCAGTCCCAACTCCCTCACCATACCATCCCTCTGGGTTATCCCAGTGCACCAGCCCCAAGCTTCCTGTATTCTCCATCAAACCTGGACAGGTGAATCATTTCTTATATGAAATTATACATGTTTCAATGCCATTCCAGTTTGTGTTTCCTTGTTAATTTTCTGTTTAGTTGATCTACCCATAGGTGTGAGTGGGGTATTAAAGTCTCCCACTATTATTGTGTTATTCTTAATTTCCCCTTTCAGACATGTTAGCATTTGTCTTACATATTGTGGTGCTTCTATGTTGGGTGTATATATATTTATAATTGTTATCTCTTCTTCTTGAATTGATCCTTTAATCATTATGTAGTGTCCTTTTTTGTCTCTTTTCACAGCCTTTGTTTTAAAGTCTGTTTTATATGATATGAATATTGCTACTCCTCCTTTCTTTTGGTCTCTATTTGTGTGGAATACCTTTTTCCAGCCCTTCACTTTCAGTCTGTGTGTCCCTTGTTTTGAGGTGGGTCTCTTGTAGACAACATATAAAGGGGTCTTGTTTTTATATCCATTCAGCCAGTCTTTGTCTTTTGGTTGGGGCATTCAATTCATTTATGTTTGAGGTAATTATTGATAAGTATGATCCTGTGCTTTACTTTATTGTTTTGGATTTGAGTTTATACACCGTTTTTGTCTTTCCTGTCTAGAGAATATCCTTTAGCATTTGTTGGAGAACTGGCTTGGTGGTGCTGAATTCTCTCAGCTTTTGCTTGTCTGTAAAGCTTTTGATTTCTCCTTCATATTTGAATGAGATCCTTGCTGGGTACAGTAATCTGCTGCTGCTGCTTCTGCTGCTAAGTCACTTCAGTCATGTTTGACTCTGTGTGACCCTACAGACAGCAGCCCATCAGGTTCCCTCATCTCTGGAATTCTCCAGGCAGGAACACTGGAGTGGGTTGCCATTTCCTTCTCCAATGCATGAAAGTGAAAAGTGAAAGTGAAGTCGCTCAGTCGTGTCAGACTCTTAGCGACTCCATGGACTGCAGCCTACCAGGTTTCTCCATCCATGCAGTTTTCCAGGCAAGAATACTGGAGTGGGGTGCCATTGCCTTCTCCAACAATAATCTGGGCTCTAGATTATTTCCTTTCATCACTTTAAGTATGTCCTTCCTTCCCTCCTGGCCTGAAGAGTTTCTATTGAAAGATCAGCTGTTATACTATGGGAATCCCTTTGTGTGTTATTTGTTGTTTTTCCATTGCTGCTTTTAATATTTGTTCTTTGTGTTTGATCTTTGTTAATTTGATTAATATGTGTCTTGGGGTGTCTTGCCTTGGGCTTATCCTGTTTTGGACTCTCTGGGTTTCTTAGACTTGGGTGATTATTTCCTCCATTTTACAGAAGTTTCCAACTATTATCTCCTCAAGTATTTTCTCATGCTCTTTCTTTTTGTCTTCTTCTTCTGGGACTCCTATGATTCGAATGTTGGGGCATTTAACATTGTCCCAGAGGTCTCTGATATTGTCCTCATTTCTTTTAATTCGTTTTTCTTTTTTCCTCTCTGATTCATTTATTTCTACCATTCTATCTTCTCCCTCACTAATCCTATCTTCTGCCTCCATTATTCTACTATTTGTTCCCTCCAGAGTGTTTTTCATCTCATTTATTGCATTATTCATTATATATTGACTCCTTCTTATTTCTTCTAGGTCCTTGTTAAACCTTTCTTGCATCTTCTCAGTCCTTATCTCCTGGCTATTTATCTGTGATTCCATTTTGTTTTCAAGATTTTGGATCGTTGTCACTATCATTATTCAGAATTCTTTATCAGGTAGATTCCCTATCTCTTCCTCTTTTGTTTGGTTTGGTGGGCATTTATCCTGTTCCTTTACCTGATGGGTATTTCTCTGTCTCTTCATCTTGTTTATGTTGCTGTATTTGGGGAAGCATTTCTGTATTCTGGCAGTTTGTGGAGTTTCCTCACTGTGTGGGGTTGTACAGGTGGCTTCTCAAGGTTTCCTGCTTATGGAAGCTTGTGTTGGTGTCCTGGTGGGTGGAGCTGGATTTCTTTTCTCTGGACTGCAATGAATTGTACAGTAATGAGTTATGAGATGTTAGTGGGTTTTGAATGACTTTGGCAGCCTGTATATTGAAGCTCAGGGCTGTGTTCCTGTGTTGCTGGATAATTTGCAGGGTCTGAATTGCTTTGGAACTTGTTGGCCCTTGGGTGGTGCTTGGTTTCAGTGTAAGTATGGAGGCGTTTGATGAGCTCCTATCGATTAATGTTCCCTGGAGTCAGGAGTTCTCTGGTGTTCTCAGGACTTGGACTTAAGCCTCGTGCTTATGGTTTCAGTCTTGTTTTTTACAGTAGCCTCAAGACTTCTCCATCTATACAGTACCACTGATAAAACATCTAGGTTAAAGGTGAAAAGTTTCTCCACAGTGAGGGACACCCAGAGAGGTTCACAAAGTTACATGGAGAAGAGAAGAGGGAGGAGGGTGATAGAGGTGACTAGGATGAAATGAGGTGGAATCAAAAGTGGAGAGAGTAAGCTAGCCACTAATCACTTTCTTATGTTCCCTCTACAGTCTGGACCACTTAGAGATGTTCATGGAGTTACACAGAGAAGAGAAGAGGGAGGAAGGAGATAGAGGTGGCCAGGAGGATAAAGGGGGGAATCAAAAGGAGAGAGACAGATCCAGCCAGTAATCAGTTTCCTAAGTGTTCTCCACCGTCCAGAAAACAAAGAGATTCACAGAGTTGAGTAGAGAAGAGAAGGGAGAGGAAGGAGATAGAGGCAACCCAGTGGAGAAAAAGGAGAGTCCAAAGGGGGAGAGAACAGTCAAGCCAGTGATCTCACTCCCAAGTAAAAATAGGTACTGAAGATTGGATTCTTAAAGGTACAAAATTGATAACAAATACCCCAAAGCAAAGATTAAAAATCTAGAATAGAGGTTGGATTTTCAAAAATACTCTATTAAAGAAAAAAAGTCACCAAAATTATAATATATATATATATATATATATATATATAAAGTTTGCTATAAAAAATAGGGTCTCTCTCTTTTTTTTTTTTTTTTTTTTGCAAAGTAGTAGGCTATAAAAATGAAAATTAAAGGAGTAATAGAGGACTTAAAAATAGAAAAAAAATTCAAAAAATTAAAGAATGATAGTAAAAATAGTAAAAATATATCTAGGACTTTCTCTGGTGTTGTGGGCAGTGTGAGGTCAGTTCATTTTCAGATAATTCCTTGATCCGACTTATATTTCTCAAGATCTATAGGCCCCTTCCTGTGTAGTCCATACTAACTACAAGGTTTTAATCTATTGTTCCTGTCACTTCCGAGGAGGTTCCCTCTGGTTTAGCTTCTTCTGTTTGCTGGTCTCTTCAGTGTCTAATTTCCGTCCTGACACTAGGGGCCGGTGGTGGACACTTTTTTAGGCTCACTTGTTCAGTCCTGCTTTGGGGAGGGAGGGACGCTGCAAAGGAGTAACACTGGCTCACGCTCGCAGTGTCTCGGCCACACTGGGTTTGCCCCCGCTCATGGCGTGTGTGCTTTCCCTGTCTACACTGCTTAGGCTCTATTTGCTCTGCTGGGAACTGTCTGAGGCTGTCCCTGGGTTGTATGCTCTTCACAGGTCTAAGCTGCTCAGGTTCAGGTACTCGAATACTCATCAGAGGCGCAGACTTGGTTGGACCTGCGTTTTGTGTGTTTCCCAGGTCCCAGCATCCCAGGTGACCAGGTGTCTGGTGAGCCTGGTCGCTGCGATTTATCACCTCCCCCATCCTTGCAGCTCGGTTTTCTGGGTGTACAACTCGCACACTTTCTCAGGCGGATGTTGACCGTCCAGAATTCCAAGAAGTCTTGGTTAGCAGCAAAGCCTGCTTGCAGTTTGGTAGATGATGCTTCTCTGGGGCCGCAATTGCCCCCTTCTGGCTCTGGCTGCCTTCACCTGCCTGTTGCGAGGTGGCGGGGGGCGGGGGTGTTGGTAGGGGGGGAAGGGCCGGTCTGCAGCTGGCTAGCTCTGCTCAGTCCTTTGTTTTGTGAGCAGGCCTGATGGTGTCTTAGGTTAGGGCTTTTCTCCTGGCACCTATCCCACAGTCTGGCTTGCTATCCCAAGTCAGCTCCCTCAGATTGCCCTCGGGTCATTCAGGCCGGTCCTTACTCTAAGCAATGCAGCCCGTGCCTCCCTGCCCAGGTCCCACTTGCTAGTGGTGGATGCAGGCACCTGCACTGCTTCTCCACTGGGGGAGTTACCATTGAGCATGTAATCTGTGGGTTTTAATTATTTATTTATTTTTCCTCCCTGTTATGTTGCCCTCTGTGGTTCCAAGGCTCGCCACAGACTCGGCAGTGAGAGTGCTTCCCGGTATTTGGAAACTTCTCTGTTTTTTAAGACTCCCTTTCCCAGACGGAGCTCTGTCCCTACCTCTTTTGTCTCTCTTTTTATCTTTTATATTTTTTCCTACCTCCTTTCAAAGACAATGGGCTGCTTTTCTGGGTGCCTGATGACCTCTGCTGGCATTCAGAAGTTGTTTTGTGGAATTTACTCAGTGTTCAAATGTTCTTTTGTGAGGGAGAAAGTGGTCTCCCCATCCTATTCCTCTGCCATCTTCTGAAAAATCAGTATCTTACAACTTTCTAAGTATAGATCATTTGCCTCCTTCAGTAGGTTTATTTCTAGGCATTTTATTCTTTTTGATATGATGGTAAATTGAATTATTTCCTTCATTTCTCTTTCTGATATTTCATTGTTACTGTATAGGCATGCAAGAGATTTCTGTCTATTAATTTTTTATCCTGTAATTTTGCCATATTAATTGAGCAGCTTTAGTAGTTTTCCAGTAACTTCTTTAGGGTTTTTTCTTTCTATTCTTGATAGACTTTTTCCTGAAAGTTTTTGGGTTCTCTGAAAGTAAACTTGGAAAATTGTAAGTAGGTGGGAAAAGGAATGTTGTTTGGCCAGATAAATGAATAAGCTGTTCCAGGCTTGTGAGTTCTGTTCTTCTTTCCACCTGTTCTATTGTGTAACCCTGTGAACAAAGTCTAACCTCATTTTTTCACATATAATATTTATTCATTTAGGGCTTTCTATATATATTATCGTGTCATCTGAAAATAATGACAGTATTACTCTCTTTCAAATTTGATTATTTCATCTCTTTTCCTTTTCTGATTGCCATGGCAAGAACTTCCAAGATTATGTTGAATAAAAGTGGTGAGATTGGACACCCTTATCTTGTTCCTGATCTTAGAGGAAAAGCTTTCAAATTTTCACCATTGAGAATGATATTTACTCTTGATTTATCATATATAGCCTCTATTATATTAAGTTAGGTTCATGCTATGCCCATTTTCTGGAGACTTTCTATTGTAAATTAGTGTTGAAGTCTGTCAAAAGCTTTTTCTGCATCTATTGAGATGATCATATGGTTTTTGTTCTTCAATTTGTTAATGTGGTGTATCACATTGATTGACATATTGAATAATCCTTGCTTCCTTGAGATAAATTCCACTTCGTCATGGTATATTATTATTTTAATGTGTTGTTGGATTCTATTTGCTAGTATTTTGTTGAAGATTTTTACGTTTATGCTCATCAGTGATATTGGCTTGTAGATTTCTTCTTTTTTTTTTGGAATATCTTTGTCTGATGTGGGTGTCAGGATGATGATGGCCTCAAAGAATGAGGTGGGGAGTGTTCCTAATTAGGCAAATTTGGAAGAGTTGGAGAGGGGTTGGTGTTAACTTTTCTATATATGATTAACAGACTTTGCCTGTGAAGCCATCTGGTCCTGGACATTGTTGGAAGTTTTAAAATCACATTTTCAGCACTTGTGATTGGTATATTCACATTTCCTAATTCTTCCTGCTTCAGTATTGGAAGGCCGTATCTTTCTAGGTTGCCCAAATTATTAGCATATAATTACTTGTAAATTCTCCTATGCTCATTTGAATTTCTTTGGTGTCCATTGTAACTTCTCCATTTTCATCTCTAAATTTATTGATTTGGGTCCTCTTTTTTATGGGTCTGGCTAAAGTTTTATCATGGCTTTGTCTTTGCAGTGAAGCAGTTTCTTGTTTTATTGATGTCTTTTTATCCCTATTTCATTTATTTCTTCCCTGACTTTTTAAATTATTTCCCTTTCTACTAACTTCCTGTATTATTTTTCTTTCTCTAGTTGCTCTTTGTGTAAGTTTAGATTGTTTAATTGAGAATTTACTTTTTCCTTGATGTACATTCAGTTCAGTTAAGTTCAGTCACTCAGTCGCGTCTGACTTTTTGTGACCCCATGGATTGAAGCAAGCCAGACTTCCCTGTCCATCTCCAACTCCCAGAGCTTATGCAAACTCAGGTCCATTGAGTCAGTGATGCCATCTAACCATCTCATCCTCTGTCATCCCCTTCTCCTCCAACCTTCAAACTTTCCCAGCATCAGAGTCTTTTCTATTGTGTCAGTTCTTCTCATCAGGTGGCCAAAGCATTAGAGTTTCAGCTTCAGCATCAGTCCTTCCAATGAATATTCAGGACTGATTTCCTTTAGGAGGGACTGGTTGGATCTCCTTGCAGTCCAAGGGACTCTCAAGAGGCTCTCCAGCAGCACACCAAAGTTCAAAAGCATCAATTCTTTGGTTCTCAGCTTTCTTTATAGTCCAACTCTCACATCCATACATGACTACTGGAAAAATCATAGCTTTGACTAGACGGACCTTCACTGACAAAGCAATGTGTCTGCTTTTTAATACACTGTCTAATTTGGTCATAGCTTTTCTTCCAAGGAGCAAGGATCTTTTAATTTCACGGCTGCAGTCACCATCTGCAGTGATTTTGGATCCCCCAAAATAAAGTCTGACACTGTTTCCATTGTTTTCCCATCTATTTGTCATGAAGTGATGTGACTGGATGCCATGATCTTAGTATTCTGGATGTTGAGCTTTAAGCCAAC
Organism: Bos indicus; assembly: GCF_029378745.1. Classification (NCBI taxonomy): domain Eukaryota; kingdom Metazoa; phylum Chordata; class Mammalia; order Artiodactyla; family Bovidae; genus Bos; species Bos indicus. The sequence continues at coordinate 78,222,556 of NC_091789.1, forward strand.
TTTTTACTCTCCTCTTTCACTTTCATCAAGAGGCTCTTTATGTCTTTGCTTTCTGCCATAAGGGTGGTATCATCTTCATATCTGAGGTTATTGATATTTCTCCGGACAATCTTGATTCCAGCTTGTGCTTCATCCAGCCTGGCATTTCTCATGATGTACTCTGCATATAAGTTAAATAAGCAGGGTGACAATATACAACCTTGACGTTCTCCTTTCCCTATTTGGAACTTGTCTGTTGTTCCATGTCCAGTTCTAACTGTTGCTTCTTGACCTGCATACAGATTTTTCAGGAGGCAGGTCAGGTGTTCTGGTATTCCCATTTCTTTAAGAATTTTCCAAGAAAAAAGTTTGTTGTGATCCACACAGTCAAAGATTTTGGCATAGTCAATAAAGCAGAAGTAGATGTTCTTCTGAAACTCTTGCTTTTTTTGATGATCCAGCGGATGTTGGCAATTTGATCTATGGTTCCTTATGTGTGTGTGTGTATGTGTATAAACTTTTCTATTGTTCTTGATAAAGACTTGAGAAAGAATATTCCCTCAAAAAAGAAAGATAAATTGGAAAATATAAACTAATGAAATCAGAGCACTGAATATGAAATAGAAAATGTGAAGAAAACTAGATAAAAGTAAAAGGTCATCATATAGCCCAGTTGTTTTTAAACATGACTGCTCATTAGAAATATATCTGGTGGTTTGACGGAAAAAAAAAAAAAAAGAAATACCTGGGCAAAAAATTCCAAAATAATTCTGATACACATCTAGATTTTAAAGTGATTACAGGTTTTTCTATTAAATGGTAGTTTTAGTTGTTTATAAAGCTATTATTTTTCTGTTGACCAATCATGATACAATGGTATTAAGTGAATAATAGTTACATAATCACAATAGTAAGATATGTTAATCAGTTTTTGACATCAATAGCCAGACAATAAAAGATATGATGAGAACATGATTAACCTAACACTATAAAATAATTGCATACAATTTGAAGGATTAAGCAGAGTGACACAGTAAGTGGAAGTGCATATATGCACATGTTTTCATCTGCCCAGCCAGCCTATGTCTTTTGGTTTGTGCATTTAATCCATTTACATTTAAGGTAATTATCAATATGTATAACCTCAGATATGCAGATGACACCACCCTTATGGCAGAAAGTGAAGAGGAACTAAAAAGCCTCTTGATGCAAGTGAAAGTGGAGAGTGAAAAAGTTGGCTTAAAGCTCAATATTCAGAAAACGAAGATCATGGCATCCGGTCCCATCACTTCATGGCAAATAGATGGGGAAACAGTGGAAACAGTGTCAGACTTTATTGTTTTGGGCTTCAAAATCACTGCAGATGGTGACTGAAGCCATGAAATTAAAAGACGCTTCCTCCTTGGAAGGAAAGTTATGATCAACCTAGATAGCATATTCAAAAGCAGAGACATTACTTTGCCAACAAAGGTCCATCTAGTCAAGGCTATGGTTTTTCCTGTGGTCATGTATGGATGTGAGAGTTGGACTGTGAAGAAGGCTAAGTGCTGAAGAATTGATGCTTTTGAACTGTGGTGTTGGAGAAGACTCTTGAGAGTCCCTTGCACTGCAAGGAGATCCAACCAGTCCATTCTGAAGGAGATGAGCCCTGGGATTTCTTTGGAAGGAATGATGCTAAAGCTGAAACTCCAGTACTTTGTCCACCTCATGTTAAGAATTGACTCATTGGAAAAGGCTCTGATGCTGCGAGAGACTGGGGGCAGGAGGAGAAGGGGACGACAGAGGATGAGATGGCTGGATGGCATCACTGACTCAATGGACGTGAGTCTGAGTGAACTCCGGGAGTTGGTGAGGTACAGGGAGGCCTGGCGTGCTGCGATTCATGGGGTTGCAAAGAGTTGGACATGACTGAGCGACTGAACTCAATTGAACTGATTATCACCTGGAGAAGGACATGGAAACCCACTCCAGCATTCTTGTCCTGACAGAGGAGCCTGATAGGCTACAGTCCATGGGGTTGCAAAGAGTCAGACGTGACTGAAGCAACAGCATGCATGCACATGATCCTATTACCAGTTTATTAATTGTTTTAGATTTATTTTGTGTAGGTCTTTTACTTCTCTTGTTTCCTACCTAGAGAAGTTCCTTTAGCATTTGTTCTAAAGCTGGTTTGGTGATGCTGAGTTCACTTAACTTTTGCTTGTTGGGAAACCTTTTCATTTCTCCATCAAATCTGAAGGAGAGTCTTGCTATGTAGAGTATTTTTGATTGTAGGTTCTTCCCTTTTTATCACTTCAAATATGCGTTTCCCTGATTGTATAGTTTCTGTTGAGAAATCAGTTGATAACCTGATAGATTCCTTGTATGTTATTTGTCATTTTTCCCTTGTTGCCTTTGATATTTTATCTGTGTCTTTAATTTTTTCCAGTTTGATTACTATGTGTCTCAGTGTATTCCTCCTTAGTTTATCCTGCCTTGGGCTCTCTATGCTTTCTGTATTTTGTTGATTATTTGATTTCCCATATTAGGGAAGTTTTCAGTTATTATCTCTTGAAATATTTTCTTGGGTCCTTTCTCTCTTCTTCTCTGGGGACTCCTATAATGCAAATGTTATTGCATTTAATGTTGTCCCAGCAATCTCTTAAGATGTCTCCATTTTTTTTTCATACTTTTTTTATATGCTGCTCTGTGGCACTGATTTCCATCATTCTTTCTTCCAAGTTACTTATCTGTTCTTCTGCCTCACTTATTCTGCTATTGATTCCTACTGGTGTATTATTCATCTCTGTTTGTTCTTTAGTTTTTCTAGGTTTTTGGTAGACATTTCTTGCATCTTCTCCATTCTGTTTCTGAGATCCTGGATCATCTTCATTATCATTATTCTGAATTCTATTTCTGGAATATTGCCTCTATCCACTTCATTCATTCATTTATTTATTTATTTTTCCTGTAGTTTAATCTTGTCCCTTCCCCTGGGATATAACTCTTTGTTTTTTCATACTGATTGACTTTCTCTAGTGTGGTTTTTGTTCCCGCTGTGGGATGCAGTTCTTGCTGCTTCTGTCTGCCCTCTGGTGGATGAGGATAAGAGGCTTCTGTCAGCTTCCTGATAGGAGGAACATAGGTGGGGAAATATGGGTGTTTCTCTAGTGGGCAGGCCCTGCTCAGTAAAGCTTTAATCCAATTATCTGCTGATGAGTTCTCCCTCCCTGTTAGTTGTTTGGCCTCAGGCAACCCAGCCCTGGGGTCTATGGGTTCTATGGCAGGGTTAATGGCAACCTCCAAGAGGGGCTTATGCCAAGGAGGATCTTCCTGGACTGCTGCTGCTGGTGCCACCAATCCTGTGGTGAGCTCCTTCTGACCCATGCATCCACATGAGACCCTCCAACACTAGCAGGTAGTTGTGGTTTAGTCTCCTATGGGGTCATTGCTCTTGGGTCTTGATGCAAGCCAGATTTCATTTGTGCTTTCCAAGACTGGAGTCTCTGTTTCCCCCAGTCCTGTGGAAGTCCCATAATCAAATCCTGCTGGCCTTCAATGTCAGATTCCCTGAGCATTCCCATTCTTTTTGTTATATCCCAAGGTTGTGAAGCCTGACGTGTGGCTCAGAACCATGACAACAATGGGAAAACTTTGGAATTATTGTTCTCCAGTTTGTGGGTCTCCCACCAGTGAGTATGGGATTTGATTTTATAGTGATTGCACCCCTCCTACTTTCTCAATGCAGCTTATTCTTTGTCTTTGGATGTTGGATATCTTTTCTTGGTGGCCTGCAGCATTGTTGTGTCAATGGTTGTTCAATAGTTCTTTGTGATTTTGGTGCTCTTGCAGGAGGAGATGAAGGCATATCCTTCTACACTGCCATCTTGGCATTATGTCGATGTCTCTGCTTTTTAATATGCCATCAAGGCTAGTTATAGCTTTCCTTCCAAAGAGTAAGTGTCTTATTTTTCTGACTGTAGTCACCATCTGCAGTGATTTTGGAGCCCAAGAAAATAAAATCTGTGACTGCTTCTACTTTTTCTCCTTCTATTTGCCATGAATTGATTGGAAGTGGTGTTACAATCTAAGTTTTATTCATGTTGAGTTTCAGGCCAGCTATTTCACTCTCCTCTTTCACTTTCCTCAAGAGGCTCTTTAGTTCCTCTTCACTTACTGCCATTTGAGTTATACCATCTGCATATTTGAGTTTGCTGGTGTTTTTCCTGGTGATCTTGATTTCAGCTTGTGCTTCATCCAGCCTGGCATTTCACATGATGTATACTGCATGTAAATTAAATAAGCACGGTGACTTTATATAGCCTCAACTTACTCTTATCCCAATTTTGAACCAGTCTGTTGTTCCATGTATGGTTCTACCTGTTGCTCTTGACCTGCATACAAGTTTCTCAAGACACAGGTAGAGTGTACTAGTAGTCCCACTTCTTTAAGAATTTTCACAGTTTGCTGTCAAAGGCTTTAGGATAGTCAATGAAGCAGGTATAGATATTTTTCTGGATGTCCATTACTTTCTTCATGATCCAACAAATGTTGCCAATTTGAACCCTGACTCCTCTGCCTCTTTGATACCCAAGTTGTACATGTCAAAGTTATCAGTTCATGTACTGCTGAAGTCTACCATGTAGGGTTTTGAACATAATCTTGCTAGCATGTGAAATGAGTGCATATGCACGGTTGTTTAAACATTCTTTGGCATTGCCCTTCTTTGGGATTGAAATGAAAACTGATCTTTTTCAGGTCCAATGACCACTGCTGAGTTTACCAAATTTGCTGGCATATTGAGTGGAGCACTTTAATAGTACCATCATTTAGGGTCTTAAATGGCTCAGCTGGAATTTCATCACTTCCACTAGCTTTTTTATAGTAATGCTTAACTTGACTCTCTAGGATGTCTTGTTCTAGGTTAGTGACCACACCCTTGTGATTATCTGGGTCATTAAGATTTTTTTTAAAGTCTTCTTCTGTGTATTCCTGTTATCTATTCTTAATCTCTTCTGCTTCTGTTAGTTCCTTACTATTTTTGTGCTTTATTGTGACCATCCTTGCATGAAATATTCCCTTGATATCTCCAATTTTCTTTAAGAAATCTCTGGTCTTTCCCATTGTGTTTTCTTCCTCTATTTCTTTGGGTTGTCCATTTTGGAAAGGCTTCTTATCTCTCCTTGCTGTCTCTGGAACTCTCCATTCAGTTGGCTATATCTTTCCTTTTCTCCCTTGCCTTTTGCATCTCTTTTTCCTCAGATATTTGTAAAACTGCCTCAGACAATCCATTTGCCTTCTTGTTTTACTTTTTCTTTGGGATGGTTTTGGTCACTGCCTCCTGTACAGTGTTATGAACCTCTACACATAGTTCCTCAGGCACTCTATCAAATGTATTTGTCACGTCCATGGTATAATCATAAATGATTTGATTTAGATCATACCTGAAAGGCCTACTGGTTTTCCCTAATTTCTTCAATTTAAGGCTGAAATTTGCAATAAGGAGCTCATGATATGAGCCACAGTTAGCTCCAGACCTTGTTTTTGAGGACTCTATAATGCTTCTCCATCTTCAGTTGCAAACATAATCAATCTGATTCTGATATTGTCCATTTGGTGATGCCCATGTGTAGAATCATCTCTTGGGTTGTTGGAAAAGTATGTCTGCTATGAACAGCATATTCTCTTTTTGAAAGTCTGTTAGACTTTGCCCTGCTTCATTTTGTACTCCAAGGCCAAACTTGCCTGTTATTTCAGGTACCTCTTGACTTCCTACTTTTGTATTCCAATCCTGTGTGATGAAAAGGACCTCTTTTTTTCAGTTTTAGTTTTAGAAAGTGTTGTAAGGCTTCATTGCACCAATCAAATTCAGCTTCTTCAGCATCAGTGGTTGGGACATAGACTTGGATTACTGTGATACTGAATGGTTTGCCTTGGAATTGTAACAAGATCATTTTGTCATTTTGAGGTTCTCCCAAGTACTACATTTAAGACCCTTTTATTGACTGTGAGGGCTACTCCATTTCTTCTAAAGGATTCTTGCCCACAGCAGTGGATATAATGGTAATCAGAATTAAAGTCACCCATTCCTATCCATTTTAGTTCATTTATTTCTAAAATGTTGAAGTTCAATCTCCTATCTCCTGCTTGACCACATCCAATTTACCTTGATTAAATGGTCCATATTTCAGCTTCCTATTTTGAACTGGAGTGCCCAAGACTTCAGGTGGAGGAGCCTTTGGTAATGACTTTCAGAAGTGGATTTATTACACCATCTACAAAAGTAACAAATGTATTTAGAACCAGCCTATATTTATGTTTGTTCAATTCATGAGTCAAAGAGGGACTCTCAAAGCAAATGAAAATTATGTAGAAATCAATGAAAATACAGAATATTAAAATTGTGGGATGCAACTAAGCCAGTCTTCTAAAATAAATTTATAGCACTAAATGCTTACATTAGAAATGAGGAAAGATCTTAAATTAATAGTGTAAGTTCCAGCATTAAGAAACTAGAAAAAGAATAACAAAATAAATCCAAATCATACAAATAAAGGGAATAATAACCATAAGAATTAACATTACTAAATATAAAATTTTATAACTGCGAAAACAGCAAAACCAAAAGTTGGTTCTTTGAAAAAAATTTAAAAATTGGACAAACTGTACTAAGACTAACAAAGATAGAAAGAAATAATACATAAATCAGCAATGTTAAAAATAAAAAAGAAGATATAAGTACATATTCTACATCCACTAATATGATAGCAATGGAGTTTTATTAGCAATTTTATGCTCATAAAGTCAACAATTTAAAATAAATTGACTAATACCTCAGATGACACAAAATATGAGAATTGACCCAAGATGAAATAAATAGCTGGAATAACCATATACCTATAATGAAATTTTGAATATGTAATTTAAAAGATACCAATCAGAAGCACTTCTGAGGTGGCAGAGTAAGAACTTCCAAAAATATACTTCTACATAAAACCAAAGTCAGTTTTTCCAAAATCAACTCTTTTCAGTACTCTGGAAAATAAGCAAAGACTTACAACAATTAGAGCAATATTATTGCAGACACATAGTTAAACCTTGGTAAGGACAATACTATTTTGAGTATTATTTACTTTAATTTATCCCCAACTCTCCCTCCCACCCTGACTAAGAGGTAATAGTTAAAACAAAAAGCCTCTGAATTACTGTTACCTAAGAAAATTAGCAGTTAACAGATTATTGTAAAAGGCAGAACAGGTTGGGAGTGCTTTAGGAGCATAAACCACAGATAATTATTAGTTTTGAAACATCAGGGACCTCTCTAAAACAGTGTACTACTGTCCTCTCAGGAATTACTCTCAGAATTCATTCTATGAGAAAAGCCGATTCCATAGAGCATTTGCTTAAAAAAAGAGAGCATCGATTACTTATATATATATATTTACCTATTACTGAGATAGCAGTTGGGACTGACAACACACTGATGAAATATATATATATATATATATATATATATATATATATATATATGAAGGTAAAATTACATATATATATATGTCTGCCATATATATATAACATATTTATATGTATACATATGTTTATATATATTTATATATATACACACACATGTATGTATGTATATATATATATATATATATATATATATATATATGGAAGGCTTTGAAAAGTTCCAATATATTCCTGGGACTTTATCAAGAGAAGTTCACACACATGCTCAGTATTGTGCTCATGCCCAGGAAAGACCTCAGAATGTCCTAACTTCTCTCATCTGGCTGAAATTGATGCTCTGTTCTCTCTGTAAATGAAAAGTGAGGTTTAATGCAGATATATGCCTGCTTGAACATTGAAATCATGTGCCAGCACACACAGAAAGCCGTTGTCAAAGTCTTGGAAACGAAATGGTTCAAAAAACTGAAGGAAAACATCTTCAATCACTAATTAACCACTAAACTGAGGATAAATGACAGTGGCAGTACATAACAAAGAAAACAAATCCCAAAATTAGTACAGAAAAGTCACTAAAGAAATAAGCAGGGGCAGTAATAATAAAAACTAATAGAACTAACAACAAACCCTGCGGAGAGGAAAGGAATCTGATAATCAGATCCACCACATTATATAATTTAAAATATCTAGTTATCAACAAAATATATGACACTTGAAAACAAACAAAAAAGTATGACCCACACACGAATGAAAAGGCAATTGACAGAAATTGTCCCTGAGATGGCACACATGTTGGATTTACTAGACAAGACTTTACACCATCTACCATAATTATAAAAAAGAAGCAAAGAGAATTTATAGAGTTGAAAAATAAATAAATGATTTTATTCATTATAAAAAATAATAGCTAAAATAAGTAATTTATTATAGAAGCCCAATAGGAGATATGAGTTTGCAAAATAAAGAATAAGCAAAATTGAGGGCAACCTGATTAATATTTTACAGCCTGAGAAACAGAAAGTAAAAAAATAAATAGCCTCAGAGGCCTATGGAGCACTATCAAATGTATCAACATAGGCATTAAAAAAAGTCTCAGAAATAAAGAAGACAAAGAAAGGGGCAAAAAGAATATTTTAGAAAGTCATTGCCAAATCTTCTCAAATTAGAAAAATAATCTACATATCCAAGAAGCTCAGGAAATTCCAGGTACAATCATCATGATGAAGTGCCCACATATATACTTTATAGTCAGACTTTTCAAAGGCAAAGCAAAAGAGAAAGAGAAACAACTCATCACATACAAAGCATGCTTAATATTATTAAAGATGACATACCAAAAGAATCCATGGTTGTCTGATGAAACTTTACAAATAGCTGAAGAAAAACAAGTGAAAGGCAAGGGAGAAAGGAAAAGCTATACCCAACTGAATGCAGAGTTCTAGAGAATAGCAAGGAAAGGTAAGAAGTCTTAAAAGAACACTGCAAAGAAATAGAGGAAAACAATAGAATGGGAAAGACCAAGGATCTCTTCAAGAAAACTGTAGATGTCAAGGGAACATTTCATGTAAGGTTGTACACAATAAAGGACAAATACAGTGAGGACATAAATAAGCAAAAGAGATGTACAAGCTTGATTTAGAAAAAGTGGAGATCAAATTACCAACATTTGTTGCAACATAGAGAAAAGGAGGGAATTCCAGAAAAAAAATAAAAATCTGAGAAACCTCTATGTGAATCAAAAAGCAACAGTTCAGACCTTAAATGAAATAACTGACTGGTTCAAAATTGTGAAAATAATAAGGTAATGCTGTATATTGTCACTCTGCTTATTTAAATTCTATGCAGAATACATCCTGCAAAATGCTGGGCTGGATGAATCACAAGCTGGAATAAAGATTGCCAAGAGAAACATCAAAAACCTCAGATATACAGATAATATCACTCTAATGGCAAAAAGTGATGATGAATTAAAGAGCCTCTTGATGAGTGTAAAAGAGGAGAGAAAGACCTGACTTGAAACTCAACATTCAGAAAACTAAGATCATGGCATTCAGGTCCATCACTTCATGGCAAATAGAAGGGGAAGCAGTGACAGAGTTATTTTCTTGGGGTGCAAAATCACCATGGATGGTGATAGCAGCCACAAAATTAAAAGACACTTGATCCTTGGAAGGAAAGCTATGATGAATGTAGTTCAGTTCAGTTCATTTCAGGCACTCAGTCATGTCCGATTTTTTGCGACCCCGTGAACCGCAGCATGCCAGGCTTCCCTGTCCATCACCAACCCCCAGAGCCTACCCAAACCCATGTTCATCAAATCGGTGATGCCATCCAACCATCTCATCCTTTATCGTCCCCTTCTACTCCTGCTCTCGATCTTTCCCAACATCAGCATCTTTTCCAATGAGTCAGCTCTTTGCATCAGGTGGCCAAAGTACTGGAGTTTCAGCTTTAACATCATTTCTTCCAAAGAACACCCAGGACTGATCTCCTTTAGAATGGACTGGGTGGATCTCCTTGCAGTCCAAGGGACTCTCAAGAGTCTTCTCCAACACCACAGTTCAAAAACATCAATTCTTTGGCGCTCAGCTTTCTTTATAGTCCAACTCTCACATCCATACATGACCACTGGAAAAACCATAGCTTTGACTAGATGGCCCTTTGTTGACAAAGTAATCTCTCTGCTTTTTAATATGCTGTCTAGGTTCTTCATAACTTTCCTTCCAAGGAGTAAGTGTCTTTTAATTTCATGGCCACAATCACCATCTGTAGTCATTTTGGAGCACCCCCCCCCCGCCCTGCCAAATAAGGGCAGCCACTATTTCCACTGTTTCCCCATCTATTTGCCACGAAGTGATGGGACTAGATGCCATGATCTTAGTTTTCTGAATGTTGAGCTTTAAGCCAACTTTTTCACTCTCCTCTTTCACTTGCATCAAGAGGCTTTTGAGTTCCTCTTCACTTTCTGCCATAAGGGTGGTATCATCTGCATATCTGAGGTTATTGATATTTCTCCTGGCAATCTTGATTCCAGCTTGTGCTTCTTCCTCCCCAGCATTTCTCATGATGTACTCTGCATAGAAGTTAAATAAGCAGGGTGACAATATACAGCCTTGATGTACTCCTTTTCCTATTTGGAACCAGTCTGTTGTTCCATGTCCAGTTCTAACTGTTGCTTCCTGACCTACATATAGGCTTCTCAAGAGGCAGGTGAGGTGGTCTGGTATTCCCATCTCTTGAAGAATTTTCCACAGTTTATTGTGATCCACACAGTCAAAGATTTTGGCATAGTCAATAAAGCAGACATAGATGTTTTTCTGGAACTCTCTTGCTTCATCGATGATCCAGCAGATGTTGGCAATTTGATCTCTGGTTCCTCTGCCTTTTCTAAAACCAGCTTGAACATCTGGAAGTTCACGGTTCATGTATTGCTGAAGCCTGGCTTGGAGAATTTTAAGCATTACTTTACTAGCGTGAACCTAGACAGCATATTAAAAAGCAGAAGCATCACCTTGGTGACAAAGATCATTATGGTGATGACCTTTTGTGGTGATGGTTTTTCTAATAGTCGTGAATGGATATAAGAGTTGGATCATAAAGAAGACTGACCATTAATGAATTGATGCTTTCCAATTGTGCTGCTGGAGAATACCTTTCAGAGTCCTTTGGACAGCAAGGAGATCAAACCAGTCAGTCCTATAAGGCATCAACCCTGAATATTCAACCAAAGGAGTGATGCTGAAGTTCCAATATGTTAGCTACCTGATGTAAAGAGCTGATTCATTGGAAAAGATCTGATCCTGGGATAGATTGGAGGCTAAACGAAAAGGGGGTGGCAGAAAATGAGATGGTTACACAGCATCACTTACTCAATGGACATGGATTTGAGCAAACTCAGGGAGATAGTGAAGGACAGGAAAGCCAGGCATGGTGCAGTTCATGGAGCAAAAAAAGAGTCAGACATGACTAGTGAATAAATAGCACAACATAACAAAAATAAAAATGTTGAATAGTAGCGAGTGTTTCCCAGAATGTGGAGGCTGTAACCTCTATATACTGCCGATGGAAATGTAAAATGTTATAACCACTTTAGAATATAATCTATCAGTTCATTAAAATGGCTAAACATAGAGTTATTACATGACCCAGCAATCCCACTTGTAGGTATATACCCAAGAAAGTTGAAAACCTAAGTTCACACAAAAGTTATAGAATATACATAGCAGTATTATACATAATAGCTGAAAAACAAAAACAACCCAAATATTCACTACTGATATATGAATAAACAGATGTGATAGCTCAGGCAAGGGAACTATATGTTAGAGTATGAGAATATGGATCTCCCCCTCCAAAGCCCATCACAAATACAACTATATGTGGAATGGTTCTCCCAGAAAACTATAAATGGGAAGAGCTCCTATACAACCAATGCTGCAAAAAGATTCCATGTGACTGGGGAGGATGGGACAAAGGTATTGAGTCAGGATCTGAAACCCTGGGACAGATCTGTAAAGAAGCAAGATTCATCTTGGCAGACCCTCACCCTGGGGAATGAGCCACAATCTGGGCATGCCAGTCCTGGGGAACTGTGCAGAGGAGACAAGCCCCCTTGCTTGCTGGGAAATCCCTTGAGATAGATAGAAGGTCTAGAGAAACACAGTCTCTACTTGTGAGGAATTTGCACATGATAACTTGCTAAAAATAATAGCAGAGAGTGCTTTGAGGCGGTGGTAGCAGCCTTGCAACCCTTCCCAATCCACAACATGGCCTAGCATGGACCTGGGCAAAGATTCAGTAGAGCTCCACAAAGACTGACCAGGGTGCCTAGGGTATGATCTAGGCATAGATGTGGAGCCCATTGTCAGAACATTTAGGGGGCAATGGATGGGGTCTCAGCAGACATTGCCAGTGTGTGTGCATAGTGCACCACAGTAGCACACCATGGTTAAGCACTGAATCTCAGACAGACAGCCCCTGGGCAGGAGTATGCAACAGTTTGTTTCTCAAAGAGAGTGTCCCAGCTTCACATACTCAACAACACAGCTTACTGCTAGATCTAGGTCAGAGTAAAACTTACAATATGCTGCTTACAGGAGACTGTTTTCAGGGAAAAATAAATACACAGACTGAAAGTAAAATGAAGGAAATAATATTTTATGCAAATGGAAACAACAAGAAAGCAAGTATAGCAATACTCATATCAGGCAAAATAGACTTTTAAAAAAATCCACAAAGAAAGACAAAAAGTCAGCATTATATAATGATAAAGGGATCAATAGAAGAAGAGGTTACTGCACTCCTTAACATATGTACACCCAATATTTATATACCTCATGGTGAACTGTGTCAGATTTGTGGTCTCGGAAGAAAAGAATTTAGCTTCAGGACCAGAGACAAGGCTTGTTCACTCAGAGATTTTGTGTAGCAGAATTTTCTAACAGTGAAAAAAGGACAGAGAAAGCTTCCGGCACAGACATTAGAAGGGGGCAGAGAGTGCTTCACTCGCTAGTCTTATCAAGGCCTTATATAATTTTTCAGTTGGTTACTAACAATAGAAGGTCTTACTAGGCCCACTCCCACAACATACCTCTTAAGATAACAAGATTAGCCAGAAGGTTCCTATTAAGAAGGAGAAACATGTCCTCAAAGAAAGATACATTGTTTTTATATAATCATTAGCACAGATCTTAAGGAAAAACATATCCTTGATCAAGATGCATTGTTTTGTTCTATAATCATTAGTTCTGGGCTTAAAGAAAGTTATTCTTAAAGAGTATTGTCATAATAACTCAGAGTTTAAGAAAAGAACATCTAATTTGATTAAGACGAAAGAATGCAGAAAAAAAAAGTTTGTCCTTTTATACTCTTCAAGCAGAAAGTGAAGAACTACAATGTCTCTTGATGAAGTGAAAGAGGGGAGTGAAAAAGTTGCCTTAAAATTCATCATTCAGAAAACTAAGATTATGGCATCAGGTCCCATCACTTCATGGCAAATAGATATGGAAACAATGGAAATGATGAGAGACTTCATTTTTGGGGGATCCAAAATCACTGCAGATGGTAACTGCAGGCATGAAATTAAAAGACCCTTGCTCCTTGGAAGAAAAGCTACGACCACATAGACAGCATATAAAAAGGAGACATAACTTGACCAACAAAGGTCCACCTAATGAAAACTATGGTTTTTCCAGTAGTCATGTATGGATGTGAGAGTTGGACTATAAAGAAAGCTGAGCACCAGAGAACTAATACTTTTGAACTGTGGTGTTGGAGAAGACTCTTGAGAGTCCCTTGGGCTGCAAGGAGATCCAACCAGTCCATCCTAAAGGAAACCAGTCCTGGGTGTTCATTGGAAGGACTGATGCTAAAGCTGAAACTCCAATACTTTGGCCACCGGATGTGAAGAACTGATTCATGTGAAAAAACCCTGATGCTGGGAAAGATTCAAGGCGGAAGGAGAAGTGGACAACAGAGGATGAGATGGTTGGATGGCATCACTGGTATAATGGACATGAGTTTGAGGAGGCTCTGTGAGTTTGTGATGGACAGGGAAGTCTAGAGTGCTGCAGTCCATGGGCTCACCAAGAATTGGACACCACTGAGGGACTGAACTGAAACTCTTCAAGGACCTCAGATCCCTTTTTCTTCCTCGAGTGTCCCAGACCCCTTTCTCCTCCTCGAAGAGCCCTGGATTCCTTATGAACCTACCTAAGAATTAACTCTTTCAATTGGAGCATCAAAGTATATGAAACAGATACTAAAACACCTAAAGAGAGAAACTGATAATGATATAAGAAAAGTAGGATACTTTAACACCTCATTGATATCAATGGACAGATAATCCAGAGAGAAGAATCAATAAGGCAACAGAAGTCCTAGATGACACAGCGTATCAGTTGGACTAAATTGACATCCACAGGACATTATATCCAAAAGAACCCAAGAATACATGTATTTTTCAAGCATGCATGGAATGTTCTCTATGGTAGACCACACAGTAGGTCATAAAGTAAACCTCGACAAATTTAAGAAGATAGAAATTATTTCAAACACTTTTTTTCTGACCATAGTAGTGTGAAACTTGAAATGATCACAGAAAGAAAAATAGGAAAAGAATGAACACATGGGAATTAAAAACATATTATTATAAACTAACTGTTTAATGATGAAATCAAAGAATGAATCCGAAAATACCTTGAAACAAAGGAAAATGAAAATGAAACCTTATACAATCTATGGGATTCAGCAAAAATTCTAAGAGGGAAGTCCATAGCAATATAGGCCTTCTTCAACAGACAAGAAAATATCTTGAGCCTATTATACAGAGTGAAGTAAGCCAGAAAGAAAAACACCAATACAATATACTAACACATATATATGGAATTTAGAAAGATGGTAACAATAACCCTGTATGCGAGACAGCAAAAGAGACACTGATGTATAGGACAGTCTTTTGGACTCTGTGGGAGAGGGAGAGGGTGGGAAGATTTGGGAGAATGACATTGAAACATGTAAAATATCATATAAGAAACGAGTTGCCAGTCCAGGTTCGATGCACGATACTGGATGCTTGGGGCTGGTGCACTGGGACGACCCAGAGGGATGGTACGGGGAGGGAGGAGGGAGGAGGGTTCAGGATGGGGAACATGTGTATACCTGTGGAGGATTCATGTTGATACATGGCAAAACCAATACAATATTGTGAAGTTAAAAAATAATATAAAATAATTTAAAAAAATATCTTGAAAAACAACCCAAACTATCAACTAAAAGGGGTTTCCCTGGTGGCTCAGGTGGTAAAGAATCTGCCTGTAATGAAGGCGACTTGGGTTTGATCCCTGGGTTGGGAAGATCCCTTGGAGGAAGGCATGGCAGTACACTCCAGTATTCTTGCCTAGAGAATCCCCACAGAGAGAGGAGCCTGACAGGCTACAGTCCATGGGGTTGCAAAGAGTCAGACACAACTGAGCGACTAAGCACAGCACACCAACGAAAAGAATCAGAAAAAGAAAACAAAATCTAAAGTCAGCAGAAGGAAGGAAAAATAAATATCAGAGAGGATATAAAATATAAACAGTAAAAAGATCAATAAAACCAAGAGCTGGGCTTTTTTATTTATTTATTTGGAAGAGATAGACAAAACTGACAAACCTTTCCTCAGACTCACGAATAAGAAAAGATAGAGAACTCAATTAAACAAAATAACAAATGAAAGAGAAGAAATCTCAACTGATACCAAAGAAATGAAAAATAGCAATAATAATAAAAAAAGAAATCCTAAGAGAACACCATGAGCAGTTAAATGACAGCAAATTGGATAATTTGGAAGAAGTGTGCCTCCCCAGGTAGCTCAGTGGTAAAGAATCTGCATGCAGTGTAGGAGACACAAGAGTTGTGAGGTCAATCCCTCAGTTGGCAAGATCTCCTGGAGTAGGAAATGGCTATCCACTCCAGAGTTGTTGCCTGGAAAATTCCATGGACAGAGGAACCCGGCAGACTACAACCTATGGCGTCACAAAGAGTTGGACACTGAGCATATGAGCCACACAAGAAATGCATAATTTTCTAGAAACATACAGTGTGTCAAAACTGAACCAAGAAGAAATGGATAATTTGAACACACTGATCACTGAAGTGAAATAGAATCTGTTATTTAAAAAATTAAAACTTGGCGAACAAAAGTCTAGGATCATATGGCTTCTCTATGGAATTCTACCAAACATAAAAAGAAAACATTATACTTATCCTTCCCAAACTACTCCAAAATTTGAAGAGGAGAGAACCCTCCTAAATTCTTTCTATGAAGCCATCATCATCCTGATATCAAAACCAAGGACACTAAAGGAGATTAAATTACAGGCCAATATCTTTGATGAAAATAGATGCACATATCTTCAACAAAATATTAGCAAACAATTCCAATATATAAAGAGAATTACAGACTATGATCAAATTTGATTTGTTCCAGAGTAGCAAGGATATTTCAATGTATGTAAATCAACCAATATGATACATCACAATAACAAATCAAAAAACTACATGATCATCTCAATAGACATGGAAAAAATCTTTTGATGAAATTCAACATCGATTCATGATAAGAAAAAAAAAGTCTCATTAAAATGGATATAGAGGTAATATATGTCCACATAATAAAAGTCATTTATGATAAACCTGTAATCAAAATAATACTCAATGGTGAAAAGCTGAAAGCCTTTCCAGTAAATTTGGAAACAAAACTAGCATACTCACTGTCACTGTTCTTATTGAACATGGCATTGGAAGTCAGAGCCACAGCAATTATACAAGAGAAACCAATACAATATTGTAAAGTAATTAACCTCCAATTAAAATAAATAAAATTATATTTAAAAAAAGAAATTGAAAGGCATGTGGTAAAAAAGTCATTTGCAGACGACATGATACTTTATATAGAGAATCCTAAAGACTCTACACACACACACACACACACACACACACACACACACACAAACTGTTAAAGCAAATAAACTGCAAAGTAGCATGATTCAAGATTCAGTTCAGTTCAGTCGCTCAGTCATGTCCGACTCTTTGAGACCCCTTGGACTGAAGCATGCCAGGCCTCCTTGTCCATCACCAACTCCCGGAGTTTACTCAAACTCTTGTCAATTGACACGGTGATGCCATCCAACCATCTAATCCCCTGTTGTCCCCTGCCCCCACCTTCAATCTTTCCTAGCATCAGGGTCTTTTCAAATGAGTCAGTTCTTCGTATCAAGTGGCAAAAATACTGCAGTTTCAGCTTCAGCATCAGTCCTTCCAATGAATATTCAGGACTGGTTTCCTTTAGCATGGACTGGTTGGATCTCCTTGCAGCCCAAGGGACTCTCAAGAGTCTTCTCCAACACCACAGTTCAAAAGTATCAGTTCTTAAGAGCTTAGCTTTCTTTAGTCCAACTCTCACATCCATACATGACTACTGGAAAAACCATAGTTTTCACTAGACAGACTTAAGTTGGCAAAGTCAAGTCTCTGCTTTTCAATATGCTGTCTAGGATGGTCACGACTTTTTTTCAAAGGAGCAAGGGTCTTTTACTGTCATGGCTGCAGTCACCATCTGCACTAACTTTGGAGGCCCCCAAAATAAAGTCTCTCACTGTTCCACTGATTTCCCCATCTATTTGCCATGAAGTGACATGACCAGATGTCATGATCTTAATTTTCTGAATGTTGAGTTTTAAGCCAACTTTTAACTCTCCTTTTCACTTTCATCAAGAGGCTCTTTATATCTTCTTCACTTTCTGCCATAAGGATGGTGTCATCTGCATATCTGAGGTGATTGATATTTCCCCCAGGAATCTTGATTCCAGCTTGTGCTTCTTCCAGCCCAGCATTTCTCATGATGTACTCTGCACATAATTTAAATAAACAGGTTGTCAATATACAGCCTTGAATTACTCCTTTCCCTATTTGGAACCAATCTGTTGTTCCATGTCCAGTTCTTACTGTTGCTTCCTGACCTGCATATAGGTTTCTCAAGAGGCAGGTCAGGTGGTCTGGTTTTCCCATCTCTTGAAGAATTTTCCACAGTTTATTGTGATCCACACAGTCAAAGGCTTTGACATAGTCAATAAAGTAGAAATAGATATTTTTCTGGACCACTCTTGCCTTTTCAATGATCCAACAGATGTTCGCAATTTGACCTCTGGTTACTGTGCCTTTTTAAAATCTAACTTGAACATCTGGAAGTTCACGGTTCATGTGAGATGAGTGCAATTGTGCGGTAGTTTGAGCATTCTTTGGCATTACCTTTCTTTGGGATTGGAATGAAAACTGACCTTTCCAAGTCCTGTGGCCACTGCTGAGTTTTCCAAATTTGCTGGCATATTGAATGGTGCACTTCCACAGCATCATCTTTTAGGATTTGAAATAGCTCAACTGGAATTCCATCACCTCCGCTAGTTTTGTTAGTGGTGATGCTTCCTAAAACCCACTTGACTTCACATTCCAGGATGTCTGGCTCTAGGTCAGTGATCTAGATTGTGATTATTTTGGTCGTGAAGATCTTTTTTTTGTATAGTTCTATGTCTTCTTGCCAACTCTTCTTATATTTTCTGCTTCTGTTAGGTCCATACCATTTCTGTCCTTTATTGTGCCCATCTATGTATGAAAAGTTCCCTCGGTATCTCTTATTTCCTTGAATAAATTTCTAGTTTTTCCCATTTTATTGTTTTCCTCTATTTCTTTGCATTGTTCAATGAGGAGAGCTTTCTTGTCTCTCCTTGCTATTCTTTGGAACTCTGCATTCAAATGGGTATATCTTTCCATTTCTCCTTTGCTTCTCACTTCCCTTCGTTTCACAGCTGTTTGTAATCCCTCCTCAGACAGACATTTCACTTTATTTTGCATTTCTTTTTCTTTGGGATGGTTTGGCTCTCTGTCTCCTGTACAATGTCATGAAACTCTGTCTATGGTTCTTCAGGCACTCTATCAGATCTAATCCCTTGAATCTATTATTCACTTTCACTGTATAATCATAAGGGATTTGATTTAGGTCCTACCTGAATGGTCTAGTGGTTTTCCCTACTTTCTTCAATTTAAGTCTGAATTTGGCAATAAGAAGCTCATGATCTGAGCCACAGCCAGATCCTAGTCTTGTTTTTGCTGACTGTATAGAGCTTCTCCATCTTTGGCTGCAAAGAATAAACTCAATCTGATTTCAGTATTGACCATTTGGTGATGTCTATGTATAAAATCTTCTCTTGTGTTTCTGTAACAGGGTGTTTGTAATCACCAGTGTGTTCTCTTTTTATTTTTATTTTTTAACTTTACAGTATTGTATTAGTTTTGCCATATATCAACATGAATCCGCCACATGTATACAAGTGTTCCTCATCCTGAACCCTCCCCCCTCTTCCCTTCCCATACCATCCCTCTGGGTCGTTCCAGTGCACCAGCCCCAGGCATCCAGTATCGTGCATTGAACCTGGACTGATGACTTTTTCATATATGATATTATACATGTTTCAATGCCATTCTCCCAAATCATCCCACCCTCTCCCTCTCCCACAGAGTCCAAAAGACTGTCCTATACATCAGTGTCTCTTTTGCTGTCTCGCATAGACGGTTATTGTTACCATCTTTCTAAATTCCATATATATACGTTAGTATACTATACTGGTGTTTTTCTTTCTGGCTTACTTCACTCTGTATAATAGGCTCCAGTTTCATCCACCTAATTAGAACTGATTCAAATGTATTCTTTTTAATGGCTGGGTAATGTTCCATTGTGTATATGTACCACAGCCTTCTTATCCATTCATCAGCTGATGGATATCTAGGTTGTTTTCATGTCCTGGCTATTATAAACAGTGTGGTGATGAACATTGGGGTACACGTGTCTCTTTCAATTCTGGTTTCCTCAGTGTGTATGCCCAGCAGTGGGATTGCTGGGTCATAAGGCAGTTCTATTTCCAGTTTTTTAAGGAATCTCCACACTGTTCTCCAGAGTGGCTGTACTAGTTTGCATTCCCACCAACAGTGTAAGAGGGTTACTTTTTCTCCACATCCTCTCCAACATTTATTGCTTGT
The DNA here is from genome assembly GCF_029378745.1 of Bos indicus. Classification (NCBI taxonomy): domain Eukaryota; kingdom Metazoa; phylum Chordata; class Mammalia; order Artiodactyla; family Bovidae; genus Bos; species Bos indicus. Next base: position 78,242,554 of record NC_091789.1, read on the forward strand.
AGACTTTGGACCGCAGCCATTCTGACTGGCATGAAATGGTACCTCATAGTGGTTTTGATTTGCATTTCTCTGATAATGAGTGATGTTGAGCATCTTTTCATGTATTTGTTATCGATCTGTATGTCTTCTTTGGAGAAATGTCTAGTTCTTTGGCCCATTTTTTGATTGGGTCATTTATTTTTCTGGAATTGAGCTGTAGGAGTTGCTTGTATATTTTTGAGATTAGTTGTTTGTCCGTTGCTTCATTTGTTATTATTTTCTCCCATTCTGAAGGCTGTCTTTTCACCTTGCTTATAGTTTCCTTTGTTGTGCAAAGCTTTTAAGTTTAATTAGGTCCCATTTGTTTATTTTTGCTTTTATTTCTAATATTCCGAGTGGTGGATCATGGAGGATCCTGCTGTGATGTAGGTCGGAGTGTGTTTTGCCTATGTTCTCCAGGAGGTTTATAGTTTCTGGTCTAAAATTTAGATCTATAAGCCATTTTGAGTTTATTTTTGTGTATGGTGTTAGAAAGTGTTCTAGTTTCATTGTTTTACAAGTGGTTGACCAGTTGTCCCAGCACCACTTGTTAAAGAGATTGTCTTTAATTCATTGTGTATTCTTGCCTCCTTTGTCAAAGATAAGGTGTCCATAGGTGCGTGGATTTATCTCTGGGCTTTCCATTTTGTTCCATTTATCTGTATTTCTGTCTTTGTGCCAGTACCATACTATCTTGATGACTGTGGCTTTGTAATAGAGCCTGAAATCAGGCATGTTGATTCCTCCAGTTCCATTCTTCTTTCTCAAGATTGCTTTGGCTATTCGAGGTTTTTTGTATTTCCATACAAATTGTGAGATTATTTGTTCTAGCTCTGTGAAGAATACCATTGGTAGCTTCATAGGGATTGCATTGAATCTATAAATTGCTTTGGGTAGTATACTCATTTTCACTATATTGATTCTTCCAATCCATGAACATGATATATTTCTCCATCTATTAGTGTCCTCTTTGATTTCTTTGACTAGTGTTCTATAGTTTTCTATATATAGGTCTTTAGTTTTTTAGGTAGATATATTCCTAAGTATTTTATTCTTTTCGTTGCAATGGTGAATGGAATTGTTTCCTTAATTTCTCTATTTTCTCATTATTAGTGTATAGGAATGCCAGGGATTTCTGTGTGTTGACTTTATATGCTGCAACTTTACTATATTCATTGATTAGTTCTGGTAAATTTCTGGTGGAATCTTTAGGGTTTTCTATGTAGAGGATCCAAAATCACTGCAGATGGTGTCTGCAGCCATGAAATTAAAAGGTATTTACTCCTTGGAAGGAAAGTTATGAACAACCTAGATAGCATATTCAAAAGCAGAGACATTATGTTGCCACCAAAGGTCCCTCTAGTCAAGGCTATGGTTTTTCCTGTGGTCATGTATGGATGTGAGAGTTGGACTGTGAAGATAACTGATCACCGAAGAATTGATGCTTTTGAACTGTGGTGTTGGAGAAGACTCGTGAGAGTCCCTAGGATTGCAAGGAGATCCAACCAGTCCATTCTGAAGGAGATCAGCCCTGGGATTTCTTTGGAGGGAATGATGCTGAAGCTGAAACTCCAGTACTTTGGCCACCTCATGCGAAGAGTTGACTCATTGGAAAAGACTCTGATGCTGGGAGGGATTGGGGGCAGGAGGAGAAGGGGAAGACAGAGGATGAGATGGCTGGATGGCATCACCGACTTGATGGACGTGAGTCTGAGTGAACTCCGTGAGTTGGTGATGGACAGGGAAGCCTGGCGTGCTGCGATTCTGGAGTTGCAAAGAGTCGGACACAACTGGGAGACTGAACTGAACTGAACTGAACTGATGTAGAGGATCATGTCATCTGCAAACAGTGAGAGTTTTACTTCTTATTTTCCAATTTGGAGTCCTTTTGTTTCTTTTTCTGCTCTGATAGTTCTGGCAAAACTTCCAAAACTATTGAATAGTAATGGTCAAAGTGTGCACCCTTGTCTTGTTCCTGACTTTAGGGGAAATGCTTTCAATTTTTCACCATTGAGGATAATGTTTGTTGTGGGTTTGTCATATATAGCTTTTGTTATGTTGAGGTATGTTCCTTCTATTCCTGCTTTCTGGAGACTTTTTATCATAAATGGATGTTGAATTTTGTCAAAGGCTTTCTCTGCATCTATTGAGATAATCATATGGCTTTTATTTTTCAATTTGTTAATGTGGTGTATTACATTGATTGATTTGCCTATACTGAAGAATCCTTGCATCCCTGGGATAAAGCCCATTTGGTCATGGTGTATGATCTTTTTAATGTGTTGTTGGATTCTGATTGCTAGAATTTTGTTAAGGATTTTTGCATCCATGTTCATCAGTGATATTGGCCTGTAGTTTTCTTTTTGTGTGGTGTCTTTGTAAGGTTTTGGTATTAGGATGATGGTGGCCTCATAGAATGAGTTTGGAAGTTTACCTTCCTCTGCAATTTTCTGGAAGAGTTTGAGTAGGATAGGTGTTAGCTCTTCTCTCAATTTTTGGTAGAATTCAGCTGTGAAGCCGTCTGGACCTGGGCTTTTGTTTGCTGGAAGATTTCTGATTACAGTTTCAGTTTCCATGCTTGTGATGGGTCTGCTAAGATTTTGTATTTCTTCCTGGTTTAGTATTGTAAAGTTGTACTTTTCTAAGAATTTGTCCATTTCTTCTACATTGTCCAATTTATTGGCATATAATTGCTGATAGTAGTCTCTTATGATCCTTTGTATTTCTGTGTTGTCTGTTGTGATCTCTCCATTTTCATTTCTAATTTTATTGATTTGATTTTTCTCCCTTTGTTTCCTGATGAGTCTGGAAAATAATCTGTCAATTATTTTTATCCTTTCAAAGAACCAGGTTTTGGCTTTGATGATTTTTGCTATGGTCTGTTTTGTGTGTGTGTTTTTTTTTTTTTTTTTGCATTTATTTCTGCCCTAATTTTTAAGATTTATTTCCTTCTACTAACCCTGGGGTTCTTCATTTCTTCCTTTTCTAGTTGCTTTAGGTGTAGAGTTAGGTTTTTTATTTGACTTTTTTTGTTTCTTGTGGTATGCCTGTATTGCTATGAACTTTCCCTTTAGGACTGCTTTTACAGTGTCCCACAGGTTTGGGGTTGTTGTGATTTCATTTTCATTCGTTTCTATGCACATTTTGATTTCTTTTTTGATTTCTTCTGTGATTTGTTGGTTATTCAGCAGCGTGTTGTTCAGCCTCCATATGTTGGAATTTTTAATAGTTTTTCTCCTGTAATTGAGATATAATATTACTGCATTGTGGTCAGAAAAGATGCTTGAAATGATTTCAAGTTTTTGAATTTACCAAGGCTACATTTATGGCCCAGGATGTGAACTATCCTGGAGAAGGTTCCATGTGTGCTTGAGAAAAAGGTGAAATTCAATTTTGGGGGGTGAAATGTCTTATAGATATCAATTAGGTCTAATTGGTCTATGGTATCATTTAAAGTTTGTGTTTCCTTGTTAATTTTCTGTTTAGTTGATCTATTCACAGATGTGACTGGGGTATTAAAGTCTCCCACTATTACTGTGTTACTGTTAATTTCCCCTTTCATACTTTTTAGCATTTGTCTTACATATTGTGGTGCTCCTATGTTGGGTGCATATATATTTATAATGGTTATCTCTTCTTTTTGGATTGATCCTTTGATCATTATGTAGTGTCCTTCTTTGTCTCTTTTCACAGCCTTTGTTTTAAAGTCTATTTTATCTCATATGAGTATTGCTACACCTGCTTTCTTTTTGTCTCTATTTGCATGGAAAATCTTTTTCCAGCCCTTTACTTTCAGTCTGTATGTGTCCCCTGTTTTGAGGTGGGTCTCTTGTAGACAACATATATAGGGATCTTGTTTTTGTATCCATTCAGCCAGTCTTTGTCTTTTGGTTGGGGCATTCAACCCATTTACATTTAAGGTAATTATTGATATGTATGATCCCATTGTTATTTACTTTATTGTTTTGGGTTCGAGTTTATACACCCTTTTTGTGTTTCCTGTCTAGAGAATATCCTTTAGTATTTGTTGGAGAGCTGGTTTGGTGGTGCTGAATTCTCTCAGCTTTTGCTTCTCTATAAAGCTTTTGATTTCTCCTTCATATTTGAATGAGGTCCTTGCTGGGTACAGTAATCTGGGCTGTAGGTTATTTTCTTTCATCATTTTAAGTATGTCTTGCCATTCCCTCCTGGCTTGAAGAGTTTCTCTTGAAAGATCAGCTGTTATCCTTCTGGGAATTCCCTTGTGTGATATTTGTGGTTTTTCCCTTGCTGATTGTAATATTTGTTATTTGTGTTTGATCTTTGTTAATTTGATTAATATGTGTCTTGGGGTGTTTCTCCTTGGGTTTATCCTGTTTGGGACTCTATGGGTTTCTTCGACTTGGGTGATTATTTCCTTCCCCATTTTAAGGAAGTTTTCAACTATTATCTCCTCAAGTATTTTCTCATGGTCTTTCTTTTTGTCTTGTTCTTCTGGGACTCCTATGATTCGAATGTTGTAGTGTTTAATATTGTCGTGGAGGTCCCTGAGATTGTCCTCATTTCTTTTAATTAGTTTTTCTTTTTTCCTCTGTGATTCATTTATTTCTACCATTCTATCTTCTAATTCACTAATCCTATATTCTGCCTCTGTTATTCTACTATTTGTTGCCTCCAGAGTGTTTTATCTCATATTGCATTATTCATTATATATTGACTCTTTTTTATTTCTTCTAGGTCCTTGTTAAACCTTTCTTGCATCTTCTCAATCCTTGTCTCCAGACTATTTATATGTGATTCCATTTTGATTTCAAGATTTTGGATCATTTTCACTATCATTATTTCGAATTCTTTATCAGGTAGATTCCCTATCTCTTCCTCTTTTTTTGGTTTGGTGAGCATTTATCCTGTTCTTTTACCTGCTGGGTATTTCTCTGTCTCTTCATCTTGTTTATATTGCTGAGTTTGTGGTGTCCTTTCTGTATTCTGGCAGTTTGTGGAGGTCTCTTTATTGTGGAGTTTCCTTGCTGTGGGTGGGTTTGTACAGGTGGCTTGTCAAGATCTCTTGGTTAGGGAAGCTTGTGTCAGTGTTCTGCTGGGTGGAGCTGCAGTTCTTCTCTCTGGAGTGCAATGAAGTATTCAGTAATGATTTATGACATGTCTATCATTTTGTAGTAACTTGGGGTAGCCTGTATATTGGAGCTCAGAGCTGTGTTCCTGTGTTGCTGGAGAATTTGCATGGTATGTCTTGCTCTGGAACTTGTTGGCCCTTGGGTGGTGCTTGGTTTCAGTGTAGGTATGGAGGCATTAGATGAGCTCCTGTCAATTAATGTTCCCTGGAGTCAGGAGTTCCCTGGAATCAGGGTTTGGACTTAAGCTTTCTACTTCCTGTTTTCAGTCTTATTTTTACAGTAGTCTCAAAACTTCTCCTTCTATACAGCACCATTGATAAAACATCTAGGTTAAAGATGAAAAGTTTCTCCAAAGTGAGGGACACCCAGAGAGGTTCACAGAGTTACATGGAGAAGAGAAGAGGGAGGAGGGAGTTAGAGGTGACCCGAATGAGATGAGGTGGAATCAATAGAGGAGAGAGTAGGCTAGCCAGTAATAACTTCCTTATGTGCACTCCACAACTGGACCGCTCAGAGATGTTCACGGAGATATACAGATAAGAGAAGAGGGAGGAAGGAGACAGAGGTGGTCAGGAGGATAAAAGGGGGGGATGAAAAGGAGAGAGACAGATCCAGCAAGTAATCAGTTCCCTAAGTGTTCTCCACCATCTGGAACACACAAATTCACAGAGTTGGGTAGAGCAGAGAAGGATTAGGGAGGAGACACAGGCGACCTGGTGGAGAAAAAAGAGAGTCCAAAGGAGGCGAGAGCAGTCAAGCCAGGAATCTTGCTCCCAAGTAAAAATGGGTACTGAAGATGGGTTTCTTAAAGGTACAACATTGATGACAAATACCAAAAAGCAAAAATTAAAAATCTACAGTATAGTTCTGAATTTCAAAAATACAATGTTAAAGAAAATAAGAAGAAAAAGAAAGAGAGAGAGAAAAAAACAAAGTCACAAAAATTATAAATATATATATATATATATATATATATATAGGTACAAATTTGATAACAAATATCAAAAAGAAAAAATTAAAAATCTAGAGTAGAGTTTGGAATTTCAAAAATATAATGTTAAAGAAAAGAAGGGAAAAAAAGTCACAAAAATTATAAAATATATATGTATGAAGTTTGCTTTTAAAAAATAGGGTATTTTTTTGCAAAGTAATAGTAAGTTATAAAAATGAAAATTAAAGGAGTAATTGAGGACTTAAAATTTTTTTTAAAAATTTAAAAAAAAAGAAAGAAAGAATTATCATAAAAATAGTAAAAGTATATCTAGGACTTTCTCTGTTGTTGTTGTGGGTATGTGAGGTCAGTTCATTTTCGGCTGGTTCCTTGATCCGGCTTACATTTCTCAAGATCTATAGGCCCCTTCCTATGTAGTCGGTACTAATGACAGGGTTTTAATCTATTGCACCTGTCGCTTTCAAGGCGGTTCCCTCTGTTTCAGCTTCTTCTGTTTGCTGGTCTCTTCAGTGTCTGATTTCCGCCCTGACACAAAGGGGGCGGTGGTGGACACTTTTTTTTTTTTTTTTTTTTTTAGGCTCACTTGTTCAGTCGAGCTGTGCGGAGGGAGGGTCGCTGCAAACAAATAACACTGGTGTGTGCTCGCATTGCCTCAGCCACACTGGGCCTGCCCCCGCTCACGGCACATGTACCCTCCCTGCCCACACTGCTCAGGTTCTAGGTTGCTCCGCTAGGAACCATCTGAGGCTGGCCCTGGGCTACATGCACCTCCCAGCTCTAAGCCACTCAGGTTCAGGCACTCGGGTAGTCCTCAGAGCTGCAGAATCGGTTGGGCCTGCGTTTTGTGCCCTTCTCAGGTCTGAGCAGCTCAGGTGATGAGGTGTTTGGCGAGCACGATTGCTGCGACTTATCGCCTCCCCGCCACTGGGTTATCTAGGTGTACAACTGGCGCACCTTCTCAGGCGGATGTTGACTGTCCAGACCTCCAAGAAGTTTTAGTTAGCAAAAAGGCCTGCTTACAGTTTTATAGATTATGTCTCTCTGGGTCTGCAATTGCCCCCTTCTGGCTCTGGCTGCCTGTCAGCTGAGGGGGATGGTCTGCAGACGGCTATCTCTGTTCAGTCCTTTGTTCCGTGTGCAGGCCTGTCAGTGTCTTAGGTTAGGGCTGGCTTTTCACGTGGTAGATATCCCACAGTCTGGTTTGCTAGCCCAAATTATTTTGCTCAGATAGGGCTCAGGGTATTCAGGCCAGATCCTTACTCTAAGCGATGCAGCCCACGCCGTGCCTCCCTGCCCAGTGCCCGCTTGCTAGTGGCGTGTGCAGGCATCTGTGCTGCTTCCCCGCTGGGGGAGTCACCGTAGGGCTCGCAATCTGCAGGTTTTAATTATTTATTTTTCCTCCCTGTTATGTTGCCCTCTGTGCTTCCAAGGCTCGCCACAGATTCGGCAGTGAGAAGGTTTCCTGGTGTTTGAAAACTTCTCTCTTTTTAAGACTCCCTTTCCAGGATGGAGCTCTGTCCCTCCCTCTTTTGTCTCTTTTTTTCTGTCTTTTATATTTTTTCCTACCTCCTTTCGAAGAAAATGCACTGCTTTTCTGGGTGCCTGATGTCCTCTGCCAGCATTCAGAAGTTGTTTTGTGGAATTTACTCGGTGTTTAAATGTTCTTTTTATGAATTTGTGGGGGAGAAAGTGATCTCCCTGTCCTATTCCTCCACCATCTTAGCTCCTCCCCTGCAGTGTGTTCTCTTGGCAAAACTCTATTAGCCTTTGCTTTGCTTCATTCTGTACTCCAAGGCCAAATTTTCCTGTTACTCCAAGTGTTTCTTGACTTCCTACTTTTTCATTCCAGTCCCCTATAACGAAAATGACATGTTTGGAGGGTGTTAGTTCTAGAAGGTCTTGTAGGTCTTCATAGAACCATTCAACTTCAGCTTCTTGAGTACTACTGGTCAGAGGATAGACTTTGATTACTGTGATATTCAATGATTTGCCTTGGAAATGAACAGAGATCATTTTGTCATTTTTCAGCTTGCATCCAAGTAGTGCATTTCTTACTCATGTTGACTATGATGACTACTTCATTCTTCTAAGGGATTTTTGCCCAAAGTAGTAGATATAATGGTCATGAGTTAAATTCACCCATTCAAGTCCATTTTATTTCTCTGATTCTTAAGATATCAACATTCACTCATGCATTTCTTGTTTGACCAGTTGCAATTTGCCTTGATTCATTGACCTAACATTTCAGGTGCCTATGCAATATTGCTCTTTACAGCATTGGACTTTGCTTCTATCACCAGTCACATCCACAACTGGGTGTTATTTTTGCATTGGCTTTGTCTCTTTATTCTTTCTGGAGTTATTATTCCACTGATCTCCAGTAGCATATTGGGCACATACCAGTCTGGAGAGTTCATCTTTCAGTGTACCATCTTTTAGCCTTTTCATATTGTTCATGGGGTTCTCAAGTCAAGAATACTAATGTGGTTTGCCATTCCCTTCTCCAGTGAACCACATTTTGTCAGAACTCTCCACTATGACCCTTCCATCTTGGGTGGCCCTACATGGCATGGCTCATAGTTTCACTGAGTTGGAGAAGGCTGTGGTCCGTGTCCTCAGATTGGTTAGTTTTCTGTTATTGTGGTTTTCCGTCTTTGTGCCCTCTGATGTAGAAGGAGGAGAGGCTTATAGAAGCTTCATGATGTGAGAGACTGACTGAGGGGGAAACTGGGTCTTCTTCTGATCAGTGGGGACAACCTCAGTAAATCTTTAGTCCAATTTTCTGTTGATGGGTGGAGCTTGTTCCCTCCCTGTTATTTACCTGGGACCAAACAATGGTGCAGGAAATAAAGACAATGGCTACCTCCTTCAAAAGGTCCCATGCATGTACTGCTAAATTCAGTGCCCCCAACACTGAAGCAGGCCAACACCAACCCATGCCTCCACTAGAGACTCTTGGACACTCCCAGGCAAGTCTGGGTCAGTCTTTTGTGGGATCACTGCTCCTTTCTCCTGGGTCCTTATGTGCACACAGCTCTGTTTGTGCCCTCCAAGAGTCTACTTCCCAGTCCTGTGTAAGTTCTGGCAGCTCTATGGTGGGGTTAATGGCTACCTCCTCCAAGAGGGCTTATGCCATACCCAAGTATGCTGTACCCAACCATACCCATGTCTGGTGCACCCTGAGCCCGTACCCCTGTGGAAATCCACTGCTGAACCATATCTCCACAGGAAACACTCAAACAGTTCAGTCTCAGTCTCTGTGGAGTCTCTGGGTCCTGGTGCACACAGGGTTTGTTTGAGCCCTCTGAGCAGCTCTGGCGGGAATGGGGTTTCACTCTAAATTTGAATTTTACCCCCCCAACCATCTTGTAGGGGCTTCTCCTGCTGGATGTGGGGTATCTCCTCAAAGTCGCTCCAGCACTGTGCAGCAGCTGCTCTAGCATCTACTGTCTTGCTGGGCCTTCTCCTTTGTCCTTGGATGTGGATTATCTCCTCACAGCCACTCCAGCTCCACATAGTCACCGCTCCAGTGCCTACCACTGGTGATCCAGTGGTTAAGACTTCATGTTTTCACTGTAGGAGGTACACGTTCCATCCTCAGTCTGGGAAAGAAGATCTCACATGCTCTGGTAAGGAGAAAAACTTAGTATTCATCCCTCAAAGCTCTGAAATCTTAGTCTCATTGTCCACTCAGGTGAGATACAAGATTAGTAACCATAAATCTTTTTTTCATTTCCTTTAATGAATATGAATTATCAGAAAAAGAAAGTTTAAAAACCTCATTTAAATTCACATCATAACAATAAAAGACTTAAGAATAAACTCAATCAAGGAGATGAAAGATGTATACACTGAAAACTATACAACTTGATGAAAGAAACTGAAGATGTTTCAAAGAAATGGAAATATATCCTGTGGTCTTGAATTGAAAGAATTAATATTGTTAAAATGGCCATGTCCCTTAAAGCAAGCTACAAATTTATTGAAATTCCTTACAAAATATCCATGATATTTTCCACATAACTAGAAGACATAATCCTAAAATTTATATGAAACTACCAAAAGCCCAGTATTGTCAAAGAAACCTCAGGAAAAAGAATAAAACTAAAATGAATAACTATTACAGACTTAAGACTATACTACAAAGATATATTAATTAAAACAGTGTGACATTTGCACAAAAACAGGAATATAGTTCAATAGAACAGAATAGAGAGCCCAGAAATAAAGTGACACACCTATGGTCAAATAATCTATGACAAAACAGGCAGAAATATACAGTGGTGAAGACAGTCTCTTTCAAGAAAATCTTGAAAGCTACATATAAATCAATAAAATTAGAATGCTCCTGAACATAATATATGAAAATAAACACATACAGATTTAAAGACTTAAATATAAAATGGACACCATAAAACTCCTAGAAAAGAACATATGCAAAAAACTTCCTTTTACAACAGTATTATTTTCTTAGATCAGTCACCCAAGGCTAAATGAATAAAAGTAAACATAAGCTAATTTTTCCTAATCAAAGTTTTAAAACTTTTTGCAAAGCAAAGAAAAGCATGAACAGAATGAAAAAAAACAACCTATAGAGTGGGAGAAAATATTTGCCAATGGTGTGACTGACAGGGGTTCAATATCTAAAATATAAAAACCTCATACTACTCAATATAAAAGAGTAGTTATACTCTTTTATATTATTAGGGCTTCCCTGGTAGCTCAGCTGGTAAATAATCTGCCTACAATGCAGGAGATGCCAGTTTGATTCCTGGGTTGGGAAGATTCACTGGAGAAGGGAAAGGTTACCTATTCCAGTATTCTGGTCTGGAGAATTCCATGGATTGTAGAGACTCAGATCAAAACTGCAATAAGTTATCACCTCCCACAGGTCAGAATGGCCATTATTAGTAAGTCTACAAACAATAAATGCTGAAGAGGATGTGGAGAAAAAGGAACCCTTCTGCTGTATTTGTGTGAATGTAAATTTGTACAGACACTATGGAGAATAATATGATGGTTCCTTAAGAAATTTAAAAATAAAGTTACTATATTATCCAGCACTCCCACTCTTGGGCATATATATGGAAAAAATGAAAACTTTAATTTGAAAAGAAAAATGCAACCCAATTTGTTCATATTAGAATTTTTATAATAGCCAAGACAATGGGAAGAACCAAAGAATAGCTTAAAAATGTGTTGTATGTATGTGTGTGTGTGTATATATATATATATATATATATATATATATATGTTTTAAAGGAGTGTATTATATATGTATAATGGAAAGTTAGTTGTAAAAAAGAATAAGATAGTCAGTTACATTGGTGGACCTAGAAATTATGCTTAGTGATGTACATCAGACAAAGAAAGAAAAATACTGTATGATATCACTTACATGTTGAATTTAAAAAAAAATGATAAAAAATACACCTACATACAAAACAGAAACAGACACACAGATGCAAAACACACACTTACTGTCACCAAAGGGGAGAAGGAGGAAATGAGGGACAAATTAGGATTATGAGTATAACAGATATCAACTACTGTACATAAAATCGATAAGTAAAGAGGATTTTCTGTATAGCACAGGGAATTATATTTAATATTTTATAATAAACTGTAATGGAATATACTCTGAAAAATATAACTGAATCACTTTGCTTTGCATATGTCACTAACATGATATTGTAAATATTATAAATCAACTATACTTCACATAACATGAATGGACAGAGAAAAAATTATGCTAATTGAAAAAAACTGATGACAAAACCCACGTATTATACTTTTTCTTTTATAGATATGACCAGAATGAGCTATTCCTTAGACACAGAAAGATTAGTTTTTGCCGTGGGTTGTGAGAGTGAGAGAAGAAATGTTAAAGGGGTTAATTAGTAATTGGTATGGCATTTCTATTTGGGGTGACAAAAATGTCCTAAAATTATAGAATGGTGATGGTTGCACAACTCTGTCTATATAATAATAGCCTATGAAGTATATATTTTAGATGGTGAATTTTAAGACATATCAATTACATTTCAATAAAACTGCTATTGGGGAAAAAATCTCTGGAAAAGAATATATATAGCTCCACAATTTCTTCCAGAAAATAGAAAATTAACACTTCCTAACTCATTTTATGAGACTAGTGTTACACTAATATTATAACCAAAAACAACATAATAAAATAAAACTATAGACCAATATACCTCTTGAAATAGATCTTAAAATCTGCAAAAAAAATATTGTAGATCAAACACATCAATATGTAAAATTAATTGTGACTCTGACTATGTGGGATTTACTTCATTTACACAGGACTTGTTCAATATTGCAAAGTCAACTGATGTAATCCTTCCTATAAACAAGCTAAGAAGAAAATCATATGGTAATATCAACTGACACAGAAAAATACCCTAACCCTTAATTACAATTTTTTTAAACTCTCAGAAATATAGACATTGTGAAGAACTTCTACAACTTAATAGCATCTGTAAAAAGCCCATAGATTTTGGTGAGAATATCTAAAATTATGAAGAAGGCAAAGATGCTCACTCTCATCACTTTACTTAAAATTGAAATAAAAGTCTGATCAAGCTATGGTTTTTCCATTAGCCATGTATGGATGTGAAAGATGGACTATAAAGAAAGATGAGCACTGAAGAATTGATACTTTTGAACTGTGGTGTTGAAGGAGACTCTTGAGAGTGCCTTGGACTGCAAGGAGATCCAACCACTCTATCCTAAAGGAAATCAGTCCTGAATATTCATTGGATAGACTGATGCTGAAGCTGAAACTCCAATACTTTGGCCACCTGATGAGAAGAACTGACTCATTGGAAAAGACCCAGATGTTGGAAAAGACCCTGATGCTGGGATAGATTGAAGGCAGTAGAAGGGAGCAGAGGATGAGACGGTTGGATGGCATCACTGAGTCGATGGACATGAGTTTGAGCAACTCCAGGAGTTGGTGATGGATAGGGAAGCCTGCCATGCTGCAGTCGCAGCATGGGGTCACAAAGAGTTGGATATGACTGAGCGACTGACCTGATAACATTGTTTAAGGTATACAATATGTTGATGTGATGCATTTATATATTGCAATATAATTACCAGTGTAGCCTTAGCTAATACCTCCATTGCAACATATAATTGTCATTCCTTTTTCTGGTAAGAACATTTACAATCCAGTCTCTTAGTAACTTTAAATTATATAATACAAACTATAATCGCAATGCTATGCATTAGCTCTCCAGAACTTATTCATCTTCTAAATGTAAGTTTGGATCCTTTGACCAACATCTCCCCAATACTCCCACCTCCAGCCCCTTGTAAGCAGCAATACACACTGCTTTGATGAGTCTGGCATTTCTTTATTCCACATGTAAATGATATCATACAGTATCTCTCTCTGTGTGTGTCTGAAATGTCCACATGTAAGTGATATCATACAGTATCTTTCTCTCTCTCTGTGTCTGAAATGTCCATATAATGCCCTGAACGTCCATCTGTGTTGTTGCAAATCACAAGATTTGCCTTCTTTCTCATGGCTAAATAATATCTTATTGCATATATATATATATATATATATATATATATATATATTCTTTATACATTCATCCATTGACAGATACTTAGGTTATCTTATCTTGGTTTCCTTATCTTGGCTATTGAGAATAATGATAAAATAAACATGGGAGTGTAGGTATATTTTTATTTTCTTCAGATTTACACCCAGAAGTAGAATTGCTGGATCATATGGCAGTTCTATTCTTAGTTTTTCAACATAGTACTTAAAGTCCTAGCCAAAGTAATGAGTCAAGAAAAGGAAACAAAAGACATAAATGTCATAAAGGAAGAAATAAGGCCATCCATAATTGCAGATGACAAGATAAGGTGGTCTACCTAGAATACCTAGATACCAAGGTATCTATAAAATAATAATAATGATAAAAACACCAAAACTCATGGAACTGAGTTCAGTAAGTTTGCAGGATACAGTATGAACAGACAAAAAGCAATCACATTTCTATGTACTAACAATGAATATACAAAACCCCAAACAAACAAAAAACCCATGATGCTATTTACAACTGCTCCAAAGAAAATGAAATACTTAGATAAAATTATAACAAGACATGTACAAGACGTATGTTGAAAGTTACAAAATGCTGATAAAACAATTTTAAAAAATAGGCATAATGTGTTTATGGATTGGAAGACTCAATTTATTAAAACATCTATTCTCTCCAAACAGATCTATAGGTTTTAATGCAATTTCTAACAAAACCTCAACAAAGTTTTCATAGACATAGTCAACAAATTCTAAAAGTTATATAGACATGTAGAAAGGCACTAGTGTAGGTAAAATCATTTTGAAAAAAGAGAATAAAGTGGAAAGAATTATTCTACCTGATATTATGAATTACTATATAGCTACCATAATCAAGATAGTGAAACGAGTCGCCAGTCCAGGTTCGATGCATGGTACTGGATGCTTGGGGCTGGTGCACTGGGACGACCCAGAGGGAGGGTAGGGGAGGGAGGAGGGAGGAGGGTTCAGTATGGGGAACGTGGGTATACCTATGGCAGATTCATTTCGATATTTGGCAAAACTAATACAATATTGTAAAGTTTAAAAATAAAATAAAATTAAAAAAAAAGATAATGTGTTATTAATAGAGAGCTAGAAACACAGATCAATGAAATAGAATAGAAAATCCAGAAACAGACCCACACAGACATGCCCAAATAATTTTCACACTGTTTCAAAATCAAATCACTGTTCAATGGATGAATGGGCAAAGAATTTCAGTAAATTGTGCTGAAACAACTGAATACCTATAGGTCAAAAATATTGAAAAACATAAAAGAACTTTGACCTAAACCTCATATTCTACATAAAATCCAAAACAAAGTGGATCATGAACTTAGATATAAAATATAAAATCATAAAATTAAAAAAAAAAAAAAACCCTGGAGAAATTATTTGAAGTCTAGGGCTAAGCAAACATTTCTTAGACTTCATAATGACAAAATCATAATCCATAAAAAGACAAAAATTGATAAATTGATATGTATATATATATATGTGTGTGTGTGAATATACACACAAGCATATGTATACATATTTATATGTATATTTGAGAATCCCAGGGACAGGGGAGCCTGGTGGACTGCCGTCTATGGGGTCACATGGAATTGGACACGACTGAAGCAACTTTGCAGCAACAGCAGCAGCATGCATATATATAGGACTTCCCTAGTGGCTCAGACAGTAAAGCATCTGCCTGAAATGCTGCAGAGTCGGACACAACTGAGTGACCTCACTTTCTTTCACTTTCACAATGCTGGAGACATGGGTTCAATCCCTGGGTTGGCAAGATCCTCTGGAGAAGGAAATGGCAACCCACTCTAGTACTCTTGCTTGGAAAATCCCATGGATGGAGGAGCCTGTTAGGCTACAGTCCATGGGGTCGCAAAGTCGGACATGATTGAGTGACTTCACTCACTTATGTGTGTGTGTGTGTATATATACACACACACACATATACATGTAACGGACAGTTGAAATGGGACAGTTTAAACAGAAATATTAATAATACATTTAAAAATTGGCAAAAGACACAGCAGACATTTTATGAAAAAGGACAAGCAAGTGGCTAATTATCATGTGAAAGATGTTCATTAACATTAACGATTAGGGAAATGCAAAGTACAATCACAAGTCACCACTACAAGCTTGTTGCAATAAAACAACAACAACAAAAAACATTAGCACCACTAAATTTTGGTCAAGAAATGGATAAACTGGATCATTAGTAAATTTTTCTGGGAATGTAAAATTGTACAACCATTTTGCAAAACAATCCAACAGTTTCCTCAAAAACTAGACATGCAGTACCATAAAACCCAGCAATTGAAAACTTGGGCATTTACCCAGAGAAATGAAAATGGACTTTCACATAAAATCCTGTATGTAAATGATCATAATAGCCATAATTTTATTTTATTTTGGAGTATAGTTAATTAACAATGTTGTGTTAGTTTCCTGTGGACAGCAAAGTGACACAGTTATACATATTGATTTGTAACGCATATATCTATTCTTTTTCAAACTGTTTTCTCATTTATTTATTACCCAGTACTGAGTAGAGTTTACTGTGCTTTACAGTAGACCCTTTTAAATTATCTATTTTAAATATAACAGTGTATACATACCAATCCAAAACTCCCAATTTATGAACCTCCCCTTTTCCCACCTGACAACCGTAAATTCTTTCTCTAAGTCTGTGAGTCTGTTTCCATTTTGTAAATAAGTTTATTTGTATCATTTTTTAGATTCTGCATATAAACAATATTATGTAATATTTGTCTTTCTCTGACTTACTTGGCTTAATATGATAATCTCCAGGTCCATCCATGTTGCTGCAAATGGCATTATTTCATTTTTAATGTTTGATTAATAATACATTGAACATATTATATAAACATTTTAATTTTTCTGAAATAAATCAAGTGCCCCCATACTGAAAAATGTATGTTACTCATAAATATTTTTATTGATACCATTTTCTAGTTAGATGCCTCTTCAAGGTAAGCATTTTTTTAATTTAATTTTTATTTTATATTGGGGTTTAATTGATTTACAATGTTGTGTTAGTTTCAGTTGTATAGCAAAATGGTTCAGTTATACATAATATGTATATATGCTTTTCCAAATTCTTTTCCAATCAGGTTATTACAGACTAGTAAGCAGAATTCCTTGTGCTATACAAGATGTCCTTCTTGTTATCTATTTTACATATAGTAATCTGTATTTGTTAATCCCCAATTCCCGATTTATTCTTCTTCCCCTTTGTTCCTCTCTGGTAACAGTTTATTTTTGAGGTCTCTGAGTCTGTTTCTGTTTTGTAAATAAGTTCACATGTTTCATCATTTTAGATTCCATGCATAAGTGATATGATATGATATTTGTTTTTCTCTTCTCACTTGACTTCTGTAGGATAATCTCTACATCCATCCATCTTGCTACAAAAGGTATTATTTTATTCTTTTTAAAACCTGAGTGATAATCCAATGAATATATGTACTATATGCTTTTACCCATTCATTCTGGTTACTTTGCTGTCTTGATTGTTGTAAACAGTGCTGCAGTGAACACTGAGGAGCATGCGTCATTTTGAATCATGATTTTATCCAGATATATGCCCAAGAGTGGGATTACAGGATCATACAGTAGCTCTATTTTCAGTTACTTAAGGAATCTCCATATTATTCTCTGTAGTGACTGTACCAAATAACATTCCCATCAACAGTGTAGGGGGTACATTTCTCAATACTCTCATCAGCATGTATTGTTTGTAGACTTTTCAATGATGGCCATTGTGTTATAGTTTTAATGTAATCCCTATCAAATTAACAATGGCATTTTTCACAGAAGTAAAACAAAGAAACAAAAACCTTAAAATATGTAGAGAGACACAAAAGACCATGAATAGCCAAAACAACCTTGAGAAAGAAAAACAGAGCTAGAGGATTCCAGCTCCTTGGCTTCAGACTATATTACAAAGCTACAATCATCAAATTAGTATGGAAATGGCTCAAAAACAGAAATATGGATCAATGGAAAAGAATAGAAAGCCCAGAAGTAAACCCACACACCTGTAAATAATTAATATATGACAGAGGAGACAGGAATATAAAATGGAGAAAAGACAGACTGTTTAAAAAATGGTGCTTGGAAAACTGGACAGCTACATGTAAAAAAATGAAATTTGAACATTATTTAATACCATACACAAAAATAAACTAAAAATGGAGCTTTTGAAAGATGTTGGAGTAGGACAACGTAGAGTTCATTTCACCTCACAAACAGATCAAGAATATATCTACAAGTGGAAGAGTGCCTACAGTTCAGTTCAGTTCAGTCGCTCAGTCATGTCCGACTCTTTGCGACCCCATGAATTGCAGCATGCCAGGCTTCCCTGTCCATCACCAACTTTCAGAGGTCACTCAGACTCACATCCATCGAGTCAGTGATGCCATCCACCATCTCATCTTCTGTTGTCCCCTTCTTCTCCTACCCCCAAACCCTCCCAGCATCAGAGTCTTCTCCAATGAGTCAACTCTTCTCATGAGGTGGCCAAAGTACTGGAGCTTCAGCTTTAGCATCATTCCTTCCAAAGAAATCCCAGGGCTGATCTCCTTCAGAATGGATTGGTTGGATGTCCTTGCAGCTCAAGGGACTCTCAAGAGTCTTATCCAACACCACAGTTCAAAAGCATCAATTCTTTGGCACTCAGCTTTCTTCACAGTCCAACTCTCACATCCATACATGACCACTGGAAAAACCATAGCCTTGACTAGACGGACCTTTGTTGAAAAAGTAGTATCTCTGATTTTCAATATGCTATCTAGGTTGGTCATAACCTTTCTTCCAAGGAGTAAGCGTCTTTTAATTTCATGGCTGCAGTCACCATCTGCAGTGATTTTAGAGCTCCAAAAAATAAAATCTGACACTGTTTCCACTGTTTCCCCATCTATTTCCCATGAAGTGATGGGACCGGATGCCATGATCTTAGTTTTCTGAATGTTGAGCTTTAAGCCAACATTTTCCACTCTCCTCTTTCACTTGCATCAAGAGGCTTTTGAGTTCCTCTTCACTTTCTGCCATAAGGGTGGTGTCATCTGCATATCTGAGGTTATTGATATTTCTCCCGGCAATCTTGATTCCAGCTTGTGCTTCTTCCAGCCCAGCATTTCTCATGATGTACTCTGCATAGAAGTTAAATAAGCAGGGTGACAATACACAGCCTTGATGTACTCCTCTTCCTATTTGGAACCAGTCTGTTGTTCCATGTCCAGTTCTAACTGTTGCTTCCTGACCTGCATATAGGTTTCTCAAGAGGCAGATCAGGTGGTCTGGTATTCCCATCTCTTGAAGAATTTTCCACAGTTTATTGTGATCCACACAGTCAAAGGCTTTGGCATAGTCAATAAAGCAGAAACAGATGTTCTTCTGAAACTCTCTTGCTTTTTCGATGATCCAGCGGATGTTGGCAATTTGATCTCTTGTTCCTCTGCCTTTTCTAAAACCAGCTTGAACATCAGGAAGTTCATGGTTCACGTACTGCTGAAGCCTGGCTTGGAGAATTTTGAGCATTCCTTTAGTAGCATGTGAGATGAGTGCAAATGTGTGGTAGTTTGAGCATTCTTTGGCATTGCCTTTCTTTGGGATTGGAATGAAAACTGACCTTTTCCAGTCCTGTGGCCACTGCTGAGTTTACCAAATTTACAGAGTACCTGGTAAACACTAGCAGAGGACCTTTGACACCTAAAAGGGCAAGAAACATCCCGACATAACTGAGTGAGATGAAAAAAGGAGGGAAAAGTAAAAGGAATGGAAGACGGACCAGACCAGTGTAACTGACTATGGGTTGAATGTGAAGAGAGGTTCCTCTCTGGGAAAAATCCCTTAATACGTGAGGGATCAGCTGGACAGAAAAGGAACTTGGAGGGGCTGGAGGATAGCATAGGAAATGATCAGTGGCATGCAGGATAGAGTGAGACCTGCATAGATGATCTGTGCCATAGTCCTGCATGCCCCAGCCTGACACAGGTGTCAAGCTGGTGCAAACAGGGACTAGGTGCTGGAACACAGGGATTGGAGAGCAGACCCAGGAAGGGGAGTGATGTTGACTGTGAGGAGACGGCCAGAGAGGATAAGAATGAGGAGCTCCAAAATGAAGAATGCTCATAGAAGAAGCTCAGACCACCAGAGAGCCAACGCACCATTGCTGAGTGATGTGCAAAGGGCAGGCCTGCCATTGCAGCCTCTCTCCTCATGTCATGGCCCCAGCCCCCCTGGACACTAGCACGGGGATTTGCTGGAACTGGCTCCCAAACCCATGCCATCACCTCCCCAAAACCCCAAACTAGGTGGCATACTTGCACAATATTGTACAAAAAAATAAGATATAACTTAAAAAAAAAAGAGAGAGAGAGAAAAAAAAAAAAAAAAACATTACCTAGAATCAAATAACAATGAAAACATGATGACAAAAACCTATGGGATGCAGAAAAATGTTGTTCTAAAAGGGGCATTTAAAGCAATATAATCTTATCTCATGAAACAAGAAATGTTACAAATCTTGCATCTAAAGCAACTAGAGAAAGAAGAACCTAAAATTAGTAGAAAGAAACAAATCATAAAGATCAGAACAGAAATAAATAAAGAAAACAATAGCAAAGATCAATGAAATCAATGAAATTTATTCTATCAATAAAAATATTGATAGAAATGAAAAAGAACTTACAACCAATACCACAGAAAAACAAAGGATATGAGATCACTGCAAGTAACTATATGCCAATAAAATTGACAACCTACAAGAAATGGACAGCTTCTTAGAAACAACTTTCTAAGACTAAGCCAGAAAGAAAGAAAAAATGTCAACAAACCAGTCACAAGTACTGAAATTGAAACTGTGATTAAAACTATCTAACAAGGAGATGGAGGTGGGAGGGCAGTTCAGGATGGGGGGACACATGTTTACCCATGGATGATTCATGTTAATGTGTGGCAAAAAGCCATCATAATATTGTAAAGTAAGTGAAAGTGAAGTCGCTCAGTCGTGTCCAACTCTTAGCGACCCCATGGCCTGCAGCCTACCAGGCTCCTCCGTCCATGGGATTTTCCAGGCAAGAGTACTGGAGTGGGTTGCCACTGCCTTCTTCATCTCAGTCGTGAAGCTGTCATAATTACTGGGCTAGGGAAATTTTGATGACACATTTAGGCGCACATTAAAAGATAAAATTGGTATCACTGTTAGAACATGCGAAGATGATCTTTCCCAGAACTGAAATTAAAAATTTTACAAGAAGCCAAAATCCTCAAGCAGTATAATCATACCAATATTGTAAAACTCATAAAAGTTAGCACACAAATACAGCCTATCTACAAAATTAAGGGACTTGTTCCAGGACATGATTTCTTCTCCTTTCTGAGAAAGAAGGATGAACTAAAACAATTAGTGAAATTTTTATTAGATGCTGCTTCTCAATGGCAAATCTCAGGTAAAAATTATATGCACAGGGACCTTGCTCCAAGAAACTGCCTGGAGGTGAAAATAATGTTCTGAAAACCAGTGACTTTGGAATGTCTCGTCAAGAGGATGGTGGTGTGTATTCATCTTCTGATTTAAAGCAGATTCCCATTAAATGGACAGCACTAGAAGCTCTCAATTATGGGAGATATCATTCTGAGAGTGACGCATGGAGCTTTGGCATCCTCCTCTGGGAGACCTTCAGCTTAGGGGTCTGTCCATACCCTTGATTGAAAGTCTTCATTATCTGTGCTTGTCCGAGGACTTATGATGTTTCTTCTCTTCCTTTCCTCTGGAACTGTCCCATTTCTCTTTCTTTTCTATCTTTTCTTTATCATGCCTGGACTCCTTTTTGCCATCAGAGATTTTTATCCATCTTTTCAGATTTAAATGAGTCGCCACCTTTTTTTTTTTTTGCCTGGAGATTTTGATTTATTTATTTTTTTCCTTGTCTTTCTAATTTGGATAAGGAGACTCACATAGACTTTCACTTTTGTATTTTGAAACCCCCATTGTTTCACTTTCTTCTTTCTGCCTCTTGGTTAAGTATGGTGGCACTTCTCGGTCATTGTTTGAGTGATCCCTTTTCCACTCTTTCCTGTCCTTTTCATCTTCCCCCCACCCTCTGGATCTTTCCCTTGACTTGTCCAAATCTTTCTTGTCCATTTATCTCTCCTTACTCTTGGACACTGGTGGAGGAGTATGATTAATGCAGAGTTTTGCTGAAGACTCCTTGAGTTTGATGAAACTCTCCTTTACTGTTGAGGAATGTGATGGAGAAGAATGGGTATCAATTTTGCAACTTATCTGTTCCCTTTCAGGCTCTGCAATATC
Source organism: Bos indicus (assembly GCF_029378745.1). Classification (NCBI taxonomy): domain Eukaryota; kingdom Metazoa; phylum Chordata; class Mammalia; order Artiodactyla; family Bovidae; genus Bos; species Bos indicus. The sequence goes on from NC_091789.1 coordinate 78,264,582, forward strand.
TGATGGGGGAACAGGTGACTTCAAGGACCCAGAAACTGGTGGGTTTTCTCTTCCTTTAACGTTTTCCTTTGATTTCATTTCCTTTGCTATATCTCGTTCTTTGGGTGGCTCCTTCTCTCTTTCCTTTTCTTGAGTTGACTTTGATTCTACATTCAGGACAGTGGTCTTGAATTTCTCATCTTTAGCTTTTTCTTCCTTCTTGAATTTTTCTTTCTCTTTGTCAGATTTAGATATTCTTTCCTTTGTCTCTCTTGCTTTTTCATCTTTATTTGGCCATTCTTCCTTTGTATTTTCTTTACCATCTTTACCAAGTACTCGGGCCTCGAGTAGTAGCTGGAGTCTTTTCTTTTTTCTCTTTTTCTGTCTCTTTTCCTTTTTCTTTGTCATTTTCTTTAACTTTGCTGCTGTTAGAGCCACTATTTCCATCACTTGAATTCCCTTTTGGTGTGAAATTAGAAGCTTTATCAACAGCTTTCACACCACATTGAGATCTCTCCCTTGACTTATCAGTGTCCACAGGACTGCTTTCATCTGATCTACACTTCCAACCGACGATGAAGAAGGCCTGCCACCAGGCCCATTTTGTACACTGGCAACTGCATTCTTCAAAGGGGGTCTTTATGATGAAACTCATTTTCAGGTATCATGTATGACTTTCTACTTTTCAACTGCCCAGAGTAGCCCATAGCCAATGCATATAGATTTGACCTCTTCTTTTTCCTCTTGGAAGATTTTATGCACTCTTCTTCCCAAAGCCTGACCCAGATTCTAAAGTTTTGTGTACCAAGGAAGTATTTTTTGTTAGCACAATCAAGATATTTTTGATGAGAGTATAGTCGCCTCTTTCAAGGCAATGTACTGATGCCTTGGTTAGTTTGTAATGCCATTTGTGTACAACATGTCAAAAATTTTCATAGTCTAATTGATCAGCTTTGTTTCCACCATCAAATCCAGTTGCTCGTATAGTAAAGAATCCCGGATAATTTCCACTTTCCTTTTCATATGTGGCTTTATCACTGTGCCACCTGGTCACAATCTCTAACATGCAGCAAGGAAATCTCCCATATTGACTAGCTTCATTTTCAGTACAGCTTGCGACTGTGTAAATTATATCAGAGAAAACTCGATCATAGCAAAGAAGTGTGGAAAAATTTGGAGTTTTCTGTTGATGTACCAATTCAACAAAATGAGTAAACAGCATCAATTGCTGAAAAAATACATCGAGGAAATATACACAGCTGTAGAAATTTTGTGATGGTCTCATTTTTGGTAATTTTGCTAGAAGCCAGTTGTCCTTTTCCAGTGTCAGTCTCTGCAGAACTCATTGTACATGTTCCATCTGTTTCTTTTCTTCCTCGAGAAGCTCGCCCTGAAGGGCAGTACATCACTCCTCTTTTTTATTTTTATTTGGAGGCATTTCCTGATTGTTATCAATTGCTTTCATCTGGATTTTAAGTTTATTGACTTCCTGTTCATAGCTGGTATGTGGAAATGCAAGGTTATACATTGTCAATGACCAGAATGTGGCATAGAATTGAGGACCGATGTCATCCCAGACTTTGGAAACGTGTAAGGAAACCACTGCTTCATGAACAGGAGCCATCACCATTTCATATGATGTGATGTACTTATGAACTTTATGCTGCTGTTTACTTCCCTTCCTTGATTTTTTAAGTTTGTCATACTTTGATGAAATATGGTGTGTGTACATTGGCCTAGACAGGAAAAATGCTGCATCATGAGGTGTGTGAAATTCATTACAGAGCACATCAACTGAAGGCACTTGCTTTATATAATCTTCTGTGCTTAGATTAGATGCTAAAGCCCACCAAACTGTACCAGGGTATCATGACACTGATCATAGAGTTTTTCCACAAGTTTCAAATGTTTAATAAATAAATTTAAATTAGTCAGTAATGTCCGTGTTAGACTCAGTCGTGTCTGACTGTTTGTAACCCCATGAACTATACAGTCCATGGAATTCTCCAGGCCAGAATACTGGACTAGCCTTTCCCTTATTCAGGGGATCTTCCAAACCCAGGGATCAAACCCAGGTCTCCCACATTGCAGACGGATTCTTTACCAGCTGAGCCACAAGGGAAGCCCATACTGGAGTGGGTAGCCTATTCATTCTCCAGCAGATTTTCCTGACTCAGGAATCAAACTGGGGTATTCTGCATTACAGGCAGATTCTTTACCTACTGAGCTATCAGGGAAGCCCAATTGTTCTCCAATTAAAATAAATTAATTAAAAAAAAATTCTGACAAGCAAAAACCTAGGGCCAAAGTCTTCACAGGCTAATTCTATCAGATACTTAGAGACAACTTAACACCTATTCTGATAAAAATCTTACCAAAAATGCAGAGGAAGGGACATTTTAAACTCATTCTATGAGGCCATCACTACCTTGACACCAAAACCAGACAAAAATCACAAATAAAGAAAATTACAGAACAATATCACTGAGGAACATAAATGCAAAAGTCCTCAACAAAACACTAGCAAATAGAATTCAATACCACATTAAAAGAATCATAAACATTGACCAACCAGGATTTATCCTAGGGATGTAAGGATTCTTCAATACATGAATCTCAATCAGTGTGATCAGTTCAGTTCAGTCGCTCAGTCATGTCCGACTCTGTGTGACCCCATGAATTAAAGCATGCCAGGCTTCCCTGTCCATCACCAGCTCCCAGAGTTCACTCAGACTCACATCCATTGAGTCAGTGATGCCATCCAGCCATCTCACCCTCTGTTGTCCCCTTCTTCTCCTGCCCCCAATCCCTCCCAGCATCAGAGTCTTTTCCAATGAGTCAACTCTTTGCACGAGGTGGCCAAATTACTGGAGTTTCAGCTTTAGCATCAGTCCTTCCAAAGAACACCAAGGACTGATCTCCTTTAGAATGGACTGGTTGGATGTCCTTGCAGTCCAAGGGACTCTCAAGAGTCTTCTCCAACACCACAGTTGCGAAGCATTAATTCTTTGGTGCTCAGCTTTCTTCACAGTCCAAATCTCACATCCATACATGACTACTGGAAAAACCATAGCCTTGACTAGACGAACCTTTGTTGGCAAAGTAATGTCTCTGCTTTTTAATATGCTAGCTAGGTTGGTCATAACTTTCCTTACAAGGAGTAAGCTTCTTTTAATTTCGTGGCCGCAATCACCATCTGCAGTGATTTTGAAGCCTAGAAAAAATAAAGTCTGACACTGTTTCCACTGTTTCCCCATCTATTTCCCATGAAGTGATGGGACCAGATGCCATGATCTTCGTTTTCTGAATGTTGAGCTTTAAGCCAACTTTTTCACTCTCCTCTTTCACTTTCATCTAGAGGCTTTTTAGTTCCTCTTCACTTTCTGTCATAAGGGTGGTGTCATCTGCATATCTGAGGTTATTGATATTTCTCCCGGCAATTTTGATTCCAGCTTGTGTTTCTTCCGGCCCAGCATTTCTCATGATGTACTCTGCATATAAGTTAAATAAGCAGGGTGATAATACACAGCCTTGACGTACTCCTTTTCCTATTTGGAACCAGTCTTTTGTTCCATGTCCAGTTCTAACTGTTGCTTCCTGACCTGCATACAGGTTTCTCAGGAGACAGGTCAGGTGGTCTGGTATTCCCATCTCTTGAAGAATTTTCCAGTTTATTGTGATCCACACAAAGACTTTGGCATAGTCAATAAAGCAGAAATAGATGTTCTTCTGGAACTGTCTTGCTTTTTCGATGATCCAGCAGATGTTCGCAATTTGATCTCTGGTTCCTCTACCTTTTCTAAAGCCATCTTGAACATATAGAAGTTCACAGTTCACGTATTGCTGAAGCCTAGCTAGGAGAATTTTGAGCATTACTTCACTAGCATGTGAGATGAGTGCAATTGTGTGGTAGTTTGAGCATTCTTTGGCATTGCCTTTCTTTGGGATTGGAATGAAAACACCTTTTCCAGTCCTGTGGCCTCCGCTGAGTTTTCCAAATTTGCTGGCATATTGAGTGCAGCACTTTCACAGCATCATCTTTCAGGATTTGAAATAGCTCAACTGGAATTCCATCACCTCCACTAGCTTTGTTCATAGTGATGCTCTCTAAGGCCAACTTGGCTTCACATTCCAGGATGTCTGGCTCTAGGTGAGTGATCACACCATTGTGATTATCTTTTCGTGAAGACCTTTTTTGTACAGTTCTGTGTATTTTTGCCACCTCTTCTTGATAGCTTCTGCTTCTGTTAGGTCCATACCATTTCTGTCCTTTACTGAGCCAATCTTTACATGAAATGTTCCCTTGTTATCTCTAATTTTCTTGAAGAGATCTCTAGTTTTTCCCATTCTGTTGATTTCCTCTATTTCTTTGCATTAATCGCCGAGGAAGGCTTTCTTATCTCTCTTTTCTATTCTTTGGAACTCTGCATTCAAGTGAGAATATTTCTCCTTTTCTCCTTTTCTCATTGCTTCTCTTCTTTTCACAGCTATTTGTATCTCTCCACGGCTGCTCCAGCAAAGGGCAGCCACTGCTCCTTACCTTGGACGAGGGGTATCTCCTCACCACCACCTGTCCTGACCTTGAACATGAAGTAGCTCCTCTCGGCCATCCTGTGCCCGCTCAGCCACAGCTCCTTAGATGTGGGGAGTCAGTGTGATACAGCACATTAAGAAAATGAAGAATGAATCACATGATCATGTCAGTACATGAAGAACAAACTTTTAACACAATTAAACACACATTTATGATAAAAAGTCTATAAGTGGGCTTAGAGGAAACCCACCTCAACATAATAAAGGCCATATATGACAAACCCACAGAGAACATAATTCTTAATGATGAAAATCTGAAAAGATCTCCTGTAAGATCAGGAACAATACAAAGATGTCCACTCTTGCCACTTTCATTCAACATAGTTTTATAAGTTCTAGCCATGGCAATCAGAGGGGGAAAAAAGAAAGAAAATGAATTAAATTTGGAAAAGAAAAAAGTAAAATTGTTACTGTTTGCAGATGACGTGATACTATATATAAAAAATTCTGAAGATGTCACCAGAAGACTACTAGAGTTCATCAATAAGTTTGGTAAAGTAGCAGGATAGAAAATTAATATGCAGATATCTATTAAATTCCTATCCACTAGCAATGAGTGATCAGAAAAAGAGTTTACAGAGACAATCCCATTTACCATTGATTTAAAAGAATCATATACCTAGGAATAAACCTACTTAAGATGGGAAAATAACTGTACTCAGAAAAAATAGAATACTGATGAAAGAAATAAAAGATGAGACAAACAGATGGAGAGATATACCATGTACTTGGACTGGATGAATGAATGTTGAGAAAATGACTATACAACCCAAAACAATTTACAGACTTAAAGAAATCCCAAATTACCAAGGGCATTTTTCATAGAACTAGAACAGTAAGCTTTGCAATTTGTATGGAAATAGTAGAAATTCCAAATAGTGAAAGAAATAATGAGAAAGAAGAATGGAACAGGGGAATCAAGTTCCCTGACTTCAGATTATACTAGAAAACTACAGTCATAAAAATAGTATGGTATTTGTGCAAAAACAGAAATTTAGGTAAATGGAACATGATAGAAAGTCCAGACATAAACACATGCACCTCTGGCTGCCTAACCTATGATAAAGAAGGCAAGAATATATAATGAAGAAAAGAACATCTCTTTAATAAGTGGGATAGGTAAAACCGGACAGAGACATGTAAAAGAATGAATTTAGAACACTCCCTAATACTGTATACAAAAATAAAGTAAAAATTAAATAAAGACCTAAATGTAATATAAAACAAATAGAGACATAGGCAGAAGACTCTTTGATATAAATCATAGCAATATCTTCCCCCTCCTCATTGGCTATTCATTTTATCTATGGTATTTCATGTTACTCTCGCCATACAGCCCATCCTCTCCTTCCTCCCCCCACTCCATGTTCATAAGTGTGTAATCTATGTCTGTATCTCCATTGCTGCCTTGAAAATAATTTTATCAGTACCATCTTTCTAGATTCTATATATATGCATTTATATATGATATTTCCTTTTCTCTTTCTGACTTATTTTACTCTGTATAATAGGCTCTAGGTTCATCAATCTCATTAGAACTGACTCAAATGCTTTCTTTTTTATGGCTGAATAATATTCCATTTAACTTATATGCAGAGTACATTATGAGAAATGCTGGACTGGAAGAAACACAAGCTGGAATCAAAATTGCCGGGAGAAATATCAATAACCTCAGATATGCAGATGACACCACCCTTATGACAGAAAGTGAAGAGGAACTAAAAAGCCTCTTGATGAAAGTGAAAGAGGAGAGTGAAAAAGTTGGCTTAAAGCTCAACATTCAGAAAACGAAGATCATGGCATCTGGTCCCATCACTTCATGGGAAATAGATGGGGAAACAGTGGAAACAGTGTCAGACTTTATTTTTTCTGGGCTCCAAAATCACTGCAGATGGTGACTGCAGCCATGAAATTAAAAGACGCTTACCAACCTAGATAAAATATTCAAAAGCAGAGACATTACTTTACCAACAAAGGTTCGTCTAGTCAAGCTGTGGTTTTTCCTGTGGTCATGTATGGATGTGAGAGTTGGACTGTGAAGAAGGCTGAGCACGGAAAAATTGATGCTTTTGAACTGTGGTGTTGGATAAGACTCTTGAGAGTCCCTTGGGCTGCAAGGAGATCCAACCAGTCCATTCTGAAGGAGATCAGCCCTGGGATTTCTTTGGAAGGAATGATGCTAAAGCTGAAACTCCAGTACTTTGGCCACCTCATTCAAAGCGTTGACTCACTGGAAAAGACTCTGATGCTGGGAGGATTTGGAGGCAGGAGGAGAAGGGGAAGACAGAGGATGAGATGGCTGGATGGCATCACTGACTCGATGGACATGAGTCTGAGTGAACTCTGGGAGTTGGTGATGGACAGGGAGGCCTGGTGTGCTGCGATTCATGGGGTCGCAAAGAGTCGGACATGACTGAGTGACTGATCTGATCTGATCTGATGTGTATGTACCACTGCTTTCTTATCCATTCATCTATCAATGGACATCTAGGTTGCTTACATGTACCAGCTATTGTAAATAGTGTTTCAATGAACATTGGAGTACATCTGTCTTTTTCAGTTTTGGTTTCCTCAGGGTATATGGCTAGAAATTGGATATACAGTTTTTCAGTGGTTTTATTTCTTGTTTTTTAAGGAATCTCCATACTGTCTTCCATAGTGGCTGTATCAATTTACATTCCCACCAACAGTGCAAGAGGATTCCCTTTTCTCTATACCCTCTCCAGCATTTATTGTTTCTAGACGTTTTGATGATGGCCATTTTGACTGGTGTGATGATATCTCTTTGTAGTTTTGATTTGCATTTCTATAATAATGAGCTATATTGAACATCTTTTCATGTGTCCATTAGTCATTTGTATGTCTTCTTTGGAGAAATGTCTGTTTATATTCTTATCTTACTTTTTGACTGGGTTGTTTGTTTTCCTGATATTGACTTCTATGAGCTGCTTGTATATTTTGGAAATTAATCCTTTGTCAGTTGTTTCATTTCCTATTATTTTCTTCCATTCTGAGGGTTGTATTTTCACCTTGTTTATAGTTTCCTTTGCTATGCAAAAGTGTTTAAGTTTAATTAGGTCCCACTTTTTTATTTTTGTTTTAAATCCCATTACTCTAGGAGGTGGGTCATGGAAGATCTTGCTGTGAATTATCATACTCTGTTCAGCCAACGTTTTCCTCTGAGAGTTTTACAGTTTCTGGTCTAACATTTAGGTATTTAATCCATTTTGATTTTATCTTTGTGTATGTTTTTAGGAAGTCTTCTAATTTCATTTTTTTTACCTGTAGCTGTCCAGTTTTCCCAGCACCCCTTATTGAACAGACTATCTTTTCCCCATTTTATATTCTTGCCTCCTTTGACAAAGATGATTTGCCCATAGGTTTGTGGGCTTGTTTCTGGGTTTTCTATTTTGTTCCATTGGTCTATATTTCTGTTTTTGTACCAGTACCATACTGTATTGATAACTGTAGCTTTGTAATGCTGTCTGAAGTCAGGAAGGTTGACTCCTCCAGCACCATTCTTCTTTCTCAAGATTGCTTTGGCTATTTGTGGTCTTTTGTGTTTCCATATGCATTGTGAAATTGTTTGTTCTAGTTCTGTGAAAAATGCCATTTGTAATTTGATAGGGATCATATTGAATGTGTAGATTGCATTTGGTAGTATAGTCATTTTCAAACTGTTGATTCTTCCAATCCAGTAACATGGTATATCTCTCCAACAGTTTATATGGTCTTTGATTTTTTTCCTCAGTGTCTTATAGTTTTCTGTATACAGATTGGTATGTTTATTGCTAGATATTTTACTCTTTCTGTTGCAGTGGTAAATGTGATTGATTCCTTAATTTCTCTGATTTTTCATTGTTAGTATAAAGGAGGTTCTCTTGGAATGCAAGGGGATGAAACCAGTCAATCCTAAAGGAAATCAGTCCTAAATATTCATTGGAAGGATGATGCTGAAACTGAAGCTCTAATACTTTGGCCACCTTATGAGAAGAACTGACTCATAGGAAAAGACCCTGATGCTGGGAAATACTGAAGGCAGGAGAAGAAGGGAGTGACAGAAGATGAGATGGTTGGAGGGCATCACTGACTTTATGGATATGAGTTTGAGCAAGCTCTGGGAGTTGGTGATAGACAGGGAAGCCTGGCATGCTGCATTCCATGGGCTCACAAATATTCGAACACCAATAGGTGACTGAACTGAAAACTGACAAAGGAATGCAAGTAAATTCTCTATATTGATTTTGTATCCTGCAACTTTGCTAAATTCATTGATTAGCTCTAGTAATTTACTGATAGTATCTTTAGGTTTTTATTTTTTTATGTATAGTATCATGTCATTTGCAAACAGTGAGTGTTTTATTTCTTCTTTTCTATTCTGAATTCCTTTTATTTATTTTCCTTCTCTGATTGCCATAGCTGGGACTTCCAAAACTATGTTGAATAATAGTGGTGAGAGTGGCACCCTTGTCTTGTTCCTGATCTTACAGGAAATGCTTTCAATTTTTTACCATTGAGAAAAATGTTTGCTGTGGGTTCACCATATACAGCCTTTATGTCAAGATCAAGCAAGTCAGTCCTAAAGGAAATCCACCCTGAATATTCACTGGAAGGATTGATACTGAAGCTGAACCTACAATTGGTCCTCTGATGGAAAGAGCTGACTTGTTGAAAAAGACCCTGATGATGGGAAAGATTGAAAGCAGGAGGAGAAGGGGATGACAGAGGATGAGATGGTTGAATGGCATCACCAACTCAATGGACATGAGTTTGAGCAACTTCTGGGAGGTAGTGAAGGGAAACCTGACATAATTCAGCCCATAGGGTCTCAGAGAGCTGGACTTGACTGTGTGACTAAACAACAACAGTGCTCCTATTGCCATTTTCTTAATTTCTTGGGATTTGTTTCTATAGAACTTTTTCTTCTTTTATGTTTCCTGTCTATCTAACTCCTTTATCATTTATTGTAAAACTGGTTTGGAGATACTAAATTCATTTAATTTTTGCTTGTCTGTAAATCTCTTGATTTCTCCATCAGTTTTCAAAGGGGTCCTTGCTGGGTGGAGTAATCTTGGTTGTAGATTTTTCCCTTTTAGTACTTTAAATATATCCTGCCATTCCCTTCTGGCCTTCAGAGCTTCTGCTGAAAAATCAGCTGTTAAGCATATGGGATTTCCCTTGTATCTTACTTGCTGCTTTTCCCTTGCTACTTTTAATATTCTTTCTTTGTGTTAAATTGTTTAAAATTTGATTAGTATGTTTCTTGTCATGTTTCTCCTTGGGTTTACACTGTATTGGACTCTCTGTGCTTCTTGGACTTAATTGACTATTTCCTTTCCCAGTTTGAGAACATTTTTGACTATAATCTCTTCAAAAAATTTTTCATACTCTTTTTTTTCCTATTGTTCTTGAAGTACCCTTATAATATGAATGTTGGTGCATTCAATATTGTCCCAGAGGTCTCTGAGACTATCCTCAGTTCTTTTCATTCTTTTTCCTATATTCTGCTGTTCAGCAGTTATTTCTATCATTCTGTCTTTCAGCTCACTTTTCCGTTCTGCCTCAGATATTCTGCAATTGATTCCTTATAGAGTATTTTTAATTTCAGTAATTGCATTGTTTGTCTCTGTTTATTCTTTATTTCTGATAGGTGTTTGTTAAATGTGTTAATTGATTCTTGCATTTTCTCCATTGCATTTTCAAGGTTTTGGATCATCTTTACTCTGAATTCTTTTTCAGAGAGTTTGCCTATTTTCTCTTTGTTTATTTGGACTTGTGTTTTTTCTAGGTTGCTCCTTAATTTTTGCAATATTTATCTGCTTTTTCATTTTTTTTTAAATTGTGTTTAAGGCTTCCTTTTCTCAAGCTTTGAGGTCAAATACCTTTTTCCTTTTGGTTTCTTAGCTCAGTAGGTATGGTTGCTCCAGTTGTTTGTGTAACCTTCATATTGGGTGTGATATGTGCTTGCTTGCTGGTGGAAGGAGATAAGTTTCTTTCTCTCTCGGATGGGCAGGGCTGTGAGGTAGCAGTCATGTCTACTGATGATTTGTTAGTATTATTGTATTTGTCGTTTGTGAAAGGTTTTTGCTGAACCACGAAAAGATGCCAGGATTCTTGGCCTCTGGAGAAGAACTCAATCCGGGGCCAGAGACGAGGCTTGATCGCTAAGAGCTTTTGTGCAATAGAGTTTTATTAAAGTATAAAAGGGATAGAGAAAGCTTCTGACATAGACATCAGAAAGGGGCAGAAAGAGTACCCCCTTGCTAGTGTTATCAATGGAGTTATATACTCTCTAATTAGTTATTACAGTGAAGTTGAGTTCAGTCATTCAGTCGTGTCTGACTGTTTGTGACCCCATGAATCACAGCACGCCAGGCCTCCCTGTCTATCACAAACTCCTGGAGTTCACTCAAACTCACGTTCATCGAGTCAGTGATGCCATCCAGCCATCTCATCTTCTGTCATCCCTTTCTCCTCCTGCCCCGAATCCCTCCCAGCATCAGAGTCTGTTCCAATGAGTCAACGCTTTGAATGAGGTGGCCAAAGTACTGGAGTTTCAGCTTTAGCATCATTCTTTCCAAAGAAATCCCAGGGCTGATCTCCTTCAGAATGGACTGGTTGGATGTCCTTGCAGTCCAAGAGACAATCAAGAGTCTTCACCAACACAACAGTTCAAAAGCATCAATTCTTCGGTGCTCAGCTTTCTTCACAGTCCAACTCTCACATCCATACATGAACACTGGAAAAACCATAGCCTTGATTAGATGGACCGTTGTTGGCAAAGTAATGTCTCTGCTTTTCAATATGGTATCTAGGTTGGTCATAACTTTTCTTCCAAGGAGTAAGCGTCTTTTAATTTCATGGCTGCAGTCACATTCTGCACTGATTTTGGAGCCCAAAAAATAAAGTCTGACACTATTTCCACTGTTTCCTCATCTATTTCCCATGAAGTGATGGGACCAGATGCAATAATCTTAGTTTTCTGAATGCTGAGCTTTAAGCCAACTTTTTCACTCTCTGCTTTCACCTTCATCAAGAGGCTTTTTAGTTCTTCTTCACTTTCTGCCATAAGGGTGGTATCATCTGCATATCTGAGGTTATTGATATTTCTCCCAGCAATCTTGATTCCAGCTTGTGCTTCTTTCAGCCCAGCGTTTCTCATGATGTACTCTGCATATAAGTTAAATAAGCAGGGTGACAATATACAGCCTTCACGTACTTATTTTCCTATTTGGAACCAGTCTGTTGTTCCATGTCCAGTTCTAACTGTTGCTTCGTGATCTTCATACAAATTTCTCAAGAGGCAGGTCAGGTGTTCTGGTATTCCCATCTCTTTCAGAATTTTCCACAGTTTATTGTGATCCACACAGTCAAAGGCTTTGGCATAGTCAATAAAGCAGAAATAGATGTTTTTCTGGAACTCTCTTGCTTTTTCCATGATCCAGAAGATGTTAGCAATTTGGCCTCTGGTTCATCTGCCTTTTCTAAAACCAGCTTGAACATCTGGAAGTTCATGGTTCACATACTGCTGAAGCCTGGCTTGCAGAATTTTGAGCATTACTTTACTAGCGTGTGAGATGAGTGCAATTGTGCAGTAGTTTGAACATTCTTTGGCATTGCCTTTCTTTGGGATTGGAATGAAAACTGACCTTTTCCAGTCCTGTGGCCTCTGCTGAGTTTTGTAAATTTTCTGGCATATTGAGTGCAGCACTTTCACAGCATCATCTTTCAGGATTTGAAGTAGCTCAACTGGAATCCCATCACCTCCACTAGCTTTGTTCATAGTGATGCTTTCTAAGGCCCACTTGACTTCACATTCCAGGATGTCTGGCTCTAGGTGAGTGATGACACCATCATGATTATCTGGGTCATGAAGATCTTTTTTGTACAGTTCTTCTGTGTATTCTTGCCATCTCTTCTTGATATCTTCTGCTTCTGTTAGGTCTATACCATTTCTGTTCTTTATCGAGCCCATCTTTGCATGAAATGTTCCCTTGGTATCTCTAATTTTCTTGAAGAGATCTCTAGTCTTTCCCATTCTTTTGTTTTCCTCTATTTCTTTGCATTGATCGCTGAGGAAGTCTTTCTTATCTCTTCTTGCTATTCTTTGGAACTCTGCATTCAGATGCTTATATCTTTCCTTTTCTCCTTTGCTTTTCACTTCTCTTCTTTTCACAGCTATTTGTAAGCCTCCCCAGACAGCCATTTTGCTTTTTTGCATTTCTTTTCCATGAGGATGGTCTTGATCCCTGTCCATGTAAAATGTCATGAACCTCAATCCGTAGTTCATCAGGCACTCTATCTATCAGATCTAGGCCCTTAAATCTATTTCTCACTTCCACTGTATAATCATAAGGGATTTGATTTAGGTCATACCTGAATGGTCTAGTGGTTTTCCCTACTTTCTTCAATTTAAGTCTGAATTTGGCAGTAAGGAGTTCATGATCTGACCCACAGTCAGCTCCTGGTCTTGTTTTTGTTGACTGTATAGAGCTTCTCCATCTTTGGTTTCAAAGAATGTAATCAATCTGATTTTGGTGTTGACCATCTGGTGATGTCCATGTGTAGAGTCTTCTCTTGTGTTGTTGGAAGAGGGTATTTGCTATAACCAGTGCCTTTTCTTGGCAAAACTCTATTAGTCTTTGCCCTGCTTCATTCTGTATTCCAAGGCCAAATATGCCTGTTACTCCAGGTGTTTCTTGACTTCCTACTTTTGCATTCTAGTCCCCTGTAATGAAAAGGACATCTTTTTTGGGTGTTAGTTCTAAAAGGTCTTGGAGGTCTTCATAGAACCGTTCAACTTCAGCTTCTTCAGCATTCCTGGTTGGGGCATAGACTTGGATTACTGTGATATTGAATGGTTTGCCTTGGAAACGAACAGAGATCATTCTATCATTTTTGAGATTGCATCCAAGTACTGTATTTTGAACTCCTTTGTTGACCATGATGGCTACTCCATTTCTTCTGAGGGATTCATGCCTGCAGTAATAGATATAATGGTCTTCTGAGTTAAATTTACCCATTCCAGTCCATTTTAGTTCCCTGATTCCCAGAATGTCGACATTCACTCTTGCCATCTCTTGTTTGACCACTTCCAATTTGCCTTGATTTATGGACCTGATATTACAGGTTCCTATGCAATATTGCTCTTTACAGCATCAAACTTTGCTTCTCTCACGAGTTACATCCACAACTGGGTATAGTTTTGCTCTGGCTCCATCCCTTCATTCTTTCTGGAGTTATTTCTCCACTGATCTCCAGTAGCATATTTGGCACCTACTGACCTGGAGAGTTCCTCTTTCAGTATCCTATCATTTTGCCTTTCATACTGTTTATTGGGTTCTCAAGGCAAGAATACTGAAGTAGTTTACCATTCCTTTCTCCAGTGGACCACATTCTTTCAGACCTCTCCACCATTACCAGCCCGTCTTAGGTGACCCCACTGGCATGGCTTAGTTTCACTGAGTTAGACAAGGCTGTGGTCCTAGTGTGATTAGATTGACTAGTTTTCTGTGAGTATGGTTTCAGTGTGTCTGCCTTCTGATGCCACTTGAAACACCTACTGTCTTACTTGGGTTTCTCTTACCTTGGGCATGGGGTATCTCTTCACAGCTGCTCCAGCAAAGCGCAGCCACTGCTCCTTACCTTGGACGAGGGGTATCTCCTCACCGCTGCCCCTTCTGACCTTGAATATGGAATAGCTCCTCTAGGCCCTCCTGTGCCCACGCAGCCACTGCTCCTTGGAGGTAGGGTTGTGCCTCCCGGCTGCCGCCCCTGGCCTTGGACGCAGGGTAGCTCCTCTCAGCTGCTGCCCTTGACCTCAGACGTGGGGTAACTCCTCTTGCCCGCCTCCCTTCGGGCATGGGGTCCTCCCGGCTTCTGCCCCTGACCTCGGACATGGGGCCACTCCTCTCGGCTGCAGTCACAGCCGCCCACACTAAATGTGCGGGTCACAGCTGCCTGGGCTATAAAACACTGATGAAAGAAATCAAAGATACACTCTCCAATTAGTTTTTACAATTAATCAAAAGAAAGTCTGGAGGTTGTAAAGACCTCACCAGATCTACTCCCATAATTTACATTTTAAGATAACAGGATTAGCTGGAAGATTTTTTCCAGAGACTGTCTTCAAGCAGGATACATTATTGTTATATAATCCTAAGGAATGTAGGGGGGGCGGAGTTTGCCTTTTCTTCCTCCTTGAGAATTCCACACCCCTCTCTCCTTGGGGACCCCTGGACTTCTTATCAATCTGCCTAGGAATTGACTATCTCATTTGGATGAGGCATCATGAACTGGATGCTGCCAGTAGTTGTGTCTTAATAGAGGTGGATGCCTTTGTGGGAGTTCTCACCAATTGATACTCCTTAAAGTCAGGGATTTTCTAGCAGCCTAGGACCTTGGAGTCAACATTACCACTCCAAAGGCTCGGCCTGATCCCTGACCAGCAACCAAAGATTCCATAGGTGTTTTTTTATGGTGTTAAATGGGGTTAAAAAAAAAAAAGAAACAAAAGATGTACCCAAGACAAATTGCAAATACAAAATCAGACAAATAATAGCAAAAATAATGAAATATGCACACATACATATACACCCATAAACAAAACCAAAACAGTCAAAAATAAAATAAAATAAAATAGGTTGACGCAGCTGCAAAGGAAATCAAATATGATATCAACTGGTTAAAAACATAACTAAATAAAGCACAAACTGGAACATAAATCCAAAGCAAGGTGCCAATGGAGAATAAAGCAACAAATACAAAACAAGCTAATAAACAAGGTGAGAAAAAGAAAGAAAGGTAAGAAAAGAAAGAATTGAAAGGCAAAGTTAAATAGAGGGAGAAAAAGAAGATTTACATATACTAAACAATAACTACAATAAGAAAAGTACATTAGGAAAAGCAAATGAAAGGATAAGTGTAGAAAGATAACAATAAATTTTAAAAAATTTAAGAAAGGAAAACCCCCACAGAGCTGCAAAAGGCCAGTGTAGAGTCAGAAATATATAAAATAAATTAAAAGTGTGATTAAAAAAGATTCTTTAATGTTTAAATAGATTTAATAGTGCTAATAAAATCAACAACTACAACAACAAAGGGAAAGAAATGAAAAAATTCAGAAACAACTACAGAACAAGTCAAAATATAAGAATAATGAATGTTTTTCTTGAATGTCAGCTGTCAGCATTGTTTCCCTTGCTGTGAGTCACAGTCTACTTCATCTCCCTAGGTTGCTCTCCAATACAGGTCTGGTCTCTGGACTTGCTGTGGGGGCAGCTCAGATGCTAATCTCATCCTACTCTTATGTGTTCTTGTCTCCAATGTCCACAGCTGTCAGAACTAGTGCATTTTCTTTTGTGGGAAGTCTTATTGTCCTTTTATGTATTCCACAGACACAGAAACTGCCTAGTTTATCATGTGGATTTAACCTGCAGCTTGTACAGTTTGTGGGGAAGTTTTGGGTCCTCTTCTTTAGCTGTACCACCTCTGGGTTTCAGTTGTGGTTTTATCTCCATCTCTGCATGTGACTCATCCACAGGGTTTTGCTCCTGGGGCTGCCCTGGAGGAATGTGGGTCTGACTCAGTGAGGACCAGTTGTGAAGGTGATGTAACTGACTGGGTCACGGGAACCCTGGCAGCACCAGGTACTCAGGGGAGCCACACACTAAGGCAGCAGGTAATGTGATGCTCTTAAGTTTTTTCTAGACTTTGGCAGTTCTGTCCCAGTGGGGGATGTGTCAAGGTGGTGTAGTTGTTTGGATTTTGGAGACCCGGGAAGTGCTGGCTACCCAGGGATGTTGGCAACTATTGTCGCAGGAGATACAGTGCTATTTAGGCAGCTCTGCACCATTGAGGACTGAGCATGAAGGTGATGCAACTGCCTGGGTCATGGGGACCCTGGTAGCACCAAGTGTGCAGGGACACCGACTCTCTCAGCCACAGGAGCTATGGCCCTATCAGAGTATTTCTAGATTGTGGCAGCTGGCAATCAGAGGGCCTCTTTGGCTGGTCCTTTTTTGTTGCTCAGCCTATTCAAGCACTTAAATGGCCACCCTGTCTGGGGTCCTTCTCCATTGTCTGTGCAACAGGTGCTGAAAAAGCCAGCCTTTCTCGAATCTTTATTGTTCAGCTGCTGGTACTGGTGTGTGGGGAGAGAGAGGCTACAGTTATGTCACTATCCCCTATGCATGACTTAGCAGTATCACTTTGCTTTCATTAATCCAGGTTCCTCCAAAGGCATTTCCCACCACCATCTCTTCCCTCACAAGACCTTGCCCTGGGATTGTTCTCCAGTTCATATGCTCTAGCTCCCAGCAAGTGTGCTTTCCAGGAGACTTGCACCCCTGCCAGGGGTACGAATGGCAGCAGCAAGGATTGTCTGTGTGATTCTTATTCCATTTAGAGTATCACAGATCAGCTTCTTCACTCACAGACTCAAACGTTTCTCCTCTGTCCCAAACAACTGCTCCAATGTGGGGATCAGAGGCCTGCTTCAGTTCCGTCACCCACCAAAGGCAGGTGCAGTACTGCTGACTCTCCTCTTTTTCCCCTTACTCCCTCCATCCTACTGAATTTTGTGTGATTCTATATATATTTTTCCAGTTGTCAGGTACTCCTGCCTGGTCTCAGCTGGTGTTCTGCAAGATCCTCTGTGTCTGGAAGTACATTCCTCATGTATCTGTGGAGAGAGATGTACTCCACATCCACCTACTCCTCCACCATCATTTTCTCCTAAATCATAACAAGATTTTTTTTTTTACCTACCTCCTAGAGTAATGAAAATAAAACAAAAGTATACATATGGGATCTAACTAAACTTAAAAGCTTTTGCAGAGCAAAGGAAACCATAAACAAAATGAAAAGACAACCCTTAGACTCAGAGAAAATATTTGCAAATGAAACAACCAACAAGCAATTAATCTTCAAAATATATAAAAACTCATCCTGCTCAATATCAAAATAATAAACAACCAAATAAAAAAATAAGCAAAATATTTAAATTGATATTTCTTTAAACAAGACATACACATGACTAAAAAGGACATGAAAAGATTCTCAACATCACTAATAATTAGAGAAATGCAAATCAAAACAGCAAATGAGGCACTACCTCACACAACTCAGAATGGCCATTGTAAAAAACAAAACAAAACAAAACAAAACAAAACAAAAAAAACAACTACAATAAATGCTGGAGGGTGTGTAGAAAAGGTAACCCTCCTACATGGTTGGGAATTTAGAATGGTACAGCCCCTGTGGAGAACAGTATGGAAATTTCTTCAAAAACTAAAAATAGAGATACTATTTGATCCAGCAATCCCACTCCTGGGCATATGTCTGGAGAAACCATAATTCAAAAAGATACACATTCCTGAATGTTCATTGTAATGTTGTTTACAATAGCCAGGACAAGGAGGCAATGTTAATGCTCATCAACAGAGGAACAGCTAAAAGAAGATGTGGAACATGCATACAAAATTTTACTCAGTCATAAAAAATGAATGAAACTATTCCATTTGAAGCAACATAGGTGGGCCTAGTGATTGCCCTACTGAGTGAAGTAAGTCAGAGAAAGACAAATTTCATATGATTTGGCCTATATGTGGCATCTAAAAGAACAAAGAGTACAAATGAACATCTAGAAAACAAATAGAGTTACAGATCTGGAAAATAAACTTATGGTTACCACAGGGTAAGGAAGAGAGAGAGATAAATTGAAAGATTGTGATTGACATATATACACTACCGTATATAAAACAGATAACTAGTTAGGACCTACTGTATAGCAAACAGAGCTCTACTCAATACTATTTAATGGTCTATATGGGAAAAGAATCTAAAAAAGTGGATATATGAATTGGTGTGTGTGTATATATATATATATATATTATTCACTTTGCTATACAGCTCAAACTGACACAGAATTGTAAATCTAATATACTTCAATATTAAAAAAATCAAAATGGACTAAAGACTTTAATATAAGTCTGGATACTATGAAACTCTTGAGGTATTGGTTTTGCCATACATCAGGCGGATTCATATTGATGTATGGCAAAACCAATATAATATTGAAAAGTAATTAGCCTCCAATTAAAATAAATACATTTATATTAAAAAAAAAAAAACTCGAAGTAAACATTGGCAGGATGCTCTTTGACATAAAGTACAACATTTCTTCAATCTGTCCCCTAGAGTAAGGGAAATAAAAACAAAAATTAAAAAATGACATCTAATTAAAACCAAAGCTTCTGCATAAGCAAAGGAAATTATAATGCAAAACAAAAAAATAACCCATAGAATGGAAGAATATATTTGTGAAAAAGGAGACCAACAAGATTTTAATCTCCAAAATTTACATACAGATCATGCCCATCAACATAAAAAATATATATAAATAAACAACTCAATGAAAACACAGGCCAAAAAAAAAAAAGGCAGAAGACCTAAATAGATATTATTCTAAAGAAGACATACAGATGGCTGAGGCAGATGAGAAAAGTGTTCAACATTGCTAATTATTAGAGAAATGCATAACAGCTTAATCTTTTAATAGCCAAAAAATGAATTCTTCTAATTTATCCATCCATAGGTCAATAGTTAAATGAACTGTGGTATGTCCACCTCATGGAATACAATTCAATGAAAGCATACCCTCCCACCAATGTTTTAGTTGTCTTAATCTGATAATGACTTATCTTAGAATCATTATGATTATTGTACTTTATTATACTACATCTCACTTTAATTTAATGTTAAGGAAATGCAGTCTTTAAATTGTAACTCCCCCAACATCTTTATCCAGATGCCTATAACACTTCTGTCTTTTTGTAAAATTTTTATTTATTTAATCAGAGGCTAATTACTTTACAATATTGCAGTGGTTTTGCCATACATTGACATGAATCAGCCAAGGGTGTACATGTGTTCCCCATCCTAAACCCCCCTCCCACCTCCCTCCCCATACCATACTTCTGGGTCATCCGAGTGCACCAGCCCTGAGCACCCTGTCTCATGCATCAAACCTAGACTGGTGATCTGTTTCACATATGATAATATACATGTTTCAATGCTATTCTCTCAAATCATCCCACCCTAGCCTTCTCCCACAGAGTCCAAAAGTCTTTTCTATACATCTGTGTCTCCTTTGCTGTCTCACATACAGGGTTATCATTACCATCTTTCTAAATTCCATATATATGTGTTAGTATACTGTGTTGGTGTTTTGCTTTCTGGCTTACTTCACTCTGTATAATAGGCTCCAGTTTCATCCACCTCGTTAGAACTGATTCAAATGTATTCTTTTTAATGGCTGAGTAATATACAATTGTGTATATGTCCCACAGCTTTCTTATCTATTTATCTGTTGATGGACATCTAGGTTGCTTCCATGTCTTGGCTATTATAAACATTGGGGTACAGGTGTCTCTTTCAATTCTGGTTTCCTCCGTGTGTATGCCCAGCAGTGGGATTGCTGGGTCATATGGCAGTTCTATTTCCAGTTTTGTTTTTTTTTTTTTTTTAAAGAATCTCCACACTGTTCTCCATAGTGGCTGTACTAGATTGCATTCCCACCAACAGTGTAAGAGGGTTCCGATTTTTTCCAACCTTTTCCAGCATTTATTGTTTGTAGACTTTTGGATAGCAGCCATTCTGATTGGCGTGAAATGGTACCTCATTGTGGTTTTGATTTGCATTTCTCTGATAATGAGTGATGTTGAACATATTTTCATGTGTTTGTTAGCCATCTGTATGTCTTCTTTGGACAAATGTCTGTTTAGTTCTTTGGCCCATTTTTTGATTGGGTCATTTATTTTTCTGGAATTGAGCTGCAGGAGTTGCTTATATATTTTTGAGATTAATTATTTGTCAGTTGCTTCTTTTGCTATAATTTTCTTCCATTCTGAAGGCTGTCTTTTCACCTTGCTTATAGATTCCTTCGTGGTGCAAAAACTTTAAAGTTTAACTAGGTCCTTTTTGTTTATTTTTGCTCTTATTTCCATTACTCTGGGAGGTGGGTCATAGAGGATACTGCTGTGATTTATGTCGGAGAGTGTTTTGCCTATGTTTTCCATTAGGACTTTTATATTTTATGGTCTTACATTTAGATCTTTAATGCATTTTCAGTTTATTTTTGTGTATGGTGTAAGAAAGTGTTCCAGTTTCATCCTTTTACAAGCGGTTGACAACTTTTCCCAGTACCACTTGTTAAAGAGATTGTCTTTTCTCCATTGTATACTTTTGCCTACTTTGTCAAAAATAAGGTGTCCATAGGTGTGTGTATTTATCTCTGGGCTTGCTATTTTGCTCCATTGATCGATATTTCTGTCTTTGGGCCAGTACCATACAGTCTTGATGACTGTAGCTTTGTGTTATAGCCTGAAGTCAGTCAGGTGGATTACTCCAGTTCCATTCTCCTTTCTCAAGACTGCTTTGGCTATTCTAGGATTTTTGTATTTCCATACAAATTGTGAAATTATTTTTTGTAGTTCTGTGAAAAATATCATTGGTAGCTTGATAGGGATTGCATTGAATCTATAGATTGCTTTGGGTAGTATACTCATTTTCACTATATTGCTTCTTCCAATCCATGAACATGGTATATTTCTCCATCTATTTGTATCCTCTTTGATTTCTTTCATCAGTGCTTCATAGTTTTTTATATAATGGTCTTTAGTTTCTTTAGGTAGATATATTTCTAAGTATTTTATTCTTTTCATTGCAATGGTGAATGGAATTGTTTCTTTAATTTGTCTTTCTGTTTTCTCATTATTAGTGTATAGGAATGCAAGGGGTTTCTGTGGGTTAATTTTAAATCCTGCAACTTTACTATATTCATTGTTTAGCTCTAAAATTTTCTAGTGGTGTTTTTAGGGTTTTCTTTGTAGAGGATCATGTCATCTGCAAACAGTGAGACTTTTACTTCTTTTCCAATCTGGATTCCTTTTATTTCTTTTTCTGCTCTGATTTCTGTGGCCAAAACTTACAAAACTATATTGAATAGTAGTGGCGAGCTTGGGCGCCCTTGTCTTGTTTCTGACTTTAGGGGAAATGCTTTCAATTTTTCACCATTGAAGATAATGTTTGCTGTGGGTTTGTCATATATAGCTTTTTATTATGTTGAGGTACGTTCCCTCTGTGGCAGCTTTCTGAAGGTTTTTTTTTTTTTTTTATCATAAATGGATGTTGAATTTTGTCAAAGTCTTTCTCTGCATCAATTGAGATAATCATACGGTTTTTATCTTTCAATTTGTTAATGTGGTGTATCGCATTGACTGATTTGAAAATATTGAAGAATCCTTGCACCCCTGGGATAAAGCCGACTTGTTCATGATGTATGATCTTTTTAATGTGTTGTTGGATTCTGGTTGTTAGAATTTTGTTAAGGATTTTTGCATCTATGTTCATCAGTGATATTGGCCTGTAGTTTTCTTTTTGTGTGGCATCTTTGTCAGGTTTTGGTATTAGGGTGATGGTGGCCTCATAGAATGAGTTTGGAAGTTTATCTTCCTCTGCAATTTTCTGGAAGAGTTTGAGTAGAATAGATGTTAGCTCTTCTCTAAATTCTTGATAGAATTCAGCTGTGAAGCCATCTTTTGTTGCTGGAAGATTTCTAATTACAGTTTCAAATTCCATGCTTGTGATGGGTCTGTTAAGATTTTCTATTTCTTCCTGGTTCAGTTTTGGAAAGTTATATTTTTCTAAGAATGTATCCATTTCTGCTAAGTTGTCCATTTTATTGACATATAGTTGCTGATAGTAGTCTCTTATGATCCTTTATATTTCTGTGTTGTCTGTTGTGATCTCTCCATTTTTATTTCTAATTTTGTTGATTTTATTTTTCTCCCTTGTTTCTTGATGAGTCTGACTAATGGTTTGTCAATATTATTTATCTTTGGAAAGAACCAGCTTTTAGCTTTGTTGATTTTTGCTATGGTCTCTTTTGTTTCTTTTGCATTTATTTCTTCCCTAATTTTTAAGATTTCTTTCCTTCTACTAACCCAGGGGTTCCTCATTTCTTCCTTTTCTAGTTGCTTTAGGTGTAGAGTTAGGGTACGTATTTGAGTTTTTTCTTCTTTCTTGAGATAAACCGGTATTGCTATGGACCTTCCCCTTAGCACTGCTTTTACAGTGTCCCATAGGTTTTTATTTTTTTTGTTGTGTTTTCATTTTCATTCGTTTCTATGCATATTTTGATTTCTTTTTTGATTTCTTCTGTGATTTGTTGGTTATTCAGCAGCGTGTTGTTCAGCCTCCATAGATTGGAAGTTTTAATAGTTTTTCTCCCGTAATTGACATCTAAACTTACTGCATTGTGGTCAGAAAAGATGCTTGGAATTATTTCAATTTTTTTTTTTTTTTTGAATTTACCAAGGCTAGATTTATGGCCCAGGATGTGATCTATCCTGGAGAAGGTTCCGTGTGCACTTGAGAAAAAGGTGAAATTCATTGTTTTGTGGTGACATGTCCTATAGATATCAATTAGGTCTAACTTGTCTATTGTATCATTTAAAGTTTGTGTTTCCTTGTTGATTTTCTGTTTAGTTGATCTATCCATAGATGTGAGTGGGGTATTAAAGTCTCCCACTATTATTGTGTTATTGTTAATGTCCTCTTTCATACTTGTTATCATTTGCCTTACATATTGCAGTGTTCCTATGTTGGGTGCATATATTTATAATTGTTATATCTTCTTCTTGGATTGATCTTTTGATTATTATGTAGTGTCCTTCTTTGTCTCTTTTCACAGCCTTTATTTCAAAGTCTATTTTATCTGATATGAGTATTGCTACTCCTGCTTTGTTTTGGTCTCCATTTGTATGAAATAACTTTTTCCAACCCTTCTCTTTCAGTCCGTATGTGTCCCTTCTTTTGAGGTGGGTCTGTTGCAGACAGCATATATAGGGGTCTGGTTTTTGTATCCATTCAGCCAGTCTTTGTCTTTTGGTTGGGGCATTCAACTCATTTACGTTTAATGTAAGTATTGATAAGTATGATCCCATTGCCATTTACTTTGTTGTTTTGGGTTCAAGTTTATACACCGTTTTTGTGTTTCCTGTCTAGAGAAGATCCTTTAGCATTTGTTGGAGAGCTGGTTTGGTGGTGCTGAATTCTCTCAGCTTTTGCTTGTCTGTAAAGCTTTTGATTTCTCCTTCATATCTGAATGAGATCCTTTCTGGGTACAGTAATCTGAGTTGTAGGTTTTTCTCTTTCTTCCCTTTATGTATGTTCTGCAATTTCCTTCTGGCCTGAAGAGTTTCTATTAAAGGATCAGCTGTTATCCTTATGGGAATCCCCTTGTGTGTTATTTGTTGTTTTCCCCTTGCTGCTTTTAATATTTGTTCTTTGTGTTTCATCTTTGTTAATTTGATTAATATGTGTCTTGGGGTGTTTTGCCTTGGGCTTATCCTGTTTGGGAATCTCTGAGTTTCTTGGACTTGGGTGACTATTTCCTTCCCCATTTTAGGGAAGTTTTCAACTATTATCTCCTCAAGTATTTTCTCATGGTCTTTCTGTTTGCTTTCTTCTTCTGGGACTCCTATGATTTGAATGTTGGAACGTTTAACATTGTCCCAGAAGTCTCTGAGGTGTCCTCATTTCTTTTAATTCTTTTTTTCTTCTTTTTTTCCTCTCTGCTTCATTTATTTCTACCATTCTATCTTCTACCTCTCTTATCTTATCTTCTGCCTCTGTTATTCTACTCTTGGTTACCTCCAGAGTGTTTTTGATCTCATTTATTGCATTATTCATTATATATTGACTATTTTTTATTTCTTCTAGGTCCTTGTTAAACATTTATTGCATCTTCTCAATCCTTATCTCCAGGCTGTTTATCTGTAACTCTATTTTGTTTTCAAAATTTAGGAATATTTTTACAATCATTGTTCTGAATTCTTTTTCAGATAGATTCCCTATCTCCTCCTCTTTTGTTTGGTTTGGTGGGCATTTTCATTTTCCTTTACCTGCTGAGTACTTCTCTGCCTTTTCATCTTGTTTAGATTGCTGTGTTTGGGGTGGCCTTTCTTTATTCTGGCAGTTTGTGGTTCCTCTTTGTTTTGGAGCTTCCTCCCTGTGGACAGGGTTGAATGTGTGGCTTGTCAAGGTTTCCTAGTTAGCAAAGCTTGTGTCAGTGTCCTGGTGTGTGGAGCTGGATTTCTTCTATCTGGAGTGCAATGAAGTGTCCAGTAGTGAGTTTTGAGATGTCTGTGGGTTTGGGGTCACTTTGGGCAGCCTGTATATTGAAGCTCAGGGCTGTGTTCCTGTGTTGCTGGACATTTTGTGTGGTATGTCGTGCTCTGGAAATTGTTGGCTCTTGGATGGTGCTTGGTTTCAGTGTAGGCATGGAGACTTGGATGAGCTCTTATCAATTAATGTTTCCTGGATCAGGAGTTATCTGGTGTTCTCAGGTTTTGTACTTAAACCTCCTGCCTCTGGTTTTCAGTTTTATTCTTACAGTAGCCTCAAGACTTTTCCATCTATATAGCACCATTGATAAAACATCTAGGTTAAAGATGAAAAATTTATCCACAGTGAGGGACACCTAGAGATGTTCACAGAATTACATGGAGAAGGGAAGAGGGATAAGGGAGATAGAGGTTACCAGGAGGAGAAGAGGGAGAATCAAAAGGGGATAGAGCAAGCTAGCCAGTAAACAATCCTCTATGTGCTCTCCACTGTCTGGACCCATCAGAGATGTTCACAGAGTTACACAGAGAAGAGAAGAGGGAGGATGGAGACAGAGGTGACCAGGTGCAAAAAATGGCAGAATCAAAAGGAGAGAGATGGGTCTAGGCAGTAATCAGTTCCCTATGTGTTCTCCACAGCCTGGAACACACAAAGAGATTCACAGAGTTGGGTAGAGAAGAGAAGGGGGAGGGAGGAGATAGAGGCAACCTGGTGGAGGAAAAGGAGGGTCAAAAGTGGTAGAGAGCAATGAAGCCAGTAATCACACTCTCAAGTAAAAAGAGTACTGAAGATTGGATTCTTAAAGGTACAAAATTGATAACAAATACCAACAAGCAAAGATTAAAAGTCTAAAGTAGAGGTTAGACTCTCAAAATTAAAATATTAAAAAAAAAAAACAAAGTTAGAAAAATTATAAAATATGTATATGAAGTTTGGTTTAAAAATAGAGTCTTCTTTTTTTTTTTTTGCAAGGTTATAGTAGGTTACAAAAATGAAAATTAAAGGAATAATAAAGGACTTAATTTTTTTTAAAGTTTTAAAAAATGATAATAGTAAAAATATATCTAGGAATTTCTCTGGAGCTGTTGTGGACAGTTTTGGGCCAGTTCAGTTTCAGATAGTTCCTTGATCCGGCTTATACTTCTCAATATCTATAGGCCCCTTCCAATGTAGTCAGTGCTAACTACAGGGTTTTAATCTGTTGCATCTACTTCCAAAGTGGTTCCCTCTGTTTATTTTAGATTCTGTTTGCTGGTCTCTTCAGTGTCTAATTTCTACCGTGACACAAAGGAGCAAAGGTAGTCACTTATTTAAAACCACTTGTTCAGTCGTGCTTTGGGGAGGGAGGAACACTGCAAACAAATATCACTGGCGTGTGTGGGGAGTGCTCACAAGTGTCTCGGCTGCACCGGGTTTGCCCCAGCTCACAACATGTGTGCTTTCATGGTCTACACTTCTTAGGCTCTAGGATGCTCTGCTGGGGAACTGTCTGAGGTGGGTCCTGGGTTGAGTGCACTTCCCCAGTCTAAGCTGCTCAGGTTCAGGTTCTCAGGTCCTCCATAAAGGCAGAGACTCGGTTGGGCCTGCATTTTGTGCCCTTCCCAGGTCCAAGTGAGAGAGTCATTTCCTAGGCAGGTTGATAGGAAATCTAGGGGTCTCCAAATGGAGGAAATAGCCTGCAAGTGTCAGACATTTTTTATCTCTCTTAAGCGGCAGGAGGAAACAAACTAACAATATTTTTTCCTTCACTATACAGATTTAAAGGGAGGTTTCTCTTAAAATACTGTGTTGCCATAATGACACCTGGTTTCGCCTGAAGTTAGCTATTCTTGAGCCTAGAGATAACCAATGCCTTTTTCTTATGGAAATGTTTGTCTTAAGCTATGCTAATGTACTATGCCTTTACCCCAAACTCTGTCTCCAAGTCGGTTCCGCCTCTTGGCCCAGAACCTACTTGACAAACCAGTAAGTTATACTCAGATATTGTTCCCCTAATCTATGTCAATGAAACTATTTGTATGGTGATCTGCCCTTCTTCAAGATTCAAGTTAATCATTTTATGGCCCAGGATAAGCCATTTGGTGCCAAGATTATCCCAAAATGCATCTTATGGGTGAGGGGCCTGGTGCCATTCTGAATTTTAAGACATTCCTTTCTTTCATTAACAGACTGCTAGTGACTCTATAACATCCAGCTGAAGACTAGCAGGGGGGTACTCTTTCTGCCCCCTTCTGATGCCTATGTCAGAAGCTTTCTCTATCTCCTTTATACTTTAATAAAACTTTATTACACAAAAGCTCTGAGCGATCAAGCCTCGTCTCTGGCCCCGGATTGAATTCTTCTCCTCCGGGGGCCAAGAATCCCGGTGCATTCGGGGGCCAAGAATCCCGGTGCATTCGCGTGATTCAACAACAACCTTTCACAAGCAGCTCAGGCGACCAGGTGCTTGGCGAGCACAGCCTCCCCAGGTGGGGAGTGAGTCTTATCAACTCCCCAGTCCCAGCCCCTAAGTGTCCTGGGTGCGCAGCAGGTGCATCTTCTCAGGTGCTGTGTGTCTCTTCTGGGAAGCTGATCTCTGGCTGTGACCCTCCCAGCAGATGTCAACTGTTCAGAATAAGAAGTCTTGGTTAGCAACGGAGCCTGCTTGCAGTTTGGTAGACGATGCCTCTGGGTTGGGGGGCGGGGAGCGAGATTGCCCCTTTCTGGCTCTGGCTGCTCCCTGCCTGCCTGTCTCTGGTGGAGGATGGGCTGGTGTGCAGCCGGCTAGCTCTCCTCTGGTATTCCCTCAGTCCTTTGTTCTGTAGCAGGCCTGGCAGTGCATTAGGTTAGGGCTTTTCTTGGGATAGTTCTCTCTCTGTCTCTGTCTCTCTCTCTCTCTCTCTCTCTTTTTTTTTCTCCTCTCTCTCTCTCTGGCTATCTCACGTTAGTTCCCTCAGATTGTCCTCAGGGCATTCAGGCCTGGTCCTTACCCTAAGCAATGCAGCCCGAGCCTTCCTGTTCAGCCCTGCTTGCTGCTGGTGGATCTGAGCACTGGGAGTTGCTGTTAGACACATAATCTGTGGGGTTTATTTATTTATTTCTAATTTTTCCTCCCAGTTATGTTGTCCTCTGAGATTCCAAAACTCCCCACAGACCCGCCAATGAGAGTGTTTCTTGGTGTTTGGAAACTTCTTCTCTTTTAAGACTCCCTTTTTGGGATGGATCTCCATCCCTACCTCTTTTGTCTCTCTTTTTATCTTTTATATTTTGTCCTACCTCCTTTCAAAGACAATGGGCTGCCTTTCTGGGTACCTGATGTCTTCTGCCAGCATTCAGAAGTTGTTTTGTGGAATTTGTTCAGTGTTCAAATGTTCTTTTGATGAATTTGTGGGGGGAGAAAGTGGTCTTCCCATCCTATTCATCTGCGATTTTAGGACCTTTCCCACTTCTGTCTTTTTAAAATAATTGGTCCTGTGTAAATCAGGATTACGTTTCTTATCATTTTAATTTGGCTTAATATATTCTTAGTCATCAAAATACTTATGGCTTTGGACCCTTAATTGGTAAATATTCATGGTATATGAATAAGCATTATCAATATTGTATGACCATAGCCATACAAAAATATTGTATGCTCAGTTGTGTGTAGACATACATGACTAGAACTCAAACTATACACTACTTGCGATTATGAAAATTTTTGCATTTTCTTGTGCTTTTTATATTTTTAATTTTTATTTATTTGGTTTTGCTGGGTCTTTGTTGGTGCATGTGGACTTTAGTTGTGAGTGAGGGTTACTCTTTGTTGTAGTGCACAGGCTTTTCATTGCAGTGGTTTCTCTTGTTGCAGAGCACAGGCTCTAGGCACATGGGCTTCAGTAGTTGCAACATGAAGGCTTAGTAGCTGTGGCATGTGGGCTCTAGGGTGTGTGGGCTTTGTTAACTGCGGCTTACAGTCTCTAGAGCACAAGTCAGTAGTTGCAGTAGTTGTAGCGATCAGGTTTAGTTGCTCCATGGCATGTGGAATCTTCCCAGACCCAGAATCAAACCTGTGTTCCCTGAATTAGTGGGCAGATTCTTATCTACTGTACCATCATGGAAGTCCTCTTGTGCTTTTTAATTTGCAATAATATACATATAAACTTTTAAAAGTTAGAAATATTATTTTAAAAGTACCATTCCTCCCCTCAAGTGTTTCCCAGGCTTCCTAGGTGCTTCCCAGGTTTCCCAGGTGCTTCTCAGGCTTCCCACGTGGCACTAGTGGTAAAGAACTCACCTGCCAATGCAGGAGACTTAAGAGATGCAGGTTCTATTCCTGGGTTGAGCTGATACCCTAGAGGAGAGCATGGCAGCCCACTCCAGTATTCATGCCTGGAGAATCCCATGGACAGAGGAGACTGGTGGGCTATAGTCCATAGGGTCACAAAAAGTCAGACATAACAGAAGCAACTT
Source organism: Bos indicus (assembly GCF_029378745.1). Classification (NCBI taxonomy): domain Eukaryota; kingdom Metazoa; phylum Chordata; class Mammalia; order Artiodactyla; family Bovidae; genus Bos; species Bos indicus. The sequence goes on from NC_091789.1 coordinate 78,293,775, forward strand.
AGGACACACGCATGCTTTCCTCCCTCCACTTAAGTCAAGTAGGAGAAATATGCATGTGAACAACTAAAGTAAAATATAGTATAATATGTGTGTGTAAGTTTCACATCTTTGTTATTATCAGCTATAGAGCTCTCACGCACTAGACAGCTCTGAATCTTAACTAGCCAAGAGCTCATGTCAACTGCCCTAATTCAACTCACCCAAGGGACTGCTGAAATTGGCAACAACAATTGAGAGTAAATGTTGCGTCAGTTTATCTTAATCCCTTATGTGTGGTACTATGGCTTGCAGAGCCTTTATGAAATGGAATACCCTATCTCCATCCCAGCTTCATGAATGTTATAACTACAGAAAAGAATCATGTTGATAGTTAGCAAAGTCATGGTATATTTGCTAAATAGTTCTTTCTTCTTGGCATCATAGTTTGATGATGATCCAATCTGAGTTTTGAAAACAGAATTATTAATATAGTATTTAAACATCAAGTATTTGACCTGTACATGAATTCCTGTAAAGAATGCCAGATAAATATCTGTGCAAGTACAGTAGTGAGTAATTTTGCCAGTTTAACTGGAGTCTTAACTAAGAAAATATGCCTCTTTCAAGGGGTAATATTTGTTGGTGCTTCTATGAAAAAGTTTTTCCTAAAATTTACAAATTTCAATAAAGCAAAAATCCAGCATGATTATACATTAGAATAATAGATAAGAGGTCACAAGATCTTCAGGTCATAAAAGAAATATGAAAGCTCAATTTTAGGCAAAATTAAATAAAGGCAAAATACTAAACCATCGACATGTTCCAAAAATTAACATAAAAATGGGAAACTGAATTATGTGTTTAACAAAAATATCTTTACATTAATATTATCTAATAGAAACATGTGACTTTATTCCCTTCATATTCTAGTAAAATTCTGAATTAACTTTTATATCTACAATGTTACATTATAATTTGTCATGTGTGTATGTGATCTTCAATTCAAAATAATAAATCTTTCATCTTTAACAATAACAAATTAATTATCATTTGATAAAAGAGTTTAATGATGCATCTTGTACTGTAACTTAAAGGTTTTCCATTATGTTTAATTTCAAATTTTATAACTCTTTTAGGTACTTTGAAAAAATAAATCCAGTATATATGTGTACATTTCAACTAAGTAGAAATATCGTATCACTATTCTTTGAACATCTGCTCACTATAATGCATGTTTACATATTAATTTGCAGTACAAATTTGTAAACATGAACATATGAAACTTTGAAAGGAAATGACATTAGTCTTTTTCCTCTCAATATTTTATTGAAACAGCATGTCAAAAGTTGGGCAGCATCACACATGTAAATAGTTTTAATACTGGATATGTTTCAAGCATTCTGTATATTTATTTACTCTATGTTGACATTCAAATCATGTTTATTTGCACAATTTTAATACAAATTATCATTTAATTGCAGACCAAACCTAAGAAGATTAAATGCATATTAAAGCACCTATATCAAAGCAACAGTCACTGATGCCTAAGCTATGCATTTGGTTGTTTTAAATTGTTCCAATAAACATGTTAAATTCCAGTGAAATTGACTAGTAAACTGCTGCTATATGCCAAGATACTATTGTTATTTTGGCTAAATAAAGATTTTTCAGCACAAAGGCAACATATCTCTAAATTGGAGTAAAAACATTGTACTTCCATAAAATATTTTTACTGCAATTCAATTCACCCTGTCAATTCACAAAATGCAGTACATGCAATTAGACATTTCTAAGTATATTTAAATATGTCTTTCCATATAAGAATACATCATTAATAGTATAAGAATGCAATGATTAGATGTCTTGTAGCATCCTTTCTTTGAGAAGAGGAGGGAGAAAAAGCAACATAGTATAAAGTATTCTAAAACAAAATGAAACTAAAACCCCACTGGTTATATGAATTACAGGGTGACATCTAGAACTTAGCAAATTGCATCTTCAAATAAGGAAAAGATTTGTTACTGAGATTTAAAACAGTGATAACTGTATATTACCCTACTGTAAACATGGACATATAATACTATTGTTTCAAAGCATCTAGATTTGTCATCACAATGTTTGTAGATTTTTGTAAAATATATTTTAAATATTTGTACAAAGTTATTTCAATCATATTCTGGCTTACTATTGCATCAGTAACAGTTAAAAGATATATATTATCAGCTTTATGTGCACCGTGATTTTCTTTAAGGTGCATACTATAAATGATTAGGATAATGAAAGGGAACTCTTCCATAATATCCAATAAAGATGCTTGTCTTTATTCATTGTTGGTTGGCACTTTTTCAAGTTGTCAGCACTTAGAACTGTGATCATCCAAAGACAGATTCACTGATTCATCACTTGCTGATTCTAATTTTTCAGTTTTTGTGTGCCATAGACTCACTTCAACCTCACAAAGAAGAAGTCGTGTCTACTACTAGACTGCCTAATAGCAGTGAAATATCATGAACATCTAAATTCATAGCTTGAAGAAAATACAACTATGTTTATAATATAGCAAATAGGAGTAATGATATTAATGTTTGAAAACTCTAATATTATATAATCTAATATTATGTATTAAAGTTTAAAATACAATGTCCAGAGGGCAAACTTGCTCTATTTAATGAAAAAAAAGTTTTGATGCTAAGTTTGTTACCTAAAAATATACTCTGGTGATTAAAATGTAATGAATATAGGATTTATCCACTTAGACATGTGTTCTGCAAAGAGGCTCAAATTTGAACTCAAGCCCTTGATTTCAATTTGACTGACTGTTCCACAAAATAGAAATACTTCCTGACACCGGGTCTTAGCTTGACTAAGCTAAGTTACAAAGATAAAGTGACATTCACTTATTTCCTGATTCAATGTACAAATCTTATAGAGTAGATGAAAGTTTATTTTCTCTAGATTTATTTGGGTCATATGATCAGATTTTTATCTAGATAACATAATTAAACTGCTTCTGACAACTAAATTAAAATGCTTTTTCTTTAATGGGATGAAGTAGATGTATGCATGCATGCTAAGTCACTTCAGTAGTGTCTGATTCCTTGCAACCCTATGGACAGTAGCACTCCAGGCTACTCTGCCCATAGGATTCTCCAGGCAAGAATCCTGGAGTTGACTGCCATGCCCTCCTCCATGGGATCTTTCCAACCCAGGGGTCTAACTTGTATTTCCTGTGGTTTCTGCATTGCAGGTGAATTCTTTACCACTGAGCCACGAGGGAAGCCTAGATGTATATATATGGTCAAACAAAATGGAAATAGCAGTTTTAATTATTAGACTTGGGAGTCTATTATGTATCATTTGGTCACTTTCATTTGATACTTCATACTTTGTCTAATTTGAGTGACTTTTGATTTTTGTAGGTTTTAAAAGCAAACCTAATATTCAGTTGACACAGCTGAAATTAATATAATTTCATAGCATTCTGTTTTTCACTCCATAACCATTAGCCTCAACTTACCAAGTTACTCAAGTTTTGCAACATCTTATTTGGTAATAAGAATTTATTTAATATAACATAGTAAGGGTACTAAATATGAATTGTACATGAATTAGAAATGATAGCAATTTCCCACAGATGAGAAAATTGTTCAGAAAATAGAGGACTGCTTACTGAACTTCTTAAGGTCTCTTCCAAGTCTAATTTTCTATAAAGGTTTTCCATTGGTTTCTTATTCAATTAAAAGTATTGAAGGACAATTTGTGAATATTATATAAAAACAGCTTAAAATAGATGCCTGGGTTCTAGCCTTTAAATGTTTTCCCCTTAATATAAATCACCTTTCCCAATATAGTTTATATTTGCAATTGTATATGGATTATACACAGAAAAATTATCTGAAATATAAAGTATGGTGTATATGTACTTGAGCAGCTACAAAATCAATGCCTTTTCTTAAATAACCATTAAAAAGTAACCCAGAATTGAGCTGCAGGAGTTGCTTGTATATTTTTGAGATTAGTTGTTTGTCAGTTGCTTCATTTGATATTATTTTCTCCCATTCTGAAGGCTGTCTTTTCACCTTGCTAATAGTTTCCTTTGATGTGCAGAAGCTTTTAATTTTAATTAGATCCCATTTGTTTATTTTTGCTTTTATTTCCAATATTCTGGGAGGTGGGTCATAGAGGATCCTGCTATGATGTATGTCAGAGAGTGTTTTGCCTATGTTCTCCTCTAAGAGTTTTAGAGTTTCTGGTCTTATGTTTAGATCTTTAATCCATTTTGAGTTTATTTTTGTGTATGGTGTTAGAAAGTGTTCTAGTTTCATTCTTTTACAAGTGGTTGACCAGAGGTGGATGAAACTGGAGCCTATTATACAGAGTGAAGTAAGCCAGAAAGAAAAACACCAATACAGTATACTAACACATATATATGGAATTTAGAAAGATGGTAATGACAACCCTGTATGCGAGACAGCAAAAGAGACACAGGTGTATAGAACAGTCTTTTGGGCTCTGTGGGAGAGGAAGGGGGGGATGATTTGGGAGAATGGCATTAAAATATGTATAATATAATATAAGAAATGAATCACCAGTCCACCTTCGATGTAGGATACAGGAAGCTTGGGTCTGGTGCACTGGGATGACCCAGAGGGATGGTATGGGGAGGGAGGTGGGAGGGGGGTTCAGGATGGGGAACACATGTACACCCATGGCGGATGCATGTTGATGTATGGCAAAACCAATATAATATTGTAAAGTTAAAAAATAAATAAATAAATAATAAAAAAATTAAAGTAACCCAGAAATTTTCTAGATTTTTCAGCCAAATACTTTATGGTTTTAGTTGCTAAGTATCTGCCATGTAAGTCATCAGAATAAGTTTTATTATAATCTGACTTGGGAGTTTCTGCTTTAAAAAAAATCATTCTTTTGGCAGTAAAAATTAGCCTACAGCTTTGCTGTTTAATAGTAGACAGGAATAGTGTGCTTGCTACTTTAAACCTTGATTTGATAAACTTGAGTAGTACAGGTTTTCTGCCTCAAAGACTTTTATAACAGGTACCTAATTAACTTGGACAATAAATAATTTTTCATCTTGACTAGAATACTCAGTTTGAATGTAACTATGTGCTGTTCTATCCCTATGCCCAGAAGTGAAGGGACATATAATTTTAATGCATGTATAAGAAGGTATATTTATAAGGTACATTTGAGAAGAAAAACTATTTTGAGCAAAATAAATAATGTTGACTCGTGTGTGTGTGCTTTGTTGTGTCTGATTCTTTGCAACTCCATGGACTGCAGTTCACCAGGATCCTTGTCCACGGAATTTTCCAGGCAAGAATACTGGAGTGGTTTGTCATTTGCTCCATCAGCTTATCTTCCTCAGTTAAGGATCAAATTCACATCTCTTGCATCTCCTGCATTGGAAGGCAGATTCTTTACCACAGTGCCACCTGTAAAGTCCAATAATGATATGCCTTCCCTAATATGGGACTTCCCAAGTGGCGCAGTGGTAACTAATCTGCCTGTCAATGCAGAAGCCACAGGAGACTTGGGTTTGATTCCTGAGCTGGAAAGATCCCCTGGAGAAGGAAATGGCAACCTACAATAGTATTCTTGCCTGAAAAATTCCATAGACAGAAGAGCCCAGAGGGCTTTAGTCCATGGGTCACGAAGAGTCAGACATGACTGAGTGACTGACTATGCTCCCTAATATGTGCTGGAAAAGTTTTTATAAAGCAGTTTTTCAGTGCAGTTAGTTTTTCAAGTCATACCATTGTGATGTGAAGGGCCTTGGCTTAATAAATTGTAAAGCTAGCAGCATCAAATTAAAATTAAAATCCAAGTCATCTTAAGGATATAGAGGTTATACTTAACAAATCTCTCCAGAAAATGTAGGACCAGGTGAAAGGAAACTTTTCAACTTCATAAACTAAAATTAAGTCTCATTTATGCTAATGTTGTATAGTTTACCATGATTGATGCAGAAGAGTGAAATTAAATTGTACCATTGTAATGCTAGTTTCATATTTATGGATTCAAATATATACTCACAATTCAAATCATAACTTTTAGTCTTTTTGAAGGACTACAAAAATTTGTAAACTTTGTACATAAAATGCCAGGTTTGCTAAAGTACTAAGTAAACAAACACCACCTGAGAATGATCTAAAAAATAAAAGAGCATAAAAGATCAAATTTATTTAAAATATTTTGTTGTTGATTTAATCTTCATGTTCCTTCAGGATTAAATGGTCCATAGGCTGCAAATATTAGTATTAGAATGTTAATGTCCCAACAGCAGAGTATAAAAGTATAAGGCAAATTAACAATGAAATGTTCTACAGTTATGAGATAGATAATTAAAACGATACCAATATTCATAGGTAAAGTTGAAATTGTTTCACTGCTTTCACAGGAATTAAATCTATCTTCTTTTGGTCATTGCCAATATTTAAGAGGCAGTTGTTGTAAACAGGCTTCACTATAATTAGGGACTTTGTTACCTGAAGTCATTTTTCACTGGTAATCTTACCTCATCAAACAATATTTATTGAGTATCTTATTTTGAGACTTAAGGCTACTGCAATCAGAGATTGCTATAGTTCATATCTGATTTATGGCATGTCATAAAGCACTTTAACAAAGGAATATCCTTCTGATAATGAAGCTTTTTAAGCCCTTTAGTTTTTGACCATTTTTGGTGACACATAAAGAAAATATATGCTTATTTGCAATCATTTTCGGAACATGACTATTTCATTAAAGGCAATGGCTAATTTTTGGATACCAATGAGAGTGATTGTATTTGCCTTCTATGAAAGAAACTTGACTGTTGTCATTCACTTTAAGACGGTTGGCAGCATTTACCAGTCTAGGTGGTGTGGAGAAGTTGTATCTATAAAAGCCATAGGAAGGATGGAAAGAGCAAGCAATTGCTTCCTGAGCAATGGGGTTTGGTGATAAAATATTTTCAAGTGCCTGTAATTCATACATTTGATTGGAAGATTTAGGTGCTTGTAGACACTGTCCATTTAAGTCTCCAGATGAACCATTTTTTGAATTGGTGACTCCCAAAGAAGATAACATGGGAACTTCCATCATGAGTGGGGCTGAAGACTGAGAACTGTTGTTGCTTGCTAGACTTTCAAGAGCAGACAAGACAAGAGGCTGTTGTTGCCAAAAATTATTTGGGCAAATCTTGTAGCAAAGGGGCAGGTTGATACTGTGTAGGTACACCTCTGGACGGGGCATTCCAAGGGAGCTTGTAGGTATGTGAAATGTAGGAGGTGAGCAAAGTGGAGAAAGCAAAGAGTTCAAAGGAGAAGGAGCCCCTCCACTAGAGGTCACTGGGGATGAGCTGCTGCTTCCACCTGTGAATGACAAGTCAATCAATGAACAATGAACTATATGTTCCTACTGAATCAGTAATCATGTCCATAACTATCCCTGCTTCATTCTTAGATTAGCTTTCTTTGCAAGTTCAGAGTTATTTAGCTGTTGCTGTTTAGTCACTAAGTTATGTCCAAGTCTTTTGAGAACCCATGCACTGTAGCCCTCAAGGCTCTTCTGCCCATGAGATTTCCCAGCAAGAATACTGGCGTGGTTTTCCATTTCCCTCTCCAGGGTATCTTCCCAATCCAGGCAACGAACCTATGTCTCCTGCTTGTCAGACAGATTCTTTACCACTGAGCCACCATGGAAGCCACAGTTATTTTGACTCCTTTGGAAAAGACCATTCCTCTGATCAAAGTTGAATATGGTATCTCTATTGCTACCACTACTACTTTTAGCATTACTATTATGTATCATACATTGAGCATTCTTTATGCTCTAGAACTATACCAGGTACTTGAGCAACATTCATTCAATGAATTAAAAAAAGAAGCCTAATTAAATATGATCCAGAACCAATTATATCTTACAAATAAAAGTTTTTATCTTTAACTTAAAAAAAAAATTACTAAAATAAGTTCTAGATTAAATTTAACAAGTTGGTTGAGATTCTATAGAAAGCTTTAGTTGATTAAAAAAAATCACTGCATATGAAAGTAATCTTATAAATTAAAAAAAAGAACATTTAATGTATTAGGTTTTCTCTTATGTGAAAATCACAGATGGGGAAAGGTCTATGATGCACTATATCAAGAATTAAAGACAGTTTTACAGGTTAAAAATACCAAGATGAAAATGAAACTGTTCATACCAATGTTGTTAGGTGATCCTTTATGGTTGCCTAGCATCTACTAAAATTAGGGATAAATATAATGCCCAGGAAAATCTAGATTCTACACCTTATATTTGTAATTATTTAATTTTTTAAAAAAATTGGTTATTGACTGAACTTGATCAAGTTTTTGTGGAGTTTTTTAGGGGCTACTATTTTTCTTAGTGTTTCCCTGGTAGCTCAGCTGGTAAAGAATCTGCCTGCAATTTTTCTTAACTATTTTAAAATACTTTTTGTTGTTCAGTTGCTAAGTCATGTCTGACTCTTTTCAACCCAATGGACTGTAACCCACCAGTTCCCTCTGTCCATGAGATAGTTCAGGCAAGAATACTGGAATGGATTGCCATTTTCTTTTCTAGGGGATCTTCCCAACCCAGGGATTGAACCCATGTCTCCTGCATTGCAGGGGGACTCTTTATTGCTGAGCCACCACAGAAGCCCATTTTTATATGTAAACATAGCTTAATCCTATATCAACAGGGTGGAAAATATCTTTTATAATTAAACATCCAAATATTATTTAAACAAAAATGGTACCCCTTTTCTTTGTAATTTGAGAACATTCTGGACATCTTAAATAATTGAGAAAAATATATATTTTAAATTATTAATGATCATCTTTAGCTTTTTACAAATTAATGTGTTTTGTGTTGACTTGGATAATTTAAAATCATCCTGCCTAGATGGTATTAAAGTGATACTATCAAATAAGTGTTCATATTTTTCTAGGCAACTTGAACCAAATTAATACAGTCAATTCAGTGAAATATTTCACTAAATAATTAGACTTGATTTCTTTACATTTCAATTAGTTGTTATGATATTTTTATGTAAAATTCAACCTAACTATAATGTAACTAACTTTCAATTAATGTTTAAAGACAAACAACTTTAATGAAGTAAAGACAAAAAGGGTAAAATAATTCCATATTGCTCATGAATAAAGACTTTTCTATTTATAATTGAATATCATAGTAAATGAAGGTATGCATTCTTCTACCAGAAAGCCTGCATTGTCAAGTTATTATTTAGTCAGGTGATGTACTACCTGACAACAAATGCTCTGCAGCTATTTTAAGTGCTTATGGCAATTAAGCAAATTGGAATAGCTTAGTATTGTTTTTGACATTTATTTTTCCTACTAACAATGAAAGGAAAATTGAAGCCAAGTAATGATGAAATTTAATGGAAGTCATTTTTATCATGCACTGAAAGTATCTCATAAAATACAAAATATTTATTTTAATATCTAACATATTTGAAAATAAGGCCACTAGTGCATGCCAGGGCTTTCCTAATAGTTCAGTTTGTAAAGAATCTGCCTGCAATGCAGGAGATCCAGGTTTGATTCCTGGGTCAGGAAGATCCACTGAGAAGGGATTGGCTACCCACTCCTATATACTTGGGCTGTGGTAAAGAACCTGCCTGCAATGACAGTATACTAATGCATATATATGGAATTTAGAAAGATGGTAATGATAACCCTGTATGTGAGGCAGCAAAAGAGACACAGATGTATAGAACACTATTTTGGACTCTGTAGGAGAGGGAGAGGGTGGGATGATTTGAGAGAATGGCATTGAAACATGTATAATATCATATATGAAACAAATCACCAGCCCGAGTTCGATGCATGATACTGGTTGCTTGGGGCTGGTGCCCTGGGATGACCCAGAGGGATGGAGGAAGGAGGAGGGAGTGGGGTTCGGGATGGGGAACATGTGTATACCTGTGACGGATTCATGTTGGTGCATGGCAAAACCAATACAATATTGTAAATTAATTAACTTCCTAAAATAAATAAATTTAGATTAAAAAAAAATCTGCCTGCAATGCGGGAGACTTGGGTTTGATCCCTGGGTTGGGAAGATCCCCTGGAGAAGGTAAAGGATACCCACTCCAGTATTTTGGCCTGGAGAATTCCACGGACTGTATAGTCCATGGGGTCACAAAGAGTCAGACATGACTGAGAAACTTTCACTTCACTTCACTTCAATTCAGTGTATCACAGGCAGATTCTAAAGAATATGAGATAGTGAGCTGCTGAAAGACCCAGGTGATTTCTACAGCTCTCAGGATGAATGATAACTCAAGAAGTTACAAGTCAGTAAATCCACCATTAATTATCATGTTTACACTCTTTTCCATTTTGCCTGTTTCTCTCCCTTTTTGCTTCTTATCTCCTCATCAAGATAAATATACACTCACTTGATTGTAAGCACACATTTTCTAGCATGTACTTATATTCTTGTGTAGTATTTGTACAGAGCTTCTGACGGTCATTATTTTATTAACATTTAAAAATAAAAATTAATGAAACATCTTACTTTGTGTGTCTGCACTAAAAGTTTTAAAATCCAAAGTGAGAGAAGGCCTCCATGGATATGTCTCTAAAAGTCCATCCAGTACACCCCTGAAAAAGATGTACAACCTTTAGCAAGTTGAGAATGCAATTCTTGAAAATAATAATTTATGTAAACTTTTGAGTTATTTTGTTATAGTTTTTAAGAGTGAATAAAATTCCCAGTGTTTATCCCTAAATAAAAGCCCAAGAATCTAGAATAAATAATATCTTAAAAGTGGGTTGGGGGGGTTGGGAGGAGGCAAGATTTTAGAGATAAAGTATCTAGGTTTCTTTCTTACTACCTACTAGTTACAAAATGCAGGGACTCTGGGCTTCTGAGCCACAGTTTCTTTAGCTGTAGTACTTGTGAAAAGGGCTATATAAATATTAGATGTGACTGTTATATTGCTTACCTGTTTCTTCCAGGATCTCTAAATCCTTTAGCAAAAGGATTCCTGTCTATTTTCAGTTTGGTTATCTAAGGATTCAGAAGAAAAAGAAAGATAAAGTCAGTGACCTCAGTAGAAAACACTGCCATTGTTGTTGTTGCTTTTAATGGTTACAACAACAGCAAAACCTTCCAAAGTGTAATATAGCGTGTTAAATAAACATTAAGCATATTGCTAAGTCAAATTTGGAATGTTTATCACCTTTCTCTCCTGGCATTCTTTGTCCTGCTCTTCTTTAACACAAGATCCACAAAACTCATAATCAAACTTGCCTTGAATACTAGCAATAAGACTATGGATTCTTTTTAATGGATTTCTTTTTAATTGTGGAAAATTGAATCCATATAGTACAACTTCACTCTGTCCCTAAAGCTTCTCCAGAGCCATTCCTGCTTGCCTGGGACCTAGTTGGCTTTACCTGCTGATTTTGGTAAGCTGTCACCGTGGTGAATTCAGTTTCTTTAAAGGAGAATGTTTTAACCCCTTCAGCAGGCAGAGACTGAATCCGGGACATGTCAACCCTGCTGTCTTGTTTCATCACGTGCACACGGGGCTTGTACTTGTGCATGGACTGCAGAATGATCTGGAGGAGAAATAATCAAATTCTGCCTAGTAATTGGCTTCCCCTCCCCTACACTGGTCCCCTCTCATCAGCACCCTGAAACTTCCCACACAAAAGTGAAGCTAAACCAGAAAGCCTAGGCTAACCCCACTTTTCTGTGCCATTTGGCACTAGACAGAGGTTCTCAGGTATAAGGGATTTCAGGAAATGGACACCACAGTGGCACCAGTAAGCAGTGGTTCCATTTCAAGTTGAGGTCTTTTCCTGCTTCCAAATGTGGGTGAGCATGTAATGTTCCCAAGTGTCATTGAGATCCAACTGCCTGCCATAAGTTCCCTGGGCTTATTTAACTGATGGGAAACTATTTGACCCTCCCTACCTCCTAAACCAAGAAGAATCCTTCTTCCTTTTGTGGCTAGCACAGTGTCAGGTCAGGCAGGCCAGAGGTGATGTGCACCTGGGAAGAAGGTTCAAGGTCTATGTGACCTGAAAGGCCTTCCATGCAGGTGGGTTGTGGAGAAGACTTCCACCATACCATGAAACATAGAAGGTGCACCTCAGGGGAAGAGCCCACAGTGATTGCCAGGAAAGCTAAAGTGCCAGATTGCTCAGGTAAGAGTTCCCTTTCACTCTCACAACCAGACATCCTGGTTTAAACAAGTCACATTCAGCCCTCAAACTTCTCTTATTCACCATCTCCAACCCCCAGCATTCTCAGATGCCAAACAAAAGTCACAAGAGCTACTTTGGTCACTGGCCCAGAACTTGGACAGTTCCTGAAAACCACAACTAGCACACCTGGGGGACACCTTCTTGGCCTTTCCAAGGTGAACCTCCAGCTGACGCCTTGGCATCTTCGTCTTCTCCTTGGGACAAAGGATTGTGCACACTTACATGACCTTTGTCGTCCATCTCATTGTTAGTGAGTTTCACACGATCAAAGCTGATGATCTGGCGCATCCATGTCTCTCCTGAACAAGGTGAGTCTGGGTGAATATAGACCCTGGGAGTGATGCATGAGTGGTCTGTATTCCCAGCTATCATCCACTGGGAGCTGTGATAGATGTACCTGAAAATGAGTGGAGTGTGACTTTAGGCACCGGCCAAAGCCAGGAGTAGGGGCTGCTGTGAACTGGTTCTAAAGAACTTGGTCAAGTTTTGCCTGCTAATCTCAAAGTGAGTGGGAGTGTTCAGTAGCTCAGCTGTGTACCACTCTTTGTGATCCCATGGACTGTAGCCCACCAAACTTCTTTGTCTGTGGAATTTTCCAGGCAAGAATATTGGAGTGGGTTGTCATTTCCTTCTTCAGGGTCTCTTCCCAACCCAGGGATGGAACCCACATCTCCATGTCTCCTGAATTGCAGAGGGTTTCTTTACCACTGGGCTGCTGGATTTAACATGATTTCCAGACAGCATCCAGGGATAGAAAACAAACTGTATATAAGCATATGTCATTAAAATGCTGCAAAGTGCCAGGGCAAGTATAATGTCATGGGATTTCATAGTCTGGTTTGTATCTCCTTACAGAAACTGCAACAAAAATTGATCTAACTTGTTTCACCATGCAGAGACACCCAAAAAATCCTCCTGTCCCACAAGTGTTAGGGAAGAAGCAGAGGAGTGAGGAAAGTATCGGTGTGGCCCACTGCCACTAGCAGTTGTGGAAACCCCTTTTGCCACAATGCTTTATATCAGAATACCCTCAAGGAACTCTGCCCACTGTGGTCTTGATTTTCCCATTGTCTCCAATCTTTTTTTTCCCACTTAATGTTTTTAATTGAAGCATAATTGCTTTACAGAATTTTGTGGTTTTTCTGTCATATATCAATAAGAATCAGCCACAAGTACACCCATGTCCCCTCCCTCTCAAACCTCCCTTCCATCACCCTCCCTATCCCACCCTTCTAGATGTCACAGAGCCCCTGTTTGAGTTCCCTGAGTCATACAGCAAATTCCCATTGGCTATCTATTTTACATATGGTATTGTAAGTTTCCATGTTACTCTCTCCATACACCTCACCCTCTCCATCCTCCCCTCCCCCATGTCCATAGGTCTATTCTCTATGTCTGTTTGTCCATTGTCTCCAATCTTAATGGCTTAGTTATGTGCCAAATTCCCAAACCAGTTCAAGCATGAAAAGCAGCTTGTTCTGCTATTTTGGGGTTACGGTCCTAACAGGTTCTCCAGCCCAGCCTAATTCTTGCCTCTCACACCCAGCACTGGGCGCTATGCAGGCTGTTTCCTAGAAAGGCTAGACATCCATTTCGGTTGAATGCTCATTTGGCTGAGTGAGGGCAGGGGCTGCCACCCAACCCCCAAACCCTTGAGTTAAAGCATGCAAAGACCCCAGCTTCTGGGCTGCTAGCTAAGAAGAGCCTCTTAACTTTAGATCAGTGTGGCCACTTTTAGCCTGCTTTAAGTAGAGAGCTTACATTAAGAGAAATGTTACTTGAATTCTCTGGGACCTGGCCTCTGCTTCAGGTAAGAGGCTAAGGAAGGAAGAAAAAACATGGACCTAGGTAAGATAACTGCTTGACTAGCTTTGGGTGGCAAATTAGAATATTGTTCAAGGACCCAGCCCTAAAGTAGCACAGTCCAGAGCCCGGTAGAGCCCCAGAAGCCCCAGCATTTCTCCCCAAATTCCTTTAAACAGCTTCCCTCCTAGTTGTTGAGCCCATACCCTCTGCAGTTTGTGGAGTCAAGGCTAGGATAGATGGTCAGTGAGAGGTTTGGGGTACATTGAAGTGCCAGTTGAAATCTGTGTGCCAGGAATGAGAGAAAAGAAAAACAAGTCTTCTTTTCTCTCAGTCTGAACTCCCTGAACTCCAGTCTAAGGGAGAAAACTCAACTCTCAAAGCCCACAGAAGAATAAATTCCCCCTTCAATGGTAGAGTTTTCAAAACAGTGCTGTCAGGTTCCATAGATCTGAATACCCATTCCAGGCCTGTAGTACCCTCCTTTGGTCCCAGTTACCTATAGCGTTTGGAATCTACTGGCACCACATCAATGGCCACATAGTACTGTTTCCCTGGGTCCAGTCCTTTCACTTTGACCCGAACAGAGGGGAACATCCGCCTGTGGGAGAGAAAACAGCAACTGACCTGGGCACGATTAGAAATGTTTGGAGCAGGGGCAAGGTTGGGGACAAATGAAAATCAAAGGCATTCACAATACTCTTCTCATTCTAGACAGGTTCAGGAATGACATTTGGTTCATGAAGAAAGATTTCTGGTTATATATTTGATTGAACAAACTCAAGATTTCTGAGTGGAGCAGAATATTCTTACCATGAGGCTTTCGTCTGCCCCACTTCCCACCACCACCACCACATAGAAGAAAAATAGGAGAGAAAAAGCTGTTCCCCTCCCATCAGTGGTGCTTTCTGTGAGGCAGATTTGGAGAAGACTGAAATTAAGAAGATTCACATACACAAAAATTACCCAGGTGATGTGAGGAAACTGTCCCACAGGAAGAGGGAAAGACCAACCTCAAATTGACTTGGGCTCAGTTTAGTCAGCCTGCTTGATGGGATATTGTTCACTAATAACTGTGAGGCTTTAACAGAAGGGCCTGACTGTAGCTTAAGACGTGGGGGTGGCATCTGGCACCTGCCTTGGCAGGTTTAATTTTTATCATTTACTTCACAGGCAGAAGCTGAGAGAATGAATTCTTAGAACAGGGTGTACAGGAAAGAAAGGATGAGCCACTAACAATGGCCAGGCAAGGCCTACTCTGGTCAACTGAGAGACAGTGGTTCCTAATACTTTTCTGGGGTGTGGATATGGGGAGAGGGGTACAAGAGCATAAAACTGGAGGAGCTCATTTTATGTGATAAGAACATTAAGTGCCTACTGTGTGAAGCCCTTGAACAACTTGGGCAAAGCCAAACCTGCCAGCCTTTGTAATGATCATCTCAGTCCCAACGTCATGGAATCTCTTCCACAGCTCAGATCCTTGAAGTTCCACTTGAATAATATCTTTCTCTTCCAGACTTCCAAAGCTGTTAAAGCCGAAAGTAGTTGCTAAAGGATCTGTTTTGGTTCGCTTTTCTGTGGGAAATAGAGACACCCAGAGTTTGAGAGAGCTTCGCAGCCGTGCACCCCCTTCTCACTGACGCCTGTCTCAGAACAGACCAGCCTTGTCTGTTTCCTGGGAACCTTGGCGACTAATTTCCAAGTTCTTCAAAATACCCGCTATGTCCCCCTTGATGGAGAAAAGGGGACCCAGGTCGTGCCCTGTGAAATGCATGACACTTCTTCAAATTTTCCCACTCTCATCTCTTTTGGAGAATTTTGGTCCCTGATGCTGAATCACCTGGGGATCTGGGTCCTTGCCCTGCTTCTTACTCTGAGCAACAGCCATCCTCTGGCTCTCAGGGTTTCCAGGAGGTTGGAGAGACTCACTTCACAAACCTGTGGGGATTTCCCCTTCACCGCAAATGAACGGCAATACTATAGGCTGAACTTGGAGGCTCTGAAACTTCCCCCTACAGCCAGATGGCTGAGATATCCCCGCAGCCCGGAACGCGGCCAACAGCTGGGCCAAGGCATCCTTTGATAGGGCTAAGACATCCTTTGATTGGGCCAGCAGCCCTCAAGCAGCCTTGAGAGGCCCGCCTGAGACTTTCGGACCCAGCAAACTAGGGTAGCTGGCGCAGGGATTTGGGCTGCGGTAGAGGTACTTACCAGGCGGCTCACTCTTCGTCCCTGCAGCGGCGCTGCTCCTTCTGTCCTCCTCCTCTCCACCCTCTTTCTCAAGCAGCTCAGGTTGAGTCTCTTCTCTAGGGTCTTGTAGTTTTCTTTTGCTGGGTCTCCCCACCAAGGCTTCCACCGAGAAGGCATGCGCCCGAGAGCTCAGAGCCATCCCTGGAGAGGCTGAAGAAAACTGTACTCTGCAAAGATTGAACCTGAGCTGGGTTAGGGAGGGAGAGGGTGGGAGGGCGCCGAGGATAGGCAAAGGAGGGAAAGCGGGAAAATCAGAAAAACTGAGAACTCAGAAAAAATTTTCTAAATCTATATGCAGGAGGAAAAAATGTATTTTTATATATACATATAAATGTTCTTTGAATAGACAGGATGCAAGAAGATTAAACTGGAGTTAGAGTCCTCTGGAGTCTAGTCCCCTTTGTGGTTTCCTCCCTCCCAGTGGACATGTGCGGGCCATCAGTCCTCAGATCCCTGATTCCGTGACTTGTCAGAGCTCAGAGATTGGCAAGCACAGCGCTTTTAGGGAGCAGACCTGCCGCCAATGGCGGCTCAGGCCGCTCGGATTGGGAGATACTGTTGCATCCGACTCAGTGAATACCCAGCTGGTCGGCTGCTCCTAGCCTCCACTGTTTGTTTTGGAAACTGTTGGAAGTATAGAAAAAAAAGAAAAAGAAAAAAAAAAAAAAAAAAAAACACCGTGAGTGACACTTCAGAGTCTGACAGGGAAGGGGGAGGTGGGGGTGTAGGGATAAAAGTGGGTGGAGGTTGATTGGAAAGGAATTCGGGATAGTCTAATGAGGAGGAGGGGTATAAAAACTTACTGTTTTACATTAAATTGTGAAACTTGAAGACACGCAAAGTAATTGCCCACGGGAGACCACTTTTCCAACAAAAGTGAAACTGATTTAACCAGATCCAGAGAAGTATATAGGGGTTTTTGTTCTTAAGTGAGTACACCAGGGAAACAAAGAGCAGCACAAGCTTTCTGGGCCTGTCTGTTCTACAGTCTGGATCTCAAACTAGGTGGGCCCTGTGCTGGTCTGACCTCCTTATCTAGGTGGGGAGATAAGAGAGTGCAGGCAGGAAGCTCCCAGATGACCACTGTCAATGATGAAGAACAAACCTGGGCCTTCAGTCCCTGCTTCTACTGTGCCCAATATTCCCACATACAGCCTCTTACAGGGTTTAATTAACAAACACAGCCTAAGAATTCCAGGGCCACAAGTAGAGCACCAATCAGAATTGTGCTTCCAATGATGTGGCACCTCAAAATGTTGTGCTTAGTAACTGATTCCATTGTCTCCTGAAATATCCTCCTGGGCTAAATTTTCTTTTCCTAAAAATGGATAAAGTCACCTTTTTTGTGTCAGGAAGCAACTTGCCTACCACTTCCAAGGAATGTGTTTATGCATGCAGACCTGAGAGGCCTGCCTGTGTGCTTGGGATTTAATCATACACTTTTTATCAGGCATTCCTGGGCTCTCTTGCAAACTGCATCCTAACTCCTGACATTTTCAGCTTTTCAGAGAGCTGAACTCTCCCATGTGTACTGAACTAAGTTGTAGTTAAGTTATGTTAACTTGTTTCCTGAGAGTAAAGTTTTTGCAAGCCTCAGAACCAGCTCTCTGATTTGTTCAGCTGCCAAAGCACTAGGCTGTCAGCTACCTGAGGCATGAGGGACATGCATTTATGATAGAAGTTCTTTTTTCCACTGCTGAAAGTCTCCTTTGAATATTCTCTTTATTTCAACCAGAAACACTCATGAACCTTTATAAGAGATTCTTCAGCCCACATGGAACATGCAGAGACAGAGAGAGAGAGAGAGAGGGGCTCTGGAACCCATAGATGTCCACATTAGAAAGAAAGTTTTTTGGTTGACAATTGGACAATCCTTACAGTAAAATGTTGATTTTGAATTGCCAAAAAATTGTTATAACTAGGAACACATACAGAATTTATCTCTTGAAGAAAAATTAAATTTGTATTTAATACAAATCAAATAGTCTCAAAGTCTAAGGAGATACAGAGGATATAGATGTGCCTTCAGGTATATACGGTTTTGAAAGCTCTTACTGAACATGAAATCTGAACTTGCTTTAAGGAGAGATAAAGCAGTTTTTAATTCTCTAATAAAAATCTAATATTTTATTAATCACTATAAATAGGTATTATGGGGTCACAGAAGAGTCAAATACAACTGAGCAACTAAACAATAACAACAAATAAATATGTTATTTGACACATGCACAAAACAAGGTCAACCCTGAAAATATTGCTTCTGATGAACTGTATGTGTGTTAAAATAAATGTTCAGATGTAAGTTTGTTTCTGAAAATGTTACGTTTCTCGGATATTTATGAAATGAAAAGGGCAAAGACTCATGGCCTTTCTACTTTTCTATATAGGCAATATGGGTTATTTGGAAAAAAAAAAGTATGCATAAAAAAAACTAAATCTCACTGAAGGAAAAAAATCTCATATTCTGCAGTATTTACTAACCAAACAGATTATGTCAAACTCATGTGAAAGGATTCCAACTGCCACTTTTAATTTATAAAAGAAGGAATGAAGCATACTTAATGAAATAAATTTTTCAAATATATACCTATATTGTTCATGCATGTGTGCTAAGTCCTCAGTTATGTCCGACTCTTTGTGACCCTTTGGACTGTATAGCCTGCCAGTTTCCGCTGTCCATGGGATTCCCCAGGCTAGAATACTGGAGCAGGTTGCCATGGCCTCCTCCAGGAGATCTCAAACCAGGGATTAAACCCATGTCTCTTTACGTCTACCTGCATTGGTAGGTGGGTTCTTTACCACTAGTGCTGCCTGGGAAGCCCTTCAGTTCAGTTCAGTTGCTCAGTCATGTCCGACTCTTTGCGACCCCATGAATCGCAGCACGCCAGGCCTCCCTGTCCATCACCAAGTCCCGAAGTTCACTGAGACTCACGTCCATCGAGTCAGTGATGCCATCCAGCCATCTCATCCTCTGTCATCCCCTTCTCCTCCTGCCCCCAATCCCTCCCAGCATCAGAGTCTTTTCCAATGAGTCAATTCTTCGCATGAGGTGGCCAAAGGACTGGAGTTTCAGCTTCAGCATCAGTCCTTCCAAAGAAATCCCAGGGCTGATATCCTTCAGAATGGACTGGTTGGATCTCCTTGCAGTCCAAGGGACTCTCAAGAGTCTGCTCCAACACCACAGTTCAAAAGCATCAATTCTTCAGCATTCAGCCTTCTTCACAGTCCAACTCTCACATCCATACATGACCACAGGAAAACCATAGCCTTGACTAGATGGACCTTTGTTGGCAAAGTAATGTCTCTGCTTTTGAATATGCTATCTAGGTTGGTCATAACTTTCCTTCCAGGAGTAAACGTCTTTTAATTTCATGGCTGCAGTCACCATCTGCAAGTATAAATAAAATAAAATACTTTGAGACTGGTCATACCTAGTGCCACACTAGTAAAACTACAAGCGACTTCATGATAGAGATTGTTTCCTCCAAGAGTTATTCTTCCTTCTCTCCCTTGATCCTCATTCCCCATGGTTAAGATATTTTGGCACATTACCAAGCTTGTAGAATGTGAGTCTGAAATAATTTGCTTATGGTCATTGTTGCCATTTCTTGGGAAAAGTCTGCCTACAAAAGTCAAGAAGTGCAGAGAATCAGTTTCCTCACAACATCATTTGAGTACCTGAATTTCACTTTGTCTGAACTAGCTAAATTGCTTACACAAATAAATCATCTTTGCCCAAGTGAGTTTCAGCTGTCTTTCTATCACTTGCAAGGAAAAGAATCCTGATAAATACATTCATCTTGATAAAAATTTGGAAAAATCAACATTTTCCCCCTGATTCTTCTTCCTTTCCTCTTCCTCCTTCTTCAATATCACTGGTTCTGTGAACTAGGAAATTACATGCTACACACTATCCTAGAATGTAAAAACCCGGAAGAAAATTTGACTTTCTACAAAAATTACTAGGACTATGATAATTAACAAAAAGGAATAAGGCTCAAGCAATAGAACACATAGGAAGACAGACTTTGGATTAATACAGAACTGATTCAAATTCTGACTTTGCTACTTTCTATCTGAGAGACCTTACAAAAGTCTTTTTTTAACATTTATTCTCTTTCTTCTAATATTTCAGTTTTTACTTTTAATACCTTCATAGAGTATGTTTCTGTAAGAGTATGTATCTGAGGGTTAGTAAAATGATATACATAAACCACTCAGCATAATGCCTGGAACACAGTAAGTACTCACAGCTGTTTTCAACATTAAAGAAATGATAGAGGTTAATTTCAAGAATGTATTAATATTTACATTAACTATATAGTTATAAATCATTTGTACCCAGCCATTAGAAACTGAAGCACTTTACACTAATATTGGCACCATCAACTTTTGTTTAAATCATAAAGCAGATTCAAAAGTTCAGAAGTCTTTATAAAGTAATAAAGTTTCTTAATTTGAGAATCATTTTAATAAATTCAGCCAGTGAATTAAGCAAAAATATTGCATTTCAGTTTCTAAATACATGGGAAATACTTCTGTTAGAATACATATTCTATTCTGATTCCATTATCTTGAACTTGAAAAGATATTTTTGATATTTTACCAATTCATTGTGAGTGTATGTTTTTCTTCTTATGGTAAGTAGATAAAATTTATTAATTATAGGCCTCAAATATATAACTGTGTTCTCACTCCAGAAAATTAAGGAAGCAGGTCCAATTAATATTAAAAATAATTCTCACACTGAATCCTTGAACATTCAGTTCAGTTCAGTCACTCAGTCGTATCCGACTCTTTGCGACCCCATGAATCACAGCACGCTAGGCCTCCCTGTCCATCACCGACTCTCAGAGTTCACCCAAACTCATGTCCATCGAGTCGGTGATGCCATCCAATCATCTCATCCTCTGTCGTCCACTTCTCCTCCTGCCCCCAATGCCTCCCAGCATCAGGGTCTTTTCCAATGAGTCAACTGTTCACATGAGGTGGCCAAACTACTGGAGTTTCAGCTTCAGCATCAGTCCTTCCAAAGAACAAGCAGGACTGATCTCCTTCAGAATGGACCAGCTGGATCTCCTTGCAGTCCAAGGGACTCTCAAGAGTCTTCTCTAACACCACAGTTCAAAAGCATCAGTTCTTCAGCGTTCAGCCTTCTTCACAGTCCAACTCTCACATCCATTCATGACCACTGGAAAAACCATAGCCTTGACTAGACAGACCATTGTTGGCAAAGTAATGTCTCTGCTTTTCAATATACTATCTAGGTTGGTCATAACTTTCCTTCCAAGGAGTAAGCGTCTTTTAATTTCATGGCTGCAATCACCATCTGCAGTGATTTTGGAGCCCAGAAAAATAAAGTCTGACACTGCTTCCACTGTTTCCCCATCTATTTCCCATTAAGTGACGGGACCAGATGCCATGATCTTCATTTTCTGAATGTTGAACTTTAAGCCAACTTTTTCACTCTCCTCTTTCACCTTCATCAAGAGGATTTTTTAGTTCCTCTTCACTTTCTGCCATAAGGGTGGTGTCATCTGCATATCTGAGGTTATTGATATTTCTCCCAGCAATCTTGATTCCAGCTTGTGCTTCTTCCAGTCCAGCGTTTCTCATGATGTACTCTGCATATAAGTTAAATAAACAGGGTGACAATATACAGCCTTGACAGACTCCTTTTCCTATTTGGAACCAGTCTTTTGTTCCATGCCCAGTTCTAACTGTTGCTTTCTGACCGGCATATAGGTTTCTCAAGAGGCAGGTCAGGTGGTCTGGTATTCCGATCTCTTTCAGAATTTTCCACAGTTTATTGTGATCTACACAGTTAAAGGCTTTGGCATAGTCAATAAAGTAGAAATAGATGTTTCTCTGGAACTCTCTTGCTTTTTCCATGATCCAGCGGATGTTGGCAATTTGATCTCTTGTTCCTCTGCCTTTTCTAAAACCAGCTTCAACATCAGGAAGTTCATGGTTCACATATTGCTGAAGCCTGGCTTGGAGAATTTTGAGCAATTACTTTACTAGCGTGTGAGATGAGGGCAATTGTGCGGTAGTTTGAGCATTCTTTGGCATTGCCTTTCTTTGGGATTGGAATGAAAACTGTCTTTTCCAGTCCTGTGACCACTGCTGAGTTTTCCAAATTTGCTGGCATACTGAGTGCAGCACTTTCACAGCATCATCTTTCAGGATTTGGAATAGCTCAACTGGTGTGTGTGTGTGTGTGTGTGTGTGTGTGTGTGTATATATATATATATATATATATATATATATATATACACACACACCATGAACATACAATGAATTATATATAATCCATTGTATGTTCATTGCTAAAAGACAGCTTGGAAACAGAAAAATTAAGAGTTCTTTTCTTAAATTTTGAGTGTTAATCACAATGTATCACTTGTAGCAGTGTCTCCTAATATAAGCATTTTCTTGTTTTTGAACCCTGGCTCAGTTTATTGTTCAAAAGCAGGAAATTAATTGCCTTGTGTATCAGGGAGCTTTGCCTGGTAGTTTTTGTTTTTCAAGTACCAGATTTCTGTAATAATAAGGCAAACATTTTTGTTGCAATGTCTGTCCTAGTATTTTAGACTCTCTACTATATGACAATTTAAAAAATTAGTATCTAACATTTACAGAAGTACTAATGGGAAATATTTGGTAGTGGGCTGAGGGATTGTCCCTAAGTCCATCAGCATGAAAAGTAGGCAAACACCTACCTTGTCTATGCTTAAAGCCAAACTATGTTACTTTCACCAATTATCTGCCATCCCAGGGTTTCTATGTTAATATTACTAGACAAAAAACTGCTTCTGCATGAAATAAATGTTTCTAGAGTTAGGACACCCTGATCAATACTTGCAAGGGGCAAAAGTGCTGGCCTTAATACCCAAGGACATATACAAAAGAGGCAGTACTGCAAACAACAAGGATCTGACTACCCAAATCCATCATGTTTTAATTACTGGGGAAGAAAGAGCATGAAGGAAAGGCAAAGTCAATGGGTTTGTCTATTATCAAATGAATGCCAGCCTTTAATAAACTGGGTCCACAGAACCATGATGTGCACCCTGGCTAATACTCACTCTGGTCACTGCTCAGTTAGGGGACTGACTAAATTATCTCAGTGAGTGGTTTAGTCACTAAGTCGTGTCTGACTCTTGGCGACCCCATGGACTCTGGCCCGCCAGGCTCCTCTGTCCATGGGATTTTCCAGGCAAGAATACAGGAATGGATTGCCATTTCCTTCTCCAGGGGATCTTCCCAACCCAGGAATCGAACCCAGGTCTCCTGCATTGCAGGCAGATTCTTTACTGACTGAGCTATGAGAGAAGGCACTCTTAAGCCTTGGAATTTGTACCTCCAGCTTAAAACTTGACTCACCTGACAGCACCAAAAAAAAAAAAAAAAGTAGATAGAAAGTTGTAAAACACATTTATTTTTGTGTTTTGTGATGGTGAATCCTGAGTCATTTAAATCGTGTGTGTGCAGGTTTCTCATGGAAAGTGATTGTTGAACTTTTTCAAGGCAATGGCCAGTAACTCTTTGGAAAACAATTGGATTATGAGGTTTAGTATGCTAGCATTTTAATAAATACCAAATCACTTGGTATCACTTCACAACTGATTTCTATTCACAGATTATGGTCCTGTTCTGATTTATTTTATTACAAGGAAATGACTTTTGGGAACTCTAGCTTAAACATAAATGTAGTCATTACTTTCCATTTTGGCAAGCTTATAACTACAGTCATTTTCACAGACACACACATACATTCTCTTCTCTTTTTCCTTGTCTAAGGACTAGCTGCTGCTGCTGCTAAATCACTTCAGTCATATCCGACTCTGTGCGACCCCACAGATGGCAGCCCACCAGGTTCCCCCATCCCTGGGATTCTCCAGGCAAGAACACTGGAGTGGGTTGACATTTCCTTCTCCAATTCATAAAAGTGAAAAGTGAAAGTGAAGTCACTCAGTCGTGTCCGACCCTCAATGACCCCATGGACTGCAGCCTTCCAGGCTCCTCTGTCCATGGGATTTTCCAGGCAAGAGTACTGGTGTGGGTTGCCATTGCCTTCTCCAAGGACTAGCTAGAATGTCTCAATGATTTAATAAGCTTTTATGGCTGGAAGAAATTTTTTACAAAAAGCATTTGTTTGTATGTATGTGTTTTTTTGTGTATTTGCATTTTTAAGTAAGAATGCTTAAGGACACATGTAGAGAGCAGTATGAAGTATTTTCCTTGAGTGATTTCTTAAAAAAATAAAAGCAAACAGATGTTCTACCCTCCATTCCCCATAATTTTATTTTGTCATTGAAAAAATTAAAAAGTCAGTTTTGAATGTTCTTTTTTGGTGACAGTGAGTTTAAACATGGATTCACCATTTATTTTTCCTCTAGATGATGTCCTGATAAACTGGAGCCACCACAGAATGTTTGAGCTCCCCAAGATACTAGAGATGGCTTGAGTTGAGGATTATGGTTGGAAAGAGAGCTCAGTGCATTTTATCAAGTTCTCTTGAAACAATAAGCCAGACTAAATCAAGCTGTCATGGAGGCATCTGATAGAAGACTCAGTGGGTCTCTACTCCTGCCACCATCCCAGTTTCCTTGTGTATCTTTATGCCTCTCTCTGTGTCTCTTTTTTGTACCAGTTGCATTTTTCTCCCTGTGTGTTTCTGTCTCTCTCAGTCTCTGTGAATTAATTTGTGCCTTTATTGCTCCTTTTCTCTTCCTAATTTTCTCTCTCCTTCTTCTGTTTGGCCCTCTTTTCCCTCTCCCTGTCTCTGCCCCTTATATTCTCCTCCTATCAATAACCCAAGAAGGCCTGTATTACTAGGAGAGTACTGTACAGAAGCAACTGTACCACCTTACAGCAACTTTTTGACATCTTTTTCACTCAGATGCCCTCTGTAGTCACATGTTTTTAGCTTGAAGGCAGGTATGTGGCATGTGTTTATGTGTGTAGTTTCACAACGCAGTGTCTTAACTAAAGCTCTGGTGAGAAAAAGCAGGAACGAGTTAAAAAAGGTATCTTTTGGCACACCCTGCTTCTCCTTCTTCCCTCCTCTAAAGATGGTGAATGCCACACATTTTGAGGTGTCAGGCCTCCTCCATAGTGTTAGGGACTAAAGTCAAGATGAACTCAGAAAAATTCTTCTGGCTTAATGATTTGGAGCTCCTTGGAGAAAGGCCTGGGGAGAAAATATCACAGCTCAAAGCCCTCTTGACCCCTCTTAGTACTAGACATTTACCACTCAACTCAGTATACTTCTCTCAGATCTGACCTCATCACAGGTCAATCCTCATCTTCCAGCAAGGCATGCAAGCTTCTTCCTTTTGCTCTTTAAATCTGCCCTACATGAAGTTTCGTGGGTCCCCAGGAGCCTTCCCACAGCAACCTTGCCCAGGAAAAGGACTATTATTGGGTCATTTCTGTGTCACTGAATACCCTCAAAAGACAGGACAAGTCTAACCTTTATTCATTTTAAAAGATTAATATTCCACTTCATGTCTCCTGAGAAGTAGAGGTTTCAGGATTCCTGTTACATAGCCCCCAGTTGAAGAAGATGAAACCAACAATTATGACTTCAGCTGGACTTCTTTAACTTTATGGATTTGCCAAGTGATAGTTAATAGCAAAGGCAGATACTGAGAAGAATCCTTTCAGCTAAGGTCCCCAAAGAAAACCCACAGCGTGATCAGTAAGGGAGAAATTTTTACCTGGGTGGCAAGAAATGGTTGGCCACTGCATCACGATGCCAGGCAGGACCCTGGTTTAAAAGTCAAGTCTAAGGCTGGGCTCATTAACTCCACAGATGCCAGTACCAACTGTCTCCAGAGTCCAGAGGGGAGTGGCTCAGAGCCAGAGTAATGAGAACCCTATGTTCTGGCCCCCCAGCTACTGCATTTGGTACTTCCTGAATTGGACTGGTCCTGCACCTTCTTCCATGCATCTGAGCTGCAGGCAAATGCTTCTTAGGAACATGCCTCCTAACCAGAAGTAGACTGACCATACAAGTTGAATCGCCCCATCCCCATCCCTAGCAGCTGGAAAACCCTTTTCAAATCCCAATCAACAGCAGTTCAGTAGCTTTGCCTGTGGGGTCCAGCAATATGCTCTGTTTCCAGGTGGTCCACCTATGATGGACCCATTCAGTCTCAGCAATTTCATACAGGCAGCCCACACAGGCAGCCAATGATATGTCCCTTAGACAGCTCAGAAACTCTCAGGGGCCGTGGTCCCTCATCACCAAACCCTGCACTTCCCAAAGGAAAGAGTCAGGGCTTTCCTAAGAGGAGATATATACACTATCATACACTTGAGTTTCCCTGGTGGTTCAGTGGTAAAGAATTCCTGGGTCGGAAAGATCCCCTGGAGGAGAGCATGCAACCTACTCTAGTATGCCTAGAGAATCCCACAGACAGAGGAGCCTGGCTGGCTACGTTGGGTCTCACAGAGTCACACAGGACTGAAGTGACTAAGCAGCAGCAGTAGCAGCATCATACATATATATATATATATATATATATATATATATATATATATATACACACATACATACATACACTAATCTCTAGGGAATCTCACAAATGAGTTGGTCGGTATATTTTCCTGAGGCAGACTAAAATGTTTGATTTTTACTTGATTTAGTTCTTGAGAGTAGCTCAGAGAGAATTGAAAAGGGCTAATGCTCTAAGCTGGAAGGCTTTACTAGTGCCAAGGAATCTATGGGGACTAGAAAATTAATGCTTATTTTATCCTCTAGTGGAGTGTTTCCCTGAGAAGACAGATTTCAAATCAGTGCAGTTTAATTGAATGAACGCTAGACAGGATTCTTTTCCACTGCTGGGAGCAGGAGAGCTTAACTTTTAGAGGACTGAGGGAAACCCCAGCAAGCCCACATTTGGCTACACTACTGTGAGGTCTTTTTTGTGTTATCTGGGGGCTTCCCTGGTAGCTCAGATGGTAAAGCGTCTGCCTGCAATGCGGGAACCTAGGTTCGATCTCTGAGTTGGGAAGATCCCCTGCAGAAGGAAATGGCAACCCACTCCAGTACTCTTGCCTGGAAAATTCCATGGATGGAGGAACCTGGTAGGCTATAGTTCATGGGATCGCAAAGAGTCAGACACGACTGAGCAACTTCACTGGTTCACTAGAAGAACCAGAGGCCTCCAGATTGAAACCAGTGAGCCAGGTAAAGTGAGGTCTTCCCTGGGAAACCAGCGGCCAAGGAGTGCTACACTTTATATATCAAAATCTGATACTAAATTATGAGAGTGCAGTGTGTTCTCGAGTTGCTTATGTTTCCAACTCACAGTCAACCACTCATAAATGCAGTTGCTTTAGATGATTTCCTGTGCAAGTTATAATTGTTTAAAGAAAATTGTTCTAAACTATTTTTTTCTGTTGAATATTTCCCCTTTCTCTCAAGGAAAGTGAAAAGAATTTTATTTTTCATTTATGAGTTAATTGTTCATTTTATTTCGAGTTTTAAGCCCTAAAATCAATGTAAGAAACAGGTTCCAGCCATTTTTGAAGAGAACTCAGAAACAAGAATTTCCAATGGGGTCATTTCACATCCCTTAAAGAGGAATTTTGAAACACTCTCAAATCTGTCTCTGGTCCTGGTTTCATGTTGGAAAATGTGTTTCCTATTCTAATTGGGGCTATTCACTTTTGGTGAAATTTAAAATGAGCCCCACTCAGTTGATGTTTAGCTAACTATGAAGAAAATGGCTCTTGATCAGGCAGGCAATTACCAAACCAAAGCTGATCACTTCCCAAGCAAAACAAAGAAATGTGTAACTATTTTTCTTCTGCAGCAACAAACATGGAAGGCAATTATTTATAAGTGAAATAGAGTTTTCTTCACTGGTGAGCACCATCAGGGCTAGGACCCACACAGCAAACTGTCTTTACTGGAACCTAGACGAGTCATCTTTTTTTTTTTTTTTTTTGGGGGGGGGTCCATGTTGGGAAGGAGCTGAGTGAACACAAGTAAAGAGAAGATCCTGCAGTTGCAGGTCACAGCCATCTAGAGCAGAAGAGACTTGTGGCTGTCTTGTCAACAATCCCGCCCAGGCAACTAAAGAGACCTGAGTCCTCTTCCTTCCCATCAGTCTCTGCTGTGAGTCCATGGTGCTTGGCTTTGATCTATACCTCCAGTACTAATCAGCTTATACTTCACTTTTAGCCTTTGGAAAGAGAAATTCTGGAAGATCAGGCTTGACAATCCACAGAATCACATAGGTAGCCAGAGGACAAGTGTTTGCCAGAAACCCACCTCAATGTGCCTAGGACAGAGGAAGTTCTAGATGTACTCTGCCTGCACAGATGCTGCAGTGATCTTAAACTTGGGACAAATTTTGACATTCCAAAGGAACTACCGTTTCCCCTCATGACTTCAGCTGCTGCTGCTGCTGCTGCTGCTGCTAAGCCGCTTCAGTTATGTCTGACTCTGCGCATCCCCACAGACGGCAGCCCACCAGATTCCTCCATCCCTGGGATTCTCCAGGCAAGAACACTGGAGTGGGTTTCCATTTCCTTCTCCAATGCGTGAAAGTGAAAATGAAGTCACTCAGTTGTGTATGACTTTTAGCGGCCCCATGGACTGCAGCCCACCAGGCTCCTCCATCCATGGGATTTTCCAGGCAAGAGTATTGGAGTGGGGTGCCATTGCCTTCTTTGCATGACTTCAGCAGGTGCCCTCAATTCCTGGTTGCTCCTAACAATCCATACTTGTGATTAGAAAAAAACAGAGGCTTGACTTTTCACAGTTCAGGGGATCTTAATAGAATTCTGTCCTAACACTGCACCCAGGAGTGGAGTCTCTAAAAATAATCACTGACATTTTTTTTAAGATTACTAGAAGTTATTGCTTTATATAATCTTAACAGCAACAATAAGAAATGAAGTAGGTAATTTCATTTCCCCATTGCCCAGATAAAGCAGTAGAGGCCTAGAAAAATTATATTAGTGGTAGAGCCAGTTTGCCAATCTCCAGCTCTTCAGTGAGCTTCCAAGAGCACTGCTCATGAGAGAGTCAATTCCTAAGCAGGTTGATAAGAAGTCTGCAGTTCCTGAGGAGGAGAAAGGGGTCTGGACCCCTTGAGGAAGAGATAGAGGTCTGGAGTTCTCAAGGAGGAGAAAAGAAAAAATAAATTTTTTTTTTTCTTTAAGCCCAGAGCTGATGATTGTGCAACAAACTAACTAATCTTGCTCAATTATATATTTTCCATTAAGCTCTTTATGCATGATTATATAACAACAAAAAATATATGCAAAAAAGCAAAATGGCTGTCTGGGGAGGCCTTACAAATAGCTGTGAAAAGACAATAAGTGAAAAGCAAAGGAGAGAAGGAAAAACATAAGCATCTGAATGCAGAGTTCCAAAGAATAGCAAGAAGACATAAGAAAGCCTTCCTCGGTGATCAATGCAAAGAAACAGAGGAAAACAGCAGAATGGGAAAGACTAGAGATCTCTTCAAGAAAATTAGAGATACCAAGTGAACATTTCATGCAAAGATGGGCCCGATAAAGGACAGAAATGGTATGGACCTAACAGAAGCAGAAGATATCAAGAAGAGGTGGCAAGAATACACAGAAGAACTGTACAAAAAAGACCTTCACGACCCAGATAATCACGATGGTGTGATCACTCACCTAGAGCCAGACATCCTGGAATGTGAAGTCAAGTGGGCCTTAGAAAGTATCACTACAAACAAAGCTAGTGGAGCTGATGGAATTCCAGTGGAGCTACTAAAAATCCTGAAAGATGATGCTGTGAAAGTGCTGCACTCAATATGCCAGCAAATTTGGAAAACTCAGCAGTGGCCACAGGACTGGAAAAGGTCAGGTTGCATTCCAATCCCTAAGAAAGGAAATGCCAAAGAATGCTCAAACTACCACACAATTGCCCTCATCTCACACGCTAGTAAAGTAATGCTCAAAATTCTCCAAGCCAGGCTTCAGCAATACATGAACTGTGAACTTCCAGATGTTCAAGATGGCTTTAGAAAAGGCAGAGGAAACAGATCAAATTGCCATTTGCTGGATCATCAAAAAAGCAAGAGAGTTCCAGAAAAACATCTATTTCTACTTTATTGACTATGCCAAAGCCTTTGACTGTGTGGATCACAATACACTGTGGAAAATTCTGAAAGAGATGGGAATACCAGACCACTTGACCTGTCTCTTGAGAAACCTATATGCAGGTCAGGAAGCAACAGTTAGAACTGGACATGGAACAACAGACTAGTTCCAAATAGGAAAAGGAGTACAACAAGGCTGTATATTGTCACCCTGCTTATTTAACTTATATGCAGAGTACATCATGAGAAATGCTGGGCTGGAAGAAGCACAAGCTGGAATCAAGATTGCCGGGAGAAATATCAATAACCTCAGATATGCAGATGACACCACCCTTCTGGCAGAAAGTGAAGAGGAACTAAAAAACCTCTTGATGAAAGTGAAAGAGGAGAGTGAAAAAGTTGGCTTAAAGCTCAACCTTCGCCAGTCCAGGTTCGATGCACAGTACTGGATGTTTGGGGCTGGTGCACTGGGACGACCCAGAGGAGGGTAGGGGAGGGAGGAGGGAGGAGGGTTCAGGATGGGGAACGCGGGTATACCTGTGGCGGATTCATTTCGATATTTGGCAAAACTAATACAATATTGTAAAGTTTAAAAATAAAATAAAATTAAAAAAAATTTTTTTAATGAATCAAAAAAAAAAAAAACTCAACCTTCAGAAAACGAAGATCATGGCATCTGGCCCTATCACTTAATGGGAAATAGATGGGGAAAAAACAGTGTCAGACTTTATTTTTTGGGCTCCAAAATCACTGCAGATGGTGATTGCAGCCATGAAATTAAAAGACGCTTACTCATTGAAAGGAAAGTTATGACCAACCTAGATAGCATATTGAAAAGCAGAGACATTACTTTTCCAACAAAGGTCCTTCTAGTCAAGACTATGGTTTTTCCAGTGGTCATGTATGCATGTGAGAGTTGGGCTGTGAAGAAGGCTGAGCGCTGAAAAATGGATGCTTTTGAACTGGGGTTTTGGAGAAGACTCTTGAGAGTCTCTTGGACTGCAAGGAGATGCAACCAGTCCATTCTAAAGGAGATCAGTCCTGGGTGTTCTTTGGAAGGAATGATGCTAAAGCTGAAAATCCAGTACTTTGGCCACCTCATGGGAAGAATTGACTCATTGAAAAAGACTCTGATGCTGGGAGGGACTGGGGGCAGGAGGAGAAGGGGATGACAGAGGATGAGATGGCTGGATGGTATCACCAAGCCGATGGACGTGAGTTTGAGTGAACTCCGGGAGATGTTGATGGACAGGGAGGTCTTGCAGGTTGCGATTCGTGGGTTTGAAAGGAGTCGGACATAACTGAGGGACTGAACTGAACTGATAGGTTTTGCATTGTGTTTTCACTTTCATTTATTTCTATGCATATTCTGATTACCTTTTTGATTTCTTCTGTAATTTGTTGGTTATTGAGCAGCGTACTTTTCATCCACCATATGTTGGAATTTTTAATAATTTTTCTCCTGTAATTGATACCTAATCTTACTGCATTGTGGTCAGAAAGGATGCTTGGAATGATTTCAATTATTTTTGAATTTATCAAGGCTAGATTTATCACAAAGGATGTGATCTATCCTGGAGAAGGTTCTAAGTGCACTTGAGAAAAAGATGAAATTCATTGTTTTGTGGTAAAACGTCCTATAAATATCAATTAGCTCTAACTGGTATATTATCATTTAAAGTTTTTGTTTCCTTGTTAATTTTATGTTTAGTTGATCTATCCATTAGTGTGAGTGGGGTATTAAAGTATCCCACTCTTATTGTGTTATTGTTAATGTCCGCTTTCATACTTGTTATCATTTGCCTTTCATATTGTGGTTCTCCTATGTTGGGTGCATATATATTTATAATTGCTATTTCTTCTTCTTGGATTGATATTTTGATCATTATGTAGTATCCTTCTTTGTGTCTTTTCACAGCCTTTATTTCAAAGTCTATTTTATCTGATATGAGTATTGCTACTCCTGCTTTCTTTTGGTCTCCACTTGTGTGAAATAACTTTTTCCAGCCCTTCACCCTCAGTCTGTATGTGTCCTTTGTTTTGAGGTGGATCTTTTGTAGACAGTATATATAGGGGTTTTGTTTTTGTATCCATTCAGTCAATCTTTGTCTTTTGGTTGGGGCATTCAACCCGTTCACATTTAAAGTAATTATTGACAAGTATGAACCTGTTGCCATTTACTTTGTTGTTCTTGGTTCGATTTTTTTTTCTTTTTTAATTTTATTTTATTTTTAAACTTTACATAATTGTATTAGTTTTGCCAAATATCAAAATGAATCCGCCACAGGTATACATGTGTTCCCCATCCTAAACCCTCCTCCCTCCTCCCTCCCCATACCATCCCTCTGGGTCATCCCAGTGCACTAGTCCCAAGCATCCAGTATCGTGCATTGAACCTGGACTGGCAACTCGTTTCTTACATGATATTTTACATGTTTCAATGTCATTCTCCAAAATCTTCCCACCCTCTCCCTCTTCCACAGAGTCCATAAGACTGTTCTATACATCAGTGTCTCTTTTGCTGTCTCGTACACCAGGTTATTGTTACCATCTTTCCAAATTCCATATACATGCGTTAGTATACTGCATTTATGTTTTTCCTTCTGGCTTACTTCACTCTGTATAATAGGCTCCAGTTTCATCCATCTCATTAAAACTGATTCAAATGTTTTCTTTTTAATAACTGAGTAATACTCCATTGTGTATATGTACCATAGCTTTCTTATCCATTCATCTGCTGATGGACAACTAGGTTGCTTCCATGTCCTGGCTATTATAAACAGTGCTGCAATGAACATTGGGGTACACGTGTCTCTTTCCCTTCTGGTTTCCTCAGTGTGTATGCCCAGCAGTGGGATTGCTGGATCATAAGGCAGTTCTATTTCCAGTTTTTTAAGGAATCTCCACACTGTTCTCCATAGTGGCTGTACTAGTTTGCATTCCCACCAACAGTGTAAGAGGGTTCCCTTTTCTCCACACCCTCTCCAGCATTTATTATTTGTAGACTTTTGGATCGCAGCCATTCTGACTGGTGTGAAATGGTACCTCATAGTGATTTTGATTTGCATTTCTCTGATAATGAGTGATGTTGAGCATCTTTTCATGTGTTTGTTAGCCATCTGTATGTCTTCTTTGGAGAAATGTCTATTTAGTTCTTTGGCCCATTTTTTGATTGGGTCGTTTATTTTTCTGGAGTTGAGCTGTAGGTGTTGCTTGTATATTTTTGAGATTAGTTGTTTGTCGGTTGCTTCATTTGCTATTATTTTCTCCCATTCTGAAGGCTCTTGGTTCGATTTTATACAACCTTTCTATGTTTCCTATCTAGAGATGGTCCTTTAGCATTTGTTGGAGAGCTGGTTTGGTAGTGCTGAATTCTCTCAGCTTTTGCTTGTCTGTAAAGCTTTTGATTTCTCCTTCATATTTAAATGAGATCCTTGATGGGTACAGTTATCTGGGTTGTAGGTTTTTCTCTTTCATCCCTGTAAGTATGTCCTGCCATTCCCTTCTGGCCTGAAGAGTTTCTATTGAAAGATCAGCTGTTATCCTTCTGGGAATCCCCTTGTGTGTTATTTGTTTTTTATTCCTTGCTGCTTTTAATTATTGTTCTTTGTGTTTGATCTTTGTTAATTTGATTAATATGTGTCTTGGGGGTGTTTCACCTTGGATTTATCCTGTTTGAGACTCTCTGGGTTTCTTGGACTTTGGTGACTATTTCCTTCCTCATTTTAGGGAAGTTTTCAACTATTATCTCCTCAAGTATTTTCTCATGGTCTTCCTTTTTGTCTTCTTCTTCTGGGACTACTATGATTTGAATGTTGGGGCATTTAACATTGCCCCAGAAGTCTCTGAGGTTGTCCTCATTTCTTTTAATTTTTTTTTCCTCTCTGCTTCATTTATTCCTGCCATTCTATCTTCTACCTGTCTTATCCTATATTCTGCCTCCGTTATTCTACTGTTGGATCCCTCCAGAGTGTTTTTGATCTCATTTATTGCATTGTTCATTACTGATTGACTCTTTTTTATTTCTTCTAGGTCATTGTTAAACATTTCTTGCATCTTCTCAATCCTTATATCCAGGCTATTTATCTGTAACTCCATTTTGTTTTCAAGATTTTGGATCATTTTCACTACCATTATTCTGAATTCTTTATCAGGTAGATTCCTTATCTCTTCCTCTTTTGTTTGGTTTGGTGAGCATTTATTCTGTTCTTTTACCTGCTGGGCATTCCTCTGTCTCTTCCCCTTGTTTATATTGCTGTATTTGGGGTGTCCTTTCTGTTTTCTGGAAGTTTGTAGTTCCTCTTTATTGTGGAGGTTTCTCGCTGTGGGTGGGGTTGGATGGTGGCTTGTTAAGGTTTACTGGTTAGGGAAGCTTGTGTAGGTGTTCTGGTGGGTGGAGCTGGATTTCTTCTCTCCGGAGTGCAATGAAATGTCCAGTAGTAACTTTTGAGATGTCAATGTCTTTGGTGTGAGTTTGGGCAGCCTGTATATTGAAGCTCAGGGCTATGTTCCTGTGTTGCTAGAGAATTTGCGTGATATATCTTGCTCTTGAACTTGTTTTCTCTTGGGTGAAGCTTGGTTTCAGTGTAGGTATGGAGAATTTTGATGAGTTCTTATCTATTAATGTTCCCTGGAGTCAGGAGTTCTCTGATGTTATCAGGGTTGGGACTTAAGCCTCCTGCCTCTGGCTTTAAGTCTTATTCTTACAGTAGCCTCAAGACTTCTCCATCTATACAGTACCAATAACAAAATGTCTAGGTTAATGATGAAAAGTTTCTTAACAGTGAGGGACACCCAGAGAGGTTCACATAGTTACATGGAGAAAAGAAGAGGGAGGAGGGAGATAGAGGTGACCAGGAGGAGAAGAGGGAGAATAAAAAGGGGCAAAAGCAAGCTAACCAGTAATCACTTCCATATATGCTCTCCACAATCTGGATCCCTCAGAGATGTTCATGGAGTTACACAGAGAAGTGGGAGGAAGGAGACAGAGGTGGCCAGGAGGAGAAAAGGGTAAATCAAAAGAAGAGAGACAGATCCAGCCAGTAGTCAGTTCCCTAAGTGTTCTCCACAGCCCGGAACACACAAAGGGATTCACAGAGTTGGATGAAGAGAAGGGGGAGGGAGGAGATAGAGGCCACCTGGTGGAGAAAAAGGAGGATTAAAAGGGGGAGAGAGCAATCAAGCCAGTAATCTCACTCCCAAGTAAAAATGGGTACTGAAGATTGGGTTCTTAAAGGTACAAAATTGATAACAAATACCAAAAAGCAAAGATTAAAAATCTAGAATAGAGTTTAGATTATCAAAAATACAATATTAAAAAAAACAAATTGAAATTATAAAAACTATAAAATATATTTATATTTATATGAAGTTTGCTTTAAAAATAGGGTCTTATCTTTGCAAGGTAATAGTAGGTTATAAAAATGAAAATTAAAGGAGTAATAGAGGGCTTAAAATTTTTTAAAAAAATTAAAAAAAATTATAATAATAAAAATGTATCTAGGAATTTCTCTGGAGCTGTTGTGGACAGTGTAGGGTCAGTTCAGATCACATAGTTCCTTGATCTGGCTTATACTTTTCAAGATCTATAGGCCCCTTCCTATGTAATCAGTGCTAATTACAGGTTTTTAATCTGTTGCACCTGTCACTTCCAAAGTGGTTCCCTCTGTTTATTTTAGCTTCTTCTGTTTGCTGGTCTCTTCAGTGTCTAATTTCCACCCTGACACAAGGGAATGATGGTGGTCTCTTTTTTAGGCTCACTTGTTCAATCGTGGTGTCAAGAGGGAGGAACACTGCAAACAAATATCATTGGCACATATGTGGAGTCCTTGCAGTGTTTCAGCCACATTGGTTTTGCTCCCCGCTCAGGGCTTGTGTGCTTTCATGGTCTTCCCTTCCCAGGGTCTGTGTTGCTCTGCAGGGAACTGTCTGAGGAGGGCCCTGTGTTGTGTACACTTCCCAGGCCACTCAGGTTCAGGTTCTCGGGTACTCCACAAAGGAGGAGACTTGGTTGGGCCTGTGCTTTGTGCCCTTCCCAGGTTCGAGCAGCTCAGGTGACCAGGTACTTGGCGCACGCACTCACCCCGAGGTGGGCGGTGTGTCTTATCACCTCCCCCATCCCAGCGGCTCAGTTTGCTGGGTGTACAAGGGTGCACCTTCTCAGGTGTGCTGTGTGTCTCTTTTGTGGAGCTGGAGCTGGTCTCTGGCTGCACCCCTCCTGGCTGGTGTCAACCGTCCAGAATCCCAAGAAGTCTTGGTTAGCAAAGAAGCCTGCTTGCAGTTTGGTAGAGAATATATCTCTAGGGCCACAATT
Source organism: Bos indicus (assembly GCF_029378745.1). Taxonomy (NCBI): domain Eukaryota; kingdom Metazoa; phylum Chordata; class Mammalia; order Artiodactyla; family Bovidae; genus Bos; species Bos indicus. Next base: position 78,330,473 of record NC_091789.1, read on the forward strand.
GCCTGCCCTCACCTGCCTGTCTCCAGCAGGGGATGGGCCAGTCCGCAGCAGGCTAGCTCTGCTCATTCCTTTGTTCTGTGAGCAGGCCTGGCAGTGTCTTAGGTTAGGGCTTTTCATGGAATAGTTTTCTCTCACTCTCTCTCTTTTTATTTATTTATTTATTTTTTGTTTTCCTCTCTCTCTCTCTGGCTATCTCACAGTCTGGACTGCTATCTCATGATAGTTCCCTCAGATTGCCCTCAGGGTATTCAGGCCCGGCCCTTACCCTAAGCAATGCAGCCCGAGCCTCCCTGTCCAGTCCCCGCTTGCTAGTTTGGATGCAAGAGTCTGCTCTGCTTCTCCACTGGGAGTTGCCATAAGGCATGTAATCTGTGGGTTTTAATTATTATTACTATTATTTTTATTTTTCCTCCTGGTTATGTTGCCCTCTGAGATTCAGAGACTTGCCACAGACCTGCCGGTGAGAGTGTTTGCTGGTGTTTGGAAACTTCTCTTTGTTTAAGACTCCCTTCCTGGGACGGATCTCCATCCCTACCTCTTTTGTCTCTCGTTTTATCTTTTATATTTTGTCCTACCTCTTTTGAAGACAATGGGCTGTCTTTCTGGGTGCCTGATGTCCTCTGCCAAAGTTGTTTTGTGGAATTTGTTCAGTGTACAAACATTCAAATGACTTTGTGGGGGAGAAAGTGGTCTCCCTGTCCTATTCCTCCAACATTTTAGGACCGCTGTTAATTATTTTCTATTTTGCTTATTGTGTCCCTCTCTTCCACTTTGCTGTTTTCCTTTGTTCTTTGATAATTTTATTTAGTGATTGGGTTTAATTCTTTTCTCTATATCTTCCTGGTATCTACTGTAGGTTTTTTCCCTCCTTTGGAGTAATCTCAAGGATTGTGTAAATTATCTTATAGTTGTAACATTCTATTTTAGGTTGATAATAGTTTAACTTCAATGCCATACTAAAATACTACAGTTTTATTCCACCCCAGACACATTGTATTATTATGGTCAAAGTTTTCTTCCTTGTATCCAATAACAATTTTTTTTTTTACTTTAATATTCAGTTTAAAAGTAATTTGCACACCATAATTGCAATCTTAATTTAATTTGTATATGTCTTGGCTGCGCGGGCGCAGGAGGGCCTAGAGGAGCTATCCCACGTTGAAGGTCAGGAAGGGCGGTGGTGAGGAGATACCCATCGTCCAAGGTAAGGAGCAATGGCTGCGCTTTGCTGGAGCAGCCGTGAAGAGATTCCCCATGCACAAGTTAAGAGAAACCCAAGTAAGATGGTAGGTGTTGCAAGAGGGCATCAGAGGGCAGACACACTGAAACCATATTCACAGAAAACTAGTCAATCTAATCAAACTAGGACCACAGCCTTGTCTAACTCAATGAAACTAAGCCATGCCCGTGTGGCAACCCAAGATGGGGGGGGGGGGGGGCATGGTGGAGAGATTTGATAGAATGTGGTCCACTGGAGAAGGGAATGGCAAACCACTTCAGTATTCTTGCCTTGAGAACCCCATGAACAGTATGAAAAGGCAAAATGATACAATACTGAAAGAGAAAGTCCCCAGATCAATAGGTGCCCAGTATGCTACTGGAGATCAGTGGAGAAATAATTCCAGAAAGAATGAAGGGATGGAGCCAAAGCAAAAAGAATACCCAGCTGTGGATGTGACTGGTGATAGAAGCAAGGTCTGATGCTGTAAAGAGCAATATTGCATAGGAACCTGGAATGTCAGGTCCATGAATCAAGGTAAATTGGAAGTGGTGAAACAAGTGTGAATGTCGACATTCTAGGAATCAGCAAACTGAAATGGACTGGAATGGGTGATTTTAACTCAGATGACCATTTTATCTACTACTGCAGGCAGGAATCCCTTAGAAGAAATGGAGTGGCCATCATGGTCAACAAAAGAGTCTGAAATGCACTACTTGGATGCAATCTCAAAAATGACAGAATGATCTTTATTTGTTTCCAAGGCAAACCATTCAATATCACAGTAATCCAAGTCTATGCCCCAACCAGTAACCCTGAAGAAGCTGAAGTTGAACGGTTCTATGAAGACCTATAAGACCTTTTAGAACTAACACCCAAAAAAGATGTCCTTTTCATTATAGGGGACTGCAAGGCAAAAGTAGGAAGTCAAGAAACACTTGGAGTAACAGGCAAATTTGGCCTTGGAATACGGAATGAAGCAGGGCAAAGACTAATAGAGTTTTGCACTGGTCATAACAAACACCCACTTCCAACAACACAAGAGAAGACTCGATATATGGACATCACCAGACGGTCAACACCGAAATTAGATTGATTATACTCTTTGCAGCCAAAGATGGAGAAGCTCTATACCGTAAACAAAAACAAGACCAGGAGCTGACTGTGGCTCAGATCATGAACTCCTTATTGCCAAATTCAGACTTAAATTGAAGAAAGTAGGGAAAACCCCTAGACCATTCAGGTATGACCTAAATCAAATCCCTTATGATTATACAGTGGAAGTGAGAAATAGATTTAAGAGCCTAGATCTGATAGATAGAGTGCCTGATGAAGTATGGAATGAGGTTCGTGAGATTGTACAGGAGAAAGGGATCAAGACCATTCCCATAGAAAATAAATGCAAAAAAGCAAAATGGCTGTCTGGGGAGGCCTTACAAATAGCTGTGAAAAGAAGAGAAGTGAAAAGCAAAGGAGAAAAGGAAAGATATAAACATCTGAATGCAGAGTTCCAAAGAATAGCAAGAAGAGATAAGAAAGCCTTCTTCAGCGATCAATGCAAAGAAATAGAGGAAAACAACAGAATGGGAAAGACTAGGGATCTCTTCAAGAAAATCAGAGATACCAAAGGAACATTTCATGCAAAGATGTGCTCAATAAAGGACGGAAATGGTACAGACCTAACAGAAGCAGAAGATATTAAGAAGAGATGGCAGGAATACACAGAAGAATTGTACAAAAAAGATCTTCACGACCCAGATAATTACGATGGTGTGATCACTGACTTAGAGCCAGATATCCTGGAATGTGAAGTCAAGTGGGCCTTAGAAAGCATCACTACGAACAAAGCTAGTGGAGGTGATGGAATTCCAGTTGAGCTATTCCAAATCCTGAAAGATGATGCTGTGAAAGTGCTGCACTCAATATGCCAGCAAATTTGGAAAACTCAGCAGTGGCCATAGGACTGGAAAAGGTCAGGTTGCATTCCAATCCCAAAGAAAGCCAATGCCAAAGAATGTTCAACCTACTGCACAATTGCACTCATCTCACAAGCTAGTAAAATAATGCTCAAAATTTTTCAATCCAGGCTTCAGCAATATGTGAACCGTGAACTTCCTGATGTTCAAGTTGGTTTTAGAAATGGCAGCGGAACCAGAGATCAAACTGCCAACATCCGCTGGATCATGGAAAAAGCAAGAGAGTTCCAGAAAAACATCCATGTCTGCTTTATTGACTATGCCAAAGCCTTTGACTGTGTGGATCACAATACACTGTGGAAAATTCTTCAAGAGATGGGAATACCAGACTACCTCATCTGCCTCTTGAGAAATTTGTATTCAGGTCAAGAAACAACAGTTAGCACTGGACATGGAACAACAGACTGGTTCCAAATAGGAAAAGGAGTTCGTCAAGGCTGTATATTGTCACCCTGTTTATTTAACTTCTATGCAGAGTACATCATGAGAAATGCTGGACTGGAAGAAACACAAGCTGGAATCAAGATTGCCGGGAGAAATATCAATAACCTCAGATATGCAGATGACACCACCCTTAGGGCAGAAAATGAAGAGGAACTCAAAAGCCTCTTGATGAAAGTGAAAGTGCAGAGTGAAAAAGTTGGCTTAAAGCTCAACATTCAGAAAACGAAGATCATGGCATCTGCTCCCACCACTTCATGAGAAATAGATGGGGAAACAGTGGAAATAGTGTCAGACTTTATTTTTCTGGGCTCCAAAATCACTGCAGATGGTGACTGCAGCCATGAAATTAAAAGACGCTTATTCCTTGGAAGGAAAGTTATGACCAACCTATATAGTATATTCAAAAGCAGAGACATTACTTTGCCAACAAAGGTTCGTCTAGTCATGGCTATGGTTTTTCCTGTGGTCATGTATGAATGTGAGAGTTGGATTGTGAAGAAGGCTGAATGCCGAAGAATTGATGCTTTTGAACTGTGGTGTTAGAGAAGACTCTTGAGAGTCCCTTGGACTGCAAGGAGATGCAACCAGTCCATTCCGAAGGAGATCAGCCTTGGGATTTCTTTGGAAGGAATGATGCTAAACCTGAAACTCCAGTACTTTGGCCACCTCATACAAAGAGTTGACTCACTGGAAAAGACTCTGATGCTGGGAGGGATTAGGGGCAGGAGGAGAAGGGTAGGACGGAGGATGAGATGGCTGGGTGGCATCACTGACTCGATGGACGTGAGTCTCAGTGAACTTCGGGAGTTGGTGATGGACAGGGAGGCCTGGCGTGCTGCGATTCATGGGGTTGCAAAGCGTCAGACACGACTGATCGACTGATCTAATACATTTAACTTCACCAATGAGATTCAGTTTCAAATGCTTTCATGTTGCTGCTTAGCATGTTTTTCTTTCCATTTGTGGGACTCTCTTAAGCATTACTTGCAAGGTATGTCTGTGTGCACTCAGATGCTCAGTTGTGTCTGGCTCTTTGCAAACCCATGGACTGTTGCCTGCTAGGCTCCATTCTCCATGGGATTCTCTTGGAAATAATATTTGAGTGGGGAGCCATTTCCTCCTCCAAGGGATCTTCCTGATCCAGGGATCAAAACAGGAAGCTTGGGGCTGGTGCACTGGGATGACCCAGAGGGATGGTATGGAGAGGGAGGTGGGAGAGGAGTTCAAGATGGGGAACATGTGTACACCCGTGGCGGATACATGTTGATGTATGGCAAAACCAATACAATATTGTAAAGTAAAAACAAACAAACAAAAATAATAAAAAACCATGTCTCCTACATCTCCTGCCCTTGGCAGGTGGATTCTTTACCACTGATGCCACCTGGGAAGCCCATAAATTTCGTCTAGTGGTTTGAAATCCAGTCAGTTTTATTTTTTTGTCTAGGAATGATTTTTATCCTCCTACAGTTTTAACAGATAATATTGCCAAGTATAATATTTTTGGTTGGTGGTATTTTTCTTCAGTAATTTGAGTACACCGTCTCATCATCTCATGGCCTTCAAATTTTCTACTGTGAGATCTACTGATTGCCTTATGAGGGTTCCCTTATATGTGATGAGTTGATTTTCTCTCATTGCTTTCAAAATTATCTCTTTGTCCTTGACTTGTGGCAACTTGGTTATAATACATCTCACTGTAACCTTTTAGTTAATTCAGTCTGGGGACATTTAGCTTCATGAATGTGAATGTTCCTTTTCTACCTCAAACTATGAAAGACTTTGTGAATTTGTGTGGCATATTTGTGCAGGGATTATGTTAACCTATTTTAGGCAGTTCCAAGTTCAACACTGAATATACATATACTGTTAAAATTAGAATATATTTTACTGGTATTATTTATATATTCTTCCATTTTTTCTTTATGTAAATATAAATAAAATTCAATGTTCTTCTTTTCTTCCTCCTTTTCACAGAAAAGATAGCATTATGTATAATGTTCTATAGTTTGCCTTTTTTACACTTGATTTATCCTGGAGATCTTTGTTGTGATATTGATAATTATATTCCTTATCAGCCATTAACAGCTTTACTATATTTCATTCTGTGAATGAAACATGGCTAGTTTCACTAGTCCACAATAGTTGTCCACTGAGTTGTTTTCAGAGTTTGGATATTACAATCTTGCGATCAAAAGCTTTGCATACATTGTTTGATATGTGCTTGTGTGTGTGTGTGTGTTGTGGAGGATTTCTTCCAGAAGTGATAATGTGGAGTCAAAGGACATATGCATTTTAAATTTTATTTTTTCCATGTAATAGTTCTTCACCCATATAGTGGAAAGAGTGCTGTAATCTAAAAGGAAGTGGTATTTCAGTGTACTTTTTAATTTTTATTATTTTTTAATTTAATTTTATTTTTTAACTTTACAATATTGTATTGGTTTTGCCATATATCGAAATGAATCTGCCACAGGTATACATGTATACCTGTGGCGGATTCAGTGTACTTTTTAGCTTGCTGTTTTCTTTTTATTTTTGAGATTGAGCATCTTTTAATGTTTTGACAATTTATTTATTTTATTTTTTAACTTTACAATATTGTATTGGTTTCGCCATATATCCACATGAATCCGCCACAGGTATACACGTGTTTCCCCATCCTGAACCCTCCTCCCTCCTCCCTCCCCATACCATCCCAACCCTGTATATGAGACAGCAAAAGAGACAATTTATATTTCTTATTTTTTAGATCATCTGTCAATTTTTCCCCCAATTCCATAAATTAAGCTATTTATCTTTTTTCCTGACTTCTATGAGAATGTTTTATGTTGGAAATATTGTATCCTTTTCTGTCACATGAATTGTGCACTTTCAATTTCTTATTTGTCCTTGACCTTATATAGGATATTTTTAAAGAAGATTTAAATTATTTTCATACAGTTTTATAAATTTTTTTAACATGTAATATCATATGGTCTGAGGTAGGGATATAGCTTTTTTTGTTTTGTTTTGTTTTCCAGATCACTACTAGTTGCCCCCAAACCATGTGTTACACCCAAACTAATATTACAAAATTTCTTTTTATTCACATTTTTCCATATATAACCTTATATCTAGAATACATGTTTTGTTCAAATGATTAGTTGTCTTTTTTGGTATCACACTGGTTCAATTATCCAATATTAATATTATGTTTTGTAATCTGGTTGGGCTGAATTTTGTATTGTTTTATGAAATAAGCATTCATGAGAGTCCACAAGAAAAAAACAGAGGAGGGACCCAGGAAAAAATCATTTATTATACTAACAGATTATATAGAGAGAACACATGACATTACCACATGGGAAAAACACCAGGGTGTTCAGGATACAGAAGACAAGAGCAAAGGAAAAAATCATTTATTATACTAACAGATTATATAGAGAGAACACATGACATTACCACATGGGAAAAACACCAGGGTGTTCAGGATATAGAAGACAAGAGCAAAGGGAATGTTTATGCCACTGCCTTTATCGGGTTTTCTGCAGGAAAGGCAAGTCAGGGAAAGCTAAACAGGTTAGGATTCCTAGTTTGAGTAACTTCAATTGGTCTTTTTTTTTCTTTTCTTTTTAAAATTAATTAATTTCTTTTCATTGGAGGCTAATTACTTTACAAGGGAGAGTAGTATTATATCCTGGCATGTGTGGGCCAAATAGAGGAGGTGTGACTCTGAACTGGTTAGTATGTATATCAAACCAACTTCTAGATAAGCATTTTGCTGACTCAAAGAATTGGATCAACCTGGGAGTGGTAGTCTCTTCTAAGCCATAAAGGTCAAAACATCATAATGAGTATTTTTAAAAAGTAAAATACCGGCTGATACTCCTCATAGTTCTTCTTTTTCTTTTATTGTTGTTGTTATCTTTTAAAAAGCAATTTACATGAAACAAAACAGATTTCAAAGTGTAGAATTCAGTGAAGTTTAAAACATAGCTATACATTCATAATAACCAACCTAATTAAGGTATAGAACGATTTTATCACCTCATTAACTTACCCATGGCTTTTTACAGTCAATCCCCAGACCCTGACAGGCAATCATCATTTCATTCTTTTCACCATAGACTAGTTTTGCTTGCTCTAGGACTTCTTATATAGTATGCTATTTTTTGTATTTGGCTTTTTCCCTGGTGGATCAGACAGTAAAGAGTCTGCCTGCCAATGCAGGAGATGAAGGTTCAATCCCTGGGTTGGGAAGATTCCCCTGGAGAAGGGAACCCAGTCCAATAGTCTTGCCTAGAGAATCCCAAGAACAGAGGAGCATGGTAGACTACAGTCCATGGGGTCACAAAGAGTCAGACACATCTGAGCAACTAATACATTTTTTGATTTAAAAATATTTTTTGAGATTCTTATTTTTCTTATTGTGTGTGTTGGTAGTGCATAGTTTTGTTTTGTTTGGTTTTTTTGACTGCTGAGTGGTACTCCATTTCATGGCCATATCAGAATTTATCTATTTACCTTAGTTGTTTACAGCTTTTAGGTACTGTGAATAAAACATTTAACATTATTATAAAACTATTTTTGTGGGCTTCTATTTTTATTTATCTATGATAAATTGCTGGAATATACATATACAGTTTTTTAGTCACTAAGCTATGTCTGATTCTTTTGGGACCCCATGGACTGTAGCCTGCCAGGTTCCTTTGTCCATGGGATTTCCCAGGCAAGAATACTGGAGTGGGTTGTCATTTCCTTCTCCAGGGGATCTTCCTGACCTAAGAATCAAAGACAAGGATTTCCTGCACTGGCAAGTAGAATCTTTACCACTGAGCCACAGGGAAGCCATACACACACACACACAAATATATATATATATATATATATATATATATATATATATATATATATATAATCAGTCATGTATCAGTCTTTTTACCTCTAGTCATTCAAGCTGTTGTGTAAAGTGATATTCTTTTTTTTTTCTCTTTCCTGATGAGTAGATTTTGAGCATTTTCTCACTTGCTAACTAGTCATTCATATATTTCCTTGATGAAGTGGTGAAGTGTCTATTAAAATCTTTGTAATTGATCTGCCTTAAAAAATCATCAAATTATAGAAGTTCTTTATATATTCTGGTTAAGATTCCTTTGTTGGACATGTTCATTGCATAACTGTCTCCCAATATAAGTTAATGTTTTCATTTAGGCAATGGCATCTCTTGATGAGCAGATATTTTAAATTTTTATTAAATGCCATTTACCACTTTTTACTTTATGCTTAGTGCTTTTGTTAAGTTGTCTAATTATATTTGTCTTAATTTTAAAAACGACTTATATGTCATCTCTAGAACATTGAAACTCAGGATTTATGTTTAGGTTGGTGATTCATCTGGAATCAACTTTTCTTTATGGTATAAGGTAGGAGCTGATGTAATATTTTATGTAAAAATATTCAGTTATTCCAACACCCTGAAGAGTCTCTTCTTTCTTGACTGAATTACCTTGGTGCTTGTGCTGAAAATCAATTAACTGATTATTTATAGGCCTAATTAGGGACTGTATTTTGTTCCATTGATTGATTTATTTATACTGATTCCAATCAATGCAGTCCTTTTTTTAATGAAGGCATAGTTAATTTACAATGTTATCTTAGTTTCAAGTTTACAACAAAGTGATTCAGTTTGTATTATATATACATATTCAGTTATATATATATATGTATATACATATACATATATATATATATTATAGATTAATTTCAATTATAGGTTATGACATATACTGAGTATATCTCCCTGTACTTTATACTAGGTCCTTCTTATTTATTTTATATAAAGTAATGTGCATATGTTAATATCAAACTCCTAACTTCCCTTCCCTCTTCCCCTGTCCTGCTCACAGTCTCCTTTCATAACCATAAGTTTGTTTTCAGTGTCTTTGAGTCTATCTCTGCTTTGTAAATAAGTTCATTTGTGTCATCATTTTAGATTCCATATAAAAGTGATATCATATGACATTTGTCTTTATCTGACTTCACTTAATATGATAATCTTTAGACCCATGTTTCTGCAAATGGCATTATTCATTCTTTTTAATTGTTGACTAATAGTCCATTATATATACATGTGTATATATATATATGTATATACATATATATATGTATGTATATACACACAAACACACACACCCCACATGTTTATCCATTCACCTGTAGATGGACATTTAGATTAGAATTTTCTCTGGATACATACTCAGGGGTAGAACTGCAGAATAATAAGGTTAACTCTAAATTTTTAAAGCAGAACCTCCATATTTTCTACATTGTGTCTGCACCAATTTATATTCTCCTCAACAAAGAAGCAGGGCTTCATTTTCTCCACACCTATTGTACATATATATTTTTAAATGATGGACATTCTGACTGGCATGAGGTTTTGTCAAAACTCATTGAAGTTTTGATCTGCATTTCTCTCATAATTAGCAATACTGAGCATTTCTTCATTTGTTCTGTTGGTTATCTGTATGTCTTCTTTGGATAATATCTGCTTAGATTTTCTAAATGTGTGTGTGTTTTTTTTTTTTTTTTGATACGCTACTGGTTCAGTCTTGGGTGACTGTACATTTCTGAGAATTTGTCCACTTATTCTAGCTTATTAATTTTCTGGGTGCACAGTTGCTTGTAATAGTCTCTTCTGATTCTTTGTATTTCTGTGATGTTGGTTGTAACTTCTCTCTTTTCACTTCTGAATTTACTGATTTGGGTCCTCCCCCTTTTGTTCTTGATGACTCTAGCCAAAATAAATTTTATCAATTTTATTTATCTTTTCAAAGAAGCAGCTTTTAATTTCATTGATCTTTTCTATTCTTTTAGCCTCTATTTCATTGATTTCTGCTATGATCTTTATGATTTCCTTCCTTTGGACTTTGCTTGTTCTTCTTTGTCTACTTGATTTAGATGCAAGTTTAAGTTGTTTATTTGAGATTTTTCTTCTTTTCTGAGGTAAGCTTGTATTGATATAAACTTCCCATTTAGAACTACTTTAGCTATGTCCCATAGGCTTTGGATCGTCATGATTTTGTTTTCATTTGTCTCTAGATAATTTTTGATTTCTGTTTTATTTTATTTTTTTGATGGTCTATGGGTTGTTCAGTAACATATTGATTAGCCCCCTTCTGTTTGTGTTTTTGAAATTTTTTTAAATGTCATAGTTGATTTCTAGCTTCAAAGTGTTGTGGTTAGAAAAGTTACTTGATAGGATTTCAGTTTTCATAAATTTACTGAGGTTTGCTTTGTGGCCCAGCATGGGATCAATCCTGAATAATATTCCATGTGCACTTGGAACAAATGTGCATTCTTTGGCTTTTGGATGGAATGGCCTATAAATATTAATTAAGTCCATCTGGTCTAATGTGTCATTTAAGGTTCATGTTCCTTATTGATTTTTTCTCAATATTCTATCCACTGATGTAAGTGGGGTGTTAAATACTATTACTTTGTTATGGTCAATTTCTCCTTTAAGTCTGTTAACATTTGCCTTATTTATTGAGTTGGTCCTATGCTGTGTGCAGATATATTTACAACTGTTATATCTTCTTGAATTGGTCCTTTGATCATTATGTGATACCTTTCTTTGTCTCTTGTGAGTCTTAAAGTCTATTTTGTCTAAATATTGCTATTCCAGCTTTCTTTTGATTTTCATTTGGATGGAATATTTTTCCATCTCCTCACCTTCAGTCTGTATTGTCTTTAGATCTGAAGTCAGTCTTTCAGAAGCAGCAAATATATGGGTCTTGTTGCTGTATCTACTCAGCTAGTCTGTGTCTTTTGGTTGTAGCATTTTATCTGTTAATATTTAAGGTAATTATTGATATGTATGATTTTATTGCCATTTTGTTCATTCTTTTTAATTTGTTTTTATAAGTCTATTGTTCCTTTCTCTTCTTTTGTTCTCTTGAGATTTGATTACTCTATTTAGCATTGTGTTTGGATTCTTTTTTCTTTTATGTGTTCAAATGTATTATAGACTTTTGTTTTGCAGTTATCATGAGCTTTTTGTATCGAGGTGTGTTTGTTTCAAGTTGATGATCTCTTAAATTTAAGCACATTTTTCAGTTCAGTTCAGTCGCTCAGTCGTGTCCAACTCTTTGCAATCCCATGAACTGCAGCACGCCAGGCTTCCCTGTCCATCACCAACTCTTGGAGTGCACCCAAACCCATGTCCATTGAGTTGGTGATGCCATCCAACCATCTCATCCTCTGTTGTCCCCATCTCCTGCTGCCCTCAATCTTTCCCAGCATCAGGGTCTTTTCAAATTAGTCAGCTCTTCACATCAGGTGACCAAAGTACTGGAGTTTCAGCCTCAACATCAATCCTTCCAATGAACGCCCAGGACTGATCTCCTTTAGGATGGACTGGTTGGATTTTCTTGCAGTCCAAGGAACTCTCAAGAGTCTTCTCCAACACCACAGTTCAAAAGCATCAATTCTTCAGCGCATTTTAGATCACTTCATTTGTTCTCCCCTCCCTTCATGATTATGCTTTTTGGTATTATAATTTACATCTAGTTATTCTGTGTATCTGTTAAATCTTTATTGTAAATACAAATATTTCATTACTTTTGACTTTTAACTGTTGTGAATAGATGGTTACCTACCTTTATTGTATTTTTACCTTTATTAGTGAACTTTTCCGTTTTATATTATTTATTTATTTTTTGTTTGTTTCTAGGTGTGGCCTTTTCTTTTGTCTCTAGAGAAGCTTGTTTAGCATTTGTCATAAAGTTGGTTTGATGGTGCTGAATTCTTTTTGCTTTTGCTTGTCTGTAAACATTTTTCTCTATCAAATGTGAATGAGTGCTTAGCTGGGTATTCTTGTTTGTAGATTTTCCTCTTTCATGACCTTAAGTATATCATGCCACTCCCTCTGGCATGCTGCTGCTGCTGCTGCTAAGTCACTTCAGTCATATTTGACTCTGTGCGACCCCACAGATAGCAACTTACCAGGCTTCTCTGTCCCTGGGATTCTCCAGGCAAGAATACTGGAGTGGGTTGCCATTTCCTTCTCCAAAGCATGTAAGCATGCTAAGTTGCTTCAGTCGTGTCTGACTTTGTTCGACCCTATGGACAGCAGCCCACCAGGCTCCTCTGTTCACAGGATTCTCTAGGCAAGAATACTGAAGTAGGTTGCCATTTCCTTCTCCAACCTATGCATAAAGACAAGCTAATAGCCTTATGAGAATGCCCTAGTACCTTATTTCTAACTTTTACCTTCTTGATTTTAATGTTCTCTCTTTATCTTTGATTATGTCATTTTGATTATAGCATGTTGTGGTTAATTCCTTTGTGGATGAATCCTGTATGGGACTCTGCACTTCCTGGAATTGGGTGAATATTTCCTTCCCCAGGGTACCTATTGTCTCTTCAGATATATTCTCAGGCCTCTTCTCTCTCTCTCTCTTCTCTTTCTGGAACCTGTATAATGCAAGTGTTAGCCTGTTTGATATTTTCCCAGAGGTCTGTTAAACAGCATTTGCTTATTTTCATTCTTTTTTGATTCTTCTGTTTTGTCACAGTGATTTCAGTGATGTGTAATTTCTGTTTTCCAGCTCACTGATCTCTTAATCTACTTCATTTAGTCTACTATTGATTTCTTCTAGTGTATTTTTCATTTAAGTTATTGCATTCTTTAATTCTGTTTGACTTTCTTTATATTTTCTAATTTTCTTGTTAAAGAAACCTTCTAATGTCTCATCTGTACATTCATTCTGTTCCCAAATTCTTTGATCATCTTTACAATCCTTACTCTGAATAGATTGGCTATATACACCTAACACATTGATAGTTCTGATTGGGTTTTATTTTGTTTATTTATCTGAAATACATTCTTTTGCTTAAATTCTGCTTTATTGACTACACCAAATCTTTTGACTGTGCCAATCAAAATAAGCTGTGGAAAATTCTTCAAGAGATGGGAATAGCAGACCGCCTTACCTGCCTCTTGGGAAATCTGTATGCAGGTCAAGAAGCAACAGTGAGAACTGGACATGGAACAACAGATTGGTTCCAAATCAGGAAAGGATAACATCAAGACTGTATATTGTCATCTAGCTTACTTAACTTATATGCAGAGTACATCATGTGAACTCCCAGGCTGGATGAAGCACAAGCTGGAATCAAGATTGTCGGGAGAAATATCAATAACCTCAGATACACAAATGACACCACCTTTATGGCAGAAAGCGAGGAAAAGTGAAAGTGAAAGAGGAGAATGAAGAAGTTGGCTTGAAACTCAATATTCAAAAAACGAAATCACGGCATCTGGTCCGATCACTTCATGGCAAATAGATGGGGAAACAATGCAAACAGTGAGAGACACTATATTTTTGGGCTCCAAAATCACTGCAGATGGTGACATTAAAAAAGCTTGCTCCTTGTAAGAAAAGCCATGATTAACCTAGACAGCATATTAAAAAGCAGAGACATTACTTTGTTAACAAAGGTCCATCTAGTCAAGGCTATGTTTTTTCCAGTGGTCATGTATGGATGTGAGAGTTGGAGTATAAAGAAAACTGAGCACTGAAGAATAGATGCTTTTGAACTGTGGTGTTGGAGAAGACTCTTGAGAGTCCTTGGACTGCAAGGAGATCCAACCAGTCCATTCTAAAGGAGATCAGTCCTGGGTGTTCATTGGAAGGACTGATGTTGACGCTGAAACTCCAATACTTTGGCCACCTGATGAGAAGAGCTGACTCATTTGAAAAGACCCTGATGCTGGGAGAGATTGAGGGTAGGAGGAGAAGGGGACAACAGAGGATGAGATGGGTGGTTGGCATCACCAACTCGATGAACATGAGTTTGGGTAGACTATGGGAGTTGGTGATGGACAGGGAGGCCTGGCATGCTGCAGTTCATAGGGTTGCAAAGATTTGGACATGACTGAGCGAATCACTGAACTGAATATTCCATCATGTATATGTACACCAGCTTCTTTATCCATTATCTACCGATGGGCATCAAGGTTTCTCCCATTTCCTTGATATTGAAAATAGTGCTGCAATGAACATTGAGGTACATGTGTCTCATTTAATTCTGGGTTCCTTGGAGTATAGGCCCAGCATTGGATTTGCTTTGTCATATGGCAGTTCTATTCCCATTTTTTAAAGAAATCTCCACACTGTTCTCCATAGTGGTTGTACTAGTTTGCATTCCCAACAGTGTAAGAGGATTCCCTTTTCTCCACACCCTCTCTAGCATTTATTGTTTGCAGACTTTTTGATGATGGCCATTCTGACCAGTGTGAGATGATACATCATTGTGGTTTTGATTTACATTTCTCTGATAATGAGTGATGTTGAGCATCTTTTCATGAGTTTATTAGCCATCTGAATGCCTTATTTTGGAGAAATGTCAATTTAGGTCTTTTGTCCACTTTTTAATTGGGTTGTTCATTTTTTATGGCATTGAGCTGCATGAGCAGCTTGTATATTTTGGAGATTACTTCTTTGTCATTTTTTCATTTGCTATTATTTTCTTTTCAGCTTGTTTATAGTTTCTTTCATCGTGCAAAAGCTTTTATGTTTAACTTAGTCACATTTGTTTATTTTTGTTTTTATTTCCCTTACTCCGGGAGGTAGGTCATAGTGGATCTTGCTGTGATTTATATTAGAGAAGGTTCTGCCTACATTTTTCTTTAGGCTTTTTACAGTTTCTTTTCTTACATTTAGGTCTTTAATCAATTTTGATTTTATTTTTGTGTATGGTGTTAAAAAGTGTTCTAGTTTCTTTTTTTTCACAAGTAGTTGACCAGTTTCCCCAGCACCACTTGTTGTGGAGACTGTTTTTGCTCAATTGTATATTTGTGCCTCCTTTGTCAAAGATAAGGTATCCATATCTTAGGTGCATGGATTTATCTCTGGACTTTCTGTTTTGTTCCACTGACCTTTCTTTTTGTCTTTGTGCCAGTACCATACTGTCTTCATGACTGCAGCATTGTAGTACAGTCTGAAGTCAGGAAGTTTGAGTCTTCACTTTCCATTCTTCTTTCTCAAAATTGTTTTGGGTATTCAGGGTCTTTTGTATTTCCATACAAATTGTGAAATTATTTAGTGTAGTTCTGTGAAAAATACCATTGGTAGTTTAGTAAGGATTGCATTGAGTCTATAGATTGCTTTGGGTAACATACTCTTCACTACATTGATTCTTCCATTCCAAGAATATGGTATATTTCTCCATTTGTGTCATTTTTGATGTCTTTCATCAGTGTTTTTTAATTTTGTGTATGTAAATATTTTGTTTCGTTAGGTAAATTTATTCCTAATTATTTCATTATTTTTGTTGCAATGGTAAATATAATTGTTTCCTTAATTTTTTTTCTCATTTTTCATTGTTAGCATATAGGAATACAAGAGAATACTGTGTATTAATTTTATATCCTGTGGCTTGACTTTATGCATTGATTTGTTTCAGTAATTTTTTGGTGATATTTTTAGGGTTTTCTATGTAATGGATCAGGTCATCTGCAAGCAGTGAGAGTTTTACTTCTTCTTTTCCAATATGGATTACTTTTATTCCTTTTTCTTCTTTGTTTGCTGTTACTAGGACTTCCAAACTCTGTTAAATAGTACTGCTGAGTGTGGGCACTCTTGCCTTGTTTCTGATATTAAAGGAAATGATTTCAGTTTTTCACCATTGAGAATTATGTTTGCTGTTGATATGACATATATGGCTTTTATTATGCTGAGGTATGTTCCTTTTATGCCTATTTTCTGGAGGGTTTTTGTAATAAATGGGTGTTGAATTTTGTCAAAGGCTTTCTCTACATCTATTGAAATTATCATATGATTTTTATAATTCAATTTGTTAATATGCTGTATCACATTGAGTGATTTGTGAATATTGAAGAATCACTGAATCACTGTAATAAAGCCCACTTGATCATAAAGTCTGATCTTTTACATATATTGTTGGATTCTCTTTGCTAGAATTTTTTTCAGGATTTTTGCATCTATGTTCATCAGTGATATTGACCTGTAGTTTTCTTTTTATTGTGGCATAATTTTCTGGTTTGGGGATCAGGGTGATGGTGGCCTCATAGAATGAGTTTGACAGTTTAACTTCCTCTGCAATTTTCTGGAAGACTTTGAGTAGGATAGGTGTTAGCGCTTCTGTAAATTGTTGGTAGAATTCTCCTTTGAAGCCATCTGGTCCTGGGCTTTTGTTTGTTGGAAGATTTTTTTATTAGTTTCAATTTCCCACTTTGTGGTTGACTTGTTCAAATTTTCTATTTCTTTCTGGTTCAGTTTTGGAAGGTTATGCTTTTCTAAGAATATGTCCATTTCTTCCACATTGTCTGTGTTATTGGCATATAGTTTTTTTTAGTATTCTGTTATAATTGCTTGCATTTCCATGTTATCTGTTGTAATTTCTCCATTTTCATTTATAATTTTATTGATTTGAGTCTTCTCCCTTTTTTCTTGATAATTCTGGCTAAGAGTTTGTCTATTTTGTTCATCTTCTCAAAGAACCAGCTTTTAGTTTTGTTGATCTTTGCTGTACTCTCCTTCATTTGTTTTTAATTTATTTTTGCTCTGACTTTTATGATTTCTTTCCTTCTACTAACTTTGGGGTTTTTGTTTGTTTGTTTGTTCTTTTTCTAGTTGCTTTAGGTTTAAAATTAATTTGTTTATTTGGTGTTCCTCATTTTTTTGAGGTAGGTTTGTATTGCTATTAATTCCCCTCTTAGAACTATTTCACAAATCACATAGGTTGTGGTTTGTCATGTTTTAATTATCATTTGTTTCTATCCATATTTTGATTTCTTTTTGATTTCTTCAGTGATCCATTTGCTATTCAGAACAGTGTTTTTTGGCCTCCATATGTTTGTGCTTTTATAGTTTTTCCCCTCCGGTTGCTGTCTAATCTTACAGCATTTTGATCAGTAAAGATGCTTGAAGTGATTTCAATTTTTAAAAAATTTACCAATTTGTGGCCCAGGATATGATGATGTGATCTATCCTGGAGAATGTTCAATGTGTACTTGAAAAAAGCCAAAATCCATTGCTTTGGGGTGAAATGCCCTGCAGATATCTATTAGGCATAACTGGTCCCAAGTATTATTTAAAGCTTGTGTTTCCTTGTTAATTTTCTGTCTGGATGATCTGTCCATTGGTATGAGTAGGATATCAAAGCCCCCAATTATTATTGTGTCACTATTAATTTCCCATTTAATAATTGTTAAAATTTGCCTTATGTATTGAAGTGCTCCTATGTTCGGTGCATATATATTTATAATTGTGATATCTTCTTCTTGGATTGATCCCTTGATCATCATGTAGTGTCCTTCTTTGTCTCTTAAAACAGTCTATATTTTAAAGTCTATTTTATCTGATATGAGTATTGCTACTGCCAATTTATTTTGGTCTCTGCATGAAATGCCTTTTTTCTATCCCTCACTTTCAGTCTGTATGTGTCCCTAGGATTGAGGTGAGTCTTTTGTAGACAGCATATATAGGAGTTTTGTTTTTGCATCCATTCAGCCAGTCTTGGTCTTTTGATTGGAGCATTTAACCCATTTGTGTTTAAGGTAATTATTGATAAGTATGATCCACTTATCACTTACTTTATTATTTTAGGTTAATTTTTATAAATATTTTCTTTGTTTTCTGACTAGATAGATCATTGAACATTTGTTGAAGAGCTGATTTGGTGACGCTGAATTCTCTTAGGTTTTGCTCGTCTGCAGAGCTTTTTATTTCTCCTTTGAATGAGATCCTTGCTGGGTAATCTTGGTTGTAGTTTTTCCCTTTCATCACTTTATGTAAATCCTGCCATTCCCTTCTGGCATGCAGAGTTTCGGCTGAAGATCAGCTGTCATTCTTAGAGAGATCTCCTTGTATATTATTTGTTGATTTTCCTTTGCTGCTTTTAATATTTGTTCTTTGTGTTTAATTTTTGTTAGTTTGACTAACATGTGTCTTTGCATGTTTCTCCTTGGGTTTATCCTGTATGGGACTCTCTGGACTTCTTTGACTTAGGTGGCTATTTCCTTCCTTATTTTAGGGAAGTTTTCAACTATTATCTTCTTAAATATTTTCTCATGTCTTTTCTTTTTGTCTTATTCTTCTGGGATGTTTATGGTTTGAATGTTGGGTTGCTTAACATTGTCCCAGAGGTCTCTGAGACTGTCCTCACTTCTTTTTATTCTTTTTTCCATGCTGCTTCATTTATTTCCACCATTCTATCTTCCAACTAACTTATCCTTTCTTCTGCCTCATTTACTATACTGTTGGTTCCATTCAGAGTGTTTTAATCTCAATGATTGCACTGTTCATTACTGATTTAATATTTTTTTTTATTTCTTCTCTCTCTTTGTCAAATATTTCTTGCCTTTTCTCAATCTGTGTTTCTAGTTTATTTATCTGTATCTCCATTTTGTTTTCCAGATTTTTGATCATTTTTGCTATCATTATTCTTAATTCTCTTTCTGGTAGACTCCCTATCTCCTCCTCTTTTGTTTGGTTTGGTGGGTTTTTGTCATGTTCTTTCATCTGATGGATATTTCTCTGCCTTTTCATTTTGTTTACTTTGCTTTGTTTGGGGTCTCCTTTTGCAGGCTGGAGGGTCATAGTTTCACTTAATTGTGGAGTCTCCTCCCTGTGGGTGGGGTTGGACCAGTGACTTGTGAAGATTTCCTGGTTGGAGAAACTTATGTCTGTGTTCTGATGGATGGAGCTGGATCTCATCTCTCTGGAGGATAGTACAGTGTCCAATAGTGAGTTTTGGTGTGTCTATGGATTTGCTATGGCTTTTGGAAGTGTGTCTTTTTAATTTTCAAGGTTTTCTTCCTGTTTTGTTTGAGGATTAGTTTGGGGTGTCTTGCACTGGAGTTTGCTGGGTCTTGAGTGGAGCCTGGTCTCAGTCTCAGTCTCAGAGCCTGGGTGGGCTCTCATCTATTAAAGTTCCCTGTGGTCAGGAGTTCTGTGATGGTCAAAAGTTATGGAGTTGAGCCTCCTGTCTCTGGATTTTGGTCCTGACCTCTTACGATAGTATCAAGAGTTCTCTGCTGACACAGCATAGAAGACAAAACCCTTTGGTTAGTGGTGAAATATTTCTCCACATCAAGGAACAACCAAAGAGATTCACAGAGTTATATAGAGGTGATAAGAGGGAGGAAGGAGATAGAGGTGACCAGGAGGAGAAAAGGAAGAGTCAAAAAGGAAGAGAGCAATCAAGCCAGCCATCAAATCCCTAAGTGAAAATGGATATTAAAATTTAAACTCTTAAAGATACAAAGTAGTAACAAAAGATAAAAAGCAAAAATTAAAAACTTAGAATAAAAATTAAACTCTCAAAGGTATGATATAAAAAAAAAAAATGAGCTCGAACATAAAGAACCATATTAGGACAGTAGGATGGAAAAAAGAAAAAGAGGATGGGGAAGAAAGTAAAGAAAGAAGAGAGAAAATAGAATTAGAAAATTAAAAGAAAGTAAAGAATAGTAAATTTTTTTAATTAAAAAATTGTAATAATTTAGAAAAATGTATCTAGGAATTTCTCTGGAGCTTTTGTGGGCAGTGTTGGGTCATTTCAGCGTCAAATAATCCCTTGTTCTGGTTTGTACTTGTTCTCAAATTATACAGTTACCCTTCAAATGCAGTCTCAGCTTAACTGAAGGATTTTAATTTGCTGCACCTGCCACTTCTGGGGTGGTTCTCCTGTCTTTTCATTTCTTAGGTTGGCCTCCCCTGCTTCTAAGTCTCTTCAGTGACTAATTCCACCCCAAAATGAGGGGGCAAAAATAGCCACTTATCTGGGCTTGCTTGCTTAGGTGTGCTGTGGAGAGGGAAGGGCACTGAAAACAAACACCACTGAAATATGTGGAGAAAGCTGGCAGTAGATGGACCACATGGGGGTTGACATAGTCCAAGGCTGCATGCACTTCCCAGGTCCAAGCCACATAGGCTCCTGGGTGTTCTGCCAGGGCACAGTCCCAGGTGGGCCATGCATCTCCTCAGGGAAGCTGGTCTCAGGCTGTGACACTCCTGGCAGATATGAACCATCCAGGATCCCAGAAAGACGTGGTTAGCATAGAAGAGTATCTGCTGTAGGATTCCATTTATAATGAACTTTCAAAAAAAAAAAAAAAAGACCGATCTAATCTATGGTAAAATAAATCAGAATAATGATTGCAATTTGGGAGGAAAAATAGAGTGGAAAGGGGTATAAGGGAACTTGCTAGAGGGGCAAATTTTTTTAAATCTTACTTTGGGTTATGGTTACAAAGTAATATAATTTGTCAAAACACATTGAGTTGGACACTTACCTTTGCATTTTACTGAATGAAATTATACATCAGCCAAAGGAAGAGATGGAAATATAAGTGCCAACATGTAGATATTAAGAGTTCTAGGAGAGGAAAATAATTCAAGGGAAAAGATATTTGAAGAAATAACGAAGATAATTTGGAAATGAAGGAATATGAAAGGTATGCGTTTGAAAAGGGCCCCCCAATACATGAAATAATAATAATGAATAAATAATAATAATGAATAAATACATGAATAAATAATGAAAAGTGCATACTTAGAATTATTAGAGTGAATATCAGAAGACAAAAACATTCTAGAAGTCTGGAGAAAAACATTATGAACAAAGGAATGTGTCAAAATTATTGATCTAAGCAACAAAGAAAAATAATTTGAAATTAGAATTTTCAATTTCTACTCAAATGATAAGGCTTCCCAGGTGGGGCTAGTGGTAAAGAATCTGTCTGCCAGCACAAGAGACTTAAGAGACATGGGTATGATCCCTCGGTCAGGGAAATCCCCTGGAGGAGGGCATGGTAACCCACTCTAGTATTCTTGCCTGGAGAATTCCATAGACAGAGGAGTGTGGTGAAGTTGCAAAGAGTCATACACATCTGAAGTGACTTAGCAGAGTAGTAGAGATTCAAATGATAAAGGCTAAAAATATCATAACATTCAATGGCTCAGGTTTATATAGAATCCCTTTATTTATTTATTTATTTTTTTGAAATAACTACTTCAGCAATAGAAAATTCCAAAGACTGTACTAAAGGTATGAGAACACTGAACAAATAGCTTAGTAAAGTTTGATATTTAAAAACTTTTCCAGATTAAAGAAAAAAACAAGTCACAATTTTATAGTCAGAAAATAAAATCAGGACAAATTTAAATGTGCTGTCATGGGAGCACAAGGGCATGTCATTGAAGAGCACAAGGACTGAGGGTGAAAAGAGATATAAAGGGGTATGAGAAAAGCCTAATTTTGTCTTTGTGGGGAAAAGTTACAGTTAACAATTTTCATTAATTTTTTTACTTTCTGTTTATATATATATATATATATATATATATATATATATATAATTTTTCCTGTTTAGATTATTGCAGAATATTAGGCAGAATCCCCTGTGCTATACATTAGATCCTTGATGATTATCTATTTTAAATATAACACTGTGTTTTTACCTTGTTTATAGTTTCCTTTGTTGTGCAGATGCTTTTAAGTTTAATTAGGTCCCATTTATTTATTTTTGCTTTTATTTCCATTACTCTGGGAAGTGGGTCATAGAGGATCTTGTTGTGATTTGTGTCATACAGTGTTCTCCTTATGTTATATCTAAGAGCTTTATAGTGTCTGATCTTACATTTAAGTTTTTAATCCATTTTGAGTTTATTTTTCTGTATGGTGTTAGGAAGTGTTCTAATTTCATTCTTTAACATTTAGCTGTCCAATTTTCCCCTCAGCACATATTGAAGAGACTATCCTTTCCCATTGTATAACATTTGCCTCCTTTTTCAAAGATAAGGTGCCCATTGGTGTGTGGATTTATTGCTGGGCTATCTTGTTCCACTGGTCTATATTTCTGTTTTTGTTCCAGTACCATACTGGATTGATGACTATAGCTCTGTAGTATAGTCTAAAGGTAGGGTGGTTGATTCCTCCAGCTCCATTCTTCTTTCTCAAGATTGCTTTGGATATTCAGGGTCTTTTGTGTTTCCATATGAATTGTGGGGATTTTTTGTTCTAGTTCTGTGAAAAATCCCATTGGTAATTTGGTAAGGATCACATCGAATGTGTAGAATGCATTTAGTAGTAACAGTTATTTTCACAATATTGATTATCCCAAACCAGAAACATGGAATATCTCTCCATTTGTTTATGTCATTTTTTATTTCTTTCATCAGTGTCTTATAGTTTTCAGTATATAGCTCCTCTGTCTCCTTAGGTAGGTTTATTCTTATTATTTTTGTTACAATGATAAATAGGATTGATCCCTTAATTTCTCTTTCTGATTTTTCATTGTTACTGTTTAGGAATGCAAGTGGCTTCTGTGTGTTGATTTTGTGTCCTGAGACTTTGCTAAATTTACTGATTAGCTGTAGCAATTTTCTGATAATATCTTTAGGGTTTTCTATATATAGTATCTGGTTGTCTCCAAACAGAGTTTTATTTCTTCTTTTATGATCTGGATTCCATTTATTTCTTTTTCTTCTCTGATTGCTGTAGCAAGGACTTTAAAAACTATATTGAATAATAGTGGGCACCTTTTCTTGTTTCTGATCTTAGAGGGAATGCTTTCAATTTTTCATCATTGGGAAAAATGTTTGCTGTTGGTTTATCATATATGGTCTTTACTCTGTTGAGGCAGATTCCTTTTTATGACCATTTTCTGAAGAGTCTTTTTTTTTTTATCATAAATGGTTGATGAATTTTGTCAAATGCTTTTTCTAAATCTATTGAGATTATCATAAGGTTTTTATATTTCAATTTGTTAATATAGTGGATCACATTGGTTGCATTGCATACATTGTAGAATCCTTGCATCCCTGAGATAAATCCAACTTGACCATGGTGTATGATCTTTTTAATGTGCTATTAATTTCTGTTTGCTAGAGTTTTATTGAGGACTTTTGAATCTATGTTCATCAGTGATATTGACCTGTAATTTTATTTTTCGTGTTGTCTTTGTCTGGTTTTGGTATCAGGGTGATGGTGGCCTCATAGAATGAGTTTGGAAGTGTTCCTTCCTCTGCAATTTTTTGAAAATCATTTAGAAAGATAAGCATCAGTTCATCCCTAAATGTTTAGTATAATTCACCTGTGAAGCCATTGGACCCTGTGTTTTTGTTTCTGGGGAGATTTTTGATCACAATTTCTATTTTAGTTCTTGTAATTGGCTTGTTCATAATTTCTATTTCTTCCTGGTTAAGCCTTGGAAAATTGAATTTTTCTAAGAATCTGCCCATTTCTTCCAGCTTGTCCATTTTACTAGTATATCAGTTCAGTTCAGTTCAGTCACTCAGTTGTGTCAGAATCATTGTGACCCCATGAATTGGAGCATGCCAGGCCTCCCTGTCCATCACCAACACCCGGAGTTTACCCAAACCCAGGTCCATTGAGTCAGTGATGCCATCCAGGCATCTCGTCCTCTGTCGTCCCCTTCTCCTCCTGACCCCAATCCCTCCCAGCATCAGGGTCTTTTCCAATGAGTCAACACTTCGCATGAGGTAGCCAAAGTACTGGAGTTTCAGCTTCAGCATCAGTCCGTCCAAGGAACACCCAGGGCTGATCTCCTTTAGGATGGACTGGTTGGATATACTTGCAGTCGAAGGGACTCTCAAGAGTCTTCTCCAACACCACAGTTCAAAAGCATCAATTCTTCGACACTCAGCTTTCTTCACAGTCCAACTCTCACATCCATACATGACCACTGGAAAAACCATAGCCTTGACTAGACGGACCTTTGTTGGCAAAGTAATGTCTCTGCTTTTGAATATACTATCTAGGTTGGTCATAACTTCCCTTCCAAGGAGTAAGCGCCTTTTAATTGCATGGTTGCAGTCACCAACTGCAGTGATTTTGGAGCCCCCCAAAATAAAGTCTGACACTGTTTCCACTGTTTCCCCATCTATTTCCCATGAAGTGATGGGACCAGATGCCATGATCTTCGTTTTTTGAAAGTTGAGCTTTAAGCCAAGTTTTTCACTCCCCTCTTTCACTTTCATCAAGAGGCTTTTTAGTTCCTCTTCACTTTCTGCCATAAGGGTGGTGTCATCTGCATGTCTCAGGTTATTGATATTTCTCCCGGCAATCTTGATTCCAGCTTGTGCTTCTTCCAGCCCAGCGTTTCTCATGATGTGCTCTGAATATAAGTTAAATAAGCAGGGTTGTAACAAAATATAGTTGTTCATAATAGTCTCTTATGAAACTTTGTATTTCTGCATTGTCTGTTGTAACCTTTCCTTCTTTATTTCTCATTTGTTGATTTGATTCTTTTTTTCTTGATGAGTCTGGCTAAAGTTTTGTCAATTTCTTTTATCTTCTCATAAAACCAACTTTTATTTTTATTAATCTTTACTATTATTTCTTTCATTTCTTTTTAATTTATATCTGCTCTGATCTTCTGCTCACTTTGAGTTTTTGTTGTTGTTATTGTTGTTCTCCTTTTTCCAGTTGTTTTATGTGTAAAGTTAGGTAGTCTTTTCCATGGTTTTCTTGTTTCTTGAGGTAGGATTATATTTCTATAAACTTCCCTCTTAGAACTACTTTTGATGCATACCATAGGTTTTGAGTTGTCATGTTTTCATTGTCATTCATTTCTAGGAAATTTGTGATTTCCCTTTTGATTTCTTAGGTAACCTGCTCTTTATTTATAAATGTATTGTTTAATCTCCATGTGTTTGTATATTTTTTTCCTGAAATTGATATCTAGTGTCATAGTATTGTGATCTGAACTCATGATCTTAGAGGGGATGCTTTCAGGTTTTCACCATTGAGAATAATGTTTGTTTCTATTCTGTTGTATATAGCCTATAAAGACAATATTTAGAATGAGAAAAAAACAATAGCAAGTGAAGCTGACAAAAGGTTAATTTCCATAATCTACAAGCAGCTCATAAAATTGAATACCAAAGAAACAAACAACCCAATCAAAAAGTGGGGGAAAGACATAAACAAATAGTTTTCCAAAGAATACATACAAGAGGCCAATAAACACATGAAAAGATGTGCAACATTGTTCATTATTAGAGAAATATAAATCAAAACTAGAATGAGATATCACCTCATGCCAGTCTGAAAGGCCATCATCAAAAAATCCACAAACAAAAAATGCTGGAAAGCGTGTCGAAAAAAGGGAATTGCCTTGCATTTTTGGTAGGAATGTAAATTGAAACAGCCACTATGGAAGACAGTATGGAGATTTCTTAAAAAAAAAATCTTGGAGTAGAACTACCCTATGACCCAGAAATCCCAGTACTTGGCATATACCTTGAAGAAATCAAAATTGAAATATACACATGCACCTCAATGTTCATAGCAGCACTATTTACTATAGCTAGGAAATGGAAGCAACCCAAATGTCCTTTATCAGATAAGTGGATTAAAAAAAATGTGGCACATATATACAATGTAATAATACTCTGCCATAAAAAGGAATGAATTTGAGTTAGTTCTAATGAGGTGGATGAACCTAGAGCCTATTATACCGAGTGAAATAAGTCAGAAAGAGAAAAATAAATAGCATGTATTAACATATATATATGGAATATAGAAAGATGGTACTGATGAAACTATTTACAGAGCAACAGTGAACACACAGACATAAAGATAGATGGGGAACACATGTATACCTGTGGCGGATTCATTTTGATATTTGGCAAAACTAATACAATTATGTAAAGTTTAAAAATAAAATAAAATTAGAAAAAAAAAAGAATAATGTTTTGGATAAGGGCAAAGTGGAGGAAGAAGACGGTGGAATGAATGGAGATAGTAATATGGAAGCATATACACTACCATGTGTAAAATAGATAAGCAATGAGAATTTGCTGTATGACTCAAGGAACTCAAACCAGGGCTGTGTAAAAACTTATAAGGGTGGGGAGGGGTGGGAGGTGGGAAGGAGTTTAAGAGGGAAGAGACACATGTATGCCTATGGCTGACCTATGTTGATGTATGGCAAGGCCAACACAATATTGTGAAGCGATTTTTCTTCAATTAAAAATAAATAAATTTGAAAAACACATAAATATGTGTACATGTCAATCCCAAACTCCCATTCTATCCCCTTTTCCCAATAAATTTGTTCTCTAAGCCTGTGAGTCTGTATCAGTTTTGGAAATAAATTTGTTTCATTTTTTAAGATTCTTCAAATCTTTCTCTGTCTGACTGACTTATTTCACTTAGCATGATAGTCTCCAGGTCCATCCATGTTGCTTCAGATGGCATTATTTCAATTTTTTTCAATGACTAATAGTCCATTGTGTTTGTGTGTGTATGTGTGTGTGTGTGTGTGTGTATATATATATATATATATCATATCTTTTTCACTCATTTATCTGTAAGTGGACATTTAGGTTGCTTCCATGTATTGGGTATTGTAAATACAACTGCAATGAACACTGGCATGCATGTACACTTTTGAACCATGTTCTTCTCTGGATATTTGCCTAGGAGTGGGATTAATGGGTCTTATGGTAGCTATATTTTTAATTCCTTAAGGAACTGCCACACTGATCTACATAGTGGCTGCACACATTTACATTCCCATCAACAAGGAGGAGTGTTTTCTTTTCTCCACACCCTTTCCATCATTTATTATTTATAGACATTTGGATGATGGCCATTCTGGCATGAAGTGATATATCATTGTAGTTTTGATTTGCATTTCTCTGAAATGGCAACCCACTCCAGTATTTTTGCCTAAAGAATCCATGGACAGAGGAGCCTGGTGGGCTACAGTCCATGGGGTTGCAAAAAGTCAGACACAACTGAGTGACTATAAGCAAATATGAACACCTTTTCATGTGTCTCTTGTCCATCTGTATGTCTTTTGTGAAGTGTTTATTTAAGTTTTCCACCCATTATTTATTGAGTTGTTTGCTTACAATATTTAGATTCATGAATTGCTTGTGTGTTTTGGAGATTAATCCTCTGTCAGTTGCTTCATTTGAAATTACTTTCTCTCATTCCAAGAGTTGTATTTTCATCTTGTTTATAGTTTTCTTTGATGTGAAAAAGCTTTAAGCTTAATTAGGCTCCATTTGCTTATTTTTGTTTTTATTTCTATTATTCTAAGAATAAGAGTCAAAGAGCCTCTTGATGTGATTTGTGTCAAAGAGTGTTCTGTCTCAAAAATAGTTTATTTTTGAGTATGTTGTTAAATCATGTTCTTATTTTATTTTTTTATATATAGTTGTCCTGTTTTCTCAGAATCATTTATTGAAGAGACTGTTTTTTTCTCCACTGAATAGACTTGCCTCCTTTGTCATAGATTAATTAACCATATGTTTGTGGGTTTATTTCTGTGTTTCCTATCCTATTCCATTTACCTATATTTCTGGAGTTTTTTTTTTTTTTTTTTTGCCAGCAAAATACTGTTTTCATGACTTTTGGTTTGTAGTATAGTCTGAAGTCAGGAAGCCTGATTTCTCCAGTTCCACTTTTCTTTCTCAGGATTGTTTTGGATATTGGAAGTATTTTGTGTATACATAAACATTTTAACATTTTAAAATTTAGTTTGTGGAAAATGCAAATGGAAGTTTGATAAGGATTGCATTGAATCTGTAGATTACTTTGAGTAATATAATCATTTTAATAGTATTGATTCTTTCCATCCAAGAACATGTCATTTCTTTATGTCTGTGTTGTGTTTTATAGTTTTCAGAGTACAGGTCTTTTGTGTCCTTGGGTAGGTTTGTTTCTAGGTATGTTATTCTTTTTGATGGAATGGTAAATCGAATTGTTTCTTGATGGATAAGAAAGCTGTGGTACATATACACAATGGAGTATTACTCAGCCATTAAAAAGAATACATTTGAATCAGTTCTAATGAGGTGGATGAAACTGGAGCGTATTATACAGAGTGAAGTAAGCCAGAAAGAAAATACAGTATACTAAAGCATATATATGGAATTTAGAAAGTTGGTAATGACAACCCTGTATGCAAGACAGCAAAAGAGACACAGGTGTATAGAATAGTCTTTTGGACTCTGTGGGAGAGGGAGGGGGGATGATTTGGGAGAATGGCATTAAAACATGTATAATATCATATAAGAAACAAATCACCAGTCCAGATTCGATGCAGGATACAGAAAGCTTGGGGCTGGAGCACTGGGATGACCCAGAGGGATGGTATGGGGAGGGAGGTGGGAAGGGGGTTCAGAATGGGGAACACGTGTACACCTGTGGCGGATGCATGTTGATGTATGGCAAAAACCATTACAATATTGTAAAGTAAAAAAAAAATAATAATAATAAAATAATTAAAAAAAAGAATTTCTCTTTCTGATCTTTCATTGATAATGTATTGGAATGTAAGGGATTTCTGTGTATTAATTTTGTATCCTGCAATTTTACTGAATTCATTGATGGAACTGCAGTACTTTTCTTGTAGCACCCTTAGAACTTTCTATGTATATAGAATCTTGTCATCTGCAAACAGTGGTAATTTTAATTTTTCTACAATTTTGATTTATTTTATTGTTTTTCTTTTCTAATTGCCATGACTAAGATGTCCAAACCTATGTTTAATAAAAATAGTGATTGTGGAGATTCTTTTCATGTGCTGATCTTAGAGGAAATACTTTCAGCTTTTCATCATTGTTATGATGTTTGCTGTAGCTTTGTCTTAAATGGCCTTTATTATGTTGAGATATTTTCCCTTTATGCCCACTTTGTGGAGAGAAATAGGTGTTGAAATTTGTCAAGTGTTTTCCTGTATATATTAAGAAGATCATATATTTGTTTATTCTTTAATTTTGTCATCTGGTGTATCACAGTGATTTAGTTGAAGTTATTGAAAAATCCTTCTATCCCTAGGATAAATCCCACTTGATCATAACATATGATTCTTTTAATGTGGTGTTGGATTTAGGTTGCTAGTATTTTGTTGAAGATTTTTGTGTCTGTGTTGAAGTGAAGTGAAGTGAAGTCGCTCAGTCGTGTCTGACTCTTTGTGACCCCATGGACTGTAGCCTACCAGGCTCCTCAGTCCATGGGATTTTCCAGGCAAGAGTACTGGAGTGGGGTGCCATGTCTTTCTCCAGGGGATCTTCCCAACCCAGGGATCAAACCTGGGTTTCCCCTCATTGTAGGCAGATGCTTTACTTCTAATTTTCTTTTTTATGTGATGCATTTGGTTTCATTATCAGGGTGATGGTGGCCTCATAGAATGAGTTTGAGGAGTGTTCCTTTTTCTGAATTTTTTGGTGGGAATAATTTCAAAAAATAGGGGTGAATCTTCTCTAAATATTTAATATAATTTGCCTGTGAAGTTGTGGTCCTTGACTTTTGTTTATTGCGAGTTTTAAAATCACAGTTTGCATTTCAGGACTTGTGACTGGTCTGATCATATTTTCTTTTTTCTTCCTGGTTCAGTCTTGGGTAATTGTATTTTCAATGGATTTGTCCATTTTTTTTCTAGGTAGTCTGCTTTATATTCATATAGTTTCTTGTAGTTTCATATAGTTCCATGTAGTTTCTTATGATCTTTTGCATTTATGTTACGGCTGTTGTAAGTTCACCTTTTTCATTTCTTATTTTGTTGATTTCAGTCCTCTCCCTTTTTTCCTTGATTAGTTTGGCCAAAGGTTTCTAAATTTTGTTTATCCTTTCAAAGAATCACTTTTTGTTTCATTGATCTGTCTGTTGCTTACTCTGTCTCTATTTCATTTATTTCTGCTTTGATCTTTCTGATTTCTTTCCTTCTCCTAACCTTTGAATTTTGTTGATCTTTTCTAGTTGCTTTAAGTTTACGGTTAGGTTATTTATTTGAGATTTTTCTTATTTCCCAAGGTAAGCTTGTATTGCTATAAACTTTCTTCTTAGAATTGCATTTGCTGTGTCCCATAGGTTTTGGATTTTTGTGTTTTTATTTTAATTTTATCTAGGTGATTTTTTACTCCCTTTAGATTTCTTCAGTTATCTGTATGCTATTCAGAAGCATATTGTTTAGCCTCCATGCTTTAGTGCGTTTTACTGTTTTTTATTATTGATTTATAATCTCATAGCATATGCTCAGAAAATATGCTTGAGATGATTTCAATTTTCTTAAATTTATTGAGGCTCAGTTTATGGCCCAGCACATAGATAAGTCCTGGAAAATTTTACATGTATATTTGAGAAGAATGTGTATTCTGCAGCTTTTGGATAGATTCTCTGGAAATATCAATTAAGCCTATTTGGTCTAATGTGTCATTTAAGGCCTGTGTTTCTTAATGGATTTTTGGTTTGGGTGATTTGCTTGAAAGATTGTTGCTGAACCACAAAAGACGCTGGGATTCTTGGACTCTGGAAGAGAATAATTCAATCTGGGGCCAGAGATGAGGCTTGATGGCTCAGAGCTTTTGTGTAATAAAGTTTTATTAAAGTATAAAAGGGATAATGAAAGCTTCTGACACAGACATCAGAAGGGACCAGAAAGAGTACCCCCTTTGCTAATGTTAGCAATGGAGTTATATACTTTTTAATTAGTTATTACAATAAATCAAAAGAATGTCTGGAGATTGTAAAGATCTTACTAGACCCACTCCCATAATTTACAATTTTAAGATAACAGGATTAGCCAGAAGGTATTTTCCAGAAACTGTCTTCCAGCAGGATACATTATTGTTATATAATCCTAAGGAATATAGAGGAAAAAAAAATTTGTCCTTTCCTCTTTGAGAATTCCAGACCCCTCTCTCCTTGGGGACCCCTGGACTTCTTATCAATCTGCCTAGAAACTGACTCTCTCATGCCTGATGATGAAAGTGGGGGTTAAGTTCCCCCAGTATTATTTTGTTGTTGTCATATTCTCCTTTTATTGTTTTTAATATTTGCCTTATCATTTGAGTGCTCCAATGTTGGGTGTATATGTATTTAAAATTGTTGTATCTTCTACTTGGATTGATCCCTTGATCATTATGCATTGTCCTACTTTGTCTTTTATAACAGTCTTTATTTTCAAAGTCTACTTTGCCTGACATGGATACTGTTTCTCCAGCTTTCTTTTGGTTTCCATTTGTATGGAATACATTTTCCATTTGCTAACTTTCATTCTGTATGTGTCCCATCAACTGAAGTGGGTCTTTTGAAGACAGCATATATACATGTCTTCTTTTTATTCATTCATCCAGTCTACATCTTTGGTTTGAGCATTTCCTCTGTTTACATTAAAGTAATTATTGGTATGTATATTTTATTGTCATTTTGTTTACTGTATTGCATTTATTTTTGTAGGTGTTTTTTCTTCCCTTCCAATTTTGTTTTCTCTTTTGATTTGATGACTAACTTTAATGATGTGTTTGCATTCCTTTTCTTTCTTTATGTATATATCTATTGTAGATTTTCAGTTTGTGGTTATCATGAAGATTAGATATACCAATCTATATATTATATAAACAAGATTGTTTTAGGTCTTTTGATTTCAAAAGCTTTTCAAATAACCTACATTTGTGCTCTCCTCTTCTCACAGTTTTTCATTCTGGTATATTTGTGTGCAGATCATTTCCTATCTTTACTATATTCTTGCTTTTACTGATGAGTTTTGCCAGTCATAATTTTCTTGTTTCTAGTTATGGATTTTTCTTTTATGTTTAGCATTTGCTGCAAAGCTGGTTTAGTGGTGCTTAATTGTCTTAGCTTGTGCTTCTCTCTAAAGCTTTGTTTTTTGTTTTTTGTTTTTTTTTTTCCTTTGTCGAATCTGAAGAAGAACCTTTCTGGGTCAAATATTCTTAGTTGTTAACTGTTTTCCTTTCATTACTTTAAATATATTGTGTCACTTCCTCCTGTCTTGCAGAGAATACAGCTGTTAACCTTATGAGAGTTATCTTATATGTTATTTGCTGCTTTTCCTATGTTTCTTTTCATATTTTTTCTTTGTCATTAATTTTTGTCAATTTGATTTTATGTGTTTTTGCATATTATTCCTTGGGTTTATCCTGCCTGGGACTGTCTATGCTTCCTGGGCTTAGATGATTATTTCTTTCCCATGTTAGGAAAATTTTCAGATATTAGCTCTTAAAATATTTTTGTATATTCAGTTCTCCTACTGGGACCCTGATAATGTGAATTTTGGTGTGTTTAATGTTGTCACAGAGATATCTTAGAGTGTCCTTATTTCTTTTCATTCCCTTTTCTCTATTCTGTTTTAGGCAGTGAATTTCACCTTTTTGTTTTCCATGCCACTTATCCATTCTTCTACCTCAGTTATTCTGCTATTGATTCCCTCTAGTGTATTTTTTTAAATTATTATATCATTTTTTTTCTTGTTTCTCATTTAGTTCTTCTAGTTCTTTGTTAAATATTTCTTGCATCTTCTCAATCAGTGCTTCCATTCTTTTTCAAAGATCATAAATAATCTTTGTATCATTACTCTGAGGTTCTTTTTCTTTTTTTTAGTAGGTTTCCTATCTTTACTTCACATAGCTGTTCTTTTGAGGTTTTATCTTGTTTCTTCATCTGGGTAATATTCCTCTGCAATCTCATTTTGTCTAATTTTCTGAAGTTACAATTTCTATTTCATAGGCTGCAAGGTTTTATTTATTCTACCATTTTCCTGCCTGCACACTTAAGTCTGTCTAAGAGACTTATGCAGACTTCCTAGTGGAAGAGACTGGTACCCACCCTCTTGTGGATGAAGCTGGGTTTTGTCCCTCTGGTGAGCAGGGCAATTTTAAGATGTGTGTTTATTTTCAGGTAGTTGTTTTTATTTTCAGGAAAACTATAAGCAGCCTGTCTGCTGATCGGTGGGGCTGTGTTCCTGTCCTGTTGGTTCTTTGACCTGAAGTGTCCTATCACTTGAGCCTACAAGCTGTTTAGTTGGGCCATGCATTAGTGAGAAAATGGTAACTTCCTAAGGGTCAAATGGTAACTTCCTAAGGGTCCACACCAATGAGTATTCATCAGAGCTCCCCACCACCAATGGCCTTGTTCCCGCAGTGAACCAGAGCCATCCCCTATCTCTGGTGGCACCCGTATAACACTAGCAGGTACATCTGGGCCAGTCTCTTATGATATCATTGATATTTTCCCCAGGATCCTAGTGTAGATAACCCCTGTTTGTGCCCTCCAAGAGTGGAATTTCTGTTTTTCCCAATCATGTGGCATTCCTGCAGTTACACCTGCTGGCCTTCAAAGCCAGACTTTCTTGGGTCTCCTTCTCTCATTGTCAAACCCTCAAAACAGGGAACCTGACACTGGGCTCAGAAATTTAACTCCTGTCAGAGACCATCTGTGGTATAATTACAAGTGGGTCATTCACTTGGCATATATGGGATTTGATTTTATCACAGTTTTGTCCCTCCTACCATCTCATTGTGGCTTCTTCTTTGTGTTTGGGTGTAGGGGCTTTTTGGGGGGATAAGTCCAGCATTTTTTTCTTTTTATTTTTTTCCAATGGCTGTTTAGCAGTTGTTAGTTGTTTTTCAATGGTTGTTAGTTGTTATTTTAGTGTTTCTGTAAGAAGGGGTGAGCTAACGTCCATCTACATCATCTCACTCCTTCCTCCTTATTTATTTTTAAAGCTTCAAAACAAAAGCCTTCTGAACCCCCCCCCCCACCACACACACACACACACACACACACACACACACACACACACACACACACACAGGAGTCAGGAAGATTATCCTAAAACACTAAATCCAGATTGGTATTTCTTCAAGATTCAAGACAGCAAATAATTCCCTATAGTTGTTGTTGCCAAAGAAGTGAAGGAAAGAGGTGAAGGGGGGTTCAGAATGGGGGATAAACATGTATACTTGTGGCTGATTTATGTCCATGTATGGCAAAAACCATCACAATATTGTAAAGTAATTATCCTCCAACTTAAATAAATAAATTTATTTTGATGTTTGGCAAAACTAGTACAATTTGTAAAGTTTGAAAATAAAATAAAATTTAA
Source organism: Bos indicus (assembly GCF_029378745.1). Lineage (NCBI taxonomy): Eukaryota > Metazoa > Chordata > Mammalia > Artiodactyla > Bovidae > Bos > Bos indicus. The sequence goes on from NC_091789.1 coordinate 78,365,007, forward strand.
AAAAATAAAAAGGAAAAAAAATAAATAAATTTTAAAATTTTGTGATAACTTGCTATGGTAGACATAAATAAATAGTACAATGGCCAACCTAGAAATCAACATTCAAGTAAGTCATCCTTCAAAATTGAAAGACATAAGGCTTTTTTTATAGAAACAAAAACTGAGGTAATTTAGAACCATCAGAGCTGCCTTGCATGAAATGAAAGAAGGTGAAAGAAGGTCTTCAGGAAGTGAAAACATTGTATAAGTCAGAAACCCAGATATACAAAAAGGAAAGGAAGAGCACTGGAAAGGAAATTAATGTAATGAATGTAAAGTATTTATGATTCTTAATTTCTCCAGTAGAGAATGTTCAAAATATTTCTCCAGTAGAGAATGTTCAAAATAATAATAATAACGTTTCAGCTGATTATAGCATATGGATAAGTGAAATGAATGATAGAAATGTTATAAAAATTGGATGAAAGAATTGGGAGTAGAGTATTATAAAGAGCTTACACTACCTGTGCAGTTTTATACTATTATTTGAAAATTGTCATAGATTAGTTGGAAATGTACATTGCAGACTTCAGGCAACCACTAAATATTTATAAAAAGAAATAAAATCAATATGCTCAGAGGGGGAAAATAGATTTATAATAAAATGCTTGATATAAACCAGAGAAGTATGAAGAATAGAGAGAGAAAAAAGAAACAAATGCAAAGAATAGAAAACTATTACAAGCATAGTAGATATTAATTCAACTATATTAATAATGGTTTTGTGAAAAAAAAAAACAAATTTACCAATTAAATGATAGAGGGCAAATTTGACCTTGGAGTACAGAATGAAGCAGGGCAAAGGCTAACAGAGTTTTGGCAAAGAACGCACTGGTCATAGCAAACACCCTGTTCCAACAACACAAGAGCAGACTCTACACATGAAAATCACCAGATGGCCAACACCAAAATCAGATTGACTGTATTATTTGCAGCCAAAGATGGAGAAGCTCTATGTAGGCAACAAAAACAAGACTGGGGCCTGACTATGGCTCAGATCATGAGCTCCTTATTGCCAAATCCAGACTTAAATAGAAAAAAGTAGGGAAAACCACTAGGCCATTCAGGTATGACCTAAATCAAATCCCGAACTATTATACAGTGGAAGTGAGAAATAGATTTAAGAGACTTAGATCTGATAGACAGAGTGTGTGATGAACTATGGACGGAGGTTCATGACATTGTACAGGAGACAGGGATCAAGACCATCCCCAAGAAAAAGAAATTCAAAAAAGCAAAATGGCTGTCTAAGGAGACCTTACAAATAGCTGTGAAAAGAAGAGAAGTGAAAAGCAAAGAGAAAAAGGAAAGATATACTCATTTGAATGCAGAGTTCCAAAGAATAGCAAGAAGAGATAAGAAAGCCTTCCTCAGTTGTCAGTGCAAAGAAATAGAGGAAAACAATAGAATGGGAAAGACTTGAGATCTCTTCAAGAAAACTGGAGATACCAAGGAAACATTTCATGCAAACATCAGCACAATCAAGGACAGGAATGCTATGGACCTAGCAGAAGCAGAATATGTTAAGAGGTGGCAAGAATACACAGAATGACTACAAAAGAAGACCTCAATGACACAGATAACTATAACTGTGTGATCACTGACCTAGAGCCAGACATCCTGGAATGTGAAGTCAAGTGGGCCTTAGGAAGCATCACTATGAACAAAGCTGGTGGAGGTGATGGAATTTCAGTTGAGCTATTTCAAATCCTAAGAGATCATGCTCTGAAAGTGCTGCACTCAATATGTCAGCAAATTTTGAAAAATCAACAGTGGCCACAGGACTGGAAAAGATCAGTTTTCATTCCAATCCCAAAGAAAGGCAATGCCAAAGAATGCTCAAAGTACCACACAATTGAACTCATCTCACACGCTAGTAAAGTAAGGCTCAAAATTCTCCAAGCAAGCCTTCAACAAAACATGAACCATGAACTTCCAGATGTTCAAGCTGGTTTTAAAAAAGGCAGAGGAACCAGAGATCAAATTACTAACATCCACTGGATCATTGAAAAAACAAGAGAGTTCCAGAAAAACATCTATTTATGCTTTGACTATGCCAAAGCCTTTGACTCTGTGGATCACAATAAACTGTGGAACATTCTGAAAGAGATGAGAATACCAGACCACCTGACCTGCTTACTGAGAAACCTGTATGCAGGTCAGGAAGCTGCAGTTAGAACTGGATATGGAATAACAGCCTGGTACCAAATAGGAAAAGGAGTACATTAAGGCTGTGTATTGTCACCCTGCTTATTTAACTTATATGCAGAGTACATCATGAGAAACGCTGGGCTGGAAGAAGCACAAGCTGGAATCAAGATTGCCGGGACAAATATCAATAACCTCAGATATGCAGGTGACACCACCATTATGGCAGAAAGTGAAGAGGAACTAAAAAGCCTCTTGATGAAAGTGAAAGAGGAGATTGAAAAAGTTGGCTTAAAGCTCAACATTCAGAAAACTAATATCATGGCATCTGGTCCCATCAAGTCATGGCAGATAGATAGGGAAACAGTGGAAACAGTGTCAGACTTTATTTCTTGGGGCTCCAAAATTACTGCAGATGGTGATTCCAGCCATGAAATTAAAAGAAGCTTACTCCTTGGAAGGAAAGTTATGACCAACCTAGATAGCATATTGAAAAGCAGAGATATTACTTTGCCAACAAAGGTCCATCTATACAAGGGTATGGTTTTTCCAGTGGTCATGTATGGATATGAGAGTTGGACTGTGAAGAAAGCTGACCGCAGAAAACTGATGCTTTTGAACTGTGGTATTGAAGAAGACTCTTGAGAGTCCCTTGAACTGCAAGGATATCCAACCAGTCAATCCTAGAGGAAATCAGTCCTGGGTGTTCATTGGAAGGACTGGTGCTTAAGCTGAAACTCCAATACTTTGGCCACCTCATGTGAAGAGTTGACTCATTGGAAAAGACTCTGATGCTGGGAGGGATTGGGGGCAGGAGGAGAAGGGGATGACAGAGGATGAGATTGCTGGATGGCATCACCAACTCAATGGACATGAGTTTGAGTGAACTCAGGGAGTTGGTGATGGACAGGGAGGCCTGGCGTGCTGTGATTCATGGGGTTGCAAAGAGTCAGACACTACTGAGTGACTGTACTGAACTGAACTGAGAAAGTCTCCATGCTCTCCATAGTGGCTATGTCAGTCTGTATTCCCAGCCATAGTGCAAGAGGGTTTTGTTTTCTCCACACTATCTCCAGCATTTGTTGTTTGTAGACTCTTTTAATGTATTTATTTTTAATTGAAGGATAATTGCTTTCAATATCATGCTGTGTTCTGTTATATATTTGTAGACATTTTGATGGTTACTATTCTGACCAATATGAGATGATACATTTTTGAAATTTTGCTTTACGTTTCCCTGATAATAAGCCATCTGAGGATTTTCCATGTGCTTATTAGCAATCTTTGTGACTTCTTTGGAGAAATGTCTGTTTAGATCTGCCCACTTTTTGATTGGGTTTTTTTTTTTTTTTTTGGTATTAGTTGCATGAGCTTCTTATATTTTTTGGAGGTTAATCCTTTGTTAGTTGTTTAATTTGTTATTATTTTATCAGATTCTGAGGGCTCTTTTTTCACCTTGCTTATAGCTTCCTTCATTGTGTGTCAGGGAATGTTTAACAGGGGGATTCCGACGTGCTGTTTCTCATAAATTCTCTGTTCCTTATCAGTTCCTATTCTGAGAACAAGTAAAGCTGCATGCAGCTCCCAGGACTGAGATCATGAAAAATGGTATCTGCTTGGATTCCTTTCACAGCTATTTTTAAGGCCTCCCCAGACAGCCATTTTGCTTTTTTGCATTTCTTTTCCATGGGGATGGTCTTGATCTCTGTCTCCTGTACAATGTCACGAACCTCTTTCCATAGTTCATCAGGCACTCTATCCATCAGATCTAGGCCCTTAAATCTATTTCTCACTTCCACTGTATAATCATAAGGGATTTGATTTAGGTCATACCTGAATGGTCTAGTAGTTTTCCCTACTTTCTTGAATTTAAGTCTGAATTTGGCAATAAGGAGTTCATGGTCTGAGCCACAGTCAGCTCCTGGTCTTGTTTTTGCTGACTGTATAGAGCTTCTCTGTCTTGGGCTGCAAAGAGTATAATTAATCTGATTTCGGTGTTGACCATGTGGTGATGTCCATGTATAGAGTCTTCTCTTGTGTTGTTGGAAGAGGGTGTTTGTTATGACCAGTGCATTTTCTTGGCAAAACTCTATTAGTCTTTGCCCTACTTCATTCCATATTCCAAGGCCAAATTTGTCTGTTTCTATATCTATTTCTGCTTTATTGACTATGCCAAAGCCTTTGACTGTGTGGATCACAATAAACTGTGGAAAATTCTGAAAGAGATGAGAATACCAGACCACCTGATCTGCCTCTTGAGAAATCTGTATGCAGGTCAGGAAGCAACAATTAGAACTGGACATGGAACAACAGACTGGTTCCAAATAGGAAAAGGAGTTCGTCAAGGCTGTATACTGTCACCCTGTTTATTTAACTTATATGCAGAGTACATCATGGCAAATGCTGGACTGGAAGAAACACAAGCTGGAATCAAGATTGCCAGGAGAAATATCAATAACCTCAGATATGCAGATGACACCACTCTTATGGCAGAAAGTGAAGAGGAACTCAAAAGCCTCTTGATGAAAGTGAAAGAGGAGATTGAAAAAGTTGGCTTAAAGCTCAACATTCAGAAAATGAAGATAATGGCATCCGGTCCCATCACTTCATGGGAAATAGATGGGAAAACAGTGGCAACAGTGTCAGACTTTATTTTTGGGGGCTGCAAAATCACTACAGATGGTGACTGCAGCCATGAAATTAAAAGACGCTTACTCCTTGGAAGGAAAGGTATGACCAACCTAGATAGCATATTCAAAAGCAGAGACATTACTTTGCCAACAAAGGTCTGTCTAGTCAAGGCTATGGTTTTTCCAGTGGTCATGTATGGATGTGAGAGTTGGACTGTGAAGAAGGCTGAGCACCGAAGAATTGATGCTTTTGAACTGTGGTGTTGGAGAGGACCCTTAAGAGTCCCTTGGACTGCAAGGAGATCCAACCAGTCCATTCTGAAGGAGATCAGCCCTGGGATTTCTTTGGAAGGAATGATGCTAAAGCTGAAACTCCAGTATTTTGGCCACTTCATGCGAAGAGTTGACTCATTGGAAAAGACTCTGATGCTGGGAGGGATTGGTGGCAAGAGGAGAAGGGGACGACAGAGGATGAGATGGCTGGATGGCATCACTGACTCGATGGACATGAGTCTGAGTGAACTCTGGGAGTTGGTGATGGACAGGGAGGCCTGGCGTGCTGCAATTCATGGGATTGCAAAGAGTCGGAAATGACTGAGCGACTGATCTGATGTGATCTGGTCTGGATTCCTTTCAGTAACTCCCTTCAGTGATTCTTTTCAGCGTCAGTGACCTTGTATTAGTCTGTCCATATTGTGGCTATTGATAAAATTTCATCCTGTGTAATAGCTGAGTAATTATCTTACTAAAGATATATAAGCCTGCATTTCTTCTATGAAAATACCTTCGCTCCATCAGAGCTTGGGTCTCTGTGTCTTTCTTTCTTTATTTCTTTCTCTCTCTCTTTCATATTCTTATCATCGACTCTGGACCACCAGATTCAAGTCCATTAAAGGACCCCAACAATTTTGCAGAAACTTTCAAGGTTAATTAGATCCCACTTTTTATTTTTTTGTTTTTATTTCCATTTATCTAGGAGATGGGTTATTGACAATCTTGCTGAGATTTATGTGAACAATTGTTCTGCCTATGATTTCCTCTAAGTTTTTTAGAGTTTCTGGTCTTATTTTAGGTCTTTAATCTACTTTGAGTTAATTTTTCTGTATGGAGTTATGAAGTGATATAATTTCATTATTTTTTATATGTATCTGCCCAATTTTCTCACCACCATTTATTGAAGAAGCTGTATTTTCTTCATTGTATATTTTTGTGTCTTTTATCAAAGATAAGGTGCTAAAAGGTGTGTGGATTTACCTCCAAATTTTCTATTTTGCTTCACTGAAGTATATTTCAGTTTTTGTATAAGTACCAAACTGTCTTGATGACTGTAGCTTTGTAGTATATGCTAAAGTCTGTAAGGTTGATTCCTCCAGCTCCATTCTTCCTTCTTAAGATTGCTTTGACTACTTGAGGTCTTTTGTGTTTCCATACAAAAATTATAATCATTTGTTCTAGCTCTGTGAAAAATATCATCAGTAGTTTGATAGGGATTGCAGTGAATATGTAGATTGCTTTGGGTATAATAGTCATTTTCACAATTTTGATTTTTCCAATCCAAAGTATATCTCTCCATCTGTTTGTGTCATCTTTAATTTCTTTCATGAGTGTCTTATAGTTTTCTCCATACAGGTCTTTTGTCTATTTCAGTAAATGTATCACTAAGTCTTTTATTGTTTTAGTTGCAATAGTGAATGGGATTGTTTCCTTAATTTCTCTTTCTGGTTATTCATTGTTAGTGTATAGAAGTGAAAGTGATTCCTGTGTATTAATTTTGTATCCTATGACTTTACTGTATCCGTTGATTAGCCCTAGCAATTTTCTGGTGGCATCTTTAAGATTTTCTATGTAAAGAATCATATCACCCGCAAAGACTGAGAATTTTACTTCTTCTTTTCCAATCTGGATTATTTTTATTTCTTTTTCTTCTCTGATTGCTGTGGCTGGGACTTCCAGAACTATGGTGAATAATAGTGGTGAGAGTAAGCACCATTATATTGTTCCTGATTTTAAAAGAAATGCTTTCAGGCTTTCACCATTGAGGATAATATTTGCTACGTTTTTTGTATATGGACTTTACTATGTTGAGGTATTTTCCTTCTATGCTTATTTTCTAAAGAGATTTTTTAAAAAAATAATAATAAATTGATGTTGAACTTTGTCAAAAGCTTGCTCTGCATCTATTAAGATGATTATATGCTTTTTATCATTCAGTTTGTTATTATGGCATATCACATTTATTGATTTGCATAATTTGAAGAATCCTTACATCCCTGAGATAAAACCCAATTGATCATGATATATGATCTTTTTTAATATGTTGCTGGATTCTGTTTGCCAGAATTTTGTTGAGGATTTTTGCATCTATGTTCATCAACGTTATTGGCCTATAATTTTCTATTTCTGTGGCATCTTTGTCTGGTTTTGATATTAAGGTGATGGTAGCCTTGTAGAACACGTTTGGGAGTTTTATTTCCTCTGAAATTTTCTGGAAGAGTTTGAACATGATAGGTGTTAGCTCTTCTCTAAACTTTTGATAAAGTTCAACTGTGAAGCCAAACGGCCCTGGGTTTTTGTTAGACAGAAGAGTTTTTATTAAAGTTTTGATGTCTGTGTTGTGATTGGTCTCTTCATATTTTCTGTATCTTCCTGGTTCAGTTTTTGAAGGCTATACTTTTCTTAGAAATTGTCCATTTCTTCCAGGGTGTCCATTTTATTGGCATATATTTGCTCATAGTAGTCTCTTATGATCATTTGATTTAGTGTTGCTTTTTTTTTCATTTCAAATTTTATTGATTTTAATATTTTCCCTTTGTTTCTTGATGACTCTAGCTAACAATTTATCACTTTTTTCTTTTCAAGGAATCAGCTTTTAGTTTCATTTATCTTTGGTATTGTCTCCATTTCTTTTTCATTTATTTCTCTTCTGATCTTTATGATTGCTTTCATTCTGCTAATTTTGGGGGATTTTGTTATTTTTCTAGTTGCTTTAGGTGTAACGTTAGATTCTTTATTTGATGTCTCTCTTGTTTCTTGTCTTTCTCTTTATTTGATGTCTTTATTGTGTTACTATAAACTTCCTTCTTAGCACTGCTTTTACTGTCTCATAGGTTTTTTTATGTCGTGTTTTCATTGTCATTTGTTTCCTAGTCATAGTTTGATTTCTTTTTTGGTTTCTTCAGTGATCTGTTATTTATTTAGAACTGTACTGCTTATCCCCCATGTGTTTGTGTTTTTTTATAGTTTTTTCCCCTTTCAGTTGACATCTAATCTTATAGCATTGTGGTCAGAAAAAAATGCATGAAATTATATCAATTAAAAAAATAACAAAAGCCTAATTTATGGCCCAAGATATAATCTGTCTTGGAGAGTGTTCCATATGCACTTGAGAAAATGTTAAATCTATTTTTTTGAGGGATGAAATGCCCTGTAGATACCAATTAATTCCCACTGGTCCAATGTAAGATTTAAATCTCGTGTTTCCCTATTAATTTTCTGTCTGGATGATCTGTCCATTGGTGTGAGTGAGTTATTAAAGTTCCCTACTATTACTGAGTTTCTGTCAATTTCTCCTTTAACAGTTGTTAGGACTTGTCTTATGTATTGAGGTTCATAAACATTTATAATTGCTATACCTTCTTTTTGGATTGATCCCTTGATCATTATGTAGTGTCCTTTCTTGTCTCTTGTGACTACCTTTATTTTAAAGTTTATTTTATCTGATGTGAGTATTGCTAACCCACATCCTTTGATTCCATTTGCATGGAATATCTTTTTCCAACCCTTCATGTTCAGTCTGTATGCATCCTTAGGTCTAAGGTGGGTCTCTTATAGACAGCCTTCATAGGGGATATCCATTTGACCAGTCTGTGTCTTTCCTTGGAGCATTTAGCCCATTTGTATCTATGGTAATTATTGATAAATATGATCCTGCTACAATTTACTTTATTGTTGGGATTTGTTTTTATATAGCTTTTTCTTTTTGTGTTTCCTGTCTCGAGAGATTCCTTAGGCATTTGTTGATGAGACGTGCGGATTTGGTAGTGTTGAACTCTGTTAAATTTTGCTTGTCTGTAAAGCTTTAGATTTCTCCTTAGAATCTGAATTACATCCTTGCTGGACAGAGTAATCTTGGTTCTACGATTTTCCTTTCATCACTTTAAATACAGCTCGCTTCTTCCTTTTCCCCATCAGGATTTCTGTTGAAAGATCAGTGGTTAGCCTTATGGGGATCCCCTTGTGTGTTATTTGTTGTTGTTTTTTTTTTTTTTTTAATTGCTGCTTTTAATATTTGTTCTTTGTGTTTAATTTTTGTTACTTTGATTAATATGTGTCTTAGCATGTTTATCCTTGGGTTTATTCTGTATGGGACGGTCTGGGCTTCCTGGACTTGGGTGGCTGTTTCCTTCCCCATTTTAGGGAAGTTTTCAATGATACTCTCCTCACATATTTTCTCATGTACTTTCTTTTGATCTTATTTTTCTGGGATGCTTATGATTTTAATGTTGGGGTTACTTATTATTGTTCCAGAGGTCTCTGAGACCATCTTCATCTCTTTTTATTCTTTTATCTTAATTCCACTCTGCTTCAGTTATTTCTATCACCCAGCTCACTTATATGTTCTTCTGCCTCACTAACTCTACTGTTGGTTCCCTTCAGTGTATTTTAAATTTCAATTATTGCAGTGTTCATTGTTGATTGTTTATTCTTTAATTCTTCTATCTTCTTGTTAAACATTTCTTTCATCTTCTCAATCCATGCTTCCAGTCTGTTTATCGATGCCTCTGTTTTGTTTTCGAGATTTTGGACCATCTTTACTATCATTACTCTCAATTTTATTTTAGGTAGACTACCTATTTCCTCCTTGTTTGTTTTGTCTTGTGGATTTTTATCATGTTCCATCATCTACTGCATATTTCTGTCTCATTTTGTTCAATTTACTGTGTTTGGGGTCTCCCTTCTGCAGGTTAGAACGTGGTAGTCCCTCTTAATTGTGAATTCTGTGCCCAATGGGTGGAGTTGGACCAGTGGTTTTTAAAGGTTTCTTGACTGGGGGACTCGTGCCTGTGTTCTGGTGAATGGAACTGGATTTACTCTCCCTCGAGGCCTGTGCCATGTCCATTAATATGTTTTTGGGTGTCTTTGGGTTTAATATGGCTTTGGGCATCTTGTCTGGTAATGTTCAGGGTTCTGTTCCTGTTTTGGTGAAGTATTGGCATGATATGTCTTGCATTGGCACTTGCTGTTTTTGGGTGGAGTTCATTTTCAGTGTTGAGATGGAGGCCTTTGGCAGGCTCTCATCTATTAATGTTCCATGAAATCAGGAGTTCTCTGATGATCCAAAGTCCTGTACTTGAGTCTATTGCTTTTGGAGTTCAGGACCAACCTCTTATATAGTATCAAAACTTATGAAGCCGCATAGCACAGAAGAAAAAATCCCTAGATTAATGATAAAACAGCTCTCTAAAGAGCAGAACACCAAAACAGATTCACAATCTTATATAGAAAGCAGAATATGGAGAAAGGAGATGAGAAGGAGGAAAGGAAAAGTCAAACAAGAAGATAGCAGTCAAGTCAATAATCAAACCCCTAAGTGAAAATGGGTACTAAAATTTAGAGTCCCAAAAATACAAAATTAAAAATAAAAGATCAAAAAACAAAAACTATAAATATAGAAAAAAAGACTTTAAATATGAAATAAAAAACAATAATCAGACACAAAAATTTAAAAATATGAAATTTATTTTAAAATGATTTGTCTTTTTTAAAGGTAAAAATTTATTATAAAAATTAAAATTAAAAGAGTAATAAACAACCATATTTGGACAATATAAGAAAAAAATAGGAAAACATAGAGCAGGAGGTATATATAGAGTGGTAGTTAGAGGGATGAACAAGAGTGATTCCTCCGTTTTCCTGCTCCAGTCAATTTGCCAAACAAAAAGTCTTCCAATATAACTAGGAAGATCTCTGGACATGTTGAGGGCAGTGTGGAATCAGTTCATACTCAGATCTTCCCTTTCTCTCCCTTGTGGTGGTGGTGATTTAGTCATTATGTCATGTCTGACTCTTGTGACCTCATGGACTGTAACTTGCAAGGCTCCTCTTATTCTCCAGGCAAGAATACTGGAGTGGGTTGCTATTTCCTTCTCCAGGGGATCTTCCTGACCCAAGGATAGAACCCAGGTCTCCTGCATTGCAGGCAGATTCCGTACTGACTGAAATACAAGGGAAGGCCCCCTTGTACTTGGTTACAAGAAGGAAGCTCCCCCTTGTACTTGCTCTTAAGGTACTCTTGCCACTAAACTACACAGTTTCAGATTAGTTGTGAGAATATAAACTGCTGGATCTTCACCCTTCTTAACTTTCCTCATGCTTTTGCTTTGGTTTTGGTCCCACCTCTGCTTGTCTCTATCCAGTGTCTGATCTCTGCCCTGGCATGTGGAGGCAAAAGTGGTCACTTATTTGGACTCACTTGCTTAGTTGTGCTATAGGGAAGGAGGGATACTGCAAATGCCACAAGTGTGTGTGGGTAGTGCTCACTGTGGCTGAGTCACACAGGGGTTCTCCACAGCCTAAGGCAGATCATGTACTTCCCTAGAGGAATTGGAGCCAGGGTGTGACACCTTTGGCAGAACCAAGCCACTGAGGAGCCCAGGAATATGTGGGTTGTGATATACACAGACACTCAGAGGTTGGTGGTAGTTGTGTTCTCTGGGACCATGAGTGTGTCACCCCTTGACTTCCACCTTTGGCAATCACATCCCTGCTCTTCTGTCTCTGAGAACATACACTGCAGATTGCTCACCCCTACTTCAGTATTCAGTAGGGCCTGGTCCTTGTTTCTACAGGCACTTTTGGAGTTAGAGTGTGGCATTAGAGCCTTGTGTGGGAATGCTCTTTTCACTCTGGTGGTCCCAGTCTTGTTGTTGTTGTTGTTCCTCTGTTGTGTCACATTAGCCCCCCTCAGAGTATCTTCATGGCAGTTAGCCTTAGTTTTCTTCTTGAAGAGTGACCCCTGAAGCCCAAGCCTCTGCACCCAGCCCCTATTTGCTGTGGGCAGACACAAGCATTTGAGCTGTTTCTCGGCTGAAAATTTCCATTTCACGTGATCTCTGTGGTGAATTTTCTCCATTCTCCTCATTGTGCTTCCCTCTGAGGATCCAAAAATCCTACCTGACCCTGCCTGTGATGGGTTTCCTATTGTGTAGTAACTTCTCCTCTTTCATGACTCCCTCCCTGGGACAGGGGTCTCTGTTCAAAAATCCTCTGTCTCCTTATTTGTCTTTATCTTTTGCCCTACCTCATTCTGAGGAGATTGGTTTTCCTTTCTGGACATCAGGGGTCCTCTGCAAGCATTCAGAAGATACTCTGTGGGAATTTTTCCACATGCAGATGAGTTTTGATACATTTGTGGGGGAGAACATGGTCTCCCCATCCCATTCCTCTGTCATTTTGAAGCCAACCCCTTGATATGATTTAAATTCTTAAAAATTTATCAAAGTATTTGTTTGTAGCTTGGCATGTGCTGAGAGCTGAAGAATTTATGCTTTTGAACTGTGGTGTTAGAGAAGACTCGAGAGTCCCTTGGAGTGCAAGGAGAACAAACCAGTCAATCTGAAAGGAAATCTGTCCTGAATATACATTGGAAGAACTTATGCTGAAGCTGATGCTCCAATACTTTGGCCACCTGATGTGAAGAACTGCCTCCTTGGAAAAGACCTTGATGATGGTAAAGATAGAAGGCAAGAGGAGAAGAGGATGAGAAAGGATGAGATAGTTGGACGGCATCACTGACTCGATGGACATGAGTTTGAGCAAGCTCCAAGCTTTAGTGATAGACAGGGAAGCTTGGCGTGTGGCATTCCATGGGATCACAAAGAGTTGTACACTACTGAGCAACTGAACTAAACTGAAGTGATCTATCCAGGAGAATCATACATATGTACTTGAGAAAAATGCATATTATCCTGCTTTCATATGGGATGTTCCACATATATCAATTAAGTTCATCTCACATACTGTCTCATTTAAGGTCAGAGTTTTCTTACTGATTTTCTCTCAAATTTCTGTCCATTGATATAAATGGAGTGTTAAAGTCCTCTACTATTATGATGCTATAATATTACTGTTGATTTCTATTCCTATGTTCATTAATATTCCTTATATATTTGGGTGGTCCTCTTTGGTGTGTATATGTTTTCAATTCTTACATCTTTTTCCTGGGTTGATGCTTTCAGTCATCATTTTGTGACTTCCTTTGTCTGTTATAGGACTTTCCTTGTGGCTCATCTGGTAAAGAATCCTCCTGCTATGTGGGAGACCTGGGTTCAATCCCTAGGTTGGGAAGATCCCCAGAGAAGGGAAAGGCTATCCACTCCAGTATTCTGGACTGGAGAATTCCATGGACTGTGTAGTCCATGGAGTCACAAAGAGTTGGAAACAACTGAGTGACTTTCAATTTCACTTTGTCTCTTGTAACAATCTTTATTTTAAAGTCTATTTTTTTTCTCATATAAATGTTGCTACTTTGGCCTTCTTTCAATTTCTATTTGCATGGAATAACTTTTCCCATCCCCTCAATTTCAGTCTGTGTGGGTATCCAGATTTGAAGTTAGGCTTTTATAATGCAGCACACATGTTGATCTTCTTTCTCTATCCATTCAGCCATTCTTTGTGTTTTGATTAGAGCATTTAATCTATTTATGTTTAAAGTTATTATTGACATGTAAGCTCTTATTGCAATTTTGTTAAATGTTTTAGGTTTGTTTTTGTAGATCTTTCTTATTTTTTTTCTCTCTCTCTCTCTCTCTCTCTTCTTTTGTTATTTGATTACGATCATGTTGTGTTTCTCAAGAGGCAGGTCCGGTGGTCTGGTATTCCCATCTCTTTCAGAATTTTCCACAGTTTATTGTGATACACAAAGGCTTTGGCATAGTTAATAAAGCATAAATAGATTTTTTTTCTGGAACTCTCTTGCTTTTCCCATGATCCAGCGGATGTTGGCAATTTGATCTCTGGTTCCTCTGCCTTTTCTAAAACCAGCTTGAACATCTGGAAGTTCACCGTTCACATATTGCTGAAGCCTGGCTTGGAGGATTTTGAGCATTACTTTACTAGCATGTGAGATGAATGCAATTGTGTGGCAGTTTGAGCAGTCTTTGACATTGCCTTTCTTTGGGATTGGAATGAAAACTGACCTTTTCCAGTCCTGTGGGCACTGCTGAGTTTTCCAAATTTGCTGGCATATTGATTGTAGCACTTTCACAGCATCATCTTTCAGGAATTGAAATAGCTCCACTGGAATTCCATCACCTCCACTAGCTTTGTTCGTAGTGATGCTTTCTAAGGCCAACTTGACTTCACATTCCAGGATGTCTGGCTCTAGGTGAGTGATCACACCATCATAATTATCTGGGTCATGAAAATCTTTTTTTGTACAGTTCTTCTGTGTATTCTTGCCACCTCTTCTGCTTTTGTTTGGTCCATACCATTTCTGTCCTTTATCGAGTCCATCTTTGCATGAAATGTTCCCTTGGCATCTCTAATTTTCTTGAAGAGATCTCTAGTCTTTCCCATAGGTCAGGAAGGAATAGTTAGAACTGGACATGGAACAACAGACTGGTTCCAAATAGGAAAGGAGTACGTCAAGGCTGTATATTGTCACCCTGCTTATTCAACTTAAATGCAGAGTACATCACGAGAAACACTGGGCTGGAAGAAGCACAAGCTGGAATCAAGATTGCCAGGAGAAACATCAATAACCTCAGATATGCAGATGACACCACCCTTATGGCAGAAAGTGAAGGGGAACTAAAAAACCTCTTGATGAAAGTGAAAGAGGAGAGTGGAAAATTTGGCTTAAAGCTCAACATTCAGAAAACGAAGATCATGGCTTCTGGTTCTATCATTTCATGGGAAATAGATGGGGAAACTTTCTAAGCAACTACAGTATAATGTTATGCACTACAGTGTTATTAACTATATTCAACATGCTATAGATTGTATCTCCATGACACATAACTGGAGATTTTATTCTTTTGAAAGTCTGAAATACATACATACATATATGTGTGTAAATATATGTAAACATGCAATAAAATAGGTATACACACATATATACATATATATGTATATACATACATACATACATCAATAGACTATTGTGAATAATGCTACAGTGAACATAAGAATGCATATATATCTCTTTGAATTAGTATTTTAAAAAAATTTGGATAAATATCTGGAAGTGCAATTGCTAGATTACATGGTAGTTTTATTTTTATTTTTTGAGGGACCTTTGTGCTATTTTCCACAGTGTGTGTTCCACATTCTCCTCAGCATTGCTCAGGGATTTCCATCTATTCACATCTTAGCCAATACTTACTGTCTTTTGACTTTTTAATAGTAGCCATTGTAGCAAGTGTGAAGTGATATTTCATTGTGATTTTGATTTTGATTTCCCTGATGATTAGTGATATAAGCATCTTTTCATACATCTGTGAGTCATTTATATGTCTTCTTTGAAATATGTCTTTCTAGATATTCTTCCCATTTTAACTGAATTTTTTGCTGTTGAGCTGTATGATAACTTTATATATTTTTATTATTGCCCCCCCTACCAGATATATGATTTAAACATATATTTTTCTCATTTAGTAGATGCCTTTCATTTTGTTGAGGATTTTCTCTATTGTGGAAAAAAAAAAGTTTTAATGTAGCCCTGCTTGTTTGTTTTTACATTTGTTTTCTTTGTCCTTGCTATCATATCTAAATAAATAATTGCCAGATCTATGTCAAAAAGTTTACCACCTAAGTTTTCTTCCAGGAGTTTTATGGTTTCAGGTCTTACTTTCAAGTTTTTGATTTACTTTGACTTAATTTCTATGTATGGTATAAATAGTAGTCACTTCATCCTTTTTCATGTGCCTTTTCAGATTTCCCATAAATATTTATTGACAAGTTTGTCCTTTCCCCATCATTTATTCTTGGGTCCTAGTCACAATTTATTAGCCATATATACATAGGTTTGTTTTGGGGTTCTATATTCTTTTCAGTTTTTCTATGTGTTTTTAAATATTAACATCATACTGCTTTAATTATTATAGCTTTGGGAACTAGCTTAAAGTCAGGAAGTGTGTTACATCCAGCTTTGTTCTTCTCTCTCAACATTGCCCTGGATATTTAGGGTCTTTTGTGGTGTCATACAAATTTTAAGATTGTTTTTTATATTCCTGTTAAAAATGGGAGTGATAGGATTTTGATAGGGTTTGTTTTGAATCTACAGATTGCTTTGTATAATATAGGTAATTTAACAATATTAATTATTCCAATCCATACACACAGAATATCTTTTAAATTATTTAAGACTCCTTCAGTTTCATTCATTAATATCTTATAGTTCTCAGTGTGCACATAATTCACTTACATTTATTCCTAGGTTTTATTATTTTAGATGTAGTTGTAAATGGGATGGTTTTTTTTTTTAATTTCTTTTGCTGATAGTTTGTTATCAATATATAGAAACACAATATATTTTTGTATATTTATTTTATATTCTGCAACTACATAATTTATTAATTCTAAGAGTTTATAATGGCTTCTCTATGGTTTTCTGGAAATAAT
Source organism: Bos indicus (assembly GCF_029378745.1). Lineage (NCBI taxonomy): Eukaryota > Metazoa > Chordata > Mammalia > Artiodactyla > Bovidae > Bos > Bos indicus. The sequence goes on from NC_091789.1 coordinate 78,381,446, forward strand.
GTCATTTTGAATAGTGACATATTTTCTTCTTTCTTTCCCATCTGTATGCCTTTTATTACTTTTTTTTTTTTTTTTTTGCCTTATTTCTGCTGATAGGACTTTCAAAACTGAGTTGATAAAAGTAGTACTAGTAGGCATCATGATCTCGTATGTACAAGAAAAGCTTTCAATTTTTCATTGTTGACATGATGTTAGATGTGGGCTTGCCATATATGGCTTCATGATATTGAAGTTTTAAAATTTTTTTCTGGCATAATTATAGCTACCCCAGTTTTCTTTTGCACAAAACATCTTTTTCATCCCTCACTTTCAGTCTGTGCATGTCCTTTCAAAATAATTTTTCATCTCTTTGTCATAATTATTTTGTCCAGGTGTGGTTTTCCTGATATTGTTGAGATATCTCTCTGTGTTTTCTTATATCTCTCTGATTTCTTTCCAATAATTATTTTGAATACTTTCTTAGACACTACATAGATTTCCATTTCAATGCATCATTTCCTATAGCTTTATTAACTTTCTTTGATGATGTCATGTTTTCCTGGTTCTTCATGATCTGTGTAGCCTTACATTGATGTCTGTTCATTTTCAAGGTTTCTGTATGTTTCAAATGTTCATAATTGTTATTCAGTCACTCAGTCACGTCCAACATTCACAACTCCGTGGACTGAAGCACACCATGCTTCCCTGCCCTTCACCATCTCCCAGAGTCCATTCAAACTCATATCTATTGAGTCAGTGATGCCTTCCAACCATTTTATCCTCTATCATCCCCTTCTCCTTCTTCCTTCAGTCTTTCCCAGCATCAGGGTCTTTTCCAATGAGTTGGCTCTTCGCATCAAGTGAACAAAGTATTGGAGCTTGAGTATCAGCGTCAGTGCTTCCAGTGAATAGTAACGGTTGGTTTCCTTTAGGATTTACTGGTTTGATCTCCTGGTTTCATAATAATAAGTTTAAAAATTTAAAACTCAGTACATCAAAAATTTAAGCTTCTAGTAGAATGGACATGTAGGGTTTATCATTGTGACAATTCAATTATTGAAGTTTAACTCATAATTGTGGTCTGAAAGTAAGTTTGTTATTTTATAAAACAAATATTGATAACCATGTGCCAGAAACAGTGCTATACACAACAGTGACCAAGGCTGATACATCTCTGTCTTGATGGAATTTAATATCTAGTGCTGGAGAAAAGCAATATATATATATATATATATATATATATATATATATATAATATCATAAATACACATCATAATAATTTAAATAGTGGAAAATAAAGAGGATGAAATATGGAAGTTAATACTAAATGAATGGTTTGGAGACCTACATTAGATACAGTGGATTGAGGAAAGGATAAAGTGCTGCTCTGAAGAATGAGATTAGGAGGTGCTGGTGGTAAAGAATCTACCTGCCAATGCAGGAGACACAAGAGACATGTGTTAGATCATTAGGTAGAGAAAATCTCCTGGAGTAAGAAATGGTAACTAGCTTCAGTATTCTTGCCTGGAAAATTCCATGGACAGAGGATCCTTGCAGGCTACAATCCATTGGGCCACAAATAGTCAGAAAGGACTAGCGGATGAGCACAGTCATTTTTAAATTAAAGCATCCCTGGGATAAATTCCACTTGATCATGGTGCATCATCCTTTCAATGCATTGTTGGATTCTGTTTGCTAGAATTTTTTTAAGGATTTTTCCATGCATGTTCATCAGTGATATTGGCCTGTAATTTTATTTTTTGGTGGTACTTTTGTCTTGTTTTGATATTAGGACGATGGTGGTCTCATAAAATGAGATTGGGAGTTTTCCTTTCTCTGCAATTTTTTGGAAGAGTTTGAGCAGGATATGTGTTAGCTCTATAAATGTTTGTTAGAATTTTCCCATGAAGCCTTCTAGCCCTGGGCTTTTGTTTGTTGGAAGACTTTTTATTACAGTTTTGAATATGTTTGTGATTGGTTTATTTATATTTTCTATTTCTTCCTAGTTCAGTCTTCGAAGGTTATACTTTTATAAGAATTTGCCCAATTCTTCCAGCTTGTCCCTTTTATTGATATATAGTTTCTCATATTTATCTGTTATGATTCTTTGCATTTCTGTATTTTCTGTTGTAATGTCTCATTTTTCATTGCAGATATTATTGGTTTGAGTATTCTCCTTTGTTTCTTGATGATTCTGGCTAGTGGTTTGCCATTTTTTATCATCTCAAGAACTACCTTTTATTGAAATTTTCTATTGTCTCCTTCATTTCTATTTCATTTATTTATCCTCTGTACTTTACAATTTTTTTTTTTGCATTTTACTAATTATCAGGGGTTTTTTATTCTTATTTTTCTAGTTGCTTTAGGTGTAAGGTTGCTGCTGCTACTGCTGCTGTTGCTAAGTCACTTCAGTCGTGTCCGACTCTGTGTGACCCCATAGACGGCAGCCCACCAGGCTCCCCCGTCCCTGGGATTCTCCAGGCAAGAACACTGGAGTGGGTTGCCATTTCCTTCTCCAATGCATGAAAGTAAAAAATAAAGTGAAGTGGCTCAGTCGTGTCCGACTCCCAGCGACTCCATGGACTGCAGCCCACCAGGCCCCTCCATCCATGGGATCTTCCAGGCAAGAGTACTGGAGTGGAGTGCCATTGCCTTCTCCGAGGTGTAAGGTTAGGTTGTTTATTTCAAACTTTTCATGCTTCTTGAGGTAGACTTGTATTATTATAGTCCTTCTTACCACTACTTTTACTACATACCATAGGTTTTAAGTTGCCATGTTTTCATTGTCATTTGTTTCTAGGTACTTTTTATTTTATTTTTGATTTCTTCAGTAACCTCTTGGTTATTCAGAAGTATATTGTTTAACATCCATGTGTCTGTGATTTTTACAATTTTTCCCTGTAGTTATTATCTAATCTTATAGCATTATGATTAGAAAAATACTTGATACAATTTCAATTTTCTTAAATTTGTTGTTCAGTCATGAAGTCATGTCTGACTCTTTGTGACCCCATGACTTGCAGCATGTCAGGCCTCCCTGTCATTCACTATTTCCTCAAGTTTGCCCAAGATCATCATGTCCATGGAGACAGTGATGCCATCCAATCATCTCATCGTCTGTTGCTCCCTTCTCCTCTTGCCCTCAATGTTTCCCAGAAGCAGGGTCTTTTCCAATGAGTTGGCCCTTCACATCAGATGGCCAAGGTATTGGAGCTTAAGCTTTATCATTAGTCCTTCCAATGAATATTCAAGGTTGATTTCCTTTAGAATTGACTGGTTTGATCTCCTTACAGTCCAAGGGACTCTCAAGAGTCTTCACCAGCACCACAGTTCAAAAGCATCAATTCTTCAGTGCCCAGCCTTCTTCTTCTTTTTTTTTTTTTTTAATTTTTTAAATTTTATTTTATTTTTAAACTTTACAATATTGTATTAGTTTTGCCAAATATTGAAATGAATCCACCACAGGTATACCTGTGTTCCCCATCCTGAACCCTCCTCCCACCTCCCTCCCCATACCCTACCTCTGGGTCGTCACAGTGCACCAGCCCCAAGCATCCAGTATCATGCATCGAACCTGGACTGGCAACTCGTTTCATACACGATATTATACAAGCTTCAATGCCATTCTCCCAAATCTTCCCACTCTCTCCCTCTCCCACTGAGTCCATAAGACTGTTCTATACATCAGTGTCTCTTTTGCTGTCTCGTACACAGGGTTATTGTTACCATCTTTCTAAATTCCATATATATGATCCAACTCTCACATCTGTACATGACTACTAAGAAAACCATAGCTTTAACTATACGGACCTATGTTGACAAAGTGATATCTCTGTTTTTTAATACACTGTCTAGGTTTGTAATTGGAGAAGGCAATGGCACTCCACTCCAGTACTTTTGCCTGGAAAATCCCATGGATGGAGGAGCCTGGAGGGCTGCAGTCCATGGGATCGCTGAGGGTCAGACACGACTGAGCAACTTCACTTTCAATTTTCACTTTCATGCATTGGAGAAGGAAATGGCAACCCACTCCAGTGTTCTTGCCTGGAGAATCCCAGGGACAGGGGAGCCTGGTGGGCTGCTGTATATGGGGTCGCACAGAGTCAGACACGACTGAAGTTACTTAGCAGGTTTGTAATAGTTTTCCTTCCAAGGAGCAAGCGTCTTTTAATTTCATGGCTGCAGTCATCATCCAAAGAATTTTGGAGCCCAAGAAAATGAAGTCTCTCACTGTTTCCACTTTTTCCCCATCTATTTGCCATGAGGTGATGGAACTGGGTGCCATGGTCTTCATTTTTTAAATTTGAATTTTAAGCCAGATTTTTCACTGTCCTCTTTCAACTTCATCAAAGTCTCTTTAGTTCCTCTTTGCTTTCTGCCATTAAAGTTGTGTTGTCTGCATGTCTGAAGTTATTGATATTTCTCCAGGCACTCTTGATTCCAGCTTGTGATTCACCTAGCCCAAAATTTCACATGATGTGTGCTGCATATAAGTTACATAAGCAGATTGACAGTATACATTCTTGATGTACTCCATTCCCAATTTTGAACCAATCCATTGTTTCATGTCCAGTTCTTTTTCTTCTTGTCTTGCATACAGATCCCTCAGGATACAGGTAAGGTTGTCTGGTATTCCTATCTCTTTAAGAATTTCCTATATTTTGTTGTGATCCACACAGTCAAAGCTTTAGCATAGTCAATGAAGCAGATGTGGATGTTTTTTTTTTTTTTTTAAATTCCCTTGCTTTTTCTATGATATAGTGGATGTTGGCAATTTGGTCTCTGGTTCCTTTGCCTTTTCTAAATCCAACTTTTGCATCTAGAAGTTCTCAGTTCACATACTGCTGAAGTTTAAGGATTTTGAGCATCATCTTGCTAGCATGTGAAATGAGTGCAAATTTACAGTAATTTGAACATCCTTTGAAACTAATATTTGAAAACTAATATTTTCCTGTCCTGTGGCCATTGCTGATATTTCCAAATTTGCTGGCATATTCAGTGCTGCACTTTAACAGCATCATCTGTTAAGGTTTTCAACAGCTCAGCTGGAATTCTGTCACCTCCACTAAATTAGTTCATAGTAACACTTCCTAAGGTCCACTTGACTTCATAGTCCAGGATGTCTGGTTCTGGGTGAGTGACTACACTATCTTGATTATCTGGATCATTAGGTACTTTTTTGTACAGTTTGTCTACATTTTTTTTTGCCACCTCTATTTAATCTTCTACTTCTGTTAGGTCCTTGGCATTCTGTCCTTTATTGTGTCCATGTTTGCTAAATTTACAATGGCTTGATTTGTGACTGAAGATATGATCAATTCTGGAGAATGTTCCATGTGAACTTGAGTAAAAGTGAAATCTACTGTTTTTGCCTACAAAAACAGTGTCCTATAGATATTTTTTTACATCCACCTGGTCCAATATATCATTTAAAGCTTAAGTATCCTTATTAATATTCTGTCTGGATGATCTGTCTATTGATGTGAGTGAGATGTTAAAGTCTACCACTATTATTGTGTTAATATAGAATGCGTTGGAGAGAAGAGGGTAGTGAGATAGGCAGTATGTGATCCTAGACAAGGTCTGTGATAGTGGGAGTTGGAAGAAGATGTTGAATTTGAAATATTTTGAGTTATTTTGAATAAAGATATACTGATATGGGCACAATGCATCAGATGATTTGAAAAGGATACATGCAGCTTTTGTGGACCTTTAATGGTTCCCCAAATTTCAAATAACTCACTAGGACTGCAGTGAGCAACAGTGTTCTAATTATTAAAGCGAAATTGGGCCAAAGTGAAGCAGAACAGAAAATAAGCATAAAGATTATTAATGGTATAATCATGGTACAGACTGGCAATAATCTTAAAGTTTCCAAAGCCTTTTGCCTTTTTTTTTTTTTTTGATCATTACCTCATTTCTGTGGATAGGTTATGTAACATTTTTCATGAAGAGAACAGCTGGAGTGGAAGACTGTAGTTGCTTGAAGCAACACTCAAATAGAAATCATTGCTCTCTGAAGATATTAATGGTTTCTGATCAGAAATGGAGGCAAGAAGAAAAACAAAGGCATAACTTTTAGGCATTTCCAGGAACAGTGGTCCAAATTCAGAGACTCTGGATGTAGTTCGAGTCATTTTTCAAACACAAAAGACAATACACGATTTAAGAGGCCAAAACAGATAGGTTTCATGAGATTAACTTAAATAAAAATTATAAATCCTTTTGGTTATTTTCTTTCTCATTGACTGCAATGCTTTTTTTCATATTTCTCTCAAAAATCTCAGGGTACTATTGTAATAAACAGCTTTCTTAAAAACTAAGAATATTAAGGGTATACGGTTTGTGTCATTTGGGGATTTTTCATCTGGCAAACTTTTTGCTTTTCATGTTGCAGGGTTAGCAAGACCTTCTTTCCCATTTTGCTTCTCTATTTCTATAAAATGGGGTTGCCCCTGTTTTCTACTACTTTCATTGTTCTGAAGGTTCAGTGCAGTCACTCAGTCATCTCTGACTCTTTGCGACCCCGTAGACTGCAGCATGCCAGGCTTCCTTGTCCATCACCAACTCCCGGAGCTTACTCAAAGTCATGTCCATTGAGTTGGTAATGCCATCCAACTATTTCCTTCTCCTCCTGCCTTCAATAATTCCCAGGATCAGGGTCTTTTCCAATGAACCAGTTCTTCACATAAGGTGGCCAAAGTATTGGAGTTTCAGCTTCAGCACCAGTCCTTCCAATGAATATTCAGAACTGATTGCTTTTAGGATGGACTGATTGGATCTCCTTGCTGTCCTGGTGGTAAAAGAAGATGCAAAGTATGACAGAAGCTGGAAAATAACATAAAGTAGACAAATTCTAAAAACCTGTACGTTTCTTTTTCATTCATAGGATAGAGGGCAAATAAACCTCTCTAATACATACAAATTATTCTCATTTACACATCTACTATATTGGATATCATTACTGTATGCTGAGATTACCTGTTTTGTTGCCCTTTGCTACAATACTCATTTTCATTACTTATGTTCATAAAAATGTAGGGGAGGGAAAATGAAGACTGAAAAGGACTAAACAAGGAGAAAGGAGTAAAGAACAATAAGATGTATTTTTAAACTTAAATTTTGTTGGAGTGTACTTGATTTACAGTGTGTGTTAGTTTCTGCTGTACAACTAAGTGAATCAGTTATCAGTGATCCACCATTTTTATTTTTAATATAAATTTATTTATTTTAATTGGAGGCTAACTACTTTACAATATTGTATTGGTTTTGCCATTCATCAACATGAATCCTCCACAGGTGTACACATTTTCCCCATCACCTCCCACCTCCTTCCCCATACCATCCCTCTGGGTCATCCCAGTGCACCAGCCCCGAGCATCCTATATGATATTATACATGTTTCAATGTCATTCTCCCAAATCATCCTATCCTCGCCCTCTCCCACAGAGTCCAGAAGACTGTTCTATACATCTGTGTCTCTTTTGCTGTTTCGCATACAGGGTTATCGTTACCATCCCTTACAGGTCATTGCAGAGTATTGGGTAGAGTTCCTTGTGCTATACAGTAGGTTCTTATTAGTTATCTATTTTATATATAGTAGCATGTATATGTCAATCCCAATCTCCCAGTTTGTCTGTCCCTCCATTTACCTCTTGGCCATCATAGGTATTTTCCCCCTACATTTGTGACTCTTTTGTTCTGTAAATAGGTTTATTGTATCAGATTTTTTTTTTTTACATTATACACATAAGCAATATCATGTGATATTTGTCTTTTTCTGTCTGACTTACTTCACTTAGTATGACAACCTCTAGATCCAGCTATGTTGCTGTTGATGGCATGATTTCATTCTTTATTATGGCTAAGTACTATGTCAATATATATAAACACCACAGTTTCTTTTTCCATTCCTTCCTTAATGAACATTTAAGTTGCTTCCAAGGACATATTTTTGAAGAATATTTTCATCTAGTTCTTGAAAAATACTTTTAAAAGAACTCTGATTAGAAGGGAAAGAGACACGTGCACCCCAATGTTCATCACAGCACTGTTTATAATAGCCAGGACATGGAAGCAACCTAGATGCCCATCAGCAGATGAATGGATAAGAAAGCTGTGGTACATATACACAATGGAGTATTAGTCAGCCATTAAAAAGAATACATTTGAATCAGTTCTAATGAGTTGGATGAAACTGGAATCTATTATACAGAGTGAAGTAAGCCAGAAAGAAAAACACCAATACAGTATACTAACGCATATATATGGAATTTAGAAAGATGGTAACAATAACCCTGTGTACGAGACAGCAAAAGAGACACTGATGTATAGATCAGTCTTATGGACTCTGTGGGAAAGGGAGAGGGTGGGGATATTTGGGAGAATGGCATTGTAACATGTATAATATCATGTATGAAACGAGTTGCCAGTCCAGGTTCGATGCACGACACTGGAGGCTTGGGGCTGGTGCACTGGGACGACCCAGAGTGAGGGTATTGGGAGGGAGGAGGGTTCAGGATGGGGAACACAGGTATACCTGTGGTGGATTCATTGCGATATTTGGCAAAACTAATACAATATTGTAAAGTTTAAAAATAAAATAAAATTTAAAAAATAGCTTTCAAAAATTAAGAAAAATTGTTATAGTTTTTCATATATTACGAAAACTGCCAAAATAAAAAGCTTTAAACAGATACATGAACTGATATCTTTCAAAAATGATTATTTAAGGGGTTATGTCAACACTGTAAAAACTATATATTCTCCATATCTGAGTGAACACCTCATGAGCTTCTTCTTTAAAACTGAGTATATCTGTACTTTTGAAAGCATCCCTTAGACATACTGATAGTTTACAGTAGACAGTGAATGGTGTCACCAGATTCATGGTCTCTGAAGGAGAAGATTTAACTCCAGGGCCAAAGACAGTCTCAGTCACTCAGAGTTTTGTGTAGATTTTATTAAAGTGAAAGCGATAGAAAAAGCTTTTGACATAGACATCAGAAGGGGGTAGAAAGTACCCACATCACTAGATTGAACAAAGCATTATATACTTTTCTGCTAGCTGCTCAGATCAGATCAGATCAGTCGCTCAGTCGTGTCCGACTCTTTGCGACCCCATGAATAGCAGCATGCCAGGCCTCTCTATCCATCACCAACTCCCGGAGTTCACTCAGACTCAGGTCCATCGAGTCAGTGATGCCATCCAGCCATCTCATCCTCTGTCGTCCCCTTCTCCTCTTGCCACCAATCCCTCCCAGCATCAGAGTCTTTTCCAATGAGTCAGTTCTTCGCATGAGGTGGCCAAAGTACTGGACTTTCAGCTTTAGCATCATTCCTTCCAAAGAAATCCCAGGGCTGATCTCCTTCAGAATGGACTGGTTGGATCTCCTTGCAGTCCAAGGGACTCTCAAGAGTCTTCTCCAACACCACAGTTCAAAAGCATCAATTCTTCAGTGCTCAGCCTTCTTCACAGTCCAACTCTCACATCCATACATGACCACAGGAAAAACCATAGCCTTGACTAGACGAACTTTTGTTGGCAAAGTAATGTCTCTGCTTTTAAATATGCTATCTAGGTTGGTCATAACTTTCCTTCCAAGGAGTAAGCGTCTTTTAATTTCATGGCTGCAGTCACCATCTGTAGTGATTTTGGAGCCCAGAAAAATAAAATCTGACACTGTTTCCACTGTTTCCCCAGATACAAGGAATGCCTCAAGGCTGTGAGCATTTTGTCCAAACCCTTTCCAGTAACATACATCCTGGGGTGACATCAGCACAAGATTAGTCAGAAAGAATGGGTTAGCCCAGAACACAAGGCTGTGGAAGTTTTACCCAGGCCTTCTCCAACAACATATACCTTAAACTTAAAAAAAGTATGTTCTTGAGCAAGAGATATTGCTTACGAGGCCTACATGACTAAGGCAAAATAACGTATAAAGAACGGGAAAAATGTTTTCTGCCTCCTCATTCTCAGGGTCCCTGGACTCTCTACCAACCTGCCTAAATGTAACTCTCTCAATACTGGATATTATTTTACAGTTTTAATTTAATTTAATTTTTTGTTTTAATTTTAAAGTTATAAAAACTGTATGTAGTTTTAGTTAACTTACTAACATCAATTAATTTATTTTAAATGCCACACATAGGTATGAATTTCCATCAGTATTTTTTTACAGTGGAAATCAGGAAAATAAAAATAAGAAATTGCCTGCTTTTGCCTTCAAGTGTTTTAGTTATGAAAAATAACTTTAATTGTCAAGAATGATTTTTAATACAAGTCTCTCCTGCTGGCCCTAGCAGCATGTGCAGCGACACAACACCCCCAACCAAGGCACCATGATGTGGCCAGCACCCCTGGCCATGCTGCCCTTCTCAGACACTACACAAACACTGAGCCTGCTGTGCTGCTTGAGCCACCTCCGAGCCAAGCTTAAGTTCCTGAACGTTACCTAGGAGGCTGTGGACAGGTGTGACTTCTCAGTGCATCATATCGTCTTGGCAGCTGCCAACCTGTACTTCCACTCGATTTTCTGGGCAGCTGGTGCATGCAAGGTGGCTAAAAGAGAAAGAATAAATAGTACAGAAAAATTATCTCCAGTGTCATCCTGGTTTCCAAAAGCCTTTTATAAGACTATACTAGACAAGAAACATAGTTTAATAGATACATTTGTTATTTTTTTTAATTTCAAGAAATAAAAATATGCAATGATTTAAGCTGAAGTCAGTTTAATTCATCATTCTTTCTTACACTCATGAAAAGTTTATTCAGATTCATAAACAACTCCAAATGCTTAAAAGTAGGAAATAACCATCTGGTCCGATGACTGTAAAGAGGCAATAGATACACATCCCAGGGTCATCAGCATGAAATCTTTTTTCTGGGATGATGACTCTTTCTGGGAAGTAATATTTAAAAACAAAGTAGGAAATGAATGTGGGTTAATTTAGTTGTGTTGCTGCATTTAACTCACCTGATGGAAGTATATTTTTTGTTCAGTGGTTGGTAGAATGGCAGCAAGTTGATCCAATCTTTGATTATATTCAGTTTTGTAACCATATAGAAGCTAAGCTAGTAGCCTATGGCATAAATATGTCTTCTTGTGATTTAGATCAGCACTATTATTTTAAGATCTATCTATCTCTCTATTGCTCCATCTCTCTCTCTCTCTCGCTCTGTGTCAAGTATCATCTACCTACTCATGCCTACTTTTTGTCACTCTTATCTATGCACCATTGTCTCTTACCTGGGCAATTATAACAACCTCCAAATCTGTTTGCTGCAAATTTTTGTCTTCTAGAGTTGATTCTATTTTATTAAATGTTCTCCTGGAATGTGGTATGTATATTATGATTCAATAAAAATTTCACAGATTGTAAGTATACAGCTCAATAAATTTAAAAATGAACACTTAGAAAATACATAGAAAATTACTAACACCTCAGAAACTAATTTTGTACCTTGTTCCAATCACAAATGGTTAATGTCAGGTCCATGAATCAAGGCAAATTGGAAGTGGTCAAACAAGAGATGGCAAGAGTGAATGTCGACATTCTAAGAATCAGCAAACTGAAATGGACTGGAATGGGTGAATTTAACTCAGATGACCATTATACCTACTACTGCAGGCAGGAATCCCTCAGAAGAAATGGAGTGGCCATCATGGTCAATTAAAGAGTCCAAAACGCAGTACTTGGATGCAATCTCAAAAATGACAGAATGATCTCTGTTTGTTTCCAAGGCAAACTATTCAATATCACAGTAATCCAAGTCTATGCCCCAACCAGTAATGCTGAAGAAGCTGAAGTTGAATGGTTCTATGAATACCTAGAAGACCTTTTAGAACTAACACCCAAAAGATATGTCTTTTTCATTACAGGGGACTGGAATGCAAAAGTAGGAAGTCAAGAAACAACTGGAGTAACAGGCAAATTTGGCCTTGGAATACAGAATGAAGCAGGGCAAAGAATAATAGAGTTTTGCCAAGAAAATGCACTGGTCATAACAAACACCCTCTTCCAACAACACAAGAGAAAACTATACATGGACATCACCAGATGGTCAACACTGAAATCAGATTGATTATATTCTTTGCAGCCAAAGATGGAGAAGCTCTATACAGTCAGCAAAAACAAGACCAGAAGCTGACTGTGGCTCAGACTATGAACTTCTTATTGCCAAATTCACGCTTAAATTGAAGAAAGTAGGGAAAATCACTAGACCATTCAGGTATGACCTAAATCAAATCCCTTATGATTATACAGTGGAAGTGAGAAATAGATTTAAGGGACTAGATCTGATAGACAGAGTGCCTGATGAACTGTGGAATGAGGTTTGTGACATTGTACAAGAGACAGAGATCAAGACCATCCATATGGAAAAGAAATGCAAAAAAGCAAAATGGCTGTCTGAGAAGGCCTTACAAATAGCTGTGAAAAAAGAGAAGTAAAAAGCAAAGGAGAAAAGGAAAGATATAAGCATCTGAATGCAGAATTCCAAAGAATAGCAAGAAGAGATAAGAAAGCCTTCTTCAGCGATCAATGCAAAGAAATAGAGAAAAACAACAGAATGGGAAAGACTAGAGATCTCTTCAAGAAAATCAGAGACACTAAAGGAACATTTCATGCAGAGATGCACTTGATAAAGGACAGAAATGGTATGGACCTAACAGAAGCAGAAGATATTAAGAAGAGATGGCAATAATACACAGAAGAACTGTACAAAAAAGTACGAAACGAGTCGCCAGTCCAGGTTCGATGCATGGTACTGGATGCTTGGGGCCGGTGCACTGGGACGACCCAGAGGGAGGGTAGGGGAGGGAGGAGGGAGGAGGGTTTAGGATGCGGAACGCGGGTATACCTGTGGCGGATTCATTTCGATATTTGGCAAAACTAATACAGTATTGTAAAGTTTAAAAATAAAATAAAATTAAAAAAAAAAAAAAAAAAGATCTTCACGACCCAGATAAGCACAATGGTGTGATCACTGACTTAGAGCCAGACATCCTGGAATGTGAAGTCAAGTGGGCCTTAGAAAGCATCACTACGAACAAAGTTAGTGGAGGTGATGGAATTCCAGTTGAGCTATTTCAAATCCTGAAAGATGATGCTGTGAAAGGGCTGCACTCAATATGCCAGCAAATTTGGAAAACTCAGCAATGGCCACAGGACTGGAAAAGGCCAGTTTTCATTCCAATCCCAAAGAAAGGTAATGACAAAGAATGCTCAAACTACTGCACAATTGCACTCATCTCACACTCTAGTAAAATAATGCTCAAATTTCTCCAAGACAGGCTTCAGCAATATGTGAACTTTGAACTTCCTGATGTTCAAGCCGGTTTTAGAAAAGGCAGAGGAACCAGAGATCAAATAGCCAACATCCGCTGGATCATGGAAAAAGCAAGAGAGTTCCAGAAAAACATCTATTTGTGCTTTATTGACTATGCCAAAGCCTTTGACTGTGTGGATCACAATACACTGTGGAAAATTCTTCAAGAGATGGGAATACCAGACCGCCTGATCTGCCTCTTGAGAAATTTGTATGCCAGTCAGGAAGCAACAGTTAGAACTGGACATGGAGCAACAGACTGGTTCCAAATAGGAAAATGAGTATGTCAAGGCTGTATACTGTCACCCTGTTTATTTAACTTATATGCAGAGTACATCATGACAAATGCTGGACTGGAAGAAACACAAGCTGGAATCAAGATTGCCAGGAGAAATATCAGTCACCTCAGATATGCAGATGACACCACCCTTATGGCAGAAAGTGAAGAGGAATTCAAAAGCCTCTTGATGAAATTGAAAGAGAGGAGTGAAAAAGTTGGCTTAAAGCTCAACATTCAGAAAACGAAGGTCATGGCATCCGGTCCCATCACTTCATGGGAAATAGATGAGGAAACAGTGGAAACAGTGTCAGACTTTATTTTTCTGGGCTCCAAAATCACTGCAGATGGTGACTGCATGAAATTAAAAGATGCTTACTCCTTGGAAGGAAAGTTATGACCAACCTAGATAGCATATTCAAAAGTAGAGACATTACTTTGCCAACAAAGGTCCGTCCAGTCAAGGCTATGGTTTTTCCTGTGGTCATGTATGGATGTGAGAGTTGGACTGTGAAGAAAGCTGAGCACCAAAGAATTGATGCTTTTGAACTGTGGTGTTAGAGAAGACTCTTGAGAGTCCCTTGGACTGCAAGGAGATCCAACCAGTCCATTCTGAAGGAGATCAGCCCTGCGATTTCTTTGGAAGGAATGATGCTAAAGCTGAAACTCCAGTACTTTGGCCACCTCATGCAAAGAGTTGCCTCATTGGAAAAGACTCTGATGCTGGGAAGGATTGTGGCCAAGAGGAGAAGGGGGCGACAGAGGATGAGATGGCTGGATGGCATCACTGACTCGATGGACATGAGTCTGAGTAAACTCTGGGAGTTGGTGATGGACAGGGAGGCCTGGCTTTCTGTGATTCACGGGGTCACAAAGAGTCCGACATGACTGAACGACTGATCTGATCTGATCTTATCTGAAAGGTTTCCACTATAATATTATTCAGCTACATAGATTAGTTTCTGATTTCATTGATTTGAGTTCTCTCTTTTCTTAATGAATATAACTAAAGGTTATTAATTTTATCTTTGCAAGGAAAAAGCTTTCATTTTCACTAATTTTTGCTTATCTTTCCATATTTTTACTCTGATACTTATGATTTCTTTACTTCTGCTAACTTTTGGTTTAGTTTATTCTTTTTCTTTTCTATTTCCTTTGGGTGTAGGGTTAGATTGTTTATTTGTGATTGATTTAAAAAAATGATAAAATGTGCTGCAAATTTTGCTTGATGGAAAATTACAAGTTCATCTTTTTTTTTTGCCATACAACAGTGGAATCAGTCATAATTATATATATTAATATATTATATATATTATCTGTCTCTGTGTGTGTGTTTGTGTGTGTGTATATATATATACATATACATATATATATATATATATATGTATGTATATATCCATTCCCTCATGAGACTGCCTCCTTTCCTGTGATCCCCACCCTCTTGTTCATCACAGAGTGCCCAGAAGGGCTCCCTGTGTTATTTAACAACTTTCCACTATCTATTTTACACACGGTAATTGTATATATGTCAATATTACTTTCTCAATTAGTCCCAACTTCACCTTCCCGTGTTGTGTCCACAAGTCTTTTCTCTGCCAGGTTCATCAGTACCATTTTTCTAGTTTCTGATGTGATTCCAGATATATGAGTTAATATACAACATTCTTTTTCTCTTTGTGACTTTCTTCACTCTGTAAAAGAAACTCAAGTTTCATTCACCTCACTACCCCTAACTCAAATTAATTCTTTTTTATGGTTGAGTAATATTCTATTCTATAAATGCACCACAACTTCTTTATCTGTTTATCTGTCAATGTACATCTAGGTTGCTTCTTTTAGGTAAGAATTTAGGCATGAGCCACGGGGTGAGCTGGCTGAAAGGGGTTAAAGCTGATCTCTCAATTCCATCCCAGACACACCCAGGAGAGCTCACAGATATGCTACAAAATAACCACATAGACTTTTCAACTCCTTCCATGTTACTCTCTGCAAAGTATTGGGTAGGTCATCAGCTTCCTATTTCTGGAAGGTGTGCTCCTTTCACAAGCTCTGTCTGGGCCCACAGTGTTGCAGCTGACTCTCTAGAGGGAAATTTATAGATAGTCCACAATCCCTCTAGAGATTCAGGGCCTGCATTTTCTTTGTCTTTGCAGTGTAACTATTCTGCCTGATTTCTCTGGAACTGCCTGATTCATCTGCAGTTTCCCTAAGTAAAGGAAAAAAAAAAGATGCTATTTTAAATTCAATCTGGAAAACGATGAGATCTCTGATGGTTCTAAAGAAATTGGCTTGTCCAGCTTAAGCTTCTTGTGAGTTTAACTAATACAGTTCTATCTCTGGAGTCTTCAGTCTCAGTTTTGGTGAGGCTCCACCCAGTACACCATCAGGACACTTTTACCGTTACTACGGGTGACTGGGGAAACTGATGATTGTTTCGTCAGGTTCTCAGTCTAAAGGCAGAAGCTTTAATTTCTTTATATTCCCATTTAGGGTGGGTCACCCTGCTTATTCATCTTATATACAGAGTACAACATGAGAAATGCTGGGCTGGAAGAAGCACAAGCTGGAATCAAGGTTGCCGGGAGAAATATCAATAACCTCAGATATGCAGATGACACCACCCTTAGGCAGAAAGTGAAGAGGGACTAAAAAGCCTCTTGATGAAAGTGAAAGAGGAGAGTGAAAAAGTTTGTTTAAACTCAACATTCAGAACACTAGGATCACGGCATCTGGTCCCATCACTTCATGGCAAAGAGATGGGGAAAGAGTGGAAACAGTGTCAGACTTTATTTTTGGGGGCTCCAAAATCACTGCAGATGGTGACTGCAGCCATGAAATTAAAATGCACTTACTCCTTGGAAGGAAAGTTATGACCAACTTAGATAGCATATTGAAAACAAGAGACATTACTTTGCCAACAAAGGTCCGTCTACTCAAGGCTATGATTTTTCCAGTGGTCATGTATGGATGTGAGATTTGGACTTGTGAAGAAAGCTGAGCACCGAAGAATTGATGCTTTTGAACTATGGTGTTGGAAAAGACTCTTAAGAGTCCCTTGGACTGGAAGGAGAACCAACCAGTCCATCCTAAGGGAGATCAGTCCTAGGTGTTCATTGGAAGGACTGATGCTAAAGCTGAAACTCCAATACTTTGGCCACGTCATGCGAAGTGTTGACTCATTGGAAAAGACCCTGATGCTGGGAGGGATTGGGGGCAGGAGGAGAAGGGGACAACAGAGGACTAAATGACTGGATGGCATCACCGACTCAATGGACATGAGTTTGAGTGAACTCCGGGAATTGGTGATGAACAGGGAGGCCTGGCGTGCTGTGATTCATGGGGTCACAAAGAGTCAGACATGACTGAGTGACTGAACTGAACCGAACTGAACTACCAACAACCTTGATGACTTCTTCCTTTCAGACCCCATCTGACACCCCTACTTAGGGAAAAAAATCCCACCCAGAACTAGCCACTGGAGATCTATGAATGCCCAACTCCAGTCAAGTAACTGGGGGTCCTGGGAGCTAGGCCTGCTCAATATATGGTTCTTGGGAGGTCGACCTGCTTCAGCCTGCTTGGGGATCCATCAGTAGCTGGGGATCTTGGGAGCTTGACCTGTTTTGGGTCTGGTTCTCCAGAGGTTCAAATCCTGAACCTGCTCAGGTTCTGGTTCTCAGGTGCTTTGACCTCCCCAGGCATCTGGTCCTCAGGACGTTGACCTGCTTTAACCTGCTTGAGGATCCACATCCTGACCCGGGGCATTCAACTCTCAGGATGCTGCAGTGCTGGGAAGGATAAATGTCAAAAATACTCTCTCTAGAGAAGCTCACTTGTGAGAATAGAAAAAGGTCTACTAGTTTTTTTCTCTTTTTCCTGTCATCACTGTTATTTCACAGATGGGAAATAACAAATCCACTACACCCTTGAGATGCATCCTTAACAACTGGGAGCTGTTGAACTCTCAGATTCTAAGGGGAAGAAGAGCTTGTGATTCTTTTGTAATACCACATGACCACAATACCCTCTGCTGGATGGGGAACATCAGTCCAAGAATGGGAGTGTAAATTACACTACCATCCTACAGCTAGAACTGTTCTGCAAAAAGCAGGGGAAATGATCAGAGGTCCCCTATGTCCAACTTTTGTCCAAATAAGGGACATGAAGGGAATATGCCTTAAATATGGGATTAATGTATACCCTAAAAATGAGTCTACTAGGCCAATGGTGTTAGATCCAGATAACCAAGTAAGGTTTTGCACAAAAGCCAGCCAGAATATGTCTCTTGGTTGAAACTGGGGTATAATTTGGACCAACCCAGGTCCATAAGCCCTTCTCCCTCCTAGAAGTAAGACAGATCAAACAAGGCCTGGGAAGCTATACAGAGGATCCAGGCAAATATACATATATGTTCCAACACCTTACTTTGGCTTTTGACATGACGTGGAAAGACATGATGGTCATATTTAATCAAATCTTATATGACCCTGAGTACATTAGGGTCTTAAAAGAAGCCCAAATGTATGCTATGGAGCTTCACATATCAAGTGATTAATATCTGGTGGGGGAAAACTCAGTCCCTTCCTCAGATCACAGCTGCAACTATGACCCTGAGCATATTTGGGAAAGAGACAATTTTTCTAAACTGTGTAAAGACAGGACTAAAAGCAGCCCAACAAAATGTAATTATCTATGTCTGGGTTACTCAGCAGTTACTCAGGAACACAATGAGAACATCATTGCCTTCCTGGAAAGGGGAAAAGAAGGCACTCCAAAAGGTTTCCAATCTAGACTTAGACTCTTATGAGAGGCAGGTGATTTTAAAGAACAAATTCCTGTCCCAATGTACATCAGACATCAAGGTAAAGTTACAACAGATACAGTAGTAGGACCCTGCTGCCTCTTTAGATCAGATGGTGCATACAGCCATCAATATCTTCTAAAACAGAGAACAGACGAGGGAAGTCAAATCCCAGGGGAGGGAAAGAAGGTAAGAAACTAGGTATGCTCAGATCCTGGCCACCCTCCACAGATGCCCTATGGAAAACCCCAAGTTCTTAAAGGACAAGGCATAATATAAATGCTGGATTTGTAAACAGGAGGGACATCAGGCTAAAGAGTGTCCAAATCATGGCCACCCTCCTCAAGCAGTTTTCTACAAATGCCATCAGTTGGGACATTGGACAGCACTCTGCCCTCAGGACTTGAGAGCCTCAAGTTTTCCTTCCCCCTCAATGGTTAAACAGTACTGATGCAGCCTGCTCCAGCCAGCCCCCCATTACAGATAACAATCATGGCGCTGGAGCTGAGGGTGCAACTGAATGTGGCAGGTAGGTCTGATAATCTCTTGGTTGACAATGGGGCCAATTACTCTGTCCTGACATCTTACTCTGGAGCCTTCTCCCCCTGAACTTGTACCAACTTGTACCTGAACTTGTACTTTAAGGTGCTATAGGGAAAGCAGATACAAAAAGATTCACCCAAGCACTTCTTTGCTGCTTGGATGGAAAGATATTTTCACATCAGTTCCTGGTTGTTCCTGAGTGCCCTACTGGCCTATTGGAAAGAGATATACTTACTAACATAGGAACCATCCTTATAGTGGGAAGCTTTTCAGCCCCAAGACCTCTACAGATCATAGTTGCCACTGAGGAACCCATTGTGGCCTCTCCAAGAATAAGAGACCAAAAACTATGGGAAGACAAAGTTTACACCCAGCTGGGGGATGAGGGGACTCCTGGATAAGCACACTAACCTAAACCAGTTGTCATTGTCCTCTGAGACTCAATTAATTTTCCAAATTGGAATCGACACTCACTCAAAAAAGAAGCTTGGGAAGGACTGAAGCCTCTTAAACAAGTTCTTGCAGTTCACTTCAGTTCAGTCACTCAGTTATGTCCAACTCTTTCTGACACCATGGACTGCAGCACTCCTGACTTCCCTGTCCATCACCAACTCCTGCAGCTTGCTACAACTCATGTCCATTGAGTCAGTGATGCCATCCAACGATATCCTCTGTCATCCTCTTCTCCTCCTGCCTCCAATCTTTCCCCAGCATCAGGGTCTTTTCCAATGAGTCAGTTCTTCATCAGGAAGCCAAAGTATTGAAGTTTCAGCTTTAGCATCAGTCCTTCCAATGATTATTCAAGACTTATTTCCCTTAGGATTGACTGGTTTGATATCCTTGTAGTCCAAAAGACTCTCAAGATGCTTCTCCAAAACTACAGTTCAAAAGCATCAATTCTTCAGTGCTCAGCTTTCTTATGGTCCAACTCTTATATCTATAAATCACTAGTGGAAAAAACATAGGTTTGACTATATGGTCTTTGAGAGAAAAGTAATGTTTCTGCTTTTTAATATGCATATCTGACATTATTGATATTTCTCCCTGCAAACTTGACACCAGCTTATGCTATATTCAGTCCGGCATGTCACATGATGTACCCTGAATATAAGTTAAATAATCAAGGTGAAAATATACAGAATTGACATAGCCATTTCCCAATTTGGAACCAGTCCATTGTTCCACATCCGGTTCTAACTGTTGATTCTTGACCTGGATAAAGGTTTATCAGGAGGCAGATAAGGTGGTCTGGTATTCCCATCTCTTGAAGAACTTTCCATAGTTTGTTGTGATCCACACAGTCAAAGGCTTTAGTGTAGTCAATGAACCAGAAGTAGATGTTTTTCTGGAATTACTTTGCTTTTTCTATGATCCAATGGAAGTTGGCAATTTGATCTCTGGTGCCCCTGCCTTTTGTAAATCTAACTTCAACATCTGGAATTTCTTGGTTCACATACTGTTGAAGCCTATCTTGGAGAATTTTGAGCATTAGTTTGCTCGCATGTAAGATGAGTAAAATTGTGTGGTAGTTTGAACATTCTTTGGTATTGCCTTTCCTTGGGATTGAAATGAAAACTGATCTTTTCCAGTCCTGTGGCCACTGCTGAGTTTTCCAAATTTGTCAGCATATTGAGTGCAACACTCTAATAGCATCATCTTTTAGGATTTGCAATAGCTCAACTGGAATTGCGTCATCTCCACTAGCTTTTTTCATAGTGATGCTCCCTAAAGCTACTTGACTTCACACTCCAGGACGTCTGGGTCTAGGTGAGTGATCACACAGTTGTGGTTATCTGGGTCATTGAGGTCTTTTTAAATAGTCCTTCTGTGTATTTTTGCCACCTCTTCTTAATATATTCTGCTTCTATTAGGTCCATACCATTTCTGTCCTTTATTGTGCCCATGTTTGCATGAAATGTTTCTTCAGCATCTCTAATTTTCTTGAAGAGATCTCTAGTTTTTCCCATTCTTTTGTTTTCCTCTATTTCTCTTTCATTTAAGAAGGCTTTTTCATCTCTACGTGCTGTTTTTTGGAATTATCCATTCAGGTGGATATATCTTTGCTTCTCTCCTTTCCCTTTTGCTTCTTCTCTTCTCAGCTATTTGTAAGGCCTCCTCAGACAATCATTTTGCCTTTTTGTATTTCCTTTTCTCGTGGAAGTTTTTGTCACTGCCTCCTGTACAATGTTATTAACTTCCTTCCACATTTCCTCAGGCTTTCTGTCTATCAAATCTAATCCCTTGAATCTATTTGTCACTTCCACTGTATAATTGTAAGGGATTTGATTTAGTTCATACCTGAGTGGTCTAGTGTTTTTCCCTTAATTCTTCAAATTAAGTCTGAATTTTTCAAGCAGGAGTTCATGATCTGAGCCACAGTCAGCTCCTGGTCTTATTTTTGTAACAAGTCCCTTGCTTGTGGTCTATTGCTCCCCACCAATTCACCATCTAAAACTCCAGTATTTTCTGTAAAGAAGAAGGATGAAGAGGTGGTCCCAAGATGGTGCAGGGATAGGATGGGGAGACCACTTTCTCATCCTCAAATTAATCAAAAGATCATTTGAATATTGAGCAACTTCCACAAAACAACTTCTGAATGCTGGTGAAAGACACCAAGCACCCAGAGAGGCAGCCCAATCTTTTCAAAAGGAGGTAGGACAAAATATAAAAGACAAAAAATGAGACAAAAGATTTAGGGATGAAGATACATCCTGGGTAGGGAGTCATGAGGGAGGAGAAATTTCTTTATGGTAGGAAACCCTCTCACAGGCATGTCTGTGGGGGGTTTTGGAATCTCAGAGGGCAACATAACCGGGAGGAAAACACACACACACACACACACACACACACACACACACAATGTGCCTAATGTCAACTACAAGGGGAGATGGAGAAATGTCACAGATGCTCACATCCACCACCAGTGAGTAGGGGCTCTTCAGGGTGTGTGAACTGCATGATCAGTCCTTAGAGTAAGGACCATGCCTGAAAGCCCTGAGGACAATCTGAGGGAACTAATGTAAGATAACAACTCAAACCTTGGAATCACCAGTGAGACAAAAAAAAGACCTTTCTCACCAAAGGCTGGAATACTGCACAGTGACCCCTGGCACACTCACAGAACAAAGGATTGAGCAAATACCAAAGGAGCACAAGCCAGTTGCCATACAGGGCCCTCCATCCCCAGAGGCAGAGAGGCAGGCATGCGACAGACAGAGCTGGAAGGCAAGGGGCTGCTGCAATCTTGGCACCAGAGATGGCATCTTCCACCAAACTGTGAGCAAGCTCCCAGTTGCTAACCATATCTTTTTTGGATCCTGGATGGTTGACATCTGCCAGAAGTGTCATAGACTGAGATCATCTCCCCAGAGGAGACACACGACACACCTGGGACAGTGCATTCACAGAGCACCCGGGAAACTGAGTGTCCAGGACTGGGGAGGTGAATAAGACACACTGACCATCTGGGACTATGTGCTTGCCAAGCACCCAGTCACCTGGGCTGCATGGACCTGGGAAAAGCACAAAACGCACAGCCCATCTGGGTCTGTGCCCCTGTGGAATACCTGAGAACCTGAGCGGCTTACACCTGGTAAGTGCATGAAACGCAGGGCCACTTGGGACAGGGTCCTTGCAGAGCACCCTGGACCCTGGACAGTGTGGACCAAGGAAGTGTATGCCACTTTGGGCTGTGGAAAACCCAGTGTGATCAATTCACTGTGAGCAATCTCCACACATGACAGTGGTATTTGTTTGCAGCATCCACCCATCCCCACGACACAATGAACAGGTGAGACTAAATAAGTGACCACCTTCACCCCCTTGTGTCTGGGGGGAATTTAGACACTGAAGAGAATTGCAGACAAAGACAGCCAGGATAAACAAAGAAGGGGGAACCGATCTGGGAGTTTTAATTGCAGATTAAAACCCTGCAATTAATAGTGAGACTGTGCATTTGAGTGACACCTATAAACCTTGAGAACAAGTACAAGCTGGGAAAAGGGACTATCTGGCCCTGAACTGAACTCACACTGCCCACAACTGCTTCAGAGAAAGTCCTAGATATAATTTTACTATTACCACTATTTTTAAAATAGTGATATTAAATATATATTTTAATTTAGCAATTTATTACCCTTTTCACTTTCATTTTTATAGCCTACTATTACCTTTCCAAAAAAACCTATTTTTTAAAATAAATTATATATACATATATATATATATACACATATATATATTTAATTTTTGTTATTGGCTTTGTTATGTATTTTTTAGATTGTATTTTTCAAAGTATAACCAATTTTCTAGGTTTTTAATGTTTGCTTTTTGATATTTGTTATCAATTTTGTACCTTTCAGAATCTAACCTTCAGTACTTATTTTCACTCAGGGACTTGGTTACTGGCTTGATTGCTCTCTTCCCCTTTGACTCTCCCTTTTCTCCTTCATGTCACCTCTATCTCCTTCCTCCCTCTTCTCTCCTCTACATAATTGTGAATCTCTCTTGGTGCACAGGGCTGTGGAAAATTATTTCACCATTAAGCTAGGGGTTTTATCTTCTGTGCTTTATGACGGAAAAGACTTGAAGCTACTGTATGTGAAGGACTGAAAGCCAGAGGCAGGAAGTTTAACCCCAAAACCATAGAATATCAGCGAACCCTTGAATCCAAGGAACTTTAATAGACAAGAGCCAACCCAAAAGTCTCCTTACCTACACTGAAACCAAACTCCTCCTTAGTTCAGTTCAGTTCAGTTGCTCAGTCATGTCCTACTCTTTGTGACCCCATAAATTGGAGCACGCCAGGCCTCCCTGTCCATCATCAACTCCTGGAGTTTACTCAGACTCACGTCCATCGAGTCAGTGATGCCATCCAGCCATCTCATCCTCTGTCGTCCCCTTCTCCTCCTGCCCCAAATCCCTAGCAGCATCACAGTCTTTTCCAATGAGTCAACACTTTGAATGAGGTGGCCAAAATACTGGACTTTCAGCTCTCGCATAATTCCTTCCAAAGAAATCCCAGGGCTGATCTCCTACAGAATGGACTGGTTAGATCGCCTGGCAGTCCAAGGGACTCTCAAGAGTCTTCTCCAACACCACAGTTCAAAAGCATCAATTCTTCGTCACGCAGCTTTCTTCACAAGTCCAAATCTCACATCCATACATGACTACAGGAAAAACCATAGCCTTGACTGGACGGACCTTTGTTGGCAAAGTAATGTCTCTGCTTTTAAATATGCTGTCTAGGTTGGTCATAACTTTCCTTCCAAGGAGTAAGTGCATTTTAATTTCATGGCTGCAGTCACCATCTGCAGTGATTTTGGAGCCCCCCAAAATAAAGTCTGACACTGTTTCCACTCTTTCCCCATCTATTTCCAATGAAGTGATGGGACTGGATGCCATGATTTTCGTTTTCTGAATGTTGAGCTTTAAGCCAACTTTTTCACTGTCCACTTTCACAGTCATCAAGAGGCTTTTTAGTTCTTCTTAACATTCTGCCATAAGGGTGGTGTCATCTGCATATCTGAGGTTATTGATATTTCTCCTGGCAATCTTGATTCCAGTTTGTGATTCTTCCAGTCCAGCATTTCTCAGGATGTACTCTGCATATAAGTTAAATAATCAGGGTGACAATATACAGCTGTGATGTACTCCTTTTCCTATTTGGAACCAGTCTGTTGTTCCCTGTCCAGTTCTAACTGTTGCTCCATGACCTGCATATGGGTTTCTCAAGAGGCAGGTCAGGTGGTCTGGTATTCCCATCTCTTTCAGAATTTTCCAGTTTATTGTGATCCACACAGTCAAATGCTTTGGCATAGTCAATAAAGCAGAAATAGATGTTTTTTCTTGAACTCTCTTGCTTTTTCCATGATCCAGCAGAAGTTGGCAATTTGATCTCTGGTTCCTCTGCCTTTTCTAAAAGCAGCTTGGACATGTGGAAGTTCACAGTTCATGTATTGCTGAAGCCTGGATTGGAGAATTTTGAGCATTACTTTACTAGTGTGTGAAATGAGTGCGATTGTGTGGTACTTTGAGCATTCTTTGTCATTGCCTTTCTTTGGGATTGGAATGAAAACTGACCTTTTCCAGTCCTGTGGCCACTGCTGAGTTTCCCAAATTTGCTGGCATATTGAATGCAGCACTTGCACAGCATCATCTTTCAGGATTTGAAATAGCTCAACTGGAATTCTATCACCTCCACTAGCTTTGTTCGTAGTGATGATTTCTAAGGCCGACTTGATTTCACATTCCAGGATGTCTGGCTCTAGGTGAGTGATCACACCATCGTGATTATCTTGGTCATGAAAATCTTTTTTGTACAGTTCTTCTGTGTATTCTTGCCACCTCTTCTTAATATCTTCTGCTTCTGTTAGGTCCATACCATTTCTGTCCTTTATCGAGCCCATCTTTGCATGAAATGTTCCCTTGGTATCTCTAATTTTCTTGAAGAGATCTCTAGTCTTTCCCATTCTGTTGTTTTCCTCTATTTCTTTGCATTGATCGCTGAGGAAGGCTTTCTTATCTGTTCTTGCTATTCTTTGGAACTCTGCATTCAGATGCTTATATCTTTCCTTTTCTCCTTTATTTTTCACTTCTCTTCTTTTCACAGCTATTTGTAAGGCCTCCCCAGACAGCCATTTTGCTTTTTTGCCCTTCTTTTTCTTGGGGATGATCTTGATCCCTGTCTCCTGTACAATGTCACGAACCTCCGTCCATAGTTCATCAGGCAGTCTATCAGATCTAGTCCCTTAAATCTATTTCTCACTTCCACTGTATAATCATAAGGGAGTTCATTTAGGTCATACCTGAATGGTCTAGTGGTTTTTCCTCCTGTCTTCAATTAAGTCTGAATTTGGCCATAAGGAGTTCATGATCTGAGCTACAGTCAGATCCTGGTCTTGTTTTTGTTGACTGTATAGAGCTTCTCCATCTTTGGCTGCAAAGAATATAATCAATCTGATTTTGGTGTTGACCATCTGGTGATGTCCATGTGTAGAGTCTTCTCTTGTGTTGTTGGAAGAGGTTTTTTGCTATGACCAGTGCATTTTCTTGGCCAAATTCTATTAGCCTTTGCCCTGCTTCATTCCATATTCCAAGGCCAATTTTGCCTGTTACTCCAGCCTTTTCTTGACTTCCTACTTTTGCATTCCAGTCCCCTAAAATGAAAAAGACATCTTTTTTGGGTGTTAGTTCTAAAAGATCTTGTAGGTCTTCATAAAACCATTCAACTTCAGCTTCTTCAGCATTACTGGTTGGGCATAGACTTGGATTACTATAATATTGAATGGTTGGCCTTGGAAATGAACAGAGATCATTGTGTAGTTTTTCAGATTGCATCCAAGTACTGCCTTTCAGACTCTTTTGTTGACCATGATGGCTACCCTATTTCTTCTAATGGATTCCTGCATGCAGTAGTAGATATAATGGTCATCTGAGTTAAATTCACGCATTCCAGTCCATTTGAGTTCACTGATTACTAGAATGTCAACATTCACTCTTGTCATCTCTTGTTTGACCACTTCCAATTTGCCTTGATTCATGGACCTGATATTCCAGGTTCCTATGCAATATTGCTCTTTACAGAATCAGACCTTGTTTCTATCACCAGCCACATCCACAACTGGGTATTGTTTTTACTTTGGCTCCATCCTTTCATTCTTTCTGGAGTTATTTTTCCACTGATCTCCAGTAGCATATTGGGAACCTACTGACCTCTTTCAGTATCCTATCAGTTTGCCTTTTCATACTGTTTATGGGGTTCTCAAGGCAAGAATACTGAAGTGGTTTGCCATTCCCTTCTCCAGTGGACCACATTCTGTCAGACCTCTCCACCATGACTCACCCATCTTGGGTAGCCCCACAGGCATGGCTTAGTTTCACTGAGTTAGACAAGGCTGTGGTCCTAGTGTGATTAGATTGACTAGTTTTCTGTGATTATGGTTTCAGTGTGTCTGCCCTCTGATGCCCTCTTGCAACATCTACCGTCTTACTTGGGTTTCTCTTACCTTATTCCAGTGCAAGATACACAGTGCTAATTCTCCAGCAAAGCAGGGATGCAACACTGAACATTAAAAGACAGGCTGACAAAAGCCATGCCAAACCCATGGACACTCCAAAACTCCCTACAGGACACTTCATTGCACTTCAGAGAGTAGAGATCCAGCTCCACCCAGGAGAGCACAGACTCAAGCCCCCCAACCAGGAAAACTTGACAAGCCAATAGTCCAATCCCGCCCACCGGGATCACACTGCACAATTAAGAGGAACCATAAGCTTCCAGCCTGCAGAAAGTGCACCCCAAATACAGCAATCTAAACAAAATGAAAAGGCAGAGAAATATTCAGCTGGTAAAGGAACATGATAAAAACCCACCAAACCAAAGAGGAGGAGATAGGGAGTGAACCTGAAAAATCATTCAGAATAGTGATAGTAAAGATTATCTAAAACCTTGAAAACCAAATGGAGTTACAGATAAATAGACTAGAGACAAGGATTGAGAAGATGCAAGAAAAATTTAAAAAGGACTTAGAAGAAATAAAGAGTCAATCAATAATGAACAATGTCATAACTTAGATGAAAAGAACTGTGAAAGGAACCAACAGTAGAATGGAGGGTAAGTGAGGTGGAAGATAGCATAGTGGAAATAAATGTAGCATAGAGGAAAAAAAGAAAAAAAAAATAGTTAAAAGAAATGAGGACAATGCCTCATTGAGGAATGAGACATTTTCTCAATGAAGAAAATGCCTCAAAGACCTGTGGGAAAATGTTAAACACCCTAACATTCAATTCATAGGTGTTCCAGAAGAAGATAAAATGAAAGGACATGAGTGAATACTTGATGAGATAATAGTCTTAAAATTCCCTAAAATGGGGAAGGAAATAGCCACCCAAGTCCAAGAAACCCAGAGAGTCCTAAACAGGATAAACACAAGGCAAAACACATATTAATCAAACTAACAAAAATCAAACACAAAAAACAATTACTAAAAGCAACAAGAGAAAAGCAAAAAATAACACTCAAGGGGAAACATAAGGATAATAGCTGATCTTTCAATAGAAAAATCTTCAAGCCAGAAGAGAATGGCAGGACATACTTAAACTGATGAAAGAGAAAAGCCTACAACCAAGATTACTCTACCCAGCAAGGATCTCATTCAGATATGAAGGAGAAATCTAAAGCTATACAGAGAAGCAAAAGCTGAGAGAATTCAGCATCACCAAACCAAGTTTTCAACAAGTGCTAAAAGGATCTTCTCTATACAGGAAACAGAAAAGGTTTATAAAAATGAACCTACAACTACAAAGTAAATGGTAATGGGATCATACTTATTAATAATTACCTTAAATGTAAATAGCTTAAATGCTTCAACCAAAAGACAGGACTGGCCAAATGGATACAAAGATCCTTACATATGCTATCTAGAGCAAATGCACCTCAAACCTAGGGACACATATGGACTGAAAGTGAAGGGCTGGAAAAAGATATTTCATGCAAATAGAGACCAAAAGAAAGCAGGACTAGCAATATTCATATAAAATTTAAAAAAGACTTTGACATAAAGACAATGATGAGACAAAGGAGGAGACTACATAATGATCAAAGTATCAATCCAGGAAGAAGATATAACAACTATAAATATATGTGCACCCAACTTAGTGTCACCTCAGTATGTAAGGCAAATGCTAATAAGTATGAAAGGAGAACTTAACAGTAACACAATAATAGTAGGGGATTTTAATACCCCATTCATATATATGGATAGATAAAACAAACAGAAAATTAACAAGGAAACACAAGCTCTAAATGATAAAATTGTAGTACTAATTGATATCTATAGGGCATTCCATCCCCCAAACAATGGATTTCACCTTTTCTTCAAGTGCACACAGAACATTCTCCAGGATAGATCACATCCTGGGCCATGAATCTAGTCTTAGCAAATTTTTAAAAACCTGAAATTATTTCAAGCATCTTTTCTCGTCACAATGTGCTATGATTAAATGTCAAACATAGCAAAGAAGTATTAACAGTACAAACATATGGAGGTTAAACACTATTATGAATAGCCAACAGATCATGGATGAAATCAAAAAAGAAATCAAAATATCTATAGAAACAAATGAAAATAAATACACAACAATGTAAAACCTACAGAATTCAGTAAAAACAGTGCTAAAAGGGAAGTTCATAGCAATACAAGCTTACCTCAAGAAACAAGAGAAACATAAAATAGACAACCTAACTTTATAGCTAAAGCAACTCAAAAAAGAAGAAATGAAGAACCCCAAAGTTAGTAGAAGGAAAGACATCGTAAAAATTAGAGCAGCCATAAATGAAAAAGGAATGAAGGGGACTATAGCAAACATCAACACAACTACAAGCTGGTTCTTTGAGAAAATAAGTAACATAGAAAAGCCATTAGCCAGAGTCATCAAGGAAAAAAAGGAGAAAACTCAAATCAATAAAATTAGAAATGAAAATGCAGACATCACAACAAACAGCAAAGAAATTAAAAAGATCATAGGAGACTACTATGAGCAATTACATGCCCCAAAATGGACAATTTGGAAGAAATGGACAAATTATTAGGAATCTATAACCTTCAAAAACTGAACCAGGAAGAAGTAGAAAATCTTAACAGACCCATCACAAGAACAGAAATCAAAACTGTATTCAAAAATCTTCAAACAAGGAAAAGCCCAGGATCAGAGGGTTTCACAGGTGAATTTTATCAAAAATTTAGAGATGAGCTGACACCTATCCTATGCAAACTCTTCCCAAAAATTGCAGAGGAAGGTAAGCTCCCAAACTCATTATTTGAAGCCACTACCACCATAATATCAAAACAAGACAAAATTGCTGCAAAAGAAAGAAAACTTCAGGCCAGTATCACTGATGCAATAATCCTCAACAAAATTCTAACAAACAGAATTCAACAACATATTAAAAAGAACTTACATCCTGACCAAGTGGACTTTATCCCAGGGATGCAAGGATTCTTCAATATTCGTAGAGCCAGAAAGAAAAACACCAATACAGTATACTAACACATACATCTGGAATTTAGAAAGATGGTAACAATAACCCTGTATGCGAGACAGCAAAAGAGACACTGATGTATAGAACAGTCTTTTGGACTCTGTGGAAGAGGGCGAGGGTGGGATGATTTGGGAGAATGGCGTTGAAATACGTAGAATATCATATATGAAACGAGTCGCCAGTCCAGGTTCGATGCACGATACTGGATGCTTGGGGCTGGTGCACTGGGACAACCCAGAGGGATGGTATGGGGAGGGAGGAGGGAGGAGGGTTCAGGATGGGGAACACATGTATACCTGTGGTGGATTCATTTTAATATATGGCAAAACCAATACAATATTGTAAAGTTAAAAAATAAAATAAAATTTTAAAAATAAATAAATATTTTAAAAAGCAATATGATTATTTTAATAGATGCAGAGAAAGCCTTTGACAAAATTCAACACCCATTTATGATCAAAACTTTCCAGAATGCAGGCATATAAAGAATATACCTCAGCATAATAAAAGCCATATGTGATAAACCCACTGCAAATGTTATACTAAATGGAAAAAAAAAAAAAAAGCATTTACTCTAAAATTAGGAACAAGACTAGTATCTCCACTCTCACCACTACTATTCAACATAGATTTGGAAGTCCTAGTCACAGCAATAAGAGGAAAAAAAAAAATTCATATTGGAAAAGAAATCTCAAAACTCTCACTGTTTGCAGACCACATGATCCTCTATTTAGAAAACCCTAATGACACCAGTAGAAAATTACTAGGGCTAATCAATGAATATAATAAACTTTCCCTTGTATTCCTATACAATAACAATAAGAGAACAGAAAGAGAAATTAAGGAAACAATCCTACTCACCATTGCAAAGAGAAGAATAAAATACTTAGGAATAAATTTACCTAAGAAAAAAAAGACCAATATATAGAAAGTTATAAAACACTGATGAGAAATCAAAGATGACACACATAGATGGAGAAATATACCATGTTCTTGCATTGGAAGAATCAATATAGTGAAAGTGAGTATACTACCCAAAGCAATCTATAGATTCAATCCAATCCCTAGCAAGCTACCAACAGTATTTTTCACAGAACTAGAACAAATAATTTCACAATCTGTATGGAAACACAAAAAAACTCGAAGAGCCAAAGCAATTTTGAGAAAGAAGCAAAGTTCTAGAGGAATCAACCTTCCTGACTTTGACTGTACTACAAAGCTAAAGTCATTAAGATAGTGTAGTACTGTCACAAATACAGAAATATAGATCAATGGAACAAAATAGAAAGCCCAGAGATAAATCCATGTACCTATGTACACTTTATCTTTGATAAAGGAAGTAAAAGTATGAAAATAGAGAAAAGACAGTCTCTTTAACAATTGGTGCTGGGAAAACTGGTCAATCACCCATAAAACAATGAAACTCGAACTCTTTCTAACACAATACAAAAAAAAAAAAAAAAAACTCAAAACGGATTAAAGATCTAAATATAAGAGGAGAAACTATAAAACTTTTAGAGGAAAACATAGGCAGAACACTCTCTGACATAAACCACAGCAAGATCCTCTATTACTCACCTCCCAGAATAATGGAAATAAAAACATTTTTTAAAAATGGGACCTAATTAAACTTAAAAGCTTTTGCACAATGAAGGAAACTATAAGCAAAGTGAAAAGACGGCCTTCAGAATGGGAGAAAATAATAGCAAAATAAAAAACTGACAATTCATCTCGAAAACATACAAGCAGCTCATGGAGCTCAGTACTGAAAAATAAATGACCCAATTAAAAAATCGGACAAAGAACTAAACAGACATTTCACCAAAGAAGACATACATGGCTAACAAACACATGAAAAGATGCTCACCATCACTCATTATCAGAGAAATGCAAATCAAAGCCACAATAAGGTACCATCTCACACCTGTCAGAATGGCTGCCATCAAAAAGTCTACAAACAATGAATGCTGGAGAGTGTGGGAAAAGGCAACTCTCTTACACTGTTGGTGTAAATGCAAAGTAGTACAGCCCCTGTGGAGAACAGTATGGAGATTCCTTAAAAAACTGGAAATAGAACTGCCATATGATCCAGCAATCCCATTGCTGGCCATACACACTGAGGAAACCAGAATTGAAAGAGACACATGTACCCCAATGTTCATTGCAACACTATTTACAATAGCTAGGACATGGAAACAACCTTGATGTCCATCAGCAGATGAATGGATAAGGAAGTTGTGGTACATATATACAATGGATAGGAAAAGGAGTTCGTTAAGGCTGTATATTGTCACCCTGTTTATTTAATTTATATGCAGGGTACATCATGAGAAACGCTGGACTGGAAGAAACATAAACTGGAATCAAGATTACTGGGACAAATATCAATAACTCAGATATGCAGATGACACCACCCTTAGGCAGAAAGTGAAGAGGGACTAAAAAGCCTCTTGATGAAAGTGAAAGAGGAGAGTGAAAAAGTTGGCTTAAAGCTCAACATTCAGAAAACAAAGACCATGGCATCTGGTCCCATCACTTCATGGGAAATAGATGGGGAAACAGTGGAAACAGTGTCAGACTTTATTTTGGGGGGCTCCAAAATCACTACAGATGGTGACTGCAGCCATGAAATTAAAAGACGCTTACTCCTTGGAAGGAAAGTTATGACCAACCTAGATAGCATATTCAAAAGCAGAGACATTACTTTGCCAACAAAGGTCTGTCTAGTCAAGGCTATGGTTTTTCCTGTGGTCATGTATGGATGTAAGAGTTGAACTGTGAAGAAGGCTGAGCACTGAAGAATTGATGCTTTTGAACTGTGGTGTTGGAGAAAACTCTTGAGAGTCCCTTGGACTGCAAGGAGATCCAACCAGTCCATTCTGAAGGAGATCAGCCCTGCGATTTCTTTGGAAGGAATGATGCTAAAGCTGAAACTCCAGTACTTTGGCCACCTCATGCAAAGAATTGACTCATTGGAAAAGACTCTGATGCTGGGAGGGATTGGTGGCAAGAGGAGAAGGGGACAACAGAGGATGAGATGGCTGGATAGCATCACTGACTCGATGGACGTGAGTCTGGGTGAATTCTGGGAGTTGGTGATGGACAGGGAGGCCTGGCGTGCTGCAATTCATGGGGTCGCAAAGAGTCGGACATGACTGAGCAACTGAACTGATCTGATCTGATAAAAAAAGAACTCATTTAAGTCAGCTCTAATGAGATGGATGAACCTGAAGCCTATTATCCAGACTGAAGTAAGTCAGAAAGAGAAATATCAGTAGAGTATATATATATATATATATATATATATATATATATATATATGTAATTTAGAAAGACAATAACAATGACCCAATATGGAGGACAGTCAAAGAGACACAGCTGTAAAGAACAGAATTTTGGACTATGTGGGAGAAGGTGAGGGTGGAATGATTTGAGAGAATAGCTTTGAAAAACGCATATTACCATATATAAATTTGATGAACAGTCCAATTTTGATGCATGAAGCAGGGCACTCAAAACCTGTTGTCTGGGACAACACAGAGGGATCAGGCAGAAAGGGACGTGGAAGAAGGATTCTGGGTGGGGGAACACATGTACACCCGTGGATGATTCATGTCAATGTGTAGCAAAAAAATTACCACAATACTGTATTTAGCCTCCAATTAAAATAAGTAATTTTTTTAAAAGAAGTATCGACCTGGCAAACTGTTCAAGATGTCCATATTGTAAATGTAGTTCCCTGTATCCCACAGTTCACAACTCTTATGTAATCTTGGGAGAAATCCTGTCCAATGCAGAATGGTTACTGTCCTGGAAATTAAGGATGTATTCTTTTGCATACCACTGGCTGAGGAATCCAAAAACCTTTTTGCTTTCAAATGGAAGGCTCCAGGAGAAAAACACTAACAAATGATCTGGACAGTTTTGCCTCAGGGATTTAGGGATAGTGCCCACGTTTTTGGACAGTCCCTTATCCAGGATCTCTTAGATATGAACCTGAGATTCAATGGGAAATATTTCAGTATTTAGATGACCTACTAATCTACTCCACAGATGAGGCAGCAGGTTACACTAAAACAGGCCTTAATCCAAGCACCTGGTTTGAGGTTGCCAAACTTAGAGAAAACATCCCATCCATATGTCCATGAGAAGGAAGGGATAACCTTGGGAATATTAACTCAAATGTTGGGACCTGAACCTCAGCCAGTGGCTTACTCATCCAAGCAGCTCGACCCAATGGCCCAAGGTTGGCCTCCCTGCTTTCAAAACCTTGAATCCATTACAATCCTGATAGAAGGTGCCTTAAAACTCTCTCTTGGAGGCAAGCCAACT
The DNA here is from genome assembly GCF_029378745.1 of Bos indicus. Taxonomy (NCBI): domain Eukaryota; kingdom Metazoa; phylum Chordata; class Mammalia; order Artiodactyla; family Bovidae; genus Bos; species Bos indicus. The sequence goes on from NC_091789.1 coordinate 78,415,746, forward strand.
ATTTTTACCATCCACCAAGTGAAAAACTTCTGAATGGGAGAGGCCATTTATGGATATCTGATCAAGGATCCTCAGATATCAAGTAGTGCTGATGGAAAATCTGGGACTGACTATATCTCCTTGGGAGGTTCTTAACCCAGCTACCCACCTGCTGACCCCTGATAGTTCTCTTCACTTCCACTCCTGTCTAGAAACTGTAAATCTTTGGACAAAGCCTCAAGATTGATTTTCAGAGGATCCCCTGATCAGTCCTGAGGAAAATTGGTACACTGACAGGAGCAGCTCTGTCTCAGATGGAAAAAGGAAAGAAGGATATGTAGTAGCCTTCAATTTTGAGACCACAGAGGCTAAAACTTTACCACCAGGAATTTCAGCCCAATTCAGTTCAGTTCAGTCACTCAGTCATATCCAACTCTGCAACCCCACAGACTTCAGCACACCAGGCTTTCCTGTCCATCACCAACTCCCAAAGCTTGCTTAAACTCACATCCATCGAGTCAGTGATGCCATCCAACCATCTCATCCTCTGACATCCCCTTCTCCTGCCTTCAATCTTTCCCAGCATCAGGGTCTTTTCCAGTGAGTCAATTCTTCTCATCAGGTGAGCAAAGTATTGGAGTTTCAGCTTCAGCATCAGTTTTTCCAATGAATATTCAGGACCAATTTCCTTTAGGGCTTACTGGTTTGATCTCCTTGTAGTCCAAGGGACTCTCAAGAGTCTTCTCCAACACCACAGTTCAAAATCATAAGTACTTTGGTGCTCAGCTTTCTCTATAGTCCAACTCTCTCATCCATACATGATCACTGGAAAAACCATAGCTTTGACTAGACAGACCTTTGCCCAATTGGCTGAGCTCATAGCTCTGACCCAAGTTTTAGACCTGGGAAAAAGAAGAAGAGTGGTTATTTACATTGACTTCAAGTATGCTTTTCTGTTGATACACACACACACACTGCCATTTGGAAAGAGAGGGCCCACCTGACTGCCTGAGTGTCCCCAATCAAATATGGTGACTAAATCTTTAGCCTCCTGGAAGCAGTTAATCTGGCCACTGGAGTTTCAGTTTCCCATTGCAAGGGGGATCAAAAAGAAAGTATAAAGGTGGCATGAGGGAACCAGGCTGCCAATCAGGCAGCTAAGAAAGCAGCATTACAAAACAGTGACTTAATAGGGGTTGCCACCCTAGTTCCACAAGTTACCTTGCCAGAAACTCCTTCATATACTGAAGACTAGACCCTTAAAGTGAAGAATGAGAGCTCTCAACAAGATAGTATTGGGTAGTTCCAAAAGAAGGGACTCTTATTTTTGCCCAGGAACCTCCAATGGAAATTGGTAAATTCCTTGCATGCCACCACTCATTTAGGGGAATAAGACCTCCAGAGATTACTCAAAAGATCCTAGAGAGGAATAAGCTTCCTAATGACCATAAGGCAAGTGGGCTTCTGTTGGGAGCTGCGTTAGGCATTAGTGACAAAATGGAGGCATGGCCCCAACCCCCTCTCTTTGTCCTGCAGGCACGGACCTGGGATGAAGGAGTTACGCCTTGTGATTCTGACTTGTTTTTTCCTCTCCTCAGCTGAGTTGACAGAAAAGGAATATTAAGGTGCTTATTGTTCTTGAGAGGAGCATGAGAAGGCACAAAGCCTTCTGCAGCTGTGCTCAGAGAATAATTCATAAAGTTAATCATTGACATTTGTTCAAGGACTTTTACAAAAGAGTATTCCAGGATGAGCACATAGGCCGCAGCTTGAGGCCATGGGAGGGATTGCTATCTGAAGCCTATTTGTGAGGAAAATGTTTATGGCAAAGGAGTTTACTGAATTTAGGGCTTAGAAATAATTAAAATAGTTAGAAGTTAAAGATTTAAGGAACGTTGTAATATTAGCATATTTTACTATAGCTTATAGAGGTTAGGAATTTTAGAGATACTAATAGCTAGAAGCCTTTTTTAAGAGAGAGTGAGTTCAGGATATTAGGGGAAAATAGGATTTAGAAAGATAATAAATAAATTGAAGAATATAACATGAGTTACAGTGTAATCACAAGTTAACTATAAGACACATAAGAGGAAGTAGATAATAGATGGTAAAGCTGATTTCGAGAGAATCACTGAAGCAAGAACTCTGTTTGAAGGGCAACAGTGATTTATGGAGATAATAAATCTGGGTGAGGCGGAACTGAAAATGTCAAACCTCTGACCTAATGCTTTTGTAAAAATATAAAAGAAAATCTTAAACATGAAATAAATGCACAGTCCAAGAAAATTGAGAGGCTGCGTTGTCACTCGCCGACACCAACATTCCCTTCAGATTGAATCCCTGGCTGCTGGAGCTGGACTCTGGCAGGCTCCTCCTGTCCTACTTGCTAATTAAACAATCCCAAAGAAGCTCAAAAACCTCAACTGGTCCAGCCCATCCAGCAGCGAGGGACTTACCAAGGGGAAGACTGGCAGATATACTTTATCCAGATGCTTCTCAAGGATATAAGTACTTATTGGTCATGATAGATACCTTCACTGATTGGATTGAAGTCTTTTCCACCTGGACAGAAAAGGCTGAGAAGGTGGTGAGAAAGTTACTCCATGAAATTATTCCAAGATTTGGCCTGCACAGGTCACTACAAAGTGACAATGGGGTATCATTTGCTTCTAGAGTCACCTAAGGGGTTACTAAGCATTGGGTGTTATCTATTACTTCCATTGTGCCTGGAGACCTCAGTCTTCAGGAATAGTAGAAAGAGCCAACCAATTCTTAAAACCAGCAATAAAAAATATAATCTAGGAGACTTCCCCCAGATGGAATGAAGCTTTACCAATAGCCCTCCTCTGCACTCACACTGCTCCAAAAGAACAGGTTGATTTTAACCCTTATGAGGTGTTATATGGGGACCTTTTGTTTATGTTAATGACCTCTTTCTAAACCCAGAGACTCAAACCCTTTGATCTTACACTGTGGCCATTGGGCAATTCCAACAAGAAATGCACTTGTGGGGTGCCAACCCAGATGCAAAGGATTCTGAGGGACTGCCACTATGGGCCCTAGGAACTCAAATCCTAAATAAGGTTTGGAAAGATGGGTCACCAAAGGCCACATGGAAGGGCCTCTATCCCTTAATACTTCCCACCCAGACAGCAGTCAGTGTACCAGGTCATGACTCCTGGATTCATTAATCTTGAGTCCAATGAGAGAAGGAAACTGGGGAAGACACTCAATGCACTTTCAAGCCTCTGAGAGACCTCCAATATCTATTCAGGACTACAGGTAAGTGTCATTCTGATGAACATTCAAAAAGTTAAGCTGCTGGGGATAAGCTTTCTTGGAATAGTCCTTGCATTCAGCCTCAGCTACATTGCTGTCTCTCTTGGTTTGTGTTAGTCAGGGATATCTTCTTCATGTCTGTTACCAGTTTCCATAAGACCATACTTAGGACATCACAATGTGGTTCCTGTAGCTCCTGTGGCTCATTGGTTTGAGTTACTCATATACACCTCTTAAGTCCAGCCATCACAGATATCACAAACACGTTCAATAAGACTAGTTGCTGACTATGTCCTCATTCAATTCTTAATAAGCTGACTTATATCAACAGATCAGGGCTGATCACCAAAAACTTATTCAAAACTAATTAAATCCTAGACAAGGTTACCACAGTAGCATTCTGGTTTCTGTCAATCAATGATACACTCCTATGGTGGTTCTGGCCTATAATTCTGTTCTCTCCCTCTTTCCTCAGCTTACTCTTTTGGTTCATTTCTTCTCAGGCCAACAAGATATAGGCTCAAGTTCCAATACAATATTGATACCAACCCCTGACCACTCTGATGACTTCCTCATACAGCTCCCTCTTAGATAGACATCAGTAGCACTTACCAATCCCCCTTGTTGACAGCTAGCAAGTGATGGACACCCAAGGCTCCTTGTCATCTCAACTCAGCAGAAAGTAGCCATAATGAATGACACCCATTTCCCCAATGAATTTGGGTCCATTCACTTGAGGAGGGAATGTTAGGTTAGGAAGTTAGGCATGAGCAATGAGGGGTGGCCTGGATGAAAAGGATGCAAGCTGACCTCTAAACTCCATTCCAGACACACCCAGGAGAACTCACAGATATGCTACAGAATAACCACAGAGACTTTTCAATTCCTGCATATGTGCCCTAGGCACATAGTCAGTACAAGGTAACTGCAGAGCTTTCTCCAAGTAATTTTAGGCAGTTCGGAGACTCATTTCATTGCAGTTCAGTCACTCAGTCGGGTCTGACTCTTTGCGATCCCATGGACTGCAGCACACCAGGCCTCCCTGTCCATCAGCAAATCCCGGACTTTACTCATACTCATGTCCATTGAGTTGGTGATGGCATTCAACCATCTCATCCTCTGTCATCCTCTTATCCTAAGAAGGGCTAATGAATATTCTACATCTAATTATAGCAGACTAAGTTACAGAAACACATAAACAACACAGCTTGCTGTTATATACTCACAAATGTCAATCGGCCTTGAGCATATTCCCATTTGCATTCCCTTTCATTGATGGGTGATAGGTACAAACCTTACTTTCCTCACACCATAACCAAAAGGAGGAGAATGGAAGTATGAAAGGGGGAAGCCAAGAAGGATCAAGAAGAAGGATAAGGAGGACTTCTTTAGGGTTAGATTTTTCCCATGTCTTGGGAGTGTCTGTCTAATAAAAGATCTGTCTGCTTGAGCTGAATTGAGCAGTAAGTTCTCTCTTACTCTACACCCTTTAGTCCATTGCTCCAAATCTTTATGAGACAGGAACCTAGGAAGAGAAACAAACCAAACATGAAGGGAACACAGCCCCACCTATCAACAGAAAATTGGATTAAGGATTTACTGAGCATGGCCCCACCCATCAGACCAAGATCCAGATTCCTCCATAGACAGTCCTTCCCATCAGGAAGCTTCCACAAGCCTCTTATCCTTATACATCCGAAGGCAGACAGATTGAAAACCACAATTACAGAAAACTAACCAAATTGATCACTGGGATCACAGGCTTTTCTAAATACATGAAACTATGAACTATGAACTATGCCATGTAGGGCCACCTAAGATGAACGGGTCAGGGTGGAGAGTCTGACAAAATGTGCACCACTGTAGAAGGGAATGACAAACCACTCCAGTATTCTTGGCTTGAGAACCCCATGACAGTATGAAAAGACAAAAAGATATGACACTGAAAGATGGACGCCCCAAGCCAGTAGGTGCCAAATATGCTACTGGAGAAGAGTGGAGAAATAGCTCCAGAAAGAATGAAGAGACAGAGACAAAGCAAAAATGATGCCCAGTTGTGGATGTGACTAGTCATGGAAGTAAAGTTTGATATTGTAAAGAACAATATTGCATAGGAACCTGGAATATTAGGTCCAAGAATCAAGGTAAATTGCAAGTGGTCTAACATATGATGGCAAGAGTGAACACTGACATTTTGGGAATCAGTGGACTACAATGAAATGTTCGCTTGGTATCCCTAATTTTCTCGAAGAGATCTCTAGTCTTACCCATTCTGTTGTTTTCTTCTATTTCTTTGAACTGATTGCTGAGGAAGGCTTTCTTATCTCTTCTTGCTATTCTTTGGAACTCTGCATTCAGATGCTTATATCTTTCCTTTTCTCCTTTGCTTTTTTGCTTCTTTTCTTTTCGCAGCTATTTGTAAGGCCTCCTCAGACAGCCATTTTGCTTTTTTGCATTTCTTTTGCATGGGGATGGTCTTGATCCCTGTTTCCTGTACAATGTCACAAACCTCATTCCATAGTTCATCAGGCACTCTATTTATCAGATCTAGGCCCTTAAATCTATTTCTCACTTCCACTGTATAATCATAAGGGAATTGATTTAGGTCATACCTGAATGGTCTAGTGGTTTTCCCTACTTTCTTAAATTTAAGTCTGAATTTGGCAATAAGGAGTTCATGATCTGAGCCACAGTCAGCTCCTGGTCTTGTTTTTGTTGACGGTATAGAGCTTCTCCATCTTTGGCTGCAAAGAATATAATCAATCTGATTTCAGTGTTGACCATCTGGTGATGTCCATGTATAGAGTTTTCTCCTGGTTGCAAGAATACACAGAAGAACTGTACAAAAAAGATCTTCAAGACCAAGATAATCATGATGGTGTGATCACTCACCTAAAGCCAGACGTTCTGGAATGTGAAGTCAAGTGGGCCTTAGAAAGCATCACAACGAACAAAGCTAGAGGAGGTGATGGAATTCCAGTTGAGCTATTCCAAATCCTGAAAGATGATGCTGTGAAAGTGCTGCATGCAATATGCCAGCAAATTTGGAAAACTCAGCAGTGGCCACAGGACTGGAAAAGGTCAGTTTTCATTCTGATCCCAAAGAAAGGCAATGCCAAAGAATGCTCAAACTACTGCACAGTTGCACTCATCTCACACACTAGTAAAATAATACTCAAAGTTATCCAAGCCAGGCTTCAGCAATACGTGAACTGTGAACATCCAGTTGTTCAAGCTGGCTTTAGAAAAAGCAGAGGAAACAGAGATAAAATTGCCAACATTCGCTGGATCATCGAAAAAGAAAGGGAGTTCCAGAAAAACATCTATTTCTGCTTTTTTGACTATGCCAAAGCCTTTGACTGTGTGGATCACAATAAACTGTGGAAAATTCTGAAAGAGATGGGAATACCAGACCACCTGACCTGCCTCTTGAGAAACCTATATGCAGGTCAGGAAGCAACAGTTAGAACTGGACATGGAGCAACAGACTGGTTCCAAATAGGAAAAGGAGTAAGTCAAGGCTGTATATTGTCACCCTGCTTATTTAACTTATATGCAGAGTATATCATGAGAAATGCTGGGCTGGAAGAAGCACAAACTGGAATCAAGATTGCCAGGAAAAATATCAATAACCTCAGATATGCAGATGACACCACGCTTATGGCAGAAAGTGAAGAGGAACTAAAAAGCCTCTTGATGAAAGTGAATATGGACAGTGAAAAACTTGGCTTAAAGCTCTACATTCAGAAAATGAAGACCATGGCATCTGGTCCCATCAGTTCATGGTAAATACATGGGGAAACAGTGGAAACTGTGTTAGACTTTATTTTTTGGGCTCCAAAATCACTACAGATGGTGACTGCAGCCATGAAATTAAAAGACGCTTACTCCTTGGAAGGAAAGTTATGACCAACCTAGATAGCATATTCAAAAACAGAGACATTACTTTGCCAACAAATGTCCATGTAGTCAAGGCTATGGTTTTCCTCTGGTCATATATGGATGTGAGAATTGGACTGTGAAGAAAGCTGAGCGCCAAAGAATTGATGCTTTTGAACTGTGGTGTTGGAGAAGACTCTTGAGAGTTCCTTGGACTGCACGGAGATCCAACCGTCCATTCTGAAGGAAATCAGTCTTGGGTGTTCTTTGGAAGGAATGATGCTAAAGCTGAAACTCCCATACTTTGGCCTCCTCATGTGAAGAGTTGACTCATAGGAAAAGACTGTGATGCTTGGAGGGATTGGGGGCAGGAGGAGAAGCGGACGACAGAGGATGAGATGGCTGAATGGTATCACTGACTCGATGGATATGAGTCTGAATGAACTCTGGGAGTTGCTGATGGACAGGGAGGCCTGGCGTGCTGCAATTCAGGGGGTCGCAAAGAGTCAGACACCACTGAGTGACTGAACTGAACTGGACTAAAATGGACTGGAATAGGCGATTTTAATTCAGATGACCATTATATCTACTACTTAGTAGTATCTACCCTTTTAAGAAATGGAGTAGCCCTTATAGTCAACAAAAGGGTCTGAAATGCAGTACTTGGGTGCAACCTCAAAAATGGACAGAATGATCTCTGTTTGTTTCCAAGACAAACAATTCAATATCACAGTAATCCAAGTCTGTTCCTCAACCATTAATGCTGAAGATGGTGCAATTGAACGATTCTATGAAGACTTACAAGACCTTCTAAAACTAACACCAACAAAAGATATGCTTTTGATCATAGGGGATTGGAATGCAAAAGTAGGAAGTCAAGAGATACCTATATTAACAGGCAAATTTGGTCTTGGAGTACAAAATGAAGCAGGACAAAGGTTAATAGAGTTTTCCCAAGAGAATGCACTGGTCATCGCAAACACCTCCTTTCAACAACCCAAGAAACAACACTACAAATGGACATCACCAGATTTTCAGAACCAAAATCAGAATGATTATATTCTTTGCTGCTGAAGAAGGAAATGCTCTATATAGTCTGCAAAAACAAGACTGGGAGCTGACTGTGGCTCAGTTCATGAACTCCTTCTTGACAAATTCAGACTTAAATTGAAGAAAGTATGGAAAACCACTAAACCATTCAGGTATTACCTAATTCAAATCACTTACAATTATACAGAAGAGGTAACAAAGAAATTCTAGGGATTTAATGATAGAATGCCTGAAGAACTATGGAAGGAGGTTGATAACACTGTACAGGAGGTGGTAATGCAAACCATCCCCATGAAAAAGAAACACAAAAAGGCAAAATGATTGTCTAAGGAGAACTTTCAAATAGCTGAGAAAGTAGAGAAGTGAAATGCAAAGGAGAAAAGGAAAGATATATCCATCTGAATGCAGAGTTCCAAAGAATAGAAAGCAGAGAGAAGAAAGACATTTCAAGTGAACAAGGCAAATGCATAGAGGAAAACAATAGAATGGGAAGGATTGGAGATCTCTTCAAGAAAATTAGAGATGCCAAGGAAACATTTCATGCAAACATGGGCACAATAAAGGACAGACATGGTATGGACCTAATAGAAGCAGAAGATATTAAGAAGAGGTGGTTGGAATACAAGGCATAACTATACAAAAAAAAATAATAATAACTCAATGACCAAAATAATGATGATGTGTGATCACTCACCTAGATCTAGACATCCTGGAGTGTGAAGTCAAGTGGGCCTTAGGAAGCATCACTATGAACAAACTAGTGGAGGTGATGTAATTCCAGGTGAGCTATTTCAAATCCTAAAAGATTATGCTGTTACTGTATTGCACTCGATATGCCAGCAAACTTAGAAAACTCAGCATTGGCCACAGGACTGGAAAAGGTCAATTTTCATTCCAATCCTAAAGAAAGGCAGTGCCAAAGCATGTTCATGCTACTGCAAAATTTCACTCCTTTCACATAAGAGGTAAGTAATGCTCAAAATTCCCCAAGCTAGGCTTGAAGAGCACATGAAACAATAACTTCCAGAAGTTCTAGCTGAACTTAGAAAAGGCAGATGAACCAGAGGTCAAATTGCTAACATCCATTGGATCATAAAAAAAGCAGGAGAATTCCAGAAAAACATCTGCTTCATTGACTATGCTAAAGCTTTTGACTGTGTGAAGTGAAGTGAAATGAAGTCGCTCAGTTGTGTCTGACTCTTTGTGACCCCATGGATTGTAGCCCACCAGGCTCCTCAGTCCATGGGACTTTCCAGGCATGAATACTGGAGTGGGTTGCCATTTCCTTCTCCAGGGGATCTTCCTGACTCAGGGATCGAACCCGGGTCTCCTACATTGTAGGCAGATGCTTTACTGTCTGAGCTACCAGGGAAGGCTATGTTTTGACTGTGTGGATCACAACAAACTGTGGAAAATTCTTAAAGAGATGGGAAAACCAGACCACCTTACTTGTCTCCTGAGAAATCTGTGTGCAGGTCAAGAAGCAACAGCTAGAACCAGACATGGAACAATGGACTGGTCCAAATTGGAAAAGGAGTACACCAAGACTATATCGTCACCCTAGTTATTTAACTTAAATGCAGAGTACCTCATGCAAAATGCCAGGCCGGATGAAGCACAGGCCAGAATCAGGATTGCTGGGAGAAATATAAATAACATCAGGGATGCAGGTAACATCAGGTAAGTGAAGAGGAATGAAAGATCCTCTGGATGAACGTGAAGGAGGAGAATGTAAAAGCTGGCTTAAGACTCAACATTCAAAAAACAAAGATCACAGCATCTGGTCCCATCACTTCATGGCAAACAGATGGGGAAAACATGGAAACAGTGAGAGACTTAACATTTTTGGGGCTCCAAAATCAGTGCAGATGGTTACCGCAGCCATGAAATTAAAATACGCTTGCTCCTTGGAAAAAGAGCTATGATAAACCTAGACAGCATATTAAACATAGAGTTGTTACTTTGCTGACAAACATATTTACAACCAAATCTATGGTTTTTCTTGTAGCCATGTGTAGATATAAGAATTGGACCATAAAGAAAGGTGATTGCTCAAGAATTGATGCTTTTGAACTATACTGTTGAAAAGACACTTGAGAGAGCCCCTTGGACTACAAGGAGATCAAACTAGTCAATCCTGAAAGAATCAGTCCTGAATATTCATTGGAAAAACTGATGCTGAAGCTGAAACTACAGTACTTTGGACACCTGATGCAAATAACTGACTCATTAGAAAAGATCCTGATGCTGGGAAAGATTGAAGGCAGAAGGCAAAGGAAATGACAGAGGATGAGATGGTTGGATGGCCTCACTGACTCGATGCACATGAGTTTGAGCAAGCTCTTGGAGTTGGTGATAGGCAGGGAAGCCTGGTGTGCTGCAGTCTATGTGGGTGCAAAAAGTCAGACACAACTGTGTGACTTAACTAAGCTAAACCAACACGTCCATGTCTTGGCTATTGTAAATAGTGCCACAGTGAACATTGGGGTGCGTGTGTCTTTTAGAATTGTTATTTTCTCAAGGCATATGCTTAGTAGTGGGATTGCTCGGTCAAATGTTATATTTATTCCTAGTTTTGTAAGGAATCTCCATACTATAATCCATTGTACCTCTAACATATTCCCATCAACAGAGCAGGAGGCTCGGTTCCCTTTTCTCCACATCCTCTCTAGCATTTATTGTTTTTAGATATTTTGATGATGGCCATTCTAATTGGTGTGAGGTGATACCTAATTGTAGTTTTATTTGCATTTCTCTAATAATGAGCAATGTTGGACACATTTTCATATTTATTGGTCCTTCATATGGCTTCTTTTGAAAAATGTCTGTTTAGGTCTTCTGCCCATTTTTTGATTGGGTTATTTGTTTTTCTGATATTGAGCTGTAGATGCTGCTTATATATTTTGTAGATTAACCCTTTGTCAGTGACCTCACTTGCAATTATTTTTTTCATTGTGAGAGCTGCCTTTCAATCTTGTTTATAGTTTCATTTCCTTTGCAAAAAGTTTTAAGACTAATTAGGTCTAATTTCTTTTTAATTTTCATTTTTATTTACATTAATTTAGGAAGTGGGTCGAGAGAATCTTGTTGTGATTTATGTCAGAGTGCACTGCCTATGTTTTCCTGTAGGAGCATTATGAGTTCTGATCTTACATTTAAGTCTTAATCCATTTTGAGTTTATTTCTTGTATGATGTTGTGAAATGTTCTCATTTCATTCTTTTACATGTAATGGTCCAGTTTTTCCAGCACCATTTATTGAATAGACTATCTTTTTTCCATGTTATATTTTTTCCTTCTTTGTCAAAGATGAAGTGTCCATAGCTATGTGGGTTTATCTCTGGGCTTTCTACCTTGTTCCATTCGTTTATATTTCTTTGTGTGTGTGTGTGTGTGTGTGTGTGTGTGTGTGTGTGTGTGTGCCAGTACCATACTTTCTTGATGACTGTAGCTTTGTTATAAAGGCTGAAACCAAGAAGGCTGATTCCTCAAGCTCCATTCTTCTTTCTCAAGATTGATTTGGTTATTTGAGATCTTTCGTGTTTCCATACAAATTGTGGGTTTTTTTTCTAGTTCCATGAAAAATACCATTGGTAGTTTGATAAGAATTGCATTGAATATGTAGGTCTTTTTATGTACAATAGTCATTTTTACAATATTCACTCTTCCAACCCAAGAAAATAGTATATCTCTCCATCCATTTGTGTCTTAATTGATTTCTTTCATCAGTGTCTTATGTTTTTCTCCCTGCAGATCTTTTATCTCTTTAGGGTGATTTATTCCCTGGTAGTTCAGATGGAAAAGAATCTGCCTGGAATGCAGGAAACCTGAGTTCAGTTCCTGGGTTGGGAAGATCTCCTGGAGAAGGAAATGGCAACCCACTCCAGTATTCTTGCTTAGAGAATCCATGGAAAGAAGAGACTGATGGTCTACAGTCAGTGTGGTCACAAAGAGTTGGACACATCTAAGCAACTAATACACATTCCTAGGTAGTTTATTTTGCTGTTGTTGTTCCAATAGTGAATGAGATTGATTTCTTAATTCCCCTTTCTGACTTTTTTCATTGCTCATGTACAGCAATGAAAGGGATTTCTGTGTATTCATTTTATATCCTGAGAATTTATTAAATTCAGTGATTAGTTCTAGCAGTTTTTTGGTCACATTTTTAGGGTTTTATACATATAGTATCATGTCATCTGCAACCGTGAGAGGTTTACTTCTTTTCCATTATGGATTTCTTTCATTTCTTTCACTTCATAATTGCTGTAGTTAGGACTTCCAAAATTATATTTAATTATAGTGGTGAGAATGTGCACCGTTGTCTTGTTCCCAATCTTAGAGGAAAGGCTTTCCGTTGTTCACCATTGACAATAATTGCTATGGGTTTGTCATATATGGCCTATATTATGTTGCTGTAGGTTCCTTCTATGCTGATTTTCTGGAGACTATTATCATAAATGGTTGTTGAATTTTACTGAAAGCTTTCTCTGCATTTATTGTTATGATCATATGATTTTTATCTCTCAACTGGTTAGTATGTTGCATCACATTGATTGATTTGTGTATACTGAAGAATCTTTGCATCCCTTAAATAAAGCCCACTTGATCTGATATATGATCATTTTAACGTGTTGTTGGATTCTATTTGCTAGAGTTTTATTGAGGATTTTGCATCTCTAGTCATCAGTGATATTGGCCTGTAATTTTCTTTTTTTTTTTTTGTGACAATTTTGTCTGGTTGTGGCTTCAGCGTGAGGATGGCCTCATGGAATGAGTTGGGGAGTTTTCCTCCCTCTGCAATGTTTGGAACAGTTTGAGAAAGATAAGTGTTAGCTCTTCCCTGAACTTTTCATGCAATTTGCCTGTGAAGCCACCTAGCCTCAACTTTCGTTTGAAGATTTTTGATTATTGTTTCAATTTCAGTGCTTGTCATTGGCCTGTTCATATTTTCTACTTCTTGTTGGTTCAGGTTTGGAAGGTTGTACTTTTCTAAAAATTTGTCCATTCCTTCCAGGTTGTTCATTTTAATTGCATATAGTTGTTCATAGTAGTCTCTTATGATCCTTGTGTTTCTATGTTGCCTTTTGTAACTTCTCCTTTTTCATTTCTTATTTTATAGTCTTCTCCCATTTTTTTCTTGATAAATCTCACTAAGGGCTTGTCAATTTTGTTTATCTTCTCAAAGAAGCAGCTTTTCCTTTTACTTATCTTTGCTACTGTTTGTTTCATATATTTTTCATTTATTCCTGTTCTGATTTTTGTGATTGCTTCTAACTTTGGAGTTTTTTGTTCCTCTTTATCTAATTGCTTTTGGTGTAAGGTTAGAATGTTTGTTAGTTGTTTTTCTTGTTCTTGAAGTAGGCTTATATTGCCATAAATTTCTTTATTAGAACTGCTTTTATAAATCCCATAGGCATTGAGTTGTTATACTTTCATTGTCATTTGTTTCTAGGTATCTTTTTTTACTTCCCCTTTGATTTCTTCAGTGTCATTTTGGCTATTTAGATGCATATTATTTAGCCTTCATGTGTTTAAGTTTTTTTTTTTTTTTTTTAACAGTTTTTCCCCTGTGATTAATACCTAATCTTATAGCATTGTGGTCAGAAAAAATGCTTGATACAATTTCAATTTTCTTAAATTTACCAAGGCTTGATTTGTTATCCAAGATGTGATCTAATCTGGAGAATGTTCCATATGCTCTTGAGAAATATATGTATTCTGCCAATTTTGGATGGAATATCCTCTAGATATTAATTAGGTCTTGCTGTCTAATGTGTCATTTAATGATCACGCTTCCTTATTAGTTTTCTGTTCAGATAATCTCTCCATTGCTATAAGTTGGCTGTAAAAGTCCCCCAGTATTATTATGTTACTTTTGATTTCTCCTTTTATAGTTGTTAGCATCTACCTTGTGTATTGAGGTACTCCTATGTTGTGTACATATATATTTATAATGCTATATCTTCTTGGATTGATTCATTGATCATTATGTAGTGTCCTTCCTTGTTTCTTGTAACAGTCTTCATTTTAAAGTCTATTTGATCTAATGTGAGTAGAGCTACTCATTCTTTGTTTGATATCCATTTGTATAGACTACTTTTTTCCAGCCCCTTTCATTGAATCTATATGTGTCCCTAGATCTGAATTTGATCTCTTGTATCACTGGATCATCAAAAAAAAAAAAAACAAGAGAGTTCAAAAAATATATATATTTCTGCTTTATTGACTATGCCAAAGACTTTGACTGTGTGGATGATAATAAACTGTGGAAAATTCCGAAAGAAATGGGAATACCAGACCACCTGACCTGCCCCTTGAGAAACCTATATGCAGGTCAGGAAGCAACAGTTAGAACTGGACATGGAACAACAGACTGGTTCCAAATAGGAAAAGGAGTCTGTCAAGGCTGTATATTGTCACCCTGCTTATTTAACTTATATGCTGAGTACATCATGAGAAACTCTGGGCTGGAAGAAGCACAAGCTGGAATCAAGATTTCCAGGAGAAATATCAATAACCTCAGATATGCAGATGACACCACCCTTATGGCAGAAAGTGAAGAGGAACTAAAAGCCCTGTTGAGGAAAGTGAAAGTGGAGAGTGAAAAAGTTGGCTTAAAGCTCAACATTCAGAAAATGAAGATCATGGCATCTGGTCCCATCAGTTCATGGTAAATAGATGGGGAAACAGTGGAAACTGTGTTAGACTTTACTTTTTTGGGCTCCAAAATCACTGCAGATGGTGACTGCAGCCATGAAATTAAAAGACGCTTACTCCTTGGAAGGAAAGTTACGACCAACCTAGATAGCATATTCAAAAGCAGAGACATTACTTTGCCAAAAAAGGTCCATCTAGTCAAGGCTATGGGTTTTCCAATGGTTATGTATGGATGTGAGAGTTGGACTGTGAAAAAAAGCTGAGCGCCAAAGAATTGCTGCTTTTGAACTGTGGTGTTGGAGAAGACTCTTGAGAGTCCCTTGGACTGCAAGGAGATCCAACCAGTCCATTCTAAAGGAGATCAGTCCTGGGTGTTCTTTGAAAGGAATGATGCTAAAGCTGAAACTCCAGTACTTTGGCCTACTCATGTGAAGAGTTGACTCATCGGAAAATACTCTGATGCTGGAAGGGATTGGGGGCAGGAGGAAGAGGGGACGACAGAGGATGAGATGGCTGGATGGCATCACCGACTCGATGGACGTGAGTTTGAGTGAACTCCGGGAGTTGGGGATGGACAGGGAGGCCTGGAGTACTGTAGTTCATGGGGTTGCAGAGTCAGACACGACTGAGTGACTGAACTGAACTGAACTGAAACAGTATATATAGGGATCTTGGTTTTTAGTCATTCAGCCAGTCTATGTCTTTTGCTTAGAGCATTTAGTCCATTTACATTTAAGGTAACTATTACAATATGATCCTATTACTATTTACCTTATTTTCTTTTTCCCAAGGGTTTCCCCCCTCCCTCCTTACATTTCCGGTCTAGAGAAGTTCCTTTAGCATTTGTTGTAAAGCTGGTTTGCTACTGCTGCTAAGTCGACTCTGTGCAACCCCAGAGACAGCAGCCCCGTCCCTGGGATTCTTCAGGCAAAAATACTGGAGTCGGTTGCCATTGCCTTCTCCAATGCATGAAAGTGAAAAGTAAAAATGAAGTCACTCAGTCGTGTCCAACTCCTAGCGACCCCATGGACTGCAGCCCACCAGGCTCCTCCGTCCATGGGATTTGCCAGGCAAGAGTACTGGAGTGGGTTGCCATTGCCTTCTCTGAAAGCTGATTTGGTGGTGGTGAATTTTCATAACTTTTGCTTATCTCTAAAGGTTTTGATTTCTCTGTCAAATCTGAAACTTATCCTTGTTGGATAGAGCAATCTTGGTTGTAGGTGTTTTCTTTTCATAATTTTAAATATATCCTGCCACTGCCTCTGGCTTGTGGAGTTTCTGCTGCTGAAAGATCAGCTGTTAAACTTATGAAGATTCCTTGTATGTTGCTTGTAGCTTTTAATATCTTTTTCTTTTTTTTGTTTAATTTTTATTAGTTTGATTAATTAATATGTATCTTACCACCTTTCACTTTGAGTTTGTCCTATATGGACTATCTGGGCTTCCTGGACCTTAGCTGCTATTTCTTTTCCCATGCTATAGAAGTTTTCAACTATAATCTTCTCAAATATTTTCTCATAACCTTTCTCTTTCTTCTGGGACCCCTATAATTCGAATGTTGGTGCACTTAATGTTATCCTGGAGGTCTCTGAGATAGTCCTCATTTCTTCTCATTCTTTTTTCTCTGTTCTGCTCTGCTTCAGTTATTTCCACCATTCTATCTTCTGGCTTACTTATCCATTCTTTTTCCCCAGTTATTCTGCTATTGGTTCCCTGTAGTGTCTTTTTATTCAATTATTAAAGTATTCATTTTTATTGTTCTTTATTTCTTTGAGGTCCTTGTTCAATGTTTCTTGTATCTTCTTGATCCATGCCTCCATTATATTTTTCTGTGCCTCCGTATAATTTTGAGGTTTTGGATCATCTTTACTTTCATTACTCTGAATTATTTTTCAGGTCAACTGCCTATTTCCTCTTCATTTGTTTGGTCTGGTGGGTTTTTATCATGCTCTTTCATCTATTGCTTGCTTTCCTGTCTTTTCATTTTGTATATTTTACTCTGTTTGGGGTCAATTTCCAGTTTCCAGATTATAATTCCTCTTACTTGTGGAGTCTTCCCCATATGTGGGGTTGGACTAGGACCTTGTGAAGGTTCCAGGTTGAGAGAGACTGGTTCCTCTTTTCTGGTGGGTGTATCTTGATCTTGTCTCTGTAAAAGGCAATGTTGTGTCCAGTGTGTTATGGGGTGCCTGTGAGCTTGGCATCATTTTGTGCAGTCTTTCTGCTAATGGGTACTGTTGTGTTCCTGGTTTGGCTAGTCGTTAAGCATGGGACATCTGGTGCTGGAGCTAGCTGGCCTTTGGGTGGGACCAGGTCTTACTGTTGAGATACAGGCCTTTGGGAGAGCTCTCTCTGTTTAGTACTGCTTGGGTCCAGAGTTTTTTGGTTGCCCAACACTCTGGACTCAGGTCTCCCACCTCAGAATGTCAAGCCTGAACCCTTGCTGGAGCATCAGGACTCTGCAAGCCACACAGCACAGAAGGGAAAAAGAAAGAAAGAAAGAAATAGGGCAAAAAATCAAACCAACCTACAAACAAAAGAGAACAGACAGGCAACCTCCCCCCCCCCAAAAAAAAAAAAAAATAGTAAAAGCAAGCTTCATCAGACAGGAACACACAAATAAACTCACAAACTCACACTCACAAAAAAAAAAAATAAAAAAATAAGTAAATAAAGAGAGGATCCAAAACATGAGAGCAATCAAAACAATAAACAAATGTTAAAGCTAGAGTAGCAAAAATACAAAACCAAAAACATGGAAAAATGCAGTATAATGAAAAGGTGTAGTAGAAATGGTAAGAAAATAAAATTAATTTATTTAAAATTAAAATATTAAAAAAGGAAAAAGTAAAGCACAAAAAGTAAAGTATTATTAACATAAACAATTGAATAAAATGGAAAAGAAAAAAGTATATATATATATATATATATATATATATATTGCTGCTAAGTCGTTTCAGTCGTGTCCGACTCTGTGCGACCCCCTAGACTGCAGCCCACCAGGCTCCCCTGCCCCTGGGATTCTCCAGGCAAGAACACTGGAGTGGGTTGCCATTTCCTTCTCCAATGCATAAAAGTGAAAAGTGAAAGTGAAGTCCCTCAGTCGTGCCTGACTCTTAGCGACCCCATGGACTGCAGCCCACCAGGCTCCTCCGTCCATGGGATTTTCCAGGCAAGAGTACTGGAGTGGGGTGCCATTGCCTTCTCCGAATTGGGTGTCTAGAGAGATTAGATTTCTATTTAAAAAAATCTGAAATACAAAGAAGTGTGAAGTTATGAAGAAAGTGCTAAAACATAAGCACAAAATATTGTTTGAGTCCAGAAAATATAGATTTTGGCAAAGTAATGTCTCTGCTTTTCAATATGCTATCATGTATATGTATACACACACACACACACACACAGAGTAGGAAAAATATTATCCCGTGACATTAGTTGTCCTCACTGTAAATGTGCTCCAGTCAATCAGCCTACTAAAAACGATTCCATTATTTCTGGAAAGGTCTCTGGGCCTCCAGTGGGCAATGTGGGGTCAGCTCCTACTCAGATCTTGCCTTACTACATCTTGTTCTTGCTTCCCAAGTCTACAATTGCCCCCAATCTCCAGGCTAATTGTGGGGATTTAATCCACTGCACCTGTGGTTGCAGGAGCTAACTCCCTTCCTTTTCTTTGGTCACACAATCCCTGGTGTTCTGCTTTGATTTTGTGCCAACTTCGACTTGAACACTGCCCTCAATGGACATGAGTTTGAGTGAGCTCTGGGAGTTGGTGATGGACAGGGAAGCCTGACATACTGCAGTCCATGTGGTTGCAGAGAGTTGGACACGACTGAGCAACTGAACTGAACTGAGCATCATTAATTCTCAGGATTATGTGGTTCAGCATCTGTGCCTGCAAAGATGAAGTCAGTCTCAAAATGGCTACATCCCAGAAATGATTTCACTGAGCTGTAATACAGATGGATTAACTCCAGTACTGTAAAGTCAACATAGTTGAACATTGGCTACATCACAATATTCATTACTGTTATCTGGATCAAGTTGTGATGAAGTAATTTCCCCTGAGTTTAGTACATAATATAGTCTATAGGGTGATCTCTTTGGACTTGAGAGAAGATTTCCATTCCCTACCACGAAATAAATTGGCTTTTATCAATTGCTCATGGATATCTATAATTCAGAAGAGTTTCAAATGAGATTCATATGGTTTGTGACACTATAATTAAACAATTGACTGTATAAGATGAGATTCCTTTTTTTGAGGGGGCAATGATGAAATTAAACAAATTATTAAAAGCTTAATGTGAAAGACCTACAAATTCTATGGTTTTCTATTACTAGGTGAAGCAGTAGGTGGTGGTAATTTTAATAATGCTTCTTCCTGGTTTGCAGGGGAGCCACATTTCTATTACTCAGATTTCAAATCCTCAAAAGTAGTTGATATAGAGTCCATGTTTAAAATTCCACACTGACCAGTTATAATCATAATTTTTACTTATAGGTGACAAAATTTAGACTCTCAGAACAGTCGAACTTCTACAATGTCAAGCCTAAGTTAAAGCATAAAATCCTCAGTTACACAGATTTTTCAAATATATTTTTTGTAATATACATAAGGAACAACATTCTCAGGTACTTCCTATAGTATTTTTTGCATGAGAGGGAAAATTGAAATAATCAATAAACAACATAAATAAAATTATTTTGAATGTTTTCTTATTTATCATATTACCTTAGACATTAAAAAGAAAACATTATCCATACTATTTAAAAAATGGAAAGTTGAGAGAAAAAGACTATATGGTATACAAAATAATACAAACTAATTAGCCCTTGGTATATTAAAACCTTGACATTGAACATTAATTGTAAAAATGCAGGCATTCCCCCAAGTATTCACTTTATATAGCTATTTTGAGTGCACAGGCACAGAATTGTACGTAATCTAATTACTGAATTCTGAAAAATGTTTTCAATTTTGTCCTGGTAGAAAAAATTTATCACATTTTTAGGTGAGTTACTTACTACTAGTCTCCTCATTCTATAAGGGAGGAAACTAAAAATTAGAAGCTACTGAACTTGTGCAAGGGTAAATAGCTGGTAAATCATCAGGATACAAAATAAGCCTGTTTCACTTAACCACTATGTTAAATAAATTATTCATACATTTGTGCATCATGTACCTTTCCAAAATATTTCATATAATTGTCATCCTGGAAAATTTATTCTTTCATCTTCAATCATAGTAAGTCTTAATGTATTTTATGGTTGAAAGGAGCACCCACAAAAGACTATGACTATGATGATTAATTTGTATAATGTTTTCATTATGTTAAAAATATTTACAAATCTTGAAATGTTTTCAGTCAACTAATTTCTTTTTGCTGTCGTCTTAATGACAATATTAAGGCTAACTTACTCCATATTTATTACTATATGGAACTCAATGCTTTCTTTTGTGACTAGTCTACCAAATTCCTAGATTGGTTATTTTTCAGTTTATTGTTTAGATATTATTTTGACAAACAATAAATCCTTAGTAAGGACCTATTATGCTCTTCCCTGGTAGTTCAGCTGATAAAGAATCTGCCTGCAATGCAGGAGACCCCAGTTCCATTCCTGAGTTGGGATAGGCTACCCACTCCAGTATTCTTGGGTTTCCCTGATGACTCAGATGGTAAAGAATCTACGAGCAATGCCTGGGACCTGGGTTTGATCCATGGATTGGGAAGATCCCCTGGAGGAAAGCATGGAAACACACTCCAGTATTCTTGCCTGGAGAATCCCCATGGACAGAGGAGCCTGGTGGGCTACAGTCTTTAGGTTCGCAAAGAGTTAGACACGATTAAGCACCGCCCAGCAAGCACCTGTTATATGTTGACATAAGACAACAGTTACATGTCATCTAGTTGTAGTACATAACACAATGAAATAGAGGGAATCACATTCCTGAAGAAATTGGTTGTCTGCTGCTGCTGCTAAGTCACTTCAGTCGTGTCCGACTCTGTTGGACTCCAAAGACGGCAGCCCACCAGGTTCCCCGGTTCCTGAGATTCTTCAGGCAAGAACACTGGAGTGGGTTGCCATTTCCTTCTCCAATGCATGAAAGTGAAAAGTGAAAGTAAAGTCGCTCAGTCGTGTCCGACCCTCAGCGACCCCATGGACTGCAGCCTACCAGGCTCCTCCATCCATGGGATTTTCCAGGCAAGAGTACTGGAGTGGGGTGCCATTGCCTTCTCCGAATTGGGTGTCTAGAGAGATTAGATTTCTATTTAAAAAAATCTGAAATACAAAGAAGTGTGAAGTTATGAAGAAAGTGCTAAAACATAAGCACAAAATATTGTTTGACTCCAGAAAATATAGATTTAGATGGGATCACAGAAGAAATCATGGAAGAGCTGGCATTTGAGAAGTTTGAAAGATTTCTAAGACTGAGAGGCAAAGCTAGGGAAAATGAATATTCCATTTAGAGAGACCAATATGAACAAAGTTATAAAAGCAAAAGTAGTAAAGGCTCTGTAGAAGTGGAAGCAATATGATCTAGTTGGAACATGAATGAGGAATCTATGCGAGGAAGGGCAAGAAAGAAATTACATTGGAAAGATACTTTGGGACTTGAGTTCCATCCTAGGGTGTTTGAACATTATCTTTTAATCACCAAGTATTATTAAAGGAATTTGAGCAGAGAAGTGATATTATTTAAGCTGTGCTTTAGGAATTAGTCATCTACATGGTTATCATAGTGACTGAAATAGCTTAATTACTTGTGGTTTATTTGCCATTAATATGAATGGATAGAATCCACCAATCTGCAATTGACTGATTTCCTGTTACTAAATTGTTATTAAACTGTAATAACAGAAATGGTAAGATTGATGTAGTAAAACTTGGCAGCAGAAATTTGAAATATCATATGAAACACAAAAATTGAAGCACAGCTGGAATAGCTTTAGTGATAAAATCTATTTTTACAGTTTATGTTAGCCTATTCAGAACATGCAACTTAGTGTAATTACCTGTTCACTTTTCTCATATAGTAGCCTGCATTATTATGGTTCTAAACATAAGTATGAGAATCCCTTAGATTTAAACCTTAATTTAAACTTTTATAGCCATCTGTATGTCTTCTTTGGAGAAATGTCTATTTAGTTCTTTGGCCCATTTTTTGATTGGGTCATTTATTTTTCTGGAATTGAGCTGCAGGGGTTGCTTGTATATTTTTGAGATTAGTTGTTTATCAGTTGCTTCATTTGCTATTATTTTCTCCCATTCTGAAGGCTGTCTTTTCACCTTGATTATAGTTTCTTTTGTTGTGCAGAAGCTTTTAATTTTAATTACATCCCATTTGTTAATTTTTGCTTTTATTTCCAATATTCTTGGAGGTGGGTCATAGAGGATCCTGCTGTGATTTATGTCGGAGAGTGCTTTGTCTATGTTCTCCTCTAGGAGTTTTATAGTTTCTGGTCTTACACTTAGATTTTTAATCCATTTTGAGTTTATTTTTGCGTATGGTGTTAGAAAGTGTTCTAGTTTCATTCTTTTACAAGTGGTTGACCAGTTTTCCCAGCACCACTTGTTAAAGAGATTGTCTTCTCTCCACTGTATATTCTTGCCTCCTTTGTCAAAGATAAGGTGTCCATAGGTACTTGGGTTTATCTCTGGCTTTCTATTTTGTTCCATTGATCTATATTTCTGTCTTTGTGCCAGTACCATACTGTCTTGATGACTGTGGCTTTGTAGTAGAGCCTGAAGTCAGGCAGGTTGATTCCTCCAGTTCCATTCTTCTTTCTTAAAATTGCTTTGGCTATTTGAGGCTTTTTGTATTTCCATACAAATTGTGAAATTATTTGTTCTAATGGCACCCCACTCCAGTACTTTCGCCTAGAAAATCCCATGGATGGAGGAGCCTGGTAGGCTGCAGTCCATGGGGTTGCAAAGACTCGGACACGACTGAGCAACTTCACTTTCACTTTTCACTTTCATGCATTGGAGAAGGAAATGGCAACCCACTCCAGTGTTCTTGCCTGGAGAATCCCAGGGGCGGGGGAGCCTGGTGGGCTGCAGTCTATGGGGTCGCACAGAGTGGGACACGATGGAAGCGACTTAGCAGGAGCAGCAGCAGCTCTGTTAAAAATACCGTGGGTACCTTGATAGGGCTTGCATTGAATCTATAGATTGCTTTGGGTAGTATACTCATTTTCACTATATTGATTCTTCCAATCCATGAACATGGTATAATTCTCCATCTGTTAGTGTCCTCTTTGATTTATTTTACCAGTGTTTTATAGTTTTCTATATATAGGTCTTTAGTTTCTTTAGGTAGATATATTCCTAAGTATTTTATTCTTTTCGTTTCAATGGTGAATGGAATTGTTTCCTTAACTTCTTTTTCTGTTTTTTCATTGTTAGTGTATAGGAATGCAAGGGATTTCTGTGTGTTTATTTTATATCCTGCAAATTTACTGTATCCATTGATTAGTTCTAGTAATTTTCTGGTGGAGTCTTTAGGGTTTTCTATGTAGAGGATCATGTCATCTGCAAACAGTGAGAGTTGCAAATCAAAACCACAATGAGGTACCATTTCACACCAGTCAGAATAGCTGTGATCCAAAAGTCTACAAGCAATAAATGCTGGAGAGGATGTGGAGAAAAGGGAACCCTCTTACACTGTTGGTGGGAATGCAAACTAGTACAGCCATTATGGAGAACAGTGTGGAGATTCCTTAGAAAACTGGAAATAGAACTGCCATATGACCCAGCAATCCCACTGCTGGGCATACACACTGAGGAAACAAGAATTGAAAGAGACACATGTACCCCAATGTTTATTGTAGCACTGTTTATAATAGCCAGGACATGGAAGCAACCTAGATGTCCATCAGCAGACGAATGGATAAGAAAGCTGTGGTACATATACACAATGGAGTATTACTCAGCCATTAAAAAGAATACATTTGAATCAGTTCTAATGAGGTGGATGAAACTGGAGCCGATTATATAGAGTGAAGTAAACCAGAAAGAAAAGCACCAATACAGTATACTAATGCGTATATATGGAATTTAGAAAGATGGTAACAATAACCCTGTATGCAAGACAGCAAAAGAGACACAGATGTATAAAACAGTCTTTTGGACTCTGTGGGAGAGGGAGAGGGTGGGGTGATTTGGGAGAATAGCATTGAAACATGTATAATATCATATAAGAAACAAATCGCCAGTCCAGGTTCAATGCAGGATACAGGAAGCTTGGAGCTAGTGCACTGGGATGACCTAGAGGGATGGTATGGAGAGGGAGATGGGGTGGGGGCGGTTCAGGATTGGGAACACCTGTACACCCATGGCAGATTCATGTTGTATGGCAAAACCAATACAATATTGTAAAGTAATTAGCCTCTAATTAAAATAAATAAATTTTAAAAAAATTAAAAAAAAATAAACTTTTATAAGTGATTTTTAACTTAGAGTCAATTTTGATAACCACAATATCCTTAATGAGGTAAATAGGCAGGTAGAACAAAAGAAATGGAGACTAAAAGAAGTTAAGGAGTTTATCAAAAGTCATTCAATTTATTACTATCAGGGCTGGGATAAAAGATGTATCTCTTTGCTTTGAGTCCAGAGATTTTCCTGTTGCACACAAATGTTGTTTCTTGCATTAGAAAAGCATACAGTTTTAAGCACAAGTAGGGAAAACCCAAATAAAAACCAATTTCCAAATGTCTAATATACCACGCACACACACAAAAAACAGTGGAATAAATTGTTCCTGCTTAACCTTGATATATAGATACTGTGTTGACATAACTTTAGCATTTTCCATAATTAGTTTCAGAGCATCAATTGAAGATTTTACTGTCTGTTGAAATCACCATAGCAAATTAGATGTGACAGGTTAGGATGAATCAACACCATGCCTAATGCAGTGGATATTGAGCAATTTTACAGTTATCTTAGTTGAACTAAATAATCTTTTTATGTGATTTATCTAAATTATATAGATTTGCTGGCTTCATTTATTGGGGGACCTCTATAATTTGTACTATAACTTATAGTACAAATATTTAACTTACTTTGTACTATATAGACAAATTCAAAGTTTAGGTAGTTTATGCTCTGAATGTAGTAAAAAAAAAATATATGTTTTTCATTGAAATAAAAAGCAGAAACTGTATGGAATTTGTATAAAAAATTAAAGGTGACATTCTTTCTTTTAGAGAGCTGTGTCCACATGCTGAAAAAAAAAAATAACCTTATTTTCTGGCATTGGCTTCAAAGCAACTCTTTTGATTATAGAGTGAACCTAGGATTAGCCATCAAAATTGTAAAGAAATTAAAGTTTATCTTTGGCATTTCTGTTTTCCATTCTATAACCTCTGCATGTTTCTTTCACAGTATCTTTCTCCCAGAGACCTATCAGTCTCAAACTAATTCAATCCATATCAGTCTTAGCAACTCTTTTTCTGTCTTCCAGTTAAGAACTGGTGGTTTTTCCTCTCATAAAAATACATATTTTAAAATTTTTATTTATATTTTATCTTTAATTGTAGGATTACTTTACAATATTGGGATTTTTTTTTTGCCATACATCAATATGAATTGGCCATAAGTACACATGTGTTCCCTTTTTCTTGTCCCCCTGCTGCCTTCCTCTCCCTCCCACCCCTTTAGGCTGTCACGGAGCACTAGTTTTGGGTTCTTTGTGCCATACAGCAAACTCCAACTGGCTATCTGTTTTACATATGATACTGTGTATATTCCAATGATATTTTCTCAAGTCATCCCACCCTCTCCTTCCTCCACTGTGTCCAAAAGACTGTTCTTTATGCCTGTGCCTCCTTTGCTGTCCTGAATGTAGAATAATCAATACTATCTTTCTAGACGTGACCTACCTCATAGAGTAATGGAAATAAAAAATAGGACCTAATTAAACATAAAAGATTTGCACAATGAATGAGACTGTAAGAAAGGTGAAAAGACAACATTCAGAGTGAGAGAAAATAATAGCAAATGAAACAACAGACAAATAATCTCCAAAATATACAAGCAGCTCATGCAGCTCAATACCAGAAAAACAAACAACCCAATCAAAAAATGGGCAGAAAACCTAAATAGACATTTCCTCAAAGAAGGCATGTAGATAGTTAATAAACACATGAAAAAATGCTCAATATCACACATTATTGGAGAAATGCAAATCAAAACTACAATGAGATATCATTTCACACTGGTCAGAATGACCATCATTAAAAAGTCAACAAACGATAAATGCTAGAAAAACGGAACCCTCTTACACTGTTAGTTGAAATGCAAACTGATATAGCCATTATAGATGACAGTATGGAGATTCTTTAAAAAAAACTTGGAATAAAACCATCATATGACCTAGCAATCCCACTACTGGACATATACCATAATTGAAAAGGACACATGTACCCCAATGTTCATTGCAGCACTATTAACAATAGTTAGGACTTGGGCTCCAAAATCACTGCAGATGGTGACTTTAGGCATGCAATTAAGACACTTACTCCTTGGAAGAAATGCTATGACAAACCTAGACAATGTATTAAGAGGCAGAGACATCACTTTGCCAACAAATGTCTGAATAGTCAAAGCTATGGTTTTTCCAGTAGCCATGTATGGATGTGAGGTTTGGACTATAAAAAAGGCTGAGCACTGAAGAATTGATGGTTTTGAACTTTGATGTTGGAGAAGACTCTTGAGAGTCCCTTGGACTACAAGGATATCAAACCAGTCAATCCTAAATGAAATCAACCCTGAATATTCATTGGAATGAGTGATGCTAAAGCTGAAGCTCCAATACCCCTGCCACCTGATGGAAAGAACTGACTAATTGGAAAAGACCCTGATGCTGGGAAATATTGAAAGCAGGAGGATAAGGGGATAACAGAGGATGAGATGGTTGGAAGGCATCACTGACTCGATGGATATGAGTTTGAGCAATCACCGGAAGAAGGACAGGGAAGCCTGGCGTGCTGCAGTCCATGGAGTCACAAAGAGTCAGACACGACTGAGAGACTGAGCAACAACAGGACATGGAAGCAACCTAGATGTCAATTGAAAGATGAATATAAAAAGCAGTTGTGGTACATATCCACATGAGATATTACCCAGCTATAAAAAGGGATGCATTTTAGTCAGTTCTAATGAGGTGGATAAGACTAGAGCCTATATACAGAGCTAAGTAATTTAAGAAGATAAAGACAAATACATTAACGTGTATTAATGCATGAACATATATTTTAAGACAAAAAACAGCATTTCAAGGATGGGTAAATGTTATATTTTTTAATATGGGGTGGATTTATTTTCTGCTATATTTATCACAATCCATATATATTCCACCAATTAATTAGCATACCTGATGTCAAGTGGATAACTGAAACTAGTGACTATAAAGTCAAAGTGAAAAATACCCTGGATATTGCATGAATTTCTATTATCCTAGTCTAATCTGATTGTTCCTGCATCTTGACATCATCTTGCATATATCTGCTTTCTGGTTTCCATGCCCTATGGTGAAAGCAACGGGCCCAATAAAAGCCATGGAGTCATCAAATAAGCCATTAAACAGAATTCACAAGAATTGGGCTCTCGTCCTTTGTAGTTAACATTACCACCATATCTCATTCCCAATTCACTTTCAGTCCACAGACTTATGATTTCTGTTCGTCTTTCTATTTGGCACCTGCTCTTTTGAGGACTCATTACTGATCTGAATGTCCACTCAGAAAAATGTCTTCTTATCTATGTATAAAATCTCATACCGAGTTGTTTTACTCACTACACATTTGGCCTGTACTCGGATTCTGCTTCTGCCAAGATGCAGAACACCTAGAGCAAATCTGTCTACAGTCACACTTTTGGTTGAATTCAGAAAGTTGCTCTTGGTAGTATAAAAAAATGGCAGTATAAAACATGGTAAGAAAAATGTATAAGATTTTGTATAACTATATTTTGAATGGTTTTAAAACCACAGTACTGCCTTAAGTATCCCAATTTCTTCTGTGATTTGACCTATTAAAAAAAAAAAAAAAAACTAATGGGAAAAATAGGTTGAGCCATTCTGTGCCTTGATTTTAGGAAGGTGCAGCCTCTCCTGAAGCTTAACACATGGTCAAAATATTTAATATTCACTCAATTAATGATCCATTTTGAGCACTTATTGCTCAACAAACATTTACTCTTCTCTCAGATTTGCGCTACCTGAGCCAGGAAGTCTATGAAAGAACTTGAGTAGACTGGGACAAAAACTATAGTATTAGAGTATTCACCTTGTTTGACTATTCCATGCTTCAGGCAGTGGAGTTATGGGAGTTAGAAGCCTTTGTCATGGACAGAATGAGATTTATACAGGATTTTGAATAGTCTAAGCAAGTCAATAACATAGTATAATGCAAAAGGATAGTATGATTTTAGTATAAAACAGTTATATATTAATACATTTTCTTGTCTGTGGCAACTCAAAATTTATGTAATTTTCTTTCCTTGAAAGGAAGCTGACACACCCACAGTCTTTACCCTTTTCTGCTGTGTCACTTCATCCTTCTTGCTGACTTGAAGGCAGATATAACGGCTTGATGATAGAGACCATACACAGTGAAGGATTAGGATAAAAAGACCCTGAGTCCTTAAAGACTGCATGAGTCAAAGCTGTCATATCAGCTTTGGACTGGCTATAGTCACACATTCAAATAAGAGAAAAATAAATCTCAAATTTAAATAAGCCATTTTTTTTTTCAAGTCTCTATTAGTCAGTTGAACATAAGAATTCTTGGACTGTATTTCATACAGTGTTAAGTAAGTGTTAGTCACTCAGTTGTGTCTTACTCTCTATGACTCCATGGACTATAACCTGCCAGGCTCCTCTGTCCATGGGATTCTCAAGGCATTAATACTTGGGGGGGGGGTTAGCCATCCCCTTCTCCAGGGGATCTTCCTGACACAGGGATCATACCCATGTCCCCTGAATTTCAGGCAGATTCATTACTGTATGAGCCACTAGGGGTAGAACAATACAAATGTTTTCACCATAACATTGGGGAGTATATTATTTGATAGCAAAAGTATTGAAGTTAATCAAGCTGAAGTCAAATCTCAGCTGTGACTTTGCTAGAAAGTTATTAACTTTTTCTGAACCTCAGTTTTATCTATAAAAGTCATGTTAA
Organism: Bos indicus; assembly: GCF_029378745.1. Taxonomy (NCBI): domain Eukaryota; kingdom Metazoa; phylum Chordata; class Mammalia; order Artiodactyla; family Bovidae; genus Bos; species Bos indicus. Next base: position 78,444,778 of record NC_091789.1, read on the forward strand.
CATTTACATTTTCCAACTGTTTTTAATTGTTCAATTGCTGACATGTTTTAATAGACACTATAGAAATTACCTCAATTCTGAATTTTAATTCAGAATTATTCTAATATTTTCCTCATGCTCTTAAATGCCTGTTTTGTGTTATATCACAATTTTAATGTAATAGAGATAATTTCCTAATTCAATTACCATTGAGTGTGACTATATATAATTTAGTACTTACTGTGCCACCAAACCTCAGCAGGATGAGATAACAAGTTGGTTTCAGCTATCATTCTGAGCTTACTTAAAATTGTTTTCAGTATTATTTTAAGAGGTTTTTCAGTTTCTACAAAGTAAGTGTAGGATCAGAAATGATGGAAAGATCATGGGGAAAAAACAAACATGATAGGACAAAAGAATGTTCCCGAAAAACTTTATTGAGTTATTTATATAAAAATGTGTTATTAACTTGCTTCTCAGGACTACTCTATTCATTGCATGTTTCTTTTTTTCCTGAAACTATTTATATAAGTTTTTTTTTTGATCAAATATATAAATGACAATAGTGTTTTAGGAAAACAATGTTATATCACTTCTTTTACTATATATGTGCCAGGCTTGATCATTACCTGTGTCATAGAACTTAACTTTTTGTAGCGGCACTATATCTCACTACTAAGAACACAAACACTGGGATTAGACATATCTGTTTTCCAATTAGAGATGCATCACTTACTATCCTTGCAACATTTACAAGGAGTAAGCTAGGGCTCAGTTCTTAGTTACCATTTCTTCTGTTTCTGTACTCCCTTTATTTGGTGATCTCATGTTGTCTCATTATTTTAAATATTATATCTATGCTGATTACTAAAAAATTATATATTCAGCCAAAAACTTTTCACAAATTACATATATATATATGAATATGAATGAATGTCTAATACTCCACTCAAGCTTAATACATCTAAGAATAAACATCTGACATTCTCCCTTGCCCCCTAAATTGCTATGCAATCTTTTGTTCATACCTCAAACCTTACATTCATCCATGATTCCTCACTTATACTTATGTCCCACATTAGTTTATCTTCAAAATATATTTAGTCTCACCACTTCTCACTATCTCTTTGTTCATGTCACTATCATCTCTCACTTGAATTATTGTAGTTCAGTCAGTTCTGTTGCTCAGTCGTGTCTGACTCTTTGCAACCCCATGTCCATCTCCAACTCCTGGAGTTCACTCAAACTCAAGCCCATTGTGTCAGTGATGCCATCCAACAATCTCAACCTCTGTCATCCCCTTCTCCTTCTGCCTTCAATCTTTCCCAGCATTGGAATCTTTTCCAATGACTCAGTTCTTCCCACTAGGTGGCAAGCATCATTCCTTCCAATAAATATTCAGGACTGATTTCCTTTAGGGTTGACTGGTTTGATCCCCTTGCAGTCCAAGGGACCCTCAAGAGTTTTCTCCAACACCACAGTTCAAAGGCACCAATTTTTTGGCACTCAGCTTTCTTTACAGAGCTAATCTCGCATCCATACATGACTGCTAGAAAAAACAGAGCTTTGACTAGATGGACCTTTGTCAGAAAAATAATATCTTTGATTTTAATATGCTGTCTAGGTTTGTCATAGCCTTTCTTCCAAGGAGCAAGCATCTTTTAATTTCATGGATACACTCACTATCTGCAGTGATTTTGGAGCCCAAGAAAATTAAGTCTGTCACTGTTTCCATTGTTTCCCCATGTATTTGCCATGAAGTGATGAGAGCAGATGCCATGATCTTCGTTTTTTGATATGCTGTCTAGGTTTGTTACAGCTTTTTTTCCCAAGGAGCAATCATCTTTTAATTTCATGGTTGTAGTCACCATTTGCAGTGATTTTGGAGCCCAAGAAAATAAAGTCTGTCTCTATTTCCATTGTTTCTGCATCTATTTGCCATGAAGTGGTGGGACTGGATGCCATGATCTTAGTTTTTTGAATGCTAAGTTTTAAGCCAGCTTTTTCACTCTCCTCTTTCATTTTAATTAAGAGCATCTTTAGTTCCTCTTTGCTTTCCCCCATAAAGATGGTGTCATCTGCACATCTGAGGTTATTGATATTTCTCCCTGAAATCTTGATTACAACATGTGCTTCATCCAGTTTGGCATTTTTCATGACGTACTCTGCAAATAAGTTAAATAAGCAAGGTGACAATATACAGCCTTGACGTATTCCTTTCTCAGTTTGGAACCAGCCCATTGTTCCATGTCCAGTTCTAACTGTTGATTCTTGACTTGCATACAGATTTCTCAGGAGGCAGGTAAGGTGGTCTGGTATTCCCATCTAAAGAATTGTCCACAGTTTGTTGTGGTCTACATAGTCAATGAATCAGAAGATGTTTTTCTGGAATTCTCTTGCTTTTCCTATAAAACAACAGATGTTGGGAATTTGATCTTTGGTTACTCTGCCTTTCGTAAATCCAGCTTGAATATCTGAAAGCTCTCAGCTCATGTACTGTTCAAGACTAGCTTGGAGAATTTTTATCATTATTTTGCTGGGGTGTGAGGTCAGTCAAATTGTGTAGTAGTTTGAGCATTCTTTGGCATTGCCTTTCTTTGGGATTTGAATGAAAACTGACCTTTTCCATTCTTGTGGCCACTGCTGGGTTTTCCAAAATTGCTGACATATTGAATGCAGCACTCTAACAGCATCATCTTTTAGGATTTGAAATAGATCAACTGGAATTCCATCACCTCGAGTAGCTTTATTCATAGTGATGCTTCCTAAGGCCCATTTGACTTTGCACTCCAGGATGCCTGGCTCTAGGTGAGTGATCACACCATCATGGTTATCTGGGTAAGAGATCTTTTTTGTATAGTTACTCTGTGTACTCTTGCCATCTCTTCTTAATACCCTCTGCTTCTATTAGTTTCATATAGTTTCTGTCCTTTATTGAGCCCATCTTTGCATGAAATGTTCCCTTGGCATCTCTAATTTTCTTGAAGAGATCTCTAGTCCTTCTCATTATATTGTTTTCCTCTATAGTGTTTGAGTGTCTCCTGTAGAGACAAGGGTCAGCAGTGGCCTCCTGTGGGAACAGGAGCTCTGTTTGCTTCAGATCTTGGAGGTGCAGTGTGTGAACCCTAACACAGAGCCACTGAACATACCACTCACAAACAGGAGAACAATTATACCAAAGTATTTCTTGCACTGTCACAAAAGTTCTAGGGCCCACGATAGATTTCTCAACTTGGGGATCCAGCAAAGGGACTGAGAACCACCAGGGAATTTGACATTGATGGTCAGTGGGATTTGATTACAGAACTTCCATAGGACTCAGGAAACAGATTCTTGGAGGGCACAAACAAAACTTGTGTCCACTAAGATCCAGGAAAAAGGAGCCCTGACCCCACAGGAGACTGAGCCAGACTTGCCTGTGAGTGTACAGGAGTATCTGGTTGAGATGTGGGTTGACAGTGGCCTGCCACAGGGTCAGAGACACAAACTACAACAATCCTGGGAGCCACAGTGCATGCTGGCATAAGTTCTTTTGAAGGAGGTTGCCATTACCACCATTACCCCTACCAAAGTTTTGCCTCAGGACAAACTACAGGGAGGGAACAGTGCCCGACCCATCAACAGAAAATTGGATTAAAGATTTACTGAGCATCAACATGGCACAGTAGAAGGGCCTGTGCTCATCTTCTCCTGTGAGAACACAAAAATTACAACTCACTACTGAACAACCATTGACTGGAGAGTGTTGGATCCCACCAAAAAAGATACCCCACATCCAAGGGCAAAGGAGAAGACCCAGCAAGATGGTAGGAGGGAAAAAATCACGTTTAGAATCAAACCGCATACTCTACAGAGATGTTCAGAGGGCTCAAAGAAAACCTTGTTCACAGCAGGAGACCTCACAGAGACTGAGCCAGACCTGACTCTGAGTGTTTGTGTCCTGTGGAGGTACAGCTCAGCAGTGGCCTGTCGCAGGGACAGGGACTATGGGTGCAGCAGACCTTGGTGTGGCATAAGCCCTTTTGGAGGAGGTCGCCATTAACCCCACCATAGAGCCTCCAGAACTTACACAGAACTAGGGAAACAGACTCTTGCAGGGCACAAACAAAACTTTGTGCACACCAGGAACCAGGATAAAGGAGCAGTGACCTCACAAGAGACTAACCCAGACTTGCCTGTGAGTGTCCAGGAGTCTCCAGAAAAGGCATGGTTCAGCGGTGGCCTGCTGCAGGATCAGGGGCACTGAGTTCAGAAGTGCCTGCAAAGGACCTTTTGAAGAAGGTCTCAATTATCTTCATTAACTCAAACATAGTTCCATCTCAGGTCAAGCAACAGGTAGGGAACACAGCCCTGCCCATCGAGAGCAAATTGGATTAAACATTTACTGAGCATGGCCCTGCCCATAAGAACTAGACCCAGTTTCCCCCATAGTCAGTCTCTCCCATAAAAAAGCTTCCATAAGCCTCTTATCCTTATTGCTCAGAAGGCACAAAGACTGAAAACCACAATCACAGAAAACTAAACAGACCACATGGACCACAGGCTTGTCTAACTCAATAAAACTATAAGCCATGCTGTGTAGGGCCACACAAGATGGACAGGTTATGGTGGAAAGTTCTGACAAAACACGCCCCACTGGAAAAGGAAATGGCAAACCACTTTAGCATTCTTGCCTTGAGAACTCCATGAATAATATAAAAAGGTAAAAATATACAACATTGAAAGATGAACTCCCCAGGCCGGTAGGTGTCCAATATGCTACTGGAGAAGAGTGGAAAAATAAATCCAGAAAGAATGAAGAGATGGAGCCAAAGCAAAGACAATGCCCAGCTGTGGATGTGATGGGTGATAGAGGTAAAGTCCAATGCTATAAAGAACAATATTGCATAGTAATCTGAAATGTTAAGTCTATGAATCAAAGCAAATTGGAAGTGGTCAAACAGGAGATAGCAAGAGTGAACATCAACATTTTAGGAATCAGTGAACTAAAACGGACTAGAATCGGAAAATTTAACTCAGATGAGCATTTAATCTGCAACTGTGGGGAAGAATCCCTTAGAAGAAATGAAATAGCCATCATAGTCAACAAAAGAGTCCAAAATGCAGTACTTGGATGCAATATCAAAAACTACAGAATGGTCTCTGCTCATTTCCAAGGCAAATCCTTCAATATCACAGTAATCTAAGTTTATGCCCCAACAGAAATGCTGAAGAAGCTGACACTGACTGGTTCTTGAAGATCTACAGGACCTTATAAAACTAACACCCAAAAAAGGTGTTCTTTTCATTATAGGGGACTGGAATGCAAAAGTAGGAACTCAAGAGATACTTGGAATAACAGTCAAATTTGGCCTTGGAGTACAAAATGAAGCAGGGCAAAAGCTAAGAGTTTTGCCAAGAGAACGCACTGGTCATAGCAAACACCTTCTTCCAACAACACAAGAGATGATTCTACATATGGATATCACCAAATGGTCAATGCCAAAATCAGATTGATCATATTCTTTGCTTCCAAAGATGGAAAAGCTCTATACAGTCAGCAAAAACAAGAATGGGAGATGACTGCGGCTCAGATCATGAACTCCTTATTGCAAAAATCAGACTTAAATTGTGAAAGTAGGGAAAACCACTAGACCATTCAGGTATGACCTAAATTAAATACCTTACGATTGTACAATGGAAGTGACAAATAGACTCAAGGGATTGAGACCTGAAAGAAAGGGTGACTGAAGCACTATGGACGGAGGTTTGTGACATTGTACAGGAACCAGTGATCAAGACTATCCCCAAGAAAAAGAAATGCAAAAAGGCAAAATGGTATCTAAGGAAGCCTTACCAATATCTGGGAAAAGAAGAGAAGCTAAAGGCATAGGATAAAAGGAAAGATATATCCATTTGAGCTCAGAGTTCCAAAGAATAGCAAGGAGAGATAAGAAAGCCCCCATTCGTGATCAATGCAAAGAAATAGAGAAAAACAACAGAATGGGAAAGACTAGAGATCTCTTCAAGAAAACTAGAGATACCAACGGAATATTCCATGCAAAGATGGGCAAAATAAAGGAAAGAAATGGTATGGATCTCACAGAGGCAGAAGATATGAAGAAGAGGTGGCAAGAATACACAGAAGAATTGGACGAAAAATATCTTCATGACCCAGATAACCACGATGGTGTGATTACTCACCTAGAACCAGACATCCTAAAATGTGAAGTCAAGTGGGCCTTAGAAAGCATCACTACGAACAAAGCTAGTGGAGGTGATGGAATTCAAGTTGAGCTTTTTCAAATCCTAAAAGATGATGATGTGAAATTGCTGCACTCAATGTGCCAGCAAATTTGGAAAACTCAGGAGTGACTACAGGATTGGAAAGTTCAGTGTTCATTCCAATCCGAAAGAAATGCAATGCCAAAAAATGTTCAAACTACTGCACAATTTCACTCAATCTACACACTAGGAAAATAATGCTCAACATTCTTCATGCCAGGCTTCAGCAGTATGTGAACTGTGAACTTCCAGATTCAGAAGCTGGATTTAGAAAAGGCAGAGGAACCAGAGATCAAATTGCCAACATCTGCTCAATCATCGAAAAAGCAAGAGAGTTCCAGAAAAAAAAAATCCATTTCTGCTTTATTGACAGTGCCAAAGCCCTTGACTGTGTGGATCACAATAAAATGTGGAAAATTCTGAAAGAAATGGGAATACCAGACCACCTGACCTGCCTCCTGAGAAATCTGTATGCAGGTCAGGAAGCAACAGTTAGAACTGGACGTGGAACAACAGACTGGTTCCAAATAGGAAAAGGAGTATTTCAAGATTGTATACTGTCATCCTGCTTATTTAAATTATATGCAGAGTACATAATGAGAAACACTGGGCTGGATGAAGCACAAGCTGGAATCAAGATTGCCAGGAGAAATATCAATAACCTCAGATATGCAGATGACACCACCCTTATGGCAGAAAGTGAAGAAGAACTAAAGAGCCTCTTGATGAAAGTGAAAGAGGAGAGTGAAAAAGTTGGCTTAAAGCTAAACATTCAGAAAACGAAGATCATGACATCCGGTCACATCAATTCATGGCAAATAGATGGAGAAACTATAGCAGTCGAAACAGTGTCAGACTTTATTTTTGGGGGCTCCAAAATCACTACAGATGGTGACTGCAGCCATGAAATAAAAAAAAAAAAGGTTTGCTCCTTGAAAAGAAAGCTATGACCAATCTAGATAGCATATTAAAAAGCAGAGACATTATTTGCCAACATAGGTCCATCTAGACAAAGCTATGTTTTTTCTCGTGGTCATATATGGATATATGAGTTAGACTATAAAGAAAGGTGAGTGCCGAATATTGATGCTTTTGAATTGTGGTGTTGGAGAAGACTCTTGGGAGTCCCTTGGACTGCATGGGGATGAAATCAGCCAATCCTAAAAGAAATCAGTCCTGAATATTAATTGGAAGGAATGATGCTGAAGCTGAAACTTCAGTACTTTGGCCACCTGATGCATAGTACTGACTCATTAGAAAAGACCCTCATGCTGGCAAATATTGAAGGTGGGAGAAGGGGATGATGGAGAATGAGATGGCTGGATGGCATCACTGACTCAATGGACACGAATTTGAGCAAGCTCCCAGAGTTGGTGATGGACAGGGAAGCCTGGCCTGATGCAGTCCACGGGGTTGCAAAGAATCGGATATTACCAAGAGACTGAACTGAACTGAGCATGGCCGTGCCCATTAGAACAAGACTCAGATACCCCGACATCCAGTCCCTCCCATCAGGAAGCTTCCACAAGCCTCTTATCCTTATCCTTCAGTGGAAAGACAGAATCAGTCAGTTCAATTCAGTCGTTCAGTAATGTCTGACTCTTTGCAACCCAATGAATTGCAGCACACCAGGCCTCCCTGTCCATCCCCAACTCCTGGAGTTCACTCAAACTCATGTTCATCGAGTCGGTGATGCCATCCAGCCATCTCATCCTCTGTTGTCCCCGTCTCCTCCTGCCCCCAATCCCTCCCAGCATCAGAGTCTTTTCCAACGAGTCAACTCTTCACATGAGGTGGCCAAAGTACTGGAGTTTCAGCTTCAGCATCATTCCTTTGAAAGAACACCCAGGAATGATCTCCTTCAGAATGGACTGGCTGGATCTCTTTGCAGTCCAAGGGACTCTCAAGAGTCTTCTCCAACACCACAGTTCAAAAGCATCAATTCTTCAGCACTCAGCTTTCTTCACAGTCCAACTCTCACATCCATACAGGACCACTGGAAAAACCATAGCCTTGACTAAATAAACCTTTGTTGCCAAATTAATGTCTCTGCTTTTGAATATGCTATCTATGTTGGTCATAACTTTCCTTACAAGGAGTAAGTGTCTTTTAATTTCATGGCTACAATCATCATCTGCAGTGATTTTGGAGCCCCCCAAAATAAAGTCTGACACTGTTTCCACTGTTTCGCCTTTTACTTCCCATGAAGTGATGGGACTAGATGCCATGATCTTAGCGTTCTGAATGTTGAGCTTTAAGCCAACTGTTCATGTATTGCTGAAGCCTGACTTTGAGGATTTTGAGCATTTTTTACTAGTGTGGGAGATGAGTGCAATTGTGTGGTACTTTGAGCATTCTTTGGCATTGCCTTTCTTTGAGATTGGAAGGAAAACTGGATTCTTCCAGTCCTGGGGTGACTGCTGAGTTGTCCAAATTTGCTGGCATATTGAGTGCAGCACTTTCACAGAATCATCTTTCAGGATTTTATTTATTTATTTATTTATTTATTTTAATTAATTTTATTTTATTTTTAAACTTTACATAATTGTATTAGTTTTGCCAAATATCAAAATGAATCCACCACAGGTATACATGTGTTCCCCATCCTGAACCCTCCTCCCTCCTCCCTCCCCATACCATCCCTCTGGGTCGTCCCAGTGCACCAGCCCCAAGCATCCAGTATCGTGCATTGAACCTGGACTGGCATCTCGTTTCATACATGATATTTTACATGTTTCAATGCCATTCTCCCAAATCTTCCCACCCTCTCCCTCTCCCACAGAGTCCATAAGACTGTTCTATACATCAGTGTCTCTTTTGCTGTCTCGTATACAGGGTTATCGTTACCATCTTTCTAAATTCCATATATATGCGTTAGTATACTGTATTGGTGTTTTTCCTTCTGGCTTACTTCACTCTGTATAATAGGCTACAGTTTCATCCACCTCATTAGAACTGATTCAAATGTATTCTTTTTAATGGCTGAGTAATACTCCATTGTGTATATGTACCACAGCTTTCTTATCTGTTCATCTGCTGATGGACATCTAGGTTGCTTCCATGTCCTGGCTATTATAAACAGTGCTGCGATGAACATTGGGGTACACGTGTCTCTTTCCCTTCTGGTTTCCTCAGTGTGTATGCCCAGCAGTGGGATTGCTGGATCATAAGGCAGTTCTATTTCCAGTTTTTTAAGGAATCTCCACACTGTTCTCCATAGTGGCTGTACTAGTTTGCATTCCCACCAACAGTGTAAGAGGGTTCCCTTTTCTCCACACCCTCTCCAGCATTTATTATTTGTAGACTTTTGGATCGCAGCCATTCTGACTGGTGTGAAATGGTACCTCATAGTGGTTTTGATTTGCATTTCTCTGATAATGAGTGATGTTGAGCATCTTTTCATGTGTTTTTTAGCCATCTGTATGTCTTCTTTGGAGAAATGTCTATTTAGATCTTTGGCCCATTTTTTGACTGGGTCATTTATTTTTCTGGAGTTGAGCTGTAGGAGTTGCTTGTATATTTTTGAGATTAGATGTTTGTCGGTTACTTCATTTGCTATTATTTTCTCCCATTCTGAAGGCTTACTTTTCACCTTGCTAATAGTTTCCTTTGATGTGCAGAAGCTTTTAAGTTTAATTAGGTCCCATTTGTTTATTTTTGCTTTTATTTCCAATATTCTGGGAGGTGGGTCATAGAGGATCCTGCTGTGATGTATGTCAGAGAGTGTTTTGCCTATGTTCTCCTCTAGGAGTTTTATAGTTTCTGGTCTTATGTTGAGATCTTTAATCCATTTTGAGTTTATTTTTGTGTATGGTGTTAGAAAGTGTTCTAGTTTCATTCTTTTACAAGTGGTTGACCAGATTTCCCAGCACCACTGGTTAAAGAGATTGTCTTTAATCCATTGTATATTCTTGCCTCCTTTGTCAAAGATAAGGTGTCCATATGTGCGTGGATTTATCTCTGGGCTTTCTATTTTGTTCCATTGATCTATATTTCTGTCTTTGTGCCAGTACCATACGGTCTTGATAACTGTGGCTTTGTAGTAGAGCCTGAAGTCAGGTAGGTTGATTCCTCCAGTTCCATTCTTCTTTCTCAAGATCGCTTTGGCTATTCGAGGTTTTTTGTATTTCCATACAAATTGTGAAATTATTTGTTCTAGCTCTGGGAAGAATACCATTGTTAGCTTGATAGGGATTGCATTGAATCTATAAATTGCTTTGGGTAGTATACTCATTTTCACTATATTGATTCTTCCAATCCATGAACATGGTATAATTCTCCATCTATTAGTGTCCTCTTTGATTTCTTTCACCAGTGTTTTATAGTTTTCTATATATAGGTCTTTAGTTTCTTTAGGTAGATATATTCCTAAGTATTTTATTCTTTCCGTTGCAATGGTGAATGGAATTGTTTCCTTAATTTCTCTTTCTGTTTTCTCATTATTAGTGTATAGGAATGCAAGGGATTTCTCTGTGTTGATTTTATATCCTGCAACTCTACTATAGTCATTGATTAGTTCTAGTAATTTTCTGGTGGAGTCTTTAGGGTTTTCTATGTAGAGGATCATGTCATCTGCAAACAGTGAGAGTTTTACTTCTTCTTTTCCAATTTGGATTCCTTTTATTTCTTTTTCTGCTCTGATTGCTGTGGCCAAAACTTCCAAAACTATGTTGAATAATAATGGTGAAAGTGGGCACCCTTGTCTTGTTCCTGACTTTAGAGGAAATGCTTTCAATTTTTTACCATTGAGGATGATGTTTGCTGTGGGTTTGTCATATATAGCTTTTATTATGTTGAGGTATGTTCCTTCTATTCCTGCTTTCTGGAGAGTTTTTATCATAAATGGGTGTTGAATTTTGTCAAAGGCTTTCTCTGCATCTATTGAGATAATCATATGGTTTTTATTTTTCAATTTGTCAGTGTGGTGTATTACATTGATTGATTTGCTGATATTGAAGAATCATTGCATCCCTGGGATAAAGTCCACTTGGTCATGGTGTATGATCTTTTTAATGTGTTGTTGGATTCTGATTGCTAGAATTTTGTTAGGGATTTTTGCATCTATGTTCGTCAGTGATATTGGCCTGTAGTTTTCTTTTTTTGTGGCATATTTGTCAGGTTTTGGTATTAGGGTGATGGTGGCCTCATAGAATGAGTTTGGAAGTTGACCTTCCTCTGCAATTTTCTGGAAGAGTTTGAGCAGGATAGGTGTTAGCTCTTCTCTGAATTTTTGGTAGAATTCAGCTGTGAAGCCGTCTGGACCTGGGCTTTTGTTTGCTGGAAGATTTTTGATTACAGTTTCAATTTCCGTGCTTGTGATGGGTCTGTTAAGATTTTCTATTTCTTCCTGGTCCAGTTTTGGAAAGTTGTACTTTTCTAAGAATTTGTCCATTTCTTCCACGTTGTCCATTTTATTGGCATATAATTGTTGATAGTAGTCTCTTATGATCCTTTGTATTTCTGTGTTGTCTGTTGTGATCTCTCCATTTTCGTTTCTAATTTTATTGATTTGATTTTTCTCCCTTTGTTTCTTGATGAGTCTGGCTAATGGTTTGTCAATTTTATTTATCCTTTCAAAGAACCAGCTTTTGGTTTTGTTGATTTTTGCTGTGGTCTCTTTTGTTTCTTTTGCATTTATTTCTGCTCTAATTTTTAAGATTTCTTTCCTTCTACTAACCCTGGGGTTCTTCATTTCTTCCTTTTCTAGTTGCTTTAGGTGTAGAGTTAGGTTATTTATTTGACTTTTTTCTTGTTTCTTGAGGTGTGCCTGTATTGCTATGAACTTTCCCCTTAGGACTGCTTTTACCGTGTCCCACAGGTTTTGGGTTGTTGTGTTTTCATTTTCATTCGTTTCTATGCAAATTTTGATTTCTTTCTTGATTTCTTCTGTTATTTGTTGGTTGTTCAGCAGCGTGTTGTTCAGCCTCCATATGTTGGAATTTTTAATACTTTTTCTCCTGTGATTGAGATCTAATCTTACTGCATTGTGGTCAGAAAAGATGCTTGGAGTGATTTCTATTTTTTTGAATTTACCAAGGCTAGCTTTATGGCCCAGGATGTGATCTATCCTGGAGAAGGTTCTATTTGTGCTTGAGAAAAGGGTGAAATTCATTGTTTTGTGATGAAATGTCCTATAGATATCAATTAGGTCTAACTGGTCTATTGTATCGTTTAAAGTTTGTGTTTCCTTGTTAATTTTCTGTTTAGTTGATCTATCCATAGGTGTGAGTGGGGTATTAAAGTCTCCCACTATTATTGTGTTATTGTTAATGTCTCCTTTCATACTTGTTAGCATTTGTCTTACATACTGCGGTGCTCCCGTGTTGGGTGCATATATATTTATAATTGTTATATCTTCTTCTTGGATTGATCCTTTGATCATTATGTAGTGTCCTTCTTTGTCTCTTTTCACAGCCTTTGTTTTAAAGTCTATTTTATCTGATATGAGTATTGCTACTCCTGCTTTCTTTTGATCCCTATTTGCATGGAAAATCTTTTTCCAGCCCTTCACTTTCAGTCTGTATGTGTCCCCTGCTTTGAGGTGGGTCTCTTGTAGACAACATATGTAGGGGTCTTGTTTTTGTATCCATTCCGCCAGTATTTGTCTTTTGGTTGGGACATTCAACCCATTTACGTTTAAGGTAATTACTGATAAGTGTGATCCCATTGCCATTTACTTTATTGTTTTGGGTTCAAATTTATACACCGTTTTTGTGTTTCCTGTCTAGAGAATATCCTTTAGTATTTGTTGGAGAGCTGGTTTGGTGGTGCAGAATTCTCTCAGCTTTTGCTTGTCTGAAAAGCTTTTGATTTCTCCTTCATACTTGAATGAGATCCTTGCTGGGTACAATAATCTGGGCTGTAGGTTATTTTCTTTCATCATTTTAAGTATGTCTTGTCATTCCCTCCTGGCCTGAAGAGTTTCTATTGAAAGATCAGCTGTTATCCTTATGGGAATTCCCTTGTGTGTTATTTGTTGTTTTTCCCTTGCTGCTTTTGATATTTGTTCTTTGTGTTTGATCTTTGTTAGTTTGATTAATATGTGTCTTGTGGTGCTTCGCCTTGGGTTTATCCTGTTTGGGACTCTCTGGGTTTCTTGGACTTGGGTGATTATTTCCTTCCCCATTTTAGGGAAGTTTTCAACTATTATCTCCTCAAGTATTTTCTCATGGTCTTTCTTTTTGTCTTCTTCTTCTGGAACACCTATGATTCGAATGTTGTAGCGTTTAATATTGTCCTGGAGGTCTCTGAGGTTGTCCTCTTTTCTTTTAATTCGTTTTTCTTTTATCCTCTCTGATTCATTTATTTCTACCATTCTATCTTCTAATTCACTAATCCTATCTTCTGCCTCTGTTATTCTACTATTTGTTGCCTCCAGAGTGTTTTTAATTTCATTTATTGCATTATTCATTATATATTGACTCTTTTTTATTTCTTTTAGCTCCTTGTTAAACCTTTGTTGTATCTTCTCAATCCTTGTCTCCAGGCTATTTATCTGTGATTGCATTTTAATTTCAAGATTTTGGATCAATTTCACTATCATTATTCGGAATTCTTTATCAGGTAGATTCCCTATCTCTTCCTCTTTTGTTTGGTTTGGTGGGCTTTTATCCTGTTCCTTTATCTGCTGAGTATTCCTCTGTCTCTTCATCTTGTTTAAATTGCTGAGTTTGGGGTGTAGAGTAGAGTTTGGTTCAGATATACAATGTTATATAAAAGAAGAAGAAGAGAAAGAAACAGAGAAAAAAAAAGTCACAAAAATTATAAAAAAAACTATAGGTACAAAATTGGTAACATATACCAAAAAGCTAAAATTAAAAATCTAGAGTAGAGTTTAGAATTTCAAAAATACAATGTTAAAGAAAAGAAGAGGAAAAAAAAACAAGGTCAAAAAATTATAAAATATATATATATGAAGTTTGCTGAAGAAGAAAAAAATAGGGTCTTTTTTTATGCAAAGTAATAGGTTATAAAAGTGAAAATTAAAGAAACAATAGAGGACTTAAAATTAAAAAATAATTAAAAGAAAGAAAGAAAGAATGATCGTAAAAATAGTAAAAATACATCTAGGACTTTCTCTGGTTTTGTTGTGAGTATTGTGGGTTCAGTTCATTTTTGGCTAGTTCCTTGGTCCGACTTATATTTCTCAAGATCTATAGGCCCCTTCTTATGTAGTCCGTAGTAACCACAGGGTTTTAATCTCCAAGGCGTTTCCCTCTGTTATAACTTCTGTTTGCTGGTCTCTTCAGTGTCTGGTTTCTGCCCTGACACAAAGGGGATGGTGGAGGACACTTTTTTTTTTTTTTAGGCTCACTTGTTCAGTCGTGCTGTGGGGAGGGAGGGAGGGATGCTGCAAACAAATAACACTGGCGTGTGCTCACAGTGCCTCAGCCACACTGGGTCTGCCCCCACTCATGGCATGTATAGTCTCCCTGCCCACACTGCTCGGGCTCTAGGTTGTTCCGCCAGGAACAATCTGAGGCCAGCCCTGGGCTGCATGTACCTCCCAGGTCTAAGCCGCTCAGGTTCAGGCACTCGGGTAGTCCTCAGAGGCGCAGACTCAGTTGAGCCTGCGTTTTGTGCTCTTCCCAGGTCCGAGCAGCTCAGGTGATGAGGTGTTTGGTGAGCGCCAATGCTGCGACTTATCGCCTCCCTGCCACTCGGTTATCTGGGTGTAAAACCGGCACACCTTCTCAGGCAGATGTTGACCATCCAGACCCCCAAGAAGTTTTGGTTAGCAAAGAAGCCTGCTTACAGTTTTATAGATAATGTCTCACTGGGGCTGCGATTGCCCCCTTCCAGCTCTGCTACCTATCACCGGAGGGGGAAGGTCTGCAGCCGGCTATCTCTGTTCAGTCCTTTGTTCCGTGCACGGGCCTGGCAGTGTCTTAAGTTAGGGCTGGCTTTTCGCGTGGTAGATATCCCACAGTCTGGTTTGCTAGCCCAAATTATTTCGCTCAGATAGCACTCAGGGTATTCAGGCCAGATTCTTACTCTAAGTGATGCAGCCCGCGCCACACCTCCCTGCCCAGCCCCCGCTTGCCAATGGCGTGTGCAGGCGTCTGCGCTGCTCCTCCGCTGGGGGAGATACCATAGGGCTCGCACTCTGCGAGTTTTAATTGTTTATTTATTTTTTCTCCCTGTTAAGTTGCCCTCTGTGCTTCCAAAGCTCAGCACAGATTCGGCAGTGAGAAGGTTTCCTGGTGTTTGGAAACTTCTCTCTTTTTAAGACTCCCTTCCCGGGATGGAACTCCATCCCTCCCTCTTTTGTCTCTTTTTTTGTCTTTTATATTTTTTCCTACCTCCTTTCGAAGAGTTGGGTTGCTTTTCTGGGTGCCTGATGTCCTCTGCTGGCATTCAGAAGTTGTTTTGTGGAATTTACTCAACGTTTAAATGCTCTTTTGATGAATTTGTGGGGGAGAAAGTGTTCTCCCCATCCTACTCCTCTGCCGCCATCTTGGCTCCTCCCCTCCAATAAGTTCATTCTAAAGGAAATCAGTCCTGCGTGTTCTTTGGAAGGAATGATGCTAAAGCTGAAACTCCAGTACTTTGGCCACCTCATGCGAAGAGTTGCCCCATTGGAAAAAACTCTGATGCTGGGAGCAATTGGGGGCAGGAGGAGAAGGGGACGACAAGGGATGAGATGGTTGGATGGCATCACTGACTCGATGGATGTGAGTTTGAGTGAACTTCATGAGTTGGGGATGGACAGGGAAGCCTGGCATGCTGCAATTCATGGAATCACAAAGAGTCAGACACGACTGAGCGACTGAACTGAACTGAACTTCATTTTGGACTCTTTTGTTGACCATGATGGCTACTCCATTTCTTCTAAGGGATTCCTGCCTGCAGTAGTAGATATAATAGTCATCTGAGTTAAATTCACCCATTCCAGTCCATTTTAGTTTGCTGATTCCTAGAATGTCAACGTTCACTCTTGCCATTTCCTGTTTGACCACTTCCAATTTGCCTTGATTCATGGACCTGACATTCCAAGTTCCTGTACAATATTGCTACAGCACCAGACCTTGCTTCTATCACCAGTCACATCCACAACTGGGTATTGTTTTTGCTTTGGATCCATCCCTTCATTCTTTCTGGAGTTATTTCTCCACTGATCTCCAGTAGTATATTGGGCACCTACTGACCTGGGGAGTTCCTCTTTCAGTATCCTATCATTTTGCCTTTTCATACTGTTCATGGGGTTCTCAAGGCAAGAATACTGAAGTGGTGTGCCATTCCCTTCTCCAGTGGACCACATTCTGTCAGACCTCTCCACCATGACCTGCCCGTCTTGGCTGGCCCTACACGGCATGGCTTAGTTTCATTGAGTTAGTCATGGCTGTGGCTGGTGTGATTAGATTGACTAGTTTTCTGTGATTATGGTTTCAGTGTGTCTGCCCTCTGATGCCCTCTCGCGACACCTACCATCTTACTTTGGTTTCTCTTACCTTGGGCGTGGGGTATCTCTTCACAGCTGCTCCAGCAAAGCACAGCCGCTGCTCCTTACATTGGATGAGGGGTATCTCCTCCTGCTGCTCCTCCAGACCTTGAACGTGGATTAACTTCTCTCAGCCCTCCTGCGTCCGTGCAGCCACCGCTCCTTGGACATGGAGTTGCTCCTCTTGGCCATTGCCCTTGGCCTCGGGTGTGGGGTAGCTCTTCTCAGCTGCTCCTGCACCATCGCAGCCTGGCAGTCTCGGCTGCTGCCCCTGGCCTCAAGAGCGGGGTAGCTCCTCCCGGCCTCCGCCCCTGACCTCGGATATGGGGTTGCTCCTTTCAGTCACACTTCTGCATGGTCCGTCACGGCCGATGCGCTGCTGTCCGGGAAGACAGAATAGAAACCACGATTACAGAAAAATAACAAAACTGAGCAGTTGGATCACAGCTTTGTTAAATTAATCAAGGCCTTGCCAGTGAAACTATGAGCCATGTCATGTAGGGATACCTAAGATTGATGGGTCATGGTGGAGAGTTTTGACACAATGTGTTCCCCTGGAGAAGGTAATGGCAAATCACTTAAGCATTCTTGCCTTGTAAGCCCCATGGACAGTATGAAAAGGCAAAATGATATGACATTGAATGATGAACTCCCCAGGTTAGTAGGTGACCAATATGCTACTGGAAAAGTGTCAACCAATAGTTCCATAAAGAATAAAGAGGCTGAGCCAAAGCATAAACCGCACCCAGTTGTGGATGTGACTGATGTTGGAAGTAAGGTCCAATGTTGTGAAGAACAATACTGCATAGGAGCCTGGAATGTTAGGTCCATGGATCAAGATAAATTGAAAGTGGTCAAACAGGAGATGGTAAGAGTGAACATTGACATTTTAGGAATCAGTGAACTAAAATGGACTGGAATGCGAGAATTTAATTCAGATCCATTGTATCTACTACTTAGAAGTATCTACCCTTAGAAGAAATGGAGTAGCCCTCATAGTCAACAAAAGAGTCTGAAATGCAGTACTTCAGTGCAATCTCAAAGATGACAGACTGATCTCTGTTCATTTCCAAGGCAAACAATTTAATATCACAGTAATTCAAGTCTATGCCCCACCACTAAGGCCAAAGAAGATGAAGCTGAATGGTTCTGTGAAGACCTACAAGATTTTCTAGAACTAACACCATATAAGATGTCCTTTTGATCATAGGGGACTGGAATGCAAAAGTAGGAACTCAAGAGATATTTGGAGTAATAGGAGAGTTTGGCCTTGGAGCACAAAATTAAGCAGGGCAAAGGCTAACAGAATTTGCCCAAGAGAACACACTGATCATAGCAAACACCCTCTTCCAACAACACAAAATGACACTATGTATGGATATCACCAGATGGTCAATAATGAAATCTGATTGTTTATATTTGAAGCTGCAGATGCAGAATTTCTATACAGTCACCAAAAACAAGACCAGGAACTGACTGTGGCTCAGATCATGAACTCCTTATTGCAAAATTAAGACCTAAATTGAAAAAAGAAAGGAAAACCACTAGATCATTCAAGCAATGACCTAAATCAAATCCCTTTCTATCATACAGTGGAAGTGAAAAATAGATTCAAGGAATTAGATATGATAGAGTGCTTGAAAAACTATGGATGGAGGCTGGTAACATTGTACAGGAGGCGGTGATCAAAACTATACCCAAGAAAAAGAAATGCAAAAAGGCAAAATGGTTGTCTGAGGAGGCCTTACAAATAGCTGAGAAAAGAAGAGACGTGAGAGGCAAAGGAGAAAAGGAAAGATATATCCATCTGAATGCAGCATTCCAAAGAATAGCAAGGATAGAGAAAAACGGCTTCCTAAGTGAATCATTGTAGCAGCCTGTTAGTTGTTTTCCTTACCTATGTCATTGCACATCTGAAGTCTCTTCCACAATCATCAGCAAAATAAAAGGAATATTACTTTGGGTTTCCCAGGCAGTGGTAATGGTAAAGAATCTGCCTGCCAATGCAGGAGACATGAGATGCAGGTTTGATGAAGATCCCCTGGAGGAGGGCATGGTAACCCACTCCAGTATTCTTGCCTGGAGAATACCCATGAACAGAGAAGCCAGGTGGGCTAAAATCCATGGGGTCACAAAGAGTCGAATGTGAGTGAGCAAACATGCAATATTATTTTATTGTTCAAAACTGTTCAATCATCCTCCAGTTCACCAAAAGTAAAAGGCTAAATCTTTATAATAGCCTGCATGGTTCTACATTGTGAATGTACTACCATGTCATCTTCACTGCACCAGTCTGAATTCATCTCCTATTAATTTTCCTCTCATCTGTTATTCTTGTACCCCCAATGACCTTCTTATCCTTCCTTGAGCTTATTAGGTCTGCTCCCACCTCAAGTCCTTTGCACTGGTTGTATTTTCTGCTTAGATGAGTATTTCCCAAGATGCCTACATAAATTATTACTTCATCTCCATTAAGTCTATTTTTCAAGTTAGGTCTTCCTTGATTGTTCTGGTAAAAATTGTAATCCCTTCTTTATTTTTATTATTTCTGATGTTTTTCTTTTTTGAGTTATAATTGACATACGACATTGTATAAGTTTAAGATTTACAGTGTGTTGATTTGTTGCATTTATATATGGCAACATGATTACCATCTTAGCATTAGCTAGCTAACACCTTTATCATTTTACATAATCATTCTGATTTGTGGTGAGAAAAATTAAGAACTTGTCTCTTTGCAAATTTGAACTTTTTCATACATTAAGTATAATCACTATGCTCTGCATTGTATTTCTAGGATTTATTTGCCTACTAGCTCCAGGACTTATCTATCTACTAGCTACATCTCCCCAATTCCCCACTGCATTCTGTTTTTATCTCAAATGTAATTAATATCATACAGTATTTGTCTTTCTCTGTCTGTATCTCTCTTGTCATACTCCCTTTGTATGGCCAAGTTGTTGCAAATGGAAGTATTTCTTTCTAGATCATTGGTGAATAATATTCAATTGTATAGCTATATATATATATATATATATATATATATATATATATGTATATATATATCTCCTTTATTGCATCTTCCTGATCCTTTCTTTCAGAGACACTTAGGTTGTTTCTATATCCTGGCTATTGTGAATAATGCTTCAGTAAATATGAAATTGAATATATCTCTCCGGTTTCCAATTTTGCTCCCTTTGGATATATACTCAATAGTGGAATTGCTGGATTATGCTGCAGCTCTTGCTGGGGCTTGTGGCAGCTCCTAGCAGGAGATAGATAGGTAGTGATGTGTCTCTAACTGGAAAACAGATATGCCTAATTCCAAAGTCTGTGTTCTTAATTAGATATAGAGCCAATACATAAAGCTAAGTTCTGAGGCAGCTCTTAGGCAAGAAGACATCTAAAAAAGCTGGTGCAACACATGAGGCCAGTGGAAGTCTGGTGGCAGCAGGAGGGTGGGCCAGAGGAATGCTGGATAAAGAGCACAGGAGAGAAGCAGGGCTCGGGGGTGAGTAGAAACACCACCAATCACTTGTTTCTGAGTAATGGGCCTCAGGCTCCCTGCCTCATTCCGCTGTGCTGCCAGCCACCCAGGGAAATAGAAGCAGCCTCCTGGGATGGGAAGGGGTGAGAAGACTGACTAGAACCTCCCAGAAAAGCACAGGCCACAGGGCGCTGCCAGAACATGAAGCACAAGTCTTGGCCTCAATCTTTCCACGCATCAGGGTCTTTTCCAATGAGTTTGCCCTTTGCATCAAATGGCAAAAGTATTAGAGCTTCAGCTTCAGTATCAGTCCTTCTGATGAGTATTCATGGTTGATTTTCTTTGGAATTGACTGGTTTGATCTCCTTGCTGTACAAGAGGCTCTCAAGAGACTTCTTCAGCACTACAATTCAAAAGCATCAATTATTCCATGCTAGGCCTTCTTTATGGTCCAACTGTCACATCCATACATTACTACTGAAAAAAAAAATAGCTTTGAATATACAGACCTTTGTTCACAAAGTAATGTCTCTGCTTTTTCATATGCTGTCTAGGTTTGCATAGTTTTTCTTCCAAGGAGCAAGTATCTTTTAATTCTGTGGCTGCAGCCACCATCCACAGTGATTTTGGAGCCCAAGAAAATAAAATCTATCACTGCTTCCTTTCTTCCCCCATTTATTTGCCATGAGAAATGCTGGGCTGGAAGAAGCACAAGCTGGAATCAAGATTGCTGGGAGAAATATCAATAACCTCAGATATGCAGATGACACCACCCTTATGGCAGAAAGTGAAGAGGAACTCAAAAGCCTCCTGATGAAAGTGAAAGAGGAGAGTGAAAAAGTTGGCTTAAAACTCAACATTCATAAAACTAAGATCATGGCATCTGTTCCCATCACTTCATGGGAAATAGATGGGGAAACAGTAGAAACAGTGTCAGACTTTATTTTTTGGGGCTCCAAAATCACTTCAGATTGTGATTGCAGCCATGAAATTAAAAGACGCTTACTCCTTGGAAGGGAAGTTATGACTAACTGAGAGGGTAACAGGCAGGAAGACCAGGGGTCTCCAAATGGAGGAAATAGCCTGCAAGTGTCAGACATTTTTATCTCTCTTAAGCAGCAGGAGGAAACAAACTAGCCATATTTTTTCCTTCTCTATACAAATTTAAAAGGAGGTTTCTCTTAAAATACTGTGTTGCCATAATGACAGCTGGTTTCATCTGAAATTAACTGTTCCCAAACCTGCTGCTGCTGCTAAGTCGCTTCATTCACGTCCAACTCTGTGCGACCCCATAGACGGCAGCCCACTAGGCTCCCCTGTCCCTGGGATTCTCCAGGCAAGAACACTGGAGTGGGTTGCCATTTCCTTCTCCAATGCATGACAGTGAAAAGTGAAAGTGAAGTCGCTCAGTCGTGCCCAACTCTTAGCGACCCCATGGACTGCAGCCTACCAGGCTCCTCCGTCCATGGGATTTTCCAGGCAAGAGTACTGGAGTGGGGTGCCCCTTCTCCTAGAGATAACCAATGCATTTCTCTTATGGAAATGCTTATCTTAAGCTATGCTAATGTATTATGCATTTACCCCAAACTCTGTCTTCAAGTCAGTTCTGCCTCTTGGCTCAGAACCTACTTGACAAACCAGTATGTTATACTCAGATATGGTTCCCCTAATCTATGTAAATGAAACTATTTTTATGGTGATCTGCCCTTCTTCAAGATTCAAGTTAATCATTTTTTTGTTTGTTTGTTTTAATTTTATTTTATTTTTAAGCTTTACAACATTGTATTAGTTTTGCCAAACATCGAAATGAATCCGCCACAGGTATACCTGTGTTCCCCATGCTGAACGCTCCTCCCTCCTCTTGGCCCCAGATAAACCATTTGGTGCCAAGATTACTCCAAAATGCATCTTATGGGTGAGAGGCCTGGTGCCATTCTGAGTTTTAAGACATTCCTTTCTTTTATTAACAGACTGATAGTGATGGAGAAGGCAATGGCAACCCACTCCAGTACTTTTGCCTGGTAAATCCCATGGACAGAGGAGCCTGGTAGGCTGCAGTCCATGGGGTCACTAGGAGTCAGACACGACTGACCGACTTCACTTTCACCTTTCACTTTCACACATTGGAGAAGGAAATGGCAACCCACTCCAGTGTTCTTGCCTGGAGAATCCCAGGGAAGGGGGAGCCTGGTGTGCTGCTGGCTATGGGGTCGCACAGAGTCGGACACGACTGAAGCCACTTAGCAGCAGCAGCAGCAGCAGCAGGGCTAATCTGGAGAAGGCAATGGCACCCCACTCCAGTACTCTTGCCTGGAAAATCCCATGGACAGAGGAGCCTGGTAGGCTGCAGTCCAAGGGGTCGCTAAGGTTTGGACATGACTGAACGACTTCACCTTCATTTTTCACTTTCATGCACTGGAGAAGGAAATGGCAACCCACTCCAGTGTTCTTCCCTGGAGAATCCCAGGGAAGAGGGAGCCTGGTGGGCTGCCATCTATGGGGTCGCATAGAGTTGGACACGACTGAAGTGACTTAGCAGCAGCAGCAGTGACTCAATAACATCCAGCTGAAGACTAGCAGGGGGATACTCTTTCTGCCCCCTTCTAATGCCTATGTCAGAAGTTTTCTCTATCTTCTTTATACTTAACAAAACTTTATTACACAAAAGCTCTGAGTGATCAAGCCTCGTCTCTGGCCCTGGATTGAATTCTTCTCCTCCGGGGGCCAAGAATCCCGGCGTCTTTTCGTGATTCAACAACAACCTTTCACAACCTAGATAGCATATTGAAAAGCAGAGACATTACTTTGCCAACAAAGGTCCATCTAGTCAAGGCTATGGTTTTCCCAGTAGTCATGTATGGATGTGAGAGTTGGACTGTGAAGAAAGCTGAGCACTGAAAAATTGATGCTTTTGAACTGTGGTGTTGAAGACTCTTGAGAGTCCCTTGGCCTGCAAGGAGATCCAACCAGTCTGTTCTAAAGGAGATCACTCCTCAGTGTTCTTTGGAAGGAATGATGCTAAAGCTGAAACTCCAGTACTTTGGCCACCTCATGTGAAGGGTTGACTCATTGGAAAAGACTCTGATGCTGGGAGGGATTGGGGGCAGGAGGAAAAGGGGATGACAGAGGATGAGATGGCTGGATGGCATCACCGACTCGATGGACGTGAGTCTGAGTGAACTCCGGGTGTTGGTGATGGACAGGGAGGCCTGGGTGTTGCAATTCATTGGGTCACAAAGAGTCGGACACAACTGAGGACTGAACTGAACTGGACTGAATGGGACTGGATGCCACAATATTAGTTTTTTGAATGTTCAGTTTTAAGCCAAGTTCTTCACTCTCCTTTTTCACCTTCATCAAGAGACTCTTTAGTTCCTCTTCACTTTCTGCCATTAGGGTGGTATCATTTGCATATCTGAGGTTGTTGATTTTTCTTCTGGCAATTTTGATTCCAGAATGTTCATTGTTCCATGTCCAGTTCTGTTGCTTCTTGACCTGCATACAGGTTTCTCAGGAGGCAGATAAGGTGGTCTGGTATTTCCATCTCTTTAGGAATTTCCCACAGTTTGCTGTAATCTGTACAGTCAAAGGTTTTTACCCGAGTCAATGAAACAGAAGTAGTTCTTTTTTTTTTTTTTCCTTGCTTTTTCTATGATCCAACATATATTGGCAATTTTATCTCAAGTTCCTCTGCTTTTTCTAAATCTACCTTGTATGTCTGGAGGTTCTGGCATGGCATAAAAATAGACCTAGGGACTAATTAAACAGTATAGAAAGCCCATACATAAATCTAAGGATATATAGTCAACTAATATTTGCCAAGGAAGCAAACAACACTCCATGGGAAAGGATATTCTCTTCACAAATGGTGCCAGGAAAAACTGGATAAAATCACACAGAAAAATGAGAATGGGTCCCAGTCTTACACTACCCACAAAAATTAACTTGAAATGTATTAAAGACATAAACAAAATCTAATACTGTAAACCTCCTGGGAGAAAATAGTGGACAAGCAGTTTCTTGATATTGGTCTTGCCAATGATTTTTTTTTGGATATGACACTAAAATCATAAGCAAGAAAGGCAAAATCAAAGTGAGACTACATCAAACAAAAAGCTTCTTCACAAGAAAAAAGACATTAAAAATTTAAAAAACAACCTACATAATGGAAGAAAATATTTACACACCATATATCAGAAACAAGGGGTTAATATATGCAAAATATATAAAGAACTCATACAACTAGATAACAACAACAACAACAACAACAACAAAAAACACTCTGACTTAAAAATAGGCAGACGAACTGAATAGACATTCTTCCAAAGAGGACCAAGGTCCTCAAAACGTTAAAAATAGAGTTACCATTGTTTGTTGTTTAGTCACTCAGTTGTGCCCAACTCTTTACAACCCCATGGAAAGTAATCCTCCAGACTCCTCTGTCCATTGGATTTCTCAGGCAAGAATACTGGAATGTGTTACCAATTCCTACTCCTTGGGATCTTCCCAGATCACAAATAGGACCTATGTCTCCTGCATTGGCAGGCAGATTCATTACCGCTGAGCCACCCAGGAAGACAATTTAAAGGACTACTATGTGCCAGATTTTATCATGATTGCTTTGGATATTCAGGGTAGTTTTTTGTTCCATACACATATTATAATTGGTTTTTTATATTTATGTGAAAAATTCCAATGGGATTTCATTGAATTTATATATGGTTTTAGGTAGCATGAGTGTTTTACCATTATTAATTCTTCCTATTTATGACAATGTGATATCTTACATTTATTTTTGTCTTTTGCAATTTTGTTCAACAAGGTATTGTATTTTTCATCACAGAAGGCTTTAACTTCCTAGATAAATTTATTGCTAAGAACTTTATTGTTTTTGATGTTATTGCTAATGGGTGAGTTTTATTTTTTCTCAAATGTTTCATTATTAGTATATAAAAATGTAACTGATTTCTGTATGTTGAATTTATATCTTACAACTACACTTTCTTTGCTGATTAGTTACAACAGTATTTTTGGTTTAGTCTTTAGGATTTTCTATATTTAAGACCATATCATCTACAAATGATAATTTTATTTCTTTATTTTTTATTTGGGTGCTTTTTCTTTCTTAGTCTTACCTGATTGTTCTAGCTAGGACTTGCAGTACTGTATTTAGTGTGAGACTGGGCACCCTTGTCTTTGTTCCTGATCTTAAAGGAAAAGCTTTTAAGCTTTCATCATTGAATATGATGTTAGCTGTGAGTTTTCCATTTGTTGTTGTTGCTGTTTAGTCGCTAAGTCATGTCTAACTCTTTTGCAACTCCATTTACTGTAGCCCACCAGGCTTTTCTTTCCATGGGGTTTTCCAGGCAAGAATACTGTAAGGGGTAGCCATTCCCTTCTCCAGGGGATTTTCCTGATCCAGGAATTGAACCTGCGTCTCCTGTGTTGGCAGGTAGATTCTTTACCACTGAGTTTTCCATATATGGCCTTTATTATGTCGAGGTTTGTATGTATGAGCCTGGGTTTTCCATATATGGCCTTTATTATGTCGAGGTATGTTTCTCTTATATCTACTTTTTGGGAGCTTTTGAGTCCCATGAAAGAATGATTTATTTTGTCAAATGACTTTTCTGCATCTATTGAAAGTGAAAGTATTAGTCATATAGTCATGTCCTACTCTTTGTGACCCCATGGATTGTACCCTGCATCTAATGAAAGTACCCTATAATTTTTATTTTTCATTCTATTAATGTTAGATCATATTTATCGATTTGTGTATGTTTTGAAATATCTTTGTGCCTGGGAATAAATCTCACTTGGTCATGGCATATAATCATTTTAATATGTCATTGAATTTGGTTTGAGACTATTTCATTGAGAATATTCACATTTGTATTCATCAGAGATATTGGTATAACTTTTTCCCAATTATCCTTGTATGGTTTTGACATTAGGGTACTTCTGATATTATAGAATTAATTTGGAAATGTCTTCTCTTCTTCTGTTTGTTGAAAGTATGTTTCAATATACTTTGAAAAGTGTATACCCATGGCTGATTCATGTCAATGTGTGGCAAAAACCACTGCAATATTATAAAGTAATTAGCCTCCAATTAAAGTAAATAAATTAAAAAATAAATTTAAAAAAGAGAGAAAATTAGAAGTGGTTATTTTTATATGCTGTATGATTCAGTGAAGGTATCTGGTCCTGAGTTTTTCTAGGTTGGGAAGTTTTTGATTACTGATTCAATCTATGCGTCCACTATGAGTCTGTTCAGATTTTCTCTCTCTCTTTCTTTATTTTTGATTCAGTTTTTATAGGTTGTATGTTTCTAGGAATTTATCCATTTCTTGTAAGTTATCCAATTTGTCAGCATATAAATGTTCATAATAGTGTGTATAATTCTAAATATTTCTGTAGTATTAGTTGTAATTTCTACTTTTTCATTTATGGCTTTATTTTTGATTCTTTTTTCTTAGTCTAGACAGTTTGTTTTTTCAATTTTGCTCAAAAAGAAGTTTTTAGTTTTGTTAATATTTTCTATTGTTTTCCTGTTCCCAATTCCATTTATTTCTTTTCTTATATGTGTTATTTCTTTTCCTGTTCTAACTTTAGGTTTAGTTTGTTTTTCTATTTTTAATTCTTTGAGGTGTCAATTAAGGTTGCTTATTTGATATCTTTTACTTTTTTAAATATAAGCATTTATAAATAAAAGCTTCCTTTTCAAAACTGCTTTTGCAGTATCAGATGGGTCTGGGCATATTGTGTTTCCATTTTTATTTGTTTCATTTTTTTTTAAATTCTCTTTTGATTTCTTCTTTGACCTGCTGGTTGTTCAGTAGTGTGTTTTTATTTTCCAGTTTATTTTTCATATACTTGTAAAATTTCTAGATTACTCTTGCTATTTATTTCTGTTTCCTATCATTGTAATCAGAAAAAAAAATGCTTAGCCTGATTTCAATTTCTTCAATTTGCTAAGATGTATTTTGTGTCCTATCATAAGATATAACCTGGAGAATGTTTAATGTGCCCTTGAGAAGACTATGTAGTGTTCAGTTCAGTTCAGTCACTCAGTTGTGTCTGACTCTTTGCGACCCCATGAACCACAGCACGCCAAGCCTCCCTATCTATCACCAACTCCTGGAGTCCACCCAAACCCATGTCCATTGAGTCGGTGATGCCATCCAACCATCTAATCCTCTGTCATCCCCTTCTCCTCCTGCCCTCAATCTTTCCCAGTATCAGGGTCTTTTCAAATGAGCCAGCTCTTTGTATCAGGTGGCCAAAGTACTGGAGTTTCAGCTTCAACATCAGTCCTACCAATGAACACCCAGGACTGATCTCCTTTAGGATGGACTGGTTGGATCTCCTTGCATTGTAGTGTATTGCTATTGAATAAAATGTTCTATAAATGTCTGTTATGTTCATTTGTTCTAATGTAAGTTTGAGATTCAGTGTCTCATCACTGATTTTCCATCGAAATGATATATCCATTGCTGAAAGTAGGGTATTTAAGTCCCCTACTATTACTGTACTTGTGTCTACCTCTCCCTTCAGATCTGTATTTGCTTAATATATACAGGTGCTCCTACATGGTGTATGTGTCTTTTTGATTGCTACATCTTCTTGATGAATTGATCCCTTTATCATTATATTGGGTTGGCCAAAAAGTTTGTTTGAGATTTTTGTAATATCTTATGGAATATAGTGACTTTATCTCTTATTACCATTTTTGGTTTAGATTCTGTTTTGTTTGATATAAGTATAGCTATCCTTGGCTGTCTTTTGGTTTCCATTTGCAAAGAGTATAATTTTCCATTCCTTCACATTCAGTCTATGTGTGTTAAAATGGTAGTGCATCTCCTGTAGACTGCATATAATTAGGTCCTATTTTTTGTTTGTTTTAAATTCATCCAGTCACTCTGTGCCCTTTCATTGGCAAATATTCAATTCATTTACATTTAGAGTACTTATTGATATATAATGTAATGTCACCTTATTAGTTGCCTTCTACGTGTTTAGTATTTCCATTTTTTTTTCCTGTTTTTGCCCACATTTTTAAGTTTGTGACTTTATGTGGTTGTATGATCCATCTTATTTTTCTTTATCATTGTGAATGCAGTCTAGGTATGTGTGCTGTGGTTGCCACAAGGTTTACCTGACATATCTTATAGATAAGACATTCCAAGCTGATAGCAAATTAACTTCAATTGCCTACAAATTTCGATTCTTTTACTCTGCTCCTTTTATATTTTCAAGGTCAATATTCACCTCTTTTATATTATGTATTCATTAAAAAATTTTAGCTATTATAGTATTTTTTAACATGCTATTCCTTATAGTTAGGTTATTAATACACCATCAGATTAGAGTATTATAACTTTTGAAAATCTGTACATTTACCTTTATCCATGTGAGGTATGCTTTATATGCATTTATGTCACTAAAACTATCTTTTCTTTGAGTCCTGAATAACTCATTTCAGCATTTAATGCAAGGCAGGTATAGTGGTGATGAACTCTCTCAGCTTTTGTTTTTCTAGGAAAGTGTTTATTTCTCTTTCATATCTGAAGAAGAGCTGCCAGATATATATCTCCAGTATTTTTGTCTGACAATTTTTTGTTTCTTTCAAAACTTTAAATACATCATTCTCTTGGCTTGTAAGTTTTCTCCATAGAAATCTGCAGATTGTCTAATGGGGGTTCCATTATAGGCTACAATTACTTTTTCCTCTGTCCACTTTTAGAATTCCCTCTTTATCTATGACAGTTTCAGTAAAATATGTCTTGGGGAAGGAATTTTCTATTGAGATGTCATGATGACTGTTCACTTTGTGAACTCGGGTGTCCATATTTCTCCCTAGGTTTGAGAAGGTTTCGCAATTTTTTTTAAATTTATTTTTAATAAACTTTCTGGGCCCTGGTCGCTGATCTTCCCAGGTGGCTCAGATGGTAAAGCGTCTGCCTATGATGCCTATCATGTGGGAGACCAGGGTTCAATTCCTGGGTCGGGAAGATCTCTTGGAGAAGGAAATGGCAACCCATTCCAGTATCTTTGCCTGGAAACCCCCATGGATGGTGGAACCTGGTAGGCTACAGTCCATGGGGTCGCAAAGAGTTGGACATGACTGAGCGACTTCACTTCACTTCTGGTCCCTATTTTCCTCTTTTCTATTTTTGGAATCCTGATTATTCTATTATTTATTATCTTGAGGCATCCTTATAAATTACAGAAGCTTTCTTTTTCTTTTTTTTTAAATTTATTCTTAGTTTTGTTCTTCTTTGGGTCACTTCTAAATCCCTGTCTTCCAGTTTATGTATTCTGTCTTTCATTTGCTATAGTCTATTGCAGATGTTTTCTATTGCATTTTCATTTAACTGATTGAGTTATACAACTCAGATCAGTTGCTTGGTTTTTTTTTAATGATTTCTCTCTTTGGTAAATACATTTTGAACCTGTATTTTTTCCATGATTTAGTTAATTGACCTTCTGAGTTTTCTTGTGGCTCATTGAGCTTCTTAAAAACAGATATTTTTTTTTAACCTAGATTGCAAAATTCTATGCTTTGACTCAGTTATTAGAAAAGTATTGTTATCTTTTGGATATAATTTTTTACTTCATTTCCATGTTCCTTGTAGTTTTGTATTGCTGCTTTTATATTTGAAGCAGCAGATACCTCCTTAAGTCTTTACTAACCACCATCAGATAAATTATTTTGTTTATTGGTGGTATTATATCTGGAATTTTCTCCCCCTTTGTATGGGTTCACTTGGTCCACTTTTAGCTCTTCCACTTGTGGAAGAATTCTTTAGGCTTCTATATCTACTCTAGTTCTTAGCACTCACAGACTATCTGCTGGAAAACTCTCTTTTGCTTCCCAGAAGATGGCACTATAACTCAAGTTTGTGGTTCCTCCCTTGGCCACAGATTTTAGTTTTTAGTTTTTTTTTTTTTTTTTTCTAATAGCATTCCATTTAGCAAACTTGCTCTTCTGTAGCACTTGGAAACATGCACAATGACCCAGGTGTAGGGTGAGGAAAAGTGTGTATTTATTATTTGGGGTATTGTGAATACCCACAGATCCAGTGGTGTGAACCTCAGGTGAGGTCCTCATAGAGGCTTGTGGATAAACTTTTTGCTGAAATTCTGAATTTAGTTAGCAAAAACTATATCCTTTAAAGCGTTTTGATAATCCTATCTGCCTTTTTCCTGATATCCCACCTAACCCCAGTCATGGCAGTCCTTCCTTAGAACTTTGGGTGGAGTTAGAGACAAACAGATTTCTCCAGCAGTATCTCACACATCTGGGGTAGCTGGACACTCATTAACTGCTATTATTTTTCCCCACAGAAGGTCAATGCCAATAACTTAAGCATTCTACTCTGTTCTCATGGAGCATGGGTAGTACTAGTAAAGTTCCTCTTTCTCCTCCACTATGTCCAAACTGGTATTTTTTTAAGATACAATGTCATGCTGAAATCTTCCCATAGGAAGGCTGAATTTCTTCAAATTACCTGTTAAACATGAATGTCTGCTCAAGTCACCTTTGACTATGGCTTGGAGGGACTGGGGCAAGTTTGCTGACTCTTCTGGATCTACAGCTCATACTAAAATCTACATACTTACTAGCAGATGCACTGGTAGATGAGACTCTACTCAGATCTCTTGGTGTATGATGCTGGATCACACAATCTCCATAATAGCACTTTTGTTTGTGTATTGGTATCTAATTAGTTGTGATAAGGGGAAACAAAGTAGGATGGATGTCTTATGCCACCATGGTGCTGATATCATTCCCACCTCATTTCTGATAATTCTTTTTTTGTTCTAGTTGTCCATATTATTTATCACCATATACAAAATCTTGCGAGAGACTGTTCAGGACATGGCATGATCCACACCTGTCTGCATCAATGGTAACAGACCTGCTGCCCATAAGCCCAACTGGAGTCCCAGAACTGGCCTTGTCACAAATTATGGGACTAGAGCCCCACTAGACCAAAGCACTCATTTCACATGCTAGTAAAGTAATGCTCAAAATTCTCCAAGCCAGGCTTCAGCAATATGTGAACCGTGAACTTTCTGATGTTCAAGCTGGTTTTAGAAAAGGCAGAGGAACCAGAGATCAAATTGCCAACATCTGCTGGATCATGGAAAAAGCAAGAGAGTTCCAGAAAAACATCTATTTCTGCCTTATTGACTATGCCAAAGCTTTTGACTGGGTGGATCACAATAAACTGTGGAAAATTCTGAAAGAGATGGGAATACCAGACCACCTGACCTGCCTCTTGAGAAATTTGTATGCAGGTCAGGAAGCAACAGTTAGAACTGGATATGGAACAACAGACTGGCTCCAAATAAGAAAAGGAGTTCATCAAGGCTGTATATTGTCACCCTGTTTATTTAACTTATATGCAGAGTACATCATGAGAAACGCTGGACTGGAAGAAACACAAGCTGGAATCAAGATTGCCGGGAGAAATACCAATAACCTCAGATATGCAGATGACACCACCCTTATGGCAGAAAGTGAAGAGGAACTCAAAAGCCTCTTGATGAAAGTGAAAGTGGAGAGTGAAAAAGTTGGCTTAAAGCTCAACATTCAGAAAACGAAGATCATGGCATCCGGTCCCATCACTTCATGGGAAATAGATGGGGAAACAGTGGAAACAGTGTCAGACTTTATTTTGGGGGGCTCCAAAATCACTACAGATGGTGACTGCAGCCATGAAATTAAAAGACGCTTACTCCTTGGAAGGAAAGTTATGACCAACCTAGATAGCATATTAAAAAGTAGAGACATTACTTTGCCAACAAAGGTCCGTCTAGTCAAGGCTATGGTTTTTCCTGTGGTC
Source organism: Bos indicus (assembly GCF_029378745.1). Taxonomy (NCBI): domain Eukaryota; kingdom Metazoa; phylum Chordata; class Mammalia; order Artiodactyla; family Bovidae; genus Bos; species Bos indicus. Next base: position 78,476,804 of record NC_091789.1, read on the forward strand.
ATGTATGGATGCGAGAGTTGGACTGTGAAGAAGGCTGAGCGCTGAAGAAGTGATGCTTTTGAACTGTGGTGTTAGAGAAGACTCTTGAGAGTCCCTTGGACTGCAAGGAGATTCAACCAGTCCATTCTGAAGGAGATCAGCCCTGGGATTTCTTTGGAAGGAATGATGCTAAAGCTGAAACTCCAGTACTTTGGCCACCTCATACGAAGAGTTGACTCATTGGAAAAGATTCTGATGCTGGGAGGGATTTGGGGCAGGAGGAGAAGGGGACGACAGGGGATGAGATGGCTGGATGGCATCACTGACTCGATAGACGTGAGTCTGAGTGAACTCTGGGAGTTGGTGATGGACAGGGAGGCCTGGTGTGCTGCGATTCAGGGTTCGCAAAGAGTCAGATATGACTGAGTGACTGATCTGATCTGATCTGAGACCAAAGCCCGAGAGGCAGTCCTATCTGCCAGGAAATCTGACAGAAGTCACACCACCTATACCCTTGGCAGCGGGTCCAACCATTACACACCAAATTGTGGACTCAGCAGTGCAACTGTTGCTTGGCTCCAACTCAACTCAACTGCGATCCTAGAAGTAGTCCTGTTAGTTTAGGGACCCAGCAGACCTTTACATGTAAAAATCAGTCTTTAAAGACTGAAAAAAGTTGTCTGCACCTGCCAGTGTATTGATATCCAAGAAAAATTACACAGATCATACAGAGTAAGACAAATATACCATCAAAGGTAACTAAGAAAGCTCTAGTAACTGACCTTAAAGAAATGGAGATCCATGAACTGATTAACAATGGATTCAAAACAATTACCTTCTTTCTGACCTATACTGACCTCTGCAATGCTGGTGAAGGCTAATGCTGGTGTCTGAGTGATTCTCTGGGCCCAGCAAAGAGACCAAATTTCCAAAGCCTTGAAGACAATGGATAACACCCCAAAATATGAACTCATTTTCCATTCTACTTTCATTGACTAAGCAGCTACCAAGAACAAAGCCTACATTTCCCAATACCTGGCAAACAAATGCAGTATTGCCTCACGAATTGATTGCTTCTCTGATGTACACCCACCAGTGTATTTGGGGAAAAGCTTCTAGAACATGTTGAGGAGTGTCTGTCCTTTTGTGAGACTGGAGAGATTCCACAAAAGAATCTGCATGTCTTGAAGGAGGCAATGATTCAGGCAGATGAAGCAGCAGCTAAGATTACTAGGAAGCTAGAGAAACAGGAGAGGAAATGCTTGAAGATGGAAAAGAAAAGGCTGGCTTCAGTTTCCCTGGCATCTTCAGAAAGCAGTACTGCCCCCAGAGGAGTGTGAGGAGACAAGTGAAAGACCCCAAAAATGAAAAAGAAGAAGTCCCAGAAGGATTCTCAGGAGGATGGAAGACCCATATGCCTCCTTTTCCAAACTGCAGAAAAAAATCTTTTTCGAAGGAGGACCTAGTTAGTAGTAATCTTGAAGAGACAGCTGGCAGTGGGATCTTCCCAAGGGGAAGAAATCTTTCCCCAAAGAGGAACCAGTTAGTGACTCTGATGAGTCAGGAGACTAGAGGGTCCCCAATTAAAAGAAGAAATTGTCTTTCAAGGAGAAGTTACTCAGTAGTGGAACTGAAGAGGTTACTGCCAGAGACAGCAGCAGCTCCAAGAAAAAGAAAAAGCTCTCAAAGCTATCCCAGGAATATTAGAATGGACATCTCTCTCTACCTTGGGGAGATATTTCCCAACACATTTTCTAGAGCCCAATAAAAATAAAAACAAACAAACAAAAAACAACTACCTTAAAGAAGCTCAGTGAACTATTGGGTTGACCAAAATTTTCATTGTTTCATTCAGTAAGATGGCTCTAGTAGCACTTGGTTGTCTTTAACTGTCAAAACAGTATCCTCCAATTAAAATAAATACATAAATTAAAACAAAATATGATTAGATAGTATTTTGACAACTGTCATGTCAATTTGCACTAAAAATCATTTCAAATTTGTTAGCTTTTATGTAGAATTTTAATATTGAAGATGGAAGGAAAAAGCAACATTTTTGGCATAATATGCTTTATTGTTTCAAGAAAGGAAAGAATGCAACTGAAATGAAAAAATATATATATTTGTGCAGTTTATGGAGAAGGTGCTGTGACTGAACTAACATGTCAAAAGTAGTTTGCAAAGTTTAATACTGGAGATTTCTCACTGGACAATGCTTCACAATTGGTAGACCATTTAAGTTAGTGATCAAATCGAGGTATTACTTGAGAACAATAAATTATATATCAATCAGGAGATGGCCAACATACTCAAAATATCCAAATCAAGTGTTGAAAATTATTTGCACCAGCTTGGTTATATTCATTGCTTTGATGTTTGGGTTCCGCATAAGTTAAGTGGAAAAAAAAAATAAAAAAGAAACCTTCTTGATGGCATTTCTGCATACAATTTGTTCCTTAAACATAAAAAAGCATTTCATTTTTAAAATAAATTGCAATGGGTGATGAAAAATGGATAGTGTACAATAATGTGGGATGGAAGAAATTGTGGGAAAAGTGAAATGAACCACTGCCAACCACACCATAGGCCAAAGTTGAATGAAGTGTATATAGTGGGATTGGAAGAGAGTCTTCTATTATGAACTCTTTCCATAAAACCAATTAATTGCAAGTACTGCTCCCAATTTGGAGAAGGCAATGGCACCCCACTCCAGCACTCTTGCCTGGAAAATCCCATGGCTGGAGAAGCCTGGTGGGCTGCAGTCCATGGGATCGAGAAGAGTCAGACACGACTGAGCGACTTCACTTTCACTTTTCACTTTCCTGCATTGGAGAAGGAAATGGCAAACCACTCCAGTGTTCTTGCCTGGAGAATCCCAGGGACGGTGGAGCCTGGTGGGCTGCCGTCTATGGGGTCGCACAGAGTCGGACATGACTGAAGCGACAGCCACAGTAGCAGCACTGCTGCTACCAATTAGACACACTGGAAGTAGCACTTGATGAAAAGCATTCAGAATTAATTAACATAAAATGCATAATTTTCCATCAATTTAATGCTATGACCAGGCAAAAATGGTTACAGTTTGGCTGGGAAGTTGATTCATCCACCATACTCACCAAACATTGCAGCTTCAGATGCCCATTTATTTTGGACTTTACAACATTCTCTTAATGAAAAAAAAAAAAAATGCATTCCCTCAGTCAGTTAAGTTCAGTCACTCAGTCATGTCTGACTCTTTGCGACCCCATGGACTGCAGCATGCCAGGCCTCCCTGTCCATCACCAACTCCAGGAGTTTACCCAAACCCATGTCCATTAAGTTGGTGATGACATCCAACCATCTTATCCTCTGTTGTCCCCTTCTCCTCCTGCCTTCAATTTTTTCCAGCATCAGGGTCTGTTCAAATGAGTCAGCTCTTCACATCAGGTGGCCAAAGTACTGGAGTTTCAGCTTCAACATCAGTCCTTCCAATGAACATTCAGGACTGATTCCCTTTAGGACTGCATTCCCTGGAAGACTGTAAAAAGCACCTGGAAGAGTTCTTTGTTCAAAAAGATAAAAAGTTTAGGGAAGATGAAATTATAAAGTTGCCTGAAAAGTGGCAGAAAGTAGTGGAAGAAAATGGTGAATATGTTGTTCATTAAAGTTCTTGGTGAAAATGAAAAATGTGTCTTTTATTTTTACTTAAAAAAATGATAGAACATTTTGACCAACCCAATACAACAGGACAGAGATTAAATAAAATCAAGAAGAAAATACATGAACAAAATGAGAAATTTAATAAGGAAATTGTTGCTGTTTAATCACTAAGTCATGTCCAACATTTTTTGTCATCTCCTGGACTGTAGCCCACCAGGCTCCTCTGTCCATGGGTTTCCCAGGCAAGTACACTGGAGCAGGTTGCTATTTCCTCCTCCAGGTGATCTTCCTGACTTATGGATCGAACCAGCATCCCCTGCAGTGGCAGGTGGATTCTTTACAATTGAGCCACTAAGGAAGCCATAATTAATAAATAGAAGCCACTAAAAAATTCTTAAATAGAAGGATATAGTGACTGAACTGAAAAATAAAATAGAAGTCTCAATAGCAGACTCAATCATATAGAAATAAGAATCAGCTAACTCGAAGACAGGCCATTTCAAATTATCCAGTCACAGAAGCAAAAATGATTTTTAAAAAGAGAGTGAAAAAAAAATGAGGAATAAATGCAAAATTTAGGCAACATCATCGAGTGTAGTACTATGTGCATAAAGGGGATACAAGAAGGAGAAAAAGACAATGGGACTGAAAGTTTATTTAAAAACAATGTCTGAGAACTTCACAATTCTAGGCAGAGACATTGATAGCTTGATTAATTAAGTACAAAAATATCTAAACAGATTGAATGAACTCAAAGAATTCTACCCCAAAACACATTATAATCCAGTTATCATAAGTCAAAGATAAAGGAAAAAAATGAAAACAGTACAAGAAAAATTACTTGTTTGGATTTCGAGTGAAAGTATTGCAGGACAGGAGAGAGTGGGATGTACTGAAAGACTGCCAAAAAGAATACCTTACCTTCTGACTTGTAACACAGAATGTATTTTGCCTTATTCTACTTTTCCCCCAAGTTTTATAACCAGGAAATGTATCCATAAAAGTTTATTTTTTATTAAAAAAAAAGAGAGAGAGAATGCTTATCCTGACAAAACTGTACTTCATGAATAAAAGACAGGTTAAGACTTTTCCAGAAAGGGAAAAAAAAAAAAAAAAAAAAAAACTAAGGGGATTTATCACCATTAGACTTGCCTTATGGGCTTCCCAGGTGGTACAGTGGTAAAGATTCTGTCTGCCGATGCAAGAGACACAAAAGACACAGGTTCAATCCCTGACTTGGGAAGATCCCCTGGAGAAGGAAATGTCAGCCCACTCCAGTATTCTTGCCTGGGAAATCCCATGGACAGAGGAACCTGATGGGTTACAGTCCATGGGAACCCAAATAGTTGGACATGAATGAGAACACACATACACAAACACAGGATTGCCTTAAAATAAATGCTTAAGGAAGTTTTATTTGAAATAAAAAAAATATGTAAACAAACAAACAAATAAAAACAACATGAAGTTATATTAAAATATAAGTACCAGACAAAAGCAGTAAGAATCAGGATAATCATAGAAATTTGTTAGTAGAAACATAATATGTATAAAAAGCTAAAGTCTAATATTAATTACATAAAGTTTGTGGAGAAAAATAAAGTATAGAGTTTCTATATATGATCTAAGCCACTTTTAATTTCTTAAAGCAGGCTACTATAACCAAAATATTTGATGGGAAATTCATAGTAACAAAAAATACAGTAGATACAAAAAAGTTAAAAAGAAGAGAATCAAAGCACACGGTACAACTATGTCATCAAACCACAAAGAAATATAGCTGGAGAAGACAGGAACAAGAGAACTATCAAACAGACCAAAATAAATAAATAACAAAATGGCAATACAGGATCTTTGCATTCATGCTCAGGGTGCCAAGGCTCAGATGTGGGTGTAGGAACCCAGGGAGAGGACAGGGTTTGGCTGCTGTGAGTATACCATGAGAAGGCTACTGCAACAGCTGAGGGAGACCAGAGGAAAGACTGGGCATCCCAGAGTGGCAAGAGGTCATTGTTGCTGGGACACTCTAATTCTTTGCATTCCACTGGCCACTTCCAAAAGTGGTCAGAGCCCTAGAAGGTGGAATTAAAGGAGAGTGCATTTAATGATCTTAGAATGGGAAACAAGGCACAGCCACTGCCAAAACTTGGGAAAGTGCCTGAGTCAGCAGACAAAATACCACTGATGAGGTCCTGACCCCAGAGGTGGAAGCTACCACCAAGCTGCAAGCAAGCATAGGTTATTGCCCACACCTTGCTGGGAGCCTAAGCAGCTTGGCTCTTCCTAAGAATACATGACTTGAGACCAATTCCTCTGGAGAGAATACTACCTGTCTCACACTGTAACCACATCTCACAGTTTTATACCTGTGCAGGTTTTGTGGCTGCCATACCCTTCCCTCTCCCCAGCCTTACTGAGCAAGGGAGCCTTAATAAGCCTTGGTTTTTTCCCCCTTATGTCTTAGCAGGGAACAGTCACCTGAGGGCAGTATACAAGCAGAGCCGGGCCAAAACCAAAGTGGAACACCAGGAGCTGTGTGACAAAAGAAAAGAAAGGAAATTAGTTCCAGCAGCCACAGGTGCAGAAGATTAAATACCCCAAATTAGACTGAGACTGGATGTTAGGAGCAAATGTGAACCTTGGGAGTGAGTACAAGCTGGAATAAGGACAGATTTGAGATTAAGTAGAACTCATGCTGCCCCAGACAGGTTCAGAGACCATCCTAGAAATATTGGATGACTTTGGGGTGGGTTTCTCTGGGTGTTCTGGGCTGTTGCGTGTTGTTTTCACCAACAGTCTTGGGGTTTTGTCTTCTGTGCTGTGTGGCTTGTAAAGTCTTGGGGCTACAGTAAAGGGCTGGCACTGAATGCCTGAGGTGGGAAACCTGAGTCCAGGACTTTGAACCACCAGAGAACTCCTAATCCTAGGTATCTTTAATCGATGAAAGCACTCCCAAAGGCTCAACACTAAGACCGAGCCCCACTCAAAGGCCAGCAAACTCCAGTGAAGATGCCCCATGCCACGACTTTAGAAAAACAGGAACACAATCCTGCATGTTAGCAGAGAGGCTGTCCAAAGCCATAACAAATCCATACATACCCTAAAACACACTCCTGGACATGACACTGCCATTCAGAGAGACAAGATCCAGCTTCATCCACCAAAATACAGGCATAAATCTCACGAATGATGAAACCTTCACAAGACACTGATCCAACTCCACTCATGGGGGATCAGACCCCACAATTAAGAGGAAATATGACTTTCCAGCCTGCATAAAGGAGACTGCAAACAAAGTAAATTGAACAAAATGAAAAGACAGAGAAATATACAGCAAATGAAGGAATATGGTAAAAACCCACATGACAAAAAAAAAAAAAAAAAAACCTGAAAAAGAATTCAGAGTAATGATAAAGATGGTCTAAAATCTTGAAAATAAAGTAGGGGCACAGATAAATAGACCGGAGGCATGGATTGAGAAGATGCAAGAAATTTTTAATAGGGACCTAGAAGAAGAGTTAACAATCAACAGTGAACAATGCAATAACTGATCTTAAAAATACACTAGAGGGAACCAGTAGCAGAGTAACTGAGGCAGAAAAAACGGATAAGTGAGCTGGAAGCTAGAATGATGGAAATAGCTGAACCAGAGCAGAATAAAGAAAAAAATAATAAAAATAAATGAGGACAGTATCAGAGATCAAAGAAAAGAAAGGAAATTAGTTCCAGCAGCCTCAGGTGCAGGTACATTAACTATAACAACACTAGAATCATAGGGATCCCAGAAGAAGACAAAAGGGAAGGGCATGACAAGATATTTGAGGAGATTATAGTGGAAAACTTCCCTAAGATGGGAAAGGGAAATAGCCACCCAAGTCCAGGAAGCCCAGAGAAGCCTATACAGGATAAATCCAAGGAGAAACATGCCAAGACACATACTAATCAAGCTAACAAAATTAAACACAAAGAACAAATATTAGTATTAAAAGTATCAAGGAAAATGCAACAGATAATATACAAGGGGATCCCCATAACATAAACAGCTGATATTCCAACAGAAAATCTGCAGGATAGAAGGAGTGACAAGATATACTTAAAACAACAAAAGGAGAATCTTACAACCAAGATTACTCTATCCAGCAAGGATCACACTCAGATTCAAAAGAGAAGTCAAAAGATTTACAGATGAGAAAAAATTGAGAGAATTCAGCACCACAAAACTAGCTTTACAATAAATGCTAAAAGAACTTTGCTAGACAAAAAGCCAAAACAAAATAAAATAGAAATAAAAGACCTACAAAAACAAACTCAAAACAATAAATGGTAAAAGGGTCATACATATCAATATTCACCTTATGTGTAAATTGATTAAATATTCCAACCAAAAGACAGAGAATAGCTGAATAGATACAAAACCAAAACCTCTATATATGCAGTCTACAAGAGACCTAAGGACATATACACACTGAAAGTGAGGGGCTGGAAAAAGATATTCCATGAAAATGAAAATCAAAAGATAGCAAGAGTAGCAATACTCATATTGGAAAAAAATAGACTTTAGAGACAAAGAAGGGCATTACATAATGATTAATGTATAAAACCAAGATGAAGATATAACCATTATAAATAAATATGCACCCAACATAGAAACACCCCAATAAATAAGGCAAATGGTAACAACTATTAAGGGGAAAATCAACAGTAACACAAATAGTGGGAGACTTTAATACTACACTCACATCAATGGACGGATCATCCAGACAGAAAATTAATAAGGAAATACAAGCTTTAAATGATACAATGAACCAGTTGGACATAACTGATATCTACAGGGCATTTCATTCAAATACAGTAGATTTCACTTTTTTCTCAAGTGCACATGGAGCATTTCCAGGATAGATCACATCTTGGTTACAAATCAAGACATGTCAAGTTAAAAAGAAAAAAAAAAAAAGTGAACACATTTCAAGCATCTTTTCTGATCCCAACACTATAAGATTAGACATCAACTACAAGAAAAAAAAAAATCTATAAGAAACACAAATACATGGAGGTTAAACAATATTCTTCTGAATAACAAACAGATAACTGAAGAAATAAAAAGGAAATCAAAATATATGTAGAAACAAATGTCAATGAAAACATACCTCAAAAGGCCATATAAGACAAACCCATAGCACCATCGTTCCCTTAGTGAAAAACTAAAAGCATTTCCTCTAAAATCAGAAACAAGACAAGAGTGTCCATACTTGCCACTATTATGCAACATAATTTTGGAGAATCTAGACATGGTAACCAGATAAAAACATGAAATAAAAAGAATCCTAGTTGGGAAAAAGACATGGAAACAAATTAGTGGTCCAAAGACAGGATGAAAGAATAAAGAAGCTGTGGTTACTCAGTTGTGTCTGCATTTTTAAGACCCCCATGGACCACAGCATACGAGGCCTCCCTGTCCATCACCAACTCCCCTGTTTACTCAAACTCATGTCCATTGAGTGGGCGATGCCATCCAACCATCGCATCCTCTGTCGTCCCCTTCTCTTTCTGCCTTCAATCTTTCCCAGCATCAGGGTTTTTTTTTTTCAAATGAGTCAGCTTTTCGCATCAGGTGGACAAAGTGTTGGAGTTTCAGCTTCAGCATGAGTGCTTCCAATGAATATTCAGGACTGATTTCCTTTAGGATGGACTGGTCGGATCTCCTTGCAGTCCAAGGGACTGTCAAGAGTCTTCTCCAAAACCACAGTTCAAAAGCATCAATTCTTTGGCACTCAGCTTACTTTATAGTCCAACTCTCACATCCATACATGACTACTGGAAAAACCATAGCCTTGACTAGATGGACTTTGGTGGCAAAGTAATATCTCTGATTTTAAAGATGCTATCTAGGTTGGTCATAACTTTCCTTCCAAGGAGTAAGCATCTTTTAATTTCATGGCTGCAATCACCATCTGCAGTGATTTTGGAGCCCAAGAAAATAAAGTCAGCCACTGTTTCCACTGTTTCCCCATCTACATGCCATGAAGTAATGCGACCGGATGCCATGATCTTAGTTTTCTGAATGTTGAGCTTTAAGCCAACTTTTTCATTCTCTTCTGTCAATTTCATCAAAAGGCTCTTTAATTCTTTGTTTTCTGCCATAAGGGAGGTGTCATCTGCATATTTGATTTCTCCTGGCAATCATGATTCCAGCTTGCGCTTCATCCAGCCTGGAATTTCACATGATGTACTCTGCATATAAGTTAAATAAGCAGGATGACAATATACAGCCTGACATACTCCTACTCATATTTGGCACGAGTCTGTTGTTCCATGTCCAGTTCTAACTGTTGCTTCCTGATCTATATACAGATTTCTCATGAGGCAGGTCAGGTGGTCTGGTATTCCCATCTCTTTCAAAATTTTCCACAGTTTATTGTGATTCACACAGTCAAAGGCTTTGGCATAGGCAATAAAGCAGAAATAGATGTTTTTCTGGAACTCTGTTGTTTTACTGATGATAAAGCAGACGTTGGCAATTTCATCTCTGGTTCTCTGCCTTTTCTAAAACCAGCTTGAATATCTGGTAGTTCACATATTGTTGAGGCTTGGCTTGGAGAATTTCGAGTATTACTTTACTAGCATGTGAGATGAGTGCAATTGTGTGGTACTTTGAGCATTCTTTGGCATTGCCTTTCTTTGGGATTGGAATGAAAACTGACCTTTTCCTGTCCTGTGGCTACTGATGAGTTTTCCAAATTTGCTGGCATACTCAGTGCAGCACTTTCACAGCATCCTCCTCTAGGATTTGAAATAGTTCAATTGGTATTCCATCACCTCCACTAGCTTTGTTCATAGTGATGCTTCCTAAGGCCCTCTTGAGTTTACATTCCAGGATGTCTGGCTTTAGGTCAGTGATCACACTATCATGATTATCTGGGTCATGAAGATCTTTTTTGTACCGTTCTTCTGTGTATTCTTACCATCTCTTCTTAATATCTTCTGCCTCTGTTAGGTCCATACCATTTCTGTCCTTTATCGAGCCCATCTTTGCATGAAAGGTTCCCTTGATATCTCTAATTTTCTTGAAGAGATCTCTAGTCTTTCCCATTCTATTGTTTTCCTCTATTTCTTTGCATTGATCCTGAAGAAGGCTTTCTTATCACTCCTTGCTATTCTTTGGAAATCCACATTCAAATGGGTATATCTTTCCCTTTCTCCTTTGCTTTTTGCTTCTCTTCTTTTCACAGCTATTTGAAAGCCTCCTTAGACTACCATTTTGATTTTTTGCATTTCTTTTTCTTGGGGATGGTCTTGATCTCTGCCTCCTGTACAATGTCATGAACCTCTGTCCGTAGTTCATCAGGCACTCTGTGTATCAGATTTAGTCTGTTAAATGTATTTTTCATTTCCACTGTATTATCACAAGGGATTTGATTTATGTCACAACTGAATGGTCTAGTAGTTTTCCCTACCTTCTTCAATTTAAGTTTGGATATGGAAATAAGGAGTTCATGACCTGAGCCACAGTCAGCTCCTGGTCTTATCTTTTCTGACTGTATAGAGCTTCTTCATCTTTGGCTGCAGAGAATATAATCAATCTAATTTCAGTGTTGACCATCTGGTGATGTCCATGTGTAGAGTCTTTCTTGAGTTGTTGGAAGATGGTGTTTTCTATAACCTGTGTGTTCTTTTGGCAAAACTCTATTAGACTTAGCCCTGATTTATTCTGTACTCCAAGGCCAAATTTGCCTGTTACTCCAAGTGTTTCTTGACTTCCTACTTTTGCATTCCATTTGTCTATAATGAAGATAACATCTTTTGGGAATGTTAGTTCTAGAAGGTCTTGTAGGTCTTCATAGAACTGTTCAGCTTCAGCTTCTTCAGCATTACTGGTTGGGGCATAGACTTCGTTACCGTGATGTTGAATGGTTTGCCTTGGAAACGAACTGAGATCATTCTGTCATTTTTAGATTGCATCCAAGTACTGCATTTTTGACTCTTTTGTTGACTATGATGGCTATTCTATTTCTTCTGAGGGATTCTTGCCCACCCTAGTAGATATAATGGTCACCTGAGTTAAATTCACCCATTCCAGTCCATTTTAGTTCGCTGATTCCTAAAATGTCAACGTTCACTCTTGCCATATCCCATTTGACCACTTCCAATTTGCCTTTATTCGTGGACCTAACATTCCAAGTTTCCATGCAATATTGCTCTTTTATAGCATTAGACCTTGCTTCTATCATCAGTCACATCCACAACTAGTGTTGCTTCTGCTTTGGCTCTGTCTCTTTATTCTTTCTGGAGTTATTTCTCCACTGATCTCCAGTAGCATATTGGGCACCTACTGACCTGGGGAGTTCATCTTTGAGTTTCCTATATTTTGCCTTTTCATACTGTTTATGGGGTTCTCAAGGCAAGAATACTGAAGTTGTTTGCCATTCCCTCCTCCAGTGGACCACATTTTGTAAGAACTCTCCGCCATGACCCGTCAATTTTGGTGGCAGTACATGGCATGGCTCATAGTTTCATTGAGTTACAGAAGGCTGTGGTCCATTTGAACAGATTGTTTACTTTTCTGTGATTGTGTTTTTCAGTCTGTCTGCCCTCTGATGGAGAAGGAGAAGAGGCTAATGGAAGCTTTGTGATGGGAGAGACTGACTGAAGGGGAAACTGGGTCTTGTTCTGATGGAGTAGAGAGCGACCAAGAGGAGAGAGATATCCCACTTCCAAGATCATGAGCAGCGGCCATGAGGAAATACCCCATGCCTAAGGTCAGGAGCAGCAGCTGCACTTTGATGCACAGGCCATGAGGAGATACCCCACATCCAAGGGCAAAGAAGAAGCCCCAGCAAGATAGTAGGGGAGGCAAAGTCACATTTAGAATCAAACTCCATTCCTGGCAGAGACGCTCAGAGGGCTCAAACAAATCTTGTGCACACCAGGACCCAGGGACCCCACAGAGACTGAGACAGAACTGTGTTTGAGTGTTTTCTGTGGAGGTACAGGTCAGCAGTAGACAGCCACAGGGACAGGGACTCTGCACGGAGCAGACTTGGGTATGGTATAAGCCCTCTTGGAGGAGGTCACCATTAACCCCAGCATAGAGCTGCCAGAACTTACACAGAAGTGGGAAATAGACTCTTGGAGGGCACAAACGGAACCTTGTGTACCAGAACCCAGGAGAAGGAGCAGTGATCCCACAAGAGTCTGACCCAGACTTGCCTGTGAGCATCCAGGAGTCTCCAGTGGAGGCGTGGGTCAGTGGTGGCCTGCTGCTTGACTGGGGGCACTGAGTGTAGCAGTACATGCATGGGATCTTTTGATGAGGTCATCTTTATCTTCATTACCTCCACCATAGTTTGGCCACAGGTAAATAGCAAGGAGGGAACACAGCTCCACCCATCAACAGATAATCAGTACATATATAGAATACAATATAACTTATCCATAAAAAACAATGTGTTTGAGTCAGTTCTAATGAGATGGATGAACCTAGAGCCTATTATACAAAGGAAGTAAAAAAGAGAAAAATAAATATCATATATTAATTCATACATATAGAACCTAGAAATATAGTACTAATGAACTTACTTGCAAGGCCTCAATGGAGATGAAGACACAGAGAACAGACTTGTGGACACAGTGGGGGAAGGAGAAGGAGGGGCAAATTGAGAGTGGCATTGAAGCATATACATTACCATATGTAAAATAGATAGCCAGTGGGAATTTGTTTTATGATGCACAGAGCTCAAACCCAATGCTCTGTGACAACCTAGAGGCATGGGATGGAGTGGGAAAGAAGGTCAAGAGGGAGGGGACCTATATATACCTATGGCTGATTCATATTGATATATGGTAGAAACCAACACAGTATTGTAACCAATTGTCTTCCAATTAAAAATAAAGCAATTTAAAAAATAAAATTAATATTTTAACTCAAACATAGACTAAGTTAAAAGCATCATGAGAGACATACAGACTCATTGTACAGTGATTAAAGGGTCAACTTAAAAGGAAAACATGACAATTACAAATATATATATGTACCCTATAAGAAAGCAAATAAATACATAAAGCAAACAATGACATATCTGATAGGCTAAATAGATAGCAATGCAATAATGATAGTAGATTTCAATACCCTACTCTATAATGGATACATCATCAAAGCAGATGATTTATTTCATTTGCATCAAACTAAAAAGTATCTGAGGACAAAGGAAATGATTGACAGAGTGGAAAGGCAATATTTGAATAGGAAAATAATATTTTTAAACCACATATCTATAAGGAGTTAGCATCTAAAATACATAAGTAACTCATACAACTCAATACAAAAATAATTAAAAATTAGAAAAGGACTTGATATTTCTCAAAAGAAAACATACAAAATGCTAAATTTGAAAAGTGCTCAACATAACTAATCATCAATGAAATGCAAATCAAAATCACAATTAATTTTTACTTCATACCTGTTAAGATGGCTATCATCAAAATTTAAAAAAAGGTAATAAGTGATAGTGCAGATTTGGAGAAAAGGAAACACTTGACCACTATTGGTGGGAGTGTATATTGGCAAAGCCCCTGTGGGAAATAGTACAGAGATTCTTCAAAATTTTTAAAGTAGAACTACCATGTGATCCAGAAATCCCACATCTGGCCACATAACTGAAGGAAATGAAATCAACATATCAAAGAGATATTTTCACTCTCACCTCATTGTGGAATTAATCCCCATAGCCAACATATAAAAACCACCTAAATTATATCAACAAATGAATGGATAAATAAAATACAGTATATGATATTTTCACTGTATGTATACATACACTCACAGAAAATGGAAATATATTTCATTCTTAAAGGCAAATTTGTGATGACAGCAATGAACCTGGAGGTTATTATGCTTAGTAATGTAAGCCAGGCACAGAAAGACAAGTATTGCATAGTCTCACTTACATCTAAAACCTAAAATAATTGAACTCAGAAACACAGAGTAAAATGGTGGTTGCCAGAGTTTGGGACTTGGGGGGAAAATGGGAAGATATTGATCAAATATCACAAAGTTTCAGTTGTGCAAGATGAATAAGTTCTGGAGATTAACGTACAGCAGAGTGACTATGCTTAATGATATTGTATTGAATACTTGAAATCTGCTAAGAATATAAATCTTAATTCTTTTGCTCCAAAAATATAATTTGAAGAATATGTTAATTAGCTTGATTGTAATGATTATTTCACAATGTATATGCATGTGAAAGCATCAAGTTGTCCACCTTAAATATGTGCAATTTTGTCATTTATACTTCAGTAACCTCAAAGACAAAGATAAAATCTTGAAATTTATAAGAGCATGTTATTTATTCATTGAAAGATATAGTTAATAAGATTTAAACCTTACTTCTCATTTGGAATCTAGAAAATGAGAAGACAGGGAGATTACATCTACACAGTGTTAGAAAAAGTGAATCTTTCAACCAAGAATCCTACAATTAGGAAAACACACATTTATAAATGGAAAATTTCACAGGAATGCACAAACTGTAACCTTCTGACATTTACTTTCACAATCATACTAGGTGCTTTTCCTGAAGTTTTCAAATCTACACAAACACTCCTTAGGTAATAAATATTGAAAAATAATCTACCTGTAGCTTTCAATGTAATAAAACTGGAAATTCCACTCCTGGGTATACATCTAGAAAAAAGTAACACTAAACTGAAAAGATACATGTGCCCCAACATTCACAGCTTTACTATTTATAATATTCAAGACATGGTAGCAACCTAAATGGTCATCAGTAGATGTCTGAATTAAGAAAATATTATATATATATATATATATATGTGTGTGTGTGTGTGTGTGTGTGTGTGTGTGTATATTTCCATCTCTTGAAGAATTTTCCACAGTTTGTTGTGGAAACATATACATACATATACATACACATACATACATACAATGGAATATAATTCTGTCATTAAAAAACAATGAAATACTGCCATTTGCAGTGATATGTATGAATCTAGGGAATATTATGCTCCGCAAAATAAGTCAGACAGAGAAAGACAAATACTGTGTGATATCACTTCTATGTGGAATCTGAAATAAAATATAAATGAATTTATATGAAAAATAGAAACAGATTTACAATTATAGAAATGAAAATTTGATTATCAAAAGGGAGAAGAAAGATGGGAGGGACAAATTAAGGGTACAGAATTAACAGACACAAACTACTATATATAAAATTGATTAGAGCAGAAGACATAAACAGACATTTCTCCAAAGAATGCATATAGTCAGTAAAGACATGAAAAGATGCTCAATATCATGAATTATTAGAGAAATGTAAATCAAAACTACAATGAGGTATCATCTCACACCAGTCAGAATTCCCATCATCAAAATTTTTCAAACAATAAATTCTAGAGAGGAAGTGGGGAAATGGGAACCCTCTTGTACTGTTGATGGGAATGTAAATTGATACAGCCACTATAGAGAACAGTATGGCAATTACTTAAAAAAAAAACCTAGGAATAAAACTATCATATGACCCAATAATCCCACTACTGGACATATACCATAAAGAAATCATAATTGAAAACCACACAAAATTTGGAAGATTCAACAGTGGCCATAGGACAGGGAAAGGTCAGTTTTCCTTCCAATTCCAAAGAAAAGCAATGCCAAAGAATGCTCAAACTACTGAACAACTGCACTTATCTCACACACTAGCAAAGTAATGCTCAAAGTTCTCCAAGCCAGGCTTCAAACAGTACATGAACTGTGAACTTCCAGATGTGCAAGCTGGATTTAGAAAAGGCAGAGGAACCAGAGATCAATTTGCCAACATCAACTGGATCATTGAAAAAGAGAGTTCCAGTAAAAAGAAAAATCTACTTCTGCTTTATTGACTATGCCATATCCTTTGACTGTGTGGATCACAACAAACTGTGGAAAATTCTTCAAGAGATGGAAATACCAGACTACCTGACCAGCGTCATGAGAAATCTGTATGCAGGTCAGGAAGCAACAGTTAGAACTGGACATGGAACAACAGACAGGTTCCAAATCGCAAAAGGAGTACATCAAGGCTGTATGTTGTCACCCTGCTGATTTAACTTATATGCAGAGTACATCATGAAAAATGCTGGACTGTGTATGAAGGACAAGCTGGAATCAAGATTGCCAGGAGAAATATCAATAAACTCAGATATGCAGATGACATCACTCTTATGGCAGAAAGTGAAGAAGAACTAAAGAGCCTCTTGATGAAAGTGAAAGAGGAAAGTGAAAAAGTTGGTTTAAAGCTCAACATTCAGAAAAGTAAGATTACGGCATGTGGTCCCATCACTTCATGGTAAGTATACGGGGAAACAATGGAAACAGTGACAGACTTTATTTTGGTGGGATTCCAAAATCACTGCAGATGGTGACTGCAGCCATGAAATTAAAAGATGCTTGCTCCTTGGTAGAAAGGTTATGACCAAACTAGATAGCATATTCAAATGCAGAGACATTACTTTGCCAACAAAAATCCATCTAGTCAAGGCTATTATTTTTCCAGTAGTCATGTATAGATGTGAGAGTTGGACTGCAAAGAAAACTGAGCACCGAAGAACTGATGCTTTTGAACTGTGGTGTTGGAGAAGACTCTTGAAAGTCCCTTGGACTGCAAGGAGATCCAATCAGTCCATCCTAATGGAAATCAGTTCTGAATATTCACTGGAAGGACTGATGCTGAAGCTGAAACTCCAATTCTTTGGCCACCTTATGTGAAGAGCTGACTCATTTGAAAATATCCTGATGCTGGGAAAGATTGAAGGCAGGAGGAGAAGGGGACGACAGAGGATGAGATGATTAGATGACATCACCAACTCAATATACATGAGTTTGTGTAAACTCTGGGAGTTGGTGATGGACAGGGAAGCCTGGCTGGCTACAGTCCATGGTGTCGCAAAGAGTCAGAGATTACTTAGTGAATGAACTGACCCCAGTGTTCATAGCAGCACTATTTACAATAGCTAGGACATGAAAGCAACAAAGGTTAATATGTAAAGAATTTGTTGGTCATATATACAATGGAATATTACACTCCCATGAAAAAGAAATTTGAGTTAGTTTCAGTGAGGTGGATGAACCTAGAATGAAGTGGATCAGAAAGAGAAGAATAAGTATTGTATATTAATGCATATATGGAATCCTTAAAAATGGTATTTATGAAACTACTTGAAAGGAAGCATTGAAAACTCAGATATAGAGGATGAACTTGTGGACAAATTGGGGAAAGGAGAGAGTGGGACAAATGGAGAAAGTAGCATCGACATATATATATATACTACCATGTGTAAATGGATAGCTGCTGAGAAGTTGCTACATAATAATGTGAACCCAGCCTGGCACTCTGCAATGACCAGAGGGATGGGATGGGGTGGAGGGGAGGGGAGGGAGGTTCAAGAGGGATGAGATATATGTATAATTATGGCTAATTTTCATTGCGGTATGGCAGAAATCAACACAGTATTTTAAAGCATTTTCCCCAATTAAAAATAAATTCAAAAATAAATAAAATTGATCAGCAGCAAGGATATACTGTATAGCACAGGGAATTATACCCATTATCTTGTTATAACCAGTAGTGGAGTATAATTTATAAAAGTATTAAATCATTATGCTTACAGCTGAAATGAACAGTATTAAAAATCAGCTATATTTCAATAAAATTAGAAAATATAAAATAATAATTATCTTAAATGTATTAATATCCTCAATCAAAAGACATTAAATAGATGAATCTATAAAATAAGGGGAAAAAAAAAAGGGCAAGATGGCATAGTAGTAAGACCCTGAGCTCACCTCCTGTTATTGGACATATCAAATCTACACCTACACATAGAGGAATTTTTTCTAAAGAAGACCTGAAGACTGATTGAACTTCCACTGTAAATGGAAGGATGACATAGAAATAGAAAAGAAATATAGAAACATTATCCATGAGAACTCCACCCCCACAGTGGTGCCATGCAGTAAGAATGAATATAGCTGAGGAACTATATGGATTTGCCCACATTGAGACACAAAAAAGCACAGCAGTGTAAAGGGCACCTACAGTACAAAGAAATAATATTCATTTCCTAACCCTAGAGCTTCTGCAAAATGAGCAGGTAATTGCTGGAGCTGTCTTCAATTTCTTCAGGATTGAAGGTGTTAGGGAGCACCACAGCTTGAGGACCCCAGAACTCCCCACCGTCCATGCATACACCAGCATTTCCCAGGAACCCCTCCTACCTCTGCCACTGTACAAAGGTAGCCTTCATTGCTGTGCTCCTCAGGAACTACCTCTAGCCTGGACCTCTCTGGCACTAGTCCTATCTCTAAGGATGCCTCATATGCACTCCCAAGGGACTGTTACTCTAGCTTCAGCTGATCCAACTCCAGCCACTTCACCAAGTCAGCCTCAAGTGAAGTTTTCCCTGGGAACTGCCCCTGGCCTGGTCAAATACAAGTTCATTCATCCCTCTGAGGTGGCCTCTGGGGCAGTACTCACCAGGGACTGCCCCTAATCCTGCCTAATCCAGTTCCAGCTAGCTTGCCAAAGTTGCCACATGAAAAAAGTCTACACAGGAGATGCTCCCTCAGTAGGGCACTCCTTCAAGACCAGCAGAGGTAACTGTTTCACCTAATTTCTACAAAGAAACAAAAAATAAAAGTTAAAAAAAAATGAGGAAGCAAAGAAAAATGATTCAAATGAAAGAAAATAAAGCCTCATAAAAATCCTAATTAATTGGAGATAAATAAATTAGCTGATAAAGCATTTAAAGAAACAGTCATAGAAATGCTCATTAAACTCAGGAGAGGAATTAAGAAACTCAATGAAAATTGCAACAAAGGCTTAGAAAATATAAGAAAATCAATCAAAAATGAAAATTACGATAACGGAAATAAAACACAGTAGACGAAATCAACAGTAGACTAGATGATACAGAAGAATGGATAAGAGATTTAAAGGACAAAATTGTGAATATCATCCAATCAGAACAACAAAAAAGAAAAAAAATTTTTTTTTTTAATGATGAGAGTTGAAGGTACCTCTGGAACATCAAGCATACAAACATTCATGTTATAAAGGTCCCAGGATAAGGGGAGAAAGAGAAAGAAATAAAATGGATTTAAGGAAATAATTCCTGAAAACTTCCCTAGTATGAAGAGGGAAACAGAAATCCATGTCTGGGAAGCACAGAAACTTCCAAATAAGATGAACTCAAAGAGATACACATAGAGACATAATTAAAATGGAAAGAGTAGAAGATAAGGAGAGAATCTTAAAGGCAGCAAAAAGGGAAGGAAAACCTAATAACATATAAAGAAAATTCCATAAGACTACCAACTGATTTCTAAGCAAAAACTGTAAAAGCCAGAAGGGAATGGCAGGATACAGTTAAAGTGATGAAGGGGGAAAAACTTTTGACCTGGAATATTCTATGCAGAAAAATTATTATTAATTATTTAATTATTAACTAACAATGTTAGTCCCTCAGTCATGTCCAACCCTTTGCAACCCTGTGGACAGTAGCCTGCGAGGCTCCTCTGTCCACGGAATTCTCCAGAGAAGAATGCTGGAGTAGGTTGCCATTTCCTTCTCCAGGGGTTCTTCCTAACCCAAGGGTGGAACCTGAGTCTGCCTCATTGAAGGCAGATTCTTTACTGTCTGAGTCACCAGGGAAGACCACTAGGACAAATACAGATTTTTTTTTTTTTCCATCCAAGCAGAAGATAAAGGAGTTGATCACCACTAAATCAGCCTTACAAGAAATACTAGAGTCTTCTTTAAGCAGAAAGAAAAGATCTTAAGAAGAAATAAGAAAATACTTGAAGGAAAAAAAAGCTCACTCTTAAGGGCAAATATATAGTAAAGGCAGTAGGTCATTAAAAAGCTAGTATGCCATGTTTGTTTTCTGTTTCTGAGTGCATTTCTGTTTTGTAAATAAGTTCATGTGTATAATTATTTAGATTCCACACATAAGTGATATCATATGACATTTGCCTGTTTCTGTCTGTCATACTTTACTTAGTATGATTATCTCTAGGTACATCCATGTTGTTGTATATCATATTATTTCATTCTTTTTGTAATGGCTGAGTAATTATAGTTCAGTTTAGTTCAGTTGCTCAGTAACGTCTGACTCTTTGTGATCACATGGACTGCAGCATGCCAGACTTCCCTGTCCATCAGCAACTCCCAGAGTTTACTCAAACTTTTCTCCATTGAGTCTGTGATGCCATCCAACCGTCTCATCCTCCATCGTCCCCTTCTCCTCCTGACTTCAATCTTTCCCAACAACAGGGTGTTTTCATATGAGTCAGTCCTTCGCATCAGGTGGCCAAAGTTTTGGAGCTTCAGCTTCAGCATCAGTCCTTCCAATGAATATTCAGGACTGATTTCCTTTAGGATTGAGTGGTCTGATTTCTTTGCAGTCCAAGGAAAGCTGAAGACTATTCTCCAACACCACACTTCAAAAACATAAATTATTTTGTGCTCAGCTTTCTTTATAGACCAACTCTCAAATCCATACATGATTACTGGAAAAACCACAGCTCTAACTAGATGAACCTTTGTTGGCAAAGTAATGTCTCTGCTTTTTAATATATGATCTAGGTTGGTCATAGCTTTTCTTCCAAAGAGCAAGCCATGAAATTAAAAGATACTTGCTCCTTGGGAGAAAAGCTATCACAAACCTAGACAGCACTTTAAAAAGCAGAGACATGATTTTGTCGGCAAAGGTCAGTATAATCCAAGGTATGATTTTTCCAGTAGTTATGTATGGTTGTGAGAGTTGCATAATAAAGAAAGCTGGGGGCCAGAAGAATTAATGCTTTTGAACTGTGGTGCTGGAGAAGACCCTTGAGAGTCCCTTAGATGACTGCAAGGAGATCAAACCAGTCAATTCTAAAGGAAATCAACCCTAATATTCATTGGAAGGACTGATGCTGAAGCTGAAGCTCCAATACTTTGGTTACCTGATGCAAAGAGCTGACTCATTGGAAAAGTTGCTGATATTGGGAATGATTGAGGACAGGAGAAGAAGAAGGCAATGGAGGATGAGGTGGTTGGATGGCATCTTCAACACAATGGACATGAAGTTGAACAAACTCCAGGAGATCATGAAGATCAGAGAAGCCTAGCATGCTGCAGTCCATGGGGTTGCAAAGACCTCGACAAGACTGAGTGATTGAATAACAACAAGTCACTCCAGTTTTCTTGTAGAATTCCATGGACAGAGTAGCCTGCTACACTAAAGTGCTTTGTGTCACAAAGTGTTGGTTACAACTAAGTGACTAACACATTCACTATCATAAATAACTCATAAATATACATAATGGGGCTTCCCAGGTGGTGATAGTGGTAAAGAACCCATCTGCCAATGCAGGAGCTCTAAGGAACACAGGTTCAACCCCTGGATCAGGAAGATCCCTTGGAGAAGGGCATGGCAACCCACTCCAGTATTCTTGCCTGGAGAATCCCATGGACAGAGGAGCCTGGCAGGCTATAGTCCATAGAATTGCAAAAAGTCGGACATGCCTGAAATGACTTAGCATGCACATTATAAGTAATGGAGTATTACTCCATCATAAAAACTAATAAATCTTTACATTTGTGGTATTGATGGATCTAGAAGGTATTGCGCTAAGTAAAATAATTAGTATTGAAATAGTGAATGATTAATGAACAGAGCCGATAAAAGAATAATTGGTAAAATATTACTTCATGTGAAATTGTGTTACTGTCCATTAGTGCTTTTTTTGAGATGAAGTTCATTCAGATAGGCATAATATGGCTAGTATAAACAGGGATGGGTGGATAGGGCCTGGGAAAAGGAATTCATACTGTGAGGTTCAAGATTAAGACTAGAGGGTGTGAGGGGCGGTCCTAAGATGGCGGAGGAATAGGATGGAGAGACCACTTTCTCCCCCCTAAATTCATCAAAAGAACATTTGAACGCTGAGCAAATTCCACAAAACAACTTATGAACGCTGGCAGAGGCCACCAGGCAACCAGAAAGGCAGCCCATTGTCTTTGAAAGGAGGTAGGACAAAATATAAAAGATAAAAAGAGAGACAAAAGAGTAAGGGATGGAGACCCATCCCGGGAGGGAGTTGTAAAAGAGAAGTTTCCAAACACCAGGAAACCCTCTCACTGGTGGGTCTGTGGGGAGTTTTGGAATCTCAGAGGGCATCATAACCAGGAGAAGAAATAAATAAATATAACCCTATGTGCCTAATGGCAACTCCCAGTGGAGAAGTAGCCAGACGCTCGCGGCCACCACCAGCAACTGGGGGCTGAACAGGGAGGCACCAGCTGCATTGCTTAGGGCAAGGACCGAACCTGAATGCCCTGAGGGCAATCTGAGAGAGTTAACATGAGATAGCAACCCAAACTGTGGGAGAGCCAGAGAGAGAAAAAAAAAAGAGAGAGAGAGAGAACTTTCCCGTGAAAAGCCCTAACCTAAGACAATGCCATGCAAAGAGTTGACTCATTGGAAAAGACTCTGATGCTGGGAGGGATTGGGGGCAGGAGGAGAAGGGGATGACCGAGGATGAGATGACTGGATGGCATCACTGACTCGATGGACGTGAGTCTGAGTGAACTCCGGGAGTTGGTGATTGACAGGGAGGCCTGGCGTGCTGCGATTCATGGGGTCGCAAAGAGTCGGACACAACTGAGAGACTGAACTGAACTGAAGGCAATGCCAAGCCCGCTCACAAAACAAAGGACTGAGCCTACCAGAGGAGAGCTAGCTGGCTGCAGACCGCCAGAGGCATCCCCTGCTGGAGGCAGAGAGGCAGGCGGGTGACAGCCAGAGCTGGAAAGGGGCAATCTCTGCCTCAGAGATGGCATCTTCTATAAAACTGCGAGCAGGCTCCCAGTTGCTAACCAAGTCTTCCTGGGGTCCTGGATGATTAACATTCACCGGGATGGTTGCAGCCAGAGATCAGCTCCCCAGAAGAGACACATGGCACACCTGAGATGGCGCTCCAGCTGCACACCCAGGAAACAGAGCAGCTGAGACAGGGGAGGCGACAAGACTGACCACACCTGGGGAGTGTTCGCTCGCCAAGCACCTGGTCACCTGAGCTGCTCGGACCTAGGAAGGGCACAAAAAAAAGGCCCAACCGAGTGTGTGCCTTTGTGGAGTACCTCTGAACCTGAGTAGCTTAGACCTGGGAAGTGCACTCAATCAAGGACCCGCTTTAGACAATTACCCTGCAGAGCAACCAGGAGCCCAAGCAGTGTAGACTGGGAAAGCACACATGCTGTGAGCGAGGGCAAACCAAGCGTGGTTGAGGCACTGTGAGCACTCCCCACACAAGTCAGTGTTATTTGTTTGCAGTGTTCCTCCCTCCCCACAGCATGACTGAACAAGTGAGCCTAAATAAGTGACCACCTTCGCCCCCTTGTGCAAAAGCAGAAATTAAACACTGAAGAGACTTGCAAACAGAAGAAGCTAAAAAACAACAACAACAACAAACAAAACAAAACAAAACAAAAAACACAAAGGGAACTGCTTTGCAAGTGATGGGTACAACAGATTAAAACCCTGTATTTAGCACCAACTACATTGGAAGGGACCTATAGATCATGAGAAGTATAGGCTGGAACAAGGAAATAACTGAAACTGAACTGACCCCACACTGCTGCAATGGCTCCAGAGAAATTCTAGATATATTTTTACTATTATCAATTTTTTTAATTTTTAGATCCTCTATTATTCATTTACTTTTCATTTCTATAACCTACCATTACCTTGCAAAAAATCCTATTTTTAAAGCAAACTTCATATATATTTTTAATAATGTTTCGGATTTTTTTAATATTGTATTTTTGAGAGTCTAACATCTACTCTATATTTTTAATCTTTGCTTTTTCATGTTTGTTATCAATTTTGTACCATTAAGAATCCAATTTTCAGTACCCAATTTTACTTAGGAGTGTGATTACTGGCTTGATTACTCTCTCCCCCTTTTGACTCTCCTTTTTCTCCTCCAGGTCAACTCTATATCTTCCTCCCCCTTCTCTTCTTCATGTATCTCAGATAACCTCTCAGGGTGTCCCTCACTATGGAAAATCTTTCTCCATTAACCTAGATGTTTTATCATAGGTGCTATATGGATGGAGAACTCTTGAGGCTACTGTAAGAATAAGACTGAAAACCAGAGCCAGGAAGCTTAAATCCAACACCTGAGAACATCAGAGAACTCCTGACTACAGGGAACATTAATCAATAGAAGCTCATCCAACACTTATATCTATAATGAAACCAAGCTCCCCCCAAGAGCCAACAAGTACCAGAGCAAGACATACCATGCAATATCTCCAGTAATGTGGGAACATAGCCCTGAGCTTTAATATATAGGCTGCTCAAAGTCACAGCAAACCCATGGACATCTCAAAACTCACTACTGGACACTTCATTGCACTCCAGAAAGAAGAAATCCAGTTTCACTCAGGAGAACACTGACACAAGCTTCCGTAACCAGGAAACCTAGACAAGCCACTCATGCAACCCCACCCACAGAGAGAAATCTCCACAATAAAGAAAAACCACAAACTGCCAGAATACAGAAAGCCCACCCCAAACACAGCAATCTAAAAAAGATGAAAAGTTAGAGAAATATTCAGCAGGTAAAGGAACATGATAAATGCCCACCAAACCAAACAAAAGAGGAGGAGATAGGGGATCTACCTGAAAAAGAATTCAGAATAATGATAATGAAAATGATCCAAAATCTTGAAAACAAAATGGAGTTACAAACAAATAGCATGGGGACAAGGATTGAGAAGATGCAAGAAAGGTTTAACAAGGACCTAGAAGAAATAAAAAAGAGTCAATCAGTAATGAACAATGTAATAAATGAGATCAAAAACACTCTGGAGGGAACCAATAGTAGAATTACAGGGGCAAAAGATAGCATAAGTGAGGTAGAAGATAGAATGGTGGAAATAAATGAAGCAGAGAGGAAAAAGACAAAAGAATTAAAAGAAATGAGGAAAACATCAGAGACCTCTGGGACAATGTCAAACACCCCAACATTCAAATCATAGGTGCCCCAGAGGAAGAAGACAAAAAGAAAGGCCATGAGAAAATACTTAAGGAGATAATAGTTGAAAACTTCCCTAAAATGGGGAAGGAAAAAGCCACCCAAGTCCAAGAAACCCAGAGAGTCCCAAACAGGATAAACCCAACATGAAACACCCCAAGACACATATTAATTAAGTTAACAAAGATCAAGGACAAAGAACAAATATTAAAAGCAGCAAGGGAAAGAAACCACAGATAACACACAAGGGGATTCCCAAAGGATAACAACTGATCTTTCAATAGAAACTCTTCAGGCCAGAAAGGAATGGCAAGACATACTTAAAGTGATGAAAAAGAAAAACCTACAACCCAGATTACTGTACCCAGCAAGGATCTCATCCAAATATGAAGGGAAATCAAAAGCTTTACAGACAAGCAAAAGCTGAGAGAATTCAGCACCACCAAACCAGCTCTCCAACAAATGCTAAAGGATCTTATTTAGAAAGGAAACACAGAAAAGGTGTATAAACTCAAACCCAAAACAACAAAGTAAAAGGCAATGAGATCATACTTATCAATAGTTACCTTAAAAGCAAATGGGTTGAATGGCCCAACCAAAAGACAAAGACTGGTTGATTGGATATAAATATAAGACCCCTATATATGTTGTTTACAAGAGACCCACCTCAAAACAAGGGACACACACAGACTGAAAGTGAAGGGCTGGAAAAAGATATTCCACACAAATGGAGACCAAAAGAAATCACGAGTACCAATACTTATATCAGGAAAAATAGACTTTGAAATAAAGGCTGTGAAAAGAGACAAAGAAGGACACTACATAATGATCAAAGGATCAATCTAAGAAAAAGACATAACAGTTATATATGCACCCAACACAGGAGCACTACAATATGTAAGGCAAATGCTAACACAGTATGAAAAAGAAATTAACAGTAACACAATAATAGTGGGAGACTTTAATACCCCACTCACACCTATGGATAGATCAACTAAACAGAAAATTTAAAAGGAAACGCAAACTTTAAATGATAAAATGGATCACTTAGACCTAATTGATATCTATAGGACATTTCACAACCTCAAAATGAATTTCACCTTTTCTCAAGTGCACACAGAACCTTCTCCAGGATAGATCACATTCTGTGTCATAAATGTAGCCTTGGCAAATTAAAAAAAAAAAAGAAAAGGAAATTGAAACCATTCAAGCATCTTTTCTGACCACAATGCAGTAAGATTAGATGTAAATTACAGGAAAAAAACTATTAAAAATTCCAACATATGGAGGATGAACAACACATTTCTGAATAACCAACAAATGACAGAATAAATCAAAAAAGAAATAAAAATATGCATAGAACGAATGAAAAGGAAAACACAACTCAAAACATATGGGACACTGTAAAACCAACTCAAAACATATGGGACACTGTAAAACCAGTGTTAAGTGGAAGGTTCATAGCAATGCAGGCTTACCACAACACATAAAAAAAAAAGTCAAATAAATAATTTAACTCTACACCTAAAGCAACTAGAAAAGGAAGAAATGAAGAACCCCAGGGTTAGTAGAAGGAAAGAGATCATAAAAATTAGGGCAGAAATAAATGCAAAAGAATGAAAAGAGACCATAGCAAAAATCAACAAAGCTAAAAGCTGGTTCTTGGAGAAGATAAATAAAATTGACAAACCATTAGCCAGACCCATCAAGAAAAAAAGGGAGAAGAATCAAATCAACAAAATTAGAAATGAAAATGGAGAAATCACAACAGACAACACAGAAATTCAAAGGATCATAAAAGATTACTATCAGAAACTATATGCCAATAAAAGGGACTACTTGGAAGAAATGGACAAATTCCTAGAAAAGTACAACTTTCCAAAACTTAACCAGGAAGAAGTAGAAAATCTTAATAGACCCATCACAAGCACGGAAATTGAAACTGTAATCAGAAAACTTCCAGCAAAAAAAAAAAAAAAAAAAAAAAGCCCAGGACAAGACGGTTTCACAGATGAATTCTACCAAAATTTTAGAGAAGACCTAACACCTATCCTACACAAACACTTCCAGAAAATTCCAGAGGAAGGTAAACTTGCAAACACATTCTATGAGATCACAATCACCCTAATACCAAAACCAGAAAAATATGCCACACACACACAAAAAAAAAATTACATGGCAATATCACTGATGAAATAGATGCAAAAATCCTTAACAGAATCCTAGCAAACAGAATCCAGCAACATATAAAGATGATCATATATCATGACCAAGTGGGATTTATCCCAGGGATGCAAGGATTCTTCAATATCTGCAAATCAGCATCACATTAACAAATTGAAATATATAAACCATATGATTATATCAATAGACGCAATTATAGCCTTTGACAAAATTCAAGATACACTTATGATAAAAACCCTCCAGAAAGCAGGAATAGAAGGAACATATCTCAATGTAATAAAAGCTATATATGACAAACCCACAATAAACATCCTCAATGGTGAAAAGTTGAAAGCATTTCCCCTAGTGTCAGGAAAAAGACAAGGGTGCATGCTCTCACCACTACTATTCAACACATTTTTGGGAGTTTTAGCCACAGAAGTCAGAGCAGAAAAATAAATAAAAGGAATCCAGATTGGAAAAGAAGTAAAACTCTCACTGTTTGTAGATGACATAATCCTCTACAGAGAAAACACTAAAGACTCCACCAGAAAATTACTAGAGCTAATCAATGAATAGAGCAAAGTTGCAGGATATAAAATTAACACTCAGAAATCCATGGCATTCCTATACGCTAACAATGAGAAAACAGAAAGATAAATCAAGGAAACAATTCCCTTCACTATTGCACCAAAAATAATAAAATATTTAGGAATAAATCTACTTAATAAAACAAAATACCTGTATACAGAAAACTATAAAAATATCTCTTTGATGAAAGAAATCAAAGATGACACAAAGATATAAAAAAATATATACCTTGTTCATGGATTGTAAGAAATAATATAGTGAAAATGACTATACTACTCAAAGCAATCTATAGATTCAATGAAATCTCTATCAAGCTACCAATGGTATTTTTCACAGAACTAGAACAAATAATTTCACAATTTGTATGGAAATACAAAAAACCTCAAATAGCCAAGACAATCTTGAGAAAGAATAATGGAACTGGAGGAATCAACCTGTCTGATTTCAGGCTATACTACAAAGATGCAGTCATCAAGAAAGTATGCTACTGGCACAAGGACAGAAAACTAGATCAATGGAACAAAACAAAAAGCCCAGAGATAAATCCACACACCTATGGACACCTCATCTTTGACAAAGGAAGAAAAAATATACAATGGAGAAAAGATCATCTCTTTAACAAGAGGTTCTGGGAACACTGGTCAAACACCTGTAAAAAAAAAAAAATGAAACTAGATTACTTTCTAACACCATACACAAAAATAAATTCAAAATGGATTAAAGATCTAAATGTAAGACCCAAAACTAACATAGGCAAAACAACCTCCAACATAAATCACAGCAGGATCCTCTATGACCCACCTCCAAGGAGAGGGAGAGGATGGGAAGATTTGGGAGAATGGCATTGAAACATGTATAATATCATGTATGAAATGAGTTGCCAGTCCAGGTTCGATGCACGATACTGGATGCTTGGGGCTAGTGCACTGGGACGACCCAGAGGGATGGTATGGGGAGGGAGGAGGGTGGAGGGTTCAGGATGGGGAACACATGTATACCTGTGGTGGATTCATTTTGATATTTGGCAAAACTAATACAATTATGTAAAGTTTAAAAATAAAATAAAATTTAAAAGACACACACACAAAAAGAATATTGGAAACAAAAGTAAAAATAAACAAATGGGGCCTAATTAAAATTAAAAGCTTCTGCACAACAAAGCAAACTATAAGCAAGGTGAAAAGACAGCCTTCAGAACGGGAGAAAATAATAACAAATGAAGCAACTGACAAACAACTCATCTCAAAGAAATACAAGCAACACCTGCAGCTCAATTCCAGAAAAATAAATGACCCAATCAAAAAATAGGCCAAAGAACTAAACAGACATTTCTCCAAAGAAGATATACAGATGGCTAACAAACACATGAAAAGATGCTCAACATCACTTATTATCAGAGAAATGCAAATCAAAACCACAGTGAGGTACCATTTCAAGCCAGTCAGAATGGTTGCTATCCAAAAGTCTACAAGCAATAAATGCTGGAGAGGGTAAGGAGAAAAGGAACCCTCTTAAACTGTTAGTGGGAATGCAAACTAGTACAGCCACTATGGAGAACAGTGTGGAGATCCCTTAAAAAACTGGAAATAGAACTGCCATACGACCCAGCAATCCCACTTCTGGGCATACACACCAAGGAGACCAGAATTGAAAGAGACACATGTACCCAGTGTTCAACGCAGCACAATTTGTAATAGCCAGGACATGGAAGCAACCTAGATGTCCATCAGCAGATGAATGGATAAGAAAGCTGTGGTACATATACACAATGGAGTATTACTCAGCCATTAAAAAGAATACATTTGAATCAGTTCTAATGAGGTGGATGAAACTGGAGCCTATTATACAGAGTGAAGTAAGCCAGAAAGAAAAACTCCAATACAGTGTACTAACGCATATATATGGAATTTACAAAGATGGTAACAATAACCCTGTATCAGTTCAGTTCAGTTCAGTCACTCAGTCGTGTCCGACTCTTTGTGACCCCATGAACTGCAGTATGCCAGGCCTCCCTGTCCATCACCAACTCCCGGAGTTCACCCAGACTCATGTCCATCGACTCGGTGATGCCATCCAGCCATCTCATCCTTTGTCGTCCCCTTCTCCTCCTGCCCCCAATCCCTCCCAGCATCAGAGTCTTTTCCAATGTGTCAACTCTTCACATGAGATGGCCAAAGTATTGGAGTTTCAGCTTCAGCATCAGTCCTTCCAAAGAACACCCAGGACTGATCTCCTTTAGAATGGACTGGTTGAATCTCCTTGCAGTCGAAGGGACTCTCAAGAGTCTTCTCCAACACCACAGTTCAAAAGCATCAATTCTTCAGCGCTCAGCTTTCTTCACAGTCCAACTCTCACATCCATACATGACCACTGGAAAAACCATAGCTTTGACTAGATTGACCTTTGTTGGCAAGGCAATGTCTCTGCTTTTGAATATGCTATCTAGGTTGGTCATAACTTTCCTTCTAAGGAGTAAGCATCTTTTAATTTCATGGCTGCAATCACCATCAGCAGTGAGAGACAGCAAAAGGGACACAGATGTATAGAACAGTCTCTGGGACTCCATGGGAGAGGGCGAGGGTGGGATGATATCGGATAATAACATTGAAACATGTATAATATCATATGTGCAATGAATTGCCAGTCCAGGTTCAATGCATGAAACCAGATACTCGGAGCTGGTGCACTGGGATATCTCAGAGGGACTGTATGGGGAGGTAGGTTGATGGATTGGTCAGGAGGGGAACACGTGTACACCTGTGGTGGATTCATGTCAATGTATGGCAAAACCAATACAATATTGTAAAGCAATTAGCCTCCAAGTATAATAAATACATTTATATTAAAAAAAAATAAAAGAAAAAGAAATACAAGAAAAGAAAAAATATCCACAAAATAAATCTCAAACAATTAAGGAAATAGCAGTAGGAACATATGTATCAATAATTACTTAAAATGTAAATAGATTAAATGCTACAACCAAAAGACACAGACTGGATGAATGTATACAAATACAAGACCCGTATATATGCCATCCAGAAAAAAAACACTTCAGACCTGAAGACACATATAGACTGAAAGTGAGACAATGGAAAAATATATTCTGTGCAAAAGAAAGCTGGAGTGCTGCTAAGTCGCTTCAGTAGTGTCTGACTCTGTGCGACCCCAGAGACGGCAGCTCACCAGGCTCCCCCATCCCTGGGATGCTTTAGGCAAGAACACTGGAGTGGGTTGCCATTTCAAAAATAGACCTTAAAATAAAGCACACTAGAAGAGATAAGGAAGGACACTACATAATGATCAATGGGTTAATCCAAGAGGAAGACATAGCAATTGTAATTATCTATTCACAGCAATTGTAATTATCTATTCACTCAACATAGGAGCACCTCAATACATAAGACAAACACTAACATATATAAAAGGAGAAATTAAAAGTAACACGATAATAGTAGGAGACTTTAACATCCCACTCAAACCAATGAACAGATCATCAAAACCGAAAATTAAAAAGGAAACACAAGTCTTAAATTATGCATTAGATGTGATGGATCACTTTGATATATCTTAAGGACATTCCATCCAACTGCAGAAGAACACAACTTTTTCTCAAGCACACAGGGAACATTCTCTAGGATAGACCACATCTTGGGTCACAAATCAAACCTCAGTGAATTTAAGGAAATTTAAATTGTATCAAGCATCTTCTCTAACCACAGTGCTATGAGTCTAGATATCAGTTACAAGAAAAAAAGTGTATAAGAAACACAAATACATGGAGAATAAACAACACATTTCTTTTTTAAAATTTTATTTTATTTTTAAACTTTACATAATTGTATTAGTTTTGCCAAATATCAAAATGAATCTGCCACAGGTATACATGTGTTCCCCATCCTGAACCCTCCTCCCTCCTCCCTCCCCATACCATCCCTCTGGGTCGTCCCAGTGCACTAGCCCCAAGCATCCAGTATCGTGTATCGAACCTGGACTGGCAACTCGTTTCTTACATGATATTTTACATGTTTCAATGTCATTCTCCCAAATCTTCCCACCCTCTCCCTCTCCCACAGAATCCATAAGACTGTTCCATACATCAGTGTCTCTTTTGCTGTCTCGTACACCGGGTTATTGTTACCATCTTTCTAAATTCCATATATATGCATTAGTATACTGTATTTATGTTTTTCCTTCTGGCTTACTTCACTCTGTATAATAGGCTTCAAAGAACTAAATAGACATTTCTCCAAAGAAGACATACAGATGGCTAACAAACACATGAAAAGATGCTCAACATCACTCATTATCAGAGAAATGCAAATCAAAACCACTATGAGGTATCATTTCACACCAGTCAGAATGGCTGCAATCCAAAAGTCTACAAATAATAAATGCTGGAGAGGGTGTGGAGAAAAGGGAACCCTCTTACACTGTTGGTGGGAATGCAAACTAGTACAGCCACTATGGAGAACAGTGTGGAGATTCCTTAAAAAAACTGGAAATAGAACTGCCTTATGATCCAGCAATCCCACTGCTGGGCATACACACTGAGGAAACCAGAAGGGAAAGAGACACGTGTACCCCAATGTTCATCGCAGCACTGTTTACAATAGCCAGGACATGGAAGCAACCTAGATGTCCATCAGCAGATGAACGGATAAGAAAGCTGTGGTACATATGCACACTGGAGTATTACTCAGCCATTAAAAAGAATACATTTGAATCAGTTCTAATGAGGTGGATGAAACTGGAGCCTAAACAACACATTTCTAAACAACAGGTTATGGCAGAAATCAAAACGGAAATTTAAAAAAAATCTAGAAACAAATGACAATGAAAACACAACAACTCAAAACCTATGGGACACAGCAAAAGCAGTTCTATAAGGGAAGTTAAAAGCAATACAATCCTACCTCACAAAACAAGAAAAACATCGAATAGACAACCTAACTTTACACCTTAAACAACTGGAAAAAGAAGAACAAGAAAGAAAATTAGTAGAAGAAAAGAAATCATAAAGATCCAAACAGAAACAAATGAAAAATAAATGAAATAAACAATAGTAAAGATTAATAAAGCAAAAAGCTGGTTCTTTGAGAAGATAAATAAAATTGACAAACCTTTAGCCAGACTCATCGAGAGAAAAAGATAGAGAAGAATCAAATCAACAAAATTAGAAATGAAAAAGGAGAGGTTACAACAGACAATGCAGAAATGCAAAGCATTATAAGAGAATATTATGAACAACTATATGGCAATATAATAGATAACCTGGAAGAAATGGATAGATTCTTAGAAAAGTTCAAACTTCCAAGACTGAGTCAGGAAGAAACAGAAATTGTTAAAAACCCAATTATGAGCACTGAAATTGAAGTTGTGATAAAAAATATCCAAAAGAAATAAAGGCCCAGGACCAAATGGCTTCACAAGAGAATTCTATCAAACATTTAGAGAAGAGCTAGTGCCTATCCTTCTAAAACTCTTTCAAAAAATTGCAGAGGAAGGAAAACGTCCAAACTGATTCTACAAGGCCACAATTACCCTGATACCAGAACCAGACAATTACCCTGATATCAGAACCAAAGACAACACAAATAAGAAAACTGTCAGCCAATATCACACATGAACATAGATGCAAAAATCCTCAACATAATTTTAGCATTCAGAATTCAGCAACACATCAAGAAGCTCATACACCAAGATCAAGTTGGGTTTATTCCAGGGATGAAAGGATTCTTCAATATATAGAAATCAATCAATGTGATACACCATATTAACAAATTGAAAGATAAAAACCATATAATAATTTCAATAGAGGAAGAAAAAGGCTTTGACAAAATGAAGCACCCATTTATGATTAAAACTCTTCAAAAAATGAGAATAGAAAGAACTTGCCTCAACATACTAAAGCCCATATATTGTAAGCCTACAGCAAACAATATTCTCAATGGTGAAAAACTGAAAGTATTCCCCCTAAGATCAGGAATAAGACAAGGGTGTCCATTTTCACCACTATTATTCAACATAGTTCTAGAAGTCCTAGCTACAGCAATCAGAGAAGGAAAAGAAATAAAAGGTATCCAGATCAGAAAAGAAGAAGCAAAGTTCCCACAGTTAGCAGATGGCATGACACTGTACATAGAAAACCCTAAAGATAGTATCATAAAATTACTAGAGCTAATCAATGATTTTAGAAAAGTTGCAGGATACAAAATCAATACACAGAAATCACTTGCATTTCTAAATACTAACAATGAAAAATCAGAAAAAGAAATTAAGGAATCAATCCCATTTACCATTGCAACAGAAAGAATTAAATATCTAGAAATAAACTTACCTAAGGAGACAAAAGAACTGTACACAGAAAATAATAAGAAACTTAATGAAAGAAATCAAAGATGACATAAACAGATGGAGAGATCTTCCATGTTCCTGGGAGGAAGAATCAATATTGTGAAAATGACTACCAAATGCAATCTACAGATTTAATGCAATCCTTATCAAATTACCAATGGCATTTGTCACAGAACTAGAACAAAAAAATTCACAATTCATATGGAAACACAAAAGATCTCTAATAGCCAAAGCAGTCTTTAGAGAAGAATGGAGCTGGAGGAATTAACCTTACTGTCTTCAGATTATATTACAAAGCTACAGTCATCAAGACAGTATGGTACTGGCATAAAAACAGAAATATAGACCAATGGAACAAAATAGAAAGCCCAGAGATAAACCCATGAACCTATTGGCACATTATTTTTGACAAAGGATGCAAGAATATACAATGGGACAAAGACAGCCTCTTCAATAAATGGTGCTGGGAAAACTGGACAGTTACATACAAAAGTTTGAGATTAGAATTCCTCCTAACACCATCCACAAAGATAAACTCAAAATGGATTAAAGACCTAAATGTAAGACTAGAAACTATAAAACTCTTAGAAGAAAACATAGGCAGAAAACTCGATGACATAAATCAAAGCAAAATCCCCTATGACCCACCTCCTGCTGCTGCTGCTGCTAAGTCACTTCAGTCGTGTCCGACTCTGTGCGACCCCATAGACGGCAGCCCACCAGGCTCCTCCACCCAGGGGATTTTCCAGGCAAGAGTACCCACCTCCTAGAGTAAAGGAAATAAAAACAAAAGTAAATAAGTGAGACCTGATTAAATTTAAAACTTTTTGCACAGCAAAGGAAACTATAGGCATGGTGAAAAGACAGTGCTGAGAATGGGAAAAAATAATAGCAAATGAAATAACTGTCAAAGGATTTATTTCCAAAATATACAAGCAGCTCATATATGTCAATACCAGAAAAACAAATAATCCAATCAAACAGTGGAAAATAGACCTAAGCAGACATTTCTATAAAGAAGACATGTAGATGGCATAGAAACATATGAAAAGATGTTCAACACCATTCATTATTAGAGTAATGCAAATCAGAATGGCCCTCATCAAAAAGTCTAGAAACAATAAATGCTGGAGAGGTTATGGAGAAAAGGGAGCCCTCTTTCACTGTTAGTGGGAATGTAAATTGATACAGCCACTATGAAAAATGGTTTGGAGAGTCCTTAAAAAACTAGGAATAAAACCACCATATGACCCAGCAATCCCACTCCTAGGCATACACCCTGAGGAAACCAAAATTGAAAGAGACACATGTATCCCATTGTTCATTGAAACACTGTTTAAAATAGCTAGTACATGGAAGCAACCTAGATGCCCACTGACAGATGAATGGATAAAGAACTTGTGGTACATATACACAATGGAATATTACTCAGCCACGAAAAGGAACACTTTTGAGTCAGTTCTAATGTGGTGGATGAACCTAGGACCTATTATACAGAGTAAAGTGAGTCAGAAAGAGAAAGATAAACACTGTATTCTAATGCATATATATGGAATCTAAAAATATTGGTACTGAAAAATTTATTTACAGGGCAGCAATTGAGAAACAGACATAGAGAATAGACTTATGTACATGGACAGAGGGAAGGAGAGGGTGAGATGTATGGAAAGAGTAACATGAAAACTTATATTGTCATACATAAAATAGATAGTCAACAGGAATTTGCTGTATGGCTCAGGAAACTCAAACATGGGCTCTGTATCAAACTGGAGTGGTTGGATGGGGAGGGAGATGGGAAAGAGGTTCAAAACGGAGGGGATATATGTATACCTATGGCTGATTCATGTTGAGGTTTGACAGAAAATAGCAAAATTCTGTAAAGCATTTATTGTTCAATAATAAATAGATAAATTATATATATATATATATATATATATATACACACACACACACACATGCATACATGCATCAATGGGATGGGATACACCATAATAACAAATTGAAAGATAAAAAACATATTATCATGTCAATAGATGCAGAGAAAGTTTTTGATAAGATCCAACACTGATTTATGATAAAAACTCTCCAGAAAGGACACCTAGAAGGAACACACTTCAGCATAATAAAGGTCACACATGACAAACCCACAGTAAATATTATCCTCAATGGTGTAAAATTAAAAACATTTCCTCTAATATCATTAGCAAGACAAGGGTGCCCACATTCACCATCATTATTTAATATGATTTTGGAGGTCCTAGCCACAAAAATCAGATAAGAAATTAAAATAAAAATATTCTAATAGGAAAAGAAGTAAACTGTCACTGCTTGCAGATTGTATGATATTATATATAGAACATCCTAAAGATGCCAACATAAAGCTACTAGATCTAATCAATGAATATAGTAAAGTTTCAAGATACAAAAAACACAGAAATTCCTTGCATTCCTACACGCTAACAATTAAAAGTCAAAAAGAGAAATTAAAGAATCAATCACAGTCACCATTTCAACAAAAAGTATAAAACACCTAGGCATCAACCTACCTAAGGAGACAAAAGACCTGTATGCAGAAAACTGTAAGCTACAGATGAAAGAAATCAAAGATGACATCAACCGATGGAGAGATATACCATGTGCTTGGATTGGTAGAATTAA
The DNA here is from genome assembly GCF_029378745.1 of Bos indicus. Classification (NCBI taxonomy): domain Eukaryota; kingdom Metazoa; phylum Chordata; class Mammalia; order Artiodactyla; family Bovidae; genus Bos; species Bos indicus. Next base: position 78,514,272 of record NC_091789.1, read on the forward strand.
TAATATACATATTAAATATTGCCCAAATAAATCTCCAGATTCAATGGAATCCTTATAAATTACCAATGGCATTTTTCACAGAACTAGAAGAAAAATTTTCTAAAATATATTTTTCAGCAACTATATGCCAATAAAATGGACAACTTGGAAGAAATGGACGAATTCTTAGAAAAGCTTCCAAAACTGAACCAGGAAGAAATAGAAAATCTTAACAGACTCATCAAAACCACGGAAATTGAAACTGTAATAAAAAATCTTCCAGCAAGCAAAAGTCCAGGACCAGATGCCTTCACAGATGAACCCTACCAAAGATTTAGTGAAGAGCTAACATCTATCCGGAGAAGGCAATGGCACCCCACTCCAGTACTCTTGCCTGGAAAATCCCATGGGCGGAGGAGCCTGGTGGGCTGCAGTCCATGGGGTCACAAAGAGTCGGGCACGGCTGAGCGATTTCACTTTCACTTTTCACTTTCATGCACTGGAGAAGGAAATGGCAACCCACTCCAGTGGTCTTGCCTGGAGAATCCCAGGGATGGGGGAGCCTGGTGGGCTGCCATCTATGGGGAAACACAAAGTTGGACACGACTGACGCGACTTAGTAGCAGCAGCAGCAACACCTATCCTACTCAAACTCTTTCAGATAATTGCAGAGGAAGCAAACTCCCTAATTCATTCTATAAGGCCACCATCACCCTAATACCAAAACCAAATAAAGATGCCACAGAAAAGGAAAACTAAAGGCCAATATCATTGATGAACTTAGATGCAAAAATCCTAAACAAAATTCTAGCAAACAGGATGAAACACCATATAAAAAAGATCATACACTATGACCAAGTGGGCTTTATCCCAGCGATGCAAGGATTCTTTAATATTTGCAAAGCAATCAATGTCATACACCACACTAACAAATTGAAAGAAAAAACCATATGATTATCTCAATAGATGTAGAGAAAGCCTTAGCAAGGCATGGCATGGCACTCTTATTATGTTATTGTCTGGTTCTACCTTCAGATCTTTTTGCATTTGCATAGTATAGTTAATGACACATGATGAGTGCATATATATATAAAAGAAATGAAAATAAGACATAAAAGACAGGTGCATTATCATATTTCAGTTCAGTTCAGTTCGGTCACTCAGTCGTGTCCAACTCTTTGCAACCATATGAATCCCAGCACCCCAGGCTTCCCTGTCAATCACCAACTCCAAGAGTTCACTGAAACCCATGTCCATCAAGTCGGTGATGTCATCCAGCCATCTCATTCTCTATAGTCCCCTACTCCTCTTGCCCCCAAACCCTCCCAGCATCAGGGTCTTTTGCAATGAGTTAATTCTTCTCATCAGGTGGCCAAAGTATTGGAGTTTCAGCTTCAGCATCAGTCCTTCCAATGAACACCCAGGATGGATCTCCTTTAGGATGGACTGGTTGGATCTCCTTGCTGTTCAAGGGACGCTCAAGAGTCTTCTCCAACACCACAGTTCAAAAGCATCAATTCTTTGGTGCTCAGCGTTCTTCACAGTCCAAATCTCATATCCATACATGACCACAGGAAAAACCATAGCCTTGACTACACGGACCTTTGTTGCCAAAGTAATAAATGTCTCTGCTTTTGAATATGCTATCTAGGGTGGTCATAACTTTCCTTCCAAGGAGTAAGCGTCTTTTAATTGCATGGCTGCAATCACCATCTGCAGTGATTCTGGAGCCCCCCAAAAAATAAAGTCTGACACTGTTTCCACTGTTTCCCCATCTATTTCCCATGAAATGATGGGAACAGATGCCATGATCTTCGTTTTCTGAATGTTGAGCTTTAAGCCAACTTTTTCACTCTCCTCTTTCACTTTCATCAAGAGGCTTTTTAGTTCCTCTTCACTTTCTGCAATAAGGGTGGTATCATCTGCATATCTGAGGTTATTGATATTTCTCCCAGCAATCTTGATTCCAGCTTGTGCTTCTTCCAGCCCAGCGTTTCTCATGATGTACTCTGCATATAAGTTAAAAAATCAGGGTGACAATACACAGCCATGATGTACTCCTTTTCCTATTTGGAACCAGTCTGTTGTTCCATGTCCAGTTCTAACTGTTGCTTCCTGACTTGCATATAGGTTTCTCAAGAGGCAGGTCAGGTGGTCTGGTATTCCCATCTCTTCCAGAATTTTCCACAGTTTTTTTGTGATCCACAGTCAAAGGCTTTGGCATAGTCAATAAAGCAGAAATAGATGTTTTTCTGGAACTTTCTTGCTTTTTTGATGATCCAGTGGATGTTTGCAATTTGATCTCTAGTTCCTCTGCATTTTCTAAAACCAGCTGGAACATCTGGGAGTTCATGATTCACGCACTGCTGAAACCTGGCTTGGAGAATTTTGAGCATTACTTTACTAGCATGTGAGATGAGTGCTACTGTGCCGTAGTTTGAGCATTCTTTGGCATTGCCTTTCTTGGGGATTGAAATGAAAACTGATCTTTTCCAGTCCTGTGTCCACTGCTGAGTTTTCCAAATTTGTTGACATATTGAGTGCAGCACTTTCAAAGCATCATCTTTCAGGATTTGAAATAGCTCCATTCAAATTCCATCAGCTCCACTAGCTTTGTTCATAGTGACGCTTTCTAAGGTTCACTTGACTTCACATCCCAGGATATCTGGCTCTAGGTGAGTCATCAGACCATTGTGATTACCTGGGTCATGAAGATCTTTTTTGTACAATTCTTCTGTATTTTCTTGCCATCTCTTTTTAATATCTTCTGCTTCTGTTAGGTCTATACCATTTCTGTCCTTTATCGAGCCCATCTTTGCATGAAATGTTCCCTTGGTATCTCTGATTTTCTTGAAGAGATCTCTAGTCTTTCCCATTCTGTTGCTTTCCTCTATTTCTTTTCATTGATCACTGAGGAAGGTTTTCTTATCCCTCCTTGCTATTCTTTGGAACTCTGCATTCAGATGCTTATATCTTTCCTTTTCTCCTTTGCTTGTCGCTTCTCTTCTTTTCACAGCTATTTGTTAGGCCTCCTCAGACAGCCATTTTGCATTTTTGCATTTATATACCATGGGGACGGTGTTGATTCATGTCTCCTGTTCAATGTCACAAACCTTTGTCCATAGTTCATCAGGCACTCTATCAGATATATTCCCTTTAATCTATTTCTCACTTTCACTGTACAATCATAAGGGATTTGATTTAGGTCATACTTGAATAGTCTAGTGGTTTTCCCTACTTTCTCAACTTAAGTCTGAGTTTGACATTAAGGAGTTCATGATCTGAGCCACAGTCAGCTCCCAGTCTTGTTTTTGCTGACTGTATAGAGCTTCTCCATTTTTGACTGCAAATAATATAATCAATCTGATTTCAGTGTTGACCATCTGGTGATGTCCATGTGTAGAGTCTTCTCTTGTGTTGTTGGAAGAGGGTGTTTGCTATGACCAGTGCATTCTCTTGGCAAAATACTATTAGCCTTTGCCCTGCTTCATTCTATATTCCAAGGCCAAATTTGCCTGTTACTCCAGGTGTTTCCTGACTTTCTACTTTTGCATTCCAGTCCCCTATAATGAAAAGGACATCTTTTTTTGGGTATTAGTTCTAAAAGGTCTTGTAGGTGTTCATAGAATCATTCAACATCAGGTTCTTCAGTGTTACTGGTTGGGGCATAGGCTTGGATCACCATGATATTTAATGGTTTGCCTTGGAAATGAACAGAGATCATTCTGTCTTTTTTGAGATTGCATCCAAATATTGAGTTTTGGACTTTTTTGTTGACCATGATGGCTACTCCATTTCTTCTAATGGATTCTTGCCCACAGTAGTAGATATAATGGCCATCTGAGTTAAATTCACCCATTCCAGTCAATTTAAGTTCTCTAATTCCTAGAATGTCAACATTCACTCTTGTCGTCTCCTGTTTGACCACTTCCAATTTGCCTTGATTCATGGACCTGACATTCCAGGTTCTTATGCAATATTGCTCTTTACAGCATTGGACCTTGCTTCTATCACCAATCATATCCACAACTGGGTATTGTTTTTGCTTTGGCGTCATCCCTTCATTCTTTCTACAGTTATTTCTCTACTGATCTCCTGTAGCATATTGGGCACTTACCGACCTGGGGAGTTCCTCTTTCAGTATCCTATCATTTTGCCTTTTCATACCATTCATGTGGTTCTCAAGGCAAGAATACTGAGTAGGTTGCCATTCCTTTCTCCAGTGGACCACATTCTTTCAGACTTCTCCACCATGACCCATCTGTCTTGGGTGGCCCGACAGGGTGTGGCTTAGTTTCACTGAGTTAGACAAGGCTGTTGTCCGTGTGATCATATTGGCTACTTTTCTGTGATTATGGTTTCAGAGTGTCTGCCCTCTGATGCCTTCTCACAATACCTACCGTCTACCATCTCATTTGGGTTTCTCTTACCTTGGACGTGGGGTATCTCTTCACTGCTGTTCCAGCAAAGTGCAGCTGCTGCTCCTTATCTTGGATGACGTCACCCCTCCTGACCTTGAACATGGAGTAACTCCTCTTGGTACTCCTGTGCCCACGCAGCCGCCACTTACTTACATGAGTAAACTCTCATGCTTACTACAACATTATTCACAATAGCCAAGATACGGAAACAACTTAAGTGTCCATAAACAGATGAATGGAAAAGATAATGGGATATTTCTGACTCTTTGCAACCCCCATAGTTTGATCTTCCCAACTCAAGGGACAAATCCAGGTCTCCCTCATTGCAGGCAGATTCTTTACCATCTAAGCCACAAGGGAAGCTCAAGAATACTGGAGTGGGTATCCCCTTCTCCAGCAATCTTACTGACCCAGGAATCGAACGGGGTCTCCTGCATTGGAGGTGGATTCTTTACCAACTTAGCTATCAAGGAAGCCCATATAAAAGCCCATTAAAAAAGAAGGAAACCCTTTCATTTTCAATAACATGTACCCAGAGGGCATTTTGCTACATGAAGTGAATCAATCAGGAAAAGACAAATAGTGTATAATTTCACTTATATGTGGAATATACAACATCCAGTTCAGAAACAGAGATTAAATAATGGTTACCAGGAGCTAGAGTATGGGGAAAATGAGATTTTGGTCAAAGAGTACATACTTCAAACTTGTTGTTCAGTTGCTAAGCTGTGTCTGATTTTTTGCGACCCCATGGGCTGCAGCAAACTAGGGTTACCTGTCCTTCACCAACCCCTGGAGTCTTCTCAACTCATGTCTATTGAATTGGTGATTCCAGTTCCAATTAGAAGATGAATAATTTCTGGTTGTTTAATGCATTGTGATTATCATTACCAATGTTGTATTATATATTTGAAAGTTTCTAAGAGAGGAAATCTTAAATTCTCCCACCACACACACACAAAAAAAGATAATTATGTGACAAGATGAAGGTGTTAACTAACACAACTGTGACAATTATATTGCAATATATATGTACAATATGTTATCATACTGTATGCTTTAATTTCACACAATATTATATGCCAATATTAATAAAACTGGAAAATATGAAATAATTCCATTCACACATAAAATCTTCCAATGTATACAAGAGTATAGATCTTTTCACAAAACTCTTGCTATTAGCATTTATTTAATCTAATACCATAACCAGAAAGTAATAACACAAAAATATACAAACCAATATCAGAGCAATATCAGAGCAATAAAAACCAGACAGAGCAATTCTCAATAAAATAACAAACTGAATAGAGTAATGTGTAAAAAGATTGCACAGCATATCCATGGGTGATTTCAGGAATACAAAGATGGTTTAGCATCTAAAAATATACTAGTGTATACATCTATAGAATGAAAGACATGGTCCAAATGATCATCTAATAGATACAAAAGAAGAACTGGACAAAATCTGACACACTTTTATGTTCAAGTTGTTGATCATCTACGAATATAAAGGAACTTCCTCAACCTAATGAACTGGATCTATGGGGAAAAAAAAAGAAAGAAAAGTATGAATCAAAAAAAGGAAAAGTTTGGAACTTCTAGTTGTATATTTAAAAGAAATGAAATTAGAGCAACAAAGAAATCTGCATTCTCAGATTACAATCACACTGTGTGGCTACAGACTGTGTTCCTCTAACTTCTGAAACAACAGATAGATATATACTCTCACACCTTACCTTCCATATTTTTAAAGATTTTTTTACTTGGAGGATAATTGCTTTACAATATTTTGTTGGTTTCTGCTACACAACAACGTGAATGAGCCCTAAGTATTCATATGTCCCCTCTCTCTTGAACCTCCTTCCCACTGCCAACCTCGTCCTTCCCCACTAGGTTGTCATAAAGCACGGGGTTGAGCTCCTTCTGTTATACAACTTACCACTAGCTAGCTATTTGACTATCATAATGTATATATTTCAATACTACACTCTCAATCTGTCCCACCCTCTCCTTCCCCCACTGTGACCATAAGTCAGATCTCTATTTTTTCATCTGTATTGCTACATTGAAAATACGTTCATCAGTAGCATTTTTCTAGATTACTTCTATATGAGTTGATATATGATATTTGTTTTCTCTTTCTGACTTACTCCACTCTGTATAACAGGCTCTAGGTTCATCCACCTCAGTTCAAATCACTCAAATTCGTTCATTTTTTGGTTAAGTAATATTCCATTGTATATACGTACCACAGCTTCTTTCTCCTTTCATCTGTTGATGGGCATCTAGGTTGCTTCTATGTCCTAGCTATTGTAAATAACTTGGTGGTGAATATTGGGGTACATGTGTCTTTTTGAATATAATTTCCTCAGGTTGTACACACAGTAGTGGAATTGCTGTGTCATATGCTAGCTTTATTCCTAGTCTGAAAAAAAAAATACTCCATACTGTTCTCCATAATGACTATATAAATTTACATTCCTACCAGCAGTGCAAGAGAGTTCCTTTTTCTCCACATCCTCTCCAGCATTTATTGTTTAATGATGGCCATTTTGACTAGTGAGATGTGATACTTCATTGAAGTTTTGATTTGCATTTCTCTAATAATGTGGTAATAGTATGGACATAAGAGAAACAGAAGATATCAAGAAGAGGTGGCAAGAATACACAGAAGAACTGCACAAAAAAAGATCTTCACATTCCAGATAATCACAATGCTGTGATCACTAACCTAGAGCCAGACATCCTGGAATGTGAGGTCAAATGGGCCTTAGAAAGCATCACTATGAACAAAGCTAGTATAGGTGATGGAATTCCAGTGGAGCTATTTCAATTCCTGAAAGATGATGCTGTGAAAGTGCTGCACTCAATATGCCAGCAAATTTGGGAAACTCAGCAGTGGCCACAGGACTGGAAAAGGTCAGTTTTCATTCTGATCCCAAAAAAAGGCAATGCCAAAGAATGCTCAAACTACGGCACAGTAGCACTCATCTCACATGCTAGTAAAGTAATGCTCAAAATTCTCCAAGCCAGGCTTCAGCAATATGTGAACTGTGAACTTCCTGATGTTCAAGCTGATTTTAGAAAAGGCAGAGGAACCAGAGATCAGATTGCCAACATCCACTGAATCATGAAAAAAGCAAGAGAGTTCCAGAAAAACATCTTTTTCTGCTTTATTGACTATGCCAAAGCTTTTGCCTGTGTGGATCACAATAAACTGTGGGAAATTCTGAAAGAGATGGGAATATCAGACCACCTGACCTGCCTCTTGAGAAATCTGTATGCAGGTCAGGAAGCAACAGTTAGAACTGGACATGGAACAACAGACTGGTTCCAAATAGGAAAAGGAGTACATCATGGCTGTATATTGTCACCCTGCTTATTTAACTTATATGTAGAGTACATCATGAGAAATGCTGGGCTGGAAGAAGCACAAGCTGGAATCAAGATTGCTGGGAGAAATATCAATAACCTCAGATATGCAGATGACACCACCCTAATGGCAGAAAGTGAAGAAGAACTAAAAAACCTCTTGATGAAAGTGAAAGAGGAGAGTGAAAAAGTTGGCTTAAAGCTCAACATTCAGAAAACGAAGATCATGGCATCTGTTCCCATCACTTCATGGGAAATAGATGGGGAAATAATGGGAACAGTGTCAGACTTTATTTTTTTGGGCTCCAAAATCACTGCATATGATGATTGCAGCCATGCAATTAAAAGACGCTTACTCCGTGGAAGAAAAGTTATGACCAACCTAGATAGACCAATCTAGCATATTGAAAAGCAGAGGCATTACTTTGCCAACAAAGGTTCGTCTAGTCAAGGCTATGGTTTTTTCAGTGGCCATGTATGGATGTGAGAGTTGGACTGTGAAGAAAGCTGAGCACCAAAGAATTGATGCTTTTGAACTGTGGTGTTGGAGAAGAGTCTTGAGAGTCCCCTGGACTGCAAAGAGATCCAACCAGTCCATTCTGAAGGAGAACAGCCCTGGGATTACTTTGGAAGGAATGATGCTAAAGCTGAAACTCCATTACTTTGGCCACCTCATGCGAAGAGTTGACTCATTGGAGAAGACTCTGATGCTGGGAGGGATTGGGGGCAGGAGGAGAAGGGGACGGCAGAGGATGAGATGGCTGGATGGCGTCACCAACTTGATGGACATGAGTTTGGGTGAACTCCGAGAGTTGGTGATGGACAGGGAGGCCTGGCGTGCTGCCATTCATGTGGTCGCAAAGAGTCGGACATGACTGAGTGACTGAACTGAACTGAACTGAATGTAATTAAAATTGACATATTTTTTCCTATTGGTATTTTCTGAATTGTTTTGAGTTTGTTTTTGTAGGTCTTTTACTTCTCTTGTTTTTCCTGCCTATATAGGTCCCTTTAACATTTGTTGTAAAGTTTTTTTGATGATACTAAATTCTTTTAATTTCTGCTTTCCTGTAAAGGTTTTGATTTCTCCATCAATTTTGAATAAAATCCTTTCTGGGTAGAGTAATCTTGGTTGTAGCTTTGTTTTTTTGTTTTTGTTTTTGTTTTCTTTCAGTACTTTAAATGTGTCCTGCCATTCCTTTCTGGCCTGGAGAGTTTCTGCTGAAAGATCAGCTGTTTATCATATAAGGTTTCCCTTGTATGTTACTTGTTCCTTTTCCCTTGCTGATTCTAACATTTTTCCTTTGTGTTTAATCTCTGTTAGCTTGACTAGTATGTGTCCTGACATGTTTCTCCTTGAGTTTACCCTATATGGGACTTTCTGTGTTCTTTGACCTGCTTGATTATTTCCTTGCCCATGTTGGGGAAGTTTTTGACTATAATCTTTTTTAAAATTATCTCAGACTTTTTCTTTTTCTCTTTTTCCTCTGGTACCCCTATAATTCAAAGGTTAGTACATTTAATATTGTCCCAGAGGTCTCTGAGGCTATCTTCAGTTGATTCATTCCTTTTTCCTCTAGTCGGCTCTTCAGCAGTAATTTCCAACATCTATCTTTCAGCTCATTTGTCCATTTGTTGCCTGAATTATACTATTAGTAGTTCCTTCTAGACTATTTTCAATTTCAATAAATGTGTTATTCATCACTGTTTGTTTATTCTCTTTCTAGGTCCTTGTTAATTGTGTTAATTGATTCTTCCATTTTCTCCATTCTCTTTTTGAGATTTTCAACATCTTTACAGTCATTACATTTTTTTTTCCAGGTGGTTTGCCTATTTCATCTTCATTTATTTGGTCTTGTAAGTTCAGTTTCTACCTTGTTCCTTCATTTGCAGTATATTTTTTTGTCTTCTTTTTTTCCCCCTAAATTGTTTCATTTGAGGCCTTCTTTTCCCAGACTTTAGGGTCCTATCTTCTTCCTTATTGTTTCTGTCCTCAGTGGGTAAGTTTGGTGCAGTGGTTTGTGCTGGTTTCATGTTGGGGGTGAATTGTGACTTCATTCTAGTGTAAGAAAGTGATTTAATGCTTTTCTTTCTGATGGGCAAGACTATGTGTTGCTGTTGTTGTTCAGTCACTCAGTCTTGTCTGACTCTTTGTGACCCCATGTACTGCAGCACATTAGGCTTTCCTGTCCTTCACCATCTCCCAGAGTTTGCTCAAACTCATATCCATTGAATCAAGGATGCCATCCAACAATCACATCCTTGTGATTGTTGTCCCCTTATTTTCCTGCCTTCAATCTTTCCCAGCATTACGATCTTTGCCAATGAGTTGGCTCTTTACATCAGGTGCCAAAGTATTGGAGCTTCAGCATCAGTCCTTCCAATGAATATTCAGGCTCGATTTCCTTAAGGATTGACTGGTGTGATCTCTTTGCTGTCCAAGAGACTCTCAAGAGTCTCCTCCAGCACCACAATTCAAAGACATCAGTGCATCAGTGCTCCAATTTTTTTTTTTATTGTTAGCTCTCACATTCATACATGACTACTGGAAAAACTATAGCTTTGACTATACTGACCTTTCAAGGCAAAGTAATGTCCCTACTTTTTAATATGCTATCTAGATTTGTCATTGTTCTTCATTCAAGGAACAAGTTTCATTTAATTTTGTGGCTTCAGTCACCACCCACAGTGATTTTGGAGCCCAAGAAAATAACGTTTGTCTCTGTTGGATGCTATATGATCTTTGTTTTTTGAATTATTTATTTTAAACCAGCTTTTTCACTTTCCTCTTTCACCTTCATTAAAAGGCTCTTTAATTTCTCTTCACTTTCTGCCACAAGGGTGGTATCATCTGTATATCTGAGGTTATTAATATTTCTCCCAGCAATCTTGATTCCAGCTTGTGCTTCATCAGCCCATCATTTCACATTATGCACTCTGCATGTAAGTTAAATAAGCAGGCTGTCAATATGCAGCCTTGATGTACTCTTTTTCCCAATATTGAATCAATCCATTGTTCCATGTTCATTTCTAACTGTTGCTTTTTGACCTGCATACAGGTTTTGCATGAAGCAGAGGAGGTGGTCTGGTATTTCCATCTCTTTAAGAATTTTCCGCAGTTTGTGGTGACACAGTCAAAGGCTTTCACATAGGCAATGAAGCAGAAATAAATGTTTTTAACAAAGTCAATAAAGCAAAAGTAGATGTTTGTTTTTGTTTTTTTTTTTCTAGCTTTTTCTATTACCCAAGAGATGTTGGCAACTTGATCTCTTATTCCGCTGCCTTTTCTAAATCCAAGTTGTACGTCTGGAAGATCACAGCTCACATACTATTGAATCCTAGCTTGAAGGATTTTTAGTGTTATTTTGTTGGCATGTGAAATGAGTGCAATTGTGTGGTAGTTTGAGCATTCCTTGGCATTGCTCTTCTTTCAGGTTGGAATGAAAACTGACCTTTTCTAGTCCTAGGCCACTGCTGAGTTTTCTATATTTGCTGACCTATTGACTTTAACAGCATTATCTTTTAGGATTTGAAATAGCTCAACTGGAATTCCATCACCTCCACTACCTTTGTTCATAGTGATGCTTCCTAAGGCCCACTTGGCTTCACATTCCATGATGTTTGGCTCTAGGTGAGTGATCATGCCATCATGATTATCCAGGCCATTGAGTTCTTTTTTATAGTTCTTCTGTGTACTCTTGCCAGAAGGTGTATGAGATGGTATCTTGGAGTGTGTCATTATCCTGTCTGCTGATGAATGGCTTTGTGTTTTTGTCTCACTTGTAATTTGGGTGAAGTGTTCTTCAAGTGGGTGTTGTCAGCAGCTTAGTTATACCAAGTGATCCCAGGCTTTGTATACAGGTGTAGGCCTTCGTGGGATTTTTCACTAACTAATGCTCCCTGAGATTAGGTGTTTTTTTGGCACTCTAGAATCCTGATCTCATCACTCCCAGGTGAATGGCTCAGGCCTGACCCCTGATCAGGCGACCAAGACTCCAGCAGTCATTTGTTATGGGACTACAGGGGATTAAAACAAACATACCAAGCCAAAAAATAACAACACTACAAGAAACAAAAGACAAACCCTGACAAATTGTAAATACAAGATCAGATAGATAATTACAGAAACAATGGGACATATACACACACTTACACATACACAAATATAACCAAAATATCCCAAATAAAAGAAAGTATAAGAGATTGACCTGTTGAGCAAAGCAAACCAAAAATTATATTGACCAATTAAAAACAAAGGTAAGTAAAATTTAAACCAAAAATCTGAGCCAAAGCAGAGGGCCAAGTGGGAAATAAAGCAAAGAAAAAAAAAAAAGAGCAAAAATGGTGAAAAAATAAAGGACGAAAGAAACTAATAAGAAGAAAAGAAGAGAAAGCAAAAAGAAAAAATAGAAAAGTTAAATAGAAGTTTGTAAAAAAAATTTACATATATTGAGGAATAATTATGGCAGGAAAAGAACAATAAGAAAAACAGTAAAACAGACAAAACCTTCCAGCAAACAAAAGCCCAGGTCCAGAGGTCTTCACAGCTGAATTCTACCAAAAATTTATAGAAGAGCTAACACCTATCTCACTCAAAATCTTCCAGAAAATTGCAGAGGAGGGTAAACTTCCAAACTCATTCTATGAGGCTACCATCACCCTAATACCAAAACCTGACAAAGATGCCACAAAAAAAGAAAACTACAGGCCAATGTCACTGATGAACATAGATGCAAAATTCTTAACAAAATTCTAGCAATCAGAATCCAACAACACATTAAAAAGATTATACACCATGACCAAGTGGGCTTTATCCCAGGGATGCAAGGATTCTTCAATATCTGCAAATAAATCAATGTAATACACCACATTAACAAATTGAAAAATTTGAAATTGAAAGCCATATGATTCTCTCAATAGATGCAGAGAAAGCCTTTGACAAAATTCAACACCCATTTATGATAAAACCTCTCCAGAAGGCAGGAATAGAAGGAACATACCTCAACATAATAAAAGCCATATATGACAAACCCACAGCAAACATTATCCTCAATGGTAAAAAATTGAAAGCATTTCCCCTGAAGTCAGGAACAAGACAAGGGTGCCCACTTTCACCACGACTATTCAACATAGTTTTGGAAGTTTTGGCCAGAGCAATCAGAGCAGAAAAAGAAATAAAAGGAATCCAAATTGGAAAAGAAGAAATAAAACTCTCACTGTTTACAGATGACATGATCCTCTACCCAGAAAACCCTAAAGACTCCACCAGAAAATTATTAGAGGTAATCAATGAATATAGTAAAGTTTCAGGATATAAAATCAACACAGAGAAATCCCTTGCATTCCTATACACTAATAATAAGAAAATAGAAAGAGAAATTCAGGAAACAATTCCATTCACCATTGCAACAAAAAGAATAAAATACTTAGGAATATATCTACCTAAAGAAACTGAAGACCTATATATATAAAACTATAAAACACTGGTGAAAGAGATAAAAGAGGACACTAATAGATGGAGAAATATACTGTGTTCATGGATCGGAAGAATCAGTTTAATGAAAATGAGTATACTACCCAAAGCAATTTATAGACTCAATGCAATCCCTATCAAGTTACCAACAGTATTTTTCACAGAGCTAGAACAAATGATTTCACAATTTGTATGGAAATACAACAAACCTCCAATAGCCAAAGCAATCTTGAGAAAGAAGAATGGAACTGGAGGAATCAACCTGCCTGACTTCAGGCTCTACTACAAAACCACAGTCATCAAGACAGTATGGTATTGGCACAAAGGCAGAAATATAGATCAATTAAGCAAAATAGAAAGCCCAGAGATAAATCCACGCACCTATGGACACATTATCTTTGACAAAGGAGGCAAGAATATACAATGGAGAAACGACAATCTCTTTAACAAGTGGTGCTGGGAAAACTGGTCAACCACTTGTAAAAGAATGAAACAAACACTTTCTAACATTATACACAAAAACAAATTCAAAATGAATTAAAGATCTAAATGTAAGACCAGAAACTATAAAACTGCTAGAGGAAAACATAGGCAAAACACTCTCCGACATAAATCACAACAGGATCCTTTATGATCCACCTCCCAGAATATTGGAAATAAAAGCAAAAATGAACAAATGGGACCTAATTAAAATTAAACGCTTCTGCACTACAAAGCAAACTATAAGCAAAGTGAAAAGACAGCTTTCACAATGGGAGAAAGTAATAGCAAATGAAGCAACTGACAAACAACTAATCTCAAAAATATACAAGCAACTCCTGCAGCTCAACTCCAGAAAAATAAATGACCCAATCAAAAAATGGGCCAAAGAACTAAATAGACATTTCTCCAAAGAAGACATACAGATGGCTAACAAACACATGAAAAGATGCTCAATATCACTTATTATCAGAGAAATGCAAATCAAAACTGCAATGAGGTACCATTTCACACCAGTCAAAATGGCTGCAATCCTCAAGTCTACAAGCAATAAATGCTGGAGAGGGTGTGGAGAAAAGGGAACCCTTTTATACTGTTGGTGGGAATGCAAACTAGTACAGCCACTATGGAGAACACTGTGGAGATTCCTTAAAATAACTGGAAATAGAATTGCCTTAGGACCAAGCAATCCCACTGCTGGGCATACACACTGAGGAAACCAGAATTGAAAGAGACACGTGTACCCAATGTTCATCGCAGCACTGTTTACAATAGCCAGGACATGGGAGCAACCTAGATGTCCATCAGCATATGAATGGATAAGAAAGCAGTGGTACATATACACAATGGAGTATTACTCAGCCATTAAAAAGAATACATTTGAATCAGTTCTAATAAGGTGCATGAAACTGGTGCCTGTTATACAGAGTGAAGTAAGCCAGAAAGAAAAACACCAATACAGTATACTAACACATATATATGGAATTTAGAAAGATGGTTAAGATAACCCTGTATGTGAGACAGTGAAAGAGACACAGATGTATAGAACAGTCTTTTGGACTCTGTGGGAGAAGGAGAGGGTGGGATGATTTGGGAGAATGGCATTGAAACATGTATAATATCATATAAGAAATGAATCACCACTCCAGGTTCGATGCAGGATACAGGATGCTTGGGCCTGGTGCACTGGGACGACCCAGAGGGATGGTACGGGGAGGGAGGAGGGAGGAGGGTTCAGGATGAGGAGCACGTGTACACCCGTGGTGGATTCATGTTGATGTATGGCAAAACCAATACAATATTGTAAAGTAATTAACCTCCAATTAAAATAAATAAATTTAATTTAAAAAAAGCAATTAAAAAAAAAAAAAAAAAGGAAAAATTCACAGTTCCACCAAAGGCCAATGTTGAGGTAGAAGTGTGATTTTTTTTTTTTTTAAAGGTAAAAGTTGTCAATGTAGTAGTTCTTAGTTTTGGCGTCTACCCACCATGGGTGGGTTTGTACTAGTACCCTAGAGTCTACCTTCTGTGGGTAGGGTTGAACTAGTATCCTGTGATGCTTTCTTGGTTGTGTCTGTTTTGTGATTAATGAAGCTGGATCTTGTTCTCTGAAAAGCCGTGCCATGTCCAGTAGTAGGTTGGGGGTGTCTATTGGTTTGGTATAGCTTTGGGGATTCTGTCTTCTAGTTTACATCTTTGTGTTTCTGTTTTGTTGGAGGATTGGCATGGGGTATCTGGGCACTCATTTCTGCTGGCCTTTGGGTGGGCTTGGTTTTGTTGTTGAGATGGAGGCCTTTGGAAGGGCTCTTGTCTATTAATGTTCCCTGTGGTCAGGAGTTCTTTGATTATTCAAAGTCTTGGGCTTGGGTCTCTCAACTCAAGGGTTCAGGCTCAATGCCTATTGAAGCTCCAAGATCTCACAAGCCATACAGAACAAAAGAAAAGTTCCCCATACTCTTGGTGAAGGCAACACTTAGCAGCCCAGAACACCCAGTGAGGCTTATACCAAAGTCTTCTAATATTTCTAGGAAAGTCTCTGGACTTATTTTGGGAAGCATGGGGTCAAATTAGTCTCAGAGCTGGCCTTATTCCAGCTAGTAGTTGCTTCTAATGTTCACAGTTGCCCCTAGAATCCACAGTCTGTTACCCACCTGGACATCAGATGTCAAAGACCAAGGCTCATTAAGGCTCACTTGCTCTCTTGGACTGGAGAGAAGGGAGGACATGGCAGCCACATACATGTTGTACCAGGGAATGCCCATGTCAGTAGTGATCTGTTGGATGTTGTTACTGTCTAAGGTAGGTCATGAGTTCTCCCAGAGGGAAAGGTTCTAGTTTGTGGGCCCTAGAAAGAACTCCCAGAAAGGTGTGGACAATAATCTGTGCCTGATCACAGCCTGGTGGTAGTTACAACCTCTGGGATTGGGAGTTCATTGGTGGTGTTTTGTCCATTGCCTCTGGCACCCCACTCAGCTTTGGCAGTGGTAGTCACATCTATTTCTTCAGCCGTGTCAAAGTAGCCCTCTTGGCACATCCTTACAGCCTCCAGCCCCCTATTTCTCCCTGGGATTTTTTCCAGAGCCTACATCCCCTTGTACCACCTTCTGCTGCAGGATGAAGCTTGCTAGACACTTTTCTCAGTTTCCTGTTCCTCCTTCTGGGCCAGGCTGAGGTTGCTTTTCTTGGCTCCAGTTCCCTGCCCTATTCTCATTAGAGAATTGTGTGCTGCTTTTCTCAGCTCCCTGTCCCCTTAGGAAAATCTTTGACGATGGCTTGCAGTGCAGCTTTAGTCCAGGGAATAAAATAAATAAATAAATAAATAAAGGATCATCAGAACACTTAATTTTAAAGGGGCAGATTTTGATAGCTTCAAAGAAAAGTGAGGCAGGGACAGTTTCAGGGGAAAAGGAAGTTGGCAGGAAAATTTTTATGGAGAACTGAGGGTAAAGCGGTGGTATAGGCAGTAGAAAAAGGAAGGAGGAAAGTGGCGTCTGAGGCAGGGCCTGAGCATGAGGAGCCAGAGTAGAGAAGCATAAGGCCTTATTATTTCTTTCTTTAAACCTTTGTTTGCCTCTGTTAATCTTAAAATCTTATTTTGCAGAGAGGCAAATTTATGTTCCTGATAATATTTGGAAGCTTCAAGATATCAAAGAAAATAGGTGTGTTCCATTCACCTTTGGAAATTTTACATCTAGGTTTGACCATATTGACTAAAAAAGATATACAACTTGAGAGTTTTGAATTAAGATTCCTTTGGGGTAAAATGAGTACTGTAGCCAGGAAACAATACCCCAGATTGTTCTGAGAGACTACTCCAAATAAATAGTGGAGGAAGTTCAATATATAAGATTTTGTTGAAAAGGGAGTTCAATGCAATCAATCATTTACTTTATAAGAAGTTTCCTACTTTCACAAGGAGCCAATGTCATCATTTATTTAGTGCCTTCCTAGATATGAAGAGATGCAAAGATTGGGATCATGAAATCAGTTCCTAAAAATATATAACTATCTAAAGCCCTGTTCCACCAGATTCCCTGGAGCACAGGGTACCTCACTCCACCCTGAAATCCCTCAGGGGGACATTGAAGATAAACAGCTGCAGCAGCAGAGGGTTGAATCTCTGCAGAGGCAGATGGCAAATGCCCTTGTTGTTGTTCAGTCACTAGCAAAAGCTCTTGGCAAGTGCCAGTTCATAGTTGACAGGGACCCATAATGATCATAAATTCGACCATACTTTAGGAGGCATTTCATGACCTTTTTGTCCCACATTGTTAGGAAGGCTCATTCCTAGTACCAGAGAGGGTTTTGCTGATAGGCCAATCGATGTGTTATTACTGGACTAGGTCTTAATAGTCAAAAGTCCCTGGACACCTGTTTTCTAATTATGATCCAGGAAAATATTCCCTCTCATTATTGCCAAATTCAGATTTAAATTTAAGAAAGTAGGGAAATCAACTAGGCCATTAAGGTATGACCTATATCATATCCCTTATGATTATACAGTGGAAATGACAAATACATTCAAGGGATTAGATCTGATAGGCAGAGTGCCTGAAGAACTATGGACAAGGCTTCATGACCTTGTACCGGAGGCGGTGATCAAAAGCATCCCCAAGAAAAAGAAATGCAAAAAGGCAAAATGGATGTCTGAGGAGGCATACAAATAGCTGAGGAAAGAACAGAAGCCAAAAGCAAAGCAGAAAAGGAAAGATATATAACTGAATGCAGAGTTTCAAAGAATAGCAAGGAGAGATAAAACAGCCTTTCTAAGTGAACACTGCAAAGAAATAGAGGAAAACAATAGAATGGGAAAAACTAGAGATCTCTTCAAGAAAATTAAAGATACCAAGGGAACATTTCATGCAAAGATGGGCACAATAAAGAACAGAAATAATATGGACCTAACAGAAGCAGAAAATATTAAGAAGAGGTGTCAAGAACACACAGAAGAACTATGCAAAGTAGATCTTAATGATCCAGATAACCATGATGATGTGATCACTCATCTAGAGCCAGGCATCTTGGAGTATGAAGTCAAGTGGGCCTTAGGAAGCATAACTACAAACAAAGCTAGTGGAGATGATGTAATTTCAGTGATCTATTTCAAATTCTAAAAGACAATGCTGTTAAAATGCTGTGCTCAATATGCCAGCAAATATGGAAAACTCAGCAGTGGCCATAGGACTGGAAATGATCAGTTTTCATTCCAGTTCCAAAGAAGGGCAATGCCAAAGAATGTTCAATCTACTGCTATGGCTTTTTCAGTGATCATATACAGATGTGAGTTGAACCATAAAGAAAGATGAGCACTAAATAATTGATGCTTTTGAATTGTGGTGTTTGGGAAGACTCTTCAGAGTCCCTTGGACTGCAAAGAGATCAGACCAGTCAATCCTAAAGGAAATCAAACATTCAGTGGAAGGACTGATGCTGGAGCTAAAGCTTCAATACTTTGTCCACTTGATGCAAAGAAATGATTCATTAGAAAAGACAATGATGTTGGAAAGACTGAAGGCAGGAAGAGAAGGAGATGATAGAGGATGAGATGCTTGGATGGCATCACTGACTCAATGAAAATGAGTCTGAGCAAACTCTAGGACATAGTTAAGACAGGGAAGCCTGGCGTGCTGCAGTTCATGGGGTTGCAAAGAGTTGAATGTGACTTAATGACTGAACATCAACAACTTAATATGTTCAAGGAATTCAGTTAGGTCTATGTAGAAATAAAGATGCAGAAGGCATATCTTTTTACCTTGAGACTTTTAATGTCTTAAAAGGAAGTTAAAGCAAGGGCAGAAATATTTATACCTCTTCATAACATGAAGTTGTGTTAAAACCCAACATTCAGAAACCTAAGATCATGGCATACAGTCCCATCACTTCATGGTAAATAGGTGGGTAAACAATGGAAACAATGACAGACTTTATTTTTCTGGGCTCCAAAATCACTGCGGATGGTGACTGCAGCCAGGAAATTAAAAGACGCTTACTTCTTGGAAGAAAAGTTATGACCAACCTAGACAACATATTAAAAAGCAGAGACCTATATCATATCTCTTATGATTATACAGTGGAAATGACAAATACATTCAAGGGATTAGATCTGATAGGCAGAGTGCATGAAGAACTATGGACAGGGCTTCATGACCTTGTACCAGAGGCGGTGATCAAAAGCATCCCCAAGAAAAAGAAATGCAAAAAGGCAAAATGGATGTCTGAGGAGGCATACAAATAGCTGAGGAAAGAACAGAAGCCAAAAGCAAAGCAGAAAAGGAAAGATATATAACTGAATGCAGAGTTTCAAAGAATAGCAAGGAGAAATAAAACAGCCTTTCTAAGTGAACATTGCAAAGAAATAGAGGACCTTTGCCAACAAAGGTCCATCTAATCAAAACTATGGTTTTTCCAGTAGGCATGTATGGATGTGAGAATTGGACTATAAAAAAGGCTGAGTACCAAAGAATTGATGCTTTTGAACTGTGGTGTTGGAGAAGACTCTTGAGAGTCCTTTGGACAGCAAGGAGATCCAACCAGTCCATCCTGAAGGAAATCAGTACTGAATATTTATTGGAAGGACTGATGCTGAAGCTGAAACTGCAATATTTTGGCCACCTGACACAAATAACTGACCCATTTGAAAAGACCCTGATGTTGGGAAAGATTGAAGGCAGGAGGAGAAGGGGACGACAGAGAATGAGGTGGTTGGATGGCATCACCAACTAAATGGACATGAGTTTGAGTAAACTCCAGGAATTGGTGATGGATGGGGAAGCCTGGCGTGCTGCAGTCCATAGGGTCACAAAGAGTCACACATGACTGAGTAACTGAGCTGAACTGATAATATGAAGAGAGCCAAGGGAAGGTACAAAATAATATGATTTATTCAGCTGAGGAAATTAAATACAAACTGTGTATGCAAGGATGGGAATATAATCATAGATGAGGTGCAGTTTGATATGTGCTTTTAAAAGTTCAGTTGAATATTAATAGGTATAAATGACAAGGAAAGGAATTGTAAAGAGAGAATATTACTAAACAAAGGCATGGAGACAGAAAAAATAAAGGTTGCACTTAGTGAATTGGGAGTTATTTATTTAAGTTGGAACATTGGACATGTGCATCAAAGCTGAGAAATAATTGTAGAAAGAAACACTGAGGCCAAGTTTTTGAAAACTCTGAATGTCAAGTTGAGTAGTTTGGACTTAATTGTAACAGTACTGGTAATGTTTATGAACAGTATCTTACTTACACACGTACATTTAAGAAGATGTCCCTTTTAGTTGTATATAGCATAGTTTGGTTTGGGAGACAATTGGACATGGACAGAAGTTGCAATATTCCAGGGGTGATAAACAATCAGGCCTTGAACTATTACAGTGGCAAGATAATGGAATTATTAATTTCAGAGATAAAATTTGTGGATTTTGGCAAATGATTCCATGTCAGAAATGAGTGAGAGGGAGGTGTGATATGACTCTATTGCTTTGTACTATGGAGAATGGTGGTGCCAGAGTGAAGTAAGCCAGAAAGAAAAACGCCAATACAGTATACTAACGCATATATATGGAATTTAGAAAGATGGTAACGATAACCCTGTACATGAGACAGCAAAGAGACACAGATGTATAGAACAGTCTTTTGGACTCTGTGGGGGCAGGGGGGTGGGGATGATTTGGGAGAATGGCATTGAAACATATATAATATCATATAAGAAACAAATCACCAGTCCAGGTTCGATGAAGGATACAGGATGCTTGGGGCTGGTGCACTGGGATGACTCAGAGGGATGGTATGGGGAGGGAGGTGGGAGGGGGGTTCAGGATTGGGAACATGTGTACACCCGTGGTGGATTCATGTTGATGTATGGCAAAACCAATACAATATTGTAAAGTAAAAAAAAAAAAAAAAGAATACAAATAAAAAGGCCTGTTTTCTTTGGTGCTTATCATACCTTCATGTTCAGCTGGTTTCTTAATAAATAGATAAACCACATAGGATAGTGATAAGGACCCTAGACTCGACCCTGAAGTTAGATTGTCTGGGTTTAAATCCTGGTTCCAAGGCTTCTAATTCTGAGATCCTGGGAAAGCCGTGTGAACTAGTCAAGGTGAAGTTTCTTTAGGCTGAAGAATGAGATTGTTGATGATCATAGTACCTATGTCAGAATGTGGCTATGAGAATTAATTTATAATTCACAAATTTCTGATGATATTAATTAATATTTAAATAATCATTTTAAGAACACAACATTTGAAGAAGTATATTTATGTGCTGCATTTGAACCAATAACATGGATATGTGTTCATACAGCAAGATACTTGGGAGACACTATAAGTCAGCTCTTTCCTGCATAATGGGGACTAGCAAGCACAATATACACACTAAAAATTATTTTGATGAAAAAAATTAAAAAGGAAAATAAAGAGCTATAAAAAATGATTTTAATGCTGAGCTGTTAGTGTTGTCCTTGAAACTCCTAAAGCTCAAGCTCTTTCTCCTGTACAGAATGTTATAAACACTTACTGACCATTTTGCATATTAAAAAGTCACCAACAAATTTTTTCTACCCTGACACTGAGCTTCAAAAAATGTGAAGTGCAATGATTAACAAACTTAAAAATTTTAAGAGTCATGAAATAGACTGTTTCCTTTTCCATCTGGCATTTATCAATTGTGATTCAGTTTCAGGAGGACTGCTACACAATCAAAACACACAGTCTCCCTGGTCAGATAATTCAATTTTATAAATGAATTACTTATGTGTCTATAAGTAAACACATTCCTATGCATGAAGATATTGACTGCTGTCAATGAGATAATCAAATCCAGGGAAAAGGCTATCTTTTTAAACCCTTTAAACTCAATAAGGAGCCATATTTATGGACTATGATAATTTCAATCAAGATCATTTCACTCTTACAGAAACGGCAAGTAAACAAAACTTTTTTTTTTTTTTTTTTTAACACTGAGATACAAGGTCAACAGAACAGACATCAAAAGAAAGCCATTTATTTTGTTAGAGAACGTTAGTCACACACACACACACAAAATAGTGCTATTTTGTACCACTTCAATGTCTGGAAAATACACAAACATGCCAAAATAAGGTGAATATTTCCCAAACAGGTGACTATGATCTCTGAAAGAGAGCACAGAGTAAAGGAAATGACTTTGGAGTCTCAAAAACCTGGATGCGATCCCTGACTCTGCTACTTACCAACTGTGTGACCTTCAGTGTATGACCTTGAGCAATTTATTTTCTTCTGGTCTTTGATTTATATATATTAAAAACTTTACATAATTAAACCACATGGAAGATAGAAGACACTCAAAAAATAATAAGTCTTTAAATCTGTCATTTGCTATAGACTTTAGCACAAATAATTCAACTTCTTGGCTTTTCTCTGTGTTCTGTGAAATGAAAAAAAAAATAGCAAACTGTGGAGTATGGCAAATGTTGATGTATGTTCACAGATGTATATAAAAAATATTAGTTA
This sequence comes from Bos indicus, assembly GCF_029378745.1. Taxonomy (NCBI): domain Eukaryota; kingdom Metazoa; phylum Chordata; class Mammalia; order Artiodactyla; family Bovidae; genus Bos; species Bos indicus. Next base: position 78,536,996 of record NC_091789.1, read on the forward strand.
ATATAAGTTAACATAAAAAAATCATACCTTAAATTTAAAATTATCATATCCCCAAGAACTTGTACATGGATTAAATTATGTAGTTCACACAACAAGCCTGTGATGTTGACAATGGGGTATTTTATCTGTATTTGATAGATGAAAAAACATCTTGGAGTGATTACTTCATGCTTACCCAAATTCACACATCTAAGATAATAATTCAGATCTTTCAGTGCATTGTTGTAACAAAGTGACACATCTTAAATAGTGACACATATTAAATGCCCTTTTTTTTTTTCTAAAACTGCACACAGCTTGTATTCATGACAGTGCATGAAATTATTTTTTTTATTATTCCAAGTCATAAAGACATTGAAATCACTAGACAATTTTTTTAAAAATACAAACTATTAATGCATTTTTAAATCTTGTGAAAATTTTAAATTAATTATAGAAGCAATCCACCCTCATTGTTTAATGGTAGTCAGATAATTCAAATGTCAAATGGTACAAAGATATATTTAAAATTAGCTATAGCACTCCAGTAAACATATACGTTATTAGCTAATAATGCAAATATTCTACATATGTTTCATTATCTGTTATATTTCTATGCTTGAGTAGTTCCTTAGGTAATTCCTGGTAATCAATGATTAATTTAAAATGTAATTATTCTAAGCTATGAGTTATAAATATGGTAATAGAATGTTACCTTACATAATATAAACATTGATAGTGCTTTGAAAGAGTTTGGTTTTAACTTTCTGTAACAAGATTTTATGAATATGACTATTTTAAATAAGCCTAGACTGAGTATCTGAGGAGGTCTACATTCTTAGCTTTATATTGCCTCTAACTATTTACCTAATTATGAATAAATAACTTCTCTTAACTCTTTATTTCCTGGTGAAGTGAAGGAGGTTGTTTCAGCCCTCAAATTAAATGAGTTTGTAAGATACTGCTGCTGCTGCTAAGTCACTTCAATCGTGCCCAACTCTTTGTCACCTCATGGACTGTAGCCTGCCAGGTTCCTCTGTCCATGGAATTCTTCATGTAAGAATACTGGAATGAATTGTCATGTCCACCTCCAGAGGATCTTCCTAGCCCAGGGACTGAACCAGTTTTTCTTAAGTCTCCTGCATTGGGAGGCAGGTTCTTTACCACTAGAGCCACCTGGGAAGCCTCTCTGTAAGATACTAGTCAGATACTGTTTAGTAAAAGTGTGTCTATTAAACCAATATTTCCACATTAGCTGAAATTTCACAGTGTTTTAAATTACAATTCATAAAAATTATATGAAGTTTTGAGGAATGATATATAAATTTCCAGATAATTGAGTTATGAGGTAACAAGGCTATCTAAAAAGTTTCATTTTAATAATTTTTGTGAAAAATTGTCATTCTATATCTATCTAAGCTGAACTCTCTTTAATTTCAGATACAAATGGGTGACCTTAGTTGTAAATACCTATTAAAGGAAGCATCTCATAAAAGGCACATTCCAAATTATAGTGACCATCATTGGGCCCTTCTTAGAGAGAAGATACAAGGCAGATTAACAAACACTGTTTTATATCTAGGAAGTTGTAATAAGGGGATGATTGGTATGTACTGGAGCAAAAGTAAACAGCCTCAAGCAATTCACTACACTTGCTGGTTGGCTTCTACAACCTCCAATACAAGAGAAAGAACTATTGTGGGAATGGAGTAAAAATTTGAAAAAGGAGTCTCTATCATTTATTCATCTAGTTTCTTTGTTCTTTATACTTCATACATTTAGAATAAAAATAAAAGGGAAAACAGGAGTAAAGTATGGGGGAAAACAGGTGATAATTTGCTCATTTAAATAAAGGATTTGAGGATGACTAAAGGGAAGAAGCTGAAGTTCAACGGTTCTATGAAGACCTCCAAGACCATTTAGAACTAACATCCAAAAAAGATGTCCTTTTCATTTTAGGGGAGTGGAACACAAAAGTAGGAAGTCAAGAAACACCTGGGGTAACAGGTAAATTTGGCCTTGGAATATGGAATGAAGCAGGGCAAAGGCTAAAAAGTTTTGCCAAGAGAACGCACTGGTCATAGCAAACACCCTCTTCCAACAACACAAGAGAAGACTATACATGGACATCACCAGATGGTCAAAACTGAAATCAGATTGATTATGTTCTTTGCGGCCAAAGACAGAGAAGCTCTATAGAGTCAACAAAGACAAGACCAGGAACTGACTATGGCTCATATCATGAACTCCTTATTGCCAAATTCAGACTTAAATTGAAGAAAGTAGACCTTTCAGGTATGACCCAAATCAAATCCCTTATGTTTATACAGTGGGAGTGAGAAATAGATTTAATGGACTAGATTTGATAGAGTGCCTGATGAACTATGGACAGAGGTTCATGGCATTATACAGGAGACAGAGATCAAGACCATCCCCATGGAAAAGAAATGCAAAAAAGCAAAATGGCTGTCTGGGGAGGCCTTACAAATAGCTGTGAAAATAAGAGAAGTGAAAAGCAAGGGAGAAAAGGAAAGATATAAGCATATGAATGCAGAGTTCCAAAGAATAGCAAGGAGAGATAAGAAAGCCTTCCTCAGTGATCAATGCAAAGAAATAGAGGAAAACTACAGAATGGGAAAGACTAGAGATCTCTTCAAGAAAGTTAAAGATACCAAGGGAACATTCCATGCAAAGATGAGCTCGATAAAGGACAGAAATTGTATGGACCTAACAGAAGCAGAAGATATTAATTAAGAAGAGGTGGCAAGAATACACAGAAGAACTATACAAAAAAGATCTTCATGATCCAGATAATCACAATGGTGTGATCACGCACCTAGAGCCAGACATCCTGGAATGTGAATCAAGTGGGCCTTAGAAAGCATCACTACAAACAAAGCTAGTGGAGCTGATGGAATTCCAGTTGAGCTATTTCAGATCCTGAAAGATGATGCTGTGAAAGTGCTGCACTCAATATGCCAACAAATTTGGGAAATTCAGCAGTGGCCACAGGACTGGAAAAGGTCAGTTTTCATTCCAATCCCAAAGAAAGGCAATGCCAAAGAATGCTCAAACTACCACACAATTGCACTCATCTCACACACTAGTAAAGTAATGCTCAAAATTCTCCAACCAGGCTTCAGTAATACGTGAACAGTGAATTTCCAGATGTTCAAGCTGGTTTTAGAAAAGGCAGAGGAACCAGAGTTCAAAATGTCAACATCCACTGGATCATGGATAAAGGAAGAGAGTTCCAGGAAAACATCTACTTCTGCATTATTGACTATGCCAAAGCCTTTGACTGTGTGGATCACAAGAAACTGTGGGAAATTCTGAAAGAGATGGGAATACCAGAACACCTGACCTACCTCTTGAGAAACCTATATTCAGGTCACGAAGCAACAGCTAGAACTGGACATGGAACAACAGACTGGTTACAAATAGGAAAAGGAGTACGTCAAGGCTGTATATTGTCACCCTGCTTATTTAAATTATATGCAGAGTGCATCATAAGAAACACTGTGCTGGAAGAAGCACAAGCTGGAATCAAGATTGCCAGGAGAAATATCAATAACCTCAGATATGTAGATGACACCACCCTTATTGCAGAAAGTGAAGAGAAACTAAAAAGCCTCTTGATGAAAGTGAAAGTAGAGAGTGAAAAATTTGGCTTAAAGCTCAACATTCAGAAAACTAAGATCATGGCATCTGTTCCCATCACTTCATGGGAAATAGATGGGGAAACAGTGGAAACAGTGTCAGAATTTATTTTTTTGGGTTTCAAAATCACTGCAGATGGTGATTGCAGCCATGCAATTAAAAGACGCTTACTCCGTGGAAGGAAAGTTATGACCAACCTAGACAGCATATTGAAAAGCAGAGACATTACTTTGCCAACAAAGGTCCATCTAGTCAAAGCTATGGTTTTTCCAGTGGTCATGTATGGATGTGAAATTTGGACAGTGAAGAAAGCTGAGCACCGAAAAATTGATGCTTTTGAACTGTGGTGTTGGAGTAGAGTCTTGAGAGTCCCTTTGACTGCAAGGAGATCCAACAAGTCCATTCTAAAGGAGATCAGTCCTGGGTGTTCTTTGGAAGGACTGATGCTAAAGCTGAAACTCCAATACTTTGGCTACCTCATGCAAAGAGTTGACTCATTGGAAAAGACTCTGATGCTGGGAGGGATTGGGGGAAGGAGGAGAAGCGGATGACAGAGGATGAGATGGCTGCATGGCATCACTGACTTGATGCACATGAATTTGAGTGAACTCCAGGAGTTGGTGATGGACAGGGAGGCCTGGCGTGCTGCAATTCATGGAGTCACAAAGAGTCAGACACAAATGAGTGACTGAACTGAAATGAACTGAACTAAAAGGGAAGATAGGGCTTCCCTGGAAGCTTAACTGGTAAAGAATCCTCCTGCAATGCAGAAGACCCCATTTCTGTTCCTGGGTAGGGAAGAACCCCTGGAGAAGGGATAGCCTAGCTACTCCAGTATTCTGGCCTGGAGAATTCCATAGGCAGAGGAGCCTGGCAGGCTACAGTCCATGCAGTTGCCAAGACATGACTGAGGGACTTTCACTTTCAAAGGGAAGATACGTGAAAAATAATTGGACTTGAATAAACTAGCTTAGTGTTGGTTCTAGAATCAGAATGATCTAGGTTTGAATCCTGGCTTAGCAATTTACTGTCTGTGAAACCTTGTGCAGATGGCCATTTTCAAATCTGATTCTATCATCAGTATAATGGTCATATTTATAGTACAGGAACTCTGGTAAGAATTAAATAAGACAATGACACAATGTGTTTAGCACAGTGCCTGGCACATACTAAGAATTCAATAAATGTTAGCTATAATGACAGAGATATTTAACCCTCACCAGACATCCAATGGCACCCTACTCCAGTACTTTTGCCTAGAAAATCCCGTGGACAGAGAAGCCCGGTAGGCTGCAGTCCATGGGGTCGCTAGAGTCGGACACTGAGCGACTTCACTTTCATGCATTGGAGAAGGAAATGGCAACCCACTCCAGTGTTCTTGCCTAGAGAATCCTAGGGACGGGAAGCCTGGTGGGCTGCTGTCTATGGGGTCGCACAGAGTCAGACACGACTGAAGCAATGCATCAGCAGCAGCATACATCCATATACTTTACATTTCCCAGTCTTTGTAGCTGGGTTAGACTGTGTTGTATTCCAAGTTCTGTCCCATAAGTTACAAGTGGAACTAATGTCTGTCACTTCTGGATCAAAACCTTGAAAGGTGGATGTTAATTATTCAAGTTTTCCTGCTTCTCTGCCCTGTTGACCAAGTGGATGATATGTTTCAGATGATTTAGTTACAAGATGATAGAGTCTCTGCTAGTCTGGTCACTGAATTAACTAAATAAGAAGCAGAATCTCTAGGCAGATACATGTTAGAAATGTACCATGAGTGACATATAAACTTCTGCTGTTTTAAGTCACTGAAATTTGAGATTGTTGTTGGGCAGCATAGCATAGCCTATCCTGACTGATTTAGTTACACCGCCAATGGTGACTTTATCACTGATCAAGGCTGGGCTGATGATACAGTAAAAAGTACAAAGGGAAGGAAATGACCAAAAATAGGTTTCAGACTTGTTTCATTAACAATGTGACTGGAAAACAAAGGACTGTTATTGCTTTCTAGCCTGAGGGAAGTAACTGTTTACATGAGCTATTAGAGGAAGCTAAAGGAAAATAGCTTTATAATATCAGTTCAGTTAAGTTCAGTCACTCAGTCATGTCCGACTGTTTGTGACCCCATGAACCGCAGCACACCAGGCCTCCCTGTCCATCACCAACTTCTGAAGTATATCCAAACCAATGTCCATTGAGTCAGTGATGCCATCCAACCAGCTCATCCACTGTTATCGCCTTCTCCTCCTGCCCTCAATCTTTCATAGCATCAGGGTCTTTTCAAATGAGTCAGCTCTTCGCATCAGATGGCCAAAGTATTGGAGTTTCAGCTTCAACATCATTCCTTCCAATGAACACCCAGGACTGATTTCCTTTAGGATGGACTGGTTGGATCTCCATGCAGTCCAAGGGTCTCTCAAGAGTCTTCTCCAACACCACAGTTCACAAGCATCAATTCTTCGGCACTCAGCTTTCTTTATAGTCCAACTCTCACATCCATACATGACTAATGGAATAATCATAGCTTTGAGTAGACAGACCTCTGTTGACAAAGTAATGTCTCTGCTTTTTATTTTTTTTTATTTTTATTTTTATTTTTTTACAGTTTTTTCTTTTTTTTAAATTTTATTTTATTTTTAAACTTTACAATATTGTATTAGTTTTGCCAAATATCGAAATGAATTTGCCACAGGTATACCCGCATTCTCCATCCTGCACCCTCCTCCCTCCTCCCTCCCCTACCCTCCCTCTGGGTCGTCCCAGTGCACCAGCCCCAAGCATCCAGTACTGTGCATCGAACCTGGACTGGCGACTCGTGTCTCTGCTTTTTAATATGCTGTCTAGGCTGGTTATAACTTTCGTTCCAAGAAGTAAGCGTCTTTTAATTTCATGGCTGCAGTCACAATCTGGAGTGATTTTGGAGACTAGAAACAAAGTCAGCCACTGTTTCCCCATATATTTCTCATGAAGTAATGGGACCAGATGCCATGATCTTAGTTCTCTGAATGTTGAGTTTTAAGGCAACTTTTTTTTTTTTTTCACTCTCCTCTTTCACTTTCATCAAAAGGCTCTTTAGTTCTTCACTTTCTACCATAAGGGTGGTGTCATCTGCTTATCTGAGGTTATTGATATTTCTCCCAGCAATCTTGATTCCAGCTCATGTTTCATCCAGCTCAGCATTTCTCATGATGTACTCTGCACGTAAGATAAATAAGCAGGGTGACAATATACAGCCTTGATGTACTCCTTCTCCTATTTGGAACCAGTCTGTTGTTCCATGTCCAGTTCTAAGTCTTGCTTCCTGACCTGCATACAGGTTTCTCAAGAGGTAGGTCAGGTGTTCTGGTATTCCCATCTCTTTCAGAATTTTCCACAGTTTATTGTGATCCACACAGTCAAAGGCTTTGGAATAGTCAATAAAGCAGAAATAGATGTTTTTCTGGAACCCTCTTGCTTTTACAATGATCCAGCAGACGTTGGCAATTTGCTCTCTGGTTCCTCTGCCTTTTCTAAAACAAGCTTGAATATATATATATATATATATATATATATATATATATATATATGAACTATGAACAAAGTTATATATATATATATATGAACTATGAACAAAGTTATATATATATATATATATATATAGAATATATATATTCTCTTCTATCCTGGATCAAGGTGAGTACTCTGTTCATGGACAGGAGGTCTACTCTTTTACAGCACAAATGAATATTTTAACCATAAAAGACTATGGCAAGAGTTGACACAGCATTCTTGGACTTCCCTTGTGGCTCAGCTGGTAAAGAATCTGCCTGCAATGTGGGAGACCTGGATTTGATCCTTGGGTTGGACAGATCCCCTGGAGAAGGAAAAGGCTACCGACTTCAGTACTTGGTCTAGAGATTTCCATCGACTCTATAGTCCATGGGACCACAGAGTCAGACACGACTGAGTGACTTTCACTTTCAGGAAGAGAAATATAACCTTACATAACATTTAATTCACCTAATTGCTTTTTAGTATCATAGCCTACCACAAATGGAAATGACTTTAGATATTTTCTAAACTAGCACACCAACCTGAAATTTATAGCTGAGTGAATTTTTGCCAAATGGTAAATGGTAGTTTTTTAATAACTACTAGATAATATTGTTTCTGTTCCAATGCCATGATCATTTAATTGCTTCAAACTTTATTTAAATTTCTGATTTTTAAAAATATTTTGTTGTTGTTAGGTTGCTAAGCTGTGTCTGAGTCTTTGCAACCCCATGTACTATAAACTGCCAGGATCCTCTGTCCATGGCATTTTCCAGTCAAGAACACTGGAGTGGGTTGCCATTTTTTCCTCCAAGGGATCTTCCTGATCCAGGAATTGACCAGTGTCTTATGCTTGGCATGTAGATTCTTTATCACTGAGTCACCTGGGAAACTATTTTTACATTACCTATCTTTAATTTCAGATAAATTGTCTACTACTTGAATTGGTTGAAATATATGTTATATTTATTGGAATTAATTCACTGATGCAAAACATTGAGTGTTTAAGAAAAAGACAAACCAGATGATGTGCAGTAGTTTGAGCATTCTTTGGTATTGTCTTTCTTTGGGATGGGAAAGAAAAATGACCTTTTCCAATCCTGTGGCCACTGATGAGTTTTCCAAATTTGCTGGCATATTGAGTGCAGCACTTTCACAGCATCATCTTTCAGGATTTGAAATAGCTCAACTGGAATTCCATCACCGCCACTAGCTTTGTTCATAGTGGTGCTTCCTAAGGCCCACTTGACTTCACATTCCAGGATATCTGGCTCTAGGTCGGTGATCATACCATTGTGATTATCTGGGTCATGAAGATGTTTGTTGTATAGTTCTTCTGTGTATTCTTGCAATCTCTTCATAATATCTTCCACCTCTGTTAAGTCCATACTATTTCTGTCCTTTATTGAGCCCATCTTTGCATGCAATGTTCCCTTGGTATCTCTAATTTTGTTGAACATATCTCTAGTCTTTCCCATTCTGTAGTTTTCCTCTATTTCTTTGCATTGATTGCTGAGGAAGGCTTTCTTATCTCTCCTTGCTATTCTTTGGAACTCTGCATTCAAATGGGTATATCTTTCCTTTTCTCCTTTGCCTTTTGCTTCTCTTCTTTTCACAGCTATTCTTAAGGCCTCCTCACACAACCATTTTGCCTTTTTGAATTTCTTTTTTTGGAGATAGTCTTGATCCCTGCCTTCTGTACAATGTCAGGAAACTATGTCTGTAGTTCTTCAGGCAGTCTGTCTATCAGATCTAATCCCTTAAATCTATTTCTCACTTCTACTGTATAATCGTAAGGGATTTGATTTAGCTCATATCTGAATGGTCTAGTGATTTTCCCTATTTTCTTCAGTTTAAGTCTGAATTTGGAAATAAGGAGTTCATGATCTGAGCCACAGTCAGCTCCGGATTTTTGGTTTTTTGTTTTTTTGTTTTTCCCCTGACATATAGGGCTTCTCCATCTTTGGCTGCAAATAATGTAATCAGTCTGATTTGTTATTGACCATCTGGTAATGTGCATGTGTAGAATCTTCTCTTGTGTTGTTGGAAGAGGGTGTTTACTATGACCAATGCATTCTCTTGGCAACTCTGTAGTATCACTACTGCCCCAAATAGTAGCCATGATCTCTAAAAAATGTTTTTCATCAGCTTTTTTTAATACTATATTGCTTATGAACAAAGTCATGGCAAAAGACATATAAATAAACCCAGGGCTGTCCCTGCCTTGAAAAACAAATGTGGTTGACATATATTTTAACACAATGACCATTCAAGGTTACCTTTTAAAATCAACTTGAAAATGAGTTGTAACTACAGTTTAATGATTTGTCATTTCAATTTGCTAAAGGCTATGTTCATTGTATATTTACCATCTTATTCACAAGACAATAGTCTCCGCTATCCTATTCCAGTTCTCCATAGTGATTCAGAATGGCAATATACCATGATATCTCATTCCATTAAACATGTGTTGTTGTTGTTCTGTTGCTCAGTCTGTCCAACTCTTTGCAACCCTGTGAACTACAGCACTCCAGGATTCTTGTCCTTCCCTATTCTCTGGTGCTTGCTCAAACTCATGTCCATTAAGGTGGTGGTGTCATCCAACCAACACCTCTATCATCTATCTATCTATCTATTATCCTCTATCATCCACTTCTCCTTCTACCTTCAATGTTTCCCATCATCAGGGTCTTTTCTAATGAGGCATCTCTTCATATCAGGTGGCCAAAATATTGGAGCTTCATCTTCAGAATCAGTCCTTCCAATGAATATTCAGGGCTTATTTCCTTTAGAATTGACTGATTTATCTGATCTTCTTGCAGCCCAAGGGACTCTCAAGGGTCTTCTCCAACACCGAAGTTCAAAAACATCAGTTCCTCAGTGCTGAGCCTTCTTTATGGTCCAACTCTCACATCCATATGTGACTACTGAAAAAAAACATACATATATATATATATATATATAGTTTAACTATATGGACTTTTGTTGATAAAATAATGTATCTGCTTTTCAATATGTTCTCAAGGTTTGTAATAGCTTTTCTTCCAAGGAGCTAGCCACTTTTAATTTCATGGCTGCAATCATCATCTGCAGTGATTTTAGAGCCCACGAAAATTAAGTCTGTCATGGTTTACACTGTTTCCACATTTACTTGCATGCAGTGATGGGACCGGATGAAATGATCTTAGTTTTTGAATGTTGAGTTTTTAGCCAGCTTTTTCACTCTCCTCTTTCAGCTTCACCAACAGGCTCTTTAGTTCCTCTTTGCTTTCTGCCATAAAATTGGTGTCATCTGCATATCTCAGTTCAGTTCAGTTCAGTCGTTCAGTCGTGTCCGACTCTTTGCAACACCATGAATTGCAGCACACCAGGCCTCCCTGTCCATTATCAAATCCCAGAATTCACTCAAACTCATGTCCATTGAGTTGGTAATGCCATTCAGCCATCTCATCCTGTTGTCCCCTTCTCCTCCTTTCCCAAACCCTCCCAGCATCAGAGTCTTTTCCAATGAGTCAACACTTTCCATGAGGTGGCCAAAGTACTGGAGTTTCATCTTTAGCATCAGTCCTTCAAAAGAACACGCAGGACCGATCTCCTTCAGGATGGACTGGTTGGATGTCCTTGCAGTCCAAGGGACTCTCAACACTCTTCTCCCACATCACAGTTCAAAAGCATCAATTCTTTCGCACTCAGCTTTCTCCACAGTCCAATGCTCACATCCATATGTGACCACTGGAAAAAAACATAGCCTTGACTAGACGGACTTTGTTGGCAAAGTAATGTCTCTGGTTTTTAATATGCTATCTAGGTTGGTCATAACTTTCCTTCCAAGGAGTAAGCGTCTTTTAATTGAATGGTGACAATCACCATCTGCAGTGATTTTGGAGCCCCAAAAATAAAGTGTGACACTTTTTCCACTATTTCCCATGAAGTGTTGGGACCAGATGCCATGAGCTTAGCTTTTTGAATATTGAGCTTTAAGCCGACTTTTTCACTCTCCTCTTTCACTTTCATCAGGAGGCTTTTAAGTTCCTCTTCACTTTCTGCCACAAGGGTGGTGTCGTCTGCATATCTGAGGTTATTGATATTTCTCCCGGCAATCTTGATTCCGGCTTGTGCTTCTTCCAGCCCAGTGTTTCTCATGATGTACTCTGCATATAACTTAAATAAGCAGGATTATGATATACAGCCTTGACGAACTCCTTTTCCTATTCGGAACCAGTCTGTTGTTCAATGTCCAGTTTTAACTGTTGCTTCCTGACCTGCATACAGGTTTCTCAAGTGGCAGGTCAGATGTTCTGGTATTCCCATCTCTTTCAAAAATTTTCCACAGTTTATTGTGATCCACACAGTCAAAGGCTTTGGCATAGTCAATAAAGCAGAAATAGATGTTTTCCTGGAACTCTCTTCCTTTAACCATGATTCAGTGGATGTTGGCAATTTGATCTCTGGTTCCTCTGCCTTTTCTAAAACCAGCTTGAACATATAGAAGTTCATGGTCCACGTATTGCTGAAGCCTGGCTTGGAGAATTTTGATCATAACTTTACTAGCTTGTGAGATGAGTACAATTGTGTGGTAGTTTGAGCATTCTTTGGCATTGCTTTTCTTTGGTATTGGAACAGAAACTGACCTTTTCCAGTCCTGTGGCCACTGCTGAGTTTTCCAAATTTGCTGGCATATTGAATGCAGCACCTCCACAGCATCATCTTCCAGGACTTGAAAAAGCTCAACTGGAATTCCATCACCTCCACTAGCTTTGTTCATAGTGATGCTTTCTAAGGTCCACTTGACTTCACATTCCAGGATGTCTGGCTCTAGGTCAATGATCACACCATCGTGATTATCTGGGTCATGAGGATCTCTTTTGTACAGTTCTTCTGTGTATTTTTGCCACCTCTTCTGAATATCTTCTGTTTCTGTTAGGTCCATACTTTTGCTGTCCTTTATTGTGCCCATCTTTGCCTGAAATGCTCCCTTGGTATCTCTAATTTTCCTGAATACCATATGATCATCTCAATAGATGCAGAGAAAGCCTTTGACAAAATTCATCACCCATTTATTATAAAACCCTCCTGAAAGCAGGCATAGAAGGAATATACCTCAACATAATAAAAGCCATATATGACAAATCCACAGCAAACATTATCCTCAATGGTGAAAATTTGAATCATTTTCCCTAAAGTCAGGAACAAGACAAAGGTGCCCACACTCACCTCTACTTTTCAACATAGTTATGGAAGTATTAGCCACAGCAATCAGAGAAGAATATAAATAAAAGGAATCCAGATTTTAATAGAAGTAAAGCTCTCATTGTTTGCAGATGGCATGATCCTCTACATAGAAAACCCTAAAGACTCCACCAGAAAATTTCTAGAGCTAATCAACTAACACAGTAAAGTTGCAGGATATAAAATCAACACACAGAAATCCCTTGCATTCCTATACACTAATAATGAGAAAACAGAAAGAGAAATTAAGGAAACAATTCCATTCACCATTGCAACGAAAGTAATAAAATACTTACAAATATATCTACCTAAAGAAACTAACGACCTATGTAGAAAACTATAAAACACTGCTGAAAGAAATCAAAGAGTACACTAATTGATGGAGAAATATACCATGTTCATGGCTCGGAAGAATCAATATAGTGAAAATGAGTATACTCCCCAAAGCAATCTGTAGATGCAATGCAATCCCTATCAAGCTACCAATGGTATTTTTCACAGACCTAGAACAAATAATTTCACAATTTGTATGTAAATACAAAAACCTCGAATAGCCAAAGCAATCTTGAGAAAGAAGAATGGAACTGGAGGAATCAACCTACCTGACTTCAGGCTCTACTACAAAGCCACAGTCATCAAGACAGCATGGTACTTGCACAAAGACAGAAATATAGATCAATGGAACAAAACAGAAAGCCCAGAGATAAATCCATGCACCTATGGACACCTTATCTTTGACAAAGGAGGCAAGAATATACAATGGAGAAAAGATAATCTCTTGAACAAGTGGTGCTGGGAAAACTGGTCAAGCACTTGTAAAATAATGGAACTAAAGCACTTTCTAACACCATACAGAAAAAATAAACTCAAAATGGATTGAAGATCTAAACATAAGACCAGAAACTATAAAACTCCTAGAGGAAAACATAGGCAAAACACTCTCTGACATAAATCACAGCAGGATCCTCCATGACTCACCTCCTAGAGTAATGGAAAGAAAAGCAAAAATAAAAAAAAAAGGGAAGCAAATATACTTGAAAGCTTTTGCACAACGAAGGAAAGTATAAGCAAGGTGAAAAGACAGGCTTCAGAATGGGATTAAATAATTGCAAATGAAGCAACTGACAAAGAATTAATCTGAAAAATATACAAGCAACTCCTGGAGCTCAATTCCAGAAAAATAAACGACCCAACCAAAAAATGGGCCAAAGAACTAAACAGAGATTTCTCCAAAAAAGACATACAGATGGCTAACAAACACATGAAAAGATGCTCAACATCATGCATAATCAGAGAAATGCAAATCAAAACCACAATGAGGTGCCTTCTCAAGCCAGTCAGAATGGTTGCCATCAAAAAGTCTACAAAAAATAAATGCTGGAGAGGGTGTGAAGAAAATGAAACCCTCTAACATTGTTGTTCAAAATGCAAACTAGTACAGCCACTATGGAGAACAGTGTGGAGATTCCTTCAAAAACTGGAAATAGAACTGTCATACGACCCAACAATCCCAATATGGGGCATATACATCAAGGAAACCAGGATTGAAAGAGACACGTGTACCCCAATGTTCATCACAGGACTGTGTACAGTAGCCAGGACATGGAAGCAACCTAGATGTCCATCAGCAAGTGAATGGATAAGAAATCTTTGGTATGTATACACAATGGAGTATTACTCAGCCTTTTAAAAGAATGCATTTGAATCAGTTCTAATGCAGTGGATGAAACTGGAGCCTATTATACAGAGTGAAGTAAGTCAGAAAGAAAAACACCAATGCAGTATACTAAGGCATATATAGCAAATTTAGAAAGATGGTAACAATAACCCTATATGCAAGACAGCAAAAGAGACACAGATGTATAGAATAGTCTTTTGGACTCTGTGGGAGAAGGCGAGGGTATGATGATTTAATATAATAACATTGAAATATGTATATTATCATATTTGAAACAGATCGCCAGTCCAGTTTTGATGCATGAGACAGAGTGCTCAAGGCTGGTGCCCTGGGATGACCCTGAGGAATGGGATGGGAAGGGAGGTGGGAGGGGTTTCAGGATGAGGAACACATGTATACCCGTGGCTCATTCATGTCAATGTATGGCAAAACCCACTACAGTATTGTAAAGTAATTAGCCTCCAATTAAAAAACTAAATTTGTACAGAAAACAATACTTTCAAATTGTGAAAGAATATGAATTTGATATGGAGGAGGAAATGGCAACCCACTCCAGTACTCTTGCCTGGAAAATCCCAAGGATGGAGGAGCCTGGTAGGCTGCGTTCCATGGGGTCTTGAAAAGTCAGACATGACTGAGCGACTTCACTTCACTTTTCACTTTCCTGCATTGGAAAAGAAAATGGCAACCCACTCCAGTGTTCTTGCCTGAAGAACCCCAGGGATGGGGGAGCCTGGTGGGTTGCCGTCTATGGGATCATGCAGAGTCAGACATGACTGAAGCGACTTAGCAGCAGCAGCAACATCAAGTTGATAGCAACTGCAATATATTCAAACAGTATTATAGTGCCTATACACTATATACCAAATATTTACAATGTAAGAAGTTAATATTTATATTTATTAATTAAACTTGATGAGGGTAGTGTAGAGCCCCTGATTTTCTAGAAAGAACATGGTGGGAAATGGTATAATTAGTACTGAAATAGAAAATTTCCCTGTCATTCATGCCAGATGCCAAAATAAAAGAATATAATGCAAACACACCTTTGAACCATGGCAGAATCATTTTAAATAATTCCAGATGTTGCAAATGTTTAATTTCTGTGTTTCCCTTGCCCCATAAAGCATTATGAGACATTTACAATCAAATAAAATTAATTCAGTTCATTTCAGGATCAAGGACTGCAATAAATTAATATTTTTACTGCATGGAAATAATGGTTATAATACTTGGTTAACATGTTAATATATTTAAAGCTACATTTACTTATTATGTAAAGACGATTGTCATGAAAAAAAAAAGTTACATGTAGTACAATCTTTGCAAATTCTTCCTAATTCTTATATTTGAAATTATTAAGTAGGTCAAATAAACACACCAGATTTTTAATGATGAATATAGATCATGTCTTTTAAAAAGTAAACAGTAAGTCTCCTATGACCCTCCAGGTTCTTTTTTTTTTTTTTTTGGTGCTGGCAGCTGACAGACATTCCTTACAAACATCATGGTTTTGGAAAATAGTTTGCATATTTTGACACTTTATTTTAGAGAAGAACTGAATTAAGTTGCTGCCAACATTCCACTAAATTTCACCTTTAAAAGTCTTTTTTGATGTCTCCACTATTTCAGTTTAAATTTCCTGGAAAATCCTAGAATAAATACTGCTATGCATTCCTTCAAGAAGAGTGTCCTATAATCATCCCTTACGCAGTTCAGGAGGTCTTATTTTCATGGGGAAGTGCTTTAATCAAGATTAATTTTTTCCAGTTTTCAGTAATCGGAGCTCTTCCTGAGTTTCCTTCAAACCTCCTTTAGGATGAAATTATCAAATTTCCATGGCAATTAAATGAAAAAAATTGAGTGTATGGATCATTCTGTATAACACTTCCAAAGTACAAGTGAAATTAAGTAAAGAAAAAAAGTGCAGGATTTAGCTGAAAGCTGTAGGCTCACAAAATTAGGGTCTCTTTTTTTGTGAAAGAGTTTTGCTTTCTCACCAGATGCGTTTCTCTGGTCCTGTTTTATCTGTAGCTCCAATAAGACAAAATTGACTCTGATCAAAATTCTGTAATTAAGGGAAAAAAAAAACAGCAGCATAGGATTACTTTTTCTGTTATACAGAAAAACTTATACCATGTAGAATTAACTGCTATCTTGGGAGGCTTTTACTAAGTTGTATCCCCAACATGTTGTTTTCCAACAACTGTTTGAAAAAAATATGAAGTAATTTTATGTAATATATAAGTATGTATATGCTTCTTCCAGGACAGTCCTTGAGACAGGAAAAAACTTATATCTTCTAAGTAGTATTTCACAGCCTTAACTGTTCTCTTCTTGAATAATAATTTACTAAAGTCTTCCCTAGTGACTCAGATGGTAGAGTCTGCCTGCTATATGGAAGACCTGAGTTCTATCCCTGGGTTGGGAAGATCCCCTACATTAAAAAATGGCAACCCACACCAGTATTCTTGCTTGGAAAATCCCATGGACAAAGGAGCCTGGCAGGTCCCAATTAATGGGGTCTCAGAGTCAGACATGACTGAGCAACTGACACACCCACTCCACTGTTTTCTTCTTGAATAACCATGTACTCCTAAGGCAAATGAATGTCCCTACCATACAGCAGATTGTATTCTCCCCTAGCTTGTTAGCATCTGGTAAACACTTTAAGAATGTGGGGGAGTACACATGAGAGGAACAAATAAAAGTTGGAGAAGACCCTGAATCAGTGTTTCTCTGTTATACCTATAGCAGAATCACCTTACAAAAAATGGAGCTTGCAAAGATATTCTTGATCTTACTTACATTTCAGTTCAATTATTGTATAGTATATGTCTGAGTCAGCTTTTCTGCAAACTAGGTGGCCCAAATAGCTTTTACTTCCCTTATGTTTTCACTTATCTATGTTTCCTTTTATAGCCAACAGCTCCCAGTAGATGCAGGCATACAGCAACATACAGTCTCTAGAATCTTTAGCACGCAAATAAACTCAGCTGATACAAAAGCTCTTGATTTGACCCCTGCCTACGTCTCTAATTTAATATCTTACCATTTTCCTTCTCATTGTTTCCATTGTTTCTCCATCTATTTGCCATGAAGTGTTGGGACTGGATGCCATGATCTTAACTGGTGCAGATGGTAACCGCCGTCATTAAATTAAAAGACGCTTGGTCCTTGGAAGAAAAGCTATGACCAACCTAGACAGCATATTAAAAAGCAGAGACATGACTTTGCCAACAAAGGTCTGTCTAGTCAAAGCTATGGTTTTTCCAGTCGTCATGTATGGATGTGAGAGTTGGACTATAAAGAAAGCTGAGTGCTGAAGAATTGATGCTTTTGAACTGTGGTGTTGGAGAAGACTCTTGAGAGTCCTTTGGACAGCAAGGACACCTAACCAGTCAATCCTAAAAGAAATCAGTCCTGAATATTCACTGGAAGGACTGATGCTGAAACTGAAACTCCAATACTTTGGCCACTTGATGCGAAGAGCTGACTCATTGGAAAAGACCTTGAAGAATCTTTCCCAATCATTGGGAAAGATTGAAGGCAGTAGGAGAAGGGGACATCAGAGGATGAGATGGTTGGATGGCATCACTGACTTGATAGACATGAATTTGAGTACACTCAAATTTGTGATGGACAAGGAAGCCTGGTATGCTGCACTCCATGGGGTCACAAAGAGTTGGACATGACTAAGCAACTGAACGGGATTTCCTTCTCAATTTACAGTGTTCCAGTTACACTGGATTTCTTGAATTTCCTCAGTTGTGCTAAGGTCCTTCTTGCCTTCATGGCCTCACACAGTTCTTATCTAACATCATTTAAAAAAATTACCAATTGAGTTATTATTTTTTTTTTCTAATTTGAAGTGTAGTTGCTTTACAATACTGTGCTAGTTTCAGATGCAGTGCTATTTAAAATAGTCAAGACATGGAAGCAACCTTAGTTAATTTTTTTACCTCAATAAATAAAACTGTGAAGCCATTACAATGAAATACAGGGGGATGTATTTATAACCCCATAATACGGAAGACATTTAAACATGTTGAAACACCAAATGTATTAAACAAATCTTAATTAATTTAAATATATTAAAATAAAAATAAATATATAACAAATCATAAAATACAAATTCAAAAAAGGAGACATTTTGCAGAAAGTATAGAGAAAAATTTTCTTTTCAAGAATATAATATAATAAATAGAACAATTAATCAGCTCTGTCCATTGACATAGAGAAATAATTCACAGAGAAGAAAATAACAGTGGTCAGTGAAAAGTGTAAACATCATAATCACTAGTAATTAATAACAAGTAAAAGATAGATCAAATCTTTACCTTTCATTATCAGATCATCAAAAATATAAAATGTTAATGTTCTCAAGTGTTGGCTTTTCAGAAGAGAATTCAAGGACCTAAGTACGATCTTGCAATTTTGCCATCCTCTAGAGGGTTGGATTTTCTGAATGTTGAAACCAGATCACTGCCATATCCATATACTAGCCTGTAGAAGAAATAAAATACTAGAGACAGCAACTCTATTTTTTATATTTAGTAAACATTTAATTTAAGAATAGTTTTATATTTGCAAAATTTTTACTAAGATACTACAGAAATTTTCATATATCCTGCAAACCGATTTCCCTAATAATGAAATTTTATATTAGTACATTTGTTACAACTAGGAAGCCAATATTAATATAATTAAATGAAGTCTATTATTTTTTTCTATGATCAGACAGATGTTAGCAATTTGATCCCTAGTTCCTCTGCTTTTTCTAAACCTAGCTTGTACATCTGGAAGCTCTCAGCTAATGTAGTGCTGAGATAGATCTTGAAGGACTTTCATCAATACCTTGATAGAATGTGAAATGAATGCAATGGGATGGTAGTTTGAACATTATTTAGCACTGATTCTCTTTGGGATTGGAGTGAAAACTGACCTTTTCCAGTCCTATGGCCCCTGCTGACTTTTCTAAATTTGCTGGCATATTCAGGGCAACACTTTCACCGCATCATCTTTTAGGATTTTCAATAGCTCAGCTGGAATTCCATTACCTCCTCTAGCTTTGTTCATAGTAATACTTTCCAATTCTCACTTGTTCAAACTACCATCCCATTGCATTCATTTCACATTCTATCAAGGTATTGCTGATGTCTGGGTCTAGGTGAGTGACCACACCATCGTGGATATATGGATCATTAAGACACATTTTGTACAGTTCTTCTGTGCATTCTTGCCACCTCTTCTTAATATCTTCAGCTTCTGTTAGATCCTTACAATTTCTGTCCTTTATTGTGCCCATCGTTGCCTGAAATTTTCCCTTGGTATCTCTAATTTTCCTGAAGAGATCTCTGGTCTTTCCATTCTATTGTTTTTCTTTACTTCTTTGTGCTGTTCACTTAAGAGGGCTTTCTTATCTCTCCTTGCAATTCTTTGGAACTCTGCATTCAGATGGGTATATATTTCCTTTTCTCCTTTGCCTTTCACTTCTCTTCTTTTCCCAGTTATTTGTAAGGCCTCCTCAGGCAGCTGTTTTGCCTCTTTTCATTTCTTTGTCTTGTGGATGGTCTTGATCACTACTTCCTGTACAATGCCGTGAACCTCCATCCATAGTTCTTCAGATACACTGTTTATCAGATCTAATCCCTTGAATCTATTTGTCACTTCCACTGTATAATCATAAGTTTTTATTTAGTTTATACCTGAATGGTCTAATAGTCTCCATACTTTCTTCAATTTAAGTCTGAATTTTGCAAGAAGTTAATGATCTGAGCCACAATTAATTCCTGGTCCTGTTTTCACTGACTGTATAGAGCTTCTTCATCTTTGCCTGCAAAGAATATCATGAGTCTGATTTTGGTGTTGATCATCTGGTGATGTCCACGTGTAGAGTCATATCTTGTGTTGTTGGAAAAGGTGTTTTCTATGACCAGTGCATTCTCTTGGCAAAATTCTAGCCTTTTCCCTGCTTCATTTTGTACTCCAAGGCCAAACTTGCCTGTTACTCCAGGTATCTCTTGACTTCTTACATTTACATTCCTTTTTTTTTTTTTTTTTTTTACTTAATGTTTTTAGTGTATTCCAAGATCCCATCCAGGATACTATAGCACATTTTGTTTAGTCATCATATCTCCTTAGACTGTTTAGCTATGACAGTTTCTCAGGCTTTCCTTGTTTTTTTTGTGACTTTGACAGTTTGAAAACTGGTCAAAAAATTTATAGAATGTTCCTCAATTAAGAAATGTTTGAAGATATTTTTTACTTTTTTCCCCTTATGATAAACTGAAGCTATAACATTTTATGGAGAAATGCCACAGAGATAAGAATTCATTCTCATTGTATTATTTCAAAGGTACATGCTATCAACATGACATCAATGATGATACTAAACCTAACACCTGGCTCCTGGCTACATTTTTCTATTATGAATTGACATCTCTCCCTACAACTCTCCCTCCTTCCTTCTTTTCTCTCTCCCTTATTCCTCTTTCCTTCCTTCCTTTCCTATTTTTTTAGCCTATTCTTTGTCAACAAGTCAATAATTATAGCTCATACTTAAGGGGTTCATACTTAAGGGGTTCAGAGTTATGCTCCACATTCTTGAGGGATTCTGGTCAACTTCTTCCAACAACACAAGTGATGACTCTGCACATGGACATCACCAGAAGGTTAATACGAAAATCAGACTGATTATATTCTTTGCAGCCAAAGATGGAGAAGCTCTATACAGTTAGCAAAAACAAGACCAGGAGCTGACTATGCTTCAGATTATGAATTCCTTATTGCAAAATTCAGACATAAATTGAAGAAAGTAGGGAAAACCACTAGACCATCATCCCTTATGATTGTACAGTGGAAGTGACAAATAGATTCAAGAGATTAGATCTGATAGACAGTGTACCTGAACAACTATGGACAGAGGTTTGCAACACTGTACAGGAGGCTGTGATCAAAACTACCCCCAAGAAGAAGAAATGCAAAAAGACAAAATGGCTGTCTGAGGAGGCCTTACAAATAGCTGAGAAAACAAAAGAAGTGAAAGGCAATGGAGAAAAGGAAAGAGACACCCATCTGAATGCAGTGTTCCAAAGAATAGCAAGGAGAGCTAAGAAAGCCTTCCTCAGTGAACAATGTAAAGAAATAGAAGAAAACAATAGAATGGGAAAGACTAGAGATCACTTCAAGAAAATTAGAGATACCAAGGGAACATTTCATGCAAAGATGGGCACAATAAAAGACAGAAACGGTATGGACATAACAGAAGCAAAATATATTCAGAGATGGCAGGAAAGCACAGAAGAACTATACCAAAAAGATCTTAATGACACAGATAACCACTATGGTGTGATCACTCACCTAGAGCCAGAAATCCTTGAATGCAGTCAAGTGGGCCTTAGGAAACATCATATGAAGAGCTATTTCAAATTCTAAAAGATGATGCTGTTAAAATGCTGCAGCCAATATGCCAAAAATTTGGAAAACTCAACAGTGGCCAAAGGGCTAGAAAAGGTGAGTTTTCATTCCAATTCCAAAGAAGGGCAATGCAAAAGACTGTTCAAACTACCAGACAATTGACTCATCTCACACAACAGCAAGATAATGGTCAAAATCCTTCAAGCTAGGCTTCAACAGTATGTGAATGGAGACCTTCCTTATATACAAGCTGCATTTAGAAAAGGCAGAAGACCCAGAGATCAAATTGCCAACATCTGTTGGATCATTAAAAAAGCAAGAGAGTTTCAGAAAAGCACCTACTTCTGCTTCATTGACTACTAAAGACTTTGTGTGGATCACAACAAGCTCTGGAAAATTCTTAGAGATGAGAATAGCAGGCCACCTTACTTGTCTCTTGAGAAACCTGTATGGCAGTTAATAAGCAACAGTTAGAAGCAGACATGGAACAGCAAACTGGTTCACAATTGGGAAAAAAGCACATCAAGGCTGTACATTGTCATCTGCTTATTTAACTTATATGTAGAATACATCATGCGAAACGCCTTGCTGGATGAAGCATAAGCTGAAATCACGATTTATGGGAGAAATATCAATAACCTCAGATATGCAGGTGACACCACCCTTATTGGAGAAAGTGAAGAAGAACTATGATGAAGGTTAAAAAGGAGAGCAAAAAAGCTGGCTTAAAACTCAACATTCAAAAAACGAAGATGGTGGCATCCAGTTCCATCACTTCATGGCAAATAGGAAACAATGGAAAGAGTGACAGACTTTATTTTTTGGACTCCAAAATTACTGTGAGTGAAGAGTGCATCCATGGAATAAAAAGATGTTTGTTCCTTTGAAGAAAAGCTATGAGAAACTTAGACAGCATATTAAAAAGCAGAGACATTGTTTTGTTGACTAAGTTCCATATAGTCAAGGCTATGGTATTTCCAGTAGTCATGTATGGATGTGAGAGTTGGGCTTTAAAGAAGGCTGAGAGCTGATGCTTTTCAACTGCGTTGTTGAAGACTCTGAGAGTCCCTTGGTTTGCAAGGAGATCAAACCATCCTAAAGGAAACCATCTCTGAATATTCTTTGGAAGAAGTGATGCTGAAGCTCCAATACTTTGGCTCTGTGATCAGAAAAGCCGACTTATTAGAAAAGATCCTGAAGCTGAGACAAATAGAAGTCAGGAGGAGAAGGGGATGACAGAGGATTTGATGGCTGGATGGCGTCACTGACTCAATGGACATAAGTTTGAGGAGACTCTGGGAGATGATGCAGGACAGAGAAGCCTGGAATGCTGCAGACCATGGGTTCACAAAAAGTAGGATATGACTGATCAACTTAACAAGATTAATTTTACAATATTATGTTTACTAATATTTTTAGAATTAGTTTTTATTCTATTCATTTGTTTCTGCACAATTTGGTGAATAGTCTCCTATTCTAGACTTTCTAGGTTTGTTTTGGCAGAGATAGTTCTTCACCAGTCAACTCAGTTTGGGTTTATGGGTATATCTGTTGTTAATATCTTTGGGAAGGTGGATCTTGCTCTCAGTGTCTATTTCTGGGTGAGGCCACTATGAGAGCTCTTATGTTGGGATTGCTGCCATTGACATTTTTATAGGGATTGCATTAAAGTTGTAGATTGCTTTGGTAGATGGATAGGCTTTATAGTAAAATCTGGGTTATCTTTATGTTAGCATTTCATTATTAGAATATCTTAGTCTTGTCATTTTACCTTTTTCACATATTTAATAGCCTTTTGGGGGCAACATCAGTTCAGTTCATTCACTCAGTCATGTCCGACTCTCTGCGACCCCATGAACTGCAAGCACGCCAGGCCTCTCTGTCCATCACCAACTACCGGAGTTCACTCAAACTCACGTCATTCGAGTCAGTGATGCGATCCAGCCATCTCATCCTCTGTCGTCCCCTTCTTATCCTGCCCCCAATCCCTCCCAGCATCAGAGTCTTTTCCAATGAGTCAACTCCTCGCATGAGGTGGCCAAAGTACTAGAGTTTCAGCTTTAGCGTCAGTCCTTCCAATGAACACCCAGGACTGATCTCCTTTAGGATGGACTGGTTGGATCTCCTTGCAGTCCAAGGGACTCTCAAGGGTCTTCTCCAACACCACAGTTCAAAAGTTTCAACTCTTTGGCACTCAGCTTTCTTCGTAGTCCAATTCTCACATCCATACATGACTAGTGGAAAAACCATAGTCTTGATTAGATGGACCTTTGTTGGCAAATAATATATTTGCTTTTAACATGGATAAACATTATTTGACATGGGAAACAAGGGAGAAAGTGAACTTTTTGTCTTGGATACAGATTGGACTTAAAATTAACTTAAATAATGTACTATATTGACCATTTCAAATCCCTCTGGAGCATACCCCATCAGTGGTTCTAGAAGGATCAGTGGTCAGTGTTAGAGCAGCAGCTTTACCAAGATGGGAGGATGACTAGCCCTGCAGACTGCTGATCTCCTCTCCTGGGTCAGGCTAGCCACAACTCTCTCATCCATAATATAGGCTTAATAGTTAACCTTGGTGAGTTAAAGGAGACAAAAGATTGTGAAATTGTGAAGTAGGGGAAGTGCTTTTGCAAGCCTGATTTTTTTTTTTTTCCATAAAGAAGTACTACTAGTGTAATACTCCTGTCCTTTCTTGCTTTTTTACTCCTCCCCAGAAGAGTGATTTAATCTGATTGGCAAATTTGAAAGTAGGACTTTGACATGCATAACTAAAAGACTTAACTCCTTTTGCTTGTGGAAAATAGCTTGCCAGCAGAAATCATCTTTTCTACTCTGCAACTCCATGCCATATATTTTTTTTAATTCATTTTAATCAAATACAGTTGATTTACAATGTTGTGTTGATTGATGTGTAGAAAGAAACTCAGTTACATTAGCCAGTTAAATTCAGCCAAAGAGTTCACTTGTGTTTTTCCATAAGTTGTGGAATGAACTTTTTTGCCAACCCAATACATGTATACATTCTTTTTTACTTTCTTTTAAATTATTATTTATCACAGGTTATTAAACATTGTTCCCTGTGCTATATGGTAGGACTTTTTTGTTCATCCATTCTATGTGTAATATTTTGCATCTTCTAATCCCAAACTCCCACTCATGCTTCCCCTTGACAAATGCAAGTCTGTTCTCTAAGTTTGTGAGTCTGCTTCTGTTTTGTAGATATACTCATTTGCATTATATTTTAGATCCAACATATAAGTGGTATATGGCATTTGCCTTCTCTTTCTGACTTACCTCAGTTAGTATGATAATCTCTAGATCCATTCATGTGGCTGCAAATGCTGATATTTCATTCTTTTCTACAGCTGAACAATATTGTATTTGTGTATATATATGTACCACATCTTCTTTATTCATTCTTCTGTCGATGACATTCATTTTCTTTCCATTTCTTGACTACTGTAAATAGTGCTGCTATGAACATAAAGGTGTATGTATCTTTTCAAATTGGAGTGTTCTCTGGATATATGCCCAAGAATGAGATTGTTGAATTATATGGCAACTCTATTTTCAGCTTTTAGAGAAACCTCTCTCTATACTCTTTCCCATAGTTGGCTGTACCAATTTACACTCCCATCAACAGTGTAGCAGGGTTCCTTTTTTTTTTCCCCAAACCCTCTCCAGCATTTATTTGTAGACTTTTTAATGATGGCCATTCTGACCTGTGTGCAGTGGTGCCTCATTGTAGTTTATTTATTTATTTATTTTTAAATTGAAGGATAATTGCTTTAGAGCATTTTGTTCTTTTCTACCAAATAGCAACATGAATTAGTCATAGGTGTACATATGTCCCCACCCACTGTAGTTTTGACTTGCATTTCTCTACTAATTACTGATGTTGTTCATTTCTGCATATGCCTGTTGGCCATATGTATGTCTCCTTTGAAGAAATGTCTATTGAAGTCTTTTGCCCATTCACCCATCTTGTGAGTGGCATGTTTGTTATTGATTTGTATGAGTTATTTACATATTTTGAAGAGTAAGCCCTTGTTGGTCACATGATTTACAAATATTTTCTCCTAGTCCATAGGTCATCTTTTTGTTTTATTTATGGTTTTCACTTCTGTGTAAAAGCTTGTAAGTTTGATTAGGTCCCATTTGTTTCCATGCTCTAAGTTTTAACAGACTGCTCCCATAAGAAAATTGTTTGACAGTAATACCTGTCCTTAAATTGGTAGGTTAGTCTAAATTGTGATTGTACACATGTGAGTATTAAGTCACTTCAGTCATATCTGACTCTTTGAGACCTCATGGACTGTAGCCCACCAGGCTCCTCTGTGGATGGGATTCTCCATGCAAGAGTGGATTGTCATGTCCTCCTCCAGGGGATCTTTATGACCTATGGAACTCTCCTGCATTGGCAGCTGGGTTCCGTACCACTAGCACCACCGGGGAAGCCCAAATTGTGACTAATTATTAATAAAACAATACTCTCTATGACAGCTTTATTAGCAAAAAAACATTTATTTTAGATTAATTTTATTAGATTATAATTACTTTACAATGTTGTGTTAGTTTCTGCTGTACAGCAAAGTGAATCTGCTCTGTGTATACATATATAAACTCTGTTTTGAATTTCTTTCAAATTTAGGTCATCACAGAGCCTTGAATATAGTCCCCTGTACTATACAGTAGATTCTCACTAGTTATCTATTTCACACATAGTAGCATATATATGTCAATCTCATTAGTCTCTCATCTACCTGTCTCATGAAAGTTCAGTTCATATAACTTCTCCTTTGTGAAATATTTTTCTTTAATAATCTTTTGCTCCTCTGAACTCCTACAGGATTTATTTCTGTTCACAGTTCCTTTGGTATGTAATTATAATCTGTCTTACATTTACTCATTTAGTTTTAAAATATATATTGAGCAACTGATACAGAAGATACAAGATAGTGATACATAAGAGGAAAACACTGTCCTAAAAGAGCAGAAAATCTAATGAGGAAATATAGCATAGGGCAAAATCAAACTAATGGCATAAGAGGCATTAAAAGCTTTAGAAGAATTCAACAGAGAGATGGTCCAGTTCACAAGGGTATTTACATTGGTGACATAGATAGAGAAATTTGACAATTAAGTCATTAGTGGAGATACAAAAATTCTAGCTAAAAATGGGAGGTGGCAATCATGAGTCCTGAGGAAAGAATAGCAAGAAAACTAGACAGGCTGTTGTACTCAGTATATAAAATGAAATAAGGGTGGTGGGAATAAGAAGGTAAATTGGAAAGAGATGATATATGATCATAAATGTCAAAATATACTGTTATTTACTTTTCACAACTGTATGGACATATAATAGACATACAACTTTGTGTAAATTTGTACACAACATCATGATTGATACAAATCAGTTCAGTTCAGTTCAGTCACTCAGTCGTATCCGACTATTTGCGACCCCATGAACTGCAGAACGCCAGAACTCCCTGTCCATCACCAACTCCCGGAGTTCACTCAAACTCACGTCATTCAAGTCAGTGATGCCATTCAGCCATCTCATCCTCTGTCGTCCCCTTCTCTTCCTGCCCCCAATCCTTCCCAGTATCAGAGTCTTTTCCAATGAGTCAACTCTTAGCATGAGGTGGACAAAGCTCTGGAGTTTCAGCTTTAGCATTTGGAAGCTTTAGCATTTAGCATTTGGAAGGAATGATCCTTCCAAAGAAACCCCAGGCCTGGTCTCCTTCAGAATGGACTGGTTGCATCCCCTTGCAGTCCAAGGGACTCTCAAGACTCTTCTCCAACACCATAGCTCAAAAGTATCAATTCTTCGGTACTCAACTTTCTTTATAGTCCAACTTTCACATCCATAAATGACTACTGCAAAAACCATAGCATTGACTAGATGGACCTAGGCTGGCAATGTAACGTCTCTGCTTTTTAATATGCTGTCTAGATTGGTCATAAATTTTCTTCCAAGGAGCAAGCATCTTTTAATTTCATGGCTGAAGTCACCATCTTCAGTGATATTGGAGTCCCCAAAAATAAAGTCTGTCACTGTTTTCACTGTTTCCCCATCTATTTGACATGAAGCGATGAGATTGGATGCCATGATCTTAGTTTTCTGAATATTGACCTTTAAGCCAACATTTTTAGGCCAAATTTGGCCTTAAAGTACAGAATGAAGCAAGGCAAAGGCTAAGAGAGTTTCGCCAAGAGAATGCACTGGTCATAGCAAACACCCTCTTCCAATAATACAAAAGAAGACTCTACACATGGCCATCACCAGACGGCCAACACTGAAATCAGATTGATTATATGCTTTGTAGCCAAAGATGGAGAAGCATGATACAGTCATCAAAAAGACCAGGAGCTGACTGTGGCTCAAACCATGAACTCCTTATTGCCAAATTCATACTTAAGTTGAAGAAAGTGGGGAAAACCACTAGACCATTCAGGTATGACCTTAATCAACTCTCTTACAATTATACAGTGGAAGTGAAAAATAGATTTAAGGGACTAGATCTGATAAAAAAGAGTGCCTAATGAACTATGGATGGAGGTTCATGACATTGTACAGGAGACAGGGATCAAGACCATCCCCAAGAAAAATAAATGTGAAAAAGCAAAATGGCTGTCTGAGGAGGCCTTACAAATAGCTGTGAAAAGAAGAGAAGTGAAAAGCAAAGGAGAAATGGAAAGGTATACCAATTTGAATGCAGAGTTACAAAGAATAGCAAGGATAGATAAGAAAGACTTCCTAAGTAAACAATGCAAATAAATAGAGGAAAACAAGAGAATGGGAAAGAATAGAGATCTCTTTAAGAAAACTAGAGATACCAAGGGACCATTTCATGAAAAAATGGCCCCAATAAAGGACAGAAATGGTATGGACCAAAGAAAAGCAGAAGGTATTAAGAAGAGGTGGCAAGAATACACAGAACTATACAAAAAAAGATCTTCAAGACCCAGATAATCATGATGGTGTGATCACTCACCTAGAATCAGACATCCTGGGGACTTAGGAAGCATCACTATGAGCAAAGCTAGTGGAGGTGATGAAATTCCAGTTGAGCTACTTCAAATCCTAAAAGATTATGCTGTGAAAGTGCTGCACTCAATATGCCAGCAAATTTGGAAAACTCAGCAGTGGCCTCAGGACTGGAAAGTTCAGTTTTAATGCCAATTCCATAGAAAAGGAATGCCAAAGAATGCTCAAATGACCACACAATTGAACTCATCTCACACGCTAGTAAAGTAATGCTCAAAATTCTCCAAGCCAGGCTTCAGCAATATGTGAACCATGAACTTCCAAATGTTCTAGCCAGTTTTAGAAAAGGCAGAGGAACCAGAGATCAAATTGCCAACATCTGCTGGATCATTGAAAAAGCAAGAGAGTTCCAGAAAAACATCTATTTCTTTTTTATTGACTATGCCAAAAACTTTGACTGTGTGGATCACAATAATCTGTGGAGCATTCTGAAAGAAATGGGAATACCAGACCACCTGACCTGCCTCTTGAGAAATCTGTATGCAGGTCAGGAAGCAACAGTTAGAACTGGACATGGAACAAAAGACTGGTTCCAAATCAGGAAAGGAGTACATCAATGCTGTATATTGTCACCCTGCTTATTTAACTTACATGCAGAGTACATCATGAGAAACACTTGGCTGGTTGAAACACAAGCTGGAATCAAGATTGCTGGAAGAAATACCAATAACCTCAGATATGCAGATGACACCACCCTTATTGCAGAAAGTGAAGAAGAACTAAAGAGCCTCTTGAGAAAAGTGAAGGAGGAAAGTGAAAAAGTTGGTTTAAAGCTCAACATTTAGAAAACTAAGATCATGGCATCTGGCCCCATTACTTCATAGCAAATAGATGGGGAAACAGTGGTTGACTTTATTTTTGGGGGCTGCAAAATCACTGCAGATGGTGACTGCAGCCATGAAATTAAAAAACGCTTACTCCTTGGAAGGAAGATTATGACCAACCTAGACAGCATATTAAAAAGCAGAGACATTGCTTTGTCAACAAAGGTCTGTCTAGTCAAGGCTATGGTTTTTCCAGTAGTCATGTATGGATGTGAGAGTTGTACTGTAAAGAAAGCTGAGCACCAAAAAATTGATGCTTTTAAACTATGGTGTTGAAGAAGACTCTTGCGAGTGCCTTGGACTGCAAGGAGATCCAACCAGTCCATCCTAAAGGGGATCAGTCCTGAGTTTTCATTGGAAGGAACTTATATGCAGCTGAAGCTGAAACTCCAGCAATTTGGCCACCTGATGCAAAGAGCTGATTCATTTGAAAAGACCCTGATGCTGGGAAAGATTGAAGGCAGGAGGAGCAGGGGATGACAGAGCATGAGATGGTTGGATGGCATCACTGACTCAATGGACATGATTTTGTGTAAACCCCAGAATTGGTAATGGACAGGGAGTCCTGGCATGCTGCAGTTCATGTGGTTGCAAAGAGTTGGACATGACTGGGTGACTGAACTGAACTGAACTGAAGCCAACTTTTTCACTCTCTTCTTTTGGTTTCATCAAGAGGCTCTTTAGTTCTTCTTCACTTTCTGTCATTAGGGTGGTGTTTTCTGCATATCTGAGGTTATTGATATCTCTCCTGCCAATCTTGATTCCAGGTTGTGCTTCATCCAGCCCAGTGTTTCTCATGATGTACTCTGCATATAAGTTAAATAAACAGGGTGACAATATTTAAGATTACAAATATAACTATATGTATGCCTCCTTATGCATATCGGTTTCTCTAAGTTAGATATTGCAATGTAGAAAGAGAAAGTTGTTGGCATTCACAATTTTTATTTAAATTAACAATGCATAACTTCCCTCCCAAGTGGTTTGGCCAATTTTTTTAACTGCCCCTAGTGAATAGAGCACTTAGGCAATCCTATACTGTCACCAGTACTAGCATATAGATCAAATCAGATCAGAACAGTCACTCAGTTATGTTCGACTCTTTGTGACCCCATGAATAACAGCACACCAGGCCTCCCGGTCCATCACCAACTCCAAGAGTTCACTGAGACTCATGTCCATCGAGTCAGTGATGCCATCCAGCCATCTCATCCTCTGTCATCCCCTTCTCCTCCTGCCCCCAATCCCTCCCAGCATTATCAATCATATGGGTGAAAATTACATAACTTAAGTATGTATTTTTCTAGTAACTAGTGAGTTTGAGCATCTTTTTTATTTAATACTATTCATATTTTCTATCTTTTGAAAGACATTTTCATTACCTTTGCTAATTGAGCAAAGTTTTTTTTCCTGCTCTTCTACACTTGCATATTCCATATAATAACCTGTATCAATCTGTTGTTCTTATGATACATGAAAACTAAACTGAGATATAATTAAGCAAAATGGTTACTTACTGGAAGGATATCATATACAACAATCTACAGGAAGACCATACCTTTAAAGAAGACAAAAACCAAAGGAGCACTGGAGGTTCTGCGAGCAGTAACCAGACCAAAATACCAGGAGCAGGACAGACTAATCCTTAACTTCCATTATTGTTGCTGCAATAAGCATGCACTCCAGATATCTCCATATACTTGCATCACTTACAACAGATTTAAATTTCTAAGAATGTAGGTACAAATGGCCAAGCAAATGTAACATATGCACTTTACTTTGTACTGTGCTGAGTCACAAACAGGTGATCCTTGTGTTTCAGGTTCTACAGTTTCAATCAGAACTACTGCAGTTTCCGCAGCTCATAAAAACTATCAGTTGAGTTCAGTCACTCCGTCGTATCCAACTTTTATGATACCATGGGCTGCAGTACACCAGGCTTCCCTGTCTGTCACCAACTTCTGAAGCTTGCTCAAACTCATGTCCATTGAGTCAGTGATGCCAGTCAACCATCTCATCCTCTGTCGTCCCCTTCTAGTCTTGCCTTCAATCTTTCCCAGCATCAGGGTCTTTTCCAATAAGTCAGCTCTTTGTATTAGGTGGCCAAAATATTGGAGCTTCATCTTCAGCATCAGTCTTTCAAATGAATATCCAGGATTTATTTCCTTTACGATTGACTGGTTTGATCTCCTTGCTGTCCAAGGGACTCCCAAGAGTCTTCTTCAACACCACAGTTTAAAAGCATCGATTTTTTGGTGCTCATTTTTCTGTATGGTCCAACTCTCACATTCATATATGAGTATTGGAAAAATCATAGCTTTGACTAGATGGATGTCTAGCAGACAGCAAAGCAATGTCTCTGCTTTTTAACATGCTCTCTAGGTTGGTCATAATTTTCCTCGCAAGGAGCAAGCGTCTTTTAATTTCATGGCTGCAGTCACCATCTGCAGTGATTTTGGAGCCCAAGAAAAAAGAAGTCTGTCACTATTTCCATTATTTCCCCATCTATTTGCCATGAAGTGATGGGATCAGATTCCATGGTCTTAGTTTTTTGAATGTTGAGTTTTAAGCCAGGTTTTTCACTCTCCTCTTTTACCTTATCAAGAGGATTTTTTTTTTTTTTACCTTACAATATTGTATTGGTTTTGCTAGTTCTTTTTTGATTGATGCCATAAGGGTGGTGTCATCTGCATATTTGAAGTTATTGATATTTCTCCTGGCAATCTCAATTCCAGCTTGTGCTTCATCTAGCATGGCATTTTGCCTGATGGACTCTGCATAAAATTTAAATAAGCAGAATAAAAATATACAGCTTTGACATTCTTTTTCCCAATTTTGAACCACTCTGTTGTTCCATGTCTGGTCCTAACTGTTGCTTCTTTACCTGCATTCAGATTTCTCAGGAGGCAGGTAAGGTGGTCTGGTATTCCCATCTCTTTAAGAATTTTCCTCAGTTTGTTGTGACCCACACAATCAATGTCTTTAGCATAGTCAGTGAAGCAGAAGTAGATGATTTTCTGAAATTCTCTTGCTTTTCCTTTGATGCAATGGATGTTGACAATCTGGTGCTACAGCCTTTTCTAAGTCCAGCTTGACCATCTTGAAGTTTTCCATTCATGTACTGTTGAAGCCTAGCTTGGAGAATTTTGAGCATTACTTTGCTAGCATGTGAGAAACCTTTTTGAGAAACAAATAAGATGCATCTTTTGATTTGTTTCCCTTTTAGCTTGCAAGAAAATGTTGCATTATTTTCAGAGTATATGTTTATAGTTCCAAATGTCAGAAAGCCTTTAAATTTGCATTTCAAAATCAGAAGTTTGGAACTCATATAGGACTTATCATGTTTTTATTGAGATTCCCTAAGAAAATGGAAAAATAGTATCTTTATCTTTTATAAATAAATCATTTTAATTTACTCAATGAAGGTTAGCCAAGAATGTAATAAATATTCACCATATACCCTTTGTTTTACCCCTCCAAGCCATCTATCATAGAA
This sequence comes from Bos indicus, assembly GCF_029378745.1. Lineage (NCBI taxonomy): Eukaryota > Metazoa > Chordata > Mammalia > Artiodactyla > Bovidae > Bos > Bos indicus. The sequence continues at coordinate 78,569,869 of NC_091789.1, forward strand.
TTTTTATTATATATATATATATATATATATATGGTTTTAATATTAAAATTCTCAAATTTATTAATTTAAAATTTTTTTTCTTTAATTTTTTTCAGGGCTAAAACATCTCTGATATTTTTTTTTAAAAATCTTTTAAATTGTATAGTTTATTTCATATTATTATATACCATATTTCTCATTGTTAGTGATATTTTGAAATATTTTGTCAATAGAGTTATGAAGAATATATATTAATATATGTAACAATATCTTCTTCATCTTCCTATTCTCTTTTCTTTATCTTTCTAAATAATTTAATGCTAAAGCTTTTAAGTGGATTTGAGCATAAATAAGGTACTGGCAGAAAAGGCAGTTTGGTTGCATACAAAGAGATGGATCAAATTAATAGATGTTTTAAACATAATTAAAATCGGTTTTTTGTTGTTAGAGAAAGAAGTTACAAATACGGAAGAAGATAAAACTACAATAACCCTGTGTGTTGAATTGGAATTGGAGGTATAATTTTTCAAGATGAATGATGACACATAGATATTATGATAGATGTAAATGTGCTGACATATACACACATATATTACCTAGATCTGTCCCCTGAGAGGGCCTAAATGTTATGACCTCCAAAAGGAATAAATATATCTTATAGTCAAATTTCAGTTTCTAAATATCATTCTGTAACAAAAGGAACCTGAGTTCCTTAGAGAAGTGGTTAATTCCAAGATTGGGGAAGAGAAATACAAGATGATCCTCTCCTGGAGCATCATATAGTGCCATAAAGCAAGAAAATGCTCAAAGAAGGATGAGGACTTAACAAAAGAACAATGAAATGAGCCTTGAGCATCTGCTACCTATATTTGAAATAATTTGAATGAATATTAGTAGTAATGGATTATAGTTTATTAAATAAAACAGGAAACATGGATATATACTGATATAAATAAATAAATAAAGAAATCAAAGGTTTAATAAGTGATAGAATATTTACATAGTCTCAGAATATTTCCCCACAAAATAACTTCGTGATTGTTAAGGTGGTGCACACCACCTTTAGTGACCAAGTGAACATTATCAGTCATGAGACAATTTGAAATCATGTACTCCTGATAAGATGAATGCATCATGCTTTTTGCAATAGTCTGACCAAAGATGCATAAAGTGAAAGTGAAGTCGCTCAGTAGTGCCTGACTCTTCGCAACCCCATGGACTGTAGCCTATCAGGCTCCTCTGTCCATGGGATTTTCCAGGCAAGAGTACTGGAGTCAGTTGCCATTTCCTTCTACTGACTCTAATCATGTACAAATGTTAGACAAAGCCAAATTGAGGGACGTTCTACAAAAATAGCTGGTCTTGACTTTTGTAAAGCATCAAGATAATAACAGTAAAGGAAGAACTGAGCAACTCTCCCAGTTTGGAAGAATCTGAAGAAACAAACTGTAAACAACACATGGGCAAAACTTGAATGGAGTCTGATAATTAGAGGGAGATAATATATGAATTCTACTTTACTGATTTTTCACGTTTCACTGTAGTTTTATTAGGGAATTCTATTGTTTTTCAGAAATAAGCATTTGGAGGTGAGTGAAAGTTGCTCTCATTGTTCAGGGGGGAATTTTCTTTATACTTAAAATATTTCTGTAAGTTTGGCATTGTTTTAGAAATTTGAAAATTAGCAATATTAAACTATTATTATGGCATATGTATATATTGAGCCATCAGAATGGACACTGAATGTTAGAAACCAATTCATGCCAAGATATCGGTTCTGGTGAGCTCCCTAAATGCATAGCAAATTATCCCAACTTAATGAAATTGGGATAACAAATAGCCCATTTTTCCCCCTATTATGTGAAGTGTCATCATTAGCAGATACTAAATATTCATATACATGGATTTATTTCTGGATTATCTGTTCTGTTCCATTAATGTAAGTCCATTTGTACAACAAGCTATGTGATCTAGTACCCTGCTCTACTTACTACATCTTCACACAACATATTGCTGTCTGGCTGGACAAGTCCCCCCTCTATTCCTGCTTATCAAAATTATCTAGATTATTTTTGAATAATGACTCTTTCTTATAAATTTTGGAATCAGTGTTCAAGGTACATGAAAAAATCCTGCAAATATTTTAATTAGGATTACTTTGAAAGTCATAAACATTGCATCCAAAATTAAAATTATATTATTTTCTCCTTTCCAGGCATTTCAGGGTGAACCACCTTCTCTTCAGTTTCAAGGGGCTATTTCTACAGGGCTCTTCACTGAGTTTGGAAGTTTTGAAATTTGTAATGCTTTTCTTCCAAACTCTGATATGTGGATTTCACAATAATAGATTGATAGAATAGCCCATTCTGTGGAAGTTTGCCAATTTTCACCCAAGTCATCTTAATGCTTGCTTTAGTACAAAGGGTGGATATGTCAGCAGTGATGAGGGATTTTGTATAAGCTCACTCAACAGCTTATACCTGCTTGTTTCTCTTGAAGAGACTTAGTCACTAATATCAAACATACTGGTCTTTACTTGAATATGCCAAAATTGCTTCCACCTCTGGGTCTTTGTGCTAGTACTCCCTTTGCCTGAAATGTTATTTTCTGCTATCATTATGGTTAGTTTTTTTTTTTTTTTTTTTTTGTCATGCTGATCTTAGTACTTCTTCAGGTAATATTTCCCTGAGTACTCCATTTAAAATAGCCACCCAGTTATTCCCTATGACCTCATCTAATTTAATTATATGCTTAGAACTATTCATTTAATCGCCTATCTTTTCTCCACTTCAGTGTGAGATCCATGAGATCAGTCTATTATTTATTTATTGCTCAGCACTGAAAAGGAAAAAGCACATGGTAGACATTGAACTATTATTTTTGACATAGATAGAGGCAGTTATATCTTTATCATCTCTCTAGAGAAAGGAAAAGGTGAGGGGTGTGCGTATACTTGCAATGACTAATAAAGTTTATCTATTGCCCATGAACCTTTTCTTGGTCTGAAATCTTTTCTTGATTTATTTTTTTGTCTTAAAATCAAAGATAAGTGTCCTGCATAAGGACCTAAAAGGAAAATGAGAAATTTCAGCACCCCTCTGTTTTCACCTAGTCTCCACAGTGGCTCAGGTGCTGTTTTTACCTTCCATAGATACTAACTTTGATCTCAACTATTGTATTAGAAAAATAATATGATAATATAATTTCAATTAAAATGTTAATAGTTGTTAGTGACTTTGAGTATTAACTCTATCAGGGGTACTTAAATTTTAATGAGGGCTTCTTGATGACCAAATATGCATAAAGACTTTTTTTGGTAACGGATTAAAACCCACTTATTATTTTTTTTGGGAATGTGTTACCAATTTCTATTTTCAATCAAATTCTAGTAAAGGCCTTATGAATATCTAAATTTTTTGAAAATAATTTTTCAAGTAAAAAAAAAACTACTTAGAGGCTAATATATATTGAATAACCCACATCGAATTGTTATCATGTTTGTTCCAAAAACTTTTATAATCAATTAATATTAACAGTCCTATTAATTGGCAGCCCTGATGATCTCTGAACCAACTTCAGGGTGATTCTTACATTATCTTATACAATGAGAAAATTGACCCATACTAATCTCCTTATCAAACAGTTGCTTGGCTGCACACTTTGTGTTGTGTACTGAACAGGCTTTCTCATTTTTTGTAATAGGGATAGCCTTAGAAATTTCCATATCTTTGGATTTTGCTTCCTTTTTGCTTAGCAATTCCATCTTGAATTCATTTCTCTCTCCTTGATTTCAAACAGTCTGGAAGAGCCAAGCTATATCTTCAGCACTTTACATAGAAATAGATTTAGCTAAATATGTGATTTCATCACTCAAAAGTTCTACTTTCCACAAAACACTAAAACATGAACACAATTCAACCAAGTTCTTTGCCACTTTATGACAGGATTTCCATTCCTCCAGTGTCAAATAACATGTTCTTCATTTCTGTCTGAGACTTCATCAGAATTGTCATTACCATCCATATTTCTGCCAACATTCTATTCAGGATTATTTAGGTATTCTCTAAGAAGACTGAGTAGTTTTCTACAGTTCTTTCACCAGAATTGCCCAGTTGCAAAGTTACTTCCACATCTTAAAATATTTGTTATAGCAGCAGCCCCCTTCTCAGCATCAATTTTTGTCTTATCAGTTTGGGTTGTTGTAGCAAAAATATCACAGACTGAGTGGTAATTAAAAAACAAACATTTATTTCTCACAATTATAGAGGCTGAGAAAGTCAAGATCAAGTTGCCAGCAGAGCCTATGTCTGGTGATAGCCCACTTACTCATTCACAGACATTTGTATTTTCCCTGTGTCTTCTTCACATGGAGAAAGAGGCAAGGGAACTTAGTGCAGTTTCTTTTATAAAGTAACTTAGCTTATTCATGAGGACTCCACTCTCATTAACTCATTCCCTCTCAAAGGCTCCATATCCAAATATCATCACATTGGAGAAAAGGTTTCAACATATGAACTTTGAGAGAAACAAATATTCAGACTATGGCAAATTCTGTATCTTTTTATGTAAAATAAGTTAGGTAAAACAATTTCCAACATTTTTTTCGGAAAGAAAATTTGTTTCTTTGACTCTGTACTCATTTCCTAGGTTTGGAAGAACATAGAACTTATTGGGAGAGACATACTTTTTATCTCAGCAAATGTGAAGAAGCTAATCACTTGGGTACTGATTTTAATCCAAATTTTTCAACTTTATATTTGAAGTTTTGACACTTTCATTTAAAATCTCTAATTTGTATTACAGAGCTAAGAGTTGCATTCTGGGTAATTTGTTCTTTGACTTGTTTTCATCATCTTGATTCTAATCATCTTATTTGAATTTTCCCCATTTGTGGACTATAAAATGACAAATTCTATCTTGTGGGACCAGCAACTTAAGTACTTAAGGGACTTAATTGTACAGGGCAATTATTTTCATTACTACTAATTAAATATCATAATCATACAATTTAGACCATATCATGGTCATACAAGCCTCATTCTTTATTTTGACTTCCAAAATCACTGCAGATGGTGATTGCAGCCATGAAATTAAAAGACGCTTACTCCTTGGAAGAAAAGTTATGACCAACCTAGATAGCATATTCAAAAGCAGAGACATTACTTTGCCAACAAAGGTCCATCTAGTCAAGGCTATGGTTTTTCCTGTGGTCATGTATGGATGTAAGAGTTGGTCTGTGAAGAAGGCTGAGCGCCAAAGAATTGCTGCTTTTGAACTTTGGTGTTGGAGAAGACTCTTGAGAGTCCCTAGGACTGCAAGGAGATCCAACCAGTCCATTCTGAAGGAGCTCAGTCCTGGGATTTCTTTGGAAGGAATGATGCTAAAGCTGAAACTCCAGTACTTTGGCCACCTCATGCGAAGAGTTGACTCATTGGAAAAGATTCTGATGCTGGGAGGGGTTGGGGACAGGAGGAAAAGGGGATGACAGAGGATGAGATGGCTAGAGGCATCACTGACTGGATGGATGTGAGTTTGAGTGAACTCCGGGAGTTGGTGATGGACAGGGAAGCCTGGCGTGCTGCGATTCATGGGGTCGCAAAGAGTCGGACACGACTGAGCGACTGAACTGAACTGAACTGAACTGAATCAAGGTTTGGTTATTCTATCCTGATGTAGTTACAGATAGAGAAAATGTTAAATTTTAATATTTGGTGGAGATATCTGTTGCTAAAAGATAGTTGAGACTGTTAAAACCAAATGTCTTTACTTCTAATACTGCATTTACAGTAGAAAAAATAGTAACAATATAAATTCTGAATTAGGAAAATATCAGAACACCTCTTTCTATATCTACAAATGGAAAATTTCAGAATTAATTGTTTTCTTCAAATGAATTTCACAAGATATTATTTTGTTCCTGTTTGATGAAGAAAAATTGATATTATAGAAACTCACTGCTATTTCTTTCTTCATCATCATTGGTAAACTTAATTTTTATCACTATTATGCAGCTGTTCTCCAGGCAGTTTTGATTATGTTCATGACCATGTCACACTAAATCCTTGGATGAATGAATATGTTAATACTGTTGTTTGACCTAATATTGAAGAAAGCAATAGAAATTTGAAAACGTTAGAAATTCTATCACCTTTAAAAAAAATAGTGATCTAAATATAGTACAGGCATAGAAGAAAAAATATATAAGATATTAAACTTCAGCTTGACAATTTTAAGTCTAAATCACATCCCATTAAACTTGTTGTATGAGGTTCAAGACTGCTCATATTGTCATGGTAGTATGTTTTGGAGGCACACTGAATTACAATTCCACAAATGTAGGTTCTATTCCTAGTTCCTTCACTAGGTTGAATTTATTAATACTCATAAGCCAAACCTCATTTTCTTCTGTCTAATGGGTATATTAATGCCTTTCCTTCATAACCCATAGGTTTAGGAAGACTCAGTTCAGTTCACTTGCTCATTTGTGTTCAACTCTTTGTGACCCCATGGACTGCAGCACGCCAGGCTTCCCTTTCCATCAACAACTCCCAGAACTTACTCAAACTCATGTCCATTGAATTGGTGGTGCCATCCAACCATCTTATCCTCTGCCATTCCTCTCTCTTCATGCCTTCAATCTTTCCCACCATCAAAGTCTTTTCCAATGAGTCACTTTTTTGCATCAGGTGGACAAAGTACTGGAGTTTCAGATTCAACATCAGCCCTTCCAATGAATATTCAGGACTGATTTCCTCTAGGATGGACTGATTGGATCTCCTTGCAGTCCAAGGGACTCTCAAGAGTCTTCTCCCACACTACAGTTCAAAAGCATCAATTCTTTGGCACTCAGATTTCTTTACAGAGTGACATCTGACATCCATACGTGACCACTGGAAAAACCATAGCCTTGACTAGATGAACCTTTGTTGACAAAGTAATGTCTCTGCTTCTTAATATGTTGTCTAGGTTGGTCATGTCTTTCCTTCCAAGGAGTAAGCATCTTTTAATTTAATGGCTGTAATCACCATCTGCAGTGATTTTGGAGCCCAAGAAAATAGAGTCTGTCACTGTTTCCCCATCTATTTTCCATGAAGTGATGGGACCAGATGCCCTAATCTTCGTTTTCTGAATGTTGAGCTTTAAGCCAACTTTTTCACTTTCCTCTTTCACTTTCATCAACAGGCTTTTTAGTTCCTCTTCCCTTTCTGCCACAAGGGTGGTGTCACCTGCATATCTGAGGTTATTGATGTTTTTCCCAGCAATCGTGATTCCAGCTTGGGCTTCATCCAGTCCAAAATTTCTCATGATGTACTCTGCATATAAGTTATATAAGAAGGGCGACAATATACAGCATTGATGTATTCTTTTCCCTTTTTGGAACCAGTCTATTGTCCCATGCCCAGTTCTAACTATTGTTTCTTGACCTGAATACAGATTTCTCAGAAGGAAGATTAGGTAGTGTGATATTCCCATCTCTTTCAGAATGTTCCACAGTTTGTTGTGATCTACACAGTCAAAGGCTTTGGCCTAGTCAATGAAACAGAAGTAGATGTTTTTCTGGAACTCTGTAGCTTTTTCAATGACCCAACAGATGATGGCGATTTAATCTCTGGTTCTTCTGCCTTTTCTAAATCCAGCTTGCATATCTGGATTTGCCTCAGTTCAGTTCAGTTCAGTCGCTCAGTCGTGTCTGACTCTTTGCAACCCCGTGAATCGCAGCATGCCAGGCCTTCCTGTCGATCACCAACTCCCGGAGTTCACTCAAACTCACCTCCATCAAGTCGGTGATGCCATCCAGCCATCTCATCCTCTGTCGTCCCCTTCTCCTACTGCCCCCAATCCCTCCCAGCATCAGAGTCTTTTCCAATGAATCAACTCTTCACATTAGGTGGCCAAAGTACTGAAGTTTCAGCTTTAGCATCATTCCTTCCAAAGAAATCCCAGGGCTGATCTCCTTCAAAATGGACTGGTTGGATCTCCTTGCAGTCCAAGGGACTCTCAAGAGTCTTCTGCAACACCACAGCTCAAAAGCAGCAATTCTTCGGTGCTCAGCCTTCTTCACAGACCAACTCTCACATCCATACATGACCACTGGAAAAACCATAGCCTTGACTAGACGGACCTTTGTTAGCAAAGTAATGTCTCTGCTTTTGAATATGCTATCTAGGTTGGTCATAACTTTCCTTCCAAAGAGTAAGTGTCTTTTAATTTTATGGCTGCAATCACCATCTGCAGTGATTTTGGAGCCCAGAAAAATAAAGTCTGACAGTGTTTCCACTGTTTCCCCATCTATTTCCAATGAAGTGATGGGACTGTATGCCATGATCTTTGTTTTCTGAATGTTGAGCTTTAAGCCAACTTTTTCACTCTCTACTTTCAATACCAATTCACTTTTTTTTTTTTACTTTTATTTAACTCTTTTTTAATTTATTTTTTTTATTGAACAATAATTGCTTTACATAATTTTGTTGTTTTCTGTCAAGCTTCAAAATTAATCAGCCATAGGTATGCATATATCCCCTCCCTTTTGAAACTCCCTCCCATCTCCCACCCCATCGTCCTCTCTAGATTGATACAGAGCCCCTGTTTGAGTTTCCTGAGCCATACAGCAAATTCCCATTGGCTATTTTACATACAGTAATGTAAGTTTCCATGTTACTCTCAACATATATTTCACCATCTCTTCCCACTCCCCATGTCGATAAGGCTATTCTCTATGTATGTTTCTCCATTTCTGTCCTGCAAATAAATTCTTCATTACAATTTTTCTAGATTCCATATATATTTATTAGAATACAATATTTACCTTTCTCTTTCTGACTCAGTTCACTCTGTATAATAGGTTCTGGGTTCATCCACCTCATCGGAACTGACTCAAATGTGTTCCTTTTTATGGCTGAGTAATATTCCATTGTGTACATGTACAACAGCTTCATTATCCATTCATATGTTGATGGACATCTATGTTGCTTCCATGTTCTAGCTATTGTAAATAGTGCTGCAGTGAACAATGGGATACATGTGTCTTTTAAATATTGCTTTCCTTAAGTTATATGCCTAGGAGTGGGATTGCTGGCTGGATCATATGGTGGTTTTATTCCTAGTTTTTTAAGGAATCTCCATAATGGCTTCCATAGTGGCTGTTTCAATTTATACTGCCACCAACAGTGCAAGAGTGTTCCCCTTTCTCCAGCATAGACTGTTTGTAGACATTTTGATGAGTGTCATTCTGACTGGTGTGTGAGGTGATATCTCATTGTAGTTTTTATTTTCATTTCTCTAATAATGAGCAATGTTGAGCATCTTTTCGTGTGTTTGTTAGCCATCTGTATGTCTTCTTTGGACAAATGTCTGCTTAGGTCTTTTTCCCACTTTTTCATTGGGTCATTTGCTTTTCTGGCATTGAGTTGTATGAGCTGCTTTTATATTTTGAAAATCAATCCTTTGTCAGTTGTTTCAGTTGCTATTATTTTCTCCCGTTCTGAGGGCTGTCTTTTCACCTTGCTTATAATTTCCTTTGCTGTGCAAAAGCTTTTAAGTTTAATCAGGTCCCGCTTGCTTACTTTTGTTTTAATTTCCATTACTCTAGGAGGTAGGTAAGATATAAGCATCTGAATGCAGAGTTCCAAAGATTAGCAATGAGAGATAAGAAAGCCTTCCTTAGTGGTCAGTGCAAAGAAATAGAGGAAAACAACAGAATGGGAAAGACTAGAGATCTCTTCAAGAAAATTAGATATACCAAAGAGATAACAAATTAGAGATACCATTTCACACAAAGATGGGCTCCATAAAGGACAGAAATGGTATGGACCTAACAGAAGCAGAAGATATTAAGAAGACGTGGCAAGAATACATAGAAGAACTGTACAAAAAAGAACTTCATAACCAAGATAATCACGATGGTGTGATCACTCACCTAGAGCCAGACATCCTGGAATGTGAAATCAAGTGGGCCTTAGAAATCCTGAAAGATGATGCTGTGAAAGTGCTGCACTCAACATGCCAGCAAATATGGAAAACTCAGCAATGGCCAAAGGCCTGGAGAAGGTGAGTTTTCATTCCAATCCAAAAAAAGGGCAATGCCAAAGAATGTTCAAACTACCGCACAATTGCACTCATCTCACACGTTAGTAAAGTAACACTCAAAATTCTCCAAACCAGGCTTCAGCAATATGTGAACCGTGAACTTCCAGATGTTCAAGCTGGTTTTAGAAAAGGTAAGGAACCAGAGATGAAATTGCCAACATCCGCTGGATCATAGAAAAGGGAAGAGAGTTCTATAAAAACATCTACTTCTGCTTTATTGACTATGCCAAAGTCAATAAAGACTTTGACTGTGTGGATCATAATAAACTATGGAAAATTCTGAAAGAGATGGGAATACCAGACCACCTGACCTGCCTCTTGAGAAAAATGTATGCAGGTCAGGAAGCAATGGTTAGAACTGGACATGGAAAAACAGACTGGTTCCAAATAGGAAAGGAGTGTATCAAGGCTGTATATTGTCACCTTGCTTATTTAACTTATATGCAGAGTATATCATGAGAAACGCTGGGCTGGAAGAAGCACAAGCTGGAATCAAGATTGCGGGGAGAAATATCAATAATCTCAGATATGCAGATGACACCACCCTTATGGCAGAAAGTGAAGAGGAACTAAAAAGCCTCTTGATGAAAGTGAAAGAGGAGAGTTACAAAGTTGGCTTAAAGCTCAACATTCAGAAAACTAAGATCATAGCTTCTGATCCTATCACTTCATGGGACATAGATGGGGAAACAGTGGAAACAGTGTCAGACTTTATTTTTTTGGGCTCCAAAATCTCTGCAGATGGTGACTGCAGCCGTGGAATTAAAGGACGCTTACTCCTTGGAAGGAAAGTTATGACCAATCTAGATAGCATATTCAAAAGCAGAGACATTACTTTGCCAACAAAGGTCCATCTAGTCAAGGCTATGGTTTTTCCAGTGGTCATGTATGGATGTGAGAGTTGGACTGTGAAGAAAGCTGAGCACTGAAGTATTGCTGCTTTTGAACTGTGGTGTTGGCTAAGACTCTTGAGAGGCCCTTGGACTGCAAGGAGATTCAACCAGTCTATTCTAAAGGAGATCAGTCCTGGGTGTTCATTGGAAGTACTGATGCTAAAGCTAAAACTCCGATACTTTGGCCACCTCATGTGAAGAATTGACTCATTGGAAAAGACTCTGATGCTGAGAGGGATTGGGGGCAGGAGGAGAAATGGATGACAGAGTATGAGATGGCTGGATGGCATCACTAACTAGATGGACATGAGTCTGGGTGAACTCTCAGAGTTGGTGATGGACAGGGAGGCCTGGAGTGCTGTGATTCATGGGGTCGCAAAGAGTTGGACATGACTGAGCTACTGAACAGAACTGAACTGAATTGAAGAGGTGGGTCATAGAGTATCTTGCTTTGATTTATGTCATTGAGTATTCTGCCTAGGTTTTCCTCTAAGAGTTTTATAGTTTCTGGTCTTGCATTTATGTCTTTAATCCATTTTAAGTTTATCTTTGTGCATGGTGTTAGGAAGAGTTCTAATTTTATTCTTTTACATATAACTGTCCAATTTTCCCAGCACCTTTTATTGAAGATGCTGTCCTTGTCCCATTGCATATTCTTCCCTCCTTTGTTGAATATTAGGTACCCATAGGCACACGGGTTTATTTCTGGTCTTTCTGTCTTATTCCATTGGTCTATATTTCTGTTTTTGTGCTAATACCATACTGTCTTGATGACTGTAGCTTTGTAGTATAATCTGAAGTCAGGAAGGTTGATTCCTCCAGCTCCATTCTTCTTTCTCAAGAATTTTTTGGCTATTCGGGGTCTTTTGTGTTTCCATATGAATTGTGGGTTTTTTGCTGTTGTTGTTGTTGTTCTAGTTCTGTGACAAATGCCATTTGTAATTTGATAGAAATTGCATTAAATCAGTAGATTGCATTTGGTAGTATAATCCTTTGGACAGTATTGATTCTTGCTAACCAGGAACATGTTATACCTCTCCATCTGTTTATATTGTCTTTGATTTCTCTCATTACTGTCTTATAATTTTCTGTGTACAGTTCTTTTGCCTCCTTAGGTAAGTTTATTCCTAGATATTTAATTTTTTGTTGCAGTGGTGAATGGGATTGATTCCTTAATTGCTCGTTCTGATTTTTCATTGTTAGTATATAGAAATGCAAGTGATTTCTGTGTATTGATTTTGTATCCTGCAACTTTGCTAAATTCACTGATTAGCTCTAGTAATTTTCTGATACTTATCTTTCGGTTTTTCTATGTACAGTATCATATCCTGTGCAAACAGTAAGAGCGTTACTTCTTTTACGATCTGGATTCCTTTTCTTTTTCTTCTCTGATTTCTGTAGCTAGGACATCCAGAACTATGTTAAATAATAGTGGTGAAAGTGGAAATTCTTGTCTTGTTGCTGATCATAGGGGGAATGCTTTCAGTTTTTCACCATTGAGAATAACGTGTCCTGTAGGCTTATCATATATGGCCTTTACTATATTGAGGTAGGTTCCTTCTATTCCCATTTTTTAAAGAGTTTTTATCATAAATGGGTGCTGAATTTTTCAAAGTTTTTTTTTTTTTTAATCTATTGAGATCATCATATGGCTTTTATCTTTCAAATAGTTAATATGGTGTATTGCGTTAATTGATTTGTGTATACTGAAGAATCCTTGCATCCCTGGAATAAACCCAACGTGATCATGGTATATGAGCTTTTTGATGTGTTTCTGAATTCTGTTTGCTAAAATTTTGTTGAGGATTTCTGCCTCTATGTTCATCAGTAATATTGACCTGTAGTTTTCTTTTTGTGTGTGTTGTCTTTGTCTGATTTTGGTATCAGGGTGATGGTGGCCTCATAGAATGAGTTTGGGAGTGTTCCTTCCTCTGAACTTTTCTGAAAGAGTTTTACAATGATAGGCATTAATTTTGTTGCTGTTGTTTTTGGGGATGGGAAGTATGGATCTTACTTCCCAGAGCAGGTATAAAACTCTGACCCTGTGCAGTGACAGCACAGAACCCTAACCACTGGGTTACCATGGAGTTTTCCACTTTTAAAAATAGATAAATATTGCTTTGAGTAGTATACTCATTTTCACTATATTGATTCTTCCAATCCATGAACATGGTATATTTCTCCATCTATTTGGGTCCTCTTTGATTTATTTCACCAGTGTTTTATAGTTTTCTATATATAGCTCTTTTGTTTCTTTAGGTAGATATATTCCTAAGTATTTTATTCTTTACATTGCAATGGTGAATGGAATTTTTTCCTTAATTTCTCTTTCTCTTTTCTCATTGTTAGTGTTTATGAATGCAAGGGATTTCTGTGTGTTGATTTTATATCCTGAACTTTACTGTATTATTTGATTAGCTCTAGTAATTTTCTGGTGGAGTCTTTAGGGTTTTCTATGTAGATGATCATGTCATCTGCAAACAGTGAGAGTTTTACTTCTTCTTTTCCAATATGGATTCCTTTTATTTCTTTTTCTGCTCTGATTGCTGTGGCCAAAACTTCCAAAACTATGTTGAATAGTCGTGGTGAAAGTGGGCACCCTTGTCTTGTTCCTGACATTAGGGGAAATGCTTTCAATTTTTCAGCATTGAAGTTAATGTTTGCTGTGGGTTTGTCATATATAGCTTTTATTATGTTGAGGTATGTTCCTTCTATTCCTGCTTTCTGGAGTTTTTTTTTTTTTTTTAATCATAAATGTATGTTGAATTTTGATAAAAGGCTTTCTCTGCATCTATTGATATAATCATGTGGGTTTTATTTTTCAATTTGTTAATGTGGTGTATTACATTGATTGATTTGCAGATATTAAAGAATCCTTGCATCCCTGGGATAAAGTCCACTTGGTCATGATGTATGATCTTTTTAATGTGTTGTTGGATTCTGATTGCTAGAATTTTGTTAAGGATTTTTGCATCTATGCTCATCAGTGATATTGGCCTGTAGTTTTATTTTTTTGTGCTATCTTTGTCAGGTTTTGGTATTAGGGTGATGGGGGCCTCATAGAATGAGCTTGGAAATTGACCTTCCTCTGGAAATTTCTTGAAGAATTTGAGTAAGATAGGTGTCAGCTCTTGTCTCTACTACAAAGCCACAGTCATCAAGACAGTATGGTACTGGCACAAAGACAGAAAGATAGATCAATGGAACAAAATAGAAAGACCAGAGATAAATCCACGCACATATGGACACCTTATCTTTGACAAAGGAGGCAAGAATATACAATGGAGAAAAGACAATCTCTTTAACAAGTGGTGCTGGGAAAACTGGTTAACCACTTGTAAAAGTATGAAACTAGATCACTTTATAACAACATAAATAAAAATAAACTAAAAATGGGTTAAAGATCTAAACATAATACCAGAAACTATAAAACTCCTAGGGGAAAACATAGGCAAAACACTCTCTGATATAAACCACAGCAGGATCCTCTATGACCCACCTCCCAGAATATTGGAAATAAAGGCAAAAATAAACAAATGGGACCTAATTAAAATTCAAAGCTTTTGCACAGCAAAAGAAACTATAAGCAAGGTGAGAAGACAGCCTTTAGAATGGGAGAAAATAAGAGCAAATGAAGCAACTGACAAAGAATTAGTCTCAAAAATATACAAGCAACTCCTGCAGCTCAATTCCAGAAAAATAAATGACCCAATCAAAAAATGGGCCAAACAACTAAATAGACATTCCTCCAAAGAAGACATACAGATGGCTAACAAACAAATGAAAAGATGCTCAACATCACTCATTATGAGAGAAATGCAAATCAAAACCACAATGAGGTACCATTTCATGCCAGTCAGAATGGCTGCTATCCAAAAGTCTACAAGCAGTAAATGCTGGAGAGGGTGTGGAGAAAAGGGAACCCTCTTACACTGTTGGTGGGAATGCAAACTAGTACAGCCACTATGGAGAACAGTGTGGAGACTCCTTAAAATACTGGAAATATGACCCAGCAATCCCACTTCTGGGCATACACACCAAGGAAACCAGAATTGAAAGAGACACGTGTACCCCGATGTTCATTGCAGCACTGTTTATAATAGCCAGGACATGGAAGCAACCTAGATGCCCATCAGCAGACGAATGGATAAGAAAGCTGTGTTACATATACACAATGGAATATTACTCAGCCATTAAAATGAATATATTTGAATCAGTTCTAATGAGGTGGACAAAACTGGAGCCTATTATACAGAGTGAAATAAGCCAGAAAGAAACACACCAATACAGTATACTAAAGCATATATATGGAATTTAAAAAGATGTTAACGACAACCCTGTATGTGAGACAGCAAAAGAGACAGATATTTAGTACCGTCTTTTGGACTCTGTGGGAGAGGACGAGGGCAGAATCATACGGGAGAATGGCATTGAAACATGTGAATTATCACATGTGAAATGAATCGCCAGTCCAGGTTCGATGCATGATACAAGATGCTCGGGGCTGGTATACTGGGATTACCCAGAGGGATGGGATGGGAAGGGATGTGGGAGTGGGGTTCAGTATTTGGAACACATGTACACCCATGGCGGATTCATGTTAATGTATGGCAAAACCAATACAATATTGTAAAGTAAATAAATAAATAAAATAGAAAAAATAGATAAAGATATCTTTCTGGCTAGAACAAGTATTTTTGAAGTGGTAAAGATAAACTACTTAGTAAATATTTATTTATAAAATTCCCAATAAACCCTTTGGAGAAACTTTAGGAAACACAAAAGGAGGAGTGGAGTGGTCCTTATTTTCAAAAGGTCTATGATTTTTATTAGAGGACAATACAAGACAAATATTTAAATGCAAGATTTTTTGGTTAAAAATATATGTTATAAGAATTGAAAGGCTGAATTACCAAAACAAAAATGATGCAAAAAAATGAGACTATGCTGAACTTTGAAGAATAATTCAGATCATGGTAATTAAAGGAAGATCATAATGAGTACACAAAAAAGGGTGAAGATCAAGAACAAAAGCAGAGAATTAGCAATGAACACACTTTGCACAAGAAAACCTGCAGAGGCCTTGTTTTGTTGTTTTTTTACCTTGTTAAAGTTGGTTGTTAGTTCTTGGGAGGTGGCTGGAAGGAAGGAATGTCAGTAATCCTGTCTCCAAGACTAACTGTTTACATTCATCTAATCAGAAAGAGACTCACCTCTAGAGACTATAATTTGTTTAGGAAGCTTCAGGAAACAGTCTTTGAAATGGAATTTCCATCACTTTGTCTTTACAATCATATTGGGAAATTCTCAAAAACTTCGTTTCTTTTGGGTCCTGTCAAAATATTCATAAAAAAAAGTAAACAGTATTATAAAGTCATTCATCAGAACATTTAAAAGCTCTGAGATATCTGAGAACTTTGATCGTTAAAACAGCTTCTAAAGAAAATGTACTATACAACATGGTATACAACTGCTAATAACTTTTCATATGTCTTATATAATTATTTTATAGTTACAGAGTAAAAGCATACAATCATAAAACTAAAGAAATAATTTTTAAAATTTTATTAATTTTTAGCTGGAAAAATTGCTTCATAATTTTTGTTGTTTTTCCTCCATGCAACAATGTGAATCAATCATAATTATATGTGTATAAATAATATATATATATATATATATATATCTTTCCCTGAGAAAAAATTTTAAACTGTCCAAATATCTGTACAAAATTGTTAATGTCACTGTAATTATGTTTTTAGAATCAAACATGTTATTACTAACATTAACAACCTAATGAAATATGAAGTTCTAAATAATGAATTTGGAAAAAAGTTTGGCAGCTCTTCAAAATGTTCAATATAGAGTTATCATATGACTTCCCTGGTGGCTCAGATGGTAAAGCGTCTGTCTACCATGCAAGAGAACCAGGTTCAATCCCTGGCTTGGGAAGATCCCTTGGAGAAGGAAATGGCAGTCCACTCCAGTACTATTGCCTGGAAAATCCCATGGACAGAGGAGCCTGTTAGGCTACAGTCCATGGAGTCACAAACAGTTGGACATGACTGAGCGACTTCATGTTCATGTTATCACGTGGCCTAGTAATTCGACTCCTAAATACATATTAAATGATTGCACAAGCAACATTATTTTTAATAACTAAAAAGCGGGAATAATCTAAATGTCCATTAACTTTATGAATAAATAAAATGTGGTATATTCCTGCAATGTAATATTGTTTGGCAATAAAAAAGAAATGAATTATTGCTACATGCAAGAACATGGATGAAATGAGAAAACATTATGCTAAGTAAAAGGAGCCAATTTTGAAAGACTACAGAGTATATTAAACTATTCACATAAAATGACCAGATTAATAAAATTCATAGGAAAAGAAAGCAGATTAGTGAATGCTTAGAGCTGACTTCTCGTAGGGGAGGGGAGTAACACCAATGGGTATTGGATTTCTTTTCAGGATGATGAAATGTTTAAAACTAGATAGTGGTGGTAGTTTTA
Source organism: Bos indicus (assembly GCF_029378745.1). Classification (NCBI taxonomy): domain Eukaryota; kingdom Metazoa; phylum Chordata; class Mammalia; order Artiodactyla; family Bovidae; genus Bos; species Bos indicus. The sequence continues at coordinate 78,587,340 of NC_091789.1, forward strand.
TAACACTGTAAACATACCAAAACTTTAAATAGTACGTTTTGGTGAAATTTATAGTTTGAAGTCATACCTTGATTGAGTTGCTTTTTATTTTTTATTTTTTTCAGGTTTTAAATTTTATTTTATTTTTAAACTTTACAATATTGTATTAGTTTTGCCAAATATAGAAATGAATCCGCCACAGGTATACCCACGTTCCCCATCCTGAACCCTCCTCCCTCCTCCCTCCCCTACCCTCCCTCTGGGTCGTCCCAGTGCACCAGCCCCAAGCATCCAGTATCATGCATCGAACCTGGACTGGCGACTCGTTTCATACATGATATTATACATGTTTCAATGCTATTCTCCCAAATCTCCCCACCCTCTCCCTCTCCCACAGAGTCCATAAGACTGATCTATACATGGGTGTCTCTTTTGCAGTCTCGTACACAGGGTTATTGTTACCATCTTTCTAAATTCCATATATATGCGTTAGTATACTGTATTGGTGTTTTTCTTTCTGGCTTACTTCACTCTGTATAATAGGCTCCAGTTTCATCCATCTCATTAGAACTGATTCAAATGTATTCTTTTTAATGGCTGAGTAATACTTTTTAAAAGATATGTAGAATATAAGATAATGAAGGTAAAAGGACCCCTATCTTTTGTACTGATCAGACCACCCTTGGAAAAATGTATTTCTATCTGTATGAACAGGATGCTGTGAAATTGATTTCAAAAAAAAAAAAAAGGGGGGGAAAAGACATTCTGAGGAAAGTGGAAAACAAGATGAAGGCACCCAAAAATACAGTACTTACTAACATATTATCCTGGATTTGAGGGGGGGAAACCCTATAAAGAAAGTTATTGGGTTAAGAAAATTTGCAGGAACAGTGACAAATTAAATAAAGGTGTGGAATCAATGTTAAATTTCTTGAAATTAATGAACTGTTGTTGTACTTCAGTCACTCAGTCGTGTCCAACTCTTTGCAACCCCATGGACTGCAGCACGCCAGGCTTCCCTGTCCTTCACCACCTCCCAGAGCTTGCTCAAACTCACATCCGTTGAGTCAGTGATGCCATCTAACCATCTCATCGTCTGGTGTCCCCTTCTCTTCCCGCCTTCAATCTTTCCCAGCATCAGGGTCTTTTCCAATGAGTTGGACCTTTGCATCAGGTGGCCAAAGTATTGGAGTTTCAGCTTCAGCATCAGTCCTTCCAATCAATATTGAGGACTGATTTCCTTTAGGATGGACTGGTTGGATCTCCTTGCTGTCCAAGGGACGCGCAAGAGTCTTCTCCAACACCAAAGTTCAAAGCATCAATTCTTTGGCGCTCACCCTTCTTTATGGTCCAAATCTCATATATGTACATGGCTACGGGAAAAACCATAGCCTTACTATATGGACGTTTGTCGGCAATGTGATGTCTCTGTTGTTTAATATGCTAAGTTTTTCATAGCTTTTCTTGCAAGAAACAAACACTTTTTGATTATATGGCTGCAGTCACTGTCTGCAGTGATTTTGGAGCCCAAGACAATAAAGTTTGTCACTGTTTCTATTGTTTTCCCATCTATTTGTCGTGAAGTGTTGGGACAGGGTGCCATGATCTTAATTTTTTGAATGCTGAGCTTTAAGCCAGCTTTTTCACTCTCCTCTTTCACATTCATCAAGAGGCTTTTTAGCTACTCTTCACTTTCTGCCTTTAAGGTGGTGTCATCTGTGTATCTGAGGTTGCTGATATTTCTCCTGGTGACCTTGATTCCAGCTTGTTCTTCAACCAGCCCAGCATCTTGCATGATATACTCTGCTTATAATTAAATAAGCAGGGTGACAATATACAGCCTTGACACACTCCTTTACCAATTTGGAACCAATCTGTTTTTCCATGTCCAATTCTAACTGTTGCTTCTTGACCTGGATACAGGTTTCTCAGGAGACAGGCAAGGTGGTCTGGTATTCCCATCACTTGAAGAATTTTATACATTTTGTTGTGATTCACACAGTCAAAGGTTTTAGAGTAATCAATGAAGCAGAACAGAAGTAGATGTTTTTCTGAAACTCTCTTGCTTTTTCAGTGATCCAATGGATGTTGGCAATTTGATCTCTCGTTCCTCTGCCTTTCCTAAATCCAGCTTGTATACCTGGATGTTCTCAGTTCATGTGTTGTTGAAGCATAGCTTGGAGGATTTTGAGCATTGCTTTTCTAGCTTGTGAGATGAGCACAATTGTGTGGTAGTTTGAACATTCTTCAGCTTTGCCCTTCTTTGGGATTGGAATGAAAACTGACTTTTTCCAGTCCTGTGGCCACTGCTGAGTTTACAAATTTGCTGGTATATTAAATTTAGCACTTTATCAGCATAATCTTTTAGGATTTGTAATAGCTCAGCTGGAATTCCATCACCTCTACTACCTTTGTTCTTTATGAAATCAATTTCAATATAGTTCATCTATGTTTATTTATGCAGAATAATGGTTATCTGGGAAACTGATTAGGAAAAGACACAAGGGAGACTTTAGGAGCTAGAAATATTTTCTGTCCCTATCTAAGTGGTTACACAGTGGCACACATATGTAAATTTTCATTGAGCTGTAAACTTAAGATCAATCCTTTTTTTTTTTTTTTCCTGTCGATAAACTATAGCTCCAAAAAAACAAAAACAAAAAAAAAAAACAAAAAAAAAAAACATTTTTAAGTGCAAGAAAACTATTATGCAGAAGTAAAGTAATAAAGGAGGTGGTATGTGTGCCAAAAAGTTGTATTATACAGTGAAAAAGTGTACTTATTCTTTTGGGGTTCATCTTTGTGATATACCACAATGGTTTGTTTTAGATTTAGCTTGTTGTTGTTGTTCAGTTGCCTAGTCATGTACAACTCTTTGTGACCCCATGTACTACAGCATTTCAGATCTCCTTGTCCCTCACCATCTCCCAAAGATTGCCCAAGTTCATGTCCATTGCATTGGTGATGACATCGAGTCATCTCTTTCACTGATGCCTTCTGCTCCTTCAGCCCTCAGTCTTTCCCAGCATCAGGGCCTTTTCCAATGAGTCAGCTGTTCACATCAGATGACCAAAATACTGGAGCTTCAGGATCAGCATTAGCCCTCCCAATAAGTATTCAAGGTTAATTTCTCCTAAGATTGACTGGTTTGACCTCCTTGCTGTTCAAGGAACTTTCATGAGCCTTCCCCAGGACTTCAGTCCAAAGGCATCAATAGTTTGGAGTTCTGCCGTCTTTATGATCCAGCTCTCACAACCATACATCGGATTAGCTTTACAGTTCCTATAAAGAGCTATTCATCCATATTATTTTACTGCTCTTCCAACAAAATAGTTCCAAATTATTTTTGTGAAAGCAAACAGTACCATCCACATATTGCTGCATTTTAACTCTGATAGAATTTTGGAGCACAGGGAAATATTTTGAGATACTGAATAGACCATTGAGGCAGCCATTATTTTTACTTTCCAATTTTTTAAGATATTATTTTATATCAATCTTTGTATAAGGCAATATATGCAATGGAGGGGGAAGGAGAGGTCAAATTATCTTAGGAATTTCTTCTAGTCATGAGTTTCTTGATCGACCATGCTATGTACTAAGGTATTTGAAGTACAGAGGTCTGAGAGAAAGGCATCTGCATGTTCTTACATTTCTCAGAAAAAGAATTTGAGAAGAAACAGGAAAAAAAAAAAAAACTTTGGATGGATTGTACTAAGTCAGTTCAGTCACTCAGTCATGTCCAACACTTTGTGACCCCATGAACCACAGCACACAAGGCCTCCCTGTCCATTAAATACTCCCAGAGTTTACCCAAACTCATGTCCACTGAGTTGGTGATTCCATCCAACCATTTCACCCTCTGTCATCCCCTTCGCCTCCTGCCCTCAATCTTTCCCAGCATCAGAGTCTTTTCCAATGAGTCAGCTCTTCGCATCAGGTGGCCAAAGTATTGGAGTTTCACTTCAACATCAGTCCTTCCAATGAACATCCAGGACTGATCTCTTTTAGGATGGACTGATTGGATCTCCTTGTAGTCCAAGGGACTCTCAAGACTCTACTCCAACACCACAGTTCAAAAGCATCAATTCTTCGGCGCTCAGCTTTCTTTATAGCCCAACTCTTACATCCACACATAACTACTGGAAAAACCATAGCCTTGACTAGATGGACCTTTGTTGGCAAAGTAATGTCTCTGCTTTTTAATATGCTGTATAAGTTGGTCATAATTTTCCTTCCGAGGAGTAGGCGTCTTTTAATGTCATGGCTGCAATCACCATCTGCAGTGATTTTGGAGCCCAGAAAAATAAAGTCTGACACTGTTTCCACTGTTTCCCCATCTATTTCCCATGAAGTGATGGGACCGGATGCCATGATCTTAGGTTTCTGAATGTTGAGTTCTGAGCCAATTTTTTTCACTCTCCTCTTTCACTTTTCTCAAGATGCTCTTTAGTTCTTCTTCACTTTCTGCCATAAGCGTGGTGTCATCTGCATATCTGAGGTTATTGATATTTCTCCCGGCAATCTTGATTCCAGCTTGTGCTTCTTCCAGCCCAACATTTCTCATGATGTACTCTGCATATAAGTTAAATAAGGAGGGTGACAATATAGAGCCTTGACATACTCCTTTTCCTATTTGGAAACAGTCTGTTGCTCCATGTCCAGTTCTAACTGTTGATTCCTGACCGGCATATAGGTTTCTCAAAAGGCAGGTCAGGTGGTCTGGTATTCCCATCTCTTTCAGAATGTTCCACAATTTATTGTGATCCACACAGTCAAAGACTTTGGCATATTCAATAAAGCAGAAGTAGATGTTTTCCTGGAAATCTCTTCCTTTATCCATGATCCAGTGGATGTTGGCAATTTGATCTCTGGTTCCTCTGTTTTTTCTAAAACAAGCTTGAACATCTGGAAGTTCACGGTTCATGTGCTGCTGAAGCATGGCTTGGAGAATTTTGAGCATTATTTTACTAGCATGTGAGATGAGTGCAATTGTTCAGTAGTTTGAGCATTCTTTGACATTGCCTTTCTTTGGGATTGGAATGAAAACTGACCTTTTCCAGTCCCGAGGTCACTGCTGAGTTTTCTAAATTTTCTGACATATTGAGTGCAGCACTTTCAGAGCATGATCTCTTAGGATTTGAAATAGCTCAACTGGAATGCCATCACCTCCACTAGCTTGTTGATAGTGATGCTTCCTAAGGCCCACTTAACTTCACATTTCAGGATGTCTGGCTTTAGGTGAGTGACCACACCATCATGATTATCTGGGTGGTGAAGATCTTTTTTGTACAGTTCTCCTGTGTATTCTTGCCACCTCTTCTTAATATCTTCTGCTTCTGTTAAGTCCATATCATTTCTGTCCTTTATTGAGCCCATCTTTGCATGAAATATCCCCTTGGTACCTCCAATTTTCTTAAGAGTTCTCGAGTCCTTCCAATTGTATTGTTTACCTCTATTTCATTGCATTGATCTCTGAGGAATGCTTTCTTGTCTCTCTTTGCTATTCGTTGGAACTCTGCATTCAAATGGATATGTCTTTCCTTTTCTCCTTTGCTTTGCACCTCTATTCTTTTCACAGCTATTTGTAAAGCCTCCTCAGAATGTGGTCCACTGGAGAAGGGAATGGCAAGCCACTTCAGTGTTCTTGCATTGAGAACCCCATGAACAGTAGGAAAAGGCAAAAATATAGGACACCGAATGATGAACTCCCCAGGTTGGTAGGTGCCCAATATGCTACTGGAGATCAGTGGAGAAACAACTCCAGAAAGAATGAAAGGATGGTGCCAAAGCAAAATCAACACCCAGTTTTTGATGTGACTGGTGATAGAAGCAAGGTCTGATGCTGTAAAGAGCAATATTGCATAGGAACCTGGAATGTTAGGTCCTGAATCAAGACAAATTGGAAGTGGTCAAACAGGAGATGACAAGAGTAAATGTCGACATTCTAAGAATCAGTGAACTAAGGTGGACTAGAATGGGTGAATTTAACTCAGATGACCATTATATCTACTACTGTGGGCAGGAATCCCTCAGAAGAAATGGAGTAGCCATCATATCAACAGAAGAGTCTTAAATGCAGTACTTGGATGCAATCTCAAAAATGAGAGAATGATCTCTGTTAGTCTTCAATGCAAACCATTCAATATCACAGTAATCCAAGCCTATGCCCCCACCAGTATCATTGAAGAAGCTGAAGTTGGAGGGTTCTATGAAGACCTACAAGACATTTTAGAACTAACACTCAAAAACGATGTCCTTTTCATTATAGGGGACTGGAATGCAAAAGTAGGAAGTCAAGAAACATCTAAAGTAACAGGCAAATTTGGCCTTGGAGTACAGAATGAAGTAGGGAAAAGGCTAAAAGAGTTTTGCCAGGAGAATGCACTGGTCTTAGCAAACACCCTCTTCCAACAACTCAAGAGGAGACTCTACACATGGACATCACCAGATGGTCAACAGTGAAGTCAGATTGTTTATATGCTTTGCAACGAAAGATGGAGAAGCTCTACGCAGTCAGAAAAATGAAGACTGGGAGCTTACTGTGTCTCAGATCGTGAACTCCCTATTGCCAAATTCAGACTTAAATTTAAGAAAGTGGGGGAAACCACTATATTATTCAGGTATGACCTAAATAAAATCCCTTATGATTATACAGTGGAAGTGAGAAATAGGTATAAAGGAAGGGTTAGATCTGATAGACAGAGTGCCTGATGAACTATGGATGGAGGTTCGTGACATTGTACATGAGACAGTGATCAAGACCATCCCCAAGAAAAAGAAATGCAGGAGAAAAAAAAGCAAAATGGATCATACTAGCTAAGACAAATGTTGAATAGTTGAATAAATAATAGCAAATGAAAATTACCCCCCTTTTCATTGTGGTTCATGAAAGAGTTGTTAAGCCTTGGCCACTGTGAAGGGCTAGGTTGAGAGGGGCCAGAAATAAAAGAATGATTGTGTATATGTGAATAAATTATAATTTGAAATAATTATTTTTTACACTGTGCTAGTCAAACTTCAGTTTTGTTTTTGTTTTTGTTTTGTTTTGTTTTTTGTTTGTTTGTTTTTTAATTTGGTGTGATGTTGAGAGTTGACTTTTTTTCTTGGAGTATATTACTCAATCAAGTATCCTGTCTTTTTATACTCATTTCTTACTCAGCTTTACCCTCTTGTTTATTTCTATGTGCATCACCTTCTCTTTTAAGTCAAGAGAGAGCATTCAGGGAGCAAGATGAAAATCTGTTTGTTTGTTCACATATATAAACAACATCTTCTGTTTTATTGTGTCCGTGTGAACACTTGTATAAGGTTTAAAGATCCAGAGAAAAGCAAACAAGCAGTTTAATTCTAATTTAACCTTGAATTGTAGTATGTATCAACAACTCCAATGGTGAGATTAGGGAGTCTTTTGTGTTGTTGGGAAGAGAGTGTATGAGTTCATTTACCAACTACATGTTCTGAACAGAGATCCCTGAATTAATTTTTCCTATATATTTTCCTTTTTAAAAACCTTTTTTTTTTTTTTTTGTATTGGAGGATAGTTAATTAACAATATTGTGATAGTCTTAGGTAGGGAGCAAAGGGACTCAGTCATATATATACATATATCCATTCTCCCCCAAACTGTCCTCCTATCCAGGCTGCCAGATAACACTGAGCAGTGTTCCCTGTGCTATAGAGTTGATCCCTGTTGGTTATTCATTTTAAGTACATACAGCACTATGTACCTCTCCATCCCGAACTCCCCAGCTATCTTTTTCCCCCATCCTTCTCCCAGGCAACCACAAGTTTGTTCTCTGTTTCTGTTTTGTAAATAAGTTAATTGGTGTCATGTCATTTTAGATTCTGTATATATTTTTCATAAAGAAAAGATTACTGGGATTTGGTGGCAAATTCAAAGAATTCATCATCATATTTAGTCTTGCAAAGAAGACCCATCTTGAAACAGGGGATGCTTAAAAGTTCATTTTACAACAAACCAAATGGACGCAATGAAATAAAATATGAAATAGCTTAGTTGTTTCTAGAAAACAATTTGTTTATTAGAAAACTAACTTTCTAAAAATGATTATAATATTCCATAAATATCTACAGGATTGCTACTGTATTTTTGTCAGTATTATTAAATATGCCATTATATTATTGCTGCCAGCCTTTTGCACAGGAGATAAACAGCAAAAACTCGTCAGTCTCAGCAGTAAATTGCTGCCATTGCAGTAAACTACAATGGCAGCAAACTTAATCTGGTGTTAATTATACTTGCAGAAAACTAAATCAAGCATCAAAAACCACAGATTAATCTAGGCTTCCTCTAGCATAAGCAGAAAGTCTTGAGGGCTCATAACATGTTATTTTTGTTGACAGTCTTCCATTTTGTGACCAATTGATTTCATGTTTCTGATATACTCTGTTCTGATTGCACTTAGCTCTTATCTTCTCTTGGGCTCCAAGCAGCAAATTTGTTAATCCTCCTATTTCTGTATATTTAAGCAGGATTACAAACTTCAAATACCTTGTAAAATGATCCTTTATACAATCGTTCAAAACCATTTAAGTGATCCAGTGATGGAAGTATCAGCCTTGTAAGTAAATACAGAACATTTTGGAAATCATGCCAAGTGTTTATTTTATGACCCATTTGTAATTACTAAGCAAGGATGAATGAAAACTCTGGAAAATGTAAAATGGCAGAGCATTTTGCATTAAATTACTATTTCCTCACAATGAGAAAAGGATAATACTGTTTTTCAAAGTATATTCTTATTGAGGAACATGATTATGTTCTATTAATGCAAGATCATTGACAAGCAAGTGAAGAGTTTTAAACTGCTGAATCTTTGATACACTTGCTAAAGAATGTTAGTAAAATGAACAAGCAAACAGATATGAACAATGGACACATTTCATTACAAGAGTTTCTTAAAGTTTTATATACCTTTGTGATGATTGATCAAGAAAGAAAATTCTCCTCTGCTATTTTTCAAACAGGGTAGAAACTCTCTATGCTTCTATACTTCCTTGAGAGTTACTGACTTTCTCCTTCCTCCCTTCTTCCATTCCTTTGTCTGTCTCTTCCTCCCTCCATTCCTTCCTTGTTTTTTCTTTCCTTTTGCCTGCTTTCCCATATACCTTCCTGCCTTCTTCATCTCTATTCTTCCTACCTTTCAGATCTCCTTTCCTCCCTCTCTCAAGTTTATTTCTGTCTCCATCTCCGTCTCTTTGCATTCCCATAAACATTTCTTAAGCAACTACTCTGTAAGAGGTCTTGAAGTCACAACACCAAATAAGATAAAAACCCTTGCCCTCAAGGAGTTAATAACTTAGAGAGAGAGAGATGGACGTGAACTAAGATCCCACATACTGCAGAGCAACAAAGATCACACCACAACTACTGAGCCTGAACACCACGTGAAAAGATCCCATATGACTCAGTGGAGATCCCACATGCTGCAACTAAAACCCAACTTAGCCAAATAAATAAATAAATATTTTTTAATTATAAAAATACAATTCAAAGTTTATAGTTAAAAAGCACAAAGTAAACGCTATAATAGAGATATTCACTGGTGCTATGAGAAAACAGAAAATGGGCATATGCATCAGACTGACTGGAGGAAGTGATCAAGAGGGATTCTTGGAGATTTGATGCTTATGATGGAATTTAAAGGACAGCTAAGAGTTCATTACAGCGATATTCACAGTAGCCAAGATATATTTATACACACAAATAATGAAATATTATTTACCCTGAAAAGAAGAAGGAAATTCTGCAATTTGTGACAACATAGATGGAGTTAGAAGACATTATGTTAAGCAGAATACAGAAAGGAAAATATTATTATACCATAGTATGTGAAGTCTAAAATATTCTGAGTAATATAAAATGGTCAAAATCAAAGAAGCTGAAAGTAAAGTTGTGTTTTCCAGGGGCTGAGGAGAAGGGGGAATTAGATGATTTTGGCCAAAAAGCACAAAGTTTCAGTTATGCAAGATGTATAAGTTTTGGAGTTCTAATGGACAGCATGGTGACATTTGCTAAGAGGATAGATTTTAAATAAAATCCTCTCACCATTACTCTCCCCACACACATGCACACACAAATGTAACTATGTAGAGATGACAGTTATAATAGTTAACTGAATTGTAGTGATCATTTAATGCATATCAAAACATCATGTTGTACACTTTAAACATACAATTTTATACATAAATGTCTCAATAAAGAAGAATTAGTAGGAATTACCTATAATGGATAAGTGAAGGGCATCATAAGCAGTACAATGAAGATATACAATAGCATAAAGGTATCAGTCATTCAAGATTCTTTCTAGAACTTATGTACAGTATACTGAGAGGAGAGTAGTCAGAATATGAAATCCTCTATGTGCTAAATTTCAGAAACTGACTTTTTTTCTGTCATCCAGAAAAGGATGATGAGATGACTTAAAGCAGGAGACCAGGCTAGGGACTGAGGTAACAAGTAGGCAAGCATGGATGAGACTTATATGAGGAAATGGCTTTGGAAGAACAAAGGAAGGAATAGATTTTGGAGTTATTGAGGATGTGTCCTCCCAGGACTCAATTATATCCTATAATTGTCCTAATTTGATTATGCTGCTGCTAAGTCGCTTCAGTCGTGTCCGACTCTGTGCAACCCCATGGACTGCAGCCTACCAGGCTTCTCTGTCCATGGGATTCTCCAGGCAAGAACACTGGAGTGGGTTGCCATTTCCTTCTTCAATGCATGAAAGTGGAAAGTGAAAGTGAAGTCGATCAATCATGTCGGACTCTTAGCGACCCCATGGACTGCAGCTTACCAGGCTCCTCCATCCATGGGATTTTCTGGGCAACAGAACTGGAGTGGGGTGCCATTGCCTTCTCCCAATTTAATTATATCCTATGATTATTTAAAAACATTTATGACATATGCCATTGGTGGTATGGTGGTGAGTACAGCTATCTTCCAAAGCATTTATGACAGTTGTAGCTATTGCTCAGTCACTCCACATCCAGTGACTTGTACAACACCTTTAACATAGAAAGTGCTCAATAAATATTTTTTAATAAATTAAAATGATGTAGAATGTCAGGAAATCCTGGTTCAGGAAATGAGGTACTTACCCTTGCTTTACAAAGATGACATTATTGTAAAGTCCAAAGTGTATTCATGGAAGTCAGTAGCTGAAGTGAAAGGCAATTGTAAAATGAGTGTTTATGAGACAAATGTACTGAATTGGTTCTCTAGATTTATATTTGTTTGATTCTCTTGAGAATGTATTAAGGAATTTGTGTTCATGGTACCTTCTGAAGAGGAAATATCTTGTTAAAACTTGGTTTATGGTCGCTGCTACAAAATTGATTTCTAGTGTAGTGCTCACACATAGGTGATTGTGAATAACACACATCAGCAAAAATGAATACCAATATTGGTAAAAATGGGCTTCCTCGGTGACTCGGACAGTAAAGAACATGCCTGCAATGCAGGAAAACCTGGTTCAACCCCTGGATTGGTAAATGTGTCTGTGAGATGCAACGGGTGACTCAGATAATTGCTTATAATAAAAACAATAATAGTAAAGCAAACAACCATATAATGATATTGACCAGTTGAGCCCTTGGTTTATGAGATTTATCTAAACATATATGTGTGAGGAAAATTATCTTGTCACAAATAAACAATAATTTTAGTAGATTAAATGTGCCTTTTAAAATAAAGTATTATTACATCCTATATTTACATGTTTTGGAGTCAAATCTCAGTGTTTCAAACAACAGGAAATATATAATTAATGTCAAAATTTAAAATATTTTCTAGTATATTTATAAAGCCAAGTTACCATGTGTTTTTCTTCAGAGCAGCAACCCCAAGCTTTGTTTGTGGTATATGTACAAAATAATGGTATTTGAACATCACATTGGAGGAAAATAGACCAGACTCTTCATGGTCACAGGGCCTGGTATTAGGCTGCCTGATTCTGTATTGCCATCCTCAAGAATGAGAGGATCAGTCATTGTCTAAGTATTCCTGTAACCCATTTTTGGTTTATCAAATGAAGAAAATCTGCATTAAAATGTCTGGTTTTAGAATGAACAAAATATTTGTGATTAACATATCAGTTTAAGAACTACTAAAAGTTAAGTTCAATGATGGAGGAGATATGATTCAGGCACTAAAAGGATCAGTGCAAAGAGTGTTGGCCTCTGCTCCTGTGGTATTTATATTAGCTCTAGGTAAAAGAGATATAGCCGAAAGTTATTGAAACCAGTTACATGAAAATCCCCATGTATACAGTCTCGGTCTTCTTAGAAGGTACCTTTACTCATAAATAAAACAGTTCTATCAAATTATTCACATATGTCACATAAATTTGTTCTGAAGCAACAAAAGAAATCAAAAAAATTGCAGTATTTCTTTTAAAAGGCACTGATAGAAGGTTAATATCCTAAATTACATAATTTTCTCAAATCACTACTGATTTCCAGTTTCCTTTATCCTTGAATAAGTGCTCTAACAATAAGGTCTCGGTTCTTTATTTTTGCTTTTGTTTCCTCTGCATGAGCGGTAAGATAAAAAAGTATTATAATTTTGTGACAACAGTATTCTTCCTATGTTTTCTTCCATGAATTTTACAGTTTTCAGTTTTACATTTTGGTGTTCATTCAATTTTGGGTTTATTTTTGTATATGGCATGAGAAAATGTTCTAATTTCATTCTTTTATATATAGCTATCTAGTTTTCCCAGCATCACTTATTGAAGAGACTATCTTTTCTCCATTGTATACACTGGTCTCCTTTGTAGTAGATTAACTGATCATAAGTGTAAGGATTTATTCCTAGGATCTCTATTTATTTTCTTTGAGTTATGTATCTGTTTTTGTGCCAGTACCATACTGGTTTGATTACTATAGCTTTGTCGTATATTTTGAAGTCAAAGAGGATGATACCTCCAGCTTCATTCATTTTTCTCACAATTGCTTTGACAATTGAGGGTTTTAGTGAATTCCTGTGAATTTTAGGATTATTAATTCCAGTTCAGTGAAAAGTAGCATGGATATTTTGATAAGGGATTGCATTAAATATGTAGATTGCTTTGATGAATAATGGCTTACTAAAAATATTTATTCTGATTCATGAACATGGATATCTTTTCATTTCTTTGTATTATCTTTAATTTCCTTCATCAATGTCTTACGGTTTTCTGAGTATAAGACTTTTACTACCTTAGTTAAGCTTATTCCTAGATACTTTATTCTTTATGATGCAATTGCAAATGGGATTATTTTCTTTCTTTTTTTCTGATATTGATAAATAGAAAAGCAGCAGTTTTCTGTATATTTATCTTCTATCCTGAAATTTTGGTGAATTCACTCACTTGTTCTAACAGATTTTGGTGGAGAATTTTAGAATTTTTTAACATAGTATCATGCCATCTGTAAATAGTGACATTTTTATTTCTTTCCTTTCAATTTGGATGCATTTATTTATGTATTTATTTATTTTTGGGTCTGCTAAATTCTTTTTTGTTAATATAAATTTATTTATTTAATTGGAGGCTAATGATTTTACAATATTGTATTGGTTTTGCCATACATTGACATGAATCCGCCATGGGTGTACATGTGTTGTTCTCCATGCTGAACCCCCATTCCACCTCCCTCCCCATACCATCCCTCAGGATCATCCCAGTGAACCACTCCTGAACATCCTGTATCATGCATTGAACCTGGACTGGCGATTCACTTCATATATGTAATATACATGTTTCCATGCCATTCTCCCATATCATCCCACCCTTGCCCTCTCCGATAGAGTGCAAAAGACAGTTCTATAAGTGCGGGCAGTTACAACCAGTGCATTTAAGTGCGGGCGGCTGCGACGGGTGCACTTAAGCTCCGCAGAGAGGAGCTACCCCACATCCGAGGTCAGGGGCAGAAGCCAGGAGGACCCCATGCCCTAAGGGTGGTAGCCAAGAGGAGTTACCCCACATCCGAGGTCAGGGGCAGAAGCTGGGAGGACTGCATGCCCTAAGGGCAGCGACCAAGAGGAGTTACCCCACATCTGAGGTCAGGGGCAACAGCCGAGAGTACCAGGCTGTGACAGTGCAGGAACGGCCAAGAAGAGCTACCCAAGTCCGAGGGCAGGGGCAGTGGCCGGGAGGATCTACCCCACGTCTGAGGTCAGGGGCGGCACCTGAGAAGAGCTACCCCACATCGAAGTCAGGGGTTGCGGCCGAGAGGAGCTACCCCACGCCCCCATGCCTGAGGCCAGGGGTGGTGGATGGGAGGAGCTAAGCCACACCCGAGGCCAGGGGTGGCGGCCAGGAGGAGCAACCCCACGTCCAAGGAGCGGTGGCTACGCAGGCTCAGGAGGGCCTAGAAGACCTATCCCATCTTGAAGGTCAGAAGGGGCGGCGGTGAGGAGATACCCCTCATCTAAAGTAAGGAGCAGCAGCTGTGCTTTACTGGAGCAGCCGTGAAGAGATATCCCATAACCAAGGTAAGAGAAACCCAAGTAAGATGGTAGGTGTAGCAAGAGGGCATCAGAGTGCAGACAAACTGAAACCATACTCACAGAAAACTAGTTGATCTAATCACACAAGGAACACAGCTTTGTCTAACTCAAGGAAACTAAGCCATGCCCATGGTGCAACCCAAGACAGGCGGGTCATGGTGGAGAGATTTGACAGAATGTGGTCCATTGGAGAAGGGAATGGCAAACCACTTCAGTATTCTTGCCTTGAGAGCCCCATGAACAGTATGAAAAGGCAAAATGATGGGATACTGAAAGAGAAACTCCCCAGGTCAGTAGGTGCCCAATATGCTACTGGAGATCAGTGGAGAAATAACTCCAGAAAGAATGAAGGGATAGAGCCGAAGCAAATATAATACCCAGCTGTGGATGTGACTGGTGATAGAAGCAAGGTCCGATGCTGTAAAGAGCAATATTGCATAGGAACTTGGAATGTCAGGTCCATGAATCAAGACATATTGGGAATGGTCAAACAAGAGATAGCAAGAGTGAATGTCAACATTCTAGGAATCAGTGAACTAAAATGGACTGGAATGGGTGAATTTAACTCAGATGACCATTATATCTACTACTGCGGGCAGGAATCCCGCAGAAGAAATGGAGTAGCCATCATGGTTAACAAAAGAATCCAAAATGCAGTACTTGGATTCAATCTCAAAAACAACAGAATGATCTCTGTTCATTTCCGAGGCAAACCATACAATATCACAGTAATCCAAGTTTATGCCCCAACCAGTAATGCTGAAGAAGCTGAATTTGAAAGGTTCTATGAAGACCTACAAGACTTTTTAGAACTAACACCCAAAAAAATATGTCCTTTTCGTTATAGGAGACTGGAGTGCAAAAGTAGGAAGTCAAGAAACACCTGGAGTAACAGGCAAATTTGGCATTGGAATACGGAACAAAGCAGGGCAAAGACTAAGAGACTTTTGCCAAGAAAATGCACTGGTCATAACATACACCCTCTTCCAACAACACAAGAGAAGACTCTATACATGGACATCACCAGATGGTCAACACCGAAATCAGATTGATTATTTTCTTTGCAGCCAAAGATTGAGAAGCTCTATACAGTCAACAAAAACAAGACCAGGAGCAGACTGTGGCTCAGATCATGAACTCCTTATTGCAAATTCAGACTTAAATTGAAGAAAGTAGGGAAAACCACTAGACCATTCAGGTATGACCTAAATCAAATCCCTTATACAGTGGAAGTGAGAAATAGATTTAAGGGCCTAGATATGATAGATAGAGTGTCTGATGAACTATGAAATGAGGTTCATGACATTGGATGGGAGACAGGGATCAAGACCATCCTCATGGAAAAAAAATGCAAAAAAGCAAAATGGATGTCTGGGGAGGCCTTAAAAATAGCTGTGAAAAGAAGAGAAGTGAAAAGCAAAGGAGAAAAGGAAAGATATAAGCATCTGAAAGCAGAGTTCTAAAGAATAGCAAGAAGAGAAAAGAAAGCCTTCCTCAGTGATCAGTGCAAAGAAATAGAGGAAAACAACAGAAAGGGAAAGACTAGCGATCTCTTCAAGAAAATCAGAGATACCAAAGGAACATTTCATGCAAAGATGGGCTCGTTACAGGACAGAAATGGTATGGACCTAACAGAAGCAGAAGATATTAAGAAGAGGTGGCAAGAATACACAGAAGAATTGTACAAAAAAGATCTTCACGACCCAGATAATCATGATGGTGTGATCACTCAGCTAGAGCCAGACATCCTGGAATGTGAAGTCAAGTGGGCCTTAGAAAGCATCACTACAAACAAAGATAGTGGAGGTGATGGAATTCCAGTTGAGCTATTCCAAATCCTGAAAGATGATGCTGTGAAAGTGCTGCACTCAATATGCCAGCAAATTTGGAAAATCCAGCAGTGGCCATAGGCCTGGAAAAGGTTAGTTTTCCTTCCAATCTCAAAGAAAGGCAATGCCAAAGAGTGCTCAACCTACCGCACAAATGCACTCATCTCACATACTCGTAAGGTAATGCTCAAAATTCTCCAATCCAGGCTTCAGCAATACGTGAACTGTGAAATTCCTGATGTTCAAGCTGGTTTTAGAAAAGACAGAGGAAACAGAGATCATATTGCCAACATCCGCTGGATCATGGAAAAGGCAAGAGAGTTCCAGGAAAACATCTATTTCTTCTTTATTGACTATGCCAAAGCCGTTGACTGTGTGGATCACAATAAACTGTGGAAAATTCTGAAAGATTTGGGAATATCAGACCACCTGACCTGCCTCTTGAGAAACCTGTATGCAGGTCAGGAAGCAAGAGTTAGATCTGGACATGGAACAGCAGACTGTTTCCAAATAGGAAAAGGAGTATATCAAGGCTGTATATTATCACCCTGCTTATTTAACTTATATGCAGATTACATCATGAGAAACGCTGGACTGGAAGAAACACAAGCTGGAATCAAGATTGCCAGGAGAAATATCAATAACCTGAGATATGCAGATGACACCAGCCTTATGGCAGAAAGTGAAGAAGAACTAAAAGGCCTCTTGATGAAAGTGAAAGTGGAGAGTGAAAAAGTTGGCTTAAGCTCAACATTCAGAAAACGAAGATCATGGCATCCGGTACCATCACTTCATGGGAAATAGATGGGGGAAACAGTGTCAGACTTTATTTTTCTGGGCTCCAAAGTCACTGCAGATGGTGATTTCAGCCATGCAGTTAAAAGACGCTTACTCCTTGGAAGGAAAGTTATGATCAACCTAGATAGCATATTCAAAAGCAGAGACGTTACATTGCCAACCAAGCCCGTCAAGTCAAGTTTATGACTTTTCCTGTGGCCATGTATGGATGTGAGAGTTGGACTGTGAAGAAGGCTGAGCACTGAAGAATTGATGCTTTTGAACTGTGGTGTTGGAAAAGACTCTTGAGAGTCCCTTGGACTGCAAGGAGATCCAACCAGTCCATTCTGAAGATCAGCCCTGGGATTTCTTTGTAAGGAATGATGCTAAAGCTGAAAGTCCAGTACTTTGGCCACCTCATGTGAAGTGTTGACTCATTGGAAAAGACTGATGCTGGGAGGGATTGGGGTCAAGAGGAGAAGGGGACAACAGAGGATGAGATGGCTGGATGGCATCACTGCCTCGATGGACGTGAGTCTGATTGATTTCTGGTAGTTGGTGATGGACAGGCAGGCCTGGTGTGCTGTGATTCATGAGGTCGCAAAGAGTCGGACACGGCTGAGTGACTTAACTGAACGGATACATCCGTGTCTCTTCTGCTGTCTCACATACCATCTTTCTAAATTCCATATAGACATATTATTATACTGTATTTGTGTTTTGCTTCTTCCTTACTTCACTCTGTATAATAGGTTCCAGTTGCATCCACCTCATTAGAACTGATTTAAATATATTCTTTTTAATGGCTGAGTAATATTCCATTGTGTATATGTACCACAGCTTTCTTATCCATTCGTCCGCTGATGGGCATCTAGGTTGCTTCCATGTCCTGGCTATTATAAACAGCGCTGTGATGAACATTGAGGTACACGTGTCTCTTTCAATTCTGGTTTCCTTGGTGTATATGCCCAGCAGTGTGATTGCTGGGTCATATGGCAGTTCTATTTCCAGTTTTTTAAGGAATCTCCACACTGTTCTCCATAGTGGCTGTACTAGATTGCATTCCCACCAACAGTGTAAGAGGGTTCCCTTTTCTCTACACCATCTTCAGCATTTATTGCTTGTAGACTTTTAGATAGCAACCATTCTGACTGGCGTGAATTGGTACCTCATTGTGGGTTTTATTTGCATTTCTCTCATAATGAGTGATGTTGAACATATTTTCATGTGTTTGTTAGCCATCTGTATGTCTTCTTTGGAGAAATGGCTGTTTAATTCTTTGGCCCATTTTTTGATTGGGTCGTTTATTTTTCTGGAATTGAGCTACAGGAGTTGCTTGCATATTTTTGAGATTAATCCTTTGTCAGTTGCTTCATTTGCTCTTATTTTCTCCCATTCTGAAGGCTGTCTTTTCACCTTGCTTAAAGTTTCCTTTGTTGTGCAGAAGTTTTTAATTTAATTAGGTCTCATTTGTTTATTTTTGCTTTCATTTCCAATATTATGGGAGGTGGGTCATAGAGAATCCTGCTTTGGTTTATGTCGGAGAGTGTTTTGCCTATGTTCTCCTCTAGGAGTTTTATAGTTTCTGGTCTTATGTTTAGATCTTTAGTCCATTCTGAATTTATTTTTGTGTATGGTGTTAGAAAGTGTTCTAGTTTCATTCTTTTACAAGTGGTTGACCAGTTTTCCCAGCACCACTTGTTAAAGAGATTGTCTTTTCTCCATTATATATTCTTGTCTCCTTTGTCAAAGATAAGGTGTCCATATGTGCATGGATTTCTCTGGGCTTTCTATTTTCTTCCATTGATCTATATTTCTGTCTTTGTGCCAGGACCATACTGTCTTGATGAGTGTGGCTTTGTAGTAGAGACTGAAGTCAGGTAGGATGATTCCTCCAGTTCCATTCTTCTTTCTCAAGATTGCTTTGGCTATTCAAGGTTTTTTGCATTTCCATACAAAGTGTGGAATTCATTTTCTCTAGCTCTGTGAAAAATACCATTGGCAGCTTGATAGGGATCCCATTGGATCTATAGATTGCTTTGGGTAGTATACTCATTTTCACTATATTTATTCTTCCAATCCATGAACACGATATATTTGTCCATCTATTACAGTCCTCTTTGATTTCTTTAATCAGTGTTTTATAGTTTTCTATATATAGGTCTTTTGATTCTTTAGGTAGATATATTCCTAAGTATTTTATTCTTTTCGTTGCAATGGTGAACGGAATTGTTTCCTTAATTTCTCTTTCTGTTTTCTCATTAGTGTATAGGAATGCAAGGGATTTCTGTGTGTTGATTTTATATCCTGCAACTTTACTGTATTCTTTGATTTGCTCTAGTAATTTTCTGGTGGAGTCTTCAGGGTTTTCTATGTAGAGGATCATGTCGTCTGCAAACAGTGAGAGTTTTCCTTCTTTTCCAATCTGGATTCCCTTTATTTCTTCATCTGCTCTGATTACTGTGGCCAAAACTTCCAAAACTATGCTGAATAGTAGTGGTGAGAGTGGGCACTCTCTGACTTTAGTGTTTTGAGCTCCAAAATCACTGCAGATGGTGATTGCAGCCATGAAATTAAAAGACACTTACTCCTTGGAAGGAAAGTTATGACCAACCTAGATAGCATATTCAAAAGCAGAGACATTACATTGCCAACAAAGGTCCGTCTAGTCAAGGCCATGGTTTTTCCAGTGGTCATGTATGGATGAAAGAGTTGGACTGTGAAGAAAGCTGACCGCCTAAGAATTGATGCTTTTGAACTGTGGTGTTGGAAAAGACTCTCGAGAGTCCCTTGGACTGCAAGGAGATCCAACCAGACCATTCTAAAGGAGATCAGTCCTGGGTGTTTTTTGGAAGGAATGATGCTAAAGCTGAAACTCCAGTACTTTGGCCACCTCATGCAAAGTGTTGACTCATTGGAAAAGACTGATGCTTGGAGGGATTGGGGGCAGGAGGAGAAAGGAACGACAGAGGATGAGATGGTTGGATGGCATCCCCGACTCAATGGACTTGAGTGTGAGTGACGGGAGTTGGTGATGGACAGGGAGGTTTGGCGTGCTGCAATTCATGGGGTCACAAAGAGTCAGACACAACTGAGCGACTGAAGTGAACTGAACTGAATTGCATTATTCATTATATATTGACTCTTTTTTATTTCTCCTACTGCTGCTTCTAAGTCGCTTCAATCATGTCCGCCTCTGTGCAGCCCCATAGACGGCAGCCCACCAGGCTCCCCCATCCCTGGGTTTCTCCAGGCAAGAACACTGGAGTGGGCTGCCATTTCCTTCTCCAATGCATGAAAATGAAAAGTTAAAGTGAAGTCACTCCATCGTGCCCGACTCTTAGAGACCCCATGGACTGCAGCCTACCAGGCTCCTCCATCCATGGGATTTTCCATGCCTAGGTCCTTGTTAAACCTTTCTTGCATCTTCTCAATACTTGTATCCAGGCTATTTATCTGTAACCCCATTTTGTTTTCAAGATCTTGGATCATTTTCACTATCATTATTTGGAATTCTCTATCAGGTAGATTCCCTATCTCTTCCTCTTTTTTTTTTTTTTTTTTTTTGGTTGGGTGGGCATTTATCCTGTTCCTTTACCTGCTGAGTATCCCTCTGCCTCTTCGACTTGTTTAGATTTCTGTGTTTGGTGTGGCCTTTCCATATTCTGGCAGTTTGTGGAATATTCCTTATTGTGGAATTTCCTTGCTGTGTGTGAGTTTGAACAGGTGGCTTGCCAGGTTTCCTGGTTAGAGAAGCTTGTGTCAGTGTTCTGGTGGTTGGAGCTGGATTTCTTCTCTCTGGAGTGCAATGAAGTGTCCAGTAATGAGTTATGAGATTTCAGTGGATTTGGAGTGACTTTAAAAAGCATTTATATTGAAGCTCAGGGCTACGTTTCTGTGTTGCTGGAGAATTTGCATGGTATGTCTTTCTCTGGAACTTGTTGGCCCTTGGGTGGTGCTTGGTTTCAGTGTAGGTATGAAGGTGTTTTTTGAGCTCCTATCAATTAATGTTCCCTGGAGTCAGGAGTTCTTTGGTGTTATCAGTATTTGGACTTAAATCTCCTGCTTCTGGTTTTAAGTCTTATTCTTACAGTAGCCTCAAGACTTCTCCATCTATACATTGCCATTGGTAAAACATCTAGGTTAAAGATGAAAAGTTTCTCCACAGTGAGGGACACCCAGAGAGGTTCACAGAGTTTCATGGAGAAGAGAAGATGGAAGAGGGAGATAGAGTTGACCAGGAGGAGAAGAGGGGGAATCAAAAGAGGAGAGAGTAAGCTAGCCAGTAATCATTTCTTATGTGCACTCCACAGTCTGGAGCACTCAGAGATGTTGATGTAGTTATACAGAGAAGAGAAGAGGGAGGAGTGAGACAGAGGTGGCCAGGAGGATAAAGGGGGGAATCAAAAAGAGAGAGACAGATCCAGCCAGTAATCAGTTCCCTAAATGTTCTCCACAGTTTAGAACACACAAATAGATTCACAGAGTTGTGTAGAAAAGAGAAGGGCAAGGGAGGAGATAGAGGCGACCTGGTAGAGAAAAAGGAGAGTCCAAACGGGGAGAGAGCAGTCAAGCCAGTAATCCCACTCCCAAGTAAAAGTGAGTGTTGAAGATTGGGTTCTTAAAGGTACAAAATTGATAACAAATACCAAAAAGCAAAGATTCAAAATCAAGAGTAGAGGTTGAATTCTCAAAAATACAATATTAAAGAAAAAAAATAAAGTCACCAAAATTATAATATAAATATATATATATATATATATATATATATGAATTTTGCTTTAAAAAATAGGGTCTTTTTTTCTTGCAAAGTAATAGTAGGTTATAAAAATGAAAATTAAAGGAGTAATAGAGGACTTAAAAATTTTAAAAAAAATAAAAAAAATTAAAGAATGATAATAGTAAAAAAATATATCTAGGACTTTCTCTGGTGTTGTTGTGGAGAGTGTGGGGTCAGTTCATTTTCAGATAGTTCCTTGATCCAGCTTATAATTCTCAAGATCTATAAGCCCCTTCCTAAGTAGTTGATACTAACTACAGGGTTTTAATCTGTTGCACCTGTCACTTCCAAGGCAGTTCCCTCTGTTTTAGCTTCTTCTGTTTGCTGGTCTCTTCAGTGTCTAATTTTCACCCTGCCACAAGGGGGCGGTGGGGGACACATTTTTAGGCTCACTTGTTCAGTCGTGCTGTGGGGAGGGAAGATCACTGCAAACAAATACGACTGGTGTCTGCTCACAATGTCTCAGCCAAACTGGGTTTGTCCCCACTCATGGCATGTGTGCTTTCTGTGTGCTTTCTACACTGCTTAGGCTCTAGATTGCTCTGACGGGAACTGTCTGAGGCCAGCCCTGGGTTGTATGCACTTCCCAAGTCTAAGCCGCTCAGATTCAGGTACTTGGATATTCCTCAAAGGCGCAGACAGGGTTGGGCCTGCGTTTTGTGTACTTCCCAGGTCCAAGCAGGTCAGGTGACCAGGTGTTTGTGAGTGAGGTCGCTGCCACTTATCGCCTCCCCTCCATCCCTGCCATTCGGTTTTCTGGGTGTACAACTGGCGCACCTTCTCAGGCAAATGTTGACAGTCCAGAATCCAAAAAAATCTTGGTTAACAATGAAGCCTGCTTGCAGATTGGTAGATGATGCCTCTCTGGGACCGCATTTGTACCTTTCTGGCTCTGACTGCCCTCGCCTGCCTGTCTCCGGCAGTGGATGGGCTGATCCAAAGCTGGCTTGCTCTAGTCAGTCCTTTGCTCTGTGAGTGGGCCTGGTGGTGTCTTAGGTTAGGGCTTTTCATGGGGTAGCTATCCTACAGTCTGGTTTCCTACCTCGAGTTCAGTTCAGTTCAGTAGCTCAGTCGTGTCTGACTCTGCGCGATCCCATGAATCACAGCACGCCAGGCCTCCCTGTCCATCACGAACTTCCAGAGTTCACTCAGACTCACGTCCATTGAGTTAGTGATGCCATCCAGCCATCTCATCCTCTGTCGCCCCCTTCTCATCCTGTCCCCAATCCCTCCCAGCATCAGAGTCTTTTCCATTGGCTTGACCCTTTGCATGAGGCGGCCAAAGTACTGGAGTTTCAGCTTCAGCATCATTCCCTCCAAAGGAATCCCAGGGCTGATCTCCTTCAGAATGGACTGGTTGGGTATCCTTGCAGTCCAAGGGACTCTCAAGAGTGGTTTCCAACACCACAGTTCAAAAACATCAATTCTTTGGTGCTCAGCCTTCTTCACAGTCCAACTCTCACATCCATACATGACCAAGGGAAAAATCATAGCCTTGACTAGAAGGACCTTTGTTGGCAAAGTAACGTCGCTACTTTTCAATATGCTATCTAGGTTGGTCATAACTTTCCTTCCAAGGAGTAAGCGTCTTTTAATTGCATGGCTGCAGTCACCATCTGCAGTGATTTTGGAGCCCAAAAAATAAAGTCTGACACTGTTTTCACTGTTTCCCCATCTATTTCCCTTGAAGTGATGGGACAGTATGCCATGATCTTTGTCTTCTGAATGTTGAGCTTTAAGCCAACATTTTCACTCTCCACTTTCACTTTCATCAAGAGGCTTTTTAGTTCCTCTTCACTTTCTGCCATAAGGCTGGTGTCATCTGAATATCTGAGGTGATTGATATTCCTCCTGGCAATCGTGATTCCAGCTTGTGCTTGTTCCAGTCCAGCGTTTCTCATGATGTACTCTGCATATAAGTTAAATAAACAGGGTGACAATATACAGCCTTGATGTACTCCTTTTCCTATTTGGAAACAGTCTGTTGTTCCATGTCCAGTTCTAACTGTTGCTTCCTGACCTGCATACAGATTTCTCAAGAGGCAGGTCAGGTGGTCCGGTATTCCCATCTCTTTCAGAATTTTCCACAGTTTATTGTGATCCACACAGTCAAAGGCTATGGCATAGTCAATAAAGCAGAAATAGATGTTTTTCTGGAGCTCTCTTGTTTTTTCCATGATCCAGCAGATGTTGGCAATTTGGTCTCTGGTTCCTCTGCCTTTTCTAAAACATCCTTGAACATCAGGAACATCACGGTTCACGTATTGCTGAAGCCTGGCTTGGAGAATTTTGAGCATTACTTTACTAGCATGTTAGATGAGTGCAATTATGCAGTAGTTTGAGCATTCTTTGACATTGCCTTTCTTTGGAATTAGAATGAAAACTGATCTTTACCAGTCCTGTAGCCACTGCTGAATTTCCCAAATTTGCTGGCATATTGAGTGCAGCACTTTCACAGCATCATCTTTCAGGATTTGAAGTAGCTCAACTGGAATTCCATCACCTCCACTAGCTTTCTTCGTACTGATGCTTTCTAAGGCCCCCTTGACTTCACATTCCAGGATGTCCGGCTCAAGATGAGTGATCACACCATCGTGATTATCTGAGTAATGAAGATCTTTTTTGTACAGTTCTTCTCTGTATTCTTGCCAACTCTTCTTAATATCTTCTGCTTCTGTTAGGTCCATACCATATCTGTCCTTTATCAAGCCCATCTTTGCATGAAGTATTCCCTTGGTGTCTCTAATTTTCTTGAAGAGATCTCTAGTCTTTCCCATTCTGTTGTTTTCCTCTATTTCTTTGCATTTATTGCTGAGGAAGGCTTTCTTATCTCTTCTTGCTATTCTTTGGAACTCTGTATTCAAGCGCCTATATCTTTCCTTCTCTCCCTTGTTTTTCCCTTCTCTTCTTTTCACAGCTATTTGTAAGGCCTCCCCAGACAGCCATTTTGCTTTTTTGCATTTCTTTTCCATGGGAATGGTCTTGATCCCTGTCTCCTGTACAATGTCACGAACCTCATCCCATAGTTCATCAGGCGCTCTATTTATTAGATCTAGGCCCTTAAATTTATTTCTCACTTCCACTGTATAAACATAAGGGATTTGACTTACGTCATACCTGAATGGTCTAGTGATTTTCCCTACTTTCTTCAATTTAAGTCTGAATTTGGCAATAAGGAGTTCATGATCTGAGCCACAGTCCGCTCCTGGTCTTGTTTTTGTTGACTGTATAGAGCTTCTCCATCTTTGGCTGCAAAGAATATAATCAATCTGATTTCAGTGTTGACCATCTGGTGATGTCCATGTATAGAGTCTTCTCTTCTGTTGTTGGAAGAGGGTGTTTGTTATGACCAGTGCATTTTCTTGGCAAAAGTCTCTTAGTCTTTGCCCTTCTTCATTCCGTATTCCAAGGCCAAATTTGCCTTTTACTCCAGGTGTTTGTTGACTTCCTACTTTTGCATTGCAGTCCCCTATAATGAAAAGGATATCTTTTTGGGGTATTAATTCTAAAAGGTCTTGTAGGTCTTCATAGAACCGTTCAACTTCAGCTTCTTCAGCGTTACAGGTTGGGGCATAGACTTGGATTACTCTGGTATTGAATGGTTTGCCTTGGAAACGAACAGAGATCATTCTGTCATTTGGGGGATTGCATCCAAGTACTGCAGTTTGGACTCTTTTGTTGACCATGATGGCTACTCCATTTCTTCGGAGGGATTCCTGCCCGCAGTAGTAGATATAATGGTCATCTGAGTTAAACTCACCCATTCCAGTCCATTTTAGTTCGCTGATTCCTAGAATGTCGACATTCACTCTTGCTGTCTCTTGTTTGACCACTTCCAATTTGCCTATCTCGAGTTAATTCCCTTAAATTGCCCTTGGGGCATTCAGGCCCTGTCCTTACTCTAAGCAATGCAACCTGCACCTCCCTACCCATCCCCCGCTTGCTAGTGGCGGATTCAGCCATCTGTGCTGCTTCTCCTCTGGGAGTTAACATTGGGCACTTAGTCTGTGGGTTGTAATTATTTATTTATTTTTACTCCTGGTTATGTTGCCCTCTGAGTTTCCAAGGCTCGCCACAGATTCGCCACTGAGAGTGTTTCCTGGTGTTTGGAAACTTCTCACTTTTTTAAGGCTCCCTTCCCAGGACGGATCTCCGTCCCTACCTCTTTTGTCTCTCTTTTTATCTAATTTTTCCTACCTCCTTTCGAAGACAATGGGCTGCTTTTCTGGGTGCCTGATGCCCTCTGCTGGCATTCAGAAGTTGTTTTGTGGAATTTACTCAGTGTTCAAATGATCTTTTGATGAATTTGTGGGGAAGAAAGTGGTCTCCCAGTCCTATTCTTCCACCATCTTAGGACCGCCTACTTGGATGCACTTATTTATTTATTTTTTTAATCTAATTTCTTATTACAAATTCAACTTCACTGTTAGTGATTGTTTTATTCAGATTATATATTTCTTCCTGATTCACTTTGGAAAGTTGTATGTTTCTAGAAATGTTTACATTTATTCTAGATTGTCTAATTTGTTCATATAAAATTGTTCATAGTATTTTATGATTTTTTTGTATTGCTGTAGTAGTAGTAGTGGTAATTTCTTCCTCCACTTCTTATTTTGTTTATTTGAGCCCTCTCTTTTTTTCCTTATTGAGTCTGGCTAAAGAATTATCAATTTTGTTTATATTTGCAAAAATATATCTTAGTTTTATTGATCTTTTATATTTTTGTCTCTATTTATGCTTTCTGATTGCTATTATTTCTTTCCTTCTCCTGACTTTAGACTTTGTTCATCTTTTTCTTTTTTTCTTTTTTTTATTTCTTTAGATGTTAGGTTATGTTGATACAGGATTTTGAGATAGGCCTGTATCACTACAAATTTCACTCTTAGAACTGCTTCTGGTGTGTTTCATAGGTTTTGGAAAGTTGTGTTTTTTTTTTTTTTCATTTGCCTCAAGGTATTTTCTGGTTCTCTATTTTATGTGTTCATTGATCCATTGATTTTTTAGTAGCATGTTGTTTACTCTACACGTGTGACTATTTTTTTTTTCTTCACACTTTTCTTCTTGCAATTGATTTCTAATTTCATACCATGTTGTACAAACATTCTTACTGTGATTTTTATACTGTTAAATTTGTTGAGACCATTTTAGTGGCCTAGAATGTGAAATATGATGGCTACTCCATTTCTTCTAAGGTATCCCTGCCCACAGTAGAAGATATAATGGTCATCTAACTTAAATTCACCCATTCCAGTCCATCTTTTTGCTGATTCCTAGAATGTCAATGCTCACTCTTATCTCCTGTTTGACCACTTCCAATTTGCCTTGATTCATGGACCTAACATTCCAGGTTCCTATGCAATATTGCTCTTTACAGCACTGAACCTTGCTTCTATCAACAGTCCCATCCACAACTGGGTGTTGTTTTTGCTTTGGCTCCATCCCTTAATTCTTTCTGGAGTTATTTCTCCACTGATCTCCAATAGCATATTGGGCACCTACCGACCTGGGGATTTCATATTTCATTGTCCTATCTTTTTGCCATTTCATACTGTTCATGAAGTTCTCAAGGCAAGAATACTGAAGTGGTTTGCCATCCCCTTCTCCAGTGGATCACATTCTGTCATCCTGAAAGATGATGTTGTGAAAGTGCTGCACTCAATATGCCAGCAAATTTGGAAAACTCAGCAGTGGCCACAGGACTGGGAAAGGTCAGTTTTCATTCCAGTACAAAAGAAAGGCAATGCCAAAGAATGTTCAAACTACTGCACAATTGCACTCATCTCACAAGATAGTAAAGTGATGCTTAAAATTCTCCAAGCCAAGCTTCAGCAATACGTTAACCATGAGCTTCCATATGTTCCAGCTGGTTTTAGAAAAAGAAGAAGAACCAGAGATCAAATTGCCAACCTCCACTGAATAATCAAAAAAAGAAACAGAGTTCCAGAAAGACATCTATTTCTGCTTTACTGACTATGCCAAAGCCTTTGACTGTATGGATCACAATAAATTGTGGAAAATTCTTCAAGAAATGGGAATGCCAGACCACGTGACCTGCCTCTTGAGAAATCTGTATGCAGGTCAGGAAGCAACAGTTAGAACTGGACATGGAACAACAGACTGTTTCCAAATAGGAAAAGGAGTACGTCAAGGCTGTATATTGTCATTCTGATTTTTTAACTTACATGCAGAGTACATCATGAGAAACGCTGAGGTGGATGAATCACAAGCTGGAATCAAGATTGCTGGGAGAAATATCAATAACCTCAGATATGCAGATGACACCACCCTTATGACAGACAGTGAAGAACTCAAGAGCCTCTTGATGAAAGTGAAATAGGAGAGTGAAAAAGTTGACTTAAAGCTCAACATTCAGAAAACTAAGATCATGGCATCCAGTCCCATCACCTCATGGCAAATAGATGGGGAAACATTGGAAACAGTGGCTGACTTTATATTTTGGGGCTCCAAAAACACTGCAGATGGTGACTGCAGCCATGAAATTAAAATACACTTACTCCTTGGAAGGAAAGTTATGGCCAACCTACACAGTATATTAAAAAGCTGAGACATTACTTTGTCAACAAAGGTCCATCTGGTCAAGGTTATGATTTTTCCAGTGATCATGTATGAATGTGAGAGTTGGAGTATAAGGAAAGCTGAGCCCCGAAGAATTGATGCTTTTGAACTGTGGTGTTGGAGAAGACTCTTGAGAGTCCCTTGGACTACAAAGAGATTCAACCAGTCCATCCTAAAGGAGAGCAGTCCCGGGTGTTCATTGGAAGGACTGATGTTGAAGCTGAAACTCCAGTACTTTGGCCACCTGATGTGAATAGCTGACTCATTAAAAGACCCTGATGCTGGGAAAGATTGAGGGCTGGAGGAGAAGGGGATGACAGAGGATGAGATCGTTCGATGTCATCACCAACTCAGTTGACATGGGTTTGGGTGGGCTCTGGGAGTTGGTGATGGACAGGGAGGCCTGGCGTGCTGCAGTTCATTGGGTCACAAAGAGTAGGACATGACTGAGTGACTGAACTGAACTGAACTAAATGTGATCTATCCTAGAGAATATTCCATGTGCATTTGAAAATAATGTATATTCTACTCATTTTATATGAAATGTCCTGTAAGTGTTTCTCAAGACAAACTGGTTTATTGTGTCATATAACACCACTGTTTCCTTCTTGATTTTCTATCTGGATGATCTGCTGATTGGTATAAGCAGGGTATAAAAATCCCCTATCATTTTCATATTATTGTCAATTTCTTCCTTTATGTCTCTAATGTTTGCTTTATATTTAAGTGATCACATAATATACATATATATACATACATAATATCCTTTTATTATATTAATCCCTTTATCATATAAAGCTCTTCTTTGAATTGTATTTTAAACTGTTTATATTCTACTTCATCTTATATGAGTTTTGCTACCCCAAATTTATTTCCATTCCCATTTGTATGAAGTATATTTTTGCATCCACTCACTTTCAGTCTGTGTTTATTTACATCTGATGTGAGTTTCTTGTAGGCAACACATATACAGCTTTTATTTTTGTATCCTTTTGGCCACTTGAAATCTTGGGTTCCAGCATTTAATCCATTTACATTTAGCATAATTATGCACATTCTTATTGCCATTTTCTTTAATTGATTGGGGCTTGCTTTTATAGATCTTTTTTCCCTTTTTTTATGAATAGTATAGAGACTGGTCTTTTTTATTCATTGAACCCACCCTATGTCTTTTGATTGAAGCAATAAGTACATTGAATTTAAAGCAATTGTTGATACATATATACATCAGTTCAGTTCAGTTCTGTCACTCAGTCGTGTCTGACTCTTTGTGACCCCATGAACAGCAGTACTCCAGGACTCCCTGTCCATCACAAACTCCCGGAGTTCACTCAGACTCACGTCCATCGAGTTAGTGATGCCATACATCCATCTCATCCTCTGTCGTCCCCTTCTCCTCCTGCCCCCAATCCCTCCCAGCACATAAGAGTCTTTTCCAATGAGTCAGCCCTTTGCATGAGGTGGCCAAAGTACTGGAGTTTCAGCTTCAGCATCATTCTCTCCAAAGAAATCCCAGGGCTGATCTCCTTCAGAATGGACTGGTTGGATCTCCTTGCAGTCCAAGGGAATCTCAAGAGTCTTCTCCAACACCACAGTTCAAAAGCATCAATTCTTTGGTGCTCAGCTTTCTTCACAGTCCAACTCTCACATCCATACATGACTACAAGAAAAACCAAGGCTTAACTAGATGGACAAAGTTGGCACAGTAATGTCTCTGCTTTTGAATATGCTATCTAGGTTGGTCATAACTTTCCTTCCAGAAGTGTCTTTTAATTTCATGGCTGCAGTCACCATCTGCAGTGATTTTGGAGGCCAAAAAAATAAAGTCTGACACTGTTTCCACTGTATCCCCATCTATTCCCCAAGAAGTGATGGGACGAGATGCCATGATCTTCGTTTTCTGAATGTTTAGCTTTAAGCCAACTTTTTCACTCTCCACTTTCACTTTCATCAAGAGGCTTTTTAGCTCCTCTTCACTTTCTGCCATAAGGATGATGTCATCTGTATATCTGAGGTTATTCGTATTTCTCCTGGCAATCTTGATTCCAGCTTGTGTTTCTTCCAGTCCAGCGTTTCTCATGCTATACTCTGCATATAAGTTAAATAAGCAAGGTGACAATATATAACCTTGACGTACTATTTTTCGTATTTGGAACCAGTCTGCTGTTTCATGTCCAGTTCTAACAGTTGCTTCCTGACCTGCATACAGATTTCTCAAGAGGCAAGTCAGGTGGTCTGGTATTCCCATCACTTTCAGAATTTTCCACAGCGTATTGTGATCCACACAGTCAAAGGCTTTGGCATAGTCAATAAAGCAGAAATAGATGTTTTTCTGGAACTCTATTGCTTTTTCCATGATCCAGCAGATGTTGGCAATTTGATCTCTGGTTCATCTGCCTTTTCTAAAACCAGCTTGAACATCAGGAAGTTCATGGTTTACATATTGCTGAAGCCTGGCTTGGAGAATTTTGAGCATTACTTTACTAGCGTGTGAGATGAGTGCAATTGTGTGGTAGTTTGAGCATTCTTTGGCATTGCCTTTCTTTGGGATTGGAATGAAAACTGACCGTTTCCAGTCCTGTGGCAACTGTTGAGTTTTCCAAATTTGCTGGCATATTGAGTGCAGCACTTTCACAGCATCATCTTTCAGGATTTGAAATAGCTCAACTGGAATTCCATCACCGCCACTAGCTTTGTTCATAGTGATGCTTTCTAAGACCCACCTGACTTCACATTCCAGGATGTCTGGCTCTAGGTCAGTGATCACACCATCGTAATTATCTGGGTCGTGAAGATCTTTTTTGTACAGTTTTTCTGTGTATTCTTGCCACCTCTTCTTAATATCTTCTGCTTCTGTTAGGTCCATACTATTTCTGTCCTTTATCTAGCCCATCTTTGCATGAAATATTCCCTTGGTATCTCTAATTTTCTTGAAGAGATCTCGAGTCTTTCCCATTCTGTTGTTTTCCTCTATCTCTTTGCATTGTCACTAAGGAAGGCTTTCTTTTCTCTTCTTGCTATTCTTTGGAACTCTGCATTCAGATGCTTATATCTTTACGGCCATTTTAAAACTTGTTGTCTGGTTGTTTTTGTAGTGTTTCACTTTTTTTTTTTTTAGCTTTTTCTCTTGTGGATTCATTATTTTCTTCTGTGGTGTGCTTGTGTTCCTTTATCTCTAGTTGTGTATCTACTGTATATTTTTGCTTTGTGGTCTTCATGGGGTTCGTATATGTTCATCTATGACTATATCTGCTTCTTTTAGGCTACAGTCATTTAAGTTCAAACACATTCTTAAAATTCTTCCTTTTTTTAACTCTCCTGTACTTTTTATTGTTATTATATCATGTTTCTCATCTTCATGTTTATCTCAACAGTTTATTGTAGCTATAGTGGATTTAAAAATTTGTATATTTTAATAAATATTCTACCGTATTTAAGTTGTTGATCCACACCATTTACTGTATATTTTCCCTTACAAATAGAATTGTGTTTTTCCTGTAAATTCTTACTTGGTGTTATAAGCTTTTCTTATCCACTTATAAAAGACTCCTTTAATGCTTTATTTTAGAGTGAATTTAGTATTGATTAGCTCTTTTGGTTTTTGATTGTCTGAAAAGTGTTTTTTTTTTTTTTTTTCTCTCTCTCTCTCCTTCAATTTTGAATGATAATATTGCAAGTAGATTCTCCTAGATTGTAAAATTTCCTGTTTTGGTGCTTTACTATTATGCCACTTCAGTCTGACCTGTAATGTTTCTTCAGAAAATTCAGCTGATATCTTTTGGGCATTCCCTTGTATATGACAATTCATTCTTCTTTAGCTGTATTTAGAATTCTCTTTTTCTTTTAATTTTGGCATTTTAATTGTGCTATATGTGATATGGTTCTCCTTTTATTTCTCTTATTTGGGACTATTTGCAATTCCTGCACCAAGATATCTGTTTTCTTATTAATATTGGGAAAGTTTTCAGCCATGATTTCATTAAATACATTTTTGAATCCTTTATCTTTCTCTCTTCTCCTTCTAGGATATCTATAATGCAGATATTAGTACTATTGATGTTCTCTCAGAGGTCCTTTAATCTGTCTCCATTTTTTATTTGCATTTTTAGTTTTCCTTTATTTTTAATTGGAGAATAATTACAATGCTGTGTTGGTTTCTGCCATATAACAACATGAATCAGCTATAGGTATACATACTCTCCCTCCTTGATCATCCTTCCAACATCCCATCCCTTTCCATCTCTCTAGGTTGTCACAGAGCACCAGCTTTGGTTTCCCTGTGTTATACAGCAAATGGTCACCATGCTTAGTCACGCAGTCATGTCGGACTTGTTGTGACCCTGTGGACTGTAGCCTGCCAGACTCCTCTGACCATGGGATTATCCAGGCAAGAATACTGGAGTGGGTTTCCATGCCCACCTCCAGGGGATCTTTCCATTGGCTCTCCATTTTTCACATGGTAATGTATAAGTTTCTATGCTACTCTCTCAAATCATCCCACTCTCTTCTTCTGCCACTATGTCCAATACATCTGTGTCTCCTTTGCTGCCCTGCAAATAGAATCATCAGTACCATTTTTCTAGATTCCATAAGCATGCATTAGTATACAATGTTTGTTTTTCTCTTTCTGACTTCACTCTTTTTAATAGGCTTTTTGAATTCATCCACCACATTAGAACTGACTCAAATGAATTACTTTTTATGGCTGAGTAGTATTTCATTGTGTATATGTACCACATCTTCTTTGTACATTTCTCCATAAATGGACATGTAGGTTGCTTCCATGGCCTAGCTATTGTAAACAGTGCTTCAATGAACATTGGGATGCATATATACTTTCTATTATGATTTCCTTGAGATATATGCCTAGTAGTGAGATTGTTGGTTCATATGGTAGTTTAATTCCTAGTTTTTAAAGGAATCTCTATACTGTGCTCCATAGTGGCTGTATCAATTTGGATTCCCAACAACAGTACAAGAGGGTTCCTTTTCTTCACACTCTCTTCAGTATTTACTGTTTGTAGACATTTTGATGATGGCCATTCTGACGGGTATGAGGTAATACTTCATTGTCATTGTGATTTGCATTTCCTTAATAATGAGCAATGTTGAGCATGTTTCCATGTGATTATTAGTCATTTTTATGTCTTCTTAGGAGAAATGTCTGTTTAGGTTTCCCCCATTTTTTGACTGGGTTGCTTACTTTTCTGGTATTGAGCTATATGAGCTGCTTCTGTATTTTGGAGATTACTCTTTTGTCAGCTGTTTCATTTGTTATTATTTTCTCCAGTTTTGAGGGTTGTCTTTTCAGTTTATAGTTTCCTTTGTTGTACAAAAGCTTTTAAGTTGAATTAGATCCCATTTGTTTATTTTTGTTCTTATTTCCATTATTCTAGGGGGTGTGGTCACAGAAGACTTCGCTGTAACATATTAAAGAGTTTTCTGCTTATGTTTTCCTCTAAGAGTTTTATATTTTCTGGTTTTATACTTAGGTCTTCAATCCATTTTGAGTTAATTTTTGTGTATGGTATTAGGAAGTGTTCCAGTTTCATCCTTTGACATGTAGCTGTCCATTTTTCCCAGCACTACTTATTGAAGATATTATCTTTTCTCCATTGTATGTTTTTGTCCCCTTTGTCAAAGATAAATTGCCCATAGGTGTGTGGGATTATCTCCAGGCTTTCTATCTTGCTCCATTGTTTCATATTTCTGTTTTTGTACCAATACCACACTATATTGGTGGCTGTAGCTTTGTAATATAGTTTTAAGTCAGGAAGATTGATTCCTCCAGCTCCATTCTACTTCTTCAAGAATACTATGGCTATTTAGGACCATTTGTGTTTTGATACAAGCTGAAAATTATTTGTTCTTGTTCCATAAAAAATACCACTGGTAGTTTAATAGGGATCATATTTAATCTGTAGATTGCTTTGGATAGTATGGTCGTTTTCACAACATTAATTCTTCCTATCCAAGAACATGGTATATCTCTCCATCTTTTTGTGTTGTTTTACTTTTATCAGTGTCTTATATTTTTCTGCATACAAGCCATTTGCCTGTTAAGGTAGATTTATTTCTTAGTATTTTATTGTTTTTGTTACAATTGTGAATGGGATTGCTGCATCATTATTATCCACTATTGTCCTTCATTGTCTCTTGTAACAGTCTTTATTGTACAATATATTTTATCTGATATAAGTATTGCTACTCCCATTTTCTTTTTATTTCCATTTGCATGGATTATCTTTTTTCCAGATCTTCACTTTCAATCCGTATGTATCCCTAGGTCTGAAGTGGGTCTCTTGAAGACAGTATATATAGGGGTATTGTTTTTGTATGCAGTCTGTGACTTTTGGTTGGAGCTTTCTTATTCCAGTTACATTTAAGTTAATTATTGATATATTTGATCCTATTGCCATTGATTTTATTGTTTGGGGGTTTGTTTTTATATGCCTTTTCTTGATCTTTTGTTTCCTGTCTAAAGAAGTTCCTTTAGTATTTCTTCTGAAGCTGGTTTAATGTTGCTGAATTCTCTTATTTTTTGCTTGTCTGTAATGACTTGGTTTCTCCTTTGAATCTGAATGAGATCATTGCTGGATAGAGGAATCTTGGTTGTAGATTTTTCCCTCTCATCACTTTAAGTATATCCTCCCATTTTCTTCTGCCCTGCAGAGTTTCTGTTGAAAGATCAGCTGTTAGCCTTATGGGGATCTCCTTGTATGTTATGTTATTTTTCACTTGCTCCTTTTAATATTAGTTATTTGTGTTTATTTTTTATTAGTTTGATTAATAGGTGTTTTGGTCTGTTTCCCCTTGGTGTTATGCTGTATATGACTCTCTGACCTTTCTATATTTGAGTGGCTATTCCCTTTCCCATTTTAGGGAAAATTTCAACTATATTATCCTCAAGTATTTTCTCATAACCTTTCTTTTTGTCCTCTTCTGGGACAACTATGATTTGAACATTGAGGCATTTAATGTCTTCCCAAAGGTCTCTGAGGCTGTCCTCATTTCTTCTTCTTCTTCTTTTTTTTTCTTTATTCTGCTCTGTGTCAGTTATTTCCATCATTCTATCTTTCAGTTGGCTTATCAGGTCGTCTGCTTCAGTTCTGCTATTGGTTTCCTCTAATGAACATTTCATCTCAGTTATTGTGTTGTTCATTAAATATTGTTTATTATTTAAATCTTCCAGGTCCTTGGTAAACATTTCTTAGAACTTCTCGATTCATGCCTCCAGTCTATTTATCTGTCTCCATTTTGTTTTCAAGATTTGGGATCATCTTTACTATCATTATTCTGAGTTACTTTTCAGGTAGACTCCCTATCTCTTCCTGTTTTGTTTGGCCTGGTGGGTTTTTATCATGTTCCTTTGCCTGCTGAATATTTCTCTCACTTTTCATTTTGTTTACTTCACTGTGTTTGGGGTCTCCTGTCTGTAGGCTGAAAGGTCATCATTCCTCTTAACTGTGGAGTCTCCCCCCATGGGTGTAGTTGGTCCAGTGCCTAGTGAAAGTTTCATGGTTGAGGGACTTGTGCCTGTATTCTGGTGAATGAATCTGAGTCTTACCTCTCTGAAAGGTAGCGCCTAGACCAGGAATGTGTTTGGGGGTGTCTTTGGCCTTGATTTTGGTGTTGACCATCTGGTGATGTCCATGTATAGTCTTCTCTTCTGTTGTTGGAAGAGGGTGTTTGTTATGACCAGTACATTTTCTTGGTAAAACTATATTAGTCTTGCCCTGCTTCATTCTGTATTCCAAGGCCAAATTTGCCTGTTACTCCAGGTATTTCTTGACCTCCTACTTTTGCATTGCAGTCTCCTATAATGAAAAAGACATCTTTTTTGGGTGTTAGTTCTAAAAGGTCTTGTAGGTCTTCATAGAACCGTTCAACTTCAGCTTCTTCAGCATTACTGGTTGGGGCATAGACTTGGATTACTGTGATATTGAATGGTTTGCCTTGGAAATGAACAGAGATCATTCAGTCATTTTTGAGATTGCATCCAAGTACTGCATTTTGGATTCTTTTGTTGACCATGATGGCCACTCCATTTCTTCTGAGGGATTCCTGCCCGCAGTAGTAGATACAATGGCCATCTGAGTTAAACTCACCCATTCCAGTCCATTTTAGTTCGCTGATTCCTAGAATGTCAACATTCACTCATGCCATCTCTTGTTTGACCACTTCCAATTTGCCTTGATTCATGGACCTAACATTCCAGGTTCCTATGCAATATTGCTCTTTACAGCATCGGACCTTGCTTCTATCACCAGTCACATCCACAGCTTGGTATTCCTTTTGCTTTGGCTCCATCCCTTCATTCTTTCTGGAGTTATTTCTCCACTGATCTCCAGTAGCATATTGGGCACCTACAGACCTCGGGAGTTTCTCCTTCAATATCCTATCATTTTGCCTTTTCATACTGTTCATGGGGCTCTCAAGGCAAGAATACTGAAGTGGTTTGCCATTCCCTTCTCCAGTGGACCACATTCTGTCAGTGGTCCTCTTCCAACAACACAAGAGAAGACTCTATACATGGACATCACCAGAAGGTCAACACCGAAATCAGATTGACTGTATTTTTTGCAGCCAAAATGGAGAAGCTCTATACAGTCAGCAAAAACAAGACCAGGAGCTGACTGTGGCTCAGACCATGAACTCCTTATTGCCAAATTCAGACTTAAATTGAAGAAAGTAGGGAAAACCACTAGACCATTCAGGTATGACCTAAATCAAATCCCTTTTGTTTATACAGTGGAAGTGAGAAATAGATTTAAGGGACTGGATCTGATAGAGTGCCTGATGAACTATGGAATGAGGTTCGTGACATTGTACAGGAGACAGGGATCAAGACCATTCCCATAGAAAAGAAATGCAAAAAAGCAAAATGGCTGTCTGGGGAGGTCTTACAAATAGCTGTGAAAAGAAGAGAAGTGAAAAGCAAAGGAGAAAAGGAACAATATAAGCATCTGAATGCAGAGTTCCAAAGAATAGCAAGAAGAAATAAGAAAGCCTTCTTCAGCAATCAATGCAAAGAAATAGACAAAAAAAAAAAAAAAAACAGAATGGGAAAGACTAGAGATCTCTTCAAGAAAATCAGAGATACCAAAGGAACATTTCATGCAAAGATGTGCTCAATAAAGGACGGAAATGGTACAGACCTAACAGAAGCAGAAGATATTAAGAAGAGATGGCAGGAATACACAGAAGAATTGTACAAAAAAGATCTTCACAACCCAGATAATTACGATGGTGTGATCACTGACCTAGAGCCAGACATCCTGGAATGTGAAGTCAGGTGGGTCTTAGAAAGCATCACTATGAACAAAGCTAGTGGCGGTGATGGAATTCCAGTTGAGCTATTTCAAATCCTGAAAGATGATGCTGTGAAAGTGCTGCACTCAATATGCCAGCAAATTTGGAAAACTCAACAGTTGCCACAGGACTGAAGAAGGTCAGTTTTCATTCCAATCCCAAAGAAAGGCAATGCTAAAGAATGCTCAAACTACCACACAATTGCACTCATCTCACACGCTAGTAAAGTAATGCTCAAAATTCTCCAAGCCAGGCTTCAGCAATATGTAAACCATAAACTTCCTGATGTTCAAGCTGGTTTTAGAAAAGGCAGATGAACCAGAGATCAAATTGCCAACATCTGCTGGATCATGGAAAAAGCAACAGAGTTCCAGAAAAGCATCTATTTCTGTTTTATTGACTATGCCAAAGCCTTTGGCTGTGTGGATCACAATACACTGTGGAAAATTCTGAAAGAGATGGGAATACCAGACCACGTGACCTGCCTCTTGAGAAATTTTTATACAGGTCAGGAAGCAACAGTTAGAACTGGACATGGAACAACAGACTGTTTCCAAATAGGAAAAGGAGCACGTCAAGGTTGTATATTGTCACCCTGGTTATTTAACTTATATGCAGAGTGCATCATGAGAAATGCTGGACTGGAAGAAGCCCAAGTTGGAATCAAGATTGCCAGGAGAAATATCAATAACCTCAGATATGCAGATGACACCACCCTTCTGGCAGAAAGTGAAGAGGAACTAAAAAGCCTCTTGATGAAGGTGAAAGTGGAGAGTGAAAAAGTTGGCTTAAAGCTCAACATTCAGCAAACGAAGATCATGGCATCTGGTCCTATCACTTCATGGGAAATAGATGGGGAAATAGTGGAAACAGTGTCAGACTTTATTTTTCTGGGCTCCAAAATCACTACAGATGGTGACTGCAACCATAAAATTTAAAGAAGCTTACTCCTTGAAAGAAAAGTTATGACCAACCTAGATAGCATATTGAAAAGCAGAGACATTACTTTGCCAACAAATGTTCGTCTAGTCAAGGCTATGGTTTTTCCTGTCGTCATGTATGGATGTGAGAGTTGGACTGTGAAGAAGGCTGAGCACCGAAGAATTGATGTTTTTGAACTGTGGTGTTGGAGAAGACTCTTGAGAGTCCCTTGGACTGCAAGCATATCCAACCAGTCCATTCTGAGTGAGGTAAGCCCTGGGATTTCTTTGTAAGGAATGATGCTAAAGCTGAAACTCCAGTACTTTGGCCACCTCATGCAAAGAGTTGACTCATTGGAAAAGACTCTGATGCTGGGAGGGATTGGGGGCAGGAGGAGAAGGGGACGACGGAGGATGAGATGGCTGGATGGCATCACTGACTCGATGGACGTGAGTCTCAGTGAACTCTGGGAGTTGGTGATGGACAGTGAGGCCTGGCGTGCTGCAATTCATGGGGTCACAAAAAGTCGGACACGACTGATCAACTGATCTGATCTGATCTGATGGCCTTGATATCATGCATTGGAGAAGGACATGGCAACCAACTCCAGTGTTCTTGCCTGGAGAATCCCAGGGATGGGGGAGCCTGGTGGGCTGCCGTTTTGGGGGTCTCACAGAGTCGGACACGACTGAAGAGACTTAGCAGCAGCAGCAGCATGGCCTTGGTATGGCTTTTGAATGCCTTTCTGCACATGAGCAGGTTTTTTTTTTTTTTCCTGTTTTGCTAGAGATTTGGTATGAGGTGTCTAGCATGGGAACTTGCAGGTCTTTGGGTGAAGCTTGATCTTAGTTCTGAGGTGAGGCCTTCTGTAAGGCTCTCACCTGTCAATGTTTAATGAGTTTGGGAGTTCTCAGGTGATCCAAAGTCCTGGATTCGAGTATGTGACTTCTCAGGCTCAGGCCTAGCCCATACTGTAGCACTGAGACTTCACAAGCCACACAGCAGCAAAGACAAAACTCCAAGACTAATGTTGAAACAGCACTCAACAGCCAAGAACACGCAATGAGATTCACACACTTACAAAGAGAAATAATAGATTAAAAATGGGGGGAAAAATGGATGACAACAGGAGTCAAAAAGGAAGAGAGCAACCAAGCCAATAATCAAACTCCTAAGTGAAAGAAATACTAAAAATCAGACTCTCAAAACTATAAAAAAAAAAAAAAAAACATGAAAAGGAAAATAAAAAAAAATGTGGAAAAATTTGCAGTGTAACTAAGCACTACAAAGCCATAAAAATAGGACAAGAAATCAAATTGAATTTATTTAAAACTTTTTTTTATAAAAAGGGGAAAACAGCTTATAGGATAAAAATCAAAGAAGTAATAAAGAAAATTATTATAACACTGTGACAACAAGGTGGATATATATATATATATATATATAGAGAGAGAGAGAGAGAAAGAGAATGGTACTAAGAAAAATGCCCATGTGATTCCTCCATTTTCCTGCTCCAGTAGTTTTGCCTACTCAGAAAGTCCTCCAGTATTTCTAGGAAGGTCTGTGGACCTGTTTTCAGTGGTGTGGAATCAGCTCAGGCTCAGATCTTGCCTTGATCCAGTTTGTATCTTTTACTAAAATCTACAGTTTCCCCTAAAGTCCACAGTCTCTGGTTAGCTGCAGGAAATTAATCCACTGTCTCTGCAACTGCATGGGTGATTTCCACTTTTTCCCTTTTCTCATATAGCCCCTGGGGTTCCAATTTGGTTTGGGCCTGTCTCTGATTATAGGTCTGGAGAAGGAAATGACAACCCACTCCAGTATTCTTGCCTGGAGAATCTCATGGATGGAGGAGCCTGGTAGGCTACAGTCCACGGGGGCGCAAAGAGTTAGACACGACTGAGCGACTTCACTTCACTTCACTTCACTTCTGATTGTAGGTCTCTGTTCTCTACCCAGACACAAGGAGTTGAAAATAGAGGCTTGTTAGGGCTAACTCACATGTGTTGGGGAGAGGGAGGGGTACAGCAGACCTCACTGGGGTTGTGGGGAGTGCCCACTGAAAGGTTGATGCTGAACCACGAAAGATGCCAGGATTCTTGGCTTCCAGAAGAGAAGAATTCAATCCAGAGCCAGAGATGAGGCTTGATTGCTCAGAGCTTTTGTGTAATAAAGTTTTATTAAAGTATAAAAAAGATAGAGGAAGCTTCTGACATAGACATTAGAAAGGGGCAGAAAGAGTGCCCCACTCATTAGTGTTAGCAAGGGAGTTATACACTTTTTAATCAGTTATTACAGTGAATCAAAATAATGTCTGGAGATTGCAAAGATATTACTAAACTCACTCCCATAATTTACATTTTAAAATAATAGGATTAGCCAGAAGGTTTTCAGGAAGGGGAAACCGTCCTCAAGCAGGATACATTGTTGTTATATAATCCTTAGTACAGAGTTTACACTGAGTTGTTTATTGTGTAATCATCAGTTCAAAGCTTAAAGATAAAAACGTTTTATGTGACTAAGACCAAGGAATGTAGAGGGAAAACAGTTTTCCCTTTCCTCCTCCTTTAGAATTCCAGGCCCCTCTCTCCTTGGGGACTCCTGGACTTCTTATCAATCTGCCTAGGAATTGACTCTCACCACCATGGCTGGAATCTGTAGGAGGTTGCCACAGTCTGAGGCAGGTCATGTGCTTTCCTAGGGAAGTTTGCCCCAGATTGTGACACTTACTTGACAGAGTTGAGTATCTGGGACTCCCAAATGGAACCTATAGGGGGTCACCACAGTATAAGGCAGGTAGTGCACTTACTCAGGGGGCTTGGCCCCAGGTTGTGGGACCCTTGGCAAAGCAAAGCTGCTTGGGCTTCCAGGGAGACATAGGAAGCTACCCATGGATACTCATAGCTTGGCACTAGGGGTGATCTCTGGGGCTGGAACCGTAGTGGCCCCCTGCCTTCCACCTCAGACACTTGCACCAGCTTCTCTACCTCCAGAGTCACAGACCATAGCCAGTTCACCTCCACCTTTGTTCTATGAGGGCATGGAGTTAGAGCCTTCCCATGGGAATATTTTTCTCTATGGTATACCCAGACTTTTCCCTGGCCTCCCTACACTGTGTCACTCTAGCCCCTGAAGAGTATCTTCACAGCAGTCAAGACTGATGCTTTCCCTGAGGTCCAATCCCCAAAACCCGAGCCTCAGCATCCAGCCCTCACTTTCCCATATAGTGGTCATGAGTGTGTGGTCATGAGTGTGTAAGCCACTTCTCAGTTGGGAAGTGCTGTTCATCATGATCTCTGTGGTGTATTCTTTCTGTTTTGCCTCTTGAACACACATTGTTTCATTGCCTTCTGAGATTCTGAAGCTCTCCACTGATCCTACTTGTGAGGAGGTTTCCAAGTGTGCAGAAAATTTTCTTCCCTTCCTCCCAGGGTACAAGTCCCCATCTCAAAAATCCTTTGTCTCCCTTTTTATCTTTTGCCCTACCTCATTCTGTGGAGACTGATTTGCCTTTTTGAAAATCTGGGGTCATCTACTAGCTTTCAGATGTTCTGTAAGAGTTGTTCCATATGCAGATGAGTGTTGAATGTATTTATGGGAGAGTTTATCTCCCTTTCCTATTACTCTGCCATCTTGAAAGTCTCCCCAAACTGTCTTCATTTTTTATTTATTTTTCTCTTTGCTGTTTTGATTGTATGATTTCCATTTTTTCTATCTTCCAGATCAAAAATGGACTATTGGTTTTTCCAGTAATCATGTATGGATGTGAGAGCCAGACAATAAAAAACACTGAGTACTGAAGAATTGATACCTTCAAATTGTGATGCTGGAGAAGACTCTGGAGAGTCCCTGGAAGAGCAAAGAGATCAAACCAATCAATTCTAAAGGAAATCAACCCTGAATATTCATTGAAAGGACTGAGACTGAAGCTGAAGTTCCAATACTTTGGTCACCTGATGCAAATAGTTAGCTCATTGG
This sequence comes from Bos indicus, assembly GCF_029378745.1. Taxonomy (NCBI): domain Eukaryota; kingdom Metazoa; phylum Chordata; class Mammalia; order Artiodactyla; family Bovidae; genus Bos; species Bos indicus. Next base: position 78,630,007 of record NC_091789.1, read on the forward strand.
AAAAGACCCTGATGCTGGGAAAGATTGAACTCAGGAGGAGAGGGGGATGACCGATGATGAGATGGTTGGATGGCAGCACTGACTCAGTGAACCTGGGTTTGAGCAAACTCGGAAATAGTGAAGGACAAGGAAGCCTGGTCTTCTGCAGCCCACGGGGTTGCAAAGAGTCAGACACGACTGAGTGGCTGAACAACAACAAATCTTCCAGATAACTTATTCATTCTTCTCTACCACCTAGCCTGTTTTTAAGTACTTCTGGTGTGTGTGTGTGTGTGTGTGTGTGTGTTTCTATTTTCATTTATTGTATTATTCAGCTCTGACTGCTTGCTTTTAATATTTTCTAGTTTCTTGCTGAAATTCTTACTGTGTTCTATTTCTTCCCATGTTAAGTTACATTGGTACTAATGCTTTGACCTCTTTATCTGGTAAATCATTCATCTCGGTTTCATTAGTTTGTGTTTTTTTTTTTTTTTTCAAGTTTTTGTTCTTTAACTTAAATTCCTCTGACTTCTCAATTTGCTTAACTTTTACACTTTTATGAAATTAGGTTAAACAATTCCTTATCCCAGTCTTAAAAGCATATACTTGTGTGGGAACATCCCCATGCATTCTGCCTGCGGCAAGTTGTTTTGGTGAGAGAATTGGATCCAAAGTTAGTTAGCACCAGTCACATCTTCTTCTAGGGTGTGCTGTTAGTTTTTGCTTTATTGAGTGATGGGGCTAAAGATGGAAGGGCTATAACCACATCAGAGCCAGGATTTCTCCTATACTCAGTGCCCATTGCTTTGGGGGTAAGTCTCAAAGGGCTGGACCAAAACCCCTGAGGTTTGAGTCCTACTTGGCTCCATTCCCATTAAATGTGCACAAATCCCCCATCCTCACAATATGTTTGCCCTTGAGAGGAGCAGCACTGAAGCAAAGGGGCAAGAGTGAATGTCTGGTGTGGGCTGGGACATATACTGGGATGGTTCTGGCATGAGAGTCAGGCTACAGACATCTTCTAATCTACAAGCTCTGCAAGTGCCTGTAATGGACGCCAACTCCCTAATCAAGGGCAGTGCCATATCTGAGCTGGCTCTGTTCCCTGCACCAAGTGTACATGCCTCAGCAATGGTCTCCTTTACTCTAGTAGGGAGCTAAACCAGAGCTAGAGGTGAGTGTGTGGTGAGCGTGAGCACACGTTGGTACACAGGAAATCTGCTAGAAATTCAGTTTCAATCGTCTTCCTCTGATTTGTTACCAGGAATAAATAAGCATGTGTATACTCTTCAAGAGCAGAATCTCAGTTTCTTATATCCCTCCTGTAAGTCTCACCAGTTTTCAAACTAGGTAAGCCTACTCATCTTCCCAGCAGTGAATCCCAGGATTGGAGTGACCAATATGTTGTTCAAATGCCTCACTTCCCAGGGAGAATCTCCAATCATAAAATTTTTCTCTATTTTTTGTGTCCCCTCCTAGAGGCAAGTCCTGACGTGATCAAGTCTCTTCTCATCCTACCTAACTCCATGTGGATCTTTCTTTATAGCCTTGGTGGTGGAAGAAATTTCTTCCAGTCATCAGTTTTTTTTTGTTTTTTTTTTTTTTAGTGAGAATTGCTTTACATATAGATGTATTTTTGATGTTTTGCTTCATCAAAAATTATAAATACTAATATTTATTCTAATTGTCAATTATATTTTAAAAGTGTATCAAGACCTCCTTGGCCGGGCAGTGGTTAGGACTCCACACTTTCATTGCAAGGGGCATGGGCTCGATCACTAGTGGGTGAACTAAGATTCCAAAAGTCATGTGGCTCAGCCAAAAAAATATTTTTAAAAATATCATAAAAAAATGTATCTATGTTGATGAGTATTCTAGGGTTTTTGCCTTTCTTTCCTTGATTACAAGGTAGGACATAGATAGATGACAGATAGATAATTAAATAGATCAATAGATAATAGAAGTCATCTGCATATTTATGTTTCAAGTGAGTCTAAGTGAACATCAACCACTAGAGGGCAGTAGAAGATCAGAATGGGCAGAAATACACAGGCTACAAATAGGATCCGTGATTTTACTGTGAGAGCAACTCAAAGAAATTTCTTGACACATCACTTTGGTCAAAAAGAGGAGCCCTGGACTGGATTGAAGCACAGAAGAAGGTGGAGTCACAACTCAGAAACAATAATATCACTACACTTTTAAAAGTTTGAAATAGATAAGGAATTGGGCAATGTATTAAATGGTTTTAAGAAATGAACAGGAAGTAGATTTAGGAATCCAAATCTCAGATTATATCTGTTTTGAGATTAATGATAAAATCAAAGTTACACTGAAATCCAAGCATGGATGATGAAATAATTAAATCAAGGTGAAGAAGTAAAATAGATCATTGGGCCATGCAATGTTTTCCAAACACACTGTAAAAAGATACCATCACCTTTTACCACACTGTAAAAAGATACCATTATCATGTCTAAAGTAAAATCTAGACAGATACAGTTTAAAGAATTCAGCACCTAGACATTTTTTCATATTGTTCACAGGGCCCTTAGATGAAATGAAGTACCTCTCATAGTCAACAAAAGTATCCAAAATTCAGTACTTGGGTGGAAAAAAAAAAAAAAATCTCAGTTCATTTCCAAGGCAAACCATTCAAATCCAAGACTATGTCCCAACTACTAATGCCAAAGAAGCTGAAATTAACTGATTCTATGCAGACATACAAGACATTCTAGAATGAACACCAGAAAAAGAGATGCCCCTTTCATCATAAGGGATTGAAATGCAAAAGTAGGAAGATGAGAGATACGCAGAATAACAGGCGAGTTGGCCTTGGAATACAAAATGAACCAGGGTAAAGATTAACAGAGTTTTTTTCAAGAGAACACACTGGTCATAAAAACACTCTTTTTCAACAACACAAGAGAAAACTCATGGAAAACTCATGGACATCACCAGATGGTCAATCCCCAAATTAGACTGATTATGTTCTTTGCAGTCAAAGTTGGAGAAGCTCTATCCAGTGAGGAAAACCAAGACCTGGAGCTGAGTGTGGCTCAGATCATGACTTCCTTATTGCAAAATTCATGCTTAAATTGAAGAAAGTAGGGAAAACCACTAAGCCATTCAGGTATGACCTACAACAAAGATCTTATGATTGTACAGTGGAACTGACAAATAGATTCAAAGGACTAGATCTGTTAGAATGAGGGACTGAAGAACTATGGACATAGTTTTATAACATTGTACAGGAGGTGGTGACCAAAAACATTCCAAAGAAAAGGAAATGCAATAAGGCAAAATAGCTGTTTGAGGAGGCTTTAAAAAGAGTTGAGGAAAAAAGAGAAGGGAAAAGCAAGGGAGAAAGGGAAAAACATGCTCAACTGAATGCAGAGTTCCAGAGAATAGCAAGGAGAGATAAACAGGCCTTCTTCAATATACAGTGCAGAGAAATAGAAGAAAACAAGAGTATGGTTAAGACTAGAGATATCTTCAAGAAAATTGGAGATATCAAGTTCTGGGAGCAGGCACAGGAGATCCCACCCATGACAAGGTCATGCGGAGGAGACGTGACAGGCAAGGCGGATCAGGACTCGAGGGACTCCCTGGACCTGCTCAAGCATTGGCCTCAAAACCAAAGTCTGTCGGTCTACTGTTTACTATATTATGCTTTTCACCAACTCTTCTGACATTAACAGGGGGCTATCCCCGACCACCTTTCTCTGAAGAAAATCAACTTAAGGCTCTAGTTAATAAGTCTCCTGGGCTTGAGAGGAGTATTTTAATTCTAACCCCTCTATCACCATTTTAGCTTGCTTGACAGGTTTATCCATACTCTTGCAACTAACACACACAATTGTTCACAACACCCCAAGCATAACCTTCAAGTGATAAAAAAGCTTTATTAAAATAATGCTACATTGTTGAGCCAATGTTTGCTACTGAGTTTCCTTATCCCTTACCCAATGTGTGCCTGGGAGTGCATTAGTTAATATAGTTGGAATGTAAGAAAAATAAACAGTAGCCTTGGAATTAGCAACATAAGACCCTTGAGTTAATAAGTCCTTTCTTTGTTGTAACCCACTGCACCTTTGATCCATAAGAATATAACATTATTTAGTAGATTGGATGAATAAAGAAAAACACTTTAAGGGAAAACAGGTTTTCTGGATGACCAACCTTTATCAGAAAAGAGTCACAAATGTTAATAGGCCTCTGGGCCAGAAGATAATGTACATAACACAAACACCCTTGTAAATGAAAAGATATGCAGAAAACATCCTGGTCCTGATGAAAGTCAAACTGATGTAATGTTGAGCTGACTCTGCATGACTCTGTATCTTTCACTTCTAGATATGTGTAACTCAGGGTATAAAAGCTCCTTTTGAGAATAAAGCTGCAGACCCGGCTTCATTAGAGCTTGGTCTCCCCGTGTAATTCTTTCTCTCTCTCTTTCTTTCTCTCTCTCTCTCTCTTTTTTCAGGCTGATTCCCTGAAGCGCAGAGGCCCTCTGAGTTCACTTTCCTGCCCGGGCTTCTAAGACCCTCTCGAGAAAGTGCTCTGCATTTTCACCCCATCAAGAGGGCGCCTGAGGTCTCCGTGAACAGAGCAAGTCCCATGTCAAGGACTTTACTGGCTTTCTGTGTAAACCAAGGAATATAAGGCTCTTTCTCTCTCCTTTTACTTTCATCTCTCTTGCCAACCCTGTTCATCCTGAGGATATCCCTGGATCCTGCTGGGGCTGGACCCTGATAAGTGATGCCCGAACAGGGACCCAAAGGTAATCCCCTCCATTGTCCAGTTTTCGGGATGGCTAGGACCCCACTAAGGGTGCTGAAGACCCCCCTATATAAGATAGGTATGGTGAGGAAAAGTGGGTAGTAGAATCTTTCACGTAGACAGAAGTAAACGAAACAAAAGTCACTGACATGGGTAACAGTGAGTCAAAGGAATGACAACTCTTTATAGGAGTAATCTTACAATTGTTAAATAAAAGAGAAATTAAAGTTAAGAAAGCTAGTATTCAATCCTTTTTTACATTTGTACAAGAACAATGTCCTTGGTTTCCAGAAGAGGGCACTGTTAACCTAGATACCTGAGAAAAGGTAGGGAAACAGCTAAAAACTAGTCCCTTGGTTTATAGCTTTTCAATTTTATTAAACACTTCATAAATATATTGAAATTTTTATATATTTAATATATATATTAAACAAATATATAGATATTAGGTATTCATATATATAAGAATATAAATACCTTTACATTTTGTAAATGTATTTGATGTATATATAAAGTATTACCTTATATATAAAGTATACATAGTATATTTATCTATGGGTTAGTAGATGTATATTAAAAAAATTTATGCTATGTATTATATAATATATATATATAATTAATACAATTATATATAATAATCCATTATATGTTACACATACTTATATAGCATATATGTTAAATATCTTATACATAACAATATATATGCATATGCATGTATATATAACATATATTTTATATGTTGTGTATATATATATATACACACATATGTTATGTATATATATAAACATTATATGTATTTAATATGTATGTGTATGTATGTATAGGTATACATATACATGAATATGTAATACATGGTGCATATAAAATATATATATGACTTAAATGTAAGTTAATATGTATATATGTACATTAATACATTTGTGTATTTGTGTATATATATATACACAAATTATTGTTTGTGTATAGTTAAATGTAACTTATAACAATAAAATTATTGCTATTGTATATAACAATATAGTATATATATATAAATATATCAAAAGTTAAGTGTTTGTTGTATATTCTATACTAGACAGTTAAAAAAGCTGCCTAGACTTTAAATTAAGTTAAAGGCTAAAAAGAAAACTATTATTTTTCACTTGTTAACTAAACTACAGCAACAAATTCAGAAGCGAAACCGAGCATTTTTATTGGCCACATTCAAGCTCATTCTACATTGCCTGGGCCTTTAAATGCCCTAAATGATCTGGCAGATTCGTTAACCAAGATCACTATAACATCTGCCTTTGAAAAGGCCCAAGCCTCTCATTCACTTCATCAAAGCACCAAAATGCTTTTGCTCTGTGTATTATGATTAAAAATGTCCTGGACCCTCGTCATGAGGCTGTTAGACAGCCTATGGGGGAGACTGTAGTGGTGGGTGATGGGTCTCCACTTTCTGCACAGATTATATTTTCTGCCATTGATGAAGAAAAGGAAGGAGACTGTGCTCTACCTCCCGAGGAAGGAGAGGGCTTACAGGACGCTGCGGCCGGGTGCCCTGGCGAGCCCCCTCCTGCTCTGCACAAACCTTTAAAAACTTTTCCACCACTTTCTGATTTAAGGCCATCGCCACCACCTCTGTTTCCGCCTCCCAGGGCCCAGGAGTTCCCCACTTTGCCCCCAAAGCCTCCCAAAGCATTGCCTAAGGCTGAAGAAGATAAAAGGTTTTTTGAACAAAGGAACTTTTAAATCAGATGTGTGCACAATATGCAGAGCATACTCCTTGGAGAAAACCCCCTCAGGAGGGCCTCACTCAGGCTAGGAGAGAAGCGGAATGGTAAGGGGACTTAACAACAATATTAACCCCTGACGTGCCAGTTACTCCAATTCCAATGGGAGTGGGTGGCCCCCTACCTGAGGGCATTGTAAGATTTGTGCTGAGGCGCAGCTCACTTTTTTTTTTTTTTTTCAAGAAATTTCAGTGGTGCCTGGTGTAGTAGATTCTGATTATATTGAAAAAAATTAAAGTTTTGATCTTGCCACCTACCAAAACTGTGCAAATTAATAAAGGTCAAAGAGTAACACAGCTTTTGCTTTTACCTTAATATCAGATAGGAAAAAACTTGACTTCTCAAGCTAAGGGCCACAGAACATTTGGATCTAGTGATCTAGCCGTTTGGGTGCAGGAAATTACAGCTCCAAGGCCTTTGAAGGATCTTTTAATTCAAGGAAATAAAATGTCAAGGCTGTTAAATACTAGAGCAGACATCTTTTACATTGCTTAAAAAGATTGGCCCGCGTCCTAGCCGACACACTTAACCAGTGCTGGCTTGGTAAAAATAGGGTCAATGCCCTTGGTTGCTAAGAGCTCACAAATTTTAACCTGGTCAGATGAGAAGGGGACACAGACACCCTTTGTCCATATGTGATTCCTTCACTACTTTTTTCTTTATGGGGGAGAGATATATTATCTCAGACAAAAATACCTTATATTCCCCAAGGTCAAACCATAGTGGAAAGGACACACCAGACTTTAAAAAATCAGAGAGCTAAATTAAGATAAAAAATTTAAGTATTCCTCTCCACATCATGTTCTACACCATGCTTTGTAATTAATCATTTAAACATAAACACACAGGGACAGACTACAATGATGAGACAATGGATTCCTAAAGGCGCTATGACTTGGCCCCTGGTCAAGTGAAAAGACCTCCTTACCAGAGAGTGAAAAGGGCCAGATGTGTTGCTAACTTGTGGGAGAGGGTATGCTTATGTGTTTTCATAGGATTCCACTTCTCCTGTTTAGACCCCTGAGGTTACTGAGATCCCTGGAGTCCTAGAGTCTGGGACCAAGGAAAAATGGGGAGATCAAAAGCTCGTCAAGTCCAGACCTGAGAGAACCAACGAAAAGCCAAAAGACAAGTGACCCTTCATCTGAGGCTTCACCACTAGTATATCGCTTCAGGCTCCCGAATACCAGGGAGAAAATACTATACAATTCAGGACTAAAACAACCCAAATCCAGGCCAAGACCCACAGTCAATCCACGGCTATACCACTAAATTTAACAACTGGAAAGAGCATTCTGTTCCATGGCCGTTAGCCGCCAATAGATGACATCATAATCAATTTGTTCCTCCTATGTTGTCCTATACAGCTAAGGACAAAACCTTTTGGCAACCAGATATATGGAGAGCCTTTGCTGCTACTGCCCCTGTTACCCTATCCTAACCAAAAAATGAGTCCACTTACTCTATTTTAGCTTGCCTACCCTCTCCCTATGTTTTTCTATGTGGTCATATATGGATGTGAGAGTTGGACTGTGAAGAAGGCTGAGCACCGAAGAATTGATGCTTTTGAACTGTGGTGTTGGAGGAGACTCTTGAGAGTCCCTTGGACTGCAAGGAAATCCAACCAGTCCATTCTGAGTGAGGTAAGCCCTGGGATTTCTTTGGAAGGAATGATGCTAAAGCTGAAACTCCAGTACTTTGGCCACCTCATGCGAAGAGTTGACTCATTGGAAAGGACTCTGATGCTGGGAGGGATTGGGGGCAGGAGGAGAAGGGACGACAAAGGATGACATGGCTGGATGACATCACTGACTCGATGGACGTGGGTCTCAGTGAACTCTGGGAGTTGGTGAGGGACAAGGAGGCCTGGCGTGCTGCAATTCATGGGGTCGCAAAGAGTTGGACACGACTGAGCGAGTAATCTGATCTGAATAACTCCAAAATACTTAATATACAAATAAGTTATTGAGGGGGACCTAACTGTATCTTGTGAACAATGTATGCTCTCATCTTGTTTGAACCCTCAATATAACGCTTGCTCCTTTGTAGTGTAACAACATGCACCGTATCTTATGGTGCCTGTGACTGTAACCACTTATCGGTATGATAACTATGGTCTTGCTGTATTGCAACAATTACAAGATTTGATGTGATTGAGACAGTTTGTGGGCTTACTTGGGAATATCAGCTTTAATAACTGCAATTACTTCTGTTACTGTGGCAACAATATCATGGACTCAACAAGTCAATATGTTAATACTATGTTTAAAAATGTCTCTTTAACATTGGCAACACAAGAAGTCATAGATAAAAAAACTAGAGATGAAGGTAGATGCCCTGGAGAAAGTGATAATGCATAATGAGACTGAATTACAGACATTAAAAGTAAAGTTGGCACTGTCCTGTCATGCCGACTACTGGTGGATTTGTGTAAGACCCCTGAAAGTAAACGAGACAGATTATAACTGGGAGAAAATTAAAAACCATATTTCCGGGGTATAAAATAGCTCCAACATTAGTTTAGATTTAAGAAAACGTCACAATCAGATAAAGACCATGAAACATTCCTGATTGGATTTTACTGCCGCAAGAGCAACAAATGATTTTTTTCACACATTTTCAAACTTTATTTCTGAAAAAAACATTCTGTCTACTATTTTTAGCTATGCTGCTGTGGCCCCTCTAATTCTGCTTCTCATAATTATTCTTCCTTGTATTGTCAAAACTCTTTGACAAAACACTCAGAAGCTCACGACTGAATTACATCTGGCTGTCTTAAAAAATAAAAAAGGGGGAGATGCCAGGAGCCAGCACAGGAGATCCCACCCGTGACAAGGTCATGTGTAGGAGATCTGACAGGCAAGGCGGATCAGGACTCAAGGGACTCCCTGGACCTGCCCAAGCATCGACCTCGAAACCAAAGTCTGTCTGTCTACTGTTTACTGTATTAGGCCTTTCACTAACTCTTCTGACATTAACAGGGGGCTATCCCCGACCACCTTTCTCTGAAGAAAATCAACTTAAGGCTCTAGTTAATAAGTCTCCTGGGCTTGAAAGGAATATTTTAATTCTAACCCCTCTGTCAACATTTTAGCTTGCTTGACAGGTTTATCCATACTCTTGCAACTAATGCACATGATTGTTCACAACACCCCAAGCATAACCTTTGAGCAATAAAAAAAAAAAAAAAGCTTTATTAAAATAATGCTACATTGTTGAGCTGATGTTTGCTACTGAGCTTCCTTATCCCTTACCCAAGGTGCGCCTGGGAGTACATTAGTTAATATAGTTGGAATGTAAGAAAAACAAACAGTAGCCTTGGCATTAACAACATAAGACCCTTGAGTTAATAAGTACTTTCTTTTTTGTAACCCACTTCACCTTTGCTCCATAATAATATAACATTATTTAGTAGATTGGATGAATTAAAAGAAAAAAAAAAAACACTTTAAGGGAAAACAGGTTTTCTGGTTGACCAACCTTTATCAGAAAAGAGTCACCAAATGTTAATAGGCCTCTGTGCCAGAAGATAATGTACATAACACAAAGACCCTTATAAATGAAATGGTATGCAGTTCAAATTGATGTAATGTTGAACTGACTCTGCATGACTCTGTGTCTTTCACTTCTGGATATGTGTAACTCAGGGTATAAAAGCTCCTTTTGAGAATAAAGCTGCAGACCTGACTTCATCAGAACTTGGTCTCCCCGTGTCATTCTTTCTCTCTCTCTTTCTTTCTCTCTCTCTCTCTTTTTTCAGGCTGGTCCCCTGGAGCGCAGAGGCCCTCTGAGTTCACTTTCCTGCCCGGGCTTCTAAGACCTTCTCTAGAAAGTGCTCTGTGTTTTCACCCCATCGAGAGGGCGCCTGAGGCCTCCATGAACAGAGCAAGGCCCGTGTCAGGGACTTTCTTGGCTTTCTGCGTAAACCAAGAAATATCAGCCTCTTTCTCTCTCCTTTTACTTTCATCTCTCTCGTCGATGCCATTCATCCTGAGGATATCCCTGGATCTTGCTGGGGCTGGACCCCGGTAATCAAGGGAATATTTCATGCAAGGATGTGAGAGGGTAACAGGCAGGAAGGCCAGGGGTCTCCAAACGGAAGCAATAGCCTACAAATGTCAGATATTTTTATCTCTCTTAAGCGGCAGGAGGAAACAAACTAGCAATATTTTTTTTCTTCTGTATACAAATTTAAAAGGAGGTTTCTCTTAAAATACTCTGTTCCCATAATGACACCTGGTTTCACCTAAAGTTAACTATTCTCAAACCTTGAGATAACCAATGTATTTTTCTTATGGAAATGCTTGTCTTAAGCTATGCTAATGTATTATACAGTTACCGCAAACTCTGTCTTCAAGTCGGTTCTGCCAAATGGCTCAGAACCTACTTGACAAACCAGTATGTTGTACTCAGATATTGTTCCCCTAATCTATGTAAATGAAACCATTTGTATGGTGATTTTCCCTTCTTCAAGATTCAAGTTAATCATTTTATGGCCCAGGATGAAACATTTGTTGCCAAGATTATCCCAAAATGCATCTTATGGGTGAGGGGCCTGGTGCCATTCTGAGTTTTAAGACATTCCTTTCTTTCCCTGGTGGCTTAGATGGTAAAGCATCTGCCTACAATGTGGGAGACCCAGGTTCAATCCCTGGGTCTGGAAGATCTCCTGGAGAAGGAACTGGTAACCCACTCCTGTATTCTTGCCTGGAAAATCCCATGGACAGAGAAGCCTGGTAGGCTACAGTCCATGGGGTCACAAAGAGTCGGACATGACTCAGTGACTTCACTTTCTTTTCTTTTATTAACAGACTGCTAGTGACTATATAACATCCAGCTGAGGACTAGCAGGGGGGTACTTCTTCTGCCCCCCTCTGATGCCTATGTCAGAAGCTTTCTCTATCTCCTTTATACTTTAATAAAACTTTATTACACAAAAGCCCTGAGCGATCAAGCCTCGTCTCTGGCCCCAGATTGAATTCTTCTCCTCCGGGGGCCAAGAATTCCGGCATCTTTGCATGATTCAGCAACAACCTTTCATCTTGGGTGGCTCAACCAGGATACTTCACGACAAAGTAAGGATGCTTGGAGCTCTAGTTCTTTGTTCTCTTAGCAAACACCTTTTCTGCTGTGCTTTACTAACTCTACTGTGTGCTTGTGTGAATGAATGACATACCCTGTGCTAAGCAAGTGAGGAGCCCTGCTCTGCAGTTCCAAGGTGATCTCATATGGCTTACGGCAGAAACCTGTCGGGGGTTTATGCCAACCTGCCAATGCCAAGAGACACCCAATGTCTCCTTCAGGAACCAACCAAAAATGGGCAAAGCATGTGGACCAAACTCTCCTTTCTTGGTCAAACTTTTTGGTCTCTTTGACCACTTCATAACTCTTTGGGAATTACAAGTACTAACCTAATCTATCAGATCATAGACTTTCAAGGGACGTGTGATCTATACTGTTACTGTGTACTGTTGCTTAGGTCCCAAACTTGGATTGGTAGTCAAAAAAGCACCTAGCCTCACTAGGAATTGAAAATTCAGAAGCTAGATGGAGCTCTAGCTCCAAGAACATCTCTGAGGTTAAAGGTTACTCAGAGTGGGACCACAATGTTTTTGTTGTTGTTGTTGTTGTTGTTGCTGTTGTTGTTGTTGTTTGCCCCTTTCGTAATGCTGGCTCTTAGTGGACCAGAGGAGGCTCTTATACTGGTGTGGTGATGCTTGCAAGGGACAACTCAGTTTTATGTTCGTATAGGTCTTATTGTGGTCAGGAATACACTCCGGGTTGTGCACAGGCACTCAGGTGACAAATGTTTCCCCCAGTGGTCTTAACTTGGGAGACATTCTGGAAGGTTACTCTGATCGCACCCTGGGTGGCATCAGAGACAAGCAAGGTTAATGGTGAAGAGCTGGACGTCAGGTAGGGATGCTATCAGGTCTACCCCTGGTACATCCCCACCCTGTCTTGGTGGTAGAACCAGGAGGGACGAGTACGGCACCTGTGTCAGTAAGGGACAGACTAAGTCTGACCAGGAAGGAAAAGCTTTTGGTGTAAAGTCTGTCTACACCCCCATCTAGAGCAGGGAGGGACACCTCCGGTAGAAAGATGGCACTGGTTGCTTTTTTTCTCTCTTACAAATGGGAGCTAACAATTCCAGCCTCACTCCTTTGAACTGTATCCTGAAAAACTGGGATAGATTTGATCCCCAGGGCTTAAAGAAGACACACCTGGTCTTCCTATGTGATACTGCATGGCCACGGTATCCATTGGAAGATGGCAAATGGTGGCCAGATGGAGGGTCTCTTAAGTATAATACTGTTTTACAATTAGACCGGTTCTGTAAGGAACAAGGAAAAAGTGATCTTAAAAGATAGATTTCTCACTTAGTCAGCTCCAGATATCTGCTGTAAGCTATTAAAACGGACATCTTTAGATACTCTGTTACAGTCTTTAGATACTCTGTTACAACTGGCTCAGACAGTCTATTATGGTAGGGAATATGAGGAAAAGAAAGGCAGAAAAAGACAAAGGAAAAGGTGGAAGCCTTCTCAATGGCTATGAAAAATGTTCTTAAACAGCCTGAGAAAGATGCCCAGAGGGACGCAGGCGAAAACGGATGGGCTTGCTATTACTGTGGAAAGGAGGGGCACGTCAAGTGGGATTGCCCTCAGGCATCTAAGCCGCCCCTGGCTCCATATCGGGTCTGCAAAGGGCCACACTGGAAGACAGACTGCCCCAGAGGTGTAGGTCTCTGGGGTTGGACTCTCAAGACAATCAGGACTGAAGGTGCCCGGGGGTCCCCACACAAGCTCCCATCCTAGTTACACATGAGGAACCCTGGGTATTAATAATTGTGGGGAGCCAATCTGTCAATTTCTTTTTAGATACTGGGGCAACTTACTCTGTGCTTACTGAAGCCCCTGGCCCACTTTCTTCCCAGCCCACTTCCGTAATGGGACTGTCTGGACGAGTCAAAAGGTATTATTTCAGTTATTCTTTATCTTGCAACTGGGGTTCTATGCTATTTTCACACAAGTTTCTGATCGTGCCAGAATCTCCCTCACCCCTTTTGGGGAGAGATATACTGAGCAAGGTCCATGCCTCTGTTTTCATGAATATGGAGCCCTCCCTTTCTCTCCCTTTAGTTGAACAAAATATAAATCCTAGAATATGGGCTGATGGAAAATCTGTGGGTCGAGCACACAATGCTATTCCCATAGTTGTCAAGCTCAAAGACCCGCACTTATTCCCACATAAGAAGCAGTATCCACTGAAACCTGAGGTTAAGGAAGGGTTAAAACTCATCATCAAAAATTTAAAGGAGCAGGGACTATTAATTCCCTGTAACAGTCCCTGCAACACTCCTATTTTGGGTATAAAGAAATCAAATGGTAAATGGAGACTAGTTCAAGATTTATGAATAATAAATGAGGCTGTAGTTCCTTTATACCCCATGGTGCCTAATCCTTATACTTTATTGTCTGAAATTCCTGAATGAGCCAAATATTTTTCAGTAATTGATTTAAAAGATGCCTTTTATTCAGTGCCTTTGGCAGAGGAAAGTCAATTTCTATTTGCCTTTGAAGACCCTACACAGCCAACTTCTCAGTTAACCTGGACAGTTTTGCCCCAGGGATTTCGTGACAGTCCTCACTTATTTGGACAAAGTTTGTCACGGGATCTACAAAACTTGAATAGCTCTGAAGCGGTGGTGTTACATTATGTAGATGATATTTTGCTCTGTGGTGAGACAGGAAGCTTGTTCACGAGCCTCAGATTCCTTAAACTTTCTGGCAGGCTGTGGTTACAAAGCATCAAGAAAAAAGGCTCAGCTTTGTCAGCAATCAGTTAGATATCTGCACCTAATCATATCAGAAGGAACTAGGGCCATAGGCCCTGAGAAAATTAAACCTATACTAAATCATCTCCTACCTATGACTTTAAGACAATTGAGAGGATTTTTGGGAATCACAGGTTACTGTCACATTTGGATTCTGGGTTATGGGGAACTTGCCCAGCCTTTATATCAACTTATAGCTGAAACTCAGCAGGCCCAAACTGAAAAACTGGTTTGGTCTCCAGATACTCAAAAGGCTTTTAAGGTTTTTCATACTGCTCTCCTACAAGCTCCAGCTCTGAGCTTGCCCACAGGGTCAGAATTTAATTTGTTTGTCACTGAAAGCAAAGGTGTGGCCTTGGGAGTTTTGACACAACCCTGAGGGCCTCACCAGCAACCTATTGCTTATCTAAGCAGAGAATTAGATGTAATTTCATGTGGGTGGCCCCACTGCCTAAGAGTAATTGGGGCAGCGGCTTTATCAGCACCTGAATCTTTGAAAATAAATAATGGATGAAATCCTACTGTACTGAATTCTCATGATGTGAGTGGAATCTTAAATTCTAAGGTTAATATTTAGATGACAGACAGTAGGCTTCTTAAATATCTGTCACTATTGTTAGAAGGACCAGTGAAAGTGAAAGTGAAGTCACTCAGTCGTGTCTGACTCTTTGCGACCCCATGGACTGTAACCTACCAGGCTCCTCCGTCCATGGGATTCTCCAGGCAAGAATACTGGGGTGGGTTTCCATTTCCTTCTCCAGGGGATCTTCCTGACCCAGGGATTGAACCTGGGTCTCCCGCCTTGAGGCAGACGCTTTAACCTCTGAACCACCAGGGAAGAAGGATCAGTAACTAAGCTTAAAGTTTGTAGAAATTTAAATCCTGCCACTTTCCTTCCTGAGAAGGAAAATGAAACACCCAATCACGATTGTTCCCAATTTCTAACTTTAAACTATGCAGCTCCGGAGGATCTAATGGATACTCTATTAGACAATTCTGACATGGAAATATTTGCAGATGGCAGTTATTTTGTTTGGGATGGAAAGCATAAAGCAGGTTACACCGTGGTGACTGCTGAACAGGTTTTGGAAGCAAAATCTCTCCCCCAGAGAACCAGTGCTCAGTTAGCAGAGCTTGTGGCTCTGACCCGAGCTCTAGAGTTAAGCAAAGGGC
Organism: Bos indicus; assembly: GCF_029378745.1. Classification (NCBI taxonomy): domain Eukaryota; kingdom Metazoa; phylum Chordata; class Mammalia; order Artiodactyla; family Bovidae; genus Bos; species Bos indicus. The sequence continues at coordinate 78,645,550 of NC_091789.1, forward strand.
AGCGAGTAACTATCTACAGATTCTAAGTATGCTTATTTGACTTTACATGCTCATGCTGCAATATGGAAAGAAAGAGAGTTTAAAACATCAACAGGAGAACCTATTAAACATTTCAGAGAGATCAAGAGACTTTTAACTGCTGTATATTGTCCTAAAGAAGTAGCTGTTATGCATTGCAAAGGACACAGCAAGGAAGGGAGTAAAGTAGCCAAAGGTAATCAGTTGGCTGACTGTCAAGCCAGAGAAGTGGCACTTTTCAAAACCCCTTCACTACAGACGCCTTTGATCTGGACAGGTTCTGTGGAACAGGAAAACCACAATATATTGAGAAAAAATTAGAAAGATATGAGAAAAGAGGAGCAAAGATTACTGATAAAAGATGGCTACAGTCCAAAGATAGACGATTAATAATTCCTGAAAATGCTCAGTGGAAAATTCTTAAGAGTTTACATCAGAGTTTTCACTTGGGTGCAGAGAGTACTTACCAAATGGCTTCTTGTTTGTTTGAAGGTTAAAATGTAATGAAAACTTTAACGAACATTATCAAAAGGTGTGATGTTTTTCAAAATAATAATAATAATAATAATAATAACCCAAAGACTGAAAAACTAGCAAAATCTGGATTACAACGAAGTGGGAAGTATCCTGGAGAGGACTGGGAAATTGATTTTACTCATATGCCAAAAGCTAATAGATATTCTTGCTTACAAGCTTGGGTAGATACTTTTACTGGATGGATTGAGGCTTTTCCTTGTCGTAGTGAACAGGTTAAGGAGGTTATAAAGATTTTAATCCATGAAATCATCCCCAGGTTTGGGCTACCACGGAGCCTTCAGAGTGACAATGGCTCTGCCTTTAAAACTGCTGTAACTCAGGGGGTGTCTAAAGCTCTAAAAATAAAATATCACATACACTGTTCCTGGAGATCTCAATCCTCAGAAAAGGCTGAAAAATCTAATGACATTATCAAAAGACATCTGCACAAATTAACACAAAAGACGCAGGACAATTGGATTAAAGTCCTACCCATAGCTTTAATGAGGGCTCAAACTGCCCCAAAAAAGGAGAGACTGTCCCCCTTTGACTATATTTGTGGAAGGCCTTTCTTATGCACAGACATTGTTATAGACCCTGAAGCCTTGGAATTAACTAGTTATGAAACTCAGCTCTCAGCTTTTCAACAGGCATTAACAGAACTCCAGGAGATGACTCCTGACCCAGTCTCTGAGTTAAGCAAGCCTCTATTAGAGCCAGGAACCAAGGTCCTCATAAAAACACTGAGGTCTTGGGGCCCATCCCTCGAGCCCCTCTGGGAAGGCCCTTACCAGGTTATTCTTTCTTCTCCCACAGCTGCCAAAGTGCCAGAAATTGATTCATGGGTACATCACACTTGAGTTAAGAGGTGGCACCCTGACCAGAACTAAGTGACTTCATTTTATATCTTTACTTTCTATGCTCTGACTTTGTACTTTTCAGATGGGCCTGAAAACCTATGTGAACTTACTTCTGCTGACTCCAAATATCCTGAGTCTGCCGTTTGATCCTCAAGACAATGCCTTCCTGTCCTGGGCTCACTCCTATGCTGCATTCCACAATCAGTCTAACTGCTGGGTCTGTGGAACACTCCCCCCTTCGTCAGTGGAAGGCTTCCCATGGTGGACATCTCCACTTCAAGGAAAAGACTTTGTCCAAGTCTGTGAATACCTTCAACAACAATCATGTGTGATGCCTCTTCTTCATCTGATGACATCTAACAACCTTAAAATGGACTGGTGCAACACGTTGCACTTTACCTATAGACATAATGTGACTTTTAATTTTGATTTTAACTTGTTTTAATTACTATTTTGCCTTGCATCTGTAACTGTGTAACTGGATTTTTTTCTAGCCACATGAAAGCTTTTAAGTTACAAATGGTTGCTCAAACTCCTGCTATTGCTGAATCTTCCTCCAACTACTATTTGGGGCCCTTGAATCAGATATCCTCAATATGAGGATTAGGAGAATATGTTGCCTCACCAATTTAGGGACAATGCCCCTTGTCAGCTCAGAAGCAGTTATGGAACGAGAATGACACCGCTATTCCCTAGGCAACATAGTTCTCCTAAAAGAAAAGAGGGGAATGAGAGGGTAACAGGCAGGAAGGCCAGGAGTCTCAAAAAGGAGGAAAGAGCCTACAAGTGTCAGACATTTTTATCTCTCTTAAGTGGCAGGAGGAAACAAACTAACAATATTTTTTTCTTCTCTATACAAATTTAAAAGGAGGCTTCTGCACAACAAAGGAAACTATTAGCAAGGTGAAAAGGCAGCCTTCAGAATGGGATAAAATAATAGCAAATGAAGCAACTGACAAACAACTAATCTCAAAAATATAAAAGAAACTCCTACAGCTCAACTCCAGAAAAATAAATGACCCAATCAAAAAATGGGCCAAAGAACTAAATAGACATTTCTCCAAAGAAGACATACAGAGGGCTAACAAACACATGAGAAGATGCCCAACATCACTCATTATCAGAGAAATGCAAATCAAAACCACTATGAGGTACCATTTCACGCCAGTCAGAATGGCTGTGATCCATAAGTCTACAAGCAATAAATGCTGGAGAGGGTGTGGAGAAAAGGGAACCCTCTTACACTGTTGGTGGGAATGCAAACTAGTACAGCCACTATGGAGAACAGTGTAGAGATTCCTTAAAAAACTGGAAATAGAACTGCCTTATGACCCAGCAATCCCACTGCTGGGCATACACACTGAGGAAACCAGAAGGGAAAGAGACACATGTACCCCAATGTTCATCACAGCACTGTTTATAATATCCAGGACATGGAAGCAACCTAGATGCCAATCAGCAGATGAATGGATAAGAAAGCTGTGGTACATATACACAATGGAGTATTACTCGGCCATTAAAAAGAGTACATTTGAATCAGTTCTAATGAGATGGATGAAACTGGAACCTATTATACAGAGTGAAGTAAGCCAGAAAGAAAAACACCAATACAGTATACTAATGCATATATATGGAATTTAGAAAGATGGTAACAATAACCCTGAGTACAAGACAGCAAAAGAGACACTGATGTATAGATCAGTCTTATGGACTCTGTGGGAGAGGGAGAGGGTGGGGAGATTTGGGAGAATAGCAGTGAAACATGTATAATATCATGTATGAAACGAGTCGCCAGTCCAGGTTCAATGCACGATACTGGATGCTTGGGGCTGGTGCACTGGGATGACCCAGAGGGAGGGTATGGGGAGGGAGGAGGGAGGAGGGTTCAGGATGGGGAACACAGGTATACCTGTGGTGGATTCATTTCGATATTTGGCAAAACTAATACAATATTGTAAAGTTTAAAAATAAAATAAAATAAAAAACAAAAACAAAAAAAAGGAGGTTTCTTTTAAAATACTGTGTTGCTATAATGACACCTGGTTTCACTTGAAGTTAACTATTCTCAAACCTTGAGATAACCAATGAATTTTTCTTATAGAAATGTTTGTCTTAAGCTATGCTAATGTATTATACATTTACCACAAACTCTGTTTTCAAGTAGATTATGCCAAATAGCTCAGAACCTGCTTGACAAACCAGTATGTTATATTCAGATATTGTTCCCCTAATCTATGTAAATGAAACTATATGTATGGTGATCTGCCCTTCTTCAAGATTCAAGTTAATCATTTTATGGCCCAGGATGAACCATTTGGTGTCAAGATTATCCCAAAATGCATCTTATGGGTGAGGAGCCTGGTGCCATTCTGAGTTTTAAGGCATTCCTTTCTTTTATTAACAGACTGCTAGTGACTACATAACATTCAGCTGAAGACTAGCAGGGGGGTACTCTTTCTGCCCCACCCCTCTGATGCCTATGTCAGAAGCTTTCTCTATCTCCTTTATAGTATAATAAAACTTTATTACACAAAAGTTCTGAGCAGTCAAGCCTCATCTCTGGCCCTGGATTGAATTCTTCTCCTCCACGGGCCAAGAATCCCAGTGTCTTTGCATGACTCAGCAACAACTTTTCAGATGGACATGTTAAAGGACAAAAACAGTAAGGACATGACACAAGCAGAGGAGAGTAAGAAAAGTTGGCACAGATACACAGAAGAACTATGTAAGAAAGATCTTAATGATTTGGATAAGCACAATGGTGTGGTTACTCACGTAAAGCTGGCCATCCAGGAGTGTAAAGTCAACTGGGCCTTAGGAGGCATTACTACAAAAAAAAAAAAAAAAAAAAAAACTAGAAAAAGTGATAGAATTCCAGTTAAGCTAATTAAAATCCTAAAACATGCTGCTCTTAAAAAGCTGCACCCAATATGCCAGGAAATATGGAAAGCTCAGAGTAGTCAAAGGACTAGAAAAGGTCAGTTTTCATTTCAAATCCAAAGAAAAGCAATACAAAAGAATGTTCAAGTCCAGTTCAGTCGCTCAGTCCTGTCTGACTGTTTGCAACCCCATGAATCACAGCGTGCCAGGCCTCCTTGTCCATCTCCAACTCCAAGAGGTCACTGAGACTCACGTCCATCAAGTCCGTGATGAAATCAAGCCATCTCATCCTCTGTCACCCCCTTCTTCTCCTGCCCCCAATCCCTTCCAGCATCAGAGTCTTTTCCAATGAGTCAACGCTTTGCATGAGGTGGGAAAAGTACTGGAGTTTCAGCTTTACCATCATTCATTCCAAAGAAATCCCAGGGCTGATCTTCAGAATGGACTGGTTGGATCTCCTTGCAGTCCAAGGGACTCTCAAGAGTCTTCTCCAACACCACAGTTTAAAAAGCATCACTTCTTTGGTGCTCAGCTTTCTTCACAGTCCAACTCTCATATCCATGACCACTGGAAAAACCATAGCCTTGACTAGAGAGACCTTTGTTGGCAAAGTAATGTCTTTGCTTTTCAATATGCTATCTAGGTTGGGCATAACTTTCCTTCCAAGGAGTAAGCATCTTTTAATTCCATGGCTGCAATCACCATCTGCAGTGATTTTGGAGCCCCCAAAAATAAAGTCTGGCACTGTTTCCACTGTTCCCCCATCTATTTCCCATGAAGAGATGGGACCAGATGCCACAATCTTCGTTTTCTGAATGTTGAGCTTTAAGTCAACTATTTCACTCTCCTCTTTTACTTTCATCAAGAGGCTTTTTAGTTCCTCTTCACTTTCTGCGAAAAGGGTGCTGTCATCTGCATATCTGAGGTTATTGATATTTCTGCCGGCAATCTTGATTCCAGCTTTGCTTCTTCCAGCCCAGCGTTTCTCAAGATGTACTCTGCATATAAGTTAAATAAGCAGGGTGACGATATAGAGCCCTGACGTATTCCTTTTCCTATTTGGAACCAGTCTGTTGCTCCATGTCCAGTTCTAACTCTTGCCTCCTGACCTGCATATAGGTTTCTCAAGAGGCAGGTCAGGTAGTCTGGTATTCTCATCTCTTTCAGAATTTTCCACAGTTTATTGTGATCCACACAGTCAAAGACTTTGGAATAGTCAATAAAGCAGAAATAGATGTTTTTCTGGAACTCTCTTGCTTTTTCCATGATCCAGCAGATGTTGGCAATTTGATGTCTAGTTCCTCTGCCTTTTCCAAAATTAGCTTGAACATCTGGAAGTTCATGGTTCATGTATTGCTGAAGCCTGGCTTGGAGAATTTTGAGCATTACTTTAATAGAGTGTGAGATGAGTGCAATTGTGTGATAGTTTGAGCATTCTTTGGCATTGCCTTTCTTTGGGGTTGGAATGAAAACTGACCTTTTCCAGGCCTGTGGCCACTGCTGAGTTTTCCAAATTTGGTGGCATATTGAGTGCATCACTTTCACAGCATCATCTTTCAGGATTTGAAATAGCCCAATTGGAATTCCATCACCTCCACTAGCTTTGTTCGTAGTGATGCTTTCTAAGGTGCACTTCACTTCACATTCCAGGATGTCTGGCTCTAGGTGAGTGATCACACCACTGTGATTATATGGGTCATGAAGATCTTTTTTGTACAGTTCTTCTGTGTATTCTTGCCACCTCTTCTTAATATATTCTGCTTCTGTTAGGTCCATACTACATTTGTCGTTTATCGAGCCCAACTTTGCATGAAATGTTCCCTTGATATCTCTAATTTTCTTGAAGAGATCTCTAGTCTTTCCCATTCTGTTGCGTTCCTCTATTTCTTTGCATTGATCAGATAAGGAAGGCTTTCTTATCTGTCCTCTCTATTCTTTGGAACTCTGCATTCAAATGAGAATAACTTTCCTTTTCTCCTTTGGTCATCACTTTTCTTCTCTTCATAGACTCCCCAGACAGACATTTTGCTTTTATGCATTTCTATTCCATGGGGATGGTCTTGATTCCTGTCTCCTGTACAATGTCATGTACCTCCTTCCATAGTTCATCAGGCACTCTATGTATCAGATCTAGTCCCTTAAATCTATTTCTCACTTCCACTGTACAATCATAAGGGATTTGGTTTAGGTCATACCTGAATGGTCTAGTGGTTTTCCCTACTTTCTTCAATTTAATTCTGAATTTGGCAATAAGGAGTTAATGGTCCAGGCCACAGTCAGCTCCTGGTCTTGTTTTTATTGACTGTGTAGAGCTTCTCCATCTTTGGCTGCAAATAATATAATCAATCTGATTTCAGTGTTGACCATCTGGTGATGTCCATGTATAGAGTCTTCTCTTGTGTTGTTGGAAGAGGGTGTTTGTTATGACCAGTACATTTTCTTGGTAAAACTCTATTAGTCTTTGCCCTGCTTCATTCTGGTATTCCAAGGCCAAATTTGCCTGTTACTCCAGGTGTTTCTTGACTTCCTACTTTTGCATTGCAGTCCCCTATAATGAAAAGGACATCTTTTTTGGGTGTTAGTTCTAAAAGGTCTTGCAGGTCTTCATAGAACCGTTCAACTTCAGCTTCTTCAGCGTTACTGGTTGGGGCATAGACTTGGATTACTGTGATACTGAATGGTTTGCCTTGGAAACGAACAGAGATCATTCTGTTGTTTTTGAGATTGCATCCAAGTACTGCATTTCGGACTCTTTTGTTGACCATGAATGCTACTCCATTTCTTCTAAGGGATTCCTGCCCACAGTAGTAGATATAATGTTCATCTGAGTTAAATTCACTCATTCCAGTCCGTTATAGTTTGCTGATTCCTAGAATGTCAACGTTCACTCTTGCCATCTCTTGTTTGATCACTTCCAATTTGCCTTGATTCATGGACCTGACATTCCAGGTTCCTATGCAATATTGCTCTTTACAGCATTGGTCCTTGCTTCTATCACCAGTCACATCCACAAGTGGGTATTGTTTTTGCTTTGGCTCCATCCCGTCATTCTTTCTGGAGTTATTTCTCCACTGATCTCCAGTAGCATATTGGGCACCTACTGACCTGTGGAGTTCCTCTTTCAATGTTGTATCATTTTGCCTTTTCATACTGTTCATGGGGTTCTCAAGGTAAGAATACTGAAGTATTTTGCCATTCCCTTCTCCAATGGACCACGTTCTGTCAGACTACATTCTGTCAGATGGCCTGGTATTCCCATATCTTTAAGAATGTTCAAACTATGCCACAATTGAGCTCATTTTGCATGCTTTTAAGGTTTTACTCAAAATCCTTCAAGCTTGTTTTCAGCAATACATGAACTGATAACTTCCAGATGTAGAAACTGGCTTTTGAAGAGGTGGAGGAAACAGATCAAATTGTGAACATTTTTTGGATCAAGGAGAAAGCAAGAGAGGTCGAGAAAAAACATCTACTTTTGCTTCACTGACTATACTAAAGTCTTTGACTATGTGTGTGTTGTATGCACAGTCAGTGGTGTATGAATTTTTGCAGTCCCATGGACTATACCCCATCAGACTACGCTGTCCATGGGATTTCCCCAGAAGTAATACTGGAGTGGCTTGCCATTTCCTTCTCCAAGGGATTTTCCTGACCCACGTCTCTCACATATCCTGCATTGGCAGGTGGATTTATTTATTTATTTTGATTTATTTATTTCTACCACTTGCAACTCCTGGGAAGCCTTAGGGTCACAAAACAATTGTGGAAAATTCTTAAAGAGATGGGAATACCAGGCCATCTTACCTCTGTTCTGAGGAACCTGTATGTTGATCAAGAAGCAACATTCAGAACCTTACATGGAATAACTGGTTCAAAATTGGGAAAGAAATATGACAAAGCTGTATATTGTCACCCTGCTTACTTAACTTATATGTAAAGAACATCATGTAAAATACAGGCTGCATAAATCACAAGTTGGATTCAAGATTTTGGGGAATAATATCAACAGTCTCAGATATACAATTATGCTCTCTAAAGGCAGAGAGTGGGAGGGGAGGAGCCAAGATGGTGGAGGTGTAGGACAGGGAGAACACTTTCTCCCCCACAAATTCATCAAAAGAGCATTTAAACGTCGAGTAAATTCCACAAAACAACTTCTGAATGCCGGCAGAGGACATCAGGCACCCAGAAAAGCAACCCAACTCTTCAAAAGGAGGTAGGAAAAATTATAAAAGACAAAAAAAGAGACAAAAGAGGGAGGGACAGAGTTCAGTCCCGGGAAGAGAGTCTTAAAAAGAGAGAAGTTTCCAAACACCAGGAAACCTTCTCACTGCCGAATCTGTGCCGAGCTTTGGAAGCACAGAGGGTAACATAACAGGGAGAAAAAATAAATAAACAATTAAAACTTGCAGATTGCGAGCCCTATGGTAACTCCCCCAGCGGAGAAGCAGCGCAGACGCCTGCACACGCAATTAGCAAGCGGGGGCTGGGCAGGGAGGCGCGGCACGGGCTGCATCACTTAGAGTAAGAATCTGGCCTGAATACCCTGAGCGCTATCTGAGCGAATTAATTCGGGCTAGCAAACCAGACTGTGGGATATCTACCACACAAAAAGCCAGCCCTAACCTAAGACACCGCCAGGCCCACGCACGGAACAAAAGACTGAACAGAGATAGCAGGCTGCAGACCTTCCCCCTCCGGTGACAGGCAGCCAGAGCTGGAAGGGGGCAATCGCAGCCCCAGAGAGACATTATCTATAAAACTGTAAGCAGACTTCTTAGCTAACTAAAACTTCTTGGGGGTCTGGAAGGTCAACATCTGCCCGAGAAGGTGCGCCAGTTGTACACCCAGATAACCGAGTGGTGGGGAGGTGACAAGTTGCAGCATTGGCGCTCGCCAAACACCTCATCACCTGAGCTGCTCAGACCTGGGAAGAGCACAAAACGCAGGCCCAGCTGAGTCTGCGCCTCTGAGGACTACCTGAGTGCCTGAACCTGAGCAGCTCGGACCTGGGAGCAGCCCAGGGCCAGCCTCGGATTGTTCCTTGCGGAACAACCTAGAGCCCGAGCAGTGTGGGCAGGGAGGCTACACGTGCCATGAGCAGGGGCAGACCCAGTGTGGCTGAGGCACTGCGAGCCCATGCCAGTGTTATTTGTTTGCAGCATCCGTCCCTCCCTCCCCACAGCGCGACTGAACAAGTGAGCAAAAAAAAAAAAAATTGTCTTCCACCGTCCCCTTTGTGTCAGGGTGGAAACCAGACACTGAAGAGACCAGCAAACAGAAGAAGCTATAACAGAGGGAAACACATTGGAAGCTACAGGCAATAGTAACCCTGTGGTTACTACGGACTACATAGGAAGAGACCTATAGATCTTGAGAAATATAAGTCGGACCAAGGAACTAGCCAAAAATGAACTGAACCCACAATACTCACAACAAAACCAGAGAAGGTCCTAGATATATTTTTACGATCATTCTTTCTTTCTTTTTTTTTTTTTCTTAATTAAAAAAAAACAATTTAAGTCCTCTATTGTTCCTTTAATTTTCACTTTTATAACCTATTACTTTGCAAAAAAAAAAAGACACTTTTTTTCTTCTTCAGAAAAATTCATATATATATATTTTTTGACCTTGTTTTTTTTTTTTTTTTCCTTCTTTTCTTTAACATTGTATTTTTGAAATTCCAAACTCTACTCTAGGTTTTTAATTTTAGCTTTTTGTTATATGTTATCAATTTTGTACCTATAGTTTTTTTTTTTATAATTTCTGTGACCTTTTTTTTTTCTCTGTTTCTTGCTCTTCTTCTTTCATATAACATTCTTTATCTGAAATTCCAAACTCTACTCTAGATTTTTAATTTATGCTTTTTGGTATTTGATATCAATTTCGTACCTGTATTTTCTTTATAATTTTTGCGACATTGTTTGTTTTTGTTTGTTTGTTTTCTGTCTTTATTTTTCTTCTTCCTTTTTTTTTAACATTGTATTTTTGAAATTCCAAACTCTACTCTAGATTTTTAATTTTTGCTTTTTGGTATTAGTTATCAATTTTGTACCTGTATTTTCTTTATAATTTTCACGACCTTGTTTGTTTTTCTTTGTTCGTTTTTTCTCTCTTTCTTTTCCTTCTTCTTTTCTTTAACATCATATTTTTGAAATTCCAGACTCTACTCTAGATTTTTAATTTTTGCTTTTATGTATTTGTTACAAATTTTGTACCTTTAAGAACCCAATCTTCAGGACCCATTTTTCACTAGGGATCGAGATTACTGGCTTGACTGCTCTCTGTCCCTTTGGACTCTCCTTTTTCTCCACCAGGTCGCCTGTGTCTCCTCCCTAACCCCTCTCTACTCTACCCAACTCTGTGAATTTCTGTGTGTTCCAGATGGTGGAGAACACTTAGGGAACTGATTACTGGCTGAATCTGTCTCCCTCCTTTTCATTCCCCCCTTTTATCCTTGTGGCCACCTCTGTCTCCTTCCTCCTTCTTCGCTTCTCTATATAACTCTGTGAACATCTCTGAGCGGTCCAGTTGTGGAGTGCACATAAGGAAGTGACTACTGGCTACCCCACTCTCTCCACCATTGATTCCACCCCATCTCATTTGGGTCACCTCTAACTCCCTCCTCCCTCTTCTCTTCTCCATGTAACGCTGTGAACCTCTCTGAGTGACCCTCACAGTAGAGAAACTTTTCATCTTTAATGTAGATGTTTTATCAATGGTGCTGTATAGAAGGAGAAGTTTTGAAACTACTGTAAAAATAAGACTGATAACTGGAAGCAGGAGGCTTAAGTCCAAACCCTGACTCCAGGGAACTCCTGACTCCAAGGAACATTAATTTACAGGAGCTCATCAAACGCCTCCATACCAACACTGAAACCAAGCACCACACAAGGGCCAACAAGTTCCAGGGCAAGAAATACCAAGCAAATTCTCCAGCAACAAAAGAACACAGCCCTGAGCTTCAAGATACAGGCTGCCCAAAGTCATCACAAAACCATAGACATCTCATAACTCATTACTGGACATTTCATTGCACTCCAGAGAGAAGAAATACAGCTCCACCCACCAGAACACCGACACAAGCTTCCCTAACCAGGAAACCTTGATAAGCCACCTGTACCAACCCACACACAGTGAGGAAACGCCATAATAAAGAGAACTCCACAAACTGCCAGAATACAGAAAGGACACCCTAAACTCAGCAATTTAAACAAGATGAAGAGACAGAGAAATAGCCAGCAGATAAAGGAACAGGATAAATGCCCACCAAACCAAACAAAAGAGGAAGAGATAGGGAATCTACCTGATAAAGAATTCTGAATAATGATAGTGAAATTGATCCAAAATCTTGAAATTAAAATGGAATCACAGATAAATAGCCTGGAGACAAGGATTGAGAAGATGCAAGAAAGGTTTAACAAGGACCTAGAAGAAAAAAAAAAGAGTCAATATATAATGAATAATGCAATAAATGAAATTAAAAACACTCTGGAGGCAACAAATAGTAGAATAACAGAGGCAGAAGATAGGATTACTGAATTAGAAGATAGAATGGTAGAAATAAATGAATCAGAGAGGATAAAAGGAAAACGAATTAAAAGAAAGGAGGACAATTTCAGAGACATCCAGGACAATATTAAACGCTACAACATTCGAATCATAGGGGTCCGAGAAGAAGAAGACAAAAAGAAAGACCATGAGAAAATACTTGAGGAGATAATAGTTGAAAACATCCCTAAAATGGGGAAGGAAATAATCACCCAAGTCCAAGAAACCCAGAGAGTCCCAAACAGGATAAACCCAAGGTGAAACACCCCAAGACACATATTAATCAAATTAACAAAAATCAAACACAAAGAACAAATATTAAAAGCAGCAAGGGAAAAACAACAAATAACACACAAGGGGATTCCCATAAGGATAACAGCTGATCTTTCAATAGAAACTCTTCAGGCCAGGAGGGAATGGCAAGACATACTGAAAGTGATGAAAGAAAATAACCTACAGCCCAGATTACTGTACCAAGCAAGGATCTCATTCAAATATGAAGGAGAAGTCAAAAGCTTTACAGACAAGCAAAAGCTGAGAGAATCCTGCACCAGCAAACCAGCTCTCCAACAAATACTAAAGGATATTCTCTAGACAGGAAACACAAAAACGGTGTATAAATTCGAACCCAAAACAATAAAGTAAATGGCAACGGGATCATACTTATCAGTAATTACCTTAAACGTAAATGGGTTGAATGTCCCAACGAAAAGACAAAGACTGGCTGAATGGATACAAAAACAAGACCCCTACATATGTTGTCTACAAGAGACCCACCTCAAAACAGGGGACACATACAGACTGAAAGTGAAGGGCTGGAAAAAGATTTTCCATGCAAATAGGGACCAAAAGAAAGCAGGAGTAGCAAAACTCATATCAGATAAAATAGACTTTAAAACAAAGGCTGTAAAAAGAGACAAAGAAGGTCACTACATAATGATAAAAGGATCAATCCAAGAAGAAGATATAACAATTATAAATATATATGCACCCAACACGGGAGCACCACAGTATGTAAGACAAATGCTAACAAGTATGAAAGGAGAAATTAACAATAACACAATAATAGTGGGAGACTTTAATACCCCACTCACACCTATGGATAGATCAACTAAACAGAAAATTAACAAGGAAACACAAACTTTAAATGATACAATAGACCAGTTAGACCTAACTGATACCTTTAGGACATTTCATTCCAAAACAATGAATTTCACCTTTTTCTCAAGTGCACATGGAACCTTCTCCAGGATAGATCACATCCTGGGCCATAAAGCTAGCCTTGGTAAATTAAAAAAAAAAAAAAAAAAAATAGAAATCATTCCAAGCATCTTTTCTGACCAAAATGCAGTAAGATTAGATCTCAATTACAGGAGAAAAACTATTAAAAATTGCAACATATGGAGGCTGAACAACACACTGCTGAATAACCAACAAATCACAGAAGAAATCAAGAAAGAAATCAAAATTTGCACAGAAACGAATGAAAATGAAAACACAACAATGCAAAACCTGTGGGACATGGTAAAAGCAGTCCTAAGGGGAAAGTTCATAGCAATACAGGCACACCTCAAGAAACAAGAAAAAAGTCAAATAAATAACCTAAGTCTACACCTAAAGCAACTAGCAAAGGAAGAAATGAAGAATCCCAGGGTTAGTAGAAGGAAAGAAATCTTAAAAATTAGAGCAGAAATAAATGCAAAAGAAACAAAAGAGACCATAGCAAAAATCAACAAAACCAAAAGCTGGTTCTTTGAAAGGATAAATAAAATGGACAAACCATTAGCCAGACTCATCAAGAAACAAAGGGAGAAAAATCAAATCAATAAAATTAGAAATGAAAATGGAGAGATCAAAAAGACAACACAGAAATACAAAGGATCATAAGAGACTACTATCAACAATTATATGCCAATAAAATGGACAACATGGAAGAAATGGACAGATTCTTAAAAAAGTACAACTTTCCAAAACTCGACCAGGAAGAAATAGAAAATCTTAACAGACCTATCACAAGCACGGAAATTGAAACTGTAATCAAAAATCTTCCAGCAAACAAAAGCCCAGGTCCAGACGGCTTCACAGCTGAATTCTACCAAAAATTCAGAGAAGAGCTAACACCTATCCTGCTCAAACTCTTTCAGAAAATTGCAGAGGAAGTTAAACTTCCAAACTCATTCTATGACGCCACCATCACCCTAATACCAAAACCTGACAAAGATGCCACAAAAAAAGAAAACTACAGGCCAATATCACTGATGAACATAGATGCAAAAATCCTTAACAAAATTCTAGCAACCAGAATCCAACAACACATTAAAAAGATCATACACCATGACCAAGTGGGCTTTATCCCAGGGATGCAAGGATTCTTCAATATCCACAAATCAATCAATGTAGTACACCACATTAACAAACTGAAAAATAAAAACCATATGATTATCTCAATAGATGCAGAGAACGCCTTTGACAAAATTCAACACCCATTTATGATAAAAACTCTCCAGAAAGCAGGAATAGAAGAAACATACCTCAACATAATAAAAGCTATATATGACAAACCCACAGCAAACATTATCCTCAATGCTGAATAATTGAAAGCATTTCCTCTAAAGTCAGGAACAAGACAAGGGTGCCCACTTTCACCATTACTATTCAACGTAGTTTTGGAAGTTTTGGCCACAGCAATCAGAAAATAAAAAGAAATAAAAGGAATCCAAATTGGAAAAGAAGAGGTAAAACTCTCACTATTTGCAGATGACATGATCCTCTACATAGAAAACCCTAAAGACTCCAGCAGAAAATTACTAGAACTAATCAATGACTATAGTAAAGTTGCAGGATATAAAATCAACACACAGAAATCCCTTGCATTCCTATACACTAATAATGAGAAAACAGAAAGAGAAATTAAGGAAACAATTCCATTCACCATTGCAACGGAAAGAATAAAATACTTAGGAATATATCTACCTAAATAAACTAAAGACCTATATATAGAAAACTATAAAACACTGTTGAAAGAAATCAAAGAGGACACTAATAGATGGAGAAATATACCATGTTCATGGATTGGAAGAATCAATATAGTGAAAATGAGTATACTACCCAAAGCAATTTATAGATTCAATGCAATCCCTATCAAGCTACCAACAGTATTCTTCACAGAGCTAGAACAAATACTTTCACAATTTGTATGGAAATACAAAAAACCTCAAATAGCCAAAGCAATCTTGAGAAAGAAGAATGGAACTGGAGGAATCAACCTACCTGACTTCGGGCTCTCCTACAAAGCCACAGTTATCAAGACAGTATGGTACTGGCACAAAGACAGAAAGATAGATCAATGGAACAAAATAGAAAGTCCAGATATAAACCCATGCACATATGGACACCTTATCTTTGACAAAGGAGGCAAGAATATACAATGGAGAAAAGACAATCTCTTTAACAAGTGGTGCTGGGAAATCTGGTCAACCACTTGTAAAAGAATGAAACTAGAACACTTTCTAACATCATACACAAAAATAAACTCAAAATGGATTAAAGATCTAAACGTACGACCAGAAACTATAAAACTCCTAGAGGAGAACATAGGCAAAACACTCTCTGACATACATCACAGCAGGATCCTCTATGACCCCCCTCCCAGAACATTGGAAATAAAAGCAAAAATAAACAAATGGAACCTAATTAACCTTAAAAACTTCTGCACATCAAAGGAAACTATTAGCAAGGTGAAAAGGCAGCCTTCAGAATGGGATAAAATAATAGCAAATGAAGCAACTGACAAACAACTAATCTCAAAAATATACAAGCAACTCCTACAGCTCAACTCCAGAAAAATAAATGACCCAATCAAAAAATGGGCCAAAGAACTAGACATTTCTCCAAAGAAGACATACAGATGGCTAACAAACACATGAAAAGATGCTCAACATCACTCATTATCAGTGAAATGCAAATCAAAACCACTATGAGGTACCATCTCACACCAGTCAGAATGGCTGCGATCCAAAAGTCTACAAATAATAAATGCTGGAGAGGGTGTGGAGAAAAGGGAACCCTCTTACACTGTTGGTGGGAATGCAAACTAGTACAGCCTCTATGGAGAACAGTGTGGAGATTCCTTAAAAAACTGTAAATAGAACTGCCTTATGATCCAGCAATCCCACTGCTGGGCATACACACTGAGGAAACTAGAAGGGAAAGAGACACGTGTACCCCAATGTTCATCGCAGCACTGTTTATAATAGCCAGGACATGGAAGCAACCTAGATGTCAATCAGCAGATGAATGGATAAGAAAGCTGTGGTACATATACCCAATGGAGTATTACTCAGTCATTAAAAAGAATACATTTGAATCAGTTCTAATGAGGTGGATGAAACTGGAGCCTATTATACAGAGTGAAGTAAGCCAGAAAGAAAAACACCAATATAGTATACTAATGCACATATATGGAATTTAGAAAGATGGTAACAATAACCCTCTGTACGAAACAGCAGAAGAGACACTGATGTATAGAACAGTCTTATGGACTCTGTGGGAGAGGGAGAGGGTGGGAAGATTTGGGAGAATGGCATTGAAACATGTACAATATCATGTATGAAACGAGTTGCCAGTCCAGGTTCAATGCACGATACTGGATGCTTGGGGCTAGTGCACTGGGACGTCCCAGAGGGATGGTATGGGGAGGGAGGAGGGAGGAGGGTTCAGAATAGGGAACACATGTATACCTGTAGTGGATTCATTTTGATATTTGGCAAAACTAATACAATATTGTAAAGTTTAAAAATAAAATAAAATTAAAAAAAATAATAAAGGCAGAGAGTGAAAAGGAACTAAAAAGCCTCTTGATGAGAGTGAAAGAGGAGAGTGAAAAAGCTAGCTTGAAACTCAATATTAAAAAAAAAGTTAAGATCATGGCATCAGGTCACATCACTTCATGGCAAACTCAAGGGAGAAAAGTGCAAGCATTACATGTTTTATTTTCTTGGGTTCCAAAATCACTGCAGACAGTAACTGCAGCCCTAAAATTAAAAGACACTGACTGGTTCCATGGAAAGAAAGCTATGACAAACCTAGACAGAGTATGAAAAAGCAGAGACATCATTTTACCGATTGAGGCCTTTATAGTCAAAACTGTGTTATTTCTAGGTAAGCATGTATGAATGTGAGAATTGCACCATAGAGAAGGCTGAGCACTGAAGAATTGATACTTTCACATTGTGATGTTGGAGAAGACTCTTGAGAATCCCTTGGACTGAAAAGAGATCAAATAAGTCAATCCTAAAGGAAATAAAACCTGAATATTCATTGGAAGGATAGATGTGACCCTGAAACTCCAATACCTTGGCCACTAAGTGGGAAGAGCTGACTCATCAGAAAAGACCTTGATCTTGGGCAAGAAAGAAGGAAAAAGAAGAAGGGGGAAGCAAAGTATGAGACAGTCAGCTAACATCATCAATTCAATGGGCATGAATTTGAGCAAATTCTGGGAGATACTGGGGGACAGATGAGTTTGGCATGTTGCAGTTCATGGAGTCTCAAATAATTGGACATGACATAGTAACTGAACAACAAGTATCTGATTTACAATATTGTGTCAGTTAGGGTATACAGCATAGTGATACAGTATTTCTGTAGATTATTTTCAATTATTAGTCATTGCAAAATAATGGATATAATTCCCTGTGGTATATAGTATATGCTTATTGCTTATCTATTTTAAATATAGTGTTTTATCTGCTAATCACATACTCCTAACTTGTCCCTGCCCTTTCCATCTTCCCTTTGGTAAAAACTAGCTTATTTTCTGTATCTGTAAGTCTGTTTTGTATCTATCTATCTATCTATATTAGTTTGTGTGTGTGTGTATATATATATATATATATATATATATATATATATATATATATATTTGGTTCACAATTGGGAAAGGACATCAAGTCTGTATATTGTCATTCTGCTTATTTAACTTATATGCAGAGTGCGTCATGTGAAATGCTGGATTGGATGAATCACAAGCTGGCATCAATACTGACATGAGAAATATCGATAGCCTCAGATATAAAGATAATACCACACTTACGGCAGAGAATGAAGAGGAACTAAAGAGCCTCTTGATGAAAGTGAAAAAGGAGAGTGAAAAAAGTGACTTAAAACTCAACATTTAAAAACTAAGATCATGGCATCTGGTGCCATCATTCAGTGGAAAATAGATGGAGAAACAATGAAAATGGTGACAGACTATTTTCTTGGGCTCCAAAATCACTGCAGATGGTGACTTCAGGCATGAAATTAAAAGACACTCACTCCTTGGGAGAAAATCTATGACAAACCTAGCAGCATATATAAAAGCAGAAACATTATTTTGTTGACAAAGTCCATATAGTCAAAGCTATGATTTTTCCATTAGTCAAGTATTGATATGAGAGTTGGACCATAAAGAAGGCAGAGCACTGAAGAATTGGTGCCTTCAAACTCTGGTGTTGGAGAAGACTCTTGAGATTCCCTTGGACTGCAAGGAGATAAAACCAGTCAATCCTAAAGGAAGTCAGTCCTGGATATTCATTGGAAGGACTGATGCTGAAGCTGAAGTTCCAATACATTGGCCACCTGATGGGAAGAGCCAACTCATTGGAAAAGACCCTGATGCTGGGAAAGGTTGAAAGCAGGAGGAGAAGGGGACAACAGATGACAAGATGGTTGTATGGAATACAAATTTGATGGACATGAGTTAGAACAAGCTCTGGGAGATGGTGAAGGACAGGGAAGCCTGGCATGCTGCTGTACATAGGGTTACAAAGAGTAAGACACAACTTAGTGACTAGACAACAACAACTCTTCATGTAAGTTAAATAAGCACAGTGACAATATACAGCCTTGTCATACTCCTTTCCCAATTTTGAACCAGTATGCTGTTCTATATCTGGTTGTAACTGTTGCTTCTTGACCCACAGTTTTCTGAGGGGACAAGTAAGGTGATCTGGTATTCACATCATTTTAAGAATTTTCCAGTTTGTTGTGATCCACACAGTGAAATGTTTTAGCATAGTCAATGAAGCAGAAGTAGATGTTTTTTCTGGAATTCCCTTGCTTTCTCTATGATCCAACGAATCATGACAATTTGATCTTTGATTCCTTCACCTTTTTTAAAAACAGTTTTTACATCTGTAAGTTCTTGGTTCATGCACTGCTGAAGCCTAGCTTGAAAGATTTTGAGCATAAACTTACTACCATGCAAAATGGGCATAATTGTGTGGTAGTTTGAACATTCTTTGGCATCATCCTTCTTTGGGATAGGAATGAAAGCTAACATTTCCCAGTTTGCTGGCCACTGTTGTTTTCCAAATTTGTTGACATATTGAGTGCATCACTTTAACAGCATTATCTTTTGGGATTCTAAGTGGCTCAGCTAGAATTCCATTATCACCACTAGTTTTGCTCATAGTAGTGCTTCCTAAAGCCCACTAGGCTTCACATTACAGGATATCCTGCTCCACAGATGAGTGACCACATAATTTTGGTTACCCTGGTTAAGACCTTTCTCATATAATTCTTCTGGGTATTCTTGCCACCTCTTCTTAATCTCTTCTGCCTCTGTTAGGTCCTTGCCTTTTCTGTCCTTCATTGTGCCCATCCTTGCATGAAATATTCCCTTGTTTTCTTCAATTTTCCTGAAGAGATCATTAGTTTTTACCATCCTCTTGTTTTCCTCTACTTCTTTGCATCGTTTACTGAAGAAGGCCTTCTTAGCTCTCCTTGTTATCATCTGGAACTGCATCTGATGGGTATATCTTTCCCTTTCTCTCTTATATTTTGCTTCTTTTTTCCACAACTGTGTGTTAAGCCTCCTCAGACAACCATTTTGCCTTCTCACATTTATTTTTCTTTGGGATGATTTTGGTCACTGCCTTCTGTACAATGTTACAAATTCCTTACATAGTTCTTCAGGCACTTTCACTACTAAATCTAATCCCTTAAATTTATTTGTCATCTCCACTGTTTAATTATAAGGGGTTTGATTTATGTTATATCTGAATGGCCTAATGGCTTTCCCAACTTTCTTCAATTTAAGCTTGAATTTTGCAATAAGGAGCTGATTATCTGAGCCACAGTCATCTCCTGGTCTTGTTTTTGCTGACTGTATAGAGCTTATTCATCTTCATCTTCAAAGAAATATAATCAATCTGATTTTCATATTGAGCGTTTGGTGATGTCTATGTGTATAGTAGTCTCTTTTGTCCTTTTAAAGTGATGTTTGCTATGACCAGTGTGTCATCTAGATCAAACTCAGTTAGCCTTTGCCCCACTTCATTTTGTATTATTGTAAGGCTAAACTTGCCTGTTACTCCAGGTATCTCTTTACTTCCTACTTTTGTAATCCAATCCCAATTATGATGAAAAGGATATCTTTTCTGTTTTGTTGTGTGTGTGTGTGTGTGTGTTTTTGGTGTTAATTCTAGAAGTTCTTGTAGGTGTTCATGGAACCAGTTAACTTCAGCTTCTTTGGCATCAGTGGTTAGAGCATAAACTTGCATTACCTGTGATGTTCAATGCTTTGCCTTGGAGGAACTGAGATCATTCTGTCATTTTTGAAATTGCACCCAAGTAGTGCATTTCAAATCTTTTGTCTACTATGAGGGTTGCTTAATTTCTAAGGGATTCTTTCTCAAAGTAGTAGATATAATGGTCGACTGAATTAAATTCGCCAATTCCCATCCATTTTAGGTCACTGATTCCTAAGATGCTGATGTTCACTCTTGACATCTCTAGCTTGATCACGTCCAGTGTACCTTAATTCACAGACCTAATATTCCAGGTTCCTATACAATATTATTTCTTTACAGCATCTGACTTTACTTTCACCACCAGACACATCCACAACTGAACATTGTTTCCACTTTGCTCTAGCCACTTCATTCTTTCTGGAGCTATAAGCAATTTCTCTCTGCTCTTCACCAGTAGCATATTGGACACCTTCCAATCTGGGGTGGGAGGGGACGTTCATCTTCTGGTGTCATATCTTTTTCCCTTTTTGTACTGCTTATGTTCATGGGGTTCTCACAGCAAGAATAGAGGTGTTGTTTGCCATTCCCTCTTCTTGTGGGCCATGGTTTATCAGAACTCTCCACCATGACCCATCCATCTTGGGTGGCCCTGCATGTCATGACTCATAGCTTCCTTGAGTTACAGAAATCCCTTCATCACAACAAGGCTCTGAAAAATGAAGGTGTGTACACACACACACACACACACACACACACACACACACACATATATATATATACACATACATACTGCTATATTAAAACCTCATGTTAATTGCAAACAACAAATCTACAATAGATGCATATACACAAAAGAAAACGGAATCCAAGCACAACATTAAAATGAGTCATCAAGTCATAAGAGAAGAGGATAAAGGATGAAAGGAAGAAAAAAGACCTAAAAGACAAATTGAGATAATTTGCAAAGCGACAATAAAAACATACATATTGATAACTACCTTAAAAGTAAGCAGATTATGAGCTCCAACCAAAAGACAAAGACTGGTTGAATTTATATAAATAATATATATACTTATCTATATACTGTGTACAAAAGGCCCACATAAGATGCAGAATACATACAGATTCAAACTAAAGAGTTCAAAACAGGTATTGGCTATAAATGGAAATCAAAAGAAAGCTGGAGTAGCAGTACTAAAACACAATAGATCTTAAAATAAAGAATGATACAAGAGACAAAGAAGCACACTACATAATGTTCAAGGAATCAAGCCAAGAAAAAGATATGATAATCATAAATATATATGTACCCAACATAGGAGCACCTCAATATATAAAACGAATGCTAACAGCCATAAATGAAGAAATTGACAGCAAGACAATAATAGTGGGGGACTTTAATACCCTCACTTTCACCAATGGACAGATCATCCTGACAGAAATTCTGTAACGAAACACAGGGCCTTAAATAACACATTACACCAAATGAATTTAAGTGGTATTTATTGAGCATTTCATCTGAAAGCAGTAGAACACACATTTTTCTCAAGAAAAAGCTTTCGACAAATTAAACAACCATTTTTTATTAAAAAAAAAAAAACTGTTCAGAAAGTGGGCATAGAGGGAAGTTGCTTCAACATAATAAAAACCCTATAGGAAAAATATACAGTTAACATCATACTCAACAGTGAAAATATCAAATCGTTTCTATTAGTATCAGGAACAAGACAAGGATGTCTACTTTGACTATTTTTATTCAGCATAGTTTGGGAAGTCCTAGCCATGAAAACAGTGACAGACTTTATTTTCTTGGGCTCCAAAATCACTGCAGATAGTGACTGCAGCCATGGAATGAAAAGATGTTTGCTTCTTGGAAAAAAAGGTATAACAAACCTAGAAAGCATATTAAAAAACGGAGACACTACTTTGCTGACAAAGATCCATATAGTTAAAGCTACAGTTTTTCCAGTAGTCATGTATGGATGTGAGAGTTGAATCATAAAGAAAGCTGAGTGCCTAAGCATTGATGCTTTTGATCTGTGGTATTGGAGAAGACTCCTGAGAGCCCCTTGGACTGCAAGATCAAACCGGTCAATCCTAAAGGAAATTAGTCCTGAATATTCATTGGGAGGACTGATGCTGAAGCTGAAGCTCCTATCCTTTGGCCACATGATGCAAAGAACTGACTTATTAAACAAAGACCTTGATGCTGGAGAAGACTGATGGTAGGAGGAGAAGGGGACGACAGAAGATGAGATGGTTTGATCCCATCACTGACTTGATGAACACACATTTAAGCAAGCTCCAGGACATGATGAAGGACAGGAAAGTCTGGTGTGCTACAGTTCATGGGGTTGCAAAGAGTCAGACATGGCTGAGTGACTAAACTGAGCTGAGCCATGGTAGTCAGAAAAGAAAAAGAAATAAAGAGAATCCAGATTGGAAAAGAAGAAGTAACACTGCCACTGTTTGTAGATGGCATGCTACTCTACATAGATAATCCTAAAGATGCTACCAGAAAACTACTAGAGTGCATCAGTGAATTCAGTAATGTTGCAGGATTCAGAAATAATACACAAAAACCCATTGCATTACCATGAAGTAGCAACAAAAGAAAGAAAAATTAAGGAAACAATCCCATTTACTATCACATCAAAAATAATAAAATGTGTTTGGATAAATCTACCTACTGTGGCAAAAAACCTGTACTCCAGAAACTATATGACACTACTGAAAGTAGTCAAAGATGATACAAGCAAACAGAGATATATACTATGTTGTTGGATTGGAAGAATCAATATTCTGTAAATGACTATACTTCTCAAGACAAACTTCAGATTCACTTCAGTCCCTGTTAAATTACAAATGATATTTTTCACAGAAATAGAACAGAAAATCTTAAAATTTGTATGGAGCCACAAAAAATACCAAATAGACAAAGCAAGCTTGTGAAATAAAAATAGAACTGGAGGAAGCAGGCTCCCTGAATTCAGACTATGTGATAATCAACACAATATGGTACTGGCATAAAAACAGACGTATATATCAATGGAATAAGATAGAAAACCCAGAAGTAAACCCACACAGCTATAGTCAATTAATCTATGACAAATGAGACTAGTATTCAATGGAGAAAGACACTCTCTTCAAAAGGTGATCCTGGGAAAACTGTACAACTACATGTAAAAGAATAAAATTAGAATGGTCTCTAACACTATGCACAAAAATAATCTTAAAATGCATTAATAACCTAAATTTAATACCAGATACTCTCTTAAAAGAAAACATGGGCAGAACAGTCTTTGACATAAATCACAACAATATCTTTTCAATCCATGTCCTAAAGTAACAGAAATAAAAGCAAAAAAATAAATGAAAATTAATTTAAAAAAACACAACAACCTTGTATGTGAGACAGCAAAAGAGACACAGATGTATAGAACAGTCTTTTGGACTCTGTGTGTGTAGGGGGGGGGATGATTTGGGAGAATGACATTAAAACATGTATAATAGCATATGAGAAATGAATCGCCAGTCCAGGTTCGATGCAGGATACAGGAAGCTTGGGGCTGGTGTACTGGGATGACTCAGAGGGATGGTATGGGGAGGGAGGTGGGAGGGGGATTCAGGATTGGGAACATGTGTACACCCATGGCAGATGCATGTTGATGTATGGCAAAACCAATACAATATTGTAGAGTAAAAAATTAAAAAAAAATTTACACAGTGAAGAAAATTACAAAAACAAAAACAAACAACAAAAAAAAAACAACCCACCAAATGGGAGAAAATATTTGCAAACAATGTGACCTACAAGAAATTAATCTCCAAAATATACAGAAAGACCATACTGCTCAATACAAAAAATTATCAGAAGATCTAAAACATTTGTCCAAAGAAGACATACAGCTGGCCAAAGAGTACATGAAAAGATGTTCAGGATCACTAATTATTAGATAAATGGAAATAAAAACTACAATGAGATATCACCTCAAACCAGTCAGATTATCCATCATCAAACAAAAAATCTGTGAATAATAAATGCTGGAGAGGATGTGAAGAAAAAGGGAACCCTTCTACACTGTTGATGGGAAAGTAAATTGGTACAGACTCTATGGAGAACAGTATGAAGTTTCCTTTAAAAACTAAAAATATAACTACCATATTATCCAGAAACTCCATTCCTTGGCAAATATTCAGAGAAAACCATAATTCAAAAAGATACATGTACCACAATATTTACAATAGCCAAGACACTGAAAGCAACCAAAGTATCTATTGAAAAGATGAATAAAGGTGTGTTACATATTACAATGAAATATTACTCAGCCACAAAAAGAATGAACCAATGCTCTCTAGTAACATGAATGGATCTATAAACCATCATTCTAAGTGAAGAAAGTCACACAGGGAAAGACAAATATTATATGACATCACTTACATATAAAATTTTTTTTAAATGATGGAAAAGACAATAAGAAATCCCACGAAAATAGTCAAAATTAGAAAACTCACTGGTAAAGCTACATTTATAATGAAATTCAGATTGTACTGTGTTTATTCAGAAATTCAGATTTTGGTGTTCTGTAAAGTACTTTTAATGAGCATAAAACCTAAAAGAAATTAATATTAAAAATAATATTTTAATCATTTGTAAAAGAATGGACAACATGACAAACACATACATTGACATATCAAGCATATAAAAGTTTCAGAGGGAATAAAATATATTTTTGTATACAATAGAAATTAAATTGGTATCAATTTAAATAAACTGTTGAAACTATACATATTGCATTTAAGCCTCCTGGCATTAAGCCTCATGGCAATCACAAAACAAAAAAAAATACAGTAGGTACTAAAATTATAAAATTATAGAAATATAATTTTGAATTATAATTTTAAATATAAAATTATAGAAAGAAATCACACTATGGAAAATTACGGATCACAATAAAGCACTGTTACAGAGGAAGAAAGGAGCAAGGAAACTATAAAATAGCCAACAAATCATGAGATGGTACTGCTGCTGCTGCTGCTAAGTCGCTTCAGTCGTGTCCAACTCTGTGCGACCCCAGAGACAGCAGCCCACCAGCCTCCGCCGTCCCTGGGATTCTCCAGGCAAGAACACTGGATTGGGTTGCCATTTCCTTCTCCAATGCAAGAAAGTGAAAAGTGAAAGTGAAGTCACTCAGTCGTGTCTGACAGAGATGGTACTAGTAAGGCTTGATTTATCAATAGTTACTTTAAATGCAGATGACTAATCTAAAGGGGTAATGTAACCAAATGAATAAAAATAGAGGAAACTATATGTTGCTTACAAGAGACTCACTTTAGCTTTAAGGGCACACATAGTCTTAAACTAAAGGGATGAAATAAAAGGCATTTCATGCAAATGAAAACCAAAATGAAACAGATACAGTTATATTAGACAAACTTTAAGTAAAAACTGTAACAAGAAGCAAACATAGTCATTATATAATAATAATTATAAAGAGATAAATGTATCAAGTGGGCATAACCTTTGTAATCATGTGTTTGTTTGATGTAGGAATATTTAAATATATGAAGAAAATATTAACAAAACTGAAGTGAGGAAAGTAGGCAGCAGTACTGAAATTTCAGGGGACTTCAATACCCTGCTTTCAACAATGAATAAACCACTAGGCAGAAATTCAATGAGAAAATAGAGATTTGAATAACTCAGGGCATAAGGATATAACAAACAGATAAATACAAACACACAGGTCAATAGCACATGGGACATTTTCCAAAATATTCTCCATGTTTTACTAAGACACAATAAGAAGTATTAACAAATTTGAGAAAATTGAAATTATATCAAATATTTTTTAATCACAATGATATAACTAAAAATCAACAGAAGAAAGTTTTTAAAATTAATGTATTTATTTTAATTGGAGGCTAATTACTTTACAATATTGTAGTGGTTTTTGCCATACATCGACATGAATCAGCCATGGGTGCACATGTGTTCCCCATCCAGAAACC
Source organism: Bos indicus (assembly GCF_029378745.1). NCBI lineage: Eukaryota > Metazoa > Chordata > Mammalia > Artiodactyla > Bovidae > Bos > Bos indicus. The sequence continues at coordinate 78,671,903 of NC_091789.1, forward strand.
CCCTCCCACCTCCTTTCCCATCCCATCCCCCAGGGTCATCCCAGTGCGCCAGCCCTGAGCACCCTGTCTCATGCATCTAACCTGGACTGGCAATCCACTTCACATATGATAATATACACTTTCAACACTACCCTCTCAAATCATCCCACCCTTGCCTTCTCCCACAGAGTCCAAAGGACTGTTATGTCTGTGTTTCTTTTGCAGTCTCGCTTATAGGGTCATTGTTACCATCTTTCTAAATTCCATATAAGGAGATCCAACCAGTTCATTCTAAAGGAGATCAGCCCTGGGTGTTCTTTGGAAAGAATGATCCTAAAGCTGAAACTCCAGTACTTTGGCCACCTCATGCGAAGAGTTGACTCATTGGAAAAGACTCTGATGCTGGGAGGGATTGGGGACAGGAGGAAAGGGGGACGCTAGAGGATGAGATGGCTTAATGGCATCACTGACTCGATGGACATGAGTTTGAGTGAACTCTGGGAGATGGTGATGGACAGGGAGGCCTGGCGTGCTGTGATTCATGGGGTCGCAAAGAGTTGGACACTACTGAGCGACTGAACTGAACTGAACTGAACTGATACTGTATTGGTGTTTTTCTTTCTGGCTTACTTCACTCTGTATAGTAGGCTTCAGTTTCATCCACCTCATCAGAACTGATTCAAATGCATTCTTTTTAATGGTTAAGTAATATTCAATTGTGTATATGTACCACACTTTTCTTATCCATTTCTCTGCTAATGGACATCTAGGTTGCTTCCATGTCTTGGCTATTGTAAACAGTGCTGCAGTGAACACTGGGGTACATGTGTCTCTTTCAATCCTGGTTTCCTCGGTATGTATGCCCAGCAGTGGTATTGCTGGGTTGTATGGCAGTTCTATTTTCAGTTTTTTGAGGAATCTCCACACTGTTCTCCACAGTGGCTGTTCTAGTTTGCATTCCCACCAAAAATGTAAGAGGGTTCCTTTTTCTCTGCACCCTTTCCAGCATTTATTGTTTGTAGACTTGTGAATAGCAGCCATTCTGACTGGTGTGAGATGGTACCTCACTGTGGTTTTGATTTGCATTTCTCTGATGAGTGATGTTGAGCATCCTTTCATGTGTTTATTAGACATTTGTATGTTTTCTTTGGTGGAATGTCTGTTTAGTTCTTCAGCCCATTTTTTGATTGAGTCATTTATTTTGCTGGAATTGAGCTTCAGGAGTTGCTTGTATATTTTTGAGATTAATTCTTTGTCAGTTGCTTTTTTGCTACCATTTTCTCCAATTCTTAAGGCTGTCTTTTCATCTTGCTTATAATTTCAGCAGAAGGAAAATCTAGAAAATTCACAAGTATGTGGAAATTAAACAAAACATTCCTGATCAACCAATAGGCCATGAGAGAAATCAAAAGTAAATGAGGAATATTATGAGGAAAATGAAAATGGAAGCACAACATGCCAAAACAGTTGTGGGACGCAGTAAAAGAAGTTCTAAGAAGGAAATTTATATTAAATATATATATATATATATATAATAAAGAAGGCAGGTATTGTATCAAGAAAACCTAAAATAACACCATCAGAAGCTAGTAAATTAATCATAAATAATATTATGTAATAAATAAACCTAAAGTCAGTATTCAGTTTAGCTCAGTTCAGTTCAGTCGCTCAGTCATGTCTGACTCTTTGCTACCCATGAATCTCAGCACACCAGGCCTCCCTGTCCATCACCAACTCCCAGAGGTCACTCAAACTCATGTCCATCGAGTCAGTGATGCCATCCAGCCATCTCATCCTCTGTCATCCCCTTCTCCTCCTGCCCCCAATCCCTCCCAGCATCAGAGTCTTTTCCAATGAGTCAACTCTTCACATGAGGTGGCCAAAGTATTGCAGTTTCAGCTTTAGCATCAGTCCTTCCAATGAACACCCAGGACTGATCTCCTTTAGAACGGACTGGTTGGATCTCCTTGCAGTCCAAGGGACTCTCAAGAGTCTTCTCCATCACCACAGTTCAAAAGCATCAATTCTTCAGTGCTCAGCTTTCTTCACAATCCAACTCTCACATCCATACATGACCGCTGGAAAAACCATAGCCTTGACTGAACGGACCTTTGTTGGCAAAGTAATGTCTCTGCTTTTTAATATGCTATTTAGGTTTATCAGTATAAGGAAGTAAATAATAGATTAGATCAGAAATATACAAAACAGAAACTAGGAAAATAATAGAAAAAATAAACAAAACTAAAATTTGGTTTTCTGAAAATATTTTTTAAAATTGAAAAACCTTCAGCTAACCCAACTTTACAAAAAATAATAGGGGAAAGGACCACTGTTGGCCCCAAGAAAAGACAAGGGTAAGGAACTTAGCTACATGTAGAGAACTGAAGAAAATGGGAGTAAGAAGCTGCATGACTGGGAATGCCCCTGGAGGATAGGGTCTGCCTTGGAAAAGAGGTGCTATTGTTGAGTGGTGCAAAAGGAGTGATGCTGCTATTGGGAACTGTCCCCCCACACAGAAGCCCCTGCTTCTGTAGGCTATGGGAGGGACTTCCACCAGAGTGAGCATGCCCCAGTCTTCCTGCTGATCTCTGCCCATTACAGGCACTAGAGTGGGATCCCACTGGAGTGAACATGCATGCCCCAGTTGTGGTCATCTTATTTCACCCCCAACCTAAGAAAGCAAGTGTGATCTAATCATCTCTTGCTTTCACCCCTTCTTTCCTGCATAGGGAACAGACTCCAGAGGGTGGCCCACATGCAAAGGTAGGGCCAAAACCAAAGCTAAGCCCTGCAGGCTGTGCTACTAAGAATAAGCATGGAAATCCCTCCCTGCAACTGCACAGGGCTATGAATTAAATCCCAAGAACTGCTTGATACACCTTGTAACTGTGGAATATTTAAATGGACAATGAGAGCACCCAAAACTGAGACTGATCTAGCTTTAGTACCTGTGGACTTTTGTTGTTCAGTCACTCAGTCACGTCTGACACTTTTCAACCTCATGGACTACAGCACGCCAATTTCCCTACCCTTCACAATCTCACGGAGATTGCTTAAACACACTTCCACTCAGTCGATGATGCCATCCAACTGTCTCATCCTCTGTCACCCCCTTCTCCTCCTGCCCTCAATCTTTTCCAATGACTCAGTTCTTTGCATCAGGTAGCCATCAGCATTACTCTTTCCAATGAATATTCAAGGTTGATTTCCTTTAAGATTGACTGATTTGATCTCCTTGAAATTTAGTGGATTCTCAAGAAAGTTCTCCAACACCACAGTTCAAAAGCATCGATTTTTCAGTGCTCAACCTTCTTTATCGGCCAGCTCTCACATCCATACATGACTACTGGAAAAAACCATAGCTTTGACTATGTGGACTTTTGTAAGCAAAGTAATGTCTCTGCTTTTTAATATGCTGTCTAGGTTGGTCATAGCTTTTCTTCCAAGGAGCAAGCATCTTTTAATTTCATGGCTGCAACCACCATGTGTAGTGATTTTGGAGCCTAAGAAAATAAAGTCTTTCACTGTTTCCATTGTTTCCCCATCTATTTGCCATGAAGTGATGGGACCAGATGCCATGATCTTGTTTTTTGAATGTTCAGTTTTAAGCCAGCTTTTTCACTGTCCTCTTTCATTTTCATCAAGAGGCTCTTTAGTTACTCTTTGCTTTCTGCCATTAGGGAGGTATCATCTGCATATCTGAGGTTATTGATATTTTTCCTGGAAATCTTGATTTCAGTTTGTGCACCATCCAGACTGACATTTCACGTGATATACTCTGCATATAAATTAAATAAGCAGGGTGACATAGATGGCTTTGATGTACTCATTTCCCTATTTTGAACCACTCCATTTTTCCATGTCCAGTTATAATTGTTGCTTCTTGACCTGCATACAGGTTTCTCAGAAGGTGAGTAAGGTGGTTTGGCATTCTCATCTCTAAGAATTTTTCACCAGAGGCCACAGGAAGAAATACATATTTCATTTTGTTTTTCTTTCTGTTTTGTTTTTAAATTATTTTTATTTCTTTTCTGGTTTTTTTTTTTAGTTAAAGTTTAATTTATTTTTCTCTTTTTATTTACAGTTTGTTGTTTTATGGTTTTTTGTTATCTTTTTTCTTATTTTTGGATAATTTTTGTGTGGTTGTTTTATATTTTCTTTACTTTTTAGTTTGCTTCCTGATTTTGTTTTTATTTATTGTTTTTAGTTTTTAATTGTTTATTTTCATTTTTATTTGCTTTGTTCAGTTCTTTTCCTGTTTTTTTTTTTTTTTTTTTGTTGTTGTTGTTGTTCACTTTTCTTTCTGCTTGTGTATGGTTTTGTTTTTATTACTTGCTTTGGGTTTTCTTTGTCTGTTTTTCTATCTTGTTTTGATCTGTTTGCTGATCATTGTTTTTCTTTTTCTTTTGTTTGTCTATATGTTTTTCTTTCTTTGGTCATGCTACAAGGCTTGCAGGATATTGGTTCCTAGGTCAGAGGATAGGCTGAACCTCTAGGGTGAGAGAGCTGAGTCCAGGAGCCTAGATCAGCAGATAAATCCCTGCCTTATGGAATATCAGTGGGTGTGAGCTCAACCAGAGGTCTTCATCTCAACGCCAAAATGCTGCTTCACTCAACTTCCTGCAGGCTTCCATGATGAACATCTCAGGCCAAAAAAAATAGCAAGACAACTACCCATCAGCAAACAGACTGTCTAAAGTACTAAGCTCATGGACACCACAAATGATGAGATCCTGCCCATCAGAAGGACAAAACTTAGCTCCACCCACCAGAACACAGGGATCAGTTCAGCCAATGGACCAATCGCACTCATGAAGGGACAGACACCAGAAGCAAGAGGAACTATGACCCTGTAGCCTACAGAATGAAGATTAAAAAATACATTAAAGTAGAAAAAAATGAGATGACAGAGAAATATGTTGCAGACAAAAGAGCAAGGTAAAAACAAACAAGACTAAATAAATGAATAGGAAATAGGCTATCTATCTAAAAAATAATTCAAAGTAATGATAATAAAGATGATCCAAGATCCTCAAAGCAAAATGGAGACAAAGATTGAGAGAAAAAAAGTTAAAAAGACCTAGAATATGGAAAAAACAGAGATGAACAATGCAATAACTAAAACAAACAAACAAAAAAAAAACACACAAAAAGGAATAAATAAGAAAATAACTGAGTAAGAATTATGGATAAGTGAGCTGGAAGATGTGTGTGACTGTCTGTGTGTGTGTGCCTGTCTGTGTGTGTGTGCTTACTCATGTCTGACTCTTCACAGCCCCATGGACTGTAGCTCTCCAGGTTCTTCTGCCCATGGCATGTCCAAGCAAGAATACTGGGGTGCAGGTGTCATTTCCTCTTCCAGGTAATATTCCCAACTCAGGGATCAAATCCACATCTCTTACATCTCCTGCATTGGCAGGTAGATTCTTCACCACTAGCACCACCTGGGGAACCAGAACTGGAAGAATGGTGGAGAAAACTGTCAAGGAATAGAATAAAGAAAAAAAGAATGAAAAGAAAAGAGTAGAGTCTCAGAAACTTCTGGAATAACATTAAACAATCAACATTAAAATTAGAGGGATCCTAGAAGAAAAAAAGAAAAAGAAAGTGGCTAAAACTATTTGTGAAGAGCTTATAGTAGAATACTTCCATAAAATGGGAAATGAAATGACCACCCAAGTCAAGGATGCACACAGTCCCATATAAGATAAATTCAAGGAGGAAAATGTTGAGAAATATATGAAACAAATTAACTAAAACAAATTGAATTCAAACAAAAATATTAAAAGCAGTGAGGAAAGGAAACAAATAACATACAGAGGAATCTCCATAAATTTATCAGCTGACTTTTTAGCAGAAATTCTGAAGGTCATAGAGGAGTGGCATGATACATTTAAAGTGATGAGAGGGAAAAATCTACAATTGGGTTGGTCAGGAATCTGACACGATGTGATTCAGATTTGATGGAGAAATCATAAACTTTAAAGAAAAGGAAAATATAAGAGTTCAATACCAAACAAACAAACAAACAACAAAAAAAAAACTTTACAATAAATGTTAAAGGAATTGCTCTAAGCTGGAAACACAAGAGAAGTAAAGAACTACAGAAACAAACCCAAAACATTTAAGAAAATGACATTTGGAAAATGCATATTGATAATTACTTTAAATGGAAATAATTAAATTATTCAATCAAAAGACACGGAGTGACTGGATAGCTACCAAAAAAAGATCCCTATATAGAGCATATAGTTCTCTACAAGAGACCCACTTCAGACCTAGGGACATATACATATTGAAAGTGAGGGGCAGTAAAAGGGTATTCCATGTAAATGAAAATAAAAATAGAGTTGCATTAGCAGTACTCAAATCATACTCTAAAATGAAGCCTATTAAGATGCTCAACATCACTCATTATCAGAGAAATGCAAATCAAAACCACTATGAGGTACCATTTCACACCAGTCAGAATGGCTGCGATCCAAAAGTCTACAAATAATAAATGCTGGAGAGGGTGTGGAGAAAAGGGAACCCTCTTACACTGTTGGTGGGAATGCAAACTAGTACAGCCACTATGGAGAACAGTGTGGAGATTCCTTAAAAAACTGGAAATAGAACTGCCTTATGATCCAGCAATCCCACTGCTGGGCATACACACTGAGGAAACCAGAAGGGAAAGAGACACGTGTACCCCAATGTTCATCGCAGCACTGTTTATAATAGCCAAGACATGGAAGCAACCTAGATGTCCATCAGCGGATGAATGGATAGGAAAGCTGTGGTACATATACACAATGGAGTATTACTCAGCCATTAAAAAGAATACATTTGAATCAGTTCTAATGAGGTGGATGAAACTGGAGCCTATTGTACAGAGTGAAGTAAGCCAGAAGGAAAAACATAAATACAGTATACTAACGCATATATATGGAATTTAGAAAGATGGTAACAATAACCTGGTGTACGAGACAGCTAAAGAGACACTGATGTATAGAACAGTCTTATGGACTTTGTGGGAGAGGGAGAGGGTGGGAAGATTTGGGAGATTGGCAATGAAACATATAAAATATCATGTAGGAAACAAGTTGCCAGTCCAGGTTCGATGCATGATGCTGGATGCTTGGGGCTGGTGCACTGGGACGGCCCAGAGGGATGGTATGGGGAGGGAGGAGGGAGGAGGGTTCGGGATGGGGAGCGCATGTATACCTGCGGAGGATTCATTTTGATATTTGGCAAAACTAAAACAATTATGTAAAGTTTAAAAATAAAATAAAATTGGAAGAAAAAAAAAATAAGTTAAAAATAATATAATAAAAACAACAAAATTAATAAAAAAAAATAAAATAAAATGAAGCCTATTGAAAGAGACAGAGAAGAACACTATATAATGCTTAAATAATCAATCCAATAAGAATACATAACAATTGTAGTGTCATATGCACCCTACATAGGGGCACCTCAGTATATAAAATAAATGCTAACAACCATAAAAGGGTAAATCGGCAGTAACACGATAATATTTGGGGAGTTTAACATTTCACTTATACCAGTGGATATATCTTCCAGGCAGAACATTAATAAGGAATTACAAGCTATATATGACAAATTAGACCAGACAGACTTAATTGATATTTATAGGTCATTCTGTTTGAAAGCATCAGAATACAATTTCTTAACTGTACATGAAACATTCTCCTAGATAAATCATATCTCGGGTCACAAATCAATTCTTAGTAACTTTAACAAAATTGAAATCATATCAAATATCTTTTATGACCACAATGCTCTGATTTTAAAAACAAGTTGCAGTTTAAAAAAAAAAAAAAAAAACTGCTAGAAACACACATGCAAACTAAGCAACATACTTCTGAATAACCAACAGATTAATGATTTTAGATTGTATCTTAGATTAAGAAATCTAAGAGGAATTAAAAAAATACATAGAAAAAAAATGACAATGAAAACCAAAAAACAAAAAACAACAACAACAAAAAAAACCTATGGGATGCAGCATAAATAGTTCTCAGATGGAAGTTTATAACAAAATCCTACCTCAAGAAACAAGATAATGAAATTAGAAGAAAATCGCAGAGTATTATATGAAGATTATTCCCCACAAACACATCACAAATTCAATTGAATATGGAAAAACTCCTACAGAATAACTTGTGTACTATGACAGAACACCCCAAGCTTCCAGCCCAGCCAATCTCCTTAGAACGAGGTAAGACAAAAGATAAAAACATAAAAAGAGACAAAGAATTTTGGGACAGGAGCTTGTGCCTTGAGGGAGGAGTCATGAAGGAAAAAAAGTTTCTTCATACTAGGAAACATTACTCACAGGCATGACAAGTGGGGAGCTTTGGAACCTCAGAGTGGAGTGCAATGTCCGGGAGCAAAACAGAAAATTCACCACAGAAATTGCTGCTGAACATCATTTCTCAGCCAAGAGATGGCTCACAAGCCTCCACACAGAGCAGAGGCCAGGGGCAGGGTATCAAGGAGTGACTAGCAAGCCTCCACCCACAGCACAGTGTTGAGGTGGGGTGTCAAGACTTGGGCATAGGTGTCAGAGCCCAGGGATATGTTGGGGGTTGGCAGCCATGAGGATACTCTGAAGGGGGCTATTTCTTTGGAGTCCAGAAAAAGATTGGGTGTCCCAGAGTGGCAAGAAGTCATTGCCTTCAGGACACAGATACCACACTCAACACGGTGGTTGAGTGCTGTCAGTGGCCACCAAAACCAGAAAAACCCATCAGAGTGCCAGCTGTGGAATAAGACATGACTGCCACTGCAAAAGGAAGGAAATGTGCCTGAGGCAGCATATGAAACACCACTAATATGGTCCCATATCTAGAGTTGGCAGCTACCACCAGGCTATGAGCAAGCACAGGTACTGCCCATATCTTTCTGGGAGATTAAATAGCTTGACCCTTCCTAGGGACCCACAACTTGGGGTAAATTCCTCTGGGAGAGAACATGACTCTCCTCAGACTGTTACAAGATCCAACAGGTTTATACTGCTGCAGGCACTCCCTGGAAAACCCCAGTAGTGTCTACCATATCCTCTCCTCTCCCAATACCAAATGAGCAAGTGAGCCCTAATAATCCTTGGTCTTCAGCCCCTGGTGTCTGGGCAAGGAACAGTCTGATGACTTTAGAGGAAACTGTGAACTTTAGGAGCAAGTACAAGCTGGAATAAGGTCAGATCTGAAACTATGCTGAACCCATACTGCCCACAATGGGTCCAGAGATCTTCCTATAAATATTGAAGGACTTTGGTGTGAGTTTTTCTGGGTGGTCTGAACCATTGAGTGTTGCCTTCACCAAGAATCTTGGGGGTTTGTCTTCTGTGCTATGTGTCACGTGAGCTCCAGATGCTACCATAAAGGGTCGCACCTGAACATCTGAGGTGGGAAACCTGAGCCCAAGATTTTGATACACCAGAGAACTCCCAACCCCAGGCAACATTAACAGGTGAGAATTCCACAAAGGACTCCAACTCAACACTAAAACCAAGCCCTACCTAAATGCCAGCAAGCACAATGCCAGAAGCCGAATGACAATCCTTCAGCAAAACAGGAACACAAAGCTGCACATTAGCAAACAGGCTGTCCAAAGCCAAATCAGACCCATAGACACCCCCAAAACACACTACTAGAAATGTCATTGCCCTTCACAGAAATGAGATCTAGCTTCACCCACCAGAAGGCAGGCAGAAATCCCCCCAACCAGGGAAACTTTACAAGGTATTGGACTAATTCCACTCACGGGGTGCAGACTGCACTAAGGGGAACTATGACCTACCAACGTGCAGAAACAAAACGCCAAACACAGTAATTTAAACAAAATGAAAGACTGAGAAATATGCAGCAGATGAGGAACGTAGTAAAAAACAAACAAACAAAACCACAAGAGCAAACAAATGAAGAGAAATAAACAGTCTACCTGAAAAAGAATTCAGTATGATGATAGTAATGATGATTCAAAATCTTGAAACTAAAACGGATATACAGATAAATAGACTGGAGGGATGGATCAAGAAGATGCAAGAAACTTTTGACAATGGTCTAGAAGAATTAAAGAGTAAACAACCAACAATGAACAACACAATAATGGATATTAGAAATACAAGAGAAGGAAACAACAGCAGAAAACTGAGGCAGCAGAACAGACAAGTGAGCAGGAAGACAAAATTGTGAAAATAATTAAAGCAGAACACAATAAAGAAAAAAAGAATAAGAAGTAATGAGGACTGTCTCAGAGACTTCGGAGACAATATAAAGTGTAAAGACATTCAAATTATGGGGATCTAAAAAGAAGAAGACACAAGGAAAGAGCATGAGAAAAATATTTGAGGAGATTATAGAGAAAATTTCCCTGAAATGGAAAAAATTAACCACCAAGGTCCAGGAAGCCAAGAGAGTCTCATATAGGGCAAAACCAAGAAAAAACACACCAAGACACATATTAATCAAGCCAACAAAAATCAAACACACACACACACACAAAAAAACAAATATTAAAAGCAGAAAAGGAAAAGCAACAAATAATACACAAGAGGATCTTCATAAGGATAGCAACTGATCATTCAACAGAAACTCTGCAGGTCATAAGGGAATGGCAAAATATACATAAAGTGATGAAAGAGAAAAACCCACAACCAGGAGTACTGTACCCAGAAAATACGTCATTCAAATTAGAAGTTGGAATCAAGAGCTTTACAAACAAAGAAATAAGAGAATTCAGTACCACAAAACCATCTCTTCACAAATGCTAAAGACAGGAAATGCAAAATTAAAAAGCATGCAAAACAAACCAAAAACAATAAAGAAAATGGTAAGAGGATCAGATCAGATCAGATCAGTCTCTCAGTCGTGTCCGACTCTTTGCGACCCCATGAATGGGGCATGCCAGGCCTCCCTGTCCATCACCAACTCCCGGAGTTCACTCAGAATAATGTCCATTGAGTCAGTAATGCCATCCAGCCATCTCATCCTCTGTCGTCCCCTTCTCCTCTTGCCCCCAAACTCTCCCAACATAAGAGTCTTTTCCAATGAGTCAACACTTCTCATGAGGTGGCCAAAGTACTGGAGTTTCAGCTTTAGCATCATTCCTTACAAAAAAATCCCAGGGCTGATCTCCTTCAGAATAGACTGGTTGGTTCTCCTTGCAGTTCAAGGGACTCTCAAGAGCCTTCTCCAACACCACAGTTCAAAAGCATCAATTCTTCGGTGCTCAGCCTTCTTCACAGTCCAACTCTCACATCCATACATAACCACAGGAAAAACCATAGCCTTGACTAGATGAAACTTTGTTGGCAAAGTAATGTCTCTGCTTTTCAATATGCTATCTAGGTTGGTCAAAAGTTTACATCCAAGGAGTAAGCGTCTTTTAATTTCATAGCTGCAGTCACCATCTGCAGTGATTTTGGAGCCCCCAAAAATAAAGTCTGACACTGTTTCCACTGTTTCCCCATCTATTTCCCACGAAGTGATGGGACGAGATGCCATGATCTTCGTTTTCTGAATGTTGAGCTTTAAGCCAACTTTTTCACTCTCCACTTTCACTTTCATCAAGAGGCTTTCAAGTTCCTCTTCACGTTCTGCCATAAAGGTGGTGTCATGTGCATATCTGAGGTTATTGATTTTCTCCCGGCAAACTTGATTCCAGATTGTGTTTCTTCCAGCCCAACATTTCTCATGATGTGCTCTGCATATAAGTTAAATTAACAGGGTGATAATACACAGCCTTGATGTACTTTTTTTCCTATTTGGAACTAGTCTGTTGTTTGATGTCCAGTTCTAAATGTTGCTTCCTGACCTGCATACAAATTTCTGCAGATCAGGTGGTCTGGTATTCCCATGTCTTTCAGAATTTTCCACAGTTTATTGTGATCCACACAGGCAAAGGCTTTGGCATAGTCAATAGAGCAGAAGTATATGTTTTTCAGGAACTCTCTTCCTTTTTCCATGATCCAGCAGATGTTGGCAATTTTATCTCTGATTCCTCTGCCTTTTCTAAAACCAGCTTGAACATCAGGAAGTTCACGGTTCACATACTGCTAAAGCCTGGCTTGGAGAATTTTGAGCATTACTTTACTAGCGTGTGAGATGAGTGCAATTGTGCAGTAGTTTGAGCATTCTTTGGCATTGCCTTTCTTTGGGATTGGAATAAAAACTGACCTTTTCCGGTCCCTGTAGCCACTGCTGAGTTTTCGAAATTTGCTGGCATATTGAATGCAGCACTTTCACAGCATCATCTTTCAGGATTTGGAATAGCTCAACTGGAAATCTATCACGTCCAACTAGCTTTGTTCATAGTGATGCTTTCTAAGGCCCATTTGACTTCACATTCAAGGATGTCTGCTCTAGGTCAGTGATCACACCATTGTGATTATCTGGGTCGTGAAGACCTTTTTTGTACAGTTCTTCTGTGTATTCTTGCCATCTCTTCTTAATATCTTCTGCTTCTGTTAGGTCCATACCATTTCTGTCCTTTATTGAGCCCATCTTTGCATGAAGTGTTCCTTTGGTATCTCTGATTTTCTTGAAGAGATCTCTAATCTTTCCCATTCTGTTGTTTTCCTTTATTTCTTTGCACTGATTGCTGAAGAAGGCTTTCTTATCTCTTCTTGCTATTCTTTGGAACTCTACATTCAGATATTTATATCTTTCCTTTTCTTCTTTGCTTTTTGCTTCTCTTCTTTTCACAGCTATTTGTAAGGCCTCCCCAAACAGCCATTTTGCCTTTTTGCATTTCTTTTCCATGGGGATGGTCTTGATCCCTGTCTCCTGTACAATGTCATGAACCTTATTCCATAGTTCATCAGGCACTCTATCTATCAGATCTAGGCCCTTAAATCTATTTCTCACTTCCACTGTATAATCGTAAAGGATTTGATTTAGGTCATACCTGAAGGGTCTGGTAGTTTTCCCTACTTTTTTCAATTTAAATCTGAATTTGGCAATAAGGAGTTCATGGTCTGAGCCACAGTCAGCTCCTGGTCTTGTTTTTGCTGACTGTATAGAGCTTCTCCATCTTTGGCTGCAAAGAATATAATCAATCTGATTTTAGTGTTGACCATCTGGTGGTGTCCATATATAGAGTCTTCTCTTGTGTTGTTGGAAGAGGGTGTTTGTTATGACCAGTGCATTTTTTTGGCAAAACTCTATTAGTCTTTGCCCTGCTTCATTCTGTATTCCAAGGCCAAATTTGCCTGTTACTCCAGGTGTTTCTTGACTTCCTACTTTTGCATTCCAGTCCCCTATAATGAAAAGGACATCTTTTTTGGATGTTAGTTCTAAAAGGTCTTGGAGGTCTTCATACAACCGTTCAACTTCAGCTTCTTCAGCATTACTGGTTGGGGCATAGACTTGGATTACTGTAATATTGAATGGTTTGCCTTGGAAACGAACAGAGATCATTCTGTCGTTTTTGAGATTGCATCCAAGTACTGCATTTCGGACTCTTTTGTTGACCATGATGGCTACTCCATTTCTTCTGAGGGATTCCTGCCCACAGTAGTAGATATAATGGTCATCTGAGTTAAATTTACCCGTTCCAGTCCATTTTAGTTCGCTGATTCCTAGAATGTCGACATTCACTCATGCCATCTCTTGTTTGACCACTTCCTTTTTGCCTTGATTCATGGACCTGACATTCCAGGTTCCTATGCAATATTGCTCTTTACAGCATCAGACCTTGCTTCTATCACCAGTCACATCCACAGCTGGGTATTTTTTTTGCTGTGGCTCCATCCCTTCATTCTTCCTGGAGTTATTTCTCCAATGATCTCCAGTAGCATATTGGGCGCCTACTGACCTGGAGAGTTTCTCTTTCAGTATCGTATCATTTTGCCTTTTCATACATATTGTAATTACATTAAATGTAAATGGGCTAAATGCTCCAAGAAAAAGAGAGGTTGGCTGAATGTATATAAAACAAGACCCCTATATATGTTGTCAAAAAGAGACCTACCTCAGACCTAAGGATGCATACAGACAGAGTGGCTGGATAAAGATATTCCATGCAAATGAAAATCAGAAGAAAGCAGGAGGAGCAATATTCGTATTAGATAAAATAGATTGCAAATGTGTACTGTTACAAGAGGCAAAGAAGGACACTACATAATATTCAAGGAATCAATTCAAAAAAAGGTATAGCAATTATAAATACATATGCACCCTACATGGGAGCATATCAATACATAAGTCAAAAAGGGGAAATTGACAGTAACTAAATAAAACTTGGGGACTTTAATACACACTCACAGCAATGGACAGATCATCCAGACATAAAATCAGTAAGGAATCACAAGCTTTAAAAGATACACTGGACCAGATATCCTAATTGATATCTATGGGGCATGTCATCCCCCCAAAAAAATATTTTTCACATTTTTTTCAATTGTACATGGAATGCTCTCCAGGGTAGACCGCATTCTGGGCCACAATCAAGCCTTTGCAAATTTAAAAATATTCAATAATTTCAAGCATCTTTTCTGACCAAAACTCTGTAAGACTAGATATCAATTATAGGAGAAAATACTATAAATTAGAAAAGAAAAAGGAGAAGTTGCAGCAGACAACATAGAAATAGAAAAGATCATAAGATATTACCATGAGTAACTATATGCCAATTACATGGCCAACCTGGATGAAATGGACAAATTCTCAGAAAAGTATAATCTTACAAAACTGGAAAAAAATAGAAATAGAGAATAAGAACAGACGAATCACAAACGAGGAAGCCAAAACTGTTAAAAAAAAATCTTCCAACAAGCAAAATCTCATGGCCAGATGGCTTCATAGGTGAATTCTACCAAAAGTTTAGAGAAGGGATAACACCTATCCTGCTCAAACTCTTCTAGAAATTGCAGAGAAAAAAAACTCCCAAACTCATTCTACAAGGACACCATCACTCTGATACCAAAACCAGACAAAGATGCCACAAACAAACAAGTAAAAAAAATTACAGGCCAATATCACTGGTGAACAGAGATGAAAAAATTCTTACCAAAATTCTGGCAAACAGAATCCAACAACACATTAAAAAGATCATACATCATGATAAAGTGGACATCATCCCAGGAATGAAAGTATTCTTTGGTATGTGTAAATCAATCAGTGTGATACACCATATTAACAAATTGAAAGATATATGAAAAATGTATGATCATCTTAAAAGATGGGGAGAAAACTTTTGACAAAATTCAACACCCAGTTATGGCAAAAGCTCTCCAGAAATTTAGCATAGAAGGAACATACCTCATGTAATAAAGGCCATGTACAACAAGCCCACAGCAAACATGACTCTCAGTGGGGAACAACTGAAAGCATTTTCCCTAAAATCAGGAACAAGACAAGGGTGCACACTCTCACCACTATTATTCAACATAGTTCTTGAAGTTTTAACCACAGAATTAGATAATAAAATAAAAGAATCCAGATCAGAAAAGAAGAAATAAAACACTCAGTGCTAGCAGATGATGTGATTCTTTACACAGAAAACCCTAAAGACGTCACCAGAAGATTGCTAGCACTAACCAATGAATATAGTAAAGTCACAGGATATAAAATTAATACTACAGAAACCTCTTGCATCCCTATACACTAGGAATGAAGAATGAGAAATTAAGGAAATAAACCTATTGATCATTACAAATAATAGAATCAAATACTCAGGAATAAACTTACCTAAAAGGCAAAAGACAGGTATGCAGAAAACCACAAGACACTGATGAAAGAACTCAAAGACAATACAAACAGATAGAGAGATATATCAGGTTCCTGTATTGTAAGAATGAATACAGTAAAAATGATAGATTCAATGAAATCCCTATCAAACTACCAATGGCATATTTTAACAAAACTAGAACAAATAGTTTCATAATTTGTATGGAAACATTTAAAAAACAAATAGACAAAGCACTCTTGAGAAAGAAGAATGGAGTTGGAAGAATCAACCTTCCCTTCTTCAGACTTTACTATAAAGCTATGGTAAGTAATTAAGACAGTACAATACTAACACAAAAACAGAAATATAGACCAATGGAACAAAATAAAAATCTCAGAGATAAATCCAACCACTTATGGGCACCTTATTTTTGAAAAAGGAAGCAAAAATATACAATGGAGAAAAGACACTCTCTTCAATAGTAGTGCTGGGAAAACAGGGCTCTTTTATGTAAAAGAATGTAATTAAGAGACTTCTTAACACCATACACTAAAATAAACTCCAAATGGATTAAAGACCTAAATGTAAGACCAGAAAGTATAAAAGTCTTAGAGGAAAACATAGGCAGAAAACTCCTTAACATAAACCACAGCAAAATCCTCTATGACACACCTAGAGCAATGGAAATACAATAATAATAAACAAATAGAACCTTATTAAACTTAAAAGATTTTGCACAATGAAATAAACTATAAGCAAGGAGAAAAGACAGTCCTCAAAATGGGAGAATATAATAGCAAGTGAAATAGCTGAGAAAGAACTAATCTTCAAAATATACAAGAAGCTCATGAAAGTCAATACCAGAAAAGCAAACAACCCAAACAAAAAGTGGGCAGAAGACCTTAACAGACATTTCTACAAAGGATACATACAGATGGTTAATAAACTCATGAAAAGATATTCAACATCATTCATTATTCAGTTCAGTTTGATCACTCAGTCATGTCCAACTCTTTGCGACCACATGAGGGGTCACGCCAGGCCTCCCTATCCATCACCAACTCCTGGAGTCTACCCAGACCCACGTCTGTCGAGTCAGTGATGCCATCCAGCCATCTCATCCTCTGTCATCACCTTCTCCTCCTGCTCCCAATCCTTCCCAGCATTAGGGTCTTTTCCAGTGAGTCAACTCTTCAAATGAGGTGGCCAAAGTATTGGAGTTTCAGCTTCAACATCAATCCTTCCAATGAATACCCAGGACTGATAACTTTTAAGATGGACTGGTTGGATCTCCTTGCAGTCCAAGGGACTCGCAAGAGTCTTCTTCAGCACCACAGTTCAAAAGCATCAGTTCTTCAGCACTCAGCTTTCTTCACCATTCAACTCTCACATCCATGGATGACTACTGGAAAATCCTTGGCCTTGACTAGACAGACATTTTTTGGCAAAGTAATGTCTCTGCTTTTATTATGCTATCCAGGTTGGTCATAACTTTCCTTCCAAGGAGTAAGCGTCTTTTAATTTCATGGCTGCAATCACCATCTGCAGTGATTTTGGAGCCCAAAAAAATAAAGTCTGACACTGTTTACCCATCTATTTCCCATGAAGTGATGGGACCAGATGCCATGATCTTAGTTTTCTGAATGTTGAGCTTTAAGCCAACTTTTTCACTCTCCTCCTTCTTAGAGAAATGCAAATCAAAACAACAATGAGATAGTATTTCACATTGGTCAGAATGGCCATCAACAAATGGCCATCAACAAAAAGTCCACAATCAATAAACAATGGAGAGGATGTGGGGAAAAGGGAACCCTCTTGAACTGTTGGTGGGAATGCAAATTGATACAACCACTATGGAGAACACTATGGAGGGCCTTAGAAAACTAAAAATAAGACTACTATATAACCTAACTGAGAAATACACATGTACCCCAATATTCATTGCAGCACTATTTATGATAGCTAGGACATTGTAGCAACCTAGATGTCCATCGACAGATGAATGGATAAGGAAGTTGTGCTACATATACATAATGAAATATTACTCATCTATAAAAAAAATTCATTTGAATTGTTTCTAATGAGGTGGATAAACCTAAAGCCTATTATACAAAGTGAAGTAAGTCAGAAAGAGAAAGACAGATACTGTATATTAACACATATATATGTAATCTCGAAAGATGGTACTGTTGAGCCTATCTAAAGGGCAGCAATCAGATGCAGACATAGAGAAGACACTTTTGAACACATTGGGGAAGAGAGAATTTAAGATGATTTGAGAAAGTAACATTGAAACATATATATTACCATATGTAGAATAGATAGCCAGTGGGAAGTTGCTGTATGACACAGGGAACCCAAAGCCAGTGCTCTTTGAGGACCTAGAAGATTGGGATGGGGAGAGAGGTGGGAGAGAGTTTTAAGATGGAGGGTACATACATATACCTATGGCTGATTCATATTGATGTATGGCAGAAACTATCACAATATTGTAAAACAATTATCCTCCATTCAAAAATAAAATATTGTAAAAACAAGAAAAAAGGAGAAGGCTCAAATCAAGGAAATTAGAAATTAGAAAGGAGATGTTACAACTGATGCTGCAGAAATACAAAGGATCATAAGACACTACTACAAGCAATTATATGTCAAAAAAATGTACAACCTGGAAGAAATGGACAAATGCTTAGACAAGTACAACTTTCCAAGACTTAACCAGGAAGAAATAGAAAATATGAACAGACCAAACACAATTACTGAAATTGAAATTGTTATTAAAATTTTTCCAACAAAATTGAGGATTAGATAGCTTCACGGGAAAATTCTATCAAACATTTAGAGAAGAGCTAACACATTTAATTCTCAAACTCTTCCAAAAATTTGCAGAGAAAGGAACATTCCCAAACTCACTCTACAAGATCACCATTATCTTGATACCAAAACCCGACAAAGATACCAAACGGGGGGAAAAAAATTACAGGCCAATATCACTGGTGAACATAGATGCGAAACTCCTCAACAAAATACCAGCAAACATAATCCAACACATTATAAGGATCATACACCAAGATAAACTGGAATTTATTGCAGGAATGCACATATTCTTCAATATACGGAAATTAATCAATGTGATACACCGGATTAAAATATTGGAGAATAAGACTAATGTGATAAAATCAATAGATGCAGAAAAAGCTTTTTAAAAATTCAAAACCCTTATATGATAAACACTCTCCAGAAAGTGGGCATAGAGGGAACCTACATGTGAACCGTGAACTTCCTGATGTTCAAGCTGGTTTTAGAAGAGGCAGAGGAACCAGAGACCAAATTGCCAACATCTGCTGGATCATGGAAAAAGCAAGAGAGTTCCAGAAAAACATCTATTTCTGTTTTATTGACTATGCCAAAGCCTTTTACTGTGTGGATCACAATAAACTGTGGAAAATTCTGAAAGACATGGGAATACCAGACCACCTGACCTGCCTCTTGAGAAATCTGTATGCAGGTCAGGAAGCAACAGTTAGAACTGGACATGGAACAACAGACTGGTTCCAAATAGGCAAAGGAGTACGTCAAGGCTGTATGTTGTCACCCTACTTATTGAACTTATATGCAGAGTACATCATGAGAAACGCTGGGCTGGAAGAAACACGAGCTGGAATCAAGATTGCCGGGAGAAATATCAATAACCTCAGATATGCAGATGACACCACCCTTATGGCAGAAAATGAAGAGGAACTCAAAAGCCTCTTGATGAAAGTGAAAGTGGAGAGTGAAAAAGTTGGCTTAAAGCTCAACATTCAGAAATCTAAGATCATGGCATCGGGTCCCATCACTTCATGGGAAATAGATGGGGAAATAGTGGAAACAGTATCAGACTTTATTTTTTGGGGCTCCAAAATCACTGCAGATGGTGACTGCAGCCATGAAATTAAAAGACGCTTACTCCTTGGAAGAAAAGTTATGACCAACCTAGATAGCATATTGAAAAGCAGAGACATTACTTTGCCAACAAAGGTCCATCTTGTCAAGGCTATGGTTTTTCCTGTGGTCATGTATGAATGTGAGAGTTGGACTGTGAAGAAGGCTGAGTGCTGAAGAATTGATGCTTTTGAACTGTGGTGTTGGAGAAGACTCTTGAGAGTCCCTTGGACTGCAAGGAGATCCAACCAGTCCATTCTGAAGGAGATCGGCCCTGGGATTTCTTTGAAAAGAATGATGCTAAAGCTGAAACTCCAGTACTTTTGCCACCTCATGCAAAGTGTTGACTCATTGGAAAAGACTCTGAAGCTGGGAGGGATTGGGGGCAGGAGGAGAAGGGGACGACAGAGGATGAGATGGCTGGATGGCATCACTGACTCAATGGCCCTGAGTCCAAGTGAATTCCGGGAGTTGGTGATGGACAGGGAGGCCTGGTGTGCTGCGATTCATGGGGTCACAAAGAGTTGGACACGACTGAGCAACTGAACTGAACTGAACCTCAACATAATAAAGGACATGTGTGACAAACCAATGGCAAACATCAGTCTACATGGTCAAAAACTGAAAGTTTTTTCTCTACGACTAAGAACAAGACCAAGATGTCCACTCTTGTCACTATTATTCAGCATAGTTTTAGAAGTCCTAGTCATAAATATCATAGGGTAAAAATAAATTAAAAGTCCAAATTGGAAAACAAGAAGTAATATTGTAACTGTTTGCCGATGATATGATAATATACATAGAAAATCCTAAAGGTGCCACCAGAGAACTGTTTTAGCTAATCAACAAATTTGGTAATGTTGCAGGATAGGAAATTAATACACAGAAATCTCTTGCATTCCTATACACTAACAATGAAACATCAGAAAGAGAAATAAAGGAAATAACTTTATTTAACACTGCAACAAAATGAATAAAATATCAAGGAATAAATCTATCTGTGGAGGTAAAATACCTTTACTCTGAAAACTATAAAATACTAATGAAAGAAATCAAAGATGACATAAACAGATGGAATGACATACCATATTCTTGGGTTGAAAGAATCAAGAGTGTGAAAATGATTACATATCCCAAAGCAATCTACAGATTCAGTGCAATCACTATCAAATTAGCAATCTTAATTTCACAGAATTACATTAAATATTTTTACAGTTCTTATGGAAACACAAAAGATCCTGAATAGTTATAGCAATCTTTAGAAAGAAACATAGAGCTAGAACACAGAATAGGAAACCATAAATAAGATAAAAAGACAACCCTTAGAATCAGAAAAAAATATTTGCAAATGAAAGAACTGACAGTGGATTAATCTCCAAAACAGTTCACACAGTTTAACATTAAAAAAAAAAAAAAAAGGAGAATGAGCAGAAGACCCAAACAGACATTTCTCCAAAGAAGACATACAGAAGGCCAAGAGGCACATGAAAAGATGCTCAAAATCACTAATCAGTGAAATGCAAATCAAACCACAATGAGGTATCATTTCACACCTCTTTGAGTAATCATTATCAAAATATCACAAGAGATAGCAAATGCTGGTGTGGATCTGGAGAAATGGGAAACTTCATGCACTATTGGTGTGATTGCAAATTGATACAGCCACTATGGAAAACAATATGGAGGGTCCTCAAAAAATGAAAAATAGAGCTACCAAGACCCAGAAATTTCACTTCTGGGAATATAAACAAAGCAAATGAAAACACTAACCAAAAATGATATCTGCATTCCCATGTTCATAGCAGCATTATTTACAATAGTCAAGGCATATGCAAATAAAGAATTTGTGAGATATTTAATAGAATATTATTTAGCCATGATAAACAAGGAAATTCTACCTTTTGTTACAACATGAATAGATTTTGAAGACATTATGCTAAGTGAAATAAGTCAGACAAAGAAAGACAAATACTATATGATCTCATTTACATGTGAAATCTTAAAAAGAAAATTCATAGAAAAAGAGATCAGACTTGTGGTTACCAGAGGAAGAGAGTGAGGAACAGAGAATAGAAGGAAAATGGTCAAAAGACTCAGTGTTTCTGTTATAAGATTAATAAGTACTAGGGATATAATGTACAACATTATGACTACAGCTAACACTGATGTAGAATATATAGAAAATTTGGTAACAAAGGAAACCCTAAGCATTTTCATCACAGAGATTTTTTTTTTTCTTTTCTTCTTTACCTTTTTTTTAATTGTATCTATATAAGAAGATAGATGTTAGCTGAACCAATTGTGGTAAACACTTCACAATATATAAAATTCAAACCATCATTCTTTATGCCTCAAATTTAAACAGTGAAGTGATTGTAAGTCATATCTAATACAGGTCAAGTATACAGAATATATGAATTCAGACTATATAGAGAACACTTACACTTCAACAACAAAAAGATTAGCAACAAAAGTTAAAAAGACAGACAAGAGATCTAAATAGAAATTTCTCCAAATAAGATAATGACCAATAAGCACAAGATATGGTAGTGATTTTGTCGCTAAGTCATGTCCAACTCTTGAAAATATGCTCAAACGTCATTTGCTCTTAGGAAAATTCAAATAAAACCCACAATGAAATACAACTTCACATTTACTAGGATAACCATGTTCAAAACATGGAAAATAATTAAGGTTGCTGATGATATGGGGAAACTGAAATCCTCAATTTGTTGGTGGGACTGTTCTATGGTACAACTATTATGGAAAACATTTTGCTGGTTCATCAAAAAGCTAATCATAGAAATATTATATGATCCAGAAACCCCATTCCTTGAAATATACCCTAAATACTTGAAACAAGTATTCAAAGAAAATTTTGTACATGAATGCTTATAGCAGCATTATTCAGTTAAAGTAGAAAAAAAACTCAAATCTCCATCAACTGATAAACAAAATGTAGCATATTTATATAATACAATGGAATGTTGTTCAGCCATAAAAAGGAATGATGTACTAATGTTGATACAATGTGGATGAAGTTTGAAAACAATGGTAAATGAAAAAAGTCAAAATCTAAAGGTCAAATGTTGTATGATTCAATTTATATAAAATGTGAATCCATAGATATAGAAAGCATATGTGTTTTGGTCTTAGCTTGTGCAGAGGAGGGAATGAAAAGTGATTGCTTAAAGTTTACAGGGTTTCTGTTTCACATGATTTAAAACATCTTGAATTAAATAGTGATGGTGTATTACATTATAAATGCATTTCATACCATAGGCTTACATACTTCAAAATTGTTAAAATGGAAAATTTTATGTTATATGTAATTTACTATAATTGTTGTTTAGTCACTAAGTCGTGTACCCAGGGAGGGATTGAACCCTCATCTCTTGCATTGGCAGGTGGACTTGTTACCTCTGAGCCACCTTGAGAAGCCCATGTTACTGTAATAGAAAAGAATAAGTATAATCTTATTTTAGTTTCAGCGGTCCCTTCATATTTTTTTTTCTCCCTGTCTATTGGATTGACTGATCACAGGGAAAAACATTTGAAGATACAGGCAGTAAGACTGACATGTTTTATGAAAAAATGTATCTGGACTCTTCAAAGTGAGGCAAAATCACTTCAAATATGTCAAAATTCTGTGATGACATGTCTGATTAACCCTTAATGGGGAGGAGAGGAAAATCACTTGGGACCTGTTATATATGATGGGACAGGTTGCCAAAAAACAGTAGAGAGGAATACTTGAAAAAGAGAGAAACTACTGAAGATAAATTCTACTTATTTATTTTGTGAAGGGCTAAACTTGACAGGATCTTATTCTTGAATTTTATTTTTTACCGTTTCCTGAAAAACTCCAAAACAGTTTTTACCTTGATCCAAGTCAAACACAGGCATTTTAATCCAACCTTGGGATTTAAATACCTGAAGTCAGAGGCTTAAGAATTTTGGAAAATATAGAGGAAAGTAAGGTTTTTCCAACAAATCATTCTGTCAAACTTTCCATTAGGCCTGGGACTTTACCTCTATTAGACACTGATGGTATTTTGACAGAGCCTTTATAAAAATTCCACTGTAATTCACATTATTTAATTAATATATGCACAGTGGTAAGTACATACCAAGATCCTTTTCTCTTCTTATTTTAGTTTCTTCTTTCATGTGCCTCATACAGCAAGCCAGGCCACTGAGTCAGTACAGAATCCAATTCCTATATCGGATTTGACTCAAGAGCTACCCTGGAAAATTCCAGTATCCTGGTGTCTCCTGGATCTCTCCTTTAGAGTTTTGGCCTCTGGTTCAGACTCAAGGGACTTTCATTTCTTACTGCATATTTTGACAATGAAGGCAACAGGGATGTAAGAATGTATCAACAAGTAGTAATGAGGCAGTTAAGCCTAAAAGAAATGAGATGTGGCAGTAATTGAACTTGCAGAAGGAAAAATAATGAAATAATGTGGAAACAAGTTCATGAACTCTATGGTTCCTTATATAAGGTGAATGTAAGTTTTTTTCTATTTAATGTTGATTATTATTTTACTTTCTATATGGTTATCTGAACCTAAAATTTAAAAATATATATTTAAAAAAAGAGTCATAAAATATGCCTAAAACTCCAAGTCTTTGGAAATATTGATTTATAAAACTTCCATAGCAAATCAGTTAGTCCTCTGATTTGCTACGCTGCAGTACTATTAAACTGATGGGCTGAAGAGGAGCTGATTAACATTATGTGATTCAAGGAGTACCAGGAAGTAATTTACCAATCTTACGCCCAAACTCCTCTCACTATAATTTTCACTTGCACTATCAGGAAATAATTATTTTCCCTAAATAGTGCTATTTTGTGGGGTTCTATTCTGTAGTGTAAATATCTTGAAAGAGGATAACATAAGATAATAACCTATCAGTGGTGTGTTGAAGCCAGTTCTTACTGGTGTGACAG
The DNA here is from genome assembly GCF_029378745.1 of Bos indicus. Classification (NCBI taxonomy): domain Eukaryota; kingdom Metazoa; phylum Chordata; class Mammalia; order Artiodactyla; family Bovidae; genus Bos; species Bos indicus. The sequence goes on from NC_091789.1 coordinate 78,696,435, forward strand.
AGCCTATTTTGTGCATATCTTACCAATTCACCCTTCACTGACTTTTCTTTAGTTGCTTCAGATAACTTATTGTGGGAGCATATACACACACAAACTCTTAATCAAATTACACTTACTTGAAAGTTGGTTGAACCATTTTAAGTTCATGCTTAAAATTTCAGGTATCATTTTATGTAGCATATTTTGCATTCATAAAAGTACACTCCTACAGAAAATCTTTGCTTTCCACAGTTTCATACACATCTACTACAAAGATTTGGAAGTGTTGTGTATATGTGTGTTTGTTTGTGTGTATGGGTTTCCCCCAAAGAGACAAGAATATGTGGAGGACTATCTTAGTTTGGATATACAAAATTATCATATACTTTATAAGTGGGTTACATTGGAAGAGGCCCTAGAGTAGGGTGTGTATTTACAAAGTATAGTTTTAAAGATACAGGAAGAATTCTGAGTCAAACAAAAATACCTCTACACATGTACAACTTCTCTCATTTACAACAGGATTTTAAGAGTCCAGAAACTCCATTTTTTACTGTAAATGTTTGGGGTTACCCAAAATGTATATCTCTCACATTCACAAATACTTCCTGAAAATCAAATTGAACAAGATTTAAGAGTAAATCAGTAAACAAAGAGGGTATGATTAAAGAAAAGGACAACTAGAATCATAAGAGGTAAAATTTGCTACCTATTGAATTTTTTATTTTCTTTCACAGAGACACTAAAGAAAAAAAATTAAAATTTGGAAAGAATTCAACTTCCTACCTGTTTTAGACATGGGCTAACATTAAGGTTATTGAATGCGCAAATACAATTTGGGAACTTTTTGTAGCAGCTTGCCTGTACGTTATACTACACCCAAGAATTCTACTGCTAAGATCAATGGACTCATTGCCTGGGTCTGATCACTTGACATTTTTGAGCCAAACCAAAGCCTCAAAGTAAATATTTCCTGCAGAGACCATTTAGGCCATAAATGAAAATGTAAGTAATATCAGTAAGGAAAATATTGTTTTAATATTACTTGCAAACCGTAGAACCATAGTGCATAAATTAGTGACTAAAGAATATAGCTTGCAGTACACAGAAAGAGGGAGAAGTGTTAAAGACAGTATTTTAACATTTTCACCAGTTTCAAATTGTTGTAACTCTAAACCCTAGAAGTTGTCATGTTTCTTCACATGCTAACTAAGCTAAACTTTTGCTACTTTTCAGACTTGTAAATTTCTCTCTATTAGGTTTTCAGGGACCACAGAAAAGGATGAAAAACTAGCATGTAGCCTCTCTACGTTTAGAGGGAAGAAATTTGCAGTAACTTATCAACTTCTATACACTGGTGGGGTGAAATATATAAGCAGGGACAACAGTTTCAGTAATATAAATAATTTTTCTGAATAAAATGCCCCAAGGTGACAGATAATTGTGCAGGCCACATCAATGAGGCCACTGTGTTTTAAAACCTATTCCCTTCTCTACTGCTTAACTGATTCAGTCTGGACTTTTGGCTATGGGAGAACAAGAAACATTCAACTAAATTTATAGTCATTTCTTCCAAGCACACTTCATAATTGCTCAGAAGAGAAATAGAGATAAATATACAATTTTTAAAGGAATATTTTCTTTTCATTGTGCCTGGAAACCACAATCAAATGAAGAGTCAGGGATAAGCAATGTTCAAATAGCCTCTACATCAACATCTGGTTAGAAAGTCATTCTAGTTCTTTTGCAAATAAACATAGTGATCTGATAAATTTCCAGAGGGAAGCACTAACTTGCAAATTCAAAGTGAACCTGGTCACTAATTCATTCACATTTTCTGAGCAGCTATTATGTGCCAAAAAACAGGAACACATTAAGTGATGCTGGGTGGCAAAGTCCAAACTGTCTTTCTGTAGGCAATTTCTAAGACATGGCTATGTTTTTGTCACTGACATTTTAATAAGACTTTTTATTTTTTATTTTTTTAATTTGATTTTATTTTTAAACTTTACTATATTGTATTAGTTTTGCCAAATATCGAAATGAATCCACCACAGGTATACCCGTGTTCCCCATCCTGAACCCTCCTCCCTCCTCCCTCCCCTCCCCTCCCTCTGGGTCGTCCCAGTGCACCAGCCCCAAGCATCCAGTACCGTGCATGGAACCTGGACTGGCAACTCGTTTCATACATGATATTATACATGTTTCAATGCCATTCTCCCAAATCTACCCACCCTTTCCCTCTCCCAGAGTCCATAAGACTTTTCTATACATCAGTGTCTCTTTTGCTGTCTCGTACACAGGGTTATTGTTACCATCATTCTAAATTCCATATATATGCATTAGTATACTGTATTGGTGTTTTTCTTTCTGGCTTACTTCACTCTGTATAATAGGTTCCAGTTTCATCCATCTCATTAGAACTGATTCAAATGTATTCTTTTTAATGGCTGAGTAATACTCCATTGTGTATATGTACCATGGCTTTCTTATCCATTCATCTGCTGATGGGCATCTAGGTTGCTTCCATGTCCTGGCTATTATAAACAGTGCTGCGATGAACATTGGGGTACACGTGTCTCTTTCCCTTCTGGTTTCCTCAGTGTGTATGCATAGCAGTGGGATTGCTGGATCATAAGGCAGTTCTATTTCCAGTTTTTTAAGGAATCTCCACACTGTTCTCCATAGAGGCTGTACTAGTTTGCATTCCCACCAACAGAGTAAGAGAGTTCCCTTTTCTCCACACCCTCTCCAGCATTTATTGCTTGTAGACTTATGGATTGCAGCCATTCTGACTGGCATGAAATGGTACCTCATAGTGGTTTTGATTTGCATTTCTCTGATAATGAGTGATGTTGAGCATCTATTCGTGTGTTTTTTAGCCATCTGTATGTCTTCTTTGGAGAAATGTCTATTTAGTTCTTTGGCCCACTTTTTGATTGGGTCATTTATTTTTCTGGAGTTGAGCTGTAGGAGTTGCTTGTATATTTTTGAGATTAGTTGTTTGTCCGTTGCTTCATTTGCTATTATTTTCTCCCATTCTGAAGGCTTCCTTTTCACCTTGCTAATAGTTTCCTTTGTTGTGCAGAAGCTTTTAAGTTTAATTAGGGCCCATTTGTTTATTTTTGCTTTTATTTCCAATATTCTGGGAGGTGGATCATAGAGGATCCTGCTGTGATGTATGTCAGAGAGTGTTTTGCCTATGTTCTCCTCTAGGAGTTTTATAGTTTCTGGTCTTACGTTGAGATCTTTAATCCATTTTGAGTTTATTTTTGTATATGGTGTTAGAAAGCGTTCTAGTTTCATTCTTTTACAAGTGGTTGACCAGCTTTCCCAGCACCACTTGTTAAAGAGATTGTCTTTAATCCATTGTATATTTTTGCCTCCTTTGTCAAAGATAAGGTGTCCATATGTGCATGGATTTACCTCTGGGCTTTCTATTTTGTTCCATTGATCAATTTTTCTGTCTTTGTGCCAGTACTATACTGTCTTGATAACTGTGGCTTTGTAATAGAGCCTGAAGTCAGGCAGATTGATTCCTCCCGTTCCATTCTTCTTTCTCAAGATTGCTTTGGCCATTCGAGGTTTTTTGTATTTCCATACAAATTGTGAAATTATTTATTCTAGCTCTGTGAAGAATACCGTTGGTAGCTTGATAGGGATTGCATTGAATCTATAAATTGCTTTGGGTAGTATACTCATTTTCACTATATTGATTCTTCCAATCCATGAACATGGTATATTTCTCCATCTATTAGTGTCCTCTTTGATTTCTTTCACCAGTGTTTTATAGTTTTCTATATATAGGTCTTTAGTTTCTTTAGGTAGATATATTCCTAAGTATTTTATTCTTTCCGTTGCAATGGTGAATGGAATTGTTTCCTTAATTTCTCTTTCAGTTTTCTCATTATTAGTGTATAGGAATGCAAGGGATTTCTGTGTGTTGATTTTATATCCTACAACTTTGCTATAATCATTGATTAGTTCTAGTAATTTTCTGGTGGAGTCTTTAGGGTTTTCTATGTAAAGGATCATGTCATCTGCAAACAGTGAGAGTTTTACTTCTTCTTTTCCAATTTGGATTGCTTTTATTTCTTTTTCTGCTCTGATTGTTGTGGCCAAAACTTCCAAAACTATGTTGAACAGTAATGGTGAAAGTGGGCACCCTTGTCTTGTTCCTGACTTTCGAGGAAATGCTTTCAGTTTTTCACCATTGAGGATAATATTTGCTGTGGGTTTGTCATATATAGCTTTTATTATGTTGAGGTATGTTCCTTCTATTCCTGCTTTCTGGAGAGTTTTTGTCATAAATGGGTGTTGAATTTTGTCAAAGGCTTTCTCTGCATCTATTGAGATAATCATATGGTTTTTGTTTTTCAATTTGTTAATGTGGTGTATAACATTGATTGATTTGCAGATATTAAAGAATCCTTGCATCCCTGGGATAAAGCACACTTGGTCATGGTGTATGATCTTTTTAATATGTTGTTGGATTCTGATTGCTAGAATTTTGTTAAGAATTTTTGCATCTATGTTCATCAGTGATATTGGCCTGTAGTTTTCTTTTTTTGTGGGATCTTTGTCAGGTTTTGGTATTAGGGTGATGGTGGCCTCATAGAATGAGTTTGGAAGTTTACCTTCCTCTGCAATTTTCTGGAAGAGTTTGAGCAGGATAGGTGTTAGCTCTTCTCTAAATTTTTGGTAGAATTCAGCTGTGAAGCCGTCTGGACCTGGGCTTTTGTTTGCTGGAAGATTTTTGATTACAGTTTCAATTTCCGTGCTTGTGATGGGTCTGTTAAGGTTTTCTATTTCTTCCTGATCGAGTTTTGGAAAGTTGTACTTTTCTAAGAATTTGTCCATTTCTTCCACGTTGTCCGTTTTATTGGCATATAATTGTTGATAGTAGTCTCATATGATCCTTTGTATTTCTGTGTTGTCTTTTGTGATCTCTCCATTTTCATTTCTAATTTTATTGATTTGATTTTTCTCCCTTTGTTTCTTGATGAGTCTGGCTAATGGTTTGTCAATTTTATTTATCCTTTCAAAGAACCAGCTTTTGGCTTTGTTGATTTTTGCTATGGTCTCTTTTATTTCTTTAGCATTTATTTCTGCCCTAATTTTTAAGATTTCTTTCCTTCTACTAACCCTGGGGTTCTTCATTTCTTCCTTTTCTAGTTGCTTTAGGTGTAGAGTTAGGTTATTTATTTGACTTTTTTCTTGTTTCTTGAGGTATGCCTGTATTGCTATGAACTTTCCCCTTAGGACTGCTTTTAAAGTGTCCCACAGGTTTTGGGTTGTTGTGTTTTCATTTTCATTCGTTTCTATGCATATTTTGATTTCTTTTTTGAGAAAACGGTGAAATTCATTGTTTTGGGATGAAATGTCCTATAGATATCAATTAGGTCTAACTGGTCTATTGTATCGTTTAACCTTTGTATTTCCTTGTGAATTTTCTGTTTAGTTGATCTATCCATAGGTGTGAGTGGGGTATTAAAGTCTCCCACTATTATTGTGTTATTGTTAATTTCTCCTTTCATACTTGTTAGCATTTTTCTTACATATTGCGGCGCTCCCGTGTTGGGTGCATATATATTTATAATTGTTATATCTTCTTCTTGGATTGATCCTTTGATCATTATGTAGTGACCATCTTTGTCTCTTTTCACAGCCTTTGTTTTAAGGTCTATTTTATCTGATATGAGTACTGCTACTCCGGCTTTCTTTTGGTCCCTATTTGCATGGAAAATCTTTTTCCAGCCCTTCACTTTCAGTCCGTATGTGTCCCCTGTTTTGAGATGGGTCTCTTGTAGACAACATATGTAGGGGTCTTGTTTTTGTATCCATTCAGCCAGTCTTTGTCTTTTGGTTGGGGCATTCAATGCATTTACATTTAAGGTAATTACTGATAAGTATGATCCCGTTGCCATTTACTTTATTGTTTTGGGTTCGAGTTTATACACTATTTTTGTGTTTCCTGTCTAGAGAATATCCTTTAGAATTTGTTGGAGAGCTGGTTTGGTGGTGCTGAATTCTCTCAGCTTTTGCTTGTCTGAGAAGCTTTTGATTTCTCCTTCATATTTGAATGAGATCCTTGCTGGGTACAATAGTCTGGGCTGTAGGTTATTTTCTTTCATCATTTTAAGTATGTCTTGCCATTCCCTCCTGGCTTGAAGAGTTTCTATTGAAAGATCAGCTATTATCCTTATGGGAATTCCCTTGTGTGTTATTTGTTGTTTTTCCCTTGCTGCTTTTAATATTTGTTCTTTGTGTTTGGTCTTTGTTAATTTGATTAATATGTCTTGGGGTTTTTCACCTTGGGTTTATCCTGTTTGGGACTCTCTGGGTTTCTTGGACTTGGGTGATTATTTCCTTCCCCATTTTAGGGAAGTTTTCCACTATTATCTCCTCAAGTATTTTCTCATGGTCTTTCTTTTTGTCTTCTTCTTCTGGAACCCCTATGATTCGAATGTTGTAGCATTTAATACTGTCCTGGAGGTCTCTGAGATTGTCCTCATTTCTTTTAATTCGTTTTTCTTTTATCCTCTCTGATTCATTTATTTCTACCATTCTATCTTCTAATTCAGTAATCCTATCTTCTGCCTCTGTTATTCTACTATTTGTTGCCTCCAGAGTGTTTTTAATTTCATTTATTGCATTATTCATTTTATATTGACTCTCTTTTATTTCTTCTATGTCCTTGTTAAACCTTCCTTGCATCTTCTCAATCTTTGTCTCCAAGATATTTATCTGTGATTCCATTTTAATTTCAAGATTTTGGATCAATTTCACTATCATTATTCGGAATTCTTTATCAGGTAGATTCCCTATCTCTTCCTCTTTTGTTTGGTTTGGTGGGCATTTATCCTGTTCCTTTATCTGCTGGGTATTCCTCTGTCTCTTCATGTTTTTTAAATTGCTGAGTTTGGGGTGTCCTTTCTGTGTTCTGGCAGTTTGTGGAGTTCTCTTTATTGTGGCGTTTCCTCACTCTGTGTGGGTTTGTATAGGTGGCTTGTCAAGGTTTCTTGGTTAAGGAAGCTTGTGTCAGTGTTCTGGTGGGTTGAGCTGTATTTCTTCTCTCTGGAGTGCAATGAAATGTCTAGTAATGAGTTATGGATGTCTATGGTTTTGGGGTGACTTGGGCTGCCTGTATCTTGGAGCTCAGGGCTGTGTTCCTTGCTGCTGGAGAATTTGCTTGGTATGTCTTGCCCTGAAACTTGTTTCACCCAGAGTGGTTTACAGTGTTATATGGAGAAGAGAAGAGTGAGGAGGGAGTTAGAGGTGACCCGAATAAGATGAGGTGGAATCAATAGAGAAGAGAGTGGGCTATTCAGTAATCTCTTCCTTATGTGCACTCCACAACTGGACGGCTCAGAGTTGTTCACAGAGTTATACAGAGAAGAGCAGAAGGAAGAAGGTGGCAGAGGTGGCCAGGAGGATAAATGGGGGAAATGAAAAGGAGGGAGACAGATCCAGCCAGTAATCAGTTCCCTAAGTGGTCTCCACTGTCTGGAACACACAGAAATTCACAGAGTTGGGTAGAGTGGAGAGGGGTTAGGAAGGAGACACAAGCGACCTAGTGGAGAAAAAGGAGAGTCCAAAGGGAGAGAGAGAGCAGTTAAGCCAGTAATCTCGCTCCCTAGTGAAAAATGGGTACTGAAGATTGGGTTCTTAAAGGTACAAAATTGGTAACAAATACATAAAAGCAAAAATTTAAAATCTAGAGTAGAGTTTCAAATTTCAAAAATACGATGTTAAAGAAAAGAAGAAGGAAAAGAAAGAGAGGAAAAAATGAACAACAAAAACAAACAAGGTTGCAAAAATTATAAAGAAAATATAGGTACAAAATTGATAACTAATACCAAAAAGCATAAATTAAAAATCTAGAATAGAGTTTGGAATTTCAGATATACAATGTTATTTAAAAGAAGAAGAGAAAAAAACAGAGAAAAAGAAAAAGAAAAAATAAAACAGGGTCACAGAAATTATATAAAAACAAAACCAAAAAAAAAAATCTATAGGTACAAAATTGATAACAAATACTAAAAAGCTAAAATTAAAAATCTAGAGTAGAGTTTGGAATTTCAAAAATACAGTGTTAAAGAAAAGAAGGAAAAAGAAAAAGAAAGGTCAAAAAATTATTAAAAAAAAATATATATATGAAGTTTGCTTTAAAAAAAAAGGGTCTTTTTTTTTTTTTTTTTTTTGCAAAGTAATCGGTTATAAAAGTGGAAATTAAAGGAATAAAAGAGGACTTAATTTTTTTTTTTTATAGGCTTGTTCAGTGTCACTGAGGGGAGGTAGGGAGGGATGCTACAAACAAATAACACTGGCGTGTGCTCACAGTGCCTCAGCCACACTGGGTCTGCCCCCAGTTCACAGCGCGTGTAGCCTCTCTGCCTACACTGCTCAGGCTCTAGGTTGCTCTGCCGCAAACCATCCGCGGCCAGCCCTGGGCTGCCTGTACTTCCCAGGTCCAAGCCGCTCAGGTTCAGGCACTCGGGTAGTCCTCAGAGGCGCAGACTCTCAGTTGGGCCTGCGTTTTATGCCCTTCCCAGATCCGAGCAGCTCAGGTGATGAGGTGTTTTGTGCACGCGCTTGCTGCGACTTATCGCCTCCCCGCCGCTCGGTTATCTAGTTGTGCACCGGCACACCTTCTCAGGCAGATGTTGACCGTCCAGACCCCCAAGAAGTTTTAGTTAGCAAAGAAGCCTGCTTACAGTTTTATAGATAATGTCTCTCTGGGGCTGTGATTGTCCCCTTCCGGCTCTGGCTGCCTATCACCAGAGGGGGATGGTCTGCCGCCGGCTATCTCTGTTCAGTCCTTTATTCCGTGCACGGGCCTGGCGGTGTCATAGGTTAGGGCTGGCTTTTCGCGTGGTAGATATCCCACAGTCTGGTTTGCTAGCCCAAATTATTTCGCTCAGATAGTGCTCAGGGTATTCAGGCCAGATTCTTGTGATGCAGCCCGCGCCGCGCCTCCCTGCCCAGCCCCTGCTTGCTAATGGCGTGTGCAGGCGTCTGTGCTGCTTCTCCGCTGGGGGAGTTACCACTGGGGGAGTTACTGTAGGGCTCGCAATGTGCGGGTTTGAATTATTTATTTTTCCTCCCTGTTATGTTGCCCTCTGTGCTTCCAAGGCTCGGCACAGATTCGGCAGTGAGAAGGTTTCCTGGTGTTTGGAAACTTCTCTCTTTTTAAGACTCCCTTCCCGGGACAGAACTCCGTCCCTCCCTCTTTTGTCCCTTTTTTTGTCTTTTATATTTTTCCCTACCTCCTTTCGAAGACTTGGGTTGCTTTTCTGGGTGCCTGATGTCCTCTGCTGGCATTCAGAAGTTATTTTGTGGAATTTACTTGGCGTTTAAATGTTCTTTTGATGAATTTGTGGGGGAGAAAGTGTTCTCCCTGTCCTACTCCTCCGCCATCTTAGCTCCTCCCTCTAATAAGACTTTTTAAAAAGTGTAAAATGTGAATCAAGTATGTACAGACTGCAAATCACTATTAGGATTAACCATCATAAAGTCTCACATAAGAAATAAAGTTATCATAAATACAAAAACTACACAATGGCAGGTAAAATAAATTATAATTAAGGGAAACATAGCAACAATGCCTCTGAAATCAATGATTTAGTAGTAAAAAATAGAAAACAGCAAATACCTTTCAGATTATATCCTGGATTCATTACTCAAAAGAATTGGTTTACTTGTTTCTACAATTTCATGTTCAATTCTGACTGGAAACTGATGCACCAAAGGATTATTCCAAGGTCCTGAAAAATCAGCAAAAATATAATCATAGTCAGCAAACTCTCTTGAATAAACTAAGAGGCTTGTTCATACATTTTTCTAAGTTTTCAAGTAAAAAAGGGTTTTATTTGACTTTTAGTTAAATCCAAATCTGAACTGATTTAACCAGAACTACTTTAATCTCCTAGGGGCTTCCCTGGTGGCTCAGTTGGTAAAGAATCCAACTGCAATTATTTAGGAGTCCTGGGTTCAATCCCTGGATTGGGAAGATCCCCTGGAGAAGGGATTGGCTACCCACTCCAGTTTTCTGGCCTGGAGAATTCCATGGACTGTATAGTCCATGGGGTTTCAAAGAGTTGGACATGACTGAGCGACTTTCACTTTCACTTTCATGCTGGGTGACAGTGATATATTAGAGGTGTGATTAAATGTCACTCTGAAGGACCTCTTGCATAATCACAATCACCACTCAAGCTCATCCTCCCTAGTGGTATTTGTCTCTTTATTTAACAAGAAATGCAAATATAAATGGAGAGAGATAACCCTTTAAATCATTAATCATATAGCAATTCATTAGAGGAAATTAATTTAGACTCTGAAGAAATATGACATAAAGGACTAAAAACTTTAGCTGATAGAGGGCAATTTGGAGTCTAGGGCATTAGTCAGAGAAAGGAGACGCAGGATGATTACTATACTGTGAGCTTTGGGAAGCAGTGTCTGGATTGGATGGTGTAGCAAGCCAGTCCAGAGCATAGGAAGGCCATAAAAGATGCTATTGGAGGTTAAAGAGTTTTATGAAAGAAGTGGCTGTATCAGATTATGAGAGTAGAGCTTATGTTCTCACCATAACAGCATCACATTGTACACCTTAAATTTAAACAAGTAGATTTAAATAAACCTGAGGTAAAAGTATGTCAAGGCTGTATATTGTCACCCTGCTTATTTAATTTCTATGCAGAGTACATCATAAGAAACGCTGGGCTGGAAGCAGCACAAGCTGGAATCAAGATTGCCAGGAGAAATATCAATAACCTCAGATATGCAGATGACACCACCCTTATGGTAGAAAGTGAAGAGGAACTCAAAAGCCTCTTGATGAAAGTGAAAGTGGAGAGTGAAAAAGTTGGCTTAAAGCTCAACATTCAGAAAACTAAGATCATGGCATCTGGTCCCATCACTTCATGGCAAATAGATGGGGAAACAGTGTCAGACTTTATTTTTTGGGGCTCCAAAATCACGACAGATGGTGATTGCAGCCATGAAATTAAAAGACGCTTACTCCTTGGAAGAAAGGTTATGACCAACCTAGATAGCATATTGAAAAGCAGAGACATTACTTTGCCAAAAAAGGTCCATCTAGTCAAGGCGATGGTTTTTCAGTGGTCATGTATGGATGCGAGAGTTGGACTGTGAAGAAAGCTGAGTGCTGAAGAATTGATGCTTTTGAACTGTGGTGTTGGAGAAGACTCTTGAGAGTCCCTTGGACTGCAAGGAGATCCAACCAGTCCATTCTAAGGGAGATCAGCCCTGGGTGTTCTTTGGAAGGAATGATGCTAAAGCTGAAACTCCAGTACTTTGGCCACCTCTTGTGAAGAGTTGACTCATTGGAAAAACAACTCTGATGCTGGGAGGCATTGGGGGCAGGAGGAAAAGGGACGACAGAGGATGAGATGGCTGGATAGCATCACCGACTCGATGAACATGAGTTTGTGTGAACTCCGGGAGATGGTGATGGACAAGAAAGCCTGGCGTGCTGCAATTCATGGGGTCTCAAAGAGTCAGACATGACTAAAGACTGAACTGAACTGAGGTAAAAGTCCAAAGATATCAAATATAGTGAGCATATAGGTGAATCACCGCTTTAATACATTGCTGATGGAGGTAAAAGTTTATAGAGCCAATTTGGAAAGCAGTTTGCTAGTACTGGGTAACACTGAAAATGTGCAGACCCTAGCAATTCTTCAAACACACTTTATATAAATACACTGTACATAAGAACACATATAGAATGCTGAAACCAGCATAAATTTTAATGGAAAAATTTAGAAGCAAAATTATCTAGTCACCTGGAGACTAGATAAACATAATACAGCATATTAATACATTGTTATTGTTGTTGTTTAGTCACTAGGTTGTGCCTCTTTTGTGACCCCATGAACTGTAGCCTGCCAGGCTCCTCTGTCCATGGGATTTTCCAGGCAAGAGTACTGGAGTGTGTTGCCACTTCCTTTTCCATGGGCTCTTCCTGACCTAGGGGTCAAACCCACATCTGTTTAGTGGGTGGATTCTTTACCACTGAGCCACCTGGGAAGCCCTAATATTTACATGATGAAATAGTAAATAGTAGTTAAAAGTTATATGTGTGTGTGTGTATATATATATATTTATGTGTGTGTGTGCGTGTGTGTGTGTGTAGAGGGCTTCCTTCATGGCTCAGATGGTATATATATATATACCCACACAGATAGGTAAGTATCTAAGATAATAAAATATGCTGTCACCTTTAATAATGCTAATTAAAAAACAAAATATACTATCCAATGTCTACATTATTTCATAATAGAAAGTGGGTGTTTTCTAGTGTGAACCAAAAATGTGAGGCAGAAATAACTTTAAAAATAAAATGTAGAATAATTCTAGTGCTGTGAAAAACTCACTGCACTATCCAAAAAAGTTATGATATAGATCATTGAAAATTTCATCACAGACTGGTATTTGAAGCAAATAGTTCATGGGAAATAGTTTACTAAAACATCCTTCATTGTTCATGTAAAATTCCAATTTAACCAAACCTCCTCTATTATTTGCTAAATCTGGTATATCTAATTAAGGAAGCACTTGGCAGAGCAGTCCCAGATCTTTAGATGCCATCACACTGTGCATTTTATACTATTATGTGTATTTCAGTTCAGTTCAGTCACTCAGTTGTGTCAGACTCTTTGTGATGCCACGAACCACAGCATGCTAGGCCTCCCTGTCCATCACCAACTCCCGGAGTTTACTCAAATTCATGTCCATTGAGTCGGTAATACCATCCAATCATCTCATCCTCTGTCATCGCCTTCTCTCGCCTTCAATCTTTCCCAGCATCAGGGTCTTTTCCAATGAGTCAGCTGTTTGTATCAGGGGGCCAAAGCTTCAACATCAGTCCTTCCAATGTATATTCAGGACTAATTTCCTCTAGGATGGACTAGTTGGATATCCTTGCAGTCCAAGGGACTCTCAAGAGTCTTCTCCAACACCACAGTTCAAAAGCATCAATTCTTCGGTGCTCAGCTTTCTTTATAGTCCAACTCTCACATCCATACAGGACCACTAGAAAAACCATAGCCTTAAATAGACGGACCTTTGTTGATAAAGTAAAGTCTCTGCTTTTTAATATGCTGTCTAGGTTGGTCATAACTTTCCTTCCAAGGAGTAAGCGTCTTTTAATTTCATAGCTGCAACCACCATCTGCAGTGATTTTGGAGCCCAGAAAAATAAAGTCGGCCACTGTGTCCACTTTTTCCCCATCTATTTGCCATGAAGTGATAGGACTGGATGCCATGATCTTCGTTTTCTGAATGTTGAGCTTTAAGCCAACTTTTTCACTCTCCACTTTCACTTTCATCAAGAGGCTCTTTAGTTCTTCTTTAGTTCTTCTTCACTTTCTGCCATAAGGGTGATATCATCTGCATATCTGAGGTTATTGATATTTCTCCCAGAAATCTTGATTCTAACTTGTGCTTCTTCCAGCCCAGTGTTTCTCATGATGTACTCTGCATATAAATAAGCAGGATGACAATATACAGCCTTTACATACTCCTTTTCCTATTTGGAATCAGTCTGTTGTTCCATGCCCAGTTCTAACTGTTGCTCCTGACCTGCATACAGGTTTCTCAAGAGGCAGGTCAGGTGGTCTCATATTCCCATCTCTTTCATAACTTTCCTACCGTAAAACTTTTGTTGACTTCTATACAAGACATAATACAGGGCTCTCTACAACTGATAGTGTCTAAAGGACATTTATTTCAGACACATAACTGACTTTGTACTTAATTTTTTGGTGGTCTCACACATCCAACTTCTCTTCCCAAGTTCAGAATATGCACCATTAATGCTAGGTGTTCAAAGGCTTTCCCAAATAAGTGCTCACCAAAGCCCTTAGAACAAGCTTGTCGGTGTATGTCATTTTGGAAAATGAAACTATTTTCTCTGCAATTTTATACAAAATGCATTGGAAGCTCATTATATATGTTTCAATTATTCTAATTTTAACTGAAATTGTGAAAGGCATAAGAAGGCTATCAATATGTCTAATTAAATATTTCTTTTGATTTACATACCATACTTCCTTTTATAAAGTCCAAATAGTTTTTGTTTATTATTTATTGTTGTAAATACCAGGCATATTTCATTTTATTGTGCTTAACTTTAATGCTTGACATGCCACAATTTTTACAAATTAAAGGTTTGTGGCAACCCTATTTGAGAAAATCTATAAGTGCTATTTTTCGGACAGTATTTGCTCACTTCATGTCTGTGGGTTCATATTTTGATAATTCTCTAAATATTTTAAACTCTTCATCAGCAAAAAGATTATGGCTAGCTAAAGATTCAGATGATGATTAGCCTTTTTTTAGCAATAAAGTATTTTGAATTGGGTAATATATATTGTTTTCTTTAGAAAAAATGGTATTGCACACTTAATAGACTACAGTGTACTGTAAATATGTTTTATATGCACTAGGGGAAAAAAAAAAAAAAACAAACTTCAAACTGATTGTATTGAGATACTCACTTTATTGCAGTTGTCTGGATCCAAATCTACAACTCTGAGATATGTTTATATATACATATTTTTTTTCTTTAAAATTATGAGAAACTGCAAATGGTTAGTTCCATCTGAATATCACAGGGTCTTCAATGGTATCAATATGTTACACAATTATATATTTACAAAAAATATTTGCAGAAAATACGTGAGGAAAATTTTAAAAAGATAATTTAGATCTGCTGCTGCTGCTAAGGCGCCTCAGTCGGGTCCAACTCTGTGCGACCCCATAGACGGCAGCCCACTAGGCTCCACCCTCCCTGGAATTCTCCAGGCAAGAACACGGGAGTGGGTTGCCATTTCCTTCTCAAATGCATGAAAAGTGAAAAGTGAAATTGAAGTCGCTCAGTCGTGTCTGACTCTATGCAACCCCATAGACAGCAGCCTACCAGGCTCCTCAGTCCATGGGATTTTCCAGGCAAGAGTACTGGAGTAGGTTCCCATTGCCCTCTCCAATTTAGATCTAAATGTCTTAAAAGCCCATTTCAGCTTTTAAGAGACTGCTGAGTTTCTCCTTTGTTTTACCAGAAGGGGGCGTATGAAGATGAAATGCAAGAATACATTTATAAAAGTTTTTTTGGGGGAAAAAAAAATGCAGTTGTTTTAAAACTTTTTGAAAAGGTGATTTATTTAATCACTGGTGTGTTTATTTTGTAAAACACAGTTTCACTGAACATTAGAATTGGCTTGATATTATGTCATTTCATATTCTTTCTTGAATTCAGAGGTGAGAAAATGGTTTCCTTGTTTTCCAAAACAGCTTAGCCCTCTTGATTTGCAGGATGAGGAATGTAATTAACAAGAACACTCTTGGATCTGTCATTTTAATAGATAGGCATTTCAGGGTTGACAGGAACACCTTTTGTGAAACTGGGTGTCTTAAGGAAACTGATGATATTTGGGAGATAATCTTTCTTTACAATTTTTCATACAGTGCAGGGTTTTTGTTTTTGTTCTTTATTGATTTTCTTTATTTAAAATTATTAACCTTCGATTACTATATTGACAGTAAATATCATTACTTCACTGATGATCATTTTCTCATTCCCACACACACACAAACACACAAAAACACACATACACAAATAACCAAAACTTGCATGTCTCAATGGAAATACAAATAATTTTATGCAAAATGTATATAAGTCAATCATCCTTTTTATAAATTCATGGGGAATTAACTTTAAGAATAAACTATTTGTTACAATTCCTCAGAGAGAGAGTATTAATTTTTACAAAGTAAGGGGAGACCTGAAAATGAAGCAAAATAGAAACTCAAAATGGAAAAATGGTTCAAAGACTTTAAAACCAGATATTTCCAAGTGAAATATGTTCCATTTGAAATATACATGCCAATATTCAAGCAAACAGTTTTTAACTCTAGCTAAAAGTTGGAAAAAAATTTGGACATTTCACATTTCAAAAAGCCCATTATGAAAGTCTGCAGCAGTTCTTTTTGTAAGAGTTATAGGAAGAAGAGCCAAAGTTTTGAGGGATTCCATATGAATATATGCCAGATTAAATAAATATTTCAAATCTAGATTACATTTGCATGAGGGATATGGGAGGCTAAAACAATTGATGTTCTCTTTGTGTCAGTTTTATAGCAAATTAAAATTGGAGTTATTACAACATATCCATTGAGTTCCCCAAACATTATGTATACTGGTTGCTGTTGTTGTTCAGTCCCCCAATCATGTCCAACTCTTTGTAAGCCCATGGACTGCAGAACGCCAGGCCTCCCTGTCCCTCACCATCTCCCAGAGTTTGCCCAAGTTCATGTTCATTGCATCGGTGATGCCATCCAGCCGTCTCATCCTCTGACACACTCTTCTCCTTCTGCCCTTAGTCTTTCCCAGGATCAGGGACTTTTCCAATGAGTCCTGGAGCTTCAGCTTTAGCATCAGTCCTTCCAGTGAATATTCAGGGTTTAGCTTCATTAAGACTGACTGGTTTCATCTCCTTTATTACGTATAGTAAGACAGATAAAATAGACACTTTCAAGAACTATTCGCCCTAGTTTATATTGTACATTGGTGTGTGTTTTATTCTCTTATTAAGTATTTTGGACTATTTCATCATCACCTATTAGTTAGCGAATTCAGAAATAGTCTTCTGTGCTCATATGTCATCTTCTTATTGTGTCATTAATATATTTAACATCAAACAAATATTCATAGAATGTCAACTATGTGTGAGGCAGTTATGCTTTGGGAAATAAATGTAAGGAAATATGCTATGATTTCTGATTGGATGAAGCATTTTCCTAATTGGGGAAGAATAAAAACAGAGTCAAGCAATTTTAAGTCCTGGCAACCTACTCCAGCATTCTTGCCTGGGAAAGAATGGACAGATGAACCTGCCAAACTACAGTCCATGGGGTCACAAAGATTTGGAAATGACTTAGCAACTAAATAACAACACACACAAGACAAACCATGTTATGGCCATGCCAAATAGTAAATGCTACTGGATTTCAGAGATTAGGTGTAATGGAGAGATTACAGAGCATATAATGCAGGTTGGCAGAGAGGAAAGAATTGAGCTTTATGGTTAACCAGATGAATATTAAAAAATCAGTAAAGAGAGGTGAGTATTTACATGATTATTTAGTGACAAAACACATCAGCATGGCTGAACTGGGGATTTCATACTGAGAAACAAGGAGCAGTTAAATTAGAATGATAAATAAGCCAGATACTGTGTGCAATTTGGGTTATATGAAATGAGGTTACATTAAAGAATTTGGGGTAGATCAATGTCATAGTGAAAAAGACTTTTAGAGAAGATAAAGCTGGCAATATTTTTATAAAGTAAACTAGAAGAGAAAAATGGAGGCTAATGCAATTATCCAGAAATAAGATGTTATGGATTTATACTAGAATGATGGATATGACCATTCAGGTATGACCTAAATGAAATCCCTTATGATTACACAGTGGAAGTGAGAAATAGATTTAAGGGACTAGATCTGATAGACAGAATGCCTGATAAACTATGGACAGATGTTCATGACATTGTACAGGAGATAGGGATCAAGACCATCCCCAAGAAAAAGAAATGCAAGAAAGCAAAATGGCTGTCTGAGGAGGCGTTACAATAGCTGTGAAAAGAAGAGAAGTGAAAAGCAAAGGAGAAAAGGAAAGATATAAGCATCTGAATGTAGAGTTCCAAAGAATAGCAAGGAGAGATAAGAAAGCCTTCCTCAGTGATCAATGAAAATAAATAGAAGAAAACAACAGAATGGGAAAGACTAGAGATCTCTTCAAGAAATTTAGAGATACCAAGGGAACATTTCGTGCAAAGAAGGGCTCAATAAAGGACAGAAATGGTATGGACCTAACAGAAGCAGAAGATATTAAGAAGAGGTGGCAAGATTACACAGAAGAACTGTACAAAAAAGATCTTCAAGACCCAGATAATCACGATGGTGTGATCAGTCACCTAGAGCCAGACATCCTGGAATGTGAAGTCAAGTGGGCCTTAGAAAGCATCACTATGAACAAAGCTAGTGGAGGTGATGGAATTCCAGTTGAGCTACTTCAAATCCTGAAAGATGATGCTGTGAAAGTGCTGCACTCAATATGCCAGCAAATTTGGGAAACTCAGCAGTGGCCACAGGACTGGAAAAGGTCAGTTTTCATTCCAATCCCAAAGAAAGGCAATGCCAAAGAATGCTCAAACTACTGCACAATTGCACTCATCTCACACACAAGTAAAGTAATGCATAAAATTCTCCAAGCCAGGCTTCAGCAATATGTGAACCGTGAACTTCCAGATGTTCAAGCTGGTTTTAGAAAAGGCAGAGGAACCAGAGATCAAATTGTCAACATCCACTGGATCATCAAAAAAGCAAGAGAGTTCCAGAAAAACATCTATTTCTGCTTTATTGAATATGCCAAAGCCTTTGACTGTGTGGATCACATTAAACTGTGGAAAATTCTGAAAGAGATGGCAATACCAGACCACCTGACCTGCCTCTTGACAAACCTATATGCAGGTCAGGAGGCAAGAGTTAGAACTGGACATGGAGCAACAGACTGGTTCCAAATAGGAGAAGGAATACGTCAAGGTTGTATATTGTCACCCTGCTTATTTAACTTATATGCAGATTACATCATTAGAAACACTGGACTGGAAGAAGCACAAGCTGGAATCAAGATTGCCAGGAGAAATATCAATAACTTCAGATATGCAGATGACACCACCCTTATGGGAGAAAGTGAAGAGGAATTAAAAAGCCTCTTGATGAAAGTGAAAGAGGCGAGTGAAAAAGTTGGCTTAAAGCTCAACATTCAGAAAACGAAGATCTTGGTTCTCGTCCCATCACTTCGTGGGAAATAGATGGGGAAACAGTGGGAACAGTGTCAGACTTTATTTTTTTGGGCTGCATAATCACTGCAGATGGTGATTGCAGCCATGAAATTAAAAAACACTCCTTGGAAGGAAAGTTATGACCAACCTAGATAGCATATTCAAAAGCAGAGACATTACTCTGCCAACAAAGGTCCATCTAGTCAAGGCTATGGTTTTTCTAGTGGTCATGTATGGATGTGAGAGTTGGACTGTGAAGTGATGCTTTCAAACTGTGGTGTTGGAGAAGACTCTTGAGAGTCCCTTGGACTTCCAGGAGTTCCAACCAGTCCATTCTAAAGGAGTTCAGTCCTGGGTATTCATTTGAAGGACTGATGCTAAAGCTGAGACTCCAATACTTTGGCTACCTCGTGCGAAGAGTTGACTCGTTGGAAAAGACACTGATGCTGGAAGGAGTTGGGGCGAGGAGGAGAAGGGGACGACAGAGAATGAGATGACTTGATGGCATCACCGACTCAATGGACATGAGTTTGAGTAAACTCCGCGAGTTGGTGATGGACAGGGAGGCCTGGCATCCTGTGATTCACGGCTTCACAAAGAGTCGTACACGACTGAGTGATTGAACTGAACTGACTGAACTGATGGATATGAAAATTATATTTGATAATTTATTCAATATTTGTTCATATTACTAAAACAGAATCATAATAAGGATTTCATCCAGTCAAAACTCAAGATTCAAACTGGAACTAAGATATTCTATTAAGGCAAATAACCTACTCAGCTGATCTTATGGAATGCCCAAAGAAACTGGTTCAGTTTTTCAATTATTCTTATCCCTACTCTACAATCCAGTAAAAAACTCTTTGGTCATTCTGGATAAGGAAGCAAAAATAAGATATAGTATAGTAAAATTAGCTTTGGAGGCAGATGTATGTTTGAATCTTCGTTTTGTTGATTTGTGATTTTGTGTTGTGTTTAGCCTCTTCAATCATTGTTTTCTTTCTATGAAAAATGAAAATAATAATTGTACTTATACCAAAAGTTTATAACAAGGATTAAATAAGGTAATTTAAGTACCTAGTGGTGCCTATAATACCAAGATACAACTAAAACTCCTTAGAATATAGTTAATGTCTTTATATGATAGTTCATTTAATCATTCTTGGTGATCTAGAGTTATACTGTCAAGACCAATCAGAACTGTCTTTATATTTAATCATTCTTGGTGATCTAGAGTTAAACTGTCAAGACCAATCAGAACAGACTTCTTTGTCAAACCTTGCCTGCTTCAATGCAGAAGACCAGACAAGAGAATTTCTTATGACTCTTTCCAGCTTTTATTATATTCTAAGCAACTTGAAGTCCTAAACAGGATTGTTCCCAAGAAAAACCCAAGGAATATAATATAAAGCAATCTAAGAGTTAAAAGTGAATAATATATTTTTAAATGTATATAATGACTGGTGAACTTTTATGCATTTAAAATTTTATTTTAATTAAGGTTACATTTCCAGGGCAGTCTCTGTAGTAGAACCACCATCATGTTGATATCTTTGGGGGTTTTGTTTAATACCATTATATGGAAAAAAATTAGTCTGCATGTTGTTATGATTTAAACAAATATCTATTTTGTCCATGACTAGTTGATGATATTGAAATATTCTAATAATTGAAGAAGCAGTTGTGTACTTTTATTAAAGTTTATAGTATACAGTCTTGGATCATTCCTAAAGGCCTATTTGCTTCTCCTAAAATGATCATTATTCATGAGTTTCTGCTGCTATTATATGACCCTTATGCCAATATAACTTACTTATATATAAAGGATGACAGAAATATATGCTATTTTGGGAGCTTTCATGACTTCTAGATGTCTAATACCTGAATAGTTTCAACAATTATAACTCTAAGAGTATTGTAGGTTATAAACTCACTTAGGGGCTTGACATTAACAAGTGAAGGATAACCAAAATCGTCAAAATATATAGAGAAAGTGGAAGTAAATATATGTGACCCTTCTCAGTTGCCTGACATTTTCTAAGATGTAATATTCAGGTACTATGGGGCCTGAAATAATTCTGGAGACAAAAGAAATAAGAGAAAGAATAACTTAAAATATAAATAATGTTCCAGAGTAATCAGTTATCCTACCCACATCACCATCACTATCATCTGACAAATATAGTAGAGAATATTCTAATATTTGGCAGGTGAGAGAGCTAGAAAAGACAGATTTACTTTATGACATTTAACATGTTTCTAAACTGTGATTAAAAATGTGAAAGATTCTAAGGATTCTAAAACATATCATGTTCTGGTACTTTGGGGATACATATTAATTAGTGAATGGAAGTAGACAATGAATGTTAGAAATGTACAATAGTGTGTGTGTGTGTATGTGTGTTGTTAGTCTCTCAGTCGTGTCTGACTCTGTGACACCATGGACTTAGCCCACCAAGATCCTCTATCCATGGTAAGATTATTGGAATGAGTTGACATTCTCTACTCCAGGGGCTTTTCCTGAGCCAGAAATAGAACCCAGGTCTTCTGCATGGCAGGCAGATTCTTTGCCATCTGAGCCACCAGGGAATCCCAGAAGTCTACCATATAACTATCTAAATAGAAATACTGCAATTCCATTGATTCACCATGCTCCAACCAGGAGCTTGAGAGGACAAGCTCACAATTCTATAGGCAGAAAGGAAATACAACAAAAAGTTTCCAAGTCTTTGTTTCCTAACTTAGCACCTGAGGTGAGCAAATGGGGAGATGACAACAGATTTAACATGTATCATCCATGGAACAGGCTCTCCAAACTCAAGCTGGTGAACTAGCCTGTGAATATATATGAAATAGCTCTGAATGACTATACGGCATACCTTTTGTTTCTAAAAGTGTGACATATTTTTTGTCATGTTGCATTTAGTGTAAGGGTCTCTAGGTGATTTTTTTGCTGATCACTTTCATTACTGGACATAAAATTTCAAATGTGCAAATGAAACGACTGGACTAAGTTATCTTCCATCTTTAACATTCTACAATTTCTACTGAAGAGTGTTCAAATATCAGTGCTGAAAAGATTATTTAATTACTTTATCCTTTAAGTGTTTCTTAATCTGTCTGTTCCCAATAGGATATGCCATCTTCTGTCTCTGATTGTTCATGCATTTATTATATGTGCTTCTCACTTTGTTAGTGTTGTGTATCACTAGTGAGACTGACATGAAACTATGCTATGTTTGAAGCTTATCAAACAAAGAAGTTCAATTCAATTAATTGAACATTGCTAACCCTTTCACATGCAAAATATTTTAATAAATTATGTAGGGGATAGAAAAATGAATGAGTCTCTAAAAAACCTTTCCTCACACCACTATCATTTAAACAGTGATGTAACTGATGACTAAACCAGAATAAGCAAACCTTGGTTTCTAAGCCAAACTTAGGAAAACTGCTGTCCTAATCTACAAAAGTAAAATTAAGCAAAGATTTGAATAAATTAGTGACATGGTATAATGAGGTTTGTGAACATTAAAAATTGGCTGGGATAGTCTCATATTTCACCTTTATGTCCTTATTTTCTGGATCAGATCTGGGTACTTGACAAAAACACGATTATGGGACAGGAAATTTTGCCTCCTCCTAGAAGAGTTGGAGGAAAGAAATAAGGCAAAAGTCAATGTTTTAAGACAAATATGAAGAGAATGAATTAGAGGACCAAGCAAGAAAGGAGAGATTAATAAAGAATGCCAAAGACAACTGTTTCCCTACTTAGTTTGGTAAAACATTTGCAAAAATAATTCAGGTGTCCTTATACATATTACTGAGGTGTTATAATAGATAAACACAAGTCTATGAAGCCCTAAAGATCTTCAAGGATTTCTACAGAGTTAAGGTATTCATTTGCATGGTCTTTGATTAGGGACATTCAGTAATATTATCGTATCCCTTTTACTAGAAACTAAACCTTAAAATATGAGACTTTTTACTTGGTAAACAGCATTAAACGATGCAAGTAAATGTGGATATACAGCTGCTGCTGCTGCTGCTGCTGCTAAGTCGCTTCAGTCATGTCTGACTCTGTGTGACCCCATAGATAGCAGCCTATCAGGCTCCCCGTCCCCGGGATTCTCCAGGCAAGAACACTGGAGTGGGTTGCCATTTCCTTCTCCAATGCATGAAAATGAAAAGTGAAAGTGAAGTCACTCAGTCATGTCCGACTCCTAGCGACCCTATGGACTGCAGCCTACCAGGCTCCTCCATCCACGGGATTTTCCAGGCAAGAGTACTGGAGTGGGGTGCCATTGCCTTCTTCAGGATACACAGCAGTATGGACTTATTTTGGGAGTACTTAAGGACGTGACCTTTCTCCCTCTAGTCAGGATATGTTAAAGTGGAGGTAAGCAAAGGTTGAGGTCAAGATGCACTAAACCAGAGTTCTCTAAGCACTATTGACATTTGGAATTGGATAATTCTTTGTTTTAGGGGTTGTCCAGTGGTTGCAGGATGAGGATGAGGCTAAGAGGTTTGTTAAATTTTCCTGATGGGAAGGCCTCAGTCTGGGTTTCACTCTGGTTGGCAAGGATGTGCCCAGTAAAACTGTAATCCAATTGTCTGCTGATGGGTGGGGCTGCACTCCTTCCCTCAAATAGCCATTTACCCTGAGGTGACCCTGCCCTGGAGTGCATAGTAGGGTTAGTGGAAATCTCCAAGAAGGCATATACCAGGGGCATCACCCAGGACTGTTGCTGCTAGTGCCTCCATCCCCATGGGGAGCCACTGCTACCGACCCATACCTCCAACATTCATTGGTAGGTGAGGCTCAGTCTTCTGTGGGGACACTTCTCCCTTCCTTTGGGTCCTGGTGCACACAAAACTTGTTTTTGCTCTCCAAAAGTGAAGTCTCTGTTTCCCCCAGTCCTGTGGAAGTTTTGCAATCCAATCCCACTGGCCATCAAACTCAGATTCCCTGGGGATTTCTAGTCCTTTTGCACAATCTCCAGGCTGGGAATCTTAATGTGGAGCTCAGAATCTTCACAACAGTGCGAGAACTTCTTTTGTATTATTGTTCAGCTTGTGGGTTGCCCATGCAGTGGGTGTGGAATTTAATTTTATTGTGATCGGGCCCCTCCTACAATGTTGTTCTGGTTTCCACTTTGTCCTTGATCATGGGTATCTTTTTGTTTTGGTAGATCCCAGTGTCCTCCTGTTGATGGTTGTTCAACAGCTAGCTAGGAGAAGATGAAGGTGCATTCTTCTACTCTGCCATCTTGAACCAAACTCTCAAATCTTAAACTTTGAATCACAATGCTTTATAACTAGAGAAGACCTTTAGTTAAAGTTAAGTTGCTCAGTCGTGTCTGACTCTTTGCAACCCCATGGACTGTAGCCCACCAGGCTCCTCCATCCATGGGGTTCTCCAGGCAAGAATCCTGGAGTGGGTTGCCATTTCTTTCTCCAAGGGATCTTCCCGACCCAGGGACCTTAGAGGACCTCAGAACTATTTAATTCCCCTTATTTTTAAAATGATAAACCTGAGAACCAAGAAGGGGAATGATTTAAGAATTTTTTAAATTAATTTATAATTTTAATTGGAGGATAATTACTTTGCAGTATCATGGTGGTTTTTGCCATATATTAAAAGGAATTAGCCATGGGTGCACATGTGTCCTCCCATCCTGAATGCTCCTGCCTTCTCCCTCACCACCCCATCCCTCTGGGGTGTCCCAGAGCACCGGTTTGAGTGTCCTGCTTCATGCAATGAATTGCACTGGTTATCTAATTTACATATGGTGATATATATGGTTCAATGTTATTCTCTTAAATCATCTCACCCTTGCCTTCTGCTACGTAGTCCAAAAGTCTCTTCTTTACATCTGTGTTTATTTTGCTGCTTTGAATATAAGATCATTGTTACCATCTTTCTAAATTCCATATATATGTCTTAATATACTGTATTTGTGTTTCGTTTTCTGACTTCCTTCACTCCGTATAATAGGTTCCAGTTGCATCCACCTCATGAGAAGTGACTCAAATGCATTCTTTTTTTTATAGCTGAGTAATATTCCATTGTGTAAATGTACCACAACTTCCTTATTCATTCATCTGCTGATGGATATCTAGGTTGCCTTCATGTCCCAGCTATTGTAAACAGTGCTGCAATGAACATTGGGGTACACATGTCTCTTTCAATTCTGGTTTCCACAGTGTGTATGCCCAGCAGTGGGATTGATGGGTCATATGGCAGTTCTATTTCCAGTTTTTTAAGGTGCATCCACACTATTCTCCATAGTGGCTATACCAGTTTGCATTCTCACCAACAGTGTAAGAGGTTTCCCTTTTCTCCACACCCTCTCCCTCATTTTTTTTTTTTCATCATTTATTTTTTGTAGACTTTTTGATGGCAACCATTCTGACCGGCCTGAGATGGTACTTCATTGTGGTTTTGATTTGCATTTCTATGATAATGAGTGATGTTGAGCATTTTCCTTGTGTTCATTATCCATCTGTCTTCTTTGTAGAATTGTCTGTTTAGTTCTTTGGCCCACTTTTTGACTGGGTTGTTCATTTTTCTGGTATTGAGCTGTATGAGCTGCTTTTATATTTTGGAGATTAGTTCCCTGTCAGTTCTTTCATTTGCTATTATTTTCTCCCATTCTGAAGGCTCCCTTTTAACTTTGCTTTTAGATTACTTTGTGGTGCTAAAGCTTTTAAGTTTAATTAGGTCTCATGTTTTTTAAAATTTTCATTACTCTGGGAGGTAGGTCATAGAGGATCGCCCTGTGATTTATGTCAGAGAGAGTTCTGCTTATGTTTTCCTCTAAGAGTTTTATAGTTTCTGGGCTTATATTTAGATCTTCAACACATTTTGAGTTTATTTTTGTGTATGGTATTAGAACGTGTTCTAGTTTCATTCTTTTACAAGTGGTTGACCAGTTTTCCCAGCACCACTTTTTAAAGAGATTGTCTTTTCTTCATAATATATTTTTGCCTTCTTTGTCAAAGATAAGGTGTCCATAGGTGCATGGATTTATCTCTGGGCTTTCTATTTTGCTCCATTGATCTATATTTATGTCTTTGTGCCAGTACCATACTGCCTTGATGACTGCAGCTTTGTAGTATAGTCTAAAGTCAGGAAAGTTGATTCCTCCTGTTCCATTCTTCTTTCTCAAGATTGCTTTGTCTATTCAAGTTTTTTTGTGTGTGTGTTTCCATATAGATTGTGACGTTATTTGTTCTAGTTCTGTGAAAAATATCATTGGTAGAAATAAAAATCCTTAATTTAGATATCACTTTCAAATAATTTTCAAACTGATTTTTCTTTGCTTCTTGATTCTCATTCACTCTTGTTTGTTCGTTTAAATGTCTTGTCAATCACACAGTGAATCAATTGTCTTCCTTTTCTCACTGAATGTTCATCCCAAATTCTTTCCTGGGTCAAGTGTTTTGGTTCCTGCCAAAATCCATTTAGCTGTTAGCTACAAATTTCAAATGTCATTCAAAGGCAGCCAACTGCAACAACAAAAACAAAAATGGAGACTTCTAGCTAATCTAGCATATCTGGTCACCTCACTTCATGCTAAGAAAGAGAAATACATTTGATAATGTATTGGATACTTTCGCCCCAGAATTCCGCATAAGATTACGGTGATCATTAAGTGATAATATTCTCAGTGCTCTCCCCATTCCCCAACTCATGAAAGTTTTAAGAATACTTTTCTACTTATGTAGTTAGCTAAAATAAGCAAGTTCAAATAAAAATATTATTTCATTACACTGATGGAAGAGGAAGGAAATACAGCAGCTATTTAAAGTTTTAAAAGCAAGAGTTAGAATCTAAAATGAGCTAATTGAACGAGAAACATATGGATGTTCATCTCAGTAAACCTAATACAACTCTATTCCCATTTGGATAAGAGTGACGAAGATGAGTGATATATGTGAAAAAATATGTTTGAGTAATAAGAAAAGATATATTTGAATTGATGCATGAATACATGGCCTATCTTCAAGTTCTTCTTTTTTGTGTGTAGAGATATGAAGTGAGAAATAGATTTAAGGGCCTAGATCTGATACATAGAGTGCCTGATGAACTATGGAATGAGGTTCGTGACATTGTACAGGAGACAGGGATCAAGACCATTCCCATAGAAAAGAAATGCAAAAAAGCAAAATGGCTGTCTGGGGAGGGCTTACAAATAGCTGTGAAAAGAAAAGAAGCGAAAAGCAAAGGAGAAAAGGAAAGATATAAACATGTGAATGCAGAGTTCCAAAGAATAGCAAGAAGAGATAAGGAAGCCTTCTTCAGCGATCAATGCAAAGAAATAGAGAAAAACAACAGAATGGGAAAGACTAAAGATCTCTTCAAGAAAAATCAGAGATACCAAAGGAACATTTCATGCAAAGATGGGCTCGATAAAGGACAGAAATGGTATGGACCTAACAGAAGCAGAAGATATTAAGAAGAGATGGCAAGAATACACAGAAGAACTGTACAGAAAAGATCTTCACGACCCAGATGATCACAATGGTATGATCACTGACCTAGAGTCAGACATCCTGGAATGTGAAGTCAAGTGGGCCTTAGAAAGCATCACTACGAACAAAGCTAGTGGAGGTGATGGAATTCCAGTTGAGCTATTCCAAATCCTGAAAGATGATGCTGTGAAAGTGCTGCACTCAATATGCCAGCTAATTTGGGAAACTCAGCAGTGGCCACAGGACTGGAAAAGGTCAGTTTTCTTCCAATTCCAAAGAAAGGCAATACCAAAGAATGCTCAAACTACCACACGATTGCACTCATCTCACACGCTAGTAAAGTAATGCTCAAAATTCTCCAAGCCAGGCTTTAGCAATATGTGAACCGTGAACTTCCTGATGTTCAAGCTGGTTTTAGAAAAGGCAGAGGAATCAGAGATCAAATTGCCAACATCCGCTGGATCATAGAAAAAGCAAGAGAGTTCCAGAAAAACATCTATTTCTGCTTTATTGACTATGCCAAAGCCTTTGACTGTGTGGATCACAAAAAAATTGTGGAAAATTCTGAAAGACATGGGCATACCAGGCCACCTGATCTGCCTCTTGAGAAATTTGTATGCAGGTCAGGAAGCAACAGTTAGACCTGGGCATGGAACTACAGACTGGTTCCAAATAGGAAAAGGAGTTCGTCAAGGCTGTATATTGTCCCCCTGTTTATTTAACTTATATTCAGAGTACATCATGAGAAATGCTGGACTGGAAGAAACACAAACTGGAATCAAGATTGCCGGGAGAAATATCAATAACCTCAGATATGCAGATGACACCACCCTTATGGCAGAAAGTGAAGAGGAACTAAAAAGCCTCTTGATGAAAGTGAAAGTGGAGAATGAAAAATTTGGCTTAAAGCTCAACATTCAGAAAATGAAGATCATGGCAACCGGTCCCACAACTTCATGGGAAATAGATGGGGAAACAGTGGAAACAGTGTCAGACTTTATTTTTATGGGCTCCAAAATCACTGCAGATGGTGACTGCAGCCATGAAATTAACAGACGCTTACTTCTTGGAAGGAAAGTTATGGCCAACCTAGATAGCATACTGAAAAGCAGAGACATTACTTTGCCAACAAAGGTTTGTCTAGTCAAGGCTGTGGTTTTTCCTGTGGTCATGTATGGATGTGAGAGTTGGACTGTGAAGAAGGCTGAGCGCTGAAGAATTGATGCTTTTTAACTGTGGTGTTGGCTAAGACTCTTGAGAGTCCCTTGGACTGCAAGGAGGTCCAACCAGTCCATTCTGAAGGAGATCAGCCCTGGGATTTCTTTGGAAGGAATGATGCTAAAGCTGAAACTCCAGTAGTTTGGCCACCTCATGTGAAGAGTTGACTCATTGGAAAAGACTCTGATGCTGGGTGGGATTGGGGGCAGGAGGAGAAGGGGACGACGGAGGATGAGATGGCTGGATGGCATCACTGACTCGATGGACGTGAGTCTCAGTGAACTCCGGGAGTTGGTGATGGACAGGGAGACCTGGCGTGCTGCGATTCATGGGGTCGCAAAGAGTCGGACACGACTGAGTGACTGATCTGATGTGATCTGATTACTTTTCAAAAAAAAAAAAATACTATTTTTTAAAGCCAACTTCATATGTATAGGTATTTTAAAATAACTTTTTTGACTTTTTTTAACTTCTTCTTCTTTCTTTAATATTGTATTTTTGAAAATCTAACCTCTACTCTAGAATTTTAATACTTGCTTTTTGGTATTTGTTATCAATTTTTTACCTTTAAGAACCCAATCTTCAGTACCTATTTTTACATGGGAGTGAGATTACTGGCTTGACTGCTCTCTCCCCCTTTGGACTCTCCTTTCTCTCCACTAGGTCTCCTCTGTCTCCTCCCTCCCCCTTCTCTTCTCTACCCAACTCTGTGAATCTCTGTGTATTCCCGACTGTGGAGGACACTTAGGGAACTGATTACTGGCTGGATCTGTCTCTCTCCTTTTCATTCCTCCCTTTTATCCTCCTAGCCTTCTCTGTCTTCTTCCTCCCTCTTTGCTTTTCTGTATAACTCCATGAACATCTCTGAGCACTCCAGACTGTGGAGTGCACATAA
Source organism: Bos indicus (assembly GCF_029378745.1). Taxonomy (NCBI): domain Eukaryota; kingdom Metazoa; phylum Chordata; class Mammalia; order Artiodactyla; family Bovidae; genus Bos; species Bos indicus. The sequence goes on from NC_091789.1 coordinate 78,725,882, forward strand.
AGAAGTGATTACTGACTAGCTTGCTCTGTCCTCTTTGGATTCCACCTCATTTCATTTGGGTCACCTCTAACTCCCTCCTCCCTCTTTTCTTCTCCATGTAACTATGTGAACCTCTCTGGGTGTCCCTCACTATGGAGAAACTTTTCATCTTTAAGCTAGATGTTTTATCAGTGGTGCTGTATAGAAGTCTTGAGACTACTGTAAAAATAAGACTGAAAACCAGAAGTAGGAGGCTTAAGTCCAAATCCTGAGAACATCATAGAATACCTGACTCCAGGGAACATTAAGTGATAGGAGCTCATCAAACGCCTCCATACCTACACTGAAACCAAGCACCGCACAAGGGACAACAAGTTCCAGAGCAAGACATAGCACGCAAATTCTCCAGCAACATAGGAACACAGCCCTGAGCTTCAATATACAGGCTGCCCAAAGTCACTCCAAATCCATTGATATCTCATAACTTGTTACTAGACACTTCATTGCACTCCAGAGAGACGAAATACAGCTCCACTGACCAGAACACCAACACAAGTTTCCCTAAACAAGAAACCTTTACAAGCCACTGATACAACCCCACCCACACTGAGGAAACTCCATAATAAAGAGAACTCCACAAACTGCCAGAATACAGAAAGGCCACCTGAAACTCAGCAATATAAACAAGATGAAGAGACAGAGGAATACCCAGCAGGTAAAGGAACAAGATAAATGCCCACCAAACCAAACAAAGGAGGAAGAGATAGGGAATCTACCTGATAAAGAATTCCAAATAATGATAGTGAAAATGATCCAAAATCTTGAAATAAAAATGGAATCACAGATAAATAGACTGGAGGCAAGGATTGAGAAAATGCAAGAAAGGTTTAACAAGGACCTAGAAGAAATAAAAAAGAGTGGATATGTAATGAATAATGCAATAAATGCGATCAAAAACACTCTGGAGGCAAAAAATGGTAGACTAATAGAGGCAGAAGATAGGAATAGCAAAATAGAAGATAGAATGGTAGAAATAAATGAATCAGAGAGGAAAAAAGAAAAATTAATTAAAAGAAATGAGGACAATCTCAGAGACCTCCAGGACAATATTAAACAACACAACATTCGAATCATAGGAGTCCCAGAAGAAGAAGACAAAAAGAAAGACCATGAGAAAACACTTGAGGGGATAATAGTTGAAAAGTTCCTTAAAATGGGGAAGGAAATAATCACCCAAGTTCAAGAAACCCAGAGAGTCCCAAACAGGATAAACCCAAGGTGAAACACCCCAAGACACATATTAATCAAATTAACAAAGATCAAACACAGAGAACAAATATTAAAAGCAGCAAGGGAAAAACAACAAATAACACACAAGGGGATTCCCATAAAGATAACAGCTAATCTTTCAATAGAAACTCTTCAGGCCGGGAGGGAATGGCAAGACATAATTAAATTGATGAAAGAAAATAATCTACAGCCCAGATTACTGTACCCAGCAAGGATCTCATTCAAATATAAAGGAGAAATCAAAAGCTTTACAGACAAGCAAAAGCTGAGAGAATTCAGCACCACCAAACGAGCTCTTCAAGAAATGCTAAAGGATATTCTCTAGACAGGAAACACAAAAACGATGTATAAACTCGAACCCAAAACTGTAGAGTAAATGGCAATGGGATCATACTTATTAACAATTACCTTAAATGTAAATGGGTTGAATGCCCCAACCAAAAGACAAAGACCGGCTGAATGGATACAAAAACAAGACCACTACATATGTTGTCTACAAGAGACCCACCTCAAAACAGGGGACACACACAGGCTGAAAGTGAAGGGCTGGAAAAAGTTATTCCATGCAAATAGAGATCAAAAGAAAATAGGAGTAGCAATACTCATATCAGATAAAATAGACTTTAAAACAAAGGCTGTAAAAAGAGACAAGGAAGGACACTACATAATGATCAAAGGATCAATCCAAGAAGAAGATATAACAATTGTAAATATATATGCACCCAATATAGGAGCACTGCAATATATAAGACAAATGCTAACAATAATGAAAGGGGAAATGAACAATAACACAATAATAATGGGAGACTTTAATATCCCACTCACACCTATGGATAGATCAACTATACAGAAAATTAACCAAGAAACACAAACTTTTTCTGATACAGTAGACCAGTTAGACCTAATTCATATCTATAGGACATTTCATCCCCAATGAATTTCACCTTTTTCTCAAGCGCACATGGAACCTTCTCCAGGATAGATCACATGCTAGCCCATAAATCTAGCCTTGATAAATTCAAAAAAATTGAAATCATTCCAAACATCTTTTCTGACCACAATACAGTAAGATTAGATCTCAATCACAGGAGAAAAAATATTAAAAATTCCAACATATGGAGCCTGAACAACATGCTGCTGAATAACCAACAAATCACAGAAGAAATCAAAAAAGAAATTAAAAAAATGCATAGAAGTGAAAGAAAATGAAAACACAACAACCCAAAACCTATGGGACACTGTAAAAGCAGTCCTAAGGGGAAAGTTCATAGCAATACAGGCATACCTCAAGAAACAAGAAAAAAGTCAAATAAATAACCTAACTCTACACCTAAAGCAACTAGAAAAGGAAGAAATGAAGAACCCCAGGGTTAGTAGAAGGAAAGAAATCTTAAAAATTAGGGCAAAAATAAATGCAAAAGAAACAAAGGAGATCATAGCAAAAATCAACAAAGCCAAAAGCTGATTCTTTGAGAGGATAAGTAAAATTGACAAAACATTAGCCAGACTCATCAAGAAACAAAGGGAGAAAAATCAAATCAATAACATTAGAAATGAAAATTGAGAGATCACAACAGACAACACAGAAATACAAAGGATCATAAGAGACTACTATCAGCAATTATATGCAAATAAAATGGACAACGTGGAAGAAATGGACAAGTTAATAGAAAACTACAACTTTCCAAAACCGAGCCAGAAAGAAATAGAAAATCTTAACAGACCTATCACAAGCATGGAAATTGAAACTGTAATCAGAAATCTTCCAGCAAATAAAAGCCCAGGTCCAGACGGCTTCACAGCTGAATTCTACAAAAAATTTATAGAAGAGCTAACACCTATCCTGCTCAAACTCTTCCAGAAAATTGCAGAGGAAGGTAAACTTCCAAACTCATTCTATGAGGCCACCATCACCCTAATACCAAAACCTGACAAAGATGCCACAAAAAAAGAAAACTACAGGCCAATATCACTGATGAACAAAGATGCAAAAATCCCTAACAAAATTCTAGCAATCAGAATCCAACAACGTATTAAATAGATCATACACCATGACCAAGTGGGCTTTATCCCAGGGATGCAAGGATTCTTCAATATCCACAAATCAATCAATGTAATACACCACATTAACAAATTGAAAAATAAAAGCCATATGATTATCTCAATAGATTCAGAAAAAGCCTTTGATTAAACTCAACATCCATTTATGATAAAAACTCTCCAGAAAGCAAGAATAGGAGGAGCATACTTTAACATAATTAAAGCTATATATGACAAACCCACAGCGAACACTATTCTCAATGGTGAAAAATTGAAAGCATTTCCCCTAAAGTCAGGAACAAGACAAGGATGCCCACATTCACCACGACTATTCAACATAGTTTTGGAAGTTTTGGCCATAACAATCAGAGCAGAAAAGGAAATAAAGGGAATCCAATTTGGAAAGAAGAAGTAAAGATATCACTGTTTGCAGATGACATGATCCTCTACATACAGAACCCTAAAGACTCCACCAGAAAAGTACTAGAGCTAATCAATGAATATAGTAAAGTGGCAGGATATAAAATCAACACACAGAAGTCCCTTGCATTCCTATACACTAATAATGAGAAAATAGAAAGAGAAATTAAGGAAACAATTCCATTCACCATTGCAACGAAAAGAATAAAAAACTTAGGAATATATCTACTTAAAGAAATTAAAGACCTATATATAGAAAACTGTAAAGCATTACTGAAAGAAATCAAAGAGGACACTAGTAGATGGAGAAATATACCGTATTCATGGATCAAAAGAATTAATATAGTGAAAAAGTGTATACTACCCAAAGCAATCTATAGATTCAGTGCAATACCTATCCAAACACCAACAGTATTTTTCACAGGTCAGATCAAATCAGATCAGTCACTCAGTCATGTCCGACTCTTTGCGACCCCATGAATCGCAGCACGCCAGGCCTTCCTGTCGATCACCAACTCCCAGAGTTCACTCGGACTCACGTCCATTGAGTCAGCGATGCCATCCAGCCATCTCATCCTCTGTCGTCCCCTTCTCCTCCTGCCCGCAATCCCTCCCAGCATCAGAGTCTTTTCCAATGAGTCAATTCTTCGCATGAGGTGGCCAAAGTACTGGTCTTTCAGCTTTAGCATCATTCCTTCCAAAGAAATCCCAGGGCTGATCTCCTTCAGAATGGACTGGTTGGACCTCCTTGCAGTCCAAGGGACTCTCAAGAGTCTTCTCCAACACCACAGTTCAAAAGCATCAATTCTTCGGCGCTCAGCCTTCTTCACAGTCCAACTCTCACATCCATACATGACCACAGGAAAAACCATAGTCTTGACTAGATGAACCTTTGTTGGCAAAGTAATGTCTCTGCTTTTGTATATGCTGTCTAGGTTGGTCATAACTTTCTTTCCAAGGGGTAAGCGTCCTTTAATTTCATGGCTGCAGTCACCATCTGTAGTGATTTTGGAGCCCATAAAAATAAAGTCTGACACTGTTTCCACTGTTTCCCCATCTATTTGCCATGAAGTGGTGGGACCAGATGCCATGATCTTAATTTTCTGAATATTGAGTTTTAAGCCAACTTTTTCACTCTCCACTTTCACTTTCTTTCTTTTTTTTAAAATTTTATTTAATTTTTAAACTTTACATAATTGTATTAGCTTTGCCAAATATCAAAATGATTCCACCACAGGTATACGTGTGTTCCCCATCCTGAACCCTCCTCCCTCCTCCCTCCCCATACCATCCCTCTGAGTCATCCCAGTGCACTAGCCCCAAGCGTCAAATATCGTGCATCGAACCTGGACTGGCAACTCATTTCATACATGAGATTATACATGTCTCAGTGCCATTCTCCCAAATCTTCCCACCCTCTCCCTCTCCCACAGAGTCCATAAGACTGTTCTATATATCAGTGTCTCTTTTGCTGTCTCATTCACAGGGTTATTGTTACCATCTTTCTAAATTCCATATATATGCGTTAGTATACTGTATTGGTGTTTTTCTTTCTGGCTTACTTCACTCTGTATAATAGGCTCCAGTTTCATCCACCTCATTAGAACTGATTCAAGTGTATTCTTTTTAATGGCTGAGTAATACTCCATTGTGTATATGTACCACTGATTTCTTATCCATTCATCTGCTGATGGACATCTAGGTTGCTTCCATGTCCTGGCTATTATAAACAGTGCTGTGATGAACATTGGGGTACATGTGTCTCTTTCCCTTCTGGTTTCCTCAGTGTGTATGCATAGCAGTGGGATTGCTGGATCATAAGGCAGTTCTATTTCCAGTTTTTTAAGGAATCTCCACACTGTTCTCCATAGAGGCTGTACTAGTTTGCATTCCCACCAACAGTGTAAGAGGGTTCCCTTTTCTCCACACCCTCTCCAGCATTTATTATTTGTAGACTTTTGGATTGCAGCCATTCTGAATGGTGTGAAATGGTACCTCATAGTGGTTTTGATTTGCATTTCTCTGATAATGAGTGATGTTGAGCACCTTTTCGTGTGTTTGTTAGCCATCTGTATGTCTTCTTTGGAGAAATGTCTAATTAGTTCTTGGCCCATTTTTCGATTGGGTCATTTATTTTTCTGGAGTTGAGCTGTAGGAGTTGCTTGTATATTTTTGAGATTAGTTGTTTGTCAGTTGCTTCATTTCCTATTATTTTCTCCCCATCTGAAGGCTGTCTTTTCACCTTTCTAATAGTTTCCTTTGATGTGCAGAAGCTTTTAAGGTAAATTAGGTCCCATTTGTTTATTTTTGCTTTTATTTCCAATGTTCTGGGAGGTGGGTCATAGAGGATCCTGCTGTGATGTATGTCAGAGAGTGTTTTGCCTATGTTCTCCTCTAGGAGTTTTATAGTTTCTGGTCTTACATTTAGATTTTTAATCCATTTTGAGTATATTTTTGTATATGGTGTTAGAAAGTGGTATAGTTTCATTCTTTTACAACTGGTTGACCAGCTTTCCCAGCACCAATTGTTAAAGAGATTGTCTTTAATCCATTGTATATTCTTGCCTCCTTTGTCAAAGATAAGGTGTCCATATGTGCGTGGATTTATATCTGGGCTTTCTATTTTGTTCCACTGATCGATATTTCTGTCTTTGTGCCAGTACCATACTGTCTTGATGACTGTGGCTTTGTAGTAGAGCCTGAAGTCAGGTAGGCTGATTCCTCCAGTTCCATTCTTCTTTCTCAAGATCGCTTTGGCTATTCAAAGTTTTTTGTATTTCCATACAAATTTTGAAATTATTCGTTCTAGCTCTGTGAAGAATACTGTTGGTAGCTTGATGGGGATTGCATTGAATCTATAAATTGCTTTGGGTAGTATACTCATTTTCACTATATTGATTTTTCCAATCCATGAACATGGTATATTTCTCCATCTATTAGTGTCCTCTTTGATTTCTTTCACCAGTGTTTTATAGTTTTCTATATATAGGTCGTTAGTTTCTTTAGGTAGATATATTCCTAAGTATTTTATTCTTTCCGTTGCAATGGTGAATGGAATTGTTTCTTTAATTTCTCTTTCTGTTTTCTCATTATTAGTGTATAGGAATGCAAGGGATTTCTGTGTGTTGATTTTATATCCTGCAACTTTACTATAGTCATTGATTAGTTCTAGTAATTTTCTGGTGGAGTCTTTAGGGTTTTCTATGTAGAGGATCATGTCATCTGCAAATAGTGAGAGTTTTACTTCTTCTTTTCCAATTTGGATTCCTTTTATTTCATTTGATGCTCTGATTGCTGTGGCCAAAACTTCCAAAACTATGTTGAATAGTAATGGTGAAAGTGGGCACCCTTGTCTTGTTCCTGACTTTAGAGGAAATGTTTTCAATTTTTCACCATTGAGGATGATGTTTGCTGTGGGTTTGTCATATATAGCTTTTATTATGTTGAGGTATGTTCCTTCTATTCCTGCTTTCTGGAGAGTTTTTGTCATAAATGGGTGTTGCATTTTGTAAAAGGCTTTCTCTGCATCTATTGAGATAATCAATGGTTTTTATTTTTCAATTTGTCAGTGTGGTGTATTACATTGATTGATTTGCGGATATTGAAGAATCCTTGCATCCCTGGGATAAAGCCCACTTGGTCATGGTGTATGATCTTTTTAATATGTTGTTGGATTCTGATTGCTAGAATTTTGTTAAGGATTTTTGCATCTATGTTCATCAGTGATATTGGCTTGTAGTTTTCTTTTTTTGTGGGATCTTTGTCAGGTTTCGGTATTAGGGTGATGGTGGCCTCATAGAATGAGTTTGGAAGTTTACCTTCCTCTGCAATTTTCTGGAAGAGTTTGAGCAGGATAGGTGTTAGCTCTTCTCTAAATTTTTGGTAGAATTCAGCTGTGAAGCCGTCTGGACCTGGGCTTTTGTTTGCTGGAAGATTTTTGATTACAGTTTCAATTTCCGAGTTGTGATGGGTCTGTTAATATTTTCTATTTCTTCCTGGTCCAGTTTTGGAAGGTTGTACTTTTCTAAGAATTTGTCCATTTCTTCCACGTTGTCCATTTTATTGTCATATAATTGTTGATAGTAGTCTCTTATGATCCTTTGTATTTCTGTGTTGTCTGTTGTGATCTCTCCATTTTTATTTCTAATGTTATTGATTTGATTTTTCTCCCTTTGTTTCTTGATGAGTCTGGCTAATGGTTTGTCCATTTTATTTATCCTTTCAAAGAACCAGCTTTTGGCTTTGTTGATTTTTGCTATGGTCTCTTTTGTTTCTTTTGCATTTATTTCTGCTCTAATTTTTAAGATTTCTTTCCTTCTACTAACCCTGGGGTTCTTCATTTCTTCCTTTTCTAGTTGCTTTAGGTGTAGCGTTAGGTTATTTATTTGGCTTTTTTCTTGTTTCTTGAGGTATGCCTGTATTGCTATGAACTTTCCCCTTAGGACTGCTTTTACTGTGTCCCACAGGTTTTGGGTTGTTGTGTTTTCATTTTCATTCGTTTCTATGCAAATTTTGATTTCTTTTTTGATTTCTTCTGTGATTTGTTGGTTATTCAGCAGCGTGTTGTTCAGCCTCCATATGTTGGAATTTTTAATAGTTTTTCTCCTGTAATTGAGATCTAATCTTACTGCATTTTGGTCAGAAAAGATGCTTGGAATGATTTCTATTTTTTTGAATTTACCAAGGCTAGCTTTATGGCCCAGGATGTGATCTATCCTGGAGAAGGTTCCATGTGCGCTTGAGAAAAAGGTGAAATTCATTGTTTGGGGATGAAATGTCCTATAGATATCAATTAGGTCTAACTGGTCTATTGTATCGTTTAAAGTTTGTGTTTCCTTGTTAATTTTCTGTTTAGTTGATCTATCCATAGGTGTGAGTGGGGTATTAAAGTCTCCCACTATTATTGTGTTATTGTTAATTTCTCCTTTCATACTTGTTAGCATTTGTCTTACATACTGTGGTGCTCCCGGGTTGGGTGCATATATATTTATAATTGTTATATCTTCTTCTTGGATTGATCCTTTGATCATTATGTAGTGACCTTCTTTGTCTCTTTTTCAGCCTTTGTTTTAAAGTCTATTTTATCTGATATGAGTATTGCTACTCCTGCTTTCTTTTGGTCCCTATTTGCATGGAAAATCTTTTTCCAGCCCTTCACTTTCAGTCTGTATGTGTCCCCTGTTTTGAGGTGGGTCTCCTGTAGACAACATATGTAGGGGTCTTGTTTTTGTATCCATTCAGCCAGTCTTTGTCTTTTGGTTGGGGCATTCAACCCATTTACGTTTAAGGTAATTACTGATAAGTATGATCCCGTTGCCATTTACTTTATTGTTTTGGGTTCGAATTTATACACCGTTTTTGTGTTTCCTGTCTAGAGAATATCCTTTAGTATTTGCTGGAGAGCTGGTTTGGTGGTGCTGAATTCTCTCAACTTTTGCTTGTCTGAGAAGCTTTTGATTTCTCCTTCATACTCGAATGAAATCCTTACTGGGTAGAATATTCTGGACTGTAGGTTATTTTCTTTCATCATTATAAGTATGTCTTGCCATTCCCTCCTGGCTTGAAGAGTTTCTATTGAAAGATCAACTGTTATCCTTATGGGAATTCCCTTGTGTGTTATTTGTTGTTTTTCCCTTGCTGCTTTTAATATTTGTTCTTTGTGTTTGATCTTTGTTAATTTGATTAATATGTGTCTTGGGGTGTTTCGCCTTGGGTTTATCCTGTTTGGGACTCTCTGGGTTTCTTGAACTTGGGTGATTATTTCCTTCCCCATTTTAGGGAAGTTTTCAACTATTATCTCCTCAAGTATTTTCTCATGGTCTTTCTTTTTGTCTTCTTCTTCTGGAACCCCTATGATTCGAATGTTGTAGCGTTTAATATTGTCCTGGAGGTCTCTGAGATTGTCCTCATTTCTTTTAATTCGTTTTTCTTTTATCCTCTCTGATTAATTTATTTCTACCATTTTATCTTCTAATTCTCTAACCCTATCTTCTGCCTCTGTTATTCTACTATTTGTTGCCTCTAGAGTGTTTTTAATTTCATTTATTGCATTATTCATTATATATTGACTCTTTTTTATTTCTTCTAGGTCCTTGTTAAACCTTTCTTGCATCTTCTCAATCCTTGTCTCCAGGCTATTTATCTGTGATTCCACTTTAATTTCAAGATTTTGGATCAATTTCACTATCATTATTCAGAAATCATTATCAGGTAGATTCCCTATCTCTTCCTCTTTTGTTTGGTTTGGTGGGCATTTATCCTGTTCCTTTATCTGCTGGGTATTCCTCTGTCTCTTCATGTTGTTTAAATTGCTGAGTTTGGGGTGTCCTTTCTGTATTCTGGCAGTTTGTGGAGTTCTCTTTATTGTGGCGTTTCCTCGCTGTGTGTGGGTTTGTACAGGTGGCTTGTCAAGGTTTCTTGGTTAAGGAAGCTTGTGTCGGTGTTCTGGTGGGTGGAGCTGTATTTCTTCTCTCTTACTGGAAACTGGCAAATGATGAGTCATCTTGTCTTGTCTAGATCCTAAAGTACAGATTGCCAGAGCTGAATTCTTTAAATATTAAAAATATTCCTTCCCTCTTCTTACCATCTTCTGAGACATTCAGACAAAAAACATGGAGTTGAACTGAGAACACAACCTTATTTAATCCTGGACATGGCCAGTCAAATGATTTAACACTTTTTATTATCTTCTGGCACTTGGTGGAGGATTGAGAGATAGTATATGTTGGGATCCGTGCTCTGGGGCATAATAGTGAGCCTCTTTCCTTGGAAGCTTCAGCTCAAAGTCTCCACTTTCACTTTCATCAAGAGGCTTTTGAGTTCCCCTTCACTTTCTGTCATAAGGGTGGTGTCATCTTCATATCTGAGGTTATTGATATTTCTCTGGGCAATCTTGATTCCAGCTTGTGTTTTTTTTGTTTTTTTTTGTTTTTTTACAGAGGTAGAACAAATAATTTCACGATTTATATGGAAATATAAAAACAAAACAAACAAACAGAAAAAAAGACACCTCGAATAGCCAAAGCAATCTTAAGAAAGAAGAATGGAACTGGAGGAATCAACCTGCCTGACTTCAGGCTCTACTACAAAGCCACAGTCATCAAGACAGTATGGTACTGGCACAAAGACAGAAATATAGACCAATGGAATAAAATAGAAAGCTCAGAGATAAATCCATGCAGCTATGGACACCTTATCTTTGACAAAGAAGGCAAGAATATACAATGGATTAAAGACAATCTCTTTAACAAGTGGTGCTAGGAAAACTGGTCAACCACTTGTAAAAGAATGAAACTAGAACACTTTCTAACTCTGTACACCAAAATAAACTCAACATAGATTAAAGATGTAAATGTAAGATAAGAACCTATAAAAGTCCTAGAGGGCATCATAGGCAAAACACTCTCCTACATAAATCACAGCAGGATCCTCTATGACCCACCTCTGAGAATGTTGGAAATAAAGCAAAAATAAACAAATGTTATATAATTAAAATTAAAAGCTTCTGCACAACAAAGGAAACTCTAAGCAAGGTGAAAAGACAGCCTTCAGAATGGGAGAAAATAATAGCAAATGAAGCAACTGACAAAGAACTAATCTCAAAAATATACAAGCAACTCCTACAGTTAAATTGCAAAAAATCAATGACCCAATCAAAAAATGGGCCAAAGAACTAAACAGACATTTCTGCAAAGAAGACATACAGATCGCTGACACACACGTGAAAATATGCTCATCACTTATTATCAGAGAAATGCAAATCAAAACCACAATGAGGTATCATTTCATGCCAGTCAGAATGGCTGCTATCCAAAAGTCTACAAGCAATAAACACTGGAGAGGATGTAGAGAAAAGGGAACCCTCTTACACTGTTGGTGGGAATGCAAACTAGTACAGCCACTCTGGAGGATAATGAGGAGATTCCTTAAAAACCTGGAAATAGAACTGCCATACGACCCAACAATCCCACTTCTGGGCATACACTTCGAGGAAACCAGAAATGAAAGGGACACATGTACCCCAATGTTCATCGCAGCACTATTTATAATAGCCAGGACATGGAAGCAACCTAGATGTCCATCAGCAGATGAATGGATAAGAAATCAGTGGTACATATATACAATGGAGTATTACTCAGCCATTAAAAAGAATACATTTGAATCAGTTCTAATGAAGTGGATGAAACTGGAGCCTATTTTACAGAGTGAAGTAAGCCAGAAAGAAAAACACCAATGGAGTATACTAATGCATATATATGGAATTTAGAAAGATGGTCACGATAATCCTGTATGTGAGACAGCAAAAGAGACACAGATGTTTAGAACAGTCTTTTCGACTCTGTGGGAGAGGGAGAGGGTGGTATGATTGGGAGAATGGCACTGAAACATGTATAATATGTATAATATCATATGTCAAATGAATCGCCAGTCCTGGTTCTATGCATGATACAGAATGTTCGGGGCTGGTGCACTGGGATGACTCAGAGGGATGGTTTGTGGAAGGAGGTGGGAGGGGGGTTCAAGATGGGGAACATGTGTTTACCCATAGCAGATTCAATTTGATGTATGGCAAAACTAATACAATATTGTAAAGTAATTAGCCTCCAATTAAAATAAATAAATTTATATTTAAAGAAAAAGAAAATGCACACACACAAAAAAAGATTCATGCCAATAGTTTTATGGCCGAGTATAACTCACCTTATGCCCATGTTATCGCAAAATGCATGTTATGGGTGAGGGTTCTGGTGCAACTCTCTCAGTTTTGAGGCATTTCCTTTCTCTAATGAGCAGCTTGCTAATAGGTATATTAGTCCATTCTGAAGGAGATCAGCCTGGGATTTCTTTGGAGGGAATGATGCTGAAGCTGAAACTCCAGTACTTTGGCCACCTCATGCGAAGAGTTGACTCATTGGAAAAGACTCTGCTGGGAGGGATTGGGGGCAGGAGGAGAAGACGACGACAGAGGATGAGATGGCTGGATGGCATCACTGACTCGATGGACATGAGTCTGAGTGAACTCCGGGAGTTGGTGATGGATAGGGAGGCATGCCATGCTGTGATTCATGGGGTCACAAAGAGTAGGACACAACTGAGTGACTGAACTGATCTGAATAGGTATAACTCCTTGCTATAAACTATCAAGGGGGCGCTCTTCTGTTGCCTTCTGATTTCTATGTCAGAAGGTTTCTCTGTTTCTTTTATACTTTAATAAAACTATTACTCAAAAGCTCTAAGTGATCAAGCCTCATCACTGGCCTTTGACTGAATTCCTCTCCTCTGGAGGCCAAGAATCCTGGTGTCATTCATGGCTAATAGCAGCAAGCTTTCACATATCTAGGTACATTCATGTTGCTGCAAATGGAGTTATTTTGTTCTTTTTAACTGCTGAGTAATATTCCATTGTATATATGAATCACATCTTCTTTATCCATTCCTCTGTTGATGGACATTATGTTGCTTCCATGTCTTGGCTATTTCAGACAGTACAGCAATGAATTTTGGGGTGCATGTATCATTTAGGACTATGTTCTTCTCTGAGTATATGCCCAGGAGTGGGATTGCATGGTCATATGATAGCTCTCTTTTTAGTTTTTTAAGGAACCTCCATACTGCTTTCCATAGTAGATGCACCAATTTACATTTCCACCAACAATGTAGGAGAGTTTTCTTTTCTCCATAGTCTCCACAGTATTTACTTTTTTGTGGATATTTTTTGATAATAGCCATTTTGACTGATGATATGTGCTATCCAATTGCAGGTTTGATTTGCATTATCTAATAATGAGTGATGTTGAGCATCTTTTCATGTGTCTCTTGGCCATCTGTATGTCTTCTTTGGAGTGACATCTATTTAAGCTTTCTGCTCATTTTTTATTGGGTTGTTTGTTTTGATGATATTAAACCTGATGACCTGTTTGTAGATTTCGAAGACTAGTCCTTTGTCAGTAACATCACTTGCAAATATTTTCTCCCAATCTTCAGGTAATCTTTTTGTTTTCTTTATTGTTTCCTTTTCTGTTCAAAAGCTTTTGAGCTTGAGTAGGTTCCATTTGTTTATTTTTTTTTCCATTATTCTGGGAGATGGATCAAAAATATATTGCTTCAATTTATGTCAGAGAGTATTCTGCCTAGGTTTTCCTCTAGGAGTTTTATAGTTTCTGGTCTCACACTTAGGCCTTTATTCCATTTTAAGCTTATTTTTGTGTATGGTGTTAAAAAATGATCTAATTTTATTTTTTTACATGTAGCTAGGACTATTTGTTTCCTAGGAACATTTGTTGAAGGAACTCTTTTTCCAATATTGTGCATTCTTGCCTCCTTTGCTGTAAATTGATTGACCATAGATCTATAGATTTATTTCTGAGCTTTCTATGCTGTTCCTTTGATGTGTATTTCTAATTTTCTGCCAGTACCATACTGTTTGGATGACTGTAGCTTTGTAGTATAGTCTGAAGTCAGGGAGCCTGACTTCTTCTGGGTCCATTTTTCTTTTTCAGGATTGCTCCTCATTCCCCACTCAATGTCTACCATATTTAAACTAATCTCTAACTATATCCAACACCTACTAAAATTTTTGCATCAAGGGAAAAAAGTAAATTATGCCAGAGAAGTGTATATTTATAGGCCCATCTCCTCATTTTGAAGATAAAACAGATGGTGAAAGGGGTCCTGATTGACGGCTTTGCTGCATGAGTTTATCCTCAATATTCTGTTTATCAATACTCTTTTTACAGCAATATTTTCCTCCGAAGTTTCTAAGTTATACAGCTCTGATTAGAAGTGGAAATCTTCAGTGTGAATAGATAGTGACAGTTTCTTTAACATGTAGCATGGAACTTGGTCAAGGATTGTCTCTTGTGATGAATGAGTTCCTGGTTTCTACTAGAAACATTATCACATAATATGTTTTATGTCAAAGTTCTGGAGTTTTTATGGTCTTTCCATTCAATGCACTAGGGGTCTTGTCATAGGGTCTTTTAAAAATATGATCCCGCTGCATTTAGGGGTGCATTTAAAGGAGTGATGTACTGATTTATAAAACTTCCTTCATGGATCAGGCACAAAAACCCAAAACATGTAAGCCAAAAACATTCACTTCTGTGAAAAATTCTGTTACAATTCAATAATAAATAGGTGCAGAGTCAATGACTGAACATTGTTCAAAGAAACAGCTTTGAATTCTTATGTCTAATTTATGAGATCAATGAATTAGTGTCATGGTAGTGAAGCTTTGGAATTTACCCTCAGGTTAGGGCCAACAGGATTCAGACTGCTTCCATGTGGTCATCATGTAGCCTGGATGACCTAACACAGACAGGGAAAAAACAAGCTCTATGGAGGTAAAGGCAGCAATGGGGTGCAAAAGGGTTAATAGAGGGCACCCAGCAGGAGGTGAGGGGAATGAAACCCAGATGTTTTCTAGTGAGCATTTCAGACAGATAAATATTAAATAGACACTGGATGATGATTGCAGAACCTGTGCTCCCTTTGATCCTAAGTATATTGTCCCTATGGGACAGTGAATCTGTCTGAAGACTAGATTGTTAATTTCAAAGTCTATCCCTCACATCTGTTCTTTTCTAGTCACCAGTCAGCCTCTGGATAACTCTGTGTGCATGTGTATGTGTATCTCTGTGTGTGTCCAGTTATGCATATCAATCATGCTGAACTAAATGCTATTAAAAATGAGACAAAAACCCCTTTTTTAAAGATTACAAATTTCAGTGGTCCTAAATTTTGATAGAATACACATACACACCAAAAACTAATAACAAAATGTTACCAAGAGAAAGTTTCTGGAAAGAAAACATGTTTATAAAAGAGGAAATGATACAGTACTGGCAAAGGCGTTTATTATTATCATTTGCTTAAAAAGGATTATTGTGGAGAAGATATATAAACTTAATCATCAGTAACAACTGGGTCTGAGGAGACAACCAGGACATAATAGACTATAAAAGAGAGAGCTGAGGAAATACGAGCTCTAGTTCCCCTTTCTTGCTGACTACAAACTTTGAGCAAGACACTTCTTCACTGGGCAGCCAGAGAGAAAGTTGAACCAAGTTTTTAACTTCATTTACAAATCTGATATTTTATGATTCTATGATGTCTTATTTTTTTCTGCTTGTTTTTGGAAGAATAAATCCTTTGAGCATAGTTATTTTGGTAGTGCCTTTCAAAATACACTCACTGAGGGTCCTAGTGAGTGTGTATTTGTGACAATGATGTTATTTTTATGTAGACATTAAATCATGTCAGGATCGTCAATGTGTGGTTTGGGTTCTTTTGTGCAATTGGGAGTCTATGGACTCCTGCTTATACTTTTCAATCCAAATCTGTTTCTCTTATCCCTTTTAAATCAGATTGTACTGATGAATATTAGGCATCCAGTAATGAGCAGAAGTATGATAGAGAAGCATAGTCATCTGTGCCCAATGCCCAGATTTTCTAAAAGAAACTATATACTGGAAAACTGAAAATTCCTCATTGCTAAGCAAACATACTCCTTACAGGTTTAGAGCAAAGTAAAATTGCAAAGCAGGTTTAGCTCTGCTGACTCTTGCCATAATGAAAAGAGCAGCCTATAAAAATTAGTGTGTCCAGGCTTATCATTCAACATGCCAAAGAGAATAAACATAAAGCATAAGCTACACAAGCATATATAGAAATCTGTAGTTCTGATGGGAAACTCACCATCACAACTGCCAAAGCTGCTTAAAATGCAAACAGGGACCGAGAAGGAGGCCTGAAGTTCTGTTAGGGCCCTTGGTGATTTAAATAAGGTTTGTGTACACATGAAGAAAGCCTACTCTATGCACTCCCTAAGCAAGCAGTGTGTGGAGGGGGAAAAAAGCCAATGAGAAACAAGCCTGGAGATAAAAGGAGAAAGCAGGATGGTTCTTTCTTAAGATATGCCTAGACTGAGAAAGAGGAAAAAGGGGAAACTGGGATTTCATTATCCCTGAAGCCAATGTTTTTTCCCTAACAGACATGACTAATTTTCTAATAAAGGTCAGAGAATACTCAAGATTTGCTAGGTTGAGTGTACAGGAAGGATGGGAGGCTCTGTATAAAGGTAAATAAGTATTTCTTCCTAAATGAGTCACAAAGCAAAAGAGACGGGTTTATTTTTGTATTTGGCACAAAGGCTTCAAAGTCAAAAGGAAAATAAAAGATGTGTTTCTATGGGACAAAATTTAATAAAATAAAAATTTCTTAGTTCTTTGGTCCTTTTATTAAGCAGTAGTCTACCAGGAGGTTCCAGTTAAATCTCTGATTTTCTAAGAGCAATTTAGTAGCTGGAATCTCATGAAATAGCATCAAGACAAGCTTGCTGTTAACCATGCTCTGATCTTATTCTCTACTTTCTTATATGCTTTACATCTCAGAATTGGGCCTCTTTTTCATTCCCCCATCCATGTCAATACTCTAGTTTTTCATATTTGAGGGTATTTACTTATGACATAATGGAAAGTGCAATACATAATGACTAAGATGCCAAGGCCTTATTTAATATCCCAGTGCAGATTGACCAAAGATAGTTACACAAGTAGCTAATCTTTATGAACTGCTCTCAGGTTCCCAGACCTCTCTGATGTTGACCGCTAATTCCTATTGCTTTAGTCTTTTGACACTTACTTACATATTCTGACTCCCATTATCTACTTTGGAATCTTCTTAAATCCACTGTCCTACTCCAGCCAGTTTGTCCATGTAAGAGAAGATTTTGAACATACTACAAAATGCCTACCCTTCAATTAATAAGTAAAATATCATGAAAGTAATCTATTACTCATCCCATAATCTTGTTACCAGTTGAATATTGGCCTGTACAAAGTCATATAATTTATACTAAAAGGATAGTATCTGCTTACAGAAGAAATCCTTAAATAACATGCCCTCTGTATCATCTGGGTTCCTAGTAGGGCAAGCCTCAGTCTTTGCTTTCAAATTAAGTTATTCAACATATACAAAGATCTTATTGTAATATTAATGTAGTCAGATATCTAATGAAAAAAGTTTTCTCACCCTTGATACTACCCATGTTGGGTAGAAATGTTCTTATGCCAAGCTTCAGGATCTGTCTTAGAGAAAACATTCTGAGTCCTTAGGGGATTTGGTCCCCACCCTATACCTTGTCACTCAATTTGTTTTCCCACTTGTCTTAGAGTTGAGGGAGGTGATTCCACATTAAGCAAATTAATTTGACATACCTGAAAAAGAACAAAATTATATTTTCTGGGTTATGAAATTAAATGTTAGCAGATGTTACTAGTGCTATCTACAGATAGTTGAAAAAAGTTGCTAGTTTTAGAAACAAACTTGATACCTTCTGAATTTAAAGCCAAATTGAACACTTTGTGGTTTGAACTATACTTGTTATTATAAAGCAACAGTTATTCTTTCAAGGAAAACAAAACAAAACAAAACAAAAAAGACTTGATCAGAATTTCACATTGTTAAAGGCTTTTATAAAATAATTCAAGAAAACAATACTTTTTTTAAAATTAATTTTATTTTATTTTTAAACTTTACATAATTGTATTAGTTTTGCCAAATATCAAAATGAATCCACCACAGGTATACATGTGTTCCCCATCCTGAACCCTCCTCCCTCCTCCCTCCCCATACCATCCCTCTGGGTCGTCCCAGTGCACCAGCCCCAAGCATCCAGTATCGTTCATTGAACCTGGACTGGCATCTCGTTTCATACATGATATTTTACATGTTTCAATGCCATTCTCCCAAATCTTCCCACCCTCTCCCTCTCCCACAGAGTCCATAAGACTGTTCTATACATCAATGTCTCTTTTGCTGTCTCATATACAGAGTTATCGTTATCATCTTTCTAAATTCCATATATATGCGTTAGTATACTGTATTGGTGTTTTTCCTTCTGGCTTACTTCACTCTGTATAATAGGATCCAGTTTCATCCACCTCATTAGAACTGATTCAAATGTATTCTTTTTAATGGCTGAGTAATACTCCATTGTGTATATGTACCACTGATTTCTTATCCATTCATCTGCTGATGGACATCTAGGTTGCTTCCATGTCCTGGCTATTATAAACAGTGCTGCGATGAACATTGGGGTACACGTGTCTCTTTCCCTTCTGGTTTCCTCAGTGTGTATGCATAGCAGTGGGATTGCTGGATCATAAGGCAGTTCTATTTCCAGTTTTTTAAGGAATCTCCACACTGTTGTCCATAGAGGCTGTACTAGTTTGCATTCCCACCAACAGTGTAAGAGGGTTCCCTTTTCTCCACACCCTCTCCAGCATTTATTATTTGTAGACTTTTGGATTGCAGCCATTCTGACTGGTGTGAAATGGTACCTCATAGTGGTTTTAATTTGCATTTCTCTGATAATGAGTGATGTTGAGCACCTTTTCATGTGTTTGTTAGCCATCTGTATGTCTTCTTTGGAGAAATGTCTATTTAGATCTTTGGCCCATTTTTTGATTGGGTCATTTATTTTTCTGGAGTTGAGCTGTAGGAGTTGCTTGTATATTTTTGAGATTATTTGTTTGTCAGTTGCTTCATTTGCTATTACTTTCTCCCATTCTGAAGGCTGTCTTTTCACCTTGCTAATAGTTTCCTTTGATGTGCAGAAGCTTTTAAGTTTAATTAGGTCCCATTTGTTTATTTTTGCTTTTCTTTCCAATATTCTGGGAGGTGGGTCATAGAGGATCCTGCTGTGATGTATGTCAGAGAGTGTTTTGCCTATGTTCTCCACTAGGAGTTTTATAGTTTCTGGTCTTACGTTGAGATCTTTAATCCATTTTGAGTTTATTTTTGTATATGGTGTTAGAAAGTGTTCTACTTTCATTCTTTTACAAGTGGTTGACCAGATTTCCCAGCACCACTTGTTAAAGAGATTGTCTTTAATCCATTGTATATTCTTGCCTCCTTTGTCAAAGATAAGGTGTCCATATGTGCGTGGATTTATATCTGGGCTTTCTATTTTGTTCCATTGATCTATATTTCTGTCTTTGTGCCAGTACCATACTGTCTTGATAACTGTGGCTTTGTAGTAGAGCCTGAAGTCAGGCAGGTTGATTCCTCCAGTTCCATTCTTCTTTCTCAAGATCGCTTTGGCTATTCGAGGTTTTTTGTATTTCCATACAAATTGTGAAATTATTTGTTCTAGCTCTGTGAAGAATACTGTTGGTAGCTTGATAGGGATTGCATTGAATCTATAAATTGCTTTGGGTAGTATACTCATTTTCACTATATTGATTTTTCCAATCCATGAACATGGTATATTTCTCCATCTATTAGTGTCCTCTTTGATTTCTTTCACCAGTGTTTTATAGTTTTCTATATATAGATCGTTAGTTTCTTTAGGTAGATATATTCCCAAGTATTTTATTCTTTCCGTTGCAATGGTGAATGGAATTGTTTCCTTAATTTCTCTTTCTGTTTTCTCATTATTAGTGTATAGGAATGCAAGGGATTTCTGTGTGTTGATTTTATATCCTGCAACTTTACTATAGTCATTGATTAGTTCTAGTAATTTTCTGGTGACGTCTTTAGGGTTTTCTATGTAGAGGATCATGTCATCTGCAAATAGTGAGAGTTTTACTTCTTCTTTTCCAATTTGGATTCCTTTTATCTCATTTTCTGCTCTGATTGCTGTGGCCAAAACTTCCAAAACTATGTTGAATAGTAATGGTGAAAGTGGGCACCCTTGTCTTGTTCCTGACTTCAGAGGAAATGCTTTCAATTTTTCACCATTGAGGATAATGTTTGCTGTGGGTGTGTCATATATAGCTTTTATTATGTTGAGGTATGTTCCTTCTATTCCTGCTTTCTGGAGAGTTTTTATCATAAATGGGTGTTGAATTTTGTCAAAGGCTTTCTCTGCATCTATTGAGGTAATCATATGGTTTTTATTTTTCAACTTGTTAATGCAGTGTATTACATTGATTGATTTGCGGATATTGAAGAATCCTTGGATCCCTGGGATAAAGCCCACTTGGTCATGGTGTATGATCTTTTTAATGTGTTGTTGGATTCTGATTGCTAGAATTTTGTTAAGGATTTTTGCATCTATGTTCATGAGTGATATTGGCCTGTAGTTTTCTTTTTTTGTGGGATCTTTGTCAGGTTTTGGTATTAGGGTGATGGTGGCCTCATAGAATGAGTTTGGAAGTTTACCTTCCTCTGCAATTTTCTGGAAGAGTTTGAGCAGGATAGGTGTTAGCTCTTCTTTAAATTTTTGGTAGAATTCAGCTGTGAAGCCGTCTGGACCTGGGCTTTTGTTTGCTGGAAGATTTTTGATTACAGTTTCAATTTCCGAGTTGTGATGGGTCTGTTAATATTTTCTATTTCTTCCCGGTCCAGTTTTGGAAGGTTGTACTTTTCTAAGAATTTGTTCATTTCTTCCTCGTAGTCCATTTTATTGGCATATAATTGTTGGTAGTAGTTTCTTATGATCCTTTGTGTTTCTGTGTTGTCTGTTGTGATCTCTCCATTTTCGTTCCTAATTTTATTGATTTGATTTTTCTCCCTTTGTTTCTTGATGAGTCTGGCTAATGGTTTGTCCATTTTATTTATCCTTTCAAAGAACCAGCTTTTGGCTTTGTTGATTTTTGCTATGGTCTCTTTTGTTTCTTTTGCATTTATTTCTGCTCTAATTTTTAAGATTTCTTTCCTTCTACTAACCCTGGGGTTCTTCATTTCTTCCTTTTCTAGTTGCTTTAGGTGTAGCGTTAGGTTATTTATTTGGCTTTTTTCTTGTTTCTTGAGGTGTGCCTGTATTGCTATGAACTTTCCCCTTAGGACTGCTTTTACTGTGTCCCACAGGTTTTGGGTTGTTGTGTTTTCATTTTCATTCGTTTCTATGCAAATTTTGATTTCTTTTTTGATTTCTTCTGTGATTTGTTGGTTATTCAGCAGCGTGTTGTTCAGCCTCCATATGTTGGAATTTTTAATAGTTTTTCTCCTGTAATTGAGATCTAATCTTACTGCATTTTGGTCAGAAAAGATGCTTGGAATGATTTCTATTTTTTTTGAATTTACCAAGGCTAGCTTTATGGCCCAGGATGTGATCTATCCTGGAGAAGGTTCCATGTGCGCTTGAGAAAAAGGTGAAAGTCATTGTTTTGGGATAAAATGTCCTACAGATATCAATTAGGTCTAACTGGTCTATTGTATCGTTTAAAGTTTGTGTTTCCTTGTTAATTTTCTGTTTAGTTGATCTATCCATAGGTGTGAGTGGGGTATTAAAGTCTCCCACTATTATTGTGTTATTGTTAATTTCTCCTTTCATACTTGTTAGCATTTGTCTTACATACTGTGGTGCTCCCGGGTTGGGTGCATATATATTTATAATTGTTATATCTTCTTCTTGGATTGATCCTTTGATCATTATGTAGTGACCTTCTTTGTCTCTTTTTCAGCCTTTGTTTTAAAGTCTATTTTATCTGATATGAGTATTGCTACTCCTGCTTTCTTTTGGTCCCTATTTGCATGGAAAATCTTTTTCCAGCCCTTCACTTTCAGTCTGTATGTGTCCCCTGTTTTGAGGTGGGTCTCCTGTAGACAACATATGTAGGGGTCTTGTTTTTGTATCCATTCAGCCAGTCTTTGTCTTTTGGTTGGGGCATTCAACCCATTTACGTTTAAGGTAATTACTGATAAGTATGATCCTGTTGCCATTTACTTTATTGTTTTGGGTTCGAATTTATACACCATTTTTGTGTTTCCTGTCTAGAGAATATCCTTTAGTATTTGTTGGAGAGCTGGTTTGGTCGTGCAGAATTCTCAGCTTTTTCTTGTCTGAGAAGCTTTTGATTTCTCCTTAATAGTTGAATGAAATCCTTGCTGGATACAATAATCTGGGCTCTAGGTTATTTTCTTTCATCATTTTAAGTATGTCTGGCCATTCCCTCCTGGCTTGAAGAGTTTCTATTGAAAGATCAGCTGATATCCTTATGGGAATTCCCTTGTGTGTTATTTGTTGTTTTTCCCTTGCTGCTTTTAATATTTGTTCTCTGTGTTTGATCTTTGTTAATTTGATTAATATGTGTCTTGGGGTGTTTCGCCTTGGGTTTATCCTGTTTGGGACTCTCTGGGTTTCTTGGACTTGGGTGATTATTTCCTTCCCCATTTTAGGGAAGTTTTCAACTATTATCTCCTCAAGTATTTTCTCATGGTCTTTCTTTTTGTCTTCTTCTTCTGGAACCCCTATTATTCGAATGTTGTAGCGTTTAATATTGTCCTGGAGGTCTCTGAGATTGTCCTCATTTCTTTTAATTCGTTTTTCTTTTATTCTCTCTGATTCATTTATTTCTCCCATTCTATCTTCTAATTCACTAATCCTATCTTCTGCCTCTTTTATTCTACTATCTGTTGCCTCCAGAGTGTTTTTAATTTCATTTATTGCATTATTCATTATATATTGACTCTTTTTTATTTCTTCTAGGTCCTTGTTAAACCTTTCTTGCATCTTCTCAATCCTTGTCTCCAAGCTATTTATCTGTGATTCCATTTTAATTTCAAGATTTTGGATCAATTTCACTATCATTATTCAGAATTCTTTATCAGGTAGATTCCCTATCTCTTCCTCTTTTGTTTGGTTTGGTGGGCTTTTATCCTGTTCCTTTATCTGCTGGCTATTCCTCTGTCTCTTCATCTTGTTTAAATTGCTGAGTTTGGGGTGTCCTTTCTGTATTCTGGCAGTTTGTGGAGTTCTCTTTATTGTGGCTTTTCCTCGCTGTGTGTGGGTTTGTACAGGTGGCTTGTCAAGGTTTCCTGGTTAGGGAAGCTTGTGTCGGTGTTCTGGTGGGATGAGCTGTATTTCTTCTCTTTGTTCAGTCGCGCTGTGGGGAGGGAGGGAGGGATGCTGCAAACAAATAACACTGGCGTGCGCTCGCAGTGCCTCAGCCACACTGGGTCTGCCCCCTCTCACGGCGCATGTAGCCTCCCTGCACACACTGCTCGGGCTCTAGTTTGTTCTGCTGGGAACAATCCGAGGCTGGCCCTGGGCTGCATGTACCTCCCAGGTCCAAGCCGCTCAGGTTCAGGCACTCGGGTAGTCCTTAGAGGCGCAGACTCAGTTGAGCTTGAGTTTTGTGCTCTTCCCAGGTCCAAGCAGCTCAAGTGATGAGGTGTTTGGCGAGCGCCAATGCTGCGACTTATCACCTCCCCGCCACTCGGTTATCTGGGTGTAAAACCGGCGCACCTTCTCAGGCAGATGTTAACCGTCCTGACCCCCAAGAAGTTTTAGTTAGCAAAGAAGCCTGCTTACAGTTTTATAGATAATGTCTCTCTGGGGCTGCGATTGCCCCCTTCCAGGTCTGGCTGCCTGTCACCGGAGGGGGAAGGTCTGCAGCCTGCTATCTCTGTTCAGTTCTTTGTTCCGTGCGTTGGCCTGGTGGTGTCTTAGGTTGGGGCTGGCTTTTCGCGTGGTAGATAGCCCACAGTCTGGTTTGCTAGCCCAAATTATTTCGCTCAGATAGTGCTCAGGGTATTCAGGCCAGATTCTTACTCTAAGCGATGCAGCCCGCGCTGCGCCTCCCTGCCCAGCCCCCGCTTGCTAATGGCGCGTGCAGGCGTCTGCGCTGCTTCTCCGCTGGGGGAGTTACCGTAGGATTCGCAATCTTCGAGTTTTAATTGTTTATTTATTTTTTCTCCCTGTTATGTTGCCCTTTGTGCTTCCAAAGCTCGGCACAGATTCGGCAGTGAGAAGGTTTCCTGGTGTTTGGAAACTTCTCTCTTTTTAAGACTCCCTTCCCGGGACGGAACTCCGTCCCTCCCTCTTTTGTCTCTTTTTTTGTCTTTTATATTTTTTCCTACCTCCTTTCGAAGAGTTGGATTGCTTTTCTGGGTGCCTGATGTCCTCTGCCGGCATTCAGAAGTTGTTCTGTGGAATTTACTCGACGTTTAAATGCTCTTTTGATGAATTTGTGTGGGAGAAAGTGTTATCCCCGTCCTACTTCTCCGCCATCTTGGCTCCTCCCCCAAGAAAACAATACTTTAAAACCTGTACTGGTATAGAATCCAATGTAGAGATTTATGTGACTAAAAGTATTGCAAACTCTATTCTCACAATTTTTTGAATATTTTTCTGAAGCCCATCAGAACTGTATTTCCTTAATACTCTACTTGAAACTGTACTTCTGTAGCTATAATTTTTAATTATATCTATCTGAAGAAAACAAAAGTACTAATTAGAAAATATATGTACCTTATATCCATTGCAGCATTATTTACAATAGTGAAGATATGTAAACAACTTAAGTTTCCATCAATGGAAACTTGGATAAAGAATATATAAACTATTTAATATCACTTGACAATAAAAAAGAATGAAATCTTGCCATTTGTAACTTTGAGGGCATTATGCTAAATGAAATAAGTCAGACAGAAAAATACAAATCCCTTATGATATCACTTTTATGTGAAATCTAAAAAGAAAAAAAAAAACAAGAAGTTCATATTTACAGAGCACAGATTGCTGGTTGGCAGAGGCAGGGGTGGGGAATGAAGTTGGTAAAGGGAGTCAAAATATATAAAGTTCCAGTCGTAAATAAATAAATGACAGTATGACAACTATAGTTAATGATACTGTTTTTCATATTTTTAAGCTGCTTAGTAGATCTTGAAAATTTTCATCACAAGACAATTATTCTGTAATAATATATGGTGATGAATGTTAACTAGACATTGTGATCATTTTTCAATATATACAAATGTTGAGTCATTATGTTGTATAACTGAAAATAATATAATGTTGTAAGTCAGTTATTTCTTAATAAAAAAGTATCACAAGAAATAAAATTTTAAAAAGAACCCAGTGAGGTAGGTGTTAGGGGTGAGCATTTATTTATCAGTGCTCTTGCTTCCATGTGGAAAGGCAGAATTCCCTAGAAAAGGACTCTGTTTTTTATCTACACTCACCCCTATTTCCTCCTTCCCATGGGAGCAGTGACTTTACTGGTGAATAAAAGAAAATGAGTAAATGTTTTCCTTTTTGATATCTCAAAGCTATAGGTACAGTGTATTCTGCTTCTCTGGGTCAGATATGCCCTGTAGAATATACCTATTGTTGTTCAATCTCTGAGTCTTGTCTGACTCTTCCTGATCCCATGGACTGAAGCATGCCAGGCTTCACTGTCCCTCACCATCTCCCAGAGTTTGCTAAAGTTCGTGTTCATTGAATCAGCGATGCCATCCAGCCATCTCATCCTCTGTTGCCCTCTTCTCCTTTGTTGTCAGGAATAGACCTAACAAGGTCTCAATTCCATTCAGAAGGAGGGATATAATAGCAAATCTATGTGGTATACCAAAATCATACACATTTTCTAAGCAACTTGGTTTCAAAAGAGAAAAAAAAAAAAAAAAGAGGGGAAGGATAGGACAGGGTTGTTAAGCTCTGCCATGATGAATATCAATCTTTTTGTAGGATCAAATGAAAAAAGGGACATAAAGCTAAGACTCTATATACAAAAAATTTACTTTTCTATTGCAGAAGCATTTAAAAGTCTTTATAAAAGATAGCATTCTTGGTATTTCTTATATTTCTTCGGTAGTGCAGAGTTGGACATGTAAAAGAATATCACTGTAGATTTGCTCATTGGTAGATTGAAAGTATGAGACAGTATAGGAAGTATAAAGCCCTCTTAATTTTCTACCTGTTTTCTCCCTCTTTCTTCCCAAAGAGAAGCAATTGTCAACAACTAACATAATCAGTAAGTCTGGTTTGAAAACGGACTAGGTATTTGTTCAGACTCATGCTGGACACTGTGAAGATACAAAACATGGAACACAGCCTCTCCCTTTTAGAAACATGGGATAGTTAGGGAGATGAAATACAATCACACACTGTGGCATGAAAAAACAGGAGAAAGGATTTATACAAAATTAGTGCTGGTGGAGGTCAAAGAATGTGAGAACTTTGCTCCAGGAAAGCACGATGGAGGAAGTGAGACTTAAGTAGTGAACAGATTTCTGCTGTGTACTTACCACTAAGGAGATGCTACGCATAAGACTTCTTGAGGGTGCTGCATGGTTCCAAGTCAAGGTGCAC
The DNA here is from genome assembly GCF_029378745.1 of Bos indicus. Lineage (NCBI taxonomy): Eukaryota > Metazoa > Chordata > Mammalia > Artiodactyla > Bovidae > Bos > Bos indicus. The sequence continues at coordinate 78,752,652 of NC_091789.1, forward strand.
TATACATCAAGCATTGTCTCATCAAGTTTTAAAAATACATGTATACAAGTGGAATCACATGAGCATCTACTGGAACCATCTCTGAAGGAGAAATTTCCATGTGGGAATTCTAATGGGTATATATACAGAGACAGAACTGGATTTTGAAAACTATCTTGTTAGCATGTGAAATGAGCACAATTGTACAACAGTTTGAACATTCTTTGGCCTTGCCTTTCTTTAGCATTGGAATTAAAACTGACTCTTCCAGTCCTGTGGCCACTGCTGAGTTTTCCCAATTTGCTGGCATATTGAGTACAACACTTTAAGACCATTATCTTTTAGGATCCAAAATAGGTCAACTAGAATTCCTTCACTTCCACTGGCTTTGTTTGTAGAAATGCTTTCTAAGGCACACTTGACTTCCCACTCCAGGATGTCTGGCTCTAGGTGAGTAACCACACCATAATGGGTATCCAGGTCATTAAGACCTTTTTGTACAGTTCTTCTCTGTATTCTTGCCATGGGTTGCCGTTTCCTTCTCCAGGAGATCTTCCTGACCCAGGAATCAGACCCTCAACTCTTTCATTGGCAGGATTTTTTACTTCTGAGCCACTATGGAATTTCACCACTATACATAGAAAACACAAAAATGAAGATACTAATAAGGACTAAGAAATAAGAGCAATGCCAATATTGTTCTAGATTAAAGTACAGTGTGTGATTAGAAGAATTTGACTATCTTATTCTGTACACCACCAATACACAAAATATGTAGATATGTTGTGGAGGATTCCAAGTAAAACTTATTTGAATGCCTAAGACAGTAATGTGATTTGGAGAAACTAGCCTCAAGAGAGTATGTTCACTAAAACACACACAGACGCACAGAGACAACAGATCATGTGCTTAGGTTGATTTGTTAGGAGACCTTTTGGCTTCTTTGAATTTAAAAAACAATTATAATTATCTTTACTTTGAATTTCTGAGAAGAGATTTCTACCTGTATTTGGATGCCCATTTGGAATTCAAATGTTTTTCTTACAGAATCGTCTTTGAAGAAATTGCTTTGGGTGACAATCATATTCTGGTCACAGTCTCAGCACATTCATCACAGTATTTTTTGGATGTTCTTCTTAGTTATCACTTCCTCATTCATGTTCACAGTCCCATAGGATTTTTTAGCCTTCTGAGTGAATTCATTTCTGGGTTACTTCTAAACATACATGCATTTTCTTTTCTATGCATGCCTAACTGTTGTTCAACAACAATTCTTGCCATTGATTGAGGACTGATTTATTCTCAAGGTCTTCACAAATAAAACACCAAATAAGATACCACTGCCAATCAACTACAATTTCCAACCCCAAAAGGTACTGAAAGGGAAATTGGATAAGAGTACTCCAGAATGGGATGCTTTTTCGCTACCTTGCAAGGTTTACAGAAGTGGAGAATTAAGCATGTCACAGTTCTTGTAAATAAAAGGTCTTTTTAAAGCTTAAAGGTCAAGGGATAAAATCACAGTGGATGAAAGAAAAGAGTCTCCTTATTCATAACAAATGTTAGCACTTATATAATTGTCTATTTCTATTTATAAATGGCAGTATTTTAGTTTGCTTCATTTAGTAGAATGTTTTAAATTTAAAATTCCAATTCCAAATATGAGAAAGAAGCCAGTTATTCTGAGTTAGCTACAACACAAGCAGAAGATAGGGATATAAACCCTTCCTTCCCAGGCTGTGTGGACAATATTTTCATGTAGACTTCTTCTCAATGTGGTAGAGGCAATTACGAATTTCAGTTGTTAAAACAGAAAACAAGTTCTGAAAAGATAATTCTCATAACTTGAAAGTCAGGAAGTGTAACTGATGTGTCACACACTATATTCTTTCTTTATGCAAAACTTCCTTTTTGAACTAGTACAGAAACATGGCACCCACACTAAAGTGTAAACAACACTTTTTACACACCTTGAGCTTGGGTTAGAATATTGTCAACCAGATTTTCCAATAATGATCTGACTTCATTTGTTAGGACTAACTGTGACACTGACCTAGTTCAGTTCAGTTCGGTTCAGTTGCTCAGTCATCTCTGACTCTTTGCGACCCCATGGACTGCAGCACATCAGGCTTCCCTGTCCATAACCATCTCCTGGAGCTTGCTCAAACTCATGTTCATCAAGTTGGTGATGCCATCCAATCATCTCATCCTCTGTAATCCCCTTCTCCTCCTGTTTTCAATTTTTCCCAGCATCAGGGTCTTTTCCAATGAGTCACTTCTTTCCATCAGGTGGCCAAAGTATTAGAGTTTCAGCTTCAGCATCCATCTTTCCAATGAATATTCAGGACTGATTTAATTTAGGATTGACTGGTTTGATCTTCTTGCAGCCCAAGGTACTCTGAAGATTCTCCTCCAACACCACAGTTCAAAATCATCAATTCTTCAGTGTTCAGCTTTCTTTATAATCCAACTCTCACATTCATATATGACTACTGCAAAAATGATAGCTTTGAGTATATGGACCTTTGTTGCCAAAGTAATGTCTCTGCTTTTTAATATATGGTCTAGATTGGCCATAGCTTTTCAACCAAAAAGCAAGCATCTTTTAATTTCATGGCTTCAGTCTCCTTCTGCAGTGATTTTGGAGCCCCCCAAGATTAAGTCTGTCAACTGTTTCTGTTGTTTCCCCATCTATTTGCCATGAAATGATGGGACTAGATGCCTTGATCTTATTTTTCTGAATGTTGAGATTTAAGCCAACTTTTTTTCACTGTCCTCTTTCCCTTTCATCAAGAGACTCAGTCGTTCTTCTTCGCTTTCTGCCATGAGCACGATGTCATCTACAAATCTGAGGTTATTGATATTTCTCCTGGCAATCTTGATTCCAACTTGTGTTTCATCCAACCTGGCATTTCGCAGGATGTACTCCACATATAAGTTAAATAAAAAGGGTGACAATATACAGCCTTGATGTACTCCTTTTCCTATTTGGAACCAGTCTGTCCATTCTAAAGGAGATCAGCCCTGGGTGTTCTTTGGAAGGAATGATGCTAAAGCTGAAAGTCCAGTACTTTGGCCACTTCATGTGAAGAGTTGACTCATTGGAAAAGACTCTGATGCTGGGAGGGATTGGGGGCAGGAGAAAAAGGGGACGACAGAGGATTGGATGGCTGTTTGAGTGAACTCCAGGAGATGGTGATGGACAGGGAGGCCTGGCATGCTGCAATTCATGGAGTTTCAAAGAGTCAGACACGACTGAGCGACTGAACTGAACTGAACTGAACTGTTGTTCCAAGTGCAATTCTAACTGCTGCTTCTTGACCTGCATGCCGATTTCTCAGGAGGCAGGTCAGGTGGTCTGATATTCCCATGTCTTGAAGAATTTTCCACAGTCTGTTGTGATCCACACAAAGGCTTTGGCGTAGTCAATAATACAAAATTAGATGTTTCTCTGTAACTCTCTTGCTTTCTTGTGATCCAAGGGCAGTTGGAAATTTGGTCTCTGGTTCCTCTGGCTTTTCTAAATCCAGCTTGAACATCTGGAAGTTCATGGTTCATGGTTCTCCATGTTGAAGTCTGGCATGGAGAATTTTGAGCGTTATTTTGCTAGCATGTGAGACGAGTGCAATTCTGCAGTAGTTTAAACATTCTTTGGCATTGCCTTTCTTTGGGATTGGAACGAAAACTGACCTTTTCCAGTTCTGTGGCCACTGCTGAGTTTTCCAAATTTGGTGGCATATTGAGTGCATCACTTTCACAGCATCATCTTTCAGGATTTTTAGTAGCTCCACTGGAATTGCATCACCTCCACTAGTTTTGTTCATAGTGATACTTCCTAAGGCCCACTTGACTTCACATTCCAGGACGTCAGGCTCAAGGTGAGTGATCACACCATCATGGTTATCTGGGTTGTGAAGATCTTTTTTTGTACAGTTCTTCTGTGTATTCTTGCCACCTCTTCTTAATATCTTCTTCTTCTGTTAGGTCTATTCATTTTCCGTGCTTTATTGTGCCCATATTTGCATGAAATATTCCCTTGATATCTCTAATTTTCTTGAAAAGATCTCTAGTCTTTCCCATTCTATTGTTTTCCTCTATTTCTTTACACTGCTCACTGAGGAAGACTTTCTTATCTCTCTTTGCTATTCTTTGGAACTCTGCATTAAAATGGGTATATTTTTCCTTTTCTCATTTGTCTTTGGCTTCTCTTGTTTTCTCAGCTATTTGTAAGGCCTCCTCAGACAGCCATTCACTTTTATGCATTTCTTTTTCTTGGGGCTGGTCTTGCTCCCTGTCTTCTGTATAATGTCATGAACTTTCGTCCATAGTTCATCAGGCACTCTGTCTATCAGATCTAGTCCCTTAAATCTATTTGTCAGTTCCACTGTATAATCATTAGGGCTTTGATTTAGGTCGTACTTGAATGGTCTAGTGGTTTTCCCTACTTTCTTCAATCTAAGTCTGAATTTGGCATTAAGGAGTTCATGATCTGAGCCACAGTCAACTCCTGGTCTTGTTTTTGCTGACTGTATAGAGCTTCTCCATCTTTGTCTGCAAAAAATATAATCAATCTGATTTCAGTATTGACCATCTGGTGATACCCATGTGTAGAGTATTCTCTTGTGTTGTTGGAAGAAGGTGTCTGCTATGACCAGTGTGTTCTCTTGGAAAAACTCTGTTAGACTTTGCTTTGGTCCATTTTGCACTCCAAGGCCAAATTTACCTGTTACTCCAGGTATCACTTGACTTTTTACTTTTGCATTCCAGTCCCCAGTAATGAGTATGATACCTTTTGAGGTTATTAATTCTAGAAGGTCTTGTAGGTCTTCATAGAACTGTTCAATTTCAGCTTCTTCATCATTACTGATTGGGACATAGACTTGGATTAATGTGATATTGAATGGTTTGCCTTGGAAACGAACTGAGATCATTCTGTTGTTTTGAGATTGCACCCAAGTACTGCATTTTGGACTCTCTTTTTTACTATGAGGGCTATGCCATTTCTTTTAAGGGATTCTTGCCCACAGTAGTAGGTATAATGGTCATCTGAGATAAATTTGCCCATTCCAATCCACTTTAATTCACTGATTCCCAAAATGTTGATGTTTACTCTTGCCATCTCCTGTTAGACCGCTTCCAATTTACCTTGGTTCATGAACCTAACATCCCAACCTAACATCCCAGGTTCCTATGCAATATTGTTCTTTACAGCATCAGACTTTACTTCCGTCACCAGTCACATCCACAACTGGGTGTGGATTTTGCTTTAGCTGCACTCTTCATTCTTTCTGGAGTTATTTCTCCACTCTTCTCCAGTAGCATATTGGGTGGGCACCTACACACCTGGGGAGTTTATCTTTCAGTGTCAAATCTTTTTGCCTTTTAGTACTGCTCATGGGTTTCTCAAGGTGAGAATACTGAAGAGGTTTGCCATTCCCTTTTTCAGGGGACCACATTTTGACAGAACCCCTCAACATGATCCATCCCTCTTTGGTGGCCTTACACAGCATGGCTCATAGTTTCACTGAGTTAGACACGGCTGTGGTATATGTGATCAGTATGATTCGTTTTGTATGATTTTGATTTTCCTTCTGTCTGCCCTTGGATAGATAAGAGGCTTGTGGAAGCTTCCTGATGGGAGAGACTTATTGTGAAGGAATCTGGGTCTTGTTCTGATGGGCGGGGCCATGCTCAGTAAATCTTAAGCCATTTTTTGTTGGTGGGCATGACTGTGGTGGAGGTAATGAAGAGGAACCAGAGATCAAATTGCCAACATCCGCTGGATCATGGAAAAAGCAGGAGAGTTCCAGAAAAACATCTATTTCTGTTTTATTGACTATGCCAAAGCCTTTGACTGTGTGGATCACAATAAACTGTGGAAAACTCTGAAAGAGATGGGAATACCAGACCACCTGACCTGCCTCTTGAGAAATCTGTATGTAGGTCAGGAAGCAACAGTTAGAACTGGACATGGAACAACAGAATGGCTCCAAATAGGCAAAGGAGTATGTCAAGGCTGTATATTGTCACCCTGCTTATTTAACTTATATGCAGAGTACATCATGAGAAACGCTGGGCTGGAAGGAGCACAAGCTGGAATCAAGATTGCCAGGAGAAATATCAATAACCTCAGATATGCAGATGACATCACCCTTATGGTAGAAAGTGAAGAGGAACTAAAAAGCCTCTTGACGAAAGTGAAAGAGGACAGTGAAAAAATTGGCTTAAAGCTCAACATTCAGAAAACTAAGATCATGGCATCTGGTCCCATCACTTCATGCGAAGTAGATGGGGAAACAGTGGAAATAGTGTCAGACTTTATTTTGTGGGACTCCAACATCACTGCAGATGGTGATTGCAGCCATGAAATTAAAAGACACTTACTCCTTGGAAGGAAAGTTACCACCAACCTAGATAGCATATTGAAAAGCAGAGATATTACTTTGCCAACAAAGGTCTGTCTAGTCAAGGCTATGGTTTTTCCAGTAGTCATGTATGGATGTGAGAGTTGGACTGTGAAGAAAGCTGAGTGCTGAAGAATTGATGGTTTTCAACTGTAGTGTTGGAGACGACTCTTGCGAGTCCCTTGGACTGCAAGGAGATCCAACAAGTCCATCCTAAAGGAGATCAGTCCTAGGTGTTCCTTGGAAGGACTGATGTTGAAGCCGAAACTCCAATACTTTGGCCACCTCATGCAAAGAGTTGACTCATTGGAAAAGACTCTGATGCTGGGAGGGATTGGGGGCAGGAGGAGAAGGGGACGCCAGAGGATGAGATGGCTGGATGGCATCACCAACTCGATGGACATGAGTTTGAGTGACCTCTGGGAGTTGGTGATGGACAGAGTGGCCTGGTGTGCTGTGATTCATGGGGTCGCAAAGAGCCGAACATGACTGAGTGAGTGAACTGAACTGAATGAAGATAATGGAAACCTCCTTCAAAAGGTCCCATGCACACACTGACAGACTCAGTGCCCCTGACCCTGAAGCAGGCCACTGCCAACCCGTGGCTCCACTGGAGACTCCTGGACACTCACAGGCAGGTTTGGACCAGTCTCTTGTAGGGTCACAGCTCCTTTCTCCTGGGTCCTGTTGTGCACAAGGTTTTGTTTGTGCCCTCCAAGAGTCTGTTTCCCCAGTCCTGTGTAAGTTCTGGAGGCTCTACGTGGGGTTAACGTTGACCTCGTTTCAAGAGGACTCATGCCACACCCAGGTCTGCTGCACCCAGAGCCCCTGCCCCTCCAGCAGGCCACTACTCACCTGTACCTCAGCAGGAGACCTAATTATAGTCTAATTTATAGCAGTTCTTTGTTATGTTTTCTCATTATTAACAATATACCACAATGATTTAGTATAAGTAAAGGCTTTGGAATATGAATACCTTGAAGTTTTCTTTAAAAAAAAAAAAAGCTAGTCAAATGGAATAAAAAGTGAAGTTGTATTTCAAGAACAATCAAGATAAATCTTGTGTCATAAAACAAACTGGGATTCTGTGTTCTTTAAGAACAAACTAGGAACAGAATATGTTGATCCACCAACAAAACTAAATACGAAAATAAAAATAAGATTCGGTTTAACAATCATTAATACAAATGCAAATGAGTGTGCTTTCATTGAGTAGGAACATAACTCTGAAGCCACAAAGATATCTTAGTATCACTCAGTAATAAGTAATGCAGCCACTGAACCAACTAGACATTTTTAAAAGCATTCTTAGGGCTAAACTTGAATTTCTCTCTTGTATTATTCAGGACTGGAAATTATGTAAAGATTGATCAGAAAAGACATGTTTGGATATTGGTTCTAACTATTTTAAAAGTCCACAGACAGTCTGCAATGAGATAAGAACTTTTACACAACTTAGATGTGTGAAAATTCAATTGTTTTCATTAGATTTTCCTGTTGCCTTAAATAATAAGAAAAGTGACTTTTATAAATGAGGGTGGAGCACATTTTCCTCTTAAACCCAAATTATGACTAAATCATGCAAAGAGATGATGAAATTTATTTCTTATATGTAAGAAAACATTGCATTCCCCCCATTATCATAGCTTACTAGCCTACAAAGTAACCTTAAATGGAGTCAAGAAATGAGTCTACTCCAGCAGGTGGCTGACCAGATCTCTCTGTGAAAATGAAGTGAAAATGTTAGTTTCTCAGTCATGTCTGACTCTTTGAGACTCCACAGACTGGGGCCCACTAGATCATTTGTCCATGGAATTCTCCAGGCAAGAATACTGGAGTGGGTAACCATTTCCTTCTCCAAGGGATCTTCCTGATCCAGGGATCAAAGCCAGGTTTCTTGATTTCCAGGCAGATTCTTCACCATCTGAGCTACCAAGGAAGCCCCATAGTTGTTTCTATATATGCTTTTAAATGAGTAGCCTACAGCCATGTACCCATGGCTAGCAAAGTTGCACAAGGGTTTCAAATGTTTTTAGTCCTCAACAAAATCTTAGGCAGGAATCTCTGTTTGAAGTATGGGCAGGGGATTCTTGCTTCATTTCCCTAGAGAATATGCTAATTATTTTCTCTGCTTTCAAGCCAGCCCCTCCTTAATTGTCTCATTTATTTTAGTGGCAGTAACACAATATAATGGTTGAGTATAATCACTGAAATCAGATCACCTGGGTTAGAATTTAACCTTGGGCAAGTTGTTTGACTTCTTGGAAATTCAGCTTCTTCATTAATGAAATAGGAAATGTAATAATACCTCTCAGCATTGTGGTAAAGATTAAATAACATTATCAATTTAAAGTGCTTAGCACAGAAATCTAGCATTTGATGTTTCCAACAAATGTTTGGTATTGTTATCAAAAGTACCACCATTTTCCAGATCTTGAATTCCCAATCATCCAAAACAGAATTATATTTTCTAGTTTTTTTTAATTTTTTTGACCTTAAAATGATTCACTCCAGCACCAGACTTTGTAAAATATGGTTCTTAAATATTTATGGAAGTTGCCCATTTACTTTCAATATTGCAGCAATCAATGTTTTCCAGCTCCTCTACTGGAATACAGGAGTACCTCCTAACTCATTTCCCAATACACATCTTTCTGTCACATTAATTTTCCTAAATAGAATGCTGGGTTCTTGAAATCATTGTAAATGAGATTGGAATTTAAACATTCTTGGTAGCACTAGCTGTGGGTGGAAGTGCTCTGCTGGATTGCAGAACTGCTATATCCTATTTCCAGATATTTAAGCTCATTTTAGGAAAGGCAGAGGAATCAGAGATCAAATTGTAAACTACCTTTGGATCATAAAGAAAGCAAGAGAGTTCCAGAAAAAACATCTTTTTCTGCTTTATTGACTATGCCAAAGTATTTGACTGTGTGGATCACAATAAACTGTGGAAAACTCTGAAAGAGATGGAGATACCAGACCACCTGACCTGCCTCTTGAGAAACCTATATGCAGGTCAGGAAGCAACATATTAGAACTGGACATGGAACCACAGACTGGTTCCAAATTGCAAAAGTAGTAAGTCAAGGCTGTATATTGTCACCCTGCTTATTTAACTTCTATGCAGAGTACATCATGAGAAACACTTGGCTGGAAGAAGCACAAGCTGGAATCAAGATTGCCAGGAGAAATATCAATAACCTCAGATACGCAGATGACAATACCTTTATGGCAGAAAGTGAAGAGAAACTAAAAAGCCTCTTGATGAAAGTGAAAGTGGACAGTGAAAAAAAGTTGGCTTAAAGCTCAACATTCAGAAAACAAAGATCATGGCTTCTGGTCCCATCACTTCATGTGAAATAGATGGGAAAACAGTGGCTGACTTTATTTTTGGGGGCTCAAAAATCACTGCAGTTGGTGATTGCAGCCATGAAATTAAAAGACGCTTACTCCTTGGAAGGAAAGTTACCACCAACCTGGACAGCATATTAAAAAGCAGAAACATTACTTTGCCAACAAAGGTCCATGTAGCCAAGGGTATGGTTTTTCTGGTGATCATGTATGGGTATGAGAGTTGGACTGTGAAGAAAGCTGAACACTGAACAACTGATGCTTTTGAACTGTGGTGTTGGAGAAGACTCTTGTGAGTCCCTTGGACTGCAATATCCAACCAGTCCTTCCTAAAGGTGACCAGTCCTGGTTGTTCATTGGAAGGACTGATGCTGAGGCTGAAACTCCAGTACTTTGGCCACCTCATGCAAAGAGCTGACACATTGGAAAAGACCCTGATGCTGGGAGGGATTGGGGGCAGGAGGAGAAGGGGGAGACAGAGGATCAGATGGCTAGATGGCATCACCAACTCAATGCACATGAATTTGTGTGAACTCTGGGAGTTGCTGATCGACAGTGAGGCCTGGCGTGCTGTGATTCATGGGGTCACAAAGAGTCAGACACGACTGAGGGGCTGAACTGAACTGAACTGAACTCCACAGCTCAGGACCAACTCCCACTACAAAATTTATAGAACTCACAACAAATAGCATTTCCATGGGTGCAATGGTGGTATGCTTTACAAGGGCAAAATTGTATCTGCTTGGTCACCCCTGTATTCCCATGGCTGATTACAGCACAAGGCAGTAGACACTTGGTAAAGGTAAATATTTGATGGACAAATAAATGAATTAACAAGTTAAATAATATCACAGATGCCACTAGTAACCTTATCTTTGTGTAGTTGGATTTGGGGGGATTTGGGGTCATTCAAAGAGAGTTGACAACGTTGCTTGACATTCAATTATTTGCTGTGTTCCATTCAGTTCAAGTTGTAATAATTTAGTCATTATTTGTCATGTGAGAACATGGAAGTCATTCATAGATTGAATGATGTGTATTCTGATATAGTTAACAACGTTAGGTACTGGTATTTGTTTTATGCATTTGGGCACTCCTATATTAGGTGAATATATAGTGACAAGTGTAAAATCCTCTTCTTGCCCTGATCTTTTTTCCATTATACAGTGACCTTCTTTATTTATCTTTATGGCCTTTGTTTTAAAGTCTATTTTATCTGATATGAATATTGCAACTCCCACTTTTTCTTTTCAGTTTGCATGATATGGCTTTTTCCATCCCCTCACTTTCCAATGTATGTGTGTCCTTTGCCCCAAGGTGGATCTCCTATATGCAGTATACTGTAAGCTCTTGTTTCTTTGTCCAGTATGCTGCTGCATATCTTTTGATTGGAACATTCATCCCACTGACATTTGGGGAGGGGAGAGAGTGATGGATTGGAAGTTTAGGATTAATAGATGCAAAATATTACATTTAGAATGGATAACACAAGATCCTACTGTATAGCACAAGGAACTATATCCAATCTCCTGGGATAAACCATGATGGAAAAGAATACAAAAAATAATGTGTATATGTATATATCTGAGTCACTTTGATGTACAGCAGAAATTAACACAACATTGTAAATCAACCATACTTCAACAAAAATAGAGAAAACAACAAAGATGTTAGTTGGAATCAATATAGCAGCCAGATCTCCACGGTTTCCAAAGACAAGAAACTGAGAGAAGTTGATTCTGAAAAATAAGAAGTTGTTGCTGGGAAGGAACAAGTACAAGAAAGAGCTTAACTGATTTTTTGCTAGATGAAATATGTTCACTTTTCTGGTTGCAGCCCAATAAGCAAGGGTCAGGTTACATTTGAAATAAAAAAAAAAAAAAAAAACATGCAGGAAGTTTTTGCCTTTCATAAATGAACAATAATGATGTGTGTTATTGCTATCCTATGATTCTAACAGAAGCATTACTTATTTATAATGAAAGAATAACAGCAACATCTGCTAACTTGGATAACAGCAGTATATGCTAACTTGAGACCATGCCTACATCACTTATGTCCAATAACAGCAAAGGCCCTTAGAGATGTATGGGTGTTATTCCTAAAAGGCAGTGTGGCTTAAACAAACAGAAGATGGCCCAAGTTTTCAAAATTCAACAGAAAAGTTAAATGCTGATTTATGTGACTATTCCTAGAAGTCTGACCTTTTCCAAGATGATCTATACTCAAAGACTGTTGGAGCTTAAGCAGCTCTAGAAGCTAAAGAATAGTTGAAGGATAAAAATAAAATAGATTATAACTGTGAAACATGACTATATTATATACTAAAATAAGAATTGTAGCATAACCAACCATCTCCCTCTTCTATCCTTTTCATAATTTATATTATGTTTCCTCCTGCATTATCCTAAATGATCCTCACAGCAGCAGGAAGAAAATATTTTACCATTCTACTGAGAATAAAGTGAGATCCAAGGAGATGAGGTGATTTTCTCAATGTCATAAATCCAGCAATTAATCATATACTTCATTGGTTGTCATGAGAATTTGAGTCTATCCATTTGAAAAATAGAAATAATCTTTGCCCTCTCTACATGACCATTTTCCAGGGAAGATAGACTAAAATAATACATTACTATCTCATCCAGAACATTGCACTTGGTATACAGATGTATCAGAGCAACCATTGGTTCAACAATCTATGTGGTATGGATCACAGGGCCAGAATAAGACAGACCCTAGGCTGAGTTGTCACAAATGTGATGACAAACAGTAAGTAACTGCAAAAGAAACATCTTAGGAAATTGATATTTCCTCAGCCTACACTAAAGATTGTCTCAAAAATGTTAACTTATAATGGTCACACTTAGGAAAGAATAAATAAAATAACATAAGACACTGATATTTCTAAGCAAACTCATACATCTGGCCCTGTGTAAGGCACAGGCTTCCCACTGTTCCCCTCCATCTACCTTCCCATCTGTAGCCTATTAAAAAAAAACAAAAACAAAAAAAAAAAAAACGAAGGCTGTTTTCACAAAGTTCCCACAGTGGAGACAGGCTATGCACTTTAGAGTCAAAGAAACCTCAGTGAGAAAAACTCCAACCCAGAATTTCTTGTACAGAGGGGTGGTGACTCTCAATACATTCAAGTCATTTTAATAAGTATATGAGTAGAAGGGGGATTCTGTAGCATAAGTTGGATTTTTTTTTAAGTGCTATTACATTCACAAAAACAGATCCCTCTGTCTCTGGCAGCAGAAATATTTATAAACCCTTTACCACTACTATCTGAGTCACCAACTTCCACAACATGAATTTCATACACTGAGGTTCTGTATTATTGTCACCAAATGGAGAACTGACTGTTAAGAAACAGCATGTGTAAATCAGTTGATGATTTCTAACTCAGTCCCTTTGAGATTATTTTCTCCTCACTAGATCTGGGTTAGCATCTGGCTAGATTTTCTATCCTCCACCCACATTTCTACCTCCCTAAACACATAGCTACACACACACACCCCTGCTTTTCTCCCTATGGATTTCACAGATGGTAGCTGAAAAGAAACAAGTTTTGTGCTGGTCTTGATTCCCTGGCCTGGGAGATTAAAAGATCTGGATTATTTCTGAGATTTTCTATGAACTTTCTACATTCCTGGGTGTTTCCTCATGTCTTACCTGCAAAACGGGATTTGAGGAGGTAGGTGTCCTGTATTTCTGATTTAGGATTGCTCTGGGATAGGAAATTAAATTTTTTTTAAATGTCAAGTAATGGAAAAATGTATTGAAAGAATGAACCAAGTAACTCCAAACATGCTCTGAGTGTTCTTTAAAGGGGATGTATCATTGTAAAGTTACAGAACAGTCCTGGAACTGTGCTTTCAGGTTCTGGGTGGGTGCAGAGAGGAGGAAGCTTGAAATGGTGCCAAGTTACAGTTCCTGGTGCTGTGGGAGGCCAGGTCCACTTTTAAGAAACTATAATCAGGGTCAGGTGCTATTGTGGCCTGGACAGAGACAAAAAGACAGGACACAGCATGCTTCCTTCCAGTCTTGCTCTTATCTGACGGAGCAGAGAGATATGTGGGAGCACACGTGAAGTTCAGGTAAGGAGTTCTGAGTCTCAGGCCATCGGCTCCACCCCATTTATTTTCTACCACTGGCAACTCCCACTTCCATTCCAGCATTTGGACCCCCTCCTTGTCCTTGCTCGGCCCTTCCCTAAGCCCACCCATGATCTCCCACCCAGCTTGAGACTGTGTCTCAAGTATACCCAGACCTGGGTTCCTAGCAATGTAAAAGCAGAATAGGAGAAAGAAGGTGCTGCTAGGGCTAGTGCTATCTTCTCCTCCTCCAAACTGCAGCCCAGAAATCTGATTCCAGCAGTCCCTTATCGCGCAGTCCGAAGATTCACCATGGTGAAAACTGCTTTCAACACACCCACAGCAGTCCAAAAATAGGAGGCGCAGCAAGACGTGGAGGCCCTTACAAGCCGCACGGTCCAAGCTCAGATCTAGACCTGCAAGGTAGCAATCCCTACTCTTCCCCTGATTACCTGCTACTGTCAGGAAGGCAGGGTGGGAGTGGTTTGTGGAGAAGGAAGAAGAAAGGTAGAAAAGGAAAAAAAAAAAAAAAACTACTCTGCAGTTCCTGTGTTCCCTGGCCGTGCTCCCTGTGCTCTACGTTGGCTTTGCCCAGTCTCCCCCATTCTGTCTATCTGCAGCATCTTCCACTTGTGGTGCCCGCAAGTCCCCTAGCATCTCAGCGCTTTGCGCGGGGTTCCCAGATTACGTTGTACATCGCCAAGGAATGTTGGAAGGAGTTTTAGGAGAAGTCCTAGAACCAGATGTCACCTTCTCCAGGGGGACATGTGGGTGGCTAGGGAACAACGAGGAGGGCAAGTCACCCAGTTAACTCCAAGGGCACACATTTTCCACAGGGGGTGGAGTGGATATGCAGAATGAGCAAGGACACAAGATTTAACTCTTCTTCCTTTTTGACGTGTATGAAGTTCTAGGAATTTAAATCTTTCTAGGATGGCTGAGTGCCTGTGGAAGTAGGAAGGGGGCAGCTTTGATTGGCTGTGGTAAAGATTGGGGAAAGTGTCTGTCTGTCTTCCCCCTCCCCCCTCCAATTGGTGTATATTTTCAGTTTCTCCTTGGCCATAGGTGGCCATAAGTGGCCTTAAGCTTTTGCAGCCACCTTCTCCTTTGGTAAAGCAACTGTTATAACTGAAGTTGGTCTTAATTACAATTTGAGCCTGCATACTGTGCCCTCTTACTGCAAAACCCTTGTGTTTTCATAGTGGCATTTCCTGAAGGAAATATTCTTCTTCTGTAGAAGAAATTTTGAGGGTTTTTGTTTTTCTCTCTATCTCTTTTTTCTTTTCTAGTACAGATCAGATCAGATCAGTCGCTCAGTCGTGTCTGACTCTTTGCAACCCCAGGAATCACAACACGCCAGGCCTCTCTGTCCATCACCAACTCCCGAAGTTCATTCAGACTCACATCCATCAAGTCAGTGATGCCATCCAGCCATTTCATCCTCTGTCATCCCCTTCTCATCCTGCCCCCAATCCCTCCCGGCAGAAGAGTCTTTTCCAAAGAGTCAACTCTTCCCATGAGGTGGCCAAAGTACTGGAGTTTCAGCTTTAGCATCATCCCAATCCCAGGGCTGATATCCTTCAGAATGGACTGGTTGCATCTCCTTGCAGTCCAAGGGACTCTCAAGAGTCTTCTCCAACACCACAGTTCAAAAGCATCAATTCTTCGGTGCTCAGCCTTCTTCACAGTCCAACTCTCACATCCATACATGACCACAGGAAAAACCATAACCTTGACTAGATGAACCTTTGTTGGCAAAGTAATGTCTCTGCTTTTGAATATGCTGTCTAGGTTGGTCATAACTTTTCTTTCAAGGAGTAAGCATCTTTTAATTTCATGGTTGCAGTCACCATCTGTAGTGATTCTGGAGCCCAGAAAAATAAAGTCTGACACTGTTTCCCCATCTATTTCCCATGAACTGGTGGGACCGGATGCCATGATCTTCATTTTCTGAAAGTTGAGCTTTAAGCCAACTTTTTCACTCTCCAATTTCACTTTCATCAAGAGGCTTTTGAGTTCCTCTTCACTTTCTGCCATAAGGGTGGTGTCATCTGCATATCTGAGGTTATTGATATTTCTCCCAGCAATCTTGATTCTAGTTTGTGATTCTTCCAGTCCAGCATTTCTCATGATGTACTCTGCGTATAAGTTAAATAAACAGAGTGACAATATGCAGCCTTGACGAACTCCTTTTCATATTTGGAACCAGTCTGTTGTTCCATGTCCAGTTCTAACTGTTGCTTCCTGACCAGCATACAAATTTCTCAAGAGGCAGATCAGGTGGTCTGGTATTCCCATGTCTTTCAGAATTTTCCACAGTTTATTGTGATCCACACAGTCAACGGCTTTGGCATAGTCAATAAAGCATAAATAGATGTTTTTCTGGAACTCGGTTGCTTTTTCCATGATCCAGCGGATGTTGGCAATTTGATCTCTGGTTCCTCTGCCTTTTCTAAAACCAGCTTGAACATCAGGAAGTTCACGGTTCACATATTGCTAAAGCCTGGCTTGGGGAATTTTGAGCATTACTTAACCAGCGTGTGAGATGAGTGCAATTGCACAACAGTTTGAGCATTCTTTGGCATTGCCTTTCTTTGGGATTGGAATGAAAACTGACCTTTTCCAGTCCTGTGGCCACTGCTGAGTTTTCCAAATTTGCTGGCATATTGAGTGCAGCACTTTCACAGTATCATCTTTCAGGATTTGGAATAGCTCAACTGGAATTCCATCACCTCCACCAGCTTTGTTCGTAGTGATGCTTTCTAAGGCCCACTTGACTTCACATTCCAGGATCTCTGGCTCTCGGCCAGTGATCACACCATCGTGATTATCTGGGTCTTGAAGATATTTTTTGTACAGTTCTTCTGTGTATTCTTGCCACCGCTTCTTAATATCTTCTTCTTCTGTTAGGTCCATACCATTTCTGTCCTTTATCGAGCTCATCTTTGCATGAAATGTTCCTTTGGTATCTCTGATTTTCTTGAAGAGATCCCTTGTCTTTCCCATTCTGTTGTTTTCCTCTACTTCTTTGCATTGATCACTGAAGAAGGCTTTCTTATCTCTTCTTGCTATTCTTTGGAACTCTGCATTCAGATATTTATATCTTTCCTTTTCTACTTTGCTTTTCACTTCTCTTCTTTTTACAGCTATTTGTAAGGCCTCCCCAGACAGCCATTTTGCTTTTTTGCATTTCTTTCCATAGGGATGGCTTGATCCCTGTCTTCTGTACAATGTCACGAACCTCATTCCATAGTTCATCAGGCACTCTATCTATCAGATCTAGGCCCTTAAATCTATTTCTCACTTCCACTGTATAATCATAAGGGATTTGATTTAGGTCATACCTGAATGGTCTAGTGGTTTTCCCTACTTTATTCAGTTTAAGTCTGAATTTGGCAATGAGGAGTTCATGGTCTGAGCCACAGTCAGCTCCTGGTCTTCTTTTTGTTGACTGTATAGAGCTTTTCCATCTGTGCCTGCAAAGAATATAATCAATCTGATTTCAGTGTTGACCATCTGGTGATGTCCATGTATAACGTCTTCTCTTGTATTGTTGGAAGAGGGTGTTTGTTATGACCAGTGCATTTTCTTGGCAAAGCTCTATTAGTCTTTGCCCTGCTTCATTCTGTATTCCAAGGCCAAATTTGCCTGTTACTCCAGGTGTTTCTTGACTTCCTACTTTTGTATTCCAGTCCCCTGTAATGAAAAGGACATCTTTTTTGGGTGTTAGTTCTAAAAGTTCTTGTAGGTCTTCATAGAACCATTCAACTTCAGCTTCTTCAGCGTTACTGGTTGGGGCATAGACTTGTATTACTGTGATATTGAATGGTTTGCCTTGGAAACAAATAAAGATCATTCTTTCGTTTTTGAGATTGCATCCAAGTACTGCATTTCAGACTCTTTTTTTGACCATGATGGCCACTCCACTTCTTCTGAGGGATTCCTGCCTGCAGTAGTAGATATAATGGTCATCTGAGTTAAATTCACCCATTCCAGTCCATTTCAGTTTGCTGATTCCTAGAATGTCGACATTCACTCTTGCCATCTCTTGTTTGACCACTTCTAATTTGCCTTGATTCATAGACCAAGTTCCTATGCAATATTGCTCTTTACAGCATAGGACCTTGCTTCTATCACCAGTCACATCCACAGCTGGGTATTATTTTTGCTTTGGCTCCATCCCTTCCTTCTTTCTGGAGTTATTTCTCCACTGATCTCCAGTAGCATATTGGGCACCTACTGACCTCGGGAGTTTCTCTTTCAGTATCCTATCATTTTGCCTTTTCATACTGTTCATGGTGTTCTCAAGGAAATAATACTGAAGTGGTTTGCCATTCCCTTCTCCAGTGGACCAGATTCTGTCAAATCTCTCCACCATGACCCGCCCGTCTTGGGTTGCCCCACGGGCATGGCTTAGTTTCATTGAGTTAGACAAGTTTGTGGTCCTAGTGTGATGAGATTGACTAGTTTTCTGTGAGTATGGTTTCAGTGTGTTTGCCCTCTGATACCCTCTTGCAACACCTACCATCTTACTTGGGTTTCTCTTACCTTGAGCGTTTGGGTATCTCTTCACGGCTGCTCCAGCAAAGTGCAGCCATTGCTTCTTACCTTGGACGAGGGGTATCTCCTCACCGCCGCCCTTCCTGACCTTCAACGTGGGATAGCTCCTCTAGGCCCTCCTGCGCCCGCGCAGCCACTGCTCCTTGGACGTGGGGTTGGTCCTCCCAGACACCGCCCCTGGCCTCAGGCATGGGGGCATGATGTTGCTCCTCCTGGCTGCCGCCCCTGACCTCAGATTTGGGGTGGCTCCTCTCGGCCGTGCTATGGCGTCGCAGCTACCTGTGCTATGGCGCACCGGTCGCAGCCGCCTGCGCTATGGCATGCCCGTCAGTACTTCCTTTTTGAGCAGTAGCCCCTCTGCTCACCCTCTCCCATAGAAAGATCTGAAACAGGTCTGACCTTGTAATCTAATCTTCTAGTATTGCCAGTAACTGGGGGAGTTTCTCCCCTGAAAATGATAGCCATTGTCTATTTATTCCATTTTCTATTTCCTTTAAGCATCTAGCATGTTTTCAGTGTTTGTAAACTATTCGTTATTCCCCCTGGTAAAATTTCAATGTTAAAACGTACAGTGATATATATTTTTATTGTTCTATAAAATCTGTGCAGTATTGGAGCTTACAGACCTGCCCCAATTTGCTTGTTCTCTCTATAAAGTCTTTTGCATTTATAGTGGAGATTTCAAAAGACCTTAAAAAAAAAAAAAATGAGAATCCATGTAGTAAAACTGATTATGCACACAATTTGAAATGCTAATGAGCCTTTGCAGAATTTTTATCAGGGAAACTTTCAATAATTAACCCAGCAATCAAACTAGCTGTTGTTTATTGCACATTTCAGAACTCAAAACCACCCACCTTGTATTGTTGAGGATTTTTTTGTAAATAATAGAAGGTCAAATATGTAACTGTCCTACTTACTTTGTAAGGAGAAAAATGGCCAGATTTTTTGGGGAGGTCTAATTGGATGCCAGCAGCTAAATATTGTCACAAAATAATCTTTTTTCCCCCTCATCACCACAAACTTCATGATTTATTGAATTCAGTTAATATGCAAGCAATATGTCTACTAAGCCTGTGGTGTTATGTAGAATAAACAAAATTTAGCATGCACACTGTGATTATATTTCTTTATTAAGTGATGAAATTCCCACAGGATCCTGATTTGGCCACTGTAAAACACTGATTCACTGATTCAATAATATTTGACACATTGTATTGTGAGGTACTGATAAGTTCATAGGAAATTGAACATGACAGAATAGTATGTCAGAGGTTGTGTACAATGACTTTAAAAAAATGTTCAGAGGGAAATGAACTGTGGTGACAACTCCCACCACACCAAAGTCTTGCAAATTTAAATGAAAACAAAATCCTGATTCCTAGTCCATTCTTCCATCCATGGGCAATAAGATTGTTTCCATATCTTACTTACTATGGTGGGAAAGTTTATGAAATGGGCACTATAGTACTTAAATCTTGCTTAGTAATAAAATTCCTAAAATATTGAAGGGAGAAATAAAATTGAAGTGCAGATTTCTCTTCTCAGATCTCAGTGAAAAGAAAAAAATAAATTCCTTTGGGAATTTCAAAGTAAGTCATTTTTCTGACTTGTGAATATGTCACTTCATTTTTCTGGACCTCAGTTTAATCATCTAAAATATAATTTCTAAGCCTGTAGCTCTAGGTTACAGGTATTCACAATCATAATTGATAATATTTGTAGTATTTATCTAAGGCTATTTTTTAATAAAAATAATCTAAATTTCTGAAAATGTTTATGACATAGAAAGCCTTCAAGGCTTATAAAGTATTAATAGAGGGCTTGAAAATAAATAAATGTAGCTAAGAAAATGTGAATACTAAATTTCTTTTAATTTTAAAGGTAAATAAATTTTAAACAGTTTATGAAATGATTGCCTCTCCTTAGAATCCATACATTTGTTTTCACCAAATTAATTAAAGTTTAATTAGCATTAAGTAGTTATGAAAAAGAGCTAATGGCCTGAAAGACTAAAACAATTCTATTTACATACCAATTTGAATGATTATCAGAGAATAAATTTGCTGACTTTATTCATTCTACCCTTCACTAATATTGCTGCTTAGGACATTGTGACTTTAAAGAATTGAACTGAAGGGCCCCTTGGTCCACTGCCCTGAGAAGAGTACAAAGTTAATTGGTTGCTTGTTTGCTTTGGATTCTTTTGTTCCAGTTACTAAACAAATTATGCATGCATGCTAAGTTGCTTCAGTCCTGTCAACTTTTTGGAACCCCTTGGACTGTAGTCCTCCAAGCTCCTCTGTCCATGGGATTCTCTAGGCAAGAATACTGGAGTGGGTTGCCAGGCCCTCCTCTAGGGATCTCTTCTCAGCCCAGAGATAGAACCTCATCCATCAGCAGGAGAGTTCTTTACCACTAGCTCTATCTGGGAAGCCCAAACAAATGATAGATTTAACAAAATTTTATAGTCACTTTTACACACACAGCTTTGTTCCTAAGTATCAATGTACTTTAAATCTAGTGTTTTGCCCAGAACATAAAAAAATGTTATTTTATTAAAAGCAATAATCAGCCATATAATATTGGATGACATTAGGAAGCCCAATTTCTCATTAAAATTAGTAGAAAGTTGCTGTATAAAACAGGGAGCTCAGCCTGGTGCTCTGTGACAACAAAGAGGGGTGGGATAGGATGGGAGTGGGAAGAAGGTTCGAGAGGGAAAAGACATATGTATATTTATGGCTGATTCACATTGTCATATGGCAGAAACCAAACATTGGAAAGCAAGGTAAACACATTGTAAAGCAATTATTCCCCAATTAAAAAAGAGTTATGAAATAAATTTAGTCTTCAATATTTTAATTTCTAAAATAGGGGGAAATGGTACATGCCTACTTTATAGAACTCCTTTCTTCCTATAGAAGTTAATTTTCAAAAAACAGGTTATTAAAAATCATTTAATAAACCAAAGGTTGTTAATTCACTTTTAATTTGGCAAATAAGTTGATATACAAAAAACACTAAAGAAACTACTGTATTCCAGAAAGTTAGTGATTATATCACTGTACAAGTCCAGAAAGTAATGGGTTCCATTTAATTAAAGACGAAAACATTGCATAAATGCATGGTTATTTTCAGCTGATTTTAGAAGTATATACTTTGAAATAACTTTATATTTGAATTTGAAAATGCCAGAAAAAAAGGTTATTATAAATTGGAGATGTTCACATTTTTAAACATCAAGAAGTGTCTTGAAATGATTTTTAGGCTACGGTGACTTAACATATATCTAAAATATCTTGGGTTTCAAAGGCAGTAAAATGTATACAAAAGCAACTATGTGTCTAAAAGCACAATTTGTTTTCTTTGTTTGTTTGTTTCTAATTTTGCTTTTGAATACATAGGAACTCTGAGTTGCCACCAAGGAAAAAGCAGGTTCCTCTGGGAGATGTATGCTTACTCTCTGAGGCCTTTCATTCATCTTGGCAGGACTTACTGTTGGTGGAGCCTGTATTTACAAGTACTTCATGCTGAAGGTAATATTAATGAAAGTTATTATCTTTTGGATTACTAATTGTTACGTATTTCAGATCAGATCAGTCGCTCAGTCGTGTCCGATTCTTTGCAACCCCATGAATCGCAGCACGCCAGGCCTCCCTGTCCATCACTAATTCCCGGAGTTCACTGAGACTCACATCCATCAAGTCAGTGATACCATCCAGCCATCTCATACTCTGTCGTTCCCTTCTCCTCCTGCCCCCAATCCCTCCCAGCATCAGAGTCTTTTCCAGTGAGTCAACTCTTCGCATGAGGTGGCCAAACTACTGGACTTTCAGCTTTAGCATCATTCCTTCCAAAGAAATCCCAGGGCTGATCTCCTTCAGAATGGACTGGTTGGGTATGCTTGAAGTCCAAGGGACTCTCAAAAGTCTTCTCCAACACCACAGTTCAAAAGCACCAATTCTTCAGTGAACAGCCTTCTTCACAGTCCAACTCTCACATCCATACATGACCACAGGAAAAACCATAGCCTTGACTAGACGAACCTTTGTTGGCAAAGTGATGTCTCTGATTTGAATATGCTATCTAGTTTAGTCATAACTTTTCTTCCAAGGAGTAAGCGTCTTTTAATTTCATGGCTGCAGTCACCATCTGTAGTGATTCTGGAGCCCAGAAAAATAAAGTCTGACACTGTTTCCACTGTTTCCCCATCTATTTCTCATGAAGTGGTGGGACCGGATGCCATGATCTTCGTTTTCTGAAGCTTTAAGCCAACTTTTTCACTCTCCTCTTTCACTTTCATCAAGAGGCTTTTCAGTTCCTCTTCACTTTCTGCCGTAAGGGTGGTGTCATCTGCATATCTGAGGTTATTGATATTTCTCCTGGCAATCTTGATTCCAGCTTGTGTTTCTTCCAGTCCAGCATTTCTCATGATGTACTCTGCATATAAGTTAAATAAACAGGGTGACAATATCCAGCCTTGACGAACTCCTTTTCCTATTTGGAACCAGTCTGTTGTTCCATGTCCAGTTCTAACTGTTGCTTCCTGACCTGCATACAAATTTCTTAAGAGGCAGGTCAGGTGGTCTGGTATTCCCATCTCTTTCAGAATTTTCCACAGTTTATTGTGGTCCACACCGTCAAAGGCTTTGACATAGTCAATAAAGCAAAAATAGATGTTTTTCTGGAACCCTGTTGCTTTTTCCATGATCCAGCGGATGTTGGCAGTTTGATCTCTGGTTCCTCTGCCGTTTCTAAAACCAGCTTGAACATCAGGAAGTTCACGGTTCACATATTGCTGAAGCCTGGCTTGGAGAATTTTGAGCATTATTTTACTAGCGTGTGAGATGAGTGCAATTGTGTGGTAGTTTGAGCATTCTTTGGCATTGCCTTTCTTTGGGATTGGAATGAAAATTGACCTTTTCCAGTCCTGTGGCCACTTCTGTGTTTTCCAAATTAGCTGGCATATTGAGTGCAGCACTTTCACAGCATCATCTTTCAGGATTTGGAATAGCTCAACTGGAATTCCATCACCTCCACTAGCTTTGTTCGTAGTGATGCTTTCTAAGGCCCACTTGACTTCACATTCCAGGATCTCTGGCTCTAGGCCAGTGATCACACCATCGTGATTATCTGGGTCATGAAGATCTTTTTTTGTACAGTTCTTCTGTGTATTCTTTCCATCCCTTCTTAATAAATTCTTCTTCTGTTAGGTCCATAACATTTCTGTCCTTTATCAAGCTCATCTTTGCATGAAATATTCCTTTGGTATCTCTGATTTTCTTGAAGAGATCCCTAGTCTTTCCCATTCTGTTGTTTTTCTCTATTTCTTTGCACTGTTACGTATTTAGTGGAAACAAATCATTCTGTGATGGTCACCAGAGAAACAGTTTAGGGAAAGTTTTCAAATTACCTTTCAGTATAAAATTGATTTGTCTTCATGGTGATGACTGTAATCAACAATCCTCAGCTTGATAACTGGTACAACAAACTGATTTGAGCTTGAGAAATGGTTTAAATGTTAAGGTAGTAAGTTTTAGAAAGTTTTGATTGTCAGCTTTTGTCTTTTAGAGTACCTTCTACCATGGAGAAATGTGCTTCTTTGATTCTGAGGCTCCTGCAAATTCCCTCCAAGGAGAGGAACCCTACTTTCTGCCTGTGATGGAAGAGGCTGACATTCGTGAGGATGACAACATTGCAAATCATTGATGTGCCTGTCCCCAGATTCTTTGATAGTGACCCTGCAGCAATTCATGACTTCAAAAAGGTGTGTTTCTCATTCTTACAGATATTTCTGAATTTCTTTTTTCCTTGAATTTATTGATATTAAATATGTTGATAAATGTAACTTCTTACAGCAGAGCCTTTTTCATTCTTTTGCTATTGAATATACATTAATTGATTTTGAAAGGTTGTAGATGCTTGTTCTAATGGTAGTTGAAAAATCTGCAGCATTGATACTCTCTAAATCATACCTAGATAGCATATTGAAAAACAGAGACATTACTTTGTCAACAAAGGTCCGTCTATTCAAGGCTATGGTTGGACTGTGAAGAAAGCTGAGAGCCGAAGAATTAATGTTTTTGAACTGTGGTGTTGGAGAAGACTCTTGAGAGTCCCTTGGACTGCAAGGAGATCCAACCAGTCCATTCTGAAGGAGATCAGCCCTGGGATTTCTTTGGAAGGAATGATGCTAAAGCTGAAAGTCCAGTACTTGGGCCACCTCATGCGAAGAGTTGACTCATTGGAAAAGACTGATGCTGGAAGGGATTGGGGGCAGGAGAAGAAGGGGATGACAGAGGCTGAGATGGCTGGATGGCATCACCGACTCGATGGACATGAGTTTGAGGGAACTCCGGGAGTTGGTGATGGACAGGAAGGCCTGGCATGCTGCAGTTCATGGGGTCACAAAGAGTTGGACATAACTGAGCTACTGAACTGAACTGAAATCATACCTAACATTTTCCCCTCCCCAACAGGGCATGATTGCTTATCTGGACTTGCTGCTAGGGAACTGCTGTCTGATGCCCCTAAATACCTCCATTGTTATGCCTCCAAAGAATCTGGTTGAGCTCTTTGGCAAACTGGCAGTATGTATTTTGGATGTCAACTCTTCCAAATAATATTGCTTCCACGTTTTAAAAATTAATTTGAGCCAAAACATTCCATTTCACTGAAATAATTTTCAAATAAAAAATATTTCATGAGCTTAAAACTGTTCTAAAAGCAAAGTCTATATTAAAAGTGTATCTGCTATAGGTGAGAATTTAAATAGTGGTTTTAAGAGTTTCTCATTTCAGGCTTTAAAAAAAAAATTTAGAGTGGCAAATACCTGCTTCACACTTAGGTGGTTCATGAAGATCTGGTTGCTGTACAAGAGATTCGTGATGTTAGTAACCTTGGCATATTTATTTACCAACTTTGCAACAAACTCAAGTCCTTCCATCTTCATAGAAGGGACCTGTTGCTGGGTAGGCAATTTATTCCCTCCTTCACCCTATATTATTGAGACAGTGAAAGAGAGTAGGGATGGAATACAGAGAAAGTAGAGAGCAAATTTAGATATATTTTTATTTACACAAAAATGAAAAAGCCCTTTTCTTTGTGCATTTCCTCACAGGTTTCAACAAACATGCCATTGATAAGTGCTGGAAGATTAGACACCCAACAAACTTATTGTTGAGACCAACATTTGTCAAGAATAAAAGGCAACAAGAAATGAGCATATTTAGTAATAGGATCAGAGATTTACTATATGACTTCAACATTAAAGTGTATGGGATACTAAAGATATTTATTCATGCATTTACTCTATGGCTTATATTTTTTAAAGGGGGAAAAAACCTACTAACCACTTCAAGCTTTTGCCAATTTTTAATTTAATAGGTGTTACTAGTTTTTTGAAATGATAATGAAATAATTCTTACCTTTTTCTTTTGAATTTATGCGGTTCAGATATCTGAAAGCAGCATGAATGTGTCAGCTACAACACTGACAATGAATTCCATCCTTTGTATGTATATGTGTTTCTAAGTAAGCTCTTTAATCATATGGTAGAGTATGTTTTAAATTTAAAATATTTAAATTGTTTGACCTTTTTGTGTAAAGCATGCCAAATTGCTCAACCTTGTTAAGTTTCATTTTGTTTCTCATTTTGTGCTACTTTCCTGAATTTAGAAATTATATCTTTACATAGCTGCTCAGTGTTCTGTAATAGATCTGGTTTATATGTGAAAATTTTTCCTAAAGAAGTTATTTTCCATATTGCAGTGATTTTTTTCTCACTGATAACAGTATTGTGAAATCCACAAAACTATGTAAGTACTGAATGCTATAAGGAATTTAGGTTGTATAAATTCTACAAACCCATAATAAATGTTACCATATTTGACTAGTGTTCATTTGAGGGACACATAATATGAATAATTAGCATTACTTATTAAGCTTTGGTATACCTGCAATAAATCTAAAATTATGAATCTACTTTGCCTTTACTCCCGTGTATGCTAAGTCGCTTCAGTCATGTCCGACTCTTTGCAACCTTATGAACCATTGGCCACCAGCCTTCTCTGTCCATGGGATTTTCCAGGCAAGAATACTGGACTGGGTTGCCATGCCCTCCTCCAGGGAATCTTCCTGACCCAGGGATTGAACCTGCATCTCTTACGTCTCCTGCATTGGCAAGCAAGTTCTTTACCACTAGTGCCGCTGTACACATTCATATTTTATAATTTCATAGTTTAACCTCCTTTTGATATTATATCAATTACTCATGTATAAAGGCCCCATAATTGGCTTACTTGTAAATTCAACTATTTAAGAGCCTTCAAGTCTATAGCAATTTCTGACCTTTAATGTACTTCCTTTTTAATCAAAATATAAGCAATCATATGCAACTACAATAGGTCAATAAGAACTCAACATGGATAGGATGTTGATGACTTTTAACAACTTCACATGCTGTGATCTCTACTCTAAGAGTATAAACTCCATACAAAGAGGGTTATTACTTTAGATCAGCAGTCCCCAGTCTTTTTGGCACCAGAGACTGGTTTTGCAGGATACAGTTTTTCCGTGGATTGGTGGTGGAGAGGTGGTGATTTCAGGATGACTGAAGTGCATTTCATTTATTGTGCACTTTGTTTCTATCATTATTACACTGTGATGTATAATGAGATAATTATACATCATTTCATTACTCACCATAATGCAGAATCAGTTGGAGCCCTGAGCTTGTTTTCCTACAACCATCTGGGGGTGATGGAAGACAGTGACACTCACAAAGTGAGTTGCTTATGTCCAGTCTACTCTGTAATCTTGTTTCATTTGCTGTTACTGAGGAAAACCCTGCTTCACAAAGATAAGATGTTGATAATGGAAGCAGGCTTTTCAGTGCCTTTGTGGCAATCTCAAGATATTTTGCCTTGACTTTAATCTAGAATGTATGGAGATATGAAGCTATCTCAAACATTCTTTTTTTTAATTTTTTTATTAATTTGTTTTTTTTTTTAATTGAAGGATAATTGCTTTACAGAATTTTGTCTTTTCTGTCAAATCTCAACATGAGTCAGCCATAGGTATATATATATATGTCCCCACCCTTTTGAACCTCCCTCCCATTTCCCTCCACATCCCACTACTCTAGGTTGATAAAGAGCCCCTATTTGAGTTTTCTGAGACATACAGCAAATTCACATTTGCTATCTATGTTACATATGGTAATGAAAGTTTCCACGTTACTCTCAACATACAACTCACCCTCTCCTCCCCTCTCCATGTGTCCGTAAGTCTATTCTCAATGTGTGTTTCTCCATTGTTACCCTGGAAATAAGTTCTGGAGTACTATTTTTCTAGATTCTGTAATGTGCATTAGTATACAATATTTATCTTTCTCTTTCTCACTTACTTCACTCTGTATAGTAGGCTCTAGGTTCATCCACTTCATTAGAACGTACTCAAATATGTTCCTTTTTATGGCTGAGTAATATTCCATGCGAAGAGTTGACTCATTGGAAAAGACTCTGATGCTGGGATGGATTGGGGGCAAGAAGAGAAGGGGATGACAGAGGATGAGATGGCTGGATGGCATCACCGACTCGATGGATGTGAGTTTGAGGAAACCCCGGGAGTTGGTGATGGACAGGGAGGCCTGGAGTGCTGCAGTTCATGGGGTCGCAAAGAGTCAGACATGACTGAGCAACTGAACTGAACTGAATATTCCACTGTGTATATGTACCATTACTTTATCCATTCATCTATGGATGGGCATCTAGGTTTCTTCCATGTTCTAGCTCTTGTAAATAGTGCTGTAGTGAACAACGGGATACATGTGTCTTTTTCAGTTTTGGTTTCCTTAAGGTATATGACTAGGAGTGGGACTGCTGGGTCATACCCTGGCTTTATTCCTTTTTTTTTTTTTAAGGAAGCTCCATACCGTCTTTCATAGTGGCTGTATCAATTTACATTCCAACCAACCATGCAAAAGCATTCCATTTCCCCACAACCTCTCCAGCATTTACTGTTTGTACACTTTTTGAGGATGGCTATTCTGACCAATGTGAGTTGATATCTCATTATAGTTTTTATTTACATTTCTCTAATAATGAGTGAACTGCCCATCTTGGGTGGCCCCACGGGCATGGCTTACTTTCATTGAGTTAGACAAGGCTGTGGTCCTAGTGTGATGAGTTTGACTAGTTTTCTGTAATTATGGTTTCAGTATTTCTGCCCTCTAATGCCCCCTTTCAACACCTACCATCTTACTTGGGTTTCTCTTGCCTTGGATATGGGGTATCTCTTCTCGGCTGCTCCAACAAAGTGCGGCCACTGCTCCTTACCTTGGAGGAGGGATATCTCCTCACCACCGCCCCTCCTGACCTTGAACACGCAGTAGCTCCTCTCGGCCCTTCTGCACCCATTCAGCCACCACTCCTTGAAGGTGGGATTGCTCCTCCCAGCCACTGCCCCTGGCTTCGGGTGTGGGGTAGGTCCTCCCGGCTGCCGCCTGTGGCCTCAGGCATGGGGTAGCTCCCCCCAGCCACGGCCCCTGGCCTCAGATATGGTGTAGCTCCTCTCAGCCACTGCCCCGACCTCGAATATGGGGTAGCTCCCCTCGGCCATTCCTGCACCAGTGCAGCCTGGCACTCTCAGCCACTGCCCCTGACCTTGGACGTGGGGTAACTCCTCTTGGCTGCAGGCCTTCGGGCATGGGGTCCTCCCGGTTTCTGACCCTGAGCTCAGACGTGGGGTAGCTCCTCTTGGCTGCACTAAGTGCGCCAGTGGCAGCCGCCCATGCTTAAGGTCATGATGGAGAGGTCTGACAGAATGTGGTCCACTGGAAAAGGGAATGCCAAACCACTTCAGTATTCTTGCCTTGAGAACCCCATGAACAGTATGAAAAGGCAAAATGATAGGACACTGAAAGAGAAACTCCCCAGGTCAGTAGGTACCCAATATGCTACTGGAGATCAGTGGAGAAATAACTCCAGAAAGAAGGAAGGGATGGAGCCAAAGCAAAAACAATACCCAGTTGTGGATGTGACTGGTGATAGAAGCAAGGTCCAATGCTGTAAAGAGCAATATTGCCCAGTAACCTGGAATGTCAGGTCCATGAATCAAGGCAAATTGGAAGTGGTCAAACAAGAGATGGCAAGAGTAAATGCTGACATTCTAGGAATCAGCGAACTCAAGTGGACTAGAATGGGTGAATTTAACTCAGATGACCATTATATCTACTACTGCAGGCAGGAATCCCTCAGAAGAAATGGAGTAGCCATCAGGGTCAACAAAAGAGTTTGAATACAGTACTTGGATGCAATCTCAAAAACAACAGAATGATCTCTGTTCGTTTCCAAGGCAAACCATTCAATATCACAGTAATCCAAGTCTATGCCCCAACCAGTAACGCTGAAGAAGCTGAAGTTGAACGGTTCTATGAAGACCTACAAGAACTTTTAGAACTAACACCCAAAAAAGATGTCCTTTTCATAATAGGGGACTGGAATGTAAAAGTAGGAAGTCAAGAAACAACTGGAATAACAGGCAAATTTGGCCTAGGGATATGGAATGAAGCAGGGAAAAGACTAATAGAATTTTGACAAGAAAATACACTGGTCATAGCAAACACCCTCTTCCAACAACACAAGAGAAGACTCTACACATGGACATCACCAGATGGTCAACATCGAAATCAGATTGATTATATTCTTTGCAGCCAAAGATGGAGAAGCTCTATACAGTCAATAAAAACAAAACATGGAGCTGACTCTGGCTCAGATCATGAACTCCTTATTGTCAAATTCAGACTTAAATTGATGAAAGTAGGGAAAATCACTAGACTATCAGGTATGACCTAAATCAAATCCCTTATGATTATACAGTGGAAGTGAGAAATAGATTTAAGGGCCTAGATCTGATAGATAGAGTGCCTGATGAACTATGGAATGAGGTTCGTGACATTGTACAGGAGACAGGGATCAAGCCATCCCCATGGAAAAGAAATGCAAAAAAATCAAAATGGCTGTCTGGGGAGGTCTTACAAATAGCTATGAAAAGAAGCGAAAAGCAAAGGAGAAAAGGAAAGATATAAGCATCT
Organism: Bos indicus; assembly: GCF_029378745.1. NCBI lineage: Eukaryota > Metazoa > Chordata > Mammalia > Artiodactyla > Bovidae > Bos > Bos indicus. The sequence goes on from NC_091789.1 coordinate 78,783,146, forward strand.
GAATGCAGAATTCCAAAGAATAGCAAGAAGAGATAAGAAAGCCTTCCTCAGCGATCAATGAAAAGAAATAGAAGAAAATAACCGAATGGGAAAGACTAGAGATCTCTTCAAGAAATTTAGAGATACCAAGAGAACATTCCATGCAAAGATGGGCTTGATAAAGGACAGAAATGGTATGGACCTAACAGAAGAAGAAGATATTAAGAAGAAGCGGTGGCAAGAATACACAGAAGAACTGTACAAAAAAGATCTTCACGACCCAGATAATCACGATGGTGTGATCACTGACCTAGAGCCAGACATCCTGGAATGTGAAGCCAAGTGGGCCTTAGAAAGCATCACTATGAAGAAAGCTAGTGGAGGTGATGGAATTCCAGGTGAGCTACTCCAAATCCTGAAAGATGATGCTATGAAAGTGCTGCATTCAATATGCCAGCTAATTTGGAAAACACAGAAGTGGCCACGGGACTGGAAAAGGTCAGTTTTCATTCCAATCCCAAAGAAAGGCAATGCCAAAGAATGCTCAAACTACCACACAACTGTACTCATCTTACATGCTAGTAAAGAACTGCTCAAAATTCTCCAAGCCAGGCTTTAGCAATACATGAACCATGAACTTCCAGATGTTCAAGCTGGTTTTAGAAAAGGAAGAGGAACCAGAGACCAAATTGCCAACATTTGCTGGATCATTGAAAAAGCAAGAGAGTTCCAGAAAAACGTCTATTTCTGCTTTATTTACTTTGCCAAAGTCTTTGATTGTGTGGATCACAATAAACTGTGGAAAATTCTGAAAGAGATGGGAATACCAGACCACCTGACCTGCCTTTTGAGAAATTTGTATGCAGGTCAGGAAGCACCAGTTAGAACTGGACATGGAACAACAGTCTGGTTCCAAATTGGAAAAGGAGTACATCAAGGCTGTATATTGTCACACTGCTTATTTAACTTATATGCAGAGTACATCATGCGAAATGCTGGGCTGGAAGAAGCACAAGCTGGAATCAAGATTGCCAGGAGAAATATGAATAACCTCAGATATGCAGATGACACCACCCTTAGGGTAGAAAGTGAAGAGGAACTAAAAATCCTCTTGATGAAGGTGAAAGAGGAGAGTGAAAAAGTTGGCTTAAAGCTCAACATTCAGCAAATGAAGATCATGGCATCTGGTCCTATCACTTCATGGGAAATAGATGGGGAAACAGTGGAAACAGTGTCAGACTTTATTTTTGGGGGCTCCAAAATCACTACAGATGGTGACTGCAACCATAAAATTAAAAGAAGCTTACTCCTTGAAAGAAAAGTTATGACCAACCTAGATAGCATATTCAAAAGCAGAGACATTACTTTGCCAACAAAGGTTCGTCTAGTCAAGGCTATGGTTTTTCCTGTGGTCATGTATGGATGTGAGAGTTGGACTGTGAAGAAGGCTGAGCACCGAAGAATTGATGCTTTTGAACTGTGGTGTTGCAGAAGACTCTTGAGAGTCCCTTGGACTGCAAGGAGATCCAACCAGTCCATTGTGAAGGAGATAAGCCCTGGGATTTCTTTGGAAGGAATGATGCTAAAGCTGAAACTCCAGTACTTTGGCCACCTCATGTGAAGAGTTGACTCATTGAATAAGACTCTATGCTGGGAGGCATTGGGGGCAGGAGGAGAAAGGGACGACAGAGGATGAGATGACTAGATGGCATCACTGACTCGATGGGCCTGAGTCTGAGTCAACTCCGGGAGTTGGTGATGGACAGGGAGGCCTGGTGTGCTGCGTTTCATGGGGTCGCAGAGTTGGACACGACTGAGCGACTGAACTGAACTGAACTGAACTGAATAATGAGTGATGTTGAGCATCTTTTCATGTGTTTGTCAGCCATCTGTATGTCTCCTTTGGAGAAATGTTTGTTTAGGTCTTTTACCCACTTTTTGATTGGGTTTTTTGTTTTTCTGATTTTGATTTGCATGAGTTGCTTGTATATTTTGGAAATTAATCGTTTGTTAGTCTTTTCAGTTGCTGTTATTTTCTCCCATTCTGAGTGTTGTCTTCCACCTTGCTTATAGTTTCCTTTGCTGTGCAAAACTTTTTAAGTTTAATCAGGTCCCACTTGTTTATTTTTGTTTCCATTACACTATGAGGCGGATCATAGAGATTCTTTCTTTGATTTATGTCAGAGAGTTCTGCCTATGTTTTCCTCTAAGAGTTTTATAGTTTAGGCCTTTAATCCATTTTTTATATTTATACTTAGGTCTTTAATCCATTTAGACTTGATCTCTGTATATGGTGTTAGGAAGTGTTCTAATCTCATTCTTTTAGATATAGCTGTCCAGTTTTCCCAGCACCATTTATTGAAGAGGCTGTCTTTGTCCCATTGTATATTTTTGCTTCCTTTGTCAAAACTAAGGTACCCATACTTTCATGAGTTTATTTCTGGGCTTTCTATCTTGTTCCATTGGCCTATATTTCTGTTTTTGTGCCAGTACCATATAGTCTTGATGACTATAGCTTTGTAGTATAATCTGAAGTCAGGAAGCTTGATTCCTCCAGATCCATTCTTCTTTTTCAAGACTGCCTTGGCTATTCGGAGTCTTTTGTGTTTCTATATGAATTGTGAAAGTTTTGTTCTAGTTCTGTGAAAAATGCCATTGGCAATTTGATAGGGATCACATTGAATCTGTAGATTGTGTTTGGTAGTATCATCATTTTCACAATATTGATTTTTCCTACCCAGGAATATGGAATATCTCTCCATCTGTTTAGACCGTCTTTGATTTCTTTCATTAGTGTCTTATAATTTTCTGTGTACAGTCCTTTTGTCTCCCTGGGTAAGTTTTTTCCTAGATACTTAATTCTTTTTGTTGCAATGGAGAATGGGATTGATTCCTTAATTTATTTTTTCTGATTTTTCATTGTTAGTACATAGAAATGCAAATGATTCCTGTGTATTTATTGTGTATTCTGAAAGTTTGCTAAATTCACTGATTAGCTCTAGTAATTTTCTGATACTATCTTTAGGGTTTTCTATGTACAATATCATGTCATCTGAAAACAGTGAGAGCTTTGCTTCTTTTCTAATCTTGATTCCTTTTATTTCTTTTTCTTCTCTGATTGCTGTGGCTAGGACTTCCAGAACTTTGTTGAATAATTGTGAGAGTGGACACCCTTGTCTTGTTTCTGATCTTAGGGGGAATGTTTTCAAGTTTTCACCATTAAGAATAATGTTTGCTGTAGGCTTATCATTTATGAACTTTACTATGTTGAGGTAGGTTCTTTCTATGCCCATTTTTTGAAGAGTTTTTTTTTTTTTTTATCATAAATGGGTACTGAATTTTGTCAAAGGCCTTTTCTGCATCTATTGAGATTATCATATGGTTTTTATCTTTCAGTTTGTTAATATGGTGTATCACATTGATTTATTTGCATATAATGAAGAATCCTTGCATCCGTGGAATAAACCCAACTTGATCATGGTGTATGAGCTTTTTGGTGTATTGCTGAATTATGTTTGCTAAAATTGTGTTGAGGGTTTTTGCATCTGTGTTCATCAGTGATATTGGCCTGTAGTTTTCTTTTTGTGTGTTATCTTTGTCTGGCTTTGGTATTAGGGTGTTGGTGGCTTGTAGAATGAGTTTGGAAATTTTCCTTCCTCTGAAAGTTTTTGAAAGAGGTTTAGAAGGATAGGTAATAGCTCTTCTCTAAATGTTTGATAGAATTCTGTGAAGTCTTCTGGTTCTGGGCTTTTGTTTTTGGGGAGATTTTTTATCACAGCTTTAATTTCAGTGCTTGTAATTGGGTTGTTAATAATTTCTATTTCTTCCTGGTTCAGTCTTGGAAGATTGAACTTTTCTAAGAATCTGTCCATTTATTCCAGGTTATCCATTTTATTGCCGTATATTTGTTCATGATAGCCTCTTATAATCCTTTGTATTTCCTCATTGTTTGTTGTAACCTCTTTTTTTTTTTTCATTTCTAATTTTGTTTATTTGATTCTTATCTCTTTTTTTCTTGATGAGTCTGGCTAAAGATTTATCAATTTTGTTTATCTTCTCAAAGAACCAGCTTTAGTTTTATTAATCTTTATTTTGTTTCTTTCATTTATTTTTAATTTATTTCTGCTCAGATCTTGGTGATTTATTTCCTTCTGCTAATTTTGAAGGGTTTTTATTCTTCATTTTCCATTTGTTTTAGGATGTTTAATTTAAGCCTTGTGTTCCTTATTAATTTTCTCTTTTGATGATCTGTCCACTGCTGTGAGTGGGGTGTTAAAGTCTCCTACTATTATTGTGTTACTGTCAATTTCTCCTTTTATGTTTGTTAGTGTTTGTCTTATGTATTGAGGTGCCCCTATGTTGAGTGCATAGATATTTACAATTGTTATGTCTTCATCTTGGATTGATCCCTTGATCATTATGTCGTGTTCTTCCTTATCTCTTGTAATCTTCTTTATTTTATGGTCTGTTTTGTTTGATATGAGGATTGCTACTCCAGCTTTTTTTTCTTCCCATTAAAATGGAATAGATTTTTCCATCCTCTCACTTTAAGTCTATATGTATCTTTAGGTCTGAAGTGGGTTTCTTGTAGACAGCATATATATGGGTCTTGTTTTCCACTCAGCCAGTCTGTGTCTTTTGGTTGGAGCATTTAATCTGTTTATATTTAAAGTTATTATTGATATATATGTTCCTATTGTCATTTTCTTAATTGTTTGGGGTTTGATTTTGTAGATCTTTTTCTTATCTTGCATGTCTTGACTATATATATATATATCCCTTTAACATCTGTTGTAAAGCTGGTTTGGTGGTCCTGAATTCTCTTAACTTTTGCTTTTCTGAAAAGCTTTTGATTTCTCCATCAATTTTGAATGAGATCTGTGCTGGGTACACTAATTTTGATTGTAGATTTTCCCCTTTCAGTATCTGTTGTGATTTCTCCATTTTTGTTTCTAATTTTATTTCTTTGATTTTTCTCCCTTTGTTTCTTGATGAGTCTGGCTAATGGTTTGTCAATTTTACTTATCCTCTCAAAGAACCAGCTTTGGGTTTTGTTGATTTTTGCTATGGTCTCTTTTGTTTCTTTTTTTTTTTTAATTTAAATTTATGTAATTTAATTAGAGGCTTATTTCTGGGCTAAATTTTAAGATTTCTTTCCTTCTACTAACCCTGGGGTTCTTCATTTCTTCCTTTTCTAGTTGCTTTAGGTGTAGAGTTAGGTTATTTATTTAACTTTTTTCTTGTTTCTTGAGGTGTGCCTGTATTGCTATGAACCTTCCCCTTAGCACCGCTTTTACAGTGTCCCACAGGTTTTGGGTTGTTGTGTTTTCATTTTCATTCATTTCTATGCATATTTTGATTTATTTTTTGATTTATTCTGTTATTTGTTGGTTATTCAGCAGTGTGTTGTTCAGCCTCCACATGTTGTAATTTTTAATAGTTTTTTGCCTGTAATTGAGATCTAATCTTACTGCATTGTGGTCAGAAAAGATGCTTGGAATGATTTCTATTTTGTTGAATTTACCAAGGCTAGATTTATGACCCAGGATGTGATCTCTCTTGGAGAAGGTTCCATGTGCGCTTGAGAAAAAGGTGAAATTCATTGTTTGGGGGTGAAATGTCCTATAGACATCAATTAGGTCTATTGTATCATTTAAAGTCTGTGTTTCCTTGTTAATTTTCTGTTTAGTTGATCTATCCATAGGTGTGAGTGGGGTATTAAAGTCTCCCACTATTACTGTGTTATTGTTAATTTCCCCTTTCATACTTGTTAGCATTTATCTTACATATTGTGGTGCTCCTATGTTGGGTGCATATATATTTATAATTGTTATATCTTCTTCTTGAATTGATCCTTTGATCATTATGTAGTATCCTTCTTTGTCTCTTTTCACAGCCTTTGTTTTAAGGTCTATTTTATCTGATATGAATATTGCTACTCCTGCTTTCTTTTGGTCTCTATTTGCATGGAATATCTTTTTCCAGCCCTTCACTTTCAGTCTGTATGTGTCCCTTGTTTCGAGGTGGGTCTCTTGTAGACAACATACATAGGGGTTTTGTTTTTGTATCCATTCGGCCAGTCTTTGTCTTTTGGTTGGGGCATTTAAACCATTTATGTTTAAGGCAATTATTGATAAGTATGATCCCATTGCCATTTACTTTATTTTTGGGGATTCGATTTTATACACCCTTTTTGTGTTTCCTGTGTAGAGAAGATCCTTTAGCATTTGTTGGAGAGCTGGTTTGGTGATGCTGAATTCTCTCAGCTTTTGCTTGTCTATAAAGCTTTTGATTTCTCCTTTATATTTGAATGAGATCCTTGCTGGGTACAATAATCTGGGCTGTAGGTTATTTTCTTTCATCACTCTAAGTATGTCTTGCCATTCCCTCCTGGCCTGAAGAGTTTCTATTGAAAGATGAGCTGTTATCCTTATGGGAATCACCTTATGTGTTATTTGTTGTTTTTCCCTTGCTGCTTTTAATATTTGTTCTTTGTGTTTGATCTTTGTTAATTTGATTAATATGTGTCTTGGGGTGCTTCACCTTGGCTTTATCCTGTTTGGGACTCTCTGAGTTTCTTAGACTTGGGTGATTATTTCCTTCCCCATTTTAGGGAAGTTTTCAACTATTATCTCCTCAAGTATTTTCTCATGGTCTCTCTTCTTGTGTTCTTCTTCTGGGACTCGTATGATTCGAATGTTGGGGCGTTTAACATTGTCCCAGAGATCTCTGAGAAAGATTCATTTCTTTTAATTTGTTTTTCTTTTTTCTTCTCTGTTTCTTTTATTTCCACCATTCTGTCTTCTACCTCACTAATCCTATCTTCTGCCCCTGTTATTCTACTGTTGATTCCCTCCTTAGTGTTTTTGATCTCATTTATTGCATTATTCATTATATATTGACTCTTTTTTATTTCTTCTAGGTCCGTGTTAAACCTTTCTTTCATTTTCACAATCCTTGTCTCCAGGCTATTTATCTGGGATTCCATTTTGTTTTCAAGATTTTGGATCAATTTCACTATCATTATTCAGAATTCTTTATCAGGTAGATTCCCTATCTCTTCCTCTTTTGTTTGGTTTGGTGGGCATTTGTCCTGTTCCTTTACCTGCTGGGTGTTCCTCTGTCTCTTCATCTTGTTTATATTGCTGTGTTTGTGGTGGGCTTTCTGTATTCTGGCAATTTGTGGCGTTCTCTTTATTGTGGAGTTTCCTCGCTGTGGGTGGGGTTGTAAGGGTGGTTTGTCAAGGTTTCCTGGTTAGGGAAGCTTATGTCAGTGTTCTGGTGGGTGGAGCTGGATTTATTCTCTCTGAAGTGCAGTGAAATGTCCAATAATGAGTTATGAGATGTCAATGTGTTTGGAGTGACTTTGGGCAGCCTGTATATCGAAGCTTAGGACTGTATTCTTGTGTTACTGGGGAATTTGTGTGGTATGTCTTGCTCTGGAACTTGTTGGCCTTTGGGTGGTGCTTGGTTTCAGTGTAGGTATGGAGGCATTTGATGAGCTCCTGTTGATTAATGTTCCCTGGAATCAGCAGTTCTCTGGTGTTCTCAGGATTTGGACTTAAGCCTCCTGCTTTTTGTTTTCAGTCTTATTTTTACAGTAGCCTCAAGACTTCTCCATCTATATAGTACCATTGATAAAACATCTCCTTTCGAAGACAATGGGCTGCTTTTCTCAGTGCCTGATATCCTCTGCCAGCATTCAGCAGTTGTTTTGTGGAATTTACTCAGCGTTCAAATGTTCTTTTGATGAATTTTTGGGGGAGATGTGGTCTCCCCATCCTGTTCCTCTGCCATCTTAAGACCGGCCCCTGTCCCCAATAACTACTTTAAATGTAAATGGACCACAGGCTTCAACCAAAGACAGAGACTGGCTGAATGGATACAAAAAACTAAAAGTGTTAAAGACTAAACAGTTTTCACTAGGGAGACAAGAGATCTCCAAACAGCAGTTGTTAACAAACTACAAGCAGCAAACTTTTTTTTTTTTTTTTTCCTACAGTCCTTCATGTCCTCTTTAGCCATGTAGGAGGCTCCTTTTGATCCTATTGCTATGACGTCAATTGATTCCACCTAAAACTAATATTTTTTTTTCTAAATCTTGAGCTGCTAATTGCCCAAACAAACAATACATCTTACTCATGAAAGTGTTTTCTTAAGCTGTGTTATTTAAATTATGTATCTTGTTTGGAGGTCTATTTTCCATCAAAGCTTATGTCAATTGTTTTATGAATACAATATATCTCGCCCAGAGACATCTTCTTTGGAGATGATTTCCCTTGTGCAGATATGTGTGTTGTGGGAGAGAAACCTGGTGCAATTCTCTCAGCCTTGAGGGTTTTTTTTTTTTTTTTTTTATATCTATGATCAGCAATGTGCTAATGAGTATAAGATGCCTTGCTAAAAAAACTGGACAGTTGGAATCATTTCTGTTTCCTTCTGATGTCTATGTCAGATGCATTCTCTATCCCTTTTATACTTTAATAAAGCTTTGCTATGCAAAAGCTCCTAGTGGTTAAGCCTTATCTCTGGTCCCAGATCAAAATCCTCTCCTCTGGAGGCCAAGAGTCCTGGTGGTGTTCCCAGCTCATAGCCACAGCCTATCAAAACAAGACCCATATATATGCTGTCTAGAAGCCACACATTCAGAACCAGAGACATGTACAGAATGAAAGTGAGAGGATGGAAAAAGATATTTCATGTAAATGAAAAGCAAAAGAAAGCTGGAGTAGCAGCTTTCTTTCTCTTTCTCTCTTCTCTTTCTCTCTCTCTCTTTCTTTCTTTCTCTCATACCAGACAAAATAAACCTTAAAGAATATTACATGAAATAAGTAAGGACACTACATAATGATCAAGGGATCAAATAGAAAGATATAACAACTGTAAATATTTAAGCACCCAACATAAGAACACATCAATACATAAGACAAACACTAACAGACATAAAAGGAGAAACATACAGTAACAATATTAGCAGGAGACTTTAAAATTACACTTACACTAATGGACAGATTATCAAAACAAAAAAATGATAAGGAAACACAAGCCTTAAATGGCACTTAGGCTGGGTGGAGCTAATTGGTATCTTCAGGACATTCCATCAAAATGCAGAAAAATACAATTTCTTCTCAAGTGCACATGGGACATTCTCCAGGATGGACCACATCTTGGGTCAAAACTCAGGCCTCAGTAAATTTAAGAGACTGAAATCTTACCAAGCATCTTTTCTCACCACAGCTCTATGAGACTAGCTATCAATTACACAAAAAAATAACTGTAAAAAACACAAACACATAGAGACTAAATAACACATTTATAAATAAAAAGCAGGTTATTGAGGAAATAAAAAGGGAAATTAAAAAATTCCTAGAAACAAATGACAATGAAAACAGGAAAACTCAAAAGCTATGAGATGCAGCAAAAGCAGTTCCAAGAGGGAAACTTAGAGCAATACAATCCTACCTGAAGAAACAAGAAAAACACTGATTAGACAACCCAACTTTACACTTAAAACAACTGGAGAAAGAAGAAGAAGAAGAAGAATAACAACAATAACAAAAAAACAAAGTTAGCAAAAGGAAATAAATCATAAAGATCAGATCACAAATAAAAGAAAAAAAAATGAAAGAAACAATAGCAATGATTAATAAAACTGAAAGCTGGTTCTTTGAGAAGATAAACAAAATTGACAAACCTTTAACCAGACTCATCAAGAAAAAAAGAGAGAAGAATCAAATCAACAAAGTAAGAAATGAAAAAGAAGAGGTTACAACAGACAACGCAGAAATACAAAGGAATATGAGACCATATAGGCAAATATAGGGCAAACAAAAAAAATGGACAGAAGAAATGGATATTCTTAGAAAAGTTCAATTTTCCAAGATTGAATCAGGAAAAAATATAAATTATGAACAAGACAATTGCTAGCACTGAAATCGAAACTGTGATAAAAAAAATGTTGAAAAAAAGCAAAAGCCCAGGGCCAGATGGCTTCACGGGTGAATTCAATCAAGCATTTAGATACCTATATTTTTGAAACTCTTTCAAAAAATTGCAGAGGCAGGAACAATTCCAAACTCATTCTATAAGGCCAAATCACCCTGATTTGACAAAGACTACACACACACACACAAAGAAAAATTTGGTTGCACCAATTTACATTCCTCCCACTAGCCAGAGCAATTAAATTGAAATTGTAAGATTTCCTCTCACTATAAGGCTCTATGTGCTTTTTAAACACATGCAGTTATTCTTACTACAGTTGATCAAAAAATAAATTAATTAAAAACCTTGAGTGAAAGTCATTCAGTCGTGTCCAACTCTTTGTGACTCCATGGACTGTATTGTCCATGGAATTCTCCAAGCCAGAATACTGGGGTGGGTAACTATTCCCTTCTCCAGAGGATTGTCCTAACCCAGGGATCTAACCCAAAATTGCAGGCAGATTCTTTACCAGCTGAGCCACCAGGAAAGTCCAAGAATACTGCAGTGGGTAGCTTATCCCTTCTCCAGCAGATCTTCCCAGAAGAATTCACCTGTAATGCAGTAGACACCGGTTCAATTCTTAAGTGGGGGAGATCTGCTGGAGAAGGGAAGAGAAGGGCAGAAATTGGCAAGGGAAGGGAAGGGAAGGCTGACAATACACAGGCTTGATGTACTCCTTTCCCAATTTTGAACCAGTTCATTAATACTGAAAAAAAGTTCCCCCAAAAAAGGAAGGATAAGGGAAACCTGTTATTTATAGAAGAATCCCAACCAATAAATGTAGAAGAAATGACAGAAAGTCATTATATAACCACCACACTAAGAACTGATTCAGGTAAAAATCATCAATGGGTGCTAAAACTATCAGATGAAAGCATGTTGAAGATGAGGATATTCACAGTCTCAAAATATCACTTCACAGATTTCTTACTAATTACAAGGGGAAAAAGGAACTCTTACCATGTGAAAATCTGGTGGAAACCCCTGGAATCAAGTGTAAAAATTGGATTGTGGTTATGTAGAAGGATGTCTGCGTGCTCATTTGTGTCTGACTCTTTGTGACCCCATGGACCATAGCTCATCAGGCTCCTCTGTCCATGGGATGTGCCAGGCAAGAATAATGGAGTGGGTTGTCATTTCCTTCTCCAGGGGGTTTTTCTGGCCCAGGGGTTGAACCCATGCCTGCGTCTCTTGCAGTGGCAGGTGTATTCTTTACCACTGAGCCACCTGGAAAGCCCCTGTGGTTATGTAGGCATATGCTCTAATTTAAAAAAAAAAAAAAAAAAAAGCATGTTGAAGTATTTATGGGTGAAGCACATCACATGTAGTCACAGCTACCAAATAGTACAGATAAATACATAAATACCTATCTACATGCATATAAACAGATACACATAGAGCTAGGTGGATATAGACATCCACACAGAGATAAAGCAAATATGGAAAACTATTAACAGTTGGTAAATCTAAGTGAAGTATGCATGGATTTTCATTATAATGTTCTTTCAACTTTTCTAAAAGTTTGAAATATTTTAAAATCAAAAGATGAGAAAAATAAAAATACCAAAACCCCCACAAAACCTCAAATGATGAAATGAGAAATTAACATACACAAAATTATAATAGATTTTTAATCAGAATATGTGATGAACTAATCGAAAAAAAGAAGAAACGAATTGAATAGAGAATAGGAAAACAATAGAACAAACAAAGCTTTTGCTTTGAAAATATCAACAAAATTGAAAGCCCTTAGGACTTCCCTGATGATGCAGTGGATAAAAATCTGCCGCCCAATGCAGGGGACACAAGTTCGATCCCTGTTCTGGGAGGTTTCCACATGCCACTGGGAATTGAATCAGGGTCTTCTGTATTGCAGGTGGTTTCTTTACCAGGTGAGCTACTTGGGAAGCCATTAAAAAAAAAAAAAAAAACTTAACTATTGTAAAAAATTTGAAAAATAATTTAAATATATAAGAAATGTTTTGAAAATATGTCTTAGAGACAGAATTGTTGTTTCTCAGTTAATTCATGCATTTGTGGATAAACATTATTTTTTGCTAGAATGACAGAGTTTAGTATTGATTTTATTTTGATTCTTTTTTACTTTTTTGTTTGTTTTCCTTTCTGTTATTTTTATATTTTTTTTATTTTTAAACTTTACAATATTGTATTGGTTCTGCCATATATCGAAATGAATCCACCACAGGCATACATGTGTTCCCCATCCTGAACCCTCCTCCCTCCTCCCTCCCCATACCATCCCTGTGGGTCGTCCCAGTGCACCAGCCCCAAGCATCCAGTATTGTGCATTGAATCTGGACTGGCTACTCATTTTATATATGATATTATACATATTTCAATGCTGTTCTCCCGAGTCATCCCACCCTCTCCCTCTCCCACAGAGTCCAAAAGACTGTTCTATACATCAGTGTCTCTTTTGCTGTCTCGTATACAGGGTTATTGTTACCATCTTTCTAAATTCCATATGTATGCGTTAGTATACTGTATTGGTGTTTTTCCTTCTGGCTTACTTCACTCTGTATAATAGGCTCCAGTTTCATCCACCTCATTAGAACTGATTCAAATGTATTCTTTTTAATGGCTGAGTAATACTCCATTGTGTATATGTACCATTGCTTTCTTATCCATTCATCTGCTGCTGGACATCTAGGTTACTTCCATGTCCTGGCTATTATAAACAGTGCTGCGATGAACATTGGAGTACACGTGTCTCTTTCAATTCTGGTTTCCTTAGTGGGTATGCCCAACAGTGGGATTGCTGGGTCAAATGGCAGTTCTATTTCCAGTTATTTTTAAGGAATCTCCACACTGATCTCCATAGTGGCTGTACTAGTTTGCATTCCCACCAACAGTGTAAGAGGGTTGCCTTTTTTCCACATCCTCTCCAGCATTTATTACTTGTAGACTTTTGGATCACAGCCATTCTGACTGGCGTGAAATGGTACCTCATAGTGGTTTTGATTTGCATTTCTCTGATAATGAGTGATGTTGAGCATCTTTTCATGCATTTGTTAGCCATCTGTATGTCTTCTTTGGAGAAATGTCTATTTAGTTCTTTGGCCCATTTTTTGATTGGGTCATTTATTTTTCTGGAGTTGAGCTGTAGGAGTTGCTTGTATATTTTTGAGATTAGTTGTTTGTCAGTTGCTTCATTTGCTATTATTTTCTCCCATTCTGAAGGCTGTCTTTTCACCTTGCTTAGAGTTTCCTTTGTTGTGCAGAAGCTTTTAAGTTTAATTAGGTCCCATTTGTTTATTTTTGCTTTTATTTCCAATATTCTGGGAGGTGGGTCATAGAGGATCCTGCTGTAATGTATGTCGGAGAGTGTTTTGCCTATGTTCTCCTCTAGGAGTTTTATAGTTTCTGGTCTTACATTTACATCTTTAATCCATTTTGAGTTTATTTTTGTGTATGGTGTTAGAAAGTGTTCTAGTTTCATTCTTTTACAAGTGGTTGACCAGTTTTCCCAGAATCACTTGTTAAAGAGATTGTCTTTAATCCATTGTATATTCTTGCCTCCTTTGTCAAAGATAAGGTGTCCATATGTGCATGGATTAATCTCCGGGCTTTCTATTTTGTTCCCTTGATCTATATTTCTGTCTTTGGGCCAGTACCATACTGTCTTGATGACTGTGGCTTTGTAATAGAGCCTGAAGTCAGGTAGGTTGATTCCTCCAGTTCCATTCTTCTTTCTCAAGATTGCTTTGGCTATTCGAGGTTTTTTGTATTTCCATACAAATTGCGAAATTATTTGTTCTAGCTCTGTGAAGAATACTGTTGGTAGCTTGATAGGGATTGCATTGAATCTATAAATTGCTTTGGGTAGTATACTCATTTTCACTATATTGATTCTTCCAATCCATGAACATGGTATATTTCTCCATCTATTAGTGTCCTCTTTGATTTCTTTCACCAGCGTTTTATAGTTTTCTATATATAGGTCTTTAGTTTCTTTAGGTAGATATATTCCAAAGTATTTTATTCTTTTCGTTGCAATGATGAATGGAATTCTTTCCTTAATTTCTCTTTCAGTTTTCTCATTATTAGTGTATAGGAATGCAAGGGATTTATGTGTGTTGATTTTATATCCTGCAGCTTTACTATAATGATTGATTATTTCTAGTAATTTTCTGGTGGCGTCTTTAGGGTTTTCTATGTAGAGGATCATGTCATCTGCAAATAGTGAGAGTTTTACTTCTTCTTTTCCAATTTGGATTCCTTTTATTTCTTTTTCTGCTCTGATTGCTGTGGCCAAAACTTCCAAAACTATGTTGAATAGTTGTGGTGAAAGTAGGCACCCTTGTCTTGTTTCTGACTTTAGGGGCAATGCTTTCAATTTTTCACCATTGAGGATAATGTTTGCTGTGGGTTTGTCATATATAGCTTTTATTATGTTGAGGTATGTTCCTTCTATTCCTGCTTTCTGGAGAGTTTTTATCATAAATGGATGTTGAATTTTGTCAAAGGCTTTCTCGGCATCTACTGAGATAATCATATGGCTTTTATTTTTCAATTTGTTAATGTGGTGTATTACATTGATTGATTTGCAGATATTGAAGAAAACTTGCATCCCTGGGATAAAGCTCACTTGATCATGGTGTATGATCTTTTTAATGTGTTGTTGGATTCTGATTGCTAGAATTTTGTTAAGGATTTTTGCATCTATGTTCATCAGTGATATTGACCTGTAGTTTTCTTTTTTTTTTGTGGCATCTTTGTCAGGTTTTGGTATTAGGGTGATGGTGGCCTCATAGAATGAGTTTGGAAGTTTACCTTCCTCTGCAATTTTCTGGAAGAGTTTGAGTAGGATAGGTGTTAGCTCTTCTCTACATTTTTGGTAGAATGCAGCTGTGAAGCCATCTGGACCTGGGCTTTTGTTTGCTGGAAGATTTTTGATTACAGTTTCAATTTCTGTGCTTTGATGGGTTTGTTAAGATTTTCTATTTCTTCCTTGTTCAGTTTTGGAAAGTTGTCCTTTTCTAAGAATTTGTCCATTTCTTCCACGTTGTCCATTTTATTATAATTGCTGATAGTAGTCCCTTATGATCCTTTGTATTTCTGTGTTGTGTGTTGTGATCTCTCCATTTTCATTTCTAATTTTATTGATTTGATATTTCTCCCTTTGTTTCTCGATGAGTCTGGCTAATGGTTTGTCAATTTTAGTTATCCTTTCAAAGAACCAGCTTTTGGCTTTGTTGATTTTTGCTATGGTCTCTTTTGTTTCTTTTGCATTCATTTCTGCCCTAATTTTTGAGATTTCTTTCCTTCTACTAACCCTGAGGTTCTTCATTTCTTCCTTTTCTAGTTGCTTTAGGTATAGAGTTAGGTTATTTATTTGACTTTTTTCTTGTTTCTTGAGGTATGCCTGTATTGCTATGAACTTTCCCCTTAGGACTGCTTTTACAGTGTCCCACAGGTTTTGGGTTGTTGTGTTTTCATTTTCATTCGTTTCTGTTCATATTTGATTTCTTTTTTTGATTTCTTCTGTGATTTGTTATTCAGCAGCGTGTTGTTCAGCCTCCATGTGTTGGAATTTTTAATAGTTTTTTCTCCTGTAATTGAGATCTAATCTTACTGCATTATGGTCAGAAAAGATGTTTGGAATGATTTCAAATTTTTTTGAATTTACCAAGGCTAGATTTATGGCCCAGGATGTGATCTATCCTGGAGAAGGTTCCATGTGCGCTTGAGAAAAAGATGAAATTCATTGCTTTGGGATGAAATGTCCTATAGATATCAATTAGGTCTAACTGGTCATTTAAAGTTTGTGTTTCCTTGTTAATTTTCTGTTTAGTTGATCTATCCATAGGTGTGAGTGGGATATTAAAGTCTCCCACTATTATTGTGTTATTGTTAATTTCTCCTTTCATACTTGTTAGCATTTGCCTTACATATTGCGGTGCTCCCGTGTTGGGTACATATATATTTACAATTGTTATATCTTCTTGGATTGATCCTTTGATCATTATGTAGTGACTGTGTTTGTCTCTTTTCACAGCCTTTGTTTTAAAGTCTATTTTATCTGATATAAGTATTGCTACTCCTGCTTTCTTTTGGTCCCTATTTGCATGGAAAATCTTTTTCCATGCCTTCACTTTCAGTCCGTATGTGTCCCCTGTTTTGAGGTGGGTCTCTTTTAGACAGCATATCTAGGGGTCTTGCTTTTTTATCCATTCATCAAGTCTTTGTCTTTTGATTGGGGCATTCAACCCATTTGCGTTTTAGGTAATTATTGATAAGCATGATCCCATTACCATTTACTTTATTGTTTTGGGTTCAAATTTATACAACCTTTTTGTGTTTCCTGTCTAGAGAATATTCTTTAGTATTTGTTGGAGAGCTGGTTTGGTGGTGCTGAATTCTCTCAGCTTTTGCTTGTCTATAAAGCTTTTGATTTCTCCTTCATATTTGAATGGGATCCTTGCTGGGTACAATTATCTGGGCTGTAGGTTATTTTCTTTCATCACTCTAAGTATGTCTTGCTATTCCCTCCTGGCTTGAAGAGTTTCTATTGAAAGATCAGCTGTTATCTTTATGGGAATTCCCTTGTGTGTTATTTGTTGTTTTTCCCTTGCTGCTTTTAATATTTGTTCTTTGTGTTTGATCTTTGTTAATTTGATTAATATGTGTCTTAGGGTGTTTTGCCTTGGGTTTATCCTGTTTGGGACTCTCTGGGTTTCTTGGACTTGGGTGATTATTTCCTTCCCCATTTTAGGGAAGTTTTCAACTATTATCTCCTCAAGTATTTTCTCATGGTCTTTCTTTTTGTCTTCTTCTTCTTGGACCCCTATGATTCGAATGTTGTAGCATTTAATATTGTCCTGGAGGTCTCTGAGATTGTCCTCATTTCTTTTAATTTGTTTTTCTTTTTTCCTCTCTGATTCATTTATTTCTACCATTCTATCTTCTAATTCCCTAATCCTATCTTCTGCCTCTGTTATCTACTATTTGTTTCCTTGAGAGTGTTTTTTATTTCATTTATTGCATTATTCACTATATATTGACTCTTTTTTTATTTCTTCTAGGTGCTTGTTAAACCTTTCTTGCATCTTCTGAATCCTTGTCTCCAGGCTACACACAAGTACTGCATTTTAGACTCTTTTGTTGACCATGATGGTTACTCCATTTCTTCTAAGGGAATCCTGCCCACAGTAGTAGATATAATGGTCATCTGAGTTAAATTCATTCATTCCAGTCCATTTTAGTTCACTGATTCCTAGAATGTCGATGTTCACTCTTGCCATCTCCTGTTTGACCACTTCCAATTTGCCTTGATTTATGGACCTAACATTCCAGGTTCCTATGCAATATTGCTCTTTACATCATTGGACCTTGCTCATGGGATTCTCAAGGCAAGTAGAAGATAGAATGGTAGAAATAAATGAATCAGAGTGGAAACAAGAAAAATGAATTAAAAGAAATGAGGACAATCTCAGAGACCTCCAGGACAATGTTAAACGCCCCAACATTCAAATCAGAGGAGTCCCAGAAGACAAAAAGAAAGACCATGAGAAAATACTTGAGGAGATAATAGTTGAAAACTTCCCTAAAATGGGGAAGGAAATATTCACCCAAGTCCAAAAACCCAGAGAGTCTCCCCACAGGATAAACCAAAGGTGAAACACCCCAAGACACATATTAATTAAATTAACAAAGATCAAACACAAAGAACAAATATTAAAAGTAGCAAGGGAAAAACAACAAATAACACATAAGGGGATAACCCTAAGGATAACAGCTCATATTTCAATAGTAACTCTTCAGGCCAGGAGGGAATGGCAGAACATTCTTAAAGTGATGAAAGAAAATAACCAACAGCCGATATTACTGTAACCAGCAAGGATATCATTCAAATATGAAGGAGAAATTGAAAGCCTTACAGACAAGCAAAAGCTGAGAGAATTCAGCACCAACAAACCAGCTCTCCAATAATGCTAAAGGATCTTTGCTAGACAGAAAACACAAAAAGGGTGTATAAACTCGAACCCAAAACAATAAAGTAAATGGCAACAGGATCATACTTATCAATAATTACCTTAAACATAAATGGGTTAAATGCCCCAATGAAAAGACAAAGCCTGGCTGAATGGATACAAAAACAAGACCCCTATACAGGTTGTCTACAAGAGACTCACCTCAAAACAGAAGACAGAAACAGACTGAAAGTGAAAGGCTGGAAAAGTATTGCACACAAATAGAGGCCAAAAGAAAGCAGGAGTAGCAATACTCATATCAGATAAAATAAACTTTAAAACAAAGCCTGTGAAAAGAGACAAAGAAAGACACTATATAATGATCAAAGGATCAATCCAAGAAGAAGATAAAACAATTATAAATATCCATGCACCTAACATAGGAGCACCGCAATATGTAAGACAAATGCTAACAAGTATGAAAGAGGAAATTAACAATAACACAACAATAGTGGGAGACTTTAATACCCCACTCACACCTGTGGATAGGTCAACTAAACAGAAAATTAACAAGGAAACACAAAATTTAACTGATACAATAGACCAGTTAGATCTAACTGATATCTATAGGACATTTCACCCGAAAACAATGAATTTCACCTTTTTCTCAAGTGCACACGGAACCTTCTCCAGGATAGATCATATCCTGGCCTGTAAATCTAGCCTTGCTAAATTAAAAAAAAAAATTGAAATCACTCCAAGCATATTTTCTTACCATAATACAGTACGATTAGATCTCAATTACAGGCAAAAAACTATTAAAAATTCCAATCTATGGAGGCTGAACAACACAGTGCTGAATAACCAACAAATCACAGAAGAAATCAAAATATGAACAGAAATGGATGAAAATGAAAACACAACAACCCAAACCCTGTGGGACACTGTAAAAGCAGTGCTAAGGGGAAGATTCATAGCAATACAGGCATACCTCAAAAAAAAAAAAAAAAAAAAAAAAAAAAACAAGAAAAAAGTCAAATAAATAACCTAACTCTACACGTAAAGCAACTAGAAAAGGAAGAAATGAAGAACCCCAGGGTTAGTAGAAGGAAAGAAATTGTAAAAATTAGGACAGAAATAAATGCAAAAGAAACAAAAGAGACCATAGCAAAAATCAACAAAGCCAAAAGCTGCTTCTCTGAGAGGATAAATAAAATTGATAAACCATTAGCCAGACTCATCAAGAAGCAAAGGGATAAAAGCCAAATCAATAAAATTAGAAATGAAAATGGAGAGATCACAACAGACAACACAGAAACACAAAGGATCATAAGAGACTACTATCAGCAATTATATGACAATAAAATGGGCAACTTGGAAGAAATGGACAAATTCATAGAAAAGTACAACTTTCCAAAACTGAACCAGGAAGAAATAGAAAATCTTAACAGATCCATCACAAGCACAGAAATTGAAACTGTAATCAGAAATCTTCCAGCAAAAAAAAGGCAAGGGCCAGATGGCTTCACAGCTGAATTCTATTAAAAATTTAGAGAAAAGCTAACACCTATCCTACTCAAACTCTTCCAGAAAACTGCAGAGGAAGGTAAACTTCCAAACATTCTATGAGGCCTCTATCACCCTAATACCAAAACCTGATAAAGATGCCACAAACAAACAAAACAAACAAACAAAAAACTACAGGCAAATTTCACTGATGAACATAGATGCAAATATCATTAACAAAATTCTAGCAATCAGAAACTAACAACACATTAAAAACATAATACACCATGACCAAGTGGGCTTTTATCCCAGGGATGCAAGGATTCTTCAATATCTGCAAATCAATCAATGTAATACACCACATTAACAAATTGAAAAATAAAAGCCATATGATTATCTCAATAGATGCAGAGAAAGCCTTTGACAAAATTCAACACCCATTTATGATAAAAACTCTCCGGAAAGCAGGAAAAGAAGGAACATACCTCAACATAATAAAAGCTATATATGACAAACCCACAGCAAATATAATCCTCAATGGTGAAAAATTGAAAGCATTTCCCCTAAAATCAGGAACAAGACAAGGGTGCCTACTTTCACCACAACTATTCAACATAGTTTTGGAAGTTTTGGCCACAGCGATCAGAGTAGAAAAAGAAATAAAAGGAGTTCAAATCAGAAAAGAAGAAATAAAACACTCACTGTTTGCAGATGGCATGGTCCTCTATATAGAAAACCCTAAAGATTCCATCAGAAAATTACTGGAACTAATCAATGAATATAGTAAAGTTTCAGGATATAAAATCAACACACAGAAATCCCTTGCATTCCTATACACTGCTGCTGCTGCTGCTGCAAGGTCGCCTCAGTCGTGTCCGTCTCTGTGTGACCCCATAGACGGCAGCCCACCAGGCTCCCATGTCCCTGGGATTTTCCAGGCAAGAACACTGGAGTGGGTTGCCATTTCCTCCTCCAATGCATGAAAATGAAAAGAGAAAGTGAAGTCTCTCGTCGTGTCCGACTCTTCGCAACCCCATGGAGGCAGGCTACCAGGCTCATCTGTCCATGGGACTTTCCAGGGAAGAGTACTGGAGTGGGGTGCCATCGCCTTCTTGGTCCTATACACTAATAATGAGCAAATAGAAAGAGCAATTAAGGAACCAATTCCATTCACCATTGCAACGAAAAGAATAAAATACTTAGGAATACATCTACCTAAGAAACGAACTATATATCAGATCAGATCAGCCGCTCAGTGGTGTTCAACTCTTTGCAACCCCATGAATCGCAGCATGCCAGGCCTCCCTGTCCATCACCAACTCCCAGAATTCACCCAGACTCATGTCCCGCAAATCAGTGATGCCATCCAGTCATCTCATCCTCTGTCGTCCACTTCTCCTCTTGCCCCCTATCCCTCCCAGCATCAGAGACTTTTCCAATGAGTCAACTCTTCACATGAGGTGGCCCAAGTACTGGACTTTCAGCTTTAGCATCATTCCTTCCAAAGAAATCCCAGGGATGATCTCCTTCAGAATGGACTGGTTGGATCTCCTTGTAGTCCAAGGGACTCTCAAGAGTCTTCTCCAACACCACAGTTCAAAAGCATCAATTCTTCAGCAATCAGGCTTCTTCACAGTCCAACTCTCACGTCCATACATGACCACAGGAAAGATCATAGCCTTGACTAGACAAACCTTTGTTGGCAAAGTAATGTCTCTGCTTTTGAATATGCTATCCAGGTTGGTCATAACTTTCCTTCCAAGGAGTAAGCATCTTTTAATTTCATGGCTGCAGTCACCATCTGTAGTGATTTTGGAGCCCAGAAAATAAAGTCTGACACTGTTTCCACTGTTTCCCCATCTATTTCCCATGATGTGATGGGAACGGATGCCATGAATTTTGTTTTCTAAATATTGAGCTTTAAGCCAACTTTTTCACTTTCCATTTTCACTTTCATCAAGAGGCGTTTGAGTTATTCTTCACTTTCTGCCATAAGGGTGGTGTCATCTGCATATCTGAGGTTATTGATATTTCTCCTGGCAATCTTGATTCCGGCTTGTGCTTCTTCCAGCCCAGTGTTTCTCATGATGTACTCTGCATATAAGTTAAATAACCAGGGTGACAATATACAGCCTTGACGAGCTCTTTTCCTATTTGGAACCAGTCTGTTGTTCCATGTCCAGTTCTAACTCTTGCTTCCTGACCTGCATACAAATTTCTCAAGAGGCAGATAAGGCGGTCTGGTATTCCCATCTCTTTCAGAATTGTCCACAGTTTGTTGTGATCCACACAGTCAAAGGCTTTGGCATAGTCAATAAAGCATAAACAGATGCTTTTCTGGAACTCTCTTGCTTTTTCCATGATCCAGCGGATGTTGGCAATTTGATCTTTGGTTCCTCTGCCGTTTTGAAAACCAGCTTGAACATCAGGAAGTTCATGGTTCACATATTTCTGAAGCCTGGCTTGGAGAATTTTGAGTATTACTTTACTAGCATGTGAGATGAGTGCAATTGTGCAGTAGTTTGAGCATTCTTTGGCATTGCCTTTCTTTGGGATTGGAATGAAAATTGACCTTTTCCAGTTCTGTGGCCACTGCTGAGTTTTCCAAATTTGCTGGTATATTGAGTGCAGCACTTTCACAGTATCATCTATCAGGATTTGGAATACCTCAACTGTAATTCCATCACCTCCACTAGCTTTGTTCGTAGTGGTGCTTTCTAAGGCCCACTTGACTTCACATTCCAGGATGTCAGGCTCTAGGTGAGTGATCACACCATTGTGATTATCTGGGTCCTGAAGATATTTTTTGTACAGTTCTTCTGTGTATTCTTGCCCTCTCTTCTTAATATCTTCTTCTTCTATTACGTCCATACCATTTCTGTCCTTTATCGAGCCCATCCTTGCATGAAATGTTCCTTTGGTATCTCTGATTTTCTTGAAGAGATCCCTAGTCTTTGTCATTCTGTTGTTTTCCTCTATTTCTTTGCACTGATTGCTGAAGAAGGCTTTCTTATCTCTTCTTGCTATTCTTTGGAACTCTGCATTCAGATGTTTATATCTTTCCTTTTCTCCTTTGCTTTTCACATGCCTTCTTTTCACAGCTATTTGTATGGCCTCCTCAGACAGCCATTTTGCTTTTTTGCATTTTTTTCTATGGGGATGGCTTGATCCCTGTCTCCTGTACAATGTCACGAACCTCATTCCATAGTTCATCAGGCACTCTATCTATCAGATCTAGGCCCTTAAATCTATTTCTCACTTCCACTGTTTAATCATAAGGGATTTAATTTAGGTCATACCTGAATGGTCTAGTGGTTTTCCCTACTTTCTTCAATTTAAGTCTGAATTTGGCAATTAGGTGTTCATGATCTGAGCCACAGTCAGCTCCTGGTCTTGTTTTTGTTGACTGTATAGAGCTTCCCCATCTTTAGCTGCAAAGAATATAATCAATCTGATTTCAGTGTTGACCATCTGGTGATGTCCATGTATAGAGTCTTCTCTTGTGTTGTTGGAAGAGGGTATTTGTTATGACCAGTGCATTTTCTTGGCAAAACTCTATTAGTCTTTGCCCTGCTTCATTCCGTATTCCAAGTTCATATTTGCCTGTTACTCCAGGTGTTTCTTGACTTCCTACTTTTGCATTGCAGTCCCCTATAATGAAAAGGACATCTTTTTTGGGTGTTACTTCTAAAAGGTCTTGTAGGTCTTCATAGAACCATTCAACTTCAGCTTCTTCAGCGTTACTGGTTGGGGCATAGACTTGTATTACTGTGATATTGAATGGTTTGCCTTGGAAACGAATAGAGATCATTCTTTCGTTTTTGAGATTGCATCCAAGTACTGCGTTTTGGACTCTTTTGTTGACCATGATGGCTACTCCATTTCTTCTGAGGGATTCCTGCCCGCAGTAGTAGACATAATGATCACCTGAGTTAAATTCACACATTTCAGTCCATTTCAGTTCGCTGATTCCTAGAATGTCGACATTCACTCTTGCCATCTCTTGTTTGACCACTTCCAATTTGCCTTGATTCATAGACCAGGTTCCTATGCAATATTGCTCTTTACAGCATAGGACCTTGCTTCTATCACCAGTCACATCCACAGCTGGGTATTCTTTTTGCTTTGGCTCCATCCCTTCCTTCTTTCTGGAGTTATTTCTCCACTGATCTCCAGTAGCATATTGGGCACCTACTGACCTGGGGAGTTTCTCTTTCAGTATCCTATCATTTTGCCTTTTCATACTGTTCATGTGGTTCTCAAGGCAAGAATACTGAAGTGGTTTGGCATTCCCTTTTCCAGTGGACCACATTCTGTCAGATCTCTCCACCATGACCCGCCCTTCTTGGGTTGCCCCACGGGCATGGCTTAGTTTCATTGAGTTAAACAAGGTTGTGGCCCTAGTGTGATGATATTGACTAGTTTTCTGTGAGTATGGTTTCAGTGTGTTTGCCCTCTGATGCCCTCTTGCAACACCTGCCATCTTTATATAGAAAACTATAAAACACCGATGAAGGAAATCAAAGAGGACACTACTAGATAAATATACCATGTTCACGGATCAGAAGAATCAATAGAGTGAAAAAGAGTATACTACCCAAAGCAATTTATAGATTCAGTGCAATCCCTATCAAGCTAGCAACAGTATTTTTCAGAGAACTAGAACAAATAATTTCACAATTTGTATGGAAATACAAAATACCTCGATTAGCCAAAGCAATCTTGAGAAAGAAGAATGGAACTGGAGGAATCAACCTGCCTGACTTCAGGCTCTACTACAAAGCTTCAGTCATCAAGACAGTATGGTACTGGCACAAAGACAGAAATACAGATGAATGGAACAAAATACAAAGCCAAGAGATAAATCCACATATCTATGGACACCTTATCTTTGACAAAGGAGGCAAAATATACAATGGAGAAAAGACAATCTCTTTAACACGTGGTTCTGGGAAAATTGGTTAACCACTTGTAAAAGAATGAAACTAAAACACCTCTAACACCATACACAAAAATAAACTCAAAATGGATTAAATATCTAAATGTAAGACCAGAAACTATAAAACTCCTAGAGGAGCACATAGGCAAAACCCTCTCCAACATACATCACAGCAGGATTCTCTATGACACACCTCCCAAAATATTGGAAATAAAAGCAAAATAAACAAATGTGACCCAATTAAAATGTAAAGCTTCTGCACAACAAAGGAAACTCTAAGCAAGGTGAAAAGACAGCCTTCAGAATGGGAGAAAATTATAGCAAATGAAGCAACTGAAAAACAACTAATCTCAAAAATATACAAGCAACTCCTGTAGCTCAATTCCAGGAAAATAAACGACCCAATCAAAAAATGGGCCAAACAACTAAACAGACATTTCTTCAAAGAAGACATACAGATGGCTAACAAACACATGAAAAGATGCTCAATATCACTCATTATCTGAGAAATTCAAATTGAAACCACAATGAGGTACCATTTCACACCAGTCAGAATGTCTGGGATCCAAAAGTCTACAAGCAATAAATGAAAAGTGGGTGTGGAGAAAAAGGAACCCTTTTACACTGTTGATGGGAATGAAAACTAGTACAGCCTCTATGGAGAAGAGTGTGGAGATTCCTTAAAAAAAAAAAAAAAACTGGAAATAGAACTGCCATATGACCCAGCAATCCCACTGCTGTGCATACACACTGAGGAATCCAGTATTGAAAGAGACATGTGTACCCCAATGTTCATCGCAGCACTGTTTGCAATAGCCAGGACATGGAAGCAACCTAGATGTCCATCAGCAGATGAATGGATACGAAAGCTCTGGTACATATACACAATTGAGTATTACTTAGCCTTTAAAAAATACATTTGAATCCGTTCTAATGAGGTGGACAAAACTGGAGCCTATTATACTGAGTGAAGTAAGCCAGAAAAAATACACCAATACAGTATACTAACACATATATATGGAATTTAGAAAGATGGTAATGATCACCCTACATGCGAGACAGCAAAAGAGACACAGATGTATAGAACAGTCTGTTGGACTATGTGGAAGAGGAAGAGGGTGTGATGATTTGCGAGAATGGCATTGAAACATGTATAATATCATATATGAAAGGAATCGCCAGTCCAGGTTCAATGCAGGATACAGGATGCTTGAAGCTGGTGCACTGGGATGACCCAGAGGGATGGTACAGGGAGGGAGGTGGGAGGGAGGTTCAGGATGGGGAACACGTGTACACCCGTGGTGGATTCATGTTGATGTATGGCAAAACCAGTACAATATTTTAAAGTAAGTAACCTCTAATTAAAATAAATAAATTTGTATTAAAAAATAAAAATAACAAAAATTCCCTTTCCTCCTTGCCTCCCCTTCCTTTCCCTCATAGACAAATATTTATCTACTACACCAAAGGCATAATTCATGAGAGAAATAATTGATCACCTGGACTTTATTAAAATTAAAGCCTTCTGCTTCATGAAAGACTATCAAGAGGATTAGAAGACATATTGCAGACTGCGAGCCAATATTTGGAGACAACAATAGCTACCTGATAAAGAACTGTTACCCAAAATATACAAAGAAAATATTTTGATCAAAAAATGGGTCACAGACCTTAATAGTCATCTCACTATGGAAGATATATGTATGGCAATTAAACATGTGAAAAGATGCTTCATATTATATATCCTCATGGAAATACAAATTAGGACTATAAGATACCTCTACACATATATTAAAATTGCCAAAATACAGAACATCCATAATACCAAATGTCAATGAGAATGTGGAGCAACAGGAACTCTCATTCTTTCCTTTGGACATGCAAAATGGCACAGTTTTGGAAGACAGTTTGTCAGTTTCCTACAAAGTTAAAGTTACTCTTATCATACAATCCAGCAGTTGTGCTCCTTAGTACTTACCTAAAAGTTTGAAATCCTACATCCACATCAAAACCCACACACAGATGTTTATAGCAGCTTTATTTATAATTCCCCAAACCTGGAAGTACCAACATGGCATTTAGTAGGTGAATAAATAAACTGTGTTAACACAGACAATGAAAGATTATTCATTTCTAAAAAGAAATGACTTGTCAAATTGTGAAAAGAAATGAAGGAAACTTGAATTAGTATTGCCAAGTGAAAGAAGCCTATCTGAAAAGGCTACAGTGTATAATCCCAATATAGCAATATTCAATAAAGGAAAAACTAGGAAGACAGTAAAATATCAGTGGTTGCCAAAGGTTAGGAGAGAAATGAATAGGTAGGACACAGAAGATTCCAGGGGGCAGAGTGACTACTCTATCTGATACTATAATAGTTGAAGCAGGTCACTATATATTTGACCAAATGCATGTACTATACAGCAAATGAACCTTAATGCAAACAAAGAACTTCGAGTGATAATAGTGAGTCAGTATATTTTTTAGTTCAGTTCAGTTAAGTCGCTCAGTTGTGTCTGACTCTTTGAAAACCCATGAACCACAGCACGCCAGGCCTCCCTGTCCATCACCAACTCCCAGAGCCCATCCAAACCCATGTCCATTGAGTCAGTGATGCCATCCAACCATCTCATCTTCTGTCATCCCCTTCTCCTCTTGCCCTCAATCTTTCCCAGCATCAGGGTCTTTTCAAATGAGTCAGCTTTTCGCATCAGGTGGCCAAAGTAATGGAGCTTCAGTATCAACATCTGTCCTTCCAATGAACACCCAGGACTGATCTCCTTTAGGATGGACTGGTTGGATCTCCTTGCAGTCCAAGGGACTCTCAAGAGTCCTTTACAGCATCAGACCTTGCTTCCATCACCAGTCCCATCCACAACCAGGTGTTGTTTTTGCTTTGGCACCATCCCTTCATTCTTTCTTAAGTTATTTCTCCACTGACCTCCAGTATCATATTGGGCACCTACCGGCCTGGGGAGTTCATCTTTCAGTGTCCTATCTTTTTGCCTTTTCATATTGTTCATGGGGTTCTCAAGGCAAGAATGCTGACATAGTTTTCCATTTCCTTTTCCAGTGGACTGCATTCTGTCAGACCTCTCCACCATGACCTGTCCTAATCATAAAAAGATATCACTCTGATGTGGAATGTTAATAAGCCAGAAAGTTATGCATAAGTAGGACAGGAAAGGTATGTGAAATTTCTGTAACTTGCATTTAATTTTCTGTGAACCATAAATTACTCTAAAACTAAAGTCTATTTATTGTTATAAAACCTTAAAAAATCATTGTGCTGTACATCAATACAGTTCTATCATTGCATTAAAGAAACGTCTGTTCAAAAAAGAGAGCAAATTCACAAAAAGAACAATGAGAAGTGGTTATAACCACAAATTTGTGGGAAATAATGTAAATTATTAGGGAATTATGCATACTCTTTGCTACCCTATGGACTATAGACCTCCAGGCTCCTCTACCCATAGGATTCTCCAGGCAAGATTACTGGAGTGGGTTGCTATACACTCCTCCAGGGCTTCTTCCTGACTCAGGGATCAAACCTGAATCTCTTAAGTCTCCTGTATTAGCAGTCAGGTTCTTTACCACTTAGCGCCACCTGGGAAGCTCTATGCATACAGAATTATGCTAACAAAGTATATATTATTGATGGAATATATAGTTTTATGGGAAATGTAAATTATTAAAATTGACCAAAAAGTTTTAAAAATTAACAATAGTTGTTGAAAAACTGAAAAATTCCAAAATGACTCCCCTTAAATCAATGTCAATTAGGGTGCAGTGGGACACGTGTTCTCATATATTAATGGTATGAATCTAAATTTGTACAACATATAAATGTATGTAGTCATGTCTGGATGTGAGAGTTGGACTATAAAGAAAGCTGAGCACCAAAGAATTGTGGTGTTGGAGAAGACTCTTAAGAGTCCCTTGGACTGCAAGAAGATCCAACCAGTCTATCCTAAAGGCAATGAGTCCTGGGTGTTCATTGGAAGGGCTGATGTTGAAACTGAAACTCAATACTATGGCCACCTGATGCAAAGATCTGACTCATTTGAAAAGACCCTGATGCTGAGAAAGATTGAAGGTGGGAGGAGAAGGGAATGACAGAGTATGAGATGGTTAGATGGCATCACCGACTCAATGGACATGAGTTTGGGTAAACCCCAGGAGTTGGTGATGGACAGAGTGGCCTAGAGAGCTGTGGTTCATGGGGTCACAAAGAGTCGGACATGACTGAGTGACTGAACTGAACTGAATAAGTGTATGGGTAGGTTATAAGAGCACTCTATCCTATGACCAGTTAACAGTTATATAAACATTAATTTATCTAATTTTTTTTGTCTAGAAAAGACAATTGAGCAACTTATACAAAATTTTAGGGAAAATAAATCGTATCTTAAGTATTCTAGGATGAGATGGGTTTCCCTGGTGGCTCAGTGTTAAAGAACCCATCTGCCAATGCAGTAGACAAGGGTTCAACTCCTGGGTCGAGAAGAACCCCTGGAGAAGGAAATGGCACCCCTACTCCAGTAGAAAAGTAGGGAAATCCCATGAAATTATGTAAATCACTATTTACATGCTAGGGTAAAAAAACTTTCAGAAAATACACATCTGCAGTGATCTAGGAATTTAAATTCAAACAAAGTAAAATTAGAGTCAGAATAAAGACAAGTGACAAATGAAACAATAATTAATTTTTATATTATTAATAATATAATTGTAAAATGTATACTGATGCAAAAAGTGTCATGAAAGAA
The DNA here is from genome assembly GCF_029378745.1 of Bos indicus. NCBI lineage: Eukaryota > Metazoa > Chordata > Mammalia > Artiodactyla > Bovidae > Bos > Bos indicus. Next base: position 78,812,260 of record NC_091789.1, read on the forward strand.
GACACATAATATACAAACATATATCATCATTATCATCTCTGTCATCTGTGTTTAAAAATGGGCTAATTACTGAGTTTTTTGTTGTGGTTTAGTCACTATGTCATGTCTGACTCTTTTGTGATCCCATAGACTGTAGTCCTCCAGTCTCCTCTGTCCATGGGATTTCCCAGGCAGGAATAGTGGGGTGGGTTGCCATTTCCTTCCCTAGGAGATCTTCCCTATCCAGGGATTGCGCCTATGTCTCCTGCTTTGTAGGTGGATTCTTTACTACTCACTCACCTGTGAAGCCCTACTGAGCTTTTAGTGAAAGTGAAGTTGCTCAGTCATGTCTGACTCTTTGCGACCCGAAGACTGTAGCCGACCAAGCTCCTCTGTCCATGGGATTCTCCAAGCAAGAATACTGGAGTGGGTTGCCATTTCCTTCTCCAGGGGTTCTTCCCGACCCAGGGATCGAACTCAGGTCTCCCACATTGCAGGCAGATGCTTTAACCTCTGCACCACCAGGGAAGCCCTTAAACACAAGAATACAGTCTCTCAGAAAACCTCCTATAGAGACACAGAATTTCAGATCCAAGTACTAACATCAAAGATTTCAAGGGAGGAAAGGAAGCCAGGTTGAAAGAAGGGGGAGGAGGTGGGAGGCGGGGGGCAAAAGGGGTGGCCTTACAAACATCTCCTGCCACCTACAGATACCCAGGCATTATGGCACTTTTCCCTGGGCCTCCAGAGAAGGGAGGACTGGAACTCAGCCCTACCAGAAATCAGACCAGACCAGAACCAGAATTCGAGTTCTCTGCCAAGAGGAGGTGATCAGTCTCCAATCCTCAGCTCAGGCTGAGGGCCTGAGCTTTTAGTACTGCCTAAAGTCTGTTGTTGTTGTTGTTTTTTCCCAAGATTCAGTTCAGTTCAGTTCAGTTCAGTCTCTCAGTCATATCTGACTGTTATTATTTGTTCTATTTCTGCTAGAAATGTCACAGATAATTTTATGTGTGCATGAGAAGTCACTTAAGTAGTGTCCGACTCTGTGCAAACCTATGGACTGTAGCCCATCAGACTTCTCGGTCCATGGGATTTTCCAGGCAAGAATACTGGAGTCAGTTGCCATGCCCTCCTCCAGGGGACCTTCCTACTCAGGGATTAAAGCTGTGTCTCTTACATCTCCTGCATTGGCAGGCGTGTTCTTTACCTCTAATGCCACCTGAGAAGCCCCTGATAATTTGTTATGGATTACATTAAATCTGTAGATTGACTTGAGAAGTATGGCCATTTAAAAAATATTAATTCTTCTAATGAAACAGGATGGGATGTTTTTTAGTTTTTAAAATCCATTTCAAGTTTATTTATAACTATTTTTTAGTTCTCAGCATGTTTCTCATCTCCTTGTTTTCAGTTGCTACGTCATGTCTGACTCTTTGTGACCCCATGGACTGCAGCATGCAAGGCTCCCCTGTCCTTCAGTATTTCCTGGAATTTGCTTAAATTCATGTCCATTGAGTCAGTGATGCCATCCAACCATCTCATCCTCTCCAATGAGTCAGCTCTTTGATCCAGTGTCCAAAGTGTTGCAGCCTCAGCTTAAACATCAATCCTCCTGATGACTATTCTGTTAATTTCCTTTAGGACTGACTAGTTGGATCTCCTTGCTGTCTAGGGACTCTCATGAGTCTTCTGCTGCTGCTTCTGAGTCGCTTCAGTCGTGTCCAACTCTATGCGACCCCAGAGACGGCAGCCCACCAGGCTCCTCCGTCCCTGGGATTCTCCAGGCAAGAACACTGGAGTGGGTTGCCATTTCCTTCTCCAATGCATGAAAGTGAAAAGTGAAAGTGAAGTCGCTCAGTCGTGCCCGACTCAGTGACCCCATGGATTTCAGCCCACCAGGCTCCTCCATCCATGGGATTTTCCAGGCAAGAGTACTGGAGTGGGGTGCCATTGCCTTCTCTGTGAGTCTTCTGCACCACAGTTCAAAAGTATCAATTCTTTAGCCTTCTATATGATCCAACTCTCACAACCATACATGACTACTGGAAAAACCATAGCTTTGACTATACGGACTTTTGTTGGCAAAGAGATGACTCTGCATTTTAATACACTGTCTAGGTTCGTCATAGCTTTGTTTCCAAGGAGAAAGTATCTTCATTTCAAGAGGGCTCTCACTGTCCACAGTGATTTTGGAGCTTAAGAAAAGAAATATATCATTTTTTTCACTTTTTATCCTTCTATTTTCCATGAAGTGGTGGAACCAGATCCTCCCATGATCTTAGTCTTTGGAATATTGAGTTTTGTTTTTTTGTTTGTTTGTTTGTTTTTGCTTTTTTTAAATTTAAATTTATTTATTTTAATTAGAGGCTAATTAGTTTACAATATTGTATTGGTTTTGCCATACATCAATATGAATCTGCCACGGGTGTACACATGTTCCCAATCCTGAACCCCACTCCCCGATCCCTCCCCATACCATCCCTCTACATCCTGGGCCATAAATCTAGCCTTGGTAGATTCAAAAAAATTGAAATAATTCCAAGCATATTTTCTGACCACAGTGCAGTAAGATTAGATCTCAATTACAGGAATATTGAGTTTTAAGCCAGATTTTTCACTCTCTGCTTTCACCCGCAGGCTGACAGTATACAACTTTGACATACTCTGATCCCACATTTGTACCAGATTGTTGTTCCATGTCTGATTCTAACTGTTGCTTCTTGACCCATATACAGGTTTCTCAGGAGACAGGTAAGGTGGTCTAATATTCCCATCTCTTTAAAAATTTTTCACAGTTTGTTGTGATCCACACAGTCAAAGGCTTTAGCATAGTCAATGAAGTGGAAGCAGATGTTTTTCTGGAATTCCCTTGATTTTTCTATAATGCAAAGGATGTTGGCAATTTGATCACTGGTTCCTCAGACTTTTTAAAATCCAGCTTTATATCTGGAAGTTCTTGGTTCACATGCTGATGAAGCCTAGCTTGAACGATTTTGAGTATTACCTTGCTAGCATGTGAATGAGTGCAACTGTACAGTAGTTTGAACATTCTTTAGCATTGTCTTTCTTTGAGGTTGCAATGAAAATTGATCTTTTCCAGTCTTGTGGCCACTGATGAGTTTTCCATATTTGCTGACATATGAATGCAGCACTTTAATAGAATCATCTTTTAGGAATTTAAATGGCTCACTTGTAATTTCATCACCTCCTTGGTCACGTTTATTCTTAAGTATGGTTTTTTGAGTTTTTTTTGTTTGCTTGTTTTGATGTGATTTTAACAGGGATTTTTTTTTTTTTTTACTTTTCCTTATATTTCATTTTTAGTATACAGAAATGCAACTGATCTTTGTATGTTAGTCTTGAATCATGCTACTTTTCCCAATTTCTCAGTTCCAATAGTTTTTGTGTGGATTCTTAAGGGTTTGCTATTTATAGTATCATGTAATCTGCATATGGGCTTCCCTGGTGGCTCAGATGGTAAAGAATCCTCCTGCAATGCAGAAGACCTGAGTTCGATTCCTGGGTTGGGATGGTTCCCTGGAAGAGGGCGTAGCAACCCACTCCAGTGTTCCTGTCTGGAGAATTCCCATGGACAGAGGAGCTTGGCAGGCTACAGCCCATGGGATCACAAAGTCAGACAAGACTGAGCAGCTAAGCACAGCACAACACAGTCTGCATATGATGACAATTTTACTTCTTATCTTCCATTTTGGATGCTTTTATTTAATTTTTTTTTCTTTTCTGACTGTTGTGGCTAGGACTTCCAGTACTATGTTGAATAGAAGTGGTAAGAGGGGATATCCTTGTCTTATTTCAGATTTCAGTAGGAAGATTTTCAGCTTTTCACTGTTATGTTGGCTGTGGATTTATCATAAATAGCTTTTATTATGTTGATACACTTTTCCTCTATACCTACTTTCATAAGAATATTTTATGAAAAATGCATGTTGAACTTTCTCAGGTGTTTTTTCTGTATCTACTGAGATGATCATGTGGTTTTTACATTTTCTTTTCTTGATGTGGGACTTCCCTGGTGGCTCAGGTGGTAAAGTGCCTGCCTACAATGCAGGAGACAAATTTCTTGATGTGGTGTATCAAATTGATTGATATGCATATGTTGAACCACCTTTATGACTTTGGGACGAATCCAACTTTGTCATGTTGTATGATCTTTTTCATATGTGTGTGATTTCATTTTCTAATATTTTATTGAGAATTTTTGCATCTATATTCATCAGAGATATTGGCCTGTAATTTTTTATGGTATTGTATTTGTCTGGTTTTGATATCAGGGTAATGGTGACTTCATAGAATGACTTTGGGAGTGCCCCTTTCTCTTCAGTCTTTTGGAAGAGTTTGAGAAGAATTGGTATAATTTCTTCTTTGTATCTTTCATAGAATTCCCCAGTGAAGACTTCTGGTCCTGGACCTTTGCTTGCAGTGATTTTTTTTTTTTTTTTAATTACAGACTCTATTTCACTTCTGATGATTGGTCTATTCAAATTATCTATTTCTCTAGATTCAGTTTTGATGAACTGTATGTTTCTAGATATTCGTCCATGTCTTCTAGGACGTCTATTTTATTGGCATATAATTGTTCATAGTATTCTCTTATTTACTTACTTGTATTTCTGCAATATCAGTTGTAATTTCTACTCTTTCAGTTCTTATTTTGTTTATTTGTGTTTTCTCTCTTTTCTTCTTGGCAAGCCCATGCAGAAGTTTGTCATTTTTTTTTTCTCTTTTCAAAGAAGCAATTCTTCTTGTATTGCTTTTTTCTGTATTTTTTAATCCTTATTTTATTTTTTTCTTTATTTTTTATTTTATTATTATTATTTTAATTTAAAATATTGTATTGTTTTTGCCATACATCAACATGCATCTGCCACGGGTGTACATGTGTTCCCCATCCTGAATGCCACCCCACCTCCCTCCCCATACCATCCCTCTGGGTCATCCCAGTGCACCAGCCCCAAGCTTCCTGTATCCTGCATCGAACCTGGACTGGCGATTCATTTCTTATATGATATTATACATGTTTTAATGCCATTCTCCCAAATCATCCCCCTCCTCCCTCTCCCACAGAGTCCAAATGACTGTTCTATACATCTGTGTCTCTTTTGCTGTCTTGCATACAGGGTTGTCATTACCATCTTTCTAAATTCCATATATATAAAAAAAGAAAACTACAGGCCAATATCACTGATGAACATAGATACAAAAATCCTTAACAAAATTCTAGCAATCAGAATCCAACAACACATTAAAAAGATCATACACCATGACCAAGTGGGCTTTATCCCAGGGGTGCAAAGATTCTTCAATATCTGCAAATCAATCAATGTAATACACCACATTAACAAATTGAAAAATAAAAGCCATATGATTATCTCAATAGATGCAGAGAAAGCCTTTGATAAAATTCAACATCCGTTTATGATAAAAACTCTCCAGAAAGCAGGAATAGAAGGAACATGCTTCCCTGATAGCTCAGTTGGTAAAGAATCCACCCGCAATGCAGGAGACCTGGGTTCGATCCCTGGGACGATCCCCTGGAGAAGGGAAAGGCTACCCACTCCAGTATTCTGGCCTGGAGAATTCCATGGACTGTATAGTCCATGGGTCACAAAGAGTCGGATACTACTGAGTGACTTTCACTTTCACCTCAACATAATAAAAGCTATATATGACAAACCCACAGCAAACAGTATCCTCAATGGTGAAAAATTGAAAGCATTTCCCCTAAAATCAGGAACAAGACAAGGGTGCCCACTCTCACCACTACTATTCAACATAGTTTTGGAAGTTTTGGCCACAGCAATCAGAGGAGAAAAAGAAATAAAAGGAATCCAAATTGGAAAAGAAGTAAAACTCTCACTGTTTGCAGATGACATGATCCTCTACATATTTTTTCTTTAATCTTTATTATTTTCCTTCCTTCTGCTGACTTTAGATTTTGTTTGTTCTTTTCTTTATTCTTTTATTGTTTTGGCCAAAAGGTTCATTTTGTTTTTACCACAAGATGGCTCTAGTGGTGCATAGTTTTCTTTAACTTCATTTAAAAAATTGTTAGATTGTATTGTGACAGCTGTCATGTAAGTATGTATTGAAAAGACATCAAAATTAGTGAATTTTTGTGTAGCTATTATAATGTTGAAGACGAAAGAAAAAGTAGCATTTTCAAAAGATTATGCTTTATTATTTGAAGAAAGGTAAAAATGTAACTAAAATGCAAAAAAAAAGATTTCTGCATTTATAAAGAAGGCAGTGTGACTGATTGAACATATCAAAAGTGGTTTGTGAAGTTTTGTGCTGGAGATTTCTCACTAAACAATGCTCCATGGTCAGGTAGACCAGTTGAAGTTGATAGAGATCAAACTGGGACATTAATTGAAAGCAATTAATTTTGTACCACATGAGAGATACCCAGCATACTCAAAATATCCAAATCAAGTGGTGAAAATCATTTTCACTAGCTTGGATATGTTCATTGCTTTGATGTTTGGATTCCACATAAGTTAAACGAAAAAACCTTGACCATATTTCTGCATGCGATTCACTGCTTAAACATAAATAAATGTTCCATTGTTAAAACAAAGTGTGATAGGCAATGAAAGTAGATACTGAACAATAATGTGAAATGAAAGTAATCATAGGACAAGAGAAATGAACCACTACCAACCACCCCAAAGGTGTTTTCATCCAAAGAAAGTGATGTTGTGTATATGGTGGAATTGGAAGGGAGTCCTCTAATTATGAGCTCCTTCTGGAAAACCGAACAACTGATTCTAAAAGTACTGCTCCCAATTAGACCACCTGAAAGCAGCACTCAGTGAAAAGCATTTGGAATTAGGCAGCAAAAAATACACAACCTTCCATCAGGATAATGCAAGACCACATACTGCTTTGATAACCAGGTAAAAACTGTTACAATTTGACTGAGAGGTTCTGATTCATCTGCCATATTCACCAGATATTGCAGCTTTGGATATTCATTTATTTCAATCTTTACAAAATTCTCTTAGTAGAAAAAAATTTCATTGCTTGGAAGATTGAAAAATGCACCTGTAATTGTTCTTTGCTCAAAAAAGGTAAAAAAAAAAAAAAAAAAAATTTGGGAGGATGGAATTTTGAAGTTGTCTGAAAAAAGGCAGAAAGTAGTGGAACATAATGGTAGATACACTATTCAAAAAGTTGTTGGCAAAGATGAAAGCTGTCCCTTTTATTTTTACTTAAAAATCCTAAAGAAACTTTGGGCAACCCAATAGTTGATAGGTTAGGTGTTTTTTTGTTTGTTTGTTTTAATTTGAGATGTTTCTGGTTTTTAGAAGAGGCTTGTATTATTTTAACTTTCCTATAACAACTACTTTTACTGCATCTCATAGATTTTGTATTGTGTTTTCATTGTCATCTCAAGATTTTTTTTTCAATTTCTTCTTTTATCATGGACCCATTTATTTTAGTACTATGTTGTTTAGTACCAAAGTAATCTTTTTTTTTTTTTTTCTCATATATTTTTCTATGGATTTCTAGTTTCATGTCATTGTGGTAAAAAAAAAAAAAAAGAAGAAGAAGAAGCTTGAAATAGTTTCTAACCTTTTAAATCTTTTGAGAGTTCTTTTGTGCTCTGATATGTGATCAATTCTAGAGAAGGCTCAATGTACATTTGAAAAAAGCTACAGAAAACACAGCATGATATTAGCACAAAAACAGACATATGAATCAATATAACAAAACAGAAGGCCCAGTAATAAACCTGCATTCCTACAGTCAATTAATCTTAGACTCAGGAGGTAATAATAGACAATGGGAAAATGATAGTATCTTCATCAAGTGGTGCTGGGGAATTTGGATAGCAACTTGTAAATCCATGTTTACACCACCCACAACATACAGAAAACTAAGCTGAAAATTGCTTAAAATTTAAATATAAGACATGGCACCATAAAACTCTTAGAACAGAATATAGGGAATACAGTCTCTGACATAAATCATACCGGTGTTTTCTTAAGCCAGTCTCACAAGGTAATAAAAACAAAACCAGTACAATATTGTAAAGTTAAAAAATAAAACAAAATAGAATTTAATAAATAAATAAATAAACAAAAGGGGCCTACTCAGACTTATAACCTTTGTACAGCAAAGGAAAGCCTAAACAAAATGAAAAGTCGGCATACAGACTTGGTGAAAATATTTGCAAGCAATTCAGTTGACAAATGTTTAAATTCCAAAATATACAAACAACACAGATAACTCAATAACAACAATAAAAACTAAACAATCCAATACAGAAATGGGCAGAAAACAAATAGACATTTCTCTAAAGAAGACATACAGATCGTCTATCAGCACATGAAAAGAAGCTCATGATAGCTAATTATCAGAGAAATACAAATCAAAGCTTCAATGAGGTACTGCATCACAGTCATAAGAATGGCTATCATTAAAAAGTCTACAAATTAAAAATGCTTGAGAAGGTGAGAGGACACTGTTAGTGGGGATGTAGATTATTGCAGCCACTATGGTAAACAGTATGGTGGTTTCTCAAAAAAAACTAAAAATAGAGTTACCATATTATTCAACAATCCCACTCCTGGACATATATTCAGAGAAAACTATATATAAAAAAAAAAAATACATGCACCTCTATGTTCATAGTGCCACTGTTTACAATAGACAAGACAAGAAACATCCTAAATGTCCATGAACAGTTGAATAGGTAAAGAAAAAGTGGTATACAGATTTCTGGTTCAAGATGGTAGAGTAGAAGATCTCCTGTGAGAGCACCAAAATCACAACTAGCTGTTGAGCAACCATTAAAAGGAGTGCTCTGGAACCCACCAAATAAAAAGATATCCCACGTCTAAAGACAAAGAAGAAGTGGCAGTGAGATGGTAAGAGGGGAACAATCATGGTAAAATCAAATCCCATACCCACAGGGTAGGTGACCCACATACCAGAGAACAATAATAGAAAAGAAGTTCTCCCACTGTTGTGAAGGTTCTGAACCCCACATCAGGCTTTCCAGCCTGGGGATCTGAAAAAGGGACTAGGAATCTTGGATTCTCAGGGAATCTGACCTTAAAGTTTAGTGGGATTTGATTACAGGACTTCCACAGGATTGGGGGAAACAGAGACTCCAGTCTTAGAGGGCACAAACAAAATTTTGTATTCACAAAGACTCAGAGAAAAGGAGCAGTGACCCCACAGAAGACTGAAGGAAAACTGTCTGCTAGAGTTGGAGGGTCTCCTGTGAGGTGTGGGTTGGCAAATGTTCACCATAGAGATGAGGGTGCTGGCAGCAGCAGTCCTGGAAGGTCCCCTTTGGTGTAAGCCCTTATGGAGGTCACTATTAAACATACAATAGAGCCCATAGACCCCAGAGCTAGGTCACCTCAGATTTAATGAGAGTGAGGGAGCACACCCTACCCATTAGCAGATAATTGGATTAAAGCTTTACTGAACACGGCCCTGCCCACCAGACCCAGTTTTTCCCAACACCAGTCCCTCCCATTGAAAGCTTATACAAGCCTTTTAGCATCCTCCAACATAGGGCAGACTAAAGAAGTAAGAAGAACAGCAATTCCACATTAGCTAGAACAAAAACCACATTGCAGAAAGTTAATAAGGATTAAAAAGCAGAAATTTGTATCCCAGATGAAGGGACAAGATAAAACCCAAGAGAAAATAGCTAAATTAAGTGGAGATAGGCAACCTTTTGGAAAAAAGAATTCAGAATAATGATAGTGAAGTTGATCCATTATCTCAGGAAAACAATGGAGAAGATGCAAGAAATGCTTACCAAAACCTAGAAGAACTAAAGAACAAACAACAGAGATGAATAATAGTTTAAGAGGAATCAACAGCAGAAGAGCTGATTGAGAAGAATGGATAAGTGACCTGGAGGACAAAATGGTGGACATCACTAGTCCAGAACAGAATATAGGAAAAAGAGTGGGAAAAAAAAAAAAAAAAATGAAGACATTATGAGAAACCACTGGGACAACATTAAATACACCAACATTCGAATTATAGGGGTACCAGAAGGAGAAGAAAGAGAGAAATGACCTGAGAAAATATTTGAAGAGATAACAGTTGAAAACTTCCCTAACATGGGAAAGAAAATAGTCAACCAAGTCTCGGAATTTTTTTAAAAAAGTACAAATGCTTTTGCCCTCCAAAGCTCCAGATATTTTTCTAATGAGCAACCATGTTTAAAACAACTGGTCTTTTACTTTTATCATAGCTTGTTCCACATTTTCTATTCCATAGTCAGTGCTCCAATTTCATTTAGTTTATGTTTTTCGATTTCTCCTTTTCTTTTCTTTTTCATGTTCTTTCTGAAGCCTTTATCAAATGCAATAGAAAAGTTTTGTGTGTATATATGTACATTTCTAAAATATATTTATAATATATATGCATATATATATTTTCTAAAATACTTTTTGCATGTATATAAATAGATATGTATAAAATATATGTATATATATATTTTTTCTAAAATATTTCTAACATTTTAGAAATTATATATATATTTAGAAAACAGTTTTGCCTAACTAAAAAATTTATAACATGTTGATTACACTTGTTTGACTTAGTATGAATAGAATGTTAGATTTCTAATTAAAAAAAATAGATATACAACAAGCAACAAAAGTTTGCTGTATAGCACAGGGAACTATAGTCAATGTCTTCTAATAATCTATAATGGAAAATAATCTGAAAAATAATAAACATGTATATTGATAATTGAATCACTTCGCTGTGCACCTAAAAAGTTGTAAGTCAATTATACTTCAATAAAATATACATATTAAGAAAATGTTGTCAATCAAAGTGACAGACAAGGCTATAATAAGCTGTCAAAGAATTAGAAACTCAAATACAGCAGCCTGGTGAAAATTAGGCTGATTTTGACATTTAGTTTGGACAAGTTCGAAAGATTCTTGTTTGGTGCTTGTCCAAGTGAATAATACTCATTGATGGCTCAAATGCTGAGGTCTGTATTTCTATCTCCATTTCTCTTCTTACCCACATCTCTTCTCTGTAGTCAGTAGTTAAAACATTAGATTTTCAAATATGCTTAGCTTAGATTATAATTAGAGAAATATACATTTAAATGCGCAATGAAAGTTCTGTTTGTTTGCATTGTCTATCAGGTTGGCAAAGATTTTGGAGAGTATTTTGCAAAATCTATACATACATACCATATCCTTAGAGACAGCATTTCTACTTTTAGGAGCTTATTCCTCTATTACTAATAAATTGCTCTAACTAGAATTTTGAAAAGTTGGAAACAATCTAAATGTCCATCAATAGGGGATTATCAGTGGAATCCTATGTAGTGATTAAGAAGAATGAAAGATAGATATATGCATAGACATGTATAGCTTCTCATGGTACATTGTTTACAGAATAAATCAAAGAACTGAATAATGATAGCTCTAGAATTTCATGTAGGAAATGCATCAGGGTGATAATCTTTCTGAAGTGAGGGCTATGAAATTTAAGGAAAGATTGTGTTTGAATAGAAAACACAGCTGTCACTTATTTACTTACATGGCAATTTCATGCCGTTATCTCAGACTGAATGCTTATTTGGGGTTGTTTAGGGAGATTGAGAAAATAAGAGGGTATTAAGCATACCAAGCCACCACCTGACCCTGATACTGAAAAACTTTATAAACTGCTTGTATAAAATCCCTTCCCTTCATTAAGGAATAATTTGCATATAATGACATGTATATACCTTAGTGTTCAGCTCAATGTGTGGTGGATATTTTTTTTTTTAACTGTTGTAGGTTTCTATATCTTTTACAACAGCATAAACAACCTGTAGAAAGAAAATAGGAGTTGTAGGTAGAAAAATTCAAATCTTAAAAGTATAATTAACATAAATACTCAATACATAATAAAAGTATAAATTTTAATTGATTTTTGGACTCATCACATTGCCAAATTTACACATGGCAAAAGGATTTTTTTGTTGTGTATATATTTGAAACAGTCATAAAGTCATATAAACAAGTTTAGAAATATACAAAAAGCCCAGTCACACAAGGTTAATCAGAATTTTGATGTAGTAAAATGATTCTGTCCATTAATTTTGACAATGTATATACACTCAGGAAATCATTGCTTAAAACAGGATAAAGTTATTTCCATTGCCTCTATCCTTTACTCAATACCAACCTGCAAACAAACACTTTCTGATTTCTATCATTTAGAGTAGTGGTGGGAAAGACTAGGGATCTCTTTAAGAAAACTGGAAATATGAAAGGAATGTTTCATTCAAAGATGAGCATAGAGGCGGTCCTAAGATGGCGGAGGAATAGGATGGGGAGACCACTTTCTCCCCCACAAATTCATGAAAAGAGTATTTAAACGCTGAGTAAATTCCACAAAACAACTTATGAATGCTGACAGAGGACATCAGGCACCCAGAAAAGCAGCCCATTGTCTTCAAAAGGAGGTAGGAAAAAATATAAAAGACAAAAAAAAGAGACAAAAGGGGTAGGGATGGCACTCTGTCCTGGGAAGGAAGTCTCAAAAAGAGAGAAGTTTCCAAACACCAGGAAACACTCTCACTGCCTAGTCTGTGGTGAGCCTTGGAAGCACAGAGGGCAACAAAACAGGGAGGAAAAATAAATAAATAATTAAAATCCACAGATTACAAGCCCAATGGTAACTCCCCCAGTGGAGAAGCAGTGCAGAAGCCTGCATCCACCACTAGCAAGTGGGGGCTGGGCAGGGAGGCGCCAGCTGCATTGCTTAGAGTACGGATCTGGCCTGAATGCCCCGAGCGCAATCTGAGGGAACTAACTTGGGCTAGCAAACCAGAATGTGGGAAAACTACCATGCAAAAAGCCAGCCCTAACCTAAGACACTGCCACCCATGCACAGAACAAAGGACTGAGCAGAGATAGCCAGCTGCAGACCACCCCTCTGGTGACAGGCAGCCAGAGCCAGAAGGGGGCAATTGCAACCCCAGAGAGACATTATCTACAAAACTATAAGTAGGCTTCTTTGCTAACTAAGAATTCTTGGGGTTCTGGATGGTCAACATCTGCCTGAGAAGGTGCGCCAGTTGTACACCCAGAAAACGGTGTGGCAGGGACGGGGGAGGCGATAAGTCACAGCAACCATGCTCCCCAAACACCCTATCACCTGAGCTGATCGGACCTGGGAAGGGCACAAAACACAGGCCCAATTGAGTCTGGGCCTCTGAGGACTACCGGAGTGCCTGAACCTGAGCATCTTAGACCTGGAAGGTGCATGCAGCCCAGGGCCAGCCTCAGACACTTCCCAGCGGAGCAACTTAGAGCTTGAGCAGTGTGGGCAGGGAGGGTACATGTGCCGTGAGCAGGGGAAGGCCCAGTGTGGCTGAGGCACTGCGAGCACATGCCACTGATATTTGCAGCGTCCCTCCCTCCCCACAGCGCGACTGAACAAGTGAACCTAAAAAAAGTGTCCACCACCGCCCCCTTTGTGTCAGGGCTGAAATCAGACACTGAGGAGACCAGCAAACAGAAGAAGCTAAAACAGAGGGAACCACCTTGGAAGTGACAGGTGCAATAGATTAAAACCCTGGCATTAGTACTGAATACATAGGAAAGGGCCTATAGATCTTGAGAAATATAAGCTGGATCAAGGAACTATCCAAAATGAACTTACCCCACAGTACCCACAACAACACCAAAAAAGTCCTAGATATATTTTTTACTATTTTTATGATCATTCTTTTTTTTTTCCTTTGATTTTTAAACATTTTATTTTGCTTTCATTTTATATTTTTTAATTTAATTTTATTTAACTTTACAATATTGTATTGGTTTTGCCATATATCAAAATGAATCTGCCACAGTTCTTTTTTTTAATTTTTTTTTTAATTTTTAAGTCCTCTATTAGTCCTTTAATTTTCACTTTTATAACCTACTATTACTTTGCAAAAAAAAAGACCCTATTTTTTAAAAATAAAACTTCGTATCTATCTATATATATATATTATAATTTTTGTGACTTTGTTTTTTTTCTCTTTTTTCTTTTCTTTTTTTTTTGTTTTCTTTTATTTATTTATTTTATTATTATTTTTTTTTTTTTTTTTTTTACTTTACAATATTGTATTGGTTTTGCCATACATCAATATGCATCCACCACGGGTGTACACGTGTTCCCCATCCTGAAGCCCCCTCCCACATCCCTCCCCATACCATCCCTCTGGGTCATCCCAGTGCACCAGCCCCAAGCTTCCTGTATCCTGCATCGAACCTGGACTGGCGATTCATTTCTTATATGCTATTATACACGTTTTAATGCCATTCTCCCAAATCATCCCCCTTCCCTCTCCCACAGAGTCCAAAAGACTGTTCTATACATCTGTGTCTCTTTTGCTGTCTCGCATACACGGTTGTCATTACCATCTTTCTAAATTCCATATATATGCATTAGTATACTGTGTTGGTGTTTTTCTTTCAGACTGACTTCACTCTGTATAATAGGCTCCAGTATCATCCACCTCATTAGAACTGATTCAAATGTATTTTTTAATGGTATGTAATACTCCATTGTGTATATGTACCACAGCTTTCTTATCCATTCATCTGCTGATGGACATCTAGGTTGCTTACATGTCCTGGCTATAAATTCCAAACTCTACTCTAGATTTTTAATCTTTGCTTTTTGATATTTGTTATCAATTTTGTACCTTTAAGAACCCAATCTTCAGTACCCATTTTTATTTTGGAGCGAGACTACTGGCTTGACTGGTATCTCCCCCTTTGGACTCTCCTTTTTCTCCACCAGGTAGCCTGTGTCTCCTCCCTACCCCCTCTCTTCTCTACCCAAATCTGTGAATTTCTCTGTGTTACAGATGGTAGAGAACACTTAGGGAACTGATTACTGGCTGGATCTGTCTCTCTCCTTTTGATTCTCCCTTTTAATCCTCCTGGCCACCTCTGTCCCCTTCCTCCCCCTTCTCTTCTCTGTATAACTCCATGAACATCTCTGAGAGGTCCAGTTCTGGAGTGCACATAAGGAAGTGATTACTGGCTAGCTTGCTCTCTCCTCTTTTGATTCCACCTCATTTCATTTGAGTCACCTCTATCTCCCTCCTCCCTCTTCTCTTCTCCATGTAACTCCGAGAACCTCTCTGGGTGCCCCTCAATGTGGAGAAACTTTTCATCTTTAACCTAGATGATTTATCAACGGTGCTGTATAGAAGGAGAAGTCTTGAGACTACTGTGAAAGTAAGACTGAAAACCAGAAACAGGAGGCTTAAGTCCAAACCCTGAGAATACCTAAGAATTCCTGATTCCAGGGAACATTAATCGATAGGAGCTCATCAAATGCCTCCATACCTACACTGAAACCAATCACCACACAAGGGCCAACAAGTTCCGGAGCAAGACACACGACATAAATTCTCAAGCAACACAGGAACACAATCCTGAGCTCCAATATACAGGCTGCCCAAAGTTAGTCCAAAACAATTGACATCTCATAACACATTACTGGACACTTCATTGTACTCCAGAGAGAAGAAATCCAGCACCACCCACCAGAACACCAACACAAGCTTCCCTAACCAAGAAACCTTGACAAGTCACCTGTACAACCCCACCCACAGCGAGGAAACTCCACAATAAAGACAACTCCATAAACTGCCAGAATACAGAAAGGACACTCCAAACTCAGCAATATAAACAAGATGAAGAGACAGAGGAATAGCCAGCAGGTAAAGGAATAGGATAAATGCCCACCAAACCAAATAAAAGAGGAAGAGATTAGGAATCTACCTGATAAAGAATTCCAAATAATGATAGTGAAAATGATCCAAAATCTTGAAATCTAAATGGAATCACATATAAATAGCCTGGAGACAAGGATTGAGAAGATGCAAGAAGGGTTTAACAAGGACCTAGAAGACATAAAAAAGAGTCAATATATAATGAATAATGCAATAAATGAGATCAAAAACACTCTGGAGGCAACAAATAGTAGAATAACAGAGGCAGAATATAGGATTAGTGAATTAGAAGATAGAATGGTAGAAATAAATGAAACAGAGATGAAAAAGAAAAACGAGTTAAAAGAAATGAGGAAAATCTAAGAAACCTCCAGGACAGTGTTAAACACCCCAACATTCGAATCATAGGAGTCCCATAAGAAGAAGACAAAAAGAAAGACCATGAGAAAATACTTGAGGAGATAATAGTTTAAAACTTCCCTAAAATGGGGAAGGAAATAATCACCCAAGTCCAAGAAACCCAGAGAGTCCCAAACAGGATAAACCCAAGGCAAAACACCCCAAGACACATATTAATCAAATTAACAAAGATCAAACACAAAGAATAAATATTAAAAGCAGCAAGGGAAAAACAACAAATAACGCACAAGGGAATTCCCATAAGGATAACAGCTGATCTTTCAATGGAAACTCTTCAAGCCAGGAGGGAATGGCAAGATATACTTAAAGTAATGAAATAAAATAACCTACAGCCCAGATTACTGTACCCAGCAAGGATCTCCTTCAAATAAGAAGGAGAAATCAAAAACTTTACAGACAAGCGAAAGCAGAAAGAATTCAGCACCACCAAACCAGCTCTCCAACAAATGCTAAAGGATCTTCTCTAGACAGGAAACACAAAAAGGGTGTATAAACCCGAACCCAAAACAATAAAGCAAATGGCAATGGGATCATACTTATCAATAATTACCTTAAACATAAATGAGTTGAATGTCCCAAGGAAAAGACAAAGACTGGCTAAATGGATACAAAAACAAGACCCCTGTATATGTTGTCTACAAGAGACCCACCTCAAAACAGGGAACACATATAGACTGAAAGTAAAGGGCTGGAAAAAGATATTCCACACAAATAGAGACCAAAAGAAAACAGGAGTAGCAATACTCAGATAAAATAGACTTTAAAACAAAGGCTGTGAAAAGAGACAAAGAAGGACACTATATAAGGATCAAAAGATCAATCCAAAAAGAAGATATAACAATTGTAAATATATATGCATCCAAGATAGGAGCAGCACAATGCATAAGACAAATACTAACAAGTATGAAAAAGGAAATTAACAATAACACAGTAATAGTGGGAGACTTTAGTACCCCACTCACACCTATGGATAGATCAACTAAACAGAAAATTAACAAGGAAATACAAACTTTAAATGATACCATAGACCAATTAGACCTAATTGATATCCATAAGACATTTCACCCCCA
The DNA here is from genome assembly GCF_029378745.1 of Bos indicus. Lineage (NCBI taxonomy): Eukaryota > Metazoa > Chordata > Mammalia > Artiodactyla > Bovidae > Bos > Bos indicus. Next base: position 78,829,474 of record NC_091789.1, read on the forward strand.
GAAAATGAATTTCACCTTTTTCTCAAGTGCACACAGAACCTTCTCCAGGATAGATCACATCCAAGGCCATAAATCTAGCCTTGATAAATTCAAAAAAATTTGAAATCATTCCAAGCATCTCTTCTGACCACAATGAAGTAAAATTAGATCTCAATTACAGGAGAAAAACTATTAAAAATTCCAACATATGGAGGCTGAACAACACACTGCTGAATAACAAACACATCACAGAAGAAATCAAAAACGAAGTCAAAATATGCATAGAAATGAATGAAAATGAAAACACAACAACCCAAAACCTGTGGGACACTGTAAAAGCAGCCCTAAGGGGAAAGTTCATAACAATACAGGCATACCTCAAGAAACAAGAAAAAAGTCAAATAAATAACCTAACTCTACACCTAAAGCAACTAGAAAAGGAAGAAATGAAGAACCCCACGGTTAGTAGAAGGAAAGAAATCTTAAAAATTAGGGCAGAAATAAATGCAAAAGAAACAAAAGAGACCATAGCAAAAATCAACAAAGCTAAAAGCTGGTTCTTTGAAAGGATAAATAAAATTGACAATCCATTAGCCAGACTCATCCAGAAACAAAGGGAGAAAAATCAAATCCATAAAATTAGTAATGAAAATGGAGAGATCACAACAGACAACACAGAAATACAAAGGATCATAAGAGACTACTATCAGCAATTACCTGCCAATAAAATGGACAACGTGGAAGAAATGGACAAATTCTTAGAAAAGGACAACTTTCCAAAACTGAACAAGGAAGAAATAGAAAACCTTAACAGACCCATTACAAGCACGGAAATTGAAACTGTAATCAGATATCTTCTGGCAAACAAAAGCCTAGGTCCAGATGGCTTCACAGCTGAATTCTACCAAAAATGTAGAGAAGAGCTAACACCTATCCTACTCAAACTCTTCCAGAAAATTGCAGAGGAAGGTAAACTTCCAAACTCATTCTATGAGGCCACCATCACCCTAATACCAAAACCTGACAAAGATGCCACAAAAAAAGAAAACTACAGGTCAATATCACTGATGAACATAGATGCAAATATCGTTAACAAAATTTTAGCAATCAGAAACTAACAGCACATTAAAAAGATCATACACCATGACCAAGTGGGCTTTATACCAGGGATGCAAGAATTCTTCAATATCCTCAAATCAATCAATGTAATACACCACATTAACAAATTGAAAAATAAAAGCCATATAATTGTCTCAATAGATGCAGAGAAAGCCTTTGACAAAATTCAACATCCATTTATGATAAGAACTCTCCAGAAAGCAGGAATAGAAGGAACATACCTCAACATAATAAAAGCTATATATGACAAACCCACAGCAAACATTATCCTCAATGGTGAAAAATTGAAAGCATTTCCCCTAAAGTCAGGAACAAGACAAGGGTGCCCACTTTCACCATTACTATTCAACATAGTTTTGGAAGTTTTGGCCACAGCAATCAGAGCAGAAAAAGAAATAAAAGGAATCCAAATTGGAAAAGAAGAAGTAAATCTCTCACTGTTTGCAGATGACATGATCCTCTACATAGAAAACCCTAAAGACTCCACCAGAAAATTACTAAAGGTATTCAATGAATATAGTAAAGTTGCAGGATATAAAATCAACACACAGAAATCCCTTGCATTCCTATACACTAATAATGAGAAAATAGAAAAAGCAATTAAGGAAACAATTCATTCACCATTGCAACGAAAAGAATAAAATACTTAGGAATATATCTACCTAAAGAGACTAAAGACCTATATATAGAAAACTATAAAACACTGGTGAAAGAAATCAAAGAGGACACTAATAGATGGAGAAATATACCATGTTCATGGATAGGAAGAATCAATATAGTGAAAATGAGTATACTACCCAAAGCAATTCATAGATTCAGTTCAATCCCTATCAAGCTACCAATGGTATTTTTCACAGAGCTAGAACAAATAATTTCACAACTTGTATGGAAATACAAAAAAAACTCAAATAGCCAAAGCAATCTTGAGAAGAAGAATGGAACTGGAGGAATCAACCTGTCTGACTTCAGACTCTACTACAAAGCCACAGTCATGAAGACAGTATGGTTCTGGCACAAAGACAGAAATATAGATCAATGGAAGTAAATAGAAAGCCCAGATATAAATCCACGCACCTATGGACACCTTATCTTTGACAGAGGAGGCAAGAATATACAATGGATTAAAGATAATCTCTTTAACAAGTGGTTCTGGGAAAATTGATTAACCACTTGTTAAAGAATGAAACTAGAACACTTTCTAACACCATACACAAAAATAAACTCAAAAAGGATTAAAGATCTAAACATAAGACTGGAAACTAAAAAAACCCTAGAGGAGAACATAGGCAAAATACTCTCCAACATACATCACAGCAGGATGCTCTATGACCCACCTCTCAGAATATTGGAAATATAAGCAAAAATAAACAAATTGGACCATATTAAACTTAAAAGCTTCTGAACCACAAGGGAAACTTTAAGCAAGGTGAAAAGACAGACTTCAGAATGGGAAAAATAATAGCAAATGAAGCAACTGACAACAAATTAATCTCAAATATATACATGCAACTCCTGTAGCTCAATTCCAAAAAAATAAACGATCCAGTCAAAAAATGGGTCAAAGAACTAAACAGACATTTCTCCAAAGAAGACATACAGATGGCTAACAAACTCACGAAAAGATGCTCAACACCACTCATTCTCAGAGAAATGCAAATCAAAACCACAATGAGGTACCATTTCATGCCAGTCGGAATGACTGCTATCAAAAGTCTACAAGCAATAAATGCTGGAGAGGGTGTGGAGAAAAGGGAACCCTCTTATCCTGTCGGTGGGAATGCAAACTAGTACAGCCACTATGGAGAAGATTGTGGAAATTCCTTTAAAAAACTGGAAATAGAACTGCCTTTTGACCCAGCAATCCCACTTCTGGGCATACACACCAAGAAAACCAGAATTGAAAGAGACATGTGTACCCCAATGTTCATCACAGCACTGTTTATAATAGCCAGGACATGGAAGCACCTAGATGTCCATCAGCAGATGAATGGATAAGAAAGCTGTGGTACATATACACAATGGAGTATTACACAGCCATTAAAAAGAATACATTTGAATCAATTCTTAGAAAGCTGGTAATGATAACCCAGTATGCAAGACAGCAAAAGAGACACAGATGTATAGAACAGTCTTTTGGACTCTGTGGGAGAGGGAGAGGGTGGGATGATTTGGGAGAATGGCATTGAAACTTGTATAATATCATATATGATACAAATCACCAGTCCAGGTTCGATGCATGATACTACTGGATGCTTGGGGCTGGTGCACTGAGATAACCCAGTGGGATGGTACAGGGAGGGAGGAGTGAGGGGGTTCAGGATGGGGAACATGTGTATACCTGTGGTGGATTCATGTTGATGTATGGCAAAACCAATACAATATTGTAATGTAATTAACCTCCAATTAAAGTAAATAAATTTATATTAAAAAATATAAACACAATAAAGGTTGAAAACAGTAAATACATAATAGGAGAAGAAGAGATATAGAAGAGATGGAAAGATTACACAGAAGAACTGTATGAAAAAAGGTCTTCATGACCCATATAACCACAATGGTGTCGTCACTCACCCAGAGCCAGACATTCTGGAGTGTGAAGTCAAGTGAGCCTTAGGAAGTACTACTGTCAATAAAGCTAGTGGAGGCGATGGAATTCCAGCAGAATTATTTAAAACCCTAAAAGATGATGCTATCAAAGTGCTGTACTCAATATGTCATCAAATTTGGAAAACCCAGCAGTGGTCACAGGACTGGAAAAGGCCAATCCTCATCCAAATTCCCAAGAAGGGCAGTACTAAAAAATGTTCAAACCACAGGACAATTGCACTCATCTCCCATGCTCATAATGTTATGTTCAAAATCATCCATGGTAGGCTTCAGCATTACATGAACTGAGAAACTCCGGATGTCCAAGCTCAGTTTAGGAAAAGGCAGAAGAACCAGAGATCAAATTGACAACATGCATTGGATCATAGAGAAAATATAGGAATTCCAGAGAAACATCTACCTCTGTTTTATTGAGTACACTAAAACCTTTGACTGTATGTATCATAACCAACTCTTAAAGAGATGGGAATACAAGACCATCTTACCTATCTCCTGAGAAACCTGCATGCAGCTCAAGAAGCAACATTTAGAGCCTTGTATGGAACAACTGACTTGTATGGTTCCAACAACTTGTATGGTTCAGGGCTGAGAAAGGAGTTCGATAAGGCTGTTTATGTTCACCCTTTTTATTTAACTTATACACAGAGCACATCATGAGAAATGTCAGGCTGGTTGAGTTACAAACTGAAATCGAGATTGATGGGAGAAATATCAACAACCTCAGGTATATGATACCATTCTAACAGCAGAAAGTGAAGAGGAACTAAAGAATTATATTACATTGTATGAATATATCAAATTTATTTGGTCCATTCACTTGTTGAAAAACATTTATTTCCACTTTGGAGGCTATTATAAAGAGGTTGTTATTAATATTCTCATTGAAGTATTTTATGGATCAGTTTAGTTCAATTCAGATCATTCATGTTTGATTCTTTGCAACCCCATGGACAGCAGCATACCACTCTTCCCTGTCCATCACCAACTCCCAGAGCTTGCTCAAACTCATGTCCATCGAGTCAATGATGCCATCCAACCATTGCATCTTCTGTTGCCCCTTCTCCTCCTGCCTTCAGTCTTTCCCAGCATCAGTCAGTGAGTCACTTCTTCACATCAAGTGGACAAAATGTTGGACCGTCAGCCTTAGCATCAGTCCTTCCAATGAATATTCGGGACTGATCTCCTTTAGGATTGACTGGTTTCATATCCTTGCTGTCCAAGGGACTTACAAGAGTCTTCTTCAACACCACAACACTTTTTGTGGATCTATGTTTTCATTTCTCTTAGATAAATACCTAGAGTACAACTGCTGGGGAATTTTATGCATATACTTTTATAAGAAACTGCCCTTCTGTACTTCTACCAGTCATATATGAAAGCTCACTTTACTGTATATCTTCAACAACATTTGATATTGTCAATCTCCTATGTATTATTCATTCTTTGGGGGTGAAATAATATCTCACCCTGTGTGTGTGTGTGTGTGTGTGTTTTAATAATTTTATTCATTTATTTATTTTTGGATGAGCTAGGTCTTCAGTCTTTGTATGGGCTTTCTCTAGTTGTGGCGAGTGGTGGTTACTATTTGTTGTGGTATGCAAGCTTCTCATTATGGTGGCTTTTCTGTTGCAGAGCACATTCTGTAGGTGTGCAGGCTTCAGTAGTTGCACCTCTTGGCTTGGTTGCTGCAGATCACCAGATCCAGAGCATAGACTCAGTAGTTGTAGTGCACAGGCTTAGTTGCTCTGCAGCATGTGGAATCTTCCCAGATCAGGGATTGAACCCATGTCCCGGGCATTGGCAAGTGAATTCTTACCCACTGCACTATCAGGGAAATTCCCACTGTGATTTTAACTTGCATTTCCTAATGGCTAAGGATATTCCATATGCTTCCATATGCTTTTTGACTGTACCTTTTGGGAAGTGTCTGTCCAAATTTTTTGCCCACTTGCCAATTGGGCGATTAGCATTTTAATTGTTGATTTGTAGGAGTCCTTTACACATTCTGGTTTGAGGCCTTTGTCTGATATATCTATAATAAACATTCTTATTTAAAAGTGGTGTGTGTGTATATATATATATATATATATATATATACACACACACACACACAATAGAATATTACTCAGTCTTAACAAGGATAAAATAACACCAGTTGCAGCTACAAAGATGGAAGAAGAGATTATCATAATAAGCAAAATAAATATGAAAAAGAAAGACAAACACCATATGATATCACTTATATGTGGACTCTAACATATGACTCAAATGAACTCATCTACAAAATAGAAATAGCCTCACAAGCATAGAGAACATATTTGTGGTTGTTAAGGGGTGAGGGTAGGAGAGTTGGGTTGAGAGTTTGGGACTAGAAAAATGCAAGCTATTATATTTGACTATATGGACCTTTGGGGAAAACTGAGTGTTGTTCTGATGGGTGGGGCCATGCTCAGTAAATCTTTAATCCAATTTTCTGTTGATGAGTTCCTTCCCTGTTGTTTGGCCTGAGGCCAAAATATGGTAGGGGTAATGAAGATAATGGTGACCTCCTTCAAATGGATTTGTGTATTCAGTGCCCTGACCCTGCAGCAGGCCACTGTCAACCTACACCTCTGCTGAAGACTACTGGACACTCACAGGTAAGTCTGGCTCAGTCTCTTGTAGGGACTCTGTTTCTCTGTCCTGGCTCTTGGTGCATGCAGGGTTTTGTTTCTGCCATCAAAGAGTCTCTTTACCCAGTCCTGTGTAAGTTCTGTAACCAAATCCCACTGGCCTCCAAAGTCAAATTTCCTTGGGGTTCTCCATTCCTTTGTCAGATCCCCAGGTTGGGAAATCCGTTGTGGGTCCTAGAACTTTCTTAACAGTGTGAGAATTTCTTTGGTATAATTGTTCTCCAGTTTGTGGGTCATCTGCTTGGTGGCTCTGTGGTGGGACTAATGGTAACATCCTCCAAGAGGGCTTATGCCACATGCTACATGATCCAGGTCTGATGCAATCAGAGCCCCTGACCCCACGACAGGCCACTGCTGACCTGTGTTAGTGTCTCCATAGGAGACATTCAAACACTCAAAAGCAAGTCTGGCTCTGTCTTTGTGGGGTCTCTGGGTCCTAGTGTGCAAAAGGTTTTGACCAACCTAGACAGCATATTAAAAAACAGAGCCATTACTTTGCCAACAAAGGTCTATCTAGTCAAAACTATGTTTTTTCCTGGAGTCATGTATGGATGTGAGAGTTGGACTGTGAAGAAAGCTGAGTGCCGAAGAATTGATGCTTTTGAACTGTGATGCTGCAGAAGACTCTTGAGAGTTATTATTGGCCTATAATTTATTTTTGGTGATATCTTTGTCTGGGTTTGGTATCAGTGTTATGGTGGCCTAAAGAATGAGTTTGGGAGTTTTCCTTCCTCTGCAATTTTTTGAACGAGCTTGAGCAGGATAGATGTTAACTCTTCTGTAAACTTTTGGTAAAACTCACCTGTGAAGCCATCTGGCCCTGGGTTTTTCTTTGTTGGAAAATTATTTGATCACATTTTTTATTTCAGTCATTGTGGTTAGCTTATATTTTCTATTTCTTCCTTGCTCAGTATTGGAAGGTTGTGTTTTCCTAAAAACTTGTCCATTTCTTCCAGATTGTCCATTTGATTGGCAAAGAGTTGCCCATAGGAGTCTAATATGATCCTTTGTATTTCTACACTGTCTATTGTAACTTCCCCTTTCTGATTTCATCAAGAGTGGAAAAGAAGGAGTAAAACGCTTATTGTTTGCAGATGACACAATAGTATACATGCAAAATCCTAAAGTTGCCACCAGAAAAATTACCAGAGATAATCAATGAATATAAATAAGTTTCAGTATATAAATGTAATACACAGAAATCACATGCATTCCTATACATTAACAATGAAAAATCAGAAAGAGAAATTAAAGAAACAATCCCATTCACCATTGCAACAAAAATAATGAAATTCTTAGGAATAAACCTATCTAAAGATGCAAAAGACTTGTATATAGAAAACTATAAGACACTGATGAAAGAAATCAAAGATTACACAAACAGATTGAGAGATATACCATGTTCTTGGATTGGAATAATCAATATAGTGAAAATGACTATACTACCCAAAGCAATCTACAGATTTGGTTCAATCTCTATCAAACTACCAATGGTATTTTTCACAGAATGGAAACAAAAAATTTCACAATTTGTAGAGAAACACAAAAGACCCAGAAAAGCCAAAACAATCTTAAGAAAGAAAAACGGAACTGGAGGAATCAATCTTCCTAACTTTAGACTATACTACAAAGCTACAGTAATCAAGACTATATGGTACTGGCATAAATACAGAAACGTAGGCCAGAAGGCAATGGCAACCCACTCTGGTACTCTTGCCTCGAAAATCCCATGGACAGAGGAGCCTGGTAGGCTGCAGTCCATGGGGTCGCCAAGAGTCAGGCATGACTGAGTGACTTCACTTTCACTTTTCACTTTCATGCATTGGAGAAGGAAACGGCATCCCACTCCAGTGTTCTTGCCTGAAGAATCCCAGGGACAGGGGAGCCTGGTGGGCTACTGTCTATAGGGTCGCACAGAGTAGGATATGACTGAAGTGACTTAGCAGCAGCAGCAGACCAATGGAAAATGTAGAAATCACAGATAAAAATCCGTGTACTTATGGGCAATTGATCACAGACAAAGGAATCAAGAATATACAATGGAGTAATGAAAGTCTCTTCAATAAGTAATGCTTGGAAAATTGGGCAACTACATGTAAAAAAATGAAACTAGAACACTTCTAAACACCACACACCAAAAAAAATCTCAAAATGGATTAAAGACTTAAATGTAAAATCAGAAACTATAAAGCTCTTAGAGGAAAACATAGGTAGAACACTCTTAGATGGAAATCACATCAAAATACCCTTTGACCAACCTCCTCGAGTAATTAAAAAACAAAAATTTAAATGGGACCTATTTAAATTTAAAACTTTTACATAACAAAGGAAAGAATAAAAAAGATTAAAAGATAACCCTTAGAATGGGAGAAGATAATTGCAAATGAAGCAACGTTAAAAGATTAGTTTATATATATCACCATATTAGAGCTCAATACCAGAAAAACAAAGAGCCCAATTAAAAATTGAGGAGAAGACCTAAACAGACGTTCTCTAGAAAAGACACACAGGTGGCCAATAAACACATGGAAAGATGCTCAGTATCAGTAACTATCAGAGATATGCAAATCAAAACTACAATAAAGTATCAGCTCATACCATTAAGAATGGCCATCTTCTAAATAATCTACAGGGAACCAAGTTTTAGTTTTATTGATCTTTGCTATAGTCTCCTTCATTTCTTTTTCATTTATCTCTGCTGCTTTTTTAATGATTTCTTTCCTTCTACTAACTTTGGGGTTTTTTTAATCTTCTTTTTCCAGTTGCATTAGGTGTAAAGTTAAGTTGCTTATTTGATGCTTCTCTTGTTTCTTGAGGCAGGTTTGCATTACTATGAACTTCCCCTCTTAGCTCTACTTTTACAGAGTCCCAAAGGTTTTGTATTGTCGTGTTTTCATTGTCATTTGTTTATTTTCATATTTGGATTTCTCTTTTTATTTCTTCAGTCATCTGATTGTTATTCCAAAGCCCTCATATGTTTGGGTTCTTTATAGTTTCCCCCCCTGTGGTTGATATCTAATCTTATAGCATTGTGGTCAGAAAAGATGCTTGAAATGATTTAAATTTTTTAAAATTTACCAAGGCTAGATTTGTGGCCCAGGATGTGATCTACCCTGGAGACTGCTCCATGTGCTTTTGAGAAAAAAAGGTAAAATCGTTGTTTTGGGGTGATATGCCTTTAGATATCAATTTGATCTAACTGGTTCAATGTATTGTTTAAAGCTTATGTTTCTTTGCTAATTTTCTGTCTGGATGATTTGTCCACTGTGTGAATGGGGTATTAAAGTCCCCCACTAATATTGTGTTACTGTCAATTTCCCCTTTGATAGTTTTTAATATTTCCCTTATGTATTCAGGTGCTACTAGGTTGGGTGCACATATATTTACAGTTGTTATATTCTCTTCTCTGATTGTTCTCTTGATCATTATGCAGTGTCCCTCTTCATCTCTTCTAATAGTTTTATTTTGAAACCTAACAATCTATTATCCAGAATCATCAAGCAAAACAGGGAGAAGTCTCAAATCAAAAAAAAAAAAAAAAATTAAAATGGAGAAATTACAGCAAACAACACAGAAATACAAATGATCATAAAAGACTACTATAAGAAACTATATGACAATAAAACAGAAAACTTGGAAGAAATGGACCAATTTTTAGAAAAGTATAACCTTCCAAAACTGAATCACAAAGAAATAGAAAATCTTAAGGACAAAATGCACAGCCCATCTCAGTCTGTGCCCCTGCAGAGCATCCGAGAACCTGAACGACTTAGACCTGAAATGTGCATGAAATGCAGGATTCACTGGGGATAGTGCCCTTGCAGAGCACCCTGGAGCCTGAACAGTGTGGACCAAGGAAGTACACACAGCCTTGGGTGGTGGCAAACTGTGTGATTCATCCACTGTTAGCACTCTTCACACAGGCCAGTGGTATTTGTTTGCAGTGTCCCTCCCTCCCCACAACACAACTGAACAAATGAGCCTAAATCAGTGGCCACCTTCATCCCCTTGTGTCAGGGTGGAAATTAGACACTGAAGAGACTTGCAAACAGAGGAAACCAAAATAAACAAAGAGGGAACTGCTCTGGAAGTGAAAGATGCAAAAGATTAAAACCTTGCAGTGATTTCTGAGACTGTGCATTTGAGGGGCACTGATAGAGCTTGAGAAAAGTACAAGCTGGAACAAGGGACTATGTGACACTGAATTCACCCCACACTGCCCACGACAGTTCTAGGGAAGTTCCTAGATATATTTTTACTATTATCACTTTATAATTTTTTTTTAAAAAAATTAGTTCCTTATTACTCCTTTAGCTTTTATTTTTATAGCTTACTGTTACCTTTCAAAAAAATCTATTTCTAAAACAAATACCAGGGGGCAGTACTAAGATGGTGGAGGAATATGACTGGGAGACCACTTTCTCCCACAAAAATTAATTGAAAAACCATTAGAATGCTGAGCAAATTCCACAAAACAACTTCTGAACACTGGCAGAGGAGACCAGGCACTCAGAAAGGCAGCCCATTGTCTTCAAAAGGAGGTAGGACAAAATATAAAAGATAAAATGAGAGACAAAAGAGTTAGGGATGGAGACCCATCCTGGGGAGGGAGTCATGAAAGAGGAGAAGTTTCCAAACACCAGGAAACCCTCTCTCCAGTGGGTCTCTAGGGAGTTTTGGGATCACATAGGGCAACATAACCTGGAGGAAAAATAAATAAATAAAACCCACAAATTATGTGCCCAACCGGAACTCCCATTGGAGAAGTAGCCCAGAAGTTCTTGTTGGCCACCTGCAAGCAGGGGCTGAACAGGCAGGCATGGACTGCATTGCTTAGGGTACGGACCAGGCCTGAATGCCCTGAGGACAATCTGAGGGATCTAACATGAGATAGCAACCCAAACTGTGGGATAGCCAGAGAGAGAGAGAAGAAAAAGAAAGAGAGCTTTCCCACAAAAAGCTCTAATCTAAGGCTCTTCCAGGCCCACTCACAGAACAAGGGACTGAGCAAATACCAGAGGAGAGCTAGCTGGCTGCAGACTGGCCCATCCCATGCTGGAGGCAGAGAGGCAGGCAGGCGATAGCCAGAGCCGGAAAGGGGCAATCTCGGCCCCAGAGACAGCATTCACTACCAAACTGAGAGCAGGCTCCCAGTTACTAACCAAGTCTTCCTGAGAACCTGGATCGTTGACATCCACCAGGAGGGTCACAGCCAGAGATCAGCTCCCCAGAGGAGACACACAGCACACCTGAGATGGCACTCTTGCTGCCCACCCAGGAAACCAAGCGACTGGGACCGAGGAGGTGATAAGATGCACCACCCATTCTCTGGGGAGAATGTGCCTGCTAAGCACCTGGTTTCCTGAGTGGCTCAAACATGGGAAGGGCACAAAACACAGGCCCAACAGAGTTTGTGCCTTTGTGGAGTACCCGAGAACCTGAAACTTAGCGGCTTAGACCTGGGAAGTGCACGCAACCCAGGTCCTGCTTTAGACAGTTCCCCTGAAGTGAAACCTGGACCTTGAGCAGTGTAGAATGGGAAAGCATATGCATTGTGAGCAGGGGAAAGCCTAGTGTGGCCCAGATACTGCAAGCACTCCCCACATGCTCCAATGATATTTGTTTGCTGTGTTTTCCCTCCCCAAAGCACAACTAAACAAGTGAGCCTAAATAAGCGACCACTTTCACCCACTTGTGTCAGGGTGGAAATTAGACACTGAAGAGACATGCAAACAGAAAAAGCCAAAATAAACAGAGGGAACTGCTTTGGAAGTGACAGATGCAACAAATTAAAACCCTGTAGTTAACAGGGCCTATAGGCCTTGAGAAGAAGTATAAGGTGGAACAAGGAACTATCTGAAACTGAACTGATCCCACACTGCCAGCAAAAGCTCCAGAGATATTCCTAGATATACTTTACTATTATCACTTTTTATATTTTTTAAATATTTTTAACTCTTTTATTATTCCTTTAATTTTCCTTTTATAATGTACTATTACCTTGCCAAAAAAAAACCCTAATTTTAAAGCAAATTTCATATATATTTGTTATAATTTTTGTGATTATGTTTTGTTTTTTTAATATAGTATTTCTGAGAGTCTAATCTCTAGATTTTTAATCTCTGCTTTTTCACATTTGTTGTCAATTTTGTACCTTTAAGAATCCAATCTTCAGTACCCATTTTTACTTAGGAGTGTGATTACTGGTTTGATTGCCCTCTCCCCCTTTTGACTTTCCTCTTTCTTCCTCATGTCACCTCTATCTCTTCCCTCCCCCTTCTCTTCTTTACCCAACTCTGTGAATCTCTTTGGGCATTCTGGGCTGTGGAAAACACTTTGGGAACTGATTACTGGCTAGATTGCTCTCTCCCCTTTTGATTTCCCCTCTTCTCCTCCTGGTAACCTCTATCTCCCTCCTCCCTCTTCTCTTCTCCATGTAACTCTGCAAACCTCTCTGGATGCCCCTCACTGTGGAAAATCTTTTCTCCATTAACCTAGATGTTTTATCATCGGTGCAGTATGGATGGAGAAGTCTTGAGGCTACTGTAAGAATAAGACTGAAAACCAGAGGCAGGAGGCTTAAATCCAAAACTCAAGAACACTAGAAAATTCATGACTCCAGGGAACATTAACCAACAAGAGCTCATCCAAAAGCCTCCATACCTACACTGAAACCAAGCTCCACCCAAGAGTGAACAAGTTCCAGGGCAAAACATATCGTGCTAATTCTCCAGCAATCCAGGAACATAGCCCTGAGCATTAACATACAGGCTGCTCAAAGTTACACCAAACCCATAGACATCTCAAAACTCACTACTGGACACTTCATTATACTCCAGAGAGAAGAGATCCAGCTCCACCCACCAGAACACTGACACAAGCCCCCCTAACCAGGAAACCTTGACAAGCCACTCGTCCAACCCCACACACAGGGAGGAACCTCCACAAAAAGAGGAACCACAAACTTCCAGCATTCAGAAAAGCCATGCCAAACACAGTAATCTAGACCAAGTTAAAAGGCAGAGAAATATTTAGCAGGTAAAGGAACATGATAAATGCCCACCAAACCAAACAAAAGAGGAGGAGATAAGGAGTCTACCTGAAAAAGAATTCAGAATAATGATACTAAAAGTGATCCAAAATCTTGAAAACAAAATGGAGTTACAGATAAATAGTCTAGAGACAAGGATGAAGAAGATGCAAGAAATGTTTAACAAGGAAAAAAAAAAAAAGAAATGTTTAACAAGGACTTAGAAGAAATAAAAAAGAGTCAATCAATAATGAATAATGCAGTAACTGAGATCAAAAATACTCTGGACAAAGCCAACAGTAGAATAACTGAGGCAGAAGATAGGATAAGTGAGGTGGACGATAGAATGGTGGAAATAAAAGAAGAAGAGAGGTAAAAAGAAAAAAAAAGAATTAAAAGAAATGAGAACAATCTCAGAAACCTCTGGGACAATTTCAAATGCCTCAATATTCAAATCATAAGAGAAGTCCCAGAAAAAGAAGACAAAAAGACAGGCCATTAGAAAATGCTTTAGGAGGTAATAGTGGAAAACTTCCCTAAAATGGGGAAAGAAATAGCCACCCAAGTCCAAGAAACCCAGAGAGTCCCAAACAGGATAAACCCAAGGCGAAACACCTCAAGACACATATTAATCAAATTAACAAAGATCAAACACAAAGAACAAATATTAAAAGCAGCAAGGGAAAAACAACAAATAACACACAAGGGGATTCCCTTAAGGATAACAGCTGATCTTTCAATAGAAATTTTTCAAGCCATAAGAGAATGGCAGGATATACTTAAAGGGAAGAAAGAGAAAAACCTACAACCCAGATTACTGTACCCAGCAAGAATCTCATTCAAATATGAAGGAGAAATCAAAAGCTTTACAGACAAGCAAAAGCTGAGAGAATTCAGCACCACCAAACCAGCCCTTCAACAAATGCTAAAGGATCTTCTCTAGACAGGAAACACAGAAAGGGTGTATAAACTTGAACTCAAAACAACAATGTAAGTGGCAACAGTATCATACTTATCAAGAATTACCTTAAATGTAAATGGATTGAATGCTCCAACCAAAAGACAAAGACTGGCTGAATGGATACAAAAACAAAACCCCTATATATGCTGTCTACAAGAGACCCACCTCAAAATAAGGGACACATACAGACTGAAAGTGAAAGGCTGGAAAAAAGATATTTCATGCAAATGAAGACCAAAAGAAAGCAGGAGAAGCAATACTAATATCAGATAAAATAGACTTTGAAATAAAGACTGTGAAAAGAGACAAAGAAGGATACTACATAATGATCAAAGGGTCAATCCAAGAAGAAGATATAACAATTATAAATATATATGCAACCAACATATGTAAGGCATCAAATTATGTAAGGCAAATGCTAACAAGTATGAAAAGGGAAATTAACAGTAACACAATAATAGTGGGAGACTTTAATACCCCACTCACACCTATGGGTAGATCAACTAAACAGAAAATTAGCAAGGAAACATAAACTCTTAAAAACAAAATAGAGTTACAGATAAAGAGTCTGGAGACAAGGATTGAGAAGATGCAAGAAATATGTAACAAGGACCTAGAAGAAATGAAAGTCAATCAATGGCTAAGCAATGCAATAACTGAGATGAAAAGCACTCTGGAGGGAACGAACAATAGAATAATTGAGGCAGAGGAGAGGGTAAGTGAGGTGGAAAATAGAACGTTGGAAATAAATGAAGCACAGGGGAAATAAAGTAAAAAGAATGAAAAGAAATGAAGACAATCTCAGAGACCTCTGAGACACTGTTAAACACGCCAACAATAGAGGTGTCCCAGAAGAAGAAGACAAAATAAACGACATGAGAAAATGAGGAGATAATAGTTAAAAAAAAAAAAAGTTCCTAAAATGGGGAAGGAAATAGCTACCCAAGTCCATGAAAATCAAAGAGTCCCAAACAGGAGAAACCCAAGGCGAAACACCCAAGACACATATGAATCAAATTAGCAAAGATCAAACAAGAACAAATATTAAAAGCAGCAAGGAAAAAGCAACAAATAACACACAAAGTGATCCCCATAAGGATAACAACTGATCTTTCAATAGAAACTTTTCAGGCCAGAAGGGAATGGCAGGACATACTTAAAGTGATGAAAGAGAGAAACCTATACCCAAGATCACTCTACCCAGCAAGGATCTTATTCAGATTTGAAGGTGAAATCAAAAGCTGTACAGACAATCAAAAGCTGAGAGAATTCAGCACCACCAAACCAGCTCTTCAACAAATGCTAAAGGATCTTCTCTTGACAGGAAACAGAAAAAGTTTATAAAAACAAACCCCAAACAACAAAGTAAATGGTAATGGGATCATACTTATCAATACTTGCCTTAAATGTAAATGGGTTAAATGCTCCAACCAAAAGACAAGGACTGGATGAATGGATATAGAAACAAGATACTTATATATGCTGTCTAATAAAGACCCACCTCAAACCCAGAGACACATACAGACTGAAAGTGAAGGGCTGGAAAAAGATGTTTCATGCAAATGGAGACCAAAAAATAGCAGGAGTAGCAATACTCATATCACATAATATAGACTTTGAAGTAAAGACCATGATAAGAGACAAAGAGATACTACCTAATAATCAAAGGATAAATACAAGAAGAATATATAAAAATTATAAATAGATATTCACCCAACATAGGAGCACCTCAATATGTAAGGCAAATGCTAACAACTATGAAATGGGAAATTAACAGTAACACAATAATAGTGGAGGACTTTAATACCCCATTCACATCTACTGATAGATCAACCAAATAGGAAAGAGAAGATTTAAATGATACAATGGACCACTTAGACCTAATTCATATCTATAGGGCATTTCACCAAAAACAGTGGAATTCACCTTTTTCTCAAGTGCACATGGAAGATGCTCCAGGATAGAGCACATTCTGGGCCACAAATCTAGCCTTGGTAAATTTTTTAAAATTGAAATGATTCCAAGAATCTTTTCTGATAACAATGTGGTAAGATTAGATGTCAAGTATAAGAGAAAAAATTATATATTAAAAATACAAACATGGAGGCTAAACAACATGCTTCTGAATAACCAACAGATCACTGAAGAAGACAAAAAGGAAATCAAAATATGCATAGAAAAAAGTGAAAATGAAAACATGACAACCAAAAACCTATGGGATTCAGTAAAAGCAGCACTAAGAGGGAGGTTCATAGCAATTCAAGCCTAACTCAAGAAATAAGAGAAATATCAAATAAGCAACCTAACTTTACACCCAAAGCAACTAGAAAAAGAACCCCAAAGTTATTAGAAGGAAAGAAATTATAGCAGACAAATCAGACCAGAAATAAATGAAAGATAAATGAAAGAGACTATAGAAAAAATCAACAAAACTAAAAGCTGGCTCTATAAGAAGATAAATAAAATAGACAAACTGTTAGCCAGACTCATCAAAGAAAAAAGAGAGAAGAATCACATCAATAAAATTAGAAATGAAAATGGAGACATGGAGACATCAGAGTAGACAACACAGATATACAAAAGATCATAAGAGACTACAATGAGCACTTATATGCCAATAAAATGGACAACTTGGAAGAAATGGACAAATTCTTAGAAAAGTACAACCTTCCAAAACTGAATCAGGAAGAAATAGTAAATCTTAACAGACCAACCACAAGCACGGAAATTGAAACTGTAATCAAAACTCTTCCAACAAATAAAAGCCCAGGACCAGATGGCTTCACAGATCAATTCTACCAAAAATTTAGAGAGGAGCTGGCATCTGTCCTACTCAAACTCTTCCAGAAAATTGCAGATGAAGGCAAACACCCAAACTCACTCTGTGATGCTATCATTTCCCTAACACCAAAACCAGACAAAGATGACACACACACACAAAAAAGAAAACTACAGGCCAATATCACTGATGAACATAGATGCAAAAATACTAAAAAAAAAAAAAAAAAGAAAGAAAGAAAGAAAAATCTAGCAAATAGAATCCAACAACATGTTAAAAACATCATCCATCATGACCAAGTGGGCTTTATCAGAAGGATGTTAGGATTCTTCAATATTTGAAAATCAGTCAATGTGATACATCACATTAAAATATTGAAAAATAAAAAAAATTTTGATTATCCATAGAGGCAGACAACACCTTTGACAAAATTCAACACCCATTTATGATAAAAATTCTCCAGAAAGCAGGGATAGAAGGAACATACCTCAACATAATAAATCCACATATGACAAACCCACAGCAAATATTATCCTCAATGGCCAAAAATTGAAAGCATTTCCTCTGAAATCAGGAACAAGACAAGGGTGCCCACTCTCACCACTACTATTTACCATAGTTTTGGAAGCCCTAGCCACAGCAATCAGAGAAGAAAAAACAAATAAATAGAATTTATATTGGAAAAGAAGTAAAACTCTCACTGTGTGAAGATGACATGACCTTCTACATAGAAAACAGTAAAGATGCCACCAGAAAATGACTAGAGCTAATCAATGAATACAATAAAGTTGTAGGATATAAAATTAACTCACAGAAATCACTTGCATTTCTATTCAATAACAATGAGAAAACAGAAAGAGAAGTTAAGGAAACAGTCACACTCACCATTGCAAAGAAAAGAATAAAATACTTAGGAATAAATTTATGTAAAGAAACAAAAGACCTATTGCCTGGGTCCAGCCTCAGCTGATCCAGGGAGTTCGAAGTGGGGACGGTGTCAGCGAGGATCAGGATACAATAGCTTCAATTAGATATTAATTAGAGATGTAAGGAGTAATAGGATGAGGATAGCTCAGTAGGAAAATTCAGTGGAGAAAAGAGGCTGAGTAGCTTGGTTTACGCAGGGGACCAATAAAACTTCAAGACAAGAAGCTTGCATCACTTACGTAGGCCGCAGGCGTCCTTCCGTTCTCCCGAAGGAGAGGAGACACTGAGGCCTCCCCGGTCGGATCTTAGAAGCCCAGGCAAAATTAGTAACCTTGGTGGGTTCTGCGGTCCAGATGGAGACTCAGCCAGAGTGAGAGAGAGAGAGAGAGAGAGAGAGAGAGAGAGAGAGAGAGACATGGGGAGACCAGTATTTCGAGAAACTGATCCCAATTCTTTATTTTCCATGGTCTACTTTTATACACTGAGATGTTATGCAAAAGTCACGCGGGGTCAGCAGTCCTGACTTTTATCAAAGTCAGTTGCTTCATACAAATGTATACAGAGGTCTTAGGGGTGTTACATCATCTTCTGGCCAGGGGGGCCTGCTGACAATTTATGACCCTCTCCTTGTGACAGCGGTCAGTCAACCAGGACACTTATTTCTCCAGGGGTGATTATTCTTAAAACAGACGCCACCCAAATAAAGTTACATTCCTATAGGGTGAGGGTATAGTGGGTTTTAGTTAAGGAAAGAATTTACTTAGCCTAAAGTCTAACGTGATTAATATCAAAGGTTAATACTTATTTCTTCTATATATTCATTAATGTGTGTAAGGGCAGGGGATGTGGAGACTTAGCAACAAACATTGGCTCAACAAATGAAAAACCCTTCACCAATACAATTTCTAATCAGCCCACTATACTTATAGTTTTCTAACTTCTCTAAAGAACCTGTTTTTAGAGGGTTTAAAGCATCTCGTGCCTCTCACGGTTGGGAGGCTGTGAGCAATCACATGTGGCCGGACAAGCCTGTCAGGCAGGCTAGAGAACCTTCAGAGGAGTTTGTAGGTTAAAACACTCTTGTCATGCCCAGGAGTTTTTATTAACTGGAGCTCTAGGTTAACTCCTTCTCCGAAAGAGGTGGTGGGGGACAGCCCCCCATAAAGTCAGAGGTGTAGGTGAGAGCACAAAGTAGTAAAGTAGGCAGGCTGTGGTTATGGGGGTAGATGCTCGAGGATTTCCAGGGGGACTCCTGAGGCTCGATCCCGCCTTTGCATATGTCGAGCCTCCTTCCTCATGACCTTTGCCACGGGCGGAGTACCTCACTCTGGCCCCCAACAACCTATACATAAAAAACTATTAAAAAAAATTGACAAAAGAAATCAAGATGACACAAATAGATGGAGAAATAGCAAAGTAATGCTCAAAGTTCTCCAAGACAGGCTTCAGCAATATGTGACCCGTGAACTTCCTGATGTTCAAGCTGGTTTTCGAAAAGGCAGAGGAACCAGAGATCAAATTGCCAACATACGCTGGATCATGGAAAAAGCAACAGAGTTCCAGAAAAACATCTATTTCTGCTTTATTGACTATGCCAAAGCCTTTGACTGTGTGGATCACAATAAACTGTGGGAAACTCTGAAAGAGATGGGAATACCAGACCACCTGACCTGCCTCTTGAGAAATTTGTACGCAGGTCAGGAAGCAACAGTTAGAACTGGACATGGAACAACAGACTGGTTCCAAATAGGAAAAAGAGTTCATCAAGGTTGTATATTGTCACCCTGTTTATTTAACTTATATGCAGAGTACATCATAAGAAACGCTGGACTGGAAGAAACACAAGCTGGAATCAAGATTGCTGGGAGAAATATCAATAACCCAGATATGTAGATGACACCACCTTTATGGCAGAAAATGAAGAGGAACTCAAAAGCCTCTTGATGAAAGTGAAAGAGGGGAGTGAAAAAGTTGGCTTAAAGCTCAACATTCAGAAAATGAAGATCATGGCATCTGGTCCCACCACTTCATGGGAAATAGACGGGGAAACAGTGGAAACTGTGTCAGACTTTATTTTTTTTTTTGGGGGGGGGACTCCAAAATCACTGCAGATGGTGACTGCAGCCATGAAATTAAAAGATGCTTACTCCTTGGAAGGAAAGCTTTGTCCAACCTAGATAGCATATTCAAAAGTGGAGACATTACTTTGCCAACAAAGGTCCGTCCAGTCAAGGCTATGGTTTTTCCTGTGGTCATATATGGATGTGAGAGTTGGACTGTGAAGAAGGCTGAGCACCGAAGAATTGACGCTTTTGAACTGTGGTGTTGGAGAAGACTCTTGAGAGTCCCTTGGACTTCAAGGAGATCCAACCAGTCCATTCTGAAGGAGATCAGCCCTGGGATTTCTTTGGAAGGAATGATGCTAAAGCTGAAACTCCAGTACTTTGGCCACCTCATGTGAAGAGTTGACTCATTGGAAAAGACTCTGAGGCTGAGAGGGGTTGGGGGCAGGAGGAGAAGGGGACGACAGAGGATGAGATGGGTGGATGGCATCACTGACTCGTTGGACGTGAGTCTGATTGAACTCCG
The DNA here is from genome assembly GCF_029378745.1 of Bos indicus. Lineage (NCBI taxonomy): Eukaryota > Metazoa > Chordata > Mammalia > Artiodactyla > Bovidae > Bos > Bos indicus. The sequence goes on from NC_091789.1 coordinate 78,850,137, forward strand.
GGAGTTGGTGGAGGACAGGGAGGCCTGACGTGCTGGGATTCATGGGGTCGCAAAGAGTCAGACACGACTGAGTGACTGAACTGAACTGAACTATGTTCGTGGATTGGAAGAATCAATATAGTGAAAATGAGTATACTACCCAAAGCAATCTATTGATTCATCACAATCCGCATCAAGCTACCAAAGGTATTTTTCACACAACTAAAACAAATAATTTCAAAATTTGTATGGAAGCACAAAAGATCCCAAAGGGAAAGTCAATATTGAAAAAGAAAAATGAAACTGGAGGAATCAACCTTCCTGACTTCAGGCTATACTACAAATCTACAGTTATCAAGAGAGTGTGGTACTGGCACAAAGACAGAAGTATAGATTAATGGAACAAAATAGAAAGTACAGAGATAAATCCATGCACCTATATTTACCTGATCTTTGACAAAGGAGGCAAAAATATACAATGGAGAAAGGCAGACTCTTCAACAAGTGGTGCTGGGAAAACTGGTCAACTGCATGTAAAAGAATGAAACTAGAACACTTTCAAACACCATACACAAAAATAAACTCACAATGGATTAAAGACCTAAATGTAAGACCAGAAGCTATAAAACTCTTAGAGGAAAACATAAGAAGAACACTGTCCAACATAAATCAAAGCAAGGTCCTCTATGACCTACCTCCCAGAGTAAAGGAAACAAAACAAAAATTAAAAATTGGACCTACTTAAACTAAAAAACTTTTGCACAATAAAGGAAACTATAAGCAAGGTGCAAGGATAGCCCTCAGAATGGGAGAAAATAATAGCAAACAAAGACAACGGACAAAGAATTAGCCTCCAAAATATACAAGCAGTTCATGCAACTCAATATCAGAAAAACAAATAACCCAATTTAAAAATGGGCAAAAGACCTAAACAGACATTTCTCCAAAGAAAACATAGAGATGGCTAATAAACACATGAAAAGATGCTCAACATTACTCATTATTAGAGAAATTAAAATCAAAACCACATGGAGAAGGAAATGGCAAGCCACTCCAGAATTCTTGCCTGGAGAATTCCGTGGGCAGAGGAGCCTAGTGGGCTGAAGTCCATGCAGTCACAGGGAATTGGACATGACTGAGTGACTAACACATATATAACATAGATAACCAACAAGTAACTACTTTATAGCACAGTGAACTGTACTCAGAATCCTGTGATAACCTATATGAAAAAAGAACCAAAAAAGAAGGAATGTATGTATATGAGTAAACAAATTACTTTGCTATACACCTGAATCTAATGCAACACTGTAAGTCAACTATATGCCAGTGAAATTTTTTAAAATAAAAGAAAATCCAAACCACAAAGAGGTATCATCTCACATTGGTCAGAATGGCCCATCATCAAAAAGTATACAAACTCAAATAGGGGCTCTGTATCAACCTATATCGGTGGGATGGGGAGGGAGATGGCAGGCAGGTTCAAAAGGGAGGGCATATATGTATACCTATGGCTAATTCATGTTGAGGTTTGACAGAAAACAGCAAAATTCTGTAAAGCAATCATCCTTCAATAAAAAGATTAATTAAAATTTAAAAAACTGTCTAACAGCAATGCATGCTGGAAAGGGTGTAGAGAAAAGGGAATCCTCTTACACTGTTGCCACTATGGAGAAGGGTGTGAGATTATTTAAAAAACTGGAAATAGCACTGCCTTATGACTCAGCAATCCCACTGCTGGCTACACACCCTAAGAAAACTAGAATTGAAAAAGACACATGTACCCCAATGTTCATTTTTTGTGGCACTATTTCCAATATGTAGGACATGGAAGCAACCTAGATGTCTATTGGCAGATGAATGGATAAGAAAGTTGTGGTATATATACACAATGAAATAATACTCACCTTTAAAAAGTAACACAGTTAAGCCAGAGTGAAGTGGGAAAGAGAAAGATAAATATTGTATTAAAGTGTGTGTGTGTGTGTGTTTGTGTGTGTGTGTGTGTATATATGTATATATATGTATATGTGTGTGTGTGTATATATATATATATACACACTTGGAATCTAGAAAAATGGTACCAATGATCCTACATACAGGACAGCAAAGGAGACACAGATGTAAACAACAGACTTTTCGACTTAGCAGCATAAGGAGAGGGTGCGATGATTTGTGAGAATAGCATTGAAACATGTACATTATCACACTTAAAATAGATGACCAGTGCAAGTTTGATGCATGAAGCATGTCACCCAAAGCCAGTGTTCTGGGACAACTCAGAGGGATAAGGTGTGGAGGGAGGTGGGGAGGGTTTCAAGATGTGGGGGACACATGTATACTGTGGCTGATTCATGTTGATCTATGGCAAAAACCGTCACAATATTGTAAAGTAATTATCCTCCAATTAAAAAATAATCAATGAATAAAAAAGGATCTCAGTTCAGTTCAGTCATTCAGTCATGTCTGACTCTTTGTGACGCCATGAACCACAACACACCAGGCCTCCCTGTCCATCACCAACTCCTGGAGTCCACCCAAACCCATGTCCATTGAGTCAGTGGTGCCATCCAACCATCTCATCCTCTGGCGTCCCCTTCTCCTCCTGCCCTCAATCTTTCCCAGCATCAGGGTCTTTTCCAATGAGTCAGCTCTTCACATCAGGTGTCCAAAGTACGGGGGTTTCAGCTTCAACATCAGTCCTTCCAATGAACACCCAGGACTGATCTCTTTTAGGATGAACTGGTTGGATCTCCTTGCAGTCCAAGGGACTCTCAAGAGTCTTCTCCAAACACAGTTCAAAAGCATCAATTCTTCTGCACTCAGCTTTCTTTATAGTCCAATTCTCACATCCGTACATGACCACTGGCAAAACCATAGCCTGACTGTATGGACCTTTGTTGGCAAAGTCAAAAAAAAAAAAAAAAAGGGATCTACAAACAATAAATTCTGTAGAGGATGTGGAAAAAAATGAAACCTTGCTACATTTTTGGTGGGAATGTAAACTGTTAGAGCCATTATGGATAAAATCATGGAGATTCCTTAGGGAAAAAAAAAAAAAAAACAACAAAACAAAACTACGAATAAATCTACCATATGACCCAGCAATCTCACTACTGCACATGTATCCTGAGTAAACCACAATTCTAAAGCAGCACATACCTCAGTATTCATTGCAGTACTATTTACCAGAACATGGAAGCTACTTAAATGTCCAGCAACAAATGAATGGATAAAGAAGATGTAGTTCGTATACATAATGGAATATTACTCAACCATAAAAGGACAATTTTTTAGTAAGTTCTAGTGAGTTGGATGAACCTAGATCCTCTTATACAGAGTGAAGTGACTCAGAAAGAGGAACAAATATTGTGTATTAGCACATATATATGGAATCTAGAAAAATAGTATGAAAGTGAAAGTAAAGTCGCTTGGTTGTGTCCAACTCTTTGCGACCCCATGGACTGTAGCCTACCAGGCTCTTCCATCCATGGGACTTTCCAGGCAAGAATACTGGAGTGGGTTGCCATTTCCTTCTCCAGGGGATCTTCCCAACCCAGGGATCGAACCCAGGTCTCCTGCATTATAGGCAGATGCTTTAGTGTCTGAGCCACCAGAGAAGACATAGAAAAATGTTATTGGTAGATCTATTTTCCAGGAAGGAATGGAGATTCAGATGTAGAGAATGGACTTGTGGGCACAGTGGGGGAAAGAGCGAGTGAGACAAATGGGAAAAGTAGCATTGACATATGTACACTATCATGTGTAAAATAGGTAGCTGGTGGGGAGTTGCTGTATTACACAGGGACCCCAGCTTGACACTCTTTAATGACCTAGAGGGGTACATTGGTGGAGGGGAGGAAGGCTCAAGAAAGAGGGAATATATGTATAATTATGGCTGATTTGCATTGCTGTGTGGCAGAAAGTAACATAAAACTGTAAAAAGTAATTTAAAAAATAAAAGAAGCAAATAAAGAAAGAAAGGTCATTTTGTCCAGTCTAGCTGAAAATAGTAACATAACTCACAGGGCTGTCTAATTAATACTGGGCATTGATTTAGAAGCATAAGTAATTTAAGAAAATCTAATATTTTATATTCTTTCAACTTAGGGCTCCCCCTTTACACAGTGAATCACAGCCATCTTAATTACATCAGTCTAATTATTTCCAGCTCAGCATGTATGTGGTAAGTTCAGAATACATTATTATATCACTACCTGTAAGAATTTTATTTCTTGCACTAATGGCAATCTTATACAAAATAGTTATTTAAAATATGAATAAAACTAAAAATAGACTTTGTCATATGGATTAATAAACTTATACAACCTAAAACAACTGGAAAAAGAAGAACGAAAAATCCCAAAATTAGTAGAAGGAAAGAAATCATAAATATCAGAGCAGAAATAAGTGAAAAAGAAATGAAAGAAACAATAGTAAAGATTAATAAAACTAAAAGGTGGTTCTTTGAGAAGATAAACAAAATTGACAAACCTTTAGCCAGAATCATAAAGAAAAAAAGAGAGAAGAATCAAATCAACAAAATTAGAAATGAAAAAGGAGAGGTTACAACAGACAGAAATACAAATGCAGAAATACAAAGGATTATAAGAGACTATTATGAACAACCATATGGCAATAAAATGGATAACCTGGAAGAAATGGACAGATGCTTAGTAAAGTTCAATCTTCCAAGACTGAACAAGGAAGAAACAGAAATTATGAAAAACCAAATTACAAGCACTGAAATTGAAGCTGTGATAAAAAATCTCCCAAAAAACAAAAGCCCAGGACCAGATGGCTTCACAGGAGAATTCTATCAAATATTTAAAGAGCTAGTGCTATCCTTCTAAAACTCTTTCAAAAATTGCAGAAAAAAATAAATAAATAAATAAACTTATACAATTTTTCATTAATATGTTCTACTTAAAGAAGCATTTTAAGTTTTCTCTTAAGTAAAATATCCAAGAACCTCATTAATTTAATATTTACTGAATTCCTACTATGTGATGTAGTGTTAGAGATATAAAGTTAAATTAAACATGGTCAGTGACCACAGGGATATCTGTTTTTCAAATGAGACATTACTTACAAATTGTATTTGCAACAGTTAAATGAAATATCTTTATGGATATTTGTGTGTGTTGTCAAAAATAATTTGTGCATCACAATTTATACAATAATATTATTTAATCTAAAGTATCTGTCATGCCAATCTTTACAAAGTCATAGAATATACCATGTCGTTCTTCATTTACTAAAATACTGAAACACTTGGAGGAAATTAACTGGTAAAACTACACAACATTTCATTTTTAGATATGTCTCAATGATGTGTTTCAGCAAAAGGGAGTATTTAACAGCAATGCTATAGCAATCTGACTGACTTGAGTTTAGTTGAACTTTCTGTTAAATATCACTATATATGTAGTTCAGTTTTGTATTTTATTTATAAAAGAAAAAAGTGACATAAAAGGTCTATGTAAATCAAAGTATTAAATGTTGAAACGTTACATGTCATAGTGGTTTAAAAGTGAAACCATAGCTTAATGGAAGAAACTATAGGTTGATATTTATTTGACCTTAGCATTGATAAGTACTTTCTAGCATAAAAGAACTGGGCATAGGCAGTAGATACATGAAGTCACAATGCCAAAAACTGGTAAGTTTAATACAAAATAAGTTTAAATACTATATATCAATATTTGCTATAAAATTGGGGGAAAAAACTGATGGTGAGGAATGTACAATGTATTCTACATACATGTGGTGAATACAGCAATAGGCAAATAGCTCTCTTAAATGTCATTCAATGAAGAAAGTAATATGGTGGCAGAGATTTCCATCTAGAAAATTGTTCTAGTTATGCAGCCAAGAAATGGTAACTTACTGTACCAAAATAGTAGAGATAGAAGTGTAAAGTCAGTAAGATTTGGTGTTTGATTGAGATGCAGGACAGAAAGGGAAGAAGAAACCAAAGTACAGGTACTCACTGTTTACCTCTCAACCCATCACAATCTTTAGGTTCAATATGTGTCTCCAATTGGACTATCGATATTCTCAAGAAATAGGGTATGTAATAATTTAAACAGAAATAATTTTGTAAAGCACATCTAAGTCAATGTTGAATCATAAATAACCTATTCACAAGTGGCTTCTTTTATATGCACATCTAGCTAGATTAGACTTGATTTCCCAGTTAGCACTTGTGACTTTCCGCTTTTGTTACACCTCCGTTCTTTTCTCTACATTGTTTGGCAATAGGGGAATTCATGCTCTTTGTCTGTCCACCTAGTATTATCCTGTCCTCCTGTCCTCCACTGCTTTGGAGTTCCCTGGTGGTTCAGATAGTAAAGAATCTACATATAATACAGGAGACTTGGGTTTCATCCTTGGGTTGGGGAAATCCCAAGGAGAAGAGAATGGCTACCTACTCCATTATTCTTGCCTGGAGAATTCCATGGACAGAGGAGCCTGATGGGCTACAGTCCATGGGATCACAAATAGTCAGACATGACTGAGCAACTAACACTTCACTTCACCTCACCACTGCTCTACTGATTTGGAAATCAGAAGGCATTTTTCCTAGCAAAAAATGTCTTATTGGCTACTTCAATTTCTGCATCCCCACTCCTTATCACATACACAGTGTTACTAAATTTTATGTCCACATATAACCCTCTTGAGGTCCTCTCTGGTGGCCCAGTGTTGAAGAATCCACCTGCAATGCAGGAGATGCACATTCAATCCCTGGATTGGGAGGATCCCCTGGAGAAGGAAATGGCAACACAGTCCAGTATTCCTTCCTGGAAAATCTCATGGACAGAAGATGTTGATGGGCTATATAGTCCATCGGGTCTCAAAAGAGTTGGACAAGACTTAGTGACTGAACAACAACAATGACCTTCTTGCCACCCATTTCATTTTCTTGGCTTTGATTTTATAAAGATTTTCTTGCTTATTTAATAAAACCAGTGTTCATCAGTGTAGGTAACTTTTTTTTTTTTTTGTATTTCAGTAGGTTTTGTTGTTGTTCAGTCACTCAATCATGTCCGACTCTTTGTGACCTCATAAACTGCAACATCCCAGGCTTCCTTGTTCTTCACTATCTCCCAGAGTTTATTCAGACTCATGCCCATTGAATTGATGCCATCCAACCATCTCATCCTCTGTCACCCCCTTCTCCTCCTGCCTGAAATCTTTCCCTGTATCAGAGTCTTTTCCAATGAGTCAGCTTTTCACATCAGGTGACCAAAGTATTGGAGCTTCAGGTTCAGCACGAGTCCTTCTGGTGAATATTTAGGGTAGAGTTCCTTTAAATTTATACAATATGTCCCACCAAGGCTTAATTCATATTAGGTATAATTGATGCTATTTGAATTATTCAAAATAGTCAGGGCAATATCTTTATTGATTTGGAAACATGTTAATAACAATTTTCTGAGTGGGAAAACAAAATTATAAAATTATGAAATATAATCCTAATTTCTGTTTTACATACATAAACACAAATATTCACAAAGCATATACAATAATATAATGGCAAAATAGTAAGAGAAATAAGTTTTTTTCTGTAGAAAGTCTTATGGATGTTTTTTTTTCTTTCTTTCTTTTCCTTTATTTTTCTTTGCTTTATCCTTATCACAGTATCTAACTTTCAACCAAAAAAGGCATAGATTATATGTGTATTAAAACCTTAGAATTTAGAACTTTCAAGATGGAGGAGGAATTAGACAGGAAGATCACCCTCCCCCCCCCCACCCAAACACACACAAATACATAAAAAACTCATCTTCATGTGGAACAATTTCTACAGAACACATTCTGAACACTGGGAGAAGACTCCAGACTCCCCCAAAAGCAAGCCAGTCTTCTCAGAATGAGGTAGGGCAAAAGATAAAGATAAAAAAGAGACAAAAGACTTTGGGTTGGGGATCTGCACCCTGGGAGGGAGTTGTGTAGGAAGAAAAATTTCCACACACTTGGAAACTCCCTCAAAGGTGGAGTCAGAGGGAACTTCAGAAGCTCAGAGGGAAATGCAGCAATAGGTACTTGGAAGGCAAAATGGAGAGAATTCACCACAGAGATCATTGCCAAACAGTGGCTTATACACTCACTATTGAAAGTGGGGGCTGGGTGCTGTGGGTCAAGCTTTGGGGGTCAGACCCCAGGGGGAGGACTGGGGTTGGCTGCCATGAAGATACTCTGAGGGAGCTAGTGGGCCCACCAGAGAGGCAAGAGAGTATTGCCAAAGGAACACTCTTAATGGGAAAACTCATAGAATGTGGGACCCTGCGAGTGCTGTAAGTGGGATAAGTTGGCTGTGGTCTGCAACTTCAGAAGTAGAAATGCAGGTGTGAATGCCAAAAGTGGAATTAGATGCAATTGCAGTTTGTAATACCAGAGGGGAGAATACGGGCTGCTTGATTGCTGCCAGGGTTGGCGTGGGTGCCAGGGGCTGAGGACAGGAGGCCACTATGGTCTCGACCCCAGGGATTGCAGCTGCCACCAAGCTGTGAGCAGGCCCAGGCCACTGCCCATACCTTCCTGGGATCCTGAGCAGCTTGACTCTGCTGAGGAACCAACAACTCTGGGCCAACTCCCTTGGGGAAGGACACGACCTGCTTCAGACTGTGGAGACTTCCCTCAAGTTTCAGTCCCAGCTGGTACTCCCCACACATCCAAGCTGTGTCTGCTATGCCCTTCCCTCTCCTTAGCCCAAATGAGCAAGTGAGCACTAATAAGCTGCTACTTTACCCCCCTCATGTATGGGAGTGGAACAGACACCAGAGGGTAGCCTTAAAAGTAAAATGAAGTGAAAGTCACTCAGTCGTGTCTGAGTCTTTGCAACCCCATACAGTCCATGGAATTCTCCAGGCCAGAATACTGGCATGGGTAGCCGTTCCCTTCTCTAGGGGATCTTCCCAACTCAGGGATAGAAGCCAGGGCTCCTACATTTCAGGTGAATTATTTACCAGCTAAGCCACAAGGGAAGGCCAAGAATACTGGAGTGGGTAACCTATCCCTTCTCCAGTGGATCTTCCCAACCGAGGAATAGAACCAGGGTCTCCTGCAGTGCAGGCAGATTCTTTAACAACTGAGGTATCAGGGAAGCAGTCTTACAGCATATGATATAAACTGGTGAATGTCAATGGGTACTTGAATATAACATGTATTCTGCTGCTTTTGGATGACATATATTTGTATCAGATCAGATCAGATCAGTAGCTCAGTCCTGTCTGACTCTTTACGACCCCATGAATCGCAGCACGCCAGGCCTCCCTGTCCATCACCAACTCCCGGAGTTCAATCAGACTCACGTCCATCGAGTCAGTGATGCCATCCAGCCATCTCATCCTCTGGCGTCCCCTTCTCCTCCTGCCCCCAATCCCTCCCAGCATCAGAGTCTTTTCCAATGAGTCAACTCTTCGCATGAGGTGGCCAAAGTACTGGAGTTTCAGCTTTAGCAGCATTCCTTCCAAAGAAATCCCAGGGCTGATCTCCTTCAGAATGGACTGGTTGGATCTCCTTTAAGTCCAAGGGATTCTCAAGAGTCTTCTCCAACACCACAGTTCCAAAGCGTCAATTCTTCGGTGCTCAGCCTTCTTCACAGTCCAACTCTCACATCCATACATGACCACAGGAAAAACCACAGCCTTGACTAGACAGACCTTTGTTGGCAAAGTAATGTCTCTGCTTTTGAATATGCTATCTAGGTTGGTCATAACTTTCCTTCCAAGGAGTAAGCATCTTTTAATTTCATGGTTGCAGTCACCATCTGCAGTGATTTTGGAGCCCTGAAAAATAAAGTCTGACACTGTTTCCACTGTTTCCCCATCTATTTCCCATGAAGTGGTGGGACCGGATACCATGATCTTCGTTTTCTGAATGTTGAGCCTTAAGCCAACTTTTTCACTCTCCACTTTCACTTTCATCAAGAGGCTTTTGAGTTCCTCTTCACTTTCTGCCATAAGGGTGGTGTCATCTGCATATCTGAGGTTATTGATATTTCTCCCGGCAATCTTGATTCCAGCTTGTGTTTCTTCCAGTCCAGTGTTTCTCGTGATGTACTCTGCATATAAGTTAAATAAACAGGGTGACAATATACAGCCTTAATGAACTCCTTTTCCTATTTGGAACAAGTCTGTTGTTCCATGTCCAGTTCTAACTGTTGCTTCCTGACCTGCATACAAATTTCTCAAGAGGCAGATCAGGTGGTCTGGTATTCCCATCTCTTGAAGAATTTTCCACTGTTTATTTTGATCCACACAGTCAAAGGCTTTGGCATAGTCAATAAAGCAGAAATACATGTTTTTCTAGAACTCTCTTGCTTTTACTATACACACAAATATGCCATATATACATATGCAATACACACACACACATGCCATATATAGACATATATATATACGCACACAGATATATTCCAATATGTTTTAATATGTCTTTAAAGATCAGTGTTTTCTTGTTGGTATTCTTTCTGGATAATTTGCTCATGGATTTAATTGGTGTGTTAAAATTCCCTATTATTACTGTCTTACTGCAAGCTTCTCCATTTATGTATGTTAGTACTTTCTCTCTAGGCAGGCCAAAACCAAAGGTGAGTACCAGGAGTAGTGAGAACAAAGAATCTCAAGAGAAGAAATTGCTCCTGCAGCCACAATTAAATCCCCAAAATTAGCCTGAGACTATGAACTTTAGGGGAAATTTGTGGACTGGGAGCAAATACAAGCTGTAGTAAGGCAAGATCTGAGTATGAACTGACTGTACACTGCTCTAAACAGGTCCAGAAACCTTTCTGGAAATATTGGAGGACTTTCTGAGTAGGTACATTTTCTGGAGCACACTGTGTGGAGTGAACAACGGAAGAATCATGAGGACATTTTTCTTACTACCACTCTATACATTTTTCTGTTTTTCCTTTTTCATATTGTTTTAATATTGTTTTTTCTTTGTTATTCCCTTAATTTTTACAACTTGCTTTTTCCTTTTTTAAAAACACTTTAGTTTTAGATAAATTCACTTTATTTTCCTATTTTTACAGTTACTTTAGTTATACTGCATTTTTCCCCATGTTTTTTGTTTTGTATTTTTGTTAGTCTAGTTTTTAGTATTCATTTTCACTTATGGGTTTGTCTATTAGCTTGGTTGTTCTCTTCTTTTAGACTCATGTTTTTATCCTTTTCTAATTTTCTCTTTTTTTCTGTTTATAAGTGTGTGAGTTTCTTTGGGTGTTCTAGGCTGTTGAGTGTTGCTTTCACCATTAGTCTTAAAGTTTATCTTCTGTGCTGTGTGGTCTCTCAAGTCTTGGTGCTAGAGTAAGGAGTCGAGCCTGAATTCCCAAGGTGAGAGACCTGAGTCCAGGACTTTGGACAACCAGAGATCTCCTAACACAATGAAATATTAATCAGCAAGAGCTTTCCCAAAAGCCCCCATCTCAACATTAAGACCAAGCCCTATTCATGTGCCAACAAGCTCCAGTGCCAGACACTTGATGTCAAACTTTCAGCAAAACAGAAACACAAACCTGCTCATTAGCAGATAGGCTTCCCAAAACCATATCAAGCTTACAGAACACCCAAAAACACACTATTGGACATGCCACTGACCTTCAGAAAGAAAGGATCAAGTTCCATCCAGAAGAACACAGACACAAATCCCACCAACCAGGAAATCTTCAGAAGGCACTGGTTCAACCCCACCCATCGTGGCAGACTCCACAACTGAGAGGGACTACAACCTTCCAAACTTCATAAAGGAGACTGAAAACGCAATAAATTAAACAAAATGAAAAGACAGAGAAACATGCTGCAAATGAAGGAACATTACAAAAACCTACAAGATCAAATTAAAAAGGAAATAGGCAGTTTACATGAAAACAACTCAGAGCAACAGGAGAAAAGATGATTCAAAATCTTGGAAATAAAAGAAAAGCATGATAAATAAACTAGAGGCATGGATAGAGAAGATACAAGAAAAGTTTAACCAAGACCTAGAGGAAATAAAGAATAGACAATCAGCAATGAACAATGCAATAATTGAGATTAAAAATACAATAGTGGAAACAATAGCAGAGCAACTGAGGCAGGAGAATGGATAAGTGTGTAGGAAGATAGAATGCTGGAAATAACTGATAAAGAGCAGAATTAAAAAAAAAAAAAAAAAGAACAAAAAGAAAAGAAATGAGGACAGTCTCGGAAACTTCTGGGAGAACATTAAGCACACCAACATCTGAATTATAGGGGTTCAGAAGAAGAAGAGAAAAGGAAAGGATATGAGAAAATATTTGAGGAGATTATAGTTGAAATTTTACCTAACATAGAAAAAAAAAAAACAATAGCCACTCAAATCCAGGAAGCCCAGAAAGTCTCAGATAAACCCAAGGAGAAACACACCATGATGCAAACTAACCAAGCTAATGAAAATTAGACACAATGAAAAAAAAAAAAAAAAATTAAAACCAACAAAGGAAAAGCAACAAATAACATACAAAGGGATTCCCATAAAGCTAACAGCTGATCTTTCAACAGAAACTGCAGGCCAGGAGGGAGTGCTAGGATATACTTAACATGATTAAAGGAAAACACCTACAACCAAGATTACTTTATCCAATATGGATCTCATTCAGATTCAAAGGAGAAATCAAAAACTTGACAGACAAGCAAAAATTAAGAGAATTTAGTGGCACCAAATCAGCTTTACAAAAAACATTAAAGAAACTTCTCTAGACAGGAAACATAAGAGAAAGAAAAGGTCTACATAACCAAATACAAAACAATAATGTAAATGAAAAAAGGATCATATGTATCAATAATTTCCTTTAAAGTAAATGGCTAAATGCTCCAATCAAAGACACAGATTGTCTGAATGGATATAGAAAAAAAAAAAAAAAAGACCTCTAAATATACATCCACAAGAGACCCATCTCAGACCTAGGGACACATACAAACTGAAAGTGAGGGGCTGGAAAAAGATATCTCATGCAAAAGGAAATCAAAAGAAAGTGGGAGCAATAATTTTCATATAACACAAAATAGACTTTAAAGACTGTCACAAGACAGAAGGAAGGACACTACTTAATGTTCAGGGGATCAATCCAAGAAGATATAACAATTTAATGCACCCAACAGAGGAATACCTCAATACAAAAAACAAATACATCTATTTAAGCAGAAATTAACAGTAACACAGTCACCCCACTCACATCAAAGGACAGATCATTCACACAGAAAATTAATAAGGAAACACAAGCTTTAAATGATAAATTGGACCAATTGGACCTGACTGATATCTGCAAGACATTTCATCCAAAAACAGTATATTCCACTTTTGTTTCCTCAAGTGCACATGGAATGTTGTTCAGAATAGATTGCATCTTAGGTCACAAATCAAGACTTTGTAAAGTTTTAAGCAATTGAAATAATTTCAAGCATCTTTTCTGATCATAGCACTATAAAATTAGGTATCAACTACAGGAAAAAAATAACTATAAAATATACAAACATATGGAGTCTACACAATATGCTTGAGAATAACCAAGTCACTGAAGAATGAAGAAAAAGAAATCAAGAGTACCTAGAAGCAAATGACAATGAAAACACGATGACTCAAAATCTACAGCATGCAGTAAAAGCAGTGGTAAGAGGGAAATTTATAGTAATACAAGCCTACCTCAGGAAATAAGAGAAACATCAAATAAACAATCTAAGTCTACACTTACAGCAACTAGAAAAAGAAGAACAGCAACAACAACAAAAATCAAAGTTAGTAGAAGGGAATAAATGATAAAGATCAGAGCATAAATGAAAAAGAAATGAAGGAGACAACATCAAAGATCAATAAAACAAAAAGCTGATTCTTTGAGAGATAAACAAAATTGACAAACCATTAGCCAGACTCATCAAGAAAAAAAAGGAGAAAAATCAAATCAACAAAATTAGAAATGGAAAAGATCTTACAACAGAGAATACAGAAACACAAAGTATCATAAAAGACTACTATGAGCAATTATATGTCAATAAAATAGACAACCTTGAAGACATGGACAAATTCTGGGAAAAGTATAACCTTCCAAAACTGAACCAGGAAGAAATAGTAAACATGAATAGACCAATGACAAGCATGGCAATTGAAACTCTAATAAGAAATCTTCCAACAAACAAAAGCATAGGGCCAGATGGTTTCACAGGTAAATTCTACCAAAAGTTCAGAGAAGAGCTAGTCCTTATCCTGCTCAAATTCTTCCAGAAAACTTCAGAGGAAAAACTATTCCCAAACTCATTCTGTGAAACCACCATCACCCTGATACTAAAACCATACAAAGATGCCACAAAAAAGAAAATTACAGGTAAATGTCACTGATGAACTTAGATGCAAAAATACTCAACAAAATTCCAGCAAACATATTCCAAAAATACATTAAAAATGTCATATATCATAAGCAAGTGGCCTTCATTGCAGTAATGCAAGATTGCTTCAAAGAATGCAAATCAATCAATGTGATAAACCTTATTAACAGACCAAAAGATAGAAACCATATGATCATTTCAATAGATTCAGAGAAAGCTTTTGAAAAAAATTAACATCCATTTATGATTTAAAAAAATACAGAAAGCAAGCACAGAAGAAACCTACCTCGACATAATAAATGCCATATGCAACAATCCCATGGTCAACATTATTATTAATGATGAAAAACTGAAAGTATTTCTCTAAGATCATGAACAAGACAAGTGTGCCCATTCTCACCATTATGCAACATAGTTTTGGAGGCCTAGCCATAGCAATCAGAGAAGAAAAAGAAGAATCTAGATTGGAAAAAAAAAGTAAAACTCTACCTGTATGCAGATGAAATAATACTATACATAGATTACCCTAAAGATGCCACTAGAAAACTTCTGCTGCTGCTGCTAAGTCACTTCAGTCGTGTCCAACTATGTGCGACCCCATAGACGGCAGCCCACCAGCCTCCCCCATCCCTGGGATTCTCCACTCAAGAACACTGGAGTGCGTTGCCATTTCCTTCTCCAATGCATGAAAGTGAAAAGTGAAAGTGAAATCGCTCAGTTGTGTCTGACCCTCAGCAACCCTGTGGACTGTAGCCTTCCAGGCTCCTCCATCCATGGGATTTTCCAGGCAAGAGTATTGGAGTGGGTTGTCATTGCCTTCTCTGAGAAAACTTCTAGAACTAATAAATTAACATAGTGAAGTCATAGGATATAATATTAATACACAGAAATCCCTTGCATTCCTATACACTAACAATGAAAAATCAGAAAGGGGAAATTAAAGAAATAATCCCATTCACTATTGCAACAAAAAGAATAAAATGCCTATGAATAAACCTATCTAAAGAGACAAAAGGCCTGTATGTAGAAAACTATGATACACTGATTAAAGAAAAGACACAAACAGATAGAGAGATATACCATGTTCTTGCATTGGAAAAATCAATACAATGAAAATGACTATACTACCCAAAGTAATCTACAGATTCAATGAAATCCCTGTCAATGGTATTTTTCACAGAACTAGAACAAAAAATTTCAGAATTTTATGGAAACACAAAAGAACATGAATAGCAAATGCAATTTTGATAAAGAAAAATGAAGCTGGAGGAATCAACCTTCCACAAAGCTGCAGTCATCTTGAAGGTATGCTACTGGCACTAACAGAAATATAGCCCAATGGAACAAGATAGAAAGCCCAGAAGTAAGCACATGCACCTATGGGCACCTTAACTTTGACCAAGGAGGCAAAAATATACAATGGAGAAAAGACAGCCTCTTCAATAAGTGTTGCTGGGAAAACTATACAGCTACATACAAAAGAATGAAACTAGTACACAACACCATAGAGAAAATTATATTCAGAATGGATTAAAGACCTAAATGTAAGATCAGAAACTAAAAAACTCTTAGAAGAAAACATAGAACACTCTTTGACATAAATCACAGAAAGATCCTCTTTGACCCATCTTTTAGAGTAATGAAAGTAAAAACAAAAATAAACAAATGGAACCTAATTAAATTTAAAAGCTTTTTCACAGCAAAAGAAGCTTTAAACAAGGTGAAAGTACAACCCTCAGAATGGGAGAAAATATTAGAAAATGTTAACAACTAGGCTCCTCTGTCCATAGATTTCTCTGGGAAAGAATACTGGAGTGGGTTGCCATCCCCTTGTCCAGGAGATCTTCCCAAACCAGTGATCAAACTGAGGTCTCCCACATTGCAGGCAGATCCTTTACCATTTATGCGACCAGGGAAGCCCATATACCCTGAGGAAACCATAACTGAAGAAGACACATGTACTCCAATGTTCACTGCAGCACTCTTGAAAATAGCTAAAATATACAATAAAAATGAGAAAACGGAAAGAAAAATTAAGGAAACAATTCCATTCACCATTGCAACGAAAAGAATAAAATACATAGGAATGCTGCTGCTACTGCTGCTAAGTCACGTCAGTCGTGTCCGACTCTGTGTGACCCCATAGATGGCAGCCAACAGGCTCCCCCGTCCCTGGGATTCTCCAGGCAAGTACACTGGAGTGGGTTGCCATTTCCTTCTCCAATGCATGAAAGTGAAAAGTGAAAGTGAAGTCGCTCAGTTGTGTCTGACTCCTAGCGACCCCATGGACTGCAGCCCACAGGCTCCCCCGTCCCTGGGATTCTCCAGGCAAGTACACTGGAGTGGGTTGCCATTTCCTTCTCCAATGCATGAAAGTGAAAAGTGAAAATGAAGTCTCTCAGTCGTGTCTGACTCCTAGTGAGCCCATGGACTGCAGCACACCAGGCTCCTCTGTCGATGGGATTTTCCAGGCAAGAATACTCGAGTGGGGTGCCATTGCCTTCTCCCTTGATTGTTCTAGGGACAGTTAATCTTCAGTTACAGGGTCCTTTGTTCTCATTGCTTTGAGGCCAGTTCTCAAAATCGTGGCAACTCATGTCCTGGGTACAGTCTGGTCTTCACGTACTCAACTTCTACCTAAAGAAACAAAAGACCTATATATAGAAAACTATAAAACACTGAGGAAAGAAATAAAAAACGACACAAATAGATGGAGAATATACCATGTTCATGGGTTGGAAGACTCAATATAGTGAAAATGACTATACTACTCAAAGCAATCTATAGATTCAATGCAATCCCTATCAAGCTATGAACGGTATTTTTGACATAACTAGAACAAATAATTTCACAATTTGTATGGAAATACAAAATACCTCGAATAGCCAAAGCAATCTTGAGAAAGAAGAATGGAACTGGAAGAATCAACCTGTCTGACTTCAGACTATACTACAAAGGTACAGTCATCAAGACAGTACGGTACTGGCACAAAGATAGAAATATAGGTCAATGGAACAGAATAGAAAGCCCAGAGATAAATCCACGTACCCATGGATACCTTATCTTTGACAATGGAGGCAAGGATATACAATGGAGAAAAGACAATCTCTTTAACAAGTGGTGCTGGGAAAACTGGTCAACCACTTGTAAAGAATGAAACTAAAACACTTTCTAACATCATACACAAAAATAAACTCAAAATGGATTAAAGATCTAAATATAAGACCCAAAACTATAAAACTCCTGGAGGAGAACATAGGCAAAACACTCTCTGACATAAATCACAGCAGGATCCTCTATGACCCACCTCCCAGAATATCGGAAATAAAAGCAAAAAAACAAACAAAGAAAAAAAAATGGAACCTAATTAAACTTAAAACCTTTTGCACAACAAAGGAAATTATAAGCAAGGTGAAAAGACAGCCTTCAGAATGGGAGAAAATAATAGCAAATGAAGCAACTGACAAAGAATTAATCTCAAAAATATACAAGCAACTCCTGCAGCTCAATTCCAGAAAAATAAATGACCCAATCAAAAAATGGGCCAAAGAACTAAACAGACATTTCTTCAAAGAAGACATACAGATGGCTAACAAACACATGAAAAGATGCTCAACACCACTCATTCTCAGAGAAATGCAAATCAAAACCACAATGAGGTACCATTTCATGCCAGTCAGAATGACTGTATCAAAATTCTACAAACAATAAATGCTGGAGAAGTTTTGGAGAAAAGGGAACCCTCTTGCACTGTTAGTGGGAATGCAAACTAGTACAGCCACTATGGAGAACAGTGTGGAGATTCCTTAAAAAACTGGAAATAGAATTGTCATACGACCCAGAAATCCCACTGCTGGGCATGCACACTGAGGAAACCAGAATTGAAAGAGACATGTGTACCCTGATGTTCATCGCATCACTGTTTACAATAGCCAGGACATGGAAGGAACCTAGATGTCCATCAGCAGATGAATTGATAAGAAAGCTGTGGTACATATACACAATGGAATATTACTCAGCCATTAAAAAGAATGCATTTGAATCAGTTCTAATGAGGTGAATGAAACTGGAGCCTATTATACAGAGTGCAGTAAGTCAGAAAGAAAAACACCAATACAGTATGTGTGTGTGTGTGTGTGTGTGTGTGTGTGTGTGTGTATACATATATATGTATATGTATATATACATATATATATATATATATATATATATAGAATTTAGAAAGATGGTAACAATTATCCTATATGCGAGATAGCAAAAGAGACACAGATATATAGAACAGTATTTTGGGCTCTGTGGGAGAAGGCAAGTGTGGAATGATTTGAAGGAATAGCATTGAAACATGTATATTATCATATATGAAACAGATTGCCAATCCAGGTTTGATGCATGAAATAGGGTGCTCAGGGCTGGTACACTGGGATGACCCTGAAGGATGGGATGGGGAGGGAGGTGGGACTGGGGTTCAGGATAGGGAACACATGTACATCCATGGCTGATTCATGTCACTGTTTGGCAAAAACCACTACAATATTGTAAGTAGCCTCCATTTAAAATAAATAAATTAATAAAAAATAGCTAGGACACTGAAGCAACCTGAAAGTCCATTGATAGATGAAATGATAAAGAAGCTGTGGTACACATATACAGTGGAATACTCAGCCATAAAATAGAATGCATTTGTCAGCTCTAATGATGTGAATGAAGCTACAGACTATTATAGAATAAAATAAGTCAGAAAGAGAAAAATAATGTATTTTAACACACATATATATACAGAATGTGGAGAAAGAAATGGCAACCCCTTTGAGTATTCTTGCCTGGAAAATACTGTGGACAGAGGAGCCTGGAAGACTACAGTCCATAGGGTTAAAAAGAGTTGGACCTGTCTGAGCATACATACATGCATAGAATTTAGACAGATGGTACTGAAGAACCTATTTGCAGGGCAGCAAAGGAGACAAAGACAGAGAACAGACTTGAGGACACTGTGGCTAGGAAATGGAGGGATGAATAGAGATTAGCATTGAAACATATACATCACCATATGTAAAATGGATAGCTGTTGGGAAAATGTTATATGATACAGGGAGCTCAAAACTGGTGCTCTGTGACTACCTAGAGGTGTGAGGTGGGATGGAAGATGAGAGGAAGGTTCAAGAGGGAGGGGACATATGTATACGTAGGACTAATTTATGTTGATGTATGACAGACACCAGCACAATATTGTAAAGCAAGTATACTCCAATTAAAAATAAATTTTTAAAAAACTTAAAATTAAAAAAAAATCAAATTAAAAAATAAAATAATTTTAAAAGTATAATAAAAATAATATGTGATAGTTTAGAAACAAGTTTACTGGCATGGGAAAAGACTGTTCTTATTTTTATATTTTTTAATCCAATTATTTATCACAAATTTCCCTACTGACAAATAGGTCTAGGGTAATACTGAAAACCTCAGCTACTCTAGACTTGATAGATTTATAAGTTGCTTAAGAGGAGTGACTTTCTCTTTCCTTCTGATGTATTTTAAATGTGAGTGTGTCAACAGTATCAACATTTAAACATATTTACATTTATCCCTTATACAGTGCATAGTTTCCTTTCCTCTCCCTTCTCAGGTGTAATACAACATATCTGATTTTTACAAATGTGCTGTTGAATAAAAAAAAGTCTGGGTATCCTGGAATACCAACTGTGTTTTATCAACATGTCTGTAGATAAATTTCATTGAAGTGATTCAAAAGTCTACTGAAACTCTAAACTTTGTCTAAACTTTTCTATCTATAGAGTTCATTATGAAGTAAGTCAGAAAGAAACACACCAATACAGTATATTAACACATATATATAGAATTTAGAAAGATGGTAATGATGACCCTATATACGAGACAGCAAAAGAGACACAGATATAAAGAACAGACATTTGGACTCTGTGGGAGAAGGCGAGGGTGGGATGATTTGAAACAGTAGCATTGAAACATGTTTTTTACCATATGTGAAATAGATCACCAGACCAAGTTCAATGCATGAAACAGGGCACTCAAAGCCAATGCACTGGGACAACCCTGAGGAATGGAATGGGGAGGGAGTTGAGAAGGAGGTTCAGGATAGGGGACACATGTACACCCATGGCTGATTCATATCAATGTATGGCAAAAACCACTACAATATTGTAAAGTAAATAGCCTCCAATTAAAATAAAGAAAATAATTAAAAAATAAAATTTTGCAAGAATGAAGACCATTCTTAGCAACCAGACTGTCGACATCCCAGAAAATGTTGACATTAACGTGAAGGGACGGACAGTTATTGTGAAGGGCCCCAGAGGCACCCTGCGGAGGGACTTCAATCACATCAATGTAGAACTCAGTCTCCTTGGAAAGAAAAAGAAGAGGCTCCGAGTTGACAAATGGTGGGGAAACAGAAAGGAACTGGCCACTGTTCGCACAATCTGTAGTCATGTACAGAACATGATCAAGGGTGTTACACTGGGTTTCCGTTACAAGATGAGGTCGGTGTATGCCCACTTCCCCATCAACGTTGTTATTCAGGAGAATGGTTCTCTTGTGGAAATCCGAAATTTTTGGGGTGAAAAATACATATGCAGGGTTCGAATGAGGCCAGGGGTTGCCTGTTCAGTATCTCAAGCCCAGAAAGATGAGTTGATTCTTGAAGGAAATGACATTGAACTTGTGTCAAATTCAGCTGTTTTGATTCAGCAAGCCACCACAGTTAAAAACAAGGATATCAGGAAATTTTTGGATGGTATCTATGTTTCTGAAAAAGGAACAGTTCAGCAGGCTGATGAATAAGATCTCAGTGATCCTGCTGCAGAAACAAGATAGCAGATGGTTCTATGGACTCAGTTGTGATGTTTTAAAGAGACAATAAAAACTGTTGATTTGAAAAAAAATAATAAATAAAATTTAAAAAAAGAAAAGAAATTGGTGTGACTCGACCCTCAGTTTGTAAAGGCTTTGAGTGATTAACTGTTTAATCTACCTTTAACTATCTGATGACTTTCCAGGGAATGAACTCAGGCTAACAAACTTGCCATTTCCAAGGCCTCATTTTTTTTTTTCCTATTGGATTTGTATTTCATTTTCTCCAGAAAATCTGTATTTACTGTTTACTAGTTTGGGGAGTCTCCAACCATACTTCTTTGTTATTTAAAGGTAAATTATTTGTTAATTGTAATGGGGAAAATTGAGAGCTTTAAAAATGAAAATTCTGAAATGATTTTAAGGTGTACATCAAATAATTTATTAGAACTATTCATAAGTACAAATATGTTCCATTTGAAAGGCTGTGTGCATTTTCACTTAGATGCCACATTGGTATTTGGAAATATTCCTATGGTTAACCTATTTTTTATTAATATCAATGAATTGAAACTTACTGCCATGTGAACAGTTACCCTTTTCTTCTTTCCCATGCTTGTTACATTCTGGAGGTGGTAAAGATTTTGAATACTGACCAATAATTAGAGGAAAGATAACTAAACATAAACCCAAATAGCTTCATTAATTCCAAGTGTCAAACGTTGTTTCCTTTAAACTTTATTTCTATTTGGTAATGGAAAAGGGCTTCCCAGGTGGTGCAGTGGTAAAGAATCTGCCTGACAATGCAGAAGACAGGAGACATGAGTTCAATCCCTCAGTTGGAAAGAACCCCTGGAGGAGAAAATGGCAACCCAATTCTTGCCTGGGAAATTGCAAGGACAGAGGAGCCTAGTGGGCTACAGTGCATGGAGTTGCAAAGGGTCAGACACGACTGAGCATGCATGCACACATAGGACGGAAATGTATCCATATTTAATCCAAAATTTCAATACCAACTGTGACTTCTTTATTTGTACCCCAGCCCTGACTTCACTCAGACACACTTACATTAATCTATCACTAAGAACAAAGCTAGTGGAGGTGATGGAATTACAGTGGAGCTATTTCAAATCCTAAAAGATGATGCTGTGAAAGTGCTGCACTCAATATGCCAGCAAATTTGGAAAACCCAGCAGTGGCCACAGGACTGGGAAAGGTCAGTTTTCATTCCAATCCCAAAGAAAGGCAATGCCAAAGAATGCTCAAACTACCACACAATTGCACTCATCTCACACGCTAGTAAAGTAATGCTCAAAATTCTCCAAGCCAGGCTTCAGCAATATGTGAACAGTGAACTTCCTGATGTTCAAGCTGGTTTTAGAAAAGGCAGAGGAACCAGAGATCAAATTGCCAACATCACTGGATCATGGAAAAAGCAAGAAAGTTCCAGAAAAACATCTATTTCTGCTTTATTGACTATGCCAAAGCCTTTGACTGTGTGGATCACAATAAAGTGTGGAAAATTCTGAAAGAGATGGGAATACCGGACCACCTGATCTGCCTCTTGAGAAATTTGTATGCAAGTCAGGAAGCAACAGTTAGAACTCGGCATGGAACAACAGACTGGTTCCAAATAGGAAAAGGAGTTCGTCAAAGCTGTATATTGTCACCCTGCTTATTTAACTTATATGCAGAGTACACTATGAGAAACGCTGGACTGGAAGAAACACAAGCTGGAATCAAGATTGCCAGGTGAAATATCAATAACCTCAGATATGCAGATGACACCATCCTTATGGCAGAAAGTGAAGAGGAACTCAAAAGCCTCTTGATGAAAGTGAAAGTGGAGAGTGAAAAAGTTGGCTTAAAGCTCAACATTCAGAAAACAAAGATCATGGCATCTGGTCCCATCACTTCATGGGAAATAGATGGGGAAACAGTGGAAACAGTGTCAGACTTTATTTTTTGGGGCTCCAAAATCACTTCAGATGGTGATTGCAGCCATGAAACTAAAAAACGCTTACTCCTTGGAAGGAAAGTTATGACCAACCTACATAGCATATTCAAAAGCAGAGACATTACTTTGCCAACACAGATTCATCTAGTCAAGGCTATGGTTTTTCCTGTGGTCATGTATGGATGTGAGAGTTGGACTGTGAAGAAGGCTGAGCGCCAAAGAATTGATGCTTTTGAGCTGTGGTGTTGGAGAAGACTCTTGAGAGTCCCTTGGACTTCAAGGAGATCCAACCAGTCCATTCTGAAGGAGATCAGCCCTGGGATTTCTTTGGAAGGAATGATGCTAAAGCTGAAACTCCAGTACTTTGGCCACCTCATGAGAAGAGTTGACTCATTGGAAAAGACTCTGATGCTGGGAGGGATTGCAGGCAGGAGGAGAAGGGGATGACAGAGAATGAGATGGCTGGATGGCATCACTGACTTGATGGACGTGAGTCTGGGTGAACTCCAGGAGTTGGTGATGGACAGGGAGGTCTAGCGTGCTGCGATTCATGGGGTCGCAAATGTCAGACATGACTGAGCAACTGAACTGAACTGAACTAATAAGATATTATTTGGTCTGTCTGTCCCACATGTTAACAATTGATATAAAGAGATATTTCCCATTAACACCCTCAGATTCCTCATTCTACTGTCAGTATAATTCAATCTGAGTCCAAAGGCCTGAGAAAAGCCTAAGGTATAAATTTCAACCTAAGAGCAAGATACGATAAGATGAGATGTACCAACTCAAGCAAAAAGGCAGGAAAAATGGGGCAAATTACTCTTTTCTCAGCAAAGCTTTCCCCGCTCTTATAGTGCCATTTTCTTCCCTTTTCTCTATGGCCATACTTCTCCCCACCTCAAGGGTTTGAAACACTCTGTTCCCCTCTGTGATGTCCTTAATCTCCGCTTCCACCTCCACTACTGCCTAGATCTTTATCATTCTTCAGATATTAAAGGCCGCTGGTATGAGTTGTGAAGGATGCCAGGATTCTTGGCCTCAGGAGGAGAGGTATTCAAATCCAGGACCAATAAAGAGGCTTGATGGCTCAGAGCTTTTTATGTAATAAAGTTTCATTAAAGTATAAAAGATACAGAGAAAGCTTCTGACATAGACACCAGAAAGGGACAGAAAGAGTCCCCCCATTGCTGGTTTTTAGCAAAAGTTATACACCTATTAGCAAGCTGCTAATTAGAGAAAGGAAACACTTCAAAAGTGAGAGAGATGCACCAGGCCCCTTACCCACAACATGCATTTTGAGATAGCACTGGCATAAGGTGTGTCATCCTGGGTCATAAAACAATTGACATGAATCTTGAAGAAAGGCAGATTTCCAAGGAAATACATAGTTCCTTAACATAGCTTAACGAAGATATTTCCATGAGAAAAACCACATTGCTTAGCTCAAGATTTGAGATAATTCAGGTGGAACCAGGTGTCACCATGACAACATAGGATTAGAAGAGAAAAGAAAAAAAAAAAAGTCTGCTACTTGCAGTTTTATTTCCTCCTGCTGCTTAAGAACCTCTGGCCTCCCTACCGAGGCTATTAACACTCTCATTATGATTTTAAATGTCATTTCTTCAGAGAGGACTTTCCTGATTATCCCTTCCAAAGTAGCTCCCTCTCCAACACAAAAGTCTTTCTCACGAGAGTTTATTCATTTTTAAAAATAATGCTACAATTTTAAATTTAAATATTTATTTTTAGATTTTGAAAATCTCTTTCTTCCCCAATAAACTGTAAGAGTAAGGCTCATCATTTGTTGACTGTATTATCACCCTCAGAACACCACCTGGCTTGAAGTAAATGCTCAAAAATATGTATTCAATAATAAATATAAGCTTGACTGAACAAATGAATGAAAGCAACTCTAGTCTCATGACCAGTGGTTTGTAGGTGTTAACTTAATCTACTAAACATGTCAAAATACTTTAGAATTTTTTATGTCTAAGGAAATGTCACAATCACAAGTTAGTAAGTTGGCACTTCTTTGTCTTGGATTCTTATCAATTCGTTTTCTTCAGGTACATCTGAGAAAGCCTGCAAAAGAAACTGGGTAATGAAATGTGAATAAGGCTTGAGTACTAAACTTTAAAAAGACCATTTTTTTTTTTCTGAAGTAATGAATAGAGGTGCTAAAGAACATAAAAGAAATGATGTGGGTCATCTGAGAAAAAGGAACAGAGCATCAATAAAGATAACTGGAAGGTAAGATTTCTCAAAAAACCGTGTCACAGAGTAGAAGGGATGCAGGTGCATAGCGCTGACTCAGTACTGTCCCAGGGATAGGCTAAACAAAATAATCATTTTAGGGAGGAGAAGGGATACCTTCAAAATAAACCACCCTGGCTTCATGTTCTAACATAAGAATATCAGTCATGCAAACACTTCTTCATAGACATCAATGATCAGCTTAAAGTTTGCTCATATTTATCCCTTCTCAAATGGCAAAATAATCCACTTCATGACAATCTTTAGTTTGCATAGAAGCTCAGTGTCCCTGAACACTTCTTGCAGAGACATAGCAAGACCCACCCAGTTTCATCCTGCATTAGATGTCATTGTACATTAATATTTCAGCATTAATTTTTAGTTTTCTACTTTCCATTCTCTATTTGAAGCCATATTGACAATTACAGTTAATCTTACCAAACAAATTGGTGAGAGAGTTGGCTCTAGTAAAAAATGCAACCAGGAGATGGCTCTTTCAGCAAATACAAACAGCTTTCAAGAAATGGAAAAAATACTCTTCTACAGTGACTTTAATACTTGATTTTATTGAATGTTTTGATATAATTAATGTGTAGTCAAAAGTACTAGCTGCTTTATGTGAATTTTAAAACTGACCAGCAAAGACTGACTGCTAGGGTGTGGAAATGGGACCCATCTAATTGAGGTGATCAGAAAGCTAGTTACCTAAGCTAATTGAGTCTTTTGTTTAACTGAGGAGTTTCAATTCCCTGTCTGATATAGATTTCAACACTAGATGACCCAACAGGAAGAGAACTTGGAGCTTTAAGAATGATACTGTGTGAGTCCAGTCCTTTGAGAAACTTTCAAACATGTAAGTATATTTTTTTATTTCTAAAGTTTAAGAGCCAATGGAAGGACAAATCAGAATTCAAACATACTAGAAATCAGAAAATGGAGAATATCATGTGACTATTAAAGTGAATTTAAACTTTTTGTCAGAACCATAGTTTATGGAGTCAGTCTCACTATATTATAGTATAATGGAATTACTATAGTGTGATTCCAGATATAGGGACTGGGAAGAGAGAAAGGGACATGTAAAGTGGAACATTCAAAAAAGATTTCTTTTAGCAAATAAAATTTGTGATGGGCCTCAAAATCTGGGGGATATCAGTTGCTTGGATGACTATCAGGAAAAGAAGGGGTCATTTTCTTAGAAAGATCACTTTAACAACATTTGTAAGGGATAAGAGACCCGGATTTGATCCCTGGGTCAGGAAGATCCCCTGGAGAAGGAAATTGCAACCCACTCCAGTACTCTTGCCTGGAGAATCCCATGGATGGAGGAGCCTGGTAGGCTACAGTCCATGGGGTCACAAAGAGTCAGATACGACTGAGGGACTTCACTTTCACTTTTCAAGGGAAAAGAAAGGAAATGAGCTTGAGTGCATAATGTGGAGTAAGATAAAACATTGAAAGTTTTCAAAAAGAGTATCTATCTCTGAGCAGAGACTCTTAAATTAATTTTAAAGTGCAGAGTAGAAGTTGTTCAGAACAGTCCATCTTGCTTCTCTGCACTAAGGCGCACAGTTAATGGCATGAAGTTTGAATTTTAATTCAGTAGTTATCTTTTGTAATTCATTTAGATATTTTAGCATAATATTTTCACTTCTTTTCCTAAGATTTTCTTACACAGGCATGTTGCTTGAGTGAAATTGCTATCACATTTCAAATTTCAGTATTATTTTTTCTCTGGAACAATTCTCAAATTTCAAAACTGAAACCTGGAAGAATTTGTTAAGTATACACCATGGAGCTGTAGTCAGATTTCTTTCATAGAACCTGTGTCAGATACGAATTTTTACATATTTTTTATAGAAACAAAAGCTTTGACTCACCCTATTGAGTGAAGGGTCAGAAGAGGGCACCACAGGCTTTAGGAGCACTTCTGTCAAGCCAGTGCTGGCCCTTTAAGAAAGAAGATAGTTAGAATAATGAAACCGCATTATTATGGTTTTCAAATAATTATCATGTGTCACTGCATAGGCAGTTACAGGAAACATTTCCTCAGAAGATAGAAATAATCATGCTTGAAACTTATTTCATTAACTTTTGAAATTAGTGAAAAAAAAATCTCTTTTGTTCTCAGTTTCTTAATGTAGTTTAGAAATGAGTTTCTAATCCTCTTTTATCTTATACCTCTCTAATGGGGGAATAACAAAATATAGGTTCTCAAGCTTAATCATTTTTGCTATTTAAATCCAGAATCTACGAGATTAATGGGATCTTAGATATTATAAGTAACTCCTCATATGACAAAAGGAGAAGCTGAGGTCCAAAGGGATGACAGAATTGGATACTGACTGAGTTGGAATAAGATTCCAGCATTCTCAGTCTTCTGTGGGGACTTTTGTAATACAGGAAACTAACAATCCCAGTAAAAAAAGAGTTCTGTATATGGTAACAATGTAAAAAAAAAAAAAATGTTCTTACAAGTTTGAAATGTTTACTTAACCATCCATGGATAAAATGACATTGCATTTGGCATTTGTTTTAGAATTCTTCAGTAAAATTTGTAAAGGAAGGCAAATAAATACAAGATTTGCAACATGTTCTTAACTATTAAAACTGTTTTTTGTATATTAAGGTTTACCACATAATTCTATTTATTTTGTTTATGTTTGAACATTTCTATAGTAAAGAGTATTTCACAAAGTACTATGTTGGTGGGCAGCTACGTAACTGGAAATTACACCATTATGTATAATCTATAGATTTTAATGATCTATGATCATGACCTGGATTAAAAATTTCTTATAAAGGCTGTCTTAATGCCAGTCAACATTTTATAAATAAGTCCCTGCTAATGAAATTGTGCCTATTTGACAGAGTACACTACAATGTGCTAAAATGGAGGCTTTTGCTTTAAAGAGAATATAATTAGGTTCACAGTTGTGGAGACTGTAAGTTTATTATTTGCACTATATTTCTGTTTATTTCTTTAAATTTATCCAGAAAAATAAACTAATCTACAGGGTGTGTATGTTTGTGAATATGAGTGAGGAGGAGAGCAGGATATTTCTTAATATAATTTGATTCTGCAACAATTATTTTGAAAGAATATTTCCAAAGCCATTTGATAATCTATGTATTAAAACTTTAATTCTCAAGGACAGCAAATCAATTAAAAAAAAGCAATTCCTCTGTCATCAACCACTCAATATATAGGTACAGAGAATGCTGACAGATGATCAGTAGGGTAATAGAACCAGGGAAGTGTCAGTAAAATAGATCAAGGGTAGGGAAATTGAGACTCTGGCTATATATATATGTATTGGATTTTCCTGAAAGAGAATATATCTTTTAAACACCTCAAACAGGAACAATGTGTGCCTTCTGATTGCACAGCACAGATGACAACTACAAGTTTCTGTAACAAAAAGCTAACTTAATAAACAGAAACCCCTCCCTACAAAACTTAAATAAAGGAATAAATAAGCAAAAACCCTTGTTATTTAGTAAGTTAAATAAGCTAGTAAGCACAAAAACATCAAAGATGAAATTTAGAGGTGGGAGAAGATCATACTTTCCAAATAATTTTTGCAACTATTTTTCTGCTCCAGAAGACAACCAGATAGAAAAGTGACCAATAATGGCTTTCACTTCATGAAATCCAATGTATTTCTCACCTTTAATCTACTAAGGTAAATGGGTCATTTGACTTTTCTCCAAAGGCTTCTGTTATTTACCTTGAATTTTTATTTCAACTTTCATACTTTGTCATTTTTTATTTGTTTTTCTAACTATAAGGGGCAATTTGCCAAGAAAGGCACTAGCTCAGTAGTATAATTAGCATTTGCAAAAAACAGTTCTTTCTATAAAGGCTTGTTTTATCTCCTTAAAGAAAATTTCTGAGCAAACGATTGACACTTTGAAAACCTTTTAGGAAAAAAACATACAAATATGGGGAAATAAAGGTTGAGGGGAACAGGGGGTCTTTAGAAAATCTAATTTGTGCAGACAGTGCAAATATGTTGAAAAGTACAAAGTATAAATGAAGCCAGGTGCATGAAAAAAGAGATCTAGGTTAGAGTTAAATTATCCATTTGGGAGTTGGTTTAGAGTCAAGTTGGTATGAGGCAATAGGGCAAAAATATTAAGTCCTGGCTGGGAAAAAGCTAGAGTTTGATGAACTTGGAATTGAGTTTGATTTTGAATAAAAATTCACCTTCTTAAATGGGACACTGTCATTTTAGTTTTCAAAGAGAATATTCTCTCAAAAAATACCCTGTACTTGCAAAAGCAGAAACCTCCTAAACCAAGAGAGGGACTGGAAAGTGAGAGAAAGAGAGAGGAAAGCTGATGACCAAATACAATATGATATTAAGAAATAGGATTATATTGGCAATTGGGACATCCGGATTCTAGCAGCAGTTCTGATGCTAATTTGCTATGTTACTATATACTAGTCCCATATCTCTTTGGGTTTTAATTTCTCCACCTGATTATTAAATATGGTTATATTAAATTATCTTCTGAGGTCTTTATCGGAGAAGGCAATGGCACCCCACTCCAGTACTCTTGCCTGGAAAATCCCATGGATGGAGGAGCCTGGTAGGCTGTAGTCCATGGCGTCGCTAAGAGTCGGACACGACTGAGCGACTTCTCTTTCGCTTTTCACTTTCATGCATTGGAGAAGGAAATGGCAACCCACTCCAGTGTTCTTGCCTGGAGAATCCCAAGGACGGGGGAGCCTGGTGGGCTGCCGTCTATGGGGTCGCACAGAGTCGGAAACGACTGAAGTGACTTAGCAGCAGCAGCAGCAGAGGTCTTTATAATTTTTCATTTCTAGTTAAAGTCATTTGAAAACATTTAGTGTAATTTAGCTAGGTTTTGGCTTATGTTCATTTACAGCTAATAGCAAGTAGTAAAGCTACTTAAGCTAATAAACTAATGTTAAGTTTTATTTGGAGACTTCTGCTATTACTGTAATCCTGTTTATGCTAAATTGGGGTTGGACTTGTTTTTGAAGCATTATACTCAACACCAATTCTCACTGCCTATGTCTGGAGATAAAAATGGAGAAACTATAGGGAATTGGGCTGTTTGTTAAAACCAGGAAAACATATCCTGAAAATTGCTGATTTGGAGATATCTCTGATGCTAGCTTCTGCTTCTTTCTTTCCTATACTCTGAACTCTTTCTTAATCACTAACTTTTTCAGTTAAACCGGGTGTTGTGTTCATAGTTGGCTGCTTGGCTGTCTTTTTCATGGGTCCACAAGATTTATGCAGTTGTTAGGAGATGTGATCAGTGTCTAATTTCCTGTTCCGTCTGTGGAGATTGAGGCTTTGCACATGTGAATACATCTATATCAAGATTTTTCCCTCACCAACTCTGGTGATGTCCTGTCCCATATTTTACTTCCCTTTTTTAATTTTTTGACTGTTACATCAGCACCCTTCATAACTGGTGGTGAAGTTCTAAGTTTGCCAGTGAATTTAGGAAGGGAAAAGTTATGTGACAACTTATTAGGCCTCAAAAGTAGCTCTCTTTTCAAAGGACCTTTAGTGTACAATGTGTCTCCATGGAGAATACAGAAAAGAAGTTATTGTTCTCAGTAAGTGAAACATTTTGGTAACCAAATCAGTCATTCTTATCTTTGCCATGGCCTTGCTGTGTGACCTAAGACAGGAACTAGGCTTTTGGGGAAACAAGCTATTTTCTACATACCCTATTGATACAAAGCAGATGTAGACCTGAACTCTTTTGTCACAAGTGGCATTCAATATAATTTTGGGAGATGTATGGGCAAACATTTTATTTTTAATAGCTATTTATATAATTAGTACTTATTTTTTGTAATTATCATCTCTTTATGTCAGATGTCACTTGATTTCTGAACATATGGTAGTTAATATTTCATTTTAAAAGAAGTTGAATAACTTTAAATAAAATTACATTTGAATAGAATATATTTGAATATGCATACTCTCTGGCTGGTGGCTCAGATGGTAAAGAATCTGCTTGCAATGTAGGGGACCCAGCTTCAATCACTGGTTCAAGAAGATGCCCTGGAGAAGGGAATGGTTACCCACTCCAGTATTCTTGCCTAGAGAATTTCATGCACAGAGGAGCCTGGTGGGCTATAGTTCATGGGATCACAAAAAAGTCAGACAGGACTGAGTGACTAACACTTTCACTTTTCACTCAATGTATATTTCAATAATGCTTTTCACTCAATACTTATTGAGTAGTGATAAATAGATATGGAAAAATCATACAGGAGGTAAAAGAATGATTAAAACTTGGGAAATATTGGTTCATATAACCTCCAAGTTGTTGTTAGTCCTAGATTCTGTTGTTTCATGAACAGTCACTACAAAAAAGGAATTAAATCATGAAATTACTTTCTATCTACCTCCCTATTCTCCCTGCATTCAGTACTATTTTTTTTTTTTTTTTAACAGTAGCTGTTGGCTCAGTGCTCATTCATTCCCAAAGCATTAGAACTACTTAGGTCATCTACAGAAAGAGCAACTTGCCTACTGAAATGGGAATCTGAGTTCTCGTCTGTGGAGCCAAAGAATGGAATCCAGGAAGAATGGAAAACACTTATGGTAGCAAGCAAACAGGATTTATTAAAGAGGAGCAAAGTACAAAGCTCTCAGGATAGACACTGAGAGGGGGTAAAGAGTCCCTGCAAGTACCCTCAAGGTGGGACCTACAGCAGTTTTTATAACCTTAATCTGTACATTTTTGGTTGGCTCCTGTTCTTAAATCACCTTATTTCTAACCAATGAGTTTAAAGGTCAAGATACTTCACATCTTTATGGCTTCTCTTGATCCTACGATTAAGTCACAATCCTTTTCATGGTCCCTGGCCAATTTACAATGGACCAGATATATGAGTTTAAGATTAATGACCACTAGTTTTATTTCCTTCAAGCATATGGTTGTTGTTCAGACCAACTCTTTGCCACCCTATGGACTGCAGCATACCAGGCTTCCCTGTCCTTCATCATCTTCTGGAGCTTGCTCAAACTCATGTCCATCGAGTTGGTGATGCCATCCAACCATCTCATCCTCTGTCATCTCCTTCTCCTCCTGCCCTCAATCTTTCCCAGCATCAGGGTCTTTTCCAATGAGTCAGTTCTTTGCATCAAGTGGCCAAAATATTGGGGCTTCAGCTTCAGAATCAGTCCTTCCAATGAACATTCAGAACTGATCTCTTTTAGGATTGACTGATTGGATCTCTCTCTGCAGTCCAAGGGACTCTCAAGAGTCTTCAACAACACCACAGTTCAAAAATATCAATTCTTCAATGCTCAGCCTTCTTTATGGTCCAACTCTCACATCCATACATGACTACTGGAAAAACCATAGCTTTGACTATACGGACCTTTGTTGGCAAAATGATGTCTCTGCTTTTTAATAAGCTCTCTAGGTATTTCATATCTTTTCCTCCAAGGAATAAGCATCTTTTAATTTCACGGATGCAGTCACTATTTGCAGTGATTTTGGAGCCCAAGAAAAGAAAGTCTGTTACTGTTTCCATTTTTCCCCATCTATTTGCCATGAAGTGATGGAACAGGATGCCATGATCTTAGTTTTTTGAATGTTGAGTTTTTAGCCAGCTTTTTCACTGTCTTCTTTCACCTTCATCAAGAGGCTCTTTAGTTCCTCTTTGCTTTCTGCCATTAGAGTGGTGTCATCTGCATATCTGATGTTATTGATATTTCTCCTGACAAACTCAATTCCATCTTGTGCTTCATCTAGCCTGA
The DNA here is from genome assembly GCF_029378745.1 of Bos indicus. NCBI lineage: Eukaryota > Metazoa > Chordata > Mammalia > Artiodactyla > Bovidae > Bos > Bos indicus. Next base: position 78,883,268 of record NC_091789.1, read on the forward strand.
CATTTCACATAATGTGCTCTGCATAAAAATTGAATAAGTAGGGTGACCATGTAAAACCTTAAAGTACTCCATTCCCAATTTTGAACCACTTTTGTTGTTCCATGTCTGCTTACACCTGTTGCTTCTAGGCCTGCATACAGGTTTCTTAGGAGACAGGCAAGGCAGTTTATTACCTTCTCTTTAAAAATTTTCCACAGTTTGTTGTGACCCACACAGTCAAAGACTTTAGTGTAGTCAATGAAGCAGAAGTAGATGTTTTTTTGTAATTCCCTTTCTTTTACTATGTTCCAATGAATGATGGTAAAGAATCTGCCTGCAGTGCAGGAGACCTGGGTTCTATCCCTTGGTAGAGAAGATCCCCTGCAAAAGGAAATGGCAACCCACCCCAGTATTCTTGTCTGGAGAATTTCACGGACAGAGGAATATGGTGGGTATAGTCCACTGATCACAAAGAGTCGTACACAACTGAATGAATAGCACTTTAACTTTTCACTTTTCTACCATGTGAAATGAATGCAATTGTGAGGCAGTTTAACATTCTTTGGCATTTCCCGTCTTTGATATTTGAATGAAAACTGACCTTTTCCAGTCCTGTGGCCAATGTTGAGTATTCCAAATTTGCTACCATGTTTAGTGCAGCACTTTGACAGCATCATCTTTTAGGATTTGAAATAGCTCAGCTGGAATTCTATCACCTCCACTATCTTTGCTCATAGTAATGCTTCTTAAGGTGCACTTGGCTTCACACTCCAGGATGTCTGGCATGTCTGAGTGACCACATCATCATGATTATCTGGGTCATTAAGACCTTTTTTGTACAGTTCTGTGTATGGCCACCTCTTCTTAATCTCTTTTGCTTCTGTTAGGTCCATACCATTTCTGCCCTTTATTGTGCCCATCTTTGCATGAAATATTCCCTTGGTATCTCTAATTTTCTTGAATATAACTACCCGGTCTTGTAATACAACTGAATAGATCATTACACACAGTTTTCCTTTTGTCTTCAGGTGAATAAACTTCTGACTTTTACTTTCAAATAACATCTAACATAGTAATAAATTATCTCTAAGGACTAATAAAGACAGAAAAGCTAAGAATAATGTTTTCAGATATCTTTTTATCTCTGAAAAAAGACAGATCTCAGAATACCATTGAAACCAAAAGGGAGAGAGCACAAGGCTAGAGATTTAGGAGTCATCAATGTAGAAGTTGTTTATACCATAAAACTAAATAATAACAAACAAAATGGGATTACATCAAACTAAAAGCTTTTGCACAAAAAATAACCATTTTGTGAGGATCCTTATATGTGGAATCTAAATAGAAATGGTTCAAATTAAATTACAAAACAGAAACAGACTCAGTACAAACTTTGAGAACAAGCTTATGGTTGCATGGTGGCAGGGAGGGAAGGATGGGGACAAGGAATAGTTAGTGAGTTTGGGATGGGCATGTGGACACAGTTATATTTAAAGTGAATAACCAGCAAGGATCTATTGTATAGCACATGGAACTCTGCTCACTGTTATATGGCAGCCTCGATGGTAGGGGGATTTGGGGGAGAATCGATACATGTATCTATATGACTGAGTCTCTTTGCTTTTTACCTGAAACTATCACAATGTTGTTTGTTAATTGGCTATACACCAATATAAAATAAAAAGGTTTTTAAAAAGGTAGAAAAACTGAATAGACATTTTTGCAAAGAAAATATATGGATGGCCAACAGACATATGAAAATGTGCTCAACATCACTAATCATCAGGGTATTGCAAATTAAAACCATAAAGAGACAATATTCCATACCTGTCATAATAGCTATTATCAAAATAAAATGAATGACAAATATTGGCAAAGATGTGGAGAAAAATATCTCATGCACTATTGATGGGACTGTAAATTGGTGCAGCCACTGTGGAAAACAATATAGACATTCCTCAAAATAGTAAAAATAGAATAACTATACAATCCAGCAATTACAATTCTAGGTATTTATCCAAAGAAAATAAGAAATAATAAAAGCTAATTAATAAAGACATGTGCTCTCAGATGTTCATTGCAGCATTATTTACAATAGCCAAGATATACAAGCAACCTAAATGCCCATTGATAGATGGATAAAGAAAATGTGGTACTAAAATGGAAGAAAAAAAGATGAAAGAAAATAGATGTGCTTGCACAGTGTGAACAGGCAGTGCTAGGAAAAGAGCAATAGGCCTTTAATATAACTTGGAGAAGAAAAACATTTAAGGGTTAGGCAGGGGGAGGCTTGTACCAAAAGGGAAAAAAAAAAAAAAAAGAAAAGAAATACGGGTAGAAAGAAAATCAGGATAGCTATTGGCTTAAGAAAACTAAGAGAAAAAAGTTTCAAAAAGTGGTGGTGTACAGTGTCAAACACTTTATAAAGGTCAAAGGCAGTGAGGACTTGAGAAGAGATTACATACTGATCAGGGAAGTGACTAGTGACCTTCAGGAGAGTATTTTTTTTTTTTTTATTAGAAAATGAGAATCTAAGTTTTAACAGAGATTGGGAGATACCGATATGGATGCAGTGGGTAAAAGACATTTTTAGCAAAAGTTTAAATGTGTGTGTAAAAACAGAATTGCAACTTTGGTGAAAAATAATTCTATGTTTAATGATATTTAAAGAGTTCTCTATTTTTAGTTGTTTTTTTAAAGGAAATTCCATGCTATTCTCCATAGTGGCTGTACCAGTTTGCATTTCCACCAACAATGTAAGGAGGGTTCCCTTTTCTTCACACTCTCTTCAGCATTTATTGTTTGTAGATTTTTTGATGATGGCCATTCTGACTGGTATGAGATGATAACCTCATTGCAGTTTGGATTTGCATTTCTCTGGTAATTAGTGATGTTGAGTTATCATATGATCCAGCAATCCCACTGCTGGACATATATCTGGAGAAAACCATAATTTGAAAAGATACATGCACTATAATGTTCATTGTAGCACTATTTACAATATCCAAGACATGGAAGCAACCTAAATGTCTCCCAAGAGTGGAACGATAAGAAAGATGTGCTACATATATGCAATGGAATATTACTCCTCATTAAAAATAATGAAATAGTGCCATTTGCAGCAACATGAATGGACCTAGTGATTGTCATACTGAGTGAAGTAAGTCAAAGAAAGACAAATATCGTATGATATTGTTTATATGTGGAATCTAAAAAGAATAATACAAATGAATTTATTTACAAAACATAAATAGAGTTACAGGTGTAGAAAACATACTCTGGTTATTGGGGGTGACAGGGAAAGGGATAAAGTGAAAGATTACGATTGACATATACACAGTACTATTCATGATAGATAACTAATAAGGATCTATTGTATAGCACAGTGAACTTTACTTCATATTCTGTAATGTCCTATAATGGGAAAATAATCTAATTTGTAATGGGAAAAGAATCTAAAAAAAATGAGTATATATGCACCAACATTGTAAATCAACTATATTCCAATAATTTAAAAAATGATGTATGAATAATTCTTATCTTAAAAATAAAAACAGAATTTTTATTAGATGAGGCAGTGAGGTTAATGTAGCTTATATCTATCTTTAAGTTAATAAAAATAAACTACATGCGTCCCTTTTTTGCATTTAATCATAACACAGGGGAAAGATTCCCTGGTGTCTAAGATGGTAAAGAACCTGCCTGCAATCTGGGAGACTGGGGTTTAATCCCTCGGTCAGGAAGGTCCCCTGGAAAAGGGAATGGCAACCCACTCCAATATTCTTGCCTGGGGAATTTCATGGACAGAGAAGCCTGTCAGGCTACAGTCCATGGGGTTGCAAAGAGTCAGATATGACTGAGTGACTACTATAACACAGGGGAAAAGAGAATTGAGCTCATTGGCACTTTAGGGTATAGGTGTGTACCCCAATGTTTATCCCCTTATTTTCCACTGAGACGAAATAACTCCACCCACACTGTTTCGTGACTCTGGGGAAAAAATAAAATCTTTTCAAATTCCAATGGTACCATTAAAAAAAGGAAAACAACTTTAGGATTGGTCTGTCTATTTCTGTCCCTCTTAAAGATTCTCTTTTTGCCTATATTTTCAAGTTTTAGTGAAAATATGTGGCCCAGGGAAAGAAACAGGTAAATGATGATGTTACTAATGAATAGTACAGAGACAAAAGTAGTCATTTCCAACTGGGCTCAAATATTTTAAATTGCTTTAAAACTCCATGAATTTTCATGTCTGTACATATACAGTATATTTCCTTTATTTTATTTTATTTTTTTTACAATATTTCAATAGCAACTTCTCTCTGCAGTTCTCAATGGTAAGGATCTCAACATAGTAACTTGTTCATTTAAACCTAGGGAAAATCTAACACTGTTAGCAAGGTCTCAAATTCCCTTATCTCACACCTTCTCTTCTCCTTCTTGTAGTTCCCTGACTCTTTTTCAGGAGTAATCCCCAAGTTGAATCATAGTCTTTCAATGTCTGCCAGTTCCTATTCCTTTCCTAATTGTAACTGAAATGTGAATACATGGACTCCCCCAGCCTGGTGTGAAACATTTCCATAGCCTGAGCAGTTGATCAGGTCATATTTCAACACTTTAAAAATGTGCAAAATTCATAAAGAGGGTAACTTCAGTTCAGCTTAAGTTTTATAAGTAGAGCCTCCAGGGACTTCACGGCTTTTCTTCATCAGAAAAGTTTATGTGTTTCACATAACTACTAATCTTCAAATGCAACTTATTGGTACCCATTTGTTGAAATTCATTTATTACCCAACCACCTCAATAATTTCACATAATCGTCAAACTTCTAAAGAACCAGTCCTAAGTTTTAATGTTTGCAATAATTCTGCCTCACATCTAGATAGTTGTTGATATATTTTATATGATGATATTATATTTAAAAGAATTTTACGATTGTTGCTTAAATAACATTAACCTTATTTTATTAATTACCACTAAAGGAGCTCATGTGGGGATTATCTTTTGTAAGAAATAGTCTAAGCACTTTATTTGGGAAATATTAAATTGTTTAATAAATACCTCGTATCCACTTTCATGTATTTTTTATCCTGAAGTCAAATCTTTTTGATAATTGCCAGGCTTTTAAATGTGCTCAACCAGGATCATGAATCACTTATTTCCTTCTCTCCTATAAGCAGGCCTGGGACTGTACCCAGGAAAAATGATGGAAAGACTTTGCCTTAATACCAGAGATGTTCCTTTGCCCCTTATATTGAAGCCATGATTCAACTCTATTGACTTGGACGTGCCTATTACTGAGCTCTTTTGTTTAACCAACAGTTCGATCATACTACCTCTAAAATTTTTGCTCTGTCCTTCTCTTTTAGGCTCCAAATCAAATTTCATGATTATTCAAAAACTAGCCATGCTGAAACAGTTTCTCGGTTGTCTCTACTCCTTGCAATAAAATAAAATAATATAAACAAAGAATAATAATAGTATACTTGCCCTTAGACAAAGCCAGCAGTCTATCTGTGCAAAGCATCTGTAATTAACATGAGTGAGAGGATTGTTAGAACTGCCTATATTTGGAGCCTTGTATAACACTTTCACTTTCATATGGTTTATTTGTCTAATCCATGATTTTACTGTATTTGTACAGGTGGGTATTGAAATGAAAACATTGGCATCCTAGTTTACACATTTCAAATGGCCCAGTTTCTACTCAGTGAGATTAAATTTCTCTGGAAGATGAATCTGAAGAAAGATGACAAACCTTTGCTTGTTAAAAGTTTTATTTACAAGTGAAAAGATATTTTAGTCTGTAAAGCTGGGAAGATATGTGAGTCTGTAAAGCTGAGAAATGCTTCCTTGAGCACAGAAGAATAAACCACACACTAGCTAAAGAGTGCTTTAAAGATTAAAGCAATCTTTATATGAACTATTTACTATAATGTTTATATAGTTCACTCATGAATATGAATATTATAGCAACTCAGTTCCATTCAAGTTGCAACAGAAGATGCTGGATGACCAAGTTATTTATTTTCTTGAACCACAAAATAATAGACAAGGGTAAGAGAACCTTGAAGACCCAGTTGAATTATTGTCACCACCTAATCATTCTGAACATGACTTTTTTTTTTTTTTTAAAGAAATGTAATATAGGGCAAGATCCAGATGATGCACTATTTTAACAGTACTCTTACTGTCGCTAAGGGAGAACAAGAATCTCTGCTGTGTCCATTTTCCATCAAATAAAAACTACTTTTCAAGCAGCACATCTCTCCCTGTCTAAAATATCTTTACCACTTAAAATCCCACCCATTCACCCACTGATATAGACAGTAACTCACAGAATGTTCTAGATGCTTAGAGACAGAGTGGAGGTTGGTCAGCATTCACTTTTTCCTACTGGATTCTGAATACTTCTTTCCACTTGCTGACTACAAAGGTTAAGAGTAGATTTTGGTACCAGACTGCCTGAGGTTAAATCCTTGCTGAACCTCACAATAGTAAAATAATTTTTGGCATGTCACTTAATACTTTTGTGCTTCAGTTTCTTCATTCATATAATGTATCAATAGAGTCTATATCATAGGGTTTTTTTGTGATAATTATGTGAGTTGAAATTGCTTTCTATCACTATTTTATTTTTTTAATTTAAATTTATTTATCTTAATTGGAGGCTAATTACTTTACAATATTGTATTGGTATCACTATTTTAAGACTTAGAATTCCTCATCATGCCCTCTTTGTGACTAGGTTTCATCTAAGTACAGAATGTTTGTCTGATTGGTTACATTGAACTTCAAAGCACTCCTCAATGTGAGGCATGTTTGATATATGTTATATTAAAATAAGATATGCACAAGCAAACAAGCTTTGTGTACTATGTGTACACAAAGGCTTCATATAAGAATGTATGTGTGTTTGTGTGTATATGCATGCACACTCTTTCAGCATGTCTGTTCCAAAAGTTTCTAGGCCAATTGATAAGTTTGCTATCTATCTTTTTCACACGTGTACATTTTAAAGATAATTCTTACGTATTTTCTCTCTATGGAAACTTCTATTAATAATACAATGTTACTTTCCCCAGTTTATCAGAAAGTAAATGCTTTTAAACAATTTAATTTGATTATTTTCTTTAATTATCATTAGCACAAGTTCAAAATAAACACAGCCAAGTGGCCTGTGAATAGTATTAGCTTATTATTCAAGTACTTTTCAGTGCCCACAGTGATTTCCACACCCCACCACCTTCCTCTATGGGTCCCCAGGGACCCACCACTTTGTTTCAGACATAGGAGAAAGGCATGTGTTTTCAATTTTGCATTTGTGAAATAGTTTAGTACCAGTCACTATTGCCCCACCCCTGTCCCCAAAAGCCAAGGACAGATAAAAGTTTCTCCTCCTTTCTTTCTGATTTTTTTCTTCTTTCATATAGATCAAAATATGTTTCTTCAGTTTTGGAATTTCTAAGAGTTGTTCAGAAAAATTTTTATTACTGTTTGCTGAAACCCCCTGTTGTCCTGTTGCACACGTAGAGGAAAGTAGATAAGCCGTGCCTGTTAGACACATGGTAAAACAGTTCACAGCTGTTGCAACCAAAGCCTGCATTCTTGTTTGAATGTGGTTAAGCTGGGAAACTGATGTGTGGGTGTCTATGGAAACAGCCGCTCAAGTGAGACATAGAGAAACCAACTTGTAAAGGGGATGCGCTAACTCCAGCCTCCTCCAGCAATAGCAAATGATAATTTTCTGTGTTTGTCAAGTTGTATTTGGAACTTCAAATTTTCTTTCCTACAGACTCATTTGTTGGACTACCACCTTTCCCTTGGCTAAAAAGGGTACTCAGGGTTATAAGTAAATTTTGCAGGCTACAGTTCCAGCTATCTATGTATTTTCATAAAGACATAATTCCTTTGACCATGACCCTTTAAAATGTATCCCTTCAGTTTCTTTGATGGTGCAAAGAAAGTAGGTCTTTAGTAGGTCAGAAGAGAATGACAAGAATATTAGCATTGCAGGTAGGAACTTGTTTTCAAGTCATGATTATTCAATTATTAGCAGCAACTAAGGAAGCTCTTGGAGAAGGCGATGGCACCCCACTCCAATACTCTTGCCTGGAAAATCCCATGGACGGAGGAGCCTGGAAGGCTGCAATCCATGGGGTCGCCAAGAGTTGGACACGACTGAGCGACTTCACTTTCACTTTTCACTTTCATGCATTGGAGAAGGAAAGGGAAACCCACTCCAGTGTTCTTGCCTGGAGAATACCAGGGACAAGGGAGCCTGGTGGGCTGCCGTCTATGGGTTCTCACAGAGTCGGACACGACTGAAGCAACTTAGCAGCAGCAGCAGCAGCAGCAAAGAGGCTCTACACCTTGTGGGAGTCAGACTGCCTGAGATCTTAATTCCAACTTTGCAATTTAATAGTTGTGTAACCTTGAGAAAACTATTTAACCCTTTTTTAACCTCGATTTTCTCATATATGAAATGGTCATAGTAATAGGTCCTATATTTCACAGGGTCTTGTGATGATTTAATGAAATTATATATATATATATATATATATATATATATATATATATATATATAAGGAAATATATTAATAAATATATACCATCATCATCATATCTATATTACCATCCAGGAAAACCCAAATAAACTTGCTTCTCCTTAGTGAACTTATCTATAAATTGGCAACCATGACCTAGGAGTGTTGAGAGAAATTCCAAATTTTACTAATTCTAAGCAAACATAGTAATCTCTGAAGTGTGTGTGAACTGAAGGGTATTTATTGATAATGAGAAAATGTAAAAGTTATCAAGTGACTACATGCCTCATTCAAGGCCTCTTTTCTGGGGTGAAGCTAACTCTAAGAGTGAGAATATGTGCTTATTTCCCAGTTTTTTCTGAGTAAATTAATCTTTGTTCTCTCCTACACTGACATTTCTTCAATGATTAATGCATAGTCATATACTAGATTCCAGAAACAGTGATGCCATCAGAGTCTCAGCTCTGATACTCTAGATGTTCTAGATGTCCTAGAGAATATAGGACTTGGATAACAGATATTTTGTTCTCAACATGATATGTTATCACAGAGAAATCTGGGATGGAATGTTTTTTAATATTCATTGATAAGACAAGCCCTGCACTTTCAGTGGAATATCAAAAGAATTAGAAAAATTTTGGTGCTTTTCTTGGTTGCCTTTTAATACCATTTTAACTTTTCTCTGTAGTATTTATATATCAGCATTGTTAGGTAACAGTTTCAAAGACCCTAAAATTAAACTCTAATATCATAGCTTTCTGTAGTCTGGGGGGTGAGGCTTGAAGACTTCAGCTTTTTATTGTGTTTGTTTGTATTGAATCATATACCTTTATCCAAGCCAGAATTACTAGATATATATGGGATTATGTATCAATATTTAACTTAAATGGGTCTTCAGTTGCTTAAAGCTCCTGAAAACGCCATATATCTTCCTTATGATTATTCACAGAGCCTTACACAAGTTTAGCTGCCAACTCTCTAGAACTAGGCTTCACTTGCCACTATTTCTTTTGTTGAATAATGCTGCAATTTCTTCACCAATTCTTTGCAGTTCACCAGCAGAGGGAGTCAGTAGCTGTATTCTGTGGTTTTTCAGAAATTCCAGGGTCCACAGTGGGGGTGGGGGAGGGGGTTTAATTTGTTTTTGTTTAAAATATCTGTTGTGTTATGCTCATGGAGTGATTATCTGAGAAACTACAAAGTTGGCAATGCTTCTGAGGATGGGATTGTTTTCCAGTCCCCCAAATAATATTTTATTTGCCCCTAGAAAATATTTCCAGCTCAGAGAAAAGTTTTTTTTTCTTTTCTTTTTTTTCATTTTCAAGGGAGAAAACGTCTGGAATGTTAGTAATGAATAACTGACTAACGACTGAGTTAAGTCTATTCTCTTATCCCCACTACAATTAAACATGCACCTGTGGAGGATTTCCCATGGAGGGGGGGAGGGAAACAAACTTATTTAAACTGCTAAAACTCATGTTTAAGAGAGTTAGCTCATTAATAATACCTTGCCTTGGTTGCTGATTTTGATGTCTTTCTTACATATACACATGCACCTACACACACGTGCATATTCTCTCAACAACAAAGAAATACAAGTTTTATTTAAATTATTTTACACTGGGCAGAAACTAAAATCCAAACAGTTTGGAAAATTGCTTCAAACCATACAATTAACAGTTAAAGAAATAGAACTAGATCAATTAGGGTGAGAATAATCTCCCTGTCAAGTCTCAGTGTCTAATATACTCTTGATGTTTACAGACTAAAGCCCCTTGTGACTTAAGGCATAAACTAGATGAGGGAATCAAATGAATAGAAAAAGAAAACAAACATAAAACTAAAAAGAGGCATAGACATTAGAGGGTTAGAAAGCCAATGGCCACAGCCTCGTGGCTCTCTTGCCAGCATTTAGATGCATATTTCACTTTAGTTATAAGCTAGCCTATTAAACGGAGAAGGTGATGGCACCTCACTCCAGTACTCTTGCCTGGAAAATCCCATGGATGGAGGAGCCTGGTGGGCTGCAGTCCATGGGGTCATGAAGAGTCGGACGCGACTGAGTGACTTCCCTTTCACTTTTCACTTCCATACATTGGAGAAGGAAATGGCAACCCACTCCAGTGTTCTTGCCTGGAGAATCCCAGGGTCGGGGGAGCCTGGTGGGCTGCCGTCTATGGGGTCACACAGAGTTGGACATGACTGAGGTGACTTAGCAGCAGTAGCAGCCTATTAAATAAAATTTTCACAACATTAAATAAAATGTTTCACAACATTCCAATTATAGATATATATATTTTTTTTTAGCAAGAAACTTCTTCAGCATATTTTCTACCTCATAAATAAAAGTCAATCTCAGTTGAATCCTTTTCAGTAATGTGGAACTTATACTTTCATAAACAACCTGTTTAAGAACTGCTCATATGTTCTATATTATAAATGGAAGTCCATCTCCACCTAACTTCCATTTATTGGTCATATTTCTTTCATCTGTTACATGAAAGGATTAGCTTCCTGCACTCTTATACATGACAACCATTATTCTATGTACAGACAGCAAGAAGTCTCTTTCCTCCCCTTGTCCAGCATCCCCAGGATGTTCATCATTAGTTTCACCATATATATACTTCCTTAGTCAAGCTTTCAACCTCTCAATATATTAGTCACCTTCCTCTGATTATTTGAATTCATTTAAGTATGTCATAAAATGTGACAAAAATCTCATCTGACCAATGTGGACTAGAATGAGAATGGCACCATCTTAATTGTGAGAAATGAATATTTATTAATATATTAAAGCACTTTTCTTTCTTATAGATAAACAAATTATACAGTGGAGTTTTCACACTCCATTAAATCTGTGTCTTAAATATGAATTATCATGTCAGATCTTTTCATATTGTTGAGTCTAAATGCTATATGTAAATTAGTTAGAATTTATGTTTTTGTTTTACCCAGAATTTTGCAATATTTAAATAATTTTAAACTACTGATTATTATTTTATAAATACTTATAGCAAGCATTATTATTACAAAATATTAGAAGCATTAAATTAGAATAGGGAAATGAGAGTCAATACTAACACAGGATTAAGAAATTACAGCTGACAAAAAGAGAAGGGACAGAAACACTCTAAAAATATACAAGAATTAAAGAAGCAATGTTAGTTCAGAGGCACTCAGTATTGGAGCAAACAGCTCTGCATACCTCATGAAAATTTCACTGTATATGTAAACTACACAGTGAAGTACCTGAGCAATTAGGATAGACTTATGTTAACTATCTTCTACTTAATAAGGCAGATAAATAACTATCTTTAGAAACAACCCTGCTTAAAATGTTTTTGGTGTTTGTAGCAGGTTGACTGGTGCCCCCTCAAAATATGTCTATGTCCTAATTCTTAGAACCAGGGAATGTTACCTCTTTGGGAAAACAAGGTATTTCACAAGTTAAGGATTTTGAGATGAGGAGGTCATCCTTAATTATCTGGAAGGGCCTTAAATCCGTTGACAAATATCCTCATAAGACAAGAAAGGATAAGATATAGACAGAGGAGAAGGCAATATGAAGATGGAGACAGATTCGAGTACTGTGGAGAAAGGCAAGGAAGGTCAAGAATTACGACCAGCCACCAGAAGCTAGGAGAGAGACATGAAATGGATTCTACCCAGATCCTTGAGGAAAAAAGTACAAGAGCTCTGCCAATGCTGATTTGGGGCTTGTGAGCTGCAGAACTATAAGAAAACAAATTTCTGTTTTTTTAAGCTATGTAGTTTGTGGTAATCTGTACTCCAAACATAGAAAACTAATACAGTACTTAAAGTGCTAAGTATACTACATAGAAACTTTATTTACATGGAAACTGTTAAAAACTGGATAAATGAAGTATTTATGGGTAAAATAATACAAAATACTGTGAATCATAGGACCTGAGCAACATAATATTATTAATGTTTTAAACATTAAATAGCATTTACACAAATAGTACTGAAATGAAATTTCTTCATCCATTCACTTATATATCCATCCTTCCATCTATTCATCCATCCATTTAGCCTTTCAGCAGCCCAACGTTTACCTAACAATTATCGAATTCAATCTTAATCAACATCACAGCATGATTTCATTCATCAATGTTGTTAACCATGGACACATTTTATAGACTGATAATTTCAATCACCCAGATATTTGTAGTCATCCATACATTGAGAATCATGAAGTTGAATCAACTGAGTAATGAGCTAAAGTGTTTTCTTTCTTATAAATATCTTTTTTAAATAATTGGAGTGTAATTGCTATACAATGTTGTGATAGTTTCTGCTGTACGACAATGTGGATCAACTATAAGCATACATATATCCCTTCCCTTTTGTGCCTCCCTCCCACCCCACCCCCATTCCCCCTCACCCCCATCCTCCCCTCAAGGTGATCACAAAGCACCAAGCTGAGCTCTTTGTGCTATACAGCAGCTTCCCACTAGCTATTTTATACATGGTAGTGTGTATATGTCAATGCTATTCTCTCTCAATTTGCCCCAATCTCTCCCTCTCCCTTGTGTCCACAAGTCCATTCTTTATGTCCGTGTCTCTATTCCTGCCCTGCAAATAAGTTTATCAGTACCATTTTTCTAGATTTCAAATATATGTGTTAACATATAATATTTGTTTTTCTCTTTTTGGCTTGATATCTTGTAAATGTAATCATAATCTAAAATGGCCCAAAATGCAGTTAAGAAGGAAGCAAAAGTAATTATGTTTTATATATAGCACACAAGATAATCATATGCTTTGAATATTCTGAAATATTCTGAAACCCCCAGGAAGTGGGAGGAAGAATACTTTGTGCTTTTATTCTTTTAGTTTATATGTTTTGTATATTATGTTTGCTTCACTTAAAATATGCTTTTTTACTTACAAACAAGAATAATCATGTTTGGCCAAATCAAGATAAGTAAATTGGAGAATATGTGAACATTATTGCTACCCGAGTTCAAGATGATATTGGCAATAAAGGAACTTAATTCATTATTCTATCAATGAAATACATAGAAAGTTTTCCTCAAACATGAAACTAGCTATCTTCCAGAAGTAGTTGGCCAGTGACTGCCCATGAGGAAGACTTCATCAATCTAAAGTAAAATGAGAAATTTGGGAGAATGTGACAAGTATTTTATAAATTTAAAGCATTTAACTTAAAGACTTCTCCTATCTTCTCTGTTTATTTTCTTCCTAATTTTTGGTGGCTATTATTTATTTTTATTTACTAATCTATTGACAAAATAAAATATCAGCAATCCCATGGCAATATCCATTTTTCCATGCACTAATTTATGAAATTGGAAAAAAAAAAGTTACTGGTATAGAGAAAAGAATGATGATTTTGGAATCAGAAAACCTGGATTGTAGTGCTAATTCTGCTTCTAGCAAGTAAAGTGATAACTTTAGCTCAATATCTTAGCTTCTAAGGACCTTGGTTTCATTATGCAAATGGAATTATCATTGTTATGGTGACTAGATAGAGGTTTTTTATTTGGGGTCCTTACATGAGAAAACATCTGAGAAAGCATTTCATGAACTGTAGTGTTAAACAAAAGGAGTTTCATTTCATGTAACAAAATTGAGAGAAATTCTTTGTTGTAGTCAAGTGCTTTTATAAAGGTACAGGAAGATGTTTTGAATGCTAGGTGAGCCTGTACTCTGTAAACTGTCTTCCTGTAGATGTCTTAGTCAGGAAAATTTGTGGCTTATCATACCAAAAATCAGCCTATCAGATAAAATCCTCTGTCAATAAGCAGTAACCATTGCAGAGCATTATAGAGATTAGCCAACTAGAGTCAGCACTGTCAAGATCTAGTATACTGTCAGACATTTAGCAGATGCTCACAACAACAACAACAAATATTTGTGAAAAAAAAAATTTGGGCTTCTCTTGTGGCTCAGCTGGTAAAGAATCCGCCTGCAATGCAGGAGACCTGGATTCAGTCCTTGGGTTGGGAAGATCCCTTGGAGAAGGGAAAGGCTACCCACTCCAGTATTCTTTCCTGGAGAAGTCCATGGAGTCATAAAGAGTCAGACACTACTGAGCAACTTTCATTTTCACAAAATATTTAAGCATGGAGTGAATGTGAGGGAGGGTCAAACAGATTTTAATTATTTTGATTAAAAATAATTATTTTACAAATAACACTGCTGTTTATAATTTCACATTTAAGTTTTAGTAGTTGTTAGTTGTTAGTTCTGCCAAAATTGTGCAAAAATCACCACTAATTCCAGTAAATTTTCATTATTCCAAAAAGAAACTCCATATCCATTAGTACTCATTCCCTATTTCCTCATATCCCCAGGCCCACGAATGTGCCTTTTGTCTCAATGAATTTTCCTATGGTTGATATTTCATGCAACTAGATTCATATAATACATGCCACTTTTAGTCTGGCTTTTTTCACTGATTTTGAGGTTCATATATGTCTCATAGAATGCATCATATTTCATTATTATTTTTATGGTCAAATAGTATTCCATTATATGAATATAGCATTTGGGTTGTTTCCACTTTATGACTATTATGAAAAATGTTGAAATGAACATTCATGCACAAATATTTGCATAGATGTATGTTTTTAATTCTCTTTAGTAGAGATCTAGGAGTAGAATGCCTTGTTTGTATGATAACTCTATGTGTAACTCCTGGAGGAAACATCAAATTGTTTTCCAAAGTGGATGCAGAATTTTACATTCTACCAGTAATATATGAAGGTTCTGATACTTTCACTGCCTTTCAAACATTTGCTATTATCTCATTTATTATAGTTATCTTAGTGGGTATTAACTAGTATTCTGTGATTTTAATTTACATTTTCAAATAACTAGTGATATTTAGCTTATTTTCATATGCTGGCTTTTGTATATCAACTTTGAATAAAAGTCTATTCAAATAATTTCCCATTTTAAATGAGTTATTGGATGTTTTATTCTTGAGTTGTAAGAGTTAAACAGTGAAATCTATTATTTTTGGATGAAATGCCCTGTAGATATAAATTATTTAAAATTTGCATTTCCTTATTAATTTTCTGTCTGGATGATCTGTCCACTGGTGCGAGTGGCATTAAAGTTCCCCACTGTCACTGTATCACTGTCAATTTCTCCTCTAATAGTTGTTAGCATTTTCTTATGTATTGAGGTGCTACTATGTTGGGTGCATATATATTAATAATCGTTATGTCTTCTTCTTTTTGCCTTTTCATACTGTTAAGATAAAATTGCCAACATACATTGCATCATAGAAAAAGCAAGAGAGTTTCAGAAAAACATCTACTTCTGCTTCATTGACTACACTAAAGCCTTTGACAGTGTGAAGCACAGCAAACTGCGGAAAATTCTTAATGAGGTGTTAATACCAGGCCGCCTTACCTGCCTCCTGAGAAACCTGAATGTAGGTCAAGAAGCAACAGTTAGAACTGGGCATGGAACAATGGACTGGTTCCAAATTGGGAAAGGAGTACATCTAGGCTGTATATTATCATGCTGCTTATTTAATGTGAAATGCTGGGTTGAAAAGCTGGAATCAGAATTGCCGGGAGAAATATCAATAACCTCAGATATGCCGATTACACCACCCTAATGGTAAAAAGTGAAGAGGAACTAAAGAGCCTCTTATGAAGGTGAAAGAGGAGAGTGAAAAAGCTGGCTTAAAATTCAGCATTCAAAAAATGAAGATCATGGCATCCAATCCCATCAGTTCATGGCAAATAGATGGGGAAAAAATGGAAACAGTGACAGAATTTATTTTCTTGGGCTCCAAAATCAGTGCTTCACATGCAGCCATGAAATTAAAAGACCCTTGCTCCCTAGAAGAAAAGCTATGACTAACCAGAGACATTACTCTGTTGACAAAAGTTTGTATAGTGTTTCCTGCCGTACATTAATGTGAATCAGTCATAGTAATAAATATATAACTCCTCTCTCTGGAGCCTCCCTCACTCCCCCTACATTCCACCCCTCTAGGTCATCATAGAGCACCAGGCTGTTCTCAGTGTGTTATACAGCAACTTCCTGCTAATTATCTTTTACACATGATACTTTATAAGTTTAAATGCTACTTTCTCAGTCTATCTTACCCTCTCCTTCCTCCACTGTGTCCACCAGACCATTCTCTATGTTTTTGTGCCCATTTCTTCTCTGTAAATACTTTCATCAGCATTATTTTTCTAGATTCAACATATATGCCTTAATATATGATATTTCTTTTCTTCTTTCTCACTTACTTCACTCTGTATAACAGGCTCTACATTCATCACCTCACTAGAACTGAATCAAACTCATTCTTTTTAATGGTAGAACAATATTCTATGGTTATATGCGTATATACCACAACTTCTTTATCCATTCATCTGTTGATGAATATTTAGATTGCTTTCATTTCCTGGCTATTGTAAATAGTGCTATAATGATCATTGGGGTTCATGTGTCTTCTTTAATTGTGGTTTCCTTAGGGTATATGTCCAGTAGTGGGGTTGCTGGGTCATGAGGTAGTTTTATTCCTGATTTATTAAGGAATGCCCGTACTGTTCTCCATAGTGGTTGCACCAATTTACATTCCTGCAAAAATTCAATAGGGTTCCCTTTTGTCCACATCCTCTCCAGCATTTACTGTTTGTAGTTTTGTTTTTTTTTTTAATGATGGCCATTCTGATTGGTGTGAGGTAATTGTAATTTTGACTTGCATTTCTCTGCTAATAAACTTTGTTAATCATCTTTTCATGTATTTATTGGCCATCTGTATGCTATATTTGAAGAAATGTTTATTTAGATCTTCGGCTCATTTTGTGAATGGGCTTTTTGTTTTTCTGATATTGACCTGTATGTGTCCTTTATGTATTTTGGAGACTAATCCTTTGTCAGTTGCTTCATTTGCATTATTTTCTCCAATTCTGAAGCTGGTCTTTTAATCTCATTTATTGTTTCCTTTGCTGTGCAAAAGTTTTCAAGCTTAATTAGGTCCACTTTGCTTATTTTTATTTTTATTTCTATTATTCTAGGAGATGGGTAAAAGAGGATCTTGATGCCATTTATGTCAAAGTGTATACTGCCTATGTTCTCCTCTACAAGCTTTATATTTTCTGGATTTGCTTTTAAGTCTTTAATCCATTTTGAGTTTATTTTTGTGTAAAGTGTTAGGAAATGCTCTAGTCATTCTTTTACATGTAGCTGTTTAGTTTTCCTATCACCACTTATTGAAGAGGCTGTCTTTCTCCATTGTATATTCTTGCCTCCTTTGTCAAAGTTAAGGTGTCCACAGATGCATGGCTTTAACTTTTGGCTTTCTATCTTGTTCCATTAATCTATATTTTTGTTTTTGTGCTAGTTCCATTCTTTCTTGATGATTGTAGCTTTCTAGTATTTTCTGGAGTCAGGAAGGTTGATTCTTCCAGCTCCATTCTTCTTTCTCATGATTGCTTTGGCTATTCAAAGTCTTTTGTGTTACCATAGAAACTGAAATATTTTGTTCTAGCTGCTGCTGCTGCTAAGTTGCTTCAGTCGTGTCCGACTCTGTGCGACCCCATAGACGGCAGCCCACCAGGCTCCCCCATCCCGGGGATTCTCCAGGCAAGAACACTGGAGTCGTTTGCCATTTCCTTCTCCAATGCATGAAAGTGAAAAGTGAAAGTGAAGCCGCTCAGTCGTTTCTGTCTCGCGGCGACCCCATGGACTGCAGCCTACCACTATGAAAAATAACATTGGTAGTTTGATAAGGATTGCATTGAACCTGTAGATTGCTTTGGATAGTTAGTAATTTTCATAATATTGATTATTAAAATCCAATAGCATGTTATATCTCTCTATCAGTTTAAGTAGTCTTTGATTTCTTTCATCAGTGTATATCTTTCTGCATATAGATATTTTGCCTTTTTAGATAGATTTTTTTCCTAGACATTTGATTATTTTTATTGCACTGGTAAATGGGATTGTTTCCTTAATTTCTCTCTCTGATTTTTTTTTAGTTACTCTATGGCATGTGGGATCTTCCTGTACCAGAGACTGAACCTGTCCCCTGCATTGACAGTTGGATTATTTACCAGTGAGCCACCAGGGAAGCCCTATATCCATTTTTGGTGTATCTGTGCAGAGGAAGGTGAACTCCACCTCTTACTCTGCCATCTTGAGAGTCTCTCCTTGAGTATATTCTTTAAAATTAAATGTAATTGAAATAGAGGTAATAGTTTCCCTAATTCGTTGGTGATTTGCTTTAATGTGCTTGGTAAAACACAACCTTTGTTAGTCTCATTTAATTTTTACATTATGGAATATTTTCTGAACTACAAAATCCAAATCTTGGACAGCTTTGCTGTGATGATCTATGAAAATTTGCCTGAATACTTTCTAGGGATTTGAGAACACTTAGAAGGAAATCAAAGGCAAATGTAGTAGCTCTTTGCATTATTCCTCCCTAAACTGATGAAGGTAGATACCCATTTTATCATAAGGTGTGAACTATGACATAAAATACTAAATTCTGAAATGACTGTCTTGTGAGCTATGCCTGTACTGCTAAAGTTTGCACTGCTATTTTACAATCTAGAATAATTTTGTGGTGACCTAAAGACAGGGATATTCTTACCTTCATACACCATGGCATAAAGACTTTTAGTAACATTTCTAATTATTCAGACAATACAGATAATTTCATAAAACTATAAAACTTTAATAATGGAAAGATCTGTACAAATCATAGTCTAATTACCTGAGTTTACACATTAAAAAACAGAGGTTCCAAAGACTGTTAAACCTCCTAAGATTATAGTAGAAATCTATTGATTATAATAATAACATAATAGAGTTCAGAAACATTAATTTGTCACAGGACAAAATACTGTATGAAAGCTAACTAAACTGTAGATAAAATTTAAAGACTTATGAATTTCACTTTGCTTTTCTATAAAAGTGATGGTAAGAGAAAAAAGGGGGGGAGCTTAACCTAATTTGTTAAAATAAGCTTGTTTCTTACTACAGTGATCCAAATAAGTAGCATAAATCTCCATTTTCACTCAGACATATGCCTATAAAAATAGAAATGAGCTTTTTACTCCTAATGAAACTTACCCTCAGAATAAGAGACTCAATCATCTATTTTAAAGATATCTTTTTTAAACCTCATTTTAGACTCATGCCTCTCTTTAAAAATAATAATAATAATACAAAGCAGACTCATGCCCTCCTTTGCATGTGTGTTAAGTCACTTCAGTCGTGTCTGACTCTGTGACCCCATGGACTATAGCCCACCAGGCTCTTCTCTCCATGGGATTCTCCAGGCAAGAATACTGGAGTGGGTTGTCATTTCCTTCTCCAGGGGATCTTCTCAACCCAGGGATCAAACCTGTGTCTCCTGCATTGCAGACAGATTCTTTACCACTGAGCCATATATATATATATATATATATATATATATATATATATATATATATATATATATATTACCTTGGAAACTAAACACAGAAATTTATGTATAAATGTACATAATTTTGACCATAAGTTATCTAGATGGTAAGCTCACAATGCCCAGCTAGTATCTGGCACTAGTTGTTTGTCAAAAAATATTTGCTATTAGATGGATAAATAATAAAATTATGACAGAAGAAACAGGTTTAAAATGCTCTGAGAAGCAAATATGAGGTGAAAGTTGAGACAGTACCATTAAGCTAAACTGTTATTATTTTCTTCATATCCCTAGTGCCTAACACAAATCATGTTGCATGGTATTCATTCAATATTTAACTGTTTAATTAGTGCAAGTATTAAGACAAGTGAATTTCTACAACTTTTCTATTCTAGTTAATGTTGAACTACAACACATTGTAGATCACTCTACTTATCATGGCTACTAATTTGTTTTATTTTCATAGTCAAACAGGAAAAGGAAAAAAAAATGCTTCAAAGGGGAAAAAAAAAAACTTTGCAAATTATTTATATTAAGTATATTATATTATTAGAAACTACTTTTCTAAATGCACATGCTTCTCCAGCAGTTCTAATGATCCTTACTCACCCTCTTGTCTCCAAAACCCATAGTTCTTCCCCTACCTCTTCATACTTATGGCAGCAATTTTAGAAGACACTGTTTATTAATTCCCAGAGGTATCTGAAACTGATAGAAGTAAATAAAGTCAATGACATAGGTTGTGATGAGTCTAACCAGTAGACAAGGAAACTTAAAAGGGCTCAACCCAGAATTCCATCTCTTATTCTGGCTACATTTTATTTTCCAAACTTCTCTTTAGTTATGAACTATTTAATCATATTGCTAAGTAAAATTCAAATTGCATTTCCAAGGTTATTATATACAAGCTACTGATTTGCAGTAAACTATTGAAACTGAGCAGGACCCTATGGTCTTTGCCCTTCATGTCCTCAATCTGCCTTTTGTCTGTGGGAAAAAAAATAGCCAAAGAATGAGTTTAATCACAGAAGTGAGAACATGCAGAAACAAAGAAAAACAGTTAAAGCAGACCAAATGTTAATAGTTTAGTCATTGAGCATAGTCAAGGATTTTTAGTTCATCTCCAGGACTATAGACAATATTCTGAGCCATATCCTGTGAGCAACCTTATAGATAATGAAACCCCACCAGGTGGAAAAAGTTAACTACATAATGACCAGACTTTAGACATGAGATAAGCTATCACAATTCCAAGAATTAGCCTCAAGGAAATGGCAACTATCCAACCATCAAACTGAAGATTAACTGTACCTGAAACAATCAAGTTGCTGCTGGCCAGACCACCAATGACCAATCTCAAGATATATATTTCTACATGTAGACACCTCCCTCAGCCTACAGAAACACTTGTTCCTTGATTGTTGGGGTGGGGGAGAAAAGTCAGACTTTTAAAAGGCATTCACCCTGCCCACTCTGGCTTGCCAGCATCCAAAATAAAGCAAACTTTCCTTTCCACCACCCTGTCCTCTTTAATGGCTTTTGAGCAGTGAGCAGCCGGACCCCACATTCAGTTACACTATCTCAGTTTAGAAGATTTGCTAGTAAATAATTGTCTTGCTTAACTCAGAGCCTAAATTGAGCAATGGCAGAGGTACTGATGGGAATTTCCCTACACCTATTAAGTCAAGTTCAGACCCCAAATCCGGAACCCAATATAGTTTGTGTTAGATAAGAAAGGATGATTGGAGTATTTTATACATATTCAGAAATGATAGACTAGAATTATAGTTGATAAATAAAGAGTTAGAATGTTCCATGATTCTTACCTTAAGTCCAGCAGTGATTGGATTTTTCAAAATGGTTTTTAAATACCTCTGCAAGGTCCCATGGGAGCAATTATCAGGTTGGATGGATTCATAGAGGACTAGAGAATTTCCTTCCCAAGCAATGTCTTTGAGGAAGTTCATTCTTTTTGTTTGAGTTTCTGTTTAATATGGGGCTTCCCTGGTGGCTCAGTTGGTAAAGAGTCTGCCTGCGATGCAGGAGACCCGGATTCTATCCCTGGGTTGGGAAAAGCCCTAGAGAAGGAAATGGCAACCCACTCCAGTATTCTTGCCTGGAGAATCCCATGGGCAAAGGAGTCTGGCAGGCTATATAGTCCATCAGGTTGCAAGAGTCAGACACAACTGAGTGACTAAACCTAACCTAACCTTAACCCTGTTTAATATTGTTAGGTACCTTTATAATGCTCTTCTTGGCCTAATTCTATTTTGCCTCAGGTGTAGGCTTTACCATGCTTTTAAATCATGTTTAAATGGGTTTGGAATACAACCAAGTATGACAGCTTAAAACCAAGATGAACAGATTGTTCTCATTGAGGAGATATTAAGTTTTTGAAGTATGCAAAATTCAAGTGTCACACTATTTTGTAAGACTAACATTTTGATTCAGAGCTGTGTCTATTGCAAGAAAATAAATTTGGACTTTTAAAAACCACTGAGTCAACTGGTAATTTAAACTACTGGTTACTGGTGAAACCACTGGCTTCATTTCCTTTTTATTTTCTTTATTATATCTTTCAACTTAGTTACTGGAAATTATTAAATCAACTAGATCTTTCAATTTTTGTTTGCATTAGAAGGACTATTTATCTAAGAATATAGTAATTGTTCTAACAAGTTCTCTGCTAGCTGACACAAATAAGTTTATAGGGACGGTCTTGCTATTCAAAGTTGCATGTGGTTGAGAGTGAAAATATAGTTACGTCTAGATTTCCAGTATTGCTCTGCCACCAATTTTCTGACACAAACAAGTTATCCTACAGTTCAATTCTGATACTACACAAAGTTAACACAGACCCCACAAGAGCAAGTCCTTCATAAGACCACCAACACTACAGAAACTAACCACAAGTTTCATATATATTCAAGTGATCCCACTTCTGTTCAGCTGGCTACAATTTGGGGCCTCCAACAATGCCCCTAGGCTAAATAATTCACTAGAATGATTTCGAATTCAGGAAAGTGTTCTGTTTACAATTATTATTTTGTTATAAAATATACATATGTGTATCCTCACTGAGGAAACCAGAAGGGAAAGAGACACGTGTACCCCAATGCTCATCGCAGCACTGTTTATAATAGCCAGGACATGGAAGCAACCTAGATGTCCATCAGCAGATGAATGGATAAGAAAGCTGTGGTACATATACACAATGGAGTATTACTCAGCCATTAAAAAGAATACATTTGAATCAGTTCTAATGAGGTGGATGAAACTGGAGCCTATTATACAGAGTGAAGTAAGCCAGAAGGAAAAACATAAATACAGTATACTAACGCATATATATGGAATTTAGAAAGATGGTAACAATAACCCGGTGTATGAGATAGCAAAAGAGACACTGATGTATAGAACAGTGTTATGGACTCTCTGGGAGAGGGAGAGGGTGGGAAGATTTGGGAGAATGACATTGAAACATGTAAAATATCATGTAAGAAACGAGTTGCCAGTCCAGGTTCGATACACGATACTGGATGCTTGGGGCTAGTGCACTGGGACGACCCAGAGGGATGGTATGGGGAGGGAGGAGGGAGGAGGGTTCAGGATGGGGAACACATGTATACCTGTGGCGGATTCATTTTGATATTTGGCAAAACTAATACAATTATGTAAAGTTTAAAAATAAAATAAAATTTAAATAAAATATATACATATGTGTATCCAGATAAGGATACATAGGGCAAGGTCTGGGAGGGTTCTGAGTGCAAGAGTTTCTGTTCAAGTAGAGTCAGACAGTGCCGACTTCCCAGGATCTCAATATGTCCACTAACAAGGAATCTCCTCCAAATCTCAACTTTCAGATATTTTTTTTCCAGTTTTAACTATGAAGGCATGGCTGATTAAGTTGTCAAGTTATTGAACTGAATCTGCAGCCTCTCTTCCCATCCTGAACATTAGTCTGACTCAGAGTTCCAACATTCTAATCATATAATTGCTCTTTTTGGTGACCCATCCCCCATTATGAAGCTATCTAGGTACTCCTTAATAAGTTAATTTATCAGCATAACAAATATACTTGTACCACTCTGGAAACCCCAAGAGTATTTGAAGTTCTGTGCAAAGAACAAGAAGAAAAAAACCATATATAAATCTATCTATCTATATATAGTCAAACAAACACAAGAAAATGCACACAATGCAAAAAAAAAAAGATGAATATGTTTCCTCTTAGATGAGTTTAATGGCACCAGAAGATCTTGCAAAGCCTTTATGATAAACAATAAATCTAAACTGTTTTTGTATGCTATAAAGCAAAAATTGTCTGTTGATACAGAATTTCAAACAATAGTATATGAGAAAACAGAGTTCAACTTATTTACCCTCATTGTCTGTTTCCCTTTTCAAAGTATGTATTTTTATTGAGATATACTTGACGTATAACATTACGTAAGTTTAAAGTATAAAATATAGTGATTTGATACATTTAATTGCAATGTAATTGCCATTGTAGCATTAAAAAAAAGTCTATTGCATCACGTGATTAACATTTCCTCATGTGGTAGGATGAAGATGTAATCTCTTAGCAAGTTTAATGTTTATAATACAGTTTTGTTGTTTGTAATCACTATACTGTGTATAGGTCTCCAGGACTTGTTTATCTACTAGTTGCACATATGTACTTTTAAAAAACATCTCCCCTGTTTTTCCACCTTGCAGCTCCTGGTTCTAACATTTTGCTCTCTGACTTAATTATTTTCATTTCTTTTTTTAAATTCCACATACAAGAGAAGTCACATAGTATCAATCTTCCTCTGTGTTACTTAACATGATGTCCTTAAGGTCCATCCACATTGTTGTAAATGGCAGAATTTCCATTTTTAATACCAGAATAGAATAACATAAAAGTAAATATTATATGTATGCCTTGCTCATTTTCTTCAGCTTATAATATATATATATATATATACACATTCTTTATTGACTCTTTTGTTGACAGACAAAAGTTATGTCCATATCTAGACTATAGTGAATAATGCTGCAATAAATATAAGACTGTGTATGTCTCTTTGATAACCAATTATCATTTAATTTAAGTATATAGCTAGATGACACCACCCTTTTGGCAGAAAGTTAAGAGGAACTGAAGAGCCTCTTGATGAAAGTGAAAGCAGAGAGTGAAAAAGTTGGCTTAAAACTCAACATTCAAAAAACTAAGATCATGGCATTAGTCCCATCACTTCATGGCAAATAGATGAGGAAACAGTGGAAACAGTGACAGACATTATTTTCTTGGGCTCCACAATCACTGCAGATGGTGACTGCAGCAATGAAATTAAAAGATGCTTGCTCCTTGGAAGAAAAGCTATGACAAACCTAGACAGCATATTAAAAAGCAGAGACATTATTTTGCCGACAAAGGTCTGTCTAGTCAAAGCTATGGTTTTTCCCATAGTCATGTATGGATGTGAGTGTTGGACCATAAAGAAAGCTGATCACCTAAGAATTGATACTTTTGAACTGTGGTGTTGGCGAAGACTCTTGAGGGTCCCTTGGACTGCAAGGAAATCCAACCAATCCATCCTAAAGGAAATCAGTCCTGAATACTCATTGGAAGGACAGATACTGAAGCTGAAGCTCCAATATTTGACCACTTGATGTGAAGAAATGACTCACTGGAAAAGAGCCTGACGCTGGGAAAGATTGAAGGGAGGAGAAGAAGGGGATAACAGAGAATGAGATGGTTGGGTGGCATCACCGACTCAATGGTTTGAGACAGCTCTGGGAATTGGTGATGGACAGGAAAGCCTGGCATGCTGCAGTCCATGGGGTCACAAAGAGTTGGACACAACTGAATTACTGAACTGAACTGATAAACCCAGAAGTGGTCTTGCTGGATTACGTGGTAGTTGTGTTTTTAGTTTATGAGGCATAGAAATGCTGTTCTCCAAAGTAGCTAAATCAGTTTACAATCCCACCAACAGTGTACAAGGATTTCCTTTTCTCCACATCCTTGCTATTCAATACTTGTTTTCTCTTGTCTTCATGATAATCATTATTTTTACAGGTCTGAGATAATATCTCATCCAAGTTTTCATTTTAATTGCCCTCATGATTAGCAAGGTTAAGCACATTTTCATATATTCGTTGGCCATTTGGACAAAAGTATATCTCCTCTTCCCATTTTTGAATCAGATTTTTTATAATGAATTAATTGAATGAGTTCTTTATAAATTTTGGATATTAACTCCTGATTCAATTCATTGTAAAAATTTTCTCCAGTTCTGCAGGTTGCTTTTTCATTTTGATATTGTTTCTTTCATTTTGCAGAAAATTTTATTTGATGTAGTCCCATTTATTGACTTTTTTCTTTTGATTGTGATTTTTTTTTTTTGATTGTGATTTTGGTGCTGTACCCAAAAAAACATTTTCAAGACAAATGTCAAGGAGAGTCTTTCCTGTTTTCTTCTAAAATGTTTACATTTTCAGGCCTTATGTTTTAAGTCTTCAATCCATTTTGATTTAATATTTTTGAATGAGTTATATAAGGACCCAAACTCATTTTTCCTTCTGTTGGTTAGCCAGTTTTCCCGCCACCATTTCTTGAAGAGACTGTCCTTTCCCCATTGGATGCTCCAGGTTTCCTTATCAAATATTAGCTTACCATTTATGTAGGGGTTTAATTCTGGGCTTTTAAGTTCCATTGATTTATGTGTCTCTTTTTTTTTTTTTTTGCCAGTACCATATGACTTTAGTAGTTTAAAATCAGGATGAGTGATGACTTGTGTTTTCTTATTCTTTCTTATGATTGCTCTGGCTATTCATGATCCTTTGTGCTTCCTTATGGGTTTTACAATTGTTTTTATATTTCTATAAAATAAATCATTGGAACTTTGATAGAGGTTGCATTGGATCTATAGATGACTTTAGTAGCAAGGACATTTTGAGTCAGCAATATTAACTCTTCCAATCCATGAAAACAGAATATCCTTCCATTTTTGTGTTTTATTCAATTTCTTTCAAGAAGGTCTCATATGTTTTTATTGCACAGATCTTTCAATTCCTTGGATAATTTTACTCTTAAATGCTTCATTGTGTTTAATGCTATTGTGAATTGGATATTTTTAAAACTTTATTTTTCAGATTTCTTATTGTTCAGTGCAGTTCAGTTCAGTCACTCAATCATTTCCAACTCTTTGCGACCCCATGAATTGCAGCACGCCAGGCCTCCCTGTCCATCACCAACTCCCGGAGTTCACTCAGACTCACGTCCATCGAGTCAGTGATGCCATCCAGCCATCTCATCCTCTGTCGTCCCCTTCTCCTCTTGCCCCCAGTCCCTCCCAGCATCAGAGTCTTTTCCAATGAGTCAACTCTTCACATGAGGTGGCCAAAGTATTGGAGTTTCAGCTTCAGCATCAGTCCTTCCAATGAATACCCAGGACTGATCTCCTTTAGGATGGACTGGTTGGATCTCCTTGCAGTCCAAGGGACTCTCAAGAGTCTTCTCCAACACCACAGTTCAAAAGCATCAATTCTTCGGTGCTCAGCTTTCTCCACAGTTCAACTCTCACATCCATACATGACCACTGGAAAAACCATAGCCTTGACTAGACGGAACTTTGTTGGCAAAGTAATGTCTCTGCTTTTGAATATGCTATCTAGGTTGGTCATAACTTTCCTTCCAAGGAGTAAGTGTCTTTTAATTTCATGGCTGCAGTCACCATCTGCAGTGATTTTGGAGCCCCCCAAAATAAAGTCTGACACTGTTTCCACAATCACCTAATTTCTGTGTATTGATTTTACATCCTGCAAGTTTGCAAAAATCCATTGATTATATCCAATATGCTTTTAGTTGATATTTGGGGATTTTCAACATAAAGTCATATCATTAGCAAATAGTGACAATTTTGCTTCTTTCTTTCCAGTTCAAATGCCTTTTATAATATTTATTTGTCTTAGCTGATTGCTCTAGCATGGATTTCTAGTACTATGTTAAATAAGAATGGAGAGAGAAGGCACCTTTACTTGCTCCTGATCTTAGAGAAAATGATTTCAGTTTTCTCCACTGAATATAATGTTAGCTATGTGTTCGTAGTTTATGACCTTTATTGTGTTAGGATGTGTCCTTTCTCTACCCAATCTGTTGAGAATATTTATCATAAAAGAATTGTGTATTCTGTCAAATTTTTTCTGTTCTATTGAGATGAACATATAAAATTTGTCTTTCATTCTACTGATATGGTGTATCACATTTACTATTAGTCATGGTGTATAATGGAGAAGGCAATGGCACCCCACTCCAGTACTCTTGCCTGGAAAATCCCATGGACAGAGGAGCCTGATGGGCAGCAGTCCATGGGGTCGCTGAGGGTTGGACACGACTAAGTGACTTCCCTTTCACTTTTCACTTTCATGCATTGGAGAAGGAAATGGCAACCCACTCCAGTGTTCTTGCCTGGAGAATCCTAGGGACAGAGGAACCTGGTGGGCTGCCATCTATGGGGTTGCACAGAGTCTGACACGACTGAAGTGACTTAGCAGCAGCAGCATGGTGTATAATTCTTTTAATGAGTTCTTAAATTTGGTTTGCTGATATTTTATTAAGAATTTTTTCATCTGTGTTCATCACTGATCTTGGTCTATAGTCTTATTTCTTGTAGTGTGATTATCTGGCTTTGTTATCTGGGTAATACCGACCCCATAGAATGAATTTGGAAGTGTTTCCTCCTCTTAGACTTTTTGGAAGATTTTGAAAAATACTGGTATTAATTTTTACACATATATAATGCAACTTCTTTATCAGTATACACTTCAGTGGACACAGGTTATTTCCTTGTCCTGGTTATTGTAAGTTGCCGGGAGCTGGCATATTGCGTATTGAGTGCAGCACTTTTCACAGCATCATCTTTCAGGATCTGGAATAGCTCAACTGGAATTCTATCACTGCCGGGAGCCAGTGTGAGGAACTCCACCCATGACAAAGGTCATGAGGAAGGAGGCTCGGCAAACGCAAAGGCGGGATCGAGCCTCAGGAGTCCCCCTGGAAATTCTCAAGCATTTACCCCCAAAACCAGAGTCTGCCTACTTTCTGCTTTGTGCTTTCACCTACACCTATGACTTTACGGGGGGTTGTCCCCCACTACCTCTCTCTGAAAAAAGAGTTAGCTTACAGCTCCAGTTAATAATTCCTGGGTGTGACAGTGTTTAACCTACAAACTACTTTGGAAATCCTCTTGCCTGCCTGAATAGGTTTTTCCGGCCACATGTGATTGTTCAGAGCCTCCCAACTGTGAGAGGCAGGAGATGTTCTAAACTGTCTAAACACAGAGTCCTTTGAGTAGTTAAAAGATTGATTAGAAATTGTATTGGTGAAGGGTTTTTCACTTACTTATTGGGCCAATGTTTGCTGCTAAGTCTCCATACTCCTTACCTACTGTGTCCTTGGCAGTGTATTGATTGATATAATGGGTGTATAGAAATGTAAGTAGTAGCCTCAATGTTTGTAACCTTGGACCCTTGAGTTAATTCTTTTCTTGATTGAGCCCACCTCACCTTTGCCCTATAGGAATGCAGCTTTGTCCAATGCTTTTTTTGGAGGCTGGTGCCTGACTTTGGAATAATCACCTTTAGAGAAAGATAAGTTTCTTAAAATGTTAACAGGCCTCCTGGCCAGAAGATGATGTAATTCACCTGAACTTTTGCATATGATAAGTTTGAAAGCCTGGCTTCGATTAGGACCAGGAGCTGCTGTCCTTGCATGACTCCACCCCTTCCCCCATTATCCTCTATGCACAATTTAAGGTATAAAAACTACTTTGGAAAATAAAGTGTGGGCCTTGTTCACCAAAACTTGGTCTCCCCATGTCACTCTCTCTCAAATTCTGGCTGAGTCTCCATCTGGAGCGCGGAACCCTCCATGCTTGCTAATTATGCCTGGGCTTCTAAGACCCGACCGGGGAGGCCTCAGTGTCTCCTCTCCTTCGGGAGAAGGAAGGACACCTGCGGCCGATGTAAGTGGTGCAAACTTCTTGTCTTGAAGTTTTATTGGTCTCCCACGTAAACCAAGCTACTCAGCCTCTTTTCTCCACTGAATTTCCTCACTGAGCTATCCTCATTCTATTACTCTTTATATCTTTGATAAATATTTAAATAAATAGGTCACCTATGCCATCTCTCTGAATATCCTGGATCAGCCGGGGCTGGACCCCGGCAGTAAGTAATGCTGCTATTAACATGGGAGGGCAGATATCTTTTTGAGACACTGTTTTTATCTTCATTGGATATATTCTAAGAAATAGAATTGCCAGATCATACCATATAACAGTTCTGTTTTCTTTTTCTTTCTTTTTTTTTTTTTTTTTTGAGGATCCTTCATACTGTTTTCTATAGTGACGGCACCAACTTACAATTTCACTAATAGTGCACACATGTTCCCTTTTCTCCACATCCATGCCAGCGTTTGTTTTCTCTTGTCTATTTAATAAAGGCCATTCTAACAGGACTGAGGTGATATCTCATTGTGGCTTTAATTTGCTCTATCCTAATGAGGCCACCTCATGAGAAGAGTTGACTCATTGGAAAAGACTCTGATGCTAGGAGGGATTGGGGGCAGGAGGAGAAAGGGACGACAGAGGATGAGATGGCTGGATGGCGTCACCGACTCGATGGACGTGAGTTTGAGTAAACTCTGGAAGTTGGTGATGGACAGGGAAGCCTGGCGTGCTGTGATTCATGGAGTCACAAAGAGTCAGACACGACTGAGCTACTGAACTAAACTGAACTGAATGACTAGTAATGTTGAGCATCGTTTTATGTACCTAATAGCATTTCATATATCTTCTTTGGAGAAATATATACTCAGGTTCTTAGCTCTATTATTTTAAATTGGGATATTTTTGTCTGCTTTTTTTGCTTGTTTTTTGTTGTATGTATTCCTTATATATTTTGTATATTAACCCCTTATCAGCTATGTGGTTTGCAAATATTTTTTTTCCGTTCTGCAATTTCTTTTTTCAATTTGTTGATGACCACTTCTGCTTTGCATAATCTTTTTAGTTCAATGTAGTCCCACTTGTTTATTTTTATTTTATTGCTTCTACATTAGGTGTCATAAAAAAACATTACAAGATCCAGGTCAGAGAGCTTTATTCCTGCTTTTTCAAGCAGTCTTGTTGTTTCAGGTCTTACATTTAATTCTTTTATATATTTTAGTTAATTTTAGCAAGTGCTGTAAGATATTGGTTCTGTTTCATTCTTATACATGTGAATATCCCAGGACCGATTAATGAAAAAACTATCATTTTTTCCAATGAGTATTCTCAACTTTCTTGTCAAATATCAGTTGACTATATATAGTCGGATTTATTTCTGTGCTCTTGATTCTGTTGCACTCATCTGTTTGTTTTATAATAGCACCATACTATTTTGGGGGCAGGAGGAGAAGGGGACGACAGAGGATGAGATGGCTGGATGGCATCATTGACTCAGTGGACATGAGTCTGAGTGAACTCCGGGAGTTGGTGATGGACAGGGAGGCCTGGCGTGCTGCGATTCATGGGGTCGCAAAGAGTCGGACACGACTGAGTGACTGATCTGATCTGATACTCTTTTGATGACTATACCTTAAGAGTATAGCTTCAAATCTGTAAGTGTGATGACACCTGCCTTGTTCTTTTCTCAGAATTTCCTTAGCTATTCAGGGTTCTTTGTCATTACACATAAATTTTAGGAGTTTTTTTTTTTCTAATTCTATAAATATTTAATTGGAATCTTGATAAGTATTGCATTGGAATCATAGATGCCTTTGGATAGAATAGGCATGTTAATAATATTAATTCCTCCTGGACCTAGGTATCTTTCCCTTTTTTTGTGTTTTATTCAATGTCTTGTAGTTTTTAGATTAGAGATCTTTTATCTCCTTAGGTAAATATATTTCTGTGTACTCTTGGTGCTATTATAAATAAATATATATATATATATATATATATAAAAATCATTGCCAATAGAGAATATTTTACTTATTTCCTGCAAATTTTGATGCCTTTTATTTCTTTTTTCTTCTGTGATTTTCCCAGCTAAGACTTTTGATACTGTGTTGAATAGGTGTGGTGAGAATATGCACCACTGTTTTGTACTTCTTTCACCATTGAGTATGATGTTAGCTGTGCATTTGTCATATAAGGTCTTTATTCTATCTTGATAAGTATTGCATTGGAATCATAGATGCCTTTGGATAGAATAGGCATGTTAATAATATTAATTCCTCCTGGACCTAGGTATCTTTCCCTTTTTTTGTGTTTTATTCAATGTCTTGTAGTTTTTAGATTAGAGATCTTTTATCTCCTTAGGTAAATATATTTCTGTGTACTCTTGGTGCTATTATAAATATATATATATATATATATATATATATATATATATATATATATATATATATAAATCATTGCCAATAGAGAATATTTTACTTATTTCCTGCAAATTTTGATGCCTTTTATTTCTTTTTTCTTCTGTGATTTTCCCAGCTAAGACTTTTGATACTGTGTTGAATAGGTGTGGTGAGAATATGCACCACTGTTTTGTACTTCTTTCACCATTGAGTATGATGTTAGCTGTGCATTTGTCATATAAGGTCTTTATTCTATTGAGGTATGCTCCTTCTATGCCAAATTTATAGAGTCTTTATGAGGAATGGATGTTAAATTTTGTTGAGAGACTTTTTTACATCTATTGAGATTATCATATAACTATTTCCTTTCATTCTGTTAAAGTGAGGTATTAATTGATTTGTGTATATATATATATATATATATATATATATATAGTATTGATTTCCTTCACTAGATGCCAGCTCTGGGATGGGCCACGTCTGTTTCTTTTGTTTGTTTGTTTGTTTGTTTTTTAATTGGAGGCTAATTACTTTACAATATTGTGGTGGTTTTGGCCATACATGCACATGAATCAGCCATGGGTATACATGTGTTCCCCATCCTGACCCTGCTTCCCACCTCCCTCCCCATCCCATCCCTCAGGGTCATCCCAGTGCACCAGCCCTGGGCACCCTGTCTCATGCATCGAACCTGGATTGGGGATCTATTTCACATATGATAAAATACATGTTTCAATGCTATTCTCTCAAATAATCCCACACTTGCCTTCTCCCACAGAGTCCAAAAGTCTGTTCTTTGCATCTGTGTCTCTTTTACTGTCTCGCATATAGGTTCATCATTACCATCTTTCTAAATTTCATATATATGCATTATTATGCTGTATTGGTGTTTTTCTTTCAGACTTACTTCACTCTGTATAATAGGCTCCAATTTCATCCACTTCATTAGAACTGATTCAAATACATTCTCTTAAATAGCTGAGTAATATTCCATTGTGTATATGTACCACAGCTTTCTTATCCATTCATCTGCCAATGGATGTCTAGATTGCTTCCATGTCCTGGCTATTATAAACAGTGCTGTGATGAACACTGGGGTACACATGTCTCTTTCAAGTCTGGTTTCCTCAGTGTGTATGCCCAGCAGTGGAATTGCTGGGTCATAAGGCAGTTCTATTTATAGTTTTTTTTTTTTTTTTTTAACATGCAATCTGTTTATTTTTTTTTATTTTAGTAAATTAAACATTTCAAAAGTTTCTCAGTTTTAATTTCCAAAGGAGTAAATAACAACAGGTATAATCTACATAAATGTGCTTTGACATCTTCAATAATTTTTAATAAATGAAAGGGGTCTTAAGGTCAAAAATTTGACAACTGCTTTAGTAAAGAATATATATATATATATATATATATATATATATATTTTTTTTTTTTTAACTTTAAATATTGTATTGGTTCTGCCACACATCAACATGAATCCACCATGGACATACACGTGTTCCCCATCCTGAACCCCACTCCCACCTCCCTCCCCGTACCATCCCTCCAGTTTTTTAAGGAATCTCCACACTGTTCTCCATAGTGGCTTTACTAGTTTCCATTCCCAGCAACAGTGTAAGAGGGTTCCTTTTTCTCCACACCCTCTCCGCATTTATTGTTTGTAGACTTTCTGATAGCAGCCATTCTGACCGGCGTGAGATGGTACTTCATTGTGGATTTGATTTGCATTTCTCTGATAGTGAGTGATGTTGAGCATCTATTCATGTGTTTGTTAGGCATCTGTATGTCTTCTTTGAAGAAATGTCTGTTTAGTTCTTTGGCCCATTTTTTGATTTGCATATATTGATGCATACTTGCATCTCTGGGTAAGTCCCACTTGATCATGGTGAATGATCTCTTAATGCCCTACTGAATTCAATCTGTTAGTATTTTATTGAAAAATTTTGCATCTATATTTTCCAGGGATATTGACCCATAATTTTTGTTTCTAGTAGTGTTCTGGTTTTGATATCGAGATAATACTAAACTCATAAGATGAGTTTGGGAGTGTTTCATTCTCTATGATTTTTTTTTTTTTGGAATAGTTTAAGAAATAGTGGTGTTAATTCTTCTTTATATGTTTGTTAAAATTCATCTTTGAAGCAATATGATTCTGCTCTTTTCTGAGAGACTTGTTTAATGATTCAATCTCCTTAAGAGTAAATGGTAGATTCAAATTTGCTATTTCTTCCTGATTCAATTTTATAAGTTGTATGTTTTTTAAGAATTTTTCAATTTCTCCTAGGTGATCCTATTTGTTGACACATTGTTGCTCATCTTTCAAAGTTTTTGATTACTAACTCAATTCTTTGTGTATTGGACAAATATTGTATGGTCTGTTCATATTATTTCTTTCTAGTTCAGTTTTGACAGGCTTTATGATTCTAGGGAATTATCCATTTCTTCCATGTTATCTACCTTTTTTTTTTTTTTTTTTTTTACTTTGATGACATATATCTTTTCATAGTAGTCTCACTGGTTTCTTTGACGTTCTCTCTCTCTCCCTCTCTTTTTTGATCTTCATTTTGTTATTTTATACTGCAATCTTTATTGTTTCCTTCTCTTTCCTAACTTTGGGTTTGCTTTGCTCTAATTTTATTAATTCCTTGAAGTGCAATTTTAGGTTTTTTATTTGTGATATTTCTAATTTCTTAATATATGCATTTGTCACTATAAACTTTCCTCTCAGAACTGCTTTTGCGATGCCCCTAGGTTTTGGTGATTTGTGTTTCTATTTTCAAATGACTTTAGATATTCTTTGATTTTCATTTTGATTTCTTTGACCTATTGGTTGTTTTGAAGTGTGTTGCTTTGTTTCCACATATTTGTAGATTTTTTCAGTTTTCCTGTTGATATCTGGTTTCATATTAGAAATGTGTGGTCAAACAAGATACTAGATATTATTATTTCAATCTTTTTACATTTGCTAAGATTTATTTTATGTCTTATATGATCTATCCCTGAGAATGTCTTGTGTGTACTTGAGAAGAATATGCATTCTGCTGTTGTTGGATGGAATAATGTATAAATGTCTTTTAGGTTCACTTGCTATAATGTATGGTTTAAATCCATTGTTTCTTTCTTGGTTTTCTGTCTGGATGATTCATCCATTTTTGAAAGTAGGGTATTAACATTTCCTGGCTTCCCTGGTGGTTCAGTGGTAAAGAATCTGCCTGCCAATGCAGGTTTGATCACTGGGTTGGGAAGATTCCTTGGAGAAGACAATGGCAACCCACTCCAGTATTTTTGCTTGAGAAATCACGTGGACAGAGGAGCCTGGTGGGCTACAGTCCATGGGGTCGCAAAAGAGTTGGCCATGACTTAGGGACTAAATAACAATGAATTAAATCCCCTGCTATTATTGCATTGCTGTCTATTTCTCTCTTCAGAACTATTGGTGTTTACTTAAAATATTTAGGTACCTCAATGTTTGGTTTGCACATATTTATGATTATTACATCTTCTTGATGCATTAATTCTTTTAATGAAGCATATCTTAACTTCTCTGTCTCATGTCCTTTCTTTACTTAAACTCAGTTTTGTCTGATATAAGTATAGCTACCCCACTTTCTTTTGGTTTCCACTTTCATATCTTTTTTAATCTCTTCACTTCAGGTTTATGTGTGTTCTTAAATCTGAAATGGGCCTCTTTTAGGCAGTATATAGTTGGGTCTTGTTTTTCTTTTTTAAACCCATCCAGTCACTATATGACTTTTGATTGATAAGTTCAATCCATTTATATTTATACTAATTATTGCTAAGTAAGAACATATTTATAACATCTTATTAATAACTTTCTGACTATTTTGTATTTCCATTGTTTTGTTTTCTCTCTGTCTCTACATACTTTTATAAATTGGTTAGTTTCCATGGTGGTATTCTTTGTTTCCCCTTTCTTTGTCTTTTGTAGATCTAGTCTAGGTTTCTGAGTAGTCCATTTCCAGTTAATAGCAACTTATCTTTGCATGCCTATAAAAGCTCCACTCTTTTACTCTTTTCATATAATTGATGTTACAATTTACTTCTTTTTATGCCATGTATTTGTTTATAATACAATTTATGGTAGCTATAGTTATTTTTTCTACTCTCTTCCTTTTTTTTTTACTATAATTGAGCAATTAATACAACATCCTAATATAGAGTTATGGTTTTCTGAATCTGACTTTCATCTTTACCAGTGTGTCATGTACTTTCACAGGTTTTCCTGCCACTGATAAGTGTTTTTTCATTTCAGCTTGAAGAATTTTCAACATTTCTTTCAAGGCAGGTCTAGTGGTGGTGAACTCCCTCAGCAATTGACTGGGGAAACATTTATTTCTTCCTCTTATCTGAAAGATACCATTGTCAGATAAAGTTTTCTTGGTTGGCAATTTCTATCTTTCAACATTGGATATATCATTCCACTCACTCCTGACCTTAGAGTTTCTGCTGATACTCCAGTATCTTCTTCTTTTTTTTTTTTTTTTTTTTTTTTTTGCAGGATCTTCTCTTTTGCTTCAGAAGCAAAGCTGAGAGAAAGATATTGGGGTGAGAGTGATAGCCTAATTATAGCCTACCCCTACGAAGGAGCAGTTGTTCTATTATTCCTTGAAGATGTCCAAAAAGGCAAATTTAAGCCCTTAAATAAGGGCTATGACTATAGATGAATCAGAAAATTTTCAGTAAGGAATTAGATGAAGAGAACCTAGCCAAAAAAAGTAGAAGAAATATGGTCTTGGAAAAATCAAGTAAGTGGTTAAGACTGAGGAAGTACTGCTGAAGAAATGGTCTGTGTTCAAGAAAGTTATAGTTCACCTCCCACCCCTCAAACACACATCACATCCTTTAATTGTTGAGGAATAAATAAGTTGAAAGAGCCACACTTACTTGAGAATTCATCTTTTACTTTTTTCCCCTCAAAATATAGTACAGTGATGGCAGTGGGATCACTTCTGAATTGGCTTCAGGAAGGCACATAGGAGGAATGCACTTTATTTGAGGACATTTAAAGTGTGGGCAAATCCCATATTTAAATCCCATTATGTTCTTGAAGTCTACTAAAACATCAGAAATTTCTTCTTGGGAAATCCTTTACCACTTTCTAGGAAAATTTCTCTGCAGCAGTCAAAATGTGTAATTTATAACAACTTTGTTATTTCAGAAGACACTTGGGCCTCCTGAAAGGAATATAGTGAGATGAAAGAGTTGCTAAAGTGGAAGGAAGATAACTAAGATGAGAGGAGAGCCAGAGACAATTGCCCTGACTTCACTTTTTGTTTTATTTCATTGTTTATGGAAATATGTTTTGCTAAGAGCAGAAGGATACAGTGAATGATAGCTTTTCCTCTGCTAAACTATACGGAAAATCAAAATATTGAGTCTTAAAAACTCTTAAAACTAAATAGAAAACATTCTTTCTTTCTCCTCATCTCCTTTTCTTCCCAAAAGACTATACTCTAACAAGTACAAGTATTTAAGTCATTAGAATAACTTGGTCAACAAGTGAGGATAGGGAATAATCTTAGCAGAGTGTGGATAGTAAAGATTCTGTTTATGGGAAGAGTGGAGGGCAAGTGTAAGGTAGGTTGGGGAAGTGGTTTATCTTTCCATTTGAAAATAGTATGCAACACTCCAGAGAGAAAGGGAGAGTAGAGCCTCAGAGAACTTACTATCCATGTAGTTGAGAATACTGACAAAGATTCTCAATTACATCAGTTTGCTGAAAAACTGGCTATATATACATGGAATTCTGGGGACAGAAATTTTTATGCAAATACAAAGACCATCTTTATTATAAAAATGTGTATTATAAATTATAAATATAAATACATTACAAATCAACATTTTCACAGTGTATTGGGAATAAAAACAAAAAGATGATATAAAAATGAAGTTGCACAAGAGTTCCACTTATGCACCCTTTCAGACCAATATAGTTTGTTCTGTTGTCCATAGGGCAGATGGTTCCTTTTCATGGAATTACAGGTTAACAGAATTAGTTGCTTAACCAAGTGACAATGAAAATGTATACACCATTTTAATATAATAATAATAACAATAATGAGAATAATAATAACATGGAAATCACTCCAATCAGTCCCAGATGCCTTGGTGGAGTCTGTACTGGCCTTAGAATAGTATGTCTGGAGCAAAGCTGGACCAAAAAAATTACTGAGGACTCTAGAGGCTACATGACTGGCTGCCTCTAGACCTTACTCTGGCTTGTGAATGTAGCCTGATAGTTGCCACTTAAAAGTAAAAAAATAACTTGTATCTTTTTGTTCTGGCCTAAACTTAGTATAGGCCAGGTATTAGTATAATAAATAGGTATTTGTATATATGTATGTATATATATATATATATATATATGGCATCCCCATCATGGTAAGCAAAGTAGGTATTTATTTACCATATGTAATCTGAAAGGCACTGCTCTAAGACCCACTTTCTTCAAAATATCGTTCTTTCTAGTCTGTTTCAGTGCTTTTAATCACTCCATTAAAACAAAATATTTACACTTTGAGATAAAATTCATCCCTAAGGCCTAGAATTCAGATATTTTTAGGCAAATTAATATTAAGCTAACATTAGTCCTTAGTACCTTAGTGTGAATAGACTGATCAGTTACTGACTAGAACAAGGGAATAGAAGACAAAGCATATTCATGGTGAAAAGGGGTTAATAAAGTAAATCACAACATTAAATACAAACTTAGATGGGCAAACCTGAAGAGAAGTGGTAGTTCTTAGCTAAGCAGCATAAGAACACTGGACACTTGTTCTCTCTGTACTTTTCTCAAATGACATAAATAATTTTCAAGGACTCCTGGACTGCTTCATAAATGGGCTCTAACCTCAAAATTTCCTCTAAGAAGTTCAGTAATCTCCTGGAAATATTTTTTCCTCTTTAAGATAACAGGTATGTTTAAAGTGAAATTAATACATTAATGAAATTAAATCACAGGTCTCCCCCAAATGACCCTAAAAGTGTAGTTCATGATAATATAGAAACTAGTAAACACATATTATATAGACAAGTTTCTCATTACAAGTACCCACAAAATTATTACTTCTGATCCCATTACAACACTAAATTATGGTCAAACACAAATCACTTTAAAGCAAATAGACTAGACATAGTTACAGTTACTCATTTTAAAACACAATTTACCACTTTTTTAGAACTCATTTAGCACATCCTTACCATGAACAATTAGGAGATAGATACATACACTATTGCTAGCAGTAAAAAGTCAGTCTTCTAACAGGATAATATTTTCATAACAAAGTACAAGCAAATCAACACTTGTCTAGAGAAAAGATTAGAAATTTTTCCATTCATCTAAGATATTAGAATTCACTTTGATTTCACTAATCCCCCCAAAAGTCTTAATAGCATAACTGTGTGTCTAAAATAACTCCTTTCCTGTATATATGATGGAGCTCTTCTTTGATTTTCACATTCCTTCCAGGCCAGAATTATCTGTGTTATATACCTCACAGATTTTAATTAAAGCATGTTTTAAAAGTTAGAGCTGTTTGCCAAAATATTTTTCAAAGTATTCTAATATTTAAGACCTCAGGTTTAATTGCTACTCATATTCTAGGTCTGTTTCTTGCATACTAGATCTAAACAGGTATTACTAGGCAAGGCATTTTAACAGGTGCCCGATGTCGCCAAAATTAATCTTCTGCACTTTTCTCAACAGGGGAGAAATTGACTTTCCCAGTTGCCTTGGAAGAGGCTGTACTGGCCTTAGAATAGTATGACTGGAGCAAAGCTGGATCAAAAAAATTACTGAGACAGGCATGAGTCTACATGCCTGTCTGCTTCTAGATCTTACTCTGGCTTCTGAATGTAGCCTGATAGTTGCCACTTAAAAGTAAAAAATAACTTTTATCTTTTTGCTCTTGCCTAAACTTAGTGCACTGTTTCTTGTATAGGCTCAGAAAGTGCAGTAGCCTCTCAGGTATCTCAATGTCACTCTAGAAGCATAGTGGACACTTTCTTTATTTGAAAGATATATATGTCTTTAAAGGTGCTGTCTGGAAATAGTTTAAGAGAATCAGAACTGTGA
Organism: Bos indicus; assembly: GCF_029378745.1. Lineage (NCBI taxonomy): Eukaryota > Metazoa > Chordata > Mammalia > Artiodactyla > Bovidae > Bos > Bos indicus. Next base: position 78,923,710 of record NC_091789.1, read on the forward strand.
TTATCATGCATATGCTTTCTCCTGGACCTTTAAAGACAATGTGGGTCACATTATATGAACTTTGATAAGCTACCTGCCCTGGATAGATTAAATATGGCAATTTATACAGTCATAGACAGTATGTGAATTAGTTTCTTATTCTTATTTTAAACATATCAGAGGCCTTAGTTCAGATTTTCATTCTATTAATCGATGTGATAGATGATTTTTCATACTGATACTTAAATGAAGGAAATAGCTATTTGAGTCTTCAGACTCAAGAGTATAATCACATATAGAAGATCAAAATGGTCCATGTTTATAACACTGTTTCACAAAATAATATATTGCCTATCCTACTTAAAGACAACTGAAAAAAAAGACAACTAAAACATGATATTGGGATATAAACTGTGATTACTAGTATAAATAGACAACTACATTGTTTCTAAATATAAAGAAATTCAGTGTCCATTGTAACAAAACCAAGTGCTTAAAATGAGTTCAAGCTAATTATCTCTCTGTATCTTAGGTTCACAGATAAAACTACTGACTCCTGCTGAAAGCATGTGCATATAGTATGTCACTGAAATTTTAGAGCTTAAATCTTAAAGACTTTATGATAAATTACTACAAGGACATATCAACATTAATGATAGTGGAATATAATGCTCTAAATAGATTGTGTTATGAAGACATGAAATCTTCATATAGATAAGATAGAGCATAACTGAAAAGCTTTGAGTGCTTGCTGTGATTACTTCCCAGTAGCTAGGAGTATTGCAAATATGTTCTAATATACTTCAGTTCACATCCATTTTTTTTTTAATTTAACATAATTCAGTTGACACGATTGATGTGGTGTGGTTGCTCACAAGTGATTTTGCATGGAGTTTTATGTTATCATGCAACTCTTGTCTTGAAAGCCGTCTTCTGAACTCATCAGTGGTAAAGTAGTATATGATTGGGTCAAGGCAGGAATTCAGACTAGCAAGACACAAGGCAACAGAATGAAATATTAGAATCACCCTTCTGGCTAGGCAGCTTTTAATTTCATTGGACTTGACCAGGAAATCTAAAGGAAAACTGAAGTGATAAGGTGCAAAGCAAATTAGGAAAACTCCTGCACATATTAGAATCATCTTCAAGGCTTTCTTTTTCTCTCCAAGGTCTTGTGCAACAGGATATTTATCTTGCAGTGATAAAACTGTTTTCCAGGTGCAAAACAGGACAATCAGAAGAGGAGTGATAAACCCAATCAACTCGCCAATGGTCATCATGACAACAGACTGAGCTAGATTGACATTCCTGGTAGGAAGATCCACAAAGCATTTGGTTCTGTGGCTAGGGGTGTCATCATTGCTTCTGAGGAGAGGAAATAGCAGACAAGCAAGGCAGATTATCAACCAGCCAGAAATGCTGATGTATAGGTCATACTTCTGTTTACAGTCATGGAAGCGAAAGGGGTACAGGAGAAACCAAAATCTCCGCACACTGATGCAGACTAAGAAGTAGATGCTTGCATACATGTTGACATACTTCAGATAGAAACAAAACATGCAGAGGCCAGACCCGAATGGCCAGTCATGATTCAAATAGTAAAAGATCCTCAGGGGCAAGGAGAGGACTTGTAGTAAGTCAGCAATGGCCAGGTTTATCATAAATATCACAGCCCGTTTGGTTTCTTTCATATAGCCATAAAATACCCACAAGGCTAATATGTTCCCTATGAGACCTGGCACAAGAATGACAGTGTATGTCACAGCATAGATGAAGTATCGGGAATCTGTGTTGTCTCTATTGATCTCAGCACACGTGTCATTAGCAGTCATGTTTGTTTCTAGAGAAGCTGCCTTTGCTAAATGGTGGTTAAAAATCTAAATTTACAATCTACTACTGCTCTTTCTGAAAGATTGATCATCGATGGGCTGGAGAAACTGAATATAGAATAACTTCCTTTTTATTGCATTGGTCAGAGCTTCTAAACATGATTTGGGGGCTTTTCAAAGAACTACCTGCATGTTTGCTTTGAATTTGTCTACATTAACTACCTGGAAGTCTAATGTGCAAGCACAGATGACAAGCTATTATAACTTCCCCTTCTTGTTACTCAGTTAAAAGGCCTTCTGAGACATTATGAGGGCTGATCCTCTCCCATTTGGATCATGAATGTGCCATATAGAAGCTCTTCAAATTCCCATACGATGATAGTCATCTCTTTACTGGTGTTTGGCAGGTTGTTTTTCTCTTTTTTTGGCTCACATAGAAGAAAGGTTTACTCTAGTACTTAGTGTGTCTGCAACTCTTCAGAGATGATTGACTTGGATGGGTCAGCTTCCTGGGACTTTCTCAGTTATGTGTTGAAAACAAAGTCAGAACTGCAAATGAAAAAAAAAAAAAAGAAAGCCAATTATTATCTTGCAAAAATAATAAATTTTTAAAAGTTAATTACAATTTTAATTTAATTAAAATTAAAATTTAATTTAAAAAATCTTGTTTTTGCAAAAACAAAAAAAGCTTATGTGTAGAAAAATCTATTACCATTAATGGAAAGTTCTGACATGAGTAAGGGTGATAGACACAAGTTCCATAAGGCACTTTAGAATCACAAGAGAGTATAGCTAGAAGGAATCTGAGAAGTAATCTAGCTCCTTACTACTCAAAATATGATACATGACTCAGCATTACTTAAGAGTTTATTAGAAATGCAGAAGAATCTCAAGTCCTACCTGGAACCTGCTGCATAACAATCAGCAATTTAAGAAGAACCACAAGTGATTCTTAGGCATGTTAACATTTGAGAGGCTCTGATATAGACCACAAACATCACTGATTATCAGACTCACCTGGGGAAGTTTAAAAAAAATTATAGCTTTCCTTAGACTTCCCAGTGTTTCCCCCAGAAATTCTGAGTCAGTGTTTAAGGCCTGGAATTTGTATTTTTAAAAGATCTCTATATAATTAAGATACAGCCAACCCAGCATTTGTCCTTGAATCATCATTCAGAGGCCACTGATTTGGTTCAAATATTTCCCAGATGTCTGAAAATAAGTGGGCAACTAGCCTCTCTTTAAATACTTCCATTAACATGGGTTATTAAGACACTTTTCAATTATGCAAGACAACATCAGTACAAAGATTCAAAATTTCCAGAAAGTTGACCCAGTTAGGTCCACAATCTTTGTTCTAAAACAAATTTTAACTTAAGGGCATGGATAGTTACCTCAAGGCTGCTGAAATCCAGGAGGACGTAACTGACTTTAAAGATATGAGGGAAGAACAGAAATGAAATAGGAATTATAAAACATCCTGCTTTGGATTATCAAATCCATGTGGCTTGAAGTAGGCTTGATTCAGCCCCTGAAGGAATTATTATTGTTATTATTTTGCCTCAATTGCCTGGTAAGTAGAACAGCACATTTTGTTCAAGATATGTTACATACTTTAATTAAACATCCTGATGAATGATATGAACTAGGCATGCAGATTGATGAGGTTAAATACTTCAGATTTCTCATATAAGGAAATAGAGAGATGGTGTCATAAAACACAAAGAAGCATGACTGTAATAATAAAAGTTGATGCTGAAAGAGTGGTTAAAATTAGATTGTTTAGCCTCCAAACTGAAATATATCTTTGAAATATTTTCACAGGTAGTGACTTTGATTATGTGGCAGGCAAAATTAGGTGGACGACCAAAAAATCACAAACCCTGGTTTTTCAACCTCCTTTTAACTGTTTATGTATAAAAGTCATGTGTGCATGTATGCTTAATTGTGTCCAACTCTTCAACCCTATGGATTGTATCCCATCAGGCTCCTCTGTCCATGGGATTCTCCAGACAAGAATACTGGAGTGGGTTGCCATGCCCTTCTCCAGGGGATCTTCCCAACCCAGGAGTTGAACTTGCATCTCCTGTGTCAAATGCATTGAAAGTGGGTTCTTTATTCACTGAGCCACTGGAGAAGCCCATATATAGAAATCATCACCTGCTAATGTCACTGATTAGAAATCAGAAGTTAAAAAATATATATAGTAACCTCTAACGAACATTCACCTCTCCTATCACAGTCAGTGGCTTTAAATCTACATGTCAATCTTGAGCAGTCGCTCTCTTCCTGAATATATATCACCTCTTCTTTTGGACATTTTATCATCATCTCAGAATTCAACTTATGAAAATGAAGCAATATCTATTTATACAAAATCCATTTCCTTCAAGGATGTGTACAAATGCACTATTTTATACATTCCTAGTGAATATTTTAGTTTCCAATATTGACTAAAGAGCAGTCTAATTATACTTACCATCTTAAAATGTTGACAAATTTTTGCTCTTGAAGCTCTTATTTCTGGGAAGTGATCCTGGATGAGGACATAATGGTAGTTCCTATTATAAGATCTATAGGTGCTATTATAGACTCTTGTATAATGTCTACAATAAACATTATATATGTACTAAAATGAAATATGGCATATCTTGTCAGATCATGTTGTGTCTTTGATAAATCTCCTAATGTATTTTCATCTCACTCAGAGAAAAAATAAAAGTTCTTACAACAAACAGCCTATGTCACCTATCCGATCTGGCCCCTGGTTACTCTTCTGACCTCACCTTCTATGATTCTCCCCTTTGAACTCTGCTCCAGCAATTCTATCATTCTTGCTGTGAGGTGAACAGACCAATAATATTTTCATCTCAAAGCATTTGAATTGGCAGTTTCCTGTACCTGAAATGCTTTAACCTAGTTATGTATGTGCCTTACTTCCTTGCCCCCTTCAGATCTTTACCCAAGTGGAACATTTTCATGAGTTTTTCTTTCCCCTATCTGCCTATTTAAAACTGAAGCTCACCTCTAACACTTCCTATCTCCCTTTAGTATTTATTTTACTCATTTCCAGTCATAACTACCATACTCTTTGATTATTACTTATTTTGTTTTCATATATTTTCCCTACTAGAATGCAAAGTCCAAGATAACAAGGATTCTTGTATATTTTGTTTACTTGCCTTAAAACAGCACCAAGGACTGTGGAAAACACAAGTAAGTGCTCAGTATTTATTCAATGAAATACTTTCAGTAAATAAAATCATTTGACTATAAACATCAATGTATCTTATACAAAAATCATCATCCCTCGAAACTTCAAACCAGTTTTTACTCCTGACTTCTTCACTGCTGTTAAGCTCATCCATGTTTTCCCAGGTTGTCTCAAAGTCTTGGAGGCATTGACTCGTTGTCATTTGTTTTCCATTTCCAAACTGGTTCCTGAGGGGAAGATAGTGTACTATGGGGGAAATAACATATGTTTAGGAGTCAGAATTATTTGAGTTTAAATTCTTGCTTTTTAAATTAATAGCTGTGCAACTTTGGTTGTATCATTAAACTTCTCCAATTCTTTAATTTCTCATTGATAAATGAGAATAATCATAGTACCTAACTTAGAGAGTCAATGTGATAATTGAGCCACCCTACATAATAAATTCTCCAAGCCATGCTTCAGCAATACGTGAACCGTGAACTTCCAGATGTTTAAGCTGGTTTTAGAAAAGGCAGAGGAACCAGACATCAAATTGCCAACATCCACTGGATCATGGAAAAAGCAAGAGAGTTCCAGAAAAACATCTATTTCTGCTTTATTGACTATGCCAAAGCCTTTGACTGTGTGGATCACAAGAAACTGTGGAAAATTCTGAAAGAGATGGAATACCAGACCACCTGACCTGCCTCTTGAGTAATCTGTATGCAGGTCAGGAAGCAACAGTTAGAACTGGACATGGAACAACAGACTGGTTCCAAATAGGAAAAGGAGTATGTCAAGGCTGTATATTGTCACCCTGCTTATTTAACTTACATGCAGAGTACATCATGAGAAACGCTGGACTGGAAGAAGCACAAGCTGGAATCAAGATTGCCGGGAGAAATATCAATAACCTCAGATATGCAGATGATACCACCCTTATGGCAGAAAGTGAAGAGAACTAAAAAGCCTCTTGATGAAAGTGAAAGTGGAGAGTGAAAAAGTTGGCTTAAAGCTCAACATTCAGAAAATGAAGATCATGGCATCTGGCCCCATCACTTCATGGGAAATAGATGGGGAAACAGTGGAAACAGTGTCAGACTTTATTTTGGGGGGCTCCAAAATCACTGCAGATGGTGACTCCAGCCATGAAATTAAAAGATGCTTACTCCTTGGAAGGAAAACTATGACCAACCTAGATAGCATATTCAAAAGCAGAGACATTACTTTGCCAACAAAGGTCCATCTAGTCAAGGCTATGGTTTTTCCTGTGGTCATGTATGGATGTGAGAGTTGGACTGTGAAGAAAGCTGAGCACCGAAGAATTGATGCTTTTGAACTGTGGTGTTTGAGAAGACTCTTGAGAGTCCCTTGGACTGCAAGGAGATCCATCCAGTCCATTGTGAAGGAGATCAGCCCTGGGATTTCTTTGGAAGGAATGATGCTAAAGCTGAAACTCCAGTACTTTAGCCACCTCATGTGAAGAGTTGACTCATTGGAAAAGACTCTGATGCTGGGAGGGATTGGGGGCAGGAGGAGAAGGGGATGACAGAGGATGAGATGGCTGGATGGCATCACTGACTCAATGGACATGAGTCTGATTGAACTCCAGGAGTTTGTGAGGGACAGGGAGGCCTGGCGTGCTGAAATTCATGGGGTGGCAAAGAGTCAGACACGACTGAGCGACTGAACTGAACTGATAGTACATAAGTGCTTAATTACCAACATTCTTATTTTTACTACTTTCTGCAACTGCATTATTTTTCATAATCATATTATTCCTTAAATTGCATTGTTTTTACTCTAGTTCAGGGGTTTATTAATTTATCTCTCTACCTCTTCCTTTATCTTTTTCCTTTAAATGAGATCCTTAAAAAGCACTAATGGCTTCCTTTTGCCCAACAAATTACAAAATACATAGTCTGGAAATCAATGGCTTCCTGGAAATCAATAGAGTGCCATCAACGTTTAAAATTTTGTCTTCCAGTGTTCTCATGTGCCAAGAACTCCAGCCAAACTGAGCTCCATACCATTCAAATTGACTTTTTCTTCCTCAACAAATAGATTTTGCTCATTCTGTTGCCCAGCTTGGAATATCATTTTTTTGTTTTGCATAGCAGTCCTACTTATTTATGAAGACCTCTCTCAAATTTCCAGTTCTTCATGGAAACTTTATTGTTGTTGTCCTAACTCCTTTTAAAATCCCCATTTATACTTCCATTAAAGCATATACTTCTGCTTTTTGGTTAGTAACTCGTTTTATTTATGCCTCTGCCCCTTTTCACCCCACTCTACCACAACAAGGCCAGAAAATTCTTGAAGTCTGGGGTTTAGTCTTATGTACTTCTATATCCTCTGGAACACTTAGAACTATGTCTTGAATGTATTGGGTTCATCCAATATTTATTAAGCAAATAGTTATTCAGCATTTATCATTTGCCAGGCAATGTGCTTGCTACTTTCACTTTTGAAAATCTTCAGAGTCAAATAGCTTACAGTATTTCCAGGAAACCTGCCCAGCAACTGTGTCTAAGAGCTGAATACAGTTCAGTAAGCAAATACTTTTAGAAAGTCTTTACCTGGTTAATTCTTCTAGAGAGAATGTTCCATCAGAATTTTTATTTTAGAAAGAGGTATTCTGTATACATACCATATCTAATCATGTTCCCAACTTCCCTTATCTCTGGCATCTATGACTCCCCAATAGGCCAGATACATGAAGGGAGGAAATATCTTTGTGTGGACAGACAAAGCAGCTATCTACAGTTATTATTTTACTGGAAAGTTTCACTTAGCCAAGTCTAAATGTTTCTTTTCAGATCTGAAGCACAGTTCCTCTCCAGCAGATTGGGCATCTTGTTCCTCTGCTCTGAGTAGTGCACTTTTAATTATTTGGAGAAAGAGGGAAGGTCATCACTCAATTTCACATCACCAATGATAATGCCCAGTCATGTTGCTTTTTCTCAAATATCCTAGTTCACAATCACTTCTCATCCTAGAGACCAGGGCATACCAACTGATATTTGATTGGGGGACTGCAGAAGGTGTTGAAATCTGTACTGATAATTAAAACTTAGTTTAGCCACTATCCACTTTCTTGTTTCTGCCATTCATTAAAAAACTTAGTTTTTTCTTAGACAGCTCTCATGTCTTAGGGTCTTGCTCTTATCCACGTGATTTATAGGTGTCTATGTTTAGTCTTTCCTTTTTTCTTAAACAAAGCTTCTCAAAATATGATCCCTGGGCAAACATAGTGCATATAACTTTCTATTTAAAATACAAGTAACCATTTTACAAAGTTCAATTCTACACATTACATTTAAAATATTTTCAGTTTTATAGAAGTGATGAGAAGATCACAAGCTGTTATGGTGGGAAAACTGTACGTATTTCCTGTTCTCAGTGCTGACAGGGCTGTGGGGATTTTCCTCAGCTCTTTTGAATGTTCACCTTGTGTCTGAGGCCATACATGAGCATTTGGGCAAGAAAGTTTTTTTTTTTTTAAGTAAAATTATAAGCTTCCAAAAAATAAACTAAGGTCCAAGATAATCAAGTCTTTCTGCCCACCACCCCCCCTTTTTTTTTTTTTTTTTTGCAGCTCTTTCTTGCAATTTTCTGTTTGAGAGTGTATCCAAACAAAGTATCCAGTGCTTCACATGATTAATAGTCTGTGAAAGTGGATAAGTAAACCAGTCCATTCTGAAGGAGATCAGCCCTGGGATTTCTTTGGAAGGAATGATGCTAAAGCTGAAACTCCAGTACTTTGGCCACCTCAGGTGAAGAGTTGACTCATTGGAAAAGACTCTGATGCTGGGAGGGGTTGGGGACAGGAGGAGAAGGGAACAACAGAGGATGAGATGGCTGGATGGCATCACCGACTCGATGGATGTGAGTCTGAGTGACCTCCGGGAGTTTGGATGGACAGGGAGGGACAGTGATGGACAGGGAGGCCTGGCGTGCTGCGATTCATCGGGTCGCAAAGAGTCTGACATGACTGAGTGACTGAAATGAACTGAACTGAAACAAACCTTATGAGTTTTAGTAAAAAGGGCAAGCATGAAGTCGAAAATTAAACCAGTCTCCAGGACCTCAGTCCAGGGTTGGCCTTGCTTTGAGATGTAGGTAACTACCTACTGTGATGTAAATTCATGAATTGCCCAAACTCCTTGCTTTAAGAAAGAAGAAAGAAAAAGCCCTTTCCCATTTGTTGGCTGGAGTCCAAACTCCTTTTTCTTAAGGATAAGCCTTTTGCCTTATACAGAGAGTTTTGGCTTGGGATATCAGCCTCCCACCTTTAAAGATAGAGTCCTGTAATTTAAACCTAGTAACTTTTCTTGAGGAATGTCACTACTTCATACAAACTCAGAATTTCTGGATCATGTTGTAATAGACCTCAGAACTTTTGCATCCTTTGCCTTTCTACTCAGTGTATCTGATGTTTCTGGTCTTGGTACTTAGTAATTTCAACTTTCCACCATTACTTGTGTTTTACTTGTAATTTGGAGCCATTTCTCCACACTATATTATTCAAAGTGTATAGTATTTTGTTTATTAAAAGGAAAGTAAATGTGGAAGCTTCTCAGAAGACACTGGGGTCTTCAGAAACTTCATAAAGGATCCTTATGAAAAATTATTTAGAATTAAATTTTAAATACTAAAGTACAAATGGCAAAAAGGAATTAGTTAGCCCTCAGTAAAAAGCCCTAAAAAGTACTCATAGAGACTTCAGTAACTACTCTGAAAAATTACCAGAGAACATTTGATATCCCAAGAACAAGGCAATTAATCTGACAAAGGGCAATCTTAATTTTGAATTTTAAATGGCAGATAATGTATATTGTCCAAGAAGTGACCATATACCAGGAACAATTACTGTGGTCCTACACTTCTCCTTTCAGCAGCAACAAACTGAGTCTTCTGGAAACTCTTGGCTCTTAGAGATATCTTTCTAATTATTGACACTAAAGTGTCACTGAAAAGGAAGATTATTGGATTCCTTGACTAATTTTCTAACAGTGACAGAAATGCTATGACAGGTACATGTCCCTTGGCTTTAGATGGAAGCAGAGAGGATGGCACATAACTGCTAATGCATCTTCTTCCCATATTCTTCTTTTTTTATAAGCCACCACATTTGAGAAAATAATTATGAATATAAAATGTTAGTAGAGTAGGTATATGTTTCCTTTGCTTTGTCTCCAAAAGGAAGAGTATGGGGGTGTTAAGTGGGGCAAGTCCCAGACCAAACTCATAGACTCTTGTGTCAAATCTACTCTACTCATGATCTAAGAACAAGGTAATGACATATTCACCTGGAGGTCACTGTAGCCCAAATCTGGAATAAGGATGCCTCAGGTACAAAATATCAAACATCAGATTATTCTGTAGGTCCTCACCAGAACTGTTGTCATATATGTTGGAGATGGCATCATATATATGTTGATTGAAAACAAATAGTGAAAATTGGGTAATATAGAACCCTTTCATATGACACTCTTTTCATCCCACACCAGTCTTTAAAGTACTGAATTCACAAATATCCAGACATTTTACTTTTCTCTAAGACAGGGCTGAGGTGTCCTAGAAGGATCACAGACTCCATCTGAAGTTAAGCCTGGGATTATGTCAGCCCCTGGAGCTTGATGCATGGCCAATAGTTGATTGGAATTTTGTATATTTGTTTTCATTTCATAATGCTCTGTTAGTAAATAAGGTAATTTTTCAGTGAGTGGAAATATTTGTAAGATTGGTATATAATGAAGAACAAGTCAATGTCCTTCATTAATCTTATTCTTTGGCTTTAAAAGCAGATCTATAGCATTCACTGTTTTCTAGCAGTCTGTAGTAGTTGAAAAGCATAAAAAAGAAACCCTGAAAATCCCTTCTTCCAAAGTCTTTTGCAGATGTTATTACAGAAAGATGATTAGATTCTATTCTGTCTTGACTCAAAACATAGTGTTCATACGTAAAATGAATAGGTAAGCAAATAAAGAATACCCACCAGCAGCTGCAAACTTTTTGTACCTTTCTAGCATAGTATCAGTAGCACTTAGCAGTATTTCAGGAGGAACAAACATTCATATTTTATCGCTGTTTACAACATTTTAGCATAAGCAATAGCCCAACTTCCTTTTTATTATGTTAAATAGCACACCTTTCTTATTTTAGATGAACATATTTCTACAGATATCTTTATCAGATACAGGATAAAGCAAATCATGAACTTATGCAAAATCTTTCAAATATTCACACTGATGGTTTAAAATATCTGACATTCAAAGCTCTATTTTGTCTCTTTAGCATGATCTCTTATTATACTCTTCCAAATGTCTTAGGCTTTCACCATGCCAGGCTGACCTTGAATATATTGTGTACCTTTTAATGTCTCTCTCTCTCTTTCTTTTAATTTAGTCTGAAAGTTTTTAAGGTCCAGTCCCCCACCCTCATTTTCCCACTTTGAAAAAAAAAAATCTTGATAGAAAAGAGAATTTTGATAATTTCATTTCTTCCTCCAAGACTCTGAGTCATTCAGATTGGAATTAGCTCTCCTTCCCAGGTGGCACTAGTGGTAAAGAACACTACTGCCAGTGCAGGAGACACAGGAGGCTCGAGTTCGACCCCATTTCTGGATTGGGAAGATCCCCTGGAGTAGCAAATGGCAACTTACTCCAGTATTCTTGCCTGGAGAATCCCATGGACAGAGGAGCCTGGTGGACTACAATCCATAGGGTCACAAAGAGTTGGACATGACTGAAGCGACTTAGCATGCATACAAACCTTCTGATGGGGCCTGACTAATAGTATAGTTAGTTGTCTATATAACTGCTAAATTGTTAGCTTTTTGTGAACAGGAACTCTGTCCTAATCATCCACATATCTGTCACAACACTTCAGTCAGTTCAGTCACTCAGTCGTGTCTGACTCTTTGCAACCCCATGGACTGCAGCATCTTCCCTGTCATCACCAACTCCCGGAACTTGCTCAAACTCATGTTCATCGAGTCTGTGAAGCCATCCAACCATCTCATCCTCTGTTGCCCCCTTCTCCTGCCTTCAATATTTCTTAGCATCAGGGTCTTTTCAAATGAGTCAACTCTTCACATAAGGTGGCCAAAGTATTGGCGTTTCAGCTTCAGCATCAGTCCTTCCAATGAATATTCAGGACTGATTTCCTTTAGGATTGACTGGTTTTGATCTCCTTGCAGTCCAAGGGACTGTCAAGAGTCTTCTCCAACACCACAGTTCAAAAGCACCAATTCTTTGGCACTCAGATTTCTTTATGGTCCAACTCTCACAACACTTAGACCAGTACTAAATGCTCATTGGCAGACCTTTAGTAGATGCCTACTAAATTTGAATACAAATTCTCCTGCATGGCTGTAGGATATTTTTTTTTTCCAATTATCCAGTTTTGTATAATTTTTGAAGTATGTCACTTAAAGGCTCTTGAAATTATAAAATCTAAAAACATATTTAGTGATTTCCAGCTATTGTTTTAATAATTGATAGTGGCTACTGCAAAGCATTTGAAGATTACCAAACCTCTTTTTAAAGAATTTCCTTTTTTTATTTACTGAGGATCACATCTGAATTTTTTAATAGCAGGAAAATTTGTTCTTCCTTCTTAGTCATCTCTCAGTGGATAAAATAATTGTTCTGGATGCCATACCATTGAACTGATTATGATTTCATCCACAGTTTCCTCAAAACAATCAAATATATTCATATAAGTGTTTGGAGATCAAATTGAAGAAATTTCAAAAACAATCAAAAAGAAAATCCCTCCTTCATGGCAACAGTGACCCGGCTAATCTTCCATGCTCACCTATCATTTAAAAAATAATTCAGCTACAATGTTACCATATTTACCTGCAACCTCTGAACTAAGGCAGAATTGTTGTTGTTATGTAGTCACTAAGTCACATCTGACTCTTTTACTACCCTATGGATTGTAGCCCGCCAGGCTCCTCTGTCCATGGGATTTTCCAGGCAAGAGTATTGGAGTTGGATTGCCATTCCCTTTTCCAGGGGATCTTCCTGATCCAGGGATTGAAAGCGTATCTCCTGCATTAGCAGGCAGATCTTTACCATGGAGCCACAAGGGAAGCCCTGAGGCAGAGTACAGAACTCAAAACAAACTTAGTGCCTTTTTAAAAAATCTCAACTTTCAGTATACATTTAAACAGCTGAATTGTATTACAATTAAAGGAAATGCAAATAAAATCAACTCAAGTTTAAAAAATATTACCCTCCTACCACACACACACACACACACACACACCAGAATGGAAGAGCATACTTCTTTGTGGTAATGTGGTGCTATTTTTATTTTTTTTTAAACCACCACCTGCTGCTTTCTTTTGGCAGGAAATGACAACTCCCTCCCCCATCATACCCAGGGGACTTACCAAGTACTGAAACTGTGTTGAACAAGCACTTGTTCCTAAAACCTGCAGTTGAGAAAAGATTATATTTTTCCCTATTACATTTACCTGCTGGCTTGCTCACTTTTATTTCTGACATAAGGCAATTGCTTACATTTCTGTCATTATCTAATCAGAGTACAGCTGGATTTCTGGATACCTATATGCCTAGGGAATTAATTTGGCCTAGAGTGAGTTTAGAAGCAATTTAGGCAGAAGCTTGCTCTTTATTTATTTCTTATATCTTTCCCTTAAATGTGTCTTATGGAAGGCTAAAGAGAGAAGGTACTTCTAAACCAAAACTGGTGACAGTAAATAAAAGGATTATTTCCAGTGAATGGTGTTATTTTCAGTGCTTGGCTGGTTTGAGATGACTCTTTATATCACTGGATTGAAAACTAAGTGGCTCACCACTTCTTGATATTCATTTAAATTTAATCATTTCATTTTCTTCCTGTTTTCTTTGCAACATTTTAACAATTGTTTGTTTCAGTGATTGACTTCAGTGACAGAGAACTGCAAATATGAGAAATATGATTCTTTTCATTTTAAGATATTCATCAAGTGTTAATGTGCTTCCATCATTAGTTCCATGACTGGCCTCTTATCTAACTGCCCATCGATTATTTTGACAAGACTTCACAGATAAGCTAAGAGGAAGAAATGGCTAGCAATCCTAAATAGCAAATTTATCTAAAACTGGGACCCTTCTTTTTCCTTGTCCTTCTCAGTACTGGGCAGATCATTGATATCATTAATAACTCAAAATTTAAACTTTAAAGTTTTCTTTAATCCCCTTCTTCACTCTGTCCTATTTCTCTTCTCTGCCCCCTGTTTAGACTGCAACTTACTTCATCTGACCTTCTCTGTCACATTGTTATTTTGTTTTTTTCTTATTTCTAGTTCTATCTGACTTTCTCATTACTTTCACAACATCTTCAACTGTATTATCAACATATCCTACATACCACACACCAATATATTCATCTCTAGTAAATTTCCTTTGCCTGGGAGCATGAATGGTATTCTCCATTTGAACTTATTTATCTGGGAAAAGTAACCCAAGAAACACAATGCAGCACATGCATGCTTTTAACATTTAAGACTTTGGATTCCTTACAGTGGTAATATATTTTAAAAATAAAGTTATCACAAACAACAAAGTGTAACTATATTCAATATCTTATAATAACCTATAATGGAAAATAACTTGAAAACACACACACACACACACATAGTCATTTTGCTTTACACCAGAAACTAACACAGCATTGTAAACCAATTATACTTCAATAAAAATAAAAAATAAAGGACATCTAGGAACATCCTACAGCTAAAATTTTATTTAATGGTGAAAGACTGAATTCTTTCCTCCTAAGATTGAGAGTAAGTAAATAATGTCTGCTCTCTTTCCTTCTATACAACATTGTACAACTTGCGAATGCAACCAGGCAAGATAAAAGAAAATAATGCATTCAGACTAGAATGGAAGAATCAAGATAATCTTTGTTTTTAAATGACATGATTGTCTATTTAAAAATACAGTAAAAAAAACTGCCAGTTAAAAAAATGAATAAAGCAAGGTTTCCAGAAAACATGTCAATAAAGAGATATCCGTTTATATTTATGTACTATTAATGAACAGTTGGACACTGAAACTTAGAAAATAATGTTTATAATACCATCAAATTATGAAATACTTAGAAATATATCTGGCAAGTGATGTGAAAAAGCTGTACACTAATATTTATAAGATGTTGCCGAGAAATTAAAATGCTTAAATAGATGGAACAATATGTTTCAAAACAAACAAACAAATTTATCAGTAAGCAAGCAACCAATTGAATTTGTCTTTCCTAGGCTGTCACTTTGAAAAGTTATATGCTTATTCCAATTACATTCCTATTGCTCAGGAACATTTTGGAACTCTCCTTTAGAATTACACTCAGAGTTTGCCCCACATACTTTAGAATAATCCTGTGGTGAAAAGTCTTTGTCTTTTAATGGTAGTTGAATTTTGGAAACAGTTAAAAGTTATTCAGAAATAAGTCTGAAGAATGAAGTTTAAGGATCAAGTTAAAAATGCCTTTTTTGGCCAAAAACAAGATATGATCACAGTGTATTAAGACTCAGTTTTCTTAATTAGCTCAACTCAGTCTCAAAGATAATTTCAAAGAATAAGTTATAAGACTATTTGGTGAAACACGACATCACTATTAGGACTTCCTTGGTGGCTCAGATGGTAAAGTGTCTGTCTACAATGCAGGAGACCTGGGTTCAATCCCTGGGTTGGGAAGATCCCCTGGAGAAGGAAATGGCAATCCACTCCAGCACTCTTGCCTGGGAAATCCCATGGACAGAGGAGCCTGGTAGGTTACAGTCCATGGGGTCGCAAAGATTATAAGCATATAGCTTTGAAAAATGAAGATCTGAAGGTGATACTCATTAAAAATATAAATGATGATATACTTCCTTAAATTAATAATAGCAAAGGTAACTTAGTGAAATGAAAATAATATCAGATTGAGAGTGAGAAAACATCAGTTCTTGTTTCACTTCTGCCATTGAATATCTGTGTGACCTTGAGCAAGTCAATTTATCTGGGCCTCCATTTTTTTCTTTGAAATATGTAGGTTAAGCCAAATAATGTTTAACAGCACTTCTAGCACTAGTATGTTGTCCTTTTAGTTCTGAATTTTATTTTATTATTATTATTACTATTTTTGGCTGCACCACATGCTTTGGAATCTTAGTTCCCTGAAAATGGCTTGAACCCATGCCTGTTGCATTGGAAGCACAGTATCCTAACCAGTGGACCACCAGAGAATTCCCTTACTTCTGGATTTTAAATAGCTCTGGCATTCTATGCCATATATATATGTTTTCATGTTAGTGTTAGTCATATCATTCAGACTTTTAGTGACCCCATGGACTGTAGCCTGCCAGGCTCCTCTGTCCATGGAATTCTCCAGGCCAGAATATTGGAGTCAGTATCCATTCCCTTCTCCAGGGGATCTTCCAAACCTAGGATTGAACCCATGTCTCCCACATTGCAGGCAGATTCTTTACCATCTGAGCCACCAAGGAAGCCCAAGAATACGGAGTGGATAGCCTATCCCTTCCCCAGAAGATCTTCCAAATCCAGGAATCGAACTGGGATCTTCTGCATTGCAGGCAGATTCTTTACAGGCTGAGTCGTGTTTTCATGTACATGCATATATAATTATGGCACAATATGTAAATATTTTACAAATAATGAGGCATCATTTGTAGTTGACAATAAAATGGACTCTGGAGCCAGTCTTTGTGTTTCCAAACTGAGGCTCTGCAACTGACTAGCTCTTGAATTTGGGCAAGTAACACAAAGATTTCTACATTTCAATTGCCTCATCTGTAAAATGAGATAACAATGCCTTTCTCTATGGGTATGAGGAGTTGATATTTCTAAGATTCTACACCAAGTGCTATATAAATATATTAAATAAAATGAACAAATTCTTAGCATTACACAGTGTAAAATAATTATAAATATTCATAAATGTGTGGCCAAAAACCAAATGCTAGCTAATGTCTCCAGGAGGAAATCATTTAAACAAATTACATAAATTACAAGTTGCATACCTATTAATACAAATTTCAAACTACATACCTATTAATACAAAGAATTTATTGTTATTTGTCTTATTTAGCTTTTTGTTTGTTTGTTTGCTAATTGTAGTAGTTGAGTATTTCTCTTTTTCTCTCTTGAGCCTGAGGTTATATCTTGTTTATGGACTTTTATGGTTATTCAGAAATGAAAATGCATTTGAATTGTCCTTAGTTAATTTGAATTTTATATCATGATTGGAATTCAGGCTAAAGCAGCACTTTCATTTGTAATACTTCCCATGGAAGTATGGTCCATTAATTGAGCCAACAGATATTTATTTCACAAAAGACAATAGAAATATATCAGTAGCGGTGTAACCTACTCAACCTATCACTAGTCACTGATTTATGATTGTTACAAACATTATACATTTTGGACAGTTGCCTAAATTTTTCTCTTTGTCTTACTGAGCTCTCCAGTTATGCTCATCACCTCAGGGGAAATGTCTCAAGTAATCTTGAGAAGAGGCTCTTCCGCCTTTTATGAGAAAGTACAACAAGAAAGCAAGGATGGAGTGGCTTCAGGTTGGCTTTCACATATCCATAAATCCATACACTAAATACTTGTTAGCCATGCACACATTAACATACAAATGATATGTTCACTACAAAGTATTGTATTATTTATTAAAACACTGACCTCATGGTTAGGAATATAACCCAAAGCGACCATATTTAGGGGCTTTTTTTTTTTATCCATGTTTAAGTGATCTGTGTAGTCATTTTGCACATGATTTTTTATTATGTAAGTTTCAGGTATATGACATTATAATCAAACATTTGGATAACTCCAAAATGTTCACCACTACAAGTCTAGTTACCGTCCTTCACAACAAAGTTGACCTTCTTCATCCATTTCAACCACTCCCCCAACCTCCTTCCCTTCTTATAACCATTAATGTTTGCTACAAGGTACAGGAATTGAACATAGACCATAGGAGCATGCGTACAAAGCCACTTCATTCATGTCCAACTCTTTGTGACCCTACGGACTGTAGCCCACCAAGCTCCTCTGTCCGTGGACTTCTCCAGTCAAGAACACTGGAGTGGGTTGCCATGTCCTCCTCCAGGGGA
The DNA here is from genome assembly GCF_029378745.1 of Bos indicus. NCBI lineage: Eukaryota > Metazoa > Chordata > Mammalia > Artiodactyla > Bovidae > Bos > Bos indicus. The sequence goes on from NC_091789.1 coordinate 78,941,855, forward strand.
TCTTTGTGACCGAGGGATTGAACCCACATCTCTTATGTCTTTTCTATTGGCAGGCAAGTTCTTTACCACTAGGGCCACCTAGGAAGCCCATATCTTTTGGATTTAGTTCAGTTCAGTCACTCAGTCATGTCCGACTCTTTGCAACCCCATGGACTGCAGCACACCAGGCTTCCCTGTCATCACCAACTCCCAGAGCTTGATCAAACTCATTTCCATCAAACTGGTGATACCATCCAACCATCTCAACCTCTGTGATCCCCTTCTCCTCCTACCTTTAATCTTTCCCAGTATCAGAGTCTTTTCCAATGAGTCAGTTCTTTGCATCATGTGGCCAAAGTATTGGAGCTTCAGCTTCAGCCTCAGTCCTTCCAATGAATATTCAGGACTGATTTCCTTTAGGGTTGGCTGGTTTGATCTCTTTGCTATCCAAGTGGCTTTCAAGAGTCTTCTCCAACACCAGAGTTCGAAAGCATCAGCTCTTCAGTGATCAGCCTTCTTTATGGTCCAACTCTCACATCCATACATGACAGTGGGAAAATCATAGCTTTAACTATATCGATCTTTGTCAGCAAAATATTTTGGATATTAACCCCTTATCAGATATACTGTTTGAGAATATATTCCCCCATATAGTAGGCTACTTTTTTGTTTTGAGAATGGTTTCCTTAGCTGTACAGGAGCTTGTAAGCTTGATGTAGTTCCATTTGTTTACTTTTGCTTTTGTTTCCTTTGCCTTTTGGTGTCAGATCAACAAAATCATTGCTAAGACTGATGTCAATGAGATTACCACCTATGTTTTCTTCTAGGAATTTGATGATTTTAGATCTTATATTCAAATTTTTAATTCATTTAGGGTTAATTTTGTATGTTGTGTAAGCTGGTTTCATTTGTTTGCATGTGAAAGTCCAATTTTCCTACCACCATTTATTGAAGAGACTGTCATTTCTCCACTGTTTTGCTCATTTGTTGTGAATTAATTGTCCATATGTGTGAGCTTATATCTTAGCTCTCAGTTCTGTTTCATTGATCTGTGTGGCTGTTTTTACACCAGTACCATACAGTTTGAATCACTATAAATTTGTAGTAGAGTTTGAAATCAGGGAGCATGATGCCACCAGTTTTCTTCTTTCTCAAGGTTATTTTGGCTATTCAGGATCTTCTGTTTTGTTTTTTTTTTTTTTTTTCTTTACTTTTAAACTTTACACTATTGCATTGGTTTTGCCAAATATCGAAATGAATCTGCCACAGGTATACATGTGTTCCCCATCCTGAACCCTCTATTTGATACAAATTTTAGTATTAGTTGTTGTAGTTATGTATTGTACTGCATTGTTTTAGTTCTATGAGATATGCCATTGAAATTTTGACAGGCATTGCACTGAAGCTGTAGACTGCTTTGGGCAGTATGCACATTTTAACAATATTAATTCCTCCATTCCATGAGCATAGAATATCTTTTCACTTGTTTATATCTTCTTCCACTTCTTTCATCAATGTCTTATAATTTTCAGTGTATGGGTATTTTAAGTCCTTGGTTAATTTTATTCCTAGTATTTTTATGCAATAATAAATGAGATTGTTTTCTTAATTTCTCTTTTTGATTGCTCATTAATAGTATATAGAAACACCACAGATTTCTGTATATTGATTTTGTATCCTGTGACTTTTGTGAATTCACTTACTTCCAAAAATTTTGGGGTGCAGTCTCTAGTGTTTTCTATATACAGTATAATTTCTTCTGAAAATATTAACAGCTCTAATTCTTCCTTTCCAATTTGGTCGCATTTAATTTATTTCTCTTGCTTAATTGATGTGGCTAAGACTTCTAATACTATGTTGAATAAAAGTGATGAAAATGGAATCCTCATCTTGTTCCTAATCTTAGAATAAAAGCTTTCAACATTGAATATGATTTTACTTGTGGTTTTGTCTTATATGGCCTTCATTGTGTTGCATTATCTTCCCTTTTTAACTATTTTGTTGAGATTTTAATCACAAATGTATGTGGAATTTTTTTTTCAAATGACTCATGTATCTATTGAGCTCGTCATATGATTTTTATCCTTCACTTTGTTAATGTGATGAATTGCATTGATTTATTTGTATGTGTTGAGACATCCCTAAATCTCTAGTATAAATCCTAATCAATTGTGGTATATAATCCTTTTAGTATATTATTGAATTAGATTCACCAATATTTTGTTGAGTTTTGCATCTATGTTTATTAAAGATATTTTCCTGTAGTTTTCTTTTTCTGTTGTATCCTTGTCTGGTTGTCATATCAGGGTAATGTTCAGTTCATTAAATACATTTGGAAGGATTTCTTCCTCTTCAATTTGTTGGAAAAGTTTGAGAAGGATAGGTATTAAATCTTCTTTTCGTGCTTTGTAGAATTTATGATTAAAGGTATCTAATCTTAGACCTTTGTTTATTGGGAGATATTTTTAACTTTTTATTTTATGTTGGAGTATAGTTGATTAACAATGTCATGTTAATTTCATGTGTGCAGCACAGTGATTCTGTTATACATATGCATGCATCCATTCCTTTTCAAATTCTTTTCTCATTTATGTTGTTACATATATTGAGCAGAGTTCCCGCTGCTATATAGTAGGTCTTTGTTGGTTATCCATTTTATATAGCTGTGTGTACATGTCAATTCCAAAGTCCCTGACTAACCCTTCCTTTTCAGAGATTTTTTGTTAATCCTTCAGTCTCCTTATTGGTAATATGTCTATACAGATTTTCTATTTTCTCATGATTCAGTCTTGAAAGATTATATTTTTTCTAGGAATTTACTATTTGTTCTCAGTTGTCCAATATTTTGACATACAATTTTTCATAGTAATCTCTTATGGTAATTTGTTTTTCTGTGCCATCTGTTATAACTTCTCTTTCGTATATTTTGAGCCCTCTCTCTTTTTTTGATATGTCTAGCTTAAGGTTTGTCAATTTGGTTTATACTCATGATATTTTAGAGTAAGCTTAAGTATTAGATATTTTCACTTCTGATTGTTAGATATCTAGGCTGATTTTTCAGTAATACTCTTCTTTTAAGAATAGACATCAAGACAAAGAAGCCAATAGAAGCATACCAAATCCCCCCCATCTCTAAAATCTGTTCTTAGCCTAAGATTATTGATTTTAAGCTTACCAATCAGTGAATAGATGTTTGCCTAATATGTATGTGAGTCACCTATAGCTACTATAATCTTCCTTTCCAGCAAATGGAATACTCTTTCTCAACACACACATATTATTCTCTATTGTATGACTAGTGTGGCCAATGTGTGTTGAGTAATAATAATAATAAATATATATATATATATATATATATATATATATATATAATTTAAACTTATTCTTCCCTTTGTCTCAGATTCCAATATGACTCAATGGGACACTATTAATAAAAATAACATTCTATCAAATACTCTATAAACTGTGGCCTTTCATGTTCTATAAGATTACATTTATTGCCTAAGATAAATGTAATTTACCTGGTCATCACCTGGTAATCTGTCAAGTGGACCAGGAAATGTGAGACAGGCTCTTAGTGCCTTTCCAGGGCCCACAGAGTGTAAGCACACTCTTTTAAGGATGATGAAAAAAGAGAAGTCAAGGTAATGTTTGAATACCTACTGTTTTCTCCAGTGCCATTAAAATTCTTTAATCAGAGCAACAGGGTCTCTTTAGGAAGCCATTGGGAATCCGGCTGCTTTGATTCATTCGTGCCTGAAAGAACATAGAAGAACCATGGTCAAAAACAGTGGGAACAGCATTCTCACAGAAGGCTGGCAAATTTCAGAAAGCGGATGCTTAGAACCTAGAATTAGATTACTGTGGACAAGTGAGAGCATGAAAAGAGTTACCTTAGCCCTTAGTGACAGCAAAGTAGAGCGAGCAGGAATCCATTTACTACCATCTGACATCTCTTTTTGACTTAGTAGCTTTTTGAAAGGGTATAAGTGGATAAGGATGTCAGTGCTGGGTTCACAGTCCTTCCTTGTTCATAAGGAGCTCCTCATTTTGATGAGCTCCCCAGGAAAATCTCAACAACTTGTAGTCAAACTCACAGCACACTTGGAATGTAGAAACTGACTTTTTCTCAGTTAGTGATTTTTCTGAGTTCTCGTGACCACAGCTGTTTAATTAGTGAATACACATATAAGGAAACCAAGCTGGCCACTGGCTGTTAGCACAGCCGGTGCTAAGAAGAGAGACTAACTTGTATGCAAAACTACCTTACAGGTATCCTTGCAATGATTATAGATGTCTTCCTACGTAGGGTGATTTAGAGGCATCAAAAAACCACACTCCACATCTGCTCCTCTCTGCTCCACTTTACCCAATGATTTCTTGCCCAGACTTGCCACTTTGCCTTAAATACACCAGTATAGATGCTATCCTTTAGGGCACTTTGTCTCCAACAATCTCCTATTAAAATAAAAGTGCTACAGGGAGGATTTTCACATTAACTGATTAATCAATCAGATAAGCTAGTTTTCACCATAAAAGGTGAATTGGATGAAATACAAATATATATGTATACTTTTTTACTTGGTAGAAGAAGGAAAATAAATGAATGCAGAGGCAGATAGCCTTACATGGTGCGATATAGTAGGATTACCTGAGAAGCCAGATTGCAGAAGTTTTAGCAGAGATTTATACAATAGGAAAGAGAGAGCAGGAAAGACAAGAGGTAGGCAATAAACATAGCAGCTGCCACCTAAACAAGTTTGATTCAAGCTAGTCTTTTCTCATCAGATTGCCAGTTCCTTCAGGAAGGGGATCCTTTCAAAGAGACTACATATTAGAGTTCAAACACCAGGGTCAGTTGGGGAATATCTCTCTCTCTCTCTCTCTTTCTCTCTCCTTCTCTTTCTCTCTTGCCCTCTTTCTCCATTCTGTAAAATGAGTATAATAAATAATGCCTGTTCCTGGGGTATATTATTAAGATTACATGAGGTATACCAAGTAAAAGTCAGTAAGAGTATGCTTGACACACAATAGATAGCCAATGCATGTTGTTTGTCTTTTTCTTCTTGCCTTTAAGACATAGTAATTAGGATGCTAGGCACACAGAAACTCCTCAATATAGGCTTTAAAATGGCCTGATGAAGAAAATTAATAGTGTAGATAAAGTAGACTGAAGTTTTTTCTAAACTGCTTTGTCATTAAAAGAAGGTAACAATGTGAAAGAAATAGACATGAGAAGACAATGAGTAAGCTGAATGCATTCTCAGATGCCCCAGAATCCACAGAAGTCTGTCATGGTGGCTTTGAACCAAAGCCCGGACAGGAAGTTACAAAGTTATGATCTCTACTGGTACTTTGTTAGAAGGTAAAACAAGAGCTATCCAAGTTCAACTATACCACCAAAGTGGGGCAGATATCTGAGGACAAACTATAGGGACATAATTCAGTGACTGAGCAGAGTCACAGATTAATCATAAACTCTACCAAGAAAATCCAGCTGGCTAGAAGTAGATTCTAAGATGGTAAATATTCTCAAGAACTATTTTTTAAAGTCATTTAAATTATTGTATTTCATGGACAGGAGTCAGGCAAGGTATAAACAAGTGGATTTTTACTTTGGAGTCACTTCATCGATTACTTCTAAAAGAGCCATATACTACAGAAGTATTCTGCTTTACTTGCTGGATTTTTCAACTCCCAGAACAGGTTACTTAAGCTGAGAGAAAGCAGGATGTAGGGGAATGAACACTGGCCAGGCACTGGATTCCTGACTTCTAGTTTTGGCCATATCAGTAATTAGTGATATAATCTTAGGAAAGTTCCTTCCATCTCTGGGACTCATCTTTTTTTGTGTGTAAAATGAGAGACTGAATTATCCCTAAGGTTCTGATATTATAAGTCTAGTAGAAAATTGGATTTGGCAGATAGACTCAGTCAGTGGCACCCCACTCCAGTACTCTTGCCTGAAAAATCCCATGGACGGAGGAACCTGGTGGGCTGCAGTCCATGGGGTCACAAAGAGTCGGACATGACTAAGCAACTTCACTTTCACTTTTCACTTTCATGCATTGGAGAAGGAAATGGCAACCCACTCCAGTGTTCTTGCCTGGAGAATCCCAGGGACGGGGGAGCCTGGTGGGCTAATGTCTATGGGGTTGCAGAGTCAGACACACTGTAGTGACTTACCTTACCTTACCTCAATTCTAAATAAAAATTGGAAAAATAAGAAGAAAATTTGTGTTCTTTCTTTCCAGTACTTCATCACCTCAGGTCTGATCAAGAGGCCTCATATCACAAGCCTACCTGCCTGGATTCCATATCCAATCCAAGATATACAATCTTAGGCAGACTTTCCTGATTTGCACAAACTGAAAGAGGAGAGTGAAAAAAGTTGGCTTAAAACTCAACATTCAGAAAACGAAGATCATGGCATCTGGCCCCATCACTTCATAGGAAATAGATGGAGAAACAGTGGAAACAGTGTCAGACTTTATTTTTTTGGGCTCCAAAATCACTGCAAATGGTGATTGCAGCCATGAAATTAAAAGACGCTTACTCCTTGGAAGAAAAGTTATGACCAACCTAGATAGCATATTGAAAAGCAGAGACATTACTTTGCCAACAAAGGTCCGTCTAGTCAAGGCTATGGTTTTTCCTGTGGTCATGTATGGATGTGAGAGTTGGACTGTGCAGAAGGCTGAGCACCGAAGATTTGATGCTTTTGAACTGTGGTGTTGGAGAAGACTCTTGAGAGTCCCTTGGACTGCAAGGAGATGCAACCAGTCCATTCTGAAGGAGATCAGCCCTGGGATTTCTTTGGAAGGAATGATGCTAAAGCTGAAACCCCAGTACTTTGGCCACCTCATGTGAAGAGTTGACTCATTGGAAAAGACTCTGATGCTGGGAGGGATTGGGGGCAGGAGGAGAAGGGGACGACAGGGGATGAGATGGCTGGATGGCATCACTGACTCAATGGACTTGAGTCTTGGTGAAGTCCGGGAGTTTGTGATGGACAGGGAGGCCTGGCGTGCTGCGATTCATAGGGTCACAAAGAGTCAGACACGACTGAGTGACTGAACTGAACTGAACTGATTCCCATCGAGGGGCTTCCTGGGGGCTCAGTGATAAAGAATGCACCTGTCAATGCAATAGATGTGGGTTCAATTCCTGGATTGGGAAGATCCCCTGGACAAGGAAATGACCACCCACTCCAGCATTCTTGCTTGAAAAACCCCACTGGCAGAGGAGACTGGTGGGATACAGTCTATGGGGTCACAAATAGGGTCACTATCTCTGCTTTTAAGCTGAGAAATTAAGCTAGTGCATTAATGATAGAGAACTATAAGACATTATCCAAGACCTTCGCAAAAAACATGCAGACATTTTCCTAGCAGTTTATTATTAACTAAATCATGGAAATTTTGGCAGACCTAAGCAAAATGAGTGTGGTATCATAGGTGGAGAGTAAGGGAGAGGTTTTAATTAGACTCTTTTTTGTTTAGTAGCTAAGTCGTGTCCAACTCTTTGTGCACCCATGGACAGTAGCCCACCAGGTTCCTCTTCTACACTGGCAGGCAGATTCTTAACCACTGAGCCAACAGGGAAACCTGCTAATCAGGTTAGAGCCCTTATTTCCTACACTAACACTGGTTCAGTAGCCTATACATGGAGTAAGTAATTCAACAATTTCAGACAGCAAATATTTATTGAGCATTTGGAACGCCATGCTGTTTACATCAATACACCCAAAGATGACATAATGATTCAGTGAGCCTTATTATAATTTTTAAATTTCTGGCAGGCTGAGCATTTAAAATAAAGATTAGACTACTAATCTTTATTAAATCTCTATTAATAACCTAATAATCCCTATTAATGATTTAGCTATTACAAACAAGGTAACTGAAGTAGGGGATTCTTCCTGAGTTACATAGGAAGCTAATAACTAAGCCAAAACTACAGCTTAAGTTTTAATTCAAAATCCGTGTGTGTGTGTGTGTTTATCTACATCACATTTTCTCTCAACTGTGTATTCTCTAATATGTGTGTATCCACACATATTTCTCTTCCCTTCATACAGTCTAATCATTTGAATGAAAACTTTATGTATATTATTAAGATTGCCAACTTACTAACTAATGGTGAATGTAAAGATCAGCAGAAATAAATGTCTCTCATTTTTCTTTCTGCAATGACATGGAAACCAGCGATCTTTATGCAAAAACTCATCTATTCTTTCCTCTTTCTCATCTCTCTCCATATCCCACTCCTCACACATAGAGAAACACAGACACTCAGACATCCATTTCTGCTGACATACAAGACTGGAAGAAATTAACCAAAATGAGACAATTGTTCTTTTTTTCCTCTTTAGCGCCTTTCTTGATGCTATAATTTGTTAAATTATCAAAGAAAAAGGAATTAAGCAATGAGATGAGCAATATCATAAAGTAAGTCAAGTCACCATGCTAGATGCCACTGGAGATAAAAAGAAAGGAGACACAGTCTCTCTCCTCAAAAGCTTGTAGACTGGTAGCAGTGACATGATAAACAAAACAAGAGAAATTAGTAAAATCAAATACTAAATTGAGCAATTCAAATGTCAAGCTATGTAAAATCTGCCATATATTTAGGGTACAAACCCACAATAGTTTTTAGCATGGTTAGGCCATTCCATAAGGTATTCTTCTCCATCCGTGTCTCTATTTCTGATACCACAAGTAAGAAAGTGTTAGTCACTTAGTTGTGCCCAACTCTTTGCGACACCATGGACTGCAGCCCTCCAGGCTCCTCTGTCCATGAGATTTTCCAGGCAAGGATACTGGAGTGAGTTGCCATTTCCTTCTCCAGGGGATCTTCCCAACCCAGGGATCAAACCTAGATCTCCTGCACTGCAGGCAGATTCTTTACTGACTGAGCTACAAGGGAAGCCCAAGGCATTTCTAAAAGCAGTGATTTCACCAATCCATAAAACTCATACAGTAAGTCTCCTACATATGAATCTTCAAGTTGTGAACTTTCAAAGATGCAAGCATGTGTTCCAACAACATCAGGCATGAGTGAAATTGAGGTTTGCCCTCCATTTTATATTGCTGAAGATCCTTCAGCTCTGTCATCTTCCACCTTCTCTCCCTCTTCCAGTCAGTAACTCTTCTTACCTGTTCTCTTGATGGCAGCCCCTGTATGACAGTTACTGTACTGTCCTACTGTTCTTCCCAAGGTATTGTATTGTAAGATTGAAAATGTCTTCTCTATCTTTTGTGTTTGTTTTTTTATGTATTATTTGTGGGAAAAGTATTATAAACCTATTACAGTAAAGTACTATATAGCTAGCTGATTCTGTTAGTTGGATACTTAGGTTAACTTTGTTGGATGTACAAACAAATTGGACTTACAAACGTGCTCTCAGAAAATAACTCGTTTGTATATAGGGGACTTACTACACTTCTCTTTCTCATTTATTCTGCTCTAATGTGTATAGCTATTATCCTTCTTATAAGCATTTCAAACTGCAAACTTGACCAAATGTAATGCTCTCATGTGCTGAAGGAAATCTGTCAGATGAAAGACAGGTGCAACCTAATTTTCCCAGTGTGATTTCAATCCAAGCACACATGGCACTTTTACAAATTGTGTAGAGGAACTCTGACCAGAGGAATGCAAAGTATCTATTAAGCATTAGCGTGATGATTCATACTCTATAGAAAGAGGTACCCTTTATCACACGGCTTTTACAGACAGAGAAACTGAAAACAGGAAATTTTGCTGTCTTGTTCAGGTTATACCCCAAACCAGTCCCAAAGGAGCACACCTTGAAGCTCATGTATGTAACTGGTGCCTGCAGAAAGTATGATTTAGAGTTCTAAATCAGGTGTAGATGTCTTAAGTTCTTTCTTTTGTTTCTTCTTGGATAAAGAAACATAGACATGGGTGGGGGATGAGGGGGCATTGCAGAGATAAGAAAGACATGAGGGGATAACCAACATTATCAGGAGATGAACTATCTTAAAACTTTGTTCCTCTGATTTTGTTTTGTTTTGTTTTTTGTTATTGTTGTTTATTTTAAACTTTATTTTATTTTTTTAACTTCATAATATTATATTGGAGAAGGAAATGGTAACCCACTCCAGTGTTCTTGCCTGGAGAATCCCATGGATGGAGAAGCCTGGTAGGCTGCAGTCCATGGGGTCGACCGCACAGAGTTGGACATGACTGAAGCAACACAGCAACAGAAGCAATATTGTATTGGTTTTGCCGTATATCAAAATGATTTTTACACAGAGTTCTGTAACCTGGTGGGTCAGATATTATACCACTGAACTTCTAAACTTATATATGTTAGATTACAACTAATTCTTTCTGTAATATAGCCATAGATTGTGCTCTGAATCTGGGACATACATCCTGTAACACCAAAGCCTTGATCTTAAGGAAAAAAATGATTCACTAATATAAATATAGCTCTACTTTTTCTTCCGATGGTTGGTGCATGCATGCACAGTTGTTCCAGTCACGTCTGACTCTTTGCAACCCTATGGATGTAGCCTGCCAGACCCATCTGTACCTGGGATTATCCAGGCAAGAACATTGGAATGGGTTGTCATTTGTTCTCCAATGCATGAAAGTGAAAAATGAAAATGAAGTTGCTCAGTCGTGTCGGACTCCTAGGGACCCCATGGACTGCAGCCTACCAGGCACCTCCGTCCATGGGATTTTTCAGGCAAGAGTACTGGAGTGGGTTGCCATTGCCTTCTCCAGGGTGTTTTTTTTTTTTTTCTAGGAAAGACTCAGACACATAGGAATGGCCTAACCAGGCTAAAATACTTTTTGTGTCACATCAGCTTAAATGTAAATGTGGATAGTGAGTCTCTGTTTAATGCAAAACACAATGTATTTTCTAAATCGGTTTTGTATATTCAGGTTTAGTGTGGGCTATTTTATCTCCCTCAAGTAAATAAGCCCCATGAGGGCAGAAGCTTTATCTTATATGACTCCTATTATTATCCATACTACACTGAAAAAGTAGTCATCACACCATATAGATTGGTTAAAGAGAATTAAAGTACTTCATCTATACTTTCTATGATCTCTTTTTTTTTTTTTTTTAGTAAAATCTCTTTATTTTAAAAATGACAAAATTATCACCCCAAGTCCATGGTTTACATTAGTATTCATTTTTGGTTATGTACGTTCTATGGATTAGGACAAATGTATGTATAATGACATGTATTCACTATGATAGTATCAATACAGAAAAATTTTTTTACTGCCATTAAAATCCTCTGTGCTCTGCCTACTATTCCTCACTCCTTCACTGATCTTTTTCTTGTTTCCACACTTCAGATGATAATGATGCATTAATTTAGGTTCACCGATGGTAACAAATGTATCACTCTGGCAGCGGGGGGCGGGGGGCGGGTGTTGAGAATTGGGGAGGCTGGCATGCCTCAGGGCAAGGTGGGTATGAGACATCTCTGTATCTTCCTCTCAATTTTTTCTCTGAACCTAGAACTGCCCTAACAAAAAAAATAACAAAGTCGTAAAAAATAACAAAATGGAGACTTTGGGAGGCTAAGTGACCTGCCCAAGGTCACAGAGCTGGTTCCCAGTGGACCAAGACTAGAATGCAGGGGCCTGATGTTGCAAGTTTTATGCACAGCACATTGCTACCCTGCATCCCATAATAACAATAAAAAGTCAAGAGATACTTGGAAATAGAGGAGGATCTCCTCTAGGTCCAACTGAATCACCCACTTGCTGCTCATGGGGAGAAGTGGGGCAGGTACTAAAATTTACATCTGGGTTCTGTTTTAACACCCCCCACCCTACCCCAACCACACACACCCTGGCACCTCCACACTTCTGCTCTTGCTGTGCTCTGCCTGGAAGACTTCCTTCTCCATCTTCAGCTGCTACTTGCTCCTGAAGGTGAAGCCTCCTCTGGGCAGAATGAACTCCTTTCTCACAATTCTCAACTCTGAGTACTTTGCAAATAACTCAGTCATAGAATACTGTAAATACTGTGTAAATACTGTACTCAATGGTTGCTTATTAGCCCTCCAATTAGACCCTGAGCTCCGTTAAGCAGGACTAGATCTTAAATTACCTTCGCATTTCCAGAGACAAACTCTGGGATGGAGTACCATTTATGTGCTCAGATCTAAAATTTCTTTTTTCCAGAGTACAGTTTAAGACTAGAAAACATTATCAAACAAAAATAAATATTGCTTCTACAATGAAGCAGCTGATAGAATATATGGAATATTGTACGTTTAAGAGTGCTGGTAGGGGACAAACTATGTTATTATGAGGATATACAGATATTCTTTCCTTCACATTAGAAACATGATTGACAACAGGACTGTAGTTTTTCGTTGTTCTGAAACTGCTAATAACCATTTAAAAATAATAGGTAATCATTTGCTTTAAAAATAAAAGAATCATACAAAATATATAAAGTATATAAAGAACAGTTTGGTCCTTGGTCATGGTACTTGCTGGGAGTCATTTTGGAAGGTTATAAGGCCATCAGTGATGAGGAGGCACAGATTAAATAATGAACCTGGAAACGTCTGGTTTTACATTGTGATCACATAAAAACAAGGTCAGTCACGAAGTTATTGCTTATAATCCCTGCTACTTTATGATATTTGGCAAAACTAATACAATTATGTAAAGTTTAAAAAAAAAAATCCTTGCTACTTTAGGACTAAAATTACATTTAAATGTACTAAAGCAAAAAAAAAAAAATTACAATAATCTACTTTGCAAGTGTCAAATAACCAACTGTTTGATTCAAGATTTTAAAAAAGGAAATGAACACACACCACACAAAGATGGTTAAGCTGTTTTTTCCTACTACCTACACAATGTATAATAGTGCATAATTAGAAATAAATTTTAGGTCAAAAAACTTCACCTTTTTAAAGTATCTTTTGCTCCACTTTATAGGTTCCTGTGATTTGTATTTTCCCTAAAACACAACATTTGCTCTGTTCATTTATCTCATAAGGACTTGACAGAAATGCAAATATATGCATATATAAAAGTGGCTAGCTTAGATATGACAGCCCTTTTTAATCCATTTTTATTTCTCATTTTATGTGTTATACTCTCTTATTTCCTAGTTTACTCAGCCCAAACCTAATAAAAGGACAACCTATTTCAAAATTGGTACAACTTGATTCCTTCTGCTATAAACTCTGTTGATTTCAAATGGAAAGGGTCAAAATAGTGTGATGTGACATTGTCATATAGAGACAGCCTAGTGTAATGGAAAAGGCTTTGACAACCAACAAAATTGGGTTTGAAATTTTTTTTTAACTAACATTTAATTTTAATTTTTTTTTTTTTTTACTTTACAATATTGTATTGGTTTTGCCATACATCAACATGCATCCGCCATGGGTGTACACGTGTTCCCAATCCTGAACCTCCATCCCACCTCCCTCCCCATACCATCTGTCTGGGTCATCCCAGTGCAGCAGCCCCAAGCTTCCTGTATTCTGCATCGAACCTGGACTGGCGATTCATTTCTTATATGATATTATGCATGTTTTAATGCCATTCTCCCAAATCATCCCCCTCTCCCTCTCCCACAGAGTCCAAAATACTGTTCTATACATCTGTGTCTCTTTTGCTGTCTCGCATACAGGGTTGTCGTTACCATCTGAACAAGACAGTTGTAAAACGTTGAGTAAGTTATTTAATTTCTTTCACATTGCTTTTCTTCATCTATAAGATGGGGGGAGATAATAAAGTTATTATTGAGAAGTAAGAGTTATTGCCCAATGCTTAGTGCACATCATAAGTGCACAATAAATAATAATCATTTTTATTTTTGATGGTATAGAACTCAAAAGCAAAGTTAGGGCTTGTAGTAGATAGGCTTTAAAAATTGGTTAATCGTAGGCTATAGGTAGCTTATTAATTATTTAGCAGTTTTTTCTGGAGTCATTACTAGGAAGATACATGATTTTGATTAGGGCATTAGTTCCTTGGGGAGAAAACAGCTCAAGGATAGCCTGAATTTGATGTTGACCCTTAGACCACAGAGTTCACAGCTTGAGCTTTGAGGAGGATTTTGGAACCACTAAATGTATATCTAAACTCATAAATCATATTGGAAAATTCTAGTTATTTTTCCTTTCTTATAAAAACTAGACTGGTCTCCCAGAATTGTAATAATAGAAGAAAGAGAAAGACTCGGAATTTTTCATGAGGATAATGAAATCAACATGCTTAAGAGTGAGATTGAGCAAATCAAAATTAACTTATATTCCAAAATGAATTTTTCAAATCTAAAAAAGGGTAATGTGAAATTAAAATCTTATTTTGAAAACACACTATTAGACAATCCATCTTTTTTAATGAAAATGTTAAAACTTCATGGGAAAAGAGAATAAACTATCATTGCATAAGAGTATTGTCCATTCTTTGGCCTAATATGACAAGAGAGTTAATGCACGAATTCATTACTAGATTAGAATTAAAATTTCCAAGGCAGTATCATAATTCTTTGGAGATGAGTTTACTAGGATGATTCACCTTTCATTTACATTTCATATCAAAATATTTGCTTCAAGTTCACAAATATGTGACTAAATGAAAAGGCTGGGGAAAAGACTGCATCTTTATCCAATGTATTAAAGCATCCTGCATATTGGGGATCACACTGCATTTGGATACGAGCCAGCATGATTAACCATAATGCCATATTTTCCAGATATTTGTTTAGTATAAGTTTTTATTCTGGCTCTATATGTTTTTCCCAAGTCCCAGTCAAGGAGCAACTTATAACCCAGGTTAATCAACCTTAACATCTCTTCCTTATTGAATGATATCACAGGGATTTTCAATTTACTGATTCCCAGAGGTCAAGGAGCTTTAAATTTCCTCAGCGATTTTTTTCCCCTAGAAAAGACTCAGATACACAGGTGACATTTCTTAATGTTCAGTTATTACAACTGTAATTTTGAATCAAGATGCTTATTAACAAGTAATTCTATGTAAAATACATTCCAAGCCATCTTCTGTGAATTCTGAGAAATAGCACTCTTGTCTCTGCTGATTGCAAAATGTCTTTACAGTGCTTTGATTAGTCAAATTTCATGGTCCAAAATTGAATGAAGTTTACACTATTTTCTGTGACCAAAAGGCTCTTCTAGCAAGTGGCCAGAGAAAAGCTGAGCAACTCAAAATTCAGAGTATGATCACACACTCTGTATAACTCAGTCCCAAAAATCTACTTTCCCTAATTAACCCTAATTGTGAAGCTAATTGATAGCTTCACAGTATGTCATATTCTTATTGTGCTTCAGCTAGGTAGAGCATAAATAGAGTGAATTTATCATATCCATTGATGTGAAATTAAAACAATTCATTTTTTTAAGACCTGATAAGATTTGGAAGTCATAGACTTTCAGAGGGAAAGACATTACTGTACCTGATGTCTTGACATGGACTGTGCTTGATTTTGATAATCAAACTGGGTATTTCTATCATCAGTGGCTCTTCCACAGAGAGATTAATGCTAGGTTAAGTGACTGAAATTTCCCTTATTATATTAAATAAAATTAGTACTACCCAGTTTTATGCTTAGCATTCTTAGAAAAAAGAGGTCTACTTGTACTTTTAGAATTAAAAAAATATTAAGATGAAAGGAAAAAATGATTAACCAACAACAAAACAAGAAAAAAAAATTAGATACCAATCAAAATTGAATCAAAAGAGATAGAAACAGATGTTATTAACATTATTATTATGGAAATATGGAGAAAATGGCAAATATATCTTTAGAATATTAAATCAGTAAAATTCTTGGTTATAAAAATTAATAAGGAGCAGGATAACATAGATTTTAAAATCCCCTCTGCACATCCCTACCACCCAAGAAAAAAAATAGAAATTTCTAAATTATTTTTATACTTACAAATTTAAACTAACCTAGTATATTGGACAAAAACAGGAAGAGAACAACACTGTGTCTACTAAAGAAAAGTTTGCTTATTGGACCCAAGTTATGATCTTCCTTTATCAACATTAACTGAATTATTTAGATAATTATTTAACTTTCCACTGTGAGAGGCATGTATAAGCATAACTTTATCTTAGAGTACCTCTGATAGAATTTTAATAAAAGTTATCTAACTTTGTCATATCATTGTGTTTAAAGATAACACCAGTCTTTTGTTTCAGATTCTTTACAAGAATGTCTAGTACATATCCTTGATTCACTAGTATCACAATATATTATTGTCAAGTTGCCAAGAATGTTCATTAGTTTCAACAATTTCATTTTACAAGAAGAAAAGAGAGAAAGAGATTTTCAACTTGTTATAGTAAATTTAGAACACAAATTTTTTCTGTAGTTTGGAGCCACTGTCTTACTCATCTTTGTAATCAAGATGGCTTAATTATATCCATTGATGTGACCTTAATTACAAATATCAAGAAAACATGTCCTTTTGCAGTTTTGAAATTGATTTTTTTTAAAAATGAAACAAATCAGATAAATAATAAATCAGTCCATATTGTGAATAGCATTCATTTTCCAGCAGAGCAAAATCTCTTGGAAGAAACAAATATATTGTCAATTATTAAGAAAGGGATTTAGGTATCTGATTGGTGCCAAAAGTGTCTATCAGAGAAAGACAGAAAGCATGCTTGTTTCTCCTTTTAATTTCAGCTATCTTAGTGCAAGGAGATCAAACCAGTTAATCCTAAAGGAAATAAGTCCTGAGTATTCATTGGAAGGACTGATGCTGAAGCTGAAGTTCCAATATTTTGGCCACCTGATACAAGGAACTGACTCATTAAAAAACACCCTGATGCTTGAAAAGATTGAAGGCAGGAGGAAAAGGGGAAGACAAAAGGATGAGATGGTTGGATGGCATTACCAACTCGACAGACATGCATTTGAGCAAACTCTGGAAGTTGGTGATGGACAGGGGAGCCTGGCATGCTACAGTCCATGGGGTCGCCAAGAGTCAGACACAACTGAGTGACTGAACTGAACTGAACCTAGTGTTAAAGGGGATAATTGAGTTCATTCATTCCTAAGAATCCCTAGGTGGAAATTCAGTGAACTTTTTGGAAGAGTCAATGACCCTCATGTGTTTATTCACCTTTACAATGTTCTGTACTATATTTGCTGGCCCCAACAGAAGAGATACACTAGATGGTTCCTGTCTCACAGAAATGTTATTGTAAACATTAGCAAGGCAGAGTGGTACATGTGTTCACAAGTGCAAAGAAAATTTTTGTAATTAAAAAAATCTTCCTCTGGCATAGACTTCTTGGAGGATGGCATTTATGTATTCCAAATATTCACTAGTATGGAATCTTTCCCTGGGCTAAAAAATTTAAATCCCATCTATGAGATTGGTGCTTTTGCCACCATATCTGAGATTTACAGCAACTAAAACACTCAGAAATATATACTCTTTGCTGAATGACAGAAAGCTTTCTAAAAAATAAATGTAAGCTTTGCTAGTTGAATAAAATTATAACCTTTTTCTTCCTTGGAAATATTATAGCATTATAATATGAAGCCCTTGCACACAACTGTCAACAGCAGAGAAGAGAGAAGGAAAACCATTTGGAATTTAATCTTGGGTCTTGTTGCACCATAAGAATATATAATTTCCTTTCTTTTAATCTTGGGATGCAATTTCTAGTGGTTACATGCTATTGATAGACTCATCACTTAAAATTTGAGTGTGAGTGTGTTAGTTGTTCAGTCGTGTCCAACTCTTTGTGACTCCATGGATTGGGGCCTGCCAGGCTCCTCCATCCGTGGGATTTTACAGGCAAGAATACTGGTTTGGGTTGCTAGTCCCTTCTCCAGGGGATCTTCCCAACCCAGGGAGTTTGAAATTTTGAAGGTATCTTCATTAATATTTTCTCTTTGAGCATAAAAGAAAAACAACATGCATACTAGAAAACAATTTCACTTACATTTTTTCAAAATAAGTTGTCAATTATAAATGTATAAAATGCAAACTTAATTCAAAATTATTTTATCTGTTGTTGACTTTATAAATATACTGATTATTTATTCTCATAGATACAGCTTATGTATGAGCAACTGTGTCTGTTATCTTTCTTATTTCCCCTCTCATTAGAGATATGTTTTTTCTTACTGAAATGTTTTGTTTGAAAGAGAATTCTCTATAGCTAACATTTATTATAATTTAAATTATAATTTAGAGTGAAAATATGTAACTTGTACAAGCTAATAGGAACACACATTCATGTTGATAAGGGTCTTCTTGTTTTCTTATTATAGCTCATTTTGAAAAAGACACAAATGTAATATTTTGGCAGGTAAAAATATCATCTCCAAAGAGTTATAGCAAAGAGTAGATAAAAACAATCCTGAACATTCATATAAGCAACTCTACTTAATACAGAGTTGATTAAATCATGAATGTCCATAAGGCTATTTTTATTCAGTATCAACTGATGGAAACACATTATGAAAAACCTCTCTATGTCAAACTTATATTTCTCCAAGTTCAAAGATTCTTCCTCCTTCCCACCTCAGGTAGCCAACTGTACAATTATTTTTGTTTGTGCAAATACCAAGGAAATGACATACAAGGATGGTCCAGGTTTACTACATCCATGCCACCCTTAGATCTGACAGTTTGCCCAGAATCTGGTGTAAAGAGGTCAGTCGAAGAGATCAAAGGTGAAAGGCACAGATAACAGCTAATATGCATTTAAAAAGTGGAGCTTACCATTTCAACTTCTTTCTGTTTTCTCCAGAGATATCCAAATAATTCATGTATGAACCACTCCAACATGGATGCTACTGATCAATTTAAGCGTTTCTCTTTGTTCTGAGAAAAACTAATCCAATCTTTCTTCACTACAAATCCCTACCAAAAAAAAAAAAAAGAAGAAAGAAAGAAAGACACAAGAGAAACAAAGGAGGGATAAAGGTTGGAAAGAAAGCATAAATAGAAAACAAAATAAAAGAAAAATGAAGAAAGCAAGAGAAAAAAGAAAAAAATTATCTGCATTGCCTAACCACTATCATATTGAAAAACATGATAGTGAGATGTCAGAGTGAAATATGCAAGCCACTCTGAACACTGAACATTTCCGTTTTCCACGGGCAGCTTGAACTAACATTTGTGCATGTTCTCTCTCTCTCTCTCTCTCTCTCTCTCTCTCTCTCTCTCTCTAATTAATGATGCAGGACTAACACTATGGGCTACACATACAGTCTGCAAAGCTTTACACTTAACGGAGAAATTCTCATTTCTATTTATAGGACCACAGTGCATTGTCTTTCAATCTTGTGGTTGCACTCAGCTTTGAGACTGTGGTAATACACAGCCTATTTGTGAATGCAGCCTTTTTCTGAAACTAGGTTTCCTTTGGCCACATGCATAGATAGTGGATGACTGTAATCTTTACTACTATCTTTTCTCACAGACCCTCAACTACTGTGTTCAAGTACCAAAGTGGACACACCCTGTCTAAGGATGTCCCTTCACTTCAGTTCAGTTCAGTCACTCAGCCGTGTCCCACTCTTTGTGACCCCATGAACTGCAGTACACCAGGCTTCCCTGTCCATCACCAACTCCCAGAGTCCACCAAAACCCATGTCTGTGGTGTCGGTGATGCCATCCAACCATCTCATCTTCTGTTGTCCCCTTCTCCTCCTGCCCTCAATCTTTCCCAGCATCAGGGTCTTTTCAAATAAGTCAGCTCTCTGCATCAGGTGGCCAAAGTATTGGAGTTTCAGCTTCAACATCAGTCCTTCCAATGAATACCCAGGACTGATCTCCTTTAGGATGGACTGGTTGGATCTCCTTGCAGTCCAAGGGACTCTCAAGAGTCTTCTCCAACACCACAGTTCAAAAGCATCAATTCTTCTGCACTCAGCCTTCTTTATAGTCCAACTCTCACATCCATACATGACTACTGGAAAAACCATAGCCTTGACCAGACAGACCTTTGTTGGCAAAGTAATGTCTCTGCTTTTTAATATGCTATCAAGGTTGGTCATAACTTTCCTTCCAAGGAGTAAGCGTCTTTTAATTTCATGGCCGCAATCACCATCTGCAGTGATTTTGGAGCCCGGAAAAATAAAGTCAGCCACTGTTTCCTCATCTATTTGCCATGAAGTGATGGGACCAGATGCTGTGATCTTAGTTTTCTGAATGTTGAGCTTTAAGCCAATTTTTTCACTCTCTTCTTTCACTTTCATCAAGAGGCTCTTTAGTTCTTCTTCGCTTTCTGCCATAAGGGTGGTGTCATCTGCATATCTGAGATTATTGATATTTCTCCTGGCAATCTTGATTCCAGCTTGTGCTTCCTCCAGGCCAGCGTTTCTCATGATGTACTCTGCATATAAGTTAAATAAGCAGGGTGACAATATACAGCATTGACGTACTCCTTTTCCTATTTGGAACCAGTCTGTTGTTCCATGTCCAGTTCTAACTCTTGCTTCCTGACCTGTATACAGGTTTCTCAAGATGCAGGGTTAGGGTTAGTACTGGATACAATCTCAAAAATGACAGCATGATCTCTGTTCGTTTCCAAGGCAAACCATTCAATATCACGGTAATACAAGTCTATGCCCTGACCAATAATGCTGAAGAAGCTGAAGTTGAACGGTTCTATGAAGACCTACAAGACCTGCTAGAACTAACACCCAAAAAAGATGTCCTTTTCATTATAGGGGACTGGAATGCAAAAGTTGGAAGTCAAGAAACACCTGGAGTAACAGGCAAATTTGGCCTTGGAGTACAGAATAAAGCAGGGCAAAGGCTAACAGAGTTCTGCCAAGAGAACACACTGGTCATAGCAAACACTGTCTTCCAACAACACAGGAGAAGAATCTACACATGGAAATCACTAGATGGTCAACACTGAAATCAGATTTATTATATCATTTGCAGCCAACGATGGAGAAGCTCTATACAGTCAGCAAAAACAAGACCAGGAGCAGACTGTGATTCAGATAATGAACTCTTTATTGCCAAATTCAGACATAAATTGAAGAAAGTGGGGAAAGCCAGTAGACCATTCAGGTATGACCTAAATCAAATCCCTTATGACTATACAGTGGAAGTGAGAAATAGATTTAAGGGACTAGATCTGATAGATAGAGTGCCTGATGAACTATGGATGGAGGTTTGTGACATTTTACAGGAGACAGGGATCAAGACCATCCCCATGGAAAAGAAATGCAAAAGAGCAAAATGGCTGTCTGAGGAGGCCTTACAAATAGCTGTGAAAAGAAGAGAAGCGAAAAGCAAAGGAGAAAAGGAAAGATATACCCACTTGAATGCAGAGTGCCAAAGAATAGCAAGGAGATATAAGAAAGCCTTCCTCAGTGATCAATGCAAAGAAATAGAGGAAAACAATAGAATGAGAAATAGTAGAGATCTCTTCAAGAGGATGTCCCTTAGGTAGCTTGAAATAGGAGAGGTCAAGCTAGGGATGACCTCTGCCTAGAGTATTCTTTTATGTTTAAATCTTCAAAGTCTTAACAATGAAATAAATACCCTACTACTTAAGAGGTTTGGAGATATTTAACTCACCATATCCTGTCCACCCACTCCCCATTTCCCTCAGAACCTTTGTGACCAGGAACTGTAGGTAAGCACTCATTTCCTTTCAGTTTAGGGAGGACTGAGTGAAAAGAGGCTTGTTTCCTGTAGCCAATATTCATAACCACAATCTCTTGAAGATGGAACCTTGGAGCCCCAGAGTTTAGCACCATACTGTATTAGGCACCTAATACTTTACCACTGGGCTTCCCCAGGGGCTCAGTGGTAAAGAATCTACCTGCCAATGAAGGAGATGCAGGACATGTGGGTTTATCCCTGGGTTGGGAAGATCCCCTAGAGGAAGAAATGGCAACCCACTCCAGTATTCTTGCCTGGAGAATCCCATGGACAGAAGAGCCTGGCAAGCTGTAGTTCATAGGGTTGCAAAGAATTGAACATGACTTGGTGAATGAACATACACACACACCCTACCACATTACCACCATTAGAACCACTGGAAGATGAACAAGAGACAGCTAAAAGCACTTCCCAAGATTTGATTTTTAGATCAGAGAGAGGGCATTTTTCATGTAGGCCATAGGAGAAAGAAGTATGTTAGTGCAGGTCCAGTCTCACACCAGGACATATCTGTGTGATATACTATATGGAGAACCTGTAGGGCTCTACTTTAAAATGCTTCCTTCACTAATGTCTGAAACACCAGCCCTTTGGAGGTAAGCATTTCTTCTTTTTAAAGTTGATTTTCCAATTCTGATGCTCACTTAAAAATGTACTTACTTAAAATCTTAGTGTAAATGATTTAATTAGAATTGAAAAGACAGAAGTAGATAGTGGGAACAAGTCATAAAGGAAAACTGAAGAGATTCCAGGATGGGAAAACTAAGCTTCCAAAAATAGTCTTTAATGAATTTACACTATGATACCTATGGTGAGAATAGTCCTGAGCTAGTTGGGGAAAAATAAAGGTGGGGGGAGAGTAAATTAATCTAAATTTTCCTTAAGTCAGGTATGCTGACAATAGACCAAAATATATTACCCCTGCTTTTTCTTTTTATTCTGTACTCCAAGGTCTGGCAGAATATGGGGGTAATGCTGTGTTTGTTTATTTTTTAAAAAGTTTCTATTTGCTTTGGGTTTCTCTAGAGTTTATTATGATGCTCTTTCCCTCTCATACTCCATTCAGCAAATATTTTCAAAATTGCTAAATGAAAGACAAGTGGATCAAATGCAGCTTGGGAGGAGAGAATGAGGGGGAAAGTGTGGGAAACAAGTGATAGCAAAGGGCAGGGTACCACGTCCGAACAAATTTTTAGCATCTAGTTAGCCAGACAAGACATTATGCAATTGCCACAAATATGAAGCAACATATATGTGATAAGGGTCTAATAATGTCACATTTAAGGTTGCAAGATTTCACAGCAGAAGTAAGGTAATGACTGGAGTGAGAAATGGAAATTCAGGATGGAACTCAGGAAAGTATTACAGGGGAAGGAGAGAGTAGGCTGAGTCTACTAAGAATGGCAGGATTTCAATAAGAAATATTCAGTTCAGTTCAGCCACTCAGTCGTGTCCGACTCTTTGTGTACCCATGGACTGAAGCATGTCAGGCCTCACTGTCTATAACTAACTCCTGCAGTTTACTCAAACTCATGTCCACTGAGTCAGTGATGCCAACCAACCATCTCATCCTCTGTTGTCCCATTCTCCTCCTGCTCTCAGTCTTTCCCAGCATCAGGGTCTTTTCAAATGAGTCAGCTCATCACATCAGGTAGCCAAGTTTGGAGTTTCAGCTCCAACATCAGTCCTTCCAGTGAACACCCAAGACTGATCTCCTTTTGGATGGACTGGTTGGATCTCCTTGCCGTCCAAGGAACTCTCAAGAATCTTCTCCAACACCACAGCTCAAAAGTATAAGTTCTTCAGCGCTCAGCTTTCTTTGCAGTCCAACTCTCACATCCATACATGACTACTGGAAAAACCATAGACTTGACTAATGTCTCTGCTTTTTAACACACTGTCTAGGTTGGTCATAACTTTCCTTCCAAGGAGTAAGTGTATTTAATTTCATGGCCAAAATCACCATCTGCAGTGATTTTGGAGCCCAGAAAAATAAAGTCTGACACTGTTTCCCCATCTATTTGCCATGAAGTGATGGGACCGGGTGCCATGATCTTAGTTTTCTGAATATTGAGCTTTAAGCCAAATTTTTCACTCTCCTCTTTCACTTTCATCAAGAGGCTTTTTAGTTCCTCTTCACTTTCTGTCATAAGGATGGTGTCATCTGCATATCTGAGGTTACTAATATTTCTCCTGGCAATCTTGATTCCAGCTTGTGCTTCATCCAGTCCAGCATTTGTCATAATGTACTCTTCATATAAGTTAAATAAGCAGGGTGACAGTATACAGCCTTGATGTACTCCTTTCCCGATTTGGAATCATTCTGTTTTTTCATGTCCAGTTCTAACTGTTGCTTCTTTACCTGCATACAGATTTCTCAGGAGACAGGTCAGGTGGTCTGGTAACCCATCTCTTTCAGAATTTTCCACAGTTTGTTGTGATCCACACAGTCAAAGGCTTTGGCATAGTCAATAAAACAGAAGTAGGTGGTTTTCTGGAAATCGCTTGCTTTTTCCATGATCCAATGGATGTTGGCAATTTGATCTCTGGTTTCTCTGACTTTTCTAAATCCAGCTTGAATATCTGGAAGTTCACTGTTCATGTACTGTTGAAGACTGGCTTGGAGAATTTTCAGCATAAATTTGCTAGCATATGAAATGAGTGCAATTGTGCAGTAGTTTGAACATTCTTTGGCAGTGTTTTTCTTTGGGATTTTAATGAAAACATCTTTTCCAGTCCTGTGGCCACTGCTGAGTTTTCCAAATTTGTTGGCATATTGAGTGCAGCACTTTCACAGCATCATCTTTTAGGATTTGCAATAGCTCAACTGGAATTCCATCACCTCCAGTAGTTTTGTCTATATTGATGCTTCCCTATGGCCCACTTGACTTCATATTCCAGGATGCCCAGCTCTGGATGAGTGATCATAGCATCGTGTGTATCTGGGTTGTGAAAATCTTGTTGTATAGTTCTTCTGTGTATTTTTGCCACCTCTTAATATATTCTACTTCTGTTAGGTCCATACCATTTCTGTTCTTTATTGACCACATCTTTGCATGAAATGTTTCCGTGGTATCTCTAATTTTCTTAAAGAGATCTCTAGTGTTTCCCATTCTATTCGTTTCCTCGATTTCTTTGCATTGATCACTTAAGAAGACTTTCTTATCTCTCCTTGCTATTCTTTGGAACTCTGCATTAAAATGGGTATATCTTTCCTTTTTTCCTTTGCCTTTCTCTTCGTTTCTTTTCATAGCTATTTGTAAGGCCTCCTCAGACAACCATTTTGCTTTTCTTTTTTGGGGGGATGGTCTTGATCACCGTTTCCTGTACAATGTCATGAACCTCCATTCATAGTTCTTCAGGCACTCTGTCTATCAGATATAATGCCTTGAATCAATTTCTCACTTCCTCTGTATAATTGTAAGATATTTGATTTAGGTCATACGTGAATGGTCTAGTGGTTTTCCCCACTTTCTTCAATTTAAGTCTGAATTTGGCAATAAGGAATTCATGATCTGAGCCACAGTCAGCTCCTGGTCTTGTTTTGCTTCTCCATCTTTGGCTGCAAAGAATATAATCAATCTGATTTTGATATTGACCATCTGGAGATGT
Organism: Bos indicus; assembly: GCF_029378745.1. Classification (NCBI taxonomy): domain Eukaryota; kingdom Metazoa; phylum Chordata; class Mammalia; order Artiodactyla; family Bovidae; genus Bos; species Bos indicus. The sequence goes on from NC_091789.1 coordinate 78,967,096, forward strand.
CTATGTGTAGTCTTCTTTTGTGTTTTTGGAAACGAGTGTTTGCTATGACAAGTGCATTCTCTTAGCAAAACTCTGTTAGCCTTTGCCCTGCTTCATTCTGTACTCCAAAGCCAAATTTTCCTGTTACTCCAAGTATGGAGGAGGAAATGTCAAACCACTCCAGTATTCTTGCAATAAGAACCCTATGAACTGTATAAAAAGGCAAAAAAAAAAAAAAAAAAAAAAAAAAAGACACTGAAAAATGTGCCTCCCAGATGGAAAGGTGTCCAATAGGTTACTGGGGAAGAGAGGAGGACAATTAGTAAAAGCTCCAGGAAGCATTAAGCAGCTGGGTCAAAGTAAAACAATGCTCGGTTGTAGATGTGCCTGATGATAAAAGTAAAATTCAATGCTGTAAGAACAGGATTGTATAGGAACCTGGAATGTTAGGTTCATGAATCAAGGTAAATTGGACATAGTCAAGCAGGAGATGATAAGAGTAAACATCAACATCTTAGGAATCAGTGAACTAAAATGGATGGAAATGGGTGATTTTAATTCAGATGACCATTATATCTATTATTGTGGGCAAGAATTCCTTAGACGAAATGGAGGAGCCCTCATAATCAACAAACGAGTCTGACGTACAGTACTTGGACGTAATCCCAAAAATGACAGAATAATCTCTGTTCATTTCCAAGGCAAATCATTCAATATCACAGTATTCCAAGTCTATGCCCCAACCATGGATGCTGAAGAAACTGAAGTTGATCAATTCTATGAAGACCTACAAAATTTCCTGGAACTAACACCAAAAAAGATGTCCTATTCATCATAGGGTATTGGAATGGAAAAGTAGGAAGTCCAAAGATACCTGGAATAACAGGGAACTTTGGCCATGGAGTACAAAATGAGACAGGGAAAAGACTAAGGGAATTCTGCTAAGAGAACACACTGGTGATAGCAAACACCCTTTTTCAACAACACAAGAAATGACTCTACACTTGGCCATCACCAAACCGTCAATACCAAAATCAGATCGATTACATTCTCTCTTTTTTTTTTTTATTCAGTTTTAATTTTAAAAAAATTATACATGTGTTCCCCATCCTGAACATTCTCTGTAGACAAAGATGGAGAAGCTGTATACAGTCAGTAAAAACAAGACCTGTAGCTGACTGTGGCTCAGATTATCAGCTCCTTATAGCAAAATTCAGGTTTAAATTAGAGAAAGCAGGGAAAACCACTAGGCCAGTCATATATGACCTAAATCACATCCCCTATGAATACACAGTGGAGGTGACAAATAGATTCAAGGAATTAGATCTAGTAAACAGAGTGCCTGAAGAACTATGGAAAGAGATTCATAATATTGTACAAGAGGCAGTGAAAAAAAAAATCCCAAAGTTAAAGAAATTCAAGAAGGCAAAGTGGTTGTCTAAGGAGGCTTTACAAACAGCTGAGAATATAAGATAAACCAAAAGAAAGGGAGAAAGTGAAAGGTAAACCCAACTGAATGCATAGCTCCAGAGAATAGCAAGGAGTGACAAGAAGGCCTTATTTAATGAACAATGCAAAGAAATTAAGAAAACAACAGAGTGAGGAAGACTAGAAATCTCTTCAAGAAAATGTGAGATATCAAAGTAACATTTAATCCAAAGATGGGCACAATAAAGGACAGAAACAGTAAAGACCTGATAGAAGAAGATGAGATCAAGAAGAGATGGCAAGAATACACAGAAGAACTGTATAAAACAGTTGTACAAAAAAGTTAACCTGGATAACCGGGATGGTGTGGTTACTCAGCCAGAGCCAGACATTCTGGAGTGTGAAGTCAAGTGGGCCTTAGGAGGTACTGCTGCCAACAAAGCTCGTGGAGATGATGGAATTCCAGCAAAGCTATTTAAAATCCTAAAAGATGATGCTGGTAAAGTGCTGTACTCTTTATGCCAGCAAATTTGGAAAACTCAGCAGTGGCCACATAACTGGAAAAGGTCAATCTTCATCCCAATTCCCAAGAAGGGCAAAACTAAAGAATGTTCAAATTACCTGACAGTTTCACTCATCTCACATGCTAGTAAGGTTATGCTCAATATCCTTTTAGCTAGGCTTCAGCAGTACATGAAATGAGAACTTCCAGATGTTCAATTTGGGTTTAGAAAAGTCAGAGGAACCAGAGATCAAATTCCCAACATTCACTGGATCATAAAGAAAGCAAGGGAATTAAAAAAAAAAAATTGCCTCTGTTTCGTCGACTGTGCTAAAGTCCTTCCTTGACTGTGTGGATCATAACAGACTTTGGAAAACCCTTAAAGTGATGGGAATACCAGACCATCTTGCCTGTCTCCTGAGAAACCAGTATTCATATTAAGAAACAACAGTTAGAGCCTTATATGGAACAAGTGACTGGTTCAAAATTGAGAAAAGAGTATGAAAAGACTGTTTATTGCCATCCTGTTTATTTAACTTACATGCAGGGCACATCATGCAAAATGCTGGGCTGGATGAGTTACAAGCTGGAATCAAGACTGCCGAGAGAAATATCAACCACCTCAGATATGCAAATGATACCACTTTAATGGCAGGAATTGAAGAATAACTAAGGAGCCTCTTGAAGAGAGTGAAAGAGGAGAGTAAAAAAGCCAGCTTAAAACTCAATATTAAAAAAACTAAGATCATGGCATCCGGTCCCATCCCTTCATGGCAAATAGAATGGGAAAAGGTGGAAGCAGTGACAGATTCCTCTTCTTGGGCTCTAAAATCCCTGCACATGGTGACTGCAGCCATGAAATTAGAAGACAATTAATTCTTGGCAGGGAAGCTATGACAAACCTAGACAGTGTATTAGAGAGCAAAGACATCACTTTGCTGACAAAGTTCTGTATAGTTGGGGCTATGGTCTTTGCTGATGCGAAGAACTGACTCATTGGAAAAGCCCCTGATGCTGGGAAAGATTGAAGGCAGGAGGAGAAGAGGATGAGATGGTTGAATGGCATCACTGATTCAATGGACATGAACTTGGGCAAACTCTGGGAGATGGTGAGTGATAGGGAGGCCTGGTGTGATGCAATTCACTGGGTCCCAGAGAGTTGGACATGACTTGTTGACTGAGTAACAACTATGTATTTGCATGTGTGTGTAAGTATGTGTGTGTGTGCATATAAAGTGAAAGTGTTAGTCACTCAGTCATATAAGGAGTGGATATTTTGAGTTAGATTTACTTAAAGAAAGACAAGCTCATTCAAACTAAGGATACAGATCTACAGATCAAGATAATTCTTTATTCATTCTCAAAAATTTAATTTTGAAATATAAAATATAGTAATGTGGAAGTAAAGGTTTGAGCTTTTATGATTACTTCAAGGAAATAATTTTCTTTTTAATAAATATTTCATTGTGAGGTAGTTTACCTCACAATTCTAGAATTACTAAATTTCAATTTAATATTTTTGTTGTGTTGTACATAAAATATTACATGGTATAATATAGATTATCATTAATATAATATCTGTTTTTCATATCTGCAATTTTAAATACCAAAGGTTCTCCCTTTCTAAGATTTTTCATTAGCTTAAACTTTCATTGGTTGTGATTTATTCATTGCCAGCATTTGTTTTAGCATTGTATATTCTGCAGAAAGCTTTATGCCTTTTTATGTAATTTTATAGAATTAACACATTATAATTCATGAAAATAACACATCATCATTTATAAATGTATAAGTAAAATGTGTTTTAATCTGCAATTAAAAGATTAAATATATTAAAAATAGGTACCTAAATTATTTTCCTGGGGGAGTTATCAGTTAAAATGCTAATTATACTCATTCCTACTTTAAGTAAAACACTTTTTGGTGTGAAAGGAGAGGATATTTCATGATCTGAGGTTTGGCAGTGTTCCAGGCTCTATAATACCTGTTTTAGATTCATTATTTACTTATCAAAACAACCTTATATTTTAGGTACTATTTGTCCCCAATTTATAATTGGAAAAAGACAGGTTCAGAGATGTTAACTAACTTTCCCCAAGTTACACAGTTTTGATAGTCAAGAAATGCTGAGGATTGATTTGGAGTTTTGAAATTAAGATTTCAGGAGAGAGAATATCATTATTGATTCTCAGGATATAGTGGTACCTGTCGGCAAAGTATAATATTTAAACCAAATTCTATTAATTATTATAAATATAGAGACAATAAAAGTACTTATAAGTGCACATTCATGAGATGTTCAAGGCCAAAAGAAAAATTATCATAGTCTAGGTGTTATGGGATTATAGCATAAAGGAGATTCCATATTTAGGGAACTCCCAAGTCATTCTAAATGGACTGAAATATATCTCTAAATACCAAAATTTCAAGCAGTCTTAAGGTAGATAATCTACTCAACTCCCTCCTTTTTTGCCAAAGTTTTCATTTATATCAGATACCTGTATCTTTGTGTTTCTTTGGGGTAGAGTCTCTTATTTAATCATGGAAGAAGAGGATAAAACAGTATTCACATTATAGCAGTTTACTGAATCTAGCAAAAAAGTAGAGGGGAGTTAGTGGAAAGTTGTTTCTATTCCAGAGAAATAAATAATAAGAGCCAATTTATTCAAGATCATACTCATTTACAAAACCAAAGTAGTAAAGTTTAATTTGTTCATTGAATTTTCATCCTTTATCTAGATAATAAAGATATATGATCCAGAACACAGTGTTAAAAGTAATAGTGGTTATCATGTATTAAGACATGTTTAGGGCCTGAAGGGAGCCTATTTTATTACTTTGAAAATATCCAAGAATATTATACTGAAATCAACAGTTTAGATGTAAACGAGCATTGGATTTCCCAATAAGAACAGCACCCAAGGGAACATAGTAAAAGATCTACAGTCTAACCAGAATCCAAAGCAAAGGTGATTTTATTGTTTCTTATTTTAAGTCCTTATAATTATCATAAGTAGTTAGGAAGGGTGGGCTTCCCCACCTGCTCATGGTAAAAAAATCCACCTGCAATGCAGGCAACCTGGGTTCTATCCCTGGGTTAGGAAGATCTCGTGGATGAGGGCACGACAACCCATTCCTGTATTCTTGCCTGGAGAATCTCATGGACAGAAGTCGCAAAGAATCAGACATGACTGAGGCAACTGAACACACATGCATGCACAGTTAAGAAGGATATCTACTGTACTAGACCTTTAGTAATAAGGGATTCAGCTGAAGCCCAGCAAGATCACATTATACAGCCTGTATTCAGACATACACACATGGACAATGACTAACAGAGAAAGAAACACACTTATCCATAAACAGACTAGAAAGTCATTTATCTTGTATAATGTAAAACTCTGTGCAAATATTATAACACTCAAAAGCCCATTCACAAATCTGCCACCAGGTCTGATAAGTCAGTATTTCAGAAATGTTTTGTTGTTGTTCCTCTTCTGTGTCCTTTTTGCAAAAGCAAACTCTGTTGAGAAGCATAACATGTATAGATAGCCTCATATTCCATACTTTGTGTAGGTTAGTCAAGCAAATCTGTTCTAAGTAGAGACCCTGGCAGTTTCAGGACAATTAACAGGAAAGGAAGACTGAAAAGGAATGGAAATTATGTCCACACATAATTTTGCCTTGGGCCAAGCATGCTGACCACTTAAGAGAAAAAGTATTGGAGTAAAAGAATTCTTAGACATCTTTCTGTGCATGAGTTTTTACTGGTGGGCCATGCAGGAACTTCAGAAAGTTCTGGATTCTCTGAAAGTATTTATAAAATTTTTGTGTGTAAACATACATGCAACTTTGTGGGGAGAAAGTCCATATTTTAATCTGATACTTGGATGAGACTGGGGCCACCTTGGATTATCTGCTCTCAGGAAGTTCATCCTGGCAGGAAAAGCTTAGTGAGTTGAGAGTTTTCAGATAGTAATCCCCCAAAATGGTTACAAGCCACTAAACTGTCCAAACTCCTCATTTTACAGGTGAGGAAATTAAAGCCAAGAGAGTTAAAAATCTCATCCAATACAGTATAATCAGGATGAGCTCCATGGAAATTATTTTAAGTCTAATGAGTGCCTGATGAACTATGGAATGAGGTTCATGACATTGTACAGGAAAGAGGGATCAAGACCATCCCCATGGAAAAGAAATGCAAAAAAGCAAAATGGCTGTCTGAGGAGGCCTTACAAATAGCTGTGAAAAGAAGAGAAGTGAAAAGCAAAAGAGAAAAGGAAAGATATAAACATCTAAATGCAGAGTTACAAAGAATAGCAAGAAGAGATAAGAAAGCCTTATTCAGTGATCAATGCAAAGAAATAGAGGAAAACAACAGAATGGCAAAGACTAGAGATCTCTTCAAGAAAATCAAAGATACCAAAGGAACATTTTATGCAAAGATGGGCTCGATAAAGGACAGAAATGGTATGGACCTAAAATAAGCAGAAGATATTAAGAAGAGGTGGCAAGAATACACAGAAGAAATGTCCAAAAAGATCTTCATGACCCAGATAATCACAATGGTGTGATCACTGACCTAGAGCCAGACATCCTGGAATGTGAAGTCAAGTGGGCCTTAGAAAGCATCACTATGAATAAAGATAGTGGAAGTGATAGAATTCCAGTTGAGCTATTCCAAATCCTGAAAGATGATGCTGTGAAAGTGCTGCACTCAATATGCCAGCAAATTTGGGAAACTCGGCAGTGGCCACAGGACTAGAAAAGGTCAGTTTTCATTCCAATCCCAAAGAAGGGCAATGCCAAAGACTGCTCAAACTACCACACAATTGCACTCACCTCACATGCTAGTAAAGTAATGCTCAAAATTCTCCAAGCTAGGCTTCAGCAATATGTGAACCGTGAACTTCCTGATGTTCAAGCTGGTTTTCAAAAAGGCAGAGGAACCAGAGATCAAGTTGCCAACATCCACTGGATCATGGAAAAAGAAAGAGAGTTCCAGAAAAACATCTCTTTCTGCTTTATTGACTATGCCAAAGCCTTTGACTGTGTGGATCACAATAAAGTGTGGAAAATTCTGAAAGAGATGGGAATACCAGACCACCTGATCTGCCTCTTGAGAAATTTGTATGCAAGTCAGGAAGCAACAGTTAGAACTCGGCATGGAACAACAGACTGGTTCCAAATAGGAAAAGGAGTACGTCAAGGCTGTATATTGTCACCCTGCTTATTTAACTTACATGCAGAGTACATGATGAGAAACGCTGGATTGGAAGAAACACAAGCTGGAATCAAGATTGCCGGGAGAAATATCAATAACCTCAGATATGCAGATGACACCACTCTTGGCGGAAAGTGGCAGAAAGTGAAGAGGAACTCAAAAGCCTCTTGATGAAAGTGAAAGTGGAGAGTGAAAAAGTTGGCTTAAAGCTCAACATTCAGAAAATGAAGATCATGGCATCTGGTCCCATCACTTCATGGGAAATAGATGGGGAAACAGTGGAAACAGTATCAGACTTTATTTTTCTGGCCTCCAAAATCACTGCAGATGGTGACTGCAGCCATGAAATTAAAAGACGCTTACTCCTTGGAAGGAAAGTTATGACCAATCTAGATAGCATATTCAAAAGCAGAGACATTACTTTGCCAACAAAGGTTCATCTAGTCAAGGCTATGGTTTTCCCTGTGGTCATGTATGGATGTGAGAATTGGACTGTGAAGAAGGCTGAGTGCTGAAGAATTGATACTTTTGAGCTGTGGTGTTGGAAAAGACTCTTGAGAGTCCCTTGGACTGCAAGGAGATCCAACCAGTCCATTCTGAAGGAGATCAGCCCTGGGATTTCTTTGGAGGGAATAATTCTAAAGCTGAAACCCCAGTACTTTGGCCACCTCATGTGAAGAGTTGACTCATTGGAAAAGACTCTGATGCTGGGAGGGATTGGGGGCAAGAGGAGAAGTGGACGACAGAGGATGAGATGGCTGGATGGCATCACTGACTCGATGGATGTGAGTCTTGGTGAAGTCCGGGAGTTGGTGATGGACAGGGAGGCCTGGAGTGCTGCTATTCATGGGGTCGCAAAGAGTCGGACATGACTGAGCGACTCATCTGATCTGAATGAGAAATAAATCTCTCTTAATCTCTATCTCCCTCAATGTTATCTTTCTGAGGGTCACTGGTGAAAAAGGGGGTCCTCAGTGTGTTGAATTCAGGTTTATGCTGGTACTTTCAGATATGAGTAATGGTAGAAGAGGAGAGATGACAAAAAGGGAAAGGAAATGTTGAATAAAGCACAGATTCTTCAACCTAGAGAATATGGCATTCTGTATGAAAAATTTGACTTTGTAAAATGTAAATGAATAGTAGTGAAAAGCTGCTCCCCTTGCCACTATGTAGGGAGAAGGTGAATCCCTGGTCCCCTGTCCCAAAAGGCCATGCTCCCTGTCAAGTAATTAATAGAATACTCAATAGATGAATTCAAAGTCATTTCCCCCTTTCTGGAGCCTCCACATGTGTCTCATTGCTATTCCTTTCCTCTACCTTCCATATGCCTTGACTAAGGAAAAGAAGCATAGACACTTGAACTCTCAGGGATTATCATCTCAATTATTATCTCTATCAAATCATCCTCTGCCCTACCCTACATGTTTTATTCAGGACACTTTCATATGTAAGGGACAGAAACCCAATTAAACTGGATTTTTAAAAAATGTGTTAGCTTATGTACCTGGAATTTCCAGGACTTCAAGCATTGCTGCACTTAGGTTCTCAGACTATCAAAGCAGAGATATTTTTTGTCATATCTAAACTCTTATTTCCTCTGATTTGGCTTTATTCTTAGGTAGGCTATCCACAAGTGGTGATATGCTATATTCATAATAGTCCTGGAAGATAAGTAGAGCAGGTATTATTATTTGTTGTTTAGTTGCTAAGTCATGTCTGACTCTTTTTGTGACCCTATGGACTGCAGCCCACCAGACTCCTCTATCCATGGGATTCTCCAGGCAAGAATACTGAAGTGGACTGCCATTTCCTTCTCCAGAGGATCCTCCTGATCCAGGGATTGAACTCATGGTTCCTGCATTGGCAGATGGGTTTTGTACCACTGAGCCTCCAGGGAAGCCCTGATATTGTTATACTCTCTTATACATGAGGAAAATGAACCACAGATGATTTAAATACCTAAGAGAATCGCTCAAAGTCACAAAGCTAGTTAAATATGGGACTGTATCAGACACTTCACATCATTTTAGACGTACGTTTTACTTCAGTTGTTGCTTAAGTAACTAAATGTAGGCAGATATAACCTGACAGCATCATGTAACAAGGAAACCATATATATATATATATATATATATATATATATATATATATATATATATATATATATCTCACTTTGGCTCAGGATTTCTCTGTATAGCATGAGATGCCTACTGCAAACTTGAAACTGTGGTTGAGCTTCAGAAAAGGCTCATCACTGAAGATCCAAGAGCATCCTAAACAGGAATGGCTCTGATAAGATAAGTTTTAAATAGGAAAAGTCCCTTGCCTTACTCTATATCCAAAATTGTAATCAATCACTTAGAGAAAAGGAGCAACGTGGCTAAGTAGCATCATATGAAGAAAAGACTGAGGAATTTCAGCTGACACTTGGCACAGGATCAGTGAGCAGTGAGCAATAATCATCATCAATAGCAAAAAATAAATTCCATATTAGGCTGAATTAATGAAAATAAACTATCTAGAATGATGGAGGTGATACTTACATTCTACTCTGAGTTAGTCAACTCTACTTACTGTTTATAAAGTTCAGGTGGCCCCAATTTGAGGCGAGACTACAATAAGAAGAGAACATCTATCAAAATAAAAAGGTACCAGATAAGACAGTTGAAAGAACTGAGGAAGTTTAGTGTGCAGAATCTGGGAATTTGGAATGGAGCACATGCCCTCTATCCTAAAATAAGTCAATGGCTGTTATACAAAAGAATAACAATATCTTATTCAGAAATCACTATACATCAGCTATAGAACCAAGCTATTTACATAAGCAGATTGATTAACACAATTCTAAAGGGAGATCAGGAAGCCATAAATGCAGATTTCCAAGAGACATATGCTTCCTAAATGTTAGAAAAAGAAACATTCAAGCAGTTATTTATGTCAAAATTTAAAAAGACAACCTAGGCAAGCAAATGAGTTCCTTGTCCCCCAGAAGTTATGAAAGTAGAAGCTAGAATATTCATAATGGGATTTGCTGTGCAGTGAATCAAAGCATCTACAAAATTCTTATGTTGAAGTCATAGTCCCCAATGTGATAACATTTGGAGATGAGGCTGGCCTGTGATGGGGATATTAAAAGTTAAATGAAGTTAAAAATATGGGCCCTTAATCCAATGGAGCTATGCTATGCTAAGTCACTTCAGTCGTGTCCAACTCTGTGTGACCCCATAGACGGCAGCCTACCAAGCTCCCCCGTCCCTGGGATTCTCCAGGCAAGAACACTGGAGTGGGTTGCCACTTCCTTCTCCAATGCATGAAAGTGAAAAGTGAAAGTGAAGTCGCTCAGTCGTGTCCGACTCTTAGTGACCACATGGACTGCAGCCTACCAGGCTCCTCCACCCATGGGATTTTCCAGGCAAGAGTACTGGAGTGGGGTGACATTGCCTTCTCCACCAATAGAGCTGGTGACATTATAAAAAGAGGAAGTGCTACCAGAGTACCTTCTCCCTTTCTCTCTGTTTCTCTCTGTCTCCGTCTCTCTCCCTTTGTGACGACACAGTGAGAATGCAACTATCTACAAACCAGGAAGAAAGCTCTCACCAGAAACTGAATCCTAAATCCTGCCAGAATCTGGACCTGGGACTTTCCAGGCTCCAGAACTATGACAAAATAAATTTCTGTTTTTTAAGACACCCAGTCTATTCTGTTATGTCAGCCTAAGCCTACTAAAGCAGAGATGCTGCAGAAGACTTTAAGCACATGAAGAAAACTTATGCCATGTCAAAGATTCCAAAATATTTTTAAAAACCCTTCTATCATTTTTTTTCATTTTCACTTTTTGAAGGAATCTGGAAATGCAGGAACACTGGCAAAAAAAAAAAAAAAAAAAACTCAAAGAGTTCCATGTTAAAATGTTATATATATATAATTCCTATGTAAAAGTGATTTAAATAAATAATTTGAAAGCTTTAAAAACATTTGGAAAAAATTGTTGAGCTCACTAATTCTTCTGATCCTTCCCAAACTTGAGGTACAATGATCACATAGTACAATAATTAAAACCAAAGTCTCTAGAGATCCACCTGTAATCTTAGACAAACAATTTAACTTCCCAGGGTCTGAATGTCCTCATTTGTACAAGGTGGATAATAATAGAGTCTACTGTATGGGGATATTGTGAGGCATATTTAAGTTAATATATTTATTACTGTTCATAGAACCCCATGAACAGTATGAAAAGTTAATATAAGCAAAGTACTAAGTAAGCATTAAATTTATGTTAGCTATTATTATTATTATCAATAACATTATTATACGAAGTCACAATGATAATTTGTAATAAGTTCTAAGCCCACTCTCAGAGTACTCTCAGAGTATGGCTACGAACTTCAGGTATCCAACAATAGCACAATAATTTCTTGCCATTTGAGGGTGAAAGAAGAGAGTTGAAAAGCTGACTTAAAATTCAGCATTGAAAATCTAAGATCATGGCATCCAGTCCCATCACTTCATGGCAAATAGAAGGGGGAAAAAATGGAAGCAGTGACAGATTTTATTTTCCTGAGCTCTAAAATCACTGTAGATGGTGACTGCGGCATAAAATTAAAAGATGTTTGCTCCTTGGATGAAAAGCTGTGACAAACCTAGCATGTGTGTGAGCTAAGTTACTTCAGTTGTATTCAAATCTTTGTCACCCTATGGACTGTAGCTCCCCAGATTCCTCTATCCATGGCAAGAATACTGGAGAGGGTCGCCATGCCTTCCTCCAAGGGATCTTCCCAATCCAAGGATCAGACCCACATCTCATTATGTCTCTTGCATTGGCAGTCAGATTCTTTATCACTAGCACCAACTGGGAAGACCCATAACAAACCTAGACAACATATAAAAAAGCAGAGACTTGTAATGGGTCTGTTAAGATTTTCTATTTCTTCCTGGAGGAATCAACCTGCCTGACTTCAGACTATATTACAAAGATACAGTCATCGAGACAGTATGATACTGGCACAAAGACAGAAATATAGATCAATTGAACAAAATAGAAAGCCCAGAGATAAATTCATGCACCTATGGACACATTATCTTTGACAAAGGAGGCAAGGATATACAATGGAGAAAAGACAATCTCTTCAACAAGTGGTGCTGGGAAAACTGGTCAACCACGTGTAAAAGAATGAAACTAGAACACTTTCAAATATTATACACAAAAATAAACTCAAAATGTACTAAAGATGTAAATGTAAGATCAGAAACTATAAAACTCCTAGAGAAAAACATTGGCAAAACACTCTCTGACATAAATCACAGCAGGATCCTCTATGACCCACCTTCCAGAGTAATGGAAATAAAAGCAAAAATAAACAAATGTGACCTGATTAAACTTAAAAGCTTTTGCACAATGAAGGAAACTATAAGCAAGGTGAAAAGACAGCCTTCAGAATGGGAGAAAATAATAGCAAATGAAACAACTGACAAAGGATTAATCTCAAACATATACAAGCAGCACATGCAGCTCAATAAATAAATGACCCAATCAAAACATGGGCCAAAGAACTAAATGGACATTTCTCCAAAGAAGACATAGAGATGGCTAACAAACACATGAAAAGATGCTCAATATCACTCATTATCAGAGAAATGCAAATCAAAACTACAATGAGGTACCATGTCACACCAGTCAGAATGGCTGCTATGCAAAAGTCTACAAACAATAAATGCTGGAGAGGGTGTGGAGAAAAGGGAACCCTCTTACACTGTTGGTGGGAATGCAAACTGCAAGGAGATCCGACCAGTCCAACCTAAAAAATTCAGTCTTGGGTGTTCATTGGAAGGACTGATGTTGAAGCTGAAACTCCAATATTTTGGCCACCTGATGCAAAGAGCTGACTCATTTGAAAAGACCCTGATGTTGGGAAAGATTGAAGGCAGGAGGAGAAGTGGATGACAGAGGATGAGATGGTTAGATGGCATCACCAACTCAATGGACATGAGTTTGGGTAAACTCTGGGAGTTGGTGATGGACAGGGAGGTCTGTCGTGCTGCGGTTCATGGGGTTGCAAAGAGTCTGACACGACTGAGCGACTGAACTGAACTGAACTGAGCAGACACTATGGATAACAGTGTGGAGATTCCTTAAAAAACTGGAAATAGAACTGCCATACGTCCCAGCAGTCCCACTACTGGGTATACACACCGAGGAAACCAGAACTGAAAGAGGCACGTGTACACCAATGTTCATCACAGCACTGATTACAATAGTTAGGACATGGAAACAACCTAGATTGCCCATCAGTAGACGAATGGATAAGAAAGCTGTGGTACATATACACAATGGAATATTACTCAGCTATTAGAAAGAACACATTTGATCAGTTCCAATGAGGTGGATGAAACTGGAGCCTGTTATACAGAGTGAAGTAAGTCAGAAAGAAAAACACCAATACAGTATATTAACACATATATATGGAATTTAGAAAGATGGTAATGATGATCGTATATGCAAGGTAGCAAAAGAGACACAGATATAAAGAACAGCAAAGAGACACAGATATAAAGAACAGCAAAAGAGACACAGATATAAAGAACAAGCTTTTGGGGAGAAGGTGAGGGCAGGATGATTTGAGAGAATAACACTGAAAGATGTGTATTACCATATGTGAAATAGATGACCAGTCCAAGTTTGATGCATGAAACAGGGCACTCAAAGCCAGTGCACTGGGACAACCCTGAGGGATGGGATGGGGAGGGAGGTGGGAGCAGGTTCAGGATGGAGGACACATGTACACCCATGGCTGATTCACGTCAATGTATGGCATAAACCACTACAATATTGTGAAGTAAATAGCATCCAATTAAAATAAATTAATTAATTAAAAAAATAAAGCAGAGACTTCCCTTTGCTGACAAAGGTGTGTATAGTCAAAGCTATAGTTTTTTCTGCAATCATGTATGGATGTGAGAATTTGACCATAAAGAAGGCTGAGTGCCTAAGAATTGATGTTTTCAAAATGTGGTGTTGGAGAAGACTCTCCAGAGTCCCTTGGACAGCTAGAAGATCAAACCAGTCAATCCTAAAGGAAATCAACCCTAAATGTTCATTGGAAGAACTGATGCTGAAGCTGAAGTTCCAATACTTTCGCCACCTGATACAAAGAGCTGACTCATTGAAAAAGACTCTGATACAGAAAAGATTGAAGGGAAAAGGAGAAGGAGGCAGTAGAGTATGAGATGGTTACATTGCAGTCCATGGGGTTGCAAAGAGTTACACATGACTTAGCGACTGAACAAAAACAACAGAGGTCTCATCATCTTCCTATTGACAAGGATAGGGCTTGTATTTCAGTAGCTCAGAACTGTGAAGGAACTAAAGAAAAAAGAGGGAAATTGATAAGGCTAATGTTAGATGTATATTTATTTAAGAAAATTTACCCGACTTCACTTTCTTTCATATTTGTATAGATTTACTTAAGTGTTATGTATTAGAAAAGGACTGAAAAATTAATTTCTCCCAACCATTGCCCAATCTCTACCTACCATTCTCCTCTATCCCACAAATTGGAATTCTATCACTAAAGTTGGGAATTGGCAAGGTATGACATGCAGGTCATATCTAATGTTTATGCCATTAACTTCATATTTATTTGAAGAGTGGTACACTCTTACTATAATCAAATTTAGGACATTTTAGAACATTACTGGAATGCCAAAAGGAAACCATTAGCAGTCATTCTCCATTCCCTCCACACCTCCAGCCTGAAACCATCAATAATACGCTTTTTGTCTGTATAGATTTGTCTGTCCTGAACCTGTATACCTGAAATTTTTTTAATTTAAAAAAAAAAAATAAAAAATAAAAAAAATAAATGGAATCATAAAATATGTGGCATTCTGTGACTAACTTTTTTCAATTTTCATAATATTTTCAAGATTCATTCACATTGTAATATGCATCACCACTCTAATATTTGTTTAATGCTTCATTGTTCAGATATACCACATTTTGTTTATCATTCATCAGTTGATATAAATTTGGATTGTTTTGAATTTTGGACTATCATGAATAAGGCTACTAAGAACTTTTGTGCAAATTTTTGTGAGTGGAATTTTTTTATTTCTTTAGAGTAAATATGTAGGGATACAGTTACTAGATCCTATGGCAACTCCATTTTAACCTTTTGAGTAACAAACAGACTGTTTTCCAAACTAAATACACTATTTTGCAATCCCACAAGCAATATATAAGGGTTCCAATTATTACTGCATATCCTTGTAAACACGTTACTTTCTGTATTCTTTTGTTGTTCATGTATATTTATTTTTTTAATTTTATTTTAATTATAGCCATTATAATTGATATGAGTGTGCTTCCCTCAAGGCTCAGGGGTAAATAATCCAATGCCAATGCAGGAAACATAGGTTCGATCCCTGGTTTCGGAAGATCCCTTGGAGAAAGAAATGGCATCCCACTCCAGGATTCTTGCCTGGGGAATCTTATGCACTGAGGAGTCTGGCAAAGTCTGACACAGCTGAGTAACTGAGCTCATATTAATACTAGTACCACACGATCTTGATTACTGCTCCCTTGTATTAGGTTTAAAGTGAAAATTGAGACTTCTCTAAATTTATTTTCATTTTTTCATTTTCAAGATCAAGAATGCACTTCCATTATTGGGGTCATCTCTAATTTCTTTCAATGATGTTTTGTAGTTTTCAATGTACAAGTTTTCCACTTTATTGATTCATTCATTTTTATATTATTGCAACATATAGCAAGTTATATTATTATATAATAGATACATATCATAGTATTATAAAACAAAATTATATTATTAATTTCATCTTCAGGTTGTTTATTCCTAGGGTATGTAAATATAATTGATTTTTGTATGTTGATCTTATATACTGTAACCTTGTTTCTTAGTTTTAACTTTAGAACAATTAGCTCTAATATTAATTCTTATATATTTTTAGTAGAATTCTTAAGGTTTTCTTTACAGAAGATTATGTCATCTCTGAATATAGATAATTTCTTTCTTTCTGATTTAAATGAGTTGACTTCTTCTTATCTATTTGCCCAGGTTAGTACTATGTTGAATAGAAGTGATGAGAATGAATATCTATTTTGTTCCAAATAGCAGGGGAGAAACACTCAATTTCACATTCACCAAGAATATGATGTTAGGTTTGGATTGCTGATAGATGTCCTTAAACATGTTGAGGAAATTCCTTTCTCAAATTCCTTACTTTGTTGAGCAGTTTTTATAATGGTAGTGTATTGGATTTCATCAAATGATTCTTCTGTATCTATTGAAATAATTATATATTTTCTTTTTAATTAATGAGGTATATAACACTGATTTTTGGATGTTCAAACAAACCTTTCATTCCTGGTATAAGTATTATTTTTAATGATATGTGAAAATTGAGACTTCTCTAAATTTATTTTCATTTTTTCATTTTCAAGATCAAGAATGCACTTCCATTATTGAGGTCATCTCTAATTTCTTTCAATGATGTTTTGATTACTGGATTCATTTAGTGTTTTTTTTTTAAGAATTTTGCATCTATATTTGTAAGGGATATGAGTGTTTTGTCTTCATTTCTTGTGATATCTTTTCTAACTTTACTTGTAAGGTACTACTGACCTCATAGAATGAGTAGGGCATGAAATGATTTCTCCTCTTCTGTTTTATTGGAAGACTTTGAGAAGGATTAGTACTAATTCCTCTTTAACTGTTTGGTAGACTTCACAAGAGAAGCCAATTAGTCCTGAGATTTTCTTTTAGGGAAGTTTTTATTATATATTATATTTGTTATATACATCTGTTCATATTTTCTATTTCATCAAAAATCAATATAGTAGTTTGTGTCTTTCTAAGAATGTGTCTATTTTATTGGTTATTAAATTTGTTGGCATCCTAATGTGTGTATAGAGAGAACATATTGCAACACAATAAAAGCTCTTCATGAAAACCCCCACAGCCAACATAATACTCAATGGTGAAATGCTGAAAGAATTCCCACTAAAACCTAGAGTTAGACAAGGATGCCCACTCTCACCACTTCTATTCAGTGTCATATTGGAAGTCGTAGCCACAACAGTCAGGCACAAAAAAGAAATAAAGGGTATCCAAATTGGAAGAGAGGAGGTGAAACTGTCATTATATGCAGATGAAGTGATACTACATATAGAAAAACCTAAAGACTATGCAAAAAATCTACTGGAACTGATAAAAAAGCTTAGTAAGGTAGAAGGATGCATGATTAATACACAGAAATCTGTTGCATTTCTATACATGAACAATGAGATAACAGAAAGGGAAAGCTAAAGGAAAACTCAAAACTTTATTTTTCTTAATTAATATATCTTAATTGGAGGATAATTACTTTACAATATTGTCATGGTTTTTGCCACACATCGACATGAATCAGCCATGGGTCTGAATGTGTCACACCATCCTGAAGCCCCCTCCCACCTCCCTTCCTACCCCATCCCTCTGGGTTGTCCCAGAACACTGGCTTTTGGTGCCCTGCTTCATGCATCAAACTGGCACTGGTCATCTATTTTACATATGAAAATACACGTTTCAAGTTATTCTCTCAAATCATTCCACCCTTTCCTTCTCCCACAGAGTCCAAAAGTCCGTCCTTCACATCTGTGTCTCTTTTGCTGACCTGAATATAGGATTGTTGTTACTGTCTTTCTAAATTCCAGGTATATGCGATAATATACAGTATTTTTGCTTCTCTTACTGACTTATTTCACTGTATATAATAGGCTGAAGTTTCACCCATCTCATTAGAACTGAGTCAAATGTGTTCCTTTTTATAGCTGAGTAATATTCCATTGTGTACATGTACCACAACTTCCTTATCCATTCATCTGCTGATAGACATCTTGGTTGCTTTCATATCCTAGCTATTAATAGTGTTGCAATGAACATTGGGGTATATGTGTCTCTTTCAATTCTAGTTTTCTCGATATGGATGCCCAGCAGTGGGATCGCTGGGTCGTATGGCAGTTCTATTCCCAGATTTTTTAAAAAAAAATCTCCACACTGTTCTTCATAGTGGCTGTATCAGTTTGCATTTCCACCAACAGTGTAAGAGGGTTCCGTTTTCTCCACATCCTCTCCAGGATTTATGGTTTGTAGACTTTTTGATGATGGCCATTCTGACTAGTGTGAGATGATATCTCATAGTAGTTTTCAGTTGCATTTCTCCAATAATGAGCAATGTTGAGCACTTTTTGTGTGTGTTTATTAATGATCTGCATGTCTTCTTTGAATAAATGTCTATTTGTATCTTCTGCCCACTTACTGATTGGGTTGTTTGTTTTTCTGGTATTGAGCTTCATGAGCTGCTTGTATATTTTGGAGATTAATTATTTGTCAGTTTTTTCATTTGCTATTATTTTCCCCTATTCTGAAGGATGTCTTTTCACTTTGCTTATATTTTTCCTTCATTGTGAAAAAGCTTTTAAGTTTAATTAGGTTCCATTTGTTTATTTTTCTTTTTATTTCTATTACTCTGGGAGATGAGTCATAGCGGATCTTGCTGTGATTTGTGTCAGAGAGAGTTCTGTTTATGTTTTCCTCTAAGAGTTTTAGAATTTCTCATCTAACATTTAGATCTTTAATCTATTTTGAGTTTATTTTTGTGTATGGTATTCGAAAGTGTTCTAGTTTCATTCTTTTACAGGTGGTTGACCAGTTTTCTCAGCATCATTTGTTAAAAAGAATGACTTTTCTCCATTGTATATTTTTGCCTCCTTTGTCCCAGATAAGAAGTCCATAGGCACATGTATTTTTCTCTGGACTTTCTATTTTGTTCCACTGGTCTATATTTTTGTCTTTGTGCCAGTATCATACTGTCTTGATGACTGTAGCTATGTAGTATGGTCTGAAGGCAGGAAGGCTTATTCTTCCAGTTCCCTTATTCTTTCTTGAGATGCTTTGGCTATTTCAAGGCTTATGTGTGCTTCCGTACAAATTGTGAGATTATTTTTTCTAGCTCTGTGAAGAATACCATTGGTAGTTTGAAAGGGAGTGCATTGTACTACAGATTGCTTTGGGTAGTATACTCATTTTTACTACATTGATTCTTCCAATCCACAAACATTGTATATTTTTCCATCTATTTGTGTCATCTTTGATTTCTTTCATCAGTGTTTTATAGTTTTCTATATACAAGTCTTTTGTTTCCTTAGGCAACTTTATTCCTAAGTATTTTATTATTTTCATTGCAATGGTGAATGGGATTTATTCCTTAATTTCTCTTTCTGATTTTTCATTGTTAGTTTGTAGAAATGCAAGGGATTTCTGCATATTAATTTTATATCTTGTAACTTTACTATGTTCGTCGATTAGCTCTAGTAATTTTCTGGTGGTGTCTTTATGGTTTTCTATGTAGAAAATCATGTCATCTGAAAACAGTGAAAGTTTTACTTCTTTTCCATCTGGATTCCTTTTATTTCTTTTTTTTCTCTGATGGTTGTGGCTGGGAGTTCCAAGACTATGTTGAATAGTAGGGGTGAGAGTGGGCACCCTTGTCTTGTTCCTGAATTTAGAGGAAATGCTTTCAATTTTTCACCATTGAGGATGTTTGCTGTCCGTTTGTCATATGTAGCTTTTATTATGTTGAGGTATATGTCTGCTTTCTGGAGAGTTTTTTTTTTTTTTTTTTTTTTTTATCATATATGGGTGTTGAATTTTGTCAAAGGATTTCTCTGTATCAATTGGGAAAATCATATGATTTTTATCTTTCAATTTGTTAATGCAGTGTATCACATTGATTGATTTGCAAATATTGAAGAATCCTTGCATCTCTGGGATAAAGCCCATTTGGTCATGAGGTATGATCTTTTTAATTTGTTGTTGGATTTTGTTTGGTAGAATTTTCTTAAGTACTTTTGTATCTATGTTCATCAGTGATATTGTCCTGTAGTTTTCTTGTTTTTGTGGTATTTTTGTCTGGTTGTAGTATTATGGTGATGGTGGCCTCATAGAATGAGTTTTGGAGTTTACCTTCCTCTGCAATTTTCTGGAAGAGTTTCAGTATGATAGGTGTTAGCTCTTGTCTAAATTTTAGGTTAAGCCATCTAATGATTTATAAAATTGCATCCAAAAATACTTAGGAATAAACCTGACTGAAGAGGTGAAATATTTATATGCTTAGAGCTATAAAATATTGATAAAGGAAATTAAAAATGATTCAAAGAAATGGAAAAATATCCTATGGTCTTGGATTGGAAGAATTAATATTGTTAAAATGACCAAACTACTAGAGGCAATCTACAAATTTAATGTGATCCCTGTTAAATTATCCATGGCATTGTTAACAAAGCTATAGTAAATAATCTTGAAATTTATATGGAACCTTAAAAGACTCATAATTGCCAAAGCAATCCTGAGGATATACTACATCAGAGGCATAATCCTCCCAGACTTCATAGACTATTACAAAGCTATAGTAATCAAACATAAGAAGGGGTGGGATAAAAATTGCAGAAGAGCAGGAAGCAGAGTTCACTTCCCTCTTCAGAAATACTGAAAATACACCTACAAGTGGAACAAGTCACACAGAACAGTTACTGAATACCAACAGAAGACCTCAGATGCCTAAAAAGACAATAAAACCTCCATATAATGAGGTAGAAAAAAAGGAAAAACAAAAAGAAGGAATCAGGATAGGGCCTGTGCCCTCAAGATGGAGCTTTGAAGGCGGAAAGCTTCGCACACCTTTGGGAAGGCCCTCACCAGTGGAGATATTAGACTGGATGGAGTGGGAATTTTCAAGCCTAAGAGGAAATAGCAGCAACCTGTTTGTGGAAGGCAAATGGAAAATAACCTGCACAGAGGGTCAGCACTACCACCTTGCACTTCTCTTTCGGTGTCAGTGTTGGTTGGTGTGTCAGGAGCTGAAACTCAGGCTCCAAAGCTCAGTCTCAGGGAGAGGACCAGGTTTAGGTGTGGAAACAGTTTGAAGAAGTCAGGCCATGGCAACTGATGGTGTACTAGGAAGAATCCTGGACATACCAGAGAGACAAGACACCATTATAGGGAGGCACATGAGGAGAGAGGTGAGACCACCAGAAGAATTTCTATTTCTGTGAGCACTCCCAGGCAATAAGATACAGCCTATAGGAGTTCTAGGTGCAGAGATTAGTCACTACTACCATCTTAAGCTTCAGAGGCTGGCACTGGCCACCTCTTCCAGACACATAGGAAGATGCCAAACTCACCTATAAGGTCAGAGATAGATTTCTCCATTAAAAATTCTACCAGTGGGCCACAGGGCCCACCATCACTGTCCCAGAAAGACACAAACAGCTTTCCCCATTAGGACTTATGGCCAAGGAGCCCCAGGACCTGCCCACACTGACCTGGAAGCACATGGACAGCTCCTGACATTAGAAATCCCACCAGCAGGTGCCAGGACCAGCTCATGCTGTCCCTGGAGTGCATGGATAACTTTCTCCACTAGAAAATCTATCAGTGGGTGCCAAAAGTACCCCCATCACTTGGGAACATATGAAAACCTCTCACTACTACAAAATCCACCAGTGGGTATCAGGACCCACCCTTCAGTCCCTGGAGGGAGTCTGGGGAGGGCACAGAAGGCTCTTCCCACCAGGAAATCTGCCCAGAGGAAACGCTGAAGCCACAGCTGAGCACCAGGGGCTGGGAAACTATGAAAGAAGAGCTGAAATCCCTCCTGTTGGCTGCATGAACATAGGAGCATGAACACCTCTGTTGACAGCTTCCTAAATTCAGCACCTGTGAAACATCCAAAAGAACATGTCCTCATGTAGCTGGAATGGGTCTGATTTTAACAGCTGTGGGCACCTACACGTGGAGATTGGGCCAGACCAGGGTTCAAATTGCCTCCATAGCTCCCACAATTGAGTGACTACTACACAACTATTGCAGCCCTGGGGCCTGACCTCAGTTGATCTGCACCAGTGTCTGAGTGAAAACAACAGCCAAGAGTCACCAGGGCCAGTTTCCCACACACCCACAGTTAAGGTGAAACTTAGAGCAATGGCAACAACAGTGAATTTGTGAACCCACACAAAGGGTGAAAGGAGACAGCAACAAAGCATACTCACAGGTGAACAGCTCCAGAGGAGGACTATTCCATAACTTCTCTCCCAGTGGGAGTGCTCCAATCCCACCTACGTCACATCACATCTTAAAAACAGATTTGGGGGGCCCTAATCCAACAACTATGGAGCAGACACTCCCCTTAAAGGGCAGTGGTAACCACAGAACAAAGGGAAGCCCCATTCAGTATCTAGGACAGGCTCAATCAACACAACACCCATCAAACCTTCTATCAAGGGGATAATGGTAAAAGCCTCTGGACCAATCCTCACCCACCAGGGGTTAGGCACCAGAAGGAAGAGGATCTATGATCCTTCCACCTGTAGAATGGAGACCACAAACACAGTAAGTTTTACAAAATGAAATGACAAGGCAATATGTTGCAGAGGAAGGAGTTAGATAAAAACTTGTAAGAACAACTAAATGATCAGGAGATAAGCAATTTATCAGATAAAATAATTCAGAGTGATGATAACAAAAATAATCCAAGATCTTGGAAAAAATGGAGACACTAAAAGTCAAAGCAATCTTGAGAAAGAAAAATGAAGCTGGAGGAATCAGGCTCACTAGTTTCAGGCTATATGGCAAAGCTACAGTAATCAAAACAGTAAGATCAATGGAACAGAAAGATCCATGGAACAGAAGCATTCAAAAAACAGAAAGATCAATGGAACACACCCATGCATCATACACAAAAATAAACTCAAGATGGCTTAAAGACTTAAATATGACATGTTGCCTAAAAACTCCTAGAAGAGAACATATACAAAATATTCTCTGGTACATAAAATGTATCAATATTTTCTTAGGTTAGTCTCCCAAACAATGGAAATAAAAGCAAAATTAAACAAATGGAACTTATTCAAACATGAGCTCTTCCACAGCAAAGAAAATCATAAACAAAGTGAAAAGACAACCTACAGACTTGGAGAAAAGTATTTGCAGGTGATGCAACCAACAAGAGCTTAATTTCCAAATTATACAAACAACTTTTACAACTCAATAACAAAACAAACAATTCAGCCAAAAAAAGCAGGAAGAAGATGTAAATAGACATTTCTCCAAAGATGATGTACATATAGCCAATGAGCATATGAAATTATGCTCAATATCACTAATTATTAAAGAAATAGAAATCAAAACTACAATGGTGTACCACTTAATGCTTGTAAGGATGGCCATCATTAAAAAGTTTAAATATAATAAATGCTGGAGAGGGTGTGGTGAAAAGGGAACTTTCTTACACTATTAGTGTGAATGTAAGTTGGTGCAGCCACTGTAGAAAACAATATTGAGGTTGCTTAAAAAACTAAAAATAGTTTCCATATGATTCCAGCAATCCACTGAAGAAAACTCTTATTTGATAAGATAACTGCACCTCAGTGTTCATAGCAGAGGTATTTGCAATAGCCAAGACATGGAATCAACCTATATGTCCATCAATAAATGAATATACACACACACACAATGGAATACTATTCAGCCATAGAAAATAATAAAGTAATCATGTCACTGGAAGCAACATGAATGAACCTAAAAATTATAATAATAAGTGAAACAAGTCATAAAGAGAAAGACAAATATCACATGGTATCACTTATATGTGTAATATAAAATATGACAGAAATGAACTTATTTACAAAATAGAAACAGATGCATAGACATAGAAAATAAACTTATGGTTATTATAAGAGGGTGGGAGGGATAATTAGGAGTTTGGGTCTGGCAGATACAACCTATTATATATAAAATAGATAAACAAAAAGATCCTACTATATAGCACAGGGAACTATATTCAATATCCTATAACAAACTATAATGGAAAAGAATATGAAAAAGAATAAGTATCTACATATGTTAGTGTGAATCACTGTGCTGTACAGCAGAATCTAATACAATACTGTAAATCAACTATACCTGAATAAAAATAAATGTTGGCATTCCATAACTTCTTTTCATACAGGAATATCATAGTATGCCTTTATAACCTTTATCTGTGTAATCGAATAGCAATGACTCAGATTTTATTCCTGATTTTAGTAATGTGAATCATTTTTTTTCCTTATTAGTTTAAGAGTTTGGATCTTTTAATAGAAGCAATTTTTGTGCAATTTTTCTCTTTTTAAAAATCTTTTCATAAATTTCCATTCATTATCTTTTGCCTGCTTGCTTTGGGTTTGATTTGCTCTTCTTTCCTTGTGCCTTAGGTGGAAGGTTAGGTTACTGATTTGTGAAATTTTCTTTTTAATATAATTTCTTATGATAAACTATAGACGGATGTTTGTGACATTGTACAGGAGACAGGAATGAAGACCATCCCCAAGAAAAAGAAATGCAAAAAAGCAAAAAGGCTGTATGGGGAGGCCTTACAAATAGCTGTGAAAAGGAGGGAAGTGAAAAGCAAAGGAGAAAAGGAAACATATACCCACTTGAATGCAGACTCCCAAAGAATAGCAAGGAGAGATAAGAAAGCCTTCCTCAGTGATCAGTGTAAAGAAATAGAGGAAACGAATATAATGGGAAAGACTAGAGATCTCTTCAAGATAATTAGAGATACCACAGGAATGTTTCATGCAAAGATGGGCTCAATAAAGGACAGAAATGGTAGGGACCTAACAGAAGCAGAAGATATTAAGAAGAGGTGGCAAGAATACACAGAAGAACTGTACAAAAAAGATCTTCACGACCCAGAAAATCACAATGGTGTGATCACTCACCTAGAACCAGACATCCTGGAATGTGAAGTCAAGTGGGCCTTAGGAAGCATCACTACGAACAAAGCTGGTGGAGGTGATGGAATTCCCGTTGAGCTATTTCAAATCCTGGAAGATGATGCTGTGAAAGTGCTGCACTCAATATGGCAGCAAATTTGGAAAACTCAGCAGTGGCCACAGGACTGGAAAAGGTCAGTTTTTATTCCAATCCCAAAGAAAGGCAATGCCAAAGAATGCTCAAACTACAACACAATTGTACTCTTCTCACACGCTGGTAAAGTAATGCTTAAAATTCTCCAAGCCAGGCTTCAGCAATACATGAACAGTGAACTTCCAGATGTTCAAGCTGGTTTTAGAAAAATCAGTGGAAGCAGAGATCAAATTGCCAATATCTGCTGGAACATTGAAAAAGGAAGAGAGTTCCAGAAAAACATCTATTTCTGCTTTATTGACTATGCCAAAGCATTTGACTGTGTGGATCACAATAAACTGTGGAAAACTCTGAAAGAGATGGGAATACCAGACCACCTGACCTGCCTCTTGAGAAATCTGTATGCAGGTCAGGAAGCAACAATTAGAACTGGTCATGGAATAACAGACTGGTTCCAAATAGGAAAAGGAGTACGTCAAGGCTGCATATTGTCACCCTGCTTATTTAACTTATATGCAGAGTACATCATGAGAAACGCTGGATTGGAAGAAACACAAGCTGGAATGAAGATTGCTGGGAGAAATATCAGTAACCTCAGATATGCAGATGACACCACCCTTTTGGCAGAAAGTGAAGAAGAACTAAAAAGCCCCTTGATAAAAGTGAAAGTGGAGAGTGAAAAAGTTGGTTTAAAGTTCAACATTCAGAAAACTAAGATCATGGCATCTGGTCCCATCACTTCATGGCAAATAGATGGAGAAACAGTGAAGACAGTGGCTGACTATATTTTTGGGTGCTCCAATATCACTGTACATGGTGATTTCAGCCATGAAATTAAAAAAAAAAAAAAAAAAAAAAAGCTCTTACTCCTTGGAAGGAAAGTTATGACCAACCTAGACAGCTTATTAAAAAGCAGAGACATTACTTTGTCAAAAAAGTTCCATCTAGAAAGGCTATAGTTTTTCCAGTGGCCATGTATGGATGTGAGAGTTGGACTATAAAGAAAGCTGAGTGCCAAAAAACTGATGCTTTTGAACTGTGGTGTTGGAGAAGACTCTTGAGAGTCCCTTGGACTGCAAGGAGATCCAACCAGTCCATCCTCAAGGAGATCAGTCCTGGGTGTTCTTTGGTAGGACTGATGCTGAAGCTGAAACTCCAATACTTTGGCCACCTGATGTGAAGAGCTGACTCATTTGAAAAGACTCTGATGCTGGGAAAAATTGAGGGCAGGAGGAGAAGGGGACGACAGAGGATGAGATGGTTGGATGGCATTACTGACTCAATGGACATGGGTTTGGGTGTACTCCAGGAGTTGGTGATGGACAGGGAGGCCTGGCATGCTGTGGTTCATGGGGTTGCAAAGAATTGGACATGACTGAGAGACTGAACTAACTGAACTGATGGATAAAATTTCCCTCTAAGCAGTGATTTTTCTCCATCCCATAAGCTCTGGAACTGTAGTATTTTGTGTTTGTTTTGTTTTAACTCAATGTGTTTTACAATTTCTTTCACATTTTTCTCTGATATAGTGGTTATTTACAAGTGTGTTCATATTTGTTTAAAAAAATTTGTTATTGTTCAAATTTAATTTACTTTCGTTTTAGTCGAAGTGCATACTAGGTATAGTTTGAGTCATTTCAAATTTGATAATGCTTTATCTATGGCCAAGTATAGGTATATGAAGGAGAATATGTCATGTCTATCTAGAAATAAAGTATGTGTTCTGCTGCTGTTTCTTGAATTTTTCTATAAATGTATATTATAGTGTTAACATCTTATATTTCCTCATTGGTTTTCTGCCTTATCAGTCTATCCATTTTAAAAGTGACTTAGTTCTCTTCAAATATATCAGTTTGTGCTACATGTATTTTGGAGCTCTCTTGTCAGATACAAACATGTTTATAATTATGCCATTTTACTAACGAGAAATCACCATTATATTATAAATATCCCTCTTTCTCTCTAGTAACAGTGTTTGTAACAATGTTTATTTTGTCTGATTTTAGTATAGTCACCCCATCTAATTTTTGGTTACTATTTGTTTAATATATAATTTCCTATTCTTTTATTTTCAACCTATTTTTAGCTTTGAAAACAAAGTATGTCCACTGTAGACAGCATATAGTTGAATATTCTTTCAATTTATTTCAACTTTCTAATTCTTTACTTTTGATTAGATCATTTAATCTATTTAAATTTAATGTTATTATTGGCATTTCCATAGTTTGCTTTTTTTCTTTTGTTTTCTGTGTGTATGTATGTGCTTAGTGCTGTCTGACTCTTGGCGACCCCCTGCCAGGGTCAGGCTCCTCTGTCCATGGGATTCTCCAGGTAAGAATACTGGAGTGGGTTGCCATTCCTCTCCAGGGGATCTTCCAAAGAGCAAGCATCTTTTAATTTCATAGCTGCAGTCACCTCCCACAGTGATTTTGGAACCCAAGAAAATAAACTCTGTCACTGTTTCCATTGTTTCCTCATATATATGCCATGGGACTTGATGCCATGATCTTAGTTTTTTGTTGTTGTTGTTTTTTTTTTTTTCTTTCCCCCATCATTGGCTATGTATTTTACATATGGTAATGTAAGTTTCCATGTTACTCTCTCCATACATCTCACCCTCTCCTCTCCTCTCCCTGTGTCCATAAGTCTGTTCTTTATGTCTTGCTACTGCCACTGCTGTTGCTAAGTCGCTTCAGTCGTGTCCGACTCTGTGCGACCCCATAGACGGAAGCCCACCAGGCTCCCCTGTCCCTGGGATTCTCCAGGCAAGAACACTGGAGTGGGTTGCCATTTTCTTCTCCAATGCATGAAAGTGAAAGTGAAGTCGCACAGTCGTGTCCGATTCTTAGTGACCCCATGGACTGCAGCTGATCAGGCTCCTCCATCCATGGGATTTTCCAGGCAAGAGTACTGTTAAAACTAGGCAAAACTTGGTAGAATGGATCATAGCTATTTTACTGTTGAGTTTTAAGCCACTTTTTTTCTCTCTCCTCTTTCACCTTCATGAAGAGGCTCTTTAGTTCCTCTTCACTTCCTACCACTAGGGTGGTATCATCTGCATATCTGAAATTATTGTTATTTCTTCTGGAAATCTTGATTCCACCTTGTAATTCATCCAGCCTGGCATTTCACGTAATGTACTCCACATATAACTTAAATAAAGTGAAGTTGCTCAGTCGTGTCCAACTCTTTGTGACCTCATGGACTGTAGCCTACCAGGTTCCTCCATCCATGAGATTTTCCAGGCAAGAGTGCTGGAGTGGGTTGCCATTTCCTTCTCCATGGGATCTTCCCAAGCCAGGGATCGAAGCCGGGCCTCCTGCACTGCTGGCAGATGCTTTACTATCTGAGCCACCAGGGAAGTTAAATAAACAGGTTGACAATATACAGCCTTGACACACTCCTTTCCCACTTTTGAACCAATCTGTTTTTCCATGTCCACTTCTAACTGTTGCTTCTTGACCTACACATGGATTTCTCAGGAGACAGGTAAGATGGTCTGGTATTTCCATCTCTTTAAGGATTTTCAACTGTTTTTTTGTGATCCACAATCAAAGGTTTTAACATAGTCAATGAAGCAGAAGTAGATGTGTTTCTGGAATTCTCTTGCTTTTGCTGTGATCCAATGGATGTCAACAATTTGATCTCTGTTTCCTCTGCCTTTTCTAAATCCAGCATGTACATCTGGAAGTTTTAATTTCCCATTCTATTGATACCTAGCTTGGAGGATTTTGAGCATGACCTTGCTAGCATGTGAAATGAGTACAATTGTGCGGTAGTTTGAACATTCTTTGGCATTGCCCTTCTCTGTTATTGGAATGAAAATTGACCTTTTCCAGTCCTGTGGCCACCGCTGCGTTTTCCAAGTAGATATTTTCCAATATGCCATTTTTATTCCTTTAGGAGTTTTTAGCTGTATTAATGCTTTCAGTTGTTTTCTTGCTGGTAGTTCTTAGGCTAAATACATATATTTTTATTCATTAGAACCTACTTTTAGATGCTTAATACATATATTTTTATTTATTAGAATCTACTTTTAGATTTATGCCAACTTAATTAAAGTAAAATAAAGGAAATTTATTCCTATATAGCTTCATTTATCCAGTCATTTCTTCTTGCCCGAGTATTTGTAATCCCATTGACTGTATCCCGCCAGTCTCTTCTTCCTTCATTTACTCTCCCATTTCTGTACTAATCTATATAAGCACAAGATATATGGGAGATATGTATCTTCCAGGTACTTTGGAAGAAATAAGACTCTGTAGATATAGATATACAAACATATGAACAAATTAACAATACCTTGTTAAAATTATTACTATGTATAATTTTGTTTCTTCTAAAGAAGCTAGGAGAAGAATGAGAGCACAATATATTTGTAGAGTTTTTAAAAAGATAATTTCACTCTCTTTTATTAGCTCTGATTCTCTTCATTTCTTCCTGTAGATTCACACTACCACTAAGAGTAATTTTCTTACTCCAACACTGTTATTACCAATATGCTCAATAGACATATATTATGGTTGCTGTGATGCAATTGTATGCATATTGTTTTATGCACTTGCTTTTTAAATTATTTTAGAGAAGAAAGGGAACGATATATGTAATTATGCTTTTTTTTTTAACTGAGTAGTTATCTTTACTTTAGTTCTTTGGTTTTCTATGTGATTTTGCATTGTAATGTAGTATCACTTCCTTTTAGCCTAAAGAAACTTTATTCAGTATTTGTTACAATGCATGTCTGCTAGCAAGAAAATCTCTTTCTTAGTTTATTTGAGAATGTCTTCATTTCTCTTTCGTTTTTGAAGAATATTTATTCTGCATAAGGAATTCTTGGTTGATCCCCCTACGCCCTTTCAACACTTTGAGCATACCATTTCACTGCTTTGTGACTTCCACTGTTCCTGATATAAAGTCAGTTGTCAATCCAATAGTGGTTCCTCTTATGTTATTGTTTTTCCCTTGCTGTTTTTGTGTTTTTCTCTTTCTTTGGCTTTCATTGTTTTGCTTATGTGTCTGGTTATGGACTTCTTCCTATTAATCTGAATTTAAGTTTCTTTTTTAAATTTCTTGGATGTTAAGGTTAGTATTTTTCACCAAATTGATAAAGTTTACCGCCATCTCTTTTGAAAATGATTTTATGTTCCTTTATTCCTATATTCTCCTTCTGGTATTTCTATTATGCTACTGTTAGTCTCGAGAAGGCAATGGCACCCCACTCCAGTACTCTTGCCTGGAAAATCCCATGGATGGAGGAGTCTGGTAGGCTGCAGTTCATGGGGTCTCTAAGAGTCGGGCACGACTGAGCGACTTCACTTTCACTTTTCACTTTCATGCATTGGAGAAGGAAATGGCAGCCCACTCCAGTGTTGTTGCCTGGAGAATCCCAGAGATGGCAGAGCCTGGTGGGTTGCCATCTATGGGGTCGTACAGAGTCGGACACGACTGAAGCGACTTAGCAGCAGCAGCAGCAGCAGCACTGTTAGTCTGCTTCATCTTGTAGCATCTCTCTTTCAGACTGTGTTCATTTTTCTGTACTCCTTTTTCTTTCTGTTTTCCAGATGCATAATCTCTGTTAATGTATTTTCAAGTTTGCTGATTCTTTTTTTCATTGAAGTCCAGTTGAAGGATGTGGCAACTCACTCCAGTATTCTTACCTGGAGAATCCCATGGACAGGGACTTGGACTTGGACTTGGCTATGGTTCATGGGGTCACACAGAATCAGACAAGACTGAGATGGCTTAGCACACATGGGAAGTTGATTTACAACATTGTATTAGTTTTGACTGTATGACAAAATGATTCAGCTTTACATTATTTTCAGATTACTTTGCATTATAAGCTATTACAAAGCATGCTGATTCTTTAATCTGAAAACAATGCACCCTTGAGTCCATTCATTTGATTTTTCACTTTGCTTATTATATTTTAAATCTCTAGAATTTTCATTTTTATTATATATACTTCTTTTTTATTGGAGTATAGTTGCTTTACCATGTTGTGTTGGTTTTTGCTGTACAATGAAGTGAATCAAATGTGTGTGTGTATATATATATATATATATATATTTAAATTTATATATATATATATATATATATATATATATATATATACATATATTCCCTCTTTCTTGGATTATCCTCCCACCTTGCTATCCCACCAATTCAGGTCACCACAAAGCACTGAATTGGGTTCCCTGCACTTTACAATAGGTTCTTGCTAGCTATTTTATACATGGCAGTGTATATATGTCAATCCCAGTCTCCCACTTTATCACATCCCCATTCCCTTTCATTACTATCTGTGCATCCTCTACATTTGTGTCTCTATTCCTGTCCTGCAAATTGGTTCATCTGTGTCATTTTTCTAAATTCCACATATTTGCATTAATATACAATATTTACTTTTCTCTTTATGACTTCACTCTGTATGACAGACTCTAGGTCCATCCACATCTCAGCAAATAACCCAATTTTGTTCCTTTTTATACCTGAGAAATATTGTGCTTAAGCTGCCTGAGCCAAGAAGTCTTCCACTTTTTGCTGATCTATCTGTATGTGGTTTGGGGAATCCTTTTAAGTCTACTCCATGTCCTACTCTGACTGCTCATTAGTAGTGCATGCACACAATCTTACCAACCCTAAGAGTTTACTGTGATCCCAAGAGGGTTCTTCATGGCTTTCTCTTTCTCTAGAGATCTCTACTGCACTTCTGGCTGTTCTTCTGTTTTGCTTATATCAGAGCTACTGGCTGCCTCTTAATTGTTCTTAGCTGAAATCTCCACTGTTTTGACAAGGCCCCTGGTGGCTCAGATGGTAAAGAGTCTGCCTGCAGAGTGGGAGACCTGGGTTCAATCTCTGGGTCAGGAAGATCCCTGGAGAAGGAAATGGCAACCCACTCCAGTGTTCTTGCCTGGTGAATCCCATGGATAGAGGAGCCTGGCAGGCTACAGTCCATGGGGTCACAAAGATTTGGACATGACTAGGCGACTTCACTTAGGTATGGAGTTTTCCATTCTTTCCTTGTGGCTTGCCTCTTCTCTTGTTCACATCTCTATGCCATTGAGTAGGAGCTGAGAGTGGAAAATAACACATTATTTTTCTAGGAGTGAATCTTTCCTGTGCCATGAATTTTGGAGGTGGGGTGTGATAGTACTTGATTTTTCTCAGCTTGTTTTTTTCAGAGTAGGATCTCTGCAAAGGAGAATGGAGTTAATCAGGCTCCCACATTTTTTGTCCTTTCTTAGGCAAAGTCTTAACTCTGTGAGTCTAAGTTGGGTAGTCAGAAGAACTTCCAGTCCTTTCAGCTAGATCTGTTTGGAATCGTGCTTAAGCAACATTGATCAAGAGGAGAGCATGAGATAATCATCCTGCCCCTGTCAGGTAAAACTGTAGTATGCCTACAGTAAAGCTCCTATAACACAGAGCTGGGGAGGGCAGAGGATGGGAGCTCATAGCTTAAGTGCCACAGACTCTAACTCTTATTGCTGAGATTTATTAGATTTGGTAGATTTTCTTGGGTAACTATTTCATCATTTCCTATGTGTTGCTTTGAGCAATTTTCATATAATTTAATAATTGTTTTCTATAATTTTCATGAGCTAAATGTTTGTTGCTCTGTGAAGAAAGTCTGCTGAGCTACCCCCACTACCAACCTGTTTTTATAAGTGAAGTTTTATTGTAATACAGCTATGTTCACTCATATATGAGCTTATTCATGAATACATTTTTGTCTATGCCTACTTTTGAAATCAGTCAGAACTGAGTAATTGCAATAGATATCATATGGCCAAAAAGTCAAAATTATTTACTGTTTTGACTCCTTACAGAAAACATTTGCCAATCTCTGGCCTAAATACACATTACCTTCAGTCAACCCGCTTTTTTTATTTTTTATTTTTATTACACACTACAAAATACAATGCATGCTACACAATATGCTGCATAATCTACTAGCAGGGATAGAAGAGCATGACTGAGTTGTTCTTCATCAACCAGGAAAACGTTTTCTTAATCAATGTTCTCCAAACCCTTTGACACATAGGAATGGTTTACTCCAGAGACGCGCCTATCTCTTACCATCAAATACCACTGATATGGATAATGGGCAACTCTTTTTTCCTTGCCCCCGTTACTGAACCTGTGGATGCACGTGGTGGCCATTCCCGGGATGAACAAGCACATGCCCATAACGGCGATCCCAGGAAGAACCTCGAACCACATCGCGACGCCGTTCCGGAGGCCAAACACTCCCTTCCAGGTCCCTTAAAGGTGACCCGGCTCCAACCAGCTTTTTATTACAAGATGAAAACCATCTCAGAGGGCTGTAGGTATAGTTGGGTTGACCAGTGATCCAATTCATGTTATAAATTAGTATGATCAGCTGTTTCAAGGAACGGAAATTCTATTTTAGGATCTGGTAGCTATTGGCACCCCACTCCAGTACTCTTGCCTGGAAAGCCTTATGGACAGAGAAGCCTGGTGGGCTGCAGTCCATGGGGTCGCAAAGAGTTGGACACGACTGAGCGAGTTCACTTTCATGCATTGGAGAAGAAAACGGCAACCCACTCCAGTGTTCTTGCCTGGAGAATCCCAGGGATGGGGGAGCCTGGTTGGCTGCCGTCTATGGGGTCGCAGAGAGTCGGATACGACTGAAGCGACTTAGCAGCAGCAGCAGCATCTATGATCTGAGAACAAACTAGGGATTCTGGAGATTTTATGGGGGGGCAGATGTGGATGGAGGGTTGAAGAAGGGAATTTTGACTAGTGAAAGGGCAAAATAAGGACATAGAGTGTGAGTGGAGTATTGGAAGAGAAGATTCACTGAAGTGTTAAAAATATATTGAGAGATAACTGTACCCAGGTTCTCCTGATGCCATTTGAATCATTTTTGCTTGCTAACTTTAATATTTTCAACATTATGCTTCCTATCTTCAGGCAACTTTAGAAGAAAAAATGCACATTTTAAATTATAGGATTAGTAAAATATCAAACACAGCAAAAGCAGGCATATATTAGATTTTTAAAATTCATTTATTTAATTGCAGGCTAATTACTTAACAATATTATAGTGCTTTTTGCCATACACTGACATGAATCAGCCATAGGTGTACATGTGTCCCCCATCCTGAACCCCGTTCCCACCTCCCTCTCCATCCCATCCCTCAGTGTTGTCCCGGTGCAATAGCTTTGAGTGTCCTGTTTCAGGCATCGAACTTGGACTGGTGATCTATGTCACATATGGTAATACACGTGTTTCAATGCTGTTCTCACAAATCATCTCACCCTCACCTTCTCCCACAGAGTCCAAAAGTCTGTTCTTTATATCTATGTCTCTTTTGTTGTCTCACATACAAGGTCAACATTACCATCTTTCTAAATTCCATATATATGCATTAATATACTGTATTGGTGTTTTTCTTTCTGACTTACTTAACTCTGTATAATAGGCTCCAGTTTCATCCACTGCATTAGAACTGATTCAAGTGCATTCTTTTTAATAGCTGAGAAATATAATCTAGACATTTATTTGCACAATCTTATAATGGATATAAAGTAATTCCAAGAGTTGCTTAATCCATACTTCTGTGAAAAACAAATTTATAAATTCAAGTAAAATATTTCTGCATAGTTCTTTTTGCTTTTACCCTTATGGAATATGATGTCTAATTTTATGTGTCAATTTGACTAGTCCATGCATGGAGTGAAAAGATAGGATTTCTAGGTGTTTCTGTGAGGGTATTTCTTCTTCTTCTTCTTCTTCTTCTTCTTCTTCTTTTTTTAATAATCCTTCATGGTATTTTTTAAATTTTCTTTTTTCTTTTATTTATTTTTATTTTAATTGGAGGCTAATTACTTTACAATATTGTGATGGGTTTTGCCATACGTTCACATGAATCAGCCATGGGTGTACATGTGTTCCCCATCCTGAGCCTTCCTCCCACCTCCCTCCCCATCCCATCTCTCAGGGTGCACCAGCCCTAAGCACCCTGTCTCATGCATCAAACCTGGACTGGTGATCTATTTCATATAAGATAATATACGTGTTTCAATGCTATTCTCTCAAATCATCCCACCCTCGCCTTCTCCCACAAAGTCCAACAGTATGTTCTTTGCGTCTGTGTCTCTTTTGCTGTCTTGCATATAGAGTCATCGTTACCATCTTTGTAAATTCCATATATATGCATTAATATACTGTACTGGTGTTTTTCTTTCTGACTTACTTCACTCTGTATAATAGGCTCCAGTTTCATCCACCTCATTAGAACTGATTCCTTTTAATAACTGAGTAACATTCCGTTGTGTATGTGTACCACAGCTTTCTTATCCATTCATCTGCCGATGGACATCTAGGTTGCTTCCATGTCCTGGCTATTGTAAACAGTGCTGCAATGAGCACTGGGTACACGTGTCTCTTTCAATTCTGGTTTTCTCAGTGTGTATGCCCAGCAGTGGGATTACTGGGTCTTATGGCAGTTCTATTTCCAGCTTTTTAAGGAATCTCCACACTGTTCTCCATAGTGGCTGTACTAGTTTGCATTCCCACCAATGGTGTAAGAGGGTTCCTTTTTCTCCACACCCTCTCCAGCATTTATTGTTTGTAGACTTTTTGATAACAGCCATTCTGACCGGTTCTCTGATAATGAGTGATGTTGAGCAACTTTTCATGTGTTTGTTAGCCATTTGTATGTCTTCTTTGGAGAAATGTCTGTTTAGTTCTTTGGCCCATTTTTTTATTTGGTCACTTATTTTTCTGGAATTGAGCTGCAGGAGCTGCTTGTATATTTTTGAGATTAATTATTTGTCAGTTGTTTTGTTTGCTATTATTTTCTCCCATTCTAAAGGCCGTCTTTTCACCTTGCTTATAGCTTCCTTCGTTATACAAAAGCTTTTAAGTTTAATTAGGTCCCATTTGTTTATTTTTGTTTTTATTTCCATTATTCTGGGAGGTGGGTCATAGAGGATCCTGCTGTGATTTATGTCAGAGAGTGATTTGCCTATGTTTTCCTCTAGGAATTTTATGGTTTCTGGTCTTACATTTAGATCTTTAATCCATTTTGAGCTTATTTTTGTGTATGGTGTTAGAAAATGTTTTAGTTTCATTCTTTCACACGTGGTTGACCAGTTTTCCCAGCACCACTTGTTAAAGAGATTGTCTTTTCTCCATTGTATATTCTTGCCTCCTTTGTCAAAGATAAGGTGTCCATGTGTGCGTGGTTTTATATGTGGGCTTTCTAAAAAGCAGGTATGTAGTAGATTTTTGGAAGGCTTCCTTCTCCCAAGCTTCAAGCTCTCTCCAACTTGGAGCACCAGGTACATAAGAGTACGTGTTCCCCATACTTTGCTTGCTGTTCCCAGGATAAGGTACAACTTTTGCAAATTTGCCCCCAAAGCTGTGAAATTCCAAACATGATTTGTTACTCTTTTGTTATCCCACAGCTGTGCACTGTTGTTTCCCTTGTTATGGAAGCTCCTTTATTTTCCTCTTGAGTATTTGTACTCTGACCTTGACCAAATCCTCCTGCACACAGGCCCATGTATTCATTCACCTTTCAGGCTCTGCAGGCAACTGGTGAGTAGCTAGTATAATTTTTAAGTAATCTATAAAGCTGTAATTAGGCAGACGTCTTTTCTAATGGTGTCTCCCTTTAACTCTAAAGTGTCTCTACTCAGATTGCTATTTCCTTGCTGCAAGGCAATATCTGTCTTTGAAGTAAAGTGAAATGGAAAGAAACACAGACAAAAAGCTCTTGTTCCAGCTCTCTCACTAAATAAGTGTGTAGCCTACTTATCCCTGTCTCCATCCACCCAGGCCTTTTTCCTCCTCTATAAAAAAATTGTTAGATTAGATGATTTCTGAGGCCACTATCAATTCTAAAAATGTTTCTGAAATCTACTAAATCTTTCAGTTTTTATTTTCCTGCTGTGTCCTCTGGATTGGTTTGGTTTGGAAAGTGTGGGGAGAGGGCAAATTAGCCAAGATGGTATGTTCTGGTTCTCTCACCCTATGTTTTGTAAATAATGACTATGTAACAGCTGAAATCATTTATATCACAGTGCACACACATCACGTGGTATTCACTTGGTCATGAGCTAGTTTGTGCTGTAGGGATATATGAGCTCCACCTATAAAGGGGTGGCAATTACTGCTGCTTCATGGCTGTGTCCATTGGGTTGGCCACAAGAGTAGAGAAATAATGTGTCCACTGATATGGCTACTGTGTCAGCCAGGAGATAATAAATATATCTGCAGTTCCTATGTCTCCTCGAGTCTTCTGCCAGCCTCTTAGCTCCTACCGTGCCTACCCTGGGTTTAGCAAACAGTCAGCCTTATGAGTACAGGTAGATTTTCCTAGTAGCACATAAAGCCCAAGACGTGCATTCCCCATGTTGCACTCCAGTCACCCAGTTTTGGTCACAGTCTCTGCAAATCTGGCCGCAATGTGAAATTTGAATCTTGATGCATAACTCTGCAGTTCTCCCACCCCTGTGAGTTGTTCTTTTTCTTCACTCCTGCAAATTCTCATAGTCCCTTCCTTTCCCCTTCAGGATTTATACTCTTTTAGGGATGAAAGCCTCACAAATACCTCTGGATCAGCACATTCTCCCTTCTGCTGTACCATAAGCATTCCTTTAAACCGAAGTATGTGGTTTGCGGGGTTGGGGGGGGGGGGATTTACCTACTGAGTAACTACAGAAACAAAAGAAGAGATATATAATTAATTCTAATTACAAGTTTTTAAAGGTAGTATAGTACATAGCTATTGAGCTATTTAATAATCTCAGATATGCTGCTTATTTAACTTTTGGAATTGAAAAAAAAATGTATGATTCTTTTGCCAGTTTTTCTCACTTGCCAAATGTAAATAATATATATTCAACTCTACTTATGAGTGCTCACTTTAGTCAATATAAATGCAATTTAAGAAGTATTCAGTATATATAAATATGTATGCATATGTATATATGCATATAGTAAATGCATTCAACATGTTTGCCAATGACAATAAAATAAATTATTGTTATTGCTGTTAAAAGTATTTTAAAGAGATTGTCTTAATCCTTAATTTGTATATAAGATAGTTCAGATAATTTGGGCCACCTAAAATCATTACTAATTTGGATGATAGATATCCTTTCATTGGAGAGTCTAGTCAATTTATCAGTACAAACAAAGGGCTTATTTTGAAATCTCAACACATCCTCTCTATGAAAGATGAGAGGAAAACCTTCTTAGACAAATTTTCAATTTTCTCAATATAGGTATCTTTTAGAACTATTAAGGTGTGTAGTTACATTCACCCAAAAACTCCATGACAAATATCTCTTCGACCTGACTTACCTTGAAATATTTCCAGGAAAGACTTCTGTGTGCATGTGTGTGTGCCTGTGTGCATAAGCACACACATGAACGCATGTCTGTGTATTTGTTTAAAACCTTCATCCCCCAGTTCAGATGAATGAAAAGACATTACACCTAATAGATGTTAAATACAAATTTGAATGAATTAAAATGACAGTCTTCTTTATGGACAAACTGTTCTTAGTCATTAGTATCTAAGGGAAAAGGGTGGAATTGAAATCAGAATAGGAGGGCAAGAGTAGCTTAATGGGAATAACTAAGAAGGGATAAAAGCTGAAATTTTGCATGGGTGAGGGGGGATAAACTATTTTTTGCATGGTTTTCTGTAGAACTGTCCAGAGCAAAGACACAGGTGTCAACTTCTGAAATCAGACCTGTGACTGAGAAGGAAATGCACCTCAGATATAACGCTTTGTGTGCCTAGGCAAAACTATTGAATTGGCAAAAAAGTTTGTTTGGGTTCTTCCATAAGATGTTATGAAAATAAAACACAAAAGAACCTTTTGGCCAACCCAATAAAATTAATGTAAACATTTATTTGGGGGTTATTTGTTTTGTTTTGTTTTTCCCTCCTTATTTCTAATTTTTTAGAATGGAGATGGAGCTCAGAGAAAATACCCTAACTTTACTTTCTTAAAATTTTCTTCTAGTCTCATGATGGCATATTGAGGGAAATGGAATTCTTGTCAAAGTAACTGTAACCATTAGGATATTTTTTCCTTGGATTTCTTAACCTCAACTTTCAGGAATTTACAAAAAGGCCATTACCATGGAATTTACTTGGTTTCTCTTTATAACACAGACATGAAATTTCCCTTTGAGATACTACACTTGAATCCTTGAATTTTATTTTTTTTTAATTCTTTTTTGGTGTCCTTTTCTTTAATTTTTTAATATAAGTGTATTTATTTTCATCAGAGGCTAATTACTTTACATGGAGAAGGCAGTGGAAACCCACTCCAGTATTCTTGCCTGGAAAATCCCATGGACGGAGGAGCCTGGTAGGCTGCCGTCCATGTGGTCATGAAGAGTGGAACAAGAATGAGCGCCTTCACTTTCAACTTTCACCTCCATGCACTGGAGAAGGAAATAGCAACCTATTCCAGTGTTCTTGCCTGGAGAGTCCCAGGGACGGAGGAGCTTGGTGAGCTGCCATCTATGGGGTTGCACAGATACTTTGCAATATTGAAGTGGTTTTGCCTTACACTGACATGGATCCACCATGGGTGTACATGTGGTGCCCATCCTGAACCCCCCTCCCACCTCCCTTCTATCCTATCCCTCTGGGTCATCCCAGTGCAACAGCCCCGAGCACCCTGTCTCATGCATCAAACCTGGACTGGCGATCCTTTTCACATATGATAATATACACATTTCAATGTCATTCTCCCAAATCATAGCACCCTCGCCCTCTCCCACAGAGTCCAAAACACTATTCTATACATCTGTGTCTCTTTTGCTGTCTCGCATACAAGGTTATCATCATCACCTTTCTAAATTTCATATATATGCATGAGTATACTGAATTGGTGTTTTTCTTTCTGGCTTACTTCACTCTGTATAATAGGCTTCAGTTTAATCCACCTCATTAGAAATGATTCAAATGTATACTTTTTAATGGCTGAGTAATATTCCATTGTGTATATGTACCAAAGCTTTCTTATCCATTCGACTGCTCATGGATATCTAGGATGCTTCCATGTCCTGGCTATTATAACCAGTGCTGTGATGAACATTGGGGAACACGTGTCTCTTTCAATTCTGGTTTCCTCAGTGTGCATGCCCAGAAGTGGGATTGCTGATTCATATGGCAGTTTTATTTCCTGTTTTTTTAAGGAATCTCCACACTGTTCTCCATAGTGGCTGTACTAGTTTGCATTCCCAACAACAGTGTAAGAGGGAACCCTTTTTCCACACCCTCTCCAGCATTTATTGCTTGTAGACTTTTGAATAGCAGCCATTCTGACTGGCGTGAGATGGTACCTCATTGTGGTTTTGATTTGCATTTCTCTGATAATGAGTGATGTTGAGCATCTTTTCATGTGTTTGTTAGCCATCTGTATGTCTTATTTGGAGAAATGTCTGTTTAGTTCTTTGGCCCATTTTTTGATTAGGTCTTTTATTTTTCTGGAATTGAGCTGCAGGAGTTGTTTGTATATTAATTGTTTGTCATTTGCTTTGTTTGCTATGGTTTTCTCCCATTCTGAAGGCGGTCTTTTATCACCCTGTTTATTTAACTTATATGCAGAGTACATCATGAGAAACGCTGGACTGGAAGAAACACAAGCTGGAATCAAGATTGCCAGGAGAAATATCAATAACCTCAGATATGCAGATGACACCAACCTTATGGCAGAAAGTGAAGAGGAACTAAAAAGCCTCTTGATGAAAGTGAAAGTGGAGAGTGAAAAAGTTGGCTTAAAGCTCAACATACAGAAAACGAAGATCATGGCATCCAGTCCCATCACTTCATGGGAAATAGATAGGGAAACAGTGGAAACAGTGTCAGAATTTATTTTTCTGGGCTCCAAAATCACTGCAGATAGTGACTGCAGCCATGAAATTAAAAGACGCTTACTCCCTGGAAGGAAAGTTATTACCAACCTAGACAGCATATTCAAAAGCAAAGACATTACTTTGCCAACAAAGTTCCATCTAATCAAGGCTATTGTTTTTCCAGTGGTCATGTATGGATGTGAGAGTTGGCCTGTGAAGAAAGCTGAGCACCAAAGAATTGATGCTTTTGAACTGTGGTGTTGGAGAAGACACTTGAGAGTCCCTTGGACTGCAAGGAGATGCAATCAGTCCATTCTGAAGGAGATCAGCCCTGGGATTTCCTTGG
Source organism: Bos indicus (assembly GCF_029378745.1). NCBI lineage: Eukaryota > Metazoa > Chordata > Mammalia > Artiodactyla > Bovidae > Bos > Bos indicus. Next base: position 79,008,400 of record NC_091789.1, read on the forward strand.
AAGGAATGATGCTAAAGCTGAAACTCCAGTACTTTGGCCACCTCATGTGAAGAGTTGACTCATTGGAAAAGACTCTGATGCTGGGAGGGATTGGGGGCAAGAGGAGAAGTGGATGACAGACAATGAGATGGCTGTATGGCATCACTGACTCGATGGATGTGAGTCTGAGTGGACTCCGGGAGTTTGTGATGGACAGGGAGGCTTGGCATGCTGCGATTCATGGGGTCGCAATGAGTCGGACACGACTGAGCGACTGATCTGATCTGATCTAATAGTTTCCTTCGTGGTGCAAAAGCTTTTAAGTTTAATTAGGTCCCATTTTTTTATTTTTGCTTTTATTTCCAACATTCTGGGAAGTGAGTCAAAGAGGATCCTGCTATGATTTATGTTGGAAAGGGTTTTGCCTATGTTTTCCTCTAGGATTTTTATAGTTTCTGGTCTTACGTTTAGATCTTTAATACATTTTGAGTTTAATTTTGTGTATGGTGTTAGAAAGTGTTCTAGTTTCATTCTTTTACAAGTGGTTGACCAGTTTTCCCAGCACAACTTGTTAAAGAGATTGTCTTTTCTCCATTGTATATTCTTGCCTATTTGTCGAAGATAAAGTGTCCATAGATTCATGGATTTATCCTTGGGCTTTCTATTTTGCTCCATTGATCTATATTTTTGTCTTTGTGCCAGTACCATACTGTCTTGATGAGTGTAGCTTTGTAGTAGAGCCTGAAGTCAGGCAGGTTGATTCCTCCAGTTCCATTCTTCTTTCTCAAGATTGCTTTGGCTAATCGAGGTATTTTGTATTTCCATACAAATTGTGAAATTATTTGTTCTAGTTCTCTGAAAAATACTGTTGCTAGCTTGATAGGGATTGCCTTGAATCTATAGATTGCTTTGGGTAGTATACTCATTTTCACTATATTGATTCTTAAATCCATGAACATGGTATATTTCTCCATCTATTTGTGTCATTTTTTATTTCTTTTGTCAGTGTTTTATAGTTTCCTATATATAAGTCTTTTGTTTCTTTAGGTAGGTATATTCTTAAGTATTTTATTCTTTTCATTGCAATGATGAATGGAATTGTTTCCTTAAGTTTTCTTTCTGTTTTCTCATTGTTAGTGTATAGGAATGCAAGGAATTTCTGGGTGTTAATTTTATATCCTGCAAGTTTACTATATTCATTGATTAGCTCTAGTAATTTTTTGGTGGAGTCTTCAGGGTTTTCTACGTAGAGGATCATGTCAACTGCAAACAATGAGAGTTTCACTTCTTCTTTTCCAATCTAGATTCCTTTTATTTATTTTTCTGCTCTGATTGCTGTGGCCAAAACTTTCAAATCTATGTTGAATAGCAGTGGTGATAGTGGGCACCCTTGCCTTATTCCTGACTTTAGGGGAAATGCTTTCAAGTTTTCACCGTTGAAGATAATGCTTGCTGTGGGTTTGTCATATATAGCTTTTATTATGTTGAGGTATGTTCCTTCTATTCCTGCTTTCTGGAGTGTTTTTTTTTTTTTTTTTTTAATCATAAATGGATGTTGAATTTTGTCAAAGGATTTCTCTGTGTCTAATGAGATAATCATATGGTTTCTATCTTTCTATTTTTTAATGTGGTGTATTATGTTGATTGATTTGTGAATATTGAAGAATCCTTGCATCCCTGGGATAAAGCCCACTTGGTCATGATGTATGATCTTTTTAATGTGTTGTTGGATTCTGATTGTTAGAATTTTGTTAAGGATTTCTGCATCTATGTTCATCAGTGATATTGGCCTGTAGTTTTCTTTTTTGTGACGTCTTTGTCAGGTTTTGGTACTAGGGTGATGGTGGCCTCACAGAATGAGTTTGGAATTTTACCTTCCTCTGGAATTTTATGGAAGAGTTTGAGTAGGATAGGTGTTAGCTCTTCTCTAAATTTTTGGTAGAATTCAGCTGTGAAGCCATCTGGTCCTGGGCTTTTGTTTGCTGGAAGATTTCTAGTTACTGTTTCAATTTCCATGCTTGTGATGGGTCTGTTAAGATTTTCTATTTCTTCATGGTTCAGTTTTGGAAAGTTTTACTCTTCTAACAATTTGTCCATTTCTTCCAAGTTGTCAATTTTATTGTCATATAGTTGCTAATAGTAGTCTCCTATGATCTTTTGTATTTCTGTGTTATCTGTTGTGATTTCTCCATTTTCATTTCTAATTTTGTTGGTTTGATTTTTCTCCCTTTGTTTCTTGATGAGTCTGGCTAATCGTTTGTCCATTTTATTTATCTTCTTGAAGAACTAGCTTTTAGCTGTGTTGATTTTTGCTATGGTCTCCTGTTTCTTTTGCATTTATGTCTGCCCTAATTTTTAAGATTTCTTTCCTTATACTAAACCTGGGGTTCTTCATTTCAAGTTGCTTTAGGTGTAGAGTTAGGTTTTTATTTGACTTTTTTCTTCTTTCTTGAGGTATGCCTATATTTTTATGAACCTTCCCCTTAGCACTGCTTTTACAGTGTCCCATAGGTTTTGGGTTGTTGTGTTTTCATTTTCATTCATTTCTATGCATATTTTAATTTCTTTTTGATTTTTTGGTTGTTCAGCCTCTATATGTTGGAATTTTTAATAGTTTTTCTCATGTAATTGACATCTAATCTTACTGCATTGTGGTCAGAAAAGATGCTTGGAATGATTTCAATTTTTTTTTTTTTTTTAATTTACAAGGCTATATTTATGGCCCAGGATGTGATCTATCCTGGAGTAGGTTCTATGTGCACTTGAGAAAAAGGTGAAAGTCATTGTTCTGTGGTGAAATATCCTATAGATATCAATTAGGTCTAACTGGTCTATTGTATCATTTAAAGTTTGTGTTTCCTTGTTAATTTTCTATTTAGTTGATCTATCCATAGGTGTTAGTGGGGTATTAAAGTCTCCCACTATTATTGTGTTATTGTAAATTTTCCCTTTCATACTTGTTAGCATTTGCTTTACATATTGTGGTGCTCCTATGTTGGGTGTGTACATATTTATAGTTGTTATATCTTCTTCTTGGACTGATCCTTTGGCCATTATGTAGTGTCCTTCTTTGTCTCTTTTCACAGCCTTTATTTCAAATTCTGTTTTATCTGATATGAGTATTGTAACTCCTTCTTTCCTTTGGTCTCTATTTGCATGGAATACCTTTTACAGCACTTCACTTTCAGTCTGTATGTGTTCCCTGCTTTGAGGTGGGTCTATTGTAGACAACACATATAGAGGTCTGTTTTTTGTATCCACTCCTCCAGTCTTTGTCTTTTGGTAGGGGCATTCAACCCATTTACATTTAAGGTAAGTATTGATAAGTATGATCCAGTTGCCATTTACTTTGTTGTTTTGGGCTCGAGTTTATACACCCTTTTTGTGTTTCCTGTCTAGAGAAGATCCTTTAGCATTTGTTGAAGAGCTGGTTTGGTGGTGCTGAATTCTCTCAGCTTTTGCTTGTCTGTAAAGCTTTTGATTTCTCTTTCATATTTGAATGAGATCCTTGCTGGGTACAGTAATCTGATTTGTGGGTTTTTCTCTTTCATCACTTTAAGTATGTCCTGCCATTCCCTTCTGGCCTGAAGAGATTCTATTGAAAGATCAGCTGTTATCCTTATGGGAATCCCTTTGTGTGTTATTTGTTGTTTTTCCCTTGCTGCTTTTAATATTTGTTCTTTGTGTTTGATCTTTGTTAATTTGATTAATATGTGTCTTGGGGTGTTTCGCCTTGGGTTTATCCTGTTTTGGACTTTCTAGGTTTCTTTACTTTGTAGGGAGCCACGTTAGGCATTACTGACAAAATGGAGGCATGGCCCTAAACCCCCTCCCTTTGTTCCATAGGCACAGACCCAGAATGAAGGAGTTAGGCTTTGTGATTCTGACTTGTTTTTCCCTTTCCTTGGGCTGAGTTGACTGAAGAGAATATTAAGGTGCTTATTGTTTTTGAGAGGAGCATGAGAAGGCATAAAGCCTTCTGCAGCTGTGCTCAAAGAATAGTTTATAAAGTTAATCTCTGACATTTGTTCAAGGACTTTTACCAAAAAGTGTTCCAGGGTGAGCACACAGGCCACAGCTTGAGGCCATGGGAAGGATTGCTATCTGAAGCCCATTTGTGAGAAAAGTTTATGGCAAAGGAGTTTGCTAAATTTAGGGCTTAGGAATAATTAAAATAGAAGCTAAAGATTTAAGGATTGCTGTAATGTTAACATATTTTATTATAGCTTATAGAAATTAGGGACTTTAGAGATATTATTAGGTAGAAGCCCTTTCTAAGAAATAGTGAGCTTAGGATACTAGGGGAAAACAGGACTTAGAAAGATAAGAATTAAACTGAGGAATGTGGTATGCAGCCCAGACATTAGCATGAGTTACAGTGTATTCACAAGGACACATGAGAAAAAGTAGATAAGAGAATTGCTGAGGAAGGAACTCCTTTTGAGGGGCAACAATGATTTTTGGAGAAAAATAAATCTGGGTTCATGGGAACTAAAAATATCAAACCTCTGACCTAATGCTTTTGTAAAAGTATAAAAGAGAATCATAAGCTTGAAATAAACAGGCAGTCCAATTAAAATGAGAGGCTGCCTCAGTTTCTCTCACTGACACTGCTCACCCCTTCAGGTTGAATCGCTGGCTGCTGAAGCTGGACTCCGGCAGTACTTTGCTGACTATTTCCTTCTCCATTTTAGGGAAGTTTTCAACTGTTATCTCCTAAAGTATTTTCTCATGGTCTTTCTTTTTGTCTTCTTCTGGGACTCCTATGATTCGAATTTGGGGCGTTTCACATTGTCCCAGAAGTCTCTGAGGTTGTCTTCATTTCTTTTAATTATTTTCTTCTTTTTTCCTCTCTGCTTCATTTATTTCTACCATTCTGCATTCTACCTCACTTATCCTATCTTCTGCCTCTGTTATTCTACTGTTGGTTCTCTCCAGAGTGTTTCTGACCTCATTTATTGCATTATTCATTATTGATTGACTCTTTTTTATTTCTTCTAGGTCCTTGTTAAACCTTTCTTGCATCTTCTCGATCCTTGTCTCCAGGCTGTTTATCTGTAACTCCAATTTGTTTTCAAGATTTTGGATCATTTTCACTATCATTATTTGGAATTCTTTATCAGGTAGATTACTTATCTCTTCCTCTTTTGTTTGTTTTAGTGGGCATTTATCCTGTTCCTTTACCTGCTGGGTATTTCTCTGCCTTTTCATTTTGTTTAGATTGCTGTGTTTTGGTGGCCTTTCCGTATTCTGGCCATTTTGATTCCTCTTTATTGTGGAGGTTTCTCACTGTGGGTGGGGTTGGATGGGTGGCTTGTCAAGGTTTCCTGGTTAGGGAAGCTTGTGTTGGTGTTCTGTTGGGTGGAGCTGGATTTTTTCTCTCTGGAGTTCAGTGAAGTGTCCAGTAGTGAGTTTTGAAATGTCAATGGGTTTTGTGTGACTTTGGGCAACCTGAATATTGAAGCTCAGGGCTATGTTCCTGTGTTTCTGGAGAATTTGCATGGTATGTCTTGCTCTGGACCTTGTTGGGTCTTGGGTGGTTCTTGGTTTCAGTGTAGGTATGGAGGCTTTTGATGTGCTTTTATTGATTAATGTTCCCTAGAGTCAGGAGTTCTTTGGTATTCTCAGGTTTTGGACTTAAGCCCCCTGCCTCTGGTTTTCAGTCTTATTCTTACAGTAGCGTCAAATCTTCTCCATCTATACAGCACCAATGATAAAACATCTAGGTTATTGACGAAAAGTTTCTCCACAGTGAGGGACACCTGGAGACATTCACAGAGTTACATGGAGAAGAGAAGAGGGAGGAGGGAGATAGAGGTGACCAGGAGGAGAAGAGGGGGAATCAAAAGGGGAGAGAGCAAGCTAACCAGTATTCACTTCCCTATGTGCTCTCCACATTCTGTACCCCTCAGTGATGTTCACAGAGTTACACAGAGAAGAGAAGGGGGAGGAAGGAGACAGAGGTGGCCAGGAGGAGAAAAGTGAAAGTGAAGTCGCTCAGTCATGTCCGACTCTTTGCGACCCCATGGACTGTAGCCTGTCAGGCTCCTCCATCCATGTGATTTTCCAGGCAAGAGTGCTAGAGTGGATTGGAGGCGAAAGGGGGTAATCAAAAGGAGAGAGACAGATCCAGCCAGTAATCAGTTCCCTAAGTGTTCCCTACAGCCAAGAACACACAAAGAGATTCACAGATTTGGGTAGAGAAGAGAAGGGGGAGGGAGGAGATAGCGGCAACCTGGTGGAGAAAAAGGAGAGTCAAAAGGGAGAGAGTGCAAACAAGCCAGTAATCTGACTCCCAAGTAAAATGGGTACTGAACATTGGGTTTTTAAAGGTACAGAATTGATAACAAATACTAAAAAGCAAATATTAAAAATCTAGAGTAGAGTTTCGATTCTCAAAAATACCATATTAAAAAAAATCACAAATATTATAATATATATATATGAAGTTTGCTTTTAAAATAGTCTTTTTTTGCAGGGTAATAGTAGGTTATAAAAATGAAAGTTAAAGGAATAATAGAGGACTTAAAATTTTTTTAAATGATAATAGTAAAAATATATCTAGAAATTTCTCTGGAGCTGTTGCGAACAGTGCAGGGTCAGTTCATTTTGAGATAGTTCCTTGATCTGGCTTATACTTCTTCTCAAAATCTATAGGCCCCTTCCTATGTAGTCAGTCTAACTACAGGGTTTTAATCTGTTTCACCTATCCCTTCCAAAGCGGTTCCCTCTGTTTATTTTAGCTTCTTCTGTTTGCTGGTCTCTTCAGTGTCTAATTTTAGCCCTGACACAAGGGGGCAATGGTGGTCACTTTTTTAGGCTCAATTGTTCAGTTGTTCTGTGGGGAGGGAGGAACACTGCAAACAAATATCGTTGTCGTGGTTGGGGAGTGCTTGCAGTGTTTCAGCCACATTGGGTTTGCCCTCACTCATGGCGTGAGTGCTTTCATGGTCTACACTTCTCAGGCTCTAAGTTCCTCCGCCAGGGACTGTCTGAGGCGGGCCCTGGTTTGCATGCATATCCCAGGTCTAAGTCGCTCAGGTTCAGGTTCTTGGGTACTCCAGAAAGGCACAGACTCAGTTGGGCCTGTGTTTTGTGCCCTTCCCAGGTCCGAGCAGCTCAGGTGACCAGGTGCTTGGCGAGTGCACTCACCCCCAGGTGGGGGCTGCGTCTTATCACCTCCCCTGTCCCAGCTGCTTGGTTTTCTGGGTGTACAATGGGGGCGCCTTCTCGGGTGTGCTGTGTGTCTCCTCTAGGGGGCTGATCTCTGGCTGCGACCCTCCCAGCTGATGTCAACCATCCAGAATCCCAAATATTCTTGTTTAGCACAGAAGCTTGCTTGCAGTTTGGTAGAGGATGCCTCTCTGGGGCCACAGTTGCCCCTTTCCGGCTCTTGCTGCCCCTGCCTGCCTGTCTCTGGCAGGGAATGGGCCAGTCTGAAGCTGGCTAGCTCTGCTCAGTCCTTTGTTCTGTGAGCAGGCCTGGCAGTGTCTTAGGTTAGGCCTTTTCGCTGGATAGTTCTCTCTCTCTCTCTCTTTTTCCTCTCTCTCTTTCCCCTCCCCCCCCCCCCCGGGCTATCCCACAGTCTGGGTTGCTATCTCAGGTTAATTCCCTCAGATTGCCCTTGGGGCATTCAGGCCCAGTCCTTACCCTAAACAATGCAGCCCATGCCTTCCTGTCCAGCCTCTGCTTACTAGTGGCGGATGTGAGCGTCTGGGGTGCTTTTCAGCTGGGAATAGCCATTAGGCATGTAATCTGTGGATTTTAATTAATTACTTATTTATTTATTTTTCTTCCTGGTTATGTTGCCCTCTGAGAGTCCAAGACTCACCATAGACCCACCAATGAGAGTGTTTCCTGGTGTTTGGAAGCTTCTCTCTTTTCAAGACTCCCTTGCCGGGATGGATCTCCATCCCTACCTCTTTTGTCTCTCTTTTTATCTTTCATATTTTGTCCTACTTCCTTTAAGACAATGGGCTGCCTTTCTGGGTGCCTGATCTCTGACAGCATTCAGTAGTTGTTTCGTGGAATTTGCTCAGCTTTCAAACGTTCTTTCAATGAATTTGTGGGGAAGAAAGTGGTTTCCCCATCCTATTCCTCTACCATCTTCAAAACCTTGAGTTTTAAAGGTTTCAAAATTGATATTTAAAGCACTTACTGGGTTTCCTATTCTGGCCTGAACGCTATATTCTCTGTTAGACAGCTCAGCTGATTGATTGTTCAGAGTTCTCTAATTGCAGCCTTGAGCCTTTGGGAAACAAAATTTAAAGTGTTGCAAGTTCTCAAGTTGCAATCAGGTCTCTCTGAGTGCTCAGTTTATTGCCAATTTTAAAATCAAAGAAGAAGAGATTATTTCTGCATTTAAGCTGTCTGCCAAAGTTGAAGAATGTTTAGTGGAGTGCCAGGCTGTGCTTAAGAAAGAGACTAATGTAAATGCAGGTGGTGATGAATGCTATATGGAATAATTTCAAGGGGTTCTACATCAATGACTAAAGTATAATTAAGTTAAACTCATTGTTTTGGAGGAAGCGGTCAAGGTTTCTCTGTTCAGTTCTGAATATTTGGAGTTATATTTCAACATAAGCTGAGTTAAGTTTGCAAACTTCTGTGGCTTAGAAGATAACAGATTTTCATTTGTCTATAAAGCTTATTTCTTTAGATTCATGAAGTAGGTACAGGGTAAGTGAAAAGACATGGGTATGGAAAAAAAAACAGCTATTTTATGCTCAGTGCATTGATAAACTAATCCTAATAGGCACAAAATAGTCTAGTATGAGGAAAAATAGGCCTTCTGCCCAATGAAATCATAACTGTCCTTTACCCTTCAAAGGCCCTTTCAAATATTCACTGGGTCCAAAATTTATCAAGCTCTGAGGCCACAGAATTATCTTATTCTGCAATGTCTGTAGTGTTCACTACTTCTTTTCTGGATATACTGCACTTCCTAATTAAATTGTAAGGAAGCTGCTGAAGAACACATAGTCCATAAGAAACTCATTTAGAGCTGACTGATAAGCCACATGTTTGAACAAAGCAGTTTGGTCTTTGTAACAGGCAAAAAGAAAGAATGAGACTCATTTGGGGAAATTACAAGTGCCAAATATATGACATGTGTTTTAACCAGTGGCCTGCATGCTAGTCTGCACATTTTAAGCTTTGGTGTGTACAGCAGGGATTTTCTTTGCCCACTCTATCAAAAGTGGAGTCAAAATTTCACTTTGAATAGTGCAGGTTGGACCAATAGAATAGGCATGAGCAATCTATATTATCTCTTTATGATGTCATGCATCTTTGGTAAATTTATTATCTGGTAAATTCCCAAGCCTATAACTTTCTTCATCAACAGCTGAATACTAATGAGTTTTAAGTGTCTGGTCTTACATATTAACTTTGACTGTACCACTTACTCTTGTAGGGGATTTTTATTTTAAACCCAAGGAAGTGATGTTATATCCTGTTTTTACCAGTGGTTTATGAATAGCAACCAAAGTTCATTGCTCAGCCAAGTAACCTGGAACAGTAAGATAATTGATTTAGAATTTCTTCCATGTGGCATCACTGACTTAATTATAAGAAACGGAGTACAAATCATCCTGAAGCTAAGAGGTTTAAAACAATTAAAAGTAAAATATTTCTATACTTATTGCTGTTCAAGGTTGCCCTGTCACCCTAACAATTCTGCAATGATCACACTGATAATAATGCCAGAATACAGAGAAATAAGGAATCTCTACATCAAAACCTTCATGGGGTAGCAGTGGGGCAGAAAAAGATGGTGCAGGAGTAAGACCGGGAGATCACCTTCCTCCCCACAAACACATCACAAATTCATCTGAATATGAAGCAACTCCTACAGAGCAACTTCTGAATACTAGCAGAAGACCCCCAACTTCCAAAAAGGCAAGCCAATCTTCTTAGAATGAGGTAAAGCAAAAGATAAAAACAAAAAAAGAGTCAAAGGATTTCAAGATGGGGATTTGCACCTGGGGAGGGAGTCTCAAAGGAAGAAAGTTTCTACACACTAGGAAAGCCCCCTATAGGCTGAGCAAGGGAGGACCTTCAGAACTTGAGAGGAGAGTGCAACAGCAGGGGCTCAGAAGGCAAAAGAGAGAAAATTCACCACAGAAATCACTGCAGAACACCCCTTTCCAGCATAGAAGCAACTTGCACATCACTGCCCACAGCAGACAGTGGGGGCAGGGTACCAGGCTCAGGCTTGGGTGTCAGATCCCACAGAGAGGACCAGGATGGGTTGCTGTGAGGATACACTGCTGCTGCTGCTAAGTCTCTCCAGTCGTGTCCGACTCTGGGCGACCCCATAGAAGGCAGCCCACCAGGCTCCCCCGTCCCCGGGATTCTCCAGGCAAGAACACTGGAGTGGGTTGCCATGTCCTTCTCCAATGCATGAAAGTAAAAAGTGAAAGTGAAGTTGCTCAGTCATGTCTGACTCTTCGAGACCCCACGGACTGCAGCATACCAGGCTCCTCCGTCCATGGGATTGTCCAGGCAAGAGTACTGGAGTGGGGTGTCATTACCTTCTCCGAGGATACACTGAGGGGGCTAATTCAGCTCAGTGGAGGAAGTCCAGAGATAAGACTTTGCATCTCAGAGTGGCAAGAAGTCCTTGTTGCCAGAACACTAACTCCACATGTGCAGACAGTGGCTTAGTGCCCACCAGTGGCCACCAAAAGCAGCAAAACCAGTTGGAGCACCAGCTGTGAAATTGGAAGCTACTGTCACTGCCAGAGCAGGGGAAAATGAGGCAGTGGACAAAAAATCATAGCTGATACTGTCTCAGCCCCAGAGGTGGCAGCTACCACCAGGCTGTGAGCAGGCACAGGTTACTGCCCACACTTTGCTGGGAGCTTAAGCAGCTTGGCTCTTTGAAGGGACTCATGATCTGGAGACAATTGCTCTGGGAGAATACATGACCTGCCAGAGACTGTAACAACATCCTGCAGGTTTCTATCTCTGCAGACGCTCCCCAGTACATCCCAACTGTGGCTGTTATATTCTCCCTACTCTGTAGCCTGAGTAACAAATGTGCCCTATTAAGCCTCGGTCTTTGCTCCTTCATGTCTGTGCATGGAACAGGGACTTTAGGGGCAACTGTGAGCTTTAGGCAAAGAAGGCAATGGCAACCCACTCCAGTACTCTTGCCTGGAAAATCCCATGGATGGAGGAGCCTGGTGGGCTGCAGTCCATGGGGTCGCTAGGAGTCAGACACGACTGAGCGACTTCACTTTTACTTTTTACTTTCATGCATTGGAGAAGGCAATGGCAACCCACTCCAGTGTTCTTGCCTGGAGAATCCCAGGGATAGGGGAGCCTGTTGGGCTCCCGTCTCTGGTGTTGCACGGAGTCAGACACAACTGAAGCGACTTAGCAGCAGCAGCAGCAGCAGTGAGCTTTAGGAGAAAGGATAAGCTGACATAAGGCCAGACCTGAGGATGAGCTGACCCCACACTGCCCACAACAAATCCAGAGATCTGAGAAATATCAGAGGATTCTGGGGTCAGTTTCATTGGGTATTCTGGGATGTTGAGCGCTGCCTTCACCAAAAGTCTTGGAGTTTTGTCTTCTGTTCTATGTGACTTGTGAGGTCTTGGTTCTAAGACCTCAGGCTTGAACGCTTGAGGTTGGAGACCCAAATCCAGGACTGTGATCCACCAGAGAACTCCTGAACCCAGGGAACATTGATAGTGAGAGCCCTCCCAAAGGCCTCAATCTCAACACTAAGACCAAGCTCAACCCAAAGCCCAGAAAGATCCAGAGATGGATGCCCCATGTCAATTGTGCAGAGAAACAGAAGCACAGCTCTGCACATTAGCAGATAGGCTGCACAAAGTGATGCCAGACACATAGGCACCCCAAAACATACTATTAACATGGCACCGCCCTTCAGAAAGAAAAGATCCAGCTCCATCCACCAGAAAAAGGGCACAAGTTCCCCCAACCAGGAAACCTTCATAAGGCAGCTACCCACATGTGGGCAGACTCCACAATTAAGAAGAACTATGACTTTCCAGTCTGCAGAAAGGAGATCCAAAACACAGTAAATTGAACAAAATGAAAATACATAGAAACATACAGCAGATGAAGCAACATGGTAAAAACCCACAAGACCAAACAAATGAAGAAGAAATAGGCAGTCTACCTGAAAAAAATTCAGAATAATGATAGTAAAGCAGATCCAAAATCTTGAAAATAAAATAGAAGCACAGATAAATAGACTGGAGGCATGAATCAAGAAGATGCAATAAATGTTTAACAAGGATCTAGAAGAATTAAAGAATAAACAGTCAACAATGAGCAAACAATAATAGAGATTGGAAATATACTGGAGGGAACCAACAGTAGAGTAACTGAGGCAAAAGAATGGATAAGTGAGCTGGAAGATAAAATGATGGAAATAACTGAAGCAGAACGCAATAAAGAAAAAAGAAAGAAATAATGAGGACAGTCTCAGAGACATTAGGGACAACATTAAGCATAACAACATTCAAATCATAGTGGTCACAGAAGAAGAAGACAAAAGGAAAGGACATGAGAAAGTGGTTGAGGAGAATATAGTCAAAAGTTCCCTAAATTGGGAAAGAAAATAACCACCCAAGTCCAGGAAGTCCAGAGAGTCCCAAACAGGATAAATCCAAGAAGAAACATGCCAAGACACATATTAATCAAACTAACAAAAATTAAACACAGAAACAAATATTAAAAGCAACAAGGAGAAAGCAACAGAACATACAAGGGGATTCCCTTAAACCTAACAGCTGTTCTTTCAACAGAAATGCTGCAGGCCAGAAGGAAATGGGAGGATATACTTAAAGTGATGAGGGGGGGAAACCTAAAACCAAGATTACTCTACCCAGCAAGGATCTTATTTAGATTTTAAAGATAAATCAAGAGTTTACAGACAAGTAAAAGTTAAGAGAATTCAGAACCACCAAAATAGCTTTACATAAAACAATAAAGGAACTTCTCTAGAGAGGAAACACACAAAAAAAGACATACAAAACAAATGCAAAACAATAAGGTAAATGATTATATATATCAATAATTATTTTAAGTGTAAATGAACTAAATGCTCCAACCAGAAGTTACAGGTTGATGGAATGGATATAAAAGCAAAACCCCTATATATGCTGTCTAAAAGAGACACACCTGAAGCTTAGTGAAACATACAGATTGAAAGTGAGGGACTAGAAAAAGATATTCCATGCAAATGGAAATGAAAAGAAAGCAGGTGTAACAATACTCATATCAGATAAAATAGACTTTAACATAAAGACTGTTACAAGAGACAAAGAAGGACACTATGTAATGATCAAGGGTTAAATCCAAGAAGAAAATATAACAATTATATATATATATATATATATATATATATATATATATATATATACACACACACACACACACATACATACACCCAACAGAAGAGCACCTCAATATGTAAGGCATATGTTAACAACTATTAAAGGGGAAATTGACAGTAACATAATAATAGTGATGGACTTTAGTAACTCACTTACACCAACAGACAGATCATCCAGACAGAAAATTAATAAGAAAATACAAGCTTTAAATGATACTCTGGACCAGTTGATATTGATAGGGCACTTCATCCAAAAACAAGAAATCTCACTTTTTTTTCAAGTGCACATGAAACATTTTCCAGGATAGATCATATCTTGGATCACAAATCAGGCCTTAGCAAATTTTTAAAAATTAAAATCATTTCTAGCATCTTCTCTGATTATGACACTGTAAAATGAGATATCAGCTGCAGGAAAAAAAAAAAAAAAACTGCAACAACACACACACGGAGGCTAAAAAACACACTTCTGAATAACCAGCAGATCACTAAAGAAATCAAAAAGAAGTCAAAATATGCTTATTAAAATATGACAATGAAAATACTACTCAAAAGTTATGGAATGCAGTAAAAACAATGCTAAGAGCTAAGAAATAAGATTATAGCAATACATGCCTACCTCAAGAAACAAGAAACATGAGAGACATAAAATAAACAACCTAACCTTACACCTATAGCATCTAGAAAAAGAAGAATTAAACCCCCCAAAATTAGTAGAATGAAAGAAATCATAGAGATCAGAACAGAAATAAATGAAAATGAAATGTAGACAATACCAAATATCAGTAAAACTAAAAGCCGATTCCTTGAAAAGATAAAGCACATTGACTAACCATTAGCCAGACTCATCAAGAAAAAAAAGGAAGACCCAAATCAATAAAATTAGAAATGAAAAAGAAGTTACAACAGACAACACAGAAATAAAAAAGATCTTAAGAGACTACTATTATCAAGTACATGTCAATAAAATAGACAACACAGAAGAAATGGGCAAATTCTTAAGAGTATAACCTTCAAAAACTGAACCAGGAAGAAATAGAAAATATGAATAGACCAATCACAAACACAGAAATTGAAACTGTATTGAAAATCTTACAACAACAACAAAAGAAAAGCCCATGGCCACATGGTGTCACAGGCGAATTCTATCAACAGTTTAGAGAATATCTAACACCTTTCCTGCTAAAACTCTTCCAGAAAATTTCAGAGGAAGGAAGACTTCCAAACTCATTCTACAAAGTCACCATCACCCTGATATCAAAACCAAACAAAGACACCATACAAAAAAAGAAAATGAGAGGCTGATATATTTTTGCAACATATATGCAAAAATATTCAACAAAATTCTAGCAAACCGAATCCAATAGCACATTAAAAAGATCATATATCATGAGCAAATGGGCTTTATCCCAAGGATGTAAGAATTCTTTGATATATGCAAAGCCATGTGATACATCTTAACAAATTGAAAGATAAAACTATATGATCATACCAATACACCCAGAGAAATTATTTGACAAAATTCAACAACCATATATGATAAAAAATAATAACAATAATAATAAAATCTTCCAGAAAGTAGACACAGAAGGAACAAACTTCAACGTTATAAAGGCCACATATGCCAAACCCACAGGAAACCTTATACTACTCAATGGGGAAAAACTGAAAGTGCTTCTGCTAAAATCAAGAACAAGACAAGGGTACACATATTCACCACTGTATTCAACAAGATTTTGGAGGTCTTGGCCACAGCAATCAAAGAAGATAAAGAAATTTTTACAATCCAGATTGGAAAATAAGTAAAACTCTCACTGCTTGTAAATGACATAATTCTCTACATAAAAGATCTAAAGATGCCGCCAGAAAGTTACTGGAGCCAATCAATGAATATAGTGACGTCACAGGATATAAAATGAATGCACAGAAATCCCTTGCATACCTATACACTTAACAATGAAAGATCAGAAAGAGAACTTAAGGAAACAATCCCATTCACCATTGCAACAAGAGAATCAAATAATTAGGAATAAATTTACTTAAAGAGAAAAAAATCTACATGGAAATTTTTCATCTACATAAAATAGTGATGAAAGAAATCAAAGATGACACAAACAGATGGAGAGATATACCATGTTGTTGAATTGGAAGAATTAATATAATGAAAATGACTCTACTACCCAAAGCAATCTGGGCTTCATAGGTGGTGCTTGTAGTAAATAAGCCACCTGCCAATGCAGGATACATAAGAAATGTGGATTCAATCCCTGGGTCAGGAAGATCCCTTGGAGAAAGGAATGGTGAACCACTCCAGTATTTATGCCTGGAGAATGCCATGGACTGAGGAGCCTAGCTACAGTCCATAGGGTCACAAAGAGTTGGCCATGACTAAAGTGACTGAGGATGCATCCAAATTAATCTATATATTTAATGCAATTTCTATCAAACTATCAATGGTATTTTTCACAGAATCAGAACAAATTGCATGAAAACACAAAAGATTCCAAATAGCCAAGGCAATCTTGAGAAAGAGGAATGGAGCTGAAGTAATCAATCTTCCTGACTTCAAACTATACTACAATGCCATAGTCATCAAAACAGTATGGTACTGGCACAAAACCAAAAATATAGACCAATGGAACAAGATAGAAATCCCAGAGATAAATCCGTGCATTAGTGGACACCTTATCTTTGACAAAGGAGGCAAAACTATACAGTAGAGAAAAGTCAGTCTCATCAATAAGTGGTGCTGGGAAAACTGGTTTGCTACATGTAAAAGAATGATATTAGAACACTTCTAACACCATGCATGCATGCTCAGTTGCTTTAGTCCTGTCCAACTCCTTGTGACTTCAAGGACTATAGCCCACCAGGCTCTTCTGTCCATGGTATTCTCTAAGTAAGAATACTGGAATGGGTTACCATGCCCTCCTCCAGGGGATCTTCCCAACTCAGGGGTCAAATCAGCATCTCTTATGTCTACTGCATTGGCACACAGGCTCCTTACCATGAGGACCACCTGGGAAGCCCTCCTAACAACATACACAAATATAAGATCAAAATGTATTAAAGAACTAAATATAAGATCAGAAACTATAAAACTCAGAGAGGAAAACAGAATACTCTGACATAAATCACAGCAAGATCCTCTTTGACCCACCTCCAAAGAAATGGCAACCCGCTCCAGTATTCTTGCCTGGAAAATCCCATGGATGGAGAAGCCTGGTAGGCTACAGTCCATGGGGTCACAAAGAGTGAGACACACCTGAGCTACTTAACTTTCTTCTTCTTCTTTTTTCTTCTTCTAGAGTAATGGAAACAAAAACAAAAATAAATGAATGGGTCTGAATTAAACTTAAATGATTTTTTTAAGGAAACTATAAGCAAGATGAAAAACCCTTCAGAATGGAAGAAATTAATAGCAAATGAAACTACTGATGAAGGATTAACCTCCAACATATACAAACAGCTCATGCAGCTCAATAATAGAAAAACAAACAATCAAAACGTGGGCAGATGACCTAAAGAGACATTTCTCCAAAGAAGACATCCAGATGGCTA
Source organism: Bos indicus (assembly GCF_029378745.1). Taxonomy (NCBI): domain Eukaryota; kingdom Metazoa; phylum Chordata; class Mammalia; order Artiodactyla; family Bovidae; genus Bos; species Bos indicus. Next base: position 79,025,318 of record NC_091789.1, read on the forward strand.
GTAAACCCATGAAAAGATTCTCAACATTGCACATTCCTAGAGAAATGCAAATCAAAACTACAATGAGGTATCATCTCACACTGGTCAGAATAGCCATCATCAAAAAGTCTACAAGCAATAAATGATGAAGAGGATGTAGAGAAAAGGGAATGCTCTTGCACTATTGGTGAGAATGAAAATTGATATAGGCCCTATGGAGAACAATATGGCAATTTCTTAAAATACTAGGAATAAAACTACCATATGAGTGCCAAAGAATTGATACTTTTGAACTGTGGTATTGGAGAAGACTCTTGAGAGTCCTTTGGACTGCAAGGAAATCAAACCAGTCAATCCTAAAGGAAATCAGTCCCGAATATTCATTGGAAGGACTGATGCTGAAGCTGAAACTGCAATACTTCAGCCACCTGATGCAAAGAACTGACTCATTGGAAAAGACCCTGATACTGGGAAAGATTGAAGGCGGGAGGAGAAGGGGATGAAAGAGGATGAGATAGTTGAATGGCATCACCAATTCAATAGACATGAGTTTCAGCAGGCTCTGGAAGTTGGTGATGGACAGGGAGGCCTGGCATGCTGCAGTCCATGGGATCACAAAGAGTCGGACACGACCGAGCAACTGAACTGGTACCCCAGGAATCCCACTGTTGGGCATATACCCTGGGGAAACCATAATTTAAAAAGTCATATGTACCCCAATGTTCATCCCAGCACTATTTACAATAGCTAGGCCATGGCAACCTATGTGTTCATTGACCCATGACTGGATAAAGAAGTTGTGGCACATATACACAATGGAATACTACTCAGCTACAAAAAGGTACATATATGAATCAGTTCTAATGAACTGGATGAACCTGGAGCCTATTATACAGAGTGAAGTAATTCATAAAGAAAAAAACAAATATCACATATTAATGCATATATATGGAATCTAGAAAGATAGTACTGATGATCCCACTGGCAGGGCAGCAATGGAGACACAGACGTAATGAACAGATTATTAGACACAGTGGGGAAAGGCTGGGATGATTTGAGAGAGTAGCATTGAAACATGTACATTACCATAACATGCACATGTGAAAAAATAGCCAGTGGACATTTGCTCTGTGGACATTTGCTCTGTGACTCAAGAATGCCAGTGTTTTGTGACAACCTAGAGGGGTGGGATGGGACATGCAGTTCAAGAGAGAGAGACATATGTATTCTTACAGCTGATTCATGTTGATGTATGGCAGAAGCTATCATAATATTGTAAAGTAATTATACTCTAATTTTAAAAATTAAAATTTTAAAAATAGAAAAAATAAAATGTTTTAATAAATATGAGAATATAATGTTTATAGATAAAACAGTGATAGCAAAGTATGATTTTTCAGATGACATTAAAACATATAAAGAAAAATATAAATAAAAAAAATATTTAAGTGCTGGCTTTCATAGTATAAAAAACCCTCACAGGACTATGATTAATATAGTATATTGCTTGGAATAGAGTAATCAATCCTTTATTTACTGATATCTGAAATTTATACTAATATTATTACAACTCCAGTTTTTATACATTTACTATGTATTGGTCACTGTACTTAATATTTTATGTGCATTTTGTCATTCAGTCTATAAGGTAGATATTATGTTATTTTTCTCCATTTTTAAAAATGAAAAATCAAACTCAGAAATGTTAAATGATTTGCTTGAGATGATACAGTCAAAGGTAGTAACAGCACCCTTTATAGACCTTTGCCCAAACATTATGCTATATTTTCAACTCTGCATCTAGTTCCAGGTAGAATTCAAAGAGGTACAGGACAAGACTTCTGTTTTCTAGGAGCTTGCAGGATGGTTGGTGAGGTATGACTCACAGCTAGAAGTATTTCAGAGGCACTATAATAAATGTTCAGTTGCAGGACTCTACCTTTAAGTGCTATAGTCATCCAGAAATTCTAACTCAGTCCAAGACACTTCTGAAAATCATGTGAATGGAATTTTAACTGTGTTAGATGTACTGAAAAACCACCTAGGAATAACAGAAGTAAATAGGAAAGCCACTAATATTTATTGCCCACTTATTATTGTGCAGGTATACCATTTAAACTCTACCCACAATAACCTTTGTTAAGAGTATTTTACAAAGGAGGAAATTTAACTTGGATACCTTAATGTCCCAGGATACCTGAGCAGAAAGTGGTGAAGCTGAAATTTGGATCCAGGGGTGCCTAATTCCAAAACATAGGAAGCAAATATTTTGTAACAGGAAGAGCATAGACATGGAGCTTTACTGTTTCTATCAGTAAAAGCAGCATGATAATAATACCAACCATCTTATCATAATTATAACATTGAATCACAAAAATAGAATATCATCACATATTCAAATATTTTTCAACACCTTCAGGTACATGAAGTAAGTAAAATAGTGTATGTAAAGTCTCTGGTATGTATTAAGCAATTGATAAAGTTATTGGTATTTTTATTTTAGTAATGCATATCAAGAACACTTAGGATGATGCATTGATTTTGAAGTATTTTAAATTCAATGCTTTTCAAATATTTGAAAATAAGAGAAGAAACAACTCTTAGCAGTACTCTTGGTTATCTCTATACAGAGATAGTTATTTTTTAAAATTGGAGTTTTTATGCAGATAAAATTCACAACAGAAAAATGAACCAGCCAGGTCTTGATTTAATATGATTAAGTCTCTTTGCAAACTGATGTTATCAATATTACTTATTCCATTATATTCCATTAGTTGTTTATAATGGTACTTACTGTCTTAAACCCTAGGACTTATTTGTATATTTTGGAAATTAATCTGTTGCAGAGATTTTCCAAACTGGGGATCTGGCAAAGGAACTGAGAACACCCAGGGAATTTGACTTTAAAGGCCAATGGGATTTGATTATAGAACTTCCACAGGACTAGGGAAACAGACTCTTGGAGGATACAAAGAAAACCTGCACTACAGGACCCAGAAGAAAGGAGCAGTGACCCCACAAGGGACTGAGCCACTTGTGTGTGAGTGTCCAGGACCTCAGGCAGAGGCGTGGTTCAACAGTGGCCTGCTACAGGGGTAGGTGCTCTGAATACAACAATTCTGGGAGCTGCAGCATGCTGGCATAAATCCGTTTGAAGTAGGTTGGCATTTACCACCATTACCCATACCATAATTTGGTCTCAGGCCAAAGTGCAAGGAGGAAACACAGCCTCACCCATCAACAGAAAATTGCTTTGAAGATTTACTGAGCATGATCCCGCCCATCAGAGCAAGACCCAGATTAACCACAGAGAGTCCCTGTCATCAAGAAGCTTCCACAAGCCTTTAATCCTTATTAATCAGAGGACAGACAGAATGAAAATCACAATCGTAGAAATTTAACCAAACAGATCACATGGATCATATCCTTGTCTCAGTTCATTTCAGTTCAGTCTCTTAGTCGTGTCCGACTCTTTGTGACCCCATGAATCGCCGCACGCCAGGCCTGCCTGTCCATCACCAACTCCCAGAGTCCACCCAAACCCATGTCTATCAAGTCAGTGATGCCATCTAACCATCTCATCCTCTGTCGTCCCCTTCTCCTCCAGCCCTCAATCTTTCCCAGCATCAGGGTCTTTTCAAATGAGTCAGCTCTTTGCAATAGGTGGCCAAAGTATTGTAGTTTCAGCTTCAACATCAGTCCTTCCAGTGAACACACAGGACTGATCTCCTTTAGGATGGACTGGTTGGATCTCCTTGCAGTCCAAGGGACTCTCAAGAGTCTTCTCCAACACCACAGTTCAAAAGCATCAATTCTTCAGTGCTCAGCTTTCTTTATAGTCCAACTCTCACATCCATACATGGCCACAGGAAAAACCATAGCCTTGACTAGATGGACCTTTGTTGGCAAAGTAATGTCTCTGCTTTTTAATATGCTGTCTAGGTTGGTCATAATTTTGCTTACAAGGAGTAAGCATCTTTTAATTTCATGGCTGCAATCACCATCTGCAGTGATTTTGGAGCCCAGAAAAATAAAGTCTGACACTGTTTCCACTGTTTCCCCATCTATTTTCTATGAAGTGATGGGACTGGATTCTGTGATCTTAGTTTTCTGAATGTTGAGCTTTAAGCCAACATTTTCACTCTTCTCTTTCACTTTCATCAAGAGGCTCTTTATTTCTTCTTCACTTTCTACCATAAGGGTGGTGTCATCTGCATATCTGAGGTTATTGATATTTCTCCCGGCAATCTTGATTCCAGATTGTGCTTCCTCCAGCCCAGCATTTCTTATGATGTACTCTGCATATAAGTTAAATAAGCAGGGTGACAATATGAAGCCTTGATGTACTCCTTTTCCTATTTGGAACCAGTCTGCTGTTCCATGTCCAGTTCTAACTGTTGCTTCCTGACCTGCATACAGGTTTCTCAAGAGGCAGGTCAGGTGGTCTAGTATTTCCATCTCTTTCAGAATTTTCCACAGTTTATTGTGTTCCATACAGTCAAATGCTTTTCCATAATCAATAAAGCAGAAATAGATGTCTTTCTGGAACTCCCTTACTTTTTGATGATCCAGTGGATGTTGGCAATTTAATCTCTGCTTCCTCTGCCTTTTCTAAAACCAGCTTGAACATCTGGAAGTTGACGGCTCATGTATTGCTGAAGCCTGGCTTGGAGAATTTTGAACATTACTTTACTAGCATGTGAGCTGAGTGCAATTGTGTGGTAGTTTGAGCATTCTTTGGCATTGCCTTACTTTGGGATTGGAATGAAAACTGACCTTTTCCAGTCCTGTGGCCACTGCTGAGTTTCCCAAATTTGCTGGCATATTGAGTGCAGCTCTTTCACAGCATCATCTTTTAGGATTTGAACTAGTTCAACTAGAATTCCATCACCTCCACTAACTTTGTTTGTAGCGATGCTTCCTAAGGCCCACTTGACTTCACATTCCAGGATGTCTGGCTCTAGGTGAGTGATCACACCATTGTGATTATCTGGGTCATGAAGATTCTTTTTTTCAAGTAAACTCAATTTTTATTCTTCTATTTAATACATGGATATAAGCATAAAATCTCCTTAAACTGCTTGCAACCCTGAGGTAATGCCCTTGGGTATATAAAATATACAGCAATAGCAAATGAAATCTGAGCTCCAGAAATGAAAGTGGACTTCAAAAACATAATTTAATATTTATGTAATTGCACACATACCAATAGTATTCTATCCCTCATCTAGTCTCTGAATCCAACTAAATCAACTGCCTTGCATTTTTCACACTGGACAGCCTGACTCCCTACGCATATTTCATCATACACAATGCCTCCTTTCCACTGAAATTTAATAAATTGACATGGGATTTACATATAGGGATTTCTATACAGTGAACATTGCCAGAAAGCACACCCAGTTTTTGACAACAGCATCTACCCACATAAAAACTTTGGCCCCCAGAGGGAACTTGATACAGTCTGACTATAGTAACCTTGGGGGGAGTGTCCTTGAGGGTCCCCTAGGATCCTCCAGAGGTGAGGTTTTTCATATAATCTGAGGGCTGCATCAAAGTTATGGCTGACTGAAAGAGGTGGAAGGTCATGGCAACTGCATTAAAGAACCAGCAAATGTGATGTTCTCTGGGGTCAGGATGCACAAGGCATCTACTGCCCCAATGGCATAACAGCTGGGTTGACTGTGGAGCTTGGGGGCAGAGGCCAATGGGCCTTTTATAGGAGACCACTGTGCTTCTTACACATCAACCTAATGGATGGCCAAAGATTCTTCAGTCAATGGTGGAGACCTTTTACTGAATATTCAATTTTCCCAAAAGTTTCATAAACTATGGTGAGGGCAAATCCAATGAAAATCTAAAGGCTAGTTCATTATATTATCTATATATTATCATCTTCCCTCTGAGGATAACATATAAGTGTAAATAAAAAAGCAGACAAATGCTTATAAGGTGACTCAAGCTAGAGAGTGACTTTTGCCTTAAAACAATTGTCAGGCCTGAAAAGCAAAATCTTGCAAGCAAAATCTAACTTTATCTGGCCCATTGATAGACAATGATCCTGAGTCCCTCCTTGATTCACAAAGTCTATTTTTCTGAGGAATATCCTCCATTAATATTCATTTTGTGTCATAATTACTACAAAGGGTAACCAGTGCAGCTTTATCCTCATTTCAAGCAGTGACTCCATCCTGGTCCTACCATCTGTCCGCTTGCTTCACTTATCAGAACTCCTACGTGGCCTGCGGAAGCTGGATACATTTTCGTTCAGTGCATAGATCCTTCGGGAGAACTCTTCAAACTCTCCCAGAACTTGTTCATCACACTCCACTGCCACAGCACTGTCCACGGGGATGCAGTTAAATGCTTCCAGCTGATCGCCTGAGGTGAAGCCTGTGGCTTCCATTCCAATGATCTCTTCTGCTTGTTCCACGGTGAAGCAGAGCACAGCTTCCGAGACTGGGTGGAAGCCCCCGGGGAGCTGGGCGCCAGACAAGCTGGCCTACTCACTGGGCAGGAGGGTGCTGTTGATTGTGGCCGGAGGCCCCGAGAGGGCTTGTCCTTGCTCCTGGCTAGTTTTCACACTCATGTGGCCTCCATTTAAGCTGTCACCCAGATCTACCCCCCCCTTTTTTTTTTTCTTGTTTTCTTTGGAGAGGTCCAAGGAGGTGTCCAAGGAGGAAGACAGATGCTGTCTTTCTGTCAGATTCTCCTGTGGAGGGCACAAGGGTCACAGGCTGGACGAGTGCAGAGTTATGACTGGGGGGAGGGGTTCTGTACTGGACTCTCTCACTCTCTGAGCTGGCCCGTTTCCAGTATCCTTTGTCTGGTGAAGGGATTCCCCCAGAGAAACCTACATCTGCACCCCAAATATGGAGTTTTGTCTCTTTGGAACAGGGTTTGCACTGGAGGTGTGATGTCTGTCACACCTGACCGTTAGTCCATGCTCCATGAAGTTTTTCAGGTTAGAAAGGGTTTGCCTCAAGTCTGGAGTCCCTAGTTCATGTTGATATCTTAGCTGTGCTCTATTTTTGTTTCAGAAGATAGACACCGTAATCAAACTGCAACTTCTCTCTTCCTTTTGCGCATAATCGAAACTCTCTCTCCTTTTCAGTCAGCTTGTCATTAATATTATCATTGATTGTTGATCTAGATCCCTTATGAATTACAGGATGGGCACTTGTAGGAAAAAGGAGATCATGGATACCATATGTGCAGTATAACCAAGGGCAACAGCAATGCCTCCATCATCTTTTGCTTGGAAGTCCTCAGAATTGGGCAACTTGACACCACATACAAAGTAATCTTTATGCTCATTCAAATCAATAGGGTAAATGTAGGAAAGCTCAGATAGTAACTGCCTGCAACGAATTGTCAACTGAGCATTAGTCTTCAGAAAGAGTTCTCTTTTCACAGTGCACTCCTTTCTCAACTCATTTAGGGATTCCTTTTGGAGTTGAAGCTTGAGGTGCTCAGCTGAAAATGTACTTCCTTTGTTCTGTAATGCAATTTTTTCTTTATGCAGCAAGACTACTTCCTGTCCCAAAGCTTTCTTCTGTCTTTCCAGTTCATTTCGAAGCACCAAAATTTTTAATTGCAGACACTCACTTTCTTTTTTCAGCCCATTGCTTGTAGATGTGAGTTTTAGTTTTTTCGTCAATTCCCTTTCCAATTTTCTGAAGTTACCTGAGTCTGTTTAATTGCACACTGGGCTCTATGAAGCTGCAGCAAAGAGAAGACATCATAAGAATTTCAAACACAGTTCTGATACACCTGATGACGAATATTCTTCTGAGCATTTGAATAACCCTTATGTTCAAATGCAGCACCATATTAGCCATCATTCAGCCCCAGATTTATTTCATTCTGGTTGCGGGCATGAATCTGCTGACCCAGGTATTTAAACCAGTCCAAACAGATTTCCATTCAGTCAACAGCTGGTAGATGTCCTCCTTTCCACCCCATATCTTTACCACAAAACAAGACACAGATGTATCCAGACAGTCTGGCATTATTCCAAAATCAAGACTCCACCATATTGTATTCAAGAAATTCTTAATCACTTCACTCCTATAAAATTCTTTGTATACCTTTTCACTGTTACACAAGTGAAGTGTGAAGTAGGTATCAAGGAGCTGATGGCTATTAACAATGTTCCAGGCAGCAATGTTCTGAAGATGCCACTGCTGAGATGACAGCTCCACATGCAGGGCCCCCACAGAAGAACCTGTCGGGGGCGTGGCGGCCCGGCCCATGGGCAGTGGGGGGAGTGGGCCCCGGACCAACGCTGAAGATCTTTTTTGTACAGTTCTTCTGTGTATTCTTGCCACCTCTTCTTAATATCTTCTGCTTCTGTTAGGTCCCTACCATTTCTGTCCTTTATTGAGCCCATGTTTGCATGAAATGTTCCCTTGGTATCTCTAATTTTCTTGAAGAGACCTCTAGTCTTTCCCATTCTATTGTTTTCCTCTAATTATTTGCATTGATGGCTGAGGAAGTCTTTCTTATCTCTCCTTGCTATTCTTTGGAACTCTGCATTCAAATGGGTATATCTTTCTTTTTCTCCTTTGCTTTTTGCTTCCCTTCTTTTCACAGCTATTTGTAAGGCCTCTTCAGACAACCATTTTGCTTTTTTGGATTTCTTTTTCTTGGGGATGGTCTTGATTCCTGTCTCCTGTACAATGTCATGAACCTCCATCCATAGTTCATCAGGCACTCTGTCTATCAGATCTAGTCCCTTAAATCTATTTCTCACTTCCACTGTATAGTCATAAGGGATATGATTTAGGTCATATCTGAATGGCCGAGTGGTTTTCTCCACTTTCTTCAATTTCAGTCTGAATTTGGCAATAAGGAGTTCATGATCTGAGCCACAGTCAGCTCCTGGTCTTGTTTTTGCTGACTGTATAGAGTTTCTCCTTCTTTGGCTGCAAAGAATATAATCAATCTGATTTTGGTGTTGACCATCTGGTGATGTCCATGTGTAGAGTCTTCTCTTGTGTCGTTGGAAGAGAGTGTTTGCTATGACCAGTGTGTTCTCTTGGTAGAACTCTATTAGCATTTGCCCTGCTTCATCCTTGTCTAGCTCAATGAAACCATGAGCCATTCCCTGTAGGGCTATCAAGACTGAGTGGTCATGGTAGAGTTCTGATAAAACGTGAGAATGAGAATGGAATAGCAAACTACTTCAGTATTCTTGCCTTGAGAACCCCAAGAACTGTATGAAAATAAAAAAGATGTGACACCTAAAGATGAAACTTCCCAGGTCAGTAGATGCCCAATATGCTACTGGAGAAGAGTGGAGAAATTACTCCACAAAGAACGAAGAGACAGAGCCAAAGTGGAAATGCCCAGGTGTGGATGTGACTGGTGATGGAAGTAATGTCTGATGCTGTAAAGAACAGTATTGCATAATAACCTGGAATTTTAGGTCCATGAATCAAGGTAAATTGGGAATGGTCAAACAGGAGTAGCAATAGTGAACATCAACATTTTAGGAATCAGTGAACTAAAATGGACCAAAATATGCGAATTTAATACAGATGACCATTATATCTACTACTGTGGGCAAGAATCCCTTAGAAGAAATGGAGTAGCCCTCATAGTCAACAAACGGTTCTAAAATGCAGGACTTGGTTGCAGTCTCAAAAATGACAGACTGATCTCTGTTCATTTCCAATGCAAACCATTCAATATCACACTAATCCAAGTCTATGCCCCAAACACTAAGGCTGAAGGAGATGAATTGAACAGTTCCATGATGATCTACAAGACCTTCTAGAACTAACAGCACCACCACCACCAACAACAAATGGAATGGAAAAGTAGGAAAGTCAAGAGATACCTGAAGTAATAGGCAAGTTTGGTCTTTTGCCTTGAATGAAGCATGGCAAAAGCTAACAGAGTTTTGCCAATAGAAGGCACTGGTAATAACAAACACCCACTTCTAACAACAAAAGAGATGACTCTACACATGGACGTCACCAGATGGTCAATACGGAAATCAGATCAATTATATTCTTTGCAGCCAAAAATGGAGAAACACTATACAGTCAGCCAAAACAAACAAACAGAAAAGACCAGGAGTGGACTGTGGCTCAAATCATGAACTCCTCAGTGCAAAATTCAGATTTAAATTGAAGAAAGTAGAGAAATCTGCTAGAAGATTCAGGTATGATCTAAATCAAATCCCTTATGAGTATACAGTGGAAGTGACAAATAGATTCAAGGGATTCGCCCTGTAGATACAGTGCCTGAAGAACTATAAATGAAAGTTTGTGACCTTGTGCAGGAGGTGGTGATCAAGACCATCCCCAGGAAAAAGACGTGCAAAAACGCAAAACAGTTGTCAAAGGAGGTCTTACAAATAACTGAGAAAAGAGAAATGAAAGGCAAATGAGAAAAGGAATGACATTTCCATTTGAATGAACAGTTCCAAAGAATAGCAAGGAGAGATAAGAAACTTTCCAGAGTAAACAAAGCAAACAAATATATAGTGGAAAACAACAGAATGGGAAAGATGAGCGATCTGTTCAAGAAAATCAGAGATACTAAGGTAACATTTCATGCAAAGACGGGCATAATAAAGGACAGAAACGGTATGAACCTAAAAGAAGAAGAGGATATTAAGGTGAAGTGGCAAGATACTAAGGAGAGTTGGTAAGAATACACAGAACTATTAAAAAGAAAGATCTTAATGACCCAGATAAGACATACTGGAATGCGAAGTCAAGTGGGCCTTAGGAAGCATCACTATGAACAAAGCTAGTGGAGGTGATGGAATTCCAGTTGAACTATTTCAAATCCTAAAAGATGATGCTGTGAAAGTGCTGCATTCAATATGCCAGCATATTTGGAAACCTCAGCAGTGATCGCAGGACTGGAAAAGGTCAGTTTTCATTCCAATCCCAAAGAAAAGCAATGTCAAAGGATGTTCAAACTATCACACAATTGCATTAATCTCACATACTAGCAAAGTAATGCTCAAAATTCTCCAAGCCAGACTTCAACAGTACATAAACCATGAACCTCCAGATGTTCAAGCTGGTTTTAGAAAAGGCAGAGGAACCAAAAATAAATTGCTAACATCCATTGGATCATCAAAAAAGCAAGAGAGTTCCAGAAAAAAAAAAAATCTACTTTTGGTTTATTGACTACACCAAAGCCTTTGACTGTGTGGATAACAATAAATTGTGGAAAATTCTTCAAAAGATGGGAATACGAGACCACCTTACCTATCTTCTGAGAAATTGGTATGCAGGTCAAGAAGCAACAGTTAGAACTCGACATGGAACAATGGGCTGGTTCCAAATTGGGAAAGAATTACGTCAAGGCTGTATATTGTCACCCTGCTTATTTAACTTGTATGCGGAATACATCATGAAAAATACCAGGCTGGATGAACCACAAGCTGGAATCAAGATTGCCAGGAGAAATATCAATAATCTCAGATGTGCAGATAACACCACCTTTATGGCAGAAAGTGAAGAACTAAAGAGCCTCTTGACGAAAGTGAAAGAGAAGAGCAAAAAAAGCTGACTTAAAACCCAACATTCAAAAAACTAAGATCATGGCATCTGGTCCCATCACTTCATGGCAAATAGATGAGGAAACAATGGAAATAGTGGCAGATTTTATTGGGGGGGGGGGCTCCAAAATTACTGCAGATGGTGACTGCAGCCATGAAATTAAAAGACGCTGGTTCCTTGGAAGAAAAGATACGACCAACCTAGACAGGCTCTTAAAAAACAGAGACATTACTTTACCAAAAAAGGTCTGTCCAGTCAAAGCTATGGTTTTTCTAATAGTCATGTATGTATGTGAGAGTTGGACTATAAAGAAAGCTGAATGGTGAAGAATTGATCCTTTTGAAGTGTGATGTTGGAGAAGACTCTTGAGAATCCCTGGAACTGCAAGGAGATCAAACCAGTCAATCCTAAAGGAAATCAGTCCTGAATATTCTTTGGAAGAACTGTTGCTGAAGCTGAAACTCCAATACTTTGGCCACATGATGCAAAGAACTGACTCACTGGAAAGCACACTGATGCTGGGAAAGTGAAGGCAGGAGGAGAAGAGGATGACTGAGGATGAGATGTTTAGATGGCATCACTGACGATGGCCTTGAGTTTGAGCAAGCTAATTGGTGATGCCTGGTGTGCTGCAATGCATGGGTTCATAAAGAGTCAGACATGACTAGGTAACTGAACTGAACTGGAGTCCATTAAGAATATTATAGTAAAACAATTTTAAAAATGCATAAAAGCACAGAAAGGAAAGTTATTTGTGCTCTGAGATAATCACTATTACAACTCTGGTGTGCTTTTTTCCCCATTAATTATATAAACAAAACTAAAATTGTAATGTGCACAATGTTTTGCTACCAACTTTTTGCATTAATGTTTTGAATAAATTTCTTTAATTTTTACTGAATTGTTGTTGCTTTACAAAATTGAGTTTGTTTCTGCTGTACAAGAAAGTGAGTCCACTATATGTATACATTCTTTTATACATAGGATGGGTTTCCTATGTACAGGAAGGGTTTCCTTCATATTTTGGTACCTACAGAGCATTGAGTAGATTACCCTGTGTTATAAACTTCATTCTCATTAGTTATCTATTTTATATATGGTAGGGTATATACATCAGTCACAGTCTTCCAGTTCAACCCACCACACTTCCCAACTTGGTATCCACACATTTTTTTTTCTACATCTCTGTCTTTATTTCAGCTTTGTTAATAAGTACATCCATGTCATTTTTGTAAATTCCACATATATGCAATATTACACGGTATTTGTTTTTCTCTTTCTGACTTATTTCACTCTCTATGACAGTCTCTAGGTCCATCCACCTCTCTCTACAAATGGTACAAATTAGTTTCTTTTTGTGGCTGAATAATATTCCATTATATATATGTACCACATCTTCTTTCTTGATTCCTGTGTTGATAAACGTTTAGGTAGCCTCCATATCCTGATTATTGAAATTAGTGCTGCAATGAACATTGGAGTACATGTATCTTGTGGAATTATGGTTTTATTAGGATATATGCCCAGGAGTGGGTTTTCTGAGTCATATGGTAGTTCTTTTTATTTTTATTTTTTACCTTTAAGGGAACCTCAATACTGTTCTCCATAATAACTATATCAATATACATTCCCACAAAGAGTATAAGAGGGTTACCTTTTCTTCACATCCTCTTTAGCATTTATTCTTTGTAGATTTTTTGATGATAGCCATTCTGACTGCTGTGAGGTGTTACCTCACTGTAGTTTTGATTTGGATTTTTCTAATGATTAGTGATACTGAGAATCTTTTCATGTTTGTTGGCGATCTGTATGACTTTTTTATAGAAATGTCTATTTAGTTCTTCAGTCATTTTTCAAATGGGTTTTTGCTTCTTTTGATATTGAAATACATGAGCTGTTTGTATATTTTGTATATTAATCCCTTGTCAGTTGCTTAGTTGCAAGTATATCCTTCCATTCTGAGGTTTACCTTTTGTTCTTGTTTATGGTTTCAGTGACTAGGCAAAAATGATTTTTTTTTTTTTTGCATTTTTTTAATCTTTTATTTAATTATTTTTAAATTTTATTTTATTTAACTTTACAATATTGTATTGGTTTTGCCATATATGAAAATGAATCTGCCACAGGTATACATGTGTTCCCCATCCTGAACCGTCCTCTCTCCTTCCTCTCCATACCATCCCTCTGGGTCGTCCCAGTGCACCAGCCCCAAGCATCCAGTATCATGCATCGAACCTGGACTGGTGACTCGTTTCATATGTGATATTATACATATTTCAATGCCATTCTCCCAAATCATCCCACCCTCTCCCTCTCGCACAGAGTCCAAAAGACAGTTCTATATATCAGTGTCTCTTTTGCTGTCTCGTATACAGGGTTATTGTTACCATCTTTCTAAATCCCATATATATGCATTAGTATACTGTATTGGTGTTTTTCTTTCTGGCTTACTTCACTCTGTATAATAGGCTCCAGTTTCATCCACCTCATTAGAACTGATTCAAATGTATTCTTTTTAATGGCTGAGTAATACTCCATTGTGTATATGTACCACAGCTTTCTTACCATTCATCTGCTGATGGACATCTAGGTTGCTTCCATGTCCTGGCTATTATAAACAGTGTTGTGATGAACACTGGGGTACACGTGTCTCTTTCAAGTCTGGTTTCCTCAGTGTATATGCAAGCAGTGGGGTTGCTGGTTCATAAGGCAGTTCTATTTCCAGTTTTTTAAGGAATCTCCACACTGTTCTCCATAGTGGCTGTACTAGTTTGCATTCAGACCAACAGTGTAAGAGGGTTCCCTTTTCTCCACACCCTCTCCAGCATTTATTGCTTGTAGACTTTTGGATTGCAGCCATTCTGACTGGTGTGAAATGATAACTCATTGTGGTTTTGATTTGCAGTTCTCTGATAATGAGTGATGTTGAGCATCTTTTCATGTGTTTGTTAGCCATCTGTATGTCTTCTTTGGAGAAATGTCTATTTAGTTCTTTGGCCCATTTTTTTATTGGGTCATTTATTTTTCTGGAGTTGAGCTGTAGGAGTTGCTTGTATATTTTTGAGATTAGTTGTTTGTCAGTTGCTTCATTTGCTATTATTTTCTCCCATTCTGAAGGCTGTCTTTTCACCTTGCTTATAGTTTCCTTTGTTGCGCAAAAGCTTTTAAGTTTAATTAGGTCCCATTTGTTTATTTTTGTTTTTATTTCCAATATTCTGGGAGGTGGGTCATAGAGGATCCTGCTGTGATGTATGTCGGAGAGTGTTTTGCCTATGTTCTCCTCAAGGAGTTTTATAGTTTCTGGTCTTACATTTAGATCTTTAATCCATTTTGAGTTTATTTTTGTGTATGGTATTAGAAAGTGCTCTAGTTTCATTCTTTTACAAGTGATTGACCAGTTTTCCCAGCACCACTTGTTAAAGAGATTGTCTTTAATCCATTGCATATTCTTGCCTCCTTTGTCAAAGATAAGATGTCCATATGTGCGTGGATTTATCTCTGGCAAAAATGATTTTTTAAAGGAGTATATCAAGTCTGTATATTGTCACCCTGCTTATTTAACTTATATGCAGAGTACATCATGAGAAAGGCTGGGCTGGATGAAGCACAAGCTGGAATCAAGATTGCCAGGAGAAATATCAATAACCTCAGATATGCAGATGACACGACCCTTATGGCAGAAAGTGAAGAAGAACTGAAGAGTCTCTTGATGAAAGTGAAGGAGGAGAGTGAAAAAGTTGGCTTAAAGCTCAACATTCAGAAAACTAAGATCATGGCATCTGGTCCTATCACTTCATGGCAAATAGATGGGGAAACAATGGAAACAGTGAGAGACTTTATTTTGGGAGGGGGGCTCCAAAATCACTGCAGATGGTGACTGCAGCCATGAAATTAAAAGAAACTTGCTCCTTGGAATAGAAGTTATGACCAACCTAGAGAGTATGTTAAAAAACAGAGACATTATTTTGCCACCAAAGGTCCATCTAGTCAAGGCTATGGTTTCTCCAGTAGTCATGTATGGATGTGAGAGTTGAACTATAAAGAATGCTGAGGGCCAAAGAATTGATGTTTTTCAATCGTAGTGTTGGAGAAGACTCTCGAGAGTCCCTTGGTCTGCAAGGAAATCCAACCAGTCAGTCCTAAAGGAAATCAGTCCTGAATATTCATTGGAAGAACTGATGCTGAAGCTGAAACTCTAATACTTTGGCCACCTGATGCAAATAGCTGACTCATTTGAAAAGACCCTGATGCTGGGAAAGATTGAAGGCAGGAGGAGAAGGGGACGACAGAGGATGAGATGGTTGGATGGAATCACCGATTCAATAGACATGAGTTTCAGCAGGCTCCAGGAGTTGATGATGGGCAAGAAGGCCTGATGAGCAGCAGTCCATGGGGTCACAAACAGTCAGACATGTGAGCAACTGACTATGCAACTGACTATGCAAAGCTGTTAAGTTTAATTAGATACCAGTTCTTTATATTTGTTTTTATTTTCATTAATCTAGAAAGTGGGTCAAAAAAGAACTTCTGTGATTTATATCAAAGAGTGTTCTGCCAATGATTTCCTCGAAAAGATTTAGAGTGCTGACATTACCTTTAGTTAGGTCTTTAAGTCACTTTGAGATTATTTTTATGTATAGTGTTAGAGTATGTTCTAATTTCATTATTTTAATTTTAGCTGTCAAGTTTTCCAGAAACACCTACTGAGAAGACTGTCTTTTCTCCGTTGTATATTCTTGCCAACTCTGTCATAGATTAGGTGACCACTGAGCATTGGATTTTCCTCTGGGCTTTAATCCTGTTCTATTTATCTATATTTCTATTTTTCTGACAGGGCTATACTGTCTTGATGACTGTAGTTTTATAGTGTAGTTTGAAGTGATAGTTGTGAATACTTCCAGCTGTGTTTTTCTTTCTCAGGATAGTTTTGGCTAATTTTGGTTATTTGTATTTCCATAAAAACTGTGATTTTTTTCCTGCTTATTATGTGAAAAATGGAGTTGGTAATTTGACAAAGATTGCTTGAACCCAAAGTCCAAGGTAAGGAACAGTGGCTGCGCTTTGCTGGAGCAGCCGTGAAGAGATACCACACATCAAAAGTAAGAGAAAACCAAGTAATACAGCAGGCACTGAGAGAGGGCATCAGAGGGCAGACAGACTGAAACGACAGTCACAGACAATTAACCAATCTGATCGCATGGACCAGAGCCTGGTCTAACTCAATGAAACTAAGCCATGCCCTGTGGGGCCACCCAAGACGGACGGGTCATGGTGGAGAGAGGTCTGACAGAATGTGGTCCACTCGAGAAGGGAATGGCAAACCACTTCAGTATTCTTTCCTTGAGAATCCCATAAACAGTATGAAAAGGCAAAAATATAGGACACTGAAAGAGGAACTCCCCAGGTTGGTAGGTGCTCAGTATGCTACTGGAGATCAGTGGAGAAGTAAATCAAGAAAGAATGAAGGGATGGAGCCAAAGCAAAAACAACACCCAGTTATGGATGGGATTGGTGAAAGAAGCAAGGTTGGATGCTGTAAAGAGCAATGTTGCATAGGAACCTGGAATGTTAGGTCCATGAATGAAGGCAAATTGGAAGTGGTCAAACAGGAGATGACAAGAGTGAACATCAACATTCTAGGAATCAGCGAACTAAGATGGACTGGAATGGGTGAATTTAACTCAGATGACCATTATTTATACTATGTGAGCAGGAATCCCTTAGAAGAAATTGAGTAGCCATCATAATACATAAGAGTCCAAAATGCAGTACTTGGATGCAATCTCAAAAACAACAGAATGATCTCTGTTCATTTCCAAGGCAAACCATTCAATATCATGGTGATCCAAGCCTATGCCCCAACCAATGATGCTGAAGAGACTGAAGCTGAACAGTTCTATGAAGACTTACAAGACCTTCTAGAACTAACACCCAAAAAAGATGTCCTTTTCAATATAAGGGCCTGGAATGCAAAAGTAGGAAGTCAAGAAACCCCTGGAATAACAGTCAAATTTGACCTTGGAGTACCGAATGAAACAGAGCAAAGGCTAATAGAGTTCTCTCAAGAGAACACACTGGTCATAGAAAACACCCTCTTCCAACAACACAAGGGAAGACTCTACACATGGACATCACCAGATGGTCAACACCAAAATCAGAAGGATTATATTCTTTGAAGCCAAAGATAGAGAAACTCTATACCGTCAGTAAAAACAAGACCGGGAGCTGACTGTGGCTCAGATCATGAACTCCTTATTGCCAAATACAGACTGAAATTGAAGAAAGTGGAGAAAACCATTTGGCCATTCAGGTATGACCTAAATCAAATCCCTTATGACTATACAGTGGAAGTGAGAAGTAGATTTAAGGGACTTGAACTCATAGACAAAGTGCCTGATGAACTATGGATGTAGGTTCAAGACATTGTTCAGGAGACAGGAATCAAGACCATTCCCAAGAAAAAGAAATGCAAAAAAGCAAAATGGATGTCTGAGGAGGCCTTACAAATAGCTGTGAAAAGAAGGGAAGTGAAAAGCAAAGGAGAAAAGGATAGATATACCCATTTGAATGCAAAGTTCCAAAGAATAGCAAGGAGAGATAAGAAAGCATTCCTTAATGATCAATGCAAAGAAATAGAGAAAAACAATAGAATGTGGAAGCCTAGAGAACTCTTCAAGAAAATTAGAGATACCAAGGGAACATTTCATGCAAAGATGGGCACAATGAAAGGACAGAAAAGGTATGGACCTAACAGAAGCAGAACATATTAGGAAGAGGTGGCAAGAATACACAGAAGAACTGTACAAAAAAGATCTTCACTACCCACATAATCATGATGGTGTGATCACTCACCTAGAGCCAGACATCTTGGAATGTGAAGTCAAGTGGGCCTTAGGAAGCATCACTACGAACAAAGCTGGTGGAGGCGATGGAATTCCAGTTGAGCTACTTCAAATCCTGAAGGATGATGCTGTGAAAGTGCTGCACTCAATTTGCCATCAAATTTGGAAAACTCAGCAGTGGCCACAGGACTGGAAAAGGTCACCTAAAGAAAGGCAAGGTCAAAGAATGCTCAAACTACTACACAATTGCGCTCATCTCACATGCTAATAAAGTAATGCTTAAAATTCTCCAAGCCAGGCTTCAGCAATACATGAACCATGAACTTCCAGATGTTAAAGCTGGTTTTAGAAAAGACAGAGGAAGCAGAGATCAAATTGCCAACATCCACTGGATCATCAAAAAGGCAGGAGAGTTCCAGAAAAACATCTCTTTCTGCTTTATTGACTATGCCAAAGCCTTTGACTGTGTGGATCACAACAAACTGTATAAAATTCTGAAAGTGATGGGAATATCAGACCACCTGACTTGCCTCTTGAGAAACCTGTATGTAGGTCAGGAAGCAACAGTTAGAACTGGACATGAAACAACAGACTGGTTCCAAATAGGAAAAGGAGTATGTCAAGGCTGTATCTTGTCACCCTGATTATTTAATTTATATGCAGAGTACATCATGAGAAAGGCTGGGCTGGATGAAGCACAAGCTGGAATCAAGATTGCCAGGAGAAATATCAATAACCTCAGATATGCAGATGACACGACCCTTATGGCAGAAAGTGAAGAAGAACTGAAGAGTCTCTTGATGAAAGTGAAGGAGGAGAGTGAAAAAGTTGGCTTAAAGCTCAACATTCAGAAAACTAAGATCATGGCATCTGGTCCTATCACTTCATGGCAAATAGATGGGGAAACAGTGGAAACAGTGTCAGACTTAATTTTTATGGGCTCCAAAATCACTGCAGATGGTGACTGCAGCCATGAAATTAAAAGACGCTTAGTCCTTGGAAGGAAAGTTATGACCAACCTGCCGCTGCTGATACTAAGTGGCTTCAGTCGTGTCAGACTCTGTGCAACCCCATGGACAGCAGCCCCCAGGCTCGTCTGTCCATGGGATTTTCCAGGCAAGAGTACTGGAGTAGGGTGCCATTGCCTTCTCCATGACCAACCTAGACAGCATATTAAAAAGCAGAGACATTACTTGGCCAACAAAGGTCTGTCTAGTCAAGGCTATGGTTTTTCCACTGGTCATGCATGGATGTGAGAGTGGACTAAATAGAAAGCTGGGCACCAAAGAATTGATACTTTTGAACTGTGGTGTTGGAGAAGACTCTTGAGAGTGCATTGGACTGCAAGGAGATCCAACCAGTCCATCCTAAAAGAGATCATTCCTGGGTGTTCATTTGAAAGTTTGATGTTGAAGCTGAAACTCCAATACTTTGGCCACCTGATGTGAAGAACTGACTCATTTGAAAAGACCCTGATGTTGGGACAGATTGAAGGCAGCAGGAGAAGTGGACAACAGAGGATGAGATGGTTGGATGGCATCACCGACTCGATGGACATGGATTTGGGTGGACTCCGGGAGTTGGTGATGGACAGAGAGGCCTGATGTGCTGCGGTTCATGGGGTCACAAGGAGTCGTACACGACTGAGCGACTGAACTGAACTACATTGAAATTTTATATTGATTTGGGAAAGATAGTTATTATCACAATATTTATCCTTCCAGTCCAAGAACAGGTATATTTCTCTATTTGATGGTGTCATCTTTGATTTCTTTCATCAGTATCTTTCAGTTTTATGACTATTGGTCTTTTACCTCCTTAAGTAGGTTTATTCCTAGGTATTTTATTCTTTTGTTGGAATGCAAATGGGGTTGTTTCCATGATTTCACTTTCTGATATTTGTTGTTAGGTTATAGGAATGCAAGAGGTTTCTGTGTATTAGTTTTGTATCCTGACACTTTACTAGGTTCATTTATTAGCTCTGGTTGTTTTCTGGTGGCATCTTTAGAATTTTCTATATACAGTATCATGTCATTTGCAAACAATGACAATTTTACTTCTTTTTTTTTCCATTTTTGATTCTTTTTATTTCTTCTTGTTGTCTGATAGTCCTGGCTAGGACTTCCAAAACTATGTTGAATAATACTGGTGAGAGTGGACATCCTTGTTCATTTCTGATCTTAGGGGAAAAGCTTTCAGTTTTTCACCATTGAGAATGATGTTTGCTGTGGGTTTCTTTTATATGGCCTTCATTATGTTGAGATAGGTTCCCTCTATGCCCATTTTCTTGAGAGTTATTTTTTTGTATATAATAAATTGGTGTTGAATATTTTCAAAAGCTTTTTCTGCACCCACTGAGTTGATCTTGTGGTTTTTATCCCTCAGTTTGTTAATATTGTGTATCACATTGATTGATGTGCATATATTGAAGAATCCACTTTTGCATCCCTGGGATAAACCCCACTTGACCATAGTACGTGATCCTTTTAATGTGTTGTTAGTTCACTTTGCTAGTATTTTCTTGAGGAATTTTTGTCTATGTTCATCAGTGACATTGACTTCTAAGTTTCTTTTACAGTAATATCTTTGTCTGATTTTTTTAATCATGCTGATGGTGATCTTGTAGAGTGAGCCTGGGAGTGTTCTTCTCTGTGATAGTTTTTTTTTTTTTTTTTTTGAAGAGTTTGAGAAGAATAGGTGTTAGCTCTTGTCAAAATGTTTGATAGAATTTAACTCTAGAAACATCTAGTCCTGGGCTTTTGTTTGTTGGAAGATGTTTAATCACAGTATCACTTTCCATGCTTGTGATTGGTCTGTTCATATTTTCTATTTCTTCTGGTCGAGTCTTGGAAGTTTGTACTGTCCTATGGATTTGTCCATTTCTTCCAAGTGGTCCATTTTATTGGTATATAGTTGTTTGTAGTAGTCTTTTATGATCCTTTGTATTTCTGTGGTGTCAGTTATGTGTTCTCCTTTTTCATTTCTAATGTTACTGATTTCAGTCCTCTCTCTTTTTTTCTTGACGAGTCTGGCTAATGGTTTATCCATTTGTTTATCTTCTCAAAGAACCAGATTTTACTTTTATTGATCATTGCTATTTTTTTTTTTCTTTTTATTTCTGTTCTGATCTTTGTGATTTCTTTCCTTTTACTAACTTTGGGTCTTTTGTTTTTGTTGTTCTTTCTCTAATTGTTTTCTGTGTAAGGTTAGGAGGTTTATTAGAAGGTTTTTTTTTTTTTTTTCTTATTACTTAAGGTAGGATTGAATTGTTACATAGTTCCTTCTTGAAATGGTTTTTCCTGCATCCCATAGGTTTTTTATTATCTTGTTTCCATTGTCATTTGTTTCTAGATATATATTTATTTGATTTTTTCAGTGATCTCTTAGTTATTTAGTTATTTTCCCCCATGTTTTTACAGTTTTCTTTTTTTTGTCTTTTCCCTGTAATCGATATCTAATTTCATAGCATCGTGATCAGAATAGATGCTTGATATGATTTAATTTCATTAATTTACCAAGGCTTGATTTGTTATCGAAGATGAGATCTATTCTGGAGAATGTTCTATGTGCACTTGAGAAGACAGTGTATTCTGATGTTTTTAGATGGAATGCTCTATAAATATCAATTAAGTCTATCTGGTCTAATGTGTAATTTAAAGCTTGTATCCTTATTTGTATTCTGTCTGATCTGTCCACTATTGTAAGCAGGGTGTTAATGTTTCCCACTATTATTATATCATGGTTGATTTCTCTTTTCATGACTATTAACATTTGCCTTATGTATTGAGGTGTACCTATGTCTGTTGAATATATTTTTACAATTGTTATATGTCCTTTTTGGCTTTATCCCTTGATTATTTCATAGTGTCCTTCCTAATCTCTTGTGCTTAACCACTAAGTCATGTCTGACTCTTTGCAACTGTATGGACTGTAGCCCACCAGGCTTCTCTGTCTATGAGATTTCCCAGGCAAGAATACTTGAGTGAGTTGCCATTTCCTTCTCCAGGGGATCTTCCTGACCCAGAGATAGAACACAAGTCTCTTCTGTCTCTAACACTGGCAGTCAGGTTCTTTACCACTAGCACCACCTGGGAAGCCCAGTCTCTTGTAACAGTCTTTATCTTAAAGTCTATTTTATCTGATATGGGCTTCCCTCTTAACTCAGTTAGTAAAGAATCCTCTTGCAATGCAGGAGACCCTGGTTTGATTCCTGGATTGGAGAAGGGATAGGCCATCCACTCCAGTTTTCTTGGGCTTCCCTTGTGGCTCAGCTGGTAAAGAATCTGCCTGCAATGTTGTAGACCTGGCTTTGATCCCTAGGTTGGGAAAATCCCATGGAGAAGGGAAAGGCACTCCAGTTTTCTGGCCTGGAGAATTCCATGGACTGTATAGTCCATGGTATGGCAAAGAGTCAGATATAACTGAGTGACTTTAATTTTCACTTTGTCTGATATAAGTATAGTTACTTCCACTTTCTTTTTTTTCCATTTGCATGGAATATCTTTTTCCATCCCCTCATTTTCAATCTGTATGTATCCGAAGTGTGTGTTTCTTCTAAACAGCATATGTACAGATCTTGTTTCTATATTCATCCAGGCAGTCTGTGTCCTTTGGTTGAAACTTTAATCCCTTTACATTTAAGGTAATTATTGATATGTATGTTCCTCTTAATTGTTCTGACTTTGTTTTTGTAGATCTTTTTCTTCCTGCCTAGCATTTCTTGTAAATCTGATTTGGTGGTGCTAAATTATCTTAGCTTTCACTTGTTTGTAATGGTTTTGATTTCTCCATCAAATTTGAATGAGATCTTTGCTGGGTATATTAATATTTGTTGTAGTTTTTCTCTCTTTAATCTCTTTAAATATATTAAACCATTTTCTTTTGGTCTACAGAGTTTCTGCCAAAAAACCCCAGCTCTTAACCTTATGGGGATTCCCTTGTGCTTTTCTCTTGTTGCTTTTAATATATTTCTTTGTATTTATTTTTTGTTAGTTTGATTAATATAAGTCCCAGTGTGTTTCTCCTCAGGTTTATCCTGTATGGGACTCTCTGCACTTTCCAGACTTGGCTGATTAATTCCTTTCCCATGTTATGGAAGTTTCATTTATAATCTCCAAATGCTTTCTCAAAGTCCTTTTTTTCTTCTGGGACTTCTATTATTTGAATGTCTCTGTGTTTAAAATATCCCAGAAGTCTCTGAGACTGCCCTCATTACTTTTCATTTTTTTCTTTTTTCTACTTTGTAGCAATTATTTCTATCATTCTACCTTCCAATTCACTTATCCATTCTACTGCCTTAGTTATTCTGCTATTGATTCATTCTAGTCCACTTTTCAGCTCAGTTATTGTGTTTTTCATCACTGTTTGCTTGTTCTTTAGTTTTTCTAGGCCCTTGTTAAAAATGTCTTTTATCTTCCTGAGCCATGTCTTTTTTCTATCTCCAAGATAATGGATCATCTTTACTATAATTACTCCGAATACTTTTTAAGGTAGATTGCCTATTTCCTCTTCATTTATTAAGTCTTGTGTGTTTTTACCTTGCTCCTTCATCTGTAACATATTTCTTTGTCATCTCATTTTGTCTAAGTTACTGTTTGTGGTATACTTTGCAACAGGTTGCAGGGTCATATTTCCTCTTCTACAGTCTGCCTCCTGGTGCTTGTGATTGGTTCATGGCCTTGTGTTGGCCTCTTGTTGGGAGGGACTGGTTCTTGTACTCTGGTGGCTGGAGCTAAGCCTTGTCCCTCTGATTGGCAGGACCACTTGGGTTTGTGTGTTTGGGGGTCTCTGTTAGCTCCATACAGCTTTACTCAGCCTGTCTGCTGCTGGATGGGGCTGTGTTTCTATCTTCCTGGTTGTTTAATGTGAGGCATCCTCCACTGGAGCCTGTAGGCTATTGGGTGGTGCCAGGTCTTGGTGCTGAGATGGAA
Source organism: Bos indicus (assembly GCF_029378745.1). Taxonomy (NCBI): domain Eukaryota; kingdom Metazoa; phylum Chordata; class Mammalia; order Artiodactyla; family Bovidae; genus Bos; species Bos indicus. The sequence goes on from NC_091789.1 coordinate 79,049,597, forward strand.
ACCTTTGGGAGACCCCACACCAATTCATATTTCCTGGGCCTGGGAATTCACTGGTGGTCCAGAGCCGTTGACTCACCACTTCCACCCTGTAGGCTAAAGCCCAACCTCTGGCAGGGGAAAAAAGACTCTACAAGCCACATAACATGGCCAGAAAAAGAAAGCAAACAGAAAAATAAAACCAAACATAAACATCAATAATAAAAGTAACAGCTAAAGAAGAAAACAATCAGACCAACAGAACTGAAGATAAATGATCAAAACAAAATGAAACCAAAAAAAAAAAGAAGCAAACAAAAAAATAAAGGAAACAAAAAGCAAGAAAACAAAGAACCAGAAAAACAAAAAATAAAAGAATAAAGGCAAAAAAAACACAAAAAATATTTGAAATAAAAGATTAAAAAGGTAAGACAAACAAACAAACAAAAAAAAAAAACAAGAGAAAATGCAGCAAAGTAAAAATTAATAAAATATAAATATATTGAAAATTTTTAAAGAAAATAATAAAACAGAAGAACACAATGAAACATAAATAATAGTGATAATATTATTTTCCTGAGTCCTCTGCTGTCAGTGTCACAACTAAGCCTCACCTCCCCAGGAGGTCTTCCAGTACCTTTAGGTAGGTCTCTGGATGTACTGTGGGCACTGTGGGGTCAGCTCCAACTTTGATCTGACCCAGCTCCCTTGTGTACTTGTCCTCAACTTCCACAGATGCTAAGACTAGACCAGTCTCAGTTGTGGGAGCATTTGTTGTCCATTCAGATATTCCCAAGGGGCAGGGTTTATCATGCTGATTTCAGAGATTTAATTCACCACTTGTGAAGCTGCACAGAGAGATTTCTGTTGCTCTTCTTTGGTTGCACAACCCCTAGGATTCAGCTTTGTCTTTTCCCCCACCTCTGCCTATGGACTACCTTCAGGAGTATGTTCTCCACCCAGGGGATCAGGAGCAAAAGTAGCAACTTACTGGGACACAGTTACTCACTCAGGCCAGGGAGGAATAAGGCAGGCACAATTGGGGTGTGCATAAAGAACCTGAAGTGGCAGAGACTGGCAGGAAGTTGCAACAGACTGTGGCACACTTTCTTTGATGAGAGTCCTTCCTAGCGCCAATGGATGCAAGAGCTGGTGTGTGGGGAGAGAGACCAGGATAGTGGCTATGCCCCTTGTGCACCACTAAAAAATCGTGTTATATTTCCAAGGCAGACAATGTTTCCTTTAGGAGCATTCTTGGCAGTGGAGCCCCTCACTTCATTTCCCAGAACCCCTCATTTCCATCCCTTTAGGTTATCTCCACACAGCCAATGGCAGTCGTCTCCCCAGATCTGCTCTCTTAACCCCATGTTTTTTTTAACACTCTGCCTGTACTAGCATTGCCAGATTACCATTTCAGGCTGGGGTGCCCAGGGTTGACTCTCAAAAAGCCTTGCAGGTCCACTGGAGCTTGCATGGCCAAAGGAGGCTTTCAGGATGGAGATGATCAGAACCCCAGAGCCTGCATGTGTGGAGGAGGCTTTGGCTTGAGGAGTGAGCCTACTCAAACAGGTGTCCTTCCCAGTGCCCATGAAAGCAGGGACCAGTTGGTGGGTAAAGAGGTTGCAATGGTGGCCCTGACCCTTGAACACCAGTCAACAATGACATATTGTTTCTACGGTGGCCCAGGCTTCTTCCATAAACTCTCTCAGTTGTGGATCTCCTCACTCCCATCCCTTCAGGCTGTCACTTCAGCTGTCCTTTAGGACACCAACAGCTTTACTTTCACTGGGTCTGCTCTTCAAACCCCACTTCCCAGCACCCAAACTCCCTTCTTATCAGGAGACACATGGCTCAGGCTGGGGTATGCCAGGTTGTGGTATGAACCATAAGCACACTTCTTACACTGTTCAGCCTCCCACAGACTGACTGATTTCTCTGTTCCCCTCCAGCCTGCTTGAAGTTTCCTTTCCACCCCAGTTTATTTCCCCACTGTGAAGAGGCTTTTCTGAGTGTGGGAACTTCTCTTCACTTTCAGCTTCCCACAAAGTGTGATGGATCCTTCTTGTTTCCTCTTTAATTTTTTTTTTCAGTGGTATGGGGATTTTTCTTATTCTTTTAGATGTACAAAGTCTTCCGCTAGTGTTCAACAGGTGCTTTGTGAGAATTGTTCCATTTTTAGGTATATTCTTGATGTACTTGTGAAGAGAGGTGAATTCCATGTCCTCCTATTCTGCCATCTTGATTCCTCTCCTTGAACCAATTTCTAATTGAACTTTCTGGGAAGAGCAAGGGAAGGGGTTAGATGTTTCTTACTTCTCATTTTAACTGAATTTAGTTCTGGTGCCTATTCTTATCTTTACTAGCTGTCCTCTGACTATGGTACTAATCTGCATGGTCCATAGGTGTCCACATAAGTGAAGCATAAACAAAGGGGCCTGGGTGTATTATCAGCAATCATAAAGCATATCAGCCTTTAATCTTTGCTTCTTTCAAGTTATAACCTTCTTTGGCCTTCACTAATCTACCCCAGATAATTTGTGCCTTACTATTCCCCCAGTGTCCCACACACTTGCATTAATGTACCTGTACTTTCTCAGAAAGTCTGATATTCCTTCTTAGAGACAATGAATGACAGAACTAGAAGGGATCTCATATATCATAAAATCCAACCCTCTCATTTGGCAGAAAAAATTGAAGCCCAAAGAGTACTAATAATTTGTGGCAGGTTACAGCAAAGGAGCAACGGAGTATGGTTGAGAACTTGGATATCCTAACTGCATGCCAATGCTCTTTCCTCTGTGAAAGAAACAGTTTCTTCCATAATTATGTAATCAGTAAATCAGCCACCAGTACATGTCAATCAGTAACAGAGTCAGGGCCAGAGAGAAAACAGAAACAGAACAGAACCTAGGCCTGGAGGACTGCAAATAATCTTTTTCAATGAGTTAATTATCACCATTTTGCTGACTCAAGGTTAGTTTGGGCTCAAGGTTAGGGAGCCCTGCAACATTATTATTTATCTTCTTCAACCTTTCTACAACCTTATTATTTATCTTCTTCCCAAGTTAGGTGTCTTCCTTCTTTCCTTCCTTTCTTTCTATTCCTGTTTTTAAACCTGACTCATGCTAGCCCTCTGCCTTTGGATACCCTGAGTCAAACTATGCATGTTAGTTAAACATCAAATTTGTAAACTGAGTCAAACCAAGACATAAAGACATGATTACTGGTAGTAACATTCAAAGATTTAAATGAGAATAAGTATTCATTTCCATGGAATTAGTCATCTAACACAGAAGTGACTTGCACAAGACTGAGATTATATATTTTAATGAATCAGGACCAGTTAATTATTATTTACATATAGCAGAGTACTATATAGTAAGTGATTACACTTATAGTAAGTGATGTTAGGATAGGGACTGAGTTTCAGATAACCTGATTTCCAGTCTTGTTGTCTTAATGTCTTTGCTGGTGGCTCAGATGGTAAAGAGTCTCCCTGCAGTGCAGGAGACCCAGATTCGACCCCTGGGTTGGGAAGATCCCCTGGAGAAGGAAATGGCAGCTCACTCTAGTATTCTTTCCTGGAAAATCCCATGGATGGAGGAGGCTAGTAGGTTAGAGTCCGTGGGGTCACAAAGAGTCGGACATGACTAAGTGACTTCACTTCTTCTTCTTTCTTAATGTTAAACTTTAGTTAGATGTGCAAAAGGCTAGTCTCTATAAAGTTGATATTAATAAATATTATGAGGTTTATGAGACTCTATAAATGGATATCACTAGATGGTCAATACCAAAATCAGATTGATTGTATTCTTTACAGCCAAAGGTGAAGAAGCTCTATACAGTCAGCAAAAAACAAGACTGGGAACTGACTGTGACTCACATCATGAATTCCTTATTGCCAAATTCAGATTAAATTGAAGAAAGTAGGGAAAACCACAAGACCATTCAGGTATGACCTAAGTCAAATCCTTTATGGTTATACAATGGAAAGAACAAATAGAATCAAGGGATTAGACTGATAGAGTGCCTGAACTATGGATGGAGGTTTGTGACATTGTACAGGAGGCATTGATCACGACCATCCACAAGAAAAAGAAATGCAAAAAAAGCAAAATGGTTGTCTGAGGAGGTCTTATAAATAGGTGAGAAAAGAAGAGAAGCTAAAGGCAAAGGAGAAAAGGAAAGATATACCCATCTGAATGCAGTTACAAAGAATAGCAAGGAGGGATAAGAAAGTCTTCCTCAGTGATCAATGCAAAGAAATAGAAGAAAACAACAGAATAGAAAAGACTAGAGATCTCTTCAAGAAAATTAGAGATACCAAGGGAACATTTCATGCAAAGATGGGCTTGATAAAGAACAGAAATGGTATGGACTTAACAGAAGCAAAAGATATTAAGAAGAGGTGGGAAGAATAGACAGAAGAACTATACAAAAAAGATCTTCAAGACCAAGATAATCACGATGATGTGATCACTCACCTAGAGCCAGATATCCTGGAATGTGAAGTCAAGTGGGCCTTAGAAAGCATCACTATGAACAAAGCTAATGGAGGTGATGAAATTCCAGTTGAGCTATTTCAAATCCTGACAGATGATGCTGTGAAAGTGATGCACTCAATATTCCAGCAAATTTGAGAAACTTAGCAGTGGCAACAGGACTGGAAAAGGTCAGTTTTCATTCCAATCCCAAAGAAAGGCAATGCCAAAGAATGATCAAACTACCACAAAATTGCACTCATCTCACACACTAGTAAAGTAATGCTCAAAATTCTCTAAGCCAGGCTTCAGCAATACATGAACTGTGAACTTCCAGATGTTCAAGCTGGTTTTATAAAAGGCAGAGGAACCAGAAATCAAATTGCCAACATCCACTGGGTAATCAAAACAGCAGCAGGAGAGTTCCAGAAAAACACCTATTTCTGCTTTATTGACTATGCCAAAGCCTTTGACTGTGTGGATCACAATCAACTGTGGAAAATTCTGCAAGAGATGGGAATACCAGACCACCTGACCTGCCTCTTGAGAAACCTATATGCAGGTCAGGAAGCAACAGTTAGAAGTGGACATGGAACAACAGACTGGTTCCAAATAGTAAAAGAAGTACCTCAAGACTGTATATTGTCACCCTGCTTATTTAGCTTATATGCAGAGTACATCATGCAAAATGCTGGGCTGGAGGAAGCACAAGCTGGAATCAAGATTGCCAGGAGAAATATCAATAACCTCAGATATGCAGCTGACACCACCCTTATGGCAGAAAGTGAAGAGGAACTCAAAAGCTTCTTGATGAAAGTGAAAGAGGAGAGTGAAGAATTTGGCTTAAAGCTCAACGTTTAGAAAACAAAGATCATGGCATCTGGTCCCATCACTTCATGGGAAATAGATGGGGAATCAGTGGAAATAGTGTCAGACTTTACTTTTTTGATCTCCAAAATCACTGCAGATGGTGATTGCAGCCATGAAATTAAAAGACACTTACTCCTCGGAAGGAAAATTATGATCAACCTAGATAGCATATTAAAAAGTAGAGATATTACTTTACCAACAAAGGTCCATCTAGTCAAGGCTATGGTTTTTCCAGTGGTCATGTATGGATATCAGAGTTGGACTGTGAAGAAAGCTGAGTGCCAAAGAATTGATGCTTTTGAACTTTGGTGTTGGAGAAGACTCTTGAGAGTCCCTTGGACTGGAAGGAGATCCAACCAGTTCATCCTAAAGGAGATCAGTCCTGGGTGTTCATTGGAAGGACTGATGTTGAAGCTGAAACTCCAATACTTTGGCCACCTCTTCTGAAGAGTTGACCTATTGGAAAAGACTCTGATGCTGGAATGGATTGGGGGCAGGAGGAGAAGGGGACAACAGAGGATGAGATGGCTGGATGGCATCACCGTCTCGATGGACATGAGTTTGAGTGAACTCCGGAAGTTGGTGATGGACAGAAAGGCCTGGCATGCTGCAGTTCCTGGGGTCGCAAAGAGTCAGACATGACTGAGAGGCTGAACTGAACTGAACTTAAGGTCCTCTCATGTAATTGTGAATAGTAAGGTTTCATTCTTTTTATAACTAATGTTAAATTGCATACATGTACCACATCTTCAATATTCATTCATTTATTGCTGGGCACTGGGTTTGCTTCCTTATAATGGCTATTGTAAATAATTTTGCAAGAAATATCAGTGCATATATCATATTTAATTATTGTATTTGTTTTGTTAGGATAAATATCCAGGTGTGGTATTGCTAGATTGTAGGATAGTTCCTATTTTTACCTCTTTGAGAAATTTCTATAATTTTTTCCATAGTGAGTGTGTTAATTTAAATTCCAACTAACAGTGCACAAGGGTATACTTTTCTCCAAATGTTTGCCAAAACTTTTATTTTTGTAATTCTTGATAATTGCCATTTGGCAGGTGTGAGGTGATATCTCATTTTAGTTTTTATTTGCATTTCTCTGATTATTAGTGATGTTTAGCATCTTTTAATGTGTCTCTTGGTCATCTGTATGTTGCCTTTGGGAAAATGTATATTCAGGTCCTCTGCCCATTTTTTAATCCAATTGTTTAGTTTTTTGATGGTGATTTGTATATCTTGGATATTAATGTCTTACTAGATAAACACTTACAAATATCTCCCCCCATTTGCTATGTAGCCTTTTCATTTCATTGATAGTTTCCTTTGCTGTTCAAAAGGATTTTTTTTTGTTTGCTTTTTTTTTTTTTAGTTTGATATAGTTAAATTTATTTTTTCCTATTGTTTCCCTTGCTTGGGGAGACATATCCAAAAAAATCTTGCTAATACAGATTTCGCAGAATACTATCTATGTTTTCTTTTAAAGGTATTATGATTTCAGGTGGTTATATTAAAGTATTTAATCCATTTGGGCTTTGTTTTTGTATATCATGTGAAAAATAACCCCATTTGTTTGTTTTGCATGTAACTGTCCTGTTTTCCCAGAAGAGTGATCCTTTCCCAATGTATATTTATACCTCCTTTGTCATATATTAATTGCCCCATATAAGTGTGAAGTTTATTTATGGGCTGTCTATTCTCTACCATTAATTTATGTGTCTATATCATAGAATTTTGATTTATAGTTTAGTGTAGTATAGCTTTATAGTACAGTTTGAAATCAGGGAGCATGAAAGTTTTGGCCATTCAGGATATTTTGTGTTCCATACATATTTTTGAAATATTTGTTCTAATTCTGTGAAAATGACATTGTTATTTGATAGAGATTGCATTCAATCTGTACATTGGCTTGGGTAGTACGGTTATTTTAGCAATACTGATCCTTCCTATCCATGAGCATGGTATATCTTTGCACCTGTTTGTGTCTTCTTCAATTTCATTCATCAATGAGCTATAGCTTTTGGAGTACAGGCCTTTTGCCTATTTAATTAGAATTTTCCCTATATATTTTATTCTTTTTCATGTCATAGTAAATAAGATTGCTTTCTCTTTTTTTCTTAAAATTCCTTTTTAGTGTATAGAAATGCAACAGATTCCTGGGTATTAATCTTGTAACCTATACTTTAGAGAATTCTTTCATGAGTTCTAGTAGTTTTCTTGGTGACATGTTTAGAATTTTTGTATAGAGTATCATGTCACCTGTAAACAGTAACAGTTTTACTTCTTCCTTTCCAATTTGGATTCCTGATTCCTGTAGCTAGGACTTTCAATATTATGTTAAATAAAAGTGGTAAGTGTGGGCATTGTTGTCTTTTTCCTGATCTTAGAAGAAATACTTTCAGCTTTTCACCATTGAGTATAATGTCAGCTGTAGGTTTTCATATACATACTTATTATATTGTGTGTGTTCTGTCTATGCTCACTTTCTGGAGAGCTTTTTATCATAAATGGTTATTGAATCTTGTCAAAAGCTTATTTTGCATCTGTTGAAATGATCATATGATTTTTATTCTTCAATTTCTTAATGTGATATATCATATTATTTTGCAGATATTGAGCCATCTTCTCTTCCTGGAATAAATCCCACTTGATCATGATGCATGGCCTATTTAATATATCGTTGTATTTGTTGTGTTAATGTTTTGTAGAGATTTTTTGCATCTATGTTTATTAGAGATATTGGCCTGTAATTTTCTTTTTTGTGTGATATCCTTTTCTGGTTTTGGTAACAAGAGTGATGTTGGCCTCTTAGAATGAATTCAAAAGCAATTCTTCCTCTGCAAATTTATTGACTAGTTTGAGAAAAGTAGATATTAACTCTTCTCTATATGTTTAAGAGAATTCATTCATGAAGACAAAGGTTCCTGGACTTCAGAAGACAGTTATTTTTTAATTATTGATTCAATTTCCTTATTGATAATTGTTCTGTTCATATTTTCAATTTTTTCCTTTTTTAGTCTTGTAAGATTGTACATTTCTAGGAATTTGTACACGTCTATGTTGTTCATTTTATTGGTATATAGTTCATAGTAAGCTCTTATGATACTTCGTATTTCTTTGGTATAATTTGTACTTCTTTTACATTTCTCATTTCATTGATTTTGGTCCTCTCTTTTTTCTTGAATCTGACAAAAAATTTATTGATTTGATTTATCTTTTCAAAGAAATAGCTCTTAGTTTTATTGATCTTTTCTATGATTTTTGCTTCTAATTAATTTACCTCAGCTCTGATCTTTATAATTTATTTCCTTCTACTAACTTTGGATTTTCTTTGTTCTTCTTTTCCTAGTTCCAATAGGTGTAAGCTTGGGTGGTTTAATTTGAGATTTGTTGTTTGTTTGTTTCCTGAGAAAAGCTTGCACTTTTATAAACTACCCCCTCATAAAAGCTTTTGCCTGAATCCCATAAATTTGGGATCATTGTGTTTTCATTTGTACTTTTCTTCGTGTATTTTTTTAATCTCCTCTTTGAGATCTTCAGTGATCCATTAATGGTTTATTTATTTATTTATTTTAATTAAATTTTTTTTTTTACTTTTTTTAAATTTTATTTTATTTTTAAACTTTACATAATTGTATTAGTTTTGCCAAATATTAAAATGAATTTTAATTGGAGGCTAATTACTTTACAATACTGTATTGGTTCTGCTACACATAAAAATGTATCTGCCATGGGCGTACATGTGTTCCCCATCCTGAACCCGCCTCCCACCTCCCTCCCAGTACCATTCCTCTGGGTCATCCCAGTGCACCAGCCCCAAGCATCCTGTATTCATTTCTTATGTGATATTATATATGTTTCAATGACATTCCCCTAAATCATCCCACCCTCTCCCTCTCCCACAGCATCCAAAAGACTGTTCTATACATCTGTATCTCTTTTGCTGTCTCATATACAGGGTTATCATTACCATCTTTCTAAATTCCATATATGTGTGTTAGTATACTGTGTTGGTGTTTTTCTTTCTGGCTTACTTCGCTGTATAATAGGCTCCTCTTTCATCCACCTCATTAGAACTGATTAAAATGTATTCTTTTTAATGGCTGAGTAATACTCCATTGTGTATATGTACCACTGCTTTCTTATCCATTCATGCGCTGATGGATATCTAGGTTGCTTCCATGTCCTGGCTATTATAAACAGTGCTGCATTGAACATTGGGGTACATGTGTCTCTTTCAATTCTGGTTTCCTTGGTATGTATGCCCTGCAGTGGGGTTGCTGGGTCACAAGGCAGTTCTATTTCCAGTTTTTCAAGGAATCTCCGCACTGTTCTCCATAGTGGCTGTACTAGTTTGCATCCCCACCAACAGTGTAAGAGGGGTCTCTTTTTCCACACTCTTTCCAGAATTTATTGCTTGTAGACTTTTGGATAGCAGCCATTCTGACCAGCCTGAGATGGTACCACATTGTGGTTTTGATTTGCATTTCTCTGATAATGAGTGATGTTGAGCATCTATTCATGTGTTTGTTACCCATCTGTATATCTTCTTTGGAGAAATGTCTGTTTAGTTTTTTGGCCCATTTTTTTATTGGGTCACTTATTTTTCTGGAATTGAGCTGTAGGAGTTGCTTGTATATTTTTGAGATTAGTTGTTTGTCAGTTGCTTCATTTGCTCTTATTTTCTCCCATTCTGAAGGCTGTCTTTTCACCTTGCTTATAGTTTCCTTTTTTGTTCAGAAGCTTTTAATTTTAATTAGGTCTCATTTGTTTATTTTTGCTTTTATTTCCAATATTCTGGGGGGTGGGTCATAGAGGATCCAACTATGACTTATGTTGGAGAGTGTTTTGCCTATGTTCTCCTCTAAGAGTTTTATAGTTTCTTGTCTTACATTTAGATCTTTAATTCATTTTCAGTTTACTTTTGTGTATGGTGTTAGAACATGTTCCAGTTTCACTCTTTTACAAGTGGTTGACCGGTTTTCCCAGCACCACTTGTTAAAGAGATTGTCTTTTCTCCATTGTGTATTCTTGCCTCCTTTGTCAAAGATAAGGTGTCCATAGGTGTGTGGATTTATCTCTGGGCTTTCTATTTTTCTCCATTGATCTATATTTCTGTCTTTGTGCCAGTATCACACTGTCTTGATATTATGGCTTTGTAGTAGAGCCTGAAGTCAGGCAGGTTGATTCTTCCAGTTCCATTCTTCTTTCTCAAGATTGGTTTGGCTATTTGAGGTTTTTTGTATTTCCATACAAATTGTGAAATTATTTGTTCTAGCTCTTGGAAAAATACCGTTGGTAGCTTGATAGGGATTGCATTGAATCTATAGATTGCTTTGGGTAGTATACTCATTTTCACTATATTGATTCTTCCGATTCATGAACATGGTATATTTCTCCATCTATTAGTGTCCTCTTTGATTACTTTCATCAGTGTTTTATATATATATATATATATATATATATATATATATAATATGTCTTTTGTTTCTTTAGGTAGAAATATTCCTAAATATTTTATTCTTTTCGTTGCAATGGTGAATGGAATTGTTTCCTTAATTTCTCTTTCTATTTTCTCATTATTAGTGTATAGGAATGCAAGGGATTTCTGTGTGTTGATTTTATATCCTGCAACTTTACTATAGTCATTGATTAGCTCTAGTAATTTTCTGGTGGAGTCTTTAGGGTTTTCTATGTAGAAGATCATGTCATCTGCAAACAGTGAGAATTTTACTTCTTCTTTTCCAATTTGGATTCCTTTTATTTATTTTCCTGCTCTGATTGCTGTGGCCAAAACTTCCAAAACTATGTTGAATAATAGTGGTGAAAGTGGGCACCTTTGTCTTGTTCCTGAATTTAGGGGAAATGCTTTCAATTTTTCACCATTGAGGATAATGTTTGCTGTGGGTTTGTCATATATAGCTTTTATTATGTTGAGGTATGTTCCTTCTATTCCTGCTTTCTGGAGAGTTTTTATCATAAATGGATGTTGAATTTTGTCAAAGGCTTTCTCTGTATCTATTGAGATAATCATATGGCTTTTATTTTTCAATTTGTTAATGTGGTGTATTACATTGATTGATTTGTGGATATTTAATAACCCTTGCCTCCCTGAAATAAAGCCCACTTGGTCATGGTGTATGATCTTTTTAATGTGTTGTTGGATTCTGATTGCTAGAATTTTGTAAAGGATTTTTGCATCTATGTTCATCAGTGATATTGGCCTGTAGTTTTCTTTTTTTGTGGGATCTTTGTCAGGTTTTGGTATTAGGGTGATGGTGGCCTCATAGAATGAGTTTGGAAGTTTACATTCTTCTGCAATTTTCTAGAAGAGTTTGAGTAGGATAGGTGTTAGCTCTTCTCTAAATTTTTGGTAGAATTCAGCTGTGAAGCCGTCTGGACCTGGGATTTTGTTTGCTGAAAGATTTCTGATTACAGTTTCAGTTTCTCTGCTTTTGTTGGGTCTGTTAAGATTTTCTATTTCTTCCTGGTTCAGTTTTGGAAAGTTGTCCTTTTCTAAGAATTTGTCCATTTCTTCCAAGTTGTCCATTTTATTGCCATATAGTTGCTGATAGTAGTCTCTTATGATCTTTTGTATTTCTGTGTTGTCGGTTGTGATCTCTCCATTTTCATTTCTAATATTATTGATTTGATTATACTCCCTTTGTTTCTTGACGAGTCTGGCTAATGGTTTGTCAATTTTAGTTATCCTTTCAAAGAACCAGCTTTTGGCTTTGTTGATTTTTTCTTATGGTCTCTTTTGTTTCTTTTGCATTTAATTCTGCCCTAATTTTTAAGATATCTTTCCTTCTACTAACCCTGGGGTTCTTCATTTCTTCCTTTTCTAGTTGCTTAAGGTGTAGAGTTAGGTTATTTATTTGACTCTTTTCTTGTTTCTTGAGGTATGCCTCTATTGCTATGAACTTTCCCTTAGCACTGCTTTTACAGTGTTCTACAGGTTTTGGGTTGTTGTGTTTTCACTTTCGTTCATTTCTATGCATATTTTGATTTCTTTTTAATTTCTTCTGTGATTTGTTGGTTATTCAGCAGTGTGTTGTTCAGCCTCCGTATGTTGCAGTTTTTAATAGTTTTTCTCCTGTAATTGAGATCTAATAGTGATTTCAACTTCTGTTGAATTTACCAAGGCTAGCTTTATGGCCTAGGATGCGATCTATCCTGGAGAAGGTTGCGTGCGCCCTTGAGAAAAAGGTGAAATTCATTGTTTTGAGGTGATATGTCCTATAGATATCAATTAGGTCTAACTGGTCTATTGTATCATTTAAAGTTTGTTTTTGCTTGTTAATTTTCTGTTTAGTTGATCTATCCACAGGTGTGAGTGGGGTATTAAAGTCTCCCACTATTATTGTGTTATTGTTAATTTCCCCTTTCACACTTGTTAGCATTTGTCTTACATATTGCAGTGCTCCTATGTTGCGTGCATATATATTTATAATTGTTATATCTTCTTCTTGGATTGATCCTTTGATCATTATGTAGTGTCCATCTTTGTCTCTTTTCACAGCCTTTGTTTTAAAGTCTATTTTATCTGATATGAGTATTGCTACTCCTGCTTTATTTTGGTCTCTATTTACGTGGAATATCTTTTTCCAGCCCTTCACTTTCAGTCTGTATGTGTCCCTTGTTTTGAGGTGGGTCTCTTGTAGACAACATATATAGGGGTCTTGTTTTTGTATCCATTCAGCCAGTCTTTGTCTTTTGGTTGGGGCATACAACACATTTACTTTTAAGGTAATTATTGATAATTATGATCCTGTTTCCATTTACTTTATTGTTTTGGGTTCGAGTTTATACACCCTTTTTGTGTTTCCTGTCTAGAGAAGATCCTTTAGCATTTGTTGGAGAGCTGGTTTGGTGGTGCTGAATTCTCTCAGCTTTTGCTTGTCTGTAAAGCTTTTGATTTCTCTTTCATATTTGAATGAGATCCTTGCTGGGTACAGTAATCTGGGCTGTAGGTTATTTTCCTTCATCACTTTAAGTATGTTAAGCCATTCCCTCCTGGCCTGAAGAGTTTCTATTGAAAGACTAGCTGTTATCCTTATGGGAATCCCCTTGTGTGTTATTCGTTGTTTTTCCCTTGCTGCTTTTAATATTTGTTCTTTGTGTTTGATTTTTGTTAATTTTATTAATATGTGTCTTGTGGTGTTTTGCCTTGGATTTATCCTGTTTGGGACTCTCTGGGTTTCTTGGACTTGGGTGATTATTTCCTTCCCCATTTTAGGGAAGTTTTCAACTATTATCTGCTCAAGTATTTTCTCATGGTCTTTCTTTTTGTCTTCTTCTTCTGGGACTCCTGTGAGTCAAATGTTGGGTCATTTAACATTGTCCTGGAGGTCTCTGAGATTGTCCTCATTTCTTTTAATTTGTTTTTCTTTTTTCCTCTCTGATTCATTTATTTCTACCTTTCTATCTTCTACCTCACTAATCCTATCTTACGCCTCAATTATTCTACTATTTATTCCCTCTAGAGTGTTTTTTTTAATCTCATTTATTGCATTATTCATTACATATTGACTCTTTTTTATTTTTTCTAGGTCCTTGTTAAACCTTTCTTGCATCTTCTCAGTCCTTGTCTCCAGGCTATTTATCTGTGATTCCATTTTGTTTTCAAGATTTTGGATCATTTTCAGTATCATTGTTAGGAATTCTTTATCAGGTATATTTACTATCTCTTCTTTTGTTTGGTTTGGTGGGCATTTATCCTGTTCCTTTACCTTCTGGGTATTCCTTTGTTTCTTCGTCTTGTTTATATTGCTGTGTTTGGGGTGGCCTTTCTGTATTCTGGCAGTTTGTGGAGTTCTCTTTATTGTGGAGTTCTCTTTATTTTGGAGTTTCCTTGCTGTGGCTGGGGTTGTACAGGTGGCTTGTCAATGTTTCCTGTTTAGGGAAGCTTGTGATGGTGTTCTGTTGGGTGGAGCTGGATTTCTTCTCTCTGGAATGCAATGAGGTGTTCAGTAATGAGTTATGAGATGTCAGTGGGTTTGGAGTAACTTTGGGCAGACTGTATATTGAAGCTCAGGTCTGTGTTCCTGTGTTGCTGGTGAATTTGCATCGTATGTCTTGCTCTGGAACTTGTTGGCCCTTGGGTCGTTCTTCGTTTCAGTGTAGGTATGGAGGCATTTCATGAACTCTTGTCAATTAATGTTCCCTGGAGTCAGGAGTTCTCTGGTGTTCTCAGGATTTGGACTTAAGCCTCCTGCTTCTGGGGTTTTAGTCTTATTTTTACAGTAGTCTCAGGACTTCTCCATCTATACAGCACCGTTGATAAAACATCTAGGTTAAAGATGAAAAGTTTCTCCACAATGAGGGACACCCAGAGATGTTCACAGAGTTACATGGAGAAGAGTAGAGGGATGAGGGGGTTAGAGGTGACCCGAACGAGATGATGTGGAATCAAAAGAGGAAAGAGCAAGCTAGCCAGTAATCACTTCCTTCTGTGCTTTCCACAGACTGGACTGCTCAGAGATGTTCACGGAGTTATACAGACAAGAGAAGAGGGAGGAAGGATACAGAGGTGGCTAGGAGGATAAAGGGGGGAATCAAAAGGAGAGAGACAGATCCAGCCAATAATCAGTTCTGTAAGTGTTCCCTACCGTCCGAAACACACTAAGAGATTCACAGAGTTGGATAGAGAAGAGAAGGGAGAGGGAGGAGATAGAGGCGACCTGGTGGAGAAAAAGGAGAGTCCAACAGGGGAGAGAGCAGTCAAGCCAGTAATCTCGCTCACAAATAAAAATGGGTACTGAAGATTGGGTTCTTAAAGGTACAAAATTGATAACAAATACCAAAAAGCAAAGATTAAAAATCTAGAGTAGAGGTTGGATTTTCAAAAAAACAATATTAAAGAAAAAAAAAGTCACAAAAATTATAATATATATATATATATATATGAAGTTTACTTTAAAAAATAGGCTCTCTCTCTCTTTTTTTTGAAGTAATAGTAGGTTATAAAGATAAAGATTAAAGGAATAATAGAGGACTTAAAATTTTTAAAAATCAGTAAAAAAGAATGATAGTAAAAATAGTAAAAATATATCTAGGACTTTATCTGGTGTTGTGGGTAGTGTGGGGTCAGTTCGTTTTCAGATAGTTCCTTGATCCAGCTTATATTTCTCAAGATCTATAGGCCCCTCCTATGTACCGTGAACTTCCTGATGTGCAAGCTGGTTTTCGAAAAGGCAGAGGAACCAGAGATCAAATTGCCCACATCCACTGGATCATGGAGAAAGCAAGAGAGTTCCAGAAAAACATCTATTTTTGCTTTATTGACTATGCCACAGCCTTTGACTGTGTGGATCACAATAAACTGTGGAAAATTCTGAAAGAGATGGGAATACCAGACCACCTAACCTGCCTCTTGAGAAACCTGTATGCAGGTCAGGATGCAACAGTTAGAACTGGACATGGAACAACAGACTGGTTCCAAATAGGAAAAGGAATACGTCAAGGCTGTATATTGTCACCCTGTTTATTTAACTTATATGCAGAGTACATCATGAGAAATGCTGGACTGGAAGAAACACAAGCTGGAATCAAGATTGCCAGGAGAAATATCAATAACCTCAGATATGTAGATGACACCACCCTTATGGCAGAAAGTGAAGAGGAACTTAAAAGCCTCTTGATGAAAGTGAAAGTGGAGAGTGAAAAATTTGGCTTAAAGCTCAACATTCAGAAAACGAAGATCATGGCATCTGGTCCCATCACTTCATGGGAAATAGATGGGGAAACAGTGGACACAGTGTCAGACTTTATTTTTCTGGGCTCCAAAATCACTGCAGATGGTGACTGCAGCCATGAAATTAAAAGACGCTTATTCCTTGGAAGGAAAGTTATGACCAACCTAGATAGCATATTCAAAAGCAGAGACATTGCTTTGCCAACAAAGGTTCGTCTAGTCAAGGCTATGGTTTTTCCTGTGATCATGTATGGATGTGATATTTGGACTGTGAAGAAGGCTGAGCACTGAAGAATTGATGCTTTTGAACTGTGGTGTTGGAGAAGACTGTTGAGAATCCCTTGGACTGCAAGGAGATCCAACCAGTCCATTCTGAAGGAGATCAGCCCTGGGATTTCTTTGGAGGGAATGATGCTGAAGCTGAAACTCCAGTACTTTGGCCACCTCATGCGAAGAGTTGACTCATTGGAAAAGAATCTGATGCTGGGAGGGATTGGGGGCAAGAGGAGAAGGGGACGACAGAGGATGAGATGGCTGGATGGCATTACTGACTCAATGGACGTAAGTCTGAGTGAACTCTGGGAGTTGTTGATGGACAGGGAGGCCTGGCATGCTGGGATTCATGGGGTCACAAAGAGTCGGACATGACTGAGAGACTGATCTGATCTGATGTAGTCAGTACTAACTACAGGATTTTAATCTGTTGCATCTGTCACTTCCAAGGAGGTTCGCTCAGTTTTAACTTCTTCTGTTTGCTGGTCTTCCACCCTGACACAAGAGAGTGGTGTTGAACACTTTTTTAGGCTCACTTGTTCAGTCGCCCTGGGGGGAGGGAGGGACGCTGCAAACAAATAACACTGGCATGTGCTCGCAGTGTCTCAGCCACAATGGGCGTGCCCCAGCTCATGGCGTGTGTGCCCTCCTTGCCCACACTACTCAGGCTCTAGGTTGCTCCACTGGGAACCATCCCAGGCCCACCCTGGGCTACATGCACCTCCCAGGTCTAAGCCGCTCAGGTTCAGGTACTCGGGTAGGCCTCAGAGGCACAGACTCGGTTGGGCCTCCGTTTTGTGCCCTTCCCAGGTCCAAGCAGCTCAGGTGATGAGGTGTTTGACGAGCACGGTTACTGTGACTTATCGCCTCCCCCATCCTTGCCGCTCAGTTTTCTGGGTGTACAGCCGGCACACCTTCTCAGGTGGATGTTGACTGTCCAGAACCCCAAGAAGTCTTAGTTAGCAAAGAAGCCTGCTTACAGTTTGGTAGATAATGTGTCTCTGGGGCCGCAATTGCCCCCTCTTGGCTCTGGCTGCCTGTCACCGGAGGGGGATCGTCTGCAGCAGGCTAGCTCTGTTCAGTCCTTTGTTCTGTGAGTGGGCCTGGCGGTGTCTTAGGTTAGGGCTTTTTGCATGGTAGATATCCCACAGTCTGGTTTGCTAGCCCAAGTTAGTTCCTTCAGATTACCCTCAGGGCATTCAGGCCCGGTCCTTACTCTAAGCAATGCAGCCCGCGCCTCCCTGTCCAGCCCCCGCTTGCTAGTGGCAGGTGCAGGCATCTGCGCTGCTTCTCCACTGGGGGAGTTACCGTTGGGATTGTAATCTGTGGGTTTTAATTATTTATTTATTTTTCCTCCCAGTTATGTTGCCCTCTGTGGTTCCAAGGCTCTCCACAGATTCGGCAGTGAGAGTGTTTCCTGGTGTTTGGAAACGTCTGTCTTTTTAAGACTCCCTTCCCAGGACAGAGCTCTGTCCCTAGCTCTTCTGTCTCTTTTTTGTCTTTTATATTTTTTCCTACCTCCTTTCGAAGACACTGGGCTGCTTTTATGTGTGCCTGATGTCCTCTGCCAGCATTCAGAAGTTGTTTTGTGGAATTTACTCAGTGTTCAAATGTTCTTTTGATTAATTTGTGGGGGAGAAAGTGGTCTCCTGATCCTATTCCTCCACCATCTTAGGACTGCCCTCCCCAATTGATTGTTTAGTTGCACATTATTTAAGCCTTCACATGTTTGTGATTTTTGCAGTTTATTTCCATGTAGTTGATTTATAGTCTAGTCCATAGAATGGTGGTTAGAAAATATGGTTGATATGATTTCAGTTTTCTTAAATTTACCAAGACTTGTTTTGTCATCTAGCATGTGATCTGTCCTGGAGAATGTTTCATGTGCACTTGAAAAGAATTTCTATTCTCTTGTTGTTCTACTCTGTAATTTTAAGGCCAGTGTTTACTGATTTTCTGTCTGGATGATCTGTCCATTGTGTAGGTGGGAAGTTACAGTTTCCTATGTTTATTATGTTATTGTCAATTTCTTACTTTATGTCTGTTAATATTTGCTTTAGGCACTTATGTACTTATGCTGGGCACATATGTACTTACAAGTGTTATATATTCTTCTTGTATATATCCCTTTATCATTATGTAATGTCCTTCTTTGTCTTATTATAGTGTTTGTTTTAAGGTCTATTTTGTTTGATAGAAATATTGCTGCCTCTGCTTTCTTTCCATTTCCACTCCATGGCATATGTTTTTCCATTTTCTCATTTTCTGTTCATGTGTGTCTTCAAAACCTAGGTGAATCTCTTATAAGTAGCATATACTGAGTTGGCCAAAAAGTTTTTTTGAGGCTCCAAGGGAACTCTTTGCTCAGCCCAATATATGGGCTTTATTTTTATATGCATTCAGCCACTCTTCTCTTTTAATTTGAAAGTAAAGTCCATTTATATCTAAAGTAATTCCCGATAGACATATTCCTTTGTGTTCCTTTATTTTACTTTTGCTGTCTTCCCTTATGATTTGGTAACTATCTTCAGTGTTATGTTTGGATTCTTTTCAGTTTTTGGCGTTCTGCATCTATTATGGATTTTCAGTTGTGCTTATCATGAAATATATATATATATATATATATATATATATATATATATATTTAATATATTTATATAACCATATCTCATCCCTATGCCATCTCAGAGGTCTTTTAAAATATTCCCATATTTTTTACTATTTTCTTTTTTCTGTTTGGCTAAAATAATTTCCTCTATTATGTCTTCCAGTTTGCTGATCTATCCCTAAGTATAATATTATCTAATCTACTGTTGACTCATCTAAGTGTGTTTTTTAATTGTTACTGCATTATTTATCTCTGTTTGGTGCCTCTTTATATTGTCTAACTCTTTTTTTTACTGTTCTAACTGTGTCCAACTGTTTTTTTGTCCTGAGTTCTTTGAGCATCTTTAAGATTATTGCTAGGAATGCTTTATTGGGTAGTTGCTTATCTCCAATTCAATTAGTTCTTCTGGGATTTTTTTTCCTTGTTCCTTCATTTGAAACATATTCCTATGTCACTTTATTTTGTCTAATTTTCTTTCATTTCTATGTATTTGGTAAACTGTTTACATTTCCCTACCTTAGAGAAATGGCTTTATGTAGGAGACATGCTATGGGGCTTAACAGCATACTTCCTTCGTGTCACCAGAGCGATATGCTTTTTGAGTGGCCTCTGTATGGGTTATGTGGGTCTTTCTGCTATGATAAGCTGACAACTATAGAAACTTGTAAGCATGGCTGTCTCCTAATCTAGTTGGCTGCCAGGCCCTGCCTTGCGTGAAGATTGCCAGCTTCTGGTATATGGGGCAGGGTCCTTCCATGGTTAGCTGCATGACTGGGAGAGTTCCCAAACTGGTGCCAGTCCACTGGTATATGGTGCCATGTCATGTATATGGTGCCAGGTAGTTGACTGCAGGGTTGGGATCCCATACCTAGTATCCACCTGCTGTTGGGCTGGGCCATGGCCGAAGGCAGGTGGCTGAGACGCTGAAGCTGTCCTGGGGCTGGTGTCAATCTCCTCATGGGTGGATCTGGTGCTCTGGGTATCCTAATGTTGCTGCCTTCCCACTAGTGGGTAAGTTTTGATCCCCAAAAATACTACCAGCACATTATGTGCAGAGCTAAGATCTGGGGTCTCTGGCTATGGGATGGAGTCCTAGAGTTGGTATCCACCCAATAGTAGATAGAGCTAGGAACAAAAGAGTTCTGGGGCTAGTTCTGGCCCACAGGATCCTGGGGTCTCTGGGTGCAGTATGAAAAGGTCCCAGAATTGGTGTCCACCCACAAGTGAGAAGGTCTAGGATCCAATCATCCTAGGCCTAATTCCCACTGCTGAGGAGTAAGACTGGACCCAAGGGCTAGTTCAGGCCCACTGGTAGGTCGAGCTTGATACTGAGTACTCTAGCTCTGAGGTCTTGAATTCACAGACCTGTTGTCCTGTTGGGGATGAGGCTGTGTTTTGGGTGTTGTGGTGAGCAGGGCCAGTTTCAGGGGAGCTAAGAGGAGGTTCTACATCAAACAGCCTGTTAGAGAAAGAATCTCAAAATGGTGTTTCCAACATTGCTGATGTTGGTCCAACATAAGAACACCCCTGAGATCCCTTGGAACTGGCCCTGTTCACCACAACACACAAAACCTAGCCTCACCCACAACAGGACAACAGGTCCAAAAATGGCTGTCACCACTGTATATAACCCTAGAGTGAGTCCCAATTGCCTTCTCTGAGAGAATTTCCAAGATCAGCAAGTGAATATAACCCAAGTTCCTTTCAAATTGTTACTTGTGTCCTGGGTCTCAGAGCTTGTGAGATTTAGTGTGTGTCCTTTTAGAGGGGAGTCTGTATTTCCCACAGCACTTAAGTTTTCCTGAAAGTAAGCCCCACTAGCCTTGAAAGCCAAATATTATAGAGGCTTATCTTTCCCGTGAAATGTCTCTGGCCTGGGGAGCTCAGTGTGGGGCTTGGACCCTTATTCCTTGTGGATAATCTCTGCAATTGCAGTTATTCTCCTGTTTGGGGGTCACTTACCCAGGGATATGACTCTTGACTATACTGTGTGTCCACTCCTCCTTTCCATCTTGTGGCTGCTTCTTTACATCTTTAGTTGTAAAATATCTTTTCTGTTAGTGTTCAGGTTGTTCTCATCAATAATTGACCAGTAAGTATTTGTAACTGTGGTGTGCTTGTGTAAAAAAAGATCTCTAGTCTTTCACATTCTGTTGTTTTCCTCTATTGCTTTGCATTGATCGCTGAGGAAGACTTTCTTATCTCTTCTTGCTATTCTTTGGAACTTTGCATTCAGACGCTTATATCTCTCCTTTTCTCCTTTCCTTTTCGCTTCTCTTCTGTTCACAGCTATTTGTAAGGCCTCCCCAGACAGCCATTTTGCTTTTTTTGCATTTCTTTTCCATGGGGATGGTCTTGATCTCTGTCTCCTGTACAATGTCACGAACCTCATTCCATAGTTCATCAGGCACTCTATCTATCAGATCTAGGCCCTTAAATCTATTTCTCACTTCCACTGTATAATCATAAGGGATTTGATTTAGGTCATACCTGAATGGTCTAGTGGTTTTCCCTACTTTCTTCAATTTAAGTCTGAATTTGGCAATAAGGAGTTCATGATCTGAGCCACAGTCAGCTCCTGGTCTTGTTTTTGCTGACTGTATAGAACTTCTCCATCTTTGGCTGCAAAGAATATAATCAATCTGATTTTGGTGTTGACCATCTGGTGATGTCCATGTGTAGAGTCTTCTCTTGTATTGTTGGAAGAGGGTGTTTGCTGTGACCAGTGTATTTTCTTGGCAAAACTCTATTAGTCTTTGCCTTGCTTCATTCCATATTTTAAGGCCAAATTTGCCTGTTACTCCAGCTGTTTCTTGACTTCCTACTTTTGCATTCCAGGCCCTTATATTGAAAAGGACATCTTTTTTGGGTGTTAGTTCTAAAAGATCTTGTAGGTCTTCATAGAACCGTTCAACTTCAGCTTCTTCAGCGTGACTGGTTGGGGCATAGACTTGGATTCCTGTGATATTGAATGGTTTGCCTTGGAAATGAACAGAGATCATTCTGTCATTTTTGAGATTGCATCCAAGTACTGCATTTTGAACTCTTTTGTTGACCATGATGGCTGCTCCATTTCTTCTGAGGGATTCCTGCCAGCAGTAGTAGATATAATGGTCATCTGAGTTAAATTCACCCATTCCAGTCCATTTCAGTTCGCTGATTCCTAGAATGTTGATGTTCATTCTTGCCATCTCTTGTTTAACCACTTCCAATTTGTCTTGATTCATGGACCTGACATTCCAGGTTCCTATGCAGTATTGCTCTTTACAGCATCAGACCTTGTTTCTATCAACAGTCACATCCACAACTGGGTATTCTTTTTGCTTTGGCTCCATCCCTTCATTCTTTGTGGAGTTATTTCTCCACTGATCTCCAGTAGCATGTGGGGCACCTACTGACATGGAGAGTTCCTCTTTCAGTATCCTATCATTTTGCCTTTTCATACTGTTCATGGGGTTCTGAAGGCAAGAATACTGAAGTGGTTTGCCATTCCCTTCTCCAGTGGACCACATTTTTGTCAGAAATTGAGGAAATTCAAAGAAATAGAGGAAAACAACAGAATGGGAAAGTCTAGAGATCTCTTCAAGAAAATTAGAGATACCAAGGGAACATTTCATGCAAAGATGGGCTTGATAAAGGACAGAAATTGTGTGGACCTAACATAAGCAGAAGATATTAAGAAGAGGTGGCAAGAATAGACAGAAGAACTGTACAAAAAAGATCTTCATGACACAGATAATCACAGTGGTGTGATCACTCACCTAGAATCACATATCCTGGAATGTGAAGTCAAGTGGGCCTTAGAAAGCATTACTACGAACAAAGCTAGTGGAGGTAATGGAATTCTAGTTGAGCTGTTTCAAATCCTGAAAGATGATGCTCTGAAAGTGCTGCACTCAATAGGCCAGCAAATTTGGAAAACTCAGCAGTGGCCACAGGACTGGAAAAGGTCAGTTTTCATTCCAATCCCAAAGAAAGGCAGGGCCAATGAATGCTCAAACTACCGCACAATTGCACTCATCTCACACGCTAGTAAAGTAATGCTCAAAATTCTCCAAGCCAGGCTTCAGCAATACATGAACCGTGAACTTCCAGATGTTCAAGCTGATTTTAGAAAAGGCAGAGGAACCAGAGGCCAAATTGCCAACATCTGCTGGATCATGAAAAGAGCAGGAGACTTCCAGAAAAACATCTATTTCTGCTTTATTGACTATGCCAAAGCCTTTGACTGTGTGGATCACAAGAAACTGTGGAAAATTCTGAAAGAGATGGGCATACCACACCACCTGATCTGCCTCTTGAGAAATTTGTATGCAGGTCAGGAAACAACAGTTAGAATTGGACATGGAACAACAGACTGGTTCCAAATAGGAAAAGGAGTATGTGAAGGCTGTATATTTTCACTCTGCTTATTTGACTTCTATGCAGAATACATCATGAGAAACGCTGGGCTGGATGAAGCACAAGCTGGAATCAAGATTGCTGGGAGAAATCTCAATAACCTCAGATATGCAGATGATACCACCCTTATGGCAGAAAGTGAAGAGGAACTTAAAAGCCTCTTGATGAAGGTGAAAGAGGAGAGTGAAAAAGTTGGCTTAAAACTCAACATTCAGAAAACGAAGATCATGGCATCTGGTCCCATCACTTCATGGGAAATAGATGGGGAAACAGTGGAAACAGTGTCAGACTTTATTTTTCTGGGCTCCAAAATCACTGCAGATGGTGACTGCAGCCATGAAATTAAAAGACGCTTACTTCTTGGAAGGAAAGTTATGACCAATCTAGATAGCATATTCAAAAGCAGAGATATTACTTTGCCAACAAAAGTCTGTCTAGTCAAGGCTATGGTTTTTCCAGTGGTCATGTATGGATGTGAGAGTTGGACTGTGAAGAAAGCTGAGCACCGAAGAATTGATACTTTTGAACTGTGGTGTTGGAGAAGACTCTTGAGAGTCCCTTGGACTGCAAGGAGATCCAACCAGTCCATTCTGAAGGAGATCAGCCCTGCGATTTCTTTGGAAGGAATGATGCTAAAGCTGAAACTCCAGTACTTTGGCCACCTCATGCGAAGAGCTGACTCACTGGAAAAGACCCTGATGCTGGGAGGGATTGGGGGCAGGAGGAGAAGGGGTCGACAGAGGATGAGATGGCTGGATGGCATCCCTGACTCGATGGACGTGAGTCTGAGTGAACTCCGGGAGTTGGTGATGGACAGGGAGGCCTGGCGTGCTGCTATTCATGGGGTCGCAAAGATTCGGACACGACTGAGCAACTGAACTGAACTTAACTGAACTGTGGAAGAAGGTGAGATCAGGTCTTCCTACTCTGTCACCTTGGCCACTCCACCTCTGTATATTTTTTTTGGTAAGGCTAGGATTGTGTTACTCTCCTGTGCATTTAAAAATGTGTAGACAATTCATCTGTGTCCATCTGTTTTCAATTTGCATTTTGCTTCTTACAAGAGAAGGTGAAAATTTTGTACCCATTGTTGAGGAACAGGTGTACAATTGATTTTATTTATCCTTTTCTGTAAGGAAAGATATTTTGTCATACATATGCTCCATAGAACAATGCTTCCATTTTGACAGAAAATATAAGCATTAATTTTTTTTAAGAATCATCATTTTGAGGATGAATGGAAGAGTGCCATGTTTGAGGCACATTTAAGTATAAAACTTTTTTAAAGAAAGATCTTCAAGATGACATAGATAAATTCATAGAGCATATAGATTATTCTTTTAATTTTAAAAGTAATTCTTTTCTTACATTACTTTGGAAGCGTCCCAAAATTCAAGAGAGATAGTTTTAAAACCCTCTTTCCTATGCTGAATTTCCAAAGCACTATCCTTGCATTTCACACATGACTGAAGAACCAAACTACCACTTTCTGAAAATCCATCAGAAAATTCTGAGATCTTAAAATAATACACAACTGGATCAAAACCGCAATTTAGATTTACAAGAGACAGGGAAATTATATGGAAAAATAGAGTGCTTTTAATAAAGGAGCAGTTTTAAAAGAGTTTATTGCTTCACCACCATAAAGAATGAGAAACTGAGGTAGTAAGGTGTGAAACACACAGTGAATACTACCACACATATAAGGACCATCCACAAAGCCTTTTTTATCTTTGGTGGTTTGAGGAAGAACTTGGAATTCTTGTAAAAGTTTTCCTGTTCTCCCTGTACAATAAGTAATAATTACAACAGAGAATACAAACTTTCCAAGTTCAACTACAATTATCATGCCAATAGTAGATGCTATGCTAATGTATTGAAACCCTAAATCAGCAAGTCAGGGCTCAGAGTGTTCAGTGTTGTTATCTAATCCAACATTTCTCAGAATTGCAAGTGGCAAACAGGCAGTCCCTACCATCACTCAGATTGCAGCACTGATGCTCAGATCATACCTATTCCAGCCTCTGGTCCTGAAGGGCTTGAGGAGAAAGAAGTATCTCTGAAGGCTGTTACATGTCAAGAAACAAATGCTGGCATAGATATTGAGATAATTCAGGTAAAAGTACAGAAAGAAACGGGTTCTCTGGAAAGGCCAATGGTGGCTGATTTAATAGTAAATCCAGAAGGGTTAAGGACAGCACGTGAGCACAATTAGCCACAGAGAAGTTGATTATGGAAATAATGGCTTTATTATTCTTGCTGATGAAGTGACACAGAATCCACAAGGCTATACTGTTGGCCCGTAGACTAGGGATAAATCTTAGGATGTAAGTAGCTGCATAGAGGGAGTACTGAAATGATATTTGAAGATCAGTGTACTTTGCTCTTGTACTGTTTGTGCTGTTGCTTCCCATCCTTCCTTAGGGAAAGCATCAGAATGAGTATTTCTGCAGAAAATAGTCTATAAATATAGTCAAGGGCATATCAGTCCATGTTTGGGTATACAAATAAACTTGTCTAGCAAAGAGGTATCCAAGTGTGAACTTTGATAAATTCAAAAGATCTTTTCTATGTAAACTGAAAATAGCTTGCCAATCTACAACTGGATAACAGTATTGTCGAAGATATTTTGGGGAATCAAAAAAAAAAAAAATCACTATATTGGCAGTAGCCTCAGTCAGGTTTTTTCCTTAGTAGTCAAAAGAAGAAGTAATCAAGCTTGCAGAGATAACCAACAAGCAAGTCTTCACTGACAAATAGTCCCTAAACATATATTTTAAGATTCTTGTTTTCCATTTGGTTTTACAATTCTATCTGTATTGTCAAAATTTGAGATCTGTCTTGCCCTATCATCAGCCTATTTTGAGTGGCAACCTTACCAGGGATTAGAAGACTGCTTAAATGAGTCTATGAACATTTAGGAATGAAACGTGGGATAAAGGCGTGGGAAAGAGCTGGCTGGTCACTAGGCCTTGGGAAGATAAGGGTTTGGAAAAAATAGTGCAACTCAGATAACCATTGTCTCTTTCAGAATTTGTCTAAAAGCACAATTAGCTCTGTTTATATAACTTTGCACTTTCTTGAAGCTTCAGTAACTTTAGAGATCTGTGTTTATTAATACAATTTCAGTAGCTTCAGATGTTCATGTTTATTGAGACTATCCTTGCAACCATTGCAAGCAACTACCAGAGTGTGTGAAGGACTAAAGGATATCTGGTGGTAGATGTAGCAAAAGGGGTTGCCTCTACTTCAGCTCTTAGGGCAAGTTCAGTGAAAAAGTTGTTAATGTGGACAGTTACATTTCTAGCAATCATAATTGTTAGAAATCCTTCCCTCTAGTAAGCCAAAAACCCACATCCCTGTCATTTCAACCAGTTTTGCCTACCAAAACTAAATAAATCCTACTTCCTGTTATGCATGAAACTCTTGAAATATCTAAGGATAGCAATTCTGTCATTTCTCAAATCTTCCATTATCCAGGTTAAATATCCATCCCAGATATGAAATAGTTCTTATACTTGGCTTTGGATCAGAACATTTTCCTTTTAGTCAAAAGAGACTACAATACAGCTTATTTTACCCATGAAAATGACAGTTTAGGAACCCCTATGTTTGATTTTTTAGGAAATATAACATGCATTTGATTGCAGGACAAAAGGATAAATGCTTTCTTAATACTCTCTTGTGATTTTCATCACTTGTAAAAGCAGTTAGTTTGCTTCACATTTATAAAATTAAAAGGAAAATAAGACAGACTTAACATTGACTATTGAAAGCAATATAGGGTCAAGGACAATGCCTAAACACAACCAATTAAAAAATGTAAAAGTCAAAAAAAAATGTAAAAGTCAGTCCACCCATGCACAGTTCATACAGTGCAAAACAACCTATTTGGTTCATTTGTGTTGACTACATGGGGCTCTCTGATAAACTGTATTTACTGGCTCTCTGATAAACTGTATTTACTAACTGACTGTTGATTGCAATCAATCAGTTCATTCCGATAAACAGCTACTTTAAATGTGCTGTTCCCTGCCCCCCACCACTGAGTTGATTGTTTTGCTTAATCGACCAGTTAGTTTAACAAAATGTAGCTAGGGCCAATACTATCTTTTTTGTGGTTTGTTTAGTCACTGAACTAACTAAAATAATTGGTCTTATGTTCTCTATGTGTGGTGTGTGTGTGTGTGTGCGTGCGTGTACTCTCAGTTGTGTTCAACTAATAAAAAGCCATATAAGGTAGAACAAAATTATTCTTGAAATAAAATTTAAGGAACAGTTAATATACATGAACTCTTCCTTGATCAACGTTGATTTTGTTATAATAATTGTTAAAAATAGCTGAATGCCTACTTTGGACAAGGTGCTATACTTTATATACACTCTCAATAGATCTTTCACAGCAATCCTGTGCAACAATAAAATATTACCAGTATTTTACAAAAAGGAAAACTGAGGCCTCAAGAAAGGTAAGGCTCACTTCCTCCACGAAAGGTTTTCCTGACCTCTCCAAACCACAGATCACTTCTACAACCTCAGAGTATCCCTAATTTTGATAATTATATTTAGTGCACTTCACACACTGCTGCTGCTAAGTCGCTTCAGTCGTGTCCAACTGTGTGCGACCCCACAGATGGCAGCCCACTCACTAGCATGCTGCAATTATTTGCCTTTACATGCAGTTAATTATGTTCCTTTGAATAGCCTGCAATCTACCACAGACATATAAAAAATGTATTCTCTTATTTCTCCTTTCTTCCATGATAAAGTGTCTAGTAATTGTCTTGTACATATTAGAGACCCACTAAGTGTTTATTGAATGAATGACTGAATAGTACAGGATGAATGGATGAATCAGGGGCAAAATGTCTTACCCAGAAGATAGAAATAAGTATCTGGAGAATTAGAATTTAGCTGTGATGTTTGACTTGACCACCAGGTGTCATAAGTATGCCAACATTCAAATATCTTTTGATATTTTAGCACATAATTTATTTTAAAATTTCATTAATGGAGAAATCATAATAAAGAATAAAAGTATCAATAACTTCCTGGTAACATCAGAAACACATTTAAAATTGCATTTTAGAGAGTTTGAATTTATTTTATTTTTTTAGACATCATACTTCTCATATAATTCTCTGAAAATAGTTTGGTTTCTAAGTTAATTGCAGATTCCTAGAATATTAAAACTATTACAAGCCATTGAGATCTTCTGATCTCAGAACTTCTTATAGATGAGAAAACTAAGACCAAAAACAGGGAAATTAAAATTTTCAAATTTGAAAAGAAAATTAGCAGCAAATGTTAGACCAAGGTCTCTTGTCTCCATCTACAGAACAATTTCTAATTTTCCAGGAACTTCTAAGAAGAAAATCAAATTTTTGGAAAATTTCTACTACTTCAAACTTTCAGAAACAAACAAATGCCAGAGTTTAGAACACTAAACTTGACAGTATATTGTTACAGCAAAAGGAATATTCCAGGACAAATGCATTTTTTTGAACAGAATGAACATTTCCAAGTCTCAAATAATAACTGTGTATAAAGTCTGCTTAAAAGTCTTTGTTTTGAAGTGTGTATTATTTCTTTACACAAGGAATGTAAAGTGGGTGAAAATCACTCAGTCATGTCCAACTCTTTTTGACCCCCATGAACTATACAGTACATGGAATTCTCCAGGCCAAAATATTGGAATGGGTAGCCTTTCTCTTCTCCAGGGGATCTTCCCAACCCAGGGATCAAACCCAGATCTCTTGCATTGCAGGCAGATTCTTTACCAGCTGAGCCACAAGGGAAGTCCAAGAATACTGGAGTGGGTAGCCTATCCTTTCTCCAGAGGATCTTCCCAACCCAGAAATCGAACTGGGGTCTCCAACCCAGAAATCGAACTGGGGTCTCCTGCACTGCAGGCTGATTCTTTACCAACTGAACTATCAGGGAAGCCCACACAAAGAATAGAGTTTTACATTAGAAAATGCGTGTTTGTGTGTGAGCGTGCACACTCAGTCACGTCCGACTCTTTGCAAACCCACCAGAGGCTCTTCTGTCCGTGGGATTTTCCAGGCAAGAATGCTCGAGTGGGTTGCCATTTCCTCCTCCAACAGGTCTTCCTGACTCCGGGTTGAACCCACATCTCCTGTAGCTCCTGCACTGGCAGCCAGATTCTTTATCACTGAGCCACCAGAGAATCCCTTACTTTAGAAAATATATGTAAGCAAAAACAAATAAAAATATATACCTATCTATCACAAATAATTCCAATGCAAACATTCTAGTATATAACCATTTACATTTTATTCTGTGGCTGTAAATCTTCAAGCTGATGTATATAAAGATATTTTTACCACTTTAACTCATATACATATATGTTTTATAATCATAGTTTATATTCAATCATAGTTGCTCTGATTGTAGTGCCCTGTCATAAAGATGGTAAAAATAGCACATGAAAAGATGCCCAACATCACTAATTATTAGACAAATGCAAATCAAAACTACAATGAGGTATCATCTCACATTGGTCACAATGGTCATCATTAAAAAAATCTACAAACAATAAATGCTGGAGAGGGTGTGGAAAAAAGGAACCCTCTTACACTGTTGGTGGGAATGTAAATTGGTATAGCCACTAATGGAGAACAGTATGGAGGTTCCTCAAAGAAACTAAAAACAGAACTACCATGTGACCCAGCAATCTAATTCCTAAACATGTACTTGGAGAAAACAATAATTCACAAAGATACATGTACCCCAATGTTCATTGCAACAATATTTACAATAGCTAGGACATGGAAGCAACCTAAATGTCCTTTGACAGAGGAATGGATAAAAAGATTTGGGGCTGGTGCACTGGGACGACCCAGAGGGATGGTATGGGGAGGGAGGAGGGAGGAGGGTTCAGGATGGGGAACACATGTTTTAAAATTATTAAATTAAAAATTAAAAAAAAAAAAGATGTGGTATATATATACAATGCAATATTCAGATACTAAAAGGAATGAAATATCCATTTGCAGAGACATAAATAGACCTAGAGACTGCCATGCAGAGTGAAGTAAGAAAAAAAAAACAGAAAAGAGAAAAATATTTTATATGAACACGTATGTGGAATCTAGAAAAAATGGCACAGATGAACTTATTTGCAAAGCAGAAATAGAATCACAGATGTAGAGAACAAACTTATGGATACCAAAGGGGAGTGGTAAGGGGGAGTGGGATTAATTGGGAGATTGTGATTAACATATATACACTACTATGTATAAAATAGATAACTAATAATAACCTACTGTATAGCACAGGGAACTACTCAGTGCTCTGTGGTGACCTAAACGGGAAGTAAATCTAAAACAGAAGGGATATATGTATACATACAACTGACTCACTTTGCTGTACAGCAGAAACTAACACAACATTGTGAAGCAACTATACTCCAATAAAAAAAAATTTTTAAATGTAGTGTCTTGTCAATAAATAGACATCTAAATAGCCATTTAATGGTGTATTGCTCTTCATCATGCTGACTTCTTCAATTGTATAGCTGATCCTGTTCCTGATGCTGTCTGGCTGTTCACACTGTCCATACATACTCTTAGTTGAACCCAGGCTAGGTATGTCACAAGCTAAGAGGCTGGAAGGAGACACGAGGAGCCAGAGGAACTACAGATATGTTTATTTTCTCCTGGCCGAGGCAGCAGCCATAGCAGCAGCTATAGCATAACCTAACACAACACAACCTCTCTCCTGGCTGCTCAGCGGCCATAATATTATTCTCTCCTGGCTGATGCCAAAGCTGTAGCAATAGACATGCTATATTCTCTCCTGTCGTGGGTGACCCAACAGACACAGCCATGATGCAGCAATAATGCCACTGCTTTCTAGGTGGAGTTCATATATACCTACTGCACAAAGTAGCCTGTGACCAAAGGAGTACCTAGTGATGCACATGCACAGTGGTATAATTGATCTCACCTGTTACATAAACCTCATGACATACATGTAAAATACTATAAATGATCTCAGCTGTTACACAGTCATTATTTGCAAAACATAGGGCAAGAGAGCCTGAACATACCATCTTGACTAATTTGCTCTCTCTGCACAAATGGTTACTTAGAATTGCATCAGATTTATGTGTTATAATTTATTTAGTAACATTGAGGCAGATTACCATTTTTTCACTGTTATAAACAATGCTTGGCAAATATTCATGTATCCTCACATTTGTACATTTGAGTAAATATTTCCTTTGAATAAAGTCTTGTAAAGTTTAAAAATAAAATAAAATTAAAAAAAAGCAAACAAACAAAAGTGGAATTTCTAGGTTTTTAATATATAATGCCAAATCATTCTGCACAAAGGTAAACTATATGAAACTACAAAGCTAATGCTATTTCCTATAACATCACAATAGCAAATTTGTTAGTTTTAAAAATGCATCAAATTATTTTTAGCTAAAGGAAGAAATATGGTATACAGAATTCTGACTCATTCTTTAAGGCCTAGCTCAAAGTAACTACCTCTACCTAGGCACAAAGCAACCAGACAGAATTTACAACTCCTACCTTAACACAGTTCTTCACAAACTTGGCCATGCCTCAGAATCATCTGGAGAGCTGTACCATCCACAAAGTTTCTGTTTCAGTAGATCTGGTGTAAGGCCCCAAAATATATATCTCTAATAAGTTCCCATGTGATGCATGGACCACACACTGAAAACCACTGCCCTAAAACAGTGTGTTATCTGAAAAAAATAATATGTTATCCTCACCAATATTGTGAATCATCTAATTAAGGCTATAGACTGAATGTTTAAGTGTTTATGTAACTTCCAAATTCATCTGTTCAAACCTAATCCAGAATGAGATGGTATTTGAAGATGGGGCCTTTAGGAGGTGATTAAATCATTAGAGGATTAATGCCCTTGTAAAAGAGACCCAAAGAATTCCCTGGCCCCTTCTATGAGAGAGAAGATGGCCATCTAAGAGCCAGGAAGTGGGCTCTCATCAGATACCAAAACTGATGGCATCTTGATCTTAGAAGTCTTGGCCTCCAGAACTGTGAGAAATAAATGCATAAGCCACCCAATCTATGGGATTTTTTTTTTTAGCAGCCCAAACAGAGTAAGTCAATTAATCATATAGCTTTTTCATCATAGATGAGGAAACTCACAGACAAGTTTGTGACCTAGCTTTCATAACTGTGTAATGTGATCTGTTCTATTAATCTACCTTCTATTATTTCTCCCATCTTGACCACATAGAAGAAAATGACAGTAAAATAAAACAAACAGAATGAGAAAAATATTGCATTATGTTTATTTTTTAGAAAAGAATCAGGATTCCTATGTTTAAAAGTCTGCAGTTCTCTTAATACTATAATGAAAGGTTAAGTTTTAAAAAGCTTTTTAGTATTAGGGTGATGATGGCCTCATAGAATGAGTTTGGAAGTTTACCTTCCTCTGCAAGTTTTTGGAAGAGTTTGAGCAGGATAGGTGTCAGCTCTTCTCTAAATTTTTGGTAGAATTCAGCTGTGAAGCCGTCTGGACCGGGGCTTTTGTTTGCTGGAAGATTTTTGATTACAGTTTCAATTTCCATGCTTGTGATGGGTCTGTTAAGATTTTCTATTTCTTCCTGGTCCAGTTTTGGAAAGTTGTACTTTTCTAAGAATTTGTCCATTTCTTCCACGTTGTCCATTTTATTGGCATATAATTGTTGATAGTAGTCTCTTATGATCCTTTGTATTTCTGTGTTGTCTGTTGTGATCTCTCCATTTTCGTTTCTAATTTTGTTGATTTGATTTTTCTCCCTTTGTTTCTTGATGAGTCTGGCTAATGGTTTGTCAATTTTATTTATCCTTTCAAAGAACCAGCTTTTGGTTTTGTTGATTTTTGCTATGGTTTCTTTTGTTTCTTTTGCATTTATTTCTGCTCTAATTTTTAAGATTTCTTTCCTTCTACTAACCCCGAGGTTCTTCATTTCTTCCTTTTCTAGTTGCTTTAGGTGTAGAGTTAGGTTATTTATTTGACTTTTTTCTTGTTTCTTGAGGTGTGCCTGTATTGCTATGAACTTTCCCCTTGGGACTGCTTTTACCATGTCCCACAGGTTTTGGGTTGTTGTGTTTTCATTTTCATTTGTTTCTATGCAAATTTTGATTTCTTTTTTGATTTCTTCTGTGATTTGTCGGTTATTCAGCAGCGTGTTGTTCAGCCTCCATATGTTGGATTTTTTAATAGTTTTTCTCCTGTAATTGAGATCTAATGTTACTGCATTGTGGTCAGAAAAAATGCTTGGGATGATTTCTATTTTTTTGAATTTACCAAGGCTAGCTTTATGGCCCAGAATATGATCTATGCTGGAGAAGGTTCCATGTGCGCTTGAGAAAAAGGTGAAATTCATTGTTTTGGGATGAAATGTCCTATAGATATCAATTAGGTCTAACTGATCTATTGTATCATTTAAAGTTTGTGTTTCCTTATTAATTTTCTGTTTAGTTGATCTATCCATAGGTGTAAGTGGGGTATTAAAGTCTCCCACTATTATTGTGTTATTGTTAATGTCTCCTTTCATACTTGTTAGCATTTGTCTTACGTACTGTGGTGCTCCCGTGTTGGGTGCATATATATTTATAATTGTTATATCTTCTTCTTGGATTGATCCTTTGATCATTATGTAGTGACCTTCTTTGTCTCTTTTCACAGCCTTTGTTTTAAAGTCTATTTTATCTGATATGAGTATTGCTCCTCCTGCTTTCTTTTGGTCCCTATTTGCATGGAAAATCTTTTTCCAGCCCTTCACTTTCAGTCTGTATGTGTCCCCTGTTTTGAGGTGGGTCTCTTGTAGACAACATGTGTAGGGGTCTTGTTTTTGTATCCACTCAGCCAGTCTTTGTCTTTTGGTAGGGGCATTCAACCCATTTACGTTTAAGGTAATTACTGATAAGTATGATCCCGTTGCCATTTACTTTATTGTTTTGGGTTCGAGATTATACACTGTTTTTGTGTTTCCTGTCTAGAGAATATCCTTTAGTATTTGTTGGAGAGCTGGTTTGGTGGTGCAGAATTCTCTCAGCTTTTGCTTGTCTGAAAAGCTTTTGATTTCTCCTTCATACTTGAATGAGATCCTTGCTGGGTACAATGGTCTGGGGTGTAGGTTATTTTCTTTCATCATTTTAAGTATGTCTTGCCATTCCCTCCTGGCTTGAAGAGTTTCTATTGAAAGATCAGCTGTTATCCTTATGGGAATTCCCTTGTGTGTTATTTGTTGTTTTTCCCTTGCTGCTTTTAATATTTGTTCTTTGTGTTTGATCTTTGTTAATTTGATTAATATGTGTCTTGGGGTGTGATAAAAACTCTCCAGAAAGCAGGAATAGAAGGAACATACCTCAACATAATAAAAGCTATATATGACAAACCCACAGCAAACATTATCCTCAATGGTGAAAAATTGGAAGCATTTCCTCTAAAGTCAGGAACAAGACAAGGGTGCCCACTTTCACCATTACTATTCAACATAGTTTTGGAAGTTTTGGCCACAGCAATCAGAGCAGAAAAAGAAATAAAAGGAATCCAAATTGGAAAAGAAGAAGTAAAACTCTCACTATTTGCAGATGACATGATCCTCTACATATAAAACCCTGAAGATTCCACCAGAAAACTACTAGAAATAATCAATGACTATAGTAAAGTTTCAGGATATAAAATCAACACACAGAAATCCCTTGCATTCCTATACACTAATAATGAGAAAACAGAAAGAGAAATTAAGGAAACAATTCCATTCACCATTGCAACGGAAAGAATAAAATACTTGGGAATATATCTACCTAAAGAAACTAAAGACCTATATATAGAAAACTATAAAACACTGGTGAAAGAAATCAAAGAGGACACTAATAGATGGAGAAATATACCATGTTCATGGATTGGAAGAATCAATATAGTGAAAATGAATATAGTACCCAAAGCAATTTATAGATTCAATGCAATCCCTACCAAGCTACCAACAGTATTCTTCACAGAGCTAGAACAAATAATTTCACAATTTGTATGGAAATACAAAAAACCTCGAATAGCCAAAATGATCTTGAGAAAGAAAAATGGAACTGGAGGAATCAACCTACCTGACTTCAGGCTCTACTACAAAGCCACAGTTATCAAGACAGTATGGTACTGGCACAAAGACAGAAATATAGATCAATGGAACAAAATAGAAAGCCCAGAGATAAATCCATGCACATATGGACACCTTATCTTTGACAAAGGAGGCAAGAATATACAATAGATTAAAGACAATCTCTTTAACAAGTGGTGCTGGGAAATCTGGTCAACCACTTGTAAAAGAATGAAACTAGACCACTTTCTAACACCATACACAATAATAAACTCAAAATGGATTAAAGATCTCAACGTAAGACCAGAAACTATAAAACTCCTGAGGAGAACATAGGCAAAACACTCTCTGACATACATCACAGCAGGATCCTCTATGACCCACCTCCCAGAATATTGGAAATAAAAGCAAAAATAAACAAATGGGACCTAACTAACCTTAAAAGCTTCTGCACATCAAAGGAAACTATTAGCAAGGTGAAAAGACAGCCTTCAGAATGGGAGAAAATAATTGCAAATGAAGTAACTGACAAACAACTAATCTCAAAAACATACAAGCAACTCCTACAGCTCAACTCCAGAAAAATAAATGACCCAATCAAAAAATGGGCCAAAGAACTAAACAGACATTTCTCCAAAGAAGACATACAGATGGCTAACAAGCACATGAAAAGATGCTCAACATCACTCATTATCAGAGAAATGCAAATCAAAACCACTATGAGGTACCATTTCACACCAGTCAGAATGGCTGCGATCCAAAAGTCTACAAATAATAAATGCTGGAGAGGGTGTGGAGAAAAGGGAACCCTCTTACACTGTTGGTGGGAATGCAAACTAGTACAGCCACTATGGAGAACAGTGTGGAGATTCCTTAAAAAAATGGAAATAGAACTGCCTTATGATCCAGCAATCCCACTGCTGGGCATACACACTGAGGAAACCAGAAGGGAAAGACACACGTGTACCCCAATGTTCATCGCAGCACTGTTTATAATAGCCAGGACATGGAAGCAACCTAGATGTCCATCAGCAGATGAATGGATAAGAAAGGAGTGGTACATATACACAATGGAGTATTACTCAGCCATTAAAAAGAATACATTTGAATCAGTTCTAATGAGGTGGATGAAACTGGAGCCTATTATACAGAGTGAAGTAAGCCAGAAGGAAAAACATAAATACAGTATACTAACGCATATATATGGAATTTAGAAAGATGGTAACAATAACCTGGTGTACGAGATAGCAAAAGAGACACTGATGTATAGAACAGTCTTATGGACTCTGTGGGAGAGGGAGAGGGTGGGAAGATTTGGGAGAGTGACATTGAAACATGTAGAATATCATGTAAGAAATGAGTTGCCAGTCCAGGTTCGATGCGCGATACTGGATGCTTGGGGCTGGTGCACTGGGACGACCCAGAGGGATGGTGTGGGGAGGGAGGAGGGAGGAGGGTTCAGGATGGGGAACACATGTATGCCTGTGGCGGATTCATTTTGATATTTTGCAAAACTAATACAATTATGTAAAGTTTAAAAATAAAATAAAATTTAAAAGAAAAAAAAAAAAAAAGCTTTTTATTCACCACAATGGATTTTTAAGAAAAATCTAACAAACTTGGGGCTTTTCAGGTGGCACTAATGGTAAAGATACTGCCTGTCAATGCAGCAGACATAAAAGACATGGGTTCAATCCATGAGTATGGATCCCTTCACAAACATCTTCTTTAAACTTCACTGAAACAGAGGTGACACCAGTAGTGGGCAGAGAGTCTTACTCTTGAAATCCCACTGCAAGCACCCATGGCTTGGTCAATGGCCTGTTGAGGATTTCTCCAGTTTCCCTTCATAGGCCTATAGTTAGACTATATTGTTTAGAGACTATGACTCTTAAAATTGCTTTATGAGTGTCAAGCTCCATTTATTTCATTTAAAGTTTTTAGCCCTTCTTGAAATACTAGCTCTGCAAATATCTTTTAGGCAAATGGTAATCCTTCTAGACTGAAGACCACATCCTCTTTTTTCCAACTACGGGACCATGAATGCTTTCCACCTCTGTTTGTCAGTGCTTGCTAGACACAGCTGCTGGTTTTAGATAACAAAGGCTTGGATACAGAATAATCTCACCACTATTTTTCTCCATTGGTTTCATCTGAATTTCATGTTTCTTTCTAGAAATTAAGCCAGCAGAGATGGTTGCAGAGTATTACCTTTCCAGAAAGATTAACAATAAGAAATTACCTGCTTCTTCATGGCCCAACACATTGGCCCCAATGATGGAGGATTCTACTCACAGAAAACTTTTCAAATAATTTGAATCTTCATATTCATGATCTCATTTAGTAAGGCACAGGCACAAAGTGGTAAAGTAACTTGCCTGAGAATAAAGAACACCATAGTTGACTTTGAAATGTAGCTAGAAATCACCCTCTCACTCTAATAATCTTTCTACTTGACCTGGCTGCCTCCATGATGAGAAAAGAAAGTTCTATATGAACCTACCCAAAGACATATACACTGAATGGCAGGAAAAAGCATGGAATAGTTGAGTCGTGGGTTCAGGGGAAAGACGGATGGGTATCCATAAGAACTTTTTTGTCTTATTTTAATTATTTTATTTTTTAATTGGAGGATAACTACATAACAATATTGTGTTAGTTTCTACCATACATCAGCATGAATCAGCCAAAGATATACATGTGTCCCCTCCCTCTTGAATCTCTTTCCCAACTCCCACCCCACCCCATCCCTGTAGATTGTCACAGAGGAAATGTTTTATTACACTAATTTAGCCTTTCTTTTCTCCTCCACCTATAGCAGTCATTCTTTGAAGTACGCACAGGACTTGGGGCCCTTCTCTTCGTTAGCTTACTTTGTATAATTCAAGTACAAAACAACCCCCATCTGGGCCTTAGAATGCAACTTTCTCTCTAAATATAATAAATATTATTTAATTAATGTAACATTTTAACATGGTTTTAATATGTTAGACATTGTTTTAGGTAATGATGATAAGGTGGTATATAGACAGGCATACTCTCTGCTTCATGAAGCTTTTAATCTCATAGTACTATATCTACCCCATTGTCTCTGCCCCCCAAAGTAATACTCACCCATCAAAGTTATATTTAAGTTGTATATTCTTAATGACGGTTTCTCTGAAAGCCTTTCATAGCCCTCCTGCTACATTCTCTTGCTAGAAATAGAATAAGTAATGCAATGAACCAATTAACATTGAAATATTAGTTACTGGCTATAGCTTAAAACAGTATTTGTACTTAAGGGGTAAAGGATTAAAGGGAAAATAATTTTGTTTAAATAAGAAAGCTGTAGTACATATACAGAATGGAGTATTACTCAGCCATTAAAAAAATACATTTGAATCAGATCTAATGAGGTGGATGAAACTGGAGCCTATTATACAGAGTGAAGTAAGTCAGAAAGAAAAACACCAATACAGTATACTAATGCATATATATGGAACTTAGAAAGATGGTAACGATAACCCTGTATGCGAGACAGCAAAAGAGACACAGATGTATAGAATAGTCTTTTGGACTCTGTGGGAGAGGGTGAGGGTGGGACGATTTGGGAGAATGGCATTGAAACATGTATAATATCATATGTAAAACGAATCACCAGTCCAAGTTCGATGCATGATACAGGATGCTCGGGGCTGGTGCACTGGGATGGCCCAGAGGGATGGTATGGGGAGGGAGGTGGGAGGGGAGTTCAGGATGGGGAACATGTGTACACCTGTGGCAGATTTATGTTGATGTATGGCAAAACCAATACAATATTGTAAAGTAATTAGCCTTCAATTAAAATAAATAAATTTATATTAAAAAAAGAATTGATATAATTTCAAACAGTAATGTTACAATCAAAAGATAAAAGGGGCAAGGGATCTTTTTGCACCTCTCAAACCATCACTATTGACTAATAAATTATTTTGTGCCTGTGTAAATCCAGCTCTGCTCTAAAGCTTACTGTTTCTTGATGAGAGTAACACGAAAGCTTACGCTATCTATATCAAATTGTATTATTTGTCTGTCTCCTTTTACACTCAAGGAGGGTGGCATTGGAAAATAAGACCCAGGAAAGGAAAGCAGTGGCTAAGTTTATAGAAAAAACCCAGTGTTCTATACAGAATCTAATACTCTGTGGTAACTTTAAGTTTTTTTTTTTTACTTTTGTTCCATGACTGCAGGAAAACATAAGAATTAGTAGTTTATGCCCACACAGTGAAATAAAATGTGTTCTTTTCTCCCCTGGCCCACTATCTTGTTTTTCAAGGCCACAAGAATGCCCGAATGTAGTCTATTAAGGAACCAAATGAATAACATTTCATTGGTAATTTAGCATCTTGAAGAAGATCATAGAATTTAGTGTTAAACTGTCTAATTTTGAATACTGACTCTGTCACATACTAATTGTGGGTAAGTTTATTAACCTCCATGTACCTTAGTTTCCTTCTTTTCAAATAGAAATAACAACAGGCTTATTGCAAGTACCTAGCTTACAGTCCAGAATGGGCAATGGCACCCCACTCCAGTACTCTTGCCTGGAAAAATCCCATCCGGAGGAGCCTGGTAGGCTGCAGTCCATGGGGTCACTAAGAGTCGGACATGACTGAGCGACTTCACTTTCACTTTTCACTTTCATGCATTGGAGAAGGAAATGGCAACCCACTCCAGTGTTCTTGCCTGGAGAATCCCAGGGATGGGGGAGCCTGGTGGGTTGCCGTCTATGGGGTTGCACAGAGTCGGAAATGACTGAAGCAACTTAGCAGCAGCAGTAGCAGCAGCTTACAGTTAGCACTTAATTTATAGCAATTATTATCATTAGTATTTAGCAGTCATATATGTCTGTGGCCGTCCTTCTATAAAGTCAATGGGAAAGGCTGTGCTTTGGGTAAAGTTGTGTGAAAGGAAGAATAAAGAGACTGGGGCAAAAACAGACTAGCCTCTGTGACTGGAATAGTTCTTGGTCCTGGGTTATACAAGATGTATGCAATACTTTTTCATTTATTTAGCAATATGACACTGTCATGTGTTAAGCTTTTTGTTAACTTTTCCTTTCTTACATTTTACTTAGAACTTCTTCAGCTAAACTGAAGAGTCAGAGAATCATAGTTCCAGAATAGAACCTAAGGATCACCTAGTATATGACTTTTGTGCTAAAATGAAGAATCTGAAGCCCTGAAAGTGAAAGACTTTGCCCAATGACACCCAGAAAACTCCAAAATAAGCAGGTCTTGAATCCAGTTCTTGCCCTGTTCATCATAATTTTCCTACTATATCATTTTATTCAACATTTAATTCTATTCAGATTTGAATTTTTCTACAGTCATTTTACACTTGTTAGTCCACACTATTCCCCAAGTCTGGATGCTGCCACACTGGGTAGAGACTTGTCAATATGTGGATTACATTTGGGGATATAGTAGTAGTTACACATGAAATGGTATCTACGGGACACTGCAAAGGTACCACCATACTTACTTTGGAAAGCTGTCTCAGAATATGTATGAGCACATTCACCACTCAAGTATCCCATAGGATTGAATAAAGATTCTGAATGCATAGATGCTAATTCATTATAAAATCTAACATGCAAAGTTTAAAGATCCTAAGTTGCAAGCTAGAGCTGTTGTTCAGTCGCTCAGTCATGTCTGATTCTTTGTGACCCCATGGACTGCAGTATGCCAGGCTTCCCTGTCCTTCACCATCTCCCAAAGCTTGCTAAAACGCACATCCATTGAGTTGGTGATGCCATCCAACCATCTCATCCTCTGTCGTCCCCTTCTCCTCCTGCCTTCAATCTTTCCCAGCTTCAGGGTCTTTTCTAATGAGTCAGTCCTTCACATCAGGTGGCCAAAGTATTGGAGCTTCAGCTTCAGCATCAGTCCTTCCAATGAAAATTCAGGACTGATTTCCTTTAGGATTAACTAGTTTGATCTCCTTGCAGTCCGAGGGACTGTCAAGAGTCTTCTCCAACAGTTCAAAAGCATCAATTCTTCAGCACTCAGCGTTCTTTATGGTTCAACTCTCAAACCTACGTGTGACCACTGGATAAACCATAGCTTTGACTATATGGACCTTTATCTGCAAATAATGTCTCTGTTTTTTAATATGCTGTCTAGGTTTTTTATAGCTTTTCTTCTAAGGAGCAAGCATCTTTTAATTTCATGGCTGCTGTCACAGTCTGTAGTGATTTTGAAGCCCAAGAAAATGAAGTCCAATCATTTTTTCTGTTGGCTCCCCATTTATTTGCCATGAAGTTATGGGACCGAATGTCATGATTTTAGTTTTCTGAGTGCTGAGTTTTAAGCCAGCTTTTTCACTTTCCTCTTTCACATTCATCAATAGTTTTTTTTATTATTATTATTCTTTGCTTTTTGCCATAAGAGAGTATAGCAAGCTATAGGGAGTATAGAAAGCTGGTTTTAGGTCTGGCATATACTCTTTCTGCTGCTCCTTTCTCCATTTTTGATAATGCATTCATCCCTATTACACACCTAATGTTCAGGCCTTCTTATTATTTTTAGTTTACTGAAACCTGCTTTCAAGAGAAGTAGTTCATTTTAAAACATAAATGACCAATTACAATTTTCACTCCATCTAAATAAAGTTATAATTTAGCAGTGAGCAAAGCCATAACCTGTCTGTCTTGGGTGCCCCCACATGGCATGGCTTAGTTTCATTGAGTTAGACAAGCTGTGGTCCATGTGATCATATTGGCGAGTATGTCTGCTCTCTGATGCCCTCTATCAATGCTACCGTCTTACTTGGGTTTCTCTTACCTTGGATATCTTGGGGTATCTCTTCACGGCTGCTCCAGCAAAGTGCAGCCACTGCTCCTTACCTTGGATGTGGGGTAGCTCCTCTTGGCCACAGCCCCTGATTTTGGATGCAGGGTAGCTCCTCTCGGCTGCCGCCCCTGAACTTGGACGTGGGGTAGCTCCTCTCGGCCACTCCTGTGCCAAGAACCGTGAATGTCCAGATGTTCAAGCTGGTTTTATAAAAGGCAGAGGAAACAGAGATCAAATTGCCAAAATCTGCTGGATCATCGAAAAAGCAAGAGAGTTCTAGAAAACCATCTATTTCTGCTTTATTGACTATGCCAAAGCCTTTAACTGTGTGGATCACAATAAATTGTGGAAAACTCTGAAAGAAATGGGAATACCAGACCACCTGACCTGCCTCTTGAGAAATCTGTATGCAGGTCAGGAAGCAACAGTTAGAACTGGACATGGAACAACAGACTGGTTCCAAATAGGAAAAAGAGTACCTCAAGGCTGTATATTGCCACCCTGATCATTTAACTTATATGCAGAGTACATCATGCGAAATGCTGGACTGGAGGAAGCACAAGCTGGAATCAAGATTGCCAGGAGAAATATCAATAACCTCAGACATGCAGATGACACCACCCTTATGGCAGAAAGTGAAGAAGAAATAAAGAGCCTCTTGATGAAAGTGGAAGAGGAGAGTGAAAAGTTGGCTTAAAGCTCAACATTCAGAAAACGAAGATCATGGCATCTGGTCCCATCACTTCATGGCAAATAGATGGGGAAACAGTGGAAACTGTGGCAACTGCAGCTCACTTTGTTTTTTGGGGCTCCAAAATCACTGCAGATGATGTTTGCAGCCATGAAATTAAAAGACGTTTAGTCCTTGGGAGAAAAGTCATGACCAACCAAGACAGCATATTAAAAAGCAGAGACATTACTTCTCGAACAAAGGTCTGTCTAGTCAAGGCTATGGTTTTTC
This sequence comes from Bos indicus, assembly GCF_029378745.1. NCBI lineage: Eukaryota > Metazoa > Chordata > Mammalia > Artiodactyla > Bovidae > Bos > Bos indicus. The sequence goes on from NC_091789.1 coordinate 79,092,791, forward strand.
CAGTAGTCATGTATGGATGTGAGAGTTGAACTATAAAGAAAGCTGAAAGCCAAAGAATTGATGCTTTTGAACTGTAGTGTTGGAGAACACTCTTGAGAGTCTGTTGGACTGCAAGGAGATCCAACCAGTCCATCATAAAGGAGATCAGTCCTGGGTGTTCATTGGAAGCACTGATGTTGAAGCTGAAACTCCAATACTTTGGCCACCTGATGTGAAAAACTGACTCATTTGAAAAGACCCTGATGCTGTGAAAGATTGAGGGTGGGAAGAGAAGGGAAGGACAGAGGATGAGATGGTTGGATGGCATCACAGACTCAATGGACATGAGTTTTGGTAAACTCTGGGAATTGATGATGGACAGGGAGGCCTGGTGTGCTGTGGTTCATGGGATTGCAAAGAGTCAGAAACGACTGAGTGACTGACTGAACTGAAAGCCATAACCTAATTCATTTCAAATAGTTTTTCTCATAAAAATCCCTAGTGATATTTTCACTGCTAAATACAGTAAATTTATATATAACCTCATAATATCTGACTTCTGCTCAGCATTTGGTTCTGCCAACTACTTCTTATTCTTGAAAAACTTTCTTCTTTTGGTTTCTGTCATTTCACATTTTTTTAACTCCTCTTTTTCTGATTACTCTTTATCTTTTTCTGATAATTCCTCTGATAATTCCATAAATCATGGTGTTCCCTGGGTGTTGCCCTAAGCCTTTCATTTCAGTCTATGTGCTTTCTCTAGACTACCTTATCTACTTCTATATCTTCAACTATTGGATATAAGCTCATGATTCTCAAATTTGTAGCTTAAACCTACATCTATTTCCTGAGCTCTACACACACACACACACACACACACACACACACACACACACACACACACATAAATGAATTGCTTATTAGACTATTTGTATGTTTCATTTTTACTTCAAATTAAAACTTTGAAAACAAAGTATAAAATTTCTCTAGAGGCGGTCCTAAGATGGTGGAAGAATAGGACAAGGAGATCACTTTCTGCCCCACAAATTCATCAAAAGAACATTTGAACGCTGAGTAAATTCCACAAAACAATTTCTGAATGCCGGCAGAGGATATCATGCACCCAGAAAAGCAGCCCATTGTCTTCAAAAGGAGGTAGGAAAAAAATACCAAAGACAAAAAGAGGTAGGGATGGAGCTCTGTCCCCGGAAGGGAGTCTTAAAAAAGAGAGAAGTTTCCAAACACCGGGAAACAGTCTCACTGCCAAGTCTGTGGCAAGCATTGGAACCACAGAGGGCAACATAACCGGGAGGAAAAGTAAATAATTAAAACCCATAGATTACGTGCCCAACAGTAACTCCCCCAGCGGAGAAGCAGCACAGACGCCTGCACCCGCCACTAGCAAGCGGGAGCTGGGCAGGGAGACAAGAGCTGCATTGCTTAGAGTAAGGACCTGGCCTGAATACCCCGAGGGCAATCTGAAGGAACTAACTTGGGCTAGCAAACCAGACCATGGGATAGCAACCATGCAGAAAGCCCTAACCTAAGACACTACCAGGCCCACTCACAGAACAAAGGACTGACCAGAGCTATGCAAAAAGCCCTAACCTAAGATAACATTAGGCCCGCTCACTTAACAAAGGACTGAGCAGACTAGCTGGCTGCAGGCCATTCCCCTCCAATGACAGACAGCCAGAGTCAGAAGAGGGCAATCGCGGCCCCAGAGAGGCATTATCTACCAAAATGCAATCAGACTTTTCTGCTAACTAAGACTTCTTGGGATTTTGGATGGTCAACATCTTGCCTGAGAAGGTGTGCCAGTTGTACACCCAGAAAACCGAGCGGCAGAGATGGGGGAAGTGCTAAGTAGCAGGGACCAAGCTCGCCAAACACCTGGTCACCTGAGCTGCTTGGACCTGGGAAGGGCAGAAAACACAGGCCCAACTGAATCTGTGTCTCTGAGGACTACCCGAGTACCTGAACCTGAGTGGCTTAGACCTTGGAAGGGCATACAACCCAGGGCCAGCCTCAGACAGTTCCCAACAGAGCAACCTAGAGCCTAAGCAGTGTTGACAGGGAAAGCACACACTCCAAGAGCAGGGGCAAACCCACTTTGGCTGAGACACTGCTAGCACATGTCACTGTTATTTGTTAGCAGCGTCCCTCCCTCCCTACAGCACGACTGAACAAGTGAGCCTAAAAACGTGTCCACTACCGCCCCCTTGTGTCAGGCCGGAAATTAGACAATGAAGAGACCAGCATACAGAAGAAGCTAAAACAGAGGGATCGTCCTTGGAAGTGACAGGTGCAATAGATTAAAACCCTGTAGTTAGTACCAACTACAAGCAAGCGGAGAAGGCAATGGCACCCCACTCCAGTACTCTTGCCTGGAAAATCCCATGGACGGAGGAACCTGATGGGCTACAGTCCATGGGGTCGCTAAGAGTCGGACACTACTGAGCGACTTCACTTTCACTTCTCACTTTCATGCATTGGAGAAGGAAATGGCAACCCACTCCAGTGTTCTTACCTGGAGAATCCCAGGGACGGGGGAGCCTGGTGGGCTACTGTCTATGGGGTCGCACAGAGTCGGACACGACTGAAGCAACTTAGCAGCATCAGCAGTAGCACATAGGAAGGGGCCTATAGATCTTGAGAAATATAAGCTGGATAAAGGAACTATCCGAAAATGAACTGACCCCACGCTGCGCACAACAACACCAAGGAAAGTCCTAGGTATATTTCTACTATCATTCTTTTTTAATTCATTTTATTTAATTTTAAGTCCTCTACTACTCCTTTAATTTTCATTTTTATAACCTACTAATACTTTTCAAAAAAAAAAGAGACCCTATCTTATAAAGCAGATTTCATATATATATATTTATTTATAATTTTTGTGATTTTTTAAATTTAATATTGAACTTTTGAAAATCCAACTTCTACTCTAGATTTTTAATCTTTGCTTTTTGGTATTTGTTATCAATTTTGTACCTTTAAGAACCCCATCTTCAGTACCCATTATTACTTGGGAGCGAGATTACTGGCTTGACTGCTCTCTCCCACTTTGGACTCTCCTTCTCCAGCAGGTCTCCACTATCTCCTCCCTCCCCCTTCTCTTCTCTACCCAACTCTGTGAATCTCTTAGTGTGTTTCAGACTGTGGAGAACACTTAGAGAACTGATTACTGGCTGGATCTGTCTCTCACCTTTTGATTCCCCCCATTATCCTCCTGGCCACCTCTGTCTCCTTCCTCCCTCTTCTCTTCTCTGTATAACTTCGTGAATATCTCTGAGCAGTCCAGACTGTGGAGCGCACATAAGGAAGTGATTACTGGCTAGCTTGCTCTTTCCTCTTTTGATTTTACCTCATCTCATTTGGGTCACCTCTATCTCCCTCCTCCCTCTTCTCTTCTCCATGTAACTCTATGAAGCTCTCTGGGTGTCCCTCATTGTGAAGAAACTTTTCATCTTTAAGCTAGATGTTTTATCAATGGTGCTGTATAGATGGAGAAGCCTAGGGGCTACTGCAAAAATAAGACTGAAAACGAGAAGCAGGAGGCTTAAGTCCAAATCCTGAGAACACCAGAGAACTCCTGACTCCAGGGAACATTAATCGACAGGAGCTCATCAAACGCCTCCATACCTACACTGAAACTAAGAACCACCCAAGGGCCAACAAGTTCCACAGCAAGACATACGATGCAAATTCTCCAGCAACACAGGAAAACAACCCTGAGCTTCAGTATACAGGCTGCCCAAAGCCACTCCAAACCCACTGACATCTCATAACTCATTGGTGTACACTTCATTGCACTCCAGAGAGAAGAAACCCAGCTCCACCCAACAGAACATCGTCACAAGCTTCCCTAAACAGGAAACATTGACAAGCCACCCATACAACCCCAGCCACAGTGAAGAAACTCCACAATAAAGAGAACTCCACAAACTGCCAGAATACAGAATGGCCACCCCAAACACAGCAATATAAACAAGATGAAGAGACAGAGGAATACACAGCAGGTAAAGGAACAGGGTAAATGCCTACCTAATCAAACAAAAGAGGAAGAGATAGGGAATATACCTGATAAAGAGTTCTGCATAATGATACTGAAACTGATCCAAAAATTTGAAAACAAAATGGAATCACAGATAAATAGCCTGGAGACAAGGATGGAGAAGATGCAAGAAAGGTTTAACAAGGACCTAGAAGAAATATAAAAGAGTCAATATATAATAAATACTGCAATAAATGAGATAAAAATCACTCTGGAGGGAAACAACAGTAGAAAAACAGAGGCAGAAGATAGGATTAGTTAGGTAGAAGCTGGAAAGGTAGAAATAAATGAATCAGAGAGGAAAAAAGAAAAACTAATTAAAATAAATGAGGACAACCTTAGAGACCTCTGGGACAACATTAAACTCCCGAACATTTGAATCATAGGAGTCCCAGAAGAAGAAGACAAAAAGAAAGACCATGAGAAAATACTTGAGGAAATAATAGTTGAAAATTTCCCTAAAATGGGGAAGGAAATAATCACCCAAGTCCAAGAAACCCAGAGAGTCCCAAACAGGATAAATCCAAGGCAAAACACCACAAGACACATATTAATAAAATTAACAAAGATCAAACACAAAGAACAAATATTAAAAGCAGCAAGGGGAAAACAAATAACACAAAAGGCGATTCGCATAAGGATAACAGCTAATCTTTCAATAGAAACTCTTCAGGCCAGGAGGGAATGGCTTAACATACTTAAAGTGATGAAAGAAAATAACCTACAGCCCAGATTACTGTACCCAGCAAGAATCTCATTCAAATATGAAGGAGAAATCAAAAGTTTTACACACAAGCAAAAGCTGAGAGAATTCAGCACCACCAAACCAGCTCTCCAACAAATGCTAAAGGATCTTCTCTAGACAGGAAACACAAAAAGGGTGTATAAACTCGAACCCAAAACAATAAAGTAAATGGAAACGGGATCATACTTATCAATAATTACCTTAAAAGTAAATGTGTTGAATGCCCCAACCAAAAGACAAAGACTGGCTGAATGGATAAAAAAACAAGACCCCTATATATGTTGTCTACAAGAGACCCACCTCAAAACAAGGGACACATACAGACTGAAAGTGAAGGGCTGGAAAAAGATATTCCACGTAAATAGAGACCAAAAGAAAGCAGGAGTAGCAATACTCATATCAGATAAAATAGACTTTAAAACAAAGGCTGTGAAAAGAGACAAAGATGGACACTACATAATGATCAAAGGATCAATCCAAGAAGAAGATATAACAATTATAAATATATATGCACCCAACATAGGACCACCACAATATGTAAGACAAATGCTAACAAGTATGAAAGGGGAAATTAACAATAACACAATAATAGTGGGAGACTTTAATACCCCACTCACAACTATGTATAGATATATAGATCAACTAAACAGAAAATTAACAAGGAAACACAAACTTTAAATGATACAATGGACCAGTTAGACCTAATTGATATCCATAGGACATTTCACCCTAAAACAATTAATTTCACCGTTTTCTAAAGCACACAGGGAACCTTCTCCAGGATAGATCACATCCTGGGCCATAAATCTAGCTTTGGTAAATTCAAAAAATAATTGAAATCATTCCAAACATCATTTCTGACCACAACGCAGTAAGATTAGATTTCAATGGCAGGGGAAAAACTATTAAAAATTCTAACATATGGAGGCTGAACAACACGCTGCTGAATAACCAACAAATCACTGATGAAATAAAAAAAAGAAATAAAAATATACATAGAAAGAAACGAAAATGAAAACACAACAACCCAAAACCTGTGGGACACTGTAAAATCAGTGCTAAGGGGAAGGTTCATAGCATTACAGGCATACATCAAGAAACAAGAAAAAAGTCAAATAAATAACCTAACTCTACATCTAAAGCAACTAGAAAAGGAAGAAATGAAGAACCCCAGGGTTAGTAGAAGGAAAGAAATCTTAAAAATTAGGGCAGAAATAAATGCAAAAGAAACAAAAGGGACCATATCAAAAATCAACAAAGCCAAAAGCTGCCTCTTTGAAAGGATAAATAAAATTGACAAGCCATTAGCCAGACTCATCAAGAAACAAATGGAGAAAAATCAGATCAATAAAATAAGAAATGAAAATGGAGAGATCACAACAGACAACACAGAAATACAAAGGATCATGAGAGACTACTATCAGCAACTATATGCCAATAAAATGGACAACTAGGAAGAAATGGACAAATTCTTGGAAAAGTACAACTTTCCAAAACTGAACCAGGAAAAAATAGAAAATCTTAACAGACCCGTCACAAGCACAGAAACTGAAACTGTAATTAGAAAACTTCCAGCAAACAAAAGCTCAGGTCCAGACAGCTTCACAGCTAAATTCTACCAAAAATTTAGAGAAGAGCTAACGCCTATCCTACTCAAACTCTTCCAGAAAATTGCAGAGAAAGGTAAACTTCCAAACTCATTCTATGAGGCCACCATCACTCTAATACCAAAACATGACAAAGATGCCACAAAGAAAACTGCAGGCCAATATCACTGATGAACATAGACGCAAATATCCTTAACAAAAGTTTAGAAATCAGAATCCAACAACATATTAAAAAGATCATACACCAAGACCAAGTGATCTTTATCCCAGGGATGCAAGGATTCTTCAATATCTGCAAATCAGTCAACGTAATACACCACTTTAACAAATTGAAAAATAAAAGCCATATGATTGTCTCAATAGATGAAGAGAAAGCCTTTGAGAAAACTCAACATCCATTTATGATAAAAACTCTACAGAAAGCAGGAATAGAAGGAACATACCTCAACATAATAAAAGCTATATATGACAAACCCACAGCACACATTATCCTCAATGGTGAAAAAATGAAAGCATTTCCCCTAAAGTCAGGAACAAGACAAAGGTGCCCACCTTCACCACTACTATTCAATATAGTTTTGGAGGTTTTGGCCACAACAATCAGAGAAGAAAAATAAATAAAAGGAATCAAATTGGAAAAGAAGAAGTAAAACTCTCACTGTTTGCAGATGACATGAACCTCTACATAGAAAACCCTAAAGACTCCACCAGAAAATTACTAGAGCTAATCAATGAATATAGCAAAGTGGAAGGGTATAAAATTAACACACAGAACTCCCTTGCATTCCTATACACTAATAATGAGAAAATAGAAAGAGAAATTAAAGAAACAATTCCATTCACCATTGCAATGAAAAGAACAAAATACTTAAGAATATATCTACCTAAAGAAACAAAAGACCTATATATAGAAAGCTATAAAACATTGGTGAAAGAAATCAAGAAGGACACTACTAGATGGAGAAATATACCATGTTCATGGATCGGAAGAATTAATATAGTGAAAATGAGTATACTACCCAAAGCAATCTATAGATTCAATGCAATCCCTATCAAGCTACCAATGGTGTTTTTCCCAGAGCTAGAACAAATAATTTCACAATTTGTATGGAAATACAAAAAATCCTCAAAGAGCCAAAGCAATCTTGAGAAAGAAGAATGGAACAGGAGGAATCAACCTGCCTGACTTCAGGCTCTACTACAAAGCCACAGTCATAAGGACAGTATGGTACTTGCACAAAGACAGCAATATAGATCAATGGAACAAAATAGAAAGCCCAGAGATAAACCCATGCACCTATGGACAACTTATCTTTGACAAAGGAGGCAAGAATATACAATGGAGAAAAGACAATCTCTTTAACAAGTGGTCCTGGGAAAACTGGTCAACCATTTGTAAAAGAATTAAACTAGAACACTTTCTAACACCATACACAATAATAAACTCAAAATGGATTAAAGATGTAAACGTAAGACCAGAAACTATAAAACTCCTAGTGGAGAACATAGGCAAAAAATTCTCCGACATACATCACAGCAGGATCCTCTATGACCCACCTCCCAGAATATTGGAAATAAATGCAAAAATAAACAAATGGGACCTAATTAAACTTAAAAGCTTCTGCACAACAAAGGGAACTATAAGCAAGGTGAAAAGACAGCCTTCAGAATGGGAGAAAAAAGTAGCAAATGAAGCAACTGACAAACAACTAATCTCAAAAATATACAAGCAACTCCTACAGCTCAATTCCAGAAAAATAAGTGACCCAACAAAAAAAATGGGCCAAAGAACTAAACAGACATTTCTCCAAAGAAGACATACAGATGGCTAACAAACACATGAAAAGATGCTCAACATCACTCATTATCAGAGAAATGCAAATCAAAACCACTATGAGGTACCATTTCATGGCAGTCAGAATGGCTGTGATCCAAAAGTCTACAAATAATAAATGCTGGAGAGGGTGTGAAGCAAAGGGAACCCTCTTACACTGTTGATGGGAATGCAAACTAGTACAGCCACTATGGAGAACAGTGTGGAGATTCCTTAAAAAACTGGAAATAGAACTGCCTTATGACCCAGCAATCCCACTGCTGGGCATAAGCACTGAGGAAAGCAGAATTGAAAGAGACACATGTACCCCAATATTCATCGCAGCACTGTTTATAATAGCCAGGACATGGAAGCAACCTACATGTCCATCAGCAGATGAATGGATAAGAAAGGAGTGGTACATATACACAATGGAGTGTTACTCAGCCATTAAAAATAATACATTTGAATCAGTTCTAATGAGGTGGATGAAACTGGAGCCTATTATACAGAGTGAAGTAAGCCAGAAGGAAAAACACCAATACAGTATACTAACGCATATATATGGAATTTAGAAAGATGGTAACAATAATCCTGTATACGAGACAGCAAAAGAGACACTGGTATATAGAACAGTCTTCTGGACTCTGTGGGAGAGGGATACGGTGGGATGACTTGGGAGAATGGCATTGAAACATGTATAATATCATATATGAAATGAGTCACCAGTCCAGGTTCGATGCATGATACTGGATGCTTGGGGCTGGTGCACTGGGACGACCCAGAGGGAGGGTATGGGGAGGGAGGAGGGAGGAGGGTTCAGGATGGGGAACACATGTATACTTGTGGTGGATTTATTTTGATATATGGCAAAACCAATACAATATTGAAAAGTTAAAAAATAAAATAAAAATTTTAAAAAATTAAAAAAAAGAATAATTTTCTAAAACTTTGTACTTTGTTGTAGACTCTCCATACATAAAAGACTAGCAAAAAAGACTATGGAAAATTTTATGCATTTAAATTAAAACCTTAGAAGGCTTTCCAAGATTGTTGAGGAATAGGAGGATGTGGAGTTCATCTCTCCCTACAGACACATCAATAATACATCTACAAATGAAACAGTTCTCAAAAAGCATCTGCTAAATATGAGCAGAGGACCTCAGACACCTAAAAGGACAAGAGAGATCCCCGCATAACTGGGTAGGACAAAAGAAAGAAGACGAGAAAAAGAAGAGAAAAAGTAGAGTGGGACTGCAACCCTGTGAAGGAACTGAAGTTTAGGAGAGGTTCCCACATCTGGAGACGCCTGCTCACTGGTGGGGAGATCAGCTGAGAGAGAAGAGGAGGTTCAGGGCCTTGAAAAGGAGCCTAACAACTCGTTAGAGACAGGCAGGACAGAGTGAGACCTATGCCGATGGTCTCTGTCATAGCCCTGCATGCCCCAGCCTGAGATGGATGTCTACCAGTGTACACAAGTGCTGTGAGCTGGAACATAAGGTTAGGAGAGCAGACTCAGGGAGAGGACCGCTGTTGGCTGTGAGTAAATAGCCTGAAAGGAATGGGAGTGAGTAGCTCCACAACTGAGAATGTTCATGGAGGAAGCTCAGGCTGCCACAGAATCGAAGCACTATTGTTGAGTGATGCACAAAGGGCAGGGAAACCACTGCAGCCTCTCTCTTCATCTACCACTACCTAGCTTCACAAACACTCAGGAGGGATCCAAAGAGTTGGCTAATGCACCTCTGCCATCACCTTCTCTGCCTGCCTGGGCAACACACCACCTTATGGGCACATGAGTTCCAATTGCTCTACCAACATCATTCCGCCTGTGCAGCCCACTCCCCCTGCTCAACACCTGAGGGTCTTACACATTTCAATCATTGCCCTAGCACTCTGCCACCTGGGTAGCACACTCAGCCTAATTTCCTGATCTCTGCCTGAAGGGTTCATGCATTCCAAATGCTACTTCAGTATCCTACCACAGGGGTGGCCTACTGGCCCTGATTTCTGCCTTGGCTCCTTCCTGCCTGAGGGGCTTGTGTGCCCCAGGAATCTCTGAAGCAGACTCTGGTTGGAGGAACACATACAGAAGTGGGGCTGAAACTACAGCTGAGCCCCAGGGGCCTTGTGTGTAAGAAAGAAGAGCTGAAATTTCTCCTTGTGACCATGTGAACCATGAAGTTGCATTTAAATTCAATATTAGTGAAACATCTGAAAGGATAAGTTCTGCAAGTAGAATGCATTTGGCTTTAGCAGCTATGGGCTTCATGGGCATGTACACATGGGGTTGGGCCAGGCCAAAGTCTTACCTGCCTCCATAGTCCCAACAGCAGATCAAGGTGCACAACTACTACAGTCCAGGGATCTGACTTCAGTGAATCTGTGCTGGTGGCCTGGTGAAAGTAACACTTGGGAGTAACCAGAGCCAACTGCCAGCTATTATAATTACAATTGCTTTTACAATTTTTTATTGTTTTTAATTTTGTAACAACTTAGTTAAGTGATTTTCAATCCTGATTATGTATTTTCCTTTTCTACTGTGATTTTCTAAGGATTCTTGCTTCTTTTTTAATTTAGAGAAGATCCTTCAATATTTCTTTTACGGTAGGCTTAGTATTGCTTAATTTTTGTTTGTCTGGGGAATTCTTAATTTCTTCTATTCTGAATGATACTCTTGCTGGGTAGAGTGTCCTAGGTTGCAGATTTTATCCTTTTAGCACCTTGAATATATCATGCTACTCCCTCTGGCCTGCAAAGTTTCTGCAGAGAAATCAGCTGATAACCTTATGGGGGTTCCCTTGTTACTGACTCTTTATTTTTCTCTTAACTACCCATAGAATTCTCTTTTTTAAAAAAGTTTACCATTTTAATTATTATATATCTTGGTGTGAGTCTGTTTGGGTTCATCTTGTTTGGAACCATCTATGTTTCTAGTATCTGGATATCTGTTTCCGTCTTTAGATCTGGGAAATTTTCATGAAAAATTTCCTCAAATACATTTTCAATTCCCCTCTCTTTATGTTCCTTCTAGAATCTCTATTTTGTATAGGTTAGAACATTTTATATTATCCCATCAATTTTTTTTATCCCATCAATTTTGTATGTTACTTTCTTTTACTTTTTTCATTGTCTTTGTGTCTGCTGTTCTGATTCTGTGATTTCCATTATTCTAACTTCCAGATCACTTATTCATTCACCCATGTCATTTAGCCTGCTATTTATTACTTTCAGATTACTTTCAATTTTGATAATTGAATTGTCTATTTTCGATTGATTCATTTTTATAGTTTCTAGTTCCTTATTACAATAATCTTTCTTAATTAAGTTAGAATTTTAATAAACCTTTTTGAGCTCAGTGTCTGACAGATTGGTAATCTCTATTTCATTATTTATTCTTTCAGGGCAACTTTCTTACTCTTTTATTTATTTATTTTTGCCTTTTTATTAGTATTATTATTTTTTTTTTTACTTTACAATATTATATTGGTTTTGCCATACATCAACATGAATCTGCCATGGGTGTACATGTGTTCCCTGGAAGTCATTCCTCTACTTTTTTGTTTTACCTAACTTTATCTGTCTCTATGAATTTAGGAGAAATAGTTATTGATTGTGGTCTTGAAGGGATGTTTTCATATGAGAACTTTTCTATGTAGACTCTGTGTGTTCAGTGTCTTTGGTGTGGGAGCTTATTTTGATATGGATGCCAGCCATGTCTTTATTCAGAGTATGCTGGCCACTATCACCTTGAAAGGGGCTTTAGTTAGTGTTGGAAGATCTAAAACTTATGCAGTACAGGAGCCAGGACTTCCTCCCTCCTCCAAGGCTGTTATCACCTTTTCAGGGGTGGAATCTGCTCTTCTGTCCTTAGATCAGAAACCCCCAGGAGCAGCCTTGATCAGGCATTATTCCTCTTTATTGAGTGTCTTACCTCAGAGGAGGGGAGTGCTGAAGCAAGTGAGGCCAGTGCACTTATAGAAGTCTGATGCAAAAAAAAAAAAGAAGTCTGATGCACCATCTTTATAAGCAATCATGGCTCCATTCAGATACAGCTCAAGTTTGCATTTCTTCCCCTGCTCTGGTGGTTCCAAATCTAGTGCAAGGCTGTGGTGTAGAATGGGCAAGACTGGGGCAATCGTTACATGGGGGCTGGGGATTGTGGCTGCAGGAATTAAAATGCCCTCATAGATCCAGTTTACTTCTGTGGCAGTCTTCTCCTAGGACCTGACTGCTCCAGATGAGGTGTCAAGTTCTGGTGTGGAGTGGATGAGGCCAGATCGATTGCTTAGCTAGGAAACAAACTGCAATATGATGGTTGCAGTGGCTCCCGAGGTGCTACCTGTATAACTGCAAATAATGGACACTGCTCCTTTACCTGGGCCACACCCAAAGCCTTTTGTATCCCTAGATCCCAAGACCTTTCTGCTTGAGATCCAGCACCAAGTTCTAGTGTGGAGTGGGTGGGGCTGGAGGACTTAATAGGCTGTGAGATCACCATGGCACACTGGTCACCGTGATTCTGGAGGTACCACCACAGGAAGAACTGACAATGGCCTCTGAGGTCTCATGTGGACCACACACCAGGTCCCCGGACCATTTCTCTGTATTACTAGTTTTTTTCCTAAGGTCCAGATGGCACAGATCCAGCACAAAGCTGTGCTGTGGAATGAGTGGGCCAGGGTGTTCACCTGACTTGGATTGGGGAGTGTGGCATCTGGTAGTGCAGGCTCTCTCCACTCTGTAAGTCAGCACCCATGCACTCTTCATGAGTGAAATTTAGGTTTCTCCAGCTCTTTCAACTGTCCCAGCAGCCAAGGAGAATTGTCTCTTCTCTGTAGGACCCCACCACCAAGGCACCAAGTGTGTTTTACTTTCTTTCTTTCTTTTGCTGCCCTGATTGGGTGAGTTCCCATGCCCTTTGTTTGAATTTACTGATTTTTTACTCTTCTTTATGTACTCTTCAGTCAAATCTCTCTAGTATTTTACTTTTCAGTAAAACGTTTGCATTTTTTTCAACTCTGCAACTTTTGCTTAGTACTTTCTCATACTTTCTATCTCTTTGTTGAAGTTCTTACCATTCTGCTCCTGATTTTAGTAAGCATCTTCATGATCATCACTTTTAACACTTTAATATGTAAATTACATATTTTTACTTAATTAAGGTTTATTTTCCCCCCTGAATTATCTTATTCTTTCACTTGGAACATATTTCATTATTCCTTCACTTTCCCTGACTTTCCTTGTTTATTTCTATGTACAGGATCAAACAGCCACCTCTTCCAGTCTTGAAAGATTCAAATTGTGTAGTATATAAAACTTATCATTCAACCCTATGCTTCATGGCAAATAGATGGGGAAAATGTGTAAATAGTGACACATTTCATTTTCTTGGACTTCAAAATCATTGCAGATGGTGACTGCAGCCATGAAATTAAAAGATGCTTGATCCTTGGAAGAAAAGCTATGACAAATTTTGACAATGTATTAAAAATCAGAGACATGCCTTTGTCAGAAAAGGTTTGTACAGTCAAGGCTATGGTGTTTCCAGTGGTCATGTACAGATGTGAGAGTTGGACCATAAACAAGATTGAGTGCAAAGAAATGATGTTTTGAAACTGTGGTGTTGGGGAAGACTCCTGAGAGTCTTCTTGAGATAGCAAGGAGATCAAACCAGCTAATCCCAAAGGACATAAACCTGAATATTCATTCTTTGGAAGGACTGATTCTTAGGCTGAAATTCCTAAACTTTGGCCAACTTATATGAAGAGTCAACTATTTTGGAAAAACCCTGATGCTGGAGAAAAATGAAGGCAAGTGGAGAAAGGGGCAACAGAAAATGTGATGATTGTATGGGATCATGAGTTTGAGCAAACTCTTGGAAACAGTGAAGGACAGGGAAGCCTGGCATGCCTCAGTCCATGGAGTCACAAAGAGTCGGAATCAACTTAGCAGCCAAACAACAAGTTGAAGGTGTTCCAAGACCTTTGGGAGAGTCAGTATCCCTAAGTTGAGGATCTCAGTCAATAAAAAATTTATGCTGATTGGAAGCCAAACCCTCATGTACAGCTTTAAAAGAGTTCAAATATATATTGTTATGTGGAAATGCAAACATAAGCCCCATTGGCCACCAAAGCCAGGTGATCTAGAGGTATCACATGGGAGGGAGTCACAAGAATTAGTCTCCAGATAATCGTAGAAACTCAATTTTAGGAGAAAAACTGTGAGTTGTAGTGAGGTTGTAGTGAGATAGGAAGAGGACACAAACATGGCCCCTGGCCTACATGCTCTGACAGGTCTTCAGTCAGTCAGTTCAGTTGCTTAGTCATGTTCAACTCTTTGTGACCCCATGGACTGTAGCACACCAGGGATCCCAGTCCATCACCAAGTCCCAGAGCATGCTCAAATTCATGCCCATCGAGTCAGTGATGCCATCCAATTATCTCATCCTCTGTTGTCCCCTTCTCTTCCTGGCTTCAATCTTTCCCACCATCAGGGTCTTTTCCAATTAGTCAGTTCCTCCCATCAGGTGACCAAAGTATTGGAGCTTCAGCATCAGTCCTTCCAATGAATAGTCAGGACTGATTTCCCTTGGGATTGACTGGTTTAATCTCCTGACGGTCAAAGGAACTCTCAAGAGTCTTCTCCAACACCACAATTCAAAAGCATCAATTTTTTGGAGTTCAACTTTCTTTATGGTTCAACTCTCACATCCATACGTGACTACTGGAAAAACCATACACTTGACTAGGCAGACTTTTGTTAGCAAAGTAATGTCCCTGCCTTTTTATATGCTGTCTAGGTGGGTCATAGCTTTTCTTCCAAGGAGCAAATGTCTTTTAATTTCATGGCTGCAGTCACCATCTACAGTGATTTTGGAGCACAAGAAAATAAACTCTGACACTGCTTCTATTGTTTCCTCATCTATTTGCCATGAAGTGATGGGACCGGATGCCATGATCTTAGTTTTTTGAATGTTAAGTTTAAGCCAGCTTTTTCACTCTCCTCTTTCACTGTCATCAAGAGGCTCCTTAGTTCCTCTCCACTTTCTGCCATAAGGGTGGTATCATCTGCATATCTGAGGTTATTGATATTTCTCCCGGCCATCTTGATTCCAGCTTGTGCTTCATCCAGCCCTGAATTTCGCATGAAGTACTCTCCATATAGGTTAAATAAGCAGGGTGACACTATACAGCCTTGATATACTCCTTTCCCAATTTTGACCAGTCTGTTGTTCCATGTCCAGTTCTAACTGTTGCTTCTTGACCTGCATACAGATTTCTCAGGAGGCAAATAAAGTGGTCTGGTATTCCCAACGCTTTAAGATTTTTCCACAGTTTATTGTAATCCACACAGTCAAAGGCTTAGCATAGTCAATAAAACAGAAGTAGATGTTTTTCTGAAACTCGTTTGCTTTTTCAATGATCCACTGAATGTCAGAAATTTGATCTCTGGTTCCTCTGCCCTTTCTAAACCCAGCTTGAACATCTGGAAATTCACAGTTCATGTACTGTAGAAGCCTGGCTTGGAGAATTTTGAGCATTATTGTGCTAGTATGTGAGAGGAGTACAATTGTGCTATAGTTTGAAAATTCGACATTGCCTTTTTTGCTGATTGGAATAAAAATTGACCCCATCGAGTCCTGTGGCCATTGCTGAGTTGTCCAAATCTGTTGGCATACGGAGTATAGCACTTTAACAGCATCTTGTTTTAGGACTTGAATTAATTCAGCTGGAATTCCATCACCTCCACTAGCTCTTTTTAGAGTGATGTTTCTTAACACCCACTTGACTTCAGTCTCTAGGATGTCTGGCTCTTGGTGAGTGATCACACCATCATGGGTATCTGGGTCATGAAGGTCTTTTTTGTATATTTCTTCTGTGTATTCTTTCCACCTCTCCTTAGTATCTTCTGCTTCTGTTAAGTCCATACCTTCTGTCCTTTATTGTGCCCATCTTTGCATGAAATGTTCCCTTGGTATCTCTAATTATTTTGAAGAGATCACTAGTCTTCCCCATTCTATTGTTTTCCTCTATTTCTTTGCACTGATCACTGAGGAAGGCTTTCTTACCTCTCCTTGCTATTATTTGAAACTCTGCATTCAAATGGGTATATCTTCCCTTTTCTCCTTTGCCTTTAGCTTCTCTTCTTTTCTCTGCTATTTGTAAGGCCTTCTCAGACAACTATTTTGCCTTTCTGCATTTCTTTTTCTTGGGGATGCTCTTGATCACTGCCTCCTATACAATGTCACAAATCTCTGTCCATTGTTCTTCAGGCACTCTGTCTATCAGATCTAATCCCTTGAATCTATTTGTCACTTTCAAAGTATAATCATAAAGCATTTGATTTAGGTCATATTTGAATGGTTTAGTGGTTTTTGCTACTTTCTTCAATGTAAGCCTGAATTTGGCAATATGGAGTTCATGAACTGAGCCACAGTCAGCTTCCAGTCTTGTTTTTGCTGACTGTATAGAGCTTCTCCATCCTTGGGTGCAAAGAATATAATCAATCCGATTTTGGTGTTGACTGATGATGTCCATGTGTACAGTCCTCTGTTGTGTTTTTGGAAGAGAATGTTTGCTATGACCAGTGTGTTCTCTTGGAAAAGTCTGTTAGAACTTGCCTTGCTTCTTTTTGTCCTCCAAGGCCAAATTTGCCTGTTACTCTATGTATCTCTTGACTTCCTACTTGTGCATCCCAGTCCCTGATGATGAAAAAGACAAGTTTTTTTGGTGTTAGTTCTAAAATTTCTTGTAGATCATCATAGAGGTCTTGGAGGTCTTCATAGAACCATTCAACTTCAGCTTCTTCAGCATTAGTGATTAGGCCATAGACTTGAATTACTCTGATATTGAATGGTTTGCCTTGGCAACAAACAAAGATCATTCTGACACTTTTGAGATCACACCCAAGTACTGCATTTTGGACTTTTTTGTTGACTATGAGGGCTACTCCGTTTCTTCTAAGGGATTCTTGCCCACAGTAGTAGGTAGAATAGGCATCTGAATTAATTTCACCCATTTTGGTCAATGTTAGTTCACTTGAAAAGACTCTTGAGAGTCCGTTGGACTGAAAGGAGATACAACCACTCAATCCTAAAGGAAATCAGTCCTGAATATTCATTGGAAGGACTGATATTGAAGCTGAAACTCCAATACTTTGGCCACCTAATGGAAAGAGCTGACTCATTTGAATATACCCTGATGCTGGGAAAGATTGAAGGCGGGAGGAGACGGGGACGACAGAGGATGAGATGGTTGGATGGCATCACCGACTCAATGGACATGAGTTTGAGTAAACTCCGGGAGTTGGTGATGGACAGGGAGGCCTGGCGTGCTGCAGTCCATGGGATTGCAAAGAGTGGTACATGACTGAGAGACTGAACTGAACTGAACTAATTTCTAAATTGTTGATGTTCACTCTTGCTATCTCCTGTTTGACCACTTCCAATTTACGTTGATTCATGAACCTAACATTCCAGGTTTGTATGCAAAACTGTTCTTTACAGCATCAGACTTTACTTCTATAATCAGTCACATCCACAACTGGGCAGTGTTTTCACTTTGGCTCTCTCTCTTCATTCTGTCTGTAGTTATTTCTCTATCCTTCTCCATTAGCACATCGGGCACCTACTGACCTGGGAAGTTCATCTTTCAGTGTCATAATTATTTGCCTTTTCATACTGTCCATGGGGTTCTCAAGGCAAGAATACAATAGTGGTCTTCAGTTACCCCTAAATGTGTACCGATCCTGAATCCTGCTCCTAAAACAGAACCTATAAGACAAGCAAGTAGGCCTTTTTATAATGTTTTTTTTAAATTATTTATTTTATATTGAAGGTAAATTCCTTTACAAATTTTGTTGTTTTCTGTCAAACCTCAACATGAATCAGCCATAGGTATACATATGTCCCTTCCTTCCCTTTTAAACCTCCCCCCCTCCCCGCCACCCCACACATCTAGGTTGATACAGAACCCCTGTGTGAGTTTCCTGCACCATTTCCAACAGCAAATTCCTGTTGGCTATCTATTTTACATATGGTAATGTAAGTTTCCATGTTACTCTTTACATATATCTGACCCTCTCCTCTCCTCTCATCATGTTCATAAGTCTATTCTCTATGTCTGTTTCTCCATTGCTGCCCTATAAATAAATTCTTCAGTTCCATTTTTCTAGATTCCATATATATGCATTAGAATAAAATATTTATCTTTCTCCTCTGACTTACTTCACTCTGTATAATAGGTTCTAGGTTCACCCACCTCATTAGAACTAACTCAAATGCTTTCCTTTTTATGGCTGAGACATATTCCTTTGTGTATATGTACCATAATTTCTTTATCCATTCATCTGTCAATGGTTTTCTAGCTTGATTCCATGTTCTAGCTATTGTAAATAGTGCTGCAATGAACATCGGAATACATGTGTCTTTTTCAATTTTGGTTTCCTTACAGTATATACCTAAGAGTAAGATTGCTGGGTCCTGTGGTGGTTTTATTTATAGTTTTTTAAGGAATGTCCATACCATTTTTCATAGTGGCTGTATCAATTTACATTTCCACCAACACTGCAAGAGCATTCCCTTTTCTCCACACCCTCTCTAGCATTTATGTTTGTAGACTTTTTGATGATGACCATTTTGACCGGTGTGAGGTGATACTGCATTGTACTTTTGATTTGCATTTCTCCAGTAAGGAGTAATGTTGAGCACCTTTTCATGTGTTTGTTAGCCAATGACGTCTTTGGAGAAGTGTTTGTTTAGTCCTTTTTCCAAGTTTTTGATTAGGTTGTTTATTTTTCTGGCATTGAGTTGTATGAGCTGATTGTATATTTTGAAAATTAATCATTTGTTAGTTGTTTCATTTGCTATTATTTCCTCCACTTCTGAGGGTTGTCTTTTCACCTTGCTTACAGTTTCCTTTGTTGTGCAAAAGCTTTTAAGTTTTATCAGGTCCCACTTGTTTATGTTTGTTTTTATTTCTTTTACTCTAGGAGGTGTGTCATAGAGGATCTTGCTTTCATTTATGTCAGAAAGTGTTCTGCCTATGTTTTCCTCTAGGAGTTTCCTGGTTTCTGGTCTTGCATTTAGGTCTCTAATCCATTTTGAGTTTATCTTTGTGTATGATGTTATGAAGATTTCATTATTTTACAAATAGCTGTTCAGTTTTCCCAGCATGATTTATTGAAGAGGCTGTCTTTGCCCCATTGTATATTATTGCCTCCTTTGTCAAAAATAAGGTGCGTGGGTTTATTTCTATGCTTTCTATCTTGTTCCATTGGTCTATATTTCTGTTTTTGTGCCAGTACCATACTGTCTTGATGATTGTGGCTTTGTAGTATAATATAAAGTCAGGAAAGTGGATTCCACCAGCTCCATTCTTCTTTATCAAGACTGTTTTGGCTATTTGGGTTCTTTTGTGCTTCCATATAAATGGTGAGATTTTTTGTTCTAGTTCTGTGAAAAACACCATTGGTAATTTGATAGGGATAACATTGAATCTGTAGACTGTAATTGGTAACATAGTAATTTCCACAATATTAATTCTTCCTACCCAAGAACATGGAATATTTCTCCATCTGTTTATATCATCTTTGATTTCTTTCATTATTACCCTATAATTTTCTGTGTACAGTTCTTTTGTCTCCTTAGTAGATTTATTCTTAGATATTTAATTCTTTTTGTAACAATGGTGAATGGAATTGATTCCTTAATTCCTTTTTCTGATTTGTCATTGCTAGTATATAGAAATGCAAGTGATCTCTGTGTATTGATTTTGTATCCTGCAAATTTGCTAAACTCACTGATTAGCTCTAGTAATTTTCTGATACTATCTTTAGGGCTTCCTATGTACAGTATCATGTCATCTGCAAACACTGAGAGATTTATTTTTTCTTTTCTGATCTGGATTCCTTTTATTTCTTTTTCTTCTCTGATTGCTGTAGCTAGGACTTCCAGAACTATGTTGAATAATAGTGGTGAAAGTGGACACCCTTGTATTGTTCCTGATCTTAGGGGTACTTTCCCCCTAACATTTTGTAAGGGATTAGAAATTACATTCTAATCCCTTATAATTAAATAAAAATTAAAAAAAATAAATTAAATTCTAATCCCTTATAATTAAAAATTCTAGAACAAATTGTTGTTTGTTTCCAAGTTATCTTTTTCTCTCTCACTGAAATAGGGATTCACATGTCAGAAAAGCCCAGAGATTTCACTTTAATGGTGGAAAAATGAAATTTAATTTGTCCACTAATCTGCAGATCTGTTGCTTGTAGCATAACCTTTTGTCAGAAATCTGAAAGGAGAGAATATGAAGTGTGGCTCTTTACAACTGTGGTTCCTTTTCTTCATAAAGATAGCAGGAGGTGTAGTTTCAAATGGGTTTCTTTCCAAATCATCTCCTTAGGGTGGGGCTGTCTATGTAATCATTCTGATAATGCTACCATTAACTCCAAACATATCTGGCAACCCTCTTTGGGTTGTGCCTTTAAATGTTTATTAATTAAGCACAAGAAAAACATTTTAATTGCTTTATAATTACAGAATTTTATTCTTTCCTATAAAATGTATTTTTCTCTTTTAATGACTGCCTATTCAGTTGTCCCGACTTCCTCTTCCATAGACATTCTACTCAAATGGATGTCTGAGGACTACCACTTCCCTTCTTCCCTTGCACACCAAGTGTCCATGTTTTTAAATTGCTGGAATAAAAAAAAAAATGAGAATGATGGATTTAGGTTCGTAAATGCCAACAGGAGAATCTGAGGATTGCTTGTATTTAAATCCTCCATAGTAATGCTGAAATAATATTCATAATCCATAAAAAATGAAGATAAGAGGATTGTGAGAAGGAGGACATATACTTTTCACCACTCATTGATGACGTGATAATATTTTGTTTCCAATGCAATTCTGTGAGTTTTACTCACAGAGAAGTTTCTTATAAACACAAATTTGTTCAGAGTAATGTATAGCAATGTTTAGGAATGGGCAAACTAAAAAAAAAATAATTTTACAGAATACTCATCTTCTTTCTTTCATCTATACATGGAGTTTATATTACCCACATTAAGACTTACAATATATTTTGTGCTAAATAATTAACTATTTGGAGCATCTTATATCTAGATATCTAGGCATCACTGACTCGATGGACATGAGTCTGAGTGAACTCCAGGAGTTGGTGATGGACAGGGAGGCCTGGCGTGCTGTGATTCATGGGGTCGCAAAGAGTCGGACACAACTGAGTGACTGAACTGACCTGATATCAAGTTTGAGACAGTATTAGATCAAGCTATTTATTATTTGATATCTTGCAACCTGAAGCCTGACACATCATCCCCACAATCTACAGACTTTTCAGATAATCTTCAGCAAATTGTGTACAAATGGTCTTGGTTTTGTGTAGCTTAGCCCTAGTCTGCGTTTTCACCATCCAAACAAAGCTTAGTATTCAGTTCACTTCAGTCACTCAGTCATGTCTGACTCTTTGTGACCCCATGGACTGCTGTACACCAGGCTTCCCTATCCGTCAACAACACTCAGAGCTTGCTCAAACTCAAGTCCATCGAGTAGATGACGCCATGCAACCATCTCATCCTCTGTCATCCCCTTCTCCTTCTGCTTTCAATCTTTCCCACCATCAGGGTCTTTTCCAATGAGTCAGTTCTTCACATCAGGTGGCCAAAGTGTTGTAGTTTCAGCTTCAGCATCAGTCCTTCCAATGAGTATTCAGGACTGATTTCCCTTAGGACTAACTGGTTTGATTTCCTTGCAGTCCAAGGGACTCTCAAGAGTCTTCTCCAACACCACAGTTCAAAAGTATTAGTTCTTCAGTGCTCAGATTTTTTTTTTATGGTCCAACTCTCACATCCATACGTGACTACAGGAAAAACCATAGCTTTGACTAGATAGACCTTTGTCGGCAAAGTAATGTCTCTTCTTTTTAATATGCTGTCTAGGTTGATCACCGGAGAAGGCAATGGTAACCAACTCCAGTACTCTTGCCTGGAAAATCCCGTGGATGGAGGGGCCTGGTGGGCTGCAGTCCATGGGGTCGCTAGAAGTCAGACACGACTGAGCGACTTCACTTTCACTTTTCACTTTCATGCATTGGAGAAAGAAATGGCAACCCACTCCAGTGTTCTTGCCTGGAGAATCCTAGGGCTGGGGAAGCCCGGTGGGCTGCCATCTATGGGGTCACACAGAGTCGGACACGACTGAAGTGACTTAGCAGCAGCAGCAGCAGGTTGATCACAGTTTTTCTTCCAAGGAGAAAGCATCTTTTAATTTCATGGCTTCAATCACCACCTGCAGTAATTTTGGAGCCCAAGAAAATAATTTCTCTCACTGTTTCCATTGTTTTCCCATCTATTTGCCATGAAGTGATAGGACCAGATGCCATGATCTTAGTTTTTTTAATGTTGAGTTTTAAGTCAACTTTTTCACTCTCCTCTTTCACTTTCATCAAGAGGCTCTTCAGTTCTTCTGTGCTTTCTGCCATAAAGGTGGTGTCATCTGCATATCTGAGGTTACTGATATTTCTCCCAGCAATCTTGATTCCAGCTTGTGCATCATCCAGCCTGGCATTTCACACCATATACTCTGCATATAAGTTAAATAATCAGGGTGACAATATACAGCCTTGATGTACTCCTTTCCTAATTTGGAACCAGTCTGTTCTTCCATGTCATGTTCTAACTGTTGCTTCTGATCTGCATACAGATTTCTCAGGAGGCAGGTAAAGTGTTCTGGTATTCCCATCTCTTTAAGAATTTCCCATACTTTGTTGTGATCCACACAGTCAAAGGATTTGGCATAGTCAATAAAGCAGTAGTAGATAGTTTAGCATTAACCTAACAAATAACAACAGAAATAGAGGCAATATCCTAAGCATATGTGGTGTATTCAGGGCAAATTTTGCCTTAACACTCTTTATCCCCAGTGAAGTCGCTTCATCTCTCTGAGGTTTCATTTATTCATTTGGATTGGAACCTTCCACAAGTTTATTAGAAAAGCCAGATGAGATGCTGTAGGTGAAAATACCCGAGAGAATGGCAACCCAGAATGCAATAGGCATCCAATATATTTTCAATGAATAAACACATTCCCATGCCTTTTCTTCAGTAAGGGTTTGTATCCTCAAATTTATTCACATGTTGCTTCAATGCTCACAACCCCTTGCCTGTGCACTTATGCCTTATAAAGACTGGAGAATGTTTTGCTTTCATTTACAGGTAATATTCTTCATATGAAAGAGATTTGCTTTTGGATTGTGTGAAGGATTCATGCATTTATTGTATCATTAACAGCATCACATTTACTAAAGAAAGGTTTAAGATAAAATAAGCAATTTTCATTTGTTTAAAACATATGTAAAATCTTAATCTAAATCTCTCAAGTAAGAAAGTGACTTGAATTTCAAAGAGGAAACAGGCAAATCTCATTTTCCCTTCCTCTCCCACATTTCACACTCTGCCTCTATTGTCACACCCCTGTGAGCACAAGTATTCCTGTTCTTCCCAAAGTTCAGTTATAGAAACGGTGTGTCTAGTCATTTTGGTCTTTGGCAAAAGTAATGAAACATAGTTAAACAAATCCATAATCAAGAGCTGTTTTATTTTTAACCAATCATTGACGAACCACTCTCCCTGCTCATTAGGCGGGAACGAGTCACAGAGCTGCCATGGCGAGATAGTTGGTCACGAAACTCTGAGGCCATGAAGTAATAGAGAATCGGATCCAAAAGGCAGCAGAGACTTGCAAGGCATAGACAAAAAGGATGGAAATACTGTGTGCTTTGGACAATGGGACAACTGCTAATGATAGCTTCCTTTACCATGGTATAAAAAATAAAGTTAATATGATAGGGAGTGAAGCAGATGAAGAAGACTGCAGCACACATGTAAACCATCCTCAGTGCTTTTTGCTTTTCACTGATTCCTTGGAAAGCCACAGGTGGTTGTCTCAAGGATATAGTCATTTTCCAGGTGCACCATGCAATGATGACTACTGGAATCACAAATCCTGCCAGTTCAGCAGCTGTAATCATCCCAACCAAAGCCACTGCATTCATTTTCCTGTAACCAAGATCAGCAAAGCAAGAGTCAGTGTTGTTTGCTAAGTCTGTGCTTCTCATGATGGGAAATGGCAAACAGGCAGTACCCACGATGACCCATATGGCAGCACTGATGCCTACATCGTACCTACGTTTCCAGTCTCTAGCCCTGAAGGGCTTGAGGAGAAAGAAGCACCTCTGAAGGCTGATGCATGTCAGGAAACAAATGCTGGCATACATGTTGAGATACTTCAGGTAGAAGCATAGCAGACAAGGGATCCTCTGGAAAGGCCAATGGTGGCTGATGTAATAGTAAATCCGGAAGGGTAAGGACAGTACGTGGGCAAGGTCAGCCACAGAGAGGTTTATCATGAAAATAATGGCTTTATTTTTCTTGCTGATAAAGCGGCACAGAACCCACAAGGCTGCACTGTTGGCCAGTAGACCAGGGATGAATATGAGGATGTAGGTGGTTGCGTAGAGAGGGTAATGAAATGTCAAATATGTTTCATTGCAGATAGTCTCAGGATCGCTGGTACTGTTGCTGCTCATCTTGAATATTTCAGCATTTACCAAGGTAAGCCATGAAGTTATAATCCCTGCCCAAAAGAAAACAAAACAAAAAAACAGTATCATGGTTAACCACTTTAGCTGACATCCAGATTTTCTTAAATTGAAGCTTAGTTGATTTAGATGATTCACAATGCTTTAAGTGTACAGCAAGGTGATTATCTATCTATCTATCTATCTATATATATATTCAGATTCTTTTCCATTAGAGGTTATTACAAGATATAGAGTATAGTTCCCTGTGCTACGCAGTACATCCTTGTTGTGTATCTATTTTATATATAGAAGTGTATATCTCTTAAATTCAAATTTCTAATTTATCCATCCTTCTTTTTCCCTTATGGTAACTGTTTGTTTTCTATGTCTGTGAGTTTATTTTGGTTTTGTAAATAAGTTCATTTGTATTATTGCTTTAGATTCTAATGTAAGTGATAGCACATGACATTTGTTTTTATCTGTCTGACTTACTTCACTCAGTATGATAATCTCTAGGTCCATCCATGTTGCTACAAATGACATTATTTCATTCTCTTTATTGCTGAGTAATACTCCATATATATATATATATATATATATATATACATATATATACACACACACACACACACACACACATATATACACACACATATATATATATACATACACACAATATCTTAATAATCCATTCATTTGTAGATGGAACATTAGGTTGTTTCCATGTCTTGGCTTTTGTACATAGTGCTGCTATGAACATTGGGATACATGTAGCTTTTTGAATTAGAGTTTTTGCCTTTTCTGGCTATATGCCCGGAAGTGGGATTGATGGATCATATGGTAACTATTTCTGTATTCTTTTTCTTTTAAAGAAGCCTCAATATTGTTCTCCATAGTCACTGTACCAATTTATATTCTCATCTATGGTGTGGAAACGTTACTTTTTCTCCACAATCTCTCCAGTATTTATTATTTGTAGACTTTTCTATGATGGTCATTTGACTGGTGTGAGGTGATATTTCATGGAGACAGAGAAGACCCAGAAGAGCCAAAACAATATTGAGATAGAAGAATAGAGTTGGAGGAATCATATTCCCTGACCTTAGACTATGCTACGAAGTTACAGTAATCAAAATATTATGGTACCAGCACAGAAACAAACATATAGATCAATGGAACAGTATGGAAAGCACAGAAATAAACCCACACACTTAAGGTCAATTAATCTAATGACAAATGAGGCAAGAATATACAATGGAGAAAAAATAGTCACTTTAATAAATAGTGTTGGGAAAACTGGACAGTTACATGTAAAAGAATGAAATTAGAGCATTCTCTTACACCATATACAAAAGCAAACTCAAAATAGATTAAATATCTGAATTAAAGACTAGACGCTATAACACTCCTAGAGGAAACATAGGCAGAATACTCTTTGGCATAAGTTACCATGATTTTTTTTTTTGGAATTCATCTATTAGAGTAAGGAAACAAAAGCAAAAATAAACAAATGGGGCCTAATTAAACCTAAAACCTTTTGTATAGCAAAAGAAAACATAAACAAAACACAAAGATAACCTATGGGAGAGAAATTATTTGCAAATGATGTTACTGACAAGGCCTTACTTTCCAAAATATATAAACAGTTTGCACAGCTCAATTAAAAAAAAAAAAAAAAAAACAAGAAAATAGCGGACAGAAGACCTAAGCAGACATACAAAGAAGACATACAGATGGCCAACAGGCATATGAAAAGATGCTGAACATCAATAATCATTAGAGAAATGCAAATTAAAAATGAGTTATTACTAGATTTGTTTTTATACCCACAAAGTCATAGGATATTAAAATTAGAAGGGATCTGTTTATAGGTGCTAAAGGAAGGTATACTGTTTATCCAAGCCCATCCAGTGAACCAAAGAACCACAGAATTGTCCTCAAACTGCCTTGCCAGATTGTCTAAGCTGTGTCTTGCACACAAGGAAGTCCTGAAATACTCAGTCTTTTGTTCTAATAGCAGAAAAAAAGAATATGATATTTGAGTCTGTTTCTTTTGCATCAATATTTCTCTTGCCTCTGGTTAGTATGAACACTGTTCACTCATTCCCAATTGCAATGGTAGAAATTCAGTCTTATTGTTCTGATCTGCTTGCCTCTCTTTTGTCCACCACCTTTCCCATTGGGTTCTGACTTCCTAACTTGGCACCACAGCACTGAGAAAATAGATTTGCCTCTTTTAGCCTGCAGTACCAGTGTCCTAGCTGATCTTTGTGGCTTGGGAAAATTACTTCCTTATTATTTTATCACAATAGCTGGTGGTTTTCATGAATTCTCTCTCTCTCTCTCTCTCTCTCTCTCTCTCTCTCTCTCTCTCGGCTTAGGTTTAATTTCCAAATTTGCATGAAACTTTTCAGTAATAAAAGGAAAAAAAAGCTAAGATCATGGCATCCAGTCCCATCACTTCATAGTAAATAGATGGGGAAAATGCAGAAATAGTGACAGATTTTATTTTCTTGGACTCCAAAATCTCTGTGGATGGTGACTGCAGCCAAAAAATTAAAAGATGCTAGACAGCATATTAAAAAGCATAAACATCACTTTGCTGACAAAGGTCTGTATAGTGAAAACTATGATTTTTCCAGTAGTCATGTACAGATGTGAGAGTTGGACCATAAAGAAGGCTGAGAGATGAAGAATTGATGCTTTTGAATTGTGCTGCTGGAGAAGACTCTTCAGAGTCCCTTGGACAGCAATGAGATCAAACCAGTCAATCCTAAAGGAAATCAATCCTGAATATTCATTAGAAGGACTGATGCTATAGCTGAAGCCCCAATACTTTGGCCACCTGATGCGAAGAATGAACTCATTGGAAGAGACCTTGATGCTGGGCATGAGGTCTGAAGGCAGGAGGGGAAGGGAACAACAGAAGACAGGATGGTTAGATAACATCACTGACTTAATGGACTTGAATTTGAGCAAACTCCAGGAGATAGTGAAGGGGAGAGAAGTCTGGTGTGCTGCAGTCCATGGAGTCGCAAAGAGTTGGACATGGCTTAATGACTAAACAACAAGAAATGAATTTAGAAGCTGAACCACGATAGTTCCACTTATGTACTAGGGAAGGGGAGAAACCTATTCTCTATCTAAGGGAAATACTATACTGGTGCAACATCATCCCATGGCAGATTATCCAAAATCATGGTGAATACTGATTAGGGTATTAGCGAAATAGGTCACTAAAACCTTTTGAAACAATGTAAGGTTTAATTTTATTAAAGTAGTCTTTGTAATGGGAAAAGTTTTCTTGGACTTAATCTTATTAAGGTAGAATAAGCAAGGCCAGAGGAGAGTTTATTAAGACCACAAATATACTAAATGAAGGATCTAAGACTTTAAATAGGAAGACAGAGCAGTTAATCTTTATACACACCCTTCTGTTCATCATTTGTTTTCCTCCTAAAGACAAATTTTACAAACATAGCTTCTATCCATAGTGCAGGAATGTTTATTGCCTTTAAAGCTAGAAGTAGAGAAAAAAAAAGTGCAGAGGTTGTTCCTCAAATGGAGTTTTGTTGTTGGTATGTTTTATTTGGTTTCCTTTTAAGTATGTTTACAAAAACAGAGTGGCTTCTTTGAGATTCTCCTTGTAAATAGCAGAATGACTTTCTATATCATTCTAAGTCTTACTCCAGGAAATAGATAAATGATAAAAGAAAAGAACCCCAAGAGATTAATTCACAGATAAGAGAGTAGACTTTATCAGCTACCAATACTGTAAATAATACTTTCATCTTCCCTCCTCATATACTCCCTAGTTAGTCTATCTGTGATAGATCCTAAAGAGTCATGCAGTCATCTTTCTTATGTATGTATGACTCAGAACAAAAGTAGAAGGATACTCACAGGTGAAAAGAAAGTAAATAATTACTATGATCTGATCAATGATATATGCCAGAATCTTCAATGGAATTTTTCATATACATTATGTAATTTAATTCTCACAACCATCCTAAGATGAAGTTCCATTATTATTCTTATAGTTCAGATGAGGAAACTGAGGTTCAGAGAGATTCAGTAAATTGTCTTGGGTAGCAAATTTAAAAATGAGATTTATTATCAAGCCTGATTTGCTCCAAAGTCTGTACTATTTCCATTATAACTATTTGCCTCTCCCTGCTCAAGAGGGACTTTTTAATAACATTAAGATCATTGTGCCATCCAGAGAGCACATTATGGCAGAATCTTTCTCATCTCATAGAAGGACCTCAGGATCTTATAACCTTAGGACTGCTCTAGCTATGCCATCAAGATATAACTAAACATCTGTCATCATACATGTCACCAACCCTCCCTTACCACCCACTTTGACTTCAGTATTGATCTTATTTCTACTATAATCTATTACTTATGCATAGGCTGTGAAAGAACAAGGCAGGCTACATAAGGTGCATTACAGTACTAAGAACTAAAAACAACTCACACCCACCCATTCACACCTCCACTTCTGCATTTTACAAACATGGATATTTGTTTCTGCTTCATTGGTACAGAAATTTTCTCTTATTAAAGAAGCAGATTGTATTTATACCTCTGTGCTAAATAACAAAGTCCTATTAGTCCAAAACAGCAAGCTAGAGGTCATGATCACAACTTATTTGTTTCTGTGGTTTATTATGCCTCTGCAATTCAGTTTATTTCAAGTTTAGAGATTTGTATGGCTTGCTTTCCAAAATGATTTTTCTCCTCCAGACTGAAGGGGAGGTAGAAAGGGTTTTTCCCCAAATATGTTTGGTGACAATTAAATGTAAAATCTCCATGGTGATAGGAGACTGGGGGAATTTATGTTGGGTAGGGTGAAAATATAAACTCTCTCAGATAGGGAACATTTCACTTCCTGTTAGCAATCTGTGACGCTTCTGAAATTTAGAAAGGAGAACAACTTAAGAAGCCACTAACAAAAATAGGTTGAATGGAAGGGCCAAAGTCAAAACATGTTTCTTCTCTCAGTCTCTGCCTGTTTCTATCTCTTTTGTGTTTCTCCCTTTGGCTTTATTATTGACTATTTTTGGTTGGTTTGTGCCCTCTATGTTACCAATCTCTATCCCTTTAAATCTGGATATATCTTTGGTTCCACTCTTAGGAAAGATATGAAATTGGTGATTTACTCTTGAATCTAAGCTCTCCTTCTAGTCTGTGCCATGACCAGCTTCCTAAACATTACAGACAGAAACTGGGAATTCATCTAACTCCTATCACTACATTTCACCCATATCTAAACAGAAACCAGGTGATTATCTTGCCCTTAAAATCTCTGCAGTCTATCTCCAATCCATCTTCATTTCCACTGCTGCGTTTCTAATCCTCATAGTGGCCCAATGATTATTACCATATTACAAATGAGGAAACTGAGATACAGAGAGGTTAAATAAATTGTGCCAAAGTCACAATACTCACATAGTGTAGACGTGGTATATTAGAATTGGAACCCATGCTTGTCTCCATATTCCCTTACCTTTGCCATGGCAGATGATACTAATGATCCTACCTGCATGCAGGGCAGTAAAAGAGACACAGACATAAAGTACAGACTTTTGGACTCAGTAGGAGGAGAGGGTGGGATGATTTGAGAGAATAGCATTGAAACATATGCATAATCAGATGTAAAATAGATGACCAATGTGAGTTTGATGCATGAAGCAAGGCACCCAAAGCCAGTGTTCTGGGACAACATAGAAGGATAGGGTGGGAATGGAGGTGGGAAGGGAATTCAGGTTGGGGGAGACACATGTATCAGTTCAGTTCAGTTCAATCACTCAGTCATGTGCAACTCTTTGCGATCCCATGGACTGCAGCATGCCAGCCTTCCCTGTCCATCACCAACTCCCAGAGCTTGCTCAAACTCA
Organism: Bos indicus; assembly: GCF_029378745.1. Taxonomy (NCBI): domain Eukaryota; kingdom Metazoa; phylum Chordata; class Mammalia; order Artiodactyla; family Bovidae; genus Bos; species Bos indicus. The sequence continues at coordinate 79,123,499 of NC_091789.1, forward strand.
GGTCCATCGAGTTGGTGATGCCATCCCACCATCTCATCTTCTGTCATTCCCCTTTTCCTCCTGCCTTCAATCTTTCCCAGCATCAGAGTTTTTTCCAGTTCTTCACATCAGGTGGCCAAAGTATTGGAGTTTCAGCTTCAGTGTCAGTCTTTCCAGTGAGTATTCAGGACTGATTTCCCTTAGGATTGACTGATTTGATCTCCTTGCAGTCCAAGGGACTCTCAACATGTAGGACACGTAGGACACATGTATACCTATGGTCAGTTCATGTTGATATATGGCAAAACCCATCAAAATATTGTAAATCAATTATCCTCCAATTAAAATAAATTAATTAAAAAGATAACATTACAATCACTGAACTTCACTGCAAGTTGCATCATGTTAGCTTGCACCACACACTCACAGAGACCTTAAACTTCTCTCCATTTCTCATGGCCCAATCTGGCACCCTCCCTCATTTTGCTTCGTTCTCTATGCAGACTAGATTCAATGGTCAAATTAACTATTCTTACACAAGAATCCTCAACCTTCTTTGCTCACCATTCTTCTGCTGTACCAGCTTAAAAAGCTAGTGTTGGTCCCTGAGTTGTGTCCTACTCTTTGCAACCCCATGGACTGTGGCCTGCCAGTCTCCTTTGTCCATGCAATTCTCCAGGCAAGAATACTGAAGTGAATTGCCATTTCCTTCTCCAGGGGATATTCCTAACTCAGGGACGGAACCCAGATCTCCCTCATTGCAAGCTGATTCTTTACTGTCTGAGCCACTAGGGAAGCCTGGCAAGGTCTTAATCCCAGATTAAGTCCACAAACCATTTTATTTTTTTATTATCCAAACTGATGAATGATCTTATTAAAAATACCAGGATCTATTTGAAGTGCTAAAACTAGAAATCATAAATTTCTAGTTTCAGCACTTTACATAGAAGATTTTTTTTTGCTTCAGTCTCTTTTTCCACACCTCTGATTAGTTTATTCTCCTAAGAAATTAATCAAGGTGCACAAAAAGAGAGTGCTGGCTATTTAGCACTTTCATAACTCTACTAAAATTTCTTCTACTCTTCTGCTCTCCCATCCTCATATTTCTCAGCAGAGGCTCTTACCTCTTAAATCACAAGAAAATTGAGGCTATTGAATGAGAAGTAACTCAGTTTCAAACACTGTCCCCTTCCAACACACGCAATCTTATCTATAACTGCATCCTTCCCAACAAAGCTGTCTTTCCTGTTGTACAAGTTGAATTCCCATGCTCTTAATCCCTTTTAGCTTTCTCAGGATTTTCTTTCATTAATTGTTCCCTTTCACTCCCAGATCATCATGTTGTCCTTCACTCTCAGCTAGATATTTGTCATTAAGTCTCTTCAACTTCCACAATAATATTTCTCTTGTCAATGCATCTTATTCTAGCTTTGTGTCATGTTCCTTCTTTTCTTAAATAAACATCTCATAGTATTTTTTGACACTGATTGCTTTCTTTTCCTCACTTTATATTATTAATGCACTACAATGTGGCATGCATGTCTTTATAATCTCACTGAAACTGCTTTAGTAAAGGTAACAAGTGGCCATCATGTTGTTAAATCAAGCAGGGCTTTTCTGCTGTGTTAGACAGTCTGACCACTTCCATGTTTTTGAAATGCTCTCTCTTGTTGGCTTCTAAGCCACAACTCTGTTTTGAGTCTCCTCTTAACTATCGGCCCATTCATACTGAGTCTTCTTTATGTTTTCTTTCATCTCTGCACATCCTTTAAATGTTTGCTTTCCCTAGGTCTGCATATTCTCTCCTTATTCAGTGTCTTCATGCTAAGTAACATCACCCACTTTCATGACTTCAATCACCACCCATATCCGGATGGCTCTTATGTCTCTTTGTCCAGGGCTGGCCTCTTCTCAGATATTAAATCTGTATGTCCAATTTTCAGCTGAGATTTCCCATTTCAGTGTTTTCTAGGCATTTCTAAATAAAAATGCCCAAAACTAAATTCATCATACTCTCTGACCTTTTACTTATCCACCACCATCTATCCAATTACAAGAGCCAGAATACTTAAAAAAATTCTAGACTCCTCTCTAATTCAATCAACCAAGTTTTCTCTCTCTCGACTCATTCTCTCTCCTCTCTCTGAATTATTAAACCATTCTTTAATTGATCTACCTGGTTCTAGGACTGCTCTCTTAAAAATATATTCTATACTCTGCTGCCAAAATGATATATCAAAATGGCAAATCTGGATTACCATGCTGTCACAGGGATTGCTTTAACAATGTACTTAGTGCACCATATTGAGTGTTTTCATTCATATCTCTTTATTTCTAGCTAAACTATGAGCATTTTGAAGGCAAAGGCTATGACTTTCTTTAAATTTCCAGAATTATCGATACATAATCAGTTAGTAAATATTTTAAGTGGGTAAATATTCTGCCTTATGACAACACATTTGTTGTTCATTTGTTTATGAATCACTCTAAACTGGGCTGTGAGCTTTGTGAAGTCAGAGGTTATGCCCTAAATTTTGTTCTGTCTTTCTCTCTAAACCCAAAGCAAGGCTAAATATACAGCACTATTTTAAAAATTGATGTTAACTGGTCCATGTAGGGATTAACCTTCAAAAGTTAATCTCATTGCTGTTGCATAACCAACTCAGCTAATCAGGATCACCACACAGATAACACAACCCAGGAAAAATTATAAGCTGTGAAAATACAATATCTTCAGAATATACTTGAACTCCTAGCTGTATTATTGTGAACCATCCAGATAGATATGAGGATCAAATTCCCAGTGCCTCCAATACCATTCTTAAAAAAGTAACCGCCTCTTGGTTTAACCAGTGTCAGTGCTCTATCCAGAGTATATTCTGCCTACATCAAAGGCCAGGAGCTTCATAGAGGGATGTCTCTTTCCTTTAAAAAGAGTTCTGGTAACAGGAGCCAAACTCTAAAGGGAATGATCAGCATAGACTTCTAATCTAATAATCAAAGAGGATAATTAGCTACCTTCACTGAACTAACAAGATTCACTTCCAATGTGTTGCTGTAAGAATATTTCTGATAATGAAGATTGGTATAAAGTTTGATGAAACTTCATCAAACTCTTTTCTCCCTGGATCCCATCTCAGAAGTCAGTAATTTACTCTTCTCTTGAGATCCTATCTCAACTCTAATCATTTCCTTGCATGGGGAAATCTATTCAGACCTTTTCCTTTGTACTTTCATTGGACACTTAGGCTACACTATAAAAATGTAGTCTCCATGAGGGACGACTGTATCTTGCACTTTTATATCTCTCATTTTGCTTAGCAGAGGGTTAAGCATGCAGTAGGAACTCAGCTCATAAACATTGGTTTATAAAGGGAACAGTATGGAGAATAAGTACATATTAGCAGAGTCTTAGTCAGTTTTACTTCTAATGTCTATTCTATAAGCTACTCTCCCAAGCAATAGTCATAGTTTTTCTCCCTTTGTTACTGAGAAAACTATGGTCAAGGCAAGGATAATAAGGTTGGAATCTAACATATCTGGATACCTAAAAGCTCCAAAGCCTGTAATCTAAACCTTTTATTTTAAAACCAGCAGCAATTTCATAAGGTTAAGTGAGAATTCTGTCATTAAACATTTGACTTTATCGGTTCAGTTCAGTTCAGTCACTTAGTCGTGTCTGACTCTTTGTGACCCCATGAACCGCAGAATGCCAGGCCTCCCTGTCCATCACCACCTCCTGGAGTCCACCCAAACACATGTCCATTGAGTCGGTGATGCCATCCATCCATCTTATCCTTTGTCACCCCCTTCTCCTTCTGCCCTCAATCCTTCCCAGAATCAGGGTCTTTTCTAAGGAGTCAGCTCTTCAGATCAGCTGGCCAAAGTATTGGAGCTTCTGCTCCAATGTCAATCTTTCCAATGAACACTCAGGACCAATCTCCTTTAGGATGGACTGGCTAGATCTCCTTGCAGTCCAAGGGACTCTCAACAGTCTCCTCCAACACTAGTTCAAAAGCATTGATTCTTCAGCACTCAGCTTTCTTTATAGTCCAACTCTCACATCCATACATGACCACTGGAAAAGCCATAGCCTTGACTGAACAGACCTTTGTTGACAAAGTAATGTGTCTGCTTTTCAATATGCTGTCTAGGTTGGTCATAACTTTCCTTTCAAGGAATAAGTGTCTTTTAATTTCATGGCTGCAGTCACCATCTGCAGTGATTTTGGAGCCCAGAAAAATAAAGTCAGCCACTGTTTCCCCATCTATTTGCCATGAAGTGATGGGACAAGATGCCATGATCTTAGTTTTCTGAATGTCGAGCTTTAAGCCAGTTTTTTCACTCTCCTCTTTCACTTTCATCAAGAGGCTCTTTAGTTCTTATTCACTTTCTACCATAAGGGTGGTGTCATCTGCATATTTGAGGTTATTGATATTTCTTCCAGCAGTATTGATTCCAGCTTGTGCTTCATCCAGCCCAGCGTTTCTTATGATGTACTCTGGATAGAAGTTAAATAAGCAGGGTGACAATATACAGCCTTGATGTACTCCTTTTCCTATTTGGAACCAGTCTGCTGTTCCATGACCAATTCTAACTGTTGCTTCCTGATCTGCATACAAGTTTTTCAAGAGACAGGTCAGGTGGTCTGGTATTCCCATCTCTTTCATAATTTTCCACAGTTTATTGTGATCCACACAGTCAAATGCTTTGGCATACTCAATAAAGTAGAAAGAGATGTTTTTCTGGAACTCTCTTGCTTTTTCGATGATCCAGGGGATGTTGGCAATTTGATCTCTGGTTCCTCTGTCTTTTCTAAAACCAGCTTGAACTTCCGGAAGTTCATGGTTAATGTATTGCTGAAGCCTGGCTTGGAGAATTTTGAGCATCACTTTGCTAGTCTGTGAGATGAGTGCAATTGTGCGGTAGTTTGAGTATTCTTTGGCATTGCCTTTCTTTGGGATTGGAATGAAAACTGACCTTTTCCAGTCCTGTGGCCACTGCTGAGTTTTCCAAATTTGCTGACATATTGAGTGCAGCACTTTCACAGCATCATCTTTTAGGATTTGAAATGGCTCAACTCAAATTCCATCACCACCACTAGCTTTGTTCTTAGTGATGCTTCCTAAGGCCCACTTGCCTTCACATTCCAGGATGTCTGGCTCTAGGTGAGTGATCACAATAACTAAATTTTGTTTTAGAACACAAAGTTAGGTCAGGCCTCTAAATATGAATCAGTGAGTCTGAATACAAGAACATTGTAGGTACTAATAATGTCTATGTAAAAGCAGCTTCACTTCCCTACCAACTGGCTCAATGCTGTGTTTTTGCAAAGGCACAAAGTGAACTTATATTATGATGGCATTAGAATTTGTTTCAGACTCCTAAGTTTCAGTGAAATACTAAGTACAAGAAGTTTCCACTTGCATCCTGCCACTAGATAAGTGATATTACTAATATATTACCTTTGACCTTTGAGAGAACCCTGTTATTATTATACTGATTTTAGGGCTTCCCTGTTGGCTCAGACATTAAAGAATCTGCCTGCAGTGCAGGAGACCTTGGCTCGAACCCTGGGTCTGGAAGATTTCCTGGAGAAGGGAATGGCAACCCACTCCAGTATTCTGGCCTGGAGAATTCCATAGACAGAGCAACCTGGATGGGCTACAGTCCATGGGGTTGCAAAGAGTCAGACACGACTGAGCAACTAACACTTTCATACCCTTTTATAGATCAGAAAATGAAGACTCAAAATTATTGCTTCTTCCTCAAAGTCTCAGTTATTAAAATTTCAGTCATAATGAGGCTCTTCATGAGCAGAGAAAGCTAAAAATTTTCCTTTGGAAGCAATTTGTTGCACAAAAATAGGTTAAAGTCACATTTATATGGATAAAACCATTCTTCAGAGGCGAAGATGCTAATAATCTCAGTTGTATGTCTAGCACTTTTATGACTATGTTTTTGTTGTTGTTCAGTCACCAAGTTGTATTTGCCTCTGTGATCCCATGGATTGCACCATGCCAGGCTTCCCTGTCCCTCACCATCTCTGGGAGTTTGCTCAAGTTCATGTCTATTGAATCAGTGATTCCCTCCAACCATCTCATCCTCTGTTGTCCTCGTCTCCTTCTGCCTTCAATCTTTCCCAGAATCGGGGTTCTATCTAATCAGTCAGCTGTTCGCATCCAGAGGCCCAAGTATTGGAACTTCAGCTTCAGCATCAGTCCTTCCAAAGAGTATTCAGGGTTGATTTATTTTAAGATCTTTGGTTTGGTCTTCTTGCTTTCCAAAGGACTCTCAAGAGTCTTCTACAGCACCACAGTTCAAAAGCATCAATTCTCCAGCGTTCTGCCTTCTTTCTTGTCCAGTTCTCACATCTGAACATGACTACTGGAAAGACCATAGCCTTGACTATATGGACCTTTGTCAGCAGAGTAATGTCTCTGCTTTTCAAAACACTGTCTAGGTTTGTCATAGCTTTCCTGCTAAGAAGCAGTCATCTTCTAATTTCATGGCTGCAGTCACCATCTACAGTGATTTTAGAGCTTAAGAAGAGATTTTCACTGTTTCCACCTTTTCCCTTTCTATTTCTCATGAAGTGATGTATCACTGCACATATATGGCAAATGATTGCCACCAGGTGTCTGGGTACGGTACTATCAAAACCAGGAATCTTTAACAAGTTTTGCTTATGAACCCAAACCACAATAGATCTATGGATAAAGTACTGGAATGATGGATTTATAAGAGTATTGTATGCTCATTTGTTCAGTCATCTCCAACTCTTTTCAAACCCATAGACTGTAGCTCTCCATGTTCCTCTGTCCGTGTGATCCTCCAGGCAATAATACTGGAGTGGATTGCCATTTCCTTCTCTAGATCTTTCTGATCCAGGGATTGAACCATGTGTCCTGAGTCTCCTGCATTGGCAGGCAGAGTCTTTACCACTGAGCCACCTGGAAAGCCCTAATAGTAGTGAGCCAAATGTAACAAATCATGTAAGATGGGGAAGACTCAGAAGCTGTAAAATATATTATAAAGAACACTGGATTTGGAGCTATAATACTTCCCCTTCCTTTATGCGAGTTTCATTTCCCTCATTATTAAGATAAAATAATATGAACTGTATGATCTTAACTACCTTCTGCTCTAACTTGCCATGACTTTATGGGCCTGGACTCTCTAAACCCCTGCCTCTAACTAATACCATCAGCACTGCCACTTCCATCATTAATGCAACTGTCACCATCTCAACCTACCTGCACTTTACAAAGCATTATTACAACTATAATTGCTATTAATTATTATTTAAAGTTCATATATACGTATTACACTATATGTATATGTATATGTGTGTATATATATATATATATAACAAATTAGGTCATTCCCATTCTACAGATCACAAAAGTAAGACTCAAAGAAGTCATCACATTTATCACATTTACCTGAGTGCTATACAAATGGCAGAGTGAAGAGTGTGGAATCTAGGCTTCTGGCATCGAGGTAACCACTCAGTTCTACAAAGCTTTAGCTTCTCAGTCCTCTCCCTCTCTTCATCTCTCATCACTAAGTCAGTAATACCATTAAGTGAACAAATTTATCAAATGTCAAAAATCAAATATGTGTCTCCTATTTTCTTTGATAATAGGACCAGCATGTGGGCTTATTATCTTGGGAGGAAAAGAGAAAATTAGAGAAAGGTTGCTGATAGGGGACCTCCCCACTTTCCAGGGGAGAATATTCACCAGGCATTTGGGAATGTAACTTGCCTTTTTTTTTTTTTTTTTTTAGCATTTTTCTTCTTATTTGAATCATAAAAGTCTCACATGAACTACCCAAGCCAGTCAGATACCCATGCGCACAGTGTCCTTCATTCAATCATTCATAACCACAGCCAAAGAAGAGCAACTGGAATTTGGAGCTCTACCATTTCCTGAGTTAATTAAAATCAACTGTAAATAACCTGGCTTGATTTCAGAAATATAGAAGTTCAGAAATGTTCTCCAAGTCTAGACATTTCCCCTATAAATTAGAAGTGAAAATTATTTTTATCCTTAAAATGAATTAAATAAAATTTGAATTGAACTTCCATGCATGTATCTTTATTGGATTTTTAATCAGATAAGAAGGAGGCCTAATTATTCATCATTTTTGCATTTGGGGCAGTATTTTGCAGATGGAAAGAATCATGTTCTTTGGACAGACCTAGGGTAATGTCTTGACTCACTTATTAGCTCTCCAGCCTGAAATGACTCACTTCATATTTAGTGGTTTCAGTTTCCTCATTTATAACATTAGGGTCATAGTACCTTTAAATATATCATTGCAAAGATTAAATAAGAAATGTACATGATTAAGGAGTCTGGTGGCTCAGATGGTAAAGCGTCTGTCTACAATACAGGAGACCTGGGTTCGATCCCTGGGTCGGGAAGATTCCCTGGAGGAGGAAATGGCAACCCACTCCAGTACTCTTGCCTAGAAAATCCCATGGACAGAGGAGCCTGGTGCAGGCCACTGTCCATGGGGTTGCAAAGAGTCAGACACAACTGAGTGACTTCACTTTCACTTTCAAGATCAAACCAGTCAATCCTAAAGGAAATCAACCCTGAATATTCATTGGAAGGACTGATGCTTTGACTACCTGATAAAAAGAGCCGGCTCTTTGGAAAAGACTCTAGTGCTGGGAAAGATTGAGGGCAGGAGGAGAAGGGGCATCATCGACTGAATGACCATGAGTTTAAGCAAACTCCAAGAGATAGTGAAAAACAGGGAAGCCTTGTGTGCTGCAGTCCATCCCACAAATAGTCAGACAGGACTGAGTGAACAACAATGACAAAAAAGTAGAAAACATATCAATAATCCTGTCTGGTACACAGTATACATTAAATAAATGTTAGTTCATTTATACTTTACTTGTACTGAGAGTAACCTCCATGAGCTTTTGGTTGGATCGTGTACTTTTCTGAGTTTAGAAAATCTCCCCAAAAGCATAGGTCTGAGAAATATTGAGTAGGATTAATGCAATAATTCTTAATGTAAAAGAGTGGGAAACATGTATTACTTGAAAAAAAGATCCTTATTATGGTAAATACATTTAGAAATCAAAATTATTTTCCGTATAATACAAACTGAAAGCACAGATCTACAAAAATCTTTTTGCCTGTTTGTCCCACAGTACTTGGAAAATGTCAATGTGATGGGATAAGTCTTTTTAGGAGTCCAGGATCAGGATCTAGTTCCTAATTAGTCAAGTCCACAATAACTTTGCAGTAAGACTTTTATGTTTTTCAAATGGAACTTTTCATTTAAAAGATTAAGAAATACTGATTAAGTGACACTGTCAGTGTGTAAATCAGATTTCATAATTCTTTCCCTTGTGTGTTTTCATTTTATTATTTAAAAAAAGGAAATTATTTACAAAACACTTGCCTGTGGTCTAAAAGTTAAAACTCTCATGATGGCATTAATCTGAAAGAAGTATAGTGGCCCTCAGCATAGATTACTGAGTTCCCTTTGAAAGCTAGACTGTATTTCCAGAAGGTTCTAACTGTAGTTAGATTTCCCTACTGTCTCATTATTTACCACTTCATGATATACTCTTCTCAGGCACCAGGAGCCTAGAGTCAAACCACTCTACTAGGAAGGAAATTAAAAGACTATCTATTTCAAGCCCCCACCTTATTATAGATGAGACTACTGAGACTCAGAAAAATAAAGTAACTTGCCCAAAGCCAAAAGTGAATCTTTGACAGAACTTGAACTAAAATCAAGGTTTCTTTCTGCACTTTGGTCCATATATTTCATCACTCTGCCTGTGATGCATGTGAATCAATACTAGATGAAAATTTAAATGCAAAATATCCTGACTTGAAATATAAGTAGACATTTTTAGCAAGAGTTTTTAAATAAAGCATAGACTTCCTGCCAGTCATTACCCTGATTGTAGAAACACTTAGAAAAGGTGGATTCACAAAGACAGCTCTGTCCTCTTTACTTGGACCATACACCTTCCTGCTTCTTAGGACATAGATTGACTTACCTCAAACACAACAAGCTGTGAAAAGTCACCCAAAACCATCCAGAAGTATATTCACTCATTTGAAGTCTTGTGTTCCACAACTGCCAGGATTTACACAGTTTGTACAATTTAAATTCAACAATTTTTCCAGTTGACCCAAAAAAAAAGAACTGCTTTTGACTAAAGAAGGACCTTTGTTCGACAGGAACTGTTGCAAACATTATTACACCAAATGCATGACTTTATTTTCTTTCAGGCCATTTCCACCTCAATATATCAGCATATCACATATTTTTTAACAGTGAATAATTTCACTGTGTTGCAGTTGCTAAGGGATAACCTCCTCAAATAACAGAAAGGACAATGACTCCCACATCCATTTGGAAAAAAAAATAAAAAATATTCCCACTTGCAGGATTCTTGGGACTGAGACCACTCCATCCAAAATGCACCACAAAGCTTGTTATCATTATATCCAAAATGATCCTGGTACCAACTGTTGTGGCACAGTTCACCTTGAAGAATTCCTCAACTGGAAGTTTTCTTTAGATTCAGTCATCTTAGCTCAGAACCAGAAAGGTTGCTAGCACTCAACATAATAAGAATGATAACTGCTGAAAAGATAGGCACCACTTCTGGGAGCTCTGTTATCTAGTAGGTCTGAAATTGGGTCAAAATACAGCTTTCAAAGGATCAAGAAATGCCTTTGAACAGATTGAAATAATTTTAACAGAGTTTGTCATCTGGGATATTTTCTTCCTTCCTAACCTACAATCCAACATAGTTATAAATATATTTACAGTATTCTCTGGGAGATACAGGCTTCTGTAGAAAAAAGAGACCATGATTTAGAAGACATATGTTCTAGTTCCAGCTCTGCCACTGACCAGCTGGGTGATCTCAAATGTCTTCATTTCATAGCCTCTCAGTTTTCCCATCTGTATTGTGAGGGATTTGGATCCCTAGGAGCTCCTTCATCTCCAAAATCTATGATTATTAAGCAACTACAGAGCAGAAATCCAAATCCTCTTTTTCTGGCCGAATAGGTCAAGCTGTCCCAATAAATATTACTGAATGTACTCTTTCCTTACCACTTTGTGCTGTCTTACCTGAATGATAATGAAGCAAAGAGCCCTCAGCAAAGAGTGAGCTGCATCACAGACTCCTTGATCCTGTAATAATGGTGTGGACTAATGGCATTAACCTTAACTTTGTATTCTAATCAGAACCAAGGAAAATCACCATTGCTCCTGCTGTAATAAGTCTGAAAGAAGCCAGAGACCATTTTAAAATTGGACACTGGTCTCATGTCTGCCCTTGTCTTGGATCTTCATGCCCCCACCAACCTTCCCACGTGGAATTTTACCAGTTCCCATATGTTAAGCTGAAACTTACCTTGGAGCCTTGCTGGGCTTGTTTCTTTGCAGGGAGTTGGTGGTGAAAAAGCCTAACTCTTGGTGGCTCGGAGCCTACTGATAACTGACAAATTTGTTATTGAAAGAGGAAGTTGAGTGCATTTGGTGTCTCACCACAGAAACCTAAAGGTAAGTCCCTTGAGCAGAAGATATTACTCGTTTTATTTAGTTTTTATTTTGTTGGTGCAAAGAAATTCAAAAAGCTGAGAGCCAAAGAATGTGCAAAATCAAACGATGACTACATACCAGCTTTCCTCATTGTTTCTTACCCTATCTCCTTCCAGCACAACCCACATGCCTATCCATTTCACTATATTCCAGTAAGCTCTATGTTAAGATGGGATTCTGAGGCAAAATCTGAATACAGTTTATCTAAGAACAAGAAAAGAGCAATTTTTTCAAACCTGAGAGGTAAAGAGTGAGAAAACTTCAAGAATATGTGTCAGAACTAATAGCAGTAGGACTACATTTGCTTAAGCTATTCCTTCCAATTGTAGTACCCTTCCTTCAGCCTTTCATCTCAAGGCTTTCTTAGTGTACTGCAAACTGCTTAGGGGCAAAAATCATATCTGACTTGTTCTTGTATTTCTAACTAGTCTAGCACAGACACTTTCATGAATGATTGTTGAATGAAAAAGTGAAAGAATGAATGAAAAAATATTCAAATAATGAATAAATAAATGAACCGTATATCCTACAGTCTCCCTCCAATTTACCAATGTACCAAGGTTTCAGTTTCTGTGATGTCTGTGGGGCCTTTAAAAGTATGCAAGTAAAGAAAGATCATACACTTGGGGACTATAGAGTAGTTCTGAAAAACAAGTCTTGCAAAGCAACACAAACCTCTGTGGGCATGTGAGGAAATTGCATTTAGAATCCAGGGCCTAGAACTGCAAAGAGACTTCTGGGTAATAATAATAACAAAGGAGAAAAAAAATACTGCTGGTTAAATCAAACACTAGCATTCAGATTTACGGATAGGGCTGATTAAAGAAGGAAGTGGATGACAAAATTTTTGTAAAAGGCAACCTGGATCTCCCTGTAAAACTAGAATCATGGAGCAATGCCCGACACTCAGAGATCACCAATATAAATTTCAAGGGCATAGAGAGATGGAAAAGATACACTTTCATCACTAGAAACTGAGAACTTTAACTGATTGATGAAAAAGCCATGGCTTGTAAGAACTGGTAAAGGAAGAGGGTACCCATCCTGGCTGAGGTATATCAAATGAAACATGCCTGACCTCACAATCCCCTTCTTAACTCTTATTTTATATATTTATACAGCTCCAATCTGTTAATTTAGTTTGCTGACTTGGCATACCTACTGAAAGGAGAATGCACTGATAGGCCAACACATGTTTCATTCCATTTGGTAGTTCTAATCTTAAGTATAAATTATTAATATTAAACTGTCTTTCTGTTACAAATTCATCCTTTCTGAGCTGGGGAAACATGAGCCAGTTTTCCTAAGCTATGATCTTTCTCGGGCCAAAGAAAATTTCAGACCTGTTGATTTTTAAAGCCAAACCTTAGGACAAAAGGATAAAAAGAACCCTTTCCTGACAATTAGCTATAGTCATTACCACTACCTTCATTTCCCAGACAACATCTTAACATTGCAAAGAAAATGGCTTGCCAGCTTGCTTCATTGCTCTCTTGCACGCAAGTATCTTCTCCTTTCATTAGTTCTAAAAAGGGAAACAAAAGTAGCTCAGAAGTCAGTGACCCACTTTTGGCAAAGGATATTTTAACTCAGCTAAAATTTTGAATGTTAGTTAAAAGGAGCAAAACTGTACACAAACCAGAAAAATGATAATTTAATAATCATCTCCAATTAACTTTTAGAAGAACATCTTCTAACTATTGAGTATGACTGATAATCTAAGACTTATTATCATCTCAAACCAAGTAGTAAAAATAACCAGTCATAAGAGTCTAAAAAAATAGTTCAGCTTCCCCATTTTGCTCATAGTTCTGAATTCTTCCCTTTTCTCATATGTACACTTTCAAAGTTTAACTGGGGCATAATATCTTTACTAGATCTGGGAAAGTTTATGAGTTGTTGCTTCAAAGGCTCTTATGTCTTCACTAACCGCAACAGTGTATTAGGTGTGATAGCTATTGTTGAGGATATCATTTGTTACAATACACTATGTTTTCTAAAAGGGATATTGGGAAGAGCTAGATTTTTCCTAATTGGTTTGATTAAATTCCTAACAGATAGTGATAATTGTGACATGTGTCCTTTTTATAGAGTCTGCTGAAAACCATGGACCTAATTTAGGTCTGCTGATTGCAAGTTTGGAGATATTTTTATGGTGTACTTTTCTTTCATGGCTTTAATTTTATGACCTTTTCTATTTTTTCTTTGTTATGTCCACCTATTATTCATTTATATATCTTACTATAGTATGCATCCTTTTAAACTATCTTCAATTCTTTCTGGAACAATAGTATAACAAAAAGTGAAAAAAAAAGAGGAAAGAGTGAGTTGTGATTTCAATTCCTTTTCCATCAGAACTGCTGCTGCTGCTGCTGCTGCTGCTAAGTCACTTCAGTCGTGTTCAACTCTGTGTGACCCCATAGATGGAAGCCCACCAGGCTCCCCCATCCCTGGGATTCTCTAAGCAAGAACACTGGAGTGGGTTGCCATTTCCTTCTTCAATGCATGAAAGTGAAAAGTGAAAGTGAAGTCGCTCAGTCATATCCAACTCTTAGCGTCCCCATGGACTGCAGCCTACCAGGCTTCTCTCTACTTGGGATTTTCCAGGCAAGAGTACTGGAGTGGGGTGCCATCATCTTCTCCATTCCATTAGAACTAGTGAGTATTAATTGCTTCAGATAAACTGTCTTTAAGAATTTCCTATATTTGATTCTGTAAACACAGATTATTCCTGCACTTTTCCAAAAATAATCATTCAATAGATACTTATGGAGCTATAACAATGATTGATTTGGTATACTTAGTGGGAAGAGTGGGATTCAGAAGCGTAAAATATGTCCTCTAGCTTCCAAGAATACATAGTTTAAGTAACAGGTTAATCACTCATAAACAAATTAGAAAACATAAACAGTATGATTTACTATTAAATTATGTGGAAGTTAAGATGAGTTCAGTACAGGCTAAATCTGGGAAGATTGGCTGGTCTTTGCTCAATAGACAAATTTGGTTTCAGAAGTATTTGCAATGAGTGAACCATGTCCCACTGGAGACATGCAAGTTTATTTTGGGTGGTACAAGGAATGCCTTTTTAAACATTTTCAAGTTATACAGTTTGTTTTTAAGGCTCTAAAATGTAATAAAATTGTACTTCACATCTATGATTTCATGCATAATACTACTTAAGATGAAGCTAAAGTAGGTAGCTAAGTTTTTAAAAGTTTGATTAAGCAACACACACACAAATAAAAGTATAGAGGGTAAGTCAGTCAATTCAGTTGCTCAGTCGTGTCTGACTCTTTGCGACTTCATGGACTGCAGCACACCAGGCTTCCTTGTCCTTCTCCATGGAGGGTAAGTAGATATAACAAACATAATAGAGAGAGAGATTTGCATATCGTAAATTTAACAAATATCATCTTAAAGAGAGAAGGGAAGTCAAAGGACTCCAGGAGAGAGAAGAAATATTGCCAAGGATGTGAAAGAAGAATAAGCATACTATTTATGTGACAGTGAGGACAAAATTTAGACTACTGCAAGGGCATGCTAAGGAACAGAAGGAAAGAAACTTTGAGGGTGAAACCATACAAAGAACTTAAGAGCATAGAAGCCATAGGATAAAAGAAATCATTGAATGCTTTTAAACAGAGCTGAGAGGGGGAAATTAAAAAGTCTTATTTAGTGTGTGTACTTTGTACTGGTCACCATTTTAAGCAATTTGCATGCATCATTTTACTTAATCCTCAGAATAATCCTAAGGAATAGGGACTAATATTATGTCCTGTCTTAGCCATAAATAAACTGAAGCACAGAGAAGTTAACTTCCCTAATATCATACAACAAATAAGTGGGAGAGGAGAGATTCAGATCCGAGTATGTCTGACTCCAAAGCCCAACCTCTTTACTACCACTTCCTGAAGGATTACTGAGACAAAGGTGCACAGAATGCATTGGGAAAAAGATGAAACAGGAGTTGGAGAGCCCTAATGGAGGAAACACCAATAATTTAAATTTAAGGTATTAATAACAAGAGCATTAATTAAGAATACTCTTAGTTAAGTAAGAATGAAGATAAAGAGTAATTTCAAAAGAACTAGTTTTCTTAAAAGAACACAAAACTGTAATCAATAAAAATGAAAGAGGAAGTGAATCTTCACAAGTAGGAATCTTCACAAGCAGTCTTTGAAGGGGTTTAGTTTTTGCATATTTTTCACTAAAACTTTTTTTGATTCATACACTAAAATATTTCTCTCCAGTGGGAAGACCTTACTTTGCAACTGGAAGAGGAATTACTTTCCCTGAACCCCAGAAGCTTGTTCTGAAGACAAATATAAGCATAGGGCAACTTCTTGAGACCCCCTCTGAGGAACCTACAATCCTGAAAAGGGAAATGGTTAGTCTCACAGGTTGTGAATTTCTAAAGAAATGTATTTCAGAAAATTTCCATAAGAAGAAGGTTTCTTCAGCTAACTGGCTGGTTGTATATAGATGTTGTGAATTGTTTTTATATAATCAAAGTTATAAACAATGGGCAAAAAGCCAAGGGATGAGGAAAAATATTTCTTCTCTAGGTTTCTTATTTTGGGTTCCTTGCTATGAGGCTTACTAACTTTATGTATTTCACTAGGAAAGTGGTGGAATAGGTGAAGGCTATATTTGTGTCCTACCTTCTTTTTCTGGCCTTTTTGTTCAGCTTTCTCTCCAAGGATATGGTGCCTTCTAGACTCTCTGGGATCCTGCTGTCACAAAAGAATTTGATGTGATTAGGTCTTTAACAGTAAAACGGGAAGTTTTTTTAGGATTTGGACACTGCAAACACATGCGAATGTATTCCAAGTGTCTGAAATTTCAGGCATTGACAAGTGGCAAAGATTCTTCAAATCAGCAATTAAATAAAATTCTCCAAATAAGCAATTCTCAAGCTTTTTCTCTCAGACCTCTTTACACTCTTAAAAATTATTTGGAATCCCCAAAATGTTTTTGCTTATACGGGTTGTATCTATTGTAAGTAATAAACAAAAGCTTAGAGTTGGGAGTCCAGAAGGTGAAGCTCTCAAGCTCTACAACTATGACTGAGCCCAGAAAGACTCCTCTTCTTTCCTAGCAAGTATTCAGTGAATGAAAAGCCACAGACTCTTTGTTTATTATCACCCTCCCAGCTTCCTTTTCCTCTCTATAAAGCACTCTCCTTCCCTTTCTGTGTAGGGACTTACACTTGGCACATCATGTTTATAGACCCCCAAATCGCAATTCTCTGTTGATCCTGATAAACCCATGTTTGCTGGAAAAATATCTGGCTATTTTGTTTCAACAAACAAAATTTGTCTATTTGTTTCAACACTATCAATATTTCCCATACTAGACATTAAAAATTGATAACATAGAAAACAAACTTATGATTATTGAAGGGGAGATGATGTGGGGAGGAACAAATCAGGGTATAGGACTGTGCACATGTTAAGTCACTTCAGTCATGTCCAACTCTTTGCAACCCCATGAACTGTAGCCCACCAGGCTGCTCTGTCCATGGGATTCTCCAGGCAAGAATACTGAAGTGAGTTGCCATGTCTTTCTCCAGGGGATCTTCCTGACCCAGGGATTGAACCTGTGTCTCTTATGTCTCCTGCACTGGCAAGCAGGTTCTATGTCACTAGCACCACCTGGGAATCCTTTGGGGTATGGGACTAACAGATACAAACTACTATATGTAAAATAGATGAGAAACAGGATTTTCTGCATAGCACAGGGAAATATATTCAATATCTTGCAATAACCTATAATGGAATATAATCTAAATATAATTGCTTTGTGTACATTTAAAACCAACACAATATTGTAAGTCAACTATACTTTAATAAAAAACTTTAGTTTATTAATCCACTTAAAATAATAAAAATTGTATGTTAACATAAGTAACACCTATTTTGTGAGATAGAACTAATTTGCAAAAAAAAAAAAGCGACAATGTTTTGTATTTTTGCAAACCTTAACAGAAAATATCTGGACTCTAATACCTTTATTTTTTTCATTCAATCTGTTGTGATATATTGTTTTGGTTGTAATTTAGGAGAAAATATATGATCTCATATGAATGAGATGAAAAAGGGTGAGCATTTTAATAATATTTTTATTTAATTGCACATATTCTTTGTAAGAGGGCTTTCTCAGTGGCTCAGCAGTAATGAATCTGCTTGCCAAAGCAGGAGCCTGATGGGCTAAGGTCCATATGGTTGCAAAGATTCAGACATGACTGAAACAAGTTAGCACAAGCACTATTCTTTGTAACAACACCAAAAATAAACTAGCAGTACTCTTGCCTGGAAAATCCCATGGATGGAGGAGCCTGATGGGCTGCAGTCCATGGGGTCGCTAAGAGTCGGACACGACTGAGTGACTTCACTTTCACTCTTCACTTTCATGCATTGGAGAAGGAAATGGCAATCCACTCCAGTGTTCTTGCCTGGAGAATCCCAGGGAAGGGGGAGACTGATGGGCTGCCATCTATGGGGTTGCACAGAGTCGGACACGACTGAAGTGACTTAGCAGCAGTCTTTTACAGGATAATTGCAATTTGAATTCTGAAAACCCATCAAGGAATTTTTCCTATTCTATTTTAATAAAATTAATTGATATAGCTTGCATTTTGAATGGATCATTTAGCCGTGCATTATTTGTAACAACTTGCTTTGGAACATGTTGGTTCATTGAGTTATGCTACTGTTGATATCATTCACTACACAGAATCAAAAATTCATCACATTTGTTACCATCACCACTGATTTCATCAGAAAGTCTGTAAGTAATAGGAAACCATCAAGGATAGCATGATGGGTGAAAGTTGTCCAAATTTCTAATTTACTTGAAAATTTAAGTTTTAACATTGGCAACAAACACTTATCAGTTGTTTTTCCTTGAAGTGACACGTTTACTATGATCATTTCTAAGGAATGTCTGCCAAATACTCAAATTTGAAAAACCATAATCTTCTTTCCATCCTTCTTTCAAGTAAAAAGGATGTTCTGTGCAAGAGTGTCTAGTTCAGCACAAACCTTAAATAATTTACAAGTGTTTTTCTTTGAGACAACCATTATACTTCAATGTGTGGCAGAAGTACATTGTATATACTCCCTATTTGTTTTTACACAAAACATTAAAAAGACTTTTATCCATCCAGCAATCCTACCCCTGAGCATATACCCAGAGAAAACCATAACTCAAACAGATACATACATCCCAGTGTTTATTGCAACACTATTTACAGTAGCCAGGACGTGGAAGCAACCTAAATACCCAGAAACAGAGGAATGAATAAAGAAGATGTGGTACATATATACAATAGAATATTACTCAACCATGTAAAGGAATATAATTGTGTCATTTACAGAGTCGTGGATGAATCTAGAGACTGTCATACAAAGTAAAGCATGTCAGAAAGAGAAAGATGAATATTGCATATTAACTTATATATGTGGAGTTGAGAAAAAGGGTAGAAATAATCTTATTTGCAAAGCAGAAATAGAAACACAGACATAGAGAACAAATGTTTGGATACCAAGAGGTAAGGAGAGGTGGAATGAACTGGGAGATTGGGAATGACACATATACACTACTACGTATAAAATAGATGACTAATGAGAACCTACAATTTAGCACAGGGACTCTACTTGGTGCTCTGTGGAGACCTAACTTGGAGAGAAATTAAAAAAAAAAATGGGGATATATGTACACCTATGGCTGATTCATTTTGCTGTATAGCAGAAGCTGACACAGCAGTGTAAAGCAAATATACTCCATTAAAATATTAAAAGATTTGTACCCAATGGTCAAGATTTAATAAAATTAGTTTTACTGTTGCATTAAGGACACTCTTTTTTAATATAAATTTATTTATTTTAATTGGAGGTTAATTACTTTACAATATTGTATTGGTTTTGCCATACATCAACATGAATCTGCCACAGGTATACACGTGTTCCCCATCCCGAAACCCTCTCCCTCCTCCCTCCCTGTACCATCCCTCTGGGTCATGCCAGTGCACCAGCCCCAAGCAACCAGTATCATGCATCGAACTTGGACTGGTGATTCGTTTCATATATGATATTATACATGTTACAATGCCATTCTCCCAAATCATCCCATCCTCTCCCTCTCGCACAGAGTCCAAAAGACTGTTCTATACATCTGTGTCTCTTTTGCTGTCTCGCATACAGGGTTATCATTACCATCTTTCTAAATTCCATATATATGCATTAGTATACTGTATTGGTGTTTTTCTTTCTGGCTTACTTCACTCTGTATAATAGGCTCCAGTTTCATCCACCTCGTTAGAACTGATTCAAATGCATTCTTTTTAATGGCTGAGTAAAACTCCATTGAGTATATGTACCACAGCTTTCTTATCCATTCATCTGCTGATGGACATCTAGGTTGCTTCCATGTCCTGGCTATTATAAACAGTGCTGTGATGAACATTGGGGAACATGTGTCTCTTTCAATTCTGGTTTCCTCAGTGTGTATGCCCAGCAGTGGGATTGCTGGGTCATAAGGCAGTTCTATTTCCAGGTTTTTAAGGAATCTCTGCACTGTTCTCCATAGTGGCTGTACTAGTTTGCATTCCCACCAACAGTGTAAGAGGGTTCCCTTTTCTCCACACCCTCTCCAGCATTTATTGCTTGTAGACTTTTGGATCGCAGCCATTCTGACTGGCATGAAATGGTACCTCATAGTGGTTTTGATTTGCATTTCTCTGATAATGAGTGATGTTGAGCATCGTTTCATGTGTTTGTTAGCCATCTGTATGTCTTCTTTGGAGAAATGTCTATTTAGTTCTTTGGTCCACTTTTTCATTGGGTCGTTTATTTTTCTGGAATTGAGCTGTAGGAGTTGTTTGTATATTTTTGAGATTAGTTGTTTGTCAGTTGCTTCATTTGCTATTATTTTCTCCCATTCTGAAGGCTGTCTTTTCACCTTGCTAATAGTTTCCTTTGTTTTGCAGAAGCTTTTAAGTTTAATTAGGTCCCATTTGTTTATTTTTGCTTTTATTTCCAATATTCTGGGAGGTGGGTCATAGAGGATCCTGCTGTGATGTATGTCGGAGAGTGTTTTGCCTATGTTCTCCTCTAGGAGTTTTATAGTTTCCGGTCTTATGCTTAGATCTTTAATCCATTTTGAGTTTATTTTTGTGTATGGTGTTAGAAAGTGTTCTAGTCTCATTCTTCTACAAGTGTTTGACCAGTTTTCCCAGTACCATTTCTTAAAGAGATTGGCTTTCCTCCCTTGTATATTCTTTCCTCCTTTGTCAAAGATAAGGTGTCCATAGGTGCATGGATTTATCTCTGGGCTTTCTATTTTGTTCCATTGACCTATATTTCTGTCTTTGTGCCAGTACCATACTGTCTTGATGACTGTGGCTTTGTAGTAGAGCCTGAAGTCAGGCAGGTTGATTCCTCCAGTTCCATTCTTCTTTCTCAAGATTGCTTTGGCTATTCAAGGTTTTTTGTATTTCCATACAAATTGTGAAATTATTTGTTCTAGCTCTGGGAAAAATACCATTGATAGCTTGATAGAGATTGCATTGAATCTATAGATTGCTTTGGGTAGTATACTCATTTTCACTATATTGATTCTTCCGATCCATGAGCATGGTATATTTCTCCATCTATTAGTGTCCTCTTTGATTTCTCTCACCAGTGTTTTATAGTTTTCTATATATAGTTCTTTAGTTTCTTTAGGTAGATATATCCCTAAGTATTTTATTCTTTTCATTGCAATGGTGAATGGAATTGTTTCTTTAATTTCTCTTTCTATTTTCTCATTATTAGTGTATAGGAATGCAAGGGATTTCTGTGTTTTGATTTTATATCCTGCCACTTTACTATATTTATTGATTAGCTCTAGTACTTTTCTGGTGGAGTCTTTAGGGTTTTCTATGTAGAGGATCATGTCATCTGCAAACAGTGAGAGTTTTACTTCTTCTTTTCCAATTTGTATTCCTTTTATTTCTTTTTTCTGCTCTGATTGCTGTGGCCAAATCTATGTTGA
Source organism: Bos indicus (assembly GCF_029378745.1). NCBI lineage: Eukaryota > Metazoa > Chordata > Mammalia > Artiodactyla > Bovidae > Bos > Bos indicus. The sequence continues at coordinate 79,145,117 of NC_091789.1, forward strand.
ATAGTAGTCTTGAAAGTGGACACCCTTGTCTTGTTCCTGACTTTAGGGGAAATGCTTTCAATTTTTCACCATTGAGGATAATGTTTGCTGTGAGTTTGTCATATATGGCTTTTATTATGTTGAGGTATGTTCCTTCTATTTCTGCTTTCTGGAGAGTTTTTATCATAAATTGATATTGAATTTTGTCAAAGGCTTTCTCTGCATCTATTGAGGACATTATTAAGAGAAACTCCTTTTTTTAACAAATAAATTTATGGCAATGAAGAATACTTGTATACTTTGATACAACTGCCTTGATTGATATTAAGGCATCAGAAGTTTTACCCTCCATAGCTTTTGTACCATCAGTGCAAATATCAATACAATGGAAAAGTAAAAATTGTTTTAGTATTATTATGAAAATAGTTTTGATCTTGAGGGCTCACTAAAAGTCTTAATACCCTCAAGGATCCACAGAGCACACCTTATGAATCCATGTCTCAAATCATGTTTCATAGGTAACCATATAGGGCACTGTTTAAAATTTTAGTCAAAATATAATGATTAAATAGCTATAGATATAGTTAAACAACATTTAATGCTGGGAATAATGGTATATTATATTATTCTAACATTAATGTGAAAGTGATATGTTCCCTGTAGGTCGTTTTTGGCTACCTTCAAATGTACCTTTGGTATACTCTTTGCTTTCTCCTCTGTCTTTATTTTCCTTTATTCATTTGAATTCAAGATCTTGTTCTAGGATATGTTTGGGTGGATTCAGTGATAAATAAGTCCTTGCTCTTAAGTAATTTGAAACCTAATTTAGAAGGTTTAGAGATGTGTACACGTAGTGCTATAATACAATGCAGACTGTGATCAGATTTACTCAACTTCGCTCTTTCAGAGGCAACCACCATATTTAGGTCCTTATCTATGCTTTGACAGATACTCTATGCACATACAAGCACACACATGTGTTTGCTCTCTTGTTTTTTATACTAGAAAGTAGTATACTACATACATCCATCTGCATTTTGATTTTCCACTTAGTAAATTATCTTAGATATAATTGTTTATCTGTAAAAATAGAGGTACCAATAATTTTTTACAATTTGACTATTTAATAATTTATTTAATTCTTTTCCACTGGTTATTTAATGGTCTATAATTTCTTACTATTGAAAATTGTTCTGTAAATAATATCATTTTACCTATGGCATTTCAGCATATGAATTTATAAAGTAACATAATAGAGTGGTTTGGGTTTGATTCCTAGCCCTCCTACTTACTAGTTGTGTGACCTTAAGCAACTTTCCTAACCTGTATGAGCCTATCTCTTCATTTTAAAAAGAGCACAGGTTCATGTATGTGAAGAACTGATAGTAGTGTCTGACATATAGTAAACATTCAATACATGTAAATTATTGTTTTTAACCTTCATGAGACCAGTGAAGCCACTGAAATTACTTGTAAAAGTTTGTGTGTACGTGAAATTTTCTAGAAGAGAATTCAAAGCTTTCATCAAAATCTGAAAGAAATATGGAATCCCCCCAAAAATGTAAGTACCACTCCTGGTACTTACATTTAATAGGCACTGGGTCAAATAATTTTGACTATCCTCTCTTACAGCACTAGCCTCCTTTGAATCATAACTCTTTCCTCAATTCCTTTAAAGAATAAATGCCTAATATTGATATATAAAACGTTTTACATCCATTATATGTAACCCTCACAACAATACTGCAAGACAGAAGTTTATATTTTACTCCTGAGGAAATTGACATTCAGAGAAGTCAGTTAATAGGCCCAGGATTAATAGACTGTATTTGAGCTTAGTATAGTCTTTCTTCAAAGTTTGAAAGGTTAACTATATACTAACCTTTTACCTTCCTCACTTGAATAATTGCATTTTCCTTATGCCAATAACCTTCTCTATGCTCATTCTACAAATGCAATACCTGATACCTGGCTTCCACTACCTCTTCTGTACTAAAATTGGTTTATTAAAGGTTGTCAAATGCATCATAATCACACATTCTGATGGATCTTTATTCAATACCTTCTTGAACTATCTGATATTTGACATCATTAGCCAGTATGAAGACATCATGTACAAGAAATTAGGTCTCAGTGTGGCTGAGATATCCACAATGGTGTGATCACTCACCTAGAACCAGACATCCTGGAATGCAAAGTCAAGTGGGCCTTACATCATTACAAAGAAAGCCTGTGTAAGTGATGAAATTCCAGTTAAATTCCAGATGAAATTGCTGTTGAAATTTTAATATATATAGACATATATTAAATGTACCTATTAAATATATATTATGTTTATTATAAATAAATAATTTTCCACTAAATGTCATGTGGCAACCTGGAGGCTAGGTGAGTTTGGGAAAGAATAGATGCGTGTATATGTATGACTGAGTCCCTTGGCTGTTAACCTGAAACTATCACATTATTAATTGCCTGTACCCCAATACAAAATAAAATGTTTAAATAAATAAATAAGTAAATTTCCATAAAGAAAAGTCCAGGCACAGACGACTTACTGGTGAATTCTACCAATTATTTTTTTTAGAAACTAATAAAAATTCTTCACAAACACTTCAAAAAAAAATAAAATATGAGAGAGTACTTATTAACTGATTTTACAAGGTCAGATTATACTGAAAGAAATCAGAACAAATTTGCAAGAAAATGAAACTATAGATCAATATCCATTATGAACACAGATACAGAGACCCTGAACAATATTAGAATGCCTAATCCAGGAATATACAAAAAAAGACTATTTTAGCAACACCAAGTGAGATTTATCCCAAGAATACAAAATTGATTCAAAATATGAAAAAAAGTCAATAAAATACATGATAGAATAAAACACACCAAAAAAACACATGATCTTAATATATGCAGAAAAAAAACATTTGACAAAATTTCATACACGTTCATTATTAAAATTCTCAGTGACCTAAGAATAGATGAGTACTTCCTCAATCTGATAAAAGGCATCTACAAAAAATTCCTGCAGTTAACATTATACTAAATGGTAAAAGATTGAATTTTTCTCATGTAACATCACCAAAAATGTAAGGCTATACAGATTTGTCCCTTTTATTTAACATTCTACTATAATTTCTAAACAATTTGTTATACAAAGAAAATATATTAAAGGTATACAGATTGTAAAGGAACAAGTGAAACTATCTCTATTCTCATATAACCTGATATCACATACAAATAATCCTAAGGAATTCACTAGTGAATTTCATGAACCAATAAATAAGTTCAGCAAAGTTGTAGGATAAAAGTTCAATATTTAAAAAAATTTCAATTTTTATTTCTATACAAGAACAATTCAAAAAAATTTAGAAAGCTATTTCTTTTCCAATTGGTGAGAAAAGTACTTAAAATATTTGTGTAAATGGAATATATTTACACTGAAAACTACAAAATATTGTTGACAAAAGTTAAAGAACATATAAATAAATGGAAAGACAATTTATATTCATGGGTCAGAAGACCTAATATTGTTCGGATAACAATACTCCCCAAATTGAGCTGCAAGTTAAATTCAATCACTAACAATCTCTGCAAAGAGTCCGACACAAGTGAGCAACTGAACTGAACTGAACTGAACAATCTCCGGAGTGTTGTTTTATTTCTTGCACAAATTGACAAATTGATCCTAAAATACATATTGAAAGGCACAGGTCCCAGCATAGCCAAGACAATCCTGAAATAAATCGATGAAATTGGACACCATCTGGATGAAGAAATTTTTCCTTTTTCAAACTTTCCTACATAGTAACAGTAATGAAGATAACTGACATAACAACATAACCATATACATAAATATATAGATCAATGGAATAGAGTTGTGACAGTAGAAATAATCATTTATATTTATGTCATAATTGATTTTCAACCAGGCTGTCAAGAAAAATTAGTGGGGAAACAATAAATTTTTAACAAATTTTCCAAAGCGCAGTTGCTGGATTGTATGGTAAATGCAGTTTAGTTTATAAGAAATGCCAAACTATTTCAAAATTAGCTATACTATATTGGTTAACCTCTCCACAAGCAATATATTTACAACTCAATTTATCTGCTTCCTCACCAGAATTTGATGCTATTATTATTTTTATATTTATTTTTGTCATTCAGATATATCATTGTGGTTTTAGTTACATTTTTCAAATGGCTAATGAAGTTGAACATCATTTCAGGCCCTTATTTGTTACTCTTCTGTGTAGTGTCTGCTCAGCACTTCGTCATTTTTTATTTAATTTTGAGTGTTGAGAACTCTATATATTTTAGGTAATAGTCTTTTGTTGGACATATATTAAATAAATTTATTCTACCAGTTTCTTTAGCTTGTGTTTTTATCTTTCTTTAAAAAAGATCCTTCAAAGAGCAAACTTATACTTTTCACTTCCTATGGATTGTGCATTTAGTGCCAAGCTTACTTCTGTATCTAGCCCTGGATCATGAAAATTTTTCGTATGTTTTTAAAAATAATTTGTAGGAAAACTTCTGGCTTCCCTGGTGGCTCAGTGGTAGAGAATCCATCTGACAATGCAGGAGATGCACATTTGATCCCTTGATAGGGAAGATGCCCTGGAGAAGGAAATGGCAGCCCACATCAGTATTCTTGCCTGAGCAATCCAGTGAATGGAGGACCCTGATGGGCTACAGTCCATGGGTCGGACATGGGTTGCAAAGACTTGGACATGACTGAGTGACTAAACAACAACAACAACAAAACAAGACAAACTTCTAATGTCTTTTTTTTTTATTTTTTTATTTTATTTTTATTTTATTTTATTTTTAAACTTTACAATATTGTATTAGTTTTGCCAAATATCGAAATGAATCCGCCACAGGTATACCCGCGTTCCCCATCCTGAACCCTCCTCCCTCCTCCCTCCCCTACCCTCCCTCTGGGTCGTCCCAGTGCACCAGCCCCAAGCATCCAGTACCGTGCATCGAACCTGGACTGGCGACTCGTTTCATACATGATATTATACATGTTTCAATGCTATTTTCCCAAATCTCCCCACACTCTCCCTCTCCCACAGAGTCCATAAGACTGATCTATACATCGGTGTCTCTTTTGCTGTCTCGTACACAGGGTTATTGTTTCCATCTTTCTAAAGTCCATATATATGCGTTAGTATACTGTATTGGTATTTTTCTTTCTGGCTTACTTCACTCTGTATAATAGGTTCCAGTTTCATCCACTTCATTAGAACTGATTCAAATGTATTCTTTTTAATGGCTGAGTAATACTCCATTGTGTATATGTACCACTCCTTTCTTATCCATTCATCTGCTGATGGGCATCTAGGTTGCTTCCATGTCCTGGCTATTATAAACAGTGCTGCGATGAACACTGGTGTACACGTGTCTCTTTCCCTTCTGGTTTCCTCAGTGTGTATGCCCAGCAGTGGGATTGCTGGATCATAAGGCAGTTCTATTTCCATTTTTTTAAGGAATCTCCACACTGTTGTCCATAGTGGCTGTACTAGTTTACATTCCCACCAACAGTGCAAGAGAGTTCCCTTCTCTCCACACCCTCTCCAGTATTTATTGCTTGTAGACTTATGGATTTCAGCCATTCTGACTGGTGTGAAATGGTACCTCAAAGTGGTTTTGATTTGCATTTCTCTGATAATGAGTGATGTTGAGCATCTTTTCATGTTTGTTAGCCATCTGTATGTCTTCTTTGGAGAAATGTCTATTTAGTTCTTTGGCCCATTTTTTGATTGGGTCATTTATTTTTCTGGAGTTGAGCTGTAGGAGTTGCTTGTATATTTTTGAGATTAGTTGTTTGTCAGTTGCTTCATTTGCTATTATTTTCTCCCATTCTGAAGGCTGCCTTTTCACCTTGCTAATAGTTTCCTTTGTTGTGCAGAAGCTTTTAAGTTTAATTAGGTCCCATTTGTTTATTTTTGCTTTTATCTCCAATATTCTGGGAGGTGGGTCATAGAGGATCCTGATGTGATGTATGTTGGAGAGTGTTTTGCCTATGTTCTCCTCTAGGAGTTTTATAGTTTCTGGTCTTACATTTAGATCTTTAATCCATTTTGAGTTTATTTTTGTGTATGGTGTTAGAAAGTGGTCTAGTTTCATTCTTTTACAAGTGGTTGACCAGTTTTCACAGCACCAATTGTTAAAGAGGTTGTCTTTAATCCATTGTATATTCTTGCCTCCTTTGTCAAAGATAAGGTGTCCATATGTGCATGGATTTATCTCTGGGCTTTCTATTTTGTTCCATTGATCTATATTTCTGTCTTTGTGCCAGTACCATACTGTCTTGATAACTGTGGCTTTGTAATAGAGCCTGAAGTCAGGCAGGTTGATTCCTCCAGTTCCATTCTTCTTTCTCAAGATAGCTTTATCTGTTCGAGGTTTTTTTGTATTTCCATACAAATTGTGAAATTATTTGTTCTAGCTCTGTGAAGAATACTGTTGGTACCTTGATAGGGATTGCATTGAATCTATAAATTGCTTTGGGTAATATACTCATTTTCACTATATTGATTCTTCCAACCCATGAACATGGTATATTTCTCCATCTATTAGTGTCCTCTTTGATTTCTTTCACCAGTGTTTTATAGTTTTCTATATATAGGTCTTTGGTTTCTTTAGGTAGATATATCCCTAAGTATTTTATTCTTTCCGTTGCAATGGTGAATGGAATTGTTTCCTTAATTTCTCTTTCAGTTTTCTCATTATTAGTGTATAGGAATGCAAGGAATTTCTGTGTGTTGATTTTATATCCTGCAACTTTACTATAATCATTGATTAGTTCTAGCAATTTTCTGGTGGAGTCTTTAGGGTTTTCTATGTAAAGGATCATGTCATCTGCAAACAGTGAGAGTTTTACTACTTCTTTTCCAATTTGGATTCCTTTTATTTCTTTTTCTGCTCTGATTGCTGTGGCCAAAACTTCCAAAACTATGTTGAATAGTAATGGTGAAAGTGGGCACCCTTGTCTTGTTCCTGACTTTAGAGGAAATGCTTTCAATTTTTCACCACTGAGGATAATGTTTGCTGTGGGTTTGTCATATATAGCTTTTATTATGTTGAGGTATGTTCCTTCTATTCCTGCTTTCTGGAGAGTTCTTATCATAAATGGATGTTGAATTTTGTCAAAGGCTTTCTCTGCATCTATTGAGAAAATCATATGGTTTTTGTTTTTCAATTTGTTAATGTGGTGTATAACATTGATTGATTTGCGGATATTGAAGAATCCTTGCATCCCTGGGATAAAGCCCACTTGGTCATGGTGTATGATCTTTTTAATATGTTGTTGGATTCTGATTGCTAGAATTTTGTAAAGGATTTTTGCATCAATGTTCATCAGTGATATTGGCCTGTAGTTTTCTTTTTTTTGTGGGAGCTTTGTCAGGTTTTGATATTAGGGTGATGGTGGCCTCATAGAATGAGTTTGGAAGTTTACCTTCCTCTGCAATTTTCTGGAAGAGTTTGAGCAGGATAGGTGTTAGCTCTTCTCTAAATTTTTGGTAGAATTCAGCTGTGAAGCCGTCTGGACCTGGGCTTTTGTTTGCTGGAAGATTTTTTATTACAGTTTAAATTTCCGTGCTTGTGATGGGTCTGTTAAGATTTTCTATTTCTTCCTGGTCCAATTTTGGAAAGTTGTAGTTTTCTAAGAATTTGTCCATTTCTTCCACGTTGTCCATTTTATTGGCATATAATTGTTGATAGTAGTCTCTTATAATCCTTTGTATTTCTGTGTTGTCTGTTGTGATCTCTCAATTTTCATTTCTAATGTTATTGATTTGATTTTTCTCCCTTTGTTTCTTGATGAGTCTGGCTAATGGTTTGTCAATTTTATTTATCCTTTCAAAAACCAGCTTTTGGCTTTGTTGATATTTGCTATGGTCTCTTTTGTTTCTTTTGCATTTATTTCTGACCTAATTTTTAAGACTTCTTTCCTTCTACTAACCCTGGGGTCCTTCATTTCTTCCTTTTCTAGTTGCTTTAGGTGTAGAGTTAGGTCATTTATTTGAGTTTTTTCTTGTTTCTTGAGGTATGCCTGTATTGCTATGAACTTTCCCCTTAGGACTGCTTTTAAAGTGTCCCACAGGTTTTGAGTTGTTGTGTTTTCATTTTCATTAGTTTCTATGTAAATTTTGATTTCTTTTTTGATTTCTTCTGTGATTTGTTGGTTATTCAGCAGGGTGTTGTTCATCCTCCATATGTTGGAATTTTTAATAGTTTTTCTCCTGTAATTGAGATCTAATCTTACTGCATTGTGGCAGGAAAAGATGCTTGGAATGATTTCTATTTTTTTGAATTTACCAAAGCTAGATTTATGGCCCAGGATGCGATCTATCCTGGAGAAGGTTCCGTGTGCGCTTGAGAAAAGGGTGAATTTCACCGTTTTGGGATGAAATGTCCTATAGATATCAATTAGGTCTAACTGGTCTATTGTATCGTTTAACGTTTGTGTTTCCTTGTTAATTTTCTGTTTAGTTGATCTATTCATAGATGTGAGTGGGGTATTAAAGCCTCCCACTATTATTGTGTTATTGTTAATTTCTCCTTTCATACTTGTTAGCATTTGTCTTACATATTGTGGCGCTCCCGTGTTGGGTGCATATATATTTATAATTGTTATATCTTCTTTTTGGATTGATCCTTTGATCATTACGTAGTGACCATCTTTGTCTCTTTTGACAGCCTTTGTTTTAAAGTCTATTTTATCTGATATGAGTATTGCTACTCCTGCTTTCTTTTGGTCCCTATTTGCATGGAAAATCTTTTTCCAGCCCTTCACTTTCAGTCTGTATGTGTCCCCTGTTTTGAGGTGGGTCTCTTGTAGACAACATATGTAGGGGTCTTGTTTTTGTATCCATTCAGCCAGTCTTTGTCTTTTGGTTGGGGCATTCAACCCATTTACTTTTAAGGTAATTACTGATGAGTATGATCCCGTTGCCATTTACTTTATTGTTTTGGGTTTGAGTTTATACACTGTTTTTGTGTTTTCTTTCTAGAGAATATCCTTTAGTATTTGTTGGAGAGCTGGTTTGGTGGTGCTGAATTCTCTCAGCTTTTGCTTGTCTGAGAAGCTTTTGATTTCTCCTTCATATTTGAATGAGATCCTTGCTGGGTACAATAATCTGGGCTGTAGGTTATTTTCTTTCATCACTTTAAGTATGTCTTGCCATTCCCTCCTGGCTTGAAGACTTTCTATTGAAAGATCAGCTGTTATCCTAATGGGAATTCCCTTGTGTGTTATTTGTTGTTTTTCCCTTGCTGCTTTTAATATTTGTTCTTTGTGTTTGATCTTTGTTAATTTGATTAATATGTGTCTTGGGGTGTTTCGCATTGGGTTTATCCTGTTTGGGACTCTCTGGGTTTCTTGGACTTGGGTGATTATTTCCTTCCCCATTTTAGGGAAGTTTTCAACTATTATCTCCTCAAGTATTTTCTCATGGTCTTTCTTTTTGTCTTCTTCTTCTGGGACCCCTATGATTTGAATATTGTAGCGTTGAATATTGTCCTGGAGGTCTCTGAGATTGTCCTCATTTCTTTTAATTCGTTTTTCTTTTATCCTCTCTGATTCATTTATTTCTACCATTCTATCTTCTAATTCACTAATCCTATCTTCTGCCTCTGTTATTCTACTATTTGTTGCCTCCAGAGTGTTTTTAATTTCATTTATTGCATTATTCATTTTATATTGACTCTCTTTTATTTCTTCTACGTCCTTGTTAAACCTTTCTTGCATCTTCTCAATCTTTGTCTCCAAGCTATTTATCTGTGATTCCATTTTGATTTCAAGATTTTGGATCAATTTCACTATCATTATTCGGAATTCTTTATCAGGTAGATTCCCTATCTCTTCCTCTTTTGTTTGGTTTGGTGGGCATTTATCCTGTTCCTTTATCTGCTGGGTATTCCTCTGTCTCTTCATGTTGTTTAAATTGCTGAGTTTGGGGTGTCCTTTCTGTATTCTGGCAGTTTGTGGAGTTCTATTTATTGTGGCGTTTCCTCGCTCTTTGTGGGTTTGTACAGGTGGCTTGTCAAGGTTTCTTGGTTAGGGAAACTTGTGTCGGTGTTCTGGTGAGTGGAGCTGTATTTCTTCTCTCTGGAGTGCAATAAAATGTCCAGTAATGAGTTATGGGATGTCTATGGTTTTGGAGTGACTTTGGGCTGCCTGTATCTTGGAGCTCAGGGCTGTGTTCCTTGCTGCTGGAGAATTTGCTTGGTATGTCTTGCCCTGAAACTTGTTTCGCCCAAAGAGGTTTACAGCATTATATGGAGAAGAGAAGAGTGAGGAGAGAGTTAGAGGTGACCCAAATGAGATGAGGTGGAATCAATAGAGGAGAGAGTGGGCTATTCAGTAATCTCTTCCTTATGTGCACTCCACAACTCGACTGCTCAGAGTTGTTCACAGAGTTATACAGAGAAGAGAAGAAGGAAGAAGGTGGCAGAGGTGGCCAGGAGGATAAATGGGGGGAATGAAAAGGAGGGAGACAGATCCAGCCAGTAATCAGTTCCCTAAGTGTTCACCGTCTGGAACACACAGAAATTCACAGAGTTGGGTAGAGTACAGAGGGGTTAAAGAGGAGACACAGGCGACCTAGTGGAGAAAAAGGAGAGTCCAAAGGGAGAGAGAGCAATTAAGCCAGTAATCTCGCTCCCTAGTGAAAAATGGGTACTGAAGATTGGGTTCTTAAGGTACAAAATTGGTAACAAATACATAAAAACAAAAATTTAAAATCTAGAGTAGAATTTGGAATTTCAAAAGTACGATGTTAAAGAAAAGAAGAAGGAAAAGAAAGAGAGAAAAAACGAACAAACAAAAACAAACAAGGTCACAAAAATTATAAAGAAAATATAGGTACAAAATTGATAACTAATACCAAAAAGCAAAAGTTAAAAATCTAGAGTAGAGTTTGGAATTTCAAAAATACAATGTTAAAAAAAAAAAGAGAAGAAAAAGAAAGAGAGAGAAAAAAAAAAACAAGGTCACATAAATTATATATAAAAAAAAAGAATACAGGTACAAAATTGATAACAAATACCAAAAAGCATAAATTAAAAATCTAGAATAGAGTTTGGAATTTCAGATATACAATGTTATTTAAAAGAAGAGAAAGAAACAGAGAAAAAGAAAAAGAAAAAATAAAAAAGAGTCCCAGAAATTATATAAAAACAAAAACAAAAACAAACTATAGGTACAAAATTGATAACAAATACTAAAAAGCTAAAATTAAAAATCTAGAGTAGAGTTTGGAATTTCAAAAATACAATGTTAAAGAAAAGAAGGAAAAAGAAAAAAAAAGGTCAAAAAATTATTTAAAAAAATTATATATATATGAAGTTTGCTTTAAAAAAAATAGGGTCTTCTTTTTTTTTTTTGCAAAGTAATCAATTATAAAAGTGGAAATTAAAGGAATGATAGAGGACTTAATTTTTTTTTTTTTTTTTTTTATAGGCTCACTTGTTCAGTCGCACTGAGGGGAGGTAGGGAGGGATGCTGCAAACAAATAACACTAGCGTGTGCTCCCAGTGCCTCAGCCACACTGGGTCTGCCCCTGTTCACGGCACGTGTAGCCTCTCTGCCCATGCTGCTCAGGCTCTAGGTTGCTCCGCCATGAACCATCCGCGGCCGGCCCTGGGCTGCCTGTACTTCCCAGGTCCAAGCCGCTCAGGTTCAGGCACTCGGGTAGTCCTCAGAGGCGCAGACTCTCCATTGGGCTTGCGTTTTGTGCCCTTCCCAGATCCGAGCAGCTCAGGTGATGAGGTGTTTTGCGTGCGTGATTGCTGCGATTTATCGCCTCCCTGCCGCTCGGTTATCTAGTTGCACACCGGCACACCTTCTCAGGCAGATGTTGACCGTCCAGACCCCCAAGAAGTTTTAGTTAGCAAAGAAGCCTGCTTACAGTTTCATAGATAATGTCTCTCTGGGGCTGCGATTGTCCCCTTCTGGCTCTGGCTGCCTATCACCGGAGGGGGATGGTCTGCCGCCGGCTATCTCTGTTCAGTCCTTTGTTCCGTGCGCGGGCCTGGCGGTGTCATAGGTTAGGGCTGGCTTTTTGCGTGGTAGATATCTCACAGTCTGGTTTGCTAGCCCAAATTATTTCGCTCAGATAGTGCTCGGGGTATTCAGGCCAGATCCTTGTGATGCAGCCCGCGCCGCACCTCCCTGCCCAGCCCCCGCTTGCTAATGGAGTATGCAGGCGTCTGCGCTGCTTCTCCGCTGGGGGAGTTACCATAGGGCTCACAATGTGTGGGTTTTAATTATTTATTTTTCCTCCCTGTTATGTTGCCCTCTGTGCTTCCAAGGCTCGGCACAGATTCGGCAGTGAGAAGGTATCCTGGTGTTTGGAAACTTCTCTCTTTTTAAGACTCCCTTCCAGGGACGGAACTCTGTCCCTCCTTCTTTTGTCCCTTTTTTTGTGTTTTATATTTTTCCCTACCTCCTTTCGAAGACTTGGGTTGCTTTTCTGGGTGCCTGATGTCCTCTGCCGGCATTCAGAAGTTGTTTTGTGGAATTTACTCAGCGTTTAAATGTTCTTTTGATGGATTTGTGGGGGAGAAAGTGTTCTCCCCGTCCTACTCCTCTGCCATCTTAGCTCCTCCCAAGCTTCTAATTTCAAAATCAATTTACAGATATAGAAAAGTTGCAGATACAGTACAGAGTCCCTAGATATCTTATATCCATTTTCCATTGATGTTGTCATAACTATGATACACTTCTCAAAATAATAGATTAATATTGATTCCACATAATTAGCAAAAGATCATACATTATTCAGATTTCACCAGTATTTGTACTGATATCCCTTTTTTGTTCTAGGATCCATTCCAGTGAACCATACTTGCATTTACTCATTATGTTCCCTTAGTCTCCCATACTATTTGGCAATTTTCTAGTATTTCTGTTTTACACATGGCATAAAACTTAATATCTTAACCATTTTAATTATACAGTTCAGTCACTGTATGAGGGGATTCCCTCATAGTTCAATTGGTAAAGAATTAGCCTGCAATGCAGGAGACCTGGGTTTGATCCCTGAGTTGGAAAGATCCTCTGGAGAAGGGAAAAGCTACCCACTCCAATATTCTGACCTAGAGAATTCCATGGACTAAATAGTCCATGGAGTTGCAAAGAGTGAGACATAATTGAGTGACCTTCACTTTCACTTTAACTTTACAGTCACTGAGATAAGTGCCTTCCTACTGCCTACTAATGCTAAAGCTGAAACTCTAGTATTTTGGCCACCTCATGTGAAGAGTTGACTCATTGGAAAAGACTCTGATGCTGGGAGGGATTGGGGGCAGGAGGAAAAGGGGATGACAGAGGATGAGATGGCTGGATGGTATCACCGACTTGGACGTGAGTTTGAGTGAACTCTGAGAGTTGGTGATGGACAGGGAGGCCTGGCGTGCTGCTATTCATGGGGTCGCAAAGAGTCGGACACGACTGAGCGACTGAACTGAACTGAACTGAATGGTATCATCAGTACCATCCATCTTCAGAATTTTTTCATCTTGTACGACTGAAATGCTATAAATATTAAGAAATAATTCCCCATTCTTCCCTCCTTCAGTCCCTGAAAACCACTCTTCTAATTTCTGTCTCTATTAATTTCATTACTCTAGATAAATATATAAGTGGAATCAGAGTATGCCTCCTTTTGTGTCAAGCTTATTTCACTTCCCATAATGTCACTAACATTCATTCATGTTGTAGCATGTGCCAGAATTTCCTTCTTTTTTTAAGCTAAGTAACACTCCATTGTATTTATATTACCACACTTTGTTTAGCTATTTATTTGTTTATGAACGCTTGGGTTGCTGCCACGTTTTGGCTACTGTAAGTGATGCAGCTATGAACACGAGTGGACAAATATCTCTTCAAGTCCCTGCTTTCAATCCATTTGGTTATATAATGAGCAGTGAAATTGTTGGGACCCATGGTAACTGTTTTTAATTTCTTGAGAAATCATTATACAATTTTACAAAATGGCTGCACTATTTACAGTCTAATTACTGGAGCACAAGAATTCCAGTATCTCCACATTGCTGTCAACACTTTCTATTTTCTGTTTGTTTTGATAACAGCCTTCTTAATGGCTGTGAGATGGTATCTCCTTGTGGTTTTGATTTGCATCTTCCTAATGATTTGTGAGGGGCTTCACTATACAAAATACTATTAAAAATGATCTCCATGACCCAGATAACCACTATGGTGTGATCAATTATCTAGAGCCAGACATCCTGGAATGCAAAGTCAAATGGGCCTTAGGAAGCATCACTATGAACAAAGCTAGTGGAGGTGATGGAATTCCAGTTGAGTTACTTCAAATCTTAAAAGAAGATGCTTTGCAAATGAATGGATAAAAAAGCTGTGGTACATATACACAATGGAGTATTACTCAGCCATTAAAAAAATACATTTGAATCAGTTCTGACGAGGTGGATGAAACTGGAGCCTACTATACAGAGTGACGGAGAAGGCAATGGCACCCCACTCCAGTACTCCTGCCTGGAAAATCCCATGGATGGAGGAGCCTGGTAGGCTGAAATCCATGGTATCACTGAGGGTCGGACACGACTGAGTGACTTCACTTTCACTTTTCACTTTCATCCTTTGGAGAAGGAAATGGCAACCCACTCCAGTGTTCTTGCCTGGAGAACCCCAGGGACGGGGAAGCCTGGTGGGCTGCCATCTATGGGATCACACAGAGTTGGACACGACTAAAGTGACTTAGCAGCAGCATACAGATTAAAGTAAGCCAGAAAGAAAAACACCAATACAGTATTCTAACACATATATATGGAATTTAGAAAGATAGTAACAATAACCCTTTATGCAAGACAGCAAAAGAGACACAGATGTATAGAACAGTCTTTTGGACTCTGTAGGAGAGGGAGAGGGTGGGGTGATTTGGGAGAATGGCATTGAAACATATATAATATCATATATTAAATGAATTTTCAGTCCAAGTTTGATGCATGATACAGGATGCTTGGGGCTGGTGCACTGAGATGACCCAGAGGGATGGTATGGGGAGGGAGTTGGGAGGGGGATTCAGGATGAGGAACACATGTACACCCATGGTGGATTCATATTGATGTATGGCAAAACCAATACAATATAGTAAAGTAATTAGCCTCCAATTAAAATAAATACATTTATATTAAAAAATACAATAAGCAAAAATATGGATAAATTAAAAAAAAAAAGATGCTGTGAAAGTGCTAAACTCAATACGCCAGTAAATTTGGAAACTTCAGCAGTGCCACAGGACTGGAAAAGGTCAGTTTTCATTCAAATCCCAAAGAAAAGCAATACCAAAGAATATTCAAACTACCACACAGTTGTACTCATCTCACACACTAGCAAAGTAATGCTCAAACTTTTCCAAGTCAGGCTTCAGTATGTGAACCATGAACTTCCAGTTGTTCAAGATGGATTTATAAAAGGCAGAGGAACCAGAGATCAAATTGCCACCATCCAATGGATCATCAAAAAAGCAAGTGAGTTCCAGAATAATATATACTTCTGCTTTATTGACTACACCAAAGCCTTTGACTGTGTGGATCACAGCAAACTGTGGAAAATTCTTCAAGAGGTGGGAATAGCAGACCTCCTTACCTGCCTTCTGAGAAACTTGTATACAGGTCAAGAAGCAACAGTTACAACTGGGCACGGTACAACAGACAGGTACTAAATTGAGAAAGGAGTAAGTCAAGCCTGTATATTGTCACCCTGCTTATTTAACATATATGCAGTGTACATCATGTGAAATGCTAGGCTGGATGAAGCACAAGCTGGAATCAAGATTGTGGGGAGAAGTATCAATAACCTCAGATGTGCAGATGACACCATCCTTATGGCAGAAAGTGAAGAAGAACTAAAAAAGCCTCTTGGTGAAAGAGGAGAGTGAAAAAGTTGGCTTAAAACTCAACATTCAAAAAACTAAGATCATAGCATCCTGTCCCATCACTTCATGGCAAATAGATAGGGAAACAAAGGAAACAGTGGCAGACTTTATTTTCTTGGGCTCCCAAATCATTGCAGATTGTGACTTTAGCCATGAAATTAAAAGACACTTGCTTCTCAGAAGAAAAGCTATGACCTACATAGACAGCATGTTAAAAAGCAGAGACTTTACTTTGCAGACAATGGTCCATCTAGTTAAAGATGTTTTCTCCAGTAGTCATGCATGGATGTGAGAGTTGGACCGTAAAGAAAGCTGAGCTCGAAGAATTGATGCTTTTGAACTCTGGCATTGGAGAAGACTCTTGAGAGTTCCTTGGACAGCAAGGAGATCAAACCAGTCAATCCTAAAGAAAATCAGTCTTGAATATTCATTGGAAGGACTGATGCTGAAGCTGAAGCTCCAATACTTTGGCCACCTGATGCAAAGAACCAAATCATTGGAAAAGACCCTGATGTTGGGAAAGATGGAAGGCAGGTGGAGACAGAGATGACAGAGGATAAGTTGGTTGGATGGCATCACTGACTCGATGGACGTGAGTTTGAGCAAGCTCTAGATGTTGGTGATGGATAGGGAAGCCTGGTGTGCTGCAGTCCATGGGGTTGCAAAGAGTCTGACATGACTGAGAGAGAGACTGAACTGAACTGAACTGAACTGAATGTTTAGTGATAACGAACATCTCTTCATGTACTTATTTGGTCCATTTTATAGGCTTCCCAGGTGGAATTAATGGTAAAGAACTCATCTGCCAATGCAGGAGAATTAAGAGATGCAGGTTCCATCCCTGGATCAGCAAGATCTCCCAGAAGAGGGCATGACAACCCACTCCAGTATTCTTGGCTGGAGAATCCTGTGGACAGACGAGCCTGGTGGGACATGACTGAAGCAACTTAGCATTAATGCATATGTTACTAGGAAAAAATTTATTCAAATGTTTTATAATTTTTTAAAGTGTGTTGTTTTGTTTTTTCAGTTGAGCTGGAGTTAATTATATATTCTGGATTTTAATCCCTTATCATATATATGATTTGCAAATATTTTCCCATTCAGTAAATTGCCTTTTTACTTTATACATTGTGTGCTTTGAAACACAGAAGGTTCAAAGTTTTATTTAGTCTATTTTTACTTGTGTTGTCTGTGATTTTTGTGTCATATGCAAGTAATAATTAGCATTTCTAATATCAAGAATACTTTAAGCTATGTTTTACTCTAGAAGCTTTATACTTTAACTCTTGCATTTATATTTGTGATTCACATAGAGTTAATTTATGTGTGTAAATTAAGGAGGGCAGATTTTATCATATACATGTGGATATCCAATTGTCCTGGTATTATTTGTTGAAAAGAAAAATCATTATTTTTAATTTCTGGGTTCTAGTTATATCCAATTGATCTATGTGTTCATACTTATATTAATACCACATAGGCTTGATTTCTGTAGCTTTGTAGTTAGTTTGAAATTGAAAAGTATGCATTTTTCAATTTCCAGTTCCAGTTTTGTTCTTTTCCCCACTTGATTTTTGTGTCTGTTTTTAATTTTGATGAAATTCAGCTTATCTATTAAAAAAAATTATGCCTTTGCTTTTGATGTCTTACATAAAAAGTTATTGTATAATCAATGTCAGGAAGCTTGTTCCTAATATTTTCTTCTAAGAGCTTTGAAGTTTTAGGTTTTATTTTGTTCTTTGATTCACTTTAAGTAAATTTTTGTAAGGTAAAAAATAAAGCTTCAAATTCATTCTCTTGTATATGGATGCTTAATTTTTCCAAAGCAAATTGTTGAATTATCTATCCTCATTAAATGGTCTTGATTCCCTTCACAAAAACTCATTTGAGGGACTTCCCTGGTGGTGCAGTGCTTAAGAATCTACCTTGCAATGCAGGGCATGTGAATTTCATCCCTCGTTTTGGAACTAAGATCTCACATGCCACAGAACAAGTAAGCCTGTGTACTGCAACTATAGAAGCACTCACACTCTAGAATCTATTCAGCTCAGTTCAATCACTCAGTCTTGTCCGACTCTTTGCCACCCCATTAATCACAGCACGGCCAGGCCTCCCTGTCCATCACCAACTCCCGAAGTTCACTCAAACTCACGTCCATCAAGTTGGTGATGCCATTCATCCATCCCATCCTCTGTCGTCCCCTTCTCCTCCTGCCTCCAATCCCTCCCAGCATCAGAGTCTTTTCCAATGAGTCAACTCTTCGCATGAGGTGGCCAAAGTTTTGGAGTTTCGGCATCAGTCCTTCCAATGAACATCCAGGACTGATCTCCTTTAGGATGGACTAAAGGATCTCCTTTAGTCCAAGGATCTCCTTGCAGTCCAAGGGACTCTCAAGAGTCTTCTCCAACACCACAGTTCAAAAGTATCAATTCTTCAGCACTCAGCTTTCTTCACAGTCCAACTCTCACATCCATACATGACCACAGGAAAAACCATCGCCTTGACTAGACGGGCCTTTGTTGGCAAAGTAGCATCTCTGCTTTTCAATATGCTATCTATGTTGGTCATAACTTTCCTTCCAAGGAGTAATCATCTTTTAATTTCATGGCTGCAATCACCATCTGCAGTGATTTTGGAGCCCAGAAAAAATTTTAGTCTGACACGGTTTCCTCTGTTTCCCCACTTATTTCCCATGAAGTGATGGGACCAGATGCCATGATCTTAGTTTTCTGAATGTTGACCTTTAAGCCTTTCACTTTCATCAAGAAGCTTTTCAGTTCCTCTTCACTTTCTGCCATAAGAGTGGTGTCATCTGCATATCTGAGGTTATTGAGATTTCTCCCGGCAATCTTGATTCCAGCTTGTGCTTCTTCCAGCCCAGTTTTTCTCATGATGTACTCTGCATAGAAGTTAAATAAACAGGGTGACAATATACAGCCTTGACGTACTCCTTTTCCTATTTGGAACCAGTCTGTTGTTCCATGTCCAGTTCTAACTGTTGCTTCCTGACCCGCATATAGGTTTCTCAAGAGGTAGGTCAGGTGGTCTGGTATTCCCATCTCTTTCAGAATTTTCCTCTGTGGGCTGCATCAAAAGATCCCACATGCCACAACTAAGACCCGGCACAGCTAAATACATATTTTTTAAATCATTTGCCAATGCATATGAGCATTTATTTGTGAGCTCTACTCCATTTGTCTGAATGTTTGTCTTTATGCTAATAAATACTGTTTTATTGTTATGGATTTTTAGTAAGATTGGTTATCAGCAAGTGTGAGATTTCCTACTTAAAAAAAATTCGAGTATGCACTCAGAATGTTGGGCCCCTGGAGATTGAAAAGATAGCAAGCAGGAAGGCCAGAGATCCCCAAGTGGCAGGAGGAAATACACTGCAATTGGCAGATATTTTTTCCTTCTCTACACAGATTTAAAAGAGACCGCTTTAATTCTTTGTTAAGGACACCTGGTTCTGCCTTGAGCCAACCAATACATTTTTCTTATGGAAATGTTTTTCTTAAGCTATGTTAATGAAGCTGTGTATTTGCATTGGAATCTGCCTTTCTTCAAAATGGTTCCTCAAAAGACTAACTTTTTTCTTTTCTCAAACCTTGGGCTGATAATGGCTTAACAAACCCATATTCCTGTCAGTTATTTTATGTCCTTGGGATGACACACCTCATGCTATCCTATCCTAAAAGTGCACATTGTGGGAGAGGTGCCTGGTAAAACTCCCTCAGCCTTAAGATGTCTCTCTTATCTGATTATTGGTAAAGAATCCACCTGCAATGCAGGAGACCCAGGTTTGATTGCTGGGTCGAGAAGATCCGCTGGAGAAGGGAAAGGCTACCCACTCCAGTATTCTAGCCTGGAGAATCCCATGGACTGTGTAGCATCCATGGGATCGCAAAGAATCTGACACGACTGAGCAACTTTCACTTTCACTTCAACAGACATAAAACCCCTTGCTAAAAATTAACAAGGGGGCACTCTTTCTGTCTCCTTCTGATGTCTATGTCAGAAGCTTTCCCTATTGCTATTATACTTTAATAAAACTTTGCTACACAAAATCTCCAAGTAGTCAAACCTTGTCTCTGACCCCAGATGGAAATCATCTCCTTTGGAGGTCACAAATCCCAGTGTAATACAGGGCTCACAACAGCAACCTTTTAAGGTCCCACATGAATTTTAGAATGGGTTTTCCTATTTCTGAAAAAATATTATTAGGATTTTGATAGTGATTGTATTAAATTTGTAGACTGCATTGGGTAGTATTGATATCTCAACAATATAAAGTCTTTCAACCCCTGAACATTAGAATGTCTTTCCATTTAGTTCTTGGTGTTTTCCTAATTTTTAAAGCAAGATTTTGTGGCTTCCAGGGCTTCCCAGGTGGTACTAGTGGTAAAGAAACTGCCTGCCAATGCAGGAGACATAAGAGATGTGGGTTCAGTCCCTAGGTCACCTCTGGAAAAGGCATGCAACCCACTCCAGTATTCTTGCCCAGAAAATCCCCAGGAACAGAGGAGCCTGGCTGGCTGCAGTCCATAGGGTCGCAAAGAGTCAGACACGACTGAAGTGAGTTAGCACACACAGTGGCTTCCAGTATACAAGTTTTTAATCCCAATAATTAAACTCACTCTTAAGTATTTTATTCTTTTTGATGATTTTGTGAATTGAATTGTTTTAAACTTTTCCTTTCATAGTGCTCATTGTTAGTGTCTAGAAATGCAACTAACTTTAGTGTTTGACTTTATACTATGCTACTTTACTGAAATCATTTATTAGTTCTTAAAGTTCATGTGTGTGTGTGTGTATGTGTGTGCGTGTGTGAAATATTTAGGTGTTCTACATATAAAATTTGTTTTCTGTGAATAGAGAAAACTCTGTTTATTTTTTTTTTCAAATTTGAATGTCTTTTATTTCTTTTTCTTGCCTAATTGCTCTGGTTAAGAGTTTTAGTACTGTGTTAAGTAGTGGAAGAAGGCATCCTTGTCTTATTCCTGAATTGAGAGGAAAGATGCCAGTATTTCACCATTGAGTATAATGTTAGTTGTGGACTTTTTGCATATGGCCTTTATTATATTGAAGTAGTTTCCTTCTATTCCTAGTTTGTTGAATTTCTATCAAGAAGGAGTGTCATGCATGCATGGGTGTATGTATCATATCAAGTTGTTTATCTCCAGATATAGGCCCAGGAATGGGATTGCTGGATCATATGGTAGTTCTAGTTTTAGTTTTTTAAGGAACCTCCATACGGTTCTCCATAGGGGCTGTACCAATTTACATTACCACCAACAGTTTAGGAGGATTCCCTTTCCCCCACAGCCTCTCCAGCATTTATTGTTTGTAGATATTTTTTGATAATGAACATTCTAACCAATGTGAGGGGATACCACATTTTAGTTTTGATTTACATTTCTGTAACAATTAGTTATGTTGACCATGCTTTCATGTATTATTAAGCTATCTTTATGTCTTCTTTGGAGAAATGCCTATTTAGAGCTTTTGCAACGTTCATAGAAGCACTATTTACAATAGCCAGGGAAAGAAAGCAACCTATATGTTTATCAACAGAGGAATGAATAAAGAAGATCTGGTCGATATATACAATGGAATATTACTCAGTCATAAAAAAAGCAAAATAATGATGTGATTTGCAGCAACATGGATAGACATAGAGATTGTCATACTGAGTGAAATAAGTCAGATGGAGAAAGACAAATATCTTATGATTTGGTTATATTGGTTATATGATATTGGTTATATGTGGAATCTTAAAAAGAATACAAGTAAACTTATCTACAAAACAGATATAGTAAATAAACTTATGGTTACTGGAGGGGTAAGTGGGGAATGAATAAATTGGAAAATTGAGATTGGCACATACCTCATACTACATATAAAATATAAAACTAATAATGACATACTGTATACAGCAGGAAACTCTATACTCTGCAATGGCCTATGTAAGAAAATAATCTAAAATGGAAAAGAATCTAAAAAAGATTATATATATACATATATCAGATTTACTTTGCTGTACACCTGAAACTAATGTGCTTTCCTTTGTCACTTAGCCGTGTTCAACTTTTTGTGACCCCATGTATTGTAGCCTTCCAGGCACCTCTGCTCATGGAATTCTCCAGGCAAGAATACTGGAGTGGGTTGCCATGCCCTCCTCCAGGAGATCTTCACAACCCAGGGATCAAACCCAAGTCTCCAGCATTGCAGGTGGACTCTTCACTGTCTAAGACACCAGGGAAGCCTAGCCACGAGGGAAGCCCCCTGAAACTAATACAACATTGTAAATCAACTATACCCCAATTTCATTGTTGAACTCTAGTAGTTTTCTGGTAGCATGATTAAAATTTTCTATGTACAGGGTCACATCATATGCAAACATTGACGATTTTACCTCTTTCTTTCCAATTTGGATTCATTTTATTTCTTTTCTTCCTCTGGTTGTCATGACTAGCACTTCCAAAATTATGTTGAATGCTAATGGCAAGAGTGGACATCCTAGGTTTGTTTCTCATCTTAGAGGAAATGTTTTTTCACCATTGAGAATAATGTTGGATATGATTTTGTCTTATGGCTTTCATTATGTTGAGGTAGGTTCCCTTTAAACCCATTTTTTGGAGAGTGTTTATCATAAATGTTTGCTGAATTTTGTCAAAAGCTTTTCCTGCATCTATTGAGATGATCATGTTTTTTATTCTTCAACTTGTTGATGTGGTATATCACACTGATAGATTTGCAGATACTGAAAATCCCTTGCATCATGGGGCTAAATCCCCCTGACCATGTGTGTATGATCCTTTTAATGTGTTGTTGGATTTGGTTTGCTAGGATTTTGTTAAGGATTTCTGTGTCTATGTTCATCAGTGATATTGGCCTGTAATTTTCTTTTTTTTAATTTATTTTATAATTGAAGGATAATGCTTTGCAGAATTTTGTTGTTTTCTGTCTTGATATCTTTTGCTGGTTTTTGAATCAGAGTTATGATGGCCTTCCTCTGCAATTTGCACACTTTTGGAAGAGTTTCAGAAGGGCGTGTGTTGACTCTTCTCTGAATGTTTGATAGATTTTGCCTGTGGAGTCATCTGCTCCTGGACTTTTTCTTTGTTGGAAGATTTTTTTAAATTAATTAATTTATTTTAACTGGAGGCTAATTACTTTACAATATTGTAGTGGTTTTTGTCATACATTGACATGAATCAGCCATGGGTGTACACGTGTCCCCCATCATGAACCCCCCTCCCACCTCCCTCCCCATCCTATTCCTCTGTGTTGTCCCAGTGCACCGGACCTGAATGCCCTGTCTCATTCAGAACTTTAATCACAGTTTAAATTTCAGTATTTGTGATTAATTTGTTCATATTTTCTATCTTTTCCAAGCTCAGTTTTGTAAGGTTGTACCTTTCTAAGAATTTGTTGGTTTTTTTCCTAGGCTGTCCATTTTATTGGTGTGTAGTTACTCGTAGTAGTCTCTTATTATCTTTGTATTTCTGTGGTGTTCCTAGTAAATTCTTTTTCATTTTTCATTATATTGACTGGAGAACTCTCTGTTTTTCTCTTGATGAGTTTGGCTAAATGTTAATAAATTTTGTATATCATCTCAAAGAACCAGCATTTAGTTTCATTGATTTTTGCTATTGATTGTTTTGTCTCTATTTCAATGACTTCTGCTCAGATCTTTATGATTTCCTTCCTTCTACTGTTTGTTTTTCTTACTTTTTCTAGTTGTTTTAGGTGTAAGTTTATGCTATTTATTTGAGATTTTTCTTGTTTTTGAGGTGATTGTATTCCTATAAACATCCCTCTTAGAATTGCTTTTTCTATGTCCCATGGTTTTTGGATCATTGTGTTTCATTTGTAATTTGTTTCTAGTTTTTTTTTTTTTTTTTTAATTTCCTCATTGATTTCTTCACTGATTTATTGGTTTTTTAGTAACATTTTTTTTAGCTTCCGTTCATTTGTGCTTTTCACAGCATTTTTCATGTAGTTGATTTATAATCTTATATTGTTTTAGTCAGAAAACATGCTTAATATGATTTAAATTTTCCTAAATTTACTAGGGCTTGATTTGTGGCCCAAGATGTGATCTGTCCTGGAGAATGTTCTGTGTGTACTTGAGAAGATATTATATTATTTTGCTTTCAGATGGAATGTCCTATAAATACCAATTAAGTCTATCAGTTTCTCTTTCTTTTTTAATTCTCTGTCTGGATGATCTATCAATTGTTGTAAGTCGGTTCTTGGAGTTTCTTACTCTTATTGAGTTACTATCTATTTCTCCTTTAATGGCTGTTAGTATTTGTCTTATATATGGGATGCTGCTATTTTAGGTTCATATATATTTACAATTGTTATATCTTGTTCTTTGATTGATCTCTTAATTATTATGTAATTCCTTTCCTTGTCTCTTTTTAAAAATAATTTTATTTATTTATTTTGGCCATGCTTGATCTTTGTTGCTGCATGGGCTTTTCTCTAGTTGTGGTGTACAGGCTTCTCACTGTGGTCGCTTCTCTTGTTGTGGAACACAGACTCTAAAGAATAGGCTCAATAGATGTTTTGCATGGGCTTAGTTTCTCTGTGGCATGTGGGATCTTCCTAGACCAGAGATCAAACCTGTGTCTCCTGCATTGGCAGGCAGATTTTTACCACTGAGCCACCAAAGAAGCCCTTTCCTTGTCTCTTGTAATAGTAGTTATTTTAAAGTCTATTTTTTATATAAAAAGTCTATTTTTTTATATAAAAAGTCTATTTATATATAAAGTCTATTTTTATTCCTACTCCAGTTTTCTTTTGATATTCATTTGCATGAATTTTTTTTTCATCTCCTCACTTTTAGTCTATACATGTCCCTAGGATAAAAATGGGTCTCTTGTCGACAGCATATGTATGTGTGTGTGTGTGTGTGTGTGTGTATACAGATCCTGTTTTTTTTTATCCATTCAGTCAGCCTATGTCTTTTAGTTGGATTATTTGAGCCATTAACATTTAAGGCAAGTGTGTATATGGACGTTTCTATTGCCATTTCCTTAGTTGTTTTTGGTTTGTTTTGTGGATAATTTTTTTGCTTTCTCTTTTAATCTCTGTGTATTCTGCCTAAAGAAGTTCCTTTAGCATTTGTTATAAAGGTGCTCTGGTGGTGGTAAATACTCTTGACTTTTGCCTATCTGTAAAGCTTTTGATTTCTCCCTTGAATCCGAATAAGATCTATGCCTATTTTTTGGAGAGTTTTTGTCATATACAGGTGTTAGATTTTCTTGAAAGCTATGCATCTCTTCAGATGATAATATTATTTTTGATCTTTAAATTTGTTAATATGGCGTGTCACATTGATTTGCATATACTGAAGCATTCTTGTATCCCTAGGGAAAAGCCCACTTAAGCATGATGCATGATCCTTTTTATGTGTTTTATGAATGTGAGTGATGGACCATAAAGAAGGCTGAGCACCAAAGAATTGATGCTTTTGGAATGTGGTACTGGAGAAGTCTCTTGAGAATCCCTTGGACAGCGAGGAGACCAAATCAGTCGATTCTAAATGAAATCAACCCTGAATATTCATTGGAAGGACTGATGCTGAAGCTGAAGCTCCAATACTTTGCCCACCTGATGCAAAGAGCTGACTCATTGGAAAAGACCTTGATGCTGGGAAAGATTGAAGGCAGGAGGAGAAGGAGGAGACAGAGGATGAGATGGTTGGACAGCATCACCAACTCAACAGACATGAGTTTGAGGAAATTCCTGGAGACAGTGAATGACAGTGGAGCCTGGCATGTTGCAGTTCATGGGGTCACGAAGAGTCAGACACAACCTAGCAACTGAACAATAACTAATTTTGAGGGTTTTTTGTTCTCATTTTTCTAGTTTCATTAGATGTAAGATTAGGTTGTTTAGTCAATGTTTTTCTTGTTTCTTGAGGTAGGGATTTAATGCTATAAAATTCCCTCTTAGCACTGTTTTTGTTGCATCCCATAGGTCTTGAGCGTTCATGTTTTCATTGTCATTTATTTTTAGGTATATTTTTATTTCCTTTTTGATTTCTTCAGTGAACTGTTGGTTATTCAGAAGTTTATCTTTTAGCCTCAATGTGTTTGTGTTTTTATAGCTTTTTTGCCCCTATAGTTGATATCTAATCTAATAGCATTGCCAGAAAAGATGTTTGAAATTTTTTAAAAATTTGCCAAGGCTTAATTTGTGACCCAAGATGTGATCTATCCTGGATAATGTTCCATGTGTATTTTTTTTTCCATGTGTACTTTAGAAAAACTGGAATCTACTGCCTTTAGATGAAATCTCCTATATATAAATTGGATCCAAATGGCCCAATGTGTCATCTGAAGCTTGTGTTTCTTTATTAATTTTCTGTCTGGATTATCTGTCGATTAGTGTGTGTGGGATATTAAATTCCTTCACTATTATTGTATTACTGCTGATTTCCCCTTTAATAGCTGTTAATATTTGCCTTATGTATTGAGGTGCTCCTATATTGGGTAAATATATATTTATAATTGTTATGTCTTCTTGGATTAACACTTTGATCATTATGTAGTGTCCTTCTTTGTCTCGTGTAATGGTCTTTATTTTATAGCACAGTTTGTCTGAGTATTGCTACTCCTGTTATCTTTTGATTTCCATTTGCATGGAGTATATTTTTCCAGCCCTTCACATTCAGTCTGTATGTGTTCCTAGTTCTGAGTTGGGTCTCTTGTAGACAGTATATATAGAGGTCTTGCTTTGTATCCATTCAACCAATCTATGTCTTTTTGGGTAGAGCATTTAGTCCATTGACAATTAAGGTAATTAATGATATGTATGATCCTATTGCTATTTATTGTTTTGGGTTTGTTTTTGTAGGCCTTTTCTTTATCTTTTGTTTTCTGTCTGTAGAAGTTCTTTTAGCATTTGTTGTAAAGCTGGTTTGGTGGTGATGAATTCTCTTAACTGTTGCTTGTCTGTTTGATTTCTTCTTTGAATCTGAATGAGATCATTGCTGGATAGAGTAATCCTGATTGTAGTTTTTTCCTTTAATCACTGCAAGTATATCCTGCTACTCTCTTTTGGCTTGCAGGGTTTTTGTAGAACGAGCAGCTTTTAGCCTTATGGGTATCCCCTTGTGTGTTATGTGTTGCTTTTTTCTTGCTGCTTTTAATATTTGTTCTTTGTGTTTTTTTTCACTTTGATTAATATGTGTTTTGTCATATTTCTCCTTGGATTTATTCTGTATGGGACTCTCTGGGCTTCGTGTACTTGGGTGGTTATTTCTTTTTCCATTTGGGGAAATTTTCAACTACATTCTCCTCAAATATTTTCTCATGCCCTTTCCTTTCATCTTCTTCTGGGATCCCTATGATTTTAATGTTGTTATGTTTAATGTTGTCTCAGATCTGTTTCATTTATTTCTACCATTCTATCTTTCAGCTCACTTATCTGTTCTTCTGCATTAGTTACTCTGTTTTTGAGTCTCTCTGCTGCTGCTGCTACGTCACTTCAGTCGTGTCCAACTCTGTGCGACCTCGTAGATGGCAGCCCATCAGGCTCCCCCATCCCTGGGATTCTCCAGGCAAGAACACTAGAGTGGGTTGCCATTTCCTTCTCCAATGCATGAAAGTGAAAAGTGAAAGTGAAGTCGCTCAGTCGTGTCCGACCTTCACCAATCCCATGGACTGCAGCCCTCTAGGCTCCTGCATCCGTGGGATTTTCCAGGTAAGAGTACTAGAGTGGGGTGCCATTGCCTTCTCCATTTGAGTCTCTCTAGAGTATTTTTAATCTGTTATTGTCTCTTCTCAGCAATGATAATCTCACTGCTGATTGTCTCTTCTTTAATTCTTCTAGGTCCTTGTTAAACATTTCTTGCATCTTCTCGATTCATGCCTCCAGGCTATTTTCTGTGCCTCCACTTTATTTTCAAGATTTTGATCATCTTTACTATCATTACCCTGAATCCTTTTTCAGGTAGACTTCCCATATCCTCTTCATTTTTTTGGTCTTGTGGGTTTTTAGCATGTATCTCCATCTGCTGCATATTTCTCTGTCTTTTCATTTTGTTTAATTTACTGTGTTTGGGTGGGGTCTCCTTCTGCAGTCTGGAAGGTCATAGTTCCTCTTAATTGTGGAGTCTGCTCCCCATGGGTGTAGTTGGACCAATGCCTTGTGAAGATTTCCTGGTTGGTGGAATTTGTAACTGTATTCTGGTGGATAGAGCTGGATCTTTTCTCTCTGAAGGATAGTGCTGTGTGTAATAGTGTGTTTTGGGGTGTCTAGACTTTGATATGGCTTTTGTCATCCTGTCTATTGATGTACAGAATTGTGCTCATGTTTTGCTCTTGGTTTTAATATTGAGATGGAGGCCATTGGGAGAGTTCTCATCAATTAATGTTCCATGGGGTATGGCATTCTCTAGTGGTTCAAAGTCCTGGACTTGGCTTTTCCACCTCGGGGGTTCAGGCTCTACCCCTACTGTAACACCAAAACCTCACAAGCTACACAGCACAGAAAACAAAATCCCACATGATTGGTGAAAGCAACATTCAATAGCTCAGAGCACCCAGTGAAACTCACACCAAAGTCCTCAAATATTTCTAGGAAGTTCTCTGCACCTGTTGTGGATATTGTGAGTTCTTCTCAGTCTCAGATCTGGCCTTACTCCAGCTTAACTTCTCCCAAATCACAGTTGCCCCTAAAGCCTACAGTCTCAGGTTAATTGTGGGTATGTAACCCCTGATGCTGCTGGAGCTAATTCCTTTTCCCTTCTTTGGTCACACAGCCATTGGTGTTCTGCTTTGGTTTGGGGCCAAGCTCTGCAGTGATTGTTCCCCACCAAGACATGAGGGGACAAAGGCTGAGGTTTATTGAGATTCTTGCTCGGTCCAGCTGAGGAGAGAGAAGGGTATGCCAGTCACAACTGGCATGCAGCAGGGAGTGCCTGTGCTGGTTGAAACTTATTGGATGTTGTTACAGTCTGAGGCAGATCATGTACTCTCCCAGAGAAATTGACTCTAGCTCATGGTCCCTAGAAAGAACCAAGCTGCTTAGGCTCCCAGAAAGGTATGAGCAGTAACTGTGCTGCCCAAAACCTGGTTGTAGCTGCCACATCTGGTGATGGTACTGCATCAACAGTGTTTTGTCCACTACCTTATGTACTTGCCCTGGCTTTGGCTTACATTTCCCCTTCTGGGATCTTAAACTACAATCTCAAAACTAATTCCCTCCACTGGGTCTCTGACCAGCTTTGCTGATTTGGGGGTCTGCAGACACTAAGCTACTCACTGTCTGAGAATGTGTTGAATTAGAGTGTCCTGGGCGACAACTGCTTCTTGCCACTCGGGGAAGCCCAGTCTTTTCCTTGGATTCTCTCAGCTATTGCACTAGATCCTGGATTCTCTCAGCTATTGCACTAGATCCCTCAGAGTATCCTCACTGCAGTCAACTCTGGTCCTCTCCCTGGGGTCTGACACCTGCGCCTGAGCCTCAGCACCCCGCCCCCACACTGCTGTGGGTAGAGGCCTGCAACCCACTTCTTGGCTGACAATTGCTATTTGGCACTTCATGGGAAATAGGTGGGGAAACAGTGGAAACAGTGTCAGACTTTATTTTGGGGGGCTCCAAAATCACTGCATATGGTGATTGCAGCCAGGAAATTAAAAGACGCTCACTCCTTGGAAGGAAAGCTAGGACCAACCTAGATAGCATATTCAAAAGCAGAGACATTACTTTGCCAACAAAGGTCTGTCTAGTCAAGGCTATGGTTTTTCCAGTGGTCATGTATGGATGTGAGAGTTGGACTGTGAAGAAAGCTGAGCACTGAAAAATTGATGCTTTTGAACTGTGGTGTTGGAGAAGACTCTTGAGAGTCCCTTGGACTGCAAGGAGATCCAACCAGTCCATTCTAAAGGAGATCAGTCCTGGGTGTTCCTTGGAAGGAATGATGCTAAAGCTGAAACTCCAGTACTTTGGCCACCTCATGCGAAGAGTTGACTCATTGGAAAAGACTCTGATGCTGGGATAGATTGGGGGCAGGAGGAAAGGGGATTACAGAGGACGAGATGGCTGGATGACATCACCAACTCGATGGGTGTGAGTTTGAGTGAACTCTGGGAGTTGGAGATGGACAGTGAGGTCTGGCGTGCTGCCATTCATGGGGTCGCAAAGAGTTGGAGTCGACTGAGCGACTGAACTGAACTGAACTGAACTGAATGATCTCTGTCGTGAATTCTCTCTGTTTTGACTTCTGAGCACCCATTGTTGTGCTACCTTCAGACGTTCTGAAGCTCCCCCTGACCCAGCCTGTGAGAGGTTTTCCGAGTGTGGGGAAACTTTTCCTCCTTGATGAATCCCTCTCTGCAGTGTAGTTCCCTGTACTGAAATCCTTTGTCTCTTTTTTAATCTTTTGCCCTACCTCATCCTAAGGAGATCAGCTTGTCTTTTTGAAAGTTTGGGCTTGTCTACCCCACTCCAGGACTCTTGCCTGGAAAATCCCATGGACGAAGGAGCGTGGTAGGCTGCAGTCCTTGGTGACGCTAAGAGTCGGGGACGACTGAGCGACTTCATTTTCACTTTTCACTTTCATGCATTGGAGACGGAAATGGCAACCCACTGCAGTATTCTTGCCTGGAGAATCCCAGGGACAGAGGAGCCTAGTGGGCTGCCGTCTATGGGGTCGCACAGAGTCGGACACGACTGAAGTGACTTAGCAGCAGCAGCTAGCATTCAGAAGTTGTTCTGTAGGAATTGTTCCATATTCAGATGAATTTTCAGTGCATTTGTAGGGGCGGAAATGATCTCTCCATCTTATTCCTCTGCCATCTTCTCCCATCTCCATCCTCATTTCTTTTCATTATTTTTTCTTTATTTCATTCCACAGCAGTGATTTCCACCATTCTGTCTTCCTGGTCACATTTCCATTCCTCTGCCTCTGTTATTCTGCTATTGATTTCCTTGTAGTGTATTTTTAATCTCAGTTATTTTATTGTTCATCTCTGTTTGATTGTTCTTTAGTTGTTCTAGGTCTTTGTTAAACTTTTCTTGTATCTTGTCAATTCGTGTCTCCATTACTTTACCAAAATCTTGGATCAATTTTAATATCATTACTCTGAATTATTTTTCTTGTAGATAGCCTATTTCCTCTTCACTGTGTTGTTTTTGTAGTGTTTATGTCACTCTTTCATATGTCACTTATTTCTTTTTTTTTTAATTTTATTTTATTTTTAAACTTTACAATATTGTATTAGTTTTGCCAAATATCGAAATGAATCCACCACAGGTATACCCGAGTTCCCCATCCTGAACCCTCCTCCCTCCTCCTTCCCCTACCCTCCCTCTGGGTCGTCCCAGTGCACCAGCCCCAAGCATCCAGTACCATGCATCGAACCTGGACTGGCGACTCGTTTCATACATGATATTATACATGTTTCAATGCTATTCTCCCAAATCTCCCCACCCTCTCCCTCTCCCACAGAGTCCATAAGACTGATCTATACATTGGTGTCTCTTTTGCTGTCTCGTACACAGGGTTATTGTTTCCATCTTTCTAAATTCCATATATATGCGTTAGTATACTGTATTGGTGTTTTTCTTTCTGGCTTACTTCACTCTGTATAATAGGTTCCAGTTTCATCCATCTCATTAGAACTGATTCAAATGTATTCTTTTTAATGGCTGAGTAATACTCCATTGTGTATATGTACCACAGCTTTCTTATCCATTCATCTGCTGATGGGCATCTAGGTTGCTTCCATGTCCTGGCTATTATAAACAGTGCTGCAATGAACATTGGGGTACACGTTTCTCTTTCCCTTCTGGTTTCCTCAGTGTGTATGCCCAACAGTGTAAGAGAGTTCCCTTTTCTCCACACCCTCTCCAGCATTTATTGCTTGTAGATTTTTGGATTGCAGCCATTCTGACTGGCGTGAAATGGTACCTCATAGTGGTTTTGATTTGCATTTCTCTGATAATGAGTGATGTTGAGCATCTTTTCATGTGTTTGTTAGCCATCTGTATGTCTTCTTTGGAGAAATGTCTATTTAGTTCTTTGGCCCATTTTTTGATTGGGTCATTTATTTTTCTGGAGTTGAGCTGTAGGGGTTGCTTGTATATTTCTGAGATTAGTTGTTTGTCCGTTGCTTCATTTGCTATTATTTTCTCCCATTCTGAAGGCTGCCTTTTCAACTTTCTAACACCTTACACAAAAATAAACTCAAAATGGATTAAAGATCTAAACATAAGACCAGAAACTATAAAACTCCTAGAGGAGAACATAGGCAAAACACTCTCCGACATACATCACAGCAGGATCTTCTATGACCCACCTCCCAGAATATTGGAAATAAAAGCAAAAATAAACATATGGGACCTAATTAAACTTAAAAGCTTCTGCACAACAAAGGAAACTATTAGCAAGGTGTTACTTATTTCTTTGTCTTCTCATTTTATCTAAATTAATGTGTTTGTGATCTTCTTTCAACTGGCTGCAGGACCATAATTCCTCTTGCTTTTGATATCTGTCCCCTGGTGTGAGCTTGGTCTAGAGGCTTGTGCCTTTATCCTCTTGTTAGGGAGTCTGACTGATGTTTTGGTGACCAGAGACCACCATGGATATTGAGCAGGTGTCCCCTTTTCCCTGTTGTTCTCTTCCCTATTCTCTGTTATTCTCTCCTTAGTTGCAGGAGTAGAGGCCCCCAGATCTGGTTCTTATGGTAGTTCTTTTTCCAGTTTCTTAAGGAATCTCCACACTGTTTTCCATAGTGGCTGTACTAGTTTACATTCCAACTAAAAGTGTAAGAGGGTTCCCCTTTCTCCACATCCTCTCCAGCATTTATTGTTTGTAAACATTTTGATGGCAGCCATTCTGACTGGTGTGAGATGGTACCTCATTGTGGTTTTGATTTCATGTCTCTAAAAATGAGTGATGTTGAGCATCTTTTCACATGTTTGTTAGGCATGTGTATGTCTTCTTTGGAAGTGTCTATTTAGGTTTTCTGCCCATTTTTTTTTTTTTTATTGAGTCATTTATTTTTCTGGTATGGAACTGCATGAGCTGCTTGTATATTTTGGAGATTAATTCTTTGTCAGTCGTTAGCAAATGAAATGACTGACAAAGAATTAATCTTCAAAATATACAAGCAGCTCATGCAGTTCCATACCAGAAGGCTGCCTTTCACCTTGCTTGTTGTTTCCTTCATTGTGCAAAAGATTTTATGTTAAATTACATCCCATTTGTTTCTTTTTGCTTTTATTTCCATTACTCTCTGAGGTGGGTCACAGAGGATCTTGCTATGATTTATGTCAGAGAGTGTTCTGCCTACATTTTCCACTAGGAGTTTTAAAATTTGTGGTCATACATTTAGATCTTTAATTCATTTTGAGTTTATTTTTGTATACGGTTTTAGAAAGTGCTCTGGTTCCATTGTTTTACAGGTGGGTTGACCAGTTTTTCCAGCACCACTTGTGAAAGAGATGTATTTTCTCTATTTTATATTTTTGCCTGCTTTGTCAAAGATAAGGTGTCCATAGGAGAGTGAATTTATCTCTGGGGCTTTCTATTTTGTTCCATTGATCTATATCTCTGTCTTTGTGACAGTACATACTATGTTGTTGACTGTTGCTTTGTAACACAGTCTGAACTCAGGCAGGTTTCATCTTCAAAATCCTTGTCTCTAGTCTATTTATCTAACTCCATTTTGTTTTCAAGATTTTGGATCATGCTTACTATCATTATTCTGAATTCTTTTTCTGGTAGACTCCCTATCTCCTCTTATTTGGTTTGGTGGGTATTTATCATATTCCTTTACCTGCTGAATATTTCTCTGCCTTTTCATTTTGTTTATATTACTGTGTTTGCAGTGCACTTTCTGTAGGCTGGAAGTCATTGTTCCTGTTTATTGTGGAGCCTGTTCCCTGTGGGTGGGGTTGGAATAGTGGCTTGTTAAGATTTCCTGGTTGGGGAGCTTGTGTCTGTGTTCTGGTGGATGGAGCTGGATTTCTTCTCTCTGGAGCGCAATGAATTTTCCAATAGTGAATTTTGGGGTGTCTATGGGTTTGGCATGACTTTGGGCAGCCTGTCTTTTAATGTTCAGGTTTGTGTTCCTCTTTTGTTGGAGAATCAGTGTGGTATATCTTGCACTGGGCCTTGATGGCTCTTGGATGGAGCTTGGTTTCAGTGTAGGTATGGAGAAGGAAATGGCAACCCACTCCAGTATTCTTGCCTGGCGAATCCTGTGGATGGAGGAGCCTGATGGGCTGCTGTCCATAGGGTCACACAGAGTCAGACACGACTTATGTGACTTAACAGCAGCAGCAGCAGCATGGAGACTTTTGGGAGAGCTCTTGTATATTAATATTCCCTGGAATCCAGAAGTTCTCTGATGTTCTCAAGTTGTGGAGTTAAGTCTCCTGCCTCTGGCTTTCAGTCCTCCTCTTACAGTAGCCTCGAGATTTCTCCATCCATACAGCACAGATGATAAAACATCTAGGTTAATAGTGAAACAATTCTCTACAGCAAGGACCACCCAGGGAGAGTCACAGAGTTAAATAGAGTAGAAAAGTTGGAGGAAGGGGACAGAGATGACCTGGAGGAGATAAGGGAGAGTCAGAGGGGAGGGAGCAATCAAGCCAGTAATCAAATCACTAAGTGAATATGGATACAGAAGATTAGATTCTTAAAGGTACAAAATTAATAACAAATATCAAAAAAACAAAGATTAAAAATCTCAAATAGAGGTTAGACTCTCAAAAATACAATATAAAAATACAAAACAAAATCAATCACCAAAATTTAAATATATATATATATATATATGTATATATGTATATGTATATATATATATATATATATATGAAATTTGCTTTAAAAATAAGGTCTTTTTTTGCAAGGTAATAGGTTATAAAAATGAAAATTAAAGGAGTAATAAATAGCTTAACTTTTTAAAAATAAATTGAAAAGTGATAATAGTAAAAATATATCTAGGAATTTATCTGGAGCTGTTGTGGGCAGTGTGGGATCAGTTCAGTGTCAGATAGCTCCTTTTTCCAACTTGTATTTGTTCTCAAGGTCTACAGGTCCCTTTCCAATGCACAATCAATATTAATTGCAGAGTTTTAATCTGTTGCACCTGTCACTTCCAGAGTAGTTCCCTCTTCTTTGTTTATTTTGGCTTCTTCCATTTGCAAGTCTCTTCTGTGTCTCATTTTTGCCTTGACACAAGGGGACGAAGGTGGTCACTTATCTTAGCTCACTTGTTCAGTTGTCTTGTGGGGAGGGAGGGAGGGAGGGACACAGAACAAATACTGCTGGCATGTGTAGAGTGTGCTAGCAGTGTATGGACCACACTGGGTTTGCCATAGCCCAAGGCCACGTTTGCTTCTCAGGTCTACACTCTCAGGCTCCATGGTGCTCTGCAAGGGCACTGTCCCAAGTGGGCCCTGAATTTTGTGCACTTTCCAGGTTTAAGCCCCTCAGGTTCTCAGGTACTCCATAAGGTCACAGACCAGGATTGTTTCTGTGTTTTGTGCCCTTCCCTGGTCTGAGCAGCTCAGGCTACCGGGTGCTTGGTGAGTCCACTGTGCCAGGTGGGCCATGCATCTTAGTCACCTCCTGGGTCCCAGCCACTAGGTTTCACAGGTGTGCCATGAGAGCACGGTCTCAGGTGTGCTGTGTGTATCCTCTGGGGAGCTGATCTCAGGCTAAGACACTCCAGGCAGATATCAACCATCCAGGATTCCAGGAAGACCTGATTAGCAACTGGAAATCTGCTCACAGTTTGCTGGAAGTTGCCATCCCTGGGGCGGAGATTACAGCAGCCCCTTGTCTTCAGGCTCTGGCTGTCGCACTCCTGCCTGTCTACCTCAGGGTGGGAGATAGGGGGTGGGGAGTGGCCTATATGAAACTGACAAGGAAAGCTATGACCAACCTAGATAGCATATTCAAAAGCAGAGACATTACTTTGCCAACAAAGGTTTGTCTAGTCAAGGCTATGGTTTTTCCAGTGGTCATGTATGGATGTGAGAGTTGAACTGTGAAGAAGGCTGAGTGCCAAAGAATTGATGCTTTTGAACTGTGGTGTTGGAGAAGACTCTTGAGAGTCCCTTGGACTGCAAGGAGATCCAACCAGTCCATTCTGAAGGAGATCAGCCCTGAGATTTCTTTGGAAGGAATGATGCTAAAGCTGAAACTCCAGTACTTTGGCCACCTCATGCGAAGAGTTGACTCATTGGAAAAGACTCTGATGCTGGGAGGGATTGGGGGCAGGAGGAGAAGGGGAAGACAGAGGATGAGATGGCTGGATGGCATCACTGACTTGATGGACGTGAGTCTCAGTGAACTCCGGGAGTTGATGATGGACAGGGAGGCCTGGCGTGCTGCAATTCATGGGGTCACAAAGAGTCGGACACGACTGAGCGACCCATCTGATCTGAGTTCTTTATTATTCACTCAATCCTTTGTTCTGTGAGGGCACCAGGGCTCACCTGCTGCGTTAGAGCCTTTTGTGGGAAAGGCTTTTTTTTTTTTTTTAGTCTCTCTGGAAATCCCATAGGTTGGGTTGCTAACTCATGTTAGCTCCCCCAGATTGCCCTCAGGGCATTCTGGCCCAGTCCTTACCATAAGGACCAACGATGCAGCCTGTGCCTCGCAGCCCAGCCCCCACTTGCTGGTGGCAGATGCAAGCATCTGGGCTACCTCTCTGCTGGTGGTTACAGTTAGGCTTGTATTATGTATGTATGTGTGTGTGTGTGTGTGTTTTCTCCTGCTTTTGTTGCCTTCTGAGATTCCAAAAATCCCTACAGACCCACCATGAGGGAGTTTCCTACTGTGTAGAAACTTCTCTGCCATCATGACATCCTCCCTAGGGTGGGTCTTCATTCCTAAATCTTTTGTCTCTGTTTTTGTCTTTTTATATTTTGTCCTACCGTCTTTTGAAGAGAATGAGCTGCCTTTCTGGGCATCTGGTGTCCTATGCCAGCATTCAGAAGTTGTTTAGTGGAAGTTGCTCAACATTCAAATGATCTTTTGATGAATTTCTGGGGAAGAAAGTCGTCTCCGCGTCCTATTCTTCTGCCATTTGGGACCACTCTAAAGTCAGGCAGCTTGATTCCTCCAGTTCAATTCTTCTTCCTCAAGATTCCTCTGGCTATTCGAGGTTTTTTGTGTTTCCATACAAACTGTGAAATTATTTGTTCTATTTCTCTGAAAAATAATGTTGGTAGCTTGATAGGGGTTGCATTGTATCTATAGCTTGCTTTGGTAATATATTCATTTTCACTATATTGATTCTTCCGATCCATGAATATGGTATATTTCTCCATCCATTTGTGTCATCATTGATTTCTTTCATCAGTGTTTTATAGTTTTCCTTATATAGGTCATTTGTTTCCTTAGGTAAATTTATTCCTAAGTATTTTATTCTTTTCGTTGCAATGGTGAATGAGATTGTATCCTTAATTTCTCTTTCTGTTTTCTCATTGTTAGTATATAGGAATGCAAGGGATTTCTGTGTATTAATTTTATATCCTGAAATTTTACTATATTCATTGGTTAGCTCTAATAATTTTCTGGTGGTGCCTTCAGGGTTTTCTATGTAGAGGATCATGTCATCGGCAAACAGTGAGTTTTACCTCTTCTTTTCCAATCTGGATTCCTTTTATTTATTTTTCTTCTCTTATTGCTATGACTAGGACTTCCAAAACTATGTTGAATAGTATTGTTGAGACTGAGCACCCTTGTCTTGTTCCTGACTTTAGAGGAAATGCTTTCAATTTTTTGTCACTGAGAATAATGTTTGTTGTGGGTTTATTGTAGATGGCTTTTATTATGTGGAGGTATGTTCTTTCTATGCCTGCTTTCTGGAGGATTTTTATCATAAATGGATGTTGAATTTTGTCAAAACATTTCTGTGCATCTACTGAGATAATCAAATGGTTTTTATCTTTCAATTTGTTAATGTGCTGTATCACACTGATTGATTTTTGAATATTGAAGAATCCTGCATCCTTGGGATAAAGCCCACTTGGTCATGATGCATGATCTTTTTAAATATGTTGTTGGATTCTGTTTGCTAGAATTTTGTTGAGGAGTTTTGCATCTATGTTCATCACTGATATTGTCCTGTAGTTTTCTTTTTTTATGGCATCTTGGTCTGATCTTGGTATTATGGTGATGGCGGCCTCTTCAGATAATTTTTGGAGTTTAGCTTCCTCTGCAAATTTCTGGAAGAGTTTGAGTAGAATAGGTGTAAGCTCTTCTGTAAATTTTTTTATAGAATTCACCTATGAAGCCATCTGGTCCAGGGCTTTTGTTTGTTGGAAGATTTCTTTTTCTTTATATTTATTTATTTATTTTAATTAATTTATTTTTTATTGAAATATAATTACTTTACAAATTTTTACTGTTTTTCTGTCAAACTTCAACATGAATCGGCCATAGGTATACATGCATACCTTCCCTTTTTAATCTACCTCCCACCTCCCTCAAATCCCAATCCTTTAGGTTGATACATAGCCCCTGTGTGAGTTTCATAAGCCATACAGCAAGTTCCTGTTGGATATCTATTTTGCATATGGTAATGTAAGTTTCCTTGTTACTCTTTCCATACATCTCACCCTCTCCTCCCTTTTCCCCATGTCCACATGTCTATTCTCTATATCTGTTTCTCCATTGTTGCCCTGTAAATAAATTCATCAGTACCATTTTTTTAGATTCCATATGTTTGCTTTAGAATACATCAGATATTTATCTTTATCTTTCTGACTCACTTCACTCTGTATAATAGGTTCTAGGTTCATCCACCTCATTAGAACTGACTCAAATGCATTGATGTTTATGGCTGAGTAATATTCCATTGTGTATATGTACCACAATTTCTTTATCCATTCATCTGTCAATGGACATGTAGGTTTCTTCCATGTTCTAGCCATTGTAAATAGTGCTGCAATGAACTTTGAGATACATGTGTCTCTTTAAATTTTGGTTTCCTCAGGGTATATACCTAGGAGTGGGATTGCTGAGTCATGTGGTGGTTTTATTCCTAGTTTACAAAGGAATCTCCATACTGTCTTCCATAGTGTTTGTATCAATTTACATTCCCACAAACAGTGCAAGAGCTTTCCCTTTTCTCACACCCTCTCCAGGATTTACTGTTTGTAGACATTTTGATGATGGCCATTCCGACCAGTGTGAGGTGATATCTCATTGTAGTTTTGATGTGCATTTCAATATTAATGAGCTATTTTGAACATCTTTGCGTGTGTTGTTAGTCATGTGTATGTCTTCTTTGGAGAAATGTCTGTTTAGGTCTTATTCCCACTTTTTAATTTGGTTGTTTGTTTTTCTGGTGTTGAATTGTATGAGCTGATTGTATATTTTGGAAATTATTCCTTTGTCAGTTGTTTCATTTGCTATTATTTTCTCCCATTCTGAGAGTTGTCTTTTCATGTTATTTATAGTTTCCTGGTATTTTGTTTTATTTTTTTTAATTTAAATTTATTTATTTTAAGTGGAGGCTAATTACTTTACAATATTGTATTGGTTTTGCCATACATCTTTGCTGTGCAAAAGCTTTTAGGTTTAATCAGGTCCTACTTGTTTATTTTTGTTTTTATTTCCATTACTCTAGGAGGTGGGTCATAGAGGACCTTGCTGTTCATCAGTGATATTGACCTGTAGTTTTCTTTTTTGTGTTGTCTTTGTCTGGTTTTGGTATCAGGGTGATGGTGGCCTCTATGAATAAGTTTGAAAGTGTTCCTTCCTCTTCAATTTTTCAAAGGGTTTTAGAAGGATAGGCATTAGCTCTTCTCTAAATGTTTGATAGAATTCTCCTGTGAAGCCATCTGGGCCTGGGCTTTTGATTTTGGGGAGATTTTTGATCACAGCTTCAATTTCAATGTTTGTAATTGGGTTGTTCATAATTTCTATTTCTTCCTGGTTCAGTCTTGGAAGATTGAACTTTTCTAAGAATCTGTCCATTTCTTCCAGGTTATCTATTTTAATGCCATATGCTGCTACTGCTGCTGCTAAGTCACTTCAGTCGTGTCCGACTCTGTGCGACCCCATAGACGGCAGCCCACCAGGCTCCCCCGTCCCTGGGATTCTCCAGGCAAGAACACTGGAGTGAGTTGCCATTTCATCCTCCAATGCATGAAAGTGAAAAGTCACTCAGTCGTGTCTGACTCTTTATGACCCCATGGACTGCAGCCTACCAGGCTCCTTCGTCCATGGGATTTTCCAGGCAAGAGTACTGGAGTGGGGTGCCATTGCCTTCTCCAATGCCATATGGTTGTTCATAATAGTCTCTTATAATCCTTTGTATTTCTGCATTGTCTGTTGTAACCTCTCTTTTTTTAATTTCTAATTTTGCTGATTTGATTCTTCTCTATTTTTTCTTGATGAGTCTGGCTAAAGGTTTGTCAATTTTGTTTATTTTCTCAAAGAACCATCTTTTAGTTATTTTTTTTTTAATTTTTACTAGTGTTTCTTTAATTTCTTTTTCATTTATTTCTGCTCAGACCTGTATGATTTCTTTCCCTCTACTAATTTTGGGTTTTTTTGGTCTTCTTTTCTGAGTTGTTTTAGGTGTAAAGTTAGGTTTTCTATACGATGTTTTTCTTGTTCCTTAAGTTAGGGTTGTATTGCTATAAACTTCCCTCTTAGAACTGCTTTTCCTGCATCCTATAGGTTTTGAATTGTCGTATATTCATTGTCAAGTGTTTCTAGAAAAATTTTTTAGTTTCCCTTTTGATTTCTTCAGTAACATGTTGGTTATTTAGAAACGTGCTGTTTAATCTCCACATGTCTGTGTTTCTTACACTTTTTTCTTGTAGTTGATGTATAGTCTCATAGTATTGTGGTCAGAGAAGATGCTTGATGCAAATTAAATTTACTGAGGTTTGATTTGTGACCCAAGATGTGGTCTATCTGGAGAATGTTCCATGTGCACTTGAAGAGAAGGTGTATTCTTTTGCATTGGATGGAATATCCTGAAGGTATCGATGAGATCCATCTCATTTAATGTATCATTTAAGACTTGTGTTTCCTTATCAATTTTCTATTTTGATGACCTGTCCATTGGTGTGAAAGGGGTGTTAAAGTCTCCTACTATTATTCTGTTACTGTAAGTTTCTCCTTTTATGTCTGTTACTATTTGTTTTATGTATTGAGATGCTCCTATGTTGGGTGCATGCTGCTGCTGCTAAGTCGCTTCAGTCATGTCCGACTCTGTGGGACCCCATAGACGGCAGCCCACCAGGCTCCCCTATCCCTGGGATTCTCCAGGCAAGAACACTGGCGTGGGTTGCCGTTTCCTTCTCCAATGCATGAAAGTGAAAAGTGAAAGTGAAGTCGCTTCAGTCATGTCCAACTCTTAGCGACCCCATGGGCTGCAGCCCACAAGGCTCCTCGGTCCATGCGATTTTCCAGGCAAGAGTACTGGAGTGGGATGCCATTGCCTTCTCCGATGTTGGGTGCATAGATATTTGCAATTGTTATGTCTTCTTTTTGAATTGATCCCTTGATCATTATGTAGTGTCCTTCCTTATCTCTTTCAATTTTCTTTATTTTAAGGTATTGTGTCTGATATTAGGATTGCTACCACAGCTTTCTATTGCTTCCCATTTGCATGGAATATATTTTTCTATCCTCTCACTTTCAGTCTATATGTGTCTTGAGGTCTGAAATCTATTTCTTGTAGATAGCATATATATGGGTCTTGTTTTTTTTTATCCATTCAGCCAGTCTTTTGGTTGGAACATTTAATCCATTTACATTTAAAATAATTATTGATATATATGTTCCTATTGCCATTTTCTTAATTTGGGGGAGGGGTAATTTTGTAGATCTTTTTTCTTTTCCTGTATTTCTTGACTATATAAGTCCCTTTAACATTTGTTGTAAATTTGGTTTGGTGGTACTGAATTCTCTTAACTTTTGATTGTCTGAAAAGCTTTTAATTTCTCCATCAATTTTGGATGAGATCCTTCCCGGGTACAGTAATCTTGGTTGTAGATGTTTCCCTTCCACTACTTTGAATATATCCTGCCATTCCCTTCTGGCCTGCAGAGTTTCTACTGGAAGATAAGCTGTTGAGCATATGGGGTTTCCCTTGTATGTTACCTGTTGCTTCTCCCTTGCCACTTTTAATATTCTTTCTGTTTAGCCTTTGTTAGCTTGATTTGTATGTTTCTTGGTGTATTTCTCCTTGGATTTATCCTGTATGGGACTCTCTGTGCCTTTTGTATTTGATTGACTATTTCCTTTTCCATGTTGGGGAAATATTCAACTATAATCACTTGAAAAATTTTCTCATACCCTTTCTTTTTCTATTCTTCTTTTGAGACCCCTATAATTCGAATATTGGTGCATTTGATATTGTCCCAGAGGTCTCTGAGACCATCCTCTGCTATTTTCATTCTTTTTACTTTAATTTGCTCATCATATGCTGTTTCTACCATTTTATCTTCCAGTTCACTTATTTGTTCTTCTGCTTCAGATATTCTGCTATTGATTCCTTCCAGAGTATTTTTAATTTCAGTAATTGTGTTGTTTTTCTCAATATGTTTATTCTTTAATTCTTCTAGGTATTTGTTAATTGATTCTTGCATTTTATCCATTTTGTTCTCAAGGTTTTTGATCATCTTTACTATCAATATTCTGAATTCTTTTTCAGGTTGTTTGCTAATTTCCTCTTCATTTATTTGGACTTCTGTGTTTCTAGTTTGTTCCTTTATTTGTGCAGTATTTTTCTGCTTTTTTTTTTTTTTTTTTTTTTTATGTTGTTGTGTTTGAGGTCTCCTTTCCCAGGCTTCAAGGAAAGTTAAATTCTTTCCTTGCAGAAGGTTGAATTCTTTGTTCCTTTTGGTTTCTGCACTCCTAAGGTTGGTCCAGTGGTTTGTGTAAGCTTCTTATAGGGT
This sequence comes from Bos indicus, assembly GCF_029378745.1. Taxonomy (NCBI): domain Eukaryota; kingdom Metazoa; phylum Chordata; class Mammalia; order Artiodactyla; family Bovidae; genus Bos; species Bos indicus. Next base: position 79,187,950 of record NC_091789.1, read on the forward strand.
GAGATTAGTGCTGAGTTTTTGTTTATCTGTTTGTTTGTTTCTTTGTTTCTTATTCCTCTGATGGACAAGGCTGAGTGAGGTGGTATTCCTGTCTGCTGATGATTGGGTTTGTATTTTGTTTTGTTTTTTTGTTTAGATAAGCTGTCTTGCACAGGATGCTACTGGTGGTTGGGTGATTCAGGGTCTTGTACCAGGTGGTTTCCTTTGTGTGAGTTCTCACTATTTTATACTCCCTAGGGTTAGTTCTCTGGTAGTCTAGGATCTTGGAGTCAGTACTCCTACTCCAAAGGCTCGGGGCTTGATCTCAGATTCACAGAGAGAGATGAGGCAGAAGTTGTAAGGAAGGTCTAAGGCCACCCCTGGACTTCCCTTGTGTTTCAGATGGTAAAGAATCTGCCTGTCTGAAACATGGTCCTGGAGGGACACTCCACGTTTGCAGCTGATGGCAGGCAAGATATGCTGGCAGGCTTCCTGTTGGAAGATTTTTTATTACGGTCTTGATTTCCATGCTTGTGATGTGTCTATCAAGATTTTCTATTTCTTCTTGATATAATTTTGGAAAGTTATATTTTTCTAAAAGTTTGTTCATTTCTTTGAAGTTGTCCATTTTATTGGCATATAGTTGCTGATAGTAGTCTCTTATGATCTTTTGTATTTATGTGTTGTCTGTTGTGATGTCTCCATTTTCATTTCTAATTTTATTGATTTGATCCTTCTCCTTTTTTTTCCTTGATGAGTTTGGATAGTGGTTTGTCTATTTTATCCTCTCAAAGAACCAGCGTTTAATTTTGTCACTTTTTGCTATAGTCTCCTTCATTTCTTCTTCATTTCTTTCTGCTTGTTTTTTTTTTTTTAATTATTTCTTTCCTTCTACTAACTTTGGAGTTCTTCATTTCTTCTTTTTATAGTAGCCTTAGTTGTAAAGTAACATCATTTATTTGATGTTTCTCTTGTTTCTTGAGGTAAGCTTTATTGTTATGAACCCTTCTCTTAGCACTGCTTTTACTAAAACCCATAGGTTTTGGGTTGTTGTGTTTTCTTTCTTTCTTTTTTTTTTTTTGCTATGTGTATTTTTATTTCGTTTTTTATTTCTTCCATGATCAGTTGGTTATTCAGAAGTGTGTTGTTTAGTTTACATATATTTGTATTTTTAATAGTTTTTTTTTTTTCCTGTATTGGCATCTAATCTTACTGCATTGTGATCAGAAAAGATGCTTGAAATGAATTCAATTCTTTTTTTTTTTAATTTACCAAGGCTAGATTTAGAGCTCAGGATGTGATCTATCCTGCAGAATGTTCTGTGTGCCCTTGAGAAAAAGGTGAAATTCATTGTTTTGGGGTGAAATGCCTTATAGATATCAGTTAGATATAACTGGTCCATTGTATCATTTAAAGTTTGTGTTTCCTTGCTAATTTTCTGTTTGATCTATCCATAGGTGTGAGTGCAGTATTTTTTTTTAATTTTATTTTATTTTTAAACTTTACATAATTGTATTAGTTTTGCCAAATATCAAAATGAATCCGCCACAGGTATACACGTGCTCCCCATCCTGAACCCTCCTCCCTCCTCCCTCCCCACACCATCCCTCTGGGTCGTCCCAGTGCACCAGCCCCAAGCATCCAGTATCGTGCATCGAACCTGGACTGGCATCTCGTTTCATACATGATATTTTACATGTTTCAATGCCATTCTCCCAAATCTTCCCACCCTCTCCCTCTCCCACAGAGTCTATAAGACTGTTCTATACATCAGTGTCTCTTTTGCTGTCTCATACACAGGGTTATTGTTACCATCTTTCTAAATTCCATATATATGCGTTAGTATACTGTATTGGTGTTTTTCCTTCTGGGTGAGTGCAGTATTAAAGTCTCCCACTATCACTGTGTTACTGTTAATTTCACCTTTCATACTTGTTAGCATTTGCCTTATGTTTTGAGGTGCTCATATGTTGGGTACATATATATTTATAATTGTTATATCTTCTTCATGGATTGATCCTTTTATTACTATGTAGTGTCCTTCTTTGTCTCTTTTCACGGTCTTTATTTCAAAATCTATTTTATCTGATATGAGTATTGCTACTCCTGCTTTCCTTTGGTATTCATTTCAATGAAACCTCTTTTTCCATCCCTTCACTTTCAGTCTGTATGTGTCCCTTGGTTTGAGGTGGATCTCTTGTAGAAAGCATGTATAGGGGTCTTGTTTTTGTAACCATTTGGCCAGTCTTTTGTTTGGGGGTGGAGAAGGCAATGGCACCCCACTCCAGTACTCTTGGCTGGGAAATCCCATGGATGGAGGAGCCTGGTAGGCTACAGTCCATGTGGTCGCTAAGAGTCGGACATGACTGAATGACTTCACTTTCACTTTTCATTTTCATGCATTGGAGAAGGAAATGGCAACCCACTCCAGTGTTCTTGCCTGGAGAATCCCAGGGACAGGGGAGCCTGGTAGGCTATCGTCTATGGGGTCACACAGAGTCGGACACGACTGAAGTGACTTAGCATAGCATTATTTGGGGGCATTTAACCTATTTACATTTAATGTAATTAATAATAAGTATAATCCCATTACTATTTACTTTTTGGTTTTGGGTTCAATTTTGTAAACCTTTTCTGTGTCCTGTCTAGAGAAGATCCTTTAGCATTTGTTGAAGAGCTGGTTTGGTGGTATTGAATTCTCTTAGCTTTTGCTTGTCTGTAAAGCTTTTGATTACTCTTTCATATCTGAATGAGATCCTTGCTGGGTAGAATAGTCTTGGTTGTAGGTTTTTATCTTTCATCATTTAAATTATGTCCTGCCATTGCCTTCTGTCCAGAAGAGTTTCTATTGAAAGATCAGCTGTTATCCTTATGGGGATCCCCTTGTGTGTTATTTGTTGTTTTTCCCTTGGTGCTTTTAATATGTGCTCTTTGTGTTTGAACTTTATTAGTTTGATTAATATCTGTCTTGGAGTGTTCTCCCGGGTTTATCTTGTTTGGGGTTCTAGAGGTTTCTTGAACTTGGGTGGCTATTTCTTTCCCCATTTTAGGGAAGTTTTCAACTATTATCTCCTGAAGTATTTTCTCATGCCCTTTCCTTTTGTCTTCTTCTTGGACATCTATGATTTAAATGTTGCAGCGTTTAATATTATCCCAGAGGTCTCTGAGGTTGTCCTCATTTATTTTAAATATTTTTACTTTTTTTCCTCTGTGCTTCATTTATTTCCACCATTCTACCTTCCAACGCACTTATCCTCTCTTCAGCCTCAGTTATTCTACCGTTGGTTCCTTCCAGGGTGCTTTTGATCTCAGTTACTGCATTATTCACTATTGATTGACTCTTCTGTATTTCTTGTAGTTCCTTGTTAAACATTTCTTGTATTTCTTGTAGTTCCTTGTTAAACATTTTTTGCATCTTCCCAATCCTTCTCTCTAGTCTATTTATCAAACTCCATTTTGTTTTCAAGATTTTGGATCATGCTTACTATCATTATTCTGAATTTTTTTTCTGGTAGACTCCCTATCTCCTCTTCTTGTTTGGTTTGGTAGATATTTATCATGTCCCTTTACCTGGTGAATATTTCTCTGCCTTTTCATTTTGTTTAGATTACTGTGTTTGTGGTGCCCTTTCTGTAGGCTGGAAGTTCATGGTTCCTTTTTATTGTGGAGCCTGCTCCCTGTGGGTGGGGTTGGAGTAGTGGCTTGTTAAGGTTTCCTCATTCAGGAGCTTGCATCTGTGTTCTGGTTGGTGGAGCTGGATTTCTTCTCTCTGGAGTGCAATGAATTGTCCAGTAGTGAGTTTTGGGGTGTCCATGGGTTTGGCATGACTTTGGGCAACCTGCCTTTTAATGTTCATGTTTGTGTTCCTGTTTTGCTGGAGAATTAGTGTAGTATGTCTTACACTGGGCCTTTATGGCACTTGGTTTCAGTGTAGGTATGAAGACTTTTGGGTGAGCTCTTGTTTATAAATTTTCCCTGAAGTCAGGAGTTCTCTGATGTTCTCAAGTTGTGGAATTAAACTTCCTGCCTCTGGCTTTCAGTCCTTCTCTTACAGTAGCCTCAAGACTTCTCCATCCATAAAGTATAGATGATAAAACATCTAGGTTAATGGTAAAACAGTTCTCCACAGCGAGGAACATCCAGAGAGATTCACCGAGTTACAAAGAGAAGAGAAGAGGGAGGTGGGAGATAGAGGTGACCAGGAGGAGAAGGGGAGTCAAAAGGGGAGAGAGCAATCTAGCCAGTAATCAGTTCCCTAAGTGATCTCCACAGCCCAGAACACCCAGAGAGATTCAGAGAGTTAAGTAGAGAAGAGAGGAGATAGAGATGACCTGGGAAGAAAAGGGAGAGTCAGAAGGGGAGAGAGCAATCAAGCCAGTAATCAAATCCTTAAATGAATATGGATACTGAAGATTAAATTTGTAATGGTACAAAACTAATAACAAATATAAAAAAGCAAAGATTAAAAACCTAGGATAGAAGTTAGACTCTCAAAATTACAATATAAAAATATGAAACAAAATCAATCACAAAAATTTTTCAAATGTATATATACTTTTATTTTCAAAGTAATAGGTTATAAAATGAAAATTAAAGGAGTAACAAAGAGCTTAATTTTTTTATTTTTTTAATTGAAGGATAATTGCTTTACAGAATTTTGTTGTTTTCTGTCAAGCTTCAACATGAATCAGCCATAGGTATACATACATCACATCCCTTTTGAAACTCTCCCCCATCTCCCACCCCATCCCACCCCTCTAGGTTGATATAGAGGTCCTGTTTGAGTTTCCTGAGCCATACAGCAAATTCTCATTGGCTATCTATTTTACATATGATAATGTAAGTTTCCATGTTACTCTTTCCATACATCTCACCTGCTCCTCCCCTCTCCCCATGTCCATAAGTCTGTTCTCTATGTCTGCTTCTCCATTGCTGCCCTGTAAATAAATTCTTCAGTAACATATTTCTAGGTTCCATATATGTGGACTAGAATACTGTATGTCTCTCTCTTTCTGACTCACTTCACTCTATATAATATGTTCTATGTTCATCCACCTCATCAGAACTGACTCAAATGTGTTCCTTTTTATGGCTGAGTAATATTCCACTCTGTATATGTACCACTTCTTTAATCTATTCATCTGTTGATGCATATCTAGGCTGCTTCCATGTTATAGCTATTATAAATAGTGCTCCAATGAACAACGGGATACATGTGTCTTTTTCAACCCTGGTTTCCTCATGGTATATGCCTAGGGGTGAGATTGCTGGGTCATATGGTGGTTTTATTCCTAGATTTTTAAGGAATCTCCATACCATCTTCCATAGTGGCTGTATCAATTTACAGTCCCACCAACAGTGCAAGAGTTCCCTTTTCTCCACACCCTCTCCAGCATTTATTGTTTGTAGACATTTTAATGATGGCCATTCTGACCAGTGTGAGGTAATATCTCATTGTGGTTTTGATTTGCATTTCTGTAATAATCAGTGATGTTGAGTATATTTTCATGTGTTTGTTAGACATCGGTATGTCTTCTTTGGAGAAATGTCTGCTTAGGTCTTTCCCCCCTTGTGGGTTATTTTAAAGATGAGGCTGCAGAGGTTACACTTGGCCTATTTGGGGACTGCAACACAGTGCCTAACACCAGACTGGGACTGCTTTCCACACAGCGTCCACTCGAGTATGGTTCACCCAAGTGTGCCTGCTGCCAAGAGCCCACTGTGGTTTCTGGCCGTATCTCCCAGGGTGGCTGGAATGTCTCTTCTACAAGCACAGCAGTCATGTAGCAGATTGTCTAGTCCAGAATCCAGTTTTGTTTTCTGCAGTTCTGGATTGTTCCCCTTCCTGTCACTCTTCCCTTTGTAAGGCATTCACCTTATGTGCATTACAAGAATGGGCTGCAGTCATCACTTTCCTGGACATTTCTTCTCTAGCAAGCTGACTGTGTCTGGGGCATGCTGGCACCCTATCTGTCAGCAGTCCTTAGGCGGACAAACAACATTAGGATTCCACTTTAAATCACCTGGGAAGGGAGCCAAGCCTGGGCTGTTAGAGAAACCTAATAGCCAGAGTATCTGCCAAATACTCTGTATCATTTCTTTAGATCCTCTGGGATCTTCCCTTTATTTACCAGGAATCACATTTCCTTGAGGCACACCTAGAAGATGGCAACCCACTCCAGTACTCTTGCCTGGAAAATCCCATGGACGAAGGAGCCTGGTGGGCTGCAGTCCATGGGGTGGCAAAGAGTCAGCATTTAGTCTTGTTCAAGGACTAAGATCACTAAACTACAGAATGGTGATGTTTGTAAGTGAAACGTAGGAGTTGGAAAGGGAGCAGTCGGCTTGTGAAGGGCATTCCCAACCAGTTAAGGCTCTTTAGGTGAAAGGAAAATATCTTCCTTAAACTAGCTGAAGCGATAAAGATAACATTGGCTGACAAAACTGAAAAGAGGATTATAGGCTTCAGGAATGGTTTGATCAGGACTCAGTTCCGTTTGTCTGGAGTTCTTTTGAGCTTAATTTTTTAAAAAATATTAGAAAGTGATAATAATAATATATCTAAGAATTTCTCTGGAGCTGTTGTGGGCAGTGGGGGGTCAGTTCAGTGTCATATAGTTCCTTATTCCAGCTTGTACTTGTCAAGTTCTATAGATCCCCTTCCAATGCACAGTCAGTGTTAACTACAAGGTTTTAATCTGTTGTACCTGTCACTTCCAGAGTGGTTCCATCTTCTTTATTTTGGCTTCCTCTGTTTGCAAGTCTCTTCAGTGTCTCATTTCTGCACTGACACAGGGGATGAAGGCGGCCACTCATTTAGGCTCACTTGTTCACTTGTGTTGTGGGGGATGAGGGACACTGCAAACAAATACCACTGGCATGTCTGGAGAGTGCTTGAAGTGTATGGACCACACTGGGTTTGCCATAACCCAAGGCAGTCTGTGCTTCCTGGATCTATACTGCTCAGGCTCCATGGTGCTCTTCGAGGGCACTGTCCCAAGTGGACCCTGAGTTTCATGCACTTTCCAGTTTAAGTGGCTCAGGTTCTCGGGTACTCCACAAGGGCACAGACCCAGATGAGCTGTGCATTTTGTGTCCTCCCCATGTCTGAGCAGCTCAGGCGACCTGGTGCTTGGCGAGCACACTGTTTCAGGTGGGCTGTGTGTCTGTGTGGGACTGTATGCCCCATTCCTCTGTTTCCTGAGTGCACCCTGAGAGTACCACCTCAGGTGTACAGTGTGTCTACTCTGGGGAGCTAAGATGTTGAGTTTTAAGCCAGCTTTTTCACGCTCCTCTTTTGCCCTCATCAAGAAGCTCTTTAGTTCCTCTTCAATGTCTGCCATTAAAGTGGTATCATCTACATATCTGAGGTTGTTGATATATCTCCTGGTAATCTTGATTCCAGCTCATGCTTCATCCAGCCCAGCATTTCTCCTGATGTACTGTGTATATAAGACAAGCAAACAGGGTGACAATATACAACCTTGTCGTATTATTTTTCCAATTTGTAACCAGTCTGTTCCATGTCCGGTTCTAACTGTTGTTTCTTGACCTGCATTCAGGTTTCTCAGGAGACAGGTGAGGTGGTTTAATATACCCATCACTTGAAGAATTTTTCACAGTTTGTTAAAGTGCACACAATCAAAGGCTTTAGCATAGTCAATGAAGAAAAAGTATATGTTTATCTGAAATCTCGTGCTTTTTCTATGAGCCAAAGGATGTTGGCAATTTGATATCTGGTCCTCTCCCTTTTCCAAATCCAGCTATTACATTTGAAATTTCTCTTACTGCTTAAGCCTAACTTGAAAAATTTTTGAGCATTACCTTGCTACCATGTGAAATGAGTGCAATTGTACTGTAGTTTGAAAATTCTTTGACATTGCCTTTCTTCAGGATTTGAATGAAAGCTGACCTTTTCCAGTCTTGTGGCCACTGCTGAATTTCCCAAATTTGCTGACATACTGAGTTCAGCACTTTAACAGTATTCTTTTAGGATTTGAAATATCTCAGATGAAATTCCATCACCTCCAGTAGCTTTGTTCATAGTAATGCTTCTTAGGGCCCACGAGACTTCACTCCAGGATGTCGGACTCTTGGCGAGTGATCACATCATCATGGTTATCTGTGTCATTAATATATTTTTGTGTAGTTCTTGCCAGTTCTTCCTAATCTCTTCTGCCTCTGTTAGGTCCTTATCATTTCTGTTTCTTATCATGTCCATTCTTGCATGAAATGTTCCCTTGGCATCTCCAATTTTCTTGAAGAGATCTCCAGTTTTCCCATTCTATTATTTTCCTCTATTTCTTTGCACTGTTTAAGAAGACCTTACCTCTCAGTGCTATTCTGAAGGAATTCTGCATTCAGTTGGGTATATCTTTCCTTTTCTTCTTTGCCTTTCACTTCTCTTCTTTCCTCAACTATTTTTAAGGCCTCTTCTGACAATCTCTTGGCCTACTAGCACTCCTTTTTCTTTGGGATGGTTTGGTCCCTGCCTCCTCCATACAATGTTACAAATCTCCTTCCATAGTTCTTCAAGCACTCTGTCTACCATATCTAATCCAATGAATCTATTCATCACCTCCAGTATGTAATCAATCATAAGGAATTTGATTTACATCATACCTGAGTTTCCCTGGTAGCTCAGAGGTTAAAGCGTCTGCCTGCAATGTGGGAGACACGGGTTCGATCCCTGGGATGGGAAGATGCCCTGGAGAAGGAAATGGAAACCCACTCCATTTCTTGCCTGGAGAATCCCATGGATGTAGGAGCCTGGTGGGCTACAGTCCATGGGGTCGCAAAAAGTCGGACATGACTGAGCGACTTCACTTTCACTGAGTTGCCTAGTGGGTTTCCCTACTTTCTTCAATATAAGTCTGAATTTTGGAATAAGAAGCTGATGATCTGAGTCATAGTCTGCTCCAGGCCTCAGTTTTGCTAATTTATAGAGCTTCTTCATCTTCGGCTGCAGAAAATATGATCAATCTGATTTCGGTATTGACCATATGATACGCAACATGAGTAGAGTTGTGTAGAGTTGTCTCTTGTGTTTTGGGAAGAGGATTTGCTATGACTAGTGTGTTCTCTTGACAAAACTGTTATCCTTTGGCCTGATTCATTTTGTACTCCAACACCAAACCTGCATGACATCTCTTGGCTTCCTTTTTTTTTTTTTTGGTCCCAATCCCCTATGTTGCAAATGACATCTTTTTTTGGTGTTAATTCTAGAAACTCTTATATGTCTTCATAGAAACATTCCACTTCAGCTTTTTTTGCATTAGTGGTTGGAGCATAGATTGGATTGCTGTGATGCTGAATGGTTTGCCTTGGAAATGAACAGAGACCATTCTATCGTTTTTGAGATTGCACCAAAGTAGTGCATTTCAGTCTCTTTTGTTGACTATGAGGGCTACTCCATTTCTTCTAAGGCATTCTTGCCCACAGTGTAGGTACTCAGTCATGCCTGACTCTTTCCAACCCTTTGGACTGTAGCTTGCCAGGCTCATCTGTCCATGGGATTTTTCAGACAAGAATACTGGAGTGAGTTGCCATTTCCTTCTCCAGAACTTGCCCACAGTAGTAGATATAATGGTTATCTGAATTAAATTTGCCCATTCCTGTCCTTATTAAGTTCACTGATTCCTAACATGTTGATGTTCACTCTTGCCATCTCCTGATAGACAATATTCAATTTACCTTAATTTACCTAGCATTACCTAATATTCCAGGTACCTATGAAATGTTCTTTAGAGCATTAAGCTTTACTTTCACCACAAGACACATCCACAACTGAGGGTTGTTTCCACTTTAGCCCATCCACTTCATTTTTTTTTTTTTTTTGGAGCTATTAATAATTGCTGTTCACTCTTCCCCAGTACAGTATTCTTGCCTGGAGAATCCCATGAACAGAGGGGCCTGGCGGGCTATAGTCCATAGGGTCGCAAAGAGTTAAACATGACTGAAGTGACTTAGCACTCATGCATGCTTCCCCAGTAATATATTGGACAACTTCTGGCCTGGGATACTCATCTCCGGTGTCATAACTTTTTTGCTTTTTCATCTTGTTCATGGAGTTCTCATGGCATGAATGGTGGAGTGGCTTGCCATTCTCTCCTCTAGTGGACCACATTTTGTCAGAATTCTTCACTATAACCCACCCATCTTGTGTGACCCTGCAAGGCATGGCTCATAGCTTCACTGAGTTATGGAAGTTCCTTCACCATGACAAGGCTGTGATCCATGAAGGGGATTATATATATATATATATATATATATATATATATATATATATATATATATATATCTCGTATCAATACTTTTCTTCATTTCCTTCCTTACTTCCTCTTTGTGTTTAGTTGATTTTTTACATGACTTATTTTGATTCTCTTCTCATTTACTTTGGATATATTCTATAAAAATATTCTTTGTAGTTATCACAGGGATTTCATATACCAACTGAAAGTTTTTAAAATCCAGTTTTTAACTAATACCAACTTAACTTCAATTTCAGACAAAAACTTACTTACATTTCATTCTGCATTATGTGTTTGATGTCCCATATTTCATCTTTATATATTGTGTATCCATTAACCTAGGTATAAAATCATTTTATGTTTTTCCTTTTATGTCTTATAAAAGAATAAACAGTAGAGTTAGAAACCATAATCACAATGATACTGTTTTTATATTTGTCCCTGTATTGACCTTTAATGAAAAAAAATTAATTATTATATAGTTTTAGTTATTAGGTAGCACCATTTCAAATTGAATAAATTGCTTTAGCATTTATTGTGGAGTAGGTCTATTGCTAATAAACTTAACTCTTATTTATGTGAAAATGATTTAATATTCAAAAGATGATTTTTCTGGACATACAATTCTCAGTTGATTGGTATTTTCTTTCATGACTTTAGATAAATCACCCCACAGTCTTCTGCTCTGAAAGAGTTCTGCTGAGATTTCTGCTAATTATCATATTAAGGATCTCTATTATGTTATGGGTTATTTTTCTCTTCATAATTCAACATTTCTCTTTGTATTTGCTTTTAAAAGTTGGATTTTAAAGTCTCTCACTTTGAGAATCTTTGAGTTTATTCTAACTGGAATAATTTAAAATTTTTTTGTGTTTGTAGGTGAATATCTTTCCTCAAATTTGGAAAGTTTTCAGCCATTATTTGTTCAAATATATGCTCTGCTTCTGTCAATTTTCTTCTAGAATTTCTACATTGCAGTTTTTTTACTTTTATAATAAAAGTCATTTTTTCCAGATTTACTGAGTTATAATTAGCATATGACATTGTGTAACTTAAGCTGTACAGTGTGTTGATTTGACACTGTTTATATAATGCAAAATGATAATCACCATAGCCTTAGTTTATACCTCCATCATGTTACAAATTAGCATTTCTTTTTTGCAGTATTAACATTTAAGTATTACTCTGTAACAACTTTCAAATATATAACACAGTATTTTTAACATAATTATCATACTGTATATTAGATCCCCAGAAAATGGAAGTTTGTACTTTGACCAACATTTATTTATTTCCTTTACCACCCATTCCCTAATTACCACCACTCAATTCTTTCTCTCTAAGATTTGACTCTATTATATCTCACATATAAGTGATTATAGTATTTATCTTTCTCTGGATGGTATATTTCACTTAGCATAATGCATAAAATGTTCATCCATGTTGTTGCAAGTAACAGAATTTCATTCCTTCTCATGTCTGAACATATAATGCATAAGTGTAGATAGATAGAGCTATATATCACATTGTCATCTGTTGATGGACATTTAGGTCCTCTCTAAATTTTTACTATTGTGAACAATGCTGCAAGGATCATGAGAACATGAGAATGCAAATATATCTTCAAAATATATCTTTGAATCCTGTTTTTATTCCCTTAGATCATAGATCCTGAAGTGGGATTGTTGGATCATATGGTAGCTCTACTTTTAAAGTTTTGAGGAAACTTGATACTGTTTTCCATATTGATAGTATCAATTGACATTTCCACCAAAAGTGTATAGGGCTCCTTTTCCTCTATATAATTTCTAATACTTGCTATCACTTATTTTTTATCTGTATGTTTTTGAATATCTTTTTTTTGTTTCTAATGGGAAAGCATTTTATCTTGAATATAGCTGCTCTGTTTTTTGGTGATAGTCATTCGAACAAAAGTGAGATGATACATCCTTGTGATTTTGATCATCATTTACCTGATGATGAGTGATGCTGAGCACCTTTTCATCTAATCATTGGCCATTTATTTGTATGTCTTCTTTGAAAAAAAAAGTTTATTAATGTTTTCTGTCCATTTTTAAATGAATTTTTTGTTTTTGTTATTGAGTAGTATGAGTTCTTTGCATATCCTTATCAAATATGATTTATAAATATTTTCTCAAATGACATACCATGCCTTTTCATTTTGGTTATTGCTTCTTTTGCTATGTGCATGCTTTTCAGCTTGTTTTAGTTCCAGTTTCATCCCACCTTCCTCTGGCCTACAAGATTTCCCCTGAGAAGTACACTGATAGCATTATGTATGTATGTATCTATGTATGTATGTGTGTGTGTGTGACACGCACACATTTTTAGATCCCTTTCCCATATAGGTCATTACAGAGTATCAAATAGAGTTCCCTATGCTATACAAAGGTCTTTATTAGTTATCTATTTTATATATCTGGTCTGCTAGTGTCTGACTCGGAAAAGGCAATGGCACCCCACTCCAGTACTCTTGCCTGGAAAATCCCATTGATGAGGAGCCTGGTGGGCTGCAGTCCATGGGGTCGCTAAGAGTTGGGCACGACTGAGCGACTTCACTTTCACTTTTCACTTTCATGCATTGGAGAAGGAAATGGCAACCCACTCCAGTGTTCTTGCCTGGAGAATCCCAAGGACGGGGGAGCCTGGTGGGCTGCTGTCTATGGGGTCGCACAGAGTCGGACACGACTGAAGTGACTTAGCATAGCATTAGCAGTGTCTGACTCTTTGCAACCTTATGGATGGTAACTCCCCAGGTTCCTGTATACATGAGCTTCCCCAGGCAAGAATACTGGAGTGGGCTTCCATTTCCTCCTCCAGGGGATCTTCCACACCAAGGGATTGAACCTGCATCTTTTATGTCTCCTGCATTGGCAGGCGGATTCTTTATCACTTATGCCACCTGAGAAGTCATTTTATATATAGTAGTTTGTACACCTCAACCACAATTGATATTAGATGACTTTGTTATATTATATCTTAAAGAAGATCATTTGGGGTTGAAATTTTGGGGTAATGTATTACCTTCCTGAACTTAGAAGTCCAAGTGTCTCCGGAGATTTGAACAGTTTTCAGACATTATTACTTTAAATAACTTTCTGCTCCTTTCTCTCTCCTCTTTCTGGAACTCCAATAATGCATAGATTATTTCTCATGATGGTATCCCATGATTCATACAGGCTTTCTTTACTCTTTTTTTTTTTTTTTTTTCATTTTGCACCTTTGATTGAATGACCTTTCTCCCCCCACCCCACCTTTTTTTTTTTTTTTTGCTTGTCCATGTCTTCTCTTTGAGCTGCATTAAAATTTTCAGTTTAGGCATTGTATTCTGAACCTATAGGATTTTGGGATGTTTTAATGGGTTCTATTCCTTTACTGAATTCATTTTGTTCACACTTTGTTTCTCTAATTGCATTTAGTGGTCTATTTGTGTTTGTTTGAGATTAACTGAGGCTTACAAGGTTAAGAGGACTATAGTTCATTCTTTGTCAGATAGTTCAGAGATTTCCATTTCTTTAGCATCAGTCATTGGAATTTTTAATCTTTTTTTAGTTTTCTTTAATGGTAACGTATTTCCTTCATTAATCATGATCCTTATGGCCTTATGTCGGTATCTGTGCATTTGAGGAAATAAGAATCTCTTCCAGTCTTTATGGCTGTCTTCAACAGGCAAAATCCTTCACCAGTTAACCTACATGGTGGTGTATGTAGGCAAGCTTGCTCTTCAATTAGTCAGGCTTACAAGTCTACTCTTTGGCTCAACAAGTAGGCAGGCCAAGTGCTTGGATACGTGGGGAAGAGCCTGTTGGCTGTTCCTTCAGGAACAGTCCTGGTGCACTGGGATGGGTTTGTCAACTGAATCTCTGATGACGTTCTTGGACCTAGATCTTGTGGGTGGACCTGGATCTTGGATTCACAGGGGTTGATCACGTATTAGGGACCACTTGGAAGTGATTAGAGTCTGGGTCTAGAGGGGCTAGCCTGGTACTACAATGGGAGCTTAATTTTGTGGGATCTGGCCTGTGCATTAATGACACAGAGGTTGGTCTCATGCTTTTGATTATTGGCCTGAGGCCACAGCAGTTGGTTGGCAACCTGAGGCCTCAGAGCTAAACCTGGATATTGGGTCTCTTGGGGCCAGTTTGGCACTGGGGTAGACTGGCAGCCTTGGAGTCTAAGAACTGGCTTTGAGGTTAGGACCACAGGGGATGGCCTAGTGCCAAGGTGAGCTAAAAACTTAAGTTCAAGGGAACTACTGAAGTCTACATCTGTGGGGTCTGGACCTAAATGTGCTCTCTCTAGGAAGGCTGCTATAAGCCTAGTGCCATGAGAGCATCCTGGAACCTCATGGCCCAGCCAGAACTAAGCTAAACTGTAAGCCTGGGTGCACAGGACCCATTGGGAGTCTAGTCCCAAGGGTTTACTCAGTACCTTCAAGAGTCAGAAACCATAGTTCACAGGTGCCTATAATAAGAAGGTTGTTGTTGTAGTTCAGTCATTAAATTATGTCTGAAGCTTTTGCAACCCCATAGACTGTAGCCCACCAGGTTCTTCTGTCCATGAGATTTTCCAAGCAAGAATAATGGATGGGATGGGTCAGGGTGGAGAGTTCTGACAAAATGTGGTCCACTGCAGAAGGGAATGGCAAACCACTTCAGTATTCATGCATTGAGAACCCCATGAACAGTATGAAAAGGCAAAAAGATAGGACACTGAAAGATGAACTCCCCAGGTCAGTAGATGCCCAATATACTACTGGAGATCAGTGGAGAAATAACTCCAGAAGGAATGAAGAGATGGAGCCAAACCAAAAACCACACCCAGGTGTGGATGTGACTGGTGATAGAAGCAAGGTCTGATGCTGTAAAGAGCAATATTGCATAGTAACCTGGAATGTTAGGTCCATAAATCAAGGCAGATTGGAAGTGGTCAAACAGGAGATGTCAAGAGTGAATGTCAACATTTTAGGAATCAGTAAACTAAAATGGACTGGAATAAGTGAATTTAACTCAGATGACATTATATCTAGTACTGTGGGCAAGAATCCCTTAGAAGAAATGGAGTAGCCATCATAGTCAACAAAAGAGTCCGAAATGCAGTACCTGGATGCAATCTCAAAAATGACAGAATAATCTCTATTCATTCCCAAGGCAAATCATTCAATATCATGGTAATCCAAGTCTGTGCACCGACCAGTAATGCTGAAGAAGCTGAAGTTGAATGGTTCTATGAAGACCTACAAGAACTTTTAGAACTAACACCCAAAAAAGATGTCCTTTTCATTATAGGGGACTGGAATGCAAAATAGAAAGTCAAGAAACACCTGGAGTAACAGGCAAATTTGGCCTTGGAGTACAGAATGGAGCAGGGAAAAGGCTAATGCAGTTATGCCAAGAGAATGCACTGGTCACAGCAAACACCCTCTTCCAACAACACAAGAGAAGACTACCCATGGACATCACCAGATGGCCAACACAAAAATCAGATTGATTATATTCTTTGAAGTCAAAGATGGAGAAGCTCTATACACTCGGCAAAAACAAGACTGGGAGCTGACCATGGCTCAGATCATGAATTCCTTATTGCCAAATTCAGACTTAAATTGAAGAAAGTAGGGAAAACCACTAGACCATCCAGCTATGACCTATATCAAATGCCTTATGGTTATACAGTGGAAGTGATATATAGATTTAAGGGATTAGAGGTTAAAGCGTCTGCCTCCAATGTGGGAGACTCGGGTTCGATCCCTGGGTCGGGAAGATCCCCTGGAGAAGGAAATGGTAACCCACTCCAGTATTCTTAACTGGAGAATCCCATGGACGGAGAAGCCTGGTAGGCTACAGTCCATGGGTTCGCAAAGAGTCAGACATGGCTGAGCGACTTCATTTTCACTTTTACTATTGTATTAGGTGTCCATTAGGCTTAGGAGTACGTCAAGGCTGTATATTGTCACCCTGCTTATTTGACTTCTATGCAGAGTACATCATGAGATACGCTGGGCTGGAAGAAGCACAAGCTGGAATCAAGATTGCCAGGAGGAATATCAATAACCTCAGATATGCAGATGATACCACCCTTATGGCAGAAAGTGAAGAGGAATTAAAAGCCTCTTGATGAAAGTGAAAGAGGCTAGTGAAAAAGTTGGCTTAAAGATAAACATTCAGAAAATTAAGATCATGGCATCTGGTCACATCACTTCATGGGAAATAGATGTGGAAACAGTGGCAAGTGTCAGATTTTATTTTTCTGGGCTCCAAAATCACTGCAGATGGTGACTGCAGCCATGGTGACTGCAGTCATGAAATTAAAGGACGCTTACTCCTTGGAAGGAAAGTTATGACCAACATAGATAGCATATTCAAAAGCAGAGACATTACTTTGCCAACAAAGGTCCATCTAGTCAAGGCTATGGTTTTTCCAGTAGTCATGTATGGATGTGAGAGTTGGACTGTGAAGAAAGCTGAGCACTGAAGAATTGATACTTTTGAACTGTGGTGCTGGAGAAGACTCTTGCGAGTCCCTTGGACTGCAAGGAGATCCAACCAGTCCATTCTAACGGAAATCAGTCCTGGGTGTTCACTGAAAGGACTGATGCTGAAGCTGAAACTTCAGTACTTTTGCCACCTCATGTGAAAAGTTGACTCATGTGAAAAGTTGACTCATTGGAAAAGACTCTGATGCTGGGATGGATTGGGAGCAGGAGGAGAAGGGGATGACAGAGGATGAGATGGCTAGATGGCATCACCAACTCGATGGACATGGGTTTGGGTGAACTCCGGGAGTTGGTGATGGACAGGGAAGCCTGGCTTGCTGCAATTCATGGGGTCGCAGAGTCTGACACGACTGAACGACTGAATTGAACTGAGGCTTGTTTAAAAAACAGTGCATATATAATAAAAAGTAGAAAAATAAAAGTATTTTATTGCTAAAAATTGTTAATCATCGTGTGTGTGTGTGCGCGCACCCAATCATTCAGTCACGTATTACTCTTTGAGACCCCATGGACTGTAGCTCATCAGGTTCCTCTACAATGGAATTTTCCAGGCAGGAATACTGGAGCAGATTACCATTTCCTACTCCAGGGATCTTCCCAATACAAGAACTGAATCTGTGTCTCTTGCATCTTCTGCATTGGCAAGCAAATTCTTTATAACTGTGCCACCTGAGAAGCTGAATCGTCATCTGAGAGTTCAGATCAGATCAGATCAGTCGCTCTGTCATGTCCGACTCTCTGCGACCCCATGCATCACAGCACGCCAGGCCTCCCTGTCCATCACCAACTCCTGGAGTTCACTCAGACTCACGTCCATCGAGTCAGTGATACCATCCAGCCATCTCATCCTCTGTCGTCCCCTTCTCCTCCTGCCCCCAATCCCTCCCAGCATCAGGGTATTTTCCAGTCAGTCAACTCTTCACATGAGGTGGCCAAAGTACTGGAGTTTCAGCCTTAGCATCATTCCTTCCAAAGAAATCTCAGGGCTGATCTCCTTCAGAATGGACTGGTTGGATCTCCTTGCAGTCCAAGGGACTCGCAAGAGTCTTCTCCAACACCACAGTTCAAAAGCATCAATTCTTTGGCACTCAGCCTTCTTCACAGTCCAACTCTCACACCCATACATGACCACAGGAAAAACGATAGCCTTCACTAGACGAACCTCTGTTGTGAAAGTAATGTCTCTGCTTTTGAATATGCTATCTAGGTTGGTCAAAACTTTCCTTCCAAGGAGTAAGCGTCTTTCAATTTCATGGCTGCAATCACGATCTGCAGTGATTTTGGAGCCCAGAAAAATAAAGTCAGCCACTGTTTCCCCATCTATTTCCCATGGAGTGATGGGACCGGATGCCATGATCTTCATTTTCTGAATCTTGAGCTTTAAGCCAACTTTCTCACTATCCACATTCACCTTCATCAAGAGGCTTTTTAGTTACTCTTCACTTTCTGCCATAAGGGTGATGTCATTTGCATATCTGAGGTTATTGATATTTCTCCTGACAATCTTCATTCCAGCTTGTGTCTCTTCCAGTCCAGCATTTCTCATGATGTAATCTGCGTAGAAGTTAAATAAACAGGGTTACAATATACAGCCTTGACATACTCCTTTTCCTATTTGGAACCAGTGTGTTGTTGCATGTCCAGTTCTAACTGCTGCTTCCTGACCTGCATACAAATTTCTCAAGAGGCAGATCAGGTGGTCTGCTATTCCCATCTCTTTCAGAATTTTCCACAGTTTATTGTGATCCACACAGTCAAAGGCTTTGGCATAGTCAATAAAGCAGAAATAGATGTTTTTCTGGAACTTTCTTGCTTTTTCCATGATCCAGTGGATGTTGGCAATTTGATCTCTGGTTCCTCTGCCTTTTCTAAAACCAGCTTGAACATCAGGAAGTTCATGGCTCACATATTGCTGAAGCCTGGCTTGGAGAATTTTGAGCATTACTTTACTAGCGTGTGAGATGAGTGCAATTGTGCGGTAGTTTGAGCATTCTTTGGCATTGCCTTTCTTTGGGATTGGAATGAAAACTGACCTTTTCCAGTCCTGTGGCCACTGCTGAATTTTCCAAATTTGCTGGCATATTGAGTGCAGCACTTTCACAGCATCATCTTTCAGGATTTGGAATAGCTCAAATGGAATTCCATCACCTCCACTAGCTTTGTTTGTAGTGATGCTTTCTAAGGCCCACTTGACTTCACATTCCAGGGTGTCTGGCTCTAGGTCAGTGATCACACCATCGTGATTATCTGGGTCATGAAGATCTTTTCTGTACAGTTCTTCTGTGTATTCTTGCCATCTCTTCTTAATATCTTCTGCTTCTTTTAGGTCCATACAATTTCTGTCCTTTATCGAGCCCATATTTGCATGAAATATTCCTTTGGTATCTCTGATTTTCTTGAAGAGATCTCTAGTCTTTCCCATTCTGTTGTTTTCCTCTATTTCTTTGCATTGATCACTGAAGAAGGCTTTCTTATCTCTTCTTGCTATTCTTTGGAACTCTGCATTCAGATGCTTATATCTTTCCTTTTCTCCTTTGCTTTTCACTTCTCTTCTTTTCACATATATTTGTAAGGCCTCCCCAGACAGCCATTTTGCTTTTTTGCATCTCTTTTCCATGGGGATGGTCTTGATCCTTTTCTTCTGTACAATGTCGCGAACCTCATTCCATAGCTCATCAGGCACTCTATCAGATCTAGGCCCTTAAATCTATTTCTCACTTCCACTGTATAATCATAAGGGATTTGATTTAGGTCATACCTGAATGGTCTAGTGGTTTTCCCTACTTTCTTCAATTTAAGTCTGAATTTGGCAATAAGGAGTTCATGGTCTGAGCCACAGTCAGCTCCTGGTCTTGTTTTTGCTGACTGTATAGAGCTTCTCCATCTTTGGCTGCAAAGAATATAGTCAATCTGATTTCTGTGTTGACCATATGGTGATGTCCATGTATAGAGTCTTCTCTTGTGTTGTTGGAAGAGGGTGTTTGTTATGACCAGTGCATTTTCTTGGCAAAACTCTATTAGTCTTTGCCCTGCTTCATTCCATATTCCAAGGTCAAATTTGCCTGTTACTTCAGGTGTTTCTTGACTTCCTACTTTTGCATTCCATTCCCCTATAATGAAAAGGACATCTTTTTTGGGTGTTAGTTCTAAAAGGTCTTGTAGGTCTTCATAGAACCATTCAACTTCAGCTTCTTCAGCATTACTGGTTGGGGCATAGGCTTGGATTACTGTGATATTGAATGGTTTGCCTTGGAAACGAACAGAGATTATTCTGTCATTTTTGAGATTGCATCCAAGTACTGCATTTCGGACTCTTGTTGACCATGATGGCTACTCCATTTCTTCTGAGGGATTCCTGCCCACAGTAGTAGACATAATGGTTGTCTGCGTTAAATTCACCCATTCCAGTCCATTTTAGTTCGCTGATTCCTAGAATGTTGACGTTCACTCTTGCCATCTCCTGTTTGACCACTTCCAATTTGCCTTGATTCATGGACCTGACATTCCAGGTTCCTATGCAATATTGCTCTTTACAGCATCAGACCTTGCTTCTATCACCAGTCACATCCACAGCTGGATATTCTTTTTGCTTTGGTTCCATCCCTTCATTCTTTATGGAGTTATTTCTCCACTGATCTCCAGTAGCATATTGGGCACCTACTGACCTGGGGAGTTCCTCTTTCAGTATCCTATCATTTTACCTTTTCATACTGTTCATGGGGTTCTCAAGGCAAGAATACTGAAGTGGTTTGTCATTCCCTTCTCCAGTGGACCACATTCTGTCAGATCTCTCCACCATGACCTGCCCATATTGGAGCTATCCCACGTTGAAGGTCAGGAAGTGTGGCAGTGAGGAGATACCCCTCGTCCAAGGTAAGGAGCATTGGCTGCACTTTTCTGGAGCAGCCTTGAAGTGATACCCCACGCCCAAGGTAAGAGAAACCCAAGTTAGACGGTAGGTGTTGCAAGAGGGCATCAGAGGGCAGACACACTGAATCCATACTCACAGAAAACTAGTCAGTCTAATCACACTAGCACCACAGCTTTGTCTAATGCAATGAAACTAAGCCATGCCCTGGGGCAACCCAAGATCTGAGAGTTTAGTAAACCATAATTTTTTGACAGAAAAGTCAGGCCTCAATGTTGATGGCTGCTGACGGTCAAGATGGTTGTGAAATTTAGGGTGGCTAATTTCTTAAAATAAGACCAATAATGTTTGCTGCATCAGTCGACTATTTCACAATAGACTTCTCTGTAGTATGCAATGCTGTCTGATTGCATTTCACTCACAGTCAAACTTCTCTCAAAATTGGAATTAATCTTCTCAAATATATGGAATTTAGCAAGATGGTAACAATAACCCTGTATGCGAGACAGCAGAAGAGACAGATATATAGAACAGTCTTTTGGACTCTGTGGGACAGGGAGAGGGTGGGATGACTTGGGAGAATGGCATTGAAACATGTATAATATCATATTTGAAATGAGTTGCCAGTCCAGGTTTGATGCACAATACTGGATGCTTGGGGCTGGTGCACTGGAACGACCCAGAGGGGTGGTATGGGGACGGAGGAGGGAGGAGGGTTCAGGATGGGGAACACATGTATACCTGTGGCAGATTCATTTTGATATATGGCAAAACAAATAGAATACTGTAAAGTTAAAAAATAAAATAAAGAGAATAAATTGTTAAAAAAAAAAACTCTGCTACTGAATTGTTAACTGAATGTATATGATATTCTAAATTATTTGTTGTTGTTGTAGTGATCCTCACAACACCTTCATCAAGAGTTAAGTCCATCTCAAGAAACCACCTTCTCAGCTCATCCACAGAAAGCAACTCCTAAACTGTTAGCTTTATCATGAAATTGCATCAATTCAGACACATCATCAGGCTCTACTCTCAATTCTAGTTGTCTGTTTTCCCACATCTGCAGTTACTTCCTCTACTGAAATCTTGAGCCTCTCAAAGTCATCTATGATGATTGGAATCTACTTCCAAACTCCTGTTAGTGTTGATATTTGACCTTTTCAAATGAATCATGAATGTTCCTAATTTCAACTAGAATAATGAATCATTTCCAGAAGATTTTCAATGTGCTTTTCCCAGATGCAATAGAGGAATAACTGTCTATGGCAGCTCGAGCCTTACAAAAAATTTTAAATAATGAGACTTGAAGTCAAAATCACTTCTTGATCCATGGGCTGCAGAATGGTTATTATGACAGAAATAATGGAAACATTAATCTCATAAATATCCATCAGAGCTCCTGAATGAACAGGTAAACAAACTAATATTTTGAAAGTAATCTTTTTTTCTGAGTAGTAGGTTTCAACAATTGGTTTTAAATATTCAGTAAACCATATTGTAAACAGATGTACTGTCATCCAGGCTTTGGCGTTTCATTTATAAAGTATAGACAAAGTAGATTTAGCATAATTCTTAAAGATCATAGGATTTTCAGAATGGTAAATAAGCACTGGCTTCAACTTAAAGTCACCAGACTCATTAGCCAAGTCACCAGACTCATTAGCCCCCAACAAGAATCAGCCTGTTCTTTGAAGCTTTAAAATTAGGCATTGACTTTCTCCTCTCTGACTATCAAAGTCCTAGATGACATCCTCTTCCAATATAAGACTATTTTGAAATGCTATTGTTTAACATACCCACCTTTATTAATTATCTTAGCTAGACTTGCTGGATTCTTGCTGTACCTTTTGTATCAGCACTTCCTGCTTAACCTTGCACTTTTATGTTACAGAGATAGCTTCTTTCCTTAAATCTCGTGAATCAACTTCTGCTTGCCTCAAACTTTTCTCCTGTAGCTTCCTTACGTCTCTCACTCTTTATAGAATTGAAGACAGAAGCCTGTTCTGTATTAGCCTTTGGCTTAAGTGAATGTTGTGGTTGGTTTGATCTTCTATAGAGACCACTAAAACTTTCTCCTTATCAGCAATAAGCCTGTTTAGCTTTCTTGTTATTTGTGTATTCACTAATGTAGCACTTTCAATTTTCTTCAAGAACTTTCTCGTTTCATTCATAACTTGGTTAATGGTTTTGAGCAAAAGACTTAGATTTCAGCCTATTTTGGCTTTTGACGTGTCTTCCATATTAAGTTTAGTTACTTCTAACTTTTGATTTAAAGTAACAGACCTATGATCTTCCTTTCACTTGACCATTTACAAGTCATTGTAGGGTTATTAAGTAGCCTAATTGTAATATTACTGTGTCTCAAGGAATAGAGAGACCTGAGGAGAAAGACAGAGATGGTGAAACACTCAGTTGATGGAGCATTCAAAAAATACACATTTACTGATTAAGTTCACTGTCTATGGGTGTAGTTCATGGTGCCACAAAACAGCTACAATATTAATGTCAAGGATCACTAATCAGAGATCACTATAAAAAATATGATAAGAATGAAAAAAAGCTTGAAATACTATAAAAATTATTAAAATGTTACGCAGAGACACAAAGTGAGCAAATACTGTTGGAAAATGGTACTGATAGGTTTGCTATGGCCAGGTTTCCACAAACCTTTAATTCAAAACAAATGCAACTTCTGTAAAGTACAATTAATTCAATCATGACAAAACATGGTATGCTTGTAATCTCAAGGGATTTTTTTAATTTTTATTTTGAACTAAATTTAAGTGAAGATAAAATATCAAAATTTGTGAGATTCAGCTAAAGGAACACTTTGCAATTTATACCCGTAAATGAATATACTTAAAAAAAAAATCGAAATATGGTGGTTCTCTGTGTGTTTGTGTCCCTACATGTTGACAAAGCAGGTTGAAGGGAATATCTTTGTGTCCATTTCTTTGGTGCTTGCTTTACATCAATGAATTGCAAATTGTTCTACAAAGCCCTCATATTAGACTGTAGTATTTCTGTAGCTACTGACAAAGAACCAGAAGTAGTTCTAGTTTCTTTTTATGATTGGAGTATACATAAGAATTTCATTTGGTTAAAAATTTAATGATTTTAAATATTTTGAAAACTAGTATTTTTATCTTTGTTGTTGTTCAGTCACTAGGTAGTGCCCCACTCTTTGCAACCCCATGAACTGCAGCACTGCAGGTTTCCCTGTCCTTCACTATCTCCCTGAGTTTGCTCAAACTCATGTCCACTGAGGCAGTGATGTTATCTAACCATCTCATCTTCTGTCAACCCCTTTTCCTCTTACTCTCAATCTTTCCTAGTATCAGGGTCTTTCCCAACGGGTTGGCTGTTTGCATCAGGTGCCCAAAGTGTTGGGGCTTCAGCTTCAGCACCAGTTCTTCCACTGAATATTCAGGATTGATTTCCTTTAGGATTGACTGACGATCTTCTTGCTCTCCAAGGAATACTCAAGACTCTTCTCCAGCACAATTATTTGAAAGCATCAATTCTTTGGCGCTCAGCCTTCTTTATGATTCAACTCTCACATCCATATATGACTACTGGAAAAACCATAGCTTTGACTATATGGACCTTTGTCAGCTGCAGTCACTATCTGCAGTGATTTTGGAGCCCATGAAAATAA
Source organism: Bos indicus (assembly GCF_029378745.1). Taxonomy (NCBI): domain Eukaryota; kingdom Metazoa; phylum Chordata; class Mammalia; order Artiodactyla; family Bovidae; genus Bos; species Bos indicus. The sequence continues at coordinate 79,212,222 of NC_091789.1, forward strand.
AATTTGTCACTATTTCTACTTTTTCCCCATCTATTAGCCATGAAGTGATTGGACCACATGCCATGATCTTAGTTTTTTGAATGTTGAGTTTTAGCCTACCTTTTTCACTGTCCTCTTCCACCCTCATCAAGAGGCTCTTTGGTTCCTCTTTGCTTTCTGCCATTAGAGTGGCATCATTTGGAGTATAATTGCTTTACAATGTTGTGTGAGTTTCTGCTGTACAACAAAGTGAATCGGCTATATGTATGCATATATCCCTTCCATTTTGAGCCTCCCTGCCAACTCCCTCACCCATTCCACTCCCCTAGGTCATCACAGAGCACTGAGCTGAGTTCTTTGTGCTGTACAGAACCTCCCCACTGCTATCTATTTTACACATGGTAGTGTATATATTGGAGAAGGAAATGGCAACCCACTCCAGTATTCTTGCCTAGAGAATCCTGTGGACAGAGGAACCTGGTGGGCTGCTGTCCATAGGGTCACACAGAGTCAGACACGACTGAAGCAACTTAGCAGCAGCAGCAGTGTATATATATCAATTCCACGCTCTCAATTCATCCCACCCTCTCCTTCCCCATCCTCCGATGTCCATAAGTCCATTTTCAATGTCTGTATCTCTATTCCTGCCCTGCAAATAGGTTCTTCAGTACCATTTTTCTATATTCCATATATATGCGTTAATATACAATATTGTTTTTCTCTTTCTGACTTACTTCCTGTTCTAGCTATTGTAAATACTACTTCAGTGAATATTGGGATATATCTATATTTTGTATTATAGTTTTCTCAGGGTATATGCCTAGTATTGGGATTGCTGGGTCATATGGTAGCTCTATTTTTAGTTTTATAAGGCACCTCCTTACTCTTCTCCATAGTGTGTATATCAGTTTACATTCTCATCAATAGTGCAAGAGGGTTCCCTTTTCTCAACACCCTCTCCAGCATTTATTTTTTGTGTTTTTTTTATAATGGTCATTCTAATTGGTATGAGGTGATATCTCATAGTAGTTTTGATTTTCATTTCTCTAATAATAAGTGCTGTTGAACATCTTTTCATCTATTTGTTATATTGGGATGATAAACTTTTTCTGTAAAGGGCAAAAATAGTAAATATGTTAAGCACTGCATGTCCCTTCCTATCACTACTGTCATAACTTCTCCAATCTGCTGTTGTATCATGATAACAGCCATAGGCAATATTTAAGTAAATGAATGTGGTGCTTCCTAATTAAATTTTACTTATGAACACTGAAGGAGAAGAGGACATCAGAGGATGATATGGTTGGATGGCATCACTGATACAATGGACATGAACTTGGGCAAATTCTAGGAGATGATGAGGACAAGGAGGCCTGGTGTGTCCATGGGGTCACAAAGAGTTGAACATGAATTAGCAACTAAAAACAATATGAACACAAAAATTTGGATTTCATGTAAATGTAATATATAATAAAATCTATTCTTTTGACTTATTTTCAACTCTTTGTAAATGTGAAAATGTAAAAACCAAGCTTAACTTGAAAGCCAACTCTTTGTAAATGTGAAAATGTAAAAACCAAGCTTAACTTGAAAGCCATGCAATAAACAGGTGGTGGGTTGGATTTGTTAGAGAAATGAAGGAAGTGATGTTTCCTATGTTAAACAAAAAGTCATCTTTTAGACAAAGAAGACAAACAACCTCATAAAAGTTTCAACACCTGTTGTCCTAAGATACCTCTCACACGAGCAATCCTGTTCGTGTCAAAAGTTCTCCAAAATGGCTAATAAAATTTCAAATTATCCCATCCCTGGTGAAATTGGGTAAGGTGGAAAAGTAAGCTTATGCATTAGCACATTACCATTATCATTAGAAAATATAATGGATTCAGGTGTTTAGCCTGCAAAAAGCAAAGTTATAGATTAAGAGGACACATGAAAACTAGATGGTCTGTAAAGATAATGCTTGGATAATTTCATGTCTCCAAAACTTGGCTAAAGACCAGTCATTATCAGTCAAGAGTCAGACAAATATTCCTGACTCTGAATTGATGAAACTCAGCGTAGCTGTTCTCAGGGACACAAAGACAAGACTGTAGAAGTCCATATACTTTTTTTTTTTTTTTTAATGGTGACTCTAGTACACAGAATCTAAGATGGCACCTAATGATCTCCTCTTGAGTGTTAGAGGAACTTGTTACTTGCTAATAGTCATCAGAAGGTGGTAAAACTAAGGAGATTTTGAAGATGTACTTAAAGTGCCAAATCAGTTGGTTTTGCATTAATCAAAAAGATTACACTGGCTAGGCTTGACTTAATCACATGAAAGCCTTTAAAAAACCATCTGGGTCCTCACTCAAGGAAGGACCTCCCCTTTCAGACTAGATGAAGTAAGAAATCATGTTGCATAAGCCCACATAACAAGGTGGTCTCTGCAGGTGAGTGATGAGAATTATGGATCACACCTGAATTGCAACCTGATGAAACTCTAAAGCATAGAACTCAACTAAGGTGTTTCCACACTCTGGCCTACAGATACCAAGAGATAAGAAATGAGTACGGTTATAAACTGTTAAAGTTGTCATCATTTGTTATATAGCATAAAAAATTAACACAGAGACAATTCAAAATTAGTCCAAAGATTAGCACTATGAGAAGATAACTCTTTAGTTCCCATGGCCAACTCATGGATAAACTTACAAGGCCTATGTTTCTACATTCTATATAGATTTTTTTTCACTTAGAGACAATACTCAAGGCATGAGACAACTACACAGATCATACAAGCAGATGTGAGAAAGCTAGAAATTAAATTACCAAGAAATAATACAAATATGACCAGATAAGTAATGGCATATCAAAGGACCTTATTCTTAAGAAAATAATATAAACCAAATGCTGAAAGTACTCAAAGAAATATCAGAGCTCAGTTCAGCAGGAACTTACTTCTCATCTAAGAGCTAGTAGCATCTTGAATAGGTAGAGACACAATGGTTTTCAGATGTGTGCACTATTACTAATTTGAGGGTCTTAGTCTAAGTCATGGAGAAGGCAATGGCACCCCACTCCAGTACTCTTGCCTGGAAAATCCCACGGATGCAGGAGCCTAGAGGGCTGCAGTCCATGGGATTGGTGAAGGTCGGACATGACTGAGCGACTTCACTTTCACTTTTCACTTTCATGCATTGGAGAAGGAAATGGCAACCCACTCCAGTGTTCTTGCCTGGAGAATCCCAAGGACGGGGGAGCCTGGTGGGCTGCCATCTATGGGGTCACACAGAGTCGGACAAGACTGAAGCAACTTAGCAGCAGCAGAAGCAGCAGCAGTCTAAGTCAGTGGGGGCTTTAACTCAAACTTAGTAGATTAGTAGATCTTCTGTTTCTATCAATGTCCTCCAGACAAAGACCACTAGTGATACACCTGTAGCTGAAAATTTGGATTTATTACTAGATACAGCAAAGGAGAACACACATCATTGAGAATGGCATGGCATCTCAGTAGGAGACTGTTAGAAAGGACTTTAAGGATTTGGGATTATGTTGGAAGATTTTGGTGAGTTTTTAAGGCAACAGTGCTTATTTTGGATTGCATGCTGTCAGGAAAAGGGGACATTCATCATTTCTGTGACTGACAATATTATCTAGAATGAGAAAAGACAAGGATAGGCTAAAGCTAAAATGAGTAAAGAAGCAGCAATCACTCACATTAACTGGGAGAAGGGAATGTTTGGTATTTTGTGACTTAAACAATGTTCACATTTTGTCTACATGCAGACACCTTTACAGAGAGATCTTGCTTTTTACTTGATCCATTATGGTCACAGAGTGGCCTTATCTGTGTAGGGGCTCTCTGAGATTTTTTATATTCAACTAGATATGGCCTAACTGGGGTATCAGACCATCTACTAGCAACATTAAAGCCTAGCTGATAGTTTCAGGCCAGCTCCAGGATGTCAGAGAATGTTTTTCTCTTTCTCAAAATCATACCTATACTAACATCTTTGTCAGTTCAGGGTACCATTAACTGATGTTCAAGTCTTTGCTGATTACAGAATCAGATCAGATCAGATCAGATCAGTTGCTCAGTCATGTCCGACTCTTTGTGACGCCATGAATCGCAGCACGCCAGGCCTCCATGCCCCCCACCAACTCCCGGAGTTCACTGAGAGTCAACGTCCATCCAGTCAGTGATGCCATCCAGCCATCTCATCCTGTCGTCCCCTTCTCCTCCTGCCCCTAATCCCTCCCAGCATCAGAGTCTTTTTCAATGAGTCAACTCCTCGCATGAGGTGGCCAAAGTACTGGAGTTTCAGCTTCAGCATCATTCCTTCCAAAGAAATCCCAGGGCTGATCTCCTTCAGAATGAACTAGTTGGATCTCCTTGCAGTCCAAGGGACTCTCAAGAGTCTTCTCCAACACCACAGTTCAAAAGCATCAATTCTTTGGCACTCAGCCTTCTTCACAGTCCAACTCTCACATCCATACATGACCACAGGAAAAACCATAGCCTTGACTAGATGAACAGTTGTTGGCAAAGTAATGTCTCTGCTTTTGAATATGCTATCTAGGTTGGTCATAACTTTCCTTCCAAGGAGTAAGTGTCTTTTAATTTCATGGCTGCAGTCACCATCTGTAGTGATTTTGGAGCCCAGAAAAATAAAGTCTGACACTGTTTCCCCATCTATTTCCCATGAAGTGGTGGGACCGGATGCCATGATCTCCATTTTACAGAATAGAATTGCTTAAAATTGATGCTTTTTACTGTGATAGTTGAAAGTATATGAATAAAAATTCTATCTATTAGTCTGGTCATGAGTAAAGGCAACAATGAGACTGATGAAGGGAGAATAACAAGTTAATTATCAATTATCCACAGGTCACTCTCCAGTCCACAATGCAGTGTGAACTTTGGGGAAGGATAATATAAGGAGTACAGATATTCCTGGGCTTCTCAGGTGTCACTAGTTGTAAAGAAATCACCTGCCAATACAGGAGACATGAGACTCGGTTTGATCCCTGGGTGGGGACAATACCCTGTAGAAGGGCAAGGCAACCTACTCCAGTATTCTTGCCTGGAGAATCCCAATGGACAGAAAAACTCTGATGGGCTACAGTTCATATGGTTGCAAAGAGTCAGACATGACTGAAGTGACTTAGCATACACATACACAAAGATAGTCCTGAAACAAATATTGTGAAACCTTTATTGATTACCAATTGTAAGAGTCATGTAAGGGCATTCCTTCAATATCATGTCAGCAAATCATGTCCTTAAGCACCAGACAGTAAATATTTTTGGCATTGTAGGTCATATGGTCTTTCACAACTCCTCAGCTCTGCCTTTGTAGCACAAAAGCAGCCATAGTCAGTACCTAAAAATAGGCACATTGCTGTGTTCCAATAAAACTTTATGTATGGTTGTGTTCCCCTCCTGCAGTTTGGCCTGACACCAATCTATGATATGAGTAATAGCTGTAATGGCGACCTCCTTGGAAAGGATTTATGCCAGGACTGTGGTATCAAGTGCCCCTGATCCCACAGCAGCCCACTGTAAATCGAAGTCTCTGCTGGAGACTCCTGGACACTCACTTGATTACAGAACCTCCATAGGACTTGGGAAACAGAGTCTTTGAGAGCACAAGCAAAACCTTGTGCACACCAGGACCCAGGAGAAAGGAGCCGTGACCCCTACCATCAAGGCTTTACCCAAAGTCCATCTATTTCATGACTTCTTTACCTTTCATGACACCCTCTCTATTCTACTTTACATACTTTATTGGATAGGACTTTCCATTCTCTGAACTTTGACTACATTTAAGTATTTATATTATGTTTGATATTTTAGTTTCAGGTATATTTGACTTATCTATTGTGTGTTTGTGCCCAGTGGCTCAGTCATGTCTGACTCTTTTGTGACCCCATGGACAGCACCCTCCAAGCTCCCTTGTCCATAGAATTTTTCATGCAAAAATATTGGACAGGTTTGCCATTTCCTAATCTGGGGGTTTTCCTGATCCAGAGAATCAAACTTGTGTCTTCTGCATGTCCTGCATGGCAGGCAGATTCTTTACCAATTCAGCCGCCTGGGAAACCCCTTATCTACTTACTGTACCTCCCACTAGATTTCAATTTTCTGTCATATATATGATATGTATTCAATATTTTCTTTGGATTTAATTGAATATAGTAGCCATCAAGTCAGGATCCATATGTGTGTGGCATTGGGAAACTTCTGTATTCATTTCATTATTACAGAAGAGATGTAAAACCAAAACGTCTGGAATCTTTGTCTCTGTTACTTTTATGGTATTATTCCAAACTTAGAAAATACTTTTGCTGTCAATTGGAGGTAACTCAATTAACTCAAGGTAAATGGTCTGAGTTACTATTTTGTATATATCCTAAGATACTTTCATATTTTATAGTCAAATTATACAAAGCCTGTTTTTACAACTGTAGTGTGACTGCCATGCCTCTATTCACTAAAGGTTTCTTCTATCTGTCTATGGTAAACGACATGAGATAAATGAACTGAGCTCTAGTTGCAGCTCTGTGGTAAAATGAAGATAATAATCCTTGCCTCAGAGAATTGTTGCAAGAACCTAGGGCAAGAATACATGTGACAGAAATTATTTTGAAGTAAAACAAAACAAGACATTGAAATCAGCTATTGCTAAACATTTATCTTCAAGTAAAATATTAGATCAGCATAATTCATTAAAGAGTGTACTTAGATTAGTTTATATAAAACTTTCATTTTCTTCCCTGATTGAAGAATATATAGATCCCAGAACACTTGATATGATCAAGTTGTCTGAGCAACCAAAAGATAAGAAATAAGCAATTCAGTTACAATGTGATTAATCTGCCAAAAATCAGTCCGACTTGCAAACTTGAATCCAGCTTTATCCCAAGTATATTCTCTAGTTCTTTGCATTTTACTCTAATGATATTACAAGTATGGTGAAACAGGAAACAAGAAATGTTTATGCTGAAGTAATCTTTGGTCCTTTTCCTTGATCAGATCTCTTCAGCTGTGGGGTAACTTGTATCAGATTCTCATGGGGAAAAAATGCTTGCTGATTCAAGAAGTTACTGTTGAATCTGGCATCTTAAGATTGTTTTCCAGTAATATAATCATTAATCTCATCACCTTTATGTGAATTAGGTTTGGTTCAAAAAATATAGCAATTTTAACATTTATTCAGAATCTTTGAAAGTCAAAGAGAAGACAAGGATGCTGCCACTTTTATTGGTTATATGTGGAAACTATTTCAAGGTACTTAAATGCTATTCAAGATAGGAGTTTGCTGATACTAAAATATTCAATATATCCCACAACAGCCAGTTGAAATATATGGTCTACTCAGGTTCCAGAATGGAAAATTTATCCAGTCACATTCTTAATAAAGGAGCATCACTGCTTGCTGTCTTCCAAAGTCTTCAACAATATTTTATTGTCATTCCCATAGAAATTGGTGAATTTAATGAAAATATTAATATATAGAAAAAATACCAGATCACCAAACATTAATATCATATTTATAATATCCGGTATTTGTGAGGATGTGGGGAATAAGCTCTACTCAAGCTGTTTTGAAGGGCAGTTTGGCAACATCAGGTAACATTTTAAATGCACAAACCCACTGACCCAACAATTCTACTTTTTAAAAATGCTCATTCAAGTGTTCATGAGTGTAGAAATGAGAAGATATTCAACAAGATAGTCTTTTGTTGTTGCAAAACAACTTTGTGACAACTGCTGCCACTTTAAATTATGGCAGAATGTAAACCAATGGAACTCTAATTCAACAAAACTAGTGGCACAGCACCAGCAACTGTTGAAGCTCCTTACATCTGAGTATATATGAGTCTAGAAACTACCAGATCATATGAGAAGATCAATTAGAAATATTTAATAGCTGCCCTTTTCTTTTATGAGGTTCTGTTTTACTGATAAAGAAACATATATCCAGAAAGTTGTAATTTGTCCATATGAATTCATCAAAGACTTGGGCCACTTCTCTCCCCATTTTCCACAATGACTTCTGGCTGTGCTGAGAACACTAACACATATATTTATCACCTGAAAGATCTATTATGGACTAGGGATTCTCAAATCCATATCTCCAGCCAAGAGTTCTTTTCCAAATTTCAAATTCATATTGAACAAGTACCTGCTGAACAACTCTACTTAAATGTTTCACACATTCAGTATGTTCAAATTTGAATTTACAATCTTCTCCCCAAACCTTCTTTTCTCCTTGTGATCAGTGACACTACTCAGGTCAGAAACTTAAACCTTGGTTCCTCTCTTTCTTTTGTTGGTGGTACCCAACCAATCATAATTTTTTATAATTATAATTTATTTCCAAAAAGTCTCTTAAATTCATCTACTTTTCTCCATCCCAACTAACACTACTCTGCTTCAGGTCACCATCATTCAGCCTGGATTATAGCAATTTTAATCATCTCCAGAGAGAATCAAACCCAGAAATCTTATTCTTTCCTCTCCTGCTTCTGAACTTTCAATGGTTCCCAAACGCTTTTAGGATAAATCCATATTTCCTAACATGGCTTGTAAGGTTCTATATGACTTAGACCCATCTAACTTGTTCAGTTTCATCTCTTATGAATGCTTGTCTCATATACTCATCTGCAGCTGTAGTAGAGACTCTAATTCCAATTCTTAGGCTGGGCTGCATGTACCTCTATGCTCCTGTGGCAGTTTGAATCTTCTCTAGCACAGCACTTATGCTACTTTTTTGGCAGTATCTATTCACTGCTCTGTGTTCCCCACTAGAATATTCAGCTCCATAAGAGAAACAACCATATCAGTCTTGATATCCCTAGTACCTAACCTTGTACATAATAGAAACTTAATAAATAGTTGTTGAATGAATAAATAAATTAACTTCAATTTATGGAGTTAGAGCCTAATGTAAAGTTGATAGATTTCCAGTTCAAGGCCCAACTTGTACATTCATCTATCACCTCCTCAAAAAAAAAAAAAAAAAAAAAAACTCAGAAAAAAAGGATATCCTCTCTCCAACTTTGTCTTTGATCTAGCAGGCATACATTATGGGTATAACTGTTTTAAGGGTGTAAAAACTGATAAAAAATGCATTTAAACACAAAAGAAACTTAATTTTGAGTGATCCACTGGCAAATTTACTGCAGATAAATTCAAACTGCCTCTTCTTTCTCCTTGATTCAGGTCAAAGGAATTTTGTGCATTTCTTTCTGAACTGACTATTCTTAAGGATACTTTGTTAGAATAAGGCAGTCTGTCTCTCCCCAAGGTGACTTATATTTCCACCATTTCCTCATAACTCTAGTTCTTTCAGAGAAGCTTCTCTAATATTTGGTCAAAATTAAACAATAGATCTCTAAAGACAAGTCACTTTTTGCTCAGAGGTGAGTCTTCCAACATTCAAGGAACATCCTTAGGTAGTCAGTCATCCAGATGAATGAGAGAAAGCATTTTTATCCATCTTGATAAATATAGAAACAATTGCTGCTCAAAGCCAGTCGTGTATAGATTTTTATTTCTGTTTTCTCTTCAAACTTGTAACTTTACCAGGGATTTCAAAGACGTAGCCTTTGCAGGAAAAAAAAAAAGTATTGCTAAAAATTATGAATAATTCAGAGCACAAATAAGTCCTTTATACTGACTATATAACATTGGAAAAATCACTAAATCTTTTTGAATCTCAGTTTCTTCATACATAAGGCAGAGAAAAAAATCTACTTTAAAAGATTGCAAAAATAAATGAAATATGGATGTATCTGGTATATAATAGAGGCTGAATAGGTCATCATCACCACAATCATCATTATCCAGGCATCAGAAATCTTAGAACTGTTTTTAATGCTTCTACCTTCCTTATTCTACATACCACAGCAACCTCCAAGTCCTGCTGACTTTATCTTCAGTATGTCTTTCTGATTCATCTCATCTGTTTCCACTGTTATAATCTATCTTCAGCTCCTCATCCTTTCTTTATGTTATAGCAGCCTCCAAAATGTCTTGTCTCCCCTCTAATGCTACCAAAGCCATTTTTGTAAAATTCCTGTCTAATAAAATTACTCCCCTGCTTACAATCTCTTTTTGCAGAGCTTCTCATTTGCAGCTCAGAATCAAACTCAAGTAAATTTTCAGTTTCTCCACATTCTGGCCATGTCTTAAATTTCCAATTTAATCTTAGCCTACATTTTCATTAGCCACTGAGTAACTAGGTTGCAAAGCATACTTCTCAACTTTTAGTGGACATAGTAAGAAGTCAATGTTTAATTCAGAAAACATGAAGCAGTCTGAACCACAAAACTGCATTTTATAAGTCAGTAAATATAAACTTCCTGAAACTCAATAGACTGTGGGATAGAAAAGATGTTAAGAGGATGATATTTTTCCCCTTTGTGTTATGTTTGTCTGCACAGTTTTGAGTGCTTCTCTCCCTATTTTCTATTTTTCCACTCAGAATCTATTTGAATTTTGTATTTCAAAAGCCAGAACAAAGGCTACACTCTTTGTGATATTTTCCTAAGTCTCTCAGAAGAATTAATCAACCCTAAAAAACCTAGTTAATATGTTCATTGCGGGTTTCCTCAAATATGTTTTATATTATAATTCAATGTATACTGCCCCTTAGACTGTGAATCCCCTAAGGACAGGAACCACAGGAAGCCCAAACAGAATTCTACAGTTTATTTGTTTATATAGCTAATAAGATGGAGAAGGGAATGGAACCCTACTCCAGTACTCTTGCCTGGAAAATCCCATGGACAGAGAAGCCTGGTGGGCTGCAGTCCATGGGGTCGCTAAAGAGTCAGACACGACTGAATGACTTCACTTTCATTTTTCACTTTCATGCATTGGAGAAGGAAATGGCAACCCAGTCCAGTGTTCTTGCCTGGAGAATCCCAGGGACGGGAGAGCCTGGTGGGCTGCCTTCTATGGGGTCGCACAGAGTCGGACATGACTGAAGCGACTTAGCAGCAGCAGCATAGCTAATAAGAATAGCCTCATCCCCATATACCCAGGGTGTATATAAATGAATTCATTTGCATAAGAACACTTGTTTGATTAAGACAGAGTTAGAGAAGTATTTGTGAACGAGAATTGCAGGAAAAGAAGTCAGAGGACTTTTGTGTTACATAAGCATTGGAAAATGTCCCTGAACAAATCCTTGGCTAAGGATTTCTTATTTTTAACACCAAATGTTGTGCCCTCACATGACCTCTGCTAAGCCTTAGTAATGATGCCTGGATCCATAGTTATATAGTAGTACTAAGTAGATAAATTGTGGGTTTGAAGGCTGGATTGAATGGGACAATCAATTTTTTTTAAGTTTTCTCTGGATCCTCCCATCACAGAAAATCCTAAACAACTCTAAGCAAACCATGACTCAGTTTGTCTTTCCATTTTGGTCTAGTAGCATTCCATTTCTTTGTTTCTTTGTGGCTGGGTACTAGTCTCAGAGGCCAGATCGAGAACAGCAGTAGAAGCTGAAGATTAGCACTGCTGTGTCATTATGAGTCCATGGCTGGGAAATGAAGAAGCAGTTCACTTGAAAATAGAGAAGTAGTTCACAGGGTTTTCTGTGTACTGAATTCTAAGAAGATTATTTCCTAGAGCTAAGTTTTTGGGTACTTTCCAAAGTGTTAATAAAGCTTAAGCCAGTGTGGAGGAGTTCCTCAACAAGGTTTCCAGACATAAATGGCTACTTAATGATGTCATTTTATACAGTTCATGAGGTTCTCATGGTAAATATACTGGGGTGGCTTGCCATTCCCTCCTCCAGTTAGAATCCTGTATGGAACAACTGATTGGTTCAAGATTGAGAAAAGAGTACAACATGCCTGTCTGCTGTCACCTTGTTTGTTTGATCTATATGCTGACTACATCATGAAAAATGCCCAGCTGGATGAGCTACAAGCTGGAGTCAAGATAGGTGGGAGAAATATCAACAGCCTCAGATATGCAATGCTACCACTCTAATGGCAGAAAGAGAAGAGGAACTAAAGAGCCTCTTGATGAGGATGAAGAAGAGTGAAAGAGCTGGCTTAGAACTAAATATTAAAGAAACTAAGATCATGGTATCCAGCATAATTACTTCATGGCAAATAGAAGGGGGAAAGGTGGAAGTAGTGACAAATTTCCACTTCTTGGGCTTTGAAATCACTGTGAAGTGTGACTGCAGCCACGAAATAAAAAACATGTGCTTCTTGGCAGGAAAGCTATGACAAACCTAGACAGTGTATTGAAAATCAAGGACATTACACTGCTGACAAAGTTCCCTACAGTCAAGGCTATGCTCTTCCCAGTGGTCACATACAGTTGTGAGAGGTGGACCGTAAAGAATGTGGAAAGCCAAAGAATTAAAGCCAAAGAATTAATTTTGAATGGTGGTGCTGGAGATTCCCAAGAGTCCCTTGGACAGCAAGGAGATGAAACCAGTAAATCTTAAGGGAAATAAACCCTGAATACTCATTGAAAGGACTGATACTGAAGTTGAAACTCCAGTATTTTGGTCATCTAATGTGAACAGCTGACTCATTAGAAAAGTCCCTGATTCTGGGAAAGATTTAGGGCAGAAGGAGAAGAGGGCATCAGAGGATGAGATGGCTGGATGGCATCATGGATGCCATGGACATGAACTTGGGCCAACTGCAGGAGATAGTGAGGAACAAGGAAGCCTGGCATGCTTCAGTCCATGGAGTCTTAAAGAGTCAAACACGACTGGGTGACTGAACAAGTAAGGTCAGGTGCTGGGTGAGTCAGTGAGTAGAATCAGTTCTCCAGGAAGATCAAAACCAAGTGGCCAGTCCAAAGCTAACATGATGCAGGAAAATACAGAAGGGAGTCACTAAACTGCCGTGAAGAGCCAAGGTAATTCAGAAAAAGAGATCTCAGTTTTAGAGTTATCACTGACTGAAAGTTTATTACCTGGACCCTGCTTTTATGCTTAAGGTTTCTGTTCTAACTTTCTTTTAAAAAAGTATGAGAAATAAGGTTGACTCCTTCAGGGTACATTCTTTTATTATTATTATTTATTTTTTTTCTTACTTTACAATATTGTATTGGTTTTTCCATACATCAACATGCATTTGCCACGGGTGTACACGTGTTCCCCATCCTGAACCCCCCTCCCACTTCCCTCCGCATACCATCCCTCTGGGTCATCCCAGTCCACCAGCCCCAAGCTTCCTTTATCCTGCATCAAATCTGGACTGAGCTTTGGTAGGCCATAAATAGCAAGAGGTATTGATTGCTTTAAAACAGACTTGATGTTTCAGATGCCAGTTTTCTATCTCTTCTATTAGAAATAGTGTTTTAAAACATAAAATATGTTATGCTGAGAGAAAGATTTCTCTGTTTTGAGTATTTGTTTTACATTAATTTCTCTTTAAAAAGCTGAAAATTGTTTCTAAATTTCACATTATCCAAGTTGCTGAGTAACACATTTCTTTTTTTTTTTTTCCTCATTTGTCATGCTAAAAGAAGTGTTCATAATAATATTAGGATCCTTATTTACATATAAATAAGCTTCACCTAAATGAAGCTTGGATCTGGCATAGAAAATATGAGGTTAATGCTGTCTGAACCTTGTATTCAAGGGGATATCAATTATCAGTGGCAGTTTGTTGAGGAGGAATGGTAGGGGAACTTCCGCTGGTAGAGAAGTGCATGTAAATGTGTGCACAATATAAGCTTGATTAACTTAAAGGAAAAGAAAACAGTAAAAGAAAAATAAAACAGATTTACAAAAAATAAGTAAATGAATAGGAAAAGAATAAGGGAACAATAAAGAAATGAAAAGTAAAGTGATAGAATAAGTATCAATAACTCTGCCTACCTGTGCTTGTTTGGCTTTGGAATTGGTTGAGGCCAGCTGTTCTCTGGTAACAAAGTTGGATGATTAAGGCCCATCCAGAAATCAGAGTACCTAAAGGAGTACCATGGGACCATAAAACTCTCCTCAACTGATCAGGGCTGCCACTGTGAGAGTATAAACTACCATACTTTAAACTTATATAGCTCTAGAGATGAATATTTTCATATCTAATGCTAACAGAAAATTCTGGAGGGTTCTCTATGTCCAGGTGTCATCCTGCAGACCAAAGCGCCATCAAATCTGGCAGACGAGCCTTGGACTCTACCTCCACTACATGAGGTATTTTTTGTTCCTTTCAATTTTATTGAGGTATATAATTGAGATACAGTACTATATAAATTTAAGATGTATATCGTAATGACCTGACAAATATATTGTGAGATGATTACCATAATAAGTATAGTTAAATCCAGAACACAGGTATACCTGTGGCGGATTCATTTCGATATTTGGCAAAACTAATACAATATTGTAAAGTTTAAAAATAAAATAAAATTTAAAAAAAAAGATAAAAAAAATGTTTTTCCTTGTGATGAGAATTTTATGACTTACTTTCTCAAAAACTTTCAAATATACTACATCGTAGTGTTAACTATACTCATTATGTTGTTCATTGCATCCCCAATACTTATTTATCTTATAAGAAAGTTTTTACCTTTTATTCTTTTGACATTTTTTTATCTAATTCCATAATTTTCCACACACCTCTGGTAACCAAATGTCTGATTACTTCTTCTGTAAGCTAGGTGAGTTTTTCAGGGGAGCAGGAGGTTGTTTGTTTTTAAGATTTCATATTTAAGTGAGATCACACAATATTTGTCTTTCTCTGCCTGACATATTTCACTTAGCATAATGTCCTCAAGATTCGTCCATATTGGCACAAATGGCAGGATTTTCTTCATTTTATGAACAAACAGGATTCCACTATATATATATATATATATATATATATATATATATATATCAGATCAGTCACTCAGTCGTGTCCGACTCTTTGCGACCCCATGAATCGCAGCACACCAGGCCTCCCTGTCCAACGCCAACTCCCGGAGTTCACTGAGACTCACGTCCATCGAGTCAGTGATGCCATCCAGCCATCTCATCCTCTGTCGTCCCCTTATGCACACATATATATCATGTTTCCTTTATTCACACACTTGTTGATGGATGTCTAGGTTGTTTCTGTGTCTTGGCTATTAAAAATAAGACTGCAATGAACATGGGGGTGTGGATATTTCTTTAGTAGTCATTTTGAGATAGGAATCTGAGTTCTTGTTCATGGAGCCAAAGAATGGAATCCAAAAACACACAAGCACTCACTCACGGTAGCAAGCAAATAGGATTTATTAAAGAGGAGGAATGTACAAAGCACTCAGCATAGACACTAAGAGGGGGTAAAGAGTCCCCACAAGATGGGACTTACAGTAGTTTTTATATCCTTCCTTAGATTACATTATTTCTAACCAGTCAATTTAAAGGTCAAGATATTTAACTTAACATTTTTATGGCTTCTCTAGATCCTTGGATTAAGTAACCAGCATTTTTCATGCATCTGGCCAGATGTATGGGCTTAAGATTAATGATTACCAATTGTTTTTCCATCAAGAATATTAAATCATTTAATTATTGCCCTTTCCTGGATCTGAGTGCTGATGATTTGTCAGACTATAGACACATTCCAGGAATTCAGGACAATGAAGCAGGATGTTTACTGAAAACAAGACTGAGCTCTCAGAGTTCTACACTGACTGCCTAGTAATTTCTACCTCAGTTTGGTTTCCTTCAGATATATATCCAAAGTGAAATCACCAGATCATCTATTTACATTTGTTTGTTTGTTTTTTTGGTTTTTTTTTTGGCCTCCAGCTTGCAAGACTTTGGTTCCTTAACCAGGGATCAAACCCAGGCTCCATCAGTGAAAGTGCCAAGTCCTAACCACTGGACCACAGGTGTGTGCTTAATCGCACAGTTGTGGCCAACTCTTTGTGACCCCATGGACTGCAGCCTACCAGGCTTCTCTGTCCATGGGAATTCCCCAGGCAAGAATACTGGAGTGGGTTGCCATACCCTCCTCTGGGGGATCTTCCCAACCCAGGGATTGCAAGTAGATTCTTTACCATGGGTTTGCAAAGAGTTAGACATGATTGGCCAACTGAACAACAACACTCTTTTTTTGTAATTTATTTATTTTCAAATTGAAAGACAATGGCTTTACAGAATTTTGTTTATTTCTGCCAAACATCAACATGAATCAACCTTAGGCAGAAATGTGTTCCCTCCCTCTTGAACCTGCCTCCAATCTCCCACCTGATCTCACCCCTCTAAGTTGTTATAGAGCCCCTGTTTGAGTTCCCTGAGTCACACAGCAAATTATCATTGGTTATTTATTTTACATATGGTAATGTAAAATTCCATGTTTTTCTCTCCATATATCTCAACCTCTCCTTCCTCCCCCACCTCCATAACCTTAAGTCTGTTCTCTGTGTCTGTATCTCCATTGCTGTCCTGCAAACAATTTCATCAGTACCATCTTTCTAGATTCCATATATATGCATTAGTATACATTATTTATCTCTTTCTGACTTACTTCACTCTGTATAATATGCTCTAGGTTCATCCACTTCATTAGAATTAAGTCAAATGCATTCCTTTCTATGGCTGAGTAATATTCCATTGTATATATGTACCACAGCTTCTTTATCCATTCACTTTCAATGGATATCTAGATTGCTTCTATGTTCCAACTATTGTAAATAGTGCTTCAATGAATATTGGGGTGCATGTGTCTTTTTAAATTTTGATTCCATCATGATATGTGCCTAGCAGTAGGATTGCTGGGTCATATGGTGGTTCTATTCCTGGATTTTTAAGGAATCTCCATATTGTCTTCCATAGTGGCTGTATCGACTTACATTCCCAACAGTGCAAGAGGGTTCCCTTTTCTCCACACCCTCTCCAGCATTTATTGTTTGTGAACTTTTTGATGATGGTCATTCTGACTGGTATAGTGTGATATCTCACTGTAATTGAGCATCTTTTCAGGTGTTTGTTAGCCATCTGTATGTCTTCTTTAGAGAAATGCCTGTTTAGGTCTTTTTCCCACTTTTTGATTGGGTTGTTCGTTTTCCAGGTATTGACTTCTACAAGCTGCTTGTATATTTTGGAAATTAATCCTTTGTCTGTTGCTTTATTTGCTATTATTTTCTCCCATTCTTGGGGCTGTCTTTTACATTGTTGATAGTTTCCTTTGTTGTGACAAAGCTTTTAAGTTTAATTAGGGACCATCCTCTTATTTTGATTTTTATTTCCATTACTCTAGGAGGTGGGTTATAGAGGATTTTGCTTTGATTTATGTCAATGAGTGTTTTGCCTGTTTTCCTCTAAGAGTTTTGTGTTTTCTGGTCTTATATTTAGATCTTTAATCCATTTTGAGTTTATCCTTGTATATTGTGTTAGGAAGTGTTCGAATTTCATTCCCTTACACATAGCTCTCCAGTTTCCTTGGTACCACTTATTGAAGAGGCTATCTTTGCCCCATTGTATATTCTTGCCTCCTTTGTCAAAAATAAGGTATCCATAGGTGTGTGGGTTTATCTCTGGGCTTTCAATCATTTTCCATTAGTCTATATTTCTGTGTTTGTTCCAGTAACATATTGCTTGATGACTGTAGCTTTGTAGTATAGTCTGAATTCAGGAAGGTTGATTCCTCCAGGCCCATTCTTTCTGAAGATTCCTTTGGCCATTTGGGATCTTTTGTGTTTCCATATGAATTGTAAAATTTTTTGTTCTAGTTCTGTGAAAAATGTGGGTAATTTAATAGGGATCACATTGAATCTGTAGATTGTATTTGGTATTATATTCATTTTCACAATATTGATTCTTCCAACCTAAAAACATAGCGTATCTCCCCATCTGCTTGTGCCATCTTTGATTTCTTTCATCAGTGTCTTATCATTTTCTGAATATAGTTCTTTTGTCTCCTTAGGTAGGTTTATTCATAGATATTTTATTCTTTTTGTTGAAATGGGGAATAGGATTCTTTAATTTCTCTCTCTGATTTTTCATTGTTAATATATAGGAATGAAAATGACTTCTCTGTATTGATTTTGTATCCTCCAGCTTTGCTAAATTCACTGATTAGCTCAAGTAGTTTTCTGGTAGTACCTTTAGGGTTTTTTATGTATACTATCATGTCATCTGCAAATAGTGAGAGTCTTACTTCTTACACAATTTTAATTCCTTTTAGCCCTTTTTTTTTTTTTTTTTTTTTTTTGCCTGATTCCCATAGCTAGGACCTCCAAAACTATGTTGAATAATATTCACGAGCATGGTCACCCTTGTCTTGTTCTGATCTTAGAGGGAATGCTTTCTGTTTTTCACCATTGAAAATATTATTTGCTGTGGGTTTATTATATATGGCCTTTATTATTTTGAGGTAGGTTCCTTCTATGCCCATTTTCTGAAGAGTTTTTATCATAAATGAGTGTTGAATTTTGTCAAAGTCTTTTTCTGCATTTATTGAGATTATCATATGGTTTTTATCTTTCAATTTATAATATGGTGTATCACATTGATTGACTTGTATATACTGAAGAATCCTTGCATTTCTGGGATAAACCTGACTTGATCATGGTGTATAAGCTGTTAATGTGTTGTTGAATTCTGTTTGCTAGAATTTTGTTGAGGATTTTTGCATTTAAGTTCATCAGTGATATTGGCCTGTAGTTTTCTTTTCTGTGTGTTGTCTTTGTCTGGTTTTGGTATCAGGGTGATGGTGGCCTTGTAAAATGAGTTTGGGAGTGTTCCTTTCTCTGCTGTATTTTGGAAGAGTTTTAGAAAGGCATTAGCTCCTCTCTAAACGTTTTATGGCATTCACCTGTGAAGTCATCTGGCCCTGGGCTTTTGTTTTTTGGGGAGATTTTTTATCACAGTTTCTATTTCAGTGGTTGTTATTGTACTGTTCATAATTTTTATTTCTTTCTGGTTCTGTCTTGGAAGATTCAACTTTTCTAAGTATCTGTCCATTTCTTCCAGGTTGTCAAATTATTGGCATATAATTACTTATAATAATCTCTTATAATTCTTTGTATTTCTGCATTATCTGTTGTAACTTCTTTTTCATTTCTAATTTTGTGGATTTGATTCTTCTCTTTTTTCCTTGATAAATCTGGCTAGTTTTGCCAATTTTGATAATCTACACAAAGAACCAGATTTTAGTTTTATTAGTCTTTGCTATTGTTTCTTTCATTGCTTTTCCATTTATTTCTGCTCTGATCTTTATGATTTCTTTCCTTCTGCTAACTTTGTGGTGTTTTTTATTCTTATTTTTCCAGTTGTTTTAGATGTAAAATTAGGTTGTCCATTCAATGCTTTCCTTGCTTCTTGAGGTAGGATTGTTTTGCTATTAACTTTCCTCTTAGAACTGCTTTTGCTGCATCCCATAGGTTTTTAATTGTCATGTTTTCATTGTCATTTGTTTCTAGGAATTTTTTTTATTTCCCTTTTGATTTCTTCAGTAACCTGTTCATTATTTAGAAAGATACTGTTTATTCACCATGTGTTTGTGCTTTTTAGTTAGTTAGTTTTTTTTTTTTTTTATCGATATTAAGTTTCATAGCCTTGTGGTCAGAAAGGATGCTTGATGATATTTAAATTTTCTTAAATTAAGTGAGGTTTGAGTTGTGACACAAGCTGTTGTCTATCCTGGAGAATGTTCCATGTGCACTTGAGAGGTAAGTGTATTGTGCATTTGGATGGAATGTCTTGAAGATATCAATGAAATTCATCTGGTCATATGTCATTTAAGGCTTGTGTTTCCTTGTTAATTCTCTCTTTTGATGATATGCCTACTGATGTAAGTGATGTGTGAAAGTCCCCTATTATTGTGTTACTCTCAATTTCTCTTTTTATGTCTGTTAGTGTTTGTCTTATGCATTGAGATGTTCTGATGTAGGGTGCATAAATATTTACAATTGTTATGTCTTCCTCATGGATTGATCCCTTGATCATTAGATAGTGTTCTTCATTATCTCTTGTGAGATTCTTTAAGATCTATTTTGTCTGGTGTGAGGGTTACTACTTCAGCTTTCTTTTGATTTCTATTTGCATTGAATATATTTTTCCATCCTTTCTCTTTCAGTCTACATGTGTCTTTAGGTATGAAGTGGGTTTCTTGTAGACAGTGTATGTATATATATATATATATATATGTGTGTGTGTGTGTGTGTGTGTGTGTGTGTGTGTGTATATATATATATATGGGTCCTGTTTTTGTATCCATTCAGCCAATCTGGGTTTGTTTTTTTTTTTTTTTTTGGTTGAGGCATTAAATCCATTTATATTTAAAGTAATTATTGATATATGTGTTCCTACTGCATTTTCTTTATTGTTTTGAGTTTGTTTTTGTAGGTCCCTTTCTTCTCTTGTATTTCCTGATTATATAAGTCCCATTAACATTTGTTGTAAAGCTGGTTTGGTGGTACTGAATTCTCTTAACTTTTGCTTGTCTGTAAAGCTTTTGATTTCTCCATCAATTTTGAATGAGATCCTTGCCAGGTACAGTAATCTTGGTTGTCGATTTTTTTCCCTTTCACTACTTTAAATATATCCTACCATTCCCTTCTAGTCTGCAAAGTTTCTGCTGAAAGATAAGCTGTTAAATGTATAAGCTTTCCTTTGTATGTTACTTGTTGCTCTTTCTGTTGCTGTTTTTAATATTATTTCTTTGTGTTTAATCTTTGTGAGCCTGATTAGTATGTGTCTTGGCATCTTTCTCCTTGGCTTTATCCTGTATGGAACTCTTTGTGCTTCTTGGACTTAATTAAGTATTTCCTTTCCCATAATGGGGAAATTTTCAACTATAATCTATTCAAAATTTTTCTCATTTGCTTCCTTTTTCTTTTCTTTCTCTGAAACAACTATAATTCAAATGTTGGTGCATTTAATATTGTCCCAGTCGTCTCTGGGGCTATCCCCAGTTCTTTTCATTCTTTTTACTTTATTCTGCTCTTCAGCATTATTTCCACCATTCTATTTTCCAGCTCACTTATCCATTCTTCTGCCTCAGATATTATATTATTGATTCCTTCCAGAGTATTTTTAATTTCAGTAATTGTGTTGTTTGTCTCTGTTTGTTTATTCTTCTTGTTGGTCTTAGTTAAGTGTATCAATTGAGTCTTAGATTTTCTCCATTCTATTTTTGAGGTTTTCAGATCATCTTTACTATCATTATTCTGAATTCTTTTTCAAGGAGTTTGCCTATTCTTCATTTATTTGGCCTTGTGTGTTTCCAGATTATTCCTTCTTCCATGCATTATTTCTCTGCATTTTCATTCTTTTAACTTATTGTGTTTGAGGTCTCTTTTTTCCCAGGCTTCGACATTGAATTATTTCTTCCTTTTGGTTTCTGCCCTAGTAAGGTTGGTCCAGTGGTTTGTATAAGCTTCCTGTAGGGTGTGGCTTGTGAGGAGGTGGGCTTATTTTTTCTTTTTCATTCTGATGGACAGGGTTGTGTGAGGTGGTAACCCTGTCTGCTGATAACTGGGTTTGTATTTTGTCTTGTTATTTGGATGAGGCATCCTTAACAGGGTGCTGCTGGCAGATGGGTGATGCCAGGTCTTGTATACAAGTGTTTGCCTTTGTGGGAGTTCTCATTAATTAATACTTCCTAGGGTTAGGAGTTCTCTGTTAGTCTAGGGTCTTGGAGTCAGAGCTCCCTCTCCAAATGCTCAGGGTTTGATCTCTGCTTGAGCAATGGAGATTTCACAAGTGGTTTGTTATTGCATTAAGTGCAATTAAAACAAATACACAAAAATGAGAAGCAAAAGATACACCCCAGACAAATGGCAGTTACAAAGTCAGCAAATAATGGCAAAAACAATGAAATATACTCACACACATATACACCTGTAGACAAAACCAAAACAGCCCAAAAAGAATAAAGTACAATAGACTGACCCAGCAAACAAAGGAAACCAAAAATGATATCAACCAGTTAAAAAAAAAAAAAAAAAAAACTAACTGAAGCACAAACTGGAAAACAAAACTAAAGCCAGGTGCAAACTGGGGAATAAAGCAACAAAAACAAAACTATCAAACATGGTGAGAAAAAGAAAGAACAAGAAGAAATGAAACAAAGAATTGAAATGTTAATAGAAGTAGACAAAGAAAATTTATACATATTAAAGATTAACTACTGTGGGAAAAGAACAGTACAAAATGCAAACAAAGGAATAAATGTAGAAAACAATAATAGATTGTTAAAATTAAAAAAAATAATAATAAATTTTAAAAAGAGAGGAAAAAAGAAGAAGAAAGGAAAACCCACAGACCCCATAGATCCACAAAAGGCCCAAGGTAGAGGCAGTAGTATATAGAAGAAATTTAAAAAACATTTTTTTCAAAAGCTTAAATAGATTTAATAATACTAATAAAATCAACAAGTACAGCAACAGAGAGGGAAAAGGTCGGGGGTAGGGGGGAGAAAGAAGAAAAAAGTCTAGAAGCAACTATAGAACAAGTCAAAATATAAGAATAATATTTTTTAATAAAATTAACCATTTATTTTTTTATATTTTATAATTTTTATCTTTTTTATTTATTTTATTTTATTTTTTAACTTTACAATATTGTATTTGTTTTGCCGTATATCAACATGAATCCGCCACAGGTATACATGTGTTCCCCATCCTGAACCCTCCACCCTCCTCCCTCCCCATACCATCCCTCTGGGTCATCCCAGTGCCCCAGCTCCAAGCATACAGTATCGTGCATCAAACCTGGACTGGTGACTCATTTCATATATGATATTACACATGTTTCAATGCCATTCTCCCAAATCATCCCACCCTCTCCCTCTCCCACAGAGTCCAAAAGACTGTTCTATACATCAGTGTCTCTTTTGCTGTCTCGTATACAGGGTTTATTGTTACCATCTTTCTAAATTCCATATATATGCGTTAGTATACTATATTGGTGTGTTTCTTTCTGGCTTACTTCACTCTGTATAATAGGCTCCAGTTTCATCCACCTCATTAGAACTGATTCAAATGTATTCTTTTTAATGGCTGAGTAATACTCCATTGTATATGTATATGTACCACGGCTTTCTTATCCATTCATCTGCTGATGGACATCTAGGTTGCTAAATATTTTTCTTAAGCTATGACAAACTTAGACAGTATCACTTAGCCAAAATAAATAAATAAATAAATAAAATAAATGTTTTTCTTGAGTCTCTGCTGTCGGAGTCCTTTACCTTGCCTCACTTCCTAATGCCCTCCAACAGTGTGTTGGATTCTGGACCTGCTGTAGGGGTAGCACAGACTTTAATTTTGTCTTACCCCTGTGTGTTCTCAACTCCAATATCCACAGCTGTCATAACTAGTACATTCCCTTCTGTGGGAACTCCCATTGTCCTTGTATATATTTCATGGACACAGAGTCTGTCTAGATTAAATGATGTGAATTTAATTTATAGCTTGTACAGCTGGTAGAAAGGTTTTGGGTCCTCTTCCTTAGCCACCCTTCCCCTGGTTTTCAACTGTGGTTTTCTCTCCCCTCTGCATGTGAATCATCCACAGGAGTTTGCCCCTGATGCTTCTATAGGGGATTTGGATATGCCCCAGTGAGGGCCAGTGTGGAGGTGATGCAACAGCTTGCATCAGAGGAGCGCTGGTAGCACCAGGTAGTCAGGGAAGCCAGTGGCTAGGGCAGCAGGAAATATGGTGCTCTAGAAGGACATGGGGAAAAGGCAATGGCACCCCACTCCAGTACTCTTGCCTGGAAAATCCCATGGATGGAGGAGCCTGGTGGGCTGCAGTCCATGGGGTCACTAAGAGTCAGACACGACTGAGCGACTTCTCTTTCACTTTTCACTTTCATGCATTGGAGAAGGAAGTGGCAACCCACTTCAGTGTTCTTGCCTGGAGAATCCCAGGGACGGGGGAACCTGGTGGGCTGCCATCTCTGGGGTCGCACAGAGTCGGACACGACTGAAGTGACCTAGCAGCAGCAGCAGCAGCAGAAGGACATGGCAACTCACTCTAGTATTCTTGCCTGGAGAAGTCCACAGACAGAGAAGCCTGGTAGGCCACAGTCCACAGGTTTGCAAAGAGTCAGATACAACTGAAGTGACTCTGCATACATGGGTGCAGGATATCTTCTACCCTCTGGCAGCTCTATTCCAGTGCAGATCATGCATAGAAGCAGCACAGTTGCTTGGATCATGGGGACCCTGGCAATGCTAGCTATGCAGGAGTGCCAGCAGCTCTTGTTACAGGAGACATGGTGTTATTAAGGCTTTTTCTAGCCTGTGGCAGTTCTGCCTCAGTCAGGATTGGGCGTGGAGGTGGCACAGCCATTTGGGTTGTGGGGACCCTGAAGGCTCCAAGTGTGCAGGGACACTGACTCCCTCAGCCACAGGAGCTATAGCCCTATCAGAGGCCTGTTCTAGCCTCCAGCAGGTGGCTATCAGAAAGCCTCTTTGGTTCTTCTCTGTTGCTCCACCTGTTCAGGAACTTAAGGGGCTGAGGTCCATCTCTGTTGTTCAGCACATCAGTTGCTTAAAGGGCCAAACTCTCTATTGTTCAACTGCCAGTGCTGGTGTGTGGGGAGAGAGAGGTTACAGTGGTGGCTGTACCCACTATGCATAATGCAGCAGTATTGCCTTGCCTCCATGGCTGCCTGATTTTCCTCCACAGGCATTTCCCACAACAATCTCCTCCCTCATGTCCCCTTGGACTATCTCCCTGAAGTCAATAGCAGACCTCACCCTGGGATTGCTCCATAACCCTTATGTTCCACCTCCCAACTACTGTGCTTCTAGGGGACCCACATCTCTGTCTGGGGTACATATGGTTGCAGCAAGTGTTCTCTGTGTGATTCTGATTCTATTTAGACCGTCACTGATCAGCTATTTCATGCTCAGCCTCAAATGTTTCTCCTCTGTCCCAATTGCCTCAATATGGGGATCAGACCCCTGCTTCAGTTCCTCCACCTGCCAAGGGCAGGTCCAATCACACTAACTCTGCTCTTTACCCCCTACTTCCTTTATCCTACCAAGCTTTGTGGGGTTCTATTCCAGTCGTCAGGTACTCCTACCTGCTGTTAGCTCATGTTCTGCAAACTCTTCTGTGTCTGAAGTTGTATTCCTGATGAATCCACGGAGAGAGATGTATTCCACATCCATCTACTCCTCTACCACCTTGTTCTCTCTCACATAACTTTTTGAATTACCGTTTTTGACTTTTTTCAGATATATACCCAAGAGTGGAACTGCTTGTTTATATGGTAGTTATATTTTTAATTTTTTGACAAACCTTCTTACTGTTCTCCACAGTGAAAATTTACTTTCTTACAGAAGGAGAAGGGAATAACAGAGAACAAGATGGTTGGATGGCATCATTGACTCAGTGGATATAAGTATGAGCAAGCTCCAAAGATGATGAAGGACAGGGAAGCCTGGTGTGCTGCAGTCCATGGGGTCGCAAATAGAGGGACATGACAGAACAACTGAATAACAACAGCCAATAGTGTACAGTTTTCCCTTTATATTTGCCAACATTATTATTTGTATCCTTTTTGATGTTAGTCATAGCAAATACCCTCTTCCAACAACACAAGAGACGACTCTACAAATGGATGTTACCAGATGGTCAATACCGAAATCAGATTGATTATATTCTTTGCAGCCAAAGATGAAGAACCTCTACACAGTCAGCAAAAACAAGACTGGGAGCTGACTGTGGCTTAGATAATGAACCCCTTATTGCCAAATTCGGACTTAAGTTGAAGAAAGTAAGGAACACTAGACCATTCAGGTGAGACAGATCCCTTATGATTATACAGTGGAAGTGAGAAATATATTCAAGGATTAGATCTACTAAACAGAGTGCCTGAAAAACTGTGGGCAGAGATTCGTGGTATTGTACAGGAGGCAGTGATCAAGACCATTCCTAAGAAAAAGAAATGAAAAAAAGTAAAATGGTTGTCTGAGAAGGCCTCACAAATAGCTATGAAAAGAAGAGAAGTGAAAAGCAAAGGAGAAAAGGAAAGATATACCCATCTGAATGCAGAGTTCCAAAGAATAGTAAGGAAAGATAAGAGGGCTTTCCTCAGTGATCAATGCAAAGAAATAGAGGAAAACAATGGAATGGGAAAGACCAGAGATCTCTTCAAGAAAATTAGAGATACCAAGGGAACATTTCATGCAAAGATGGGCTCTAAAAAGGACAGAAATGGTAGGGACCTAACAGAAGCAGAAGCTATTAAGAAGAGGTGGCAAGAATACACAGAAGAACTATACAAAAAAGATCTTCATGACCCAGATAACTCACCTAGAGCCAGGCATCTGGAATGCAAAGTTAAGTGAGCCTCAAGCTCCAGAAGTTGGTGATGGACAGGGAAATCTGGCGTTCTGCAGTCCATGGGGTTGCAAAAGAGTCAGACACGACTGAGTGACTGACCTGAACTGAACTGATGTTAAACATTCTGACCTGTGTGAGGTTATATCTCATTTTCATTTTAATTTGCATTTGCTGATGTTAAGTGAGGTTGAACATCTTTCATTTCACCATCTACATTTCCTCTTGGGAAAAATGTCTATTCAGTTAATCTGCCAATGTTTAAATCAGGTTGTTTGTTTTCTTCATGTTGAGTTGCATAAAAAACTATATACTTATAAAATAAATAGTTCAGAAGAAACAGAAAAATTATTTTTTATTAATTCATTTATTTTAATTGGAGGCTAATTACTTTACAACATTGTGGGGTTTTTTGCCATACACTGATGTGAATCAGCCATGGGTACACATGTGTCCCCCATCCTGAACCCCCTTCCACATCCCTTCCCATCCCATCCCTCTGGGTTGTCCCAGTCCACTAGCTTTGAGTGCCCTGTTTCATGCATCAAACTTGGACTGGTCATCTATTTCACATATGATAAAATACATGTTTCAGTGCTATTCTCTCAAATCATCCCACCCTTGCCTTCTCCCACAGAATCCAAAATTCTGTTCTTTATATATGCATCTCTTTTGCTGTCTCACATATAGGGTCATCATTACCATCTTTCTAAATTCCATATATATGTGTGTGTGTGTGTGTGTGTGTGTGTGTGTGTGTGTGTGTGTGTTAATATACTCTATTGGTGTTTTTCTTTCTGACTTACTTCGCTTTGTATAATAGGCTCCAGAAACTGACAAATTCTTAGAGAAGGCACAATATCCCAAATTTGAATCAGAAAGAAACAGGAAATACGAGCAGAAATATTACCAGCAATAAAATTGAATTAGTGATTTAAAAACTCCCAACAAACAAAAGTGCAAACCAGATGGCTTCACATGTGAATTCTACCAAACATTTAGAGAAAAGTTGACATGAATACTTCTCAAGCTATTTTAAAAATTTTCAGAACAAATTAAGCCAAACTCATTCCATGAGGCCACTATCACTCTGATACCAAAACCAGACAAAAATATTTACACACAAAAATAAATTATAAGCCAATATCACTGATAAATATAGATGGAAAAATTCTCAACAAAATTCTAGGAAACCAAATCCAACAAAATATTAAGAAGATCATACACCATAGTCAATTGGGATTTATCTCAGGCATGCAAGGATTTTTCAATACCCACAAATCAGCCAAAGTGATACATCACATTAACAAATTGAAGAATAAAAATATCAAAATAAGAATAATCATATCAATAGATGCAGAAAAAGTTTTTGATAAAATTTAGCATCCATTCATGATAAAAACTCACCAGAATGTGGGCATAGAGGGAACCTATCTCAACCTAACAAAGGCCATCCATGAAAAACAAACAGCTAACATCATACTCAATGGTTAAAAGCTGGAAGTATGTCCTATAAAGTCAGGTGAAGACAAGGATGCACACTCCTGCCACTTTTTTTCTTTTCTTTTCTTTAAATTTACTTATTTTAATTGGAGGCTAATTACTTTACAATATTGTATTGGTTTTGCCATACATCAACATGAATCCGCCACAGGTATACACGTGTTCCCCATCCTGAACCCCCCTCCCACCTCCATCCCTGTGCCATCCCTCTGGGTCATGCTTGGGGCTGGTGCACTGGGATGACTCCTGCCACTTTTATGTAAAATAGTTTTGAAAATTCTAACCACAGAAATCAGAGAAAAAAATAAATAAAACCAATCCAAATTGAAAAAGAAGTATCAATGTCACTATTTACAGATGACATAATATTATTCACAGAAATATCCTAAAAACACCACCAGAAAACTACTAGAGTTCATCAATGAATTTGGTAAAGCTACATGATACAAAATTAATAGACAGAAATCTGTTGCATCTCTATGAACTAACAGAAAATCAGAGAAAGATACTAAGGAAACAACCATATTTACCATTGCATTAAGTAGAATTAACACCTAGAAATAAACCTTCCAAAGGTGGCAAAAGAGCTGTACTCCAAAAACTGAAAAATGTTAATAAAAGAATGTGAAGACAACAAAAACAGATGGACAGATATACTACTTTTTTATATTGGAAGATTTTATATGACTAAAATGAGCATACTACCCAGGTAATCTACAGATTCAATGCAATCCTTGTCAAAATATCAAAGGAATTTTTTACAGAATTAGAGGAAGTTATTTTAAAATTTGTATGGAAACACAGAATAGCCAAAATAATCCTGAAAAAGAAAATCAGAACTGAAGCAATCATGTGCCATGATTTCAGACTATACCATAAAGCTGTAGTAAGCAAAACAGCATGGTACTGCCACGAAAACAGACATATATATTAATAGAACAGAATAGAGAGTCCAGAAATAAACCTACATATGTATGGTCAGTCAAACTATGACAAAGGAGGCAAGAATATACAATGGAGAAGAAAGTGACTTCAATAAGTGGTGCTGGAAAAAGTGAGAAATTACATGTAATAGAATGAAATTATAACATTCTTTAACACCAAATATAAAAATAAAATCCAAATAAATTAAAGACTTAAATGTAAGAAGGCATACCATAAAATCTGAAGAGGAAAACATAGGCAGAACACTTTTTGACATAAATCATAGAATTAGTTCTTTGGGATTCATCTCCTAAAATAAAGAAAATAAACATGAAAGTAAACAAATGGGACCTAATTAAACTTAAAAGCTTTTGCACAGCAAAGGAAACCATCAACAAAACAAAGATACAACCTACTGAACTTTCTTGGTGATCCAGTGGTTAAGACTCAGTCTTTCCACTGCAGGGAGCACAAGTTTGATCCCTGGTAGACGAAGTTCCACATGGCATGTGGTGCAGCCTATGTGTGTGTGTGTGTGTGTGTGTGTGTGTGTGTGTGTGTGTATTGCAATATATATATATATATATATATATATATATATATATATGAGGATAATTACAATAGTGTGATGGTTTTTGCCATACATCAACATGAATAGGCCATAAGCATACATGTGTTCCCTCTCTCCAGATGGCAGAGGAATACGATGGGGAGATGACCTTTTCTCCCACAAATACATCAAAAGATAATTTGTATCTGGAACAATTACCACAGACTAACTTCTGAACACTAGTGGAGGATCCCAGATGTCCAGAAAGGCAAACCAATGTATTTTTGTTATACATTTATATATATGAGTGTGTGCTAAGTCAGCTCAGTCATCTCCAACTCTTTGTGACTCTGTGGACCATAGCCCACCAAACTTCTCTGCCCAAGGACTTCTCCAGGCAAGAATACTGGAGTAGGTTGCCATGTCCTTCTCCAGGGGATCTTTCCAACCAAGGGATCGAACCTGCATCTTTTTGTCTCCTGCCTTGGCAGGCGGGTTCTTTACTACTAGCGCCACCTGAACAAATGTATATACAACCTACTAAATGAAAAATGGATAAGAATAGAAGTGCGCCGGCTGCGAAGAAGAAGCGTGGCCGAAAGGAGCTACCCCACGTCTGAGGTCAGGGACAGGGTCTGAGAGTGCCAGGCTGTGACAGTGCAGGAGCAGCCGAGAAGAGCTACCCCACGTCCAAGGCCAGGAGCAGCAACCGGGAGGAGCTACCTCATGCCTGAGGTTATGGGCGGCGGTGGAGAGGAGCAACCCCACGTCCAAGGAGTGGTGGCTGAGTGGGTGCAGAAGGGCTGAGAGGAGCTACTGCGTGTTCAAGGTCAGGAGGGGCGGTGGTGAGGAGATATCCCTCCTCCAAGGTAAGGAGCAGTGGCCGCACTTTGTTGGAGCAGCCGAGAAGAGATACCCCATATCCAAGGCAAGAGAAACCCAAGTAAGATGGTAGGTGTTGAAAGGGGGCATTAGAGGGCAGAAATACTGAAACCATAATTACAGAAAACTAGTCAATCTAATCACACTAGGACCACAGCTTTGTCTAACTCAATGAAACTAAGCCATGCCCGTGGGGCCACCCAAGATGGGCAGGTCATGGTGGAGAGGTCTGACAGAATGTGGTCCACTGGAGAAGGGAATGGCAAACCACTTCAGTATTCTTGCCTTGAGAACCCCATGAACAGTATGAAAAGGCAAAATGATAGGATACTGAAACAGGAACTCCCCAGGTCGGTAGATGCCCAATATGCTACTGGAGATCAGTGGAGAAAAAGCTCCAGAAAGAATGAAGGGATGGAGCCAAAGCAAAAACAATACCCGGTTGTGGATGTGACTGGTGATAGAAGCAAGATCCAATGCTGTAAAGAGCAATATTGCATAGGAACCTGGAATGTCAGGTCCATGAATCAAGGCAAATTGGAAGTGGTCAAAAGGGAGATGGCAAGAGTGAACATCGGCATTCTAGGAATCAGCGAACTAAAATGGACTGGAATGGGTGAATTTAACTCAGACGACCATTATATCTACTACTGCGGGCAGGAATCCCTTAGAAGAAATGGAGTAGCCATCAAAGTCAACAAGAATCCAAAATGCAGTACTTGGATGCAATCTCAAAAACGACAGAATGATCTCTGTTCGTTTCCAAGGCAAACCATTCAATATCACAGGAATCCAAGTCTATGCCCCAACCGGTAATGCTGAAGAAGGTTAACTTGAACAGTTCTATGAAAATCTACAAGAACTTTTACAACTAACATCCAAAAAATATGTCCTTTTCATTATAGGGGAATGAAATGCAAAAGTAGGAAGTCAAGAAACACCTGCAGTAACAGGCAAATTTGGCCTTGGAATACAGAATGAAGCACGGCAAAGGCTAATACAGTTTTGCCAAGAGAAGGCACTGATTATAGCAAACACCCTCTTCCAACAGCACAAGAGAAGACTCTACACATGGACATCACCAGATGGTCAACACAAAAATCAGATTGATTATATTCTTTGCAGCCAAAGATGGAGAAGCCCTATACAGTCATCAAATACAAGACCAGGAGCTGACTGTGGCTCAGATCATGAACTCCTAATTGACAAATTCAGACTTAAAATGAAGAAAGTAGCGAAAACTACTAGAGCATTCAAGTATGACCTAAATCAAATCCCTTATGATTATACAGTGGAAGTGAGAAATAGATTTAAGGGCCTAGATCTGATAGACAGAGTGCCTGATAAGCTATGGAATGAGGTTCGTGACATTGTACAGGAGACAAGGATCAAGACCATCCCCATGGTAAGAAATTCCGAAAAGCAAAATGGGTGTCTGAGGAGGCCTTACAAATAGCTGTGAAAAGAAGAGAAGTGAAAAGCAAAGGAGAAAAGGAAAGATATAAGCATCTGAATGCAGAGTTCCAAAGAATAGCAAGAAGAGATAAGAAAGCCTTCTTCAGTGATCAATGCAAAGAAATAGAGTAAAACAACAGAATGGGAAAGACTAGAGACCTCTTCAAGACAATTAGAGATACCAAGGGAACATTTCATGCAAAGATGGGCTCGATAAAGGACAGAAATGGTATGGACTTAACAGAAGCAGAAGATATTAAGAAGAGGTGGCAAGAATACACAGAAGTACTGTACAAAAAAGATTTTCATGGCCCAGATAATCATGATGATGTGATCACTGACCTAGAGCCAGACATCCTGGAATGTGAAGTCAAGTGGGCCTTAGAAAGCATCACTATGAACAAAGCTAGTGGAGGTGATGGAATTCCAGTTGAGCTATTTCAAATCCTGAAAGATGATGCTGTGAAAGTGCTTCAGTCAATATGCCAGCAAATTTGGAAAATTCAGCAGTGGCCACAGGACTGGAAAAGATCAGTTTTCATTCCAGTCCCAAAGAAAGGCAAGGCCAAAGAATGCTCAAACTACCACACAATTGCACTCATCTCACAAGATAGTAAAGTAATGCTCAAAATTCTCCAAGCCAGGCTTCAGCAATATGTGAACCGTGAACTTCCAGATGTTCAAGCTGGTTTTAGAAAAGACAGAGGAACCAGATATCAAATTTCCACCATCCACTGGATCATGGAAAAAGCAAGAGAGTTCCAGAAAAACATCTATTTCTGCTTTATTGACTATACCATGTCCTTTGACTGTGTGGATCACAATAAACTGTGAAAAATTCTGAAGGAGATGGGAATACCAGACCACCTGACCTGCCTCTTGAGAAACCTATATGAAGGTCAGGAAGCAACAATTAGAACTGGACATGGAACAACAGACTGGTTCCAAATAGGAAAAGGAGTTCGTCAAGGCTGTATATTGTCACCCTGTTTATTTAACTTCTATGCAGAGTACATCATGAGAAACGCTGGGCTGGAAGAAGCACAAGCTGGAATCAAGATTGCCAGGAGAAATCTCAATAACCTCAGATATGCAGATGACATCACCCTTATGGCAGAAAGTGAAGAGGAACTAAAAAGCCTCTTGATGAAAGTGAAAGAGGAGAGTGAAAAAGTTGGCTTAAAGCTCAACATTCAGAAAGCAAAGATCTTGGCATCTGGTCCTATCACTTCATGGAAATAGATGGGGAAACACTGGAAACAGTGTCAGACTTTATTTATTTATTTATTTTTTGCTCCAAAATCACTGCAGATGGTGATTGTAGCCATTAAATTAAAAGACTCTTACTCCTTAGAAGGAAAGTTATGACCAACCTAGATAGCATATTCAAAAGTAGAGACACTGCTTTGCCAACAAAGGTCCATCTAGTCAAGGCTATGGTTTTTCCAGTGGTCATGTATGCATATGAGGGTTGGACTGTGAAGACAGCTGAGCACTGAAGAATTGTTGCTTTTGAACTGTAGTGTTGGGGAAGACTCTTGAGAGTCCCTTGGACTGCAAGGAGATCCAACCAGTCCATTCTAAAGGAGATCAGTGCTGGGTGTTCTTTGGAAGAATTGGTGCTAAAGCTGAAACTCCAGTACTTTGGCCACCTCATGCGAAGGGTTGACTCACTGGAAAAGACTCTGATGCTGGGAGGGATTAGGGGCAGGAGGAGAAGGGGACGACAGAGGATGAAATGGCTGGACGGCATCACCAACTGCATGGACGTGAGTTTGAGTGAACTCCTGAAGTTGGAGATGGACAGTGAGGTCTGGCGTGCTGCTATTCATGGGGTCGCAAAGAGTCAGCCATGGCTCAAGGGCTGAACTGACTGGCTGACTGATGGCTGCTGCTGCAGCTGCTGTCAGCCAGGAGAGAATAAATCTGTCTGCTGTTCCTTGGCTCCTCAAATTTTCTTCCAGCGTCTTAGCTCACACCTGGCCTACCCTGGGTTTAGCGAACAGTGCAGACAGTGTGAACAACAAAACAATTGGCATCACAAATAGGATGATCAGTAATACAATTGACATAGTTGGCAGGATACCCAACTGGTAGAGGAGACTGAGGTTCCACTGTTTGGAGGAAGCCAGAGGCTACCATGTGGCTGTGATCCTCTTGGCATGGCCTCTGATGGAAGACTGGGAAGAAATGGGATGGTTCACCACATTAAAAATGCATTACAGGCAGTGAGTTCCCATTTGCTGAACAAGGCGACACAGACTGCCACTGGCACTGTGGGGTGGATTTTCCTGGCTGCCCTGAAGGCAAATATAGATCAAACCCTATGTAATGCTGTGCTGGTCCACAGTGTGCAGAGACATTTGGAAGAACTAGAGCAATGTATTTTCGTGTTTGTTACAGCAAGAATCCAGGGGCCCTGAAGAACCCAGCATCTCAAACAGCGAGCCGGTAAGTGATAGTGATAATGGGCATTATGAGACTAAGGATGGTGATGATGGATGTTATGAGACTGTGGGTCCCTGCTTGGCAGCAAGGCCTACAGTACAGAAGAAAGTGAAGCATGAACAGCCTGTGACCCAGCAAGGGGCATCCTCAAGGGGCCCCCAGTGTGAATGAGTTCACAACATATCAACTATATATATTGAGGTGGAGTTGGTTGACTTGGGTAACCAGTTTCAATGAAAGAAAGGGGAACCCTTGGCAGCATGGTTTTTGTGACGGGGTGGCCCCTGTGCCTCTTGGGGGTTTTGTGGGTCCTTACAGGGACGCCATGCAAGATGCCATTTTGAAAGTGTGAAGATCCCAAAGGTGACCTGAGCTGGCAGGGTCCCACCTGGGTTATGTGGATCCAAATATGGGCTGATTTGTGTGAAGGTATATTGTAAAGGCTGTGTCCCATACTATATGATGTAGATTTAGGCTGTGTCCTATGATGTAGGTTTAGAACAGCATACTTTAAAGGCTGTGCCATATGATGTAGATTGTACTGTAAAGGCTGTGCCCTATGATATAGACTGTGTCCTCATATTTAGAAAAGTGTAATGTGGGTGGACTGTGAATGCTCCACAAAAAAAAAGAAAAAAAATCCCCTTTTTGAAGGGATGGGTCCAGCACCTGTGGGGGGTTTTGCGTGTCCTTAAGGAGAAGCCTCACAGGGGTGAAGTTGACCCTATGGAGGCTTTCTTGTAATCTCACAAGGACAGACTATGGGCTGAACTTGGCCAGGGAAGATAAAGGCACTCCACATGTGGCAGGTGGCTCTTCCAGCCCTGTGAGGACAAGGACTGCAACATGAGTTCTAGGTGATACCTGGCATTGGGTTTTGCTATGTATTGGGAATGTAACTGTTTGTTGTTGTAGCTACTGCTGTTGCAAGATGTAAACCCAAGGATCAGTATTACTCACCAAGGGAATATTGCCGAAGATGGACTACTCATAGAATGTGAGGTGAGAGACCCTGAAGGGGTGGAGTGTGGGGGAAGAGCAAATTAGTCAAGGTGGCGTGTTCAGGCTCTCTCACTCCACGTTTTGTAAATAATGATTATGTAACAGCTGAGATCGCACCCCACTCCAGTACTCTTGCCTGGAAAATCCCATGGGTGGAGGAGCCCGGTAGGCTGCAGTCCGTGGGGTCGCTAAGAGTCAGACACGACCGAGCGACTTCACTTTCACTTTCACTTTCATGCATTGGAGAAGGAAATGGCAACCCACTCCAGTGTTCTTGCCTGGAGAATCCCAGGGACAGAGGAGCCTGGTAGGCTGCCGTCTACGGGATCGCACAGAGTCAGACACGACTGAAGCAACTTAGCAGCAGCAACAGCTGAGATCATGCTATGAGGTGCTTGCTTGGTCATGAGCTACTTTGTGCTGTAGGGATACGTGTGCTCCAGTTATAAAGTGGTGGCATTACTGCTGCATCACAACTGTGTCCAGTCCATTGGATCAGCCATGAGAGGAGTGAATATAGTGTGTCTACTGCTATAGCTGCTGCATCAGCCAGGAGAGAATACTGTTATGGCTGCTGTGTCAGCTAGGAGAGAGTCTGTATTCTGTTAGGACATACAATGGCTGCTGCTATGGTTGCTGTGTCAGCCAGGAGAGAATAAACATGTCTGCAGTGTCTATGGCTCCTCAAGTCTTCTTCAAGCCTCTTAGCTCATGACTTGCCTATCCTGGGTTCAGCAAATAGTGTGAATAGTGTGAACAGTGAAACAACTGGCATTACAAACAGGATAAGCAACGATAAGCATGCATAAAATGGAATCACATTCTTAGTTTTTAACACTGGCTTTTATTATGACATTGAAGTAGTCAAGACTATATTGCTTGTTGTTTAGTCACTAAGTCATATCTACTCTTCTGCAACCCCATGGACTGTAATCTGCCAGGCTCCTCTGTCCATGGGATTTCCCAGGCAAGAATATTGGAGTATGTTTCCATTTCCTTCTCCAGGGAAGTCTAAATAATATGATTGCAAAATATAATCTCTATTAAGTGTAACCATGTAAACTGATTTTCCAAGGAGTTTTGGTAAATAAACGAGCAATATTACCATCCAAAAATCCAATAACAGTTTTAAACCTGGCTATGATCAACTCAAGCAGGTATAGGGAAGTATATATAGGCTAATGTTAGTGGTTAGGGCTAGACATGAGGATTTTACAGTTATGAGCAAAGATGGATTATTTGGATCTATTTTATTTATTGGGCTATCTATTTATTTGTTGGATTATTTTATTTATTGGATCATTGAGAATCTTGGAGAATAAAGATGTTGGGGTGGGTGGAGAGTGGTGAAAAAACAGCATCAGAATAGAGTTTAGGTATAGTAATGGGAGGAAAACAATTTAGCAAAGAAAAATAAGAGGTTATAGTCATAGAAAAAGAGGAGAAACTAGGATATATGATTTATAAGAAACATAAAGAAGAAGAGGGCTTCATAAAGACAAGGGTATTCAGCTTTGTAAAGTGAAACACAAAGGTCAAAGAGTGCGAAGATAAATGGGAAGAGTAATATGGAAACTTATATTACCATATGTAGAATAGATAGCCAACGGGAATTTGCTGTATGTCTCAGGAAGCTCAAACAGGGGCTCTGTATCAACTGAGAAGGGTGGGATGGGAGGGAGATGGGAGGGAGTTTCAAAAGGAGGGGATGTATGTATACTTATGTATGTGGCTGATTCATGTTGAGGTTTGACAGAAAACAGTAAAATTCTGTAAAACAATTATCCTTCAATAAAAAAAAAAATTTTTTTAAGTTAAAAAAAAGAATACCACAGGAGAGGGAAAGTATCTTTTTAATGTCAAGTTGTATGGGACATTCAACTGTTTATTGAAGAAATTTTCTTTAAGAACTATACTTTTTTCCCACCATTTTATGATTCCAGGTTTCTATTACAGACATTTTAAAACACACATGAAATAAAAGTTTATCAACCCCCACATAGTCATGACCTAGTTATCAACATTTTGCTAGTCTTGATAATATCTGCTTGCCTAAAGTAAATTCCCAAAGTAAAGTCATTTTCTAATGGTAAAAAAAAAAAAAAAAAAAGTAATTGGATTTACCTTAAAGTCTAGACATGAAGGAAACTTCAGGGAAGTGATTAGGGCAAAAATGATACTAGGTTAATAATAGTATGAATGGTAAAGAAAAAAAAGCAATAGCTATAGACTCTCTTTCAGTTCAGTTCAGTTCAATTCAGTCGCTCAGTCATGTCCGACTCTTTGCCACCCCATGAATTGTAGCACGCCAGGCCTCCCTGTCCATCACCAACTCCCGGAGTTCACTCAGACTCACGTCCATCGAGTCAGTGATGCCATCCAGCCATCTCATCCTCTGTTGTCCCCTTTTCCTCCTGCCCCCAATCCCTCCCAGCATCAGAGTCTTTTCCAATGAGTCAACTCTTCACAGTGGTAGGAAAAAAAAAAAAAACATGTTGACAGGAAGAAACAACAGACTTATGAAATTATTCATTATTGTAAACAATAGAGATTTGTGTGCACTGAAAGAAATGAGAACAAAGGCCCTCAGAATGATGAGATACAATCTCACTTACTTTCAAATAAACTTGAGAAGAAAGCTAAAAACAAAACCAAAACAGGTTTTGGCTTCCTGTTTTGGACAAGCATGATTCACTTAAAAATCTTGACTTACTCCTTAAAAGAAAATGTCCTTGAACTGTAAGTCTCCTCTTTGAGCCTCCAACATACCAGCTAAGCTAGTTCACTTTTCACTTAACATAACACTGCATCCAAATATGAGGAGGTCCAAAGTCTTGTGAGCTTCCTTAGTGCATCATACTGCACTCATTCTATGAACTTATTTTTTTCTTTTCTTTTTTTTGAGTTGCACATTTTCAAAGAATGAACTTTATTCAAATGTTTATGCTATTTCCTTGGTATCCTTAGTCTCCACCTGACCTTAGTCAACACTGGAGATTTTATAGTTATTTTTTTTTATATTTTATTTTTTAAGAATACCTTTTGATGTATTTTAAAAATTAATTGTATTGGAGGAATGATTTGGGAGATTGGGACTGAGATACATAAACTATTAATACTATATATAAAATAGATAAATAAAAACCTATTGTATATCTCAGGTGACTCTCCTCAGTGTTCTGTGGTGACTTAAATGGGAAGGAAAGCCTTTTGTTGCTTTGTTCTCATTTCATTTGCTTGTCACAATTTCTTTAACTATCATCTGTCCCACTTTATCAATATAGGTAGAATAAATGCCACTCACTAGGGAAGAAGATGATTTGAAAAGGTTACAGTTCAAACATATGCTCCCCAACCTTTTTAAGTCATTCAGAATTTAAGTATTAGACATTGATTCTTTTGGAGCTTCAGAGAGGAAATATCTGAAATTATTTCCCTCTTGTATTCAGAAAGAGAGCCTCCCTTTGAGTAGACCTGATATCTGGGGCGGGGGTGGGGGGGTGGGGGGCGGGGAATGGAACACAGGATTCATGAGAAGGAAGTTATCCCTGTAGGATAAAAGCAATAAAAGATTGGAAAATTCTGAAATAAAATGCATCCAGCTCTGTCTTTACTTTTCTATGAACATACTTGGAATTTTTATTTTCTTAAATTACTCCTTTATATATCCTTTCTTCTATATTCTTTATGTACACTAGATGGCAGTGCAATGACAAGAGGAGAAAGCAGACTCTGTAAAGGACTTTAATAGAGTTTATATCTTCAAGCATCTTCATTTTAACAAACAAGCTGAGCCTCATTAAGGAGACGACTTGTTTAACGTTACAACGTATTTAGTGCTAGAGACCAGTCAGTCATTCATCCATGCTCTTCAGCCTACCAGTTCTCTCCATTCCCTCAGCCCCTCTGTTCCTCCCAGTTCAAACTAGGGGTTTCACTTTCTTCCCCAAACAGCCAAATCTCTTTTATTGGAAATACCCTATAAACCCTCATCTTGTTAACCCTTCTGCTCCACTATCCTTTCTCAGAATCTACATTGGAACTGCCTAAACATTGCTGAAGAAAACCATCTATATTACAAATTTTTGCCTTTAAAAATTTGTAGTCTCCAACTTTACCTTGAAGGTCACTGCTAAATGGGGATTATCTTCACTCTCTTGTGTAAGTTTCCACCTTCACTCTTCATAATGGAAATCCACAAATACTCTGCAAAGCCCCCAAACCCCTGCTTTCTGCAGACAATTTGACCTCATACTTTACAGAGAAAAATAAAGCCATCATGAAAGAACTTTTCACTATATTCACATTTACTTATCTGTGTCTCTGCTCACTTCACTTCCTTTCCCCCAGTCTTAAATAAACAGCTCTCCTCCACAGTTAATTCTCCAGTTGTACTTCTCACTCCTTCCACATCAATTCTCTACCAGAAATTGAATCTAACTTAATTAGTATTCCTCATCAAGCCTTTATTATCAATCTTTCACTTATTTCACTCTCTTACAATGAGGCCTATAAACATACTAAAGTTTTTGTAACCATTATTTTTTCTCCCTCAATATATTTAATATAAATAAGTGATAAAACACATAGAATACTTACAATGTGCCAGGAACCTTTCTAAGTGATTTACAAAGCCTAACTAATTTAACCCTCACAACAACCTTATAAAGTAATTAACTACTATTATCATTTCTTTGAACTTGACAAAGGGGAAGTACAGTGGGGTCAAGTACCTTACTCAAGATCATAGAGCTGGTAAAAACCCAAAGATAAGTTTTAAAACCTATTTGAATCTAGACTTTCATGGTCCAGATTATGTAGCTGTGTACAGACTCTGCATCACAGAAAACTAGCCAAACTGATCACATGGATTACAGCCTTGTCTAACTCAATGAAACGATGAGCCATGCTGTGTGTAGAGCCACCCAAGATGGACGTGTCATGGTTGACAGTTCTGACAAAACGTGGACCCCTGGAGAAGGGAATGGCAAACCACTTCAGTATTCTTGCCTTGAGAACTCCATGAACAGTATGACAAAGCAAAAAGATATGATACTGAAAGATGAACTCCCCAGGTTGGAACGTGCCCAATACACTACTGGAGAAGAGTGGAGAAATAGCTCCAGAAAGAATGAAAAGATGGAGCCAAAGCAAAAACAACACTCAGTTCTATATGTGACTAGAGATGGAAGTAAAGTTCAATGCTATAAAAAAACAATATTGCATAGGAACCTGGAATGTTAGGTACATGAATCAAGGTAAATTGGGAGTGGTAAAACAAGAGATGGCAAGAACAAGCATAAAAATTTTAGGAATCAGTGAATTAAAATGCACTGGAATGAGCAAATTTAATTCAGATGACCATTATATATACTACTGTGGGCAAGAATCCCTTAGAAGAAACGGTGTAGTCCTCATAGTCAACAAAAGAGTCCAAAATGCAGAACTTGGCTGCAATCTAAGAAACGACATAATGAACTCTGCTTGTTTCCAAGGCAAACCATTCAATATCAGAGTAATCTAAGTCTATGCTTCAACCATTGATGCCAAAGAAGCTGAAGTTGAATGGTTCTATGAAGATAAGAACATCATGAACAGTATTAAAAGGCAACAAGATATGGCATTGAAAGATGAACTCCCCAGGTTGGTAGGTGCCCAATATGCTACTGGAGAAGAGTGGAGAAATAACTCCAGAAACAATGAAGAGACAGAGCCAAAGTGAAAACAACACCCAATTGTGGATGTGACTGATGATGGAGGTCAAGTACAATGCTGTAAAGAACAATATTGCATAGGAACCTGGAATGTCAGGTCCATGAATCAAGGTAAATTGAAAGTGGTCAAACAGGAGATGGCAAGACTGACCATTGACATTTTAGGAATCAGGGAACTAAAATGGACTGGAATGGGCAAATTTAATTCAGATGACCATTATATCAATTACTGTGGGCAAGAATCCCTTAGAAGAAATGGAGTAGCCCTCATAGTCAACAGAAGAGTCCAAAATGCAGTACTTGGGTACAATCTCAAAAATGACAAACTGATTTCTGTCTGTTTCCAAGGCAAATCATTCAATATCACAATAATCCAAGGCTAGGCCCCAACTAGTAATCCTGAAAAAGCTGAAGTTGACTGATTCTATGAAGACCTAAAAGAACTTCTAGAAGTAACACCCCAAAAGGATGTCCTTTTCATCATAGGGGACTGGAATGCAAAAGTAGGAAGTCAAGAGTTACCTGGAATAACAGGTAAATTTGGACTTGGAGTACAAAAGAAAGCAGGGCAAAGACTAACAGAGTTTTGCCAAGAGAACACACTGGTCATAGCAAACACCCTCTTCTAACAACGCAAGAGAAGACTACACATGGACATCACCAGATGATCAATACCAAACTCAGATTGATTATATTCTTTGCATACAAAGATGAGGAAGCATCATAAAGTCAGAAAAATACAAGACTGGGAGCTGACTGTGCTTCATATCATGAACTCCTTATTGCCAAATTCAGACTTAAATGGAAAAAAAATAGGGAAAACCACTAAACCATTCAGGTATGAACTAAATCAAATCCCTTATGATTATGCAGTGAAAGTGAGAAATAGATTCAAGGAATTAGATGTAATAGACAGAGTGCCCGAAGAACTATGGGAAAAGGTTCGTAACATTGTACAGGAGGCAGTGATCAAGAGATCAAGACCGTCAACAAGAAAAATAAATGCAAGAAGGCAAAACTGTTGTCTGAGGAGAACATGCAAATAGCTAAGAAAAGAAGAGAAGCTAAAGGCAGAGAAAATGAAAGATATACCCATTTGAATGCAGAGTTTCAAAGAATAGCATGTAGAGATAAGAAAACCTACCTCAGTGATCAATGCAAAGAAATAGAGGAAAACAACAGAATGGGAAAGACTAGAGACCTCTTCAAGAAAATTAGAGATCCCAAGGGAATATTTAATGCAAAGATGGGCACAATAAAGGTCAGAAATGGTATAACCTAACAGAAGCAGAAGATATTAAGAAGAGGTGGCAAGAATACACAGAAGAACTATACAAAAAGGATCTTCATGACCCAGATAACTACGTCTGTGTGATCACTCACCTAGAGCCAGATACACTGGAATGTGAAGTCAAGTGGGCCTTAGAAAGCATCACTAAATACAAAGCTAGTGGAGGTGATGGAATTCCAGTTGAGCTATTTCAAATCCTAAAAGATGATGTTGTTAAAGTGCTGCACTCGATATAACAGCAAATTTGGAAACCTCAGCAGTGGCCACAGGACTGGAAAAGGTCAGTTTTCATTCCATTCCCAAAGAAAGTTAGTGCCAAAGAATGTTTGAACTACTGCACAATTGCATTCATCTTACACACTTGCAAAGTAATGCTCAAAATTCTCCAAGTTAGGCTTCAACAGTACATTAACCAGGAATTTCCAGATGCCCAAGCTGGATTTAGAAAAGGCAGAAAAACCAGAGATCAAATTGCCAACATCCATTGAATCATAGAAAAACAAGAGTTCCACAAAAACATCTGCGTCATTGACTATGCCAAAGTCTTTGACTGTGTGGATCACAACAAACTGTGGAACATTCTTAAAGAGATGGGAATACCAGACCACTTTACCGGCCTCTTGAGAAATCTGTATGCCCGTCAAGATACAACAATTATAAACAGACATGGAACAAGAGATTAGTTCAAAATTGGGAGTACGACAAGGCTGTATATTGTCATCCTGCTTGTTTAACTTATATGCAGAGTACATGATGCAAAATGTCAGGCTGGATGTAGCACAAGCTGGAATCAAGACTGTCGGGAGAAATATCAATAACCTCATATACGCAGATGACACCACCCCTAAGGCAAAAAGGGGAGAGTAACTAAGAGCTTCCTGATGAAAATGAAAGAGGAGAGTGAAAAAGCTGGCTTAAAATTCAACATTGAAAAAATGAAGATCATGGCATCAGGTCCCATCGCTTTATGTCAAATAAAATTGGGAAAAAATGGAAACAGTGACAGAATTTATTTTCTTGGGTTCCAAAGTCACTGCAGATGGTGACTGCATCCATGAAATTAAAATACCCTTGCTCCTTTGAAGAAAAGCTATGATAAACCTAGACAGCAAATTAAAAAGCAGAGACATTACTTTGCCGACAAAGGTCCAGGTAGTAAA
Source organism: Bos indicus (assembly GCF_029378745.1). Classification (NCBI taxonomy): domain Eukaryota; kingdom Metazoa; phylum Chordata; class Mammalia; order Artiodactyla; family Bovidae; genus Bos; species Bos indicus. The sequence continues at coordinate 79,255,387 of NC_091789.1, forward strand.
AACTATGGTTTTTCCAATAGTCATGTATGGATGTGAGAGTTGGACCATAAAGAAAGCTGAGTGCTAAATAATCAATGCTTTTGTACTTTTGTGTTGGAGAATACTCTTGAGCGTCTCTTGGACTGCAAGGAGATCAAACCAGTCAATGCTAAAAGAAATCAGTCCTAAATATTCATTGGAAAGACTGATGTTGAAGCTGAAGCTCCAATTCTTTGGCCACCTGATGCGAAGAGATGACTCATTGGGAAAAAATAAAAAACCCTGATGTTGGGAAATATTCAATGCAAAAGGAGAAGAGGACAGAAGAGGATGAGATGGTTAAATAGCATTACTGACTCAATGAACATGAATTTGAGCAGATTTCAGGAGATAGTAAAGGACAGGGAAGCCTGGTGTGCTGCAGTTCATTGGGTCACAAAGAGACAAAACTGAGAGACTGAATAACAACAGCGTACTTTGAATAACACATTTTTGTGGCCCTGGTGACTTCTCTTTTTCTAAGATAAAAATTTATAAATTGGATAGTCTCAGAATATCAAACACTTGAAATAATTTGTAGAATGTGCCCTTTTCTGGCAAGAGTCCACTAATTTCCATCATATTTTCATAGGAGTGATTGACTCAAAAAAATTTGAATAGTCACAGCTAAAAATCAAAAGATAGGGATTCCTAAGATAATTTTGTGAGTTTTGCATTACTTTATTTATCCTCTACTAATTTTTTACCCCAACATCTGTTGGAGTACATACCATGGAGAATGGACCCATGTGCTCTACTCTTGAAGAACTGCCTACATTACCAATATACTAAGAAGGGAGTCAATTAGTGTGATTGAGATGAACACTAAGAGCATCCAAAATTCTATTTCTGGTTTTGAAACTCACTGTAGCAATTCACTAAATTTCTTTGCATTCCACTTTATGAAGATAATAATCTCTATCTGCTACTTCACAGAGTTGCTTTTAGAATCCAATGAATTTTTATGGAAAGAAAAGGAAAGAACTCATGCTTGAAAGTCACACTTTCCTGGGGTTGAATCCCAGTTCAGACATTCTCATACTTATTAGCCTTGGGCAAAATAATTATCTGAACCTTCACTTCCTAATTTATAAAAAATGCATATTATCTCTTACTTAGTAAAATTTGGTGGGAATGGTAAGCTAATGTATGTAAAGAGCTTAGGACAGTGCTTATGTTTAATAACTGCTTCATGACTATATCCCCTAACCTCAGTTCTGCCTCCTACCCCATTGAAACCTGCTCTTAGGAAGAACTATCTGCCATTTATGTCTGCTTATAAATGAGAATCAGTCTTTGAATTTTATATATAGTACATATGGAGTGTGATCTCCATTATAAGCCTAGATATAGAGGGAATAGGTTTGGAAAAGTAACTGCATAAAATCTAACCACTTAGAGCTGAAACAACAGAGAACTAATGTTTGTGAGATAATTACTATTTTCACCCCCATTTAACAAATAAGAACACAGAGCCTCAGTGTGATTAAGTGATTTGCCCAAGGTTACACAGCCAGTTAGTGAAATGGGCAGAATTCAAATCCAGATATATTTGACTTCTAATCTCTTTATTCCCTGTATTTACAAGTTATCTATTATAATGACTTATCTTAAACAGATATCTCTTCCATGATACGCCAAGCCTTGCCTTGAATACTCCTTGAAAGTACTTACTCTTTCAATAGTGCCCTTATTCCTCCTTGTTTGCTTCTCCTACTCTCCCTTTTCCTTGTCCATATTTTGGATGAGTCTCTGTTAGAAAGCTCAGTTGCTTTAGCCACCACTATTAATCTTTAAGTTTTAATTTTACAGAGCAGCCCAGCTAGGACATATTTTATTCAAGACAAAGAAATAAACCATGGCCATAAGGAGGCTCTTTGGTGACCTCAGTCAATTATATTGGTCATATATGAGAATCATTGATGTGTACTATAACTGGTGATGATTCAGTACCCATGGTGTGCTAGGTTTTCCTTCTTAGTCAACCAAAACTATCACAGAACAGAATAATGAAGATTTCATTCCTTACCTGAGTTCAAATGAAATTTTTTTTAAAAGTCTCAAGCATCTGAAAGACTCATCTCAAATGCCTGAAAATTTTATGTTTTAAGCTCAAACCCAGAAACAGAACCCAGATGACTTTCACTGAGAACAGTTCTCTCATCTTCACGTTTCCAGACCATAATTTGGCTCATAGTTGTCAGAGGTACTACCTTCAACTGACAAAGCAGAGGCACCTGTATACGTTTTCTGGCTGGTCTTTAGTTGACTATTCTTGTCATGTACTCGATCTGGCTGACATAAGGGAGAGAGTTACCTCCAGAAATCATGGTGATCTCTACTGATTATGTTAACCTTATCTGTGCAGAGATACTATTGCCTAAATGTCACTTGAGCTCCTTTCCCAGTCTTAAAGATAACCAGAACTTCTATTGAAACTTGTATTGGTAAAATGATTGGAAGGGAGATGGGGAATACTGTTAGGATATAGGCTGCAGCTAGGAAACAAACAAAACTAGCTGGCTCATACGGTAAATGACTCTTATGATCTTGGCCTCATTAACTCCACACTCTGAATTATAACCCAGAAGAGCCAGCGTGCCTTCAAAAAGAACTAAGAAAACCTTAATCCCTAAAAATAAAGCAGCTCACCCCTACAGTTTGTGGGGATTTTGTCACCATGGATAACCAATACACAATGATGTCAAGCCAAGGCAAACTCAATTAATGATCCATCCCACTAGAATCCCAGAATGTCAAGTTGGAATGGAATTTCAAGGATTGTCTGTTCCAAACCCCTTACTTTACAGATAGAGAACTGAGTCCCACGAAAAGGAAATAGCTTGTTTATGCATTTAGTTAGTGGTAACACCAGGAAAAGGCCCAAATCTCTTAACTCACAGTTCAGTACATACACTATCCTGCATTTCAATACACTGATGCTTATTCTCAGAGAACAGAGAGGAATTTAGAAACATGTGTTAAGTCTAACAGTGCCTAGAAGAGAAAAAGATCACAGAAGCCAATTTGGAGCCTATTGTAGGCAGCTGCCTCAGAGATCCTGAGGAAGTTTGTATTTCATTGCCTTCTAATTCATGTAAAATTAATTACATGGCACTTGAGAGAAAAAGATTCAGACTAACTTCAAGTTCAAGATTGTTTTTACAAGTAAGAACAAGTAAACCAGGGATAAAAGTAGAAAATATAATTTTATATGTAAAATATAATCAATATTATACCTTTTCCCCACAAAAGGCACAGTCCAACAACATCATTTGTCCTCTCATCATGTTCTCTCAGCTAGACAAAAATAATGTTATCTACCTCAGATGCCATAAGAAAGATAGATCTATTATTATGTTTAAAATAACCTCCTCCTGGCCTGCTTTCAGATTTATGGCTGTAAACCACCCAAAATAGCTTACTGACCCTCTTCATTCACTACACAGATTCAGACAAAAGAAGAAATACATTTTCTTTCACAGTTACCATTTAAACCATGTTTCTTCTTCTTGGTGTATCTCCAGCTTAGTTGCCCTATACCATAAAATCATCCTATATCTAGATGAGGGCTTTTAGAAAGGACCCTCCTATAAGGCAAAAAGTGAATGTAAGAAGCCATGTAATGTGCACATTCTTTGAAGGACATGAGTTTACTAATTCTGTTCACTGTTTTAGCACCTAGAATAGTGCTTGGCACAGAGTAAGTACTCAAGTACAGTTGTTAAATGAATGAATGAGTTAAATGGATTAAAGATAAATTGACCTAGATCTATGTGTAGTCCTGCCACAGGTATGTTTGACAGGCAAAAAAATAAAAAATAAAAAAATAGGCCACCTTGCAAAAGCTGAGAATTTATAGAGGAAAATAAGGAGTTAAAGGGTAGGAAAAAAGTGGGATGAGATCACTGAGAGCCTTTTGCCCATGTCAAATTTGTTGTTATTGTTGTCAGTGAGACAATATTGGAGTCACTTGATCCTGGAAGTAATATTATCAAATCTCTATTTGGGAAAGACTTGTCTGGTTCTAACACAGGTGGTGCAAAGAAAAGTAGCTAGGGGGAGGGAGACTTCAGAATTATGAATTCCTAGAGTTGGGGGTTCAGTATTATCTAGTTCAGCCTCCCAACAACTGCTAAAATTATATTTACCACCTCCATGATTAAAAGAGTTACCTTTTCTAGAAAATAATCTCCATGAACACAAGGACATTTTATATCTTTTTTATTTGTGTATACACACAGTCTAACACAGAGCTTGAAAATGGTAGGCACACAATAAACATCTGTTACATGAATAAATGAATGAAGCTGACTAGTGTTTACATACTTACAATGACAGTGTGCTAGCTAGTTCAAAATCATTCTGTCGGAAGAGGTAGGTGTTGAAAAATCAATCTATATATTACTTGACAAAAAACCTGTCTTTCCTGTAGTTTACAACCAATGACTTTACTTCTGCCCCTTTGAATCTAAATAAACAGCAGTATGGATAGCCATCATCTTTGAATCTACAGAATATTTCTAGCTGTGAAATCACTGAAACCTGAAAAAGGCTGTTAGTAAGGAGTAAGGCAAGAGATTTTACAGGTATTTTAAGCTTTATGAAGGCAGTAAACTGGTTAACAGCTATATGTTATATCCCCAGTATCTTGCACAGAATCTGTAACATAGTAGAAGCTCAATAAGTTTTTCTTAAGTGTTTATTTATTGACTAAAATAATGGGAGAACCAATAAGCAAGTAAGTAGGAGAATCACTTCAAGGTTTGGGGTTTTGATAAATGAAAGTACAATTGCAAAAAAGAAAAAGTCATGAGGAGGAAGATAGAAGTGTGGGGAGTGAGTTATTACTCTCACTTTCAGAAACTCTTTTGTGATGGTAGTAGCATGATAGCCCTAGTTCACAGTTCAGTTTAGTTCAGTCAGTCATGTCTGACTCTGCGACCTCATGGACTGCAGCACGCCACACTTCCCTGTCCATCACCAACTCCCAGAACTTGCTCAAACTCATGTCCATTGAGTCGGTGATACTTTTCAATCATCTCATTCTCTGTCATCCCCTTCTCCTCCTGTGCCTTCAATCTTTCCCAGCATCAGGGTCTTTTCCAGTGAGTCAGTTCTTTGCATCAGGTGGCCAAACTATTGGACCTTCAGCTTCAGCATCAGTCCTTCCAATGAATATTTAGGACATTAGCATTGACTGGTATGATCTCCTTGCAGTCCAAGGGACTCTCACGAGTCTTCTCCAACACCACAGTTCAAAAGCATCAATTCTTCAGTGTGCAGCTTTCTTTATGGTCCAACTCTTCAATCCATACACAACTACTGGAAAAACCATAGCTTTGACTAGATGCACCTTTGTTGGCAAAGTAAGGTCTCTGCTTTTTATTATTCTGTCTAGGTTTGTCATAGCTTTTCTTCCAAGGAGCAAGTGTTTTATAATTTCATGGCTGCAGCCACCATCTGCAGTGATTTTGGAGCCTAAAAATATAAAGTCTGTCAGTGTTTCCACTTTTTCCCCATTAATTTTTCATGGGGCCAGATACCATGAATTCATTTTTTGAACGGTGAGTTTTCAAACCAGCTTTTTCACTCTCCTCTTTCACTTTTATCAAGAGGCTCTTCAGTTCCTCTTCACTTTCTGCCATAAGGGTGGTGTCATCTGCATATCTGAGGTTATTGAGATTTCTCCTGGCAATCTTGATTCCAGCTTGTGCTTCTTCCAGCCCAGCGTTTCTCATGATGTACTCTACATAGAAGTTAAATAAGCAGGATGACAATACACAGCCTTGACGTACTGCTTTCCCAATTTGGAACCTGTCTGTTGTTCCATGTCTGGTTCTAACTGTTGCTTCTTGACCTGCATATAGGTTTCTCAAGAGGCAGGTAAGGTGGTCTGGTATTCCCATCTCTTTAAGAATGTTCCACAGTTTCTTGTGATCCACAAAGTCAAAGGCTTTGGCATAGTCAATGAAGCAGATGTTTTTGTGGAATTCTCTTGCTTTTTCTATTTTTCAATGGATGTTGCCAATTTGATCTCTGGTTCTTCTGTCTTTCCTAAATCCAGCTTGAGCGTCTGGAAATTCCCAGTTAATATGCTGTTGGAGCTTAGCTTGGAGAATTTTGAGCATTACTTTGCTAGCATGTAAGATGAGTCCAATTGTGTGGTAGTTTGAACATTCTTTGGCATTGCCTTTCTTTGGGATTGGATTGAAAACTGACATTTTCTAGTCCTGTGGCCACTGCTGAGTTTTCCAAATTTGCAGGCATTTTGAGTGTAGCACTTTCACAGCATCATCTTTTAAGATTTGAAATAACTCAACCGGAATTCCATCATCTCCACTTATTTTGTCGTAGTGATGCTTCCTAAGGCCCACTTGACTTCACATTCCAGGATGTATGGCTCTAGGTGAGTGATCACACCATCGTGATCATCTGGGTCGTTAAAATCTTTTTTGTATAGTTCTTCTGTGTATTCTTGCCACCTCTTCTTAATATCTTCTGCTTCTTTTACGTCCATACCATTTCTGTCCTTTATTTTGACCATTGTTCCATGAAATGTTCCCCTGGTATCTCTAGTTAACAGTTTTTGGTTCCAAATGAACCTTAACTTTTTTTGAAAACAATGAGACTTGCTGAATCTATGTAAATCATGAGACAGCAATTTGGGATTTGTCCACATGAATGATAATCAAACTGTGAAATTAAACATGTCATTCAAAGGACAAAATTATTAGAATTGGACACAGAGGGCTTCAAACTGAAGGTAGAGAAACAAAGGTAAGAGGAACCAGCAAAGAAGACCAAGAACAGTGATAGAAATAACAGAAAACCTAAGATAGTGTTTAGTCAATGGAACCAAGGAAAAAACTGATTTCAAGTATTTCAAGAACAGATTCAAAAGGACTAAATAAACACTGAAGGGTTGTTTGGACTAAAAGGTCATTGATCTCCAAAAGTGTTACTGGGAGAGAATATAGCATGATTGTTGTTGCTTTTGTTCAGTTGCTAAGTTTTGTCTGAGTCTTTGTGACCCCATGTACTGTAACCTTCCAGGCTCCTCTCTCCATGGGATTTCCCAGGCATGTATACTTGAATGAATTGTCATTTCCCTCTTCAGGGGATTTTCCCAACTCAGGGACTTAACCTGCATCTCCTTCATTGGCAGGCAAATTACCGCTGAGCCACCAGTGAAACCCATAGTATAATGGGAAAAACCATCAACTCTGGAGTCAAATAGCCTGAGTTTGAATCCAGGCTTTACGACTTATTATTTGTGTGACCTTTGGCAAGTTTATTGACTTCATCATGAGTATATGTCTTCATTTGTAAAACTGGAAGGGTAATAAAAAATAGTACCTACTCCAAGTAATTATTGTGAAAATTAAAGCAGTTAAGGTACATAAAGTAGTCAGTAAACTAACTATGATTACTATGTGGGCAGAGAGGAGATGGATGTAGTACTTTGGTAATGAAAGAATAACACAGCTAACAAGAAAAGCAGGAAAAGCAATAAAAGTGAAATTGTTTCAGGATGTGGAGTAATTGAGCACATACATAAGGTAGAGGCTAAGAAGTCTGTGTTGCTCTCCGACATAAACCACAGCAGGATCCTCTATGACACACTTCTCAGAATATTGGAAATAAAAGCAAAAAATAAATAAATGGGACCTAATTAAAATTAAAAGCTTCTGCACAACAAAGGAAACTATAAGCAAGGTGAAAAGACAGTCTTTGAAATGGGAGAAAATAATAGCAAACAAAGCAACGGACAAAGAATTAATCTCAAAAATACACAAGCAACTCCTGCAGCTCAATTCCAGAAAAATAAATGACCCAATCAAAAAGTGGGCCAAAGAACTAAACAGCCATTTCTACAAAGAAGACATACAGATGGTTAACAAACACATGAAAAGATGCTCAACATCACTCACCATCAGAGAAATGCAAATCAAAACCACAATGAAGTACCATTTCATGCCAGTCAGAATGGCTGCTATCCAAAAGTCTACAAGCAATAAATGCTGGAGAGGGTGTGGAGAAAAGGGAACCCTCTTACACTGTTGGTGGGAATGCAAACTAGTACAGCCACTATGAAGAACAGTGTGGAGATTCCTTAAAAAACTGGAAATAGAACTGCCATATGACCCAGCAATCCCACTGCTGGGCATACACACTAAGGAAACCAGAATTGAAAGAGACACATGTACCCCAGTGTTCATCACAGCACTGTTTATAATAGCCAAGACATGGAAACAACCTAGATGTCCATCAGCAGACAGATGGATAAGAAAGCTGTGGTACATATACACAATGGAATATTACTCAGCCATTAAAAAGAATACATTTGAATCAGTTCTAATGAGGTGGATGAAACTCTAGCCTATTATACAGATGAAGTAAGCCAGAAAGAAAAACACCAATACAGTATCCTAATGCATATATATGGAATTTAGAAAGATGGCCATGATAACCCTGTATGTGAGACAGCAGAAGAGACACAGATGTATAGAACAGTCTTTTGTACTCTGTGGGAGAGGGCGAGGGTGAGATGATATGGAAGAATGGCATTGAAACATGTAAATTATCATATGTGAAATGAATCGCCAGTCCAGGTTCGATGCATGATACAGGGTGCTCAGGGCTGGTGCACTGGAATGACCCAGAGGGATGGGATGGGGAGGGAGGTGGGAGGGGGGATTCAGGATGGGTAACACATGTACACCCATGGCAGATTCATGTTGATCTATGGCAAAACCAATACAATATTGTAAAGTAAAATAATAATAATTAATTAAAAAAAAAGTCTGTTGATGGGAGAGGTGGAATCAAATAGGGAATGAGATTGAAAATGTAATTCAATAGGTTATTCTAGAAGAGGAGGATAAAGAGAGAGAGATGGAAAAAGAATAATTCTGGGGTTATTTATAAAATGATGCATCTCTTAAAAGACCAACAAAGAAGTTTATATCAAATGGCCTCAGTCTTCCTAGAAAAAACAGTCAACTATCAGAGGGAAGAGGCTGTTCCTGGGTGCCAAGTATCTTAGAATAAGCAAACAACCACAGCAAGGCAGGCATATACTACAGAAGCAAAGGACCTTATTGGTACCCATAACTTACAATGAGTAGGTATCTACTCACTTATTTTTGGCTGAAATGGAACTCTGGTTTTGTTTGTCTGGGGGAAAAAAAGAGCTATCCAAGTTCTGGGATTCATATAAAAGGGCACAATTTATAAAGTTTCTCTATACAGTGGATCATGACATGTGTCAAAGATAATCTCAAGCTAGATTTCTTCCCAAGAAGACTCAAGTACAACCATATGGCTCTGGCAGTAAGGAAAACTTGGCACACTGTCTAAGTGAACTGAATGTGTGTAATTCACTTTTCTTGAATCTGTGCCAGTATAGACAATACCTGAAGGCACACTTGAGAGGAAAAGCTCACTGCTGGAAAAGAAGTCTCTTTGTTGTTGTTGCTGTTTTAATTACTGATTATTAGTGACTTTTGCTATTCTTTTTCATTTCCTAAATCTGATTTTTCCACCTGGGTCATCTCCTTTCACTCAACTCTAGACAAAAAGGCAACAAATATGAAATTACACTGCCATGCTGCTGCTAAGTCACTTCAGTCATGTCCGACTCTTTGCGACGCCATAGATGGCAGCCCACCAGGCCCTGCCATCCCTGGGATTCTCAAGGCAAGAACATTGGAGTGGGTTGCCATTTCCTCCTCCAATGCAAGAAAGTAAAAAGTGAAAGTGAAGTCACTCAGTCGTGTCCGACTCTTAACGACCCCATGGACTGCAGCCTACCAGGCTCCTCCATCCATGGGATTTTCCAGGCAAGAGTAGAAATCAATATCAGGATATGCTTAGATAGATGTGGTAATACACTCCAAATGTTTCTACCAGGAAATGATTTTCATTAGGCTGCACCAACATCCAATGGTAGGATAGATTACAGTTAGTGCACACACTAACCTCCTTCATTTTGTAATGGGCATACTCAGTGGCTCATCATTCTGAGTTTAATCTGACCTAATGAAAATAATCTTTCTAGCTCTTGCCATGCTCAAAGGCATTTAGTGGCCCTCTATGCCCAAGGACCTTAGCCTGGTAATCAGAGGCCTTCAGAATGTGATCCCAAATACTCATGTATGTACTCCGAAAATACAAATAAATTTTCCCTTCCACTTCTCACTCTTATCCTGTAAACAACCTTTTCTAAACAAAGTATTCACTCTTTTTAATACATTCTACAAACTTTTGATCCCACATTACTTTACTTGGGCTGTTCCTTCTGCCTCAAATCTCATCCCACCTCTTTAGAACTGTTTCTTCATGCTCAAACCCTGCTATTATTCTCTCTATATATATTTCTCTTGCAACACACTTTTCCCCTTTGCATTATATGGTTTTTTATATATGTCTCACACGTGACATTGTTACCATGTTTACTACATCTAAAACTTCATGCCACTAGGAGAGGCTTCGGCATTTCTTAGAACAAGAGGGTAGCTAGAGACAAGTAAGAGACCTTGGAACTACTCGGACTAACTCCAATCATACATAGAATATGGGTATATACTTCCATGAAAGCACCTAAGAACTGGGCAGACTAATCTGGAGCAATGACATACATTAAAGATACTAAATCTGTTAGTTTACTTCAGTCGCTCAGCCATGTCCAACTATTTGTGACTCCATGGACTGCAGCACACCACACTTCCCAGTCCATCAACCACTCCTGGAGTTTGCTCAAACTCATGGCCATCGAGTCAGTGATGCCATTCAACCATCTTGTCCTCTGTCATTCCCTTCTCCTCCTGCCTTAAACCTTTCCCAGCATCAGGGTTTTTTCCAATGTCCCAGTTCTTCATATCAGGTGGCCAAAGTATTGGAGTTTCAGCTTCAGCATCAGTCCTTTCAATGAATATTCAGGATTTATTTCCTTTAAGATTGACTGATATGATATCCTTGTAGTCCAAGGGACTCTCAGTTAGAAGAAGTGGGTAAATCTCCTCAGTAGGTAAAATATACAAGTCATGACTATAGAAACTTATGATTAGGCCTAGGGAAGGGATTCATACCCCCATGAACCGTATGAAAAGGCAAAATGATAGAATACTGAAAGAGGAACTCCCCATGTCAGAGTAGGTTGGTAGGTGCCCAATATGCTACTGGGGATTAGTGGAGTAATAACTCCAAAAAGAATGAAGGGATGGAGCCAAAGCAAAAACAATACCCAGTTGTGGATGTGACTGGTGATAGAAGCAAGGTCCAATGCTGAAAAGAGCAATATTGCATAGGAACCTGGAATGTCAGGTCCGTGAATCAAGGCAAATTGGAAGTAGTCAAACAGGAGATGGCAAGAGTGAACGTCGACGTTCTAGGAATCAGCAAACTAAAATGGACTGGAATGGGTGAATGTAACTCAGATGACCAATATCTACTACTGCAGGCAGGAATCCCTTAGAAGAAATGGAGTAGCTATCATGGTCAACGAAAGAGTCCGAAACGCAGTACTTGGATGCAGTCTCATAAGTGACAGAATGATCTCTGTTCGTTTCCAAGGCAAACCATTCAATATCAGAGGAATGCAAGTTTATGCCCCAACAAGTAATGCTGAAGAAGCTGAAGTTGAACCGTTCTATGAAGATCTACAAGACCTTTTAGAACTAACACTCAAAAAAGATGTCCTTTTCATTATACGGGACTGGAATGCAAAAGTAGGAAGTCAAGAAACACCTGGAGTAACAGGCAAATTTGGCCTTGGAATATGGAGCAAAGAAGGGCAAAGGCTAATAGAGTTTTGCCAAGAGAACACACTGGTCATAGCAAACACCCTCTTCTAACAACACAAGAGAAGACTCTACACATGGACATCACCAGATGGTTAACACCGAAATCAGATTGATTATATTCTTTGCAGCCAAAGATGGAGAAGCTCTACACAGTCAGCAAAAATAAGACCGGGAGCAGACTATGGCTCAGATCATTAAGTCCTTATTGCCAAATTCAGACTTAAATTGAAGAAAGTAGGGAAAACCACTAGACCATTCAGGTATGACCTAAATCAAATCCCTTATGATTATACAGTGGAAGTGAGAAATAGATTTAAGGGCCTAGATCTGATAGATAGAGTGCCTGATGAACTATGGAATGAGGTTCGTGACATTGTACAGGAGACAGGAATCAAGACCATCCCAATGGTAAAGAAATTCCAAAAAGCAAAATGGTTGTCTGGGGAGGCCTTAAAAATATCTGTGAAAAGACGAGAAGCGAAAAGCAAAGAAGAAAAGGAAAGATATAAGCATCTGAATGCAGAGTTCCAAAAAATAGCAAGAAGAGATAAGAAAGCCTTCCTCAGTGATCAATGCAAAGAAATACAGAAACGCAAAAAAGGGGGAAAGATTAGAGATCTCTTCAAGAAAATTAGAGATACCAAAGGAACATTTCATGCAAAGATGGGCTCGATAAAGGACAGAAATGGTATGGACCTAATAGAAGCAGAAGATATTAAGAAGAGGTGGCAAGAATACACAGAAGAACTGTACAAAAAATGATCTTCATGATCCAGATAATCATGATGGTGTGATGACTCACCTAGAACCAGACATCCTGGAATGTGAAGTCAAGTGGGCCTTAGAAAGCATCACTACGAAAAAAGCCAGTGGAGGTGATAGAATTCCAATTGAGCTATTTCAAATCCTGAAAGATGATGCTGTGAAAGTGCTGCACTCAATATGCAAGCAAATTTGGAAAATTCAGCAGTGGCCACAGGACTAGAAAAGGTCAGATTTCATTCCAATCCCAAAGTAAGGCAAGGCCAAAGAATGCTCAAACTACCGCACAATTTCACCCATCTCACACACTAGTAAAATAATGCTCAAAATTTTCCAAGACAGGCTTCAGAAATACATGAATTGTGAACTTTCAGATGTTCATGCTGGTTTCAGAAAAAGCAGAGGAACCAGAGGTCAAATTGCCAACATCCACTGTATCAGGGAAAAAGCAAGAGAGTTCCATAAAAACATCTATTTCTGCTTTATTGACTATGCCAAAGCCTTTGACTGTGTGGACACAATAAACTGTTGAAAATTCTGAAAGAGATGGGAATACCAGACTACCTGACCTGCCTCTTGAGTAATCTGTATGCAGGTCAGGAAGCAACAGTTAGAACTGGTCATGGAACAACAGACTGGTTCCAAATAGGAAAAGGAGTATGTTGAGGCTGTATATTGTCACTCTGCTTATTTAACTTATATGCAGAGTACATCATGAGAAATGCTAGGCTGGAAGAAGCACAAGCTGGAATCAAGATTTCTGGGAGAAATCTCAGTAATCTCAGATATGCAGATGACACCACCCTTATGACAGAAAGTGAAGAGGAACTAAAAAACCTCTTGATGAAAGTAAAAGAGGAGAGTGAAAAAGTTGGCTTAAAGCTCAACATTCACCAGTGTTTTATAGTTTTCTATATATAGGTCTTTTGTTTCTTTAGGAAGATATATTTCTAAGTATTTTGTTCTTTTCGTTGCAATGGTGAATGGAATTGTTTCCTTAATTTCTCTTTCTATTTTCTCATTATTAGTGTATAGGAATGCAAGGGATTTCTGTGTGTTGATTTTATATCCTGCAACTTTACTATATTCATTGATTAGCTCCAGTAGTTTTCTGGTGGAGTCTTTAGGGATTTTCTATGTTGAGGATCGTGTCATCTGCAAATGGTGAGAGTTTTACTTCTTCTTTTCCAATTTGGATTCCTTTTATTTACTTTTCTGCTCTGATTGCTGTGGCCAAAACTTCCAAAACTATGTTGAACAGTAATGGTGAAAGTGGGCAGCCTTGTCTTGTTCCTGTCTTTTGGGGAAATGCTTTCAATTTTTCACCATTGATGATAATGTTTGCTGTGGGTTTGTCATCTAAAGCTTTTATTATATTGAGGTATGTTCCTTCTATTCCTGCTTTTTGGAGGGTTTTTTTTTTTTATCATAAATGGATGTTGCCTTTTGTCCAAGGCTTTCTCTGCATCTATTGACATAATCATATGGCTTATAATTTTTAATTTGTTAATGTGGTGTATTACATTGATTGATTTGTGGATATTGAAGAATCCTTGCATCCCTGGGATAAAGCCCTCTTGGTCATGGTGTATGATCTTTTTAATGTGTTGTTGGATTCTGATTGCTAGAATTTTGTTAAGGATTTTTGCATCTATGTTCATCAGTGATATTGGCCTGTAGTTTTCTTTTTTTGTGGTGAAAGAAATCAAAGAGGACACTAATAGATGGAGAAATATACCATGTTCATGGATTGGAATAATCAATACAGTGAAAATGAGTATACTACCCAAAGCAATTTATAGATTCAATGCAATCCCTATCAAGCTACCAATGGTATTCTTCACAGAGCTAGAACAAATAATTTCACAATTTGTATGGAAATACAAAAAACCTAGAATAGCCAAAGCAATCTTGAGAAAGAAGAATGGAACTGGAGGAATCAACCTACCTGACTTCAGGCTCTACTACAAAGCCACAGTCATCAAGACAGTATGATACTAGCACAAAGACAGAAATATGAATCAATGGAACAAAATAGAAAGCCCAGAGATAAATCCATGCACCTATGGATACCTTATCTTTGGCAAAGGAGGCAAGAATATACAATGGATTAAAGACAACCTCTTTAACAAGTGGTGCTGGGAAAACTGGTCAACCACTTGTAAAAGAATGAAACTAGAACACTTTTTAACAGCATACACAAAAATAAATTCAAAATGGATTAAGGATCTAAAAGTAAGACCAGAAACTATAAAATTAATAGAGGAGAACATAGGCAAAACACTCTTGGACATAAATCATAGCAGGATCCTCTATGACCCACCTCCCAGAGTATTGGGAATAAAAGCAAAAATAAACAAATGGGATCTAATTAAATTTAAAAGCTTCTGCACAACAAAGGAAACTATAAGCAAGGTGAAAAGAAATTGAAAGAGACACGTGTACCCCAATGTTCATCACAGCACTGCTTATAGTAGCCAGGACAAGGAAACAACCTAGATGTCCATCGGCAGATGAATGGATAAGAAAGCTGTGGTACATATACACAATTAAGTATTACTCAGTCATTAAAAAGAATACATTTGAATCAGTTTTAATGAGGTGGATGAAACTGGAGCCGATTATATAGAGTGAAGTAAGCCGGAAAGAAAAACACCAATACAGTATACTAATGCATATATATGGAATTTAGAAAGTTGGTAACAATAACGCTGTATACAAGACAGCAAAAGAGACACTGATGTATAAAACAGTCTTTTGGACTTTGTGGGAGAGGGAGAGGGTGGGATGATTTGGAAGAATGGCATTGAAACATGTGTAATATCATATATGAAAGGAGTCGCCAGTCCAGGTTCAATGCATGATACTGGATGCTTGGGGCTGGTGCACTGGGACTACCCAGAGGGATGGTATTGGGATGGAGGAGGGAGGACGGTTCAGGATGTGGAACACGTGTATACCTGTGGCAGATTCATGTTGATATATGGCAAAACCAATACAATATTGTAAAGTTAAAAAATAAAAAACAAAAAAGCTCAATATTCAGAAAACTAAGATCATGGCATGTGGTCCCATCACTTCATGGGAAATAGATGGGGAAACAATGGAAACAGTGTCAGACTTAATTTTTTTTTGGCTCCAAAATCACTGCAGATGGTGACGCAGCCATGAAATTAAAATACGCTTACTCCTTGGAGCAAAAGTTATGACCAACCTAGATAACATATTCAAGAGCAGAGACATTACTTTGCCAACAAAGGTCTGTCTAGTCAAGGTTATAGTTTTTCCAGTGGTCATGTATGGATGTGAGAGTTGGACTGTGAAGAAAGCTGAGTGCCAAAGAATTGATGCTTTTGAGCTGTGGTGTTGGAGAAGACTCTTGAGAGTCCCTTGGACTGCAAGGAGATCCAACCAGTCCATTCTAAAAGAGATCAGTCCTGGGTGTTCTTTGGAAGGAATGATGCTAAAGCTGAAAGTCCAGTACTTTGGCCACCTCATGCGTAGAGTTGACTCATTGGAAAAGTCTCTGATGCTGGGAGGGATTGGGGGCAGGAGGAGAAGCTGACGACAGAGGATGAGGTGGCTAGATGGCATCACCGACTCGAAGAACGTGAGTCTGAGTGAACTCCGGGAGTTTGTGATGGACAGGGAGGCTTGGCGTGCTGCAGTTCATGGGGTCGCAAAGAGTCGGACACGACTGAGTGACTGAACTGAACTGAACTGAAGAAATTTACAAAATTGCACAAATGGTATTTAGTTAATCAACCCACAGATCCCTACTGTCAAATATGCTTGATGTTAGGTGCTGAGGAGGACATAGATGTTGAGGATCATACCTTGTTGCAGTAATTGCATTTGAAAGACAGTAATAGCAGAGGGAAACTATCAGTAAGTACCACTAGATTTCTGGTGACATGTTCAGTGGTTTACTGTATGGGGATAAATACAAGAAACACTGTCTTTGGAAATATAGCACCTGATTTAAGTCTTAAAGGTTAGATTAGCTTGGGTTAAATAGAAAGAACTGTATAGGGAATGAAAAGGCACTTGGTGGGAGGAGACAAAACAACTTAGAGGGACCCTCAGAACCAAAGCTAGAAAAACAAAAAAGTTGGATCAAACTAGAGCTGCAAACCAGTTTCTATGGGGAAATAGTGAGTAAAGGATAGATTTGCTCCTTTTGTCCCCACACTCTTTGGTTTAGTTCAATCTCCCATTCTTGAAAACACTTTATTTGTCCCTGGGGCTCTGAAAGGCAACAGTGAACAGTTTGTAATATCCATTAGTATGCTGGGTAAATATATTGCTTCTCACACAAAATACTCAGAACAGATATAATGAATAAATTCTAAAATCTTCTAAAGAAAAGTAGCAAACTTCTCATCAGTAACCTTTATGTAGTCCCAACCAGCATCAAGGCATGAAGAATTCTTCAATTCCAAATGCCCAATGTAATTGATATTCTCATAAAGGGCTCTAGTACTCAGGGAAGAATCCCACAGGGTTTAGCAGTGTTAGAAACCTAAGCCCAAGGTGAGCAGGCTTGCTTGAAATAATATGTTATGGAGCAGAGAGCAGTAATCAAGTGGTAAGAGAAAGGAAACCAATATCTATTGAGGGCCTACTCCAGGCCAGGTACAGCATTCCCTATCTTCACAGCCCATCATCTCGTTAACTCATACAATTTTGAGGAAGGTTGATATAATGCTAATTTTATTATTTGATATAATAAAAATGAGAGATTTTGCTGGGAAAAGTTGAATAACTTGCCTAAGATTAAATTCCTAGAAACTGCATATCAGAATCTAGATTTGAATCCAAGCCTGTTTGGTGAACAGTATTTGGGTGAAACTTATATTGTTTGCCCTGAACTATTCTGGTTTTACAGCTTAAAGTTTTGAGTACTAGATTTCCATTGTTCACAAGTAAACTGGGATTGATGGTCATGCTAAGAGACACATTATCTTTTACTAACCATGAAAAAGTCACATAGTTTTTCCTTTTTTTTCTTCTTTCTTCTTCTTCTTATTACTTTAAAATATTGTATTGGTACACTGGGACGACCCAGAGGGATGGTATGGGGAGGGAGGAGGGAGGAGGGTTCAGGATGGGGAACACATGTATACCTGTGGTGGATTCATTTTGATATTTGGCAAAACTAATACAATTATGTAAAGTTTAAAAATAAAATAAAATTAATTAAAAAAAATATTGTATTGGTTTTGCTATACACTTACATGAATCCACCATGGGTGTACACCCATGTGTTCCCCATCCTGAACCCTCTCCCACTTTCCTCCCCATCCCATCCCTCTGGGTTATCCCAGTGCACCAGCCCTGAGCACTCTGTATCATGCCTCGAGCCTGGACCAGTGATTCGTTTCACATATGATAATTTATATGTTTTAATGCCATTCTCCAATATAACACCACCCTAACCCTCTCCCACAGAGTCCAAAAGACTTCCATACATCTGTGTCTCTTTTGCTGTCTCGCATACAGGGTTATCATGACCATCTTTCTGAATTCCCTATATATGTGTTAATATACTAGATTGGTGATTTTCTTTCTGGCTTAATAAACTCTGTATAATAGGCTCTAGTTTCATGCACCTCATTAGAACTGATTCAAATGTATACTTTTTAATGGCTAAGTAATATTCCATTGTGTATATGTATCACAGGTTTCTTATCCATTCATCTGCTGATGGACACCTAGGTTGCTTCCATGTCCTGTCTATTACGAACACTGCCGCGATGAACATTGGGGTACACGTGTCTCTTTCAATTCTGGTTTCCTCGGTATGTATGCCCACCAGTGGGATTGCTGGGTCATATGGCTGTTCTATTTCCAGTTTTTTAAGGAATCTCCACACTGTTCTCCATAGTAGCTGTAATAGTTTGCATTCCCACCAACAGTGTAAGAGGGTTCCCTTTTCTCCACACCCTTTCCAGCATTTATTGCTTGTAGACTTTTGGATAGATTTATCTCTGGGCTTTCTATTTTGTTCCATTGACTATATTTCTGTCTTTGTGCCAGTACCATATTGTCTTGATAACTGTAGCTTTGTAGTAGAGCCTGAAGTCAAGCAGGTTGATTCCTCCAGTTCCATTCTTCTTTCTGAAGATTGCTTTGCCTATTTGAGGCTTCTTGTATTTCCATACAAATTGTGAAATTATTTGTTCTCATTCTGTGAAAAATACCACTGGTAGGTTGATAGGGATTGCATTGAATCTATAGATTGCTTTGGGTAGTGTACTTAGTTTCACTATATTGATTCTTCTGATCCATGAACATGGTATATTTCTCCATCTATTAGTGTCCTCTTTGATTTCTTTCACCAGTGTTTTATAGTTTTCTATATATAGGTCTTTTGTTTCTTTAGGTAGATGTATTCCTAAATATTTTATTCTTTTCGTTGCAATGGTGAATGGAATTGTTTCCTTAATTTCTCTTTCTATTTTCTCATTATTAGTGTATAGGAATGCAAGGGATTTTTGTGTGTTGATTTTATATCCTGCAACTTTACTATGTTTATTAATTAGCTCTAGTAATTTTCTGTTGGAGTCTTTAGGGTATTCTATGTAAAAGATCATGCCATCTTCAAACAGTGAGTGTTTTACATCTTCTTTTCCAATCTGGATTCCCTTTATTTATTTTTTTCTTCTGCTCTGATTGCTGTGGCCAAAACTTTCAAAACTATTTTGAATAGTAGTGGTGAAAATGGGCACCTTTGTCTTGTTCTTGACTTTAGAGGAAATCCTTTCAATTTTTCACCATTGAGGATAATGTTTGCAGTGGGTTTGTCATATATAGCTTTTATTATGTTGAGGTATGTTCCTTCTATTCCTGCTTTCTGGGGGGTTTTTGTCATAAATGGGTGTTGAATTTTGTCAAAGGCTTTCTTTGCATCTATTGAGATAATCATATGGATTTTATCTTTCAACTAGTTAATCTGGTGTATTACATTGATTGATTTGTGGATATTGAAGAAGTGGGATAAAGCCCACTTGGTCATGATGTATGATGTTTTTAATGTGTTGCTGGGTTCTGTTTGCTAGAATTTTGTTAAGGATTTTTCCATCTATGTTCATCAGTGATATTGGCCTGTAGTTTTTTCTGTGGCATCATTTTCATGTTCTGGTGTTAGGATGATGGTGGCCTCATAGAATGAGTTTGGAAGTTTACATTCCTCTGAAATTTTCTGGAAGACTTTGAGTAGGCAAGGTGTTAGCTTTTCTCTAAATTTTTGGTAGTATTGAGCTGTGAAGCTGTCTGGTCCTGTGCTTTTGTTTGCTGGAAGATTTCTGATTACTGTTTCAATTTTCGTGCTTGTCATGGGTCTGTTAAGATTTTCTATTTCTTCCTGGTTCAGTTATGGAAAGTTGTACTTTTCTAAGAATTTGTCCATTTCTTCCAAGTTGTCCGTTTTATTGGCATATAATTGCTGATAGTAGTCTCTTATGATACTTTGTATTTCTGTGTTGTCTGTTGTGATCTCTCCATTTTCATTTCTAATTTTGGTGATTTGATTTTTCTCCCTTTGTTTCTTGATGAGGATGGCTAATGGTTAGTCAATTTTATTTATCCTCTCAAAGAACCAGCTTTTGACTTTGTTGATTTTTGCTATGATCTCATTTGTTTCTTTCACACTTATTTCTGCCTGAGTTTTTACAATTTCTTTCCTTCTACTAACCCAGGGGTTCTTCAGTTCTTCCTTTTCTGGTTGCTTTAGGTATAGAGTTAGGTTATTTATTTGACTTTTTTCTTGTTTCTTGAGGTAAGCCTGTATTGCTATGAACCTTTTGCTTAGTACTGCTTTTATAGTGTCGCACAGGTTTTGGGTTGCTGTGTTTTCATTTTCATTCGTTTCTATGCATATTTTGATTTCTTTTTTTTATTTCTTCTGTGATTTGTTGGCTATTCAGCAGCATGTTGTTCAACCTCCATATGTTAGAACTGTTAATAGTTTTTTTTTTTTTTTCCCCCTGTAATTGACATCTAATCTTACTGCACTGTGGTCAGAAAAGATGCTTGGAATCATTTCAAATTTTTGAATTTACCAAGGCTAGATTTATGGCCCGGGATGTGATCTTTCTGGGAGAAGGTTCCATGTGCACTTGTGAGAAAGGTGAAATTAATTGTTTTGGGATGAAATGTCCTAGAGATATCAATTCGGTCTAACTGGTCTATTGTATTATTTAAAGTTTGTCTTTCCTTGCTAATTTTATGTTTAGTTGATCTATCGATAGGTGTGAGTGGGATATTAAAGTCTCCCACTATTATTGTGTTATTGTTAATTTCCCCTTTCATACTTGTTAGCATTTCTCTTAATATTGCTGTGCTCCTATGTTGCATGCAAGTATATTTATAATTGTTATATCTTCTTCTTGGATTGGTCCTTTGATCATTATGTAGTGTCCATCTTTATCTCTTTTCACAGCCTTTGTTTTAAAGTCTATTTCATCTGATACGAGTATTGCTACTCCTGCTTTCTTTTGATCTCTGTTTGCATGGAATATCTTTTCCCAGCCCTTCACTTTCAGTCTGTATGTGTCCCTTGTTCCAAGGTGGGTCTCCTGTAGACAACATATATAAGGGTCTTGCTTTTGTATCCATTTAGCCAGTCTTTATCTTTTGATTGGTGCATTCAACCCATTTACATTTAAGGCAATTATTGATAAGTATGATCCCGTTGCCACTTACTTTATTGTTTTGGGTTCCAGTTTATACACCCTTTTTGTGTCTCCTGTCTAGAGAATATCCTTTAGCATTTGTTGGAGAGCTGGTTTGGTGGTGCTGAATTCTCTTAGCTTTTGCTTGTCTGAGAAGCTTTTGATTTCTCCTTCATATTTGAATGAGATCCTTGCTGGGTACAGTAATCTGGGCTGTAGGTTATTTTCTTTCATCACTTTAAGTATGCCTTGCCATTCCCTCCTGGCCTGAAGAGTTTCTATTAAGAGATCAGCTGTTATCCTTATGGGAATCCCCTTGTGTGTTATTTGTTGTTTTTCCCTTGCTGCTTTTAATATTTGTTCTTTGTGTTTGATCTTTGTTAATTTGATTAATATGTGTCTTGGGGTATTTTGCCTTGGGTTTATCCTGTTTGGGACTCTCTGGGTTTCTTGAACTTGGGTGATTATTTCCTTCCCCATTTTAGGGAAGTTTTCAACTATTATCTCCTCAAGTATTTTCTCATGGTCTTTTTTTTTTTTGTCTTCTTCTTCTGGGACTCCTATGATTTGAATGTTGTGGCATTTAACACTGTCCTGGAGGTCTCTGAGATTGTCCTCATTTCTTTTAATTTGTTTTTCTTTTTTCCTCTCTGATTCATTTACTTCTACCATTCTATCTTCTACCTCATTAATCCTATATTCTGTCTCCGCTATTCTACTATTTGTTCCATCCAGAGTGTTTTTGATCTCATTTATTGCATTATTCATTATATATTGACTTTTTTTTTTTTTATTTCTTATAGGTCCTTGTTTAACTTTTCTTGCATCTTCTCAGTCCTTGCCGCCAGGCTATTTATCTGTGATTCCATTTTTATTTCAAGATTTTGGATCATTTTCACTATCATTATTTGGAATTCTTTATCAGGGAGATTCCCTATTTCTTCCTCTTTTGTTTGGTTGGGTGGGCATTTATCCCGTTCCTTTACCTGCTGGGTGTTTCTCTGCCTTTTCATGTTGTTTATACTGCTGTGTTTGGGGTGGCCCTTCCATTTTCTGGCAGTTTGTGGTTCCTCTTCACTGAGGGTGGGGTTGGACAGGTGGCTTGTCAAGGTTTCCTGGTTAGGCAATCTTGTGTCGGTGTCCTGGTGGGTGGAGGTGGATTTCTTCTCTCTGGTGTCCAGTGAAGTGTCCAGTAGTGAGTTTTGAGATACCAATGTGTTTGGTGTGACTTTGGGCAGACTGTATATTGAAGCTCAGGGCTATGTTCCTGTGTTGTTGGAGAATTTGTGTGGTATGTCTTGCTCTGGAAGATGTTGGCCCTTGGGTGATGCTTAGTTTCATTGTAGGTATGGAGGTGTTTGATGAGCTCCTATCAGTTAATGTTCCCTGGAGTCAGGAGTTCTCTGGTGTTCTCAGGATTTGGACTTTGGCCTCCTGCCTCTGGTTTTCAGTCTTATTTTTACAGTAGCCTCAAGACTTCTCCATCTATACAGCACCAATGATAAAACATCTAGGTTAATGATTAAAAGTTTCTCCACAGTGAGGGACACCCAGAGAGGTACACAGAGTTACATGGAGAAGAGAAGAGGGAGGAGGGAGATATAGGTGACCAGGAGAAGAAGAGGGGAAATTAAAAGGGGACAGAGCAAGCTAGCCAGTAATCACTTCACTATGTGCTCTCCACAGTCTGGATCCCTCAGAGATTTTCACTGAGTTAAACAGAGAAGAGAAAATGGAGGAAGGAGACAGAGGTGGCCAGGAGGATAAAAGGGGGAATCAATAGGAGATAGATCCAGCGAGTAATCAGTTCCTGAAGTGTTCTCCACTGTCCGGAACACACAAAGAGATTCACAGAGTTGGGTAGAGAAGAAAGGGGGAGGCAGGAGATAAAGGTGATCTGGTGGAGAAAATGGAGAGTCAGAAGGGGAAGAGAGCAATCAGGCCAGTGATCTCACTCCCAAGTAAAAATGGGTACTGAAGATTGGGTTCTTAAAGGTACAAAGTTGATAACAAATACCAAAAAGCAAAAATTAAAAATTTAGAGGTTAGACTTTCAAAAATATAATATTTTTAAAATGTCACAATAATTGTGTGTGTGTGTGTGTGTGTGTATAAGTTTGCTTTAAAAATAGGATTCTTTTTTTTTTTTTCCCACAAAATCAGGAAGCAACAGTTAGAACTGGACATGTAACAACAGACTGGTTCCAAATAGGAAAAGGAGTATGTCAAGGCTGTATATTGTCACCCTGTTTATTTATCTTATATGCAGAGTACATCATGAGAAACGCTGGGCTGGAAGAAGCACAAGCTGGAATCAAGATTGCCAGGAGAAATATAAATAACTTCAGACATGCAGATGACACCACCCTTATGGCAGAAAATGAAGAGGAACTAAAAAGCCTCTTGATGAAAGTTATAGAGGAGAATGAAAAAGTTGGTTAAAGCTCAACGTTCAGAAAATGAAGATCATGGCATCTGGTCCCATCACTTCATGGCAAATAGATGGAGATACAGTGGAAACATTGTCAGCCTTTAACTTTTTGGGCTCCAAAATCACTGCAGATGCTGACTGCAGCCATGAAATTAAAAGACGCTTACTTCTTGGAAGAAAAGTTATGACCAACCTAGATAGTATATTGAAAAGCAGAGATATTACTTTGGCAACAAAGGTCCGTCTAGTCAAGGCTATGGTTTTTCCTGTGGTCATGTATGGATGTGAGAGTTGGACTGTGAAGAAAGCTGAGTGCTGAAGAATTGATGCTTTTGAACTGTGGTGTTGGAGAAGACCCCTGAGAGTCCCTTAGACTGCAAGGAAATCCAACCAGTCCATTCTAAAGGAGATCAGCCCTGGGTGTTCTTTGGAAGGAATGATGCTAAAGCCCCTCCAGTACTTTGGCCACCTCATGCAAAGAGTTGACTCATTGGAAATGTCTGTGATGCTGGGAGAGACTGGGAGCAGGAGGAGAAGGGGACGACAGAGGATGAGATGGCTGGATGGCATCACCGACTCGATGGACGTGAGTTTGGGTGAACTCCGGGAGTTGGTGATGGACAGGGAGGCCTGGCATGCTGCAATTCATGGGGTCATAAAGAGTTGGACACAACTGAGCGACTGAGCTGAACTGAACTGTATAGTAGGTTATAAAAATGAAAATTAAAGTGGTAATAGCAGACTTAAAAATTAAAACAATTGTTTTTATTTAAAAAATGATAATAGTAAAAATATATCTAGGACTTTCTCTGGAGCTGTTGTGGACATTGTGGGGTCAGTTCATTTTCAGATATTTCCTTAGTCTGCCTTGTACTTCTCAAGGTCTCTAGGCCCCTTCCTATGTAGCCAGTGCTAACTTCAGGGTTTTAATCTATTGCACCTATTTTAGCTTCTGTTTTCTGCTCTTTTCAGTGTCTAGTTTCCACCCTGACACAAGGAGGGCAGTGGTGGTCACTTTTTTTAGGCTCACTTGTTCAGTCGTGCTGTGGGGAGGGAGGAACACTGCAAACAAATATCACTGGCACGTGCTCACAGTATTTCAGCCACACTGGGTTTGCGCCCATTCATGCTATGTGTGCTTTCCCAGTCTACACTGCTCATTTTCCAGGTTATTCTGCCGAGAACTCTCTGATGCGGGCCCTGGGTTGCCTGCACTCCCCAGGTCTAAGCTGCTCAGGTTCAGATTCTCGGGTACTCTACATAGGTGCAGACTTGGTTGGGCCTACGTTTTGTGCCCGTCCCAGGTCTGAGCAGCTCAGGTGACCAGGTACTTGGCAAGCACAGTTGCCCCCAGTTGAAGGCTGTGACTTATTGCCTCCCCAGTCCCAGCTGCTCTGTTTTCTGGGTGTACAACAGGCGGGCCTTCTCAGGTGTGCCGTGTGTCTCTTCTGGGGAACTGATCTCTGGCTGCGACCCTCCCAGTGGATGTCGACCATCCTAAATCCCAAGAAGTCTTGGTTAGCAACAGAGTCTGCTTGCAGTTTGGTACAGGATGCATCTCTGGGGCCGTGATTGCCCCCTTCCAGCTCTGGCTGCTCTCGCTGCCTGTCTTTGATGGGGGATGGGCTGGTCTGCAGCCAGCTAGATCTGCTCAGTCCTTTGTTCTGTGAGCAGGCCTGGCGGCGTCTTAGGTTAGGGCTTTTCATGGGATAACTAACCCACAGTATGGGTTGCTATCTCAAGTTAGTTCCCGCAGATTGCTCTCGGGGCATTCAGGCTGGGTCCTCACCCTTAACAATGCAGCCCACCCTTCCCTGTCCAGCTCCCACTTGCTATGGGGGATGTGTGCATCTGGGCCGCTGCACCACTTGGAGTTGCTGTTAGGTACGTGATCTGTGGGTTTTAATTATTTATTTATTTTTCCTCCCAGTTATTTTGCCTTCTGAGATTCCAAGGCTCTCCAAGGATGCACCGGAGAGAGTGTTTCCTGGTGTTTGGAAACTTCTCTCTTTTTTAAGACTCCCTTCCTGGGACGAATCTTTTGCCTTTCTTTTTGTCTTTTTATTTTGTCCTACCTCCTCTCGAAGACAATGGGCTGCCTTTCTGGGTGCCTGATATCCTCTGCCAACATTGAGAAGTTGTTTTCTGGAATTTGCTCAGCGTTCAAATGTTCTTTTGATGAATTTGTGGGGGAGAAAGTGATCTCCCCATCCTATTCCCCCACCATCTTAGGACCTCCTCTCCATAGTTTTTCTAAATCTTAGTTTCCACCTATATAAAATACTTATAACAGTTGCTGTCCTATGTAAATCAATAAGACTGTCATGAAAATCCCATGAATAATTGATGTGAAAGAGCTTTAGGAATTATAAAGAACTATTTTCAGATATGATGAAAAACAGCTATCAGGTTTAAAAGATTCTGAGTATATATATACATATATTTTTAAAAATACTGGCATTGAGAGCTAATGTCCACTTTTTAGCCTTAGATGTTGAATGAGGTTCTGTCCATATAAACTTAAATTTAGGGAAACACGAAGGCTATAAAAATAAAGATCTTTCTTTGTGTGATTTATGCTCCCATTCAAGCTTCACTTTTTTTTTAAATTTTCTAGACATTTTATTGAAATTCGAACAACTGGACAATGAGAGTGAGATGCCAGAGAAGAAGGATGTGCCTTCAACTTCTGTAAGATCACTGAAATTGCAACAAGCTGTTGAACAGCCATCAATGAGAAGACACTGGAACCCACCAAAAAGATATCCTATGTCCAAAGACAAAGGATAAGCTGCAATGAGGTGGCAGGAGGGGTGAAATCTTGATAAAATCAAATCCCAGCCTATGGGGTGGGTTACCCGTGAATTGAAGCTGGAATCAAGATTACTGGGAGAAATATCAATAACCTCAGATAGAAAGATGACACCACATTTATGGCAGAAAGCAAAGAGGAGCTGAAAAACCTCTTGATGAAAGTGAGAGTGCAAAAGATGGCTTAAAACTCAACATTCAAAAAACTAAGATCATGGCACCTGGTCCCATCACTTCATGGCAGATAGATGGGGAAACAATGGAAACCATGACAGACTTTATTTTCTTGGGTTCCAAAACCACTGCAGATGGTGACTGCAGCCGTGAATTTAAAAGACGCTTGCTCCTTGGAAGAAAAGTTGTGACAAAACTAGATAGCATATTAAAAAGCAGAGGCACTACATTTCCAACAAAGATCCATCTAGTCAAAACTATGGTTTTTCCTCAGTCATGTTTGGGTGTGAGAGTTGGACCATAAAGAAAGCTGAGTGCAGATGAATTGATGGTTTTGAACTGTGGTGTTGGGGAAGACTCTGGAGACAGCAAGGAGATCAAACCAGTCAATCATAAAGGAAATCAGTCCTGAATATTCATTGGACTTTGGCCATCTGATGTGAATAACTGGCTTATTGAAAAATACCCTGATGCTGGGAAAGTTTGAAGACACAAGAGGAGAAGGGGATGACAGAGAATGAGATGGTTGAACAGTATCACCAACTCAATGGACAAGCTCTGGGAGTTATTGATAGACAGGGAAGCCTGGCGTGCCACAGTCCATGGGGTCGCAAAGAATCAGACATGACTGTTCAAATGAAATGAAATGGACAGAATATCAAATAAGTTCCCCCATTGCTGTAAAGGTTCTGAGCCCCATGTCAAGCTTTCTAGCCTAAGGATCTGGCAAAAGAACTAGAAATTCCTGGGGAATCTGACTTTGAAGGCCACTGGGATTTTTTACAGGACTTCCAGAGGACTAGAGGAAAAAGAAACTCCACTCTTGAAGAGCACAAACAAAATTTTGGATGCACCAGGACCCAGAGGAAAGGATGAGCGACACCACAAAAGACTGAACCAGGCCTATCTGGTAGTGTTGGAGGGCTTCCTGTGGAGTCATGGATTGGCAGTGGCTCACCATAGGGATGGGGACACTGGCAGCAGCAGTCCTGGGTGTGCCCTCCTGGAGGTTACCATTAACCCTATCATAGAGCCTGTAGACTTCAGGGCTGGTTGGCCTCAGGCCAAATAACTAACAGACTGGGACCTCAGCCCCACCCATCAACAGGCAATTGAATTAAAGTTTAGTGAGCATGGTCCTGCCCACCAGAGCAAGACCCAGCTTTTCCCATGCCAGTCCCTCCCATCAGAAAGCTTACACAAGCCTTTTAGCCTCATCCATCAGAGGGCAGACAGAAGAAGCAAGAATAACTACAGTTCCATAACTGCCAAAATGAAAACCACATCACAGAAAGTTAATCAAAATGAAAAGGCAGAGGATTATATCTCAGATGAAGGGACAAGAAAAGACACCAGAAAAACAACTAAATGAAGTGGAGATAGGCAAATTTACAGAAAAAGAATTCAGAATAATGATAGTGAAGATGATCCAGAATCTCAGGAAAAGGATGGAGAAGATACAAAATGTTTACCAAAGACTTAGAAGAACTAGAGAAGCCAACAAACAGAGATGAACAATATATTAGAAGGAATCAGTAACAGTAGCTGAGGCAGAAGAATGGATCTGGAAGACAGAATGGTGAAAATCACTGCCACAAAGCAGAATACATAAAAAATAATGGAAATTAATGACGACAGCCTAAGAGATCTCTGGGACAACATAAAATGCACCAACATTTGCATTATAGGGGTCCCACATTATAAAGGAAAGGAGAAAAGAGAAAAGACCTGAGAAAATATTTGAAGAGATAATAGCTTAAACCTTCTCTAACATGGGAAAGGAAAGTGAAAGTGAAGTCGCTCAGTCATGTCCGACTCTTGGCGACCCGTGGACTGTAACCCACCAAGCTCTTCTGTCCATGGGATTCTCCAGGCAAAAATACTGGAGTGGGTTGCCATTTCCTTCTCCAGGGAAATGAAAGGAAAGGGAAATGAAAGGAAAATGAAACATGGGAAAGGAAAGAGTCAACCAAATCCAGGAAGCAGAGAGTCTCAGACAGGATAAACCCAAGGAGGAACACACTGAGACATATAGTAATCAAACTGACAAAAGTTAAAGGCAAAAATAAAATAGTAAAAGCAAAAAGGGAAAAATGGCAAATAACATATAAAAGAACTCCCATAAGGATATCAGCTGACTTATCAACAGAAACTCTTCAAGCCAGAAGGGAATGCCACAATATATTTAAAGTGATGGAAGGGAAGAACCTACAACCAAGAATAGCCAGCAAGACTCTCACTCATGGCTGCTCTTTACATGTAAATGAGCAAGGTTCTTGAGGGCATTTATGGGTTGAGTAAGGTTAAATGTGGCCTTTATTAAGTTTAAATGCCATTATCTTCATTCTTAAATTAACTATAGACTTTTATCACTTGTTTCTCTTTTTCTACTTCATTTTCAGTTTTCTCATTTCATTTAGTTTATGTTTTCCAATTTTTTCCATCTGTTTTGTTGTTCTTTCTCAATCCTTTATCAGGTAAAGTAGAAAAGCTTTCATGTATGTGTACATACATATATACTCTAGACTTAGTTCACTAATAGGCTGTGACTTGATCTTCTCTCTCAGACTGCATCCATTCTCCCCAAGCAGCAGGCCTTCCCTCCTCTACAACAGTTGGAGAGCTGTTGTGCTTCTTTTCAATACATTAATCTTTGTCAGAAACCTATTTGTCATTGTGGTTTGGAATATAAAGCTCTGATTGGACTTTTTGTTGTTGTGTTAGTCACTCAGTTGTGTCTGACTCCTTGCGACCCCATGGACTGTAGCTCGCCAAACCCCTCTGTCCATGGAATTCTTCAGGCAAGAATACTGATTTGAGAGGGTGGCATTGAAACATGTATATTATCATATGCAAAGCAGATCCCCGGTCCAGGTTTGATCCATGAAACAGGGTGCTCAGGGCTGGTGCACTGGGATGACCCTGAGAGATGATGGAGAGGGAGGTTCTGGATGGGAAACACATGTGTGCCCATGGCTGATTCATGTCGATGTTTGGCAAAAACCACTACCATATTGTAAAGTAATTAGCCTCTTATTAAAATAAATAAATAAATTAATTAAAAAGAATACTGGAGTATTACCTTGACTTGAATACTTGAGAATCCCCTGGACTGCAAGGAGATCCAACCAGTCCATCCTAAAGGAAGGAAATCAGTCCTGAATATTCATTGGAAGGACTGATGCTGAAGCTGAAGCTCCAGTACTTTGGCCACCTGATGCAAATAACTGACTCATTGGAAAATGCCCTGATTCTGGGAAAGATTGAAGGCAGGAGGATAAGGGGACGACAGAGGATGAGATGGTTGCATGGCATCACCAGCTCGATGGCCATGAGTTTGAGCAACCTCTGGGAGTTGTTGATGGACAGGGAAGCATGGTGTGCTACAGTCCATGGGATCACAAAGAGTCAGACACAACTGAGTGACAGAACTGAGCTGAACTGGAGTGGGTTGCCATTTCATTCTCTGGGATCTTCTCGACCCAGGAATGGTCTAGGGTTGCAAAGAGTCGAACATGACTGAAATGACTTAGCACACATCCCAAAAATAAGCTCCTGGGACATTCAACTCAGCCCAAGTTTTCCAACCCAGAAACCTATTGTCCCCAGGACACTGTAACCGTCCCTAATTTTCATACCTTGTTTACAAAAGATCCTAATTTAGACTGATATATACAAAATTCTGAGTGGAGTCATCCTAGCCCCTTTGTCACCCTACTGGAGGGCCACCTCCTCTCATTGTAATTTTGAAAATCTGGCTGCTTTGGAGGAATCTGTATGTTCCTAGGTGTGAACAAGAAGAAAAGAAAGGAAGAAGTTATGAAAAGAAGGAACAGCTTAAGGCAGTAGATCAGTGCCCTCTCCCAAGCAGGATTGCCTCTGGTTATAACCCAAACCAAAAATATCTACTTCCACACTGTTCCATGGGCTTTCCTGATAGCTCACTTGGTAAAGAATCCACCTGAAATGTGGGAGACCCCAGTTCGATTCCTGGGTTGGGAAGATCCACTGGAGAAGGGATAGGCTACCCACTCCAGTATTCTTGGGCTTCCCTTGTGGCTCAGCTGGTAAAGAATCTGCTTGAAATGTGGGAGACCTGGGTTATATCCTTGGGTTGGGAAGATCCCCTGGAGAAGGGAAAGGTTACCCACTCCAGTATTCTGGCCTGGAGAATTCCATGGACTGTATAGTC
Organism: Bos indicus; assembly: GCF_029378745.1. NCBI lineage: Eukaryota > Metazoa > Chordata > Mammalia > Artiodactyla > Bovidae > Bos > Bos indicus. Next base: position 79,286,257 of record NC_091789.1, read on the forward strand.
CATGTAATTGCAAAGAGTTGGACACAGCTGAGCAACTTTCACTTCACACTGTTTCATTGTTATTGTTTTCACTTCATCTTGTCACCACAGTCAGACAGTCTACCAACTGAAAAGTCATATATTTTAACAAAATATACTCTTGCAATTACTTCTGGGAAGATTCAGGAACTATTTGTCACTTACATTTCTGAAGGCATTAAATCACATTGCTTTCCTCTAAACCTCTCTTCACTGAGCTCTGCAACCCTGAGGGAAGAAAAGTTAAGGAAATGTGGAGGAAATTCTGAAATTCAGGAGAGGAGTAGGTGGGATTCTGGAATATAGAAACTTTAAGTTTGGACAGAGATCTGTTTCTCCCAACTCTATACCTACCTACCTTATGGAGAATAACACAAAGATAAAAGATGCCTGAGAAATGAGACAGATAATCATGGGAGATAACTTCAAAAAGGGAGAATACCAAACTTCTCACATAGAAAAAGTATTTTGAGGCCAGCCTTTCCACCAGAACAGGGAAAATGACTATCTGTTTACTTTTTAAGTATGCCCTTACTCCTGCCCAAGTCCAGATGAGCAATGATAACTCTAAAATATGATGGGGGATAATCAGACCTGCAAAGTGTAAACCTGGAGCATTAAAGAGAGTACAGAATACTGTTCTTAGAAGAAAATAAGTTTTAAGTTTTGAGCTTTTAACTTAAACATGCAATCAACTTTCCAAATGCTGTCCATGTGTTTGATTTTTGGCTTCCTCTCTGTGCTCCTCTTCCTCCCCCCATTTAATTTTTAGTTTTTCAACTAATCTAATCTTCAACACTAGTCTCCATACCCTGCAGTGGGGAGAGCTAAAATCCTATCATTTGATGTACACTTCTCTGCTCTTGAAGATTAGCATTAATCTAGTGCTAGTTTGGGGATTATTGTTGAGATGTAACATTTTTCTATATCTTCTTTATCTGAAAAAGTATTTTGTCACATTTTTGCTATTAACATGCAAAGATATGTTGGAACTTGATATTTTGTAACTTTAACACACGCTTTCCTGGTGGTTCAGATGGTAAAGAAGCTGCCTGCAATGCAGGAAATCCAGGTTCAATCCCTGAGTAGGGAAGATTCACCTGGAGAAAATAATGGTTACCCACTCCAGTATTCTTGCCTACATTTGCCATACGAGACTTTTACTTGAATAAACATCAGAAAAGCTTTCTCACTATAGGGTTATATTTTCTCCTCCTGTCTGAAAGTAGTTTGGTAGGGGAAAATTTAGGGACTAAATATACCTTCGTTCTAGACTTGACTCTGTTTTCAAGAAACTGTGCCATCTTCAGTAAATTGTCTAATGTCTCTGGGCCTCATTTTTTTCATCTATGAAAATCGGTGTAATAGTCTCTATCTTGTCTTGTTCCTTAGTTAATTGTAATATCCAAAAGAGATAATTTCCCAAAAAGCATGCATTATAAATATAAGGTATGATTATTATAGGTTGTCCTCAACTTTTGAACTAGCTGTATGCCCTAGTGGCTCCGAGGTTAAAGCTTCTGCCTGGAATGCGGGAAACCCGGGTTCAATCCCTGAGTCAGGAAGATCCCCTGGAGAAGGAAATGGCAAACCCACTCCAGTACTCTTGCCTGGAGAATCCCATGGAGGGAGGAGCCTGGTAGACTACAGTCCATGGGGTCGCAAAGAGTCAGACACGACTGAGCGATTTCACTTCACTTTGAAGATACAAATTTATCACTAATATGGAGGGGAAAAATTCTTGCCCTAACTATCCCCACAGGGATGTTATAATGATCAAATGAGATACTGGGCATGAAATTAATTAATAAGCATTAAAGTTCTATTGTAAACACATTTTTTTTTTGTTTGCTTTGTTTGTTTTTGTTCCCAGAATTAGGGAAAAATGCCCAGTGTGTAAGCTGGTTGTTTGAGCTCTAGGGAGTATTGCCCATAGAAACCAGGCTGCTAGTGGTAATTAGAGTCCTAATCTAGTCGATCAGCTCACTGATTTCTCAATCTACATATTCTCTCTAGGTAATCCCATCACACATACAGTTTCAGCCACCACTTATATGTTGATATTACCAAATATTTATCTACAGCTCAGATCTCTCCCTTGACTTCAAATCTGTATTTCTGTCTGCTGGAACTTTCTACCTGGTTATTATCCTACAGACAATTCAAGCTTCAGTTCAGTTCAGTTCAGTCGCTCAGTTGTGTCTGACTCTTTGCGACCCCATGAATTGCAGCACGCCAGGACTCTGTCAGTAACCAAAACCCGGAGTTCACTAAGACTCACGTCCATCGAGTCAGTGATGCCATCCAGCCATCTCATCCTCTGTCGTCCCCTTCTCCTCCTGCCCCCAATCCCTCCCAGTATCAGAGTCTTTTCCAATGAGTCAACTCTGCGCATGAGGTGGCCAAAGTACTGGAGTTTCAGCTTTAGCATCATTCTTTCCAAGGAAATCCCAGGGCTGGTCTCCTTCAGAATGGACTGGTTGGATCTCTTTGCAATTCAAGGGACTCTCAAGAGTCTTCTCCAACACCACAGTTCAAAAGCATCAATTCTTCGGTGCTCACCCCTCTTCACAGTCCAACTCTCACATCCATACATGACCACAGGAAAAACCATAGCCTTGACTAGTCAGACCTTTGTTGGCAAAGTAATGTCTCTACTTTTCAATATGCTATCTAGGTTGGTCATGAATTTCCTTCCAAGGAGTAAGCGTCTTTTAATTTCATAGCTGCAGTCACCATCTGCAGTAATTTTGGAGCCCAAAAAAATAAAGTCTGACACTGTTTGCCCATCTATTTCCCATGAAGTGGTGGGACCGGATGCCATGATCTTCGTTTTCTGAATGTTGAACCTTAAGCCAACTTTTTCACTCTCCACTTTCACTTTCATCAAGAGGCTTTTTAGTTCCTCTTCACTTTCTGCCATAAGAGTGGTGTCATCTGCATATCTGAGGTTACTGATATTTCTCCAGGCAATCTTGATTCCAGCTTGTGTTTCTTCCAGTCCAGCTTTTCTCATGATGGACTCTGCATATAAGTTAAATAAACAGGGTGACAATATACAGCCTTGACGTACTCCTTTTCCTATTTGGAACCAGTCTGTTGTTCCATGACCAGTTCTAACTGTTGCTTCCTGACCTGCATACAGATTACTCAAGAGGCAGCTCAGGTAGTCTGGTATTCCCAACTCTTTCAGAATTTTCCACAGTTTATTGTGTCACACAGTCAAAGGCTTTGGCATAGTCAGTAAAGCAGAAATAGATGTTTTTATGGAACTCTCTTGCTTTTTTGATGATCTAGCAGATGTTGGTAATTTGATCTCTGGTTCCTCTGCCTTTTCTAAAACCAGCTTGAACATCAGGAAGTTCACGGTTCATGTATTGCTAAAGCCTGGCTTGGAGAATTTTGAGCCTTACTTTACTAGCATGTGAGATGAGTGAAACTGTGTGGTAGTTTGAGCACTCGTTGACATTGCCTTTCTTTGGGATTGGAATGAAATCTGACCTTTTCCAGTCCTGTGGCCACTGCTGAGTTTTCCAAATTTGCTGGCATAGTGAGTGCAGCACTTTCACAGCATCATCTTTCAGGATTTGAAATAGCTCAACTGGAATTCCATTACCTCCACTAGCTTTGTTCATAGTGATGCTTTCTAAGGCCCACTTGACTTCACATTCCAGGATGTCTGGCTCTAGGTCAGTGATCACATCATCGTGATTATCTTGGTCATGAAGATCTTTTTTGTACACTTCTTCTGTGTATTCTTGCCACCACTTCTTAATATCTTCTGCTTCTGTTAGGTCCATACCATTTCTGTCCTTTATTGAGCCCATCTTTGCATGAAATGTTCCCTTGGTATCTCTAATTGTCTTGAAGAGATCTCTAGTCTTTCCCCTTTTTTTGTGTTCCTCTATTTCATTGCATTGATCTCTGAGGAAGGCTTTCTTATCTCTTCTTGCTATTCTTTGGAACTCTGCATTCAGATGGGTATATCTTTACTTTTCTCCTTTGCTTTTCACTTCTCTTCTTTCCACAGCTACTTGTAAGGCCTCCCCAAACAGCCATTTTGCTTTTTTGCATTTCTTTTCCATGGGGATGGTCTTGATCTCTGTCTCCTGTACAATGTCACGAACCTCATTCCATAGTTCATCAGGCACTCTATCTATCAGATCTAGGACCTTAAATCTATTTCTCACTTCCACTGTATAATCATAAGGGATTTGATTTAGGTCCTCCCTGAATGGTCTACTGGTTTTCCATACTTTCTTCAATTTAAGTCTGAAATTGGTAATAAGGAGTTCATGATCTGAGCTGCAGTCAGCTCCCAGTCTTGTTTTTGCTGACTGTATAGAACTTCTCCATCTTTGGCTGCAAAGAACATAATCAATCTGATTTCAGTGTTGAACATTTGGTGATGTCCATGTGTAGAGTCTTCTCTTGTGTTGTTGGAAAAGGGTGTTTGCTATGACCAGCGCACTTTCTTTGCAAAACTATTAGTCTTTGCCCTGCTTCATTCTGTATTCCAAGGTCAAATTTGCCTATTACTCCAGGTGTTTCTTGATTTCTTACTTTTGCATTCCAGTCCCATATAATGAAAAGGACATCTTTTTTGGGTATTAGTTCTAAAAGATCTTGTAGGTCTTCATAGAACTGTTCAACTTCAGCTTCATCAGTGCTACTAGTTGGGGCATAGACTTGGATTACTGTGATATTGAATGGTTTGCCTTGAAAACGAACAGAGATCATTCTGTTGTTTTTGAGATTGCATCCAAGTACTGCATTTCAGACTCTTTTGTTGACCATGATGGCTACTCCATTTCTTCTGATGGATTACTGTCCGCAGTAGTAGATATAATGGTGATCTGAGTTAAATTCACCCATTCCAGTCCATTTTAGTTCGCTGATTCCTAGAATGTCGACATTCACTCTTGCCATCTCTTGTTTGACCACTTCCAATTTGCCTTGATTCATGAACCTGACATTCCAGGTTCCTATGCAATATTGCTCTTTTCAGCATCGGACCTTGCTTCTATCACCAGTCACATCCACAGCTGGATATTCTTTTTGCTTTGGCTCCATCCCTTCATTCTTTCTGGAGTTATTTCTCCACTGATCTTCAGTAACATATTGGGCATCTACTGACCTGGGGAGTTCCTCTTTCAGTATCCTATCATTTTGCCTTTTCATACCGTTCATGGGGTTCTCAAGGCAAGAATACTGAAGTGGTTTGCCGTTCCCTTCTCCAGTGGACCATATTCTGTCAGATCTCTCCACCATGACCCGCACGTCTTGGGTTGCCCCACGGGCATGGCTTAGTTTCATTGAGTTAGACAAGGCTGTGGTCCTAGTGTGATTAGATTGACTAGTTTCCTGTGAGTATGGTTTCAGTGTGTCTGCCCTCTGATGCTGTCTTTCAACACCTACAGTCTTACTTGGGTTTCTCTTACCTTGGGCGTGGGGTATCTCTTCATGGCTGCTCCATCAATGTGCAGCTGCTGCTCCTTACCTTGGACGAGGGATATCTCCTCACCACCGCCCTTCCTGACCTTCAACGTGGGATAGCTCCTCTAGGCCCTTCTGCGCCCACGCAGCCACTGCTTCTTGGACGTGGGGTTGGTCCTCCTGGCCACTGCCCCTGACCTCGGGCATGGGGTTGCTCCTTCCTGCTGCCGCCCCTGGCCTCAGGTGTGGGGTATATGTCAAAAAATGAACTCTTTCTCACTCTGCTTCTACTTTCTCTCCATTCCAACTCCCTTCGCAGGACACCAAAAAAGTCCTCCTTCTGTATTTTTCAATGAACTGAATTGCAACTGAATTCCTCTTCATCATTCAACTTTCCTGCCTAAGAGGTTAGCAGTAAATCCTGGAACTTCTTTCATTTCTATCTCTGAAACACTATGTCATATCCATCTACCCTCTCCACGTCTAGTTAGTTCAGGTACTTAACATTTCATTCTGTTGTCCAAATGATCTAAACATGGCATCCTCTTTCCAGATGCCTTAAATGACTTCCCATTAGCAAAAGTGTAAGGTATCTTCTCCTAAAAATGACATGGTAAGTATTTTATGAGTTGTTTCCTTCTTTCCTATACAGCCTCACATTCTGTCACTTTTCTGAATACATCATGTTGTTTTATAATTCATTTTATACATTCATGCTCTTTATATGTTGATCCTTTTGTCCATAATGCCCCTTTCCACTCACTTGACAGGCAAATCCCTACTTATCCCTCCAGATTCAATGTCAACATTTACCTCCTCCATAAACTTATTTTAACTCTCTTGATTCTCAAAGCAGAGATGATTGATTACTCTATAGTGTTAACATAGAACAAGGAAGTTCTTATAATCATTTCTGTTTTTTATATCCTAGGAATCTGTGATTTCCTTGAGTGAAAAGACTTTCTTGATTACCATTCATCCTTAGGGCCCACTAGAGTAGTTGGGACAGAGTTTATCCCTGGTGGCTCAGACGGTAAAGCATCTGCCTGCAATACAGGATACCCAGGTTTGATCCCTGGGTTGGGAAGATCCCCTGGAGGAGGAAATGGAAACTGACTCCAGTACCCTTGCCTGGAAAATTCCATGGACAGAGGAGCCTGATAGGCTATAGTCCATGGGTCCCAAAGAGTCGGACATGACTGAGCAACTTCACTTATGCATAGTAGATATTTTTATTTTAACTTAAATTAAAAATAATATACCGAATTGTTTCAATGCAAGAGTGGCCGTAAAATTCCAACTTTAGAAGTTAGAAGTATAACTTCATCCCAACCTTGACATAGGACTGAGAATTCCCAAGACTCCACTTCCAATAGTAATAGTGAGTAGCTTTCTTGTTAAACAGGTGGAGGAGTGCCATTAAGTGGGCCAAAAGAGCAAATATACCAAGACACAAACTGATGTGATCTTTTTTCATCTAAAGTGTAAAAGTCTTCTCTAAAAATCAGTCATTTTTGGTGTTCTAAACTGGAAAATAAAAATAGGCAGTTTGAGGATCTGGATCACAGAATCTGGATCACAGAATCAAAGGGGCTACCACAATCACTATTGGCTATCAGGTGAGATTGGGTTGATGTCTATATTCTATGATTATGACTGAAGTTATATTTTGGTCTCAGGTGAGGGTTTATCCACTCATTCCTATAATAAATATTTATTGAGTGACTTTTATGTCAAACTTGCATTCTAGTTGATGATTCTGTAGCTTCCCTGGTGGCTCAGACAGTAAAGAATTTCCCTGAAATGCAGGAGATCTGAGTCTGATTCCTGGGTCAGGAAGATCCCCTGGAGAAGGTAATAGCTACACACTCCAGTATTCCATGGACAGAGGAACCTGGTAGGTATGCAGTCCATGGGGTCGCAGAGTCAGACATGACTTAACAACTAACACTTTCACTTCTCAGCAAAGAAGATAGAAAAGAAATTTTCCTTCATGTAACACATATTTCAAGCATAAGGAGTAAAGGATGGAAACAGATATAAAAGCTCCCAAATTATTCCCTAGTGTCCACAGACATCATGCAACACCAGAAAATAATTCCCTTCTCTTTGAAAGGGCTATGGTAGTCACAAGAAAATGAAGGGACATTAATAGTATCATAGTCACGCACTTGGATTTTGGCATTTTTATGGATTCCTGGCCCTCCATCATTTAGTAAATTTTGTGAATAGTCACTTTATCTCTCCAAATTTTAAATTTCTCTTTAATAAAATACAGGGAACAGTACCTCACCAGTTTATTGTAAGAATTCAATAAAATAATGTTAATATTTGAAAGGAAAGACTCTTTTATATTTTTTAATCTATTTATTTTTTCATTGAAGGATAATTGCTTTAAAGAATTTTATTTTCTTTCAGACATCAACATGAATCAGCCATAGGTGTACATATGTCCCTTCCCTCTTGAATCTCCCTCTCATCTCCCTCCCCATCCCACCCCTCTAGGTTGATACAGAGCCCCTGTTTGAGTTCCCTTAGACATATAGCAAATTGCCATTGGCCATCTATTTTACATATGATATAGGCTTATAATGGAGAAGGCAATGGTAACCCACTCCAGTACTCTTGCCTGGAAAATCCCATGAAAGGAGGAGCCTGGTAGGCTGCAGTCCATGAGGTCGCTAAGAGTTTGACACGACTGAGCCACTTCATTTTCACTTTTCACTTTCATGCATTGGAGAAGGAAATGGCAAGCCACTCCATTGTTCTTGCCTTGAGAATCCCAGGGACTGGGGAGCCTGGTGGGCTGCCGTCTATGGGGTCACACAGAGTCGAACACGACTGAAGCGACTTAGCAGCAGCTACAGCATAGGCTTATAAAGCTTTGACATTTTGTCAAATGGACCAACCATATAACATTCAGTTCATTTCAGTTCAGTCACTCAGTCGTGCCTGGCTCTTTGCGACCCCATGAATTGCAGCACGCCAGGCCTCCCTATCCATCACCACCTCCCACAGTCTACTCAAACTCACGTCCATTGAGTCAGAGATGCCATCCAGCCATCTCATCCTCTGTCGTCCCCTTCTCCTCCTGCCCCTTATTCCTCCCAGCATCAGAGTCTTTTCCAATGAGTCAACTCTTCGCATAAGGTGGCCAAAGTATTGGAGTTTCAGCTTTAGCCTCATTCCTTCCTAAGAACACCCAGGACTTACCTCCTTTAGGATGGACTGCTTGGATCTCCTTGCAGTCCAAGGGAGTCTTCCCCAACACCACAGTTCAAAAGTATCAATTCTTTGGCACTCAGCTGTCTTCACAGTCCAACTCTGACATCTATACATGACAACTGGAAAAACCATAGCCTTGACTAGACGGAACTTTGTTGGCAAAGTAATGTCTCTGCTTTTCAATCTAGGTTGGTCTTAACTTTCCTTCCAAGGAGTAAGCATCTTTTAATTTCATGGCTGCAATCACCATCTGCAGTGATTTTGGAGCCCCAAAAAATAAAGTCTGAAACTGTTTCCACTGTTTTCCCATCTATTTCCCATGAAGTGATGGGACCAGATGCTATGATCTTAGTTTTCTGAATGTTGATCTTTAAGCCAACTTTTTCACTCTCCTCTTTCACTTTCATCAAGAGGCTTTTGAGTTCCTCTTCACTTTCTGCCGTAAGGGTGGTGTCATCTGCATATCTGAGGTTATTGATATTTCTCCCAGCAATCTTGATTCCAGCTTGTCCTTCCTCCAGCCCAGCATTTCTCATGATGTACTCTGCATATAAGTTAAATAATCAGGGTGACAATATACATTACTACCCTTTAATTTCATAAAAAGAAAAATGTTGGCAAAATTTGTGACCAGAACCTCAGATTTTAAATATCAAATAAATTTATTCTCATTTTTGTTTATTTTAGATAATTTTCATTGACATGTCTTCAAATTTACTGGTTCTTTCTTCAGCTCTGTCCAATTTGATGGTTAGTTCATTGAAGGAATGAATCTCTAATAACATGAGCTTTGTTTTGTTTTCAGCATTTCAACTTTATACTTTCCCTCTTTCTACTAAGCTTCCCTTGTGGCTCAGCTGGCAAAGAATCGCCTGCAATGCAGGAGACCTGAGTTTGATCCCTAGGTTGAGAAGACCCCCTGGAGAAGGGAAAGGATACCAACTCCAGTATTTTGGCCTGGAGAATTCCACGGACTGTACAGTCCATAGGGTCAGAGTCGGACATATTTGCCACCTGTTAATGCATGCTGTTCACCACTTTAACTAGACAACTTAAAACATATTCACAGTTGTTTTTCTTATACAGTACTATACTTGAAATATAAACACATTATAAAAAATTCATTCTTTTAAGGTATACAACTCAGTGGTTTCTAGTGATCATTAATCACTATTTAATTCCAGTACATTAGGATGGGGAGCACATGTATACCTGTGATGGATTCATTTTGATATTTGGCAAAACTAATACAATTATGTAAAGTTTAAAAATAAAATAAAATTTTAAAAAAATCAAAGAGATAACGCTGTAAAAGAAAAAAAAATACACATAAAAAAATAAATAAACTATAATGTTCAGCAGTTACTCCCCAGACCACCTTACCCTTAGCACCTGACAATATCTATCTCACTTATTATACAGAATTACTTTGTATGACTTGGTATATTATTCAAAATATATTTTATGTCTACGAATTAGAGTACACTAGATATTTTCTACAAATGGAATTAAGCATTATGTGGCCTTTTGTGCCTAGCTCCCTTCACTAAGCATAAATTAATTATAGTATGTACCAGTACTTCATTCAGTTCTATGGCTGAAAATGATTATATTATATGCACATACTATACCTTATCAATTCATCAGTTGATAATTTGGATTGTTTCCAATGTTGGCTATCACAAATAATGTTGCTACAATATGTATGTTTTTAGGATTTGTGTGGTCTTATATATTGAATTCCTTGGGAATACACCTAGTAGTGGAATTGCTAAGTCATATGATCACTCTTATGTTTAACTTTTTGAGGAGCTTCCAAATAGATTTCTAAAGTGGCTGTATGGATTGCTCATAAGATGGCAGAGGAGAAGGACCTTGAACTCACCTCCTCTCATGAGTGCACCAAAATCACAACTAACTGCTGAACCAACATTGATTTAAAAAAAAAAAAAAAAGGCTGGAACCTATCAAAACAGATATTCTATATCCAAAGACAAAAACAAGAAACCCAATGAGATAGGATAAATCCCAAAACCCCTGCATGGGCAGCTCACAAACTGGAAAACAATTATATCACAGAAGCTCTCCCACAGGAGAGTTCTGAGTCCCACATCATGCTTGTATCAGGAGGAGGAATGCCCAGAGAATTTGGCTATGAAATCCAGTGGGCCTTGAGTACAGGAGCTCCACAGGACTGAGGGAAACAAACTCTACTCTTGGACAGTGCAAACAAGTTCTCATGTGCTCTGGGACAAGGGCAAAGGCAGGGACTTCATAGGAGCCTGGGCCAGACCTACCTGTTGGTCTCCAAGGATCTCCTGGAGAAATGGGGGCTAGTTGTAGCTCACTGTGAGGACAAGGACATTGGTGGGAGAGATATTCACTAGTGTGAGCTCTCCTAGATGCCTCCATTTTGGCACTAAGTTCTGCTCCCCCAACAAATAGACCTATCTTAGATTGTCTAAGACCAATCAACCAACAGAGCAGGAGCACAGTCCCACCAATTGGCAGACAGACTGCTTAAAGTCTTTCTGAGCCTCCAGCCACCTCTAGATATGCCACTTGATGTGGTCCTATCCACCAGAGGGTCAAGACACAGCTCCACCCACCAGTGAGTAGGCACCAGTCCTCCCACCAGAAAGTCTGAACAGACTTCTCAACCAGTCAGACTAACCAAGGGGAAGACACTGGAAGCAAGAAAACTCTAATCCATGAACTTGTAGAACTGAGTCCACAAATGGAGTTCAGAACATACCTTGGTACCAGCTGGTCCATGGACTTTAAATAGAGAGAGCAGAATGCACTGCTGGGATTCATAGGACATCCCCTATAGAGAGCCATCTTACAAGGTTAAGAAACATAACTAAGATTCCACATACAGAAAAATAGAAGTAGATACTTAGACAAATGGAGAAGACAGAGGAATATGTTCCAGAAGAAGGAGTAAGGTAAAACCCCAGAAGAACAACCAAATAACATGGAAATAAGCAATCTACTCATGAAAGAGTTCTGAATAATGATCATAAAGATGCTCCAAGAACACAGGAACATAATGGATACACAGAGACAGAACTTATAAGAAGTTTTACAAAAAATTAGAACATATAAAGAACAACCAAACAGTTGAAGAACACAATAACTGAAATGAAAAACACAATAGAAGTAATCAATAAAAGAATAAATGAGGCAGAAGAATGGATAAGTGAGCTGGAAGACAAAACAGAACAGAACAAAGAAGAAACAATAAAAAGAAGTGAGAACAGTTTAACAGACATCTTGGAAAATGACAAATGCACAAACATTCACATTATATTGGTCTCAGAAAGAGAAAATGTCTGAGAAAATATTTGAAGAGATAATACCTAAAAACTTCCCTAACATGGGAAAAGAAACAGGTGCTCAAGTTCAGGAAGCTCAGAGAGTCCCACACAGGATTAACCCAAGGAAGAACATGCCAAGACACACAGTAATCAAACTGATAAAAATTTAAAATAAAGAAAAATATTAAAAGCTTCAAGAGAAAATAACAAACTAAAAAGTAATCTCCACAATTTTGTAAATAGATTTTTCAGCAGAAACTGCAGGACAGAAGTGAATGGCACAATGTATTTAAAGTGATTAAAGAGGAAAACCTATAACATAATGCTCAAACCAACAAGGTTTTCATTCAGATTTGACACAGAAATTAAAAAGCTTTACAGATAAGCAAAAGTTAAAAGAATTCAGCATCAACAAACCAAGTTTACAACAAATGTTTAAGGAATTTCTCTAGGTGGAAAGAAAAGGCTATAACCAGAAACAAGAAAATTATGAAACAGGAAATCTCACTGGTAAATAAAATCATATGGTAAAGGTAAAAAGTCATCCACACAGATTTATGATACCTAAGCCAGTAATGGTGACAGTCCAAGAGTACAAAGAAGACTATTTGAAATTAAGAGACAAACAACATGAAACCGTCATGTATGTGTGTGTGTGTGTATATATATATATATATATAGAGAGAGAGAGAGACAGACAGACAGACAGACAGAGACAGAGAGACAGAGAGAGAGAGAGAGAGATTGCTATATCAAAACCTCATTGTGACCACAAACCAAACATCTATGATAGATATACACACAAAAAAGAAAAAGGAATCCGTATATCACACTAAAAAATAGTCATCAAATGCAAAAGAAGACAACAAAAGAGTAAAGCAAGAAAAAAGACCTACAAAAATAAACACAAAGCAATTAACAAAATGGAAATAAGACCATACATATGGAGATTTACTATAAATCTAAGTGGATTTAATGCTCCAAATAACCACATAGACTGACTCAGTTCAGTTCAGTTCAGTTCAGTTCAGTTGCTCAGTCGTGTCCGACTCTTTGTGACCACATGGACTGCTGCACGCCAGGCCTCCCTGTCCATCACCAACTCCTGGAGTTCACTCAAACTCACGTCCATTGAGTCAGTGATGACATACAGCCATCTCATCCTCTGTCATCCCCTTCTCCTCCTGCCTCCAATCCCTCCAAGCATCAGAGTCTTTTCCAATGAGTCAACTCTTCACATGATGTGGCCAAAGTATTGGAGTTTCAGCTTTAGCATCATTCCTTCCAAAGAACACCCAGGACTGATCTCCTTTAGAATGGACTGATTGGATCTCCTTGCAGTCCAGGGGACTCTCAAGAGTCTTCTCCAACACCACAGTTCAAAAGCATCAATTAATCTGTGCTCAGCTCTATAGTCCAACTCTCACATCCATACATGACAACTAGAAAAACCATAGCCTTGACTAGACGGATCTTTTTTGGCAAAGTAATGTCTCTGCTTTTTAATATGCTGTCTAAGTCGGTCGTAACTTTTAATTTCATGGCTGTGGTCACCATATGCAGTGATTTTGGAGTCCCAAAAAATAAAGTTTGCCACTATTTCCACTGTTTCTCCATCTATTTGCCATGAAGTGATGGGACCAGATGCCATTATCTTAGTTTTCTGATTGTTGAGCTTTAAACCAACTTTTTCACTGTCTTCTTTCACTTTCATCAAGAGGCTCTTTAGTTCTTCACTTTCCGACATAAGGGTGGTGTCATACAAGTATCCAAGGTTATTGATATTTCTCCCGGCAATCTTGATCCCAGCTTGTGCTTCATCCAGCCCAGCATTTCTCATGACGTACACTGCATATAAGTTAAATAAACAGGATGACAGTATGCAGCCTTGACATACTCCTTTTCCTATTTGGAACCAGTCTGTTGTTCCATGTCCGTTTCTAACTGTTGCTTCCTGACCTGCATACAGATTTCTCAAGAGGCAGATCAGGTGGTATGGTATGCCCATCTCTTTCATAATTTTCCACAGTTTATTGTGATCCACACAGTCAAAGGCTTTGGCATAGTCAATGAAGCAGATATTTTTGTGAAATTCTCTTGCTTTTTCTATTTTTCAATGTATGTTGCCAATTTGATCTATATTACTTTACTAGCGTGTGAGAGGAGTACAATTGTGTGGTAGTTTGAGCATTCTTTGGCATTGCATTTCTTAGGGACTGCAATGAAAACTGACGTCTTCCAGTCCTGTGGCCACTGCTGAGTTTTCCAAATTTGCTGGCATATTGAGTGCAGCACTTTCACAGCATCATCTTTTAGGATTTCAAATAGCTCAACTGGAATTCCATCACCTCCACTAGCTTTGTTCATAGTGATACTTCCTAAGGCCTACTTGACTTCACATTCCAGGATGTCTGGCTTTAGGTGAGTGATCACATCATCGTGATTATCTTGGTCATGAAGATCTTTTTTGTATAGTTCTTCTGTGTATTCTTTCCACCTCTTCTTAAAATCTTCTGCTTCTGTTAGGTCCATACCATTTCTGTCCTTTATTGTACTCATCTTCCCATGATATTTTCCCTTGGTATCTCTAATTTTCTTGAAGACATCTCTAGTCTTTCCTATTTTGTTAGTTTCCTCTATTTCTTTGCACTGATCACTGAGGAATGCTTTCTGACTAAATGGATAAAGAACAAGACCTGTGTTTATGCTGTCTACAAAAGACCAACTTCATATCTAGAAACTCATATATACAGACTAAAAATGAGAGGATTTAAAAAGTTATTTCCCACTTACATCAGTGGATAAATCATCCAGGCAGAAAACACAAGCCTTAAATGACACATTAGACAGGATGGACTTAACTGATATTTATAAAGCATTCCATGCAAAAGCAGCATTATATACATTCTTGATTCCACAGAATACATCAGATGTTGGGCCACAATGCAAGCCTCAGTACATTTAATAAAACCGAGACCATCAAACATCTTTTCTGACACCTACATTATGATATAAGAAATTACCTGCAAGAGAAAAAATTGAAAACAAAACAAAACAAAAACCCACAAATACACAGAGGGGAAACAATATGTTACTAGACAGCCAATGGATCACTGAAGAACTCAAATAAGCATTCAAAAAATATCTAAAGATAAATGAAAATGAAAACACGGTAATTCCTATCTTATGAAAGGCAACAAAAGCAATTATAAGAAGGAAGTTTACAGTGATGAAATCTTACCTAAGGAAGCCTGAAAATTCGCAAGTAAATAGCCTGCTGCTGCTGCTGCTAAGTCGCGTCAGTCGTGTCTGACTCTGTGCGACCCCCATAGACGGCAGCCCACCAGGCTCCCCCAGCCCTGGGATTCTCCAGGCAAGAGTACTGGAGTGGGCTGCCATTTCCTTTTCCAATGCATGAAAGAGAAAAGTGAAAGTGAAATTGCTCAGTCGGGTCCGACTCTTAGCGACCCCATGAACTGCAGCCTACCAGGCTCCTCTGTCCATGGGATTTTCCAGGCAAGAGTACTAGAGTGGGTTGCCATTGCCTTCTCTGAAATTTGGTGCAGTGTCTGACATGATACTCAGTGAATTTAGAAGTTTGCCTCTTCCTGATTTAATCTCACATCATGAAAGACTGGTGAAACAATTGGATGAAGTGCTTATTTCTTCACTGTGAATAAAATAACTCACAATATAAGCAGATGACACCACCCTTATGGCAGAAAGTGAAGAGGAACTAAAAAGCCTCTTGATGAAAGTGAAAGTGGAGAGTGAAAAAGTTGGCTTAAAGCTCAACATTCAGAAAACAAAGATCATGGCATCCGGTCCCATCACTTCATGGAAAATAGATGGGGAAACAGTGGAAGCAGTGTCAGACTTTATTTTTCTGGGCTCCAAAATCACTGCAGATGGTGACTGCAGCCATGAAATTAAAAGACACTCCTTGGAAGGAAAGTTATGACCAACATAGATAGCATATTCAAAAGCAGAGACATTACTTTGCCAACAAAGGTCTGACTAGTCAAGGCTATGGTTTTTTCCTGTGGTCATGTGTGGATGTGAGAGTTGGACTGTGAAGAAGGCTGAGCACCGAAGAATTGATGCTTCTGAACCGTGGTGTTGGAGAAGACTCTTGAGAGTCCCTTGGACTGCAAGGAGATCCAACCAGTCCATTCTGAAGGAGATCAGCCCTGGGATTTCTTTGGAAGCAATAATGCTAAAGCTTAAACTCCAGTACTTTGGCCACCTCATGCGAAGAATTGACTCATTGGAAAAGACTCTGATGCTGGGAGGGATTGGGGGCAGGAGGAGAAGGGGATGACAGAGGATGAGATGGCTGGATGGCATCACTGACTCGATGGACGTGAGCCTCAGTGAACTCCGGGAGTTGGTGTTGGATAGGGAGGCCTGGTGTACTGTGATTCATGGGGTCACAAGGAGTCGGACACGACTGAGCGACTGATCTGATCTGATCTGAAGAACTTCTCAATTAGGAAACTAAGACATTCTTATCCAGAGTAAACATTCCAATTTGTTAGATAGTGGACACAGGACCTACCCCAACTCTCTACCACAGATGTCAACTCTTGTCTCTAGATTACAACTAGCAACCATTCTTATTGTATATCCTTATGTATGCCTCCATGGATTGGAGATCTTTGAAAATTTGACTCAGTGCTTTGGTCCTTTAAAACACATACTCTCTGGAGTTAAGCCTGTTTCTTTTTCTATAATATTACACACCATCTTTGGGATCCTTTCTTTATAGGGCCTGTACCTCCATTTCCCAAGCACTGGGATTCAAAATGCATGACAGTGTTGAAACACTTTAATTTTGCATTTTACTGTTCGTTTCGATCAGAATTTTGGCTGAAAACATATGTGGAATACGTGTGCAGTGATATTTGCATCCAACTATTGCAACTCTGTTATCTACATACAGCCTAAATTGGGACAGGTCTGAAGAAATCCATCTAGAATCCCCTTTACTTGGTTACTTTTGATGCTTTAAGCAAGTGGGAACACAATTTTAATTGCACCATCACACTGACTCCTTGGCCACAGATCTTTCCCAAGACAGTTTGATTCTTTTCCAAAGCCAAAGCACAAGCATTCTGAAAGTTTCCTAACCATGCCCTCCAGGGAGCAACATTTCACAAAAACAGTGAGTATAAACTCTTGGGTGGATGGGTAATAGGAACTCATTTTGTACTCCAATGACTTCAGGTACTTCATGCTACCTGTGTTTTTCTGCTTATCAAGAAAATTACTTTCCTGGGACTCCTACCCATGGTTGACTTTATCGATATAGAATCCTCTTACTTTTGGCAATTTCCATTCCTAGAAGGAACCTTCCTCAGCCCAAATAAATGGTATCCCATTGAATAATGGGTTCTTTTGTCCTCTGTTTCTATCATTGTAGAGAATTAAGGACTTCCTGCTGGAACAAGGATAGATTAATAATATGTATTCAGTGGGAGAGGAGTAGCTTTTGCATCCCCAAGGCACCATAGCAGTCTTCTACTCTTGTAGTCTTCACAGAGCCCAGGTTTTGGCCTGATGGAAACATAAAGTCTATGAGATGGATAAAGTTCAGAAAACTGTACCTTTAAGATTGGCAAAGGAATCCCAACACCACCAACAACAACAGCACAGTAGAATCCACAGACATTTGTCCAAACTGATCATCAAATTATCCCAGTTCCCCTGTTAAGCTTCCCTGAAAATTCCTCTAGCTTGGATCACAGGCTTGCCCGCAATCTGACTCTTGCACTTACCATACTCGTTTGTCATCTCCTCTGTTAACCTGATAGCTGAGTCTGGCCAGCTCTCAGCTCCATTTTGGGTCTACACCTTGAGTTTCAACATCCTGTCCATGTTTTCCCAGAACTCCATTTAAACTGCTTCTATTTTTTTCTTTAACACCCTCAATTAGGCAACTGGTGATAACTTTAGCTCATCATATATCAGAGACAGGACAGGATGAAAACAAATCTCTGGAAGTTTTAGGAAATCACATGGAAGCAGAGGCAGAGAGTAAATGATCTTATACAAATCCTTCTAGATCTAATAGTATTTTAATAAGTATGTGTGTAAGTGTATGTGTATTTTTCAATAAGTCCAAAAGTTTGCAGCTGCCCTGTTTGTTGTCAGAGCTCCATATTATGCTTAATACAGTCTGCTATGGATTTATAGAATGTTTTGTGAATATTTTGTCTATTCTTAAGTCACTTTTAAAATCACAGTGGCCCACATTTACTGAATTTTAATATTTTGAGTAACTACTGTACATTTATCAATTTTACACAGGATCCTCCCATGGTAATTAGCACAGATAATCACACCCTCTTCCTGATAATGTTACATTGATTCCCATGACATTATCCCTCCTGGTTTTCTGCCTCACTTTATAAAATGTCTTTCTCTGTCTCTTTTGTGTCTCTTCTTTCTGTGCATATTTCTTAAATACCACTGTTCTTGAGGGTTTTGTGCTTGGACCCCATTTTTATACTGTACTCTTGCTCTAAGTGATATCATTTATGCTACCACCAATATACAACTAACTCCTATACCCAGTCAAAAGCTCATTCTTGAACTCCTGATTGATTAAACTGCTGTCTAATGGACATGTCAAATTGTTTGTCCACAAAATATACAAGCCAAGTCAACAAGTCTAAAGTTGAATTCATTATCTCCCATTCCCATCCCAACTTGATCATTTTTCATGCTTTTTTATATCAGGTAGCACCTACCATCTATAAACTTATATATATATATATATATATATATATATATATATATATACACACACTATATACACTATATATATGTGTATATATGTGTATATATATATAATGTATATATATATGTGTGTGTGTATACATATCTATATATATACAGAGTATTTTTTTATTCTTTCTAATCATTTGATAAGTTCATTTTTATTTTTAGTTGAGTGTAGGCTTTTTTTAAACGACTTTCTCTTTGCATGTCCATTCTAACTGACATGCAAAATACTGCACATATTTAAAGAGTACAATGGGATGAATTTTGACATAATAAGGCTGTAAAACCATTATCATAATCAAAACAATGAAAACTTATAAAAGTTTTCTCATGAACTTGTATCCTTTCCTTCCACCTCTCCTTACATGCCCATGTCTCCACCACTAAGTTTGTTTTATGTCAATGTGTATTAGAGCTATAGGCTGAACTGTGTCCCCTGCCAAATTTATATATTCAACTTCTATTTCTCAGGACCTCAACATATGACCCTATTTGGAGAGAGGGTCTTCACAGACATAATCAAGTTAAAATTTGTGTGGGACATAATCCAGTATGACTGGTGCCTTTATAAAAGGGGGAAATTTAGACACACACACACATACACACACATTGAGAATGCCATTTGAAGATTAGATTTATGTTTAAAAAAAAAAAAAAGTCAGGATGATGCTTTTACATGCCAAGGAGTGCCAAAGATTGCCACCAAACCATCAGAAGCTAGGAGAGAGACATGGAAAACATGCTTCCTCATAGCTCTCAGAAGGAATCACAGTTGACCCATGAAAAGTGTGGAGGTTAGGGATGCAAATACCATACATAGTTGAGAATTCACACGTAACTTTTGCTTTCTGAAAACTTAATTACTAATAGCCTACAATTGATTGGAAGCCTTACCACGACATAAAGTCAGTTAACACAGATTTTTGTATGTTATATATAGTATATGCCATATTCTAACAATAAAGTATGCTAGAGAAAAGATAATGCTATTTTAAAAATCTTAAGGAAAAGAAAATACATTTATAATACTGTACTCTATCAATACTGTAAGTTTATATTGTCTTTATCAAATGAATCATCCATCAGGACCTACATCAATATTAACTTATAGAAAACACTGTAAAAGATATACATAACATTAACACTAGATATTGAAAAAGTGAAAAGATAATGCAAAAAATAAATTAATATTCTTTTTAAAGTATAATGATTTCCTGGTGGCTCAGACTGTAAAGAATCTGCCTGCCAATGCAGGAGACACAGGTTCTATCCTTGGGCCAGGAAGATACCCTGGAGAAGGGAATGGCAACCCACTTCAGTATTCTTGCTGGAGAATTCCATGGACAGAAGAGCCTGGTGGGCTATAGTCCATGGAGTCACAAAGAGTTGGACATGACTGAGTGACTAACACTTTCACTTTAATAATGATTCATGCACTGATAACAAAGAAGCATCAATAGGATTTTTTTATGATAGCCAGTGTATAATTTTGTAATTGCTTCATGGTAGCCTAGCCTATGCACTAATGAATGACTCTTTATAAAATTTTTAGAGCATACAGTATCCATATTCATATACAGTATTAGAAATATTGTCATATATATATTTTTTAAACACATACCTCTAAGGATAGACTGATATGCAGTTTCTCCAGGTAGAAGACAGGCATAGGGTATGGTAATGCAATTCATTGAAAGTAAATTTATAAAACAATAAGAGAACTAACATATTATTAATTTTAATTTTAAATATCAGTAACCTTATACCTATGTAATGTATTCACTTCAATTAAAATCTCTTTTTAAATTGAAAAAAAATTTGATTTACAAATTTATGCTAGTTTCAGGTTTAGAACATAGTGGTTCATATTTTTATAGATTATATTCCATTTGAAGCTACAAAATATCAGTTATAATCCCTGGGATGTACATTACATACTTGAATTTTCTTTACTTTATACTTAGTAGCTTGTATCTCTTAATCCCTTTCCCCATCTTGCCCCTCTCCCTACCAGTGTAGCCACAAGTAACCATTAGCTTGTTCTCTGTATCTATGAGTCTGTTTCTGCTTTGTTATATTCATTAATTTTATTTTTTTTAAGATCCTAATACAACTGAAAACATACAGTTCTGTCTTTCTCTGTCTGACCTATTCAATACCCTCCATGACCATCCATCTTGTTGCAAATGGCAAAGTTTCATTCTTTTTTTTATGGCTGAGTAATATTTCATTGTTCCTCTTGAGGAACTAAAAAACTGTTGATGAAGATGAAAGAGGAGTGTGAAAAGGCTGGCTTAAAACTCAACATCAAAAACTGAGGATCATTGCATCTTGCCCCATCACTTCATGGCAAATAGATGAGGGGAAAATGGAAGCAGTGACAGACTTTATTTTCTTGAGCTCCAAAATCAATGCAGATTATGATTGCAGTCATGACATTAAAAGACACTTTCTCCTTGGAAGAAAAGCTATGACAAACTTAGACAGCATATTAAGGGAGGTGGGAAGTGGGTTCAGAATGGGGAGACACATGCACACATGTGGTTGACTCATGTCAGTGTATGGTAAAAACCACTGCAATATTGTAATTGGCCTTCAATTAAAATAAACAAATTATTTAAAAAAAAAAAAAAGGAGACATTACTTCGGCAGCAAAGGTCCATCCGTATAGTCAAAGCTATGGTTTTTCCAGTAGTCATGTATGGATGTGAGAGCTGGACTATAAAGTAGGCTGAACACTGAAGAATTGATGTTTTGAACTGCAGTGTTGGAGAAGACTCTTGAGAGTCTGTTGGACTGCAAGGAGATCAAACCAGTCAAGCCTAAAGGAAATCAATCCTGAATATTCATTGGAAGGACGGATGCTGAAGCTTAAGCTCCAATACTTTGGCCACAGGATGCGATGAGCTGACTCAATGGAAAAAACCTGATTCTGGGCAAGATTGAAGGCAGGGGGAGGGAGGCGGTCCTAAGATGATGGAGGAATAGGACAAGAAGACCATTTTATCCCCCACAAATTCATTGAAAGAACATTTGAACGCTGAGCAAATTCCACAAAACAACTTCTGAATGCTGTCAGAGGACATCAGGCACTCAGAAAGGCAGCCCATTGTCTTTGAAAGGAGGTAAGACAAAATATAAAAGAGAAAAAGAGAAACAAGAGTTAGAAATGGAGACCCATCCCGGGAAGGGAGTCTTAAAAGAAGAGAAGTTTCCAAACACGAGGAAACCCTTTCACTGGCGGGTCTGTGAGGAGTTTTGGAATCTCAGATGGCAATATAACCAGGAAGAAAAATAAATAAATAAATAAAACCCACAGTTTATGTGCCTAACGGAAACTCCCAGCAGAGAAGTAGCCCAGACGCTTGCATCTGCCACTAGCAAGCAGGGGCTGAACAGAGAGGCACAGGCTGCATTGCTTAGGGTAAGGACCAGGCCTGAATGCCCTGAGGGCAATCTGAGGGAGCTAACATAAGATAGCAACACAAACAGTGGGATAGCCAGAGAGAGAGAGACAGAAAGAGAGAGAGAACTATCCTGCAAAAAGACCTAACCTAAGGCCTCTCTGGGTGTCCCTCACTGTGGATAATCTTTTCACCATTAACCTAGATTTTTTTCATCAGTGCTGTATGGATGGAGAAGTCTTGAGGCTACTGCAAGAATAAGACTGTAAACCAGAGGCAGGAGGCTTAAGTCCAAATCCTGAGAACATCAGAGAACTCTTGACTCCAGGGAACATTAATCAATAAGAGTTCATCGAAAAGCCTCCATACCTATACTAAAACCAAGCACCACTCAAGAGCCAGCAAGTTCCAGAGCAAGACATACCACGCAAATTCCCCAATAACGTAGAAACACAGCTTGAGCTTCAATATACAGTCTGCCCAATGTCACACCAAACCCATAGACATCTCAAAACTCACTACTGTGCACTTCACTGGACACCAAACAGAAGAAATCCAGCTCCACCCACCAGAACACTGACACAAACTTCCCTAACCAGGAAACCTTGACAAGCCACTTGTCCAACCCCACCCACAGAGAGGAACCTCCACAATAAAAAGGAACCACAAACTGCCAGAATACAGAAAGGCCACCCCAAACACAGCAATTTTAACGAGATGAAAAGGCAGAGAAATATTCAGCAGGTAAAGGAACATGATAAATGCCCACCAAACCAAACAAAAGAGGAGAAGATAGGGAGTCTACCTGAAAGAGAATTAAGAATAATGATAGTAAAAATGATCCAAAATCTTGAAAACAAAATGGGATTACAGATAAATAGCCTGGAGACGAGGATTGAGAAGATGCAAGAAAAGTTTAACAAAGACCTAGAAGAAATAAAAAAGAGTCAATATACAATGAATAATGCAATAAATGAGATCAAAAACACTCTGGAGGGAACCAAGAGTAGAATAACGGAGGCAGAAGATAGGATAAGTGAGGTAGAAGATAGAATGGTAGAAATAAATGAAACAGAAAGGAAAAAAGAATAAAAAGAAATGAGGACAACCTCAGAGACCTGTGGGACAATGTTAAATGCCCCAACATTCCAATCATAAGAGTCCCAGAAGAAGACAAAAATAAAGGAAATGAGAAAATATTTGAGGAGATAATAGTTGAAAACTTCCCTAAAATGGGGAAAGAAATAGTCACCCAAGTCCAAGAAACCCAGAGAGTCCTGAACAGGATAGACCCAAGGCGAAACACCCCAAGACACATACTAATCAACTTAAGAAAGATAAAACATAAAGAACAAATATGAAAAGCAGCAAAGGAAAAACAAAAAATAACACAAGGGATTCCTATATGGATAACAGCTGATTTTTCTTTAGAAACTCTTCAGGCCAGAAGGGAATGGCAGGACATATTTAAAGTAATGCAAGAGGAAAACCTACAGCCCAGATTACTGTACCCAGCAAGGATCTCTTTCAAATAGGAAGGAGAAATCAAAAGCTTTACAGACAAGCAAAAGCTGAGAGAATTCAGCACCACCAAACCAGCTCTCCAACAAATGCTAAAGGATATTCTCTAGACAGGAAACACAGAAAGGGTGTATAAACTCAAACCGAAAACAACAAAGTAAATGGCAACGGGGTCATACCTATCAATAATTACCTTAAATGTAAATGGGTTGAATGCCCCAACAAAAGGACAAAGCCTAGCTGAATGGATACAAAAATAAGACCCATATATATGTTGTCTACAAGAGACCCACTTAAAAACAGAGGACACGTACAGACTGAAATTGAAGAGCTGGAAAAAGATATTCCACATGAATAGAAACCAAAAGAAAGCAGGAGAAGCAATACTAATATCAGATAAAATAGTCTTTAAAATAAAGGCTGTGAAAAGAGGCAAAGAAGGATAATACATAATGATCAAACATCAATCCAAGAAGAAGATATAACAATTAAAAATATATATGCATCCAGCATAGGAGTACCACAATGTTAAGGCTAATGCTAACAAGTATGAAAGGAGAAATTAACAATAACACAATAATAGTGGGAGACTTTAATACCCCAATCACACCTATGGATAGATCAACTAAAAAGAAAATTAACATGGAAACACAAACTTTAAATGATACAATAGACCATTTAGACCTAAATGATATCTATAGGACATTTCATCCCAAACCAATGAATTTCGCCTTTTTCTAAAGTGCACAATGAACCTTCTCCAGGATAGATCACATACTGGGCCATAAATCTAGCCTTGGTAAATTCAAAAAAAAAAAAAAAAAAAGCTGAAATCTTTCCAAGTATCTTTTCTGACCACAATGCAGTAAGATTAGCTCTCAATTAGAGGAGAAAAATTATTTAAAATTCCAACATATGGAGGCTGAACAACACACTGCTGAATAACCAACAAATCACAGAAGAAATCAAAATATGTATATAAATGAGTGAAAATTAAAACACAACAACCCAAAACCTATGGGATTCAGGAAAAGCAGTGCTAAGGGTAAATTTCAGAGCAATACAAGCTTACCTCAAGAAATAAGAAAAAAATCAAACAAATAACCCAACTTTACACGAAAAGCAACTAGAAAAAGAAGAAGTGAATAACCCCAGAGTTAGTAAAAGGAAAGAAACCATAAAAATTAGGGCAGAATAAATGAAAAGAAACAAAGGAGACCATAGCAGCAATCAACAAAGCTAAAAGCTGGTACTTTGAGAAGATAAATAAAATAGACAAACCATTAGCCAGACTCATGAAAAAAATAAGGGAGAAGAATCAAATCAACAAAATTAGAAATGAAAATGGAGAGATCACAACAGACAACACAGAAATACAAAGGATCATAAGAGACTACTATCAGCAACTGTATGCCAATAAAATGGACAACTTGGAAGAAATGGACAAATTCTTAGAAAAATATAACTTTCCGAAACTGAACCAGGAAGAAATATATAATCTTAAAAACAGACTCATCACAAGCACTGAAATCTCCAATACAGTATGCTGCTGCTAAGTCGCTTCAGTCGTGTCCGACTCTGTGCACCCCATAGACGGCAACCCACCAGGCTCCCCCGTCCCTAGGATTCTCCAGGCAAGAACACTGGAGTGGGTTTCCATTTCCTTCTCCAGTGCATGAAAGTGAAAAGTGAAAATGAAGTCGCTCAGTTGTGTCCAACTCTTAGCGATCCCATGGACTGCAGCCCACCAGGCTCCTCCGTCCATGGGATTCTCCAGGCAAGAGTACTGGAGTGCGTTGCCATTGCCTTCTCCACCAATACAGTATACTAACGCATATATATGGAATTTAGAAAGATGGTAACGATGACCCTATATGCGAGACAGCAAAAGAGACACAGATGTATAGAACAGTCTTTTGGACTCTGTGGGAAAAGGCAAGGGTGGGATGATTTTAAAGAATAGCATTGAAACATGTGTATTATCATATGTGAAACAGATTGCCAGTCAAGGTTCAATGCATGAGACAGGGTGCTCAGGGCTGGTGCGCTGGGATGACCCAGAGGGATGGGATGGGGAGGGAGGTAGGAGGGGGATTCAGGATGGGGAACACATGTACACCCATGGCTGATTCATATTAATGTATGGCAAAAAACACTACAATATTGTAAAGTAATTGGCCTCCAATTAAAATAAATAACTTTAAAAACAAAAATTAAAAAAAAAAAAAAAAGAAAGCATGAGGAGAAGAGGATGACAGAGGGAAGACAGATGGTTGGATGGCATCATCAAGTCAATGGACATAACTTGAGCAAGCTCTGGGAGATGGTGATAGACAGGGAAGCCTGATGTGCTGCAGTCCATGGGGTTGTAAAGAGTCAGACATGTCTGAGCGACTGAGCAACAAATATTTCATTGTATATATATAATGTATCTTTATTCATTCACCTATTGATGGCCACCTTGGTTTCTTTGATATCTTGGCCATTTTAAATATTATTAATATGAGGATTGTGGTGCATGTATCTTTTTGAATTAGTGTTTTAATTTTCTTCCAATATATACTAGATGAGGAACTGCTGATTTATATGGTAGTTCTACTTTTAATATTTTAAAGACCTTTCACAGTGCTTTCCACGGTGGCTATGCCAATTCATATTCCCACCAACAGTGAACTCAGGTTCCCTTTTCTCCACATCATCACCAACATTTATTGTTTGTTGTCCTTTGGATGATAATCATTCTGGCAACTGTGAATTTTGATTTGTATTTCCCTGATGAAGAGTAATTTAGAGCATCAGTTTATGTGACCGGACCATCTGTATGCCTTCTATGGAAAAAATGTCTTTTCATGTCTTCTGTCCGTCTTTAATGAGGATTTTTTATATTGAGTTATAAGAAATGATTATTTATTATGCATATTAAACACTTATTGGACATATTATTTACAAATATTTTCTCCCATTCAACAGGTTGTCTTTTTTATTTGTTGATGATTTCATTCTCTATACAAAACTTTATGACATTCAATTTGTTTATCTTTGCTGTTGTTTCCCTGGCCTGAGGAGACAGATACCAAAAAAAAAAAAAAAATCTCTAAGATTTTTGTCAAAGATTTTACTGCCTATGTTTTCTTCTAGGAATTTTATGATTCTTGGTTTTAAATTTTAAATATTTTTGTATATGGTGTGAGAAAATTTTCTAGTTTTCTTCTTTTACAGATATATATAATGTTTTTCCTACATCACTTTTGAAGTATACCATTGTTGTCCCATTGTATATTTTGCCTCCTTTCAGTTCAGTTCAGTTAAGTTCAGTTCAGTCACTCAGTCGTGTCCGACTCTTTGTGACACCATGAATCACAGCACGCCAGGCCTCCCTGTCCATCACCAACTCCTGGAGTTCACTCAGACTCATGTCCATCGAGTCAGTGATGCCATCCTGCCATCTCATCCTCTGTCGTCCCCTTCTCCTCTTGTCCCCAATCCCTCTGAGCATCAGAGTCTTTTCCAATGAGTCAGCTCTTCGCATGAGCTGGCCAAAGTACTGGAGTTTCAGCTTTAGCATCATTCCTTCCAAGGAAATCCCAGGACTGATCTCCTTCAGAATGGACTGGCTGGATCTCCTTGCAGTGCAAGGGACTCTCAAGAGTCTTCTCCAACACCACAGTTCAAAAGTATAAATTATTCGGCGCTCAGCTTTCT
Organism: Bos indicus; assembly: GCF_029378745.1. Lineage (NCBI taxonomy): Eukaryota > Metazoa > Chordata > Mammalia > Artiodactyla > Bovidae > Bos > Bos indicus. The sequence goes on from NC_091789.1 coordinate 79,313,669, forward strand.
TCACAGTCCTATATCCATACATGACCACTGGAAAAACCATAGCCTTCACTAGACGGACCTTTGTTGGCAAAGTAATGTCTCTGCTTTTCAATAGCTAATTGACCATATGTTCATGGGTTTGTTTCTCAACTCTAATGCCATCTCAATGATCTCTGTGCTTGTTTTTGTACAAGATCCATATTGCTTTGATTACTAAAACTTTGCAGTATAGTGAAAGTTAGCATGATATCTCCAGCTTTGTTCTTTATAATGAAAATTGCTTTGACTATTCATAGTTTTGTTTTGTTTTTTGTTCAAAATAAATGTTCTGGAGGGTTATTTTTTATAGTTCTGTGAAAAATGTAATGGTCATTTCATGAAGATTACATTTATATGTGAGTTGCTTGGGGTAGTATGGATATTTTAAAAATATCAATTCTTCCAACCAACCAACATTGGATATCTTTCAGTTTCTTTGAATCATCTTCAATTGCCTTCTTATAGTTTTCAGATAATAAATATTTTATCTCATTTATTAAGTTAGATATTTTACTCCTTTTGATGTGATTATAAATTGAAATATTTTTGCATTCTATTTCTGATAATTACGAGTAAATAGAAAAGCAACAAATTTATATACATTAATCTAATACATTACAAAATTACGTACAACAATATTTTTTTGGTGGAGACAGGATTTTCTATATATAGTATCAAATCATGTGCAAATACAGTAATTTTATTGCCTCCTATTTGATCTGCTTAATTTATTTTTCTTTTCCAATTGCTTCGCTGATTACTGTGTTAAGTAGAAATGACAAGAGTTTGAACCTTTGTCTTGTTCTTGATTTTAGAGGAAAAGCTTTCAGTTTTTAAACTTTGAGTATGATGTTAGCTGTAGATTTGTCATGAATGACAAACGTTTATATATGTTCCCTCTGTATCAACTTGATAGAGAGTTTTTCCTATGAATCAGTGCTACATTTTATCAAATACTTTTTATGCACCTATTGAGATGGCCATGTAATAGGTATCCTTCATTTTGTTACTGTAGTATATTGCATTGCTTGATTTCCTAACATTTTTATGAGTATTTTTGTATCTATATTTATCTGAGGAGGTCTTACAAATAGTTGATAAAATAAGAGAATCAAAAGCAAAGGAGGAAAAAAAAAAAAAAAAGATATACCAACTGCATGCAGAGTTCCAGAGAATAGCAAGGAGAGATAAGAAAGCTGTCTTAAATGAGCAATTCAAAGAAATAGAGGAAAACAGTAGAATGGAAAAGACTAGAGATCATTTCAAGAAAATTAGACATACCAAGGCAACATTTCATGCCAAAATGGGCACAATAAAGGACAGAAATGGTATGAATCTTACAGAAGCAGAAGATATTAAGAAGAGGTGGCAAGAACACACAGAATAACTAAACAAAAAGATTATAGTGACCCAGATAACAATGGTGTGATCATTCACCTAGAACCAAACATCCTGGAATGTGAAGTCAAGTGGACCTTTAGGAAGCTTCATTAGGAACAAGGCTAGTGGAGGTGATAGAATTCCAGTTGAGCTATTTCAAATCCTAAAAGATGATGCTGTGAGAGTGCTGCACTCAATAAGCCAGCATTTTTTGAAAACTCAGCAGTGGCCATATGATGCAAAAAGTTCAATTTTCACTCCAATCCCAAAGAAAGGCAATGCCAAAGAATGCTCAAAGTACCACACAATTGCACTCATCTCAGATGTCAGCAAAGTAATGCTCAAAATTCTCCAAGCCAGACTCAACAGTACATGAACCCAGAACTTCCAGATGTTCAAACTGGATTTAGAAAAGGCAGAGGAACCAGAGATCAAACTGCCAACATCCATTGAATCATAGAAAAAGCAAGAGAATTGCACAAAAACATCTGCTTCATTGACTATGCCAAAGCTTTTGACTATGGATCACAACAAACTGTGGAACATTCTTAAAGTGATGGGAACACCAGACCACTTTACCGGCCTCTTGAGAAATCTGTATGCAGGTCAAGAAACAACCGTTAGAACCAGACATGGAACAACAGACTGGTTCAAAATTGGGAATGGAGTACGACTAGGCTGTATATTGTCACCCTGCTTATTTAACTTATATGCAGAGTACATCATCTGAAATACCAGGCTGTATGAATCAAAAGCTAGAATCAATATTTCCAGGAGAAATATCAACAACCTCAGATATGCAGATGATACCACATTAATTGCAGAAAGTGATCAGCAACTAAAAAGCCTCTTGATGAGGGTGAAAGAAGAGAGTGAATAAGCTGGCTTAAAACTCAACATTCAAAAAACGAAGATTATGGCCACTGGTCCCATCACTTAATGGCAAATAGATGGGGAAAAAATACAAACAGTGACAGACTTTATTTACTTCGTCTCTAAAATCACTGTGGATGGTGACTGCAGCCATGAAATTAAAAGACATTTTCTCCTTGAAAGGAAGGCTGGGACAAACCTAGACAGCATATTAAAAAGCAGAGGCATCACCTTCCCAACAAAGGTTCATATAGTCAAAGCTATGGTTTTTTCAATAGTCATGTAAGGATGTGAGAGTTGGACCATAAAGAAGGATGAATGTGGAAGAATGTATGCTTTCAAACTGTGGTGCTGTAGAAAACTCTTGAAAGCCCTTTGGACTGCAAGGAGATCAAATCAGTCAATCCTAAAGAAAATTAACCCTAAACATACAGTCAAAGGGCATGAGGAGAAGAGGGTAACAGAGGATGAGATGGATGGATAACATTATCGACTCAATGGATGTGAGTTTAAACAAACTACAGGAGACAGTGAAGAACAGGGAAGCCTGGCATGCTGCAGTTCATGGGATCACAAGGAGCTGGACACAACTGAGCGACTGAACAACAACAATTCATCTATTATATTGGTCTGTAATTTTTTGTAGTTTCTTTGTCTGATATTGGTATCAGGGTAATGGTGATCTTGTGGAATGAACTGGGGTATATTCTATATTCTTCATTTTTTAAAGGATAATTTTGGAAGTATAGGTAGTAGTTCTTCCTCTATATTTGGTAGAATTCCCCTGTGAAGCCATCTAATCCCAGACTTTTTTTGTTGTTGTTGGAAGTATTTTTTCATTACTGATTCAATTTTAATGCTAGTAGTCAGTCTGTTCAGATTATCTGTTTTTTCCCGACTTAGTACTGAAAGAGTTTTTCTAAGGATTTATCAGTTTCTTCTAAATTGTCCAACCATTTAGTATATAAACTATGGTTATCTCTTATGATTATTTGTATTTCTGTGATATCAGTTGTAATTTCTCCTTTTCATGTCTTTGGAACCTCGCTCTTTTCCTCTTGATGAGCCTGGCTAAAAGCTTATCAATTTTATCTCTTCAAAAACCAGCTTTTGGTTTCATGATCTTTTCTATTTTTTTAATCTTTACCTAATTTATTTCTCCTCCAATCTTAATTATTTTTTTCTTCTGCTGAACTGGTCCTTTATTTGTAATTCTTTTAGATGATAAGTTAGGTTGTTTGAGAGTTTTCTTGTTTCTTGAGGTATGCCTGTATTACTATGAATGTCCTTATTACATGTATTTGCTCTGTCCCATGAATTTTGGAAACGTGTTTTTATTTTTATTGTTCTCAAGGTATTTTCTGATTTTATCTTTGGTTAGTTTTCTGATCAGTTGGATTTTTTTACTAGCATGTTGTTTAGTCTACATGTGTTTGTATTTTTTTTCCATTTTTCTCCCTGTAATTTATTTCTAGTTTCATACCTATGATGTTGGAATAGATGCTTGATATAATTTCTGCTGCTGCTGCTGCTGCTAAGTCACTTCAGTCATGTCTGACTCTGTGTGACCCCATGGACTGCAGCCTACCAGGCTCCTCCATCCATGGGATTTTCCAGGCAAGAGTACTGGAGTGGGTTACCATTTCCTTCTCCGGATATAATTTGTATCCTCTTCAATTTGTTGGGACTTGTTTTTTAGCCTAGCATGTGAAGTATCCTGGAGAACATCCCATATGCACTTGAAGAGAATGTATATCCCTGCTGTTTTTAGATGGAATGTCCTGGAGATATCTATGAAGTCCAACTGGTCTAATATGTTATTTAATATCACTGTTTCCTTATTGATTTGCTGTCTAAATGATCTGTCCATTGATATAAGTGATGTACTAGCATCTTCTATTATTTTATCCTTGTCAACATCTCCCTTTTGTTAGTTAAGACTCACTTTATGTATTTGGCTGTTCCTATATTAGGTGCATATACATTTATGAACTTTATATCCTCTTATTTTATTGATACCTTTATCTTTATATGATGTCCTCCTTTTTCATTTTTATAGAGTTTGTTTTAAAATATATATTTTTTCTGATATGAGTGCTACCCTAGCTTTCTTCAGTTTCCATATATAGAAACTCTTTTTCCATCCCCTTACTTTCAGGCTGCATGTGTATTTAATTCTGTATTGAGTCTCTTGTAGACAGCATACAGATGAGTCTTGTTTTTTTATTATACAATCAGTCACCCTATGTCTTTTGATTGAAGCATTTTGTCCACTGATTATCAATAGGTATGCACTTACTGCCATTTTTTATTTGTTTTTTAGTTGTTTTCTTGTTCTTCTTTGTCATTTTGCTCTTTTAGTCTCTTCCCCTTGTAGCTTGACAACTTATCTTCCGTGTTATGTCTGTACTCCCTTTTTTTTAGTTTGTGTGTATCTATTGTAGGGTTTTGATTTGTGGTTACTATGGATTCATACATGTTACCTATAACTATGTCTTCTTGATTTAAACTGGTAATCCTTTAAGTTCAAACACATCCTAAAGGATTATTTTTTATTCTCCTCTCCCATGTTTTGTTTTCAATGTCATATTATGCATTTTCATACTTATGCTTTAAGTATTTATTGTAGTTATAGCTGATTTTACAATTTTCATTTTTTTACTTTCCTACTCTTATTTACATTGTTGATCAACAGTTTTTACTAAATATTTCCTTCAACAGTCAAAATTTACCCATTATATAATGTCTTATTTCCTGTGGTAAACATTTCTTTTCTACTTAAAAAAGACCTTTTGCCACTTCTTGTAATCTCAGTTTAGTATTGATGAACTCTTCTAATTTTTGCTTTTCTGGGAAGCTTTTAATCTTTCCTTCATTTCTAAATGATAATCTTGCTGTGTAGAGGATACTAGGTTGTAGTTTTTTCCTTTGAGATTTTAAATATATCAAGCTATTTTGGCCTACAATGTTTCTGTTCAAAATTTAACTGATAGCCTTATTGGAGTTCCTTGTGTACATGACATTTTGTGTTTCTTTTACTACCTTTAAAATTCTCTCTTACTTTTAACTTTGGCATTTTCATTATGGTATATATTAGCATAAGTCTCCTTAGGTTCATTTTGTTTGGGATTCTCTGTGATTTCCATAACTCAATATCCGTTTCTTTCTTCGATAAATTTTCCATCATAATGTCATCAAATACATTTTCTACTCCCTTTTCTCTTTTCTCCTAGGATTGCTATTAAGTGAATGTTGGCATGCTTGATGCTGTCCCAAAGATCCCTTAAATTAATCTCATGTTTTAAAATTTGTTTTTCTTTTTGCCATTCTGATTGGGTGACTTTCATAATTCTGTCTTCCAGATTCCTTATACAGTTCAGTTCAGTCACTCAGTCGTGTCTGACTCTTTGCAATCCCATGGACTACAGCACGCCAGGCTTCCCTGTCCATCACCAACACCCGGAGCTTACTCAAACTCATGTCCATTGAGTCAGTAATGCCATCCAAACATTTCATCCTCTGTTGACCCATTCTCATCTTGCCTTCAATCTTTCCCAGCATCAGGGTCGCTTATAGTGAGTCAGTTCTTCGCATCGGGTGGCCAAATTATTGGAGTTTCAGCTTCAGCATCAGTTCTTCCAATGAATATTAAGGACTGATTTCCTTTAGGATAGTCTGGTTGGATCTCCTTGCTGTCCAAGGGACTCTCAAGAGTCTTCTCCAATACCACAGTTCAAAAGCATCAGTTCTTCAGTGCTCAGCTTTCTTTATAGTCCAACTCTCACATCCATACATGACTACTGGAAAAACCATAGTTTTGACTAGATGGACCTTTGTGGGCAAAGTAATGTCTGTGCTTTTTAATATGGTGTCTAGGTTGCTCATGACTTTCCTTCCAAAGAGCAAGCATGTTTTAATTTCATGGCTGCAATCACCATCTGCAGTGACTTTGGAGCCCATCAAAAAATAAATTTTCTCACTGTTTCCATTTTTTCGCCATCTATTTGCCATGAAATGATGGTACCAGATGCCAGAATCTTAGTTTTCTGAATGTTGGGTTTTAATCCAACTTTTTGACTCTCTCACATTCATCAAGAGGCACTTTAGTTCTTCTTCAATTTCTGTCATAAGGGTGGTGTCATCTGCATATCAGAGTTTACTGATATTTCTCCTGGCAATCTTGATTCCAGCTTGTGATTCCTCCAGCCCAGCATTTTGCATGGTGTACTCTGCATAGAAGTTAAATAAGTAAGGTGACAGTATGCAGCCTTGACGTACTCCTTTCCTGATTTGGAACCAGTCTGTTGTTCCATGACCAGTTCTAACTGTTGCCTCTTGACCTGCATACAGATTTATGAGGAGGCAGGTAAGGTGATCTGGCATTCCCATCTGTTTAAGAATTTTCCAGTTTCTTTTGATCCACACAGTCAAAGGCTTTGGCATAATCAATAAAGCATAAGTAGATGTTTTTTCCAAAACTCTCTCACTTTTTCAATGATCCAACAGATGTTGGCAATTTCATCTCTGGTTCCTCTGCCTTTTATAAACCCAGCTTAAACATCTGGAATTTCTCAGTTCATGTACTGTTGAAGACTGGTTTAGAGAATTTTGAGCATTACTTTGATAGTTTGTGAGATGAGTGCAATTGTGTGGTAGTTTGAACATTCTTTGGCATTGCCTTTCTTTGGGATTGGAATGAAAACTGACACTTTCCAGTCCTGTGGCCACTGCTGAGTTTTCCCAGACTTCTGGCTTATTGAGTGCAGCACTTTCACAGCATCATCTTTGGGATTTGAAATAGCTCAGCTGGAATTCCATCACCTCCAGTAGTTTAGTTTGTAGTGATGTTTCCTAAGGCCCACTTGACTTCCCATTCCAAGATGTCTGGCTCTAGGTGAGTGATCACATCATTATGGTTATCTAGGCCATGAAGATCTTTTCTGTACAGTTCTTCTGTGTATTCTTGCCACCTCTTCTTAACATCTTCTGCTTCTGTTAGGTCCATAGCATTTCTGTCCTTTCTTGAGCCCATCTTTGGATTAAATGTTCCCTTGGTATCTCTGATTTTCTTGAAGAGATCTCTAGTCTTGCCCATTCTATTGTTTTCATCTTTTTCTTTACACTGATCACTGAAGAAGGCTTCCTTATCTCTCCTTGCTGTTCTTTGAAACTGCATTCAAATGTGTATATCTTTCCTTTCCTCCTTTGTCTTTAGTTTCCCTTCTTTTCTCAGCTGTTTGTAAGTCCTCCTCAGACAATTATTTTGCCTTTTTGCATTTCTTTTTCTTGGGGATGGTCTTGATCACTGCCTCCTGTACAATTTCATGAACCTCCATCCATAGTTCTTCAGGCACTCTGTCTATCAGATCTAATCCCTTGAATCTATTTGTCACTCCCACTATATAATCATAAAGGATTTGATTTAGGTCATACCTGAATGATCTGGCGGTTTTCCCTACTTTCTTTAATTTAAGTTTGAACTTGGCAATAAGGAATTCATGATCTGAGACACAGTCAGCTCCTGGTCTTGTTTTTGCTGACTGTATTGAGCTTCTACATCTTTGGCTGCAAAGAATATAATCAATCTGATTTCAGTATCGACCATCTGGTGATGTCCATGTATACAGTCTTCTCTTATGTTGTTTGAAGAGGGTGTTTGCTGTGATCAGTAGCAAAGTTATTGAAAAACCATAGCCTTGACTACACTGACCTTTGTCGGGCAAAGTGATATCTCTGCTTTTTAATATGCTGTCTAGGTTGGTCATGGCTTTTCTTCCAAGGAGCAAGTATCTTATAAATTCATGTCTGCAGTTGCCATCTGCAGTGATTTTGGAGCCCAAGAAAATGAAGTCTGTCACTGTTTCCATTGTTTCTCCATCTATTTGCCATGGAGTGATGGGACCAGATGCCATGATCTTTGTTTTTTGAATGTTGAATTTTAAGCCAAAATTTCCACTCTCCTCTTTCACTTTCATCAATAGGCTATTTAGTTCTTCTTCACTTTCTGACTTAAGGGTGGTGTCATCTGCATATCTGAGGTTATTGATATTTCTCCCAGAAATCTGGATTCCGGCCTGTTCTTCATCCAGCCCGGAATTTCTCATGATGTACTCTGCATATAAGTTAAATAAGCATGGTGACAATATACAGCCTTGACGTGCTCCTTTCCCAATTTGGCACCTGTCTACTGTTTCATGTCAGGTTCTAGCTGTTGCTTCTTGACCTGCATACAGATTTCTCAGGAGGCAGGTAAGGTGGCCTGGTATACCAATCTCTTGAAGAATGTTGCACAGTTTGTTGTGATCTACTTTGTCAAAGGCTTTGGCATGATCAATAAAGCAGAAGTTGATATTTTTCTGGAATTCTGTTGCTTTTTCTATGATCCAGTGGATGTTGGCAATTTGATCTCTGGTTCCCCTGCCTTTTCTAAAACCAGCTTGAACATCTGCAAGTTCCCAGTTCACATACTGTTGAAGCCTGGCTTGGAGAATTTTGAGCATTGATTTGCTAACGTGTGAGATGAGTGCAGTTGTGCAATAGTGTTAGCATTCTTTGGCATTGACATTCTTTGTGATTGGAATGAAAACTGACCTTTTCCAGTTCTGTGGCCACTGCTGAGTTTTCCAAATTCACTTATACATTCCTTATATTATTACAAATTCCTTTACATTATTCTATAAATCCTATTTTACTGTTAATACTTGCTAGTGCATTTTTTTTTCATTTGTTATTGTATCCTTCAGCTCTGAGCAATTCTTTTTTTATATTTTCTAGTTCCTCTTTTAAATTCTCATTTAGATTATCTATTATTTTCCCCAGTTCAGTTTACATTCTTGTTACTATTGATTTCATTTTTTATCAGCTAAATTATTTATCTATCTTTAATGAGTGTTTTCTTTTGCTTAAAACATTCCTCAGTCTTCTAGGTTTGTTTATATTTCTCTGTGTATGTGAACTGAGATGAAAGTTACCTAATCTTGTCTTGAGCAATTGCCCTTGTGTAAGAGCAACTCTGTGCAATCTGTATTTTCCCAGTGGCTTGTGTGGGAGTGCTACATCTGAAATAAATATGGTTGCATTCCCCAGGGTGTGCTGGCACCACCACCTTAATGGGAGGTAAGCCTACAGTTGGAAGGGTTAGTATCAGAGTCATGTGCATACCAGCATTTGTCCTATGCTCAATGGCTATCACCATCCCTTGAAAGTGGGGTTGGAAAATGAGGGGCTGGAGGAGGAACCCTGAGTGAAGGGGGTTTCTCCTAGGTGTGATGGCAGTCTTTGCCTTGGTTTACGATATGGCTGGGGCCTGAGGTCTTGGGCTGCACTTCTGTGCTGCTTTCACCTTTTTCTCAGTGTAGGCATCTTGTTAGAAGCTGTGTCAGGGCTGGTGCCACTGGTTTATGCCACACCACTGAGCTAACCCAATCTCCCACCTCCACAAACTGTGCACAGGAAAGTGCATTCATGTGATGGCAGTCCCTACCTAGGAACCAACTACACTCCCTCTGCAGTGTGTTCCGGGACACATGAGCTAGCAATGGTTACTTCTACCCTGATCGGCCCTAGCCAGCTCCATTCCCTCCAAGTGTGTGCACTGTCAAATACAATATCAACTTCTATCTTAGTGGGAAGCAATGCTGGAGCAAGAGAGGCTGGAGCAGGAGCTCCATGGTGAGTAGTTTGAGAAGGAGGAAGTAGGAAGGAGTTGGTCTTGCTGTTTTATGGGTGGCAGAGAAGAGCTGGAGGAGGTGGAAGTGGGGACAGGAATGCCAAGAACAGTACAACTTTCTGAAAACAAATCATAATTACTGTCTGACTTATGGGTTTTTATTTACATAAGACCTTTCTATACAGTACCAATCCTTCTTCCACTATTTGCTTTAGTTTCAGTGCCTATATTAGATAAAGGTTCATGTTGTAAAATAAGTCAAAAGCACTCTGTAGTTATCATAACCATTCTGTCAGATTATCTAGTGCCAATTGCTTTCTGACACTGCATTTTTTTACATCTTCTTCATCACGTGCCACTGGTTCAGTTGCGAATCATATCCATCACATCATCATCTGTTAATTCTTCTGTTGTGATGTCTGTTAGTTCTTGAATTTCTCCAAGATTCATATCTTGAAACCCTGTAGCCACACCTTCTTGGCCCTATTCACAATCTCTTATGATTTCCTTGATTGACTGTTGCAAATCCTGTGAAGTCATGCACAACATCTAAAGACAATTTTCTCCAGCATAAATTTATTGTTTATGGCTTAGTGGCTTTCATACGTTTTTTTTAGATAACAACTATTGCATCTTCCATGGAGTAATCCTTCCAGATATTCATGATGTTCTCTCTATCAGGGTTCTCTTTCATAGTGGTGACTATCTGTTCCATAATGTACTGTGTGTAATGAGCCTTAAAGTCTGTATGACCTTGTCATCTAGAGGCTAAATTAGAGAAGTTGTGTTTGGGCACAAACATACTACTTTGATTCCTTCAGTGTTGAACTCATAAGGTTCTGGGTGGCCAGGAGCACTGTCTAATATCAAAAGAATTTTAAAGTGTAATCCCTCACTGACAATGTATTTTCTGATTTTGGGGACAAAGAATCAATGTAGGCAATCCAGAAAAAAATGGATTCTCCTGGTCCAGGCCTTTTTATTTTACAACCAAAAGACTGGCAGCTGATGTTTACATTTTCCCCTCCAGGCTCAAGGGTTTAGCAGCTTTAAAGATTAGGGAAATCCTGATTATAAATCCAACTGCATTTGCCCTACTACTTAGAGTTAGCCTATCCCTTCCTGCCTTAAATCCTGGTGATTTCTTCTCTTCCTTACTAATACATGTCTTTTGTGGAATTTGTTTTCCAGATTATGACACTTTTGCCTGCACCCACATAGAAGCTGCACAATTGATGTGAGTAAAAAAAAAAAAAAAAAGTATTTCACAAAATTTCCAGGTTTTCATGACTGCTGATGTAGCCACAGTAACGATTTCACAAATTTCCTTTTATCTTTTTTACAGTGGTCCTTAAGATAAATTATATTGAAATGATAGGTTACTGCATACATCAATCTATGGTATATATTTATCAGTTCAACTTTTTCTCCTGAAGTCATGACCTTTCTCTGTTTCTTGTGAGCACTCCCATTTTCACAAATGGCATTTTGTATGAATTTTATGGTGTTACTCAAGGTTAAAGTATTATACTAAATACAGTGAAAAATACATGAGAAGAACAAGCCATCACTCTTCACTGCACAACAAAACTTACTGGAAGGACAGATTGCTTACACAGAGATGATTAATATCACATGCCATTTTAAGCAGATACATAAAACTTTTGAACTCACCACAACAGCAACAGGAGATAGCTACAAAACTTTTACTGTAGTATATTTTGTACCACAATTAATTTTGTGCAGTTATGATTTAATACTGCTTCTTTATGTTTGCTTACATTTTTCTAGACTGCAAATGGTACTATGTACAGTCAATAAGTATTTTGTGCATAAATTTGAATAATTTTTTTAAACTTTACAATATTATATTGGTTTTGCCATATATCGAAATGAATCTGCCACAGGCATACATGCGTTCCCCATCCCGATCCCTCCTCCCTCCCCCCTCCCCATACCATCCCTCTGGGTCTTCCCATTGCACCAGCCCCAAGCATCCAGTATCGTGCATCAAAACTGGACTGGCGGCTCGTTTCATATATGATATTATACATATTTCAATGCCATTCTCCCAAATCACCCCACCCTCTCCCTCTCCCACAGAGTCCAAAAGACTGTTCTATACATCAGTGTCTCTTTTGCTGTCTCGTATACAGGGTTTATTGTTACCATCTTTCTAAATTCCATATATATGCGTTAGTATACTGTATTGGTGTTTTTCTTTCTGGCTTGCTTCACTCTGTATAATAGGCTCCAGTTTCATCCACCTCATTAGAACTGATTCAAATGTATTCTTTTTAATGGCTGAGTAATACTCCATTGTGTATATGTACCAGAGTTTTCTTATCCATTCATCTGCTGATAGACATCTAGGTTGCTTCCATGTCCTGGCTATTATAAACAGTGCTGCGATGAACATTGGGGTACACATGTCTCTTTCAATTCTGGTTTCCTCAGTGTGTATGCCCAGCAGTGGGATTGCTGGATCATAAGGCAGTTCTATTTCCAGTTTTCTAAGGAATCTCCATACTGTTCTCCATAGAGGCTGTACTAGTTTGCATTCCCACCAACAGTGTAAGAGGGTTCCCTTTTCTCCACACCCTCTCCAGCATTTACTGCTTGTAGACTTTTGGATCCCAGCCACTCTGACCGGCGTGAAATGGAACCTCATAGTGGTTTTGATTTGCATTTCTCTGATAATGAGTGATGATGAGCATCTTTTCATGTGTTTGTTAGCCATCTGTATGTCTTCTTTGGAGAAATGTCTATTTAGTTCTTTGGCAAATTTTTTGATTGGGTCATTTATTTTTCTGAAGTTGAGCTGTAGGAGTTGCTTGTATATTTTTGAGATTAGTTGTTTGTCAGTTGCTTCATTTGCTATTATTTTCTCCCATTCTGAAGGCTGTCTTTTCATCTTGCTAATAGTTTCCTTTGATGTGCAGAAGCTTTTAAGGTTAGTTAGGTCCCATTTGTTTATTTTTGCTTTTATTTCCAATATTCTGGGAGGTGGGTCATAGAGGATCCTGCTGTGATGTATGTCAGAGAGTGTTTTCCCTATGTTCTCCTCTAGGAGTTTTATAGTTTCTGGTCGTACATTTAGATCTTTAATCCATTTTGAGTTTATTTTTGTGTAAGGTGTTAGAAAGTGCTCTAGTTTCATTCTTTTACAAGTGGTTGACCAGTTTTCCCAGCACCACTTGTTAAAGAGGTTGTCTTTTCTCCATTGTATATTCTTGCCTCCTTTGTCAAAGGTAAGGTGTCCATATGTGTGTGGATTTATCTCTGGGCTTTCTATTTTGTTCCATTGATTCATATTTCTGTCTTTGTGCCAGTACCATACTGTCTTGATGACTGTGGCTTTGTAGTAGAGCCTGAAGTCAGGCAGGTTGATTCCTCCAGTTCCATTCTTCTTTCTCAAGATAGCTTTGGCTATTTGAGGTTTTTTGTATTTCCATACAAATTGTGAAATTATTTGTTCTAGCTCTGTGAAGAATACTGTTGGTAGCTTGATAGGGATTGCATTGAATCTATAGGTTGCTTAGGATAGTATACTCATTTTCACTATATTGATTCTTCCAATCCATGAACATGATATATTTCTCCATCTATTCGTGTCCTCTTTGATTTCTTTCACCAGTGTTTTATAGTTTTCTATATATAGGTCTTTAGTTTCTTTAGGTAGATATATACCTTAGTGTTTTATTCTTTTCATTGCAATGGTGAATGGAATTGTTTCCTTAAATTCTCTTTCTGTTTTCTCATTATTAGTGTATAAGAATGCAAGGAATTTCTGTGTGTTGATTTTATATCCTGCAACTTTACTATAATCACTGATTAGTTCTAGTAATTTTCTGGTGGAGTTTTTAGGGTTTTCTATGTAGAGGATCATGTCGTCTACAAACAGTGAGAGTTTTACTTCTTTTCCAATTTGGATTCCTTTTATTTCTTTTTCTGCTCTGATTGCTGTGGCCAAAACTTCCAAAACTCTGTTGAATAGTAGTGGTGAAAGTGGGCACCCTTGTCTTGTTCCTGACTTTAGAGGAAATGCTTTCAATTTTTCACCATTGAGGATAATGGGTTTGTCATATATAGCCTTTACTATGTGAGGTACATTCCTTCTATTCCTGCTTTCTGGAGAGTTTTAATCATAAATGGATGTTGAATTTTGTCAAAGGCTTTCTTTGCATCTATTGAGATAATCATATGGTTTTTATTTTTCAATTTGTTAATGTGGTGTGTTACATTGATTGATTTGTGGATATTGAAGAATCCTTGCATCCCTGGGATAAAACCCACTTGGTCATGGTGTATAATCTTTTTAATGTGTTGTTGAGTTCTGATTGTTAGAATTTTATTAAGGATTTTTGCATCTATGTTCATCAGTGGTCCTGGCCTGTAGTTTTCCTTTTTTGTGGCATCTTTGTCAGGTTTTGGTATTAGAGTGATGGTGGCCTCATAGAATGAGTTTGGAGGTTTACCTTCCTCTGCAATTTTCTGGAACAGTTTGAGCAGGATAGGTGTTAGCTCTTCTCTAAATTTTTGGTAGAATTCAGCTGTGAAGCCGTCTGGACTTGGACTTTTGTTTGCTGGAAGATTTTTGATTACAGTTTCAATTTCCGTGCTTGTGATGGGTCTGTTAAGATTTTCTATTTCTTCCAGGTCCAGTTTTGTAAAGTTGTACTTTTCTAAGAATTTGTCCATTTCTTCCCCGTTGTCCATTTTATTGGCATATAATTGCTGATAGTAGTCTCTTATGATGCTTTGTATTTCTGTGTTGTCTGTTGTGATCTCTTCATTTTCATTTCTAATTTTACTGATTTGATTTATCTCCCTTTGTTTCTTGATGAGTCTGGCTAATGGTTTGTCGATTTTATTTATCCTTTCAAAGAATCAGCTTTTGGCTTTGTTGATTTTTGCTATGGTCTCTTTTGTTTCTTTTGCATTTATTTCTGCCCTAATTTTTAAGAGTTCTTTCCTTCTACTAACCCTGGGGTCCTTCATTTCTTCCTTTTCTAGTTGCTTTAGGTGTAGAGTTAGGTTATTTATTTGACTTTTTTCTTCTTTCTTGAGGTATGCCTGTATTGCTATGAACCTTCCCCTTTGCACTGCTTTTACAGTGTCCCACAGGTTTTGGGTTGTTGTATTTTCATTTTCATTCACTTCTATGCATATTTTGATTTCTTTTTTTATTTCTTCTGTCATTTTTTGGTTATTCAGCAGCGTGTTGTTCAGCCTCCGTATGTTGGAATTTTTAGTGTTTTTTTTTTTTTCTCTCCTGTAATTAAGATCTAATCTTACTGCATTGCGGTCAGAAAAGATGCTTGGAATGATTTCAATTTTTTTGAATTTACCATGGCTAGATTTATGGCCCAGGATGTGATCTATCCTGGAGAAGGTTCTGTGTGTGCTTGTGAAAAAGATGAAATTCATTGTTTTGGGATGAAATGTCCTATAGATATCAATTAGGTCTAACTGGTCTATTGTATCATTTAACGTTTGTGTTTCCTTGTTAATTTTCTGTTTAGTTGGTCTATCCATAGGTGTAAGTGGGGTATTAAAGTCTCCCACTATTATTGTGTTATTGTTAATTTTTCCTTTGATACTTGTTAGCCTTTGTCTTACATATTGTGGTGCTCCCGTGTTGTATGCATATATATTTATAACTGTTGTATCTTCTTCTTGGATTGATCCTTTGATCATCCTTATGGGAATTCCCTTGTGTGTTATTTGCTGTTTTTCCCCTTACTGCTTTTAATATTTGTTCTTTGTGTTTGATCTTTGTTAATTTGATTAATATGTGTCTTGAGGTGTTTCGCCTTGGGTTTATCCTGTTTGGGACTCTCTTGGTTTCTTTGACTTGAGTAATTATTTCCCTCCCCATTTTAGGGAATTTTTCAACTATTATCTCCTCAAGTATTTTCTCATGGTCTTTCTTTTTGTCTTCTTCTTCTGGGACCCCTATGATTCGAATGTTGCAGCATTTAATAATTGTCCTGGAGGTGTCTGAGATTGTCCTCATTTCTTTTAATTCGTTTTTCTTTTTTCCTCTCTGATTCATTTATTTCTACCTTCTAATTCACTAATCCTATCTTCTGCCTCTGTTATTCTACTATTTGTTGCCTCCAGAGTGTTTTTGATCTCATTTATTGCATTATTCATTATATATTGGCTCTATTTTATTTCTTCTAGGTCCTTGTTAAACCTTTCTTGCATCTTCTCAATCCTTGTCTCCAGGCTATTTATCTGTGATTCCATTTTGATTTCAAGATTTTGGATCAATTTCACTATCATTATTCAGAATTCTTTATCAGGTAGATACCCTATCTCTTCCTCTTTTGTTTGGTTTGGTGGGCATTTATCCTGTTCCTTTACTGGCTGTGTATTCCTCTGTCTCTTCATCTTGTTTAAATTTCTGAGTTTGGGGTGGCCTTTCTGTATTCTGGCAGTTTGTGGAGTTCTCTTTATTGTGGCGTTTCCTCACTGTGTGTGGGTTTGTACAGGTGGCTTGTCAAGGTTTCTTGGTTAAGGAAGCTTGTGTTGGTGTTCTGGTGGGTGGAGCTGGATTTCTTCTCTCTGGAGTGCAATGAAGTGTTCAGTAATGAGTTATGAGATCTCTATGGTTTTGGGGTGACTTTGGGCAGCCTGCATCTTGGAGCTCAGGGCTGTGTTCCTGTGTTGCTGGAGAATTTGCTTGGTATGTCTTGCCCTAGAACTTGTTGGCCCTTGTGTGGTGCTTGGTTTCAGTGTAGGTATGGAGGCGTTTGATGAGCTCCTGTCAATTAATGTTCCCTGGAGTCAGGAGTTCCCTGGAGTCAGGGTTTGGACTTTAGCCTCCTGCTTCCAGTTATCAGTCTTATTTTTACAGTAGTCTCAAAACTTCTCCTTCTATACAGCACCATTGATAAAACATCTAGGTTAAAGATGAAAAGTTTCTCCACCGTGAGGGTCACCCAGAGAGGTTCACAGCGTTACATGGAGAGGAGAAGAGGGAGGAGGGAGTTAGAGGTGACCAGAATGAGATGAGATGGAATCATTAGAGGAGAGAGTGGGCTAGCCAGTAATCACTTCCTTATGTGCACTCCACAACTGGACCGCTCAGAGATGTTCATGGAGTTATACAGAGAAGAGAAGAAGGAGGAAGGAGACAGAGGTGGCCAGGAGGATAAAAGGGGGGGATGAAAAGGAGGGAGACAGATCCAGCCAGTAATCAGTTCCCTAAGTGTTCTCCATCGTCTGGAACACACAGAAATTCCCAGAGTTGATTAGAGCAGAGAAGGTTTAGGGAGGAGACACAGGCGACCTGGTGGAGAAAAAGGGGAGTCCAAAGGGGGAGAGAGCAGGCAAGCCAGTAATCTCACTTTATAGTAAAAAATGGGTACTGAAGATTGGGTTCTTAAAGGTACAAAATTGGTAACAAATACTTAAAAGCAAAAATTAAAAATCTAGAGTAGAGTTTGGAATTTCAAAAATACAATGTTAAAGAAAAGAAGAAGAAAAAGAAAGAGAGAAAAAAGTCACAAAAATTATAAAGAAAATATAGTTACAAAATTGATAACAAATACCAAAAAGCATAAATTAAAATCTAGAGTTTGGAATTTCAGATATACAATGTTGAAGAAGAGAAAGAGAGAGAGAGAAGAAAAAAAAAGTCACAAAAATTATTTTTTTAAAAAAAGGTACAAAATTGATAACAAATACCAAAAAGCTAAAATTAAAAATCTAGAGTAGAGTTTGGAATTTCAAAAATACAATGTTAAAGGAAAAAAAGAAAAAACAAGGTCACAAAAATTATAAAATATATATATATATGAAGTTTGTTGGTCTCTGATTTCTGCCCTGTCACAAAGGGGACAGTGGTGGAAACTTTTTTTTGTTTGTTTTTTAGGCTCACTTGTTCACTCATGCTATGGGGAGGGAGGGATGCTTCAAACAAATAACACTGGCATGTGCTCACAGTGCCTCGGCCACACTGGGCCTGCCCCCGCTCACAGCGCGTTTAGCTTCCCTGCCCACACTGCTCAGGCTCTAGGTTGCTCCGCCAGGAACCCTGGGCTGCTTGCACCTCCCAGGTCTAAGCTGCTCAGGTTCAGGCACTTGGGTAGTCCTCAGAGGCGCAGACTCGGTTGGGCCTGCATTTTGTGCCCTTTCCAGGTCCGAGCAGCTCAGGTGATGAGGTGTTTGGCGAGCGTGGTTGCTGCAACTTATCGCCTCCCCACCGCTCGGTTATCTAGGTGTACAACCGACGCACCTTCTCAGGTGGATGTTGACCTTCCAGAACCCCAAGACGTTTTAGTTAGCAAAGAAGCCTGCTTACAGTTTTGTAGATAATGTCTCTGTGGGGCTGCAATTGCCCCCTTCTGGCTCTGGCTGCCTGTCACCGGAGGGGGATGGTCTGCAGCCAGCTATCTCTGTTCAGTCCTTTATTTTGTGCACAGGTCTGGCGGTGTCTTAGGTTAGGTCTGGCTTTTTGCGTGGTAGATATCCCACAGTCTGGTTTGCTAGCCCAAATTATTTCGCTCAGATGGCACTCGGGGTATTCAGGTCAGATCCTTACTCTAAGCGATGCAGCCCACGCTGCACCTCCCTGCCCAGGCCCCACTTGCTAGTGGCGTGTGCAGGTGTCTGCGCTGCTTCTCCGCTGAGGGAGTTACCATAGGGCTCGTAATCTGCAGGTTTTAATTGTTTATTTATTTTTCCTCCCTGTTATGTTGCCCTCTGTGCTTCCAAGGCTCGGCACAGATTCGGCAGTGAGAATGTTTCCTGGTGTTTGGAAACTTCTCTCTTTTTAAGACTCCCTTCCTGGGATGGAGCTCCGTCCCTCCCTCTTTTGTCTCCTTTTTGTCTTTTATATTTTTTCCTACCTCCTTTTGAAGACAATGGGTTGCTTTTCTGGGTGCCTGATGTCCTCTGCCAGCATTCAGAAGTTGTTTTGTGGAATTTACTCGGCATTTAAATGTTCTTTGATGAACTTGTGGGGGAGAAAGTGTTCTCCCCATCCTATTCCTCTGTCATCTTCTGTTTTTTATTGTATCTGTGTATATTTTATTAGTAGAAGACAAAATAGTATTTATATATGTTTTATGCATTCATGATGTACCTTAATTTTTTAATATTTCTAATCTTTGCACTTTGTTATTGATATTTCTGCTGGCAATCTTGATTCCAGCTTCCACTTCATCCAGCCCAGCATTTCACATGATGTACTCTGCATATAAGTTAAATAAGCTGGGTGACAGTATACGGCCTTGACATACTCTTTTCCCAACTTAGAACCAGTCTTCTTTTCCATGTCCAGTTCTAACTGTTGCTTTTTGACCTGCATATAGATTTCTCAGGAGGCAGGTAAGGTGACCTGGTATTCTCATCTCTTTTTTCCACAGCTTGTTGTTGTCCACACAGTCAAAGGCTTTGGCGTAGTTGATAAAACAGAAGTAGATGTTTTGTGGGAACTCTCTTGCTTTTTCTATGATCCAATGGATGTTGGCAATTTGATCTCTGGTTCCTCTGCCTTTTCTAAATCCAACTTGAACATAAGGAAGTGATGGAACTGATACCATGATCTTAGGTTTTTGTTTTTTTTTTTTTTAATATTGAGTTTTAAGCCGGCTTTTTCACTCCTCCTTCACCCTCACTAAGAGGCTTTTTATTTCCTCTTCACTTTCTGCCATTAGAGTGGTATCATCTGCATATCTGGGGCTGTAAACATTTCTCCCAGCAATCTCGATTCCAGCTTGTACTTCATCCAGCCCAGCATTTTGCATGATGTGCTCTGATACAAGTTAAATAAACAGATTGACAATAAACAGCATTGTCATGCTCCTTTCTCAATCCTAAACCAGTTAATTTTTCCATACAGGTTTATAACTGTTTCTTCTTGACCTGCATACAGGTTTCCCAGGAGACAGGTAAGATGGTCTAGTATTCCCATCTCTTTAAGAGTTTTCCACAGTTTGTTATGACCACACCACCAAAGGCTTTTGGTCAATGAAACAATAGCTGTTTTTTCTTGAATTCCCTTTGCTTTCTCTATGATCCAGTGAATGTGGCAATTTGGTCTCTGGTTCCTCTGCCTTTTCTAAACCCAGCTTTAATATCTGGAAGTTCTCAGTTCACATAATGCTGAAGCCTAGCTTAAAGGATTTTGAATATAACCTTACTAGCATGGGGGACCGGAGAAGGCAATGGCACCCCACTCCAGTACTCTTGACTGGAAAATTCCATGGATGGAGGAGCCTGGTAGGCTGCAGACCATGGGGTTGCTAAAAGTCGGACACAACTGAGCAACTTCATTTTCACTTTTCACTTTCATGCATTGGAGAAGGCAATGGCACCCCACTCCAGTACTCTTGCCTGGAAAATTCCATGGATGGAGGAGCCTGGTAGGCTGCAGACCATGGGGTTGCTAAAAGTTGGACACAACTGAGCAACTTCATTTTCACTTTTCACTTTCATGCATTGGAGAAGGAAATGGCAACCCACTCCAGTACTCTTGCCTTGAGAATCCCGAGACAGGGGAGCCTGGTGGGCTGCTGTCTATGGGGTTGCACAGAGTCGGACATGACTGAAGCGACTTGGCAGCAACAGCAGCAGCAGCATAAGCTTATAAGGTTTTGACATTTTGTCAAATGGACCAACCATATAATATTCAGTTCAGTTCAGTTCAGTTCAGTCACTCAGTCGTGTCTGACTCTTTGCGACCCCATGAATTGCAACACGCCAGGCCTCCCTGTCCATCACCAACTCCCGGAGTCTACTCAAACTCACTTCCATCAAGTCGGTGATGCCATCCAGCCATCTCATTCTCTGTCATCCCCTTCTCCTCCTTCCCCCAATCCCTCCCATCATCAGGGTCTTTTCCAATGAGTCAACTCTTTGCATGAGGTTGCCAAAGTATTGGAGTTTCAGCTTCAGCATCAGTCTTTCCAATGAACACCCAGGACTGATCTCCTTTAGGATAGACTGGTTGGATCTCCTTGCAGTCCAAGGGACTCTCAAGAGTCTTTTCCAACACCACAGTTTAAAAGCATCAATTCTTTGGCACTCAGCTTTCTTCACAGTCCAACTCTCACATCCATACATGACCACTGGAAAATATGTATTTTTATATGTAAAATACAAAGCATAGAGGGTAGAACCTGAGGTGACCATTGACACAGTAAGATGATTTTTGTTCCTTTCAGAGGTTCCTAATGGCAGATGACTCAGAAAGCCTCAGTAACTTTCATATCCAGCTCCAAGGATTCTCCCTCTGTAGCTTATCCCTGGGTCTTACCACAGTATGGCTTATGTCTGGCCATTCAACGTAAAGCAATTTTCCACTTGCCACACTGTATATACAGACATACTCATCAGGTAAGTACTCCCTAAAAGTTGAATGTTTTCAGTTGTCCATTTCCCTTAGGAAGTGCAAATAATCATGTATTATATTTCCCCAAAAGAGAAAAGAAATAGGTATAAGTGGTGGGAAATACATTAATGTATTTAATACAAATCTTGGAGTCAAAGTTTCTGAATCCTTGCCTTTGTTCTCTTACTGATTCAGATTTAGAAAAACAAACGTTTTCGAGAAGTTTCCAGAATAAACTTTTACCTTGGTTCAAATCAGGGCCAGACTCACCATAAAGGCTTATTTTTATTTGCAAAGGAGTGACTATATTGGCATTCATACAGAATGGACACCCTTTAAATGAATCCTTTCAATGGATTACCTCAGCAAAAACAATTGCTCTGGGAAAATTCTTTTCCAGAACTTACTACTGTCCTTCCCCTGAACTGAGTGACTGCATATTTGTGATCTAGGTTTCATGTGTGCTGCTGATTCCAACAGATCTGTGAAGGCTCAAGTAGAATCAAAGCAGTCTAAATGATAAAGTGCTAGACTGGACTCTGTTGAGGAACTTCTGCAATAGTGGCCATGGTTCCAGCATAGTAAATCTTTGCTTTGCCATAGTTATCAGGGAAAGGAGGAGAGAGACTGGGTTTTTTTCATTGATTTATCTAAAGCACTTTGGGGAAATCAAGTTGGTCATTGACTGACATGCTGAATCACATTATACCTCCTCTAACCATCACGGTTCATGCACACACATTTTCTCTCTACCACTTATTATTTTAGTATCCTTTAAAACTGAGATATAATAGACATTAATGTTACATTAGATTCAGGTGTACCACAAAATGATTACAAAAATAAGTCTAGTTATCCATCACCATACATAGTTACAAAAATTTGTTCATCTGATAAGAATTAAGACATACGTTTTTTAAATTTCAAATATTTTTTGAAATATGTATTTCAAGTATTATTAGCTGTACTAATCACGCTGTATATTTCATCTCCAGACTTATTTACTTTACTAGAAGTTTAGCTTTTGAACACTCTCACACATCTTACACACCTACAATCACTATCTCTGGCAACTACCAATCCATTCTCTGTATCTATAATTTTGGGTTTTGGTTTTCTTTTTGTTTTGTATTTCACATATAAATGAGATCATATGGTATTAATCTTTCTCAGTCTAACTTATCTCACTTAACATAATGCCTTCAAGACTCATTCCTGTTATTGAAAATGACAGGATAACCTTCTTTTCTATTTTATTATGAGTAATATTCCATATATATATATATATATATATATATATATATATATATATATAATGTATATGCAAAATTCCAACCAAGAACCCTACCTGGTAAGTATTTCCTTCCGAATTGAAGAAGAGATGGAGTTTCCAGAGAAGAAAAAGGTAAAAGAGCTAATCTCTCTTCTCCCTTTGGGCTTCCCTGGTAGCTCAGCTGGTAAAGGATCTGTCTGCAATGTAGGAGACCTGGGTTCAATCCCTAGGTTGGGAAGATCCCATGGAGAAAGGAAAGGCTACCCATTCCAGTATTCTGGCCTGTAGAATTCTATGTAGTCTATGGAATTGCAAAGAGTTTGACACGACTGACCAACTTTCACTTTCATTTCTCCCTTTAAAACTCATAATGCAAAAGATGATCTGCTTGATATTGTTCCACAATTCCTTTAAGCTATCTTCACATATTTTTAATTATTTTTTCTCTTTGATATCTCATTAGGTGATTTTTCACTACTTTGTCTTTGAGTTCACTGATCCTTCTACTTCATTTGATCTGTTGTTGAACCCACTCTATTGCATTTTTTAGTTCTTGTTTTTCTGCTGTGTGACTTCTACATGGCACTTCCTTATATTTGCTCTTTGTTGCAATTATCACTTTGTTGATTCATTCTTCTTTGAAATTTGGTAAACTTCCTCATATTGTTGTTTTTGACTCTTCATCAGCTATATCATTTGTATTTATTTTTAGTTTTTTTAGGTTTTATCTTGTCCTTTAAAAAATATTCCCCTCTTTCATCAATTTCTTTAATTCTGTTTTTGTTTCTGTGCATTAGAATAAATAGCCACCTTTCCTAGTCTTAAAAGAGTGGCCTAATATAGAAGACGAAACATCATTTAACCTTGCCCTAGCTGTGGTTGTCTTTCAAGCCTTTGTGATTGTCCGAGCAGTCTACTTTGTTCTTAGTGGTTCCCAGTAACTGAGAGTATGCCAAGATCTGTCCATGTTCCAACAAGGATGATTTCAGTCAGCACCTAGAATGAGGTTGATTGGCAACTAGAACCTTGGGCAACAGGTTTTAAGTCTGCAAATATACCTCTTACAGGGGAAGACTGGGAGATGGGCATTTCTGTCTGTTCCTCTGTACTGAGCCATCAAGTGATAGCCAGTTAAGAACTATTTCTTTGTGTGCTATCATTGTGACCTGGTGAACACGAGCTCTGCTGGTAACCAGAATAGACTATAGAGGGGTATGTTGTTTGTGTGGCAGTCTCAAAAGCCAGGATGAATTAGGATCAAGATGTCAGAGTAGGAGGACATGCAGCTCACCTCCCCCAACAAACACATCAAAAATACATCCACATGTGGAACAATTCTAAAGAAAAGTTAACTGGAAACTAGCAGAAGGACTCTTATTCAACCAAATCTGCTAGTAATATTTCCAAATAATCGAGTAGGACAGGAAAAAAATGCATTGGGTCAGGACCTTCACCACTGGAAAGGACCTATAAGAAGGAGAAGGTCTACACAGGAGGACCCTTATCCTGGGGAGTGAGAAGGTCAAACCACAATCCAGGCATTCCAGTCCTGGAGTCCTTTACATAAGAGATGGGTTCCCTTGCATGATGGAAAATCTGTTACAACAGATAGAAGAGCTGGACAAGCCTTGACTTTATTTGAAAGAAGTGTGTCCATGCTGGCTGTGGACAATCAGGGCAGAGAGAGCCTTACACTGATGTCTACCACCTCACTGTATTTCCCAATACAAAGGGGTCTACACCCTGGCCTCACTCACTCTATACCACAGCCTGGTGCAAAAATCTGTACAGAGACCCAGTCTAGCTGCAGAGACAGAGACAGACATCCTGAGATATGAACCTGGTGGAACCATAAATATCATCAGCATGCCCACACAGCAGTGGATATAATCACAATGGATATTGTCAGTGTGTGTGCAAAGAGGTGCCATAGGAATAAGCAGCAGTTAAGCACTGAATCTTGGCGGATGGGCCCGGGGAGAGCACTTGATCTAGCTATGCAGAGACAGCCTAGAGGGCTTTAAGTATGGTCTGGATGGGGTGAGAATAACCACTGATGGCACACTCAGAAGTACACGCAGGTTCACCTCCCAGTGACAGTGTCCTAGTTCCTCTCACTCTACACTTAAGGTTAGCACTAGATCTGAGACAAAGCAGCCCTGGGAGAAGTATGCCATAGAAGCAGCTCAGATCCAAGGCAGCAGCAGTACAGTCATTTCAATTACTGCAACCTCAAATCCCCAGTCTGATCCACACCACAGTCCTGCACTAGATCTAGTATGAACACAAAAGAGACAGAGATGCAATCATGGACTACTGACTGGAATCTTGGACAACTCCACAGGCAGTGCAAAAGTCCTCTGTGACTGCATAGGCCTAACTTACTTCAGCAATCACCTTCTTTAGGGAGGAACGTGTAATCAAGGGCAATGGAGCATGGGCAAATCTGACCCTCAGGGCTTCTACTCCAACAACTGGGGAGCAGACCTCTCTCCTGGCAGGGCAAGGACAGCCATGGAGCAGAGAGGAAGCTTTGCCTCATGTTCAGTACAGGTTCCAGATACTACAACACAAACTACAATGATCAAGGGAATAATGGACAGCACACTTTAAGGAAAGATGCAGCTGCTGTCTGTAATGAAACCAACCCTTCAACCAAAATTATTGGAAAAGCACAGTCTACACAGGAACACTACCACATAAAACATCCCTTAATAACCACAGTATATGACTATTTCTCCTAAATTCACAGAAGCAGAGAAAGTTCAGTTCAGTTCGGTTCAATCATTCAGTCGTGTCCGACTCTTTGCGACCCCATGAACTGCAGCATGCCAGGCCTCCATGTCCATCATCAACTCCTGCAATTCACTCAAACTCATGTGCATCGAGTCAGTGATGCCATCCAGCCATCTCATCCTCTGCCGTCCCCTTCTCCTCCTGCCCCCAATCCTTCCCAGCATCAGGGTCTTTTCCAATGAGTTAACTCTTTGCATGAGTTGGCCAAAGTATTGGAGTTTCAGCCTCAACATCAGTCCTTCTGATGAACAGAGAAAGTTAAGTAACATGAAAAGGCAGAGGGACTACTCTCAATTAAAATAACAAGGAAATTCACTGAAAGAACAAATAAGAAAACAGAGTTCACCAACCTACTAGACCTTGAGTTCAAAAAGTGGATTAAAAAGGCTAACTGAATTAAGAAAGAGTATCAATAGAAATGCAGATCATTGTAAAAAAGAACCAGAAACTATAATGATGAACCCCTCAAAAATGGAACCAGAAACTATAAAGATGAACCACTCAGAAATAGAAAATTCAATTGCTGAGATAAAAACCAATCTAGAAGCAATGAACAGCAGGCTAAATGACATGGAAGAATGAGTAAGTGAACTGGAAGATAGAATAATGAAAATCACCCAATCAGAACAGCAGAAAGAAAAAAGTTTTAAAAAAAATTAAAGCAACATACAAAGTCTGTGGGATAATATAAAATGTGCTATCCTAAATATAATGGGGTTCCAGAAGATGTAGATAGAGAAAAGGGTTGAAATGTATTTGAAGAAATTATGACTGAAAACTTCCCAAATAAAGAAGAAAACAGAAATCCAGATATAGGAAACAGAATCCAAAAAAAAGAGGCACTCAAACAGATCCATATCAAACATATCATAATTAACATAGCAAAAGAAAAGACAAAGAGAAAATTCTAAAGGCAGTAAAAGAAAAACAGTCATTAACAAGGACACCCATAAGGCTATTAGCTGATTTCTCTGCAGAAATTTTGCAAGCCAGAAAGAAGTCCTGACAGAGAAAACCTTACAACCTAGGATATTCTGTTCATCAAGATGATATTTTAGAATACAAAGATAAAGAATTTCTCAGACAAGTAAATGCTAAAAGAATTAAGCAATAATAAGCCTGCCCTAAAAGAAATATTAAAGGATATTCTATAAATAAAAAAGAAACGAAAAATGAAAATCACAATAGGAAAGGCAAATACATAGAAAGGATTTATGATCCCTTAAGTAAGCCAGTGCACAGATTTAAAAAACAATAAAAACTTAAAAGTCATTTTAATTACAGTTAAGAGCACAAAGATAAAGATGAAGATGCAAAATAGACGTCAAAATCACAATATGTGGGGAAATGGAGTATAAAAATGTAAATCTTTTTAGATGCATTTGAACTTGAATGAATAACAGATTAAAACAAGTAGATATAGTCATGTGTCAATATACTTGAACTTCATGTTAAGCAGAAATCAAAAATATACAAGAGATTCACAAAAACCAAAAATAAAAGAACTCAAACGCAATAAAAAAAGAAAATCATCAGACCACAAAAGGAATAGCAAAAAGAAGAAATGAACACAGAACTACAAAAACAACTGGAAACAAGAATTAAAATGGCAATAAGTACATGCTTATCGATAATTACTTGAAATATTAAAGGACTAAATGCTCTGATTAAAAGACATAGTGTGGCAGATTGGTAAAATAAATAAGAATCTACAATAAGCGCTCTACAACAGACTCACTTCAGGGCACACAGACTGAAAGTGAGAGGATGGAAAAAAGATATTCCTTAAAAATGGAAATGACAAGAAAATGGGGATAGCAATACACATATCAGACAAAATAGACTTTAAAATCAAGGTCTAAAGAAAGATAAAGAAATGCATTTTATAATGATAAAGGGATTGATACAAGAAGAGGGTATTACGCTCATTAACATATATACACCCAACACAGGAGCGCCTAAACATATTAATATAAAACAAATACTAACAGACATAAAGGGGAAATTGGCAATAATATAATAATAGTAGCAGAATTTAACACCCCAATGACTTCAGTGGAGAGATTGTCCAGACAGAAAATCAGTAAGACAACAAAGGTCCTCAATGACACAACAGTACATTTAAACTTAATTGATAAACACAGGTCACTACATCCAGAAAACAGGATACACATTCTTTTCAAGAATACATGGAACATTCTATAGGATAGATTACCTATTACGTCACAAAACAAGCCTCAAAAAATTTAGGATGATAGATTTTATTTTAAGCATAGTTTCTGGCCATAATGGTATCAAACTATGTACCAATCAAATAAAAAACAAATGGGGGATGAACAAACACAAGCAGACTACATAATATGCTACCTAAAGAAATCAATGGGTCAATGAGAAAATCAAATAGGAAATCAGAAAATACCTCAAGACAAAGAAAAATGTAAACACAACATTATAACACTTAGGGAATGCAGCAAAAGAAGTTCTAAGAGGGCAGTTCATAGTGATATGGGCCTTCCTTGAGCAATGAGAAAAACCTCAAATAAACCCTCTAACTCATTATTGAAAAGAATTAGAATCATAGCAAGCATCCCCCCCCTACAAAAAAAAAAAAAAAAAAAAAACCCCAGTCAGCAAAGGAAAGGAAATAATAAAGGTCAGAGGGGAAACAAATAAAATAGAGATAAAAAAAATAGAAAGATCCATAACATCAATAGCTTTTTTTTTTCTAAGATAAGTAAAATCAACAAACCTTTAACCAAGCTCACTAGGAAAAAAAAAACAGGACCCAAATAAAATTTAAAAATGAAAGAGGAGAAATAACCACTGATGCCAGATATACAGAAAACTTACAAGAGAATACTATGACAAGTTATAAGCCAACAAATAGACAACCTAGAAAAAATAGACAAATGGCTACAAACATAAAGCCTGCCAAAACAAATTCTAGAAGAAACAGATAATTTAAACAGACTAACCACTAGGAAATGAAGCATAATCTATTTAAAAAAAAAAAAGGAAAAAAGAAAAAACTCTTCATGAAAACAAAGTACAAGGAAAAACAGTTTCACTGAAGAATTCTAGAAAACAATTCTACCAAACAAATAAGAATTTATACCTATCTTTCTCAAACTATTTCAAAAACTTGAAGAGGAGGGAACACTCCCAAATTCATTCTATGAAGCCATCATCACCTAGATATCAAAACTAGACAAAGACACTACAAAATTAAGGAAAAGAAAAAAAAATGCAGGCCAATATCCTTGATGAACAACAATGCAAAATTTCCCATCAAAATATTAGTAAACTTAATTCAAGAATACATAAAAAGGATTAAACATACTGGGCAAGTTATATTCCTTCCAGGGTCACAAGAATAGCTCAACAAACACAAATCAATCAATATGATACACCACATTAACAAAAAGAAACAGAAAAACCAAATTAGCATCTCAATCAGTTCAGTTCAGTCACTCAGTCGTGTCTGACTCTTTGTGACCCCATGAATTGCGGCATGCCAGGCCTCCCTGTCCATCACCAACTCCCGGAGTTCACTCAAAATCACGTCCATCGAGTCAGTGATGCCATCCAGCCATCTCAGCCTCTGTCGGCCCCTTCTCCTCCTGCCCCCAATCCTTCCCAGCGTCAGAGTCATTTCCAGTGAGTCAACTCTTTGCATGAGGTGGCCAAAGTACTGCAGTTTCAGCTTTAGCATCATTCCTTCCAAAAAAATCCCAGGGCTGATCTCCTTTAGAATGGACTGGTTGGATCTCCTTGCAGTCCAAGGGACTCTCAAGAGTCTTCTCCAACACCACAGTTCAAAAGCATCAATTCTTTGGCACTCAGCTTTCTTCACAGTCCAACTCTCACATCCATACATGACCACAGGAAAAACCATAGCCTTGACTAGTCAGACCTTTGTTGGCAAAGTAATGTCTCTGGTTTTGAATATGCTATCTATGTTGGTCATAACTTTCCTTCCAAGGAGTAAGCATCTTTTAATTTCATGGCTACAATCACCATCTGCAGTGATTTTGGAGCCCCCCAAAAATAAAGTCTGATGCTATTTCCACTGTTTCCCCATCTATTTCCCATGAAGTGATGGGACCAGATGCCATAATCTTCATTTCTGAATGTTGAGCTTTAAGCAAACTTTTTCACTCTCGTCTTTCACTTTCATCAAGAGGCTTTTGAGTTCCTCTTCACTTTCTGCCATAAGGGTGGTGTCATCTGCATATCTGAGGTTATTGAGATTTCTCCCGGCAATCTTGATTCCAGCTTGTGCTTCTTCCAGCCCAGCATTTCTCATTATGTATTCTGCATAGAAGTTAAATAAGCAGGGTGACAATATACAGCCTTGACGTACTGCTTTTCCTATTTGGAACCAGTCTGTTGTTGCATGTCCAGTTCTAACTGTTGCTTCCTGACCTGCATATAGGTTTCTCAAGAAGCAGGTCAGGTGGTCTGGTATTCCCATCTCTTTCAGAATTTTCCACAGTTTATTGTGATCCACACAGTCAAAGGCTTTGGCATAGTCAATAAAGCAGAAATAGATGTTTTTCTGGAACTCTCTTGCTTTTTCCATGATCCAGCGGATGTTGGCAATTTGATCTCTGGTTCCTCTGCCTTTTCTAATACCAGCTTAAACATCTGGAAGTTCTCAATTTGATTTAAATGTGTCTATTGAGATCTGGAAGCATCTCAATAGACACAGAAAAAGCAAATTTTCACCAAAGTGAAAAATAAACACAATTAGACTTTAAAGTTTTTCCTCTTATAGTCTCACCTTGTCTCACTGAGTATATATCTCAGATTTTAACATGATTCTTTCAAAATCTGGAAGATTCCACACACTCAATTGGGTGGCAGAAATTCGTTTTCACAAAGAAAGGTGAATTATCTTACTCTCTGACATCTTTCATTTCAGTTCAGTCTCTCAGTCGTGTCTTTGAGACCCCATGAACCACAGCATGCCAGGCCTCCCTGTCCATCACCAACTCCCAGAGTCCACCCAAACCCATCTCCATCGAGTTGGTGATGCCATCCAACTATCTTATCCTTTGTCGTCCCCTTCTTCTCCTGCCCTCAATCTTTCCCAGCATCAGGGTCTTTTCAAGGGAGTCAGCTCTTCACATCAGGTGGTCAAAGTATTGGAGTTTCAGCTTCAACATCAGCCCTTCCAATGAACACCCAGGACTGATCTCCTTTAGGATGGACTGGTTGAATCTCCTTGCAGTCCAAGGGACTCTCAAGAGTCTTCTCCAACACCACAGTTCAACAGCATCAATTCTTTGGTGCTCAGCTTTCTTTATAGTCCAACTCTCACACCCATACATGACTACTGGAAAAACCATAGTCTTGACTAGACGGACCGTTGTTGCCAAAGTAGTGTCTCTGCTTTTTAATATGCTGCTTGAAAAGACTCATTTGAAAAGACCCTGATGCTGGGAAAGATTGAGGGCAAGAGGAGAAGGGGACAACAGAGGGTAAGATGGATGGATGGCATCACCAACTCAACGGGCATGGGTTTGGGTGTACTCCAGGAGTTGGTGATGGACAGGGAGGCCTGGTGTGCTGTGGTTCATGGGGTCGCAAAGATTCAGACATGACTAAGCGACTGAACTGAACTGAACTGTTCCTTGAAAGAAAAGCTGTGACAAACCTAGGCAGTATATTGAAAAGCAGAGACATCACTTTGCAGACAATGGTCCATCAAGTCAAAGATATGGTAGTAGGACCATAAAGAAGGCTGAACACTAAAGAATTGATGTCTTCAAGCTGTGGTGCTGGAGAAGACTCTTGAGAGTCCCTTGGACAGCAAAAAGATCAAAACAATCAATCCTGAAGGAAATCAACCCTGAATATTCATTGAAAGGAC
Organism: Bos indicus; assembly: GCF_029378745.1. Lineage (NCBI taxonomy): Eukaryota > Metazoa > Chordata > Mammalia > Artiodactyla > Bovidae > Bos > Bos indicus. The sequence continues at coordinate 79,344,900 of NC_091789.1, forward strand.
TGATGCTAAAACTGAAGTTCCAATACTTTGGCCACCTGATGCGAAGAGCTGACTCACTGGAAACTCTTTCCCTGTTGCTGGAAAAGATTGGGCATAGGAGGAGAAGGTGGTGACAGAGAATGAAAGGGTTGGATGGCATCATCAGCTCAATGGACATGAGTTTGGGCAAACTCCAGAAGATAGTGAAGGACAGGAAAGCCTGGAGTACTACAGTCCATGGGGTTGACTGAAAGATTGAACAACAACTAAGTAAATAAATATATATTCTCCAAAGAGGACATACAGATTGTCAAGACACCCATGAAAATATGTTCAACACCTCTATTAGAAAAATGCAAATCAAAACTACAATGAGATGTCACCTCATACCAGCCAGAGTGGCTCTCATCAAAAAATCCACAAACAATAAATACTGGAGAGAGTGTGGAGAGAGGGAACCCTCCTAAACTGTTAGTGGGAATGTAAATTGGTACAGTCACTGCAAAAACAATATGGAGGTTCCTTAAAAAAACTAAGCTTAAAGCCACAATAACACCCTGCAATCCCATCCTGTTCATATATCCAGATAAAAACATGACCCAAAAGGAAACATGCACCCCATTTTTCATCATAGCACTGTTTACAATAGACAAAACATGGAAGCAACCTAAATGTCCATCAACAGAGGAATGGATAAAGAAGATGTGGTACATATATAAATGGAATATTACTCAGCCATTAAACATAATGAAATTATCCCATTTTCAGCAACATGGATGGGCCTAAAGAGCGTCATACTGAGTGAAGTAACTCAGACAGAGAAGGAGAAATACCATATGTCATTCTTTATCTGTGGAATCTAGAAAGATATGATACAAATGATATGATACTTACAAAACGGAAAGAGACTCATAGACTTAGACAACACATTTACGGTTGCCAGAGGGATGGGATAGTCAGGGAGTTTGGGATGGACATGTACACACTGAAATATTTAAAATGGTTAACAAACAAAGACCTATTTGTACAGCACATGGAACTCTGCCCAATGTTATATGGCAGCCTGGACGGAAGTGGGGTTTGATAGAGAATGCAAGCTGTATATGTATGGCTGAGTCCCTTTGCTGTTCACCTGAAACTATCACAATGTTGTTAACCGGCTATGCCCCAATGCAAGATAAAAAGTTTAAAATAAAAAAAAAAAAAGATTAAAACAACAACAAAAAATAAGTGGTAGACCAGGAATGTAAGGCTGTATACTTAATTCTTATTTTACCCTGATTCACATTATAATCTTCCTTCTTTAGTTTAATCAGACTTTTAATGCAAAGTTGTAATTTAGAATTATTATGAAGATGGGCTTTGGATTTAGACCTGGATTTGAATCTCAGCTCTACCATTTACTAGCTGTCTGACCTTAAGCATTTTACTTAAATTTTCTGATCTTTCATTTCTTGCCTTCCATAAAATAAGCTTAAAAACAACAACTAGGGATTTATGTGAAAAATAAATTTGTATGCTGAATATTACAGGCTTTGTACACAGTATATACTCAGTTCATTATCCCCTTTCCTCAAAGGAATATACATATTGGCCATGACAATTAACCTCTAGATATTTAGCCTGTGTGTTTCACCACTCTTACTCTCACTATTACCACTGAAACTACTCAACTGGACCCATCCTTTGTTACCCAGGCTAATAACACCTCAAATTCATGTTTATACTTGTGTTCAAACTGAAGAACTTTTCTTGCCTCCTCCCAAACTTCACTTACACATCTCTGTGTTCTGTGAATGATAATGGCTATTAATATGTTACTCTTCTAAAGTTCAACATTTATTTGTGTTTTACTAGGATCACTTGAGAGTCCCTTGGACTGCAAGGAGATCCAACCAGTCCATTCTAAAGGAGATCAGTCTTGGGTGTTCTTTGGAAAGAATGATGCTAAAGTTGAAACTCCAGTAGTTTGGCCACCTCATACGAATAGTTGACTCATTGGAAAAGACTCTGATGCTGGGAGGGATTGGGGGCAGGAGGAAAAGGGGACGACGGAGGATGAGATGGCTGGATGGCATCACCGACTAGATGGATGTGAGTTTGAGTAAACTCCGGGAGTCAGTGATGGACAGGGAGGCCTGGCGTGCTGCAATTCATGGGGCCATAAAGAGTCGGACACGACTGAGTGACAGAATTGAACTGAACTGAGGATCACCTTGGAGAAGGAAATGGCAACCCACTCCAGTGTTCTTGCCTGGAGAATCCCAGGGACGGGGAAGCCTGGTGGGCTGCCATCTATGGGGTCGCACAGAGTTGGACATGACTGAAATGACTTAGAAGCAGCAGCAACAGGACCACCTAAATACTTATTATCTAATTCCAAGGATAGCATTTATTTTTGTCTGCCCAGGACCATGAAGTCACAGAACAAAACAGTTATAAGTTAAATGAAAAAAAGTATAAAAATTAGAACCTTGAATTCTAGTAAAATTAGCTTTCAAAAATTTCAGATGCCTCAGAGTGTTTGGGTTTCTTTCTTTTTGAGAACAAATAAAACACTCCTTTTACCCAAGTGTAAAGAAATAGAGAAAAAAAAAATCTAATCAACAAATAAAAAAAAAAAAAAAGAGGTCAGTCTCAAATCTCTGAGACAATTAGCAAACCCTGCATTAAGTGGTACTCTTGCAGCTTCATCAAATAGTGACTTTGGTTCTCCTATGATTTCCACATCTCCAGGGGTAGCATTAGTAGCCTCCTTTCTCTCGTTGTCATTGCCAGACCAAAAATCTCTCTTTATTATGTACCACAATTGTTGTCCTTTGAGATAAATGCCACATGGCTCTACCATCCTCTCCTTCCATTTTGATGCTATCTGTTGCTCACTGCTCTTTACCTTTCATGAAGGCCCTATATCTAAGCTACTTTTCCACTTTAAGTCTTCATGTCATCTAGAGAGATTTTCATGTCCATGTAAATAATCCAACTACTATCTTAGCCCCCTTTCATGGATCACAGCCTTGTTGCAGTGAAGGGGCTTGCATAATTCAATGAAGCCATGACTCATGCCAGGCAGGGAAACCAAGATGGACAGGTCATAATGAAGAGTTCTGACAAAACTTGGTCCACTGGAGGAGGTAATGGAAAAACACTCCAGTATTCTTGCCTGAAGAAACCTATAAACAGTATGAAAAGGCAAAAAGGTATGACACCATAAGATGAACACCCCAGGTTGAAAGATATCAAATATGCTACTGGGGGAGGAGCAGAAGGCAATTATTAATAACTCCAGAGAGAATGAAGTGTCTGGGCCAAAGCGGAAATGATACTCAGTTGTGGATGTGTTGGGTGGTGAAATTAAAGTTTGATGCTGTAAAGAACAATATTGCATAGGAACCTAGAATGTTAGGCCCGTGAATCAAGGTAAATTGGATGTGGCCAAGCAGGACATGACAAGAGTGAACACTGACATTTTAGGAATCAGTGAACTAAAATGGAAGGGCATGGTTGAATTTAATTCAGATGACCATTATATCTACTACTGTGGCCAAGAATCCCTGAGAAGAAATGCAGTAGCCCTCATAGTCAACAAAACAGTTTGAAATTCAGTACTTGGTTGCAGTCTCAAAAACAACAGAATGATCTGGACATGTTTCCAAGGCAAATCATTCAACAACACATTTATCCAAGTCTATGCTCCAACTACTAATGCTGAAGAAGCTGAAGTTGACCGGATCTATGAAGACCTACAATACCTTCTAGACTAAACACCAAAAACAGATGTCCCTTTTCATCATAAAGGATTGAAATGCAAGAGTAGGAAGTCAAGTGATACCTGGAATAACAGGCAAGTTTGGCCTAGGAGTACAAAATGAAACAGGGAAAAGGCTAACAGAGTTTTGTCAAGAGAACACATTAGTCATAGCAAACATCCTCTTCAAACAACACAAGAGACAACTGTATACATGGACATCACCAGATGGTCAACACCAAAATCAGATTGCATCTATTCTTTGCAGCTGAAGATGAAGAAGCTGTATACAGTCAGCAAAAACAAGACCTGGAGCTGACTGTGGCTTAGATCATGAGCCCCTTGTTGCAAAATTCAGCCTTAAATGGAATAAAATGGGGAAAACCACTAGGCTATTCAGGTATGCTATAGATCAAATCTCATATGATTGTGGAGGTGAGGAATAGATTCAAGGGATTAGATCTGGTAGACCAAGTGCCTGAAGAACTATGGATGGAGGTTTGTAACACTGTACAGGAAGCAGTGACCAAAACCATGCCAAAGAAAAAGAAATGCAAGAAGGCAAAGTGGTTGTCTGAGGGGGCCTTGCAAATAGCTCTGAGAAGAAAAGAAGCAAATGTCAAGGGATAAAGGGAAAGATATATCCAATTGAATGTATAGTTCTAGAGAAGAGCAAGGAGAGATAAGAAGGTCTTCTTAAATGAACAATACAAAGAAATAGAGGGATAAAGTAGAATGGGAAAGACTAAAGAGCTCTTCTAGAAATTCTACCAACCTTGAGGATGACAAAAAGTTAATACCAGGGCTGCTTGCTATCCGGGGCCATTTTTCTTAGAAACTGTCTTTGGATTGTTTGTCTACAGTTTATCTTTAAAATTCATGTGCTACTTAGCAGCTTCCCTAGGAGTTTCTCTGAGGAGCAGATAAAAGAAGAAAAAATGAAAAGGGGAAAAGGGGGAAAGGGACCTTCTCAAAGTACAAAATTATAGTGTTGGCTTATTTTCTTCACTGTCACTTCAGCTGCACCTTTGGGAATGGTTACAGGTGTCAAGCAAAGTTACCAAAGGGTTAAGCACTATGCTTCAAGAAGACTGAAGCACACCCAGCTTACCTAGCATCTCCAGGGAAACAGCTTCTAAGTTAGTCATGATCTCTGATCATTACAACAGCACTATGAGGTAGATGTTATTGTATATCTTCATTTTAAAAATAAAGAAGCTATAATCCAATTTGCCAAAACCCATGTAAGTACTAAGTGAAAAATTTGAGGTTTAAACTTTAGTCTAATTCTAAGGTGAATGTTCTTCCAACTGTGCTTTTTTGTCTTTCACTTAGTGGTTAATTAACCAATGCAACTGCTCAGCAAATAGCATTTTTTCAAGCTAAGTGATCTGCTCTGGCTGGTTATTCCTCTCAGAAGAAAAGTAATTGTTCCTTTCTGCAATACAGCAGAAATACCCTTTGTGCTAAATACTTCCTTCACCAGGTCAATAAAACCCCCTTTCCATAAGCTATTGCCTAAGCCTTGGGAATGCTTCTGCTACAGTGAATTTCTCACCACAGAGGCATTCCTTGCAAAGGGACTTGACGTATAGACAGTGCCTATAACTCATTTTGCAAGAAAATGCATACACTATTAACATTTTTTATGGCATAAATTCCACAGAATAAAACAACATTTTAAATTTCTTGGAAACACTTGGTAGTTCCGTTATTTGTGGAGACCTGAACAGTGAATGAGAGGGGAATTGAGAGAATATTTATGCTTTTTTACTTTCACAGTTCTCTGCTCTGTTGCTGTGCTTGTGTGTCACTATGCCTTGTCCTTTGACCACTAAATGGAGGAAGGAGCATGTTTCCACAATCAGAACTATTCAGACGCTTTCCTCTTGAAGCACAAACTTGCAGCTATTTTTGGTTCCTCTTTGAGGCAAATAGTGGACAAACATGAACTATTTACTCAAGGGGGAGGGATTCCAGGAACAAACTTTGGAGAGAGTGAAAACAAGTATACAGGCATTACACATTTATAAAGGCCTTCATACATGTCTCATAAAGTTGCCTCCTGGGAAAAGTATAACTAGCTGGTTTCTAGAAACCTAGCCTTCAGTATCTTCCTATCTTTCTTTCCCTACAGCCCCAGCTGCTCAGTGACATTTAGAAGCAACCTCCAACTCACTACTCACTTCAGAAGGTACATATTCAATGATAATTTGGATTACTTGCTGAGATAGCAGCCAGTATTTAGCTTCAAAAACCCAGGAGCACTCTGAGAGATACCCCTTCTGAGAGATGCTTCCCTATCAGCTCCAGGGCCAGAGGGGAGGAAAGTTTATATTTTATTGGTCTTACAACCTGAATGATAGTGAAAGTATGTTATTCACAGTCTCAAAGGTGGGCTTGCTCTTGGGCACTGTTGAGAAATGGCTGACTCCTGGAATAAAAGGGAGGGAGACTGTCACAGAAGAGGGAATCACACCCCCCTCCCCCCAGAATGAGAGCAAGGCAATCAACAAGTGCATGTTCAAAATATACCTCAAAGGTCTGGGATTTGGAAGTATTCACAGTGAGTGTCTAAGTGTTCAAGCTATCATGCACTAACTATGTGACTTAGGCAGGTTATTTAACTTTTCTGAACCTCAGTTTTTCTATCTGGAAAATAATATCTACCTTGCAGGGTTGTTTTAAGGAGTTGTTATAAGTTTAAGTATGATATATGGCAATCCTTATCATTCTGTTTAATACATGGTAATTATTTCCCCTTGTATATATGGGCATATTAATTTAACTTGTTTAGGAGCCACTAAGGTACAGTTGCTAGATTATGAAGTTTAAAGTAATATATGTCTGTCTTTGAAATCCACCCCACCCTTTTGGGATCATTCAGACTCCCAAAATCAAATCTCAGTTGCACCCCTCTCAAACCTTGCATTGATCAACTTTAAGAATGTAATTGTACCTGCCCCACAGAATGGTTGATAAATAGGATTAAATGTGAAGTGTTACTGCAGCATTGGGAGCATAATAGGTACTCAGTAAATAATAATCTCCCCTCCTCTCTTATTCCTAGAAGACTAGCCTGGGCTCTTGCAAAAGTCATTAGATAATCTATACACTCTGAAAAAAAATGTTTTTTTTTTTTTTTATTCTTTCTGTGTAAAAATATTCCAGAGAATTTAAGTCATTTCAGGTCACTCTCCTTACTTATGTATTCCATCATCCATGTTTTAAGTATCTACAGTGTACTACCCTTCTTTCAGGGATCAGGACCATCAACCATTTGACTACTACAGTAGATTGCTAACATTTATCAGTTAAAATGCACACTCCTTAATCAACCATTCTTGAGATCCTATGGCTATGGTTATTACACATAGTTTTTGTGTTTTTTGTTTTTGTTTTTGTTTTCTAAAACAGACTCCATTTCAAGTATTGCATCCTATGTCCTATGTCCTCATAAATCACTGAAAATGCCTGGCAATTATAATATTTTGCTTTTCAAAATATATCTCTTACCTCTGCCACTCATACCCAAAAGCAGCACAGAAGTTATTTATTAAGCCATGTGACAGAAAAGTGAAGTTGCTCAGTCATGTCCGACTCTTTGTCGATCCCATGGACTGTGGTCTACCAGGCTTTTCTGTCCATGGGATTTTCCAGGCAAGAGTACTGGAGTTGGTTGCCATTTCCTTCTCCAGTTATTAAGCCATAGGACCTGATAATTGATTCATAAATTGTGATCACTGTATCTAGAATTCTTTGCAGTATGTACAAATGTGGCACTTCCTTCCTCATTCTTTCACACAGCAAGAATTTATTGAACACTCACTGTCTGCCAGGTAAATGATGCCAGAAGGGTAAATATGTTATATAGAAGAACATACATAGATGTATATATAATATGACAGAAAAATAGACTTATATAAAACTATGCTATGGCAGCCAAAGACAGAAAACAACCAGCCAATTCTACCTGAGGGTAGTAAGGAAGTCTTAACTAGAGAAAGTGATGGTTGAACTTGGACTTAAATGATCCTTAAATATATAAGTGATAAACAGCTACTGTTTTTCTGAGTAGATATTGTTGAGGTGTTAGATTGGGAGGTATTCTCTTCTATTACTGATTTCCGTTTTGTGAGCTCATATACTATATTTCTGTATTTCTAGAAAGCAACATAAAAAAATTTCCCCATGATAACAAGCATATCCTCAAATATTTTTCCTTGAAGTGGAACTTAAAATATCTATTTTTTGTCATCAGGTAGTTAAAATTTTACTGTTATTAGTGACCATTGTTTTCAGATATCATTACTGGCTCACAAAACATGATGTTAAAAAGAAACATATAACATACATACCCACATATAGCCACACACATAATGTGTATGTCTATGAGCAAGTGTACATATCACACACACACACAACACACACACACATACCATTTAGAAAAAGCTCTGCATGCAGAAATGAAATTAGTAACCAGCATTTCATGAGTATAATATTCGATTTAAAGCCTAAAAAAGAATGTAATTATCATTAAATGCTGGTTTGAGTTTCTAAAAATCAGCTAAAAATTATGTTTACAAAAGCAGTATTGATGCTTTTCAACTCTGACTTTATTAAAAATATTAATTTTGTTTCATTTTAACTCATCTTCTGTTAATTCAATAACGTGAAGCTTGTTCTCATTTACTCCTTTATTTCCCACTATAGTCTCTGTCCCAGTTCACTGCCTAACAAAAGCATATCATTTGACATAGGGACAGGCAAGAGAGAGTGAATAGCTCATTGAAAATCTATCTCAGCTTGCAGGAACAGCTAATCCTCAGGCATGCCCTGCTTTAGGGGGAGGTGTGTCAAGCACTCCAAATATTAAGACTTAAACATAGAGCCAAAAATGACCCAGAAAAAAAAAAAAGCCATGAACCAAAACGTAACTGCAAGTGTTTTTGCAAGAAACAAGCAGGTGAATTAGGAGTGGAAGAAAAAGTCTTCATGACCAAACAGACACCACCATTGGTTTTGCAGCTCTCATCTCTCTTCTTGAGATAAATTTAGGAGTAAATTTGAAGACATTGATCAGAAACTAGATAATTTCTTGTCAGTGTTCAAGAGAGAAGTACCTTCTCCAATTGGCAGAGAGAGCCAATAGGAAAGGTGAGAAAGGCTCTGAAAGAACATTCAGCTCTGGCTTAACCAAGATGGGATTTGTCATTATCTTCAAGACCTGGCCAGTTTACAGTTCACATCTGTTAGGGAACAGGCAGCTATACATTTTCTACATAAATTCCAACTGGCCACTGCTTATTTGCATCCCCTCCTTCAAATCCAGCCATACCAGGTCCTCTGAGGCTAGTTGACCAGTAGCTGAGAAGAGACTTTTTCTCTATCAATGCATAATTGGTCATTGATGAACAAACAAGCAGTCACTCAGACTACTTGAGTCTACCTAGGAAAAAATTTCCTGACCATCTTTCCAGATGTTCATGTCAGTCACCACAATCTCCATATAATTTACAAGGTATTAAATGTCAAATAATGAATCTTTTCAGTTAGCATCTTGGCAGATGATAATAGCAGCACAGTTTATGTGAGAAGCCAGCACAGCCAGCACAGACTCCCACTAAAAGTGCAAACAGAAAACTGTGAGCACTGGCCCCAGATCCTCCTAGAAAAAGGCTGCCATTATACTCCATTACAGTTAAAGCTATGTATGCACTTCCTGGATGGCATCCAATCACATAGCACTTTTCCCTCTGTTACTTTTTTTCACTCTTTTTTAATAAAAACATGCCCTCTTAATGGCTAGGCAGCGGTTTCCAGTAAAGAAATAAACTGAAAATCAACCAGGGGAATGTGTGCTGAAAGTAATTAGAGATTTTTTAAAATGACCATTAACAAGATAATTCTTTGTAGTCAACTTTATGTGCTATGTGGCATGCCATATGGATCAAAGACTCCAGTCTAATACATAATTCAGAAGTGCCAGAAAGTACAAATTAAATGAGGGGAAACTGCAAAGGAAAGGTGGAGTCATTTATTTAAGACTTGAATATAGCTTACAAATTTTAAACATGTTCAAGATTTGTCTCCTTTCTTTGAGTTCTTCCTTGAATACTTGGAAAGATATTTTGGAACACATAGGTTCTGCACAAACTCAAAAGAAGCAAAAGATAGAGTAATGAAAGGAGTCTCTTTAGGAAATTAGTTATGTACTTTTCCAATTATATTCTAAAATAAAGATGATTTGCTCTTCAATGTTCAAATTTGGAAGAAAGTCAACATAAAGCAATTGGAAAAGATGTTGAGCTTTAGGGAAAAGAGAAGGTTCAAGGAATAAATGAAGAGACAGTATAAGAGCAAGATCCTTGAAGTCAAGCAGACCTGGTTTCCTATCCCAGATCTACCACCTTGATTCATTCAATAATTATTACTTGAATGTCTACTATGTGCTAGATATTGTACTGATAAAAGCAACATGATTGCTGCCCTCATGGAACTTACATTATATGAAGAGTAATGTAGACAGGCACTGAACGAACTAATTAAAAAGAACATCAGTGAATTCTATGAAGAAAATTATAATAGGGTAAACCGACAGGAGTATCTGCAAATCTACTATAGATTGGATGATCAGGGAAGGCCTCTCTGAAGAGGTAACATTTGAACCTGAATGATGAGAAGGAGCCAGCATGTGAAGACCTAGTTAAAAAGTATTTTAAGCAGAGGGAAAAGCAAAGACAAAGGGTCTAAGACAAAAATGAGTTTCACTTATTAAATAATAGAAAGAAGATCAATGTATTTGGAGTTCAAGTATGAAGGATAGAGTAGAAAGATGAGGGTGGGCAATAGATATGAGCTTCATCTGGAGAGGGGCTACCACGGTTAGGTGCTGTATTTCATAAAGACTCATTTGTTATCTATGAGACTTTGGGGAAGTTCCTTATCTCTCTATCTCAGCTCCCTCACTCGTAAAAGAGAGGGATGATAAGAGCATTTACCTCAGAAGATTATTATGAAGATAAAAAGAGATATTTGTAAAGCATCCTAAGGGATTTGATTTAGGTCATACCAGAATAGTCCAGTGGTTTCCCCCACTTTCTTCAATTTAAGTCTGAATATGGCAATAAGGACTTCATGATCTGAGCCACAGTCAGCTCCTGGTCTTGTTTTTGTTGACTGTATAGAGCTTCCCCATCTTTGGCTGAAAAGAATATAATCAATCTGATTTCAGTATTGACTATCTAGTGATGTCCATGTGTAGAGTCGTCCTTTGTGTTGTTGGAAGAAGGTGTTTTCTATGACTGCTGTGTTTTCATGGCAAAACTCTGTCAGCCTTGGCCCTGCTTCATTATGTACTCCAAGGCCAAACTTCCTTGTTACTCCAAATATCTCTTAACTTCCCATTTTTGCATTCCAGTCCTCTACGATGAAAAGGACATCTTTTGGGGGTGTTAGTTCTAGAAGGTCTTGTAGGCCTTCAGATGGGTCCAGGGGATTATATCTGATAGACAGAGTGCCTGAAGAACTATGGGAAAAGGTTCATAGCATTGTACAGGAGGTGGTGAAAAAAAAACATCCCCAAGAAAAAGAAATGCAAAAAGGCAAAATGGCTATCTGAGGAGGCTTTACAAATAGCTGGGAAAAGAAGAGAAGCAAAAGGTAAAGGAGAAAAAGAAAGATATATCCATCTGAATGCAGAATTCCGAAGAATAGCAAGGAGAGATAAGAAAGTCTTCCTCAGTGATCAATGCAAAGAAATAGAGGAGAACAATAGAATGGGAAAGACTAGAGATCTCTTCAAGAAAACTAGACATACCAAAGGAATATTTCTTACAAGATGAGCACAATAAAGGACAGAAATATTATGGACCTAAAAGAAGCTGAAGATATTAAGAAGAGGTGGCAAGCATACACAGAACTATACAAAATAGATCTTCATGACCCAGATAACCATGATGGTGTCATCACTCACCTAGAGCCAGACATCCTGAATGCAAAGTCAAGTGGGCCTTTAGAAACATCAATACAAACAAAGCTGGTGGAGGTGATGGAATTCCAATTGAACTATTTCAAATCCTAAAAGATGACGCTGTGAAAGTGCTGCACTCAATATTAAAGCAAACTTGGAAAACTCAGCAGTGGCCACAGGACTGGAACAAGTCAGTTTTCATTCCAGTCACAAAGAAAGACAATGCCAATGTTCAAACTACTGCACAATTGAACCCATCTCACACACTAGCAAAGTAATGCTCAAAATTCTCCAAGCTAGGTTTCAACAATACTTGAACTGAGAACTTCCAGTTGTTCAAGTTGGATTTAGAAAAGGCAGAGGAACCAGAGATAAAATTGCCATCATCTATTTTATCATAGAAAAAGCACAAGATTCCAAGAAAGCATCTACTTCTGCTTCATGACTATGCTAAAGCCTTTGACTGTATTCAGTTCAGTTCAGCTGCTCAGTCGTGTCCGACTCTTTGTGACCCCATGGACTGCAGCATGCCAGGCTTCCTTGTCCATCACCAACTCCTGGAGCTTACTCAAACTCATGTCCGTCAAATTGGAGGTGCCATCCAAACATCTCATCCTCTGTTGTCCCCTTCTCCTCCTGCCTTCAACCTTTCCCAGCATCAGGGTCTTTTCCAATGAGTCAGTTCTTCACATCCAGTGGCCAAAGTATTGGAGTTTCAGCTTCAACTCACTCCTTCCAATCAATATTCAGGACTTTTGACTTTGTGGATCACAGAAAACTGGGGAAAATTCTTAAAGTGATGGGAATACCAGACCACCTTACCTCCCTCCTGAGAAATCTGTATGCAGGTCAAGAAGCAACAGTTAGAACCAGACATAGACTAGTTCAAAATTGGGAAAGGAGTATGTCAAAGCTTTACCTTATCACCCTGATTACTTAATATATGCAGAATATGTCATGCAAAATGCTGGGCTGAATGAAGCATAAGCTGGAATTAAGATTGCTGGGAGAAATATGAATAACCTCAGATTATTCATATTTCTCCCAGCAATCTTAATCAGATATACAGATGATACCATCCTTCTGGAAGAAAGTGAAGAACTAAAGAGTCTCTTGATTAAAATGAAAGAGAAGAGTGAAAAAGTTGGCTTAAAATTAACTGATGTATAGAACAGTCTTATGGACTCTGTGGGAGAGGGAGAGGGTGGGAAGATTTGGGAGAATGGCATTGAAACATGTAGAATATCATGTAAGAAACGAGTTGCCAGTCCAGGTTCGATGCACAATACTGGATGCTTGGGGCTGGTGCACTGGGACGACACAGAGGGATGGTGTGGGGAGGGAGGAGGGAAGAGGGTTCAGGATGGGGAACACATGTATGCCTGCGGCAGATTCATTTTGATATTTGGCAAAACTAATACAATTATGTAAAGTTTTAAAAATAAAATAAAATTTAAAAAAAATCTGAAAAAAATGAATGAATAATAGTAAAAAAAGAAAAAAAATTCAACATTTAAAGAAAGAAGATAATGGCATCTGGTCCCATCACTACATGACAAATAGATGGAGAAACAGTGGAAACAGTGACAGACTTTATTTTCTTGGGCTCCAAAATTACTGTGGACTGTGACATGAAATTAAAAGATGCTTGCTCCTTGAAGAAAACCAATGACCCATCTAGACAGCATACTAAAAAGCAGAGACATTACTTTGCTGAAAGAGGTCCATATAGTCAAACCTATGGTTTTTCCAGTTGTCATGTATGGATGTGAGCTGGACATCCATAAGAAAGCTGAGCACTGAAGAACTGATGCTTTTGAACTGTGGTGTTGGAAAAGACTCTTGAGAGTCCCTTGGACTGCAAGGAGATCCAACCAGTGAATCTTAAAGGAAATAAATCCTGAATATTGATTGGAAGGACTGAAGCTGAAGCTTCAATACTTTGGGCACCTGATGCAAAGAGCTGACTCATTAGAAAAGACCCTGATGCTGGAAAAGGTTAAAGGCAGGAGGAGAAGGGGATGACAGAGGACAAGATGGTTGGATGGCATCACCAACTAGATGGGCATGAGTTTGAGCAAGCTCTGGGATTTGGTGATGGACAGGGAAGCCTGGCATGCTGCAGTCCATGTGATCACAAAGAGGCAGACACAACTGAGAGACTGAACTTACAAAGCATAGTGTCTGGCACATAGTAAACATTTGATACTTAGTTATTATATATTAAAACAAGTTTCTGGAGAGGGTGTGGAGAAAAGGGAACCCTCTTACACTGTTGGTGGGAATGCAAACTAGTACAGCCACTATGGAGAACAGTGTGGAGATTCCTTAAAAAACTGGAAATAGAACTTATGATCCAGCAATCCCACTGCTAGGCATACACACTGAGGAAACCAGAAGGGAAAGAGACACGTGTACCCCAATGTTCATCGCAGCACTGTTTACAATAGCCAGGACATGGAAGCAACCTAGATGCCCATCAGCAGATGAATGGATAAGAAAGCTGTGGTACATATACACAATGGAGTATTACTCAGCCATTAAAAAGAATGCGTTTGAATCAGTTCTAATGAGGTGGATGAAACTGGAACCTATTATACAGAGTGAAGTAAGCCAGAAAGAAAAACACCAATACAGTATACTAATGCATATATATGGAATTTAGAAAGATGGTAACAATAACCCTGTGTACGAGACAGCAAAAGAGACACTGATGTATAGATCAGTCTTATGGACTCTGTGGGAGAGGGAGAGGGTGGGGAGATTTGGGAGAATGGCATTGAAACATGTATAATATCATGTATGAAACGAGTTGCCAGTCCAGGTTCGATGCATGATACTGGATGCTTGGGGCTGGTGCACTGGGACGACCCAGAAGGAGGGTATGGGGAGGGAGGAGGGAGGAGGGTTCAGGATGGGGAGCATGGGTATACCTGTGGCGGATTCATTTCAATGTTGGGCAAAACTAATACAATATTGTAAAGTTTAAAAATAAAATAAAATTAAAAAAAAAAAAGTTTCTCGTCTGCTGATTTTAACTAGCCTGTATAAATACGTAAGTCCTGGTTCTGCCTTTTATTGGCTGTATGACTTTGGGCATGTTAAGATTATGTGTGCTACTTCCTGACACTTATTGAGCATTTGAAATATGTCCATTAATATTGCTATTGTTATTATTTAAACTCATTCTGGCCTCACAGGGGAGTGGTGGTGGTTTATTCACTAAGTAGTGTCTGACTCTTGGGACCCCATGGACTGTAGCCCGCCAGGCTCCTCTGTCCATGTATTTCTCCAGGTGAGAATACTGTAATGGGTTGCCATTTCCTTCTCCAGGGGATCTTTCCCATCCAGGAATCGAACCCAAGTCTCCTGTATTGCAGGCAGAGTCTTTGCTGACTTGCTATGAGGGAACCCCTAAAGTGAAAGTGAAAGTTGCTCAGTCGTGTCTGACTCTTTGCCACTCCATGGACTATATAGTCCATGGAATTCTCCAGGCCAAAATACTGGAGTGGGTAGCCTTTCCCTTCTCCAGGGGATCTTCCCAGCCCAGAGGTCGAACCCAGGTCTCCCACATTGCAGGTGGGTTCTTTACCAGTTTTCCTGAAGAGAATGGTAGAGAGAGAGGGAGTCAGAGGAAGTGGCAGAAACAGAGAGAAAACAAGTGAGCCTCTTGCTCTAGGATGAAGCCTGAGGGAGAGGAGGCTGAGGCCATAACATTATCAGCTTTGATGACTGAAAGTTGCCTATGCCTGGGTTTTCAGTAGCCTTTTGAGGTCTTTGGCTTGGGCAAGAGCATAAACAGCTAAAGGTAGACAGACTAACCACAGAATTTGGACAATTCAGGGCTGCATAACCCCTTTAAAAACAAACATTAGTGATATAATGTTTTAAAGTCAGAACTTTTTTGCACTTCTTTAATTGCATTGCTATATATTGCAAAAATTTAATTAAAATAATTGATTTAGAGAGAGGCATCCTTTTCTTTGTAATGTTTATGATCTCTAACGTTTTAATCCAGTACTGCTGTGGAGCCCAAAATTTGGTTTCAGGCATGTGTTCTCCTTTACTTCACTTTATTCTCTCCATAACACTTATTATAATCTGTCATATTACTTTTTAGCTTTTTTTTGTTTTTAGCTCTCCATGCTCTGAGTCTAGAACATAAGATTTGAAATGCCTTTTTGTCTGTTATTTTCACCACTGCATTCTTAGTGTCTAGAAGAATGTTTGGCACATGGTTGGTGTTCAAGGAATTTGTTGAAAAAGTAAATGAATGAATTATGAGTTGCTCCCCCAGCCAAACTTTCCCAAGAACCTCAAACTGCCTTGAATCAAGACTAGTCCAGAAGTCCCATAATCTCAACTGAGGAAGACGATGAACTTGAGTGAGGAAGGTAAAAAGCTGAGCAGACAGTTTATCCTAGACTATCAGCGGGAGCAATGAAGGCTCTTTGTAACAAGCTTTTCATCTTTTAGGGCAGAGCTCCACCATGATAAGAAGGAATACAAGGGATGCACAAGTCATCCCAATCTTAGGGCTTGCCTGGTTTCCCGCACTGACACATTTTAGGCTTCACACTGGCTCTACTCCTCTACCCTCCTGGATTCAGTACCTCTCTGGGTGTTTGGGACAGAAAAGCTTTATTCCCAGACACTCAGACAGAGAAAGAAGTGAAGCAGTGGGAAGTATATAGCTATTCAAAACTCTGAATACAGGCAAATTTTTACTCAGTCATCTGTGCTTTGGCTTCTTCATTGAAACAAACTGTTTCATATTTTAAGAACCACTTCACCAATTCCACCAGGATCAGGAGACATTTGAGGGAAATAATCCAAGTATATATGAGATGAGAGCATGTGTTCCTAGTCACCAGTGGGCAATTTTGGAAGAAAAGACTGTCTGGAAGAAGGCGCTGTATATTTTAGACTCAGTAGTACACAGGGTAGTGTCAAGAGAGTGGGAAAAGAGAGTGGCAGTACAGAGGCCTTACCATGAGATGAGGGAGGCTGAAGTTCATGAGATGATTTACCATTTGCAAGGACAGTCATCTCTCCCCATCCCAACCCTGCTTCAGTCATTTGAATTACCCAGACTCCTTTTATAAGATGCAAACACCAGAGTGAGAATTAAAAGCAGTGGGTAGAGGTGTCTTAATGCAAATCTGTTCAATGTCACTGTCTTGGCAGACATTTATGTCATTTATGTATTGGTTTTGGTCCACAAAGAAGTACTATTTCTGTAAGAGGTGGGGAGAGATGTTAAAGGGCCACAAGAAACATAGGTAAAGATTTTGGTAAATAATAGCAAATATAAACTGCAGGGCTTTGGGGGTACAGACAGAGATGGAAGATGGTTAATAAGGATGTGAAACCAATGGTATATCCCCATTTCTTCTGAGGATCTGGCTTAGAAGGTCACTAATGACAAAGTTCTTATAATTTTAAACATAGCCTAGCGTTGACCATACTGGTCATGATGTTAGAAAAGGCAGTGTTTGCTGTCATCACGTGGGGAACCAATATACAATGTGCTTTATGAAATGCTGACACTGCTTTCCCTGAGAGTTAGAAGGCATAAGGATGACTAGGAATTCCCTGTGCTTCTATCCTGTGACCACCACTTGTTTTAGTTATTGATCAGTCAGCCACCTCTTTCCAAAATCATCTCACTGTTGTTAGATGACTTTTCTCCCTGACTTTCCGCAGGCCTCCCAGTCATCCTAGGGTATTTCAGGAAATCTGAAAAGTCAGATTCAAGCATCAACTTGGCAATAAACTGCAATTAAATCAAAGCCAAGTTGGACAAATCAGCTTAACCTTTCAGTTTGATCCCTGAAAAGTCACCCAGGGATTTTCCTTTTGCAACTGTACATTAGTCTTCAGACAACTTCAAAAACAAAGTATTGGAATTGATTTGAGATCAAATATCCTTTAATAAGGTCTTTTCTGAAGGATGTAGGGAAGATAAAAGAAAATTGTCTCTGGATGCCCACAGATAAAGGCAAGGTTCAGGGGTCCCTTTTCTCCATATTCTTGCCAACATTTGTTGTTTCTTGTCTTTTTAATAATAGCCATTCTGACAGATGTGAGGCGGTATCTCATTTTACTTGCATATCCCTGATGATTAGTGATGCTGAGCATCTTTTCATGTGATATGCCTGTTGACCATCTTCCTTGGAAAAATGTCTATTCAGGTCTTCTGCATACCTGAAACTAATATAACATTGTATATCAATTATAGTTGACTAAAATGGGCAAGTTGAATAAATATTTGACCGAAGTATAACTGCTAGATAATCCAAATGTATTTTATTACATTTAATAAGCACTTAAAATCCAAGTTGTAGCTACAGTTGAATGATTGCTTTTGCTTTTAAATGTAAAATAAAAGGTAATTTTATATTTAGCTTACATTACATTTTGTTTGGTTACATTGTTAATATGACAAAAAATTTATCATTAGCAAGCTATATTAACTATAAAATTTGAAATTAAAATAAATTGAAATATGGAAAAGTGAACAAAACTAAATATGGAAATTATACAGTAAGAAATTGGTTTATTGATATATGTCAACTTGGTTAATATATTCTATTAAATGGTTTGGTGTAATAATCCTAAAATTTCATAATTTTGAGAGTAAAGGGCACAAACAAAAGTTCACATATAGTTTATATTTATAAGAAACAGAAGATAAAGAATACTAAAAGAAACAAAAATATTATTCATACTTTGATAACTAATTTGATCTTACAATATAACCTAACAACCAAACTTTACCTAACTTAACCTAATTTCATCTAACTTAATCTAATGTCTTACATATTCTATCTATAACTTGTTTTCATGAGACAATATAATGCCTGATTATTTTTAGGAATTTAGATCGTGAAGAAAAAGTAATACCATTTTAAGAATTCTGTTTTATTATTTTTCTATTGTTTTAGCCTTTTTTTCAATCAGTTCCTAGTCCAGGCACAGATTTAGCGGTTTTTAAGAGTTACATTATGCTCATGAATTTTTATCTTAAAATTTTAGTATTTTTAATCTACATATATGTGGGATTCCCTGGTGGCTCAGATGGTAAAGCGTCTGCCTGCAATGCAGAAGACCCGGGTTCGATCCCTGGGTCGGGAAGATCCCCTGGAGAAGGAAATGGCAACCCACTCCAGTATTCTTGCCTAGAGAATTCCATGGATGGAGGAGCCTGGTGGGCTACAGTCCATGGGATCACAAAGAGTCAGACACGACTGAGTAACTTCACATATCTGAAAGACAAAGGTTAATAAGAGTTTTAACAATTAGCTTATTGCTTTAAAAGTTTTAATTTTTTGCCAATATTTTATGGTTTTTAATCTTTTTTAAATCACTCCCTGGTGCAAGTTCAGCAACTTACAAAATGTGTTGTTTCTGAAATTTTTACTTAAGAAGTCTTAGCATTTTAAAATTATCACATTTCTAAATAATTTTAAAAATTGATTAAAACATACTTTACGAATATTTTGGTTTTGTTTTGCAGTGCTTTAATTATGTGTGTATTTTTCTGTAGTATGTATGCAGGATATTTATTTTCACTACTTCTTACCTGAGCATAAATCTTTCAAGCTATACCATGCTCAGAAGTTTTAAGGTTTTAATATTCTTAAATCTATACTTCATTCAATCAATGGTAAGAGATTCTAAAGATGTTTTTGCTGCTTTTGTTGTTTAAATTAGTTACAAAAAGTTTCTTTGTATATACTTTAAAATATTGATTTTAATTGCTCCTGAAGTAGATGCCAGTTTAGTAACTTCCTAGTTGCATTTTAATTCAAAGCATCTTAAGAAAGTTATAGTATCTTTTAAGTCTTAAAAATGCTCAGAAAAGAAAAGTTCTAAGTTTTGTGTGTGTGTGTGTTGTTGTTGTTATTGTTTTCTAAGGAGTTATTTTGCTTTTATTTTTTTCCAATTAGGTCCTGACTTGGGCACAAATGTACTGGATTTCTACTTGTACTCTAAAATTTTATACAAATAATACAGTAATTTAAAATTTACATATACTCAAATAATAAATAAAATATTAATGCAAGTGTTAGGAATATTTTTGTGGTTTTTATTGTTTTACAGGTTTTCTTTTTGTGTGTGTTTGTTTGTTTGCATTGGTTTAGTTTGGTTTATGTATTTTTTTTTTCAATATGCTCCAAACCTGGGCACAAATTCAGCAGCTCTCTGGCTACATTGTGCTCCAAAATTAATATGAAAGCATAAGTAATTTACAGATCTCTGCTCCCTCCCTCAAAAAATGATTGATGCAAGTTTTAAGAAAGTTTTTTGTTTTATTATTATATTTTTGTTATACTTTTGTCCCTTTTTTTTTTCAATTTGCTTCTGACCTGGGCACAAATGCAGAAGCTTTATGGTTGCACTGTGCTTCAAAATTTCACATATGGAATATTTATAAAAATTAGTCTCCCAAAAGAAAAATAATTGAAAATTCTTAGAGAAAATGTTAATTTCTCTTAGTTTTTTATGAACATTTGCTGTTTTATGTGATTTTCCATTTTGCCCTGTTTTGGGCACATATTTAGCAGCTTTCTGGATTTGACATTTCATATAAGAAATTTAATATAGTATAAAAAAGGAAAAGTTTTTAAAAGCTGACACTGCTGGTAACTGCAAATATGTAAATCCAGAAATTTTCCATTTCTTCCCAGCAATATTTATACAAACACAATTTATGTTTCTGCTTTTAAAATATATACAATACATTTTACTAACTTTTTTAAATTTGATACTTTTTTATTAATAATGTTAAACTAAAGTATGTTCTTGTACTAAAATAAACTCAATGACAATTCAAAAAGCAAAAAAAGACTAGTATATATCAGTAGTAACACAAAAGGTTGTTTAAAAAAAAAATACCTGAATTTGTTCTATATTTATAGGCCCAAACTAATTACCAAATATTGGAATGGAAATATATTTTTTCAAAGTTTTTAAGTAAACTCTATATCACTGAAGTCAAGGCTACTGTTGACTTATATAATGTGGTACAATGAATTTCCAACCCAGAAGAAGAGTTTGGCAATTCCTTCTGGCTGTTGTAATTAGATGTGACCTATAATTATCGAACAAAACAATATATGTATTACAATAAACATTCAAATAAATGTATCTGACTATATTCAGTACATTAATCTATTCTCAATATCATTAGCTTCAAATTTTTTATTCAAAGCATAGGAAAATCATAGAAGAAACTATATCTGGACCTAAAGGGACTTCTTGTACCTAGAAGGTGGATTCTAGCATTAATTCACCACCATTATGTGTTGTTTGATCGCTAGCTTCCTCTTGAATAGCTGGAAGGGAAGGCTTTGTGGTCAGAGGTGTTTCAGTCTTAAACAGAGACTCCATCTTGATATGGGTATTGATATAGAAGGACTTCTGAAAGGACTCAAGGGTGAAGTAATAGATGAAAGGGTCAAAGCAACAGTTTAGAGTTGCAAGGCACAAGGTGATTGGATACATAATCTTTGCAAATCTTTCCAACAAGCAATTGGTAATGGCTTGGGAGCGCACCAGGGCATACAGGAAGAGAACAGAGTTATAGGGTACAAAGCATACCACAAAGACTGCCATATGCACTGTGATCATCTTCAGCACTTTTTTCTTATTAGTCCCAATTTGAGACAATGTAGCAGGCTTACGGAGGGTTTTTAGCACCACAGAAGAGCAAGAGACATTCAGTATCAAAGGAATGATAAAACCAACAACTTCAATAAATATGGTTATCTTGGACAGATATGTCTTCCATACACGTTTGGAGAAGCCCTCAAAGCAGGTGGTGGTTGCATTGTTGACATTAGTGGTGGAGAATAAAGAGGCTGAAATACCACCACTGAGGACTAGGATCCAGACTCCAGCACACACAATGGCAGAATTCCTCCTGGTCCTAATGGTACGGGATCGGAAGGGATAGACAATGGCCAGGAAACGATCCACGCTAATACAGGTAAGGAAGAGCATGCTCCCATAGATGTTGGTTAGGAATGCAGTCCCAGAGATCTTGCAGAGGGTATCACCAAAAGGCCAGTGGCGGTTGAAATTGTAAAATATTTTGAAAGGTAGAGTGCAGACAAAGAGCAAATCAGAGAGGGCCAGATTGGTGATGAAAATAGCTGTCTCACTTCTCATTTTCATGCGGAAGCAGAAGACGAACAGAGATGCACTGTTGGTTATCAAACCCAGGATGAATACAACACTGTAGACAGCACCATTCAGATTATACTTGAAGGAATCATCAACAATGCAAGTATTATTGGCAGTAGCATTGCCCAACCTGGGTCTGAGGTTTGAATTTAAATCTTGGAATTGGAAGTCAATGAATCTTCTGTCACCCATGGACTTTTATTCAGGAGGCCTGCAGACTGCAGGGTTCAGCACTCTGAGACTAAAGGCTGGTAGGAAATGTTTTCCTCCTATGGGAAATAAGATTAAATGAGTCATCAGATCTACCTTCCATCCATTTTTGTGGAGTAAAAGATATTCTGTTCACACAGACTGGAAATAACATGCACATTCAGTTCAGTTTAACAAGTACCTTTTGAATACCTACCATATGTTAAATGGTACTACAAGAGTATCTTGCGGGAACAGGAGGGACCACACTCAAGACAGTAAGCAAAATACTGTAGCATTGCAATTCACAGGAATAAGGTATTTGTTCCTTGGGAGCCCTAGGCTAGCAGGGGTAGGGATACGGAGGCTCTGATAGTTAAAACAATGCTAATACTTGGAAATTTGTATAATTTTTTAACTTCTAAAACATGTTTTATTTGATTCCCACAAGAACACCATAAGATAGGCAAGGCAGGAATTTAACACCATGTTGCAGAAGCAGAAACTGAGGCTTATATAATTTAGAAATACAATAATGTCAGAATTGGAAGAACATGTAAATGGCATAGTAAGAACCAGAATTCAGGTGTTCTTTTTAAATTCCTAACCAGAGGATTATTAAGCTTCTCTAAATTAAATTGTCTACTCTCTGGTATTACTAAACTTCATTGTTGAGTATTAGTTCTACTGCACAAGACTAAAGGTGGATATGGGACCTCCAGGAAAACCTCTTTTAAAAGTTACAACTAAACTCCTGAATTAAAATGTTGATTCACCTTTTCTTCTAAAATACAGGTTCAGAGAACAGGAATTCCTCAGTGCATTAAAACTTCTGGCTGAAACTTTTTTCACTCCATTACAATGCCTTTATATAGAGAGAATTCAAATGACAATCACAGTGTTTCTCTCCTTTAGATTGTGGTCCTTATCAAGGTTCTTTCATGCCATACCCTGAGCCTTGGATATTGTCCTACTCCCTCTCCCACTGCCCATTCCATGAGTTACATTCATGCTTTTAGCTTTTAAAATGGGCCAGGTCAATAAAGCCTTTTCTGGCTAAATACAAATGAATTGAGTTGAACAGCCATTCTTGTACGTGTGGAGGTCACTGACTAATTATCTTTGTTGGATATCTGAACCAATATCGTTCAAAGGTACATATAGAAATCTTACTAACATGCTCCTAGGTCAACAGCTGCCATTGGAAGGCTGTCTTCTGAATGCTCTATAATGCACTATGAATGAGTTGTAGCTGAATGAATTCTTTTCAATGAAGAGGATATGGAGTGAAAGTGGTCTTTGTTCCTGACATACCCAGTAATGAGTTTGCACATGATTATATTTTAAAATGTGAAAGCCATTTCTCTGAATTGATTCCTCCTTATGTAACTCTTTCTTTCCAACTCCTGGAACAGGTCACAGGGCCTCATATATAACAGAAAAGGGAGTGGCAGGAGGAACCTGCCAGAGATATAGAGGTCTTAAGTCACTTCAACCAGTGTTTGGCCTGAAGGAAGAGACCATGATTTGAGAGAGTAAAAAAAAAAAAAAAAAAACATTCACTCACTGTAGTGCCTAGAATGAGAGCTGACTTTGGAGAAAACAGAGTGCAAAGGAAGTGTTGGCATTTTTAATAGCTAAAGTTTAAAGTTAAAATTGGAAGTGTGCTGTTTCTGAATTCTCATTTCATGAGCTTTATGGTGTGTCTTCCCTGAGTCTGACACTTCTGTAAGATCATATTCCTTCTTGGCCATTTCATCTCATATGAAATGGCTCAACTCAAAAGCCAGCTCAACTTTTGCCAGAAGTGACCTTGATATATGAAAGCAGGGTATAGTAAGAATCTTGACAAAGTAAGGTCCAGGAGGAAAAAAAAGCCAGACAAGGAAGAAATAAAAATAGATGGGGAGAGCAGAAGAGAAGATAGCATAGAAAGTAGCAGAGAAAGAAAAATAGAATTGAGAGAAAAGGAAGAATAAAACACACAAAAAAGAAGACCTTGCTGGAGAGAGGTCACTATTTCCATCTAATTTGTATTAAGGGCTAGGAAGATAATTCCTCTAATTCCATCCTCTCTACCTTGCTTCATCTGACTTCTTCCATTTTCCTCAGAAAAAAAAACAGTACACAACGACTGCTTAAGGTCAATGAATCTAATCTGAAAAAGAAAAACAAAAAGCCAGGAAAATCTCAGTCAATGTGGTTCAAACCTCACTTTGAGAGCTGTAAATCTAAATTTCTACAGATTGCTTCACCAAGGGGGTGGCAGAAATGAAAACAATGGCAACTTCTCAACTGCTTAAACCACATTACATACTATTTTACACCCAGCATGCTACCCATTAGTCTGGAAGTTTTATTTTATTTTTTTTTATTGCTGAAAGAAATCAAAATAGTCAAAAATATCCCTCTAATATAATCACATAATCTAAAGAAATTATGGGACTGAAAAAGCCCTAATATTAAAATCAATCCTCATTCACTATGATCTGCTTGTATTTGCCTTCTACAATAAGTACTGTCAATAAATTTTATTTGGAAAATGTTTTCATAATAGAAGACTTTCCATATTTGCTCAGAGTCCCTCCAGTCTGCCCACTGGTGATCCCCTTACAGAGTATACTTCTAGTTCACTGGCTCTGTATTATTATGTACTTCCCAAAATGGCATGTTTCAAATAGCTGAGCTTTGCTCCCCAGTTTTCTATTCAGTTTTATATCTCTCAGAACATATATACTATATCCACAGCAAACAGTCTGCAAATGCCTGGCACTTCTGTTCTTCTGCTTTACATAACCAAATTCTGTGGGAGAGAAAGGACCAAAGACAATAAAGCATTAGAGTTCCAATCCTGAAGAGAGAGCATGGGAAAACTGTCACTAAGGCCCTATTCACAGCTTTCCCTTGCTCAAACACACAGCACCTTTTGCTGTCTGGCAGAGAGGGTGTGGTGCTGGGATTTAACACAGCACTGGAAGCAAGGAGTTCTATTTCTGATTCAGACATTGGTTAGCTCTGTAACTTGGCTATACAGTTTCTCTTCCTTGTATAAACATTACCTCTGAGCCTCACAGCTGAGGCTAGGAAGATTCAATAGGGTTTGTGAGTAGCTTTATGAGCTTGCCCAGCATTCAGTCCTAACCACAAAGAAATATTACAGGAGTTTCTTCATTCCCCTTCATCTAGCACAGCTGGACACCTATGTCTCTGTCTTTCTTGGTATGCTGAACTTCATATTAGTAACACATCTTCCTCCTAAGACGTCCTAACACTCTACTTCAGAAATCTTCCCTTGAATTTCAACCTTAACTACACATTTTTATCATAACAGGAAAATCCAGGAGTGTGTACCAAAAAGAATATCTTCCCACTGAGCTATGGTTAAAAAAACTCAGAGAGGCATTTGACTCTTAAAACTAATTCTGAAGAAAAAAATCAATGAAAAAGAGAAACAAGATCTCTTTTCTGACTGGCTTTCCTTTCTTTCTGCTGAAATAAACAGTGTTTTTTTAACCACTAGATTTTCCTAAATGGCTAACATATTGTATACTGAATGGAGGCAAAGGGCCAACACTTGACCTTCAGATGAGATGAAGAAGAAACAAAAATTAGACTGACACAGTTAATTATATCTTTGACTGCAAGTAGCATTAGACTATTATCTTGTGAGGACCTTTACAGCCAATTATTCTAAATTAATCACCTAGGGGTTCAGAGTGCTGAGTGGATGTATTTTCAGTGACAACAAGCAGGAAGCAAGTCACCTGGAGGTTAGCCAAAAAGAAATCTGACCTTCATGAATTTTTTAACTTTGACCTACACATATGGAGCCAGTTCAGACAGTTCACAGTAGTGTTCACAATGTTTTTCCTTTATAAAAAATTTCTAATGATAACGAAATATAACATGCTTGGGGTCTTTGGGGCTACTGGAGGAAGTAGAGTTAGCCCTTTTTTCCTGTAAAGATGAATATCTAAATCACTTTACTAAGTGCTAAATTTTCAGATGATATATTGAAAACAAGGGTCTAATTTCTGGCATATTCCCAGTAGCCCAGAAAGGCTGACTTGCTTTTGTTCCTTACAGAAGACAATCCAAAATTCAAGGAGACAAGGCCTTAAAGGAAGAGAATACTCAATTTTCCTTACTTGGCTCCCTTTTTAATGAGCTTGGGTCAGATCAGAGTGCTTCTGATCCCCAGAGTCATTTCCTCTTTCTACTCTGGTCGAAGCTTAGGAACACTGCCACAATAGTTTTCAGAGGAAGCTGAAACTTATTGGGTCTTTGTCTATAAATATTTAGCAGTGACACAAACTAAAAAATACAAAAATGTTGCAAAAATATAGATTAAAACTATCCCACTGGAGTAATAGGGAATATATCCAGATTGCCATTCCTCAGATGAGTGGCTGCTAACAGAGAAGACTCCTTAAGGAAATCTTCTAGGCCAAGTCACAAGCACAGGTCACAATCAAACACATGGTTCCAATTGATGTTTCTGTGCACTGGTTACTGTTTCATAATAGTTTTCAAAACACAATCTAGCCATATAAAATTACATATGGAGGAAACCATTGGTAAATGTTTCACTCCATAACTGACCTGGGAAATTCATCTATATCAGGTCTTATCTCAAACAAGCCTCTCTCTGTGTCAAATGTTTAGATTAATAAGCCTCATTTATTTTTTATCCTTATTTATTGTTTATTTAAGAAATATCCTTTTGAAGAAATCTCTTTATGTTAAATTTGGTTCACACTAAGATTGTTATGACTGTTTTGTCCTCCTGCTTTATTTGAAATGAGCAGGACATTGACATATATCCTAATCTGAGCAGTTCTATCCTTAGTGATTAACTTAATTTTTTTTCACCAAAAAATTATTCTAGTCTCTCACTAACCCTTCATCTGAAAACACAGTCTAACATTTGAAAAACAATGTGATATAGTGCTCAACATGATGGGGTCAAAGACCTCATCATTCCTACTAAAGCAGAATTTTCCTTATCAGTAAGATATAGAGTAAGACAACTGTAGATAAATTGTTCAACCTAATATTATGAAATTGTCTAGAGTCTTGAAACTTAATATCTGATCTTAGCAGAAGCCCCAGACATTTTGAGGAAATTTTTAGGTATTCTTAAAAGAACCTATTTCCAAATCCTATGAGGTTCATAAATGCCAGCTAGGAATCTGAATTTATTTCTCATATTTGAACAAGTAAATTAGTTACCAATTTGCATATCAATTCATCTGATATACTTGAATACTGATCCTGATAATGTGAACAAAAGTCATGCCTCCCATTGCTAAAGGTATATACCAGTGGCAGAGAAGGCTTAAACCAAAGAATCAATATTTTTCCACCCCAAATCTGCCTGGATTACAATAAACAAATGAAACTCTTCCATACATTCTGGATTTTTTAAATCGTATAATCTGTAATAAACTGGAAACACTGGCTAGAAAAAAAGTTGGAGAATAAAATTAAGAATTTTAGAGAGAGTTATTACCAGGACAGTGGTACTCACCACATTAGTTCAAACCAAATTCTGGCACTAATTTTATCCAAGACTTGGTTGATCAATGAACTTTCTGGAGGTACTGTGGTTAGAGATTTCCTCCAATGGATGCTGTGAAATAGAAATGATCACAATAGCATGTCATGGAGAGAATTTTTCAATAAAATGTATACTAAAATCATAAGGTAAAAAAAATGATTATATGATATGCTGCTGCTGCTAAGTCGCTTCAGTCGTGTCTGACTCTGTGCAACCCCATAGATGGCAGCCCACCAGGCTCCGCCATCCCCGGGATTCTCCAGGCAAGAACACTGGAGTGGGTTGCCATTTCCTTCTCCAATGCATGAAAATGAAAAGTGAAAGTGAAGTCTCTCAGTCGTTCTGACTCTTTGCAATGCCATGGACTACAGCCTACTGGGCTCCTCTGTCCATGGGATTTTCCAGGCAAGAGTACTGGAGTGGGTTGCCATTGCCTTCTCCAATTATATGACATAAATCAGAGTAAATGAGAGCCAACATATTTAAAAATGGTATATAAATGCTTTTGGTTTCATTATTACAGAGTTGCTGATAACATTTTATTTTCGAAACTTGTTACTTCTATGTCATATTTTATTAGTTATATTAACACACACAATGTCCATGAGTTTATGTAACTTATAATCATTTAAGGATAACTAGTGACAAAAGGCATAAAATACTTCTTCCACTTTATAAGGTAATTGTTTTTGTTGTTGTTATTCAGTCACTAAGATGTGTCTGACTCTTTGTGACACCATGGACTACAGCATGCCGGGCTCCCCTGTCCTTCACTATTTTCTGGAGTTTACTCAGATTACTTTATATTAAAAATAATTGAACAAAGGAGATTCCTTTATTTTGATTGAAGTTGTATTGGTTCTTTGGGTTTTGTTGTTGTTGTTTTTCTCCTTTCTTTTTCCCTGGCAATGACTATTACTATTGAGCAGAAGCCTTCATAGGGGAAGAGAAAAGAAGACTGGAACAACATGTGGATACCTTACTGCCTTGTCTCTAACCTGCATCCCTAGTCCAGCTGGATTTCTTCCTTCTCTGAACTGTAGTCATATGAGCAAATCTTCAATTACTGGATATTAGCATACTGACAGTCACCACTGCCTCTACTAGAATGTCCTAGGCCAACCTAATATAGCTTGTCTGTAACATCTTCAAATCACAATTCTACCTAAAATAACTGTATAGAACCAGAAATATTCTGCAATAGTATTCTTACAAGTAGCACTTACTACCTGTAAAGTGGCAAACTTATACTATCATCACATTTCACTCCCTTCTGAAGGTGGCCTAAACAAAACAAAGTAGACTGCTATGCTTGAACTCTCCGGAAATAAATTTTCTCTAATCTAAAGGAATCAAAACTTAAAAATAAAATCATGAGACAATTTTAAATATATTTGAGATCACCTTAACATTAAGGAGAATTGATTTTCACACTCCTCCAGAGACCAGTATTCCTGGAAAGAAATTAATATTATTTTATTGGTTTATCTTAAAGAAAGAACCATTAACATTTCTTTTATGGTTTTCACAATTGACACAGATTATAAATAAAAAACTTCTTTTTGTTTAGAATCAAAGAAAACTAAGAAATTCAAATACCTAGAAGTTTTCATATTTGGTATTAATTCAATGTAGCCACATCCAGCCCCATCACTAGCTAACTGTGTGAGACCAAGTCACAGTCCCCTTCTGGTCCTCGGTTTCTCATTTTCCTCCATCTTTGCCTTGATTATTAGCAGCCTTCAACTGGCGTCATGGCAGTGTGACTTTACTGGCTATTCCCTCCTATCAGTTGTTTTCACCTGCTCCCATTTGTCACCGCAAAAAAAAAAAAACAATTTAATCCCTCAAAGTCTGAGATAAGGGGAATTAATTTTTATTAGACTCAGTAAAACTACTGCTAATTTATTTTATTTTTAATTGAGGTATAATTGACATGTTATTAGTTTAAAGTATATATTATAATGATGATTTGATTGATATTTGTATGCATTGTGAAATGATCATCAAGCTAAGTCTAGTCAACATCCATTACTATATATAGTTTAGATTTAACACCAGAAGTAAATATTATTAATTTTTATCAGAACCTAAGAATCACAGATCAAGCTGGCATTTATATAGTAAAGTCTCCCTGATACCCTCATTTTCCTCCCCTTCTTTCCTCATGCTCATATCAGCTCTAATTGTCTAGGTCTTAATCCTTGACCTATTCTACCTGTTCCCCAGTCACCTCTCTCCTCAAAATATAATGGTAGGTGAATTCCTATTAAGCTACCAATTTTTAGTACTAATATTCAGAAGTACATTAAGCTTTCTCCTCTCCCTTAAAAAGGCCAAGAGTACACAATGACCATATAGACAGAAAAAAGGCAACTACACAATTTATCTTTGACCACACCACAGTAAGGGCAACAATTTTCATTACAGTTTCTGTCAGATGGAATTGAATAAATTAAGCTTTAGCTAAACTTAGCCTATCTCTGTAAGTCATATTCCTAGTCCTCTTTTTAACTTTTGTGAAAGGCTGGTCTGCTTGTTCCAATAAGGTTTTCAATTGCATCTCCGATTAGCAGGAGATGCTTTAGAGTATAGCAGCCATCAAGTGTATTAGCTGAACTCATCTTTTTCAGCAAGAGCACATTTCATCTGTGACAAGGCAAAATAATTTACAGTCTATGTCGATGAGATATGTTATTTGAAATTCTGTTCTGAAAAATAAATGTTTCAAAGCCACTGAATAATTTGGAGCTTAGGTTATTATTGCTGTCTTCTTCATATTAGCTAAGGAAAAAGAAAGTTGGTATAATTTGGTAAGGTGGCAAAGTGAACAACCCAACTAAGCTCTGAAATATTCTAATCTTAGAATTTGCCTGGTCCTTTCCATAGTGGAATAATAAATTACAGTGCTCAATTTCCTAAAACAAAGTAACTAAAATACAATATCAATTCAACAAAATCATGTAAGTAAAAAGAAAAATCTTAAAAATATTCAGGATATACAAGAAGAGAATTTTAAATGTCACATTATTGCATTTGTTTGGAAAATGGTAATTAATTTCACATATAAGAGCAAATTCAATTTATGCCAGAATTAGTTTCCATTAAACTATTTCTTCCTTTATGGATTATTCATGAATTATTTAATAAAGCAAATGTCACATTCTCCACAAATCAATTAGTCATCAAAGGCATGCTGCTGTATAGTTTTACTAGAAGAAACCTCATCATAATAGAAGCCACATTAGCTCACAATCAATTGCAAACCAAAGAAATATAAAGCTAGCCAAAGAAATTTATAAATTGCTTTACTCTGTGATTTTAAATCAGCTTTTTAGGACAACTGTGTTAACATGAAAAAGCCTGAAAATATTGTATATCTTCCACTAAAACAGTATTATTGCCAAAACAATAGAAATCCTCTTTTGTAACCATTCAACATGAAGATCCCTGTTCAGCACTTCAGAGTTGAAATCTAATTTCTTTCCCCAAACCCTCAAAGCCTCAGTGCTTCCACTGAAGTTTGTTACGCCATCCCCCACCCCCAAACGCCCGAATCAAATCTTTCTCAAAGAGACTTACCCCAAGAAAGAGTGTGCTAGATGACAGAGTGTGCTCATGCCTGTAGACAATTAGGTAATAAACATGTAAACGGGAAACTCGCACTTTAGAAGTGCATATTTTGATCTATTACTATTTTTTACAGGGAAAGTTTATCCCAGCCCAAAGTAGCAGACTCTGGCTGCTGAAGCTTCTTACAGCAAACTGCTCCTTCTGAAAATGTGAGCTTATTTACATTTATCTCTTTCCTTTTGTTAAAGAACGGCCCTCTCGAATGCTGTAGCTGGCATGCCTTTACAACCGAGACACAAGAAAAGGCCCAAAGTCCGGGCCTGAGCGGAGGGCCTGGGGAACTCTTGGGGGTCTCAATAGGAAATGCTTTTCATTGGATAAGAAGGCATTATTAGGAGCCAAGATCCCGCCCAATCCTCTGTGCTCCACGGTTCCCTCAGTCACCAATCACTGGACTGAAGAAGTTTTTCCTTAAAGAGCATTGCCCAGGAAAAGCAGTTTTCACAGTCAAGAACTGGCGGCTTAAGTGCCACTTCACAATATAAAATAATGTCTTCTCTGGGCAATAAATCCTCTGAGAAAGCCTGTGTGCCTGTCTTTGCTGCAGGACTGCTATCTTCCCCCATCCCTTACAATTCTAATGAGGAGGATTAGACGAAACTCCAGACTGGGAGGAGTGTTTCACTTTTGAGCAGCCCATATTTGTTCCAACTTGTTTAAAATAATTGCAATAATAATATTAATAATAATATGGACAGAGAAAGGCAAAGTGATTGGTACCATAAATACACTCCTATGCAAAATACACTCCTACCTATGCAAAATTAAATCTCCTACCACCACAACAAAATGAAATTTAATACTATACTCACTTACTTAAACCAGTGAAGTGCCCTCAGATGGAGATGTGCTGGGGTCCCAGAGCTTTAGTACCCACCTTCCATGTACTAGAGAGTGTTCTGTGGCAAAAGGAGGGTCTACACTTTGCTTAAATAACTTCCTGGAAGGACATCTAGTTACCATGAGATTTTTTAGAGTTTTGCTAAAAACCAAATAAATAGTACAGATGCAATTTGTTTATAATAGGAACTTATCTTCAACTGAATACCTACTTCCCCCTGGGCAAGTTCTTTTCCCATAGGTTTACCACCTTGGTTGCTCACACTGTTTTTTTTTTTTTTTTTTCCCTCCCTCTCTTTCATTTGAATTTGTTGCAGAAATTCATTCACCCATCTGTAACTTCTCTCTAATTCTTCCCCTCTGTCAGCTCCCTTCATCCTTCTCTCCTCTGTCTCCACTCACTGCCAATGCTACCACCAGCAGCCACCCCTCCCCCTTCTCTGGAATGAAACTCTTGGGCCAGGGATAAGATGCTTTCTTACTCTGGGCAGAGTGGTGTTCCTGGAGAACTGAGGGATTCTCTGACTGCTTTAAAACTTTGGTCTATATAATTAAGCTTCCTCACAAATAAGGCATGCTTCATCTTTATTAATTCTCCCTCTTTCTATAGCTCTATTGTGACTTTTCACTAAGAGTCAAGATGAGCAAGCAAGTGTGAAGGTGATACTAACCTTATTATTTGTGACTGATTCTAAAAAGCACTTTCTCTGTTGTTTTCCTTCTCCCCCACTCCCAGTCTCTGCTCCTTCTGTTCCCCTCTCCACTTATCTCAGGTATGTCTATTTCTGTCAGTTGCAGAATTGGTTATGTCTCCACAAATGGTCATTCACCCACTCTGAGCCTGGATCAGTCCTTGGCATATTTATCAAACTACAAGAGAAAGACATAGTCACTGTCCTGCAGTGCCTCACAGTCTAGCTGGGGACACAAGACACATGAAAGGGTGAGATACCAAAGGAAATTTCAAAAAAAAATATTAAACCCATTATATGGAGAGTAAGTTCTGTAATGGATCAGAGGATGGAGATGACATCCCATTGATAAGGCCAGAAGGGCTTCCCAGAAGAAGTGGAATTCAAACTGGACTTTGATAGAAAATTAGTGTTTAAATAAGCCAAGAAAACAAGGAAAAATCTTTTCAGGGGGCCAGATAATAAGTGATCAGATGCAGTAGGTGTAGAATGAGATGAGGGGAAAATGAAACTGGTTTGTGAAGAGGAGAAAAAAAGTATGATAAGAGCTTTTTTGCCAGAGGGCTCAATTGTAGCAACTCAGTGAACCACAATGATTAAAGTCAAATTTTAGTCATAGAAAGTAAAAGTGAAAGTGCAAGTCACTCAGTCGTGTCCAACTCTTTGCAACCCCATGGACTATATAGTCCATGGAATTCCCCAGGCCAGAATACTGGAGTGGGTAGCCCTTCCCTTCTCCAGGGGATCTTCCCAACCCAGGGATCAAACCCAGGTCTCCTGCATTGCAGGCGGATTCTTTACCAACTGAGCCACAAGGAAATTTTAGTCATGGTCACTGTCTATTTGTCTGTATGATCAGCTCATTGTCTTTCTCCTCGTTGGATCAATATTCCTCAGTCTTTCAACTCATCTGCCTTCATTTCTCCTTAAGGTACCCAAGTACCTTTCTGATTAATCTCACAAATGACTCCTAGATTATTTACCATTTCACTGGGTCACATGGCCTTCTTGCATCACTCCTTCTCTGAACTCTAGCCTAACTGACCTACTTCAGCTTCCTAGAATGATATATTATCCTTCACACCATATCCCTTTCCACACATTAGTCCCCTTGCCTGTAACACTCTCCCTTTCTCTAGCTTCCCCTTCACCAAGGTAATTCCTACTCCTCCTTTGGAATTTATGACAGTAATCATGTCTTCAGGGAACCTTTCCTTATCCCTAGTTCAGGTTACATACACTTATTATATGTTCTTACAGCATTATGGATCTTTGGTTCAGTGTATTCATCACAGGTATAAGTTTATAAGATGTGGCAATTTTTTTTTACTTATATGATAAGTTGATTGTCAGTCTCTCCCAACTGCAAACTCTAAGATGATAGGGTCTATATCTGCTTAATTCAAAATTAATATTAATAATGTTCTCAAAAACTCTTAAGTAGAGTAGCAACATTTCTTTTATTTTATTTTGTCTTATTTTACTCATTAGCTGAAAACCTGTGTCATTTCATCCTTTACAAACAAGTCCACATCAAGGTGTCATTTTACAACAAAGGGTACAAACATATAAATAAAAAGTCCTATTAACAAGAAAGTATTAAAGCTTATCCACTACCATCTCCTTTGGCTTGCATCTCAAAATCCTCACTGTGAACATTCTGGTTCTGCTTTCTCTAATATTTGTAAGGTGGAAGGGAGAAAATTAAAGCTTTCCAAGGTGTTTTCCAAACAACCAGTTTATAGCCCACACAACTTAACCCAAAATGTCCTTTTAAAAATGCCTTCATTGAGTTGCTGATGTCTTTGCTACTGGGAGGTAAGGGATGAATATGCAGCTGAAAAAAGTGCTTTCAGAACTACCTGGGAGGGTGTAAATTTCATTTTAACTGAATAGAGAGTGACAAAATATGACAAACTTCCAACTGGGAATTTACACACTAGGGAAAGAACAGTCAGATGCTTAAGATCTAAACATCTCAAACCCAAATCCCCTTTTTTTTTTCTGCCAACAATATCAAACGACTGGTTGAATTCATCCCAAATTCTAAGACTCAAAACTATGCTAGTTTCCTTAGAAACAGTACAGATGTAACCAAAGGATTTTTACTATGCCTATGGCTTAGGGTCCCACTAACAATTTTGATGACTCTTAAGTTCTCTAAATGAACAAAGTGCCTTTATAAACCTGGGCAGTGTTCCAAGAAGAGAGGTCATTTAATTACTTATTTTGCATTACTTAACAAATGCCTTGAAACCTTTAATAAAACAAAGGCAAGATCCTGAATCTTACAGACTTTCTTCTTAATACAGTCTTTTTTGCTTCAGTGGGAGGAAAGGACCACTGGTTAAGTTCCAAACCAGTTCCTAACACTGGACACTACATGACTGAAAAAGCAGAAAATATTTCTTTCAGTCATAGTCCCTAGAAGATTTTTTAGCTCATCCTTCACACTGGAGCACCATGACCTCTTACCACTTGCTCTGGCAACTAGGATTTCCTTCTCATTTAACTGAAAAGGCTTAGATGATAGCAAGGTTCCATTGCTATAGGCAGGATTGATGGTTGAAGAAAAGGAACGTTTTAACCAGTGAGCTTTGTAAAGCACCCAGAAGCCTTGAATACTCAGTATGGGTTAGAAAAACGTCAGGGTAATAATAATAATGATAATAACAATAGAAAACTATTCTTGAACATTACTATACCCCTGGTAATATTCTAAGTGCTTTTCCCATATTCATTTACCTAATTACATAATCTGCACAACAATGCCATGTTGCAGTTACAGTTATTATTCTTCCTTTATACTTAAAAATTAGGTGCAGAAAGGTTAAGAGACTTACCCAAAGCCATACATCTAGTAATTCTTCCAGTAATTCTGCCAATTTTCAGGCTAATAATCATAATCACATATTTTTTTGATAGAGCACTTACAACTCTGCTCCAAATATATTGTTCATGAGCAAGCATAAGGATGTATGTTTTGTAATGCAAATTGATCACCAAAAGCTGACAAATTCCACTAATAGAATGTATGGTTTTTTAATCTTTCTAAGGTTTAAAATTTTCTTTTTAAAATTCATTTATTTTTAATAGGAGGATAATTGTTTTACAATATTGGTTTCTGTCATATATCAACATGCATCAGCCATAGGTATATATATATATATATATATATATATATATATCCCCTCCCTCTTGAACCTCCTTCCCATGTCTCACCCCATCCCACCCTCTAGGTTGTCATTCACAGAGCACCGGGTTTGAACACCCCAAGTCATATAGCAAATTCCCACTGGCTATCTATTTTACATATGGTAATATATATGCTTCAGTGCTTCTTTTTAATGATGTACCCATTACTTTTTAATGGTATTGATGAACCTACTCACAGGTTTAAAAATTTATGGATCTAGATCTGCCAGTATGAGACCTTAAAGGAGGGAGGTGGGAGGAAGGTTGAGAATGGGGGGCACATGTATACCCATGGTCGATTCATGTTAATGTATGGCAAAAACCACTACAATACTGTAAAGTAATTAGCCTCCAATTAAAATAAATTAATTAATTTTTAAAAATCACAGGCTAACTCAAAGGCATAAGGAAAAAATTGACTTACCTAAGACAAAAAAGCTAACAAATAGCAAAGCCAAATTAAAATACAAGTTTTTTTTTTTTTTTTTCCAGTCACTCAATGGTGTCCAACTCTTTAGGACCCCATAGATCGTAGCACACCAGGCCTCCCTGTCCATCACCAACTCCCGGAGTTCACTCAGACTCACGTCCATCGAGTCAGTATGTTAGAGTAAATCTGAAGTAGATTTGATAAATTAATCTAAATATTGGAAACCCAGGAACAACCACTAAGAAAACTCTCAAAAATACTGCAAAACTATTTAAAACAATTGGGAAAGATATACTAGAAAATAGCCATTCAAAACAAAGAGAAATAGTAAATAAGGAACACAAGACAAACATATTCATGAGCTGTAAGAAAACAAAAAGCAAAATAGTATCAAAATTCAACTGTAACAATAATAACATTAAGTAGAATAGATTAAACAATCCAACCATAAGGCAAAGAAAAGATTATTATAAAACTGTATTTAAAAATAAGATCCAACAATATGCTGTCTATAAAGCATACACTTTACATCAAAAACATAAAGAGCTTGATGGTAGCTTAGGTTGTTTCTATATCATGGAAATTGTAAGTAATGTTGCTATGAACATTAAGGTGTACGTATCTTTTCAAATTAGTGTTTTTGTTTTCTTTAGATATTGTTAAATCATATGAGGTAGAATTGCTGGATTATATGGGAGTTATAATTTTAGTTTTTTGAAGACCCTTCATACTGTTTTCCATGGTGGCTGCACCAATTTTCATTCTCACTAATTGTGCATTAGGATTCCCTTTTCACCACATCCTTGACAACATTTGTTATTTGTAGCCTTTTTAATGATACTCATTCTAAGAAGTGTGAGGTGATGGCTCATTGTGGGTTTGTTTGTTTGTTTAATTTATTTATTTTTCATTGAAGGATAATTGCTTTACAGAATTTTGCTGTTTTCTGTCAAACCTCAACATGAATCAGCCATAGGTATACATATATCACCTCCTTTTGAAGTTCTCTCCCATGTCCCTCCCCATCCCGCCCCTCTAGGTTGATACTGAGCCCCTGTTTGAGTTTCCTGAACCATACAGCAAATTCCCATTGGCTATCTATTTTACATATGGTTATGTAAGTTTCCATGTTATTCTTCCCATACATCTCACCCTCTCCTCCCCTCTCCCCATGTCCATAAGTCTATTCTCTATGTCTGCTTCTCCACTGTTGCCCTGTAAGTAAATTCTTCAGTACCATTTTTCTAGATTCTGTATATAAGTGTTAGAATACAGTATTTATCTTTCTCTTTCTGACTCACTTCACTCTGAATAATAGGTTCTAGGTTCATCCACCTCAGTATGGAGATTCCTTAAAAAAAAAAAAAAAAAAACTAGGAATAAAACCACCATATGACCCAGCAACCCCACTTCTAGGCATAAACCCTGAGGAAACCAAAATTGAAAGAGACACATGTATCCCATTGTTCATTGCAGCACTATTTACAATAGCTAGAACATGGAAGGAATGATGCTAAAGCTGAAACTCCAGTACTTTGGCTACCTCATGTGAAGAGTTGTCTCATTGGAAAAGACTTCGATGCTGGGAGGGATTGGGGGCAAGAGGAGATGGGGACGACAAAGGATGACATGGCTGGATGGCATCACTGACTTGATGGATGTGAGTTTGAGTGAACTCGGAGTTGGTGATGGACAGGGAGGCCTGGCGTGCTGCGATTCATGGGGTCACAAAGAGTCGGACACAACTGAGCGACTGAACTGAACTGAACTGAGAACATGGAAGCAACCTAGATGTTCATTGACAGATGAGTGGATAAAGAAGTTGTGGTATATATACACAATTGAAAATTACTCAGCCATAAAAAGGAATACATTTGAGTCATTGTGGTTTTGATTTGTGTTTCTCTGATGATTAGTGATGTTGAATATACTTTCATGTGCCCATGGCCAACAGTATGTCTTCTTCTGAAAAATTACTATTTAGATCTTTTGCCTATTTTTTAATTGGGTTGTTTGTTTGGGTTTATTTTTTTT
Source organism: Bos indicus (assembly GCF_029378745.1). NCBI lineage: Eukaryota > Metazoa > Chordata > Mammalia > Artiodactyla > Bovidae > Bos > Bos indicus. Next base: position 79,383,363 of record NC_091789.1, read on the forward strand.
ATATTGTTTTGTGAGCTGATTATATATGTTAACCCCTTTTTTGTCACATGATTTGCAAACATCTTTTCTCATTCAGTATGTTGCCTTTCAGTATTGTTGATAATTTCCTTTGCTGTGCAAAAACTTTTAAGTTTAATTAGGTCCCATTTGTTCATTTTTGCTTTTGTTTCCTTTGTCTAAGGAGACAGATGCAAAAAAAAGTACTGCTATGACTTATATAAAAGTGTTCTGCCTATGTTCCCTTCTAGGAGTTTTATGGCTTCGAGTCTCACATTAAGGTTTTATTCCACTTTTTAATTTTCTATGTGGTGTCAGAGAATGTTCTAATTTCATTTTTTTTAACATGTAACTGTCCACTTTTCCCAGTATCACTTAATGAACAAATTATCTTTTCTCCATTATATGTTCTTACCTCCTTCACAACATACCAAAACCTACATGATACAACAAAAGTTGTTCTCAGAAAGAAATTTATAGCTGAAAATAACTGTATTTTTTGTAAATCTCAAAGTACTGTTCTATCTTTTAACATTAAGGAACTTAAAATAAAAGGCAATCTAAACCCAAAGTAACCACAAGGAAGAAAATAAAAATCACTAGAGCAAACATTAATGAATTCAGTAATAGAAAAATAATATTGGAAAATCAATGAAACCAAAAGTTAGTTCTTTGACTAGATCTACAAAACTGACAAACCTGCAGCTAGACTGACCAAGAAAAAAATATATAGGATGCAAGTTACTAAAATTGGGAATGAAATAGCAAACATTACTGCTGACCTTACAGAAATAAAAAGTATTATAAGGAACAATATGAATAATTGTATACTAACAAATTTGATGACATAAATGAAATGGACAAGTTCCTAGAAACATACAAACTACCAAAATTGATTCAAAATAATGGAAAATGTGAGAAGTATAATAACAGAGTGAATCAGTATTTCTAAACCTTTCAACAAAGAAAATTACAGGAGTAGATAGCTTCACTGTTGAATTTTGCCAATCATTTAGGGAAGAATTAACACCCATTTTCCACAAACATTCCTTAAGAATAGAAGAAAAACACTCCATAATTTATTTTATGAGGCCAATAATACCCTGACACTAAACAGAAATAAGGATCACAGGAAAAGGAATCTACAGACCACTATCCATCGAGTCGGAGATGCCATCCAGCCATCTCATCCTCTGTCGTCCCCTTCTCCTCCTGCCCCCAATCCTTCCCAGCATCAGGGTCTTTTCCAATGAATCAACGCTTCGCATGAGGTGGCCAAAGTACTGCAGTTTCAACTTCAGCATCAGTCCCTCCAATGAACACCTAGGACTGATCTGCTTTAGGATGGACTGGTTGGATCTCCTTGCAGTCAAAGGGACTCTCAAGAGTCTTCTCCAACACCACAGTTAAAAAGCATCAATTCTTCAGCACTCAGCTTTCTTGATAGTCCAATTCTCACATCCATTCATGACCACTGGAAAAACCATAGCCTTGGCTAGACATGAGTTTGAGTGAACTCTGGGAGTTGGTGATGGACAAGGAGGCCTGGCATGCTGTGATTCATGGGGTGCCAAACAGTCGGACACGACTGAGCGACTGAACTGAACCGATCCTTCTTGAATACACATGCAAAAACCTTTCAAAAATACTAGTGAATCTAATCTAGCAACATATAAAGAGGATTTATATATCACAACCAAGTAGAACTTGCCCCAGGAATATAAAGTTGTTTCAATATATTTGAAAATATTTGAATATTTTCAATATTTGAAAAATCAAATTAATTTATCATTTAAATAGAAAAAAGGACAAACCACATGATCATCTCAACGTATGTTACAAAAGCATTTTACAAAATACAATACCCTTTCAAAGTAAAATCACTGAAAAAACTAGGATAGAAGGGAAACTCTTTAACATGATAAAGGACAGCTATGTAAAACCTGTTAACATCATACTCAATGGTGAAAGAATAAAAATTTTCTCACTAAGATTAGAAACAAATCAAAGATGCTAGATTTTTGCCACTTTTATTAAATATAATACTGGAAATTCTAACCAGAGCACTTAGACAAGAAAAACAAACCAAAGGCATCCAAATTGGAAAGGAAGAAGTAAAACTGTCTCTGTTCACAGATGATGTGATGTTATATATAAAAAAAATCCCAAGGAGTCCAAAATATAGGTATTAAATATAGTAAATAAGGTCAGCAAGGTTGCAGAATATACAGTCAATATACAAAATCAGTTGAGTTGTTATACACCAGTAATGAACAATATGAAAAAGAAATGAAAATAATCCCATTTATAATACCAACAAAATCAATAAAACACTTGAGAATAAATATAACAGAAATGCAAGACTTACATACTGATAAATATATTTGTATATTATTATAAATATATATGATAGTATGTAAATAATGGAAAGAGAGTTATGTTTATGGTTTGGATGACAATATTTTTAGGATAGTAATATTCCTCAAATTGAGCTATAGATTCAAAGCATTTTCTATCAAAATTCCAGTTGGCCTCTTTGCAGAAAATGATAAATAAAAATCATATGAAAACGCAAGGTACTCAAAATAGCCAAAATAATCTTTTAAAAAATAACAAAATTTGCAGACTCATATTTAACCAATTTTAAAGCTTAATACAGAGCTAGATTAAATCAATATTATGTGGTATTGGCATAAGAATAGACAGACACATAGATCAATAAAATAGAAGAGAGAATCCAGAAATAAACTCACATCATTATGTCAATTGATATTTTGCAAGGGCACTAAGACAATTAAATGGAGAAAGAATTTGTTTTCACATATGGTAATAGGCCAATTGGATATAAGGATGGCTCTCAAAAGAATGGCTTTGGACTTCTACCTCACACCAAACACAATGCAAAAATTAACCTAAAGTGAGCCACCTACCTAAAATTAAGAGTAAAGTTAGAAAACTCTTAGAAAAATAAGCGTAAATCTTCAAGATGAGGGGTTAGCCAAAGATATATTAGCTAAAATATAAAACTCAAGACCTATAACAGATTGAGAATTTCAGTCCAGTTCAGTCATCCAGTCATGCCTGACTCTTTGTGACGCCATGGTCTGCAGCATGCCAGGCTTCCCTGCCAGTCACCAACTCCCAGAGCTTGCTTAAACTCATGTTCATTGAGTCGGTGATGCCATCGAACCATCTCATCCTCTGTTGTCCACTTGTCCTCCTGCCTTCAGTCTTTCCCAGCATCAGGGTCTTTTCCAGTGAGTCAGTTCTTTGCATCAGGTGGCCAAAGTATTGGAGCTTCAGCAGCTCTCCTGCCAATGAATATTCAGGACTGGTTTCCTTTAGGATTGACTGGTTTGATCTCCTTGCAGACCAAGGGACTCTCAAGAGTCTTCTCCAACAACACAGTTCAAAAGCATCAATTCTTCAGTGCTCAGTCTTCTTTATAGTCAAACAATCACATTCATACATGACTACTGGAAAAACCATAGATAGCCTGGACTAGATGGACATTTGTTGGCAAAGTAATATCTCTGCTTTTTATTATGCTGTCTAGGTTGGTCATAACTTTTCTTCCAAGGAGCAAGTGTCTTTTAATTTCATGGCTGCAGTCACCATCTGCACAGATTTTGCAGCCCCCCAAAATAAAGTCTGTCACTGTTTCCATTGTTTCCCATCTATTTGCCATGGAGTGATGAGACCAGATGCCATGATCTTAGTTTTATGAATGTTGAGTTTTAAGCCAACGTATTCATGCTCCTCTTTCACTTGCATCAAGAGGCTTTTTAGTTCTTCTTCACTTTCTGCTATAAGGGTGGTGTCATCTACATATCTGAGGTTATTGATATTTCTCCCAGTAATCTTAATTCCAGCTTGTGCTTCATCCAGCCTGGCGTTTTGCATAATGTATTCTGCACATAAATTAAATAAGCAGGGTGACAATATACAGCCTTGACATACTCCTTTCCCAGTTTTGAACCAGTCTGTTGTTTCATGTCCAGTTCTAACTGTTGCTCTTGACCTGTATACAGATTTCTCAGGAGGCAGATCAGGTGGTCTGGTATTCCCATCTCTTTAAGCAGTTTCCAGTTTGTTGTGATCTATACAGTCAAAGGCTTTGGCATAGTCAATAAAGCAGAAGTAGATATTTTTCTGGAACTCTTGTTTTTTTGATGATCCAATGGATTTTGGCAATTCACAATTTGAGAATTTGCACTTACTCAAAATCAGAACCTTTGATAAAAAAAAAATCTACAGAATAAGAGAAAATATTTCCTGATTATATATCTCATGTGAGGTTAGTATGAAGAGAACAGAATGAACTCTTATAATTCAAGAGGAAACAAGACAAACAGCTCAATTTAAAAACTGGGCAAATTATAGGAATAGATGTTCATCCAAAGAAGATAACTAAATGGCCAATAAGCACATGAAAATGTGCTCACATCACTATTTATGCAAGTCAAACCCATAATGAGATATCACCTTACAACTGTTAGGATGGCTCTTATGAGAAGAAAAAAAAAATATTGGACAGGATGTAGAGAAATTGCAACACTTGCACAAATTTCGTAGGAATGTAAAATGATGCAGCCAGTATGGGATACAGTATGGAAGTTCTTTATAATGCTTAAAAAAGAACTATCATTGTTGTTAGGGATCCCCTGGTGGCTCAGACAGTAAAGAATCCACCTGCAATGTGGGAGACCTGGGTTCAATCCCAGGTTTGGGAAGATCCCCTGGAGGAAGACATGGGAACCCACTCCAGTATTGTTGCCTGGAGAATCCCCATGGACAGAGGAGCCTGGCGGGCTACAATCCGTGGGGACTCAAAGAGTTGGACACTACTGAGCAACTAAACACATCATTGTTGTTTTTCAGTCCCTCAGATGTATCCAAATCTCTGAAACCCCATGGACCTCAGGCTTCCTTGCCCCTCAACACTTACTGGATTTTCCTCAAACTCATGTCCATTGAGTCAGTGATGCCATCCAACCATCTCATCCTCTGTCATTCCCTTCTCCTCCTGCCTTCAATATTTCCCAGAATCAGGGTCTTTTTCAATGAGTCAGCTCTTCCCATTAGGTGGCCAAAGTATTGGAGCTTCAGCTTCAGCATCAGTCCTTCCAATGAATATTCAGGATTTATTTCCTTTAGGATTGATTGGTTTTATCTCCTTGCAGTCCAAGGGCCTCTCCAGCACCACAGTCTTCTCCAGCCCCACAGTTCAAAGGCATCAATTCCTTGACGCTTAGCCTTTTTTATTGTCCAGCTCTCAAATCCATACGAGGCTACTGTAAAAATCAAAGGTTTGACTATACGGACCTTTGTTGGTAAAGTAATGTCTCTGCATTTTAATGTTTTGTCTAGGTTTGTCATTGCCTTTATTCCAAGGAGCAAGTGTCTTTTAATCTAATGGCTGCAGTCACCATCCACAGTAATTTTGGAGCCCAAGAAAATAAAGTCTGTCACTGTTCCATTGTTTCTCATCTATTTGACATGAAGCGATGGGACCAGCTGCTGTGATCTTTGCTTTTTTAATATTAAGGGTTTTTTTTTATTTATTTATTTTAATTGGAGGCTAATTACTTTACAATATTGTATTGGTTTTGCCATACATTGACATGAATTCACCACGGGTGTACATGTGTTCCCCATCCTGAACCCCCCTCCCACATCCCTCCCCATCCCACACCTCTGGGTCATCCCAGTGAACCAGCCCCAAGAATTCTGTATCATGTTTCAAACCTGGACTGGCGATTCATTTCCCATATGATAATACACATGTTTTGAAGCCATTCTTCCAAATAATCCCACCCTTGCCCTCTCCCACGGAGTCCGTAAGACTGTTCTATACATCCGTGTATCTTTTGCTGTCTCGCATACAGGGTTATCATCACCATCTTTCTAAATTCGATATATATGTATTAGTACACTGTATTGGTGTTTTTCTTTCTGGCTTACTTCACTCTTAAAGCCAAAAGCTGGATCTTTGAAAGGATAAATAAAATTGATAAACCATTAGCCAGACTCATCAAGAAACAAAGGGAGAAAAATCAAATCAATAAAATTAGAAACGAAAATGGAGAGATCACAAAAGACAACACAGAAATACAAAGGATCATAAGAGACTATTATCAACAATTATATGCCAATAAAATGGACAACGAGGAAGAAATGGACAAATTCTTAGAAAAGTACAACTTTCCAAAACTCAACCAGGAAGAAATAGAAAACCTTAACAGATCCATCACAAGCACGGAAATTGAAACTGTAATCAAAAATCTTCCAGCAAACAAAAGCCCAGGTCCAGACGCCTTCACAGCTGAATTCTACCAAAAATTTAGAGAAGAGCTAACACCTATCCTGCTCAAATTCTTCCATAAAATTGCAGAGGAAGGTAAACTTCCAAACTCATTCTATGAGGCCACCATCACCCTAATACCAAAACCTGACAAAGATCCCACAAAAAAAGAAAACGACAGGCCAATATCACTGATGAACATAGATGCAAAAATCCTAAACAAAATTCTAGCAATCAGAATCCAACAACACATTAAAAAGATCATACACCATGACCAAGTGGGCTTTATCCCAGGGATGCAAGGATTCTTCAATATCCACAAATCAATCAATGTAATACACCACATTAACAAATTGAAAAACAAAAACCATATGATTATCTCAATAGATGCAGAGAAAGCCTTTGACAAAATTCAACACCTATTTACGATAAAAACTCTCCAGAAAGCAGGAATAGAAGGAACATACCTCAACATAATAAAAGCTATATATGACAAACCCACAGCAAACATTATCCTCAATGGTGAAAAACTGAAAGCATTTCCTCTAAAGTCAGGAACAAGACAAGGGTGCCCACTTTCACCATTACTATTCAACATAGTTTTGGAAGTTTTGGCCACAGCAATCAGAGCAGAAAAAGAAATAAAAGGAATCCAAATTGGAAAAGAAGAAGTAAAACTCACTATTTGCAGATGACATGATCCTCTACATAGAAAACCCTAAAGACTCCACCAGAAAATTACTAGAACTAATGAATGATTATAGTAAAGTGGCAGGATATAAAATCAACACAGAGAAATCCCTTGCATTCCTATACACTAATAATGAGAAAACAGAAAGAGAAATTAAGGAAACAATTCCATTCACCATTGCAACGAAAAGAATAAAATACTTAGGAATATATCTACCTAAAGAAACTAAAGACCTATATATAGAAAACTATAAAACACTGGTGAAAGAAATCAAAGTGGACACTAATAGATGGAGAAATATATCATGTTCATGGATTGGAAGAATCAATATAGTGAAAATGAGTATACGACCCAAAGCAATTTATAGATTCAATGCAATCCCTATCAAGCTACCAACAGTATTCTTCACAGAGCTAGAACAAATAATTTCACAATTTGTATGGAAATAGAAAAAACCTCGAATAGCCAAAGCGATCTTGAGAAAGAAAAATGGAACTGGAGGAATCAACCTGCCTGACTTCAGGCTCTACTACAAAGCCACAGTTATCAAGACAGTGTGGTACTGGCACAAAGACAGAAATATAGATCAATGGAACAAAATAGAAAGCCCAGAGATAAATCCACGCACATATGGACACCTTATCTTTGACAAAGGAGGCAAGAATATACAATGGATTAAAGACAATCTCTTTAACAAGTGGTGCTGGGAAATCTGGTCAACCACCTGTAAAAGAATGAAACTAGAACACTTTCTAACACCATATACAAAAATAAACTCAAAATGGATTAAAGATCTCAACGTAAGACCAGAAACTATAAAACTCCTAGAGGAGAACATAGGCAAAACACTCTCTGACATACATCACAGCAGGATCCTCTATGACCCACCTCCCAGAATATTGGAAATAAAAGCAAAAATAAACAAATGGGACCTAATTAAACTTAAAAGCTTCTGCACATCAAAGGAAACTATTAGCAAGGTGAAAAGACAGCCTTCAGAATGGGAGAAAATAATAGCAAATGAAGCAACTGACAAACAACTAATCTCAAAAATATACAAGCAACTCCTACAGCTCAACTCCAGAAAAATAAATGACCCAATCAAAAAATGGGCCAAAGATCTAAATAGACATTTCTCCAAAGAAGACATACAGATGGCTAACAAACACATGAAAAGATGCTCAACATAATAGGCTCCACTTTCATCCACCTCATTAGAACTGATTTAAAATATTTGCTTTACATTTACTTATATTTTTACATTTACATATATTTTTACATATATGTGGTACATATACCACAGCTTTCTTATCCATTCGTTTGCTAATGAGCACCTAGGTTACTTTCATGTCCTGGCTAGTATAAACAGTGCTGCGATGAACATTGGAGTACACGTGTCTCTTTTAATTCTGGTTTCCTCGGTGTGTATGCCCAGCAGTGGGATTGCTGGATCGTATGGCAATTCTATTTCCAGTTTTTTAAGGAATCTCCACACTGTTCTCCATAGTGGCTGTACTAGTTTGCATTCCCACCAACAGAGTAAAAGGGTTCCCTTTTCTCCACACCCTCTCCAGCATTTATTGCTTGTAGACTTTTGGATCACAGCCATTCTGACTGGCGTGAAATGGTACCTCATTGTGGTTTTGATTTGCATTTCTCTGATAATGAGTGATTTTGAGCATATTTTCATGTGTTAGCCATCTGTATGTCTTCTTTGGAGAAATGTCTGTTTAGTTCTTTGGCCCATTTTTAGATTGGGTCATATATTTTTCTGGAATTGAGCTGCAGGAGTTGATTCTATATATTTGAGATTAGTTCTTTGTCAGTTGCTTCATTTGCTATTATTTTCTCCCATTTTGAAGGCTGTCTTTTCACCTTGCTTATAGTTTCCTTTGTTGTGCAGAAGCTTTTAATTTTAATTAGGTCCCATTTGTTTATTTTTGCTTTTATTTCCAATATTCTGGGAGGTGGGTCATAGGGGATCCTGCTGTGATATATGTCGGAGAATGTTTTGCCTATGTTCTCCTCTAGGAGTTTTATAGTTTCAGGTCTTTGTTTAAATCTTTAATCCATTTTGAGTTTATTTTTGTGTATGGTGTTAGCAAGTGTTCTAGTTTCATTCTTTTACAAGTGGTTGACCAGTTTTCCCAGCACCATTTGTTAAAGAGATTGTCTTTTCTCCACTGTATATTCTTGCCTCCTTTGTCAAAGATAAGGTGTCCATAGGTGTGTGGATTTATCTCTGGGCTTTCTATTTTATTTTATTGATCAATATTTCTGTCTTTGTGCCAGTACCATACTGTCTTGATGACTGTGGCTTTGTAGTAGAGCCTGAAGTCAGGCAGGTTGATTCCTCCCGTTTCATTCTTCTTTCTCAAGACTGCTTTGGCTATTCGAAGTTTTTTGTATTTCCATACAAATTGTGAAATTGTTTGCTCTAGTTCTGTGAGAAATACCATTGGTAGCTTGATAGGGATTGCACTGAATCTATTGATTGCTTTGGGTAGTATACTTATTTTCAGTATATTGATTCTTCCAATCCATGAGCATGGTATATTTCTGCATTTATTAGTGTCCTCTTTGATTTCTTTGACTAGTGTTTTATAGCTTTCTATATATAGGTATTTTGTTTCTTTAGGTAGATATATTCCTAAGTATTTTATTCTTTTCATTGCAATGGTGAATGGAATTGTTTCCTTAATTTCTCTTTATGTTTTCTCATTATTTGTGTATAGTAATGCAAGGGATTTCTGTGTGTTGATTTTATATCCTGCAAATTTACTATATTCATTGATTAGCTCTAGTAATTTTCTGGTGGAATCTTTCAGGTTTCTATGTAGAGGATCAAGTCATCTGCAAAAGTGAGAATTTTACTTCTTCTTTTCCAATTTGGATTCCTTTTATTTATCTGCTCTGATTGCTGTGGCCAAAACTATGTTGAATAGTAGTGGTGAGAGTGGGCATCCTTGTCTTGTTCCTGACTTTAGGGGAAATGCTTTCAATTTTTCACCACTGAGGATAATGTTTCCTATGGGTTTGTCATGCTGTTGCTGCTGCTGCTGCTGCTGCTAAGTTGCTTCAGTCGGGTCTGACTCTGTGCGACCACATAGACTGCAGCCCACCAGGCTCCCCCATCCCTGGGACTCTCCAAGCAAGAACAATGGAGTGGGTTTCCTTTTCCTTCTCCAGTGCATGAAAATGAAAAGTGAAAGTGAAGTCGATCAGTCGTGTCTGACTCTTCGGGACCCCATGGACTGTAGCCTACCAGATTCCTCCGTCCATGGGGTTTCCAGACAAGAGTACTGGAGTGGGTTATCATTTCCTTCTCCAGTGGGTTTGTCATATATAGCTTTTATTATGTTTAGTTATGTTCCTTCTATTCCTGCTTTCTGCGGGGGTTTATCATAAATGGATGTTGAATTTTGTCAAATTTTTGTCAAATTTGCATCTATTGAGATAATCATATGATTTTATTTTTCAACTTGTTAATGTGGTGTATTGCATTGATTAATTTGTGGATATTGAAGAATCCTTGCATCCCTGGGATAAAGCCCACTTGGTCATGATGTATGATCTTTTAAATATGTTGTTAGATTCTGATTGCTAGAATTCTGTTAAGGATTTTTGCATCTATGTTCATCAGTGATATTGGCCTGTAGTTTTCTTTTTTTGTGGCATCTTTGTCAGATTTTGGTATTAGGGTGATGGTGGCCTCATACAATGAGTTTGGAAGTTCACTTTCCTCTGAAATTTTCTGCAAGACTTTGAGTAGGATAGGTGTTAGCTCTTCTTTCAATTTTTGGTAGAATTCAGCTGTGAAGCCATCTGGTCCTGGGCTTTTGTTTGCTGGAAGATTTCTGATTACTGTTTCAGTTTCTGTGCTTGTGATGGGTCCCTTAAGATTTTCTACTTCTTCCTGGTTCAGTTATGAAAAGTTGCACTTTTCTAAGAATTTGTGCATTTCTTCCAAGTTGTCCATTTTATTGGCATATAATTGTTGATAGTAGTCTCTTATGATCCTTTGTATTTCTGTGTTGTCCATTGTGATCTCACCATTTTAATTTATAATTTTATAGATTTGATTTTTCTCCCTTTGTTTCTTGATGAGTCTGGCTAATGGTTTGTCAATTTTATTTATCCTCTCAAAGAACCAGCTTTTGGCTTTGTTGATTTTTGCTATGGTCCCTTTTGTTTCTTTCCCACTTATTTCTGCCCTAATTTTTAAGATTTCTTTCATTCAGCTAAACCTGGAGTTCTTCAGTTCTTCCTCTTATACTTGCTTTAGGTGTCAATTCATTTCAGTTGCTCAGTCATGTCTGACTCTTTGCGACCCTATGAATTGCAGCACGCCAGGCCGCCCTGTCCATCACCAACTCCCGGCGTTCACTCAGACTCACGTCCATCGAGTCAGTGATGCCATCCAGCCATCTCATCCTCTGTCGTCCCCTTCTCCTCCTGCCCCCAATCCCTCCCAGCATCAGAGTCTTTTCCAATGAGTCAACTCTTCGCATGAGGTAGCCAAAGTACTGGAGTGAGTATCAGCTTTAGCATTATTCTTTCCAAAGAAATCCCAGGGCTGATCTCCTTCAGAATGGACTGGTTGGATCTCCTTGCAGCCCACGGGACCCTGCAGAGTCTTCTCCAAAACCACAGTTCAAAAGCATCAATTCTTTGGCACTCAGCTTTCTTCACAGTCCAATTCTCACATCCACACATGACCACTGGAAAAAAAGTAGCCTTGACTAGACGGACCTTTGTTGGCAAAGTAATGTCTCTGCTTTCAATATGCTATCTAGGTTGGTCATAACTTTTCGCCCAAGGAGTAAGCATCTTTTAATTCCATGGCTGAAGTCACCATTTGCACTGATTATGCAGACCCAAAAAATAAAGTCTGGCACTGTTTCCAGTTTCCCCATCTATTTCCCATGAAGTGATGGGACCACATGCCATGATCTTCGTTTTCTGAATGTTGAGCTTTAAGCCAACTTTTTCACTCTCGTCTTTCACTTTCATCAAGAGGCTTTTTAGTTCCTCTTCACTTTCTGCCATAAGGGTGGTGTCATCTGCATATCTGAGGTTATTGAGAATTCTCCTGGCAATATTTATTCCAGCTTGTGCTTTTTCCAGCCCAGCATTTCTCATGATGTACTCTGCATAGAAGTTAAATAAGCAGGGTGACAATATATAGCCTTGACTTACTCCTTTTCCTTTTTGGAACCAGTCTGTTGTTCCATGTCCAGTTCTAACTGTTGCTTCCTGACCTGCATATAGGTTTCTCAAGAGGCAGGTCAGGTGGTCTGCTATTCCCATCTCTTTCAGAATTTTCCACTTTATTGTGATCCACACAGTCAAAGGCTTTGGCATAGTCAATAAAGCAGAAATACGTGTTTTTCTGGAACTCTCTTGCTTTTTCCATGATCCAGCGCATGTTGGCAATTTGATCTGTGGTTCCTCTGCCTTTTCTGAAACCAGCTTGAACATCTGGAAGCTCATGGTTCACATATTGCTGAAGCCTGGCTTGAAGAATTTTGAGCATTACTTTACTAGCGTGTGAGATGAGTGCAATTGTGTGGTAGTTTGAGCATTCTTTGGCATTGCCTTTCTTTATGATCAGAATGAAAACTGATCTTTTCCAGTCCTGTGGCCACCGCTGAGTTTTCCAAATTTGCTCGCATATTGAGTGCAGCACTTTCACAGCATCATCTTTCAGGATTTGAAATAGCTCAACTGGAATTCCATCAGCCCCACTAGCTTTGTTCGTAGTGATGCTTTCTAAGGCCCACTTGACTTCACATTCCAGGATGTCTGGCTCTAGGTGAGTGATCACACCATCATGATTATCTTAGTCATGAAGATCTTTTTGTACAGTTCTTCTGTGTATTCATGCCACCTCTTCTTAATATCTTCTGCTTCTGTTAGGTCCATACCATTTCTGTCCTTTATCGAGCCCATCTTTGCATGAAATGTTCCCTTGGTATCTCTAATTTTCTTGAAGAGATCTCTACTATTTCCCATTCTGTTGTCTTCTTCTATTTCTTTGCACTGATCGCTGAGGAAGGCTTTCTTATGTCTTCTTGGTATTCTTTGGACCTCTGCATTCAGATGTTTATATCTTTCCTTTTCTCCTTTGCTTTTCACTTCTCTTCTTTTCACAGCTATTTGTAAGGCCTCCTCAGACAGCCATTTTGCCCTTTGGCGTTTCTTTTCCATGGGAATGGTCTTGATCCCTGTCTCCTGTACAATGTCATGAACCTCTGTCCATAGTTCATCAGGCACTCTATCTATCAGATCTAGGCCCTTAAATCTATTTCTCACTTCCACTGTATAATCATAAGGGATTTGATTTAGGTCATACATGAATAGTCTAGTGGTTTCACCCACTTTCTTTAATTTAAATCTGAACTTGGCAGTAAGAGTTCATGATCTGAGTCATAGTCAGCTTCCGGTCTTGTTTTTGCTGACAGTAATGAGCTTCTCCATCTTTGGCTGCAAAGAATACAATCAATCTGATTTCGGTGTTGACCATCTGGTGATGTCCATGTGTAGAATCTTCTCTTGTTTTGTTGGAAGAGGGTGTTTGTTATGACCAGTGCATTTTCTTGACAAATCTCTATTAGCTTTTGCCCTGCTTCATTCTGTACTCCAAGGCCAAATTTGCCTGTTACTCCAGGTGTTTCTTGACTTCTTACTTTTGCTTTGCAGTCCCCTAAAATGAAAAGGACATCTTTTTTGGGTGTTAGTTCTAAAAGGTCTTGTAGGTCTTCATAGAACCATTCAACTTCAGCTTCTTCAGTGTTGCTGGTTGGGGCATAGATTTGGATTACCGTGATATTGAATGGTTTGCCTTGGAAACGAACAGAGATTATTCTGTCGTTTTTGAGATTGTATCCAAGTACTGCATTTCAGACTCTTTTGTTGACCATGATGGCTACTCCATTTCTTCTAAGGGATTCCTGCCTGCAGTAGTAGATATAATGGTCATCTGAGTTAAATTCATCCATTCCAGTCCATTTTAGTTCGCTGATTCCTAGAATGTCGACGTTCACTCTTGCCGTCTCCTGTTTGACCACTTCCAATTTGCCTTGATTCATGGACCTGACATTCCAGGTTCCTATGCAATATTGCTTTTTACAGCATTGGACCTTGCTTCTATCACCATTCACATCCACAAATGGGTATTGTTTTTGCTTTGGCTCTATCCCTTCATTCTTTCTGGAGTTATTTCTCCACTGATCTCCAGCAGCATATTGGCCACCTAGTGACCTGGGGAGTTCCTCTTTCAGTGTCCTATCATTGTGCCTTTCCATACTGTTCATGGGGTTCTCAAGGCAAGAATACTTAAGTGGTGTGCTATTCCCTTTTCCAGTGGACCACATTCTGTCAGCCCTGTCCACCATGACCCGCCCATCTTGTGCTGACCCATGGGCATGGCTTAGTTTCATTAAGTTAGACAAGGCTGTGGTCCTCGTGTGATTAGATTGACTACTTTTCTGTAATTACGTTTTCTGTGTGTCTTCCCTCTGATGCCCTCTTGCAACACCTATCATCTTACTTGGCTTTCTCTTACCTTGGGCGTGGGGTATCTCTTCTCGGCTGCTCCAGCAAAGTGCAGCCGCTGCTCCTTACCTTGGATGAGGAGTACCTCCTCACTGCCACCCCTCCTGACCTTGAACGTGGAATAGCTCCTCTAGACCTTCCTGCGCCCGCGCAGCCACCACTCCTTGGACGTGGGGTTGCTCCTCCCGGCCGCCGCCCCTGGCCTCAGGTGTGGGGTAGCTCCTCTTGGCCGTTCCTGCAATGTCAACAGCCTGGCACTCTCAGCCGCTGCCCCTGACCTCAGACGTGGGGTAACTCCTCTTGGCTGCCGCCCCTCGAGCATGGCGTCCTCCTGGCTTCTGCCCCTGACCTTGGATGTGGGGTAGCTCCTCTAAGCTGTGCTATGTGCACCGTCTCAGCTGCCTGCACTATGTGCACCATAGAGTTAGGTTATTTATTTGACTTTTTTCTTGTTCCTTGAGGTATGCCTGTATTGCTATGAACCTTCCCCTTAGCACTGCTTTTACAGTGTCCCACAGGTTTGGGGTTGTTGTGTTTTCATTTTCATTCATTTCTATGCATATTTTGATTTATTTTTTGATTTATTCTGTGATTTGTTGGTTATTCAGCAGCATGTTGTTCAGCCTCCATATGTTGGAATTTTAATAGTTTTTCTCCTGTAATTGAGATCTAATCTCACTGCATTTTGGTCAGAAAAGATGCTTTGAATTATTTCAATTTTTTTGAATTTACCAAGGCTAGGTTTATGGCCCAGGATGTTATCTATTCTGGAGAAGGTTCTGTGTGCACTTGAGAAAAAGGTGAAATTCATTGTTTTGGGGTTAAATGTCCTATAGATATGAACTAGGTCTAACTGGTGCATTGTATCATTTAAAGTTTGCATTTCCTTGTTAATTTTCTGTTTAGTTGATCTATCCATAGGTGTGAGCAGGGTATTAAAGTCTCCCACTATTATTGTGTTATTGTTAATTTCCCCTTTCATACTTGTTAGCATTTGTCTTACATATTGCGGTGCTCCTATGTTGGATGCATATATATTTATAATTGTTATATCTTCTTCTTGGATTGATTCTTTGATCATTATGTAGTGTCCTTCTTTGTCTCTTTTCACAGCCTTTGTTTTAAAGTCTATTTTATCTGATATGAGTATTGCTACTCCTGCTTTCTTTTGGTGTCTATTTGCATGGAATATCTTTTTCCAGCCCTTCACTTTCCGTCTGTATGTGTCCCTTGTTTCAAGGTGGGTTTCCTGGAGACAACATATATACGGTTTTTATTTTGTATCCATTCAGCCAGTCTTTGTCTTTTGGTTGGGGCATTTAACCAATTTATATTTAAGGTAAGTATTGATAAGTATGCCATTTACTTTATTGTTTTAGGTTTGAGTTTATACACCCTTTCTGTGTTTCCTGTCTAGAAAAGATCCTTTAGCATTTATTGGAGAGCTGGTTTAGTGGTGCTGAATAGTCTCAGCTTTTGCTTGTCTGTAAAGCTTTTGATTTCTCCTTAAAATTTGAATGAGATCCTTGCTGGGTACAATAATCTGGGCTGTAGGTTATTTTCTTTCTCATTTTAATTATGTCCTGCCATTTCCTCTTGGCCTGAAGAGATTCTATTGAAAGGTCAGCTGTTATTGTTATGGGAATCCCGTTGTGTGTTATTTGTTGTTTTCCATTCCATTTGTTATTTTTCCATTCCTGCTTTTAATATTTGTTCTTTGTGTTTGATCTTTGTTAATTTGATTAATATGTGTCTTGGGGTGTTTTGCCTTGGCTTTATCCTGTTTGGGACTCTCTGGGTTTCTTGGTCTTGGGTGATTATTTCCTTCCCCCTTTTAGGGAAGTTTTCAACTATTATCTCCTCAAATATTTCCTCATGTTCTTTCTTTGTGTCTTCTTTTTTCTGGGATCTTATGATTTGATGTTGGGGCGTTTAACATTGTCCCAGATGTCTCTGAGATTGTCCTCATTTCTTTTAATTCATTTTTCTTTTTCCCTCTCTGTTTCATTTATTTCTACCATTCTATCTTCTACCTCACTTATCCTATCTTCTGCCTCCGTTATTCTACTCTTGGTTCCCTCCAGAGTGTTTTTGATCTCATTTATTGCATTATTCATTACATATTGACTCTTTTTTATTTCTTCTATGTCCTTGGTAAACCTTTCTTGCATCTTCTCAGTCCTTGTCTCCAGGCTATTTATCTGTAACTCCATTTTGTTTTCAAGATTTTGGATCATTTTCACTATCATTATGCGGAATTCTTTATCAGGTAGATTTCCTATCTCTTCCTCTTTGGTTTGGTTTGGTGGGCATTTATCCTGTTCCTTTGCCTGCTGAGTATTTCTCTGCCTCTTCATCTTGTTTATATTGGTGTGTTTGGGGTGGCCTTTCCGTATTCTGGTAGTTTGTGGAGTTCTCTTTATTGTGGAGTTTCCTCTTGGTGGGTGGGATTGGACGAGTGGCTTGTCAAGGTTTCCTGGTAAGGAAAGCTTGTGTCGGTGTTCTGGTGGATGGAGCTGGATTTCTTTTCTCTGGAGTGCAATGAAGTGTCCAGTACTGAGTTATGAGATGTCAGCATGTTTGGTGTGACTTTGGGCAGCCTGTATATTGAAGCTCAGGGCTATGTTCCTGTACTGCTGGAGAATTTGCATGGTATGTCTTGCTCTGGAACTTGTTGGCCCTTGGGTGGTTCTTGGTTTCAGTATAGGTATGGAGGCATTTGATGAGCTCCTATCAATTAATGTGCCCTGAAGATGGGAGTTCTCTGGTGTTCTCACGTTTTGGACTTAAGACTCCTGCCTCTAGTTTTCAGTCTTATTCTTACAGTAGTCTCAAGACTTCTCCATCTATACAGCACCGATGATAAGACATCTAGGTTAATGATGAAAAGATTCTCTACAGTAAGGGGCACTCAGAGAAGTTCACAGAGTTACGTGGAGAAGAGAAGAGGGAGGAGGAAGATAGAAGTGACCAGGAGGAGAAGAGGAGGAATAAGAAGAGAAGAGAGCAAGCTCGCCAGTACTTTCTTATGTGTACTCCACAGTCTGGACCGCTCAGAGATGTTCACGAAGTTATATAGAGAAAAGGGAAGAAGGAGACAGAAGTGGCCAGGAGGATAAAGGGGGGAATCAAAAGGAGAGAGATGGATCCAGCCAGTAATCAGTTCCCTAATTGTTCTCCAAAGTCCAGAACACACAAATAAACACACTGAGTTGGGTAGAGAAGAGAAGGGGGAGGGAGGAGATAGAGGCCACCTGGTGGAGAAAAAAGAGAGTCCAAAGGGGGAGAGAGCAGTCAAGTCAGTTATCTACTCCCAAGTAAATATGGGTACTGAAGATTTGGTTCTTAAAGGTAAAAAAATGATAACAAATACCAAAGATTAAAAATCTAGAGTAGAAGTTGGATTCCCAAAAATACAATATTAAAGAAAAAAAACAAAGTCACAAAAATTATAAGATATTTAGATATGAAGTTTGATTTAAAAAATAGGGTCTTTTTTTGCAAAGTAATAGTATGTTACAAAAATGAAAATTAAAGTAGTAATAGAGGACTTAAAATATTTTTTTAATTTAAAAAATGATCATTTCAAAACTGTATCTAGGACTTTCTCTGGTGTTGTTGTGGACAGTGTGGGGTCAGTTCATTTTCATATAGTTCCTTGATCTGGCTTATACTTCTCAAGACCTATAGGCCCTTCCTATGTAGTCGGTGCTAACTACAGGATTTTAATCTATTGCACCTGTCATTTCCAAGGCGGTCCCCTCTGTTTTAGCTTCTTCTTTGCTGGTCTCTTCAGTGTCTCATTTCTGCCCATTCACAAGGCAGTGATGGTGGTCACTTTTTTAGGCTCCCTTGTTCAGTCGCGCTTTAGGGAGGGAGGAACACTGCAGACAAATAACACTGGTATGTGCTCGCAGTGTCTCAGGCACACTGGGTTTGCCCCCACTCACGGTGTGTGTGCTTTCCCTGTCTACACTGCTTAGGCTCTAGGTTTCTCTGCCGGGATCTGTCTGAAGCCAGCCCGGGGTTGTATGCACTTCCCAGGTCTAAGTCACTAAGGTTCAAGTACTTGGGTACTCCACAATGGTGCAGACTCAGTTGGGCCTGCGTTTTGTGTTCTTCCCAGGTCCGAGCAGCTCAGGAGACCAGGTGCTTGGTGAGCGCTTTCATCCACAATTGAAGGCTCCAATGTATCACCTCTCCCGTCACTGCTGCTCAGTTTTCTGGGTGTACAACCAGCACACCTGTGCCGTGTGTCTCTTCTAGGGAGTTGATCTCTGGCTGCGACCCTCCCGGTGGATGTCAACCATCCAGAATCCTTGCTGTTTGGTAGATGATGCCTCTCTGGGGCTGCAGTTTCCCCCTTCCAGCTGTGGCTGCCCTAACCTGCCTGTCTCCAGTGGGGCATGGGCCAGTCCGCAGCTGGCTAGCTCTGCTCAGTTCTTTGTTCTGTGAGCAGGCCTGGTGATGTCTTAGGTTAGGGATTTTCGTGGGATAGCTATCCCACAGTCTGGTTTGCTATCTCAAGTTAGTTCCCTCAGATTGCCCTTGGGGCATTCAGGCCCAGTCCTTACCCTAAGAAATGCAGCCCGCGCCTCCCTTCCCAGCCCCTGCTTGCTAGTGGTGGATACAGGCGTTGCACTGATTCTCCACTGGGATTTAACTTTGGGCATGTAATCTGTGGGTTTTAATTATTTATTTATTTTTCCTCCCAGTTATGTTGCCCTCTGAGGTTCCAAGGTTCACCACAGACTTACCAGTGAGAGTGTTTCTGGTGTTTGGAAACTTCTCTCTTTTTTTAAGACTCCCTTCCCAGGACAGATCTCTGTCCCTATCTCTTTTTTCTCTCTTTTTATCTTTTATATTTTTTTCCTACCTCCTTACGAAGACAATGGGCTGCTTTTCTTGGTGCCTGATGTCCTCTGCCAGCATTCAGAAGTTGTTTTGTGGAATTTATTCAGTGTTCAAATGTTCTTTTGATGAATTTGTGAGGGAGAAAATGGTCTCCCCATCCTATTCCTCTGCCATATTAGGACCACCCCCTTTTCCTAATTTTGAACCAGGCTGTTGTTCCATTTCCGGTTCTAACTGTTGCTTCTTGACCTGCATACACATTTCTCAGGAGGCAGTTAAAGTGGTCTGGTTTTCCCATCACTTTAAGAGTTTTCCACAGTTGGCTGTGATCCACACATTCAAGTGTTTTACTGCAGTCAGTGAAGCATAAGCACATGTTTTTCTGGAACTCTCTTGCTTTTTCAATGATCCAACAGATGTTGGCAATTTGATCTCTGGTTCCTCTACCTTTTCTAGATGCAGCTTGAACACCTGAAACTTCACGGTTCTTGTATTGTTGAAGCCTCCATTGAGGAATTTTGAGCATTTCTGTGCCAGCATGTGAGATGAGTGCAATTGTGTGGTAGTTTGAACATTCTTTGGCATTGCCTTTCTTTGGAATTAGAATGAAAATTGACTTTTTCCAGTCCTGTGGCCACTGCTGAGTTTTCCAAATTTGCTGTCATAGTGAGTAAAGCACTTTCACAGCAACATCTTTTAGGATTTGAAATAGCTCAGCTGGAATTCCATCATCTCCACTAGCTTTCTTCATAGGTTATGTTTCCTAAAGCATACTTGACTTCCCACTCTAGGATTCTGCCTGTAGGTGAGTGATGACATCATCATGGTTATCTGGGTCATGAAGATCTTTTTTGTATGGTTCTTCCATGTGTTCTTGCCACCTTTTCTTAATGTCTTCTGCTTCTGTTAGGTCCATATCATTTCTGTCCTTTATTGTGCCCACCTTTGCATGAAATGTTCCCTTAGTATCTCTAATTTTCTTGACGAGATCTCTAGTCTTGCCCATTCAATTGTTTTCCTCTGTTTCTTTGATCATGGTGAAAGGCTTTCTTAACTCTCTTCCTGTTCTTTGCAACTCTGCATTCAGATGGGTATAGATTTCCATTTCTCCTTTGTGTTTAGCTTTCCTTTCCTCAGCTATTTGTAAGGCTTCCCCCGACAACCACTTTGTCTTTTTGCATTTCTTTTTCTTGGGGATGGTCTTGATCACTGCTTCTTGTACAATGTCATGACCCTTGTCCATAGTTCTTCAGGCATTCTATCAGATCTAATCCCTTGAATCTATTTATCATTTCCACTGTATAATTGTAAGGGATTTGATTTAGGTCATATGTGAAATGGTTCTAGTGGTTTATCCTACTTCCTTTAACTTAAGTCCAAATTTTGCAATAAGGAGTTCATGATTTGAGCCACAGTCAGCTCCCTGTCTTGTTTTTGCTGACTGTATAGAGCTTCTCCATCTTTGGCTGCAAAGGATATAATCAATCTGTTTTTGGTATTGACCATCAAGTCGTCCTTTGTGTTGTTGGAAGAGGGTGTTTGCTATGATCAGTGTGTTCTCTTGGTAAAACTATGTTAGCCTTTGTCCTGCTTCATTTTGTTCTCCAAGGCCTAGTTTGTCTGTTGCTCCAGGTATTCCTGACTTCCTACTTTTGTGTTCCAGTCCCCTATGTTGAAAAGGACATCTCTTTGGGGTATTAGTTTTAGAAGATCTTGTAGGTCTTCATAGAACCATTCAACTTCAGCTTCTTTGGCATTAGTAGTTGGGGCATAGACTTGGATTACTGTGATACTGAATGTCTTGCCTTGGAAACAAACAGAGATTATTCTGTTGTTTTTGAGATTACACACAAGTACTACATTTTAGACTCTTTTATTGACTATGAGAGCTACTTCATTTCTTCTAAGGGATTCATGCCCACAGTAGTAGATATAACGGTCATATGAATTAAATTCTCCCATTCCAGTCCATTTTAGTTCACTGATTCCTAAAATGTTGATGTTCACTCTTGCCATCTCCTGTTTGACCACTTCCAATTTGCCTTGATTCATGGATCTAACATTCCAGGTTCCTATACAATATTTTTCTTTACAGCATAGAACTTTACTTCCATCACCAGTCACATCTACATGTGGGCATTCTTTTTGCTTTGGCTCCATTACTTCACTTTTTCTGGAGTTATTTCTCCACTCTTCTCCAATAGTATACTGGGCTACTACCGACCTGGGGAGTCCATCTTTCAGTGTCAAATCTATTTGCCTTTTTATACTGTTCACTGGGCTCTGAAAGCAACAATAATGAAGTGGTTTGCCATTCCTTTCTCTAGTGGACCACGTTTTGTCAGAACTCTCCACTATGACCTGTCGATCTTGGTTGGACCTACGTGGCATGGCTCATAGTTTCACTGAGTTGGACAAGGCTGTGCTTCATGTGATCAGTTTGGTTAGTTTTCTGTGTTTGTGGTTTTCATTCTCTCTGTCCTCTGACGAATAAGGATAAGAGGTTTATGGAACTTCCTGATGGGAGAGACTGTGGGGAAAACTGGGTCTTGTTCGGATGAGATGGGCCATGCTTAGTAAATCTTTAATCCAATTTGATGGGCAGGGCTGTGTTCCCTCCCTGTTGTTTGGCCTGAGATCAAAGTGTTGACCCATGCCTGCACTGGAGACTCCTGGACACTCATATGCAAGTTTGACTCAGTCTTTGTGGGGATACTGTTGCTTTCTCCTGGTTCCTGGTATGCACAAGGTTTTGTTTGTGTCCCCCAAGAGTCTGTTTCCCTAGTCCTGTGGAAGTTCTGTAATCAAGTCCCACTGGCCTGCAACGTCAAATTCCCTGGGGGTTCTTGTCTGCTTGGCAGCTGTATGGTGGGGCTAATGGCAAACTCCTCCAGAGGGCTTATGCTGCATGCTGTGTGACCCAGGTCTGCTGCAGTCAGAGCCACTGTCCCCGCTGCAGGCCACTGCTACCTCTTCCTCCACAGGAGACACTCCAAGGCAGGCCTGGCTCAGTCTCTGTGGGGCTTTGGGTCGTGGTGTACACAAGGTTTTGTTTGAGCTCTCTGAGTGTCTCTGGTTGTTATGGGGTTTGATTCTAAATGTGATTTTGCCTGTCCTACCATCTTGTTTATACCGTGGAAGTGAGAAATAGACTTAATGGCCTAGATCTGATAAATAGAGTGCCTGATGAACTATGGAATGATGTTTGTGACATTGTACAGGAGACAGGGATCAAGACCATCCCCATGGTAAAGAAATGCCAAAAATCAAAATGGCTGTCTGGGGAGGCCTTTCAAATAGTTGTGAAAAGAAGAGAAGCGAAAACCTAAGGAGAAAAGGAAGGATATAAACATCAGAATGCAGTGTTCCAAAGAATACCAAGACAAGGTAACAAAGCCTTCTTAAGCGATCAATGCAAAGAAATAGAGGAAAACAACAGAATGGGAAAGACTAGAGATCTCTTCAAGAAAATTAGAGATACCAAGGGAACATTTCATGCAAAGATAGGCTCGATAAAGGACAGAAATGGTATGGACCTAACAGAAGCAGAAGATATTAAGAAGAGATGGCAAGAATACACAGAAGAATTGTACAAAGATCTTCACGACCCAGATAATCACGATGGTGTGATCACTCACCTAGAGCCAGACATCCTGGAATGTGAAGTCAAGTGGGCCTTAGAAAGCATCACTAAGAACAAAGCTAGTGGAGGTGATGGAATTCCAGTTGAGCTATTTCAAATACTGAAAGATGCTGCTGTGAAAGTGCTGCACTCAATATGCCAGGAAATTTGGAAAACTCAGCAGTGGCCACAGGACTGGTAAAGGTCAGTTTTCATTCCAATCCCAAAGAAAGGCAATGCCAAAGAATGCTCAAATTACCGCACAATTGCACTCATCTCACACGCTAGTAAAGTAATGCTCAAAATTCTCCAAGCCAGGCTCCAGCAATATGTGAAACATGAACTTCCTGCTGTTAAAGCTGGTTTTGGAAAAGCAGAGTAACCAGAGATCAAATTGCCAACATCCACTGGATCATGGAAAAAGCAAGAGAGTTCCAGAAAAACATCTATTTCTTCTTTATTGACTATGCCAAAGCCTTTGACTGTGTGGATCACAATAAACTGTGGGAAATTCTGAAAGAGATGGGAATACCAGACCACCTGACCTGCCTCTTGAGAAACCTATATGCAGGTCAGAAAGCAACAGTGAGAACTGGACATGGAACAAAAGACTGGTTGCAAATAGGAAAAGGAGTACGTCAATGCTGTATATTGTCACCCTGCTTACTTAACTTATATGCAGAGTACATCATGAGAAACGCTGGGCTGGAAGAAGCACAAGCTGGAATCAAGATTGCCGGGAGAAATATCAATAACCTCAGATATGGAGATGACATCACTCTTATGGCAGAAAGTGAAGAGGAACTAAAAAGCCTCTTGATGAAAGTGAAAGTGGAGAGTGAAAAAGTTGGCTTAAAGCTCAACATTCAGAAAATGAAGATCATGGCATCCTGTCCCATCACTTCATGGGAAATAGATGGGGAAACAGTGGAAACAGCATCAGACTTTATTTTTGGGGGGCTCCAAAATCACTGCAGATGGTGACTGCAGCCATGAAATTAAAAGATGCTTACTCCTTGGAAGGAAAGTTATGACCAACATAGATAGCATATTCAAAAGCAGAGACATTACTTTGCCAACAAAGGTTCATCTAGTCAAGGCTATGGTTTTTCCTGTGGTCATGTATGGATGTGAGAGTTGGACTGTGAAGAAGGCTGACACCAAAGAATTGATGCTTTTGAACTATGGTGTTGGAGAAGACTCTTGAGAATCCTTTGGTCTGCAAGGAGATCTAACCAGTCCATTCTGAAGGAGATCAGCCCTGGGATTTTTTTGGAAGGAATGATGCTAAAGTTGAAACTCCAGTACTTTGGCCACCTCATGCGAAGAGTTGACTCATTGGAAAAGACTCTGAAGCTGGGAGGGATTGGGGGCAGGAGGAGAAGGGGACGATAGAGGATGAGATGGCTGGATGGCATCACTGACTCGATGGACATGAGTCTGAGTGAACTCCGGGAGTTGGTGATGGACAGGGAGGCCTGGTGTGGAGCAATTCATGGGGTCGCAAAGAGTGGGACATGACTGAGCGACTGAACTGAACTGAACCGTCTTGTTTGTGGCCAAACTGGTAAAGAATCCGCCTGCAATGTGGGAGACCTGGGTTCAATCCCTGGGTTGGGGAGATCCCCTGGAGAAAGGAAAGGCTACCCACTCCAGTATTCTGGCCTAGAGAATTCCATGGACTGTATAGTCCATCGGGTTGCAAAGAGTTGGACATGACTAAGTGGCTTTCAATTTCACCATCTTCTTGGGGCTTCTCCTTTACTTTCGCGTGTGGGGTACCTTTTTTTGGTGAGATCCAACATTCTCCTGTTGATGGTTGTTCAGCAGCGAGCTTCAATTTCGGAGTTCTTACTGGAGAAGATGACCACACGTCCTTCTACTCCACCATCTTGAATATTATGGAACCCACAAGGGATTTCTGAAGCAAGGTCCTGGAGCAGCTCATTACCATGTGCAGCAGGCAGAGCTATACCTGGCAGCAAGTTTCACCCTGGGGTGAAGAATATAATCAATCCGATTTCAATATTGACCATCTGGTAATGTCCATGTGTAGAGTCATCTCTTGCATTGTTGATAGAGGATGTTTGCTGTGACCAGTGTGTTCTCTTGGCAAAACTCTGTTACTCTCTTCCCTGTTTCATTTTGTACTCCAAGGCCAAACTTTCCTGTTACTCCAGGTATTTCTTGACTACCAGATTTTGCATTCCAGTCCCCTATGAAGAAAAGGACATCTTTTGGGGGTGTTAGTTCTAGAAGATCTTCACTGAACTGTTCAGCTTCATCTTCTCTGGCATCAGTAGTTGGTACATAGACTTGGATTACTGTGATATTGTATGATTTTCCTTGGAACTAAACAGAGATCATTCTGTCATTTTTGAGATTGCACCCAAGTACTTCATTTTGGACTCTTTTGTTGACTATGAAAGCTACTCCATTTCTTCTAAGGGATTCTTGCCCACAGTAGTAGATATAATGGTCATCCGAATTAAATTCGCCCATGCTCGTCCTTTTAAGTTCACTGATTCTTAAAATGTTGATGTTCATTCTTGCCATCTCCTGTTTGACAAGTTCTGATTTACCTTGATTCATGGACCTGACATTCCAGGTTCCTATGCAATATTGTTCTTTACAGCTTCAGACTTTACTTCCATGACCAGTCACATCCACAACTGGGTGCTGTTTTCACTTTGACTCAGGCTCTTCATTCTTTCTGGAGCTCTTTATCCCTTTCTACTTCAGTCTTTTTCTGTTTATGGGGTGGCTCAGACGTTAAAGTGTCTGCCTACAATGTGGGAGACCCGGGTTCAGTCCCTGGGTCAGGAAGATCTCCTGAAGAAGGAAGTGACAACCCTCTCCAGTATTCTTGCCTGGAAAATCCCATGGATGGAGGAGCCTTGTAGGCTACAATCCATGGAGTCACAGAGTCAGACACGACTGAGTGACTTCACTTTCACTTTCTGTTCTCCCTTTACTGAAAACTATTTTCCTTTTTCTCCACTATATATTATTTTTGCTCTCTCAAAAGTTCAGTTTAAGGATCATCTTTTATGTTTGATTCTTGGCTAATGTAGCTAAAGGTTTGTTTTTTGGCTTACTATGCTTCAGTCCCATGGCTATTTAGTGTAGTAGTTAAGGCATAGACTCTTAATCCAGACTGCTTAAGTTTCAGTCTTAACTCTGCCACTTACTACCTATGTGTATTTGAGCATGTTACTTAGCCTCTCTGTGATTTCACTTCCTTATTTATTAAAATATATTAATAATAATTGAATCTATAGTTTGTTGGAGGTTGAATGAGTTAATATTTTCCAAGTACATATAGTATGTGCTACATGAGCATTTGCTATCATTAATATGGCAGTTCTCAAAGCATACTTTGTGATTTTTTTCATGAGATGTTAAATTGTATAAATTCTAACTTCAAAAGAAACTGGTGGAAGGGGGTTCAGGAAGAGTTCAGGAAGAGAGAAGGGAAAAGTTAGGAGAGGCAGTATACCATGTATCAAGATACAAAAATAGTATGCTTTTTTTTTTTTTTAACCAATAAGAAAGCACTTGCTTTAGATATATTTAGTTGGCAATAGAACCTCCAAGTGGAAATTTCTGGAGACAGTTTGAGAAACTGATTTGGAGCTCAGATGCAATTTCAGGACTAGAATACAGATTTGAGAATTATTCTACAGAGAAAATGCCTGAAGTATTGAGATTTCACCAAGGGAAATCACAGGGCACTAAGACTGACTTCTGGTAATTGCCTGCATTTAAGAAGTGGGAGAAAGAAAAGAGAAAGAAGGAGTCATTGAAAAGATCAAGGAACATGCTGTGACCCCATATTCACCAAATAGTTCTAAGAAAGCAAGGACAACCAGCAGTTCTTGTTAAATGCTTAAGAACACTCTTGTTTTGCTTGAGTTTGGCAGTTAGGGCTAGTGAATAAGAGATCACTGATGATCTCCAGAGAACAAATTAGGTAAAGCCACAGGATATAAAGAATGCAGGGGGTCATGAGGCAAGAAGTTTGGCAAATGAAATAACTAAGGAAGATAACGTTAGGAGAGTGACAGAGTCAAGTAAAAGATCTCCTGAATTCACACCCAAAATGGATAAGACCTATGAAGCTTTCATCAATTAGCATTTCATCCTGTCGCAAAAAAATCTAATTATTTTCATTTACATTAGTTGTAGTAAAAGTAGCATTAGTTACCTGTATTTCAAGAAACTGATTGGAAATTATATATGAATAGCCTATTGGATAGCTATTTAATATCATGAAACTTTGTGTATATATGTGTGTCTCTGTGTGTGAGTGTGCATGTGCACTCAAAATATAAAATCTTTTTTTATTATTTTTATTGAGGTATATTTTATATACATTATATAAGTTTTAGGTATAAACATAATGATTCGTATTTTTAAAGATTATATTCAATTTACATTACTACAAGATATTGGATATATTCCTTGTGTTGTGTACTATATCCTTATAACTTATTTATTTTACACATATTAATTAATACCTCTTAATTCCTAGGTTTATCTGGCCCCTCTCCCTTTCCCTCTTCCAATTGGTAACCACTAGCTCATTCTATATATCTGTGAGCTTGCTTCTTTTTTGTTGTATTCATTAATTTGTTTGTTTTTAGATTTCACATTTAAGTGTAACATAAGGCATTTGTTTTCATTTCTCTGGTTTATTTCATTTAGTATAATACCATAAAGGTCATCATGTTACTGCAAATGGCAAAATTTATTTTGTTTTATGGCTGAATAATATTCTAATATATATATTTATATATATACACACCAAATCTTCTTTATCCATTCATCTGTCTATGGACATTTAGGTTGTTTCTATATATTGGCAATTGTAAATAATGCTGTCATGAATATTGGGATGCACAAATAGATTAGTCTTTTTTTTTTCAGTTATATACACAGAAGTGAAATAGCTGGGACATATGATATTCTATTTTTAGCTTTTCGAGGGGCCTACATAATGCTTTTAACAGTGCCTTCACCAATTTACATTCTCACCAACAGCATACAAGCATTCATTTTTCTCCACAACCTCACCAACATTTGTTATTTGTGGGAGTTTTATATGAAAAATGTGAGGTGATATCTCATTGCTTCAATTAGCATTTCTCTAATTTTTAATAGTGTTAATCATCTTTTCTTGTGCCTGTTGGCCATCTGTATATCTTCTTTAGAAACATGTCTATTCAGAACTTCCACCCATTTTTTTGTTGGGCTGTTTTTTCTTTTAAAAACTTTTTTTACTGGAGGATAATTGCTTTGCCATGATATTGAATGGTTTGCCTTAGAAATGAACAGAGATCATTCTGTCGTTTTTGAGATTGCATCCAAGTACTGCATTTCAGACTCTTTTGTTGACTGTGGTGGCTACTACATTTCTTCTAAGGGATTCCTGCTCACAGTAGTAGACATAATGATCATCTGAGTTAAATTCACCCATTCCAGCCCATCTTAGCTCACTGATTCCTAGAATGTCGATGCTCATTCTTGCCATCTCCTGTTTGACCACTTCCAATTTACCTTGATTCATGGACTTAACATTCCAGGTTCCTATGCAATACTGCTCTTTACAGCATCGAACCCTGCTTCCATCACCAGTCCTATTCACAACTGGGTGTCGTTTTTGCTTTGGCACCATCCTTTCATTCTTTCTGGAGTTATGTCTCCACTGATCTCCAGTAGCATATTGGGCACCTATCAACCTAGGGAGTTCATCTTTCAGTGTCCTATCTGTTTGCCTCTTCATACTGTTCATGGGGTTCTCAAGGCAAGAATACTGAACTGGTTTGCCATTCCCTTCTCCAGTGGACCACATTCTGTCAGACCTCTTCACCATGACCCATCCATCTTGGGTGGCCCCACAAGGCATGTCTTAGTTTCAGTGAGTTAGAAAAGGCTGTGGTCCATGTGATCAGATTGGCTAGCTGTCTGTGACTGTAGTTTAAGTCTGTCTGCCCTCTGATTCCCTCTCTCAGTGCCTACCATCTTAATTTCTGCGGAGGCAGAAAGTAAAGAAGAACTAAAAAGCCTCTTGATGAAAGTGAAAGTGGAGAGTGAAAAAGTTGGCTTAAAGCTCAACATTCAGAAAACAAAGATCATGGCATCCGGTCCCATCACTTCATGGAAAATAGATGGGGAAACAGTGGAAACAGTGGCTGCCTTTATTTTTCTGGGCTCCAAAATCACTCCAGATGGTGACTGCAGCCATGAAATTAAAAGATGCTTACTCCTTGGAAGGAAAGTTATGACCAACCTAGACAGTATATTAGAAAGCAGAGACATTCCTTTGCCAATAAAGATGCATCTAGTCAAGGCTATGGTTTTTCCAGTAGTCATGTACGGATGTGGGAGATGAACTATAAAGAAAGCTGAGTGCAGAAGAATTGATACTTTTGAACTGTGGTGTTGGAGAAGACTCTTGAGAGTTCCTTGGTCTGCACGGAGCTCCAACCAGTCCATCCTAAAGAAGATAAGTCCTGGGTGTGCATTGGAAGGACTGATGCTGAAGCTGAAACTCCAATACTTTGGCCACCTGATGAGAAGAGCTGACTCATTGGAAAAGACCCTGATGCTGGGAAAGATTGGGGGTGGGAGGAGAAGGGGATGACAGAGGATGAGATGGTTGGATGGCATCACCAACTCAATGGACATGGGTTTGGGTGAACTCCGGGTGTTGGTGATGGACAGGGAGGCCTGGCTTACTGTGATTCATGGGGTCGCAAATAGTCAGACACGACTGAGTGACTGAACTGAACTGAACTGAACTGAATTGTGGAAGTGCTGTAATCAAGTCTTTCTGGCCTTCAAGCCAGCTTCCCTGGGGCTTTCCAGTCCCTTTGCAGAATCCCCAGGCTGGGAAACCTGACATGGGGCTCAGAACCTTCACAACAATGGGAGGACTTCTTTGGTATTATTGTTCTCCAGTCTGTGGTCCACACACTCAGAAAGCATGGGATTTGGTTTTATCATGTTACACCCCTCCTACCATCTTGCTGTGGCTTCTTCTTTGCTTTTGGATATAGGGTATCATTTTTAGTTGGTTCCAGAGTCCTCCTGTAGATAGTTGTTCAACACCTAGTTGTGATTTTGTTGCTCTCGCCCTGAGGGTTGTCTTTTAATATTGTTTGTTTCCTTTGATGTGCCAAAGTTTTTAAGTTTAATTAGGTCTCATTTGTTTATTTTTGTTTTTATTTCCACTATTCTAGGAGGTGGGTCAAAAAGAATCTTGCTTTGATTTGTGTCAAAGTGTGCACTGCCTATGTTTTCCTCTAAGAGCTTTACAGTTTCTGGCCTTTCATTTAAGTCTTTAATACATTTTTAGTTTATTTTGAAGTATAATGTTAGATAGGGTTCTAATGTTGGGAATTCCCTAGAGGTCCAGTGGTTAGGATTTAGCATTTTCATTGTCATGGCCTATGCTCAATCCCTGGTTGGAGACGTAAGATCCTGCAAGCTGCAAGGTGTTGCTGAAGAAAAAAAAGCAGAGATGCTTTCTAACATGTGCTTTTCATTTAAAAATGGTGTCCCTTGCCTGAAAAAATGACCAACTTCTCTGTCCTATTATTTTTCCAGTTTTATTGAGGTATGATTAATGAATAAAAATTATGTATATTTAGGTTCTAAAATGCAATGCTTTTTAAAATATAAATTTATTTATTTTAATTGGAGGCTAATTACTTTACAATATTGTATTGGTTTTGCCATACATTAACATGAATCCGCCACGGGTGTACATGTGTTCCCCATCCTGAAACCCCCTTCCACTTCCCTCCCCATCCCATCCCTCTGGGTCATCCCAGTGCACCAGCCCTGAGCATCCTGTATCATGCATCAAACCTGGACTGGCGATTCATTTCACATATGATATTATACATGTTTCAATGACATTCTCCCAAATCATCCGGCCCTCGCCCTCTCCCACAGAGTCCATAAGACTGTTCTATACATCTGTGTCTCTTTTGCTGTCTTGCATACAAGGTTATCATTACCATCTTTCTAAATTCCATATATATGCGTTAGTATACTGTATTGGTGTTTTTCTTTCTGGCTTACTTCACTCTGTATAATAGGCTCCAGTTTCATCCACCTCATTAGAACTGATTCAAATGTATTGTTTTTATTGGCTGAGTAATATTCCATTGTGCATATGTACCACAGTTTTCTTATCCATTCGTCTGCATGGAATGCAATGCTTTTTAAAGTTGTACAACATGATTACATATATAGAGTTAAATGTTTACCACAATCAAGTTAATTAACACATCTATTACCACACATGCTATTTGACATCACTAATCATCAGGAAAATGCAAATCAAAATCACAATGAGATACCACCTCACAAATGTTAGAATATCTATTATTAAAAAGACAAGTGATAACAAATTTTTGTGAGGATGTGGGAAAAAAGTAATTTTTATACATCACTGATGGAAATGTGAATTGGCACATCCATAATGGAAAACAGTACAGACATTTCTTTACTATAGTTTAATAATTTATTGTTGACACAACACAGAAGTACCCTAATACCAGTTCTCACAGGGACAACAATGATTTCCCTGGGTGGCCACTATTTATCCAGCATGCCAGACTCCACTCTGGCGATGTAGAATGTAGGCTTGACTGTGAAATGGCTCCTTAGGCATTTTCTCCCTGGGTAGTGTATTTGCAAGAGCCTGTTCTCAGCTTCAAGTGTGATGATCTTAATTTCTCAAATAACAGAAACTATGCTGTACTAGTTATGTGGCCTCAGACAAATCGTTTCCCCTCTCTGGGCTTCAGAACTTCCATCTATAAAACAAAATGCTTAGACTAGATGAACACTAATGTATCCTTAATTTCTATCAATTTCTCCATCAATGGCATTTTTTTGTATCAACTCTCTGTGTCTCTACACACACACACACACACACACACACACACATGCATCCCACTCTTATTTTATAAAGTTGAAACAATATGGTAATAAGGAAAGACCATCAGATTTGTCCTCAAAATAATTCAGTTTCTATCTTATCTCTGCTATCAAGTAACCCCAGAAAGATGACATCATATCATATACCTATATTCAATGATTCAATCTGTAAAATGGATGGAAAAAGAGATTTCAGCTAAATAAATTTATAAAGGTATTTCCCTTCTAGCTCTGAGGATCAAACATCTCAACAGTGTGGTACTTTATAGGGATCGTTCTGAAGTTCTTAGCTTATTTATTCAAAGAACCGTTTCCATGATTCCCCAGGCTCTCTACAATTCCTTGTATCCAATCAATAACTAAATCTCCCCAAATAGCTCCTGCAAAAAAAAAAAAAAAATCTCCTTCTCTTCATTCTCACATTTACCATCCAACTTGAGTTCACCAATGTTGCCAAAGTTATCTTTCTGGAGGATGTCCTGGAACATGTTATTCTAAGGCTCAAAATCCTTCAATAGTTTTCCATTGCCTCTAATAAAATATTCAAATGTTTTAATCTTGTCATTTAAAGTCCTCCATGCTACCACTCCACTTATGTGTTCACTCTTTCAGACTATGTCTTGCATTTTCCCATTTCCATGCATGTATGCAATGATGTTCCAGCAGCATCCTCCCTGTAGCAACCCTTTTTGCTTACTGGATTCTGTACATATTTTAAGATTCAGCTTACATTCTTATTGCCTTCAGGAAGTATTCTTTGATTTCCCAAATAGGTAAAGTATCTTCCAGTACCGCAATCCCATAATACTTCTTCTGAATCTCTTTAATGGTACACATTATACTCTGCTATGTATCAACTCACTTATGTATATAATACTGAATGTCACTGAACTGCAACTTCATTGAGACCCAGGGTCCATGTTTTACTTACTCCTGTTACTGCTCAGCTCAACATAGCTTGACACAGGGTCCTGCTATTCTGCACTTAATAAGCACACAAAGACATTAAAAAGTCATGGAGTGAGTACAAATCTGCCTACCAAACCTGGATGGTGGATGAATTATCTCAGGACTCAGAGGAAAGAAAACTCAGATATGCCATGTCTATACAAAATCCAAGATATGCACTGTGGGAGCCCTAAAATGTAGACTAATATATTTAGATCTCATGAGCTAGGAGGTTTACACATTTATAAGATACCCAAAAAGTAAATAACAAATGTAGAAATTGAATATCATTCCCATCAAAATTAGTAAGATATCACCTGATAGTTATCTTCTGATTGGTAAGGTCCAGATGCCACATCAATCACTTGATTACACCTGAAGCAAAATTGAACCATGAGCAATCAGGAACATAGGATACTAACCAAAAACACACTGTACCAGACCAACTTAATTTTACATTGGAACAAATTAGAATCATTATAAAACAAAGGCCCTCATCAGGTATGCTTGATTTCAGGAAAAGCAGACAACAGATGCTTTCTGGGTTGTTGGTTGAGACACACTTGGCCTCAGGGATGATTTGCGTGTATAGAAGAATTTGAAGGGATGTTCAGCTGATGATTTCAGAAAGCACAGGGTCAAATAATGGACAGGAATAATTGTCTACTTATAAAGAAATGTATAAACCTTTAGTGCACAAAAGATTTCTTCAAATCCCAATATGATCATATTAGTTGAAAGTGACAACAAATGAAGGCATTCAAAGACCACTGCTGCCTAGGACCAGAGCTGTGGAGTTCACTGAGTTTGTATTCATTGGCCATGCAATATTATTTTCTATGTCTCTCTCTTTTTGTGCTATCTGTCCCTTTTCCACAGCTCTTCATGTGCTTTATGGCTTCACACTGTCTCATGGTGGCCCAGGATTCCCTTCTGTGACCTTTCCCCTAAGAGCAGGAGCCGTGGACTTCCCTATTCCCCCTCTGAACTCTAAAGTTCTTCTGCTCTGCCTCCTTCTCACCAGAGTACCCAGCTCTCTAATGGCTCCATCCATCTGACAGGACAAAATGAGAGGCTAAGAATTTACAACAGCATGAGTTAGTTACCTCTTCCAAGATGATCAGCATGTTAACACAAATAACTAAATCCAAAAATGTGAACCTCTAGTGGTTGTGGATTTTTCAAGCACGTCAGGAAGCTAGAAGAATGATTTTTCCTTTTAAAACAAGAGAACTTAAAATACAGACATAAATCCTGTTGCTGGCTCTGCTGCTAGTTGACAATGTGGTTTTGTACAAGTCATTTGGTTTCTATGAGTGTCAGGTTTCCTCTCTGAAAATTGAAGTGGATTATCTAGATTCTTTTCAATTCTAATGATCTGTACTCAATAAATCTCAGTACATTTACTACTCCATTTATTCTACCTCTCCATACACTTTGTCCTAGTTGTCACCAAACACACTAATAGAGAGAGAAGCCTGTGTTTTCTACATTTCATGTCACTGCTACCAAACATAATTGACTCAAGAGAACCAAATTCACTGTAATGGACACTAAGCAAAAGGTGTTGGCAAAAGTGGTATGAGATTTCTTTTGCACAATAGGTGGACATACTTACAAAAGGGTACATGTAGAATAAGATGTTTATGACCTATAATGGGAAGAATATTGAACTTAAAGTCAAGCAAAAAAAAAAGTTCAGTCACTCAGTCATGTCCGACTCTGTGACCCCATGGACTGCAGCACACCAGGCTTCCCTGTCCATCACCAACTCCAGGAGCTTACTCAAACTCATGTCCATCGAGTCAGTGATGCCATCCAACCATCTAATCCTCTGTTGTTCCCTTCTCCTTGGAATAAAATCCTAGATCTATTGCTTAGTAGCTCTAGGAAAGCCTTTTAGTTTCTTGAACAACCATTTCCCTGTTTTCTAAACCAAAATCTCTTCAGACTTTCCAAGTCTGAAGGTTGCTGTAAAGGTTAAAAGAGAAAGTGCATGTGGAGTATTTGACAGTCTGGAAAATAGTAGGGTTTCTGTTCACATTACTGAAGTCTGGGTTAGAAATAGGAATTTCTCAAGCTTTCACCTGAGAAAAACTTTTATGCCAATTAGATAGGTATAATGTCCTCAAGGTTCATGCATGTTGTCTCATAGGGCAGAATTTCTTTCCTTTTTAAGGCTGAATAATATTTCATTCTATGTGTATACCATGTTCTCTTTATTCATCCATTTGCCAATGGAAATTTAGGCTATTTCCACTTCTTGGAATAATTCCACTTACAGGAGGTGTTTAAAATAATCAAACTCATAGAAGCAGACAGTAGAATGGTAGTTACCAGGGGTTGGAGATGTGAAATGGGGAAGTGATTTTTAGTGGGTATAAAATTTCAGTTATGAAAGGTGTAAAAGTTCTACAGACCTGTTGTACAACACTGTGCTAATAGTTCACACCTGAAGCAAAACTGAATTATATGCAATACTATATTGTACACTTAAAATGTGCTAATAAGGTTAATCTCAAGTGTTCTTACCATGATTTAAGAATCGATGGTATATGGATTAGACACACGATGGTAAGGAGTAGGTGGACATGGAGTACACCTTCACGGATGTATCAGAAATACGCCTTCGACACAGAAGATCTCTAAGAACATTAGCTGAGAGTGGGCAGAGTCCCTGACCACTGGAAAGGAATACATATATTCACACAAAACTCAGTAGGACAAAGGAAGTTGGAGAAAAAGAGGAGAGCGAGCAGGACTGAACATGCCCTCAGAGATTGGGGTACTGAGGCCGAGGCAAAACCCCTAAATTGGGGCAATTGTTTGGGACAGTGGAGAAGCACTTGAGGCTGTTACAGAGTGCAGCAGCTGATCTATGACAGTCTCTATGGAATGAGAACCACACAAAAAATCCCTGCCACAGTCCTATGTACCCTGGACAGGGATACAAGTCTCCTGGAATGTGCAGTGGCTGGGAGCTGGATCATAGGCATTGGAGAACAAGCCCAGGGTGAAGTCTGTTGCTGACTGATGGGCGACAGCCCAAGGAAACATGAGGGAATAGAGCACAGTGGGAAATGCCTTTGGAAGAAAGTTGATCTGGCATGGAGGCAAGGCATACAGCTGAGTCATGTGCAGGGTGTGGAGTCATCACTTTAGCCTCTCCTCACATGCCAGCAGGGGCAGTTGACTAATAGAGAAGTGCCATAGCCAGGGTGGTCATTTAAGTGCCTGATGTGCTGAGGAATACAGAAGGACCCTAATCAAGGTGGTCATTTAAGTGCCTGATACACCAGGTAGCAGAGAAGGACCAGCCAAGGAGGCCCTTTGAATGCCATCTGTCAGAGGCTAGAAAGACTCTAATAGCAACATAGCTCCTGTGGTTGAGATTACTGGTATCCCTATGCACTGGGTGCCAGCAGGGTCCCTGCGATCCAAGCTGTCATGCCACTTCCATACTTGATCCCCACTGGGACAGAGCTGCCAGAGGCTAGAAAAAACCCTAAGAGCACCACCTCTCCTGTTCCCCTGACCACAGGCTTCCCTATGTACCTGACACTGCCAGTGTCCCTGTGATCCAACCAGCTGCATCATCTCTACAACCGAACTTCACTAGGGCAGACCCAAGTCCTCCAGGGCAGCCTCAGGATCAAACTCCTGTGGATGACCCACATGCAGAGGAGGAGATAAAAACACAATTGAACTGCAGGGGCAATGTGGCTAAACCAGCTATGCAAGTTACAGATTAAATCCATGTGATTAAAAGGCAAACTCTTTGTCTACAGAATATATAAAAGGACAATGAGAGTTTCCACAATAGAAAATGCACTCTGGTAGTTGTGGACATTGGAGGCAAGTACATGCAGGAGTAGGGCCAGATTACAGTTTGAGATGTCCCCACAGCAAGTTCAGACCCCAGCCTATTATTGGAAGGCATTCTAGGGAGGTGGAGGTGGACTGTGACTTAAAGCGAGGGAAAGGATTTTGACAGCTGAGATCCAAGAAAAACATTTATTACTATTCTTGGATTTTGATTTGTTCTGTAATTGGTTCTGGAAGTTTTTTCTTCTTTTCTTTCTTTTCTCATCTGTTGCTAAGGCTGTTGATTTTATTATTATTATTAACTCTAAGCTTTTGAGAACTTTTTTAATAACATTTTTAAGTTCCTTTATATACTTCTACATCTATGTTGACATTTTACTGTTCTGTGGGGGTTTTTGCCCTTTGTTGTTGTTGTTGTTTTGTTTTGTAAGTTTGATTGTTTTTCTTAGTGCTCATTTCCACCTGTAGTTATTTTTTAATATATGTAAATCTCTTATATATTTTTATTTAACTTTGCTTTTATATTTTTTATTTTTTCTATTTTTATTACTTTTCTTTCTCTTTTTCAACATGTTCATTCATTTACCCTATTTTTTTTTTGTTTTGTTTTGTTCCCCAGATGTCACTCTGCTTTGGTTTTGTTTTCCATTTTATGTTTTGGTTAGTTTTGTTTTTAATTGGTTGATATCATTTTTAGTTTCCTTTGCTCACCAGGGCACTTTCTCATACTTACTTTTCTTTAAACAGTTGTGGTTGTGTGTGTGTGTGTGTGTGTGTGTGTGTGTGTGTGTGTGTGTTCCACTCTTTTTCTTATTACCAGTCTGATTCTAAATATAACATTTATTTGGGTTCATCTTTTGTTTCTTACTATGTTTTGCTTACTGATTTTAGGTGCTTGTTTTAATCTCCTTTAACACCAAAAAATTTTTTTAAAAAATCAGAATCTCAGTTACCTGGCTAGAGATCAGGCCTTGCCACTTGGAGTGGGAGCACTGAGTCCAGGACCCTAGACTGCCAGAAAACTCCTAACCCCAGAGTGTATTCCCACATGAAAACTCCCATGAAGGCCTCCACCTATATACAAGACCTGGCATCACCCAACTGCAGGCAGCATCCAGTTCAGGACTCCTCACTCAAATAACGAGCAAGACAAAAACACAAACACAAACATCAGCAAACATGATTACAGCAGACACCCCAAAACATACCACCTCATGCAGCCCTGCCCATCCAAGAGGAAAAAACCCACCTCCTCCTAGCAGAATGCAAGTGCAAGTCACTCCCAACACAAAGCCTACACAAATGAATGGACCAACTTTATACACCAAAGGCAAAGGCCAAAAGAAACAAGTAATATGACCCTAAGTCGGTAAAGGAGACCTCAAGCACAGTAATTAGGAAAAAATGAAAAAAACAGAGAAATATTGTGAAAATGTAGAAACAATGTAGAAATTCACAAGACTGAACAAAAGAAGAGGAAATAGGCAAACCACTTGAAAAAGAATTCAGAGTAATGATAGTAAAGATGTTCCAAAAACCTCAAAAATAAAATGGAGAAAGTGGAAGAATCAATCAACACACTTACCAAGGAACTAAAAGAAATGAAGAATAAACAAACAGAGGTGAACAATTACTGAAATTAAGAATTTCAGTATTCTTAATTACTGAAATTAAGAATGCTCTAGAAGGAAACAATGGCAGAATAACTGAGGCAGAAGAAAAATAACTGGCATGGAACATAGAATGGTGGAAATAATTTCTGAAGAGTAGAATAATGGAAAAAGAATTAAAAGAATTGAGGATAGTCTCAGAGACCTCTGGTAAAATATTAAATGCACTATCATTTGCATTATATGTATCCAGGGAGAAGCAGAGGGGGGAAAAAGGGTCTGAGAAAAATTTTGAAGAGATTACAGTTGAAAATTTTCCCAACATGGGAAAGGAAATAGTTAATCAACTCCAAGAAGTGAAGATAGTCCTATACAGGATCAACCTAGTGAATAAACACACTGAGTCACATACCAATCAAGCTAACAAAGATGAAACACAAAGAAATAATATTAAAAGCAGCAAGGGAAAAGCAACAAGTAACATACAAGGGAAACCTCATATGATTAATGGCTGATCTTTCAGCAGAAACTCTGTAGGCCAGAAGGCAATGGCAGAATACATTTAAATACTGAAAGGAAAATATCTGAAAACAAGGTTACTATACTGGCAAGGATTTCTTTCTTTCTTTTTTTTCGGTGTTGCCATATTTTTTTTATTATTTTATTTTTTAACTTTACAATATTGTATTGGTTTTACCATATATCAACATGAATCCACCACAGGTATACACATGTTCCCCATCCTGAACCCTCCTCCCTCCTCCCTCCCTGTACCATCCCTCTGGGTCACGATACTGGCAAGGATTTCATTCAAAATTGATGGAGAAATAAAATGCTTTACAGATAAGCAAAGGTTAAGAGAATTTAGCACTACAAAACCAGCTTTACAACAAATGTTAAAGGGGCTTCTATAGAAAGAAAACATAAGAGAAGGAAAAGGCCTACAATAACAAACCCAAAACAATTGAGAAAGTCAATAAGAACATATATATCAATAATTATTTTAACTGTAAATGGATTAAATGTTCCAACCAAAAGACACAGACTGGCTGAGTTGATACATAAACAAGATCCACAAGTATGTTGTCTACAAGAGATCCACTTCAGACGTAGAGAACACACACAGACTGAAAGTGAGAGGATAGAAAAAGATATTCCATACAAATGCAAATCAAAAAAAAAAAAAAACTGGAGTGGCAAACCTCATATCAGACAAAATAGACCTTAAAATAAAGAATATTACAAGAGATAAAAGACAGTACATAATAATCAAGGGATTAATCCAAGAAGAAGACATAACAATGGTAAAATTTATGCAACCAACATAGGAGCACCTCAATACATAAGGCAAATACTAACATACATAAAAAAGGAAATTGACATTAACACAAAAATAGTAGGGGACCTTTAACACCCCACTTACACCAACGGAAAGATCATCAAAGTGGAAAATTAATTAGGAAACACAAGCCTTAAATGAAACATTAGACCAAATGGAACTAATTGATATTTTTAGGACATTCCGTCTGAATGGAGAAGAATAAACTTTTTCTCAAGTGCACATGCAACATTATCCAGGCTACACCACATATTATCAAGGCTAAGTAAATTTAAGAAAACTGAAATTGCATCAAGCATCTTGTCTGAATACAATGCTATGGGACCAGATATAAATCACAGGGAAAAAAAAAACTATTAAAAAACACAAACACATGGAGATTAAACAATGTTTCTAAATAACAAACAGGTTATTGAAGAAATAAAAGGGGAAATCAAAAATTTCCCTGAAAAACATGACAATGAAAACACGATGACCCAAAAATTATGGGAGGCAGCAAATGCAGTTCTAAGAAGAAAGTTCACAGTAATACAATTCTACTTTAAAAAACTAGAAAAACATTGAATAGACAACTTGACTTTACACCTAAAACAGCTGGGAAAATGAGAACA
This sequence comes from Bos indicus, assembly GCF_029378745.1. Taxonomy (NCBI): domain Eukaryota; kingdom Metazoa; phylum Chordata; class Mammalia; order Artiodactyla; family Bovidae; genus Bos; species Bos indicus. Next base: position 79,423,676 of record NC_091789.1, read on the forward strand.
AAAAAAAAAGTTAGTAGAAGGAAAATAATCATAAAAATCAGAGCTGAAATGAGAAAGAAATGAAGGAAACAGCAGTACAGATTAACAAAATTAAAAGCTATTTCTTTCAGAAGATTAAAAAAATTGACAAACCATTACATAAGAGATTATTACAATCAACTATATGCCAAAAAAGTTGACAACCTGGAGGAAATGGACAGATTCTTAGAAAAGTTCAACCTTTTAAGCCTGAACCAGGAAGAAGTAGAATCTATGAGCCAGCCAATTACAAGCACTGAAATCCAAACTGTGATCAAAAGTCTCCCAAAAAAGCAAAATCCCAGGGCCAGATATTTTAACAGGGAATTCTATCAAGCATTTAGAGAAGAGTTAATGCCCATCCTTCTGAAAGTCTTTCAGAAAATTGCGGATGAAGGAACACTTTCAAACTGCAAGACAACTATCACCTTAATACCAAAATCAGACAAAATATAACCAAACAAAAGGGAATTTCAGGCCAATATTTCTAATGAACATAGATATGAAAATAATCAACAAAATTTTAGCAAACAGAATTCAACAGCACATTAAAAAGATCATACATCATGATCATGTTGGGTTTATCCCAGGGATGCAAGGAATCTTCAATATAAGCAAATCAATCAATGTGATGACCATATTAACAAATTGAAAGGGAAAAACCATATGATAATCTCAATAGATACAGAAAAAACTTTTGACAAAACTCAGCACACATTTATGATTAAAAAAACTCTTGAAAAAATGGGCATAGAAGAAACCTACTTCCACATAATAAAAGTCATATGCAACAAATCCACACCAAACATTATTCTCAAAGGTGAAAAACTGAAAACATTCCCTCCAAGATCAGGAATAAGACAAGGGTGCCCACTCTCACCATTATTATTCACCATGGTTTTAGAAGTCCCAGGTACAGCAATCAGAGATGAAAAAGAAAGAAAAAAAAATGCAGGTTGGAAAAGAAGAAATAAAACTCTCAATGCTTGCAGGTGGCATGGTACTATACATAGAAAACCCTACAGGTACTATCACAAAATTACTAGAGCAATCAGTGAATTTAATAAAGTCATAGAATACAAAATCAATACACAGAAATCACTTACATTCATATACACTAACAAAATAATAGCAAATGAAACAACTGACAAAGGATTAATTTCCACAATATATGTGCAGCTCTTACAACTCAATTCTAGGAAAAAAAAATCAAAAAGTGGGTAAAAGACATAAACAGACATTTCTCCAAAGAAAACATACACATAGCTATTAAGATGCTCAACATCACTCATTATCAGAGAAATAAAAATCAAAACTACAATAATGTATCATCCCACAGCAGTCATAATGGCCATCATCAAAATATCTACAAGCAATAAATGCTGGAGAGGGTGTGGAGAAAAAGGAACCTTCTTGCACTGTTGGTGGGAATGTAATTGATACAGCTATTATGGAAGCCAGTGTGTAAATTTCTTAGAAAGCCAGGAATAAAACTACCATATGACCCAGAATCCCACTACTAAGCATATATCCTGAGGAAATCAAAATTCAAGAAGTTACATGTACTCCAGTGTTCTTTGCAGCACTATTTCCAATAGCTAGGATGTGGAAGCAACCTAAATACCCATTTACAGAAGAATTGATAACCTGTGCTACATATGTACAATAGAATATTATTCAGCAATAAAAAGGAATGCATTTCAGTAAGTTCTAATGGGGTGGGTGAATCTAGAGCTTTTTATACAGAGTGAAGCAAGTCAGAAAGAGAAAAACAAATACCATATATTAACGCATTTATGTGGAATCTACAAAGATGGTACTGAAGAAGCTGTTTGCAAGGCATTAATGCAGATGCAGACAGAAAACAGACTTATCGACACAGGCATGGGACTGGAAAGAGAGGGTGAAACAAGTGGAGAAAGTAACGTCAAAACATACACACTACCATAAGTAAAATAGATAACTAATGGAAATTTGCTATACGACTCAATGAATTAAACCAGGTCTGTGTAACAAGCTTGAGAGATGGGATTGGATGGGAGGTAGGAGGGAGGTTCAAGAAAGAGGGGACATATGTATACCTATGGCTAATTCATGTTGATGTATAGCAGAAAGTAACACAATACTGTAAACCAATTATCCTTCAATTATATACATATATTTTTTTAAAGAATGTTGGTGTTCTGGGATAACAGAGGGGTAGGGTGGGGAGGGAGGTAGAAGGGGAGGTTCAAGATGGTGGGACACATGTACACCCATGGCTGATTCATGTTGATGTATACCAAAACCCACAATATTAAAGTAATTAGTCTCCAATTAAAATTATTTAATTAATTTTTTAAAAAGAACACTATTACTCATGAAGGCTATTCTGGCAAGCCAGATGGAAGTTTCAATTTGCCTCATTTGCTTTTCAGAATGAAAACTTTAAGATAGACTCCCACCATGGAAGTAATTTCAAATTGTATACTCTCTTGTTTCTTCACTTACCTACTTCTCCTGAAAGTTTGGAATATATATAGTTGGAAATGATGCTGTTTACTTTCACATAAGTAATAGGTGACTAAAAGTGCCACATTAAGCTTCCTACTTTGCCCTTCCTTAATGAGTTTCATATTTTCTTACTTGCTGTTTGTTCTGGTCTTCTTGACAGACTGGAACCTGGGGACAGGAGTTGATGAAAAGAAGGTGAAGAAAAGAAGGACGCAGGGGACCCAAGTCTCTAGTGGAACAAGGGTACTTTAATCGTGGCAGAGTGTGCTTATATATTGTTATACAAGGAAGCTTTAGACAGAAAAATAAAGTTGAGCAAAAACACTGAAACCAAATGTGTAACAACAGTAACTAGGGGAATAACAATCATCACAGGGCCAGAAGACAATCCATGTATTGGAAACAAGAACATGACTAAGTAGTTTTACAGAAAAGTAAAAGGTTACTGAAATGAATCCACATATGTGTTCCATCTCATGACCTCAGTCCTGAAAACTGCATGCAGCTCTGATTGTTTCTATTTTCCAGGGACTGATAAGGAACAGAAGGCCCTTGAGAAACAGAAAACAACATATAGGATTCCTTAAAATTAAACATTCCCTGAGAGGTTTTCTGACCAGCTCAGTCATGTCTGGAAGAGGAAAAGGCGGCACAGGCTTAGGCAAGGGTGGTGCCAAGCGCCACCGCTAAGTAATTTTAAAAAATAAATAAATAAATAAACATTCCCTGACAGTTGTTTTTCCATCAAATGTGTCCAACTCTATGTGACTCCACGGACTGCAGTATGCCAGGCTTCCCTGTCCTTCACTGTCTCCTGGATTTTGCTCAATTTCATGTCCATTGAGTTCGTAATGCTACCTAACCATTTCATCCTCCACCACTGACTTTTCCTTTTGCTTTCAATATTTCTCAGCATCAGGTCTTTTCCACACCTCTTCACATCTACAGTTTACTAAAGCAGAGAAACTGAGCATTGCTCTTTCTACAGAAAACCTTCTTCAAAATTAAAAATTAAAAAATATTCAAAAAAATGATTGTATATAAATGAAATTAATAGGCTCATCTGGAATATGATCTGTGGGAAGATCCATAAGCATATATTCTCCACACTACATTATTAAAGAGTGTAAGGAAGAACTTGAGCCATTATAAAATCCAAAGAAATATCACAAGGATATCCATGTACACTTATTTCTTTCTGTTTAGAGACAGTAAAATAAAAAGGAGAAATAGCACTTCTGGTGCATTAATTCTACTTTTATATGTGTCCCAGAGGTTGTTATTGTTGTTATTCTGTATTTATCAAAAAAAGAACTATGAAATGCTTCCTCAGAAAGGTAATAGCAATCTGTATTGGAAGTATTTGTGATAGTTAACAATTGATACTTTAGAGTATAATTCCTGACACTTTCTGAAGAAACTTTAAAGATCTTTATTGAAACACAATGAGTCAATCTTCTAACCAGAATTTTACTTACAGAGATATATACAGTAAGACAAAAAATACATAATTACTTTTATTTCCACATAAGAACTCAATTGGGGAGTTCCCTGGCAGTACAGTGGTTAAGACTCTTCATTTTCAAGGCAGGGGATGAGGGTTCATTCCCTGGGTGGGGAACTAAGATCCCACATGCCCTGCCATGTGGCAAAACTGTTTTCAAAACAAAAGATATGATTTTAAACCTTGTGTAACTTGGTCTTGTGTCAAGTACTAATTTCATAAAAGAAGCAATTTAACTACATATGAACTAAACACATTGTCATTTTTGTCTATGTATGACTTTAGCCATGCACTATATTTAGACATGAAAAACAAGTTCTCATCAATTTAATAAGCTTTTATGTGAATGGCTTCCCTGGTAGCTCAGCTGGTAAAAAAAATCTACCTGCAATGCAGGAGATCCTGATTCAATTCCTGGGTCAGGAAGTTTCCCTGGAGGAAAGATAGGCTACCTACTCTAGTATTCTTGGGCTTCCTTGGTGGTTCAGACAGTAAAGAATCTGCCTGTAATGCAGGAGACCTGGCTTCAATCCCTGGGTTGGGAAGAGCACCTGGAGAAGGGCATGGTAAGCCACTCCAGTATTCTTGCCAAAAGAATCCCCATGGACAGAGGAGCCTGGTGGGCTACTGTCCATGGGATCACAAAGAGTTGGACATGACTGAATGACTAAGCACAGCACATGAATGCCTACTCTTATTATTTGAGGAACTGGGATAATAATTAGGGGATCCAGAAATGAAGGACACATTGTCTCTTCCTTTCATGAAGAAAACAGATTCCTTGTTAGGGAGATGGATGATCATGACTCTGAGTATTTAGCTTAGGTGACTGAGTGATCCCATTAGCTAGGAGAAGAAAGACGAGAGAGAGAGAACTAGTTTGAAGGACTATAAGATGGATTTGGAAAAGTCAGAGGAGCCAGAGATCAAATTGCCAACATACACTGGATTGTAGCAAAAGCAAAGGAATTCCAGAAAAATATCTACTCTGCTTCATTGACTATGCTAAAGCCTTTGACTGTGTGCATCACAACAAACCATGGGGTATTCTAAATGAAATGGGAATACCAGACCACTTACCTGCCTCCTGAGAAACCTGTATACAGGACAAGAAGCAACAGTTAGCACTGGACATGGAACAATGAATTGATTCAAATTTGGGAAAGGAGTACATCAAAGCTGTATATTGTCACCCTGCTTATTTAACTTGCATGCAGAGTACATCATGTGGAATGCCAGGCTGGATGAAGCACAAGCTGGAATCAAGATTGCTGGGGAAAATATCAACAACCTCAGATGTGCAGATGATACCATTTTAATGGCAGAAAGTGAAGAGGACCTAAAAAGCCTCTTGATGAAGGTGAAAGAGAATGAAAAAGCTGGCTTAAAACTAAACATTCAAAAAACTAAGATTATGGCATCCAGTCCTATCACGTCATGGCAAATAGATGGGAGAAATGTGGAAACAGGGTCAGATTTCATTTTATTGGGCTCCAAAATCACTGCAGGTGATGACTGCAGCCAAGAAATTAAAAGACACTTGCTCCCTGCAAGAATAGCTATGACAAACCTAGACAGTGTATTAAAAACAGAGACACCACTTTGCCGACAAAGGTCTGTATAGTCAAAGCTATGGTTTTTATGGTAGCCAAGTATAGATATGAGATTTGGATTATAAAGAAGGCTAAGCACCAAGGAATTCATGATTTCCAACTGTAGTGCTGGAGAAGATTCCTGACAGTCCCATGGGCAGCAAGGAGATGAAATCAATCAATCCTAAAGGAAACCAACTCTGAATATTCATTGGAAGGACTGATGCTGAAGCTGAAGCTCCAACATTTTGGCCACCTGATGTGAAGAGCTGACTCACTGAAAAAGACTCTGATGCTGGGAAAGATTGAAGGCAAGGGGAAAAGGGAGTGACAGAGAATGAGATGGTTGGATGGCATCACTGACTCAGTGGACATGAGTTTGAGCAAACTCCAGGAGATAGGACAAGGAAGCCTGGAGTACTGTAGTTCATGGGGTCATAAAGAGTTGGACACAACTTAGGGACTGAACAACAACAGTTTGAAGGAAAGAGATGAGTTTGGTTTTGAACAGGTAGTAATTGACATGCTTATATTGTATCTACATGGAGAAGTCTAGTATAGAGATGAATGGTTTGGGGCTCAAGAAAAATTCAGGATTTAGTGTCATATTAATATAGGACATAGTTGAAGACAAAGGAAAAAATATGGTCACCTAGGGGAAACATATAAGTATGCAAGAAAGGAATCTGAAAGGTGAAATGAGGAATACTCTTAAGGAGCAAACAGAATAATAGAAGACAGAGAATGACAGTTTTCAAACAAGTATCCCTGATTGAACCTAAGTAATTTTTTTCCCTCCTGAAACCCCACTAATACAATAGTATGGATATTTTTGAGTCATGAACCAACAAATATCAATACAAAGAGAACAAGAGCGGAGGCAACAACACAACTCAGAAGCTGAAAAGCAGGCAGTTGAGTGGTAACTGATTTAGTCCCCAAAGAAGTGTTGAAATTATTGCTTCTAAAAAAACACTAATTTTTATAACTCATTTGTAACAAGCCTAATAGAACTCTAAGGCTCAACATCTGAATACATGCAAGTTGAGAAATAAATCAAAATTAATATTTAGATTCATCAAATAGTAAATATGCCTTCAAAATATTTGGTTATGAAAGGAATGCCGTAGATGTAGCTTGAAGAGTAAGGAGGAGAAATAAAAGTTTTGGTGCTTGTATAAAACAGTTAAAACTAGAACATATTTGCAAGCTATGAGAAAAGATAAAAGTTAAAATGAGGTTCAGTAATACAGGAGAGGGGAACAAAAAGGATTAATGCCTATAGGGACCTTGGATATGGAAGTAGGAAAGAATTGTCACCTGGGAGCATTTTTTCTTTTTTTTAGCAAAATAGAAATGCAGATCATTTGCTCAAAGTGAGGAGGCCAAAACCGTGGCACTGAAAGGGGAACGAGGATGTTTTGGAATGGCTGCAGTGGGAAATGGATGAGAAAAGAATTAAGGATTAGAGTTGAGGGTCCAGATGAGGTTGGAAAGCACACATTTGTAGTGGAGCCAATGAACATGGATATGCAGCTTTCCCCAGATACATCTTCAGAAGGCTGTGAACAAAAACAGGCAACCAGACCATTGATCTCAGCCAGACCTGGGGAGGGATAGCCAAGGCTATTAGAGGAAAAGTAAAGGAGTCAGTGGAAAATGCTTGTGAGTGTTGCTGAAATGAGGTTCAGATTAAGGACGAATAGAGATGAGAGAATGTGGCTGCTAGCCAAAGGAATTATGTAAGAAAGAAGGGAATGGTGATCACAATTATCAAAAACTTGTTTGATCACAAGACCACTCCTGCCAGGAGCCAGCGTGAGGAACTCCGCCCATGGCAGAGGTCATGAGGAAGGAGGCTTAACATACGCAAAGGCAGGATCGAGCCTCAGGAGTCCCCCTGGAAATTCTCGAGCACCTACCCCCAAAACCAGAGCCTTCCTACTTTACTACTTTGTGCTCCCACCTACACCTCTGACTTTATGGGGGGCTGCCCCCCACCACCTCTTTCAGAGAAGGAGTTAACTTAGAGCTCCAGTTAATAATAATTCCTGGGTGTGACAGGAGTGTTTTAACCTACAGACTCCTCTGAAGGTTCTCTAGCCTGCCTGACAGGCTTGACCGGCCACATGTGATTGTTCACAGCCTCCCAACTGTGAGAGGCATGAGATGCTTTAAACCTTCTAAAAACAGGTTCTTTAGAGAAGTTAGAAAATTATTAGTGTAGTATAGTGGGCTGATTAGAAATTGTATTGGTGAAGGGTTTTTCATTTGTTGAGCCAATGTTTGCTGCTAAGTCTCCACATTCCCTGCCCTTATACACATTAATGAATATATAGAAGAAATAAGTATTAATCTTTGATATTAATCACGTTAGACCTTAGGCTAAGCAAATTCTTTCCTTAATTAAAACCCACTACACCCTCACCCTATAGGAAAGTAACTTTATCTGGTACCTTCAGAAGGTGGTGTCTGTTTTAAGAATAATCACCCCTGGAGAAATAAGTGTCCTGGTTGACTGACCACTGTCACAAGGAGAGGGTCATAAATTGTCAGAAGGCCCCCTGGCCAGAAGATGATGTAACACCCCTAAGACCTCTGTATATATTTGTATGAAGCACCTGTCTTTAATAAAAGTCAGGACGGCTGACCCCTCGTGACTTTTGTATAACATCTCAGTGTATAAAAACAGACCCTGGAAAAATAAAAAAGGGGATCAGTTCCTCGAAAGACTGATCTCCTCGTGTCATTCTCTCTCTCAACCTCTGGCTGAGTTTCCATCTGGAGCGTGGAGGCCCGCTAAGCTTACTAATTTTGCCTGGGCTTCTAAGATCGGACAGGGGAGGCCTCAGTGTCTCCTCTCCCACGGGAGAACAGAAGGATGCCTGCGACCTACGTAAGTGGTGCAAACTTCTTGGCTTGAAGTTTTATTGGTTTTCTGTGTAAACCAAGCTACTCAGCCTCTTTTCTCTACTGAATTTTCTCACTGAGCTATCCTTATTCTATTACTCTTTATATCTCTAATTAATATCTAATTGAAGCCAGTGTATTCGCTGACGCCATCTCGCCTTCGAATTTCCCTGGATCCACCGGGGCTGGACCCCGGCACACTCCAGTGTTTTACATACAAGTTCAGGTGACCAAACATTTGAACTGCTTTTAGTTGGAGAGCTGTCAATTTTCCAGCACGTGTAGTGTTAATATGATTAGAAAGACTTCTTCCCACCACGAATTATTTCTCTGTGATTTTTATTTCAGTTTTCCCACTATTTTTAAGGTATTTATCTTAAATAATATTAGCTAATTCATCTTGAGTGGGGGAGGTGAACTGAGGCACAATGAGAGAAAGTAATCTTGAATGATCTCTGTTTGTATATAGCTCTAGGTCTGGCTCTGCCCCAGAAACCCTTTGATGTAGGGAAAACAATGAATTTTTAGAATCTCTCAATTCTAAGTACGGCCTGCCCAGAAGAGAAATCCTGGCTAATCCCTTTTTCAGTCCTCCTCTAGAGGGCACATGTTTACACATTCTATTTGAAAGCACATCTCCTTGCCCATAGAGCGGTTCACCATTGTTAAAAAACACACACATTACGCCACACTCTGATTTTATAGCAGTAGGAAAGTAAGGTGTGAAGTGGGAGGATTCTTTCAGAGAATGCAGACGACTTAAGGCCTATCAATTCACAGTTCATAAAAGCCTCTTCAGCCTTCTTGATCATAATTTCAAAATAAATTTTTATTTCTACCTGCAAAGCCATGGTGGATTCAGAATTATTTGCCTCAGTAATAATTGCCCTGACTAGCAAACTGACGGAGAAGGCAATGGCACCCGACTCCAGTACTCTTGCCTAGAAAATCCCATGGATCTCGGAGGAGCCTGGTAGGCTGCAGTCCATGGGGTCTCTAAAAGTCGGACATGACTGAGTGACTTCACTTTAACTTTTCACTCATGCATTGGAGAAGGAAATGGCAACCCACTCCAGTGTTCTTGCCTGGAGAATCCCAGGGATGGGGGAGCCTGGTGCGCTGCCGTCTATGGGGTCGAACAGAGTCGGACATGACTGAAGCGACTTAGCAGTAGCAGCAGCAAACAGTCAGAGAAGGCAATGGCACCCCACTCCAGTACTCTTGCCTGGAAAATTCCATGGACGGAGGAGCCTGGTAGGCTGCAGTCCATGGGGTCGCTAAGAGTCGGACACGACCGAGCGACTTCACTTTCCACTTTCATGCACTGGAGAAAGAAATGGCAACCCACTCCAGCATTCTTGCTTGGAGAAACCCAAGGATGGGGGAGCCTGGTGGGCTGTGTCTATGTGGTCGCACATAGTTGGACACGACTGAAGCGACTTAGCAGCAGCAGCAGCAAACTGAATAGGAGTAACTTTAGCCTTCCTTCAATCATGCAAAAATATCCAATACTCTTAGTTCATCATTATTAACTGATTTATTTAAGATAAATATTTCTGAGGGAAAACATTTACAATTATTTTAAGACTATCAGCTGTGGTGTATGGCAGCACAACCTTTAGAAGTGCCCCTGCAAATGTAAGGGGCATAAAAGCTTATGCTCACAGAAACTAGGACATATTAACAATCCATCATTTTGATATCCCATTGTTGGAAAATACGAACTTACTGGGGTTATCCAACACAGTCCTTCTGTGTTATTATGCTCAAAGATATAAAAGTTCTAAAAGTGTTTGTATTGCTACTCAATTCAACTGAAACTCTGTAATTAGTTCTATCTACTGCAAATCAATCACTATTTGTCCAACTGGGAGATAAATCCAATGTGAGAGGCTTCAAAATACAGTATCAATTGTCCATAGAACAAATGCTCAAGAGCTGTGTAAAATAATTGTTTAAAAAAACATGTAGGTTAAGATACCATTTTTTACTGTAACTCTTCTTCATCCTTTTATTATGAACAATCACTTTTGGTATCAATATATTGGTTTTGTTTACAGAAAAAGCTTTCTGAGAAAAATTTGTAAGAATAACGCAGCTCTCATAGAATACATAGGTCTGCAGGATATTTTTAACAGTTTGTAATTATAGGAGCAGAAAATGACTATAGGTCTGCACAAAGTTAAAATATTTGCAGTTTTACAAGTTTAAACAAAATAAAAATAACTTAGTCCTATATAAAATATAAAAGGTGCTTATTTGGCTTAACTTGGAGCTAAATTATACTTGATGATAAAGCCCTTTGGAGACCTAATTGAATACTCCTTCAGAAGATAAATCTAGATGGTATATATACATTTACAAAATGTATGTATGACTATATATAAAGTATTCCAAATTCTGGTTCAAGATGGTGGAGTAGGACATGCGCTCATCTCCTCCTGTGAGAGCACCAAAATCACAACTAGCTGTTTAACAACCATCAACAGGATGACATTGGAACCTATCAAAAAAAGATACCCCACATCCAAAGACAAAGAAGAAGCTGCAATGATAAGGTAGAAAGGGCACAATCATAATAAAATCAATATATTGATTTTATATATAAAATCATCCTATACCTGCTGGATGGGTAACCTACAAACTGGAGAACAATAATACCAAAGAAGTTCCCCCACTATTTTGAAGGTTTGGCACCCCACATCAGGCTTCCCAGCCTAGGGACCTTACAAAGTAACTGGAAATCCCCAGGGAATCTGACTTTGAAGGCCAGAAAATTTGATTATAAGACTTCCACAGCACTGGGGGAAACAGAGACTCCAGTCTTGGAGGGCACAAACAAAACATTGCTCCCACCAAAACTAAGAGGAAAGGAGCAGTGACACCACAGGAAACTGAACCAAAACCACATTGCCAGTGTTGGGGGGGGGTCTCCTGTGGAGGGGTAGGTCAGCAGGGACTAACCACAGGTACAAGGGGACCAGCAGCAGCTGCATAGGAAGGTACACTTTGGTGTGAACCCTCTTGGAGTTTGCCATTAACCCAACCATACAGCCAGTACATTTAAGGGCTGGGTGACCCCAGGCCAAAAGACTACCAGGGAGGGATCTCAATCCAACCATCAGCAGATAATTGGATCAATGCTTTATTGAGCAAGGCCTGTTTCACACTGTTCATGGTCTCCTCAAGACAACAATGCTGAAATGGTTTGCCATTCCCTTCTCCAGTGGACTACTGTGCAATCTCAGAAAGAGAATGATCTCTATTCCTTTCCAAAGGAAACCATTTAATATCACAGTAATTCAAGCCTATGCCCCACCACTAATGCCAATGAAGCTGAAGTTGAACCGTTCTATGAAGCCCTACAAGACTTTCTAGAACACCAAAAAAAGATATCCTTTTCATCATAGGGGACTGGAATGTAAAAGTAGGAAGTCAAGAGATCCCTAGAGTAACAGGTAAGTTTGGCCTTGGAGTACAAAATGAAACAAGGGCAAAGGCTAACAGAACTTTAGCCAAGAGAATGCACTGGTTATAGCACACACCCTCTTCCAACAATACAAGAGACGACTTTACACATAGATATCACCAGATGGTCAATACCAAAATCAGATTGATTATATTATTTGCAGCCGAAGATGGACAAGCTATATATAGCCAGCAAAAACAAGACTGGGAGCTAACTTTGGCTCAGATCATGAACTCCTTATTGCCAAATTCAGGCTTAAATTTAATAAAGTAGGGAAAACCACTAGACCATTCAGGTATGACCTAAATCTGATACACAGAGTGCCTGAAAAACTGTGGAGAGAGGTTCGTGACATTTAAAGGAGACAGGGATCAAGACCATCCCCAAGAAAAAGAAATGCAAAAAAGCAAAATGGCTGTCTGAGGAGGCCTTACAAATAGCTGTGAAAAGAAGAGAAGTGAAAATCAAACCAGAAAAAGAAAGATATACCCATTCGAATGCTGAGTTCCAAAGAATAGCAAAGAGAGATAAGAAAGCCTTCCTAAGTGATCAGTACAAAGAAATAGAGGAAAAAAACAGAATGGGGAAAGTCTAGAGATCTCCTCAAGAAAATTAGAGATATGAAGGGAATGTTTCATGCAAAGACGGGCTCGATAAAGGACAGAAATGGTATGGACCTAACAGAAGCAGAAGACATTAAGAACAGTTGGCAAGAATACACAGAAGAACTATACAAAAAGGATCTTCACGACCCTGACAATCATGATGTTATGATCACTCACCTAGACACAGACATCCTAGCATGGGAAGTCAAGTAGGCCTTAGGAAGCATCACTATGAACAAAGCTAATGGAGATGATGGAATTCCAGATGAGCTCTTTCAAATCCTAAAAGATAATGCTGTGAAAGTGCTGCACTCAAAATGCCAGCAAATTTGGAAAATTCAGCAAGTGGCCACAGGACTGGAAAAAGTCAGTTTTCATTCCAATTCCAAAGAAACGCAATGCCAAAGAATGCTCAAACTACTGCACAATTGCACTTATATAACATGCTAGTAAAGGAAAGCTCAAAATTCTCCAAGACCAGTTTCAACAATATGTGAACCATGAACCTCCAGATGTTCAAGCTGGACTTAGAAAAGGCAGAGTAATCAGAGATCAAATTGCCAACATCCACTGGATTATCAAAAAACTGAGAGAGTTCCAGAAAAATACCTACCTATGCCAAAGCCTTTGACTGTGTGGATCACAATAAACTGTGGAAAATTCTGAAAGAGATGGGAATACCAGACCACCTGACCTGCCTCTTGAGAAATCTGTATGCACGTCAGGAAGCAACAGTTAGAACTGGACATGGAACAACAGGCTAGTTCCAAATAGGAAAAGGAGTTCGTCAAGGCTGTATATTGTCACCCTGTTTATTTAACTTCTATGCAGAGTACATCATGAGAAACGCTGGACTGGAAGAAACACAAGCTGGAATCAAGATTGCCGGGAGAAATATCAATAACCTCAGATATGCACATGACACCACCCTTATGGCAGAAAGTGAAGAGGAACTAAAAAGCCTCTTGATGAAGGTGAAAGTGGAGAATGAAAAAGTTGGCTTAAAGCTCAACATTCAGAAAATGAAGATCATGGCATCCGGTCCCATCACTTCATGGGAAATAGATGGGGAAACAGTGGAAACAGTGTCAGACTTTATTTTTCTGGGCTCCAAAATCACTGCAGATGGTGACTGCAGCCATGAAATTAAAAGACGCTTACTCCTTGGAAGGAAAGTTATGACCAACCTACACAGCATATTCAAAAGCAGAGACATTACTTTGCCAATAAAGATCCGTCTAGTCAAGGCTATGGTTTTTCCTGTGGTCATGTATGGATGTGAGAGTTTGACTGTGAAGAAGACTGAGCACCGAAGAATTGATGCTTTTGAACTGTGGTGTTGGAGAAGACTCTTGAGAGTCCCTTGGACTGCAAGGAGATCCAACCAGTCCAATCTGAAGGAGATCAGCCCTGGGATTTCTTTGGAAGGAATGATGCTAAAGCTGAAACTCCAGTACTTTGGCCACCTCATGTGAAGAGTTGACTCATTGGAAAAGACTCTGATGCTGGGAGGGATTGGGGGCAGGAGGAGAAGGGGACAACAGAGGATGAGATGGCTGGATGGCATCACTGACTTGATGGGCGTGAGTCTCAGTGAACTCCGGGAGTTGGTGTTGGACAGGGAGGCCTGGCATGCTGTGATTCATGGGGTCACAAAGAGTCACACACGACTGAACGACTGATCTGATCTGATGCTTTGTTGATTACACCAAAGCCTTTGACTGTGTGGATCAAGACAAATTGTAGACAATTCTTAAAGAGATGGGAATACCAGACCACCTGACATGCCTCCTGAGAAATATGTATGCAGGTCAGGAAGCAACAGTTAGAACCAGACATGGAACAACAGACTGGTTCCAAATAGGGAAAAGAGTATGTCAAGGCTTTATATTGTCACCCTAATTATTTAACTTGTATGCAGAGTACATCATGAGAAATCCTGGGCTGGATGAAGCAAAAGCTGGAATCAACATTGCAGGGAGAAATATCAACAACGTTAGATATGCACATGACACTACCCTTATGGCAGAAAGCGAAGAGGAACTGAAGAGCCTCTCGATGAAGGTGAAAGAAGAGAGTGAAAATAAAAACTGGCTTAAAATGCAACCTTCAGGAGGTGGTCCTAAGGTGCTGGAGGAATAGGACGGGGAGACCACTTTCTCCCCCACAAATTCATCAAAAGAACGTTTGAACACTTGAGAAAATTCCACAAAACAACTTCTGAATGCCGGCAGAGGACATCAAGTACCCAGAAAAACAGTCCATTGTCTTGTAAAGGCAGTAGGAAAAAATATAAAAGATAAAAAGAGACAAAAGAGGTAGGGATGGAGCTCCATCCCAGGAAGGGAGTCTTAAAAAAGAGAAAAGTTTCCAAACACCAGGAAACACTCTCACTGCTGAGTCTGTGCTGAGCCTTGGAACCACAGAGGGCAACATAACCAGGAGGAAAAATAAATAAATAATTAAAACCCACAGATTATGTGCCCAATGGTAACTCCACTAACGGAGAGGCAGCGCAGACACCAGCATTCACCACTAGCAAGCAGAGGCTGGGCAGGGAGGCGTGGGCTGCATTGCTTAGAGTAAGGACCAGGCATGAATGCCTGAGGGAAATATGAGGGAACTAACTTGGGGTAGCAAACCAGACTGTGGGATAACTACCACACAAAAAGCCCTAACCTAAGACACCTCCAGGCCTGCTCACAGAACAAAGGACTGACTAGAGCTATGCAGAAAGCCCTAAGCTAAGACAAAATGGCACCCCATTCCAGTACTCTTGCTGGGAAAATCCCATGGATGGAGGAGCCTGGTGTGCTGCAGTCCATGGGGTTGCTAAGAGTCAGACACAACTGAGCAACTTCACTTTGACTTTTCACTTGCATGCATTGGAGAAGGAAATGGCAACCCACTCCAGTGTTCTTGCCTGGAGAATCCCAGGGACTGGGGAGCCTGGTGGGCTGCAGTCTATGGGGTCGCACAGAGTCAGACATGACTGAAGTGACTTAGCAGCAACAAGACACTGTCAGGCCTGCTCACAGAACAAAGGCCTTAGCAGAGCTAGCCGGCTACAGGCCGGCCCATCCCCTTCTGGTGACAGGCAGTCGAGAGCAGCCAGAGCCAGAAGGGGGAAATTGCGGCCCCACAGAGGCATTATCTACCAAACTGCAAGCAGGCTTCATTGCTAATCAAGACTTCTTGGGATTCTGGATGGTCAACATTCGCCTGAGAAGGTGTGCCAGTTGTACACCCAGAAAACTGAGTGGCAGGGACAGGGGAGGCGATAAGTTGCAGTGACCAGGCTCACCAAACACCTGGTCACCTGAGCTGCTCGGACCTGGGAAGGGCACAAAATGCAGGCCCAACTGAGTCGGCGCCTCTGAGGACTACTCGAGTACCTGAACCTGAGCGGCTTAGACCTGGGAAATACATACAACCCAGGGCTGGCCTCAGACAGTTCCGGGCAGAGCAACCTAGAGCCTAAGCAGTATAGACAGGGAAAGCACATACGCTGTGAGCGGGGCCAAACCCAGTGTGGCCGAGACACTGCAAGCACACGCGAGTGTTATTTTTTGTAGTGTCCGTCCCTCCCCACAGTACTACTGAACAAGTGAGCCTAAAAAAGTGTCCACCACCTCCCCCTTGTGCCAGGGCGGAAATTAGACACTGAAGAGACCAGCAAACAGAAGAAGCTAAAACAGAGGGAACCTCCTTGGAAGTGACAGGTGCAACAGATTAAAACCCTGTAGTTACTACCGACTACTTAGGAAGGGGCCTATAAATACTGAGAAATATAAGCTGGATCAAGGAAGTATCTGAAACTGAACTGACCCCACACTGCCCACAACAACACCAGAGAACTGGACATGGAACAATAGAAAAATCTAGAGAAAGTCCTAGATATATTTTTACGATTTTACTATCATTCTTTAATTTGTTTAATTTTTTTTTTTATTTTTAAGTCCTCTATTACTCCTTTAATTTTCATTTTTATAACCTACTATTGCTTTAAAAAAAAGAGAGAGAGAGAGAGAGAAACCCTATTTTTTAAAGCAAACTTCTTTTTCTTTATTATTGTATTTTTGAAACTCCAACCTCTACACTAGATTTTTAATATTTGCTTTTTGGTATTTGTTATCAATTTTGTACCTTTAAGAACACAATCTTCAGTAGCCATTTTTACTTGGGAACAAGATTACTGGCTTGACTGCTCTCTCCCCTTTTGGACTCTCCTTTCTCTCCACCAGGTCGCCTCTATCTCCTCCCTCCTCCTTCTCTTCTCTACCCAACTCTGTGGCTCTCTTTGTGTGCTCTGGATGGTGCAGAACACTTAGGGAACTGATTACTGGCTGGATCTGTCTCTCAGTTTTTGATTCCCCTCTATCCTCCTGGTCACCTCTGTCTCCTTCTTCTCTCTTATCTTCTCTGTATAACTCTGTGAACATCTATGAGGGATCCAGACTGCGGAGAGCACATAAGGAAGTGATTACTGGCTATCTTGCTCCCTCCTCTTTGGATTCCACCTCATCTCATTCTGGTCACCTCTATCTCCCTCCTCCCTCTTCTCTTCTCCATGTAACTCTGTGAACCTCTCTGGGTGTCCCTCACAGTGGAGAAACTTTTCATCTTTAACCTAGATGTTTTATCAACAGTGCTGTATAGATGGAGAAGTCTTGAGGCTACTGTAATAATAAGACTGAAAACCAGAAGCTGGAGGCTTAAGTCCAAATCCTGAGAACACCAGAGAACTCCTGACTCCAGGGAACATTAATCGACAGGAGCTCATTAAATGCCTCCATACCTGCATGAAACCAAGCACCATCCAAGGGCCAAGAAGTTCCAGAGCAAGACATACCATGAAAATTCTCCAGCAACACAGGAGCATAGCCCTAAGCTTCAATATACAGGCTGCCCAAAGTCACTTCAAACCCATTGACATCTCATAACTCATTATTGAAAACTTCATTGCACTCCAGAGAGAAGAAATCCAGGTCCACCCACCAGAACACCGACACAAGCTTCCCTAACCAGGAAACCTTGACAAGCCACCTGTACAAGCCCACCCACAACGAGGAAACTCCACAATAAAGAGAACTCCACAAACTGCAAGAATACAGAAAGGCCACCCCAAACACAGCAGTATAAACAAGATGAAGAGACAAAGGAATACCCAGCAGGTAAAGGAACAGGATAAATGCCCACCGAACCAAACAAAAGAGGAAGAGATAGGGAATCTACGTGATAAAGAATTCCAAATAATAATAGTGAAAATGATCCAAAATCTTGAAAACAAAATGAAATCACAGATAAATAGCTTGGAGTCAAGGATTGAGAAGATGCAAGAAAGGTTTAACAAGGACATAGAAGAAATAAAAAAGAATCAATATGTAATGAATAATGCAATACATGAGATCAAAAACACTCTGGAGGGAACAAATAGTAGAATAAAGGAGGCAGAATATAGGATTAGTGAGGTAGAAGATAGAATGGTAGAAATAAATGAATCAGAGAGGAAAAAAGAAAAACAAATTAAAAGAAATAAGGACAATCTCAGAGACCTCTAGGACAGTGTTAAACGCCACAACATTCCAATCATAGGAGTCCCAGAAGAAGAAGACAAAAAGAAAGATCATGAGAAAATACTTGAAGAGATAATAGTTGAAAACTTCCCTAAAATGCGGAAGGAAATAATCACGCAAGTCCAAGAAACCCAGAGAGTCCCAAACAGGATAAACCCAAGGCAAAACACCTCAAGACACATATTAATCAAATTAACAAAGATCAAACACAAAGAACAAATATTAAAAGAAGCAAGGGAAAAACAACAAATAACACACAAGAGGATTCCCATAAAGATAACAGCTGGTCTTTCAATAGAAACTCTTCAGGCCAGGAGGGAATGGCAAGGCATACTTAAAGTGATGGAAAAAAACAACCTACAGCCCAGATTACTGTACCCAGCAAGAATCTCATTCAAATATGAAGGAGAAATCAAAACCTTTACAGACAAGCAAAAGCTGAGAGAATTCAGCACCACCGAACCAGCTCTCCAACAAATGCTAAAGGATCTTCTCTAGACATGAAACACAAAAAGGGTGTATAAACTGGAACCCAAAACAATAAAGTAAATGGCAATGGGATCATACTTATCAATAATTGCCTTACATGTAAATGGGTTGAATGCCCCAACCAAAAGGCAAAGACTGGCTGAATGGATACAAAAACAAGACCCCTATGTATGTTGTCTACAAGAGACCCACCTCAAAACAGGGGACACATACAGACTGAAAGAGAAGGGCTGGAAAAAGATATCCCATGCAAATACAGACCAAAAGAAAGCAGGAGTAGCAATACTCATATCAGATAAAATAGACTTTAAAACAAAGGTTGTGAAAAGAGACAAAGAAGGACACTACATAATGATCAAAGGATCAATCCAAGAAGAAGATATAACAATTATAAATATACATGCACCCAACATAGGAGCACTGCAATATGTAAGATATATGCTAACAAGTATGAAAGGTGAAATTAACACAGTAATAGTTGGAGACATTAATACCCCACTCACACCTATGGATAGATCAACTAAACAGAAAAGTAACAAGGAGACTCAAACTTTAAATGATACAATAGACCAGTTAGACCTAATTGATATCTATAGGACATTTCACCCCCAAACAATGAATTTCACCTTTTTCTCAAGTGCACACGGAACCTTCTCCAGGATAGATCACATCCTGGGCCATAAAGCTAGCCTTGGCAAATTCAAAAAAATTAAAATCATTCCAAGCATCTTTTCTGAACACAATGCAGTAAGACTAGATGTCAATTACAGGAGAAAAACTATTAAAAATTCCAACATATAGAGGCTGAACAATACGCTCCTGAATAACCAACAAATCACAGAGGAAATCAAAAAATAAATCAAAATATGCATAGAAATGAATGAAAATGAAAACACAACAATCCAAAACCTGTGGGACACTGTAAAAGCAGTGCTAAGGGGAAGATTCATAGCAATACAGGCATTCCTCAAGAAACAAGAAAAAAGTCAAATAAATAACCTAACTCTACACCTAAAGCAACTAGAAAAGGAAGAACTGAATAACCCCAGGGTAAGTGGAAGGAAAGAAATCTTAAAAATTAGGGCAGAAATAAATGCAAAAGATACAAAAGAGACCATAGCAAAACTCAACAAAGGCAAAAGCTGGTTCTTTGAAAGGATAAATAAAACTGACAAACCATTAGCCAGACTCATCAAGAAACAAAGGGAGAATAATCAAATCAATAAAATTAGAAATGAAAATGGAGAGATCACAACAGACAACACAGAAATACAAAGGATCATGAGAGACTATTATCAGCAACTATATGCCAATAAAATGGACAACTAGGAAGAAATGGACAAATTCTTGGAAAAGTACAACTTTCCAAAACTGAACCAGGAAGAAATAGAAAATCTTAACAGATCCATCACAAGCACGGAAATTGAAACTGTAATCAGAAATCTTCCAGCAAACAAAAGCCCAAGTCCAGACGGGTTCGCAGCTGAATTCTACCAAAAATTGAGAGAAGATCTAACACCTATCCTACTCAAACTCTTCCAGAAAATTGCAGAGGAAGGTAAACTTCCAAACTCATTCTATGAGGCCACCATCACCCTAATACCAAAACCTGACAAAGATGCCACAAAAAAAGAAAACTACAGGCCAATATCACTGATGAACATAGATGTAAAAATCCTTAACAAAATTCTAACAATCAGAACTCAACAACACATTAAAAAGATCATACACCATGACCAAGTGGGCTTTATCCCAGGTATGCAAGGATTCTTCAATATCCACAAATCAATCAATGTAATATACCACATTAACAAATTGAAAAATAAAAGCATATGATTATCTCAATAGATGCAGAGAAAGCCTTTGACAAAATTCAACATCCATTTATGATAAAAACTCTCCATAAAGCAGGAATAGAAGTAACATACCTCAACATAATAAAAGCTGTGTATGGCAAACCCACAGCAAACATCCTCAATCATGAAAAAGTGAAAGCATTTCCCCTAAAGTCAGGAACAAGACAAGGGTACCCACTTTCACCACTACTATTCAACATAGTTTTGGAAGTTTTGGCCACAGCAATCAGAGTATAAAAAGAAATAAAAGGAATCCAAATTGATAAAGAAGAGGTAAAACTCTCACTGTTTGCAGATGACATGATCCTCTACATACTGCTGCTGCTAAGTAGCTTCAGTCGTGTCCAACTCTGTGTGACCCATAGACGGCAGCCCATCAGGCTCCTCTGTCCATGGGATTCTCAAGGCAAGAACACTGAAGTGGGTTGCCATTTCCTTCTCCAACCCATGAAAGTGGAAAGTCAAAGGGAAGTCGCTCAGTCGTGTCTGACTCTTAGCGACCCCATGGACTGCAGCCCACTAGGCTCCTTCATCCCTGGGAGTTTCCAGGCATGAGTACTGGAGTGGGTTGCCAGTGCCTTCTCCAGATCCTCTACATAGAAAACCCTAAAGACTCCACCAGAAAATTACTAGAGCTAATCAATGAATATAGTAAAGTTTCAGGATGTAAGATCAACACACAGAAATCCCTTGCATTCCTATACACAAATAATGAGAAAACAGAAAGAGAAATTAAGGAAACAATTCCATTAACAGTAGCAAGGAAAAGAATAAAATACTTAGGAATATATCTACCTAAAGAAACTAAAGACCTATATATAGAAAACTTTAAAACACTGCTGAAAGAAATCAAAGAGGACACTAATAGATGGAGAAATATACCATGTTCATGGATCGGAAGAATCAACATAGTGAAAATGAGTATACTACCCAAAGCAATCTATAGATTCAATGCAATCCCTATCAAGCTACCAACGGTATTTGTCACAGAACTAGAACAAATAATTTCACAATTTGTATGGAAATACAAAAAACCTCGACTAGCTGAAGCAATCTTGAGAAAGAAGAATGGACCTGGGGGAATCAACCTGCCTGACTTCAGGCTCTACTACAAAGCCACAGTCATCAAGACAGTACGGTACTTGCACAAAGACAGAAATATAGATCAATGGAACAAAATAGAAAGCCCAGAGATAAATCCACGCACATATGGACACCTTATCTTTGACAAAGGAGACAAGAATATACAATGGAGAAAAAACAATCTCTTTAACAAGTTGTGCTGGGAAAACTGGTCAACCACTTGTAAAAGAATGAAACTAGAACACTGTCTAATGCCATACAAAAATATAAACTCAAAATGGATTAAAGATCTAAACGTAAGACCAGAAACTATTAAACTCTTAGAGGAGAACATAGGTAAAACACTCTCTGACATAAACCACAGCAGGATCCTTTTGACCCACCTCCCAGAATATTGGAAATAAAAGCAAAAATAAACAAATGAAACCTAATTAAAATTAAAAGCTTCTGAACAACAAAGGAAACTATATGCAAGGTGAAAATACAGCCTTCAAAATGGGAGAAAATAATAGCAAATGAAGCAAGTGATAAAGATTTAATCTCAAAAATATATAAGCAACTCCTGCATCTCAATTTCAGAAAAATAAACGACCCAATCAAAAAATGGGCCAAAGAACTAAACAGACATTTCTCCAAAGAAGACATACAGATGGCTAACAAACACATGAAAAGATGTTCAACGTCACTCATTATCAGAGAAAGGCAAATCAAAACCACTATGAGGTACCATTTCACTCCAGTCAGAATGGCTGCTGTCCAAAAGTCTATAAGCAATAAATGTTGGAGAGGGTGTAGAGAAAAGGGAACGCTCTTACATTGTTGGTGGGAATGCAGACTAGTACAGCCACTATGGAGAACAGTGTGGAGAGTCCTTAAAAAACTCGAAATAGAACTGTCATATGACCCAACAATCCCACTGCTGGGCACGCACTCTGAGGAAACCAGAATTGAAAGAGACACATGTACCCCAATGTTCATCGCATCACTGTTTACAATAGCCAGGACATGGAAGCAACTTAGATGTCCATCAACAGACAAATGGGTAAGAGATCTGTGGTACATATAGACAATGGAATATTACTCAGTTATTAAAAAGAATGCATTGAATCAGTTCTAATGAGGTAGATGAAACTGGAGCCTATTATACAGAACAAAGTAAGTCAGAAAGAAAAACATGATACGGTATATTAATGCATATATATGGAATTTAGAGATGATAACGATGACCCTATATGTGAGACAGCAAAATAGAAACAAATATAAAGAAAAGACTTTTGGACTCTGTGGGAGAAGGCGAGGTTGGGATAATTTAAGAGAATAGCATTGAAACATGCATATTATTGTATGTGAAATAGTTCGCCAGTCTAGTTTTGATGCATGAGACAGGGTTCTCAGGGCTGGACCACTGGGATGAACCTGAGGCATGGGATGGAGAGGGAGTTGGGACGGAGTTTCAGGATGGGGAACACATGTACACCCATGGCTGATTCATGTGAATGTATGGCAAAAACTACAATATTGTAAAGTAATTAGCCTCCAATTAAAATTTTAAAAAATAAAATAAAATCTAAATACATATGAGAATCATCTTCGAATTTTTTGATAAATATAAATGCCAAGGTATTGCTTTTTTTTATTTTTTTGGTCAGATCTCCAGATATGTTTCTAATGAGCAGCCATGTTTAAAAACAACTGGACTATATAAAGATCTTTAACTTTTATCCAGTTTGTTTCACTTTTCCTATTTCATATTCTGTGCTCCCATTTCATTAAGTTTATGTTTTCCAATTTTTCCAACTCTTTTTTTTTTCTTTTGGATATTCTTTCTCAACCCTTTATCAAGCACTGTAGAGAAGCTTTTATATATATGTTCCCCGCCCCCCCCCCCCGCCCCCCGCCGCTTGGGTTCCAAAATCACTGCAGATGGTGACTGCAGCCATGAAATTAAGAGATGCTTGCTTGCTCCTTGTAAGAAAAGCTATGACCAACCTAGACAGCATATTAAAAAGCAGAGACATTACTTTGCCAACAAAGGTCCATCTAGTCAAAGCCATGCTTTCTTTTTGCAGTAGTCATATATAGATCTGAGAGTTGGACTATAAAGAAATCTGAGAGTCAAAGAATTGCTGCTTTTGAACTGTGGTGTTGGAGAAGACTCTTGAGAGTCCCTTGGACTGCAAGGAGATCAAACCAGTCCATCTTAAAGGAAACCAATCCTGAATATTCATTGGAAGGAATGATGCTGAAGCTGAAACTCCAAATTTTGGCCACCTGATGTAAAGAACTGACTCCTTGGAAAAGACCCTGATTCTGGCAAAGATTGAAGGCAGCAGGAGAAGGGGACGACAGAGGATGAGATGGTTGGATGGCATCACCAACTCGATGGACCTGAATTTGAGCAAGCTTCAGGAGTTGGTGATGGACAGGGAAGCCTTACATGCTGCAGTCCATGGGGTCACAAAGAGTTGGATATGACTGAGGGACTGAACTGAACTGATATATATATCAGTTCAGTTCAGTTCAGTTCAATCACTCAGTTGTGTCCGACTCTTTGCAACCCCATGAATTGCAGCACACGAGGCCTCCCTGTCCATCACCAACTCCTGGAGTTCACTCAGACTCACGTCCATCGAGTCAGTGATGCCATCCAGCCATCTCATCCTCTGTCGTCCCCTTCTCCTCCTGCCCACAATCCCTCCCAGCATCAGAGTCTTTTCCAGTGAGTCAACTTTTCACATGAGGTGGCCAAAGTACTGGAGTTTCAGCTTTAGCATCATTCCCTCCAAAGAAATCCAGGGGCTGATATCCTTCAGAATGGACTGGTTGGATCTCCTTGCAGTCCAAGGGACTCTCAAAAGTCTTCTCCAACACCAAAATTCAAAAGAATCAATTCTTCGGCGCTCAGCCTTCTTGACAGTCCAACTCTCACATCCATACATGACCACAGGAAAAACCATAGCCTTGACTAGACAAACCTTTGTTGGCAAAGTAATGTCTCTGCTTTTGAATATGCTATCTAGGTTGGACATAACTTTCCTTCCAAGGAGTAAGCGTCTTTTAACTTCATGGCTGCAGTCACCATCTGCAGTGATTTTGGAGAGCAAAAAAATAAAGTCTGACACTGTTTCCCCATCTTTTTGCCATGAAGTGATGGGACCAGATGCCATGATCTTCGTTTTCTGAACATTGAGCTTTAAGCCAACTTTTTCACTCTCCACTTTCACCTTCATCAAGAGGCTTTTTAGTTCCTCTTCACTTTCTGCCATAAGGGTGTTGTCATCTGCATATCTGAGGTTATTGATATTTCTCCTGACAATCTTGCTTCCAGCTTGTGCTTCTTCCAGCCCAGCGTTTCTCATGATGTACTCTGCATGTAAGTTAAATAAACAGGGTGACAATATACAGCCTTGACGTACTCCTTTTCCTATTTGGAACCAGTCTGTTGTTCCATGTCCAGCTCTAACTGTTGCTTCCTGACCTGCATACAGATTTCTCAAGAGGCAGGTCAGGTGGTCTGGTATTCCCATCTCTTCAAGAATTTCCCACAGTTTATTGTGATCCACACAGTCAAAGGCTTTGGCATAGTCAATAAAGCAGACATAGATGTTTTTCTGGAACTCTCTTGCTTTTTCCATAATCCAGTGGATCTTGGCAATTTGATCTCTGGTTCCTCTGCCTTTTCTAAAACCAGCTTGAACATCTGGAAGTTCACGGTTCACGTATTGCTGAAGCCTGGCTTGGAGAATTTTGAGCATTACTTTACTAGCATGTGAGATGAGTGCAATTGTGCAGTAGTTTGAGCATTCTTTGGTATTGCCTTTCTTTGGGATTGGAATGATAACTGACCTTTTCCAGTCCTGTAGCCACTGCTGAGTTTTCCAAATTTGCTGGCATATTGAGTGCAGCACTTTTACAGCATCATCTTTCAGAATTTGAAATAGCTCAACTAGAATTCCATCACCTCCACTAGCTTTGTTCGTAGTGACATATATATATATATATATATATATATATATATGTATATAATGTATAATATATATTTTATAAAGCATGAATATTTACATAAAAATTTTTGACATTTTTATTCCAATTGTTTGATGTAGTATGAATAGAATGCTATATTTCTAATTTTAAAAAATAGATATGCAACAAGTGACAGAGGTTTACTGTCTAATACAGGGAACTATAGTCAATAGCTTGTAATAACGTATAAGGGAAAATAATTTCAAAAATAGCATATATGTATATGTATAACTGAATCACACACATAAAAAAGAATTCTACTTTTTGAAATTTAGTAATGTTTACCTTTTGCCAGATTTTTCTAAATGTCCTATGGACATCTGACAATGTTGTATGAGATACAAAATTTTAAATATATTTGTGCAGGATATGATTAATATAATTAGATATACATCTATTACATTTAGATTACTAATGACATCATTCAAAAAGCTCCTATTCTTTTTTTTCTTACTTCATAAAATATTCCCGGGGATATATTAATATGTCTAACTATGATTGCATATTTTTCTTTTCCCTTATATTGCTTTTTAAGGGAATCTGATTTTTGTTTTCTGTATCTTTGTTTCCTTGTTGTTAAGGTGTCTAATTCTTTATGATGTCTTTCTTTTTTGTGAATTTTACCTTTCATCATTAAAAACATTCATCTTTGTTTCATTTAAGATAAATTAATAAATTTAAAATAAAGAATTCATACAATTCAGTGTAAAGAAAACAGAAAGTAGGCAGAGATTCTGGATAGACATTTTTATAAAGAATACATACACATTGCCAAAAGACTCATCTAAAGATATTCAACATCATTAATTATCAGGTAAATGCAAAAGAAAATCACAGTGAGATATTACTTGACATCTGTAGAATGGCTATTATCAAAAAGACAAAACATAGCAAGTGTTAGAAAGGATGTGGGGAGAAAAGGGAACATTCCTGTAATGTTGGTGGGAATGTGGTGTAGCTACTATGTAAAACAGTATGGAAGTTCCTTAAAAAATTAAAATACAGCTATCATATGAATCAGCAATTCCACTCCTGGATGTATATCTGAAGAAAACAATAAAACTAATTCAAAAATATACAGACACTCCAATGTTCATTATGGCATAATTTACAATAGCTAAGATACAAAAAAAAAAAAAAAAAAACCTAAGTATCCACTGATGGATGAATGGAAAATAAGAAAAAAAAAATATATGCACATAATATACATAGACACATAAACATATACAAAGGAAGTGGAATGCTTCTAAAACTTTAAAAAGAATGAAACCAAAATAAGATGTTATTTCATACATGTCAAAATGGCTATCATCAAAAAGAACACAAATAACAAATGTTGGAAAGGATATGAAGAAATGGGAACACTTTTACACTATTAGTGGGAGTGTATATTATTGGTGCAGTCACTGTGGTAAACAGCATGGAGACTTCTCAAAAGACTAATGTGTCATGAGGATGTAATATACATCATGGTGACTATAATTAATAATACTGCACTGCATATTTTAAAGCTGCTTAAGAAAGTAAATGTTAAAGTTATTCTTCACAAGAAAAAACTTTTTGTAACTGTGTATTCTAACAACTGGTAACTAGAATTGCTGTGATTATCAATTTGCAATATATACACATATCAAAGCATTATGTTGTACCTATGAAAAGGTCTCCTGTATTGCAGGCAGATTCTTTACCAGCTGAGCTACCAGGGAAGGCCCATATGTCAATTACACTTCTATTTCAAAAAAGATGGTAAATGTAAATTACTTCAGCCTGCTAGCTAATTCTTTGCTGATTCTAAATTGTATTCATTTTCCAACCTCTCTGTCAATTTGCAACAAAAGATTGTGCAAACTAAGTTTGATAAAGCTTAAATGTAAGACACTTGCTCCTGTTTAGGTTTGAAATGGAGGGAAAACATATGCTTTTGCCACTCCCCTGGGATAGTCTGACTTTAAATGAATTCAGCTCAGGAAAACTATTCACAGCAACTTTCACTTCATTTTTGACTCTTGTATCCTCTTGCTTCTTTCAAATAAATGTTTGTGATTTTGGCATCTCTTTCCACTCCAGACCCTTTGGTTTATTGGGTTTCATTCCTCAAAAAACATCATACCATGAAGAAAAGGTCTTTCGACTATCTCATATATACTGTTTGACCATGGAAAGGCCTACTCTATTACACAGTTGTTTTTTTTTTTTTTTAATTTTATTTTATTTTTAAACTTTACAAATTGTATTAGTTTTGCCAAATATCAAAATGAATCCGCCACAGGTATACATGTGTTCCCCATCCTGAACCCTCCTCCCTCCTCCCTCCCCATACCGTCCCTCTGGGTCGTCCCAGTGCACTAGCCCTACACACAGTTTTTAAAAGAAAAAATCATCTCTTATGGAAAACCAGGGTATACTCTTGGTTGGGAATTGGAGGTGGGAAGTAGAGGGTGGGGAGAATCTTCTCAACTGCAATTTCTGTGAGAATAAAGAGAAAGGCAGCAGTAACTTTTTGATACATACGTGCCTGTCACGTTTTTCATCAGGCTGACTTCACAGCTCAAAGAATAAATCATTCTAATATGTTAGGGAGATTGCAAGACTACTACATTTCAAAATGTTTATAGGTTAGCTTTACACAAAGAACAGCTTCATTTAATGGATCAAGGACATTTAAGGCAAAAGAAGCTAAGAAGTTTGTTTTCAAAAATATTTGCAATAGGAAAAAGTACCCAAAAGACACTCCTTTTTGTAGAAAGGCTGTAAACATTTTCTGGGTGATTCAAACTGCTCTCCAGTAAACCACAGCCAATTTATGATTAAAAGCAGAAATAAAACTACAAAATGTCCTTTTTGTAGGGTTTTCTTTCCAGAAATCTATATTAGGTCTGATTTATATTTTATCAAGATCCAATGTACTGGTAAGCCAATGAAATTTCCTTTAAAGAGGCAATTTAGGATTAAGAACTCAGTTCCTAACTATGAGACCACAGTAAATTATGAGCAAAAATAACTGACAGCCGTTGGCAGTAGGCCATTTTAATACCCCAAAAGTGAAGAAGCCACTATATCAGAATAAATATCAACTCATTGTTTAGGCCAAGTAGGTGTTCATGTACATGGTATGATTTGGAGAACCCCAAAAAGACAATCTGATCCAAAATATCTCCTCAGAAACCTGCTTTGCTGAATGAAATTTCCATCATGACACTCTACCTTTTGGGTTATGGATGCTGTTACAAAAGGTATCGCTCTGGGAAATGAAGTGAGTCACTCAGTCGTGTCCGACTCTTTGCGACCCCATGTACTTATCTAGCCTGCCAGGTTTTCTGTCCATGGGATCTCCCAGGTAAGAATACTGAAGTGGGTTGCATTTCCTTCTCCAGCGGATCTTCCCGACCCAGGGATCAAATCCAGGTCTCCTAAATTTCAGGCAAAATCTTTACTGTCTGAGCCACCAGGGAAGCCCAAGGTAACATACAAATTACTATGAACAAATTAATGTCTTTGTTATTTATTTCCTATCAGAGAGAAGAGCTTTGATAGTGATGGAGAAAGACCAAGGATGTACATCTAAAATAAAACAGTGAGTAAGAGAAACTTCTGAGTTTGTTGTTGGGTTCCACTTGGAAGCGGGGCCAGAGTGCTGAGGACATTGGAGTTGGAGAGAAAAGGTGGAATAGGAACACTTTAAACACCATTAGATAGTAGAAAGGGCATTGGTCAAGAAGTTGAAACACTTAGTTTTCTATTGCCTTTTCTAGAAATTATAACCTATGACCTTTGATGAATTCTTTCTCCTCCCTAGATCCCTGACCCAGGAACTGAAACCAAGTCTCCTGAACTGTAGGCAGATTCTTTACTGTCTGAGCACCAAAGGGAAATTTATAACCTATCCTCCTTAGATTCAAATTTGTTCTTCTATCAATAGCGGATAGAGTTGACAGAGTAAGTAATCTCTAAAGTCCTACTCAACACTCTCCTAATTGTAAAAAGTGTGGATAGAGTAAAGCTGAAAACAACTGGCTATTTCATTATTTTTTCTAGCCATATTCTTAACCTCTGGGCCCCAAATAACCTCTGTGGGGACACTATGGAAACAGTAGGAAGCAAAATGGATTTCCCTATCAAAGAAATAATTCTTCTGCTCCCCTTGCTCCTTCTAGTCTGTCATTGTTTTGATTGCTAAAATTAACTGGAAATCTATTAACAAATTCCACAACAGTTTCCTCTATTTGACACAACAAATTCATGAAACATTTTCTTCTAGCTTCATCTTGCCACATGTCATTTACTGATAACCCAAGACTTACCAAATCAAATTATTCTTTTATTTCATAGCTGGCTTTTTAAACATGTAACAATAATGTAAAAAGCAAGCACTCATAAGAGTGAGACACCAAATGGAGAAGTGGGAAACATTTAGAGACTTCTTGCCAGCATGGGATTGCTTTCTATGATTAGCCTTCAAAAATATGGCACAATTCATGTTGAAACACCATAAGTGGTACTGTCACATCCCCTGGGAGACCATGCTTTAGTTTAAAAAGATTTTAACTGATACTGAACCCAAACTCTCCTCTAACGTTTACTTCCATGCTTTCTCATTAAACGTTGTTTAGTTACTAAGTCATGTCCAACTATTTTGTGATCCCGTGAACTGTAACCCACAGGCTTCTCTGTTCATTGCATTTCCCAAGAAAGAGTACTGGAGTGGGCTGCCATTTCCTTCTCTAGGGGATCTTCCCAACCCAGGGATCAAACTTGCATCTCCTGAATTGGCAGGTGAATTCTTTACCACTGAGCAACCAGGAAAGCCATTAAACATTAGGCAACATTGAAAAGGAGGTCCCCACTACCACTATCGCCTTCTTTTCAAAAGTTTCCATAGTTCCAAATCAAAACACCACAGTTTAATCTCCCTCCTTTGACCTTTATACTTCCAGCTCTTTAACCTAATCTTATTTTGATCAACTGATTCTGATTAAATTTGCTTGGGCCTCTTCTCATAGGACAATAAGGGATTTCTGTGTTCATCAATTGTCATTGGCAGGTGGCTAGTTCCTTTTGCCAATGGAGTCTGTAGCTTGATTTCAGTAAAGGTATTCATGCTGCACTCAATATGCCAGCAAATTTGGAAAACTCAGCAGTGGCCACAGGACTGGAAAAGGTCAGTTTTCATTCCAATCCCAAAGAAAGGTAATGCCAAAGAATACTCAAACTACTGCACAATTGCACTCATCTCACACGCTAGTAAAGTAATGCTCAAAATTCTCCAAGCCAGGCTTCAGCAATATGTGAACCGTGAACTTCCAGATGTTCAAGCCGGTTTTAGAAAAGGCAGAGGAACCAGAAATCAAATTGTGAACATCCTCTGGATCATGGAAAAAGCAAGAGAGTTCTAGAAAAGCATCTATGTCTGCTTTATTGACTATGCCAAAGCCTTTGACCGTGTGGATCACAATAAACTGTGGGAAATTCTTCAAGAGATGGGAATACCAGACCACCTGACCTGCCTCTTGAGAAATTTGTATGCAGGTCAGGAAGCAACAGTTAGAACTAGACATGAAACAACAGACTGGTTCCAAATAGGAAAAGGAGTATGTCAAGGCTGTATATTGTCACCCTGTTTATTTAACTTATATGCAGAGTACATCATGAGAAATGCTGGACTGGAAGAAACACAAGCTGGAATCAAGATTGCCAGGAGAAATATCAATAACCTCAGATATGCAGATGACACCACCCTTATGGCAGAAAGTGAAGAGGAACTAAAAAGCCTCTTGATGAAGGTGAAAGTGGAGAGTGAAAAAGTTGACTTAAAGCTCAACATTCAGAAAATGAAGATCATGGCATCCAGTCCCATCACTTCATGGGAAATAGATGGGGAAACAGTGTCAGACTTTATTTTTTTTGCTCTCCAAAATCACTGCAGATGGTGACTGCAGCCGTGAAATTAAAAGATGCTTACTCCTTGGAAAGAAAGTTATGACCAACCTAGATAGCATATTCAAAAGCAGAGACATTACTTTGCCAACAAAGGTTTGTCTAGTCAAGGCTATGGTTTTTCCTGTGGTCATGTATGGATGTGAGAGTTGGACTGTCAAGAAGGCTGAGCGCCAAAGAATTGATGCTTCTGAACTGTGGTGTTGGAGAAGACTCTTGAGAGTCCTTTGGACTGCAAGGAGATCCAACCAGTCCATTCTGAAGGAGACCAACCCTGGGATTTCTTTGGAAGGAATGATGCTAAAGCTGAAACTCCAGTACTTTGGCCACCTTATGTGAAGAGTTGACTCATTGGAAAATACTCTGATGCTGGGAGGGATTGTGGGCAGGAGGAGAAGGGGCCGACAGAGGATGAGATGGCTGGATGGCATCACTGACTCAATGGATGTGAGTCTGAGTGAACTCTGGGAGTTGGTGATGGACAGGGAGGCCTGGCATGCTGTGATTCATGGGGTCTCAAAGAGTTGGACACGACCGACCAACTGATCTGATCTGATCTGATTCCTCAGGTCGAACTGATAAGCACTGTATACTAACTGCTCAAATTGCATAGGAAACATACCTATAGTGTTCTGCTAATCAGGATAGAGATTTGATGTTTTGAGTAAGACACATCTTTAAAAATTGTTTCATCCCTGATCTATTACTCTCCACTTAACACAGCAACACCTTCAACTTTTTGAAATCTTAACTCTCACTGCTCATCTTAGTGTGGTCATGTGTTCTCACCACCTGGAAATTTGTTTTCAAAGTGTATATTTGTGTGACTCACAAAATAATTACAAATGTTTTTCTAATAAATGTGAACCTCATGAGAAAATCATTCACCAAGAGATCTGGCTGTGTTTGATACAATGACTCTCCTGGCATGTTTTGAAGATAATAAATTTGGAACAAAGGAAGTACAGAAGTTCTGAAGTGCATCAAGGTTTCTATGAATCATCCCAAAAAAATTACATACCAGCTATATCCAGGTCATCATGATATACATGAAAATATATAAGAATGGTTTCTCCTTCAAGATGCTTAAGAAAAATAAGTTGTCATAAAAGGCATAGTCCATATATGGTAAATACCATTTTAAAAGGCACAAGTCATTAATAGAATTCAGAGAACAAAGATTGCTTGCAGATGAAGAAATCTGCAGAAGTTGACTCAGTAACCAAAATTTAAATATTTGTTGACTGACTGAATGAATGGTTGCATGTGGAGGATAGGACAGGTACTTGAACTGAACCTTGAGGAATATATATGATTCATATGGGAAGAGGTTGGGGTAGTAGATTCCAAAGAAAAGGAAAAACATGAAGCTTCCTGAAGGATAAGTTGCAGTCATACTACAGAGAGAGCTTAAAATGCAAGAATAAACTCTTGAGTACATGTGTTTTCACAACAACCTCTTCCTCTATGACAGAGTACATGTGTTTTCACAACAACCACTTCCTCTATGAAACATACTACAGTCCTGTTTATTGTCTATAACTCTTTTGCCTACCTGTGCTTCTGTTAGAAACACATATTCCTGTTGTGATCTCAAAGCAGGATACTCATCAAAAAGAAGCTCATACCTTTACCCTTAACTCCTGATACTTGATACATATGCCCAACTTAGACGTTCAGTATGGTGTACCCTGACTAGATTATGGCCCCATTATAATGACAATCAGAAAATGGCCAGTCCCTACTACAGCAGACTTGACGCCAACAATATCTGGAAAATTGACTACCCTATCACTCCTTTGCCTCCACATATGATATTTTTCTCCAGTCACTCCTTCCTACAACATAAAGTCTTGAGTTTCTATCATCATGTAAGGCTAAATACATTCCAGAAATACACGGGTTGTTACAATGCCTTCACATTCTGGTTATTTCATTAAAATTAATAGTTTGCATTGACTATTTAATC
This sequence comes from Bos indicus, assembly GCF_029378745.1. NCBI lineage: Eukaryota > Metazoa > Chordata > Mammalia > Artiodactyla > Bovidae > Bos > Bos indicus. Next base: position 79,457,197 of record NC_091789.1, read on the forward strand.
AAGAAAAAGAAGTCAAAATGAATTAGAAGCAGCATGGATTTCATATGCTGTACACAAAGGTACATTCAAGGGAATAAATCATTCTATGAGTCCAGAAAACTTGAAAGACTCAGTGATTCAAGGACATAATTATTTTATTCTGAGGTCTACAAATGATTTTCAGGACTGTCAAATTGCCACAGTGTTCCACAACTCTTTAAGACATCTCTGTAAACTTACATAATATACAAATTATGCTTGAATTTGATCATATTGGAAACCTGACATTTTGTAAGCATAGCTATACTAGGTATCAAGGGTGAATGCAGGGATAGGAATGCAGGGCCAAACATCAGCTGATTTATGTAAAGTTACTCATAAATGTTAAGTAGCATGATTCTATTTTATAATGTTAAGTGGCATGACTCTATTTTATAATCCCAAACTTTAAATTCCTCAAGGACAGGATCTAAGCTTTAATTTTTTCGGCATCTCCAGTGTATAAGACATAGTAACTGTATAGAAATAAGTTACTTATTTGATATAATAATCAATGATGCTGAAGACAAGAGATAACCATCTGCAAAAATAGATGCATAAAACATAATTTGAATCATCCTGTTCCACTCCATTCCACCCTTAGTTCTCCACTTAACTTGACTTTGCCTCTCAGTTAAGAACATGTATAAATTGGAAAATGGGGTTTCTTCTTCAAGAAAAGGTAAATAATAAACAAATTAGTATATTATCAGATCAGATCAGTCACTCAGTCGTATCCGATTATTTGCGACCCCATGAATCGCAGCACGCCAGGCCTCCCTGTCCAACACCAACTTCCGGAGTTCACCCAGACTCACGTCCATCGAGTCAGTGATGCCATCCAGCCATCTCATCCTCTGTCGGCCCCTTCTCCTCCTGCCCCCAATCCCTCCCAGCATCAGAGTCTTTTCCAATGAGTCAACTCTTCACATGAGGTGGCCAAAGTACTGGAGTTTCAGCTTTAGCATCATTCCTTCCAAAGAAATCCCAGGGCTGATCTCCTTCAGAATGGACTGGTTGGATCTCCTTGCAGTCCAAGGGACTCTCAAGAGTCTTCTCCAACACCACAGTTCAAAAGCATCAATTCTTCGGCACTCAGCCTTCTTGACAGTCCAACTCTCACATCCATACATGACCACAGGAAAAACCATAGCCTTGACTAGACAAACCTTTGTTGGCAAAGTAATGTCTCTGCTTTTGAATATGCTATCTACGTTGGTCATAACTTTCTTTCCAAGGAGTAAGCGTCTTTTAATCAGTCACCATCTGCAGTGATTTTGGAGCCCAAAAAAATAAAGTCTGACACTGTTTCCACTGTTTCCCCATCTATTTCCCATGAAGTGATGGGACCAGATGCCATGATCTTCATTTTCTGAATGTTGAGCTTTAAGCCAATTTTTTCACTCTGCACTTTCACCTTCATCAAGAGGCTTTTTAGTTCCTCTTCACTTTCTGCCATAATGGTGGTGTCATCTGCATATCTGAGGTTATTGATATTTCTCCCGGCAATTTTGATTCCAGCTTGTGTTTCTTCCAGTCCAGCATTTCTCATGATGTACTCTGCATATAAATTAAATAAACAGGGTGACAATATACAGCCTTGACATACTCCTTTTCCTATTTGGAACCAGTCTGTTGTTCCATGTCCAGTTCTAACTGTTGCTTCCTGACCTGCATACAGATTTCTCAAGAGGCAGAACAGGTGGTCTGGTATTCCCATCTCTTGAAGAATTTCCCACAGTTTATTGTGATCCACACAGTCAAAGGCTTTGGCATAATATATTATAGTACAACCTAAATATATGGCAGTTCTATATGGAGGAAAACCTGGGCTGAATATCAAAATGCACCCATAATTTTTCCAGCTCACATATACTTTGGGTAGATGGTAAGGCACATATTTGATAGGAAGTATCCATATTTTAAGTTCCTCTCCCTGACTCCAAATAAGGTGACTGTATCAGGTTTGGAATTTTGCTGAAAGGTTAGAATCAGACACTAAGAGTGGTGAGCAAGAAAGAAGAGTAATCTCAGAATACACATTTTAAGTTCAATGGGAATAAGATGTTCAGTTCAGTTCAGTTCAGTTCAGTCACTCAGTCATGTTTGACTCTTTGTGAACCCATGAACCACAGCACTCCAGGCCTCCCTGTCCATCACCAACTCCCGGAGTCAACCCAAACCCATGTCCACTGATTCGGTGATGCCATACAACTATCTTATCTTCTGTCATCCCCTTCTTCTCCTGCCCTCAATCTTTCCCAGAATCAGGGTCTTTTCCAATGAGTCAGTTCTTTGCATCAGGTGACCAAAGTATTGGAATTTCAGCTCTAACATCAGTCCTTCCAATGAACACCTGGGACTGATCTCCTTTAGGATGGACTGGTTGGATCTCCTTGCAGGCCAAGGGACTCTCAAGAGTCTTCTCCAACACCGCAGTTTAAAAGCATCAATTCTGCTCTCAGCTTTCTCTACAGTCCAACTCTCACATCCATACATGACCACTGGAAAAACCATAGCCTTGACTAGAAGGACCTTTGTTGGTAAAGTAATGTCTCTACTTTTTAATATGCTGTCTAAGTTGGTCATAACTTTCCTTCCAAGGAGTAAGCGTCTTTTAATTTCATGGCTGAAATCATCATCTGCAGTGATTTTGGAGCCCAGAAAAATAAAGTCAGCCACAGTTTTCACTGTTTCCCCATCTATTCCCATGAAGAGATGAGACTGGATGCCATGATCTTCGTTTTCTGAATGTTGAGCTTTAAGCCAACTTTTTCACTCTCATCTTTCACTTTCATAAAGAGGCTCTTTAGTTCCTCTTCACTTTCTGCCACAGGGTGATATCATCTGCATATCTGAGGTTATTGACATTTCTCCCAGCAATCTTGATTCCACCTTGTGCTTCCTCCAGCCCAGCGTTTCTCATGATGTACTCTGCATATAAGTTAAATAAGCAGGGTGACAATTGATGTACTCATTTTCCTATTTGGAACCAGTCTGTCGTTCCATGTCCAGTTCTAGCTGTTGCTTCCTGACCTGCATATAGGATTCTCAACAGGCACGTCAGGGGGTCTGGTATTCCCATCTCTTACAGAATTTTCCACAGTTTATTGTGATCCACACAGTCAAAGGCTTTGGCATAGTCAATAAAGCAGCAATAGATGTTTTTCTGGAACTCTCTTGCTTTTTTAATGATCCAGAGGATGTTGGCAATTTGATCTATGGTTCCTCTGCCTTTCTAAAACCAACTTGAACATCTGGAAGTTCACAGTTCAAGTATTGCTGAAGCCTGACTTGGAGAATTTTGAGCATTACTTTACTAGCGTGTGAGATGAGTGTAATTGTGTGGTAGTCTGAGCATTCTTTGGCATTGCCTTTCTTTGGGATTGGAATGAAAACCGACCTTTTCCAGTCCTGTAGCCACTGCTGAGTTTTCCAAATTTGCTGGCATATTGAGTGCAGCACTTTCACAGCATCATCTTTCAGGATTTGGAATAGCTCAACTGGAATTCCATCACCTCCACTAGCTTTGTTCGTAGTGATGCTTTCTAAGGCCCACTTGACTTCCCAGTCCAGGATGTCTGGCTCTAGGTGAGTGATCACACCATCGTGATTATCTGGGTGGTGAAGATCTTTTTTGTACAGTTCTCCTGTGTATTCTTGCCACCTCTTCTTAATATCTTCTGTTCTGTTAGGTCCGTACCATTTCTGTCCTTTATTGAGCCCATCTTTGCATGAAATGTTCCTTTCGTATCTCTCATTTTCTTGAAGAGATCCCTAGTCTTTCCCATTTTGTTGTTTTCCTCTATTTCTCTGCATTGATCGCTGAGGAAGGCTTTCTTATCTCTGCTTGCTATTCTTTGGAACTCTTTATTCAAATGAGTATATCTTTCCTTTTCTCCTTTGCTTTTGGCTTCTCTTCTTTTCATAGCTATTTGTAAGACCTCCTCAGACAGCCGTTTTGCTTTTTTGCATTTCTTTTTCTTGGGGATGGTCTTGATTCCTGTCTCCTGTACAGTGTCACGAACCTCCATATGTAGTTCATCAGGCACTGTGTCTATCAGATCTAGTCCCTTAAATCTATTTCTCACTTCCACTGTATAGTCATAAGGGATTTGATAAGGGATAAGATATAGCCTTATTCATATCTTTACCAGTGAGTGTGTGCATATGTGCTCTCTCAAGTGTGTAAATTGGAGTATCTGTCAGTGTAAGTTTACATAGGATGATGATCTTCTGCCCTAGAACTTGGTTGAAAGGTGTAGAATTTTCATGTCCTCCCTCTTCTCATATAACTTAATATCTATCCGTAATGTGAACAGTGTCCTTTAGGTGGAATATCCTTAGGTAGTGAACAATCTGAACATACATACATAGCAGCCCTGCCATCATTCCTGAGTTTTATATGACCTTTATGCTGTGAACTACATTAAAGAAAATGTTAGTCTTATCTTCCTCCCTTTCTTTCTTTCTTTTTTTTTTTTGCTGTTATTATCTTTACATAGTTGGGTGGGGGTGATTGTGATCTGTTCATCTTGTTGCACTAGGGCAACTACAGCTAATGTTTCCAACTCAGTACTGTTCTGTGGTTGACACATAACAGGTCAATTTCACTGGGTTTTGAAAAATGTCTGTTCATCAGAGGAAGATGATATTCTTCCTCGTTAGTCATGGCTTACTAGTATTAGCTTGGAAATTAGGTTTTGGGTTAACACATTTTTCTCTGAATAGCTTCCTTGTGATGCTTTTTTCTTCCATCTAAATACAGTATATTCTTGCTAGGTCAACTGTAAACAGAGCCACTTATTTATTTTAAAAATACAATACTACTATCTTATCAAATATAAATAACTCCTTTTTCAAAAGCCAGAGAACTAGATTCTATTTTGCAATGTGGATGAGATTAACCGATGAGGCTGATTTGCACTTGTTCAATGAATTTCACCTCCAAATGACGCTTTTTTAAAAATAAAGCCTTCTCTCTGGAGATTCAGTTTGTCAACTCATTCAAACTTAAAGGTATTTTACATATTTACTGAGCAGATACAGATATAAACTACTAATGTTAGGTACTACAAAGGATAAAAAACTGAATGAGACTTCTTAGTTTTAGAATAGTTTGATAGTTGAGAGTATGTATTTTGAAATGATTTGTAACTGGGTTCTTATAGCTCATTCATCACTTTTCAGCTATATAATCTTGAATGTATTACATATTCTCTCTAAGCCTCAGATTTCACATATGCAGAAAATAAATTGTAATATCTACCTTGTAGGGTTTGCTAAAATAATTAAATAAGAAGGCCATTCTACTAGGGTGGCTCTAGTCCTTGGTAGCCTGCAGAAGCAAACTAAACCAAAATGGTTTAAAATGTACTCAAATCCAAGAAAATGAAACTTAACAACAATCAATCACAAATAGCTAACTAGGCTTTCCACAAAAAAGCAACCACTTAAGTGTATCTAGCCAATCAGATAATGTCCTTGCTTTTCTTTTGCATCTTTTTTTATAAAACATCTCCTGCAGCTCCTGTTGGTAGAGTGCTGTTAACTGCTTTTAATTTAGTATTGCCAAATTTGAACCAATGTATGCACAATTGAACTGAAATTTTTAATATGTTTTAGTTTATATTTCAATAGTTCTGCTGTCATAAGTGGGATTCAAAGAGGACCTCCTCCCCACTAAAGCCCCCAGGAGCAATAAGCAACCAGGCATAAGGTACCCACTGAGCCCTTTGTGTTTACTGCTTTGTTGCTGTGTCTGAAGTCTTTCTGAAGTATATGAGTTCCACACCTTTTTGTGCTATTAGCTCTCTGACTTTATTTGAGAATATCTGTATCAAGACTGGGTCTATTTTTTTTTTTTACTGTTTCAATAAAACTTTATTTACAAAAAAAAAAAAAAAAAATCATGGAGCCAGCTTGTTGACCCCTGAGCATCTTGTTCCAGAGGTTTCTGTTGGTCTGCTGATGTGACATGATTGTGTCTTTTTTTTTTTTAATTTTATTTTATTTTTAAACTTTATATAATTGTATTAGTTTTGCCAAATATCAAAATGAATCCGCCACAGGGATACATGTGTTCCCCATCCTGAACCCTCCTCCCTCCTGCCTCCCCATACCATCCCTCTGGGTCGTCCCAGTGCACTAGCCCCGAGCATCCAGTATCGTGCATCGAACCTGGACTGGCATCTCGTTTCATACATGATATTTTACATGTTTCAATGTCATTCTCCTAAATCTTCCCACCCTCTCCCTCTCCCACAAAGTCCATAAGACTGTTCTATACATCAGTGTCTCTTTTGCTGTCTCGTACACCGGGTTATTGTTACCATCTTTCTAAATTCCATATATATGCGTTAGTATACTGTATTTATGTTTTTCCTTCTGGCTAACTTCACTCTGTATAATAGGCTCCAGTTTCATCCACCTCATTAGAACTGATTCAAATGTATTCTTTTTAATGGCTGAGTAATACTCCATTGTGTATATGTACCACTGCTTTCTTATCCATTCATCTGCTGATGGACATCTAGGTTGCTTCCATGTCCTGGCTATTATAAACAGTGCTGCGATGAACATTGGGGTACACGTGTCTCTTTCCCTTCTGGTTTCCTCAGTGTGTATGCCCAGCAGTGGGATTGCTGGATCATAAGGCAGTTCTATTTCCAGTTTTTTAAGGAATCTCCACACTGTTCTCCATAGTGGCTGTACTAGTTTGCATTCCCACCAACAGTGTAAGAGGGTTCCCTTTTCTCCACACCCTCTCCAGCATTTATTATTTGTAGACTTTTGGATCACAGCCATTCTGACTGGTGTGAGATGGTACCTCATAGTGGTTTTGATTTGCATTTCTCTGATAATGAGTGATGTTGAGCATCTTTTCATGTGTTTGTTAGCCATCTGTATGTCTTCTTTGGAGAAATGTCTGTTTAGTTCTTTGGCCCATTTTTTGATTGGGTCGTTTATTTTTCTGGAGTTGAGCTGTAGAAGTTGCTTGTATATTTTTGAGATTAGGAGACTGGGTCTAAAATTGGACTGGGTCTGAGTTACTTTGGTGTGGGTCCAGTGTCAGGCTTGCTTTGATTAAAGTGGACTGGGCTCAGTATGAAGTCTCTGCTTCTTTTAAAATAAAAAGGAAACCTTTTTTTTTTTTTTTTTTAAACAAAGAGGTCTTCTGAGTCTAAAGATTATGAAACTCCTCTATCTGTGACTCCAGCTAACTATATGTATAAAAATTATGGGCCCAGAACCTATGTTGAGTAAGTGGGTTAACCTTACCAAAGGTAGTCTTGAAGTACAGTGGCCACAGTGGGAAACTCATAAACTAAATAAGCTTATTTATGATGTGCTTTAGAGAAAAAGGAGTCCCAAACTTTTCAAAGACAATGAAATGTGTTTATGATTGGTATGCAAAAGTTTCTAGGACAAAATAAATCAAAATTTGCCTATTTAAAAGAGTTCAACACTGCTAGGAATATTTACTATTTGTCTTGGCTAGCACCTAATGATAAGCTATTTGAAAGAATTGTTTTTCTTTAAAAAGAACTCTTATGTCAGAAGTTGTCCATACTGGAGACTAATATGTAGTGCCTGATAGGAACTTTTTAAAAGCTTTCTTTCCTAAGGTAAAATGCAACTGTGTCCAGAGGTAACATTCTGAAGCCTTCTGGAACAATTTATTTAGATATCACAAAGACACATGGCTCTAAATCTAGCACAAAGGAATCTTTTTATTTTCATCTTAGTTGAAAAATATTCTCCCTGATATAAAGAAGCAAATTGAAGATACTATAGTTAAATCAGTGGGGTCATCCCCTCGATACTGTTCAAGCCACTACCCTATTATTTCAGGAATTAAAAACTGTCTTTGTCTTACAAATCAAGTCTTCACAAGAACAAAAATGCTGCTCTAAAAGCAATTCAAGCTAAGCTACTGTTTGTACTTATCCTAAGGGAAAAAAATACCATGCACTGTTTATTAATTCCAGGGGGAGACAATTCTGCCTACTGCATATTGATATCAGAGTCGCAAAAAAGAACACAACATTGCTAAATGCTGCTTTGCTTATATAAAAGAAATACAGAGTAAGATCAGCTTCCATAGTGAGCATCAATCCTGCATGGTTAATGGGTCTCTCCTAAGAGTCAACACAGGACAACTGGCCTATATGCATCCCTCTTGTGCTGCAGTGGAAAAACCCTGTCCCATCCCAGCAAAGGATAGATATGCTACAAGATGCACACAATTTAGAAACAAAGAAGTGCTCAGAAAGTTAACCAAGGAGAGACATATCCACAGAAGGTATTAAGTCCTGCACAAGTTGATTGGCTTTTTGTCTCTTGGTGAGGGTTGAAAGACAGTACATGAGACTGGGTTCCCCAAAATTTTAAATAAGATACTAAAACATTAGTTATTGAGCATAGTTTTTGTTTGTTTGTTTGTTTGTTTTATTTTTGGCTTCTTATTGCAGAGGAACTAAACGTATTAGGGTCTATCAATAAGCATGCTTGGGCCACATTCAAAAACTTGCTATGAGGAAGAATTGCTTTAAAAATTATGAAATGTATTTCTAAATTTGCAGATCTCCAAAATGATTATGAAATACTCCACAATTGCTTACTTATTAAAGTTTCCAGCATTTAAGAATTTTAATCAATATATATAATTAAAATTACCAGAAAAAAAAAAAAAAAAAAAACTTTGTGTACCACAAAAGTAGTGTGCATTTTTGGTGAAAAGAAAAGATGAACAAAGTGTGAAGTTAGGAATTTTTAACTGAGTTAGAAATGTAAAGAAGAACTAAAGAGAGATGACAAATACAACTGAAATAAACAATGCACTAGTAGATACAGAGCAATGGATAAGCAAGATGGTAGACAGAGTAGTGGGAATCACTGAAGCTAAACAGAAAAAAAGAAAAATGTAGGAAAATAAATGAAGACAGTATAAGAAATTATTGAGACAGCATCATGCATGCAAACATTTGAATTTATAGCTATCCCAGAAAGTGAAGAGAGTGAAAGAGGCAGAGAATACATTTGAAGACAAAATAGTTGAAAGATTCTCTAACCTGGAAAAGGAAACATTCAGGCCCAGAAAGCACAGACAGTCCCAAACAGGATCAATGCAAAGAGGACCACATCAACATCATAATTAAAATAGCAAAAGTTTAAGATAAACAGAGAATATGAAAACCACCATGGAAAAGCAACAAGTTCCAAACAAGGGAATTCCCATAAAGCTGACTTGTGTTTTGGCTGACCTTTCAGCAGAAACTCTGAAATCCTGAAGGGAGTAACATGATATATTTAAAGTGATGAAAAAGTCCAGGACCAGCAGGCTTCACAGGTTATTTCTATCAAACATTCAGAGAAGAACTAACACCTATACTTCTCCAACAATTCAAAAATTTGCAAACGAAGGAATTCCACACTCCTTTTTCAAGGTTGCTGCTAAGTCACTTCAGTCGTGTCCAACTCTGTGTGACCCCATAGACGGCAGCCCACCAGGCTCCCCCCCGCCCTTCCCTGGGATTCTCCAGGCAAGAACACTGGAGTGGGTTGCCATTTCCTTCTCCAATGCATGAAAGTGAAAAATGAACGTGAAGTCGCTCAGTCGTGTCCGACTCTTCGCGACCCCATGGACTGCAGCCTACCAGGCTCCTCCATCCATGGGATTTCCCAGGCAAGAGTACTGGAGTGGGGTGCCATTTCAAGGTTAGCATCACCCAAATATAGAACTGGGCTTCCCAAGTGGCTCAGTGGTAAAGAATCTGCCTGCCAGTGCAGGAGATGCAAGAGATGCCAGGTTAGATCCCTGGGTCAGGAGGATCCCCTGGAGGAGGAAATGACAACCCACTCCAGTATTCTTGCCAGGATATCCCATGGACAGAAGAGCCGGGTGGACTACTGGTCATAAAATCAGCTATGACTGACCAATTGAACACAATATCAAAACCAAATATATTACACAAAAAATAAAATTTTACAGATCAATATCACTGTTAAACAGAGGCAAAAATCCTCAACAAAATACTAGCAAAATAATTCAAAAACTATTTTAAATGATCTACACCATGGTTAAGTAGAATTTATCTCAATGATGCAGGAATGCTTTGATATCCACAAATCAGGCAATGTGATTTACCATACTAACAAATTGAAATGTAGTCATATGATCATCTCAATGAATGCATAAAATGCTTCTGACAAAATTCAACATCCATTTATGACTAAAACTCTTCACAATGTATATATACAGGAAACACACCTCAACATAATAAAGGTCACATACAATAATCCCATCACCTCCACCAGCTTTGCTCATAGTGATGCTTCCTAAGGTCCATTCTACTTCCCATGCCAGGATGTCTGGCTCTAGGTGAGTGATCATACAATCATGATTATCAGGGTCATGAAGATCTTTTTTTGTATAGTTCTTCTGTGTACTCTTGCAACCTCATCTAATATCTTCTGCTTCTGTTAGGTCCATACCATTTCTGTCCTTTATCGAGCCCATCTTTGCATGAAATATTCCCTTGGTATCTCTCATTTTCTTGAAGAGATCTCTAGTATTTCCCATTCTATTGTTTTCCTCTATTTCCTTGCATTGATCACTGAGGAAGGTTTTATCTCTCCTTGATAGTCTTTGGAACTCTGCATTCAAATGGGTATATCTTTCCTTCTGTCTTTTGCCTTTCACTTCTCTTCTTTTCACACCTATTTGTAAGGCCTCCTCAGACAACCATTTTGCCTTTTTGCATTTTTTTTTCCCTTGGGGATGATCTTGATCCCTGCCTCCTGAACAATGTCACAAAATTCCATCCATAGTTCTTCAGGCACTCTGTGTATCAGATCTAATCCCTTGAGTCTATTTCTCCCTTCCACTGTATAATCGTAAAGGATTTGATTTAGGTCACACCTGAATGGTCTAGTGGTTTTCCCTACTTTCTTCAATTTAAGTCTGAATTTGGCAATAAGGAGTTCATGATCTGAGCCACAGTCAGCTCCTGGTCTTGTTTTTGCTGACTGTATAGAGCTTCTCCATCTTTGGCTGCAAAGAATGTAATCAATCTGATTTTGGTATTGACCATCTGGTGATGTCCATGTGTAGAGTCTTATCTTGTGGTGTTGGAAGAGGGTGTTTGCTATGACCGGTGCGTTGTCTTGGCAAAATTATGTTAGCCTTTGTCTTGATTCATTCTATACTCCAAGGCCAAATATGCCTCTTACTCCAGGTGTTTCTTGACTTCCTACTTTTGTATTCCAGTCCCCTGGGTTTTAGTTCTAGAAGCTCTTTTAGGTCTTCATAGAACTGTTCAACTTCAGCTTCTTCAGTGTTACTGGTCAGGACACAGGCTTGGATTACTGTGATATTGAATGCTTTGCCTCTAAAAGGAACAGAGATCATTCTATCATTTTTGAGATTGCATCCAAATACTGCTTTTTGGACTCTTGTTGACTATGATGGCTACTCCATTTCTTCTAAGGGATTCTTGCCCACAGCAGTAGATATAATGGTTATTTGAGTTAAATTCATGCATTCTAGTCCATTTTAGTTCACTGATTCCTAAAATGTCGATGTTCACTCTTGCCATCTCCTGTTTGACCACTTCCAATTTGCCTTGATTCATGAACCTAACATTCCAGGTTCCTATGCAATATTGCTCTTTATGACATCGAACTTTACTTCCATCACCAGTCACATCCACACCTGGGTGTTGTTTTTGCTTTGGCTCTGTCCTTTCATTCTTTCTGGAGTTATTTCTCCACTGATCTCCAGTAGCATATTAGGTTCCTACCGACCTGTGGAGTCCATCTTTCAGTGTCCTATCCTTTTGCCTTTTCATACTGTTCATGGGATTCTCAAGGCAAGAATACTGAAGTGGTTTGCCATTCCCTTCTCTAGTGGACCACTTTTTGTCAGAACTCTCCACCATGACCCATCCAACTTTGGTGGCCCTACACAGCATGGCTCATAGTTTAACTGAGTTAGACAAGGCTGTGGTCCACGTGATCAGATTGGTTAGTTTTCTGTGATTGTGTTTTTCAGTCTCTCTTCCCTCTGATGAAGAAGAATAAGAGGCTTATGGAAGCTTCCTGCTGGGAGAGACTGACTGTGGGGAAAACTGGATCTTGTTCTGATGGGCGGGGCCATGCTCAGTAAATCTTTAATCTAATTTTCTGTTGATGGATGGAGCTGTGTTCCCTCCCTGTTACTTACCTGGGGCCAAACTATGGCAGAGGTAATGAAGATAATGGTGATCTCCTTCAAAAGGTCCCATGCATGTACTGCTACACTCAGTGCCCACATCCCTGCTGCAGGCCACTGCTTGCGCCTCCACCAGAGACTCCTGGGCAAGTTTGGGTCAGTCTCTTCTGGGGTCACTGCTCCTTTCTCCTGGGCCCTCGTGCACACAAGGTTCTGTTTGTGCTGTCCAAGAGTCTAATTCCCCAGTCTTGTATAAGTTCTGGTGGCTATGGGCCTCCTCTACGAAGGCTTATGCTATACCCAAGTCCGCTGCACCCAGCCCAAGTCTGGCCATACCCAAGCCTACTGCACTCATAGCCCCTGCCTCTGTGGCAGTTCTCTGCTGACCCATACTTCCTCAAACACAGAAGACACACAAACACAGTTCTGTCTCAGTCTCTGTGGGTCTCTGGGACCTGGTGCATACAAGTTTTGTTTGAGCCCCCTGAGCGTCACTGGCGGCTATGGGATTTGATTCTAAACGTGATTTTGCCCATCTTACCATCTTACTGGGGCTTCTCCTTTGCCCTTGGATGTGGGGTATCTCCTTAAATTTGCTCCAGCACCGTGCAGCTGCTGTTTCAGTGCCTACCATCTTGCTGGGGCTTCTCTGCCCTTGTACCTGGGGTATCTCTTCACAGTCACTCCAGCCCTGCACAAGTGCCACTCCAGCACCACGCAGATTTACAAAAGTCAGAGGAACCAGAGGTCAAATTGCCAACATCTACTGGATCATCAAAAAAGCAAGAGAGTTCCAGAAAAACATCTATTTCTGCCTTATTGACTATGCCAAAGCCTTTGACTGTGTGGATCACAACAAACTGTGGGAAATTCTTAAAAATAAGGGAATACCAGACCACCTGATCTGCCTCTTGAGAAATCTGTATCCAGGTAAGGAAGCAACAGTTAGAACTGGATATGGAACGACAGACTGGTTCCAAATAGGGAAAGGAGTACTTCAAGGCTGTATATTGTCACCCTGCTTGAAAAGTGAAAATGGAGTCACTCTGTCGTGTCTGACTCTTTGAGATGCCATGGACTGTAGCCTACCATACTCCTCCATCTGTGGAATTTTCCAAGCAAGAGTACTGGAATGGGGTGCCATTTCCTTCTCTAGAGGATATTCCCAACCCAGGGATTGCACCCTGGTCTCTCGCATTGTAGGCAGACACTTTACTGTCTGAGCTGTCACCCTGCTTATTTAACTTATATGCAGAGTACATCATGAGAAACACTGGATTGTATGAAGCAAAAGCTGGAATCAAGATTACTGACAGAATCAATAACCTCAGATATGCATATGACACCACTCTTATGAAATAAAGTGAAGAAGAACAAAAGAGCCTCTTGATGAAAGTGAAAGAGGAGAGTGAAAAAGTTGGCTTAAAACTCAACATTCAGAAAACTAAGATCATGCCATCTGGTCCCATCACTTCATGGCAAACAGATGGGGAAACAGTGACAGACTTTATTTTGGGAGGCTCCAAAATCAAGAGTCGGACACGACTGAGTGACTGATCTGATCTCATCTGATCTGAAAATCATTGGAGATGGTGACTGCAGCCATGAAATTAAAAGATGTTTGCTCCTTGAAAGAAACGTTATGACCAACATAGACAGCATATTAAAAAGCAGAGACATTACTTTGTCAACAAAGGTCTGTCCAGTCAATGATATGGGTTTTCCCATAGTCATGTATGGATGTGAGAGTTGGACTATAAAGAAAGCTGAGTGCCGAAGAATTGATGCTTTTGAACTGTGGTGTTGGAGAAGACTCTTGAGAGTCCCTTGGACTGCAAGGAGATCCAACCAGTCCATCCTAAAGGAAATCAGTCCTGAATATTCATTGGAAGGACTGTTCCTATAGCTGAAACTCCAATACTTTGACTACCTGATGCAAAGAACCGACTCATTTGAAAAAACCCTGATGCTGGGAAAGATTGAAGGCAGGAGGAGAAGGGGATGACAGAAGATGAGATGTTTGGATGGCATCATTGATTCAGTGGACATGAGTTTGCATAAACTCCGGATGGAGGCCTGGCATGCTGCAGTCCATGAGGTCACAAAGATTTGGACACGACTGAGCAACTGAACTGACTGACTGATAATAATTCCACAGCTAACATCATACTCAATGGTGAAAAGCTGAAAGCATTTCCCCTAAGACCAGGAACAAGACAGGATGCCCCCTTCTCCCACATTTATTCAATGTAGTATTGAAAGTCCTAGCCACTGAAATTAGAAAAGAAAAAGAAATAAAAAGAATATGAATGGGAGATGAAGAAGTAAAACTGTCACTGTTAGCAGATGGTGTGATACTTTACATAGGAAAGTCTTAAATCACCACTGAAAAACTGCTAGAGTTCATCAATAAATTCAGTAAATTTTCAGGATACAAAAGTATTATACAGAAATAAGTTTCATTTCTATACACTAACATAAACTAATAGAAAGAGAAATTAAGAAAACTATCTCATTTACCATCACATCAAAAAGAATAAAATACCTAGGAATAAACCTACCTAATGAGGCAAAAGACCTATAACTATAAGATACTGACAAAAGAAATTGAATACAACAAATGAAATGATATACCACTTTCAGGGATTGGAGAAAAATAATGTTGCTAAAAGAACCATATTGCCCAAGGCAATGAATTTATTCAATGTAATCCCTATCCAAATACTAAAGGAATTTTTCACGGAACTAGAAAAAATAATTTTAAACTTTGCATAGAATCACAAAAGACTTCAAATAGCCAAAGGAATATTGAGAATAAACAGAGCTAAAGGTATCACACTTGCTAACTTCACACTACTACAAAGTTATGGGGGGTGAGGGGGAACAGTGTATTCCTGGTATTTGTTGTTGTTGTTCAGTTGCTAAGTAATGTATGATTGCTTGCAACTCCATGGACTGCAGCATGCCAGGATGCCCTGTCCCTCACTATCTCCCAGAGTTTGCCCAAGTTCATGTCCATTGGGTTGGTGATGCCATCCAACCATTTTCTCCTCTGCCACCCTCTTCTCCTTTTGCCTTCAATGGTTCCCAGGATCAGGATCTTTTCCATTGAGTCAGCTGTTTGTGTCAGGTGGCCAAAGTATTGTTACTGGTATAAAAACATACCAATAGATCAGGGCTGCACTTATGGTCAATTAATTTATGACACAGTAGGCAAAAGTATAAAATGAGGAATAAAGCAGCTTTTCAATAAATGGCACTGGAGAAACAAGAGATGGAGTTTCCTTTAAAAATCTAGGAATATCACCACAATATTGTAAAGTAATTAGCCTCCAATCAAAATAAATTAATTAATTAAAGAAAATACAGGGTCAGCACGTAGTGCAGGAAGTCTTCTGTTGGGGCTCCTGACTGGCTTCTCGCGTTTCCCGGGCCTCCTGTGCTGGTAGCCCTCATGTACTGAGTGAGGCAAGGCTGAGTGGTGGGCTTTCTGGCTACCTGGGCCCCAGGACAAAGCACTGTCCCTTTGCTGAGCTGACCTGCAGTGGGGGAGGTGACGCCTACCTGACGCCCACCTGGAATCCTGGTGACATACTCTCACACCTTCCCCAAGCCCGATGTTCAGGGTCCCAGTGGCCTTTTCTCCCAAAACCATGGCACGAGTCTAAATACATACAACCACACTTTAGCAGTACTTTACAATAGCCAAGATACTTCCATTTAGGTAGTATTCTCTACACTAATTCTGTCATCATTGTAAGGAAAGAGATATGTTAAGATAGGATTACATGGGACTTATTTTCTTACTGTTTATGATTATTCCACCTTCTTACAATAAGCATGTGTTTTATTAATGTTTTTTCAAATGTTCACTAAGATGAGGAAGTGTATTACTTTTTTTAGAAATATCCAGGGTTCTGCCTCACTTGTGCCTTAAAAGTGACCCCATCTCCTCCTCATTAGCTAATCTCAGGCCACTCCCCCCACATCCTCACCCCCACCACAGGCCCTCACCTCTCCAGCACTTCTGGTTTCTCATCAGTGTGTAAAACATTCTCAAGCTTCTCCCACTTTGTCAAATACTGATGATCCCTTTATACACTGGGATACTCCAGTATCAGGAATCAGCAGCATGCTGTCTGTTTCATGCCAGGGAGTGATCATCTGTTTGTTAAACAGACAGCAGAACGTGCTGCCAAGCATGAACCCAGTCTTGCTGAGGAAATAAAATGTGTGTGTGTGTGTGTGTGTGTGTGTTTATGAGTATGTGTAGAGTGGAGACTGAAAGGCTATTTGCCCTGTTACCAACAGTCGTTACCATGATGCCATTCCCTGTAATTACATTTTATATTATATTTCTGTGTTCATCAGGAAATAATTCATAATAAATGTGATTGTTCAACTGCTAAAAAAAAAAAAAAAAAAAAAAAAACTAAGAATAAAAACACCATATGACCCAGCAATTACACTACTGAGCGTATACCCTGAGAAAACTGTAATTCAAAAAGAAGCATGTACCCCAATGTTCATTTGCAGCACTGTTTACAATAGTCAGACATGGAGGCAACCTATATGTCCATTGACAGATGAATAAAGAAGTTGTGGTACATATATACAATGGAATATTGTTCAACCATAAGAAAGAAATAATTTAAGTAAGTCGAAGTGAGGTGAGTGAATTAGATCCTGTTATACAGAGTAAAGTAAGTCAGAAAGAGAAAAACAAATCTTGAATATTAACACACATATATATATGGAACCTAGAAAAAATGATAGTGATGAACCTATTTGCAGTGCAGGCATAGAGACAAGATATAGAGAATGGACTTGTGAACACAGCGGGGGAAGGAGAAGGTGGGGCAAATTGAGAAAGTAGTATTGACATATATATATTACCATGTGTAAAATAGATAGGTAGTGAGAAGTTAGTTATTAATATAACACAGAGATCTCAGTACAGTGCTCTGTGACAATCTACAGCAGTGCAATGGAGTGTGGAGTTGGAGGGAGGCTCATGAGGGAGGAGATGCAAGTATACTTATTGCTGATTCATGTTGTACAGTAGAAACCAACACAACACTGTAAAGCAATTATCCTCCAATTAAAAATGCATTTAAAAAATAAAATTTAAAAAAGAGAAAAAAAGACTGATATACTATACATTTTACTTCTTTTTTTTGTTTGTTTGTTTGTTTTTCCTTCTTCTCCTACAATAATGTAAGTTCCATGCAGACAGGGATTTTCATTTATTTTCTTTACTTTAGTATCACCTTTGTCTTGAACAGTGTCTGACACATAGTAAGTTCTCAGTAACAATTTCATGAAAATTATAGTAATATGAGAAAATGAAAGATACACCAATCTGAATGCAGAGTTCCAGAGAATAGCAAGGAGAGATAAGAAAGTCTTCCTCAGTGATCAATGTAAAGAAATAGAGGAAAACAATAGAATGGGAAAGACTAGAGATCTCTTCAAGAAAATTAGAGATACCAAGGGAACATTTCATGCAAAGATGGGCACAATAAAGGACAGAAATGGTATGGACCTAACAGAAGCAGAAGATATTAAGAAGAGGTGGCAGGCATACGCAGAAGAACTATACAAAAAAGATCTTCATGACCCAGATAACCACGATGGTGTGATCATTCACCTAGAGCCAGACATCCTGGACTATGAAATTAAGTGGGCCTTAGGAAACATCACTATGAACAAAGCTAGTGGAGGTGACGGAATTTCAGCTGAGCTATTTCAGATCCTGAAAGATGATGCTGTGAAAGTGCTGCACTCAATAGGCCAGCGAATTTGGAAAACTCAGCAGTGGCTATAGGACTGGAAAAGATCCATTTTCATTCGAATCCCAAAGAAAGGCAATGACAAAGAATGTTCAAACTACTGCACAGTTGCACTCATCTCACATGCTAGAAAAGTAATGCTCAAAATTCTCCAAGCCAAGCTTCAACAGTACATGAATCATGAACTTCTACATGTTTAAGGTGGACTTAGAAAAGGCAGAATCAGAAATCAAATTGCCAACATACATTGGATCATCAAAAAAGCAAGAGAGTTCCAGAAAAATATCTACTTCTGCTTTGTTGATTATGTCAAAGCCTTTGGCAATATGGATTGCAACAAACTGCAGAACATTATTAAAGAGATAGAAATACTAGATCATCTGACCTGCCTCCTGAGAAATCTGTCTTTAGGTCAAGAAGAAATAAAACTTAACATGGAACAACAGACTGGTTCCAAATAGGAAAAGGAGTACATCAAGGCTGTATATTATCACCCTGCATAAATGACTTATTTGCAGAGTACATCATGCAAAATGCCAAGGTGGATGAAGCACAAGCTGAAATCAAGATTGCCGGGAGAAAAATAAATAACCTCAGATATGCACATGACACCACCCTTATGCCAGAAAGCTAAGAGGAAGTAAAGAGCTTCTTGATAAACGTGAAAGAGCAGAGTCAAAAAGTTAATTTAAAACTCAACATTAAGAAAACTAAGATCATGGCATCCAGTCCCATCGCTTCATGACAAATAGATGGGTAAACAGTGGAAACAGTGAGAGACTTTATTTTGGGAAGGGGGGTGCTCCAAAATCATTGCAGATGTTGACAACAGCCATGAAATTTAAAAGACACTTGCTCCTTGGAAGAAAGGCTATGGCCAACCTAGACAGCATATTAAAAAGCAGAGACATTACATTGCCAACAAATGTCCATCTATTTAAAGCTATGGGTTTTCCAGTAGTCATATGTGGGTGTGAGAATTAGACTATAAAGAAAGCTGAGAGCCAAAGAATTGATGCTTTTGAACTGTGGTGTTGGAGAAGACTCTTGAGAGTCCCTTGGTCTGAAAGATCAAACCAGTCCATCCTAAAGGAAATCAGTCTTGAATATTCATTGGAAGGACTGATGCTGTAGCTGAAACTCCAATACCTTAGGCACCTGATGCGAAGAACTAACTCATTGGAAAAGACCCTGATGCTGAGAAAGATTGAAGGCAGGAGGAGGAGGGGACGACAGAGGATGAGATGGTTTCATGGCATCACCGACTTGATGGATATGAGTTTGAGCAGGCCCCGAGAGTTGGTGATGGACAGGGAGGCCTGGCGTGCTGCAGTCCATGGGGTTGCAAAAAGTCAGACATGACTCAGCAACTGAATTGAACTATATAAGTAATTATGAAAATGTTAATAATATCAATAATAATAATATTTTGTAAATGAATATACTCCCTCAAAAAATGAACACAATAACAGATGTTGGCAAAGATGTGGAGAAAGTTGAAACCTTTTATACTATTGAGGGGAACGTAAATTGGTGCAGCCACTATGCAAACAGTATGGTGAAACCATGAAAAACTAAAATTAGAGCTACCATATGATCCAACAATTGCACTTCTAGGTATATATCAGAAGAAAATAAGAACATTAATTCAAAAACACACTGCATCCCAATGTTCATTGCAGTACCATTTACAGTATCCAAGACAAGGAAACAACCCACATAAACAGAAAAACTGAATAGAGGGGGTGTGTGTGTGTGTGTGTGTGTAGCTGTAGTAGTGAGAGTCGATTCCTAGGCAGGTTGATAAGAAGTCCAGGGGTCCCCAAGGAGAGAGGGGTTTGGAATTCTCAAGGAGGAGGAAAGAACAAACTTTTTTTTTTCCCTCTACATTCCTTAGTCTTAGTCACATAAAATGTTTTTATCTTTAAACCTGGAACTGAGGATTACACAACAAACAACTCAGTTTAAACTCTGTACTAAAGATTATATAACAACAATGAATCCTGCTTGAGGACAGTTTCTCCTTCCTGAAAACCTTCTGGCTAATCCTGTTATCTTAATTTTTAAATTATGGGAGTGGGTCTCAGTTCAGTTCAGTTCAGTCACTCAGTCGTGTCCGACTCTTTGCGACCCCGTGATTCGCAGCACACCAGGCCTCCCTGTCCATCACCAACTCCAGGAGTTCACCCAGACTCACGTCCATCGAGTCAGTGATGCCGTCCAGCCATCTCATCCTCTGTCGTCCCCTTCTCCTTCTGCCCCCAATCTTTCCCAGCATCAGAGTCTTTGCCAATGAGTCAACTCTTCACATGAGGTGGCCAAAGTACTGGAGTTTCAGCTTTAGCATCATTCCTTCCAAAGAAATCCCAGGGCTGATCTCCTTCAGAATGGACTGGTTGGATCTCCTTGCAGTCCAAGGGACTCTCAAGAGTCTTCTCCAACACCACAGTTCAAAAGCATCAATTCTTCAGCGCTCAGCCTTCTTCACAGTCCAACTCTCACATCCATACGTGTCCACTGGAAAAACCATAGCCTTGACTAGTCGGACCTTTGTTGGCAAAGTAATGTCTCTGCTTTTGAATATGCTATCTAGGTTGGACATAACTTTCCTTCCAAGGAGTAAGCGTCTTTTAATTTCATGGCTGCAACCACCATCTGCAGTGATTTTGGAGCCCCCCAAAATAAAGTCTGACACTGTTTCCCCATCTATTTCCCATGAAGTGGTGGGACCGGATGCCATGATCTTCATTTTCTGAATGTTGAGCTTTAAGCCAACTTTTTCACTCTCCACTTTCACTTTCATCAAGCTTTTTAGTTCCTCTTCACTTTCTGCCATAAGGGTGGTGTCATCTGCATATCTGAGGTTATTGATATTTCTCCCAGCAATCTTGATTCCAGCTTGTGTTTCTTCCAGTCCAGTGTTTCTCATGATGTACTCTGCATAGAAGTTAAATAAACAGGGTGACAATATACAGCCTTGACGTACTCCTTTTCCTATTTGGAACTAGTCTGTTGTTTCCTGTCCAGTTCTAACTGTTGCTCCCTGACCTGCATACAGGATTCTCAACAGGCAGGTCAGGTGGTCTGGTATTCCCATCTCTTGAAGAATTTCCCACAGTTTATTGTGGTCCACACAGTCAAAGGCTTTGGCATAGTCAATAAAGCAGAAATAGATGTTTTTCTGGAATTCTCTTGCTTTTTCCACGATCCAGTGGATGTTGGCAATTTGATCTCTGGTTCCTCTGCCTTTTCTAAAACCAGCTTGAACATCAGGAAGTTCACAGTTCACATATTGCTGAACCATGTGAGTGCGTCTAGTAAGATCTTTACAACCTCCAGACTTTCTTTTGATAATTGTAATAACTAATTAAAAAATATATAACTCTTTTGCTAACACTAGCAAGGGGGCACTCTCCATCCCCCTTTTAATCTGTATCAGCAGCTTTCTCTATCTCTTTTATACTTTAATAAAAATTTATTACCCAAAAGCTCTGAGTGATCAAGCCTCGTCTCTGGCCCCGGATTGAATTATTCTCCTCCAGAGGCTAGGAATCCCAGCGTATCTTGTGGTTCAGCAACAACCTTTCAGTAATAGTAGTAGTAGAAGTAGTAGTAGAATATTATTCTGTCATAAAAGAGAATAAAATCATGCCATTTGCAATAATGTGGATGGACCTACAGGATATTATTCAGAGAGAAATGTCAGCGAAAAAGACAAATATCCTTTGTTATCACTTATATGTGAGATCTAAAAAATAAAATAAATGGATGAATATAAAAAACAGACTTACAGATTTAGAGAACTAGTGATTACCAGTGGGGACAGGGAAAGCAGGAAGTGCAAGACAGGCATAAGGGGTTAAGAAGTATAAGCCAAAATGCATAAAGTAAATAAGTTAGAAGTACATTTTATACAACATGGAGAATGTAATAAATATTTTATAATAACTTTAAATAAAGTATAATCTCTAAAAATTGTTAATCACTATGTTGTACACCTGAAAATAATGCAATAGTCTTACTTGACTATATCACAATTGCAAATTTCACCTAAAAAGAAAAGTATACTTCTCAAAAAATTACACCACAATCACAAATGTATCCAATAAAATTATTCAAAAAAGAAAAACAAATATAAAAATTAAGGAGAGACAGAGTATGTCTTATGTGGTCAAGCTCACTAAAATTGAATTAATCTATTTTAAGAATTTGTAAAATAAGATTTAGTAGCAATAAGGTTCTTATGCAAAATCAGAATATAATTCTCTTTCATTAATTAAAAGAACAAAGTTTTCTTATACTATTGGTTTGCTTTTTAAGAGGGATGGTAGGGGGAGGGAGGTGGGAGGAGGGTTCCAGGATTGGGAACACGTGTACACCCGTGGCAGATTCATGTTGATGTATGGCAAAACCAATACAATATTGTAAAGTTGACTTTCTATCATTTCTAGCAAGCTTGTACCATCAAATATTTCATTTATTCTTCAACCATTGCTGCCACTTAATTTTTCAATGCATGAAAACAGATGTGAAATTTCCCTGGTGGTCCAGTGGTTAAGACTTTGCCTTCTAATAATGCAGGGCATGCAGGTTTGATCCCTGGCCAGGGAACTAAGATCCCACATGCCTTGCGGCCAAAAACACCAAAACATAAAACAAATGTAATATTGTAACAAATTCAATAAAGACTTTAAAATGAAAAAAAAAAAAAGAAGGAAAGAAATTTTTTAAAAAGGCAAAGAAAAATAAATTATAAAAAGTTTTTCTTTACCTTTTGGATAATCTGCCTGGTAAGCAAATATATTCTATCTAACCAAATTAATTTACTGTGCTTCATGTGGTCTTTATCAGTTCCTTAGTTACCTGAGGGAGATGAGTATTCTCTATTGGAAGGGCTAATAAGAGCTACATTTTGACAACTATGTAACGTTCTGGTTTTGTTACAGAAGTCTTTGTCACTTTGGTTGAATTGATAACCAAGATCATAATCAAAAGTTCAAATATTCTAATATTTTTGATATATTTGCCATAATCATATTCTAAATGAAACCTTCTTGACCTTAAAGCAACTTTGAGATTTTCCAGAGGGCCCCTGGAACAACGCAAAAGATTTTTTTTCTCTCTCCTTATAAAAGGGAGATGACAAACTGATGAGGCCTGTTTGATGTCTTAAAGCACTTGAGAAGCATTGTGAAATAAAAAGTGATGCTAACTGTGTTTTAGATTATATTCGCATAAAAATGTTACTGTTGTAACTGTTCCATGAATTATATGGAATTCCTAAAAATTTGATATGTCTTGGTATAACGTTATGACGTATTATTCTAGCTATCGTCTCAAAATGTTTATCACAGAAATAATGAGATTTCTTTTGAATTACATCATAATGAACTGCCAGATTTTTATCATGGTAATTTTCAAGTCTTTTGATATTTACTGGCAGTTATTGTATTACTCTGATACTTTTACAAAAATGTTTCCTCTCCAGAGCAACTTGTAGAAACAACAATTGACAATACAGATTTCTGAAAATTTCAAGATCATACCACTGATCTGGGTAAAAAAGTGTTTAGAACTTTAATGAAAAACTGATTACTTCATAAAGCTGCTAACACAAGATCAAGTATTAATTTTTAAAGATGAAAAAGAAAAATTAATTACATGAGACTAAATAAATTCATGAGGATAACTATAATTTATATGACTTTGAAACATTACTAGTCTTTTACTGTTTTGTTTTCCAGATTTAAAGAACTCCTTTTCACCCTGTTAATAAGCTATCTATAACTTACAGCATAAGCAAAAAAACATTTGTTTAAGTACGCTTTCCAATAATTGGAAATTCTTATTAAGTATTATTATTCTTCATGACACTACATGTGTTTTCATAAGTTCATTTAGAAATTGTTCTTGTACCAGGACACAATTGGTTAAGTCTTTTGCTTGGCTTCTTAACATAATAAGATTTTTAGAAATCTCACCTAAGAATTCTTATTATCAGATAGTTTTAAGAAACTAAGGTTAACAACGCCCCTTAAATATCACCAAAACTTTAATTGGAATATCACATATTTAAGAATGTATATAAACTACTTTCTCAAAGATAAGTTGCCCGTTGGTGCATGGATTTATCTCTGTCTGAGTTTTCTATTTTGTTCCATGTGTCTATATTTCTGCTTTTGTACCAATAGCATACTGTCTTGATGACTGTAGCTTTCAGTTTTTCACCACTGAGGATAATATTTGCAGTGGGTTTGTCATGTATGGCCTTTATTATGTTGAGATAGGTTCCTTTCTGGAGAGTTTTTTTTTTTATCATAAATTGCTGTTTAATTTTGTTGAAAGCTTTCTCTATATCTATTCAGAAGATCATATTTTTTTTAATTGTATTGTATTTTTTAACTTTACAATATTGTATTGGTTTTGCCATATATCAATATGAATCCGCCACAGGTATACACTGTGTTCCCCAACCTGAACCCTCCTCCCTCATCCTTCCCCGTACCATCCCTCTGGGTCCTCCCAGTGCACCAGCCCCAAGCATCCAGTATCCTGCATCGAACCTGGACTGGCGACTCGTTTCATATATGACATTATACATGTTTCATATGGTTTTTATCTTTCAACTTGTTTATATGCTGCATCACACTGATTAAGTTGAATACATTGAAGAATCCTTGCATATGTGGTATAAAAAAGATTTGATCATGATGTATGGTTTTTTTATTCTGTTGGTTTCTGTTTGTTAGAATTTTGTTGAGGATTTTTGCTTCTATATTCATCAGTGATATTGGCCTGTAATTTTCCTTTTTTGTTGTTATATCTTTGTTGTTACACCTTTTGGTATCAGGGTGATACTGGCCTCACAGAATGTGTTTGGGAATTTTCCTTCCTCTGCAATTTTCTGGAGGCAAAATAAATAAATAAATAAAATGGAGAAAAGAAAGTCTCTTCAACAAGTGGTGCTGGGAAAACCGGTCAGTTTAGTCAGTCAGTTCAGTCACTCAGTCGTGTCCGACTCTTTGCGACCCCATGAACCGCAGCATGCCAGGCCTCCCTGTCCATCACCAACTCCCAGAGTTCACTCAAACTCATGTCCATCGAGTCGGTGATGCCATCCAGCTACCTCATCCTCTGTTGTCCCCTTCTCCTTCTTCCCCCAATCCGTCCCAGCATCAGGGTCTTTTCCAATGAGTCAACTCTTTGCATGAGGTGGCCAAAGTACTGGAGTTTCAGCTTCAGCATCAGTCTTTCCAATGAACACCCAGGACTGATCTCCTTTAGAATGGACTGGTTGGATCTCTTGCAGTCCAAGGGACTCTCAAGAGTCTTTTCCAACACCACAGTTCAAAAGCATCAATTCTTCGGCACTCAGCTTTCTTCATAGTCCAACTCTCACATCCATACATGACTACTGGAAAAACCATAGCCTTGACTAAATGGACCTTTGTTGGCAAAGTAATATCTCTGCTTTTCAATATACTATCTAGGTTGGTTATAACTTTCCTTCCAAGGAGTAAGCGTCTTTTAATTTCATGGCTGCAACCACCATCTGCAGTGATTTTGGAGCACAGAAATATAAAGTCTGACACTGTTTCCCCATCTATTTCCCATGAAGTGAAGGGACCAGATGCCATGATCTTCGTTTTCTGAATATTGAGCTTTAAGCCAACTTTTTCACTCTCCACTTTCACTTTCATCAAGAGGCTTTTTAGTTCCTCTTCATTTTCTGCCATAAGGGTGGTGTCATCTGCATATCTGAGGTTATTGATATTTCTCCCAGCAATCTTGATTCCAGCTTGTGCTTCTTCCAGCCCAGTGTTTCTAATGATGTCCTCTGAATAGAAGTTAAACAAGCAGGGTGACAATATACAGCCTTGACGTACTCCTTTTCCTATTTGGAACCAGTCTGTTGTTCCATGTCCAGTTCTAACTGTTGCTTCCTCATCTGCATATAGGTTTCTCAAGAAAACTGGAAAACCGGTCAATGACATGTAGAAGAATGAAATTAGAACATTCCTAACACCATACACACAAATAAATTCAAAATGGATTAAAGACCTTAATGTAAGACCAGAAATTCTAAAACTCTTAGAGGAAAACATAGACAGAACATTCTCTGACATAAATTACAGCAAGATCCTCTATGACCCACCACCTAGAGTAAAGGAAATAAAAACAAAAATTAACAAATTTGACCTAATTAAACTTAAAAGCTTTCTCACAATGTAGGAAACTATAAGCAAAGCAAAAAGACAGCACTCATAATGGGAGAAAATAATAGCAAATGAAACAACTGACAAAGAATTAGTCTCCAAAATTAGCGGTGCATGCAGCTCAATACCAGAAAAAGAAGCAACCCAATCAAAACGTGGCAGAACACCTAAACAGGCATTTCTCTAAAGAAGACTTACAGATGGTTGGTAAACACATGAAAAGATGCTCAGCATCGCTCATTATTAGAGAAATGGAAATCAAAACTATAATGAAATGTCACTTCACACCAGTCAGAATAGTCATCACCAAAAAATCGACAAACAATAAATGCTGGAGAGGGTGTGGAGAAAAGGAAACCCTCTTGCACTGTTAGTGGGGATGCAAACTGATACAACCACTGTGGTGAACAGTATGAAGACTCCTTTAAAAACTTGAAATTTAACTACCATGTGACCAGCAATCACACTACTGGGCATATACCCTGAGGAAACCAGAATTGAAAAAGACACATGTGCATTTAAAATAACTAGGACATGGAAGCAATGTAGAAGTCCATCAGCAGATAAATGGATAAGGAAGGTGTGGTACATATACACAATGGAATATTTTTCAGACATAAAAGGAATACAAAAAAAGTTCTTAATGACCCAGATAACCATGATGGTGTGATCACTCACCTAGAACCAGACATCTTGGAGTGCAAAATCAAGTGGCCCTTAGGAAGCATCACAATGAACAAAGCTAGTGGAGGTGACGGAATTCCAATTGAGCTATTTCTAATCCTAAAAGATGGTGCTGTTAAAGTGCTGTACTCAATATGCCAGCAAATTTGGAAAACACAGCAATGGACACAGGACTGGAAAAATGTCAGTTTTCATTCCAATCCCAAACAAAGGCAATGCCAAAGAATGTTCAAATTACCACACAACTGCACTCATCTCACACAGTAGCAAAGTAATATTCAAAATTCTCCAAGCTAGTCTTCAACAGTACAACATCTGTTGGATCATTGAAAAAGCAAGAAAATTCCAGAAAATTCCTGCTTCATTGGCTACACTAAATCCTTTGACTGTGTGCATCACACAAACTGTGGATATTTCTTCAAGAGATGGGAATAGCAAATCACCTTACCTGCCTCCTGAGAAACCTGTATGCAGGTCAAGAAACAACAGTTAGAATCGGACATGGAACAATAGACGGTTGGAAATAACTGTTGTTCTTGTTTCCAATAGACTGTTGTTCCAAGTTGGAAAAGGAGTAAGTCAAGGCTGTATATTGTAACCCTGCTTATTTCACTTATATGCAAAGTACATCATGCTAAATGCCAAGCTGGATGAAGCACAAGCTGGAATTAATATTGCCAGGAGAAATATCAGTAACCTCAGATATGCAGATGACACCACCCTTACAGCAGAAAGCTAAGAGGAACTAAAGAGCCTCTTGATGAAAGTGAAAGAGGAGAGTGAAACAGTTAGCTTAAAACTCAACATTCAAAAATGAATATCATG
The DNA here is from genome assembly GCF_029378745.1 of Bos indicus. Lineage (NCBI taxonomy): Eukaryota > Metazoa > Chordata > Mammalia > Artiodactyla > Bovidae > Bos > Bos indicus. The sequence goes on from NC_091789.1 coordinate 79,484,946, forward strand.
GCATTTGATCCCATCATTTCATGGCAAATGGAGGGGGAAACAATGTAAACAGTGATAAACTTTATTTTCTTGGGCTCCAAAATGGTGGCCACTGCAACCAGGAAATTAAGACACTTGCTCCTTGGAAGAAAAGCTATGGTTAACCTAGACAGCATATTCAAAAGCAGAGACATTACTTTGCCAACAAAAGGCTGTCTAGTCAAAGCTATATTCCAGTAGTCATTTATGGATGTGAGAGTTGAACTATAAAGAAGACTGAGCACTGAAGAATCTATGCTTTTGAATTGTGGTGTTGGAGAAGAATCTTGAGAGTCCCTTGGATTGCAAGATCAAACCAGTCAATTTTAAAGGAAATCAGCCCTGAATATTCATTGGAAGGACTGATGCTGAAGCTGAAGCTCCAATACTTTGGTCACCTGATAAGAAGAGCAGACTCATTAGAAAAGGCCCTGATGCTAGGAAAGATTAAAGGCAAAGGGAGCAGGGGATGAAAGAGGACGAGATGGTTGGAAGGCATCACCGACTCAATGGACTTGAGTTTGAGCAAGCTCTGGGAGATGGTGAAGTATAGGGAAGGATGGCATGCTGCAGTCCACTGGGTTGCAAATAGCCAGACATGACTGAGTGACTGAACAACAACAACAACAAAATAAAAAGGAATGTATTTGAATCAGTTCTAATGAGGTGGATTAACCTATATCCTACAATGCTGCTAAGTCGCTTCAGTCGTGTCTGACTCTGTGCGACCCCAGAGATGGCAGCCCACCAGGCTCTGCCGTCCCTGGGATTCTCCAGGCAAGAACACTGGAGTGGGTTGCCATTTCCTTCTCCAATGCATGAAGTGAAAAGTGAAAGTGAAGTTGCTCAGTCGTGTCCGACTCTTCGCGACCCCATGGACTGCAGCCTACCAGGCTCCTCCATCCATGGGATTTTTCCAGGCAAGAGTACTGGAGTGGGGTGCCATCACCTTCTCTGATATCCTACTATACAGACTGACATAAATCAGAAATAGAAATATTGTATATTAGTGAATATATGTGGAATCTAGAAAGATAGTACCCACGATTCTACCTGCAGGACAGCAAATAAGACACAGACATAAAGAACAGACTTTTGGACACAGTTGGAGAAGGAGAGGGTGGGATGATTTAAGAGAATAGCATTGAAATATATATGCTACCATATGTAAAACAGATAGCCAGTGGGAGTTTGATGTATGACACAAGGAACCCGAAGATGGTGCTCTGTGACAACCTGGAGGGATGGAGTCGGGAAGTAGTTGGGAAGGGGGTTCAGGAGGGAGGGTACACATGCATGCCAATGGTCAATTCATGTCAATGTATGGCAGAGGACATCACAATATTGTAAAGTAATTATACTCCAATTAATATAAATAAATGCTAAAATTTGAAAATAATGCTTTAATTAAAATGAAATTCAGTTATATATAGAAATTTAGACAAAAAGATTTAAGGTATAATGTGTGACCTTATTTTTGGTAGGAATCAATTGATTTTCCTACCTTAAGCTTTAAAAATTAGAACCATGTTCATATTTATGGAATGGGATTCAATGTACCAACTAATGATCAAATGTCTCAAAATTGACTCTCATTTTTATCTCCTATTAAAGTGGGTCTTCCACACAAAATACCTTTATTCAGGGGAAGTTAAGTTACTGAATTGAGAAGTTTAAACTCTATTCCCATGAACCATGTTTTATTGACTAAATGTTTGTATTTCATTCCTATTGCTGTTGTAACAAATTACTGTATCATTGCCTTAAATATTAAAGTTCTATATTTCAAAAGCTGTAAAAAAGAATGTATATAAAATCACTATTATTGATTCACTTATATAAATAATCAGGCCAAGTTTAATTAAACTAGCTCTTGTATACTAAGTGGTTTATATCTGAGTTTCTATTGTACCAAAAGTGTTGACCATGTACAGAAGGAGGTATTTGCTAATCCACAGCACCCTCCAGCACCAGGAACAGAACCATACAGACAAGACCAGTAGTGGAATTTCAATGCCAACATTCAAAACATACAAGGTTAGCTCTTATAAATCACATTTTTACTGAAGACTTTTTCTTTTTTAAAAATAACACCTTCACTGTGAATTATACCAAACATTTAAGGAAGAATTAACACCAGTTGTTCTCAAACTCTTCCAAAGAATATACAATGAGGGAACAATTCCAAACTCATTTTATGAGGCCAGAATTACCCTGATAACAAAATCAGGCAAGAACTTCACAAGAAAAGAAAATTACAGGACAACATCCTTGATGAATATTGATGAAAAAATTCTTTTTTTTAAATTTTATTTTATTTTTAAACTTTACATAATTGTATTAGTTTTGCCAAATATCAAAATGAATCCACCACAGGGATACATGTGTTCCCCATCCTGAACCCTTCTCCCTTCTCCCTCCTCCCTCCTCATACCATCCCTCTGGGTCGTCCCAGTGCACTAGCCCCAAGCATCAAGTATCGTGCATCGAACCTGGACTGCCATCTCGTTTCATACATGATATTTTACATGTTTCAATGCCATTCTCCCAAATCTTCCCACCCTCTCCCTCTCCCACAGAGTCCATAAGACAGTTCTATACATCAGTGTCTCTTTTGCTGTCTCGTACACAGGGTTATTGTTACCATCTTTCTAAACTCAATATATATGTGTTAGTATACTGTATTGGTGTTTTTCCTTCTGGCTTACTTCACTCTGTATAATAGGCTCCAGTTTCATCCACCTCATTAGAACTGATTCAACTGTATTCATTTTAATGGCTGAGTAATACTCCATTGTGTATATGTACCACTGCTTTCTTATCCATTCATCTGCTGATGGACATCTAGGTTGCTTCCATGTCCTGGCTATTATAAACAGTGCTGCGATGAACATTGGGGTACACGTGTCTCTTTCCCTTCTGGTTTCCTCAGTGTGTATGCCCAGCAGTGGGATTGCTGGATCATAAGGCAGTTCTATTTCCAGTTTTTTAAGGAATCTCCACACTGTTGTCCATAGTGGCTGTACTAGTTTGCATTCCCACCAACAGTGTAAGAGGGCTCCCTTTTCTCCACACCCTCTCCAGCATTTATTATTTGTAGACTTTTGGATCACAGCCATTCTGACTGGCGTGAAATGGTACCTCATAGTGGTTTTGATTTGCATTTCTCTGATAATGAGTGATGTTGAGCATCTTTTCCTGTGCTTGTTAGCCATCTATATGTCTTCTTTGGAGAAATGTCTATTTAGTTCTTTGGCCCATTTTTTGATTGGGTCGTTTATTTTTCTGGAGTTGAGCTGTAGGAGTTGCTTGTATATTTTTGAGATTAGTTGTTTGTCAGTTGCTTCATTTGCTATTATTTTCTCCCATTCTGAAGGCTGTCTTTTCACCTTGCTAATAGTTTCCTTTGATGTGCAGAAGCTTTTAAGGTTAATTAGGTCCCATTTGTTTATTTTTGCTTTTAGTTCCAATATTCTGGGAGGTGGGTCATAGAGGATCCTGCTGTGATGTATGTCAGAGAGTGTTTTGCCTATGTGCTCCTCTAGGAGTTTTATAGTTTCTGGTCTTACATTTAGATCTTTAATCAATTTTGAGTTTATTTTTGTGTATGGTGTTAGAAAGTGTTCTAGTTTCATTCTTTTACAAGTGGTTGACCAGATTTCCCAGCACCACTTGTTAAAGAGATTGTCTTTAATCCATTGTATATTCATGCCTCCTTTGTCAAAGATAAGGTGTCCATATGTGCTTGGATTTATCTCTGGGCTTTCTATTTTGTTCCACTGATCAATATTTCTGTCTTTGTGCCAGTACCATACTGTCTTGATAACTGTGGCTTTGTAGTAGAGCCTGAAGTCAGGCAGGTAGATTCCTGCAGTTCCATTCTTCTTTCTCAGGATCGCTTTGGCTATTAGAGGTTTTTTGTATTTCCATACAAATTGTGAAATTATTTGTTCTAGCTCTGTGAAGAATACTGTTGGTAGCTTGATAGGGATTGCATTGAATCTATAAATTACTTTGGGTAGTATACTCATTTTCAATATATTGATTCTTCCAATCCATGAACATGGTATATTTCTCCATCTATTAGTGTCCTCTTTGATTTCTTTCAGCAGTGTTTTAAAGTTTTCTATATATAGGTCTTTAGTTTCTTTAGGTAGATATATTCCTAAGTATTTTATTCTTTCTGTTGCAATGGTGAATGGTATTATTTTCTTAATTTCCCTTTCTGTTTTCTCCTTATTAGTGTATAGGAATGCAAGGGATTTCTGTGTGTTGATTTTATATCCTGCAACTTTACTATAGTCATTGATTAGTTCTAGTAATTTTCTGGTGGAGTCTTTAGGGTTTTCTATGTAGAGGATCATGTCATCTGCAAATAGTGAGAGTTTTACTTCTTCTTTTCCAATTTGGATTCCTTTTATTTCTTTTTCTGCTCTGACTGCTGTGGCCAAAACTTCCAAAACTATGTTGAATAGTAATGGTGAAAGTGGGCACCCTTGTCTTGTTCCTGACTTTAGAGGAAATGCTTTCAATTTTTCACCATTGAGGATAATGTTTGCTGTGGGTTTGTCATATATAGCTTTTATTATGTTGAGGTATGTTCCTTCTATTCCTGCTTTCTGGAGAGTTTTTATCATAAATGGATGTTGAATTTTGTCAAAGGCTTTCTCTGCATCTATTGAGATAATCATATGGTTTTTATTTTTCAATTTGTTAGTGTGGTATATTACATTGATTGATTTCTGGATATTGAAGAATCCTTGCATCCCTGGGATAAAGCCCACTTGGTCATGGTGTATGATCTTTTTAATGTGTTGTTGGATTCTGATTGCTAGAATTTTGTTAAGGATTTTTGCATCTATATTCATCAGTGATATTGGCCTGTCGTTTTCTTTTTTTGTGGGATCTTTGTCAGGTTTTGGTATTAGGGTGATGGTGGCCTCATAGAATGAGTTTGGAAGTTTACCTTCCTCTGCAATTTTCTGGAAGAGTTTGAGCAGGATAGGTGTTAGCTCTTCTCTAAATTTTTGGTAGAATTCAGCTGTGAAGCCATCTGGACCTGGGCTTTTGTTTGCTGGAAGATTTTTGATTACAGTTTCAATTTCCGTGCTTGTGATGGGTCTGTTAAGGTTTTCTATTTCTTCCTGGTTGAGTTTTGGAAAGTTGTACTTTTCTAAGAATTTGTCCATTTCTTCCACATTGTCCATTTTATTGGCATATAATTGCTGATAGTAGTCTCTTATGATCCTTTGTATTTCTGTGTTGTCTGTTGTCATCTCTTCATTTTCATTTCTAATTTTATTGATTTGATTTTTCTCATTTGTTTCTTGATGAGTCTGGCTAATGGTTTGTCAATTTTATTTATCCTTTCAAAGAACCAGCTTTTGGCTTTGTTGATTTTTGCTATGGTCTCTTTTGTTTCTTTTGCATTTAATTCTGCGCTAATTTTTAAGATTTCTTTCCTTCTACTAACCCTGGGGTTCTTCATTTATTCCTTTTCTAGTTGCTTTAGGTGTAGACTTAGGTTATTTATTTGACTTTTTTCTTGTTTCTTGATGTATGCCTGTATTGCTATGAACTTTCCCCTTAGGACTGCTTTTAAAGTGTCCCACAGGTTTTGAGTTGTTGTGTTCTCATTTTCATTCATTTCTATGCAAATTTTGATTTCTTTTTTATTTCTTCTGTGATTTGTTGGTTATTCAGCAGCGTGTTGTTCAGCCTCCATATGTTGGAATTTTTAATCGTTTTTCTCCTGTAATTGAGATCTAATCTTACTGCATTGTGGTCAGAAAAGATGCTTGGAATGATTTCAGTTTTTTTTTAATTTACCAAGGATAGATTTATGGCCCAGGATGTGATCTATCCAGGAGAAGGTTCCATGTGCACTTGAGAAAACATGAAATTCATTGTTTGGGGATGAAATGTCCTATAGATATCAATTAGGTCTAACTGGTCTATTGTATCGTTTAAAGTTTGTGTTTCCTTGTTAATTTTCTGTTTAGTTGATCTATCCATAGGTGTGAGTGGGGTATTAAAGTCTCCCACTATTATTGTGTTATTGTTAATTTCTCCTTTCATACTTGTTAGCATTTGTCTTACATATTGTGGCGCTCCCGTGTTGGGTGCATATATATTTATAATTGTTGTATCTTCTTCTTGGATTGATCCTTTGAGCATTATGTAGTGACCATCTTTGTCTCTTTTCACAGCCTTTGTTTTAAAGTCTATTTTATCTGATATAAGTATTGCTACTCCTGCTTTCTTTTGGTCCCTATTTGCATGGGAAATCTTTTTCCAGCCCTTCACTTTCAGTCTGTATGTGCCCCCTGTTTTCAGGTGGGTCTCTTGTACACAACATTGTAGGGGTCTTGTTTTTGTATCCATTCAGCCAATATTTGTCTTTTGGTTGGGGCATTCAACCCATTTACGTTTAAGGTAACTACTGATAAGTATGATCCCGTTGCCATTTACTTTATTGTTTTGGGTTCAATTTTATACACCGTTTTTGTGTTTCCTGTCTAGAGAATATCCTTTAGTATTTGTTGGAAAGCTGGTTTGGTGGTGCTGAATTCTCTCAGCTTTTGCTTGTCTGAGAAGCTTTTGATTTCTCCTTCATTTTTGAATGAGATCCTTGCTGGGTACAGTAATCTGGGCTGTAGGTTATTTTCTTTCATCACTTTAAGTATGTCTTGCCATTCCCTCCTGGCTTGAAGAGTTTCTATTGAAAGATCAGCTGTTATCCTTATGGGAATTCCCCTGTGTGTTATTTGTTGTTTTTCCCTTGCTTCTTTTAATATTTGTTCTTTGTGTTTGATCTTTGTTAATTTGATTAATATGTGTCTTGGGGTGTTTCGCCTTGGGTTTATCCTGTTTGGGACTCTCTGGGTTTCTTGGACTTGGGTGATTATTTCCTTCCGCATTTTAGGGAAGTTTTCAAGTATTATCTCTTCAAGTATTTTCTCATGGTCTTTCTTTTTGTCTTCTTCTTCTGGGACGCCTATGATACGAATGTTGTAGCGTTTAATATTGTCCTGGAGGTCTCTGAGATTGTCCTCATTTCTTTTAATTCGTTTTTCTTTTATCCTCTCTGATTCATTTATTTCTACCATTCTATCTTCCAATTCACTAATCCTATCTTCTAACTCTATTATTCTACTATTTGTTGCATCCAGAGTGTTTTTAATTTCATTTATTGCATTATTCATTTTATATTGACTCTCTTTTATTTCTTCTAGGTCCTTGTTAAACCTTTCTTGCACCTTCTCAATCTTTGTCTCCAAGATATTTACCTGTGATTCCATATTGATTTCAAGATTTTGGATCAATTTTACTATCTTTATTCAGAATTCTTTATCAGGTAGATTCCCTATCTATTCCTCTTTTGTTTGGTTTGGTGGGCATTTATCCTGTTCCTTTATCTGCTGAGTATTCCTCTGTCTCTTCATCTTGTTTAAATTGCTGAGTTTGGGGTGTCCTTTCTGTATTCTGGCAGTTTGTGGAGTTCTCTTTATTGTGGCGTTTCCTCGCTGTGTGTGGGTTTGTACAGGTGGCTTGTCAAGGTTTCTTGGTTAGGGAAGCTTGTGTCGGTGTTCTGGTGAGTGGAGCTGTATTTCTTCTCTCTGGAGTGCAATGAAATGTCCAGTAATGAGTTATGGGATGTCTATGGTTTTGGGGTGACTTTGGGCTGCGTGTATCTTGGAGCTCAGGGCTGTGTTCCTTGCTGCTGGAGAATTTGCTTGGTATGTCTTTCCCTGAAATGTGTTTCACCCAGAGAGGTTTACAGTGTTATATGGAGAAGAAAAGAGTGAGGAGGGAGTTAGAGGTGACCCGAATGAGATGAGGTGGAATCAATAGAGGAGAGAGTGGGCTATTCAGTAATCTCTTCCTTATGTGCACTCCACAACTGGACCGCTCAGAGTTGTTCACAGAGTTATACAGAGAAGAGAAGAAGGAGGAAGGTGGCAGAGGTGGCCAGGAGGATAAATGGGGGGAATGAAAAGGAGGGAGACAGATCCAGCCAGTAATCAGTTCCCTAAGTGTTGTCCACCGTCTGGAACACACAGAAATTCACAGAGTTGGGTAGAGTAGAGAGGGGTTAGGGAGAAGACACAGGCGACCTAGTGTAGAAAAAGGAGAGTCCAAAGGGAAAGAGAGCAGTTAAGCCAGTAATCTCACTCCCTAGTGAAAAATGGGTACTGAAGATTGGGTTCTTAAAGGTACTAAATTGGTAACAAATACATAAAAGCAAAAATTAAAAATCTAGGGTAGAGTTTGGAATTTCAAAAATACGATGTTAAAGAAAAGAAGAAGGAAAAGAAAGAGAGAAAAAACGAACAAAGAAAAACAAACAAGGTAGCAAAAATTATAAGGAAAATATAGGTACAAAATTGATAACTAATACCAAAAAGCAAAAGTTAAAAATCTAGAGTAGAGTTTGGAATTTCAAAAATACAATGTTAAAAAAAAAGAAGAAGAGAAAGAAACAGAGAAAAAGAAAAAAGAAAAAGGGGTCACAGAAATTATATAAAAACAAAACAAAAAAAAAACTATAGGTACAAAATTGATAACAAATACTAAAAAGCTAAAATTAAAAATCTAGAGTAGAGTTTGGAATTTCAAAAATACAATGTTAAAGAAAAGAAGAAAAAAAGGTCAAAAAATTATTAAAAAAAAATATATATATATATGAAGTTTGCTTTAAAAAAATAGGGTCTCCTTTTTTTTTTTTTTTGCAAAGTAATCTGTTATAAAAGTGGAAAATAAAGGAATAATAGAGGACTTAAAATTTGTTTTTTTAATTAAAAAAAAAGAAAGAAAGAATGATCGTACAAATAGTAAAAATATATCTAGGACTTTCTCTGGTTTTGTTGTGAGTATTGTGGGTTCAATTCATTTTTGGCTAGTTCCTTGGTCCGACTTATATTTCTCAAGATCTATAGGCCCCTTCCTATGTAGATGGTAGTAACCACAGGGTTTTAATCTATTGCCTGTAGCTTCCAAGGCGTTTCCCTCTGTTATAGCTTCTTCTGTTTGCTGGTCTCTTCAGTGTCTGGTTGTTTAATATTTGCTAAAGTAACTAATTTCTGCTGCCCAAAGTAATTTGTACTTCCATGTAAAGATTTTCCATCTGCTGGTTTCTAACTTTTAGCAATGATTCTATTTTTGCCAATGAAGAAATTGTCCCTTATTTGAGTAGATACTCTGTCCATTGACATAGAAATGGGGTAAGAAGTTAAGTCTGTCACCTCATAGATTCTTCTATCACAGTTAAGGATATCTGTTAGCATTTCCAAACATCAGCGCAGATGACATACCAGCAACCCTTGAGGCATGAACCCTCCATTCCTAGATGTACTACTAGAACTATAAGCAGGTTAATTCTGCCTTGTAACACTTTTTGGATATTTTCTGGGAATTTCTGTGTCAAGGAAATACACACAGAGTTACTTTACTAAGAGCCTGTATGGTTAGCAGTACCCCAGTTTCCATCTGAGTCCCCAGTCCCTTCATTCTAATGAGCTATGTCTTCAATAAAATCTAAAGTAGTTGTTCCTCATGAAAATATCAGAAACATCTGACTATAATGAGATTCATATGATTCATTATAACTTTTACACAAATTTTGATGAATAGGTAATCTTATAGTCTGATAGTGTAGTCTTATAATCAGCCTCAAGACCACTTTATTGCAGTAAAAGATTCCACTCACTATCTACATTACTGCCTTTCTAAATACTCCTTCCCCAGGAAGGAGAGGGTAGGATAAATTGAGAAAGTAACACTGACATATATACACTACCATGTGTAAAATAGTTAGTGGGAAGCTGCTATATAACATACAAAGCCCAGCTAGGCACTCTGTGACAACCTATAAGGGTGGGATGGGGGAGGCTGGAAGGCTCAAGAAGCCTCCAAGGGGACATATGCATACTTATGGCTGATTCATATTGTATGACAGAAACCAACACAATATTGTAAAGCAATTATCATCCAATTAAAAAAACAGAAACAGCTAAATAAATAAATAAATCCCTCCCCAGAATTGATTAGAAGACTGGTATCATTTATAATAAAACAACAGTGTAATACAGAAATCTGACTCAATTGCCTAGGTCAATTAATAATTCAGGGCAGAGATAAGACAACTACTCTCATGTTTTAAGCAGAAATATTATGAGAGGCTAACCCAAGGACTCCCAATGAAAAAGGCAGAAAGATCCCAATGGTGATCTACTGTCCTGGAGATTAGTAAACAAAAACAATGTTAGATAAGTCAAGTGAACAGAACATAAAAGAGGGAAATATTTGGTTGATAAAAGTTGTTGGAATTTAAGACAAAGAAAGGCATGAAAAATAGATGAGAGTCTTGAAATTTCTGAAGAAAAAAGTGGAAGAAATAGGAATGTAACTGGTGTTGGGTAGTGGGAGAAGAAAACAGGATATAGGAGTATTTATAGTTCCTTCTAAGGGACTTCTGAGCTATTAATAAATAATTTGTCCAAAGTCACATAGTAAGTAAATAATGAAACCAAGATTCCAATCTAGACAGTCTTACTGCAGAGTTTCTCCTACATAGTCATCTCTCCTACTCTTCCTGAAAGGGACATAATGAGAAAGGTCAAACAAAGATTAACAAGTTGGGACTAAAAACCAGAAAGAAGGGTGAACACTTTATTAGAAATAGTAAAGAATTTGCCAGTTGGAAGAAGTCCTCGTGCTCACAGATTAAGCATATTGCCAATGGCCATGGGGGAAAAAAACTTCTCAAGGAAATTGTATCATTAGCAAGTCATTCTTTAGGCTTAAAACTTGAACCTTTGAGAAACTGTAAATGCATCTTAAAAGGGATAACCCAACAATGTTTTGCAGTTAGTACATCTCAGTGCACATCCACGTATTAAATCATTTCCAAAAATGTCCATCTTGAAAGTGGAATAAGAGAATAAGGAGAGTTTGAGATCACTGTGGACCTGAAAGTGAAGCTCAAACTAAGCTCCCACTGTACTTCTTTCACAATGTGGCCAAGTACCCACCCTGGAAAAAAGTGATGAGATGGGATCTGGTGCATTACAGTTCAGCCATGAACATGAATCTCTGTGAAAGCAGAGGTTTTGTCAAAAAATAAAATAATATGAAACTAATGAGATATATTGAAAGAGATTCAGACATATACTAGGGCAATTATTAATATCTTTATAGCAGGAGGTAAGAAGTCTCCTCCAGCAAACTCGAGGAGTTGGTGATGGACAGGGAAGCCTGGCGTGCTGCAATCCATGGGGTTGCAAAGAGTCAGACATGACTGAGCAAATGAACTGAACTGAACTGAAGAAGTCTTACCTATAGATCCCCAAAACCAAAGAGGCAGGGAAATAAAACCATAGCTATGAAAAGAGAGGGAGGGAATGGCAATAACCAGACTGCAAGTGTTATAGGGGAATGTTTTCTGCATTATTCTATCCTTTATCTTTTTCCTAGCAAAAGAAAATATAGGTGTACATGTGAAAAGATGTGGGAAAAATCCAGGCTAGCTGGGTAATCATTTGCATTTTCCCAAAAATCCAGGCTTACAGTTTTGCAGAAAGGATACCTTAGCCTCATTTGTGTCATTATCCTTTGTTTAGCACATTAATAGTCACTACAGCTGGAAGAAATTAGTGTTGTCCAAGTCAACAATTTTCCATAAGCCAGAGAGAAAAGAACTTTCAGTGTTTGTTGTGACACATGAATATTGGAGTCTTAAATCCTGCTTATAATTAAAGTGACTTAAAATGAGAAAAAATGAGAAGAAAAAAATGCTGAAGTGTTATAGTAAGGTCAGCCACTGCTGGACCACATTGAAAACAGAACCAACCAGAGAACCACATCAGATCCATAGATAACTTGCTATAAAGGGATATTAGAAAGGCTAATGGGTTTTGAATTAGCTTAAAAGTTTGGTTTTATTTGTATAGTATATATGTTATTGGATCTTTCACTTCACTGCTTCCTGCTCTACTGCTCAGATGCTCACATACATCACCAGTGCAAATATTCTATTCAGCACAAACCCTCTGCTGGACTGAAGATGTGAGCCAAGTTTTATGTCAATACTCTCAGATTTTCCTTTCTGGGTTCCTTTTCTTCGTTTTCATTGTCCACTTTTACTTCTTTCAACCCTACACTAACCAGAGTTGAAACTTGTCTCTGTGAAGTACTCCATGTTAAAAGTGTTTGCTTTTTTTCTTTTTTTTCATTCAGCAGTTAGTTATCAGTGCTTTCAAGGAGAAAAGTCTCTGCCAGATGCTGAGGACAGTGATATAATCCAGACCTGAATTCTACCAATAGCTTCAGCAACCTATAATAAATGATAATCACATTTCCTTGCATCTGTCCTTAAAATATGGCATTCTGGTATGATTTCAATGCTTCACTTGAATCAGTGTAAAGGGAAATCTAACAAGTCAAATTTAGATGTTTTGGTTTTTGCACATTTCATTAAAGATGAAAAGGCAGAGTAGTAAAATTAAACATCATTATTTTATAATTTTGAGGCTCTGTTCAAAGTGTATATCATTACTGAAAGAATGTAAAATGATTGTTAATCTTATTCTGCAGACCAGAAGAATCACTTAAGAGAAGCACAGCTCTGATAAGAGAAGGTTGGGAAATTTTAAATACTTTCCCCTTTCAATAGGAAATGGTAAAACAGAAGCTAAAATTTATTTATTCATGAATAAAATTTGTTATTGAGCTCAGACTATGGGTCAAGTGTTGAATTAAACTGAACTTGAAGCAAAGACAAAGAAAGTTCCATATTTGGGTCTTTTGCCAATGTTTCACTATTTCTTTACTGAAGAAACAGCAAAGTAATTTTTTCCTGTCTGAGCATGTTTCTTTGTATAACTCCTGTTACATTTTCCTTATTCTTTGTTAAAGTATAGGATTCATGAATATTTCACTTACTGGGGGCTGAAAGATTAAGCATGTCAGCTCTATTGGTATCAAAAACTGAATAATAACAATTAAGAAAACACCAATAGGAACATATATGTCAATAATTACTTTAAATGTAAATGGATTAAATGCTCTAACCAAAAGACACAGACTGGCTGAATGGATACAAAAATAAGATCCATACACATGCAGTCTACAAGAGACCTACTTCAGACCTAGAGATACACACAAACTCAAAGTGAGAAGATGGAAAAAGATATTCCATGCAAATGGAAACCAAAAGAAGACTGGGGTGAAAATTATCATATCAGACAAAATAGACCTTAAAATACAAGAGATAAAGAAGGAGACTACAAAATGATCAAGGGATCAATCCAAGAAGAAAATATAACAATTGTAAATATTTATGCTACCAAAGTAGGAGCACCTCAATACATAAGGCAAACACTAACAGACATAAAAGTAGAAATTGACAGTAACACAATAATAGTAGGAGCCTTTAACACCCTGACAGACCAATAGACAGATTATCAAAACAAAACATTAATAAGGAAATACAAGCCTTAAATGAAACATTAGACCAAATGGACCTAATTGATATCTTCAGGACACTCCATCCAAATGCAGAAGGATACACTTTCTTCTCAAGTCCACATGAAACATTCTTCAGGATAGATCACATCTTGGGTCACAAATAAAGTCTCAGCAAAACCAATACTATATTTTAAAGTAAAACAAACAAATAAATAAATAATTAAAAAAATTAAAAAAAAGAAAACTGAAATCATATCAAGCATCTTTTCTGACCACAATGTTATGAGACTAGATATCAACTACAGGGGGAAAAAATGCAAAAAAAAAAAAAAAAAAAAACAAAAACAACAAAAAAACACAAAAACACTCGGAGATTAAACAATACATTTGTAAATAATGAACAGGTTACTGAAGAAATAAGGTAAATCAAAAAACTCCTAGGAGAAAAAAAAAAACAGACAATTAAAACACAATGATCCAAAATCTATGGGATACAGCTAATGCAGTTCTAAAAAGGAAGTTTATAGTAATACAATCCTACTTGAAAAAACAAGAAAAACATCGTATAGACAACCTAACTTTACACCTAAAACAACTGGAAAAGAAGAAAAAAAAAAAGATAGTAGAAAGAAATAAATCACAAAGATCAGGGTATAAATAAATGAAAAATAAATGAAGGAAACAATAATAAAGATTAATAAAACTAAAACTTGTTCTATGAGAAGATAAGATTCACAAACCATTTTGACAAACCATAAAACTGACAAACCATTAGCCAGACTCATCAAGAAAAAGATGGAGAAGAACCAAATCAACAAAATTATAAATGAAAAGGAGAGGTTACAACAGACAACACATAAATTAAGATTATAAGGATTATAATCCTAATTTAATTTAATCCAACACAAAGGATTATAAGAGACTACTACAAGAAACTACGCCAATAAAATGGACAACCTGGAAAAAACGGACAGATTCTTTAAAAAGTTCACCCATCCAAGACTGAACCAGGAAGAAATAGAATTATGAGCAAGTAAATTGCAAACACTGAAACAAAAACTGTGATCAAAAATCTCTCAGAAAACAAAATCTCAGGGACAGATGGATTCACAGGTGAATTGCCCCAAAAGGTTAGAGAAGAGATAATGCCTATTTTTCTGAAACTCTTTCAAAAAATTTCAGAGGATGGAATACTTCCAAAAGCATTCTACAAAGCCACCATCACCTTGATTCCAAAACCAGACAAAAACATCATTAAAAAAATTATTATAGGCACATATCACTGATAAACATAGATGCAAAACTCCTCAAGAAAATTCTAGCAAACAGATTCAACAGCACATTAAAAAGATCATACAGCATGATCAATTTGAATTTATCCCAGGAATACAAGGATTCTTCAATATACACAAATCAATTGATGTGATGTACCATATTAATAAACTGATAGATAAAAATTATATAATAATCTCAATAGATGCAGAAAAAGCTTTCAACAAAATTCAGCACCCATTTATGATTAAAAAAAAAAAAAACTCTTCAAAAAATGGGCATAGAAGGAACCTACCTCAACATGATAAAGGCCATGTACAAGAAACCCACAGCAAACATTGTTCTCAGTGGTGAAAAACTGAAAGCGTTTCTTCCAAGGTCAGGGATACGGCAAGAGTGCCCACTCTCACCACTATTATTCAAAATAGTTTTGGAAGTCCTAGCCATGGCTATCAGAGAAGAAATATAAAAAAATCCAGATTGGAAAAGAAGTAAAACTCTTACTCTTTGACCCACCTCTTAGAATAATGAAAATAAAAACAAAAATAAACAAATGGGACCTAATTAAACTTAAAAGCTTTTGCACAACAAGGAGGAAAGACTGCCCTTCAAATGGGAGAAAATAATTGGGAATAAAGCAATTGACAAAGATTAATTTCTGAGGTATACAAGCAGCTCATACAACTCATTACCAGAAAAACAAACAAATAAAAAAGTAGGCAAAAGACTTAAACAGGCATTTCTACAAAGAAGACATACAGATGGTTAATAAACACATTAAAAGATGCTCAACATCACTCATTATTAGAAAAACGCAAATCAATGCTGCAATGAGATATCACCTCACACTCGTCAAAATGCCCATCATCAAAAAATCCACAAACAACAAGTGCTGGAGAGGGTATGGAGAAAAGAAAACTATAACATTGTTGGTGGAAATGTAAATTGATACAGTCACTATGGAAGCCAGTATGGCAATTCCTTTAAAAATGAGAATAAATCTACCATATGACCCAGCAATCCACTACTAGGCATATATCCTGAGGAAACCCAAACTGAAAAAGACATGTACTCTCATGTTCATTGCAGCTAGGACAGGGAAGCAACCTAGATGTCCATTGACAGATGAATAGATAAAGAAGCTGTGGTAAATATATACAATGGGATAATACTCAGCTACAAAAAATGAATGTTTTTCAGTCAGTTTTAATGAGATGGGTGAACCTACAGCCTATTTTACAGAGTGAAGTAAGTCAGAAAGAGAAAAACAAATATGTGTGTTAATGCATGTATTTGGAATCTAGAAAGATGGTACCAATGAACCCATTTACAGGGCAACAATGGAGATGCTGACATAGAGAACAGACTTATCAACATGGGAGATGGGGAGGAAGAAGAGGGTAGGACAAATGGAGATGTAGTGTATACACATGTATACTTATATACATGTAGTATATACGTAGTGTGTACTTAGTGTATACACTAAGGAGAGGTGGCAAGAATACACAGAAGAACTGTACAAAAAAGATCTTAATGACATGGATAACCATGATGGTGTGGTCACCCACATAAAGCCAGACATTCTGGAGTGTGAAGTCAAGTGAGCCTTAGGAAGTATTACTATGAACAAGCTAGTGGAGGTGATGGAATTCCTGCTAAAACAAGATGCTGTTAAAGTGATGTACTCAATATACCAGCAAATTTGGAAAACTCAGCAGTGATCACAGGACTGGAAAAGATGAGTTTTCATTCCTTTCCCAAAGAAAGGCAAAGCCAAAGAATGTTCAAACTACCAGACAATTGCACTTATTTCACATGCTAGTAATAAAGTGTTGAAAATCTTTCAAGTTAGGCTTTAACAATATGTCAATTGGGAATTCTAGATGTACAAGCTGGATTTAGAAATGGCAGAGGAACCAGAGATCAAATTGCCAACATCCACTGGATCACAGAAAATCCAAGGAAATTCCAGAAAAACATCTACTTCTGCTTCATTGAATATACTAAATCCATTGAGTGTGTGGATTATAACAAACTGGAAAATTCTTAAAGAGATGGGAATACCAGGCCACCTGACTTGCCACCTGAGAAACCTGTATGCAGGTCAAGAAGTAACAGTTAGAACAAGACATAGAACAATGGACTGATTCAAAACTGGGAAAGGGGTATGTCAGGTCAGTATATTGTCACCCTGCTTATTCAACCTATATGCAGAGTACATCGTGTGAAATTCTGGGCTGGATGAAGCACAAGATGGAATCAAGATTGACAGGATAAATGTCAATAACCTCAGATATCCAGATGACACCACCCTTATGGCAGAAAGCGAAGAGGAACTAAAAATTCTCTTGATGAAGGTGGAAGAGGAGAGCGAAAAAGCTGACTTAAAGCTCAGCATTGAAAAAACTAAGATCATGGCATCTGTTCCCTTTGCTTCATGGCAAATAGTTGCAGGGAAAATGGGTAGGTACAGTGACACACTTTATTTTCTTGGGCTCCAAAATCACTGTGAACGTTGACTGCGGCCACGAAATTAAGACACTTGCTCCTTGGAAGAAAAGTTATGACAAAACTAGGCAGCGTGTTAAAAAGCAGAGACATTACTTTGCCAGCAAAGGTACGTATAGTCAAAGCTATGGTTTTCCAGTAGTCATGTATGAATGTGAGAGTGGCACCACAAAGAAGGCCGAGGGTCAAAGAATTTATGCTTTTGAACTGTGATGCTGGAGAGGATTCTTGAGAGTCTCTTGGAAAGCAAGGAGATGAAACCAATCCATCTTAAAGGAAATCAACTCTGAATATTCATTGGAAGCACTGATGCTGCAACTGAAGCTCCAATACTTTGGCCACCTGATGCAAACAACTAACTAATTGGAAACAACCGTAATGGGGACAGATTGAGGGCAGGAGGAGACGAGGGCAACAGAGAATGAGACGGTTGGATGGCATCATTGAACAATGGATATGAATTTGAGCAAATTCCAGGAAATAGTGAAGGGCAGAGAAGCCTGGTATGCTGCAATCCGTGGGGTCACAAAGGGTTGGACACAGCTGAGTGATTGAACAACAACAACCATATATAAAATAGGTAACCAGTGGGAATTTGCTGTATAACTCTGAGTACTCAAACCAAGGCTCTGTAACAACCTAGAGGAGTGGAAAGATGTGGAATTGGAAGGGAGATTCAAAAGCGAGGAGACATATGTGTACCTATGTGATTCATGTTGATGTATAGTGGAAACCAATGCAATATTGTTAAGCAATTATCCTTCACATGGGCAAACCTATGGTTGTTTCATGTTGGTGTTTCATAGAAACCAATGCAATACTATAAAGCATTTATACTTCAATTAAAAATAAATACTTTAAAAATAAAAATAAATAAATAAATAATTTTTAAAAGACCTAGTAATTATACAGAGGTAGCTCACAGTTATAGTGCATTCAACATGTTTTGGGCACTGTAATAAGTGGTTTATGTACATTCATCTCATGTAAACCTACAAAAACCCTATTAGGATGGTTCTTTTGTTACCCAATACGTCAGATCAAGAAACCAAGCCACAGAACAGATAAGTAAGAGGCTGAACCAGGATTTGAACATTGACTATTGGGTTCCAGAGCCTGCACTTGAAATTGTTACAATAGACTGTCCTATATGTCAGATCAAGAAACCAAGCCACAGAACAGATAAGTAAGTGGCTGAACCAGAATTTGAACATTGACTATTGGGTTCCAGAGCCTGCACTTGAAATTGTTACAATAGACTGTGCTTCAAAATAGAAAAATAAATTATACCAGAGCTTAAAAGAACAGGGTAAAAGTCATACACCACCTTTCCTCTCTTATCACCAAAACAACTGGAGGATTCAACTGAAATAGTAGCTCCTACATTCACTCAGTCTCTACAAGAAGCCATCATTTCCTTTCTGATTTATTATTATCCCATGTATTAACCTTTCTCAGTGCACTTTTCACTTTCAACCTAGAATACAGGGCTCCATGGAAACAGGGACCAAGATCTTTTATATATATTTATATATATATATATATATATATATATATATATATATATATATATATATGATTTATTTATTTTCTACTTCTGCCACAGCCTGTGCTAGCATAGTGTCTTAAATACTATAGTATTCATATAGTATCCTATATAGTATAGTATAGTGGTTGAATACTATTGTTCATTAAATGTGTGTTGAGTGAATGAATAGGATAAAGTGGGATAACATATAAATTGCTCAATGACTGTTATCTTTTTTCCCAGAGTATATGCCTCTTTGTATCACTCACAATGCCATACACAAAGTAGAAACTTAATATTTCTTGAAACTGATGAAAAGTCTCTAAATTTCTGTATACAAATGAACACTTGCTCAGAGCAGAAAAGTGTATTTGATATTCTGTAAAACTTCTAGAAAGGCCATTTCCATGTAGAGTTAACATTACATAGGAGTAAGAAGCCTGAAACGATAAAATCTGAAGCAGACTCCTCATCTGACACTCTTCCTACCTCCTGATCTGTTAAAACAAAATTTAAATAAAAACACTAATCATATCAAAAATACAACTCTAGCAGTTATCACAAATTTAGTCTCTTATTTTCCAAACATTTAACATTCATCATCTTGTTTAAGACTTATCACAACTCTATGAGGTAAGTATTTTTATTTCCAATTTACAGATAAAGGAGCTAAGGCCCAGAGAGCTTAAGTGACTTACTTAAGGTCATGCAACTAATAACTGGCAGAGCTGGGATTCAAACAAAGTTCTGTTAGATTCTTAAGACCGTGCTCATTCTACTACATCCATTGTCTCATCACAGACTAATAAGGCTCCTATTTCTGTGTTCAAACCTGCTATTCAAATACAGTTTCTGTATCAATTCAGTTCAGTTCAGTTTAGTCGCTCAGTCGTGTCCGACTCTTTGTGACCCCATGAATCGCAGCAGGCCAGGCCTCCCTGTCCATCACCAACTCCCGGAGTTCACTCAAACTTACATCCATCAAGTCGGTGATGCCATCCAGCCATCTCATCCTCTATCATCCCCTTTTCCTCCTGCCCCTAATCCCCCCCAGCATCAGAGTCTTTTCCAATGAGTCAGCTCTTCACATGAGGTGGCCAAAGTACTGGAGTTTCAGCTTTAGCATCATTCCTTCCAAAGAACACCCAGGGCTGATCTCCTTTAGAATGGACTGGTTGCAGCACACCAAATTTTGTCAGTTTTTCAAATTTGAAGACATTATGATTGAACTTAAAAGCTCAAATGCTGGAATCAGACACACCTCAGTTTGAATACCAGCTTCACCACTAATGGGCTTCCCTGGTGGCTTAGACGGTAAAGCGTACCGGCAATGAGGGAGACCTGGTTCGATCCCTGGGTGGGAAAGATCCCCTGGAGAAGGAAATGGCAAGGCACTCCAGTACTCTTGCCTGGAAAATCCCGTGGACAGAGGAGTCCATGGGGTCGCAGAGAGTCGGACACGACTGAGCGAATTCACTTTCACCACTAATAAGCTATGTGTCTTTGGATAAGTTACTTACCTTCTTATAGTCTCAATTTTTTTATCTATAAAAGGGGAACAAAACTAGTACCACATAGGGTTAGTGTGAGGAAAAAAAAATGAGGTAATGCACATAGAGGGCCTCAGACATAATAAATCTGAGCAAAGGGTACTTATATTTGCTACCCAAAAATATTATAGCTTATTTGTCATAATTATACCAAGTGTTGATAACATATCACCATTTTTCTTACACGAGTTAGAAACTTATCAGAGTTGTGTAACTATCAATTCCAACAAACCAGTGCAAAGGAAAATATAATAAATTCTGCTTATTTGGGGAAATGGAGACACTGTTGAGGTAAGTCTTCACCAGAAGACAGGGAAAACAGAAGCCATTATTAAAGGAACCGCATGCTATGTCTGATAAAACAAGTCATGGATTGCCAGCACTTAAGTCTAGATTCCAGGTGATATCCAGCTTCAATACACAAAAGAGGTTTTGCTTAAGGAGCACTTGGGACTTTCTCTGGCCCAAATTGAATTGAGACAGACTTCTCAAAAAACAAATTATACTTTCTCTCCATTGAAGAGGAAAAAAAAAAATTCTGGGAATAAAAAGCCTATTCTCTCGTGATTCAGTAATGAACAGTGAATTTCTTGTTGCTAAAAAAAAACTAAAGTATATAGGAAAGGCACAAATTAAAGCACTGTGCAAAACAGTCTCTGTTCAATATTAACCTATCTATAGCACAGTTGCACAGAAGAAATTTAGGATCATTCTTCATACTCACCTCTGCTATCTTTTGTCCCAAGTCAAGAGAGATTTAGTTCTTAGTGATTCAATATTTTTATTTTAAAAAATAGTGTTAGCAATTATTTTTACGTAGCCCTCAATCTGTAGGGTTTTCCATCACTTCCACTTTTTCATGAATGCAAACATCCATTCCAATGTCCACATCTTAGCTTGCACAGTTCAGGTGACAAATAACTAACCAGCTGTCTAGGTAGTTAAGTGCACAAAGCATGATGGAAGATTTACCCTGACATTGAGTCAAAAACTTACTTGACTTTCTTTCTATGCATTGTCTCCAGGCCACCTAGCATTAATTGATTAGCTTTTCCCAGCAAGGGAGTAAGAATGGTTGATTTTTTTTTTTAATTATATTGGAGTACAGTTTATTTACAATGTTGTTAGTTTTGGGTATATAGAAAAGTGGATCAGAGGGATAGTATGGGGAGAGAGGTGGGAGGAGGGTTCAGGATGGGGAACACGTGTACACCCGTGGCAGATTCATGTGGATGTATGGCAAAACCAATACAATATTGTAAAGTAATTAGCCTCCAATTAAAATAAAAAAATTATATTAAAAAATTTTAAAGTGGATCAGTTATATCTATCATGTTATATCTAAACATTCTTGTTTTAGATTCTGTACTTTATACCCATATAGCTCATTACAGAATATTGAATACAGTTCCATGTGCTATATGGTAGGTTCTTATTAGTTGTCTATTTTACATAAAGTTGTGTGTATATGTCAGTCCCAATCTCCCAATTTATCCCTTCCCCTCCTTCCCCCTTGATAATCATAAATTTGTTTTCTACATTTTTTCTATGTTTATGTTTTGGAAAAAGATTCATTTTCACCATTTATTTTAGATTCCACATATAAGTGATATCATACGATATTTGTCTTTCTCTCTCTGACTTTTTTCACTTAGTTCACTCAGTATGACAATCTCAAGGTCCAACCATGTTGCTGTAAATTACATTATTTCATTTTTTTATTATGAACACAGTTGTTTTTTTTTAAATTTTCAAAGTTTTTATTGAGGTATAATTGATTTACAGTGTTTTAATTTCAGGTATACAGGAGAGTGAATCTGTTATACATATACCTACTCTTTTTTAGATTCTTTTCCAATATAGGCTACTGAGTATAGAGTTCTCTGGGCTATGCAGTAGGTCCTTATTAGGTATCTATTTTATGTATAGTAGTGTGCATGTGTCAACCCCAATCTTCCAATCTATCCCTTCCCAGTGTGCTCACTCCCTAGCAACCTTAAGTTTATTTTCTACATCTATAACTGTTTTGGTTTTATAGATAAGTCAATTTATAGCCTCTTTTTAGAGTCTTCATATAAGTAATATCATATGATATTTGTCTTTCTTTGACTTACTTCAGTCAGTATGATGATCTCTGGGTTCATCCATGTTGCTGCAAATGGCATCAGTTCATTCATTTCAATGGCTGAGTGATATTCCATTGTATATATGTACCCCATTTTCTTTATCTACTCCTCTGTCAATGGATATTTAGGTTGCCTCCATGTCTTAGTTATTGTGAACAGAGCTGCAAATGGACACCAGGGTGTAAGTATTTTTTCCAGTTTTGTGTTCCTCCAGATATATGCCATGGAGTGGGATTGCAGGATCATATGGTAGCTCTATTTTCAGGTTTTTAAGAAACCTCCATACTATTGTCCATGGTGGCTGAACTAGTCTGCATTCCCACCAACTGTGTAGGAACTGTGTTCTCTTTTTTACACACCTTCTCCAGCATTATTGTTTGTACATTTTTTAATGATGGCCATTATGAATGGTGTAAGGTGATATGTCATTGTAGTATTTTTAAATTACTTTATTTATTTTAATTGGAGACTAATTACTTTACAATATTTTGGTGGTTTTGTCACACATTGACATGAATCAGCAATGGATGCACATGTCTCCCAACATCCTGAGACCCCCTCCAACCTCCCTCCCCATCCCATCCCTCTAGGTTGTCCCAGAGCACCAGCTTTGAGTGGCCTGCTTCATGCATCAAACTTGCACTGGTCATCTGTTTTACTTATGGTAATGTACACGTTGCAATGCTATTCTCTCATATCTTCCCACCTTCATCTTCTCCCACATAGTCCAAAAGTCTGTTCTTTGCAGCTGTGTCTCTTTTTCTTGTCTTGCATGTAGGGTCATTGTTATATCTTTCTAAATTCCATATGTATGTGTTAATATACTGTATTGGTGTTAATATACTGTATTGGGACTTCCCCAGTGGCTCAGATGGTAAAGTGTCTGCCTACAACGTGGGAGATCTGGGTTCAATCCCTGGGTTGGGAAGATCTCCTGGAGAAGGAAATGGCAACCCACTCCAGGATTCTTGCCTGGAAAATCCCATGGACAGAGGAACCTGGTAGGCTACAGTCCATGGGGTCACAAAGAGTTGGACACGACTGAGCGACATTTACATTTACATTTACTGTATTGGCGTTTCTCTTTCTGGCTTACTTCACTCTGTATAATAGGCTCCAGTTTCATCCACCTTATTAGAATGGATTCAAATGTATTCTTTTTAATAGCTGAGTAATACTCCATTGTGTATATGTACCACAGTTTTCATATCCATTTGTCTGCTGATGGACATCTAGGTTACTTCCATGCCCTGGCTACTACAAACAGTGCTGCGATGAACACTGGGGTACACGTGTCTCTTTCAATTCTCGTTTCCTCAGTGTGTATGCCCAGCAGTGGGATTGCTGGGTGATAAGGCAGTTCTATTTCCTTTTTTTAAGGAATCTTCAGACTATTCTAAATAGCGGCTGTTCTAGTTTGCATTCCCACCAATAGTGTACACAAAACCCTCCCCACACCCTCTCCAGCATTTATTGTTTATAGACATTTTGATGGCAGGCATTCTGACCGACATGAGATGGTACCTCATTGTGATTTTGATTTGCATTTCTCTGATAATGAGTGATGTGGAGCATCTTTTCATGTGTTTATTAGCCATCTGTATGTCTTCTTTGGAGAAATGTCTGTTTAGTTCTTTGGCCCATTTTTTGATTGGGTCATTTATTTCTGATATTGAGCTGCATGAGCTGTTTGTATATTTTGGAGATAAATTTTTTATCAGTTTCTTCATTTGCTATTATTTTCTCCCATTCTGAAGGCTGTCTTTCCACCTTGCTTATAGTTTCCTTCATTGTGCAGGTTTTAAGTTTAATTAAGTCCCATTTGTTTATTTTTGTTTTTATTTCCATTACTCTGGGAGATGGATCATAGAGGATCTTGCTGTGATTTATGTTAGAGAGTGTTCTGCCTATGTTTTCTTCCAAGAGTTTTATAGTTTCTGGTCTTACATTTAGATCTTTAAACCATTTTGAGTTTATTTTTGTGTATGGTGTTAGAAAGTGTTCTAGTTTCCATCTTTTACAAGTGGTTGACCAGTTTTCCCAGCACCACTCGATAAAGAGATTGTCTTTTCTCCATTGCATATTTTTACCTGTCCATAGGTGCATGGATTTATCTCTAGGCTTTCTATATTGTTCCACTGATCTATATTTCTGCCTTTGTGCCAGTACCATACTGTCTTGATGACTGTAGCTTTGTAGTATAGTCTGAAGTCAGGCAGGTTGCTTCCTCCAGTTCCATTCTTCTTTCTCAACATTGCTTTAACATTTCGAGGTTTTTTTGTATTTCCATACAAATTGTGAAATTATTTGTTCTAGTTCTGTGAAGAATACCATTGGTAGCTTGATAGGGATTGCATTGAATCTATACATTGCTTTGGGTAGTATACTCATTTTCACTACATTGATTCTTCCAATACACAAACATGGTATATTTCTCCATCCATTTGTGTCATCTTTTATTTCTTCCATCAGTGTTTTATAGTTTTCTATATAGTTTTTAAAGTATGAGTAACATTTCATTGTATACATGTACCACTTCTCTATATAAAGTCCTCTGTTGATGAACATTTAGGTTTCTTCCATATCTGGGCTACTATAAACTGTAGTGCAATGATTGTCAGGAAGATATCAATAACCTCAGATATACAGATGACACCACCCTTATGGCAGAAAGTAAAGAGGAATTAAAGAGCCTCTTGATGAAGGTGGAAGAAGAGAGCGGAAAAAATCTGGCTTAACACTCACCATTCAAAAAAGATAAGACCATGGCATCTAGTCGCATCAATTCATGGCAAATAGATGGGGGAAAAATGGAAACAGTGATAGACTTTGTTTTATTCAGCTCAAAATCACTGCAGATGGTGACTGCAGCCATGAAATTAAAAGACACTTGCTCCTTGGAAGAAAGGCTATGACCAACCTAGACAGTTTATTAAAAAGCAGAGACATTACTTTGACAACAAAGGTCTGTGTAGTTAAAGCTATGCTTTTTCCAGTAGTCATGTATGGATGTGAGAGTTGGACCATAGCTAATAGTTATGCGATCTTTGGAAAGTTAGTTATCTTTTCCAGTTTCTTTTTCACTTGAAAGCTGGGGGTAATGTAGTCAAAATGAAATTAAATATCTGTGTAAGGAATCTAGCAAGTGCATCACAATCGATGAATATTTGTTCAATAAATATATGTCCCACTCTTCTGTGATTTTAAATTTTTACTTTTATTCTACAGAAATGCTGATATTATTTCTTCTGAAGATCATAGAACTTCCTTACAATATGTGGCTGCTGCTGCTGCAGCTAAGTTGCTCCAGACCTGTCTGACTCTGTGCGACCCCATAGACAGCAGCCCACCAGGCTCCCCCGTCCCTGGGATCCTCCAGGCAAGAACACTGGAGTGGGTTGCCATTTCCTTCTCCAATGTATGAAAGTGAAAAGTCAAAATGAAGTTGCTCAGTCGTGTCCAACTCCCAGCAACCCCATGGACTGCAGCCTACCAGGCTTCTCTATCCATGGGATTTGTCAAGCAAGAGTACTGGAGTGTGTTGCCATTGCCTTCTCCGAATATGTGGCTATTATCTACTATTTCTCAAAGTGTGGTCCCTCAGACAAGCAGCATCAGTATGATGTGGAAACTTTCTAGATATGCAAATTTTCAGACTCCACAGCAGATCTATAGCCAGAAACTCTATGGATGGGGCCTAGAAATTCCTGTTTTAATAAACCCTCCAGGTGATTTTGATACATTTTAAAGTTTGACAACCACTAGTCTATAGCACTGATATCTCTAGATTCATTGTTTAATATTCTGGAATCAATTAAAGACATGAAGACCTTTAATTGTCCCCCCCACCTTAGGTATCTTCTGTAATAAGACATGGCATATTCGCATGTCATGCTATGTCAATCCATGAGCCAAGAGGTGACATTAAGTGACAATGGAATTCCAGTGACAGATTATAGATAAAATATAATAAATGTCTCCTTGTCAGGACATTGTGAAGATGTCCTTTGTTTGTACTAACATCTCTAAACTGTCTCAACAGTTTTGTGAGTAAGCCACTGTACATACTTGTTAAAAACCAAAACCTTTGTATTTCTTGACATCTTTAAATTATGAATTACTCTTTGTAGCAGAAATTCTAGATTATTCAAAATATTTCGGTGAATAGTATTTTGTTGTTTTGTTTGGTTTGGTTTAGAAATAGCAGAGTTGAGCATGGACACATGTACTCTAGATCATTTGATTCAGATAGAAATGCTTGAAGAATGCCTAATAAGTTGTCCCATACAGCCCTAGCCAGGCAACTCTGAATTATAGACATAATGCCTAAGAGGAAACAAACATTTTCAGGAGGTGGAACTATCTTTTCATATGTAAACCTTTATAATAATGACAATGCCATTCTCCTCTTTGCTGCTTTGACCCAGGAGTTGGTCACTGAACAGGGTTACAGTGACCATTGTAAGTTGCTACTTTGACCCAGGAGTTGGTCACTGAACAGGGTTACAGTGACCATTGTAAGAAAGAGAAGAATGGCTACTGAAAGGCTCTGAAAGTCAGCATAAAGTCCTTCAGTTCAGTTGAGTTCAGTTCAGTCGCTCAGTCATGTCTGACTCTTTGTGACCCCATGAATTGCAGCACGCCAGGCCTCCCTGTCTATCACCAACTCCCAGAGTTCACACAAACTCACGTCCATAGAGTCTGTGATGCCATACAGCCATCTCATTCTCTGCCGTCCCCTTTTCCTCCTGCCCCCAATCCCTCCCAACATCAGAGTCTTTTCCAATGAGTCAACTCTTCGCATGAGGTGGCCAAAGTATTGGAGTTTCAGCTTTAGCATCATTCCTTCCAAAGAAATCCCAAGGCTGATCTCCTTCAGAATGGACTGGTTGCATCTCCTTGCAGTCCAAGGGACTCTCAAGAGTCTTCACCAACACCACAGTTCAAAAGCATCAATTCTTCAGCACTCAGCTTTCTTCACAGTCCAACTCTCACATCCATACATGACCACAGGAAAAACCATAGCCTTGACTAGACGAACCTTTGTTGGCAAAGTAATGTCTGTGCTTTTGAATATGCTATCTAGGTTGGTCATAACTTTCCTTCCAAGGAGTAAGCGTCTTTTAATTTCATGGCTGCAGTCACCATCTGCAGTGATTTTGGAGAGCAAAAAAATAAAGTCTGACACTGTTTCCCCATCTATTTGCCATGAAGTGATGGGACCAGATGCTATGATCTTTAGTTTTATGAATGTTGAGCTTTAAGCCAGCTTTTTCACTCTCCACTTTCACTTTCATCAAGAGGCTTTTTAGTTCCTCTTCACTCTCTGCCATAAGGGTGGTGTCATCTGCATATCTGAGGTTATTGATATTTCTCCCAGCAATCAATTTCAGCTTGTGCTTCTAGCCCAGCGTTTCTCATGATGTACTCTGCATAGAAGTTAAATAAGCAGGGTGACAATTGATGTACTCATTTTCCTATTTGGAACCAGTCTGTTGTTCCATGTCCAGTTCTAACTGTTGCTTCCTGACCTGCATATAGGTTTCTCAAGAGGCAGGTCAGGTGGTCTGGTATTTCCATCTCTTGAAGAAGTTTCCAGTTTATTGTGATCCACACAGTCAAAGGCTTTGGCATAGTCAATAAAGCAGAAATAGATGTTTTTCTGGAACTCTCTTGCTTTTTCCATGATTCAGTGGATGTTGGCAATTTGATCTCTGGTTCCTAGCCTTTTCTAAAACCAGCTTGAACATCTGGAAGTTCACGGTTCACATATTGCTGAAGCCTGGCTTGGAGAATTTTGAGCATTACTTTACTAGTGTGTGAGACGAGTGCAATTGTGCGGTAATTTGAGCATTCTTTGGCCTTGCCTTTCTTTGGGATTGGAATGAAAACTGACTTTTACCAGTCCTGTGGCCACTTCTGAGTTTTCCAAATTTGCTGGCATATTGAGTGCAGCACTTTCACAGCATTATCTTTCAGTATTTGAAATAGCTCAACTGGAATTCCATCACCTCCACTAGCTTTGTTCGTAGTGATGCTTTCTAAAGCCCACTTGACTTCACATTCCAGGATGTCTTGCTCTAGGTCAGTGATCATACCATTGTGATTATCTTCATCATGAAGATCTTTTGTGTACAGTTCTTCTGTGTATTCTTGTCACCTCTTCTTAATATCTTCTGCTTCTGTTAGGTCCATACCATTTCTGTCCTTTATCGAGCCCATCTTTGCATGAAATGTTCCCTTGGTATCTAGGCCAATTAAAATTTAACCACCCAGACTCTAGGCATGAGAGACTCTTAAATACACTGAAGTTTAAAACAATTTCAACTGTACCCAAAATATTAATATTTCATCTGGGATAATAAGACAAAAATGGCTACCATAGACCAAAACATCTGGACCCTGAAACATTTTCATCTCAGCTGTCAGAAGGAAACTCATTTTGCTTTTTAATGCTATTTCTATTATGTTTCTACCATGTTGAAATCCAAGCTCTTTGAGGACAAAAGATAAGATCCAACAAATCTTTCAAGAAGTTCTTAACCATGTATATAGTAAATGGCTAAAAGTTGAAGAAAATTATAAAATTGACACACTGAAGAGGGGTGGATAAAATGATAATGAAAAGGCACAAACCCCTTCACCTAGTCTCATTAACAATTCTCTCATCCCTCTGTCCCACAAACAGGGATGATACTGGGTAGTCTTGATCCAATTCCTGGCACTTTTGAATTTCTGAGTAAATATAAATAAAACCCATAGTCTTTGAGTCAAGACTACAGAAGTCACATCACAAGGTAGATTATTCAGTTAGGTATGTATATTAGTGATGATTTGTAGATAATTTTAAGTGGAACACAGACAAGCTTTTTTGTTTTTAACATTATCTAGCACATGTAGCCCATGATGTCAAAAATACCTAAGGTTTAGGATAATGATAAAATAGATATTTAAATTTAAAATAAAGTTAATTTAAATAAAAGTAGTAAGCAATTAATAAAAATGATGAGAATATAACAGATATTAGGAAAGTAGTATGAAAATGACCAAAATTTAGGCTTAAGGAAAACTGACTTTGAGTAAAATTCAAGCCTTGGGGGAACAGGGTATATATTTATAACTTGAAGTCATTGAGTTTTTATAGTCAAGTAATGAAATATTCATTATTATGTTTAGTCTGTATTTAATCAGAGTTGTTGTGTTGCCAATCAAATTGGCAAATGACTTAGGAAGGAAAGATTTTAATTAAGGGAGCAAACACTGGGACTCAATTTGAAAGGAAAAGGGAAGAGGAAACGAGAGAGGAGACCAAGATGGAGAGAGAATGAGAGAAGAGTGGGGAGAAGGAGAATGTACTTGAATTTTTATCAGTTTCTAAAAGCTTGTTTTTGGTAGGTAAGTTCAGGTGCTTCATTTAATTTGCTGAGGGTCTCTTTTCTGTTCCCTAGGTTTTAAGCTAGGACTAGATGTCTAATTACTCTATGCCTGAAATACAAATATATTTTCTTTGTGTGTCTCAGAAAGACAGAAATATCCAAAATGAACTTATACAATGTGGTTTTGTTCACTCAAACAAGAGAATGTAGTGATACCTGGAACAATAGAAGTTTGAGGGGGCAGGGACTCTGAGCATAGAAGGTCTTCTTCCAGATTTCTTGCAGGCCACATTATGTTGGATATGTTTTACTGGAGAGAGAAACAAAAACAAACTTAGTTTGTTAAAAAAAAAATGAAGTTGCAAATAGGACCAGAGGTACTATTACATCTTTGAATCTGTGTCTTCACATAAGACTAAAACATTTCTCCTACTTATCTTGCTAAAGTATTAATTTAGAATACTAACTATAAAGATTTATTTAGAATTATTTTCCCATTGATTCTTTTGCCAAAAACATAGAGAACACAGACACACACTTTCTTTCATCTATCTATTGATGCATGTAGATAGATAGACAGATTTAGGCATAGACATAAATATATATGGGCTTCCCAACTGGCACTTGTGGTAAAGAACCCACCTGCCAATGCAGGAGACATAAGAGATGTGGGTTCAATCCCTGGGTCAGGAAGACCCCTTGGAGGAGGGCATGGCAACGCACTCCAGTATTCTTGCCTGGAGAACCCCATGGACCTAGAAGCCTTGGGGGCTACAGTCCATAGGCTCGCAAAGAGTCAGATACAACTGAAGCAACTTAGCATGCACATGCCTGAATATATACATATATAAATATATCTGAAAATTAATAACAATCATAAGGATATTTTTAAGCTCTTAAGTGCTTTTAAATTTTTACATTACTCATTTCAAATAGATAGTTTGTGATCATTCAAAAGGAGATAAGAAACATGAAAACCTGGTATTGCTTTACTAAGCAGATTAACCTCATTTCACTTTTAAATATGGTTAATATACTTAACAGACTAGTAAAGTGGTATATACTTAATATATCTGGATTTTAGCTAATCGTTTTACAAAGTCTCTTATAGCGTATTTTTGGACAAAATGATGAAATGCAGGATGAATCATAAGACAGTTAAATGTGGAGCATGTTGAACATATGTAACCTTGAACTACTGATGAATGTTTCTATTGAGCAAGAAGAGGCTAGCTGTACCACATTGAGTGCTTGCCAGACCATAATGGTGGACCAGGAATAAATGGTTGCAGAAGAGTACCAGGATGATAAAGGGTAGTCAGAAGCATATTATATGAGAAACAGCTCAAGGAATTAAGGCTTTTTCACTTGGAGAAGATTTATGGAGAATATCAGTGCAGTCTCCAAAAATTTGAAGAGATATTATACTGAAAAATTAGAACTTAATCAGTATGGCTGCAAAAGGCAGAAGAAAGACTAATGAGTGAAAATTTCAGTGAGATAGATTCGAACTCAACAAAAGGAAGAACTTTCTGGCAACAGTAAAATGAGCTGTCTGGGAAGATGATGAGTTCTTTGTCCTGGAGGGTGCTGAGGCTGGATTGAGTGAATGTCAAAGATGTTGAAGTGAATGTTATGGAGTAAGAGACTGGGTTAGATGGTCTTCAAAGCTTTCCTAATTCTCAGAGTATATTAACTTATTCATTCATTCATTTCACAAATATTTCTTGAGCTCATACTAAGTGCCAGGCACCATTCTAAGTGCTAGAAAAAGTAGAGAATAAGACAAATTTCATGTACTGATGAGGTCACATTCGAGTAGAAGAAACAGGCAATAAATGAGAAAACAACTAAATATTTAAGATAATGTCAAATAAGGAAAGTGTCAGAAAGAAAGTTACATCTTTGAATCATTTGTTCCTTACAATCACTGGAACTGAGATCATTTGATTTACAAATGAGTATGCTGCCCACTAAACTTATTATTGAAAGAGTTTAGGCCTGGGATTTGTCAGACCAGATTGGGAGAAACTAACATTGGTGACTCCTCTAAAGTATATTACAAGATTCTCATAAAATGTGAAATTAAGAGTGTGAGATTCATAGTCAGTGAAAAATTATGTTTCTTGACTCCAAAAGAACACAGCTTTAGAAATCATAATGTAAATAATGAGAACAATGTATGTTAGTTCATGCCCTTCAATCACTCTTATAAATGATTGTTTCACAGATATTATGTGGAAGAGAAAACAAAATTGGTGAGGCCTACATGAGCATGCAAATGAGTGATATTATCAGGTCAATAATAGGCAAAAATCGTTAAGTAATCAGATTTTTGGCTGGTTTTTGGTTCAGAAATAAGAAAGGGCCTCTTCATCAGACTCTTCAAGTCACACCATCAACATTATGAGGCAAACCTCTACACTTCTTAATACACCTGCCTCAGAAACCAAGCTCCCGGTCAGCAAAGGTCCATATTAAAGACAGTGGTAGCAAAATTGCAACCTACAAAATTGGATGTAATATAGTCAGATTTATGATTGTCACTTATGACAACTGCTCACTCACTCTTCTACTCAGGGAAGATAGATGTAAAAAGGCAAGCAAATGAAAAGTATTTTCTCAAGGAAATAAATTAGACCAAAAGTAAACTCTAAAATGAACTGAAAACAGCCACTCACTCTGGCCTAGTCAGGGAAATACAAAGCAGATCTTATGCCCCCCTGGTCACCCCTATTGATGAGTCAAAGTGAAACATCACCTGATGCAGAAAACAAGCCAAATTTAGTCAAGTCTAGAGAGGCACTGCCAAAAAGGGAGAAGTAAAACAAATAGCCAGATGAATTTTCAAAAAGACAAACAACCAAAACAAATAAACCAATACAAAAGATCATTTTAAAAGATAAGAGCAAAGTTTCCAATTCTGGTTGAGACAGAAGAAAATGGAGGCTAAATGGGGTATATTGTCCTGCCTACCAAACTCTTTAGTTACTCATATAGGTCACTCTGAAGCCAGGCCACTTACAAGTGAAGATTTCTGGGGAAGAAAAAGAGTGGGCAAGACTCATGTCTTTAGGCTGTAGAAGTTGTTTTCCACTTCTAGCATTTAGCTAGGGTAACAACTGTTCACTGTTGACTCCATATTGGTGTAGGAGAGAAAGCTGATCTTAATAAGAATGTTTGGATGAAGCTTTGGAGATGATGCTCTACATGTCTGTTCTTTGTGTAATCGGCCCCTTTTGTCATAGATTAGGTGATCATAAGTGCATGAGTTTATCTCTGGGCTCTCTATCCTGTTCCATTGATCTATGTGTCTGTTTTTGTGTCAGTACCATACTGCCTTAATTATGGTAGCTTTGTAGTATAGTCTGAAGTCAGGGAGCTTGATTCCTCCAGCTCTATTTTACTTTCTCAAGATTGCTTTGGATATTTGGGGTCTTTGTGTATCCAAAGATAAACCCACATAACTGTGGGTACATTATCTTTGGGAAAAGGAGGCAAGAATATAAATTGGAGAAATGACAGCTTCTTCAATAAGTGGTGCTAGGAAAACCGGACAACCACATGTAAAAGAATGAAACTAGAACACTTCCTAACACCGTACACAAACATAAACTCAGAATGGATTAAAGACCTAAATGTAAGGTGAGACTCTATAAAACTCATAGGGAAAAATATAGGCAGAACATTTTTTGACATAAATTGCAGCAAGAACCTTTTTGACTGACTGCTTAGAGTAATGAAAATAAAAGCAAAAATAAACAAATGGGACCTAATGAAACTTAAAAACTTTTGCACAGCAAAGGAAACCATGAACAAGACAAAAAGACAATTGTCAGAATGGTAGAAAATATTTGCAAATGACAAAGGATTAGTCTCCAAAATATATAAGCAGCTCATGCAGCTGAATATAAAAAAATAAACAACTCAGTCAAAAAATAAGAGGAAGACCTAAACAGACATTTCTCCAAAGAAGATATACATATGGCCAACAAAGACATGAAAGGATGCTCAATATTGTTTATTATTCAGCTCATTTCAGTTCAGTCGCTCAGTCGTGTCTGAGTCTTTGCAACCCCATGAATTGCAGCATGCCAGGCCTCCCTGTCCATCACCAACTCCTGGAGTTCACTCAGACTCACGTCCATCGAGTTGGTGATGCCACCCAGCCATCTCATCCTCTGTCGTCCCCTTTTCCTCCTGCCCCCAATCCCTCCCAGCATCAGAGTCTTTTCCAATGAGTCAACTCTTCACATGAGGTGGCCAAAGTACTGGAGTTTCAGCTTTAGCATCATTCCTTCCAACGAACACTCAGGACTGATGATAGAAGCAAGGTCTGATCCTGTAAAGAGCAATATTGCATAGGAACATGGAATGTTAGGTCCATGAATCAAGGCAAATTGGAAGTGGTCAAACAGGAGATGGTGAGAGTGAACGTCGACATTCTAGGAATCAGTGAACTCAAAAGGACTGGAATGGGTGAATTTAACTCAGATGACCATTATATCTACTACTGCGGGTAGGAATCCCTTAGAAGAAATGGAGTAGCCATCATGGTCAAAAAAACAGTCTGAAATGCAGTACTTGGATGCAATCTCAAAAAACGACAGAATGATCTCTGTTCATTTCCAAGGCAAACCATTCAATATCACAGGAATCCGAGTCTATGCCCCAACCAGTAATGCTGAAGAAGCTGAAGTTGAATGGTTCTATGAAGACCTACAAGACCTTTTAGAACTAATACCCAAAAAAGATGTTTATTATTAGAGAAATACAAATCAAAACTACAATGAGATATCACCTAACACCAGTCAGAATGGCTATCATCAAAAATATATATCCAAATAATAAATTTTGGAGAGGATATGTAGAAAAGGGAACCCTCTTGTAGTGCTGGTGGGAATGTAAATTGATATAACCACTTTGAAAATCAGTGTGGAGCTTCCTTAAGAAGCTAGAAATAAACTACCACATAATCCAGCAATCCCATTCCTGGGAATATACACTGAGAAACAATAATTTTAAAAGACACCTGTACCCTAATTTTCATTGAAGCATCATTTACAATAGCCAGGGTGTGAAAGCAACCCAGAAGTCCATTGATAGATGAATGGTAAAGTAGTGGTACATATATACAGTGGAATATTACTCAGCCATAAAAAGGGGTGAAATTGGATCATTTGTAGTGATATGGGTGAACCTAGAGCCTGTTGGAATAGAGACACAGACATAGAGAATGGACTTGTGGACACAATAGGGAAAGGAGAGGGTGAGGTGAATTGAGAGGGTACCATTTACATATATATATATACTCAGATCACTCGTTCAGTCGTGTCCGACTCTTTGCGACCCCATGAATTGCAGCACACCAGGCCTCCGTGTCCATCACAAACTCCTGGAGTTCACACAAACTCACGTCCATCGAGTCAGTGGTGCCATCCAGCCATCTCATCCTCTGTCGGCCCCTTATCCTCCTGCCCCCAATCCCTCCCAGCATCAGAGTCTTTTCCAATGAGTCAACACTTCACATGAGGTGGCCAAAGTACTGGAGTTTCAGCTTTAGCATCATTCCTTCCAAAGAAATCCCAGGGCTGATCTCCTTCAGAATGGACTGGTTGCATCTTCTTGCAGTCCAAGGGACTCTCAAGAGTCTTCTCCAACACCACAGTTCAAAAGCATCAATTCTTCAGCGCTCAGCCTTCTTCACAGTCCAACTCTCACATCCATACATGACCACAGGAAAAACCATAGTCTTGACTAGATGAACCTTTGTTGGCAAAGTAATGTCTCTGCTTTTGAATATGCTATCTAGGTTGGTCATAAATTTCCTTCCAAGGAGTAAGCTATTTTAATTTCATGGCTGCAGTCACCATCTGTAGTGATTTTGGAGCCCAGAAAAACAAAGTC
The DNA here is from genome assembly GCF_029378745.1 of Bos indicus. Classification (NCBI taxonomy): domain Eukaryota; kingdom Metazoa; phylum Chordata; class Mammalia; order Artiodactyla; family Bovidae; genus Bos; species Bos indicus. The sequence continues at coordinate 79,520,698 of NC_091789.1, forward strand.
TGACACTGTGTCCACTGTTTCCCCATCTATTTCCCATAAAGTGATGGGACTGGATGCCATGATTTTCGTTTTCTGAATGTTGAGCTTTAAGCCAACTTTTTCACTCTTCACTTTAACTTTCATCAAGAGGCTTTTTAGTTCCTCTTCACTTTCTGCCATAAGGGTGGTGTCATCTGCATATCTGACGTTATTGATATTTCTCCCAGCAACCTTGATTCCAGCTTGTGTTTCTTCCAGCCCAGCGTTTCTCATGATGTACTCTGCATGTAAGTTAAATAAACAGGGTGACAATATACAGCCTTGACGAACTCCTTTTCCTATTTGGAACCAGTCTGTTGTTCCCTGTCCGGTTATAACTGTTGCTTCCTGACCTGCATATAGGTTTCTCAAGAGGCAGGTCAGGTGGTCTGGTATTCCCATCTCTTTCAGAATTTTCCACAGTTTATTGTTATCCACACAGTCAAAGGCTTTGGCATAATCAGTAAAGCAGAAATAGATGCTTTTCTGGAACTCTCTTGCTTTTTCCATGATCCAGACGATGTTGGCAATTTGAACTCTGGTTCCTCTGCCTTTTCTCAAACCAGCTTGAAGATCAGGAAGTTCACGTTCACATACTGCTGAAGCCTGGCTTGGAGAATTTTGAGCATTACTTTACTACCGTGTGAGATGAGTGCAATTGTGCAGTAGTCTGAGCATTCTTTGGCATTGCCTTTCTTTGGGGTTGGAATGAAAACTGACCTTTTCCAGTCCTGTGGCCACTGCTGAGTTTTCCAAATTTGCTGTCCTATTGAGTGCAGCACTTTCACAGCATCATCTTTCAGGATTTGGAATAGCTCAACTGGAATTCCATCACCTCCACTAGCTTTGTTCATAGTGATGCTTTCTAAGGCCCACTTGACTTCACATTCCAGGATGTCTGGCTCTAGGTCAGTGATCACACCATCGTGATTATCCGGGTCGTGAAGATCTTTTTTGTACAGTTCTTCTGTGTATTCTTGCCATCTCTTCTTAATATCTTCTGCTTCTGTTAGGTCCATACCATTTCTGTCCTTTATCGAGCCCATCTTTGCATGAAATGTTCCTTTGGTATCACTGATTTTCTTGAAGAGATCTCTAGTCTTTCCCATTCTGTTGTTTTCCTCTATTTCTTTGCATTCATCACTGAAGAAGGCTTTCTTGTCTCTTCTTGCTGTTCTTTGGAAATCTGCATTCAGATGTTTATATCTTTCCTTTCCTTCTTTGCTTTTTACTTCTCTTCTTTTCACAGCTATTTGTAAGGCCTCCTCAGACAGCCATTTTGCTTTTTTGCATTTCTTTTCCATGGGGATGGTCTTGATCCCTGTCTCCTGTACAATGTCACAAACCTCATTCCATAGTTCATCAGGCATTCTATCTGTCAGGTCTAGGCCCTTAAATCCATTTCTCACTTCCACTGTATAATCATAAGGGATTTGATTTAGGTCATACCTGAATGGTCTAATGGTTTTCCCTAATTTCTTCAGTTTAAGTCTGAATTTGGCAATAAGGAGTTCATAGTCTGAGCCACAGTCAGCTCCCGGTCTTGTTTTTGCTGACTCTGTAGAGCTTCTCCATATTTGGCTGCAAAGAATATAATCAATCTGATTTCTGTGTTGACCATATGGTGATGTCCATGTGTAGAGTCTTCTCTTGTATTGTTGGAAGGGGGTGTTTGTTATGACCAGTGCATTTTCTTGGCAAAACTCTATTAGTCTTTGCCCTGCTTCATTCTGTATTCCAAGGCCAGATTTGCCTGTTACTCCAAGTGTTTCTTGACTTCCTACTTTTGCATTCCAGTCCCCTATAATGAAAAGGACATCTTTTTTGGGTGTTAGTTCTAAAAGGTCTTGTAGATTTCATAGAACCGTTCAACTTCAGCTTCTTCAGCGTTACTGGTTGGGGCATAGACTTGGATTGCTGTGATATTGAATGATTTGCCTTGGAAACGAACAGAGATCATTCTGTCGTTTTTGAGATTGCATCCAGGTACTGCATTTCGGACTCTTTTGTTGACCATGATGGCCACTCCATTTCTTCTAAGGGATTCCTGCCCACAATAGTAGATATAATGGTCATCTGAGTTAAATTCACCCATTCCAGTCCTTTTTAGTTGGCTGATTCCTAGAATGTCGACATTCACTCTTGCCATCTCCTGTTTGACCACTTTCAATTTGCCTTGATTCATGGACCTGACATTCCAGGTTCCTATGCCATATTTCTCTTTACAGCATCGGACCTTGCTTCTATCACCATCACATCCACAGCAGGCTATTCTTTTTGCTTTGGCTCCATCCCTTCATTCTTTCTGGAGTTATTTCTCCACTGATGTCCAGTAGCATATTGGGCACCTACTGGGGAGTTTCTCTTTCAGTATCCTATTATTTTGCCTTTTCATACTGTTCATGGGGTTCTCAAGGCAAGAATACTGAAGTGGTTTGCCATTCCCTTCTCCAGTGTACCACATTCTGTCAGATCTCTCTACTATGACCTGCCCATCTTGGGTTGCCCCATGGGCATGGCTTAGTTTCATTGAGTTAGACAAGGCTGTGGTCCTAGTGTGATTAGATTGACTAGTTTTCTGTGAGTATGGTTTCAGTGTGCCCTCTGGTTGGGGCATAGACTTGGATTGCTGTGATATTGAATGATTTGCCTTGGAAACGAATGCCCTCTGATGCCCTCTTGCAACACCTACCGTCTTACTTGGGTTTCTCTTACCTTGGGCGTGGGGTATCTCTTCATGGCTCCTCCAGCAAAGCAGTACCATGTGTAAAATAGATAGCTAGTGGAAAGCTGCTCTAAAGTACAGGGATCTCAGCTCAGTGCTCTGTGGTAACCCAGAGGGGTAGAATGGGAGGATGAGAGGGAGACTCAAGTGGGAGGGGATTTTGTGTTCTTGTAGCTGATTCACATTGCTGTACAGCAGAAGCTAACACTACATTATAAAGTAATTATACACCAATTAAATAATAATTTAAAAAAAAAGATTGCTTTGTGTATTTGGGGACTTTTGTGTTTCCATACAAATTGTAAAAATTTTTGCCCTAATTCTGTGAAAAATGCCAATGGTAATTTGATAGAGATTGCATTGAATCTGAAGCTTGTATAGTTGTTTTCTCAATATTGATTCTTCCAATACAAGAACATGGTATATCTCTGCATCGGTTTGTGTTGTTTTTCATTTCTTTCATCAAGGTCTTATAGTTTTCCTGCATGCAGGTCTTTCATGTTCTTAGGTAGGTTTATTCCCAGGTATTTTTATTCTTTTTGATGCAGTGGTGATTGGGATTGTTTCCTAAATTTCTGTTTCTTATATTTTGCTGCTAGTGTATAGAAATGCAAGAGATTTCTGTGTATTAAATTTGTATCCTGAAAGTTTACCAAATTCATTGATTAGCACCATTAGTTTTCTGGTGACATTGCTAGAATTTTCTGTGTATAGTATCATGCTATCTGAAACAGTGACAGTTTACTTCTTTTCAATTTGAATTCCTTTTATTTCTTTTTTCTCTCTGATTGCCATGGCGAGGACTTTCAAATCTCTGTTGAAAAATAGTGGTGACAGTGTACATCCTTGTTTTGTTCCTGATCTTAGAAGAAACGTTTTCAGGTTTTCACCATTGAGAATGATGCTTGCTGTGGGATTGTTGTATATGACCTTTATTATATTGAGGTAGGACCCTCATGCCCACTTACTGAAGAGTTTTTATCATAAATGGGCATTAAATTTTGTCAAAAGATTTCCCTGCATCTATTGAGATTATCATATCATTTTTAACCTTCAATTTGTTAATATGGTTTATCTCATTGATTGGTTTGCATATAATAAATAATCCTCGAATCCTTTGGGTAACCCCCACTTGATCAAGTATCAGTTCAGTGCAGTTCAGTCGTTCAGTCGTGCCCGACTCTTTGCAACCCCATGAATCACAGCAGGCCAGGCATCCCTGTCCATCACCAGCTTCCGGAGTTCACTCAAACGCATGTCCATAAAGTCAGTGATGCCATTCAGCCATCTCATCCTCTGTCGTCCCATTCTCCTCCTGCACCCAATCCCTCCCAGCATCAGGGTCTTTTCCAATGAGTCAGTTCTTCGCATCAGATGGCCAAAGTATTGCAGTTTCAGCTTTAGCATCAGTCCTTCCAATGAACACCCAGGACTTATCTCCTTTAGAAGGGACTGACTGTATCTCCTTGCAGTCCAAGGGCTTTCAAGAGTCTTCACCAACACCACAGTTCAAAAGCATCAATTCTTCGGTGCCCAGCTTTCTTCACAGTCCAACTCTCACATCCATACATGACCACTGGAAAAACCATAGCCTTGACTAGACAGACCTTTGTTGGCAAAGTAATATCTCTGCTTTTCAATATACCATCTAGGGTGGTCATAAATTTCCTCCAAGGAGTAAGCATCTTTTCATTTCATGGCTGCAGTCACCATCTGCAGTGATTTTGGAGCCCCCAAAAAATAAAGTCTGACACTGTTTCCACTGTTTCCCCATCTATTTCCCATAAAGTGATGGAACCAGATGCCATGATTTTAGTTTTCTGAATGTTGAGCTTTAAGCCAATTTTTTCACTCTCCTCTTTCACTTTTTTTTTTTTTTTAATTTTTTAGTTTATTTAAATTGGAGGTTAATTACTTTGCAATATTGTATTGGTTTTGCCATACATCAACATGAATCCACCATGGGTGTACACATGTTCCCAATCCTGAACCCCCTTCCCACCTCCCTCCCCATACCATCCCTCTGGGTCATCAAGAGGCTCCTTAGTGCTTCTTCACTTTCTGTCATAAGGGTGGTGTCATCTGCATATCTGAGGTTATTGATATTTCTCCTGGCAATCTTGATTCCAGCTTGTGCTTCTTCCAGCCCAGCGTTTATCATGATGTACTCTGCATAGAAGTTAAATAAGCAGGGTGACAATATACAGCCTTGACTTACTCCTTTTCCTATTTGAAACCAGTCTGTTGTTTCATGTCCAGTTCTAACTGTTGCTTCCTGACCTGCATATAGGTTTCTCAGGAGGCAGGTCAGGTGGTCTGGTATTCCCATCTCTTGAAGAATTTTCCACAGTTTATTGTGATCCACACAGTCAAAGGCTTTGGCATAGTCAATAAAGCAGAAACAGATGTTTTTCTGGAACTCTCTAGCTTTTTCCATGATCCAGCGGATGTTGGCAATTTGATCTCTGGTTCCTCTTCTTTTTCTCAAACCAGCTTGAACATCTGGAATTTCACAGTTCACATATTGCTGAAGCTTGGCTTCGAGAATTTTGAGTATTACTTTACAAGCGAGTGAGATGAGTGCAATTGTGCGGTAGTTTGAACATTCTTTGGCATTGCCTTTCTTTGGGATTGGAATGAAAACTGACCTTTCCCAGTCCTTTTGCCACTGTTGACTTTTCCAAATTTGCTGGAATATTGAGTGCAGCACTTTCACAGCATCATCTTTTAGGATTTGAAATAGTTCAACTGGAATTCCATCACCTCCACTAACTTTGTTCATAGTGATGCTTCCTAAGGCTCACTTGACTTCACAATCCAAGATATCTGGCTCTAGGTGAGTGATTGCACCATCGTGATTATCTGAGTCATGAAGATCTTTTTTGTACAGTTCCTCTGTGTATTCTTGCCACCTCTTCTTAATATCTTCTGCTTCTGTTAGGTCCATACCATTTCTGTCCTTTATCGAGCCCATCTTTGTGTGAAATATTCCCTTTGTATCTCTAATTTTCTTGAAGAGATCTCTAGTCTTTCCCATTCTGTTTTTTTTTTTTTTTTCCTGTATTTCTTTGCTTTAATGGTTGAGGAAGACTTTCTTATCTCTCCTTGCTATTCTTTGGAACTCTGCATTCAGATGTTTATATCTTTCCTTTTCTCCTTTGCTTTTCACTTGTCTTCTTTTCACAGCTATTTGTAAGGCCTCCTCAGACAGCCACTTTGCTTTTTTGCATTTCTTTTCCATGGGGGTGGTCTTGATCCCTGTCTCCTCTACAGTGTCATGAACCTCCATCCATAGTTCATCAGACACTCTATCAGATGTAGTCCCTTAAATCTATTTCTCACTTCCACTGTATAATCACAAGGGATTTGATTTAGGTCATACCTGAATGGTCTACTGGTTTTCCCCACTTTCTTCAATTTACGTGTGAATTTGGCAATAAGGAGTTCATGATCTGAGCCACAGTCAGCTCCCGGTCTTGTTTTTGCTGACTGTATAGAGCTTCTCCATCTTTGGCTGCAAAGAATATAATCAATCTGATTTTGATGTTGACCATCTGGTGATGTCCATGTGTAGAGTCTTCTCTTGTGTTGTTGGAAGAGGGTGTTTGCTATGACCAGTGCATTTTCTTAGCAAAACTCTATTAGTGTTTGCCCTGCTTCATTCGCAGAGAAGGCAATGGCACCCCACTCCCATACTCTTGCCTGGAAAATCCCATGGATGGAGGAGCCTGGCTAGCTGCAGTCCATGGGGCCGCTAAGAGTCGTACACGACTGAGCGACTTCACTTTCACTTTTTCACTTTCATGCATTGGAGAAGGAAATGGCAACCCACTCCAGTGTTCTTGCCTGTAGAATCCCAGGGACGGGGGAGCCTGGTGGACTGATGTCTATGGGGTCGCACAGACTCGGACACGACTGAAGTGACTTAGCAGTAGCAGCTGCTTCATTCTGTATTCCAAGGCCAAAGTTGCTTGTTACTCCAGGTGTTTCTTGACTTCCTACTTTTGAATTCTAGTCCCCTATAATAAAAAGGACATCTTTTTGGGGTGTTAGTTCTAAATGGTCTTGTAGGTCTTCATAGAACCATTCAACTTCAGCTTCTTCAGCATTACTGGTTGGGGTATAGGCTTGGATTACCGTGATATTGAATGGTTTGCCTTGGAAATGAACAGAGATCATACTGTTGTTTTTGAGAATGCATCCAAGTACTGCACTTCGAACTGTCTTGTTGACCATGATGGCTACTCCATTTCTTCTAAGGGATTCCTGCCTGCAGTAGTAGATATAACGGTTATCTGAGTTAAATTCACCCATTCCAGTCCATTTTAGTTCGCTGATACCTAGAATGTCGATGTTCACTCTCGCCATCTCCTGTTTGACCACTTTCAATTTGCCTTGATTCATGGACCTGACATTCCAGATTCCTATGCAATATTGCTCTTTACAGCATAGGACCTTGCTTTTATCACCAGTCACATCCACAACTGGGTATTTTTTTTTTTGCTTTGGCTTCATCCCTTCATTCTTTCTGAAGTTATTTCTACACTGATCTCCTGTAGCATATTGGGCACCTACCGACCTGGGGAGTTCCCATTTCAGTACCCTATTATTTAGCCTTTTCATACTGTTCATGGTGTTCCCAAGGCAAGGATACTGAAGTGGTTTGATCAAGGTGCTGTTGGATTTTATGTGCTGTTGTATTTTGCTTTCTAGTATTTTGTTGAGGATTTTTTAATTTATAGTCCTCAGCGATATTTGTTTGCAATTTTCTTTTTCTTATTTTTTGTGATACCTTTGGTTTTGGTGTCAGTACGATGATGGCCTCATAGAAGGCCATGAGCCTTTCTCTGCAATTTTTTGGAAGAGTTTGAGAATGATAGGTATCAATTCTCTAAATGTTTGATACAATTCACCTCTGAAGCCATATGGTCTTGGATATTTGATTGTTGGAATATTTAATCACAGTTTCAACAAGGAAGGGCATTACATAATGATCAAGTGATAAATTTAAGAAGAAGATATAACAATTATAAATATTTATTCACTCAACATAGGAGCCCCTAAATACATAAGACAAATGCTAAAAACAAATATTATTTCACTAATCAATCTCCTACCACTACTCTTCATAAGCACACATCTCCCCACCAACCACAAGCATATTTCTAAGCAAGCTGAAAATAAACTTCTGATCAGAATGATTTTGAGGGGGTTGAGTTCCTTCTTCTCTCCTCATCCCAACTGAACATCAACAGATCAACTCATTCAGAACTGGACTTAAAAGTGGCAGGGAGAGAAAATGAACAGAAGTCCCCATATCTGGCTCCTTCCTAAAGTTTCCAGTCCTTGTAAAACTATAGATCTCAAGGCTCCACCTCTAGAAATTCTTGAACATTGACCTTATTGTGTCATGGGAATTATTTTAAGGAAACATCTCAGCTTAATCTGATGAGTGTATGAGGACTAGCATTGGAAAACCACTGAACACCACTGTTTTATAAATATCTTGCTTTAAAATGTAATATACAATTCATGTACTCTACAACGCACAAATATTCAGTGGCTTTTTACATGTTTATACTCCCATGAGGGGCTTCCCTGATGGCTCAGACAGTAAGAATCCTCCTGCAATGCGAGAGACTGGGGTTCGGTCTCTGGGTTGGAAAGATCCTCTGGAGGAGGAAATGGCAACCCAATCCAGTGTTCTTGACTGGAGAATTCCATGGACAGAGGAATCTGGTGGGCTATAGTACATGGGGTCAAAAAGAGTATGAAACAACTGAGTGATTAACATACATACTCCCATGTAAACACTTTGTTATTGTTCTTCTTCTTCAGTAGCTAAGTTGTGTCTCTGAGACCCCATGAACAGTAGCACATCAGGCCTCCCTGTACATTACCATCTCCCAGAGTTTGCCCAAGTTCATGTTCATTGAATAGGAGATGCTATGCAACAATCTCATTCTCTACCACCCTTTTCTCCTTTTGCCTTCAATCTTTCCCAGCATCAGGGTCTTTTCCAATGAATCAGCTGTTTGCATTAGGTGGCCAAAGTATTGGAGCCTCAGCTTTAGCATCAATCCTTCCAATGAGTATTCAGAGTTGATTTCCTTTAGGATTGACCGGTTTGATCATCTTCCTGTCAAAGGGACTCTCAAGAGTCTTCTCTAGCACCACAGTTTGAAACCATCAATTCTTTAGTGCTCAGGCTTCTTGATGGTCCAACTCTCATATCAGTACATGACTACTGGAAAGATCATAACTTTGACTAGATGGGCCTTTTTTGGCAAAGTGATATCTCACTTTTCAAAATGTAATCTAGGTTTTACATCTACTTCCATCACCAGTCACATCCAAAACTTTTTTTTTTTTTTTTTCATTTTGGCTCCATCTCTTCATTCTTTCTGGAGTTATTTCTGCACTCTTCTCCAGTAAGATATTGGGCACCTACTGACCTGGAGAGTTCATCTTTTAATGTCATATTTTTTCTTCTTTTCCTACTTTTCATGGGGTTCTCAAGGAAAGAATACTGAAGTGGTTTGCCATTCCTTTCTCCAGTGGACCTCATTTTGTCAGAAGTCTCCACCATGGCCTGTCTGTCTTGGGTGGCCCTACACCGCATGGTTAATAGTTTCATTGAGTTAGACAAGGTTAAGATCTATGTGATCAGTTCGGTTAGTTTTCTGTTATTGTGATTTTCATTCTCTCTGTCCTCTGATAGATAAGGATAAGAAGTTTGTGGAAGCTCCTTGATGGGAGGGACTGGCTGTGGGGGAATCTGGGTCTTGTTCTGATGTGCATGCTCAGTAAATGTTTAATCCAATTTTCTGTTGATGGGTGTGGCTGTGTTCCCTCTCTGTTGTTTATCCTGAGGCCAAACTATGGTAAGGGTAATGGCTGTAAATGCCACCTCCTTCAAAAAGACTTATTCCAGGACTCTTGTATTCAGTGCCCCAACCCTGCGGCAGGCCACTGTTGACCCGCACCTCCACCAGAGATTCCTGGACACTCACAGGCAGGTCTGGGTCAGTCTCTTGTGGGGTCACTGCTCCTTTCTCCTGGGTCCTGGTGTGCACAAGGTTTTGTTTGTGCCCTCAAAGAGACTGTTTCCCCAGTCAGGTGGAAGTTCTCTAATCAAATCCCACGGGCCTCCAAGGTCATATTCCGTGGATGTTCTCAGTCCTTTTGCCAGATCCCCAGGTTGGGGAATATGTTGTGGGTCCTAGAACTTTTAATATTGAGTTTTTTTTTTTTTTTTTTTAATAACAGTGCAAGAACTTCTTGGTATAAGTATTCTCCAGTTTGTAGGCCATCTACTCTGTGGTTCTATGGTAGGGCTAATGACGACCTCCTCCAAGAAGACTTATGCCACACACAGTGCCTCCCAGGTCTGCTGCAGCCAGAGCCACTGTCCCCACAGCAGGCTACTGCTGACCCATGCCTCCGCTGGAGACACTCAATCACTCAAAAGCAGGTCTGTCTCAGTCTCTGTGGGGTCTCTGGGTCCTGGTGTGCAGGACCAGGTTTTGTTTGAGCCCACCAAGCATCTCTGGCAGTTATGGAGTTTGATTCTAAATATGATTTTGTCCCTCCTACCATCTTGCTGAGAAATTTGTAGGCAGGATCCACAGGATTCACTAGGCAAGAATACTGGAGTGGGTTGCCATTTCCTTCTCCATCGGTCATTATTAGAGAAATGCAAATCAAAAATACAATGAGATATCACCTCACACCAGTCAGAATGGCCCTCATCAAAAAGTCTACAAACAATAAATGCTGGAAAGGGTGTGGAGAAAAGGGAACACTCTTGCACTGTCGGTGGGAATGTAAATTGATACAGCCACTATGTTTTTTAACTTCATACAGCATCACTGAATGTTGACTCTTGAAAGAAATTTAACAATCAGGGATTAAAGATCAGGCTCAAATGTCTATGAGGATTGAGGGATTAAAAAAATTAAAAGTAAAGTAAGTAGATGTAATGCAATAGGGAGTGATACTACAGAAAACTAGAGTGTATTCTCTAGCTAAGGAAGCAGCCAATATTTAGTCAGCTCCTATTGGTTGTTGCTATATGGGAGTATGTGCCTAATATAGATCTCTATTTTTCAAGAGAACTTGGAAATATGTTGTATAGGATTTCTGGATTTTTAATCAATTTTAATATAAACATAGATCAATCAAAACATATCTGTAGGTGACCTCTAGCCCAGAGAGGGTTAGTTTGCAATCTCTGACTAGTCTAACCTCAGATAAGGATAAGGATAAAAGACTCAGAAAGGATAAAGGTTCAGAGACTCATCCACAGTCACACAGAAAGTTGGGGACAGAGCTGAAGCAGCCTAGCATAGTAGTTTAAGTTGCTGGAGCACAGAGTATGAAGACAGATGGGTTGAGATAAATCCCATCTCCACCATTTTCCATCTCTGTGACCTCTTGGTTTGGGAGATTTAGTTTTTGTGAGCCTCAGTCTTCAAATCTGTGAAATGGAGGAAGGAAATGTTGGGTTGTTGTAGCTGTTGTTATACTAACTTAATTGAATGAGTTAATATAAGCAATTTGTGTGCATGCTCAGTCACTTCCTGACAGTGACTGAGCAGTCACTCAAGGCTTCCCTGGTGGCTCAGACGTTAAAGCGTCTGCCTTCAATGCAGGAGATCTGGGTTCGATCCCTGGGTCAGGAAGATCCCCTGGAGAAGGAAATGGCAACCCACCCCAGTATTCTTGCCTGGAGAATCCCATGGACAGAGGAGCCTGGTGGGCTACAGTCCAAGGGGTCTCAAAGAGTCGGATATGACTGAACAACTTCACTTCACTTCAGTCACTTCAGTCGTGTTTAACTCTTTGTGACCCTATGGGCTGTAGCCTGTCAGGCTCCTCTGTCCATGTGATTTCCCAGGCAAGAATACAGGAGTGGGTTGCCATGTCCATCTCCAGGGGATCTTTACCACTCAGGATTTGAACCCGCGTCTCCTGTGTCTCCTGCATTACAAGGTGGATTCTTTACCACTGAGCCACTGGGGAAGAAATATAGCAAAGAGTATAGTATAGTGTAGTATCTAGTGCATAGTAGGTGCTAGAGAAGTGTTTGCTGTTGTTGCTGTTGCTGCTGCTATTATTTCTGTGGGAAATGTACAAGAACAGTAATATTATGTCATGTCTGAAGTTAGTTTCTTCAGGACACATTATTAAAATTTGATACCAGGACATTTATAAATTTTCAACTTGATGAAACAGAGCATTGAAATGGGTCATTAATGCCAAATGAACAATTAATCAAAGTATTTTCAAGTTATTTTTAGCTCAAGAATGAAAGATATAGTAGCCTATAGAAGAAAGCTGATGTTAAAATTGGTGTGCTTAATGTGTGAGATTTTAACATCAGTTTTCTTCTCTAGGTAGCTATGTCTTTCATTCTTGTGTGTCTAATGTGTGAAATGGCTTCTGTAGTGGCTCAGATGGTAAAAGCATTTGCCTGCAATACAGGAGACCTAGGTTCAATCCCTGGGTTGGGAAGGTTCCCTGAAGAAGGGAATGGCAACCCACTCCAGTATCCTTGCCTGGAGAATTCCATGCACAGAGGAGCCTGACGGACTATAGTCCATGGGGTCTCAAAGAATCAGACATGACTGAGGGACTAACAATGCATGAAAAATTGTCTTTCCAATTTTTTTTTAAAGTTGGACTTTGTTAACCACAGAAGTAGAGTTTTCATCAAACTTTAAGATGAATCATACAAGCAATTCATCAGAAATACATCTATTTCACCTGGTAATATAAAAGTTGTGCGGGATTTAAAAAGTGTAATCCTAATGCCAGTTTCTATTTTACAGTGCTTTGGAGTTTTCAAAAGCTTTTTTTTTTTTCCACAAATATTAGAGACCTAGACTGTTAGAACTAGAAGGCATTTAGGAAATCATCCAACACCTCTTATTTTCTACGTGAGGAAACACACCCAGAGAGAATGCTGTCTACACAAGGTCTTTTGACAGAACAAGAATATGACCCTCTGATGAGAGGAGGCAAAATATAAGACAATATATAATTTGATCCCAACCAAGAACTGCAATCAGTGTTGGCAGAATCTGCAATAGGAAGTGTGCAGTAGGGAAATCAGGCAAGGCTATTCGGAAGAGGCAGCTTCTGAACTGAGCCTAGAAATAAAGGTCATATTTTTAAATTTTGAAAATCAGTCAGAGGGCATAGACATGTAAGCAAAGTCTAGCTGAGTGTGCCATGTGAGTGGCACAACATAGAGACTAACAAGGTTAGTATGGCATGAGTAAGGGAAAAGGGAAGCACTGCTAGAGAGGTGAGATGGAATTACATCTTAGAGGGCTGCTGCTGCTGCTGCTGCTAAGTTGCTTCAGTTGTGTCCTGTGTGACTCTCTGTGACCCCATGATGGCAGCCCACCAGGCTCCCCCATCCCTGGGATTCTCCAGGCAAGAATACTGGAGTGGGTTGCCATTTCCTTCTCCAATGCATGATAGTGAAAAGTCAAAGTGAAGTCGCTCAGTCGTGTCCAACTCTTAGCGACCCCATGGACTGCAGCCTACCAGGCTCCTCCATTCATGGGATTTTCCAGGCAAGAATACTGGAATGGGGTGCCATTGCCTTCTCCATCTTAGAGGGTTTGAATGTCAAATAAAGAAATTCAGACATGAAGCCACAACCAGGTGGTAAATTTGCTTTTTATGTCTTCATTTAAAAAAATCTGTGCCTTCATGTTAAGTGTTTTTACCACACATACACACATACACCCAAGACACAAAGCAACTCTGGAAGATGTTGTATGTGTTTATTACCTTGATTGTGGCAATGGTATTACAGGTGTTTGCATATGTTCAAACTTACCAAATAGTACAGAAAACATATGCACAGTTTTAGATACTAATAATGTCTCAATTAAGTGAGATTTTATTTTTTTTAAAGAAAAGAAAAAGAAGGAAAAAGAAATGTATGTTCATGTTTCAAAGCTAACCCAAATGCTACATTCGCCAACCCTCCAACCCAGAGTTGCTTATGATTAACAGTTTCTTATGAAACCTGCCAGAAATGTTCTCCATGGAGTTATTTTAAAATAACATTGTTTTTTTCAAAATGTCATCTTCTACACTTACCATGATGTAGCACAGTGCCTCGATTGAACCATATCTGGCTTACACAAATACTGAAAACAAGGTGTCCCATAAGTACAACCCAGCTTGCTTAAAGGCACCTAAGAAATCACAAAGCTCTCTCTAAAAACTAAGAAAACTAAAATGCCTTTTCAGCTCTTGACAAATAATTCATCAGTGTAATCTTTCCCATTTGCACATGCTGTTGGACATTGCTCTGCTGGTATCCATAACGAAAGCACAAATGTCCCAGGAATCTGATCTGATTCCTTGCTAATGATATTTTCTGCTTCAGTCTTTTAGCCAAGAAATGATTGAAGAATAAGAGGAGCTATTTTTTCTGTCAGGGATATATACAAAGAACTCAGTTTTAGATAATCCAGCTGTGCTGGTGAAATCAAATATGGCAGTGACAAGAACAAAATCATGGCTAAATGAAATAGAAGGAAATGGGGCAATAGAATCTGGTTATGTAAATATGCTCCAAGAAGAAAGAATTGAAATGAAATAGTGAAATCAAGAGGTCCATGCTTGGGTTGACATGAGACAGTCTTGCTTGCTTAAAACCTGGTTTGGGGGGTGGGGTATTTAACCATTCTGAGTATGGAGGACGTCACAAACAGAATTATGGATTATTAAGAAAACACACAAAAAAAGGTTATTGGAAAAGGTTCTTAGAAATGTTGAAATGAAATCACAGTCAAGCTCTATTATATATTCTTGCATGAAGTGGGGGCATAGCTAACATGTGTCAGTAGTTTAGTAAATTAAGAAAATATATAGGGCAGTTAAAACTTCAGGACCACACATTTCTTGACCATTTATACATACAACAATTGCTTTTTACTGTCATCTCTGCTATATTTCAACTTTCTCTTTAGGTAGCTATGTATCACATTATATGTCTGTGAATTTGCACACTTCTTTCATATTCCCCAAGCTTCATCCTAACTGAACTTGCCCTTGTTGATTCATAGACTAAAACTGATAATCTTTGTGCCTTTATTTTCATTATTTCCTCCAGTGGAAATTTCCATTTCTTCATCCATTCTAATTTCACCCTCATAATGGGATGATCAAATCTTATCCCTTTTACAAAATCCAACCTGGGGAGGGAGATGGGGAGGGAGGTGGGAGGGATGTTCAAGTGGGAGGGGACATGGGTAAACCTATGGCTGATTCATGTTGATGTTTGGTAGAAATCAATGTAATACTGTAAAGCAATTAACTTTCAATTATAAATAAATAAATATTTTTTAAAAGCTCAGCTAAAAAGTCATCTCTTCTACTAAGCCTCCCCAGACTCTACCCCTCAATCCTCTCCACCCATTCCACCCAATCACAATTTCACTTTTCAACCTTCATTACATGGTACCTGTGTCTCTTATAGGACATTTAACTCTAGGAGATTTCTAAATTCTTAATACTAAAATATATATTTTGCTTGTATGCTGGCTTGTAGCAAGGCACCCAAGGCTAGTGCTCTAGGACAACCTATATGGATAGGGTGGGCAGGAGGGTGTGAGGGGATTCAGGATGGGGGGGGGGGGAAGCAAATGTATACCTATGGCTGATTAATGTTAATGTATGGCAAAATGCATCACAATATTGTACAGTAATTATCTGCCAATTAAAATAAGTAAATAATTTTTTCTAAAAAAAGAAAAAGCTTCAAGTGGATTTGTCTTTGTATTCCTCAGCCAAAATACATACTTCAAATACACACACACACACACACACACACACACACACACCTGCAGCACTGTGCCTTTAACTGCCTGAATGGTCAATAAATATTCATGGCACAGTTGTATTGATTATCATGAGATTACATACAGAAATTTGAGAGGACTTTTGTTTGCACTAGATAAGCTGATACAGGAAATCAGTGGCAATTGCTTTTAGTGTATGATTTTTATCATCACCAACAACTCAACTAATGCCTGTTGTTAAGTATTAGCATTATTTCTAATCCTCACAGCAACTCAGTAATGACCTTTATTATCCCCTACTTTCCAAATAAGAAAAATGAGTCTCAGAGAATTTAAGTAAATGGGCCAAGATCACACAGCTGGTAAAGTGCAGAGCTGTGAACTGAACCTTAACTTGCCTTACTTCAAAGCTTGCACCTTTTCAATTAGTAAATTTTTTCAAAAAAATTTCACAACTATTATTTCAGCTGTATTTCACAACAACATATTAGGTTGTCAGGGTTGATATTCTCTCTTTTCCACACCGCATTCACAGCTGCATCTCCTATTAGTGCATGCGTGCTAAGTTGCTTCAGTTGTGTCCGACTCTTTGTGACCCCATGGACTGTAGCCCACCAGGCTCCTCTGTCCATGGGATTTTCCAGGCAAGAATACTGGAGTGGGTCGCCATGCCCTTCTCCATGGAGTTACTGTAGTGGCCCCTAAAATGTACTGATCCACATGTCCATCCTTCAGAACATCCATATATCCATCCAGCAACCCAGTCCCCCATCACCCACCCATCCTTCTACCCGCTATCCATTTGCCCAGCTAGACAGGCATTCCTAAGACATTTATCACAACCATGAATGACTCCTGCTCACAGCCCTCATTCAGCAGGGCTCGCTTTGTACCAGCCACCAAGCTTTCCACACATTCTGAAGACAGGATTTGGACTCAGGTAAGGCTGTGCTCTTCTTGTGGGGACAGTCCTGGCTGGGCCAGTGACACAGAGATGAGCGTGATGCCATCCTGAGCTTCATGGACCACAGCCAGGTGGTCAGAGCAGCTTCTCACAGGAGCTCAGAGGCCTGACCTGAAACCCCTTCCTCTCCTCCCTTCCAGGGGTGACCTGTGTCCTGGCCCCCAAGTTCTCTGCCTCCAGCTTCTGGGATGACTGTCAGCAGCACGGTGTGACTGTGATCTAGTACATGGGCGAGATCCTGCAGTACCTGTGCAACACACCCCAGGTGAGATGCACAAAGCGCCCCCGAGTCATCCCAGTGAAGGTCTCAGGGAGATTCGGGCCAGGACTCACACAGTGGCCCTCAGGACAGGGGGGTCCCACACAAGCTTTCCCATCACAGATGCTTTGAGGATCAGCTGTGCTATCTTGTGGCGGGGAGTGGGGGGGGGGGGTGACTTCACCTCTCTCAGCCTCAGTGTCCTCTTTGGGGAAACAGAATAATACCTCACACAGGTGCAGAGAGAATCAAACACATAAAATACCAAGATCAGGCTGTGGCTCGGAATAAAGTCACTAGACCTGAGTAGGTCTCATCCTATGGATCAATGACACGTGGACCCCAGGTGATTATCTCAAGGAGTGTGTGTTAGTCCCTCTGGTGTGCCCAACTCTTTGTGACCCTGTGGACTGTAGCCCACCAGGCCTCACTGTCCATGGAATTTCCAGGCAAGAATAGTGGAGTGGGTGGCCATTTCCTTCTCCAGTGGGTCTTCCCAACCCAGGGATCAAACCGAGGTCTCCTGCACTGCAGGCCAACTCTTTACCATCTGAGCCACCAGGGGAGCCCTAACAACCCTCCAAATAAAATCTCCAGGTAACCACTCAGGCAAAGGTTCCTGGTAACTAATCTCCCATTAGTACACTCAGCCATTCCTCTCTAGTCCTACTGGGAGACTACCTCTACCCCTTTAAAGGTCTGCCACCTTATAAAGCCCATACCACCACCATTGTCTGAATAAGAATTTTAGAGGTATTTCAGTTCAGTTCAGTTCAGTCGCTCAGTCATATCTGACTCTTTGCAACCCCATGAACTGCAGCATGCTAGGCCTCCCTGTCCATCAACAACTCCCGGAATCTACTCAAATTCATGTCCATCAAGTCGGTGATGCCATCCAGCTATCTCATCCTCTGCCATCACCTTCTCCTCCTGACCTCAATCCCTCCCAGCATCAGGGTCTTTTCCAATGAGTCATCTCTTCAGATGAGGTGGCCAAAGTACTGGAGTTTCAGCTTTAGCACCAGTCCTTCCAATGAACACCAATGAGCATCCTTTAGGATGGACTGGTTGGACCTCCTTGCAGTCAAAGGGACTCTCAAGAGTCTTCTCCAACACCACAGTTCAAAAGCATCAATACTTTGGCACTCTCAAGAGTCTTCTCCAACACCACAGTTCAAAAGCATCAATACTTCGGCACTCAGCTTTCTTCACAGTCCAGCTCTCACATCCATACATGACCACTGGAAAAATCATAGCTTTGACTAGATGGACCTTTGGTGGCAAAGTAATGTCTCTGCTTTTGAATATGCTATCTAGGTTGGTCATAACCTTCCTTCCAAGGAGTAAGCGTCTTTTAATTTCATGGCTGCAGTCACCATTTTCAGTGATTTTGGAGCCAAAAAGTTAAAGTTAGAGGTATTTAGGTTAGCCTAATCATTAAAAGTACATAATTAAGCAGGGTAAAGCCTAACAGAGTTTTGTGAAGAGAACACACTGGTCATAGCAAACACCCTCTTCCAACAACACAAAAGAAGACTCTACACATGGACATCACCAGATGGTCAACACTGAAATCAGACTGATTATACTCTTTGCAGCCAAAGGTGGAGAAGCTCTATAGACTCAGCAAGAACAAGACTGGGACCTGACTGTGGCTCAGATTATGAACTCTTTATTGCCAAAATCAGACTTAAAATTAAGAAAGTGGGGAAAACCACTAGACCATTCAGGTATGACCTAAATAAAATCCCTTATGATTATACAGTGGAAGTGAGAAACAGATTTAAGGGACTAGATCTGATAGACAGTGCTACATGAACTATGGACGGAGGTTCATCACACTGTACAGGAGACAGGGATCAAGCCCACCCCCAAGAAAAAAGAAATGCAAAAAAAGCAAAATGGCTGTCTGAGGAGGCCTTACAAATAGTGAAAAAAAGGGAAGTGAAAAGCAAAGGAGTAAAGCAAAGATATACCCATTTGAATGCAGAGTTCCAAAGAACAGCAAGAAGAGATAAGAAAGCCTTCCTAAACAATCAATGCAAAGAAATAGAGAAAAGAGTAGAATAGAAAAGACTAGAGATCTCTTTAAGAAAATTAGAGATACCAAGGGGATATTTCATGCAAAGATGGGCTCAATAAAGGACAGAAATTGCATGGACCTAACAGAAGCAGAAGATATTAAGAAGATGTGGCAAGACTACACAGAAGAAATGTACAAAAAAGTCATTCATGACCCAGATACTCACAATGGTGTGATCACTCACCTACAGACAGACAACCTAGAATGTGAAGTCAAGTGGACCTTAGGAATTATCACTGTGAACAAAGCTAGTGGGGTGATGGAATTCCAGTTGAGCTATTTCAAATCCTGAAAGATGATACTGTGAAAGGACTGCACTCAATATGCCAGCAAATTTGGAAAATTCAGCAGTGGCCATAGTACGGGAAAAGATCAGTTTTCATTCCAATCCCAAGGAAAGGCAATGCCAAAGAATGCTCAAACTACTGCACAATTGCACTCGTTTCACACGCCAGCAAAGTAAAGCACAAAATTCTCCAAGCCAGGCTTCAGCAATATGTGAAACGTGAATATCCAGATTTTCAAGCTGGTTTTAGAAAAGGCAGAGGAACCAGAGATTAAATTGCCAACATCCGCTGGATCATGGAAAAAGCAAGAGAGTTCCAGAAAAACATTTATTTCTGCTTTATTGACTATGCCAAAGCCTTTGACTGTGTGGATCACAATAAACTGTGGAAAATTCTGAAAGAGATGGGAATACCAGACCACCTGACCTGTCTCTTGAGAAACATATATGCAGGTCAGGAAGCCAGCAGTTAGAACTGGACATGGAAAAACAGACTGGTTCCAAATAAGAAAAGGAGTACATCAAGGTTGTATATTGTCACCCTGCATATTTAACTTATATGCAGAGTACATTATGAGAAACGCTGGGATGGAAGAAGCACAAGCTGGAATCAAGATTGCTGGGAGAAATATCAATAACCCACAGGTATGCAGATGACACCACCCTTATGGCAGAAAGTGAAGAAGAACTAAAGAGCCTCTTGATGAAAGTGAAAGAGGAGAACGAAAAAGTTGGCTTAAAGCTCAACATTCAGAAAACTAAGATCATGGCCTCTGGTCCCATCACTTCACGGCAAATAGATGGGGAAACAGTGGAAACAGTGTCAGACTTTATTTTTGGGGGCTCCAAAATTACTGCAGATGGTGATCGCAGCCATGAAATTAAAAGATGCTTACTCCTTGGAAGGAAAATTATGAACAACCTAGACAGCATATTAAAAAGCAGAGACATTACTTTGTCAACAAATGTCCGTGTAGTCAAGGCTACGGTTTTTCCTGTGGTCATGTATGGATGTGAGAGTTGGACTGTAAAGAAAGCTGAGCACCAAAGAATTGGTGCTTTTGAACTATGGTCTTGGACAAGACTCTTGAGAGTTCCTTGGACTGCAAGGAGATCCAACCAGCCCATCCTAAAGGAGATCAGTCCTGGGTGTTCTTTGGAAGGACTGATGTTGAAGCTGAAACTCCAATACTTTGGCCACCTGATGCGAAGAGCTGACTCATTTGAAAAGACCCTGAAGCTAGGAAAGATTGAGGGCAGAAGGAGAATGGAATGACAGAGGATAAGATGGTTGTATGGCATCACCGACTAAATGGACATGGGTTTGGTAGACTTTGGCAGTTGGTGATGGACAGGGAGGCCTGTCGTGTTGTGGTTCATGGGGTCGCAAAGAGTCGGACACGACTGGGTGACTAAACTGAACTGAACTGTTCATGTTTTCTCTTTATTCCTGTTTAAGTCTTAGAATGCATTGCTTTTCTAAGAATTTGTCCATTTCTTCTATGCTGTCCATTTTATTGGCATATAGTTGCTTCTAGTAGTCTTTTATGATCCTTTGTATTCCTGTGGTGTACGTTGTAACTTCTCCTCTTACATTTCTGATTTTATTGATTTTATCCCTCTATGTGTTCTCTTGATGAGTCTGACTAAGGTTTATCGAATTTATTTATCTTCTCAAAGGACCAGCCTTTAGTTTCATTGATCTTTACTATTGTTTTCCTTGTCTCTATTTCACTTATTTCTGTTCTAATCTTTATGATTGCTTTCCTTCTAACTTTAGGTTTTATTCATGCTTCTTTGTCTAGTTGCTTTAGATATAAGATTAGCTTTTTTATTTGGGATTTTTCTTGTTTCCTGGTGTAAGATTATATTGCCATAAATTTCCCTCTTAGAACTGTATTTGCTTCATTTGATAGGTTTTTGATCATTGTGTTTTTGTTGTTTTCCTCTAGGTGTTTTTTGATTCTTTTTGACCTCTAGGTGTGTTTGATTTCTTCAGTGATCCATGGATGTTTTGTTACACATAGTTTAGCCTTTATGTATGTGCACTCAATTTTTTTTAATTGGAAGATAATCGCTTTACAATGTTGTGTTGGTTTCTGCCATAGAACTGTGTGAATTAAGTATAAGTATATATATATGCTCCCCTTCTTGAACCTCCCTCCCACCCCTACCCACCTCTCTAGGTCAACACAGAACACTGGGATGATCTCCCTGTGTAATACAGCCACTTACCACTAGCGATCTATTTCACACATGGTAGTGTGTATATGTTAATTCTATTCTCTCAATTTGTCCAACCCTCTCCTTCTTCCACTGTGTCCACAAATCAGTTTTCTACACCTGTGTCTCTGTTTATCCTCTGCAAATAGGTTCATCAGTAACATTTTTGTAGATTCCATATATATGTGTTAATATATAATATTTGGTTTTCTCTTTCTGGCTTACTTCACTCTGTATAACAGGCTTTAGGTTCATCCAGCTCTCTAAACTTGATTCAAAGTCTTTCCTTTCCATGGCTGAGTAATATCCATTCTATGCATGCATCACAACATCTTTATCCATTCATGTGTTGGTGGACCTCTTGATTGCTTTCATGCCTTGGCTATTTTAATTTGTGCAGCAATGAATATTGGGGTACATGTGTCTTTTTGAATTATGATTTTCTCAGGGTATATGCCCAGTCATGGGATTTCTGGGTCATGTGGTAGTTTTATCCCTAGATTTTAAAGGAATCTTTATACTGTTTTCCATAATGGGTTTATCAATTTACATTCCCAACAGTGAAAGAGGATTCCCTTTTCTTCATATTCTCTCCAGAATTTATTGTTTGTAGGTTTTTTGATGATGACCATTCTGACTTGTGTGAGGTGATACCTCATTATAGGTTTAATTTGCATTTCTCTAACAATGAATGATGTTGAGCATCTTTTCAAGTGTTTATTTGCCATCCGTATGTCTTCTTTGGAGAAATGTCTGTTTAGATCCTCTCCCAATTTTTTGATTGGGTTGTTTTTCTGATATTGTGCTGAATGAGCTGCTTGTATATTTTGGATATTAATCCTTTGTCAATTGCTCCATTTGTAATTATTTTCTTCCATTCTGAGTATTGTCTTTTCATCTTGTTCATAGTTTTATTTCTTGTTCAAAGCTTTTAAGTTTAGTTAGGTCCCATTTTCAAAATTTTGTTTTTATTACTATTACTCTATGAGGTGGGTCAAAGAGGATCTTGCTACAAGGATCCCCTTCACAGTTCATTGCCTTGTCAGGGAGAAGGGGCTTGTGAACCTCAATGAAGCTATGAGCCATGCCATGTAGGGCCACCCAAGATGGATGGGTCATAGCAGAGAGTTCTGACAAAACATGATCTACTGCAGGAGGGAATGGCAAACCACCCTAGTATACTTGCCATGAAATCCTCATGAATTGCATAAAAGGAAAAAATATATGGCACTGAAAAATGAGTCCCCCAGATCTGAAGCTGTCCAGTATGCTACTGGGGAAGAGCAGAGGACAACTACTAATAGCCCCAGAAAGAATGAAGCAGCTGGGCTAAAGCAGAAATGACACTGAGTTGTAGATGTGTCTGGTGATGAAAGTAAAATCCAGGGCTTCAAAGAACAGTATTACATAGGAACCTGGAATGTTAGGTCCATGAATCAAGGTAAATTGGAACTGGTCAAGCAGGAAATGGTAGAATAAACACCAACATCTAAGGAATCAGTGAACTGAAATGGATGGGAGTGGGCGAATTTAATTCAGATGACCATTATATCTACTATTGTGGGCAAGAATTCCATGGAAGAAATGTAGTAGCCTTCATAATCAACAAAAGAGTCTGAAATGCAGCACTTGGGTGCAACCTCAAAAATGACAGAATGATCTCAGTTCATTTCCAAGGCAAGTCATTCAACATCACAGTCTATGCCCCTACCACAGATGCTGAAGAAGTTGAAGTTGATCAGTTCTATGAAGGCCTAGAAGACTTTCTAGAACTAACACCAAAAAAAAAAAAAAGATGTTATATTCATCACTGAGGATTGAAATGCAAAAGTGGGAAGTCAAGAGATACCTGGAGTAATCGGCAAGATTGGCCTTGGAGAACAAAATGAAGCATGGCAAAGGCTAACTGAATTCTCCCAAGAGAACACACTGGTATTAGCAAATATCTTTTTCAATAACACAAGAGATGACTTTACACATGGACTTCACCAAGTGGTCAATACCAAAATCAAATTGATTACATTCTTTGTAGCTGAAGATGGAGAAGCTGTATACAGTCAGCCAGAACAGGACCTAGAGCTGACTGTGGCTCAGATCATCAGCGTCTCATAGCAAAATTCAGGCTTAAACTAAAGAAAGTTGGGAAAACCACTAAGCCAGCCAGGCACAACTTAGATCAAACCCCCTATAAATATGCAGTGGAGATAATGAGTAGATTCAAGGGATTAGACCTAGTTAACAGTGTGCCTGAAAAACTGTGGATGGAGGTCCATGATACTGTACAGGACATGGTGAACAAAACCATCCCAGTGAAAAAGAAAAGCAAGAAGGCAAAGTGTTTATCTGAGGAGACTTCATAAATAGCTGAAGAAAGAAGAGACATGAAAAGCAAGGGAGAAAGGGAAAGCTACATCCAACTAAAAGCAGAGTTCCAAAAAACAGCAAAGAGAGACAAGAAGGCCTTCTTCAGTGAATAGAGCATAAAACTAGAAGAAAACAATGGAAGGGGAAAGACTAGAGATCTATTCAGAAAAATTGGAGATATCAAGGGAACATTTCACACAAAGATGGACATAATAAAGTACAGCAACAGTAGGGACCTAGTAGACGCTAAAGAGATCAAGAAGGGATGGAAAGAATACATGGAAGGACGGTACAGAAAAGATCTTAATGAACCAGATTACTATGATGGTGTGATCAGTCACCCAGAGCCAGACATTCTGGAGAGCAAAGTCAAGTGGGCCTTAGGAAGCACTGCTGTTAATAAAGCTAGTAGATGTGATGGAATTCCAGTATAACTATTCAGAACCCTAAAGGATGATGCCATCAAGGTGCTGCATTCAATATGTCAACAAATCTGGAGACCCAGCAGTGGCCACAGGACTGGAAAAGGTCAATCCTCATCCCAATTTCCAAAGAATGTGCTAACCATCAGACAATTGCACTCATCTCCCATGATAGTAAAGACATGCTTACAATCTTGCATGCTAGGCTTCAGCATTATGCAAACCAAGCATGTCCAGATGTCCAAGATGGGTTTAGAAAAGGAAGAGGAACTAGAGATCAAATTGCCAACATTTGCTGGATCATAGTGAAAGCTAGGGAATTCCAGAAAAACACCTACTTCTGTTTCATTGACTACACTAAAGCCTTTGACTGTGTGGATCATAACAAACTGTGGAAAGCTCTTAAAGAGATGGGAATACCAGGTCATCTTACCTGTCTCCTGAGAAACCTGTATGCGGGTCAAGAAGCAACAGTTAGAACCTTGTAAGAAACAACTGATTGGTTCATGATTGAGAAAGGAGTACGACAGGGCTGTCTGCTGTCACCTTGTTTGTTTAAACTATATGCTGAGTACATCATGAGAAATGCTGGGTTGGATGAGTTACAAGCTGGAATCAAGATAGGCAGGAGGAACATCAACAACCTCAGGTATGCAGATGATACTACTCTAATGGCAGAAAGTGAAGAGGAACTAAAGAGCCTCTTGATGAGGGTGAAGGAGGAGAGTGAAAGAGCCAGTTTAAAACTAAATATTAAAAAAAAAAAAAAAAAAACTAAGATAATGGCATCCAGTCCCATTACTCATGCACATAGAAGGGGAAAAGTAGTGACAAATTTCCTCCTCTTGGGCTCTAAAATCACTGTGGATGGTGAGTGCAACCATGAAATCAGAATACAATTGCTTCTTGGCAGGAAATCTATGACAAACCTAAACAGTGTGTTGAAAATCAGAAACATTACTCTGCTGACAAAGGCCCGTATAGTCAAGGTTATGGTCTTCCCAGTGGTCACGTATGGTTGTGTGAACTAGACCATAAAGAAGGCAGAACACTGAAGAATTGATTATTACAAATTGTGGTGCTGGAGAAGACACCTGAGAGTCCCTTGGACAGCAAGGAGATCAAACCAGTCAAATCTTAAGGAAGATCAACCCTGAATATTCCCTGGAAGGACTGTTGCTGATGCTGAAGCTGAAGCTCCAGTACTTTGGTCATCTGATGTGAACAGATGACTCATTGGAAAAGTCCCTGATGCTGGGAAAGATTGAGGACAGAAGGAGAAGAAAGTGTCAGAGAATGAGATGGCTGGATGGCATCACTAATGTAATGGGCATGAACTTGGGCAAACTTTGGGAGATAGTGAGGGACAGGGAGGCCTGTCATGCTGCAGTCCATGGGGTGGCAAAGAGTTGGACACAACTGGGCAACTGAAGAACACAATAATGAGTGATGTTGAGCATCTTTTCATGTGTTTATTGGCTATCTGTATGTCTTTGGAGAAATGTCTGTTTAGATCCTCGGCCAATTTTTTGATTGGGTTGTTTGTTTTTCTGATGTTGCACTATGTGAGATTAATCCTTTGTCAATCACTCCATTTGCAATTATTTTCTTCCATTCTGAGGATTATCATTTCATCCTGTCCATATTTTTCTTTCCTGTTCAAGGTTTTTAAGTTTAGCTATTTAAAAAAGTTTTAAAATTTTAATTTTAAAAATTTTCTTTTATTACTCTGACTCTATAAGGTGGATCAAAGAGACTCTTGTTACAGTTCATGTCAAAGGGTATTCTGCCTATGTTTACCTCTATGAGTTTTACAGTTTCTTGTCTTACATTTAAGTCTTTGATCCATTTTGAGCTTATTTTTGTGTGTTTTGTTCAGAAGTGTTCTCATTTCATTTCTTTACCTGTAGTTGTCCAGTTTTCCTAGCACCACTTATTGAGGCTCTCTTTTCTCCATTGTATATTCTTGCCTCTGTCAAAGTGCCCATAGGTGTGTGGGTATATCTCTGGGCTTTCTGTCTCATTCCATTGATCTATATTTATGCTTTTGTGCTAGTACCATACTATCTTGATGACTGTGGCTTTTAGTATAGTCTGCCACCAAGAAGGTTGATTCTATTTTTTCTCTCATGATTGCTTTGGCTATCTGGGGTCTTTTGTGTTTCCATAAAAATTGTAAAATTTTTTATTCCAGTTCTGTGAAAACACGATGACCTAAAACCTATGGGATATAGCAAAAGCAATTCTAAAATGGAAGTTTATAGCAATATAATCCTACCTCACAAAATAAGAAAAACATCAAATAAACTACCTAACTTTACAACTCAAGCAACTAGGAAAAGATGAACAAAGCCCTCCCCATACACTTAGTAGAAGGAAGGAAATCATAAACATCAGAGCATAAATAAATGAAAAAAAAAAATAGAAAGTAGTAGGAAAGGTAAATAAAAGGAAAAGCTGGTTCTTTGAGAAGATAAACAAAAGCCATTAGCTAGACTCATGAGAAAAAAAAGGGAGAATACTTAAATTAATAAAATTAGAAATGGAAAGGGAGAAGTTATTATAGAATAATGGAAAAATACAAAGACTGTAAGAGACTACTACAAGAATCCATATGCCTCTAAAATGGAAAACTTGGAAGAAATGGATAAATCCTTAGATAAGTACAACATTCCAATAATGAGTGATGTAGAAATAGGAAGCTGGAGCAGACCAATCACAAGCACAGAAAACAAAACTGAGATTAAAAAATATTCCAACGAGCAGAAGCCCAGGGCTGGATGGTTTCACAGGTGAATTCTATCAAACACTTAAAGCAGAGCTAACACCTGTCTTTCTCAAACTCTTCCAAGAAGTTCCAAACTCATTGTACCAGGCTACCATCACCCTGATACCACAACCGGATGACAATATCACAAAAAAATAAAATTATATGCCAATATCACTGATGAATATAGATACAAAAATTTTAAACAGAATACTAGCAAACAGAATCAAACACAACATTAAAAGACCCATACACTCTAATCAAGTGGGATTTATCCCAGGAAATCATGGATTTTTCAATATATGCAAATCAATAAATGTGATACACCATATCAACAAAGTGAAAGATAAAAACCATGTGATCATCTTAAAAGATGCAGAAAAACTTTTGACAAAGTTCAACATCTATTTATGATAAAAACTGTAAAAAATGGGCATAGAAGGAACCTACCTCACACAATAAAGTTCATATACAACAAACCCACAGCAAACACTATTCTCCTTGGTGAAAAATGGGAAGTATTATCTCTAAAATCAGAATCAAGACAAGGGTGCCCTCTCTTGCCACTATTATTCAACATAGTTTTGGAATTCTTTGCCATGACAATCAGAGAAGGAAAAGAACGAAAGGAATTCAGATTGGAAAAGAAGTAAAGATTCTCACTGTTTGCAGGTATCATGTTGAAAACCTTAAAAATGCCACCAGAAAATTACTAGAGCTAATCAATGAATTTAGTAAAATATGGGATACAAAATTAACACACAGAAATCCCTTGCATTCCTATAAACTAACAACAAAAAAATCTTTTAGAGAAATTAAGAAAGCAATCCCATTCACAATTGAAAGAAAAAGAATAAAATTCCTAGGAATAAACCTACCTAAGAGGACAGAAGACCTGTAAGTAAAAAATTGTTAAAGCCTTCGTGAAACAAAGCAAAGGCAACCCCAACGGATGGAGAAATATATCACGTTTTTGAATTGGAAAATCAGTACTGTGAAAATGACTATACTACCCAAAGCAATCTACAGATTCAAAGCAGTCCCTATCAAATTACCAATGGGATTTTTCACAGAACTAGAACAAATAATTTCCCAATTTGTATGCTTGTGCTTTTAAACTTTTCCCCCTGTAATTGATTTTCAACATTATAACATTGTCATCAGAAAAGATGCTTGATATGGTTTCAATTTTCCTACATTTACTGAATCTTTCTTTGTGGACTAAGATGTGATCTATCCTGATAAGTGGAGAATATTCCATGTGCACCTTAGAATAAAGTGTATTCAGTTGATGTATAGCAAAACCAATATAATATTGTAAAGTAAAATTTGAGATAATATAAATTTATTACTTGTTTACTTAGACTGTTATTTATTTTTAAAAATTAATTTATTTGTTTTAATTGTAGGCTAATTACTTTACAATATTGTGGTGGTTTGATGGAATGTCCAATTGCTGTTATTATTAGTCACTATGCCAGTCTCTTTGTGACCCCATGAACTGTAGCATGCCAGGCTTTTCTGTCCTTCACTATCTCCTGTAATTTGCTCAAACTCATGTCCACTGAGTCTTTGATGCTATCCAACCATCTCATCCTCTGCTACCTCCTTCTCCTTTTGCCTTCAATCTTTCTAGTATCGGGGCGTTTCCAATGAATCAGCTCTTCTCATCAGGTGGCCAAAATAATGGAGCTTCAGCTTCAGTATCAACCCATTCAATAAACTGTCAGAGTTGATTTCCTTTAGGATTGACCATTTTGATCTCCTTGCAGTCCAAGGGCCTCTCAGCAGAATCAGAAGCATCAATTCTTCAGCACTCAGACTTCTTTATGGACCAACTGTCACATCTATACATGACAATGGAAAAATCATAGTTTTGACTATACTGACCTTTGTCAGCAAAGTGATGTCTCTTTTTTTTTTTTTTTTATTGTAGTGACAAAGCTTTCCTTCCAAGGAACAAGTGTTTTTTTAACTTCATGGCTGCAGTCAACGTCTGCAATGATTTTGGAGCCAAAGAAAATAAAATTTGTCACTGCTTCCACATTTTGCCCTTCTAGTTGCCATGAACTGATGGAACCAGATGCCGAGATCTTACTTTTTTGAGTGTTGCATTTCAAGCCAGCCTTTTCACTCTCCTCTTTCACCCTCATCAGTAGATCCTTTAGTTCCTCTTGACTTTCGGCCGTTAGAGTGGTATCATTTGCATATCAGCTTGTTGATATTTCTCCTGGCAATCTTGATTCCAGCTTGTGCTTCAACCAGCCTGGCATTTTGCATGATGTACTCTGCATATAAGTTAAATAAGCAGGGTGATAACATACAGGCTTGTTGTACTCCTTTCCCAATTTGGAACCAGTTAGTTGTTCCATGTACGGTTCTACCTGTTGCTTCCTGACCTGCAAACAGGTTTCTCAGGAGGCAGGTAAGGTGGTCTGGCATTCCCATCTCTTTAAGAATTTTCCAGTTTGTTGTGACACAAAATGTCAAAATCTTTAGCATAGTCAATGAAGCAGAGTAGATTGCTTTGCCTATGATCCAGTGGAGGTTGACAGTTTGATTTCTGATTCCTCTGCCTTTTTGAAATCCAGCCTGAACATCTGGAAGTTCTCAGTTCATGTACTGTTGAAGCCTGGCTTGGAGAATTTTGAGCATTACTTTGCTAGCCTGTGAGATGAGTGCAATTGTGTAGTAATTTGAACATTCTTTAGAATTTCCTTTATTTGGGATTGGAATGAAAACTGACCTTACCCAGTGGTGTGGTCACTGCTGAGTTCCTCAAATTTGCTGGCATATTGAGTGCAGCACTTTAACAGCATTATGTTTTAGAATTTGAAACAGCTCAGCTGCAATTCCATCACCTCCAATAGCTTTGTTCTTAGTAATGCTTCATAACGCCCACTTGACTTCACACTCCAGGATGTCTGGCTCTAGATGAGTGACCACACCATCATGGTTATCTGGGTCATTAAGACAGTTTTTTTTTTTGGTAGTTCTTCTGTGTATTCTTGCTACTTCTTCTTAACCTCTTCTGTTTCTGTTATGTCTTCACCATTTCTATTCTTTATCATGCCCATCCTTATATGAAATATTCTCTTGATATCTCCAATTCTTTTGAAGACATCTATAGTCATCTATACCAGACCACCTGACCTGCCTCTTGAGAAATTTGTACACAGGTCAGGAAGCAACAGTTAGAACTGGACATGGAAAAACAGACTGCTTCCAAACAGGAACAGGAGTAGGTCAAGGCTGTATATTGTCACCCTGCTTATTTAACTTCTATGCAGAGTACATCATGAGAAACGTTGGACTGGAAGAAGCACAAGCTGGAATCAAGATTGCCAGGAGAAATATCAATAACCTCAGATATGCAAACGACACCACCCTTATGGCAGAAAGTGAAGAAGAACTAAAGAGCCTCTTGATGAAAGTGAAAGTGGAGAGTGAAAAAGTTGGCTTAAAGCTCAACATTCAGAAAACTAAGATCATGGCCTCTGGTCCCATCTCTTTATGGCAAATAGATGGGGAAACAGTGGAAACAGTGGCTGACTTTATGTTTCTGGGCTCCAAAACCACTGCAGATGGTGATTGCAGCCATGAAATTAAAAGACGCTTACTCCTTGGAAGGAAAGTTATGACCAACCTAGGCAGCATATTAAAATGCAGAGACATTACTTTCCCAACAAAGGTCCGTCTAGTCAAGGCTACGGTTTTTCCAGTGGTCATGTATGGATGTGAGAGTTGGATTGTAAAGAAAGCTGAGCGCCAAAGCTTTTGAACTGTAGTGTTGGAGAAGACTCTTGAGAGTCTCTTGGACTGTGAGGAGCACCATGCAGTCTATCCTAAAGGAGATCAGTCCTAGGTGTTCATTGGAAGGACTGATGTTGAAGCTGACACTCCAATACTTTGGTCACCTGATGCGAAGAGCTGACTCATTGGAAAAGACCCTGATGCTGGGAAAGATTGAGGGCAGGAGGAGAAGGGGATGACAGAGGATGAGATGGTTCGATGGCATCACCGACTCAATGGACATGGGTTTGGGTGGACTCCGAGAGCTGGTGATGGACAGGGAGGCCTGGCGTGCTGCGGTTCATGGGGTCGCAAAGAATCAGACATGGTTGAGTGACTGAACTGAACTGAGCTGATAGAAGGTATTGTAAGTCTTTATTGAACCAGTCAAATTCAGCTCTTCAGCATCAGTGGTTGTAGCATAGACTTGGATTAATGTGATGTTGAATGGTTTGTGTTGGAAACTAACTGATCATTCTGTTTTTTTCCGAGATTGCACCCAAATACTGCCTTTCAGGCTCTTTTGTTGACAATGAGGGCTACTGCAGTTCTTCTAAGGAATTTTTTCCCATAGTACTATGGGCATAGTACATATGATGGTCATCTAAACTAAATTCTTCCATTTTTGTCCATTTCAGTTCACTGATTCCTAAGATGTCAATGTTCACTCTTGCCATCTCTTGCTTGACCACATCCAATTTCCTTTGATTCAAGGACTTAACGTTCCAGATTGCTATGCAATACTGTTCTTACAGCATCAGACTTTCATCATCAGACACATCCACAGCTGAGCATTGTTTCTGCTTTGTCCCATCTACTTCATTATTTCTCAAGCTACTTGTGATTGCCCTCTTCTTGTCTCCAGTAGCATATTTGACACCTTCCATACTAGGGGTCTCATCTTCTGGCATCATATCTTTTGGGGTTTTGTTACTGTCCATGAGGGTTCTCCAGTCAAGAGTACTACAGCAGGTTACCATTTTCTTCTCTAGGGAATCACATTTTGTCAGAACTCTTCACTATGTCCTGTCCATCTTGGGTGTCCCTGCATGGCATGTCTCATAGCTTCATTGAGTTATGCAAGCCCCTTCACCACAACAAGGTTGTGATCCATGGAGGTGGAATGTCAATAAATATTAAGTAATTACATCTGATTATTGTGTCATTTAAGGCTTGTGTTTATTGATTTTTCTGTCTGGATGATCTGTCTATTGGTTTCTGTGGGGTGTTAAAGTTACCACTATTATTGTTGATTTCCCCTTTTATGGCTGTTAGCTTTTTTCTTATATATTGAGGTTCATATATGTTTACAATTTTTATATCTTACTGTATTGGTCCCTTGATCATTATGTAGTGTCCTTCCTCGTCTCTTGTAACAGTCTTTATCTTAAAGTCACTTTTGTCTCATATGAGTATTGCTACACCAGCTGTCTCCTTATTCTCATTTGCATGGAATACCTTTTTCCTTCCCCTTTCCTTCAGTCTATATGTGTCCCTAGATCTGAAGTGGGTCCGTTGTAGACAGCATATATACAGCTCTTGTTTTTGTGTCCTTTAGCCTGTCTATGTCTGTTGGTTGCAGCATTTAATCTATTTAAATTTCAGGTAATTTTCAGTATATGTTTATTATATGTTATTATTTAATATATAGTGATAATTATCTTAAATGTAAATGGATTTAATGCTTCAACCAAAAATATATGTTCTTATTGCCACTTTGTTACTTGTTTTGAATTTGTGTTTGTAGGTCTTTTATCTCCCCTTCTTTTGTTATCTTCTCGTGATTTGACTAGTATCTTTGGTTTTGTGTTTAGATTGCCTTTTCTTTTTCTTTTGTGTATCTGGTTTTGTTTTGTTTTGTTTTTTTTTTTTTTTTTTGGTTTGCTGGTCCCATGAATTTTTTGTTATAGAAGTTTATATGTGTACAAGGTTGTTTTACATTGCTGGTCACTTTCTTGCCTAGAAAAGTTCCTTTAGCTTTTGTTTTAGAGCTTGTTTTGTTGTCCCGAATTCTCTTAGCTATTTGTCTGTAAAGGTTTTCATTTCTCCCTCAAATTTGAGTGAGAGCCTTGCTGGGTAGAATATCCTTGGTTGTAGATTCTTGCCTTTCATCACTTTAAACATATCATGTTACTGACTTCTGGCCCAAAGATTTTCTTCTGAAAAATCAGCTGACAATCTTATAGGGAGTATTTTGTATGTTATTTGTTGTTTTTCTCTTGTTGTTTTAATTTTTTTCTTTGTCTTTACTTTTGTCAGTTTGATTATTATGTGTCTCTGCATGTTCCTCCTTGAGTTTATCCTGTATGGGGTTCTTTGTGCTTCCTGGATTTGAGTGTTTCCTTTCTCATATTAAGGTATTTTTCAGCTATAATATCTTCACATATTTTCTCAGGCCCTTTCTCTTTCTCTTCTCCTTCTGGGACTTCTATAATGTGAATGTTTGTGCATTTAGTATTGTCCCAGATGTCTCTGAAGTTGTCCTCATTTCTTTTCATTCTTTTTTCTTTATTTTGTCCTGTGGCAGTGATTTTCATCACTCTGTCTTCCAGCTCACTCATTTGTTCCTCTGCCTATGTTTCTCTGCTATTGATTTCTTCCAGTGTATTTTTCACTTCAGTCATTGTATTGTTCATCTGTGTTTGTTTGTTCTTTAAATCTTCTAGCTCCTTATTAAACATTTCTTGTATCTTCTAAATCTATTCCTCTGTGCTTTTTAGGAATGTTTCTAATTATGAATTAAATTTCTTGAAGAGACACATGGCTATTCATTTTATCTGTTTCTTTTTGTATTGGCAATGATAGCTTGTGCCTTGCTATCATAGGATTCATCTGTTTCACCTAAGTTTTCAAATTTTTGCGTGCAAATTTTCATAATATTCCCTTGTCATATTTTTAATTTCTCTTGAGTCTACATTGTTGTCTCCTATTTCATTCCGGATGTTGTAATTAGTGAAAACCTTTCCCTTTTTCTCTTTGACTATATTTTGGGTGTGTTTTAACAGCTTTATTGAGGTATAATTCATATACAAAGACCTGCATATATTTATTGTATGCAGTTTGATATGTTTGGACACATGCAAACACCTGTGATGTCATCACTACAATCAAGGTAATAGACATATCCAAGACTTCTGAAGTGTTCTTGTGTTCTTTTATCTCTTTTTGATTTTTGAAGTAGGAAGACTTAGCCTGAGATCTACCTTTTTAAGGAACTTTGAAGTGTACAATCCCATACTGTTAACCAGGGGTACTATGTTATACAGCAGATCTCCAAAGTTTATCCATTCTGCACAACCAGTTCTTTAATACCCTTTGAAAAATTATCACCCATTTTCCCTAACCCTTAGCCCCCAGCAATCCATATCATAATCTTTGCCTGTATGAACTTTACTATTTTAGAAACCTCATATAAGTGAGATTTGTCACTTAAATGTCCTTCTGTGTTAGTCCTTCTGTGACTGGCTTATTTCACTTAGCATAGTGTCCTCAGAGTTCATCCATATTGTTTGAAATGGCAGAATTTCTTCTTTTTTAAGTGGAATAATGTTCCATTGTATGTATACATCACATTTTGTTTATCCATTCACCTGTGATGCTTGGGTCGTCTTTCTATCTTGACTATTGTAAATAACATTTCAATGAATATGGGAATACATATTTGGGAATCATTTTGAGATTCTGATTTCAGTTCTTTCGGATACATTCCCAGAAGTGGGATTGCTGGATCATATGGTTGTCCCAACTTTAATTTTCTGAGGACATCCATACTCATGATACAGATATCTTTTGGCAATAGATTTTTAGCTTGATTCCATTTTGGTTAGACAGCATTTGTTATATGACTTCAATACTCTTAAATTTGTTAAACTTTGTTTCATGACAGATAACATGGTTCATTTGGGGGTAAATATTTCATGTACACTCGAAAAGAATTTGTATTTCTCTCTCATTGGGTAGCATGTTCTATAAACATCAGATTAAGTTGGTGAATAGTCTTTTTTTTTTAATTATATATTTATTTTAAAAATTTGTGTTGGAGGATATTTGCTTTACAGTGTCATGCTGGTTTCTGCCATACATCAACATGAATCAGTCACAGGTATACATATGTCTCTTCCTTTGCAAAACTCTCTCCCATCTCCCACCCCATCCACCCCTCCCCCAGGTTGTCACAGAGCACTGGGTTGAGCTCCCTTTGTCACACAGCAAATACCCAATGGCTATCTGTTTTACATATGGTAAAGTATATGTTTCAGTGCTACTCTCTCAGTTTGTCCCACCCTCTCCCTCCCACACTATATCCACAAGTCTGTTTTCTATGTCTGGGTTTCCACTGCTGCCCTGCAAATATGTCTATCAATACCATTTTTCTAGATTCCATGCACATGTGTTAATATACAATATTTGTCTTTCTCTTTCTGACTTACTTAACTCTGTACAATAGGCTCTAGGACCATCCACCTCATTAGGACTGACTCAAATGCCTTCTTTTTTAAAGCTGAGTAACATTCTATTGTATATATGTTCCACAATTTCTGTATCCATTCATCTGCCTGTGGACATCTAGGTTGTTTCCATGTCCTAGTTTTTATTAAAAGTTTTGTAATGAACATTGGGGTACATGTATCTGTTTCAATTATGGTATTCTCAGGGTATATGCCTAGTAGTAGGATTGTTGGATCTCCAAAATATAAAAGCAGCTCATGTAGCTCAATACCAGAATAACAAACAACCCAATCAAAAAGCGGGCAGAAGATCTAAACAGACATTTCTCCAAAGAAGACGTACAGATGACAAAGAAAAACATAAAAAGATATTCAACATCGCTTATTATTCAGTTCAGTTCAGTGCAGTCGCTCAGTTGTGTCCGACTCTTTGCGACTCCATGAATCACAGCACACCAGGCCTCCCTGTCCATCACCAACTCCCAGAGTTCACTCAGACTCACGTCCATCAAATCAGTGATGCCATCCAGCCATCTCATCCTTTCTCGTCCCCTTCTCTTCCCACCCCCAGCCCCTCCCAGCATCAGAGTCTTTTCCAAAGAGTCAGCTCTTTGTATGAGGTGGGCAGAGTACTTGAGTTGCAGCTTTAGCATCATTCCTTCCAAAGAAATCCCAGGGCTGATCTCCTTCAGAATGGACTGGTTGGATCTCCTTGCAGTCCAAGGGACTCTCAAGAAGCTTCTCCATCACCACAGTTCAAAAGCATCAATTCTTTGGCCCTCATCTTTCTTCACAGTCCAACTCTCACATCCATACATGACCACAAGAAAAACCATAGCCTTGACTAGACGAACCTTTGTTGGCAAAGTAATATCTCTGCTTTTCAGTATGCTATCTAGGTTGGCCATAACTTTCCTTCCAAGGAGTAAGTGTCTTTTAATTTCATGGCTGCAGTCACCATCTGCAATGATTTTGGAGCCCAGAAAAATAAAGTCTGACACTGTGTCCACTGTTTCCCCATCTATTTCCCATGAAATGATGGGACCAGATGCCATGATCTTCATTTTCTGAATGTTGAGCTTTAAGCCAACTTTTTCACTCTCCTCTTTCACTTTCATCAAGAGGCTTTTTAGTTCCTCTTCACTTTCTGCCAAAAGGGTGGTGTCATCTGCATATCTGAAGTTAATGATATTTCTCCCAGCAATCTTGATTCCAGCTTGTGCTTCTTCCAGCCCAGCGTTTCTCATGATGTACTCTGCATATAAATTAAAAAAGCAGGGTGACAATATACAGCCTTGACGTACTGCTTTTCCTATTTGGAAGCAGTCTGTTGTTCCATGTCCAGTTCTAACTGTTGCTTCCTGACCTGCATATAGGTTTCTCAAGTGGCAGGTCAGGTGGTCCAGTATTCCCATCTCTTTCAGAATTTTCCACAGATTCTTGTGATCCACACAGTCAAAGGCTTTGGAATAGTCAATAAAGCAGAAATAGATGTTTATTTTCTGGAACTCTCTTGCTTTTTCCATTATCCAGTGGATGTTGGCAATTTGATCTCTGGTTCCTCTGCCTTTTCTAAAACCAGCTTGAACTTCTGGATGTTCACGGTTCACATATTGCTAAAGCCTGGCTTGGAGAATTTTGAGCATTACTTTACTAGCATGTGAGATGAGTGCAATTGTGCAGTAGTTTGAGCGTTCTTTGGCATTGCTTTTCTTTGGGATTGGAATGAAAACTGACCTTTTCCAGTCCCATGGCCACTGCTGAGTTTTCCAAATTTGCTGGCGTATTGAGTGCAGCACTTTCACAGCATAATCTTCCAGGATTTGAAAGAGCTCAACTGGAATTCCATCACCTCCACTAGCTTTGTTCTTAGTGATGCTTTCTAAGGCCCACTTGACTTCACATTCCTGGATGTCTGGCTCTAGGTGAGTGATCACATTATCGTGATTATCTTGGTCGTGAAGATCTTTTTTGTACAGTTCTTCTGTGTATTCCTGCCACCTTTTCTTAATATCTTCTTCTGTTAGGTCCATACCATTTCTGTCCTTTATCGAGTCCATCTTTGCAGGAAATGTTCCCTTGGTATCTCTAATTTTCTTGAAGAGATCTCTAGTCTTTCCCATTCTGTTGTTTTCCTCTATTTCTTTGCATTGATCGCTGAGGAAGGCTTTGTTACCTCTTCTTGGTATTCTTTGGAACTCTGCAATCAGATGCTTATATCTTTCCTTTTCTCCTTTGCTTTTTACTTCTCTTCTTTTCACAGCTATTCGTAAGGCCTCCTGAGACAGCCATCTTGCATTTTTGCATTTCTATTCCATGGGGATGGTCTTGATCCCTGTCTTCTGTACAGTGTCATGAACCTCTGTCCATAGTTCATTAGGCATTCTATCTATCAGATCTAGTCCCTTAAGTCTATTTCTCACTTCCACTGTATAATCATAAGGTGTTTGATTTAGGTCATGCCTGAATGGTCTACTGGTTTTCTCTACTTTCTTCAATTTAAGTCTGAATTTGGCAATAAGGAGTTCATGATCTGAGCCACAGTCAGCTCCTGGTCTTTTTGTTGTTGTTGTTGTTGACTGTATAGAGCTTCTCCATCTTTGGCTGCAAAGAATATAATCAGTCTGATTTTGGTGTTGGCCATCTGGTGATGTCCATGTGTAGAGTCTTCTCTTGTGTTGTTGGAAGAAGGTGTTTTCTATGACCAGTGCATTTTCTTTGCAAAACTCTATTAGTCTTTGCCCTGCTTCATTCTGTATTCCAAGGCCAAATTTGCCTGTTACTCCAGGTGTTTCTTGACTTCCTACTTTTGCATTCCAGTCCCCTATAATGAAAAAGACATCTTTTTTGGGTGTTAGTTCTAAAAGGTCTTGTAGGTCTTCATAGAACCGTTCAACTTCAGTTTCTTCAGCATTACTGGTTGGGGCATAGACTTGGATTACTGTGATATTGAATGGTTTGCCTTGGAAATGAAGTTTTTGAGATTGCATCCAAGTACTGTATTTCGGACTCTTTTGTTGACCATGATGGCTACTCCATTTCTTCTAAGGGATTCCTGCCCGCAGGAATATAACGGTCATCTGAGTTAAACTCACCCATTCCAGTCCATTTTAGTTTGCTGATTCCTAGCATGTCGATGTTCACTCTTGCCATCTCCTGTTTGAGCACTTCCAATTTGCCTTGGGTCTCCAGCATTGCAGGCAGACATTTTACTGTCTGAGCTACCAAGGAAGCCCTCACGCTTATTATTAGAGAAATGCAAATCAGGACTATAATCAAGTGTCCTCTCACACCAGTCAGAATGGCTATCATCAAAAAGTATACAAACAATAAATGCTGGAGAGGATATTGAGAAAAGGGAGCCATTTTGCACTGTTGATGGGAATGGATACAATCACTATGGAGAACATTATGGAGATTCCTTTAAAAATTAGAAATGGAACTACCACATTTATTTTGTAGTTAGAGGATAATTATTTTACACTATTGCGATGGTCTCTGCCATACATCAACATGATTCAGCCATAGGTATACATATGTCCCTTCCCTCTAGAACCACCTCTCAACTCACTTCTCGTACCACCCCTTTAGGTTGTCACAGAGAATTGGCTTTGGTTTTCCTGTGTCATATAGCAGACTCCCACTGGCTATATATTTTACATATGGTAATGTATATGTTTCAATGATATTTTCTCAAGTAATCCTAACCTCTCTTTCCCCACTGTGCCCAAAAGTCTGTTCTTTATGTCTGTGTCTCATTTTCTGGCCTGCAAGTAGCATCATCAGTACTATCTTCCTAGATTAAATATAAATGCATTAATATACAATAGTTGTCTTTCTCTTTCTGACTTACTTCACTCTGTATAGTAGGGTCTAGCTTCATCCACCGCATTAGAACTGGCTCAAATGCATTACTCTTTATAGTTGAGTAATATTTCATTGTGTATATCTACCAAAACTTCCTTATCCATTCATCTGTCAATGGGTGTCTAGGTTGTTTCCATGTTCTAGCTATTGCAAATAGTGCTGCAATTAACACTGGGGTACATACGTCTTTTTTTTATTATGGCTTTCTCAGGGTATATGCCCAGTAGCAGGATTGCAGGGTCATATGGTAGTTTTACTCCTAGTTTTTAAAGCAATTTTCATACTGTTCTCCATAGTGGCTCTATCAATTTGCATTTCCACCAACAGTACAAGAGGGTTTCCTTTTCTCCACAATCTCTCCAGCATTCACTCTTAGTAGACATTTTAATGATGGCCATTCTAATCTGTGTGAGATCATACCTAATTGTAGTTTAGATTTGCATTTCTCTAATAATTAGTGAAGTTGAGAGTATCTTTTCATGTGTTTATTAGCCATCTGTGTGTCTTCTTTGGAGAAATGTCTGTTTAGGTCTTCTGTCCACATTTTGATTGGGTTGTTTGTTTTTCTGGTATTGAGCTGCATGAGCAGCTTGTATATTTTGGAGGTTAATCCTTTGTCAGTTA
The DNA here is from genome assembly GCF_029378745.1 of Bos indicus. Taxonomy (NCBI): domain Eukaryota; kingdom Metazoa; phylum Chordata; class Mammalia; order Artiodactyla; family Bovidae; genus Bos; species Bos indicus. The sequence goes on from NC_091789.1 coordinate 79,560,370, forward strand.
TTTCATTTTCTATTATTTTTTCCCATTCTGAGGGTAGTCTTTTCATCTTGCTTAGTTTCCTTTGTTGTGCAAAAGTTTTAAGTTTAATTAGGTCCCATTCTTCCCAGGTGGCACTAGTGGTAAAGAACCTGCCTGCCAATGCAGGAGATGCAAGAGTCGCTGGTTCGATCACTGGGTCAGGAAGATACCCTGGAGGAGGGCATGAAAACCCATGACAGTATTCTTGTCTGGAGAATCCCATGGGCAGAGGAGCCTGATGGGCTACAGTCCATAGGGTCACAAAGAGTCAGACATGACTTAAGCGACATAGCACAGCAAGTTCCATTTGTTTGTTTTTGTTTTTATTTCCATTACTCTAGGAGGTGGGCCATAGAGGATCTTGCTGTGATTTAAGTCATTCAGTGTTCTGCCTGTGTCTTCCTGTCAGAGTTTTATAGTTTCTGATCTTTTAGGTCTTTAATCCAGATTGAGTTTATTTTTGTGTATGGTGTTAGGAAGCTTTCTAATTTCATTCTTTTACATGTGGCAGGTAGTTTTCCCAGCACCACTTGTTGAAGAGACTGTCTTTTCTCCATTGTAATTTTTGCCATTGTCAAAAATAAGGTGTCCATAGGTGTGTGGATTTATATCTGGGTTTTCTATCTCATTCCATTGGTCTATATGTCTGTTTTTGTGGCTGTATCATACTGCCTTGATGATGTAGCTTTTAGTATAGTGTGACATCAGGAATGATGATTCCTCCAGCTCCATTCTTCTTTCTCAAGATTGTTTTGGCTATTCAGGGTCGTTTGTGTTTCCACACAAATTGTGAGATTTTTCTTTTGTTCCAGGTCTGTGGAAAATACCTTTGGTTGTTTCATAAGGATTGCACTGAATCTGTAAATTGCCCTGGGTTCAGTACAGTCCAGTTGCTCAGTCGGGTCCGATGCTTTGTGACCCCATGGACTGGAGCATGCCAGCCTTCCCTGTCCATCACCAACTCCTGGAGCCTGCTCAAACTCATGTCCATCTAGTCGGTGATGCCATCCAACCATCTCATCCACTTTCATCCCCTTTTCCTCCTGCCTTCAATCTTTTCCAATATCAGGGTCTTTTCCAGTGACACGGCTCTTCACATCAGATGGCCAAAGTATTGGAGTTTCAGTTTCAGCATCAGTTCTTGCAATGAATATTCAGGAATGATTTCCTTTAGGATTGACAGGTTGGACCTCCTTGCAGTCCAAGGGACTCTCAAGAGTATTTTCCAACACCACAGTTCAAAAGCATCAATTCCTTTGTGCTCAGCTTTCTTTATAGTCCAACTCTGGCATCCATACATGACTACTGGAAAAACCATAACTTTGACTAGACTGACCTTTGTCGGCAAAGCAATGTCTCTGCTTTTTAATATGCTGTCTAGGCTGGTCATAACTTTTCTTCCAAGGAACAAGCATCTTTTAATTTTGTGGCTGCAGTCACCATCTGCAGTGATTTTGGAGCTCAAGAAAATAAAGTCTCTCACTGTTTCCATTGTTTCCCCCATCTATTTGCCATGAAGTGATGGGACAGGATGCCATGATCTTCATTTTTTGAATGTTGAGTTTTAAGCCAGCTTTTTCACCTCCTCTTTCACTTTCATCAAGAGGCTCTTTAGTGCTTCTTTGCTTTCTGCCATAAAGGGTGGTGTCATCTGCATACTGAGGTTATTGATACTTCCCCCAGCAATCTTGATTCCAGGCTTGTGTTTCATCCAGCTCGGCATTTCTCATGATGTAATCTGCATATACATTAAATAAGCAGGGTGACAATATACAGACTTGTACTCCTTTCCCAATGTGGAGTCAGTCCATTGTTCCATGTCCAGTTCTGACTTTTGCTTCGTGACCTGCATGCAGATTTTTCAGGAGGCAGGTAAGGTGGTCTGGTATTCCCATCTCTTTAAGAATTTTCCAGCTTGTTGTGATCCACATAGTCAAAGGCTTTGGTGTAGTCAATAAAGCAGAATTAGGTATTTTTCTGGAACTCTCTTGCTTTCTCGATGATCCAGCAGATGTTGGCAATTTGGTCTCTGTTTCCTCTGTCTTTTCTATATCCAGCTTGAGAAGTTCAAGGTTCACATATTGCTGAAGCCTGGCTTGGAGAATTTTGAGCATTACTTTGCTAGCATGTGAGATGAGTGCAATTGTGCTGTAGTTTGAGCATTCTTTGGCATTGCCTTTCCTTGGGATTGGAATGAAAACTGACATTTTCCAGTCTTGAGGCCACTGCTGAGTTTTCCAAATTTTCTGGCATATTGAGTGCAGCCCTTTCACAGCATCATCATTTAGGATTTGAAGTAGCTCAGATGGAATTCCATCACCTTCACTAGCTTTGTTCATAGTGATGCTTCCTAAGGCATCACTTTGGTGCTATAGTCATTTTCACAATATTGATTTTTTCAATCCAAGGACACGGTATATCTCTCCATCCATCTGTGCCATTGTGGTTTCTTTCATCAGTGTCTGATAGTTTTTTGCACACAGGTCTTTTGTCTCCTAAGGTAAATTTATTCCTAAGTATTTTATTCTTTGGTTGCAATGGTGAATATTTCCTTAATTTCTCTTTTTGATTTTTCATTGCTAGTGTATACAGATGCAAGGTATTTCTATGTATTACTTTTATATACTTTATTATATTCATTGATTAGCTCTAGTGATCTTCTGGAGGCATATTTAGGGTGTTCTATGTAGAGAATCATGTCATCTGCAAACAGTTTTACTTTTTGTTTTCCAATCTGGATTTCTTTTATTTCTTTATCTCCTCTAATTGCTGTGCCTTTTTGTTGTTTTTCAGTTGTGTTGTGTCCCACTTTGCAATCCCATGAACTGCAGCACATTGGGTTTCACTGTCCTTCACTGCCTCCTGGAGTTTGCTCAAACTTATATCCATTGAGTTGGTGATGCTGTCTAACGATCTCATCTTCTGCTACCCTCTTATCCTATTGCCTTCAATATTCCCCAACATCAGGGTCTTGTCCATTGATTGGTTCTTCACTTCAGGTGGCCGAATTATTGGAGGTTCAGCTTCAACAACAGTACTCCCAGTGAATATTCAGGGTCGATTTCTGTTAAGATTGACTGGTTTGGTCTCCTTTCAGTCCTAAGAAATCTCAAGAGTCTTCTCCAGCACCAAAATTCGAAGGCAATGATTCTTTGGCACTCAGCCTTCTTTTTGGTCCAATTCACAACCACACATGACTACTGGAAAACCCATAACTTTGACTAGAGAGACCTTTGTCAGCAAAGTGATGTCTTTGCTTTTTAATGCACTTGTCTAGATTTGTCATAGCTTTCCTTCCAAGGAGCAAGTGTCTTTTTATTTCATGGCTGTAGTCACCATCTGCAGTGATTTTGGAGCCCTAGAAAATGAAATCCGCCACTGTTTCCATTGTTTATCCATCTATTTGCCATGAAGTGATGGGGCCAGGTGCCATTATCTTAGTGTTTTGAATGATGATTTTCAAGCCAGCTTTTTCACTTTCCTCTTTCACCTTCATTAGGAGGCTCTTTAATTCCTCTTCACGTTCTCTCATTCAAGTGGTACCATCTGCACATCTGAAATTGTTGGTATTTTTCACAGCAATCTTAATTCCAGCTTGTGATTCATTTATCCTGGCATTTCACATGATGTAGTCTGTATATACATTAAATAGATAGGGTGGCTATGGCTAGGACCTCCTAGAGTAGGTTGAATAATAGTGGTGAGAGTGGGCATCCTCTTGTTATTCCTGATTTTAGAGGAAATGCTTTCGGATTTTGACCATTCACGATAATGTTTGTTGTGAGTTTGTTTCGTATGGCTTTTGTGTGTGTGTGTGTCTGTGTGCTTGTTTGTTTGTTTTTTAATTCTTGAAGGATAATTGCATTACAGAATTTTGCTGTTTTCTGTCAAATCTCAACATGAATCAAACATAGGTATACATATATTCCCTCTCTTTTGAAACTACCTGCCATCTCCCTCCCCATCCCACCCCTCTAGGTTGATACAGAGCCTCTGGTTGAGTTTGCTGAGCCATACAGCAATTTCCTATTGGCTATCTGTTTTATATATGGTAATGTAAGTTTCCATGTTACTCTTTCCATACATCTCACCCTCTCCCCATGTCTATAAATTTATTTTCTATGCATGTTTCTCCATTGTTGCCCTGTAAATAAATTCTTCAGTACCATTTTTCTAGATTCTGTTTGTATGTGTTAGAATGCAGTATTTATCTTTCTCTTTCTGATGCACTTCATTCTGTATAATAGGTTCTATGTTCATCCACCTCATTAGAACTGACTCATATGCATTCCTTTTAATGGCTGAGTAATATTCCATTCAGAGAAGGCACTGGCGACCCACTCCAGTACTCTTGCCTGGAAAATCCCATGGGCAGAGGAGCCTGGTAGGCTGCAGTCCATGAAGTCGCTAAGAGTCAGACACGACTGAGCGACTTCACTTTCACTTTTCACTTTCATACATTGGAGAAGGAAATGGCAACCCACTCCAGTGCTCTTGCCTGGAGAATCCCAGGGACAGGAGTCTGGTGGGCTGCCATATATGGGGTTGCACAGAGTCGGACACGACTGAAGCGACTTAGCAGCAGTAGCAGCAGCAGCAATATTCCATTGTGTGTATATACCACAAATTCTTAATCCATTCCTCTCTCAATGGACATCTAGGTTGCTTCCATGTTCTAGCTATTGTAAATAGTGCTGCAGTGAACAATGGGATACATGTGTCTCTTTCAATTTTGGTTTCCTCAGGGTATATGCCTAGGAGTGGGAGCGCTGGGTCATAAGGTGATTTTATTCCGAGTTTTTAAAGGAATCTCCATACCATCTTCCAAAGTGGCTGTATCAATTTACATTCCAACTAACAGTGCAAGAATGTTACCTTTTCTCCACACCATTTGCAGCATTTATTGTTTGTAGATTTTTTGATGAGGGCCATTCTGACCAGTGTGAGGTGATATCTCATTGTAGTTTTGATTTTCATTTCTCTAATAATGAGTGATGTTGAGCATCTTTTCATGTGTTTGTTAGCCATCTGTTTATCTTCTTTTGAAAAATGTCTATTTAGGTCTTTTTCCCACTTTTTGATTGGGTTGTTTGTTTTTCTGGTATTGAGTTGTATGGGCTGCTTGTATATTTTGCAGATTCTTTGTCAGTTGTTTCATTTGCTCTTATTTTTTTCCCATTCTGAAGGCTGTCTTTTCACTTGGTTATAGTTTCCTTTGCTGTGCAAAAGCTTTTAAGCTTAATCAACTCCCACTTGTTTACTTTTGTTTTTATTTCCATTACTCTAGGAGGTGGGTCATAGAGGATCTTGCTTTGATTTGTGTCATAGAGTATTCTGCTTGTTTTCCTCTAAGAGTTTTATAGTTTCTGGTCTTACATTTAGATCTTTAATCCATTTTGAGTTTATCTTTGTGCATGGTGTGAGGAAGTGTTCTATTTTCATTCTTTTAAATGTAGCTGTCCAGTTTTCCCAGCACCATTTATTGAAGAGGCTGTCTTTTGCCCCATTGTATATTCTTGCCTCCTTTGTCAAAAATAAGATATCCATAGGCGCATGGGTTTATTTCTGGGTTTTCTATCTTGTTCCATTGTTGCATATTTCTGTTTTGTGACAGTACAATACTGGCTTGATGACTGCAGTTTTGTAGTATAATCTGAAGTCAAGAAGGTTGATTCCTCCAGCTCCATTCTTCTTTCTCAAGACTGCTTTGTCTATTGAAGGTCTTTTGTGTTTCCATATGAATTGTGAAATTTTTATTCTAGTTTTGTGGAAAATGCCATTGGTAATTTGATAGGGATCACATTTAAATCATAGATTGCATTTGGTAGTATAATTATTTTCACAATATTGATTCTTCCTACCCAGGAACATGGAATATCTCTCCATCTGTTTATGTCATCTTTAATTTGTTTCATTAGTGTCTTTTACTTTTCTGTGTACAGTTCTTTTTCTCCTTAAGTAAGCTTATTCCTACATATTTAATTCTTTTTGTCGCAATGGTGAATGGGATTGATTCCTTATTTTCTCTTTCTGATTTTTCATTGTTAGTGTATAGAAATGCAAGTTATTCCTGTGTATTGATTTTGTACCCTGCAACTTTGCTAAATTCACTGATTAGCTCTATTAATTTTCTGATACTATCTTTAGGGTTTTCTATAATTATTATTGATATATATGTTCCTATTGCCATTTTTTTAATTGTTTGAGATTGATTTTGTAGATATTTTTTCTTCTGTTGTATTTCTTGACTATGTAAGTCTGTTTAACATTTGTTGTAAAGCTCGTGTGGTGGTACTGAATTCTCTTAGCTTTTGCTTGTCTGAAAAGGTTTTTATTTCTCCATCCATTTTGAATGAGATCTTTGCTGGGTACACTAATCTTGGTTGTAGATTTTTCCCTTTCAGTACTTTAAATATATTCTGCCATTCCCTTCTGGCCTGCAGAATTTCTGTTGAAAGATCAGCTGTTATGCATATGGGGTTTCCCTTGTATGTTACTTGTTGCTTCTCCCTTGCTGCTTTTAATATTCTTTCTTTGCATTTAATCTTTGTTAGTTTGATTAGTATGTGTCTTGGCATGTTTATCCTTTGGGTTTATCCTGTATGGGACTCTGTGCCTCTTGGACTTGATTGGCTATTTCCTTTTGCATGTTGGGGAAATTTTCAACTATGATCTCTTCAAAAACTTTCTCATATCCTTTCTTTTTCTCTCATTCTTCTGGGACCCTTATAATTCGAATGTTGGTGTGTTTGTTATGGTCCCAGAGGTCTCTGAGACTGTCCTCAGTTCTTTTCATTCTTTTTACTTTATTCTTCTCTTTAGAAGTAATTTCCACCATTTTACCTTCCAGCTCACTGATTCATTTTTCTGCTTCAGATATTTTGCTATTGATTCCTTCTAGAGTATTTTTAATTTCAGTGATTGTGTTATTTGTCTCTGTATGCTTATTCTCTATTTCTTCTAGGTCCTTGTTAATTGATTTTTGTATTTTATCCATTTTGTTTTCAATGTTTTTGTTCATCTTTACTATCATTATTCTGAATTCTTTTTCAGGTAATTTTCTTATTTCTTCTTCATTTTTTTTTTTTTGACTTTTTTTTTTTTTTAGTTTGTTCCTTCATTTGTGCAGTATTTCTCTGCCTTTTAATTTTTTTTTTAAGTTATTGTGTCTGAGATCTCCTTTTCCCAGGCTTCAGGGAAAGTTGAATTCTTTACTTAAAGAAGTTTGAATTCTTTCTTCCTTTTGGTTTCTGCCCTCCTAAGGTTGGTCCAGTGGTTTGTGTAAGCTTTGTATAGGGTGAGATTGTGTTGAGTTTCTGTTTGCTTGTTTGTTTATCCTCTGATGGGCAAGGCTGAGTGAGGTGGTACTTCTGTCTGCTGATGATTGGGCTTGTATTTTTGTTTTGCTTGTTGTTTAGATGAGGCATCCTGCACAGGGTGTTGCTGGTGGTTGGGTGATGCCGGGTTTTGTATTCAAGTGGTTTCCTTTGTGTGAGTTCTCACTATTTGAAACTCCCTAAGGTTAGTTCTCTGGTAGTCTAAGGTCTTGGAGTCACTGCTCCCACTAGGGTTTGATCTCTGGTCAGGAACGAAGATTCCACAAGTTCTTTGTTAGGGCATTAAGGAAGAGTAAAACAAATATCCAAAAAAGAGAAACTAAAGATGAACCCCAGACAAATGGCAGTTATAAAATCAGGAAAAAAATTTAAATAATAGAATATACACATATACACCCATAAGCAAAGTGAAAACAGTCCAACAAAAATACAGTAGACCGATCCAGCGAGCAAAGGAAATCAAAACTTCTATTTACTAGTAAAGAACAAGCCTAACTTGAGCAAACTGGAAAACAACACTAAAGCAAGATGCCAAGTGGGGAATAAAGCAATGAAAGCAAAACTAACAAATATGTTTAGAGGAAAGGAAAGAAAGCATAGATATGCAGAGTTAAATAAAGGTAGATAAAGAAGATTTATACACATTAAAGATTAACTTCAAGGGGAAAAGAACAGTAGGAAAAGCAAACAAAGGAATAAATGTAGAAAAAAATAATAATAGATTTAAAAAGTTAAAATTAAAAAAGAGAAAAAAAAAAAAAAGATGAAAACTCCACAGAACTGCAAAAGCCCAACATAGAGGCAGAGGTTTATGACAACAATGAAAAATGTGACTGAGGAAAAAGAAAAAAAAAGCTCAAAAACTTAACTGGAGTTATTAGAGCCAATAAAATCAACAACTACAACAGAGGGGGGAAAAGGAAGGTAAAAAAAAGAAAAAGAAAAAAAATCCAAAAGTATCTACAGAACAAGTCAAAAAATAAGATTAATAAATTTTTTCTTGAGTCACTGCTGTCAGAGTCCTTTCCTGAGCTGGGAATCACAGTCCACCTTACCTCCCTAGGATGCCCTCCAATACTGTACTTATCTCTGGACCTGCTGTGGCAGCTGCTCAGATTCTAATCTGGTCCTGCTCCTGTGTGTTCTTGCCTCCAATGTCCACAGCTATCAGAGCTAGTGCGTTTTCTTTTGTGGGAGCTCTCAATGGCCTTTTATATATTCCCTAGACACAGAGTCTGCTTAGTTGATCATGTGGATTTAATCTGCAGCTTGTACAACTGGTGGGCAGGTTTTGGGTCTTCTTCCTTAGCCACACTGCCCCTGGATTTCAATTGTGATTTTATTTCCACCTCTACATGTGGGTCTTCCACTGGGGTTTAGTTCCTGAGGCTGCCCTGGAGGGACTGGGTTTTCCCCTGTGAGGGCCAGGTGTGGAAGTGGTGCAGCTGTTTGATTCACAGGGGTTCTGGCAGCACCAGGTACTCAGGGGGATGGGGGTTAAAATAGTAGGAAATAAAGTGCTCTGGAAGGGTATGGCAACCAGTATTGGCCAATACACTCCAGTATTCTTGCCTGGAGAACCCCCTCTCTGATAGAGAAGCCTGGCAGGCCACAGTCTACAGGGTCTCAAAGAGTCAGACAGGACTTGAAGCAACCCTGAGGGCATAAACACGAGATTTTTTTTTTTTTTTGCCTGTGGCATCTGTGCCCCAGTGAGAGTTTGAGAGCTGAGCATGAAGGTGGTGCAGCTGCTTGGCTTGCGGGGATCCTGGAACCACCAAGTGTTCAGGGACACAGACTGCCTCTTCGGCAGGAGTTATGGCCCTATCAGAGTCTTTTTTAAGCCTCTTGTAGCTGGCAATCGGAAGCCCTCTTTGGCCAGTCTTTCTCCACAGCTCTGCTTAGGCACTTAGAGGGCTTCCTTGCCTAGGGTTCTTCTCTGGCATGCCAGGCACATGGAGGGACCTCCCCACCCCGACTGGGGTCCTATTTCTGTAGATCGTGCATCAGTCACTGAAAGGAGCACCCTGGGTGGGGTCCTACTCTGTAGTTCAGTGTGTCAGGCGTTTGATGGGCCAGGCTCTCTATTGTTCAGCTGCAGATGCTGGCATGTGGAGAGAGAGAGGCTATGGTGTTGGCTCCACCCCCTATGCATGACTCAGCAGTATTGTCTTGCTTCCATGGCTTGCCTGGCTTTCCTCCATAGGCATTTCCCACGATGATCTCCTCCCTCACATCCCCTCTATCTCTCTCCACAGTCAACAGCAGCTCTAGCCCTGGGACAGCTCCACAATCCCTAAACTCCAGCTCCCAGCCATTGCCCCTTCTAGGAGACCCACATTCCTGCCTGGCATATGTATGGCTGCAGCAAGGACTGTCTGATTCTCATTCCATTTAGGCTGCCACAGATCAGCTGTTTCACTCTCAGCCTTAAATGTTTCTCCTCTGACTCAGACAATTGTCCTGCTGTGGTGATCGGACCCTTGCTTCAGTTCCCGCATCCACCAAGGGCAGGACTAGTCCTACTAACACTCCTGTTTTCCCCCCTAGTTCCTTCATCCTATTGAGTTTTGTGTGATTCTATATATTCTTTTCCACTGATCACGTCCTCCTGTCCACTCTCAGCTGGTGTTCTGCATGTATTTCTGTGTCTGAAGGTGTATTCTTGATGTATCTGTGGAGAGAGATGTACTCCACATCCCCCTACTCCTCTGCCATCTTGTTCTCTCAGGAATTAATGCCTTGTATGGGCTTTTATATTGAGGTATACTCCTTTTATGCCTACTTTCTAGAGAGTTTTTATCATACATGGGTGATGAATTTTGTCAAAGGCTTTCTCTGCATCTATTGAGATGATCATATGGTTTTATATTATTATTTATTAATATGGTGTATCACATTTATTGATTTGCATATATTAAAGAATCCTTGCATCCCTGGGATAAAGCCCACTTGATGTGACCTTTTAATGCATTGTTAGATTCTGCCTGCGAGAATTTTTTGAGGACATTTGCATCTATGTTTCTTAGTGATATTGGCCTGTAATTTTCTTTTTCGGTGGCATCTTTGTCTGTTTTTGTTATCAAGGTGATGGTGGCCTTGTAGAATGAATTTGGTAGTTTTCCTTCCTCTGCAAAACTCTGTAAGAGTTTCAGCTGGATAGATGTTAGCTCTTCTGTAAAATTTTGGTAGAATTTACCTGTGAAGTCATGTGGCCCCAGACTTTTGTTTGCTCAAAGATTTTTCATTACAGTTTTGATTTTCCATGCTTGTGATTGGTCTGTTAATATTTTCTATTTCTTCCTGGTTCAATTTTTGAAGGTTAGTTACACTTTTCTAAGAATTTGTCTACTTCTTCCAAGTTGTCCATTTTATTGACATATAGTTGCTAATGATAGTCCCTTATGATCCTTTGTATTTATATGTTGTCTGTTGTAACTTCTCCTTTTTCTTTTTTTTTTTTTTTAATTTTATTTTATTTTTAAACTTTACATAATTGTATTAGTTCTGTCAAATATCAAAATGAATCCGCCACAGGTATAAATGTGTTCCCCATCCTGAACCCTCCTCCCTCCTCCCTCCCCATACCATCCCTCTGGGTCGTCCCAGTGCACTAGCCCTAAGCATCCAGTATCGTGCATCGAACCTGGACTGGCATCTCGTTTCATACATGATATTTTACATCTTTCAATGTCATTCTCCTAAATCTTCCCACCCTCTCCCTCTCCCACAGAGTCCATAAGACTGTTCTATACATCAGTGTCTCTTTTGCTGTCTCGTACACCGGGTTATTGTTACCATCTTTCTAAATTCCGTATATATGCGTTAGTATACTGTATTTATGTTTTTCCTTCTGGCTTACTTCACTCTGTATAATAGCCTCCGGTTTCATCCACCTCATTAGAACTGATTCAAATGTATTCTTTTTAATGGATGAGTAATACTCCATTGTGTATATGTACCACTGCTTTCTTATCCATTCATCTGCTGATGGACATCTAGGTTGCTTCCATGTCCTGGCTATTATAAACAGTGCTGCAATGAACATTGGGGTACACGTGTGTCTTTCCCTTCTGGTTTCCTCAGTGTGTATGCCCAGCAGTGGGATTGCTGGATCATAAGGCAGTTCTATTTCCAGTTGTTTAAGGAATCTCCACACTGTTGTCCATAGTGGCTGTACTAGTTTGCATTCCCACCAACAGTGTAAGAGGGTTCCCTTTTCTCCACACCCTCTCCAGCATTTATTATTTGTAGACTTTTGGATCGCAGCCATTCTGACTGGTGTGAAATGGTACCTCATAGTGGTTTTGATTTGCATTTCTCTGATAATGAGTGATGTTGAGCATCTTTTCATGTGCTTGTTAGCCATCTGTATGTCTTCTTTGGAGAAATGTCTATTTAGTTCTTTGGCCCATTTTTTGATTGGGTCGTTTATTTTTCTGGAGTTGAGCTGTAGGAGTTGCTTGTATATTTTTGAGATTAGTTGTTTGTCAGTTGCTTCATTTGCTATTATTTTCTCCCATTCTGAAGGCTGTCTTTTCACCTTGCTAATAGTTTCTTTTGATGTGCAGAAGCTTTTAAGGTTAATTAGGCCCCATTTGTTTATTTTTGCTTTTATTTCCAATATTCTGGGAGGTGGGTCATAGAGGATCCTGCTGTGATGTATGTCAGAGAGTGTTTTGCCTATGTTCTCCTCTAGGAGTTTTGTAGTTTCTGGTCTTACGTTTAGATCTTTAATCCATTTTGAGTTTATTTTTGTGTATGGTGTTAGAAAGTGGTCTAGTTTCATTCTTTTACAAGTGGTTGACCAGATTTCCCAGCACCACTTGTTAAAGAGATTGTCTTTAATCCATTGTATATTCTTGCCTCCTTTGTCAAAGATAAGGTGTCCATATGTGCGTGGATTTATCTCTGGGCTTTCTATTTTATTCCATTGATCTATATTTCTGTCTTTGTGCCAGTACCATACTGTCTTGATAACTGTGGCTTTGTAGTAGAGCCTGAAGTCAGGTAGGTTGATTCCTCCAGTTCCATTCTTCTTTCTCAAGATAGCTTTGGCTATTCGAGGTTTTTTGTACTTCCATACAAATTGTGAAATTATTTGTTCTAGCTCTGTGAAGAATACCGTTGGTAGCTTGATAGGGATTGCATTGAATCTATAAATTGCTTTGGGTAGTATACTCATTTTCACTATATTGATTCTTCCAATCCATGAACATGGTATATTTCTCCATCTATTAGTGTCCTCTTTGATTTCTTTCACCAGTGTTTTATAGTTTTCTATATATAGGTCTTTAGTTTCTTTAGGTAGATATATTCCTAAGTATTTTATTCTTTCCGTTGCAATGGTGAATGGAATTGTTTCCTTAATTTCTCTTTCTGTTTTCTCATTATTAGTGTATAGGAATGCAAGGGATTTCTGTGTGTTGATTTTATATCCTGCAACTTTACTACAGTCATTGATTATTTCTAGTAATTTTCTGGTGAAATCCTTAAGGTTTTTTATGTAGAGGATCATGTCATCTGCAAACAGTGAGAGTTTTACTTCTTCTTTTCCAATTTGGATTCCTTTTATTTCTTTTTCTGCTCTGATTGCTGTGGCCAAAACTTCCAAAACTATGTTGAATAGTAATGGTGAAAGTGGGCACCCTTGTCTTGTTCCTGACTTTAGAGGAAATGCTTTCAATTTTTCACCATTGATGATAATGTTTGCTGTGGGTTTGTCATATATAGCTTTTATTATGTTGAGGTATGTTCCTTCTATTCCTGCTTTCTGGAGAGTTTTTATCATAAATGGATGTTGAATTTTGTCAAAGGCTTTCTCTTCATCTATTGAGATAATCATATGGTTTTTATTTTTCAATTTGTTAGTGTGGTGTATAACATTGATTGATTTGTGGATATTGAAGAATCCTTGCATCCCTGGGATAAAGCCCACTTGATCATGGTGTATGATCTTTTTAATGTGTTGTTGGATTCTGATTGCTAGAATTTTGTTAAGGATTTTTGCATCTATGTTCATCAGTGATATTGGCCTGTAGTTTTCTTTTTTTGTGGCATCTTTGTCAGGTTTTGGTATTAGGGTGATGGTGGCCTCATAGAATGAGTTTGGAAGTTTACCTTCCTCTGCAATTTTCTGGAAGAGTTTGAGCAGGATAGGTGTTAGCTCTTCTCTAAATTTTTGGTAGAATTCAGCTGTGAAGCCATCTGGACCGGGGCTTTTGTTTGCTGGAAGATTTTTGATTACAGTTTCAATTTCCGTGCTTGTGATGGGTCTGTTAAGATTTTCTATTTCTTCCTGGTCGAGTTTTGGAAAGTTGTACTTTTCTAAGAATTTGTCCATTTCTTCCACATTGTCCATTTTATTGGCATATAATTGTTGATAGTAGTCTCTTATGATCCTTTGTATTTCTGTGTTGTCTGTTGTGATCTCTCCATTTTCGTTTCTAATTTTGTTGATTTGATTTTTCTCCCTTTGTTTCTTGATGAGTCTGGCTAATGGTTTGTCAATTTTATTTATCCTTTCAAAGAACCAGCTTTTGGTTTTGTTGATTTTTGCTATGGTCTCTTTTGTTTCTTTTGCATTTATTTCTGCTCTAATTTTTAAGATTTCTTTCCTTCTACTAACCCTGGGGTTCTTCATTTCTTCCTTTTCTAGTTGCTTTAGGTGTAGAGTTAGGTTATTTATTTGACTTTTTTCTTGTTTCTTGAGGTGTGCCTGTATTGCTATGAACTTTCCCCTTAGGACTGCTTTTACCGTGTCCCACAGGTTTTGGGTTGTTGTGTTTTCACTTTCATTCCTTTCTATGCATATTTTGATTTCTTTTTTGATTTCTTCTGTGATTTGTTGGTTATTCAGCAGCGTGTTGTTCAGCCTCCATATGTTGGAATTTTTAATAGTTTTTCTCCTGTAATTGAGATCTAATCTTACTGCATTGTGGTCAGAAAAAATGCTTGGAATGATTTTTATTTTTTTGAATTTACCAAGGCTAGCTTTATGGCCCAGGATGTGATCTATCCTGGAGAAGGTTCCATGTGCGCTTGACAAAAAGGTGAAATTCATTGTTTTGGGATGAAATGTCCTATAGATATCAATTAGGTCTAACTGGTCTATTGTATCATTTGAAGTTTGTGTTTCCTTGTTAATTTTCTGTTTAGTTGATCTATCCCTAGGTGTAAGTGGGGTATTAAAGTCTCCCACTATTATTGTGTTATTGTTAATTTCTCTTTTCATACTTGTTAGCATTTGTCTTACGTACTGTGGTGCTCCCGTGTTGGGTGCATATATATTTATAATTGTTATATCTTCTTCTTGGATTGATCCTTTGATCATTATGTAGTGACCGTCTTTGTGTCTTTTCACAGCCTTTGTTTTAAAGTCTATTTTATCTGATATAAGTATTGCTACTCCTGCTTTCTTTTGGTCCCTATTTGCATGGAAAATCTTTTTCCAGCCCTTCACTTTCAGTCTGTATGTGTCCCCTGTTTTGAGGTGGGTCTCTTGTAGACAACATATGTAGGGGTCTTGTTTTTGCATCCATTCAGCCAGTCTTTGTCTTTTGGTTGGGGCATTCAACCCATTTACGTTTAAGGTAATTACTGATAAGTATGATCCCGTTGCCATTTACTTTATTGTTTTGGGTTTGAGTTTATACACTGTTTTTGTGTTTCCTGTCTAGAGAATATCCTTTAGTATTTGTTGGAGAGCTGGTTTGGTGGTGCAGAATTCTCTCAGCTTTTGCTTGTCTGAAAAGCTTTTGATTTCTCCTTCATACTTGAATGAGATCCTTGCTGGGTACAATAATCTGGGCTATAGGTTATTTTCTTTCATCACTTTAAGTATGTCTTGCCATTCCCTCCTGGCTTGAAGAGTTTCTATTGAAAGATCAGCTGTTATCCTTATGGGAATTCCCCTGTGTGTTATTTGTTGTTTTTCCCTTGCTGCTTTTAATATTTGTTCTTTGTGTTTGATCTTTGTTAATTTGATTAATATGTGTCTTGGGGTGTTTCTCCTTGGGTTTATCCTGTTTGGTACTCTCTGGGTTTCTTGGACTTGGGTGATTATTTCCTTTCCCATTTTAGGGAAGTTTTCCACTATTATCTCCTCAAGTATTTTCTCATGGTCTTTCTTTTTGTCTTCTTCTTCTGGAACCCCTATGATTCGAATGTTGTAGCATTTAATATTGTCCTGGAGGTCTCTGAGATTGTCCTCATTTCTTTTAATTCGTTTTTCTTTTTTCCTCTCTGATTCATTTATTTCTACCATTCTATCTTCTAATTTACTAATCCTATCTTCTGCCTCTGTTATTCTACTATTTGTTGCCTCCAGAGTGTTTTTAATTTCATTTATTGCATTATTCATTATATATTGACTCTTTTTTATTTCTTCTAGGTCCTTGTTAAACCTTTCTTGCATCTTTTCAATCCTTGTCTCCAGGCTATTTATCTGTGATTCCATTTTAGTTTCAAGATTTTGGATCAATTTCACTATCATTATTCGGAATTCTTTATCAGGTAGATTCCCTATCTCTTCCTCTTTTGTTTCCTTTTTCATTTTTAATTTTATTGACTTGAGTCTTCTCCCTTTTTGTTGATGAGTGTGGATAATGGTTTATCACTTCTGTTTATCTTCTCAAAGAACCAGCATTTAGTTTTATTGATTTTTGCTATTGTTTCTTTCATCTATTTTTCATTTATTTCTGCTCTGATCTTTATGACTTCTTTTCTTCTACTATCTTTGAGGTCTTTTGTTCTTCTTTTTCTGTTTGCTTTAGGTGTAAGGTTAGGCTGTATATTTGATGTCTCTCTTGTTTCCTGAGGTAGGCTTGTCTTGCTATAAACTTCCCTCTTTTTACTGCATCACACAGGTTTTGAGGTATGGTGTTTTCATTGTCATTTGTTTCTAGGCATATTTTGATTTCCTTTTTTTATTTCATCAGTGATCTGTTGGTTATTCAGAAATACATTATTTTTTATCATTCATATGTTTTCTATTGTTTTTTCTCCTGTAGGTGTTATCTAATTTTACAGCCCTTTTGATCAGAAAAGATGTTTGAAATTATTTAAATTAAAAAAAAAAAAAAAACACTTTACCAAGGTTTGATTTTTGACCCAGGGTATGGTCTATCCTGGAGAAATTTCCATGTGCACTTGGAAAAAAATGAAATCTATTTTCTTTTTTTGGATGAAATGCCCTGGATATTAATTTGGTTCAGCTAGTCTGATGTATCATTTAAAGCTTGTGCTTTCCTATTAATTGTCTGAATGAACTGCTTATTGGTGTAAGTTGGGCATTAAAGTCCCGTACTACTAGTTTGATATTGTTGATTTCACCTTTAATAACTTTTAGCATTTGCCTTATGTATTAAGGTGCTCCTATGTTGGCTGCATATATATATTTATAATTGTTATTTGTTCTTCTTGATCTTTATTTTAATGGTCTTTATTTTAAAATCTATTTTATCTGATATGAGTATTGCTAATCTCACTTTCTTTTGATTTTCTTTTTCATGGATTGTATTTTTCCAACCCCTCACTTTCAGTCTGTACTTATCCCTGGACTTGAGTTGGGTCCCTTGTAGACAGCATATTATAGGAACCTTGTTTTTTATCCAATAAGCCAGTCTATGTCTTGTGGTTGAAGCATTTTACCCATGGACAAATAAGGTAATTATTGACAAGTATGATCCTGTTACCACTTACTTTATTGTTTGGGGCTTGTTTTTAAAGGCCTTTTCTGTGTTTCCTGTTTAGAGAAGTTTTTTTTTAGCATTTGTTGAAGAACAGTTTGGTGGTGCTGAATTCCCTTGGCTTTTGCTTGTCTGTAAAGCTTTTGATTTTTCCTTTGAAGCTAAATGAGATCCTTGCTGGATAGAGTAATCTTGGTTGTAGGTCTTTCCCTTCCATCTCTTTAAGTATAGCTGTCCTTTCCTTTCTGGCCTGCAGAGTTTTTGTTGAAAGATCAGCTGTTAGCCTAATTGGGACCTCCTTGTATGTCATTTGTTGCTTTTCCATTGCTGCTTTTAATATTTGTTCTTTGTATTTAATTTTTGTTAGTGTGAATAATTTGTGTCTTTGCATGTTTTGCCTTGTGTATATCCTTATGGGACTCTCTGGGCTCCCTAGACTTGGGTGGCTATATTTCCTTTCTCATTTTAGGGAAATTTTCAACTATAATCTCCTCAAATTTTTCTCATGTCCTTTCCTTTTGTCTTCTTCTTCTGAAACACCTATGATTCAAATGTTGGGGTGCTTAATGTTGTCCCAGAGGTTTATAAGCCTAGCCTCATTTTTTTAAATTCTTTTTTTTTCTTTATTTTTCTCTGCTTCAGTTATTTCTTCCATTCTATCTTCCAGCTCACTTATCAATTCTTCTGCCTCATTTACTCTATTGCTGCTTTCCTCCAGGATATGTTTAATCTCAGTTATTACATCCATGTCTTCTTGATCCATGTCTGTAGTCTATTTATCCATGCTTCCATTTTGTTTTGAAATTTTGGATCATATTTACTTTCATTACTCTGAATTATTTTTCAGGTTGACTCCCTATTTCCTCCTCCTTTGTTTGGTCTTATAGGTTTTTACCATGTTCCCTCACTGCTGCATATTTCTCTCATTTTCATTTGTTTACTTTACTATGTTTGGGGTCTCCATTTTGCAGTTTGGAAGGTCATATTTCCTCTTAAATGGGGAGTCTGCCCCTGTGGGTGGGGTTGAATCAGTGCCTTGTGAAGGATTCCTGGTTGGGGGGAACTATGTGTGCCTCTGTTCTGGTGGTTGGAGCTGGATCTTGTCTCTCTGAAAGGCAGTACCATTTCCAATAGTGTGTTTTGGGGTGTCTATGGGCTTGGTATGGCTTTGGGAAGCATATCTGCTAATAGGCAGGATTATTTTCCTGATTTGCTGAAGGATTGGCATGGTGTGTCTGGGTATTGGAGCTTGCTGGCCTTTGAGTGGGGCTTGGACTTAGTGTTGAGTTGGAGGCCTTTGGGAGGGCTCTTGCCTATTAACATTCCCTGGGGTTGGCAGTTCTCTGGTAGATCAAAGTCTTGGGCTTATGTCTCCCACCTCAGGGGTTCAGGCCTGACTTCTACTGTAGCACCAAGGCCTCACAAGCCACACAGGACAGAAGAAAAACTTATAATATGACTCTTGGTGAAGGCAACACTCAACAGCCCAGAACACCTA
Source organism: Bos indicus (assembly GCF_029378745.1). Lineage (NCBI taxonomy): Eukaryota > Metazoa > Chordata > Mammalia > Artiodactyla > Bovidae > Bos > Bos indicus. The sequence continues at coordinate 79,578,912 of NC_091789.1, forward strand.
GCAAAATTCACATAAAACTCTTCCAGTATTTCTACAAAGGTCTCTGGACCTATTGTAGATAGTGTGGTATCAGCTTAGTCTCAGATCTGGACTTACTCCAGCTTGTACTTTCTCCTAAAATTCACAGTTGTGCCTAACATCCAGTCTGTTCCCCATCCAGACATGAGGGGGTTAAGGCCAAGTTTTTAGGGCTCATTTGCTTGCTCAGGCTGGAGATAGTGGAGGTTATGGCAGCCACATCTGTGATGAACTCGGAAGAGCCTGTGGCAATAGAATACTGTTTGGATATTGTTTTGGTCTGAGATGAGGGGAGAGCTCTCCCAGCGAAATTGGCCCCAGGTCGTGGATCTTTAGGAAGCTTCAAGCTGATGAAGCTCCCAGCAAGGTGTCAGCACTAACCTGTGTCTGTTCATAGCCTGGTAGTAGTTGCGACCTCTGGGGTTGGGATTGCATTCAGTTCAGTTCAGTCACTCAATCGTGTCAGACTTTTTGCAACCCCATGGACTGCAGCACGTCAGGCCTCCCTGTCCATCAACAACTCCTAGAGCCTACTCAAACTCAAGTCCATCATGTCAGTGATGCCATCCAACCATCTGTCGTCCCCTTCACCTCTCGCCATCAATCATTCCCAGTTATCAGGGTCTTTTCCAATGAGTCACTTCTTCACATCAGGTGGCCAATGTATTGGAGTTTCAGCTTCAACATCAGTCCTTCCAATGAATATTCAGACTGATTTCCTTTAGGATTGACTGGTTGGATCTCCTTGAAGTCCAAGGGACTCTCAAGAGTCTTCTCTAACACCACAGTTCAAAAGCATCAGTTCCTCAGTGCTCAGCTTTCTTTTAGTGCAATTCTCACATCCATACATGACTACTTGAAAAATCATAGCTTTGACTAGATGGACCTTTGTTGGTAAAGTAATGCCTGCATTAGTACTTTTCTTTTTTGTTGGCTGCCTCAGGCACTTTCCCCAGCCTTGACAGTGGTAGTCACATCTAATTCCACAGCTGTGTTGAAGTAACCCTCTCAGAGTAGTCTCAAGGCAGTCACCCCCCCCACCCTCAATAGTTCCCTGGGATCTGTGCCCAAACCTTGGCACCCTTCCCCCACTCTCTGCTCTGGGTGGATACTTGCAAGCTGCTTCTTGACTGAGAAGTGATATTTGGCAGCGATTTGTGTAGTGAGTTTTCTCTCTTTTGCCTTCTGAGCCCCTACTGTTGCACTCACTCTGGGGTTCTGAATCTATCCCCTGCCCTTCCCCCCGGTTATTGGGTTTCCTAGTGTGTGGAAACTTTTCCTCCTTCATGACTCCCTCTTTTGGGGCACAATCCCTGTCCTGAAATCCTTTGTCTCTTTTAATGTCTTTATCTTTTGCCTTACCTTGTTCTAAGGAGATTGGCTTCCATTTTTGGAAGTTTGGGTACTTCTGCTGTCATTAAGAAGTTCTCTTGTAGGAGTCGTTCCAAATTCTGATTAAAATTTGATGTATTTGTGGGAAGGAAGATGCTCTTCTTGTCTTACTCTTCTGCCATTTTTTCTATCTCCCCAGTGAATAGTGTTGATTAGATCTGTCATTGCTGATTTTCTGCCTGTTTACTACATTTATTACTAACAGAAGAGTATGAAATCTCTAACTATCCTGTGCATTTTTTCTTTCAGTTCTATCATATTTTCCTTTATGTACTTTGATGCTCTATTATTGGATGCAAACACACTTAATATTTTCATGTCTATTTGGTGAATTAGCCCCCTTATCATTAAGTATTGTTCTTCTTCAACTATCTCTGATTGTTTTTAAAACAACATTAACTTTCTTTTCAAATTGCAAATGTAATTCCTGTTCAATTAATAAAACTTACAAAAGCAAATAATCTCCAAGAAAATAAGTCTCTATAATCTCAGTCTTACCATTTTTTAAAAAATTAACTAATATATATTTTATTGAAGGAAAATTGCTTTACAGAATTTTGATGTTTTCTGTCAAACTTCGACATGAATCAGACATAGGTATACATATATCCCCTCCCTTTTTTTTCCTTGTTGCTTCTCCATTTTATTATTTATTTAATTTTTAGTTTTTATTTATTTATTTATTTTACTTTACAATATTCTATTGGTTTTGCCATACATTGACTTGAATCCTCCATGAGTGTACATGTGTTCCCCATCCTGAACCCCCCTCCCATCTCCCTCCCCATCTCATCCCTCTGGGTCATCCCAGTGTACCAGCCCCGAGCACCCTGTATCATGCATCAAACCTAGACTGGCGATTCTTTTCACATATGATATTTTGCATGTTTCAATGCCATTTTCCCATATCATCAATCCCTCGCCCTCTTCCACAGTGTCCAAAAGACTATTCTATACATCTGTGTCTCTTTTGCTGTGTTGCATACAAGGTTATCATTAACTTCTTTCTAAATTCCATATATATGTGTTAGTGTACTGTATTGGTGTTTTTCTTTCTGGCTTACTTCACTTTGTGTAATAGGCTCCAGTTTCATCTACCTCATTAGAACTGATTAAAATGTATTCTTTTTAATGGCTGAGTAATAATCCATTGCATATATGTACCACAGATCTCTTATCCATTTGTCTGCTGATGGACATCTAGGTTGCTTCCATGTCCTGGCTATTATAAACAGTGCTGTGATGAACACTGGGGGTACACGTGTCTCTTTTGATTCTGGTTTCCTCAGTGTGTATGACCAGCAGAGGGATTGCTGGGTCATAAGGCAGTTCTATTTCCAGTTTTTTAAGGAATCTTCACACTGTTCTCCATAGTGGCTGTACTAGTTTGCATTTCCACCAATAGTGTAAGAGAGTTCCCTTTTCTCCACACCCTCTCCAGCATTTATTGCTTGTAGACTTTTGGATAGCAGCCATCCTGACTGGCATGAAATGGTACCTCATTGTGGTTTTGATTTGCACTTCTGTGATAATGAGTGATGTTGAGCATCTTTTCATGTGTTTGTTAGCCATCTGTATGTCTTCTTTGGAGAAATGTCTGTTTAGTTCTTTGGCCCACCTTTTGATTAGGTCTTTTATTCTGGAATTGAGCTGCAGGAGTTACTTGTATATTTTTGAGATTAGTTATTTGCCCATTGCTTCACTTGCTGTTATTTTCTCCAATTTTGAAGGCTATCTTTTCACTTTGCTTATAGTTTCCTTAGTTGTGCAGAAGCTTTTAATTTTAACTAGGTCCCATTTGTTTATTTTTGCTTTATTTCCAATATTCTGGGAGGTGGGTCAAAAGGATCCTGCTGTGGTTTATGTCAGAGAGTGTTTTGCCTGTTTTCCTCTAAGAGTTTAATAATTTCTGGTCTTAGGTTTAGATCTTTAATCCATTTTGAGTTTATTTTTGTGTATGGTGTTAGAAAGCATCCTAGTTTCACTCTTTTACAAACGGTTGGCCAGTTTTCCCAGCACCACTTGTTAAAGAGATTGTCTTTTCTCCATTGTATATTCTTGCCTCCTTTGTCAAAGATAAGGTGTCCATAGGTGCATGGATTTACCTCTGGGCTTTCTATTTTGTTCCACTGGTCTATATTTCTGTCTTTGTGCCAGGACGATACTGTCTTGATGACTGTGGCTTTGTAGTAGAACGTGAAGTCAGGCAGGTTGATTCCTCCAGTTCCATTCTCCTTTCTCAAGATCGCTTTGGCTATTCGAGGTTTTTTTGTATTTCCATACAAATTGTGAAATTATTTGTTCTAGCTCTGTGAAGAATACCGTTGGTAGCTTGATAGGGATTGCATTGAATCTATAGATTGCTCTGGGTAGTATACTCATTTGCACTATAATGATTCTTCCAATCCATGAACATGATATATTTTTTCATCTATTAGTGTCCTCTTTGATTTCTTTTAGCAGTGTTTTAAAGTTTTCTATATATAGGTCTTTAGTTTCTTTAGGTAGATATATTCTTAAGTATTTTATTCTTTTCTTTGCAATGGTGAATGAAATTGTTTCCTTAATTTCTCTTTCTGTTTTCTCATTGTTAGTGTATAGGAATGCAAGGGATTTCTGTGTGCTGATTTTCTATCCTGCAAGTTTTCTGTATTCATTGATTAGCTCTAGTAATTTTCTGGTGGAGTCTTAAGGGTTTTCTATGTAGAGGATCATGTCATCTGCAAACAGTGAGAGTTTTACTTCTTTTTTTCCAGTTTGGATTCCTTTTATTTCTTTTTCTGCTCTGATTGTTGTGGCCAAAATTACCAAAACTACGTTGAATAGTAGTGGTGAGAGTGGGAACTCTTGTCTTGTTCCTGACTTTAGGGGAAATGCTTTCAATTTTTCACCATTGAGGATAATGTTCACTGTGAGTTTGTCATATATAGGTTTTTTTATGTTGAGGTATGTTCCTTCTATTCCTGCATTCTGGAGGGTTTTAATCATAAATGGATGTGGAATTTTGTCAAAGGTTTTCTCTGCATCTATTGAGATAATCATATGGTTTTTATTTTTCAATTTGTTAATGTGGTGTATTACATTGATTGATTTGCAGATATTGAAGAATCCTTGCATCCCTGGGATAAAGCCTACTTGGTCACGGTGTATGATTTTTTTATTTTTTTAGATTTTTATTTTATTTTATTTTTAAACTTTACATAATTGTATTAGTTTTGCCAAATATCAAAATGAATCTACCACAGGTATACATGTGTTCCCCATCCTGAACCCTCTTCCCTCCTCCCTCCTCCCTCCCCATACCATCCCTCTGGGTCGTCCCAGTGCACTAGCCCCAAGCATCCAGTATCGTGCATTGAACCTGGACTGGCATCTCGTTTCATACATGATATTTTACATGTTTCAATGCCATTCTCCCAAATCTTCCCACCCTCTCCCTCTCCCACAGAGTCCATAAGACTGTTCTATACATCAGTGTCTCTTTTGCTGTCTCGTACACAGGGTTACTGTTACCATCTTTCTAAATTCCATATATATGCATTAGTATACTGTATTTATGTTTTTCCTTCTGGCTTACTTCACTCTGTATAATAGGCTCCGGTTTCATCCACCTCATTAGAACTGATTCAAATGTTTTCTTTTTAATGGCTGAGTAATACTCCATTGTGTATATGTACCACTGCTTTCTTATCCATTCATCTGCTGATGGACATCTAGGTTGCTTCCATGTCCTGGCTATTATAAACAGTGCTGCGATGAACATTGGGGTACACGTGTGTCTTTCCCTTCTGGTTTCCTCAGTGTGTATGCCCAGCAGTGGGATTGCTGGATCATAAGGCAGTTCTATTTCCAGTTTTTTTAAGGAATCTCCACACTGTTCTCCATAGTGGCAGTACTAGTTTGCATTCCCACCAACAGTGTAAGAGGGTTCCTTTTTCTCCACACCCTCTGCAGCATTTATTATTTGTAGACTTTTGGATCACAGCCATTCTGACTGGTGTGAGATGGTACCTCATAGTGGTTTTGATTTACATTTCTCTGATAATGAGTGATGTTGAGCATCTTTTCATGTGCTTGTTAGCCATCTGTATGTCTTCTTTGGAGAAATGTCTGTATAGTACTTGGCCCATTTTTTGATTGGGTCATTTATTTTTCTGGAATTGAGCTGTAGGAGTTGCTTGTATATTTTTGAGATTAGTTGTTTGTCAGTTGCTTCATTTGCTATTATTTTCTCCCATTCTGAAGGCTGTCTTTTCACCTTGCTAATAGTTTCCTTTGATGTGCAGAAGCTTTTAAGGTTAATTAGGTCCCATTTGTTTATTTTTGCTTTTATTTCCAATATTCTGGGAGGTGGGTCATAGAGGATCCTGCTGTGATGTATGTCGGAGACTGTTTTGCCTATGTTCTCCTCTAGGAGTTTTATAGTTTCTGGTCTTACGTTTAGATCTTTAATCCATTTTGAGTTTATTTTTGTGTATGGTGTTAGAAAGTGTTCTAGTTTCATTCTTTTACAAGTGGTTGACCAGATTTCCCAGCACCACTTGTTAAAGAGATTGTCTTTAATCCATTGTATATTCTTGCCTCCTTTGTCAAAGATACAGTGTCCATAGGTGCATGGATTTATCTCTAGGCTTTCTATTTTGTTCCATTGATCTATATTTTTGTCTTTGTGCCAGTACCATACTGTCTTGATGACTGTAGCTTTGTAGTAGAGCCTGAAGTCTGGCAGGTTGCTTCCTCCAGTTCCATTCTTCTTTCTCCCTTTGTTTCTTGATGAGTCTGGCTAATGGTTTGTCAATTTTATTTATCCTTTCAAAGAACCAGCTTTTAGCTTTGTTGATTTTTGCTATGGTCTCTTTTGTTTCTTTTGCATTTATTTCTGCCCTAATTTTTAAGATTTCTTTCCTTCTACTAACCCTGGGGTTCTTCATTTCTTCCTTTTCTAGTTGCTTTAGGTATAGAGTTAGGTTATTTATTTGACTTTTTTCTTGTTTCTTGAGGTATGCCTGTATTGCTATGAACTTTCCCCTTAGGACAGCTTTTACTGTGTCCCACAGGTTTTGGGTTGTTGTGTTTTCACTTTCATTCCTTTCTATGCATATTTTGATTTCTTTTTTGATTTCTTCTGTGATTTGTTGGTTATTCAGCAGCATGTTGTTCAGCCTCCATATGTTGGAATTTTTAATAGTTTTTCTCCTGTAATTGAGATCTAATCTTACTGCATTGTGGTCAGAAAAGATGCTTGGAATGATTTCTATTTTTTTGAATTTACCAAAGCTAGCTTTATGGCCCAGGATGTGATCTATCCTGGAGAAGGTTCCATGTGCGCTTGACAAAAAGGTGAAATTCATTGTTTTGGGATGAAATGTCCTAAAGATATCAATTAGGTCTAACTGGTCTATTGTATCATTTAAAGTTTGTGTTTCCTTGTTAATTTTCTGTTTAGTTGATATATCCATAGGTGTGAGTGGGGTATTAAAGTCTCCCACTATTATTGTGTTATTGTTAATTTCTCCTTTCATACTTGTTAACATTTGTCTTACGTACTGTGGTGCTCCCGTGTTGGGTGCATATATATTTATAATTGTTATATCTTCTTCTTGGATTGATCCTTTGATCATTATGTAGTGACCGTCTTTGTGTCTTTTCACAGCCTTTGTTTTAAAGTCTATTTTATCTGATATGAGTATTGCTACTCCTGCTTTCTTTTGGTCCCTATTTGCATGGAAAATCTTTTTCCAGCCCTTCACTTTCAGTCTGTATATGTCCCCTGTTTTGAGGTGGGTCTCTTGTAGCCAAAGTATATAGGGGTCTTGTTTTTGCATCCATTCAGCCAGTCTTTGTCTTTTGGTTGGGGCATTCAACCCATTTACGTTTAAGGTAATTACTGATAAGTATGATCCCGTTGCCATTTACTTTATTGTTTTGGGTTCGAATTTATGGTGTATGATCTTTTTAATGTGTTGTTGGTTTCTGATTGCTAGAATTTTTTTTAAGGTTTTTTGCATCTATGTTCATCAGTGATATTGGCCTGTAGTTTTCTTTTTTTGTGGCATTTTTGTCAGGTTTTGGTATTAGGGTGATGGTGGCCTCATAGAATGAGTTTGGAAGTTTACCTTCCTCTGCAATTTTTTGGAAGAGTTTGAGCAGGATAGGTGTTAGCTCTTCTCTAAATTTTTGGTAGAATTCAGCTGTGTAGCTGTCTGGACCTGGGCTTTTGTTTGCTGGAAGATTTCTGATTACAGTTTTGATTTCCTTGCTTGTGATGGGTCTGTTAAGATTTTCTATTTCTTCCTGGTTCAGTTTTGGAATGTTGTACTTTTCTAAGAATTTGTCCATTTCTTCCACATTGTCCATTTTATTAGCATATAATTGCTGATAGTACTCTCTTATGATCTTTTGTATTTATGTGTTGTCTGTTGTGATCTCTCCATTTTCATTTCTAATTTTATTGATTTGATTTTTCTCCCTTTGTTTCTTGATGAGTCTGGCTAATGGCTTGTATATTTCATTTATCCTTTCAAAGAACCAGCTTTTGGTTTTGTTGATTTTTGCTATGGTCTCTTTTATTTCTTTTGCATTTATTTCTGCTCTAATTTTTAAGATTTCTTTCCTTCTACTAACCCTGGGTTTCTTCATTTCTTCCTTTTCCACTTGCTTTAGATGTAGAGTTAGGTTATCTCCCTGATAAAGAATTCTGAAAAATGATAGTAAGAATGATCCAAAATCTTGAAATCAAAATGAAATCACAGATAAATAGCCTGGAGACAAGGATTGAGAAGGTGCAACAAATTTTTTATAAGGACCTAGAAGAAATTTTAAAAACGGTTCAATATATAATGAATAACGCAATAAATGAGATCAAAAAAAATTCTGAAGGCAACAAATAGTAGAATAACGGAGGCAGAAGATTGGATTAGTGAAGTAGAAGATAGAATGGTAGAAATAAATGAATCAGAGAGGAAAAAAGAAAAACTAATTAAAAGAAATGAGGACAATATCAGAGACCTCCAGGACAGTATTAAACGCCCCAACTTTCGAATCATAGGAATCCCAGAAGAAGAAGACAAAAGGAAACACCATGAGAAAATACTTGAGGAAATAATAGTTGAAAACTTCCCTAAAATGGGGAAGGAAATAATCACTCAAGTCCAAGAAACCCAGAGAGTACCAAACAGGATAAACCCAAGGTGAAACACCCCACACAGTTCACAGTTCACAGTTCAGCTGCTCAGTCGTGTCCGACTCTTTGCGACCTCCCTGTCTATCACCAACTCCCGGAGTTCACTCAGACTCACATCCATCGAGTCAGTAATGCCACCCAGCCATCTCATCCTCTGTCGTCCCCTTCTCCTCCTGCCCCCATCCCTCCAAGCATCAGAGTCTTTTCCAATGAGTCAACTCTTTGCATGAGGTGGCCAAAGTACTGGAGTTTCAGCTTTAGCATCATTCCTTCCAAAGAAATCCCAGGGCTGATCTCCTTCAGAATGGACTGGTTGGATCTCCTTGCAGTCCAAGGGACTCTCAAGAGTCTTCTCCAACACCACAGATCAAAAGAATCAATTCTTTGGCGCTCAACCTTGTTCACAGTCCAACTCTCACATCCATACATGACCACAGGAAAAACCATAGCCTTGACTAGACGGACCTTTGTTGGCAAAGTAATGTCTCTGCTTTTGAATATGCTATCTAGGTTGGTCATAACTTTCTTTCCAAGGAGTAAATGTCTTTTAATTTCATGGCTGCAGTCACCATCTGCAGTGATTTTGGAGCCCTGAAAAATAAAGTCTGACACTGTGTCCACTGTTTCCCCATCTATTTCCCATGAAGTGATGGGACTGGATGCCATGATCTTCATTTTCTGAATGTTGAGCTTTAAGCCAACTTTTTCACTCTCCTCTTTCACTTTCATCAAGAGGCTTTTTAGTTCCTCTTCACTTTCTGCCATAAGGCTGATGTCATCTGCATATCTGAGGTTACTGATGTTTCTCCCGGCAATCTTGATTCCATCTTGTGTTTCTTCCAGTCCAGCATTTCTCATGATGACTCTGCTGCCGGGAGCTGGCGAGAGACATTCCGCTCGTGACAAAGGTCATGAGGAAGGAGGCTCGGCATACGCAAAGGCGGAATCGAGCCTCGGGAGTCTCCCCAGATATTCTCGAGTATCTTCCCCCAAAAAACCAGAGTCTGCCTACTTTATTGCTTTGTGCTCTCACCTCTGACTTTACTGGGGGCTATCCCCTACCACCATCTCGCTCTCTCTGTCAAAGAGTTAACTTACAGTTCCAATTAATAAAGTTCCTGGGCAATTAGGAGTGTTTAAATCCAAACCCCTCAGATCGCTCTCTAACTCGCCTGACAAGTTTACCCGGACTCCTACAGCTATGCATACGATTGTTTACAGTCTCCCAGCCTCCAGAGGCACGGGAAGCTTAAGATATTCAAATAGCTTAGAGCCTCTCTGAGAGTTAGAAACTGTCAGAATAAGACTAGTAAGGGATTTCATTGATGAGTCAATGTTTGTTGCCAGTTTTCACATCCCCTGAATTGTATCCTTGAATATGTATTAATTAATAGTTGGTATGTAGAAAAAATAAGTAGTGGCCTTTAGACCCTTAAGGTAATAAATTCTTTCCTTTGTTGTAAACCCATTACACATCCACCCTATAGGAATGCAATTTTATCTTTGGAAGATGGCGCCAAACCTTAAAATAATTACTCTTAGAGAAAATAAGTCTTTGTTGATAAGTCCTTGTCAAGAGTCATAAAATGTTAATAAGCCTTCTGGCCAGAAGATGATGTAAATCACCTAAACCATTTGTATACGATAAATTTGCAGGAAAGAAACCCTGGTTTTTGATAAGAATCAAAGACTGCTGACTTTGCATCGCCTATTATCCTCTATGTGTAACTTAGGGTATATAAGCCCCTGTTGAAAATAAAGCTACGGGCCTTGCTCACCAGCGCTTGGTCTCCCCATGTCATTCTTTTCACATTCTGGCTGAAGTCTCCATCTGGAGTGCGGAACCCACCATGCTTACTAATTATGCCTGGGCTTCTAAGACCCACTCAAGAAGGTGTCTAGGGTGAGGCACCTTCTGCTGTTCGAGAGGGCACCTGCGGCCTACATAAGTGGTGCAAACTTCTTGTCTTGAAGTTTTATTGGTCTCCCGCGTAAACCAAGCTACTCAGCCTCTTTTCTCCACTGAATTTTCCTACTGAGCTATCCTCATTCTATTATTCTTTATATCTCTAATTAGCATATAAATAGTCGCCTAGGCCGTCTCTCCTTCCAATACCCTGGATCAGCTGGGGCTGGACCCCGGCACTCTGCATAGAAGTTAAATAAGCAAGGTGACAATATACAGCCTTGATGTACTCCTTTTCCTATTTGGAACCATTCTGTTGCTCCATGTCCAGTTTTAACTGTTGCTTCCTGACCGATATACAGATTTACACACCTCAAGACACATATTAATCAAATTAACAAAGATCAAACACAAACAACAAATATTAAAAGCAGCAAGGGAAAAACAACAAATAACACACAAAGGGATTCCCATAAGGGTAACAGCTGATCTTTCCATAGAAACACTTCAGGCCAGGAGGGAATGGCAAGACATACTTAAAGTGATGAAAGAAAGCAACCTACAGCCCAGATTACTGTACCCAGCAAGGATCTCATTCAAATATGCAGGGAAATCAAAAGCTTTACAGACAAGCAAAAGCTGAGAGAATTCAGCATCATCAAACCAGCTCTCCAACAAATACTAAAGGATATTCTCTAGACAGGAAACACAAAAAGGGTGTATAAACTGGAACCCAAAACAATAAAATAAATGGCAATGGGATCATGCTCATCAATAATTACCTTAAACGTAGATGGGTTGAATGCCCCAATCAAAAGACAAAGACTGGCTGAATGGATACAAAAACAAGACCCCTATATATGTTGTTTACAAGAGACCCACCTCAAAACAGGTGACACATACAGACTGAAAGTGAAGGGCTGGAAAAAGATATTCCGCACAAATAGAGTTGAAAAGAAAGCAGGAGTAGCAATACTCATATCAGATAAAATAGACTAAAAAAAATAAAAAATAAAACAAAGGCTGTGAAAAGAGACAAAGAAGGACACTACATAATGATCAAAGGATCAATCCAAGAAGAAGATATAACAATTATAAATATATATGCACCCAACATAGGAGCACCGCAATATGTAAGACATATGCTAACAAGTATGAAAGGGGAAATTAACAATAACACAGTAATAGTGGGAGACTTTAATACCCCACTCACACCTATGGATAGATCAACTAAACAGAAAATTAACAAGGAAACACAAACTTTAAATGACACAATAGACCAGTTAGACCTAATTGATATCTATAGGTCATTTCACCCCAAAACAATGAATTTCAGTTTTTTCTCAAGAGCACACGAACCTTCTCCAGGATAGATCATCACATCCTGGGCCATAAATCTAGCCTTGGTAAATTCAAATAACTGAAATAATTCCAAGCATCTTTTCTGACCACAATGCAGTAAGATTAGATCTCAATGACAGGAGAATAGCTATTAAAAATTCCAACATATGGAGGCTGAACAACACGCTGCTGAATAACCAACAAATCACAGAAGAAATCAAAAAAAGAAATCAAAATATGCATAAAAACGAATGAAAATGAAAACACAACAACCCAAAACCTGTGGGACACTAAAAGCAGTACTAAGGGGAAAGTTCACAGCAATATATAGGCGTACCTCAAGAAACAAGAAAAAAGTCAAATAACTAACATATGATTTTTAAATTCTTAAACCATAAAATTAAATTTTCTCTTTAATTTACCAAAAGGTACATATACTTTTTTTAAAGCATCTTTCTAGATTTTCTATGATCTTTCCTTCTTCACTCCCCTCCTCCTCCCTTCTACCCCTGGCTCTCTCTTTTCTGCCATGTTGTTCCCATAAACTTGGACTTAGTCTCCTTTCTGAGTGAACCAACAGTGACAAATCCCAGAGAGTAGGCCTCTAGGAAGTAAAGGAGAAGGCCAGATCCCTGCAAGAAGAATATCCCTAGGAGTAAGGTTATAGCAAAAGCTCCCTATCCCACTCTTAGGCTTGATGGTAGTTGCTTCAACCCTTAGCTAGGGCAGCCTGATCAACACATCACCAGGGTTAAATGAAACCAAGGCATTGAGATCATTAATCAAATTTGCTAATGCTAGGAGCCATACTGGGCCAAACTTATAAGGAAGAAAATATATAGGGCCACCAGAGTAGTGTGATCTAAAGGATGTCAAAATTGTATCTCTGTCTCAGAATGTCTCTCCTAACAGAAGGATCTTGAACAGATTGCGGCCTTTCAGAATACCCTATGAAAATACTACAAGAAAGTTCCTTTTAGAACTCTGTAGGGATTCATTTTCCCAAAATTATAGCTGATCAAAGGGAAAGGCCACCTAAGTATGCATGGGACCAGAAATAAAATGAGAAGAAGGCAAATATCATAAAAGGAGACAAGGGGGTGACAAACTTTGACACCTTCAGAGTTGTACTATATTTCATTACTATATGCTTTGTATCTCAGTTACATGAGTAGGAAAAATTCTTGGAAAGCTTTCCAACTTCTAAAGTAATTGAGAATTCCTGTTGCCCTGATGCCGTATAGTGTTGGTAACAAAAGGTTTGACTTGTACAAAGCACATTGTGAGTTAAGTTTAAAGTGCTGCAAGCCTCTAACACAACCATAGGAATAATATATTGAACAAAACAGACAACAGGGTGATACTTCCCCAAGGGGTAGCTTGGTATTGTGCCAGAGGCCTGTGGGGTAATATGTCCTGTTGACTCTTTTCCAGGCATGAAGAAGGAGGGACAGAAAGGGCAGGAGCATGAGTTACTTGAAGATGTAGCCTAGCCAGCTTTGAGAAGGAAGATCCTGGCAGAAATCTAAAATGTTTCATATTGTATATTGCCAATAAAATAAAACTATAATTTGTAGTGTGATGTACAAAGTAGAATTTCATCTCATTTAAACTTTCCCTTCTCTTTCTCCCTAAGTTAACAATTAATATATGTAATGTATTAACATAACTGAACTTAACTGTGCAGTCTTTTTTCAAAATTAATTTATTTTAATTGGAGGATAAGTACAATATTGTGGTAGGTTTTGCCATACATCAACATGAATCAGTCACAGGTGTACATGTGTCCGCCGCCCCCCCCCCCCCACACACATCTTGAGCTCCCCTCCCACCTCTCTCCCCACCCCATCCCTCTTGGTTGAGTGTCCTCTTTCATGCATTGAATTTGCACAGGCGATCTATTTTACATATGGTACTATACATGTTTCAGTGCTATTCTCTCAAATCATCCCACTTGCCTTTTCTGACAATCCAAAAACCTGTTCTTTACACCTGTGTCTCTTTTGCTACCTTACATATAGGATCATCATTACCATCTTTCTAAATCCCATATATATGCATTAACTAGAACTGTGCAGTCTTTATATCTGTTAAATGAACATATTTTTCTTCCTTTTCCCCTAGAAGTTCATTTGCCCAGTTTAGAAAAAAAAAAAAAGAAACTAATTTACTTAAAATATTTTCATAACTATCCTAAATCTCCATAAATTCCATCATGTTGTGAGCATAAGAAGATTAAAGTATAGGGGAAACAAGATGAGAGTTTGGATGTTTTTGCTTTCTTATTCTTACTTGACTAGGCTATTAGGATATTAATTATTTTAGGATTAACATAGGATATTAATGGAGAAGGCAATGGCATCCTACTCTAGTACTCTTGCCTGGAAAATCCCATGGACTGAGGAGCCTGGTAGGCTGCAGTCCATGGGGTCGCTGAGAGTCGGACACGACTGAATGACTTCACGTTCACTTTTCACTTTCATGTATTGGAGAAGGAAATGGCAACCCACTCCAGTGTTCTTGTCTGGAGAATCCCAGGGACAGGGGAGCCTGGTGGGCTGCTGTCTATGGGGTCACACAGAGTTGGACGCGACTGAAGTGACTTAGCATAGCATAGCATAGGATATTAATAAATATCCATTTTAGGATATTAAAATTACTTTAGGCATTCTGACAAAAAGTCAGCATAGTTCTTTTTCCCACTCAGAATAATTCTCTATGTTTAGACAGTTTGAAACTTGTACTTAAGGACTTTGAATTTGGTCTTTGTTCTTTAGCAGGAGTAGGGGAGAGGTCTTTGGATTTACCCACTGAATAAATATGCCTGTAAGCAAGGCACTGTTCCGTGCTTTAGTCCATGGACTTTTTAGACATCTATCTGGACTGTTCCACAATCCCTTTGTTAATCATCTCATCTTCATGCTTAGGTGCCTCCAATTCTCATTCTAGAGTGCTATTTGGTAAACTGCATCATCCATAACCCAGTCAAGAAGAAAAGAAAAGCTCCTGAGTGTTATAAAGTCAATGATGCAAAACACACGCACTGTAACTTTCTTCATATGAGAGACCCTATTCATCCCTTACACAATTCTAGAAAATTTATCTCTCTAGCTACATTTTCTAATCCTCCTCCTCCTCCTCCTCATCATTATTATAGTTAACCTTCATTGGGGGTTACTAGCTGCTAGAAACTGTGCTAAGTCTTTTAAATGAATTATTTCATTAAATCTTTGCAACAACTATATAGTGCTGTGCTCAGTCACTTCAGTCACGGCTAACTCTGTAACCCCATGGATTATAGCCTGCCAGGATGCTCTGTCCATGGGATTCTCCAGGCAAGAATACTGGAATGGCTTGCCATTTCCTCCTCCAGGGTATCTTCCTGACCCAGGGATTGAATACTGCATCTTTTACATCTCCTGCATTTGCAAGTGAGTTCTTTACTGCCAGCACCATCTGGGAAGCCCGTGTTCAGTCACTCAGCCATGTCCAAGAAGCTCTATAAAGTTAAATGCAAGTAATAACTCCATTTTACAATTTTATAAGATGAGTTTTACACTAAATTTTAGAAGGACTAAATAATTTGCCAAATTTACCTATACTTAGTAGAGACAGGTAAAGAGCCACTAGATGGAGGTGAAGGAGGAGAGTGAAAGAGCCAGCTTAAAACTAAATTTATATATAAAAAAAAAAACTAAGATCATGGCATCTGGCCCAATTAGTTCATGGCAAATAGAAGGGGAAAAGGTGGAAGTAGTGACAGATTTCCTTTTCTTGGGCTCTAAAATCACTGTGGCTGGTGACTGCAGGCATGAAATCAGAAGACAACTGCTTCTTGGTAGAAAGGCTATGACACACCTAGACACTGTGTTGAAAAGCAGAGACATTACTCTGTCGACAAAGGTCCATATACTCAAGGCTATGGTCTTCCCAGCGGTCATGAACTGTTGTCAGAGCTGGATTGTAAAGAAGGCAGAACACCAAAGAATTGATGCCTTCAAACTGTGGTGCTGGAGAAGACTCCTGAGACTCCCTTGGACAGCTAGGAGATCAAACCAGTCAATTTTAAGGGAACTCAACCCTGAACACTCATTGGAATGACTGATGCTGAAGCTGAAGCTCCAGCATTTTGGTCATCCGATTCAAACATCTGACTCATTGGAAAAGTCCCTGATGCTGGGAAATATTGAGGGCAGAAGAAGAGGCATCAGAGGATGAGATGGCTGGATGGCACCACCGATGCAATGGACATGAACTTGGGCAGTCTTTAGGAGATGATGAGGGACAGAAAGGCCTGGTGTGTTGCAGTCGTGAAGAGTCAGACATGACTGGGGGACTGAACAAATATGGACAGGCATTTAGATAGCAGTGTGAAAGGGCTATGTGACAGTCTGATAGCAAAAGAGTAGAAAAAATACAAAGTGAAAAAAAAATTATAAGAAATTGTAAAGTGTAACAATTTTGAGATATTTAATTTGAAGACTGACAGCTTTATACTTCTCGATAACTTTCAGGAGGCAACATGGTGTTAAACATAGTAAAGGAGCTGTTTCATATAAGTATGAGCCCAAACCATTAAAAATTAAATTACACTCAAAATAATCTACTTAAGAATGAAGAAAGAAGTATAATGCATGCTATAAATATTTCTCAGCTTTTTTAATTAGTAAGGTAAACAGGGCTTCTAAAGTAGTTCTAGTGGTAAAGAACCCGCCTCCTAATGCAGGAGACATAAAAGACGCGGGAAGGTTCAATCCCTGGGTCAGGAAGATCCCCTGGAGTACGAAACATCAACCTGCTCCAGTATTTTTGCCTGGGAAATCCCATGGACAGAGGAGCCTGGAGTCCATGGGACCTCAAAGAGTTGGACATGACTGAGCACACACACAAGGTAAGTATCAACTGTGTGTTTTGGATTTTCAAAGGAAAGACCTCAGTTATCTGAAAAATTCACATAACTAGAACACATTATTTCCTGATGATGGTAGTATTTTTATGTGTTTTGTTTACAAAGACTAAAACATAAAAAGGAAAGACAATCACTCGATTTGCAAAAGGTTTTACTTTTCTTTTCAAAGCCTCTCCATTCCGGTTCAGCTAGTTCAGTCCATCAATTTGCAATGACTTGGGAATATTCCATCACCAGGGTTTATCCCATTATGTTGATTAATGTAAAACTTTATCAACATGTATGGCAAAACCAATACAATATTGTAAAGTAAAAAAAATTAAAAAATAAAAATAAAATGCAATCTTAACAACAACAAAAAAAACTTACCATTTTTAAAGGAGACTTGGGACAATGAATAACCAGATGTATGATTTGATTTGGCCAAAGACAGCCCCCAAACCCACACCTTACTAGGACAAAAAATGAGACTTACCTAAAATGGCCACAAGGCCCATGCCCAGGGCATGACTATGATTTGTCACAAGAAGATAAAGTGAGATCTTGAGCAAGGTCATTTCTCAAGAGGCCAGCCATTAGTGGGATACCTGGGTGCTTGCTAGAGCACCTGAATGGTTCAGGGAAAGATAAGAACCCTGGGCCAAGACATTCAGAGCAAGCCAAGGACCTTGCAAGACTGTTACAAGTACCCTTCAATAAAGTTGGCCTCCCACAAAATCTTACCCTATTATACCTTGTCCAGGTCTGTCCATGGTAAAATTCCCAAGAAAACATTACAGGGAGGGACACTAGGAACAGAGTAAGTGGGGGGCGGGGCGGCGGGGACTAAGGTGTTGCAGGCTGCTCTCTGAGTAAGAATTCAACAAACAGCCCAGTGTGGACAGAGTGATGGGAGGTTATATGAGACAGATATAAAAAATAAACTCCAAAACTACTGTGGTCATTCAGAAATGTTTGCAACTTTTCACAAGGGCAGTGGCATTACTCCCAGTTTCCTGGCCAAATATTTATTAAAGTAACCAAGGACTGAGTACATGAGGCTGCCTCACATCAGTGCCGCATCCTACTTTCTTTGTGGCTCTAAACTGAGAGGTACTGTCAAAAGAAATAAATAAATTCTTCCACACTCAAAATAGCTATGTTACAGAGGAGAGCTGGAATGTGTTCTTGGAGTGGGTATGTTTGTTTGAGTTCAGTGTATGCAGAAAAGACAAGCCTCCACAGCCATTCATTCACATGCTTCCCTTCTCTGTGACAGGTATGCAGACAGTGGAGCTCTTGGACTAAGTCTCTGAATGGTAATGTACATTTATAAATATTATTTTCCTAACTATTTTGAGGTATTTTATAAATAATGCACATGTGTCTGCTGAACATATATATATTTAGTAAAATTTTGCTTGTTTGTTCCTGAGACTAATCTTGTGTGTTTACTTAGGTGGTATGATTTCTGAGATGTCAGAAAGCTCCCCCCTACCTCTTACCCCAGCCACCCAAAAATATCTCTTGGGTTTGCCCACACATAACTTAAAATCTCCACATTGTTCAAACATTTGATTTAGTCATTCAAAGCAGCTGTTAAAATCCAAGTGTTACATTGGGAAATTAAAGTAGACATTAGAAATTAAATACTATATAAAACAGGAAAGAATAGGGGGAAATTGCTTCTATTATAATGTTCAGTTTCAAAAGAAGAATGCAAAATAAATACACAGTCTTGATCAGATGTTGTCTTAAGATGTCATGAGGTCAGAGCTAGCATATATGACCCAGCTCATGAATATAAGCCTATAGTAAAAGAAATCCAGCACCGTCAGGCAACTTTTCTTATTATTTATTTCTAATGAGTGCTTTCCACAGTTTCTGATCCTCAGATCACACTCTCTTCACAGTGTATCTAATATCTCCCTTTTCTGAGCTCCAGAGGCTTGTTAATCAATTTTGGTGGGACACAGATCCCCATTTTCTGGAAAGCTCACGGAGCCTGATATCTGCCTGTGAGGAGCTTTTAGAAAGACCTCACAAGCACTCACCTACTCTCTCAGCAGCAAACTGCCAAACCAACCTCATTTCCTTAAAAGATGATGGAGGACTTAGCAGCATCCTATATTGCTCTGAAATCAGAGAATGAAATTCTGCAGGCTCAAGTCAGCAGCTGATGGAGGAAAATGCTGCCTTGCAGTCCCTCATTCAAGAACTCCAGAAGCCCCAAGCAGCCAAGGAGGATGAACCACTCCAGGAGACCCAGAGACTCCCAGAGCCCCCTGGATTTTCTAGCAGTCTTGGAACCCCAAGAGCCCCCAGATGTCGAGGAGTCCCAAAGCCCAGAGAGTCTCAGGACCTCCAAACCTGGGAGACCTCAGCATTTCAGGATCCCCAAAAGTCCTTGGAGCCCCTAGCATCTCCAGGGTGCCTGGAGCCCCCAGCAACCCAAGATCCCCAAGCACCTCCAATAATCTACAAACTTTCAGGAGCCTGGAGATCCTGAAAGCCCTCGGAGGCCAAGGAGCCTCAGAAGCTCCCAATGGCCCAGGAGGACCATGCTGCTGCTAAGTCGCTTCAGTCGTGTTCGACTCTGCGCGACCCCATAGACGGCAGCCCACAAGGCTCCCCCGTCCCTGGGATTTTCCAGGCAAGAACACTGGAGTGGGTTGCCATTTCCTTCTCCAATGCATGAAAGTGAAAAGTGAAAGTGAAGCTGCTCGGTCGTGTCCGACTCTTAGCGACCCCATGGACTGCAGCCTACCAGGCTCCCCCGTCCAGAGTACTGGAGTGGGGTGCCATTGCCTTCTCTGCAGGAGGACCATAAACCTCCAAATTTCAAGGAGGATCAGAAGTCCCCAGATACCCAGAATGCCCCAGCAGGCCAGGAGCCCCAGAAATTAGAGCCCTGGCACCCCTCAAATGCCCAGGAGCTACAGGAGGCACCAAAATGTCAAGATACCTCTAGACACATGGAATTGTTTGAGTTTCCTGCTCCCCAGGAGCTCCAGGATCCTAAACATGCCCAGGAATTCCTAGGACTCATAACATCCAAGGAGTCCCTGGACAGTCTAACAGCTGCTGAAACAACAACAGCTTCAGAGTTTCCACAGTCTTCCAATGAGTTAAAGGATGAAGCTTTCCTCCTAGAATATTCTTTAGCCTTCAGTAGGGATACCCAGAAGATTCCTGAGTTTCTGGTTCAATTGAAGAGTTCCATGAGAGTCAGAGGGTGCTTGTATCCCACCAAAGCAGCTCTGGTAAGCTTTGTTGGCAACTACTTCTTAGGTAAAGAAGAAAAGTTGTTCCAGCTGTTAGTGGTTCCAGCTGTTAGCAGATATCCAAAGCCCCCTGCTGGAGCAATTTGAAAGTTTCATGCAAGTGCTTCAGGATACTTTTGACAATCCAGAAAACATGGAAGATGCCAACCACCACATCCCTAAGCTCTGCCAACAAGAAGACCATGTCCACCAGTATGCAACCCACTTCCACCTCATTATTCAAGAACAAAATTTGGGTGAAAGCATTCTCTGAATCCAATTTCAGGAAGGGTTTGCCAGTTCTATCTGAAGTGAACTGTCTCACACAAGCCCAGCTACCAATCTGTCTGATCTGATCACCCAATGCATCTCCCTAGAAGAGAAGCTAAGTGGTAAACCTGATCCAAGTCCACAAGATGCAAGTCCCTCTGAGGAGAGAGCTGGACTCAAGAGTTTACCAGCTGAAAACCAGCCAGTGCAGGCTTCAAGTTGTCACCAACACCTCAATGAAGCTGATCGAGCCCGCTGCCGTGAAGGCCACTTGTGCCTCTACTGTGGACATCCTGGTCATTTCACCAGAGACTGCCCTGTCAAGCTTCATCATGCCCAGCAGGTGGGAAACATCGAGGCCCTGTGGTAAGGGGGAACCCGGGCAGGCCAATCTACAAATATTCATCCCCCTCACTTCCAGTATCCATATTTCATACACTATGGTTTACCGTTGAAATCCGACCGGGAAGACGACAGCTCTTTGAGCAAGCTACAGTGGATTCAGGCTCCTACAGAAACAGCATTGACCATTCTGTGGTTCCTCAAGAGAAGCTGCCCATTCGCAGTAACATCTTTTCTCTGATGCTGGAAACTGTAGATGGCCATACATTGATTAATGGACCTATAACCAAGGAAACACCACCTGTTGAAGTTAAAATTGGAAACCATGTTGAAGAGCTCCAGTTTGACATTATTCATGCACCAAGGTACCCTCTGATTCTTGGAATCCACTTGAAACACATGATCCTAACATCGAGTAGAGTACCCACACTATATCTTTTACATCCTGTTATTGTCACTACAATTGCTTCAGGCACAGGTGGAATAGAAGACATCATGATGAAATAATTGCTGGGTAGATTCTTTGTCCTAGTGACTACTCCAAGAAACCTATCTTTTGTAACCTCAGCTGTCATCAGCATTTGCTGCTCCCAGAATCTTCCACTGAATCTCTGGCAATGAACTAAGGCTACCTGTACAACAACCCTGCCTCGGATTGTGAACTGAACCTGATAACTTTGAATTACATTTTTTTCACCAATCCTTCATGCCCCCTTCTTTGAACCCTACATTAATGTGGGCCTGTTTTAATTACAATTTATTCTAACAATATGCATGAAGATAATAGAAACTAACATCTAAAAATGTAGTTGTTATATTGACTTGATTTTTTCCTTATCAAGATTTTCTTTATCACAACAATTGCAGCATATTTTCAATAAAGAAAATAAATTTGCAAGTGATTTTTTAAAAAACCAATAAACTAGTGCAAATTCTACTAGTGTTTTAATTATTTCTTGGTTTAGCTGAGTGAATGAATAAGACACAAGTAAATTAGGAGGGAGAGAGGAAAGTAGGAAGGGAGGGAGGGAATTGAAAAGTCTCAAAGCTTGAACATTCCAGGAGTAGTGACATGTCAGTGAGTGATGGGGTACAGGAGGATGGACAGAGCAGAGGACTGGTTGGAGTGGAGGTAGACTGAATGAGAAATGGAGGGATTAGAGAGAGGATAGAGGGAAAGTTTAGAAGAGGGTTTGGGAAAATTAGAAGGAGGTTGAAAAGGATTCAGATGAGAGTTAGGAGCTGCTGAGAGCAGGGGTGAGAGGAAGGGTGAATTCCTACAAAATTAAGGGCATGAAGACAGAGACATTGAGCAGCTTTGAAAGCACACTTCTTGGACTTCATAAATTAACCAAACAAAGAAAGACCCTGGAGAAAATAATGAGATCCATCAGTAACCAAGATTTCCTGATAAAGTGACAAGATCTTATTCCCTGCAGCAGGGAAATTTGCCCTAGAGTTTACACCTATTAATGTGTTTTTGTTGGTGCACAGGAGCAGATTGGAAGGAATCAGCTTTCAACACTTGCAGATCATAGTAGCCAAGTATATCTGCTCTGCTAGACAGGCTGCTTGCATGACACACAGAGTCAAGTCAAGGAAAGTAACTTGTGTTCTTATGGACTTGAGAGGGGCTAATGTCCCAACTTAAATCACACAAACAGATGAACTACAGGGTTGGGAGTGTGGGTAGAGGGGGTTGAATCTCCAGGTCTCAAGGGATTTCCACAAATATGAAGAATATGTTTCCTCTGTATTTCGAACACTCCTTTGTGAGTCTTTCTGTGGCCATTTGAAGGAGATTTTGCCTCTTACTTAGACAAGTAAACAAATATATGATCATAACCCTAGAAGGAATGATGCTAAAGCTGGAACTCCAGTACTTTGGCCACCTCATGCAAAGAGTTGACTCATTGGAAAAGACTCTGATGCTGGTAGGGATTGATGGCAGGAGGAAAAGGGGATGACAGAGGATGAGATGGCTGGATGGCATCACCGACTCGATGGACGTGAGTCTGAGTGAACTCCAGGAGTTGGTGATGGACAAGGAGGCCTGGCGTGCTGCGATTCATGGGGCCGCAAAGAGTCAGACACAACTGAGCAACTGAACTGAACTGAACCCTAGAAGGAGACAGGTGAGGAATTTACCATTCATTGAGCCTGTAATATCTTCCAGCAACAATGTCTGGCATGTTATGCACATTAATTATTTACTTATTTCTAAAACAACCCAGTGAAGTAGGTATGTTTGCTCCTGTTTCGTCAATGAGCAAACAGTGCTCCAGCAAAGCTAGTTCATTCATCCAAAGTCACAAAGCTAGTAAGTTGGTAGAGGCCTCTTTGGCTTTTGAAGCCTGTGCCCTTTCCTATATTGCATGTGAATATCCATAATGCAGTGGTGAGAAACAAACAAGATTGTGGCAGCAGAGACCTAAGTTAAATAATCCTAAAAAGTAGAGGAAAACTCAGAAGAAAAATTGTAGAGATCATTTCATAGTAGTTCTGTTTCCCCAGTTCCCTTGATCTCACCCCAAACTCCTCATTATCACAAACTTCCCTTTTGTATCTCTAGGAGAACTTCCTTTTTTGAACTAATGGTATTTTTTCATGGACATTGGACCCACATGAACAGTTATTTACCTGTAGGACCTGTGCACTATATAGCAGTGTGTGTACCACCCCTTAGATTGTCTGAATAGCCATTTCCATAACTAATCCAAATCCTCTGAAACCTTAAATTCTACCTCGTCTAGTTCTCACTGGCCTCCGCTTCCTTCCCTGAATAGTTTAACACATTTAATCATCATATACCATCTTGAGGTATATGGAGACATTTTTTAGGTGTATCTCCTATAACCCCCAACCTACCCCTCCAACACACACACAGATAGCATGGGTCACAGAGACGAAATCTTCTACATGCCTACATTTGACAGCATAGCCTAATACAGTGCCCTGTACAGAGAAGTTCTCCAAAGTGATTGATTCAGTGACATTGAATTACCACTAACCAGAGAGGGGTGCTCATTTATATATCATGGGCTCTTCTTACTTTTTTTTCCTCACTCAATTGCTTATCTCTACCACCAAAATCAAGCACTATCTATCAATGTAGAATTCAAGACAAAAATGCTTAAAGCCACTATAAAGGAAAAACACCATTTGCCAAAATACCTGAGGCTATCAGGACTGAGAGGATACATGGGACACAGGACTTGCTGTGTTAAAACTAGAAACAGTTCCGGGAAAAATGAGATGGTTTGTCAACTTACTTGGGCTCTATATTTTTCTATCTGGCTTTAGAGGTTTATTTGACTACAGTACAATTCTTTGTTTCAGGAAAAAGATCCATTATCTAATCGTAGAGTCATAGAATTTGTGAGTTGTAAAAGACTTAAGAAGTCTATTTCCTAAATTTTACAAATGAAAGCGTTGAGGAGGCTCAGAGAAAGGAAAGATACTTAATCGAGATAACTTACTGCTATCTGGATCTCCTGACTCCATATCCAGTGTTCTTTTCACCAGAAGCCACAGTTCTAATCCAGTAGTTAAAACTCAAATACATGGCCCAGACTGAGCTAGGTACTATGGACAGTGTGTATAAAGTATAACATGAGAGGTTTACCATGTGATGAAGGAGAAAAAAATTAGCAAGCATTAGACATGGCTTCCCAAGTGGCTCAGTGGGTAAAGAACCTGCCTGCAATGTAGGAGATGACAGAGATATGGGTTCGATTACTGAGTTGGGAAGAACCCCTGGAGAAGGGCATGGCAACCAACTCCAGTATTTTTGCCTGGAGAATCCCATTGACAGAGGAGCTTGGCAGGTTACAGTCCATAGGTTGCAAAGAGGCGGACATGACTGAAGCAACTGAGCACACAGCACACAGACAACTAGCATAAAATCAAATATGTAGTAACAAATACACCAAATTGAAACAGTGTACAAGCTGATAAAGGTAACAATAATATCTACCATTTAATTAGAACTTGGGTTGTACCGGACTTTTGGACCAGGTGATTTAGGTATTTGCAACTGTCTGCATGGCAGATTTTATTATGCAAATCAAATACATTGCTCTAGTTCTTAAACTACCTGTATATTTCAAAAGCTATGGCAAAACCATTACAATATTGTAAAGTAATTAGCCTCCAATTAAAATAAATAAATTTAAAAAATAAAATAAAAATTCTTCTTCATTAAAGGAAAAAAAGCTACGTTTTTAAAAGATTTTTTAAGGATAAATTATTTTAAACTTTATTAATATAATATTCAGCTTATTACAAGATATCAAATATTAAATAACAAGGGCAATATATGAGTCAGAACACTAGAGGCCAGGAGATTAAGAATAAATTCCTAATTCTATCACTTACTAGCTATACAACTCATATTGTTTATGAAATGAGTAATATAATACTTCTTTTACCTACCCAACCAAGTTAGAGAAAGCATCAAATGAAATATTTTGTGTTTAAAAAGCATTATGAGATAAACAACAAGGTCTAACTGTATATCACAAAGAATTATATTCAGTATTCTATAATGAACCATAATGGAAAAGAATATGAATATATATATATATATGAATCACTTTGCTGTAAACCAGAAAATAACACATTGTAAATCAACTATATTTCAATTAAAACTTTAATTAAAAATTTAAAAAGCATTAGAAAGTTGAAAATGCTGTATAAATAAATGGTATTATAGTAACTTATGTTTGTAATAATGACCCCAAAGACCCCTTCATTGTATGAAAACACAGGCTAATTTAATTTCAATTTTACACACCTCTAGTAAGTATTTTCTACATGCCGGGCACTCTATATTGTCAAAAAGCAAGATTCAATTATGTTTAATATAAATATTTCATTAAGTAATTTTTGGTATTAGTATAATTAAAGTATTTGAAATAGTAATAATAATTCTTGTCATATGTACCAGCACTCTATTTACCAGAATATTATATTATTTAAAATGCCACTTCCTTCCCAGGGCATATTAACTAAATTATAATATAATTGGTCTGAGCTTTTTTCTTCATCCACTTAGCTCAACCTAGAGAAAACAAGTCAGAACAAGGTTAATATTTATGCCCACACCAAAAGAAAGTTAAATTAAAACTCATGCGACTGCTATCACTCCATTTCCAGTTTATATGATTTCTAAGTAAAAAATAATTGAAAGTTAAAAGGTCAAATTTAGGAAACAATTGCTAGCATCATTTAATATGACTAACAAGACTCTCATTTCACTTATTATCTGCTTCACAGTGATTCTAATATGTGAGAAAGTTTGATGAAGTGTTTTTAGTTTGGAGAATATGGGATGTGTTCTAACTTGGTTAGTTGGAGAGGGGAGAAGTAACACATGCCAACAGTAGTCAAGTACGAAGTGTGTTACTTGGCTCAAATGGGAGGACCATTATATCCTCTGATACAGATAAAAATGGGATATGGGACAGAAAAATAGGATATGGGATGGAAATTCAGGATAGTCATATGTGTACAGGATATCTGGTAACATAGAATTCACATGAGAAAAAGAAAGCATGAAATTTTACAACCACACAGAACAGAATGTCTGAAACTCTACAGCTGAGCTCACTGTTTTTCTTAGCCTTTTCATATTGTTTTTTTCCTGTCAGTTATACCACAGATACCACATAATAGACAACAAGTGAACCAGCTGCATTACTAGAGAAACTCTTCTGATTATTGGAAGAAAATAACGTTGAAAGCCAATATCATTAAAGGCACTAAAAAGGTGAATACTGAAGGGAATTTCCATATTTCAACTTCTACTTTTACAACTCTGCCTCCCGTTGTAAAATTAAACATGTATTTGTAGCAATGAAGGAGAGATCAATTAGGCACAAGGCAAAATAAAATAACACTTAAGAATTAACAATATTTAGTGAGAAATGTTATTATGCTCCAAAAGTTTTGAAATAATTAAGCTAAAATAAAATGTAGAAAACAAGAAGCCTGACATGGAAAGCACCAGAAATTGGCAGTCCCGGCCACCTTCTATTACTCTCTGTCTTCTCTCCAGCTCTCCTCTCTTTCTGGACTTTTTTCTTTCTGCTAACCTGTTGGAAATCTAAATAACCAAATACTCACACATAATTAATCATTAATAGCTTGCAATAATAAGCCTTTTTCCTCACTGCCTTTCCATATGGAAAAGAAAGACAGATCAGAAATAGTCTTCACACTAATATAATAACTTTGTGAAAGCCTTTTTAAAACAATAAATATATTGTTTTATATATGGAGAATGTATAGACAGGCAAGGGCTAAGAAACTTTAATTTGCACATGTGATGAGGTTAAGTGAGGAGCAAGGAGTAGTCAGGATATCTAAATATCAGATTTAATTTATAACTTGCCCTGTGGCACTGGGTAAGTTAATTAGCCTCTCTTTTGAGGCTAAGTTGCTTCATAGGAAAGATTATGATGATGTTATCTTTGCTGCCTTACTTAGTAAAATATTGCAAGAGGAATTTAGTCATTCAATAAACTCTATGATTAACTTCTACTATGTATCAGATACTGAATTAGAATGAAATGAGATAATAAATATCAAGACTGTAAGCCCAGATATAAGTTAGAGTGTTATCATTGCTCTAAAAGCTGCCTAACTCCAAAGGGATATAGTTTTGCACAAAGAATAAATTAAAAATTAAAAGGTACACCAGCTTGAAACTTTCTTTTGTATTTTGTATTCTAGAAAGTTTCCACTATTACCTCGCACTTTCTAGTCTATAAAAATTACCAAAATTACATAAGAATTAATACTTTTCCTCTCTATGAGATGTGAAAACTCTGATTATCATTTAAAAGAGTACAGACATGCACAGCAACTATCATTATTATCACTACTATTTTTTTATTACTCATAAAGAAAAGTAAACATTTAACAAGCAATCATCTATTGTTCACCACACTCTGTGCTAGCTACTTTACCTATGAAATCTCATTCAAACTTAACAAATACCTAGCAAGGTGTATATTATTATACCTATTTTATAGATCCAATAACCAAGTCCTAGAGAGGAAAAAGTTACTTGGAGAAACTGGTGAAGTTCTAAAAGAAACTCAATTCTCAGTCTCAAACCTCATGCTTTTTCAGACCTATAGAAAGAATTCTAGAGCTGGAATAGTCCATATTTACTGATACAGATACTGCTGTCCAGAGAAGTCAGATTCTCCATGGAGGCCATAGAGCAAGTTAGTAACAGAGCCAGATCTAAAATGCATATCTTCTGTTTTCCGCTTTAATGTATTTTTCCTTTAAATTTTACTAATGTATATGGTGTCAATTTAACTATATTCAATAAATATGATTAATTAATTGAATAAGAAGTTAAGCAGAATTATTCTTAATGTTTATAATTTATTAAACACTATTTTTCACAAGAACTAAATTTTAAAAGAAAAAGAATTTTAATATATGAACTCAAGTTGGAAATATTTTTTCATTTTCATTTTATATGTTGCTTTGGCTAGTAGTTTCCTGCCTTTTTATTTTATTTTTTTTAATTTTATTTAATTTTTAAACTTTACATAATTGTATTAGTTTTGCCAAATATCAAAATGAATCCACCACAGGTATACATGTGTTCCCCATCCTGAACCCTCCTCCCTCCTCCCTCCCCATACCATCCCTCTGGGTCGTCCCAGTGCACCAGCCCCAAGCATCCAGTATCCTGCATCGAACCTGGACTGTCCTGCCTTTTTAAAGTTTTATCAACTTGTTTCCTGTTTACTGGTTTTTCAAGTAAAAGAGAAAACACTGTTAAAATCTGCAAATAAAAACATACTACCCAACACTATAAACCACTAGATATCACATCTAGACTTCTGGAACACTGATTCCAACCACAGTAGAATATGTTTATTTCAAGTGAACATGGAATATTCTTCAGAATGGGCCATATGCTAGGCCATAAAGTAGCCATCAACAAATTTAAAAGGATTGAAATCTTACAAAGTTTGTTCTCTTAATGGAATAAAACTAGAAATCAATAACAGAAGAATATTAGAGAAATTCATAAGTATGTGAAAATTAAACACATTTCTAAATAACCAATTATTAGAAGAAGAAATCACAAAGGAAATGAGAAAACCCTTTGAGATAAATGAAAAGGAAAACATAACAAAACTTATGGGATGCAGAAAAACCAGTGGAGGGAAATTTATCACCATGAAGACAGATTTTAATAAAGAAGAAAGCTAACAAGGACCTATTATATAGCATAAGGAACTATATTCAATATCTAGTAATAATCTTTAATGGAAGAAAAAGAAGAAAGATCTCAAATCAGTAACTCAACCTTCTACCTTAAGAAACAAACAAAAAAAACTCCACAAACTAAACTCAAATAAGGCAAAAGGAAGGAAATAATGACATTTAGAGCAGAAACTAATGAAACAAAGTACAGAAAAATAATAGAAAAAAAATCAATGAATTCAAAAGTTTATTTTTTTTTAGAAAGATTCTTAGATATACTGTCTTGTACTCCCTGCTCCCTTACTCCTGCTTCTCATCTCCTTGATAAACTGCCAATGCTCAAGTCCTTATCTTGAGTTAAATTTGAAAATTTGAGTATGCTAGCTTTGACATTTACTTATTGTGTGACTTGACTATTTCAGTTTCAGAGTTTCTTTGCCCTTGACAGAGAAGAAGATCAATACCTCAAAAGAACACTAGGTTTGTAGTCAATATACTTGGGTTTTAATAAACTTCAGCTTTGTCTTTTTACAACTGTGAAATCTCAATTTCCTTAATCTCTCCAAATCTATTTCCCCATTTACAAAATGATGATTTAGACCTCCCTCATGGGGCTGTTGAGAATACCAAATAAGGCAAAAAAAAGTGAGAATATCTTAGAATCTATAAATTATCATCCAAATATGATATTGTTTTTTATAATTGGAAGGCAGGGGAAAATACCATTTCTTAATTGAGATATGGCAATAAAGAAATTGTTTTAATTCATCTTAACTCAAGTACAAAGATGCCAAATTTGAATTAGGTCATTTTATACTTACTGAGAAGTATGTTTCCTCACTTCACCAGGGCTCATATTCTAAGGCTTCAAAAAAAAAAATTACAAATTTCTGCCTCTTGAAACAGCTAGAAAGCACAGAATAGCTTTCATCCCTTCTTGTCATCAGCTGGATAGTATACAATGGCCTCCCTTTGACCTGGAGGGCCTAGAAGTGCCCAAGACTGGCAGTAACAAGCCCAGTACTAGTTGCTCATTATTTTCCTTTAAGAATGAATTGCTAAAAAACAAATCAAGTAGGGAAATCTCAAATGATGGGACTTACTTTCTAATATACTACAAGCTGCCAACATCTGGGTGAGCCATTTATCAGTGGAATACCAGGCATGCCAGGAAGATATTTGATAAATGAATTAGAGAATGTCTGTTGTTGTTGATCAGTCACTCAGTCGTGTCTAACTCTTTGCAACCCCACGGACTGTAGCACACCAGGCTTCCCTGTCCACCATCTCCTGAAGCTTGCACAAACTCAGGTCCATTGAGTTGGTGATGCCATCCAACCACCTCATCCTCTGTCATCCCCTTCTCCTCCTGCCTTCAATCTTTCCCAGTATCAGGGTCTTTTCCAATGAGTCAGCTCTTTGCATCAGGTAGCCAAAGTATTGGAGCTTCAGTTTCAGCATCAGTCCTTCCAATGAATATTCAGGATTGATTTCCTTTAGGATTGACTGGTTTCAACTCCTTATAGTCCAAGGGACTCTCAAGAGTCTCCTCCAACAGCACAGTTGAAAATATCAATTCTTCAGTGCTCAGCCTTCTTTAAGGTCCAACTCTCACATCCATACATGACTACTAGAAAAACCATAGCTTTGACTATATGGACATTTGTTGCCTAAATAATGTCTCTGCTTTTTAATATGCTGTCTAGGTTGGTCATAGCTTTTCTTACAAGGAGCAAACCTCATTTAATTTCATGGCTGCAGTCACCATCTGCAGTGATTTTGGAGCCCAAGAAAACAAAGTCTGTCACTGTTTCCTTTGTTTCCCCATCTATTTGCCATGAAGTGATGGGTCCTGATGCCATGATCTTAGTTTTATGAATGTTGATGTCTACTCATAATTTAATTATTGATATCCATCATCTTGACATTTTATGAAATGAGTATGTAAGATATTCCTCTAATAGATTTTTTATAATATTTGTTGATACTAGTTTCTTTAATTTTTTCATTAACTATTAATTATAAAGGTGGATGGTTCATATGAAGTTTTAAATAAAGAAGCAACTCAGATCCAGGGTGCCACTAAGGAGGGAGCTGGGTGGGAGGAAGGAGTCAAGAATGATTCCTGTTAGGTTTGGAATAAATCTTCAATAGGACTATTACAGGTCCTTAAAGTATTCACCTGACAATCCACTCTTTTCATTTCAGTCAAGCAAAGGGTTTCTTGGTGTTCTTCTTCAAACACCTTTTTATCCCTACTATCACACCAAAGCAGATACTCTGATTTCCGAGACAACCTTCGCATTTTAGGAACTATGAAGGCAATGGACACCACAACTGTAAATAGACCAGAGAAACAGAGATCTTTGATTATCTGCCTTCCCCATTCTTAAACCCATCAACTATAAGCACAGCCTGGCAGTAGCACTAAAAACAGAGCCTTTTTTTATATCAAGTGCTATTGACTTAAAATGGGGAAAATTCAATCAAGAATCAACACACAAGTCAAAACTGCCTTTAATAATTCAAGATTTTTGAAGAGTAGTGGACAAAGGTTTAATCAATTTCTCTGTTACTTAACTTTAGAAAATGAAATGAAGTTTTCTTAAAATAAGTGTAAAAATAATAATATACTTTGAAAATGAAAGAGAGATACTTCACTGGGGAGATGCCAGGACTGGGGAGTGGTAAAACAGTAAAAATTAGAATGATAAAATGAAGGACAGAGACATGCACCCATCTGTCCCACTCTGAAACAGATCCCCAAACCTCTAAATTCTCTGCCTCATCTGGAAGTCTCCCTGGTCACACTCCTATCCCATTCTGGATTCCCGGAAATTCCTTACCCCTCAAGCCCTACAATTTGTGTGCTTCCCTGTTCTCCAAATTGGGACCTTCTTTCCAGTGTTTAAGAAATGCCTTCTCTCCCTGCAATCACCTCTTTGATTTGACCAGGTAGTTATGCTGTGGTTGTTTGCATTTTTCCAAGTTCTTGGTACTTTTGATCTCTAGCCTTATGTATCCTGAGTTTTTAGATAGTTTCCAGGCTTTCTCTGAGTTATTGACTTTTAAAATTCTACCTCCTAGGTTTTTTCCTACTCAATGTCCAAATTTTGTCAGTATTCCACTTTCAAAATTAAAGAAAGCAATCTAATGGATTTCATTGGTTTTTCATCTCCCTAAATGATATTGAATTTACTGGAATTTCAAAGTTCAAAGGAACTATGAAGATAATCAAATTCAGCACACTTGTTCGAATTTTAATCTCCTTCAGTTCCCCCAATCTCTGTACCCTAACTATGAACCCCTTTGACTATTCTTAGATTGTTCTGATATGTTTCTTTCTATAGTTTCCTCCTTGGGATCACACAGAACAAAATTGTTGCCATTGCCCTGTGACAACATTTCATCTATCTTAATAAGCTTACCTTTCTATCATTCCACCAAAACCCAATCCGTCTCCAGATTAAAAAAAAAAAAAAAAAAAAAACCCAGTCCCTTTGACTGTTACATCTCATATTTCAAAACCTGACAACAAACATTCTGGTTGCTTTCCTCAGAATAATTTTTACCATTATTAACATTATATACTTTCTGTCCACAAAGAGAAAAGTCTTCTGTATTTGAGTACCATGTTTACTTTACAGGCAGTGAGAATATCACCTCTAATATGTTTAAATTTATGCTGACATTTTAGCTTTCAGCATAAATTAACAATGGGATAAAAAACTAATATGTTCTGCTTAAATGGCAGGAAATATTTTCCTGATCTCCTCCCTCTGCCCAGTAGGTTAAATGACTTTGAATTTTTCACCCTGTAGCAGTTTCATCACTGAATTTAGTTTTGTAATTATTTGTTTAATTCTATCTCTCTCTCTTACTAGAATATCAGTTCAGTTCAGTTCAGTTCAGTCGCTCAGTCGTGTCCGAATCTTTGTGACCCAGCTCCAATAAAGAAAGAGTAAATAATAATGATTGTCTATATGCAGGTGCCTGGCATATATTAGAGTCCTCAAATATATTTATTGATAGAATGCATGATCAAAGAAGTTTGGTCAAAGAACTTTGTTATAGTCCTAGAATTGGAAGGGTCCTTAAGACCTTTATTTTCCATATGGGTTAACTGAGGACTGAGAAGGTCAAGGGATTTATCCCAAATTATACAGCTGTTTGCTGAGAGGTTTATAATTTTAGATTTTTGTCATCCCACCCACTCCACTGATATCCTACAATTTTAGTTTATGCTCATATACTTAATCCAGGAGCTCTAGCTATACTAGTGACTAAATTGGATAAAATATGGCTATAATTTCTATATTTATTGATTCCCTTATATCAGACTAATAAAATCTACATGTTCAACTATACTTTTTAAAAAAAAGTATAGTTTTAAAGCTTGGTGCATGATACTGGATGCTTGGGGCTGGTGCACTGGGATGACCCAGAGGGATGGTACAGGGAGGGAGGAGGGAGGAGGGTTCAGGATGGGGAACACGTGTATACCTGTGGCAGATTCATGTCGATATATGGCAAAACCAATACAATATTGTAAAGTTAAAAAATAAAATAAAATAAAATTTTTAAAAAAGGAAAAAAAAGAAAATGAAAAGCATAAATAGTTAAAAAAATTTTAATTTTTCATAAGCATAAAAATTGTTATACTGTACTACTCATTTGGCTTGAGAACTCACAGTGTTCAGATGAACTATGCCATCCTGCTCACCATGGGATCTTAATAAAGACTGAAGAGAGAAAAACAAAATAGATCAACTCAAATTCTGTGGTTAAAATATGTTGAACTGCTTCCATCTTGAGATTTTATCATTTTAGACCCACGCTGTCCAATATAGTAGCAACTAGCCACAACTGGCTAGTCTGAATTAAGATGTTTTGTGAGTGTAAAATACAAACCAGGTTTCTAATGTTGAGTACACAAAGGAGGTAAAATATCTCATTAATAGTTTTATATTGATTATATACCAAAAATGGAGAAGGAAATAGCAACCAACTGCAATATTCTTGTTTCAGAAATCCCATAGACAGAGGAGCCTGGCAAGCTATAGTTCATGGGGTCACAAAGAGTCAGACATGACTTAGTGACTAAACAGCAGCAGGAACAGCATATACCAAAACAATAATACTTTGGATATACTATACTAAACTTAATATTACTTTAAAAATTTTGTGGGACTTTTAGAAAATTTTACTTCACAGATGTGACACCTATTCATGATAAAAATTTTCAGAAAATTAGGAATAGACAAAAATTTCCTCAAATTAATAAAGAATATCTTTATTCCACTCACTCTACAGAAAAGTAAAAAATAAAAAAGAAACCCTACAGGTGATGTAATGTGCTGTGAATACTTAGTTGCTCAGTCATGTCCAACTCTTTGGGACCACATGGACTGTAACCAGTTAGGCTCTTCTGTCCATGGAGATATCCAGGCAAGAACACCTTGCCCTCCTCCAAGGGATCTTCCCAACCCAGGGATCAATTCAGGTCTCATGCATTGCAGGTGGATTCTTTACCATCTGAGCCACCAGGAAAGCCCAAGAATACCGAAGTGGGAAGCCTGTCCCTTCTCCAGAAAATCTTCCCAACCCAGGAATTGAACAGGGGTCGCCTGCACTGCAGGTGGATTCTTTACCAGGTGACACAATACTTAATGGTAAAAGGCTGAATGCTTTTCTTTTAAGATCAAGAAGAAGTAGAGGACATCCACTTTCATCACTCTTATTTGACATAATACTGGAAGTTCTAGCCACTGCAATAAGGCAAGGGAAATAAATTAAAAGTATACAACTTGGAAGAGAAAAAATAAAACTGCCTCCAGTTGCAGACATGATTGTCTACAAAGAAAGCCCCAGAGAACCTATGGAACATTTCCAGCACTAACAAGTGAGTTCAGCAAGGTCACAATATATAAGATCAACACACAAAAATTGGACCCAGAAAGAGACCTATACAAATATGCCCAATTAATTTTTGACAAAATTGGAAATTTTGGACAGATAAATTGGTGCTGGAGCAGTTGGACATATATGAAGGTAGAAAAGCAAACCTTTAAAAAATATATTTCAAAACAAATCATAGATTTAAATATAACACATACAACTATAAAACTTTTAGAAAAATTTGTAAGAGAAAATTTCCAGGGTATGGGGCCAGGCAAATAATTCTTAGAGTTGAAAGCAAAAGCACAGTATATAAAAGGAAAACTTGACAAATTGGATCTCATCAAAATTTAAAACATTTCCTCTGTGAAAGCTCATGGTAAGAGGATGGAAAGACCAGTATAGACTTGGAGAAAGTATTGAGTTGGCAAAAAGTTTGTAAGATCATATGGAAAAATCCGAATAAATTTTTTGGCCACTCCAATATTTGCAAAAGGCATATCTGGCAAACTAATTACAATATATATTTTTTAAAAAAAACTCTCAAAACTCAACAGCAAAAAAAAAAAAAAAAAAAAAAAACCACAATTAAAAAATAGGCAAAATACATAAACAAAAAATAAAGAGGATATACAGATATACAGATGGCAAGTAAACACATGGAAATTTGTTCAGTCACAAGCAAAATTAAATTAAAACCACATCCATCAGAATGGCAAAGAGGAAATGACAACATCAAATTCTTCAAAGATACAGAGAAACTAGATCATTTGTACATTGATATTGGAAAGGCAGAATTATGCAGCCATCTTGGAAAATAGTTTTCCAGAAAATTGAACAAGCACACTTATCTTACAATCCAGCAATTACATTCTTGGGCAATTACAGAAAAATGGAAATGTATATTCACAACAGCCTTATTTGTAATAACCAAAGGATGAAAACAGACTACATGCTCTTCATCATGTGAATGGTTAAACACACTGTGGTACACCCATACTATGGTATACCAGTCAGCAATAAAAAGGAATGAGCTATTGAAAAAGGCAATAACTCGAATGAATCTATAGGGATTAGGCTAAGTTTTATTTTTATTTATTTTTTTTACCTTTTAAACTATTTTTATTTTTATTTTTTAAAGTTATTTATTTATTTTCACCATTTAATATTTTATTTTATTTTTTACTATAAATTTATTTTTTCTTTATTTTTTTTTACTTTACAAGATTGTATTGGTTTTGCCATACATCAACATGAATCCACCACAGGTATACACGTGTTCCCCATCCCGAACCCCCTTCCCTCCTCCTTCCCCATACCATCCCTCTGGGTCGTCCCAGTACACCAGCCCCAAGCTACCAGTATCATGCATCGAACTTGGGCTGGCGATTCGTTTCATATATGATATTACACATGTTTCAATGCCATTCTCCCAAATCATCCCACACTCTCCCTTTCCCACAGAGTCCAAAAGACTGTTCTATACATCTGTGTCTCTTCTGCTGTCTCACATACAGGGTTATCATTACCATCTTTATAAATTCCATATATGTATATATATGCGTTAGTATATAGTCAAAGTGAAGTGAAAGTGAAGTCGCTCAGTCGTGTCTGATTCTTTGCAACCCCGTGGACTGTAGCCCACCAGGCTCTTCCATCCATGGGATTCTCCAGGCAAGAATACTGGAGTTGGTTGCCATTTCCTTCTTCAAGGCTGTAGTTTATCCAGTAGCTATCTATGGATGTGAAAGTTGGACCATAAAGAAGGCAAAGCACTGAAGAATTGATGCTTTTGAACTGTGATGCTGGGAAACACTCTTGAGAGTCCCTTGGACTGCAAGGAGATCCAACCAGTCCATCCTAAAGGAGATCAGTACTGGGTGTTCATTGAAAGGACTGATGCTGAAGTTGAAGCTCCAATACTTTGGCCACCTGATGTAAACAGCCAACTCATTGGAAAAGATCCTGATTCTGGGAAAGACTGAATGCAGTAGGAGAAGGGGATGACATGGTTGGATGGCATCACCATTTCAATGGACATGAACTTGGGCAAACTACTGGAGATGGTGAAACACAGGGATGCCTGGCATGCTGCAGCCCATGGGGTCACAAAGAGTCAGACAGGACTTGGTGACTGAACAACACAATAACAATTGACCAAAAGCACATGGGTTTACTTCTGTGCTATTTATCCTGTTCCATTGATCTATATTCATGTTTTTGTGGAAGTATTATACTGTTTTAATGACTATAGCTTTGTAGTATAGCCTGAAGTAAGTGATCCTTATTCCTACAACCCTTTTTTTCACAGGATTGCTTTGACTATTTGGTGTCTTTTGCATCTTCATACAAATTTTGAGATTTTTTTTTTTCTTCTAGTTCTGTGAAAAATGTCATTGATAATTTGATAAATATCACATTGAATTGATATATTGCCTTGTGTATCATAGTCACTTTGACAATATTGACTTTTTCAATCCATAAACATGGTATATTATATATATATATGTGTGTGTGTGTATATATATATATATATATATATATATATATATATATATATATCTTTCTCATCCAGTTCTGTTTGTGAACTCTTTAATTTCTTTCACACGTTTCTTATATTTTCAGAGTACAGGTCTTTTATCTCCTTCAGTTCAGTTCAGTCGCTCAGTCATATCTGACTCTTTGTGACCCCATGAATCACAGCACGCCAGGCCTCCCTGTCCATCACCAACTCCCAGAATTCACTCAGACTCACGTCCATCGAGTCAGTGATGCCATGCAGCCATCTCATTCTCTGACGTCCCCTTCTCCTCCTGCCCCCAATCCCTCCCAGCATCAGAGTCTTTCCAATGAGTCAACTCTTCGCGTGAGGTGGCCGAAGTACTGGAGTTTCAGCTTTAGCATCAGTCCTTTCAAAGAGCACCCAGGGTTGATCTCCTTTAGAATGAACTGGTTGGATCTCCTTGCAGTCCAAGGGACTCTCAAGAGTCTTCTTCAACACCACAGTTCAAAAGCATCAATTCTTCGGCACTCAGCCTTCTTCACAGTCCAACTCTCACATTCATACATGACCACTGGGAAAACCATAGCCTTGACTAGACGGACCTTTGTTGGCAAAGTAATGTCTCTACTTTTGAATATGCTATCTAGGTTGGTCATAACTTTCCTTCCAAGGAGTAAGCGTCTTTTAATTTCATGGCTGCAGTCACCATCTGCAGTGATTTTATCTCCTTAGTTAGATTTTTTCCTAGGTGTTTAATTATTTTTGTTGCAAATGGAAATAGGACATTTTCCTTAATTTCTGCTTTTTAACTTTCTTTGTTACCATCTAGAAATGCAGCAGAGTTCTGTGTATTAATTTTGTAACCTGCAATTTAATAAATTCATTGATGAGCTCTAGTAGTTTTCCAATCTTTAGGGGTTTTTTATGTATAGTATTATGTCATGTGCAAACAGTGACAGTTTAATTTCCTCTTTTCCAATTTGAATTACATTTACTTTTTTTATTCTCTGATTGCCATAGCTAGAACTTTCAAAAATCTGTTAAATAAAAGTGACAAAAGTGAACATCCTTGTCTTGTGCCTGATCTTAGAGGAAATGTTTTCAGCTTTCCACCATTGAGTATGATGTTTGCTATAGGTTTGTTATATATGGCCTTATTATGTTAAAGTTATGTTCCCTATATGCCCACTTTCTGGAAAGTTTTGATCATAAATGGGTGCTGATTTTGTCAAAAGTTTTCCTCCATCTACTAGAATGACTATTTGAATTTGGTTGTTTAATTTGTTGATGTGGTGTATCACACTGATTGACTTGTGGATATTGAAAAATCCTTACATCCCTGGGGTAAATCTCACTTGATAGTGGTGTATAATCTTTTTAATGTATTATTGGATTCAGATGGATTCTCCAGGCAAGAATACTGGAGTGGGTTGCCATTGCCTTCTCCAGGGAATCTTTCCAACCCAGTGATTGAACCCTGGTCTCCTGCATTGCAGGCAGATTCTTAACCACCTGAACCACCAGGGAAGCCCACCCCTCACCAAATAAACAACCTAACTTTAAACTTAAAATGACTACAGAAAGAAGAAGAAATAAAACCTAAAGATAGTAAAAGGAAAGAAATTACAAAGGTCAGAGCAAAAATAAATGAAATAAAAAGAAAACAACAAAAAAGATCAAAGAAACTGAAAGCTGGTTGTTTGAAAAATTGAACAAAATTGATGAACTTTTAGAGGCAGTCATCAAGGAAAAAAAGGAGAAGGCTAAAATC
This sequence comes from Bos indicus, assembly GCF_029378745.1. NCBI lineage: Eukaryota > Metazoa > Chordata > Mammalia > Artiodactyla > Bovidae > Bos > Bos indicus. Next base: position 79,617,925 of record NC_091789.1, read on the forward strand.
AATAAAATCAGAAATGAAGAAGGAGAACCTACAACTGATACCACAGAAATACAAAGGATCATAAGTGACTACTCCAAGTAAATACATGCTAATAAAATGGACAACTTGGAAAAAATTTGATACATTCTTTAAAAAGGTTTAGTAGAAACTATGAACAGAGCAATCACAAGCACTAAAATTGAAATCATGATTAAAAACTTCCCAACAAACTAAAGTCCAGGACCTGATGGCTTCACAGGGTGATTTTATCAAATTTTTAGAGAAGAGATAACACCTATCCTTCTGAAACTGTTCCAAAAATTTGGAATGGAAACTCTCAAACTCATTTTGTGAGGTCTCTATCACCTTCATAACAAAACCTGTCATTGTACAAAGATACCACAAAAGAAAATTATAGGCCAATATCCTATAGATGCAAAAATAGATGAACATAGATGCAAAAGTCCTCTTGAGATTTTTATTTCCTGAGATAAGATTGTATTGCTATAAACTTCACTTTTAGAACTACTTTTGCTGTCCCATAAGTTTTAGTTCATAGTGCTTTATTTTCATTTGTCTTTAAGTATATTTTTATTTCCTCCTTGACATTGTCCAGTGATCCATAGTAGCATGTTACTTAGCCTTCACTTGTTCGTGTTTTCTATAGTTTTTACTTGCAGTTTATTACTAATCTCATAGCACATACTGTTGGTATCTTCTTTTGTGACTGTTGTTGATGTTGTTCAGTCACTAAGTTACGGTCGATTTTTTGCAACCCAAGATATTGCAGCATGTCAGGTTCTCCAGCCGTTTATCCAAAATCATATTCATTGAATCAGTGATGATATCTAACTATCTCATCCTCTGCCACCCCTTCTCCTTTAGCCTTCAGTCTTGCCCAGAATCAGGGTCATTTCCAATGAGCCCAGTCTTCGCATCAGGTGACCAAATTATTGAAGCTTCAGCATCAGTCCTTCGAATGAATATTCAGGACTGATTTCCTTTAGGATTGTCTGGTTTGATCTCCTTTCAGTCCAAGGGATGCTCAAGAGTCTTCTCCAGCACCACAATTCAAAAACATCAATTCTTCAGTGCTCAGACTTGTTTATGGTCCAACTCTCACATCCATACATGACTACTGAAAAAACCATAGCTTTGACTATACGGACCTTTGTCAGTAAAGTGATGTCTCTGCTTTTTAATACACTGTCTAGCTTTGTCATAGCTTTCATTCCAAGGGGAAGGAGTCTTTTAATTTCATGACTGCAGTCACCATCCACAGTGATTTTGGAGCCCATGAAAATAAAGTCTGTCACTGTTTACACTTTTTCCCCATCTGTTTGCCAGGAAGTGATGGCAAATAGCTCAGCTGGAATTCCATCACCTCCAGTAGCTTTTTTGCATAGTAAAGCTTCCCAAGTCTCATTTGACTTCACACTCCAGGATATCTGGCTCTAGGTGAGTGACTACACAATCATGGTTATCCAGCCCTTTAAGACCTATTTTGTACAGTTCTTCTGTGTAGTCCTGCCACCTCTTCTTAATCTCTTCTGAATCTGTTACATCCTTGCCATTTCTGTCCTTTCTTGTGCCCATCTTTGCAGGAAATATTCCCTTGGTATCTCTAATTTTCTTCAAGAGATCTCTAGTCTTAACCATTATGTTGTTTTCCTCTGTTTCTTTGCATTGTTCACTTAAGAAGTCTTTCTCATCTCTCGTCTTCTCTGCAACTGTGTATCCAGTTGGTTATATCTTTCTTTTTCTCCTTTGCCATTGCCAACAAAGGTCCATATTGTCAAAGCTATGGTTTTTCCATTAGCCCTGTATGGATGTGAGAATTGGACCATAAAGAAGGCTGAGCACCAAAGAATTGATACTTTCAAACTGTGACGCTGGAGAAGACTCTAGAGATTCCCTTAGACAGCAAGAAGATTAAAACAGTCAATCCTAAAGGAAATCAACCCTAAATATTCATTGGAAGGACTGATGTTGAAGCTGAAGTTCCAATACTTTGGCCACCTGATGCAAACAGCCAAACCATTGGAAAAGACCCTGTTACTGAGAAAGATTGAGAGTAAGAGGAGAGAGGGGTGGCAGAAGATGAGATGGTTAAATACCATCACTGACTCAATGAACATGTGTTTGAGCAAACTCAGGGAGATAGTGAAAGACAGGGAAGTCTGACATGCTGCAGTTTATGAGTAGCAAACAGGCGGACATGACTTGGGGACTGGAGAACAAAGCAAAGTGAAAATATAGAGATTTTCATACTCCTTTCCCAATTTTAAGCCAATCCATTGTTCCATGTTTGGTTCTAACTGTTGTTTTTTGACCTGCATATAAGTTTCTTAGGAAACAGGTAAGGTGGTCTGGTATTTCAATCTCTTTAAGAATGTTCCACAGATTGCTGTGATACACACTGTCAAAGGCCTTAACATAGTCAATGAAGCAGAAGTAGATTTTTTTTTTTCTGGAATGCCCTTTATTTCTTTATGATTCAATGAATGCTGACAATTTGATATCTAGCCTTTTGTAAATCCAGCTTGTACATCTCGGAGTTCTTGGTCCACTTACTGCTGAAGCCTAGCTTGAAGGATTTTGACCATAATTTTTCTGGCATGTGAAATGAGTAAAATTGTATGGTAGTCTGTACATTCTTTGGCAATGCCCTTCTTTGAGATTGGAATGAAAACTGACTTTTTCCAGTCTTGTGGCCACTGCTGAGTTTTCCATATTTGCTGACATATTGATGCAGCACTTTAACAGCACCATCTTTTAGATTTTAAATTGCTCAGCTGGAATTCAATCACCTCCACTAGCTTTTTTTTTTTTTTTTTTTTTTTTGTAGTAATGCTTCCTGAGACCCACTTGACTTCATACTCCAGGATGTCTAACTCTAGGTGAATGATCATACCATCATGGTTATCCAGGTCATTAAGATCTTTTTTGTACAGTTCTTCTGTGTATGCTTGCCACTTCTTCTTAATCTCTTCTGCTTCTTTTAGGTCCTTTATTATGCCCATTCTTTCATGAAATATTCCCCTGATAGCTCCAGTTTTCTTGAAGAGATCTCTAGTCTTCCCCATTCTATTTCTCTATTTTGTTTCATTGTTCATTAAAGAAGGCCTTCTTATTCTCTGAAACTCTGCATTCAGTCGAGTCTCTTACCCTTTCTCCATTCCTTGCTTCTCTTCTTCCCTCAGCTATTTGTAAAGCCTCTCCACACAACCACTTTGCCTGCTGATTTTTTTTTATCTTTAGCATGATTTTGGCCACTGCATCCTGTACAACACCACCGACCTCCATCCAAAATGGTTTTTTCGGCACTTTGTCTATCAGATCTAACCCCTTGAATCTATTTGTCACTTCCACTATATAATCATCAAGGATTTTATTTAGGTCATAACTGGATAGTGTAGTGGTTTTCCCTACTTTCTTCAATGTACACCTGAATTTTGCAATAAGGAGCTCATTATCTGAGCAGTCAGATATATACAGTCAGCTCCCAGTCTTGTTTTTGCTGACTGTATAGAGCTTCTCCATCTTCAGCTGCAAAGAATATAACCAATCTGATTTTTGTACTGACCATCTTGTGATGTCCATATGTAGAGTCATCCCTAGTGTTTCTGGAAAAGGGTGATTGCTACGACCAATATGTTCTCATGACAAAACTATGTTAACCTTTGCCCTGCTTCATTTTGTATTCCAAGGCCAAACTTGCCTATTCCTCCAGGTATCTCTTGACTTCCTATTCTTGCATTCCAGTTCCCTATGATGAAAAGGACATCTTTTATGATGTTAGTTCTAGAAGATCTTGTAGGTCTTCATAGAACTGATCAGTGTATTTTCCTTGTATATTGAGGTGATCCTATGTTGAGTGCATCAATATTTACAATTATTATATCTTCTTCTTGGACTGATCCCATGATCATTATGTACTATCCTTCTTCTCTTTTAATGGTCTTTATTTTATATCTGTCTTATCTGTTATGAGTATTGCAACTGCAGCTGTCTTTTTATTTCCATTCACATACAGCATCTTTTTCCATCTCATCACTTTCAGTCTGTATGGGTCCATAGGTCTGAGGTGGGTATCTTGTAGACAGCTTACATATGAATCTTGTTTTTCTAACCATGCAGCTTTTGGTTGATACCATTTAATCAATTTACCTTTAATGTAATCATCAGTATGTGTATTCTTACAGCCATATTCTTCATTGTTTTGAATTTAATTTTGTAGGCCTTTTTTCTTCCCTTCCTCTTTTATTCTCTCCTCTACTGGTTTGACTTCATCTTTAGCTTCATGTTTGGGTTTCTTTTTCTTTTGTATGTGTGTATCTATTGTAGTTGGGTTTGCTGCTCCCATGAGATTTGATATAACAATATATAACTGTACAAGGTTTTTGTTGTTGTTGTTGTTGTTGTTGTTGTTGTTGTTTTATGTTGCTAGTCTATTTACCGCCTAGAGGAGTTCTTCTGGCATTTGTTGCAAAGATGACTGGTGACACTGAAAGCTCTTCACTTCAGTTCAGTCTCTCAGTCTTGTCCACTTTTTGCAACCCCATGAATGGCAGCACGCCAGGCCTCGCTGTCCATCACCAACTCCCGGAGTTCACTCAGACTCACGTCCATTGAGTCAGTGATGCCATCCAGCCATCTCATCCTCTGTCGTCCCCTTCTCCTCCTGCTCGCAATCGCTCGCAGCATCAGAGTCTTTTCCAATGAGTCAACTCTTTGCATGAGGTGGCCAAAGTACTGGAGTTTCAGCTTTAGCATCATTCCTTCCAAAGAAATCCCAGAGCTGATCTCCTTCAGAATGGACTGGTTGGATCTCCCTGCAGGCCAAGGGACTCTCAAGAGTCTTCTCCAATGCCACAGTTCAAAAAAATCAATTCTTCGGCGCTCAGCCTTCTTCACAGTCCAACTCTCACATCCATACATGACCACAGGAAAAACAATAGCCTTGACTAGATGGACCTTTGTTGGCAAAGTAATGTCTCTGCTTTTGAATATGCTATCTAGGTTGGTCATAAATTTCCTTTCAAGGAGTAAGTGTCTTTTAATTTCATGACTGCAGTCACCATCTGCAGTGATTTTGGAGCCCAGAAAAATAAAGTCTGACACTGTTTCCACTGTTTCCCCATCCATTTCCCATGAAATGATGGGACCAGATGCCATGATCTTCATTTTCTGAATGTTGAGCTTTAAGCCAACTTTTTCACTCTTCACTTTCACTATCATCAAGAGGCTTTTTAGTTCCTCTTCACTTTCTGCCATAAGGGTGGTGTCATCTGCATATCTGAGATTATTGATATTTATCCTGAAATCTTGATTCCAGCTTGTACTTCTTCCAGTCCAGCGTTTCTCATGATGTACTCTGCATAGAAGTTAAATAAACAGGATGACAATATACAGCCTTGATGTACTCCTTTTCCTATTTGGAACCAGTCTGTTGTTCCATGTCCAGTTCTAACTGTAGCTTCCTGACTGGTATACAGATTTCTCAAGAGGCAGGTCAGGTGGTCTGGTATTCCCATCCCTTTCAGAATTTTCCACAGTTGATTGTGATCCATACAGCCAAAGGCTTTGGCATAGTCAGTAAAGCAGAAATAGATGTTTTTCTGGAACTCTCTTGCTTTTTCAATGATCCAGCAGATGTTGGCAATTTGATCTCTGCTTCCTCTGCCTTTTCTAAAACCAGCTTGAACATCAGGAAGTTCACTGTTCATGTATTGCTGAAGCCTGGCTTAGAGATTTTTGAGCATTACTTTACTAGCATGTGAGATGAGTGTAACTGTGCAGGTAGTTTGAGCATTCTTTGGCATTGCCTTTCTTTGCGATTGGAATGAAAACTGAACTTTTCCAGTCCTGTGGCCACTGCTGAGTTTTCCAAATTTGCTGGCATATTGGGTGCAGCACTTTCACAGCATCATCTTTCAGGATTTGAAATAAGTCAACTGGAATTCCATCACCTCCACTAGCTTTGTTTGTAGCGATGCTTCCTAAGGCCCATTTGACTTCACATTCCAGGATGTCTGGTTCTAGGGGAGTGATCACATCATCGTGATTATCTGGGTCATGAAGATCTTTTTTGTACAGTTCTTCTGTGTATTCTTGCCACCTCTTCTTAATATCTTCTGCTTCTGTTAGGCCCATACCATTTCTGTCCTTTATCGGGCCCGTCTTTGCATGAAATGTTCCCTTGGTATCTCTAATTTTCTTGAAGAGATCTCTAGTCTTTCCCATTCTGTTGTTTTCCTCTGTTTCTTTGCATCAATCACTGAGGAAGGCTTTCTTTTCTCTTCTTGCTATTCTCTGGAACTCTGCATTCAGATGCTTATATCTTTCTTTTTCTCCTTTGCTTTTCACTTCTCTTGTTTTCACAGCTATTTGTAAGGCCTCCCCAGACAGCCATTTGGCTTTTTTGCATTGCTTTTTCATGGGGATGGTCTTCATCCCTGTCTCCTGTACAATGTCACGAACCTCATTCCATAGTTCATCAGGCACTCTATCTATCAGATCTAGTCCCTTAAATCTATTTCTCACTTCCACTGTATAATCATAAGGGAATTGATTTAGGTCATACCTGAATGGTCTAGTGGTTTTCCCTACTTTCTTCAATTTAAGTCTGAATTTGGCAATAAGGAGTTCATGATCTGAGCCACAGTCAGCTCCCAGTCTTGTTTTTGTTGAGTGTATAGAGCTTCTCCATCTTTGCCTGCAAAGAACATAATCAATCTGATTTCGGTGTTGACCATCTGGTGATGTTCATGTGTAGAGTCTTCGCTAGTGTTGTTGAAAGAGGGTGTTTGCTATGACCAGTACATTTTCTTAGCAAAACTCTATTAGTCTTTGCCCTGCTTCATTCTATATCGCAAGGCCAAATTTGCCTGTTACTCCAAGTGTTTCTTGACTTCCTACTTTTGCATTCCAGTCCCCTATAATGAAAAGGACGTCTTTTTTGGGTGTTATTTTTTTTTTTAATTTTATTTTACCTGTGGCGGATTCATTTTGATATTTGGCAAAACTAACACAATTATGTAAAGTTTAAAAATAAAATAAAATTTGGGTGTTAGTTTTAAAAGGTCTTGTAGGCCTTCATAGAACCATTCAACTTCAGCTTCTTCAGCGTTATTGGTCAGAGCATAGACTTGAATTACCGTGATATTTAATGGTTTGCTTGGAAATGAACAGAGATCATTCTGTCATTTTTGAGATTGCATCCAAGTGGAGACAGGGATCAAAACCATTCCTATAGAAAAGAAATGCAAAAAAGCAAAATGGCTGTCTGGAGAGGCCTTACAAATAGCTGTGAAAAGAAGATAAGTGAAAAGCAAAGGAGAAAAGGAAAGATATAAATATCTGAATGCAAAGTTCCAAAGAATAGCAAGAAGAGATAAGAAAGCCTTCTTCAGCGATCAATGCAAAGAAATAGAGGAAAACAACAGAATGGGAAAGACTAGGGATGTCTTCAAGAAAGTCAGAGATACCAAAGGAACATTTCATGAAAAGATGAGCTCGATAAAGGACAGAAATGGTATGGACCTAAGAGAAGCAGAAGATATTAAGAAGAGATGGCAAGAATACACAGAAGAACTGTACAAAAAAGATCTTCACAACCCAGATAATCACGATGGTGTGACCACTGACCTAGAGCCAGATATCCTGGAATGTGAAGTCAAGTGGGCCTTAGAAAGCATCACTATGAACAAAGCCAGTGGAGGTGATGGAATTCCAGTTGAGCTATTCCAAATCCTGAAAGGTGATGCTGTGAACGTGCTGCATTCAATAGGACAGCAAATTTGGAAAACTCAGCAGTGGCCACAGGACTGGAAAAGGTCCGTTTTCATTCCAATCCCAAAGAAAGGCAATGCCAAAGAATGCTCAAACTACCGCACAATTGCACTCATCTCACACGCTAGTAAAGTAAAGCTCAAAATTCTCCAAGCCAGGCTTCAGCAATACATGAACCATGAACTTCCTGATGCTCAAGCTGGTTTTAGAAAAGGCAGAGAAACCAGAGATCAAATTGCCAACATCCGCTGGATCATAGAAAAAGCAAGAGATTTCCAGAAAAACGTCTATTTCTGCTTTATTGACTATGCCAAATCCTTTGACTGTGTGGATCACAATCAACTGTGGAAAATTCTGAAAGAGATGGGAATACCAGACCACCTGATCTGCCTCTTGAGAAATTTGTATGCAGGTCAGGAAGCAAGAGTTAGAACTGGACATGGAACAACAGACTGGTTCCAAATAGGAAAAGGAGTTCGTCAAGGCTGTATATTGTCACCCTGTTTATTTAACTTCTATGCAGAGTACATCATGAGAAACGCTGGGCTGGAAGAAACACAAGCTGGAATCAAGATTGCCGGGAGAAATATCAATAACCTCAGATATGCAGATGACACCAGCCTTATGGCAGAAAGTGAAGAGGAACTAAAAAGCCTCTTGATGATAGTGAAAGTGAAGAGTGAAAAAGTTGGCTTAAAGCTCAACATTCAGAAAACGAAGATCATGGCATCCAGTCCCACCACTTCATGGGAAATAGATGGGGAAACAGTGGATACAGTGTCAGACTTTATTTTTCTGGGCTCCAAAATCACTGCAGATGGTGACTGCAGCCATGAAATTAAAAGACGCTTACTCCTTGGAAGGAAAGTTATGACCAACCTAGATAGCATGTTCAAAAGCAGAGACATTACTTTGCCAACAAATGTTCATCTAGTCAAGGCTATGGTTTTTCCTGTGGTCATGTATGGATGTGAGAGTTGGACTGTCAAGAAGGCTGAGAGCCGAAGAATTGATGCTTTTGAACTGTGGTGTTGGAGAAGACTCTTTAGAGTCCCTTGGACTGCAAGGAGATCCAACCAGTCTATTCTGAAGGAGATCAGCCCTGGGATTTCTTTGGAAGGAATGATGCAAAAGCTGAAACTCCAGTACTTTGGCCACCTGATATGAAGAGTTGACTCATTGCAGAAGACTCTGATGCTGGGAGGGTTTGGGGGCAGGAGGAGAAGGGGACGTCAGAGGATGAGATTGTTGGATGGCATCACCAACTCGAGGGACATGAGTTTGAATGTACTCCAGGAGTTGGTGATGAACAGGGAGGCCTGGCACGCTGTGATTCATGGGGTCGCAAAGAGTTGGACACGACTGAGTGACTGAACTGAATTGAACTGAATGTTAAGTTTATTTATTATTCCTTCTGTTGTTTGTGCTTTTGGCATCATCACAAAGAATTCATTGTTAAATACAAAGTCACAAAGATGAGCCTCTAGGATTTTTTCTCAGAGTTTTATAAATTAGGCTCTTACATGTAAATCTTTGATGCATTTTGAGTTAAATTTTGTATACAGTATGAAGTAGGAGTGCTTTGCATTTCAATAGCCAATTAACCCTGTACCATTAATTTAAAAGACTGTTCTTTCCTTCATTCAATTGTCATAGCTTGTTTATTGAATATTAATTGACCATAAATGCAAGAATTTATCTTGGCTCTCAATTTGTTTTCATTAATCTTGTTTACTCTTATGCCCATACTACATAGTCTTCTTTGCAGTAGCTTTCTTTATAATTTTTGAAATATGGAAGTTTGACTCTTTTATCTTTGTTCTCCTTGTTTAAGATGTTTTGGCTATTCTTGGTCCCTTACATTTCCATATAAGTTTTTAAATCAGCTTTTTAATTTCTGCAAAGATGCCAGCTAGAAACTTAATAAGGATTGAAATGAACCTATACATCAATTTTGGAAATATTATCATCTTAACAATATTGTCTTCCAAATCTTTGAACATGGATAGCTTTCATTTATTCAGGCCTTCTTTAATTTTGTTTAGTAATTTTGTAGTTTTGGTGCACATGCATTACACTTATTCCATTAAATTTATTCATAGGTATTTTATTCTTTTAAATACTATCATAGATGAGGTTATTCCCTTAATTTTATTTTTCGAGTGTTCATTGCTAAAATGAAAAATTATATACATACAATTGATTTTTGCATATCAGTCTTATATCCTGCAACCTTTATCAACTCACTCATTAGCTTTAATAGTTTTTTTTTAGTCAATTCTTTAGGATTTTCTATATAAAAGATCATGTCACATGCAACTAGAGACAGTTGTATTTTTTTCTTTCCAGTCTGGATGACATAATTTTTTTCTTGCTTAATTACCATGGCAAGAACTTCCAGTGCAATGTTAAATAGAAATGGTGACAAAAGACATTTTTATCTTGTTCCTCGTCTTAGGAAAAAAGCATTCAGTCTTTCATCATTAAACATGATGTTATCTGTGAATTTTACATAGATGCCCTTTATCATGTTGAGAGAGTTGCCTTATCTTCTTAAGATCTTGAAAAATTTTATCACAAAAGAGTGTTGGATTATTTTCAGGTGATTTTTTTGATATTTAGTGAGATGATCAAGATGTTTTTGCTGTCTATTCTATGAATATGGTGTACTACATTGATTGATATTCAGAAGGTGAACCAACTTTGCATTCCTAGAATTAATCTCACTTGGTTATAGTGTGCGATCTTATTTATGTGTTGTTGAATTCCATCTGTTAGTGTTGTGTTGAGGATTTTTACATCTATATTCACAAAGGACATTGGATTATAGTTTATTGTGATGTCATTGTAAGATTTAGATAACAGGATACATTAACTGGTTTCATGGACTGAATTGGAAAGTATTCTTTACTCTTCTATTTTTTGAAGGATTTATGAAGAATTGGAGTTAATTACTGTTTAAAATTTGGTAGAATTTACAGGTCAATTGGTCTTGGGCTTTTCTTTGTAGGAAGTCTACTTTTGACTAATTGAATCTGTTTACTTGTGATATGTCTAGGCAGATTTTCTATTTCTTCTTGATTAAGAGTCAGTAGTTTTTGTGTCTTTCTAGGAATTTTTCCATTTTGTCTGTAATATAATTTATTGGTGTGTAACTGTTCATGTTGCTGCTGTTGCTGCTGCTAAGTCACTTCAGATGTGTCCAACCATGTGAGACCCCATAGACAGCAGCCCACCAGGCTCCTCCGTCCCTTGGATTCTCCAGGCAAGAATACTGGAGTGGGTTGCCATTTCCTTCTCCAATAACTGTTCATAGTATTCCCTTATACTCCTTTTATTTCTATAAGGTGAATAGTAATGGTCTCTTTTTCACATGATTTTAGTAATTTGAGTCTACATTCTTTTTTTGCTATGCCAGTATAAGCAATAGTTTGTAAATTTAGTCTTTCCAGAGAACCAATATTTGATTTTGTTGACTTTCTCTGTTGTTTTTCTGTTCTCCATTTCATTTTTCCCACTGTAGTCTCATTAATTTTGTTAATTAATATATTTGTTTGGGGCTTAGTCTGCTCTTACTTTTCTAGTTTCTTCAGGTAGAAATTTAGGTTATTGATTGGTAATCTTTCTTCTCTTTAAATATAGACATTTACAGTTAAAATTGTCCCTCTGAGGAGCTGCTTTTGCTGCATCCTATAATTTCTGGTATGTTGTTTATTCATTTTTATTCTTCTCAAAGTAGTTTGTAATTTCATGTGATTTATTATTTGATCCATTGGTTATTTGAGTCTGTTGTTTAACTTTCACTTATCTGTGAATTTCCCAAATTTCCTCCTGTGACTGATTTCTTTTTTTTTTCCTAATTTAATTCGATATGGCTGGAAAATATACTTTATGTGATTTGAATCTTCTTAAATATATTGAGACATTTCATGGTTTAACATATGATCTGTTCTGGAGACTGCTCCATGTCACCTGAAAAGAATTTGTATTTTGCTGCTATTGGATATGTATCTGTTAAGACTAGCTGATTTATAATGTTATTCAAGTCTTATTTTGTTGTTGTTGTTGATTTTATGCCTAGTTATCCTGCTTGTGTGCTCATTCACTTCATTAGTGTCCAACTTTTACTGACCCTATGGATTGTAACCCTCCAGGCTCCACTGTCCATGGAATTTTCCAAGCAAGAATACTGAAGTGGGTCACCATGCCCTTCTCCATGAGGTCTTCCTGATCCAGGGATCAAACCTGCACCTTCTGCATCTCCTGCATTGTATGTGGATTCTTTACTGCTGAGCCATCTTTGATCTATTATTAAAAGTGAGGTACTGAAGTCTTCAATTATTATTATTGAATTGTCTATTTCTCCTTTCAGTTTTATTTGCTTTATTTTTCTTTTAGGATTTTTGGTTAGGTTCATATATGCTTATAATTGTTACTTCTTGTTGATGGATTCACTTTTTATCATTGTGAAATATACCTTTTTAGTCTCTTATAACAATTCTTGTCTTGAAATGTATTTTGTCTGATACAGCTCACATTTGGTTATTATTTTAATATATACTATTTAGTACATTTTTCATCATTTTATTTTTAATATATTTATTATTTAAATCTAATTTTTTTTTGACAGCATACAGTTGGGTGATATTTTTAATCCATTCTGCCTATCTCATCATTTTAATTGCAATTTTAATGTATTTACATTTACTTTTGTTATTAATAAGCTAGGATTTATGTCTGAAATTTTGAGCTTTATATGCTTTTTTTCCCCTCAGCTCCTCCATTCCATCTTTCTTTTGTGTTAAATAGATATTTTCTATAGTATTATTTTAATTCCCTTATTGTTCTTTTACTATATTTTTTCTATTTTTTGTCTCAGCAATAACCCTAGGAATGATATTTTATATATTATAAAAATCTAGTTCAAATTGATACCAACTTAATTCATTAGTATGCAAAAACCTTGCTTCTATAAAACTCTATTATTTCCCCCATTTGTTCCATTCTCTCCTCCAGAGTTTATCATTTTTTTTCATTTTTTGTTGTTTATTTACTTATGTTTTCAAACTAATTTTGTAAAGTCTGTATTCTATGTCTTTTTTTAATTTTTTAATATAAATTTATTTATTTCAATTGGAGGTTAATTACTTTACAATATTGTATTGGTTTTTCCATACATCAACATGAATCTGCAACAGGTATACACGTGTTCCCCATCCCGAACACCCCTCCCTCCTCCCTCCCCATACCATCCTTCTGGGTCATTCCAGTGCACCAGCCCCAAGCAATTAATATCATGCATCGAACTTGGACTGGAGATTCGTATCATATATGATATTACAAATGTTTCAAGTCATTCTCCCAAATCATCCCACCCTCTCCCTCTCCCACAGAGTCCAAAAGACTGTTCTATATATCTGTGTCTCTTTTCCTATCTCGCATACAGGGTTATCATTACCATCATTCTAAATTCCATATATATGAATTAGTATACTGTATTGGTGTTTTACTTTCTGGCTTACTTCATCTGTATAATAGGCTCCAGTTTAATCCACCTCATTAGAACTGATTCAAATGTATTCTTTTTAATGCCTGAGTAATACTCCATTGTGTATATGTACCACATATCTCTTATCCATTCATCTGCTGATGGACATCTAAGTTGCTTCCATGTCCTGGCTATTATAAACAGTGTTGCGATGAACATTGGGGTACACGTGTCTCTTTCAATCCTGGTTTCCTCAGTGTGTATGCCCAGCAGTGGGATGGCTGGATCATAAGGCAGTTCTATTTCCAGGTTTTAAGGAATCTCCACACTCTTCTCCATAGTGGCTGTACTAGTTTGCATCCCCACCAACAATGTAAGAGGGTTCCCTTTTCTCCACACCCTTTCCAGCATTTATTGCTTGTAGACTTTTGGATCACAGCCATTTTGACTGGCATGAAATGGTACCTCATTGTGGTTTTGATTTGCATTTCTCTGATAATGAATGATGTTGAGCATCTTTTCATGTATTTGTTAGCCATCTGTACGTCTTCTTTGGAGAAATGTCTATTTAGTTCTTTGGCCCATTCTTTGATTGGGTCATTTATTTTTCTGGAATTGAGCTGTAGGAGTTGCTTGTGCATTTTTGACATTAGTTGTTTGTCAGTTGCTTCATTTGCTATTATTTTCTCCCATTCTGAAGGCTGTCTTTTCACCTTGCTTATAGTTTCCTTTGTTGTGCAGAAGCTTTTAAGTTTAATTAGGTCCCATTTGTTTATTTTTGCTTTTATTTCCAATATTCTGGGAGGTGGGTCACAGAGGATCCTGCTGTGATGTATGTCGGAGAGTGTTTTGCCTGTGTTCTCCTCTAGGAGTTTTCTAGTTTCTGGCCTTACATTTAGATCTTTAATCCATTTTGAGTTTATCTTTGTGTATGGTGTTAGAAAGTGTTCTTGTTTCATTCTTTTACAAGTGGTTGACCAGTTTTCCCAGCACCACTTGTTAAAGAGATTGTCTTTAATCCATTGTATATTCTTGCCTCCTTTGTCAAAAATAAGGTGTCCATAGGTGTGTGGATTTATCTCTAGGCTTTCTATTTTGTTCCACTGATCTATATTTTTGTCTTTGTGCCAGTACCATACTGTCTTGATAACTGTAGCTTTGTAGTAGAGCCTGAAGTCAGGCAGGTTGCTTCCTCCAGTTCCATTCTTCTTTCTCAAGATAACTTTGGCTATTCGAGGTTTTTTGTATTTCCATACAAATTGTGAAATTATTTGTTCTAGCTCTGTGAAGAATACCATTGGTAGCTTGATAGGGATTGCATTGAATCTATAGATTGCTTTGGGTAGTATACTCATTTTCAATATATTGATTCTTCTGATCCATGAACATGGTATATTTCTCCATCTATTAGTGTCCTCTTTGATTTCTTTCACCAGTGTTTTATAGTTTTCTATACATAGTTCTTTAGTTTCTTTAGGTAGATATACTCCTAAGTATTTTATTCTTTTCATTGCAATGGTGAATGGAATTGTTTCCTTAATTTCTCTTTCTGTTTTCTCCTTATTAGTGTATAGGAATGCAAGGGATTTCTGTGTGTTGATTTTTATATCCTGCAACTTTACTTTATTCATTAATTAGTGCTAGTAATTTTCTGGCAGAGTCTTTAGGGTTTTCTATGTAGAGGATATGTCATCTGCAAGCAGTGAGAGTTTTACTTCTTCTTTTCCAATTTGTATTCCTTTTATTTTTTTTCTGCTCTGCTTGCTGTGTCCAAAACTTCAAAAACTATGTTGAATAGTAGTGGTGAAAGTGGGCACCCTTGTCTTATTCCTGACTTTAGGGGAAATGCTTTCCGTTTTTCACGATTGAGGATAATGTTTGCTGTGGGTTTGTCATATATAGCTTTTATTATGTTGAGGTATGTTCCTTCTATTCCTGCTTTCTGGAGAGTTTTTTATCATAAATGGATGTTCAAATTTGTCAAAGGCTTTCTCTGCATCTATTGAGATAATCATATGGCTTTTATTTTTCAATTTGTTAATGTGGTGTATTACATTGATTGATTTGTGGATATTGAAGAATCCTTGCATCCCTGGGATAAAGCCCACTTGGTCATGATGTATGATCTTTTTATTTTTTATTATTTTTTTTGATGTATGATCTTTTTAATGTGTTGTTGGATTCTAATTTCTAAAATGCAAAAGATACAAAAGAGACCTTAGCAAAAATCAACAAAGCCAAGAGCTGGTTCTTTGAAAGGATAAATAAAATTGACAAACCCTTAGCCATGTGTTCACTGAAGCCTCTTCTCAGTTAATATATAGGTCAACTAATGATTGGACAAAGATTTTCAAACACCTGTATCTGTTACATCTCTCAGCCTTTGTCTGGAGGTTCTTTGGGTATATGTGTTATGGCCTATTTCAATTTCTGCTTCCTCAGAGCCTCTACAGAAGTCATAAGTATCAAGTTAATACCTTCTTGAGTCTTTTCTGAGCATGCACACCATTCTCTGAATGCACATAGCCCAGTGCATGCTTGTGGTTTCCAAATCCTTGGGGATACTTTAAAGCTTTTCAAAACCCCTGTGGACATCCCATTTTACAGCTATTCATTTTAAGATTTTTAGTTAGTCTAATATTTGTCCAATTTGTTGTGCACCATCTCAGGCACCTGTGAAGTTAAGTTATTGCCTTTGACTGTTTCTGACAAATATCTCTGAAGGAAAAAGGCTTTTCCACTGGACAAACTCTGAGTCAAGTCAAATAAAGACAACTTAGCAAGGAAAGGCTACCAGCAAACCACCAGAGAAGTCAAATAGTGAAAACTGTCTGGGGAGGAAGCTTTGAAAGAATTTGCTTCCCATTCTTCCTAGTGGCCACCAGGCTGATAGTTTTTACCATAAGTTGGATGTCTTTGAGTTCAAGAATACTATAGAGATGGAAGTAGAGGGTGGAAATATGGCAAATAATGACAATAAACAGTATTCTCACTGTGATTCAGCTGTTTTTTTCCTCGAGTCTCTTGACTTTCCTAATTGCTTCAAATTTTTTATTAATTTCAAGAGTTCTGAAAAAGCTGATTCTGACTTTTTAAAAATTAGTGTTCTCCATTGATTTTATGGAGTAGAGAATTTTCAGAGGACCTTACTCTGCCATTTTCAGCAATGTTACCTTGCTTACATTTTAAACATAGTTAATTGTGCTAACCCCTTCGTGGATCACAGCCTTGTCATGGTCAAGAGGCTTGCATAACTCAGTGAAGCTATGCACCATGCCATGCGGGGCCACCCAAGATATGGCCACTGGAGAAGGGGATGGCAAACCACTCCAGTATTCTTGCCTTGAGAAAAAAAGGTATGAAAAGGCAAGAAAATATGACACCAGAAGATGAGTCCCCAGGTTGGAAAGTGTCCAATATGTTGCTAGAGAAGAGCAGAGGGCAGTTACTACCAGCTCCATAAAGAATGAGGTGGCTGGGACAAAGTGGTAAAGATGTTCAGTTGTGGGTATGTCTGGTGGTGAAAATAAAGTATAATGCTGTAAAGAACAATATTACATAGGAATCTGGAATGTTAGGTGCATGAATCAAGGTAAATTGGACATAGTCAAGCAGGAGATGGCAAGCATGAACATCAAAATCTTAGGAACAGGTGAAGTAAAATGGATGGGAATAGGTGATTTTAATTTGGAGGACAATTTATCTACTACTATGGGCAAAAATCCCCTATAAGAAATGGAGTAGCCCTCATAGTCAATGGAAGAGTCTGAAATGCAGTACTTGAATGCAGTCTCAAAAATTAAAGAATGATCTTAGTTCGTTTCCAAGGTAAACCCTTCAACATCACAGTAACCCAAGTCTATGTCCCAACAACTGATACCAAGGAATCTGAAACTGACCAGTTCTATGAAGACTTATAAGACCTTCTAGAACTAACATTAAAAAAGGTGTCCTTTTCATTATAGGGGATTGGAATACAAAAGGAGGAAGTCAATAGATACCTGGAGTGACAGGCAAGTTTGGCCTTGGAGTACAAAATGAAACAAGGCAAAGGCTAACAGAGTTTTGTCAAGAGAATGCATTGGTCATAGCAAACACCCTCTTCCAACAACACAAGAGAAGACTCTACACATGCACATCACCAGAGGGACAATATCAAAATCAGATTGATTATATTCTTTACAGCCAAAGATGGAGAAACTCTATACAGTCAGCAAAAACAAGACCAGGAGATGAATGCGGCTCAGATCATGAGCTCCTTACTGACAAATTCAGACTTAAATTGAAGAAAGTAGGGAAAACCACTACACTATCCAAGTATGATCTAAATCAAATCCCTTATGATTATACAGTGGAAGCAACAAAAAATTCAAAGGATTAAAGATGATAGACAGAGTACCTGAAGAACAATGGATGGAAGTTCATGACATTGTACAGGAGGCAGTGATCAAGACCATCTCCAAGAAAAATAAAAGCAAAATGGTTGTCTGAGAAGGGCTTGCAAATAGCTAAGAAAAGAAGAGAAACTAAAGACAAAGGAGCCAAGAAAAGATATACCCATCTGAATATAAGTTCCAAAGAATAGCAAGGAGAGATAAGAAAGCCTTCTTCAGTGATCAATGTGAAGAAATAAAGGAAAAAACAGAATGGTTAAGACTAGACATCTCTTCAAGAAAACTAGAGATACCAAGGGAACATTTCATGCAAAGATGGGCATAATAAAGGACAGAAATGGTATGGACCTAACAGAAGCAGAAGAGGTGGCAAGAATACACCAAAAACTACACAAAGTAAAGGTCTTAATCACTGGTATAAACATAATAATAGTCACTCACCTAGAGCCAGACATCCTGGAATGTGAAGTCAAGTGGGCCTTAGCAAGCATTATTAAAAAGAAAGCTGGTAGAGGTGACAGAATTCCAGCTGAACTATTTAAAATCCTAAAAGATTATGCTGCCAAAGTGCTGTACTCAATATGTCACCAAATTTGGAAAACTCAGCAGGGGCTACAAGACTGGAAAAAGTCAGTTTTCATTCAAATTTCAAAGAAGGACAATGCCAAAGAATGTTCAGACTACCAGACAATTGTGCTCATTTTGCAATCTAGTAAGGTCAAGCTCAAAATCCTTCAAACTAGGCTACAGCAGTACGTGAACTGAGAACTTCAGGATGTACAAGCAGAGTTTACAAAAGGCAGAGGAACAAGAGATCAAATTGCCAATCTTCTTTGGATCATAGGTAAATCAAGGGAGTTCCAGAAAAACATCTACTTCTGCTTCATTGACTACCCTAACGCCTTCGACTCTGTGGAAATGGAAGGAAGTGAAGTCGCTCAGTCATGTCTGACTCTTTGCGACCCCACAGACTGTAGCCTACAAGGCTCCTCTGTCCATGTCTCCTGCACTGTAGGCAGACGCTTTACTGTCTGAGCCACCAGGGAAGTTCTTTTAACTCTGTGAATCACAACAAACTATGGAACGTTCTTAAAGAGATGGGTATACCAGACCACCTTATCTATCTCCTGAGAAACCTGTGTGTGGGTCAAGAAGTAACCATTAGAATATTATCTATCTCCTGAGAAACCTGTGTGTGGGTCAAGAAGTAACCATTAGAATATTACATGAAACAACTGACTGGCTAAAATTGGGAAAGGAATATAAATCTGTATATATTGTCAGCCTGTTTATCTAACTTCTATGCAGAATACATCATGGGAAGTCCCGGGCTGGATGAATCACAAGCTGGAATCAAGGTTTTCAGGAGAAATATCAACAACCTCACATATATAAATGATACCACTCTAACAACAGAAAGTGAAGAGGAACTAAATAGTTTATTGATGAAAGTGAAAGAGGAGAGTGAAAAAGTTGGCTTAAAAATCAACATTCAAAAAACTAAGATCATGGCATCTGGTCCTATCACTTCATGACAAACAGAAGGGTGAAAAGTGGAAGCAGTGACAGATTTTATTTTCTTGGGCTCCAAAATCACTGCAGATCATGACTGCAGCCATGAAATTAAGAGACATTTGCTCCTTGGAAGGGAGGCTAAGACAAGCCTAGACAGAATATTAAAAAGCAAAGACAGCACTTTCCTCACAAAAGTCCATATAATCGAAGCTATGGTTTTTTCAGTAGTCTTGTACAGATGTGAGAGTTGGACCATAAAGAAGACTGAGCACTGTATATTTGATGCTTTTGAATCATTGTGCCAGAGTCTTCACTCTTAAGAGTCCCTTGGAATACAAGGAAATCAAACCAGTAAATCCTAAAGGAAATCAACACTGAATATTAACTGGAAGGACTAATACTGAAGGTAAAGCTTTGGCCACTTAAAGCAAATAGCCTACTCATTGTATAAGATCCTTATGCTGGAAAAGTTTAAAGGCAGAAAGAGAATGGGTGAAACAGGATGAGATGGTTAGAAAGCATCACTAACTCAATGGACATGAATTTGAGGAAACTCTGGGAGATACAGAAGCCTTGTTTGCTGAAGTCCATGGGTTCACAAAGAAGTGAACACAACTTAGCAACTGAACAACAAAGTGTGCTAAATTTGATCTGGAATTATAAAAGCAGTAAATGCATGAATAATTCCTGTTGAAAGACACATTTTGATAAAATTATACTACAAAATGATACAAATCAAATGTCTGTTAGTCACTCAGTCATGTCCAACTCTTTGCAATCCCATGGAATGCAGCCCACCAGGCTTCTCTGTCCATGAGATTCTCCAGGCAAGAATACTGGTGTGGGTAGTCATTTCCTTCTCATTAAGTAGCAGTTCTCAAAAAGTAAATGAATACTTTTGATTTTTTTATAGCCTTTCATTTTTGTATACTATCAAAATCTATATCTAAGATGAATTTCAGGCACAAGAATAAAATTTAATCTCTTCTACTTTTAAGTTTGGCAAATATTTGTTTTCTCCCTGTATTTTCCATTAATAATAAAATATTTTTCACAAACTTATCTCACTTTATTTCAGAGTATTAAATTAGTGCTTCTCCAATTTATTTTCAGCTGTCCCATCTGCAAAAATCCCTGCCTTTAACAGGATTAAAAATTAAGTTCCTATTCTAGATACTCAGTTCTAAGTACTTTCATTTAATTTTTCTTACTCCACAATGCCTTGGGCATCAGAATATATAGCAGAATTCTGCATTAAGTAAACAATATTGCCCCACAAACCAGAACTGAAAGAGACACGTGTACCTCAATGTTCATTGCAGCACTGTTTACAATAGCTAGGACATGGAAGCAACCTAGATGTCCATTAGCAGATGAATGGGTAAGAAAGTTGTGGTAAATATACACAATGGAATGTTACTCAGCTATTTAAAAGAACATTTGAGTCAGTTCTAATGAGGTGGATGAAACTGGAGCCTATTATACAGAGTGAAATAAGTCTGAAAGGAAAACACCAATACAGTATATTAATGTATATATATGGAATTTAGAAAGATGATAACCATGATCCTATAGGCAGATACAGCAAAAGAGACACAAATATAAAGAACAGACTTTTGGACTCTGTGGGAGAAGGCAAGGGTGGGATGATTTGAGAGAATAGCATTGAAATATGTATATTACCATATGTGAAATAGATGACCAGTCCAAGTTTGAGGCATTAACAGGGCAATCAAAGCCAGTGCACTGGGACATCCAGAAGGATGGGACGGGGAGGGAGGTGGGAGGGGGGTTCAGGACAGGGGGACACATGTACACTCATGGCTTATTCATGTCAATGTATGGCAAAAACCACCACAACATTGTAAAGTAATTAATCTCCAATTAAAATAAATAATTTAAAAAAAATAATGGTGCCTCACAATGACTACAGATGCAATTTACACCTTTCCATTTTAGGAAATACCATCAACCTGTCCCAAGTGAAGGTTATTTAATCTGCTTTGAAGTGGAAGGTTAGAGATAATATGTACTGCCTTTTCCTTGGGATATTGGTGAAAGGGAGAGTGTAACATGAATTCCTAGAACAATGGCAGTTTCAGATACTCAGGTTTGCTTTGTGCATGTTCTAGACTCCTAGAGTAGAAAGAAAAAAGGTCACAGTATATAAAGCAGTTGAAAGTATATCATAATATGTACTGCCCTCATTCTAATCTCAGTATTCATTATTGTAACTCACTAGTCAGTCACATACTTTCTGTTAGCTGTGCACAGTATATTAAGAGATTTGTTGGCTTCAATATGGTTCAAAGTCAAGTTAAATCTGGAAAATAGTACTAGTATAACCACCAAAATGCTCTGCCAGAATAGTTCCCTAAAAGTCTTATAGCTAAAAACCTTTTTTATTACTTAAACAGACCAATAAGTATTGAGTTGGAGAACAATTTTTAATATATTAACTTTGTTTCAATAAATGTTTATTGAGGCTCAATATACAGAGAAACATACTAGGCACAATTGTGGGCCTTAGATGAAAGAAACAGATACAGATGAAATGACATTGAGTCTCTACCTTCTGGGAACTTACATCTAAGAAAGGGAAATGTAACACCAAAAACAACACACAAGGTAAAATGTGGGAAGTACCTATGAAAGGTACCATCAGTTCAGTTCAGTTCAGTCGCTCAGTTGTGTCCGACTCTGCGACCCCATGAATCACAGCACACCAGACCTCCCTGTCCATCACCAACTCCCGGAGTTCACTCAGACTCACATCCATCGAGTTAGTGATGCCATCCAGCCATCTCATCCTCTGTTGTCCCCTTCTCCTCCTGCCCCCAATCCCTCCCAGCATCAGAGTCTTTTCCAATGAGTCAACTCTTCGCATGAGGTGGCCAAATTACTGGAGTTTCAGCTTTAGCATCATTCCTTCCAAAGAAATCCCAGGGCTAATCTCCTTCAGAATGGACTGGTTGGATCTCTTTGCAATCCAAGGGACTCTCAAGAGTCTTCTCCAACACCACAGTTCAAAAGCATCAATTCTTCGGCACTCAGCCTTCTTCAGAGTCCAACTCTCACATCCATACATGACTACAGGAAAAACCATAGCCTTGACTAGACGGACCTTTGTTGGCAAAGTAATCATCAGAGCACTCCAAACATGTACAGGAGGGTTGAGAGACACAGTTTCATTTGAGATGGACCATGGAGTATGGATAGGATTTTTCACTAAGGTGGGTATAAGCATTACATGTTGGAAGAAACAGGAATCCAGAGTGACCTGTACCTTGAGTACCTGCAGGAGAGGAATAAGAAAGACTTGGAAACCAGTTGAGGACAGATCAAGAGGGACCTTGAAGGCAAGAATAGTTTCTATTTTATTCTATGAGCAATGGGAAATCACTGGCTGATATTTTTAAAGAAAGGGACTGACATGAAAGAGGTTGCACTTTGGGGAATTCTGTCTTAAGGTCATGTACCAAAGGAATTATACAGCTGAGTGGTAGAAGGCAGGGCAGATAACAATGAGACATCAGATGAGACATTGCAAGGGCCTAGATGATGATAATTTAGTGCAGAACAACACTGCAACAAGAAAGGTTTGAGTGTGCCCTAGTTCATCACCATTCCCAGGCCTCTACTCCTCTATATGTATTGTCATCTCACTATATAGCATCTAGTGAATTCTATTCAAGTTTTCTCTCCCTCTCCTGAAACTGATCTATTCTCAACCTCAGGGCCTATCTTCAGTCCCAGTACTCCTGGGTATTGCTTTATGTTTTCAGCACATAATCATAGGGTGTTAGAGCTCAAGATAACACAACCAATCTAACTTGACTCTAGGCTATTTGACTCTAGTTTTTTTGTTCTTTTTTTTTTTTAATTCTGTACACCATGATGAGGAAACTCAGAGAGGAAAGTAACCTGCCCAAAGCTGTGTGTAGAGTTTGGGTCTAAAAGGAAGCTGGAGGAAAACAGACTTAAGGAATTAAGATCATCACAATGTTCCTTCCTCTGGATTACACTGCCATGTCCTCAAGCTGTTACCTCTGAGCAAACTTTAGGCAGCAGGGTGTTGGGTTGGTAGCATCTAATTATATCCAGCCCTGTTTATCAAGTTGTAGTCAGAATTGCATGTCCTCAGCCTCTTCCAGCAACACTATATTCTCCTTAGTTAAACTTAGTCCCCAGCTATCAGAACAGGTGGTACATGGAAAGATCCTGAGAAAGCATCACTGTGGACAGAAGGCCAAAATGTTGGGGTCTTGAGGAAATCAGGTTACTGAGAGGACTGAGTAAAAGAGGAGCTCTTGGAGTCCCTATCAGACAGGATATAAGGGACTAAATGAATGCCTGGTAAAACATATCTAAGAAAGTATGAAGGAGTTTGAAGAGAGGAATGATAGGATAATGATTTCAGATGGGAAAATATGAAGAACACAATTAGGTTTAGAGAAATGTATGGGAGTAATGTAACTAAGAGCTGGTGGCAATGATTCTCAGAAGAATCTTTTTACCAAACAAATTGTATGCTGAGCCTCTTCCAATAAAGAATTTTTAAAAGAAAAGTGTATTTTATTAACATTAATCTATAAAATGCAATTTTATTTAATTCATATTACAAAATTAATCAAAATTATCAAAAGTTAAATAACACCTGTATTTGAGGGTTTTGTTCAACCAAAATTTGCACAATTTTAAAACTGCAAACAAAACATTTTCAGGCTTTCTAGATCATTGTTATGAGACCCAAGAATCCACAGGACGTACATTAAACCACCAGCTTAACACATGTCTTTTCCTTGGGTTGTTGTTGTTGTTGTTCAGTCACTCAGTATTGTCCAACTCTATGCAACCCCATGGACTGCAGCCTTCCAGGCTTTCCTGTCCTTCACCATCACCCGGAGTTTGCTCAAACTAATGTCTGTTGCGGAGAAGGCAATGGCACCCCACTCCAGTATTCTTGCCTGGAAAATCCCATGGACAGAAGAGCCTGGAAGGCTGCAGTCTATGGGGTCACTGAGTGTTGGACACGACTGAGTGACTTCACTTTCACTTTTCACTTTCATGCATTGAAGAAGGAAATGGCAACCCACTCCAGTGTTCTTGCCTGGAGAATCCCAGGGATGGGGGAGCCTGGTGGGCTGCTGTCTATGGGGTCGCACAGAGTCGGACATGACTGAAGTGACTTAGCATAGCATAGCAATGTCCGTTGAGTTGGTTATCCCATCCACTATCTCGTCCTCTGTCATCCCCTTCTCCTCCTACCTTTAATCTTTCCCAGCATCGCATCAGGTGGCCAAAGTATTGGAGCTTCAGTTTCAGCATCAGTCCTTCCAATGAAAATTCAGGGTTGATTTCCTTTAGAACTGACTAGTTTGATATCCTTGCAGTCCAAGGGACTCCAGAGAGTTCTGTAGCACCACAGTTCAAAAGCATCAATTCTTTGGCACTCAGCCTTCTTTATGGTCCAACTCTCACATTGGTACACGACTACTGGAAAAACCATGGCTTTGACTATATAGAACTTTGTTGCCAAAGTAACATCTCTGTCTTTTAATATGCTGTCTAGGTTTGTCATAGCTTTTCTTCCAAGGAGCAAAAGTAATTCACCATTTAATAAAGAACTCCAAAGAAAGGTCTTTAAGAAGTGAATGAATAAATGTTTAACAGAGAAATTGCAGACAGTAGAACCTCTTTAAAAATGTCAAAGCACTGAGGGTAGTGTGGGTGGCAGATGATTTGAAAATAAATATCATACTAAATATTATAATTTTATATCTAAAAAAATGAAATGGGCCCTATTGTTTTATAGTATAGAATACAAAATAAAGCCTGGCAAAAGCTTCCTGGCTAGTGGGGTATATGAAAATGATAGGACATAATTATTAAAGACAGCAACATTGTTGTAGCTATGTCATGTCTGACTCTTTTACAACCCCATGGACTGTAGACCACCAGGCTCCTCTGTCCATGGAATTCCCCAGGCAAGAATACTGGAATGGGCTGCCATTTCCTTCTCCAGGGAATCTTCCTGACTAAGGGGTCAAACCTGCATCTCCTACATCGGCAGGCAGATTCTTTACCACTGAGCTGCTAAGGAAGCCCAGAGAGCAATGTTTCCCTTACCAAAAAGCCATATCAAAATTCTGGTGGGGACATTAAATTTGTATGTTTATAATCTAGAGGCATGAGAATTATAAAGGATGAAAACACTATTTTAAAGCATACAGTGTTCTTAATAATAGCATTAAATTTGATGCAGCTTTGAGAGTGCATGATTGCCAACTTATCACCATCCAAATTAACATGAAGTGTTGTATGTCCCTAAGGAAAGGGTTTATATGGGAGGAACCATGGACAAAGCAGTATTCAGGGAACAAGGTTATGCACTGGAAGTGAGGGTTCAGATAAAAAGGTAGACTGGTGCTACCAAGAGCCCACTAAGTAAACTTTCTCAGTATATACATTATACACTGGGTTATGAAATCAACCAAAATTTTTTTTCTTTAACAAAATAATTTATTGGTTTTGGATCACAAAATATAAGGAAGACACGAGGGCGATGCCTGTGACCCCTTGGCTGGAACTTCTCTTCCAGAGACACTTTTTGGGCATTCTCTCACATCCTAACAGCTGCAGAGTATAGTATCCAACCACGTGGGAAGCATGAACAGACTCCCTTTAAGTCATGCCAATCCCTTCCAATAGTCTTCCAGCTCACTTCTGCCAATATTGCAACTGGACTGGTTGAAAACCAACCAAATTTTTTAAATCAATCTTGATGCAACATTTAATTACTGATATGCATTCTAATAGCACCATCTTGTGGAATATAGTTGAAATTCATGCATGTCTTTAGGTGACTGCTCAGTCAGTGGTTCTCAAAGTGTGGTTCGTGGACCCCTGGTGATACTTAAGACATATTCAGGGAGTCCAGCTAATTTCATAATAATACTAATATGTCATTTGCCTTTTTCAATGTGTTGGATTTGTACTGATGCAACTAGTGAGTAAAGCTATGGACACTTTAGCATGAATCATGGCAATGGTCCCAAATTATATTCTACATTGCTATGCATTTAAGGAAAACCAAAAGCTTTTTCTACTTAAGAGTTTCCTTATGATGAAGTATCAAGAAAAAATGGGGTGACACTGCTGAAAGACTCAATGTACAGCAATTCAATTTGTACACTTTGCTTTTAAGAAATTCCTCCAAGAACCGAGTGAAATGAAGTCGCTCAGTCATGTCCGACTCTTTGTGACCCCATGGACTGTAGCCTGTCAGATTTCTCCATCCATGGAATTTCCCAGGCAAAATACTGGAGTGGGTTGCCATTTCCTTCTCCAGGGGATCTTCCCGACCCAGGGATCGAACCTGGGTCTCCAGCACTTCAGGCAGACTTTTTACCATCTGAGCTATCAGGGAATCCCTCTAGGAATTGAGGAATCTCTGCAAATAGCAGACATTTGTGAGCATTGCAGATAAGAAGCTTGTATTTTAATTTTCCCTCCTCCACCCATTAGCTTCAAGATTCAGGATTTTGAATCTCTGTAAAGGGGCTATATCTAGGAGTTGAAAAGTTGTGAGGATTAAAAGCTGGATATAATGGCCTGTTTAAGTTGACTCTGCTAGTGCCCTCCCTTCCCCCCTGTGCCAAAGTCCCTTGTAATTTTTGACTGTTAGAAAAACCTGAAGAAGGCCAGAAAGAAAGAGGAGATTTCACAGTTAGCTGTGGTCTAGAAAATGATGAACATATGACAGAAGATGGAAAGGGATAGTAACTGTTTATGAAAAATAGATATATAGCCTTAAAACAGAACGTGGACCCAAATATCCAGAATCACTCTCTTTTGTAAGATTTGTAACAAAAATAGTATGAATGTAATTAATAGTTCTAATGGAGTGGTGAGTCAAAGAACCACCTTGGTGCTAGCAAATGGCAGAATTCCTTTTGCATCAAAGTGGTCTTGCAAAAGCTTTATTGATGTCAAAGAGCTTAAAGGGGCTTCCCTGATGGCTCAGATGGTGAAGAATCTGCCTGCAATGCAGGAGACCCAGGTTTGATCCCTGGGTTGGGAAGATCCCCTGGAGAAGGGAATGGCAACCCAGTCCAGTATTCTTGCCTACAGAATTCCATGGACAGAAGAGCCTGGTGGTCTACAGTTCATGGGGTTGCAAAGAATTGGACATGATTGAGTGACTAACACTTTCACTTTTAAGACTTCAATGATGTCTAAATAAAATATAATAATTCCCCAGCCACCTGAAGGATAATGTTACAGCAACTAATCAAAAAGAAAAACCACAGCCTCACTCCTCAGTTATATTTAAACTGTCTTTATTTTCCACAATCATAATTTTTAATGATATGCCTTGTAGACCTCAAAATACTGGAAAGAAAGTTCTCATTCAAAGGCAATTGTGTGTTCTAGTTTCATTCTTTTACACATGGCTGACCAGTTTTCTCAGCACCACTTGTTGAAAAGACTGTCTTTTCTCTATTATATATATTTTACCTCATTTGTTAAAGATAGCTGTCCATAGGTGTATGGATTTATCTCCAGGCTTTATATATTGTTTCATTGATCTATATTTCTATTTTTGTGCAAGTACCATACTATCCTGATGGCTATACTATAGTATAGACCTGACTTGCCTCTTGAGAAACCTGTATGCAGGTCAAGAAGGAAGAGTTGGAACTGCACATGGAACAACAGACTGGTTCCAAATAGGAAAAGGAGTACATCAAGGCTGTATATTGTCACCCTGCATATTTAACTTCTATGCAGAGTACATCCTGAGAAACTCTGGGCTGGAAGAAGCACAAGCTGGAATCAAGATTGCCGGGAGAAATCTCAATAAGCTCAGATATGCAGATGTCACCACCCTTATGGCAGAAAGTGAAGAGGAACTAAAAAGCCTCTTGATGAAAGTGAAAGAGGCAAGTGAAAAAGTTGGCTTAAAGCTCAATGTTCATAAAACTAAGATCATGGCATCTGGCCCCATTACTTCATCAAAAATAGATGGGGAAACACTGGAAACGGTGTCAGACTTTATACTGGGGGGCTTCAAAATCACTGCAGATGGTGATTGCAGCCATGGAATTAAAAGACACTTACTTCTTGGAAGGAAAGTTATGACCAACCTAGATAACATATTAAAAAGCAGAGACATTACTTTGCCAACAAAAGTCCGTCTAGTCAAGGCTATGGTTTTTCCAGTGGTCATGTATGGATGTGAGAGTTGGACTGTGAAGAAAGCTGAGCACTGAAGAATTGGTGCTTTTGAACTGTGGTGTTGGAGAAGACTGTTGAGAGTCCCTTGGACTGCAAGGAGATCCAATCAGTCCATTCTAAAGGAGATCAGTCCCGGGTGTTCATTGGAAGGACTGATGCTAAAGCTGAAAATCCAATACTTTGGCCACTTCATACGAAGAGTTGACTCATTGGAAAAGACTGATGCTGGGAGGACCGGGGCCAGGAGGAGAAGGGGATGACAGAGTATGAGATGCCTGGATGGCATCACCAATTCGATGGACATGAGTATGGGTGAACTCTGGGAGTTGGTGATCGACAGGGAGGCCTGACGTGCTGTGATTCATGGGGTCGCAAAGAGTCAGACATGACTGAGGGACTGAACTGAACTGAACTGAATTGAACTGAGTCTGTATATAGTATAGACTGAAGTCAGGAAAGCTGATTCCTCCTGTGTCATTCTTCTTTCTCAAGATTGCTTTGGTTATTCAGCTATTCAGTATTGTATATTTGTATATCAGTTCAGTTCAGTTCAGTCACTCATTCGTGTCTGACTCTTTGCCACTCCATGAATCGCAGCATGCCAGACCTCCCTGTCCATCAACAACTCCCCGAGTTTACCCAAACTCATGCCCGTCGAGTTGGTGATGCCATCCAGCCGTCTCATCCTCTGTCATCCCCTTCTCCTCCTGCCCCCAATCACTCCCAGCATCATCCAAGACCCTGATGTCAACTCTTCGCATGAGGTGGCCAAAATACTGGAGTTTCAGCATCAGTCCTTCCAATGAACACCCAGGACTGATCTCCTTTAGGATGGACTGGTTGGATCTCCTTGCACTCCAAGGGACTCTCAACAGTCTTCTCCAACACCACAGTTCAAAAGCATCAATTCTTCAGTGCTCAGCTTTCTTCACAGTCCAACTCTCACATCCATACATGACCACTGGAAAAACCATAGCCTTGACTAGACGGACCTTTGTTGGCAAAGTAATGTCTCTGCTTTTGAATATGCTATCTAGGTTGCTCATAACCTTCCTTCCAAGGAGTAAGTGTCTTTTAATTTCATGGCTGCAATCACCATCTGTGGTGATTTTGGAGCCAAAAAAAAAAAAAAAGTCTGACACTTTCCAATGTTTCCCCATCTATTTTTGATGAAGTGATGGGACCAGATGCCATGATCTTAGTTTTCTGAATGTTGAGCTTTAAGCCAGCTTTTTCACTCTCGTCTTTCATCAAGAGGCTTTTTAGTTCCTCTTCATTTTCTGCCATAAGGGTGGTGTCATCTGACATATCTGAGGTTATGTCATCTGACATATCTGAGGTTATTGATATTTCTCCCAGCAATCTTGATTCCAGCTTGTGCTTCTTCCAGCCCAGAATTTCTCATAATGTAGTCTGCATATAAATTAAATAAGCAGGGTGACAATATACAGTCTTGACATACTCCTTTTCCTATTTGGAACCAGTCTGTTGTCCAATGTCCAGTTCTAACTATTGTTTCCTGACCTGCATACAGGTTTCTCAGGAGGCAGGTCAGGTGGTCTGGTATTCCCATCTCTTTCAAAATTTTCCAGTTTTTTGTGATCCGCACAGTCAAAGGCTTTGGCATAATCAATAAAGTAGAAATAGATGTTTTTCTGGAGGTCTCTTGCTTTTGAAATGATCCAGCGGATGTTGGCAATTTGATCTCTGGTTCCTCTGCTGCCGGGGTCCAGCCCCGGTGGATCCATGGAATTCGAAGCGGGGACGGCGTCGGCGAGGATCAGGAAACAATTGCTTAATTAAACGTTAATTAAGGATATAAAGAGTAATAGAATGAGGATAGCTCAGTGAGGAAATTCAGTGGAGAAAAGAGGCTGAATAATTCAGCCAGAAGGTAAGAGAAAGAACGACATGGTGAGACAAAGTTTCAGTGAACAAGGCCCACACTTTATTTTCCAAAGTAGTTTTTATACCTTAAGTTATGCATAGAGGATAATGGGGGAAGGGGTAGAGTCATGCAGTAAGCCAGGCTTTCTTCCTGCAGACTTATCATATGCAAAAGCTTAGGTGATTTGCATCATCTTCTGGCCCGGAGGCCTTTTTCTCTAAAGGTGATTATTCTAAAGTCAGGCGCCAGCCTCCAAAAAGCATTAGATAAAGTTGCATTCCTACAGAGCAAAGGTGTGGTGGGCTATAACAAGAAAAAGAATTAATTCAAGGGTCCCAGGTTACAAACATTAAAGCTACTATTTACACTAATTATATTAATCAATACACTGCCAGGAACACAGCAGGTAAGGGATATGGAGACTTAGCAGCAAACATTGGCCCAACAAGTGAAATCCCTTCACCAATACAATTTCTAATCAATCTTTTAACTGCTCAAAGGAATCTGTATTTAGACAGTTTAGAACATCTCATGCCTCTCACAGTTTGGAGGCTCTGAGCAATCACATGTGGCCGGAAAAACCTATTTAGGCAGGCTAGAGGACTTCCAAGGGAGTTTGTAGGTTGAAACACTGTCACACCCAGGAATTATTAACTGGAGCTGTAAGCTAACTCTTTTTTCAGAGAGGTAGTGGGGGACAGCCCCCTGTAAAGTCAGAGGTGTAGGTGAAAGCACAAAGCAGAAAGTAGGCAGATTCTGGTTTTGGGGGTAGATTGCTCGAGAATTTCCAGGGAGACTCCTGAGGCTTGATCCCGCCTTTGCGTATGCCAAGCCTCCTTCCTCATGACCTTTGCCAGGGGCGGAGCTCGCTCCCCGCACTCTGCCTTTTCTAAAACCAGCTCTAACATCTGGAAGTTCATGGTTCACATATTGCTGAAGCTTGGCTTGGAGAATTTTGAGCATTACTGTACTAGCGAGTGAGATGAGTGTAATTGTGCGGTAGTTTGAGCATTCTTTGACATTGCCTTTCTTTGGGATTGGAATAAAAACTGACCTTTTCCAGTCCTGTGGCCACTGCTGAGTTTTCCAAATTTGCTGGCATATTGAGTGCAGCACAGTATTTGGCTATTCAGTATAGTGTAGGCTGTATGTCGTATAGGCTGAGGTCAGGAAAGTTGATTTCTCCTGTTTCATTCTTCTTTCTCAAGATTGCTTTGGCTATTCAGGGTCTATTGTGTTTCCATACAAATTGAGAAATTATTTGTTCTAGTTCTGTGAAAAATACCATTGGCAGTTTGATAAGGATTGCATTGAATCTATAAATTGCTTTGGGTAGTATAGTCATTTTCACAATATTGATTTTTCCAGTCCTGAACATGGTATATTGCTCCATCTGTGTTGTCTGATTTCTTTCATCTGTGTCATAGTTTTCTGCACACAAGTCTTTTGTCTCTTTAGGTAGGTTTATTCTTAAGCATTTTATTCATTTTGTCACAGTCATGAGTGGACTTTTTTCCTTAATTTCTCTTTATGATCTTTCATTGTTAGTGTATAGGAATGTAAAGGATTTCTATGTGTTAATTTTATATCCTGTGACTTTACTATATTCATTGATTAGTTCTATTAATTTTCTGGTGGTATCTTTAGGGTTTTCTATGTAGAGAATCATGTCATCTGCAAACAGTGAGAGTTTTACTTCTTTTACAATCTGGATTCCTTCTACTTTTTTTTCTTCTCTGATTTCTGTGGTAAGATTTCCAAAACTATTTTTAATAATAATGGTGAGAATGGGCACCCTTGTCTTGTTTCTGATCTTAGAGGGAATGCTTTCAGTTTTTCGCTGTTGAAGATAATATTTTCTGTCTGTTTGTTATATATGGCCTTTATTATGTTGAGGTATGTTTCTTCTGTGTTTGCTTTCTGGAGAGGTTTTATCATAAATGTGTGTTGAATTTTGTCAAAGATTTTCTCTCAATCTATTGAAATTATCATATGGTTTTTATCTTTCAATTTTTTGATATGCTGTATCACATTGATTGATTTGCATATGTTGAAGCAACCTTGCATCCCTGGAATAAAGCCCACTTGATTATGATATATGACCTTTCTAAAATATTGTTGGATTTTGTTTGCTAGAATTTTGTTGAACATTTTTGCATCTATGTTTCTATGTTTGTCAGTGATATTTGGCTTGCAATTTTCTTTCTTTTTTTTGTGTGGCATCTGTGTCTGGTTTTGGTATCAGTGTGATGGTGGCCTCGTAGAATGAGTTTGGGAGCTGTCCTTCCTCTGCAATTTTCTGGAAGAGTTTGAGTAGGATAGGTGTTAGCTCTTCTGTAAATTTTTGGTAGAATTCACCTGTGAAGCCTTCTGGTCCTGGACTTTTGCCTGTTGGAAAATTTTTTATTACAGCTTCAATTTCCGTGCTTGTGATTGGTTGGTTCATATTTCCTATTTCTTCCTGGTTCCATTTTGGAAGGTTACACTTTTCTAACAATTTGTCCATTTCTTCCAAGTTGTCCTTTTTATTGGCATAGAGCTTCTCATAGTAGTCTCTTATGATATTTTGTATTTCTGTGTTGTCTGTTGTTACTTCACTTTTTTATTTCTAATTTTATTGATAAGATTCTTCTCCTTTTTTTTTTTTTCTTGAGTCTGGCTAACATTTTGTCAACTTTTTTTTATCTTCTAAAGAACTAGCTTTTAGTTTTCCTGATCTTTGCTATAGTCTCCTTCATTTCTATTTCATTTATTTCTGTTCTGATCTTTATAATTTCTTTCCTTCTACTAACTTTGGGGATTTTTCTGCTCTTCTTGTTGCTTTATATGTTAGATTAGGTTGTTTATTTGATTTCTCTTAGTTTCTTACGGAGAAGGCAATGGCACCCCACTCCAGTACTCTTGCCTGGAAAATCCCATGGACAGAAGAGCCTGGAAGGCTGCAGTCCATGGGGTCGCTGAGGGTCGGACACAACTGAACGACTTCACTTTCACTTTTCACTATCATGCATTGAAGAAGGAAATAGCAACCCACTCCAGTGTTCTTGCCTGGAGACTCCCAGGGACAGGGGAGCCTGGTGGGCTGCCATCTACGGGGTCACACAGAGTTGGACACGACTGAAGCAACTTAGCATAGCATAGCATAGTTTCTTAAGGTAGGCTTGTATTGGTATGAACTATCCTCTTTAGGATTGCTTTTATTGCATCGCATAGGCTTTGAGTTGCTGTGGTTTCATTGTAATTTGTTTCCAGGCATACTTTGATTTCCTTTTTTACTTCTTCAGTGATCTGTTTGTTGTTCAGAAGCATGTTGTTTACCCTTCATGTATTTGTGCTTTTTATAGGTTTTTTCCTGTAGTTGATCTGTAATCTTACAGCATTGTGATCAGAAAAGCTGCTTGAAATTATTTCAATTTTTTAAAATTTACCCAGGCTTGATTTGTACCATAAAATATGATATATTCTGGAGAATGTTCTGTGTGCATGAGGAAAAGGTGAAACCCTTTGTTTTTGAATGAAATTCTCTGTAGAGATCAATTAGGTCCAGCTGGCTCAATGTATCATTAAAGCTTGTGTTTCCTTATTAATTTTCTCTCTGTATGATCTGTTCATTTGTTTGAGTGGGGTATTAAAGTCTCCCATTATTATTGTATTACTGTTGATTTCCCCTTCAATAGTTGTTAGCATTTGCCTTATGTATTGAGGTGCTCTTATGTTGGGTGCCTATATATTACTTATTTTGTCTTCTTCTTAGATTGATTGATCATTATGTAGTGTCCTTCTTTGTCTCTTATAACATTCTGTATTTAAAGTCTCTTTTATCTGATATGAGTATCGCTATCCCCCTTTCTTTTGGCTTCAGTTTGCATGAAATATCTTTTTCCAGCCCCTCACTTTCAGTCTGTATGTGTCCCTAGGTTTTAAGTGGGTCTCTTGTAGACAACATATATAGGAATCTTGCTTCTATATCCATTCAACCAGTCTCTTTCTATTGGTTGGAGTATTTAACCCATTTACATTTATGGTAATCATTGAAAAGTACGATCCACTTACCATTTACTTTATTGTTTTGGGTTTGTTTTTATTTACCATCTGTTGAAGAGCTGGTTTGGTGGTGTTGAATTCTCTAAGCTTTAGCTTATCTGTAAAGCATTTGATTTCTCCTTCAAATCTGAATGAAATCCTTGATGGGTAGAGTATTCTTGATTGAAGGCTTTTCCCTTTCATCACTTTAAGTATATCCTACCATTCCCTTCTGCCCTGCCGTGTTTCTATTGAAAGACCAGCTGTTATCCTTATGGGGATCCCCTTGTACGTTATTTTTTGTTTTCCCCTTGCTGCCTTTCATATTTGTTCTTTGTGTTTAATTTGTGTTAGTTGATTAATATGTGTCTTGGTGTGTTTCTCTTTGGGTTTATCCTCTATGGGATTCTCAGCCCTTCATGGACTTGAGTGGCTGTTTCCTTCCATGTTTTAAGGAAGTTTTTGACTATTATCTCCTCAAATATTTTATCATGCCCTTTCCTTTTGTCTTCTTCTGGTGTACCTATGACTAGAGTGTTAAGGTGCTTAACATTTTCCCAGAGGTCTCATTTCTTTTTGTTTATTCTGCTTTGTTTCAGTTAATTCCACCATTCTATCTTCTGGCTCACATATCCTTTCTTCTGCCTCAGTTACTCTACAGTTGGTTCCCTCCAGAGTGGTTTTAGTCTCAATTACTGTGTTCCTCATTGCTGATTGACTATTCTTTATATCTTCTCAGTCTTTGTTATGCATTTCTTGCATTCCCTCAGTCCATGCCTCCAATCTATTTATTCAAGCCTCCATTTTGTTTTCAAGCTTTTGGATTATCTTTACTATTAGTATTCTGAATTCTTATTCAGGTAGACTCCTGAATAAGTTTGGTCTGGTGGGTTTTTACTATATTCCATCACCTGCTGGATATTTCTCTGTATTTTCATTTTGTTTAGTTTGTTGTGTTTGAGGTCCCCTTTCTGCAAGCTGGAGTGAACTCTAGTTCCTCTCAGTTGTGAAGTCTGCTCTCTCTGGGTGGTGTTGGACTAGTGCTTTGTGGAGGTTTCCTGGTTGGAGGGACTTGTGCATGTGTCCTGGTGGATGGAGCTGAATCTTGTCTTCCTGGAGGGCAGTGCAGTGTCCAGTAGTGAGTTCTCAGTTGTCTACCACCTTACTTGCCTCTTGAGAAACCTGTACACAGGTCAGGAAGCAACAGATAGAACTGGACATGGAACAACAGACTGGTTCCAAATAGGAAAAGGAGTAGGCCAAGGCTGTATATTGTCACCCTGCTTATTTAACTTATATGCAGAGTACACCATGAGAAACGCTGGTCTGGAGGAAATACAAGCTGGAATCAAGATTGCCAGGAGAAATATCAATAACTTCAGATATGCAGATGACATCACCCTTATGGCATGAAGTGAAGAAGAACTAAAGAGCCTCTTGACGAAAGTGAAAGAGGAAAGTGAAAAAGTTGGCTTAAAGCTAAACATTCAGAAAACTAAGATCATAGCACCTGGTCCCATCATTTCATCAAAAATAGATGGGGAAACTGTGGCTGACTTTATTTTTTGGGGCTCCAAAATCACTGCAGATGGTGATTGCAGACATAAAATTAAAAGACGCTTACTCCTTGGAAGGAAAGTTATGAGCAACCTAGACAGCATATTAAAAAACAGAGACGTTACTTTGTCAACAAAGGTCCATCTAGACAAGGCTATGGTTTTTCCAGTAGTCACGTATGGATGTGAAAGATGCACTATAGAGAAAGCTGAGCACAGAAGAATTGATGCTTTTAAACTGTGGTACTAGAGAAGACTGTTGAGAGTCCCTTGGACTGCAAGGAGATCCAACCAGTCCATCCTAAAGGAGATCAGTCCTGGGTTTTCATCAGAAGGACTGATGTTGAAGCTGAAGCTCCAATACTTTGGCCACCTAATGTAAAGAGCTGACTCATTTGAAAAGACCCTGATGCTGGAAAAGATTGAAGGCAGGAGGAGAAGGGGACAACAGAGGATAAGATGGTTGGATGGCATCACTGAATCAATGGACATGAGTTTGGGTGAGCTCCAGGTGTTGGTGATGGACAGGGAGGCCTGGCGTGCTGCAGTTCATGGGGTCACAAAGATTCGGACACGACTGAGCAGCTGAGCTGAACTGACCTGAACTGATGGGTTTGATATGTCTTTGGGCAGCCGGTCATATTGTGAAGTGTTGTGTTCCTGTTTTGTTGGAAGATTGGAGTGAAATGTCCTGCACTGAAACTTGCTGGTTCTTGAGTTGAGCTCAGTCTCAGTGTAGGTATGGAGGCTTTTGGGTGGGCTCTCCTCTTTTAATGTTCCCTGGTGTCAGGAGTTCTCTGATCATCCAATGTCTTGAAGTTGAGTCTCCTGCCTCTGGGTTTCAGTCCCAATCTCTTACAGTAGCAACAAAACTCAAGCCATACAACAAAGAAGACAAATTCCCTAGGTTTATGATGAAGCAACTCTCCACAGCCAGGAATACCCAAAGAGATTCCCAGAGTTATATAGAGAACAGAAGACAGAGAAAGGAGAAATAGGTGACAAGGAGAAAAAGGAGAGTAAAAAGAGAGCAATCAAGTTAATAATCAAATCACTAAGTGAAAAATGGATATTGAAAACCAAAAACTAAAATAAAAATTAGATTGCCCAAAATACAATAAAAAACAAAATATTGAACACAAAAACTAAAAAATATGCAATTTATTTAGAAAATAAGGTGTTTTTTTCAAGAAAGGAAAAAGTAGGCTATAAAAATAGAAACAGTTCTATGAAGACCTACAAGACCTTCTAGAACTAACACCCAAAAAAGATGTCCTTTTAATTATAGGGGAATGAAATGAAAAATCTGGAAGTCAGAGGATTAGATGGTTGGATGGCATCACCAACTCGATGGACATAAGTCTGAGCAAGCTCCGGGAGTTGGTGATAGACAGGGAAGCCTGGCATGCTGCAGTCCCTGGAGTCACAAAGAGTTGGACACGACTGAGTGACTGAACTGAACTCAACCGGAAAATAGAAAAGTAATAAAAACCTTGTTAGGACAGTATTAGGGGAAAATGAGAAAAAAGTCAGGGGAAGAAAGGAAATAAAGATTTAAAAAAATCAGAATAAATACTTTGCAACTCTAAAAACTAATAAAATGAAAATTAAAACTAATAATAAAATTTTAAAATATTATAGGAGGTGGGAAGTATATACACAGTGGTTTTGAGGAATGTTCATGTGATTCCTCCATTTTCCTGCTCCTGTCAAATTGCCCACTGAGAAAGTCCTCCAATATATCTAGGAAGGTCTTTGGAACTGTTGTGATCAGAGTGGTTGGTTGTAGTTCAGTCTCAGATCTTCTGTTGTTCTGACTTGTACTTGCTCTCAAATTCTACAGTTTCCCCTAAAGTGCACAGTCTCAGTTTAACGGCAGGATTTTAATCTCCTGCACCTGCCACTTCTAAAGTGGTTCATCCTTTGCTTTCGTCACACTTCTGCATTTTTTTTTTTTTTTTGGAGGGGAGTTGCCTCTGCTTGCAAATCTGTCTTGTGTCTGATCTCTGCCCTGACATGAGGGGGGCAAAAGTGGGCACTTATTCAGGCTCACTTGCTCAACTGTGCTGTGGAGAGGGAAGGACACTGCAAACATCACTGGTGTGTGTGTCAGGATCACTCATTGCAGCTAGACCACACAGGGGTCACCACAGCCCAAGGTGGGCATGCACCTCCCATAAGACTCTTGACAGAGCCAAGTCATTCGGGCTCCCAGCTGAGCTGTAAGGGCACAGTCCCAGGAGGGACATGTGCTTCCCCAGGGGAGCTGGTATCAGGCTGTGACCCTCCTGGAAGATCCAAGTGTCCAGGATCTCAGGAAGACATGAATAGTAACTGGAAGCCTCACAGCTTTATGGCAGATGCAGTCTCTGGAGTCAAGATTGTAGAGGCCCCTTGCCTTCCACCTCTGGCAGTTGTACACCTGCTTCTCTGCCTCTGGAACCATAGACAGCAGCAGGCTCACCCGGCTTTGGTATTTGCTAAGGCGCAGTCTTTTG
Source organism: Bos indicus (assembly GCF_029378745.1). NCBI lineage: Eukaryota > Metazoa > Chordata > Mammalia > Artiodactyla > Bovidae > Bos > Bos indicus. The sequence continues at coordinate 79,656,300 of NC_091789.1, forward strand.
TTCTGTGAGCACACTAGGAGTTAGAGTGCAGTGTTAGAGGTTTCCTGAGGGAGTGATCTTTTGTTTCTCATGGTTCCAGGGTTTCCCCCTTTCCTGTCTGTGCTGTGTCACATTAGCCCCCTCAGAGAGTCTTCAAGGCATTCAACCCCAGCCCTTTCCCTGAGGACTGACCCATGCAGCCAGCACCTCCATAGCCATCCCTATATGTTTTCACTTATAATTGATATCTAGAAACACAGAACTCATTTTAACAGAGTACATTGATAGTTACCAGGATATAGAGGTGGAACAAATAGGGAAATATTTTTCAAAGAGTACAAACTTTCAGCTATAAGATGAATGAATTTCAAGTTACTAATGTACATGTTGGCTATAGTTGACAATATTGTATTGTACACTTGAAAGTTACTATGAGAATATATCTTAAATGTACTTAGCATAATAAAAATGGTAATTATACAAGGTGATGGATGAGTTAACTATATTGTAGTTAACATTTTACAATACTTACATGTATCAAATCATCACACTGTACACCTTAAACTTACACAATATTACATATCAGTTATATCTCAATAAACCTGGAAAAATTGATGATATTAATATCAACAAATTACAGACTTCATCTTGTTTCCCCATAGAACCAATAAAAAGTAATAAAAAAAAAAATGGCTAACACCACCTTATAAGAACACTGAAAACAGCAGAATGTTTACAGCAACCAAGCATATGGCCAATCAAGAAAAAGCCACAATCAAAATCATAGGAAATTTTGTAGCACTTTTGTTTGCCCTTGCCTACTACCTCATCTTCACAGCAAAGTCTTCATCTGGAGGAGGTGGTAGCCCAGTTCCCAATTTTTCACCTCAACCTAAGAGGAACATAGCAGACCCAATCTGCAATATTCTACGCTGGCTAAGTGATGTGTAAATGACAGTTTTGTTTGCCTACCTGAAATATCAGGCAAGGGAAAGAGTAGTATTATTCAAATCTCAGGTAGCCAGAGCAGCACAGACTTCTTGCAAGCAATCAGCCTTTCATGTCCACAGATTCTACATCCACAAATTAACCAGTCGTAAATTGAAAATAGTCACAAAAATTCCAAAAAGCAAAGCTTGAAGTTGTCACATGTAGGCAAATATTTGCATAGCATTTACATTATATCTATAACTATTTACAGAGTATTTACATTGTATTAACTATTACAGTAATCTAGAGATGATTTAAGTTTAGAAAACAATTGCATACATTATATGCAAATAATATGCTATTTTATATAAGAAATTTGAGCATCCACAGGTTTTGCTATCTATGGGTGTCCTGAAACCAAATCCTCACAGAGACTGAAGGAGGAATTTACTGCATAAAGACTAAGATACTTAGATACCTGGGACAAGAGTTGATGAGTTGTACTACTATGTTATATATAAAAAGGTATCCATCCAATTCCTCCATGAAATCGTAGAGAGCTGGGTTGAGTTACATATAATATTCTAACCTATTGGAAGTTGTTTTCTCTTCTGCCTTAGATTTTAGGCTGGGCGAACTAGTAGTTATTGCCGAGGAAAGCTGCAGAGATCACCACAGATGTCAGGGAAAAGACATTATGGGTGTAGACATAAAATAGATCATCACAGGCCCCAAGGTACATTTGGGGTAAGTCTTCAGCAAATTATAGGAATATAAAAGTGCCTGTGTATAATGGAAAATGGGAAAAACCACAAAGAGGACAAAGCAGAACACATGTTCCAAAAAGACTTTAGAGGATTTTAGCTTTTTCCTCAGGCTGATTACAAAACTCAGAACCAAGGATGAGTCAATTAATGAAGAACTTCCTTAACCCCTGCCAGCATGCAAACACTAGGGGAGATGGCTGTGTTTTTAAAAGTTGAATTTTCAGCAGTAATGACAACAAAACCTATAAAAAATCTTTTTTATAAAATTATGAGATGGATGAAACTGGAGCCTATTATACAGAGTGAAGTAAGCCAGGAAAAAAAAAAAAAAAAAACTCCAATACAGTATACCAACACATATATATGGAATTTAGAAAGATGGTAACGATAGCCCTGTATGCAAGACAGCAAAAGAGACACAGATGTATAGAACAGTCTTTTGGACTTTGTGGGGGCGGGGATGATTTGGGAGAATGGCATTGAAACATATATAATATCATATAATAAACGAATCACCAGTCCAGGTTCCATGCAGGATACAGGATGCTTGGGGCTGGTGCATTGGGATGACCCAGAGGGATGGTATGGGGAGGGAGGTGGAAGAGGGGTTCAAATGGGGAACACGTGTACACCCGTTGCGGATTCATGTTGATGTATGGCAAAACCAATAAAATATTGCAAAGTAATTAGCCTCCAATTAAAATAAATAATTTTTTTCAGAGATAAACAATTTTTTCATTTTATTTGTAATAATATACAAGAATATAGTGTGCAAAATTTAGGGGCAACATCATGAAGAAGTGTAATGAACTGAAATCAATTTTATAGCTGTGATTCCTAACCAGAAACACCACTTGGTAAGTAACATGAAAAGCCATGATTGTAGCTCAGAGCAAAAGCAGCTCTATTGCCATTGTGTTTGCTCTCGTTGTAGACAGTTGGAGGAAAGTAAAGTGCAAGTGTTGCACTGCTTAAATGCAAAGTCCGCCCCCACCATAGATACGATGACAAAAACGATATTAAGATACGTGGCTGAGGAGATATAGGACACAAAGTTAAAAATACAATGGTGTCAACTGTTAACAGCACCATTACAGTGACAATATCCCAATGCTATTAACTATTTATTAAGTTAGTTAATAAAATAAATAATTTTTAAATAAAAAATTTAAAAAAAACAAAATTAACAATAAAACACACCCATTTAAAAGAAGAAACTAAAGTGAAGCAACCACAACTAAAAAAAAACACAGGATTATCACTTATTAGACAAACTTTAAAGTATCAGATTAGTTCAGTCACTCAGTCATGCCCAACTCTTTGCAACCCCATGATTCGAAGCATGCCAGGCCTCCCTGTCCATCACCAACTCCCAGAGTTCACCCAAACTCATGTCTATCGAGTCCGTGATGCCATCTGGCCATCTCATCCTCTTTTGTCCCCTTCTCCTCCTGCCCCTTATCCCTCCCAGCATCAGCACATCCCTCCCTCCCAGCACTTTGCCAATGAGTCAACTCTTCCCATGAGGTGGCCAAAGTACTGGAGTTTCAGCTTCAGCATCAGTCCTTCCCATGAACACCCAGGACTTATCTCCTTTAGGATGGACTGGTTGGATCTCCTTGCAGTCCAAGGGACTCTCAACAGTCTTCTCCAACACCACAGTCCAAAAGCATCAATTCTTCAGCACTCAGCTTTCTTCACAGTCCAACTCTCACATCCATACATGACCACTGGAAAAACCATAGCCTTGACTAGATGGACCTTTGTTGGCAAAGTAATGTCTCTGCTTTTTAATATGCTATCTAGGTTGCTCATAACTTTCCTTCCAAGGAGTAAGTGTCTTTTAATTTCATGGCTGCAATCACCATCTGCAGTGATTTGGGAGCCCAAAAAAATAAAGTTTGACACTTTCCACTGTTTCCCCATCTATTTTTGATGAAGTGATGGGACCAGATGCCATGATCTTCATTTTCTAAATGTTGAGCTTTAAGCCACCTTTTTCACTCGCCTCTTTCACTTTCATCAAGAGGCTTTTTAGTTCCTCTTCACTTTCTGCCATAAGGGTGGTGTCATCTGCATATCTGAGGTTATTAAGATTTCTCCCGGCAATCTTGATTCCAGCTCATGCTTCTTCCAGCCCAGAGTTTCTCATGATGTACTCTGCATAGAAGTTAAATAAGCAGGGTGACAATATACAGCCTTGACGTACTCCTTTTCCTATTTGGAACCAGTCTGTTTTTCCATGTCCAGTTCTAACTGTTGCTTCCTCACCTGCATACAGGTTTCTCAAGAGGCAGGTCAGATGGTCTGGTATTTCCATCTCTTTCAGAATTTTCCACAGTTTATTGTGATCCACACAGTCAGAGGCTTTGGCATAGTCAATAAAGCAGAAATAGATGTTTTTCTGGAACTCTCTTGCTTTTTCGATGATCCAGAAGATGTTGGCAATTTGATCTCTGGTTCCTCTGCCTTTTCTAAAACCAGCTTGAACATCTGGAAGTTCATGATTCACGTATTGTTGAAGCCTGGCTTGGAGAATTTTGAGCATTACTTTGCTAGCATGTGAGATGAGTGCAATGTGTTGTGGTCTTAACATTCTTTGGCATTGCCTTTCTTTGGGATTGGAATGAAAACTGACCTTTTCCAGTCCTGTGGCCACTGCTGAGTTTTCCAAATTTGCTGGCATATTGAGTGCAGCACTTTCACAGCATCATCTTTCAGGATTTGAAATAGCTCAGCTGGAATTCCATCACCTCCACTAGCTTTGTTCAATCAAAAAATGGGCCATAGTGATGCTTTCTAAGGCCCACTTGACTTCCCATTCTAGGAAGTCTGGCTCTAGGTGAGTGATCACACCATCGTTTGAAGTATACTTTATACTGAAAACTATCTTGATAGCTCAAATAGATAAAACACAAAGGACTAAAGGAAATTTGAAAAACTGTATACAAACAAAAAAAAATCAATGAAGATATAGATAAAAATGAGGCAAAAAAAAAAGAAATGTTGGAGCTAAAACTGTAATAACTAAATTTAGAATTTTACTAGAGAGGTTAAATAGATTTGAGCAAGCAAAACAAAGAAAGAATCAATAAACTCATTAATAATATAAACATTTGAAATTATTTGATTTAGAGGACAGAAAAGAAAAAGTGACCAGAGCCTGAGGTATTTGTGCAAACAATTAAGGAGACTAATACGTGTTTTATAAGACTCTGAGAAAAAGGTGAACAGAAAGAGGAAGACCAATTATTTGAGGAAATAATAAAAAAAAAATTCTCAAATTTGAGAAAAGGCATGAATCTAGAACCCCAGGAAACTTTACAAACTCTAAGTAAAATAAACACAAAGTAACACAGCAAGACATCATCATCAAACTTTCAAAAACAAGAGAAAGACGAGGACTTTCAAGATGGCAGAGGAGTAAGAGGACGAAATCACCCTCCTCCTCACAAATCATCTGCATGTGAAACAGTTCCTATAGAACACCTTCTGAATGCTGGCAGGAGAACCCAGACTGCCAAAAAGGCAAGTCAATCTCCTCCGAATGAGGTAGGACAAAAGACATAAGAAAATAAAGAGACAAAGGATTTCAGGGCAGGGACCTGCACCTCAGGGAGGGAGCCATGAAGGAGGAAAAGTTTCTTCACACTCGGAAACCCCCTCTCAGGTGTGGACTGGAGGAGCTTCGGAACCTCCGATGGAAATGCAGCAACAGGTGCTCAGAAGGTGAAATGGAAGGATCATTGCCAACCAATACTTTCCAGCTGAGACACTGTTTCTTTGCAGCCTGCAGTGGTGAGTAGGGGCTGGGTGCTTAGGCTCAGGCTTTGGAGATCAGACCCCAGGGAGAGGACCAGGGTTAGCTGACATGAAAATACTCTGTGGGGCCTAGTACAACACTGCTGAGGGAGCTCAGAGAAAAGCATGGGCTCACCAGAGAGGCAAGAGACCATTGCCACTTGGACCCTCAAATTCTGTGCTCCTTTAGGACCTCACATTCGCCAGTGCCATAAATGGAATGAGCTGTAGCTGTGGACTGTAACTCCCAAGGAAGATACACCCAAGCCAGCACGAGTGCCAGAGATGGAACTACTGGTGAGTGTAGTTTGTGGTCCCAGAAAGCGGGAATGTGGGCCACTTGACTACCGCCATGGTGGGCATTGGTACCAGAGCTGAAGGACAGGAGGACACTGCAGTCCCAAGCCCAGGGGTCACAGCTGTCACCAAGTTGTGAGTGGGTACATGTCACTGCCCACACCTTCTTGGGACCTTGTGCAGTTTAGCTCTGCCCAGGGACCCACGACCTGGGGAAGCACACCACCCAACTCAAACTGTAGCAACTTCCTGCAGGACTTAGCTAGTGTGGGCACTCCCACATCACCCAAATGTGTCTGCCATACCCTTTCATCTCCATAACCTAACTAAGCAAGTGAGCCCTAATAAGCTGCTACTTTCACCTCCTCTTGTCTAGACTGGAGGGCACCCTACAGACAGAGGTGGGATAAAACCAAAGTTGAGCACCAGGCACTGTGTGACCAAAGAAGTGGAAAGGAATTGAGTCCTGCAGCAGCAGATACAATGGATTAAATCCCAGCAATTAGCCTGAGACACTGCACTATGGGGCAACTGTGGGCTTTGAAAGAAAGTGCAAGCTGGAATAAGGCCAGATTTGAGTTTCAGCCTCCCCATAGTGTCCACGCAGCTTCAGAGACCTTCCTAGAAATATTGGAGGACTTCATGAGTAATCAAATTGGCTGGTGCAGTGTGGCAAGGACAATGAAGGACACAGGAGGGAATTTCTTCTTACTACCAAATTCTTATATATATATATATATATATATATGATGGTATGGGATATATATATATATATATATATAAAGAGTCGTTTTTCTTTTATGTATTGTCATATTGTTATTTTTTATTATTCCTTTGTTTTGTATTTTTAACTACCAAATTCTTATATATATATATATATATATATATATATATATAAAGAGTCGTTTTTCTTTTATGTATTGTCATATTGTTATTTTTTATTATTCCTTTGTTTTGTATTTTTAACTTACTTTTTCATTTTTAAAAGATTTTATTTTTCAATAAACATTTTATTCTACTTTTTCTTTTTACAATACTCTTTAGTTAAATTCCATTTTTTCCATATTTCTTATTGCGTATTTTTGCTAGAAGAAAGGCTATGACCACTCTAGACAGCATATTAAATTGGCATTACATGGCCAGCAAAGGTCCATCTAGTCAAAGCTATGGCTTTTCCAGTAGTCATGTATGGATGTGAGAGTTGGATGGTAAAGAAAGCTGAGTGCCAAAGAATTGATTCTTTTGAAGTGTGGTGTTGGAGAAGACTCTTGAGACTCCCTTGGACTGCAAGGAGATCCAACCAGTCCATCCTAAAGGAAATCAGTCCTGAATATTCATTGCAAGGACTGATGTTGAAACTGCAATACTTTGGCCACCTGATGCAAAGAGCTGACTCATTGGAAAAGACCCTGATGCTGGGAAAGATTGAAGGCAAGAGGAAAAGGGGACAACAGAGGATAAGGTGGTTGGATGGCATCACCGACTTGATGGACATGAGTTTGAGCAAGCTCTGGGAGTTGGTGAAGGACAGGGAAGCCTGGCATACTGCAGTCCATGGGGTCACAAAGAGTCAGACACGACTGAGCGACTGAACTCTCTAGTCATTTTTAGTATTCATTTTCTTTTTTTTTTTTTAATTTTATTTTATTTTTAAACTTTACATAATTGTATTAGTTTTGCCAAATATCAAAATGAATCCATCACAGGTATACGTGTGCTCCCCATCCTGAATCCTCCTCCCTCCTTCCTCCCCATACCATCCCTCTGGGTCGTCCCAGTGCACCAACCCCAAGCATCCAGTATCGTGCATTGAACCTGGACTGGCATCTCATTTCATACATGATATTTTACATGTTTCAATGCCATTCTCCCAAATCTTCCCACCCTCTCCCTCTCCCACAGAGTCCATAAGACTGTTCCATACATCAGTGTCTCTTTTGCTGTCTCGTACACAGGGTTATTGTTATCATCTTTCTAAATTCCATATATATGTGTTAGTATACTGTATTGGTGTTTTTCCTTCTGGTTTACTTCACTCTGTATAATAGGCTCCAGTTTCATCCATCTCATTAGAACTGGTTCAAATGAATTCTTTTTAATGGCTGAGTAATACTCCATTGTGTATGGGTTTATTTATTGGCTTGATTCCTCTCTTCATTTATGCTTCCTATTTTTATTCATTTTTTCTCTTTTCTCTTTGTGAGTGTGTGAGTTTCTCCGGGTGTTCTTATCTGTGGAATGTTTGTTTCTAACATTTGTCTTGGGGTTTTGTCTGTCCATTCTTTCATCGTTTGTGTGCTTTTTTGACTTCCTTTTTTATTCTTTCCTCTATTTCTTTTCTTCTTTTTCTCTTCTGTGCTGTGTAGCTCGAGGAGTCTTGGTGCTACGGTTCAGCACTAAGTGCTACAAGTGCTGAACCTCTGAGGTGGGAGACCCAAGATAAGAACATTGGACCACCAGAGAACTGTAGACCCAATGGAACATTAATTGGCAAGAACTCTCCCAAAGGCCACCATCTCAACACTGACTAGAGTCCACTCAAAGGGCAGCAAACTCCAGTGCCAGACATCTCACATCAAACCATCAGCAAAACAAGAACACAAACCTGACAATTAGCAGACAGCAAAGCCATACCAAGCCCACAGATGCCCCAAAACGTACTACTGGATTTGACACTAACCTTCAGAAAAACAAGACTCAACTCCACCAACCAGAACACAGGCACCAGTTCTCCCAACCAGGAAACCTTCACAAGGCACTGGTCCATCCCCACACACTAGGGGGCTGAATTAACAAATAAAAGGAACTATGACCTTGTAACCTGCAGGAAGGAGACCATCAATCATAGCAAATTAAATTAATTAAAACACAGAAACATGTAGCAGATTAAGGAATATGATAAAATGCACAAGACCAAAGAAATGAAGAGGAAGTAGACAATCTATCGGAAAAAGAATTCAGAATAATGACATTAAATTTTATCCAAAACCTTGAAAATAAAATACAGGCACAGAAAAATAGAACTGAGGCATGGATTGATAAGATACAACAATGTTTAACAGGACCTAGAAGAAAGAAAGAATAGACGATCATCAATGAACAGCATAATAACAGATTTTAAAAATACACTAGAGGGAACCAATAGCAGAATAACTGAGGCAGAAGAAGAGATAACTGAGCTGGAAGAGAACTGAAGCAGAGAGCAATAAAGAAAAAAGAATGAAAAAAAAAATGATGACAGTCTCAGAGACCTCTGAGAGAATATTGAGCACACCAACATTCAAATGATAGAGGTCCCAGAAGAGGAAGGAAAAAAGAAAAGGTATGAGAAAATATTTGAGGTGATTATAGTCAAAAACTTCCTTAACATGGGAAAGGAAATACCTTCCCAAGTCCAGGAAGCCCAGAGATTCCTATACACAATAAACCCAAATAGAAGCACAAGACACCTAATAATCAAACTAATGAAAATTAAACAAAAATATTAAAAGCAGCCAGGGAAAATGAACAAATAAGGTATAAGGGGATCCTCATAAGGCCACAGTTGGCCTTTCAACAGCAACTTTGCAGGCCAGAATGGAGTGGCAGGATATACTTAAAGTATGCTGCTGCTGCTGCTGCTGCTGCTGCTAAGTTGCTTCAGTCGTGTCCGACTCTGTGCAACCCTATAGACGGCAGCCCACCAGGCTCCCCCGTCCCTGGGATTCTCCAGGCAAGAGTACTGGAGTGGGTTGCCATTTCCTTCTCCAATGCATGAAAGTGAGAAGTGAAAGTGAAGTCACTCAGTCCTGTCTGACTCTCTGCAACCCCATGGACTGCAGCCTACCAGGCTCCTCCATCCATGGGATTTTCCAAGCAAGAGTACTGGAGTGGGTTGCCATTTCCTTCTCCATTGCATGAAAGTGAAAAGGGAAAGTGAAGCCACTCAGTCATGTCTGACTCTTAGCGACCCCATGGACTGCAGCCTACCAGGCTCCTCTGTCCATGGGATTTTCCAGGCAAAAGTACTGGAGTGGGATGCCATTGCCTTCTCCATACTTAAAGTATATTAAAGGACAAAACCTACAACCAAGATTACTCAACAAGTATATCATTCAGATTTGATGGAGTAATCAAAAACTTTACAAATAAACAAAAGTTAAGAGAATTCAACACCACCAAACCAGATTTACAACAAACACTAAAGGTACTTCTCTAGATAAGAAGCACAAGAGGAAAGGAAAAGACCTACAGAAACAAAACCAAAACAATAAAGTAAATGTTATAGGATCATGCGTGCATGCTAAGTCACTTCAGTCATGTCCACCAGGCATAGGATCATACATATCAATAATTACCTTAAATGTAAATAGACTAAATACTCCAAACAAAAGATGCAACCTGACTGAATAGATACAAAAACAAGATCACTCTTTACACTGTCTACAAGAGAAACAATTCAGACCTAGGGACACATACAGACTGAAAGTGAAAGGATGTAAAAAAGTATTCTAAGCAAAAGGAATTCAAAAGAAAGTGGGAGTAGTAATATTCATATCAGATAAAATAGATTTTAAAGCAAAGACCATTACAAGATACAAGGAAGGACATTACATAATGATCAAAGGATCAATTCAGGAAGAGGATGTAACAATTATAAATACATGCACAGCAAATAGAAGTGCCTCAATATATAACGTGGTCTTTCCAGGTGGTGCTAGTGGTAAAAGAAGAAAAAAAACAAAAAACAAAAAAACCTGCTGCCAATGCAGGAGACATAGAGACATGAGTTGGATCCCAGAGTTGGGAAGATAACATGGAAAAGGGCATGGCAACCTACTCCAGTATTCTTGCCTGGAGAATCCCCATGGACAGAGGAGTTTGGCGGGCTACAGTGCATAGGGTCACAAAGAGTCAGACATGACCAAATCAGTTGAGCGTGCACACACACACAATATATATAAGATAAATGCTAACAGCTTTTAAAAGGGAAGTCAACAGTAACACAACACCTGATTCACACCATTGCACAGATTCTTTGCATTAGTCACTTAGGAAGGCTTTCTTACCTCTCCTTCCTATAATTTGGAACTCTGCTTTCAGATGGATATATCTTTCCTTTTCTCCTTTGCTGTTAGCATCTCTTGTTTTCTCAAGTATTTGTAAGGCCTCCTCAGACCACCATTTTGCTTTTTTGCGTTTCTTCTTCTTGGGGATGGTTTTGATCACTGCCTCTTATACAATGTTATAAACCTCCATCTAAAGTTCTTCAGACACTCTATCAGAATAATCCCTTGAATCTTTTTGTCACTTCTACTGTATAATTATAAGGGATTTGATTTAGGTCATACCTGCATGGTCTAGTGGTTTTCCCCACTTCAATTTAATTCTAAATTTTGCAATAAGCAGTTCATGATCTGAGCCACAGTCAGATCCTCGTCTTGTTTTTGCTGGCTATATAGACTTTCTCCATCTTTAGCTGCAAAGAATATAATCAATCTGATTTCAGTATTGACTACCTGGTGATGTCCATGTGTAGAATCGTCTCTTGTGTTGTTGGAAGAGGGTATTTGCTATGACCAGTGCATTCTCCTGGCAAAACTCTGTTAGCTTTGCCCTGCTTCATTTTGTATTCCGAGGTCAAATTTGTCTATTACTCCACGTATTTCTTGACTTCCTACTTTTGCATTCCAGTCCCCTATGATGAAAAGGGCATCTTTCTTGGTGTTAGTTTTAGAAGGTCTTGTTGGTCATCATAGAACTGTTCAACGTCAGCTTCTTTGGCATTAGTGGCTGAAGCATAGACTTGGGTTGCTGTGATATTGCATGGTTTGCCTTGGAAAGAAACAGATAATTCTGTAATTTTTGAGACTGCACTCAAGTACTGCATTTTGGACTCTTTTGTTGACTATGAGGGCTATGCCATTTCTTCTAAGGGATTCTTGCCCACAGTAGTAGATATAATGGTCATCTGAATTAAAATCACCCATTCTGGTCCATTTTGGTTCACTGATTCCTAAAATGTCGATGTTCACTCTTGCTATCTCCTGTTTGACCACTTCCAATTTGCCTTGATTCATGGACCTGACATTCCAGGTTCCTACACAATATTGTTCTTTACAGCATTGGGTTTTACTTACATCACCGTCATATCCAACACTTGGTGTTGTTTTTGCTTTGGCTCAGCCTCTTCATTCTATCTTGAGCTATTTCTCCACTGTTCTCCAATACCTTATTGGGCACCTACCAACCTGAGGAGTTCATCTTTCAGTGTCATATCCTTTTGCCTTTTCATACTGTTCATGGGTTCTCAAGGCAAGAATACTGAAGTGGTTTGCCATTCCCTTTTCCAGTGGACCACTTTTTGTCAGAACTCTCCACCATGATCTGTTCATCTTGGGTGGCTCTACGTGGCACAGCCCTCTAGACAAGGCTGTGATCCAAGTGATCAATTTGGTTAGTTTTCTGTAATTGTGGTTTCCATTCTTTCTGCCCTCTGATGGATAAGTATAAGAGGCTTCTTGAAGCTTCCTGATGGGAGGGACTGACAGTGGGGGAATCTATGTCTTGCTCTGGTGGGCAGGGCTGTGTTCCCTCCCTGTTGTTAGCCTGAGGCAAACTATGGTAGGGGTATTGGCTGTAATGGAAACCTCCTTCAAAAGGACTGTGCCAGGACTGTTGTATTCAGTGCCACTGATCCCTCTCCAGGCCACTGTTGACCCACGCCTCTGCTGGAGACTCCTGGACACTGACAGGCAAGTCTGGATCAGTATCTGATGGGGTCACTGCTCCTTTCTCCTGGGTTCTGGTGCACACAAGGTTTTTTTTGTGCCCTCCAAGAGTCTGTTTCCCTAGTCCTGTGGAAGTTGTGTTATCCAATTCCACTTGCCTTCAAATTCCCCTGGGGTTCTCAGTCCCTTTGCTGGATCCCCAGGTTGGGAAATCTTCTGTGGGCCTTAGAACTTTTGCAACAGTATGAGAACTTCCTTGATATAATTGTTCTCCAGTTTGTGGGTTGTCTGCTTGGTGTCTCTATGGTGGGGCTCACATACCATGCCTCCCAGGTCTGCTACAGCCAGAACCCCTGTCCCTGCAGCAGGTCACAGCTGACCCATACCTCTTCAGGAGACACTCAAACACCCAAAAACAGGTCTGGCTCAGTCTCTTGCAGGGTCTCTGTGTCCTGGTGCACACAGGGTTTTGTTTCAGCCCTCCAAGTGTCTCCTCTGGTGGGTGTGGAGTTAGATTCTAAATGCAATTTCCCCCCTTCTGCTTTGTTGGGGCTTCTCCTTTGCCCTTGGACATGGGGTATCTTTTTCTGGTGGGATCCAGCATTCTCCTGTCAATGGTTGTTCAGCAGTTAGTTGCAATTTTGGAGTTCTCATACGAGAAGATGAGCGTACGTCCTTCTACTCCACCATCTAACTCTATGCAACCTTGAATTAATTAAAGTGGTATCACATGCATATCTGAGGTTGTTATTTCTCCCAACAATCTTGATTCCAGCTTGTGAGTCACCCAGCCCATTATTTTGTATGATGTACTCTGCATATAAGTTAAATAAGCAGGGTGACATCATACAAACTTGACATATTCCTTTCCCAGTTTTGAACCAGTCTGTTGTTCCATGTACAGTTCTAACTGTTGCTTCTTGTCCTGCATATAGGTTTCTCAAGAGACAGGTAAGAGACGGGTCTGATATTCCAATCTCTTTGAGAATTTTCCACAGTTTGTTGTGATCCATGCAATCAAAGGCTTTAGTGTAGTCAATGAAGCAGAAGTTGATGTTTTGGGGGAATTCCTTTGCTTTTTCTATGATCCAGCAGATGCTGGCTATTGAGTGCAGCACTTTCACAGTGTCATCTTTTAGGGTTTGAAATAGCTCAGCTGGAATTCCATCACCTCCACCAGCTTGGTTTGTAGTAATGCTTCCTAAAGCCCACTTGACTTCACACTCTAGGGTGTCTGTCTCTAACTGAGTAACCACAACACCATGGTTATCTGGGCCATTGAGATCTTTTTTGTACAGTTATTCCCAGTTCTTCTGTGTATTCTTGCCACCTCTTCTTAATATCTTCTGCTTCAGTTAGGTCCTTGCTATTTTTGCCCCCTATTTTCTCCATCTTTGCATGAAATATTCCCTTGGTATCTCTAATTTTCTTAAAGAGATTGCTAGTCTTTTCCATTCTATCATTTTCCTCTATTCCTTTGCATTGTTCATTTAAGAAGGTTTTCTTATCTCTCCTTGTTATTCTCTGGAACTCTGCATTCATTTGGGTATATCTTTCCTTTTCTCCTTTTCCATTCACTTCTCCTCTTTTCTCATCTATTTGTAAGGCCTCCTCAGATACTCACTTTGCTTTCTTACATCCCTTTTTCTTGGGGATGGTTTTGGTCACCGCCTCCTGTACAATGTTATGAACCTCCATCCATAGTTCTTTAGGCATTCTATCAGATCTAACCCTTGAATCTATTTGTCATTTCCACTGTATAACTATACAGGATTTGATTTAGGTCATACCTGGATGGCCTAGATGTTTCCCTACTTTCTTCAATTTGAACCTGAATTTTGCAATATGGAGCTGATGATCTGAGCCACTGTCAGTTCCAGGTCTTGTTTTTGTTCACTGTATAGAGCGTCTCCATATTCAGCTGCAAAGAATATAATCAATCTGATTTTGTTGTTGACCATCTGGTGACGTTCCTGTGTAGAGTCGTCTCTTGTGTTGCTGGAAAAGTTATCTGCTATGACTACTGTTAAGTTCTGTCACTCAGTCATGTCCAACTCTTTGAGACCCCGTGGACTGCAGCATGCCAGGCTTCCCTGTTCATCACCAACTCCCAGAGCTTGTTCCAACTCATGTCCATTGAGTCAATGATACCATACAACCACCTTATCCTCTCTCATCCCCTTCTCCTCCTGCATTCAATCTTTCCCAGCATCAGGTCTTTTCCAATGAGTCAACTCTTGGCATCAGGTGGCAAAACTATTGGAGTTTCAGCTTCAACGTCAGTCCTTGCAATGAATAAGCAGGACTGGTTTCATTTAAGATTGACTGGATTGATCTCCTTGCAGTCCAAGAGACTCTCAAGAGTCTTCTCCAACATGAAGTTAAAAGCATCAATTTTTTGATGCTCAGCTATCTTTATAGTCCAACTCTCACATTCATACATGACTACTGGAAAAATCATAGCTCTGACTAGATGGACTTTTGTTGTCAAAGTAATGTCTCTGCTTTTTAATATGCTGTCTAGGTTTGTCATAGATTTTCTTACAAGGAGCAAGTGTCTTTTAATCATGGCTGCAATCACCACCTGCAGTGATTTTGGAGCCCAATAAAAGTCAGTCTGTCAATGTTTCCATTGTTTGCCCATCTATTTGCCATGAAATGATGGGACTGGAACCCATGAACTTAATTTTTTAAATATTGAGTTTTAAGCCAACTTTTTCACTCTCCTTTTTTGCATTCATCAAGAGGCTCTAGTTCCTCTTTGCTTTCTGCCATAAGGGTGGTATCATCTGCATATCTGAGGTTATTGATATTTCTCCTGGCAATCTTGATTCCAGCTTTTGCTTCATCCAGCATGGCATTTCGTATGATGTACTCTTCATATAAGTTAAATAAGCAGGGTGACAATATACAGCCTTAACGTACTCCTTTCCCTATTTGGAACCAGTCTGTTGTTCCATGTCCAGTTCTAACTGTTGCTTCTTGACCTGCATACAGATTTCTCAAGAGGCAGGTAAGGTGGTCTGGTATTCCCATCTCTTGAAGAATTTTCCACAGTTTGTTGTGACCCATACAAAGGCTTTGGTGTAGTCAATAAAGCAGAAGCACATGTTTTTTTGGAACTCTCTTGCTTTTCTGATGATCCAGTGGATGTTGGCAATTTGATGTCTGGTTCCTCTGCCTTTTCTAAATCCAGCTTGAACATCTGGAACTTCTCAGTTCATGCACTGTTAAAGCTTCACTTGGGGACTTTTGAGCATTGCTTTGCTAGCATGTGAGATGAGTGCAATTGTGTGGTAGTTTTAACATTCTTGGCACTGCCTTTCTTTGGGACTAAAATGAAAACTGACCTTTTCCAGTCCTATGGCCACTGCTGAGTTTTCCAAATTTGCTGGCATATTGAGTCCAGCACTTTAACAGCATCATCTGAACTGAACTGAAAAGATATAGATGATGACTAGTGTGTTCTCTGGCAAAAGTCTGTTAGCCTTTGCCTTGCCTCATTGTGTACTCCAAGGCCAAACTTGCCTGTTACTCCAGGTATCTCTTGACTTCCTACTTTTGCATTCCAGCTCCTATGATGAAAAATACATCTTTTTTGTGTCTTAGTTCTTGCAGGTCTTATAGGTATTCATAGAACCTTTATCTTCTTCAACATTAGTGATTGGGTCATAGACTTGGATTACTGTGATACTCAATGTTTGTCATAGAAATGAACTGAGATCATCCTGTCATTTTTGAGACTGCAACCAAATACTGCATTCTGGACTCTTTTGTTGACTATGAGGGCTACTCCAATCCTTCTAAGGGATTCTAGCCCACAGTAGTGGATATAATGGTCATCTGAATTATATTCGCCCCTTCCCGTTCATGGTGTTCATGTTTGATGTTCACTCTTGCGATCTGTTTGACTACATCCAATATACCTTGATTCATGAACCTAAAACTTCAGGTTCCTATGCAATATTGTTCTTTACAGCATTGGATTTTACATTTACCACCAGAGACATCCACAACTGGCTGTTATTTCCAGTTTGGCTCAGCCTCTTCATTCTTTCTGCAGCTATTTCTTCACTCTTCCACAGTAGTATATTGGACACCCAGCAACCTGTAGGGGAAGGGAAGGCTCATGTTTCAGTGTCATATCTTTTTGCCTTTTCATACTGCTCATGGGGTTCCCAAGGCTAAAATACTGAAGTGGTTTGCCATTCCCTTTTCTAGTGGACCACCTTTTGTCAAGCCCTAACTGGCAGAGACATGCCCTTAAGCTGCTCCACATGGCTGGATGTCATGCCCTGGTTTTCCCACTGCTGGTCCTTGTTGAGCATGTAAACCTTCATTAGCCATCTTGTGTAGGTCAACATGAGGCCCAGTCAGGCAAAGTCACTGCTTGAGTGACTGAGAAGGGGGTCTAGGAGAGGCTGGAACGATTTTCAAAGACTCCCATGAGCGGAGGGCACCCTGGCCTCTCTGCTGCCACTAGCTGCCCTCGGGCCAACCCCACCACTGCCAAGCTCTGGCCCTAGTCTCTTCTCTCCTCCAGTTCTTGCTCCACACTAGGAACTGGGGGAGCTGGTAACTACCCTGCTCCTGCCTCCATCTCTGCTGTGATCTCTGCAAAGCTGCTTCCCAGCCACTAAAGCCTCTTCAGGCTCCAGCAACCATGTTATCTTTCTGTAGCACACTATCTAGGTGCTGAGTCTAATTTGCTTACAAATTTTTTAAATTCCAGTCTCATTGTTGTTGCTCCTTTTATAGCTCCCAAGAACAAGGCCAGCCCTATTAGTAAACAGCAAGCACCAGATAAGAAATATGATCAGAGTCTCCAAAAGCTTCTCTTACTTGTATAACTCAAGCAACTTCACAAGCTCCCTAAATATCACAGTACCTGACATTCCATTTAGTGGTGTTTCAGAAGCATTTCATAGCTCTGATGACAACTCTTGTGATTTGATTTAAAAGTAGCTCAAAAGGTTTTCCTTTCCTAAAACATCTCTCTCTGTGTGTTCAGTCTACAACAGTGCACAAAATTCTATCAGTATCTAATTTGAGTGAAAGCAGTAAAGATCTATGTTACAGCACAAGTTTTACCTTAAAAAAAAATACTCTAACTGATTTTATAAATTCCATTGGTACTGAGGATGGGAAAGAGGATTTCAGTGCAATATAAATCAGCAAACATGTACAACTTGCCTTTATGTGAAAAGTAATATTAATATGTTAGGTAGTGGGCACAGACAGATGGAAAAACATGGACTCTAAAGAAGAAAGTGAAAGTGTTAGTTACTCAGTTGTGTCTGACTCTTGTGACCCCATGGACTGCAGCCCGCCCGGCTCCTCTGTCCATGGAATTATCCAGACAAGAATACTCGAGTGGGTAGCCATTTCCTCCTCCAGGGGATCTTTTCAACCCAAGGACCAAACCCAAACCTAGGTCTCCTGCATTGCAGGCAGATTCTTTATCGTCTATGCCACCAAGGAAGACCATACAAGTGTAATAAAGATGAGGGCACTACGAACAATATGAAATCTTGAAAGGTAGGAAGGTTAAAAAATAAAGGTTAAAATGATGACAAATATGTGCCCAAGAAATTAAAAAAAAAAAAAAAATCCCTTGCTTCTCATTTTGTTCAAAAGGAATTAGATCACAAAAGGCAATCCTGGCCCAGTCATGTCTGATATACTTTTCATTGACCATATTTATATTTCTTTCTTCCCATTCATTCCCTTGTTCACTTTTGAGGCAAGGTTAGATTCCTTTTCTTTATGACAAAAAAATAAAATAAAAATAAAAACAAACAAACAAAAAACAGAAGTTTCTCCTTAATATAAAAATTTGAGATAATGTTAGTCAAGCCATAACATCTTATGCCTTTGCACAACAGAAAGAGAATTCCTAAGTTAATTATACTCAGAGAGAATGGGTTAAAACAGGAAATTGAATCAGACAACTGCTATTTAGTATCCTGTAAACAGTAATCTTCCTTAATCTGGGCCAGGAATACCACTTCAAAGACCTCTACATGAGTGAATACATGCAACAGTTGAATCACATGTCACCTGAGAAAAATGTATAATCAAGTCACTGGCAACCACACCAAAGCAAAAATATGCAAGTTTAACTTTTATCAAAAGCAATTTGAAATCTGATCAGCTAAGTTGAATATGGTGCATCTATTCTGCTAAGAACTGGACATGGAACAACAGACTGGTTCCAAATAGGAAAAGGAGTATGTCAAGGCTAACGCTGGGCTGGAAGAAGCACAAGCTGGAATCAAGATTTCAGGATAAATATCAATAACCTCAAATATACAGATGACACCACCCTTATGGCAGAAAGTGAAGAATAACTAAAGAGCCCCTTGATGAAAGTGAAAGAGGAGAGTGAAAAAGTTGTCTTAAAGCTCAACATTCAGAAAACTAAGATCATGGCATCCAGTCGTGTCCGAGTCTTTGCGACCCCATGAATCACAGCACACCAGGCCTCCCTGTCCATCACCAACTCCCGGAGTCCACCCAAACTCATGTCCATCGAGTCAGTGATGCCATCCACCCATCTCATCCTCCGTCGTCCCCTTCTCCTCCTGCCCCCAATCCCTCCCAGCATCAGGGTCTTTTCCAATGAGTCAAATCTTCGCATGAGGTAGCCAAAGTATTGGAGTTTTGGCTTCAGCATCAGTCCTTCCAAAGAACACAGAGGACAGATCTTTAAAATGGACTGGTTGGATCTCCTTGCAGTCCAAGGGACTCTCAACAGTCTTCTCCAACACCACAGTTCAAAAGCATCAATTCTTCGGTGCTCAGCTTTCTTCACAGTCCAACTCTCACATCCATACATGACCACTGGAAAAACCATAGCCTTGACTAGACGGACCTTTGTTGGCAAAGTAATGTCTCTCCTTTTGAATATGCTATCTAGGTTGCTCATAACTTTCCTTCCAAGGAGTAACCGTCTTTTAATGTCATGGCTGCAATCACCATCTGCAGTGATTTTGGAGCCCCCCAAAATAAAGTCTGACACTGTGTCCACTGTTTCCCAATCTTTTTCCCATGAAGTGATTGGACCAGATGCCATGATCTTAGTTTTCTGAAAGTTGAGCTTTAAGCCAATTTTTTCACTCTCCTCTTTCACTTTCATCAAGAGGCTCTTTAGTTCTTCTTCACTTTCTGCCATAATGGCGGTGTCATCTGTATATCTGAGTTTATTGATATTTCTCCTGGCAATAGAGTCAAAAGGGGAGAGAAGAATCAATCAAGTAATCACACACCTAAGTGAAAATGGATACTGAAGATTAGATTCTTAAAGGTACAAAATTGATAACAAATATCAAAAAGCAAAAATTAAAAATCTGGAGTAGAGGTTAGACTGTCAAAAATACAATATTTAAAACATAAAACAAAAACAATCACAAAATTATAAAATATATATATGTGAAATTTGCTTTAAAAATAGGGTCTTTTTGCAAGGTAATAATAGATTATAAAAATTAGAATTAAAGGAATAATAAAGAACTTAAAATTTTTCAATTATAATAGTAAATATATATCTAGGAATTTCTCTGGAACTGTTGTGGGCAGTGTGGGGTCAGTTCAGTTTCAGATAGTTCCTTGTTCTAGCTTGTACTTCTTCTCAAGGCCTATAAGCCCCTTCCAATGCTTTGTCAATGTTAACTACAGGGTTTTAATCTGTTGCACCTGTCACTTCTAGAGCGATTCCCCTTTCTCTGTTTATTTTGGCTTCCTGTTTGTAAGATTCTTCAGTGTCTAATTTCTGCCCTGACACAAGGGGGTGAAGGTGATCACTTATTTAGGCTCACTTGTTCAGTTATCAAGTAGGGAGGGAGGAACACTGCAAACAAGTATCACTGGCATGTATGGGGAGTGCTCTCAGTGTATGGGCTACACTGGGTTTGCCCCAGTTCATGGTGGCATGTGCTTCCCAGGTCTACACTGCTCAAGCTCCAGGTTGCTCTGCAGGAATACTGCCCAAAGCGGGCCCTGCATTTCATGCACTTCCCATATCTAAGCTGCTTAGGTTCAGGTTCTCAGGTACTCTGCAAGGGCACAGACTCCGTTGGGCATGTGTTTTGCATCCTTCCCAGGTCTGAGTAGTTCATGTGACCAGGTACTTGGCGAGTGCACTGTCCCAGGTGGGCTGTGCATCTTAATCACCTCCCCGGTCCCCACCACTCAGTTTCCCAGGTGCGCCGTGAGAGCACCATCTCAGGTGTGCTGTGTGTCTCCTTTGGGGAGCTGATCTCAGGCTGTTCCCCTCCTGGCAGATGTCAACCATCCAGGATCCTAGGAAGACATGGTTAGCAACTGGGAGCCTGCTCACAGTTTGGTGGAGGATGCCAGTCTCTGGGGCCGAGATTGCCCCTTGCCTTTCAGCTCTGTCATGCCCACCTGCCTCTCTGCCTCTGGTGGTGGGGAGGGGCCTGTACACAGCCTGTTAGCTCTCCTTTGGTATTTGCTGAATCCTTTGTTCTGTGAGAGGGCCAGGTTAGAGTCTTTCACAGAAAGTTCTCTCTCTCTCTCTCTCTTTTTTTTCTCTCTCTCTGGCTATCCCACAGTTTGGGTTGCTATCTAATGTTAGCTCCCTCAGATTGTCTTCAGGGCATTCAGGCTTGGTTCTTACCCTAAGCATGCAGCCCATGCCTCCCTGTCTAGCGCCCACTCGCTGGTGGTGGACGTGAGCATCTGGGCTACTTCTCCACTGGGAGTTGTGGTTAGGCGTGTATTCTGTGGGTTTCTTTTCTTTTTCCTCCCAGTTATGTTGCCCTCTGAGATTCCAAAATTCCCAAAGACCCACCAGTGAAAGGGTTTTCTGCTGTTTGGAAACTTCTCCTCCTTCATGACTCCCTCCCCAGGATGGGTCTCCATCCCTAGCTCTTCTGACTCTCTTTTTGTGTTTTATCTTTTGTCCTACCTCCTTTCAAAGAGAATGGGCTGCCATTCTGGGTGCCTGGTGTCCTCCACCAGTGTTCGTAAGTTGTTCTGTGGAAGTTGCTCAGCATTCAAGTGACCTTTTGATGATTTTGTGAGGGAGAAAATGGTCTCCCTTTCCTATTCCTCCATCTTGCCTGTCTTTCCAAGTTCCCACTTCTACCAGAAGGCCTTTTCTGACTTTGCAGATCATTTATCATCACTACTTTTCTCCCTCCTCTTCCAGCATTTTTGTTATATTTTCAGTGCCTCTCATTTGATTCTTATCATCCATCATCATACAGCATAAAGTAATTTTTGAAAATGCTTGATCTTCCCTACAACATTCTTGAAGTTCTTAGAGGAAAAAGTTTTGTTTCTCTATAGCTCTCAGCATAATGTTTTAAACATAATAAGCTCTTACCTTGAGGAATTAATGGAAAAGAAACACAGATTGCCAGAATTTTATTGTTGTTGTTAAAGAGAGTGCCATTATCTGGCACTGCTTTGGAGAAAATATTTTCTATTTCCCCAAAATCATTGAGCAATGCACAATTCTCTGCAAGAAATCCATTTTTAAAAAAGTCTAATAACGTGTGTTAACCTTATATAACTCTCTAATTTAGGAAATTAGTTACAATCTGGTAAAATTACCCAGACCTAGTGAAACTCTCTCTCCCTCCCTCTCTCTCTCTCTCTCTCTCACACACACACACACACATACACATACACATACACACACACACACACACACACACACACACACACACACATTTTGTTGCCAAGAGACAGAGAGAGCTAATTCTTAGATAGGTTGATAAGAAGTCCAGGGCTCTAGAGGAGGAGAAAAGAGACAAACATTTTTTCTACATCCATTTGACTTAGTCACATAAGATAAGTCACATAAGTCTTTTTCTTAAACTCTGAATTGTTATGACAACAATCTTTAAGACTAACTTTCTTTAAGTGCAGAGCTAATGATTACACAACAAAACAACTCATCTTGCTCAAGGGTACGTTTTTCCTTAAGCTCTGTACTAATGATTATAAAACAACAATGTATCTTGCTTGAGGAAGTGTTTCTGCTTATTAACAGGAATCTTCTGATTAATCCTGTTATCTTAAGATGTATGTTGTGGGAGTGTCTCTGGTAAGATCTTTCTATTGTTAGTAACCAATTGAAAAAGTATATAAAGCCCCGCCCAAATTAGTGAGTGGGGAACTCTCTGCCTCCTCCTGATGTCTATATCAGAAACTTTCTGTCCCTATTTCACTGTAATAAAGCTCTGCTACACAAACTCTCTGAGTGATTAAGCCTCGTCTCTGGCCCCAAATCAAAAATTTCTCCTCCAAAGGCCACGAATCTGATGCTGTTCACCTTAAGCTATCTATCTGAATGTAAAATATTCACTAATAATAATGATTAATTGGTAAGGAACCTCTGACTCCTACTCTCAGTTGCTTCCTTACCCCACAATACACATTAGTCAAGCATGGTAAAAATTCATATTGAAGATGACTTTTTAGATCCTGTTTCTGTAATTAAATTTATTAACTCTACTTTTCAGTTTTGAGCTTATATGTGTATACATTATCACATTATCTGTGCCCTCATTTAAGTCAACAATGAAAATGTTAAATTAGGATAGGGCCAAGGACAAATCCTCCTGAAATACAACATTAGAGGTCCATTTCAGTAGACATATATTCACTAAAATCAACTCTTTAGATCTAATTACTTAATCAGCCATAAACACTCCCCCTCTACCCCATCTGTACTCTCTTGTAGTGCAAAATTCACCAATTTGTCCAACAAGACAAACATGAGATATTTTATTAAATATTCTTCTGAACTCCAAATAGGGTCTACCCTATTCCCCTAATCTTGTTATATACAAAAGCAGTACCCTCTGTCCCCACTCCAGAAAAAAAGTACCAGAAATTCTTTGGGCACTGAATAGCTGTGGAGTGGAGTAACAGAAGAGGAACAGAAAAATAGAGATTAAAGATCTGGATAATAGTCCAGAGTCCAGGTTGTTGTGACTCAAGTACAAGATTCTTGCCACTTTTATTGTAAAACTGAGTCACCTTCTAATTTTGTGCCACTTTTTATTTTTTTTATTTTTTTTTATTTTATAATATTGTATTGGTTTTGCCATACATCAACATGCATCCACCACAGGTGTACAGTGTTCCCCATCCTGACCCCTCCTCCCACCTCCCTCCCCATACTATCCCTCTGGGTCATCCCAGTGCACCAGCCCAAAGCTTCCTGTATCCTGCATTGAACTGAGAGAGTCATTTCCTAGGCAGGTTGATAAGGAGTCTAGGGGTCCCCAAAGAGAGAGGGGTCTGGAATTCTCAAGGAGGAAGAAAGGACAAACTTTTTTTTCCTTCTCTACATTCCTTAGGATTATATAACAATAATGTATCCTGCCTGAGGACAGTCTCTGGATTAAACCTGGCTAATTCTGTAATCCTAAAATGTAAATTATGGGAGTAGATCTGGTCTTTACAAGGATGTATCCTACCTGAGGACAGTGTTATCTTAAAATGTAAATTATGGGAGTAGGTCTGATGAGGTCTTTACAACCTCCAGACATTCTTTGGATTATATAACTTCATTGTTAACACTAGCAAGTGGGTACTCTTTCTGCCCCCTTCTGATGCCTATGTCAGAAGCTTTCTCTATCTCCTTTATACTTTAATAAAACTTTATTACACAAAAGCTCTGAGCGATCAAGCCTCGTCTCTGGCCCCAGATTGAATTCTTCTCCTCCGGCCAAGAATCCCGGTGTCTTCGTGTGATTCAACAACAACCTTTCATCTTGGGGGCTCATCCAGGATCCTTCAGGACAAGGTAAGTATGCTTGGAGCTTTAGTTCTTTGTTCTCTTAGTGAACACGTTTTCTGCTGTGCTTTACTAACTTTACGGTGTGCTTGTGCGGTTCCACAGTGATCTCATACAGCTTATGGCAGAAACCTGTCGGGGCATTATACCGACCTGCCAATGCCAAGAGGCACCCAATGTCTCCTTCGGGAACCGACCAGATATGGGCAAAGTGTGTGGACTGAACTCTACTTTCTGGGTCAAACTTTTTGTTCTCTTTGACCATTTCATAACTCCTTGGGAATTAGAAGTACTAACCTAATCTATTGGATCATAGACTTTCAAGGGACTTGTGATCTATACTGTTACTGTGTACTGTGGCTTAGGTCTCAAACTTGGATTGGTAGTCAAGAAAGTGCCTAGCCTTGCTAGGAATCGAAAGTTCAGAAGCTAGATGGAGCTCTAGCTCCCAGAACATCTCTGAGGTTAAAGGTTACTCAGATTGGGACTGCGATGGTTTTTTTTTTCTTTGGTAACGCCGGCTCTTAGTGGATCAGAGCAGGCTATTATACTGGTATGGCGATGCTTGGAAAGAACATCTCAGTTTTATGTTCGTGTCGGTCTTATTGTGGTCAGGAAATACTCAGGGTCCTGCACAGGCACTCAGGTGACAAATGTTTTCCCCAGCAGTCTTAGCTTGGGAGGCATTCCAGAAGGTTACTCTGATTCACCCCGGGTGATATCAGAGGCAAGCAAGGTTAAAGGTGAAGAGCTGGACGTCAAGTAGGGATGCTATCAAGTCTACCCCTGGTACATCAACACCCCATCTTGGTGGTAGAACCAGGAGGGACGAGTACGGCGCCTGCATTGGTAAGGGACAGACTAAGTCCGACCAGGAAGGAAAAGCTTTTGGTGTAAAGTCTGTCTACAACCCCATCTAGAGCAGGGAGGGACGCCTCCGGTAGAAAAATGGTGCTGGTCGCATTTTTTCTCTCTTACAGATGGGAGCTAACATTTCCAGCCTCACTCCTTTGAACTGTATCCTGAAAAACTGGGATAAATTTGATCCCCAGGGCTTAAAGAAGACACACCTGGTCTTCCTATGTGATACTGCACGGCCACGGTATCCATTGGAGGATGGCAAATGGTGGCCAGTTGGAGGGTCTCTTAAGTATAATACTGTTCTACAATTAGACCGGTTCTATAAGGAACAAGGGAAATGGGTAGAAGTAGCATATGTGTTGTGCTTTTTCTCTCTGCAAAATATGCCAGACTTATGTCCTAAGGGCATAGATTTGGGCGTGAAACCTTCAGCTCCCTCCTGTCCTCTTACTTTGCCCCCGTACCTGGGACTCCAAACTGAGATTCAAACTGCCCACATGGAGGTCCAAACAACTCCTGTCTCAGTACGACCTCAGACTACTCTGGTTTCAGTAGAAACTCAGACCATTGAAGTAAAAGATGAGATGGAGGACAGGAGACAAAGAGAAGAGGAAAACAGGTTTCTCCAATCTGTCCCTGGGATC
Organism: Bos indicus; assembly: GCF_029378745.1. NCBI lineage: Eukaryota > Metazoa > Chordata > Mammalia > Artiodactyla > Bovidae > Bos > Bos indicus. The sequence continues at coordinate 79,682,065 of NC_091789.1, forward strand.
ATATGCACAGAACAGCCAGAGAGACTGAAGAACAGCCACACAAGCTGTTGCCACTTTATTAAACACCCACCAGGAGAAATAATCAATCTGTGAGAGTTAATAAGCCTTTTTCTTATCAAGAAATACAAAGAATCAAGGAGGATCTGGGAGACTATTTAGAGGACCCAGAAAAATATATTAGAGCTTTTAAAGGTGTTACTCTGCTTTATGACCTCACTTGGAAGAATGTGATGTATATCTTGGGACAAACGCTGACTCCCAAGTCAAAGACTCGAGTTTTGGGAAAAGCTGTTGCTTATGGAGATGAATGGCTTGGTAATGAATCAGTAGGGAAGAGGGAGAACGAGATAGAGGCCCTCCCCACTGGGAATCAGGCGGTCCCAACTATAGAATCAGACTGGGACTACAACACAGCTAAAGGAAGATGGGATCAGAGTCATTTTGTTAGATGTATTCTTGAAGGACTTAGGCAGGCACGTTCTAAGCCTTTAAACTATGGCAAGTTGGCAGACATAGAACAGGAGGAGAAGGAAGCTTCTGGTAAATTCCTAGATAGACTGAGAAAAGGCCTTCGCAGATTCACTGAGATTGATCCCGAAAGTGAAGAGGGAAAGTGATCTTAAAGGATAGATTTCTCACTCAGTCGGCTCCAGATATCTGCCGTAAGCTATTAAAACGGGCGTATGGACCAAATCAGTCTTTAGATACTCTGTTACAACTGGCTCAGACAGTCTATTATGGTAGGGAATATGAGGAAAAGAAAGAGAGGCAAAAAAAGACAAAGGAAAAGGCGGAAGCCTTCGCCATGGCTATGAAAAACGTTCTTAAACAGCCTGAGAAAAATGCCCAGAGGGACCCAGGTGAAAAGGGATGGACTTGCTATTACTGTGGAAAGGAGGGACACCTCAAGCGGGATTGCCCTCAGGCATCTAAGCCGCCACGGCTCCAAGTCCGGTCTGCAAAGGACAACACTGGAAGAGAGACTGCCCCTAGAAGCGTAGGTCTCCGGGGTCAGACTCTCAAGACAATCAAGACTGAAGGTGCCTGGGGGTCCCCACACAAGCTCCCATCCTAATAACACCTGAGGAACCCCGGGTATTAATAATTGTGGGGGGCCAATCTGTCCATTTCCTTTTAGATACTGGGGCAACTTACTCTGTGCTTACTGAAGCCCCTGGCCCACTTTCTTCCTGATCCGCTTCCGTAATGGGACCGTCTGGACGAGCCAAAAGGTATTATTTCAGTTATTCTTTATCTTGCAACTGGGATTCTGTGCTGTTTTCACACAAGTTTCTGATCGTGCCAGAATCTCCCTCACCCCTTTTGGGAAGGGATATACTGAGCAAGGTCCATGCCTCTGTTTTCATGAATATGGAGCCCTTCCTTTCTCTCCCTTTAGTTGAACAAAATGTAAATCCTAGAGTATGGGCTGATGGAAAATCTGTGGGTCAATCACAAAATGCTATTCCTGTAGTTGTTAAGCTCAAAGACCCACACTTATTTCCACATAAGAAGCAGTATCCACTGAAACCTGAAGTTAAGGAAGGGTTAAAGCCCATCATCGAAAATTTAAAGGACCAGGGACTATTAATTCCCTGTAACAGTCCTTGCAACACTCCTATTTTGGGTATAAAGAAATCGAATGGTAAATGGAGACTAGTTCAAGATTTATGAATAATAAATGAGGCTGTAGTTCCTTTACACCCCGTGGTGCCTAATCCTTATACTTTATTGTCTGAAATTCCTGAACGGGCCAAATATTTCTCAGTAATTGATTTAAAGGATGCCTTCTATTCCGTGCCTTTGGTGGAAGAAAGCCAATTTCTATTTGCCTTTGAAGACCCTACGCAGCCAGCTTCTCAGTTAACCTGGACAGTTTTGCCCCAGGGATTTCATGACAGTCCTCACTTATTTGGACAAAGTTTGTCACAGGATCTACAAAATTTTAATAGCTCTGAAGCGGTGGTGTTACAATATGTGGATGATATTTTCCTCTGTGCTGAGACAGAGGAAGCTTGTTCGCGAGCCTCAGAAGATTTCTTAAAATTTCTGGCAGGCTGCAGTTACAAGACATCAAGAGAAAAGGCTCCGCCTAATCATATCAGAAGGGACTAGGGCCATAGGCCCTGAGAGAATTAAACCTATACTAAATCACCCCCTACCTATGACTTTAAGACAATTGAGAGGATTTGGGGGAATCACAGGTTACTATCACATTTGGATTCCAGGTTATGGGTAACTTGCCCAGCCTTTGTATAAACTTATAGCTGAAACTCAGCAGGCCCAAACCGACAAACTGGTTTGGTCTCCAGAAACTCAAAAGGCTTTTAAGGTTCTTCAGACTGCTGTCCTGCAAGCTCCAGCTCTGAGCTTGCCCACAGGGTCAGAATTTAATTTGTTTGTCACTGAAAGAAAAGGTGTGGTCTTGGGAGTTTTGACACAACCCCAAGGGCCTCACCAGCAACCTATTGCTTATCTAAGCAGAGAATTAGATGTAATTTCACGTGGGTGGCCCCACTGCCTAAGAGTAATTGGGGCAGCGGCTTTATTAGCACCTGAAGATTTAAAAATAATTAATGGACGAAACCTTACCTTACTGACGTCTCATGATGTGAGTGGAATCTTAAACTCTAAGGTTAATATTTGGATGACAGACAGTAGGCTTCTTAAATATCAGTCATTGTTGTTAGAAGGAACAGTAACTAAGCTTAAAGTTTGTGGAAATCTAAATCCTGCCGCTTTTCTTCCTGAGAAGGAAAATGAAACACCTGATCACGATTGTTCTCAATTCCTAACTTTAAACTATGTAGCTTGGGAGGATCTAAAGGATACCCCTAGACAATCCTGACATGGAAATATTTACAGATGGCAGTTCTTTTGTTCGGGATGGAAAGCATAAAGCAGGTTACACCGTGGTGACTGCTAAACAGGTTTTGGAAGCAAAATCTCTCCCCCAGGGAACCAGTGCTCAGTTAGTGGAGCTTGTGGCTCTGACCCGAGCTCTAGAGTTAAGCAAAGGGCAGCGGATGGGCCTGATGTGAGTCTACTTCTGCTGACTCCAAAAATCCTAAGTCTGCCGTTTGATCCTCAAGACAATGCCTTCCTGTCCTGGGCTCACTCCTACGCTGCATTCCACAATCAGTCTAACTGCTGGGTCTGTGGAGCACTCCCCTCTTCATCAGTGGAAGGCTTCCGGAGGTGGACATCTCCACTTCAAGTAAAAGACTTTCTCCAAGTCTGTGAATAACTTCGACAACAATCACATGCGATGCCTCTTCTTTATCTGATGACATTTACCAACCCTAAAATGGGCTGGTGCAACACTTTGCACTTTAACTATGGACATAATGTGACTTTTAATTTTGATTTTAACTTATTTTAATGACTATGTTGCCTGCATCTGTAACTGTATAACTGGATTTGTTTCTAGCCGCATGAAAGCTTTTAAGTTACAAATGGTTGCTCAAACTCCTGCTACTGCTGCAGCTTCCTCCAACTACTATTTGGGGCCCCTGGATCAGATATCCTCAATATGAGGATTAGGAGAATATGTTGCCTCAGCAATTTAGGGACAACGCCCCTTGTCAGCTCGGAAGCAGTTATGGAACGAGAACGATGCCCCTTTTTCCTAGGCAAAATAATTCTCCTAAAAGAAAAGGGGGGAATGAAAGAGTCATTTCCTAGGCAGATTGATAAGGAGTCTAGGGGTCCCCAAGGAGAGAGGGGTCTGGAATTCTCAAGGAGGAAGAAAGGACAAACTATTTTTTTTTTCCTTCTCTACATTCCTTAGGATTACATAACAATAATGTATCCTGCCTGAGGACAGTCATTGGATTAAACCTGGCTGATGTAATCTTAAAATGCAAATTATCGGAGTAGACCTGGTCTTTACAAGAATGTATCCTGCCTAAGGACAGTGTTATCTTAAAATGTAAATTATGGGAGTAGGTCTGATGAGGTCTTTACAACCTCCAGACATTCTTCGGATTATATAACTTCATTGTTAACACTAGCAAGTGGGTACTCTTTCTGCCCCCTTCTGATGCCTATGTCAGAAGCTTTCTCTATCTCCTTTATACTTTAATAAAACTTTATTACACAAAAGCTCTGAGCGATCAAGCCTCGTCTCTGGCCCCAGATTGAATTCTTCTCCTCCGGGGTCCAAGAATCCCGGTGTCTTCATGTGATTCAACAACGACCTTTCAGAACCTGGACTGGCAATTCGTTTCTTATATTATATTATACATGTTTTAATGCCATTCTCCCAAATCATCCCCCCACCCTCTCCCACAGAGCCCAAAAGACTGTTCTATACATCTGTGTCTTTTTTGCTGTCTCACATACAGGGTTGTTGTTACCATCTTTCTAAATTCCATATATATGCGTTAGTATACTGTATTGGTGTTATTCTTTCTGGCTTACTTCACTCTGTATAATAGGCTCCAGTTTCATCCACCTCATTAGAACTGAATCAAATGTATTCTTTTTAATGGCTGAGTAATACTCTATTGTGTGTATATACCACAGCTTTCTTATCCATTCATCTGCTGACCACTTTTTAAAATTTGTAATTCTAACCTTCTGGGGCTTTGTTTTTTGTTTTTGTTTTTTCCCTTGCTGCACACCATATAGGATCCTAGTTCCCTGACCAGAGATTGAACTCATGTCTCTTGCCTTGGAAGTGCAGAGTCTTATCCACTGGAACAGTGGGAAGGCCTGGGAAGGCCTTAGGCTTACATTCTTCATAGGCTCAATATATTTCCTAAATTTTTCCTGTGATACACACATTGTACCCTTCAGATATTTTGAGGCTTTTTAATGCAGGGAGTTCATAGGGCCATCTATCAATACTACCTCCTTTAGTTTTAGATTTTTTGCATGTTTGGCACTCTTCAAAGTTAAATATATACCTTTTTAAAGTTAAACATACACATAACACTTGACTTAATTAAAATTCTAGGCATCTACTTAAAAGAAATGAAACTGTATACCACACAAACACTTATATAAAAATATTCATAACCATATTATTAATAATAGCTCAACCAACTAGAAATAGTGTCTATCAACTGAGGAATCAATAAATAAAATATCATATATCTAGAGACTAGAATAATTGGGTGCAATCTCAAAAATGACAATGATCTTGGTTCGTTTCCAAGGCAAACCATGCAATATCACAGCAATCCAAGTCTATGGCCTGACAAATGCCAAAGAAGCCAAAGTCGAAAAGTTCTATGAAGACCTACATGACCTTCTAGAACTAACACACAAAAAAAGATGCCTTTTCATAATAGGGGACTGGAATGTAAAAGTAGAAAGTCAAGGGATACTTGGAGTAACAGGAAAATTTGGCCTTGGAGCACAAAATGAAAAAGGGCAAAGGCTAACAGAGTTTTGCCAAGAGACTGCACTGGTCATAGCAAACACCCTCTTCCAACAACACAATAGATGACTCTATACATGGACATTACCAGATGGTCAATACCAAAATCAGATTGATTATATTCTTTTTTTTTTAGTGCACAATTTATTTATCTTTATTTTATTTTATTTTTTAACTTTACAATATTGTATTGGTTTTGCCATATATCAACATGAATCCACCACAGGTATACACGTGTTCCCCACCATGAACCCTCCTCCCTCCTCCCTCCCTGTACCATCCCTCTGGGTTGTCCCAGTGCACCAGCCCCAAGCATCCGGTATCGTGCATCAAACCTGGACTGGTGACTCATTTCATATATGATATTATACATGTTTCAATGCCATTCTCCCAAATCATCCCACCCTCTCCCTCTCCCACAGAGTCCAAAAGACTGTTGTATACATCAGTGTCTCTTTTGCTGATTATATTCTTTACAGCCAAAGATGGACGAGCTCTATGCAGTCAGCAAAAACAAGACCGGGAACTGATTATGGCTCAGATCATGAATCTGTTATTGCAAACTTCAGACTTAAATTCAGGAAAGTAGGGGAAACCACTAGGTCATTCAGGTGTGATCTAAATCAAATCCCTTACGATTATACAGTGGAAGTGACAAATAGATTCAAGGGATTAGATCTGATAGACAGAGTGCCTGAAGCACTATCAACAAAGGTTCATAACATTGCACAGGAGGAAGTGATCAAAACCACCCCTGAGAAGAATAAGTGCAAAAAAGGCAACCTAATTGTCTGAGGAGGCCTTACAAATAGCTGTGAAAAGAAGAGAAGTGAAAGGAAAAGAAGAAAAGGAAATATATATCCATCTGAATCCAAAGTTCTAAAGAATAGCAAGGAAAGATTAAGAAGGTCTTCCTAAGTGAACAATGCAAAGAAATAGAGGAAAACAATGGAATGGGAAAGACTAGAGATGACTTCAAGAAAATTAGAAATACCAAGGGAACATTTCATGCAAAAATGGGCACAATAAAGGACAGAAATGGGATGGACATAACAGAAGCAGAAGATATCAAGAAGAGGTGGCAGGAATACACAGAACTATACGAAAAAAGATCTTCATGACCCAGATAACCACAGTGGTGTGATCACTTACCTAGAGACAGACATCCTGGAATGCAAACTCAAGTGGGCCTTAAGAACCGTCACTATGAACAAAGAGGTGGAGGTGATGGCATTTTATCTCAGCTATTTCAAATCCCAAAAGATTATGCTGTGAAAATGCTGTACTCAATAGCCACCAAAGTTGAAAAACCCACCAGTGGCCAGAGGACTGGCAAAGATCAGTTTTCACTCCAATCGCAAAGAAAGGCAATGCCAAAGAATGTTCAAATTACCACACAATTGCACTCATCTCACACACTAGCAGAATAATGCTCAAATTTACCCAAGCGAAGCTTCAACAGTACGTGAACCAAAAACTTTCAGATGTTCAGGCTGGATTTAGAAAAGGCAAAGAAAGAGATCAAATTGCCAACATCCATTGGATCATAGAAAAAGCAAGAGAGTTCCAGAAAACATCTACTTCTGCTTCACTGACTCTGCTCTGACTGTGCGGACCACAACAAACTGTGGAAAATTCTTAATAGATGGGACTGACTGACCACATTACCTCCTCCTGAAAAATCTGTATGTAGATCAAGAAGCAACAGTTAGTCCTGGACATGGAGCAATAGACTGGTTCCAAATCAGGAAAGGAATATTTCAAAGCTGTATATTTTCACCCTGCTTATTTAACTTATATGCAGAGTACATCATGTGAAATGCTGAGTTGGATGAAGCAAGGAACCAAGGTTGGAATCAAGGTTGCAGGGACAAATATCAATAATCTCATATAAGCAGATGGCACAAACCTTATGGCAGAAAGCAAAGAGGAACTAAAGAGCCTCTGAATGAAGGTGAAAGAAGAGAGTGAAAAGCTGACTTAAAACTCAACATTCAAAAAACTAAGATCATGGCATCTTGTCCCATCACTTCATCAAAAATAGATGGGGAAACAGTGGAAACTTTGGCAGACTATTTTCTTGGGCTCCAAAATCACTGCAGATGGCGACTGTAGCCATGAAATTAAAAGACACTTGCTCCTTGGAAGAAAAGCTATGACAAACCTAGACAGCATATTAAAAAGCAGAGACATTGCTTTATCAATAAAGGTCCATCTAGTCAAAGCTATGGTTTTTCCAGTAGTCATGTATGGATGTGAGAGTTGAACTATAAAGAAAGCTGAGCACTGAAGAACTGACACTTTTGAACTGTGGTGTTGGAGAAGACTCTTGAGAATCCCTTGGACTGCAAGGAGATCCAACCTGATCATCCTAAAGGAAATCAGTCCTGAATATTCATAGGAAGGAATGATGCTGAAGCTCCAATACTTTGGCCACCTGATGCAAAGAAGTGACTCATTGGAAAAGACCCTGATGCTGAAAAAGATTGAAAGCAGGAAGAGAAGGGGACAACAGAGGTTAAGAGGGTTTGATAGCATCACTGATTCAATGGACATGAGTTTGAGTAAACTCTAGGAGATGGTGAAGGACAGGGAAACCTGGCCTGCTGCAGTCCATGGGTTTGCAAAGAGTCAGACACAACTGAGCAACTAAGCACACAAACTAGAAAAGAAATAAAACTATCACTGCTTGCAGAGGACATGATTCTATACATGGATGATCCTAAAGACACCCCTGGAAAACTACTAGAATTCATCAACGAATTTTGTAAAGTTCTATGATGCTTTTGAACTGTGGTATTGGAGAAGACTCTTGAGAGTCCCTTGGACTGCAAGGAGATCCAACCAGTCCATTTTAAAGGAGATCTGTCTTATGTGTTCTTTGGAAGGACTGATGCTGAAGCTGAAACTCCAATACTTTGGCTACCTCATGCAAAGAGTTGACTCATTGGAAGACTCTGATGCTGGGAAGGATTGGGGGCAGGAGAAGATGAGATGGGTGGATGGCATCACTGACTCGATAGACATGAGTTTGGGTGGACTCTGGGAGTTGGTGATGGACAGGGAGGCCTGGCATGCTGTGATTCATGGGGTCACAAAGAGTTGGACATGGCTGAGCGACTGAACTGAACTGACTGAGGATACAAAATTAATACACAGAAATTGTTACTTTTCTATATACTAAAAACTAATGATCAGAAAGAGAAATTCAAGAAACAGTACCATTTTCCATCACAATAAAAAGAATAAAATACCTATGCTTAAAGCTACCTAAGGAGTCAAAAGACAGTACTCTGAAAGCTATATGGTGCTGATGAAAGAAATCAAAGTAGATACAAATAGAAGGAAAGATATACCATATTAGGTGATTGGGAAAAATAAATATTGTAAAACTGAATATGCTACCCAAGACAATCTAAACATTCAATGTAATCCATATCAAATTTCCAATTGCATTTTTCACAGAACTAAAACAAACAAAAAATTATTTTCAAATTTGTATGGAGACACAAAAGACCCATTATATCTAAAGCAATCTTGAGAAAGAAAAACAGAGCATAAGGAATCAGCCTCCTTGATTTCAAACTATAATAACAAAGCTATAATATTAAAATAGTATGGTACTGGCACAAAAACTGAAATATAGATCTATGGAACAGGATAAAAGCCCAGAAATAAATCCATGAACCTATGGTCAATTAATCTATGACAAAGGAATTAAGACTATACAATGTTGGAAAGATAATCTCTTCAAAATATAGTGCTGTGAAAACTGTACAACTACATGTAAAAGAAATGCAATTAGATAATTCTTTAACTCAGTACACAAAAATGAGCTCAAAATGGATTAAATAACTAAATAAGAGACCAGAAGTTTACAATTCCTAGAGAAGAGAGTCAGTTTTCACTAGAAGCTCTCATCTGAACTTCCTGCTGAAAGGCCTCTACATGTAGCATCCTAGGAAGGAGTGAAACTGAACTGAGCACAAAGGACAAAATGCAGGTGAATTTCTGAAGACAGGGATTATGAGAAACTACTACTCTCTTGTTCTTTGGGAAGCATCACAATGGTCTCTAGAAACTGCAGAATGAAGATGAGAGGGATGATCTTCTGAGGTGATCACTGATGATGAAAAAGAGGCTGAGGAAGGAAGGGATGGCAGAGATGGCTTCCATGGTTGAGAAGTCTTGAGGCTACTGTAAAAATAAGACTGAAAACGAGAAGCAGGAGGTTTAAGTCCAAATACTGAGAACACCAGAGAACTCCTGACTCCAGGGAACATTAATTCACAGGAGCTCATCAAACACTTCCATACTTACACTGAATGTAAGCACCATCCAAGGGCCAACAAGTTCCAGGGCAAGACATACCACACAAATTCTCCAGCAACACAGGAACACAGCCCTGAGGTTCAATATACAGGCTGCCCAAAGTCACACCAAACCCACTGACATCTCATAAATCATTACTGGACACTTCATTGCACTCCAGAGAGAAGAAATCCAGCTCCACCCACCAGAACACCAACACAAGCTTCCCTAACCAGGAAACTTTCACAAGCCACCCATACAACCCCACCAACAGCAAGGAAACTCCACAATAAAGAGAACTCCACAAACTGCCAGAATACAGAAAGGCTACCCCAAACACAGCAGTATAAACAAGATGAAGAGCCAGAGGAATATCCAGCAGGTACAGGAACAAGATAAATGCCCACCAAACCAAACAAAAGAGAGAGAGATAGGGAATCTACTTGATAAAGAATTCCAAATAATTATAGTGAAAATGATCCAAAGTCTTGAAAACAAAATGGAATCACAGATAAATAGCCTGGAGACAAGGATGAGAAGATGTAAGAAAGGTTTAACAAGGACCTAGATGAAATAAAAAATAGTTAATATATAATGCATAGTGCAATAAATGAGATCAAAAACATTCTGGAGGGAACAAATAGTAGAATAATGGAGACAGAAGATAGGATTAGTGAGGTAGACGATAGAATGGTAGAAACAAATGAAACAGAGAGGAAAAAAGAAAAACGAATTAAAAGAAATGAGGACAACTTCAGAGACTTCTGGAACAATGTTAAATGCCCCAACATTCGAATCATAGTCCCAGAAGAAGACAAAAACAAAGACCATGAGAAAATACTTGAGGAGATAATAGTTGAAAATTTCCCTAAAATGGGGAAGGAAATAATCACCCAAGTCTAAGAAACCCAGAGAGTCCCAAACAGGATAAACCCAAGGCAAAACACCCCAAGACACATATTAATCAAATTAATGAAGACCAAACACAAAGAACAAATATTAAAAGCAGTAAGAGAAAAACAACAAATAACACACAAGGGGATTGCCATAACGATAACAGCTGATCTTTAAATAGAAACTCTTCAGGCCAGGAGGGAATGGCAGACATATTAAAGTGATGAAAGAAAATAAGCTACAGCCCAGATTACTGTACCCAGCAAGGATCTCATTAAAATATGAAGGAGAAATCAAAAGCTTTACAGACAAGCAAAAGCTGAGAGAATTCAGCACCACCAAACTAGATCTCCAACAATGCTAAAGGATCTTCTCTGGACAGGAAACACAAAAAGGGTGTATAAACTCAAACCCAAAACAAGAAAGTAAATGGCAACGGGATCATACTTATCAATAATTACCTTAAATGGAAATGGGTTGAAAGCCCCAACCAAAAGACAAAGACTGGCTGAATGGATACAAAAACAAGATCCTTATACATATTGTCTATAAGAGACCCACCTTAAAACAAGGGACACATACAGACTGAAAGTGAAAGGCTGGAAAAAGATACTCCATGCAAATACAGATGAAAAAAAAAGCAGGAGTAGCAACACTCATATCAGATAAAATAGATTTTAAAACAAAAGCTGTGAAAAGAGACAAAGAAGGACACTACATAATGATCAAAGGATCAATCCAAGAAGAAGATATAACAATTATAAATATAGATGCATCCAACATAGGAGCACCGCAATATGTAAGACAAATGCTAAAATGTATGAAAGGGGAAATTAACAATAACACAATAATAGTGGGAGACTTTAATACCCCACTCACACCTATGGATAGATCAACTAAACATAAAATTAATAAGGAAACACAAACTTTAAATGATACAATAGACCAGTTAGACCTAATTGATATCTATAGGACATTTCACCCCAAAACAATGAATTTCACCTTTTTCTCAAGTGCACACAGAACCTTCTCCAGGATAGATCACATCCTGGGCCAAAAATCTAGCCTTCGTAAATTCAAAAAAACTGAAATCATTTCAAGCATTTTTCTGACCACAATGAAGTAAGATTAGATCTCAGTTGCAGGAGAAAAATTATTAAAAATTCCAACATATGGAGGCTGAACAACACACTGTTTAATAACCAACAAATCACAGAAGAAAACAAAAAAGAAATCAAAATATGCATAGAAACGAATGAAAATAAAAACATAACAACCCAAAACCTGTGGGACACTGTAAAAGCAGTGCTAAGGGGAAGGTTCATAGCAATACAGGCATGCCTCAAGAAACAAGAAAATAGTTAAATAAATAACCTAACTCTATATGTAAAGCAACTAGAAAAGGAAGAAATGAAGAACCCCAGGGTTAGTAGAAGGACAGAAATCTTAAAAATCAGGGCAGAAATAAATGCAAAAGAAACAAAACAGACCATATCAAAAATCAACAAAGTCAAAAGCTGGTTCTTTGAAAGGATAAATAAAATTGAGAAGCCATTAGCCAGACTCATCAATAAACAAAGGGAGAAAAATCAAATCAGAAAAACTGAAAATCAAAATGGAGAGATCACAACAGAAACACAGAAATACAAAGGATCATAAGAGACTACTATCAGCAATTATATGCCAATAAAATGGACAACTTGGAAGAAATGGACAAATTCTTAGAAAAGTACAACTTTACAATACTGAAACAGGAAGAAATAGAAAATCTTAACATACCTATCACAAGAACGGAAATTGAAACAGTAATCACAAATTTTCCAGCAAACAAAAGCCCAGGTCCAGACGGCTTCACAGCTGAGTTCTAACAAAAATATAGAGAAGAGCTAACACCTATCCTACTCAAACTCTTTCAGAAAATTGCAGAGGAAGGTAAACTTCCAAACTCATTCTAGGAGGCCACCATCACCCTAATACCAAAACCTGACAAAGATGCCACAAAAAAGGAAAACTACAGGCCAGGACCACTGATGAACATAGATGCAAAAATTCTTAATAAAATTCTACCAGTCAGAATCCAACAACACATTAAAAAGATCATACATCATGACCAAGTGGGTTTTATCCCAGGGACGCAAGGATTCTTCAATATCCCCAAATCAAACAATGTAATACACCACATTAACAAATTGAAAAATAAAAGCCATATGATTATCTCAATAGATGCAAAGAAAGCCTTTGACAAAATTCAACATCCATTTATGATAAAAAAAAACTCTCCAGAAAGCAGGAATAGAAGGAACATACCTCAACATAATAAAAGCTATATATGACAAACCAGCAGGAAACATTATCCTCAATGGTGAAAAATTGAAAGCATTTCTCCCAAATTCAGGAACAAGACAAGGATGCCCACTTTCACCACTACTATTCAACATAGTTTTGGAAGTTTTGGCCACAGCAATCAGAGCAGAAAAAGAAATAAAAGGAATCCAAATTGGAAACGAAGAGGTAAAACTCTCACTGTTTTCAGATGACATGATCCTCTACATAGAAAACCCTAAAGACTCCACCAGAAAATTACTAGCACTAATCAATGAATATAGTAAAGTTGCAGGATATAAAATCAACACAGAGAAATCCTTTGCATTCCTATACACTAATAATGAGAAAACAGAGAAATTAAGGAAACGATTCCATTCTCCATTGCAATGAAAAGAATAAAATACTTAGGAATATATCTACCTAAAGAAACTAAAGACCTATATATGCTATGCTATGCTAAGTCATTTCAGTCGTGTCCGACTCTGTGTGACCCCAGAGATGGCAGCACACCAGGCTCCCCCATCCTTCAGATTCTCCAGGCAAGAACACTGGAGTGGGTTGCCATTTCCTTCTCCAATGCATGAAAGTGAAAAGAGAAAGTGAAGTCGCTCAGTCGTGTCCAACTCCTAGCGACCCCATGGACTGCAGCCCACCAGGCTCCTCCATCCATGGGATTTTCCAGGCAAGTGTACTGGAGTGGGGTGCCATTGCCTTCTCCGAAAAACCTATATATAGAAAACTATAAAACATTGGTGAAACAAATCAAAGACGACATGAATAGATGGAGAACTATACCATGTTCATGGATCGGAAGAATCAAAATAGTGAAAATGAGTATACTACCCAAAGCAATCTATAGATTCAATACAATCCTTATCAAGCTACCAACGGTATTTGTCACAGAACTAGAACAAATAATTTCGCAATTTGTATGGAAATACAAAAAACCTCAAATAGCCAAAGCAATCTTCAGAAAGAAGAATGGAACTGGAGGAATCAGCCTGCCTGACTTCAGGCTCTATTACAAAACCACAGTCATCAAGACAGTATGCTACTGGCACAAAGACAGAAATATAGATCAATGGAACAAAATAGAAATCCCAGAGATAAATCCACGCACCTATGGACATCTTATCTTTGGCAAAGGAGGCAAGACTATACAAGGGAGAAAAGACGATCTCTTTAACAAGTGTTGTTGGGAAAACTAGTCAACCACTTGAAAAAGAATGAAACTGGAACACTTTCTAATACCATATACAAAAATAAACTCAAAATGGATTAAAGATCTAAACATAAGACCAGAAACTATAAAACTCCTAGAGGAGAACACAGGCAAAACACTCTCTGACATGAATCACAGCACAAATCTCTATGACCCACCTCCCGGAATATTGGAAATAAAAGCAAAAATAAACAAATGGGACCTAATCAAAATTAAATGCTTCTGCACAACAAAGGAAACTATAAGCAAGGTGAAAAGACAGCCTTCAGAATGGGAGAAAATAATAACAAATGAAGCAACTGACAAAGAATTAATCTCAAAAATATACAAGCAATCCCTACAGCTCAATTTCAGAAAAATAAACCACCCAAAATGGGCCAAAGAACTAAACAGACATTTCACCAAAGAAGACATACAGATAGCTAACAAACACATGAAAAGATGCTCAACATCACTCATTATCAGTTCGGTTCAGTGCCTCAGACGTGTCTGACTCTCTGCAACACCATGAATGACAGCACCTCAGGCCTCCTGTCCATCACCAACTCCCAGAGTTCATTCAAATTCATGTCCCTCAAGTCAGTGATGCCATCCAACCATTGCAAACTCTTTCGTCCCATTCTCCTACGGCCCCCAATCCCTCCCAGCATCAGGGTATTTTCCAGTGAGTCAACTCTTCGCATGAGGTGACCAAAGTACTGGAGTTTCAGCTTCTACATCAGTTCTTCCAATGAACACCCAGGACTGATCTCCTTTAGGATGTACTGGTTGGATCTCCTTTCAGTCCAAGGGACCCTCAAGAGTCTTCTCCAACACCACAGTTCAAAAGCACCAATTTCTCGGTGCTCAGCTTTCTTCACAGTTCAAATCTCACAATACATGGCCACTGGAATAACCATAGCCTTGACTAGAGGGAACGTTATTGGCAAAGTATTATCTCTGCTTTTCAATATGCTATCTAGGTTGGTCATAACTTTCCTTCCAAGGAGTAAGCGTCTTTTAATTTCATGGCTGCAATCACCATCTGCAGTGATTTTGGACCCCAAAAAAATAAAGTTTGACACTGTGTCCCCATCTACTTCCCATGAAGTGATGGGACGAGGTGCTATGATCCTAGTTTTCTGAATGTTGAGCTTTAAGCCAACTTTTTCACTCTCCTCTTTCACTTTCATCAAGAGACTTTTTAGTTCCTCTTCACTTTCTGCCAAAAGGATGATGTCATCTGTATATCTGAGGTTATTGATATTTCTCCCAGCAATCTTGATTCCAGCTTGTGCTTCTTCCAGTCCAGCGTTTCTCGTGATGTACTCTGCATATAAGTTAAATAAGCAGGGTGACAGTATACAGCCTTCATGTACTCCTTTTCCTATTTGAAACCAGTCTATTCTTCCATGTCCAGTTCTAACTGTTACTTCCTGACCTGCATACAGATTTCTCAAGAGGCAGGTCAGATGGTCTGGTATTCCCAACTCTTTCAGAATTTTCCAGTTTATTGTGATCCACACAGTCAAAGGCTTTGGCATAGTCAATAAAGCAGAAATAAATGTTTTTCTGGAACTCTCTTGCTTTTTCCATGATCCAGCCGATGTTGGCAATTTGATCTCTGGTTCCTTTGCCTTTTCTGAAACCAGCTTGAACGTCTGGAAGTTCACAATTCACGTACTGTTGAAGCTTGGCTTGGAGAATTTTGAGCATTACTTTACTAGCGTGTGAGATGAGTGCAATTGTATGGTAGTTTGAGCATTGTTTGGCATTGCCTTTCCTTGGGATTGGAATGAAAACTGACCTTTTCCAGTCCTGTGGCCACTGCTGAGTTTTCCAAATTTGTTGGCTTATTGAGTGGAGTACTTTCACAGGATCATCTTTCAGGATTTGAAATAGCTCAACTGGAATTCCGTCACCTCCACCAGCTTTGTTCATAGTGATGCTTTCTTAAGCCCACTTGACTTCACATTCCATGTTGTCTGGTTCTAGGTAAGTGATCACACCATCGTGATTATCTTGGTCGTGAAGCTCTTTTTTGTATAGTTTTTCTGTGTATTCTTGCCACTTCTTCTTAATATCTTCTGCTTCTGTTAGGTCCATACCATTTCTGTCCTTTATCGAGCCTGTCTTTGCATGAAATGTTCCCTTGGTATCTCTAATTTTCTTGAAGAAATCTCTAGTCTTTCCCATTCTGTTGTTTTCCTCTGTTTCTTTGTATTGATCACTGAAGAAGGCTTTCTTATCACTCATTGCTATTCTTTGGAACTCTGCATTCAGATGTTTATATCTTTCCTTTTCTCCTTTGCTTTTCTCTTCTCTTCTTTTCATAGCTATTTGTAAGGCCTCCTCAGACAGCCATTTTGCTTTTTTGCATTTCTTTTCCATGGGGATAGTCTTGATCCCTGTCTCCTGTACAATGTCACGAACCTCCATCCATAGTTCATCAGGCACTCTGTCTATCAAATCTAGTCCCTTAAATCTATTTCTCATTTCCACTGTATAATCATAAGGGATTTGACTTAGGTCATACCTGAATGATCTAGTGGTTTTCTCCACTTTCTTCAATTTCAGTCTGAATTTGGCAATAAGGAGTTCATGATCTGAGCTACAGTCTGCTCCTGGTCTTGTTTTTGTTGAGTGTATAGAGCTTTTCCACCTTTGACTGCAAAGAATATAATCAATCTGATTTCACTGTTGACCATCTTGTGATGTCCATGTGTAGTGTTCTCTTGTGTTGTTGGAAGAAGGTGTTTGGTATGACCAGTGCATTCTCTTGGCAGAACTCTATTAGCCTTTGCCCTGCTTCATTCCATACTCCTAGGCCAAATTTGCCTGTTACTCCAGATGTTTCTTGACTTCCTACTTTTGTATTCCAGTCCCCTATAATGAAAAGGACATCTTTTGGGGGTGTTAGTTCTAAAAGGTCTTGTAAGTCTTCATAGAACCGTACAACTTCAGCTTCTTCAGCATTACTGGTTGGAGCATAAGCTTGGATTACCGTGATATTGAATGCTTTGCCTTGGAAAGGAACAGAGATGATTCTGTCGTTTTTGAGATTGCATCCAAGTACTGCATTTCGGACTCTTTTGTTGACCATGATGGCTACTCCATTTCTTGAAAGGGATTCCTGCCCACAGTAGTAGATATAATGGTCCTCTGAGTTACATTCACCCATTCCAGTCCATTTTAGTTTGCTGATTCCTAGAATGTCAACGTTCACTCTTGCCATCTCCTGTTTGACTGCTTCCAATTTGCCTTGATTCATGGACCTAACATTCCAAGTTCCTATGCAATATTTCTCTTTACAGCATTGGACCTTGCTTCTATCACCAGTCGCATCCACAACTGGGTATTTGCCGGAGCCAGCCGGCAAAGTCGATCAGGTCCCGAGAACGTGCACGGCGGGGCTAAGAAAGAAACTAAAGCAAGAGACTACAAAGATGGGGTCGAGAGGTTCAGACACGTCACCACGAAGGGACGCAGTCTGACACCAACTTTATTCAACATCTCATATTTATACAGAAAAGCATGAGAGAGACAAAACAGTTGACATTTTTTCTTGGTTAGCCTATACATCTTACAAACAGTCACAAGAAATCTTGAGAGCATGGGAATGGCTCCCTGTTATTATTTCTTACACCAGATAACATTTCTCTGTGCGTGAGAAGTTTGCACAGAACTCCAGGTGCCTGCAGTAAATAAGCGCCTAATCTCTGGGGTGGCGGGACAGAGAGCTATGTTTGCAAGCAAACCCTCAAGGACTGAGGCAGCTCCCAGAGCTGTGTCCTTTGGACAAAGGACCCCGTTCTCACGGGCAGCTCCCCGCAGGTATTGTTTTTGCTTTGGTCCATCCCTTCATTCTTTCTGGAATTATTTCTACACTGATCTCCAGTATCATATTGGGCACCTTCCAACCCAGGGAGTTCCCCTTTCAGTATCCTATCATTCTGCCTTTTCATAGTGTCCATGGGGTTCTCAAGGCAAGAATACTGAAGTGGTTTGCCATTCCCTTCTCCAGTGGACCACTCATTATCAGATAAATGCAAATCAAAACCACAATGAGGTTCCATTTCACGCCTGTCAGAATGGCTGCTATCCAAAAGTCTACAAGCAATAAATGCCACAGAGAGTGTGGAGAAAGGGAACCCTCTTACAATGTTAGTGGGAATGCAAATTAGTACAGCCACTATGGAGAACAGTGTGGAGATTCCTTAAAAAACTGGAAATAGAACTGCCTTACAACCCAGCAATCCCACTGCTGGGCATACACACCGAGGAAACCAGAATTGAAAGAGACACATGTACCCCAGTGTTCATCACAGCACTGTTTATAATAGCCAGGGCATGGAAGCAACCTAAATGTCCATCAACAGACGAATGGATAAGAAAGCTGTGGTACATATACACAATGGGGTATTACTCAGCCATTAAAAAGAATACATTTGAATTAGTTCTAATGAGGTGGATGAAACTGGAGCCTATTATACAGAGTGAAGTAAGCCAGAAAGAAAAACACCAATACAGTATACTAACGCATATAAAGGGAATTTAGAAAGAAGGTAATGATAACCCTGTATACGAAACAGCAAAAGAGACACAGATGTATAGAACTCTCTTTTGGACTCTGTGGGAGAGGGCGAGGGTGGGATTATTTGGGAGAATGCTATTGAAACATGTATAATATCATATGTGGAATGAATTGCCAGTCCAGGTTTGATGCATGATACAGGATGCTCGGGGCTGGTGCACTGGGATGACCCAGTTGGATGGTATGGTGAGGGAGGTGGGAGGGGGGTTCAGGATGGGGAACACATGTACACCTGTGATGGATTCATGTTGATGTATGGCAAAACCAATACAATATTGTAAAGTAATTAGCCTCCAATTAAAATAAATAAATTTATATTTTAAAAAAAATAAAAATAAAATTCCTAGAGGAAAGTATAGTCAGAACACTCTCTGACATAGATAAGAGCAGTGTCTTTTCTGTTTCGTCTCCCACAATAATGGAAATAAAAACAAAAATAAACAATAAACAAAATGAAAAGATAACCTACAGATTGTCAGATAACATTTGCAAATGATGTGACCAACAAGGGATTAGTCTCCAAAATTTGCAAACAGCTAATGAGGCTTGAGATTAGCAAAACAAAGACCTTAATCAAAAAATGAGCAGAGGACCTAAACATACATTTCTCCTTAGAAGACATACAGATGGGCAAGAAACATGTAAAAAGATATTCAACATTGCTAATTATTAGAGAAATGCAAACCAAAACTACAGCAAGACATCACCTCACACCAGTTAAAATGGCCATCATCAAGAAATCCACAAACAACAAATGTTGGAGAGGATGTAAAGAGAAGTGAACCCTCCTATACTATTAGTGGGTATGTAAATTGGTACAGCCACTATGGAGAATAGTATGATTGTTCCTTTAAAATTAGAAATAGAGCTACTATATGACCCTGCAATCTCACATCGGGGCACAAATTTGGAGAAAAACATAATCAAAAAAGATATATGCAGCCCCCAATTTTCATTACAGCACTGTTTACAATAGCCAAGACATAGGAGCAACTTAAATGTCCATTGAGAGGAATGGATAAAAAGGATATGGTACAGAGATATACAATGGAATATTACTCAGCCATTAAAAGGAATGAAGTAATGCCATTCACAGCAACATGGATGACAACATGGAATGTCATGCTGAGTGAAGTCAGACAGAAAAAGAGAAATATTATATGATATCCCTTATATGCATATAAATGAACTTATTTACCAAATAGAAACAGACTCACAGATTTAGAAAATGAACTTAAGTTTGCTAGAGAGAAGGATGTGGGGTAGGTAGTTAGAGAGTTTGAGTTCAACATGTACACACTGCTATATTTAAAATTGGTAACCAGCAATTTCCTGCTCTATAGCACAAGGAGCTCTGCCAAATGTCATGTAGCAGCCTGGATGTGAGAGAAGTTTGGCAGAGAATGGGTACTTGTATATGCATGACTGAGGCCCTTTGCTTTCTACCTGATATTATCATAAAATTGTTAATCAACTATATTCTCATAAAATATAAAAAGTTTAAGAATAATAAAAAATTTTTTTTCAATGCAAAAAAAAATAAAGACAATATTAAGCAACTGACAAAGGATTTATCTCCAAAATATACACATAGTTCATTCAAATCAATATTAGAAAACAACCTAGTCAAAGAATGAGTGAAATACCTTAATAGGCATTTCTCTAAAAAAGACATATAGATGGCCAACAAATACATGAAAAGATGTACATCACTAATTGCTAAGCTAAGCTAAGTCGCTTCAGTCGTGTCCAACTCTGTGCGACCCCAGAGATGGCAGGCCACCAGGCTCCCCTGTCCCTGGGATTCTCCAGGCAAGAACACTGGATTGGGTTGCCGTTTCCTTCTCCAATGCATGAAAGTGAAAAGTGAAAGTGAAGTCGCTCAGTCATGTCCAACTTAGCGACCCCATGGACGGCAGCCTACCAGGCTCCTCCATCCATGGGATATTCCAGGCAAGAGTACTGGCATGGGGTGCCATCGCCTTCTCCCCACTAATTGCTAGAGAAATGCAAATCAAAACTGCAATGAGGTGTCACCTCACATTAGTCAGAACGGCTGCCATTTAAAAATCTACAAACATTAAATGCTGTAGAGGGTATTGAGAAAAGGGAGCCCTCTTACAGTGTTGGTGGGAATATAAGTTGGTACAGCAACTATGGAGAACAGTATGGAAGTTCCTTTAAAAACTAAAAGTAGAACTACCATATGACCCAGAAATCCCATTATTGGGCATATATCCAGAGAAAACCTTAATTCAAAAAGATATGTGTACCCCAATATGTCAATAATAGCCAGGACATGGAAGCAACCTAAATGTCCATCAACAGAGGAATGGATAAGGAAGGTGTGGTACATATATACAATGGAATATTAATCAACCATAAAAAGGAATAAAACTGACTCATTGGTAGAGATGTGAATGCACCTAGAGTCTGTCATATGGAGTGAAGTAGATAAGAGAGAGAAAAACAGGTATATATGAATACATATATGTGAAATCTAGAAAAATGGTATACATGACCTTATTTGCAAAGCAGAAATAGAGACAGAGACATAGAGAACAAACTTATGTTTACCAAGGGAGAAATTAAGGGTGGAATAAATTGGGGGATTTGGCTTGACATATATGCATTACTGTGCATAAAATGGAAAATGAATGAGAATCCACTGTATAACACAGTATTCAATGCTCTGTTGTCACATAAATGGGAAGGAAATCAAAAAAAAAAAAAAGAGAGAGAGAGAGAGAGAGATGTGTATACATGAAATTCTCCAAGCCAGGCTTCAACAGTATGTGAACGGTGACATTCCAGGTGTTCAAGCAGGGTTTAGAAAAGCCAGAAGAAACAAAGATCTAATTGCCAACATCCGTTGGATCATTGAAAAAGCAAGAGAGTTCCAGAAGAACATCTACTTCTGCTTTATTGACTATGTCAAACAGTTTGACTGTGTGAATCACAACAAACTGTGGAAAATTCTTCAAGATATAAGAATACAAGACCACCTTACCTGCCTCCTGAGAAATCTGTATGCAGGTCAAGAAGCAACAGTTAGTACTGGACATGGAACAACACACTGGTTCCAAATTGGGAAAGGAGTATGTCAAGGCTGTATATTGTAACCCTGCTTGTTTAATTTATATGCAGAGTACATCATGTGAAATGCCAGGCTGGATGAAGCACAAGCTGGAATCAAGATTGCCAGGAGAAATATCAATAAACTCAAATATGCAGGTGCCACCACCCTTATGGCAGAAAGTGAAGAACTTTTGATGAAGTTGATGAAAGTGAGCCTCTTGATGAAAGTGAAAGAGGAGAGTGAAAAAGTTGGCTTCAAACTCAACATTCAGAAAACTAAGATCATGGCATCTGGTTCCATCACTTCATGGCAAATAGATGGGGAAACAATGGAAATAGTGAGATATTTTATTTTTGGGGGGGGCGGGGCTCCAAAATCACTGCAGATGGTGACTGAAGCCATGAAATTAAAAGACACTTGCTCCTTGGAAGAAAAGCTATGACAAATCTAGACAGCATATTGAAAAGCAGAGACATTACTTTGCCAACAAAGGTCTATCTAGTCAAAACTATGGTTTTTCCAGTAGTCGTGTATGGATGTGAGCGTTGGACTATAAAGAAAGCTTAGTACCGAAGAATTGATGCTTTTGAAATGTGGTGTTGAAGGAGACTCTTGAGAGTCCCTTGGACTACAAGGAGATCCAACCAGTCCATCCTAAAGGAAATCGGTCCTGAATATTCATTGCAAGGAGTGATGTTGAGGCTAAAATTCCAACAGTTTGGCCACCTGATGTGAAGAACTGACTCTTTGGGAAAGACCCTGATGCTGGGAAAGATTGAGGTGGGAGGAGAAGGGGATGACAAAAGATGAGATCTTTGGATGTCATCACTGATTTGATGGATATGAATTTAAGCTCCGGGAGTTGGTGATGGACATGGAAGCCTGGTGTGTTGCAGTCCATGGGGTTGCAAAGAGTCGGACACGACTAAGTGACTGAACTGAACTGATAGCTGATTCACTTTGCTGTATAGTAGAAACTTACAGAGCATTGTAAAGCAACTATACTTCAATAAAAGCTAATTAAAAAGTAATAATAAAGACAGTATCAAAGTTACCAAGTACATCTAAATCCACAATTTTAAGTACTATTTTTAATTTATTTATTTATTTATTTACTTTTACTTTACAATATTGTATTGGTTTTGCCATACATCAACATGAATCCGCAACGGATGTACACGTGTTCCCCATCCTGAACCCCACCTCCCACTTCCCTCCCCATACCATCCCTCTGGGTCATCCCAGTGCACCAGCCCCAAGCTTCCTGTATCCTGCATTGAACCTGGACTGGCGATTCGTTTCTTATATGACATTATACATGTTTTAATGCCATTCTCCCAAATCATCCCCACCCCCACCAGTCCAAAAGACTGATATATACATCTGTGTCTCTTTTGCTGTCTCACATACAGGGTTGTCATTAACATCTTTCTAAATTCCATATATATGCGTTAGTATACTGTATTGGTATTTTTCTTTCTGGCTTATTTCATTCTGTATAATAGGCTCCAGTTTCATCCATCTCATTAGAACTGATTCAAATGTATTCTTTTTAATGGCTTAGTAATACTCCATTGTGTATATGTACCACAGCTTTCTTATCCATTCATCTGGTTAACCACTTGTAAAAGAATGAAACTAGAACACTTTCTAACACCATACACAAAAATAAACTCAAAATGGATTAAAGATCTAAAAGTAAGACCAGAAACTATAAAACTCTTAGAGGAGAACATAGGCAAAACACTCTCCGACATACATCACAGCAGGATCCTCTATGACCCACCTCCCAGAATATTGGAAATAAAGCAAAAATAAACTAATGGGATCTAATTAAAATTAAAACCTTCTGCACAACAAAAGAAACTATAAGCAAGGTGAAAAGACAGCCTTCAGAATGGGAGAAAATAATAGCAAATGAAGCAACTGACAAACAACTAATTTCAAAAATATATGCAACTCCTGCAGCTCAATTCCAGAAAAATAAATGGCCCAATCAAAAAATGGGCCAAAGAACTAAATAGACATTTCTCCAAAGAAGACATACAGATGGCTAAGAAACACATGAAAAGATGCTCAACATCACTCATTATCAGAGAAATGCAAATCAAAACCACAATGAGATACCATTTCACGCCAGTCAGAATGGCTGCTATCCAAAAGTCTACAAGCAGTAAATGTTGGAGAGGGTGTGGAGAAAAGGGAACCCTCTTACACTGTTGGTGGGAATGCAAACTAGTACAGCCACTATGGAGAACAGTGTGCCTATGCACTAGCAATGAAAAATCAAAAAGACAAATTAAGGAAATATTCACCATTGCAACCAAAAGAATAAAATACTTAGGAATAAATTTACCTTAGGAGACAAAAGACCTGTGTGCAGAAAACTACCAGACACTGATGAAAGAAACCAAAATGACACAAACGGATGGAGAGATATACCGAGTCCTTGGATTGAAAAAATCAATATTGTGAAAATGACTATAGCACCAAAGTGATGCCTTAGGAAGCATCACTATGAACAAAGCTAGTGAGGGTGATGGAATTCCATCTGAGCTACTTCAAATCTTAAAAGATGATGCTGTGAAAGGGCTGCACTCAATATGCCAGAAAATTTGGAAAACTCAGCAGTGGCCTCAAGACTGGAAAATGTCAGTTTTCATTCCAATCTCAAGGAAAGGCAATGCCAAAGAATGCTCAAACTACAGCACAATTGCACTCATCTCACATGCTAGCAAAGTAATGCTCAAAATTATCCAAGCCAGGCTTCAACAGTACGTGAACCTTGAACTTCTCAAGCTGGATATAGAAAAGACAGAGGAAACAGAGACCAAATTGCCAACATCTGCTGGATCATCGAGAAAGCAAGAGAGTTCCAGAAAAATACCTAATTCTGCTTTATTGACTACACCAAAGCCTTTGACTATGTGGATCACAACAAGCTGGAAAATTCTTAAAGAGATGGGAATACCAGACCACCTTACCTGCCTCCTGAAAAATCTGCATGCAGGTCACGAAGCAAAAGTTAGAACTGGACATGGAACAATGGACTGACTCCACATTGGGAAAGGAGTACAAGTCTGTATATTGTCACCCTGCTTATTTAATGTATATGCAGATTACATCATGAGAAATGCCGAGCTGGATGAAACACAAGCCTGGAATCAAGATTGCTGGGGGAAGTATCAATAACCTCAGTATGCAGATGACACCACCCTTTATGGCAGAAAGCAAAGAAGCACTAAAGAGCCTCTTGATGAAAGTGAAAGAGGAGGTGAAAAAGCTGGCTTAAAACTCAACATTCAAAAAATGAAGATCATGGCATCCTGTCCCATCACTTCATGGCAAATAGATGGGGGAAACAATGGAAACAGTGAGAGACTTTATTTTCTTGAGCTCCAAAATCACTGCAGATGGTGACTGCAGCCACAAAATTAAAAGATGCTTGTTCCTTGGAAGAAAAGTTATGACCAGCCTAGACAGCATATTAAAAAGCAGAGACATTGCTTTGCCGACAAAGGTCAGTCTAGTCAAAGTTATGGTTTTTCCAGTAGTCATGTATGGATGCCAGAGTTGGACTATAAAGAAAGCTGAGCACAAAGGAATTTATGCTTTTGAACTGTGGTGTTGGAAAATACTCTTGAGAGTCCCTTGGACTGCAAGGAGATCCAACCTGTCAATCCTAAAGGAAATCATTCCTGAATATTCATTGCAAGAACTGATGCTGAAACTGAAACTCCAATACTATGGCCATCTGATGTAAAGAGCCGCGTCACTGGAAAAGACCCTGATATTGGAAAAGATTGAAGGCAGGAGGAAAAGGGGATGAAAGTGGATGAGATGGTTGGATGGCATCACCGACTAGATGGACATGAGTTTGAGCAGGCTCCAGGAGTTGGTGATGGACAGGGAAGGCTGGCATGCTCCAGTCCATGGGGTCACAAAGCGTCGGACCCGACTGAGCAACTGGACTGTACTGAACCCAGAGCAATTTACAGATTCAGTGCAATCCTTATGAAACAACCAAAGGTATTTTCCACAGACCTGGAACAAAAGAAAAATCTCACAATTTGTGTGGAAACACAAACGACCCTGAATAGCCAAAACAATCTTGAGAAGAAGAATGGAGCTGGAGGAATCATCATTCCTGATGTCACACTATACTAAAAGCTACATCATCAAGACAGTATGATACAGCCACAAAAACAGACATATAGACCAATGGAATGAGATAGAAAACCCAGATATAAATCCACACACCTATGGACACCTTATTTTTGACAATGGCAAAAATTACAATGGAGAAAAGACAGTCTCTTCAACAAGTGGTGCTGGGAAAACTACCTGCCACATGTAAAAGAATGAAATTAGAAAGCTTCCTAACACCATACACAAAAATAAACTCAATCTGGATTAAAGACCTAAAAGATCAGAAACTATAAAACTCTGACAGGAAGACACAGGCAGAACACTGAATGACTTAAATCACAGCAAGATACTCTATGACCCACCTCCTAGAGTAATGGAAATAAAAACAAAAACAAACAAATGGAACTTGCTGTGCTATGTCGCTTAAGTCATGTCTGACTCTTTGTGACCCTATGGACTATAGCCCATCAGGCTCCTCTGCCCATGGGATTCTCCAGACAAGAATACTGTCATGGGTTTTCATGCCCTCCTCCAGGGTATCTTCCTGACCCAGTGATCGAACCAGCGACTCTTGCATCTCCTGCATTGGCAGGCAGGTTCTTTACTACTAGTGCCACCTGGGAAGAATGGGACCTAATTAAACTTAAAACTTTTGCACAACAAAGGAAACTAAGCAAGATGAAAAGACTACCCTCAGAATGGGAAAAAATAATAGAAAATGAAATAACTGACAAAGGATTAACCTCCAAAATATACAAGCTGCTCATGCAGCTCAATACCAGAAAAACAAACAACCCAATCAAAATGTGGACAGAAGACCTAAACAGACATTTCTCCAAAGAAGACACACAGATGGCTAATAAACACATGAAAAGATACTCTCAACTTCACTAATTATTAGAGAAATGCAAATCTAAACTACAATTAGGTATGATCTCACACAGATTAGAATGGCCATCATTAAAATGTCTACTAAGAGTGAATGCTGGAGAGATTGTGGAGAAAAGGAAACCCTCTTGTACTGTTGGTGGAAATGCAAATTGATAGAGCCACTATGGAGAACAGTATGAAAATTCCTTTAAAAACTAGGAGTAAAACTACCATATGACCCTGCAATCCTGCTACTGGGCATATACCCTGAGAAAGCCATAATAAAAAAAGACGAATGTACCCCAGTGTTAATTGCAGCACTATTTGCAATAGCTAGAACATGGAAACAACCTAGACACCCATTGACAGATGAATGGATAAGGAAGTTTTGGTAGATATACACAATGAAATATTACTCAACTATAAAGAGTAATGCATTTGAGCCAGTTCTAATGCGGTGGATGAAGCTAGACCCTACTATACAGAGTGAAGTAAGTCAGAAAGAGAAAGACAACTATTGTATATTAATGCATTTATATTTAATCTAGGAAGATAGTACTGATGATGCTATTTGCAGGCCAGAAAATGAGACACAGACATAAAGAACAGACTTTTGGGCACAGTGGGGAAAGAGAGGTTAGGATTACTTGAGAAAATATCATTGAAACATATACATTACCATATGTAAAATATATAGCCAGTGGGAGTCTGCATATGACACAGGAAAACCAAAGCCAATTCTCTGTGACAACCTAAAGGGGTGGTACGAGAAGTGAGTTGAGAGGTGGTTCTAGAGGGAAGGGACATATGTATACCTATGGCTGAATCATGTTGATGTATGGCAGAGACCATCGCAATAGTGTAAAATAATTATCCTCTAACTACAAAATAAATGTGGTAGTTCCATTTCTAATTTTTAAAGGAATCTCCATAATGTTCTCCATAGTGATTGTATCCATTCCCATCAACAGTGCAAAATGGCTCCCTTTTCTCAATATCCTCTCCAGCATTTATTGTTTGTATACTTTTTGATGATAGCCATTCTGACTGGTGTGAGAGGACACTTGATTATAGTCCTGATTTGCATTTCTCTAATAATAAGCGTGAGGGCTTCCTTGGTAGCTCAGACAGTAAAATGTCTGCCTGCAATGCTGGAGACCCAAGGCAAATTGGAAGTGGTCAAACAGGAGATGGCAAGAGTGAACATCGACATGCTAGGAATCAGCAAACTAAAATGGACTGGAATGGGTGAGTTTAACTCAGATGACCATTATGTTCCTGCGGGCAGGAATCCCTTAGAAGAAATGGAGTAGCCATCATGGTCAACAAAAGAGTCCGAAATACAGTACTTGGATGCAATCTCAAAAACTTCATTTCCAAGGCAAACCATTCAATATCACAGTAATCCAACTCTATGCCCCAACCAGTAACGCTGAAGAAACTGAAGTTGAACGGTTCTATGAAGACCTACAAGACC
This sequence comes from Bos indicus, assembly GCF_029378745.1. Lineage (NCBI taxonomy): Eukaryota > Metazoa > Chordata > Mammalia > Artiodactyla > Bovidae > Bos > Bos indicus. The sequence goes on from NC_091789.1 coordinate 79,710,351, forward strand.
TTTTAGAACTAACACCCAAAAAAGATGTCTTTTTCATTATAGGGGACTGGAATGCAAAAGTAGGAAGTCAAGAAACACCTGGAGTAACAGGCAAATTTGGCCTTGGAATACAGAATGAAGCAGGGCAAAGACTAATAGAGTTTTGCAAAGAAAATGCACTGGTCATAGAAAACACCTTCTTCCAACAACACAAGAGAAGACTCTACACATGGACATCACCAGATGGCCAACACCAAAATCAGACTGATTATATTCTTTGCAGCCAAAGATGGAGAAGCTCTATACAGTCAACAACAACAACAACAAAAAGACCAGGAGCTGACTGTGGCTCAGATCATGAACTCCTTATTGCCAAATTCAGACTTAAATTGAAGAAAGTAGAGAAAACCAGTAGACCATTCAGGCATGACCTAAATCAAACCCCTTATGATTATACAGTGAAAGTGAGAAATAGACTTAAGGGACTAGATCTGATAGATAGAATGCCTAATGAACTATGGACAGAGGTTCATGACACTGTACAGAAGACAGGGATCAAGACCATCCCCATGGAATAGAAATGCAAAAATTCAAGATGGCTGTCTGAGGAGGCCTTACAAATAGCTGTGAAAAGAAGAGAAGTAAAAAGCAAAGGAGAAAAGGAAAGATATAAGCATCTGATTGCAGAGTTCCAAAGAATACCAAGAAGAGGTAACAAAGCCTTCCTCAGCGATCAATGCAAAGAAATAGAGGAAAACAACAGAATGGGAAAGACTAGAGATCTCTTCAAGAAAATTAGAGATACCAAGGGAACATTTCCTGCAAAGATGGGCTCGATAAAGGACAGAAATGGTATGGACCTAACAGAAGAAGATATTAAGAAAAGGTGGCAGGAACACACAGAAGAACTGTACAAAAAAGATCTTCACGACCAAGATAATCACGATAATGTGATCACTCACCTAGAGCCAGACATCCAGGAATGTGAAGTCAAGTGGGCCTTAGAAAGCATCACTAAGAACAAAGCTAGTGGAGGTGATGGAATTCCAGTTGAGCTCTTTCAAATCCTGAAAAATGATGCTGTGAAAGTGCTGCACTCAATACGCCAGCAAATTTGGAAAACTCAGCAGTGGCCATGGGACTGGAAAAGGTCAGTTTTCATTCCAATCCCAAAGAAAAGCAATGCCAAAGAACACTCAAACTACTGCACAATTGCACTCATCTCACATGCTAGTAAAGTAATGCTCAAAATTCTCCAAGCCAGGCTTTAGCAATATGTGAACCATGAACATCCAGAAGTTCAAGCTGGTTTTGGAAAAGGCAGAGGAACCAGAGATCAAATTGCCAACATCCACTGGATCATCGAAAAAGCAAGAGAGTTCCAGAAAATAAACATCTATTTCTGCTTTATTGACTATTCCAAAGCCTTTGACTGTGTGGATCACAATAAACTGTGGAAAATTCTGAAAGAGATGGGAATACTGGACCACCTGACCTGCCACTTGAGAAACCTATATGCAGGTCAGGAAGCAACAGTTAGAACTGGACATGGAACAACAGACTGGTTCCAAATAGGAAAAGCAGTATGTCAAGGCTGTATATTGTCACCCTGCTTATTTAACTTATGTGCAGAGTACATCATGAGAAACGCTGGGCTGGAAGAAGCACAAGCTGGAATCAAGATTGCTGGGAGAAATATCATTAACTTCAGATATGCAGATGACACCACCCTTTTGGCAGACATTGAAGAGGAACTAAAAAGCCTCTTGATAAGAGTGAAAGTGGAGAGTGAAAAAGTTGACTTAAAGCTCAACATTCAGAAAACAAAGATCATGGCATCTGGTCCCATCATTTCATGGGAAATAGATGGGGAAACAGTGGACACAGTGTCAGACTTTATTTTTCTGGGCTCCAAAATCACTGCAGATGGTGACTGCAGCCATGAAATTAAAAGACACTTACTCCTTGGAAGAAAGTTATGGCCAACCTAGATAGCATACTGAAAAGCAGAGATATTACTTTGCCAACAAAGGTTCGTCTAGTCAAGGCTATGGTTTTTCTTGTGGTCATGTATGGATGTGAGAGTTGGACTGTGAAGAAAGATGAGGGCCAAAGAATTGATGCTTTTGAACTGTGGTGATGGAGAAGCTTCTTGAGAGTCCCTTGGACTGCAAGGAGATCCAACCAGTCCATTCTGAAGGAGATCAGCCCTGGGATTTCTTTGGAAGGAATGATGCAAAAGCTGAAACTCCAGTACTTTGCCCACCTCATGCAAAGAGCTGACTCTTTGGAAAAGACTCTGATGCTGGGAGGGGCTGGGGGTGGGAGGAGAAGGGGACGAGAAAGGATGAGATGGCTGGATGGCATCACTGATTTGATGGACGTGAGTCTGAGTGAACTCTGGGAGTCGGTGATGGACAGGGAGGCCTGGTGTGCTGTGATTCATGGGGTCGCAAAGAGTCGGACACAACTGAGCGACTGCACCGAACTGAACTGAATAATAAGTGATGTTGAATATCTTTTTATGTTTTTCTTTGTCATCTGTACGTCTTCTTTGGAGAAATGTCTGTTTAGATCTTCTGCCTGCTTTTTGATTGGGTTGTTTGTTATTCTGGTATTGAGCTACATGAGCTGCTTTTATATTTTGGAGATTCAACAATCCTACTACTGGGCATATACCCTGAGAATACCATAATTGAAACAGATACATGTACCCCAATGTTCATTACAAAACTTTTAATAAAAACTAGGACATGGAAACAACCTAGATGTCCACTGACAGATGAATGGATACAGAAATTGTGGAACATATATACAATAGAATGTTACTCAGCTTTAAAAAAGAAGGCATTTGAGTCAGTCCTAATGAGGTGGATGGTCCTAGAGCCTATTGTACAGAGTTAAGTAAGTCAGAAAGAGAAAGACAAATATTGTATATTAACACATGTGCATGGATTCTGGAAAAATGGTATTGATGGACATATTTGCAGGGCAGCAGTGGAAACCCAGACATAGAAAACAGACTTGTGGATATAGTGTGGGAGGGAGAGGGTGGGACAAACTGAGATAGTAGCACTGAAACATATACTTTACCATATGTAAAACAGATAGCCATTGGGTATTTGCTGTGTGACAAAGGGAGCTCAACCCAGTGCTCTGTGACAACCTGGGGGAGGGGTGGATGGGGTGGGAGATGGGAGAGAGTTTTGCAAAGGAAGAGACATATGTATACCTGTGACTGATTCATGTTGATGTATGGCAGAAACCAGCATGACACTGTAAAGTAAATATCCTCCAACACAAATTTTTAAAATAAATATATAATTTAAAAAAAAGACTATTCACCAACTTAATCTGATGTTTATAGAACATGCTACCCAATGAGAGAGAAATACAAATTCTTTTCGAGTGTACATGAAATATTTACCCCCAAATGAACCATGTTCTCTGTCATGAAACAAAGTTTAACAAATTTAAGAGTATTGAAGTCATATAACAAATGCTGTCTAACCAAAATGGAATCAAGCTAAAAATCTATTGCCAAAAGATATCTGTATCATGAGTATGGATGTCCTCAGAAAATTAAAGTTGGGACAACCATATGATCCAGCAATCCCACTTCTGGGAATGTATCCGAAAGAACTGAAATCAGAATCTCAAAATGATTCCCAAATATGTATTCCCATATTCATTGAAATGTTATTTACAATAGTCAAGATAGAAAGACAACCCAAGCATCACAGGTGAATGGATAAACAAAATGTGATGTATACATACAATGGAACATTATTCCACTTAAAAAAGAAGAAATTCTGCCATTTCAAACAATATGGATGAACTCTGAGGACACTATGCTAAGTGAAATAAGCCAGTCACAGAAGGACTAACACAGAAGGACATTTAAGTGACAAATCTCACTTATATGAGGTTTCTAAAATAGTAAAGTTCATACGGGCAAAGATTATGATATGGATTGCCGGGGGCTAAGGGTTAGGGAAAATGGGTGATAATTTTTCAAAGGGTATTAAAGAATTGGTTGTGCAGGATGGATAAACTTTGGGGATCTGCTGTATAACATAGTACCCCTGGTTAACAGTATGGGATTGTACACTTCAAAGTTCCTTAAAAAGGTAGATCTCAGGCTAAGTCTTCCTACTTCAAAAAGCAAAAAGAGATAAAAGAACACAAGAACACTTCAGAAGTCTTGGATATGTCTATTACCTTGATTGTAGTGATGACATCACAGGTGTTTGCATGTGTCCAAACATATCAAACTGCATACAATAAATATATGCAGGTCTTTGTATATGAATTATACCTCAATAAAGCTGTTAAAAATAAAACACACCCAAAATATAGTCAAAGAGAAAAAGGGAAAGGTTTACACTAATTACAACATCCAGAATGAAATAGGAGACAACAATGTAGACTCAAGAGAAATTAAAAATATGACAAGGGAATATTATGAAAATTTGCATGCAAAAATTTGAAAACTTAGGTGAAACAGATGAATCCTATGATAGCAAGGTACAAGCTATCATTGCCAATACAAAAAGAAACAGATAAAATGAATAGCCATGTGTCTCTTCAAGAAATTTAATTCATAATTAGAAACATTCCTAAAAAGCACAGAGGAATAGATTTAGAAGATACAAGAAATGTTTAATAAGGAGCTAGAAGATTTAAAGAACAAACAAACAAAGATGAACATTACAATGACTGAAGTGAAAAATACACTGGAAGAAATCAATAGCAGGGGAGGAGCCAAGATGGCGGAGGAGTAGGACGAGGAGAACACTTTCTCCCCCACAAATTCATCAAAAGAGCATTTAAATGTTGGGTAAATTCCATAAAACAACTTCTGAATGCCGGCAGAGGACATCAGGCACCCAGAAAAGCAACCCAACTCTTCGAAAGGAGAGAGAAGAAATACAGCTCCACCCACCAGAACACCGACACAAGCTTCCCTAACCAGGAAACCTTGACAAGCCACCTGTACAAACCCACACACAGCGAGGAAACGCCACAATAAAGAGAACTCCACAAACTGCAAGAATACAGAAAGGACACCCCAAACTCAGCAATTTAAACAAGATGAAGAGACAGAGGAATACTCAGCAGATAAAGGAACAGGATAAATGCCCACCAAACCAAACAAAAGAGGAAGAGATAGGGAATCTACCTGATAAAGAATTCCGAATAATGATAGTGAAATTGATCCAAAATCTTGAAACTAAAATGGAATCACAGATAAATAGCCTGGAGACAAGGATTGAGAAGATGCAAGAAAGGTTTAACAAGGACCTAGAAGAAATAAAAAAGAGTCAATATATAATGAATAATGCAATAAATGAAATTAAAAACACTCTGGAGGCAACAAATAGTAGAATAACAGAGGCAGAAGATAGGATTAGTGAATTAGAAGATAGAATGGTAGAAATAAATGAATCAGAGAGGATAAAAGAAAAACGAATTAAAAGAAATGAGGACAATCTCAGAGACCTCCAGGACAATATTAAACGCTACAACATTTGAATCATAGGGGTTCCAGAAGAAGAAGACAAAAAGAAAGACCATGAGAAAATACTTGAGGAGATAATAGTGGAAAACTTCCCTAAAATGGGGAAGGAAATAATCACCCAAGTCCAAGAAACCCAGAGAGTCCCAAACAGGATAAACCCAAGGAGAAACACCCCAAGACACATATTAATCAAATTAACAAAGATCAAACACAAAGAACAAATATTAAAAGCAGCAAGGGAAAAACAACAAATAACACACAAGGGAATTCCCATAAGGATAACAGCTGATCCTTCAATAGAAACTCTTCAAGCCAGGAGGGAATGGCAAGACATACTTAAAGTGATGAAAGAAAATAACCTACAGCCCAGATTATTGTACCCAGCAAGGATCTCATTCAAGTATGAAGGAGAAATCAAAAGCTTTCCAGACAAGCAAAAGCTGAGAGAATTCTGCACCACCAAACCAGCTTTCCAACAAATACTAAAGGATATTCTCTAGGCAGGAAACACAAAAATGGTGTATAAACTCGAACCCAAAACAATAAAGTAAATGGCAATGGGATCATACTTATCAGTAATTACCTTAAACGTAAATGGGTTGAATGCCCCAACCAAAAGACAAAGACTGGCTGAATGGATACAAAAACAAGACCCCTACATATGTTGTCTACAAGAGACCCACCTCAAAACAGGGGACACATACAGACTGAAAGTGAAGGGCAGGAAAAAGATTTTCCATGCAAATAGGGACCAAAAGAAAGCAGGAGTAGCAATACTCATATCAGATAAAATAGACTTTAAAACAAAGGCTGTGAAGAGAGACAAAGAAGGTCACTACATAATGATCAAAGGATCAATCCAAGAAGAAGATATAACAATTATAAATATATATGCACCCAACACGGGAGCACCACAGTACGTAAGACAAATGCTAACAAGTATGAAAGGAGAAATTAACAATAACACAATAATAGTGGGAGACTTTAATACCCCACTCACACCTATGGATAGATCAACTAAACAGAAAATTAACAAGGAAACACAAACTTTAAATGATACAATAGACCAGTTAGACCTAATTGATATCTATAGGACATTTCATCCCAAAACAATGAATTTCACCTTTTTGTCAAGCGCACATGGAACCTTCTCCAGGATAGATCACATCCTGGGCCATAAAGCTAGCCTTGGTAAATTCAAAAAAATAGAAATCATTCCAAGCATCTTTTCTGACCACAATGCAGTAAGATTAGATCTCAATTACAGGAGAAAAACGATTAAAAATTCCAACATATGGAGGCTGAACAACACGCTGCTGAATAACCAACAAATCACAGAAGAAATCAAAAAAGAAATCAAAATTTGCATAGAAACGAATGAAAATGAAAACACAACAACTCAAAACCTGTGGGACACGGTAAAAGCAGTCCTAAGGGGAAAGTTCACAGCAATACAGGCACACCTTAAGAAACAAGAAAAAAGTCAAATAAATAACCTAACTCTACACCCAAAGCAACTAGAAAAGGAAGAAATGAAGAACCGCAGGGTTAGTAGAAGGAAAGAAATCTTAAAAATTAGAGCAGAAATAAATGCAAAACAAACAAAAGAGACCATAGAAAAATCAACAAAACCAAACGCTGGTTCTTTGAAAGGATAAATAAAATTGACAAACCATTAGCCAGACTCATCAAGAAACAAAGGGAGAAAAATCAAATCAACAAAATTAGAAACGAAAATGGAGAGATCACAACAGACAACACAGAAATACAAAGGATCATAAGAGACTACTATCAACAATTATATGCCAATAAAATGGACAACGTGGAAGAAATGGACAAATTCTTAGAAAAGTACAACTTTCCAAACCTGGACCAGGAAGAAATAGAAAATCTTAACAGACCCATCACAAGCACGGAAATTGAAACTGTAATCAAAAATCTTCCAGCAAACAAAAGCCCCGGTCCAGACGGCTTCACAGCTGAATTCTACCAAAAATTTAGAGAATAGCTAACACCTATCATGCTCAAACTCTTCCAGAAAATTGCAGAGGAAGGTAAACTTCCAAACTCATTCTATGAGGCCACCATCACCCTAACACCAAAACCTGACAAAGATCCCACAAAAAAAGAAAACTACAGGCCAATATCACTGATGAACATAGATGCAAAAATCCTTAACAAAAGTCTAGCAATCAGAATCCAACAACACATTAAAAAGATCATACACCATGATCAAGTGGGCTTTATCCCAGGGATTCAAGGATTCTTCAATATCTGCAAATCAATCAATGTAATACACCACATTAACAAATTGAAAAATAAAAACCATATGATTATCTCAATAGATGCAGAGAAAGCCTTTGACAAAATTCAACATCCATTTATGATAAAAACTCTCCAGAAAGCAGGAATAGAAGGAACATACCTCAACATAATAAAAGCTATATATGACAAACCCACAGCAAACATTATCCTCAATGGTGAAAAATTGAAAGCATTCCCTCTAAAGTCAGGAACAAGACAAGGGTGCCCACTTTCACCATTACTATTCAACATAGTTTTGGAAGTATTGGCCACAGCAATCAGAGCAGAAAAAGAAATAAAAGGAATCCAAACTGGAAAAGAAGAAGTAAAACTCTCACTGTTTGCAGATGACATGATCCTCTACATAGAAAACCCTAAAGATTCCACCAGAAAATTACTAGAAACAATCAATGACTATAGTAAAGTTGCAGGATATAAAATCAACACACAGAAATCCCTTGCATTCCTATACACTAATAATGAGAAAACAGAAATAGAAATTAAGGAAACAATTACATTCACCTATGCAATGGAAAGAATAAAATACTTAGGAATATATCTACCTAAAGAAACTAAAGACCTATACATAGAAAACTATAAAACACTGGTGAAAGAAATCAAAGAGGACACTAATAGATGGAGAAATATACCATGTTCATGGATTGGAAGAATCAATATAGTGAAAATGAGTATACTACGCAAAGCAATTTATAGATTCAATGCAATCCCTATCAAGCTACCAACAGTATTCTTCACAGAGCTAGAACAAATAATTTCACAATTTGTATGGAAATATAAAAAATCTCGAATAGCCAAAGCGAACTTGAGAAAGAAGAATGGAACTGGAGGAATCAACCTACCTGACTTCAGGCTCTACTACAAAGCCACAGTTATCAAGACAGTATGGTACTGGCACAAAGACAGAAATATTGATCAATGGAATAAAATAGAAAGCCCAGAGATAAATCCAGGCACATATGGACACCTTATCTTTGACAAAGGAGGCAACAATATACAATGGATTAAAGACAATCTCTTCAACAAGTGGTGCTGGGAAATCTGGTCAACCACTTGTAAAAGAATGAAACTAGAACACTTTCTAACACCATACACAAAAATAAACTCAAAATGGATTAAAGATCTAAACGTAAGACCAGAAACTATAAAACTCCTAGAGGAGAACATAGGCAAAACACTCTCCGACATACATCACAGCAGGATCCTCTATGACCCACCTCCCAGAATATTGGAAGTAAAAGCAAAAATAAACAAATGGGACCTAATTAACCTTAAAAGTTTCTGCACATAAAAGGAAACTATTAGCAAGGTGAAAAGACAGCCTTCAGAATGGGAGAAAATAATAGCAAATGAAGCAACCGACAAACAACTAATCTCAAAAATACACAAGCAACTCCTACAGCTCAACTCCAGAAAAATAAACGACCCAATAAAAAAAAAATGGGCCAAAGAACTAAATAGACATTTCTCCAAAGAAGACATACAGATGGCTAACAAACACATGAAAAGATGCTCAACATCACTCATTATCAGAGAAATACAAATCAAAACCACTATGAGGTACCATTTCACACCAGTCAGAATGGCTGCGATCCTAAAGTCTACAAATAATAAATGCTGGAGAGGGTGTGGAGGAAAGGGAACCCTCTTACACTGTTGGTGGGAATGAAAACTAGTACAGCCACTATGGACAACAGTGTGGAGATTCCTTAAAAAACTGGAAATAGAACTGCCTTATGATCCAGCAATTCCACTGCTGGGCATACACACTGAGGAAACCAGAACTGAAAGAGACACGTGTACCCCAATGTTCATTGCAGCACTGTTTATAATAGCCAGGACATGGAAGCAACCTAGATGTCCATCAGCAGATGAATGGATAAGAAAGCTGTGGTACATATACACAATGGAGTATTACTCAGCCATTAAAAAGAATACATTTGAATCAGTTCTAATGAGGTGGATGAAACTGGAGCCTATTATACAGAGTGAAGTAAGCCAGAAGGAAAAACATAAATACAGTATACTAACGCATATATATGGAATTTAGAAAGATGGTAACAATAACCCTGTGTACGAGACAGCAAAAGAGACACTGATGTATAGAACAGTCTTATGGACTCTGTTGGAGAGGGAAAGGGTGGGAAGATTTGGGAGAATGGCATAGAAACATGTATAATATCATGTAAGAAACGAGTTGCCAGTCCAGGTTCGATGCACGATACTGGATGCTTGGGGCTAGTGCACTGGGACGACCCAGAGGGATGGTATGGGGAGGGAGGAGGGAGGAGGGTTCAGGATGGGGAACACATGTATACCTGTGGTGGATTCGTTTTGATATTTGGCAAAACTAATACAATTATGTAAAGTTTAAAAATAAAATAAAATTAGAAAAAAAAATAAAATAAAATACTACCTTGAAAAAAAAAAAGAAATCAATAGCAGAGAAACGTAGGCAGAGGAACAAATGAGTGAGCTGGAAGACAGAGTGATGAAAATCACTGCCAAAGGACAAAATAAAGAAAAAAGAATGAAAAGAAATGAGGACAACTTCAGAGACATCTGGGACAATACTAAATGCACAAACATTCACATTATAGAAGTCCCAGAAGGAGAAGAGAAAGAGAAAGGGCCTGAGAAAATATGTGAAGATATTATAGCTGAAAAATACCTTAATATGAGAAAGGAAACACTCAAATCCAGGAAGCACAAAGAACCCCATACAGGATAAACTCAAGGAGGAACATGCAGAGACACATAATAATCAAACTGACAAAAGTAAAGACAAAGAAAAAAAATTAAAACAACAAGAGAAAAACAACAAATAACATACAAAATACTCCCTATAAGATTGTCAGCTGATTTTTCAGAAGAAAGTCTTTGGGCCAGAAGTCAGTAACATGATATGTTTAAAGTGATAAAAGGCAAGCATCTACAACCAAGGATATTCTACCCAGCAAGGCTCTCACTCAAATTTGAGGGAGAAATGAAAACCTTTACAGACAAATAGCTAAGAGAATTCAGGACAACAAAACAAGCTCTAAAACAAAAGCTAAAGGAACTTTTCTAGGCAAGAAAGTGACCAGCAATGTAAAACAACCTTGTACACATATAAACTTCTATAACAAAAAATTCATGGGACCAGCAAACCAAAAAAAAAAAAAAAATACAACAGATACACAAAAGAAAAAGAAAAGGCAATCTAAACACAAAACCAAAGATACTAATCAAATCACGAGAAGATAACAAAAGAAGAAGGGGAGATAAAAGACCTACAAACACAAATTCAAAACAAGTAACAAAGTGGCAATAAGAACATATATTTTTGGTTGAAGCATTAAATCCATTTACATTTAAGATAATTATCACTATATATTAAATAATAACATATAATAAACATATACTGAAAATTACCTGAAATTTAAATAGATTAAATGCTGCAACCAACAGACATAGACAGGCTAAAGGACACAAAAACAAGAGCTGTATATATGCTGTCTACAACGGACCCACTTCAGATCTAGGGACACATATAGACTGAAGGAAAGGGGAAGGAAAAAGGTATTCCATGCAAATGAGAATAAGGAGACAGCTGGTGTAGCAATACTCATATGAGACAAAAGTGACTTTAAGATAAAGACTGTTACAAGAGACGAGGAAGGACACTACATAATGATCAAGGGTCCAATACAGTAAGATATAAAAATTGTAAACATATATGAACCTCAATATATAAGAAAAAAGCTAACAGCCATAAAAGGGGAAATCAACAATAATAGTGGTAACTTTAACACCCCACAGAAACCAATAGACAGATCATCCAGACAGAAAAATCAATAAACACAAGCCTTAAATGACACAATAATCAGATGTAATTACTTAATATTTATTGACATTCCACCTCCATGGATCACAACCTTGTTGTGGTGAAGGGGCTTGCATAACTCAATGAAGCTATGAGACATGCCATGCAGGGACACCCAAGATGGACAGGACATAGTGAAGAGTTCTGACAAAATGTGATTCCCTAGAGAAGAAAATGGTAACCTGCTGTAGTACTCTTGACTGGAGAACCCTCATGGACAGTAACAAAACCCCAAAAGATATGATGCCAGAAGATGAGACCCCTAGTATGGAAGGTGTCAAATATGCTACTGGAGACAAGAAGAGGGCAATCACAAGTAGCTTGAGAAATAATGAAGTAGATGGGACAAAGCAGAAACAATGCTCAGCTGTGGATGTGTCTGATGATGAAAGTCTGATGCTGTAAGAACAGTATTGCATAGAAATCTGGAACGTTAAGTCCTTGAATCAAAGGAAATTGGATGTGGTCAAGCAAGAGATGGCAAGAGTGAACATTGACATCTTAGGAATCAGTGAACTGAAATGGACAAAAATGGAAGAATTTAGTTTAGATGACCATCATATGTACTATGCCCATAGTACTATGGGAAAAAATTCCTTAGAAGAACTGCAGTAGCCCTCATTGTCAACAAAAGAGCCTGAAAGGCAGTATTTGGGTGCAATCTCAGAAAAAAACAGAATGATCAGTTAGTTTCCAACACAAACCATTCAACATCACATTAATCCAAGTCTATGCTACAACCACTGATGCTGAAGAGCTGAATTTGACTGGTTCAATAAAGACTTACAATACCTTCTATCAGCTCAGTTCAGTTCAGTCACTCAACCATGTCCGATTCTTTGCGACCCCATGAACCACAGCACGCCAGGCCTCCCTGTCCATCACCAGCTCTCGGAGTCCACCCAAACCCATGTCCATTGAGTCGGTGATGCCATCGAACCATCTCATCCTCTGTCGTCCCCTTCTCCTCCTGCCCTCAATCTTTCCCAGCATCAGGGTCTTTTCCAATGAGTCAGCTCTTCGCATCAGGTGACCAAAGTATTGGAGTGTCAGCTTCAACATCAGTCCTTCCAATGAACGCCTACGACTGATCTCCTTTAGGATAGACTGCATGGTGCTCCTCACAGTCCAAGAGACTCTCAAGAGTCTTCTCCAACACTACAGTTCAAAAGCTTTGGCACTCAGCTTTCTTTACAATCCAACTCTCACATCCATACATGACCACTGGAAAAACCGTAGCCTTGACTAGACGGACCTTTGTTGGGAAAGTAATGTCTCTGCATTTTAATATGCTGCCTAGGTTGGTCATAACTTTCCTTCCAAGGAGTAAACGTCTTTTAATTTCATGGCTGCAATCATCATCTGCAGTGGTTTTGGAGCCCAGAAACATAAAGTCAGCCACTGTTTCCACTGTTTCCCCATCTATTTGCCATAAAGAGATGAGACCAGAGGCCATGATCTTAGTTTTCTGAATGTTGAGCTTTAAGCCAACTTTTTCACTCTCCACTTTCACTTTCATCAAGAGGCTCTTTAGTTCTTCTTCACTTTCTGCCATAAGGGTGGTGTCGTTTGCATATCTGAGGTTATTGATATTTCTCCTGGCAATCTTGATTCCAGCTTGTGCTTCTTCCAGTCCAACGTTTCTCATGATGTACTCTGCATAGAAGTTAAATAAGCAGGGTGACAATATACAGCCTTGACCTATTCCTGTTCCTGTTTGGAAGCAGTCTGTTGTTCCATGTCCAGTTCTAACTGTTGCTTCCTGACCTGTGTACAAATTTCTCAAGAGGCAGGTCAGGTGGTCTGATATAGATGACTATAGATGTCTTCAAAAGAATTGGAGATATCAAGAGAATATTTCATATAAGGATGGGCATGATAAAGAATAGAAATGGTGAAGACATAACAGAAACAGAAGAGGTTAAGAAGAAGTAGCAAGAATACACATAAGAACTACCAAAAAAAACAAAACGTGTCTTAATGACCCAGATAACCATGATGGTGTGGTCACTCATCTAGAGCCAGACATCCTGGAGTGTGAAGTCAAGTGGGCCTTATGAAGCATTACTAAGAACAAAGCTATTGGAGGTGATGGAATTGCAGCTGAGCTGTTTCAAATTCTAAAAGATAATGCTGTTAAAGTGCTGCACTCAATATGCCAGCAAATTTGAGGAACTCAGCAGTGACCACACCACTGGGTAAGGTCAGTTTTCATTCCAATCCCAAATAAAGGAAATTCTAAAGAATGTTCAAATTACTACACAATTGCACTCATCTCACAGGCTAGCAAAGTAATGCTCAAAATTCTCCAAGCCAGGCTTCAACAGTACATGAACTGAGAACTTTCAGATGTTCAGGCTGGATTTCAAAAAGGCAGAGGAATCAGAAATCAAACTGTCAACCTCCACTGGATCATAGGCAAAGCAGTCTACTCTGCTTCATTGACTATGCTAAAGATTTTGACATTTTGTGTCACAACAAACTGGAAAATTCTTAAAGAGATGGGAATGCCAGACCACCTTACCTGCCTCCTGAGAAACCTGTTTGCAGGTCAGGAAGCAACAGGTAGAACCGTACATGGAACAACTAACTGGTTCCAAATTGGGAAAGGAGTACAACAAGCCTGTATGTTATCACCTTGCTTATTTAACTTATATGCAGAGTACATCATGCAAAATGCCAGGCTGGTTGAAGCACAAGATGGAATCAAGATTGCCAGGAGAAATATCAGCAAGCTGATATGCAAATGATACCACTCTAATGGCCGAAAGTGAAGAGGAACTAAAGGATCTATTGATGAGGGTGAAAGAGGAGAGTGAAAAGACTGGCTTGAAATTCAACACTCAAAAAAGTAAGATCTCGGCATCTGGTTCCATCAGTTCATGGCAACTAGAAGGGCAAAATGTGGAAGCAGTGACAAATTTTATTTTCTTTGGCTCCAAAATCATTGCAGACGTTGACCGCAGCCATGAAGTTAAAAAAACATTTGTTCCTTGGAAGGAAAGCTTTGTCACTACAATAAAAAAATAAGAGAGACATCACTTTGCTGACAAAGGTCAGTATAGTCAAAACTATGATTTTTCCATTGTCATGTATAAATGTGACAGTTGGTCCATAAAGAAGTCTGAGTGCTGAAGAATTGATGCTTCTGATTCTGCTGAGAGGCCCTTGGACTGCAAGGAGATCAAAATGGTCAATCCTAAAGGAAATCAACTCTGACAGTTTATTGAATGGGTTGATACTGAAGCTGAAGCTCCATTATTTTGGCCACCTGATGAGAAGAGCTGATTCATTGGAAAGGCCCCGATACTAGAAAGATTGAAGGAAAAAGGAGAAGGAGGTAGCAGAGGATGAGATGGTTGGATAGCATCAAAGACTCAGTGGACATGAGTTTGAGCAAACTACAGGAGATAGTGAAGGACAGAAAAGCCTGGCATGCTACAGTTCATGGGGTCACAAAGAGACTGGCATAGTGACTAATAATAACAGCAACTGGACATTCCATCAAACTACCACAATATTGTAAAGTAATTAGCCTCCAATTAAAACAAATAAATTAATTTTTAAAAATAAATAACAGTCTAAGTAAACAAGTAATAAATTTATATTATCTCAAATTTTACTTTACAATATTATATTGGTTTTGCTATACATCAACTGAATACACTTTATTCTAAGGTGCACATGGAATATTCTCCACTTATCAGGATAGATCACATCTTAGTCCACAAAGAAAGATTCAGTAAATGTAGGAAAATTGAAACCATATCAAGCATCTTTTCTGATGACAATGTTATAATGTTGAAAATCAATTACAGGGGGAAAAGTTTAAAAGCACAAGCATAAAAATTGGGAAATTATTTGTTCTAGTTCTGTGAAAAATCCCATTGGTAATTTGATAGGGACTGCTTTGAATCTGTAGACTGCTTTGGGTAGTATAGTCATTTTCACAGTATTGATTTTCCAATTCAAAAACATGATATATTTCTCCATCCGTTGGGGTTGCCTTTGCTTTGTTTCACGAAGGCCTTAACAATTTTTTACTTACAGGTCTTCTGTCCTCTTAGGTAGGTTTATTCCTAGGAATTTTATTCTTTTTCTTTCAATTGTGAATGGGATTGCTTTCTTAATTTCTCTAAAAGATTTTTTTGTTGTTAGTTTATAGGAATGCAAGGGATTTCTGTGTGTTAATTTTGTATCCCATGATTTTACTAAATTCATTGATTAGCTCTAGTAATTTTCTGGTGGCATTTTTAAGGTTTTCAACATGATACCTGCAAACAGTGAGAATCTTTACTTCTTTTCCAATCTGAATTCCTTTCGTTCTTTTCCTTCTCTGATTGTCATGGCAAAGAATTCCAAAACTATGTTGAATAATAGTGGAAAGAGAGGGCACCCTTGTCTTGATTCTGATTTTAGAGATAATACTTCCCATTTTTCACCAAGGAGAATAGTGTTTGCTGTGGGTTTGTTGTATATGAACTTTATTGTGTGAGGTAGGTTCCTTCTATGCCCATTTTTTACAGTTTTTATCATAAATAGATGTTGAACTTTGTCAAAAGTTTTTCTGCATCTTTTAAGATGATCACATGGTTTTTATCTTTCACTTTGTTGATATGGTGTATCACATTTATTGATTTGCATATATTGAAAAATCCATGATTTCCTGGGATAAATCCCACTTGATTAGAGTGTATGGGTCTTTTAATGTTGTGTTTGATTCTGTTTGCTAGTATTCTGTTTAAAATTTTTGTATCTATATTCATCAGTGATATTGGCATATAATTTTATTTTTTTGTGATATTGTCATCCGGTTGTGGTATCAGGGTGATGGTAGCCTGGTACAATGAGTTTGGAACTTCTTGGAAGAGTTTGAGAAAGACAGGTGTTAGCTCTGCTTTAAGTGTTTGATAGAATTCACCTGTGAAACCATCCGGCCCTGGGCTTCTGCTCGTTGGAATATTTTTTAATCTCAGTTTTGTTTTCTGTGCTTGTGATTGGTCTGCTCCAGCTTCCTATTTCTACATCACTCATTATTGGAATGTTGTACTTATCTAAGGATTTATCCATTTCTTCCAAGTTTTCCATTTTAGAGGCATATGGATTCTTGTAGTAGTCTCTTACGGTCTTTGTATTTTTCCATTATTCTATAATAACTTCTCCCTTTCCATTTCTAATTTTATTAATTTAAGTATTCTACCTTTTTTTTCTCATGAGTCTAGCTAATGGCTTTTGTTTATCTTCTCAAAGAACCAGCTTTTCCTTTTATTTACCTTTCCTACTACTTTCTATTTTTTTTTTCATTTATTTATGCTCTGATGTTTATGATTTCCTTCCTTCTACTAAATGTATGGGGAGGGCTTTGTTCATCTTTTCCTAGTTGCTTGAGTTGTAAAGTTAGGTAGTTTATTTGATGTTTTTCTTATTTTGTGAGGTAGGATTATATTGCTGTAAACTTCCATTTTAGAATTGCTTTTGCTATATCCCATAGGTTTTAGGTCATCGTGTTTTCACAGAACTGGAATAAAAAATTTTACAATTTTTATGAAAACACAAAAGACCCCAGATAGCCAAAGCAATCATGAGAGAAAAAATAGAATCAACCTTCTTGGTGGCAGACTATACTAAAAGCCACAGTCATCAAGATAGTATGGTACTAGCACAAAAGCATAAATATAGATCAATGGAATGAGACAGAAAGCCCAGAGATATACCCACACACCTATGGGCACTTTGACAGAGGCAAGAATATACAATGGAGAAAAGAGAGCCTCAATAAGTGGTGCTAGGAAAACTGGACAACTACAGGTAAAGAAATGAAATGAGAACACTTCTGAACAAAACACACAAAAATAAGCTCAAAATGGATCAAAGACTTAAATGTAAGACAAGAAACTGTAAAACTCATAGAGATAAACATAGGCAGAATACTCTTTGACATGAACTGTAACAAGAGTCTCTTTGATCCACCTTATAGAGTCAGAGTAATAAAAGAAAATTTTTAAAATTAAAATTTTAAAACTTTTTTAAATAGCTAAACTTAAAAACCTTGAACAGGAAAGAAAAATATGGACAGGATGAAATGATAATCCTCAGAATGGAAGAAAATAATTGCAAATGGAGTGATTGACAAAGGATTAATCTCACGTAGTGCAACATCAGAAAAACAAACAACCCAATCAAAAAATTGGCCGAGGATCTAAACAGACATTTCTCCAAAGACATACAGATAGCCAATAAACACATGAAAAGATGCTCAACATCACTCATTATTGTGTTCTTCAGTTGCCCAGTTGTGTCCAACTCTTTGCCACCCCATGGACTGCAGCATGACAGGCCTCCCTGTCCCTCACTATCTCCCAAAGTTTGCCCAAGTTCATGCCCATTACATTAGTGATGCCATCCAGCCATCTCATTCTCTGACACTTTCTTCTCCTTCTGTCCTCAATCTTTCCCAGCATCAGGGACTTTTCCAATGAGTCATCTGTTCATGTCAGATGACCAAAATACTGGAGCTTCAGCTTCAGCGTCAGCAACAGTCCTTCCAGGGAATATTCAGGGTTGATCTTCCTTAAGATTTGACTGGTTTGATCTCCTTGCTGTCCAAGGGACTCTCAGGTGTCTTCTCCAGCACCACAATTTGTAATAATCAATTCTTCAGTGTTCTGCCTTCTTTATGGTCTAGTTCACACAACCATACGTGACCACTGGGAAGACCATAACCTTGACTATACGGGCCTTTGTCAGCAGAGTAATGTTTCTGATTTTCAACACACTGTTTAGGTTTGTCATAGATTTCCTGCCAAGAAGCAATTGTATTCTGATTTCATGGTTGCACTCACCATCCACAGTGATTTTAGAGCCCAAGAGGAGGAAATTTGTCACTACTTTTCCCCTTCTATGTGCATGAGTAATGGGACTGGATGCCATTATCTTAGTTTTGTTTTTTTTTAATATTTAGTTTTAAACTGGCTCTTTCACTCTCCTCCTTCACCCTCATCAAGAGGCTCTTTAGTTCCTCTTCACTTTCTGCCATTAGAGTAGTATCATCTGCATACCTGAGGTTGTTGATGTTCCTCCTGCCTATCTTGATTCCAGCTTGTAACTCATCCAACCCAGCATTTCTCATGATGTACTCAGCATATAGTTTAAACAAACAAGGTGACAGCAGACAGCCCTGTCGTACTCCTTTCTCAATCATGAACCAATCAGTTGTTTCTTACAAGGTTCTAACTGTTGCTTCTTGACCCGCATACAGGTTTCTCAGGAGACAGGTAAGATGACCTGGTATTCCCATCTCTTTAAGAGCTTTCCACAGTTTGTTATGATCCACACAGTCAAAGGCTTTAGTGTAGTCGATGAAACAGAAGTAGGTGTTTTTCTGGAATTCCCTAGCTTTCGCTATGATCCAGCAAATGTTGGCAATTTGATCTCTAGTTCCTCTTCCTTTTCTAAACCCATCTTGGACATCTGGACGTGCTTGGTTTGCATAATGCTGAAGCCTAGCATGCAAGATTGTAAGCATGTCTTTACTATCATGGGAGATGAGTGCAATTGTCTGATGGTTAGCACATTCTTTGGAAATTGGGATGAGGATTGACCTTTTCCAGTCCTGTGGCCACTGCTGGGTCTCCAGATTTGTTGACATATTGAATGCAGCACCTTGATGGCATCATCCTTTAGGGTTCTGAATAGTTATACTGGAATTCCATCACATCTACTAGCTTTATTAACAGCAGTGCTTCCTAAGGCCCACTTGACTTTGCTCTCCAGAATGTCTGGCTCTGGGTGACTGACCACACCATCATAGTAATCTGGTTCATTAAGATCTTTTCTGTACCGTCCTTCCATGTATTCTTTCCATCCCTTCTTGATCTCTTTAGCGTCTACTAGGTCCCTACTGTTGCTGTACTTTATTATGTCCATCTTTGTGTGAAATGTTCCCTTGATATCTCCAATTTTTCTGAATAGATCTCTAGTCTTTCCCCTTCCATTGTTTTCTTCTAGTTTTATGCTCTATTCACTGAAGAAGGCCTTCTTGTCTCTCTTTGCTGTTTTTTGGAACTCTGCTTTTAGTTGGATGTAGCTTTCCCTTTCTCCCTTGCTTTTCATGTCTCTTCTTTCTTCAGCTATTTATGAAGTCTCCTCAGATAAACACTTTGCCTTCTTGCTTTTCTTTTTCATTGGGATGGTTTTGTTCACCATGTCCTGTACAGTATCATGGACCTCCATCCACAGTTTTTCAGGCACACTGTTAACTAGGTCTAATCCCTTGAATCTACTCATTATCTCCACTGCATATTTATAGGGGGTTTGATCTAAGTTGTACCTGGCTGGCTTAGTGGTTTTCCCAACTTTCTTTAGTCTAAGCCTGAATTTTGCTATGAGACGCTGATGATCTGAGCCACAGTCAGCTCCAGGTCCTGTTCTGGCTGACTGTATACAGTTTCTCCATCTTCAGCTACAAAGAATGTAATCAATTTGATTTCGGTATTGACCACTTGGTGAAGTCCATGTGTAAAGTCATCTCTCGTGTTATTGAAAAAGGATATTTGCTAATACCAGTGCGTTCTCTTTGGAGAATTCAGTTAGCCTTTGCCATGCTTCATTTTGTTCTCCAAGGCCAATCTTGCCGATTACTCCAGGTATCTCTTGACTTCCTACTTTTGTATTCCAATCCCAAGTGATGAACATAACAGGTTTTTTTTGTTGTTTGTTTTTTTGTTTTGGTGTTAGTTCTAGAAGGTCTTCTAGGACTTCATAGAACTGATCAACTTCAACTTCTTCAGCATCTGTGGTAGGGGCATAGACTGTGATGTTGAATGACTTGCCTTGGAAATGAACTGAGCTCATTCTGTATCTTTGAGGTTGCATCCAAGTGCTGCATTTCAGACTCTTTTGTTGATTATGAGGGCTACTACATTTCTTCCATGGAATTCTTGCCCACAATAGTAGATATAATGGTCATCTGAAATAAATTTGCCCATTCCCATCCATTTCAGTTCACTGATTCCTTAGATGTTGGTGTTTATTCTACCATTTCCTGCTTAACCAGTTCCGATTTACCTTGATACATGGACCTAACACTCCAGGTTCCTATGTAATACTGTTCTTTGAAGCCCTGGATTTTACTTTCATCACCAGACACATCTACAACTCAGTGTCATTTCTGCTTTAGCCCAGCTGCTTCATTCTTTCTGGGGCTATTAGTAGTTGTCCTCTGCTCTTCCCCAGTAGCATACTGGACAGCTTCAGATCTGGGGGACTCATTTTTCAGTGCCATATATTTTTCTCCTTGTATGCAGTTCATGAGGATCTCATGGCAAGTATACTAGGGTGGTTTCCCATTCCCTCCTGCAGTAGATCATGTTTTGTCAGAACTCTTTGCTATGACCCATCCATCTTGGGTGGCCCTACATGGCATGGCTCATAGCTTCATTGAGTTACACAAGCCCCTTCTCCCTGACAAGGCAGTGAACTGTGAAAGGGATCCTTGTAGCAAGATCCTCTTTGACCCACCTCATAGAGTAATGGTAATAAAAACAAAATTTAAAAAATGGGACCTAACTAAACTTAAAAGCTTAGAACAAGAAATAAAACTATGAACAAGATGAAAAGAAAATCCTCATAATGGAAGAAAATAATTACAAATGGAGCAATTGACAAAGGATTAATCTCCAAAATATACAAGCAGCTCATTCAGCACAATATCAGAAAAACAACCCAATCAAAAAATTGGGAGAGGATCTAAACAGACATTTCTCCAAAGAAGACATACAGATAGCAAATAAACACTTGAAAAGATGCTCAACACCATTCATTGTTAGAGAAATGCAAATTAAAACTATAATGAGGTATCACCTCACACAAGTCAGAATGGTCATCATCAAAAAACCTACAAACAATAAATTCTGGAGAGAATATGAAGAAAAGAGAATCCTCTTTCACTGTTTGGGATGTAAATTGATAAACCCATTATGGAAAACAGTATAAAGATTCCTTTAAAATCTAGAGATAAAACTACCACATAACCCAGAAATCCCACGACTGGGCATATGCCCTGAGAAAATCATAATTCAAAAAGACACATGTACCCCAATATCCATTGCTGCACAAACTACAATAGCCAGGACATGAAAGCAATCAAGAAGTCCACCAATACATGAATGGTTAAAGAAGTTGTGATACATGCATAGAATGGATATTCTGGCATGCTGCGATTCGTGGGGTCGCAAAGAGTTGAACACGACTGAATGGCTGATCTGATCTGATCTGATCTGATGGAAAGGAAAGAATTTGAATCAAGTTTAGAGAGGTGGATGAACCTAAAGCCTGTTATACAGAGTGAAGTAAGCCAGAAAGAGAAAATCAAATATTATATATTAACACATATATATGGAATCTACAAAAATGTTACTGATGAACCTATTTGCAGAGGATAAACAGAGACACAGGTGTAGAAAACTGACTTGTGGACACAGTGGAAGAAGGAGAAGGTTGGACAAATTGAGAGAATAGCATTAACATATACACAATACCAAGTGTGAAACAGATTGCTAGTGGTAAGCGGCTGTATTACACAGGGAGATCATCCCAGTACTCTGTGTTGACCTAGAGAGGTAGGGGTGGGGGGGTGGGAGGGAGGTTCAAGAAGGAGAGCATATATATGTACTTATACTTAATTCACACAGTTCTACAGCAGAATCCAAAACAACATTGTAAAGCGATTATCTTCCAATTAAAAAAAAATTTAAGTGCACATACAAAAAGGCTAAACTATATGTAACAAAACATCCAATGAATCACTGAAGAAATCAAACAAGAATCAAAAAACACCTAGAGGAAAACAACAGTGAAAACACAACGATCCAAAACCTATCAAATAAAGCAAAAACAGTTCTAAGAGGAATCTTACGGCAATATAATCTTACATCAGGAAACAAGAAAAATCTCAAATAAACAAAGCTAATCTTATACCTAAAGCAACTAGACAAAGAAGCATAACTAAAACCCAAAGTTAGTAGAAGGAAAGCAATCATAAAGGTGAGAACAGAAATAAGTGAAATAGAGATAAGGAAAACAATAGCAAAGATCAATGAAACTAAAAGCTGGTCCTTTGAGAAGATAAGTAAAATTGACAAACCTTTAGTCAGACTCGTCAAGAGAACACATAGAGGGATAAATTCAATAAAATCAGAAAAGTAAAAGAAGTTACAGTGGACACCACAGGAATACAAAGGATGATAAAAGGCTACTAGAAGCAACTATATGCCAATAAAATGGACAGCATAGAAGAAATGGACAAATTCTTAGAAAGGCAAAACATTCTAAGACTGAAACAGGAATAAAGAGAAAACATGAACAGTTCAGTTCAGTTTAGCTGCCCAGTCATGTCCAACTCTTTGTGACCCCATGAACCGCAACACAACAGGCCTCCCTGTCCATCACCACTGCCAGAGTCTACCCAAACCCAAGTCCATTGAGTCGGTGATGCCATCCAACCATCTTATCCTCTGTCATTCCCTTCTCCTGCCCTCAATCTTCCTAGCTTTCAGGGTCTTTTCAAATGAGTCAGCTTTTTGCTTCAGGTGGCCAAAGTATTGGAGTTTCAGCTTCAACATCAATCCTTCCAATGAACACCCAGGACTAATCTCCTTTAGGATGGACTGGTTGGATCTCCTTGCAGTCCAAGGGACTCTCAAGAGTCTTCTCCAACACCACAGTTCAAAAGCATCAATTAAATTCCTTTTAGAGTTTATAAAACCCCTTCTTTTTTTTTTTTTTACTTTTCCAATTTTATTGAGGTATAATTGACATATATCACTGTGTAGATTTAAGATGTACAGCAGAATGTTTTGACTCACATATATTGTGAAATGATTACCATAATAAGTTTAATCAGCATCCATTACCTCTGGGAGTGGAAATAAGGAGTAAGGAGATGCCTTAGGAAGAGAAAAGGCATGTGCCAGAATTCAGTTAAGCATGTTTGTTCAAGTAAAACGCGGGTATACCTGTGGCGGATTCATTTCAATATTTGGCAAAACTAATACAATATTGTAAAGTTTAAAAATAAAATAAAATTTTTAAAAAAGTAAAAAAAAAAACCGATACCATGTACAACATTTAATTACTTATGTACAAAGTTCCCCCAAATTAAATAAATCTAAGAAAACATCAAAAAAGAAAAAAAAAAAGAAAATCCTGTTGCACACTACCTAAAATATCTCCAAATCAAATAAAGCCCATCATTGGAAATTTAAAAAAAAAAAAAAGCATCAATTATTCGGTGCTCAGCTTTCTTCACAGTCCAACTCTCACATCCATACATGACCACTGGAAAAACCATAGCCTTGACTAGACGGACTTTGTTGGCAAAATAATGTCTATGCTTTTCAATATGCTGTCTAGGTTGGTCATAACTTTCCTTCCAAGGAGTAAGCGTCTTTTAATTTCATGGCTGCAATCACCATCTGCAGTGATTTTAAACATAAAGTCAGCCACTGTTTCCACTGTTTCCCCATCTATTTCCCATGAAGTTATGGGACTGGATGCCATGATCTTAGTTTTCTGAATGTTGCGCTTTAAGCCAACCTTTCATTCCTCTCTTTCACTTTCATCAATAGGCTCTTTAGTTCCTCTTCACTTTCTGCCATAAGGGTGGTGACATCTGCATACCTGAGGTTATTGGTATTTCTCCTGGCAATCTTGATTTCAGCTTGTGCTTCCTCCATCCCAGCGTTTCTCATGATGTACTCTGCATAGAAGTTAAATAAGCAAGATGACAATATACAGCCTTGACGTACTCCTTTTCCTGTTTGGAACCAGTCTGTTGTTCCATGTCCAGTTCTAACTGTTGCTTCCTGACCTGCATATAGGTTTCTTAAGAGGCAGGTCAGGTGGTCTGGTATTCCCATCTCTTTCAGAATTTTCCATAGTTTATTGTGATCCATACAGTCAAAGGCTTTGGCGTAGTCAATAAAGCAGAAATAGATGTTTTTCTGGAACTCTCTTGCTTTTTAATGATCCAGCAGATGTTGGCAATTTGATCTTTGTTCCTCTGCCTTTTCTAAAACCAGCTTGAATATCTGGAAGTTCATGGTTCACGTATTGCTGAATCCTGGCTTGGAGAATTTTGAGCATTGCTTTGCTATTGTGTGAGATGAGTGCAATTGTGTGGTAGTCCAAGCATTCTTTGGCATTGCCTTTCTTTGAGATTGGAATGAAAATTGACCTTTTCCAGTCCTGTGGCCACTGCTGAGTTTTCCAAATTTGCTGACATATTGAGTGCATACCTTTCACAGCATCATCTTTTAGGATTTGAAGTAGCTCAACTGGAATTCCATCACCTCCACTAGCTTTGATAGTAGTGATGCTTCCTAAGGACCACTTGATTTCACATTCCAGGATGTCTGGCCCTAGGTGAGTGTGAGTGATCACACCATCATGAATATCTGGGTCATGAAGATCTTTTTCGTATAGTTTTGTGTATTCTTGCCACCTCTTCTTAATATCTTCTGCTTTTGTTAGGTCCATAGCATTTATGTCCTTTATTTAGCCCATCTTTGCATGAAATGTTCCCTTGGTATCTCTTATTTTCTTGAAGAGATCTCTAGTCTTTCCCATTCTATTGTTTTCCTCTATTTCTTTGCATTGATCACTGAGTAAGGCTTTCTTATCTCTCCTTGCTATTCTTTGGGACTCTGTATTCAAATGGGTATATCTTTCCTTTTCCCCTTTGCTTTTCGCTTCTCTTCTTTTCTTGGCTATTTGTAAGGTCTCCTCAGACAGCCATTTTGCTTTTTTGCATTTCTTCTTCTTGGGGATGGTCTTCATTCCTTCTCCTGTACAATGTCACGAACCTCCATCCATAGTTAATCAAGCACTCTATCAGATCTCGTCCCTTAAATCTATTTGTCAATTCCACTGTATAGTCATAAAGAATTTGATTTAAGTCATACCTGAATGGTCTAGTGGTTTTCACCATTTTCTTCAATTTAAACATGTACAGACAAACAGCAAATACTGAAATTGAACCTGTAATTAATAAACTTCCAACAAACAAAAGTCCAGGACCTGATGGCTTCACAGCCAAATTCTATGAAACATTTAGAGAAGAGTTAACATCTATATATTTCTGAAATTTAAATTTCAGAGGAATAAACATCACAAGCTCATTCTCTGAGGCCACCATCACCCTGATACCAAAACCAGATGATGATATCACAGAAATTTATAAGCTAATATCGCTGATGAACATAGATGCAAAAATCCTCAACAAAATACTAGCAAACAGGATCCAACAACACATTAAAAGGATCATACACCGTGATCTAGTGGGATTTACCCCGGTGATGAAAGATTCTTCAGTATATGGAAATCAATTAATATGATATATTAAGAAATTGATGAGTAAAACCCATAGGATCATCTCAATAGATGCAGAGAAGGGTTTTTACAAAATTCAACACCCACCTATGATAAAAACTTTCTTGAAAGTGGCCATAAAGGGAACTCCAACATAATAAAGGCCATATGCAATAAACCCACAATAAAGATTATTCTCAGTGATGAAAACCTGAAAGCACTTCTTTAGTATCAAAAACAAGACAAGGATGTCCACTCTCATCACTATTATTCAACATAGTTTTGGAAGTCCTACTCATTCAATTAAAGAAGAAAAGAAACAAAAGGCATTCAAATTGGAAAAGAAGTACTACTCTCCCAGTTTGCAGATGACATGATACTATACATTGAAAATCCCAAAGATGCTACCAGAACACTACTAGATCATATCAAAAAATTTGGTAAAGGTGCACGATACAAAATTAATACACAGAAATCTAATCAATATAGGGAAAATGAGTATACTACCCAAAGAAATCTATAGATTCAATGCAATCCCTATCAAGCCACCAATGGTATTTTTCATAGGACTAGAACAAATAATTTCACAATATGCATGGAAATACAAAAAACTTCCAATAGGCAAAGCAATCTTGAGAAAGAAGAATGGAACTGGAGGAATCAACCTGCTTGACTTCAGGCTCTACTACAAAGACACAGTCATCAGGACAGTATGGTACTGGCACAAAGGCAGAAATATAGATCAATGGAACAAAATAGAAAGCCCAGAGATAAATCCACGCACCTATGGACACCTTATCTTTGAAAAAGGAGGCAAGAATATACAACACATGTATACCTGAGGCAGATTCATTTTGATATTTGGCAAGACTAATACAATTATGTAAAGTTTAAAAATAAAATAAAATTAGAAAAAAAAAAGAATTCTGGAAGAAAAAAAAAAAAGAATATACAATGGAGAAAAGACAATCTCATTAACAAGTGGTGCTAGGAATACTGGTCAACCACTTGTAAAAGAATGAAACTAGAACACTTTCTAACACCATACACAAAAGTAAGCTCAAAATGGATTAAAGATCTCAACGTAAGACCAGAAACTATAAAACTCCTCGAGGAGAACATAGGCAAAACACTCTCCGACATACATCACAGCAGGATCCTCTATGACCCACCTCCCAGAATATTGGAAATAAAAGCAAAATTAAACACATGAGACTTAATTAAAATTAAAAGCTTCTGTACAACAAAAGAAACTATAAGCAAGGTGAAAAGATAGCCTTCAGAATGGGAGAATATAATAGCAAACAAAGCAACTGACAAAGGATTAATCTCAAAAATATACAAGCAACTCCTGCAGCTTAATTCCAGAAAAATAAACGACCCAATCAAAAAATGGGCCAAAGAACTAGACAGACATTTCTCCAAAGAAGACATACAGATGGCTAACAAACACATGAAAAGATGCTCAACATCACTCATTATCACAGAAATGCAAATCAAAACCACAATGAGGTACCATTTCACGCCAGTCAGAATGGCTGCTATCCAAAAGTCTACAAGCAATAAATGCTGGAGAGGGTGTGGAGAAAAGGGAACCCTCTTACACTGTTGGTGGGAATGCAAACTAGTACAGCCAATGTGGAGAACAGTGTGGAGATTCCTTAAAAAAATGGAAATAGAACTGCCATACGACCCAACAATCCCACTGCTGGGCATACACACCGAGAAAAAAAACAGAATTGAAAGAGACACGTGTACCCCAATGTTCATCACAGCACTGTTTACAATAGCCAGGGCATGGAAGCAACCTAGATGTCCATCAGCAGATGAATGGATAAGAAAGCTGTGGTACATATACAGAATGGAATATTGCTCAGCTATTAAAAAGAATACGTTTTAATCAGTTCTAATGAGGTGGATGAAAGTGGAGCCTATTATACAGAATGAAGTAAACTAGAAAGAAAAACACCAATACAGTATACTAACACATATATATGGAATTTAGAAAGATGGTAACGATAACCCTGTATGTGAGACAGCAAAAGAGACATAGATGTATAGAACAGTCTTTTGGACTCTGTGGGAGAGGACGAGGGTGGGATGATATGGGAGAATGGCATTGACACATGTATAATATCATATATGAAATGAATTGCCAGTCCAGGTTTGATGCAGAATACAGGATGCTTGGGGCTGGTGCACCTGTGGCAGATTCATGTTGATGTATGGCAAAACCAATACAGTATTGTAAAGTAATTAGCCTCCAATTAAAATAAATAAATTTATATTTAAAAAAATTAATACACAGAAATCTATTGCATTCCTATACACTATCAATGAAAGAGGAGAGAGTAAGAAAATAATCCCATTCACCATTGCATCAAAAAAGCCAAATACCTAGGAATAAACCTCCCTAAGGAGACAAAATATCTGTGCTTCAAAAACTATAAGATGCTGGTGAAAGAAACTGAAGTAGACACAAATAGATGGAATGATATATCATGTTCATGAATTGGAAGAATCAATATTGTCAAAATGATCATACTATCCAAAGCAATTTACAGATTCAATGTCATCCCTATATGATTACCAATAGCATTTTTCACAGAACTGAAGCAAAAAAACCTGTACAGTTCGTATGAAAACACAAAAGATCCCAAATAGCCAAAGCATTATTAAGGAAAAAACCTGGAGTTGGATGTATTATGTGCTCTGGCTTCAGACTATATTAGAAAGCTACAGTTAGCAAAACAGAATGGTACTGGTACAAAAGAGAAATATAATTCAATGGAACAGATAGAATGTCCAGAGATAAACTGACAGACCTATGAACAACTCATCTATGACAAAGGAGGCAAGCATTAAAAATGGAGAAAATATAGTCTCTTCAATAAGTAGAGCTGGAAAAACTGGACAGCTACCTGCAAAATAATGAAATTAGAACACTCAAACTCAAAATAGATTAAAGACCTAAATATAAAGCCAGACACTATAAAACTCTTAGAGAAAAACATAGGCGGAACACTCTTTGACATAACTCTCAACATCTTTTCTGATCCACCTCCTTGAATAATGGAAATAATTTAAAAAATAAACAAATGAGATCTAATTACACTTAAAAGCTTTTGCACAGCAAATGAAACAATAAAAAAAGATAATAACCCTCAGAATGGAATAAAATATTTGCGAATGACAATGGATTAATCTCCAATATGCATAAACAGTTTGTGCAGCTCAATATCAAGAAAACAAACAACACAAATCAAAAACTGGACAGAAGATCTAAATGCACATTTCTCCAAAGAAGACATACAGATAGCCAAGAAGCACATGAAAAGATGCTCAACCTCACTAACTATTAGAGAAATACAAGTCAAAACTTCAGAGAAAATTCCAGGCCCAGATGGTTTCACTTGTGAATTCTACTGAACATCTAAGGAAGAAATAATACCAATTCTACACAAAACTTCCAGAAAATTTAAGAGAGGAAAGGACTCTTTCCAACTGATTTCATGAGTTTAGAATTACTCTAATAGGGAAACTAGACATAGATATTACAAAAAAGAAAACCATAGACCAGTATCTTTCATGAACATAGTCACAGAAACTTGTAATAAAATTTTAGCAAAGTGAATTTAGCAATATATAAAAATAATAATATATCATATATCATGTCTTATCAAGGCTTGTCATCTTGGGAATGTGAGACTTATTCAACATTTGAAAATCAATGTAATTCTCTATGCCAATAGACTAAAAAAGTTGTATTTATGATATTATCAAAGATGCATAAGAAGCATTTCACAAAATTCATCCACTCATAATTTTAAAATACCTCTTTCAAGAAAGCAGTTCAAGGAAACTTTCCTGTTCTGATAAAAGTGAAGTCATTCAGTCATGTCCAACTCTTTGTGACCCCATGGACTGTACACTACCAGGTTTCTCCAGCCATGGAATTTTCCATGCAAGAGTACTGGAGTGGGTTGCTATTTCCTTCTCCAGGGGATCACCATGAACCAGGGATCGATACCAGGTTTCCTGCATTACAAGCAAATGCTTTACCATCTGAGCCACCGGGGAAAGTATAAAGGACCTCTACAAAAAACATAAAGCCAGAATTACGTATTACTGTGGTAGACTTCTCCCTAAAACTGTAAACAAGGTAAAGATATCTGTTATTACCACTCCATTTAACATCTTACTGGAAGGCCTAGACAATACAATAAAGCAAAAGGAAATGAAATGATTTTCTATGAAGAAAATCTCAAGAAATCTACAGCTAAGTTGCTAGTGGAATTAATAACGCAGTTTAGCAAGATTTCAGGATGCAAGATCAATATACAAAAATCAATTGTATTTCCACACACTATCAATGAAAAGCATAATTTATTAAATTTTTATTGGAATATAGTTGATTTTCAGTGTTGTGTTAGTTTCTCCTGTATAGCAAAGTGAATCAGTTATACATTTACATATATTCACTATTTTTTAGTTTTTTCCAATACTGATCATTATAGAGTATTGAGAAGATATCCCTGTGCTATGCTTGTTCATGCATGCTTGACTCTCTGTGACCTCCATGAACTGTAGCCCACCAGGCTCCTCTGTCCATGGAATTTTTCAGGCAAGAATACTGAAGCAGGTTGCCATTTTCTACTGCAAGGGATCTTCCCAACCCAGGGATTGAACCCCTATTTCTTGCATCTCCTGTATTGGCAAGCAGATTCTTTACCAGTAGTGCCACAGGGAAACCCAGGTTCTAGCTTTGTACTACACACTAGGTACTTATTAATCACCTATTTCATACTATATAATGTGTACATGACAATCCTAATTGCCCAATTTATCCTTTACATTAAAAAAGTATAAATTTAAATGCTATCTATAACATGAAAATGTAGAATACTTAAGTGAAAATCTCACAGAATATATGCTGAATCTGTATGCTAAAAAAAGAAATACTTCTGACAGAGATAAGGCCAAATAAATGGAGGGGAAAGAAGTGTCAAAGGATTAGAAAACTACATTTTCAACACATCACATGTCCCCAAATCTGTCTATAATATTCAATATAAGATTAAATCAAAATCTCAGCAGGACTGTTTTGTTGTTGTTGTTGTTGTTTTGGTAGCATTCAACAAACTGGTTTTAAAATTTATGTGTAATGGTGGTTTAGTCACTAAGTTATGTCTGACTTTTGCGAGCCCATGGAGTATAGCCTGCTAGGCTCCTCTGTCCATGAGATTTTCCAGGCAAGAATACTGGAGTGGATTGCCATTTCTTTCTCCAGGAATCTTCCCAATCTGGGAATCGAACCCAGGTCTCCTGTACTGCAGGCAGATTCTTTACCAACTGAGCTATGAGGGAAGCCAAAAAAATGTATGTGTAAAGGTAAAGAAATTAGAATACCAAATACAGTTTCAAAATAGAAAACAACAGCTGAGAGATTCACAATACTTGATTTCAAGATTTACAGTACAGCTATATTAATCATAACAGTGTTGTGTTAGATACAATTAGATCAGATTGTATTAGATACAATTAGATCAGATTGTATATTGATAAATAAAACAAAATAGAGTCCAGGAATACATCCACATATACAGTCACTTGAATTTTCGCAAAGGTTAAAGGCAATGAAATGGAGAAGGATAATCTTTCAATAATTGGTATTTGAATTATCAATGCATTCTTCACACCTTATTAAAAACTGAAAGTGGATTGTAGACCTAAATTTTAAACATAATCATCTAGAAGAAAACATAAGAGAAAATGTTATGACCTTTGTTAGGCAAAGATATTAGATGCAACACCAAAAGAATATTGTATTAAATTTTTTATATGTTGTTGCTATTGCTAAGTCACTTCAGTCATGTCCGACTCTGTGTGACCCCATAGACGGCAGCCCACCAGGCTCCCCCGTCCCTGGGATTCTCCAGGCAAGACCACTGGAGTAGACTGCCATTTCCTTCTCCAATGCATGAAAGTGAAAAGTGAAAGGGAAGTTGCTCAGTCGTGTCTGACTCTTCACAACCCCTTGGACTGCAGCCTACCAGGCTCCTCCATCCGTGGGATTTTCCAGGCAAGAGTACTGGAGTGGAGTGCCATCACCTTCTCCGTTTTATATGTTGCTGCTGCTGCTAAGTCACTTCAGTCGTGTCCGACTCTGTGTGACCCCATAGACGGCAGCCCACCAGGCTCCCCCATCCCTAGGATTCTCCAGGCAAGAACACTGTTTTATATGTTATATTTCATCAAATGTTAAAACTCCTGGTCTCTGAAAGTTACTACTTAGAAAATAAAAACACAATTTCTCAGAATAACATATTTACCAATTACTTATCTGACACCTTTCAGTATCATATCTTTTTGCTTTTTCATACTGTTCATGGGGTTCTCAAGGCAAGATTACTGAAGTAGTATGCCATTCCCTTCTCCAGTGTACCATGTTTTGTCAGAACTCTCTACCATAACCCATCCATCTTGGGTGGCCCTACAAGGCATGGCTCATAGTTTCATTGAGTTAGACAAGGCTGTGGTCCATGTGATCATTTTGATTAGTTTTCTGTGACTGTGGTTTTCATTCTGTCTGCCCTCTGACTGATAAGGATAACAGGCTTATGGAAGCTTCCTGTTGGGTGACACTGACTGTGGGGAGTGCATGTGCACTCATCTCACATGCTAGCAAAATAATGCACAACATTCTCCAAGCCAGGCTTCAACAGTACATGAACTGCAAACTTCCAGATGTTCAAGCTGGATTTAGAAAAGGCAGAGGAAACAGAGATCAAACTGCCAACATCTGTTGGATCATCAAAAAATCAAGAGAATACCAGAAAAACATCTGCTTCTGCTTTATTGATTATGTCAAAGACTTTGACTGTGTAGATCACAATAAACTGTGGAAAATTCTTCAAGAGAGTTGGGAATACCAGACCACCTTACCTGCTTCCTGAGAAATCTGTATGCAGGCAAAGAAGCAACAGTTAGAACCAGATATGGAAAAATAGACTGGTTCCAAATTGGGAAAGGAGTATGTATATTGTCACCCTGCTTATTTAACTTCTATGCAGAGTACATCATGCAAAAATGCCAGACTGGATGAAGCACAAGCTGGAATCAAGATTCCTGGGAGAAATATCAATAACCTCAGACATGCAGATGACACCATCCTTATAGCAGAAATCAAAGAAGAACTAAAGAGCCTCTTGATGAAAGTGAAAGAGGAGAGTGAAAAAGCTGGCTTAAAACTCAACATTCAAAAAAACAAAGATCATGCATCCAGTCCCATCACTTCATGGCAAATAGATGGGGAACAATGGAAACACAGTGAGAGACTTTATTTTCTTGGGCTCCAAAATCACTCCAGATGGTGACTGCAGCCATGAAACTACTTTGCTGACAAAGGTCCATCTAGTCAAAGCTATGATTTTTCCAGTAGTCATGTATGGATGTGAGAGTTGGACTATAAAGAAAGCTGAGCACCGAAGAATTGATGCTTTTGAACTGTGGTGTTGGAGAAAACTCTTGAGGGTCCCTTGGACTGCAAGGAGATCCAACCAGTCCATCCTAAAGGAAATCAGTCCTGAATATCCATTGGAAGGACTGGTGTTGAAGCTGAAACTCCAATACTTTGGTCACCTGATGCAAAGAATGGGCTCCTTGGAAAAGACTCTGATGCTGGGAAAGGTTGAAAGCAGGAGGAGAAGAGGACAACAGAGGATGAGATGGTTGCATGGCATCACCGACTCAATGGACATGAGTTTGAGCAAGCTGTGGGAGTTGGTGATGGACAGGGAAGCCTGCCATGCTGCAGTCCAATGGGTAGCAAAGAGTCAGACACAACAGAGTGACTGAACTGAACTGAACTATCTGACACAGGACTTGTATCCTAGAAATAAAAGGAACTCTTAAAACTCAATAATGCTGACAAAGATACAGAGCTATAGGAAGTCTCATTCTTTTCT
The DNA here is from genome assembly GCF_029378745.1 of Bos indicus. Taxonomy (NCBI): domain Eukaryota; kingdom Metazoa; phylum Chordata; class Mammalia; order Artiodactyla; family Bovidae; genus Bos; species Bos indicus. The sequence goes on from NC_091789.1 coordinate 79,744,372, forward strand.
AGTAGGAATGCAAATGATACAACCACTTCAGAAGATAGTTTAGGAATCACTTACAAAATTATATGTACTCTTACCATACAATCCAACAATTATGCTCCTTGGTATTTATCCAAAGGAGTTGAAAACTTATGTCCATACAAAACCTCCACACCAATGTTTATAAGCAGCTTTACTCATCATTGCCCAAGCTTGTAAGCAACCAAGATGTCTTTCAAATAGGTAAATAAACTGATACATCCAGACAATGTACTATTATTCAGCACCAAAAAGAAATGAGCTTTGAAGAGCTATTAAAATGAGCATTAAAAGAAATGGAAGAACTGTAAATGAAAGAAGTGAAAAGACATGGAAAAACTTTAAGTGAAAAAAAAGCCAATCTGAAAAGTGTATAGACTGCATGATTTCAACTATAAGACATCTTAGAAAAGGCAAAACTATAGAAACAGTAAAAATATGAGTGGTTTCCAGCGATTAGGGAAGAGGAAGGGATGAATAGATGGAGTAGAGAGCATTTTTTTGAGCAGTGAAACTATTGTGTATGATACATAGTGGTATTCACAAGTCATTATACTTTTCCCAAATCTATGGAATATACAAACCAAGAGTGAACTCTAAATGTAAACTATGGACTTTGCCTGATAATTACACACTAGTGTAAGTTTAAGAATTGCATTATTCTTGTGTAAAATGTTAATAATCAGAGATGTTATGCATATTTGCAGGCAAAGAGGTACATGGAAAATTTCTGTACCTCTTAATTTTTCTATGAACCTAAAACTGCTCTAAAAAAGTCTATTTTAAAAAACACATTAATATAAAAACAAACCAATTTGCATTGTCAGCAAAAAACTTGAACAGATACTTCATCAAAGACAACATATGGATGGCAAGTGAGATTATGAAAATATGCTCAAAATCATCAGTCACTGGGGAAATGCAGATTAAAATAATGAGATATACCACTACACATATTTTAGAATGGCCAAACTTGAAAAATCTGACAATACCAAATGATGGCAAAGACTGGAACAACTGAAATGATTATATATTGCTAATGAGAATGCAAAGTCTAGGGTCACTTTAGAAAACAGTTTAGCAGTTTCTTATAAAGCTAAACATACACAGACTCAATGACCTAGCCAACTTCCTCCTAGGTATTTACCCAAGAGAAATGAAAATACATATTTACACATAAAGTACATGAGCGTTAATAGTGGCTTTCTCCAAAGTCACACAAAAAAAGAAAACCGAAAAACTGGAAACCACTTAAATCTCTTTCACCTGATAAATGGGTGAACAAATGATAGCCACACAGTAAAATACTACAGGGATTTCCCTGATGGTTCAGTGGTAAAGAATCTGCCTGCAGTGCAGGAGACAGATGCATGTTCAGTTCCTGGCTGGGGAAGATTCCCTTGAGGAGGGCATGGCAACCCGCTCCAGTATTATTGCCTGGAGAATCCCAAGGACTGAGGAGCTTGGCAGGCTACAGTCCATAAAGTCGCAAAGGGTCGGACACGACTGAAGCAACTGAGCACGCATGCATACAAAATACTACAGAACAATAAAAAGTATGAACTATTGAACAACATGCAACAATATGGGTGAATCTCAAAATAGTTATGTAAGGTACAGCTGGAGAGGAGGCAATGAAGAAAGGAAGACGACCTCAACTGAGACAGGTTACCTTTATTCAGGCAAGGAGGGGCGACAGTCGGTCTAACCACCAGGCTGACCGCGAGCGGGATCAGGGAGGCTTCATATTTAAGGGGAGGTTTTTCAGAAGCTATATAGGAAGATTTAGTTAGGCGGGGCGTTCTGGGTAATCTTTAGCTGAGATGGCAGTTTGCGGATGAACGGAGACGGGTGGCGGGGTGAGGGAGGGGCGGGGAGTGGTCCCTAGCAGGGGATTGAAAGCTCGGGCTGATGCAATCTGCTCTGAGTATCCGGGTGGGACTTGAAGTTCAGTCTTGTTTTCCCCAAGTCAGGTGGTTCAACAAGGGCCTTTGAGGTGTTTTATCTCCTTTATCTAGGCCTGAGGTCTTTGAGGGCATTACCTCCTTTTTCCAGGCCCGAGGACTCCTTCAAGTTATATTAAGTGAAAGAAGCCATGTTAAAAAGGGTATATACTCTATGTTTCTGTTTACATAACATTATGGAAAAGGAAATATTGACAATATTGACCAAAAAAATCAGTATTTGCCAGGAACTGCAAAGGAGGGCAGCACAAAGGAATTTGGGAAGGGAGTGTAGGATGGAACTGTTCTGAATCTCAAGTTTCATGTTTACATGATTGTATGACTTTTCAAAATGCACTCATAAAATTTTGCAGTATTTAATCTATGTAAATTATGCCTCAAATATTAAAAGTTTTAAATGTCAATTAGATTTTTTCAGTCTTAGGAAGTGCAGCCTAAATGCCAAAGTTAGATGTTTGGAATTTAAACATTACAAAAACAAAGGAATACAAAATCTAAGTTAAGGATCAGATCAGATCAGATCAGATCAGTCACTCAGTCGTGTCTGACTCTTTGCGACCCCATGAATCGCAGCACGCCAGGCCTCCCTGTCCATCACCAACTCCCGGAGTTCACTCAGACTCACGTCCATTGAGTTAGTGATGCCATCCAGCCATCTCATCCTCCGTCGTCCCCTTCTCCTGCCCCCAATCCCTCCCAGCATCAGAGTCTTTTCCAATGAGTCAACTCTTCACATGAGGTGGCCAAAGTACTGGAGTTTCAGCTTTAGTATCATTCCTTCCAAAGAAATCCCAGGGCTGATCTCCTTCAGAATGGACTGGTTGGATCTCCTTGCAGTCCAAGGGACTCTCAAGAGTCTTCTCCAACACCACAGTTCAAAAGCATCAATTCTTCGGCTCTCAGCCTTCTTCGCAGTCCAACTCTCACATCCATACATGACCACAGGAAAAACCATAGCTAAGGAGGTAAATCCTAAATAGAGAACTCCGTTTGATATCTATTTTCTTGTCCAAGTCCAGTCAATTCTCATACACAGGTATTTTTGCTTGTTTAGTTCCCCTTTATTCTCCCTTGATTCAAACTGAACTATCTCTGAATTCCTATAACCACCAAGGATACAGTGGATCTTTATCTTTTCCCTAAGTCAAACAGAGAGAAATAAATGCCTATATACGCAGACATAAGCACACACAAACGCTGAGCTTCAGACTCAGTATCTAGCATAGTATCTTGTTCCAGTAGATATTAATATTCTTGGTGATGTTTTGGGGCACCACCAGCTCTTCTATCCTTTCCTTACAAAAAAGTATGCTGTCTTCTGACTTTTCATTTTTGATCCTGTTTTAGCTAGTATATACACTCTACTTTCTCTCTGTCCAAACCTACTATGCTGCTGCTGCTGCTAAGTCACTTCAGTAGTGTCTGACCCTGTGCAACCCCATAAACAGCAGCCCACCAGGCTCCTCTGTCCCTGGGATTCTCCAGGCAAGATTACTGGAGTGGGTTGCCATTTCCTTCTCCAATGCATGAAAGTGAATAGTGAAAGTGAAGTCGCTCAGTCATATCCAACTCGTAGTGACCCCAAGGACTGCAGCCTACCAGGCTCCTCTGTCAATGGGATTTTCCAGGCAAGAGTACTGGAGTGGAGTGCCATTGCCTTCTCCGAAACCTACTATACTTTGCTCTTAATATTTAAGACTAATCACGAACATGTGTAAACTCCAAAGCAGTATACTGCCAGCAAAGTTCACCAGAATACAACCTAGGAAAATATGAAAGAAAAAAGAAAGATTTTTTCCTGCTACAAAAAATGCGAGATTTAGTTGTCAGTGTTTGTTCACATTTTTGTTTTGTTTTCTTTTGCTTTGTTATATATACCTCTATGGCTTCCTGTGAACTAGATAGCAGCTGTGGGTACACATCAAAGATACCATCTGTCTTAATAAGGCAATTATCACTTGAATCACCCTGATGCCTTACTGCTAGTGAGCAATGCTGAAATGTCAAGAAAACTGAAAAACTGTCAAGCAAATGAGACATTTTTTACATGATATTTACATATCAGGAAGTGATAAGATCTCCCTTTTTAGCTACTATGACTTGCCAACAAACATGTTAAAGAGAATAAAGAAGATTTAGAAGAATGGCTTAATTTTTAAATTAAATTAGAATTTAAAATAATAGATTAACCTTGCATTTAAGCTACAATAACACATATTCTGATTTCAGTGCTCTCAGTGGAACAGGATCCAAAAATAATCAAATTAATCCAGAATATATATACCCCTCTGGAAAATCAAATTAAAAGAGGAGTAGCAACAAGGGCTAAGATAACGTCTTTTTATTTTTACTACTCTCTCCTGTACTGGAAGCATTTGTTTGCAAATCTGAGAAAAGAAAATAACAAAGAGAGAAATAACTGCAAAGAAGAGTTGTAAAACTATTTGTTAAAATGCAAATTGACAGAAAAAAGAAAATGAAGTTTAATCTTCACTCCATCCAAAATCTCTTGAGAGTGTTAGGTAATGAAAAACTGTAATACAAAACCAGCATAAGATAAAACAAAGAGGGAATAGAAATGCTGAAACTCAGCTTGCTTACTTGAACATGTGAGGGTCAGTACAGTCTACAGTAAAGACTGCATCTTGACAGTCAAGACAATGTGTGGTACTTATTAGTCCAAATTAAGAGTATTGTGAGCATCAAATGAGATACAAATATGAAAGAACTATAAACTTTAGAGTAGTATGTCAATAATATATCGAGGGTAATGATTATTATTAGTTTATACTGGAGTCCCAAAATTCTATTTCTCTAAAATTGCCAAACAAAATCAGAAATTATAATAAATACAAAAGGAAAAAAAAAAAAAAAGAAACTAAGTACCCTTTAGAGTTACCTTTTTTTCTAGGTAACAGAGAATTCTTTATCTTATTTTCATTTCATTTTCATTTGTTCTATAAAATAGAGTAGGAGTTACCACTTATATTTTACTAGTACACTAGCATCTGTCATCTACTGGGTCAAGACCCTAGACTAATTTGTTATACTTTGTGATTCTAATACTCGGAATATTTTATCTCTGAGAACAATTTACAACTCTGTTTGAGGTGAGTAAATGTCTCTACCTTTTGATTAGTAGAGTGAGACCCAAGAGACCCAAGCAGTTCCCATACAGTGAATTCAGAGAAAAACTTAATGAAAAAATAACCCACAGTGGTAAAAGAAACTGAGACTCTTTGAGCCTTATCTATCTTTCATTAGTGGGTTTAGATTTCCATGAAGACCTGATAATGGCTCAGTTCAACACTTCAGACTCAATTGTCAAATTGGACATAGTCTAGAAAGGAGGCTGGCCTGAAGAAAGTCCTAACCCTTACTCTACCCCTTACAAGCTGAGTTACTTTAGGGAAATCATATTTCCTTCTGGGTTTTTCTCCCTTTAATCTATAAACAAAGGGACACAAAGTCATTTTAAGCTCTAAAATTCTACCTTTTAACTGGATTGGTGAGTGTCCTTTTCCTTCTCCCACTCTGTGTGTCTTCTCCTGAAATAATGCTCTTAGCAAACATGTGTGACTTTTCCCTGACAGAGAAGGACTGCTTTTCTATTGTGAATATATAATTCCCATAAGAAAAGAGAAAGCCATGTAGAGAAAATGAAGTACCCTTGTGCATGTCTTAGATAAATAAACATTTGACTTACAAAAGAGTATTAGATACAAAACCTTGAAAAGCACACATAATATTTCTAGAAGACAGCAGTTCTTAGGAGAAAAAAAAAAAAACTAACAAACTTGCCTTCAGTTCAGTTCAGTCACTCAGTTGTGTCCGACTTTTTGTGACCCCATGGACTGCAGCACTGCCAGGCTTCCCTGTCCATCACCAACTCCCAGAGCTTGCTCAAACTCACGTCCATCAAGTTGGTGATGCCATCCAACCATCTCATCCTCTGTCGTCCCCTTCTCCTCCAGCCTTGAAACTTTCCCAGCATCAGGGTCTTTTCCAATGAGTCAGTTCTTCGCATCAGGTGGCCAAAGTATTGGAGTTTCAGCTTCAGCATCAGTCGTTCCAATGGATGTTCAGGACTGATTTCCTTTAGGATGGACTGGTTGGATCTCCTTGCAGTCCAAGGGACTCTCAAGAGTCTTTTCCAACACCACAATTCAAAAGCATCAATTCTTTGGTGCTCAACTTTCTGAATGGTCCAGCTTTCACATCCATACATGGCTACGGTTTCCCAACTAACTGGTCTTGGGAAGCTGTAAAATTGATTTGGTTTTCTTGCATTGGTTTTTATATCACAAGAAGGTAACACAGTACTCCTGTAGCCAAAAAAGGATTACTGCAGTAGCAATAATGTCATTTTTCAATTTTTAAACTCAGTTACACCTCTTAAGAGAGCCAACCACCTACCTGATATATAGGTGACTATGTGCTGTGCGACTACAGTAACAATGGAAAGGGCACATACAAACTCTCATTCTCTCTCATCAAACTTCCTTATTGGTTTAATGCCCAAAAATGCCTGTATGCCGCAAGTGGTTCCAAAATTTTAACCTTCATTTGATCAGTAAAAGTTCCAGAGAAAAAATTTAGATGGAAGTAGGGTCTAATTATAGGCAGCCAGATTTTTATTTTACCAAGTAAACATAAAAATCAGCTGCCATTTACTGTTTGCCATCATTTCATTAAGATTAGTACCAAAAAGGTAAAGAGTACATTTTTATTTTATTTATTTTATTTTTTTAGTTTACAATATTGTATTGGTTTTGCCATACATCAACATGCATCTGCCACAGGTGTACATGTGTTCCCCATCCTGAGCCCCCCTTCCACGACCCTCCCCATACCATCCCTCTGGGTCATCCCAGTGCACCAGCCCCAAGCTTCCTGTATCCCACATCGAACCTGGACTGGCGATTCATTTCTTATATGATATTATACATGTTTTAATGCCATTCTCCCAAATCATCCCCACCTCCCTCTCCCACAGAGTCCAAAAGACTGTTCTATACATCTATGTCTCTTTTGCTGTCTCGCGTACAGGGTTGTCATTACCATGTTTCTAAATTTCATATATTTTCTTTAGTAAACTGTATTGGTGATTTACTTTCTGGCTTACTTCACTCTGTATAATAGGCTCCAGTTTCATCTACCTCATTAGAACTGATTCAAATGTATTCTTTTCATCCACAACCACCTGTGGCAGCCCAAGCGGCCCTCGGCACCAAAGAAGACTCAGACTCGCAAATGACCCCGGCGTGGCAAAGTCTGCGGACGCGCTGGCTGGGTGGATATTTATTACTTTCTTCCTTTTGGGTACGAAGTATGCAGAATCACAGACCTTTTTCAAAGAGGCTTCTAGACAACAAGAGAAAACCCCTCCCTGAGCCCCCGGCACCAGGATGGGGGTGGAGCCGGGGCCCGATCGCTCCCAGCGGTCGCCCCGGCCCTGCTGCTCGGAGGCTCCCGGCCGGGGTGTGTCCCAGAACTGCCAGCAGTGGGGTCCCTTTACTTGAAGTTCTCCTTCAGTGTAAATTAAAGTGATCTCCTTTGCTTCCTTGCCTCCCACCTCACCCCTTTTTGCACATGACCTGACCCCCCGCTCTTGTGGCTGGCTGTGATCTCGCGGGATCACAGGACTGAGACTTGGTCTCGGGTCAGGGTGTTTGAATGTCTGTAGGAAAGGAGTTCATGGTGGGGAGTTGTTTTCATTTGAGAATTGTATAGTATTTATTGATTGTGTCTACTGCCAACGTTTATATCCAATTCTAAGATTTCTGGGAAAAAAAAAAAAATTCTTGTTTCTTGCTGCTCAGAAAAAGTTTACTGAAAATAGCAGTTCCCTAAAAGCACTGAAATCTGCGGTCTGTCTTCTGCTGGAATAACGTTTACAAGTGCGGCGGGTTCCCCCGCCACGCAGTCACGAGGGAGGCACGGTACTCTGCTGGCGTCCGCCCGGCTGGAGGCAGGCGAGCCGTGCCAACACAGCCCTCGCCCGGTACGTTGGGGGTCACACGCCCATGATTGTTCACTTTAATAAAGACAGATTTTGGGGTAAAGTAGAAAAAAAAAAAATGTATTCTTTTTAACGGCTGAGTAATACTCCATTGTGTATATGTACCACAGCTTTCTTATCTACTCATCTGCTGATGGACATCTAGGTTGCTTCCATGTCCTGGCTATTATAAACAGTGCTGCGATGAACATTGGGGTACATGTGTCTCTTTCAATTCTGGTTTCCTCCGTGTGTATGCCCAGCAGCGCATTTTTAAATTAATTTCTTTAACTGGAGGTTAATTACTTTACAATATTGTGATGGTTTTGCCATACATCAACATGGGTATACATGTGTCTCCCCCCATCCTGAACCCCTCCTCCCACTTCCTTTCCCACCCTGAATTTTTAAAATAAATACATTTATCTGGGGACGCCCTCAGCCGCGCACCGCCACCGCCGGGCTCACGGAGCCGCCCCGGGAGGCTGGGTGGCGGGTTCGCGGCTGCCACCGGACTGAGGCCTACTCCGCCACCTCTCAGTGCTATTGTCCAGGGCCCGGCCCTGACCAGGCACACCGGAGAGGCGAGTGCACCAGCTCCACCGAAGATGCCAGACTAAGCCCTACAGCAGATGCTGGACAGAAGTTGCTGGGTGTGTTTTGCCACTGATGAAGATAATAAAACAGCTGAATGGGTGAGACCATGCAGATGCAGAGGATCTACAAAATGGGTTCACCAGGCTTGTCTACAGTGCTGGGTGGATGAAAAACAAAGAGGAAACAGTACAGCCAGAGTGGCATGTCCTCAGTGCAATGCTGAATACTTAATAGTTTTTCCAAAGTTGGGTCCAGTTGTTTACATCTTGGATCTTGCAGATAGACTGATCTCAAAAGCCTGTCCATTTGCTGCAGCAGGAATAATGGTTGGCTCCATCTATTGGACAGCTGTGACTTACGGACAGGTGACAGTGATGCAGGTTGTAGGCCATAAAGAAGGTCTGGATGTTATGGAGAGAGTTGATCCTTTATTCCTTTTAATTGGACTTCCTACTATTCCGGTCATGCTGATACTAGGCAAGATGATTCGCTGGGAGGACTATGTGCTTAGACTCTGGCGCAAATACTCAAATAAACCACAAATTTTGAACAGTATATTCCCAGGGATTGGTTGTCCTGTTCCTCGAATTCCAGCTGAGGCTAATCCTTTAGCAGATCATGTCTCTGCCACCCGAATTTTGTGTGGAGCCCTTGTTTTTCCTACTATTGTGACAATAGTTGGTAAACTAATGTTCAGTAGTGTTAACTCTAATTTACAAAGGACAATCTTGGGTGGAATTGCTTTTGTTGCCATTAAAGGAGCATTCAAGGTTTACTTCAAACAGCAGCAATATTTACGTCAGGCACATCACAAAATCCTAAATTACCCAGAGCAAGAAGAAGCATAAAACTGCGACTTCTTGTTGTTCTGCAGTCCTCCCATTCTTAGGAGTCTGTTGTGTCGTTCTGATTCCATCATTGATGCACAGTAATGGAGACTTGTAATAAGCTGCTGCTCTCATATTTTTAAGAAATATAATAAAGCACTTAGGGCAGGGGAAACCCCCTCAGTAATCACGGAACCTAAGGATGTGATTTGTTTTCCTTGTTTTGTATGTACTTCTTTCATGGCGGTCATCTGAACCATTATCTTAGCATGGTGAACCTGAGTTTTGTTCATATTTTCCTCAAGACAGAAATGTAAAGATCAAACTGTGCAAATATTTAAAAATACACATGCTATTTTATTCAAATGCCTCTTTTGTACATGTTCATGTTCAGTGTTTTCTTAGAATTAGCAACTCAATGAAGGTACTGTGAGGATTTTTCTCACTGGCATAATTTGATTACAGGCTAAGCAGAAGTATATGTTAATATGAGGAAATGTAAATTAGTTATAAATAATTAACAAACCAAAAATGTATGTAAACATTCAAATGATTATCTGAACAAATGCAATTTTGTTGTGTTTTTCTTAACCCATGTGATGTCCTCCAAAATGTGTAGGGTAAAAATTCACAGGGCTTCCAGATCACTTTTTCACTATTAAATTTTATTTATATAATGTTGACATCTCATAGTTCATGATGTAATTTTTTTAATTAATTTTATTTTATTTTTAAACCTTACATAATTGTATTAGTTTTGCCAAATAACAAAATGAATCCACCACAGGTATACATGTGTTCCCCATCCTGAACCCTCCTCCCTCCTCCCTCCCCATACCATCCCTCTGGGTTGTCCCAGTGCACTAGCCCCAAGCATCCAGCATCGTGCATTGAACCTGGACTGGCATCTCGTTTCATACATGACATTTCACATGTTTCAATGCCATTCTCCCAAATCTTCCCACCCTCTCCCTCTCCCACAGAGTCCATAAGACTGTTCTATACATCAGTGTCTCTTTTGCTGTCTCGTACACAGGGTTATCGTTACCATCTTTCTAAATTCCATATATATGCGTTAGTATACTGTAATGGTGTTTTTCCTTCTGGCTTACTTCACTCTGTATAATAGGCTCCAGTTTCATCCACCTCATTAGAACTGATTCAAATGTATTCTTTTTAATGGCTGAGTAATACTCCATTGTGTATATGTACCACAGCTTTCTTATCCAGTCATCTGCTGATGGACATCTAGGTTGCTTCCATGTCCTGGCATGATGTAATTGTGACTCATGCAGTCTTAATTACTGTGTGCGTGTGTGTGTATGTGTGTGTGAGAGAGAGAGATAGACAGACAAACTGACACAGAGACACAGACATCAGGTCCTTCCATCACTGGAGAAAGTTTTTTAATTCATATTTCTAGAAAATAGAACTGACAGTTTATAGTAGTTTGAGCACAGAGAACGATTTGCAGAAAATCAATAGTTATTTTACTCTCCTCTCTCATCGATTCAGTTATTCAGGTATTTGCTGGTCACCTCCTGCTTGCCCAGGCATTATGCAAAGTGCTGTGTGGGATACAGTGGTGAACACAACAGACTTGGTTCCTGCTTTTATGTAGTTTACAGTCTAATTTCAACAGACAGAAAACCAGCAGTGAGTAAACCAAGGTGAGGCCTTGAGCTCTTTGTTTTTATACCAGTCAGTGAGGAATAATTATGAAAATAAGAAGTCTTGAGCAAATATTAAGGTCATTGTTTTGTGAGATTATTATGAGGAAAAAAAAATACTAATGTTTTTAAGTTTAAATTGCTTGTCATATTGAGGAGGCTAGCACCTTAATAATCACTGTATAACTAGTTTTATATTCATTTTTCAAAAGCAGTTATTTAAGCTGTTCAGTAGTGGCCCTTTTAATGTTCAGCAATCTGAATGGTCTTGGAGTTATTTTCAGGAATTAATATTAAATTTTTTAAAGATAGTTCCAAAAACCCTATTTATTTTCTAATTCACAGTATCTAATGCATGACAATATGAATGTTCCCCCTTACCGATTAAGTGGCCACTTTTCTTTAGGATTGTAGCAAATATAGATTGAGCTTTGTTAGATTGCAATGATGTATGCTAATTTAGTAATTTAAGACTGGTACCTTTCTATAGTGTGAATGTCTTAATTTTGAGTAATAACATGAAATTTATGTGAATGACTATTGAACATTCAAAGTTGTATTTACTTAGTAAGGGGATATTTGAATGACAGCCTTTATTAAGAATCCTGCTATAGTTCTGAAGGGGAAATATAAAAATCTGTGATTATATATAAAAATAGCAGATTATTAGCTATAATTATAAAATATATTGGCTTTTCTTTAATTTTTGGTATGAAAAGACTGGATATTTCCTGCATAATTTTGTTATATAGAACAGCTTTTAGCAGACTTTACTAAAGTTATACAAGCACATAGTTCTCCATTTAATACTATATGCCCAAAATGGGGGAGTAACTGCTTGGGTTTGTTTGGCATCAGGGCTTGTGAGGCCAGAGGAGCAACTCTAATCCTTTGGGGGTAGGGAGAAGAAGTTTCTAGGGCTCTGGGGGGAATTGCAAGTGCCTGGGGACTGGAGGAGCCTCAGCCTCAGGATGGAAAATTTGGAAATCTAAAGAGCCTTAGCTCAAGAAGTACCATGTACCAGCCTCTTGAGAAAGTGGCCCACACCACCCTGAAGCAACAAAATCGTAGGCTAACTAAAGTTGGGTGGACCTGGGTGGAAATCCTAATTCTGCTTTTAATAATTATTGGTATGACTTTGATCAAGCAACTTACGTCTTAGCCACGGTGTTCTTCGTCTCTGAAATATGAGTAATACTTTATTTCAGAAGACTGTTTCTAGGATTAACTGAGAAATTAAAGGAACAGAGGCACTTTAAGCTCAGAATAGCCCCTGCAGAGTAGCAGTGTCTCAGTTGCTGAACTCTAGGAAGAGGGAATGAGGTGGTAAGAGAAACACCAGGGGACAGACTAAAGGAATGCTCTAGACTTTGGGGATGGGTGGGTATATTTGTGTTTTCCAATTTATTTTCACATTGCTTTACTGTGTTATTTCTATAAATGTTAATGTTTTAAACCTCTTTTATAAAATTCAGTGACAACTAGCAGAATTCTCTTGTTTGCAGAAATTAACTTATCTCAAAAGTGACAGAAAATATTGTTCATCATTACATGATTATCAAATGACTGTGAAGAATGTAAAATTAAACTGAGTGACTTAATTAGTCACTGCCTTGCTAAAAAAAATAAATAAATAAATACATTTATCTGTATTGAAAAACTCAGAACAGTATCCTTAGTTTTCTCTATTAATGTATATTCATATTGAGGAATTTTTGTAGTAGGGAACAACATCTCTTATAACAAATATAGCATTCAGAATATGAATAGATACTTGGGAATAAACAAGATTAGGACTTCAGATCATACAGGGAGGTAAGGTTCTACCAGCAGAGCCTTTCTTGAAAGCAGATTTGGACAGGGAGGAAAACAAGCACCTGAAGGAAAAGGACAGAGGGACAAAGTGTCTCAGAGAGGTAGAGTTTCCATAAAATGAAAGCCACAGACCACAGAAGCAAACTTTAGCTTCTTCTCAGATTTGCAAAGTTGCAGAAAGTCTCTTTTACTTGGTCATAAGACACTCAGCAAGTGTAAGACACAGGAAGCTGACTCCAACAACGGGTTTCTAATGAAGCTATATTACAAAAAGAATAAGAAAAAGTTTTAAAAGATTATGAGTTCAAGATGCTCTAGTTTAATACTTTATATCAGGTATGGAAAGATGGGTAAGATATAAATGAAAAAAAAAAGTATATATATGGAATTTAGAAAGATGGTAATGATAACCCTATATGCAAGATGCAAAAGAGACACAGATGTAAAGAACAGACTTTTGGACTCTGTGGGAGAAGGCGAGGGTGGGGTGATTTGAGAGAATAACATTGAAACATGTATATTACCATATGTGAAATAGATTGCCAGTCCAGGTTCAATGCATGAGACAGGGTGCTCAGGGCCAGTGCACTGGGATGACCCTGAGGGATGGGATGGGGAGGGAGGTGGAAGGCGGGTTCAGGATTTGGAACACATATACACCCATGTCTGATTCATGTCAATGAATGGCAAAAATCACTACAATATTGTAAAGTAATTAGCCTCCAATTAAAATAAACTAAAAACAATCCTGAAGGCGTTAATAAAGACAACATAATCACTACTTCAACCTAAAAATAGCACTGTTTCTAATTAATTAAAATAGAGCATCCTGGGGGTCCAAAACGAAAAAGAAAAAAAGTACACACTGTGTCTGAAGTATGGTCTCATTTGTTAAAAACAGACACAGAGGTACACACGTGCTTACACGTGCTTCCATATGCATAGACTATTTCTGGAAGGACTCAAAAACTTAATAGCAGGGTTGAAGTGAGGAGAGATTTTGCTTTTCATTTAAGGCTCTTTTATGTAGTTTGAACTATTTGTCTAACATGTCCATCAACTACTTTTGTGACCATAGTGCCTAAGGAGTCTGCACTATGTATTATATATTAATTACACTATATATTAATTACACAAAAGTAGTTGCATTTCAATACCAGTAATTTATAACTAACACAAAACCATTTTGTTTGGCCTAACAAAAAAAACCATATGATTCTATATAGGTATGCATAGCATATTTGTTGCAAGCTCTGAAGACATACAGCCTGGCTTCAAATCCTGGCTACATCACTCACTCACTGTGTAAGCTTAATTAAGTTACTCAATTTCTCCATACTTCAGTTTCCTCAACTGTAAAATAAGGGTAATGATTGTACTTTAGATTGTTGTGAATGTTGAATGAGTTAATACATGTAAACTACTTAGCATTCAGTTCAGTTCAGTTCAGTCGCTCAGTCGTGTCCAACTCTTTGCGACCCCATGAATCACAGCACGCCGGGCCTCCCTGTCCATCACCAACTCCCAGAGTTCACTCAAGTGCTAAGTATATATTAATTACTTACTAAGCATTAAGCTAGTGTAACAAGATGCTAAATATGATTTTGCTGTTGTTCCAGTTTAAGAAAAAGCCTCAACACCAAAAACAATGCAATAAGATCATCTAGAAAGTCTTGCATGTGGAGTGAGTGACCAAAGCTCAATTTTGCCAGTATTAGTCCTTCAGCAATGCCCAGGTTACATAAGAGAAGTCTAAGAATTCATTAAGAGTATAATAGCATAGCAGTCTAAAATTTTTATTGTTTGCCTTTTTCAAGATTTATTGAGGTATAACTGATATTTAGTACTATATAAGTTTAAGATGCACAGCATAATGATTTGACTTACATATACTGTGAAATTATTACCACAATAAGTTTAGTTAACGTTCATTATCTTATATGGACACAACAAAAAGAGAAAAAGTTTATTCTTTGTAATGAGAACTCTATTTTTAACTTTTTATTTTATATTGGAGTATAGCCGGTTAACAATGTTGTGATAGTTTCAGGGAGACAGCAGAAGGACTCAGAAATACATATACATGTATCCATTCTCCCCCAGAACTCTTTTAAGATTTACTCCTTTAACAACTTTCATATTATATAGCACTTTTAACTATGGTCCTCATATTTTACATTACATCACCCAGTACTTATCTTTTAACTGGAAATTTGTACCCTTTGATCACCTTCATCCAATTCCTTTACCACCACCTCCCCAACTCCCACCTCTGGTAATCCCAAATTTGATCTGTTTTTCTATAAGTTTGTTTTGTCTTATTTCAGATTCTGCATATGTTAGATCATACAGTATTTGTCTTTCTTACATATTTCCCTTGGGATAAGGCCCTCAAGATCCATCCAGATTGTCACAAATGGCAGAATTTCCTACATTTTTACAGTTAAATAGTATTCCTCTGTGTGTGTGTGCGTGTGTGTATCACAACTTCATTATTCATTCATCCATCAGTAGACACTTAGATTGTTTCCATGCCTTAGCTATTGTAAATAATGCCACTGTGAACTCTTCAATGTAATGGTTTTGTTCTTTCAGATATACACTCCCAGAAGTAGAATTGTTAGATCATTTGAGAAACCACCATACTATTTTCCATAGCGGTTGTAACACCAACAATGCACAAGGGTTCCCTATTCTCCACATCCTCACTCAGTTCAGTTCAGTTGCTCAGTCATGTCCGACTCTTTGCGACCCCATGAATCGCAGCACGCCAGGCCTCCCTGTCCATCACCAACTCCCGGAGTTCACCCAGACTCATGTCCATCGAGTCAGTGATGCCATCCAGCCATCTCATCCTCCATCGTCCCCTTCTCCTGCCCCCAATCCCTCCCAGCATCAGAGTCTTTTCTAATGAGTCAACTCTTCACATGAGGTGGCCAAAGTACTGGAGTTTCAGCTTCAGCATCATTCCTTCCAAAGAAATCCCAGGGCTGATCTCCTTCAGAATGGACTGGTTGGATCTCCTTGCAGTCCAAGGGACTCTCAAGAGTCTTCTCCAACACCACAGTTCAAAAGCATCAATTCTTCGGCTCTCAGCCTTCTTCACAATCCAACTCTCACATGCATACATGACCACAGGAACAACCATATCCTTGACTAGACCGTCCTCACTAGCATTTGTTAAATCTTATTTTTTTGATGATAGTGATTCTAATAAGAGTGAGGTTTTGACTTGCATTTCCCCAATGATTAGTGGTTTTGATTTGCATTTCCCTAAAGGATTAGCTATGTTGAGCACTTTTTCATAGACCTGTTGGCCATTCATATATCTTCTTTGGAAAAATGTCTATTCAGGTTCTTTGCCCATTTTTAAAACTGGGTTATTTCAGGATTTTTGCAATTAAGCTCCATGAGTTCCCTGTGTATTTTTTATATTAACCTCCTATCAGATGTATCGCTTGCATTACATTCTTCCTATTTCATGGAATGTCTTTTCTCTTCGTTGATCATTTCTTTTGCTGTGCAGAAGCATTTTAGTTTGATGTAGTCCCACTCATTTCTTTTATTCTGTTACTTGTGCTTCAGCTGTCATATCCAAAAAGTCATTGCCAAGACCCATGTCAAAAAAGTCTATCCTAGTTATCTTCTAGGAGTTCCATGGTTTCTGGCCGTATATTTAAGTGTTTATTCCATTTTGAGTTAATTTTTGTGAAAGATATATGATAGGGGTCTAGTTTTATTCTTTCACATGTGAATATCCAATTATTCCAGCACTACTTATTGAAGAGACTTTATTTTCTCCATTGAGTATTTTTGGCTCATTTGTCAAATATCACCAACTCAATGGACATGAGTTTGAGTAAACTCTGGGAGTTGGCAATGGACAGGGAGGCCTGGCATGCTGCAGTCCATGAGGTCACAAGGAGTTGGACACTTGAGAGTCCCTTGGACTGCAAGGAGATCCAACCAGTCCATTCTTAAGATCAGCCCTGGGATTTCTTTGGAAGGAATGATGCTAAAGCTGAAACTCCAGTACTTTGGCCACCTCATGCGAAGAGTTGACTCATTAGAAAAGACTCTGATGCTGGGAGGGATTGGGGGCAAGAGGAGAAGGGGACGACAGAGAATAAGATGGCTGGATGGCATCACTGACTCGATGGACGTGAGTCTGAGTGAACTCCAGGAGTTGGTGATGGACAGGGAGGCCTGGCGTGCTGCAATTCATGGGGTCGCAGAGTCAGACACGACTGAGCGACTGATCTGATCTGATCTGAGTGACTGAACTGAACTGAACTATCAAATATTAGTTGACTGTATATGCATAGGTTTAACTTGAGGCTTTTGAGTCTATTCCATTGTGTCAATTTTTATACCAAGACTGTACTGTTCAGATTACAATACCTTTTTAGAAGTGTGGTGCCTCCTGCTTTGCTCTTTCTGCAGATTGCTTTCTGCAGATCTTTTGTTGCTTCATATAAATTTTAGGGCTGTTTTTTTTTACTTTTGAAAAAGATGTCATTATAATCTTGATAGGGATTTGATTGAATTCATAGATATCTTTGGGTAGTAAGGAAATGCTAACAATATTAAATCTTCCAATTCATGAACATGGGATATCTCTCCATTAATCCTTCCTTAAATATTTTATAAAATTCACCAATGAAGCTCTCTAGTCCTGAGCTTTTCTTCATTGAGATTGTATTTATTACTTATTCAATTTTCTTGCTAATAATTGGTCTGTTCATATTTCCTACTTCTTCCTTGATTCATTCCTGGTAGATTGTATGTTTCTATGAATTTTTCCAATTCTTCTAGGTTGTCCAGTTTGTTGGCATATGATTCTTAGTAGCTTCTCTCTCTCTCTCTCTCTCTTTTTTTTTTTTCTTTTTTTTTATCTTCTCATGTGGTGCTAGAGGTAAAGAATCCACCTGTCCAATACAGGAGATTCTAGACACGTGGGTTCAATCTCTGGGTCAGGAAGATTCCCTGGAGTAGGAAATGACAACCCACTCCAATATTCCTAAATGGAAAAATTCCATGGACAGAGGAGCCTGGCGTGCTATAGTCCATGGGGTCACACAGAATCTAACATGACTGAGCACAACAAAGTAGTTTTTTATGATTCTATTTCTGTGGTACCAGTTGTAATATCTCCTCTTACATTTCTAATTTTGTTCATTTCAGCCCTCTCTTTTTTCCTTGCTTAGTTTGAAGTGTTAGTTGCTCAGTCGTGCCCGCTCTTGGTGACCCCATGGACTGCAGTCCACCAGGCTCCTCTGTCCATGGGATTTTCCAGGCAAGAATACTGAAGTGGGTTGCCATTTCCTTCTCCAGGGGATCTTCCCAACCCAGGAATCAAACTCGGGTCTCCTGCACTGCAGGCAAATTCTTTACTGACTAAGCTATGAAATGTCAGTTTTCTTTATCTTTTCAAGAAACAACACTGTTTTGTTTTCTTGCTATTTTATTTGTTTTTGCTCTAATATTTATTATTCCTTCTTTCTGAAAACTTTGGAATCAATTTTTATTCTTTTTCTAGTTATTTGAGGCACTGGGTTAGGTTGTTTATTTGAAATATTTTCTGTTTCATAATGTCGGTGTTATTGTTATGAACTTACCTCTTGGAACTGCTTTTTCTGCATCCCTAAATCTTGATATGTTGTGTTTCCATTTTCATTTGACTCAAGATACTTTTTTATTTTCCCTTTAATTTCTTCTCTCATCTGTGTTTCCATTTTCATTTGACCCAAAATACTTTTTTTATTCCCCCTTAATTTCTCCTCTCATAAATTTGTTGCTGAAGAGAGTGTTGATTTCCATGCATTCATGAGTTTTCCAATTTTCCTCCTGTTATTGATTTCTACTTTTATACTATTGTAGTCAGAGAAGATACTGGATATGATTTCAACTTCTTGGATTTGCTAAGTCTTGGTTTATGGTCCAACATATGATCTATCCCAGAAAATGTTCCATGTGTGCTTGAGAAAAAATGTGCATTCAATTGTTGTCAGATAAAATGTATATGTCTAATTAGAACTATTTGATCTATGTGTGTGCGTGCTATGTGGCTTCAGTCATGTCTGACTCTCTGTGACTCTATGGACTGTAGCCCACCAGCCTCCTCTAGTGTTGTTCAAATCCAATGTCTCCCTACTCATTCTCTGTCCGGATGACCTATCTATAATTGACAATGGGGTACTAAAGTCCTCAACTATTATTGCATTGCTGTTTATTTCTCAATTTAGCTCTGTTTATGTTTGCTTTACATAATTACGTGTTCTAATATTGGGTGTATAAATATTTTAAATTGTGTTATTTTCTTGATGTATAGACAACCTTACATTGTACAATGATACATTATTTGTCTCTTTTAACCATTTTTAGTTTAATCTATTTTAATCTACTAGTTTAATATATTTTCTCTGATATAAGTGAAGTTTACCCCTGCCCTTTTGTTTGTTTCCATGTTTATTATTTGGTTGAAACATATTTTTCCATCCCTTATTCTCAGACTGTGCCTTTAAGACTAAGGTGAGTCTCTCAGAGGCAGCATACTGTTTTTGTTTTGTTTTGTTTTTTCTACATTCAGCCATTCTATATCTTTTGATTGGAGAATTTAGTCTATTTATGTTTGAATTATTGGTAGGAAAGGACTAATTATTGTCACTTTATTGTTTTCTCGGAGATTTGTAGATCTATATTTCCTTGTTTCTTATCTTGCATTTTTTAGTGGTTTTGATATCTTTTTGTATTAGCAAGCTTTGACTTTTTCATTGTTTCCTTTTGTGTACTTGCTACAGCATTTTCCACTGTGATTAATATGAGGTTTACATAAAATATCTAAAATTATGATACTTATTTTATTTTTTAATATAAATTTATTTATTTTAATTGGAGGCTAATTACTTTACAATATTGTATTGGTTTTGCCATACATCAACATGAATCCTCCACGGGTGTACATGTGTTTCCCATCCGGAACCTCCCTCCCACCTCCCTCCCCATACCATCCCTCTGGGTCATCCTAGTGCACCAGCCCTGAGCAGTCTGTATCATGCATCAAACCTAGACTGGCAATTTGTTTCAGATATGATACTATACATGTTTCAATGCCATTCTACCAAATCATCCCACCCTCGCCCTGTCCCACAGAGTCCAAAAGACTGTTCTATACATTTATGTCTCTTTTGCTGTCTCGTATACAGGGTTATCATTACCATCATTCTAAATTTCATATATATGCATTAGTATACTGTATTGCTGTTTTTCTTTCTGGTTTACTTCACTCTGTATAATACTCTCGAGTTTCATTCACCTCATTAGAACTGATTCTAATGTATTCTTTTTGGGAGATGGGTCATAGAGGATCCTGCTGTGATGTATGTCGGAGAGTGTTTTGCCTATGTTCTCCTCTAGGAGTTTTATAGTTTCTGGTCTTATGTTGAGATCTTTAATCCATTTTGAGTTTATTTTTGTGTATGGTGTTAGAAAGTGTTCTTGTTTCATTCTTTTACAAGTGGTTGACCAGTTTTCCCAGCACCACTCGTTAAAGAGATTGTCTTTAATCCATTGTATATTCTTGCCTCCTTTGTCAAAGATAAGGTGTCCATAGGTGCGTGGATTTATCTCTGGGCTTTCTATTTTGTTCCATTGATCTATATTTCTGTCTTTGTGCCAGTACCATACTGTCCTGATGACTGTGGCTTTGTAGTAGAGCCTGAAGTCAGGAAGGTTGATTCCTCCAGTTCCATTTTTCTTTCTCAAGATTGCTTTGGCTATTCGAGATTTTTTGTATTTCCATACAAATTGTGAAATTATTTGTTCTAACTCTGTGAAGAATATCGTTGGTAGCTTGATAGGGGTTGCATTGAATCTATAAATTGCTTTGGGTAGTATACTCATTTTCACTATATTGATTCTTCCAATCCATAAACATGGTATATTTCTCCATCTATTAGTGTCCTTTTTAATTTCTTTCACCAGTGTTTTATAGTTTTCTATATATAGGTCTTTAGTTTCTTTAGGTATATATATTCCTAAGTATTTTATTCTTTCCATTGCAATGGTGAATGGAACTCTTCCTTAATTTCTCTTTCTATTTTCTCATTATTAGTGTATGGGAATGCAAGGGATTTCTGTGTGTTGATTTTATAGCCTGCCACTTTACTATAATCATTGATTAGCTCTAGTAATTTTCTTGTGGAGTCTTTAGGGTTTTCTATGTAGAGGATCATGTCATCTGCAAATAGTGAGAGATTTATTTCTTCTTTTCCAATCTGGATTCCTTTTATTTCCTTTTCTGCTCTGATTGCTGTGGCCAAAACTATGTTGAATAGTAGTGGTGAAAGTGGGCAGCCTTGTCCTGTTCCTGACTTTAGGGGAAATGCTTTCAATTTTTCACATTGAGGATAATGTTTGCTATGGGTTTGTCATATATAGCTTTTATTATGTGGAGGTATGTTCCTTCTATTCCTGCTTTCTAGAGGGTTTTTATCATAAATGGATGTTGAATTTTATCAAAGGCTTTCTCCTCATCTACTGAGATGATCATATCCCTTTGATTTTTCAATTTGTTAATGTGGTGTATTACATTGATTGATTTGCAGATATTGAAGAATCCTTGCATCCCTGGGATAAAGCCCACTTGGTCATGGTGTATGATCTTTTTAATGTGCTGTTGGATTCTGATGGCTAGAATTTTCGTAACAATTTTTTTATCTATGTTCATCAATGATATTGGCCTGTAGTTTTCTTTTTTGTGGCATCTTTGTCGGGTTTTGGTATTAGGGTGATGGTGGCCTCATAGAATGAGTTTGGAAGTTTACCTTCCTCTGCAATTTCCTGGAAGAGTTTGAGTAGGATAGGTGTTAGCTCTTCTCTAAATTTTTGGTTGAATTCAGCTGTGAAGCCGTCTGGACCTGGGCGTTTATTTGCTGGAAGATTTCTGATTACAGTTTCGATTTCCTTGCTTGTGATGGGTCTGTTAAGATTTTCTATTTCTTCCTGGTTCAGTTTTGGAAAGTTGTGCTTTTCTAAGAATTTGTCCATTTCTTCCCCGTTGTCCATTTTATTGGCATATAATTGCTGATAGTAATCTCTTAAGATCCTTTGTATTTCTGTATTGTCTGTTGTGATCTCTCCATTTTCAATTCTAATTTTATTGATTTGATTTTTCTCCCTTTGATTCTTGATGAGTCTGGCTAATGGTTTGTCAATTTTTTTTATCCTCTCAAAAGAACCAGCTTTTGGCTTTGTTGATTTTTGATATGGTCTCTTTTGTTTCTTTTGCATTTATTTCTGCCCTAATTTTTATGATTTCTTCCCTTCTACTAACCCTGGGATTCTTCATTTCTTCCTTTTCTAGTTGCTTTGGGTGTAGAGTTAGGTTATTTATTTGACTTTTTTCTTGTTTCTTAAGATATGCCTGTATTGCTATGAACCTTCCCCTTAGCACTGCTTTTACAGTGTCCCACAGGTTTTGGGTTGTTGTGTTTTCACTTTCATTCCTTTCTATGCATATTTTGATTTCTTTTTTGATTTCTTCTGTGATTTGTTGGTTATTCAGCAGCGTGTTGTTCAGCCTCCATATGTTGGAATTTTTAATAGTTTTTCTCCCATAATTGAGATCTAATCCTACTTCATTGTGGTCAGAAAAGATGCTTGGAATGATTTCAATTTTTTTGAATTTACCAAGGCTGGATTTTTGGCCCAGGATGTGATCTATCCTGGATAAGGTTCCATGTGCAGTTGAGAAAAAAGTGAAATTCATTGTTTGAGGGTGAAATGTCCTATAGATAACAATTAGGTCTAACTGGTCTATTGTATCATTTAAAGTTTGTGTTTCCTTGTTAATTTTCTGTTTAGTTGATCTATCCATAGGTGTGAGTGGGGTATTAAAGTCTCCCACTATTATTGTGTTAATGTTAATTTCCCTTTTCATTCTTGTTAGCATTTGTCTTCCATATTGCAGTGCTCCTATGTTGGGTGCATATATATTTATAATTGTTTTATCTTCTTCTTGGATTGATCATTTGATCATTATGTAGTGTCCTTCTTTGTCTCTTTTCACAGCCTTTGTTTTAAAACTTATTTTCTCTGATATGAGTATTGCTACTCCTGCTTTCTTTTGGTCTCTATTTGGGTGGAATATCTTTCGCCAGCCCTTCATTTTCAGACTGCATATGTCCCTTGTTTTGAGGTCAGTCTCTTGTAGACAACATGTATAGGGGTCTTGTTTTTGTATCCATTCAGCCAGTCTTTGTCTTTTGGTTGGGGTACTCAACAAATTTACATTTAAGGTAATTATTGATAAGTATGATCCCATTGCCATTTACTTTATTGTTCTGGGTTCAAGTTTATACACCCTTTTTGTGTTTCCTGTCTAGAGAAGATCCTTTAGCATTTGTTGGTGAGCTGGTTTGGTGGTGCTGAATTCTCTTAGCTTTTTCTCATCTGTAAAGCTTTTTTTTTTTTTTTAATTTAAATTTACTTATTTTAATTGGAGGCTAATTAACTTACAATATTTTATTGGTTTTGCCATACATCAATAGGAATCTGCCATGGGTGTACACGTGTTCCTCATCCTGAACCCCCTCCCACCTCCCTACTTGTACCATCCCTCTGGGTCATCCCAGTGCACCAGCCCCAAGCATCCTGTATCCTGCCTCGAACCTGGACTGGTGATTCGTTTCTTATATGATATTATACATGTTTCAATGCCATTCTCCCAAATCATCCCACCCTCTCCTTCTCCCATTCTCCTTCATATTTGAATGAGATCCTTGTGGTACAGTAATATGGGCTGTAAGTTATATTCTTCCATCATTTTAAGAATGCCCTGCCATTCCCTCCTGGCCTGAAGAGTTTCTATTGAAAGATCAGCTGTTATCCTTATGGGAATCCCCTTGTATGTTATTTGTTGTTTTTCCCTTGCTGATTTTAATATTTGTTCTTTGTGTTTGGTCTTCGTTAATTTGATTAATATGTGTCTTGGGGTGTTTTGCCTTGGATTTATCCTGTTTGGGATTCTCTGGGTTTCTTGGACTTAAGTGATTATTTCCTTCCCCATTTCAGGGAAATTTTCAACTATTATCTCCTCAAGTATTTTCTCGTGGTCTTTCTTTTTGTCTTCTTCTTCTGGGACTCCAATGATTCAAATGTTGGGGCTTTTAACATTGTCCTGGAGGTCTCTGAGATTGTCTTCATTTCTTTTAATTCGTTTTTTCTTTTTCCTCTCTATTCATTTATTTCTACCATTCTATCTTCTACCTCACTAATCCTATCTTCTGCCTCTGTTATTCTACTATTTGGTCACTCCAGAGTGTTTTTGATCTCATTTATTACATTATTCGTTATATATTGACTCTTTTTTATTTCTTCTAGGTCCTTGCTAAACCTTTATTGTATCTTCTCATCCTTGTCTCCAGGCTATTTATCTGTGGTTCCATTTTGTTTTCAAGATTTTGTAGCATTTTCACTATCGTTAGTTGGAATTCTTTACCAGGTAGATTTCCTATCTTTTCCTCTTTTGTTTGGTTTAGTGGGCAATTATCCTGTTCCTTTACCTGCTAGTTATTCCTCAGTCTCTTCATCTTGTTTATATTGGTGTGTTTGGGGTGGCCTTTCTGTATTCTGGCAGTTTGTGGAGTTCTCTTTATTGTGGAGTTTCCTCAATGTGGGTGGGATTGGATTGGTGGCTTGTCAAGGTTTCCTGGTAAGGGAAGCTTGTGTAGGTGTTCTGGTGGGTGGAGCTGGATTTCTTCTCTCTGGAGTGCAATGAAGTGTCCAGTAATGAGTTATGAGATGTCAATGGGTTTGGAGTGACTTTGGGCAGCCTGTATTTTGAAGCTCAGGGCTGTGTTCCTGGAGAATTTGTGTGATATGTCTTGCTCTGGAACTTGTTGGCCCTTGGGTAATGCTTGGTTTCAGTGTAGGTATGGAGGCATTTGATGAGCTCCTGTTGATTAATGTTCCCTGGAGTCAGGAGTTCTCTGGTGTTCTCAGGATTTGGACTTAAGCCTCCTGCTTCTGGTTTTCAGTCTTATTTTTATGATAACCTCAAGACTTCTCCATCTATACACCACCATTGATAAAACATCTAGGTTGAAGATGAAAAGTTTCTCCACAGTGAGGGACACCCAGAGAGGTTCATAGAGTTACATGTAGGAGAGAAGAGGGAGGAGGGAGATAGAGATGATCCAAATGAGATGAGGTGGAATCAAAAGAGGAGAGAGCAAGCTAGCCAGTAATCACTTCCTTATGTGCACTCCACAGTGTGGACCACTCAGAGATGTTTACGGAGTTACACAGAGAAGAGAAGAGGGAGGAAGGAGACAGAGGTGGCCAGTAGAATAAAGGGGGTATCAAAAGGAGAGAGACAGATCCTGCCAGTAATCAGTTCCCTAAGTGTTCTCCACCATCCAGAACACACAAAGAGAGTCACAAAGTTGGGTAGAGAAGAGAAGGGGAAGGGAGGAGATAGAGGTGACCTGGTGGAGAAAAAAGAGAGTCCAAAGGGGGAGAGAGCACTCGAGCCAGTAATCTCGCTCCCAAGTAAAAATGGATACTGTAGATTGGGTTCTTAAAGTTACAAAATTTATAACAAATAGCAAAAAGCAAAGATTAAAAATCTGGAGGTTGGATTTTCAAAAATACAGTATTAAAGAAAAAAAGTCATAAAAATTATTATATATATATATATATATATATATGAAGTTTGCTTTAAAAAATAGGGTCTCTTTTTTTTTGCAAAGTAATCATAGGTTATAAAAATGAAAATTAAAGGAGTAATAGAATACTTAAAATTTTTAAAAATTTTTAAAAATTAAAGAATGATACTAAAAATATATCTAGGACTTTCTCTGGTGTTGTTGTGGGCAGTGTCGGGTCAGTTCATTTTCAGATACTTCCTTGATCCGGCTTATATTTCTCAATATCTATATGCTCCTTCCTATGTAGTCAGTACTAACTACAGGGTTTTAATCTATTGCACCTGTCACTTCCAAGGCGGTTCCCTCTGTTTTAGCTTCTTCTGTTTGCTGGTCTCTTCAGTGTCTAATTTCTGCCCTGACACAAGGGGGCGGTGGTGGACACTCTTTTAGGCTCACTTGTTCAGTTGTGCTGTGGGGAGGGAGGGACGCTGCAAACAAATAACACTGGCGTGTGCTCACAGTGTCTCAGCCACACTGGCTTTGCCCCTGCTCATGGCGTGTGCGCTTTCCCTGTCCACACTGCTTAGGCTCCAGGTTGCTCTACCGGGAACTGTCTGAGGCCAGCCCTGTGTTGTATGCACTTCCCAGGTCTAAGCTGCTCAGGTTCAGGTACTCAGGTAGTCCTCAGAGGCACAGATTCTGTTGGGCCTGTGTTTTATGCCCTTCCCAGGTCCGAGCAGCTCAGGTAGGTGATCAGATGTTTGGTGAGGGAGGTTGCTGTGACTTATTGCCTCCCCCATCCCTGCCGCTCGGTTTTCTGGGTGTACAACTGGTGCACCTTCTCAGGCGGATGTTGACCGTCCAGAATCCCAAGAAGTCTTAGCAACGAAGCCTGCTTGCAGTTTGGTAGATAATGCCTCTCTGAGGCCACGATTGCCCCCTTCCGGCTCTGTCTGCCTGTCACAGGAGGGGCATGGTCTGCAGCCAACAAGCTCTGTTCAGTCCTCTGTTCTGTGAGCAGGCCTGGCGGTGTCTTAGGTTAGGGTTTTTCGCATGGTAGCTATCCCACAGTCTGGTTTGCTAGCCCAAATTAGTTCCCTCAGATTGCCCTTGGGGCCTTCAGCCCCGGTCCTTACTCTAAGCAATGCAGCCCTCGCCTCCCTGCCCAACCCCTGCTTGCTAGTGGCAGATGCAGGCATCTGCACTGCTTCTCCACTGGGGGAGTTACCATTGGGCACATAATCTGTGGTGCTTAATTATTTATTTATTTTTCTTCCTGGTTATGTTGCCCTCTGTGGTTCCAAGGCTTGCCACAGACTCGGCAGTGAGAGTGTTTCCTGGTGTTTGGAAAGTTCTCTTTAAGACTCCCTTCCCAGGATGGAGCTCCGTCCCTACCTCTTTTGTTTCTCTTTTTGTCTTTTATACTTTTTCCTACCTCCTTTTGAAGACAATGGGCTGCTTTTCTGGGTGTCTGATGTCCTCTGATGGTATTCAGAAGTTGTTTTGTGGGATTTACTCAGCATTTAAATGTTCTTTTGATGAATTTGTGGGGGAGAAAGTGGTCTCCCCAACCTATTCCTCTGCCATCTTAAGACTGCCTCCTAAAATTTTGATATTTTATTTTAAACTGATACCAACTGAACTTTGATAGCATACCTAAATCTTACTTTTACTTCTTCTTCCCCTCACTTTTTAGGTTATTGATGTTACAGTTTGCACATTTCTTTTACTGTGTAACCAATAACAAATAATTGTGGCTATGGTTGTGTTTAATAAATTTGTTCTTTGATTTTTAAAATAGAATTGTTAGTAAATTACACATCACCATTACTATATTATAGAATCTAACTTTGATTATATATTTTCATTACCAGTGAGTTTTATGCAACTTTTTTTTTGCTGTTCATTAGTATCCTTTTATTTCAACTCAAAAAACTCCCTATATTTCTTGTTATAAGACAGATCTAATGGCATGAACACCCTAAGCTTATGTTTGTTTAAGACAGTTTTTATCCCTGCTTCATTTCTGAAGAATAGTTTTGCCATGTATAGAATTCTTAGTTGACAGGGATTTTTTTCTTTAAACGCTTTGAATATTTTATCCCACTCTCTCCTGAAAAGTTTTTATTAAGAAATACATCTCTAGTCTTTTGGGAGTTCCACTGAATGTAACGTCTCTCTTTTCTCTTACTGCTTTCAAAATTCTCTTTTTCTTTGATTTTTTTAATAAATTATAATATGAAGTTGTGTAGTCCAATTCAAGTTCAACTTATTTGGAGTCCTTTGGGCCTCAAGGATCTGGATCTCCTCTTCTTTCCCCAGGTTTGGGAAATTTTCATACATTACTGGTTTAAATATACTTTCTATCCCTTTCTCTTTCTGTCCTCCTTCTAGACTATCCATAAAAAAGGTATTTCTTTTGATTGTGTTCCATAGGTTCTATAGGTTGTCTTTTTTTCTCTAGGCTGTCTTCATTCTTTTTTTTTTTTTTTTTTTTTTTCATTTTGTTCCTCTGACTGGATGATTTCAAATGTCCTGTGTTCTAGGTCACTGATTGTTCTGCATAATTGAGTCTACTGTTGAAGCTTTCTGTTGAATTACTTAGCTAAGTCATTCTGTTTTTTAGCTCTAGGATTTTTTAACTTCTATTTCTTTGTTAAAGTTCTTGGTTTGTTCTTGCATTGTTTTCTTAATTTTATGTGTCTATCTGTGTGTTCTTGTAGTTCACTAAACATGTTTAAGGGGACTATTTTGATTACTTTGTCTGATAGTTCAAAGATCTGCATGTCTTTAGGGTCAGTTTTTGGAACTGTTTCCTTTGGTGGTGCCATGTTAACCTGATGTTTTATGATCTTTGATTCCTTATATTGGTATCTGCACATATGAGTAAGTGTTATTCTTTTTCAGACTTTCCAGGTTTGCTTTGGCAGAAACAGCTCTTCACCAGTCATCTCAATTTGGGCTCCTGTATGCATCTGCTTGTAACATCCTTGGGTAGGAGGGGCTTGCTATCAGGGTCTGCTTTGGGATGAGACCACTGCCTGAGCTCTGAAGTTAGGGAGAGGCCATTGGCTTAGAACAGTTAGATAGGACTGTTGGCTTGGTTCTCTGCCCAAGTGAAGCTGTAGTTTGGTTCCATAGTTGTCTGTATTTTCTGATCAGGTTTCTTAGGTGATTGTGGCTGGGTACTATACTCAGCAGTAGGTGAGGTTATGAATTATTTGCCCTGCCCAAGTAGAGCAGGTGGGCTAGCTCCTAGCAAGATGCCAGAAGTTCCAGGGTGCAGCCCCAGGAGCTACACTCAGCAGTGGGTGGGCTATAAATTTTTGCACTGCCTGGGCAGAACTGGCTCCCTCCTCCCCGCCTGCCACAATACTGTTTGTGATCCTGACTCAAGCCTATCTATACCCTAAGTTCCTTGACTGAACAGAGTCACTGGCTTTGCTCTGTGGACAGTTTGCTCTATCTGCTATATTCTCCATCCTGAGCATGTTGCAGCTTCCAGATGTCCCAGGCAGGCTTTCTGGTTGGGTGGGGCTTGGAGCTACACTCAGCAATCGGCAGGGCTATGGTTCAGCTGTCCTGCTGGATGAGTGGGGAGGTGGACCAATCTACAGGACTAGCAAGGCTCTTCATTTCAGGACTCAAATCAAGCAGAACTATGCCTTACCAACTTTCCTGACCAGACTGTGCCACTGCCATGGCTATGCAGATAAACAAAGCCACTGGTTTGGACTCTTACTTGGGAGCTGAAAGCAGGAATTCAGTAATGCTAGGATCCCAGTGCTGGTTGTTGCAAGCTCCTCTCCCTTTCATCATAATCATATTTCCAGTGGGCAAACCTTGTAGATTTTCCCACAATCTCCATTTGGCAAAACTGGAGTGGGGACTCCCAAGAAGCTACACACAGTTCTGGGAGAGCTCTTTGTCCACCCTGGACTCTCTTTCCACTGGAGGAGCTATGGACTCAAAGCAGACTGGTATGGTGCTGTGCTGATCTTGGGGAGGACAAGGCTGTCAATGTGTAGCTGTTCCTCCTACTCCTCTAATGTATTCTGTCTTGGTCTCTGTGATACAGAAGAATGATTCACCCTCACCCCCATATTATAGGATTTTCTCAGTAGTGTCTTATCAATAAATAGCTGTTAATTGTTTTTCTTGTGAAGGGAAGTAAAGCTGGGAACAATCTATGTTTCTATCTTGGTGACATCATTCTCCAGTAAAAATCTAGCTAGAGAAAGTTTTCAATGTACCTTGCATATTCCCCCTAAACCCAAAGAGAAGTGGGGAGTTTGTTTCCCCTTATTTCAAACTATGTTAGGGAAGCTTCAGTGGAATAATTTGGAAATTGTATATGTATCCCATTGAATGAGGTGGGGGGTGGTGGTAAAGATAGGCATCTGTCCCTTGCCTAGGAAACGTAAAGATAGGAATTTGTGGGGACTTGAGTTTCATCCCTTAGATAGCAGAAATGCTTTGCAGAATGGCTTAAACTTGTAGAATTTAGCAGATAAAGGTTCATGCTTGTTTCCTGAAGACCAGAACTGATATCAGGGAATGGATTTGGACTTGAGTTTTCTTTAATCAAAGAAAGGTCTACTTAGAATAGCAAGGTTACCTGAGTAGAGAAAAGAACTGCTAGTAACCATAGGACTAAAAGCAACATTATAAGTGGTCAAACAAAGGAAGAACTGCATGTATCAAGAGAACAGTAGATGAGACAGGCAGTGATGAATAACTTCTCAAGAATATTCAACATTTGAAATCTGCTCCAACACAAGCATAACATAATATCTACAACTGTATCAGTCAAGTAAGGCCCTCTTCTCTTTATCTCTTCCCTCTATTTCATACACACATTCCACCACAAACTTCAACCCTGAAGAAGGTAGATGCAGCTTAGAGATTATAGAAGAAGGAATAGTAGTACAGAAAACAGTAGTACAGAAAAATAAAGAAGCTGGCTGTGCCTTTCCAAGTACCATTTGGAATAGATCCATACTGGAGACAGGGAGAAGCTTTAAATTTTGTGAGAGTTTAGAGCTGAGTGGTTATTATATTAAATTTAACATTTAGGGACTGAACAACAACAATACACATGTAAGAGTATATCACATCCATTCAAGATTTCATCAAGGAGCAAAAGCTATTCCACAAAGAGAGTTTAATGAATAGTGAGAATGAATAAAATTGATTTCTCCTTAAGCCACAATTAACGCAGCTTTTAATTATATTGATTATACCATTATTTTTATAATAATTTTTATTATTAAGTAAAACAAAACTAGAAAGCTATATACCAAATTGTTAATCACAATTATTTTTGTGTGATAATTCTACAAGTGATTTTTGTGTTCTTCTTTTCACTTGTTGGTACATGTAAATTTTTCTATGTTATTTTTTATGTAACAAAAAAACAATGTTACTTTAAAGTCATTAAAAATGTCATAGAATAACTTTTTATGCCTTATAGTATCTATTTTATCCTTTGTTGCCTTTTTTGTCTCCAGCTTTCTTTTAAGTCTGTTTAGACTCCTAATTTATCTCCAGACTATGTTCATAAACATTTTTGTTCTCAAAGATCTAAAAGTTATTTAGAAGTTTAAATTTTACACATTTACTTAAGTACATGTATTTCATAATCATAAATAGTTATAAAATTCTTAACCGTTGTGAATGATTCAGGAAAACAACTCATAGTTACATAAAATTTTGGACAAACTCACTGTTATAATGTGACCAAAAGAAACTTTCTTCTGCATCTAACCTGGTTTTTAAAACAAAATTGAGCCATTCTTTATCCTTCTTATAGGCCTTTTTTCAGGCATATTATGCTGGGCAAATGACCTTTGATTAAGTATTAAACTATATTGTCTAGAGCATTCTATACTCACTATATATTAAACATTTTGGTAGCTTTGTTCACTTAAGCTACACATTGAGAACCCACTCTCTACCAAACACTGAATGCGGCAATGAGGATACAAAAATGAAGCCATAGCTCTTGCCCTGAAATTCACAACTACTTAGGAAGAAAGACAAAAATATTAGTAGTTTAAAACCCATGTAATAAATGTTGTAATGAATAATGCAAAGATTTCTTTGCCATGTCATGTGATTTTACTACATTTTAGTTGGAAGGGTAGACGTGTGGATATAAATTGTAAATGAACACAGATATGACAACCAAAATGGAGAGGAGGCATTGAGAACCATTAAGGAGGTGAGCTCTTCCCAGATGAGCTAATTATTGAATATAAGCCCACCAGAACAATCCCACAGACTGAAATAGGCAAAGAACCACTGGCCTGATGAAAGGATACTATCTTAGGAGTCAACCTCCCCAGAGTTAAAATCAATTGTTCTCAAACCAGATAGTGTAGCAATCATCAAAAATCATAAATGGGTAAACAGTAAACATTGAGAAGATTAGAAGAGAAATGGGAGAGACACAGTATGTAGCTGAGATGAGTGTAATTGGATTCCACTGGTATAAAAAAACAAAAATGACTTCAGACTCTCAAAAATAAATACTTTTCTCTACACTTATCTCATCAGTCAGCAACACTTACAAGTGCTAAAACTTCCTCATCATTTTTCTAGGAAAGTAGCAGGGTTGTCTTCAGCCTTTTCATGGGACTGCTAGCTCAGGAGATGTATAATATGTGAAAGTGCTGGTACTCAGATCACCCTCTTGAGCCTACGTTCATGATTGTTAAAGAAATAAGTTTTTTTTTTCATTTCTAGTGATCTAATAATGTTATCCTTTTACTGTACATCTAGTATGCATTAGAGTGTGGCTTTTCTCAGAATATTCAACAGTTGGGTTATACAATAATAACACTGGTAGAATATTAAATATTCCAATGGTGTGTGTTAAGTAGCTTCAGTCATGTATGACTCTTTGCAACCCCATAGCCCTCCAAGGCACCTCTGTCCATGGGATTCTCCAGGCAAGAATACTTGAATGGATTGCCGTGCCCTCCTCCAGGATCTTCCTGACCCTGGGATCGAACCCATATCTCTTACATCTCCTGCATTGGCGGATGGGTTCTTTACCATTAGCAGCACCACCTGGGAAGTGGAAGAATCCTACTTCATGCCTGACAGATTTGTCGCTGAAACCTGTAATGGGAAATTCAATTCAGTAATCTTAAGGCAGCCAACTCCACTACTGGACATTTGTTGTTGTTCTTTTTCAGTCACTCAATCATGTCTGACTCTTTGCGACCCCATGGACTGCAGCAGCTCAGGCTTCCCTGTCCTTCACTGTCTCCCAGAGTTTGCTCAAACTCATGTCCATTGAGTCAGTGATGCCATCTAATCATTTCATCCTCTGTTTCCCCATTCTCCCCATTCTTCCCATGCTCTCAGTCGTTCCCAGCATCAAGGTATTTTCCAAAGACTCAACCGTTTGCATTAGGTGGCCAAAGTATTGGAGCTTTGGCTTCAGCGTCAGTCCTTCCAATGAATATTCAGGGTTGATTTCCTTTACGATTGACTGGTTTGATGTCCTTGCTGTCCAAGGGACTCTCAAGAGTCACCCCCAGCAAGACAGTTTGAAAACATCAATTCTTTGGTGCTCATCTTTCTTTATGGTCCAACTATCATATCCATACATACTGGAAAAAACACAGCTTTGGCTATATGGGCCTTTGTCGGCAAAGTGATATCTCTGCATTTTAATATGCTGTCCTGGTTTGTGATAGCCTTTCTTCCATGGAGCAAGTATCTTTTAATTTCATGGTTGTGGTCACCATCTGTAGTGATTTGGGAGCCAAAGAAAATAAAGTCTGTCACCATATCCACTTTATCCCCATCTATTTGCCATGAAGTGATGGCACCAGATGACATAAGCTTCATTTTATGAATGTTGAATTTTAAGCCAGCTTTTTCACTCCTGTCTTTCACCTTCATCAAGAAGCACTTTTGATACATACAGGTGGCTAGGAAACACATGAAAAAACTCTCAACATCGTTCATTATTAGAGAAATGCAAATCAAAACTACAGTGTGATACCACCTCACAACAGTCAGAATGTCCATCATTAAAATGTCTACAAACAGGGATGGTGTGGGGAGGGGAGAGGGAGGAGGGTTCAGGATGGGGAACACGTGTGTACCTGTGGTGGATTCATGTTGATGTATGGCAAAACCAATTAAATATTTTTAAAAAAAGAAAAAAAAAATGTCTACAAACAATAAATGATGGAGAGGATGTGGAGAAAAGGGGAACCCTCTTGCATTACTGGTGAGAATGTAAATTTATACACTTACTATGGAAAATAGTATTTCTTTTTAAAAAATGGGAATAAAACCACCATATGACCCAGCAATCCCACTCTTAGGCATACACCCTAGGGAAACCAAAATTGAAAAAAGATGCATGTACCCCAATATTAACAGATTAGCTCTGAGAGGCAGAGTGCCTGAAAAATTATGGGCAGAGGTGACATTGTACAGGAAGTGGTGATCAAAATGATCCCAAGAAGAAGAAATGCAAAAAGCCAAAATGGCTGCCTAAGGAGGCCTTACAAATAGCTGAGAAAAGAAGAGAAGCATAAGGCAAAGGAGAAAAGGAAAGAAATCCCTGTATGAATGCAGAGTCCCAAAGAATAGCAAGGAAATATAAGAAAGGCTTCCTAAGTGAACAATGCGAAGAGATAGATAAAAACAGTAGAATAGGAAAGACTAGAGATCTCTTCAAGAAAATTAGAGATACCAAGGGAACATTTCATGCAAAAATAGGCACAATAAATGACAGAAATGGGATGAACCTAACAGAAGCAGAAGATATTAAGAAGAGGTGGCAAGAATACACAGAAGAACTATACAAAAAAGATCTTAACGACCCAGATAATCATGATGGTGTGATCATTCACCTAGAGCCAGACATTCTGGAGTGTGAAGTCAAGTGGTCCTGAGGAAGCATAGCTACAAACAAAGCTAGTGGAAGTGATGGTATTGCAGCTGAGCTCTTTCAAATCCTGAAAGATGATGTTGTGAAAGTGCTGCACTCAATATGCAAGCAAATTTGGAAAACTCAGCAGTGGCCACAGGACTGGGAAAGATCAGTTTTCATTCCAGTGTCAAAGAAGAGAAATGCCAAAGAATGTTCAAACTATTGCACAATTGCACTCATTTCACATGCTCACAAAGTAATGCTCAAAATTCTCTAAGCCAGGCTTCAACAGTATGTGAACCAAGAACCTCCAGGTGTACAGGCTGCATTTAGAAAAGGCAGAGGAAACAGATCAAATTTCCAGCATCGTGTGGATCATAGAAAAAGAAAGAGAATTACAGAAAAACATCTACTTCTGCTTCATTGACTATGCTAAAACCTTTGATTGTGTGGATCACAACAAACTGTGGGAAATTCTTCAAGTGATGGGAATACCAGAATACCTTACCTGCCTCCTGAGAAATCTATATGCATATCAAGAAGCAATAGTTAAAACCAGACAGGAATATTGGACTGGTTCAAAATTGGGACAGGAGTACATCAATGCTGTATATTGTCACCCTGCTTATTTAACTTATATGCAGAGTACATCATGAGAAATGCCGAGCTGGATGAAGCACAAGCTGGCATCAAGATTGCTGGGGAAAATATCAATAACCTCAGATATGCAGATGACACCACCCTTATGACAGAAAGCTAAGAGGAGCTAAAGAGCCTCTTAATGAAAGTGAAAGAAGAGAGTGAAAACGCTGGCTTAAAACTCAACATTCAAAAAACAAGAATCACTCCCAGAATATTGGAAATAAAAGCAAAAATAAACAAATGGGACCTAATTAACCTTAAAAGCTTCTGCACATCAAAGGAAACTATTAGCAAGGTGAAAAGACAGCCTTCAGAATGGGAGAAAATAATAGCAAATGAAGCAACTGACAAACAACTAATCTCAAAAATATACAAGCAACTCCTACAGCTCAACTCCAGAAAAATAAATGACCCAATCAAAAAATGGGCCAAAGAACTAAATAGACATTTCTCCAAAGAAGACATACAGATGGCTAACAAACACATGAAAAGATGCTCAACATCACTCATTATCAGAGAAATGCAAATCAAAATCACTATGAGGTACCATTTCACACCAGTCAGAATGGCTGCGATCCAAAAGTCTACAAGTAATAAATGCTGGAGAGGGTGTGGAGAAAAGGGAACCCTCTTACACTGTTGGTGGGAATGCAAACTAGTACAGCCACTATGGAGAACAGTGTGGAGATTCCTTAAAAAACTGGAAATAGAACTGCCTTATGATCCAGCAATCCCACTGCTGGGCATACACACTGAGGAAACCAGAAGGGAAAGACACACGTGTACCCCAATGTTCATCGCAGCACTATTTACAATAGCCAGGACATGGAAGCAACCTAGATGTCCATCAGCAGATGAATGGATAAGAAAGCTGTGGTACATATACACAATGGAGTATTACTCAGCCATTAAAAAGAATACATTTGAATCAGTTCTAATGAGGTGGATGAAACTGGAGCCTATTATACAGAGTGAAGTAAGCCAGAAGGAAAAACACCATTACAGTATACTAACCCATATATATGGAATTTAGAAAGATGGTAACAATAACCCTGTGTACGAGACAGCAAAAGAGACACTGATGTATAGAACAGTCTTATGGACTCTGTGGGAGAGGGAGAGGGTGGGAAGATTTGGGAGAATGGCATTGAAACATGTGAAATATCATGTATGAAATGAGATGCCAGTCCAGGTTCGATGCACAATACTGGGTGCTTGGGGCTAGAGCACTGGGACGACCCAGAGGGATGGTATGGGGAGGGAGGAGGGAGGAGGGTTCAGGATGGGGAACACATGTATACCTGTGGCAGATTCATTTTGATATTTGGCAAAACTAATACAATTATGTAAAGTTTAAAAATAAAATAAAATTAAAAAAAATAAATTAAAAAAAAAAAACAAGGATCATGGCATCCAGTCCCACCACCTCATGACAAATAGATGGGGAAACAATGGAAATAGTGGTGGACTTTATTTTTGTGGGTTCCAAAATCACTGCAGATGGTGACTGCAGCCATGAAATTAAAAGACCCTTGCTCCTTGAAAGAAAAGTCATGACCAACCTAGACAGCATATTCAAAAGCAGAGACATTGTGGACAAAGGTCTGTCTAGTCAAACCTATGGTTTTTCCAGGAGTCATGTATGGATGTGAGAGTTTGACCATAGAGAATGCTGATGCTTTTGAACTGTGGTGTTGGAGAAGACTCTTGAGAGTCGCTTGGACTGCAAGGAGATCCAACCAGTCAATCCTAAAGGAAATAAGTTCTGAATATTCATTCGAAGGACTGATGTTGAAGCTGAAACTCCAGTACTTTGGCCACCTGATGCAAAGACCTGACTCAGTGGAAAAGATCCTGATGCTTGAAAAGATTGAAGGTGGGAGGAGAAGGGGTCAACAGAGGATAAGATGGTTGGATTGCATCACCAACTCGATGGACATGAGTTTGAGCAAGCTCCAAGAGTTGGTGTTTGACTGGGAAGCCTGGCATGCTGCAGTCCATGGGGTCATAAAGAGTCAGACACAACTGAATGACTGAACTGAACTGAAGTCTTATTCTATTATTTATATGGAGAGGCATGGGACCTGGAATAGTTAAGACAGTATGTAAAAAGAAGAATAGAAATGGAGTAATTACTCTATTCAATGTTAAGAATTACTATAGAGGGTGGCTGGGACAAGATGGCAGATTAGAAGGACCTTGAGTTCGTCTCCTGTCAATATCGCACCCAAATCACAACTAACTGCTGAACAAACATCAATAGAAACAATTTCAACATACCAAAAAACATTTATTCTACATCCAATGATATAAATAAGAAACCACAATGATATGGTAGAAGGGGCACACTCACAATATAATCAAATCTCATACTACCCACATGGGTGACCAACAAACTGCAGATTATCAAAGAAGTTCTTCAAATTTTAAGATCTTTTTCCTTCTACTAACCCTGGGGTTCTTCATTTCTTCCTTTTCTAGTTGCTTTAGGTGTAGAGTTAGATTATTTATTTGACTTTTTTCTTGTAAAACAAATAAATAAATTTTAAAAAAAGAAAAGAAAACAAACTTATGGTTACCAAAGGAGAAAAAAGAGGGAGGAATAAATTGGGAATTTAGGATTAACTGATACAGAACCTACTGAACCTACAGAACCAACAAGAACCTACTGTATAGCACAGGGAACTATACTCAATATTTTGTAATAAATCATAATGGAGAAGAATATGTGTGTGTGTATGTACAATTGTATCACTCTGCTGTACACCAGAAACTAACACTAAATTGTAAATCCACTATATTTCAATAAAGTTGTTTTGAATTTTTTATTAAAAAAAAGAATTTCTTTAGAAATAATGACTACGGAATTGGCATAGAAATAGAAACATAAATTAATGGAACAGAATAAATAACCTAGAAATAGACTAATATAAATATTCCCAACTATATTTGACAAAGATGCAAAAGCAATTCAGTGGAGGAAACCTCTTCAACAAATGGTGCTAGAACAATTGGATATCAATAGATTAAAAAATTAATCTCCACCAAAGTCTCACACTTTGCACAAAACTTAACTTTCAATGGATTACAGACTTAAATGTAAAACATACCTATGGCTGATTCGTGTTGCTGCTTGGCTGAAACCAATACAATACTATGAAGCAATTATCCTTCAATTAAAAATAAATAATTTTTTAAAAAACTGTAAAACTTTCAGAAAAATTAATAGGAAATTATCTTCAGAATCTTGGGAAAAGCAAAGAGTTTTGACATCAATAGCATGATCCATAAAGAGAAAAACTGACAAATTTGACCTCATTAAATTAAGAACTTTTGCTTTACAAAAAAGAAAAAAAAAAAAACCTATTAAGAGGTTGAAAATGCAAGCTATAGATTCAGACAAAATTCTTTCAAAAGACATATCTGACAATGGAATAGTGTAAAGAATATGTAAATGAGTCTCCAAAAGCAAAAAAAAAAATTTTTTTAATAATTAGAAAATGAGCATGAAAATTAGAAAAGGCATGAACAGACACTTCACTGAAGAATATGTACAAATGGTAAATAAATACTTTTAAGATATTCAATTTATTAGTTCTTAGAGAAATACAGATTTAAATAATGAAATATCTCTATGCACTATTAGAATGGATTTTTTTAAGTGACACCAATCCTGTGAGGTTGTAAGAAACATCATTCATGCATTGGTTTTGGAAAGTAAAATTGTTCAGCCACTCTGGAAAGCAATTTGTCACTTTCTTACTAAGCTAAACATGCAACTGCCATTCAGTCAAACAATTGGACTCTTAGGCATTTTCACCAGAAGTAAAAAATTTTGTACACACAGAAGCCTGTCCAGAAGTGTTCATAGAAGTTTTGTTCATAAGAACAAATAACTGGACACAACCAAAATGTCCCCCAATAAGCATGCAATTAAACAAACTGTGGCATATGCATACCATGGAATACTACACAGCAATAAAATATGATCAACCTATTGATACACACAAAAACTTAGGATGAAGTTCCAGAGAACTATGCTGAGTGCTAAAAAGCCAATCCTATAAAAGGGTGACATGAATCTTTGTTGTGATAGAAATGTTCTGTATTTGATTATATCAGTGTCAGCCTCCTGATTGTGATATTGTGCTATAGATTTTTTTTAAGAAGCTACCATTGGGGGAAATGGGTCCAAAAGTGCACAACGTCTCTCTGTTATTTCTTAGAAGTGCATGTGAATATCCAGTTATCATAGCATAATATTTTAATTTAAAAAATTTAGCACCAGGTTCCCCACCAACTTGTGTTGCATGACTGGCAAGTGAATAGGCTTTCTTTCCAGGACATCACCATCTGTGACAGGTCTGGGTGCCAGACCCTGTCTTGGTACACAGTGGGAACATGTTGAGTGACATAAGGGGTAAGAGGATAGGCTATCTGATGCCAATCTAAGCTCTGTAGCACTGACACGTCATTCCTCCTGAGTAGGATTCTGACTCAGAAGCATTTAACTATAATTCCACAAATAGTAGCTTTACCCCCATTGGCTCCTCAGCCAATTACATGCACCGTTTTTTAAGTTGGTTTTTTTTTTTTTAATTTCTTTTATGAGTGTGTGTTTCTACCTCATCTTTTTTTACAAACCCTGTGTTGAGGGCTGACTTTGTTTAAATAACAACAAAGAAACTGCTTTGTAAATGATCTATAAGCAGATTGCCTGTGAAGAGAGAGAATATGTTTAATATTATAGAAATAAATTCATAATATAATGCTAAGTAAAAATCACAAGTTGATAAGCAATATGTATAGTGTAAGGCTGCACTCGCCCTCTGTGATGGCCCATACTCTGTCTGTGGAGTGTGCTTCTCTCTGAATCTGAATAAATCCATTTCTTAGCTATCACTTTGTCTCTCACTGAATTCCTTCTGTGATGAGACATCTAGAACCTAACTTCATTAGGTCCTGAAATCAGGTAAAAAGGGTTTTAACTAGGTTTGAGTCCCAGCCATGTGGGTGCAAGTCCCAAGCAGAGTTTTGGCTGGGTTTGAGTCCCAAGCAAGCTTTTGGCTGGGTTTGAGTCCCAGCTAATTTGGAACCAGTCTGTTGTTCCATGTCTGGTTCTAGCTGTTGCTTCTTGACCTGCATACAGATTTCTCAGGAGGCAGGTAAGATGGTCTGGTATTCCCATCTCCTGAAGAATTTTCCACAGTTTATTGTGATCTACACAGTCAAAGGCTTTGGTGTAATCAATAAAGCAGGAGTAGGTGTTTTTCTGGAGAAGGCAATGGCAACCCACTCCAGTACTCTTGCCCGGAAAATCCCATGGACAGAGGAGCCTGGGAGGCTGCAGTCCATGGGGTCGCTGAGTTGGACATGACTGAGCAACTTCACTTTCACTTTTCACTTTCATGCACTGGAGAAGGAAATGGCAACCCACTCCAGTGTTCTTGCCTGGAGACTCCCAGGGACGGCGGAGCCTGGTAGGCTGCCTTCTATGGGGTCGCACAGAGTCGGACATGACTGATGCAACTTAGCAGCAGCAACATGTATAGTGTAATCCCATTTTGATGAATATATTTATATATATATATAGATAGATAAATAAAAAGCAAAAAAGGCTATACATATAAATATTAAGAGTGGGTTACTTTAACATGATGGGATCATGTATGATTTTTTAATTGATTTTATTTCTGCTTAGTGATATTTTACACTTTTATATAACTAAAATAAAATGAAATCATTTCAGAAAAAAGAACAACTTAAATTTATTTACACTGAAATGTTAGAGATTTCACAGATCTACTTTCCTTCAAGCAGTTGGAACTCAGTCAGCATAAGAAGATATCTGGACCACACAAGAGATAAAAAAGAGAAAAGAG
Source organism: Bos indicus (assembly GCF_029378745.1). Classification (NCBI taxonomy): domain Eukaryota; kingdom Metazoa; phylum Chordata; class Mammalia; order Artiodactyla; family Bovidae; genus Bos; species Bos indicus. The sequence continues at coordinate 79,785,337 of NC_091789.1, forward strand.
AGCTCCAGGAAGGGCTGAGTCCTAATTTATTCCCTAATTTATTTATTCCCTAATTTTTCTCAGGGCTGATCCAGCAAGACTGAGAAGTTTTGAGTTAATTTCATGTGTTTCACATGGTAGATAAGCCATGCCCCCAAGAAGACACATACACAGCGTGTAAGAGAGATTTCAAGATTTCTAGCTTCTTTTCTTCTTTGTTTAAAATGTTCATATGACTGGTTCTCTTAAGTATATACTAAGTACAACATGACTTTCTGACACTCTTAAAGCCTTAAAGGAGGCAACAGTTGTGCAACATGGGGTGCTTATTTATATATAATACTATCAGCACTTCCTCCTTAAAACAGGAAGGAAGAGAAGGACTGACAGTTGTAAACCCAAAATTAGTGAAATGAGGAGGCCTCTTTATCTCAGGAACAAAAGACAGACCATTACACTTACCATTTTGAGTGCTTCTGATAATTGCTTGTTTGTTCATTTGTTTAAATGATATTGGACTCAAGACAGCCTGGAGATGGAATAGTCATGAGATTCAAGAATATATCTTATTTAGAAATCAAGTGGACATTAGAACTATTTCAGTGGAGTGAGGGTACCAATAATATTTTAATGCAAAAAAGAAAGTTCAACATTACCTAACAAATGCATTTCACAAGCAACACTAAGTTAATAACAAAAAATAATCTCAGAATTTTATAATGCATTCCAATTTTCAAAGTGCTTTAACAGACTTCATTTTATCAACAGTGAGAAACTGAAAAACGGTAGCTCTGGCTCTATCTTAAGAGATGTGACAAAAGCTATTGGTTTGAGTGCCTGAACACCAGATAAACCTTTACTCTTCATCCTAAAAGTGTATTTTCCTGCTATACAGAAAGTGTTCAACCAACCAGTAACCTCACATATGTCCCTTTCCCACAACTTTGTCCACTAATTTTCTCTATGTGTGAGAAATAAATGCAACTCTAAAATGCCAAGGGCAATCTATAAACTGACAAGTAAAATCGAGGTCGATCCATAAAAGTATGTTCCAAATTAAAAATCATGAAATTAAACTAAGCACTTTGTTCCATAGTCATATATATTACACTTTAAGGATTCAACTTAGCCCTGTGACACAGGAAAAAATCTTCTATTTTGTTATTTTTTTAGCCAAGGTCAAAACCTCAGCAAGCTAATCTAAGCACCAACTATCCAGTGGTGAGAGGCCTTTGGATAGAACAGGAAAGAACATAGTTAATAGGAGACAAATCAATGTCAAGTAAAGAACTTCTGATCATATGAAAGCAAAAGTAAAAAGAAAAGTCATCTAAAATGCAAATTGGAAAGTCTGTGAAAATGTTATTTTTTTTAAAAAACCAAGATTCTATTTTATATTCTGATTTGTGCCCCATATTGCCTGAGAATTCACTTATACAAACCACAAAACCAGCAAAGCTAAGATATGGGAAAGTTTTTAATGCTCCAAACCAGAAATCATTCTTTGAAACAGTGTTACATTCCTGGCTGGTAACTTTAAATAACTCTGAGTGAGTAAAACCATAATGTTAATAAAAATAAATCTATATGTATTAGAAGCATAATTTGTGCCAGACACTATGCACTTAAGTCCCATAATAACTGCATAAGGTAGTGTAATTATTGGCCCCATATTACAGACCAGGAATCTAAGGATACAAGAGTTTGGATAACTTGCCTAAGATCACAATTAGTAAATGGTGGAACCAAAATTCATCCCAGATCTGTCCACCTCCAGAGTTTATATTATTAAACCCTAGTGCTACAACCTCTCAGAATGTAGTTTCTTCCACTACCTTCTACTCCCTCGGGGGCGGGGGGGAGGGGTACTGAAAGGAAAAATGAAAAAAGAAAGTAATTGAAAACGTGCTTTATTTGCTTCAAAATGTTTGTTCAAGTCTAGTCTTGCTTGTATTTTTTGAAAGGGAAGTTATCTTGGTAAGAGAGGCGAAGCTAGTTAAGAGCTAGGCCCCAAAATCAAATATTTAAGTCAATTTCCCTTCTTGGCTTAGACAGTTGTTTGGTCCCTGGTGAGATAAAGGAAACATGCCAAACATAGCTTCTGAGCACATCCCTGGGGAACTTCCCCCAATACTAGGAAATAACTAAGAGGTTGTTTATATAGCTATTTACAGTTCACAAGCACTTTCACATGTGTTACCTCACTCTGATTCCCAGTAAAGTGACAGAGTGGTGGTTATTAACCCTTTACCATTATTAATTACAAATGGGAAAAACTGAAGCTCAGAAAATTCAAGTGACTTGCTCCCTCTCAGGTCACACCAAAAGTGATGAAGCCCCAATAAACCCAGGCCATGGAATTCCATTTTCAAGTTAAACTAATGTTTTCCCTTCAGGGGCTAAGGCAGTTTTACAAATAGTACTTTATTAACCCATACACACAGTAAAACACATACAAATACTCCTGAGAGATGAAGCGATTTAGCAGCAGCAGCAGCTCCAAATATAAAAATAAACCTTTGCCCTTTCATGGCTCTCCTTTTCTGTGAAATAAATGCTGTGAAATAAGCAGAGCTGATATTATCATCACTTTTCTAATAAGAACACTTAGACTCCCCATTTATAATGGGTGACCTCTCCTATAAAAGTCAGTTCTTGAGCGACTTCTTAATTTAGAGAAATCTAATAGACGATATTCACTCAACTATACTTAAAGGTATTTCCGGCTAGGCTAGCAAGTTTGGAGTAGCAGGAGCTTTGAGGATCTTCGGACTTCTTGCTGCTGCTGCTGCTGCTGCTGCTAAGTCGCTTCAGTCGTGTCCGACTCTGTGCGACCCCATAGACGGCAGCCCACCAGGCTCCTCTGTCCCTGGGATTCTCCAGGCAAGAACACTGGAGTGGGTTGCCACTTCCTTCTCCACTGCATGAAAGTGAAAAGTGAAAGTGAAGTCGCTCAGTCGCGTCCAACTCTTAGCGACCCCATGGACTGCAGGCTACCAGACTCCTCCATCCATGTGATTTTCCAGGCAAGAGTACTGGAGTGGGGTGCCATTGCCTTCTCCTTGTGGACTTCTTAGACACTCCTAAAATAATTCTTAGTACACTAGTCTCTACACTGATGCTGAAGTTGAAACTCAGGTATTTTGGTCATCTGATGTGAACAGCTGACTCATTAGAAAAGTCCCTGATGCTGGGAAAGATTGAGGGCAGAAGGAGAAGAGGGCATCAGAGAATGACATGGTTTGATGGCATCACCAAAGCAATGGACATGAAATTGAGCAAACTTCAGGAGATGATGAGAGACAGGGAGGCCTGGCTTGCTACAGTTCATGGGATCACAAAGAATCGGACACCACTGGGCAACTGAACAACAACAGCACTAGTCTCTAGATACAGCAACACTTTCACCAGGAATTTACAGTACAATGATTACTCAGAAAGTTTTCTTTCATTTTCTTAGAAAAAACTAAACTTGACACACTTTTCAGTAGTTGCACAATCCCTTCAATTAACAGAAGGTCTAGTTCTCACTGAAAGTTTTTGTCTAATTCTCCCATTACTGATCTTCTTTAGAAGTAAAGTCTGAGGTAGGGGCAAATCCAACCAGCCCCAGTTCCTAGGTTTGCAGGCTATATACCAGGTTCCCTGATCACATGCACACAGCAGACTGTCTCTCACATCAGTTGCCAAAATGACTCACCAATACAGCCCATTTTCCTACTCACACCCATCTACAGCTGGACTCAGGGGCACATACTAAGTAGGAAAAAATAAAGTTGGAGTTTATCATCATTACTACAACTTCCATTTGTATAACTTTTTTTTTTTTTTCCTTTTCATAGCACCTTTCTATATATTCTCTTTTTTGGTCCTGTCAGGGAGAAAGGCAGGAACTCTACAAATCCATGCAAATGAACTTTCTCATCCATGCTAACCAGATGGCATCCTCCTCAAACTTGAAAGCCCATACATGAAATTACACACACTAGTGTGCCTCAACTATGCCCATAGACCCACACTGAGATATAAATAAATACAAAGGGGTGGAAATAAATCTACTTACTCTTAATTAGGAATCCAGAAACTTGGCTTCTTTCCCAACTTTGGCACTTAATTATATGACCTTGTACTGATGATATGCTTTACTCCAAACTAAGTATTAATTTTAAAATCTATTCTAAATCTGTGCAGTTCAAAGCAGTAGCCACTGTCTATATGTTGGCTATCGAGCATCTGAAATGTGACTAGTGTAATTGAAGGACAGAATTTTCTATTTAATTTAATATAATTTAATGTATTTACATTTAAGTTTAAATAAGCACATAGTACTAGTGACTATGGCATTGGGCAGCACAGAATAATGTAGGGATTTGGGGCTTAAATAATCTGTACCAGCTCTCCTTAAGTGGTCTATACCATTCTGTCCTACAGGGTTTATTCAAACTTATTCAAATTTTTCATTTATTGTGTCATGGCCTCACCAGAAATGACAACTCAAAATTGATTTATATCATGAGGTAAGCCCTGGGGCAGAAATAGGGAGAGTGATGAGAGTCATATTTCCACAACTAGATTGATGCTTTTCATTGTCTCTGATTTTCTTTAAGCTGGAACTAAAGCATGAATCATGGTATCCAAGGTTCTTTGAGTGAATGTATGTCTGTATAGAACTGGGCTGTAAGTATAGTAACACTCTTTATCTACCTTTTCAAAGTGTTGTGAGTATTAATTGTGGAACAGTTTCAGTTCTGAAAGAAAATAAGTGATGTTTCTTGATTTTTGTGGTAAAATAAACATCTTTAGAAAATCTCTTTCTCTTATGGCCTCAGTTACCTTATCTATAATATAAGAGAGTTGAACTAGATTTATTTAACAAACCAAACTAGGCAATCAGCTAACATCTAGGAACACAATGATTAACCAGATGTGTCATACCCTCAGGAACTCAATTTTTTAAAAAGTCTAAACAAAATGATTTTTCAAGGCCTTTTCAGCTCTATGAGTAAGCTATGAATCCTGCAGCACAAAGTTAATATATGAATGCTGTCTTACTGAAAATCTTATAACCTTCTACCCAAGTTTTACTCCATTAAGACAGAGTCCCCATCCAACTACACATTATTCACCTTCTTCCTCACCATTCCCTTCTTGGTCCTCTCCACCTCAATAAAAAATTAAGAACTGAAAGAGTCTGGGGAAAATGAGAAAGAATAGAGAGATGACAGCAAAGAGATAACAGTGTGATACTTCATCATTTCCTAAAATAATAGAAAATGTAAGGACAAGTAGGTAATGAAGACAGAATTGAAAAGAAAGGATAGAGAGATGAGGAAAGGAGATTAGGAATCTGCTGTCAGTTATAACAAACATGGCATAAATTGATATAGCTAAAGAAGGCAAAAACACAATTGGGGATGAGTGGAGCACTGCTTTTTTCCATCCCAGAGGCAGAGAAACAGCTAAGGACAGACAACTGGGGGAGTACACAGAGGCACCACAGGACATCCTGTCTCTGCCACAGTTATTGTGATGTCCTCTTGAAAGATTTTGCCTCTTTCTTTTTCCTTCCTTTCCTGAGTATGTACTACGCTTCCACCATAGTTGAAAATGGCTGTAACAGTCCAGATCAGAGGCAAAGTGGTAATTTATCCTCTGTCTCTCCTACAAACTTTCCCCTAGATCTCTGAGGATCCAAATTCAGTTGAAGAAATTCTATTTCTAATATCACTTCAGTTAGTAAAACTTTCCAGGAAAGGATTAGAGTATGATCTTGAATCCAAATGTTATCTCCTTCTTTAATTTGGTTGAATGACTTTTCCCCCCAACTAATAGCACAACCAAGAATACTATGAAAGGAGATGAATATTTAAGAAACCTTAGAGCCCTGACCCCAGGTTGGCTATGAGATAATTCTGTTACCTACAGATGCAAAGTTCAAGCCTTTGTTTCTGCAGCAGGTAGCATGCCAGAGGGCTGTTGCTAGTTTCCTGATTTACTGAGTACACAAATTCATTATTAGTTATAGGGCTATGTTTTAAAAGTGTTAATATGAACATATTTATGCCATCCCAAGATGAAATATCTTAATATATAACTCAGTATAATTGCAGTAACCAATTCACATTTGGGTATTATTATCCATTTGGTTTATAACATCAAGGTGCTGCCCCAAGTTCCAGTCAACACATAACAGACTGTTATATCCCTTTATCCAGAAACAGACAGAGCATCCCAAAGCTCCAATATCCCAGAGCCTAGCCAAAGACAAATTCCTAGCCAAAGACAAATTCTTTCTAAATTCCCATAACAGGCCCACAGACAGAAAACCCAGTCATTCCAGACCACTCTTAGTGTGAGAGAAAGAAAAAAAATCATTTTTAATTCAACGGAGATAATGTATTGCTGTGGGGATTTTGAGAAACCAAATTCAACCTAAGACATTTATTTTTCAGGGCATAAGTCACCAGAAAGGAGGAGTCTTAGAATGCAGATAGAGCCATAATTGTCAGTGAGAGAGAGATGTAAAATTTATCTTGCCTAAGATCAGGTTTCACATGTTGACAGTTATATTAGCATATACTGGTATATATTTCTCCACCTACAAATAGTCTAACCACTCCCCCAAATCATAAAAATCAGAGAGAACTAAACTGGACAGAGTATACTCCTTCCTGCTTCCAATCTCAAAACAGTTGTGTGATTTCCTGAGGATTCCGTTACTGGAGCTAGGGATAAAAGTTCATTTATACACACAACAACCTGTAAGTCCAGTTTCTGTTCTTCTCTCCTTCTGCCTTCCCCTTCCCCCACTTTGAACCAGGGTAGCCAAATTGAGGCGTGCTTTAAACAGCTTGAGGACTGATCTGAAAGAGGAAGAAGAATTTGTATACATTGGCTAGCATATTTCCCCTGCCCTCCTCTCCTCTTGAAAATAGCAACAACTCATCTTTTCAAAGAAGTTTGCCTAAAAGAGCAGGCATAGTGTGAATGGTGTTTACTTTCAGGACCTCCGGGGTATTCAAATTTACTGTACAGCTGACCAGCAATGATTAGCTTTCCAAGGGACTGATTGGATTTACTGAAGACCTGGAGCTTACTTCTGAGAGTGAATGCAAAAGACCCTAAATTGTCAACCTTGAAGTTAACAGGTAAGCAGATTCAATGTTTTTTTCAGTGCTAGAACCAGGCATTCTGCTGATGGTAGATTTTAGCAAATTCCCAGGAGTTTGAGGATAAATAATTTGCCTTGTCTGCTTTAAATCGGGCTGCTGGTATGATTCTTTCTGCTTTATTTATTAGACAGAGATTAAATAATCTAATCGGTCAGTCAACAAGTATTGCTCAGTGCTTCTGTTAGGGGTTCAACATGGCAAAATGCCGAGGGGACACTCCCCAAGCCTCCAGCACCTTTGCAATCAAGTGAAAAAAGTAAGGGATATTTTTAAATTCTTTATTAAGGGCTCAGTGGAGTTTCTCTAAACTGTAATAGCAGTTTCCTTTAACATACAAATAAAATATACAGTGATGGCTGAAGGTAAACCCACTAGTGAAGACTGATTTGGTATCTTCACAAGGTAGTTTCATATTCATTATCCTACTTGAATCTATCAATATTCTGCAGTTTAAACAGGTAAGTGTTCTTATTTCTGTTTTGCAAAAAAAATAAATTCAAAGGGGTTAAGAAATTTTCTGGAAACTTGCCACACAACTAGAATTGACAAGTTCTGACTAGAAACTGAAAATAGAAAGCTCTCACAATTATAAATGAATATAAGGAAATTAGATGATTTAGTAGCTTGGACATATCTGACTTATACCAGGTTTAAACAGGCCTACCGCTTCATATATTTTAATCAAAATCTTTGGCCAGGAGCATCCTTCTACTTAGAAGCAAAGAGTTGTTTTCAAAAGTAAACAAATGGGTTGGTGGATTCCATCTATAGCTAAAAAACAAAAACAAAAAAATAACCTGAATTCAGTGGTTCTGCCTTCCAATCCTCTGATTATTTTGAAATCTAGAAAAAGGATTTTTAAGGCTATTATTAAAAAAAAATGTAACTAAACTTAGAGTTGAGATTACATTGCATTTCAAATATGTTGGTGAAATTTGTTTCCAGATAATTTTAAATTTATAATCTCTACTACAACAAGATCAAGTTTATGGTATCTATTTAAATTATTCAGAAAACTTTCTGTTGCTGTTTTATTATTAATTGTTCAATCAGAACTAAAAGCAGTCTGTGTTTACACTGTAAGTAAACAACCTGAGGTACTATATTTATATCTATCCCTTTAATAAAAACTGTTCCCCAGGTCCCCATGATATTTAAATGATTATACTAGCGAATCCCTTCCTGCAAATGAAATAAATCAGCCCATGAACCCAAATAGAATGGTGAAGTGAAGAGAAGTGAGTTGTATCCAACTCTTTGCGACCCCATGGACTATAGAGTCCATGGAGTTCTCTAGGCCAGAATACTAGAATGGATAGCCTTTCCCTTCTCCAGGGGATCTTTCCAACCCAGGGATCAAACCCAGGTCTCCCACATTGGTAAAGAAACCCAGGCAGATTCTTTACCAGCTGAGCCACGAGGGAAGCAATAGAATGGTAGGTTAAAGAAAGTTTGCAGGTTGAGTCCAGTGCGAAGTCAGCATTTAGGTGAATTTGCCATACATCAACATGAATCAGCCATAGGTATACATGTGACCCCCACATCCTGAACCCCCCTCCCACCTCCTCCCTCATTCAGCCCTCTGGGTTGTCCCAGAGCACCGGCTTTGAGTGCCCTGCTTCATGCACTGAATTTGCACTGGTCATCTATTTTACATGTGGCAATGTACATGTTTCAGTGCTCTTCTCTCAAACCATCCCACCCTCACCTTCTGCCACTGAGTCCAAAAGTCTCTTCTTTACATCTGTGTCTCCTTCGCTGCCCTGCATGTAGGATTGTTGGTGCCGTCTTTCTAAATTCCATATATCTCCCCACCAACATGGTAATTCCCCAAAAGGCAGGGACTACATCTAACTTTACTTTGTGGTACATGTTATATTGAGCTTAATTGAAGATTGTTTAACTGAATTATAAGAGATTTGAGCTATTTTAATAAGAACATAAAAATAATGAAATAGATCAGAATAGCAGTCCATGCAGAGGTATTTAATAGAATGATAGGTTAAAGAAAGTTTGCAGGTTGAGTCCAGTGCGAATTCAGCATTTATGTTTCTTCCTAGCCCAGAATCATCAGTTTCATTTTCTACTATCTTTTCTCTCCTATCCTTAGTCAAGCTTTTGATTTTTTAGGAACTATTTGTCTAGGATAAAAGCAAAATTCTCCCATAGTGCTGAAAATTATAAATTTTCTTTTTCAGTACTACTTATTAATAATAAGAGATTAAAGGAACAGCACTGATCCTTAAGATATGTATTAAACCTTGTGGATTTGATGCCATGGAGCGTATCTATCATAATCTCCCCAGTAACACAGATAGCTCTGCATGGACCACTATATATATAGCAGTCCGGTTTTCCCAGCAGCATTTGTTAAAGAGACTATCTTTCCAACATTTTATAGTCTTGCCTTCTCTGTCATAGATTAATTGGCCATAAGTGTGTGGGCTTATTCATGGGTTTTCTGTCCTGATTCATTGATCTATATTTCTATTTTTGCATCAGTACCATACTGTTCTGATGCAGAAGTAATTGTGATTTTGGATAGGGAATTTTAAATCATTATAACTAGGCTCAAACACATCTTTATTAATCAATTACAATCAACCCATTTTTGACAACAAGAAGTGTTTGTTTATCCCTGTAGTATAAAAATCTGTGCTTCAGGATTTGACAAACTCTTGGAAAGCATTTTCTGTCTCCTGCTAGTTCTGAAGGTGTACTCCATGAAAAAAGTTGTCAAAATGGTTGAAGAAGTGGTAGTGGTTTGGCAAGAGGTCAGATGAATATGGTCGATGAGGCAAAACTTTGTAGCCCAATTCATTCAACTTTTGAAGTGTTGGTTGTGCAAAGTGTGGTTGAGCATTGTCATGGAGGAGAATTGGGCCCTTTCTGTTAACCAATGCCAACTGAAGACACTGCAGTTTTTGCTGTATCTCATCAATTTGCTGAGCATACTTCTCAGGTGTAATGGTTTTTCTGGGATTCAGAAAGCTGTAGTGGGTCAGACTGGCAGCATACCACCAAACAGTGACCATGACCTTTTTTGGTGCAAGTTTGACTTTGGAAGGGGCTTCCCTGGTAGCTCAGATGATACAGAATCTGCCTGCAATGCAGGATACCTGGATTCTATCCCTGGGTTGGGAAGACCCCTGGAGAAGGAAATGGCTACCTACTCCAGTATTCTTCGCTGGGGAATTCCATGGACAGAGGAGCCTAAAAACTAACACTTTCACTACTTTTCATTTGGCTTTGGGAAGTGCTTTGGAGCTTCTTCTCGATCCAACCACTGAGCTGGTTGTCACCAGTTGTATAAAATCCACTTTTCATCACATGTCACAATCTGATCAAGAAATGGCTCCTTGTTGCATAAGAGAAGATGAAACTTAATAACGAAGATTTTTTTATTTTCAGTCAGTTCATGAGGCATCCACTTACTGAGCTTTTTCACCTTTCCAATTTGCTTCAAATGCTGAGTAACCATAGAATGGTCAATGTTGAGTTCTTCAGCAACATAGGGTATAGTTGTAAGAGGATCAGCTTCAGTGACTGCTTTAAGTTGGTCATTTTCAACTTCTAATGGCCGGCCACTAAGCTCCTCATCTTCAAGGATCTCATCTCCTTTCCAAAGCTTCTTTAACAACCACTGAACTATATGTTCATTAGCAGTTCCTGGGCCAAATGCATTGTTGATGTTCCAAGTTGTTTCCACTGCTTACAACCCATTTTGAACTGGAATAAGAGAATCACTCAAATTTGATTTTTTTCTAACTTCATTTCCATAGTCTAAAATAAAGATAAAATAAGCAGAAGGTAATGTCATTAGCAAAAAAAAAAAAAAAAAACGTAAATTGAGAAGTGCACATTAAAAATGATGTATAACGTAGCCACATTTATTTAAGAATGTATTCCAATATCAAACAGCAAACTTCAACAATACAAAAACTGCAATTACTTTTTCACCAACGTATATAGTGTAGTCTGAAGTCAAGGAGCCTGATTTCTCCAGCTCTGTTTTTCTTTCTCAAAATTGCTTCGACTATTCGTGATCTTTTGTGTCTCCATGCAATTTTAGATTTTTTGTTCTAGTTCTGTGATAAATTCCATTGGTATTTTGATAGGGATTGCATTGAATCTGTAGATTGCCTTGGGTAGTGTAGTCATTTTGATAGTATTGATTCTTCTAATCCACAAACATGGTATATCTTCCCACTGGTTTATGTCTTCTTCAATTTCTTTCATTAGCATCTTATAGTTTTAAGAGTACAGGTCTTTTGTATCTTTAGTTATGTTTATTCCTAGATATCTTATTGGTTTTGATGTGATGGTAAATGGAATTGTTTCTTGAATTTCTCTTTCTGATCTTTCATTGTTAGTGCATAGAGATGCAATAGATTTCTGTGTATTAATTTTGTAACCTGCAGCTTAACCAAGTTCATTGATGAGTTCTAGTAATTTTCTGGTAGCATCTTTAGGATCTTTCACCTAAAGTATCATGTCATCTGCAAACAGTGACGGTTTTATTTCTTCTTTTCCAATATGGATTCCCTTTACTTTTTTTTCTTCTCTGATTGCTATAACCTATGACTTTCAAAACTATGTTAAACAAAAGTGGCAAGAGTGGACATCCTTGTCTTGTTCCTGATCTTAGAGGGAATGTTTTCAGATTTTCACCATTGAGTATGATGCTAGCTGCAAGTTTATCTTATATGGCCTTTATTATTTTGAGGTGTTTTCGCTCTTTGCCCACTTTCTGGAGAGTTTTTTTTTTTTTTTAATCATAAATAGGTGCTGAATTTTGTCAAAAGATTTTTCTGCATCTGCATAAAAATCTGCATAAAAATCATCATATGATTTTTATTCTTCAGTTTGTTGATGTGGTGTATCACATTGATTGATGTTTGGATACTGAAAAATCCTTCCATCCCTAGGATGAATCCCACTTGATCATTGTGTATGATCTTTTTAATGTATTGTTGTATATGGATTGCTAAGTATTTTGTTGAGGATTTTTGCCTCTCTATGTTCATCAGTGATATTGGACTGTAATTTTCTTCATTTGTCATATCTTTGTCTGGTTTTGGTATCAGGGTGATGGTGGCCTCATAAAATGAGTTAAGAAGTTTTTTTTCCTCTGCAATTTTTGGAACAGATTCAACAGAATAGATGTTAACTCTTCTCTAAATGTATCATAAAATTTCCTGTGACACTGTCAGGTCCTGGACTTTCATTTGTTGGGAGGTTTTCAATCACACTTTCAATTTCAGTGCTTATGATTTATCTGTTAATATTTTCTATTTCTTCTTGGTTCAGTCTTGTACCTTTCTAAGCATTTGTCCACTTCTTCCAGGTTGTCCTTTTTTTTTGGTCTACATTTGCTCATAGTATTGGTACTGTGATCTTGGTATTTCTGTAGTGTCAGTTGCAACTTCTTTTTCATTTCTGATTTTATTGATTTGGGTCCTCTCCCTTTTTCTCTTGATGAGTCTGGCTAAAGGTTTACGTATTTTGTTTATCTTTTCAAAGAACCAGCCTTTATTTTCATTGATCTTTGCAGTTTTTTGCTTTGCCTCTATTTCATTTGTTTCTGCTGGATATTTATGACTTCTCTCCTGTTAACTTTGGGTTTTGTTCTTTTTTCTCTAGTTCTTTTAGGTATAAGGTTAGGTTGTTTATTTGAGTTTTTCTTTTTTTGTTACTTGAGGAAAGATTGTAGTGTTATAAACTTCCCTCTTAGAACTGCTTTTGCTGCACCCCATATGTTTTGGACTTGTGCTTTCATGTTCATTTGTCAGTAGGTTTTGTTTGTTTGTTTTTTTTTTTGTTTTGTTTTGTTTTGTTTAACTTCCTCTTTGATTTCTTCAGTGATCCATTGGTTGTTTAGTAGTTTAGTGTTTAGCCACCACATGTTTGTGTTTTTATGGGTTTCTTTTTCTTGTAGTTCATTTCTAAACTCATAGTGTTGTGATCAGAGAAGATGCTTGATATGATTTCAATTTTATTAAATTTATCAAGGCTAGTTTTGTGGCCCAGCATGTAGGCAATCCTAGATAATGTTTTGTGGGCACTTGAAAGGAGTGTGTAGTCTGCTGCTTTTGGATGGAATGCTCTATAAATATCAGTTAAGTCCAAGTCATCTGAAGTGTCATTTAAGGCCAATGTTTCCTTATTAATTTTCTGTTGAAAGGATTAAAATATTTAAGAGTAATATTTAAGAAGTATTTCTGTGAAAATGCTATTTACCTTTTCTCTACATATTACTTCCATTAAGTCCATTGATTCCTAGGATCAAATGCTGAGAATCAAAATAATTTTTTACACTGATTTCTGAATGTAACACAATATTCTACTACTCTGTTATCAAGCCATTTGTCCAAACACAGATTTAGTTATAATACAAATGATGTTCCAGAAAATATAAGTAGGTATAGTGCATGTATCTCTCCCTAAAATACAAAGACCTAAAGTCATTTTTATCCCTCATACCAATGATATTTATGTTTCAGGCTACATGGTTACCAAGCATGGTATGATTTGAGAGCCAGTAAGAAACAGCTTCCCCTGTTCAATCAGGTGTGAGAAAATTCCTGGAAGTTAGGTTCCTATTAATCAATCCTATAAAAGAGATTCTTGAATCAGATTGTCAATTTGTTTATTTGTATTGAAGAAATACAACTGTCAATAAGTATGGTAGACTCATAGCTGGTAGTGGCACGTCTTCATTCTTATAGAAAAAGCAACAAAGGAAGCCAATTAACCTGATTAGATAAATCCAGACATCTTAGGTCAATTAATTCATGTTACAATACTGGTGCTAAAACACTGTCAACTGACAATTACTTTTGCCTTTGACTGAGAATTCTTCATGGGTTGGTAGGGAAGACCACCGTTTAAACATAAGTTGTAAACCACAAAACTCTTGTATCCTACTTCTTCTTTCCAGCCCATCCCACTTCATCCCATCATGATCCCTCTTTTCTTTGTGCCTTCCAAGCTTTTCTTCTTTATTTAGGGGGTAGACATATGAGACAGGAGCTTCCTAGGTGGTAAAGAACCCACCTGTCAATGCAGGTTAGATGTAAGAGATGCAGATTTGATCCCTGGATAGGGAAAATCCCCTGGAGGGGGGAACAGCTACCCATCCCAATATTCTTGCCTGGAGTATCCCATAGACAGAGGAGTTCAGCAGGCTGCAGTCCATGGTGTCGCACAGAGTCAGACATGACTGAAGCGACTTAGCACACACATGCACACATTTGAGAGAAAAGAGAAAGAAAAATCTTTACATGTTTGGAAAATATAGGTTAAGGAGGGGCCTTGGCAGAAATAGGGGAAACAAGGCAAAATAGAAGAGTAAACATAAACCCTTTAGCACTTAAATACAGAGTTGGTTTTCTTTTTGAAGAATAAAATGCCATTATCTTATTTAGAGTGTTTGTGGAATCATATCACAGACATTTGAGCTCCTACTTAAGTGTCACTAATGAAAGAGGAAAGGGGACTGAGATCTAGACTTAGAGTTCTCTGGCACATCAGGCTTTGATTTACTTTTCATCAATCTCTTTACTCTAAAAAGGAACGGAAAATCCAGTTTGGAATGACATTTTGAGATGACTGACATATCTATTTCAGATTAATAGCCTTTATTTTTACATAGGGCTGTCTGTGTTGTCATGGGTTCTACATGATAAGTGGAATTAAGTTAGCAGTAACAATACTCAAACACCTCTGACACATCTTGTTTACTTATTCCAAAGTTTCTAAGAAGTTCAGGCCTTACAAAATATTAAAAGCTTCTTTTCATTCTGAATCGGTTTACCCAGTTCGGGTAAACATTTGGTTTATGAAATTGAATTCTTGTTTGTGACAAAGTCCTTCCATAAAAAGCAATCTCTTAAAGAACAATTATCTTGCTTCCAAAATCCAGGCATCTAAAATACCAAGAAGTTAGAGGCAGGCCTTGGAGCCAGGTCTGAGGAATGACCTCAGAACTTAGGAGGATTTCAGATTGCTAGTAATTAGATAGGGACTCATACAGGTATCCCTGAAAGGTCAGCCCTCTAGTTAGTGCTTTACAAAAAGTTCAAAAGTATGTAAGCTGTCTGTAACATATTTTGACCATCTAGACTAAGAGTAGAAATATCCTCCCACTGTCCTCTCTCACACACACTCATGCACTCCTCAAGATTTCTATTGCCATTTTGTGACTCATATTTCCCCTGAGGTCTGCTCTTATGCATTGCTTCATTCTGGTCATACAAGATAAAATATTTGTATCATGGTACTATGCCTCCCTGGTGGCTCAGTTGGTAAAGCGTCTGCCTGCAATGCAGGAGACCTGGGTTCGATCCCTGGGTTGGGAAGATCCCCTGGAGAAGGAAATGATGACCCACTCCAGTACTCTTGCCTGGAAAATTCCATGGACAGAGGAGCCTGGTAGGCTACAGTCCATGGGGTTGCAAAGAGTTGGACACAACTGAGTGACTTCACTATGCAGAGGACACATAGTGACATTAACTTTGAATGTCATAGTCTGACTTCCATTTGGACTTGACAGTGTCCTGTATTTGGAACCCAACTGTTTGACAATAGAGTGACCTGATTTGATGAACGTGATGATCTCTTCTTAAGAATGAATTTACTGGAGAAGAGAGGTCATAGAACTGTCAGCAATGTAGTATCAATTCCTCCTGTAATTTTTAATACTAGTGAGAATGCTACTAAGCATATCCCTGGAAATGCCAAGGAAAATACTACTTATTGTAATAATAAAGTGACAGTAATGATGGGGGAGGGGGTCTTTCTACTTTCCTCCTCAAGATCTTTTACTCTCATGGAGGAAAGCCACTGGGATCATTAGTACAATCCTGGTCATTTATAGATTAAAACTCCGTGGGGGATGTGTAGCTTTGCTCCAGTTAATCAATAACCAATCATTTAATAAACATTTTTCTATGTGCAAAATGTTGTAGCAGGTTAGGCTTTGGGTTCACAGAGCTTAGGGGAAAAAAAGGCTGGACTTTCTCCTGCTCTAGGGGGGTTCACAATCTACCTAGGGAGACAAGTTTCCTACACACTAAAAGATACAATACAAAGCAATAGAATACTGGTTGTCATGCTATTGGTACAGACAATAAACATAATACAAGTTCAAAAAGGAGAAACTTTGAGTGTAGGATGCAACAGTCAAAGTAGGTGTCAGGAAGTGAAACCTGAGCTAAGTCTGATGTGAGTAGGAAAGAAAATCATCAAAATTTACATTCATATAGTGTTTTACAGTTTACAAAACACTCTTATTTATTGATCCTATTATTCATTCATGTATTTATTCAACAAACACCTTCTATATCAAAAGGTGAATAAAACATTGTCCTGATAATTAACTTGTTGGGGGGAATCCCTTCACAATGTAAACATATATCAGATCATCACATTGTACACTTTAAATATGTAATTTTATTTGTCAAATATACCTCAATAAAGTTGAAGGGGAAGCATTGTCCTTCACCTTCCTGAGCTCAGCTTTAAAATGATGAATAGCACAACTAAAGTTTTTCATTTGTCAATAATAGGATACATGGAGAATAGGAAAGACGGTATTGGGGAGCTGGCCAAATAAAAGCATGGACCATTGAGCTGTACCTTCATGCAAACTAAGTTTCCTGCATGTTTTCACTACTCAGCAGAAGTCGAGGAAGTATCTGTCTTAGAAGCCGAGCCCTGAGTCTCCCCACTTCCCCTTCTGCTTTCGCCTCATCACCCCACCCCTGCTGGCAGTCCTCCAACATATTCAGACAATCTGGTGCATGCTTTTGCTAGAAAGGTAAAGAAAGTCTTGGGGAGGCAGTCGACTAAATAGAATCATAAAACTACGTCCAAATGCTGATTTAATCTTTCAGTCTCTCTTGTTGACTGAATTATGTGTTACCCAGAACTTATGGTCAGACACAGCTTTGGATCTTTGGATTCTCAACAATCTCTGTCCTCAGCCACTTTGAACTCTCCTACAGCCCCATCACACCACTTTAGCTGTGTTTTTGTTTTGTTTTTTTTTTTTTTTTAAGCTCTGCCTTCTATTTCTTCCCAAATGTGTGGATACAACTGTGCTACCACTTTTCCTTTCTTCTCTACTAATTCATACACGTGGACATGGATGTGGGTTGGGGA
Organism: Bos indicus; assembly: GCF_029378745.1. Lineage (NCBI taxonomy): Eukaryota > Metazoa > Chordata > Mammalia > Artiodactyla > Bovidae > Bos > Bos indicus. Next base: position 79,802,652 of record NC_091789.1, read on the forward strand.
GAGGGAGGGTGGGTGAGTCGTGATACCCTACACTCTGATTTTTCAAATTTCTTTTTAAAAGACTCTATCATTCTAAAAGAGTATACATTTCACTTCCACTTTACACCATTATCTAGATTCCTGCACAATAGCACCTATGTTTCCACACTAAAAACATGCTCCCCCCAGGACACTCACCCTGGAGAGTCAAATTACTCAAAATCTCCTGTACCACACACTTACTCTTCGAAAGTTGCTCAACTAGGAGAGGAAGAGAGAAAAAATGGATAAAACAGACTCATGGCCATTAATGGGCTTACTGTCTAGGTGGGTATGACAGACATGTAAGCAAAAAGAGTAATTAAATCACTGTAATAAATGGAATAATAAAGCCATGAGAAAAGGAGTATTTGTAGAGAATGACCGCTTATTTTACTCTTGAACTATAAGTAGAAATTTGCCAAGTTCACCTCTTTGACTATGTAAAGGGTAAAAGACGCATAGTTCAGGTATCTTCAAGTAGCCCAGACATGATGCTATCAGGATTCTGAACTACATTGGTGGAAGAAAGAGGGTCAGGGGATACTGCAGAATAAGAATTAACAAAACTCAGAGTTTACATATGAGGGGAGAAGTCAGGGTTGGTTGGGGTCAAATATGACTACCAGATTCTGTGCTTGAGTGACTGAAAGACTATTAGGTCAATGGGACAAAAACAGAAAAGTTAGTTGGAGAATTTGACTTGGGAAGGAAGATGATATTTGTCTTTAAACATGTCAAAACTGAGGTAAACATATGAAGTCCAAGAAGAATAACATAATAGGTAGACGAAAATGAGAGACTAAAGTTCAGGTTTGTGGCTGAGACAGAAATTTGAATCATCTATTAATACATAAGTGATCTTTTTGAGCCATGTAAATTGGTAGATTCTCCAAGGGAAAGAGAGAAGCACAGAACAAAGCACCAAAATTTGTGTTTCACAGATCTTGGCTACACCGATTGCCACAATTGGCTATCTGAAAACTCTGTCACTGATGAAGTGAGACAAAAATAAAATAAAATAATAAAAAAAAAGAATTTCCAGAGGAAAAAAAATAATAATAAAAAAAAAGAAAGAAAGAGTGGCTATTGGGGCAGCACTGAGGTAGCAGAACTAGGCTGGTGGTTGCAATACCTGGGTTCTAGTCCCAGCCCTGTCCCTAGCTATGTGCTGTTGAGCAAGTCATCAGTCCATTGAAACTGGATATCTCATTGTTCCTATACCAGTTCTCCTTGTTGTTGTTTAGTCACTAAGTCTGATTCTTTGTGATCCCATGGACTGTAGCCCACCATGTTCCTCTGTCCATGGAATTTTCCAGGCAAGAATACTGGAGTGGGTTGCTATTTCCTACTGTAAGGGATCTTCCCCACCCAGAGGTCAAACCTGCATCTCAAACCCACATCTCCTGCATTGGCAGGCAGATTCTTTACCACTGAGCCACCAAGGAAGCCCTATACCAGTCCTTAAATCTCAGTTAAATCTTTGCACCCCTTGGTTCCTCCCTTTTTTCCTAATCTGTTAAACTTCTTCATTGTTTCACTTTTTACTACTCTTTTTGTAGCATTTTCAACTTTCTTATCCCATTGTCCTTCCACAGCACTTGCTCTATGATCCCAACCTTATATCAATTTAAGCATTTGCATTTTTTTTTCTCTTACACACAGGTTTTTCAACACTCCTAAAACAAATGGCACAATTTTGCAGCTGGGTCCACTAAAAATTCATACTCTCCAACCTCAACTGGGCCTTCAATTTCTTCTTGGTCATATTTCCCTCCCAATCCCCAGAGTCACCATTCAAACCTTCACCAATTTTCAAAAGACCTGAACCCAAGTTTAGTCCTCTTTTTCTCAACAGACAACATTGTTTCTTATTTCACCAAGAAAGTTAAGCCTCTCAGGGATAAGCAATCTCTATCTTTGTTTCTCCACTTCCACTTTCCCTTGCTGTTGCTATTTTAGTTGCTAGGCTGTGTTCAACTCTTTGTAACCCCATATACTGTAGCCCACCAGGCTCCTCTGTCCATGGAATTCTCCAGGCAAGAGCACTGGAGTGGGTCCACATCCAGGGGATCTTCCAACCCAGGGATTGAACCCACATCTCCTGCTTGGCAGATGGATTCTTTACCACCGAGCCACCTGAGATTCCCTCCACTTTCCATTACCTGTTAGTATTTTTTTCTTCCCCTGCACATTCTAGTAGTTTTCCATTCCCTAAAGGATAAACTTTAATTCTCTAAAACAGTATACTAGACCACTGTGATCTAGTTTCTGCATTTTTTGCCAACCTATTTTCTTATGTTTAAACTCAATAGTGCAAACATACACAGATACATACACCTAAATAGGCACATCTGCACACATATACAACCTTCATCTTATATTTCATCCCTGTCATACTGCTAGCTATTCCCTAAACATGCCATGCTATTTCACATCTCCAAATCTTTGCTCATTCTACCTTCTGTGCTCTACTGTGCTTAGTCACTCAATTATGTCCAACTTTTTGTGACCCCATGGACTGTAGCCCTCCAGCGTCCTCTGTCCATGGGGATTCTCCAGATAAGAATACTGGTCTGGGTTGCCATACCCTCCTCCAAGGGATCTTCCCTATGGATCGAACCTATGGATCAAACCCAGGTCTCCCTCACTGCAGGTGAATTCTTTACCATCTGAGCCACCAGGGAAGCCCAAGAATACTGGAATGGGTAGCCTTTCCCTTCACTGGAGGATCTTCCTGACCCAGGAATCGAACCAGAGTCTCCTGAATTGCAGGCAGACCTTTACCAGCTAAGCTACCAGGGAAGCCCATTCTACCTTCTACCCTTGCCTAGAATGCTCTTCTCCACCTATCATACCCCTCTATCTTTTGTAAAGCTTTTACTAACATATGCAAACCATTCTTTGTGTTCTTTATATACTTCTATTGCAGCAACTGTAATTGTGCAGTAAATGAATTTTTTAACATATCTATGCCTTATTCTAGTAGAGTGTAAGCCTTCATGGGCAGGCAGGGTCTGTGTCTTATTTTCCAAAGGATTGACACATAGTAAGTAGCTAATTGCTGTTGCTGTTGCTAAGTCGCTTCAGTCGTGTTCGACTCTGTGTGACTCCATAGACGGCAGCCCACCAGGCTCCCCCGTCCCTGGGATTCTCCAGGCAAGAACACTGGAGTGGGTTGCCATTTCCTCTCCAATGCATGAAAGTGAAAAGTGAAAGTGATGTTGCTCAGTCGTGTCTGACTCTTAGCGACCCCATGGACTGCAGCCTACCAGGCTCCTCCGTCCATGGGATTTTCCAGGCTAATACATCCCTTTTAATATAATAAACATATCACAGTAGTACCGAAGATTAGGAAATTTTTTATAGAGGGAGTGATGTAAGAGATGGTCTTAAAAGTGGTCAGAATTATATCAAATAACAATGAAGGAAAAGAACGTTTCAGATGGCAAAATGGCCTGAGCAAAAGACTAAGTAAAGGATGGAGCTATTCATAAGACCACAGTTCTATTATGTATATAGTAAACCATATAAAATGACTCTATAAAGTTAAGATAGAATATTATTGTAGTCTTGAATGGTGCTTCAAGCTTAATAAGTCATCAGAGAACTCTGAAACGGATGTGAAATGATTATAACTGTGCTTTAAGATGAATAATTTGTTATAAGTGATAAAGACCAACTAAACAGAAGAGAAATAAGAAAATTAAAAGGAAAGTTGTAATTTCTAGCATTCAGTAAACAGTTCTCCCATATTATAACCAAAGAGAGAGCAAAGTAATGGATCAGTCCTGGGCTTTTGTGCAGTCCTCTCCACAACAGTTTGTTAAATTGTCATGATTTATACCAGTATACGGGGCTTCCCTGGTGGCTCAGATGGTAAAGAATCTGCCTGGAATGCAGGAGAGCCGGGTTCAATCCCTGGGTCAGGAAGATCCCCTGGGGAAGGGAATGGCTACCGACCCCAGTGTTCTTGCCTCAAGAATTCCACGGACAGAGGAGCTTGGTGGACCCCAGTCCATGGGGTCATGAAGAGTCAGACACGACTTAGTGATTAGCACTCTCACTTTCATACCAATACACAAGTTTATCTTATGTCATTGTTTAGTAACAGGCCTTGTGGAATTTGAAACTTAATAGTGTGGTGTAATGAAAATAGCCTTGGACTGTGAGCCAGTGGTTCTGCCACTAATTTTGTGAGTTACTTTCAATAATCATTTTATCTTTCTGGGTCATGAAGTGGGATGGATTAGATGTTTTCTAAGTGCTCTTCTGTATCTAATATTCCATCAAAATAGGTCATTCAACAAAGAGAGACTGTATAGCCACTTCTGGAAGTTTCCTTCAGGAATAGCTTTGTATAAGAATTGTTTTCAGTATTCTGATACATACTTCCTTTTTATTTATCTGACACATACCTCCTTGTTCACAGTGACCTGATTCAGCTAACAGTTATATGGGAACATAGCCTTCATCCCTTCTCATAGAACTTGCTCTGTGATCATGTCTAGTCTTTAATCTTCATGAAAGCCTGACCACCAGGACACTACTAGGTTATTCTTTGTTCTGCCATTTCTTGCTGTAGAGTGCCAAAGTGTGCACTGGTAGAATTTTTCAAATAATTGAATATACCTTAAAGAAGTAAATTTGACATTAAGCTAGCAGATTTATAGTAAGAGAAAGAACTCTGAGAAGTAATTTAGTACAATTTAGTGGGATAAAATTTATGCTTTCTCCTGTAAGCAACCAGGAGATTCTAAGGAGATAGAAGGCATGATCAAGGTGGTGGTCACCCAGAATTACCTCTTCACTGCTGATTAATGAACAAGTTGAAGCTTGCTTTCCACACTTATGCCTAGTTCATTCTCTTTTTTTATCTTGCTTTCTTTTCTTTTTTCTATTTCTTTCTTCCCTCCCCTTCCTTCCTTATTTTCTTTCTTTCTAGCTTTACTTGCAACAATACAGTACATTTCCTAACTGGTATTTAACAAACTACTCAAACTTACAGAGTGTTAACCTTAGTTACATTTCCCAACTCATTTGATTTTTCAGAGTTATTAACAATTTTACCCCAACCCACTAGTTGAAAACATCTGCACAAAATAATGATGCTTTCTTTAACGGCATTATGTGCCTTTAACAGCTTCTTTCAACACTATAAAATCCTTACTTCATCTCAAAACTTTCATCTGAATTCCCAGATTTTGCTATAATTTATCCAGGAGACCTCATCTGGACTCATAGCAAAGATTTCTGACAATGCCATTCTGTTGGAGCACTTATATGCAGACTACAGTGATTCACTCCCACCTTACCAGAAAAAAAGATATGTTTTACATGAAATGAACATCCTTCTGAAGAACTTTAACCAATCTTCATCATGTTTCTATATACAAATCTATACTTCCAATTGCTGTCACTCTTTTCAGATTTATCTAGCTTAGCTTTGAACCACATTTTTCTCCCTAGAAAATCTCCCCTAGACATTTTTTCTTTGGTAAGCAGAATTCAAAGATAGATCTCAGGATTCTTACCCATTTGTGTACAAACTTGATATAATCTCCTCCTCTTTAATATATGTAGGACCTGTGAATAGGATATTTTATTCCTGTATTAGAGTACAATCCATTGGTTTTCAGTTAACCAAACTGGAGATTATCCTGGGTTGGACTACTTAATTAGGTGAGCCCTATATCAAGTGAAAAGTTGGTAAGTTCGAGAAAGAAGTCAGAAAGATTTAAAGAGATTTCTTTTCCGATGGCCTGGAAGAAAACAAACATCCATGTTGTGAGAGAAGTGGTTCAAGAGCCTAAGAATGCCCTTCAAGAACTGAGAGTGGTTCCTGGCCAATAAGAAAGACAGTGAGAAAACAGGACCTCAATAGCAAGGAATGAATTCTGCCAATAACCAGTGATCTTGGAAGAGAACGCTTAGCCTCAAATGAGATCTCAATTCTGGCTGAAAACTTGATTGCAGCCCTATGATACCCTAAGCAGAGGACCCAGCTAACTTGTATCTGAGCTCCTGATCCACAGAAACAATGAGGAAATAAGTTGGTGTTGTTTCAAGTTTGTGATAATTTGTTAAACCAATAGAAAAATAATATACTTTTATTCATTCTTTTTCTCTTTTTACTGATGATGACTACCAAAGTGGAGATCAAGAAGTCTGATTAAAACCTTTATTTTGGTTCTAAACTCAACACTGTATTGAAAATATTTTCTCCAAGGTCTGCAAGGCTTCCTAAGTACCAAATGCAATTGCTATTTTATGAACTTCATTCTCTTTGGTCTTTTGGAAATATTTTTAATAAATGACCATATTATTTCTTAAAATTGCCCTTTTGACTTGTTTTATTCTTTGGATCTCTCCCCTCCTTTACTATCTTCACTTTACAGATGAGAAAACTGAGTATTACTGAGGTTAAGTAAATTGCCAAAGTTCAAACAGTAAGTGGAGAAACTATGATTCAAACTCAGATCTATACTGGCTCAAAAGCCTTTATGTTTTCCCCATTGTATCCACATTGACCTTGTCTCAGTAGAAAATTAAGCTGAGTTTTTCTCCTTTTTTAAAAAAGATGTGTTTTTGCATAATGAAAAAATCTTTATTGATAAAACAGAGAACTTACTATAAGTAAAATATGACATAGAATAAAACCAAAATTAATCTCAAAGTGAAATACAGGGGTGATGGGTCCATCAGGGAGGGCAGAGTCATTTGGCTTCATCCATCACCAAGTCCTTCTACTCCATATAAGGTGATTTTTAAATTGTCTCTGTAACCACTCAGTATGTCTGAATTCAGGGAGCCTGACTCCTCCAGTGCCATTTCTCTTTCTCAAGACCCCTTTCCTATTGAGGGTCTTTTGTGTCTTCAGACAAATTTTAAGATTTTGTTCTAGTTCTCTGTAAAGTGCGATTGGTAATTTGACAGAGAGTGCATTGAATCTGTAGATTGCTTTGGGTACTATAGCAATTTTCACCATATTGACTCTTCCATTCTAAGAACATGGTATATCTATCCATCTTTTTGTAAAGTTGTCTTTTATTTCTTTCATCAGTACCTTATAGTTTTCTAGTATAGGTATTTTGGTTCCTTAAGTAGGTTGATTACTAGGTATTTTATTCTTTTTGTTGCAATGGTAAATGGGAGAGTTTCCTTAATTTCTCTTTCTGATATTTTGTTGTTAGTATATAGGAATTCAAGGGATTTCTGTGTATTAATTTTGTATCCAGAACTTTACCAAATTCACTGATTAGCTCTAGTAATTTACTGGTGGCCTCTTTAGTATTTTCTATGTATAATATCATGTAACCTGCAAACAGTGAGAGTTTCACTTCTTTTCCAATTTGGATTCCTTTTTTTCTTTTTCTTCAATCATTGTCATGCCTAGGACTTCCAAAACTATGTAGATAAAAGTGGCAAGAGTGGACATCCATATCTTGTTCCTGATCGTAGAGGAAATGCTTTAATTTTTTCACCATTGAGAATGATGCTTGCTGTTTTATGTTGAAGTATGTTCCCTCTATGCCCACTTGCTGAAGAGTTTTATCATACATCATTGTTGAATTTTGCCAAAAATTATTTTCTTACATCTGTTGAAAAGGTCATGTTTTTATTTATATATTTTATTGAAGAAACTGAGCTATGAGGGGATCCCCAAAGTATAGTTGGCTTACAATATTTCAGGTGCACTACAAGGTGATTCACTTATACATATACACATATATTATCTTTCAGATTATTTTCCATCATAGGTTATTGCAAGATATCGACTATAATTCCCTATGCTATACAGAAAACCTTTGTTGTCTATTGCCTATCTATTTTTAAATTAATTATTTTAACTAGAGAATGATTACTTTACAACATTGTCATGGTTTTTGCCATACATCAATACAAATCTGCCATAGGTATACATGTGTTGCCCCCATCCTGAATCCCCCTCCTACCTCATTCCCCACCCTATCTCTCTATGTTGTCCCAGAGCACTGACTTTGGGTACCCTGCTTCATGCATCAAACTCACATTGGTCATCTATTTTACATATGGCAATGTATATGTTTCATGAGAAAACTTGCATTCTGTTTATATTAAGTCAAATACATGGAATCAAAATGTTATAAATTTTTTAGTTAGGCAAAAATTCATGTTTCTAAAATATGTATATTATTGCTGCTGTTCAGTCATCAAGTTGTGTCTGACTCTTAGCGACTCCATGCTTTTGGAGTTCTCACAGCAAATATACTGGGGTAACGGTTTGCCATTCCCTCCTCCAGTGGATCACATATTGTCAGAACTTTCCACTATGACCTGCACAGCTTGGATATCCCTGCATGGCATGGCTCATAGCTTCATTGAGTTATGCAAGCCCCTTCACCACAACAAGGCAGTGATCTATGAAGAGGGATCACATATATTATACACACACACTATATATATATATATATATATATACACACACACACACACACACACACAAAAGCTTTTCTACTACACTTGATGAAGACTTGAAAAAGAGCATCAAAAAAAAAAAAGATGGAGAAATTAGAAAACATAAACAAGATAAAATGTGAGAGCTGAATATGAAATAGAAAAAATTAAGCAAACTTGATAAAAGTAAAAGATCATCATATAACCCAGTTGTTTTAAAACAAGGGATGACCCAGAGGGATGGTACGGGGAGGGAGATGGGAGGAGGGTTCAGGATGGGGAACACGTGTATACCTGGGGCGGATTCATGTTAATATATGGCAAAACCAATACAATATTGTAAAGTTAAAAAATAAAATAAAACAAGGCTGCTCATTAGAAAAACATATGGAGCTTTGAAGAAACAAAAATACCTAAGCATTTGTATTTTTAAAAAAAATTCCAAGATAATTCTATTATGCATCTAGATTTTTTTAAGTGATTACAGGTTTTTCTATTAAATGATAGTTTTGGTGATATTGTTGTTGTTGTTCAGTTGCTCAGTCATGTCCAATTCTTTGCAACCCCATGGACTGCAGCCCGCCAGTCTTTGGTGATATAAAATTCTATTATTTTCTGTTGACCAATCATGATACAACGGTATTAAAATGAATACTAGTTACATAATCACAATAGTAAAAGATGTTTATCAGTTTTCACAATCAATAGCCAGACAAAAAATAAAAGATAATTACAATTGCAAGCTATAATGAAAACATGATTAACCTAACAATATAAAATAATTGCATACAATTTGGGTGGTTAAATAGAGTGATGAGGTAAGTGGAAGTGTACATGCACATGTTTTCATATACCTAGCTGGTCTATGTCTTTTGGTTGGTGCATTTAATCCATTTACAGTTAAGGTAATTATTGATATGTATGATCCTATTACCATTTCCCTAATTGTTTTGGGTTTATTTTCTGTAAGTCTTTTCCTTCTCTTGTTTCCTGCCTAGAGAAGTTCCTTTAGCATTTGTTGTAAAGCTAATCTGATGGTGCTAAATTCTCCTTTGCTGGTCTGGAAAGCTTTGATTTCTCCATCAAATCTGAATGAGAGTCTTGCAGGGTAGAGTATTCTTGGTTGCAGGCACCTCTGGCTTGTAGAGTTTCTGTTGAAAAATCAGCAGACAGCCTTATGGGCATTCCCTTGTATTTTATTTCTCATTTTTTCCTTGTTGCTTTTAATATTTTATCTTTGTCTTTAATTTTTTCAGTTTGATTATTATTTGTCTTGGTGTGTTCCTCCTTGGGTTTAACCTGCCTGAGACTCTCTGTGCTTCCTGGACTTGGTTGACTATGTCTTTTCCCATGTCAAGGAAGTTTTCAGCTATTATCTCTTCAAGTATTTTCTCAAGTCCTTTCTCTCAATCTTCTACTTAGGGGACCCCTATAATGCAAATATTGGTGTGTTTAATATTGTCCCAGAGGACTCTTGGGCTATATTCATCTTTTTTCATCCTTTTTTCTATATTCTGTTCTGAAGCAGTGTTTTCCACCATTCTTTCCCCCAGGTCACTTGTCTATTCTGCCTCAGTTATTCTGCTACTGATTCCTTCTAGTGTATTGTTTGTTCTATTTTTTCTTTAGTTCTTCTAGGCCTTTAGTAAACATTTCTTGCATCTTCTCCATTGTTTCCCAAGATTCTGGATCATTTTCACTATCATTATTCTGAATTCTTTAGGTGGGAGGTTGTCTATCTCCACTTCTTTTAGTTGTTTCTGGGTTTTATCTTGTCCCTTCATCCGGGACATAACTCTCTGCTTTTTCATCCTAATTAACTTTCTGTAATGTGGTTTTTGTTCTAGCCAGGCTGTGGGATTATAGTTCTTCTTGCTTCTATCTGTCCTCTGGTGAATGAGGCTAAGAGGCTTGTATAAGCTTCCTGATGAGAGGGACTGATGGTGGGGGAAACTGGGTCTTTCTCTGGTAGGCAGGGCCTTGTTCAGTAAATCTTTAATCCGATTAGCTGTTGATAGGTGGGACTGTGCTCCCTCTGTATTAGTTGTTTGGCCTGAGATGGCCCAGCCATGGGGTCTACAGACTCTATGGTAGGGTTAATGGCAACCTCCAAGAGAACTAAGGGGCATCTTCTAGGACTGCTGCTGCCAGTGCCCCTGTCCCTGTGACAATCCCCTGCTGACTCATGCTTCCACAGGTGACCCTCCAACACTAGTAGTTAGGTCTGTCTTGGTCTCCTGTGGGATCACTGCTCCTTTCCCCTGGGTCTTGGCATGCACAAGACTTTGTTTGTGCCCTCAAAGAGTGGAGTCTTTGTTTCCCCCAGTCCTGTGGAAGTCCTGTAAGTAAATCCTGCTGGCCTTCAACGTCAGATTCCCTGAGAATTCCCAGTCCCTTTGTCAGATTCCCAGGCTGGGAAGCCTGATGTAGGGCTCAGAACCTTCACAACAGTGAGAGAACTTCCTGGTATTATTGTTCTCCACTTTATGTGTCACCCACCTAGCAGGTATAGGATTTGATTTTATTATGATTGTGCTCTTCCTACCATCTTGCTGTGGTTGGATGTGGAGCATCTTTTTTTTGTGTGTGTGGGTTCTAGCATCCTCTTGTCGATGGTTGTTCAACAGCTAGTTGTGGTTTTCATGCTCTTAAAGGAGGAGATGAGCACATGCTCTTCTGCTTCACCATCTTGAACCAGAAGACCAAATTATTTTCATTCTTCAACTTGTTGATGTGGTGTATCACACTGATTGATTCACAAATCCTCAAGTTCCTTTTGATCATGGTGTGTGATCCTTTTAAAATATCTTTGTATTTGATTTGCTTGTATTTTGTTGAGGAAGTTTGCTTCTATGTTCATCAGTGATATTGGCCTGAAATTTTCTCTTTTTTGTGGTATCTTTACTAGTTTTGGTATCAGGGTGATGGTCATCTCATAGAATGAGTTTGGGAATATTCTTTTCTCTGCAATTTTTTGAAAGAGTTTCAGAAGGATAGGTGTTAACTCTAAAAATTAGGTAAAATTCACATGTGGAGTCATCTGGTCCTGGACGTTTATTTGTTGGGAGATCTTTAATCACATTTTCAATTTTAGGCCTTGTGATTGATCTATTTATAATGTCTATTTCTTCCTTGTCCATTCTTTGGAGATTGTCGCTTCCTAAGAATTTATCCCTTTCTTCCAGGTTGTCCATTTTATTGGCATATAGTTGCTTGTAGTAGTCTCTTGTGATCTACTGTATTTTTGTGGCATTTTATGTTGTAACTTATCCTTTTTCATTTCTAATTTTATTGATTTGAGCCTTATCCTCTTTTACTTTTTGAGGCTGGATAATGGTTTACCAATTTTGTTTATCTTTTCAAAGAACCAGCTTTTACTTTCACTGATCTCTTTCATCGTGTACTTCATTTCTATCTCATTTATTTCTGCTCTTATCTTTATGATTTCTTTCCTTCTATTGACTTTGAGTTTGTTTGTTCTTCTTTCTTTTTTTTTTTTTAGGTGTAAGATTGAGTTGTTTATGAGATATTTCCCTTGTTTCCTGTGGAAGGTTGCTTGCTATAAACTTTCCTCATAGAAGTGCTTTTGCTGCATCCCACAGGTTTTGGAACACCATGTTTTAGTTTTCATTTTCTGTATTTTTTATCTCCTGTTTGATTTCTTCAGTGATCTATTCATTGTTTTTTAACCTATTGTTTAGCCTCTAAGTATTTTTAACAGTTCTTTTCTTGTAGTTTATTTCTAATCTCATAGCATTATTGTCAGAAAAGATCCTTGATACAATTTCAATTTTCTTGCATTTTCCAAGGCTCACCTTGTGGCCCAGCATGTGAATCCTGGAGAATGTTCCAAGTCCACTTGGGAAGACTGTGTATTCTGTTGCTTTCAGAAGGAATGCTCTATAAATATCAGTTAAGTCTATCTGGTCTAATATGTCATTTAAGGCCTGTTTTTTATTGATCTTCTGTCTGGATGATATGTCCATTGATAAAATTGGAGTATTACAGTTACCCAGTATTATTGAGTCACTGTATATTTCTCCTTTCATGGCTGTTAATATTTGCCTTATATATTGGGGTGATGCTATATTGAGTTCATACATATTTACAATTGTTATACCTTCCTCTTGGATCAATCCCCTTCATGTTTATATAGTGTCCTTCCTTCTCTCTTTTAACAGTCTTTATTTTAAAGTTTATTTTGTCTGATATGAGTATTGCTACTGCAGTGCTCTTTTGATATCCATTTGATTGAAATACCTAATTGCATCTCCTCACTTTCAGTCTGTATGTTCCCCAAGATCTGAATTGGATCTACATTAGACAGGATATATATGAGTCTTATTTTTTTTAATTTTATTTTATTTTTAAACTTTACAATATTGTACTAGTTTTGCCAAATATCGAAATGAATCCGCCACAGGTATACCCGCGTTCCCCATCCTGAACCCACCTCAGTCCATGTCTTTTGGTTGCAGCATTTAATCCATTTACATTTAAGGAAATTCTCAATATGTATGTTCCTATTGCCATTTTCTTAAATTTTTTTTTGGATTTTTTTTTTGTAGGTCCTTTTTCTTCCCTTCCTCTTTTGTTCTCTTGTGATTTAAAGACTAACTTTTTTTTATGTCACCACATTTTTATTAATTTATTTTAATTGGAAGATAATTACTTTACAATATTGTGATGTCTTGTTATACATCAACATGAATCGGCCATAGGGATACATGTGTTCCCCCATCTTGAACCTCCCTCCCTGCTCCCTCCCCACCCTATCCCTCTGGGTTGCCCCAGAGTATGGGCTTTGGGTGCTTACTCCATGCATGGAACTTGTACTGAGCATCTATTTTACATATGGTAATATACATGTTTCTTTTTGTTTTGTTTTGTTTACTTTACAATATTGTATTGGTTTTGCCATACATCAACATGAATCCACCATTGGTGTACACGTGTTCCCCATCCTGAACGCCCCTCCCACTTCCCTCCCCATACCATCCCTCTGGATCATCCCAGTGCACCAGCCCCGAGCAGCCTGTATCATGCAGAGAACCTGGACAGGCGATTCATTTCACATATGATATTATACATGTTTCAATGCCATTCTCCCAAAGCATCTCACCCTCCTCCTCTCACACAGAGTCCAAAATACTGTTCTATAGATCTATGTCTTTTTGCTGTCTCGCATACAGGGTGATCATTACCATCTTTGTAAATTCCATATATATGTGTTAGTATACTGTATTAGAAAGCATCACTATGAACAAAGCTACTGGAGGTGATGGAATTCCAGTTGAGCTATTTCAAATCCTGAAAGATGATGCTGTGAAAATGCTGCACTCAATATGCAGGCAAATTTGGAAAACTCAACAGTGGCCACAGGACTGGAAAAGGTCAGTTTTCATTCCAATCCCAAAAAAGGTACTGCCAAAGACTGCTCAAACTACCACACAATTGCACTCATCTCACAAGGTAGTAAAGTAATGCTCAAAATTCTCCAAGCCAGGTTTCAGCAATACGTGAACTGTGAACTTCCAGATGTTCAAGCTGGTTTTAGAAAAGGCAGAGGAACCAGAGATCAAATTGCCAACATCTGCTGGATCATCGAAAAAGCAAGAGAGTTCCAGAAAAACATATATTTCTGCTTTACTGACTATGCCAAAGCCTTTGACTGTGTGGATCACAATAAACTGTGGAAAATTCTGAAAGAGATGGGAAAACCAGACCACCTGATCTGCCTCTTGAGAAATTTGTATGCAGGTCAGGAAGCAAGAGTTAGAACTGGACATGGAACAACAGACTGGTTCCAAACAGGAAAAGGAGTACGTCAAGGCTGTATATTGTCACCCTGCTTATTTAACTTCTATGCAGAGTACATCATGAGAAACGCTGGGCTGGAAGAAGCACAAGCTGGAATCAAGATTGACAGGAGAAATATCAATAGCCTCAGATATGCAGATGGCACGACCCTTATGGCAGAAAGTGAAGAGGAACTAAAAAGCCTCTTGATGAAAGTGAAAGAGGAGAGTGAAAACTTTGGCTTAAAGTCAACATTCAGAAAATGAAGATCATGGCATCCGGTCCCACCACTTCATGGGAAATAGATGGGGAAACAGTGAAAACAGTGTCAGACTTTATTTTGGGGGGGGCTCAAAAATCACTGCAGATGGTGATTGCAGCCATGAAATTAAAAGATGCTTACTCCTTGGAAGAAAAGTTATGACCAACCTAGATAGCATATTGAAAAGCAGAGACATTACTTTGCCAACAAAGGTCTGTCTAGTCAAGGCTATGGTTTTTCCAGTGGTCGTGTATGGATGTGAGAGTTGGGCTGTGAAGAAAGCTGAGGGCCAAAGAATTGATGCTTTTGAACTGTGGTGTTGGAGTAGACTCTTGAGAGTCTCTTGGACTGCAAGGAGATCCAACCAGTCCATTCTAAAGATCAGTCCTGGGTGTTCTTTGGAAGGAATGATGCTAAAACTGAAAGTCCAGTACTTTGGCCACCTCATGTGAAGAGCTGACTCATTGGAAAAGACTCTGATGCTGGGAGGAATTGGGGGCAGGAGGAGAAGGGGACAACAGAGGATGAGATGGCTGGATGGCATCACCAACTCGATGGACATGAATTTAAGTGAACTCCAGGAATTGGTGATGGACAGGGAGGCCTGGCATGCTGCAATTCATGGGGTCGCAAAGAGTCGGACACGACTGAGCAACTGAACTGAACTAAACTGATTCTGTATTGGTGTTCTTCTTTCTGGCTTACTTCATTCTGTATAATAGGCTCCAGTTTCATCCAGTCAAGATTCAAAGGTATTCTTTTTAATGGCTGAGTAATACTCCATTGTGTGTATGTACCACAGCTTTCTTATCCATTCATCTGCTGATGGACATCTAGGTTGCTTCCATGTCCTGGCTATTATAAACAGTGCTGCGATGAACATTGGGGTACACGTGTCTCTTTCAATTCTGGTTTCCTCGGTGTGTATGCCTAGCAGTGGGATTGCTGGGTCATAAGGCAGTTCTATTTCCAGTTTTTTAAGGAATCTCCACACTGTTCTCCATAGTGGCTGTACTAGTTTGCATTCCCACCAACAGTGTAAGAGGGTTCCCTTTTCTCCGCACCCTCTCCAGCATTTATTGCTTGTAGACTTTAGTATAGCAGCCATTCTGAGTGGCGTGAGACGATACCTCACTGTGGTTTTGATTTGCGTTTCTCTGATAATGAGTGATGTTGAGCATCTTTTCATGTGTTTGTTAGCCATCTGTATGTCTTCTTTGGAGAAATGTCTGCTTAGTTCTTTGACCCATTTTTTGATTGGGTCATTTAGTTTCTGGAATTGAGCTACAGGGTTTGCTTATATATTTTTGAGATTAATTCTTTGTCAGTTGCTTCATTTGCTATTATTTTCTCTCATTCTGAAGGCTGTCTTTTCACCTTGCTTATAGTTTCCTTTGTTGTGCAGAAGCTTTTAATTGTAATTAGGTCCCATTTGTTTATATTTGCTTTTATTTCCAATATTCTGTGAGGTAGGTCATAAGGGTCCTTCTATGGTTTATGTCGGTGAGTGTTTTGCTTATGTTCTCCTCTAGCAGTTTTATAGTTTCTTGTCTTAAGTTTAGATCTTTAATTCATTTTGAGTTTATTTTTGTGTATGGTGTTAGAAAGTGTTCTAGTTTCATTCTTTACAAGTGATTGACCAGTTTTCCCAGAACCACTTGTTAAAGAGATTGTCCTTTCTCCATTGTATATTCTTGCCTCCTTTGTCAAAGATAAGGTGTCAATAGGTGCGTGGGTTTATTTCTGGGCTTTTTATTTTGTTCCATTTATCTATATTTCTGTCTTTGTGCCAGTACCATACTGTCTTGATGACTGTGGCTTTGTAGTAGAGCCTGAAGTCAGGCAGGCTGATTCCTCCAGTTCCATTCTCCTTTCTCAAGATTGCTTTGGCTATTCAAAGTTTTTTGTATTTCCATACAAATTGTGAAATTATTTGTTCTAGTTCTCTGAAAAGTACCGTTGATAGCTTGATAGGGTTGCATTGAATCTATAGATTGCTTTGGGTAGTATACTCATTTTCAATATATTGATGCTTCCAATCCATGAACACAGTATACTTCTCCATCTATTAATGTCCTCTTTGATTTCTTTCATCAGTGTTTTATAGTTTTCTATATATAGGTCTTTAGTTTCTTTAGGTAGATATATTCCTAAGTATTTTATTCTTTTCATTGCAATGGTGAATGGAATTGTTTCCTTAATTTCTCTTTCTATTTTCTTATTATTAGTGTATAGGAATGCAAGGGATTTCTGTGTGTTAATTTTATATCCTGCAACTTTACTATATTCATTGATTAGCTCTAGTAATTTTCTTGTGGAGTCTTTAGGGTTTTCTATGTAGAGGATCATGTCATCTGCAAACAGTGAGAGTTTTACTTCTTCTTTTCCAATTTGGATTCCTTTTATTTCTTTTTATGCTCTGATTGCTGTGGCCCAAACTTTCAAAACTATGTTGAATAGCAGTGGTGAAAGTGGACACCCTTGTCTTTTTCCTGACTTTAGGGGAAATGCTTTCAATTTTTCACCATTGAGGATAATGTTTGCTGTGGGTTTGTCATATATACCTTTATTATCTTGAGGTATGTTCCATCTATTCCTTCTTTCTGGAGGGTTTTTTTTCATAAATGGGTGTTGAAATTTGTCAAAGGCTTTCTCTGCATCTATTGAGATAATCATATGGCTTTTATTTTTCAATTTTTTAATGTGGTGAATTACACTGATTGATTTGCAGATATTGAAGAATCCTTGCATCCCTGGCATAAAGCCCACTTGGTCATGATGTATGATCTTTTTAACGTGTTGTTAGATTCTGGTTGCTAGAATTTTGTTAATGATATTTGCATCTATGTTCATCAGTGATATTGGCCTGTAGTTTTCTTTTTTGTGTTATCTTTGTCAGGTTTTGGTATTAGGGCGATGGTAGCCTCATAGAATGAGTTTGGAAGTTTACCTTCCTCTGCCATTTTCTGGAAGAGTTTGAGTAGGATAGGTGTTAGCTCTTCTCTAAATTTTTGGTAGAATTCAGCTGTGAAGCCATCTGGACCTGGGCTTTTGTTTGAAGATTTTTAATTATAGTTTCAATTTCCATGCTTGTGATGGGTCTGTTTAGATTTTCTATTTCTTCCTGCTTCCGTTTTGGAAAGTTGTACTTTTCAAAGAATTTGTCCATTTCTTCCCAGTTGCCCATTTTGTTGACATATAATTACTAATAGTAGTCTCTTATGATCCTTTGAATTTCTGTGTTGTCTGTTGTGATCTCTCCATTTTCATTTACAATTTTATTGATTTGATTTTTCTCCCTTTGATTCTTGATGAGTCTGGCTAATGGTTTGTCAATTTTTTTTTATCCTCTCAAAGAACCAGCTTTTGGCTTTGTTGATTTTTGCTGGTCTCTTTTGTTTCTTTTGCATTTATTTCTGCCCTAATTTTTAAGAGTTCTTTCCTTCTACTAACCCTGGGGTCCTTCATTTCTTCCTTTTCTAGTTGCTTTAGGTGTAGAGTTAGGTTATTTTTTTGACTTTTTTCTTGTTTCTTGAGGTATGCCTGTATTGCTATGAACCTTCCCCTTTGCACTGCTTTTACAGTGTCCCACAGGTTTTGGGTTGTTGTGTTTTCATTTTCATTCACTTCTATGCATATTTTGATTTCTTTTTTTATTTCTTCTGTCATTTTTTGGTTATTCAGCAGCATGTTGTTCAGCCTCCATATGTTGGAATTTTTAGTGTTTTTTTTTTCTCCTGTAATTAAGATCTAATCTTACTGCATTGCGGTCAGAAAAGATGCTTGGAATGATTTCAATTTTTTTGAATTTACCAAGGCTAGATTTATGGCCCAGGATGTGATATATCCTGGAGATGGCTCCGTGTGTGCTTGAGAAAAAGATGAAATTCATTGTTTTGGGATGAAATGTCCTATAGATATCATTACATCTTACTGGTCTATTGTATCATTTAAAGTTTGTGTTTCCTTGTTAATTTTCTGTTTAGTTGATCTATCCATATGTGTGAGTGGAGTATTAAAGTCTCCCACTATTATTGTGTTATTGTTAGTTTCCCCTTTCAAACATGTTACCATTTGTCTTACATATTGCGGTGCTCCTATTTTGTGTGGATATATGTTTATAATTGTTAAATATCTTCTTCTTGTATTGATCCTTTGATCATTATGTAGTGTCCTTCTTTGTCTCTTTTCACAGCCTTTGTTTTAAAGTCTATTTTATCTGATATGAGTATTGCTACTCCTGCTTTCTTTTGGTCTCTATTTGCATGGAATATCTTTTTCCATCCCTTCAGTTTCAGTCTGTATGTGTCCCTTGCATTGAGGTGGGTCTCTTATAGACAACATATATAGGGGGTCTTGTTTTTTGTCCACTCAGCCAGTCTTTGTCTTTTGGTTGGGGCATTCAACACATTTATATTTAAGGTAATTATTGATAAGTATGATTCCATTGCAATTTACTTTATTGTTTTGGGTTCGAGTTTATACACCCTTTCTGTGTTTCCTGTCTAGAGAAGATCCTTTAGCATTTGTTGGAGAGCTGGTTTGGTGGTGCTTAATTCTCTCAGCTTTTGCTTATCTGTAAAGCTTTTGATGTCTCCTTCATATTTGAATGAGATCCTTGCTGGGTACAGTAATCTGGGCTGTAGGTTATTTTCTTTTGTCACTTTAAGTATGTCCTGCCATTCCCTCCTGGCCTGAAGAGTTTCTATTGAAAGATCAGCTGTTATCCTTATGGGAATCCCCTTGTTTGTTATTTGTTGTTTTTCCCTTGCTGTTTTTAATATTTGTTCTTTGTGTTTGATCTTTGTTAATTTCATTAGTATGTGTCTTGGGGTGTTTCGCCTTGGGCTTTTCCTGTTTGGGACTCTCTGGGTTTCTTGGACTTGGGTGATTATTTCCTTCCTCATTTTAGGCAAGTTTTCAACTATTATCTCCTCAAGTATTTTCTTATGGTCTTTCTTTCTGTCTTCTTCTGGGACTCCTATGATTCGAATGTTGGGACATTTAACATTGTCCTGGAGGTCTCTGAGATTGTCCTCATTTCTTTTAATTCATTTTTTCTTTTTTCCTCTCTGATTCATTTATTTCTACCATTCTATCTTCTACCTCACTAATCCTATCTTCTGCCTCTGTTATTCTACTGTTGGTTCCCTCCAGAGTGTTTTTGATATCATTTATTTCATTATTCATTATATATTGACTCTTTTTTATTTCATCTAGGTCCTTGTTAAAACCTTTCTTCTCAATCCTTGTCTCCAGGCTATTTATCTCTGATTCCATTTTGTTTTCAAGATTTTGGATAATTTTCAATATCATTGTTCAGAATTCTTTATCAGGTAGATTCCCTGTCTCTTCCTCTTTTGTTTGGTTTGGTGGGCATTTATCCTGTTCCTTTACCTGCTGGGTATTCCTCTGTCTCTTCGTCTTGTTTATATTGGTGTGTTTGGGGTGGCCTTTCTGTATTCTGGCAGTTTGTGGAGTTCTCTTTATTGTGGACTTTCCTCACTGTGGGTGGGGTCCTACGTGTAGCTTGACAAGGTTTCCTGGTTAGGGAAGCTTGTGTCGGTGTTCTGGTGGGTGGAGCTGGATTTCTTCTCTCTGGAGTGCAATGAAGTGTCCAGTAATGAGTTGTGAGATGCCAATGTGTTTTGAGTGACTTTGGGAAGCCTGCATATTGAAGCTCAGGGCTATGTTCCTGTGTTGCTGGAGAATTTGTGTGGTATGTCTTGCTCTGGAACTTGTTGGCCCTTGGGTGGTGCTTGGTTTCAGTGTAGGTATGGAGGCGATTGATGACCTCCTGTCGATTAATGTTCCCTGGAGTCAGGAGTTCTCTGGTGTTCTCAGGATTTGGACTTAAGCCTCCTGCTTCTGGTTTTCAGTCTTATTTTTACCATAGTCTCAAGATTTCTCCATCTATACAGCACCTTTGATAAAACATCTAGGTTAAAAATGAAAAGTTTCTCCACAGTGAGGAACACCCAGAGAGGTTCACAGAGTTAGAGAAGAGAAGAGGGAGTAGGGAGATAGAGGTGACCAGGATGAGATGAGTTGGAATCAAAAGAGGAGAGAGCAAGCTAGCCAGTAATCAATTCCCTATGTACTCTCCACAGTCGGGAACACTCAGAGAGGTTTACTGAGTTACATAGAGAAGAGAAGAGGAAGGAAGGAGACATTGGTGGCTGGGAGGATAAAGGGGGGAATCAAAAGGAGAGAGACAGATCCAGCCAGTAATCAGTTTCCTAAGTGTTCTCCACCATCTGGAACACATAAGGAGATTCACAGAGTTGGGTAGAGAAGAGAAGGGGGAGGAAGTAGATAGAGGCGACCTGATGGAGAAAAAAGGAGAGTGTAAAGGGGGAGAGAGCAGTCAAGCCAGTAATCTTGCTTCCAAGTTAAAATGGGTACTTAAGACTGGGTTCTTAAAGGTACAAAATTCATAACAAATACCAAAAAGAAGACAGGGAGGCCTGACGTGCTGTGATTCATGGGGTCACAAAGAGTCGGACACTACTGAGAGACTGAACTGAACTGAACCAAAAAGCAAAGATTAAATATCCAGAGTAGAGGTTGGATTTTCAAAAATGCAGTATTAAAGAAAAAAAAATAACAAAGTCACAAAAATTATGAAATATATATTTATGAAGTTTGCTTTAAAAATAGGGTCTTTTTTGCAAAAAAAAAAAATTTTGTAGGTTATAAAAATGAAAATTAAAGGAGTAATAGAAGACTTAAAATTGAGAAAAATGTTTTTTTTTTTTTAATTAAAGAATGATAGTAAAAATATATCTAGGACTTTCTCTGGTGTTGTGGGCAGTGTGGGGTCAATTCATTTTTGGATAGTTCCTTGATCTGGCTTATATTTCTCATATCTATAGGCCCCTTTATATGTAGTCAGTACTAACTGCAGGGTTTTTATCTGTTGCTCCTGTCACTTCTACGGAGGTTCAGTCTGGTTTATCTTCTTCTGTTTGCTGGTCTCTTCAGTGTCTAATTTCCGCCCTGACACAAAGGGGGGAGGTGGTGGACAATTTTTTTAGGCTCGCTTGTTCAGTCGTGCTGTCGGGACGGAGGGACGCTGCAAACAAATAACACTGGCATGTGCTCGCAGTGTCTTGGCCGCACTGGGTTTGCCCCCGACTCACGGTGTGTGTGCTTTTCCTGTCTACACTGCTTAGGCTCTAGGTTGCTCTGCCAGGAACTGTCTGAGGCCAGCCCTGGGTTGTATGCACTTCCCAGGTCTAAGCCACTCGGGTTCAGGTACTCGGGTAGTCCTCAGTGATGCAGACTCAGTTGGGCCTGCGTTTTATGCCCTTCCCAGGTCCAAGCAGCTCAGGTGACCAGGTGTTTGGTGAGCACAGTTGCTGTGACTTATTGCCTCCCCAGTCCCTGCCACTTGGTTCTCTGGGTGTACAACTGGCACACCTTCTCAGGCGGATGTTGACCATTCAGAATGCCAAGAAGTCTTGGTTAGCAATGAAGCCTGCTTGCAATTTGATAGATAATGCCTCTGTGGGGCCGCAATTGCCCCCTTCCGGCTCTGGCTGCCCTCACCTGCCTGTCACGGGGGAGGGGAGGTAGGGGGTGGGCCTGTCTGCACCCAGCTAGCTCTGCTTAGTCCTTTGTTCTGTGAGCAGTCTTGACAGTGTCTTAGGTTAGGGCTTTTCGCATAGCTCTAGTCAGTCCTTTGTTCTGTGAGTGGGCCTGGCGGTGTCTTAAGTTAGTGCTTTTCACGTGGTAGCTATCCCACAATCTAGTTTGCTATCCCAAGTTAGTTCCCTCAGATTGCCCTCGGGGCATTCAGGCCCAGTCCTCACTCGAAGCAATGCAGCCCGCACCTCCCTGCTCAACCCCCACTTGCTAGTGGGGGATGCGGGTGTCTGTGCTGCTTCTCCGCTGGGGGAGTTACCATTGGGCTTGTAATCTGTGGGGTTTAATTATTTATTTATTTTTCCTCCCAGCTTTGTTGCCCTCTGTGGTTCCAAGGCTCGCCCAGACTGGTCAGTGAGAGTGTTTCCTGGTGTTTGGAAACGTCTCTCTCTTTTAATAATCCCTTCCCAGGACAGAGCTCCGTCCCTACCTCTTTTGTCTCTCTTTTTGTCTTTTATATTTTTTCCTACCTCCTTTCGAAGACAATGGGCTGCTTTTCTTGGTGCCTGATGACCTCTGCCAGCATTCAGAAGTTGTTTTGTGGAATTTACTCAGCATTCAAATGTTCTCTTGACGAATTTGTGGGAGAGAAAGTGGTCTCCCTGTCCTATTCCTCCACCCTCTTAGGACCGCCTCTAAAGACTAACGTTAGTGTAGCATTTGCTTTCCTTTTTCTTTTTTGTTTGTGTATCAATTGTAGATTTTTGGTTTATGATTACCATGAGAATTTTATATAGCAGTCTATATATAAACAAAACTATTTTAAGTTACTGGTATTTTAATTTCAATTCAATTTCAATTCAATTCAATTTCTTTAAATTCAATGCAATTCTTATTTCCTGCATTTGTGTTCTCCTCTTCTCATGGTTTTTGGTTTTGATATCATACTTGTGTGTGGATGATTTCTTAATCTTACTATATGTTTACCTTTATCTGTGAGCTCTTCAATTTGTTATGTTCTTGTTTCTAATAATGGCCTTTTCTTTGTTGCTTAGAGAAATTCCTTTAGCATTTGTTGCAAAACAGGTCTAGTGATTAGCTTTTGCTTGTTCATAACATTTTTATTTCTCCATTACATCTGAAGGAGAGCCTTACTAGATGAAGCATTCCTGGTTATAGGTTCTTTCCTGTCATCATTTTAAATATATTTTGCACTGCCTCCTGATAAGAAATGAGCTGATAAACTTATGGTACTTCCCTTGTATGTTATTTGTTGCTTTCCCCTTGTTCTCTCTAATATTGTTTCTTTGTCTTTAATTTTTATCAATTCAATCACTATGTGTCTCATAGTGTTTCTCCTTGGGTTTATCCTGCCTGGGACTCTCTACATTTTCTAGACTTAGGTGATTGTTTTCTTTCCCATGTTAGGGAAGTTTTCAACTATTATCTCTTTCACTGTTTTCTCAGGTCTTTTCTATATATATTCTCCTCTGCTGCTGCTGCTAAGTCACATCAGTCGTGTCTGACTCTGTGTGACCCCAGAGACGGCAGCCCACCAGGCTCCCCCGTCCCCAGGATTCTCCAGGCAAGAACACTGGAGTGGGTTGCCATTTCCTTCTGTAATGCATTTAGGTGAAAAGTGAAAGTGAAGTCACTCAGTCGTGTCCGACTCTAGCGACCCCATGGACTGCAGCCTACCAGGCTCCTCCGTCCATGGGATTTTCTAGGCAAAAGTACTGGAGTGGGATGCCATTGCCTTCTCCGATTCTCCTCTGGGACCTCTATAATGTAAATGTTGGTGCATTTGACATTGTACCAGAGATCTCTCTTTCTTTCCTCATATCTTTTCCTTCTTTTTTCTTTATTCTATTCCATGGCAGTGATTTCCACCAGTCTGTCTTCCAATTCACTTCTCTATTCTTATGCTTCAGCTCTTCTGCTATTGATTCCTTCTAGTATATTTCTCATTTCAGTTATTATATTATTCATTTCTGTTTGTTTGTTCTTTAGCACTTCTGGAAAAGTGAAAGTGTTAGTTGCTCAGTCGTGTCTGACTCTCTGTGATCCCATAGACTGTAGCCTGCCAGGCTCCTATGTCCATTGAATTACCCAGGCAAGAATACTGGAGTGGGTAGCCATTCCCTTCTCCAGGGTATGTTCCCGATCCAGAGATTGAACCTGGATCTCCCACATTTGCAGGTTGATTCTTTGCTGTCTGAGCCACCAGGGAAGCCCTTAGTTCTTACAAGTCTTTGTTAAACATGTCTTGTATCTTCTCAGTCTGTGCCTCCATTATTTTTTTGAGAACTTGGATCGTCTTCACTACCATTACTCTGAATTTCTTTTCCAGTAGATTGCCTATCTTTGCTTCATTTAGTTTTTCTTCTGAGGTTTATTCTTGATCTTCTCTCTAGGACATACTCCTCTGCCATCTCATCTAACTTTCTGTGATAGCAGTTTCTTTTCTGCAGGATGCAGGGTTATATTTCTTCTTGATTTTTCTGTCTGTCCTCTGCTGGATGAAGCTGGTAAGAGGCTTGTGTAGGCTTCCTGTGGGAGGACGTGGTTTCTGCCCAGTGATGAGTGCAGCTGGGTTTTGTCCCTCTGTTGAGCAGAGCTGTGCTCAGGAAGACTTTATTTAAGTGGCCTGTCTGCTGATGGATGGGGCTGTGTACCTGTTCTGTTGGTTGTTTGGCCTGAAACATCCCAGCACTAAAGCCTACTGGCTATTGGGTAGGACTAGTTCTTGTGGGAGAATGGAGGCCTCCAGGAGGGCTCATGCCAATGAGTGCTCACCAGAGCTGCTGCTGCCAGTGTCATTTTCCCTGCAGTGAGCCACATCCACTCCTTACCTCCAAAGAAGACCCTCTAGTACTAGCAGGTAGGTCTTTCCCAATCTCTTATGAGGTCACTGCTTTTTTCTTGGTGCACGCTAGACCTTGTGGATGCCCTCCAAGAATGGAGTTTCTGTTTCTCCAGTCCTGTGGAATTCCTGCACTCAAACCCTACTGTCCTTCAAAATCAGAATCTCTGGGGGATCCTCCTCCCATTGATAGGCCCCAAGTCTGTGAAGCCTGACATGGAGATCAGGACTTTCACTCCTATGGGAGAACTTCTATGGTATCAATATTTTCCAGTTTGTGAGTCACCCACCTAACAGGTGTGGGATTTTATTTTATCATGATCACACCTCTCCTACTGTCTTATTGTGGCTTCTTCTTTGTCTTGGATAAAGGAAATCTTTTATTTTTTTTCAGGTACCAACAGTTTTTTGTCAATGGTTGTTCAGCAGTTAGTTGTCATTTTGGTGTTTTTATGAGAAAGGGCGAGCTCCCATCCTACTCTGTCATCTTGCTGGCAAGTCCTAACTTCTATGTTTTGGAAAACAAAATAGACTCATTATACATTTCCACCTATATCCTTAGTCCTTATAGAAAGCATATCTATCCCCTAATTCAGACTATTTTGATTTCTTGGATCCTTAACAACCCAAATAAGTGAGTTCTTCTTCACAATTAAAATGATTTGCAATTTGTTTACTCCAACAAAATGCTATCAGTAATGTGAAGTCCCCAAATTTAGATTAACATAGATGCTCTTCTTTGTATATCTTCAAAAATGTTCTCACACTCTTCTGGGAAACAAATTCCAGAATTAAGTTCATCTCCTAAGATGATTTTAGTTCCAAATGCCATAAAGTAAACAAACTCTAACTTCTCACCCGGCTGATCAAAGTTGGCCCTAGCATCTCCTTTGATTAGAATTGTTAGAAATATTAAGTATACCTGACTACCCCCCAAGATATTACTTATAAAAATGTTTGTGATTTGTTCAGATAGGACAAATAACAAAGTAAAAATAAATGTTTCATTTCTCAAGAGATTATCCAAGTGGTGTACAGCTGGAGGTGGGCCCAACAAGGAAAAGGTTGGGTGGAAACCACGGATACTTGTAAATGATGACTGGATAACCTAAAAATAAGCTAAACTTAAGCAAGTTATTGACCTATTTTGGTGATTCACTATAATATACAAAATTGATATGCCTGTCAAGATCAGAATTTTAAACTGGCATATCAAGGTAACCTTGTCCTTAAACCTAATTTTCCCAAGAGTCACTGTTTCAATAATTAAGCTGTCATTTTAATTCTACAGAATATCTTAGCTTGAGATAACTGCATATCCAAAAATATGCCACAGATTGTTTCAAGGCTCTCTTTCTAAGAGCCCTAAGCTCTCCTTAGTACTTACTGGTGGCTTTATTCTTTCTCCAGATTCTTTCTTTGGCCTCTGCCATTATTACCTTTCTCTGTGAAAGAGAAGATTCACTGGATAGGAGGCTAGTGCTAGATTGTGGATGGAACTGCCTGGAATTTAGGGTGGGGTCTTGATTATAGTTACTTACAGACTCTTGAGAAATCAAACAACAAGGTCTAAAATGAGTAGTTCAATACAGATCACCAACAGGCACATGAAAAGGTACTCAACATCATTCATTATTACAGAAATTAAAATCAAAACTACAAGGAGGTATCACCTTGCACCAGTCAGAATGGCCATCATCAAAAAATCTACAAACAATAAATGCTGGAGAGGATGTAGAGAAAAGGGAACACTCCTACACTGTTGATGGAAATTTAAATTGATACAGCCACTATGGAGAACAGTATGAAGGTTCCTTTAAAAACTAAAAATAGAGTTACCATATGTATGGTATGTAATCCATACCAATCCTCAGCATACATCCAGAGTTACCATATGTATGGTGTGTAATCCATCCCAATCCTCAGCATACATCCAGAAAAAACACTAATTTGAAAAACATATATGCACCCCAATGTCATAGCAGCACTATTTACAATAACCAAGAAGCACAGAAGCAGCCTAAATGTCCATCAACAGATGATGGATAAAGAAAATCTGGGGTATGCATGTACACACACACATAGAAACACAATGGAATGTTACTCAGTCATAAAAATCTTGAAATAATGTCATTTTCAGCAACATGGATGGACATAGAGATTATCATACTAAGTAAAGTCAGACAGAGAAAGACAAATATCATATGTTATCACTTATATGTGGGATCTTTAAAAAATGATACAAATGAACTTATTTACAAAACAGAAATAGACTCACAGATGTAGAAAACAAACCTATGGTTATCAAATAGGAAAGGAGGGGAGGAATAAATTATGAGTTTGGGATTAACAGATACCCACTACTATATACAAATAGATAAACAATAAGGACCTACTGTATAGCACAGGGAATTATATTCTCTACCTATAATAACTAAAATGGAAAATAATCTGAAAATAAATATATATTATATCCATATATATACATATGTATATGTATATATAAAACAATCACTGTGCTATACATCTGAAATTAACATAACATTGTAAGTCAACTGTATTTCAATTTTAAAAATGACTGGTTGGGCAGTGGTGTGTAAGATGATGTTGAAAAGAAAGAGCCTGAAATTAAGGACGCATGAAAGACATCTCCAGGAATTACAAACAGTTCAGCATGGTTGAAATACAAAGTACATGTGAAAGGTAGGAGATTATTGTTAAGTCATCTACATCTGAGGTAATTAGAGTCAGGATAGAAGAAGCAGCAGTAGGAAAGAAAAGGAATTGAGTGGAAAAAGACCAAGACTTGGTGTCAGATTGTATAAATGTTAGCTGGAACTGGAGCAAAATTGCAAAGCCACATCCTTTCTCTCTTCACCCCCAGCTTCCCACATTTGTGCTGTTTTCCCTATATTTAATTTTAACTTCAGTGTCATCAGATCTCAGATTTCTATTACCTTCCTCTCTTTTTCTCTTTCCCCATGAGTTTTAGCAAAACCCTCCCAGACTCCTACCATCTAACTAGATGACACGGTCTGATAAATTTGTCATTTTAACAGAAATCAAAGCCTCTTAAAAATTCTGAAGAGTAGATTCTGGCCCTCAGCTAAGATATGGACAGATGAATTGTTGGTCCTGGAACTCTAAAGCCATATGATCGAGCTGGATGAGCATCACATATGAGACGATTTTTTTTAAAGGGACCAACAGGAGGAGGTCCTAAGATGGCAGAGGAATAGGATGGGGAGACCACTTTCTCCCCCACAAATTAATCAAAAGAACATTTGAAAGCTGAGTAAATTCCACAAAACAACTTCTGAATGCTGGCAGAGGACATCAGGCACCCAGAAAAGCAGTCCATTATCTTCATACTGCTACTGCTAAGTCACTTCAGTCATGTCCGACTCTGTGCGACCCCATAGACGGCAGCCCACCAGGTTCCCCCGTCCCTGGGATTCTCCAGACAATAACACTGGAGTGGGTTGCCATTTCCTTCTCTAATGCATGAAAGTGAAAAATGAAAGTGAAGTTGCTCAGTTGTGTCCGACCCTCAGTGACCCCATGGACTGCAGCCTTCCAGGCTCCTCCATCCATGGGATTTTCCAGGCAAGAGTACTGGAGTGGGGTGCCATTGCTTTCTCCGTTGTCTTCAAAAGGAGGTAGGAAAAATATAAAAGATAAAAAGAGACAAAAGAGGTAGAGATGGGGCTCCACCCTGGGAAAGGAGTTTTTAAAAAGAAGTTTCCAAACACCAGGAAACACTCTCACTGCTGAGTTTGTGGCGAGCCTTGGAACCACAGAGGGCAACGTAGCCGAGAGGAAAAATAAATAATTAAAATGCACAGATTACGTGCCCAACGGTAATTCCCCCAGCAGAGAAGCAGCGCAGACACATGCATCCGCCACTAGCAAGCGGGGGTTGGGCAGGGAGGCCTGGGCTGCATTGCTTAGAGTGAGGACCAAGCCTGAATGCCCCAAGGGCAATCTGAGGGAACTACCTTGGATAGCAAACCAGACTGTAGGATAGCCACCACGCAAAAAGCCCTAACGTAAGACACTGTCAGGACTGCTCACAGAACAAAGGACTGAGCAGAGCTAGCCCAGCCCAGCCCCCTTCCTGTTGACATGCAGGCAAGGGCAGCCACAGCCAGAAGGGGGCAATCACGGCCCCAGAGAGGGATTATCTATGAAACTGCAAGTAGGCTTCGTTGCTAACCAAGACTTCTTGGGATTCTAGACAGTCAATATCTGCCTGAGAAGGTGTGCTGGTTGTACACCCAGAAAACCAAGCAGCAGGGACAGGGGAGGCGATAAGTCACAGCAATTGCACTCGCTAAACACCTGGTCACCTCAGCTGCTCAGACCTGGGAAGGGCATAAAACACAGGCCCAATCAAGTCTGTGCCTCTGAGGACTACCCGAGTACCTGAATTGAGCGGCTTAGACCTGGGAAGTGCATACAACCTAGGGCTGGGCTCAGTTCCCAGCAGAGCAGTCTAGAGCCTAAGCAGTATAGACAGGGAAAGCACACACGCTGTGAGCAGGGGGCAAACTTAGTGTGGCTGAGACACTGCGAGCACCTGCCAGTGTTATTCGTTTGCAGTGTCCCTCCCTCCCCACAGAATGACTGAACAAGTGAGCCTAAAAAAGTGTCCACCACCGCCCCCTTGTGTCAGGGTGGAAATTAGACACTGAAGAGACCAGCAAACAGAAGAAGCTAAAACAGAGGGAACCTCCCTGGAAGTGACAGGTGCAATAGATTAAAACCCTGTAGTTAGTACTGACTACATAGGAAGGGGCATATAGATATTGAGAAATATAAGCCAGATCAAGGAACTATCCAAAAATAAACCGACCCCACACTGCCCACAACAACACCAGAGAAAGTCCTAGATATATTTTTACTATTTTTACTATCATTCTTTAATTTTTTTAATTTTTTTTTATTTTTAAGTCCTCTACTACTCCTTTACTTTTCATTTTTATAACCTACTATGACTTTGCAAAAAAAAAAAAGACCCTATTTTTTAAAGCAAACTTCATATATATATATATATATATATATATATATATATATTATAATTCTTGTGACTTTGTTGTTTTTTGTTTGTTTGTTTGTTTAATATTGTATTTTTGAAAATCCAACCTCTACTCTAGATTTTTAATCTTTGCTTTTTGGTATTTGTTATCAATTTTGTACTTTTAAGAACCCATTCTTCATTACTCATTTTTGCTTGGGAGTGAGATCACTGGCCTGATTGCTCACTCCCCCTTTGGATTCTTTTTTTTCTCCACCAGGTAGCCTCTATCTCCTCCCTCCCTCTTCTCTTCTCTACCCAACTCTATGAATCACTTTGTGTGTTCCAGACTGTGGAGAACACTTAGGGAACTGATTACTGACTCTATCCTTTTGATTCCCCCATTTTATCCTCCTGGCCATCTCTATCTCCTTCCTCCCTCTTCTCTTCTCTTCTCTGTATAATTGCGTGAACATCTCTGAGTAGTCCAGACTGTGGAGGGCACATAGGGAAGTGATTACTGGCTAGCTTGCTCTCTCCTCTTTTGGTTCCAACTCATCTCATCCTGGTCACCTCTATCTCCCTACTCCCTCTTCTCTTCTCCATGTAACTCTGTGTACCTCTCCGGGTGTCCCTCACCGTGGAGAAAATTTCATCTTTAACCTAGATGTTTTATCAAAGGTGCTGTATAGATGGAGAAATCTTGAGACTATGGTAAAAATAAGACTGAAAACCAGAAGCAGGAGGCTTAAGTCCAAATCCTGAGAACACCAGAGAACTCCTGACTCCAGGGAACATTAATCGACAGGAGGTCATCAATCGCCTCCATACCTACACTGAAACCAAGCACCACCCAAGGGCCAACAAGTTCCAGAGCAAGACATACCACACAAATTCTCCAGCAACACAGGAACATAGCCCTGAACTTCAATATGCAGATTGCCCAAAGTCACTCAAAACCCATTGACGTCTCACAACTCATTACTGGACACTTCATTGTACTCCAGAGAGAAGAAATCCAGCCCCACTCACCAGAACACCGACACAAGCCTCCCTAACCA
The DNA here is from genome assembly GCF_029378745.1 of Bos indicus. Classification (NCBI taxonomy): domain Eukaryota; kingdom Metazoa; phylum Chordata; class Mammalia; order Artiodactyla; family Bovidae; genus Bos; species Bos indicus. The sequence goes on from NC_091789.1 coordinate 79,833,695, forward strand.
GGAAACCTTGTCAAGCCACCCATAGGATCCCATCCACAGTAAGGAAACTCCACAATAAAGAGAACTCCACAAACTGCCAGAATACAGAAAGGACACCCCAAGCACACCAATATAAACAAGACGAAGAGACAGACGAATACCCAGCAGGTAAAAGAACAGGATAAATGCCCACCAAACCAAACAAAAGAGGAAGAGACAGGGAATCTACCTGATAAAGAATTCTGAACAATGATAGTGAAAATTATCCAAAATCTTGAACAAAATGGAGTCACAGATAAATAGCCTGGAGACAAGGATTGAGAAGAAAAGTCTAACAAGGACCTAGATGAAATAAAAAAGAGTCAATATATAATGAATAATGAAATAAATGATATCAAAAACACTCTGGAGGGAACCAACAGTAGAATAACAGAGGCAGAAGATAGGATTAGTGAGGTAGAAGATAGAATGGTAAGAAATAAATGAATCAGAGAGGAAAAAAGAAAAACGAATTAAAAGAAATGAGGACAATCTCAGAGACCTCTGGAACAATGTTAAATGCCCCAACATTCGAATCATAGGAGTCCCAGAAGAAGACAGAAAGAAAGACCATGAGAAAATACTTGAGGAGATAATAGTTGAAAACTTGCCTAAAATGGGGAAGGAAATAATCACCCAAATCCAAGAAACCCGGAGAGTCCCAAACAGGATAAACCCAAGGCAAAACACCCCAAGACACATACTAATGAAATTAACAAAGATCAAACACAAAGAACAAATATTAAAAGCAGCAAGGGAAAAACAACAAATAACACACAAGAGGATTCCCGTAAAGATAACAGCTGGTCTTTCAGTAGAAACTCTTCAGGCCAGGAGGGAATGGCAGGACATACTTAAAGTGACAAAAGAAAATAGCCTACAGCCCAGATTACTGTACCCAGCAAGGATCTCCTTCAAATATGAAGGAGACATCAAAAGCTTTACAGATTAGCAAAAGCTGAGAGAATTCAGCACCACCAAACCAGTTCTCCAACATATGCTAAAGGATCTTCTCTAGACAGGAAACACAAAAAGGGTGTATAAACACGAATCCAAAACAATAAAGTAAATGGCAATGGGGTCATACTTATCAATAATTACCTTAAATGTAAATGTGTTGAATGCCCTAAGCAAAAGACAAAGACTGGCTGAATGGATAAAAAAAACAAGACCCATAAATATGTTGTCTACAAGAGACCCACCTCAAAACAAGGGACACATACAGACTGAAAGTGAAGGGTTGGAAAAAGATATTCCAAGCAAATAGAGACTAAAAGAAAGCAGGAGTAGCAATATTCATATCAGATAAAATAGACTTTAAAACAAAGGCTGTGAAAAGAGACAAAGAAGGACACTACATAATGATCAAAGGATCAATCCAAGAAGAAGATATAACAATTATAAATATATATGCACCCAACATAGGAGCACCACAATATGTAAGACAAATGTTAACATGTATAAAAGGGGAAATTAACAATAACACAATAATAGTGGGAGACTTCTCCAGGATAGATCACATCCTGGGCCATAAATCTAGCCTTAGTAAATTCAAAAAAAATGACATCATTTCAAGCATCTTTTCTGACCACAATGCAGTAAGCTTAAATCTCAATTACAGGAGAAAAACTACTAAAAATTCCAACATACGGAGGCTGAACAACACACTGCTGAATAACGAACAAATCACAGAAGAAACCAAAAAAGAAATCAAAATTTTCATAGAAACTAATGAAAATGAAAACACAACAACCCAAAACCTATGGGACACTGTAAAAGCAGTGCAAAGGGGAAGGTTCATAGCAATACAGGCATACTAAAGAAACGAGAAAAAAGTCAAAGAAATAACCTAACTCTACACCTAAAGCAACTAGAAAAGGAAGAAATGAAGAACCCCAGGGTTAGTAGAAGGAAAGAAATCTTAAAAATTAGGGCAGAAATAAATGCAAAAGAAACAAAAGAGACCAGCAAAAATCAACAAAGCCAAAATCTGGTTCTTTGAGAGGATAAATAAAATTGACAAACCATTAGCCAGACTCATCAGTAAACAAAGGGAGAAGAATCAAATCAATAAAATTGGAAACGAAAATGGAAAGATCAAAACAGACAACACAGAAATTCAAAGGATCATAAGAGACTACTATCAACAATTATATGCCAATAAAATGGACAACGTGGAAGAAATGGACAAATTCTTCAAAAAGTACAACTTTCCAAAATTGAACCAGGAAGAAATAGAAATCTTAACAGACCCATCAGAAGCATGGAAATTGAAACTAAAATCAGAAATCTTCCAGCAAACAAAAGCCCAGGTCCAGATGGCTTCACAGCTGAATTCTACCAAAAATTTAGAGAAGAGCTAAAACCTATCCCACTCAAACTCTTCCAGAAAATGGCAAAGGAAGGTAAACTTCCAAACTCATTCTATGAGGCCACCATCACCCTAATAACAAGACCTGACAAAGATGCCACAAAAAAAGAAAACTACAGGCCAATATCACTGATGAATATAGATGCAAATATCATTAACAAAATTCAGAATCCAACAACACATTAAAAAGATCATACATCATGACCACGTGGGCTTTATGCCAGGGATGCAAGGATTCTTCAATATCTGCAAATCAATCAGTGTAATACACCACATTAAAAAATTGAAAACTAAAAGCCATATGATTATCTCAATAGATTCAGAGAAAGCCTTTGACAAAGTTCAACATCCATTTTTTATTAAAAAAAAAAAATCTCCAGAAAGCAGGAATAGATGGAACATACCTCAAGATAATAAAAGCTATATATGACAAACCCACAGCAAACATTATCTTCAATGGTGAAAAATTGAAAGCATTTCCCCTAAAGTCAGGAACAAGACAAGGGTGCCCACTTTCACCACTACTATTCAACATAGTTTTGGAAGTTTGGGCCACAACAATCAGAGCGTAAAAAGAAATAAAAGGAATACAGATTGGAAAAGAAGAAGCAAAACTCTCACTGTTTGCAGATGACATGATCCTCTACATAGAAAACCCTAAAGACTCCACAAGAAAATTACTAGAGCTAATCAATGAATATAGTAAAGTTGCAGGATATAAAATCAACACAGAGAAATCCCTTGCATTCCTATACACTAATAATGAGAAAATAGAAAGAGAAATTAAGGAAACAATTCCATTCACCAATGCAATGAAAAGAATAAAATACTTAAGAATATATCTACCTAAAGAAACTAAAGACCTATATATAGAAAACTATAAAACACTGGTGAAAGAAATCAAAGAGGACGCTAATAGATGGAGAAATATACCATGTTCATGGATCAGAAAAATCAATATAGTGAAAATGAGTATACTATCCAAAGCAATCTATAGATTCAATGCAATCCCTATCAAGCTACCAACAGTATTTGTCACAGAGCTAGAACAAATAATTTCACAATTTGTATGGAAATACAAAAAACCTCGAATAGCCAAAGCAATCTTGAGAAAGAAGAATGGACCTGGAGGAATCAACCTTGCTGACATCAGGCTCTACTACAAAGCCACAGTCATCAGGACAGTATGGTACTGGCACAAAGACAGAAATATAGATCAATGGAACAAAATAGAAAGCCCAGAGATAAATCCACGCACCTATGGACACCTTATCTTTGACAAAGGAGGCAAGAATATACAATGGATTAAAGACAATCTCTTTAACAAGTGGTGCTGGGAAAACTGGTCAACCACTTGTAAAAGAATGAAACAAGAACACTTTCTAACACCATACACAAAAATAAACTCAAAATGGATTAAAGATCTCAAAGTAAGACCAGAAACTATAAAAATCCTAGAGGAGAACATAGGCAAAACACTCTCCGACATACATCACAGCAGGATCCTCTATGACCCACCTCCCAAAATATTGGAAATAAAAGCAAAAATAAACAAATGGGACCTAATTAAACTTAAAAGCTTCTGCACAACAAAGGAAACTCTAAGCTAGGTGAAAAGACAGCCTTCAGAATGGGAGAAAATAATACCAAATGAAGCAACTGACAAACAACTAATCTCAAAAATATACAAGCAACTCCTACAGCTCAACTCCAGAAAAATAAATGACCCAATCAAAAAATGGGCCAAAGAACTAAATAGACATTTCTCCAAAGAAGACATACACATGGCTAACAAGCACATGAAAAGATGCTCAATATCACTCATTATCAGAGAAATGCAAATCAAAACCACAATGAGGTACCATTTCACGCCAGTCAGAATGTCTGTGATCCAAAAGTCTACAAGCAATAAATGCTGGAGAGGGTGTGGATAAAAGGGAACCCTCTTACACTGTTGGTGGGAATGCAAACTAGTACAGCCACTATGGAGAACAGTGTGGAGATTCCTTAAAAAACTGGAAATAGAATTGCCTTATGATCCAGCAATCCCACTGCTGGGCATACACACTGAGGAAATCAGAATTGAAAGACACACGTGTACCCCAATGTTCATCGCAGCACTGTTTATAATAGCCAGGACATGGAAGCAACCTAGATGTCCATCAGCAGATGAATGGATAAGAAAGCTGTAGTACATATACACAATAGAGTATTACTCAGCCATTAAAAAGAATACATTTGAATCAGCTTTAATGAGGTGGATGAAACTGGAGCCTATTATACAGAGTGAAGTAAGCCAGAAAGAAAAACACCAATACAGTATGCTGCTGCTGCTGCTGCTAAGTCGCTTCAGTCGTGTCCGACTCTGTGCAACCCCATAGATGGCAGCCCAACAGGCTCCACCACCCCTTGGATTCTCCAGTCAAGAACACTGGAGTGGGTTGCCATTTCCTTCTCCAATGCATGGAAGTGAAAAGTGAAAGTGAAGTCGTTCAGTCGTGTCCCACTCTTCGTGACCCCATGGACTGCAGCCCACCAGGCTCCTCCATCCATGGGATTCTCCAGGCAAGAGTACTGGAGTTGGGTGCCATTGCCTTCTCCGCCAATACAGTATTCTAATGCATATATATGGAATTTAGAAAGATGGTAACGATAACCCTGTATGCGAGACAGCAAGTGACACAGATGTATAGAACAGTCTTTTGGACTCTGTGAGAGAGGGCGAAGGTGGGATGATTTGGGAGAATGGCACTGAAATATGTATAATATCGTATGTGAAACGAATCGCCAGTCCAGGTTTGATGTATGATACAGAATGCTCAGGGCTGGTGCACTGGGATGTCCCAGAGGGATGGTATGAGGAGGGAGGTGGGAGGGGGGTTCAGGATGGGGAACATATGTCCACCAGTGGAGGATTCATGTTAGTGTGTGGCAAAACCAATACAATATTGTAAAGTAATTAGCCTCCAATTAAAATGAATACATTTGTATTTTTAAAAAAAATAAAATAAAAGGGACCAACAAAGAAGACTTAAGCAGTTTCTCCCTTGCAGGCTATGAAGAATGGTGACCATACTGCCAGAATATGTTGTTATTTGTTAGAAAACAAAGCGGGTAAGGTCAAGGAAAAAAAAAAAAAAAAGACCTTTGAGCCCTAGAAAGTCCAGTAACTTTACATTGCAAAATTAGCACTTAGTTTAGAAACCACTATCAAAGTTAAAACTGTTGTGCTACCTTTAGAGGGCCTGAAGAAACCTGTATCCTGAGCACAGCTGATATATTCAAAGAGGAATGAAGTGATACTTTCTCTCAGATGTTCACCTGAGAGAAACTCAGGGAACACCTAGAAGTCTTAAATCAAGTTCACAAACAACTTATGTCTGGTTCCTCTTTATTGAAGCTGTAAATCTCTTAACTTATGCGCTCTTTTTTTCTAAGATGAAAAATAAAGAATACTTGGTTTTTGCCCTTTAAGGCTAGTGGGACTGCCCAGTAGAAAGAACAGTGAAGTTTAAATTGAATAACCACAGAGATGAGTATGACATGAAACAATCAGTAAAAATTATCAAGGAAAGTACAAACAAAATAATGTAGGACTTCAAAGGAAAGAAATATTAAATTGGATCAGGAATGGCTTTTTTTTTTAATATAAGCAAAAAAGAGGCACAGTTACTATTTTCATTTAATAGAAGATACTAGTCTGGGGACTATCTGAGGATGCTACAGATCACTAGCTCTACCTGGGCCACACTTAGAAGGCACAACAGTATATAAGTCATCCTCATTCATAAATAGTTTTATTGCAGCAAAAATAAAGGGTATGGTATATGAATCGGGACCTTATATTCTCAGGTTTTTCCAGTGGTTATATATGGATGTGAGAGTTGGACTGTGAAGAAAGCTGAGCGCTGAAGAATTGATGCTTTTGAACTGTGGTGTTGGAGAAGGCTCTTGACAGTCCCTTGGACTGCAAAGAGATCCAACCAGTCCATTCTGAAGGAGATCAGTCCTGGGTGTTCTTTGGAAGGAATGATGCTAAAGCTGAAACTCCAGTACTTTGGCCACCTCATGTGAAGAGTTGACTCACTGGAAAAGACTCTGATGCTGGGAGGGATTGGGGGCAGGAGGAGAAGGGGATGACAGAGGATGAGATGGCTGGATGGCATCACTGACTCGATGGACATGAGTCTGTGTGAACTCCAGGAGTTGGTGATGGACAGGGAGGCCTGGAGTGCTGCGATTCATGGGGTCGCAAAGAGTCGGACACGACTGAGCGACTGAACTGAACTGAACTGATTCTCGGGTTATCTTTGGGAACTCCTACTTACTTGTTCACTGAAGCTTGACCAGGTTACAGATCAATGGAGGCTAAGGGCTGATGCAAGGAGAGTAGATAGATGATGATGATAATGAAGATAGATAGATAAACTGATAGACAGATAGATAGATAGATATACATGCACTAGAGGAGCCAAATAAAAATTTGAGTACCTCCTGAAATAAATAATTGAACCCAAAAGTTATATATCCACACATTTACTTTATTGCCTCATTTTCCCTCACCCAATCACCCAGACAAGAATGGTAGAATCCAATTTTGGCAGAAGCTGATGTCAGAGACAAGAGTTCTCAAGTAAACAAAAAGAAAAGAGGGGCAAAGCATAAGAGTATTGAATGTCTACTATATGCAAACTCAGAATTTCTAAAGGAAATTTCTAAAGGAACCATGGAAGACACTTCAAAATCCCAAACTTCAGGAAACATTACATTGTTGCCCAGGCAATGTGACCTTTACTCACTTGTCCATGTACAGAGAGAAGGCTAAATTGTAGTTGTACAGCTACCATAAACTTGGACAATTAGTACATTAGCCTGGTAAAAGTACACTTCTCATAGATGGGTCTTAGAAATTCAAAAACTTTCTCTTTCCACACTGGGGAGAAATATAAGCTTTGTCTAAACACAAAACTGTGACAGAGCCAAAGTTAATTTTCACCTAAAGAAAATGACTGAAATCATATAATTCCTGGATTAGAAAGGTTATTTTTATTAAATAGTCAGTCAGTATCTTTATTGATTAAAGAGCCCCAGGATAAGCTAAATCCCCAAAGAAGTTCTAATGCCTGAATAACAAAATATAAAAGCCAACTCTGTTTGAGTAATTTCCCACCTGCAATGCTTACTTCCTCCAGACTGCTAGTAGAAGCTTACTTATGTCAACTCCTTGCCTGGGGATGAAAGGAAAATTCTGCGAGAGAGAAGAAATTGGAGAATATTTGAAAAATGATTATCTGAATATGCGGTGGACTCAAACATCAATATCATAGCTGTGGGTTCAGATTCCTACTTTTTAAACTGTTTCATATTTTGCATTTTCTTTATTTTCATTTTGATTTTCCTTTTTTTCAGTAGAGTTCCTTTGGAAAGTTCCAACCTATTTTAAACTTGCTAAGGTCCATCTAGTCAAAGCTGTGGTTTTTCCAGTAGTCACGTATGAATGTGAGGGTTGGACTATAAAGAAAGCTGAGAGCCAAAGAATTTATGCTTTTGAACTGTGGTGTTGGCAAAGACTCTTGAGAGTCCCTTGGACTGTAAGGAGATCCAACCAGTGAATTCTAAAGGAAATCAGTCTTGAATATTCATTGGAAGGACTGATGCTGTAGCCAATAGTTTAGCCACCTGATAAGAAGAACTGACTCACTGGAAAAGACCCTGATGCTGGTAAAGATTGAAGGTGGGAGGAGAAGGAGATGACAGAGAATGAGATAGTTGGATGGCATCACCAACGTGATAGACATGAGTTTGAGTAGGCTCCGGGAGTTGGTGATGGACAGGGAGGCCTGGCATGCTGCAGTCCATGGGGTCACAGAGAGTCGGACATGACTGAGCAACTGAACTGAACTGAAGGATTAATTGGAGAAATATGTTTATTTTGTTGACAGGCCACAAATAAAAGAAAAATGGCCAGCCTCTGGGGTCCTTGCATATAGGGATGAAAGTTGCCATAGGGCAACACAAATTTAGGAAACAAGTATTCAGGCTGCTACGGTTTTAAGAAAGCCCTTCTTTGTTCATTTCTTGGAGATTTTCTATACTTTCTTAGATTTTCTGATAGTTTAGTTGAAGATACATACACTCATGAAAAGTTAACTATACAAACTATAAAACAGTTGATATCCAAAGGTATATAATATATGCCAAATTGATGATTAAGTCCATAACTATTATTATGAATTTTTAGGGAAAAGAGCCCAAAGTCTTATAAATCATCATTCCTCCCAGGAAAACTGTCCCTAAGCCATCACAGGCAGACATACTTGATATTTTTCAAGTCCTAATTCCTCTTCCTAGCAGACTAGATGCTTGGATATGAAGTTCAAAGTTATTTCTCCTTGGAACTTTATAAAGAGCTATTTAGAAGAGAAAATAGGGAAAATACCATGGTTTCATAGAAGAGAATTTTTATAATACTGTGTTCATCTCTAGATACAGAAACTATTAATAGAGCAGCAGACATGTGTAATCAGCCCTGGTCTTTATTTTAAATTTTCCCCTAAGGATGTAAAAATGAGTGGAGTGGAAACGAGGATACATGGAATCCAATAACTAGCTCTAAATCTGTCAGTAAAGCTATGATGTCCCATCACACACCCTGTGGTTAAGGCTGCTAAGCTCCCATGACCCTCTGGACTGCTTCTAAAGTCATTAACTTCCTTTTCAATCTTATGATTTCAGCTTAGGCTTCATCTGATATTATATCATAAGAAGTGCTGACCACTAGCCAAGAACATTCGTGAAGGGTACTGCAGTGCCAGAAAGAGGTATGGCTCTATTTTCTAAATAAATCTTGTTTTTCAATTCACTACTTATCTTAACAAAGTAACTTCCTTCATCATCTGCACTAAATATTAATTTCATTTATGTTTATTGCCTGTATATGTTTGCATACGTGCTCAGTCATGTCTGACTCTTTGCAACCCCATGAACTGTAGCCTACCAGGCTCCTCTGTCCATGGATTTTCCATGCAAGAATACTGGAGTGGGTTACTATTTCTTACTCCAGGAGATCATCCCAGCTCAGGGATCAAACCTGCATCTCTGGTATTGGCAGGCAGATTCTTTACCACTAAGCACTTGGGAAGTCCCTATTGTTTGTATATATGAATCAACTAATAGCCCATTCGTTTTGTGCTAAGACAGTTCTTACCATACTGTACTATAACTTGTTCATACTTCTGAGCTATCACTCCTCTCCCCCAGCATTCTATGAGCTGCTCAAATGCAGAGATGCATCCTTAAGCATCCCTGTTTCCATATAGTGTGGATATCATTATTAGGAGATCACAGTAAATTCTATAAAAATGAATCAAATGTTGTTTAAGATAAGTAAAACCATCATCTGCAAAATGAGTAGCTTGAACTAAATTATCTCTAACCTTCTAGGATTCATTACTTGTTTGAAAGTTTTAAAATTTTCTTTTTTTGATCTAATATAAGTCAATAGCTTGACTTAGTTATAAATAAGCAGTCAAATCTAAATATCAAAAGTACAAGGAAAGCTTTTTTAGTAATGACCAATAAATTTATTAATGGTACTAGAGTGACCTATTTCTTTTTTTTATTAATTTATCCATTTTATTTGGCATTTTTCATTCAAACACCTGAGAATTTCAAAATTATTTATAATGTTTAACAGACAAGTAAAACAAATGATTAATCTCTGTAAAGATAATATTTAACAGACAAGTAAAACAAATAATTAATCTCTGTAAAGATATGTGTGTTTTAATATTATAGTTAACCTTATGATTTAGTGCCTTTCTTAGTACTTTAGGAAGCAGCTTAACAGATTCACTCTGAGGTTGGGAAAGTTTTAAGTAATATTGGAGTGAAAAGATAACTTTCAGTGATTTAGAATGATAAACAATACTTTCAAATGATAAACTTGCTCTGTCACTCATTTACTCATTCATTTTATTAATATTTATGAGCAAAGTACATATGTTTTGGCCCTGTGTGAGCCCTTTATATATCAATCAGAAAGTCTATGAGGGAAGATAACAAACACATACGCACTACTGATCTGAAAGACAGATTTTAAGTTCCCTAGAAGAGGAAAGATAGAAATTACCTTGGAAGGAGGCTAAAGGAAGGCTTTGTCATGAAGGTCAAGAAGAGCTGAAAGATGGGTAGCTTTTGCACACACATAGATGGAGAAAAGGTCATTTCATGAAAAAGAAATACCATGAAAAAAGACAGATAGGCGGGAAAACATATAGCTCATGTCCCTGATATAGTAAAGTAGTTGTTTATTGAAATATAGGGTGAACAAAAAGGGAGAAGTAGAAAGAAGCTAGGAAAGTTCAATTGCAACCAGACTCTGTGTGTGTGTGTGCACGCACGCACGCACACGCGCGCACTAAGTCATTTCAGTCGTATCTGACTCTGTGACCATATGGACTGTAGCCCGCCAGGCTCCTCTCTCTATCAGATTCTACAGGCAAGAATACTGGCGTGGGCTGCCATGCCCTCCTCCAGGGGTTCTTCCAAGAGGCTTAAATATCAGGCCAAGAAGTCTGGATTTTAATTTGAAGACACTGAAAGACCACTGAAGATTTTTAGAGAAGTAATATGAAATAATTGAAAGCTATAATGTATAGAGAATTATTTTGGAAAGAGTTTGTAGTAGAATATAGTGAGTGTTAGTGGTGGTAGAAAGGACAGATGGTAATTATTTGATACCTTTCAAATGTGGTTATTTTTTAAAAAGGCAGATGACACCACCCTTATGGCAGAAAGTGAAGAGGAACTAAAAAGCCTCTTGATGAAGGTGAAAGAGGAGAGTGAAAAAGTTGGCTTAAAGCTCAACATTCAGAAAACAAAGATCATGGCATCTGGTCCCATCACTTCATGGGAAATAGATGGGGAAACAGTGGAAACAGTGTCAGACTTTATTTTTGGGGCTCCAAAATCACTGCAGATGGTGACTGCAGCCATGTAATTAAAAGACGCTTACTCCTTGGAAGGAAAGTTATGACCAACCTAGATAGCATGTTGAAAAGCAGAGACATTACTTTGCCAACAAAGGTCCATCTAGTCAAGGCTATGGTTTTTCCAGTGTCATGTATGGATGTGAGAGTTGGACTGTGAAGAAAGCTGAGCGCTGAAGAATTGATGCTTTTGAACTGTGGTGTTGGAGAAGACTCTTGAGAGTTCCTTGGACTGCAAGGAGATCCAACCAGTCCATTCTGAAGGAGATCAGCCCTGGGATTTCTTTGGAAGGAATGATGCTAAAGCTGAAACTCCAGTACTTTGGCCACCTCATGCGAAGGGTTGACTCATTGGAAAAGACTCTGATGCTGGGAGGGATTGGGGGCAGGAGGAGAAGGGGACGACAGAGGATGAGATGGCTGGATGGCATTACTGACTCAATGGACATGAGTCTGTGTGAACTCCAGGAGTTGGTGATGGACAGGGAGGCCTGGAGTGCTGAGATTCATGGGGTCACAAAGAGTAGGACACGACTGAGTGACTGAACTGAACTGAATTGATATCAAAAATCTCAACAGCACCATCTAGTGCCTCACAGGCTAACACTGCCTGATTTGGAGAAAACCCAATACAGGGCTAGCTAGAATAAGTTTACAGAGATTCTCTTTCTTCCACAATTGCACCTGAATTCAGAAAATTGATGGTGAAAGAGGCAGGTTAAGTGGAAAGCAAACTGAGAAATAATGCGTAGGTTGAGAATAATGAACTAATTTTTCTCTGTGATCTTATTTATATACCCTCAGAATGATTCACCTTCAATTTTTTTTACTGTATATCAACATTGCTTGGTGGAAAATAATGACTTTTTTTGGCCACACTGCAAAGCTTGTGGGATCTCAGTTTTCCAACCAGGGATTGCACCCAGGCCACCTCAGTGAAAGCCTGGAATACTAACCACTAGGAAACCAGGGAACTCCCAAAAATGACATTTTTAATGAAAGGAAAAAATAGATGGACAAATGAATAGATGACATACCCTCACAGCAAGTATAATTGTTAGCAGTAGTAAACCTGGAAAGTTATATCCCACCTACAACCACAACCATAGCTCCCTGTATACGTATCCTTGACACAGAGACTAATTCAGTCTCTTTCATTGCCAGCAGTTCTTGCATGCTGAAGCAATCTTCCCACTTTACAAACCCTAACCCTTCTCTTACCAGAGAGAAAGAGCTGTGTAACAGGCCAACAAATCATATTTCAACCAAAGATTATCTACCATATTATAAATTGATGAGTTGTTCCCATCTCCTTAAAGAATAAAAGAGAAGACTATGGAGGAACATAGGAAATCACTACTTCTGCACTATCTCATCCCTATATCTTTCTGATTAGAGCTTATTTATTGCCCTGATAAAGCTGAACTAGGCCAGACCAAGCAACAATCTCTTGCTATAAGAGAAATGACCATGTGTTGTTGAACAGTACGACTTTGAATGTGATTCTGAGAAGAGAACAAGGATGAGCGAGTACAACAATTTCCTCACCCAGAAAGGGAAAGGGAAGTCGCTCAGTCGTGTCTGACTCTTTGCAGCCCCATGGGCTGTAGCCCACCAAGCTCCTCCATCCATGGGATTTTCCAGGTGAGTGTACTGGAGTAGGTTGCCATTTCCTTCTCCAGGGGATCTTCCCCACCCAGGAATCAAACCGGGTCTCCTGCATCATAGGCAGACGCTTTACCGTCTGAGCCACCAGGGAAGTATATGCTGCAGTTCTCCTCAGAGCCTTAACTTAGGTGCGGATTTTGGAAATGTATTTCACCTTTTTTCCTCATTAAAATAACTAGATAGCTTATAAAGTTTCCCCAGCCTTGGTGTTCTGTGGTTCTAAATAGAGTCCACCATGTTCTAGACTAAGATTCTCCCCCAAGGAGTGAGTTCCACTGATAACAAATTTAATTATTTTCCTTAGGTACAAGCATCACCCAGAAGCTGTTACTTAGGAAGACTTCTTTGTGGGGAAACTAAGCATTTTCATCCAGATTTTATTCTCAGAAAGAATCTAGAGCTCTTCTAATAAAGAAAGAGATGATAGATAGATAGAAGATAGATACTCATACTTATGAAACTACTGTCTTTAAAACTTTTCTCTAAAAAACAAACCCTTTTAAAAGGAAGATTTATAGGATAGCACTGGAGTAATAAGGCTTAAAATAAGGCATAGCTCTTTTAGCTAGGTCTTAAAGATTAAGAAGTTCATCAGGCAAACATGGATAGGAAATGGGGGAAAGGAGATTTCTGGGTGCCCGTACTCTTGCCTGGAAAATCCCATGGATGGAGGAGCCTGGAAGGCTGCAGTCCATGGGGTCGCTGAGGGTCAGACACGACTGAGTGACTTCCCTTTCATTTTTCACTTTCATGCATTGGAGAAGGAAATGGCAACCCACTCCAGTGTTATTGCCTGGAGAATCCCAGGGACAGGAGAGCCTGGTGGGCTGCCGTCTATGGGGTCGCACAGAGTCAGACACGACTGAAGTGACTTAGCAGCATAAGACCCAAACCCTTCTCCTGGGGGCAAAGTCCAGAAGAATATCTTTTTATTCACCCACCACTCTTGCTTCCTGCTGTTTTCAAAAAATATATACATAGCAACACTATAAAATGAAACATTAGTACGTCCTATAATTTATGGAAGAGCAAAAATTGACAAGATCTTTTATATACATTGCAGGCACCAAGAAGACTCTCCTAGAGAAACATGGATGGAGTTGGAAATCTGACAGTATCTTCTTCCAGTAGTAATGCATGCAATGACACTATTGATGATTTCCGAAATCAAGTGTATTCCACCTTGTACTCTATGATCTCCATTGTGGGCTTCTTTGGCAATGGCTTTGTGCTCTATATCCTCATAAAAACATATCATGAGAAGTCAGCCTACCAAGTATACATGATTAATTTAGCAGTAGCTGATCTACTGTGTGTGTGCACACTACCTCTCCGTGTGGTCTATTATGTTCACAAAGGCATTTGGCTCTTTGGTGACTTTTTGTGTCGCCTCAGCACCTATGCCTTGTATGTCAACCTCTATTGTAGCATCTTCTTTATGACAGCCATGAGCTTTTTCCGGTGCATTGCAATTGTTTTCCCAGTCCAAAATATTAATTTGGTTACACAGAAAAAAGCCAGGTTTGTGTGTGTTGGTATTTGGATTTTTGTGATTTTGACTAGTTCTCCATTTTTAATGTCCAAATCTTACAAAGATGCGAAAAATAATACCAAGTGCTTTGAGCCTCCACAGGACAACCAAGCTAAATATTATGTCTTGGTCTTGCATTATGTGTCATTATTTTTTGGATTTATCATTCCTTTCATTATTATAATTGTCTGTTACACGATGATCATTTTGACCTTACTAAAAAAATCAATGAAGAAAAATCTGTCAAGTCGTAAAAAAGCGATAGGAATGATCATAGTTGTGACAGCTGCCTTTTTGATCAGCTTCATGCCGTATCATATTCAACGTACCATTCACCTTCATTTTTTACACAATGAAACAAAACCCTGTGATTTTGTCCTTAGAATGCAAAAGTCAGTGGTCATAACCTTGTCTCTGGCTGCATCAAATTGTTGCTTTGACCCTCTACTATATTTCTTTTCAGGGGGGAACTTTAGGAGAAGGCTGTCTACATTTAGAAAGCATTCATTGTCCAGCATGACTTATGTACCCAAGAAGAAGACCTCCTTGCCAGAAAAAGGAGAAGAAATATATAAAGAATAGTTTAAGCCCATTTTTGATGATTTCCAAATCACTATTTTCTCAAATCATTCACAATAAAAATAAGGACTTCCATTAATAATTTACACTTATTTGACTTAATGTGTACCTATAAATTTATCTCATTTATGAATTCACATTATTAGAAGTCCTAAGGATATTTTTAGTGTTAAAATTCAATTCAAGTCTATAAACTAAATTATAAATGATTTTCTGAGCTTTCACCTAAAGATGGACAAAATTTGTATCTTGGCACTGTAAAAAATAGATCTGAGATTAAAGTTTTCCCTCTCAAATAAAAGTTTTACCAAGGGTAAGAACTGGCTTTTTAAGATACAAATTTAGCGAATAGTTCTCAGTGATCCTAACATATTTCTTTGCATGCATGCTAACAGATGAGAACTGGAGTGAGCCAGGAGCTACATAAAATGTACTATCACCCTCTTTCTTTGTAGCACTGATTGGCTAGGAAAGTATGGCCATTTCTTTCCCTCAAGAAGATGATCACATGTTAGAACAGCCTAGTCTTCAGCCAAATGACCCTAAAGTCTCCATTCAATGTACAATCTGGAAACTGAGGAAGGTAAACCTGATCAAAAGCTAGTTTGTCTCCAGTTTTCTTCTGCTTCTGCCTTAGGCTTCCAAAAGTGAATAGTGGGGTTTTTGTTGCTCATTGAGATTCTTTTAGGGTACTCTCTCCCTAAACAAGATGCCATCCTTCCTTAATAAAGCAGATGACTGGCACTACCATATAATAACAGAAATAATTTAAAATTTATCTAAAAAAGAGGAAAGGGAATCTATTTTCTACACACATTATTGGAACCACAATGAACTGCAATAAGTCTCTGAATAAAAATTTGAATGTTGATATTGCAAATTTTAAGAAGTACTTACATTTATGCATATTGTATAAACTATATGTAAGAAATTTTGTTGTATGCATTTACGAGTGGAAGTTTGTTATAAGCTTTGTTATATTTTATGCTTTTTACTTTTATTAGCATGTTGACAGGAATACCAAAGATATACTTACAGTGGTTTTTATGTTATAGTGGAAGCTTTCTTCTTAAAATAGCAACAGCTTGATTATGGCTGAAATATAATACTTATGAGCAAGTTTTTGTCGAAGTGTAGTCTGTTCCTTAATTCTGTGTTTCAAAAAGTGCATTATCTCAGAGGAAATGATAATGTTGAAAAAAAGAAAAGCTAGGATACAAGTTCTATCTGAATCTGCCACATGTATGTAATTTCTATTTCACTTCTAATGTTGCAATCCCTTCAAAAACCTGAAAGATTTCTGCATGCATAAGTCTCTTCAGTCATGTCCAACTCTTTACAACCCTATGGACTGTATCTGTCCATGGGATTCTCCAGGCAAGAATATTGGAGTGGATTGCAATGCCCTCCTCCAGGGGATCTTCCCAATCCATGAATTGAACCTGCATCTCATATGTCTCCTGCATTGGCAGGCAGGTTCTTTCGCACTAGCACCACGTGGGAAGCCCATAGGATCTCAAAGGTATAGTAATAACTGATGCCAATTTATTTTTAACATACCTGAGGTTTGTACAAGTAAAAGTACCTGCACTTTTACCCTATATTTTTTTCTTACTTGACAAAGATCAAATGTAACATGTGTCATAAAATCAGTCCTTATTTCTCATTTACTAAGCTTTCTGTTATTCAATGAGTATATTGTAGTAGAACAACATTACACTGAAAGCCAGAAGACCTGGATGCTAATCTGATCTCTATTACTTACTAGCAGTGAAACTTGAAGCAAGTAATACAAACTCTGATTCTCAGCTTCCTCACTTGTAAAGTGGGAATAATAATATGTGTCCTGCTTTTCTTACAAGGCACATTTGAAACTCAAATGTAATCATAGTATACATACATATTTTGACACACATATGTTAAAATTTTACCTTAAAACATACAGTGTGGTACAATTTATCACACTAAATATAAGGTATTTAGAGATGGTTTTGTTACTTAAACATACCGAATCATATTTACTATTGGGTTGGCCAAAAAGTTCATTCAGGTTTCCTGCAACCACATATGCAAAATCCGAATGAACTTTTTGGCCAACCCAATACAGAGATTCTCAACTCTGAAAGAATTAGAACAAAATATGGCCATAGTTAAAATGTATTGCACATAAAATAATCTTGTTTATTTTTTCCTACTTTCAGGTTTTTGCTTGTGTTCTCATTTCCAACCACAGTCCAACTTCCTCCCACTCAGAAACACACCATGCTTCAATCACCTACAAACTCACCATGGATTTATTCTTCATACATGTGCTGTATGTATTATAACCTGCACCACACTGTTTTGCACTCAAATTTTTTGCTAATTTTTCCAAATATATTAGTATTTTCTCCCAAAGTGAAATAATTGCTTTGTGTAATTATCAATTCCTTGAAAATTATCCCTTTAAATCATGGTGCCTAACATTTAATGAGCATTTGCTCTGTTTTAATTACTTTATCTGTATCAGTTAATTTAATGTTTACAACTGCCCTGTGAGGTGGGTACCATTATTATCCTTGTTTTACTAATGTAAAAACAGAGGCACAAAGAGGTTAAGTAATTTATCTAATGTCAGATAGCTGGTAAGCATCAGAATCAGAGTTCAAATCTAGCCTGGTGCCCTGTGATGACCTAGAGGGGTGGGATGGGAGGATGGGAGGAAGGCTAAAGAGGGAAGATATGTATATATATGGTTGATTCATATGTGTGGCAGAAAGCCACACAACATTGTAAAGTAATTATTCTCCAATTTAAAAAATTAATTCCTGACTCACAAAATAATTAAATAAACAAATAAAGACCTTCTGAGAGAATTAAATATATCTCTCAGTAGCTACCTCCTATTAACACTTTAGTGATTCCAACCATGGGAAATTCAGAAGCTTGAAAGTTGAGATTAGATCTCAGAGCAATGTAAATTTGTAGACCCTTTCCAGTAGCAACATTACACTGGAGGTGGAAAAAAAAAAAAAACTCACTTTTTCTATTCTACTTATGTGCACAAGCTAGGTAAGATTGTATTTCCTTAACTCTAAAATAGCACAATATTTCTGAGAGGCCAAATCCAGAACATTTTCTTTGACCTATCCTAGATCTCTGTTATCCCAGATAAAACACAAGACAAATTCTAACTCCTCATTCATTTGTTCATTGCTTCATTTTTCTCTGATCTATATAGAATCCCTTTATATAATTCCCTCTGTAATAATTCTACAAAAATCACAAGAATATATTTCTATTCTAAATTACAAAAACATAACTTAAATTTTATCAAACAGTTTTTTATAGAACACCTGCTCAATTGGCATTTAAATTTGTATCCTCAAGCACCTGAGCTTTACAGTTTCTCTTGATAGCTAGTCATTTGATTTAGGAAACATTTTCTATGTCACAAGAACTATCTTGGAAATTAAGCACAACTAAATAAGCCTTATAGGAAAATTACCTTTTTGGCAAAGAAAGTTATATTATTCAAAGTGAAAAATAAAAGTTTCTGTGACCAAAAATAAAAGTTTTCACTTCAGTCTAAGTAGACAAAAATGACCATTTTCATTCTTCCTAAACACTCATAACTACTTTATTTTGGTGTGGTGGTTTTCTATGACTTTGCTAACTTAAAAGATTAATGGTCACTTGAAGACACAGAGACACATGAAAATTAAAATTTTAAAAATAATGTCTACCTGCTTATAAAAATCAGGTTCTTCTTTCCATACCTTTAGCAAAGAGTAATTCAAATCACTACCTATTATTAGTCTCCTTTAAAAAAAAATAATCAAACAACTGACAAAGAAAACCAAGAAAGTTTATTCCCTTTCACTCTTCCACATGGTTTTCATTTTTACTAGATAATGGATACCATAAGATTTGGTTCTTTTATCCATCCATAAGAAAAAATTAATTACTTAAAATAACACCATAACAAATTTTCGTGTATACCATTTTTATTTCAGTTCAGTTCAGTCGTTCAGACTTGTCCGACTATTTGCGACCCTATGAATCGCAGTATGCCAGGCCTCCCTGTCCATCACCAACTCCCGGAGTTCACTCACACTCACATCCATCGAGTCACTGATGCCATCCTGCCATCTCATCCTCTGTCATCCCCTTCTCCTCCTGCCCCCAATCCCTCCCAGCATCAGAGTCTTTTTCCAATGAGTCAACTCTTCGCATGAGGGGGCCAAAGTACTGAAGTTTCAGCTTTAGCATCATTCCTTCCAAAGAAAACCCAGGAAAGCATAATTATTAAATATAATATATTTAAATCTAATTATAAGAGCATTCCAAAGCAGATCCTATAGCTCTGTGGGATTTAATTTTTGTCTCTATTCCCACTATGTCACAATAAGTACTCACATAACTAAGATCTTGACAATCTAAGCTTTCTTCCTCTGGCTTAGAAGAATCCTATCAACAATATATATTCAAATTTTGTCATAATACTGGAAGAAGCCTGAAACTACTTGATTCAACAAAATTAGAAACTAGCTTATCA
Organism: Bos indicus; assembly: GCF_029378745.1. Taxonomy (NCBI): domain Eukaryota; kingdom Metazoa; phylum Chordata; class Mammalia; order Artiodactyla; family Bovidae; genus Bos; species Bos indicus. The sequence continues at coordinate 79,853,389 of NC_091789.1, forward strand.
ACAGAAAAAAATGGGCTTTCTTCGGGGTGAAATAATTTGGGACATTTAAAGTGAGTATTCATATCATTAGAAAACCTCAAGAAGCAACTTGGAATGCTTGAGAAAAGCACCTGGAGGTGATACTGGGACAGCATGTACCCAGGAACACTAAAGGAGGCTTCAGATGTATGACAGGAGATTCTGGATAGCTTGTGCAGTCTCCTCTTTAGTCAACTGTATTCTTCATCAATCCACCTTAAGGTATCCATATGGTTTCCTGGCTTACTCATCAAATAAAAAGGTATTGACTGGCCAATAAGAATATCCATCTGTTTGGCTATTCTAGTTACACTGTAAAGTATTCAATTGACTTTCTAGCAAAAATTCTTTTCTGGTGAGTTTTGGCAATATGAGCCAGCTTTCCTGGGGTCTTATCTCCATACCCTCTCCTCTCAGCCTGAACTCAGCTTTGAACAAAATAAGTTGAACAATTATGGAGGTTTCTAGATCTAAAGCTTTGGAAGTCCCAACTCTGGAAAAGGGAAAAACTATAACCACAAAGTCTTGCTTATCAAACTATTCCTCAATGCTACAAGGGGCACTTTGGAAGCAGAAACCTATTATAATCACCTTGACTGTGTCTACAAATAATTTTTTCAATATTTGAAATAACAGCCTTAAAATCTGTGATTCTCTGTGTTCATTTGTCTCTCAAATTTTGGGCATAGGAGCTTGCCCTGTGACCTCTATTCTTTAAGGGATCTAAGAAGCACTGTTGATTTTCAGTTTGTTCAGTTTTTTTTTTTTTTTTCCAAGTGTGGTGATGGACTTGCCAACTTTCAAGTTCTTTACACCAGAAAGGCAAACTCTCGGAGTCAGTGAAGTACAGGCAAACCTGGCATGCTGCAGCAGTGGCTGAACAACAAGAGACTTCAGGGACAATGTCAATTGCAGCAACATCCTAGGGGTCTGAGAAGGAGAAGAGAGAAAGTACCTGAGAAAATGTTGGAATAGATAATTAGATGAAGACTTCCTTAACATGGGAAAGTAGACAGTCACCCAAGTCCAGAAAGTGCAGAGAGTCCCAGGCAGGATAAACCCAAGGAGGAACATGCCAAGACACATAGTAATCAAAATGACATAAGATAGAGACAAAGAAACAGTATATGTAACAGCAAAGGAAAAGAGACAAAAAACAAACAAACGAAAGCCCATAAGTTTATCAGATCTCTCAGCAGAAACTCTGCAGGTCAGAAGAGAGTGGCATGACATATTTAGAGCAATGAAAGAGAAGAACCGAAAACCAAGAATATTCTACCCAGCAAGACTGTCTTTCAGATTCACTGGAGAAATCAAAAGTTTGACAAAAAAAAAAAGAGCTGAGAGAATTACCATCAATAGACTAGTTTTGTAACAAATGCTAAAGGAACTTTTCTAGACAGGAAAGAAAAGACCAAAACTAGAAACAAGAAAATTTCTATTGGAAAAACTCACCAGTAAAGACAAACACACAGTAAAGGTAGAAAATCATCTGCACACATTTATAATATCAAAAACAGAAATTATAAGGAGAGTACAAATGCAGGATATTGGAAAAGCATTTAAAATGAAAAACCAGCAACTTGAAATAATCTTGTTTATGTATAAACTGTTATATTAAATCTTCATGGTAACTGCAATCCGAAAATCTACAATAGATACAGACACAAAAAATGAAATCAAACACAACATTAAAGTTAGTAATCAAATCACAAGAGAAAAGAACAAAAGAGACCCAAAAAACAAATTCAACACAAATTTAAAAAATGACAATAAGAACATACATATCAATAATTACCTTAAATGTAAATGGATTAAATGTTCAAACCAAAAGACAGACTGGCTGAATAGATTTTTTAAAACTCCAGATCTATGGACACATACAAACTGAAAGTGAGGGGAATGAAAAAAGGTAATCCATGCAAATAGATCAATATTCAAGAAATCTGGAAAACACAGCAGTGGCCACAGGACTGGAAAAGGTCAGTTTTCACTCCAATCCCAAAGAAGGACAATGTAGAGAATGTTCAAACTACCACACAATTTCACTCGTTTCACATGTTAGCAAGGTAATTCTCAAAATCCTTCAAGCTAAGCTTCAATAGTACATGAACCTTGGACTTTCAGATGTACAGGCTGGATTTAGAAAAAGCAGAGGAAACAGATCAAATTGCCAATACCTGCTGGACCATAGAAAAAGCAAGAGAATTCCAGAAAAACATCTGCTTCTGCTTCATTGACTATGCTAAAGTCTTTGACTGTGTGAATCATAACAAACTATGGAAAATTCTGAAAGAGATTGGAATACCAGACCACCTTACCTGCCTCCTGTGAAACCTGTATGCAGGTCAAGAAGCAACAGTTAGAACCAGGCATGAAACAATGGACTGCTTCCAAATTGGGAAAGGAGTACGTCAAGGCTGTATATTGTCACCCTGTTTATTTAAATTATATGCAGATTACATCATGCAAAATACTGGGCTGGATGAAGCACAAGCTGGAATCAAGATCGCAGGCAGAATATCAATAACCCCAGAAATGCCAATGACACCACTCGTATGGCAGAAAGCAAAGAGGAACTAAAGAGCCTCTTGATGAAGGTGAAAGAAGAGAGTGAAAAAGCTGGCTTAAAACTCAACATTCTTACTCAGCCTAAAAAGAATACATTTGAATCAGTTCTAATGAGGTGGATGAAACTGGAGCCTATTATACAAAGTGAAGTAAGCCAGAAAGAAAAACACCAATACAGTATACTAACGCATATATATGGAATTTAGAAAGATGGTAATGATAACCCTGTATGCGAGACAGCAAAAGAGACACAGATGTATAGAACAGTCTTTTGAACTCTGTGGGAGAAGGGGGGGGTGATTTGGGAGAATGGCATTAAAACATGTATAATATCATATAAGAAATGAATCGCCAGTCCAGGTTTGATGCAGGATACAGGAAGCTTGGGGCTGGTGCACTGGGATGATACAGAGGGATGGTATAAGGAGGGAGGTGGGAGGGGGGTTCAGGATGGGGAACACGTGTACACCCGTGGCGGATGCATGTTGATGTATGGCAAAACCAATACAATATTGTACAGTAAAAAAATAATAATAATAATAAAATTTAAAAAAAGAAACTCAACATTCAACAAATGAAAATCATGGCACTCAGTCCCATTACTTCATGGCAAACAGAGAGAGAAAATATGGAAACAGTAACAGACTTTGTTTTCTTGGACTCCAAAATCACTGCAGATGGTGGCTGCAGCCATCAAATTAAAAGATGCTTGCCCCTTGGAAGAAAAGCGGTGACAAACCTAGACAGCATATTAAAAAGCAGAGACATTTCTTTGCCTACAAATGTCTGTATAGTCAAAGCTATGGCTTTTCCATTAGTCACATATGGATGTGAGAGCTGGAAGTAAAGAAGGTTGAGCATCAAAGAATGGATGCTTTTGAACTGTGGTGTTGGAGAAGACTCTTGAGAGTCCCTTGGACTGCAAGGAGATCCAACCAGTCAATCCTAAAGGAAATCAGTCCTGAATAATCATTGGAAGGACTGATGCTCCAATTCTTTAGCCACCAGATACTAAGAGCCAACTCATTGGAAAAGATCCTGATACTGGGAAAGATTGAAGGCAGAAAACAAAGGAGACAACAGAGGACGAGATAGTTGGATGGCATCACCAACTCAATGGTTGTGAGTTTGAGCAAACTCTGGGAGATGGTGAAGGACAGAGAAGCCTGGTGTACTGCAGTCCATGGGATTGCAAAGAGTTGGACATGACTGAGCAACTAAACAAGAACATGCAAATAGAAATCAAAAGAAAACTGGAATAGCAGTACTCATATCTGAAGAAAACAGACTTTATACTAAAGACTGTTACAAGAGACAAGGAAGGAAACTAGATAATGATCAATGGATCAATTCAAGAAGAAGATATAACAATTATAAATATATACACACCCAACATAAGAGCACCAAAATATTTAAGACAAATACTAACAGCTGTAAACAAAAAAATTGACAGTAACACAGTAATAGTGGGGGATTTTAACACCTCAACTTCATATGTGAATAGATCATGCAGACAGAATATCAGTAAGAAAACACAAGCTTTAAATGACACATTAGACCAGATAGCCTTAATCAATATTTATACAGCATTCTATCCAGAAGCAGCAAAATACACATTCTTCTCAAGTGCACGTGGAATATCCTCCAGGATTGATCACATGCTGGGCCTCAAGGCAACCCTAGGTAAACTTAAGAAAATTAAACTCATATGAAGCATCTTTTCTCACCACAATGCTGTGAGATTAGAAATCAACCAGAAGGAAAAAAGACTGTAAAAAAACAAACAAACAAACAAACAAACCCTTGGAGGCTAAGCAACATGCCACTAAGCAACCAGTGTATTACTGAAGAAGCCAAAGAGGAAGTTAAAAAATACTTACAGACAAATGAAAATGAAAGCATGACAATCCAAAATCAATGGGACACAGAAAAAGTAGTTCTAAAGGGGAAGTTTAAGTAATATAGGCCAGCTTCCCTGATGGCTCACTGCTAAAGAATCTGTCTGCAATGCAGGAGACACAAGAGATGCTGGTTTGATCCCTGGGTGGAAGATGCTCTGGAGGAGGGCATGGCAACCCAATTGCAGATTGACAACTCAGTCTGCAGTGTTCTTGCCTGAAGAATCCCATAGGCAGAGAAGCCTGGCAGGGTACAGTCCATAGGGTCACAAAGAGTCAGACATGACTGAAGTGACTGAGCACATACATATCAATATAATCTTACCTCAGGAAACAAGACAAAACACAAATAAACAACCTGACCTTACACCTATAGAGCAACTAGAGAAAGAACAAACAAAACCTAAAGTTAGTTCAGTTCAGTTCAGTTGCTCAGTCATGTCCGACTCTTTGCAACCCCAATGGACTGCAGCACTCCAGGCCTCCCTGTCCTTCATCATCTCCCTGAGTTTGCTCAAACTCATGTCCATTGAGTCAGTGATGCCATCCAACCATCTCAACCTCTATCATCCCCTTCTCCTCCTGCCTTCAATCTTTCCCATTATCAGGGTCTTTTTCAATGAGTCAGTTCTTCACATCAGTTGGCCAAAGTATTGGAGTTTCACCTTCAGCATCAGTCCTTCCAATGAATATTCAGGACTGATTTCCTTTAGGATTTACTGGTTGGATCTCCTTGCAGTCCAAGGGACTCTCAAGAGTGTTCTTCAACACCACAGTTTGAAGGCATCAGTTCTTCGGCGCTCAGCCTTTTTTTACTGTCCAGCTCTCACATCCGTATATGACTACTGGAAAAACCATAGCTTTTACAATACTAATCTTTGTAGGCAAAGTAGTGTCTCTGCTTTTTAATATGTTGCATAGGTTGTCATTGCTTTTCTTTCGAGGTTGGAGTGTCTTTTCATTTCATGGCTGCAATCACCATCCACAGTGATTTTGGAGCCCAAGAAAATAAAGTCTGTCACTGTTTCTGTTGTTTCCCCATCTATTTGCCATGAAGGGCTGTACATAATAATAAAGAAGATAATCCTAGAATAAGATATAACATTCATAAACATATATTCACCTAACAAGGAAGCTGATAAATATATAAGCAAATATTTAAAGACATAAAGGAAGAAATTGACAATAAACATAATATTTAGAGACTTTAATATCTCACTTACATAAAAGGAGAGATCATTAAGACAGAAAATTAATAAGGAAAAGTGACCTTAAATGACACATTAGACCAGACGGACTTAACAGATATCTATACAGTGTTTCGACACGACTGAGCGACTTCACTTTCACTTTTCACTTTTCACTTTCATGCATCGGAGAAGGAAATGGCAACCCACTCCAGTGTTCTTGCCTGGAGAATTCCAGGGACGGGGAAGCCTGGTGGGCTGCCATCTGTGGGGTCGCACAGAGTCGGACACGACTGAAGCGACTTAGCAGGAGCAGCAGCATATAGTGTTTCATATAAAAACAGTAGAATATATTCTTTTCAAATGAACATAGAAAGTCTCCAGGATAAATCACATGATATACAAACACATAGAGACTAAAAAACATGATACTAAAAAACAATAGATGAGTGAAGAAATGAAAAAGTACATCAAAAATACTTGAGACAAATGAAAATAGAAGCACAACTATCCAAAATCTATGAGATGAAGCAAAAGCTGTTCTAAGTAGAAAGTTTATAGCAATATAGGCTTACATTAAAAAGAAGAAAAAGAAAAATCTCAAATAAGCAACCTAACTTTACAACTAAGGGAATTAGAAAAAAAAGGACAAGCAAGGACTAGTTAGAAGAAGAAAAAATAATAAAAATCAGAATGGAAATAAATATAATGCAGACTAAAACAAACAATAGAAAAGATCAATGAAACCAACAGATGGTTTTGAAAAGTTAAAATTAATAAACCTTTATCCAGATTCATCAAAAGATAAAACAGTGAGTGTGTTCTTTTTTCTTCTAACTTTAGGCCTTGGTTGTCCTTTTCTTCCTAATTCCTTAATTGTAAAGTTAGGTTGTTTATTTGAGATTTTTCCTTAGAAATAAGAGAGATGATCCAAATAAAATTGGAAATGAAAGAGGAAAAATTACACTTGATTATCACAGAAATACAGATAATACTAAGATAATTCTATGGACAGTTATATGCCAACAAAGAGAAAAATCTGAAAGAAATGGATAAATTCTTAAAAATAGACAATCTTCCAGGACTTAATCAGAAAGAAAAAATCTGTACAAAATGATTACTAATAATGAAATTGAATCAATAATCCAAAAACTCCCCAAAAATAAAAGATAGATTCACAGGGGAATTCTACCAAACTTTAAAGAATGATTAATACCAACACGGACCTACTGTATAGTGCATGGAACTCTGCTCTATGTTATGTAGCAGCCTGGATGGGACAGGAGTTTGGGGGAGAATGGATACTTGTTTATATATGGCTGAGTCCCTTCACTGTTCACCTGCAACTGTCACAGCATTGTTAATCAGCTATATCCAATACAAAATAAAAATGTTTTTAAAAATAAAGGAAAAAACAGTATACTGTGGTTAAAATTTTTAAAAAATAAAAAAAAAGTTAATACCTATGCTTCTCAAACTGTTTCAAAACATTGAAAAGGGCAACACTTCCAAACTTATTCCATGAGGGCAGCATTACCCTGATACCAAAACTACACAAAAAGACTAAAAAAAAATTACAGTCCAATACCCCTGATAAATATATATACAAAAATGCTCAAAAAATATTAACAACCTAAATTCAACAATACATTTAAAGGATCATACATCATGATCAAATAGGATTTACTCCAGGGATGCAAGGATGGTTCAACATCTGCAAATTAATCAGTGTGATATACCACATTTACAAAACAAAGAATAAAAATCACAAGATCATCACAATCAATACAGAAAAAGCATTTGACAAAATTCAATATCCATTCAACATCCAGAAGAGTGAGCCCCAAAATAAACCCATGCACATATGGTCAATTAATTTAAAACAAAAATGACAAGAATATACATTGAGGAAAAGACAGTGTCTTTATAAGTGATGTTGGGGGAATTGGACACCTTCATGTAAAAGAATAAAGCCAGACCATTTTCTCACACCATGTACCAAAAAAAAAAAAAAAAAAATCTCAAAGTGTATTAAACTTAAATGTAAGACCTGAAACTATGAAAGCCCTAGAAGAAAATATCAGCAGTACACTCTTTGGGATTGGTCTTAGCAATATTTTTTTGATCTGCATCCTCAGATAAGGGCAATAAAAGCAAAAATAAACAAATGGGACCATATCATACTAAAGGCTTTGGCACAGAAAAACAAATCATCAAAATGAAAATGCAACCAACTGAAAGAGAAATGATTGTCGTAAATGATTAGTCTGATAAGGGGTTATATCCAAAATATATAAAGATCTCATACAACTCAATATCAAAAAATAAAACAAACAATTCAATTTTAAAATGGTCAGAGGAAATGTCCATTGACAGAGGAATGGATAAAAAGAAATGTAATTCATATATACAATGGATTATTGTTGTTGTTCAGCCACTCAAACGTGTCCAACTCTTGTTACACCATGGACTGCAAGTATGCTAGGTTTCCTGTTGTTCACCATTTCACAGAGTTGCCTCAAATTCATGTCCATTGAGTTGGCCATGCCATCCAGTTATCTGGTCCTCTGTCGTCCCCTTCTCCTCCTGCCTTCATCTTTCCCAGCATCAGGGTCTTTTCCAATGAGTCAGTCTTTTGTATCAGGTAGCCAAAGTATTGGAGCTTCAGCTTCAACATCAGTACTTTCAATGAATATTCAGGACTGATTTCCTTTAGGATTCACTGGTTTGATCTCTTTGCTGTCCAAGGGACTCTCAAAAGTCTTCTACAACAGTTTCAAAGCACCAATTCTTTGGGGCTCAGCCATCTTTATGGTCCAATTCTCACATATGACTACTGGAAAAAACATAGCTTTGACAATATGGACCTTTGTAGGTAAAGAAATGTCTCTGCTTTTTAATCCACTGTCTAGGTTTGCTTTTTCTTTTTCTTCCAAGGAGCAAGTGTCTTAATTTCGTGACTGCAATAATGGTCCACAGTGATTTTGGAGCCCAAGAAAATAAAGTCTGTCTGTGTTTCCAGTTTTTCTCCATCTACTTGCCTTGAAGTGATGGGACTGGATGGCATAATCTTCGTTTTTTGAATGCTGAGTCTTAAGCCAGCTTTTTCACTCTAGTCTTTTATTTTTTTTTTTTTTTGGTTTTAATTTTATTTTATTTTTAAACTTTACATAATTGTATTAGTTTTGCCAAACATCAAAATGAATCCACCACAGGTATACATGTGTTCCCCATCCTGAACCCTCCTCTCTCCTCCCTCCCCATACCATCCCTCTGGGTCTTTTATGTTCATCTTTAGTTTCTCTTCACTTTCTACCATAACGGTTGTGTCATCTGCATATCTGTGGTTATTGATATTTCTTCCAACAATCTTGATCCCAGCTTGTGCTTCACCCATACTTGCATTTTGCATGATGTACTCTGCAATAAGCAGCCTTGATGTATTTCTTTCCCAATTTTGAACCAGGCCATTGTTTCATGTCCAGTTCTAACTGTTGCTTCTTGACCTGCATACAGGTTTCACAGGAGGCAGGTAAGGTGGTATGGTATTCCTATCTCTTTAAAAATTCTCCACAGTTTGTTGATACCCACAGAGTCAAATGTTTTAGAGTAAGCAATGAAGCAGAAGTAGATGTTTTTTCTGGAATTTTCTTGATTTTTCTATGATCCAAAGGATGTTGGCATTCTGATCTCTGATTCCTCTGCCTTGTCTAAATCCAGTTTTTACATCTGGAAGTTCTAAGTTCACGTAATGTTGAAGCCTAACTTGACAGATTTTGAGTATTACCTTGCTACCATGTGAAATGAGTGCAATTGTGTGGTAGTTTGAACATTCTTTGGCATTGCCTTTCTTTGGGATTGGAATGAAAACTGACCTTTTCCAGTCCTGTGGTTACTGCTGAGTTTTCAAATTTGCTCGCATATTGAGTGCAACACTTTCACAGCATCATCTTTTAGGATTTGAAATAGCTGAGCTGCAATTCCATCACCTCCACTAGCTTTGTAGTGCTGTTTCCTAAAGCCCACTTGACTACACACTCCAGAATTTCTGGCTCTAGGTAAGTGATCACACTATTGTGGTTATCCAGGTCATTAAGATCTTTTTTGTACAGTTCTTCTGTATATTCTTGCCACCTCTTAATATCTTCTGCTTCTGTTAGGTCCATACCATTTCTGTCCTTTATTGTGTCCATCTTTGCATGAAGTATTCCCTTGTTATCACTAGTTTTCTTGAAGAGATCTCTAGGCTTTCCCATTTTATTGTCCTCTATTTGCACTGATCGCTGAGGAAGGCTGTCTTATCTTTCCTTGCTATTCTTTGGAACTCTGCATTCAAATGGGTATATCTTTCATTTTCTCCTTTGCCTTTCCCTTCACTTCCTTTCTCAGGTATTTGTAAGGCCTCCTCAGGCCTCCTCCTCCGTTGCTTTTTTGCATTTCTTTTCTTGGGGATGATCTTGATCACCGTCTCCTGTACAATGTTAAGAACCTCCATCCATAGCTCTTCAAGCACTCTATCAGACCTAATCCCTTGAGTCTATTTGTCACTTCCACTGTATAATCATAAAGTGAAAGTAAAGTCGCTCAGTCGTGTCCGACTCTTTGCGACCCCATGAATCGCAGCATGCAAGGCCTCCCTGTCCATCACCAACTCCCGGAGTTCACTCAGACTCATGTCCATCGAGTCGGTGATGCCACCCAGCCATCTCATCCTCTGTCGTCCCTTTTTCCTCCTTCCCCCAATCCCTCCCAGCATCAGAGTCCTTTCCAATGAATCAATCTTCACATGAGGTGGCCAAAGTACTGGAGTTTCAGCTTCAGCATCAGTCCTTCCAATGAACACCCAGGGCTATCTCCTTTAGAATGGACTGGTTGAATCTCCGTGCAGTCCAAGGGACTCTCAGCAGTCTTCTCCGACACCACAGTTCAAAAGCATCAATTCTTCAGCACTCAGCTTTCTTCACAGTCCAACTCTCACATCCATACATGACTACTGGAAAAACCATAGCCTTGACTAGATGGACCTTTGTTGACAAAATAATGTCTCTGCTTTTCAATATGCTATCTAGGTGGGTCATAACTTTTCTTCCAAGGAGTAAGCGTTTTTTAATTTCATAGCTGCAGTCACCATCTGCAGTGATTTTGGAGCCCAAAAATGTAAAGTCTGACACTGTTTCCATTGTTTCCCCATCTATTTCCCATGAAGTGATGGGACCAAATGCCATGATCTTAGTTTTCTGAATGTTGAGCTTTAAGCCAACTTTTTCACTCTCCTCTTTCACTTTCATCAAGAGGCTTTTTAGTTCCTCTTCACTTTCTGCCATAAGGGTGGTGTCATCTGCATATCTGAGGTTATTGATATTTCTCCCAGCAATCTTGATTCCAGCTTGTGCTTCTTCCAGCCCAGCGTTTCTCATGATGTACTCTGCATATAAGTTAAATAAGCAGGGTGACAATATGCAGCCTTGACGTACTTCTTTTCCTATTTGGAACCAGTCTGTTGTTCCATGTCCAGTTCTAACTGTTGCTTCCTGACCTGCATACAGGTTTCTCAAGAGGCTGGTCAGGTGGTCTGGTATTCCCATCTCTTTCAGAATTTTCCACAGTTTATTGTGATCCACACAGTCAAAGGCTTTGGCATATCAATAAAGCAGAAGTAGATGTTTTTCTGAAACTCTCTTGCTTTTTCGATGATCCAGTGGACGTTGGCAATTTGATTTCTGGTTCCTCTGTCTTTTCTAAAACCAGCTTGACCACTCAGGTATGACCTAAATCAATTCCCTTAGGACTATACAGTGCAAGTGAGAAATAGATTTAAGCGACTAGATCTGATAGACAGAGTGCCTGATGAACTATGGACGGAGGATCATGACATTGTACAAGAGACAGGAATCAAGACCACCTCCAAAAAAGAAATGCAAAAAATCAAAATGGCTGTCTGAGGAGGCCTTACAAATAGTTGCAAAAAGAAGGAAAGTGAAAAGCAAAGGAGAAAAGGAAAGCTATACCCTTTGAGTGCAAAGTTTGAAAGAATAGCAAGAAGAGATAAGAAAGCCTTCCTCAGTGATCAATGCAAAGAAATAGAGGAAAACAATAGAATGGGAAAGACTAGAAATCTCTTCAAGAAAATTAGAGATACCAAGGCAACATTTTATGCAAAGATGGGCTCAATAAAGGACAGAAATGGTAGGGACCTGACAGAAGCAGAAGATATTAAGAAGTGGAAGGAATAAACAGAAGAACTGTACAAGAAAGTTCTTCACTACCTAGATAATCACAATGGGTGATCACTCACCTAGAGCCAGATATCCTGGAATGTGAAGTCAAGTGGGCCTCAGGAAGCATCACTACAAACAAAGCTAGTGGAGGTGATGGAATGCCACTTGAGCTATTGCAAATCCTGAAAGATGACGCCATGAAAGTGCTGCACTCTATATGCCAGCAAATTTGGAAAACTCAGCAGTGGCCACAGGACTGGAAAAGGTCAGTTTTCATCCCAATCCCAAAGAAAGGCAATGCCAAAGAATGCTCAAACTACTGCACAATTACACTCATCTCACACGCTAGTAAAGTAATGCTCAAAATTCTCCAAGCCAGGATTCAGCAATACATGAACCATGAACTTCCAGATGTTCAAGCTGGTTTTAGAAAAGGCAGAGGAACCAGAGATCAAGTTACCAGCATCTGCTGGATCATGGAAAAAGCAAGAGAGTTCCAGAGAAACATCTATTTCTGCTTTATTGACTATGCCAAACTCTTTGACTGTTTGAATCACAACAAACTGTGGAAAATTCTGAAAGAGATGGGAATACCAGACCACAAGACCTGCCTCGTGAGAAACATATATGAAGGTCAGGAAGCAACAGTTAGAACTGGACATGGAACAACAGACTGGTTCCAAATAGGAAAAGAAGTACGTCAAGGCTGCATATTGTCACCCTGCTTATTTAACTTCTATGCAGAGTACATCATGTGAAATGCTGGGCTGCATGAAGCACAAGCTGGAATCAAGACTGTGGGGAGAAATACTAATAACTTCAGATATGCAGATGACACCACCCTTATGGCAGAAAGTGAAGAAGAACTAAAGAGCCTTTGAAGAAAGTGAAAGAGGAGAGTGAAAAAGTTCGCTTTAAGCTCAGTATTCAGAAAACTAAGATCATGGCATCCGGTCCAATCACTTCATGGTAAATAGATGGGTAACAGTGGAAACAGTGGCTGACTCTATTTTAGGAGGACTCCAAAATCACTGAAGATAGTGAAGGCATCCATGAAATTAAAAGTAGCTTACTCCTCGGAAGGAAAGTTATGACCAACCTAGACAGCATATTCAAAACCAGAGACATTACTTTGCCAACAAAGGTCCGTCTAGTCAAGGCTATGGTTTTTCCAGTGGTCGTGTATGGATGTGAGAGTTGGACTGTGAAGAAAGCTGAGCACCAAAGAATTGATGCTTTTCAACTTTGGTGTTGGAGAAGACTCTTGAGAGTCCCTTGGACTGCGAGGAGATCCAACCAGTCCATCCTAAAGGAGATCAGTCCTGGGTGTTCATTGAAAGGACTGATGTTGAAGCTGAAACTCCAATATTTTGGCCACCTGATGCAAAGAGCTGACTCATTGGGAAAGACCCTGATGCTGGGAAAGATTGAGGATGGGAGGAGAAGGGGACGACCGAGCATGAGATGGTTGGATGGCATCACCGACTCAATGGACATGGGTTTGGGTGGACTCCGGGAGTTGGTGATGGACAGGGAGGCCTGGCATGCTGCAGTTCACAAGGTCGCAAAGTGTCGGACATGACTGAGTGACTGAACTGAACTGAACTTGCACTATTGGTGGGGATGTAAATTGATACAGCCACTATGGAAGATGGTATGGAAGTTCCTTAAAATAACTGGGAATAAAACTGTCTTATGACCCAGAAATCCCACTCCTAGGCATATATCCTGAGGAAACCAAAATTGAAAGAGACACATGTATCCCATTGATCATTGCAGCCCTGTTTACAATAGATAGAGAACGTGAAAACAACCTAAATGTCCATCGACAGATGAATGGATGAAGAAGTTGTGATACATGTGCACAATGGAATGTTACTCAGACATAAAAAGGAACGCATTTGAGTCAGTTCTGATGAGGTGGGTGAACCTAGAATCTATTATACAGAGTAAAGCGAGTCAGAAAGAGAAAGATAAATATCATATTCTAATGCATATATACAGAATCTAGAAAAATGGTACTGAAGAATTTATTTACAGGACAGCGATGGAGAAGCAGACATAGAGAATAAACTTATGGACATGGGGAGATGGGAGGAGAGGGTGATATATATGAAAAGAGTAACATGGAAACTCACATTACCATATGTAAAATAGCCAACAGGAATTTACTGTATGGCTCAGGAAACTCAAACAGGAGCTCTGTATCAATCTAGAGGGATGGGATGTGGGAGGAGATGGGAGGGAGTTTCAGAAGGGAGGGAATATATGTATACCTATGGCTGATTCATGTTGAGGTTTGACAGAAAAATAACAAAATTCTGTAAAGCAATTATCCTTCAATAAAAAAATAAATAGGGGACTACCATATGATCCAGCAATCCCACTCCTGGGCATATAACCAGAGAAAACCATAATTCAAAAAGATACATGCACCCCAATATTCACTGCAGAACTATTTACAATAGCCAAGACAAGAGGGAGGTCTTAGGATGGGAGAGGAATATGCCAGGGAGAACACTTTCCCCCCATAAATTCATTGGAAGATCATTTGAACGCTGAAAAAATTCCACAGAACAACTTCTGAATCCTGGCGGAGGACACCCATTGTCTTCAAAAGGAGGTAGGACAAAATATAAAAGATAAAAAGAGAGACAAGAGTTAGGGGCAAAGACCCATCCTGGGGAGGGAGTCATGAAACAGGAGAAGTTTCTAAACACCAGGAAACCCTCTCACCCGTGGGTCTGTGGGGAGTTTTGGAATCTCAGAGGGCAACATAACTGGGAGGAAAAAATAAATAAATAATACACACAGATTACACACCTAATGGCAACTCCCAGCAGAGAAGTAGCCCAGACACTCACATTTGCCACCAGCAAGTGGGAGCTGAACAGGGAGGCACGGACTGCATTGCTTAGGGTAAGGACTGGGCCTGAATGCCCTGAGGGCAATCTGAGGGAGCTAACGTGAGACAGCAACCCAAAACTGTGGGATAGCCAGAGAGAGGGGGGGAAAAAGGGAAAAGAGAGAGAGAGACAGAACTTTCCCGTGAAAAGCTCTAACCTAAGGCACTGCCAGCCCACTCACAGAACAAAGGACTGAGCGAATACCAGAGGAGAGGAAGCCAGCTGTGGACTGGCCCACTCCCTGCATGAGGCAGTGAGGCAGGCGGGCAAAAGCCAGAGCTGGAAGGTGAGGGGAAATCTCAGCAACAGAGATGGCATCCTCCACCAAACTATGAGCAGGCTCCCAGTTGCTAATGAAGTCTTCCTGGGATCCTAGATGGTTGACATCCACCAGAAGGGTCACAGCCAGAGATCAGCTCCTCAGAGAGGCACATGGCACACGTGAGACAGTGCTCCCACAGCATGCCCAGGAAACCAAGCATCTGGGACTGGGGAGGGGATAAGATGCACGGCCCACCTGGGGTGAGTGTGCTTGCCAAGCACCTGGTCACCTGAGTTGCTCAGTCCGGGGAAGGAAACAAAACGCAGACCCAACCGAGTCTGTGCCTTTGTGGAGTACCCGAGAACCTGAACTTGAATGGTTTAGATCTGGAAAGTGCACCCAACCCAGGGCCCACTTTAGACAGTTCCCCTGCAGAGCAACCTGGAGCCTAAACAGCGTAGACCGGGAAAGCAGACACACCATGAGCAGGGACAAACCCACTGTGGCCCAGACACTGAGAGCACTCCCCACATGCACCAGTGATATTTGTCTGAAATGTATCTCTCTCCCCACAGCACAACTGAACAAGTGAGCCTAAATAAGTGACCACCTTGGCCCCCTTGTGTCAGGGCAGAAACTAGACACTGAAGAGACTTGGAAACAGAAGAGGCCAAAATAAACAGAGGGAACCACTTTGGAAGGGACAGGTGCAACAGAATAAACCCTGTAGTTAGCACTGACTACATTGGAAGGGGCCTATAGACCTCGAGAAGAACTATAAGCTGGAACATGGAACTATCTGAAATTGAACTGACCCCACACTGCCCTCAACAACTCCAGAGAAATTCCTAGATATATTTTACTATTATCATTTCTCTAATTTTTTTTTATTTTTAAGGCCTTTATTACCCCCTTTAATTTTCATTTTTATAACCTAAATTGCAAAAAAATCCTATTTTAAAGCAAATTTCATATATATTCCTTATAATTTTTGTGATTTTGTTTAGTTTTTTTAATATTGTATTTTTGATAGTCTAACCTCTACTACAGATTTTCAATCTTTGCCTTTTGGTATTCGTTACCAATTTTGTACCTATAAGAATCCAATCTTCAGTACCCATTTTTACTTGAGAGTGTGATTAATGGCTTGATTGCCCCCTACGCCTTTTAACTCTCCGTTTTCTCCCCGAGATCACCTATATCTCCTTCATCCCCCTTCTCTCCTCTACCCAACTCTGTACATCTCTTTTGGTATTCCGGGCTGTGGAGAACACTTAGGCAACTGATTATTGGCTAGATCTGTCTCTCTCCTTTTGACTCCCCTCTTCTCCTCCTGGTCACCTCTATCTCCTTCCTCCCTCTTCTGTTCTCTGTGAAACTCTGTGAACTCTCTGTGTGTTCCAGGCTGTGGAGAGCCAATAGGTAATTGACTACTGGCTAGATTGCTCTCTTCCCTGTTGATTCCCCCTCTTCTCCTCCTGGTCTCCTCCATCTCCCTCCTACCTCTTCTCTTCTCCATGTAACTCTGCAAACCTCTCTGGGTGTCCCTCACTGTGGAAAATATTTACACCATTAACCTAGATCTTTTATCATCTGTGCTGTATGGATGGAGAAGTCTTGAGGATACTGTAAGAATAAGACTGAAAGCCAAAGGCAAGAGGCTAAAATCCAAACCTTGAGAAGACCAGAGAGCTCCTAACTCCAGGGAACATTAATTGACAAGAGCTTATCCAAAGGCCTCCATACCTACACTGAAATCCAGCTCCAGCCAAGAGTCAACAAGTTCCAGAGCAAGACATACCACACTAATTCTCGTGCAACACAGGAACATAGCCTTAAGCATTAATATACAGGCTGTCCAAAGTCACACTGAACCCACATATGCCTCAAAACTCACTACTGGACACTTCATTGCACTCCAGAGAGAAGAGATCCAGCTCCACCAACCAGAACACCGACTCAAGCCTCCCTAACCAGGAAACCTTGACAAGCCACTCATCCAATCCCACCCACAAGGAGGAACCTCCAAAATAAAGAGGAACCACAAATTTCCAGCATACAGAAAGGCCACCCCAAACACAGCAATCTAAACAAGATTAAAGACAGAGAAATATTCAGCAGGTAAAGGAACATGATAAATGCCCACCAAACCAAACGAAAGAGGAGGAGATAGGGAGTCTACCTGAAAAACAATTCAGAATACTGATAGTAAAAATGATCCAAAATCTTGAAAACAAAATGCAGTTACAGATAAACAGTTTGGAGACAAGAATTGAGAAGACGCAAGAAACGTTTAACAAGGACCTACAAGAAATAAAAAAGAGTCAATCAATAATGAATAATGCAATGCTGCTGCTTCTGAGTCACTTCAGTCGTGTCCGACTCTGTGAGACCCCATAGGTAGCAGCCCACCATGCTCCGCTGTCCCTGGGGTTCTCCAGGCAAGAACACTGGAGTGGGTTGCCATTTCCTTCTCCAACGCATGAAAGTGAATATGAAAGTGAAGTCGCTCAGTCATGTCCGACTCCTAGCAACCCCATGAGCCTATGAGGCTCCTCCATCCATGGGATTTTCCAGGCAAGAGTACTGGAGTGGGTTGCCATTGCCTTCTCTGAATAATGCAATAACTGAGATCAAAAACATTCTGCAGGGAAACAACAGTAGAATAACTGAGGCAGAACATAGGATAAGTGAAGTGTAAGATAGAATGGTGGAAACAAATGAAGCAGAGAGGGAAAAAAGAAAAAAAGAATTAAAAGAAATGAGAACAACCTTAGAGACCTCTGGAACAATGTGAAATGCCCCAACGTTCGAATCATAAGAGTCCCAGAAGAAGACAAAAAGAAACGACATGAGAAAATACTTGAGGAGACAATAGTTGAAAACTTCCCTAAGATGGGGGAGGAAATATGCACCTAAGTCCAAGAAACCCAGAGAGTCCCAAACAGGATAAACACAAGGTGAAACACGCCAAGACACATTAATGAAATTAACAAAGATCAAACACAAAGAACAAATATTAAAAGCAGCAAGGGAAAAACAAGAAATAACACAGAGGAGATTCCCATAAGGATAACAGCTGATCTTTCAATAGAAACTCTTCAGGCCAGAAGGGAATGGCAGGACATACTAAGAATGATAAAAGGGAAAAACCTACAACCCAGATTACTGTACCCAACAAGGATCTCATTCAAATATAAAAGAGAAATCAAAATATTTACAGACAAGCAAAAGCTGAGAGAATTCAGCACCACCAAACCAGCTCTCCAACAAATGCTAAAGGATTTTCTCTATACAGGAAACACAAAAAGGGTGTATAAAGTCAAGCCCAAAACAATAAAATAAATGGCAATGGGATCATACTGATCAATAATTACCTTAAATGTAAATGGGTTGAATGCCCCAGCCAAAAGACAAAGACTGGCTGAACGGATACAAAAATAAGACCCCTAAATATGCTGTCTACAAGAGATTCACCTCAAAGTAAAGCACACATACAGATGGAAAATGAAGGGCTAGAAAAAGATATTCACGCAAATGGAGACTAAAAGAAAGCAAGAGTAGCAATACTCATATCAAATAAAATAGACTTTGAAATAAATGTTGTGAAAAGATACAAAGAAGGACACTACATAATGATCAAAGGACCAATCCAAGAAGGTATAACTAACAATTGTAAATATATATGAACCCAACATAGGAGAACCACAGTATGTAAGGGAAATGTTAACCAATATGAAAGGGGAAATTAACAATAACATAATAGTGGGAGAACTTAACACCCCACTCACACCTATGGATAGATCAACTAAACAGAAAAGTAACAAGGAAACACAAACTTTAAATGACACAATGGACCAAATACACCTAATTGATATCTATAGGACATTTCACCCCAAAACCAAGAATTTCACCTTTTTCTCAAGTGCACACGGAACCTTCTCCAGGATAGATCACATCCTGGGCCATAAATCTAGCCTTCGTAAATTCAAAAAAAATTGAAATCATCTCAAGCATCTTTTCTGATTACAATGAGGTAAAATTGGATGTCAATTACATGAAAAAAAAAACTATTAAAAATTCCAACATGTGGAGGCTAAACAACACACTTCTGAATAACCAAAAAATCACAGAAAAATCAAAAAAGAAATCAAAATATGCATAGAAATGAATGAAAATGAAAACACAACAACCCAAAACCTATGGGACTCAGCAAAAGCAGTGCTAAGGGGAAGGTTCATATCAATACAGGCTCACCTCAAGAAACAAGAGAAAAATCAAATAAATAATCTAACTCTACACCTAGAGAAACCAGAAAAGGAAAAAACTGAAGAACCCCAGGGTTAGTTGAAGGAGATAAATCTTAAAAATTAGGGCAGAAATAAATGCAAAAGAAACAAAAAAGACCATAACAAAAATCAACAAAGCTATAGCCTGGTCCTTTGAGAAGATAAATAAAATTGACAAACCATTGGCCAGACTGATCAATAAACAAAGGGAGAAGAATCAAATCAACAAATTACAAATGAAAATGGAGAGATCACAACAGACAACACAGAGATACAAAGGATCATAAGAGACTACTATCAACAATTATATGCCAATAAAATGGACAACTTGGAAGAAATGGACAAATTCTTAGAAAAGTATAACTTTCCAAAACTGAACCTGGGAGAAATAGAAAATCTTAACAGACCCATCACAAGCATGGAAATCGAAACTGTAATCAGAAATCTTCCAGCAAACAAAAGCCCAGGACCAGACGGCTTCACAGCTGAATTCTACCAAAAATTTAGAGAAGAGCTAACACCTATCCTACTTAAACTCTTCCAGAAAATTGCAGAGGAAGGCAAACTTCCAAATTTATTCTATGAGGCCACCATCACCCTAATACGAAAACCTGACAAAGATGCCACACAAAAAACTACAGGCCAATATCACTGATGAACATAGATGCAAAAATCGTTAACAAAATTCTAGCAAACAGAATCCAACAGCATATTAAAAAGTTCGTACATCATGAACAAGTGGGCTTTATCCCAGGGATGCAAGGATTCTTTAGTATCAGCAAATCAATCAATGTGATACACCACATTAACAAATTGAAAGATAAAAACACTATGATTATCTCAATAGATGCAGAGAAAGCCTTTGACAAATTTCAACATCCAATTATGATTAAAAAAAAAAACCCTCCTGAAAGCAGGCATAGAAGGAACACACCTTGACATAATAAAAGCCGTATATGATAAACCCACAGCAAACACTATCCTCAATGTGAAAAATTGAAAGCCTTTCCCCTAAACTCAGGAACAAGGCTAGGGTGCCCACTCTCACCACTACTATTCAACATAGTTTTGGAAGTTTCAGCCACAGTAATCAGAGAAGAAAGAGAAATAAAAGAATCCAGATTGGAAAAGAAGAAGTAAAACTCTCACTGTTCGCAGATGACATGATCCTCTACATAGAAAACCCTAAAGACTCTACCAGAAAATTACTAGAGCTAATCAATGAATACAATAAAGTTGGGATATAAAATTAACACACAGAAATCCCTTGCATTCTTATACACTGAGAAAACAAAGAGAAATTATGGAAATAATTCCATTCACCATTGCAAAGAAAAGAATAAAATACTGAGGAATATATCTACCTAAAGCAACAAAAGACCTACATACAGAAAACTATAAAATGCTAATGAAAGAAATCAAAGAGGACACAAATTGATGGAGAAATATAACATTTTCATGGATCGGAAGAATCAATATAGTGAAAATGAGTATACTACCCAAAGCAATCTATAGATTCAATACAATCCCTATCAAGCTACTAATGGTATTTTTCACAGAACTAGAAAAAATAATTTCACAATTTGTATGGAAACATAAAAAACCTCCACTAGCCAAAGCAATCTTGAGAAAGAAGAATGGAACTGGAAGAATCAACCTGCCTGACTTTAGGCTCTACTACAAAGCTACAGTCATCAAGACAGTATGGTACTGGCACAAAGATAGAAAGATAGATCAATGGAACAAAATAGAAAGCCCAGAGATAAATCCACACACCTATGGACACCTTATCTTTGACAAAGGAGGCAAGAATATACAATGGATTAAAGACAATCTCTTTAACAAGTGGTTCTGGGAAAACTGGTCAACCACTTGTAAAAGAATGAAACTAGAACACTTTCTAACACCATACACAAAAATAAACTCAAAATGGATTAAAGATCTAAACGTAAGACCAGAAACTATAAAACTCCTAGAGGAGAACATAGACAAAACACTCTCAGACATAAATCACAGCAGGATCCTCTATGACCCACCTCTCAGAGTAATGGAAATAAAAGCAAAAATAAACACATGGGACTGAATTAAACTTAAAAGCTTTTGCCCAATGAAAGAAACTATAAGCAAGGTGAAAAGACAGCCTTCAGAATGGGAGAACATAATATCAAATGAAGCAACTGACAAACAATTAATCTCAAAAATTTACAAGCAGCTCATGAAACTCAATTTCAGAAAAATAAATCATCCAATCTAAAAATGGGCTAAAGAACTAAATAGACATTTCTCCAAAGACATACAGATGGCTAACAAACACATGAGAAAATGCTCAGCATCACTCATTATCAGAGAAATGCAAATCAAAACCACAATGAGGTGCCATTTCACGCAGGTCAGAATAGCTGCAATCCAAAAGTCTACAAGCAATAAATGCTGGAGAGGATGTAAAGAAAAGGGAACCCTCTTATACTGTTGGTGGGAATGCAAACTAGTACAGCCACTATGGAGAACAGTGTGGAGATTCCTTTAAAAACTGGAAATAGAACTGCCATACGACCCAGCAATTCCACTGTTGGGCATACACACCAAGGAAACCAGAACTAAAAGAGACACGTGTACCCCAATAATCATCGCAGCACTATTTACAATGGCCAGGACATGGAAGCAACCTAGATGTCCATTAGCAGACAAATGGATAAGAAACCTGGTACATATACACAATGGACTATCACTCAGCTATGAAAAGGAATGCATTTGAATCAGTTCTAATAAGGTGGATGAAACTGGAGCCTATTATACCTAGTGAAGTAAGTCAGAAAGGAAAACACCAATACAGTATACTAACGCATATATATGGAATTTAGAAAGATGGTAATGATGACCCTATATGTGAGACAGCAAAAGAGACATAGATGTATAGAACAGTCTTTTGGACTCTGTGGGAGAAAGCTAGCATGGGATGATTTGAGAGAATAGTATTGAAACATGTATTATATCATATGTGAAACAGATCGCCAGTCCAGGCTTGATGCATGAGACAGGATGCTCAGGGCTGGTGCACTGGGATGACCCTGAGGGATGGGATGGGGAGAGAGGTGGGAGGGGGGTTCAGGATACAGAACACATGTACACCCATGGCTGATTCATGTCATTGTATACAAAAACCACTACAATATTTTAAAGCAATTAGCCTCCAATTAATATAAATAAATTAATTTAAACAAATAGCCAAGATATGGAAGCAACCTAAATGTCCATTGACAGATGAATGGAAAAAGAAGATGTAGAACACTAATATCTATTTTTAACTTTAAGTTATCTGGTATATTTTCTTCATATCTTTCTAGTGTTAAGAATAAAATGATTGACTAGTTTAAAAAAAGACAGGAAATAATAAATGTTGGGGAGAATGTAGAGCTAAGACATCTCTTGTGCACTGTTGGTAGAAATGTAAATTGATCCAGTCACTATGGAAAAGTGTATGGAGATTCCTCAAAAAATTAAAATAGAGTTAATATATGTTACAGTAATTCCACTCCTTGGTTTTTGCCCAAAGAAATTGAGAAATTAAAAACACTAATTCAAAAAGATATATGCACCCAATGTTCAGAGCAGCATTATTTACAATATCCAATATATGGAATCAATCCAAGTGCCCATGAACAGATGAATGGATAAAGAAGATGTGGTATATGTGAGTATACACATATATGTATATGTATGTAGCAGAATATTACTCAGCCTTAAAAAAGAATGAAATCTTGCCCTTTGTGAGGACTTTCCTGGATGTGCAGTGGATAAGAATCTGCCTGAAAACCCAGGGAACATGGGTCCGATCCCTGGTCTGGGAAAATTCCAGTTGCTGTGGAGCAACTGAGCCCGTGTGCCACAACTACTGAGCCCACGCTCCAGAACCTTTTAGCTGCAACTACTGAGCCTGTGTGCTTCAAGTACTGAAACCCACACACCTACAGCCACTGCAATGAGAAGCCTACACACCACAATGAAGAGTAGCCTCCACTCACTGCAACTAGAGAAAGCCTGCATGTAGCAACAAAGACCCAGCACAGCCAAAATTAATTAAACAAATTTTTTTTTTAAATCTTGTTATTTGTGATATGATGGACCTGGATGGCATCATGCTTATTGACATGTCAGACAGAGAAAGACAAATACTGCACGTTTTCATTTATATATGAAATCAATAAAACAAAAAATATGAACAAATATAACAAAACAGAGACAGATTCACAGATACAGAGAACTACTAGTTGCCAGAAAAAAGAGAGGTAGGGGGATGAGTGAAATAGGTGAAGGGGAGTAAGAGGAACAAACTACAAATTATAAATGGCAAAACCAATACAATATTGTAAAGTAATTAACCTCCAATTAAAATAAATAAATTTAAATTTTTTTTAAAAATTATAAAATAATTGTAACAGATATATAATGTACAACACAGGGAATATAGTCAATAATATTATACTTAATTTATATGGTGTTTAAGCTATAAAAATATCAAATCACCATGTCGTATACTTGAAACTAATACATCATTGTAAGTCAAATATACTTCATTTTATAAACATTTGTTTGTGTTTTTGATGCACTTTGTTTATTTCCATGTATTATTTTTACTTAGTCTTCACTTTGTGACTTGATAGGCTATTTGGAAGGGGCTCCTTTAGAATTTACTCCCCAACTATAACAACGCTTATGAACAGTGTCACCGTTTATAAAATTGTTTTGAATAAGACTCACATTTCCAAGATTCCAACCCAAGTCATATCAAACCAAGGTGTGTGCATCTATTTGTATGATGTCGTGATTTGCTAGGAGTATGCTTCTGACTTTTAAGAGTTCTTGGCCATTGAGTTACACATGTCCAACTTGGCTACTAAGCTTCATTGAGACTGTTTTCAGTATAAATATTCACATTTCACTTTTTCAATTTCTGTCAGCTTTTATGTTACCCAAAGCTAAACTAAATTCTTATGGTAGTAAATTCCTTTAAGTTGTCATTTATCTAGAAAATAAGTTATCTGCCTCTGAGTTCTCATTCAAATGTACCCACAAAGAAGTGTTGTTTAAGGTTCTGTATAAATATACCCTCACTGACAAAACCAGCTTACAGTTAAGCATGCTCCCCAGCTTGGTCTTACTATTTATTGGGTCATTTGGAGGCTACCACCCCAGGAGATCATGTAAAAAAAAGGTATAAACCTCAGTAAGATTTGGGTCCTGCCCTTTGAAAAGTCAACAACTTTTCCCTTCATTCAACTATGACAATCCTCCTCAAGTCTAGTGCGTGTGTGCTAAGTCTCTTTAATTATGTCCAACTCTTTGCAACCCCATTGACTGTAGCACGCCAGACTTTTCTGTCCATGGGATTTCCCAGGCAAGAATACTGAAGTGGGTTGCCATGCTCTCCTCCAGGGGATCTTTCCGACCCAGGGATCAAATACACGTCTCCTGGAGCTCCTGCATTGTAGGCAGATAAATTTTTTTTGTAAATTAATTTGTTTATTTTAATTGGAGGCTAATTACTTTGCAATATTGTAGTGGTTTTTGTCACACATTCACATGAATCAGCCATGGGTGTACATGTGTCCCCCATCCTGAACCCCCCTCCCACCTCCTTCCCCATCCCATCCCTCTGGGTCATCCCAGTGCACCAGCCCTGAGTGCCCTGTCTCATGCATCAAACCTGGACTGGAAATCTATTTCACATATGGTAATATACATGTTTCAATGCTGTCTATCAAATCATCCCACCCTAGCTTTCTCCCACAGAGTCCAAAAGTCTGTTCTTTACATCTGTGTCTCTTTTGCTGTCTCACATATAGGGTCATTGTTACCATCTTTCTAAATTCCATATATGTGCGTTAATATACTATATTAATTATAATAATAATATACTATAATTAATTATCATACTATACTATAGTACATAATATACTCTATTTTTTCTTTCTGGCTTACTTCACTCTGTATAATAGGTTGCAGTTTCATCCACCTCATTAGAACTTATTCAAAAGCATTATTTTTCATAGCTGAGTAATATTCCATTGTGAATATGTACCACAGGTTTCTTATCCATTCGTCTGCCGGTGGACATCTAGGTTGCTTCTATGTCCTAGCTATTGTAAACAGTGCTGTGATGCACGTTGCGGTACATGTGTCTCTTTAAGTTCTGATTTCCTCAGTGTGTATGCCCAGCAGTGGGATTGCTGGGTCGTATGGCAGTTCTATTTCGTTTTTTAAGGAATCTCCACACTGTTCTCCATAATGGCTGTACTAGTTTGCATTCCTACCAACAGTGTAAGAGGGTTCCCTTTTCTCCACACCCTCTCCAGCATTTATTGCTTGTAGATTTTTTGAGAGTAGTCATTCTGACCAGAGTAAGATGGTACCTCATCAAGGTTTTGATTTGCATTTCTCTGAAAATGAGTGATGTTGAGCATCTTTTTATGTGTTTGTTAGCCATCTGTATGTCTTCTTTGGAGGAATGTCTGTTTAGTTCTTTGGCCCATTTTTTGATTGGGTCATTTATTTTGGGGGGGATTGAGCTGCATGAGCTGCTTGTATATTTTTGAGATTAATTCTTTGTCAGTTGCTTCATTTGCTATTATGTCCTCCCATTCTGAAGGCTGTCTTTTCACCTTGCTTATAGTTTCTTCTGTTGTGCAGAAACTTTTAAGTTTAATTAGGTCCCATGTGTTTATTTTTGCTTTTATTTCCATTACTCTGGGAGGTGGGTTATAGAGGATCCTGCTGTGATGTATGTCGGAGAGTGTTTTGCCTATGTTTTCCTCTAGGAGTTTTATAGTTTCTGGTCTTATGTTTAGATCTTTAATCCATTTTGAGTTTATTTTTGTGTATGGTGTTAGAAAGTGTTCTAGGTTCATTCTTTTACAAATGGTTGACCAGATTTCCCAGCACCACTTGTTAAAGAGATTTTCTTTAATCCATAGTATATTTATGCCTCCTTTGTCAAAGATAAGGTGTCCATAGGTATGTGGATTTATCTCTGGGCTTTCTATTTTGTTCCATTGATCTATATTTCTGTCTTTGTGCCAGTACCATATTGTCTTCATTCTTTACTGCTGAGCCACCAGGGAAGCCCCCTGAAGCCTAGAACCTCTCATAAATTAGGCAGACTACAGTCCTGAAAAGTAAAGTGCAAACCTCTTTCACCTACACTTTGAGATGTGGCTGGTAGTGAACACAGGATTTGGAGTCAGGAGACTCATCTTGCCACTAAATAACAAGTTCCTTCACCCCACTGGACTTCACTTCCCCCCTTAAATGTGATGCCCCTGGTTCCTTTGTCACTATTCTTAATTTCATTTTTCAGTGTTCTCCTTCCTGTTCCTCCTTCAGATCGTATTGATTGGCTCCTTTCAGTATTCTGTCTTTGTGTCCCCTTGACTTTCTTGTTAGCTCCTCCTTCCCAATTCTCACAATTCCAGCCCAATATTCTATCTGTGAGTTCACTTTGTCCTTGGCTCTGCTGACAGTTTATCTTTATACTGGTCTCACCTTATTCTTTTTGGGACAGACAGCACCTACCTCCATCCTGTAGAGTAATTCCTGGCTTGCCTGATGTCCTCAGACCTTGCTGACCCCACAGACACTCTACAATTTCCCAAATTTTTTCAGGAGTTTGGTTCATCTCACCTCCCATAGACACCCTCTCTTTGTAATGCCAGTAGCAGCAAACCACCAATATAGGCAACTGATTTCATTGAATTGATTGAACTCTCCTCTAAAACCAACCAATCCCCAAACTCTATCCTGATATTTGTCTTCTGTCAAATATTAACATCTCTACAACTCTTAGACAATTTGTTTACTCTGGCCTCAGTCAGGCTTCAGAGAGTCTCAAATCAATTAATTGGGCAGGATGGGGGATTGATGGGAAAGAGGGAACCTAGTCACATTGTGAGTAATAGTATTTTATAAATGTCCCTGCCCTTTCCCCTCACAAATTCTTTCATTAGTGAGCACTTGTGTCCAACCCTATTATTCAGTAATTTCCTCTTTAATTTGGGGCCGCAGCTGCTGCAAACCCTTAAGAAAAAATCAACAGAATGACATGGCCAAGGAGATAGGTTTGCAAATTGGGAGCACTAATCTCAAGAAAACGGAAGAAAAGGTTGGCATGTCCCATACTGCTCAAATCAGTGAATAGCCTGGTATACAATGAGGTAACAGCTCTCCTGATAAACAACTCCAGAGCAGAGGCTATCTATTCTGGGGTCTAGACAGGCAAATACTTAGTTAATGTCCTTTGATGTCTCTTTCAAAGGACAGGGTTGCATTGACTGGCAGTTGTGCCAGACATATTTGGGAAGGCCCTGGGAGGACCTGCTGCTTCTCAGTAGGCTCAGAACCCTTATCCACAAGAAAGGGGACCCCCTCCATGGTAACTCCTAATTCCTTGTCTAAAGTGACTAGAAAGGGCTGCAGAAGGGCCTGCAGAAGATGTTCGGTCCCCAAAGTAACCCTCCCTGGCTGACAATGCTTTTCAAAAAGGTCTTGTAGTCCAACCTTGCACCCTCAAGGCCTTAGTTTATACTGCCCACCACTCAGAAGCAGAGGCATGCCATGTCGAGCTCGACCTCTGCCCACTGCTGACCTCAGACGTTAAGGTATGGAAGCAGTTCTGTCCAACACTCCAGTTCTTTTCAAAGTAACTTGTGTGTCCATTGTAAAAGTGACATCCAGGGGTTCGGATTCAGGGACATTTTAGTGCTTAAAGTGCAGAGACCAGGAAAATGGGAAAGAATAGGGTCTCTTTCAGTACCCTGATCAGCTGAGGAACAGCTAAGGAGCCACCGCCACCTCCACCCATGCCCGCTGATCAGATGATTTGTCTGTCAGTGACCCTGATGAGTCGACAGTGGCCACTCATCTTTTTCTCTCTCTGTCTTTTTTTTTTTTTTAATTTCTTGCCTCTCCCCTCCTAGTCCTTGGGCAAGGAACAGCTGCTACTGTAGTTCGTAACTTTGTGCCTTTCTTATTTCCCTAATGGCTATTGTGTTCAGTTGCCAACGGGGTATGAACAGCCTCCGGGAGGACTTCTGCACTGGGAGAGGACAAGGAAAATGCAGTGACAGGATGGAAAACACCAAATAGCATGGGGCTGGAACTGCGGCGGGGGTGGGGGGGACGTGAACGGTGGTGGTACAGGAGTAGGACAGGACCGGCAGGCCTGGAGCTGAGTTCGCCTGTTGCTAGGATGCTATTGGATAGGGTTACACTGATGTTGGGACTGGCTCAAAGAGGTGAAGGGGGAATTTTTGGAAGTAAGAGTAGCTGAGCACCTGGGAGGAGTTGTGGGCAAGGGGGTAGTTGTTTGCTGAGTGAGGAGAGACCAAGGGCTCCTTTTACATCTGGAGCCTCATTTAGATTGGGAACCATATATAAGGCTTAGTCCCTCATTCCCTCGTCAGTCATTGGGTGCTGCGTGGTAAGACCTTTCTTCCACTTCCCCCAATGCTGCACGACCATCACTCTGGCCACTTAGGTCCCTCCTGCACACTCCCCCTTTCTTCGCATAGCTTCACTTCACTGCTTGTCTTTGTATTTGGTGACTGCTTTTACAGCCCTCCCTTTTATTTCTTATTTTCTGATGGGTTACTGTAGTTGGGTCTCTTCCTATTCAGAATACACTATCCTGACTACGAAATACCTGAAGAGAGACCTGCTTCTGTAGTCATCTTTTTTTTCTACTTTCTACATTCCTGGACTTCGCAGTCACTATAGTTTTCTTTGCAATTAGTTGCAATCTGGATCTCTTAGCGTTGGAGGACAGTTTTCAGTAAATCTTGTCATTTTTGCCCAGTGTTGATTCTAATCTTGTCTTTTTTTTTTTTAATTTTTCCATATGTTGACTGGTAAGCAAATCAGGTCTTATTATATTGAAGAGAGAAATGTAGATTTCTTGTGTATGTACAAAGGAGCATTGCTCAATGCTGGGTGTTTGAGGTTTTGTTTAACCGAGGATCTGTGTTTGTGGCTTAAGGTTAAGTTGATTTATTTGGGAATCATTGTTGTTTTTTTTTTTTTTTTTCTTTATCTTTGCATCTCACATTGAGGATATCTGTTTTTAATGTGAATCATTGACTTTTCTAAAGCTTAAAAGAAAACTAACTGGTAATGCCCTTGTTTTTTTTGTCTATACTTTTTTCAAAGTTTAATTGTTTATTTTTTATTTATATTTCATTTTTAATAACTAATTGAAGGATAGTTGCATATTTTTATTTTTATTAAAAACTTACTTGAATGGGCACATTGTGAAACCCTTTGAATCAAGTTTTTTCAGTCTCTCTCAGTGGTACTTGCAAGTTTTTTCTTTCCCAAATTTGTCCTTATATAAACAATCCCTTGAAAATAGAACAAAGTAATTGTTTTCATGGAGTCTTGATTTCAAATTCATTCAGGAAAGCAATGATTTTATCAGTATGTCGACAAGTATTCAGAAATTAAGGACCATAAGTATTCATTCATAACTTTCAGGGAGATTTTATAAGGAGACATCAACACTTTCTTCCTTCAGGTCATGGCACCACTACCACTTGCCCCTCCCCACCCTGCTCCACTCTTGCCCATGCTGCCGCTCCTTTGACATGCCATCTTTCTTGGTTGAAAGCATAGTGAATATAAGTGAAACCTGATTCTTAATGCAGTATCTGTGTCATAAAGAGTGGGTGAGAGAAATACCAAGGAATGTTCATAGTTTACTTTTATAAATGACCACTACAATTTTTTAAAGTACTCTGTTACTTAAAAAAAAAAAAAAATGCAAAGAACAGAAAATTAAACTCTTAGAAACTTCTGTTTAAAGTTATCTCTGTAAGTGGTAATATAAATTGTTTTTAATCATATAAAAGTGCATAAAGTATTCAGGGATGATGCTAGATTAAAAATACAGCTAACTGTACACTGAGAATATTTTGAAATACCTCTCATTAACAAAATTAAAATGTTTTATTTTATACTGCTTTTCAAGCTCAGAAATAGATGACTTCTTTGAAAAGTTTCTGAAAATTTTTCATTTGACACTAAATCAAAATCTGAATGGCAGAGTTAGCAAAGCAGGGCTTTTTTTAATTTTATTTTTCCACCTGTTTTTGTGTTTATCTCAGAGCAAGCCTATGGTGAAATCTTTATAGGCCAAGGTGACTACACGCAGTTCATCACTGCTAAGCACTAGATTTAAGCAGGAGAGTTTTAAGTACATTTGCAGTCTTGACTTTTTTTAATATATATAACACCTTTGAAGTACTTATTGAAAAATTACTTATAGTTCTTAATATAAATCACCATGCTCATAAATATGAACCTGACATTCTAGATCTCCAAATCCAACTTTAAGATCTAGGCAAAATTCCTTATGTTTTATTCCAGCACAATTAAATTGACAAAGAAAATTGAATTGCAACTGTGCTATAAAATTAAAATTGCAGGGGGGGCAGTCCTAAGATGGCAGAGGAATAGGACAGGGTGACCACTTTCTCTCCCACAAATTCATCAAAAGAACATTTGGACGCTGAGAAAATTCCACAAAACAACTTCTGAATGCCAGCAGAGGACAACAGACACCCAGAAAAGCAGCCCATTGTCTTCGAAAGGAGGTAGGAAACAATATAAAAGATAAAATGGGAGGCAAAAAAGGTAGGGATGGAGTTCCATCCCAGGAAGGGAATCTTAAAAAGAGAGAAGTTTCCAAACACCAGGAAACACTCTGCCAATTCTGTGGCGAGCTTTGGAACCACAGAGGGCAACATAACAGGGAGGAAAAATAAAAAAATAATAATAATAATGAAAACCTACAGATTATGAGCCCAATGGTAACTCCCCCAGCGGAGTAGCAGCGCAGAAGCCTGCATCGCCACTAGCACGCGGGGCCTGGGCAGGGAGGTGCGGGTTGCTTTGCTTAGAGTAAGGACTGGGCCTGAATGCCCTGAGGGCAATCTGAGGGAACTAACTTCGATAGCAAACCAGACTGTGGGATAACTACCACGTGAAAAGCCCTAACCTAAGACACCGTCAGGCCAGCTCACAGAACAAAAGACTGAGCAGAGCTAGTCGGCTGCAGGCCGGTCCATACCCCTCCAGAGACAGGCAGGAGAGGCCAGCCAGAGCCTCAAGGGGGCAATCACGGCCCCAGAAAGGTATGATCTACCAAACTGCAAGCAGGCTTCGTTGCTAACCAAGACTTCTTGGGATTCTGGAAGGTCAACATCCGCCTGAGAAGGTGTGTGGGTTGTAACAGCCAGAAAATCAAGCGGCAGGAACGAGGGAGGTGATAAGTCGCAGAGACCACACTCACCAAACACCTGGTCACCTGAGCTGCTCGGATCTGGGAAGGGCACAAAACACAGGCCCAACCGAGTCTGCACCTCTGAGGACTACCCGAGTACCTGAACCTGTGCAGCTTAGACCTGGGAAGTGCATACAACCTAGGGCTGGCCTCAGACCGATCCCAGCAGAGAAACCTAGAGCCTAAGCAGTGTAGACAGGGAAAGCACACACGCCGTGAGCAGGGCAAACCCAGTGTGGCCAAGACACTGCAAGCACATGTCAGTGTTATTTGTTTCCAGTGTTCCTCCCTCCCCACAGCACGACTGAACATGTGAGCCTAAAAAAGTGTCCACCACCACCCCATTGTGTCAGGGAGGAAATTAGACACTGAAGAGACCAGCAAACAGAAGGTAAAACAGAAGGACCCTCCTTGGAAGTGACAGGTGCAAAAGATTAAAACCCTGAAGATAGTACCAACTACATAGGAAGGGGCCTATAGATCTTGAGAAATATAAGCCAGACCAAGGAACTGTACGAAAATGAACTGACTTCATACTGCCCACAACACCACCAGAGAAAGTCATAGATATATTTTTACTATTTTTACTATCATTCTTTAATTTTTTTTTAATTTTAAGTTCTCTATTGCTCCTTTAATTTTCATTTTTATGACCTACTATTATTTTGAAAAAAGAGAGAGAGAGAGACCCTATTTTTTAAAGCAAATTATATATATATATTTATAATTTTTGTGACTTTGGTTTTTTTTTCTCTCACTTTATTTAATATTGTATTTTTGAAAATCCAACCTCTATTCTAGATTTTTAATCTTTGCTTCTTGGTATTTGCTATCAATTTTGTACCTTTAGGAACCCAATCTTCAGTACTCACATTTACTTGGGAGTGAGATTACTGGCTTGACTGCTCTCTCCCACTTTGCACTCTCCTTTTTATCCACCAAGTCGCCTCTGTCTCCTCACTCACCCTTCTCTTCTTTACCCAACTGTGTGTGTTCTGGACAGTGGAGAACACTTAGGGAACTGATTACTGGCTGGATCTGTCTCTCTCCTTTTGATTCCCCTCTTTATCTTCCTGGCCACTTCTGTCTCCTTCCTCCCTCTTCTTTTCTCTGTATAACTCCGTGAACATCTCTGAGAAGTATAGACTATGGAGAGCACATAAGGAAGTGATTACTGGCTAGCTTGCTCTCTCCACTTTTGATTCCACCTCATCTCATCCTGGTTACCTCTATCTCCCTCCTCCCTCTTCTCTTCTCCATGTAACTCTATAAACCTCTCTGGGGGTCCCTGAATGTGGAGAAACTTTTCATCTTTAACCTAGATGTTTTATCAAAGGTGCTGTATAGATGGAGAAGTCTTGAGGCTACTGTAAAAACAAGACTGAAAACCAGAAGCAGGAGGCTTAAGTCCAAATCCTGAGAACACCAGAGAACTCCTGACTCCAGGGAACATTAATGGACAGGAGCTCATCAAACACCTCCATACCTACACTGAAACCAAGCACCACCCAAGGGCCAAGAAGTTCCAGAGCAAGACATACCACACAAATTCTCCAGCAACACAGGAACACAGCCCTGAGCTTCAAAATACAGGCTGCCCAAAGTCACTCCAAACCCACTGACATCTCATAACACATTACTGGACACTTCATTGCACTCCAGAGAGAAGAAACCTAGCTGCACCCACCAGAACACCGACACAAGCTTCCCTAACTAGGAAACCTTGACAAGCCACCCATACAACCCCACCCACAGCGAGGAAACTCCACAATAAAGAGAACTCCACAAACTGCCAGAATACAGAAGGGCCACCTCAAACACACCAATATAAACAAGATGAAGAGACAGAGGAATACCTAGCAGGTTAAGGAACAGGATAAATGCCCACTAAACCAAACAAAAGAGGAAGAGACAGGGAATCTACCTGATAAAGAATTCTGAATAATGATAGTGAAAATGATCCAAAATCTTGAAAACAAAATGGAAACACAGATAAATAGCCTGGAGACAAGGACGAGAAGATGCAATAAAGGTTTAACAAGGACATAGAAGAAATAAAAATGAGTCAATATATAATGAATAATGCAATAAATGAGATAAAAAACACTCTGGAGGGAACAAATAATAGAATAACAGAGGCAGAAGATAGCATTAGTGAGGTAAAAGATAGATGGTAGAGATAAATGAAGGAGACAGGAAAAAGGAAAATGAATTAAAAGAAATGAGGACAATCTCATAGACCTCTGGGACAATGTTAAATGCTCCAACATTCGAATCATAGGAATCCCAGAAGAAGACAAAAAGAAAGACCTAGAGAAAATACTTGAGGAGATAATAGTTGAAAACTTCCCTAAAATGGGGAAGGAAATTATCACCCAAGTCCAAGAAACCCAGAGAGTCCCAAACAGGATAAACCCAAGGCTAAACACCCCAAGGCACATATTAATCAAATTAACAAAGATCAAACACAAAGAACAAACATTAAAAGCACCTAGAGAAAAGCAACAAATAACACACAAGGGGATTCCCATAAGGATAACAGCTGATCTTTCAATAGAAACTCTTCAGGCCAGGAGGGGATGGCAGGACATACTTAAAGTGATGAAAGAAAATAACCTACAGCCCAGATTACTGAACCCAGCAAGGATCTCATTCATATATGAAGGAGAAATCAAAAGCTTTACAGACAAGCAAAAGCTGAGAGAATTCAGCTCCACCAAACCAGCTCTCCAACAAATGTTAAAGGATCTTCTCTAGACAGGAAACACAAAAGAAGTGTATAAAGTTGAACCCAAAACAATAAAATAAATGGCAATGGGATCATACTTATCAATAATTACCTTAAATGTAAATGGGTTGAAAATGGAGAGATCACAACAGACAACACAGAAATACAAAGGAACATAGGAGACTACTATCAGCAATTATATGCCAATAAAATGGACAACTTGGAAGAAATGGACAAATTCTGACCCACCCAGAAGATAGCGGAGGAGTAGGACAGGGAGAACACTTTCTCCCCCAAAATTCATCAAAAGAGCATTTAAAAGCTGAGTAAATTCCACAAAACAACTTCTGAATGCTGGCATAGGACATCAGGCACCCAGAAAAGCAATCCAAGTCTTCGAAAGGAGGTAGGACAAAATATAAAAGACAAAAAAAGAGACAAAAGAGGGAGGGATGGAGTTCTGTCCCAGGAAGGGAGTCTTAAAAAGAGAGAAGTTTCCAAACATCAGGAAACCTTCTCACTGCTGAATCTGTGCCGAGCTTTGGAAACACAGAGGGCAACATAACAGGGAGAAAAAATAAACAATTAAAACTCGCAGATTGCGAGCCCTACAGTAACTCCCCCAGTGGAGAAGCAGTGCAGACGCCTGCACACGCCATTCGCAAGCGGGGGCTAGGCAGGGAGGCACGGCATGGGCTGCATTGCTTAGAGTAAGGACCTGGCCTGAAAACCCTGAGCGCTATCTGAGCGAAATAATCTGGGCTAACAAACCAGACTGTGGGATATCTACCACGCGAAAAGCCAGCCCTAACCTAAGACACCGCCAGGCCCGCGCACAGAACAAAGGACTGAACAGAGATAGCCAGCGGCAGACCTTCCCCCTCCAGTGACACGCAGCCAGAGCCGGAAGGGGGCAATCGCAGCCCCAGAGAGACATTATCTATAAAACTGTAAGCATTATCTATAAAACTGTAAGCAGGCTTCTTTGCTAACTAAAACTTCTTGGGGGGTCTGGACGGTCAACATCTCCCTGAGAAGGTGCACCGGTTGTACACCTAGATAACTGAGCGGCGGGGAGGCGATAAGTCGCAGCAATCACGCTCGCTAAACACCTCATCACCTGAGCTCCTCGGACCTGGGAAGGGCACAAAACGCAGGCCCAACCGAGTCTGCACCTCTGAGGACTACCCGAGTGCCTGAACCTGAGTGGCTTGGACCTGGGAGGAGCAGGCAGCCCAGGGCCAGCCTCGGATGGTTCCCAGCGGAACAACCTAGAGCCTGAGCAGTGTGGGCAGAGAGGCTACACGCGCCATGATCGGGGGCAGACCCAGTGTGCCTGAAGCACTGCGAGCACACGCCAGTGTTACTTGTTTGCAGCATCCCTCCTTCCCTCCCCACAGCAAGACTGAACAAGTGAGCCTAAAAAGAAAAAAAAAAAAAAAAGTGTCCTCCACCGTCCCCTTTGTGCAGGGTGGAAACCAGACACTGAAGAGTCCAGCAAACAGAACAAGCTATAACAGAGGGAACTGCCTTGGAAGCTACAGGCAATAGATTAAAACCCTGTGGTTACTACCAACTATGTAGGAAGAGGCCTATAGATCTTGAGAAATAAAAGTCAGACCAAGGAACTAGCCAAAAATGAGCTGAACCCACAATACTCACAACAAAACCAGAGAAAGTCCTCAATATATTTTTACTATTTTTACGATCATTCTTTCTTTTTTTTTTATTTTTTAATTTTTTAAAAAAATTTTAAGTTCTCTTTTATTCCTTTAATTTTCACTTTTATAACCTATTACTTTGCAAAAAAAAAAAAAAAGACCCTATTTTTTTTTCTTCAGCAAACTTCAAATATATATTTTTTATAATTTTTTGACCTTGGTTTTGTTTGTTTGTTTTTTCTTCTTTTCTTTTTTTTTTCTTTTTTTTTTCTTCATCTTTTTTTTTTTATTTTTTAAACTTTACATAATTGTATTAGTTTTGTCAAATATCAAAATGAATCCGCCACAGGTATACATGTGTTCCCCATTCTGAACCCTCCTCCCTCCTCCCTCCCCATACCATCCCTCTGGGTCGTCCCAGTGCACTAGCCCCAAGCATCCAGTATCATGCATTGAACCTGGACTGGCATCTCATTTCATACATGATATTTTACATGTTTCAATGCCATTCTCCCAAATCTCCCCACCTCTCCCTCTCCCATAGAGTCCATAAGACTGTTCTATACATCAGTGTCTCTTTTGCTGTCTCATACACAGGGTTATTGTTACCATCTTTCTAAATTCCATGTATATGTGTTATTATACTGTATTGGTGTTTTTCCTTCTGGCTTACTTCACTCTGTATAATAGGCTCCAGTTTCATCCACCTCATTAGAACTGATTCAAATGTTTTCTTTTTAATGGCTGAGTAATACTCCATTGTGTATATGTACCATAGCTTTCTTATTCATTCATCTGCTGATGGATATCTAGGTTGCTTCCAGGTCCTGGCTATTATAAACAGTGCTGCAATGAACATTGGGGTACACGTGTCTTCTTTTCTTTAACATTGTATTTTTGAAATTCCAAACTCTACTCTAGATTTTTAATTTTAGCTTTTTGGTATTTGTTATCAATTTTGTACCTATAGTTTTTTTATAATTTCTGTGACTTTTTTTTCTCTGTTTCTTTCTCTTCTACTTTTATATAACATTGTATATCTGAAACTCCAAACTCTACTCTAGAGTTTTAACTTTTGCTTTTTGGTATTAGTTATCTATTTTGTATCTATATTTTCTTTATAATTTTTGCAACCTTGTTTGTTTTTGTTTGTTCATTTTTTCTCTCTTTCTTTTCCTTCTTCTTTTCTTCAACATCGTACTTTTAAAATTCCAAACTCTACTCTAGATTTTTAATTTTTGCTTTTATGTATTTGTTACCAATTTAGTACCTTTAAGAACCCAATCTTCAGTACCCATTTTTCACTAGGGAACGAGATTACTGGCTTAACTGCTCTCTCTCCCTTTGGACTCTCCTTTTTCTCCACCAGGTCGCCTGTGTCTCCTCCCTAACCCCTCTCTACTCTACGCAACTCTGTGAATTTCTGTGTGTTCCAGACGGTGGAGAACACTTAGGGAACTGATTACTGGCTGGATCTGTCTCCCTCCTTTTCTTCCCCACTTTTATCCTCCTGGCCACCTCTGTCTCCTTCCTCCATCTTCTCTTCTCTGTATAACTCTGTGACCATCTCTGAGTGGTTCAGTTGTGGACTGCACATAAGGAAGTGATTATTGGCTAGCCCACTCTCTCCACTATTGATTCCACCTCATCTCATTCGGGTCACCTCTAACTCCCTCCTCCCTCGTCTCTTCTCCATATAACGCTGTGAACCTCTCTGGGTGACCCTCACAGTAGAGAAACTTTTCATCTTTAATGTAGATGTTTTATCAGTGGTGCTGTATAGAAGGAGAAGTTTTGAAACTACTGTAAAAATAAGACCAATAACTGGAAGCAGGAGGCTTAAATCCAAACCCTGACTCCAGGGAACTCCTGACCCCAAGGAACATTAATTGACAGGAGCTCATCAAATGCATCCACATCGACACTGAAACCAAGTACCACACAAGGGCCAACAAGTTCCAGGGCAAGACATACCAAGCAAATTCTCCAGCAACAAAGGAACACAGCCCTGAGCTTCAAGATACAGGCTGTTCAAAGTCACCCCAAAACCATAGACATCTCATAACTCATTACTGGACATTTCATTGCACTCCAGAGAGAAGAAATACAGCTCCACCCACCAGAACACCAACACAAGCTTCCTTAACCAGGAAACCTTGACAAGCCACCTGTACAAACCCACACACAGTGAGGAAACACCACAAAAAAGAGAACTCCACAAACTGCCAGAATACAGAAAAGACACCCCAAAATCAGCAATTTACACAAGATGAAGAGACAGAGGAATACCCAGCAGATAAAGGAACAGGATAAATGCCCACCAAACCAAACAAAAGAGGAAGAGATAGGGAACCTACCTGATAAAGAATTCTGAATAATGATAGTGAAATTGATTCAAAATCTTGAAATCAAAATGGAATCACAGATAAATAGCCTGGAGACAAGGATTGAGAAGATGCAAGAAAGCTTTAATAAGGACCTAGAAGAAATAAAAAGGAGTCAATATATAATGAATAATGCAACAAATGAAATTAAAAACACTCTGGAGGCAACAAATAGTAGAATAACAGAGGCAGAAGATAGGATTAGTGAATTAAAAGATAGAATGGCAGAAATAAATGAATCAGAGAGGAAAAAAGAAAAAACGAATTAAAAGAAATGAAGACAATTTCAGAGACCTCCAGGACAATATTAAACACTACAACATTCGAATCATAGGGGTCCCAGAAGAAGAAGACAGAAAGAAAGACCATGAGAAAATACTTGAGGAGATAATAGGTGAAAACTTCCCTAAAATGGGGAAGGAAATAATCACCCAAGTCCAAGAAACCCAGAGAGTCCCAAACAGGATAAACCCAAGGCGAAACACCCCAAGACACATATTAATCAAATTAACAAAGATCAAACACAAAGAACAAATACTAAAAGCAGCAAGGGAAAAACAACAAATAACACACAAGGGAATTCCCATAAGGATAACAGCTGATCTTTCAATAGAAACTCTTCAAGCCAGGAGGGAATGGCAAGACATACTTAAAATGATGAAAGAAAATAACCTACAGCCCAGATTACTGTACCCAGCAAGGATGTATTTCATTAAGGAGAAATCAAAAGCTTTTCAGACAAGCAAAAGCTGAGAGAATTCTGCACCAACATACCAGCTCTCCAACAAATACTAAAGGATATTCTCTAGACAGGAAACACAAAAATGGTGTATAAATTCGAGCCCAAAACAATAAAGTAAATGGCAATGGGATCATACTTATCAGTAATTACCTTAAACGTAAATGGGTTGAATGCCCCAACCAAAAGACAAAGACTGGCTGAATGGATACAAAAACAAGA
The DNA here is from genome assembly GCF_029378745.1 of Bos indicus. Classification (NCBI taxonomy): domain Eukaryota; kingdom Metazoa; phylum Chordata; class Mammalia; order Artiodactyla; family Bovidae; genus Bos; species Bos indicus. Next base: position 79,892,800 of record NC_091789.1, read on the forward strand.
CCCCTACGTATGTTCTTTACAGGAGACCCACCTCAAAACAGGGGACACATACTGACTGAAAGTGAAGGGCTGGAAAAAGATTTTCCATGCAAATAGGGACCAAAAGAAAGCAGGAGTAGCAATACTCATATCAGATAAAATAAACTTTAAAACAAAGGCTGTGAAAAGAGACAAAGAAGGTCACTACATAATGATCAAAGGATCAATCCAAGAAGAAGATATAACAATTATAAATATATATGTACCCAACATGGGAGCACCACGGTATGTAAGACAAATGCTAACAAGTATGAAAGGGGAAATTAACAATAACACAATAATAGTGGGAGACTTTAATACCCCACTCACACCTATGGATAGATCAACTAAACAGAAAATTAACAAGGAAACACAAACTTTAAATGATACAATAGGCCAGTTAGACCTAATTGATATCTATAGGACATTTCATCCCAAAACAATGAAATTCACCTTTTTCTCAGGTGCACATGGAACCTTCTCCAGGATAGATCACATCCTGGGCCATAAATCTAGCCTTGGTAAATTCAAAAAAATAGAAATCATTCCAAGCATCTTTTCTGACCACAATGCAGTAAGATTAGATCTCAATTACAGGAGAAAACCTATTAAAAATTCCAACATATGGAGGCTGAAAAACAGGCTGCTGAATAACCAACAAATCACAGTAGAAATCATAAAAGAAATCAAAATTTGCATAGAAATGAATGAAAATGAAAACACAACAACCCAAAACCTGTGGGACACGGTAAAAGCAGTCCTAAGGGGAAAGTTAATAGCAATACAGGCATACCTCAAGAAACAAGAAAAAAGTCAAATAAATAACCTAACTCTACACCAAAAGCAACTAGAAAAGGAAGAAATGAAGAACCCCAGGGTTAGTAGAAGGAAAGAAATCTTAAAAATTAGGGCAGAAATAAATGCAAAAGAAACAAAAGAAACCATAGCAAAAATCAACAAAGCCAAAATCTGGTTCTTTGAAAGGATAAATAAAATTGACAAACCATTAGCCAGACTCATCAAGAAACAAAGGGAGAAAAATCAAATCAATAAAATTAGAAATGAAAATGGAGAGATCACAACAGACAACACAGAAATACAAAGGATCATAAGAGACTACTATCAACAATTATATGGCAATAAAATGGACAACGTGGAAGAAATGGACAAATTCTTAGAAAAGTACAACTTTCCAAAACTCGACCAGGAAGAAATGGAAAATCTTAACAGACCTATCACAAGCATGGAAATTGAAACTGTAATCAAAAATCTTCCAGCAAACAAAAGCCCAGGTCCAGACGCCTTCACAGCTGAATTCTACCAAAAATTTAGAGAAGAGCTAACACCTATCCTGCTCAAACTCTTCCAGAAAATGGCAGAGGAAGGTAAATTTCCAAACTCATTCTATGAGGCCACCATCACCCTAATACCAAAACCTGACAAAGATCCCACAAAAAAAGAAAACTACAGGCCAATATCACTGATGAACATAGATGCAAAAATCCTTAACAAAATTCTAGCAATCAGAATCCAACAACACATTAAAAAGATCATACACCATGACCAAGTGGGCTTTATCCCAGGGATTCAAGGATTCTTCAATATCCGCAAATCAATCAATGTAATACACCACATTAACAAATTGAAAAATAAAAACCATATGATTATCTCAATAGATGCAGAGAAAGCCTTTGACAAAATTCAACATCCATTTATGATAAAAACTCTCCAGAAAGCAGGAATAGAAGGAACATACCTCAACATAATAAAAGCTATATATGACAAACCCACAGCAAACATTATCCTCAATGGTGAAAAATTGAAAGCATTCCCTCTAAAGTCAGGAACAAGACAAGGGTGCCCACTTTCACCACTACTATTCAACATAGTTTTGGAAGTTTTGGCCACAGAAATCAGAGCAGAAAAAGAAATAAAAGGAATCCAAATTGGAAAAGAAGAAGTAAAACTCTCACTATTTGCAAATGACATGATCCTCTACATAGAAAACCCTAAAGACTCCATCAGAAAATTACTAGAACTAATCAATGATTATAGTAAAGTTGCAGGATATAAAATCAACACACAGAAATCCCTTGCATTCCTATACACTAATAAGGAGAAAACAGAAAGAGAAATTAAGGAAACAATTCCATTCACCATTGCAACGGAAAGAATAAAATACTTAGGAATATATCTACCTAGAGAAACTAAAGACCTATACATAGAAAACTATAAAACACTGATGAAAGAAATCAAAGAGGACACTAATAGATGGAGAAATATACCATGTTCATGGATTGGAAGAATCAATATATTGAAAATGAGTATACTACCCAAAGCAATTTATAGATTCAATGCAATCCCTATCAAGCTACCAAAGGTATTCTTCACAGAGCTAGAACAAATAATTTCACAATTTGTATGGAAATACAAAAAACCTCGAATAGCCAAAGCTATCTTGAGAAAGAAGAATGGACCTGGAGGAATCAACCTGACTGACTTCAGGCTCTACTACAAAGCCACAGTTATCAAGACAGTATGGTACTGGCACAAAGACAGAAATATAGATCAATGGAACAAAATAGAAATCCCAGAGATAAACCCACGCACTTATGGACACCTTATCTTTGACAAAGGAGGCATAAATATACTATGGATTAAAGAAAATCTCTTTAACAAGTAGTGCTGGGAAATCTGGTCAACCACTGGCAAAAGAATGAAACTAGAACACTTTCTAACACCATACACAAAAATAAACTCAAAATGGATTAAAGATCTAAATGTAAGACCAGAAACTATAAAACTCCTAGAGGAGAACATAGGCAAAATACTCTCTGACATACATCACAGCAGGATCCTCTATGACCCACCTCCCAGAATATTGGAAATAAAAACAAAAATAAACAAATGGGACCTAATTAAACTTAAAAGCTCTTGCACATCAAAGGAAACTATTAGCAAGGTGAAAAGGCAGCCTTCAGAATGGGAGAAAATAATAGCAAATGAAGCAACTGACAAACAACTAATCTCAAAAATATACAAGCAACTCCTACAGCTCAACTCCAGAAAAATAAATGACCCAATCAAAAAATGGGCCAAAGAACTAAATAGACATTTCTCCAAAGAAGACATACAGATGGCTAACAAGCACATGAAAAGATGCTCAACATCACTCATTATCAGAGAAATGCAAATCAAAACCACTATGAGGTACCATTTCACACCAGTCAGAATGGCTGCTATCCAAAAGTCTACAAGTAATAAATGCTGGAGAGGGTGTGGAGAAAAGGGAACCCTCTTATACTGTTGGTGGGAATGCAAACTAGTACAGCCACTATGGAGAACAGTGTGGAGATTCCTTAAAAAATTGGAAATCGAACTGCCTTATGATCCAGCAATCCCACTGCTGGGCATACACACTGAGGAAACCAGAAGGGAAAGAGACACGTGTACCCCAATGTTCATCACAGCACTGTTTATAATAGCCAGGACATGGAAGCAACCTAGATGTCCATTAGCAGATGAATGGATAAGAAAGCTGTGGTACATATACACAATGGAGTATTACTCAGCCATTAAAAAGAATACATTTGAATCAGTTCTAATGATGTGGATGAAACTGGAGCCTATTATACAGAGTGAAGTAAGCTAGAAAGAAAAACACCAATACAGTATACTAACGCATATATATGGAATTTAGAAAGATGCTAACAATAACCCTGTGTACGAGACAGCAAAAGAGACACTGATGTATAGAACAGTCTTATGGATTCTGTTGCAGAGGGAGAGGGTGGGAAGATTTGGGAGAATGGCGTTGAAGCATGTATAATATCATGTATGAAACGAGTCGCCAGTCCAGGTTCAATGCACGATACTGGATGCTTGGGGCTAGTGCACTGGGACGACCCAGAGGGATGGTATGGGGAGGGAGGAGGGTGGAGGGTTCAGGATGGGGAACACATATATACCTGTGGTGGATTCATTTCGATATTTGGCAAAACTAATACAATTTGTAAAGTTTAAAAATAAAATAATTTTTTTTAAAAGAAAAAAAAAAAAAGAATACCCACCAAAAAAAAAGAAGAAATGGACAAATTATTAGAAGAGTATAACTTTCCAAAAATGAGCCAGGGAGAAATAGAAAATCTTAACAGACCCATCACAAGCATGGAAACTGAAACTGTAATCAGAAATCTTCCAGCAAACAAAAGCCCAGATTCAGACAGCTTCACAACTGAATTCTACCAAAAATATAGAGAAGAGCTAACACCTATCCTACTCAAACTCTTCCAGAAAATTGCAGAGGAAGGTAAACTTCCAAACTCATTCTATGAGGCCCCTATCATCCTAATACCAAAACCTGACAAACGTGCCACAAAAAAAAGAAAACTACAGGCCAATATCACTGATGGACATAGATCAAAAGTCTTTAACAAAATTCTAGCAGTCAGAATCCAACAACACATTAAAAAGATCATACATCACCACCACGTGGGCTTTATCCCAGGGATCCAAGGATTCTACAATATCTGCAAATCAATTCATGTAATACACCACAGTAACAAATTGAAAAATTAAAGCCATAATTTTATTGGATGATAATAGATGCGGAGAAAGCCTTTGACAAAGTTCAACATCCATTTATGATGAAAACTCTCCAGAAAGCAAGAATAGAAGGAACATAGGTCAACATAATAAAAGCTATAGGCCCGGGCGATGACAGAAAGCCGGAGGGAGGGGCGAGAAAGAGCGAGAGAGAAGGAGCCAGGGAGGCGAGAGCGGCCGGCGGCCGGCAGGCGGCGGGTGCCCATCCTCCGGCGGCAGCTGCGCGGAAGCCCCGTACGTCCCCGCCGTCCTTCACCGACTCTCCGGGCGCGCGGGCCGGCGGGCCGGGGCGGGCCGGGGCGGGCGGGGGTCTCCCGGAGGCCGCGCGCTCGGAGCCGCCCGAGGGGCTTGGGCGGGGCGCGGGGTCCACAGTGCTGGGCTCCTCCGTCCCCCGCCGGGAGCTGGCGGCGGCGGCGGGGTGGGGGGGGCTAGGAAAGCGGCGCCCGGGGCGGGGGCGCGCGGGGGGCTGGAGGAGGTGGCGGCGGAGGGGCCGGGGCCGCCATGGACGACAAGGCGTTCACTAAGGACCTGGACCAGTGGGTCGAGCAGCTGAATGAGTGTAAACAGCTCAACGAGAACCAAGTCCGGACGCTCTGTGAAAAGGCTAAGGAAATTTTAACAAAAGAATCAAATGTACAGGAGGTCCGTTGTCCTGTCACCATCTGTGGAAATGTGCATGGCCAATTCCATGACCTTATGGAACTCTTCAGAATCGGCGGGAAGTCGCCAGACACAAACTATCTGTTCATGGGCGACTATGTAGACAGAGGTTATTATTCTGTGGAAACGGTAACTCTTCTTGTGGCATTAAAGGTGCGTTATCCAGAGCACATTACAATACTGAGAGGAAACCACGAAAGCCGACAAATTACCCAAGTTTATGGCTTTTATGACGAATGTCTGTGAAAGTATGGAAATGCCAATGTTTGGAAATATTTTACAGATCTCTTTGATTATCTGCCACTTACAGCTTTAGTAGATGGACAGATATTCTGCCTCCATGGTGGCGTCTCTCCATCCATAGATACACTGGATCATATAAGAGCCCTGGATCGTTTACAAGAAGTTCCACATGAGGGCCCCATGTGTGATCTCTTATGGTCAGATCCAGATGATCGTGGTGGGTGGGATATTTCACCACGTGGTGCTGGCTACACATTTGGACAAGATATTTCTGAAACGTTTAACCATGCTAATGGTCTCACACTGGTTTCTCGTGCTCACCAACTTGTAATGGAGGGATACAATTGGTGTCACGATCGGAACGTGGTTACCATTTTCAGTGCACCCAATTACTGTTATCGTTGTGGGAACCAGGCTGCTATCATGGAATTAGATGACACTTTGAAATATTCCTTCCTTCAGTTTGACCCAGCACCTCATCGTGGAGAGCCTCATGTGACCCGGCGCACCCCAGACTACTTCCTGTAAATCCCTCTTGGGAAAACCTGCCTTTGTATGTGGAAGTATATCTGGCTTTTATATATATATATATATATATATATATATATACACACACACAACAAAAAAAGGCAAAAAAATAAAATAAATAAAAGCTATATATGACAAATTCTCAGCAAACATACCCTCAATGGTGAAAAATTAAAAGCATTTCCCCTAAAGTCAGGAATAAGACATGGGTGCCCACTTACATCATGACTATTCAACACAGTTTTGGAAGGTTTGGCCACAGCAATCAGAGCAGAAAAAGAAATAAAAGGAATCCAAATTGGAAAAGAAGAACTAAAACTCTCAATGTTCGCAGATGACATGATCCTCTACATAGAAAATCCTAAAGATTCCACAAGAAAATTACTAGAGCTAATCAATGAATAGAGTAAAGTGGAAGGATATAAAATAAACACACAGAAATCCCTTGTATTCCTATACACTAATAATGAGAAAATAGAAAGAGAAATTAAGGAAACAATTCCATTCACCATTGCAATGAAAAGAATAAAATACTTAGGAATATACCTACCTAAAGAAACAAAAGACATATATATATAGAAAACTATAAAACACTGGTGAAAGAAATTGAAGAAGACACTAAGAGATGGAGAACTATACCATGTTCATGGAACAGAAGAATGAATATAGTGAAAATGAGTATACTACCCAAAGCAATCTATAGATGCAATGCAATCCCTGTCAAGCTACCAATGGTATCTTTCACAGACCTAGAACAAGTAATTTCACAATTTGTATAGAAATACAAAAAACCTCGAATAGCCAAAGCAATCTTGAGAAAGAAGAATGGACCTGGAGGAATCAACCTGCCTGACTTCAGGCTCTATTACAAAGCCACAGTCATCAAGACAGTATGGTACTGGCACAAAGACAGAAATATAGATCAATAGAACAAAATAGAAAGCCCAAAGATAGATCCACACACCTATGGACACCTTATCTTTGACAAAGGAAGCAAGAACATACAAGGGAAAAAAGACAAACTCTTTAACAAGTGGTGCTGGGAAAACTGGTCAACCACTTGTAAAAGAATGAAACTAGAACACTTTCTAACACCATACACAAAAATAAACTCAAAATGGATTAAATATGTAAACATGAGACCAGAAACTATAAAACTCCGAGAAGAGAACATAGACAAAACACTCTCCGGCATAAATCACAGCTGGATCTTCTATGACCCACCTCCCAGAATATTGGAAATAAAAGCAAAAATAAACAAATAGGACCTAATTAAAATTAAAACCTTCTGCACAACAAAGGAAACTATAAGCAAGGTGAAAAGACAGCCTTCCGAATGGGAGAAAATAATAGCAAACAAAGCAACGGACAAAGAATTAATCTCAAAAATATATAAGCAACTCCTGCAGCTCAATTCCAGAAAAATAAATGACCCAATCAAAAAATGGGCCTAAGAATTAAACAGACATTTCTCCAAAGAAGACATACAGATGGCTAACAAACACATGAAAACATGCTCAACATCACTCATTATCAGAGAAATGCAAACCAAAACCACAGTGAGGTACCATTTCACGCCAGTCAGAATGGCTGCGATCCAAAAGTCTACAAACAATAAATGCTGGAGAGCGTGTGGAGAAAAGGGAACCCTCTTACACTGTTGGTGGGAATGTAAACTAGTACAGCCACTATGGAGAACAGTGTGGAGATTCCTTTAAAAACTGAAAATAGAACTGCCATATGACCCAGCAATCCCACTGCTGGGCATACACACCGAGGAAACCAGAATTGAAAGAGACGCATGTACTGCAATGTTCATCGCAGCACTGTTTATAATAGCCAGGACATGGAAGCAACCTAGATGTCCATCAGCAGATGAATGGATAAGAAAGCTGTGATACATATACACAATGAAGTATTCAGATCAGATCAGATCAGTCGCTCAGTCGTGTCCGACTCTTTGTGACCCCATGAATCACAGCACGCCAGGCCTCCTTGTCCATCACCAACTCCCAGAGTTCACTGACACTCACATCCATCGAGTCAGTGATGCCATCCAGCCATCTCATCCTCTGTCGTCCCCTTCTCCTCCTGCCCCCAATCCCTCCCAGCATCAGAGTCTTTTCCAATGAGCCAAATCTTCGCATGACGTGGCCAAAGTACTGGAGTTTCAGCTTTAGCATCATTCCTTAAAAGAAATCCCAGTGCTGATCTCCTTCAGAATAGACTGGTTGGATCTCCTTGCAGTCCAAGGGACTCTCAAGAGTCTTCTCCAACACCACAGTTCAAAAGCATCAATTCTTCGGTGCTCAGCCTTCTTCACAGTCCAACTCTACATCCATACATGACCACAGGAAAAACCATAGCCTTGACTAGACGAACCTTTGTTGGCAAAGTAATGTCTCTGCTTTTCAATATGCTATCTAGGTTGGTCATAACTTTCCTTCCAAGGAGTAAGCGTCTTTTAATTTCATGGCTGCAGTCACCATCTGCAGTGATTTTGGAGCCCAGAAAAATAAAGTCTGACACTGTTTCCACTGTTTCCCCATCTATTTCCCATGAAGTGATGGGACCAGATGCCATGATCTTAGTTTTATGAATGTTGAGCTTTAAGCCACCTTTTTCACTCTCCTCTTTCACTTTCATCAAGAGGCTTTTTAGTTCTTCTTCACTTTCTGCCATAAGGGTGGTGTCATCTGCATATCTGAGGTTATTGATATTTCTACCGGCAATCTTGATTCCAGCTTGTGTTTCTTCCAGTCCAGCATTTCTCATGATGTACTCTGCATATAAGTTGAATAAACAGGGTGACAATATACAGCCTGGACGTACTCCTTTTCCTATTTGGAACCCGTCTGTTGTTCCATGTCCACTTCTAACTGTTGCTTCCTGACCTGCATACAAATTTCTCAAGAGGCAGATCAGGTGGTATGGTATTCCCATCTATTTCAGAATTTTCCACAATTTATTGTGATCCACAAAGTCAAAGTCTTTGGCATAGTCAATAAAGCAGAAACAGATGTTTTTCTGGAACTCTCTTGCTTTTCCCATGATCCAGCAGATGTTAGCAATTTGATCTCTGGTTCCTCTGCCTTTTCTAAAACCAGTTTGAACATCAGGAAGTTCACAGTTCATATATTGCTGAAGCCTGGCTTGGAGAATTTTGAGCATTACTTTACTAGCATGTGAGATGAGTGCAATTGTGCGGTAGTTTGAGCATTCTTTGGCATTGCCTTTCTTTGGAATTGGAATGAAAACTGACCTTTTCCAGTCCTGTGGCCACTGCTGAGTTTTCCAAATTTGCTGGCATAGTGAGTGCAGCACTTTCACAGCATCATCTTTCAGGATTTGAAATAGCTCAACTGGAATTCCATCACCTCCACTAGCTTTGTTCGTAGTGATGCTTTCTAAGGCCCACTTGACTTCACATTGCAGGATGTCTGGCTCTAGGTCAGTGATCACACCATCGTGATTATCTGGGTCATGAAGATCTTTTTTGTACAGTTCTTCTGTGTATTCTTGCCATCTCTTCTTAATATCTTCTGCTTCTGTTAGGTCCATACCATTTCTGTCCTTTATCGAGCCCATCTTTGCATGAAGTGTTCCTTTGGTATCTCTGATTTTCTTGAAGAGATCTCTAGTCTTTCCCATTCTGTTGTTTCCTCTTTTTCTTTGCATTGATCGCTGAAGAAGGCTTTCTTATCTCTTCTTGCTATTCTTTGGAACTCGGCATTCAGATGTTTATATCTTTCCTTTTCCCCTTTACTTTTCGCTTCTCTTCTTTTCACAGCTATTTGTCAGGCCTCCCCAGACAGCCATTTCGGTTTTTTGCATTTCTTTTCCATGGGGATGGTCTTGATCCCTGTCTCCTGTACAATGTCACGAACCTCATTCCATAGTTCATAAGGCATTCTATCTATCAGATCTAGGCCCTTAAATCTATTTCTCACTTCCACTGTATAATCATAAGGGATTTTGTTTAGGTCATACCTGAATGGTCTAGTGGTTTTCCCTACTTTCTTCAATTTAAGTCTGAATTTGGCAATAAGGAGTTCATGATCTGAACCACAGTCAGCTCCTGGTCTTGTTTTTGCTGACTTTATAGAGCTTCTCCATCTTTGGCTGCAAAGAATATAATCAATCTGATTTCGGTGTTGACCATCTGGTGATGTCCATGTATAGAGTCTTCTCTTGTGTTGTTGGAAGAGGGTGTTTGTTATGGCCAGTGCATTTTCTTGGCAAAACTCTATTAGTCTTTGCCCTTCATTCCGTATTCCAAGGTCAAATTTGCCTGTTACTCCAGATGTTTCTTGACTTCCTACTTTTGCATTCCAGTCCCCTATAATGAAAAGGACATCTTTTTTGGGTGTTAGTTCTAAAAGGTCTTGTAGGTCTTCACAGGACCATTCAACTTCAGCTTCTTCAGCATTACTGGTTAGGGCATAGACTTGGATTACTGTGATATTGAATGGTTTGCCTTGGAAATGAACAGAGATCATTCTGTCGTTTTTGAGATTGCATCCAAGTACTGCATTTTGGACTCCTTTGTTGACCATAATGGCTACTCCATTTCTTCTGAGGGATTCCTGCCTGCAGTAGTAGATATAATGGTCATCTGAGTTAAATTCCCCCATTCCAGTCCATTTCAGTTCGCTGATTCCTAGAATGTCGACATTCACTCTTGCCATCTCTTGTTTGACCACTTCCAATTTGCCTTGATTCATGGGCCTGACATTCCAGGTTCCTACGCAATTTTGCTCTTTACAGCATTGGAACTTCCTTCTATCATCAGTCACATCCACAGCTGGGTATTCTTTTTGCTTTGGCTCCATCCCTTCATTCTTCCTAGAGTTATTTCTCCACTGATCTCCAGTAGCATATTGGGCACCTACTGACCTGGGGATTTCTCTTTCAGTATCCTATCGTTTTGCCTTTTCATACTGTTCATGGGGTTCTCAAGGCAAGAATACTGAAGTGGTTTGCCATTCCCTTCTCCAGTGGACCACATTCTGTCAGATCTCTCCACCATGACCTGACCATCTTGGGTTGCCCCACGGGCATGGCTTAGTTTCATTGAGTTTGACAAGGCTGTGGTCCTAGTGTGATTAGATTGACTAGTTTTCTGTGAGTATGGTTTCAGTGTGTCTGCCCTCTGATGCCCTCTTGCAACACCTACCGTCTTACTTGGGTTTCTCTTACCTTGGGCGTGGGGTATCTCTTCACGGCTGCTCCAGCAAAGTGCAGCCATTGCTCCTTACCCTGGACGAGGGGTATTACTCAGCCATTAAAAAGAATACATTTGAATTACTTCTAATGAGGTGGATAAAACTGGAGCCTATTATACAGAGTGAAGTAAGCCAGAAAGAAAAACATCAATATAGCTAATGCATATATATAAAATTTAGAAAGATGGTAATGGTAACCCTGTATGTGAGACAGCAAAAGAGAAATGATGTATAAAACAGTCTTTTGGACACTGTGGAAGAAGGCGAGGGTATGATGATACGGGAGAATGCTATTGAATCATGTAAATTATCACGTGTGAATCCAATCGCCAGTCCAGGTTCAATGCATGATACAGAGTACTTGGGGCTGGTGCACTGGGATGTCCCAGAGAGATGGGATGGGGAGGGATGTGGGAGGGGGTTTCAGGATGTGGAACACATGTACATCCATGGTGGATTCATGTCAATGTATGGCAAATCCAATACAATATTGTAAAGCAAAAAAAAAAAAAAAAAGACTATTTCCCCAAAATGTATTATTGAGTTCAACAAAAAGTTAAAAGCCACAATATCCAAAGAGAAACCATAGGTCTTTTTGAGAACTAAACATAATTTTTATACTATGATAATTTTAGTAATAACTTTTCTTGGGTCCTTAACTTTAAAAAAAAAAAAAGCTTTTAACGTATTTCTTCATGTATATACTTTTGGGTTAGAAATGCCATAGTACTTCAGCTGATGACCATGCATTTCCTGTATTCCATGATTTGCAGTGATACCAAGACACTTGATAAAGTATATAGTTACCTCCTCTGACATCATCCTCATCAGAGTGGATATTAGGCCTCAGCTTTCATTAATAACCCAGTATTAATTGATCATCTTGAAATTTTCTATAGTTCCTTCTCAAATCTATTTATAGACTATATATTCACATTCTCTATCACAAATTGTATATACTATCTTGACTAGGAGGACTACTTGTTGATATTTCCTGTGGGTTTCTTTCTGTCTTTAAACCATTTATTTGGCCATCATGTGAGCAAGAGGAGGATCTTGATTCTGGTATTCCAGTATTTCTTTACAGATGCCAGTTTTTCCTAGACTTAGCCTCTCATTTCCTCTTTTTATGAAATAACGTGCTTTACTTTCAAAGATTAATAGAGTAATTTCAGAAAATTTTTTAAAATATAGAAAATTTATCTTTAAAAATACAAGTCACTTTGTAATCCCACCCAATCAGAGACAGCCATAAGTAAAATCCTAGTATATTTCCATCAAGTCTATTCTCTATGCATGTATGTAAACTTCTTCTTCAGTCACTATGTCATGTCTGAATCTTTGCAACCCGTGGACTGAAATACACCAGGCTCCCTTCCTTCACTGTCTCCTGGAGTTTGATACTATCTAACCATCTCATCCTTTTATACATATATGTATATATATACATAAACTATTAGTCATAATTGGATGCATGCTATATGTAATTTTATATTCAGTAATATTTATCCAACAGTGTATCTTGTGTATTTTTTCATGTATTCAGAATCTATTAAGTTCCACTGTTATTCATTACTCCTCATTCTTTGTCTTCCTATACTGAAGTTCTAAACTTTTAAATCAGTCTCTAAGTAGCTCGCTTTATTGAGATTTGGAATCATTTTTGTATTTCAAATGATGTGTTACTTTTCTGTATATTACATTGGTGTGCAATGGAGTCTGCTCAAGGGTTACTTGTGTCTCTTTTGTTTTAATGCTGCCTGTTTCAATTAAGTCATCCAAAAATATTTTCATTTTATACAGAAGTCTAAAAAAATACTATACTTGATATCTTCAAAATGTCCCTTTTGCAGATATTAACCAGAACTTCTTTAAGGGTTTTAACTTTAAAATTCTCTTTTCATTCATATAAGTGATAACAGCATATTAAATCTCTGGCTTTTAAAAATTCACTCTTTACATTTATTTTTTAAACTTTTCATTGAAATAAATTTGACATGCAACTGTGTAAATTTAAGAAGAGGTGGCAAGAATACACAGAAGAACTATACAAAAAAGATCTTCATGACCTAGATAATCACGATGGTGTGATCACTCACCTAGAGCCAGATATCCTGGAATGCAAAGTCAAGTGGGCCTTAGGAAGCATCACTATGAACAAAGTTAGTGGAGGCAATGGAATTCCAGCTGAGCTATTTCAAATCCTGAAAGATGATACTGTGAAAGTGCTGCACTCAATAGGACAGCAAATTTGGAAAACTCAGTAGTAGCCACAGGACTGGAAAAGGTCAGTTTTCATTCCAATCCCAAAGAAAGGCAATGCCAAAGAATGCTCAAACTACCGCACAATTGCACTCAGCTCACACACTAGTAAAGTAATGCTCAAAATTCTCCAAGCCAGGCTTCAGCTGTACGTGAACCATGAACTTCCATATGTTCAAGCTGGATTTAGAAAAAGAAGAGGACCCAGAGACCAAATTGCCAACATCCACTGGATCATCAAAAAAGCAAGAGAGTTCCTATATATATATATATATATATATATATATATATATATATATTTCTGCTTCATTGACTATGCCAAGGCCTTTGACTGTGTGGATCACAATAAATTGTGGAAAATTCTGAAAGAGATGAGAATACCAGACCACCTGACCTGCCTCTTGAGAAACTTATATGCAGGTCAGGAAGCAACAGTGAGAACTGGACATGGAACAACAGACTGGTTCCAAATAGGAAAAGGAGTACATCAAGGCTGAATATTATCACCCTGCTTATTTAACTTATACACAGAGTACATCATGAGAAATCCTGGGCTGGAAGAAGCACAAGCTGAAATCGATTGCCGGGAGAAATATCGATAACCTCAGATATGCAGATGACACCACCCTTATGGCAGAACGCGAAGAAGAACTAAAAAGCCTCTTGATGAAAGTGAAAGAGGAGAGTGAAAAAGCTGGCTTAAAACTCAATATTCAGAAAACTAAGATCATGGTATCTGGTCCCATCACTTCATGATGAATAGATGGGGAAACAATGGAGACAGTGGTAGACTTTATTTTCTTGGGTTCCAAAATCACTGCAGATGATGATTGCAGCCGTGAAATTAAAAGACGCTTACTCCTTGGAAGAAAAGCTATGACAAACATAGACAGCATATTAAAAAGCAGAGACATTACTTTGCCAACAAAGGTCCGTCTAGTCAAAGCTATGGTTTTTCCAGTAGTAATGTATGGATGTGAGTTGGACTAGAAAGAAAGTTGAGCACCAAAGAATTGATGCTTTTGAATTGTGGTGTTTGAGAAGACTCCTGAGAGTCTCTTGGAGTGCAAGGAGATCCAACCAGTCAATCCTAAAGGAGATCAGTCCTGAGTGCTCATTGGAAGCACTGATGTTGAAGTTGAAACTCCAATACTTTGGCCACCGGATGCAAAGAACTGACTCACTGGAAAAGACCCTGATGCTGGTAAAGATGGAAGGTGGGAGGGGAAGGGGATGACAGAGGATGAGATGATTGTATGGCATCACCGAGTTGATGGACATGAGTTTGAGTGAGCTCCAGGAGTTGGTGATGGACAGGGAAGCCTGCCGTACTGGAGTCCATGGGGTCACAAAGAGTCAGACATGACTAAGTGACTGAACTGAACAGCATGTTAGTTTGATACCTTTATATATTGTAATATGATTGCTATTTTAGCAATAAATAACATTTCTACTGTTATATAAATATCATTGATTTATAATGGTTGGAATGATTAAGCTCCAATTAACAAATCTGATGATTATTATACATTATAATATTGCTGTCTATGTACACTATGCTGTGAATTGTGTCTCTAGAACTTATTTACTAATCACTGCAAATTTGTATCCTTAAAGAATATCAGTCCTATCTCTCCATCTCCTATTCCCTGGTAATCACCATTTTACTCTGGATTCATGAGTATGGCTTTTTAAAAATTTCAGGTATAACTGATATCATATCATACTTGTCTTTCTTATCTCTGATTACATCTTACTTATCCCACTTAGCATAATGGTCTCAAGGTCCAAAACATTCATTCTTTATAACTGCATATAGCAACTTGAAAAGCAAAAATATTTTTGATTTTGTGAATTTTTTACATTTTATTCTCCATTATTACCTCTTGTGTCCATTTTTGGGAAAATCTCAGTGATATTTATTCTTTCTAATTCTCATCCTAACTATGTACAGTATTTTTACTAGAATATATTTTTTTCAACCTAAGTATTTCATAGCTTCAGAATGAGAAGATGGCACAATAAATGATAAATTGTTTATATATGACTTCTTTCTCTTAACAGACAATTATCCTTCCTTCAAAATCTTAAAACTTTATCAAATCATGATTATTCAAATGTTATGAATAAGCAGTTCCAGAGTTAAGTAGTTTTGAAAATCTTTTATCTCATAATAGGTGATATATATGCATAGCAGCATAGTGTGTATATATCTGGCCTGTGTCTAGGTTGTCTATGTGTCTGTGTTGTTGATCTTCCACATTCTCCCAGGACTGACCTAAATTCCAGCAGGGGTGATGGTGGGTACTTGAATAAGAGTAACTCCATTCCCTTGGAAGACTTTATTCAAAGGCAAGTAGTACTATTAAAACAGGAAGACAATTATTAATAGGCCTCCAATTTTATGAAAGGAAATTTTATAGTTAAGGACACTAATAATTGCTCTATTTAACAATAAAAAGGGTTGAAACTTTGCAGAACTCTCACTTGTATCCTGTGGCTTCATGATGTAAAAGATTATTGTGTTTAAAATTTCTATATATTATCGCTTGTTTTACATTTTTAGTCTGTATATTTATATACTTATTTTCTACCCAAATTCTATTTGTTTTTATTTATATTGTGTATGCTGTGCCATTCTAAGTTGCTTCAGTCGTGTCTAACTCTGCGATCCTATGGACTGTAGCCTGCCAGGCTCCTCTGTCCATGGGATTCTCCAGGCAAGAATACTGGAATGGATTACTGTGTGCCCTCCTCCAGGGGATCTTCCAGACCCAGGGATCAAATCCACATCTCTTACATCTACTGCCTTGGCCGCAGGTTCTTTATCACTGAGCCACCTGAGAAGCCACTATATTATAGATAGATAGAAAGATACAGATAGATATAGATATATTAGATAGATAGATAAATATGCTTCATATATATCCCCTAACCTAATTAAATATTCATAAGATAATGAAAGACTTTTGAGGTTAACTACTATATATTTCCCAGCTCACTTCAAGTTTCAGCTGTCTGTAATAGTTTCAAACAGCATTGATCTCTCCCTTCCCTAGCTAATTCTGGAATTTATTGTCTGTTTCAAATATTTTAATTTTTTATTATATTCAGTTAAGCATTTTGTTTTATATAGGTGACTCCATTTTTTATTTTTTTGATGAATTTTATTATTATTATTATTATTTTATTTTATTTTATTATTTAACTTTACAATATTGTATTGGTTTTGCCATATATCAACATGAATCTGCCACAGGTATACACATGTTCCCCATCCTGAACCCTCTTCCCTCCTGACTCCCTTCTTTTTAATGTGCAGGCTTATTAATCTTTTTAATAAGATTAATCTTATTAACTAATCTTTAATAATCTTTTTAATGAGATTTAAGTAAATCCTTTTGGATTTTCCACCAAAAAATAATAATAATAATGTTATAAATGGTAGTTAGAGTCCAGGGCCAGTACTGGAAATTTATTTGACATGTCATGTAGCTGAAAAGGGCTTTATCTGCAATGACAAAAAATAAGAACATAGCATTCTTATAATTTTAACTAAAATACAGTGACCAAAAACTACATTAAAATCCTTTCTTTTGAAAAGGGTCCTAAGATGGCAGAGGAAAAGGACGGGGAGACCACTTTCTCCCCCACAAATTCATCAAAAGAACATTTGAACGCTGAGTAAATTCCACAACACAACTTCTGAATGCTGGCAGAGGACATCAGGCACCCAGAAAAGCAGCTCATTGTCTTTGAAAGGAGGTAGGAAAAAATATAAAAGACAAAAAGAGAGACAAAACAGGTAGCTTTTGTCTGTCAGAGCTCTGTCCCAGGAAGGGAGTCTTATAAAGAGAAGTATCCAAACACCAGGAAACACTCTCACTGCCGAGTCTGTGGCGAGCCTTGGAATCACAGAGGGCAACATAATAGGGAGGAAAAATAAATAAATAATTAAAACCCACAGATTACGAGCCCAATGGTAACTCCCCCAGTGGAGAAGCAGTGCAGATGCCTGTACCCGCCACTAGCAAGAGAGGACTGGGCAGGGAGGCGCAGGCTGCATTGCTTAGAGTAAGGATCGGGCCTGAATGCCCCGAGTGGTGCTGGGAAAACTGGTCAACCACTGGCAAAAGAATGAAACTAGAACACTTTCTAATACCATACACAAAAATAAACTCAAAATGGATTAAAGATCAAAACTTAAGACCAGAAACTATAAAACTCCTAGAGGAAAATATAGGCAAAACACTCTCTGGCATAAATCACAGCTGGATCCTCTATGACCCGCCTCCCAGAATATTGAAAATAAAAGCAAAAATATATAAATAGGACCTAATTAAAATTAAAACCTTCTGCACAACAAAAGAAACTATAAGTAAGGTGAAAAGACAGCCTTCCGAATGGGAGAAAATAATAGCAAATGAAGCAACAGACAAAGAATTAATCTCAAAAATATACAAGCAACTCCTGCAGCTCAATTCCAGAAAAATAAATGACCCAACCAAAAAATGGGCCAAAGAACTAAATAGACATTTCTCCAAAGACATACAGATGGCTAACAAACACATGAAAAAATGCTCAACATCACTCATTTTCAGAGAAATGCAAATCAAAACCACAATGAGGTACCATTTCACGCCAGTCAGAATGGCTGCTATCCAAAAGTCTACAAGCAACAAATGCTGGAGAGGGTGTGGAGAAAAGGGAACCCTCTTACACTGTTGGTGGGAATGAAAACTAGTACAGCCACTATGGAGAACAGTGTGGAGATTCCTTAAAAAGCCGGAAATAGAACTGCCTTATGACCCAGCAATCCCACTGCTGGGCATACACACTGAGGAAACCAGAATTGAAACAGACACGTGTACCCCAATGTTCACTGCAGCACTGTTTATAATAGCCAGGATATGAAAGAAACCTAGATGTTCATCAGCAGATGAATGGATAAGAAAGGTGTGGTACATATACACAATGGAGTATTACTCAGCCATTGAACCAGTTCTAATGAGGTGGTTGAAACTGGAGCCAATTATACAGAGTGAAGTAAGCCAGAAAGAAAATCACCAAAACTTTTAAAATCTCGACTTTTCAATAATAGCCATGCTAACAAGTGTGAAGTGATGCCTCCCAGACTTCCATAATTGCACACTTGACTGTGAGTGATTGTCAAAAAGGGTGATCTTTGGGTCAGATCAGATCAGATCAGTCGCTCAGTCGTGTCCGACTCTTTGCAACCCCATGAATCGCAGCACGCCAGGCCTCTCTGTCCATCACCAACTCCCGGAGTTCACTCAGACTCACGTCCATAGAGTCAGTGATGCCATCCAGCCATCTCATCCTCTGTCGTCCCCTTCTCCTCCTGCCCCCAATCCCTCCCAGAAATCTTTGGGTCAGGGGAAGTGAAATAGTGAAGTGTCTCAGTCGTGTCTGACTCTGCAACCCCATGGACTGTAGCCTACCAGGCTCCTCCATTCATGGAATTTTCCAGGCCAGAGTACTGTAGTGGGTTGCCATTTCCTTCTCCAGGGGATGTTCCCAACCCAGGGATCAAACCCAGGTCTCCCACATTGCAGGCAGATGCTTTACCTTCTGAGCCACCAGGGGCAGGGGAAGGATAGTAAAAAACTCTAAGTCTGCCATGTTGGTGGCATCACTCCATCTAACATTTCTAAAGTGCCTACTGTATGCTCACCAATACAGAATACAAAAACAGGAAGACTTGCATAATCAGGGGTAAAGCAGGACTTTGACCTCAGGTGCTTAGACCCAGACTTATTGCTATGAAACAATGCAATTTTACATTATTTAGAAAACTAAAATAATTATAATAAGATCACATATCTTCTTGCAGAAAGATTCAGTTTACCTTATTGGTGGCTTACCCAATTAATATTTATTTCAAGGGAATAAAAAATATACCTTTATCAAGCTAGAAGTTAATTTTAAAAAGCAGCTTTTGGCAAGAGTATATTGTAGAAGACTTTTAATAACTTATTTCCAGTTTTAAAAATATTTGTGACTTTGGAATTGGAATTTAAAAAGGCTGTAGTTTTTCAGTTGCTCAGCCATTTCTGACTCTATGTGATCCCATGGACTGCAGCATGCCAGGCTTCCTTATCCTTCACCATCTCCTGGAATTTGCTCAAATTCATGTCCATTGAGTTAGTGATGCCATCTAACCATTGCATCCTCTATCAACCCCGTCTCCTCCTGTCCTCAATCTTTCCCAGTATCGATGTCTTTTCCAAAGAGTTGGCCCTTCATATTGAAAGGTTGTTTTTGAACCACGAAAAGACGCTGGGATTCTTGGCCTCCGGAGGAGAGGAATTCAATCCAGGGCCAGAGACAAGGTTTGATCGCTCAGAGCTTTTGTGTAATAAAGTTTTATTAAAGTATAAATGAGATAAAGCTTCTGACATAGGCATCAGAAGGGGCAGAAAGAGTACCCCCTGCTAGTCTTCAGCTGGATGTTATATAGTCACCAGCAGTTTGTTAATGAAATAAAGGAATGTCTTAAAACTCAGAATGGCACCAGGCCCCTCATCCATAAGATGTATTTGGGGATAATCTTGGCACCAGACGAGTCATCCCGGGCCATAAAATGATTGACTTGAATCTTGTAGAAGGGCAGATTACCATACAAATAGTTTCGTTTACATAGATTAGGGGAACAATGTCTGAGTATAACATAATGGTTTGTCAAGTAGGTTCTGAGCCATTAGGCGGAACTGATTTGAAGACAGCGTCTGGGGTAAATGCATAGTACATTAACATAGCTTAAGACAAACATTTCCATGAGAAAAATGCGTTGGTTAACTCAAGGTTTGAGAATAGTTAACTTCAGATGGAACCAGGTGTCATTATGGCAAAAGAGTATTTTAAGAGAAACCTCCTTTTAAATTTAAGAGAGAGAAAAATGTCTGACACTTGCAGCCTATTTCCTCTGTTTGGAGACCCCTGGTCTTCCTGCCTGTTACCCTCACATTCCCCCCTTTTCTTTTAGGAGAAATTGTTGCCTAGGGAAAAGGGGCATTGTTCTCATCCCATAACTGTTTCCGAGCTGACAAGGGGCATTGTCCCTAAATTGGTGAGGCAACATATTCTCCTAACCCTCATACCGAGGATTTCTGATCCAGGAAGAAGCTGTAGCAGTAGCAGGAGTTTGAGCAACCATTTGTAACTTAAAAGCTTTCATGTGACTAGAAACAAATCAGTTACACAGTTACAGATGCATGGAGCAAACAGCAAAAACAAAACAATCAGAATTGTTATTATTAAGATAATTTTCCACCATGGGGAACTAGTTAATGTCTCCCAAAGTGAGGCGATTGAGGCTTCAAAAGTATCCATAGCCCCAATCATCTTGTTCATGTGTTTAGTAAAATGAGTAACATTAATGCTCATATCAGGTATATATGTACAGCATTGGGTATGAATAATGGTACAAGTTCCTCCTTGCACAGTTGTCAGAATATATAAATCCAATCTGTTTTGTAAAACACCTTTTTAATTTGTGCTTGTTCAGCATTAGAGCTGAAATAACTTTTTGAGAATCTTGTAATGACTGTTGAGTAAAATTAGTCAACGCATCCACTTGTAGCATAACATCTGTAGTTCCCAAAGAGGGAACAAACACTGCAGCCAAATAATCATACCAGTGAAATACGGACCTTGCCCACTGAGTTTTAAGGTGGGGTGAATTAGCAGGCTTTTCTGGAAGCTCTGAAAATATAAAGCCGTGAGTAAAGGCTAGACCCAGGGTGCATCTCCCTGTCCAACCAGGGAGAAGCCATGTTCATAGGTAAGAGCCACATGTCCAATAAGTCCCGTTTGGACCAAGCCAGTGTGGCTGAGATATCCAGTCCCAATTAGTGCCTGGCCAGACAAAGGGAGGACCTGAACTGGGGTTGGAAAACATGGGAATGATTACGTTGCATATTTCCTAAGGCAAAAATCCCAATTGTTTCCAATCATTGTAATTAAGTTGTTGGCTAACTTTTGGGGATGGCACTGTTTGTTCCCAGTATATAGGGGCAGTAGATATTAGACGTCCTTTTTCAGGAGTTAGCCGTATAACCTCATCCCATATTTGATAAACATCAGGTAAAAAACCATTAGATATAGACCTATTTGCCTTATGTGTAGCAAAATAGTCATTAAACCAAGACAATGTATAATCAAAATTAAAAGTCACATTATGTCCATAGTTAAAGTACAAAGTGTTGCACCAGTCCATTTTAGGGTTGTTAGATGTCATCAGATGAAGAAGAGGCATCACATATGATTGTTGTCAAAGATATTCGCAGACTTGGAGAAAGCGTTTTCCTTGAAGAGGAGATGTCCACCACAGGAAGCCTTCCACTGATGAAGAGGAGAGTGCTCCGCAGACCCAGAAGTTAGACTGATTGTGGAATGCAGCGTAGGAGTGAGCCCAGGACAGGAAGGCATTGTCTTGAGGATCAAATGGTAGATTCAGAATTTTGGGAGTCAGCAGAAGTAGGCTCACATAGATTATCAGGCCCATCTGAAAAGTACAAAATCAGAGCAGAGAAAGTAAAGACATAAAATGACATCACTTAGTTCTGGTCAGGGTGTCACCTCTTAACTTAAGTGTGATGTACCCACGAATCATTTCCTGGCACTTTGACAACTGTGGGAGAAGAAAGAATAACCTGGCAAGGGCCTTCCCAGAGGGGCTTGAGGGATGGGCCCCCAGACCCCAATGTTTTTATGAAGACCTTGGTTCCTGGCTCTAATAGAGGCTTGCTTGACTCAGAGGCTGCGTCAGGAGTCATCTCCCAGAGTTCTGTTAATGCCTGTTGAAAAGCTGAGAGCTGAGTTACATAACTAATTAATTCCAAGGCTTCAGGGTCTATAACAATGTCTGTGCATAAGAAAGGCCTTTCATACATACATTCAAAGGGGGACAGTCCCTCCTTTTGGGGGGCAGTTCGAGCCCTCATTAAAGCTATGGGTAGGACTTTAATCCAATTGTCCTGCATCTCTTGAGTTAATTTGCACAGATGTCTTTTGATAATGTCATTAGCTTTTTCAACCTTCCCTGAGGATTGGGGTCTCCAGGAACAGTATAAGTGATATTCTATTCCTAGAGCTTTAGACACCCCCTGAGTTACAGCAGCTTTAAAGGTGGAGACATTGTCGCTCTGAAGGCTCCATGGCAGCCCAAGCCTGGGGATAATTTCATGGATTAAAATCTTTATAACCTTCTTAGCCTGTTGACTATGACAGGGAAAAGGCTCAATCCACCCAGTAAAAGTATCCACCCAAACATGTAAGCAAGAATATCCATTAGCTTTTGGCATATGAGTAAAATCAATTTTCCAGTCCTTTCCAGGATACTTCCCTCTTGGTTATAATCCAGATTTTGTTAGCTTTTCAGCCTTTGGGTTATTTTTCTAACAAACCTCACACCTTTTGATAATGTTCTTTAAAGTATTTATTACATTTTTACCTTCAAACAAATGAGAAGCCATCTGGTAAGTACTCTCTGCACCCAAATGAAAACTCTGGTGTAAACACTTAAGAATTTTCCACTGAGCATTTTCAGGAATTTTTAATAGTCCATCCTCAGACTGTAACCATCCTTTATCAGTAATCTTTGCTCTTCTTTTCTCATATCTTTCTAATTCTTCCTCAGTATATTATGGTTTTTCCTGTTCCACAGGACCTGTCCAAATCAAAGGCGTCTGTAGTGAAGGGGTTTCATAAAGTGGCGCTTTTCTGGCTTGACAGTCAGCCAACTGATTGCCTTCTGCTACTCTACTGGGTCGCACAGAGTCGGACACGACTGAAGCGACTTAGCAGCAGCAGCACTCTACTCCAATCCCTGCTGTGTCCTTTGCAATGCATAACAGCTACTTCTTTAGGACAATATATAGCAGTTAAAAGTCTCTCATCTCTCTGAAATGCTTAATAGGTTCTCCTGTTGCTATTTTAAACTGTCTTTCTTTCCATATTGCAGCATGAGCATGTAAAGTTAAATAAGCATACTTAGAGTCAGTGTCATTTGCTGCCCTTTGCTTAACTCTAGAGCTCGGGTCAGAGACACAAGCTCTGCTAACTGAGAGCACTGGTTCCCTAGGGGAGAGATTTTGCTTCTAAAACCTGTTCAGCAGTCACCACAGCATAAACTGCTTTACACTTTCCATCCCGAACAAAAGAACTGCCATCTGTAAATATTTCCATGTCAGGATTGTCTAATGGAGTATTCTTTAGATCTTCCTGAGCTGCATAGTTTAAAGTTAGAAATTGGGAACAATCGTGATTGGGTATTTCATTTTCCTTCTCAGGAAGGAAAGTGGCAGGATTTAAATTTCCACAAACTTTAAGCTTAGTTACTGGTCCTTCTAACAACAATGACTGATATAAGAATCCGACTGTCTCTCATCCAAATATTAACCTTAGAGTTTAAGATTCCACTCACATCACGAGAAGTCAGTACAGTAAGGTTTCGTCCATTAATTATTTTTAAAGCTTCAGGTGCTAATAGGGCCGCTGCCCCAATTACTCTTAGGCAGTGGGGCCACCCACGTGAAATTATATCTAATTCTCTACTTAGATAAGCAATAGGTTGCTGGTGAGGCCCTCGGGGTTGTGTCAAAATTCCTAAGGCCATACCTTTTCTTTCAGTGACAAACAAATTAAATGTTGACCCTGTGGCCAAGCTCAAAGTGGGAGCTTGTAGGACAGCAGTCTGAAGAACCTTAAAAGCCTTTTGAGTATCTGGAGACCAAACCAGTTTGTCGGTTTGGGCCTGCTGAGTCTCAGCTATAAGTTTATACAAAGGCTGGGCAAGTTCCCCATAACCCGGAATCTAAATGTGACAGTAGTCTGTGATTCCCAAAAATCTTCTCAGTTGTCTTAAAGTCATAGGTAGGGGATGATTTAGTTTAGGTTTAATTTTCTCAGAGCCTATGGCCCCAGTCTTTTTTGATATGATTAGGCCCAGATATCTAACAGATTATTGACAAAGCTGAACCTTTTCTCTTGATGTCTTGTAACCGCAGCCTGTCAGAAAGTTTAAGAAATCTTTTGAGGCTCATGAATAAGTTTTTTCTGTCTCAGCACAGAGCAGAATATCATCTACATATCGTAACACCACTATTTCACAATTATTAAAGTTTGGTAGATCTCGTGACAAGTTTGTCCAAATATGTGAGAACTGTCATGAAATCTCTGGGGCAAAACTGTCCAGGTTAACAGAAGCTGGCTGTGTAGGGTCTTTAAAGGCAAGTAGAAATTTACTTTTTTCCGCCAAAGGCACTGAATAGAAGACATCTTTCAAATCAATTACTGAGATATATTTTAGCTCGTTCAGGAATTTTAGACAATAGAGTATAAGGACTAGGCACTATAGGGTGTAAAGGAACTACAGCCTCATGTATTATTTGTAAATCTTGAACTAGTCTGTATTTATCATTTGATTTTTTTATATCTAAAATAGCAGTGTTGGATGGACTGTTAAAGGGAATTAATAGTCTCTGTTCCTTTAAATTTTTGATGATGGGTTTTAACTCTTTTCTAATCTCAGGTTTTAGTGAATACTGTTTCTTACGTGGAAATAAGTTTGGGTCTTTGAGCTTGACAACTTCAGGAATAGCATTTGGTGTTCGACCCACAGATCTTTCATCAGCCCACACTCTAGGATTTACATTTTGTTCAATTAAAGGGAGAGAAAGGGAGGGCTCCATATTCATGAAAACAGAGGCATGGACCTTGTTCAGTATATCCCTCCCCAAAAGGGGTGAGGGAGACTCTGGTGCAATCAGAAACTCGTGTGAAAATAGCACAGAATCTCAGTTACAACTTAAAGAATAACTGAAAAAATATCTTTTGGCTCATCTAGACAGTCTCATTACGGAAGCGGATCAGGAAGAAAGTGGGCCAGGGGCTTCAGTAAGCACAGAGTAAGTTGCCCCAGTATCTAAAAGGAAATTGATGGATTGGCCCCCCACAGTTATTAATACTCGAGGTTCCTCGGGTGTAATTAGGATGGGAGCTTGTTTGTGGACCCCAGGGCACCTTCAGTCCTGATTGTTTTGAGAGTCCCACCCCGGAGACCTACGCCTCTGGGGGCAGTCTCTTCTAGTGTGGTCCTTTACAGACCGGACATGGAGCCGGGGGCGGCTTGGATGCCTGAGGGCAATCCCGCTTGAGGTGTCCCTCCTTTCTACAGTAATAGCAAGCCCATCTCTTCTTACCTGGGTCCCACTGGGCTTTTTTTTCAGGCTGTTTAAGAATGGTTTTCACAGCCATTGTGAAGGCTTCTACCTGTTTCTTTGTCTTTTTTTCTTTTTCTTATATTCCCTACCATAATATATTGTCTGAGCCAGTTGTAACGGAGTATCTAAAGACTGATTTGGTCCATACGCCTGTTTTAAGAGCTTACGGTGGATATCTGGAGCGGACTAAGTGAGAAATCTATCTTTTAAGATCTCTTTTTCCTCTTCACTTTTGGAATCAATTTCAGGGAATCTGAGAAGGGCTTCTCTCAGTCTATCTAGGAATTACCAGGAGCTTCCTTTTCCTCCTGTTCTATGTTTGTCAATTTGCCATAGTGGAATGTGAAGTCAAGTGGGCCTTAGAAAGCATCACTACAAACAAAGCTACTGAAGGTGATGGAATTCCAGTTGAGCTATTTCAAATCCTGAAAGATGATGCTGTGAAAGTGCTGCACTCAATAGGACAGCAATTTGGGAAAGACAGCAGTGGCCACAGGAGTGGAAAAGGTCAGTTTTCATTCCAATCCCAAAGAAAGGCAATGCCAAAGAAAGCTCAAGCTACCACACAGTTGCACTCATCTCACACGCTAGTAAAGTAATGCTCAAAATTCTCCAAGCCAGGCTTCAACAATATGGGAACCGTGAACTTCCTGATGTTCAAGCTGGTTTTAGAAAAGGCAGAGGAACCAGAGATCAAATTGCCAACATCTGCTGGATCATCAAAAAAGCAAGAGAGTTCCAGAAAAACATCTATTTCTGCTTCATTGACTATACCAAAGCCTTTGACTGTGTGGATCACAATAAACTGTGGAAAAATCTGAAAGAGATGGAAGTACCAGACCACCTGATCTGCCTCTTGAGAAACCTATACGCAGGTTGGGAAGCAACAGTTAGAACTGGACATGGAAC
Source organism: Bos indicus (assembly GCF_029378745.1). Taxonomy (NCBI): domain Eukaryota; kingdom Metazoa; phylum Chordata; class Mammalia; order Artiodactyla; family Bovidae; genus Bos; species Bos indicus. Next base: position 79,919,495 of record NC_091789.1, read on the forward strand.
AACAGACGGGTTCCAAATAGGAAAAGGAGTACGTCAAGGCTGTATATTGTTACCCTGTTTATTTAACTTATATGCAGAGTACATCAGGAGAAACGCTGGGCTGGAAGAAGCACAAGCTGGAATCAAGATTGCTGGGAGAAATATCAATAACCTCAGGTATGCAGACGACACCACCCTTATGGCAGAAAGTGAAGAGGAACTAAAAAGCCTCTTGATGAAAGTGAAAGTGGAGAGTGAAAAAGTTGGCTTAAAGTTCAACATTCAGAAAACGAAGATCATGGCATCTGGTCCCATCACTTCATGGGAAATAGATGGGGAAACAGTGGAAACAGTGTCAGACTTTATTTTTCTGGGCTCCAAAATTCCTGCAGATGGTGATTGCAGAGATAAAATTAAAAGATGCTTACTCCTTGGAAGGAAAGTTATGACCAACCTAAACAGCATATTCAAAAACAGAGACATTACTTTGCCAACAAAGGTCCGTCTAATCAAGGCTATGGTTTTTCCAGTGGTCATGTATGGATGTGAGAGTTGGACTGTGAAGAAAGCTGAGCACCGAAGAATTGATGCTTTTGAACTGTGGTGTTGGAGAAGACTCTTGAGAGTCCCTTGGACTGCAAGGAGATCCAACCAGTGCATTCTAAAGGAAATCAGTCCTGGGTGTTCATTGGAAAGACTGAGGCTAAAGCTGAAACTCCAATACTTTGGTCACCTCATGTGAAGAGTTGACTCATTGGAAAAGACTCTGATGCTGGGAGGGATTGGGGGCGGGAGGAGAAGGGGACGACAGAGGATGAGATGTCTGGATGGCATCACTGACTCGATGGACATGAGTTTGTGTGACCTCCGGGAGTTGGTGATGGACAGGGAGGCCTGGCGTGCTGCAATTCATGGGGTCGCAAAGAGTCAGACACGACTGAGCGACTGAACTGAACTGAAAGGCTTAGCACGTGCCTGCCTGAGTCCTTCAAGAATACATCTGACAAAATGACTCTGATCCCATCTTCCTTTAGCTGTGTTGTAGTCCCATTCTGGTTCTGTAATTGGGACCGCCTGATTTCCAGTGGGGAGGGCGGTTATCTCGTCCTCCCTCTTTCTTCCTGATTCATTACCAAGCCATTTATCTCCATCAGTTCAGTTCAGTCTAAGTGGCTTTTCACAGTTGAGTAGTATTTAAAACTTTAAGTTTGTAACTATTTCTTATAATCCTAAGCTAAGAGAATATATGCATTTTCCTGCTAGATGCATTCCATACTTCTTTAAATCTTTCATTTTTGGAAAGCTATATTCACAAGCAAAAAGTCTCCAAAGACTGCATTAAAAAAAAAAAAAAAAGAAGAAGAAAGAAAAACTTGGTAAGGAAATGATGTAAGCAGTGACTAGAATTATGACATAGTGAAAATTCTTTTGCATCTGTAGTTACCACGGAGATGTAGAACCACAGCAATACACTTCATTTGGAGAACTTGCCTAGCTCCAAGAGGTTTCTTCTTGAGTATCCTCTTTCTCCACCTTCAAAAACATCATATTTTTCTTTCTGATTTTTGTCCAGGTGTATATGGACCCAAGGATCTGGACTGCTACACCATATTTTATCACTTGGTTCCATCTACACATGAAGTATTTGAACCTGGAAAGTATTCTAAGTTTAAAGGTTTGGATTTAAAGCTTTGAGCCATGTTTAAGATACTTGATTTTAGTATCTGAAACAGTTAAGATAAATATCTATGGTCCTATCATTTTAAAAGGTATCTAGTTAATTTTTAAAGCCTTCTAAGCAATATGAAGTCTTATTTGGCAGTTATCATAGATTGGAAATTAACTGAACTTGATCTGAGTGAATCAAATGACCAATAACTTGTTTAAATCATTCTTCACACTGTAAAATGCAGCTATCTTTATTTAATGAGTGAAGAGTGAACACTCAAAGCTCTACTCTTAACATTCTATTCTTTCATTTATGAAAACAAATAATTATTTTGAAATGTTGCCATAAAACAATTTCAGTTAAGTAAACATTTCTGGAGAGAAAAATTATATGATGGATTTTCCTAGGAATATTTTATCAGGTTTTGTCATTTAAAATCACTGTGATTTAATTTGATTAATCTAAGTTTTTGCTCCCTTTTTAGAAACATCACTTTTTGTGAAAGCCAAACTTTTTAGACATGACTGAACATGGGCTTGCATCTACTCTTACTGAAATGCCTCTTTTAACTCCACTGATCAACGGAGATCCTATACATCAGGTAAGGGTAGTTTTGCTTTTTTTTTTTCATTAAAACTGTTCAAATTTTTATTGAATTCAGTATTAGCTTTTATTTAGAAAAACTGTGTCACTTTTAATGACTGGTCACTTACTTTGCAAGTTTTTAGTCTTTTTATCAACATCTACTTATCTTCTTCTTAACATTGCTTGAGTGATATTTAACACTACCTTAGGTCCCACATTACCTCCTTTTGTGTGGATTTAGATTCTTTTGTAGCCTTTATTGGTAGGCTCAGAAGTCCTGGCAATGTGTCTTAAAGTTATACGACCCAGAGCTTGTTCTGTTGAATGATTTTAAATATGACTCTAAAGCAGATTCAACTTCCTTCATAGTCATTCATAGCTGTAAGTTCAACTTGCTAATATTTAAAAGTATCATTTTGAGCAACAGTGACATCTACCCACAGACTTGGTCTCCAGAAAGAAAGAAGGTGTGATTCAGATTTAGGATTCACCCATTTAAGATAATCTACTGAAGAAACGTCATCTACATATGTAATATAATTTCAGACTTAAATTTAAGACAGTAGGGAAAACCACTACACCATTCAGGTATGACCTAAATCAAATCCCTTTTGATTATACAGTGAAGTAAGAAATAGATTTAAAGGACTAGGTCTGATAGAGTGCCTGATGAACTATGGACAGAGGTTCGTGACACTGTACAGGAGACAGGGATCAAGACCATCCCCAAGAAGAAGAAATGCAAAAAAGCAAAATGGCTATCTGAGGAGGCCTTACAAATAGCTGTGAAAAGAAGAGAAGTGAAAAGCAAAGGAGGAAAGGAAAGCTATACCCATTTGAATGCAGAGTTCCAAAGAATAGCAAGGGGAGATAAGAAAGCCTTCTTTGGTGACCAGTGCAAAGAAATAAAGGAAAACAATAGAATGGGAAAGACTAGAGATCTCTTCAAGAAACTTAGAGATAACAAGGGAACATTTCATGCAAAGATGGGCTCAATAAAGGACAGAAATGGTAGAGACCTAACAGAAGCAGAAGATATTGAGAAGAGATGGCAAGAATACACAGAAGAACTGTACAAGAAAGATCTTCATGACCCAGATAATCACGATGCTGTGATCACTCACCTAGAGGCAGGTATCCTGGAACGTGAAGTCAAGTGGGCCTTAGGAAGCATCACTATGAACAAAGCTAGTGGAGGTGATGGAATTCTAGTTGAGCTATTTCAAATCCTAAAAGATGATGCTATGAAAGTGCTGACTCAATATGTCAGCAAATTTGGAAAACTCAGCAGTAGCCACAGGACTGGAAAAGGTCAGTTTTCATTCCAATCCCAAAGAAAGGCAATGCCAAAATATGCTCAAACTACCACACAAATTCACTCATCTCACACACTAGCAAATTAATGCTCAAAATTCTCCAAGCCAGGCTTCAGAAATACTGTGAACGGTGAACTTCCAGATGTTCAAGTTGGTTTTAGAAAAGGCAGAGGAACCAGAGATCAAATTGCCAACATCCGCTGGATCAAAAAAGCAAGACAGCTCCTGAAAAACATCTATTTCCACTTTATTGACTATGCCAAAGCCTTTGTGGGGATCACAATAAACAGTGGAAAATTCTGAAAGAGATGGGAATACCAGACCACCTGACTTTGGCCACGTGATTGGAAGAACTGACTCACTGGAAAAGACCCTGATGCGGGAAAGATTAAAGGTGGGAGGAGAGGGGGATGACAGAGGATAAGATGGTTGGATCACTGACCCAATGAACATGAGTTTGAGTAAACTCTGGGAGTTGGTGATGGACAGGGAGGCCTGGCATGCTGCAGTCCAGAGGGGTTGCAGAGAGTTGGACGCGACTGAGTGACTGAACTGAACTGAACTGAACTGAATGTGAAAAGGTCTCTGTTTTTCTTCAGAGCTTAAAAAAATGAGCAAATATTGTACTTCTAGCTTATCACTTTGACATGTCAAAAGCAGCCAGTATAAAAATGACCTTATTAAAATTAAAATTACTTTTTACTAGATGGAGAGTTATCTGGATACCACTGTTGGAACACCGTGTACTACTAATTATTCACAAATGATGACTCATCCCAAGAGATATACCAGATGGCCTTCTTGTCCTCAGTACTGGGTACAACAAGTATGTCTGAATTTTTCCTTCAGATAAGTTTAGTTTTCTGTTTTTTATATTTTTGCAGAATTTTTTTTTTTTTTGAGGGATGGAATTTGCGTCCTCCATCTCAATAAACCTATTTCCTATGATCCTATTATATTAAGTTTTACTTGGGTGAGGGAGGACCTGCTCTTACTTAGTGCCTAGTTGTACTCTACTCCTTGAGAATTTTGAGACCTCAATTAGTGATTTTGAATATTTTTTTTCAAAAAGATAATGATGATTTTTTCATAGATTAATAGAAAATATGCCATTAAAGAATGATTTATTTCTAGATTATACTGGTGCACGTTAACCCTGGGGAGATCCTCACCATCAAGTCCAACGATGGGAGCATTCAAAATATTCAAGGTCAGTAAAAGTATGTATGTTGTTTGATATCAAATAGAGGTGAATTTAAATATTAGTGTGAGGTGATTTTACTGGTAATCTAATCCCCTAATATCCTTTCTTGTTTGAGCCATATTGAGTGCTCTTAAGTTTATATACTCCTCATAGGAGCATAATATCAACAGAGCAACCAGGACTCATCTTTCTAGTGTTACTACAGACCTTCATGTAAAGTACTTATAAAAATTAACAATTAATTGAAGAATTACATTTGAAAAAGTCCAGATTTTGGAACTACTCAAAGCCTTTGACTGTGCGAACCACAATAAACTGTGGAAAATTCTGAAAGAGATGGGAATACCAGACCCCCTGACCTGCCTCTTGAGAAGCCTGTATGCAGGTCAGGAAGCAACACTCAGAACTGGACATGGAACAACAGACTGGTTCCAAATAGGAAAAGGAGTATGTCAAGGCTGCATACTGTCACAAGTTGGAATCAAGATTTCCAGGAGAAATATCAATAACCTCAGATATGCAGATGACACCACCCTTATGGCAGAAAGTGAAGAGGAACTAAAAAGCCTCTTGATGAAAGGGAAAGAGGAGAGTGAAAAAGTTGGCTTAAAGCTCAACATTCATAAAACGAAGATCATGGTATCTGGTCTCATCACTTCATGGGAAATAGATGGGGAAAGTGGAAACAGTGTCAGACTTTATTTTGGGGGGCTCCAAAATCACTGCAGATGGTGATTGCAGCCATGAAATTAAAAGACACTTACTCCTTGGAAGGAAAGTTACGAGCAACCTAGATAGCATACTGAAAAGCAGAGACATTACTTTGCCAACAAAGGTCCGTCTAGTCAAGGCTATGGTTTTTCCAGTGGTCATGTATGGATGTGAGAGTTGGACTGTGAAGAAAGCTGAGTGCCGAAGAATTGATGCTTTGGAACTGTGGTGTTGGAGAAGACTCGAGAGTCCCTTGGACTGCAAGGAGATCCAACCAGTCCATTCTAAAGGAAATCAGTCCTGGGTGTTCATTGGAAGGACTGATGCTGAAGCTGAAACTCCAATACTTTGGCCACCTCATGCGAACAGTTGACTCATTGGAAAAGACACTGATGCTGGGAGGGATTTGGGACAGGAGGGGAAGGGGACGACAGAGGATGAGATGGCTGGATGGCATCACCGACTTGATGGATGTGAGTCTGAGTGACCTCTGGGAGTTGGTGATGGACAAGGAGGCCTGGTGTGCTGTGATTCATGGGGTCACAAAGAGTCGGACATGACTGAGGGACTGAACTGAACTGAACAACCACTGATAGTTTTAGACTATCCTCTGATAGGAGACTGGTGAGTGCTTCAGACAACTCATTCATTCATACATTCAACAAGTATTTCATTAATGCCTAGCCTATTCCACCACTAAGCTAAGTTGCTTCAGTCATGTCCAACTCTTTATGACTTTATGGATTGTAGCCCACTAGGCTCCTATGTCCATGAGATTCTCCAGGCAAGAGTACTGGAGTGGGTTGCCATACCCTCTTCCAGGGGATCTTCCCTAACCAGGGATCGAACCTGCTTCTGCAATTCCTGCATTGCAGGCAGATTCTTCACCGCTGAGCCACCTAGGAAGCCCATTCCAGCACTACACTAAACATTTAAGATAGAAAAATGTATAAGAAGGAGGAAATTATTTATATATAACTATTAAAAGTTTGATATCTATATACATGTGTATATAGCAAATGTGCAGCATACAGAATTATTTCAGTAGTAGTACAAAGTTAATAAATATTTACTTCGTTTAAGATTTATTACTGGGGCTTCCCTGGTGGCTCAGTGGTAATGAGTCCGCCTTCCAATGCAGGAGACAGGTTCGATCCCTGGCCCCAGAGGATCCTACATGCCACAGGGCAACTAAGCCCATGCACCACAACTACTGAACCTGTGATCTAGAGCTCGTGTGCTGCAACTACTGAAGTCTGCACACCCTAGACCTTGTGCTCAAGAGAAGCAACCACAATGAGAAGCCCACACACCTCAATTAGAGAGTAGACCTTGCTTATTACAACTAGAGAAAAGCCTGCATAGCAACAAAGACCCAGAAGAGCTAAAATAAATAAATAAATGATTAAAATTTTTTTAAAGATTTACTATTAAGTATTTCAAAGTGCAGTGATTGTTTCTCTTTTTATGCCAATTATTTTGCATCTAAAGGTGATTTTGAGCTATGTCTCAAAATGCTTAGAGATATCATTTAGCATTGGGTTCCGTATGGCTGCTATATACAGTTTACCATAAACTCATCTTTATTATTTTCCCCATTATTAACAGCAAATTACCATTCTAAGCCTTGAAAGCCACATATATTTTTACAACTAAGCACTAATTATAATAATTTCAGATAAACAAAAGAATGATGACATATAAATGCCTCTATTCTATGTTGTATTTTTATTTCCTATGCAATGTGTCTTTAAGATAGTGAGAATACCTGGTATAAATATAAGGCATCACAGTACATCATGAGGAAACACTGGGCTGGAAGAAGCACAAGCTGGAATCAAGATTGCCGGGAGAAATATCAATAACCTCAGATATGCAGATGACACGACCCTTATGGCAGAAAGTGAAGAGGAACTAAAAAGCCTCTTGACGAAAGTGAAAGAGGAGAGTGAAAAAGTTGGCTTAAAGCTCAACATCCATAAAACGAAGATCATGGCATCTGGTCCCATCACTTCATGGGAAATAGATGGGGAAACAGTGGAAACAGTGTCAGACTTTATTTTGGGGGCTCTGAAATCACTGCAGATGGTGGCTGCAGCCATGAAATTAAAAGACGCTTACTCCTTGGAAGAAAAGTTATGACCAACCTAGATAGCATATTGAAAAGCAGAGACATTACTTTGCCAATCATAGTCAAGGCTATGGTTTTCCCAGTGGTCATGTATGGATGTGAGAGTTGGACTGTGAAGAAGGCTGAGCACCGAAGAATTGATGCTTTTGAACTGTGGTGTTGGAGAAGACTCTTGAGAGTCCCTTGGACTGCAAGGAGATCCAACCAGTCTATTCTGAAGGAGATCAGCACTGGGATTTCTTTGGAAGGAATGATGCTAAAGCTGAAACTCCAATACTTTGGCCACCTCATGCAAAGAGTTGACTCATTGGAAAAGACTCTGATGCTGGGAGGGATTGGGGGCAGGAGGAAAGGGGGACGACAGAAGATGAGATGGCTGGATGGCATCACTGACTCGATAGACGTGAGTCTGAGTGAACTCCGGGAGTTGGTGATGGACAAGGAGGCCTGGCGTGCTGCAATTATGGGGTCGCAAAGAGTCGGACACGACTGAGTGACTGAACTGAACTGAACTGTGTAGCATTGGGTCCTTTATGTTATGTTGTTCCTCCCAAATTATTTCACTTTGCTAATTTAGTTAAAAGCCTTCATGTGAAAATTGATTTAAGTTTTTTATATAATATCACTATAAAATATATTTTATGATACAGAATAAAACTTCTATTATTCAACATACAACTATGATAGGTGAGTAAAATGGGTAAGTAAAAGACAACTATGTGTTTGTGCTAAGTCCCTTCAGTCATGTCCAACTCTTTGCTACCCTATGGACTGTAGTCCACCAGGCTCTTCTGTCCATGGATTTCTCCAGGCAAGAATACTGGAGTGGATTGCCATGCCCTCCTCCATGGGATCTTCCCAACCCAGGGATCAAACCCGTGTCTCCCATGTCTCCTACATTGGAAGGCAGATTCTTTACCACTAGCGCCACCTGCAAAGTGAAAAAACAATTATACTGGAAGTAAATACACTAGCTGTGTATTTGGCCAAAATTTTTATGATATAAATTTCACCCAATCCCCGTTATGTGCCTTGGTTATATTTCATCATTTGTGATGAATTTTTATTGATTTATCTGCATTCCTACCTAGTCTCCTATGTAAGTAAACAAGACACAGTTTCAAAATGTCTGACTTGTTAACACTTGGAACTAGTTTTCACTGTGCAAAATTAAATGGATTTTTTTAAACTTATTTAAAATTTTATTAACAATAATTATCTTTTAGGACCTGCTGATGTACCTTTGATGTCGCCAAGTGGTACTTTGCCACCAATATATCTTCCTCCTGGTTACATGTCTCAGGTATACTACTGTAGCTTTCTTTGGTATTTAGCACTAAGCCACCATTTAACAGTTCTTTTTACATTACTGTATGATAAGAGAACTTCTAGAATACCATTTATTTATTCACTTTATTGTTATCACGAATGCTAAAAAGCAATTGCAGTGATGTTTAACCAAACCTACCTAGTTCAGTTCAGTTCAGTCACTCAGTCATGTCCAACTCTTTGTGACCCCATGAACCACCGCACTCCAGGCCTCCCTATCCATCACCAACTCCTGGAGTTTACCCAAACTCATGTCCTGTGAGTCTGAGATGCCATCCAACCATCTCATCCTCTGTCGTCCCCCTTCTACTCCAGCCCTCAATCTTTCCCAGCATCAGGGTCTTTTCCAATGAGTCAGCTCTTCGCATCAGGTGGCCAAAGTATTGGAGTTTCAGCTTCAACATCAGTCCTTCCAATGAACACCAGGGATTTATCTCTTTTAGGATGGACAGGTTGGACCTCCTTGCAGTCCAAGGGACTCTCAAGAGTCTTACCCAACACCACAGTTCAAAAGTATCAATTCTTCTGCATTAAGCTTTCATTTTAGTCCAACTCTCACATCCATACATGACCACTGGAAGTACCATAGCCTTGACTAGACGGACATTTGTTGGTAAAGAAATGTCTCTGCTTTTTAATATGTTGTTTAGGTTGATCATAACCTTCCTTCCAAGGAGTAAGCTTTTATGGATGCAATCACCATCTGCAGTGATTTTGGAGCCCCCCCAAAATAAATTCGGCCACTGTTTCCACTGTCTCCCCATCTATTTGCCATGAAGTGATGGGACCAGATGCCATGATCTTCGTTTTCTGAATGTTGAGCTTTAAGCCAACTTTTTCACTCTCCTCTTTCACTTTTATCAAGAGGCTCTTTAGTTCCTCTTCACTTTCTGCCATAGGGGTGGTGTCATCTGCATACCTGAGGTTATTGATATTTCTCCCAGTAATCTTGATTCCAGCTTGTGCTTCATCCAGACCAGCATTTCTCTGCATAGAAGTTAAATATGCACGGTGATATACTCTGCATAGAAGTTAAATAAGCACGGTGACAATATACAGCCTTGACATACTCCTTTTCCTATTTGGAACCAGTCTGTTGTTCCATGTCCAGTTCTAAATGTTGCTTCCTGACCTGATACAGGTTTCTCAAGAGGCAGGTCAGGTGGTCTGGTATTCCCACCTCTTTCAGAATTTTCCACAGGTTATTGTGATCCACACAGTCAAAGGCTTTGGCATAGTCAATAAAGCAGAAATAGATGTTTCTCTGGAACTCTCTTGCTTTTTCAATGATCCAGCAGATGTTGGCAATTTGATCTCTGGTTCCTCTGCCTTTTCTAAAACCAGCTTGGACATCTGCAAGTTCACGGTTCACGTATTGCTGAAGCCTGGCTTGGAGAATTTTGAGCATTACTTTGCTAGCGTGTGAGATGAATGCAATTGTGTGGTAGTTTGAGCATTCTTCGGCATTGTCTTTCTTTGGGATTGGAATGAAAACTGACCTTTTCCAGTCCTGTGGCCACTGCTGAGTTTTCCAAATTTGCTGTCATTTTGAGTGCAGAACTTTCACAGCATCATCTTTTAAGATTTTAAATAGCTCAACTGGAATTCCATCACCTCTGCTAGCTTTGTTCATAGTGATGCTTCCTAAGGCCCACTTGACTTGATATTCCAGGATGCCTGGCTCTAGGTGAGTGATCACACCATCGTGATTATCTGGGTCATGAAGATCTTTCTTGTACAGTTCTTCTGTGTATTCTTGCCATCTCTTCTCAATATCTTCTGCTTCTGTTAGGTCCATACAATTTCTGTCCTTTATTGAGGCCATCTTTGCATGAAATTTTCCTTTGATATCTCTAATTTTCTTGAAGTGATCTCTAGTCTTTCCCGTTCTATTTCTTTGCACTCGTCACTGAGGAAGGCTTTCTTATCTCTCCTTGCTATTCTTTGGAACTCTGCATTCAAATGGGTATAGCTTTCCTTTTTTCATTTGCTTTTCACTTTTCTTCTTTTCACAGCTACTTGTAAGGCCTCCTCAGATAGCCATTTTGCTTTTTTGCATTTCTTCTTCTTGGGGATGGTCTTGATCCCTTTCTCCTATACAATGTCACCAACCTCTGTCCATAGTTCATCAGGCATTCTGTCTATCAGATCTAGTCCCTTAAATCTATTTCTCACTTCCACTGTATAATCAAAAGGGATTTAATTTAGGTCATACCTGAATGATGTAGTGGTTTTCCCCACTTTCTTCAATTTATGTCTGAAGTTGGCAATAAGGAGTTCATGATCTGAGCCACAGTCAGTTCCCAGTCTTGTTTTTGCTGACTGCATAGAGCATCTCCATATTTGGCTGCAAAGAATATAGTCAATCTGATTTCGGTGTTGGCCCTCTGGTGATGTCCATGTGTAGTCTTCTCTTGTGTTGTTGGAAGAGGGTGTTTGCTATGACCAGTGCATTCTCTTGGTAGAACTCTATTCGCTTTTGCCCTGCTTCATTCTGTACTCCAAAGCCAAATTTCCCTGTTACTCCAGGTGTTTCTTGACTTCCTACTTTTGCATTCCAGTCCCCTATAATGAAAAGGACATCTTTTGGGGGTGTTAGTTCTAAAAGGTCTTGTAGGTCTTCACAGAACCGTTTAACTTCAGCTTCTTCAGCGTTACTGGTCAGAGCATAGACTTGGATTACCGTGATATTGAATGGTTTGCCTTGGAAACAAATAGAGATCATTCTGTCGTTTTTGAGATTGCATCCAAGTACTGCATTTCAGACTCTTTTGTTGACTATGATGGCTACTCCATTTCTTCTAAGGGGTTCTTGCCCACAGTAGTAGATATAATGGTCATCTGAGTTAAATTCACCCATTCCAGTCCATCTTAGTTTGCTGATTCCTAGGACGTCAATGTTCATTCTTGCCATCTCCTGTTTGACCACTGCCAGTTCACCTTGATTCATGGACCTAACATTCAATGTTCCTATGCAATATGCTGTAAGCATCGGACCTTATTTCTATCACCAGTCACATCCACAGCTGGGTGTGTTTTTTGCTTTGGCTCCATCCCTTCCTTCTTTCTGGAGTTATTTCTCCACTGATCTCCAGTAGCATACTGGGCACCTACAGACCTGGGGAGTTCATCTTTCAGTGCCCTATCTTTTTGCCTTTTCGTACTGTTTATGGAATTCTCAAGGCAAGGATACTGCAGTGGTTTTCCATTCCCTTCTCTGGTGGACCACATTCTGTCAGACCTCTCCACCATGACCCATCTATCTTGGGTGTCTCCACACAGCATGGCTTAGTTTCATTGAATTAGACAAGGCTGTGGTCCATGTGATTATATTGGCTAGTTGTCTGTGATTGTGGTTTCAGTCTATCTGCCCTCTGATGCCCTCTCTCAGAGCCTACTGTCTTACTTGGGTTTCTCTTACCATGGACATGGGGTATCTCTTCACAGCTGCTCTAGCAAAGCGCAACCGCTGCTCCTTACCTTGGACGTTGGATATCTCCTCACGGCTGCTGCTCCCGACCCTGGACATGGGGTAGCTCCTCTCAGCTGCCACTCCTGACCCTGGACGTGTGGTAGCTCCTCTCAGCCACCACTCCTGACCATGAACGCTCTCTAGACTGTCTTGTAAATAATGCCTTATTAGTCTAATGAATTTGTATCTCTTCATATTCATTAATACTTCATTGCTCTTGTTTGTTTCTATACATTTTAACCAGTCTTAATTATCTACTACAATTGCTATTGTAAAGGCTTCTGACAGTGTGTGGGCATTATTCCCTAAAATTACTTAGTATTTTTAGTTCAGTAGTATTTCATTGTCAGTTGTCAGACTACAATGGGCACTTTTTTAAAAATTCATTTATTTATTTTATATGGAGGCCAATTACCTTACAATATCGTGGTGAGTTTTGCCATACATTGACATGAATCAACCATGGGTGTACATGTCATGTGTCCCACCATCCTGAACCGCCCTCCCACCTCCCTCCCCACCCCATTCCTCTGGGTTTTCCCAGAGCACCAGCTTTGTGTGCCCTGCTTCATGCATTGAATTTGCACTGGTCATCTATTTTACATATGGTAATATACCTTTCAATTCCATTCTCTCATATCATCCCACCTTCGCCTTTTCCCACAGAGTCCAAAAGTCTGTTCTTTACATCTATGTCTCTTTTGCTGTCTTGCATATAGGGTCGTCATTGCCATCTGTCTAAATTCCACATATATGCATTAATATAATGTATTGGTGTTTTTCTTTCTGACTTATTTCACTCTGTATAATAGGCTCCAGTTTCATCCACCTTATTAGAACTGACCCAAATGCATTCTTTTTTATAGCTGAGTAATAGTCCATTGTGTATGTGTACCACAACTTGCTTATCCATTAGTCTGCCAATGAACATCTAAGTTGCCTCCATATCCTAGCTATTGTAAACAGTACTTCAATGAACATTGGGATACATGTGTCTCTTTCAGTTCTGGTCCTTGGTGTGTATGCCCAGCAGTGGGATTGCTGGGTCGTATGGCAGTTCTATTTCCAGTTTTTTTAAGAAATCTCCACACTGTTCTCCATAGTGGCTGTACTAGTTTTCATTCCCACCAACAGTGTAAGAGGGTTCCCTTTTCTCCACACCCTCTCCAGCATTTATTGTTTGTAGACTTTTTGATGGCAGCCCACAATGGGCACTTTTTTAAACTTCCTCAAATGTTTATCAAGTACCTAAAATGGGCAGAGAGCTTTGACTCCTACAGAGATTAATAAGATATTACATGGTCTCAGAAATTTTATAATTGAGACTATGTCTTTTTCTATTGCTTGGCTGTGGAGATCAAGAACATAGTAAAGTCAATATGTGTATGTGTTCTTAGTCACTCAGTCATGTCCGACTCTTTGAGACCCCATGGACTACAGCTTTGATGGCTCCTCTGTCCATGGGGATTCTCCAGGCAAGAATACTGGAGTGGGTTGCCATGCCCTCCCTCCATAGGATCCTCCCAACCCAGGGATCGAACCCAGGTTTCCCATATTGCAGGTGGATTCTTTACCATCTGAGCCACCAGGGAAGCCCAAGAATACTGACTGGAGTGGTTAGCCTATCCCTTCTCCAGGGGAACTTCCCTACCCAGGAATCGAACTGGGGGTCTCCTGCATTGCAGGAAGATTCTTTACCAGGGAAGCTCAAAAGTCAATATAATATGGTTTAATTTTAAATGGAATTATCTATTTAAGCAATGTCTAGCAAAAATATAAATGCATGTACCCTTTCATCCAGCAGTTCTACATTGAGGAATTTATCCAAAGACGTATTTTTACAAATGTGGAATAATAAATGTACAAGAATTATTTGTGTTTATTTTTGTGTATGGTGTTAGAAAGTGCTTTATTTTCATTCTTTTACAAGTGGTTGACCAGTTATCCCAGCACCACTTGTTAAAGAGATTGTCTTTCTCCATTGCATATTCTTGCCTCCTTTGTCAAAGATAAGGTGTCCATAGGTGCGTGGATTTATCTCTGGGCTTTCTATTTTGTTCCATTGATCTTTATTTCTGTCTTTGTGCCAGTACCATACTGTCTTGATGACTGTAGCTTTGTAGTAGAGCCTGAAGTCAGGCAGGTTGATTCCTTCAGTTCCATTCTTCTTTCTCAAGATTTCTTGGCTATTCAAGGTTTTTTGTATTTCCATACAAATTGTGAAATTATTTATTCTAGCTCTGTGAAAAATACCATTGGTAACTTGATAGGGATTGCATTGAATCTATAGATTGCTTTGAGTATTATACTCATTTTCAAAAATAAACTCAAAATGGATTAAAGATCTAAACATAAGACCAGAAACTATAAAACTCTTAGAGGAGAACATAGGCAAAACACCTTCCGACATAAATCACAGCAGGATCCTCTATGACCCACCTCCCGGAATATTGGAAATAAAAGCAAAAATAAACAAATGCAATCTAATTAAAATTAAAAGCTTCTGCACAACAAAAGAAAGTATAAGCAAGGTGAAAAGACAGATTCAGAATGGGAGAAAATAATAGCAAATGAAGCAACTGACAAAGAATTCATCTCAAAAATATACAAGCAACTTCTACAGCTCAACTCCAGAAAAATAAATGACCCAATCAAAAAAATGGGCCAAAGAATGAAATAGACATTTCTCCAAAGAAGACATACAGATGGCTAACAAACACATGAAAAGATGCTCAACATCACTCATTATCAGAGAAATGCAAATCAAAACCACTATGAGGTACCATTTCACGCCAGTCAGAATGGCTGCGATCCAAAAGTCTACAAGCAATAAATGCTACAGAGGATGTGGAGAAAAGGGAACCCTCTTACACTGTTGGTGGGAATGCAAACTAGTACAGCCACTATGGAGAACAGTGTGGAGATTCCTTAAAAAACTGGAAATAGAACTGCCTTATGACCCAGCAATCCCACTGCTGGGCATACACACTGAGGAAACCAGAAGGGAAAGAGACACGTGTACCCCAATGTTCATCGCAGCACTGTTTATAATAGCCAGGACATGGAAGCAACCTAGATGTCCATCAGCAGATGAATGGATAAGAAAGCTGTGGTACATATACACAATGGAGTATTACTCAGCCATTAAAAAGAATACATTTGAATCAATTCTAATGAGGTGGATGAAACTGGAAACTATTATACAGAGTGAAGTAAGCCAGAAAGAAAAACACCAATACAGTATACTAACGCATATATATGGAATTTAGAAAGATGGTAACAATAACCCTGTGTACGAGACAGCAAAAGAGACACTGATGTATAGATCAGTCTTTTGGACTCTGTGGGAGAGGGAGAGGGTGGGGAGATTTGGGAGAATGGCATTGAAACATGTATAATATCATGTATGAAATGAGTCGCCAGTCCAGGTTCGATGCACGATACTGGATGCTTGGGGCTGGTGCACTGGGACGACCCAGAGGGATGGTATGGGGAGGGAGGAGGGAGGAGGGTTCAGGATGGGGAGCACGGGTATACCTGTGGCGGATTCATTTCGATGTTTGGCAAAACCAATACAATATTGTAAAGTTTAGAAATAAAATAAAATTAACAACAACAACAAAAAAAAAAACCACAATGGGGTACAATTTCATGCCAGTCAGAGTGGCTGTGATCCAAAAGTCTACAAGCAATAAATGCTAGAGAGGATGTGGAGAAAAGGGAACCCTCTTACACTGTTGGTGGGAATGTAAACTAGTACAGCAACTATGGAGAAGAGTGTGGAGATTTCTTTAAAAACTGGAAATAGAACTGTCATATGACCCAGCAATCCCACTGCTGGGCATACACACTGAGGAAACCAGAACTGAAAGAGACACGTGTACCCCAATGTTCATTGCAGCACTGTTTATAATAGCCAGGACATGGAAGCAACCTAGATGTCCATCGGCAGACGAATGAATAAGAAAGCTGTGGTACATATACACAATGGAGTATTACTCAGCCATTAAAAAGAATACATTTGAATCAATTCTAATGAGGTGGGTGAAACTGGAGCCGATTATACAGAGTGAAGTAAGCCAGAAAGAAAAACACCAATACAGTATACTAACGCATATATATGGAATTTAGAAAGATGGTAACGATAACCCTGTATGTGAGACAGCAAAAGAAACACAGATGTATAGAACGGTCTTTTGGACTTGGTGCAGGGGGAGGATGATTTGGGAGAATGGCATTGAAACATGTATAATAAATATCATATAAGAAACGAATGGCCAGTCCAGGTTCAATGCAGGATACAGGATGCTTGGGGCTGGTGCACTGGGATGACCCAGAGGGATGGTATCAGGAGGGAGGTGGGAGGGGGGGCCAGGATGGGGAACACGTGTACATCCATGGCAGATTCGTGTTGATGTATGGCAAAACCAATACAATATTGTAAAGTGAAAAAAAAAAAAGAAAACTTTAAAAAAAAAGAATTATTTGTTATAATACTGTTTGTAATCACAAAAGGCTGGAAACAACCCACAAGCATGTCAATGGAGGACTGTTGAAGTATATCCATTTAATGAGATAATGGGGAGCACTAAGCAAACAAGCAGCAATGCAAAAAAAAAAGAGGGGGGGGGGAAGCCCTATGTATGATATAGAAAGATCTTCAAGTTATATTTCTATGTGTAAAAAACAAACTACAGAATGTGCAAATAATGCTATCTGTATGGAAAAAGGAGGAAAAGCAAGAATCTCTATTCTTATTTGCTTGCAAGGCATAAAGAAATTCTGAAAGTTTTCATAAGAAACCAAGAACAGTAGCAATCTACTGGAGGGAAATAAGGTTTAGGAGGGAAACTCTTCATGTATTTTTTATACATTATGGTTTTGAACCATGACAATATATTATCTATTGTCAAAAGTTATATTTTTAAAAATGTACAGAAAAGGAAGAAATATCTTGCCTCCCACTTGACATAGTTTTACTTCATTATTGGTGTTTGATCCTTTATGATTTTACAGCACAGAATAAAAATCTAAAACATAGTAGGAAAATGCTGATTTTTATGGATTCTAATATGTTTATGACTGTTTTCCATCTTAGGTGGTGGAAGAAAATGGGATTCGAAAAATTATCATTGTGCCTCAGACAATCGACTACTACACGACCATGTCTGCTCCTATACAAGTACCACACTTCATAGCACCAACTTTTATGTATCCACAAGCCACTCAACTCATATATCCCACATCTCAAGGGGAGTTTCTGCCACCTTACATTCAAGAGCCTGTGCCACAGCAGCTGCCACCACCACCACTGCTGCCACCACCACCACCGTTGCCACCACCACCACCACTGCCACCACCCCCAGCAGCATTTATATATCATGAGCAACATGGTAGTATATAATATTCTTAAATAGGAGAATTTTTTAGTTTGTTAAAATTAACAGCTGTGGGCAACTATTAAAATTTTAAAAGTAGAAGACATATTTCAATAAATGATTGCATTTCATGCATATATATTATGATGGATAATAAGAGGCATTGGTTTATGTCTTATGCAAAATGCCCATAAACAGAATTTTCTATAAATTTTTTGTACTTTGATATAGCATGTGATTTATGATATTTATTTTACTGACTGGATCTATAGAATCATATTGAAAAATCATAAAAGAATGTTTTCATTATTAATGGCATACAGTGGTATTATAAAAGACACACTATAATCATCTTAAAAACCTTAAAATTTGGAAGTAGAGTTACTCCCTAGGAAAACACTATCTGTATTTGCTCATGTTTTTCTTTCTGTATATTTCAGTACATAATAAATACACACATTAACCTAACATCTGTATTAAAGCAAAGTCGATTTTTTTAAGTAAAGCATGGTTTATGAGTGCTTTTGGTGGTTTGAAAAAGATTTTAAAGATTTTGAGATATGTAATTATTGTAATTATTAAGCAGTATTCGTTATTTCTTTTAGAAACCTATTCCCATGGAACAGCAAATTATAACCAACTTGACGAAAGGGCTGGTAAAATGGAAGAACATATGAAGAAAGAAATGCAAGAAAGCCAGATTGATGGACACAAAAATAGCTGTATGATTACCAACACCTCACTGCTTTTGAACCAAGCTAATGATTATTCCAGTATTCCTGGTACTCTGAGCACTTACACTGTGGACTATGCTCCAAGCACCTGCACTGTTGACAGTACTTCAAGCACCTACACTGTGGACAATACTTTCAGCACTTACACTGTAGACAATGTTCCATGCACCTACACTATCAAAGACACTTTGAGTACCTGCACTGTGAACAATGCTCTGAACATTTACACTGCTGACAATACTCCCAGTACTGACACTGTTGACCACCCTTCAAGCACTTATTTTACTGACAATACTCCCTTGAATTCTTCCACTGACCATGCTTCTAATATTTCCACCACAGACACTGATCTGCACCCTTCCACCAGTGAAAATAGTGGTCAGAGCCCTTCCAGCACTAATTATGCCTCCAAGACTTCCACCTCTGACAGCACTCCCACACCACCACCTATTGACAGTACTCCAAGCTCTTCCATTCCTGACAGTGCTCCCAACCCTCCCATCTCTGAAAGTGCTCCAAGTACGTCTGCCACCGATGTTGCTCTCAATACAGACAATGCAACCAGCACTTCCAACGCTGCTAGTGCTCATGTTGAAATTGGTCATGAAAACAAATGCATCAACCCAGGAAGTGAAGACATCAAGCAGAAACCAGGTGGAAAACGAAGCAAGAGTCCATCATCAAATACTGCAGAAAAAGGTAAGGTGAGGATTTTGGTTTTGTCACCAGTGAACAGACATCCTAATGTTAGGAGTCTCAGGGCATTTTAAATATCTAGGTGCCATTTTCTGCTTCCATTTCTGGTTGCCTTTTTTGTACCCTTACTTCCCAATTCTTAATAAAACCACAATTAGGCTGCCTTTTTAAATTATGGAGAAATGACCATCTTCATACAAAACATGTCAGGTATTTTATATACATATCACATAATTTTTTCTAGTTATCTGCCAGTAAAACATTGAAAACTACTCTATCATCCTAAAAAGTTCACAAGATTTTATTTAAATTGAGGACTTTAGTTCACCTTTTGTTAGAGTTTATTTAATGGCATACGTTTTAGACTGCTTTCTTATTTTAAAACTTTTAATGTAAAATGCTAATAGGTGTTAGTAGATCTCTTGGTGATGATATATTTGTAGTTGGGTAATGGGCATCTACCTTTATCTTGTTTTTGCCAATGTAATATTTTGTTTTGGGTTGCTTTTCTACTTTTAGAATGCAGAACAGAACATGGAAAGTCTTGCTGTTTCAGCATTGAGAAACCTGTAGTAAGTAACTAAAGAGAATATTTAAGTATTTATTTTCATTTGCTTTGTCACTGTAAAACATGAAAATTCACTGATATTCTTCCCTAGCACAATTTTAATTTGAAGCCTTTACCTGGATATAATTTCATAATCTTCTTTAGCTGTTAAGTACATAAAGATCCAGTGCGGCATTGTTAAAGATAATATTAATGGCTCATTGTTTAGTCACAGTATTTAAGCACCTAATATGAAAAGAATGATATACTTAGCATCAAACAAGGTTTAGGGAAAGATTACCCCATAAATTACAGATTATAATTTTTAAGTATCCTACTTGAATTCTTGTTATTTGTTTTAGGTTTCTGATATTCAGACAAGCTCTGCTGTTATTTCATGGAAGACACATGGTTCTGAGAAATGCAATCATACTAAATCTCCTGTAACATTTGAATTAGAAATATCTAACAGTGGTAAAAATGGAAAATATATAAATGTATATATGTAAGTCTCTTTTTAATCATCTCTCACTTCTCATAATTCAATTCAAATATGCTCTCTAAACCTTAGCTTATACCTAAGCTAAGTACTAAAGATTTTTCTGCAGTTTTTTTCAAGCTTTGGGTGTAATTTTCTACAGAAATAGTTTTATAAGTGGTGGTAGGTTGCCGGGTCGATTCACAAAATTCACTGAATCATAGGTATTTTCGAGCTGAAGGGAACCTTAGATATCAACTGCTCCATTCTCTTCAGTTTACAGATGTCTTATATGACAAGTTTAGACTTGGGAAATAAAGATTTCCTCTAATTCTCCCTTCTCTTTTTTCACTTAAGGAAACATGATGGTAGGCCTTTGTGTACACAAGGGAGGTAAGGCTTTCCCAGGAATTTCATTACAGGAGCTCATTATAATGCAGAACTATGATAGCATAAGGAGAAGGAAATGGCAACCCACTCCAGTCTTCCCGCCTGGGAAATCCCTTGGACAGAGGAGTCTGGTGGGCTACAGTCCATGGGGTCGCAAAGAGTCAGATATGACTGAGCAACTGAGCACTCGGCACGTGATAGCAGGAGAATGAGTTTAGGTATGTGCTTAGAAGATAGAAACAGGACTAGAGAGAATACAGTGGAGGACACAGTAAGAGCATAACCAAACACTTCCAACACCTTTTCAACTGGATAGGGACATGCAATCTGAAAGAGAACAAGCTGAGAGAAGCACAATGGAAAGGAAATTCTACACAGGAAAGAAAGAGAAGTTCTTTTGCCTACTAAACAACTAAGCAAGAAATAAGTCAGAGATCTCGAGCTGTCTTACAGCACTTTAAAAATCATAAACATCTTAAATTTTATTTGCTAGAATTTATCATCTTTATTCAGAGACTTGAAGTGAAAATTTAAATGTAATTATGTAAAGTTTTATTTCTTTTATAATTAACAACTAGAAATTTTAATTTAAAAATTATAATACACAATCTTCTATATTGAGTAGAGTGATGAAAAGATGTAAAATGTGATGAAAAGCTATGTATAAAATTAAGTTTTGCATGAATTTACATAATAGTCTTTTTCTGGTATTATGTATTCCACAAAAGTCATTGTTTTTTATAAAAATATACTTTGTCTATTCCTCTTATTACCCTACAACCTTGAGAGACCTTCGCTTAGAAGCATAGGTCTTTGCTTAGAAGTAACAAACTTTTAGCTCTTTTCAGAGGCTATTTCAGGGTTTAGAAGCTCAGGAAGCTCCTTGAGGTGGTAGAGTACACCAAAGTACTTATGAGTATTTACTCAGGAAGATGTAGGTATAGGAGCACAGCCACTTTATCCACTGTAGCAGATAGGTGGCCACCCCCAAAAGACTGCTCTGTGTGAACAAATAAATTGCACGATGCATGGTGTCTTTGAGGCTTTTCATATGAACATAATTTAAAATAAGCTAGTTAAAGACAAATCTGTATTATTACAGTGTGAAGAAGCTGTAGCAATAAAATAAAATTCCACTTCCTAAAGGTATATTAACTTGGCATGCAAGTAAAGAATTTTGAATTATTAATATCACATATTTTGCATTCTTATAAAATCTGTTAAAGTTATCTAAACTTAAAGGAGAATTGTGCTTCTTTATCAGTTGAATATATAAGATTAAGATTGTTACTTAGTTTTTAAATGTGTGTGAGATCTGTTATAATCAAAGGTTATCTCCACAGCGGTGATGAATTTACATTTACTCTACTTGATCTACAGCCATTCATGGCTTATTTTGTAAGGTAAGTACTCCATCCTATACAACCTCCCTCCATCATATAGCCAGTCCCACTCCTGAGTCTGTATCAGGTCACTACCTATGATTCCTATAGTCAGCCTTGCTACTTGCTAACAGAGTGGTCTTTCGTTCAAGTTTCAAAACAAGCCCCTACAAATCCAGCATTAGTTCACTTTCTTTCATTTAAAACAGGTAAGAGGGTGGTTTGGGAGCCATTATTTGCAAGGATACAGCTTCGTTCAATTGGAAAATTTTTTATAATTAGCTCCTAAGAAATGTATCTGGAAACTCAAGTATGCAATTTAGTACATATGTTAGGATAAATATTTGAATGCTTACAACAATTGTCATTACATTTTTAGAATTACAACTGTAAGAGGCTCAGCACACAGAACTGTGTCTAAAGTGGTTAGCTTCACAACTCCAGGTTTCAAACCAGACCCTCCACTTGCACCCAAACTGATTAACCGATCCAAGAGCAGCCTGAATTTACAGTGGAAAGTAAGGATTTTACTGCCAAAATACCTCAAAATGTTTTTTAATTTAAAAACATTCTTTCTACTTTGCCTTGAATGTTAAATATGAAATTTTGCATGCTTCATCTGACCTATTTCCCTAGCACTTTTCCATCTCCATAATCATCTTTCTCTTTCTGTCTATATAAAGCATCAAGTAAATGATAAATGTCAATCAGAATTTCAATAACTAATGAAAGTTGAAATGTCAATTTCTATAACCTAAATACATTTGTAATTGTGGCTACCAATAAGTCTTCCTCTCAATTTACTTTGAGTACTAACTTTCTTCCTTGCATAAAATTTAGGAAGCACAACAAAACATAAAATTTGGCATGTCCTATAGACTGTAAAAAGTACACTTTAACTTTAATATCTGAATTACTTCAAAAATAAAATGCAAACAGATTAATTTTACAGTGATTTACTTTAGTCGTATATACGTGTGTGTGCTGTGTAAAAATAGCTCATCATAATTTTATCTTTCTGATATTTTTAGGGTTCCAATGGTAATGGTTCCAAAATAAACAGCTTCTTTTTGGAATGGGATGAGGTAAGCAGTTTTACTTTTTTAAAGCACTTATTTGTAAATTATTAATATTATGAATTTTTATTTGAAACATTTTATAATGTTCTAATATTTTATGTATATTATTAAGGGCAAAGGTGAAGACTTCAAAAGTTGCTATATAGGTACCATGAAACAGCACAAGATCCTTAAACTGAATGCTTCTACAAAATATTCATTCAGATTAGCTGCAAAAAATAAGTTCGGCTTGAGGTACGTTGAACTACTACAATATTTAAAAGTCTATACTTCAGTAAGAACTTGAAACTAATTTTTCCATCTTCATTTATTTTTCAGTGATTTCAGTGAAATAGCAGTCTTCCATACATCAGGAATTATGCCTCCAACACCTTCACCCCCTAAGCTGAAAGAAGCAGGAATCTGTAATTTGTCACTAGAATGGTGTGCCCCAACTAACACAAATCCAAATGACAGTCTTACTTATGTACTAGAAATGGAGGAAGCAGGATTTGTAAGTTTTTCTTTCATATCCTTTAGTCTTCAACTTCAGTCTTAGGTATATTTTATACACATTTTACTCTGAAAAAAAATAAGATTTTATTAATTTAATTAACTTACTTTCATCAAAGTACATGATTCCTGAGTCTCAGTGTTCTGGATGGGACCAGTGCAGAGCCAAGGTTAAGCAAGCCTATACAGGGAGATCTTAAGGTATCCAAGTCCCTACAAATAAGGTAGAAGCAGCAACAGCTGTAACAACAGAACAGAGACTCAGAGAAGTGTATTAGTTCTTCAACTTTGCACCTATCCTGGACAAACTTGCATGGTCACACAGCTGTCCTACATACTTCACCAGGGCAAGCCATTTCCTCATCTCCCTGAATCTTTGATGTGGATGGAGGGCAAATTGTTTCATTCCATTCCAAACATTCAAGTGTATACTGAATAGACTAGTCAACTTAAAAAGCAACCACATTTTAAATAAAACAACTAATTAGATTTTTTGTGTAAGTAATATGTTAAGTGCCTTCATAGGCCTTTACAGAGAAGTAAAATATGCTACCTGTCCAGATAAGCCTGGATCCCCTAAAAAAACCATATATAAAGGGAAAGATCCATGCACACAGAGTAAAAATTGGATGGGGTAAGTAATGTTTTTCTATTTTAAAACTTACTCTAAATATTAACTATTGAGAAAAAAATCTTCCTCTAATTGCCCTCAGCTTTACAAAGTAGTAAAACATTAAAACATTATCTCATTACATCCTGAAAAAAAGAGCCCTTTAAAGTAGAAATTATCTCTATTTTTTTTATACAGAGAAACTGAATTTCAGAGTCTAAGGGGCTTTCTCAGAACCACCCAGATGGAAAATAAGTTGAAGTTGGAACTTGAACCCAGGCCTGTCTCATTCCTAAATCCATTGTCTTTCATTTCCAGGGGTTAGGTTTTAAACCTCAATACAATGGAGAAGATCTTTCATGCACTATAAGAAATCTTCAGAGAAGTACTACATACAAATTCAGGGTATGTGGCTATAATGTATAACTTGTATCATATTTTAATATAAAAGTATACACTTCACTAAAGATAAAAATGAGTGTCTTTTGGGGTTGAAATGAAACCTTTTTGTATTTAGTTCTCAGAAATTTTCAAGTAACTTGCTTTACAGTGTTATTTACAAACTGCACATTTTCAAATCACATTTATTTCCAATGGTCAACCAAAGTATTCTCTTTTACTCAAGCAGATCTTTGCCTGCAATGCAGAAGGAAGAAGCAACCCCAGTAGAGAAGTAAAATATGCTACCTGTCCAGATAAGCCTGGATCCCCTAAAAAACCATATATAAAGGGAAAGATCCATGCACACAGAGTAAAAATTGGATGGGGTAAGTAATGTTTTTTTATTTTAAAACTTACTCTAAATATTAACTATTGAGAAAAAAATCCTCTAATTGCCCTTAGCTTTACAAAGTAGTCTCTTAATCATTTGTATATTAAATATTTTACCATATAAATGTTCCATTATAAACTATGTTCTTTTTTCTAGTTCTCTATTGCTATCTCATTAATTCATATATGAACAAATTACTGAACTTTATATGAGCCTTTAAAATTATGGTTATTACAAGTAAGATTATATCTAATACAGAGGCTGTAATTAGGACACACTGATGATAAATATCAACTTGACAGGATATTATACAAATTATTTTGCCTCTAAACTGGAAAAATCCACTTTAAGGTACATACAATTAGCATTTCAGTCTCTTCCAAAGAACTTTAAAATGTTACTTAAGTAACATTCTAACAATGTAATTTGATTATGTTCTTATGATCTTTATTAATATCTGAATATTAATATCCTGTTAAGTTCCATGTTTGCATTTTTCTTCCATGAAAAATCTTAATTTATAAGATAACATTGCAATGAAAGACTTTTAAGTTTACGCAAGAATAATTTTAATTTTATTTCTCTTTTTCAGAACCACCCGAAGATAATGGTGGGACAAACATTTCAAGTTACAGTTTAGAAGTTAGGGAGAATTTGGATGGTAAGGCATCATAATTTTTTAACGTTTCATTCTGAAATAATTTTAGACTTTCCTAGAAGCTGCAAAAAATAGTATAGAGAATTCCCATGTGCAACCTTCACTTAGCTTCTCCTAATATTAATATCTTCGTGCAATATCATAGAGCAATTATTCAAAGCCAGGAAATTGTCACTGGTATAATACTATTAACTAAACCCCAGAACTTACTTGGATTTCTCCAGGTTTTGATAATAAATCATATTTACTAACTGATCTAGTATGATTTTATGGTTAATTCTATGGGGAATATAATTAATTACTGTAAGTAGGTGATTGGACAGTAGTTAACTTCCAAAATGGTATATACATGAGATAAGATTTATAAGCTACCTATAAAAATTGGACAAATTTGCTTCTATCCCTTCAGTGAATTTCTGGAACATAATCTACAATGGAACCACAACGGAATTTCTATACAATCACCTGCAACCTGGTACTACATATAAATTAAGAGTCTTTTGCACTTCACCTATAGGCCATAGCCAGGTGAGAAAAGAGAGAAAGAAAAGTTTTTAAATTGAGTATTGAAATGAATTGTATAATATTACTAAATGTTTTACAAAATTAAACTTGAATTCAGTAGCCATAAGGTACTTTGTATTTTTCTTAGCCTTCAGATATATTGACTGTTCAGACACCTAATCTTTCTCCTGCATCTTGCCGTCCTCCACCCTTGAATGGTAAAGTGCAGTCCAAAGAAAGCAACATCCAATGCAGTAAGGCTTCTTCTGTGATTTGAATTACTGACTTAAATTTCCTGTTTTGTAACTTCTGATTTTTATATTGATATATTTAGTTGGCCAAAAAGTTTCTTTGGTTTTAAGTAAAAATTAAAGACACATTTTTCATTTTTACCAAGAACTTAATTGAACAACATGTTCACAGTTTTGTTCCACTGCCTTCTGCCATTTTTCAGGCAACTTCATAACTCCATCTTCCCAAAACTTTCTTTTTGAGCAAAAGACTGTTCCAGGTGCCTTTTACAGTATTCCAGGGAATTTAAATTTTTTCTATTAAGAGAATTTTATAAACACTGAAATAAATGGAAATCTGAAGGTGAAATGTCTGGTAAATATAGCAGATGAATTAGGACTTCCCCGACAAGCTGTAACTGTTTTTGCCTGGTCACCAAAAAATGTGCAGTCTTGTATTATACTGATGGAAGATTATATGTTTTCTGTTGATTAATTCTGGTGCTTTTCATCAAGTGTGGCTTTTAGTTGGTCTAATTGGGAGCAGTACTTATTGGAATTAATCATTTGGCTTGCCAGAAGGAGCTCATAATACAGGACTCCCTTCCAATCCTACCATGTACACAATATCACCTTCTTTGGATGAAGATGCCTTTGGTGTGGTTGGTAGTGGTTCATTTCATTCAACTCATGATCTCTTCCATTCCACATTATTGTACAGTATCCACTTTTCATCATCCATCACAATCTGTTTTTAAAACAGAATGTTTTCATTATGTTTAAATACAGAATCATGTGAGGAATTACGATCAAGAAGGTGTTTTTCTGCTTAACTTTTGTGGACCCCAAACATCAAAGTGATTAACATAACCAAGCTGGTGTGATTTTCAACACTTGATTTGGATATTTGGAGTATGTCAGCTATCTACCACGTGGTATAACATTGATTATTCTCAATGTTTCAATTTGATCCCTATCAACTTCAGCTGATCTACCAAATGTGGAGCATCATGGAGGAAGAAATCTCAAACAAGAAACTTCACAAACCACTTTTGATATGTTCAATCAGCCACAGAATCTTCTCCATATCTTCACAAATCTTTTTTGGTGTTTTTATCTTTTTTGAAATAATAAATCATAATATGCTGAAATGTTGCTTTTTTTCTTCCATCTTCAACATTAAAATAGCTACAAAAACTCACCAATTTCATTGTCTTATTAAATGCATACTGATATGATAGCTGTTACAATACAAGCTTACAAAATTGTTTTCAATGAAGTTAAAGGCAACTAAGCTCTTGTTCAAGCTGGTTTTAGAAAAAGCAGAGGAATCAGAGATCAAATTGCCAACATCCACTGGATCATCGAAAAAGCAAGAGAGTTCCAGAAAAACATCTATTTCTGCTTTATTGACTATGCCAAAGCCTTTGACTGTATGGATCACAATAAACTGTGGAAAATTCTGAAAGAGATGGGAATACCAGACCACCTGACCTGCCTATTGAGAAACCTATATGCAGGTCAGGAAGCAACAGTTAGAACTGGACATGGAACAACAGACTGGTTCCAAATAGGAAAAGGAGTACGTCAAGGCTGTATATTGTCACCCTGCTTATTTAACTTATATGCAGAGTACATCATGAGAAACGCTGGGCTGGAAGAAGCACAAGCTGGAATCAAGATTGCTGGGAGAAATATCGATAACTTCAGATATGCAGATGATGCCACCCTTATGGCAGAAAGTGAAGAGGAACTAAAAAAACCTCTTGATGAAAGTGAAAGACAAGAGTGAAAAAGTTGGCTTAAAGTTCAACATTCAGAAAACGAAGATCATGGCATCTGGTCCCATCACTTCACGGGAAATAGATGGGGAAACAGTGGAAACAGTGTCAGACTTTATTTTTCTGGGCTCCAAAATCACTGCAGATGGTAATTGCAGCCAGGAAATTAAAAGACGCTTACTCCTTGGAAGGAAAGCTATGACCAACCTAGATAGCATATTGAAAAGCAGAGACATTACTTTGCCAACAAAGGTCCATCTAGTCAAGGCTATGGTTTTTCCAGTAGTCATGTATGGATGTGAGAGTTGGACTGTGAAGAAAGCTGAGTGCCGAAGAATTGATGCTTTTGAACTGTGGTGTTGGAGAAGACTCTTGAGAGTCCCTTGGACTGCAAGGAGATCCAACCAGTCCATTCTAAAGGAGATCAGTCCTGGTATTCATTGGAAGGACTGATGCTAAAGCTGAAACTCCAGTACTTTGGCCACCTCATGCAAAGAGTTGACTCATTGGAAAAGACTCTGATGCTGGGAGTGATTGGGGGCAGGAGGAGAAGGGGACGACAGAGGATGAGATGGCTGGATGGCATCACTGACTCGATGGACATGAGTCTGGGTGAAGTCCGGGAGTTGGTGATGGACAGGGAGGCCTGGCATGCTGCGATTCATGGGGTCACAAAGAGTCAGACATGACTGAGCAACTGAATTCAACTGAACTGAACTGAACTGAAGCTCTACTAGAGCCATCTTACAGAAAATAAATGAGCATTTTGGCCAGCTCAATATTAAATCTATTAAAACAGAATAAATGGTTTTCTTTTAGTGCAAAATCAAATAATGTCTAGAAAGTTATTTCTTGGTAATTAAAATCAGAAAAAATTTAAATGGGAACTAAAAAGTTAACTAACACAAATTGGTATAATTTGAACTTTTTGTTACTTTAGCATAAAGTAACTTTTATATGTTTAACATGTCTTCTTAAATTATATTGTGTTTTTAAGTACCATCCTTAAATTTTGCAATTTTTAAGTTAATTTTGTATATTTTTCAAATAGTAGGAAGTTGCTAAATAACACAGGGAGCCTAGTCTGGTACTCTGTGATGACCCAGAGAGATGGAATGAGGGTAAAGAGAGAGGCGAGACAGCAGGAAAGTATACATATGTGTGTGTGTACATATATATATATATATATACACACATACATATATGTACATGCATAATTATGCTGAAGCCTGTCATGCTGCAGTCCATGGGGTCGTGAAGAGTTGGACATGACTTGGCAACTGAAAAACATATAATTATGACTGATTTGCATTGTTATATGGCAGAAATCAACACAAAAACTGTAGTTTTTCATCCATTAAAAAAGAAAAATCAAAAAAAAATGTATATTTTTACAGACAATTCTCCTACAAAAGGAAACTCTGAAGCACTTACAAATGTCAAAAAGGTAAATGGCAACCAAGATGATGCACAAGGGCACTCTGGCTCAGAAGTGAGATGCACAGTGAGTAAATTCATTCCTAGAGAATTCAGTTTCTGGTTAAAAGCAACAAATAAATCTGGGGAAACTAAATTGTTCAGCTAATCATTTGTAGTTCATTTCACTTTGGATGAATACATGCTTCTACTTCTTATCAAGGTGGGGAGTGAACATACCTGCACAATCATTTGTATGTCTGCTTATTTGTTTGTTTGTGTTTATTTGTAGTCTGGATCTCATTCATCAACATGTGAAACTGCTCCAGTCCCAAGCCCTCCTACTCAATGTGGTATACCTGTTCTAACCTGCAAGAGTCCAACCTGTGTTGTTGTTAGTTGGGAAGTACGATCTCATTTTATTAGTTTTGATGATATAAAAGCACAGTAATTGGTTTAGAAATTGCTTTTAAAGTCTATAACTCCCTAAGGGTTCAGAGTCTAGATTAGTCTGGACCATGGTTTTAGAACACACCTAAGACCTGTTGCTAGTGCTATTAGAAAGGCAAAGGCTATGGTAATCCTGCTTTCCAAATCTTATATTTTTGAAGGATAATAAATTTAGAAAACCAAAGAGACAATCAGTATGCAACCAATTGAATTTTTGAGACTAAAATAAAAGATAATAAAATTAAATCTATTTATAGTTTTTTTAAAGTTTCATTGGGAAAACTCTGGTAGTTTGTTTGCATATAACCACAGTATGACACATAAGAAATGTGACTGTGAAGTAATGAAGAATTTTTTTTTAATGTACATCCATTTGAATATTTTCCCCTTCAAACTAATCAAACTCAAAAAGAATTGGCCTAGTTATTAAGCCCCCTAAGTGTCTTTGATTTTTTTCTTCCCTTTTCCCCAAATTCTAGTAGAGAATTTTTAGCATTAACAAAAAAACCTTTAGTCTGATAATAATAAATGATTACCTATAATGAAAGAGATTGCAAAAATATAAAGAGAGAGATATGAATCACTTTACTGTACACCTTAAATGAACACATTATAAATCAACTATATTACAATAAAAAATTTTAAAAATAATAATAAGTGATTGATCTGTTCACACCCCTGTATAAAAGCCAGACAGTACTGGGCTTTGTGTTTGATCCCACTAGTATGTTGAATTATCCAATCCTTTCTCTTAATTTTATTTGAGCCATTTAACATTAATTACAGTGTTCAACATTATGTTTATTTCTGTACTTGTCTATATTTCATTCCATTTAATAGATTATAGGCTTTGACACTGAAAGGATCATATTGTTACTTTCCATAGTATTGAGTATAGTGACTCCTTATGGAAAGAGCTAAAATTTTTGTTTTTGTTGCATTTTTCAGATTCCTGCGTGTAATGTTGCTGAGATCACTGATTACAGATTAGAGTGGGGACAAACTGAAGATTCAATGCACTTGATTTACACTGGCCCTTGTCTGAGCTATGAAGTTAAAGGTCTCATTCCTGCCACTATGTATTTTTGCAGAGTTCAGGTAATCCTAACAGTTCTTCCAATGTAAGCAAAGTATTAAGCTATGTTATTCACATTCATAATATACCATTTCCAGTGGAAAGACCAGAAGGGAGTCACAGACTTCCAAATCTTAAATATTCATCATATCCAGCAACAACATTCTGGGTTCCTTTATCTTGATTTTAAAGCCTCACATGATCTGGCACCTACTTTCTCTTTTTAAATTTGTTTATTTTTTAATTGAAGGATAATTGCTTTACAGAATTTTGTTGTTTTCTTTCAAACATCAACATGATGTCACCTACTTTCTATTTCAACTTGATCTGACATTATTTTCTCTTCAGTTCTATATTTCCCAAATTTCCCTGAACTCACTTGAAATGCTTTTATAAAACACTGAATTCTGAACCTCCACTCAGACCTACTGCATCAAAATTTTTAATCCAGAAATCTACTAATCTGTATATTATAAAAGCACCCAAAGTGATAATTATCATTAATTAAGAAAAACTGCACAAATCATACCAAACAAACAAGTCTACTGCCACCCCAAGTATGTTTTGTACATTTGTTCATACTGGTTGTTTGGCTATCTTGTTCCATAAAGCCAAGCTTCTGCATGAATGCTTCCCTGGATACCTTAGGTGGAAATGATCCCTTCATCTTCTACTAGAATTAAAAAAATTATAACTTTAAGGTTTGGGGAAACAGCCTACATTTAGAATTACCTGATATGTTGTCCATATAGTGTTAAGCCATCAAATCCTAGGAACCCTAATACTGGTACCTGAGCTGCATGTTCCAAATTGCCTTTCATAACTGGAAGTTGGGGGGTTTTTTAAGTATTTTTTTTAGAAAAGAATCCTTTGTAATATTTTTGGATACCCTTATTTTTGTATTAGAAAAATGCTCTCCCAATATATATTTATTAGACAGCCACCACAATAGTTCAAAGAATAGGGGAATTTATGAACATTAAAGTTGCTTTAGTGGGTCAGACATTAATGGTGAGACATTAATTAATTTTAAAGATATTAGAGAGGTAAAAATCAATGGACTAGCTTCTAGCCAAGACAGAGTTCCCCCATAATTCCCAAGTCTTCCCTCTTACAACCAAAAAATCCTGAGCATAAAACAACAAGCAAACATGGGAAAACTCTGAATCGTGGAAAGAAAGAAAAATGTGGAAGGAAAAAAATCCTGGGGAACTCACAACTTGAATAACACAGTGGTGAGCCCTTGGACTTCCTTATCATCTCCCATATAGCCCAAAAAGGGTGTGAGAGAAGTCTCCAACTCAAAATTTCCAAAAGGGACAGACAGAACAAAAACTCCAAGAAAAGCCTGTTTCACCTCAGCCCCAGCAAAATGACTGGCAATAGGGTAGCCTAATAGAAGAAAATATTGTTCACAATACCCACTTTACTCCACCCAAACATCAAGAGAAAAATTACACATATCCCTATCCTTCCCCACCCCTGAAATTTCAACAGGCCAAGTAGGAAGCTGACTATCCAATTTACCCCAGAAGCAAGCAGCATGCTCTAATTTTTCTAGCCAAAGGTATCAGTTTTGGCAGGGCCAAGCAGGTAATTAATCTTCCATCCTCTGCCTGGCAGAAGCAGGCAGTACTCTGCTTCCATTCCCCTGCTAACTGGTGTCAGTATGGCCAAGCAGGGAGCTTCCAGTCTTCCATACCTCTCTCATGGAAGCAGGCAGCAGCTCTCTAATTCCCCTGTAAGAGTAGTGTTGGCAAGCTCAGCCTCTACCCCCACCCAGCAGCAACATACTGAACAAAGTGGTATGATTCAGGCTAGTTAGCTCTCTACTTTCCTCCTGCCTGTGTCAGTGAGACCCAGAGTGAAGCTGAACTTACATGTCCACCTACTGGCACTGAGACTGAAAGACAATATGGGAAGCAGAGCTAGTCAGCACTCAGGCCCACCTGCCTTCACCTGCTGTCAATAGGTTCCAGTGGAGAGCTCAGTCTCCATATCTTCTCACCCATTAGAGAGGGATCTAGGTGTTGAGAAAGCTATGCTATTTGGTGCCTCAGCCTCCCCATTCTCTTCCCTTGGTGTCATTAAGACCCAGCTGGTAGCTGAGTTTACACTTCCACCCTTAATAAAGAGAGGTGTTAGTCCTGCACTTCCCATCTCCATGGTATTGGCACAACCCAATGAGGAGTTGAGTTTATACCCACACTCAGAGACAGTGATGCAGTATAAATAGTTGCCCTACTTTTCCTGGAAAGAAATCAAAGGGGCCTAGACAAGAGCTGAACTTCCACCCTACCCAACTTTTGCACTATACCTCTGGAGGGATACAGTCTACTAAATTCAGTTCAATTTAATCGGTCAGTCATGTCTGACTCTTTGCAACCCCATGGACTGCAGCATGCCAGGCTTCCCTGTCCATCACCAACTCCGAGAGCCTACTCAAACTAATGTCCATTGGGTTGGTGATGCCATCCAACCATCTCATGCTCTATCATCCCCTTCTCCTCCTGCCTTCAATCTTTCCAAGCATCAGGGTCTTTTCCAATGAGTCGGTTCTTCGCATCAGATGGCCAAAGTTTTGGAGTTTCAGCTTCAACATCAGGCCTTCCAATGAATATTCAGGACTGATTTCCTTTAGGATGGACTGGTTGGATTTCCTTGCAGTCCAAGGGATCTCAAGAGTCTTATTCAACACCACAGTTCAAAAGCATCAGTTGTTCAGCACTCAGCTTTCTTTCTAGTCCAACTCTCACATCCATACATGACACTGGAAAAACCATAGCTTTTGATTAGATGAACCTTTGTTGGTAATGTTTCTGCTTTTTAATATGCTGTCTAGGTTGGTCATAGCTTTTCTTTTTTTAATTTCATGGCTGCAGTCACCATCTGTTTTTTGTTGTCTTTTTTAAACAGTCTACTAAAATATGATTAAATGAGATCCAGGTCTCATAGTATAGTATTCAAAATGTCCAGAATAAGTAATCATTTGTCATAAGAAGAACCAAGAAAATCACAACTTCAATGACAAAAAAACAAC
The DNA here is from genome assembly GCF_029378745.1 of Bos indicus. Classification (NCBI taxonomy): domain Eukaryota; kingdom Metazoa; phylum Chordata; class Mammalia; order Artiodactyla; family Bovidae; genus Bos; species Bos indicus. The sequence goes on from NC_091789.1 coordinate 79,953,603, forward strand.
AGACTCTGTGAAGTAAGTCAGAGGTTTGAGTTATCTGAAAAGGGCTTAAGCAGCCATCAGAAAAATATTCTGACCAGTAATTATGAGTTATCCTGAAACAAATGAAAAATATTAAAAATCAAAACAAAGAAATAGAAGTTGTAGAAGAAAACCAAATGGAAATTACAGAACTTAACAATACAATAACAAAATAAAAACTTGATTGGATGGGCTTAATAGTAGAGTGGCAATGACGAAAGATATAGTCAGTGAACTTGAGGACAGATAATAGAATTTACCCACTCTGAACACCAGGAAGGATTTAGAAAAAAAAGAAAAAACTTAATGATTTCAGAGATATATGAAATAACAAAATACCTAATGTTCATATCATTAAGCCCCAGCAGGAAAGAAGAGAAAGAGTAGGAATGAAAAATTATTCAAAAAATAATAAAAAGCATTCCAATTTGGGGAAAAACATAATTCAAAATATTTTAAAAGATGGACAAATCCAAAATAATATAAACCTGAATAAACCCACACAACTAAGCCACATCTTAACTAAATTCTGGAAACAAAAAAGAAAGAAAAATATCTTAAAAGTACCCAGAGGAAAATGGTACACTACTTATAGGTGAACATCAATCCAGATGACAAAGGATACCTCATCTGAAACCATGGAGACCAGCAAGAAATGGCACAACATTTTTCAAGTAGATAGGAATTGGCAACTGCAAACTATATCCAGTAAAAAATATTCTTCAGGAATGAAAAGAAAATAAAGACATTCTCAGATGAAGGAAAACTAAGAATTTGTTGCCAGCAAAACTACCCTTAAAAATATCTACAGAAAGTACTCTAAATAAAAAGGAAAAGATAACAGAATAAGGTTTAGAACTTCAGGAAATAAATAACATTGGGATTTTGACTCAAGATGGTGACATATGAGTCCTGAGCTCACCTCCTCCCACAGGCACACCAAAACTATAGCTATACAGTAACAACTCCCTCTGAAAGAAGTCCAGGAATATTCTACCCAGCAAAGTTATCCTTCAGAACTGAAGGCAAGATTAAGAGTTTTCCATGGGAAAAAAAATTCACAGGATGGGAGAAAATATTTGTAAATCAAGGGACTGAAAAGGGATTAATCTCAAAAATATACAAACAGCTCATGCAGCTCAATATCAAAAAAGCAAACAACATAATCAAAAAATGGGCAGAAGATCTCAATAGACATTTCTCCAAAGAAGACATACAGATAGCCAACAAGCCCTTGAAAAGGTGGTCAATGTGGCTCATTCTTAGAGACATGCAAATCAAAACCACAATGAGGTATCAGCTCACACCTGTCAGAACTGCCATCGTCAAAAAGTCTACAAACAATAAATGCTGGAGAGGGTGTGAAGAAGAGGGAATCCCCCTACGCTGCTGGTGGGAATACAAACTGGTACAACCACTATGGAGAACAGTGTGGAAGTTCCTTTAAAAACTAAAAACAGAGCTACCATATGATCCAGCAATCCCATTTCTGGACATATATCCAGAGAAAACCATAATTCAAAAGGATACATGGATACCAGTGTTCACTGCAATAGCCAAGACATGGAAGCAAACTAAATGTCTGTCAACAGATGAATAAGATAAACAAAATGTGGTAGATAGATAGATATAGATATAGATAAAATGGAGTATTATTACCACTGAGTCATCAAAACAAATGAAGTAATGACATTTGTACAAACATGGATGGACCTAGAAGTTATAATACAGTAAAGTAAGTCAGACAAAGACAAATATCATATGATAACAGCTACATGTGCCATCTAAAAAAAATGATACAAATGACCTTATTTACAAGACAGAAACAGACAGACTCACAAATTCTGAAAACAAACCTATGTGTACCAAAGGGGAAAAGAAGCAGAGAAGGATAAATTAGGAGGTTGAGATTAACATATACATACTACTATATTTAAAATAGATAACCAACAAGTACCTACTATATAGCATAGGGAACTCTACTCAATATTCTGTAATAACCTATATGGATAAAGAATCTGGAAAACAATGAATATAAGTATATGCATAATTGCATCACTCTGCTGTACACCTGAAACTAACACACATTATAAATCAGTTATACTCCAATAATTTATTGTTTTTATTTTATTTTTATTTGTAGGATAATTGCTGTACAGTGTTATGTTGGTTTCTGCCACACAACAACATGAAACAGTCATAAGTACACATATATCCTCACCCTCTTGAACTTCCTTCCCAACCCCTCATCCCACTCCTCTAGGTCATCAAAGATCACCTGGCTGAGCTTCCTGTGTTACACAGCAACTTCCCACTAGTTATCTATTTTATGCATGATAACATACATGTTTCAATGATACTCTCTCAATTCATCCCACTTTCCCCCTTCCCCAAAGTGTTCACAAGTCCACTCTCTACATCTGTGTCTCTATTCCTGCCCTGCAAATATGTTCATCAGTACCACTTTCTGGATTCCATATACATGTGTTAATATACAATATTTGTTTTTCTCTTTCTGACTTACTTCACTCTGTATAACAGTCTCTAGGTTCAGGAGCCTCAATTCAACTGACTCCTTTTACGGCTAATATTTCATTCTATATATGTACCACATCTTCTTTATCTATTCATTTGTCAATAGACATATGGGTAGCTTCCATGTGCTGGCTATTGTAAATAGTGCTGCAGTGGACATTGGTGTCCATGTGTCTTTTTGAATTATGGTTTTCTCAGGGTATATGCTGAGGAGTGGGATTGCTGGGTCATATGATAGCTTTATTGCTAGTTATTTAAAGAATCTCTATACTGTTCTCCATAGTGACTATATCAATTTACATACCTACCAACAGTGCAAGAAGGTCCCCTTTTCTCCAAATCCTCTCCAGCATTTATTGTTTGTAGATTTTTTTATGAATGGCCATTCTGACTGGTGTGAGGTGATTGTAGTTTTGATTTGCATCTCTCTAAAGCTCAACATTCAGAAAACTAAAGTCATGGCATCCAGTCCCATCACCTCATGGCAAATAGATGGGGAAACAGTGGAAACAGTGGCTGACTTTATTTTGGGGGGCTCCAAAATCACTTCAGATGGTGATTGCAGCCATGAAATTAAAAGATGCTTATTCTTGGAAGGAAAGTTATGACCAACCTAGACAGCATATTAAAAAGCAGAGACATTTCTTTACCAAGAAAGGTCCATCTAGTCAAGGGTATGGTTTTTCCAGTAGTTATGTATGGATGTGAGAGTTGGACTAGAAAGAAAGCTGAGCACCAAAGAATTGATGCTTTTGAACTGTGGTGTTGGAGAAGACTTTTGAGAGTCCCTTGGACTGCAAGGAGATCCAACCAATCCATCCTAAAGAAAATCAGTCGTAGGTGTTCATTGAAAGGACTGATATTGAAGCTGAAACTCCAATATTTTGGCCACCTGATGCAAAGAGCTGACCCATTTAAAAAGACCCTGATGTTGGGAAAGATTAAAGGCAGGAGAAGAAGGGAACGACAGAGGATGAGTTGGTTGAATGGCATCACCGACTCAATAGACATGAGTCTGGGTAAACTCCAGGAGTTGGTGATGGACAGGGAGGCCTGGAGTGCTGCGGTTCATGAAGTTGCAAAGAGTTGGACACGACTGAGCGACTGAACTGAACTGAACTGAATAATGAGTGATGTTGAGCATCTTTTCACGTATTTATTGGCCATTGGTATATCTTCTCTGGAGAAATGTCTGTTTAGGTCTTCTGCCCACTTTTTGATTACATTTTGTTTTTCTGGTATTGAGCTGCATGAGCTGCTTGTATATTTTGGAGATTAATCCTTTGTCAGTTTCATTTGCTATTAATTTCTCCCATTTGAGGGTTGCCTTTTTAGCTTGTTTATAGTTTCCTTCACTGTCCAAAATCTTTTAAGTTTAATTAGCTCTCATTTCTTTATTTTTGTTTTTATTTCCATTACTCTAGGAAGTGGGTCAAAGAAGATCTTGCTGCAATTTATTTCAAAGAGTGTCTTGGTTGTTTTCCACTAAGAGTTTTAATGGCCTTACATTTAAGTCTTTAATCCACATTAAGTTTATTTTTGTGTACAGAGTTAGGAAGTGTTCTAATTTCATTCTTTTACACATAGCTCTCCAGTTTTCCAAAACTACTTATTGAAGAGGCTGTCTTTTCTTATTGTATATTCTTGCCTCCTTTGTCAAAGATAAGGTGCTCAGAGGTGTATGGGTTTATCTCTGGGTTTCTATCTTGTTCCATTGATCTATATTTCTCTTTTTGTGCCAGTACCATACTGTCTTGATTACTGTAGCTTTCAGGGAGGTGTTCCAGACAAATAAGGGCTAAATGCCTTTATCATCATAAGTTCAGCCTTATAATAAATTTTAGATTTCTTTAAGCTGAATGAAAAGACACTAATAAGTAACATGAAAACATATAAAAGTATAAATCTCACTGTTAAAAGTAAATAAACAGTTACATTAAGAATACTTTAATGTTGTAATAGTGGTGAGTCAGTCCCCTATACCAAGAAACCTATATATCTAATATGAATATTTAAAAACAAAAGTACTAAAAATAAGTATAACTATAATAATTTGTTATCAGATACATAAGATTAAAAGATGTAAAATAGGACATCAAAAACATAAGATGGGGAACAGATTAAAAATACATACCTTTAAGTATGTGTAAAAACTTAAGTTGCTATTAACCTAAAATAGACTGTTATAAGAAGTTTTACATAAGCCTTAAGGTAATCACAAAGCAAAAACATGTAATTGTCATCTAACTGCTAAGTTGTGTCCAACATTTTGGCAACCCCATGGACTGTAGCCTATCAGGCTCCTCTGTCCATGGAATTTCCCAGGCAAGAATACTGGAGTGGGTTGCCATTTCCTTTTCCAGGTGATCTTCCTGACCCAGGGATCAAACCTGAGTTTCCTGCATTGGCAGGTGGATTCGTTACCACCAGGGAAGCCCCTCAAAACAGTTACAAAATATGAAGACGAAGGAATCTAAGTATATTACTACAGAAAGTCATCAAATCACAAAGAAAAAAGCAAGAGAAGAAAGGAGCAATGGAACACGAAACAGAAAGAAAACAATTGCCAAAATAGCAGTAGTAACTCCAAAGTTATCAATAATTACAAATACATCAAATTCTCTAATCAAAAGGCATAGAGTGGGTGAAAGGGCAAAATTGCAATAACCAACTGTATGATAACTACAAGAGACAATCCAGCTTTAAGGACACATATAAACTGAAACTGAAGGTATGAAAAACAAAAATCCTTGCAAATGAAAAACAAAAGAAGCTATACTTATATCAGACAAAATAGACTGGAAAGCAAACACTACAAGAAGGGTCAAAGAAGGATATTATATAATGAAAAAGGGTCAATCCAACAAGATGATATAACATTTATAAATGTTCATGCACTCAACATAGAGCCCCTAAATATATAAAGCAATACTAACAGACCTGCCCCCTTCATGGATCACAGCCTTGTCATGGTGAAGGGGCTTGTGTAACTCAATGAAGCTATGAGCCATGCTGTGCAGGGCCACCCAAAATGGACAGGTCGTAATGAAGAGTTATGACAAAACATGGCCCACTAGAGTAGGAAATGGCAAATTACTCCAGTATTCTTGCCATGAGAACCCCATGAACAGTATGAACGGGCAAAAAGTTTTGACACCAGAAGATGAGCCCCCGGGTCAGAAGGTGTCCAATATGCTACTGGGGAAGAGTGGAGGACAATTACTAATAGCTCCAGAAAGAATGAAGCAGCTGAGGAAAAGCAGAAATGACACTCAGTTGTGGGTGTGTCTGGTAGTGAAAGTAAAATCCAGTACTGTAAAGAATAATACTGCATAGGGATCTGGAATGTTAGGTCCATGAATCAAGGTAAATTGGATATGGTCAAGCAGGAGATGATAAGAGTGAACATTAACATCTTAGGAATCAGTGAACTAAAATGGACAGGAACGGGTGAACTTAATTCAGATGACCAGTATATCTACAACTGTGGGCAAGAATCCCTTAGAAGAAATGGAGTAGCCTTCATAGTCAACAAAAGAGCCCAAAATGCAGTACTTGGGTGCAATCTCAAAAACAACAGAATGATCTTGGTTCATTTCCAAGGCAAACCATTCAACATCACGGTAATCCAAGTCTATGCCCCAACCATTGATGCTGAAGAAGCTGAAGTTGACCAACTCTATGAAGATCTACAACACCTTCTAGAACTAACATCAAAAAAAAAAGAATGCCCTTTTCATCATAGGGATTGGTAGGCAAAAGTAGGAAGTCAAGAGATACCTGGAGTAACAGGCCAAAAGTTTGGCCTTGGAGTACAAACTGAAGTAGGGCAAAGGCTAACAGAGTTTTGTCAAGAGAATGCACTGGTCATAGCAAACACCCTCTTCCAACAACGCAAGAAACGACTTTCCACGGACACCACCAGATGATCAATACCAAAATCAGATTGATTATATTTTTGCAGCTAAGGATGGAGAAGCTCTATATAGTCAGCAAAAATAAGATCTGGAGCTGACTGTGGCTCAGATCATGAACTCCTTATTGCAAGTTTAGGCTTAAATTGAAGAAAGTAGGGAAAACCACTAAGCCATTCAAGTATGACCTAAATCAAATCCCTTATGATTATATAGTGGAAATGACAAATAGATTCAAGGGATTAGAACTAGTAGACAGCATGCCTGAAGAACTATGGATGGATGTTTGTAACATTGTATAGGAGGTGGTAACCAAAACCATCCCAAAGAAAAAGAAATGCAAGATGGCAAAGTGGTTATCTGAGGAGGCTTTACAAATAGCTGAGAAAAGAAGAGTAAAAGGCAAAGGAGAAAGGGAAAGATATACCCAACTGAAAGCAGAGTTCCAGATAATGTAAAAAGATTGAAATACCAAGAATCTTCTCTAACTAGGAAGCAATTACAATAAGAAAATGGAAAAAGCTCAAATATATGTGGAGATTTAACAACATACTACTGAACAGCCAATGGGTCAAAGAAGAAATCAAAAGAGAAACCTAAAAATATCTTGAGACAAATGAAAAAGGAAATACAACATACTAAACATGTGAGATTGGGCTTCCCACATAGTGCTAGTGGTAAAGAATCTGCCTGCCAATGCAGGAGACATAAGAAATGTGAGTTTGATCCCTGGGTCAGGAAGATCCCCTGGAGGTGGGCATGTCAACCCACTCCAGTATTCTTGTCTGGAGAACCCCATGGACAGAGGAGCTTGGCAGGCTACAGTTCATAGGGTCCGAAAGAGTCAGACACTACTGAAGCAACTGAGCATGGACACAAACATATAAGATGCAACAAAAGCAGTTTGAAGAGGAAAGTTCATAGTGATTATATGGAAATAAGAAAACAGATTAATATTAACAAGCAGATGAAGGAAATAGCAAAGATCAAAGTGAAAATAAATGAATTAAACACTAAAATGTCAATAGAAGATATCAGTTACTAAGAACTGATTTTTGAAAAGATAAACAAAATAGACAAACCTTTACCTAGACTTATTAAGAAAATAAGAATGAGAATACAAATAAATAAAATTAGAAATGAAAGAGTAGACAACTGATACCACTAAACCATTATAAGAGATTAACGTGAACAATTGTACACTAAGTTAAACAACATAGAAATAATGGATACATTCTTAAAAACATACAACCTACTCAGAATGAATCATGGTGATATAGAAAATTTGAATGACCAATGATAAATAATAATTGGATCAATAATCGAATACCTCCCAACAAAGAAAGGTCCAGCACATGATGGCTTCACTGGTGAATTCTACCAAACATTTAAAGAAGAGTCAATACCAAACTTTCTTGAACTCTTCCCAAAAAATAGAAGAGGCGGGACACTTCCAAAATCCATTTTATGAGGCCAGCATTTTATAAGGCCAGCATTCCCATGATCCAAAAACCAGAGAAGAAGAAAAAATTACAGGCCAGTATGCTTGAGGAACATAGATGCAAAAATTATTAACAAAATATTAGAAAACTGAATTCAACAATATGTTAAACAAGTCATACACTATAATCAAGTAGGATATATTCCAGGAATGCAAGGATGGTTCAATGTCAGCAAATCATTCAGTGTGATAGACCACCTTAATGAAATGAAGGATAAAAATTGTATGATTCTCTCAATAGATGTAGAAAAAACATTTGATAAAATTCAACATTCATGATGGTTAAAAATTAATTCTCAGCAATTGAAGTAGAGAGAAAATATACCTCAACATAATAAAGATCAAATATGGCAAGCCCACAGTTAACATCATATACACCAGTGAAAAGCTGAAAGTTTTTCCTCTAAGATCAGGAAGAAGATAAAAGTGACCACTCTTGCCACTTCTGGTCAACATAGGATTAGAAGTCCTAGCCTGAGGAATTAGGCAAGAAAAAGAAATGACATCCAAATCATAATGGAGGAAGTAAAACTGTCTCTATTTGCAGATGACATGACATTATATATGAGCACCCTAAAGACTCCAGCAAAAAAAGAAAAAAAAATTATTCAAATTAAAAATTGAACTCAGTAAAGTTACAGCATACAAGATAAATGCACAAAAATTAGTTGCATTTCTGTACACTAATAACAATGTGTTAGGGAAACTAAGAAAACAATCCCATGAACTACTGCATCAAAAGAATAAAATACTTAGGAATAAATTTAACAGAGGTGAAGGATCTGTACACTGAAACTATAAGACACTAATGAAAAATTGACGAAGACACAAGTAAGTAGAAAGATATTCCATGCTCATAGATTGGAAGAAATAATATTAAGATGTCCATTACCCAAAGTAAGTGACAGATCCAATGCAATCCCTATTAAAATTCCATGTCATTTTTCATAGAAATACAACAAACAAATCTAAAATTTCTGTGAAACCATAAAAGACTCCAAACAGCCAAAGCAATCTTGACAAAGGAAAAAAGGTGGAGGCATACTTCGTGATTTCAAACTATATTACAAAGTTATAATAATCAAAACAGTATCATATTATAAACTTCAGCTGTAATATTAATAAGATCTGAGAAATGTAAAAGACAGTTAGAATTGGACATGAACAACAGACTGGTTCCAAATAGAAAAAGGAGTATGTCAAGGTTGTATATTGTCACCCTGCTTATTTAACTTATATGCAGAGTACATCAAGAGAAACACTGGGCTGGAAGAAGCACAAGCTGGAATCAAGATTGTCGGGAGAAATATCAATAACTTCAGATATGCAGATGACACCATCCTTATGGCAGAAAGTGAAGAGGAACTAAAAAGACTCTTGATGAAAATGAAAGAGGAGAGTGAAAAAGTTGGCTTAAAGCTCAACATTCAGAAAACTAAGATTATGGCATCTGGTCCCATCACTTCATGGCAAATAGACAGGGAAACAGTGGAAACAGTGGCTGGCTTTATTTTGGGGGGCTCCAAAATCACTGCAGATGGTGATTGCAGCCATGAAATTAAAAGATGCTTACTCCTTGGAAGGAAAGTTATGACCAACCTAGACAGCATATTAAAAAGCAGAGACATTTCTTTACCAACAAAGGTCCGTCTAGTCAAGGCTATGGTTTTTCCAGTAGTTATGTATGAATGTGAGAGTTGGACTAGAAAGAAAGCTGAGCACCAAAGAATTGATGCTTTTGAACTGTGGTGTTGGAGAAGACTCTTGAGAATCCCTTGGACTGCAAGGAGATCCAACTAGTCCATCCTAAAGGAAATCAGTCCTGGGTGTTCATTGAAAGGACTGATGTTGAAGCTGAAACTCCAATATTTTGGCCACCTGATGCGAAGAGCTGACTCACCTGAAAAGACCCTGATGTTGGGAAAGATTGAAAGCAGGAGGAGAAGGGGACGACAGAGGATGAGATGGTTGGATGGCATCACCGACTCAATGGACATGAGTTTGGCTAAACTCCGGGAGTTGGTGATGGACAGGGAGGCCTGACATGCTACGGTTCATGGGGTCGCAAAGAGTCAGACATGACTGAGCGACTGAACTGATTCTGACTGAATTGAACTGAATGTAAAAGAAAATGACTATATTTGATAACACTATCATATAATTGAAATTCGCCAAAAGAGTATAATTTAAATGTCCTTTCCAGAAAAGAAGAAAAAAGTGTGAGGTGGCAGGTGTAGGAATCCTCTCATAATGTATATTTATATCAAATCACCATAACATACCATCTAAATACTGTAATAATTTTATTCGTCATTTATATCTCAATAAACCTGAAAAGTAAAATTGTAATGGGTTAAAAACAGGGATAAATATAGTAGAATACCCTTCCTCTCATAGGTTCTTAAAATATATTTGATGTTTGAAGCAAAAATTATAACACCATCTGTTGTGGTGCTCAATAAACAAGGAGGAAATACTTGAGAAAATCATATTTTTTTAATGAGGAAGGTAGAGGTACCTAAGTTGAAGTAATGTTTCTGGGCCTCACTCAAAGTGGTAAAACATTAATACCCACAGACTTTAATAACTTACATATGTACATTTTAATACCTGGGAAACTACTAAGAAAACTTTATAGAGTAACATACACAAAAATAGTGTAAATAAGTGAAATCAAATTAGTTTTCCAAAAAGTATTCAAGTTATCCCATACAAAGGTAAGACATTAGCCAAGGAACTTGTGACTTGAACTCCAGAAATGCTCAGGGAGGAGGGAAGTGGTCTGCTAACCAGGCTTCAGTTTCACAGTTCCATATCCCCACTCCTTGCCATTAAAAAATCTGCTGGCCTCACAGTGAGCTGTGACACACACTGTCACACAGTGACATAGGGGGAGGTGTCCCTTGAGGAATTAGGTCATCACCTGCCAAGTAAGAAATAGAGGAAAGAGAAACAGAAGTAACAAACAGGAAAATTAAAGGCAGACTTAAGCTCTAGCATACTAATTATTAACTTTAATATAAAACAGCCTAATTATAATTATTAAAAGCAGAAATGGCATAATGACTCAAAAAAATCACAGGCCAATATTCTGTCTATAAGAAACTTACTTCAAATACAATAACATAAGAAAGTTGGAAGCAAAAGGGAAAAAGATATATCATGTAAACATTAATAAAACAAAAAAGCAGGCGTGATTACATGTATATAGATAATGAAGACTTCAAAACAAAGGAATTACTGGAGACCAAAAGATACATTAGTAATGCTAAAAGGATCAATGCACCAAAGCACATAAGCATCCTAAACGTGTATGTATCGAGCAACAGAGCCTTAAAATATATGAAGCACAAAGTGATAACCAGAAAGGAGAAATTAGGCAAATACACACTTACAATAGGGAACTTCAACACCCCTCTCAGCAACTGATAAAACTACTAAGTAGAAAATGACCAAGGATAGTGAACAACTGAACAACACAATCAACCAACAGGATCTAATAGACATATTTAGCACACCACCCAACATCAGATTACATACTCTTTTCAAGTATCCATAGCACATTCCCCAAAATAGGCCATATCCTGAGCCATAACAATGTAAAATAATTGAAATCATACAAAGTGTGTGTTCTGACAATAATGAAATCAAACTAGAACTCAGCAACAGAAAAATAACAGGAATGTCACTGAAAACAGGCAGAAGTTAAACAATACACTTCTAAATAATCCATTTACCAAAGAGGAAATATCAGAATAAAAAATTTAATACATAGAATTGAATGAAAGTGAAAATACAGCATACCAAAATAGGTGGGATGCACCTAAAGCAGTGCCAACAGAGAAATTTATAACATTATACACTTATCTTGCAAAAGAAAAAAAGAGACTCAAATCAGTAATCTAAATTCCTACCTTAATTAGTAGACAGAAGAGTAAAATGAACCAAAAGCAAGCAGAAGGAAGGAAACGATCAGAAGTCAATGAAATAAAAAACAGGAGAACAATAGAGAAAAGTCAGTGAAACAAAAAGTTGGTTTTTGAAAAAAAAATCAATAAAATTGATAAACCACTTGCAAGACAAAGATAAAAAGAACAGATACAAATCACTAAAAGAACAAAACATCGGATATCACTACAGATTTGTCAGTCATTAAAAGCATAATTAGGGATGACTGAGCAACTTTACACTCATAAGTGCAACAACACAGAAAAAATGGACCAATTTCTTGAAAACCACAATCTGCTAAAACTGAGCCAAGATGAAATGGACCATGTGAATACCCCTATAGGTTGTCATCAAAGAAATATTCATAAATAAAGAGGCCCTGGAAAAGAAATCTGCAGGCCCAGATGGTTCCACTGGAGAATTCCACAAAGCATGTAAAGAAAAATTAACATTAATTTTAAATCTCTTACAGAAAATGGAAAATGAGAGAGCTCCCACTTCATTTTATGAGGACAGTATTACCCCAAAACCAAAATCAAAGATAATACAAAAAAAAAAAAAAGAAAGAAATCTGCAAATAGATTATTAATAGATTGTTAATTTATAAACACATTTTTTAGAAAAAAACCTTTAACAAAATGTTGGCATTTCAAATCTGACATTGTATAAAAGGAATTATATACCTTGACCAAGTGGAATTTATGCCAGGTATGCAAGCCTGGTTCAAAATTGGTAAATCAACCGACGTGATGTACTATACAAACAAGTTGAAGAAGAAAAAATCATATGATCACATCAATTGACCAAAAATATGTTTGACAAAATCCAACAACCATTCATGCTTTTTTTAAATCTCAAAATTAGGAATGGATGGGGGCTTCCTCAACTTGATAAAGGCCATCTACAAAAAACCTATAACTAACATCATATTTAATGGTGAAAGGTGATTCCCCCAAGACTAAGAACAAGACAAAGATAATCTCACCACTCTTACTCAACATAAAACCAGGAATTTTCAGACACTGAAATAAGGTGAGTAAAGAAAATAAAAGGCATATATGCTATAAAGGAATAAATAAAACCATCACATTCTGCAAATAACATGTTTATCTACACAGACCATACCAAGGAAAGTACCAAAAAAAAACTCATAGAACCAATACGTGAAGTAAGCAACATCCTCATGACACAAGATCAACACCTCCAAATCAATCACATTTCTATATACTAACAACAAATATGTAAAAACAGACATTTAAAGCACAATAACATTTACAATAACTCTAGAGAAAATGAAACATGTAGGTATAATTCCAACAAAACATGTACTGTACATATGTGCTGAACTTTACAAAATGCTGATTAATCAAAGACCCAAAGAACTAGAGAGACATATTGTGATAAAAAATTGGAATACATGACATTGTAACGATGTTTAATGTTTAATTTCCCCAAAATGATTTATAAGTTTAATATAAATCCTATCAAAATCTAAGCAAAATTACTGATAGATACATACAATCTCATTCTAAAATTTATGTGGAAATTCACAGCATCTAAAATAGATCACTCAATCTTGAAAAACAAAACTAAGGTGGAAGAAACCACTCTATCTAATGTTAAAAACTTACTGTGGATATAGTAATAAAGACAGTGTAGTATTAGTGAAGGGACAGACACATAAGTCAATGGAACAGAATAGAGAACCGAGAAATCAACCTACACAAATATGCCCAACTGATTCTTGGCAAGATGTGAATAAGTTAAGGATGCCCTTTTCAAAAAATTATGAATATATAGCCAAAAAACAAAAATCTCTCACCTTATATTTGTAAAAACTAACTCAAAATGGACCATAGAAAACTGAAAATTAAAACATAAAACTTTTAGAAAAAATTACAGGAGGATATCTTTAGGATTTCCTGAAGCTAGGAAAAGAGTTCTCAAACTTGGTATCAAAAGCACAAACCATAAAATGAAAATTTGATAAATTTGAGCTCCTTAAGCTTAAAAACTTACTCTGCATAATCCCCTGTGGAGAAGATAATAAAGCTATGCTACAGGCTCGGAGAGAATCTTTACAAAACACATATCCGACAAAGGAGTAATATCTAGAATATATAAAGAACTCTCAAACCTCAACAGTTTTAAACCCAAACAACCTAGTTAGAAAATATAGTTCACAGAAAAGAACATACAGATGGTAAATAAGCACATGAAAAGATTTTCAACATCATTAGCCATTAGAGAAATGCATGATGAGATATCATGACCCACCTATCAGAATGGCTAAAATAAAAAATAGTAAAATAAATAAATAAAAATAATGATAACACCAAATGCTGGCAAAGACATGGAGAAACTGAATTACTCATACATTTCTGATGGGAATTACATCCACTCTGTAAAAGAGTAAGGCAGTTTCTTACAAAACTAAACATACACTTAACTATATTGCAACATTCTTGGGCACTTAGACAAATAAAAATATATATCCACAACAAAAACCTGTACATGGATGTTCATAGAACTTTTATTTGTAAGGACAAAAAATTAGAAACAGATCAGATGTCCTTCAACAAGTAAATGATTAAAGTAACTGTACTACATCCATACCATGGCTAACTATTTGAAAATAAAAGGAATCAAACTATTGATGCACACAACAGCTTTTATGGATCACAGAATTATGCTGACTAAAAAATACCTATCTGAAAAATTCACATACTGCTTTATTCTGTTTACATTTTTGTAAATAATGTTTTTGAAAAAACACAATTATATTTATGAAGAACAAATTACTGGTTGTTAAGGTTTAGAAAAAAGGGGGAGGGAGAAAAGATCATTGAGGCTATAAAAGGGTAAATTGTGATGGAGCTTCTATCTTAACTGGGTTGAGGATTACATGAAGCTACACATGTGATAAAATGTCATAGAAATAAATATACACACAAATAAGCACATGTAAAATTGGTGAAATCTGAGTAACATTGATGGAATGTATTAATGTTAATTTCCTGATTATAATATTGTACTATAGTTATGCAAAATATTACCTTTGGGGAAAGTGGCTGAAGGATACACTAGAATCTACAATGATCTCAAAATAAAAAATTTTACAAAGTCGATGAAACTTGAATAGATGTGGATTTTGGGCTACCACCAACAGAGATAGAAACTACAAGTTAAAGAAAAGGAAGAAAGTTTGATGACACCGCCCTTATGGCAGAAAGTGAAGAGGAACTAAAAAGACTCTTGATGAAAGTGAAAGAGGAGAGTGAAAAAGTTGGCTTAAAGCTCAACATTCATAAAACGAAGATCATGGCATCTGGTCCCATCACTTAATGGGAAATAGATGGGGAAACAGTGGAAACAGTGTCAGACTTTATTTTTCTGGGCTCCAAAATCACTGCAGATGGTGACTGCAGCCATGAAATTAAAAGACGCTTACTCCTTGGAAGGAGGGTTATGACCAACCTACAAAGCATATTCAAAAGCAGAGACATTACTTTGCCAACAAAGGTCCATCTAGTCAAGGCTATGGTTTTTCCAGTGGTCATGTATGGATGTGAGAGTTGGACTGTGAAGAAGGCTGAGCGTCAAAGAATTGATGCTTTTGAACTGTGGTGTTGGAGAAGACTCTTGAGAGTCCCTTGGACTGCAAGGAGATCCAACCAGTCCACTCTGAAGGAGATCAGCCCTGGGATTTCTTTGGAAGGGATGATGCTAAAGCTGAAACTCCAGTACTTTGGCCACCTCATGCGAAGAGTTGATTCATTGGAAAAGACTCTGATGCTGGGAGGGATTGGGGGCAAGGAGGAGAAGGGGACGACAGAGGATGAGATCGCTGGATGGCATCACCAACTCGATGGACGTGAGTTTGAGTGAACTCCAGGAGTTAGTGATGGACAGGGAGGCCTGGCATGCTGCAATTCATGGATCACAGAGAGTCGGACACGACTGAGCGACTGAACTGAACTGAACTTGACGGGATAAATGAGTTTGGTTTGGGTATATTTTTCCTGAACTGTCCGTATTAGCTCTCTTCATTTACCTTCCCAGTTTTAGACTCTTCACTTTCTTAAATATGCAACCTACAGATTTCCGTGTATATGTCAGCATCTTAGAACCATATTGTTTCATATTGCAATATATAAATGTATAAAATCAATGTTACACATCTTAAACTTACACAATGTTATGTGTCAATTATATCTAAAATTTTTATTCCATATTATTAGAATTGGAGTTTAAGAAAGTTTATTTTGTGAATTTGTATATACAAAGAAATGAGAAAACTAATCACATGTGACTCCCATTCCCAATGTTCTCTCTGCTTCCTCTTAAGAGAGATCCATAAAAATTGTAAAGAAGGGCAAGAGGGCATGCATTCTTGCAAATGTGATGTCACTCAGGCAAGGCCTGGTTTCTTGGGTATGAAAAGATCTCACATGTGAAAATAAAGCCACAAGCAAAATCCAAACCACATACACACACAAAAAAACAAAATTTGTTTCTATGCAACAAAATGGTTTATGTACAAAAGCAAAGTAATAATGAATCTCTAACAGAATATACTTTTTCAGGCTGTAAATATAGTTGGAGTTGGAATGTTTGGAGAAACTGGCATAGTAACCACACCAGCAACTGTACCGGCAGTAGTAACAGTGTTACAAGAATTTGAAAACAAAGTTCCTGCCAAATTGGCATCATCTTGCATCGCTATTCAGTGGGAGGAACCAGATTGCCATGGTTCTGCAATCACCGGCTATAACATTGAATATGGAGACAGAAAAATTTTGACTGTTAATAGAGTAACAGAATGTCTTCTGGAAAATCTACAGCCTGATACCACATACAGGTAAGTTGCTTATATCTTACTTGCTACTGCTAAGTCACTTCAGTCGTATTCGACTCTGTGTGACCCCATAGACGGCAGCCCACCAGGCTCCTCCATCCCTGGGATTCTCCAGGCAAGAACACTGGAGTGGGTTGCCATTTCCTTCTCCAATGCATGAAAGTGAAAAGTGAAAGTGAAGTTGCTCAGTCTTGTCTGACTCGTAGCGATCCCATGAACTGCAGCCTACCAGGCTCCTCCATCCATGGGATTTTCCAGGCAAGAGTACTGGAGTGGGGTGCCACTGCCTTCTCCGTATATCTTACTTAGGTAGATGGAAAGCTTTTTGAGACTTTTGAGCAGTTTTACATTTGTAGGTTTATACAATCTACATAGCATTTTCTTTGAAACAGATTTCTATTGTTTTAGAAAAATTGGGCATTACTAAGAGTCAGTTTCTCCTCCTCATTAAGAATTGTCAATACTGACTGTGCAAATTCAAGATTTTTGTTTCAGAAATTTGTCTCTAACAATTAGTATAATATAATAGTTAATATCCTACATAGAGTTACTAGGGGGTTAACTTAAATGTAGCAATGTATTTTCTTTTCTAAATCTAAATTAATACAGTTTATTTTTTTTTCTCACAACTAGAATCAGAATTCAAGCTATCAATCATTATGGACTAAGCCCTTTCAGCCAATCAATAAGAACCAAAACCAAGCCACTGCCACCTGAGCCTCCACGACTTGACTGTGTGGTCTATGGGCACCAGAGCCTCAAACTGAAATGGGGTAACTCTTCAAGCAAAAGATTACTTTCTAACCTTACAAGCTATAATTTATTAATGGGAGATCGATCTGACAGGTAAACTATTTTTTACTATTTAGCATGTATCATAATAAAAATATTTTAAATTTTCCTATTTTAATTCATAATCCAAAGTGGTTTCAATGAACTAATAAAGTTTAAAGCATCCCATTAACATGCTAGCAATACTTTCTTAAATTCTTACTGATAATTCAGCTCTCTATTTTTGCCTCTTTCAAAACATTTCTTCCCTTATACAACAGATATCAATACTATGGAATATAGAGTTACCAAAGAAATATGAAAGCCTGCACCTTCACATTGTGATATTTACAATTTGATTTTTTTTTCTTTAGTGTTTTACCTTTATGGCTTCAAGATTATTTATTTAGGGCTTATTGTAATTTTAAAAACAGTTTTAAGTCAGTCATATAGAGTTATTTGTACCTGTGGGCCAGTTGATTAATAATATTGCTTCCTTTCATCTCGATTCCCATTTCCAGATTTTCTATTATTTATCATGGACCTTGTCAAAGTCACAAGGTACAAAGATTGAGTGAACATACACAATATAAATTTAAAATCCAAGCATGTAATGAAGCTGGTGAGGGGCCACTGTCTGGTATCTATACTTTCACTACAACCAAAACCCCACCAGCCACACTTAAAGGTAAGTATTATAAGCCATGATAATGAAGACTATGTTAATTTGAGTTCCAGTAGCTCATATATAAAATTTCACAGTAAGGTTTATTTTAAATATTCAAAAATAGAACACCAAAATTATTTAATTATGGATTAAAAGGGCAAGATAAAATTTAATGATGTCCCAGAATCATGATTTTTTATGTTTTAATTTTATTGGAGTATAGTTGATTTTTAAAATGTTGTGTTAGTTTCAGGTGTAAAGCAAAGTGATTCAGCTATACATACATATATATATATATATATATATACACGCATATATATATATATCCACTCATATATATAGTGGATATATATATCCACTATACATATATCCACTCTTTTTTTAGATTCTTTTCTCATATAGGTTATGCCAGAAAACTGAGTAGAGTTCCCTGTGCTATTCAGCAGATCCTTTTTGGGTATCTATCTTATATTTAGTAGTGTGTGTGTATTCATCGCAAGTTCCTGATTTATCCCTTCCCCCCATGTTTTCCCTTTGGTAGCCATAAGCCTGCTTTCCATATCTGTAAGTCTGTTTCTGTTTTTGAAATAAATTCATTTGTCTTTTATAGATTAAATTGCACATATGAGTGATATTATAGAATATTTGTCTTTCTCTTTCTGACTTAACTTCACCTAGCATGACAGTCTCTAGGTCCATTCATGTTGCTGCAAATGGCATTATTTTATTCTTTTTATGACTGAATGAGCTTCCTTGGTGGCTCAGTGTCAAAGAACACACCTGCCAGTGCAGGAGATGCAGGTTCAATCCCTGGGTCAGGAAGATCCTGTGGCGAAGGAAGAGAAGGAAATGGCAACCCACTCCAGTATTCTTGCCTGGGAAATTCCATGGACACAAAAGCCTGGCAGGCCACACTCCATGGGGTCACAAAAGAGTTGGACACAACTCTTAGTGACTAAACAACAACAAACAATACTCCACTGTATATATGTACTACATCTTTATCCATTCCTCTGTCGATGGCCTTTTATGTTGCTTCCATGCCCTGGCTACTGTAAATAGCACTGATATGAATATTGGGGTGCATGTATCTTTTCAAATTATGGTTTCCTCCAGATATATGCCCAGGAGTGGGATTTCTGGAACATATGGTAGCTGTATTTTTAGTTTTTAAAGGAACCTCCATACTGTTCTCCATAGTGGATGTACCAATTTACATCCCCACCAACAGTGTAGGAGGGTTCCCTTTTCTCCACACTCTCTCCAACATTTGTTTGTACACTTTTTGATGATGGCCATTCTGACTGATGTGACATGATACTTCATTGTAATTTTGATTTGTATTTCTCTAACAAATAGTGATGTTGAACATCTTTTCATGTGCTTTTTGATCATCTGTATGTCCTCTTTAGAGAAATGTGTATTTAGATATTCTGCCCATTTTTTTTTATTGGGTTGTTTTTTTGGAAATTGAGCTGCATGAGCTGCTCGTATATTTTGGAGAATAATTCCTTGTTGGATGCTTTGTTTGCAAATATTTTCTCCCATTCTGTGGGTAGTCTTTTCATATTGTTTATGGTTTCCTTTGCTATGCAAAATCTTTTGAGTTTAATGAGGTCCCATTTGCTTATTTTTGATTCTCATTATTATAGGAGATGGATTGAAAAAGATATTGCTGCCATTCGCATCCAAGAGGTTCTGCCTATATTTTCCTCTAAGAGTTTTATAATATCTAGTCTTATATTTAGATCTTCAATCCATTTTGAGTTTATTTTTGTGTATAGTATTAGAGAATTTCTAATTTCATTCTTTTACATGCAACTGTTCAGTTTTCCCAACACCACTTATTGAAGAGACTGTCTTTTCTCCATTATATATTCTTGTCTCCTTTGTCATAGATTAGGTGACCACAGGATTATGGGTTTATCTCTGGACTTTCTATCCTGTTCCATTGATCTATATTTGTTTTTGTGCCTGTATGATACTATTTTGATTACTGTTTCTTTGTAGCATAATCTGAAGTCAGGGAGCCTGATTCTTCCAGCTCTATTTTTCTTTCTCAAGCTTGCTTTGGCTATTCAGGGTCTTTTATATTTCCATATAAATTGTAAATTTTTTTCTTCTAATTCTGTGGAAAATGCTATTTTAATTTGATAGAGGCTGCATTGAATTTGTAAATTACTTTGGGTAGTATAGTCATTTTCATAATATTGATTCTTCAAATCCAAGAGTGTAGTATATTTCTGCATCTGTTTTTGTAATCTTTGATTTTTTTTCAAATCAAAATTTGATTTTTTGATTTTATAGTTTTCAGAGTACAGGTTTTTTGTCTCCTTAAGTGGGTATTTTATTCTTTTTGTTGCAAGAGTGAATGGGATTGCTTCCTTAATTTATCTTTCTGATTTTTCATTGTTAGTGTGTAGAAATACAAGAGATTTCTGTGTATTAATTTTGGGGGTTTTTTTGTCTTTGGGAATTTTTTTACTCAGCATAATTCTTTGAAAAGTCATTCAGCTGGGTGTGTATATAGCAGTAGTTTGTTTCTTTTTGCAGCTGAGCAGTATTCCATGATATAGAATAGCCACAATTTTTTTAAACACTCACCCAAAGAAAGATACCTGGTTGTTTCCAGTTATTAGCTATTATAAATAAAGCTTCTATAAGTATTCATTTATAGGTTTTTGTCTGAGCACAAGTTTTCATTTCTCTGGGATAAATGCCTAGGAATGCAATTGCTGGAAGTTGCGTATTTAATTTTTTAAGAAACTGCCAAATTGTTTTCAAGGAGGCTGTGCCAATTTATTATACATCCCCACCAGCGATGTATGAGCAAGCCAGTCTCTACACTTTCTCATCAGCATTTGGGATTGTCATTATTTTTTATTTAGTCATCCTGATAAGTGTGTATTGGTATTCAACTGTGATTTTAATTTGCCATTCCCTCATGGCTAATGATGTTGAACATATTTTCATGTGCTTATTTACCATCTGGCTATCTTCTTGGGTGATATGTCTTCACAATTTCTCCCATTTTCCAATTGGATTTTTTGTTTACTATTGAGTTTTGAGAGCATTTACATTCTAGATATTAGTCCTTTTTTGGATATGTGGCTTGATAATATCTTCTCTCACTTTGTAGTTTTTCATTCTCTTCACAGGGTCTTTTGCTAAGCAAAAGACTTTAATTTTGATGAAGTTGTTTTCCTTTATTGTGTTTTTGGTGTCAAGTCTAAATTCTTTGCCAAACTCTAAATCCGGAAGAATTTTTCCCACGGTGTTTTGTTTTCTTTTTTTCCTAAAGGTTTCATAGGTATAGGTTATACATTTAAATCCATGAGCTGTTTTGAGTAAATTTTCTTTTTTTTTTTTCAATGTATTTTAAATGTATTTATTTTAATTGGAGACTAATTACAATATTGTAGTGGTTTTTGCCATTCATTGACATGAATCAGCCATAGGTATACATGTGTTCCCCATCCTGAACCCCCTTCCCACCTCCCTCCCCATCCCATCCCTCTGGGTCATCCCAGTGCACCAGCCCTGAGCACCCGGTCTCATGCATCAAATCTGGACTAGCGAACTGTTTCACATATGATAATATGCATGTTTCAATGCTATTCTCTAAGACCATCCCACACTCGCCTTCTCCCACAGAGTCCAAAAGACGGTTCTATACATCTGTGTCTCTTTTGCTATCTCGCATTTAGGGTTATTGTTACCATCTTTCTAAATTCCATATATATGCGTTAGTATACTGTATTGGTGTTTTTCTTTCTGGCTTACTTCACTCTGTATAATAGTTTCCAGTTTCATCCATCTCATTAGAACTGATTCAAATGTATTCTTTTTAATGGCTGAGTAATATTCCATTGTGTATATGTACCACAGCTTTCTTACCCATTCATCTGCTGATGGACATCTAGGTTGCTTATAGGCTATTATAAACTCTGTGTGTGTGTGTGTGTGTGTGTGTGTGTGTGTGTGTATATATATATACGCTATTATAAACAGTGCTGCCATGAACATTGCAGTACACATGTCTCTTTCAGTTCTGGTTTCCTCAGTGTGTATGCCCAGCAGTGGGATTTCTGGGTCCTATGGCAGTTCTATTTCCAGTTTTTTTTTAAGGAATCTCCACACTGTTCTCCATAGTGGCTGTACTAGTTTGCATTCCCACCAAAAGTGTAAGAGGGTCCCCTTTTCTCCACACCCTCTACAGCATTTATTGCTTGTAGATTTTTGGATAGTAGCCATTCTGACCAGTGTGAGATGGTACCTCATTGTGGTTTTGATTTGCATTTCTCTGATAATGAGTGATGTTGAGCATCTTTTCATGTGTTTGTTAGCCATCTGTATGTCTTCTTTGAAGAAATGTCTGTTTAGTTCTTTGGCCCATTTTTTGATTGGATCGTTTATTTTTCTGGAATTGAGCTGCAGGAGTTTTTTGTATATTTTTGAGATTAATTCTTTGTCAGTTGCTTTGTTTGCTATTATTTTCTCCCATTTTAAAGGCTGTCTTTTCACTTTGCTTATAGTTTCCTTTGTTGTGCAGAAGCTTTTAAGTTTAATTAGGTCCCATGTGTTTATTTTTGCTTTTATTTCCAATATTCTGGGAGGTGAGACATAGAGGATCCTGCTGTGATTTATGTCAGAGAGTGTTTTGCCTATGTTCTCCTCTAGGAGTTTTATAGTTTCTGGTCTTACGTTTAGATCTTTAATCCATTTTGAGTTTTTTGTATGTGTGTATGGTGGTAGAAAGTGTTCTAGTTTCATTCTTTTACAAGTGGTTGACCAGTTTTCCCAGCACCACTTGTTAAAGAGATTGTCTTTTCTCCATTGTATATTTTTGCCTCCTTTGTCAAAGATAAGGTGACTATAGGTGCATGGATTTATCTCTGGGCTTTCTATTTTGTTCCATTGATCTATCTTTCTGTCTTTGTGCCAGTACCATACTGTCTTGATGACTGTAGCTTTGTAGTAGAGCCTGAAGTCAGGCAGGTTGATTCCTCCAGTTCCATTCTTCTTTCTCAAGATTGCTTGGCTATTTGAGGCTTTTTGTATTTCCATACAAATTGTAAAATTATTTGTTCTAGTTCTGTGAAAACTACTGTTGGTAGCTTGATAGGGATTGCATTGAATCTATATATTGCTTTGGGTAGTATACTCATTTTCACTATATTGATTCTTCCAATCCATGAACATGGCATATTTCTCCATCTATTTGTGTCATATTTTATTTCTTTCATCAGTGTTTTATAGTTTTCTATATATAAGTCTTTTATTTCTTAAGGTAGATTTATTCCTAAGTATTTTATTCTTTTCGTTGCAATTATGAATGGAATTGTTTCCTTAATTTCTCTTTCTGTTTCCTTGTTGTTAGTGTATAGGATTGCAAGGGATTTCTGTGTGTTGATTTTATATCCTGCAAATTCACTGTATTCATTGATTAGCTCTAGTAATTTTCTGGTGGAGTCTTTAGGGTTTTCTATGTAGAGGATCATGTCATCTGCAAACAGTGAGAGTTTTACTTCTTCTTTTCCAATCTGGATTCCTTTAATTTCTCTTTCTGCTCTGATTGCTATGGCTAAAACCTCCAAAACTATGTTGAATAGTAGTGGTGAGAGTGGGCACCCTTGTCTTGTTCCTGACTTTAGGGGAAATGCTTTCAATTTTTCACCATTGAGGATAATGTTTGCTGTGGGTTTGTCATATATAGCTTTTATTATGTTGAGGCATGTTCCTTCTGTTTCTGCTTTCTGGAGGGTTTTTATCATAAATGGATGTTGAATTTTGTCAAAGGCTTTCTCTGCACCTATTGAGATAATCATATGGTTTTTATCTTTCAATTTGTTAATGTGGTGTATTACATTGATTGTTTTGCAGATATTGAAGAATCTTTGCATTCCTGGGATAAAGCCCACTTGGTCATGATGTATGATCTTTTCAATGTGTTGTTGGATTCTATTTACTAGAATTTTGTTAACGATTTTTGCATCTATGTTCATCAGTGATATTGGCCTGTAGTTTTCTTTTT
The DNA here is from genome assembly GCF_029378745.1 of Bos indicus. Lineage (NCBI taxonomy): Eukaryota > Metazoa > Chordata > Mammalia > Artiodactyla > Bovidae > Bos > Bos indicus. Next base: position 79,977,849 of record NC_091789.1, read on the forward strand.
TTGTGGCATCTTCGTCTGGTTTTGGTATTAGGGTAATGATGGCCTCATAGAATGAATTTGGATGTTTACCTTCCTCTGCAATTTTCTGGAAGAGTTTGAGTAAGATAGGTGTTAGCTCTTCTCTAAATTTTTGGTAGAATTCAGCTGTGAAGCTGTCTGGTCCTGGGCTTTTGTTTGCTGGAAGATTTCTGATTACAGTTTCAATTTCCATCCTTGTGATAAGTCTGTTACGGTCTTCTACTTCTTCCTGGTTCAGTTTTGGAAAGTTGTACTTTTCTGGAATTTGTCCATTTCTTCCAAGTTGTCCATTTTATTGGCATATAGTTGCTGATAATAGTCTCTTATGATCCTTTGTATTTCCATGTTGTCTGTTGTGATTTCTCCATTTTCATTTCTAATTTTGTTGATTTGATTCTTCTCCCCTTGTTTCTTGATGAGTCTGGCTAATAGTTTGTCAATTTTATTTATCTTCTCAAAGAACGAGCTTTTGGCTTTGTTGATTTTTGCTATGATCTCTTTTGTTTCTTTTGCATTTATTTTGGCCCTAATTTTTAAGATTTCTTTCCTTCTACTAACCCTGGGATTCATTTCTTCCTTTTCTAGTTGCTTTAGATGTAGAGTTAGGTCATTTATTGACTTTTTTTTGTTTCTGAGGTAAGCCTGTATTGCTATGAACCTTCCCCTTAGCACTGCTTTTACAGTGTTCCATAGTTTGGGGTTGTTGTGTTTTCATTTTCATTCGTTTCTATGCCTACTTTGATTTCTTTTTTGATTTCTTCCACCTTGTTTTTTTATTCAGAAGCATGTTGTTTAGCCTCCATAGTTGGGATTTTTAATAGTTTTTTTCCTGTATTTGACATCTAATCTTACTGCATTGTGGTCAGAAAAGATGCTTGGAATGATTTCAATTTTTTTGAATTTACCAGGCTAGATTTATGGCCCAGGATCTGATCTATTCTGGAGAAGGTTCCGTGTGCGCTTGAGAAAAAGGTGAAATACATTGTTTTGGGGTGAAATGTCTTGTGGATATCAATTAGGTCTAACTGATCCATTGTGTCATTTGAAGTTTGTGTTTCCTTGTTAATTTTCTGTTTAGTTGATCTATCCATAGATGTGAGTGGGGTAGTGAAGTCTCCCACTATTATTGTGTTATTGTTTACTTCCCCTTTCATATTTGTTAGCATTTGCCTTACATATTACAGTGCTCCTATGTTAGGTGCATATATATTTTATAATTGTTGTATCTTCTTCTTGGACTGATCCTTTGATCATTATGTAGTGTCCTTCTTTGTCTCTTTTCACAGCCTTTGTCTTAAAGTCTATTTTATCTGATATGAGTATTGCTACTCCTGCTTTTTTTTTTTTTTTTGGTCTCCATTTCTGTGAAATGTCTTTTTCCAGCCCCTCACTTTCAGTCTGTATGTGTCCCTTGTTTTGAGGTGGGTCTCCTGTAGACAATATATATAGGTGTCTTGTTTTTGTATCTGTTCAGCCAGTCTTTGTCTTTTGGTTGGGGCATTCAACCCATTTACATTTAAGGTAATTATTGATAAGTATTATCCCATTGCCATTTCCTTTGTTGTTTTGGGTTTAAGTTTATATACCCTTTCTGTGTTTCCTGTCTAGAGAAGATTCTTTTGCATTTGTTGGAGAGCTGGTTTGGTGGGGCTGAATTCTCTCAGCTTTTGCTTGCTGTAAAGCTTTTGATTTCTCCTTCATATTTGAATGAGATCTTTGCTGGGTAAAGTAAGTATGTCTTGCCATTCCCTTCTGGCCTGAAGAGTTTCTATTGAAAAATCAGCTGTTATCCTTATGGGAATCCCCTTGTGCGTTATTTGTTGTTTTTCCCTTGCTGCTTGTAATATTTGTTCTTTGTGTTTGATCTTTGTTAATTTGATTAATATGTGTCTTGGGGTGTTTCGCCTTGGGTTTATCCTGTTTGGGACTCTCTGGGTTTCTTGGCTTGGGTGGCTATTTCCTTCCTCATTTTAGCCAAGTTTTCACCTATTATCTCCTCGAGTATTTTCTCATGGCCTTTCTTGTTGTCTTCTTCTTCTGGGACTCCTATGATTCAAACGTTGGGGAGTTTCACATTGTCCCAGATGTCCCTGAGGTTGTCCTCATTTCTTTTAATTCTTTTTTCCTCTCTGCTTCATTTATTTCTACCATCTATCTTCTACCTCACTTATCCTATCTTCTGCCTCCGTTATTCTACTGTTGGTTCCCTCCAAACTGTTTTTGATCTCATTTATTGCATTATTCATTATATATTGACTCTTTTTTATTTCTTCTAGGTCCTTGTTAAACATTTCTTGTATCTTCTCAATCCTTGTCTCCAGGCTATTTATCTGTAACTCCATTCTGATTTCAAGATTTTTGATCATTTTTACTATCATTATTCTGAATTCTTTTTCAGGTGGATTCCCTATCTCCTCCTCTTTTGTTTGGTTTGGTGGACATTTATCATGTTCCTTTGCCTGCTGGGTATTTCTCTGCCTTTTCATCTTGTTTAGATTGCTGTGTTTGGGGTGGCCTTTCTGTATTCTAGCAGTTTCTGGTTCCTCTTTATTGTGGAGGTTCCTCCCTGTGGGTGGGGTTGGATGAGTGGTTTGTCAATGTTTCCTGGTTAGGGAAGCTTGCATCGGTGTTCTGGTGGGTGGAACTGGATTTCTTCTCCTTGGAGTGCAATGAAGTGTCCAGTAGTGAGTTTTGAGATGTCTATGGTTTTGGTGTGACTTTGGGCAGCCTGTATATTGAAACTCAGGAGTATGTTCCTGCATTGCTGGAGAATTTGCGTGGTGTGTCTTTCTCTGGAACTTGTTGGCTCTTGGGTGGTGCTTGCTTTCAGCATAGGTATGGAGGCTTTTGGATGATCTCTTATCAATTAATGTTCCCTGGCGTCAGGAGTTCTCTGGTGTTCTCAGGTTTGGGGCTTAAGCCTCCTGCCCCTAGTTTGCAGTCTTCTTATTACAGTAGCCTCAAGACTTCTCCATCCATACAGCACTGATGATAAAACTTCTAGGTTAATGGTGAAAAGATTATCCACAGTGAGGGACACCCAGAGAGGTTCACAGAGTTACATGAAGAAGAGAAGAGGGAGGAGGGATATAGAGGTGACCAGGAGGAGAAGATGGGGAATCAAAAGGGGAGAGAGCAATCTAGCTATCTCCTCCCTATCTCAGTAAACAATTCCCTATGTACTCTCCACAGTCTGGAACCCTCAGAGAGGTTCATGGAGTTACATAGAGAAGAGAAGAGGGAGGAAGGAGATAGAGGTGAGCAGGAGGAGAAGAAGGGGGTGATCAAAAGGAGAGAGATAGATCTAGGCAGTACTCTGTTCCCTAAGTGTTCTCCACAGCCCATAACACACACAGAGATTGACAGAGTTGGGTAGAGAAGAGAAGGGGAAGGGAGGAGATAGAGGTGGCCTGGGGGAGAATAAAGAGAGTCAAAAGGGGAAGAGAGTAATCAAGCCAGTAATCACACTCCTAAAAATGGCTACTGAAGGTTGGATTCTTAAATGTACAAAATTGATAACAAATACCATAAAGCAAAGATTAAAAATCTAGAGTAGAGGTTAGAGTCTCAAAAATAACAATATTTTAAAAAATTACAAAAAGTATAAGAAATATATATAAGTATAAGAAATATATATGAAGTTTGCTTTAAAGATAGGGATTTTCTTTTTTGCAGGGTAATCAGATCAGATCAGTCGCTCAGTCGTGTCTGACTCTTTGCGACCCCATGAATCACAGCACGCCAGGCCTCCCTGTCCATCACCAACTCCTCGAGTTCACTCAGACTCATGTCCATCGAGTCAGTGATGCAATCCAGCCATCTTATCCTCTGTCGTCCCCTTCTCCTCTTGCCCCCAATCCTTCCCAGCATTAGAGTCTTTTCCAATGAGTCAATTCTTTGCATGAGGTGGCCAAAGTACTAGAGTTTCAGCTTTAGCATCATTCCTTCCAAAGAAATCCCAAGGCTCATCTCCTTCAGAATGGACTGGTTGGATCTCCTTGCAGTCCAAGGGACTCTCAAGAGTCTTCTCCGACAGAACAGTTCAAAAGCATCAATTCTTCAACACTCAGCCTTCATCACAGTCCAACGCTCACATCCATACATGACCACAGGAAAAACCATAGCCTTGACTAGACGAACCTTTGTTGGCAAAGTAATGTCTCTGCTTTGCAATATGCTATCTAGGTTGGTCATAACTTTCCTTCCAAAGAGTAAGCGTCTTTTAATTTCATGGCTGCAGTCATCATCTACAGTGATTTTGGAGCCCAGAAAAAATAAAGTTTGACACTGTTTCCACTGTTTCCCCATCTATTTCCCATAAAGTGATGGGACCGGATGCCATGATCTTTGTTTTCTGAATGTTGAGCTTTAAGCCAACTTTTTCACTCTCCACTTTCACTTTCATCAAGAGGCTTTTTAGTTCCTCTTCACTTTCTACCATAAGGGTGGTGTCATCTGCATATTTGAAGTTATTGATATTTCTTCCGGCAATCTTGATTCCAGCTTGTGTTTCTTCCAGCCCAGCGTTTATCATGATGTACTCTGCATATAAGTTAAATAAACAGGGTGACAATATTCAGCCTAGACGTACTCCTTTTCCTATTTGGAACCAGTCTGTTGTTCCATGTCCAGTTCTAACTGTTGCTTCCTCACCTGCATACAAATTTCTCAAGAGGCAGATCAGGTGGTCTGGCATCCCCATCTCTTTCAGAATTTTCCACAGTTTATTGTGATCCACACAGTCAAAGGCTTTGGCATAGTCAATAAAGCAGAAATATATGTTTTTTCTGGAACTCTCTTGCTTTTTCCATGATCCAGCAGATGCTGGCAATTTGATCTCTGGTTCCTCTGCCTTTTCTAACACCAGCTTGAACATAAGGAAGTTCACGGTTCACATATTGCTGAAGCCTGGCTTGGAGAATTTTGAGCATTACTTTACTAGCGTGTGAGATGAGTGCAATTGTGTGGTAGTTTGAGCATTCTTTGGCATTGCCTTTCTTTGGGATTGGAATGAAAACTGACCTTTTCCAGTTCTGTGGCCACTGCTGAGTTTTCCAAATTTGCTGGCATATTGAGTGCAGCACTTTCACAGCATCATCTTTCAGGATTTGAAATAGCTCAACTGGAATTCCATCACCTCCAGGACTAGCTTTGTTCGTAGTGATGCTTTCTAAGGCCCACTTGACTTCACATTCCAGGATGTCTGGCTCTAGGTCAGTGATCACACCATTGTGATTATCTGGGTCATGAAGATCTTTTTTGTACAGTTCTTCTGTGTATTCTTGCCATCTCTTCTTAATATCTTCTGCTTCTGTTAGGTCCATAGCATTTCTGTCCTTTATCAAGCCCATCTTTGCATGAAATGTTCCTTTGGTATCTCTGATTTTCTTGAAGAGATCTCTAGTCTTTCCCATTCTGTTGTTTTCCTCTATTTCTTTGCATTGATCACTGAAGAAGGCTTTCTTATCTCTTCTTGCTATTCTTTGGAACTCGGCATTCAGATGTTTATATCTTTCCTTTTCTCCTTTGCTTTTCGCTTCTCTTGTTTTCACAGCTATTTGTAAGGCCTCCCCAGACAGCCATTTTGGTTTTTTGCATTTCTTTTCCATGGGGATGGTCTTGATCCCTGTCTCCTGTACAATGTCATGAACCTCATTCCATAGTTCATCAGGCATTCTATCCATCAGATCTAGGCCCTTAAATCTATTTCTCACTTCCACTCTATAATCATAAGGGATTTGATTTAGGTCATACCTGAATGGTCTAGTAGTTTTCCCTACTTTCTTCAATTTAAGTCTGAATTTGGCAATAAGGAGTTCATGATCTGAGCCACAGTCAGCTCTTGGTCTTGTTTTTGTTGACTGTATAGAGCTTCTCCATCTTTGGCTTCAAAGAATATAATCAGTCTGATTTTGGTGTTGACCATCTGGTGATGTCCATGTGTAGAGTCTTCTCTTGTGTTGTTGGAAGAGGGTGTTTGCTATGACCAGTGCATTTTCTTGGCAAAACTCTATTAGTCTTTGCCCTGCTTCATTCCGTATTCCAAGGCCAAATTTGCCTGTTACTCCAGGTGTTTGTTAACTTCCTACTTTTGCATTCCAGTCCCCTATAATGAAAAGGACATCTTTTTTGGGTGTTAGTTCTAAAAGGTCTTGTAGGTCTTCATAGAACCGTTCAACTTCAGCTTCTTCAGCATTACTGGTTGAGGCATAGACTTGGATCACTATGACATTGAATGGTTTGCCTTGGAAACAAACAGAGATCATTCTGTCGTTTTTGAGATTGCATCCAAGTACTGCATTTCAGACTCTTCTGTTGACCATGATGGCTACTCCATTTCTTCTAAGGGATTCCTGCCCACAATAGTAGATATAATGGTCATCTGAGTTAAATTCACCCATTCCAGTCCATTTTAGTTTGCTGATTCCTAGCTTCTCTTCTTTTCTCAGCTATTTGTAAGGCCTCCTCAGACAACCTTTTTGCCTTTTTGCCTTTCTTTTTCTTGGGGATGGTCTTGATCATTTTCTCCTGTACAATGTTACGAACTTCCGTCCATAGTTCTTCAAGGCACTCTATCAGATCTAATCCCTTAAATCTGTTTGTCACTTCCAAAGTTGTAAAAGATATTACTAGAAAATAAAATATTTTTATTAATTGACAATTTTAAGTGCTTAAAGATTTTATTACAAGCATTAAGATGCTGGTGATACAGCAAAAGTCTTTACAATAAGAACTAAAAATATATATCACTTAATCTTACATGGGTTACCTTTTACTGACCATATAAAACTGTATGAGAGATTTCAATGTTTTCAAGACCACCTGGGCAAAGTGGAACCATCTAAGCTGAAATTCTCTTTTTCTAGCACCTAAATTGCACCACTTGAATAACAATACTTGTGAGGTCAAATGGGAATCTTTGGAGCCAATAAATGGAGATTCCATAGTTTACAGTCTTCAGGTCATCAGTGGAAGTGGAACTGACCTGGTAAATTCTTATAAATTTTGTCTTTGTAATTTATAGTTTTACATCCTGCTGGGGACTGAGCTCTTGTCAAAGAGTACAATATTCTTTTATGATGTTGAAAGTAACTAAATCTTATCCAAAAATCCTATCTGGTCCTAAATATTTATGTACATAATACTTGGGAACAATTTGTTTATGTATTTAACTTAATATTATTGGATGTAGTTATTTTTAGATTCCACTGACCACATGCCAAGCCATTTCAAACCAAATGGAATTTAATGTTTAACAGTTAACAGTCTTTGTTATCTGTTATATTGAAGAAAATTACACCTAAATAGTACTGGGATCTCAAGATATTAGAGACTGTAACAGTAAACTTTTATTTTGTTGTGAACATATTCATGCAATGTTTCCTGTTGTCAAAAACCTTTTTTTTTTTTTTTTGTAAGAAAATACAATTTTAATTTTGACTCTTTTTCATTTAGATTTACAAAGGACCGAACACATCATTCTCCTTTTCCAACTTTCTCACAAATTCACATTACCACTTCAAAGTCTGCGCTGGACGTCAATGTCAGAATTCTGCTGGGATACAAGAGCTCTGGGGACAATGTAGCCCAAGTGCTCTTTTCTCAACCTATAAGCAACAGCCGGGGCCTGGTAAAGATGTTAGAGGAAGGCAGGGAAGCAGCCCTAGTGAAGGGAAACATGAAAAACCCAAGATAGAGATGAGTGATGATACCTTTGTTCTAATCCTTGTAATAGGATTTGCACTAATTGCCATTCAATGTGCTGCTATGATTCAGTACCTCCTTATCAACTAATCTATTTTTACACATTTTCAACTTTTTTAGGAAGTTCTAAAACAAATTACATCAAATATAGAAATTGCTAGATGCATCTCAGTTCTTAAAAGTAAATTTTATTGGGTAGAAATCCTTATGAACTTTTATCTGACATCAAAAGAACTGCCTTCAAGAAATTCATTTTTAATTTAAAAAAAAAAGAAATTCATTGTGAGAGTAGAAGAGTTTTTTTTAGAAAATAAGTATATTTTAAATTTGAGAATTTTAGCAACACTCCACTATTATGTAAAATGACCTAAAACCTCTCTTGAAAACTATTCCCTGTCTTAATTTTTCAAATGAATATTTTGCAAAGTTTTAAGAGTTATGAGAGGATAAAAGCATTTCCAAATTTTATACAGAACAAAATGGTAAAAATCAATTCTACATGTCAACTTACATTCATATGAAATAATAAAAAGTATCTACCAACTTTATGTACTGTACTGTAATTTTTTCAAGGTAACATACTCAGCTGTTTGGCTTGTGCTCTGATAATTACTTTGATAGTGGGAAAGTACTAATTTACAGCACTTTGGGAGTGGAAGTAGGGAAGTAGGAAGCCATTTTATACCATTCTAAGCTCTTTCAAATACACTCAGTGCCGATTATTCTGTAACTGGAATAATTAAACATGATACATATGATTATTCATGTTTTACATGGAATATTTAAATGATTTATTCTCAAAATTGATGCATTCATATTTATTTCTAGTTACAAATGAAGCATCTCTCTCTATTCTCACAATCTTTCAGGAGCTGTTTTGGCCATCTTGCAAAGGAGATGTCACCCTCTCTAAAGAATATTTCTTCAGTTCAGTTCAGTTCAGTCGCTCAGTTGTGTCCGACTCTTTGCGACCCCATGAATCGCAGCACGCCAGGCCTCCCTGTCCATCACCAACTCCCAGAGTTCATTCAGACTCACGTCCATCGAGTCAGTGATGCCATCCAGCCATCTCATCCTCTGTCGTCCTCTTCTCCTCCTGCCCCCAATCCCTCCCAGCATCAGAGTCTTTTCCAATGAGTCAACTCTTCGCATGAGGTGGCCAAAGTACTAGAGTTTCAGCTTTAGCATCATTCCTTCCAAAGAAATCCCAGGGCTGATCTCCTTCAGAATGGACTGGTTGGATCTCCTTGCAGTCCAAGGGACTCTCAAGAGTCTTCTCCAATACCACAGTTCAAAAGCATCAATTCTTCAGAACTCAGCCTTCTTCACAGTCCAACTCTTACATCCATACATGACCACAGGAAAAACCACAGCCTTGACTAGACGGACCTTTGTTGGCAAAGTAATGTCTCTGCTTTTCAATATGCTATCTAGGTTGGTCATAACTTTCCTTCCAAGGAGTAAGCGTCTTTTAATTTCATGGCTGCAGTCACCATCTGCAGTGATTTTGGAGCCCAGAAAAATAAAGTCTGACACTGTTTCCACTGTTTCCCCATCTATTTCCCATGAAGTGATGGGACCGGATGCCATGATCTTCGAATATTTCTTACCTTTATTGAAAATGTTTAAATATTATCTCTATTTCAGTTTGCTCTTTGTGTTTCAAAAATGAAAATCATAAGTTGGCCCATTTTCACATGGGCTAATTTTGGCATACCCAATGAAATTGCACTGATACGTGGTGTGTTACAGAAAATTTATTTAGGTGGTTGCTGTTCAATTTAGAGCTTGATGTATTGTTTAAATATGAAAAACATAAAACAGTTTTCTTCAAAAGTAAATTGTGATACCATATTAATCCACATTCTAAACGAATATTACCTTCATATTTTAACATTAAAGAATACTAAAAATGAAATTTTTAATGTAATAACTTGTTATATACACCACGGAAATAATATTTTAAAGCCTATTTTAAAAAATATATCTTATCAGTCTTTCTTTGCCTATAAGCAAACATTTCCTTAAAATTTACCTAGTGGAAAATAATTTAAAGGTGTATTTAAAATCTTACCTATATAGTAATTTGCTTTTAATGGAAAATGGAAAATTCTCTCAATTTAAAATACCTTGTAAGATTGATAATTAAACTGAATACACTTTAATCTGCTAAAAGTAAATGTTTTGCAGCTTTTATATTTCATATACCTACATTCATCAAACTAATGTAGAACCTAAAATTTACACTTATTAAAGTATTACTATCATAGGAAACATTTTTAAATACCAATAAAAATAACAAAATTATTCCCCTGCTATTTTTGAAACGGGACTTGTACAAGTTTATTTGGAATAATTATCCCCTTGATATTACATATTTATCTCCTCCCAAAGAAACTAGAAAAATTACAACCAGTTTAAGATGTCTTTTTTTTAATTTATTTTTAATTGAAGGATAATTGCTTTACAATATTCTGTTGGTTTCTGCCATATATCAACATCAATCAGCCATAGGTATACATATGTCCCCTCCCTCTTGAACCTCCCTCCCACCTCCCACCCACCTGACCCATCAAGGTTGTCACAGAGCACCGGACTTGGGCTCCTTGCGTCATACAGCAAAATCCCACTGGATATCTAATTTTACATGTGGTAATGTATATTGTTCAATGCTACTCTCTCAAGTCTTCCCACCCTCTCCTTCCCACCTTGTGTCCACAACTCTATTCTCTTTGTCTGCATCTCCATTGCTGCCCTTCATATAGATTCATCAGTATCATCTTTCTAGATTCCATATATATCTAGATGTCTTTAACTGGCTGTTACAACATTGTTTTATAAATCTTGTTTCTGACTTTTTTCTAATTCTAGGGCATTGTATATTCTGAATATCAGAAGAATAAGGTTTTAGTCTCATCTCTGCTACTAACAAATTTTATGACCTAAAGAAAACCCACAAAAATAAACTCAAATGGATTAAAGACTTAAATGTAAAGCCAGAAACTATAAAACTCTTAGAGGAAAACATAGGCAGAACACTCTTTAACATAAATTGCAGCAAGATCCTCTTTAACCTACCTCCTAAAGTAATGGAAATAAAAACAAAAATAAACAAATGAGAACTAATTAAATTTAAAAGCTTTTGTACAGCAAAGGAAACTATAAACAAGGTGAAAAGACAATACTCAGAATAGGATAAAATATTTGGAAATAAAGCAACTGACAATGGATTAATCTGCAAAATACACAAGCAGCTCATGCAGCTTAATATAAAAAAAGAACAACTTAATAAAAAAGAGGGCAGAAGACCTAAACAGATATTTCTCCAAAGAAGACATGCTGATGGCTAATAAACACGTGAAAAGATGCTCGGCATCACTCATTATTAGAGAAACACAAATAAAAACTACAATGAGGTATCACCTCACACAGGTCAGAATGACCATCATCAAAATATCTACAAACAATAAATGCTGGAGAGGATGTGGAGAAAAGGGAACCCTCTTACATTGTTGGTGGGAATGTAAATTGATAAAACCACTATGGAGATTCCTTTAAAAACTAGGATATTGATGTATGGCAGAAACCAACACAATATTGTAAAGCAATTTTCCTCCAATTTAAAAAAAATAAATAAAAATAGGAGTAAAGCTACCATATGACCAGCAATCCCACTCCTTGGCATACACCCTGAGAAAACCATAATTCAAAAAGACACATACATCCCAATGTGTCTTTTTGACACACTCTAATACTTTGGCCATCTGATGCAAAGAACTGACTCCTTGGAAAAGACCCTGATGCTGGGAAAGATTGAAGGCAGGAGGAGAAGGGGACAACAGAGGATGAGATGGTTGGATGGCATCACCAAGTAGATGGACATGAGTTTAAGCAAGCTCCAGGAGTTGGTGATGGACAGAGAAGCCTGGTGTGCTGCAGTCCATGGGGTCACAAAGAGTTGGACATGACTGAGCGACTGAACTGAGTTGATCCCAATGTTCATTGCATCACTATTTACAATAGCCAGGACATGGAAGCAACCTAGATGTCCATCATCAGATGAATGGATAAAGACGTTATGATACATATATACAATGGAGTATTACTCAGCCATAAAAAGGAATGAATTTCAGTCAGTTGAACTGAGGTGGATGAACCTAGAGCCTGTTATAGAGTGAAGTAAGTCAGAAAGAGAAAAACAAATATTGTATATTAATGCATATATATGGAATCGAGAATAATGGTACTGATTAACTTATTTGCATGGCAGGAATAGAATCACAGACATAGAGAATGGACTTGTGGATACAGTGGGGGAAAGAGAGGGTGGGATAAATTGAGAGGGCAGCACTGACATATATACACTACCATGTGTAAAACAGATAACTAGTAAGAAGATTCTGTATAAAACGGGGTTCTCAGCTTGGTACTCTGTGACAACCTAGAGGGGTGGGATGGGGAGTTGGGAGGAAGGCTCAAGAGGGAGGGGATATATGTATACTTATAGCTGATTTGCATTGTTGTATAGCAGAAACCAATATAACATTGTAAAGCAATTATCCTCCAATTAATTTTTTTTTAAAGAATGGAACAACAAGGTCCTACTGTATAGCACAGGGAACTATATTCAATGTCCTCTGATAAACCACAATGGGAAAGAATATGAAAAAGAATGCATATGTATGTGTATAACTAAGTCACTTTGTTGTACAGTGGTAAATAACACAACAATGTAATTCAACTATGTATGCATGCTAAGTCACTTCAGTCATGTCCGACTCTTTGTGATCCAGTGGAACTATAATTGAATTTTTTTAAGTTTTTTGATGTGGGCCATTTTTAAAGTCTTTATTAAATTTGTTACAACACTGCTTCTGTGTTATGTTTTGGTGTTTTGGCCACAAGGCATGTGGTATCTTAGCTCCCTAACCAAGGATCGAACCTGCACCCTCTCCATTGGAAGGCAAAGTCTTAACCACTGGACCACCAGGGCAGTCCCTATAATTGAATTTAAAAAAGGGAAAAAAGAAAACCCTTTCCCTTCTATAGGCATCAATTGTATAAAATATTAATAAATAAAACTTACAGGTAGATGATCTTTAAAGTTCTTTTCACATCTAAGAGTCTATCCTGATACATCAGCTATAATGCTGGTATACTAAACTCAAGCAGATTAAGTCAATAATTCCACATAGAGGTAGACAAATAGCAATTAGGCAGAGTCAAGAAGAACAGTAGCACCTAATAGGTACCATCTTGGGTCCAATTCACTGGAGTCCCTATTCTTTAGGGGACCCCAGATTTGCCTTGCCTATTTTTATCTTCTTCTATACCACTGAAAAACCAAAAATCTCCATAACATTTCAGCTACTTTCTTACCCATGCAGCAAGCCTATAACTGCTTCTTGATTGTCTGCTGCTGCTGCTGCTAAGTCGCTTCAGTCGTGTCCGACTCTTTGCGACCCGATAGGCAGCAGCCCACCAGGCTCCCCCGTCCCTGGGATTCTCCAGGCAAGAACACTGGAGTGGGTTGCCATTTCCTTCTCCAATGCATGAAAGTGAAAAGTGAAAGTGAAGTCGCTCAGTCGTGTCCAACTCTTCACGACCCCATGGGCTGCAGCCCATCAGGCTCCTCTGTCCATGGGACTCTCCAGGCAAGAGTACCGGAGTGGGGTGCCATCGCCTTCTCCACTTGATTGTCTAAGAACTGTTTACTGCTCACTACCTGAGAAAATAGAAGTGTGAAGAGATCCCATCAGTGGATGGCTTTCTTCTTAAAGCACATAATTGCCCAAGATGTGAGCAAAGAAAAGCTCATGAAAAGTAGTTCTTGGTAGAAATCAGATGATGTCAACAACCAACTCAAGCATATGTTCATGCCCCTTGGGGGTTCTCACATTCATCCCACAGATATGCACTGCTTCCCCTTTAATATATGTGCCAAATTTAGATTAAAACCCACTTTCTGGGTTAACTATAAACAGGCACAACAGATCTTACTAGGGTGATGGAACTGTTCCAAAATTGTATTAAGGTGATAACTGGATAACTTGGTAAGTTTATTAAAAATTACTGAATTGGATGGGGTAGGGATGGATTGAGAGTTTGAGATTAGCTGATGCAAAGTCTCATATATAGAATGGATAAGCAACAAGGTCTTACTGTATAGCACAGGGAACTAGATTCAATATCCTGTGAAAACCCATAATGGAAAAGAATATGAAAAAGAATATATATATATATATATATATATATATATATATATATATATAACTGAATCACTTTGATGCACATCAGAAACTAACACGACATTGTAAATCAGCTATACTTCAATAAAATAAACCTTAAAAAACATTGAACTGTATGCTTAAAATGAGTTAATTTTATGTTATGTAAATTACACCTCAAAATGTTATTTACAAACAACCTTGCTATATCACCAGGCTTCCCTGGTGGCTCAGACAGTAAAGAATCTGCCTGCATTGCAGATGACATAATCCTCTACATAGAAAACTCTAAAGATACCACCAGAAAATTACTAGAGCTAATCAATGACTACAGTAAAGTTGCAGGATATAAAATTAATACACAGAAATTTCTTGCATTTCTATATGGCAAAACCACTACAATGTTGTAAAGTAATTAGCCTCCAATCAAAATAAATAAATTAAAAATAAATAAATTTAAAAATTTTTTTAAAAAGCTTTTGCACAACGAAGGAAACTAAACAAAGTGAAAAGACAGCCTTCAGAATGGGAGAAAATAATAGCAAACGAAGCAACTGACAAACAATTAATCTCAAAAATATGCAAGCAGCTCCTGCAGCTCAATTCCAGAAAAATAAATGACCCAATCAAAAAATGGGCCAAAGGACTAAACGGACATTTCTCCAAAGAAGACATACAGATGGCTAACAAACACATGAAAAGATGCTCAACATCACTCATTATCAGAGAAATGCAAATCAAAACCACAGTGAGGTACCATCTCACACTGGTCAGAATGGCTGCTATCAAAAAGTCTACAAACAATAAATGCTGGAGAGGGTGTGAAGAAAAGGGAACCCTCTTACACTGTTGGTGGGAATGAAAACTAGTACAGCCACTATGGAGAACAGTGTGGAGATTCCTTAAAAAAAAATTGGAAATAGAACTGCCATGTGACCCAGCAATCCCACTGCTGGGCATACACACCGAGGAAACCAGAACTGAAAGAGACACAAGTACCCCAATGTTCATCGCAGTACTGTTTACAATAGCCAGGACATGGAAGCAACCCAGATGTCCATCGGCAGATGAATGGATAAGAAAGCTGTGGTACATATACACAGCACGGCAAAACCAATACAATATTGTAAAGCTAAAAAAAATTTTTTTAATTTAAAAAAAAATAAAGCCAAAAAAAATTAGATATGTTTTCAAAAAATTTTAAAAAAAGAATATTATTCATTTATTAAAAAGAATGCATTTGAATCAGTTCTAATGAGGTAGATGAAACTGGAGCCTATTACACAGCACGAAGTAAGTCAGAACAAAAACACACCAATACAGTATATTAACGCATATATGTGGAATTTAGAAAGACAGCAACGACGATCCTATATGTGAGACAGCAAAAGAGACATAGATGTAAATTAAGAACAGACTTTTGGACTCTGTGGGAAAAGGCGAGGGTGGGATGATTTGAAAGAATAGCATTGAAACATGTATATTATCATATATAGAATAATGACCAGTGCAAGTTCAATGCGTGAAGCAGGGCACTCAAAACCGGTGCTCTGGGACAGCCCAGATAGATGGGGTGGGGAGGGAGGTGGGACGGAGGTTCAGGATGGGGGACACGTGCACCCATGGCCGATTGATGTTGATGTATGGTAAAAACCACCACAATGTTGTAATTAGCCTCCAATTAAAATAAATTAATTTTTTAAATAAAAAAAGTAAATGACAGGGCTTTGAGTGTGAGAACAGCTGACCAAATGCCTGCTGGGTGGAGAGCAGGCTATAGGCTAGAGTTGCCAGATTTGGCAAATAAAAATAGGGGACGCTAAAAATTTGTTCGTCGTTGATTCAAATTTAACTGGGTTTTCTGCATTTGACCAGGCAGCCCCACCACAGAGGCAGGTGGAGGCAGGGCGTCTGCAGACATTTCAGGGAGACTTAAGGGGCCAGGGTGGCGGCAGGGGAGGTAAGGAGGGGCCCCAGAAAAGTCAAGGGTGGCCATATTGTGCACTTTTCCGGGGAACAGCTCTGGGAAGGCGAACTTATCCGCTCGTCCAAGCGTTGGGCAAGGGCTCTTCAGGGAAGGCTTCCGCGTCTCTTCAAGCCTCCTGCGCCGTGGATTCCCTGCAAGCCCGCAAGCCCGGCCGCCCTCAGCCTCCGCGGGAGGGGAGGAGGCGAGGGAACGTCCGCCCGCGGAGCAAGGGCCAGCGCGGTAACCCCGCCTTCCGCGATCGCAGGGGAGGGGCCTGAGCGAGGAACCCTAGAGCAGCCTTCTCTCCGCCGGATGACGAGCTGCAGGATAACATGGAGTCGGGGAAGATGGCGCCTCCCAAGAACGCTCCGAGAGATGCCTTGGTGAGTGCGAAGGATGCGTGGCGGGTTGAGAGGCTCCTCGCGGCCATATCCGGGGTCCGAGAGGTGGGCCCGTGCGGAGAACCTGGTGATGGGCTTGCAGGCCGAGTTCAGTCCTGCCAGGGACGCCAGGAGTAGTAGACTGGCGTGCCCTGGACCCCGGGGCTCTCTCCCGCCACCCTGGCGGCCCGGCTGGAGGGAGGCTGGAGCCCTCCGAATGCGCAGGCCGGCCGCCCAGGTTTATCTCCTGGACCTTGGGCCCCGGCC
The DNA here is from genome assembly GCF_029378745.1 of Bos indicus. Lineage (NCBI taxonomy): Eukaryota > Metazoa > Chordata > Mammalia > Artiodactyla > Bovidae > Bos > Bos indicus. Next base: position 79,994,411 of record NC_091789.1, read on the forward strand.
GCCTAGCCGTCCCTCCCCGTCTGCGAATCCTGACTCGTACGTCCAGGGTTTTGATGCTAAGTTTCCCCGGTAGCCACATCTGAAAATGACAACCAGCTGTAGCCACCCCTACCTAGGGAGGGAAAGCCAACCCGGGACTTTTTCTTCTCTTTGCCCCCGCCCCCACCCCCACCAAAAAAAAAAAGTTTTCAGCAAAGAGGACTCCGAGGGCATTTGGAGTGGTCTTTGTGCGGCTTCACAGGTGGCGCTAGTGGTAAAGAACCCTCTTGCCAATGCATGAGACCTAAGAGACAGGAGTTAAGAGATCACTGGAGGAGGATATGGCAAACCACTCCCGTATTCTTGCCGGAAGAATCCCACGGACCGAGGAGCCTGGCGGGCTACAGTCCATGGGGTCGCAAAGACAGAAGTGACTTAAGGTGCATGCATGACACTTGCTTGAGAGGAAAAGGACGAGTACAAGTTTGGAACCCAGAGAAGGGGGACCTTGTATCACAAATGTAATTATTACCTTCGGTCCAGTCTTGATTTCTATACCTCGATTAAGCATCTGACATTTTTATTTGAATCCACAGGTGATGGCACAGATTCTGAAGGATATGGGAATTACGGAGTACGAACCAAGGGTTATAAATCAAATGTTGGAATTTGCTTTCCGTAAGTTAACATCAAAAATTTGTCTAACTTTTGAATTTGAAAAATCGTTCATTGTAAGAACATTTTCAACAAAATTGCTTTTAACAGTTAACGTCATAACATGTCATTATATACACTTATCCAAACCCACAGAAGGTCGAGTTCCAAGAGAGAACCATAATATAAACTATCAATTAAGAGTCGGACATGACTTGGCTACTGAACAACAGACAAGTGATTATGATAGGTCAGTGTATCAGTCTATCAGTTGTAACAGACGTGCCACTCTGCAGGGAACACTGGTAACAGGGGATGCTATGCTGCATGTATAGCTGCAGGGAGTATATGGGAAATCTCTATATTATCCCAAATTTTGCTGTGAATCTAAAACTACTCAACAAAAATTAAGTTTTAAGGTATGTGGAAAAAAAGTCATAAAATTCAGAAAGCAATAAAAAGGAACTCAGGCTAGGGAACAGTATTTATATTGTGATCATCTGTTTAAAGTTGATTGTATAGATAGGACAATTAGACATTAAAACCAAAATTCATAAACTTTCTGGAAATTAGTGAAACTTTTTATTAAGAAAAGTGCCCATAAATATTAAGCTATTTTCATATGTTTAAAAAATAATGTTTTGTTGTTAAAGGATACGTGACTTCAATTCTGGATGATGCAAAAATTTATTCAAGCCATGCTAAGAAACCTAATGTTGATGCAGATGATGTGAGACTGGCAATCCAGTGTCGGGCTGACCAATCTTTTACCTCCCCTCCCCCAAGAGATGTGAGCAAACTTTTATTTGAAGTTCATTTTACTTATAGTTTTTAATTGTTGTTCTAATAAGCATTTTTTTTTAGTTCTTACTGGATATTGCAAGGCAGAAAAATCAAACCCCTTTACCGCTGATTAAGCCGTATGCAGGACCCAGACTGCCGCCTGACAGATACTGCTTGACAGCTCCAAACTATAGGCTAAAGTCCTTAATTAAAAAGGTAAGGATTTTTAGTCATTTTAGTTTTGTAAAAGGGTAAGATGTGTTAGGGGAATTTGTAGAGATCAAATTCCTGTAAATAGTGCAGGAAATTAAAGGCTAAGATAAGCTAAATACTAAATTTATAATCTAGAGTGAGGGAGCTGCTGAAAACCATTATTAAAGATGGAACCATGTTTTAAATTTTTTTTAAAGTAAAATGAGTTTTCTAAAGTGTAAGACGTAAGCATATACTCTATTCAGTTTTAAAGCCAAAACTTCATGCTTACTTAAATGTTAACAATTTCCTTATGTTTCCGGACAAGGAAACATTCACCTGCTGTGAATTTTCCTGACAAAATGAAATATTGCTTCATTATCCATCACCAAACTCTTTGTGCCACTCCTCAATACATGGGAAAAGTTGCCTAGAGATGGAGGTATGTTAGGCTTTTGTTAGATGCATGTTGATTTAGCTTCATGGGCATAATAGACACCTTCTTATACCCAGAGATTAAAGTGCCATATATAGCACTTTATAAGGTATATTATAGAAAATAATATAATAGAAAATAAAATACTATATAAGGTAATTAATAGAAAACTTGGGTCATCACTGGGATGACCCAGAGGGATGGGTGGGAGGGGGGTTCAGGATGGGGAGCACATGTACACCCATGGCTGACTTATGTGAATGTATGGTAAAAACCACTACAATATTGTAAAGTAATCAGCCTCCAATTAAAATAAATAAATTTATATTAAAAAATAATAAAAAATAAAAGCCTGTATTATATAAATTTCATAACTCTTAAGTTTTAAAAGGCAAACAGGAAAATTAAATGTTTAGTACACAATAAATAAATAAATAAAAAATTTTTTAAAAAGAAAACTTGGGCCTTTAATTCTGCAGTTTATTTATATGTTCAACTTCACAAATTCTCGTAGCTAAAATTCAGTGCCAAATGCTGTGTGAAGAGTTTTACATGGATTATTCAATTCTCACAAGAATCCTATGAAATAAGTATTGTTATCCCCATTTGACAGATAAGAAAACTGAGGCACAAACAGATTAAATAACTTGCCCAGGGTCACTCAGTGATAAAGCCTGGATTCAAACTCAAGCAGGTAGGCTCCAGAGCCTACATTCTTTACCACTATACTATCCTGAATTTTTAGCATCTTAACTATTGAACTTGTAAACATTTTTGAAGTTACTTTGTGCTTATTCCCAGGTCTCATAACTCCCAATCTTTACACTACACCGTAACAGAGTAAATGATAAACCATCAGGCATTGGACTTGCTTTCTAAAATATGACCTAAGGCTTTCCCACCACTGAGAAAGTTCTCCCCACATTGGGCTACATTTGTACCTCTGAAATTCCACCATAAGGAGTTTCTTTCTTTTTGGGTTAAGATATTAACTAGTTAAGATTCAAAAATCATAAGGAAGTTAGCTGTTATACCCAAATAAGACTCTACTTCAAACTTTAAAACTATATAGGATTATATATCTTATATATATATATATATATATATATATATATATATATATATTCATATCCATGTTGATATAGATATGTATTGTTTCTATTACTTGTGTTTATATGTGAGTGTGAGTGTGTATGTGTGTGTGTGTGTGTGTGTATTTGTGAAACCCCTAGTTTAAATGTTGCATTAGAACACTGAACAAATTGGCATTCTTGCCATCAGTTATCCATTGATAATTCACATCAAAAATCCTAATTTCATTTCCTGGTAAATTTAGTTGTCAAGTCTGAACAACATTAAAACTAATTTGTGTTTTAAATCCCCTAGGGACCTAACCAAGGACGACTGGTTCCACGGTTAAGTGTTGGAGCTGTTAGTAGCAGACCTACCACTCCTAACATAGGTAAGTGAGAGAGAGAAAAATGGCTTTTCTGGCTGGTAAAGAAGTGCCCCAGCACTTGATTTTGAACTATAATCCAAGTCAAAAATGGAGTCAGAAATTCCCATATGTGTTGCCATTAATACATTTACTCATCCTCTAGTATAGCTGTAAACATATATTTTATCAGATTTCAAAATGAGACAGCCACAAGGAATATCTGATCCCAAATGAGAATAGAATTGGATGTTACTCAACATTATTGTATGTACTAAGTGTGGTACCAAAAACAAAAGTTTAAGCTGTGTTCTATCTGGCTTTTATACAAATGAAGTTGCCAAACTCACTCATGGCAGTAGCCTACCTATTATCAGAAATTAAATTTCTGAGTAAATTGGGAAGAGATGCAATCAAAAGAAGTTTAAAATACACAAAGCTCAGTCATGTCCGACTCTTTGTGACCCCATGGACTATAAAGTCCATAAAATTCTCCAGGCCAGAATACTGGAGTGGGTAGCCTTTCCCTTCTCCAAGGGATCTTCCCAACCCAGGGATCAAACCCAGGTGTCCCACATTACAGTCTGATTCTTTACCAGCTGAGCCACAAGGGAAGCCCTAAGAATATCAAAGAAAATCATTTTTAATGTAACCTTTTCAAAAGTAGTACTATTATTCTGTATTGGTCAGTGAGCACCCCTTCAAACTGTCAGTTTTAACAGGTCTCCATCATTCTTTGAGCATTTCTTGCTTTCTGGCACAAGATGTTCCAAGCTCATCTTATATTTTCTTTACCCCAGTCCCAGAATCATCCTTTCTCCAAAGAACCTTCATTCCTTTTAGTATAGAATGGTATTTAGAAACCATAATGTCATTGTTATTTAGATAATAAGAAACACATAAATAATAGATGTAGATTTCCTGTTTTTTTGTTCTATATTCCTGCTGGATTTCTTTCATAGTCAGTCTTTTCAGGAAAAAAATCCCCTTCTCTTTGACCAGTAGTGATTTCTTGGTTTTTATTGCTTATAACTTGAATCCTATAGATGTTGTATAGCTCTAGAGTAAGCAGCATTTGATTTTTGAGATGTGTAGACAGTCTTTCATTATTTTTAAGGTGTGAATTCACATTTTGGCATTTAAAACCAGCCTGGTACAGTATTAATTGTACACTTCTAATTATATGCATGTCCTTTATAGGCAGGAGTTTGCATATATAATTTCTGTAACTTTTTGATCATATACTGTTTATATGTTGGTTCATATTACTTTTTATGAACTTTTTAAAAACTCTAGGCTGTGGTAATCAGTTACATGTGTTGGCAAGTTAACCAGTTTTAGTTATCAGTTGTGATTTTTATTCCTGGACATTTATTGTACATGTTTTAGAGATTTTATAATCTATAACGGACAAAGAAACATTCACCTGCTGTAAATTTTCCTGAAAAAATGAAATATTGCTTCATTATCCATCACCAAACTCTTTGTGCCACTCCTCAATACATGGGAAAACTTGCCTAGAGATGGAGGTATGTTAGGCTTTTGTTAGATGCATGTTGATTTAGCTTCATGGGCATAATAGACACCTTATACCCAACAAATGACAGAGATTAAAGTGCCATATAAGGTAATTAATAGAAAACTTGGGCCTTTAATTCTGCAGTTTATTTAAATGTTCAACTTCACAAATTCTTGTAGCTAAAATTCAGTGCCAAATGCTGTGTGAAGAGTTTTACATGGATTATTCAATTCTCACAAGAATCCTATGAAATAAGTATTGTTATCCCCATTTGACAGATAAGAAAACTGAGGCACAAACAGATTAAATAACTTGCCCAGGGTCACTCAGTGATAAAGCCTGGATTCAAACTCAAGCAGGTAGGCTCCAGAGCCTACATTCTTTACCACTATACTATCCTGAATTTTTAGCATCTAAACTACTGAACTTGTAAACATTTTTGAAGTTACTTTGTGCTTATTTCCAATGATTTTTTTTTCACCTTTCATTAACTCCATGTGTTTTGAAGGTAATTTCTAGTAAGCTAAAGGAAAGCAGAAATTGAACCTATATAATAAGTCATCTAACTAACATGATCTGTTAATTACAACTGTAGCGACCCCACAAACAGCATCTGTCCCAAATAAAGTTGCACCTCCAGTGTCAGTGACAAGCCAGAGATTCACGGTGCAGATTCCACCTTCTCAGTCCACACCTGTCAAACCAGGTAACATGATGGGTGGGGTATGGGGGGTTGAAAGTTGTTCTTTTAAATTTTCCTGAATTTTAAAATTTGTGAGTGATTGTCATTATTGAACAGTTTGTATTCCCATAGCAATAATTGAATTGTTTTACTATCATAATAGGTAAATTAGGGTTCATCAGAGGTCTATAACCCCATTAAAATTGTATGAAATTTTATATGTGTAACATTTTGGGGGAGAAGGGAGAGATTTCAACATGATCCTCAGATTCTCAAACAACATAGTGTTAAATCTCAAGAAAATAATACAACTTAGTGTATATCAAATGAAAACTGTATGTTTATTCAATTCATGGAAGTATAGATAGGAAGTTTGAATATAAGTAGAATTCTAACATAGTTTATTCTTGAATAAGTTTAGATTCCACATCTTCTGAAACTAACCGTGTACAATAAACTACTTATATAAAATATTGGTCTCTAAGGGAAGGATGATTCCTGACCTTGAACATATGCCTTTAGTATGTTGCATGATGAATCCAGTCTACTGCTAAGTACTAATTGAAATTTTAGGTAAATGCTCTGTGTCTCATTTTTTAATTGAACATTAAGGAAATGTAGCATTTTAATCATAACTGCCAATATCTTTATCTAGAGGCCTGTTGCCATTTTTATCTTTTATGAAATTTTTGTCACCAAGAAAAGCAGGATTACATTTTTTCCTTCCAGATGGAGTTGGTATAGTATATTCTTGGTTATCAAAATACTCATAGCTTTTGGATGCTGGAATAGTAAATATTCATGATATATGAAGAAACATATACATAACTATAGTATATTAATCATATAAAAGTGGATATTTAATTTTGTAAATACACAAACGAGACCTAGGACACAAACAGTAAACTGCTTGTGATTATGGATGACTTTGGTTTTTTGTGTCTTGTGTTTTTTTTATTTTCTTTTATGTACATTAACTTTTAAGGAATGTTATTTTTAAAACCTTTAAAAAAAAGAAATTATTATAAGAATTACATTCAGCTTTGTTGAATACTTTTTACCGTATGTGTCTGATTCTATGTAGTTCATAGTTTGGGTGTGTTTTCTCCTCTGTTTACAGTTCCTGCAACAAGTGCAGTTCAAAATGTTCTGCTTAATCCTTCAATGATTGGGCCCAAAAATATTCTTATTACCACCAACATGGTTTCATCACAGAACACAGCCAATGAATCAAACCCATTGAAGAGAAAACATGAAGATGATGATGACAGTGATACTATATAAGAAATACAGTGTAGTCTCTATGCATTTCAAAATTATAGTTGGTTCTGAATCCATATACCGAACTAGAACATTCTTGATCTTGTTTTATCTTAGAAAACTTAAATGTAGCTGCAGTATTTTTCACATTAGTTTAAACTGTTAGATTTCTTAAGGGTACCAGTGTTTTTTCACTAGGCTTAAAGTATAAAAAGCTAAGTGCTTGTTTTTTAATGATTTCATTAATGTTGACTCCTGCTACATTAATTCTATTTTTGGAAACAGCTTTCTGCAATGTATCTGATGTAGCACTTAAGTGTCAGTTTCTAAGCCTGATCAATGGACTAATCTTTAACAGCCTAATTTCTAATCTATATTTAAATACTTCTTTTGAAGATAAAATAGTCGCTTCTGTCCTCACCAGCTTTTTTTACCAAATCTCTTAATTAAGCAAACATTTTTTGGAGGGGATGGATTTAGAGGGATTCTGAATTCATTTTGAATATATTTAAACTGTAACCTCCCACCTCCTCAGTCCCATTTCTACACCCTATTCGTTTTCTACACTACCTCCTCTCCACAGGCTTAGGTTTCTCCCTATTGCTCTTAAATTCAAAAGGCTAAAACTGGACTGTTAGGAATATAATTCCTGATAATATAGTTGTGTCATTTTTAAAACCTGCTTCACATGCCTAATGGTCTGTGGTTTACTTTAACTGGAAGGTTTACATTTGCTGTTTTTCTCTCCATATCAGAGCAGTTGTTTTATCCTTTGCCTTTTATGCCTGTTGAGCATTCCTCTGCTTTTGACAGGTAGTTTCTGGGTCAGTTATATGCAGTTTCAACCTTATATTCCAAGTTGGTAACTCCACCGTATTTCACATTTCAAAATTTAACACAGAAGATGGTATAGTTTAAAATCTGCCTTGATAAGTATATTTACACTGGAGCTAGGCAAAACCACTGAAGAACAAGTGTTTTCTTCCTTTTTACCACCCGCATATATGTTTTGATCACTACTGCTTGAACCCTACTATTGGTATCAGTTCAGTTCAGTCACTCAGTCGTGTCCGACTCTCTGCGACCCCATGAATTGCAGCACGCCAGGCCTCCCTGTCCATCACCAACTCCCAGAGTTCACTCAAACTCACGTCCATCAAGTCGGTGATGCCATCCAGCCATCTCATCCTCTGTCGTCCCCTTCTCCTCCTGCCCCCAATCCCTCCCAGCATCAGAATCTTTTCCAATGAGTCAACTCTTCACATGAGGTGGCCAAAGTACTGGAGTTTCAGCTTTAGCATCATTCCTTCCAAAGAACACCCAGGACTGATCTCCTTCAGAATGGACTGGTTGGATCTCCTTAGAGTCCAAGGGACTCTCAAGAGTCTTCTCCAACACCACAGTTCAGAAGCATCAATTCTTCGGCACTCAGCTTTCTTCACAATCCAACTCTCACATCCATACACGACCACTGGAAAAACCATAGCCTTGACTAGATGGACCTTTGTTGGCAAAGTAATGTCTCTGCTTTTCAATATGCTATCTAGGTTGGTCATAACTTTCCTTCCAAGGAGTAAGCGTCTTTTAATTTCATGGCTGCAGTCACCATCTTCAGTGATTTTGGAGCCCCAAAAAATAAAGTCTGACACTGTTTCCCCATCTATTTCCCATGAAGTGATGGGACCAGATGCCATGATCTTAGTTTTCTGAATGTTATGTATAGTGCAGATCAATTTTTAGCTTGTCGCTGAGAATGTCACACATAAGATGGGATCACACCTGAAAGTTTTCTAATGGTTTCCTTCCTATAGAAGGCCAAAGCAAACAAATTAATGTGATGTGACGTGCATTTAGGTGTACTCTGTATAGGTTTCCCAATAATATTGCTAAACACCTTTCCCTATTTTCCATTTGTACACATCTAAACACCATATTGGGAAAAACTACAAAGCTTTCAAAAACATAAACAGGCTTGTGTTCTTTTTGTTAAGTAAGTTGACATATTCAACATAGGAATACTTTTGTAAAACTTCTACAATAAGTTTTCGTATCATAATTTAGAACTCATAGCCAAAGATCCTCAAAACTTAAGACGCAGGTTAAGTTTCATCTTAGGATGGTGCTTGATACATCAAAGAAAAATTGTCCAATAACATGGAAGAAATGTCTCATCAAAACTGTGATTCAGTATTTTTGGATAATAAAAGGTGATATCAAACTTACAAAAATACATCTGATCATCATAGGAGAAATGTTCATTATGTAGCATAGGATGTCATTACTTGAATGTTCTCAGGGAGGCAGCATGTCAAAGGCCTAGGTTCTAGTCCTGGCTCCATCACTAACCAACTGTGTGACCTTATTTCACCCATGAGCCTTGTTCTCACTAGTAATAGTAAACTGACACCAACCCTGCCTACCTCACAGGGATGTTGTGAAGGTTTAATTGGTATATGTTAAAGTTCTTTCAAAATTGTAAAAATGCTATATAACTCTGAGGAATTGTTAACATATTTGTTCTAAGATTATTAATAAAAAAATTGAACTTATTTCTCATATTTTATTTAATGGCTTCAAAGAGGATGAATAAGGCCCATTAATTCTGAAATCCAAAAGACAAGATTTGCTTAATGTATGAATTAATTATAAATCAAGGTATAGCTTGCTTTTATTTGGAATCAGCATGTGACTCATCATAATGAAAGCAAAATAAATATGAAAGAAAATATGGGTTTAAATCTGTTAATAACATGCTCTTTTTATTTTTATTGAAATATAGTTGCTTTACAATGTTGTTTCTGCTGCACAGCAATGAATCAGCTATATATATATTAAAAAGGGATATATATATATATATATATATATCCCTTTCTAATCCTTCCCATTTACACATGCTGTCTTTAATGGGAATTTATACATTTAACTGAGCCAGCCAGTGGGCGGTTTGCTCTTTCAGGTAAGACTGCTTTATCTTGCAGATCTCCCTTTCCTAATTACATCTGCCCATTCCAGCATCAAGAATGACATCAGACAGAAGCACTTCTAGGTGGAATTTTTTTTTAAGATGAAGATGTACTATAGTAAATTAGGTAACTGTCATCCTAAGTTCTTCCTTCTACAAGTAGGAAATAAGTGTCTTTAATTGGAATAAGAATATAGGGATACAGTCAGAATTCAGGGAATGGAAGATGTGGCCTAAGGGGTCCAGAGTGAAGAGAAGTACTCAAGAGGTAAGGAAAAAAAGAAACTAGTCAGGAGAGGTGCAGAGCAGTGTGTAACATACCACCATACATAACCCACACACACACATACCTGTTGTATGTGCATTAAGTAGCTCTAGATTGAAGGAAACCAGTCTTAACAGTGATTGATTGTTTCTAAGAAGGGAAACTGGCAGCTAGGGTAGGAAGGGGTCTTCTCATTGTGTGCCCCTTTTTGACTTTGGTATCATGTACTAGAAGGAAGTTTTACACCTAAAAAGGAAAATAAGGGAAGCTGGAAACACTGAACTAAAGAAACTGAACTCATTTATGACATGATTATAATTTTTTTCTATATACCAGCATACATGTTTTCTGGAGGTTAAAAGTGAATTTGCTACACTTAAGCCTAAACCTTTGCAGTGTTTTATCAATAATTCCTAACTCTGTTATTAAACCAGGAAGCACATCTTTGTTCAATTCTACCTTATGTACTCATAAGTTGTTACGTACTGCCTTCCTTAACTCAGTTGTAAATTCCTTTAGGACATAAGTGTTATATTGCCTCCATTATGCCTCCATTATGTCCTAAGCATATAGCAGGTACTCAAATATTTGGCTGTTGGCATTTCCCCATTCATTTTCTGGATTAATGACTAAAATAAATGGGGAAGATCCTGGAAACGGAGTCTAGTAGAAAGCACTCGTACAATTGGGTTGATGGATGGATGAATTGGCAGTTGTAGAGTCTTAGGTTTATGGGCATTTACAATTCTTTCAGTTCCTTTGTACATTTGAAATAAAATGTTGGGGGAAAGGTAATCAGTAGGGGAAAAAAGTCATCAGTAGGCTGAAGTTCTGGCCCTGCTATGACATTAATTCACTGGATCAATGGGTAGTATCACTAGGCCTCACCAGCAAAAAGAGTGTACTAGAATTCCTGCTTTTCACATAAGGTTATAGCATACTATTAGAGGTATATAGAAACATGGTGTTTTTTTAAGATTAACTACAGCTATGAGGACAGTATTAATTAAAATACAAATGAACTTTTAGAAAAAAATTCAAGCCTTCAAAATTTGTTTAAAGCAGCCACGAAAATGTTCTTTTGCTGTTCTATCCAGAGTTAAGCAAAAGGTAGAATAAATAATATTTATTAATATTAATAAAATAGTCTACAGTAATCATCTCAGAGAGGCACAATGAAAAATCACCAGCCAAACCTGGATTTTAATCCCTGCTATTACTTACTGGCTCTATGATTGTGGCCAATAGTTTAACTATCTCTTTATCCAATAAAGGTGAAATATATACTCTAGTAAGTAAAACGCCCAGTAGAAAAATTCTGGTTAAACACGACCTTTTGAAAATACATGTTTACTTCTGCTCATTCCTGAAACTCCATTAAAATGACAGGAACAAGAAAGGAGGGACAATTACAAGGATAGTAAAAGAATCATGTCATTGGAATTACTTTGATCTTTTGATACAGTGTCATTAGATTTTCAGCAATAACAATGAATCAAAGCCTCTAATTCTGAGAAACTGCTGTGTAGGCTGAAATTCTACATATAACCAAATAGGCAAATATGAGTTAGATAAAGATACCTTCAGACACATAAAAATTTTACCTCCTAGGCACTCAATTTCTCATAAAGCTAATGGAGTCTTATGTTTCACAAAAGGAAGAGTAAAAGAAGAAAAGGTGGGGAGGGGAAGAGATTCAGGAAAGGGAAGGCCCAACACAGGAGTTTAAAGAAATCCCTAAGAGCTACCCCAGAGATTTCCTCTGGAAAGAAACCCCAGGGCAACAGCTATACAGGCAATCTAGGGGGCATCCAGGACAAACTGGAACAGGAACACAAGGACTCCAGAAGGGACATCTCTAATAAAAATGAACCAACTGGGACTTACCCCAGTGGTCCAGCAGTTAAGACCATGCTTCTGGCTGCAGGGGGCCCAGGTTTGATCCCTGCTTAGGAAGTTCCACATGCCACACAGTGCGGCCAAAAGAAAAAAAGAACCAACTGGTATGTTTGAGTATGTTGGGAATGAATCAGTGATAGATACACAGAAAAAAAGACACCAAGTTTTAAAACTATTTTTTAACTCCAAAGAAAAAAGGTATATAAGGAAATATAATCATGGCATAGTTCAGCTATGAATTGTAGTTATAATCACAATGTAGGCTTCTATTAATTAAATCTCAAATTATGACAAAACTATACTGGGAGAATCAAATAGGGGAAGTATATATGGAACAGAGGCTATAAGGGAGCTAAATCTCCCCATGTATGAAATTAACAGATACCTTGTTTAGGAAATCGAGATGTTAACAGTTTAAGCATATTACTTAGAATCATGGACACAGATGACCTGACCCCTTCCTCAAGATTCTGTTCTCATCCTAAATAACAAAATAGGACAGGAAAAAAAAATCCAGTTTCAATGGATCTTTTTATTTAATATGTCATCAACTTCATCTCCCTCCGTACCAATAATTGGAATTTCATCTTGTTTTCATGCTGAGTGGTAAAGCAATGACAAAGCTAATCAGAATAAGCTACTTCAGAAAGAGAACTAAGCTAACACAGCCCACTTTAACAGGCATAATATAAATATATGTACTCTAGAATGCACAACGGTTTAGTCTCTAAGAAATTCAAATGGGATCTTGAAGAATGTAGGCAATTCCCAGGTACAGCAAAGATGAGCTGAGATGTTCTGCAACTGTTTGAGGGTTCCTGGCACTACATCCCTTGGCTACTAGCTGATTCTTGACAAAGGGGAAGACATTAGCTAATGCCAAGTGGAGATGCAGACAGTGCTATGTTGACTTAGGGGCTATGCACAGGAACCAGAAGGCAGAAAAGTACTAAACACTGCTGAGAGCATCCACTCCAGGAAGCACTTTACCTGTTTTTGAGAGAACACACACACACACAAACACACACACACGGTCAGCATTACTATAAGATCCACTAAGCCAGATCTGTCCCCTCCTATCCTCCTAATAACATAGCAGTTCTTCTCTAGGATATATGGCCAGGAGTTGAGTAACTTCTACATTCTGGGCCCCAGGTATACTAGTGTGTAACCTCTTTGAGAATAAAAGTCTTCCCATCTGGCCCTCCCCACATCAAATGGAACCCAGGAGCTTTACTTGACGTTCCTCCTTTTGTATTGCCCATGACTTCTAATGACAACCCTACCACCTACTGTCTCCACCCCATTCTACTTAACTCTTACTACATAAACCCTGTCATTCCTCCAAATAAGCCAAAAACATTAAAGATCCTCACCTTCCAGGAGCTCTAAACTGGCACCACCCCCAGTGCTCACATGACTGACTTTATCCTCTGTGTTCCATTTGGCACAGCAAGTAGCAGTGTCTCCACCACCTGTTGAACAAAAGCCAAATAAAAAGGGGAAAGAAGAGAAGAGAAAAAAGACTGGCACCAAAATTATAAGGCACTGTGTTCTCAAGCCCAAAAGGTAGCTGATAACCCCCCAACTCCATCTCATTTAGAGGTTTCTCCATGAATCATATACCCACTTAGCTCTCAAGATCCACCCAGCACCAAGGAACCTAGGAAAAGTGAACTATTTCTCCTCTACTTTCCTCTGATCTGCTAGCTCACATGGCATTAGCTTTGTACCCTTTACCTATGATGGTGATGCAGCCCCTGGAAGTGGCTTTCACCACCTCATCCATAAGGGCTTTGGTTCCTCGGGCAAAAGCTTCCCATTCAAATACACCCACAGGTCCATTCCACACGATCTGCTTAGCCCGAGCAACAGCCTCAGCATACTTCTTACTGCTCTCAGGACCACAGTCCAAGCCCTAAAAGGCAGATTTAAAAAGAGAGGATGAGCTACCAAGAAAAGCTACTTAGAGGAGCAAATACCACACCTCCACCAAAACCAGAACTCAAGGCTGAATATCAGAGTGTCTTCTAGAACTAAAAGATACAAGATACATTTCATTCTTTAAAATTACAAACTTGTTCATATCCTTTATGGAAGATCAAGTCTAAGGGAAAACCTCAAAAGTTATTTGATAAAAACATTTTTAGCCACATTATTTTATGACTGTAACTAGCTCAGTGGTTTTCAACTAGGGTCAATTCCACCCCTCCCTAGGGAACACATGGTAATATCTCAACATTTTTGTCTATCATGATTTAGAGGTGGTAGGGAGTTGCTACTTAGTATCTAGTGGGCAAACAGTCCTTAAACATTCTACAATGCAACAACAGCCCTCCATAACTAAAACTACCTGAGATGTCAGTAGTGCCGAGGTTGAAAAACACTAAACTAGATCAGTGGTGCTCAAACCTTGTGGTGCATCAGAATCATCAGGATGGCTTGTTAAAGCACAAATTTCTGGGCCCTACTCCCAGTTTCTGCTTCAGCAGGTTGGGAAAAGGGGGCAGGAATTTGCAGTTTTTAACAAGCTTCAAAATGATGCTGCTGTTCTTGGAACCACACTTAAAGCCACATGCCTAACAAAAGGACAGTGACTAAGCAAAGTAGTATGTCAACATTAACAATTTTCTACAGATATTAGAATGATAACAAATGGAGAGTACTACAATCAACTATTTAAATAAGTCCTTAATATACACATAGATTTTTCCCTGCTTGTAATAATTGTACTACCTTAATGTTTTCATATACAAAAAAATTCTTATACAGGGTTCTAGGCAGAAATAATAATATTTAATCCAACAGAACAGCCCAAACTATGAAAGTACATAGCATCATCCACAGCAATCAGTTAAGTACTTAATAAACATTAAATAGATGAAGAAACAAAAAGCAGTTTTGCCCTCACTTTTCAAATGAAAAGTCTTAGCAGCAATCTGATACCACTGCTTTTGCCCCATGGACTCTCCCTGAAGGAAGGGCTCACTGCCATATTTGGAGCACTTCCTTTAATTTTTTATTAGTTGAATGAATGATACCAAAATGTATTTGTTCACTCATACTACCAACCACCCAAGTGACTCACCATCCAGCCAGCAGGTATGCCAGAGGCCACAGTGGCTTGGCCAGTCTTGGCATTCTCATCAAACTTATCAGCAGTGACAAAGTCAACAGGCAAAGTAATCTTCACGCCATTCTTGTCAGCTTTGGACATCAGGTCTTTGACAATCTTGGATCCCTCTTCATCAAACAAAGAAGTGCCAATCTATATAGGGAAGTCAAGATGAGGAAGGTCAGCCTATATACTAAGAATGTGGTTACCTCACAAAGCAGACAGTATGAAATACAGCACAATATAAAGGAATAATTCTAAGACAAAAGAAAAACAACTTGCAAAATAAATAAAAATGGAGTTTTTAGGGCTCATGCCATAAGCTAATTTCCTTTGTAAATTTACATAACCTATTTCTCATGGAGAGCTATTTCACATCTACTTGGCATCGGTTTCCTACCTCCATGTTGTTGAGCACCTTAAGGAAGGTAAAGGCCATTCCACCACCAATAATCATTTCATTGACTTTGTCCAGCATATTACTGATCAGCTGGATCTTGTCTGCAACTTTAGCTCTGGAAGGGAAAGCAAGAATCATCACCAAAAGAACAAAGGACTAAAGAGCTGGTATTACACAAAGCCTGAGGTTTTATATCAAGGGACAGGAACAGAGAAATGTCCCACAGAGTGAGAAAAGTACTGGCTCTCAGCCTGGTGCTCTGTGAAGACCTATAGGGGTGGGATGGGGGTGGTGGGAGGAAGTCTCAAGAGGGAAGGGATATATATATTCTTATAGCTGATTCATGTTGTTGTACAGCAGAAACCAACACTGTTAAGCAATTATCCTCCAATTAAACATTAAAAAAATATTTTTTAAAAAGTACTGGCTAGCTTTGCCCTATGTTTCTCCAACACCAAAAAGCCAATCCATTACTAAGAAATCTTTTTAAGGTGTGGCTCTTGGCCAAGAAGGGCTTAGAAGACTTGCAATCATCTAAAGAAATCACAAGTTCCAAATAGATCTGTTTTGTCCCTCTTATTCCCCCAAAATCAAAGGTCAAGACTGGTAATTATACTTGAGAAAGATTGCTAATTGTGGGATCCCTAAGCTCACTGAGAACTGTCCTAACCCTAAAGCAGGTATCAAATTACATACCAAACAAATATATACTGAGCAAAAATAGACAAGATATTCACACTCTTAGGTCCATGTTTAGTTGCTGGAACATTTGCTTTATGGCATTCATTATTCTATTGGACCACTTGATTCAACACATTGGTTGTGGGACTTCCCTGGTAGTCCAGTGCCTAAGACTTTGCATTCCAATGCAGGGGGTGTGGGTTTGATCCCTGGTCAGGGATCTAATATCCCACATGCCTCATTACCAAAAAAACAAAATGTAAAACAGAAGTAATGGTGTAATAAATTCAATAAAGACTTTAAAAATGGTCCACATCAAAAAAAAAAATCTTAAAAAGCACTGAGTACTTACTCTGTGCCAAGCACTATTCTAGGTCTTTAAGAAACATAAACATCACTGGGCAAAAGCAAAGATCCCTACCCCCTTGGAGCTTATATTCTAGAAGAGGGAAATAAGATAATCAACACAGATGTACCTTTCACCTCCCTGTGAGAGAAATATACATATCTAAACAGAAGAAATGGAGAAGGCGATGGCACCCCCCTCCAGTACTCTTGCCTGGAAAATCCCATGGATGGAGGAGCCTGGTAGGCTGCAGTCCATGGGGTCGTGAAGAGTCGGACACGACTGAGCGACTTCACTTTCACTTTTCACTTTCATGCATTGGAGAAGGAAATGGCAACCCACTCCAGTGTTCCTGCCTGGAGAATCCCAAGGATGGGGAAGCCTGGTGGGCTGCCGTCTATGGGGTTGTGCAGGGTCGGACACGACTGAAGCGACTTAGCAGCAGCAAACAGAAGAAAGGAGAAGGCAATGGCACCCCACTCCAGTACTCTTGCCTGGAAAATCCCATGGATGGAGGAGCCTGGTAGGCTGTAGTCCATGGGGTCGCTAAGAGTCAGACATGACTGAACGACTTCCCTTTCACTTCTCACTTTCATGCATTGGAGAAGGAAATGGCAACCCACTCCAGTGTTCTTGCCTGGAGAATCCCAGGGATAGGGGCGCCTGGTGGGCTTCCATCTATGGGGTCGCACAGAGTCGGACAAGACTGAAGCGACTTAGCAGCAAACAGAAGAAAAACAAATTCACTTGAAGTACAACCTTTAAAATCCTTCACATAAGTAATGGCTTGCTTTCCACAAATATTCCTATATATCTAAGTGAAGTGAAGTTGCTCAGTCGTTTCTGACTCTTTGCAACCCCATGGGATTCTCCAGGCAAGAATACTGGAGTGGGTTGCCATTTCTTCCAGGGGATCTACCAGACCCAGGGATTGAACCCAGGTCTCCCACATTGCAGGCAGACCCTTTAACCTCTGAGCCACCAGGGCAGACCCCCCTATATATATCTAAATCCCACTTAAATAAGCAAATCACCTTGGGCTTATTTGCCTCTTCATTCAATAAACAAGATGATATCTATTCTGTAAGAGGCCTTATGCTAGGATTTGTGAAATGGAGGTTCAAAACAATAGTGATGTGGGAGAATGGATGGCAAGAGACTACTGATCTCTCACTTGTAAAGACTGATCACCACCAAGAGTAAAAATGGATTAACTGCTTTATACAAAAACATACACATACACACACAGAGAGTGAGAGGGAAACAGAAAGGATGAAAAGAGACTCAACATATAAAGAACATGGGATATTCTATACATCAAATACCCTGTTTCTTCAACAAATCAATGGAATGAAAAATAATAAGAGGGAACTATTATAAAATAATTAGGGTTAAGGTTATAAAAAATAGGAGAAGGCAATGGCACCCCACTCCAGTACTCTTGCCTGGAAAATCCCATGGATGGAGGAGCCTGGTAGGCTGCAGTCCATGGGGTCGCTGAGAGTCGGACACGACTGAGCGACTTCACTTTCACTTTTCACTTTCATGCATTGGAGAAGGAAATGGCAACCCACTCCAGTATTCTTGCCTGGAGAATGCCAGGGATGGGAGAGCCTGGTGGGCTGCCGTCTATGTGGTCGCACAGAGTCAGACATGACTGAAGCGACTTAGCAGCAGCATTATAAAATAAAATATACCTAACAACCAAATGGCACCCCATTCTAGTACTCTTGCCTGGAAAGTCCCATGGACAGAGGAGCCTGGTGGGCTGCAGTCCATGGGGTCGCAAAGAGTCGGACACGACTGAGTGACTTCACTTTCACTTTTCACTTTCATGCATTGGAGAAGGAAATGGCAACCCACTCCAGTGTTCTTGCCTGGAGAATCCCAGGGACGGGGAAGCCTGGTGGGCTGCCGTCTATGGGGTCACACAGAGTCGGACACGACTGAAGCGACTTAGCAGCAACAACCAAATACAATGCATAGATTTCATTTGGATCCTTATTCAAACAAACTGACTGTAAAAGACATTTCTGAAATGATGGAGAATTTCTGAATATAGACTGGGTATTGGATGACAGTATTAATAATAAGACTCTTAAATTTTGTTAGGTTTAACAGGTGGTTATTTTAAAAGAAATCTCAAGCTATGAGATGTATACAGAAGTATAAGAAATGAAATTATATGATATCTAAGGCTTGCTTTCAAACACTCCTGACATAAAAAGGATTAGAGGACAGATGAAACTGGATTGGCAAAAATGCCAGTAATTATTAGAACAGGGTAATAGGTACCTGTGAGTTTATTATACTATTTCAACTTCTATAATGTTTGAATGTTTCTACAACAATGTTTTGGGTTTTTTTCTCTTTTTGGCCACACTGCATGGCTTGTGGAATCTTAGTTCCCTTACCAGGGGTAGAATCTGGGCAGTGAAAGCAAGGAGTCCTAACCACTGGACCACTAGGGAATTCCCAACAGAATAATTTTTTTAATTAAATACAAATTCTTCCCCTATATTGTTAATGTTCTCAGGGACACTACATTGCAAGAAAGGTGGCCAAAAAAAACCCTCCGTGTAAACTTCCCCCAAATAGCAATTTTAGGCAGAGTCCAAAACCTAATCATAAGCACTAGGTAGCACTCACTCCCATATTCCAGGTCTAGAGAAGGACTGAGAACAAAACTCAAGTCCTAGTCTCCAGAGAAGCAAAGATCAGAGGCTGACCTTTATAATCCAGTGCACAAGAGTGGCAATGCTTCCAGGACACAGATTCAAGTACCTACCTTAACTATTTTTAGGACCCTGAAACTGGGCTCATGAAGCCTGGACAGCAACTATGCTACCTGAAATTGACACCCAACTCCAGAATCAGCTTTCATAGGGAAATGCTGAGTGTGTTCAGTCCCATGGGAAAAAAATACCCTGCTCATAAAAGGGTCAGGAGCATCTAGCCATAAAGAGGCTGCTATCTAGAGAGTCGTGCCAAGTGACAAGATCTTATCCAGGAAGTCCCAGGTCTCTGTCCCTACTTTATCACCTAAAATGTATCCTCCTAGTCTCTTGACCTACACTTCTGAAATTTCTACTTTTAACTAAACCAGTAGCATATCACTATTCAGAGTACTTTTCCCCATAGGAGAAAATATAAAAAGGTATCGGATCTGAAAAAATGAGTTCCAAATAATATATTCAACACATATAAGGAGGTTTTCATATCTGAAAGGCTAAGTGCTTCAAAAATTGTTAGATGAGCATTAGTGGGTAATAGTGGATCTTTCCAATTCTTCTCCCCAGAACCATTTTCTATCCTTTCTAGCCCTGTTCTCTGTCCCAGGAGGCTGACCTGCATAGACTGCATCAAGGAGGTCCTCTGCCCTCTGACATCCAGCTGGGTTGCAGCCCATTGTGGGTAAGAGGGGATACATCAATAGGACATTAAAATGAGATCAGAGTATCTATTTCCCTGGCTCCTTCCCTGCTAGATGACTATCCTCCATCCCTTGACCAAAGGCTATACAGTTCTTATCAGAGGTCCATCTCCACACAACTACCCTCTCTGGATTCTGGTAACCATCACTTCCCTTTTGCCCTTCAGGTCTAAGGGTGGTGATGATGGTTTCCTCAGATGACTGTATAGTCCCTTTTGTGTTTCCCTAAACCCCACCCACACCTTTGCAGATACTCCCTTTATTAAATTTTCCTCAGTCACCCAGTTTGATTGTGCTAATAACAATAAACCACCCAATTTATGGCCTCATGCTTGTGCTCAGTCACTTCAGTTATGTCTGACACTTTGTGACCCTATGGACTGTAGCCCGCCAGGCTCCTCTGTCCATGGGATTTCCCAAGGAAGAATACTGGAGTGGGTAAGCTATTCTGTCCTCCAGGGGATCTTCTTGACCCAGGGATTGAACCCACGTCTCCTGCAGCTCCTGTATTGCAGGCAGATTCTTTACCACTGAGCCATCAAGGAAGCCCAAGTTATGGCCTACTAGCAGGTAGGCCCAGATATTGAAGAAAGTGGGGAAAACCAATAGACCATTCAGGTATGACCTAAATCAAATCCCTTATGATTATACAGTGGAAGTGAGAAATAGATTTAAGGGACTAGGTTTGATAGAGTGCCTGATGAACTATGGACGGAGGTTCGTGTCATAGTACAGGAGACAGAGAGCAAGACCATTCCCAAGAAAAAGAAATACAAAAAAGCAAAATGGCTATCTGAGGAGGCCTTACAGGTAGCTGTGAAAAGAAGAGAAGTGAAAAGAAAAGGAGAAAAGGAAAGATATACCCATTTGAATGCAGAGTTCCAAAGAACAGCAAGGAAAGATAAGAAAGCCTTCCTCAGGGATCAGTGCAAAGAAAATAGAGGAAAATAATAGAATGGGAAAGACTAGAGATCACTTCAACAAAGGTCTGTCTAGTCAAGGCTATGGTTTTTCCAGTAGTCATGTATGGTTGTGAGTGTTGGACTGTAAAGAAAGCTGAGCGCTGAAGAATTGATGCTTTTGGACTGTGATGTTGGAGAAGACTCCTGAGAGTCCCTTGGAATGTGAAGAGATCCAACCAATCCATCCTAAAGGAGATCAGTCCTGAGTGTTCATTGGAAGGACTGATGTTGAAGCTGAAACTCCAATACTTTGGCCACCTGATGCAAAAAGCTGACTCATTTGAAAAGACCCTGATGCTAGGAAAGACTGACGACAGGTGGACAAGGGGATGACAAAGGATGAGATGGTTGGTTAGCATCACCGACTCAATGGACATGAGTAGACTCCAGGAGTTGGCAATGGACAGGGAGGCCTAGTGTGCTGCATTCCATGGGGTTGCAAAGAGTCAGACACAACTGAGCGACTAAACTGAACTGAACTGAACCAGGTATAAAACACTACTTAAAGCATGATCTTGAAGAGTTCTCTGTACCCGCCCAGGATGGCCAGGAACGGTCGCTCAGGGCTCTCCAAGGCCTTGGCAAAGTAGTTCAACTCCTTCTTCATCAAAAAACCTCCAGCCTTCTTTGGCAGATTTACTCCTACCATGGAGCTAGAAAGGAACAGAGACATTCAAATTTTAGTCAATCCTTAGCAATTCTCCCAATTCTAAAGGCCTTCTCCTTATCACTGAAATACTTTCACTTTTGAGACACCAGGACACCATGGTTTTCATCCCCAAACTACAACAAAACACTTAAGTACAAGATAAGGTTTTTGGCTAATAATGCAGGATAAAGCATAATAATGCAGTGAAAAGCAACTACCTTAAGTAGAATTTAAGATACCCAATTAATAGTCTTCAGGCCAAGGGTTTAACCACAATAAATTATCAGCCAGGTGATGCCAACAGGGAAGGATTCCTCGGTTTGCTTCCTACTGATAGCCTAAGACTCTGCTCCCACAGCAATCACAAAGGGAGAGCTCTCCATGAAATATCCGAAGTAAGACAGAACAACATCTTCCTAAAGCTCGACAAAAAGTTTCACAATCCTCAACATTTTTTACTTTTATTTCATCTTTAGATCAGGGATACTCAACAAGAACCACAGTTTTATTTGTAGCTCCAATTAGAGATAGAATCCAAAAAGACCACAATACAACACAGAAATTTCCAAAACTATTCCAGAGCTTTGGCTGCTTAAGTAAACAGAGAAATAATGCTCTCCCCGTTTGACAATGAACAAAAAACTTTTAGTACCTGTGGGCTCGGTGAGCAGTGCCAAAAGCATCATTGACATAAACATCCCCTAGCTTAGAAAGTGAAGCTCGGAAGGCTTCTATTTTGGTTGGCTCAGCTTTAACCTGAAGAGAAAAACAAAAAAGGGAGATATTGATGATTCCAAAGAAACTATAAAAGCATTTCATACCAAGAGTCCTCTTCAACATATCTAAAGACCCTGAGTTGGCAGGATAGCAATTTTTAAAACTAGCAACAGGATCTGTTCTTTCTTCCAAATATTCCAGATCTTTTGCTCATTTCTGTATGTTTCTGCTCTCCTTTGCCTTCCCTCAAATTGCAAGCCTAAGATTCCTAAATCACAGCTTAACCTCTAATCACATCCTACTGGTCTCTCTCCAGCTCCTAGGACAAAATACAAATTATCCTTCTCTCTCCTTGACTCATTGCTTCATTTTAACATATTCTCCTTGTAAAATTTAGGATTATACTTGTGTCAAGCTGCTAGCTGCCAAGACTCATACATATTTCTCATGAAAGCAACAAGGACAAGCTGGGACAGAGAAGGCAGATGGAAACCTGACAACAGAAAAGCACCTCAGAAACACTGTATATATCAAAAGGAGGTAATTCATATAGCTTTCCCTGGAAGTTAGGCATCTGAGAAAACAATATACTTCTACAAAAAAGACAGAGGACAGAAAGTTGATGTAAAACATATGGCTTTGAATGTCAGCTCATTATCCAGGGATACTACCCTTTTCATAGGGGAAAGAAAGCAGGACAGCAGGATAAACAATGAGTCTCCAGTAAGAAACAAAGCAAAGATGCATAGAAAACCAGATGAGGGGGATTATGACAGAGAAGTATCAAAGCAGATGTTTAGTCACTGTCCACTCCCCTTCTCCTATATATTGAAATGAAGAAGGCTGTCACAAAGAACGGGCTTTCCTCTAGTGGCCCAAAGAACACAGGGGCACTAATGCTAAAACTAAAGTGTAGAGCCCCCATAATCTCTTTAAAATGGAATATTATCTGCCACCGCTGACTGCAAGATGTGTAGTCATGAAAACACTGCCCAAATGCCAGGAGACCTGGGTTCTAGGCCCACGTCTGACACTAATTTACTGTGTAACCTTTGTCAAGTTTTTCTCTATCCTTTCCCATCTATTAAAAAGGGAAGATAACTTCTCTAAGAACTGTTCATGGGAAAATGACACAAATTAAAAGCTATCTATGAAAAAGGTATTGTAAAAATTAGTAATAATCAGAACCTATTTCTCATTTTTTATCTGCCAGGAACCAGAAGGAAGAGAATGCTCCTAAAAGATAATGCAGGTACCCTGCATAAAGGAAAAAGTTCATGCCTCACTTCGTTTTTTATTCACTTTGAACTTATGGCTGGCTCGCTCCAAAAATTTCAAGCATGAAAAGCCACTGAACACTAAATGTAAAGTAAACTACCCACAAAGACATAGACTAGCACAGTTGGTTCATCACTTACTGTATATAACGATTTGCCTCAACCTGCCTCCTGCCATTTCTAAGCCCAAGAGTTTGAGTTTCAGCTTGAGTTTCAGTCTAAAAGGGCACCAAATTTTAGGTCAGCATTTAACTCCTACTACTGTAGCAAGACCATGCCAAAGGCAAGATAAGGCAAGACCTGAGCCTGCAGTGCTAAGAAAAGAAACTGCTTGAAAGCAGGCACTCTGATGACCTTAAGAAATGTCAGAAGCACAACAGGAGATTGAGATGCTAGCCTCAGAGCATCTTGTTCCCCAACATACTAAAGACATTAAGATTGGAAAGTATAAAGGGTGCTTTCTGATTCCCTTCTTATTTCTTAAGATAAGGAATGACAAGTACCTTCATATTTAAAAAAAAAAAAAAAACCTAGGTCTCAGGAAGGCAGTTATTTCTGGAGTTACTTCTCCACTGATCTCCAGTAGCATGCATGCCCAGTTGTATCCAATTCTTTGCGACCCTATGGACTGTAGCCCACCAGGCACCTCTGTTCACGGGATTTCCCAGGCAAGAATACTGGAGTAGGTTGCCAGTATTTTATGAATCCATTTAATGAATCATTTAATGAATTCATTTAATGAATCCTCCAGGGGATCTTCCCCACCCAGGGATTGAACCCAAGGCTCCTGCATTGGCTGGTGGGTTCTTTACCAATGAGCCATGTGAGAAGTCCAGCTTCCTTTCTACAAATAGGCAAATTCGAAATCATCCTCAAAAGAGCCAGCTCTATCATTTAGTATTTAAATCCTGGTTGTCAGGTCACGGTAATCTATGTTGTGGGTATCTATGGTTGCCTTTTAAAATTTTTTTGGTTTTTTCCCCTATGGTTGCTTTTGTACAACAATGACAGAGTTGACTAGTTCCAATAGAAACCATATAAGGTTGTGACTGACCATCTGACCCACAAAGCCTACAATATTTGTTGTCTGACTCTTTACATAAAGTTTGCTTATTGATGGACTGAGCTACATACAAAGCCCAGCAACAGTACTCCTCCTCCTAACTTTAGTCAAATAACTGCCTTTCTGAGACCTAGGTGTTTTTTTTTTTTTAAAATATGAAGGTACCTGTCATTCTTTATCTTAAGAAATTCAGAGAAAGATCCTTTACACTTAAGAAAAGTGCCTTAAACCCAAGGTAATATCATCATGACCATTATCTACCTAACTCAATCAAATTTTCCAAATAGTCCCTTTCCACTTGACTTACGAAAGTACTTTTTCTGGTCACATGATTCTTTTATAAGAAAACCCCAATGATATCAAATTTAATTTACTGTTTTAAAAGTAACAAGTTCAAGCTTTAAGTTAATTCCCCTTCTAAATAAGAATACAGATTATTCTTCCATAATACACTAGGGCCTGCTGCTTATAAAAACTGTTCTAGCCCTGACAAAAAAATCTAAAACTGGCTCTGCTGGAAGAACAGCTGGTATATCATGAATACTCACTCCCCATAACCACCTGTAAATGTCTGCTCTCAGTCCTTGGGAACGATAGCCTACATTCTGACAGGATATTATCACATACTATTAGAAAAATACATCTTCATATATCAAAGGCCAGGTGTGTAACAAAGGGACAATTAGAAGCAGCATGTTCACCAAATACTCTTACACCCAAATGGTGTTCACATCTTTCCAAGGTATTTCAAAAACACTTGAGCATGATGAGGAGGGCTTCCAGGGCTGGCAATATCTTATTCTCTGACCTCGGTGGTGGTTACACAGGTGTGCTTACTTTGTGATAATTCATCAAGCTGTGCATTTATATATGTATTTCAATAAAAAGGTGTCAAAATAAACATGAGCTTCTTCTATTCTTCAATCACAGTCTCATGTACTCAGCCCTCCTCACCCCTACTAATGTCGAAATCACAGGTCCTACCTTGTTCCCAGAAGCATCTTTTCCCTTCCCTTCTTCCTCCACATGAAAACGAAGGTTCTCCAGCAGGATGACAGACCCAGCAGCTGGGTCAGCACAAGCCTTCTCCACTTCTGGGCCCACACAGTCCTTCAAGAACAAAACATCCCTGGAGAGATTATGACACAGAAACACTTGAACAGTCTGAATGTTAAGAACCAGCAACAACATACTTGACAACATCTCCTGTCACAGAGTTGACAAGAGCCTGAAACATACTTGCCCAGCAGAGATTTGAGTTCTACAGCAACTGGCTGCAAGGAGTACTTATCAGGCATGGGGACACCATCAGGCCGGCCCAGGTGGCTCATAAGAACAACTGACTTGGCTCCACTGTCCAAGCAGTATTTGATGCTTGGAACAGCAGCCTTGATCCTGCAACCAAGAAGAGACAGCAAGTAGAATAAGGCTACTCCTAAGAATTAGTGAGAACTATTTTATTCATGGCCTCATAAAACATAAAGCCTTTCTTCTCCAAATTCCTTCAAATCTGTCAGCAACTCAGTGATGGTCCTCAGGTTCATGTGTAGGGGAAGAAGTTAATAGGATGTCAACCCTCTACCTAGGGTTATACAATTTCATCATGTTTTGCACCTTGTGCAGAAAAAAAATTAATATAGCAGGACGGAAACTGCTGTCTTCAGAAGGACCTGCTTGCGAGGTTGGCCCTCGGCTGGTGTCTGGGAACTTGGCTTTTGAGCTGGTCCTTCAGTTCTCTGACAAAGGCTGTTCACAGTTCCTAGATCGTCTGTACAAACAGGTTTATATTCAACACTTGCTTCCCTCCAGGAGTAAGGAATTTTGGTAGCTGCTGGACAGAGGGTACCTATGTGATCAGCTCCCAGTAAAAATCTTGGGAGTTGAGTCTCTGAAGGGCTTTTCTGGGCAGAGATATCACACACAATTACTGCATTTTCACTGCTGGAGAAAAGGACCACACTTGGTGTCATGAGGGGGAGAGAGCATGGAAACCTAAGCATGGATTTCTCCAGATTCTGCCTGTGTCTTTTCCGCTTGCTGATCCTGTCATGCATCCTTTCACTTTAATAAACTTTAGCAGTGAATCCTTTCACCTTAATAAACTTTAGCAGTGAATCCTTCTAGTGAATCACCAAACATGTGGGTGCTTTTAGGGACCTCTGAAATACCCTAAGTGTTTGACTTTGGAAGAAATATAAAATTCTCAAATTTTGAAACCATTAAAAGAAATTTGGGGAAAACTGAAAAAACGTTACTTTTCAGTACCCATTACAAAATCCTAAGTCACTTTTTATGTAGGATAAAATAAATACATTATATAAAATGTGGTTTACATAACACATTGCGTTTACTAAATTATAGTTTAACCAAAAGTTTATTTAACTTCTTTAAACACTTCAATTTTTGTTACAAACCCAATACTAACTTTCCATTCATGGCAGTACTTAAGAAATTAAACCTGATAACAAAGAAAATATTTATTTATTCAACAAATATTTGTTGAATGCTACTTTTGTAGCAGCTACTATATCAGATTCTGAGAATACAACAGTGAATAAAATAATTTCTGCTCTCACAGAAGTGATAAGAACTATGGAGAAAATAAAGCAAGGTACAGTGACAAGAACGACTGGAGAATAGTGGTGGAGGGGATTTTAGAGAGGGTAGCCAGGGAAGGTCTCTCTAA
Organism: Bos indicus; assembly: GCF_029378745.1. Lineage (NCBI taxonomy): Eukaryota > Metazoa > Chordata > Mammalia > Artiodactyla > Bovidae > Bos > Bos indicus. The sequence goes on from NC_091789.1 coordinate 80,021,806, forward strand.
TAAGATGACATTTCAGCAAAGAATGGAATAATAAAAAGCCAAGTTATATTTCTAACTATCTTATGCTATTTGGCAGATATAAAAACTCAACTATACCAAATAAACAAGAAACCTTCATCAGGTACATTTGCCCAATGAAACCAAATTAATCTTCAGTGCTTTCCCTTAACAGTCAAGTTCTATTAGTTCTAATGCTTCATTTTATTTATCAACTCCACGGATTTCTGAAAATGAAGATCTACTCAGACTTGTTTCTCTGCTTTCTACTCATAAAATACCTTGATAGGCATATTTCTAATCTTTTATGTATGTTGCAGAAAATAACAAAAAAGCCAAGAAGGGTCAGAGATGGCTTATACAAAGACCTTTCACTATGGTGCAGGAGGGATGTGCTTGACAGAATGCCAGGCTCTATTCTGGGGCCAATATCTAAAAATGTTCTAGGTCTATACCTGCACTGTCCAATATGGTAGCCATTAGCCACAGGGACCTCCTGAATACTGGATATGTGGTTAGCCAGACTGGTATGTTGTCTAAGAGTAAAATATGTATTGGATCTCAAATACTTAATACCAAAAAAGTTAAATGTTCCTTTCATTAATTTTTAATTGATTATATATTAAAATGATTATTTGGAGCTTACTGGATTAAATATATTAAAATTAAGTTAATCTGTTTGTTTACTTTTTAATGGGACAACTAGAAAATCTTAAATTACATGTGGCTTTTATTATATTTTTACTAGACAGCACAGGCCTAGATCATTAGAACATACCTTTCCAGCTCAAACCCTTCATTTAAAATAAAAATCTTTTAGAATCTAATCAAAAGCAAGAACAATACTATCACTTAAAATTTCTGCTTCTGAATCTAGGAGCCAAGACATGGACAGCCTGAACAAGACATGTGGAGAGCCTAAACTGACTGAAAGTATTACTTCCAAAGTCTTTTCCCTTAAATCAAAATTCTCAAAAACTGATTTTATGGGGGCCAGTTAGAATAGGGGCTTGTAAAACTACATGAACAGTTCTTCATTTTGCAGGAAAGCTAAGTAACCTTAAACCTTGATAATCTTTAAAAATGTACAACCTCAAATTCTTCAAATTAAAAAAAAGGAGGAAAAAAATCACCTTCTTAAAATGATTTTTTTTCAATTTCTAAATTGTCATAAGAAAGCAAACCAGATGGTGGGTTGGTTGAAAGCCAAGATCATGCAGCTTAAGTTGCCATAATTCTACAATAAGAATGGAAAACCATTTCATTACATATACTCAGACCCACGTACATCTTAAACCTAGCTCAGGGTGTAGCAGGGACATTACCTCTGGTTGTTTGTTATCTGGTTGTTCTTCATAGGAACATTGAAGTCTACTCTGAAAAAGAAACAAAGTGTCAAGTTCAGAGCCACAATCAAATTATCATTCCCTCAAAGATTATGAGAGGTACTTTTAGTGAACCAGTTAAATAAGTGGAAGTTCAAAAGTCACCTTAAAAATAATCAGCAGTATTAGAAGATAGTGATTAGCCATGTGGAAGAGAGTGGGAGTAGTGACTTAGACAGGACACCAGAGGGAGCTTCAGGGGTTCTGATATTGTTCTCTTTCTTGATGTTGGTGACAAATGTGCTCTTTCTGTGATAATTCTTTGAGCTTTTGATTTGTGCCCTTTTAGGTATGTATTTCACACTTTTTAAGAGGAAAATTTTAAAAAAATCACAGGAACAAGCCCTGAAGACCTGGGAAGCTGAAACTAGTTCCATCTAAAAAGATTTCTATATGGGCCCAGCATGCTACTATCTAACAATGGTGGCAGCCTGAAGGGTAAGGTTATAAAGAACACATCTGGATTCTGATTTCCCTGGTATTATTTCTGGGTCCTAATGAAGCAAACATTTCTCAAAAGAAAAAAAAATGGAAAAATAAAACACACCAAGAGAGTATCATTCGTTTTGGACGAAGTCTGGGACCTCAGGACCAGAAAGAAACCCAGTGTCCAAGGCTAAGTTCACACAGTATCCTTCAAGCAAAACAGTCAATAACCATAAGATAGCTTCTTTCTAAAAGCCTGATAGGACATTTTGCTGTACACCTGAAACTAACACAATATTGTAAATCAACTATACTTCAATTTTTTAAAAAACTTAATTAAAAAAAAAAAAAAAAAAAAACCTGAGAGGATGGAACATGTGACCCTGCCCACCTAACAAACAGACAATCAGAAGAGAAGTGATCAAGACAGCACAGGCAGGGAATTCCCTGGCAGTCCAGTGGTTAAGACTCAGCGCTTCCACTGCCAAGGGTCCAGGTTCAATCCCTGGTTGGTGAACTAAGATCCCAAAAGCCACAGGGCATGGCCAGGGCAGGGGAAAAAAATATAGCAGTTTCCTTTCTTATGCAACTTCTTGCTGCTTTATCATTTTTAAGAACTTGTCATTCCTTCCCCTTTCTTCCAGATAGACTGGAACCTCAATCCCCTAGAAAGCAATGATGTGTGGTGGCTAGCTATCTGTAAGGTTTCACCTGCCAAGATCCTTTTTAAGTTGATTTCTTTTTCATCTATAGAATGGAGATGATAGTATCTACTTCACAGTTATTGTGAGAATTAAATGAGTTAGCGATCTGCAAAGTGCTTAGGAGAGTAACTGATAAACAGTGCCATAAAAGTGGTAACTATTATTATTCATGTGAGGACTTCTCCAAAACATGATTCTGTGATCTAAAAGGCACATCAACCATTACTAAAAACAGCTAGCAGCACGCACCAAAGGACAACAGTGAAGGTGTGACTGATTCAAAAAGACTTGTTGCTGTGTCTGACCATAAAGCTCCATCACTAGTCCTTCCTCTCTTAGGCTGAGGCTTGGCAGACAATTACAAAATCCTAAACCAACTAAGAAGACCACCAATTTCCTATGCCTCCTAGGCCTGTACGCTACTTCACTGAAGAATAACCTTTCCAAAGAGGAGTTGAAGGATTAATTCTATATTCAAATACTTTATTTAAAATCTTGAAAAATAAAAGCAGTATGCCTCTGAAAAAAGAAACAGTCTACTTAACTTCAGGCTACTTGATTCTGATTCTAAGCATCTTCTTTAAATATCCTAAGCAAGGCTCAGAGCATTCCAAAGAGGATAGAGTATCTCATCATGGATCATTTTCCCCCACCCTCTGCAGACTCCAAGAAGGCCCACATTCAAAAGGGTTAACAGCAAGTGGCCGAGCACAAGCCACCCCTTCAGTGCTGCTCCCTATCCCAGAGCCATGACACAGAAGAAATTCTCTAGAAACACTCAAGAATCTATCTCACCTATCCATGCTGCCATGGCATAGCTTACTGATGAGAAAAGGACTTATACTTTCTTCTCGTTGCTTGTGGATTACCTTCCCCCTGATGTTAACAACAGCTCTGCTTTTAACATCTCCTCTCTGAGGACTCCACCACAGAAACTGCTCTGGCCTACACATTTCACTTATCCTGTGTAAAATCTGTACCCTTTCCTTTTCTATTTCTCTTAATCCTGAGCTCAGCCTCAGGAACAAAGTCAGATATCACTACACACCACTCATATCAGAGTGGATGAAATAAAAAATGACATCAAGAGTTAGTGAGGATGCAGAGAAATTGATCACTCATATGCCCGTAGGAATGTAAAATGATGCAGCTGCTTTGGAAAACAGTCTGGAAATTCCTCAAAAGGTTAAGCATGTGTGCTAAGTCTCTTCAGTCATGTCTGACTCTTTGCGACCCACTGGACTGCAGCCTGCCAGGCTCCTCTGTCCATGGGATTCTCCAGGCAAGAACACTGGAATGGGTTGCCATGCCCTCCTCTAGGGGATCTTCCCAACCCAGGGACTGAACCCAGGTCCCTGGCATTGCAGGCGGATTCTTTACTGTCTGAGCTACCAGGGAAGCCCAAGAATACTGGAGTGGGTAGCCTATCCCTTCTCCAGAGGACCTTCCCAGGAATCGACCTGGGGTCTCTTGCATTGCAGGTGGATTCTTTACCAGTTCAGCTACCCAGGAAGCCCATACCACAGACTACTATTCAGCAATCCAAGGAATGAACGACTGATACATACAACAATATGGATAAATCTCAAGGTCGTTATGCTGGGTGAAAAAAATGCCATGTGTGATCCCACTTATATAACATACTGAAATAAAATTATAGAAATGCAGGACAGATTAGTAGTTACCAGGGGTTTAGGAATGGAGGGAGAGGGGCCAAGATGCTAAAGGATGACACATAGGGAGATCTTGGTGCTGCTCAAAGAAAATTAGTTTTGTATCTTGGATAGTGGTCGGAGTTACACAAATCTACACATGTTATAAAACAGCAAAGAACTATATGCTTTATTCTAATGTCAACTTCCTTCCTACTCTTGATATCGTACTGTAATTATGTAAGGAATTATGAAGGAAACTGGGTGAACACAGGACCTCTCTATATTATCTTTGCAATGTTCTGTGAACATATAACTATTTCAGAATGAATCTTAAAAATATTAATTTAGTTGTAATAAGGATATCAAGTCTCTATCACCTGAAATCTCAGAAGTCCAGGCCCAGTTCCATTAAAAGCTCTCCAAGAAACCATTCCCACCCTTACTTCACTGTCCCTGATCAGGAAATAGGGGTATTATGGCTCTCTTAGAGGGCTTCCCTGGTGGTTCAGACAGTAAAGAATCTGCCTGCAATGCAGGAGACCCAGGTTCAATCCCTGGGTCAGGAAGATCCTCAGGAGCAGGAAATGGCAACCCACTCCAGTATTTCTGCCTGGAGAATTCCATGGACAGAGAAGCCTCGTGGGAGACCACGTGGTCGCAGAGAGTCAGACACGACTGAGCGACTAATAACTAACTGACTCTCTGAGACTTTTTTTTTCTTCTCTGCTGTTTTTCCTCCCTGTTTCTTCTTCCACTACACCAACTTGTAGCTGTTGCTTAACAAGTTACAACAGGTTAGAGAAAAACTGTGAGGTTTGTAAAAAATGGAGGAGGGAGAGCAAGCAAAAGGGAAGTGCTTCACCAGTCGGCAAAGGAGTATGACTGGCAACCTATGAGAGAAAGAAAGGAAATGACACAGCAAAATTAAACAGGAAATTTACTCAAGGTCTATAAAGTCAAATGGAATCCTAAAAAACTGAGGTACAACCTGGTAATTATCCAGTCAGAGATTTCTGGCTATCAGGAAGTTCCCTCAACAAATCAGTCAATTTCCCTTGGCAGTTCAAAGCAGGGGCCCTAAACATCACAGCTCCCCTTTGCAAGACAAAGAAAGGAGGCTAGTAAAGCAGCCACTACTCTGGAGGCTCCACTTCCGGAACACTGCCAGCAACCACTACATAAAGGCAATTAAAACAAAAAGAAATTTGAGCTGACATGTAAAGCTACCTAGATTCTTGCAAAAAGCAATCCTACAATGTTCAAGAGCTCTTTTCAAGAGCTACATTAATAATCTGGGAAAAAAGCAACTTCCTGTCCTCAAATCAGATAAGTAGAATTTATCCAGATTACAGGGGGAAATTATTGGCTGCAACCTTCAGCCGACAAAAGGTCTATTTTAACCTCTCCTTGTTCACTACATCCAAGAATTTAGAGGATATGGTTGGTAGGCAAGGAGACCCAAATTCTAGTTCTGGTTCTTCCACCAACGTGCTAGTTCAGTGACCTTGGATAGGTCATTTTCCACCAGCAAAACAGGACTAGCCAATCATTTCAAGGCTTACGGTTAATCTGTGTTAAATGAAACTTTGAGCCCTGGGGCAGAAACATATTTCAAATTAGGTCCAGAGGGAGAAAAGATAAGCACTTCCTCCAGTCTCACTCTCAACCAGCTCAGATAATTCCTCAAACCTGGGAAGAGAGGAGATAAAGCCTCAGACTGCAATTGTAGGTTCTCCAAGATATCGGAGAAGGCAATGGCACCCCACTCCAGTACTCTTGCCTGGAAAATCCCAAGGATGGAGGAGCCTGATGCAGTCCATGGGGTCGCTAAGAGTCGGATACGACTGAGCGAGTTCACTTTCACTTTTCACTTTCAAGCATTGGAGAAGGAAATGGCAACCCACTCCAGTGTTCTTGCCTGGAGAATCCCAGGGACAGGGGAGCCTGGTGGGCTGCCGTCTATGGGGTCGCACAGAGTCGGACACGACTGAAGTGACTTAACAGCCAAGATCTAGCTGCACGCCACTTTCCACTTGTCCTGTTTTTCATAAGTTCTATCCATCTTTCTTAAAAGCATCTGAGGGATAGACAGGGCCATTATCTAATACTAGGATGTCTGTGATTCCTACTCTGTTCAGATTGCAAAGGACTAGGTGATTTAGCAAAAGGGGACACCAGGCGTTTTTCATGGCCATAAGCTATTGGGTTCTTCTGATTATTGCCATAGCAAAGCAAAGCAGAAAAGGCCACTTGTAAACTAATAGTGGCCATAATGAAATTAGAGGGAAGGGGAGAGCTACATTAACTTTTAGGGCATCCACAAAGTACACCAATTCACAGCACCTACCTAGTTTAAGCCTTAAGTAAAGGGAGATCCCCTACTGCTTTCTGAACCGTTAATATAGAAAAGTTGCCCTCTCTTGAACCAGCCCAAATTGGGAAAGGATCACATCATTCACATGCCTGCCCATCAATCAACCACTTCCCTAAAAGGACAAGACTACCCAATGCTGTCAAGCCCTTATGCTGGCAAAAGCACCACCCTTGGATCCTATCAAGGTCAAGTCAGTTACATACCTAACTGAATTCCTGCAGTTAGCTCCTGACATGCACGAATGTACACGTTACAAAAAGGAGAAATGTAAATACTCCATACATCACACTAGTAATTTTGGCAAACAAGGGAGAAGCCATGTGGCCAGGGATCCACATGTTTGGAGTAAGAGACTCCAAGGCAGGTGGCTAGCCTTCCCCACTTCTAATATTCTAATATCCTGCTTCTCTAGCCACTTCTGGGAGTGAGGTTAGAGAACATCAAGAATGAGCAGCCACACCCTGCTCCACCATTACCCAGTGTGTGTCACAATCCTGATGCAAAACCCAAGGCCTGTGGTCCAAAGACACTACATGGCGGCAGAGGCCTGTTACGTAAGCTCTGCAGGGCCTCCTTCGGTGCGCCCCACCCTACCTCACCCTCCTACCCTCCTACCCTCCTACCCTCAACGCTTTAGTGGATTCTGCTCCTGAACAACATCCTCTGGGAAACATGTCCCTTTGGGCAGGGACCTTAGAAATGTGGGCCGTTTCTCATTTGTCTGGGGTGGTCTAGGGTGGTGGAGGAAGGAAAACTATCCAAATGACCTTTCAAGGTCCCTTCACTGGAGGCCTAGGGATCTGCAGGCTAAGCATCAGGTCCCACCTCACCAACTGAGAACTGGAGGCGACGGAACTGCCCTTCAGAAATAAGAAAAGAGGGCAAAATGGATCCCCGCAATCTGACCCTCCCTGGGAGGATCCACCCCAGCAAAGAGCAAATTCGGCTCAGTTTCTGGGCTGGGGAAAATGAGGTCAGAAACCGTTAAACCCGGGCAAAACCTCAGCCACAATGGTGGCCAGCCTCGCCCTACTGGGCTAGAGCCCTTGGGACCGACAGTAGGGCTAAAGGTCACTTGAGGCAGGAGGAAAAGAAGTCTGCCCCGGCCGGAGAGGCTGCGGGAGAACCCCAAGGATTACCTCATGACGACCCGCTTCCCCTTCACATCCAGCTTGTCCAGAGTCAGCTTGTTAGAAAGCGACATCTTGGCAATTCAGCTGCAGCGAGAGGCCAGGGGATGAGACAGCGGCAGAGACTGAGACCGACTCAGGGTCCGAACGCGTGGAAAATGCCTAGCACCTCACGGGCTGGGTCGCCACTCCTCCCGCCCCGCCCCTTTCCGGCCGCCGCGCCCGGCTCTCGGCGCCCAGTGGCCGCTCTAGAACGCGGCCCGAAGGCGCCCGCTGGCTGCCATTGCACCGAGGCGCTGTCAGTCAGCGAGCGCGATTGTGGGACGTGCAGCTGCCGCCAGTCACGTCCAGCACGCAGCGAGCGGCTGGGAACTTTCGTGACTAGAGGCAGGAGGCGGTGCCGCCGGACTAAGCGGCGGCGGGATCTGGAGCCAGTTGGCGCCGAGGGGCGGACACGGCTCGGGTTCCTGCGGCCGCACCGGAGGCAGCTGCAGAGCCCCGCAAACCCATGGCAGCCTCGGGGAAAACGTCACCCCACATCCCATGGAATTCCCGGCAACCCTATTCAGGATAGATGCAAATGAACCTCCTTGTGGAAAATTTCTGTTTTCCTGGCTCCCCCCAAAGGAATTCTCCGTAAGACTGCTAAGTGCCTTTAAGAATTGAGACCTTTCAGAAGTTGGGAAAGGCCCTGCTTCTCCCTTTCTCCCCTGCTTACCTTTTTTTGTAATAAGTGCAATGATTTGATTACAACGCAAAGCTAATGGCAAACACATAGAACATTTTTCACGTATTAACTCACATTGCTCACAAACTCTCAATCCTCATTTTACAGATGAATGAACTGATGCACAAAGAGGTTGCTTAGGGTTTCCGGTCTTGTAAATGGTGGATTCAAACCTAGACAGTTAAGATGTAGAGTTCATACACCTAACTATAGTGTAGTACAGATACCACTTCTCAGGACCAGGCACTCAGGTCCAACATACTTACAGAGTTGGCTGGAATGAAATAATTTGAGTCAGAAACATAAAAATTTTCCACATGGCACTCAAGATCTGTGTAAGATGTAGGAAATATTAATTCATAGTGCACTGGTACTGAGACACAAGTTCAAAGTTATAAGCATTCGTTTCTTTCAATCCTGTCAATGCATATTTGGGAAATCTCCATGGAGTTATTTCCAACTGAGTCTGAATTTGAGATGGGCCTGCTGGCCTCCTGGTCATCAGCTCTGCATACGTTGAGTACTCATTTCACTCCACCTGGGTTGTTGCTGTAGTAGTCGGAAGCAATTCCTTTTGCATAAGATAGAATAGCAACCAAGGGTATCAGCAAGCATATAATCTGACAGACTGAATTTAATAACAGTTCTCAATTATTGAGTGCTTGCTCTATGCCAGACACTGTACTAAGGATTGAACATACCTGACTCATTTACTCCTCACAATAGCTTTCTGAAGTAGGTACTGTTATTGTCTCTGTTTTACAGATGAGAACATGGAAGCTCAAAAAAGATAAGGAAGATTTTTCCACTACAGATTTGAAGGAGCATCAGATATGCAAAGATCCTAAAATGGGAAAGAGCATGAGACAACATAAAAAGTCCAACATTGCTGGAAAGTAGAGTTGAAGGAAGAGAGGTCTAAAACTATACTGATGAGGTAAAGCAAGGGGAGACCAGATGCTGTGGACTTAACAAACATGATAAAGATGTGATTTTTATCCTAAAGAGCTATGAGAAGCTATTTGTTGTGACCACTGTTACCTTGAATTCATGATATATAAAGAACTCTCAAAACTCAATGTTAAGAAAACAATTTTTTTTTCAATGGTCAAAGGATTTAGTGTGTGCATGCTCAATTGCTCAGTCTGTCCAACTCTTTGCAACCCCATGAATTGTAGCCCACCAGGCTCCTGTGTTCATGGACACTTCCCTAAATACAATATACAGATAACAAATTAGCACATAAGAAAATGTTTAATATCATTTGCTATTAGGGAAATGCAAATTAAAACCACAATGAGATGCAACTTTGTATCTATTAAGGTGGCTAAAATAAAAATAATAATACCAAGTGTTGACAAGGATGGAGGGCCACTGGAACTCTCCTACATTGCTGGTAGAAATGCAAAATGGTACAGCCACTCTAGAAAACAGCGTGGCAGTTTCTTATCAAATTAAACCTATACTTAGCATATGACCCAGCAATCCCACTCCCAGGTATTCACCCTACATGTAAGGTATAGTTCGGGCCGAGGCAGAAAGAGGAAAGACGACCTCAACAGAAGTAGGTTACCTTTATTCAGACAGTCGGCCTAACGACCAGGCTAAGGGCAGAGAGGGATCAGGGAGGTTCCATATTTAAAGGGAGGTTTGTGGAAGCGGTAAGGGAAACGTTAATCAGGCGGGATGTTTTGGGTAGTCTTTAGTTGAGATGGCATTTGTAGTTGGGCAGGGGCTGATAAGTCTTCTGGACAGGTGTAGGGGGTGGAAGGTTTCTGGACAGGGGGTGATAAGTCCCAGATAGATGCAACCGGCCTGGAGCATCAGGGCCTAAATTTCTGTTTTGTTTTCTCTGAAGTTAGATGATTAAGCAAGGGCCTTTGAAACCATTGTTTTCTTTCCTAGGCCCCAAAGACTCCTTTATTCCAGACCCTGAAATCATAAAAAATAAAAAAATGGGGAAAAGGGCGCCGTATCTCTCTGGCTACTTCCTGCTGGATAGGGGTGACAATTTTTGGGTCTGAAATGGAGGATCGCCCTAGGGCCCAGGGTCTCCTTTTGCTGAGCTTGGGGTGAGGCTCTCGAGAAGAATGGTCTTGACCTGATCTCGAGAGATGGCCTGAATCCATTCTTGGAGAAACCTTTGAAAGAGATTGAAGAAACAGGGTCCAAATAAGAGGAATAGAATGATAAGTACCAGTGGCCCCAGGAAAGGGAGCAACCAAGGGAGGACCTGTTGGAACAGGTTTTGAGGGCTGTAAAGGTTTTGTAACTCTTTTCGGCGGCATTCAATTCTGTCTCTAAGTTCTTTGATTCTGCCCTGGACTGTGACCATTTCATTAACAAAATAGCAGCAGTCCTCTCCTAGGAAAAGGCAGGTCCCTTCTCCCTTTTCTGCGGTGAGAAGGTCTAGGGCTTACCTATTTTGAAGGGCCACAGAAGCTAATGAGTTAATTTGTCTTTGAATTGAAACGAAGGACTCCACTACCTGCTCCATGTCTTCATTAGGTTCTTGGGACAGCTTGTAGTAGAAATGGGCAGAGGTAGCGATGCATCCAATCCCAGTGCCTAGGGCTGCTGCTATGCCAGTCCCAATCAGGAGAGGGGCTATGACAGCTCATCTTTTCCTGTGGGAAAGTTCCCCTTGGGGGTAGAATATTTGTTCTACCTCTTCTTCTTTGAGGAATGTTAGGCCTGGGGTCAGGAAGACCAAGATGCAAGGTCCGGGGTAGGGGGGGGTGTGTCCAACGGGAGACATGAATATGCATAGGTCCCGCAGAGAATGAAGATTCCCGGATAGGTACAATTATTTGTGCTGTTCCAGAGAACCCAAGTGGAACAGAAGGAGGGAGCAGAGTTTGTCAGACCAGTGTAGTTGGGACTAGAGTAGTTAATACAGGTTAGGTTTGAAGAGGCTGAGAGTAGGACATTGTCAGAGACTGGCCCAATGAGTTGTGTAGTTTTTTTGTTGGGAAGGGGAGGTATAGTTGCCCTGTAACAGCCAGGTTGAAGGTAAAGGAATTGCTATGTGCGGTGAGGGAGACAGTGACATGCATATCCAACACTGGGATGTGTGTTGTGTGTACTGGAAGAATTGGAAGGAAGAGTTGAGAAGGCAGGTAAGGTGTTGGTTGCCAGAGGGAGGTTTTAGGAGAGGCCGTAATTGGGAAAGAAGGTCTAGGCATTTATAAGGCTCAGGGGTTGCCTGTAACCGGGAAATTATGTTCTTTATGACTTGTTCTTGTTTCTTTTCCCGATTTTTATCTAGTACCCCGCCCCCATCTGAGTACCCCCAGTGATTAATGGGATAGAAACATATGTTTCTTCCATTTGGCTTATGGCAGGTACTCACAAAACTCCCTCTCTTTTGTACTTTAACAGTGAGTAGGAATTTGGACTTCCCACCCCCGAGGTTCATGGTGCATGGCTTTGGAGCTGTATTATAACATGAGGAATGTACATAGGAATAAATGTCAGAGCAGGGGCAGGGAGTAGCCAGAAGGCTGGGGAGTGCAACAAGGATAAGGAACAGAGGAGTCATGGGCTGTTAGTTAGGCAGTGCAGAGGAAATAGTACCCTAGGAGTAGAACACAGCTAGCAACACAGGCAATACCCATGGAGAGATGAAGGATAGGTGGCCAGTCCTGAGGGGAGACAGTTACTAGGCCTATAGCAAGGATTAAGATTAAGAGTGCTATTATAGTTAGAGAGACAGGGAGAGGCCAGTCAGGGCGAGGGGAAGAAGGCCCCAAGTTGGTGGTTGTTTGAATCTGAGGAGGAACAGTGTTCATTAGGCTATAGAATGATGTAGAGAATGAGAGTAAAGAAATCAATTTCATCTGGAGTCAGGTTGTAGAAGGTTCCCTGGAGCCACAGTTGAGACACCAGTGTAGTCATGTCTTTGAAGGAGGTTCCTGTCGGGGCGCTGGTCCAGAGGTCTTGTAGTAGTTGGGTCAGGAACAGTTGTAGGTTGAAGAGAGTCCAGGTCATTCAGTGTCTTCTTGGATGGTTGACAGAAGTTGTCGCCGGGTGAATTTTAAGGAGGTGGGCCTTGTGAGGGAGACCTGATAGTTGTCTGTTAAGGAGAGCAGCACAGGATCAGAGGTGACCTGTTTTAGGCGAGAGAGGTGTACCCAGGAGGTGACCTTCTCAAGTTTAGCTGCAGTTGGGGTAAGGAAGATGATTTTGAATGGTTCCTAACACTTTGGGGTTAGGTCACCCTGGGGATTATCAGACAGATAGACCATGTCCCCAGTTTGTAAAGGGATCAGGGAGGCTTGGGGGTCAGGGGCAGGCAAGTTGTGGTTGACTTATTTCCAGAGGGCATTGCGGAGTTCTGCCAGCAGAGGGGAGTATAAGAAGCTTGGTATGAGAGGAGGTTCAGGGGGAGTCCAGGAGGGAGCATGGGCCTTCCATACATCACCTCAAAGGGGCTCAGCCCCAGGGGCTTTCTGGGCAAAGTCCGTATTCTGAGGAGAACAATTGGGAAAAGTTTAGTCCAATCCAGATGTACTTCGAGGGTTAGTTTGGTAAGGATTCCTTTGATTATTCTATTCATCTTTTCTACCTTTCCTGAGGACTGGGGATGGTATGGAATGTGAAATTTCCAGGGTATCTGTAAGAAATGGACAAATTGTTGGGTGACTTTGGATGTAAATTCCGGGCCATTATCAGACTGTAGGGATGAAGGCAGGCCAAACCTGGGGATAATTTCTGTGAGGAGGATTTGGGCCACAGTGTGGGCTCTTTTGTTTGTAATGGGAAATGCTTCTACCCATCCCAAAAAGTGTCCACAAGGACCAGAGGGTATCTGACTCTCCGGACCGGGGGCATATGAGTTAAGTCTATCTGCCAGTCCTGTGCTGGGAGGCTGCCTCGTGTTTGAAGGGTTGGAAAGGATGTCGGTTTAAGGTTGGAATTGGGGTTAGTATGTTGACATGTTTGACAGGAGCGGGTAAGATTATCTAAATATTGTTGGTCAGCATTGGATATGGAGAAGTGGTTATGGAGGAACTGTTGGAGTGTCTTGGATGAGGGATGAAAAAGTGAATGTAGATAAGAGGATTTCTCTGGTGGTGAGAGGGTCGGGTGGAGTCAAAGCTAAGATGACAGGGGACTGGAGGAAAGGATGGGACAGTGCTATCTCCCTTCCTTCTGGTCTGCAACATTGTTGTAGGCTGATATGAGACTTCCCTTTTTATGTCCCCTACAGTGGAGGATGGCGGCTTTGTTTGGTAAGAGTGCTGCCTCTAGAAGTTTGTGGATGAGGTCTGAATTAATAACGGGGGATCCCTTTTGGGATAGGAAACCTTTCTCTCCATATTAGGATGTTTGAGTGAAGTATGTTATAGGCATATTTGGAGTCTGTGTGGATGTTAACCCTTAGATTTTTAGCCAGAGTTAAAGCTCTGGTGAGAGCTATCAATTCTGCCTGTTGGGAGGTGGTGTGAGGTGGCAGAGGTGAAGCTTCAGTTGTCTGGGTTTCGTGACTGTGACAAAGGTCCCCCTGGATGATGGCATATCCTGCTGCAAAGGGTGGGGATTTTTGAGAGCTGCCATCAACGAACCAGTGTGGGGTGTCTGGGTCTAGCATGGGCTGATCTGTTAAATGTTGGAAGGGGTTTTGGGTAAGATCTACTGTTAGGCTGCAGCTGTATAGGAGGGAGTCTGTTTTAGAGGATGTGGGTAATAAGCTGGCGGGGTTAAGGGGAGAGCAGGGGGAGAATGAGAGCTGAGGGTTGAGGGGAAAGGCATGTAGGGCCTGTACCCTGGAAGGGGGAAGGGAGAGGAAAGCCCCGTGTGATAGTAAATCTCGGAAGGTGTGTGGAGAACAGACTGTTAAAGGGGCATGTCTAGAGACTTTATTTGCTTCGGGTACGAGGGCTGTGATAGCCCCCATGGCCTGTATACAGGGAGGCCACCCCTTGGTCACCATGTCAAGCTGTTTTGATAGATAGGCTATGGGAGCCCAGGTGTCTCCAGCCCGCTGACACAGAAGTCCCAGGGCCTGTCCTTGGTTGGAATGTGCAAAGAGAAAGAATGGTCTGGTGTGATCTGGCAGGTGGAGAGTTGGAAATCAGAGGAGGCTCTGAGTGAGCTGGTGAAGAGGATTGGCCAGCAAGGAGGGGTTAAAGAGGGGCTCATCCAGACATCCTTTAGTTGCCTCATAGAGCGGCTTTGCAATGAGGGAGAAGTTAGGGATCCAGATACAGAAAAAATTTAGGAGGCCGAGGATAGACAGGAGTTCCCTTTTCGTTTTTGGAAGTGGACAGTTAATTAAGGCCTGGATTCTATCTGGGGGACTAGTTCTTTGTTGATGGGATATGGAGAGCCCCAGGTAGGTGACGTTTGTCTGGGCTATTTGGGCCTTAGATTGGGGTACCCAATAACCCCAGGATCCCGGAACCCCAAGGAGTTTGGCAGTATGTTGGAGGCAGAGTTTTCGGGTTGGGCTACAAAGGAGGAGGTCATCTACGTATTGGAGGAGATGACTCGGGGCTAGGTCGATTGTCTGTAGGTCCTTTTGTAAAGCCTGTCCAAAAGAGTGAGGACTGTCTCTGAACCCCTGGGGGAGAACTGTCCATGTTAGTTGTTGGGAAACGTGAGTCTCAGGGTCTTGCTAGGTGAAGGGCAAAAAGGGGTTTGGAGAAGGGGTGGAGAGTGATGGTGAAAAAGGAATCTTTGAGATCTAATACCGTGAAGTGGGTTACAGTCAGGGGTATAGTAGACAGAAGGGTGTAAGGGTTAGGGACTACTGGGAATGTTGATGTGATGACCTCATTGACTTTTCGCAGATCTTGGACCAGTCTTCAAGAGTTTGGTCCCTTCCTTACTGCCAGAATAGGAGTGTTTTGTGGTGAATGGGTAGGAATTAGGATAAAGGCTTGAAGAAGACGGTCTATGATAGGCTTAAGTCCCTTGTGGGCCTCCGGGGTAAGAGAGTACTGCTGTTGGGTGATTATAGTCGAGGGGTCTTTTAGGGTAATGTGGACTCGGGGATGATGTTTGGCTATGGATGGGTGATCAGTGTCCTAGACTTGGGGGTCTAAGGGTAGATCCAAGGGAAGGTCAGGGGTGAGGGATAGGGACCGTCCAGGTGCCATCTGCATGCAGAATATAGAGACTGTATCGAGGGGGATATGATAATAAAGACCCCTAATTTGGATAACAAATCTCTCCCTAGGAGTGCCATCGGGCACTGAGGCATTATCAGGAATGAGTGTATACGTGTCAATTTCCCAAACTGACAGAGTGATGGAGGGCTGATTTTTGGCCTCAGGGGAACTCCAGAGACCCCCTTGATTGTGAGTTCTGAGTCTTGAGTTGGGCCAGAGTAGGAAGTTAAGAGAAAGTGGCTCCAGTGTCTACTGTAAAAGAGGTCTTTTTTCCAGCCACTACTCCGTCTACCCTAAGTTCCGAGCTCGTGTTTGGGACACGGGCCAGGGGGCTGGAACCCAGGCCCCATCATTGGAACAACTCTCGTAGGGTTGGGCTGGGGTTCTGGGGAGAAGTGGGGATTTCCCCAGAGGCGCCAGGGCGTCCCTGTGGACATTCCACTCTCCAGGTCTGGGAGGTGGGGACCTCCCCAGGGGTGCCAGGGCGTCCCTGGGGAGAGTCCATCTTTCAGTGTCCCCATTGGCCACAGGTTGGGCATGCTTTTGTGGGGACCACGAGTTTGGGCATGCCTTTGCCCAGTGTCCTGACTCTGCATTGGAAGCAGGGTCTGGGGCGTGGGGGGGTGGGGTGGGTTTAAGCCCCATTCTGGGATGACTTGGGCCAGCCTGATCTCTTCCCTTAATTGCTGCTGCCAAAAAGGCATATTTAGCTTTTCTCTCACATTCTTTTTCTATCTTAGCCTCCTCCTCCCTATTATTGAACACCTTGAAGGCTACTTTTAGAAGGTCTCTTTGAGGGGTCTCAGGGCCCTTTTCTAGTTGTCAAAGCTTGCTTCTGATGTCAGGGGCAGACTGGCTGATGAATTGAATGTGAAGGTAGAGTAATCCAGCGGGGGTGGTGATATCTAGGTTGGTATACTTCTGGACTGCCTCTGTGAGGCATGCCAAGAATAAGGCTGGATTTTCGTCTGCCCCTTGGGTGACTTCTCTGACTTTATCATAATTGACATGGATATGAGTGTTTTTCTGCATTCCTTCTAGAATGCAGGTAATCATATGATTGAGTCTCCTGATACCTGGCTCACGGGGCTGATAAGTCCAGTGGGGATCTAACTGAGGCACCGCCTTAGCAGCAACTGGGCTATCCCAGTCTTGGTTATGTAAATGATCAGCATGGGCTTTTGCAGCTTGCCAGATACGGTCTTTTTCATCAGGGGTGAGAGTGGCATTTAGAATATAGTATACGTCACTCCATATGAGGTTATAGGCCTGGGAGAGTCTCAGGAATTCTTTTCTGTATCTGGTAGGATTTTCTGAAAATGATCCTAACTTTTCTTCTATCTGGCTCATATCTGACAATGAAAATGGCACATGGACTCGGGTGGGGCCCTCTGGTCTTGCCACCTCTCTCAGGGGAAACATGTGTTGCATACGTGACCGTGTGGCAGGGGAGGAAGGAAGAGAGGAAGATGGGCTCCATAAAGGACAAAAATGGTATGGACTTAACTGAAGCAGAAGATATTAAGAAGAGATGGCAAGAATACACAGAAGAACTGTACAAAAAAGATCTTCACGACCCAGATAATCACGATGGTGTGATCACTGACCTAGAGCCAGACATCCTGCAATGTGAAGTCAAGTGGGCCTTAGAAAGCATCAATACGAACAAAGCTAGTGGAGTGATGGAATTCCAGTGGAGCTATTTCAAATCCTGAAAGATGATGCTGTAAAATGCTGCACTCAATATGCCAGCAAATTTGGAAAACTCAGCAGTGGCCACAGAACTGGAAAAGGTCAGTTTTCATTCCAATCCCAAAGAAAGGCAATGCCAAAGAATGCTCAAACTACCGCACAATTGCACTCATCTCACACACTAGTAAAGTAATGCTCAAAATTCTCCAAGCCAGGCTTCAGCAATATGTGAACCGTGAACTTCCTGATGTTCAAGCTGGTTTTAGAAAAGGCAGAGGAACCGGAGATCAAATTGCCAACATCCGCTGGATCATGGAAAAAGCAAGAGAGTTCCAGAAAAACATCTATTTCTGCTTTATTGACTATGCCAAAGCCTTTGACTGTGTGGATCACAATAAACTGTGGAAAATTCTGAAAGAGATGGAAATACCAGACCACCTGATCTGCCTCTTGAGAAATTTGTATGCAGGTCAGGAAGCAACAGTTAGAAGTGGACATGGAACAACAGACTGGTTCTAAATAGGAAAAGGAGTACGTCAAGGCTGTATATTGTCACCCTGCTTATTTAACTTATATGCAGAGTACATCATGAAAAAAGTTGGACTGAAAGAAACACAAGCTCGAATCAAGATTGCTGGGAGAAATATCAATAATCTCAGATATGCAGATGACACCACCCTTATGGCAGAAAGTGAAGAGGAACTAAAAAGCCTCTTGATGAAAGTGAAAGTAGAGAGTGAAAAAGTTGGCTTAAAGCTCAACATTCAGAAAACGAAGATCATGGCATCTGGTCCCATCACTTCCTGGGAAATAGATGGGGAAACAGTGGAAACAGTGTCAGACTTTATTTTTTTGGACTCCAAAATCACTGCAGATGGTGACTGCAGCCATGAAATTAAAAGATGCTTACTCCTTGGAAGGAAAGTTATGACCAACCCAGATAGCATATTGAAAAGCAGAGACATTACTTTGCCAACAAAGGTCCGTCTAGTCAAGGCTATGGTTTTTCCAGTGGTCATATATGGATGTGAGAGTTGGGCTGTGAAGAAGGCTGAGCGCCGAAGAATTGATGCTTTTGAACTGTGGTGTTGGAGAAGACTCTTGTGAGTCCCTTGGACTGCAAGGAGTTCCAACCAGTCCATTCTGAAGGAGATCAGCCCTGGGATTTCTTTGGAAGGAATGATGCTAAAGCTGAAACTCCAGCACTTTGGCCACCTCATGCGAAGAGTTGACTCATTGGAAAAGACTCTGATGCTGGGAGGGATTGGGGGCAGGAGGAGAAGGGGACGACAGAGGATGAGATGGCTGGATGGCATCACTGACTCGATGGACATGAGTCTGGGTGAAGTCCGGGAGTTGGTGATGGACAGGGAGGCCTGGCATGCTGCGATTCATGGGGTCGCAAAGAGTCGGACATGACTGAGCGACTGAACTGAACTGAGTCATAATTGCTCAGAATTGAAAACAACTTAGAAGTCCTAAGTTGGATGGATAAGCAAACAGATGTTCATACAATGAAATACTGCCCAGCAATACAAAGGTATGAACTATTGATACAAGTAACAACTTGCATAAACTTCAAGGGTATTATGCTGAATGAAATAAGGCACACTCACCAGTTACCTGGTGTGTAAGATTCCAAATGTATGACAGTCAGGAAAAGGCAAAACTAGAGAGATGGAGATCTGATCATTGGTTGCCAAGGACTAAGAGCCAGTGGAATATGTGATTGCAAAGGAGATGCATGAGGAAGATTTTTGTGACAATCAAACACACTGTATACTGAGTGTGGTAGGGGTTGCATGAATCTATACCTGTATTAAAACTCTTAGCACTGTCCCTCAAATAAAGTACATGGAGGAAAAGAAAAGGCCAGTATTGCATAACTCAAACAGAACGTCTACCAGCTGGATTCAGCCCATGAGCTATGAAGTTTAACCTCTGCTCTTTAGTTTGCAGTGCTCATACTAAAATAAAGGACCTCAAAATAATCTACGGTGTTAGAAGTCAGGATAGTTATTTCCTTTGGGGAAGAGAGGTGGGTAGTGACGGACAATCCATATGAGGGTTTCTAGGGTGCTGATAATGTTCTGTTTTTTAATCTGAGTGAATTAGGGTAGCACCCCACTCCAGTACTCTTGCCTGGAAAATCCCACGGACGGAGGAGCCTGGTAGGCTGCAGTCCATGGGGTCGCTAAGAGTCAGGCACAACTAAGCGACTTCACTTTCACTTTTCACTTTCATGCATTGGAGAAGGAAATAGCAACCCACTCCAGTGTTCTTGCCTGGAGAATCCCAGAGACCGGGGAGCCTGGTGGGCTGCCGTCTATGAGGTCGCACAGAGTCGGACATGACTGAAGCGACTTAGCAGCAGCAGCAGCAGGGTAACAAACCTAGTTTGTCCAGAACAGAGGGGTTTCTCAAAATACAAATCTTTCAGTGCTGAAACCAGGACACCTTTAGGGAAATTGGAACATTTGGTCACTCCAGTGGGCATGTCCACTTTGTGAAAATTCATTGAGCTGTATATTTGTGATTCATGCATTTTCTATATGTGTGCTATAAAATACTTTGAACTGAGTACAGATGAGATCTGGTTAACACAGGATACACTAGAACTGTCTTTTACAGTAGCATAAACTTAACTCAACTTAAAGGTTACATTATCATTTTTCTCAGTCATGTCATAGAGATAAAACTGTGGTAAATTAAACTTAGATATTTTTTCACATGAACTGCTATTTACACATAGCAACACTTTTCTTCATATATACAAGTAATTTCTAAACTTAGACAGGACTTTAGATTTTTCCCCCCTATAAAAGTTCATCCTGCTTCTGCTCTTATTCTATTCTATTTTACTGAAATGTATCTTTGGATTGGGAAATTTAATATCTTAGCCTAGACCTGCATGATATTTTGCATGCTATTAAAAGGTATGAGGACTTCCCTGGTGGTCCAGTAGTAAAGAAACTGCCTGCCAATGCAGGGGACATGGGTTCCATCCCCGGCCTGGGAAGATTCCACATGTTGAGAGGCAACTAAGCCAGTGCACCACACCTACTGAGCCTTCCAGTCACAACCACTGAAGCCCATGTGCCCTAGAACCCATGCTCAACAACAAAGAATAGCCCTCAAAATAAGCCCAGGCACTGCACAGAAGAGTAGCTCCTGCTTTGCCCAACTAGAAAAACTCCGCTCACAGCCAAAAATAAATAAATACACCCCAGGTTTAAAAATGGATGTGAGAGTTGGACCATAAAGAAACCTGAGCGCCAAAGAATTGATGCTTTTGAACTGTGATGTTGAGGAAGACTCTTGAGAGTCCCTTGGACTGCAAGGAGATCAAATCAGTCAATCCTAAAGGAAATCAGTCCTGCATATCCACTGGAATGACTGATGCTAAAGCTGAAGCTCCAATACTTTGGCCACCTGATGGGAAGAACTGACTTATTGGAAAAGACCCTGATGCTGGGAAAGATTGAAGGCAGGAGGAGGAGGGGGCGACAGAGGATGAGATGGTTGGATGGCAACACCAACTTGATGGACATGAGGTTGAGCAAACTCCAGGAGTTGGTGATGGACAGGGAAACCTGGCATGCTGCAGTCCTTGGGGTTGCAAAGAGTTGGACATGACTGAGTGACTGAACTGAACTGAGATTTAAAAAATAAAAGGTATGAAAGAGCTCTTATCCACCAAACTCTGTCCCCTTCACCCACCCTTGACATCATATATCAAAACCACCACTTTTTTCTGAGTAGCCCTTCCCTTTTTGACCCACCTAACAATAGAGTTCCAAAGCCTTAGAATACTTCTGTTGTTATAAATTCAATTAAATCTTACTCAAAGTACTTGGGAAATATATTACTGATTAAGGAGATTTTATGGTTAAACAAGTGTAGTGGCCATGTGACATGTCACTTAGAACTACCACCACCCCCATCCCTCACCCCTTCATCCCCCAATTTAGAAATGAGACACTTATTCCTAGCTGCTGGAAATATTGGTTGCTGAACACTCATGACTGAGTACTTCCTCAGAAATTGTCCTGTGTTGCCCTTTCCTCTGCTGCTGCTTAGGTGCTTGGTTCTCCTGAGGAAGCTAAGGCCATTTTGTGGTGAGACCCTCACTTCATCTGGGTGACCAGCACCGCTCCAAGCAGCCTCCATCTAGCACTTGCATGCACTATGGCCTCCACCTTGGAGCTCACCTGCATCTATTCGGTCCTCATCCTGTGCGGGCTATGAGGTGAGGGTCAAGGTCACTGAGGATAAGATCAATGCCCTCATTAAAGCAGCCGATGTAAATGTTGAGCATTTCTGGCCATGCTTGTTTGCAAAGGCTTTGGCCAATGTCAACATTGGGAGCCTCATCTGCAAAGTGGGGGCTGGTGGACTTGATGCCAGCAGCTGGTGCTGCACCCATAGGAGGTCCTGCCCAATCCACACTGCTGCCCCAGCTGAGGACAAGAAAGTAGAAGCAAAGAAAGAAGAATTTTAAGAATCTGATGATGACATGGGCTTTGGTCTTTTTGACTAAACTTCTTTAGTAACACATTCAATAAAAACCTGAGCTTTTTGCTGCTAAAAAAGAAAGAAAGAAAGAAATTGTCCTATGTTGAACCTGCCTTGCTTAAGGTTATGCCCCCTTCTCAGGGGCAGCCCACACGCAGTGGTTGCTCAGTGAAGGTCACAAAGGCCTAGTTCCTTTGCTTCATTTCAGAACACTTCTGAAGGACTATCTTACTCTGTGAGATTGCAACCTCAAATTGCACCTTTTTCCTCTTTATCCAATCTTTTTTTTATATATAAAATTTTTAAAAAATTTATTGACATACAGTTGATTTACAATGTTAAGTAAGTTTCAATAGTACAGTAAAGTCAGTCAGTTACACATATATACACATCCACTCTATTTTAGATTCTTTCCCATATAGGTTATTACTCCTCACTCCTTTACAGTTGTTGTTCCCAAAAGCAGTCCCCAGTAATCCACCTATCCACAAATCTCAAACTCAGAGTGTTTCCCAGGGAAACTTGGCAGGAACTCTAAGATGGGTCTCATGATCTTCACCCTCTGGAATTCACATCTCTGTATAATCCTATCCCTTTGAGTGAGTAGGGCCTGCAACTTGTTTCTCACCAATGGAATAAGCCAAAGTTGATGGGATGTCACTCCTATAATTAGATTACAAGATAGATATGAGTGCTTCTTGCAGACAAACACTAGAGAGATTCCTTTGCTGGCTTTGAAGTAACTGCCATGTTGTGAAAGGGACTATGGAAAGAGCCATATAGCAAGGATCTACAGGTGGCCTCTAGGAGCTGAGAGAAGCTCTTGGTAAGTAGCTAGCAAGAAAACAAGAACCTCAGTACTACAATTGTAAGGAAATGAAGTCTGCCACCATTCTGAGAAAAGTGGATCTTTTCGTAGCTGAACCTCTGGTAAGACTGGCCAACACCTGGCCAACACTTCTTAGATGGTAGACTAATGAGACTTTGAGCAGATTACCCAACCAAGATAAGCCCATTCTCCTAACTCACAGAAACTATGAGATAATAAATGGATGTTGCTTTAAACTGTTAAATTTGTTACACAGCAATAGAAAACTAATACATACACCTTGTAGAAAGGAAGGTATGGAGACTGACAATCAGTCAAGGAAGACTGGAGACTGACAATCCTTCATAGTGTACAACATTTGATTTTGAAACTATGTAACTCTTCTTATAGATATCTCAACTTGTAGGGAAGATCTCTTGTTGAGGATTCTTTTTTTTTGTAAGAGTGAGTACATATAGACCTCAAATTCCCTAACTATCCCTTCCCCCTACCCTCCCCCCAATAACCATAAGTTTGTTCTCTAAGTCTGTGTCTGTTTCTGTTTTGTAAATAAGTTCATTTGTATAATTTCTTTTTAGATTTTGCATAAAAATGAGGATTGTATTTTAATTAGGTAAATGGATATCTGCTCCAGAATGGAATGAAATTGAGACATTCTAAAATTTTTCAGTATCTAAATTTGTCAAAACAGTCAAAGGAATTAAAAGTAGAGATAAATTATTGGATAAGATTTTATCTTATAAAAACATTATTCAAGGAAAGGTACTCTGAATGGAAGCAAAAAGACAGAACCTATGAATATATTTGAGTTAAAGTATATATCCATTTCTAATAAAAATATGAGTATTGAGAATGTCTTCCATTTAGTAGAATTGTTTTTTCTTCTGTGGAGGGTGTTTTCTCAGTTAAAAACATTGTGATGAGAAGAGCCAATTGAAGATGTTTTCCATTTCAAATTTATAAAAATTTGCAACTATGGGACAACTGCAGGCAATTTTATGAAAAATGCAACTGTGAAACAAATTGCAGACAATTTTATAAAAAAATATCACAACCATATGGAAAAATGCATTTTCAGAGAAATATTGACAGTGTGATGTTAGAGACAGGTGTGGCTAAGAAACAGATTAAAGTATGTGGATATATACCAAAAATTCTTCTGCTTGTATTACTTTTTAACGTTCAGATAATCAATACAAATAAGTGTTTTTGCTTTAATGTGAAGTGACATATGTTTTTACTTTGAGAAAGAATTTTATTTTTGAAATTAGTTTTTAACAGTACTGTTTTACAGTCTACCAATATAATAAAGCCAATTTGTTGATAAATAGGTAAATGTTTCATATATATTGAATTACTTTAATGCCTCCTTTCACTCTCTAAAGTATCCCAGTCTAGTTAATACGGTCTCTAAGGCTTTAGGATCTTTCCTTTTTGTTTTCATCCCTATCCTTTAGCATAGCAGTTTCTATAACCCAGATCTCATTTCATATGTAAATTTCAACTTCTGCAAATATAAAAGGGTCACTTATTTGGGTCACTTAAGCTACCCATTCTTTTTCACATTCAAGTGATGTGGAAAGTTTAGAGATATAAACAAGTTCTTGTTTTTGTTTTCTGGGAGGCCACTTTTTGCCAATTAATTCATTAACAAGTTCCACGAGTTGCCTCAGAAAACAATTGTTATCTCCAAGGACATGTGAGTAAAGCAATAAGAAAAGAACAAACAAAAGAAAAAAGCCTACACACATATGAGAACACACACAGAGAGAGAGAGAGAAAGAGAGAGCAGACCTAGCAAATAGTAAATGATTCTGATGGGAAAAAAAGCACCAATGTTGTGAGGGCAGGAAAGTAAAGCCTATAGGAACCCTAGACACCTTTGCACTGGTCCCTGGGAGGGAAGAATTTATGCCATTCTTCAGGTTACAGTGCCTCAATAATTTCAATGTCATAGTCCTTAGCATTAGGTCACCGTTGTAGAAGAAACCATTTCCCCCTATTTACTAATAGAACTCCTAAATTTTAGCCAGCTAGATGGCTATCCAGTGAGAGACTACATTTCCTCATCTCCCTTGCCACTTGGAGTGGCCAAGTGACCAAGTTCTGAAAAATCAGTGTGAGCCATCCCACATATGACACTAAAATGGAAAGTTCATGTTCTCTTTTGGCCCTTTCCCCTATCCTGCTGGCTAGGAGATAACAAAAGATGAAGCAGCCACCTTGGACTCAGACATGGCAGAGCTTCTTTACCAGCCCTGGACCATTTACCTCTACACTGATAACATATGAGAAAAACCAACTTCTATCTTGTTAAACTACCTGCGTTCAGTCTTGGGTCTCTTTGTTACAGTACCTGCACCCTCCTTAATAAAACCATGCTGAGCTGAACTTGCAAAATTTAAAAAATACACACTGAGTCACTACAATATGAGGAACAGACCACTGGGACTAAAAAGAAAGTCCAGCATAGAACCAAACACATGGAGAAAATTAGTACAAAATAAAATCACTGCAGTAAGCATGGACTTTTTTTGCTTATATCTGTATGAGAGTGAAAGTGAAAAGAAATGTCATTCAGTTGTATCCAACTCTTTGTGACCCCATGGACTGTAGCCTGCCAGGCTCCTCTGTCCATGGAATTCTCCAGGCCAGAATACTGGAGTGGGTAGCCATTCCCTTCTCCAGGGGATCTTCCTGACCCAGGGATCGAAACCAGGTCTTACGTATTGCAGGTGGATTC
This sequence comes from Bos indicus, assembly GCF_029378745.1. Taxonomy (NCBI): domain Eukaryota; kingdom Metazoa; phylum Chordata; class Mammalia; order Artiodactyla; family Bovidae; genus Bos; species Bos indicus. The sequence goes on from NC_091789.1 coordinate 80,047,098, forward strand.
TTTACCCTCTGAGCCACTAAAAAACACTAAAAGGACATATCAGAAACTAATAATATGGTTAGTTGTGAGAGTGGAAAGAGTGGGGTACATGGGAACAGGAATGGTAATGTGAGTTCTAAATTTGAGTATTATGTAAGTAATAATTCATCTCACACTCTAGCAAAGTGATGCTCAAAATTCTTCAAGCCAGGTTTCAACAGTATGTGAACTGTGAACTTCCAGATGTTCAAGTAGGATTTAGAAAAGGCAGAGGAACCAGAGATCAAATTGCTAACATCTGTTGGATCATCAAAAAAGCAAGAGAGTTCCACAAAAGCATCTACTTCTGCTTTATTGACTATGCCAAAGCCTTTGACTGTGTGGATCACAACAAACTGTGGAAAATTCTTAAAGAGATGGGAATATCAGACCACTTGACCTGCCTCCTAAGAAATCTGTATGCAGGTCAAGAGGCGACAGTTAGAACTGGACATGGAACAACAGACTGTTTCCAAATCGGGAAAGGAGTACATCAAGGCTGTATATTGTCACTCTGCTTATTTAACTTATATGCAGAGTACATCATGAGAAGCGCTGGGCTGGATGAAGCACAAACTGGAATCAAGATTACCAGGAGAAATATCAATAACTTCAGATATGCAGATGACATCACCCTTATGGCAGAAACAAAGAAGAACTAAAGAGGCTCTTGATGAAAGTGAAAGAGGAGACTGAAAATGTTGGCTTAAAACTCAGAAAATGAAGATCATGGCATCTGGTCCCATCACTTCATGGCAAATAGATGGAGAAATAGTGGAAACAGTGACAGACTTTATTTTGGGGGGCCTACAAATCACTGCAGATGCTGACTGCAGCCATGAAATTAAAAGAAGCTTGCTCCTTGGAAGAAAAGCTATGACCAACCTAGACAGCATATTAAGAAGCAGAGACATTACTTTGCCAACTAAGGTCCATCTAGTCAAGGCTATGGTTTTTCCAGTGGTCATGTATGGATGTGAGAGTTGGACTGTGAATAAAGCTGAGCACTGAAGAATTGATGCTTTTGAATTGTGGTGTTGGAGAAGACTCTTGTGAGTCCTTTGGACTGCAAGGAGATCCAACCAGTCCATCCTAAAGGAAATCCGTTCTAAATATTCATTGGAAGGACTGATGCTGAAGCTGAAACTCCAATACTTTGGCCACCTGATGCGAAGAGCTGACTCATTTGAAAAGACCCCGATGCTGGGAAAGATTGAAGGCAGGAGGAGAAGGGCACGACAGAGGATGAGATGGTTGGATGGCATCACTGACTCAATGACCATAAGTTGGAGTAAATTTGGGGAGTCGGTGATGTACAGGGAGGCCTAAGCATGCTGCAGTCCATGGAGTCACAAAGAGTTGGACACAACTGAGCAGCTGAACTGAACTGAACTGAAGTAATAATTATTACTATTATCAAGTATTAATAAGTATTATTATATAAGTTAATGTATTATTTGCATTTTGAACTATGCTGATATATTACTTGTTTTAAACAAACAAATAAATATAAATTTCAAAGAAAAAAAATAAGGGTGAGGAAAACAAAGTCATCCATCAACTGCATTATGAAAACCCAAGGTTTTCATTTACTCAGATGCCAAAGCCGTCACTAAATCCTGCTACATACACATTCAGTGAACACCAGCATGCTACTAGTATACCTATAGAAGACAGAATCAAGAAAACTGGTGTGTCTTTGGGCTGCAAATTGGCTCGAGAATCCAAATATCATGAAACTACAGTAGAAGTCACAGAAAAGGTGATGTGTGCAGAATTCTCTATAGCAGTTAGACTTCTCCTGTCCCTCTTCTAGTCATCACATATGGTTTCAAGAGCAGTCCCTTTAGGCCACATAGGAAATTGGCAGAGAGGATCAGCAACAATGAGATCACAGCATGCAAGGAATTTTTATTGAATTATTTAGCCATTTGGCCATATACAAAGATAGCTGTATGAATAGAGAGAATTGATAAGGATCTTCAAATGGCTTCAAGTGGCCACCTTGCTTAGATTTTCTGGTACATTGAAACTAACAAGTACTTAAATCATTTAAGGCAATTGGGTAAAATTTGGAAAACCTTGTCTAACTAGGCAGTTAGAGAGTTGTATTAGGTGATTACCTAATATTGTGCAGAGGAGAAAGAACCATCAGAGAGGAAAGGGATGAAGATTCAAAGTAAGAGTAGTGATTGGTGGAAAGAGATTTCTAAGAGAATAGGAAGGGATGGGAGATAAAGCTGGCCAGGAATTCTTGGAAAGATTGAGGTATAGCACTGAGAACTTTATTGAAGCAGAAGACTATGAACTTTTTGAGTGTTATCAGATCAAAATGTGGTGAGCCAAGAATATGGAAAAATAGTGGTTGAAGTAATGGATTGTAGGGCCCAGGCCAGTTAGGAAAGAAAATTAGTCTGGAAGAGACTGATAAATTGGGAGAAAACAGGAGACCAAAAATTAGGAATAGTAAGAATAAGGAAATATAATCCCTTAAACGAGAAAAAAAGTAGCCAGAGTGTTGCAAATACAAATTTAAGATATTAGAAGTGGAACAGTAATGAGTGATTTAAAAGACCCTGGATGTGGCCATGAGTGTGGACAACTGAAGTGCAGGAGAAGTCTCTGAAGTTGAGCCAAGTGGTGCTCTGTATGATTTATCTTCATGGATGTTAAATTCTCTCCATGATAGTACAAAGACTTGCATCAAATATTCAATTTACATTTGGGAGAAACCAGGAAGTAGGCAGACGCCAGTGATGAGACTCACTGGTGGGAGAAAGCTAGCGTCTCAATTGTCATTTACCTACCCTTTGACTATACCTTTGTCCATATAGTCAAAGCTATGGTTTTTACAGTAGTCATGTATGGATGTGAGAGTTGGACTTTTGAACTGTGGTGTTAGAGGAGACTCTTGAGAGTCCCTTGGACTGCAAGGAGATCCAACCAGTCCATCCTAAAGGTAATCAGTCCTGAATATTCATTGGAAGAACTGATGCTGAAGCTGAACCTCCAATACTTTGACCACCTGATGTGAAGAACTGACTCATTGGAAAAGATCCTGATGCTGGGAAACTGAAGGCAGAAGGAGAAGGGGTTGGCAGAGGATGAGATGGTTGGATGGTATCACCGACTCAATGGACATGAGTGTGAGCAAGCTCCAGGAATTGGTGATGGACAGGGAAGCCTGGTGTGCTGCAGTCTATGGGGTCACAAAGAGTCGGACACGACTGAGTGACTAAACTGAACCTAATAATATTAAGAATTAAACTAGAGTCTGAAAAATGAGAACAAGAAATTATTATTTTCATTCTGAAAAGAAAGCTAAAAGGAATGATGCAATGAACCCAGAAGAGGGCAGGCTTGGGTGAGCCACAATAATAGGGATTGTGAGGGAAAGATGAAACATGAGAGCTTAGAAAATGGAGTTAGACAGGGAAATGGATAGGCCAGGACAAAACTCAGTCTAGTTCCACATAATGTCTGAGCTCCACCAAGATTTACTAGATTATATGGTAGATGAAACTTCATATGATACAAAAATGTAATACAAATTGAAAGAGGAGCTATAAAATTTTATCAAGTACCCCAGGTGAATCTAATGCACAATAAAATTTGAGAATTTCAGTTTTCTGGAATCTATTCACTATGGTAGTTGTATCTGTCATTGTGAATAATTAAATTTGGTTTGGGGGGAGGGCTGGACAATTCTACAAGAATTCAACACTAGGACATGCCTAAGGCCTCAGTGACTTTAGGGGACTCTAATAGTTCATGATCAAAGACTGGAATTAAAGCAAGTGAAAAAAAAAGAGAGGGAAAAGAAACACTTTAAGAAAAGTTTGAAGCAAGGCAAACTTGAGCAAACACTGGCCTTATCGTAAAATGAAGCAACAAATCCACAAATTCCAACAGATTCTATGAAGGAGGAAACAGAAAACGCTCTGTCTTGAAAGCAGGACTCCATCTTGGGCCGGACTATGGACTTTGAGCTATATCCCCAGTATCTATGGAAACGATATACCAACTGGAAAACCAGGCCCCCAGAAGGAAGAGCCCCAGCACTCTCCATCACCTAAAAGAATACCTTAATTATCTGTGTAACTGAATAGAATCCTATTCTATTCTATTCATTCTATTATGCTTATTGGGGTATGACCACAGGCCTGTTGATAACTGTCCACTGTTAACTACCTAGGTTTAAGGCATATGAATCACGGGTTAACTTTCATTGTCAGGGAATTTGGGAAGGTGGGTTTGTGCACGTACACTTAGGGTATATAAGGTTTTCACAAAAACTGGTTGGGGTCCTTGGCTAAGAGGATACTCTTCCTTGGGCCCGCCAGTGTAATAAACTGCACTCCGCTATCTGCATCGTCCTTCTGAGTGAGTTTGTTTCCCGAACGCGTGGCTACAACACTACTATTATAGTTACAAACTGAAGGATACTGTTTACACATGCATAGTACTAAAATAATGATTGGTCACACAATAAATCATCAACCACATTTCTTTCACTATTACCCATATTATCATGGAATATAAAGAACAATACATTATATATATTTAGAATTAATTTAGTTACTTTCACTAATGAAGGTAAACAGTATCATGAATAATTCAAGCTTTCATATAATTAAAGCTCACCACTCTGTGCCTCAGACAGTGAAGAGTCTGCCTGCAATGCAGAAGACCTTGGTTCATTCCCTGCGTTGGGAAGATCCCTCTGGAGAAGGAAATGGCAACCCACTCCAGTTTTCTTGCCTGGGAAATTCCATGGATAGAGGAGCCTGGAAGGCTACAATCCATGGAGTCGCATAGTTGGACACAACTGAAAGACTAACACACACACCAGTTTGGCTGTAGAATATATTTTTTAAATGTGCTCAAAAGCAAATATGTATCAAAATTCAGATGATAACATAACAAATGAGCGTCTGTATTTAAAAAGTTATTTGCTTTATAGCAAGTATGGTCAGAGTATGATTCTCTTTACGATAATTCAACTTATAGACAGCACTTTAAATCTGTTGTTAAATTTGTTTTAATTATTTGGGGGGCAAGAGGTGAGTAGTGACTAAAGAGCGGCTAACAGTCTTTTCTTTGCTAATTGGCTGCTTATTTCTTGGGTGTGTTTATGAAATTTCATCAGGCTTATGCACTTTATGTATACTTCAATTGAAAGGTTAAAAAATAAAAAGATGAGGGAAAGTATGACAGGAAAACAAACAAAATACACAATGAGAAATAAACAATGCTAGAGCAGATACTGTCATTTTCCTGTAAGTTTGAACAGAACCATACAATTTTGGTCACTTTCATCAATCTATACATAACTGTAAACTACACATGGGGTAAAATTTAGATGTGGATATGAATAGCTGAACAAGTGTGAATTAAATTTTTGTGATTGCTTTACCAAAAACAATAACAATAAGATAAAGTTTTTGGCTATATACATTCTCTCAGATTTTCTAGAAGAAAATCATATTGTCTGCAAACAATGACAGCTAGTTTTGTCTTTTCTTTTATAATATTTATACATTTTTATTTCTCTTTCTCATTGATTGGCACTTCCAGGAAACTGTTGACAAGAAGTCATGCTATTGAACATCTTGCTTTTGTTTCTGACTTTTATCAGTACTTTCACCTGTATATCAAAGCTTTTCAACTTTTTTGATCATGTTTTGCAGTTTAAAAAAATTATTTTACATTCCAGTATACACACACACACACGAAGTTTTCAAGAAAAAATGCTTATCTTTTCTATATGCAACACACTCTAACATTTTACATCCTAGTTTATGTTTTCATGCTGAATGCATTAAAGACCTTTAGTGACAACTGAGGAAATTTGAATATGAACAGATTTTATCTGATATTAAGAAATTATTGCTATTCTTCATTAACTGTAATAATGATATTGTGATTATATAGAGAAATATGCTTATATTATAAACACTGAAGGTTTTAAAGGCAGGGTGACATGATAATTTACTTTGGTGATGGACACAGCTATTACATGGCTTTCTTTGTTTTCTGAGGGTTTTTGGTCGTGCGACACAGGATCTCAGCTCCCCAAACCAGGACTGAACTCAGGCCACATCAGTGAAAGCCCAGAATCCTAACCACTAGGTCACCAGGGAACAGTCTTACATGGCTTTTTTTAAAAGCTGGTAATATTAAGACCTGGTGAGGATGCAGAGTAATTGAAGCTCTCATATATTGTGGTAGGAATACCAAATGGCACAGCCATTCTGGAAAATACCTCGGCAGTTTCTTATAAAGTTAAGCGTACACTTACCATATGACCCAACACTCTCACTCTTAGGTATATATTCAAGATAAATGAGAATATATATCCACATAGAGACTTGCACATGAATGTTTATAGCAGCTCTATTCATAATAGCCAAAAAGTAGAAATAACCTTAAATGTCTGTGAACTGACAAGTGGGTTTTTAAAAGTATGGTACAATGGAATAATACTCATCAATAAGAAATAAACCATTATTAAATGCAAAAGCATGGGTGACTCTCTAATGTATCACATTAAGTCATAAGAAGCCACATTCAAAATGCTATATACTACCTGATTCCCAGGGCGAGGAGTAGGATGAGGAAGGTTGGTGCTTAGGGCTGTGCAGCTGCAGGATCAGAATTCGAGAGTGGATGGCTCCTTACATTTTGCTCCATAGACATACCACTTGCCTCTCCCTAGTCATGGCCCTGATGATTCCATTTATATGATGTTCTGGAAAAGGCAAAAAAAGGAATAAAATGAAGATCAGTGCTTGTTAGGGATTGGGGTGGGGAAAGGGTTGTCAACAAAGGAGTAGAATGACAGGATTTGAAAGGTACCAGTCATAGAATATCACCTGATTGTGGTGGTGGTTACATGACTGGGACTGTATGTATTTATCTAAATTCATGTAACAATACACCAAAGAGAGTGAACTTTAGTCCATATGAATTTTTTAAAGTGAACAAAAATCAAGAAAAAATCTAAATAATGAGTATATAATAATTCATGATATTTTCTCCACTTTTCTTGATGCTAGGTATTTTTCATAATAAAGAGTAAAATATCAAAATGCCAGTTGCTTGCAAGCATACTGATTTCTCAACTCATTGTTTTAAAAACACTGTGCTAAATTATACATTGAAACATGTATATTATCATATGTAAAATAGATGACCAGGGCAAGTTTGATGAATGAAGCAAGGTACTCAAAGCTGGTGCTCTGGGACAACCCACAGGGATGGGGTGGGAGGGGGGTTCAGGGTGAGGGAACACATGTGTCCCATGGCTGATTCATGTCAATGTATGGCAAAAACTACCACAGTATTGTAAAGTAATTAGCCTCCAATTAAAATAAATTTTTAAAAATGAAAAAATAAAAACACTGTGCTAAACTATACATTTCTGTAATGTTTGAATATTTACTGCAGGATGGATACACAACTAGGTCCCACTGAATAGCACAGGGAACCATATACAACATCCTGTGATAAATTACAGTGGAAAATAATATATGTATAGGTATAACAGAATCACTATGCTGTACAGCAGAAACTAATACATGATGAGTCAACTATACTTGAAAAAATACATTCGAAAAAATTTTCATCTTCTGTTCAGTAAGTGAAAGCATGCTTGAAGATCAAAAACTTTCAGGCACTTCCCTGGCTGTCCAATGGTTAGGGCTTCAAGCTTCCACTGCAGAGGGCATGGGTTTGATCCCTGTGAACTAGAATCCCACTTACTGCAAGGTATGGCAAAAAAAATAAATAAATAATTGTTCTAAATTTTAACAAGTCTTGCATCTCCCATGAAGGAGTCAGGCTGGCAGGGATAGTTCTCCATATCAAAAGCTCTAATTAAATTGGAAACAATCAATGAGACTTATTATGGAACAGGCATCATGCTAAGTATTATACATGCTATATCAGTTTGCTAGGGCTGCCATAAGAAAATGTCACAAGTTGAGTGACTTGAACAACAGAACTTTATTTTCTGAGTTGTGGAGACTAGAAGTTTGAGATCAAGGTTTCTTCTGAGGTCTCTCCCCTTGACTTGTAGACCAGCGTTTTTTCACTGTGTCCCCACCGGGTCTTTCCTCTGTGCACACATGTTCTGAGATACTGGGGGGTTAGGACATCAGTGCATGAATTCTGGAGGCACACATTTCAGCCCATAACACATGTATTATCTGATTTATCCAACAATATTATAAGGTACATTCATCCCCCATTTTACAAATGCAGAAGTGTGTGGGAAGAAGTCAAAATATAAACTCAATCCATTAATTTAAAAAAACTTCAAAAAAATGCCTGTTCACAAAAAAGCATTTTGTAAAATTTTCACTTTTAATTAAAATATAAAGAGATGGAAACAACTAAAGCAGTACAGATTTTTATTTGAAAGGGAAGTGATTTGGCTTTTTCAATTTGTCTGCTAAGGCAAATACTATTTCATTTCTGTGCAATTTTTGTTTTTACCCTGACTGGGCCAGATGTGACCCTCTACCCTGTGGGGATTTCTGCTTCTCTTCCAGTCTTCTTTACATAGCAAAACCATGTCAGCCAGAGAGCTAAGCTGAAAGAACCATTTCAGCTATCTCCAAGAGGTTACCATAGAATTCTCATCCTCCTTCGGTAACCAGGAAAGGTTAATTTTAAATTCATGCTAGATCTGCTTCTGTGACTTTAACTCTCATCTTGCCACTTGGTTTTGTTATTGTAGCATACATAGTAACTTCCCAGGTGGCTCAGTGGGTGAAGAATCGGCTTGCAATGCAGGAGACCCAGGCGACTTGGGTTTGATCCCTGGGTCAGGAAGATCACCTGGAGGAGGAAGTGGCAACCCACTCTTGTATTCTTGCCTGGAAAATTCCATGGACAGAGGAGCCTGGCAGGCTATGGTCCATGGGGTCACAAAGAGTAATCCACCACTGAAGCAACTGACCATGCATGCATGCAGGCAGGCAGGGAGGCATACCTAATGGCCTGCCTCAGGAGATAACCAGAGCCTGATCACCTGTGAAGGACTCTAAGGAAGTGAAACTAACATGACACCCAGTCTGAGGCTTGCCATTCTAGGAGATATTTGCAAGGATTGAATAGTCTTTTTTATTTTGTTTCCTTACTTCCTCCCATCTCTGATCCATAAAAGAACCTGGCATCTAGGCCCTGACAAGACAGTTATTTTGAGGTGCTAGCCTGCCATCTTCTCCATCAGCCAGCTACCCAAATAAAGCCCCTTCCATGTCTCAACCCCTCATCTCTTGATTTTATTGGTCTAACATGTGGCAAGCAGAGCAAACTTGGACTCAGTAACACTCCATCTGAAAAAAAAAGAGGCTGGAGAGATTTGTCCTATACCAGTTTGGCCCAACTCCAGACTTTGAAAAAGAATCACATAAATTTTTTCATACCAATAGCAAGTCAGAAAAAACTGACTATATTACAGCTTCCTTCAACCAGTGGTTCAAGACCAATCCTTTTTAATTTAAACCTCATTGATTTACTTTCAAATAAGCTAGCAATCCGATTTGAAGAATATATTTGGGAGAAATGCAGCTTTATTATGAAAATTAAAATGGTCACCCATAAGTAAGCAGTTAACCATTTGTCTGCCTGAAGCAGTACCAAAACAATCAAAAAAAAAAAAACCCTAAGAAGTGTTGTTTACATTTGATGTGGCCACTCACTGAAGTAGGGTGAAGTGGACAGAATCTGGTTTCTAACCATACTAGTTGTGTCATCCCTTAGGCACTCAATTCTCAGCAAAAGAACATTAAAATTTAATCTGAAACATTTTTGTCTATGTTGAGAACAAACAGGCATTATGTTGAGTCCTGCCCAAGGCCACAGATATGAGGCTTTGCACCAAAGCCACAGAAGTGGAGCCCAGGACCAAGGTCACCTCCTAAGCTGACTGAGTGTGTGTGTTAGTTGCTCAGTCGTGTCCAACTCTTTGCTACTCCATGGATTGCAGCCCACCAAGCTCCACCATCCATAGGATTTTCCAGGCAAGAATACTGGAGTGGGTTCCCTTCTCCAGAGGATCTTCCCAACCCAGGGATCAAACCCAGGTCTCCCACATTGCAGGCAAACTCTTTACCATCTGAGCCACTAGCGAAGCTGACTAAGCCCCTTTGTAACTGTTGCCAAAAGCCCTCTGATCATCACCAACAAGCTTCCTGACTCCCAATTAGGCAAAGGTGCCCACTTCAGCAAGCACCTTATAGCACCCCAACCAATCACCTAATGCCAACCTGCCAGCAGGAATTTTCTTTGTCTTGAGGCTATAAAAGTTGGCTATTAACCCACAGAAACTGTCGACTTTCCCTGGTCTATCAGGTGGTCAGCCCACTGCGATCACAGTGCCCACATTATCTCTGCTCTTTGTTCTTAATAAACTCACTCCCTTCTGAAATACTCTGTGTCTGGAAATTCTTTTTCAACCCATGCTCGGAGTGCCTCAACACAATAGTCTCCATTCAGTCTTGTGATTGTTGCAGTGAGAAAGAAAAAAGAGGAATGAGTTTTTCTCTTTCTTTCCTGAGAACAAAGAGGATAAAGAGAACAGTGGGCAGGCCTGAACATTCCTAGTATTTTTACTTTAACTGCTCCTAACTCTAATGTCTATTACTAAGTTTGCTTTTCTGCCCCCTAACTCTGCAGGAGCTACAATTCACATTTTCTCCTTTGACTCTACGCTAAATACATCCTCTGTCTGGTGTTTACCCTTACAACACCTTTCCCCTTGTAATTACGTATCAGAAAGAAGGCTGCAGAGCCACCAAACTACCAAATTCAATTACTGGGTTACCAATGCCATTTTATGACTGTTTTGAAACAATGCAAGAGGAGGAAATCAAGATCCTATCACCTTCGTTCCGCATCACTGACTCCTGACTGATAGCCCTTTCCTTATATAAGCCCCTAGACTCCCGCTCATGGAGCAGAGGCACAGTTCTTGAAGCATGTGGCTACTGTGTTCCCCTTTCCGCCGGCTGAGAATAAAAGCCACCTTTCTGTTTCTTCCAAACTCTGTCTCCGTATTTTTCATTTGGTTTCGGTGGGCAGAGAAGGCCAAGATTTTAGCCGGCAACATGACTATGCTCCAATCTGGGGGAGAATTTAATGGCAGCCTCATTATACCTCTCCCTGGTTATTTCCATTTGAAATCATCTAAAAGAGTCCTCCCTTTAAAGGAGGAAACAGACAGAGCTGGACTCCATCTTGGACCAGCCTGTGAACATTAGGCTACACACATGGCCATCCTTCCAATGAACTCTGAACTTTGCACCCAGTTTCTATAGAAACGGCATACCAGTGGAAAACCAGACCACCACCACCACCCCACTCCCGGGGATAAAAGAGACTCCAGTCCAGATTCGATGCACGATACTGTATGCTTGGGGCTGGTGCACTGGGACGACCCAGAGGGATGGTTTGGGGAGGGAGGAGGGAGGAGGGTTCAAGATGGGGAACACATGTATGCCTGTGGCGGATTCATTTCGATATATGGCAGAACCAATACAATATTGTAAAGTTTAAAAATAAAATAAAATTTAAAAATTAATAAATAAGAAAAAAAATAAATAAATAAAAGAGACTCAGGACTTGTACCTAGAGTCTCGGTCGCCTAAAAGAATACGCTAATTATCTCTGTAACAGAACAAAGTCATAAATCCCATAATGCTTATTGGGGTATGACCACAGGCCAATTGATAAATGTCCACTGTTTATCTAGGTTTATGACACATGAATCATGTGTTAACTTTGATCGTATCTCTCTTTTACCTTGTCCCAGACTAGTTTCAAGGAATGTGGGGAGGTGGGTATGAGCACATACACTTAGGGTATATATAAAGTTTCCACAAAAACTGGTCAGGGGTCCTTGGCTAAGGGTCCTTGGGCCCGCTGGTGTAATAAACTGCACTCCACTATCTGCATTGTCTTTCTGAGTTTGTTTCCTGGAACGCGTGGCTACAACACCTTTACCCAATTCCCCCTTTTCCATCAACCTTCCCTAACTTCCCATCCCTTTCCTCATTTTCTCCTTATATTCCCATCAGTCATAAGCCTACAATAGACTGCTTATAAAAAATGTTAATGTTACAATGATTTATTTACTATATTTATACTTATTTAGTGTCACTAAATACCACTTTTGCTTATTCTGAGGTATTTCCATCTTTGCCTGGGTACATAAAACCTGCTGAAATTGAAGTAAGGAAGTGTGAAATGAAAATATCTCCTGCCACATTAATCAACAAGAAATGGCACAGGCATCAGCGATTTCAGGCTTCCAAATGTCAACGAGAGATCCCAAGCTGCAATCCAACCTGGCAGATGCTGCCACTCCCACAGTGATTGCTGAGGAGTTGGAGGAATGCAAGAAGCCAGGTGAACAAAGAAACAGGATGGGCCCCAGACAGCTGAGGTGCACGTGAAAGTAATGAATTCAGTGAGTCCAGAGGCTTGCATCTTCCCATATATAGAGTGCTAAATTCCTTAACTTGATAGCTGATCTTTGATGTTCAGACTGTCCACTCCTCCCTTTGTTGCAAGCTTGTATATAACCTGACTTCCCCTCCTGCCTCCTTGGAACGGTTTTCTCTGAGCTGCTGAGATGCTGTCCCTGGCTCAGTGTCCTAAACATTTCCACCAAATAAAATAACTCTCTACTTTCAGGTCATGACTATATTTTTTAGTTAACAGAAGTCTGCCTAAAGTGCAGAAGACACTGCATACCACAGGTGACAAGAAATGCCTGTGGAGGGCACTGGATATGGGTGTTGCACCTGGAGCTCCACAGAGCTGACATTTTTCCACTTCAATAAATACATAAATTTGTATGAGGCCTGCATAGCGTTCCGTTTTATAGACCTATTGTCATTTATTTTATCAGTGTCCTATTTGCAAACATTATTATGGTTTCCTAGTTTTTACCATTTCATATAATGCTTGAAGAAATAGTTTTTTGTATCTTTCAGAATTTGTTATTTCCTTACTACTAATTCTGGCAGTCAAAATGCTAGATTCAAGAGGTGGGCATTGAAAAAATATTTAATGGAAAATGCATACATATGTAGGTTGATAAAAATTCAGATCATACAAAATTCAGGATATGGAATTGAAAATGTGTCCCTTTTACTCCATACTTTCCAAGTCCCTCTTCTTTTCACATGAATGATAGCATAATATATACATGGTATTGCTTTTCTTCATTCAAATGTCTTAGAAAGATTTCCATGTCTTATTTTTCATTTATTTTCCATACTAAAGATAAATAATGAACCTTGAAGACGGTATGCTAAGGTAAATAAACCAAATAGAAAAGGACAATTATTATATGATTCTATTTACATGAATACCTACAGTAGTCAGATACAAAGGATGGAAATTAAAGCAGCAGTTACCATGGGCTGGGAAGAAGAGAAAGAGGGGTTTATTACTTAATGAGTACAGAGTTTCAATTTGGGATAACAAAAATATTTTGGAAATGGATAGTAATAATGGTTGCACAATAGTGTGAATGTACTTAATGCCACTGGAATGTGCACTTAATAATGGTTTAAATGGTACGTTGTATGTTATGTGTATTTTAGCACAATAAGATAAAATAAAAAGAACTATGAACACTCTCCTTCATTTTGTTAGCACAGTTAGTTGCAAGTGGTCGTAATTCTGCATTTTCATAAAGGTAATCAGACACAACTTAGCAACTAAACAACAATACAAAAAAGCTACCCAACATTATATAATGTGTGTGTAAATAAAGTTATTTGTATAAGATGGACAGTATCAAACATAATCTTTTGCTCTTGAGAGGAAAGCTAGAAAAGGAAACTAGGAGTCAGTACCAGAAGTCTGCAAACAGGCTCTCTTGAGGATCCAAAGGCTAGGTTAGTGGCAAAGCCTCATTTTTCTCAATGCTGCATTATTTGAATGTATCAAAATGTAATCAACCACTGCTTTACTGAAGGACATTTGTTTCCAATCTTCTGTTACTAAAAACAATGCAGTAATAAACACCTTTATATAAATGTCTTAGAAAGGAAAAGGGAATATATATGTAGAACAAATTCTTAACTACTCTGAGTCAAAACATTTAGGTTTAAATTATGGATACATATTGTGAATTTCCTTCCAAAAAAGTTGTACAATTTACACTGTTATCAACGATATATGATAGTGTTCTTTTCGCTACCAACACAATGTACTGTCAATCTTTTTAAAATCTTTGTTCATAAGCAAGGTAAAAATGGTATTTCCTTGTAGTTTTAATTTGTACTTCTCTTATGAATAAGGTTGGAAATGTTGGTTCAGTTCAGTTGCTCAGTCATGTCCGACTCTTTGTGACCCCATGGACTGCAGCACACCAGGCTTCCCTGTCCATTTCCAACTCTCGGAGTGTACTCAAACTCATGTCCATTGAGTCGGTGATGCCATCCAACCATCTCATCTTCTGTCGCCCCCTTCTACTCCTGCCTTCAATCTTTCCCAGCATCAGGGTCTTTTCAAATGAGTCAGCTCTTCGCATCAGGTGGCCAAAGTATTGGAGTTTCAGCTTCAGCATCAGTCCTTCCAATGAATATTTAGCACGGATTTCCTTTAGGATGGACTGGTTGGATCTTCTTGCAGTCCAAGGGACTCTCAAGAGTCTTCCTCAACACCACAGTTCAAAAGCATCAATTCTTTGGTGCTCAGCTTTCTTTCTAGTCCAACTCTCACATCCATACATGACTACTGGAAAAACCATAGCTTTGACTAGACAGACTTTTGTTGGCAAAGTCATGTCTCTGCTTTTTAATATGCTGTCTAGGTTGGCCATAGTTTTTCTTCCAAGGAGCAAGCGTCTTTTAATTTCATGGGTGTAGCCACCATCTGCAGTGATTTTGGAGCCCAAAATATGTTGCTGCTGCTGCTGCTAAGTCGCTTCAGTCGTGTCCAACTCTGTGCGACCCCATAGACGGCAGCCCAACAGGCTCCCCTGTCCCTGGGATTCTCCAGGCAAGAATACTGGAGTGGGTTGCCATTTCCTTCTCCAATGCATGAAAGTGAAAAGTGAAAGTGAAGTTGCTCAGTCTTGTCGGACTCTTAGCGACCCCATGGACTCCAGCCCACCAGGCTCCTCCGTCCATGGGATTTTCCAGGCAAGAGTACTGGAGTGGGGTGCCATTGCCTTCTCCGCAAAATATGTTAAGGCTTTTATTATTGTCAAACTGCCTTTTAGAAAGAGATTTATCCATAGCACCCACTAGAGGAATGCATAAGAATAATAATTTTATTAAATCTTCACCAACAACTAGTGATTATTCTTTTCATGTTTGCCAATTTGTTCAGTCAAATATGGAATCTTATTATTTTTACTTTAAACTATAATAATATTAGAGTTGAAAATTTTTTCATGTACTTATTGACGAGTTGTATTTCTGGTCAATTGTATTTCTTATCACTAGCCTTTTCATACCTGCTGCCCAATTTTTCTACTATGATAGATGTATTTTTCTTTCTAATTAAAAACTATAGTCCGCCTCAATCCTAGAGGCAGTAGAGGCATGTCTTTTGGAAAGTGCATTGTGTGTGGAGAAATGGTGAGCATATGATTGTCTTCCTAGCAACAAATGAGTAGTGTCCCTGTCTTTTCTCCTCAGCTCCTGTTTTTCAATGCCTACATCCTAATCTTTCAGGAAGAGGTGGGAGGGCAGTGTACTTTCCCTGCTACACTTTCTCAACATCTCATTCTCAGTCATTTTCCCCCTTGCCATTGTGGGGTGTGTGACTGTGTGTTCTGTTCTCTGTAAAAGGAAGCAGGGATATGGTCTTGCTCTGGCTGGCGGCCTTGGTTCTAATCACTTGTACAGCAGCAGAACCAGGCCTTGTGCTCCCTTTTAAAATGAGAAAGTCTAAAGGATTTGTCATCTGAGATTTTGTTCTTGTGTAACTAAGCTTCTCAAGTGATATGAACTCAGCAGGAGCAGCAAAAGACAGGTCATGTGGTAATCCTTTATTCTTTTATGCATCTTGTTTGGACAAACACACTTACTGGACACGGTACATAACTATGGAAGATACCAAGATAAATTAAATTCTCTGCCTTGAAGGAGCTCTCAGGCTAGTGACAGTTGAGTAGTATTTATGTCTTCTCTAGATTTACTGGGACAAACATAGAATAAGTGAAGACCCAGAAGAAATCACCAAGATTGCAGAGAAAATGTTTACTGTGCCTGCAGGTGAGAGTAGCTTCCTGATTGATTCATGCAACAAATATTTATTCAGTGAAATAATATATACTCAATATAGGAGGGGCAACTACCTCCTGTTTTAACAAGACACAGTAAGTAAGTGAGAATGTGGTAGACTTGTATGTTTCATAGCAGAAAAAAATTGGGAGAATGCCCATTTGATATCTACTCTGTGAAATGAGGTCATCTACCCAGAGGGAAAATGGGGGAAATTGTAAGATTAGAGATTTGAAAAAAGTGAAAATGTTTTGTAGAGTATTGAAGCATAAGTTAACCAAAGAAATAGAGTAGGACTGCTGAGCAGTCTTAAGGGTCAACTGAGGTTAGTGATAAAGGATTTATATTGGTGCCAAGTAGCCCTGGGGAAAGACTTTCCGAGGAGCTCTTGGTTGCTACTGTGTAGTCACTGCCATACCAGCAAGGCCCTTGAGAGGAACCACGTCACTGCATAATATCCAAGGGCTCAAACTTTTGCTTCTGTTTGTTTTGTTATGTTTTCTGTGTATCTGGATACATTCTGAGATTCTGACTATAGAAACAATATTTGCTAATGTGGTAGGTTAACCTATGAACATACTAGTTTATTCTTTCTTTTCTCAAGGATAACTAAAGAATTAGAAGGTTAATTTTTCCCTTCCGTGTCTTGTGAAAGGATAGCTAAGCCTTTGTATATGAAAGTCTAGGTTCTTTGTGTTTAGGAGTTGTCCTTGAAAAAAAACCCTCTGTGAATTGAGTCCCAACTGTTAGGAGCATTAAGTCAAATTCCTTTGTCTGTTGTGCATTCATCTTTTTATTATTGATTAATAAGAGGTCCTGTTTAGTAAATGTTTCATTCACTTTTGTGTTTTAATTTTGTTTTATGATGGGTTGTTGTTTTGACATATAGAAATTTTACATTTTTTTAATATTTAGAATTTTATTTATTTATTTATTTTATCAGAGCTAAAGTAAGTTTATTTAAGTATGAGACACATAAATTAGCAATGATACCAGTGGGGAATTTCACAGTTCTGTAACTGATTATGAAACATAAAAAGTTATGTTACTATCTTGTGGAAAATTTTGCACAGTTTTTAGTCTATTTTCTAATTAGTGTAATTAAAGCCAAATTTTATACTTGGAAAAGGTGATAGATTGCATCAACTGCTCTTCCTTCATCTTTGAATTTTATTTATTTTTTTAAATTTTATTTTATTTTTAAACTTTACAATATTGCATTGGTTTTGCCAAATATCAAAATGAATCCACCACAGGCATACATGTGTTCCCCATCCTGAACCCTCCTCCCTCCTCCCTCCCCATACCATACCTCTGGGTCGTTCCAGTGCACCAGCCCCAAGCATCCAGTATCATGCATCGAACCTGGACTGGCGACTCGTTTCATATATGATATTATATGTATTTCAATGACATTCTCCCAAATCATCCCACCCTCTCCCTCTCCCACAGAGCCAAAAACTGTTCTATACATCAGTGTCTCTTTTGCTGTCTTGTATACAGGGTTATTGTTACCATCTTTCTAAATTCCATATATATGCGTTAGTATACTGTACTGGTGTTTTTCCTTCTGGCTTACTTCACTCTGTATAATAGGCTCCAGTTTCATCCACCTCATTAGAACTGATTCAAATGTTTTCTTTTTAATGGCTGAGTAATACTCCGTTGTGTATATGTACCATAGCCTTCTTATCCATTCATCTGCTGATGGACATCTAGGTTGCTTCCATGTCCTGGCTATTATAAACAGTGCTGTGATGAACATTGGGGTACACGTGTCTCTTTCAGTTCTGGTTTCCTCAGTGTGTACGCCCAGCAGTGGGGTTGCTGGGTCATATGGCAGTTCTATTTCCAGTTTTTTAAGGAATCTCCACACTGTTCTCCATAGTGGCTGTACTAGTTTGCATTCCCACCAACAGTGTTAAGAGGGTTCCCTTTTCTCCACACCCTCTCCAGCATTTATTGCTTGTAGACTTTTGGATTCCAGCCATTCTGACTGGCATGAAATGGTACCTCATAGTGGTTTTGATTTGCATTTCTCTGATAATGAGTGATGTTGAGCATCTTTTCATGTGTTTGTTAGCCATCTGTGTGTCTTCTTTGGAGAAATGTCTATTTAGTTCTTTGGCCCATTTTTTGATTGGGTCATTTACTTTTCTGGAATTGAGCTGTAGAAGTTGCTTGTATATTTTTGAGATTAGTTGTTTGTCAGTTGCTTCATTTGCTATTATGTTCTCCCATTCTGAAGGCTGTCTTTTTACCTTGCTTATAGTTTCCTTTGTTGTGCAGAATCTTTTAAGTTTAATTAGGTCCCATTTGTTTATTTTTGCTTTTATTTCCAATATTCTGGGAGGTGGGTCATAGAGGATCCTGCTGTGATGTATGTCGGAGAGTGTTTTGCCTATGTTCTCCTCTAGGAGTTTTATAGTTTCTGGTCTTACGTTTAGATCTTTAATCCATTTTGAGTTTATTTTTGTGTATGGTGTTAGAAAGTGCTCTAGTTTCATTCTTTTACAGGTGGTTGACCAGTTTTCCCAGCACCATTTGTTTAATCCATTGTATATTCTTGCCTCCTTTGTCAAAGATAAGGTGTCCATATGTGCGTGGATTTATCTCTGGGATTTCTATTTTGTTCCATTGATCTATATTTCTGTCTTTGCCAGTACCATACTGTTTTGATGACTGTGGCTTTGTAGTAGAGCCTGAAGTCAGGTAGGTTGATTCCTCCAGTTCCATTCTTCTTTCTCAAGATTGCTTTGGCTATTCGAGGTTTTTTGTATTTCCATACAAATTGTGAAATTATTTGTTCTAGCTCTGTGAAGAATACCATTGGTGGCTTGATAGGGATTGCATTGAATCTATAAATTGCTTTGGGTAGTATACTCATTTTCACTATATTGATTCTTCCAATCCATGAACATGGTATATTTCTCCATCTATTAGTGTCCTCTTTGATTTCTTTCACCAGTGTTTTATAGTTTTCTATATATTGGTCTTTAGTTTCTTTAGGTAGATATATTCCTAAGTATTTTATTCTTTCTGTTGCAATGGTGAATGGAATTGTTTCCTTAATTTCTCTTTCTGTTTTTTCATTATTGGTGTATAGGAATGCAAGGGATTTCTGTGTGTTGATTTTATATCCTGCAACTTTACTATAATCATTTTTATGTCTTGTCTTTTATGATTTTTGGTTTGTCTTTTGTTTAGAAAGGACTTTCCCAACCCCATGCAAGATGTTTTAAATATCTGGCTATATTTTCTTCAAAACAAACAAAAAAAAAACTTTTGTTTTACATTTAAATCTTTAATCCATTTATATGTTTATGAAAATGTGTTGGGGAGTTTTAAATAGCTTTAATAAGGTGTTTTCTTGGAACTATTTTCATTTGGAAGTCACAAAACAGACAAAATCCAGCAACTATGCAACACAATGTTGCATTATGTACAAGACAAAAGAAATAATTGCATATGCATTTTAAATATCAGTATAAGAACACTTTTCTGTATTGAACTTTAATGAGATTTCCACCATGAGTTGATTTTCAGTACTTTAGATTAATGTCCAAAATATTCTGTTAAGAAATCTTATCTGTGTCAGTACTAAAATACCATGACCTCCAAGACCAATAGCAGTGCTGCCACTCTATTTGGTTTTGTCAAAGTCCCTTATAGCCTTTAGGACCAAGGCCATTCACCTACATTTGTTCAGTTTATAGCCCCAGTTCCTGCAGTAATTTAGCATGTATCACAGATTCACTGCATGTACCTACAAATATTTAAGCATAACTGCTTGGGAACAAAAATTGAACTAAAGATAGAGGGAAAGATATTTAACTTCAAGAAGCAAGATTTTACTGATCTAGGTGAAAACAAATATAAAAGAAATGATATGATGTTAGTGCTTTTTGAGAGGTGGTTATGCCATCTAAAAATTTATGCACAATTTCTGAGAGTTCAATATGTATTTATACATATAAAGATATCATATATACATATTTTTAAATTTTTGAATCATAAAAGGAAAAAAAACTTGAATCAATTTAGAAATAATATTTATAAAGTATGTATGTATGTATTTATAATCCCTACTTACTTTACTTAACATCTCACATAAAAGCATTTTCATGTTATGGTACACTTTTCATAAACATAATTTTTATGACTATATTTCCTCATATGGATGAACCATAACTCACTCAACTATTACTCTCTAAAGGTAGACATTTGAGCTGTTTTCAATATTCAAGAGTACCTTAAAAAGATATAGGCATGTCTTTGTGCATAAATCTTCCTGTATTCTGATTATTTCCTTAAAATAATTTCTAGATGTAGAATTACTGCATATAAGTGTATGGTATATATGTAGAATTGTTCACCAGTTCTCCAAAAGGATTTTACCAACTCCACCCGTCTCACCAGCAATGTCTCAGAGTGCCCATTTCCTTATACATGTAGAGGATTTGAAGAGTCAGGATCACTCACATTCAGCTTATTAAAAACAAATGAAAATTAAATCTTGGCTCACCACCCCTTTCTTGGTCTTTCTATACTCTCTCCTCCATACCAGAGTGTTCTGTGCTACTTCCCAGCCACCCAGGGTCTCTCACCGAGCTGTCCACCCAAGCCAGCCTTCCCAAGAAAACACTCGACTTTTCCTTCCTATTTCATTCCCACATCCAAATTAAAAACTCAGTATCCTGCATCAGCCTGCTTTGGCCAGCAGATTGGTCTTATATATTCATTACTGACAATGTAAATGATAATAAAGAGAACTATGTTAGGCAAAAAAATGATCCCCAAAAGATAACCACATCAAATGACTAGAGTGTTTGCTGCTCTATTTGGAAAAGAGTTATTGCAGATGTCTATTGAATTAAGCAGAAAGCAGATGTTTTTCTGGAACTCTCTTGCTTTTTTGATGATCCAGTGGATGTTGGCAACTTGATCTCTGGTTCCTCTGCCTTTTCTAAATCCAGTTTGAACATCTGGAAGTTCACAGTTCACATACTTTTGAAGCCTAGCTTGGAGAATTTTGAACATTACTTTGCTAGCATGTGAGATGAGTGAAATTGTGTGGTAGTGTGAGCATTCTTTGGCATTGCCCTCCTTTGGGATTGGAATGAAAACTGACCTTTTCCAGTCCTGTGGCCACTGCTGAGTTTTCCAAATTTGCTGGCATATTGAATGCAGTACTTTCACAGCATCATCTTTTAGGATTTGAGATAGCTCAGCTGGAATTCCATCACCTCCACTAGCTTTGTTTGTAGTGAGGCTTCCTAAGGCCCACTTGACTTCACACTCCAGGATGTCTGGCTCTAGGTCAGTGATCACACCATCGTGGTTATCTGGGTCATGAAGATCTTTTTTGTATAGTTCTTCTGTGTATTCTTGCCACCTCTTCTTAATATCTTCTGCTTCTGTTAGGTCCATATCATTTCTGTCCTTTATTGTGCCCATCTTTGCATGAAATGTTCCCTTGGTATCTCTAATTTTCTTGAAGAGATCTTTAGTCTTTCCCATTTGATTGTTTTCCTCTGTTTCTTTTTTCCAGTAGTCATGTATGGATGTGATGTTTGGACTATAAAGAAAGCTGAGCACCAAAGAATTGCTGCTTTTGAACTGTGGTGTTGGAGAAGACTCTTGAGAGTCCCTTGGACTGCAAGGAGATCCAACCAGTCCATTCTAAAGGAGATCAGTCCTGGGTGTTCATTGGAAGGACTGATGCTGAAGCTGAAACTCCAATACTTTGGCCACTTCATGCGAAGAGTTGACTCGTTGGAAAAGACTCTGATGCTGGGAGGGATTGGGGGCAGGAGGAGAAGGGGACGACAGAGGATGAGATGGCTGGATGGCATCACTGACTCGATGGACATGAGTTTGAGTGAACTCCAGGAGTTGGTGATGCACAGGGAGGCCTGGCAAAGCTGCAGTCCATGGAGTCACAAAGAGTTAGACACGACCAAGCAACTGAACTGAACTGACTGAATTAAGCGTCTTAAAATGTGGAGAAGATACTTGATATTCCAAGTTGGCCCTAAATGCCGTTTCCCTATAAGAGAGAGACAAAGCAACATCAGACACACGGAACTGGAGAAGACCATATGAAGTAGTCACAGAAATTGGAGTGATGTAGCCACAAGCTCTGCAACAGTAGCCAGCAACCCCCTGAAGCTGGAAAAGGCAAAGAACAGATTCTCTCCTAGAGCTTCTAGAGGCATCATGGCCCTTCCCACACCTTGATTTTGGACTTCTGGCCTCCAGAACACTGAGCGAATAAATTTCTCTTAAGTCACCATCTTTGTAGTGATTTGTTACAGCGATCACCAGAAATGAATACAGTGTATCATCCCGTTCTCTCAGTTAACACTGCTGCTGCTGCTAAGTCGCCTCAGTCGTGTCCAACTCTGTGCGACCCCATAGACAGCAGCGCAACAGGCTCCCCCGTCCCTGGGATTCTCCAGGCAAGAACACTGGAGAGGGTTGCCATTTCCTTCTCCAATGCAGGAAAGTGAAAAGTCAAAGTGAAGTCGCTCAGTCATGTCCGACTCTTAGCGACCCCATGGACTGCAGCCTACCAGGCTCCTCCGTCCGTGGGATTTTCCAGGCAAGAGTACTGGAGTGGGGTGCCATTGCTTCTCAGTTAACACTAAGGGTGCACATTAGAACAAGACTATATGAGGAAATGGAAGAGGAAATGGCAACCCACTCCAGTATTCTTGTCTGGAAAATTCTATGGACAGAGGAGCCTAGTGGGCTACAGTCGACCGGGTCTCAAAGAGTCGGACAAGACGGAGCACGTGTATGGGAGGAAAAGATAGTGTAGGTCATTAAATAACCACCAGGTGGCAGTACGTGCAGGGGATAGCAAGAAAACACGTTCTGCAGCTGCATGTTCTCTTCTCCTTTCCTTTCCTCACTGCAACTCACTGACTCCGATCTTTTTTCTGATCGTAAAAAGCTGCAGGCTTGGGCGTTGGGTATCCAGGGGTACTTTAGATTATAGAGATTAGGTTGGGCACGTCAGGGGATGGTAAGCAATGAAATGAAATCTATCTTTTCAGTTCAGTCGCTCAGTCGTGTCCGACTCTCTGTGACCCCATGAAATCGCAGCACGCCAGGCCTCCCTGTCCATCACCAACTCCCAGAGTTCACTCAAACTCAGGTCAATCGAGTCAATGATGCCATCCAGCCATCTCATCCTCTGTCGTCCCCTTCTCCTCCTGCTCCCAATCCCTTCCAGCATCAGAGTCTTTTCCAACGAGTCAACTCTTCGCATGAGGTGGCCAAAGTATTGGAGTTTCAGCTTTAGCATCATTCCTTCCAAAGAACACCCAGGACTGACCTCCTCTAGAATGAACTGGTTGGATCTCCTTGCAGTCCAAGGGACTCTCAAGAGTCTTCTCCAACACCGCAGTTCAAAAGCATCAATTCTACGGCATTCAGCTTTCTTTATAGTCCAACTCTCACATCCATACATGACCACTGGAAAAACCATAGCCTTGACTAGACGGACCTTTGTTGGCAAAGTAATGTCTCTGCTTTTCAATATGCTATCTAGGTTGGTCATAACTTTCCTTCCAAGGAGTAAGCGTCTTTTAATTTCATGGCTGCAGTCACCATCTGCGGTGATACTCTACAAATCTTGAAGTACCATTAAAGCAGAGCTGTATCCTTTGAGGGAAACAACCTAGGTATCCCTTTCAGATGACCTTTAGTAAATGGTGAACTGTACAGAGCTGGTGGCCTCTATATTTCTAGCTGCTCCTCTTTAGTAAGCCCATCCTCAGACACACATTGCACTTTCTGCTCCAGGTCCTTCAGTAATGAGGAAGGTGCATTTCTTAGCTAACATCTATAAACCAGGCATCCTCCTAAGACCATCTACCCATTGTTTCATTTAGTCTTTAAAACAGCCTAGAAAAAAAAATATTATAAATAACCTGATTTTTATGAAATGGAAAATTGAGGTTTAGAGAGGTTGAATAATAGAATTACAGTTCCTAAGTGGTGGAGTCAAGCCCCAAACCTTGGTCATTTGATATTAATTGCCATTCCTTAGTGCTACTCAGATTCTGACCATCTTTCTCTTTTCTAATTAATTTAACATTTACTGTCTGTATCACTCATTTGACTAGCATTTTAATTTTGTTACATAAATATATGTTATCTCCTGATTAGGTTGCAAGCTCCATTAAGCTAGGGATTACAATTTAAGCTGTGTTTGCAGCCTGCACAACATCTGTGGTAGTGAGCCTAAAAGTTTTAGCTTTTCAAAAATGCTCAACATTTCTCATCTTGGGAAATAGTTCCCACAGTTAGAACCCCGGTCTTTGCCACTTTGTTTAATGATTTTCAATTTAGAAAGATTCCATTGAGAATTTATTTGGAAACTACAAAATTGTTAGGACTGGACTTAGAACCACTATAATCCACAATAGCTTTATCTCATTCTTCCTAAATGTTTTGGGATGCAATACGCCACCTAGGACAGGCTTAAATTCCTCCTAGAGGTACTATTTTAAAAAATCAAAAATGATTGTAGTAAGTGACATTATTGGGTCAGTGTCATCTTCTTAATCTGCCAACAAACCTTTACAACAGTGTCCAGACACATCTCCAAATCTGTTTTTATAGTTCCCAAGTTAATAGATCCTCTACACTGTTCTCATTTTTCCATTTAGTATCTGCATTTTCTTAGGCTAATTTTAACTCAAGTTGTTTACTATTTTAAATGAACACATGTATAGCTTCCAGAACCATTTTTTCGCTTCAACAATTAGAATGAATGTTATTTTAGACATAGTAATTAAATCTACCCAATGATGAAGAAGATTCTGTCTAGGAGTCTATGAACAATTCTATTATTTTCATGCTTAAAAATATATCCTCACTATATTATCTTTCATCTTAAAACTCATATCTATTTTGTACTCATAATTTATTTGAATTTCACTGTACCTGTATATTAAGGGTTTCCCAAGTGGCACTAGTTGTAAAGAACATGCCTGCCAATGCAGGAGGCATAAGAGACGCAGGTTCAATCCCTGGGTCGGGAAAATCCCATGGAGGACAGAGGAGCCTAGCAGCTTATTGTCCATCGGGTTGCAAAGAGTCAGACATGACTGAAGTGACTTAGCACACACACCCTTACCTATATATTATTCTTGCAGTTTTTCCCCTGCCTTATTGATATATAGCCGACATAATATTGTGTATGTTTAAGGTGTACAATGTGTTGATTTGATACTTTATATACTGCAAAATGATTACCATCATAGCATTCTTAAGTTTTTAATGGCCTTTGGCAAAAGCAATACAATATTGACCTACTTTCATATTTATTGGTAGAATGATTAGGGTACACTGGTTTAGTGGGCTACCCATCACAGTTATCAAGTGAGATCATAGGTATGAAAGTGCTTTGGAAACAGTAATCAACAACACATGTAAAATTATAGTACTGTTACTGTTATTTTTTTGAGAAATATCACAAGAAGAGAAATCCAAAGAATACGTAATGATTACATTTTGGTCACTGTGTAACCTAAGAGGAGTTAATATTTGAAGATAGAAGAACCTTCCCCGAGCTTCCTCAATGTAAATAATTTCTTAACCCAGTGCTCTTCAAGCTTTTATGTGCATAAGAATCTTCTGGAGATCTTGTTGACATGCAGATTCTGGTTCAGTAGGTCTGTAATAGGCCAGAGAGTCTGCATTTCTGACAAGCTCTAGGGGGTTGCTCATGCTTCTGATCTCTGGACTACACTGTGCATGCCAAGGAATAATTTTGGCTCTGCCTCTTAAACTCAATCATTAATCCTATTATTAAGGGCAAATATGTTTTTACAAAGAAACATATATTCAGTAGGTGGAGACATTCTCTTTTCCCATAATCCCATAAATACAGAGCTGGCACTTAAACTCTAATTTGGAAGATAAGTTTAAAAATCATCCAAGTAAGCCCATATAAATAATTTGAAACAGATTTCTATCTCTTTTTTCAGTATCTGTAGGGAAAAATCTTTCAGATCTTTCTAACAAATTAAGCTTAATATATTTCTAGCTTTACTGGTAGAAACATTTCTCTTCCTCTCATCTAAATTTTTTCTCTTCCAAGTTAAACCTCTTGTTACTCCAAATTGGTTGATAGAGAAATTAACTATGTCACTGTTTCCAAATATCTTTTTTTAATATAATCAGAACTCCAATGACTTCATTTTAAAATGCCTATGTGTGTGTGCTAAGTTGCTTCAGTCATGTCCAACTCTGTGCAACCCCATGGACTGTAGTTTGCCAGGCTCCTCTGTCCATGGGATTCTCGAGGCAAAGAATACTGTAGTGGATTGCTGTGCCCTTCTCCAGGGGATCTTTGGAAACTAGATATCAAACCAGAAGTGTCTTACATCTTCTGCACTGGCGGGCTGGTTCTTTACCACTAGCACCACCTAGGAAGCCCAAAATGCCTATGCTGCTGCTAAGTCGCTTCAGTCGTGTTCAACTCTGTGCAACCCCATAGACAGCAGCCCACCAGGCTCCCCCGTCCCTGGGATTCTCCAGGCAAGAACACTGGAGTGGGTTGCCATTTCCTTCTCCAATGCATGAAAGTGAAAAGTGAAAGTGAAGTCGCTCAGTCGTGTCCGACTCCTAGCGTCCCCATGGACTGCAACCTGCCAGGCTCCTCCGTCCATGGGATTTGCAAGGCAAGAGTACTGGAGTGGGTTGCCATTGCCTTCAATGACCAAAATGCCTATAGTTGCAGTAATTTAATTTAGGAAATGAATTTCCCTGTATCCCAGCTAGTCAAAGCTATGGTTTTTCCAGTGGTCATGTATGGATGTGAGAGTTGGACTGTGAAGAAAGCTGAGTGCCAAAGAAATTATGCTTTTGAACTGTGGTGTTGGAAAAGACTCCTGAGAGTCCCTTGGACTGCAAGGAGATCCAACCAGTCCATCCTGAAGGAGATCAGTCCTGGGTGTTCATTGGAGGGACTGATGCTGAAGCTGAAACTCCAATATTTTGGCCACCTCATGTGAAGAGTTGACTCACTGGAAAAGACCCTGATGCTGGGAGGGATTGGGGGCAGGAGGAGAAGGGGACGATGGAGGATGAGATGGCTGGATGGCATCACTGACTTGATGGACGTGAGTTTGAGTGAACTCCAGGAGTTGGTGATGGACAGGGAGGCCTGGCATGCTGTGGTTCACGGGGTCACAAAGAGTCAGACACTACTGAGCGACTGAACTGAACTGAACTGAACAGCTAAGTAAATATTTGATACATGTAAAGACATAATGCAAACCTTTGTATAACATGCATGCCTTGAGTTACTACCCCAGTCCCATCTAAGATTAAAAAAACAAGAAATGACAACAGCATTTAATCTGTGGTAGTGATGATATTTTTTTTAATACAGAAAACAATTCCATTTATTTTTTTAGATGACCTCAAAGACTGGTGAGATAGTTTCATTAAAAGAAATAATCATCCATTTACTGGATTAAATAATATGCTATGTGGGAAAATACCCTGTTTTCCTATTTGGAGATTTAAGTTGTAAGAAACAAATGCTATGTACCTGGCTGCTAGTCATAAGCAGGGCCGGTGTCATGGCCATGTGCAGTCACACAGGGCCCCACACTCAGAAGGTCCCTATACTTGGTTCAATGCTCTGCCATCTCTGTCTTGAAATTCTGAACATTTTTGGACAAGTGATTACACATTTTCACACTAGGTTCTGAACTTATGTAGCTCATTCCAAGTACATGGGTAAACACTGCCATTCATCTACTTTCCTAGAATATGTTATAAAATTTAGTCTCTGTTCCAGCATGGTTGCCTCATCATTTCAGAAATGAAACCAGTTCAAGGTATTAATTATTCACCTTTCCTTCTAAGAAAGACTACACACATATGCACCAATGTGTGCTTTTCTACTAGGCTACAGTCATCACCCTCTTCATGGTATTGTATCCCTCATATCACACACTATAATTTCAAGGAATCCTATACTATCATTGATTGGCATGCTGCCCAATTATCTTGGTTTGCCTGTCATTTTCACTTATTAATTTCACAGCAGGATAATATATAGAGATATTTTTGTTTTATTTTTCTTGCTGTGTAAGAATCAGGAAGAATAAGAGAAATATAGCTCCCCTATCCAAAGGGAACATGCTCTAATACCTGTTGAAGTTGCCTGAATACAACCTCTCTTTCTGTCATATTTCACTGAGTCATGCCACTGTGTGTGTGTGTGTGTGTGTGTGTGTGTGTGCGCGTGTGTGATGGGGAAAGAGCAGGGCATCAAAGCAGCCAGAGAGGTAAAGGTTACTTAAGACCAGGAAAATAACAGAAGTCTACTTGCTGTTTCCTTGAGTAGAAGGATTCAAGACATATTCCATATCCATGGAAGTGAGTGGCTATGCCCAATTTAGGAAAAAAAAAAATGCATTGTCAAGCACAGCCCAGAGGCAGCATTGTCCTCATATTCCAGGGATCCAACTTGGACAATAGGCATACAAGGGTTAATCAATGTGGGCCAAAGACTGGAGAAATTGCCCCCCATTTTCTTCAGGATGCAAAAAGTTGTTTTGTTTTTCCTTCCTGAGCACTTCTTTCTTTCTTTCTTTTTTTAATCTATTTTTTATTATTTTTTTTTACTTTACAATATTGTATTGGTTTTGCCATACATAAACATGAATCTGCCACAGGTGTACATGTGTTCCCCATCCTGAACCCCCCTCCCACCTCCCTCCCCATCCCATCCCTCTGAGTCATCCCAGTGCACCAGCCCCAAGCATCCTGTATCCTGCATTGAACCTGGACTAGTGATTTGTTTCACATATGATATTATACATGTTTCAATGCCATTCTCCCATATCATCCCACCCTTGCCCTCTCCCACAGAGTCCAAAAGACTGTTCAATACATCTGTGTCTCTTGCTGTCTCGCATACAGGATTATCGTTACCATCTTTCTAAATTCCATATATATGCGTTAGTATACTGTATTGGTGTTTTTCTTTCTGGCTTACTTCACCTTGTATAATAGGCTCCAATTTCATCCACCTCATTAGAGCTGATTCAAATGGACTCTTTTTAATGGCTGAGTAATACTCCATTGTGTATATGTACCACAGCTTTCTTATCCATTTGTCTGCTGATGGACATCTAGGTTGCTTCCATGTCCTGGCTATTATAAACAGTGCTGCGATGAACATTGGGGTACATGTGTCTCTTTCAGTTCTGGTTTCCTCGGTGTGTATGCCCAGCATTGGGATTGCTGGGTCATATGGCAGTTCTATTTCCAGTTTTTTAAGGAATCTCCACACTGTTCTCCATAGTGGCTGTACTAGTTTGCATTCCTACCAACAGTGTAAGAGGGTTCCCTTTTCTTCACACCCTCTCCAGCATTTATTGCTTGTAGACTTTTGGATAGCAGCCATTCTGACTGGCGTGAAATGGTACCTCATTGTGGTTTTGATTTGCATTTCTCTGATAATGAGTGATGTTGAGCATCTTTTCATGTGTTTGTTAGCCATCTGTATGTCTTCTTTGGAGAAATGCCTGTTTAGTTCTTTGACCCATTTTTTGATTGGGTCATTTATTTCTGATATTGAGCTGCATGAGCTGTTTGTATATTTTGGAGATTAATCTTTTGTCAGTTTCTTCATCTGCTATTATTTTCTCCCATTCTGAAGGCTGTCTTTTCACCTTGCTTATAGTTTCCTTTGTTGCTGAGCACTTCTTTTCTACAAAAGTCTTCCACCAACTTTTTCTTTTTTTTCTTTTTTTTTTTTGCCTTATGCAAGAACATGAGGGGTTAGTGGGTGAGAGGGAGGAACCCATAATTTCTAAGGTGGACTTTTCCACCAATCTAGTAGAACAGGGCCTTAAAATCAGATATCTTTTGATTTTTTTTAATTAAGTAATGTGATATTTCTTGCATGCCTTATGAGGCAGTTGTAAATTATTTCCTGCAACAATGTAATATTTAACCCACAAATATCCAGCTGATGACTCACAATTTCCCACGCAAATGCCCTTGGATTTTTCCATAACAGTTTAACCAAAGTCCGGTCCAAAACATGCTTCTGACCTCCCTTCACACAGGGAAGTCATTTCTATACAGAGAGATCTGGCAAGGGCCCACTGAGGTAAACATTTGACTACCCTAGCTGCTAAAGATTCTGCCTGTCAGGGTCTTTTGTTCCTCAACAAACTCTTCCTAGAGTCTTGGGAATAAAGGAGGACTGGAGAAGGAAGCCAGTCATAAAGACCAAGTCCTTGTGGAAAGACAATCAGAAGAGGGCCGTGTTGGTACCCTACTCATCTGGTACAGACTGAGCTCTAGATATCTATGGCCCCTCTTGCTCCACGAATTTATAGCAGTTTTCCTATAAGAAATTCCCTTCTACAGGAATTTGTAGCACTTTTGCCTACTACCAGAGCCATGGCCCCTATGCTAGGTGTTGCTCCCTATAAACATTGCCTGCTATAGGACACTGGTGTGTCTGAAAGATGAAGCCATTGGGAATACAACCCTGTCTAAGAATGGCTACCAAAAACTGCTCGGTCTATGAAGTCTGATTTTATCACAGCTAGGTGATAGTTTCTGCAACCTTCATTGTGCTGCTAGATCAAGGCTGCTTCCCTTTGAGTAAATCAGCAGAATCAAACTAGGACTCTTCTAACTCTTGGGCTCTGACTTAAACAGAAGCTGGCCTTTGGAATTTCATGCCCTAGCAGAGAATACACCAGAATCCTAACTTTTTTGCTTTTATTTAAGCTTGTGTGGTGTTTCTGTTCTTATAGGTTCTTGGAAGAAGTGCAGTACAATCTATCTTGACAGGAACTGATTTGGATAAACTAGCTGAACAATGTTCTCAAGCACATATGAGGGCCCTGCTGGTCCTCAGAAATCCTAGTGATTTGTCTCCCAAGTTTCCCCTTAATAAAACAAGAATACTTTCCAGATATCCAATACTCTAATACTGGGATTACTTCCTTTAACAACATTCCTGAAGCTTCCTCAAGCAGCTTCCTTCACTCTTCCAGTTGCCTGATGGACATTAGCCAAATAACGGTCATAAGCAGCCTTCTCCCTGCAGAGCAGTTATGTTCAGTCACACTCATAGCCTGTACACACCTTAGGCAATATTGGATTTGAAGTCACAAAGACTTCCCATCACTGGGCCACAATTAGCTGTGTGTTGTCTTTCTCCACAGATTTGTTGCCCAATGCATTTCTAATGTGAGCCCAGAAAAGTGGCCTCTCCTGGGCACTGTCTGGCCAGGTGATAAATGTCTGCCTGTTCACAAGTTTCCTGAGTTGGTGGTAGCTGGATAACTTATAGTTCAGGATCTCTTCCAGGAATATCAAGATGATGACATCTTCATGCTCATAGAACATCTCAATGCTGGTCAACTGTACTTCAAGCTGGCACCATTCACTGTGCAGGTAGTGGTTACTCACCACACACAAAGTTTTCCAGCTGGTGTCAATGGCATTCTGGATGTTCTCAAAGATATCTGTGCCTGGCTCAAAGTCTCTGTGGTGAAGGCAGAGCTTAAAGGTAGGCTGGCCACCTTCTTTTAGGGCTGGAACAAGCTCTTCATATACCCATTGCTCATCAGTGGCAGTGAAAGAAACAAAGGCATTATAGATGAACTCCTTTTCTGTCCTATGCCACTTGGCCAGGTACTAGGCTCAAAATATGTAGAGCCCATACCATAGAGATGGAACCATCTTGTCAATGAACCAAGAGAAGATCATGGTTGTGAGGACCAGACTGAAGGAGCAGAAGAAGCAAATTTTCCCAGATCAAAAATATGCATAGAATCATCAAAATCTATCAAAAATTTTTAATATTTGGCTGTTGACAGGTGTAGCTCTGGAGGTAAGGGATATGGACATTTGCTGTGTTTATTGACCAATTCTTGAACCATGCATTGTCACAGCTGCACTGAAGTTTATTCCCATAGATATCAAAGTACTTCAGAGATTTCAGATTCTCCAGATGACTTTGATTAATGACCCTTAGGTTGTTGAATCTTAAAGAAAAGATCTGAAGGCTTTCTAAGGCAGAGAATATGCCAGGAGTCAGTGACTCTAAGTTGTTGTTTTCCAGGCGCAGCATTTTTAGTCTTTTTAATTTTTGGAATAAAGAAACATTTAAACTGAGGCTTCAGTCTCCAGATTTTGTCCCTGATATATCCAACTTTGTGAGATCAATCAGGGAGTCAAGTTGAAGGTGGTCTAGGAATACAGTGGGATTTTCCCCTAGGAGTAGTTCCTGCAGGTCATTCAGCCCTTGGAAGAAGTTGATTGGAACAACTTGAATCCTATGTATTTGTCCTTCTAGGTTGAGTTGTTTCAAAGACTTGAGGTTCATAAATGGAGGAAATGGCAAGGTCCTAGTGGTTTCATAAGTGATTTTATTAAAACTGAGATTCAAAACTTCTAGATTTTCCAGGCCCAAGAAAAGGCCAGCTTGAAAATTTGACAAGATATTGTATGCCAAGTCGAGTTTATAGAGGTGATTGAGGCCAGAAAATGCATACTTCTCTATGATGCTCAGGTGGTTCTGGGAGAGAATGAGAACTTGGAGCTTCTTCAGAAACTGAAAGGTTTTGTGTTTCAGGGTCCGAATATTGTTGTATTCAAGATTTAAACTCTATAAATTTGGAAATTGAGCAAACCAGTATCCCAGCCAAATTGAGCTCTTTTAATGAATACAGCCCATAAAAGGCCATACTATTGAGTTCTGTGATGGGATTTCTAGAGAGAAAGAGTGATTGTAAGTACCTTAAGGGTGAAAATGCAAAAATATGGAAAGATTTTAAACTTGTTGTGGCTCAGGTTTAGAGCTCTCAAGTTCTTGAGGGCATTTCAGGTCCTGTTGCTGACACTTGTTTAGATTCAGCCTTTGAAGGCTGGGTATAGCATCAAACTCACTGTCATTGAGGTGAACCAGATCATTGCTTTGGCTAAGGTCAAGGGATAAAAGCCTGGTACAGTTGGCAAGGTGCTTTATGCTCCCTGAATTAATGGCATTTTTCCTAAAAACCAAAGCCTTCAATATAGGCACCTTCTGGAGGAGGCAACACACTGTCCTGAGGTTTAAGTGACTACCTCTAAACTTCTGGTTACTAAGATCCATTTCACTTAGATTCTGTAGGTGTTTGGCTGGAAGCATCTCTAGTTTCACCAGTGTTCCACTCAGATTCAAGCTCCTCAGTTGGGGCAGAGTTTCCAGATCCACATTCTGAATGACTCAGTGGATCCAGAGTGGTCAGATTAGGCAGTGACAAGGCAGAGAAGTTTAATTCTGTTAGTTTTTTCCCCTGTATCCCCAGCTGGGTCAGGGAAACCAATGATCTGGGGCTGTGATCCAAGGACATTATGCTGTTGTTAGTAAGATCAAGGTATTCCAGGTGCGGCAGATGCTGGACTGCTTCAAGAATATTGGAAAAATCAGTAATAAAATTTTGAGATAAACTTAAATGTTTCAATTTGACAAGAGGGACAAAGGCATTTTTGTGAATATGGGTGATCTGATTGTGACTCAGGAGCAAAGTTTCCAAGTTGGACAGGCCCTTAAAGGAATAGTTCACAGTTTGAATCTTATTTTCTACTAAACTCAAAAGGGTTAGACTTTCTAGTCCCCAAAATGCCCTCTCATCAATCTTCCAAATGAAATTCCATTGCAATCGCAAGTCCACCAGAGCAGACAAATTAGTGAAGCAGTAGGGAGGAAGGACCTGAATTTGGTTCTGTGTCAGGTTGAGGTGAGTAGTGTATCAAGGGATGTCATGAATGGCATCTGTTAAGTTGGTGATCTTCCAAATGAAGAACACATGGTGAATGTCCGATTAATACTGTGTGCATTTACTGAACCCATATGTCTCTGCCAAAGACAGCAGAGAAAACCCAATTAAAATGAGCCAGAATGGTTGAGGAGGCAGTAGGTTCTCTAAACCCATCTTGTCAGACCCAGACCTCAGAGTTACTGTTAGGAAAAAATCCCTTCATATGTATAACACTCATTTTTGAAGAAATGGTCCTTCCATTTCAATTTGCTACAAAGAAAAACGGAAAGTTATTTAGTTTACATTTCTCTCTTCTAATAAATACTTCATAGCTGCTTCAGGAAAACTAAAAAAATTTGTCCCAAAGTTAAATTCTAAAACAAATCAAATTCCAAGGCAATCTCTGTACAGATCATCTGTACAGTGTTATTTCTCCTGTAATCAAAGTTGTTAGCACATGGAGGCAGAGAAGGCAGTTACACACTTGATTTAATTTAGAGAATTAATATGCACTCCAGCCCTACTCTCACCCCTCCACAATAAATTACCCCCCTCTCCAGTTTACACTGATACCTGAGATTCCACAACTGGAGATGCACTTTGGAGTCTATGGACTTCAGTCTAGGTAAAAGATAATCATCATGGCGGGGGTCGGGGCGCGGACAAGTTTTACAGGTTACCTCTATCTTAATGTGAATGAATGCAGAGTCTGCTTTAAAGCCACTTATTTCACCACAATTTACATCTCTCAGGCAATCAAATTCATTATCAGGATATGGCATTTCTGGTAAGCAGGAAAAATAAAAGCACAATAAGCATAGATCTGCCAGTCTACTTTCTGATGTGTGCTGCCCAGGGTTTCCCTACTCTTGTCTCCCAGTTTCAACCTGTTTGTTCTCAGTCATTTGTGGTAATGTAGTGAAAAGAGGACCAGACCAGACCTGGACTGCAATCTGTGCCCTTTGATGAATTATTTAACCTCTCTGAACATGTTTCCTTATCCAAACAATGGGCTAATAGTACCTATTCCCTCATAATGATGTATAGATTCAATGAGACAATTTAAAGTGCCCAGCTTGATACCTGGTACACTGTGGAGCTCAAAAAAGATCATTTCCTTCTTTTCACTTTAACTCTGGGTCTCCCACATTGTAGACACGCAAAACTGCAATTTAGATGGATTAGATGTAAATGGGAAAGGTAAAGCTAAAGGACTTCCCTGGTGGCTCAGATGGTAGAAGCGTCTGTCTACAATGTGGGAGACCCAGGTTCAATCCCTGGGCTGGGAAGATCCCCTGGAGAAGGAAAGGGCAATCCTCTCCTGTACTATTGCCTGGAAAATCCCATGGACAGAGGAGCCTGGTAGGCTACAGTCCATGGGGTCGCAAAGAGTCAGACACGACTGAGCAACTTCACTTAAGGTACAGGGATAGAACCTAGGTCTCCTGCATTGTAGGCAGATTCTTTACCATCTGAGCCACCAGGGAAGCCCCCAAATTAACAAAGTAGCTCACAAAAACTGAAAAAAAAACCAAAACCCAGTTGTGTTTCTAATGTTTTTAGGGGTATCTTTATCATATTTCAAATTACCCTACATGCTGCTGCTGCTAAGTCACTACAGTCGTGTCCGACTGGGCGACCCCATAGACGGCAGTCCACCAGGCTCCCCCATCCTTGGGATTCTCCAGGCAAGAACACTGGAGTGGGTTGCCATTTCCTTCTCCAATGCATGAAAGTGAAAAGTGAAAGTGAAGTCGCTCAGTTGTGTCCGACTCTTCGTGGCCCCATGGACTGCAGCCCACCAGGCCCTTCTGTCCATGGGATTTTCCAGGCAAGAGTACTGGAGTGGGTTGCCATTGTCTTCTCCTTTGCTATGTTAAATCATCCCAAATATAGACAAGGAATATTTTCATTTAGTCAAAACTTCCTTTATATTTTTAAAAAGTTTTAAAATATGGTCTGTAAAATTTTGTGTCTCTGTGTTAGGGTATTTCCTAGACACTTTTAGATTTTATTATTTGGGGAAATATTTTTTCTTATTTAATTTTCTAGTTAGGAACAGCAAGAGTGCCATAAGTTTTTTTAATATAAATTTATTTATTTTAATTGGAGGCTAATTACTTTACAATTTTTTTTATTTTAAATTTTTAAATTGTTGATCATAAGCATAGATGGCTTCCCTGGTGGATCAGATGGTAAAGAATCTGCCTGCAATGTGGAAGACGTGGGTTTGATCCCTGGGTTGGGAAGATTCCCTGGAGGAGGGCATAGCAACCCACTCCAGTATTCTTGCCTGGAGAACCCCCAGGGACAGAGGAGCCTGGCGGGCTACAGTCCATGGGGTTGCAACGAGTAGGACATGACTGAGCGACTAAGCACACCACAGCATAAGCATAGAAAGCTTTCTGAAATTTTATTAGTTTTAAAAATGTGACCATTGGGCTTTACTGATGGCTCAGTGGTAAAAAATTTGCCTGCCAATGCAGGGAACTCAGGTTTGATCCCAGATCTGGGATGATCCCACATGCTGTGGAAAAACTAAGTCTGTGCACCACAACTATTGAGCAGTGTTCTAGAGCCCAGGAGCCACAACTACTGAGTCCGTGTGCTGCAAATACTGAAGCCCACATGCCCTAGAATCAGTGCCCTGCCACAAGAGAGGCCAACACAATGAAAGCCTACATATCACTACTAGAAAGTAGCCCCTGCTCTCCACAACTAGAGAAAGCCAGCTCAGCAATGAAGATCTAATATACCCAAAAATAAAAATACATAAACAATGTGTTTATTCTATTAATCTGTTAATGATTATATTCTCTGTAGGTAATGGAAGTTATATATCTTTTTCAAATTCATAATTCCCTATGCCTTTTTTTATGCTGGTCTCATAATATTGGTCACAATCTCCCTATGTTAAGTCATAGTGATGACAGATTTTTTTTGTTACTAGGATAACATCTATAGATTTTTCCATTATTTTATTTGCTGTAAGTTTTAATATATATCAAGTCAGAAAATTGCGCTTATAGTCCTAATGTTTTAAGGAAGGTTATAGTTGAGTTTGGGCTTCCCAGGTGGCATTAGTGGTAAAGAACCCACCTGCCAATGCAGGAAACTTATTAAGAGACCCTTATTAAGGGTTCAATCCCTGAGTAGGGAAGATCGCCTGGAGGAGGGCATGGCAACCCAGTCCAGTATTCTTGCCTGGAGAATCCCCATGGACAGAGGAGCCTGGCGGGCTACAGTCCTTAGGATCACAAGAGTCAGACATGACTGAAGTGACTTAGCACACATGCATGCACACATAGTTGAGTTTGACCAGAGCACAAAAGAGTGAGGAAGGAATAAGCCATCAACTAAGGGAGAGTGTACAAGGACAACTTTCTTGCATGATAAACTGGCAGTAAGTACAGAAGTATGAAAATATCAAGCACTTACTGTGTGTTCAGCATTTTGACAGGAATAAACCACACTAAAATTCAGCAACATAAACAGCATTTTGACAGGAATAAACCACACTAAAATTCAGCAACATAAACAGCAACATAAAAACAGCAACATAAATGCATAAACTGCATTTTATGCATGAGGAACTGGAAGCTCAGAGAGTGGGCTTGCACAAATATTGTACAGCTAATGTACGACAGATTAGCGATTCAAAGCAAAGCTTGTATCATCTCCAAACCTCATGCTCTTTCCACTACATCCTGTCACCCCTTAATTCCAAAAAAGCAGTCCCCAAACATTTGTAACAAGAATTACATCACAAGGATACTTGTAACAACTTTGATTGCTTTGATAAATGCTAATTTGGTATATAAATTCTAGAATATTCCAGAAAAGGTGGTGTCCTAAGTTTACACTTACAATTTATATTTATGTCAATGACTGAGAAAAATGAAAAAAAAAAAAAAAAACAATGATCTAATGATAGTTTCAATTTCAATTTTAAGTCAGCCCTCTGGTATTGGGGGATTGGTGAGGATTGGTTCAGTGCTGGAGGCCAGTGCTTTAAAGTATGTTAACTTTGTTAGGCAACAAGAAGGAAATGGTTGAAAGGATGAGAGATTTCTTTGTAAAAGTAAATATAAGAAGAAGGGAAAAGAGGATAAGGAGCAGAAGAGGAAGAAAAGGTAGTAGTGTAAGTAAATATGTCTTGCATAAGTGTGAGGTGGGGCTCAAGGAAACTGGGTGCAACAAGATGACATTACTGGATTAATGTGTACTCTGCTCTCATAGATGACAAGGGTTACGAATATGATCCCCAATATCTATCTCTGTTTGTCACAGGAAATTTTAAATAAAGGGAAAGGATAAAGATCCAAACATCCAAATAGCCTGCCCTGACAAAGTACAGAAAGGGACAAGCTTTACTGGCAAATGTTTCACAGGGACAGGGCTAGTGGAAGAGGTTTCTTTTACCTGAAACTGCTGCTGTTACTGCAATCAAAGGAGCATTCAAAGTCAGCATCAGAGCAGGGAGCTGAGGCCTGAAAAACCAGAGAAGAGAAGTACTTAAAGGTAAGCAAAATGAAGGGCTTCTAGAAGCAGTTGTGGAATTAGATTCAGCATGCCAGGGAGATGTATAATATCATATATGAAACAAGTCGCCAGTCCAGGTTCGATGCACTATACTGGATGCTTGGTGCACTGGGACGACCCAGATGGATGGCACAGGGAGGGAGGAGGGAGGAGGGTTCAGGACAGGGAACACGTGTATACCTGTGGCAGATTCATGTTGATATATGGCAAAACCAATATAATATTGTAAAGTTAAAAAAAAAAGAACAAACTCTACACCTAAAGCAACTAGAAAAGGAAGAAATGAAGAACCCCAGGGTTAATAGAAGGAAAGAAATCTTAAAAATTAGAGCAGAAATAAATGCAAAAGAAACAAAAGAGACCATAGCAAAAATCAACAAAACCAAAAGCTGGTTCTTTGAAAGGATAAATAAAATTGACAAACCATTAGCCAGACTCATCAAGAAACAAAGGGAGAAAAATCAAATCAATAAAATTAGAAATGAAAATGGAGAGATCACAACAGACAACACAGAAATACAAAGGATCATAAGAGACTACTATCAACAATTATATGCCAATAAAATGGACAACGTGGAAGAAATGGACAAATTCTTAGAAAAGTACAACTTTCCAAAACTCGACCAGGAAGAAATAGAAAATCTTAACAGACCCATCACAAGCACGGAAATTGAAACTGTAATCAAAAATCTTCCAGCAAACAAAAGCCCCGGTCCAGACGGCTTCACAGCTGAATTCTACCAAAAATTTAGAGAAGAGCTAACACCTATCCTGCTCAAACTCTTCCAGAAAATTGCAGAGGAAGGTAAACTTCCAAACTCATTCTATGAGGCCACCATCACCCTAATACCAAAACCTGACAAAGATCCCACAAAAAAAGAAAACTACAGGCCAATATCACTGAGGAACATAGATGCAAAAATCCTTAACAAAATTCTAGCAATCAGAATCCAACAACACATTTAAAAGATCATACACCATGACCAAGTGGGCTTTATCCCAGGGATGCAAGGATTCTTCAATATCCACAAATCAATCAATGTAATACACCACATTAACAAATTGAAAAATAAAAACCATATGATTATCTCAATAGATGCAGAGAAAGCCTTTGACAAAATTCAACACCCATTTATGATAAAAACTCTCCAGAAAGCAGGAACAGAAGGAACATACCTCAACATAATAAAAGCTATATATGACAAACCCACAGCAAACATTATCCTCAATGGTGAAAAATTGAAAGCATTTCCTCTAAAGTCAGGAACAAGACAAGGGTGCCCACTTTCACCATTACTATTCAACATAGTTTTGGAAGTTTTGGCCACAGCAATCAGAGCAGAAAAAGAAATAAAAGGAATCCAAATTGGAAAAGAAGAAGTAAAACTCTCACTATTTGCAGATGACATGATCCTCTACATAGGAAACCCTAAAGACTCCACCAGAAAATTACTAGAACTAATCAATGACTATAGTAAAGTTGCAGGATATAAAATCAACACACAGAAATCCCTTGCATTCCTATACACTAATAATGAGAAAACAGAAAGAGAAATTAAGGAAACAATTCCATTCACCATTGCAACGGAAAGAATAAAATACTTGGGAATATATCTACCTAAAGAAACTAAAGACCTATATATAGAAAACTATAAAACACTGGTGAAAGAAATCAAAGAGGACACTAATAGATGGAGAAATATACCATGTTCATGGATTGGAAGAATCAGTATAGTGAAAATGAGTATACTACCCAAAGCAATTTATAGATTCAACGCAATCCCTATCAAGCTACCAACAGTATTCTTCACAGAGCTAGAACAAGTAATTTCACAATTTGTATGGAAATACAAAAAACCTCGAATAGCCGAAGCGATCCTGAGAAAGAAGAATGGAACTGGAGGAATCAACCTACCTGACTTCAGGCTCTACTACAAAGCCACAGTTATCAAGACCGTATGGTACTGGCACAAAGACAGAAATATAGATCAATGGAACAAAATAGAAAGCCCAGAGATAAATCCACGCACATATGGACACCTTATCTTTGACAAAGGAGGCAAGAATATACAATGGATTAAAGACAATCTCTTTAACAAGTGGTGCTGGGAAATCTGGTCAACCACTTGTAAAAG
Source organism: Bos indicus (assembly GCF_029378745.1). Lineage (NCBI taxonomy): Eukaryota > Metazoa > Chordata > Mammalia > Artiodactyla > Bovidae > Bos > Bos indicus. The sequence goes on from NC_091789.1 coordinate 80,087,862, forward strand.
AATGAAACTAGAACACTTTCTAACACCATACACAAAAATAAACTCAAAATGGATTAAAGATCTAAACGTAAGACCAGAAACTATAAAACTCCTAGAGGAGAACGTAGGCAAAACACTCTCTGACATACATCACAGCAGGATCCTCTATGACCCACCTCCCAGAATATTGGAAATAAAAGCAAAAATAAACAAATGGGACCTAATTAACCTTAAAAGCTTCTGCACATCAAAGGAAACTATTAGCAAGGTGAAAAGACAGCCTTCAGAATGGGAGAACATAATAGCAAATGAAGCAACTGACAAACAACTAATCTCAAAAATATACAAGCAACTCCTACAGCTCAACTCCAGAAAAATAAATGACCCAATCAAAAAATGGGTCAAAGAACTAAATAGACATTTCTCCAAAGAAGACATACAGATGGCTAACAAACACATGAAAAGATGCTCAACATCACTCATTATCAGAGAAATGCAAATCAAAACCACTATGAGGTACCATTTCATGCCAGTCAGAATGGCTGCGATCCAAAAGTCTACAAGCAATAAATGCTAGAGAGGGTGTGGAGAAAAGGGAACCCTCTTACACTGTTGGTGGGAATGCAAACTAGTACAGCCACTATGGAGAACAGTGTGGAGATTCCTTAAAAAACTGGAAATAGAACTGCCTTATGATCCAGCAATCCCACTGCTAGGCATACACACTGAGGAAACCAGAACTGAAAGAGACACGTGTACCCCAATGTTCATCGCAGCACTGTTTATAATAGCCAGGACATGGAAGCAACCTAGATGCCCATCAGCAGATGAATGGATAAGAAAGCTGTGGTACATATACACAATGGAGTATTACTCAGCCATTAAAAAGAATACATTTGAATCAATTCTAATGAGGTGGATGAAACTGGAGCCTATTATACAGAGTGAAGTAAGCCAGAAAGAAAAACACCAATACAGTATACTAACGCATATATATGGAATTTAGAAAGATGGTAACAATAACCCTGTGAATGAGACAGCAAAAGAGACAGTGATGTATAGAACAGTCTTATGGACTCTGTGGGAGAGGGAGAGAGTGGGAAGATTTGGGAGAATGGCATTGAAACATGTAAAATATCATATATGAAACGAGATGCCAGTCCAGGTTCGATGCACAATACTGGATGCTTGGGGCTAGTGCACTGGGATGACCCAGAGGGATGGTATGGGGAGGGAGGAGGGAGGAGGCTTCAGGATGGGGAACACATGTATACCTGTGGTGGATTCATTTTGATATTTGGCAAAACTAATACAATTATGTAAAGTTTAAAAATTAAATAAAATCAAAAAAATTTAAAAAATAAAAAAATAATAAAATACAGAGCTAAAACAAAACAAAAAAAGAACAAAATAAATAATAATAGTTTAAAAATATAAAATCAAAAATCAAAAAAAAAAAAAAAAAAAGAGAATAGGAAAGAATCTGTGCAGCAAAGACCCAAACTGTGCTGTTTTTTTGCAGCTTCAGTTTAGGCCTGTCACACAGAATTTTTTCTTTTCTGATTGCCGTGGCTAGGACTTCCAAAACTATGTTGAATAATGGTGGTTAGAGTGGACATCCTTGTCTTGTTCCCTATCCTAGAGGAAATGCTTTCAGTTTTTTATTGAGTATGATGTTGACTGTAGGTTTGATGTTAACTGTAGGTTTGTCATCAGATCGTATCAGATCAGTCGCTCAGTCGTGTCCAACTCTTTGCAACCCCATGAATCGCAGCATGCCAGTCCTCCCTGTCCATCACCAACTCCCGGACTTCACCCAGACTCATGTCCATCGAGTCAGTGATGCCATCCAGCCATCTCATCCTCTGTCGTCCCCTTCTCCTCTTGCCCCCAATCCCTCCCAGCATCAGAGTCTTTTCCAATGAGTCAATTCTTCGCATGAGGTGGCCAAAGTACTGGAGTTTCAGCTTTAGCATCATTCCTTCCAAAGAAATCCCAGGGCTGATCTCCTTTAGAATGGACTGGTTGGATCTCCTTGCAGTCCAAGGGACTCTCTAGAGTCTTCTCCAACACCACAGTTCAAAAGCATCAATTCTTCGGCGCTCAGCCTTCTTCACAGTCCAACTCTCACATCCATATATGACCAATGGAAAAACCATAGCCTTGACTAGACGGACCTTTGTTGGCAAAGTAATGTCTCTGCTTTTGAATATGCTATCTAAGTTGGTCATAACTTTCCTTCCAAGGAGTAAGCGTCTTTTAATTTCATGGCTGAAGTCACCATCTGCAGTGATTTTGGAGCGCAGAAAAATAAAGTCTGACACTGTTTCCCCATCTATTTCCCATGAAGTGATGGGACCAGATGCCATAATCTTCGTTTTCTGAATGTTGAGCTTTAAGCCAACTTTTTCACTCTTGTCTTTCACTTTCATCAAGAGGCTTTTTAGTTCCCCTTCACTTTCTGCCATAAGGGTGGTGTCATCTGCATGTCTGAGATTATTGAGATTTCTCCCAGCAATCTTGATTCCAGCTTGTGTTTCTTCCAGTCCAGCGTTTCTCATGATGTACTCTGCATATAAGTTAAATAAGCAGGGTGACAGTATACAGCTTTGATGTACTCCTTTTTCTATTTGGAACCAGTCTGTTGTTCCATGTCCAGTTCTAACTGTTGCTTCCTGATCTGCATACAAATTTCTCAAGAGGCAGATCAGGTGGTCTGGTATTCCCATCTCTTTCAGAATTTTCCACAGTGTATTGTGATCCACACAGTCAAAGGCTTTGGCATAGTCAATAAAACAGAAATAGTTTTTTGTCATATATGACCTTTATTATGTTGAGGTAGTTCTTTCTATGCCCCTTTTATGGAGAGTCTTTTTTAAAATCATAAATGGGTGTTGAATTTTGTCAAAAGCTTTTTCTACATCTATTGAAATGATCATATGGTTTATCTTTCATTTATTTGTGTGGTGTATCACATTTGTTAATATTTGCATTATGCTGAAGAATCTTTGCATTCCTGGGATAAATCCCCCTTGATCATGGTGTATGATCCTTTTAAGGAGTTGTTGGATTCTGTTTGCTAGTATTCTGCTGAAAATTTTTGCATTTATGTTTATCGGTGATATTGGTCTGTAATTTTCTTTCTTTGTGATATCTTTGTCTGGTCTTGGTATCAGGGTGATGAGGATCTCACAGAATGAGTTAAGGAGTGTTCCTCCCTCTGCAATATTTTGGAAGATTTCAAGAAGGATAGGTGTTAACTTTTCTTTAAATGTCTCATAGATTTCATCACGTCCTGGACTTCTGTTTGTTGAAAGATTTCTGATTACAGCTTCAATTCCATTACTTGTGATTTGTCGATTAATACTTTCTAATTCTTCCTGGTTCAGTCTTGGAAAGTTGTATCTTTCTAAGAATTTGTCCATTTCTTCCAGTTGTCCATTTTACTGGCATACAGTTATTCATAGTAGTCTCTTATTTCTGTGAAGTCAGTTGTAACATCTCCTTTTTCATTTATACTTTTATTGGCTTTTTTCTTGAGGAGTCTGGCTAAAGATTTATCAGTTTTGTTTATCCTCTCAAAGAACAAACTTCTACTTTTATTGATCTTCGCTATCATTTTCCTCATTTCTATTTCATTTATTTATGCTCTAATCTTTATTATTTCTTTCCTTCTACTGACTTTGGATTTTCTTTGTTCTTCTTTCTCTAGTTGCTTTAGGTATAAGGTTAGGTTGTTTATTTGAGATTTTTCTTGGTTGTTGAGGTGAGATTGAATTGCTATAAACTTCCCTCTTAGGACTGCTTTTACTGCATCTCATAGGTTTTGGGTCATCATGTTTTCATTGTCATTTGTTTCTATGTATTTTTTATTTCCTATTTTATTTATTAAGTGATATCTTGGTTATTTCACATCACACTGTTTAGCCTCCATGTGTTTGTGTTTTTTACATTATTTTTCCTCTAATTGATTTCTAATCTCATACTGTTGTGGTCAGAAAAGATGCTTGATATGATTTCAATTTTCTTAAATTTTCCAACGCTTGATTTGTGACCCAAGATGTGATCTATCCTGGAGAATATTCTATGTGTGCTTGAACAGAAAGTGTATTCTGCCACTTTTGGATGGAATGCCTTATAAATATCAATTAAATCTATCTGGTCTATTGTCTCACTTAAAGCTTGAGTTACCTTATTTATTTTCTGTCTGAACAGTCTGTCCATTGATGTAAGTGGGTTGTTAAAGCCCCCCACTATTATTGTGTTACTGCCGATCTCCCCTGTTATGGCTGTTAGCATTTGCCTTGTGTATTGAGGTGCTCCTATGTTGAGTGCATAAATATTTATAATCTGTATCTTCTTGGATTTGTCACTTGATCATTATGTAGTGTCCTTCCTTATGCCTTATAACAGTCTTTATTTTAAAGTCCATTTTATCTGATGTGTATTGCTATTCCAACTTTTTAATGGTTTACATTTGCATGGAGTATCTTTCTCTATCCCCTCACTTTCTGTTGGTATATGTCCCTAGGTCTGAAGTGGATCTCTTGTAGACAGCACATATGTGGGTCTTGTTTTTGTATTCATTCAGCCAGTCTGTGTCTTTTGGTTGGAGCATTTTATCCATTTACAATTAAGGTAGTTATCAATATGTATGTTTCTATTATCATTTTCCTAATTGTTTTGGGTTTGTTTTTGTGGGCCTTTTTCTTCTATTGTGTTTCCTGCCTAAAGAAGTTCCTTTAGCATTTGTTATAACGCTGGTTTGGTGGTGCTGAATTCTCTTAGCTTTTGCTTTTATGTCTGCTTTTGATTTCTCTGTCAAATATGAGTGAGATCCTTACTAGGTAATCTTGGTTGTAGGTTTTTGCTTTTAATCATTTTAAATATATCCTGCCACTCCCTTCTGGCCTGCAGAGTTTCTGCCAAAAGTCAGCAGATAACCTTATGGGGATTGCCTTGTATGTTATCTGTTGCTTTTTTCTTGATCCTTTTAATATTTTTTCTTTGAATTTAATTTTTCTTAGTTTGATTAATATGTGTCTTGATTTGTTTCTCCTAGAGTTTATCTTGTATGGGACTCTCTGCACTTCCTGCACTTGAGTGACTATTTCCCTTCCCATGTTAGGGAAGTTTTTGACTATAATCTTTTCAAATATTTTCTCAGGCCCTTTCTTTTTCTCTTCTTCATATGAGAACTCTATAAATTCAAATGTTGGTGCATTTAATGTTGTCCCAGAGGTCTATGAGACTGTTCTCAATTCTTTCTTCTTTGTTTTGTTTCTCAGCAATTATTTCCACCATTCTATCTTCCAGTTCACTTATTTGTTCTTCTGCCTCAGTTATTCTGCTATTGATTCCTTCTAGTGTATTTTCATTTCAGTTATTGTGTTCTTCATCTCTGTTTGTTCTTTAGTTCTTCCAGGTCTTTGTTAAACATTTCTTGTATTTTCTCAATCTGTGCCTCCATTCAATTTCCAAGATTTTGGATCATTTTTATTGTCATTATTTTGAATTCTTTTTCAGGTAGGTTACCTACTTACTCTTCATTTATTTCATCTGGTGGGTTTTTAAGTTGTTCCTTCATCTATATTTTTTTTGTCATCTCATTTTTTTTTTTGATGGGTGAGACTGTGTTCCTGTCTTACTGGTTGTTTGGCCTGAAGCTTCCAGCAGCGGAGTTTGCAGGCAGTTGAGTAGAGTTGGGTCTTGGTGCCAAGATGAGGAACTACAGGAGATCTTACTCTGATTGATATTCTCTGGGGTCTGAGGTTCTGTTAGTCCAGTGGTTTGGACTTGGTGCTCTCACCACAGGAGCTTGGGCCCAAACCCTGGTGCATGAAGCAAGATCCTGCAAGTGTTATGGTGAGGCAAAAAAAAAAAAAAAAAAACAGAGCAGAACAATAACAAAAAATAAAATAAAATTAGAAAAATAACAGATATGTTAGAAAAATTAAAATATAAATGAAACAACAAGGTAAAACAAAACCATAATAGCAAAAGAACAAAAAATTCCAGAAAAGGCCTTGGCTGTAGGGGACAGACCTTAGATGAAGTGAGATTTAGGCAGGGGTGGGGCCTATGCCCAGGATCTAGGAGGCTGGACAAGGCCTTGGGGGGTGGAGGCTGGGGCAGAGCTTAGGGTCAGCACTGCCAGAGGGGGCCCCAGATTGCCTCTGGCCTTGGAGGGTGAAGGATCAGGCCCAGAATTTCAGTAAGCTCACAGGGACCCAAGTGTGTGAGGGGAAATGCTAGCAGAGTTCCCCCTTATCTCCCAAGGGTCTTCTCCCCTTCCCCATTGATCCTTTCACAGTGAGTGGGCCCCTCCAGAGGTAGGAACCCCTCCCATTCCCCAACTGCCCTTCAAGGGCACTAGTCCCATCCTGCTTCCATTTCTTCTCCCTCCTTGCTCCCACATGTCCTACCCAGTCACTTGAGGGCTCCTCCTGTCCCCTTAGGTGTGGAAGTCCCCCACAAGCATCCAGTAGATGCCCTACTTGTGAGAAGATGCAAACTTTGCGACCTCCTACTCCACCACCTTGACTCCATCCCCTCTGTCACTATACACTCAGGTATAAATACTAATTCACTTTTAAACTTAGCTTTTTTGATTAAGAAAGACAAATGATATGAAAGAATTTCACATATACTGAATTAACTTGCCAAACCATTTGTGTGGAAGACTAGCCCATCTTTATCATGACTCAGCATAAATCCTTAAAAAATAATACATTTGGAGAGATGAAGTGACTTGTCAAAAGAAAAGCCATGAGAAGAACCCAAGTTTCCCGATTTTAAGATAATTTTATCTTCCATCAGGTTGTCCATGTAAGTTCCAGTCCCACAGATGGCAGAAAGGGCTATGAAAGTCCTACTAGAAATGATGTTATTTTGCTAGATGGATCGCTAGCTCACAAACAGGAATACAATGTTTCCTTTAAGATAAGAACAGTAAAATAAAACGAAGGGATAATTCTATCCTAACAATATCATTGCCACATGACATATATTTAATGCTGATCCAATCATATTCTCAGCAACATCTCCATTGACCAAAAAGTTTAGAAAACTTTTTCCAAAAGGGAAAACTTAAGAATCTTTTTTTTTATTAAAAAGATAGCATATCTGTAGATTAGTCAAGTATTTATAATAAAAAAATGTACTAGCTTTGTACTTTATGATTCATGGTGTAGAAAACACCAAATATGTCTATGATTAAATTGTCTTTATTCAGTGGCAAAAATATGTTTAATAATTACAGAGTAGAATTAGGAAACATTCTGAAATATTTTTAGGCATCAAGTAACTTATTATATTGTTTCATCTCACTTCTCCTATAAGAGGTAATTTGATACAGTGGAAAGGATATGGGTTTCAGAATCAGATTTCAACCTTTGCTCTGTGTAACACTGAACTTAATCCTTGAGAACCTTAATTCTGAAACATTTATAAAATGAGTTAAAAATCCACACCACACATAGCAAAGTTTATATATGATAACATGGATGAAGTTGGCTAGCACAGGGCCTGGGAGATCATATGTGCTTAATAAATGTCAATTATTGATAAGCAGGAACTTAGGCTTTGCCAACTGTTGCATCTTAGAAAAAGCAAGAGAATTCCAGAAAAACATATACTTCTGCTTCATTGACTACTGTAAAGCCTTTGACTGTGTGGATCACAACAAACTGTGGAAAATTCTTAAAGAGATGGGAATACCAGATCACCTTACTTGCCTCCTGCAAAACCTGTATGTAGGTCAAGAAGCAACAGTTAGAACAGTGAGAAAAGGTTTTCTTTCCTTTGTGCCTTTTAAGCACCGACAGAACTTTCTGGAAGCTTTGTTGGGCACAGGTGCAAGCTGCAGATCTGGTACAGCCATGGCTCAGTAGGAGGCTTCCTCAACTGGAGCACCTTTGTCATTCTGCACACTTATTCTAATGTCCACAATGTATGAGTTGTACAGAGTAGATGAGACCATAATAGCCCTGCCTCTATATTTATGAATGAAAGGAATAAGTATATGTCATTAGCCATCATATAAACACAGTTTACAGACAAAAATTTCTTGGTCTTGCCAAGTGTACATGAGCTCCTCTCTCTTAATCAGTAATGCGTCTCTCTTGATGAACTAGGCTCCTCTTTGTATCTCCCTGTACTCTTAAATAGTACAACCATCAGCTTATAACAAAGTTTTTATACCAAATAGTCTTTTAAGTCCAAGGACACAACTAACAAAAGAGGAATATTTTATTCCTCTTCCAAGCTTTTTAAAGTTCTAAGCCTAGATTGTTGCCAAATTATGTCATGGTTATGTGTTACCTTTGTTTGGGGCTGGTTTTGCTTTCTGATTTTCTTTTTTTTTTTCCCCCTAAGACTTGATGTTACAGTAAGCTATGTTCTGTATCAATGAGGAAAAAATAAAGCTGATATTTAAAAATGTAAAAAAAAAAAAAAGAACCAGATATGGAACAACAGACAGGCTCAAAATTAGGAAAGAAATATGGCAAGGCTGTATGTTGTCACCCTACTTATTTAACTCATGCAGAGTACATCATACAAAATGCTGGGCTGGATGAAGCACAAGCTGGAATCAAGATTGGCAGGAGAAATATCAATAACTTCAGATATGCAGATGATACAACCATTTTGGCAGAAAACGAAGAGGAACTAAAGAGCCTCTTGATGGAGGTGAAAGAGTAGAGTGAAAACGCTGGCTTAAAACTCAACATTCAAAAAACGAAGATCATGGCATCTGGTCTCATCATTTCATGGCAGATAGATGGGAATAAATGAAAACACTGACATACTTTATTTTCTTGGGCTCCAAAATCACTGCAGATGATGACTACAGCCATGAAATTAAAAGATGCATGCACCTTGGAAGAAAAGCTATGACAAACCTAGACAGCATATTAAAAAGCAGAGACGTCACTTTGCTGACAAAGGTCTGTATAGTCAAAGCTATGGTTTTTCCAGTAGTTTTGTATAGATGTAAGAATTGGACCATAAAGAAGGCTGAACGTCAAAGAATTGATGCTTTTGAATCGTGATGTTGGAGAAGACTATTGAGAGTCCCTTGGACTGCAGGGAGATCAAACCAGTCAATCCTAAAGGAAATCAACTCTGCATATTCCTTGAAAGGACTGATTTTGAAACTGAAGCTCCAATACTTTTGCTACCTGAAATGAAGAGCCAGTTCACTAGAGAAGACCCTAATGCTGGGAAAGATTGAAGACAGGAAGAGAAGGGGACAGCAGAGGACAAGATAGTTGGATGGCATCACTGACTCAATGGACAGGAGTTTTAGCAAACTCCAGGAGATGGTGAAGGATAGGGAAGCCTGATGTGCTGCAGTCCACGGGATAACAAAGAGTCAAAAATGACTGAGCAACTGAATAATGAGGCCTTTTTGATATCTCAGATACAAGAAGACTGTAAAAGACAAGTCTAAGTGTTTTTAGGCCCGAAATAGTAAGAATATTATGTTTATTGATAATACCATCAGTTTTTCAGGATTTGTATAACATAATGATCATTTCTACATCACACAGGTTTAACAAGAAGGAAACCAGAATTCAGTATTCACCAGAATTAAGAGTGGGGCTGCTCCCTGCAGCAGAACAACATCCAGAGCAAGAGACAGATTAGATGTCCCAGGACATTACCTGTGTCCTAGAAGCCAGAAGGCAAAGAGAACAAGTTTTTACTTGTGTTGAAAAGGAAGAAGTAGAGAGAGCAACATGGAGTGGGAAAGAAAGAGTGAAGAGGAAATGGCAGAAAGATATTTGAACTGTGGCTGTGGAGATGGACAAGAGAAGGGGAATTTTATCAAGCCTTACTGTTTGACATGCTATGTAAACCCATGTATCTTTAAGAAAATCTACAGAAAAGAGTTTAAGAAAAAGTTGTTGAAGTTGGATTTGTGCTTTGACTCTGTGCCAAAACTATACCATAAGAGGACCTAATTTTAACAGTTTATACAAGCCTAATACAAGTTGATTTCCAGTGCGTCTCTCAGCAAGACAGATTGTTAACTGATTGCTCATTGCCTGGACCGTAAGAAGCCTGAAGCCTTTGCATTCTCTAAAACCCATTTAAAAATCTTACAGGGAGCACCTTATCGTCTCAACCCATCTCATTCCTGGGAAGTAAGAAAAAGAGGTGGGAAGTTCTTGGGCTGACCTGACTAGAAGTAGACTCAGCTTTGAAATCTGGAAAATCTGGCTTCAAGTTCCAGCTCTGTCACTTACCAGCTATGCTCAAATTATATACTTGCTTCAGTCTTGGTTTCCTCATCTATAATCTAGAAGTCAATCAGTGGCCTAATATCCATTGTAACTCAGGCCAAAAGCTTGTTGTGGAGCACTGAGCAACCAGGCTTCTGGTCAGCCCATGGTCTCTCTGTATGTTACCCATCAACTGGAGTTCCTCCTGGAGAAAAGCAGAACTGAACAGAGGGGCCAAGGAGCCCAATGGAGAGGGGCATAGGAAGAAATATTCTGTGTTGCTAAAGGGGCTGCAAATATCCTCTTGACCATGCTGGGGGGGTGGGGTGGGTCTAGAACCATGTCTGAATTCCTGGGCCATTTCAGCAAAACCCAAGAAGGGGCTGAAGGCTACTGTGTACTCCACAGAAGCATTATTTTGTTTGGGCAACAGGAACCAGCACTGGGTGGAGTTGGAAATGAAAGTAGAGGTAGCATGGGGGTTGGGAGGGAAGTTGTAACTCACTAACACTGGTAAAGTTTGACCTTAAATAACAAAGTTATGCAAGAGGCTGATTCAGAAAACTGTGGTTTACTTAGTCTCCAGTCACTAGGGAGCTTTCAGAGCAGATGGGGCTTTGGGCACTCTGGCCTCTCCCATGCAAGAAGCTAAGCTGGCTGCTCTTTTTTTTTTTTTTTGTACTTAAAAAAAAAAATTTATTTTGTATTGCGGTATAGCCAATTAACAAATGTGTTGTGATAGTTTCAAGTTGTGAAGGGATTCAGCCGTACATATACATGTATCCATTCTCCCTCAAACACCCCTCCCATCCAGACTGCCACGTAACTTCGAGCAGAGTTCCCAGTGCTATACAATAGGTCTTTGTTGGTTATCTATTTTAAATATAGCAGTGTGTACATGTCCATTTCAAATTCCCTAACTATCCCTTCCCCCCATCCTTCCCCCCATAAGCCAGGTGCTGTTAAATGGAAAAATGAGGAGTAGAAGTATGACTTAGGCAGAATAGGGTACAGGCTACACTGCCCTTGACTTCTGTGGATGAGGTTAGGAACCAGCTTTAGATAGATGGACCTAGAAATTTCACTAAGAGGTGTCTAGACTGCCACCAATCTGCTCCTTTCCCAAGAGAGATTTTCTTGCCCTATGGCTTAATCCATCCTGGGATCATCTGCAGATCCTAGCTCCAGATATAGCTAACTGACCTTTATTGCTAATCTAGCTTTAAAAAGTAGTTAGAGGGACTTCCCTGGTGGCCCAGTAGTTAAGGATCTGCCTTGCAGTTCAATGGATGTGGGTTTGAACCCTGGTAAGGGAACTAAGATCCCATGTGCTGTGGGGAACCAAGCCTGCATGCTACCTCCAGAGAGAAGCAACTAAGGCTCGACGCACTCAAATAAATAAATAATTTTTTTTTTTAAGTAGAGAATTTCAGGACTGGGAGGGACTTCCAAAGACCAACAAACAGGCCTCTGCATACATAATACACAACAGATGAATTCTGAGCCAATTTGTCAAAGTCCAGGAAAGGAGAGTCCGCAACCTTCTCAGTTTACATATACAAGTATTTGTTTAGTGGTTCCTTATAGTCCTGATCTTCCAGCCTTATTCTCTGCAGTTTAAATTTATTCCTTTTTATTGGACTTTCTAGAAGTGAAGAGAAGCTATAACACACAGTACCTAGCTAGGATAAATGTAAAAAAGAAACATGCCTATAAAATAAGATATACTGGGGACAACAGGACAACCTAAGGAATTCTTCAGTTATGTTCTGAACAGAAAGAAAAAAGGAACATGACATAAAAAAGATGACTACATATAATTTATCAACCAAATTAGGACACTTTTGAAAGTGAAAGTGGCATTAAACACAATAGGCACTAATTGAGCTGTAGCAGACTGCAACATCTGGTCCCCTTGAATATAAGATAACACACCTGGACTTCCCTGGTAGTCTAGTGGTGAGAATCTACCTGCCAATGCAGGGGTCACTGGTTCGACCCCTGGTCCAGGAAGATTCCATGTGGTGCCGGGCAACGAAGTCCATGCGCCACAACTACTGAGCCCTCACTAACTGCTAAGCCCACAAGTTGCAACTACTGAAGCCTGCATACCCTAGCACCCATGCCCCGTAACAAGAGAAGCCACCACAATAAGCCAGCACACTGCAACTAGAGAGTAGCTCCCACTAACCACAACTAGAGAAAGCCCGTGCACAGCAATGAAGATCCAGCCCAAAAAATTTTTTGGATCCAGATCCAAAAAATACAAATAAAATTTAAAAATAATGAAATAAAGTAACATATCTAAGATAACAAAAAGAAACTCAAATTACTCAATTATATTTTATTTATAGCTTCCAAGTCAAAACACCAGCAATCAACATTTTCAAGTTGGAAAGGATAGAATAAATATGACTAAGAGGGAGCTGAATGCCAAGATAGTTAAGGTATCTGTAAAAGAAATGTACGTGTGTGTGCTAAGTCACTTCAGTCGTGTCTGACTCTTTGTGACCGCATGGACTGTAGCCCACCAGGCTTCTCAGTTTGTGGGCTTGTCCTGGCAAGAATACTGGAGTGGGTTGCCATTTCCTTCTCCAGGGGATCTTCCCAACCCAGGGACTAAACCCAAGTCTCTTGCATCTCCCGCATTGGTAGGCAGATTCTTTACCACTGAGCCACCTGGGAATCTTAGAGAAAGAGAGAGAGAGTCACTATATATATAGTGACCATTATGTCTTGATTTATGCCTATCGCTGTCATTATATTCAATTATTATCCCCTCCCACTCTCCAAGGTATTCAGGTTGAATGATAAATTTTATGGTTACCCTACATATGTATAGCTAATATTTATTAGTGCCATTTATTGTGTCCTAATATTTGTCACTGCAGATGGTGATTGCAGCCATGAAATTAAGACTCTTACTCATTGGAAGGAAATTTATGACCAACCTAGATAGCATATTCAAAAGCAGAGACATTACTTTGCCAACAAAGGTCCATCTAGTCAAGGCTATGGTTTTTCCAGTAGTCATGTATGGATGTGAGAGTTGGACTGTGAAGAAAGCTGAGTGCCGAAGAATTGATGCTTTTGAACTGTGATGTTTGAGAATACTCCTGAGAGTCCCTTGGACTGCAAGGAGATCCAACCAGTCCATTCTAAAGGAGATCAGTCCTGGGTGTTTATTGGAAGGAATGATGCTAAAGCTGAAACTCCAGTACTTTGGCCACCTCATACGAAAAGTTGACTCATTGGAAAAGACTCTGATGCTGGGAGGGATTGGGGGCAGGAGGAAAAGGGGACGACAGATGATGAGATGGCTGGATGGCATCACCGAGTCGACGGACGTTGACTTTGAGTGAACTCCGGGAGTTGGTGATGGACAGGGAGGCCTGGCGTGCTGCAATTCATGGGGTCACAAAGAGTCGGACATGACTGAGCGACTGAACTTAACTGAACTGAATATTTTTCATGCAAGATTTCACTTAATCCTTATTACAACCTTGTAATATAGGTGTTATATTATTATTCCCATTTTGTGAATGAGGAAGCTGAGTCTCTGAGAGTGTAAATATGCATCCCCAGATCATAAAGGTAATGAACAGGACTGACATCAGTTAGGCACAAGGAGATACAGGGTCTAGGGCTAAGTAGACACTGTATCTACAACGTATCTATACAAGTAGATACATTCAGTTCAGTTCAGTTCAGTCACTCAGTCATGTCCGACTCTTTGCAACCCCATGAATTCCAGAACGCCAGGCCTCCTTGTCCATCACCAACTCCCAGAGTTCACTCATACTCACGTCCATCGAGTCGGTGATGCCATCCAGCCATCTCATCCTCTGTCGTCCCCTTTTCCTCCTGCCCCCAATCCCTCCCAGCATCAGAGTCTTTTCCAATGAGTCAACTCTTTGCATGAGGTGGCCAAAGTACTAGAGTTTCAGCTTTAGCATCATTCCTTCCAAAGAACACCCAGGGCTGATCTCTTTAGAATGGACTGGTTGGATCTCCTTGCAATCCAAGGAACTCTCAGGAGTCTTCTCCAACACCACAGTTCAAAAGCATCAATTCTTTGGCGCTCAGCTTTCTTCACAGTCCGACTCTCACATCCATACATAACCACTGGAAAAACCACAGCCTTGACTAGACGGACCTTTGTTGGCAAAGTAATGTCTCTGCTTTTGAATATGCTATCTAGGTTGGTCATAACTTTCCTTCCAAGGAGTAAGCCTCTTTTAATTTCATGGCTGTAGTCACCATCTGCAGTGATTTTGGAGCCCCCAAAAATAAAGTCTGACACTGTTTCCACTGTTTCCTCATCTATTTCCCATGAAGTAATGGGACCAGATGCCATGATCTTCGTTTTCTGAATGTTGAGCTTTAAGCCAACTTTTTCACTCTCCTCTTTCACTTTCATCAAGAGGTTTTTTAGTTCCTCTTTACTTTCTGCCATAAGGGTGGTGTCATCTGCATATCTGAGGTTACTGATATTTCTCCCGGCAATCTTGACTCCAGCTGTGCTTCTTCCAGCCCAGCGTTTCTCATGATGTACTCTGCATATAAGTTAAATAAGCAGGAGTCCATAAAAATGTTTTATTGTCTTTTTCAAATAAAATATGAACTTTCAGGTTGAGGGAAATGTTTTAATACATAATATATTTGTCTTTGTACCAACACAGTTGAAAAGTCTAATTTTTATAGGTTTTTTTCTTTAACAGAAATGGCCCACAAGGTAAAGGCATCTAGGGCCCATGAAAGTCATAATATGGCCCTGGTAATGAGCGACAGAACTAGGATCCAAACCTAGTACCCAAGCTCTTAAACAGTAAATTGAAAAGCTAAACAACCGAGGGAACAGGAGGTAGGCAGACCCAGAGCATCATCTGATGTCATCAGCTATCTGAAGGGTGGCCATAAGAAAGCACTTTAATACTTATTTGATGTTTCTTTCTTGCCCTTCTGCCTCAACTGGGCTTGCTGAAATCTTACCCAAACTTCAAGATAGAACTTAATTCTTATCATCTCTATGATGCCTTCCCTAACTCCCATCTTTGGAATTGGTTTCACCTCTTCTGTACTCCAGCAGGTCATCTTTATATTTATTTTATTTGTATTATATTACCTATGTTATAGCATGTAATATAAATGTTATAGTATTTATATTATGGCAGATACCACATTCTGCCATTGTATGCATGTTTGTCTTAAAAATCTGTAATGGACGAGGACTCTATTTTCCTTATCTTTGTATATACAAAATAGAGTGGTTTAAACATACTTTTGGCTCAGCTTATTTGCACTGAGTTGATCAGTACACTGTAAAGATAAACTTCTCAACTGTCAGAGATGGTCGATATTGGACCTTTGAGATACTAAGCTCCAGGTATTGAACATGTTCAAGCAGGGCAGGAAGTACATAGAGGGGTCCTTGTGTTGGTTGGAAGGTTGGACTGAAAGCCCTTTAATGACCTTTCCAACTTGGAGGCTATTGTTTTAGAAATTTGCTTGCAGCCTTGAGAGGCAATACAATACAGTGATTGAGAGTATGAAGTCTGGAACCAGACTGCCAAAGTTTAACTCCTGACTATTGACTTTGTGGACTTGAGCAAATATTTAATTTCTCAGAGTCTCAATTTCTTCATCTGTAAAACTGGGACAATAATTGTACCTTCCACATTAAGTTATTAAAGATTAAATGAGTTAATATATGGCACGTACCAGCACCTGGCACAGAGTAAAAAACATACAAATGTTTTTTTCAATAAATTTTCTGCCCCTTCACTTTGTGTATGTGTACGACTGAGCAACTGAACTGAACTGATATATATATCTGACAATGTGACTTGCATATCATGCTTGCCTTTTGAGTAGATCTCCAAGGACCTTCTTTTGTCAATCTGAAATGTCAGGATGCTATTTCAGAACCCAGGGAGTAGTAAGGACAACCTAGCACCTTTCTTGATGTCTTGGTCATGTTGGCATTGCGGTTGAAAGCAAACAAGCAAGAAGGGATGGCTTATCTTTTGGACATAAGATACACTTTCTGGTTTGGCAGACAGAAAACTTAGATTTTGGTCTTAGCTTGTTCAATCATCTGGAACAAATCTTATACTGCCCCTGGATCAAAACCTATCAGTAAGGGTTCACTTCAGCCTGGCTTGCTTCTTAAACAACCACATTACTGTGAAGCTTAGGGAAATGACAGCAAGTCTGGTGATTGTAAAAGGAAAAAAGCTTCTGCAAATCAGACATACCTGCGTTCAAATCCTGCTTGACATTGTGTCTCCTTTGGGAATCAGGTCATATAAGTTCAGTCTTTTCTGTAGAAGGAAGTAAGAATCTTACAAGATTATTGGAAGGATCAAATATGGTGATTATAAATAAATTGACATAGACCCTCAATTAATGTAACCATAATTGCCCCTGTGCAACATGCATTCCCCCACATGTAGGTAAACATTACTCTGTTTCTATACACCTTTATTATAACAGTAAGCCAAGAGAAGATATAAAATAATAGACTGACTTAACCTCAAACAGAAGTTCATATTATCTCACTGCTGCTCCAGGATTCAATAGTTACATGTATGAAATAATTTTTGCCCCTAAAAACCACTTTTTATGTAAGTATGATGAGTACAGACTTTTCCCCATAAAAATTTCACTGTGTAATGGAGGTGGTTTCACTGTACTGTGCATTTAATACGTTGTCAAATGTGGGTGGTCCTTCTCTCCGCCCTGCCTGCCCCCTTCATGCTTTGAGTGATGAGGGGCATTAGTCCAACTTTCTCAAATGGAGAAATGAAAGCAAAAGAAGTGCCCGATCTGAGGTCATAAGACTTTGTAACTAGGGGAGTTGGGAGTAATGGGGGGATAATGAAAGAAATGAAGGGACTAGAGATGTCTAGTTTGAAATAAAGAATATTCGTGGACTTTACAGTAGCTGTATTTTAGCAACCACTGTCCCCAGTCACTATTTTCTGCAGAACCTCTTATTCTAGGCCTCTATACAGGAACCCTATACGGCAAATTGCTTTTTCTAGACCTTTAAGGAAGAAGAGAGGGGACCAATGGGCAGAGGCACTCTAGCTTCCTTACCAAGAAACACAGGATTCACTCTGCCTAGGCCTTGATTCCATCACAGAGACAGGCCCTTAGCCAGGAAATGCTGTCTAATCCTACAACCTATAGTCCAGACAATGGATTGGAAAGCCCATGACAAAAACTCTGTACAATCTCGAGAAACTTGTTCTTAAGGATAAAACGCACTTGTGGTTCTCAAATGCCTGAGCAACAGTATCATGCAGGGATTAAAAACAGGGATTTTCTGGGCCCTGCTCCAAACACTGTATTTTAAACAAATGCCTCAGGTGTGCAGCCAGGGATGAGAAGCCCTTAATCCTATAGTTTTCAAGCTTGAACATGAGTCAGAATCACTTGAATAGCTTTTTAAAACATGGATTGCTGGGCCCCACTCCCAGAGTTTTAGATTTATTTGGTCTGGAGAGGGGCCCAAGAATTTGAATTTTCCTCAAGTTCCCAGATGGTGTTGTTACTGGTCCAGGGATCACACTCTTGTGAGCAACTGGCATTGCCTCTTTATCTGAGTTTGAAATCAATTCAAGCAGTTCTCATGGCCTCTTCCTCAGGTGATCCTTGTACCAAACAAGTGCTGAGGAAAATTGAACCAGCCCAAACCCTCAGTTATCAAGTCAATCTCTACCTACTCTGTGGACCACTACAGAAAACAATCAGCTCACAACACTGCCAAGATCTCCTGGGCTAAGCACACATTCATGGACCTCAAGCCATCCGATTCATAATGTAAAATTTCCCCCTAACACCTCCTGGATCCTGAAGGAAAGGGCTAGCCCAGCAGGGAACAGCAGTCTCTGACATCATAGTCCCATTGGGGCTCACCTAAAACAGAGAGCAACTAGGGGAAGTAAATCACTGTGCAGATAAATCAAGACATTTCCTAGCAGGAGATAAGCATAAGTCTGAGAACAGAAGACAAAACTTGTCACATTTACAAGGATTATCATGCCTCAGGAGAATTCTTGAGGTTCTTTTCCAAAGCTGATGACCCTATTGCTTATATATAACACTGCTCTGTGTCCTTCTGAGAAAGTTAATTCATAGGTAGGCTGATAAGGAGTCTGGGGTCCTCGGGGAGGAGAAAAGGGTATGGGGCCCTTGAGGAGGAGAAAGGGAAAAACTTTTTTTTCTAACTACATTCTTTCCTCTTAGTCACATAAGACTTTTTTTTTTTTTTTCTTAAGCTCTGAGTTATTATGGCAAAAAAATATTTGTTCTAAGACGAACTTTCTTTAAGCCCAGAGCTAATGATTATACAACAAAACGACATACCTTGCACAATTCAGTTCAGTTCAGTTGCTCAGTTGTGTCCAACTCTCTGCGACCCCATGGACTACAGCACGCCAGGCTTCCCTGTCCATCACCAACTCCCAGAGTTTACTCCAACTCATGATCATTGACTCAGTGATGCCATCCAACTATCATACTCTGTTGTCCCTTCTCCTCCCACCTTCAGTCTTTCCCAGCATCAGAGTCTCTTCAAATGAGTCAGTTCTTCACATCTGGTGGCCAAATTATTGAAGTTTCAGCTTCAGCATCAGTCCTTCCAATGAATATTCAGAACTGATTTCCTTTAGGATGGACTGGTTGGATCTCCTTGCAGTTCAAGGGACTCTCAAGAGTCTTCTTCAACACCACAGTTCAAAACCATCAGTTCTTCAGTGCTCAGGTTTCTTTCTAGTCCAGTTGTCACATGCATACATGACTACTGGAAAAACCATAGCTTTGACTAGACAGACCTATGCTGGCAAAGCAATGTCTCTGCTTTTTAACATGCTGTCTAGCTTCGGCATAGCTTTTCTTCCAAGGAGCAAGAGTCTTTTAATTTCATGGCTGCAGTCACCATCTGTAGTGATTTTTGAGCCCCCAAAAATAAAGTCTGTCACTGTTTCCACTGTTTCCCATGTTTCCACTGTTTCTATTTGCCATGAAGAGATGGGACCAGATGCCATGATCTTAGTTTTCTAAATGTTGAGTTTTAAGCCAACTTTTCACTCTCCTCTTTCACTTTCATCAAGAGGCTCTTTAATTCTTCTTCGTTTCTGCCTTAAGTATGGTGTCATTTGCATATCTGAGGTTATTGATATTTCTCCCAGAAATCTTGATTCCAGCTTGTACTTCCTCCAGCCCAGCGTTTCTCATGATGTACTCTGCATAGAAGTTAAATAAGCAGGGTGACAATATACAGCCTTGACGTACTCCTTTCCCAATTTGGAACCAGTCTGTTGTTCCATGTCCAGTTCTAACTATTGCTTCTTGACCTGCATACAGATTTCTCAGGAGGCAGGTCAGGTGTTCTGATACTCCCATTTCTTTAAGAATTTTCCACAGTTTGTTGTGATCCACACAGTCAAAGGCTTTGGCATAGTCAATAAAATATAAGTAGATGTTGTTCTGGAACTCCCTTGCTTTTTCAATGATCCAACAGATGTTGGCAGTTTGATCTCTGGTTCTTCTGCCTTTTCTCCATCCAGATTGAACATCTGGAAATTCACAGTTCATGTACCATTGAAGCCTGGCTTGGAGAATTTTGAGCATTACTTTGCTAGCATGTGAGATGAGTGCAATTGTGTGGTAGTTTGAGCATTCTTTGGCATTGCCTTTCTTTGGGATTGGAATGAAAACTGACCTTTTCTAGTCCTGTGGCCACTGCTGAGTTTTCCAAATTTGCTGGCATATTGAGTGCAGTACTTTCACAGCATCATCTTTTAGGATTTGAAATAGCTTAACTGGAATTCCATCACCTCCACTAGCTTTGTTTGTAATGATGCTTCCTAAGGCCCACTTAACTTCACATTCCAGGATGTCTGGCTCTAGGTGAGTGATCACACCATCCTGATTATCTGGGTCATGTAGATTTTTCTTGTATAGTTCTTCTGTTTATCCTTGCCATCTGTTCTTAATATCTTCTCCTTCTGTTAGGTCCATAGCATTTCTGTGCTTTATTGTGCCCATTTTGCATGAAATGTTCCCTTGATATCTCTAATTTCCTTGAAGAGATCTCTAGTCTTTCCCATTCTATTGTTTTCCTCTATTTCTTTGCACTGATCACTGAGGGAGGCTTTCTTATCTCTCCTTGCTGTTCTTCGGAACTCTGCATTCAAATGGTGTCTTTCCTTTTCTCCTTTGCTTTTCACTTCTCTTCTTTTCACAGCTATTTGTAAGGCCTCCTCAGACAGCCATTTTGCTTTTTTGCATTTCTTCTTCTTGGGGATGGTCTTGATCCCTGTCTCCTGTACAATGTCACAAACCTCCATCCATAGTTCTTCAGGCACTCTGTCTCTCAGATCTAATCCCTTGAATCTGTTTTTCACTTTCACTGTATAATCATAAGGGATTTGATTTAGGTCATACCTGAATGGTCTAGTGGTTTTCCCTACTTTCTTCAATTTAAGTCTGCATTTGGCAATAAGGAGTTCATGATCTGAGCCATAGTCAGCTCCTGGTCTTGTTTTTGCAGACTGTATAGAGCTTCTCCATCTTTGGCTGCAAAGAACATAATCATTCTGATTTTGGTGTTGACTATCTGGTAATGTCCGTGTAGAGTCTTCTCTTGTGTTGTTGGAAGAGTTTGTTTGCTATGACCAGTGTGTTCTCTTGGCAAAACTCTGTTAGCTTTTGCCCTGCTTCATTTTGTACTCCAAGGCCAAATTTGCCTGTTACTCCAGGTATTTCTTGAATTCCTACTTTTGCATTCCAGTCCCCTATAATGAAAAGGACATCTTTTTTGGGTGTTAGTTCTAGAAGGTCTTGTAGGTCTTCATAGAACCATTCAACTTCAGCTTCTTCAGCATTATTGGTCGGGGCATAGACTTGGATTACTGTGATATTGAATTGTTTTTCTTGGAAATGAACAGAGATCATTCTGTTGTTTTTGAGATTGCATCCAAGTACTGCTTTTCGAACTCTTTTGTTTACTATGATGGCTACTTCATTTCTTCTAAGGGATTCTTGCCCACAGTAGTAGATATAATGGTCATCTGAGTTAAATTCACCCATTCCAGTCCATTTTAGTTTGCTGATTCCTAAAATGTTGACGTTCACTCTTGCGATCTCCTGTTTGACCACTTCCAATTGCCTTGATTCATGGACCTAACATTCCAAGTTCCTATGCAATATTGCTCTTTACAGCATCAGACTTTGCTTCTATCACCAGTCATATCCACAACTGGGTGTTGTTTCTGCTTTGGCTCCGTCTTTCATTCTTTTTGGAGTTAGTTCTCCACTGATCTCCAGTAGCATGTTGGGCATCTACTGACTTGAGGAGTTCATCTTTCAGTGTCTTATATTTTTGCCTTTTCATACTGTTCATGTGGTTCTCAAGGCAAGAGTACTGAAGTGGTTCGCTATTCCCTTCTCCAGTGGGCCACGTTTGTCAGAGCTCTCCACCATGACCCATCCATCTTGGGTGGCCCTACACGGCATGGCTCACAGTTTCATTGAGTTAGAGAAGGCTGTGGTGCATGTGATCAGATTGGTTAGTTTTCTGTGATTGTAATTTTCAGTCTGTCTGCCCTTTGATGGAAAAGGATAAGAGGCTTATGGAAGCTTCCTGATAGGAGAGACTGACTGAGGGGCAAACTGGGTCTTGTTCTGATGGGCAGGGCCATGATCAGTAAATCTTTAATCCAATTTTCTGTTGATGGATGGAGCTGTGTTCCCTCCCTGTTATTTACCTGGGGCCATACTATTCATCATCCCTGGCTCAGAGGTTAAAGCATCTGCCTGCAATGTGGGAGACCTGGGTTCAATCCTTGAGTCAGGAAGATCCCCTAGAGAAGGAAATGGCAACCCACTCCAGTATTCTTCCTATGGACGGAGGAGCCTGGTGGGCTACAGTCCATGGGGGTCACAAAGAGTCGGACACGACTAAGTGACTTCCTTCAAACTATGGTGGAGGTAATGAAGATAATGGCCACCTCCTTCAAAATGTCCCCTGCATGTACTGCTATACTCAGTGCCCCCAACCCTGCAACAGGCCACCGCCGACCCACGCCTCCACTGGATAGTCCTTGACACTCCTGGGCAAGTCTAGGTCAATCTCTTGTGGGGTTACTGCTCCTTTCTCCTGGGTCCTGGTGCACACAAGGTTCTGTTTGTGCCCTTCAAAAGTCTATTTCCCAGTCCTTTGTAAGTTCTTGCAGCTCTATGGTGGGGTTAATGGTGACCTCCTCCAAGAGGGCTTATGCCATACCCAAGTCTGCTGCACCCAGAGCCCCTGCCCCTGCAGAAGTCCACTACTGACCCTTATCTCCAAAGGAGACACTCAAATAAGTTCTCAGTCTCTGTGGGGTCTCTGGGTCCTATTGCACACAAGACTTCTTTGCCCTTGGACGTGGGGTATCTCCTCGAAGTCGCTCCCGTGCCACGTGGCCGCCGTTCAGGTGCATATCTTGCTCAAGGGTATGTTTTTCCTAAGCTCTATGCTAATGATTATATAACAACAATATATCGTGATCTAGGACATGTTTCTCCTTAACAAGAACCTTCTGACTATCCTGTTATCTTAAGATGTATGTTGTGTGAGTGGGTCTGGTAAGACCTTTCCATTGTTAGTAACCAATTGAAAAAGTATATAAAGTGAAATTGAAGTTGCTCAGTCATGTCCAACTCTTTGAGACCCCATGGACTGTAGCCTACCAGACTCCTCCGTTCATGGGATTTTCCAGGCAAGAGTACTGGAGTGGGCTGCCATTTCCTTCTGCAGGGGATCTTCCCAACCCAGGGATCAAACCCGGGTCTCCTGCATTGCAGACAGACAGTTTACCATCTGAGTCGCCAGGGAAGCCCCAAAATATATAAAGCCCTACACAAACTAGTGAGTGGGACACTCTCTGCCCCCTTCTGATGTCTATGCCAGAAGCTTTTTCTATCCCTTTTTCACTGTAATAAAACTTCCCACATGAAGCTCTGAGTGCCTGAAGCTGACTCTCTGGTTCTGAATCAAAATTCTCTTCTTCAGAGATCACAAATCTGACACCACTCACCATAAGCCATCACTTCAGAGACATTCTTAAACTTGTAGAAAGAGGAAAGGACCAAAGGAATTTTCCCTCTAAAATGTGGGTAAGGTCCTAGTGAAAGTTTTTAGAAAACACAGTTTCATGACTCACACAGAACCTGAGAGTATGACACTCTTTCATTTATTCCTTGGAAGGAAAGTTATAACCAACCTAGACAGCATATTAAAAAGCAGAGACATTACTTTGTCAACAAAGGTCTGTCTAATCAAGGCTATGGTTTTCCCAGTAGTCATGTATGGATGTGAGTGTTGGACTAGAAAGAAAGCTGAGCACTGAAGAATTTATGTTTTTGAACTGTGGTGTTGGAGAAGACTCTTGAGAGTCCCTTGGACTGCAAGGAGATCCAACCAGTCCATCCTAAAGGAGATCAGTCCTGCGTGTTCATTGGTAGGACTGATTTTGAAGCCGAAACTCCAATACTTTGGCCACCTGATGCGAAGAGCTGACTTATTTGAAAAGACCCTGATGCTGGGAAAGATTGAGGGCAGGAGGAGAAGGGGATGACAGAGGATGAGATGGTTGGATGGTATCACCGACTCAATGGACATAAGTTTGGGTAGACTCCGGGAGTTGGTGATGGACAGGGAGGCCTGGCGTGCTGAGGCTCATGGGGTCGCAAAGAGTTGGACACAACTGAGCGACTGAACTGAACTCATCTGCAAACAGGCATTCTAACAGTATTGGCTGAAAGTCTGCCACAAATTAAACTGTTTATATCTTGTTATTACTATTATTTTTTTAATATTCTATGCTTTCTCTGTGAAATTGGAAAGAGTGGATGCTTTTATTTCAATTCTTGAAAGTTTCTTGACAGCATTATGACTTGAAAACTCAGCTGAGGATAGGGGAGATGAGAGCAGAGATGATCCATACTTCATGCTCTACTTTGAGGAGTCTATGGGCCTGACACCCAGAAAAAGACAGTCTGGAATTAGCTCTTTCCAATTTACAGTTCTGTCACATATTTCCCTGTGAAATTTTACAGGAAAGGAAAGGAGACCAAGACAAGTAGCATGACTTTGCACTCAGCTAGTAACTGATTTCATGGGGTTGAGACTCAAATCCAGGCCTCTTGGTGCAGAGAAAGGGAACCCTCCTACACTGTTGGTGGGAATGTAAATTGGTATAGCCACTGTGGAAAACAGTATGGCATTTCCTTAGAAAAAAACTAAAAATAGAGCTATCATATGACCCACCAATCCCACTCCCAGGAATATACCCAGAGAAAGCCATAGCCAGGACATGGAAGCAACCTAGATGCCCATCAGCAGATGAATGGATAAGAAAGCTATGGTACATATACACAATGGAGTATTACTCAGCCACTAAAAAGAATACATTTGAATCAGTTCTAATGAGATGGATGAAACTGGAACATATTATACAGAGTGAAGTAAGCCAGAAAGAAAAACACCAATACAGTATACTAATGCATATATATGGAATTTAGAAAGATGGTAACAATAACCCTGTGTACGAGACAGTAAAAGAGACACTGATGTATAGATCAGTCTTATGGACTCTGTGGGAGAGGGAGAGGGTGGGGAGATTTGGGAGAATAGCATTGAAACATGTATAATATCATATATGAAACGAGTCGCCAGTCCAGGATCGATGCACAATACTGGATGCTTGGGGCTGGTGCACTGGGACGACCCAGAGGGAGGGTATGGGGAGGGAGGAGGGAGGAGGGTTCAGGATGGGGAACACAGGTATACCTGTGGTGGATTCATTTTGATATTTGGCAAAACTAATACAATATTGTAAAGTTTAAAAATAAAATAAAATTTTTTAAAAAATGAAAGAAAAAAAAAAAAAAAAGATACATGCACGCCAGAGTTCATTGCAGCACTCTTTACAATAGCCAGGACATGAAAACAACTTAGATGTCCATCAACAGAGGAAAGGATAAAGAAGATGTGGTACATATAGACAATGGAATATTGCTGAGACATAAACAAGAATGAAGCTGTGCCATTTGCAATAACATGGATGGACATAGAGATTATTATACTGAGTGAAGTAAGTTCAAGAAAGATGAATATCATGATATTACTTAAATGTGTGATCTAAAAAATGATACAGATGAAGTTACTTACAAAATAGAAACAGTCTCTTAGACATATAAAACAAAATTAGGGTGATTGAAGCAGAGATGGGGAAGGATAAATTAGGAGTTTGGAATTAGTAGATACAAACTACTATATATAGGATAGATAAACAACAAGGTTCCACTGTATAGCACAGGGAACTATATTCAATATCTTGTAATAACCTACAATGGAAAAGAATATGTATATGTATAACTGAATCACTTTGCTGTACACCAGAAACTAATACAACATTGTAAATCAGCTATACTTCAATACATAACAAATCCAGTCCTCTTGACCTCCACTCCAGTGCTCTTACCACCTCAGCACAGGTGGTGCAAACAGATCTTGACACCTGCTCTCCAAGTACTGCTGAAGGGACTGAGGGTGACATGGGCCCAGAATGCTATCTAGGATTCTATTCTTTTCTTTTAAATGCTTACTCTTGATACTTCTGAGGTGTTGTGAAACCCAGTCAAGAATCACTGTGGTAGTCAAAATCAAAATTAGCTCTAAACTTGCATATGTAATCTTAGTGAGTTTATTAGACTAACAAGTGCATTTTTAAAGGACTGTGAAAAGTTAGAAAGTATATTCTGCCCAGTAGTTACAGCAGCACCTAATTTAGCATGTACTTGGGGATCCCAAATTCTTTTATTCCAGTTTTATTGTTATATTGTTATATAATTGACACATAAAATTGTGTAAGGTATACAACACAATGATGTGATATTTGTATATGTTGAAAAATGATTATCACAATAAAGTTTAGCTAAAATCCATCACCTCACATAGTTACAAAAAATTTTTTCCTTGTGAAGAGAACTGTTAAGACCTACTGTTTTTAGCAATTTTCAAATATACAAAATGGTACTTTTAGTTACAGTCATCATGCTGTACATTAGATCCTCAGAACTTATTTATCTTATAACCGGAAGCTTGTACCTTTTGAACACCTTCACCCAATTGCCCTACCCTCACCTCCTGCCTCTGGCAACCACAAATCTGGTCTCTGTTTCTATGAATTTGGTGTTTTAGATTCCACATAAGAGCGAGCTTATATAGTATTTGTCTTTCTCTGACTTATTTCACTTAGCATAGTGCTCTCAAAGTGTATCCATATTGTTGCAAGTGGCAAGATTTCCCTATTTTTTATGGATGAATTTTATTCCCTGCATATACATACCACATTTTCTTTATCCATTCATCTGCTGTTGGACATTTATTTCCAGATCTTTGCTATTGTGAACAGTACTGCAGTGAACATGGAGGTGCAGATATCTCTTCAGGTCCCAAATTCTTAGAGTTTCTCAGGTCATCGGGTACAGGTGGAAAGGTAGGAAATAAGCAGTAGGAAATAAGGCTTGTTGAGTGATATGAAAAGAAATGCTATGCCGCCTCCATGTAATGCCACTGTCTATAGTGGAATTTGTGAACAAATTACTTTGAAAAAACATTATTTTCTTGATCCTCCAGTCTCTAATACTGCTATCTATCTCTTGCTACCATTCTGGGAGGATTTCTTCCCATAATTCCCTGTATATTGCTGAGATGCAACCAAGGGTCAAGGAAAAACAAAATACCGGTGAGAAGCTCTTGGTACATATTCCCACTGCTCATCTTTCTGTAGTCAGACTTTCTCTAAAATGAGAAACTTTTCTCTTGGGAATCTTCAAAACCTCAAGATGATTGCTGAGGTCTTAGGACATGTGACCAAGCTAAAAGCATTTTCTTCCTCTTTGGATCTCATCTTTTTTTTTTTTCCAGGAACTAAGGGAGTTTCAAATCCTGCTTGACATGTGTTATGAAACAAACATTTTTAGTGAGAAGATTTCACCTTCTGCCCCCAACAAGTTTCTCCAGATTTCTTCCTCCCTTGGAGCTCTTGGGGTTACTCTGCTGGTTCAAGCCCTGCGTTGAGAGAAATTCTAACCAAAATGTCTAGAATTGCACATATGGATTGGGTGTGCTTCATCTTCATCCGGATCTCAGCTGTGTCTGAGCATTGTGGTCAGGCTGTCTCATCCTGCTTCCTTCCCCTGTGACTCCTTTCTACCACAAACTTGACTGCCAGTTTGACAGTATTGCCTGTGTTGTCTTATATTTTCTTTGGTTTGAAGTGCAGAATTTGTTACTTTCTCCTAATGATGCCCAAGAGAAGCCTGTTGCCGGGAGCCACCAGGGGAGATCCCACCCATGACAAAGGTCATGCGGAAGAGACCTGACAGGCAAAGGCGGATCAGGCCTCAAGGGACCCCCTGAATCTGCTCGAGCATCTACCCCAAAACCACAATCTGTCTACTGTTTATTATATTATGCCTTTCACCAACTCTTCTGACATTAACAGGGGGCTATCCCCGACCACCTTTCTCTGAAAAAAGTCAACTTAGGGCTTTAATTAATAAGTCTCCTGGGCATGAAAGGAATATTTCTATTTTAACCCCTCTGTTGGCATTCTAGCTTGCCTGACAGGTTTATCCATACTCTTGCAATTAACACACATGATTGTTCACAACTCCCCAGCCTTGTAAGGCAAGGGAAGCCAAAACATTCCAAAAGTCCTAATGAGCATAGAGTCCTTTAAGGGATGAAAAATTATTAGAATAGATAGTACTGGTAAAGGGCTTCATTATTGGGCCAGTGCTTGCTGCCAAGTTCCCATATCCCTTATCCATTGTGTACCTGGGATTTCATTGGTTAACATAGTTGGAATGTAGGAAAAACAAGTAGCAGCCTTGGAATTAACCACATCAGACCTTTGAGCTAATTGGTTCTTTCTTTGTTGTGACCCACTGGACCTTTGCTCCATGAGAATGTAACTCTGTTCAGTACATTCTGAGGCTGGGAGAAATAAAGAAGAAACACTTTAAGGGAAAACAAGTTTTCTGGCTGATCAGCCTTTATCAAAAAAGGGTCATAAAATGTCCACAGGCCTCCAAGGCCAGAAGATAATGTACACAACATTGTTTATGAGAAAGGCATGCAGAAAAAATCCTGGTTTTGGTAAAGACAAAACGGATGTAACGTTTGGGCTGACTCTGTATGACTTTGCATCTTTCATTTCCCTCTATGTACAAGTCAAGGTATAAAAGTTCCTTTTGAAAATAAAGTTATGGGCCTCGCTCACCGAAGCCTGGTCTCCCCTTGTTGTTCTTTTTTTCCCTTTTCTCTCCTTTTCTGTCTCTGTTCTTCTTTCAGGATGACTCCTTGGAACACAGGAGCTTTGTTGGCTTTCTGTATTAATCAAGGAAGATGAAGCCTCTGATCTCTCCGCTTTGCTATCCTTATCGCCTAGGCCGTCATCCTGAGGGTACCCCTGGATCCTGCTGGGGCTGGACCCCGGCAGCCTGTAAAGAGACTGAATTCTGAACCTACAACATGATCAAGAACTAACTTGAAACCATTACTAAAGGGTGGGAGGAAGAAACATCACAAAAACCCATTTACAGGGCCAATTCTTGGCAGAACTGAGAAACTTCTAGCCAGGTCTTAGTAGTTTTAACCTTAGTACTCTCTCCTTCATACACCTCTAGAGTATCTGGGGCCAAGATTTTCTACCATGTGTGTCACACTCCTTTGAGAAACCTTCCTTTGATAGCCCAGTCCTTCTCACTTTTAAGTACTGAAACTACAAGGTTTCAGTAGAGGTGTTTCTCAGAAAAAAAGAGATAAAAGCAGAATAGTATGTTTTGCAAAAACATCATAATGGGGAGGGGGGTTAACCCCTGGACAACATATTTTTTTTGTGAGTCAGGAGACATTCCCTAGCAAGATCCCTGAGGTTTGTAGCAATGCCTTTTTTGGGAGTAAAGGACCCCTTTTTGGCTTTTACAAAACTCTCACCTATTCTATGTATCCTCTTTTGTTTTCGAATAAAAATAGGTAATGGCAACTTCCCTCGTGGTCCAGTGGTTAAGAATACGCCTTCCAATGCAGGGGACGTGGGTTTGATCCCTGGTCAGGGACATAAGATCCCACATGCCTTGGGGCAACTAAACCTGTGCACCACAACTAGGGAGAAGCCTCTGTGCCACAAGGAAAGATCCCATGTGCCTCAGCTAAGACTCAATGCAGCCAATAAATAATAAATAAATAGAAATAATTTATCATGTGCCAGGTGTAATTAGTATTTTACATGTATTTACTCGGGTAACAAGTAACTCTATGAAGTAAATATCATTGTTCCAGTTTTTAGATAAGGAAACAGACACAGAAAAATAAGTAGTCCAAGGTCACCTAGCCAGTAAGGAACAGAGCTGTGATGGTATCACTGTTTACCCAGGACCATGTGGCTTCTCTTAATCCCTATACTTTCTGCTGGTGAACTGGGTTGATACATGGATCTAACTATTCCTATGCAATATCCTTGGCAGGTTCCTATGCAATATTGTTCTTTACAGCATCAAACTTTACTTTGACCACAGACATATCCTCAGCAGAGCGTCATTTCCACTTTGGCCCAGCCACTTAATTCTTTCTGGAGCTATTAGTAATTTCCCTCCCTTCTTCACCAGTAGCATATTGGACCCCTTCCTACTTGTGGGGCTCATATTCTGGTGTCATATATTTTTGTGTTTTCATACTATTTATGGGGTTCTCAGAGCAAGAATACTGGAGTGGGTTGCCATTTCCTTCTCCAGTGGACCACATTTTGTAGGAACTCTTCACTATGACCCATTTGTCTTGGATGGCCCTGTACGACATGGCTCATAGTGTCATTGAGTTATACAAGCCCCTTTGCCACAAGGCTGTGATCCATGAATGCAAGAATAGCTGGAACTCTCCTATAATACTGGCAGGAATGTAAGATGGCACAACCAGTCTAGAGGAGTTTGGTTATTTCTTACAAACAGACACTCATCATATGACCCAGCAAACAAACTCCTGAGCATTTACCCTAGACCAGGATTTCTCAACCCTGGCACTATTGACATATCAGGCCAGCTAATTCTTGATTGGGTGGTGGGAAGCAGGTTGTTCTATCCTTTGGAGGATGTTTAGCAGCATCCCTGATTTGTGCTTTCCAGTGATGCAAGTAGTACCCCCTTCCACCAAGATGAGACAAACAAAATGTCTCCAAACATATATTGTCAGATATCCCTTGGGATTGCAAAATAGCCCCCATTTGAGAACCACATTGCTAGAGAAATGAAACTTAAGTCCATGCAAACCCAAGTTCATGCAAATACCTAAACCCAAATGTTCATGAGTGTCTTATTCACAACTGCCAAAAACTAGAACAACCCAAATATCCTTCAATGGAGAAAGGAATAAGAAAACAATGCTAAGTCCATGCAATGTAGTACTACCACTAGAGCAAAAAAAAAAAAATAAAGTCATTAATATACACATTAAATTTAATGGACCTCAAAGTTATTATGCTGAGTGAAAGTCAATCTCAAAATGTTACACAATGTATGGTTCCATTTATATGGCATTCTTGAAAAGTCAAAATTATAAGGACAAAAAGGTAGATCAGTGGTTGCCAGAAGTTAGGAATGAAGGGAAAATGTGGCAAAGGGATAACATGAGTTGAGTTTTGGTGGGTAGTAGAACTCTTCTGTATACTGACTACTGTGGTGTTTACATGTACTATAGCTTACAGAACTGTATACCAAAAGAAAGAACCAATTTTATTGTATGTTCAAAGTAAAAAAAAAATAATTAATTTGGCTGCATCAGGTCTTAGCTATGACCCACAGGCTCTTCCTTGCAGGGTGTAGGCTTCTCTCTCTAGTTGTGCCTCACAGGCTTAGTTGTCCCATGGCATGTGGGATCTTAATTCCCTGATCAGGGATTGAACCTGCATCCCCTGCATTGGAAGGTAGATTCTTAATCACTGGACCACCAGGGAAGTCCTAAATTTTTTTTAAATAAGAAGTTTTTAAAAACCTGGGACACAAGGTTTTTGGATGTTATTAAGTGAAGCTGTGATTCCAGGAGCTGCTATAGCCATCTTGTCTTTGATTATGTCAGTGGTAATGAACTTTGGAACTGCCCCTCTCAGGACTTCTTGCTGTGTGACATAATATATCTCCTTTATACTTAGGAGATGTGGTACATATATACAATGGAATACTATTCAGCCATAAAAAGAAAAAAGAATGAAATTACCATTTGCAGCAACATGGATGCAACTAGAGATTATCATATTAAGTGAAGTAAACAAAGACAAATATCATATGATATCACTTATATGTGAAAGCTTTAAAAAATACAAATGAGAATGGATAAAATAGCTGTGGTACATATACACAATGGAATAGTACTCAGCTATTAAAAAGAATGCATTTGAATCAGTTCTAACAAGGTGGATGAAACTGGAGCCTATTATACAGAGTGAAGTAAGTCAGAAAGAAAAAAAACAATACAGTATATTAATGCATACATATGGTATTTAAAAAATATGGTAACGATGAGAGACATCTAGATGTCTCTATATGCGAGACAGCAAAAGAGACACAGATGTAAAGAACAGACTTTTGGACTCTGTGGGAGAAGGCAAGGGTGGGATGATTTGAGAGATAGCATTGAAACATGTATATTATCATGTGTGAAATAGATCACTAGTCCAGGTTCGATGAGACAGGGTGCTCGGGGCTGGTGCACTGGGATGACCCTGAGAGATGGGATGGGGATGGAGGTGGGAGGGGGGTTCTGGATAGGGGACACATGTACACCCATGGCTGATTCATGTCAATGAATGGCAAAACCACTGCAATATTATAAAGTAATTAGCCTCCAATTAAAATAAATTAATTAATTAAAAAATACAAATGAACTTATTTACAGAATAGAAATAGACCCACAGACATAGAAAAAAAATTTACAGCTACCAAAGACAAAAGGGCAGGGGAGGGATAAATTAGGAATATGGGATTAACATATATACATTACTACATATAAAATAGATAATCAACAAGGACCTACTCAATATTTTATAATAACTTATAGTGGGAAATAATCTGAAAAAGAATGGATATATGTATAACTGAATCACTGTACTATACACCTGAAACTAACACAATATTGCAAACCAACTATCATATAAAATAAAAATTAAAGATACAAAATTTATTATAATGTTATACCAGCAATAGGAAACTATTAAATAATACAGTCACCCAGCTGGTATACAACAGAACTGGAATATTGCAAATAGGTCTGGTGGACTCCAAAATCAATGCTCTTTCTATCACTATGGAGATGTGGTGCTTTTAAAGAAATGGTGGATGGGACTTCCCTGGTTGTGCAGTGGGTAAGAATCCACCTGCTAATGCAGGGGAACACGGGTTTGGTCCCTGATCCTGGAAGATCCCACATTCCATGGGGCAATTAAGCCTGGTGCTGCAACTACTGAGCCCACATGCCCTAGAGCCCATGCTCTGCAACAAAAGCCACCACAATGAGAAGCATGTGCACTGTAATTAGAGAGTAGGTCCCACTTGCCACAACTGGAGAAAGCCCGCATGCAGCAACAAAGACCCAGTGCAGCCATAAATACATAAATATTAAAGAAAAGAAACAGTGGATGCAAAGTGAAAGGTAAAAAGCTACAAGAAGGAAGAAGAGCTTAGAACTGATTCTGTGTTCTACAATATGACGTCTTCTACATGGCCTGTTGTTTTTCATTTCAATACTTATAAAGTTATTTGGATTTAAAATAATCTTTTCAAGTAATTGCTAATACTTCTGGCTAGATCTAAAGGTCATTAGTACTTTAGAATGAATTCATCTCAGTTTTTTATTATGTGATGCTAATAACTGCAATGAAGATATTGAAATTTTGATTGGGTGAGGGAGAAGCAAATAATGCTCAAGTAATGGCAGCACTTCAGTTTACAGACAGGCCTGGGGGCTGGGGGAAGGGCTTTGCAATGAAAAGCTGGGGGCCATTCAAGGGCAATAGATACAATATGCCAAAGACTATTTCAAACTTTTTCAGAGAACTGCCTGCATAGAAGTTTTCAGATTTAAATTGCATGAGATCCTATTTATACTAGCAATTTCATTTAAACCTTGTCCTCAAGAACCTTGCCTTTCACACCTTACTCATCACTCATTTCCACAACTAGTGGTCACATCTATGAAAAGGAAGCATTAAGCAATTCACAAATTTGACTAGGGCTCACTGGCTCTAGTCAAATTTGTGAAAGCAGCAGCCCAATCTCTCTCATCTCTATTTGAATTTTAGCAGGGCCTTTAAAGCCTCCCCCAACAGAAGGTTTCTGGCTTCTTTGTTTTGCTTTGGTTTTGTCTGGAAGGTTTTGAAACCTGACTGCACGTCTTTCTCAGAGGTCAGTCAAGACTCCAGTAAGAAAGAGGGCTGGCCAGCCAAGCAGATACCTCAGTGATTTTTTTCTTCTATTTTCATTTCTAATCTTATTTTCATACCCTGAATAATCCCAAGGATTTGAGAGGGAAATAAAACTTAGTTTTTCCTTACAAATAAGTTTAAAACCCTTCCTTAACTTGAATAAGTGTTTAGGTATGGGAATATATTTTCAGCGGGATCCTCATACACACTGTTGTATAGGACTTCCCAGTTGCTAGAAAAGCTCTTGTCTCCATTTAGCTCATTTAGGTTAGACAATCTATAAAGAAAGTATTACAGGCTATGAAGGAAAGGAGGACAATTATATTCCTTTGTTTCTTATCCTCACTAAAAGATACAGCAAGAGGAGTGAAGTCTGAAGGGAAACAGATTTCTTCCCTCTCACTCTTAGTGAATGTGTGGTACTGCCTCCAATCCTGCCCCATTGTTGATTAAAAAAAAAAAAAAAAGACACCTAAAACCACAAGGTAGTTTGGAACTTCTGGTAGAGGAGTTGGATGATATAACAAAACAGACACTGACAAAAAAATTCTTTTTTTTAGAATACTATAATTGTAAAGTTGAAGGCACATCCTTGGCAGAAATATGATCAATTGCATGCTTATGGAAAAACAAACCACTGAATATCTTGACTACAGAAGATGATTATTGCACAACATTGTCCACTGATGTTTTGGGTATTAACCAACAATGGTTAATTAAACATTTCTTTAAAAGCATAAGATTGAGACGCCTGGTTTTGGCTATAAAAGGCATTTATTATCAATGCCATTACAGAAGCTCTTTTCACTGAAGAACAAGAATTCACGCTTTTGTATTTTATCTGGTTACCCATACCAGATAAACGTTCAGAAAGACTACAGAAAGTTAGTGTAAAAATAGCTAATAATTTGGCATGAATCTAAATATTTTATATTTGGTAAAACAGTATTTTTAAAATATAGAAAATAAACAAAAAAATCTAAAAGGAGTGAGTCCAGAAATGTTTTTATTCTTATTAAAACAACCAGTAACCAGATGCCTCACCCAAAGGAAATAACAAAATAGAGTAAAATAAATATTAAGGAAAATAATTTTAAAGCAAGATTCACAAGTAATAGAATAAATTCTCTAAGAGCATACATTTTTGATTTTTAAGCTGTGTATATAAAAGATATGGACATTTAAATTTTTGGAAACATTTTGTCTGCAATGCAATTTTAAGTATTCTTAACAAGGAATACATCCAATAGAATAACTTTTAAAAAGTTAAAGCAAAGTATAAAATTATTTGTTCACAAGGCATCAAATCTAATACTCTAAAATGTTGATACTAAACTAGGAAAAATAACACTTCTATTGTCACAACTGACAACCATACTTCTTTAGACTATGACACTAAATAGTTATGTTTTAACCTTTGAAATTTAAAAGGCATCTTTGGGTATTTAAGATAAAAGATGCCCCTTAGTTGAGTCTGAATCAGCACTGGATATGAAAACATCCTTGTTATCATCAGACTGAGGGCATGGTTGCTGAATGAATACAGAAGAGTGACGAAGGAACAACAAAAAACGAACTTCAAATATTCTAATATCAAATTCAAATATAAATCCATTTCCTTCTATATGGTAACATGTGTATACATGTATGATACGAGTAAACACAGACGCATATGCACACATTTATAAAGTTTGTTCTCATTAGTAAATAATTACCTAAAGCTAGTTGCTAACTAAAAGCAGGGTTTTTGATCCCCTCCATATATCACCTCTCTGTTTGGTGACTACATATGCTCTATGAAGCTAATGGGAGCTCAGAATTGCAAGAGACTTGTGGAAGAGAATTCAAAGATAGTGACAGATATTTAAAGCAGGATTCTTTCGAAATGGCATGTTTTCTATTCCTGTACAAAAGGCTAAATTATATTCTTGATTTTTCTCAGATTATATAGGCTCTCTTCTCATTGACCTATGACGTGCATCTCTTGGCATGTGGGGCCAAATGGACAACTCTAACACACACATGAAATAAACGTAGTAACTGGCTATGTTCAAGTGCTTCAGGGAGATAGGAATGAGAATGAGGGGAAAGCTGTCTCTTTTTTCAAAAGTCTCTATTATACATTTTTTTGTATTAGCTATTTCTTCTAGAAGAAACAAGTTATGGTATGATGGACCACTGGAATTGAAATAAGAAACAAGTATTAAAATTCAAATTGAAAGCATGGAAGATGGCATAGGCATTGGTCTAAAAAGAGCCTAGACATACAAATTCATTCATATTTCATTAAAATTGGTTTGCTTTTCTAGATTAAAAGCACCTTCATCACATTTTAGTTCTCTTTTCAAGATAGATGAGATAAAAATGAGATCTTTTCCAAATCTTAAAAGTCAATGTAAAAAAAAAATAAGTCAATATAGAATTATGTTGTAAACTTTTTGAGTCTGTATGAAAGAACAAGAGAAAAAGGAAGTTGGGGAAGAAGAAACCCATCCCCTACTCCCACATGATTTGACTCTGCTCTGTAAAAACAATTTTTAATATAATAATTAATATTTACTGAGTATAAATCTTATGTGCTAGGCATTGAGTTAGTAGCTTTACATATGACAATGGGAATAGATTTTAGGAACTTACGAGTTTTTTTCACTTACATATTCTGCATCTGAAATCCACCTTGCAGATAACAAATTAGTCTAAATAGTCATACAAGTACCATACCTCTGACCAATGTATTAACTCCCAGGCACTCACAGGGCAATTTCTAAATTTATATGCCAATGAGAAGCCTATAAATCTGCCAATCACACTAACTAACAAGTGCAAATATTTTAAACTACAGACAAATATAGATTTGGCTAAAACGTATCACAATCTAGGGAAATTCTTATTTCTGTATTACAATTTGTATTACAATTTACTATAGTTTTTGGAAAAAGCAGCTTAGTGTAATGGCATTATTTTAAAGTCATTTTGAGAGATTATCTAAAACAATAAGACAATTAAAATCTATTAAATTATAAATATCAGCTAATGTCTTGTATTCTTTCCAAAAAGGACAGATTTAGTGAATCCAGGCTTTCATTCCAATCCCAAAGAAGGGTAATGCCAAAGAATGTTCAACCTACCACACAACTGCACTCATTTCACATGCTAGCAAAGTAGTGCTCAAAATTCTCCACACCAGGCTTCAACAGTATGTGGACCAAGAACTTCCAGACGTTCAAGCTGGATTTAGAACAGGCAGAGGAACTCAGAGATCAAATTGCCAATATCCATTGGATCAAAGAAAAAGCAAGGGAATTCTAGAAAAACATCTACTTTTGCTTCATTGACTACACTAAAGCCTTTGACTTTGTGATCACAACAAACCGTGGAAAATTCTTAAAGAAATGGGAGTACCAGACCACCTCACCTGCCTCCTGTGAAACCTGTATGCAGGTCAAGAAGCAACAGTTAGAACCAGACAAGGAACAATAGACTGGTTCCAAGTTGGGAAAGGAGTATATCAAGGCTATATATTGTCACCCTGCTTGTTTAACTTATATGCAGAGTACATCATGCAAAATGCCAGGCTGGATGAAGCACAACTGGAATCAAGACTGACAGGAGAAATATCAACAACCTCAGATATGCAGATGACACCACACTTATGGTAGAAAGTGATTAGGAACTAAAGAGCCTCTAGATGTGGACAGTGAAAAAGCTGACTTAAAACTCAACGGAGTGCTCAGCCTTCCACTGAAGACTGGTCTGCAGCCCCCACCATCCAGGCCACGGAATGGGTAGGAACCACCACTGAGTGGTCGTAAGCTGTTCTTCCAGACACTTGTAGAACTTCCACAAACTTCCACCAAAATGGAAATTTGGTTGATGGAAAATAAACTTTCTAAAAAAAAAAAAAACTCAATGTTCAAAAAATGAGTATCATGGCATCTAGTCCTATCACTTCAGGGCAAATAGATGGGGAATAAATGGAAAGAGTGACAGACTTTATTTTCTTGGGTTCCAGTCACAGACTGTGACCATAGCTTGTTCCTTGGAAGAAAAGCTATGACCAACCTAGACAGCATATTAAAAAGCAGAGATATGACTTTGCCAACAAAGGTCCATATAGTCAAAGCTGTGGTTTTTCCAGTAGTCACGTATGGATGTGAGAGTTGGACATAAACAAGGCTAAGCACCGAAGAATTGATGCTTTTGAACTGTGGTGTTTGAGAAGACTCTTGAGAGTCCCTTGGACTGCAAGATCAAACCAGTCAATCCTAAAGGAAATCAGTCCTGAATATTCATTGGAAGGATGGATGCTGAAGCTGAAGCTCCAATACTTTGGCCATCTGATGCAAAGAAATGACTCACTGGAAAAGACCCTGATGCTGGGAAAGATTCATGGCAGGAAGAGAAGAGGACGACAGAGGATGAGATGGTTGGATGACATCACCGACTTAATAGACATGAGTTTGAGCAAGCTCTGGGAGATGGTGAAGGACAGTGAAATCTGGCATGCTGCAATCCATGGGGTGGCATAGAGTTAGATGTGACTGAGTGACTGAAGAACAGCAAGAATAACAACAAGGTAACTTTATGACCAGTATATGTTAAAGATGGTAGTGTCAATCTTTGGGAAAAAAATCAATTGTAGAAGTGGCACAAAATCTTAAGTTTCTGAACCAAGGCTGACAGACAATACTAAGAACTTATAGCTGAACTCAGCAGGAATGAACTGAAAGATTACACAGAGCTAAGGAGTCACTGAAGGAAGAATCTGATCTATTTTTTTTAATAGTGGAAAGATGGGAAGCAGGGAACTATATAGGCCCTTAAGGTCTTTGAGCTACAAGACAAAGAAACAAAGAAGGTACTGGAAAAGTTGTCAGTTACTTTTGTCAATGAGAAGCTATCTACACTAGCTCACTTGAAAGAACATAACAAAAGTAAACACACTGGGGCATCTAAGAAAGCAACCACAAAGACCAAGATGCAGGGAGAATAAGAGGGGAAGAAAGCCTGTAATAAATAAGGCACGTCTATTTTTAAACAATTTCTACTGTTTTTCTTCAAAAACTAGATGTTTTATACAGTGCTTTGAAAGCCACTGCTCCCCAATCTGGCAGGCAGGGAGAAGGGCTCAAGAATCTCAAGATTATGCACTCAAATTTTACAATGTTTAATTATCTTTTCTTGAACTTTTAGTCAAATAAAAAATTATTTATGACTTCAGCAGCAATTCAGCATCTTCAGCTGTAGGACTTGTAAACCTCACTGCTCTACCTTATCTGTTGCTAGTGAAAACAAAAAATACTGGAATTTCATTTTCAATAAAGCTAGGTTCTGAGCTGATGCCCTGAAAAAGATATTTTTGCCATCAGACAAATGCAATTCAAATAGGTTCCCTAAAATGAGAGCATGAGACCAACATAAAGCCTTGCAATATTTTAAAAAGCTAAGGTGATCATGAATACTGTGTCAGTGCAGGACAACATCATCTAGCAGCATTCTCTGTGGTCTGTTACAACGCACTGTCGTCATCTTCCCTGCAGTCTCCGACCAGGAGTGAGTGCTTGTCAGGTTCACTGGTACCAACGCTGTTTAGTGATCGTTTATCAGACAGTAGTGAATTTATGGAGGCTCTGCTGTAATTAACAATTCGGTCCAGCAAACCCAGTTTAGGAGAATTTCTTGAGGTATCATCTATTCCAACATGAACACTTATTTCTGAAGGACTTTTCTGTCCCATTTGGTTTCGGGCATGTAGTTCATAATTCTCATAAGTTGGTTTCCTGTAACTGGAAAGATGCAAAAGTATACTAGTTTAAAATAATCAAATGTGAACCAGGTGCTTGTTACATTCAAAAATGAAAAGAGATTTGGATAGTATGAAATGTATAAAGGTGGCCCCTGCTACGAATTTAGCTCAAAAGGAGTTGTGTGAGGTCACATGATCAGAATCCTACTTCTCAGAGCCAGTGCACTAGATTTTACACCCCGCAGTGCTTGTGGTTGCTCTGTATAGACTACACAAGGTGATAATTACATAAAATTAATATTTATTATTAAAAACAGTTTGGGCTTATCATTAATCAATACAAGAATAAAACCTAGCAAGACTGACTGTGGGTGATAAAAGGAATACAAAAGAGAAGCGTGAGCAAGCCATTATACTTACAGTTTAAGGAAGAGTGAAGAAAGTACTACTGAAACAGATGAAGCAGCCATTGCAGCAGATCCCATCCAGGGTTGCAAAACCAAACCAATGGGCATAAAAACTCCTAGAAAATAAGTTTGGATTAATTAGAGCAGACAGTACTAAACACATTACCAATGTGTTCCTAATACATATATACAAATCATTTCCTTCCTCAATATTTAATCAGCAATTTATCCTCCTGTTGGTACAGATTTATGTCGTTGCCGATTTTTCACTAACAGAGTGTTGCTGTGAACATTCTTGTACATGTCCCCCTGTTTGAGAACTTCCCTAGGGTACATACCTAGAGGTGAAACAGCTGGATTATAACATGGGCACACCTTCAACTTTAGGTAGATGCTTCTCAGTTGTTCTCCAAAGTGGCTATACCAGATCACAAACCCCCCAGTAGTGTATTAGAGTTCATATTCTACAAACTTATCTACACTTGGTTTTGACAGACATTTTAAAATTTGTTCAAATGATAGAGATGAGATAGATTTACTGCACTTGTAGTTTTTTTATGTGTTAATCTGTATTTTTGTACTTTTTCTACAGTGACCATATATTACTTGTATAATTTTTCAAAAATAATTTGCTCCATGAATTAATCTCCCTGGACTTTGATTGTTCTACTGTGTTTTCTCTGTATCTGTGTTTCCCTGTTGATAACCAGCTTTGTAATTGTTCTCATGTTCTTCATGTTCATCTTTGGCTCTCTAACCAGAGAGAACAAAATGTGATAACTATTTTTCTTTCTTTTTAAAAAAAAATATTTAATTTTTATTTATTTTTGGCTGTGCTGGGTCTTCATTGCTGTACATGGGCTTTCTCTAGTTGCAACAAGCAGGGGCTACTCTTCACTGCAGTGTGCAGGCTTCTCACTGTGATGGCTTCAGTAGTCGAGAAGCGTGGGCTCCAGTAGTTATGGCTCATGGGCTTAGTTGCTCCACAGCATCTGGGATCTTCCCAGACCAGGGAAGATTCAACCCGTGTCTCCTGAATTGGCAGGAGGATTCTTAATCACTGGACCACCAGGGAAGTCTGATAACTATTTTTCTCATGTTATTGTTAACACCTACCAAGCCCCTAGGTAACAGGGATGATCAGATGCTTATTAAATAACTCTAACCTGCTTTTTGGAGGTTCATATTCTTTTTTTGGGGGGGTCATATTCTTTTGTTCAATCTCTCTCTCTCTCACACACATACACACACCCCTGGCTCCCCAACCTAAAAAACTGTTGGTATCTTAAAACATTACGAACATTCTCTATGTGTTATAATTACAACAATGAAACAAGATAAAAACTGATACAGAGTAAAAAAGATCAGAAAGATATGTACAAACTAAAATACCAACAATAGTTGTATTTGGGTAGTGAGATTAAAGGTAAATTTATTCTCTTCAGCAAAAAAAAATAAATGACCAAGTAAATAAGTACATATGGAGAAAGAGATGAAGCAATGTGGCAAGATATATTAACTGTGAATTTAGGCGAAGGGTACACAGATTTTATTATATCATTTTTTCCCTTATTTTTGTAGGTTTGAAAATTTCAAAATACAAAGTTGGAGGGGAAAAAAAGGTAAAATAAAATAAACCTGTCTGAATGATAATACATTTTAAGGCATAATGAAAATGCTGAAAACTTAAATTACTGATTTTCCCTGATAGCTCAGTTGGTAAAGAATCTGCCTGCAATGCAGGAGACCCTGGTTTAATTCCTTGGTGGGGAAGATCCACTGGAGAAGGGATAGGCTACCCACTTCAGTATTCTTGGGCTTCCCTTGTGGCTCAGCTGGTAAAGAATCCGCCTGCAATGCAGGAGACTTGGGTTTGATCCCTGGGTTGGGAAGATCCCCTGGAGAAGGGAAAGGCTACCCACTCCAGTATTCTGGCCTGGAGAATTCCATGGACTGTATAGTCTACGGGGTCGCAAAGAGTTGGACATGACTGAGTGACTTTCACTTTCACTTTAATATTATCTCTCACCATACCAGCAGGCTACATACAAAACTGGGCTCAAAACCAGTAAGAAGAAGACTAAAACTTCCAATATGG
Source organism: Bos indicus (assembly GCF_029378745.1). Lineage (NCBI taxonomy): Eukaryota > Metazoa > Chordata > Mammalia > Artiodactyla > Bovidae > Bos > Bos indicus. The sequence continues at coordinate 80,129,855 of NC_091789.1, forward strand.
TAGACATCTAATGACTTCAGGAAAAAAGCAACACAAGTTAACCATCACATACCAGCAGCTATAGGAATTCCAATCAGATTATAAATTAGAGCAAAGACAAAATTTATCCGAATCCTCTTGACTGTCTTCCTTGATAAATCAATACTTGCCACTACATCCAGAAGATCATTCTGAGAACAGAAATTTTTATGATATTAGCAATAGATTCTAACTTAACTAATAACTTGTATTTGATACCATGTATGACAAAGATGATGTGTATCTTAGGGAAATATGTGAATTAACTCAAATCTCAGATACTGCTAAAAATTTGAGTCAGTCTTGGAAGAGGTTTTTCAGAATTTTTTTCTCAGGGTTCTGAAAACACTTTTAGGGTTGTATGCTGGTACAGGGACTAAACCCCACTAAAATAACTTCAGCAAGTACTTGCTGAAGATAATTGTGTTCTATGTATATTCCTAAATTTAATTCATTTAGAAGTTTGTCATTCTCATTTGCTCCCCTGAATTGAGAAAGTATGAAAGTAATTACTAAGACTTCTCATACTCCCATCCTGAATTCTCCCTTTCTCAAAGGCCAGGAGGATGGAAATTAGAAGGACAGAGTCATTGTGTTCAATATACAACATCATCTCTGACCATGCAGAGCAGTCTCACACTCCTGAAAGGTCAGGCCACCAGACTTACCCTTATTAAAACCACATCAGCTGCTTCAATGGCTACATCTGTGCCTGTGCCAATAGCAATTCCAACATTAGCCATCGCCAGAGCTGGGGAGTCATTGATTCCATCTCCTACCATTGCTACCCGTTTCCCCTCCTCTTGAAGTTGCTTCACCTTAGCAACCTTGTGGGAAGGTAGAACTTCAGCAAACACTTTAGTAATGCCAACCTACATGAGGAAAAACAAACTCCACTCATTTCAAGAAATATTACTGAGTACATGAAATATAGGGCTTCCCTGGTGGTTCAGTGGTAAAGAATCTGTCTGCCAATGCAGGAGATGCAGGTTCGACCCCTGGTCTTGTCTGGGAAATTTCATGGACAGAGAAGCCTGATGGGCTACAGTCCATGGGGTAAAAAAGAGTCAGACATGACTGAACAACTAAATAACAAAAACAACAAAGCCTAAAATATAACTGTTATATTTTATATAAAATATTTATTATTTTATATAGTGATTTTATATACATAACAATGATGGTTCATCATTTTATATGATGAGGCGCCTTCATTTTCCACCTACCAGATGTCCAGATTTTAAAATATTAGTAATATCTAGGGATAGTAAGACTACAGGGAAATGAGCTCTCTTAGATACTGTTGGTGGGTGTGTAAATGTGTACTGTCATTTTGGAGGGCATGTACCAGCATCTATCAAAGTGTGCATGTCATTTGGTTAAGGAATTCCATTCCTAGTTATATTTTGGACATTCTTATACATGTATAAAAGATGTATGCCCAAAGATGTATATTACTGCCTTAGTTGTAACAACAAAATTTTCAAAAGCACATAAATTATTATTTTTTATTAGAAGAATGGTTAAGCCAATTATGATACATTCACACCATGGAATTCAATGCAACGATGTAGAAAGAATGAAGTAACTTTATATGTTCAGACATGGACAAAGCTCCATGGACATGGACAAGGCATATATATTATTATCTGAAAGAAAGTAAACTGCTAAACAATTTGTACAAAAATGATCCAGTTTATGTTGAAAATACCAGAACTATACATCTGTATATGAACAATAAGTACATAAGAAAGTGTAAGGGGCGAGGGCTGGACAGGAAGCTTGGGAAAAGGGTGACAAACTTTTTACTTTATATCCTTCTGTATCTTTTTATACAAGACAGTATTTATATATTACTTCTATTAGTCAATAGAAGAGGGGAGAAGGCATTCCAAAGTAGAAAAGACTAACATGAGAAAAGTTTTAGAGGGAAGGCAAAGGTGGGGGATCAGTAGCAGGAAAATGCCACGGAAGAGCTGGTTCGTTCTACCAGTGGTATCCAGGATGGACTAGAGAGGGCCATGCATGGAGCTACTGCTGTACTTTAGGCATGAGAGGATGAGAGCCTAGCTTAGGCTGGCAGCACTGGTAGAGACTACGAGCAACATTTCAAAGGAAGCATCAACAGAAACTGTGTACAATGTCACTAAGCACCTCATGAATTAAGCAAATAGCTTTTTACTTATAACAGTTTCAGAAAAAAGTGCAAAGCCCTTCCTGCGCAGACAGTATGTCAATTCTTTTTTAAGGAACCAGGTATGGCCACTCAGGGATAATGAAAATAATAGGTAGTACCAATTCTTTAGCACCTGAAGGGAAGAAAGAAAATGTATGTGAAGACTTAGAAGTTAACACATACTCCCACCCCAACTACTAAGTAAACCCATTACCTGAGAAGCAATAGATCTAGCTGTTTTACTGTTGTCTCCAGTCATCAGAACTACTTCTAAGCCCATAGATTTCAGAATATGGACAGCCAGTTCTGCTTCAGGCTTCACTGTATCAGCAATAGCTATCAAACCGCACAGCTCATCTAATGTAAGAGCACCAGAAAATAGAATTTGGAATATGGTGAAAGCAGAATAATAGTCTGACTTAAAATTTCAGAAAGAAATGATTTTTGTTAAACAAAGTTGTTCAGAGCTTAGCTTAACTCCAAATACCCCTAAGCCCACACAACCCCACAGTAAGCCTCTATTCTTGGTTGTGAAAATACCACAAACCCCACAGTAACCCCACAGTAAGCCTCTATTCTTGGCTGTGAAAATCTCAGAGTGAGGTAGGGGTTACTAATGAAGGTAATAATAGGAAAATGAAAATAAACTTTACTGGATACTAAAAGACTTACATTCTTCCTTTAGAGAAGTATTGCCAAGAGCTCCAAACACTTCAGCTAATTTAAAGGCAAATGAAACTGAAACCCAATACCTTCTTCAAAACTGGCATTTTATACTGGGAGGAAAAAATCACTGCAGTAGCTATTTTATTTCAAAAATGAAAGTAAATGGTATTTTCTGCTTTTCCCTGGACCTAAAAAGGCCATAGTAAGATACTGCCTTCATACTTAGCAAAGATTATAAATGTTAACTAATTAATCTCACAGCTACAAACTTACCCTAAGAAATAATTTAATGAAAGCCAGGCAAATGCAAGAGAATTTTAAATTAATCAGTAACAATTATGTATTGCTGACATTTTTATTTTGCATTCAGGCTCCTTTTGAATAACCCTCATAGTTCAGATATCTCTCAAAAATATACAGAAAACAATTCAGATGACAACACTGAGTCACAGTGTACTTAAGGAAAACCTTACCATCAACTGCTACCAGTACAGCAGTCCGACCTCTTCTCTCATGTTCAGTCATGGAATCATTTACACTGTTACTAATGGCAAGACCATTTCTAATCATCCACTCCCGGTTGCCAATGAGAACTTTGTACTGCTGAGCATTAAGAGCATCTGAAAGAAAGTACAGAAGAAACATTTAGTGAACTTGTTTAATATTTATAACAACCCTTAAGGGACATTCTTCCTCTCTAAGCTTGCAGTTACTACATCGGTTTTTTTGGTAGAACATAGCCTATGACAGTGATTTCCAAATGTTCAAGGAACATACTCTACTCTTCTATGCCTCTGGGCCTTTGCACATGTTGCTGCCTCCACCTGGAGGTCCTCATCTCTCCTCTCCAAATACCAAATTGCATCATATTCCTTAGAAGCTAGTTCAAGCATTACTTTCTTGGTGATGCTTTCCATTCAACATTTCCTTATGATCTTCCATGGCAATTGAATAAAGTTAAAAATATTTAGTGTATATCAGTACAACCATCAATGGTTAGATAAGAACACAGAACTACAGTGATATCTTACTAACTTTAAGTGGGCCCTTAGTGCTTTCTGGCAATTCTACTGTATTTCCCTAGTCCATTCATTCTCCATTCCTTCTAGATGGCTATTTTATACCTTTTTTTCTCCCATTCTCATACCAGATGATGATGCGCTTCCTACTTCAGGAAGAAAATAAAAGCAATCAGAAAAGAACTTTCAGAAGCTCTCATTGCCATATATACCCAACTACCTAAGCCTCTGTACATACTGATCTAGTTTATTTTCTGTTACTATAAACAGCCCCAACTCCCATTTAAGGCCAACTTCTCCACTTGCATAAATAGATCCCTCTCCTTTGTCTATTTCAGAACATCTCTCCAACAATTCTCTCCTCTCTCTTCTGCATCATCATATTTTCTACTTCTGCTGCACACAGTCCTATTTTTAAAAAAGAAAACAAAACAGATCTCATTTATCTCTCTAGCTACTGCCCCATTTCTTTGCTTCTGTTCATAGCAAAACTCCTACAAAGTGTTGTCTGTATCAGCTTCCCATTCTCCTGTGAACCTGTTCAAATAGAACTTTTGTCTCTCTTATGCCAAAGAATTGTTCATATGGTACACCAGTGATCTTTAATAAATGTAAAGGGTAATTCTTAGTCCTCATCTTACTTGCTCTATTAGCATTTAACACAGTTGACTTTCTCTCCTTGAAATACTTTCTTCATTTGGCTTCTAGAGCACCACATTCTTATGAGTTATCTTCTACCACTTCTGTTTTCTTTACTGATCATTCTTCATCTCCCTGATCTCTTAATTTGTAGTGTTTCAGGGCTTAATCCTTAAACCTCTTCCCCACCAATGTACTCTCACTTCCTGATTTTTTGCGGGGGCTCACCTCATGGCTTACAGAATCTTAGTTCTCTGACCAGGGATCAAACCCAGGCCCATGGCAGTCAAAGTGCCTAGTCCTAATCATTGGCATGTGTGAATACTCAGTTGCTTCATTCATGTCCAACTCTTTGAGACCCCACGAACTGTAGTCTACCAGGCTCCTCCGTCCATGGGATTCTCCAGGCAATACTGGAGTGGGTTGCCATGCCCTCCTCTAAGAGATCTTCCTGACCCAGGGATCGAACCCACATCTCCTGCATTGCAGGTGGATTCTTTACTGCTGAGCCACTGTGGAAGCCCCCTAACCACTGGACCACCAGGGAATTCCCAACTCTTTGAAGATTTTATGCAGTCTCATCACTTTAAAGACCACCTATATCAGCACTGTCCAACAGAACTTTCTGTGATGACAGAAATGTTCTACATCTGCTGTTTAATACAGTAGCCACTAACAACATGAGGCTATTGAGCACTGAAATGTGACTAGTATGGCTGAAGGGCTGAGTTTTAAACTAAATTTTAATTAATTTAAATAGTCACATGAAACTAGTGGCTACCACACCGGAGAGCACAGATCTATAAATGGATGACTCCCAAGTCTACAGACTTGTACAGCCACCTGCTTCCTTGATAGAATATTTATACAACATCTCCACTTGAATACGTAACAAGCACTCAAACTTAACACGTCAAAAACTGAACTCCTAATCACTTTTCCTCAACATTATCTCTCCTGTGATCTCTATCTTGTTTAAATGGTAACTCCATCCTTCTAAATTGGTTAGGCTGCAAACTTTGGCCTAATTCTTGACGCTTGTTTCTCTCATACCCCATTTCCAATATGCAAGATATGTCAGTCATCTCTCCCTTCAAGATACATCCTGGGGAAGTCCCTGGCAGTTCAGTGGTTAGGACTTCCATTGCAAGGGGCACAGGTTTGATTCCTGGTGGAGGAACTAAGATCCCACAAGCCACGTGGCATGGTCAAAAAAAAAAAAAGAAGATACATCCAGAATTTGCCCACTTCTTACAACCTCTACTGTATTACATTGGTCCAAGCCATCATCTTTTACCTAGATTATGGCAACAGCCCACTAACTTATCCCCTTGATTCTGTCCTTGTCCCTACCCACAGAAACAGTGTATTTTTACCAGAGAAGCCCAAGTAATACTTTTAAAATATTAAGTCAGATTCTGTCATTCCTATGCTCAAAACTCTCCAACGGCTTTCCACCTCACAGTAAAAACCAAAGTCCGTACAAAGTTCCCAATCATTTACTCTGTTCTAGCCACAGGGTTCCTCAAACTAGTCAAGCACACTTAAGGCTTCTGTACTCAACATTCCTCCTAACTGGAATGCTTTTGTCACAGATATTCACGTAACTGTCTCCCTCCCTCGCCTTAGGTTTTTGCTCAAACAGCACCTTCTCAATAAGGCCTACCCCGATCAGCCTATATAAAATAGCATTCCCTAGTATGCCCAATACCACTTGCTCTTCTTCATTTTCTTCATAGCACTATCCATCAGATAGACTCTACTTGCTTATTTATTTGCACACTGTCTAGTGTTCTTTCACCAGGAATGTAAACTCCATGAGATAGGGTCTTTGTCTATTCTGCTTATTGCTGATTCTTTAGTATCTTGAACAGTGTTTATAAAACCTGTCAGATGAACGAAATCACTATGTGTCAGTGTGCTTGATACTATGAATTCATAGACAAATAATAAAGAAATCACAACTTAGTAGAATCAGGCAGATAAAGAATTATCATGCAGTGTGCCAGATTAAGTATAGTTATGCCTAAAAAGGAAAAGCAAATATCTCTGCCTATGTATGTCAGTCAGTGGAGGCTTCACTAAAGAGAGATGTGAGCTGAGTCTTCAAAGATGAGAAAATAGTAAATTAAGTGATCTAACAGGCATGAAATGACACGATGTACAGAGCAACTTTAAGTAGTTCCATAAGAATGAAACACAGGGTACATGCGTGACAGTGGAAAAACACAAGATGGGTGGTGCAGGGAGGCAGGAGACATATCATGGGGAATAGATCTTGAACAAAACACAGAGAGACTGGACTTTGTCCTGTCAGAGATGGAGAGCCTATAAAGCCAGGATCCTTAACAGATTTCCATGGAGGGGCTTAGGGATATATACAGATGTCCAAAACAGAAATTTTCTGAGTAGTGGGAATAGCTTTTATCTCATTTCTCTAAAGGTTTGTGACTCAAAAATAGGTTATAAACCACTGCAATAAAAGGTATTAGTCAGAAAGTGATATAATCAGGTTTGAATGTTAGCAAAATTACTCAAGTACAAATGGGTGGGGAGGTGGCAAGTACACTTAGGTATGTATATCTTGGTTTTGGTCAGATGGATAGACCAACAAGAAACTCGGTAAAGTGGCGTTGCTGCAGATACGGATTTTAGAGTGGCAGTGGAAACCCTACAGATGGTAGAATAAACAATAAGCATGAATGAGATTATACAGAGAGAATATGTAAAATCAGCAAAAGACAAAAGACCAAAACTCTGAGGACACCCAACATTTGAGAGCAGGAGAAAAGAGCAATCAGGTGAGGATTTAAAAGAACAGCCAAATTGGTGAGAGGAGACTCTAGAGAAAGCAGGGTCATGGAATCATGGGAGAAAAAAAATTTAGGACAGAAGAAATGGTCAACATTGTCAAATGCCTTAGCGAAATCAGGCAGCAATGAAGACTGAAAACTGACTACTGGAGAGGGGACTAAACAAACTTAAATAGTTTCACTAGTATGGATGGGACAGATGCCAGACTGTGCATTGAATTTAGCCAGCTTAGACTAGTCCTTCTAGAAGCTTGTATATTAATGAAAAGACAGACAGATGGGACAAAAATCTAGATGGGAATACAGTGATTTCGATGGGAGAAATGTTTCTATGTTTAGGAGAAGAAGCTATGACAAAGAGTTGGAAAAAAAAGAAGCAAGGGGATATACTATAACAGAGTGTGAGGTCCTTGAGGAATCAAGAGAGGGTGAGATCTGGAGCAAAGATGAGGGGATTCATTAGGTAAGAAGAGGCATACTTCTTTCTCTGAAAATGGAAACATTCTGGGCAAAAAAAAAAAAACTGAAAGAACACATGTCTGAGAATCTTAAATTTTTGTGTGAAAAATAAGCCAGACAATTTGCTTAGAGAACTAGGGAGAAGGCCATAAGAGCTTGTGAAAGATACAAAAGGTCTGGAGCAGCTGTGGTGAGAAATAAAGACAGCTGAACTAAGATGGAAGATCAGCTAGAGCTAGGGGTTATCACCCTCTACTGTAATCAAGGAGTGAAGTTGAAAAACGTTCTTCAGCAATTCAGTGAAATAATTAGAAGGCCTGTGGTGAAACTGATTTACAAGAATGAAACCATGATGTCAATCTTTGTTTCTTATGTAACAGTTCAATTTATAAGGTTAGATACCTGTTAATAACTGTCCCATAATTGGTACTACAAAGAAAATTAGCTTACTTGAGAACTGAGCATCAATAATCATGGAAGACGAAGTTGATGACTGTTCATTACTCTCATCTATTTGAACCAGGGATGCATTTTTAATATTATTTTCCTCTATCTTCCAGTTATTCTTGTGTAGCAAGGCTTCGATATTGGTGACTTTACAGTTAATGCCACAGCCTGGCACAACCTGGAAATCTATGCAGGTACCCAAGGTTTCAGTATCCAGCTCCTAACAAATAGAAACAGAAGGATTTCCTCTGCTGTTCTAACAATCCAAGGTCATCATTAGCAAGATCAAAAATTACTGCTGGTTAATTCTAAATGTTTAGATACAATCTACAGGCCTGGTTAATTCTAAATGTTTAGAATAAAATTGTCACTTATCATTGCCTATTTGACAGTGGGTTTTGATAAGGACAAAGGAACAGAGCATTGAGTATAATGTTCAAAGTTACAGGAGAACCTCATAATCCTTTTAAAAAATCCCACTCCATAAGATTTATACCAAATTTAGGGGAAGAAAATGTGGAAGGTTTATCAATATTCTCTGTCCTTTCCAGTAGAGAATTACAAGTTAAATATTTAATTCTATTGTCAAGTTAGATTTTCTATTTAGTACAGGGCAAAGGGTAACAAAGAACAGAGCCTTTAGTTACCAGAGGGCCTCTCTAGTATGATTCTGTGTCCTTAGTAAGCCAAAGAATTCTGGTGACCATCACTGTTTCCTGGCTCTTTATATCTTTGTCCTCTCCATTGTTTGATTTGGGTGTATAGAAGCCAGGTCAGTAATAGTTAATAGGTAAAAAGGAAAGAACAAATAAAGAAATGGCAACATCAATGGTGAAACTGCCACATTTTAACTGAAAAATTATGTGAGATAATTTACAAAGAACTCATACAAATCAATAAGACAAGGTAAACGATCTTATGAAAAAAATAGGCAACAGATACAAGCAAACAGGGTATAGAAAGAAATGCAAATGACCAATACGCATGTGGAAAGATGCTCAACCTTATTCACAATTAAGACAATGCAAAGTAAACAGTCAACAAATAAATATTTTTTACTTACTGAATTGGAAAAAATTAAGTGTTAGTGAAAATGTGGGCAAATGTCATTCAACTTCTGGTGAAAGTATAAACTGGTATACCTTTTTGTGTGGGTGTTGATAACATTTGCCATTTAAGCATTGGCAACATTCATCAAAATTTAACTGTTCCTATCCTTTGATCCAGCAATTACATTGATAGGCATTAAACATTAGAGATAAACTTGCAAAAGCTGACAAGGATGTTAACTTCAGGTTTTAAGAGCCAAAAAGCCAATCATACAATGGAATATAATATAGGCATTAAAAACAATGAAGCAAATCTGTGTGCCCTGATAAGGAAAAAATCACTTAATACAATTTTTTAAAAAAATACCAAAGACTGGTCATTGTATTATCACCTTTCAATGTAAAGTTTAAAAATAACAAATGTCAGTATATACACTAAAAATGGTTAACAGATGTACACTTTTGTAAATATACTAAAAATTATTGACTTGTACACTTTACAAGGGTGAACTTCTATTAGAATATGTGAATTTTATCTCAATAAAGCTGTTGTTCAAAAAGCCTATTAACAGGTTAATACTTGTTAAACTTTGGAGAGAGGAATTATGGAAAGGGGCAGGGAATGAGGCTTTCCTTTTTCATTATGTAATGCTGAACTATCTAAAATTTCCTCCCATAAATATGTATTATTTCTATTTTATTTCTTAGTTGACTGAGGTTATCTGTGCTGTAGGGTTACAGTTAATTTTCATTTTCATCTTTATACTTTTCCGTATGAAGAAATTAAGACATACAAAATAAAATGAGAAAACACAAGTCTTTCTAGTTTCATACCAATTATATATGTAAATCATGAATAAACAAGGGAAAAATTGTACCTGCTTGCAGTATTTCGTTATGGCTGCTCCCAGAGGGTGTTCACTGTTACTTTCAGCAGTTCCCACAATAGCCAGGATCTTATTGCGTGATATTCTATTACTTTCCACTAGAACCTTTACTTGATTCACTACTGGGGTTCCATGGGTAATGGTTCCAGTTTTATCAAATACCACTACCTTTACCTGTAAGAAAATCAAAACAGAATGCACTGTATGACTTGATAATTCTTTTTTTTTTTTGACTTGATAATTCTTAGTATCAGCATTCCAGAAATGAGAAAAAAGGTTTACTGTGACAAACACATTACTATTTTGTTTCTTAATAAACTGACTTTGATTTAATTGGACCTAAATGGTCTTTGGGAGACTAAAAAGAAGGGAGAATAAGGGAAGAAATATCATTATTTACACCTAATAACCCTCCCTTGCAAATGTTCAGGGTGCTGTGAACATGTATTAAATAGCTAGAACTACCTGTTAAGAGTTGACTGTTAATAGGTAACTTAGAGATGCCTCTAGTGCCTCTAGGGAAAGAAAAAGACTTTCAATACTAATGAATTTTAGATCTGTAGGGGAAAAAATCTGGGCAGTAGGTAAATAATTACAATTGAGTAATTAATTTGAAGTGTGCACCAGCTAAAACCTTCTGGGTTGCTTTGACTTTATTGAGACTAAATGAGAAGCTTGGCCAGAGAATACAGCTCAGGAAATCAACGAGGGAACCTCAGATCAGGCAGGAAGGAAGAATAATCTGGAACTAGAGAACATAGTTGCCTCACAGTACACTCAATGAACCTTGAGAAATGAATAGCTTGAGGAACCAAGATGAGAAGAGATCAGTTCAGTTCAGTTCAGTCACTCAGTCGTGTCCAAATATTTGCGATCCCATGCACTGTAGCACGCCAGGCCTTCCTGTGCATCATTACTCCTGGAGCTTACTCAAACTCATGTTCATTGAGTCGGTGATGCCATCCAACCATCTCATCCTCTCTCGTCCCCTTCTCCTCCCACCTTCAATCTTTCCCAGGATCAGGGTATTTTCAAATGAGTCAGTTCTTTGCAACAGGTAGCCAAACTATTGGACTTTCAGCTTCAGCATCAGTCCTTCCAATGAACATTCAGGACTGATTTCCTTGAGGATGGACTGGTTGGATCTCCTTGCAGTCCAACGGACTCTCAAGAGTCTTCCTCAACACCACAGTTCAAAACCATCAATTCTTTGGTGCTCAGCTTTCTTTATAGTCCAATTCTCACATCCATACATGACTACTGGAAAAACCATAGCTTTGACTAGATGGATCTATGCTGGCAAGTAATGTCTCTGCTTTTTAATATGCTGTCTAGGTTGGTCATACCTTTTCCTCCAAGGAGCAAAAGTCTTTTAATTTCATGGCTGCAGTCACCATATGCATTGATTTTGGAGCCCCCCAAAATAAAATCTGTCACTGTTTCCCCTGTTTCTCCACCTATTTGCCATGAAGTGATGGGACCAGATGCCATGATTTTAGTTTTCTGATGTTGAGTTTTAAGCCAATTTTCGCACTCTCCTCTTTCACTTTCATCAAGAGGCTCTTTAGTTCTTCTTCGCTTTCTGCCGTAAAGTGTGGTGTCATCTGTATATCTGAAGTTATTGATATTTCTCCCGGAAATCTTGATTCCAGCTTGTGCTTCATCCAGCCCAGCATTTCTCACGATGTACTCTGCATAGAAGTTAAATAAGCAGGCTGACAATATACAGCCTTGACATAGTCCTTCCTGATTTGGAACCAGTCTGTTGTTCCACGTCCAGTTCTGACTGTTGCTTCTTGACCTGCATACAGATTTCTCAGGAGGTAGGTCAGGTGTTCTGGTACTCCCATCTCTTTCAGAATTTTCCACAGTTTGTTGTGACCCACACAGTCAAAGGCTTTGGCATAGTCAGTCAAGAAAAAGTAGATTTTTTTGGCAACTCTCTTGCTTTTTCGATGATGCAATGGGTGTTGGCAATTTGATCTATGGTTCCTCTGCCTTTTCTAAATCCAGCTTGAATGTCTGAAAGTTCACAGTTCACATACTGTTGAAGCCTGACTTGGAGAACTTTGAGTATTACTTTCCTAGCATGTGAGATGAGTGCAATTGTGCAGTAGTTTGAGCATTCTATGGCATTGCCTTTGGGATTAGAATGAAAACTGACCTTTTCCAGTCCTGTGGCCACTGCTGAGTTTTCCAAATTCGCTAGCATATTGAGTGTAGCACTTTCATAGCATCATCTTTTAGGATCTAAAATAGCTCAACTGGAATTCCATCACCTCCACTAGCTTTGTTTGTAGTGATGCTTCCTAAGGCCCACTTGACTTCATATTCCAAGATGTCTGGCTCTAGGTGAGTGATCATACCATCGTGAATATCTGGGTCATGAAGGTCTTTTTTGTATAGTTCTTCTGGGTATTCTTGCCACCTCTTCTTAATATCTTCTGCTTCTGTTAGGTCCATACCATTTCTGTCCTTTATTGTGCCCATCTTTGCATGAAATGTTCCCTTGGTATCTCTAATTTTCTTGAAGAGATCTTTAGTCTTTCCCATTCTATTGTTTTCCTCTATTTCTTTTCACTGATCACTGAGGAAGGCTTTCTTATCTCTCCTTGCTGTTCTCTGGAACTCTGCATTCAAATGGGTATATCTTTCCTTTTTTTCTTTGCCTGTCGCTTGTCTTCTTTTCACAGCTATTTGTAAGGCCTCCTCAGACAACCATTTTGCCTTTTTCTTGGGGATGGTCTTGATCACTGCCTCCTTTGCAATGTCATGAACCTCTGTCCATAGTTCTTCAGGTACTCTATCAGATCTAATCCCTTGAATCTATTTGTCACTTCCGTTGTAAAATCATAAGGGATTTTATTTAGGTCATACCTGAACGGTCTAGTGTTTTCCCTAGTTTCTTCAATTTAAGTCTGAATTTGGCAATAAGGAGTTCATGATCTGTCACATGCCACAGTCACCTCCCAGTCTTGTTTTTGCTGACTGTATGGAGCTTCTCCATCTTGGCTGCAAAGAATGTAATCAATCTGACTTCAGTATTGAGTCTCTGGCGATGCCCATGTGTAGAGTCTTCTCTTGTGTTTTTCCAAGAGGGTGTTTGCTATGACCAGTGCGTTCTCTTGGCAAAACTCTATTAGACTTTGCCCTGCTTCATTCTGTACTCCAAGGCCAAATTTGCTGGTTACTTGAAAAGAGATATGACAACTAAATACAAAGCATGATTCCAGACAAAAGAAAATAATAACTATAAAGGATTATGGAGTCAACTGAGGAAACTGGAATATGGACAAGAGATTAGACCACAGTATTTTATCAGTATCAGCTTGTTGATTTTCATCTTTGTACTATGTTTATGTAAGAGACTGTCCTTGTTCTTAGGAAAGGAGCCTGATATCTTCAGTAAAGGGTATGTGAGATTTCTTTATACTATTCTTGCAAATTTTATATAAGTTTGAAATTATATCAAAATTTAAAATTACTATAAAAATTAGTAGCTTGTATTCACTGGCTAGATGAAGCTCCAAAGCTGTTCTAAGTTGTGTTCTGTGTTTAGTACATGCATGTGTATATAATTTATATCCTCATAATAAGAATATACTAGAAGGAACATGGTTTTAGTTGAAGTCAAGTGGCTTTGACTGAGATTGTAACGGAAATTCTAACATGAGAGAGATCAGGGACAGGATTATATATTCCTGAAATCATAGTTGCAAACTGTCAGCTGGTGGCAGCAAAGATGAAAGTAAGGGCAAGCACTATCAAATGTTAAACAGCACGAACATGGAGTCACACACAAATAGGTGAGAAGCCTGACAGACTTGGGCAAATTGCCTCAGCAAATATCTATGATATATATCTTCCTGCCCTAATGACCAGTCTAGAATGAGTTGGGACAGGACTCTAGGTTTTCCACACGAGGGTATACTCTAAAGAGAGTAGGTCTGGAGTAGAGATCTTATACACTCTGCCAATTCAGAGCAGAACCAAAATAACACCTTTTCTACCTCCACCCTCGGGACAATACCAGAAGAAGCTCAGCTTATGGGCAATGTAGAAATAATTTAAGAATCTGTTTTTCAGTAGGGGTGCTATTGCCAGTTTGGATGAGACAACTCGCAGTTTTAGGGACTATCTTACCTTATGAGCCATCTCCAATGGCTCACCACCTTTGATTAGTATGCCATTTTGAGCACCTACTCCTGTACCCACCATCACAGCAGTTGGAGTGGCCAGTCCCAGGGAACAGGGGCATGCAATGCACAGAACTGTGATAGAGGCTTGGAAAGCAAAGCGTATTATTGTTTCTGTTCGGGAGATACTTCTGTTGTAGCCCTTGAGAAGAAACATGAATTTTGATTACTGATTTAGAGCTGAATAAAACAAAAACAACAAAGCATAACTCTAAATAAAACCACAACTCTGGAGTAACACATAATCCTACTTAGCTACCAACATGTTTTAATTACTAGTAAGAAAACACTTTTTTTCTTTTATGAATATAAGAAATTATTGACATAACTGTAAACAAGTTACAGTTCTAAAATTCAAGATTTCAATTTTGCTGATTTCAGAGTTACACACTATGGAATGAATATAAAAAACAAGAAAAGTAAGCTTCTCCACTCCCCATATTGAGAATAAGTTTTTTACTAGGCACTTTCAGAAATAGCTGCAAACATGAGACCTAATTCTCAAGAAATTTGATCCAAAACAAAAATAATTCTGTCCTCCTGTATACTAAGACCATAAAACTGTCTTTCATACTATTCTTTGAAGACAATGAAAAAATCACTCAGTTTGCAAAGGTTTCTTAATTACATCTCAATAAAATTCTTTTGGACAAAGCAATATTAATGAGTATATCTGGTAGTATAGCTCTTATTGACATTGAGTATGTGCTTCCATGAGTAAAAATGATTGATAGTATTATGAGAAATCTCCTAAGACCCTCTGAACTCATGAGAAAAATTCCTGAAGGAAACACATTCCAAAATACTTCTCAGCAATCCTCTTGTTTAGTGAGCATTTAAGCAATGGGTGGTGGTTTCATCACTAAGTCATGTCCAACCTTTGCGACCCCATGGACAGAGGAGCCTGATAGGCTACAGTCCATGGGATTCTTCAGGCAAGAATACTGGAGTGGGTTGCCATTGCCTTCTCCAATTTAACCAATATGAATCATTGCAAGAAACATTTTAATATTATAGTAATGATCACATGATGGAATAGATGTTCTGATTCTACCAGTTCTTTAATTGAAGGGACAAACACTATGAAACAATGTATATATAGCATGGCATTTTTAAAAGAAAAAACACAACAAAGATCTTCTCAGTAATAATGGTTTTAGAGTGCTGTATGACCTAAATCAAATCCCTTATGATTATACAGTGGAAGTGAGAAATAGATTTAAGGGACTAGATCTGATAGATAGAGTGCCTGATGAACTATGTTCGGAGGTTTGTGACACTGTACAGGAGACAGGGATCAAGACCATCCCCATGGAAAAGAAATGCAAAAAAGCAAAATGGCTGTCTGGGGAGGCCTTACAAATAGCTGTGAAAAGAAGAGAAACAAAAAGCAAAGGAGAAAAGGAAAGATATAAGCATCTGAATGCAGAGTTCCAAAAAATAGCAAGAAGAGATAAGAAAGCCTTCTTCAGCGATCAATGCAAAGAAGAAATAGAGGAAAACAACAGAATGGGAAAGACTAGAGATCTCTTCAAGAAAATTAGAGATACCAAGGGAACATTTCATGCAAAGATGGGCTCAATAAAGGACAGAAATGGTATGGACCTAAGAGAAGCAGAAGATATTAACAAGAGGTGGCAAGAATACACAGAAGAACTATACAAAAAAAATCTTCACGACCAAGATTATCACGATGGTGTGATCACTCACCAAGAGCCAGACATCCTGGAATGTGAAGACAAGTGGGCCTTAGAAAGCATCAATACGAACAAAGCTAGTGGAGTTGATGGAACTCCAGTTGAGCTAGTTCAAATCCTGAAAGATGATGCTGTGAAAGTGCTGCACGCAATATACCAGCAAATTTGGAAATCTCAGCAGTGGCCACAGGACTGGAAAAGGTCAGTTTTCAGTCCAATCCCAAAGAAAGGCAATGCCAAAGAATGCTCAAACTACTGCACAATTACACTCATCTCACACGCTAGTAAAGTAATGCTCAAAATTCTCCAAGCCAAGATTCAGCAATACATGAACCATGAACTTCCAGATGTTCAAGCTGGTTTTAAAAAAGGCAGAGGAACCAGAGATTAAATTGCCAACATCTGCTGGATCATCAAAAAAGCAAGAGAGTTCCAGAAAAACATCTATTTCTGCTTTATTGACTATGCCAAAGCCTTTGACTGTGTGGATCACAATAAACTGTGGAAAATTCTGAAAGAGATGGGAATACCAGACCACCTGACCTGCCTCTTGAGAAACCTATATGCAGGTCAGGAAGCAACAGTTAGAACTGGACATGGAACAACAGACTGGTTCCAAATAGGAAAAGGAGTACGTCAAGGCTGTATATTGTCACCCTGCTTATTTAACTTCTATGCAGAGTACATCATGAGAAATGCTGGGCTGGAAGAAGCACAAGCTGGAATCAAGATTGCCGGGAGAAATATCAATAACCTCAGATATGCAGATGACACCACCCTTATGGCAGAAAGTGAAGAGGAACTAAAAAGCCTCTTGATGAAAGTGAAAGTGGAGAGTGAAAAAGTTGGCTTACAGCTCAACATTCAGAAAACGAAGATCATGGCATCTGGTCCCATCACTTCATGGGAAATAGATGGGGAAACAGTGGAAACAATGTCAGACTTCATTTTGGGGGGCTCCAAAATCACTGCAGATGGTGACTGCAGCCATGAAATTAAAAGACGCTTACTCCTTGGAAGAAAAGTTATGATCAACCTAGATAGCTTATTCAAAAGCAGAGACATTACTTTGCCAACAAAGGGCCATCTAGTCAAGGCTGTGGTTTTTCCAGTGGTTATGTATGGATGTGAGAGTCGGACTGTGAAGAAAGCTGAGCGCTGAAGAATTGATGCTTTTGAACTGTGGTGTTGGAGAAGACTCTTGAGAGTCCCTTGGACTGCAAGGAGATCCAACCAGTCCATTCTGAAGGAGATCAGCCCTGGGATTTCTTTGGAAGGAATGATGCTAAGGCTGAAACTCCAGTACTTTGGCCACCTCATGCAAAGAGCTGACTCATTGGAAAAGACTCTGATGCTGGGAGGGATTGAGGGTAGGAGGAGAAGGGGATGACAGAGGATGAGATGGCTGGATGGCATCACTGACTCGATGGACATGAGTCTGAGTGAACTCCGAGAGTTGGTGATGGACAGGGAGGCCTGGCGTGCTGCAATTCATGGGGTCGCAAAGAGTCGGACACGACTGAGCGACTGAACTGAACTGAATTGATTCTTACTAAGTTCTCAAATACTTAAACTAAGTGATGGTCTAAGAGTTATATAGAGAGAGAACTGGAAGGTATTTTCATAGACATCTAAGCTTATGCTTTCATATATGTCTTAAATATATACACTAATTCCAATCCTGAAATTTAGGTATTATTATCACTATGTTACAGATGACAAAACTGAAGATAAGAGAAGTTAAGTGAATTAAAGGTTATATCTCTAACATGAGGCACAGTCCAGGTTTACTATGCCACTTTATAACACCATACCATAGAGACTATCATAGACTTTGAGAGAAGCAGACATTAATATTACTTTAATATTGGGATTGGGGGCAGGAGGAAAAGGGGACGAGAGAGGATGAGATGGCTGGATGGCATCACCGACTCGATGGACATGAGTTTGAGTGAACTCTGGGAGTTGGGGATGGACTGGGAGGCCTGGTGTGCTGCAATTCACGGGGTCACAAGGAGTTGGACACAATTGAGCAACTGAACTGAATTGAATATTACCTTATATTTATAAAGAGTTCAATAAATTACAAAGAGTTTCTAATATATTATTTAACTTTTATGACAACTGCAAGTTATGTTGGATGAGTATTATTAAAATTTCACTTGAGGAAACTGAAGCTCAAAGAGAAATTAAATTGACCTCAGATCACACTGATTCTGACATAGCTGAGATTTCAAGGTTTTCCTCAATATATCCATAGTCCTTTGTGAAAGCAAAATCATGCTAGGATTGAGACTATGTATAAAATGTGAAAGGTCAGTATAGGCATCGATTGATTTCAGTCACTCAGTTGTGTCCGATACTTTACAACCCCATGGACTGCAGCACGTAAGGCTTCCCTGTCCATCATCATCTCCCGGAGCTTGCTCAAATTCATGTCCATTGAGTCGGTGATGCCATCCAACCATCTCATCCTCTGTCGTCCCCTTCTCCTCCTGCCTTCAATCTTTTCCAGCATCGGGGTCTTTTCTAATGAGTTGGTTCTTCACATCAGGTGGCCAAAGTATTGGAGCTTCAGCATCAGTCCTTCCAATGAATATTCAGGACTGATTTCCTTTAGGATGGACTGGTTGGATCTCCTAGCAGTCCAAGAGACTCTCAAGAGTCTTCACCAACACCACAGTTAAAAAGCACCAGTTCTTCAGCACTCAGCTTTCTTTATGGTCCAACTGTCACATAAATACATGACTACTGGAAAAACCACAGTTTGATTAGATGAACCTTTGTCGGCAAAGTAATGTCTCTGCTTTTTAATATGCTGCCTAGGTTGGTCATAGCTTTTCTTCCAAGGTGCAAGGGTCTTTTAATTTCTTGGGTGCAATCACCATCTGCAGTGATTTTGGAGCCCAAGAAAAGACAGTCTGTCACTGTTTCCACTGTTTCCCCATCTATTTGCCACGAAGTGATGGGACCAGATGCCATGATCTTCACTTTTTGAATGTTGAGTTTTAAGCCAGCTATTTACACTCTCTTCTTTCACTTTCATTAAAAGGCTCTTTAGTTCTTCGCTTTCTGCCATAAGGGTGGTATCATCTGCCTATCTGAGGTTATTGATAATGATATCAATAACCTCATTATAGGCATACCTCAGAGACACTGTGAGTTCAGTTTTGGACCACCAAAATAAAGTGAGTCACAAGAATTTTTGAATTCTCAAAGAAGGTAAAAGTTATGTTTATACTATACTATACACTGTGTGTGTTAGCCTCTCAGTCATGTCTGATTCTGCGACCCCATGACAGTAGCTCACCAGGTTCTTCTGTCCATGGGACTCTCCAGGCAAGAATATTGTAGTGGGTTGCCATTCCCTTCTCCAGGGGATCTTCCTTATCCAGGGATCAAACTCAGGTCTCCTGCATTTCAGGCAGATTCTTTACCAACCCAGCCACCAGGGAAGCCCATACTGTATACTATATTGTAGTCTATTAAGTATGAAATATCTTTATCTCTAAAGAAATACATTTGGTGTTGGTTTAGTCACTAAGTTGTATCCGACTCTTGCGACCCCATTGACTGTAGCCCACCAGGCTCCTGTGTCTAGAGGATTTTCCAGGCAAGAATACTGGAGCGGGTTGCCATTTCCTTCTCCAAGGGATCTTCCTGACCCAGGGATTGAACCCAGGTCTCCTGCACTGCAGGCAGTTTTCTTTACCGACTGAACTACCAGGGAAGCCCCAAAAAGGCCAAAAAAATATGTATATACCTTATTTAAAAAGTAATGCTGTTGTAAAAATGGCATCAATAGACTTGTTCAACACAGGGTTGACACAAACCTTCAATCTGTAAAAAACACAATATCTGCAAAGCACAATAAAGCAAAATGCACTAAAACAAGGTATGCCTATACTTGCTTTTGGAAAATCACAAGTTATAATGAAAAAAATCTTTCCAAAAGGAAATCTTTTATGTCTACAGAAATGTAAATGTTATTCTTATCAGCTTCTCACTCCAATCTGTTAAAGATACCAGTAATTATTAAAATTATTTTCAAATTAATTACTTATGCAAAAGATTCACAAACTGTTTTATATATGATAAAGAGATGTTTATAAGTCACTCACGGGAAAGTAGGTTTCCACGATTTCAAAATTCAGAAATCCAATTATAATCCAAACCAAAAGGGTAGCAATGGAAACAATAACAATAAAAGGAACAAAGTAGCCACTGAGTTTGTCTGCAAACTGCTGGATAGGAGCCTACAATTAAAAAATAATAATAATGATATGTATGTGAAAGTCTCTTGTTTTGATAATGAATACAGAGTATATGTAGTACTGAGCAGAAATATTTTAATAAACTCCATATTAATACAACTGGAATTAAACAAAGGAACCTATTAAAACTAGACCAAGATTTATACTGAGTGGGCTTTAATGAAAATACTTTCTGTTTCTAGGGAGTTAAGTTACCTTTGATGTTTGTGCCTCCTCTACAAGTTTGACAATTTGAGAAAGGGTTGTGTCTGCTCCAACATGGGTTGCACGGATAAGGAGTGACCCATTCTGGTTAATGGAACCAGCAATCACTGTGCTTCCAGATTTCTTGGCCACAGGCATTGCCTCTCCTATGTAAGGAAAAAAGATAGATTTAGGGAGCATAAGTAAATACTATCTTGAAATACACCATTATTTGTTAATTATCAAAAAATCATCTAGAAAGGAGATTCTTCCTTCATGCAACAGAATCTGGACAAACACCTAGGAGAAAATTGCCTGACTTTTTCCTTATGCCAGTTCTGGGCCAAACCCCAGGGATATATATCTTAAACTGGAAAAACCTAATGTGCTAACTCTTTTGGTAGGTACTTTTGGAACTCCACACTAGTCTTAGATCATTGGTTCTCAACCTGTTCCCAAGAAGCATTTATAAATATAAGAAGAGAGTTCTTGTCTGTAATAACTACAGATGGGGCACAGGGTACTGCTACTCCAACTTAGTGGGTCAGGATCAGGGATATTAAATGTACCATAATGTACAGGATAGTCAGACAGAACTAAGAACTGTCCCATCCAAATGAGCAATAGTACCCCTACTGAGAAATGAAGAATCCTAAATTATTTTCACACGCAGTTCATAAACTGAGCCTCTTCTGGTACTATGATAAGGACTGAGGTAGGAAAGGTGTTAGTTTGGTTCTACTTTAGATTGGCCTTAGTTATCTAAGATCTCCAAAACTACTCTAGGTCTATTCTTTTTAGAGCTGACCCTGATGTTGAAAACCTGGAGTCCTATCCCAGCTAAGACTAGATGGGTCTTTAGGGCAAGAACTCAGGAAAATTTGCCAAAGTCTATTGGGCTCTACAGCAGGATATGACAACTTCTTCTGGTTATACATTCTAGTAATTAACAATCCTCAGTGAAAAAGAGCCTTCAGTACCATAAGTAAAATCACAAAGTAAATCTGCAGAAATTGATTTAATATGGTCTTAAAAAGAACTCATATTCTCTATGCTTATTATTTATTCAGTCCACAGTTTCTATAAAAAGCTCTTCACGTTTCATGTAATTTTTAATTAATACTTTGGATTCACTTCACCTTCATGTTACGATCCTCTGAAAGATCATACCTGTGATGAGGGACTCATCTACCATAGAATGTCCTTCAATAACACGCCCATCCACTGGAAATTTGCCTCCTGGAACCACTTTAATAATGTCTCCACGTTGTACAAGTTCCACATCCACTTGCTCTTCACTACATATGAGTTAAAATAAAAAGTACTATGAAAATCTGCTTCTCCCTCTGATCTTTCCATGCAAGCTTTATAGTTCACATCATGCTTGTGGCCCCATTAACTACTACCAATGCAAGTTAGAACCAACACTTAAGTTAGGAACTACAATGTCAGTCAGTCCTTTTCATTGTTGGGGAATAGCTCAGTACCTGGCACAAAGTAGCACTCTAAATATTTGTTGAATAGTCATTGAACAAATACATGAAAGCCTTAGAAATAAAGTAATAGGTTTTATTTAACAAAACAACTTATTTACACAATTTTATAAGGGCAGAAATGAGAAATACAAAAGAATGAAATCTAATCAAGTCTTTAGCTCTAACTTTCAGTTTACAGGTAATATAGGAGTTATAGAACAAGTTAAATGATTCCAGAAGGAAACAGAGACAAATGGACTGTGGGATATTTTCAGGACAACTGACAGATGTTTCTTTAACAAGTTAAGTGTATGGAGAGAGGGAGGAGCAGCAAGAAATGAGGGAGGGAGAACTGGAGAGAGGAGTTGTTCTAGATTAAAACAAACATGTCAGGAGAAAGACAAACTGTATGATGTGTGTGCGTGTGTGTATGTGCTCAGTTGTGATCGATTCTTTGTGACCCCATGGCCTGTAGCTTGCCAGGCTCCTCTGTGCATGGGATTCTCTGGACAAGAATACTGGAGTAGGTAGCCATTTCCTTCTCCAGGGGATCTTCCTGACCTAGGGATCAAACCCACATCTCCTGTACTGGCTGTGCTGTGCTTATTCACTCAGTCATGCCCAACTCCCTGTGACCTTTACCACTGCACCACAAGTTTTATACTGTATGATATCACTTATTATATATGTGGAATCTAAAAAATACAACAAACTAGTGAATATAATAAAAAAGAATCAGATTCACGGATACAGAGAACAAACTAGGGGTTATCAGTGGGGAGAGGGAAGGGTGAAGAGCAACACGGGTAAAGGATTAAGAGGTACAAATCATTAGATACAAAAAACCTACAAGTATATATTGTTCAATACGGAGAATATAGCCAGTATTTTATAATAACTACAAATGGGGTATATAACCTTTTAAATTGTGAGTCACTATACTATATACTTGTAACACATAATATCATACATCAACTATAACTCAATTAAAAATAAAAAAATACATGTTAGTCAAATGCAATAACACACGGACTTTGAATTCCATTTTAAACAAAGAAACTCAAAACATTTTGGAGACAACAGGAGAAATGTTAATAAGGACTGTGTATTAGACCATATTAAAGAATTATTGTTCATTTTCTTAGATGCAATATGGTATTATAATTATATAAGAATATGTCTTTTTTTAAAGATACAACAGGAATATTGGCGGTAAAACCATATGACTGGGATTTACTTTAAAATTCTACTACAACAAAAGAAAGATAGATCATACAGATGAAGTAAAGTGTGGTAAAATATGAATAATTGTTAAATCTTGGAGAAAGATTATGTGGGTTCATTATACCCTTCTCTCTGGTGTGTGCTCAGTCACCAAGTCATGTTCAACTCTTTGTGACCCCATGGACTGTAGCCCACCAGGCTCCTCTGTCCATGGAATTTTCCAGGCAAGAATAGTGGAGTGGGTTGCCATTTCCTATTCCAGCAGACCTTCCCAACCCAGGGATAGAACCCATGTCTCCTTCATTGCAGGCGGATTCTTTACCACTGAGCCACCAGTGAAGCCCCACCCTTCTCTCTACTTCTGTGTATATTCAATATCTTTCCTAAAAGTTAAAAAAGAAGAGGAATAATGAAGATAAATACCTCAAGAGGATATTATCAGAGTCAAGAGTTACAATAGTTGCTTCTGTAGCTTGTAGTGAAATTAGTTTGGCAAGAGCCTCTGATGTTTTGCCCTATAAATTAAAACACACATGTAAACAATGCCAAGGAAGAAAAAGTCTTATGTAAAATAAAGACACAATCTTTAACATTTACCTAAGAGATCACTTTAGGAATGTTAATTAGTTCATATCAGATGTCTGACTTCGAAAATAAAAAGTACACAAGATATAAAATATATTAGGTATAATTCATAAAAAATAATATAAATTAATAAGAAAAACATCAGAACCCAATAGGTACAAAGGCAAAGGACATAAATAAGCAATTCATTTAAGAAGAAATATAATACCTGATGTGTAGAATAATGTTTATTACTGATACTAATAGAAGAAATGAAAACTAGAGCAACTCTATGATACCATTTAATACCTACTAACTTGGCAAAGATTTAGATAGGAATTGGTGCTGATGAAGTTGTAGTAAAACTACTTACATACTCTTGATGGCAAAAATTGTTAAGATTAATAGCATGAGCCATAGAAAAATTTATGTCCTTTAACCATATCTTTTGTAATTTATCCTAAGATATTAATTCAACATAAATAACCATTAAACACGAATATGTTTAACACAGGATTATCTAAAATTAAACACTGGAAACAATCTAACTTAGGACAAAAGCAGAATGGTTTAGTAAATTATAGTACAAAGACTTGAGAGAGTATTATTTAGAAATACTGGATAATTATCTAGACTGTAAAAATAGGGGGAAAACTTTAAAATGTTAAGGGTACAAAGTGGTATATACACCATATTTGCCACTCTGTAAAATATAAATGAATATGGAATAGGATTGGAAAGTTATTTCCATTATAGCATGGGACTGTGGGTAAATTTTTTCCCATTTTTATTTTAAATCTTGTGGCCACATCAATTTTTCCATTAATAATGTGATGTAAGTAAAATGTGCTTGTGTTGTGCTTGTGTTTAGTTTGTTCAGTCATGTCCAACTCTTTCGACCCTTTGGACTATAGCCCATCAGGCTCTTCTGTCCGTGGGATTTCCCAGGCAAGAATACTGGTAGGCTGCTGTGCCTTACTGCAGGGGATCTTCCTGACCCAGGGATCAAACCATTGGCAGGCAGATTCTTTACCACTGACCCACCAGGAAGCCCCCCAAAGGAATACTTAACCTAAAATATTGCTAAAATAAGAATATTTTAGTACATGGTTAACAACATAAATCAATGTATATTTCCAATAATTGGTCTAGAAAATATTATAATAATTTATCTACCCAAGATTTTTAACAAATGTCACCCTTTTTTACTTTACCTTTGCTACATGTTCCAGCCACCGGCCTAGTGCAATAAACACAAATAGCATAGGAGGTGTGTCAAAGAAAGTAACAGGGTTCACTTTGGCTCTCTCATACATTGCAACCAGAAGAATAACCAAAGAGTAAGCAAATGCAATGGTTGTTGCCAGCACAATCAATACATCCATATTTGCAGTTTTATGCTTCAGTGCTTTGTAGGCCTGAATATAGAAGTGCCAGCCTCCAAAAAACTGTAATACAGAAACAGTGATCAGTGCTTTTTTAAAAAAAGCTGACATTCACATTTATACCTCAATAACTAAGATAAAATATCAACGTTAACTTCCTTCGGCTTTTATCTAATCCATAAACAACTAAGGAGAATTTTTTTTTAGCCACACCACGTGGCTTGTGGGAACCTTAGTTCCCCTATCAGGGACGGAACCCAGGCCATGGAGAAATTCCCCTAGAGCTTTTTTAAAGCTGAAACAAAAGTGTTTGTAGTTTAGCAGATACATGTGTATAGGGATTCAAATTGCTGTAAAGCCCTTGGCAGCCATCCTCAATGATTTAATGAATATTCCATAATATAAAGGAAGTAAAATGATTCTTAGATTTTTCTTTTGAAGCTAGCAAAAACAAGAACTAGGGAAAGAATTACATTGACAATGATTTTTTATATAAAACTCGCCTTCTTTTCAAAATTCAACCTGAATGGTACATCACAAGCTACTGGATCCGTCCACTGTTTTCATTAGAATACATAACTGAAAAGCTTATTTTTCATTAGTTAGAGAAACATACTAGGGTGTTTTAAAAATCATTATTGTTTTTTATGAGGATCAGAAAAAGGGATAAATCTATTAGAAGTGTTCCACAGGAAAAACTTATCTGAAAAGAAGAGTTGAAAACATACAGAGAATAATAAACTTAAGTGCCATGGAGAAATAATAAAAATAATACCACTGTTATGATTATTTAATAGAATAAATAATAAATATGCTAAAATATATCATATAAAATAGTTTAATGAAAATATAAAGAAATAAAATAACATTTTATTATTATAATAACTAAATATGAAGTTGTACAGAGTAGCAGATATGAATGCCAAATTCATATCTAAATACGAATTGAACTCTTATTATTTCCTCTGTCATTAAACAATATCCTTTAGGGATTAAAATGAAATTCATTATCTATTTTAATCCTCAGTTTAAAATTATTTTTCTAAAGCATCCAGCATAAAATGATCATACTTCTGGCCAGTGTTTGTCATACAACTGAAAATAGCCTCACCTACTAGTTTTGACTAGTTTTCATTATTAACAAATATACTTGCTAACATTTCACTTGCCTGTACAGGAACACACAATAAAAAAGATAGCAAATTCATAATGGACAATCCTGGCAGGATCTGGCGCTCCAGGAACATAGAAGAATGAATGTTGATCATTTCTTCTTGGCTCATGTTCTGATTATGTTGAAGACTTGCAAGATGGTGGTCCATAACCATCATATATATCATCAGTCCCATTACAGGTATACAGAAAAATAGGCTCACAAGAAAGGCCCGTCGCCACCTAATATAGAAAAGATCATCTGAGTAAACATCTAATGGTTAAAGATTCTGTGTACCATAGCGAAATATAACTTGTGACCAATTTCCACCCAGTGTAAGGATGCTATTGAAAAAATAACTGACATGCTAACAGTATGTTAAATTTGTAAACACAAATCAAAATATGTTTTTTATTGACACTCCAAAAGTACTTACTGTCTTATTTCCCGTTTATGGTCTAGGTGGCTTGCTGACCGGTCCTTCTTGACCAAAGAAGCTTCAAAACCCAAGCTCTAAGGAAATTCATGAAAAAACAATTATTTCTCTGAATGTACAAACATTATGTACAGAAATTTTAAGCTGTGGTATTGTCATTAAGAATAATTCAAGTGCAAATCACTATGGGGAATATAAAGATGAAGATGTGCTTCCTTCTCTTGCATGCTCAGTCGTGTCTGACTGTTTTGATACCTCAGACTATAGCCACCAGGCTCCTCTGTCCATGGAATTCTCCAGGCCAGAATACTGGAGTGGGTTGCCATTTCCTTCTCCATTCCTTCTCTTAATTATCTTTGTTTCTAGTCTTTCATCAAAGAAATAAATGTTTCCTCAATTCTAGTTAATATCTATTCCTACTATTTCCAAATTATTGATTTAATTCAAGCGTAGTTGTCCTCAGTAGAGGTTCTTCTATCAAGAAGTAAACTAAAGCCTCTAATAAGTAATTTTGGGAAAAAAGCAGAAATATATTGCTTAGTCAAGCTGACAGACTGTATGATGATCTAATAACAACAGAATTCAGCAGTAAAATCATAAATCTTACACTTTGACAAGCATCTACTAGTACTGATGTATATTAATCAGTTTATTTTTACTTTTAGTTTTGACATCTATCTATCCATCCATACATCCCCGAGAGCACAGAAAACTGAATGAGAGGCCATAAAAGTTAGCACCATGCTAAACATATTATTCAAGGCTTTGCATATGTAGTCTTTACTCTTGTTCTAGCAGGAATAAATAACAAGAATGAAAATTTTCCTCAATAAAATAAAGTACTGAAAGAAAATTATACCTAAATAAGATTCATATGAACATAGACAGTAACATACACTATATTTTCAGCTGCTAGGGAAAATGCTGCCTTCTTATATTTCTTGACAGTGTAGCACAGAGAAAAGAGCAAGCATGAACACTGGAGTCAGGAAGATTAGGCTCAAATCCCTGGCATGACACTTACTAGCTTATGTGACTTTGGGAAGTAACTTAACATCTCATAACCTGAGTTTCCTCACCTACAAAATGAAGACGACAGTACTGTTCTGAGAATTAAATCAAGAACTGAAGCTTTGCAATCTGCATAACTGGCACATAGAAGATACTCGAAAATGCTAGTTTCACAAATATGTTAATGGTACTACTGTCTACATTAACAGGATCTTATCTAAATGATTAATATGCTTTTTAGGTCATTAGAACAACAATGCTACACCACACGGAAACAATACATGCGATACTTCACCATGTACTACCATTTACGAGCTACTGAAGAATACAGGATGAATTTGTCACAATGAAAAAGGTTTGGTCTTTTATATTTCTTACTTTAACTAAGGTAGTAGTTAAAGCTTTGACTTAAACAATATAGCATCTAGCAGGATATTCCACTTTTGTAATGATTAATATGAATTTAACTCAAAAGAAATTATCCTTTACTTATATTTTCTAAACATTTCAAATGACCTGAGGTTCTACTTCAAGTCCCATCCTGATTAATACTATCAATGTGCCTTTAGCTAATTCCTCCTGACAAAGTCCAAAACATAAAAAATAAAACGGTAAAATGCTTATTAAATTTTGAGACAATTAAACAAAGGAATCAGATTTTTTTCATCATTTCTTTCTGATATAAACCAGAAGTGATCTGAGGGAGTGCTGACTGGATAGGTAAGAACATGGAAATGTAAAGTCTTGGCACTTACTTCAATTGTATGAATAATATCTCTGGGACCAATAATTTCTGGATCATATTTAATATGTGCTTTGTTGGTTGCCAGGGCCACAGAGCAGTAGAAGATCCCTCTGTGTTTTGTGAGGGTAGACTCTATTTTATGGACACAGGAGGCACATGTCATTCCTCTCACCTGTTAAAGACAAAGGCTTTGTTATTCAGAAATGCGCTTATTTCCCTCCATTAAACGTGTTATTACTTTAAACTGAAAGAAATCCTATAACACGGTATAAACACACAAAATCTTATCTGCACTATTAATATGCTTTAGATATGACCATTAGGTCACTGTTTTTATACCACATTGAACAAAGATATGGTCCCAGCTACAAAAAGTAAGAGGGCTTCCCAGGTGGCGCTAGTGGTAAAAGAACCTGGCTGCCAATGCAGGAGATGAAAAAGATGCAGGTTTCAACCCTGGGTTGAGAAGATCCCCTGGAAAAGGAAATAGCACCTCACTCCAGTTTTCTTGCCTGGAGAATCCCATGGACAGAGGAGCCTGGTGGGCTACAGTTCATGGGGTCGCAGAGAGTCAGACGTGACTGAAATGACTTAGTTAGCAACAGGTTAAACAGAAGAGGATCTCATTAAAAGTATCCCTCTTCCTGTTACACTCAGTAATAGAGGATTTGACAACTATCACAGTTTCTTGTATTCTGTGCCTTGTTTCCCTCTAAATTTTTCTCACCCTGCTCAGTTCAGCTCAATTCAGTGACTCACCCATATCCAACTGTTTGAGACCCCATGGACTACAGCACGCCAGGCTTCCCTGTCCATCACCATTTCTGGGAGCTTATTCAAACTCATGTCCATCGAATTGGTGATGTCATCCAACCATCTCATCCTCTATCGTCCCCTTCTCCTCCTGCCTTCAATCCTTCCCAGCATCAGGGTATTTTCAAATGAGTCAGTTCTTCCCATCAAGCAGCCAAAGAATTGGAGTTTCAGCTTCAGCATCACTCCTTCCAATGAATATTCAGAACTGATTTCCTTCAGATGGACTGGTTGGATCTCCCTGCAGTCCAAGGGACTCTCAAGAGTCTTCACCAACACCACAGTTCAAAAGCATCAATTCTTTGGCGCTCAGCTTTCTCTGTAGTCCAACTCTCACATCCACACATGACTATTGGAAAAACCATAGCTTTGACTAGACGGACCTTTGTTGGCAAAGTAATGTCTCTGCTTTTTAATATGCTGTCTAGGTTGGTCATAGCTTTTCTTCCAAGGAGCAAGTGTCTTTTAATTTCATGGGTGCAATCACTATCTGCAGTGATTTTGGAGCCCAAGAAAATAAAGTCTCTCACAATTTCCATTGTTTCCCCATCTATTTGTCCTGAAGTAATGGGACCAGATGCCATGACCTTAGTTTTCTGAATATTGAGCTTTAAGTCAACTTTTTCACTCTACTCTTTCACTTTCATCAAGAGGCTCTTAAGTTCTTCTTCACTTTCTGCCATGAGTGGTGTCATCTGCATATCTGAGGTTATTGATATTTCCCCCAACAATCTTGATTCCAGCTTATGCTTCATCCAGCCAGCATTTCTCATGATGTACTCTGCATAAAAGTTAAATAAGCAGAGTGACAATATACAGCCTTGGTGTACTCCTTTTCCTATTTGGAACCAGTCTGTTGTTCCATGTCCAGTTCTAATTGTTGCTTCTTGACCTGCATACAGATTTCTCAAGAGGCAGGTCAGGTGGTCTGGTACTCCCATTTCTTTAAGAATTTTCCACAGTTTGTTGTGATCCACAAAGTCAAAGGCTCTAGTGTAGTCAATGAAGCAGATGTTTTTCTGTAATTCTCTTGCTTTTTCGATGATCCAACAAATGTTGGCAATTTGATCTCTGGTTGCTCTATCTGTTCTAAATCCAGCTTGAACATCTGGAAGTTCAGGGTTCACATACTATTGAAGCCTAACTTGGAGAATTTTGAGCATTACTTTGCTAGCATGTGAGATGAGTGCAATTGTGCGGTAGCTTGAGCATTCTTTGGCATTGCCTTTCTTTGGAATTGGACTGAAAACTGACCTTTTCCAGTCCTGTGGGCACTGCTGAGTTTTCCAAATTTGCTGGCATATTGAGTGCAGCACTTGCACAGAGTCATCTTTCAGGATTTGAAATAGCTCAAATTTCAAATGGAATTCTTTTGAATTCCAAAGAATTGATGGAATTCCATCACCTCCACTAGCTTTGTTCATAGTGATGCTTCCTAAGGCCCACCTGACTTCACATTCCAGGATGTCTGGCTCTAGGTAAGTGATCACACCATCGTGAATATCTGGGTCATGAAGATCTTCTTTGTATAGTTCTTCTGGGTATTCTTGCCACCTCTTCTTAATATCTTCTGCTTCTGTTAGGTCCATACCATTTCTGTCCTTTATTGTGCCCTACTTTGCATGAAATGTTCCCTTGGTATCTCTGATTTTCTTGAAGAGATCTCTAGTCTTTCCCATTCTATTGGTTTCCTCTATTTCTTTGCACTGATTGCTGAGGAAGGCTTTCTTATCTCTCCCTTCTATGCTTTGGAACTCTGCATTCAAATGGGTATATCTTTCCTTTTCTCCTTTGCCTTTTACTTCTCTTTTCACAGCTATTTGTAACGCCTCCTCAGACAGCCATTTTTCCTTTTTGCATTTCTTTTTCTTGAAGATGGTCTTGATCCCTGTCTCCTCTACAATGTTACAAACCTCCGTCCATAGTTCTTCAGGCACTCTGTCTATCAGATCTAATTCCTTGAATCTGTTTGTCACTTCCAATGTAAGGGATTTGATTTAGGTCATACCTGAATGGTCTAGTGGTTTTCCCTACTTTCTTCAATTTAAATCTGAACTTGGCAATAAGGAGTTCATGATTTGAGCCACAGTCTGTTCCCAGTCTTGTTTTTGGTGACTGTATAGAGCTTCTCCATCTTTCTGCAAAGAATATAATCAATCTGATTTTGGTATTGACCATCTGGTGATGCCCATATGCAGAGTCTTCTCTTGTGTTGTTGGAAGACGGTGCTTGCTAAGACCAGTGCGTTTTCTTGGCAAAATTCTATTAGCCTTTGCCCTGCTGTATTTTGTACTCAAAGGCCAAATTTGCCTGATACTCCAAGGTATTGCTTGACTTCCTACTTTTGCATTCCAGTCGCCTATAATGAAAAGGAGACATCTGTTTTTTGTGTTAGTTCTACAAAGTCTTGTAGCTCAACACAGAACTGTTCAACTTCAGGTTCTTCAGCATTAGTGGTTGGGGCATAGACTTGAATTACTGTGGTATTGAATGGTTTGCATTAGAAATGAACAGAGTTCATTCTATCGTTTTTGAGATTGCATCCAAGTACTGCCATTTCCCTCGTGGTACAGAGGGTAAAGTATCTGCCTGCAATGCAGGAGACCCGGATTCAATCCCTGGGTCAGGAAGATCCCCTGGAGAAGGAAATGGCAACCCACTCCAGTATTCTTGCCTGCAGAATCCCATGGACGGAGGAGCCTGGCAGGTTACAGTCCATGGGGTCACAAAAAGTCAGACACGACTGAGTGACTTTACTTTCTTTTCTTTCACTGCATTTTGGACTCTTTTGTTGACTATGAGGGCTACTCCATTTCTTCTAAGGGATTCTTGCTCACAGTAGTAGATATAATGGCCATCTGAGTTATATTAACCAATTTCAGTCCATTTTAGCTCGCTGATTCCTAAAATGTTGATGTTCACTCTTGCCATCTCCTGTTTGACCACTTCCAATTTACCTCGATTCATGGACCTTACATTCCAGGTTCCTAGGCATTATTGTTCTTTACAGCTCAGAATTTACTTCCACCACTAGTCACAATCACAACAGGGTGTTATTTTTGCTTTGGCTCTGTCTCTTCTTTCTTTCTGGAGTTATTTCTCCACTGTTCTCCAGTAGCGTATTGGGCACCTACCAGCCTGGGAAGTTCATCTTTCTGTTTCCTATCCTTTTGCCTTTTCATACTGTTCATGGGGTTCTCAAGGCAACAATACTGAAGTGGTTTGCCATTTCCTTCTCCAGTGGACCACCCTGCTAAAGCATATGTATGTATGTAGATATGTATGTACATATATATGAATGTATGTTCATATTTATCCTTTAGTATTACTTCTGCTAAGTCGCTTCAGTCATGTCTGACTCTGTGTGACCCCATAGACAGCAGCCCACTAGGGTTACCCCCGTCCCTGGGATTCTCCAGGCAAGAACACTGGAGTGGGTTGCCATTTCCTTCTCCAATGCATGAAAGTGAAAAGTGAAAGTGAAGTCGCTCAGTTGTGTCTGACTCTTAGTGACCCCATGGACTGCAGCCTACCAGGCTCCTCCGTCCATGAGACTTTCCAGGCAACAGTACTGGAGTGGGTTGCCACTGCCTTCTCTGTTAGTATTACTTCTAGTGACAAATGTGTCATTACTTCTAATGACAAAAGTGTTCTACCTTTGTCCAAAAATGTATTTTGCCCTATGTCTTGAGTGAAGTTATACTTCATTTACACATAAATTCTACAGTGGAAGGGCGGGACTTCTGGAATGACTGTGCAAGGAGTTCAGCAAATCCTTGCCCCAAATGGCAATGATTAAACTGCAAAAGTTTAATCATTGGATAAAAGTTTCAAAAACCAACCACTGAAATATTATGAGAAGTAACCAAAAGGATTATACAACAACTTACAAAGTATTTACTCAAGAATATCTACTAAAAGAACATCATCAATAGTAGAGGAAGGATTTCTGAAAATTCTCCCCTCCCTAAAAGCAATGAGAAAATCTGCAAAAGTTGTCAGCACCAACTTTTTCAGAAAAGTTAGAAAGTTGGTGGGAATGAAAATTGCTGCAGCCACTATGGAAAACAGGATGGATCTTCCTCAAAAACTAAAAATACAACTACCATATG
The DNA here is from genome assembly GCF_029378745.1 of Bos indicus. Classification (NCBI taxonomy): domain Eukaryota; kingdom Metazoa; phylum Chordata; class Mammalia; order Artiodactyla; family Bovidae; genus Bos; species Bos indicus. Next base: position 80,163,296 of record NC_091789.1, read on the forward strand.
ATCCAGCAATTTCACTTTTGGGTACAAATCTAAAGAAAGCAAAAACACTAGTTCACAAAGATATGAGTATCTCAATGTTCATAGCAGCATTATTTACAATAGCCAAGATATGGAAGCAACCTAAGTTCCATCAATAGACGAATGGATGAAGATGTTGTATGTATGTATATGTGTATATATATATATACACACACAGGGGAATACTACTCAACCACAAAAAGAATGAAAATTTGCCATTTGCAACAGCATGAATGGAGTTGGAGGATATCATGCTTAGCAAAATAAGTCAGAGAAAGATGAATACTGTATCTTATCATGTATATGTGGAATCTAAAAAATAAAACAAATGAATATAATGAACAGGAACAGACTCATAGAGAACAAATTAGTGGTTATCAATGGGGAGAAAGTAGGGAAGGGGGACAATATAGGGGTAGGGATAAAAAGGAACAAACTACTATGTACAAAATAAGCTATAAATATATATTGTACAGCACAGGATATAAAGCCAATATTTTATAATAACTTTAAACAGAATATAATCTGTAAGAATTCTGAATCACTATGCTGTATACCTGAAACTAATATAATATTGTAACTCAGCTACACCTCAATTTTAAAAAACTGATTAAAAAAGAAAATTGGAAATTAAAAGTTTACAGCAATGCAGGAAGCATTTATTCAAGACAATCAGATAAATTCCAGTAAAATAGTAAGCTATGTGGCGTTACATTTTGCTGTATTCCCATCCCCTCTCCTCCAGCTCGGTGATAGCTATGAGGACCAACAGGCCACAGTCATGGTGAAAAACAGCATCAGGGGAGCCACCAGAGAGAAAAAAAAGGATTGGCATGTCTTCAAAGTCTCATTCCCATAGAACTGTCATTATTTGACCTGTCTGATGGTTCTCTCAAATATTCCACTTGCAAAGCTGTCTGTCTGTTCCTGACGATCTCAGTGCATACAAAAAGCCTTTTCTCCAGGAGAATTTGTCAAAACAATTAGGGGAAATTATTTAACCTTATGGGTGCCTGAGCCAATGGATAACAGCTGGGGAAAACAGTAGACTAACAAAAGACCCTAAAAGGGAAAAAGCTGGGAAGGAAGATGTCCATAAGAGTTCCAGCACATTCCTAGGAATCTAGAAGACCATGCACATGCATAGGGCTATGCATATGTCCAGGGCTGTGTGTATCTTCAGAGAAGAACTGAAAGAGCCCTAAGTTCTCAACTCAGGCTGACCTTTAGGCTCTGTAGAAGCAGGAATTAAAGGTTAAGGCAAAACTGACAACTGCTTGGCTGAGTGTTCAAGGCATGCCTCAACATTTACAAAGAGCTCTTTAGCAAAGACTTGGATACTTTTTTTTTTTTTTATTTTTTAATTGAAGGTAATTGCTTTACAGAATTTTGTTGATTTCTGTCAAACCTCAACATGAATCAGCCATAGGTATACATATATACCTATATGTCTGCTCCCTCCTGAACCTCCATCCCATCTCCCTCCCCATCCCACCCCTCTAGATTGATACAGAGCCCCTGTTTGAGTCCCCTGAGACATACAGCAAATTCCCATTGGCTATCTATTTTACATACAGTAATGTAAGTTTCCATGTTACTCTCTTCATACATCTCACCCTCTCTCCTCCCCTCTCCCCATGTCCATAAGTCTGTTCTCTATGTCTGTTTCTCCATTGCTGCCCTGCAAATAAATTCTTCAGTACCATCTTTCTAGATTCCATATGTATGCATTAGTATAGCTATTTATCTTTCTGACTTATTTCACTCTGTATAATAGGCTCTTGGTTCATCTACCTCATTAGAACTGACTCAAATACATCCCTTTTTATGGCTGAATAATATTCCATTGTATGTATGTGCCATAACTTCTTTATCCATTCATCTGTTGATGGACATCTAGGTTGCTTCTATGTTCTAGTTATTGTAAACAGTGCTGCAACAAACATTGGGGTACAAGCGGTTTTTCAATTTTGGTTTCCTCAGGGTATATGCCTAGGAGTGGGATTGCTGCATCATATGGTGGTTTTATTCCTAAGGACTGGGATACTTATTGGTTCCAGATATTTAAGGAAATCACTGTGGAATTGTTAGCTGACTACTGAGCTAACCAAACAGAGACTTCAGTGGACACACAGAACAAAGAACATTGACTTTATATAATCAGCTCAGAAATCACTAAAAAAACAATAACAATGACAAATAACAACAAACAACAAGCCATAAGGCTAATAGCCAATCTTTCAACAGAAACTCTGCAGGCCAGAAAGGAGTGGCAGGATATACTTAAAGTGATGAAAGGAAAAAACCTACAATCAAGATTACTCTACCCAGCAAGAATCTCATTCAGATTTGAAGGAGAAATCAAAAGCTCTATAAGACAAGCAAAAGCTAAGAGAATTCAGCAGCACCAATCCAGCTCTTCAACAAATGCTAAAGGTCCTTCTCTAGATAGGAAACACAGAAAAGGCCTATAAAATCAAATCCAAAACAATAAAATAAATATTAACGGGATCATACTTATCAATAATCACCTTGATGTAAATGGATTAAAAGCTCCAACCAAAAGACAAAGACTGGCCAAATGTATACAAAAACAAGATCCCTATTTATACTGTCTACCAGAGACTCACCTCAAACCTAGGGACACATACAGACTGAAAGTGAGGGGCTGAAAAAAGCTGTTTCATGCAGACAGAGATCAAAAGAAAGTGGGAGTAGCAATAGTTTTATCAGATAAAATAGGCTTTAAAATAAAGACCATCTATAAGAGACAAAGAAGTGAAGTGAACAAGACAAAGTTGCTCAGTCGTGTCTGACTCTTTGCAACTCCATGGACCATACAGTTCATGGAATTCTCTAGGCCAGAATACTGGAGTGGGTAGCGTTTCCCTTCTCCAGGGGATCTTCCCAACCCAGGGATCGAACCCAGGTCTCTCGCATTGCAGGTAGATTCTTTACCAGTTGAGCCACAAGGGTAGCCCAAGAATACTGGAGTGGGTAGCCAATCCCTTCTCCAGTGGATCTTCCTGACCCAAGAATCAACCCAGGGTCTCCTGCATTGCAGGCGGATTCTTTACCAACTTAGCTATCAGAGAAGCCCTAAGGACACTACATAATGATCAAGCGATCAATTCAAGAGGACATAACAATTATTAATACATATGCACCCAACATAGGAATACCTCAACACACAAGGCAAATCCTAACTACTGTTAAAGGGGAAATTGACAGTAACACAATAATCGTGGGGGACTTTAATACCCCACTCACACCAATGGACAGGTCATCCAGATGAAAAATTAATAAGGAAACACAAGTTTTAAACGATACCTTGGACCAGTTGGACCTAATTAATATCAACAGAGCATTTCACCCCCAAACAATGGATTTCACCTTTTCTCAGGAGCACATGAAACACTCTCCAGGACAGATCACATCCTGGGCCACAAATCAAGCCTTGGTAAAGTTTTTAAAAATTGAAGTCATTTCAAGCACCTTTTCTGATCACAATGCTGTAAGATTAAAAATCAACTACAGGGAAAATCTATAAAAAACACAAACATATGGAGGCTAAACAACACGCTTCTGAACAACCAACAGATCACTGAAGAAATCAAAAAGGAAATTAAAATATACCTAGAAACAAATGACAATGAAAACATGACAACCCCAAATCTATGGGATTCAATACAAGTGGTACTAAGAGGGAAGTTCATAGCAGTACAAACCTACCTCAAGAAACAAGAGAGACATCAAATACACAACCTAACCTAACACCCAAAGCAACTAGAAAAAGATGAACAAAAACCCGCCAAAGTTAGAAGAAGGAAAGAAATCATAAAGATCAGAGCAGAAATAAATGAAAAAGAAATGAAGACTATAGCAAAGATCAATAAAATTAAAAGCTGGTTCTTTGAGAAGATAAACAAAATAGATAAACCATTAGCAAGATTGATCAAGAAAAAAAGGGAGAAGACTCAAATCAGTAAAATTAGAAATGAAAAAGGAGATGTTACAACAGACAACACAGAAATACAAAAGATCATAAGAGACTACTATGAGCAACTATATGCCAATAAAATGGACAACTTTAAAGAAATGGACAAATTCTTATAAAAGTACAACCTTCCAAAACTGAACCAGGAAGAAATAGAAAATTTGAACAGACCAATCACAAGCACAGAAATTGAAACTGTAATCAAAAATCTTCCAACAAACAAAAGCCCAGGACCAGATGGCTTCACAGGTCAACTCTACCAAAAGTTTACAGAAGAGCTAACACCTATCCTACTCAAACTCTTCCAGGAAACTGCAGAGGAAGGCAAACTCCCAAACTCATTCTATGAGGCCACCATCACCTTAATACCAAAACAAGACAAAGATGCCACAAAAAAAGAAAACTACAGGCCAATATCACTGATGAACACAGATGCAAAAATCCTCAACAAAATTCTAGCAAACAGAATCCAATAACATTAAAAAGACCATACATCATAATCAGGTGGGCTTTATTCCAGGAATGCAAGGATTATTCAATATATGAAAATCAATCAATGTGATACACCATATAAACAAATTAAAAGATAAAAACCATATGATTGTTTCAATAGATGCAGAGAAAGTCTTTGACAAAATTCAACAGACATTTATGATAAAAACTCTCCAGAAAGTAGGCACAGAAGGAACATATCTCAACATAATAAAAGCCATATACAGCAAACTCATAGCAAATATTATCCTCAGTGGTGAAAAACTGAAAGCATTTCTTCTAAAATCAGGAACAAGACAAGGGTGCCTACTCTTAACATTACTTGCCTTTTGACTTTGTTTATGGTTTTTTCTCCAAACATGAAATTTTTATGTACCTGAATTTATCAATCTTGTCTTTTATGGATTTTATATGACACTTAATAAGATTCTTCCTACTCTAATATTATTTTTTAAATGTTAAATCAGGTGTTATCATTGGGAAAAGCTAGGTAGTGGCTACAAGGAAATCCTCTGTACTATTTTTGCAACTTCTTTGTGATTTTAAAATTATTTCCACAATAGACTGATAAAACAAATAGAGTAAAACGTTAATTGTAGAATACATGCAGTGTGTTTGAGAGTGTTCAACTGCACAATTCTTTTGACTTTTCCAATGTCTGAAATTTTTATAATAAAATATTGAAAAAAAAACTCTAAATATGTCTTCTAGTAATTTCATGGTTCCATTTTTTACATTCAAATTTTTGTCTGAGCTGGAACTTCGGTACAAGGTTAAATTTTTTGTTTTAATTATTTAAGTTATACAAATTTAAAAAAACAACAAAACAAAACAAAACAAAAAAAAAACAAACAAAATATTTTCTGGGTTGGCAATAATGTCATTTTAAACCAATACCTACACCAATAACATACCTAGCTTTATGACTTTATTTATAAAATTTAAGTCTTTAATGCATCTAGAATTTATTCTTTTACATGCTACTAGGTAGGAATCATACTATATTTTTAAAGTAATTTTCATTTATTCATTCAAACCCAATTCCTGTTTATTGGTTCTTAATAGAAGTGATGATTATCTTTTACATTCTGCACTTGAAGGTCACCATTGTCAATATCTTTCCAGTTTCCTTCATTTTCATTTTATGTTTTACTTTCCCAACATTTTAATTATTTTTGGATCTCTTTTCTGAATTCTCGCCAAGTTTTTCCTGGATATTCTATTAACCACATAAACCTTCTTACTTACAACAAGTTCCAAAACACCATCTCCTTCATCAGCATTTTCTATCACAGTGGATCCAAATCCAAGCTCTCGGATTAACTCGGCTATCACTGGGGGTTGTATGAGAGCAGGGTTATACCTTACTTCTGCCTTGCCAGCCATCAGAGCCACAAGTATGGAATATATTCCTAGGAATATTGATAAGAAAAACAAGTCAGATAACATTTCTCATAAAAAGAGTAATCTTTTAAACAATATTTATTTATTTGACTGTGCCAGGTCTTATTTGCCACAGGTGGGATCTAATTCCCTCACTGGGAATTGAACCCAGGTCACCTGAATTTACAGCATTGAGTGTTAGCCACTGACCCACCAGGGAAGTTCCCAAGAATAATTTTATAATAGTTTTCTTTTCATTTAACTATGAAAGGGTTAAGTGAATCTAGAAAAATTTATTTCTTCACTTTTATACAATCTTGAACCCAAATAAAACTATGTGAAAACTTGGCCTCATTTTTAAAAACTTTTTATTATGGAAAATTTCAAATACACACACACACACACACACACTCAAGACAGAACAACATAATAAACTCAATGTACCCATCTCTCAGCTTCAATAACTGTCAATAATACTGGGCTGCTCAAGTTTCATATATATATTCCTACCCACTCATCCCTACCCTCTACCCTGATTATTCTGAAGCAAATACCAGATATCATTTAATATGTAAAATTTTAAATATGTATCTCTAAAAGATAAGACTCTTTTTCTTGGACTTCCCTGGTGGTCCAGTGGTTAAGAATCCACTTGCCAATGCAGAGGACATGGGTTCAATCCCTGATCCACGAGGATCCCATATGCTACAGGGCAACTAAGCACATGTACCACAACTACTGAGCCTGTGAGCCGCACTACTGAAGCCTGTGTGCCTAGAGCTCATGCTTCACAACAAGAGAGGCCACCACAATGAGAAGCCCTCGCACCGCAACTAGAGAGAAGCCCCGCTCACCACAACTAGAGAGAGCCCACATACAGCAAAAATTGAAAACCCAGCACAGACAAAATAAATAAATAACCTTTAAAAAAGACTCTTTTCTTTAAAGAAATAATCATAATACCATTATCAAACCTAAAATAATTCTTCAATATCATCAAACATCCAGGCAATATTCACATTTCCACAACTGTCTTAGAACTGTTTAACACTGTTTGAATTGCAATCCAAATATAAAGTATTTTTAGGAAATGAATATATTTTTAGAAACCTGTAAGATAGAGTCCTAGAGAAAAGAACTCATTTACTTAGGAAATCAATGTAATTGTAGCAAACAATCTAAGAATATACCAACATACACATTATAATATTATAAAATAACAGTCATTTCTCTCTCAAATTGTATTGCCTGACACACACTAATCTAAAATGCTCTTACTCCCCCCCCCTCCAAAAAGTGCCACACAGCTTAACAAAGCAGTTCATTTATGGCAGTCATGCTGTTCTCTGGTATCAGCATTTTGTTAACAACCAATCCACTTCTCTAGGTCAGCTATTGCTGTCATTTCCAGGAAGAAAATTAATAACATGCAGCAGAAATAGCAGTTCCTTCTGGGAATCTGTGGCACTTGGTGGCTACCTGACAGGGAATAGGAATCAACAGTCCATAGGTCAGCTCTGGGGTTTGATAAAAAGAAAAAAATATCCAAATACTAATTTAATAATAGTTTTTAATATGAAAATAAACTATCTAATATAATCTAAGCTTTCTATATGAAATTGGCTACCAAAAAAAGTACTCTTTTCTTTGGAGAAAAAGGTAGTTACACATGGGCTTTGTGAGTACCAAATAATTCAGAGGATTGGATCATAGGAGAGTATCGGTGATAAGAGAAGGGTATAGGGAAAGGAAAAATATCTTTTCACTTCTGTTGAATGTAATCTATAGTCAAAAAGAAACAGAAAATCTGTTTTTTCAAGTTTCAAAAACATTTTACACTTATATAAATTATGGGCAATTTTTAAATTTTTACTTCAAAATACAATTAGAACTTTTTTCTATTCATTTTTAAAAACATAATGCAGATGAAACTGAGGGAAGACGAGTGCCACTTAATTAAAAAAAAAGAGAAGTGAATATAGTTAGATTGTGAATGCAGTGAACGTTGAACCCAGCTAGGCCAAAGATATTTCTAACTAGGTTAAAAGGTGGTAAAGGAGCAATAGAAAGTAATTGAAACAATCAGTTTTAGGGATTAAAAAAAAATCTGTAATTGTTATCTGTAGTAGCCATTGCTTGTCTCATGAGAAAGTCTATATCTGAACTGCTCCTAAAATAGTTGGTTCTAAAGTTAAACAAGCCCCTTGGAAATTTCTTTTTGCTTTCATTTTCTTGCAACCTTCCTCCTGTTCTTCTTAATCACGCAAAGTATAATTTAGCCCAGACTGCACTCTAATTAGATATAATGCCAGATGAAATGAAGGATGTTGAAATGATAGAATGTGGACAAGGTAATATTGAACTTAAGATGGCTCTAGTATATAACAACACATTTTGTTACAATAATGTTCTAATCTTTACATATAAGTTGAGTTTACTAGCCATAGGTCTGTATTATTATTCTATATACTTGATTTCCCCAATAGTGATGATAAGCTTATATTAATCATATTTATTCAGCCCTTGTGACTATCAGTAAGATACCTGGGGCTAGGGCTACTTACCAAACCTATGACTTCAGGCTCATTAAACATAACCACCTATCTCTATGGTTAACAAATCTACTATACTATGCAATGAAGTCCATTAATGTGAGTGCAAAATTAAAAGCTAAAACATCTGAGTGTGACTAAATAAAAAAACATATTGCAGATTTTCTAAGAATTTGTAACCAAAAATGAAAACTTGTACACAATATTGAGTAACTTTTGAACACTCTTACTACAAGTAACGATCAGTAATCAAACTGCTGGAAGAGAATAATTCTAAAACTTGGCTTTGGTCCAGTGCTTGTCCTGGGTATAGTAACACTGAAAATTATGGATTCTAGCTGTTAGTTTTAAGCATAGCTTTATCAGAAAATTTATGTTTCTTAAAATCCACTGCAGCCAAGGTCCATAAAGAATAGCAATCTTATGTATTTCCTTCTGCTGCTGCTGCTGCTAAGTTGCTTCAATCGTGTCCAACTCTGTGTGACCCCATAGACGGCAGCCCACCAGGCTCCCCTGTCCCTGGGATTCTCCAGGCAAGAACACTGGAGTGGGTTGCCATTTCCTTCTCCAATGCATGAAAGTGAAAAGTGAAAGTGAAGTCGCTCAGTCGTGTCCGACTCTTAGCGACCCCATGGACTGCAGCCTACCAGGCTCCTCCATCCATGGGATTTTCTAGGCAAGAGCACTGGAGTGGGGTGCCAGTGCCTTCTCCTTTCCTTCTGCTCTTTGACTACAAATTTCACCGATATTAAAATGCAGCCATGAGATTAATGAGACAGGAACTATATCTAAGGGAACAAAAACACTAACAAAAACTGGCTATCAGCAAGTCAAGGTTGTCCTATAAATCACTGATAAGTCTTTATGAGGCCTTGGCAATAATCATAAACATGGTTACAAAACACATAAGAGGACAAAAAGGACAGAGTTCTCAAATTAGTACATAAAATAGCAAGTTTAAGAGTGTCTTACCTTCTTCTCGTCTTAAATTCCGTTCAATGTTTGCTACACAGGAAGCACAAGTCATACCAGTGACCTGTATATAACACTTGGATGAAGTCTTTGGCTCCTCCTTGTCATGAATTGGTGTCATCATTTTGGTGTGAAATTCATTAGTTGAGGTCAAAAGTGGCATTTCTGATGAGGGCTGAGCTATTACTACCAATGGCTCATTTGTATCTGGTGGACAGGGAAAGATTCTTTTCATTTGAAGTATTCTCCAGCTGCACCCTTGTCATTTATCACGATCCACACACACCTCCCGGCACTGTCAACGCTGCTGCAGCTGCTGCTGCTAAGTCGTTTCAGTCGTGTCCGACACTGTGTGATCCCACAGACAGCAGCCCACCAGGCTCCTCTGTCCCTGGGATTCTCCAGGCAAGAATACTGGAGTGGGTAGCCATTTCCTTCTCCAATGCATGCATGCATACTAAGTCACTTCAGTCGTGTCCAACTCTGTGCGACTCCATGGACAGCAGCCCACCAGGCTCCTCTGTCCACAGGATTCTCCAGGCAAGAATACTGGAGTGGCTTGCCATTTCCTTCTCCAGGCACTGTCAATCCATTCCTTTAAAACTGTCATGGACCTAGAGCCCTGTGCAATGCTATCTTTACACTTTCCAGGATGTGACTTCCAAGTTCAACACTGCCCATCCCAATTCTTGGGAAAATCGGAACCAGCTGAATAAACAGAACTTTATATCAAGATCTTCAAGCCCATTATCTCTACCTCAAACTCCAGTAGACAGTGGTTTATTAATAGAAAGCTCTTTGTTTTATAATGAATTTCTATCATTATGTTAATGATTTAAATACTGGCAGTAAAGCAATTCGTGTAAGTGGGACAAAAAGCAATCTGCAAAACAGCAATGCAGTACAATGTCATTTAAAAATTGTTAGAGTGCATACACGAAAACATGCATAAGGAAGCCTAGGAAGGTACATAGCAAACTACTAGTAGAGGCTATTTCTGGGGAATGAGGTTATAGCAGGAATAGAATAACAGAAAGATGAACAAATTTCCTCTATAGACACTGCTGTATGCTTGAATTTTAACAATAATACATAGTGTTTTTTAAATTAAAATGTCTTTGGTGGACAATGGAAGAAGAGGCAAGGAGTAAGTCAGCAATAATCTTAATTTTTCACAAAGTAATCAGAGAATTTTTCTGTAGAATGTTTATGGACTGTGAAACAGTGGAAAGCATCTGTCATCCCAGAAGCTCCCCTGCAGTCTTAGCGGAGACTTAGTTTATCCATTTCAGTATTAATCATCTCCCAAGAAGGGAGAAAGTATTCTTTTTAGCACATCCATGTACCTGCAAAAAAGCTAAAGATTTTCATTTCTACTGCAGAGATAAGGAGGAAAAGAAGTGATGTGGAAATTTCCACCTACGTGTTACTTCTTTCCCTTTGGCAAAAAACTGATTCAAGTCTATTTGGCTAGTCCATAGAGGAAACCCTTCATAGCAGAGCTGGTTTTTAGGATACGGAAAAAAGGCATCTTTTGAAGAAACTTTAACAAAAGCCTGACCACTTTCATAACAAAAGCCTGACTTCTCAAATCAGTTATAACAAAGGCTCTTAAATTTTGACATACAATCACCTGGGGGATCTTGTTAAAATGCAGATTCTGATTCAGTACATTGAGGGTGAGGCCTGAAATTCTGTTCCAATAAGCTTCCAAGTGATGGCAGTACTGCCAGTCTGGGTATAGCAAAGGACACTTTAATAGCAAAGGATGAGATTCTCCTAATTCCAAAATTAGACAGTCTCTGATCTTATATGTGAATCAATTCAGAAAATGATATTCATTCAGATTACAAGAGTATTATTTAGAACAAAGAGGATAAAATTTACCAAATAGTACCAAAAATTCAAAAAGGAGGCTCATTTGTCCCAAGGAAATAGCTTTGGCGTGGGGGAAGAAACATTATTTTAGTCTAGCCAGGAGCTTATTCATTCTATCATAATTATAATGAAGATTTAAAATTTTGAACTTGGACAATGAAAAGAAAGTTTATATTACTAATTACTTTAAGTCTTATTCCAGAGTAATTTAGTTATTTCAGGTACCTGCTGCTGCTGCTGCTGCTAAGTCGCTTCAGTCGTGTCCGACTCTGTGCAACCCCATAGACGGCAGCCCACCAGGCTCCCCCATCCCTGGGATTCTCCAGGCAAGAACACTGGAGTGGGTTGCCATTTCCTTCTCCAATGCATGAAAGTGAAAAGTGAAAATGAAGTTGCTCAGTCGTGTCCGACCCTCAGCGACCCCACGGACTGCAGCCTAGCAGGCTCCTCCATCCATGGGATTTTCTAGGCAAGAGTACTGGAGTGGGGTGCCATTACCTTCTCCATTTCAGGTACCAGAAGTAACTAAAACACCATCTGCAATTTCACACTCTAGAAGTACAGTATTGAATTAAAATAAGTCATAGAGGTAACCCCTTTTAGTTACAATGGCATGATTTCTCAACAAAGATTCAAAAAATTTTGACCTTTACCCCAGTGAATGTGGCAAGAAGAGCAAATGCTTCCATCTTTCACAGAGGCAGTACAGGTGTTAAAAAGCCACAGTGAATTAAATGGCTAGTTTCTTTAAACTGGCTTTTCTATAAACTGTAGCAACACTGCTGCTGCTGCTGCTGCTAAGTTGCTTCAGTCGTGTCCGACTCTGTGCAACCCCATAGACGGCAGCCCACCAGGCTCCCCCATCCCTGGGATTCTCCAGGCAAGAACACTGGAGTGGGTTGCCATTTCCTTCTCCAATGCAGGAAAATGAAAAGTGAAAGCGAAGGCGCTTAGTTGTGTCCGACTCTTAGCGACCCCATGGACTGCAGCCTACCAGGCTCCTCCGTCCATGGGATTTTCCAGGCAAGAATACTGCAACACTACTTATCCATAAATGAATTCAAAAGAAGACTGACTCTCCTGCATGTGAGGCAACAATCAGAAAAGAATCCAAAAATTTCAAGAAAGGGTTTCAAGTCTGATCCTCAAAACTGGCAGGTTTAGTCTAAAGTAATATGAATAAATATATAATCAGAAAATGGCTTAAAAACAACTATGTTTATGTTTAACTATAAACATCATGTCTGCAACTTACTCTCAAATGATTCAGAAAAAGATAGCTACACGTGTGTGTGTATTGTGTTTGAAAATATGTCTATCTGTCGATAGAGAAAAAGAATGATAAAACAAATGCGGCAACAGTGTTAACAATGGAATCCAAGTAAAACTGGTAAACAGGAATTCTTTGTACTATTCTTGCAGTTTTTCTGTGAGTTTGAAATTAAAGATTAAAAAGTTACAAAAAAGGAAAAGGAATTTAATTGAGTATTTTGTTTACTTTAATTGGTTAGTGAAGACAACTTCATATATATCTTTTCACGATAACGACGATATTGATGGTCATGATAAAAAGCACCTCCTATATTTCTATTTCCTTTATTAACATTTATGGTCCACCCAGGACTGGTATGACATGAAGGCGAAATGCAATGATCCCTCTAAGTCTATAGGAACAGGTTTCAGAGTGGTAGACTATGAAGCCTGGACCAGCGTTGACACTAGCATTCAGAAAATGGGCAGCCACAATTCTGGTGGCATCTTAAACTCTGATTGATCTATAGCAGAAACACACAATGCAGTCAATTGATATTAACTTTTTATCCCAATAATATGGGTTACTGTAGTCACAATTCATAAGTTATTTTACGGTCACAATCACTTTGCCAAGGTTTTCTACCTATTCATCATGGCTTTTAACATGTTTGTTATTGTTGCTGCTTAGTCTCTAAGTCATGTCTGACTCTTTTGCAACCCCACGAACTGTAACCTACCATGCTCTTCTGTCCATGGGATTTCCCAGGCAAGAATACTGGAGTGGGTTGCCATGCCCTCATCCAAAGGATCTGCCTGACACTGCAACTGAACCCATGTCTCTTGCACTGCAAGTGGATTCTTTACCGCTGAGACACCGGGGAAGTCCAATGACACTGTCTAGAAATTAGTTATTCAACTTTTCTATTAATATTCAGAGCAAGAAATTTCATTTAGGGAATTTCCAGTTTAATTAGGGGCTAGGTTCAATTCTAGTTCAAAACAAGTTCACATGGGCAAATTCCATTGGATATACATCTCTGGTTTCAGTTCAAGGTAAGAGCTGCCAGAAAACAGGAAGACTTTGGGCCAGTTCTAGAGTCAGGTTAATTAGAATGCCTAAATTTGAAACCACAGCTTAAATTCTACTATTTATCTCTACTATTTTCATTTTCTTTTTAAAATTTTTGTTTGCAATATAGTTGATTTACAATGTTAGTTTCAAGTGTACAGCATAGTGAATCAGCTATACATATACATATATCCACTCTTTTTTTTTTTAAGATTCTTTTCCCATATAGGCCATTACGGAGCATTGAGTAGAGTTCCCTGGGCTACACAGCAGGTTCTTATTAGTTATCTGTTTTATATATAATAGTGTGTATATGTCAACCGAATCTCCCAATTTATCCCTCCTCCCCTTATCCCCTGGTAACCGTAAGTTTGTTTTCTACATTTGAAGCTCTATTTTTTCTTTTAAAATAACATTTGCTTCTCCCATTTTATATATACATAAATACATACAAATATACATATAACCCTGTCACAAAACACTTAAAATACATAGGAAAGCACAATGAAAACAAATTATCACCTTTATCCTACCACTCAAAAATAACTACGATTAAAATTTTGTTCATATTCTACCAGGAATTTTAGTCATATACATAAATAACATATACATAGCATAAATCCTTATACATGTGTTTATAAAATTTTGACCATGACTTTTTCACTTGCTTTTTCATTTAACAAAATATCTCACTTTCCCGTGGCATTAAGTATCTTCAACACCATAATTTTTATGGCTTCAGAGCATTTCCTCATATGGAGGTATCATGCTTTATTTAATGTTTCTAGTTTCTATATAATTATGCAAACATCATTATGCATCTTTATATATGCTTCATATATGCTGCTGACATATGTCATATTTTCAAAAAGTAGAACTGCAGTGCCTAGTACTTATTTTTCACTGATAAAAGCCAAAAGAATTAGCAAAGTATAAATAAAAGAACATTAGAGGAATCAAAGAAAAAAAATGATAATTACCTGACAAGGAAGCATCAAATCCCATGTTTTCTATTGCTTCTCTCAAGGTTTCTGGAGAGGTTAGTAAAGGATCATACTCAACAGTCCCTTTGCCATTTGCAAGTGATACTTGTATGGATTTTACACCTGCCTTTTTTGATATGACACCTTCAATAGACTGCACACACGAATTACAAGTCATGCCATCAATGTTTATCACAGTTTCTTGAGTTAGAGGCTGGCTAACTATGTTCAAAGGACTCTTTTGAAGAGATGAGCTGGAGGGAGAGTTTGAGGTACTCTCAATTTCACTTGCACTACTAACTCTATATTGCCCTTGTGATATGGCCTCTATTGCTTTTCTCAGTGTTTCTGGAGTGACTAAACTTGCATTGTACTTTACTATGGCAGATTTATTCTCTAAAGAAACTACTACACTGCTTATATGTTGGAGTGTAGATAAAGCACTTTCAATATTTGACACACATGATTTACAATGCATGCCATCTATGGTGAAAATGACTGTTGAATTACTGGTGTATGATGGACTCTTTTGCTGTGATCCTTCTGAGGATTTGACTGGTGTGTTCTTTAGACGTTCTATGTCAATAGCTCCCAATTTGAGGTACTTGGGCTGTTTTTTGATGAATGCTGTAAAGCCCACAACTTCAATCTGCTTTTTTATTTCCTCTGCTGTGATAAGATGGGGTTGATAAACAACAGTAGCTTCTTGATTGTCCAAGGAAACTAGTTAATAAAAAGAAAAACATTTAATTCAGTTATTCCTGGGCCACTTCAGAAAACATTCTGTAGACCAAATTAATACCACACATAATTGTTTCTCTCTCATTGTTGTCATTATCCTTTCTTAAAATAATTCTGTTCTTTTCAGAAAATTTTACTGATGTGGACTAGAAAAAAGCAAAAGATGTGACCACTGTATCTGCGGTCTCCAAGTTTCTGCATGCCTGAATAGAAACAGAGGTCAAGAGGATCCTAGGTATGTTGCATTAAGAACCCTGAACTCCATGAATGCCACCTTGGCTGCCATTTATGCTAGTTCAAGATTCATGTAACTTTTAATTATAATCATTAACTTTACTTGACACTAATTCTGGGAATACACTGTTTCTCAGACTTCAGTGAAGCAGCAACATTCTAGTCCCAGAGATTCAAAACCCATGCTTAAGGAAAATGCTAAAGTTCAAAGACCAAAACAGCAAACCAAGCCATACAAAGCAATCAAATAAACAATATCAGTCATATTACCTTTAATTCGCTGAACACCTTGCAGTTTCCCAATTTTTCCTTCAATGGTGCTAGTACATGAATGGCAGGTCATCCCTTCCACCTTCATCTTCAGCATGACTTCACCTGGTTGAGCCATACTATAATCTTCGCAAGTTCCTGACTTTTTTTCCAGAGTTCCAGTATCTAAACTGAGATCAGGAACCAGCTCTACTATCTGATTGGCATTCACTATAGAAGGGATTATTGTCACCACTGCAGTTCTCTGCTGAGGGGAAATTTTAATATCTGTCACACCCTTGGTCTTGAGCAATGTG
Organism: Bos indicus; assembly: GCF_029378745.1. Lineage (NCBI taxonomy): Eukaryota > Metazoa > Chordata > Mammalia > Artiodactyla > Bovidae > Bos > Bos indicus. The sequence continues at coordinate 80,179,435 of NC_091789.1, forward strand.
CTTTGGATATGGTCCCATGGCGGAACCAGTGAAGCAGTAACAGTCAGAAACACAGTTTCAGTTAAAACAGGGAGAGGCTTAGGATTGTGGAGAATAGCATCAAAGCCCATGTCATCAATAGCTTCCTGCAGGGTCTTTGGAGTTTGTAGTTTTGGGTCATAAATAACAGTTGCATTTTTTTCTTCCAGTGAAACCTTTTGGAAGGAAATTGCAGAAGTCATTTTAATTAAATTTTATGATATGGAACTTAAAATTATCAATCATTACACCACCGTAAAGAATGAAACAAATAATTAAATCAAATAGAGTTTCTTTATTAGTTCTCATCTTTCCTAGTCACTTTAGAAAGCAGCACAAAATGTCTTATGTACCTACAGGAATGGTAAAGCTCTATGTAGGTGTACTTGACTCAGGTAATGATCAGGCATTTGAAACGTGCACAGACAAACACACCCTAGAATTTCATAACAGAGAACAAACTACTCTTCATCTCCTTTCACAAAGTATTCCAACACTTAGCATTCTACCAATTCAAAAGATAATTTCAGGAAAGAGGATCAGCTACATAAAACAAATTGGAAATCAAGTTTAAAGTTTTAAAATGTTCAATTAAGATAAACTTGTTGCAAGAAAAGGTATAAACATGCTGGTTTATGAAGGCAATATTCATAGGGTTTTGTAGCAAGTATTTCTATAACCTTCTAAGTCACTATAGTCCAGTATTACTTTTGTGCAAAATAAGAATATATAATTTTTCCTGATTTGATTATTAAAATAATGATTGTATTCTTAAAGCTCAGCAACTGAATATAATTTAACTACTACCTGGACATCTTACCCTGCATCTCTTTGGGTAACATGTGGGTTATAAAGATTTATGAAGTAGTCATACATACATACACACACACACACACACACACAAAACTGGGTTGAGAGTCAGAAGATTTGAGCTCCAGTGTCAATTCTCCACTTATTAGTTAACCACACTCACTAGCCCTACCATCATAAAAATGAAGAAATGTGCTCTACTATCTTCCAGGGTTATTATAAGGATCATATGAGTAAACAGGAAAGTAGTTCTTTGAAGCAGTAAGTCATATAAAAGTAAACACTGAAAAACCAATATTTATCAAACACTTATTATATGTGCCAGGAACTAAGATTCTCATGATACAAAGCTGATCATGACATAGTCACAGGGAGCAATGCTAGAACAGAGGACAGAGAAAATGAACACCCATTCATCCCTGGGAATGTGTGTCAAAAAAGCTTCTTAGGGGAGATAATACCTGAATGTTAAAGGAATAACAGAAATTAGCAAGGACATTTGAAGCAGGGAACTCATGACAAATGTAAACACAAAATTAGAGAAAAATGAAAGGCTGCATAATTAGGTAACTGCTTTATCATGGGGGCTCTTGTACGCCAATAATCATCTGTACTTTATTCTATAGGTAATAGAGAGTCATGGAAAAGTTAAGCAGGGGAATGACATAGTTATATTTGCATTTAGAGAAGAATCATTTTGGAGTGACGTGGGTGATAGAACTGTGCTGTCCTGGCTTGGGGTAGTTAAATTAATCTATGTGTGTTAGTCGCTCAGTCGTGTCCGACTCTTTGTGACCCCATGGATTGTAGCCCGCCAGGCTCCTCTGTCCATGGGATTCTCCAGGCAAGAGTACTGGAGTGGGTTGCCATTTACTTCTCCAAATTAATCTATACATGTGTTAAAATTAACCAAACCTTAAAAAAGCAAGCAAGCAAACAAACAAAAAATTCACAGAACTGTATGCCAAAAAGAAGTCAATATGGGGGTATAATTTTAAAAACAAAAATGAAAAGATTAAAAAATTCAGTTCCTCAATTGCATTAGCCACATTTCTAGTGTTCAATGGCCAATGTTGCTGCCACAAGGGACAGAGTAAATACAGAACATTTTCATCATTACAGAATGTTCCATTGGACAGTACTGCTCTATGTACTACTCTACTTCTGATCAAGTGCCAAACTTTTAAAAAAGGGAAGGGGAATTTTCCCCCCTCTAGGCTTAAATATATCTGGTATCTCATAAACAAGTCCTGATTTTGAGCTAATCCCCCACTCCCCCTGCCAAATTTCAATTTACCAACATACCCAATGAGGAAGTGTTGTGAAAATTGATTTTTAAAAGCAAAAATCACTTTATCACCCGATGATTTGCTATACTTTTTATTGCCATAGCCTGTCTTCTAGATATAAAAGACATAAAAAAAACCAATGAAACTATGTATATAAAATACTATACAAAAAAGTTGTATTATCCTATGTTGTTTTCATGCTGCAAACCAGAAAACACTTCCTTATTTAGTAACTTCTATTTGTGTGTTTTAAGGCCAGGTCAACCATACCTAGCACAAAAAAATGTTCCCCTTTGGGATAACAGCACTTGACTTTTCCTCTGAATGTTAGATATCAAAGAGATTTTTCAAGCCCAAAGTCTCAAAGGAAACAAAAACAGGCAGCACCTTTGTGTAAGAGGAAATTCACAAAGTGTTTATCACAATACTATTCTGGATGCCAAATCCTTGAGCAGGAAGCTAAAATAGCACTGATTTACTTAACAAACATTTACTGAATACCTATTACGTGCTAGCTGCTAGGGATCCAATGGTGAGTAAAAGCAAGCACAGACTCCAAAGAACTGGAAATTGCTGGGAGCAATCTGTCTGATTCTGGGTCTGTGCCACTCTCCTTGATCACCACCAACGCAAACCACCTTCGCCTATTCCCCACAGTGCTCTGAAGTTTCAACTGCTTGTTTTTCTTCTCAGAATCTTTCACTAGGAATCAATGTTGTTTTGCTTTTTCCCAGAGGAACTATGTTTCTATTTTATCAATAGTTCCCCTGAAAATAAACATCCAAGTCTAAAATCTATAATCTATAAATGTGGCTCTTATGAAGGACTCAAGATGGTGCACTGTTCGCTATATTTAGATGAAGGTAGAAGTGAAAGACGGAGAAGGCGATGGCACCCCACTCCAGTACTCTTGCCTGGAAAATCCCATGGACGGAGGAGCCTGGTAGGCTGCAGTCCATGGGGTTGCTAGGAGTCGGACACGACTGAGCGACTTCACTTGCACTTTTCACTTTCCTGCATTGGAGAAGGAAATGGCAACCCACTCCAGTGTTCTTGCCTGGAGAATCCCAGGGACGGGGGACCCTGGTGGGCTGCCGTCTCTGGGGTCGCACAGAGTCGGACTCGACTGGAGCAACTTAGCAGCAGCAACAGGAGTGAAAGAAGAAAAGAAACCAAACACGCTCTGTGTCCTCAACAGTATTTACAGAGGTGTAGAGGGTGCTGTCCATAGATATTGTGAAGATCCATTATTTTAATGCATAAGGAGTTATTTGTCTACTGAAATGTCTAAAACATGAAATTCAAGCATCGTATACTTTATCTGTATGTAATTTCTGTATAATTTGCATAAATATAAAAAGGCTGCATCATCTATTCTCAAGTAAGAAACTTAAGACAAATCTAAGGGCTTAAGTTTCTTGAAAGACAGTTCTTTTGAGTTCTAATTTTCTACAAAAGCTAAAAACTGTGTTATTACCACTTCTTGGGTTGTCATTAGTATATTTTCTTTTGTGTATTCCTTCTCATCTGATAATAAAAGGTGATCCAATTTCCTATCTGAAGGCTAGGACACTGAATAAATTGCCCAAGAAACTCAGCAAGAAAATTAAAGAGCTAGAATTCAAATGTATGTCTCTGTAACTCCAAAGTCCATACTCTTTCCATTTATAAATGATGAGGCTAGATGATCTTTGATCTCCTTAAAAAACCAAAATTCTATGTGTGTGATTTGAGCAATTTGTGACTTATAAATAAAAATACCTGATAAGTATGAAATATTTCTAGTGTGTGAACTAAATTTTAGTTCTATGTTTACTTTTCCCCTCTACATTTCATATCTTCTCCCATACCAGTTTAAATAAAAAAATGACTAAGAGAATGTATTTCTTTAGGTTTTTACCAAGATTTGACAATTAGTATATTCTAACATTTCCCCATTTTTAAAAGTCACTTTGGGAAAGGTACTTTGCTTTAGCACACTGAAATTCCTTTTTATCCCCCCAGGAGTTAATTGATACGTCAACATAATAAATTCAGATTAGCATGCTTCTAAGCCGGTGGGGAAATCCTCAAATGGTTTAAAGCCTATTTGCTAACATTTTCATAACAATTCAATATAGAGGGATTCAGAGGTTTTGCGGGAGCTTGAAAGGATCCTGTCCTTCTACAGAGACTAAACTCAGAAAAGTACAATGATTTATCAATAATCTTGAATTTCTAATATGTCTGATTCTTCTTGCACAATATATTTGGCCAACTAAATACTATATAAAATACATAATAGGAATCCCATTTATATTACATATGTCACAATACAAATTTTATTACTGTTTGCTGAAAGAATAATATATATATTTTAACTGAGTAACACTCTGATGTTTCAATAAAGGATACTGAAAATTAAAGTATAAGAGGAAGACATCGAGTTCTATTGATTTTATCCAATTTGACCAACCTAAATAAAAGTTACAACTTAAAAATTTTAAATCAATGTATGAACTAGCAAAAGACAATTCTTAGAGACTAAGACAACAGCCCAAAACCACTCTAAAAATTCAAAGGTCAAATGTTTTAAAATGAAAAAGATGTGGAGATTTTGTTAGTTTAAGTTGTAGTATTGTTTTTCTGTAAATTGAGTGTTTTGTCTGAATTTTCATTACTAATATAATTTCATTTTCTTCAAAAATTATGTAACTAATGAATGATTATTCATTATAAAAATGTATATACAAAGAAAGGAAATAGTAAAAGTCCTTCTTTACATGATTCCTTTACTGCTAGTTTTTAACCTTGGATTTGATATTTCTTTGATCCTTGGTTGAACTAAATCAGAAACCTAAGCCTGTTTGAATAACTGATTCTACATCTTCATGGATGGCCATTTATTACCTAAGAATTTATACAAGGCAAAATGCCTATATTACTGTAATACAGCATTTGAAAAAAAGAAATGTTCAATGGACTATCATCATTTGCCATACCAAATGTTAGAGGGAAAAAGTTCCAAATAGAAATAAAGACGGATTTCTGTATGCTGACAGGAAACAATAAGATGTATTTGCTAGGTGAAAAAAAGCAAGGTTAGAACAGTATGTATACAGTATGCTTCCATTTATATAAAAAGGAGATATACACACACATATATACACAGTTAACCCTTAAAAAACAAGGAGATGGGGATGTGGGCACCCACCTCATGTATAACTTTACATTTGGCCCTCCATATCCTCAGTTTCACACTCTCGGATTCAACCAACCACAGATCGTGTAGTACTATAACACATATTTATTGAAAAAATGTGTATAAGTGGACCCGTGCAGTTCAAACCTAGGTTGTTCAAGTCAGCATATAGATCTACAAATGTTATTCATCTTATATTCAGTCTATTTCTAGGAGAATTCATACATAGGAAATTGATAACTGGTTTCTTTTGGGAAGGGGATTTTACTCTGGACATATGTTACTTATCCAATAATTTAAAAAAATAGTTAATATTAAGGGGAGCAAGGAATGTATTGATCCACAGGATGAACTTGGTAACAGCTAGCATCTAGATTGGTTTTTTTTGGCCACACTGTGCAGCTTGTGGGATCTTAGTTCCCTGGCCAGGGATTAAACCCAGGCCCTCAGCAGTGAGTCCTAACCACTGAATTGCCAGGGAATTACCTAAGTGGTCATTTTTTTAAAGGATAGTCTGTTTTAGGAAAATGGACTGCAGCCTTTATCTGAGTAAAGGAAAAAGCACACAAAATGCAGTTAAGTTTCAAGGACAAAGTAATCTGTTAATAAGGAATTAACCTTTAGAGTCATTTGGTGCTTATATCTAACTAAATTTAATGTTACATTACCACTTTCAAAAAGGCCAATCTCAGAGAAAGACCTTCACATTATCTACCCATTTTATTTTCCCCCTGAACAGACCACTGGGGTGATTAAATAAAGCTTCAAGTTAATCTCTTTAAAGTCTACAGTCTTGGCAGAACAAAAGTATAACACTCATTTATAAACTTTGCAATTTAAGACATAATACCCCAAATATATTTAAATGCTGAAGCTGCAAAGAGGTATAATCATATTCATTCTACTTATTTCAAAATTAGAGACTTCTTGACTATTCACTTGCCTTGAATCCTGTTAATTAAATCTCTAATCTGTTCCACTGCAACATTTTTTAAATAAAACAATCATACTCAATTTAACATCACAATTATATTAATTCATATCAGAGTTTTATTCCAAACACAACAAACATCTCTTTGACTTTAACATCATAACTATATTAATTCATATCAGAGTTTTATTCCAAATACAACAAACAGCTCCAAGACTTAGCTGAAACAATGTCCTCTTTAAATCTGGTTTCTGAACTGACTACTGCCGCTGCTGCTGCTAAGTCACTTCAGTCGTGTCCGACTGTGTGCGACCCCATTGATGGCAGCCCACCAGGCTCCCCAGTCCCTGGGATTCTCCAGGCAAGAACACTGGAGTGGGTTGCCATTTCCTTCTCCAATGCAGGAAAGTGAAAAGTGAAAGTGACATCGCTCAGTCGTGTCCGACTCCTCGAGACCCCATGGACTGCAGCCCACCAGGCTCCTCCATCCATGGGATTTTCCAGGCAAGAGTACTGGAGTGGGGTGCCATTGCCTTCTCCTGAATTGACTACACATTAGTCTTAATTATAATCTCAGAAACTATGATCCAGAAAATTTAAACCTTAACAGTCTTTGAGAAGTGACCGATATTTATGTGTTAACATCTTAAGCTGCATTCTGACCATAAATTATGTTCGGACAAGGACAATTCTCCATACAGTGCCTAGAAAGAGGTGAATCCACCTTTTGTGGCCTCTGAAATGTAAGCATTTTGAGGGACCTTCATTAAGGAAAATAGCACAAAACTATAAATGTAAAAACATCTGTACAAATGTAAATATTCTAAATGAGTAACAAAATTACAAGTTATAAAGTTTTGAAACTTACCAAATACCATAAAATCCACTAAAGTAACTTTTTTATTAATAATACCTCCTACACCTGTATAATATTTTCTCTTTCTACATGTTTGGCTATATATGTACTCTGCTGCTTCATTTAACAGTGATTTTGTAAAATCATTTTATATATGATTGTCAAATTTGGGAAAACTATCAAGTTTCTTTCATATATGAACAATAAGATCTCAGGGCATTTCAGAAAAGTTTACTTGTGCAGTGAACTAGTTTTAAATACTCTTTGAATTGATAACACTCATTTATCACTTTTATACTAGGCCCTAACTCCTTTGTGCCATGACCCTGGTGAGTTGGCATCATGGGTGGTAAGGACATTATCCTACCAGAACCTGTAGCACAAATTTCATTATACACAGAAGCAACTAAGAACCGTGTGTGTATGTGCATGCATGCCCATGTGCGCACGCATGCTCAGTCATGTCTGACTCTTTGCGACCCCATGGATTGTAGCCTGCCCAGCTCCTCTGTCCATTAAATTCTCCAGGCAAGAATACTGGAGTGGGTAGCCATTCCCTTCTCCATTCCCTTCTTCCTGACCCAGGGATCGAACCCGTGTCTCCTGCATCTCATGTGTCTCCTGCATTGGCAGGCAGATTCTTTACCACTAGCACCACCTGGGAAGCCCCTTACAGCCAAATATTTTACTAACCCCAAACTAAACATATCCTCAATTCAGCCTATTAATCAGATCCCCAAAATGCCTATGGCACATCCAATACTACTTACATAAAAGGGAAGTCTAAAAGAGGTGGGTCGAAGTGGAAGTAGACAATGGATTTAAAAGATTGTGGTTAAATTATTTTACTTTCACAAAAACAGATAACCATGGGAACACTGCTACAATTCCTTCCAGGTCTTAGAAGGGGAAGATGCAAGTGGCAGGCTCTGACACTTAAGCTTAACTTCACCATAAATCTGTCTCTGGGCCTAGAAAGCAACACTTAGTAATATACTTTTTAAAGGAAGGAGAAAAGAAGAAGGATTACTAGTATACTCTATCATATGGGCTTTTGACTGTAGAGGCAGAGCTGGAAAAGGCAGAAAAAGCATGTCTACCTTCATTTTTAGCAAACAAATTATGAATGTACTCAGGAAAGTACAGCCTTAAGTATCTGTCACTAGGATCCATATAAATCACTGTTGATAACACAAAGTGCTTTCATGTTATAGTTCTGCTACTTTTCTTGTACAGCATAATTCAATTTAATTGCATTTTTCTGACTTTAGATAGGTCATATTAAGCAGAGGTGAATTCTGGGAAGATGCAGTAAACATAGCAGCCTTACATATGAGTGGGGTGCAATAAGTCTCTAGGGGAAAATTTATACAGGAATGTACTTGCAAATGTCAAAGAGAATGTCATCCTTTAGCTTTACATAGATAACAGGGAAAATTTAATAATCTAAACCAGTTTGTCAGAGAGTTGAGGGTTTTGGAAAATACATTAGTTGGCAGTAGACAATAAGAACCTAAGTAATTTGGAGAAAAACTATGTGAACTAGTTTCTAGATGGTTAAAACAGCTTTACTGAAATTAGCACACACTTAATTAGTAAGACCTAGCTTCTATTCTGCCCCTCAGTTCAGTTCAGTTGCTCAATCGTGTCTGACTCTCTGCGACCCCATGAATCACAGCACGCCAGGCCTCCCTGTCCATCACCAACTCTCGGAGTTCACTCAGACTCATGTCCATCGAGTCAGTGATGCCATCCAGCCATCTCATCCTCTGTCATCCCCTTCTCCTCCTGCCCCCAATCCCTCCCAGCATCAGAGTCTTTTCCAATGAGTCAACTCTTCGCATAAGGTGGCCAAAGTACTGGAGTTTCAGCTTTAGCATCATTCCTTCCAAAGAAATCCCAGGGCTGATCTCCTTCGGAATGGACTGGTTGGATCTCCTTGCAGTCCAAGGGACTCTCAAGAGTCTTCTCCAACACCACAGTTCAAAAGCATCAATTCTTCGGCCCTCAGCCTTCTTCACAGTCCAACTCTCACATCCATACACGACTATTGGAAAAACCATAGCCTTGACTAGACGGACCTTTGTTGGCAAAGTAATGTCTCTGCTTTTCAATATGCTGTCTAGGTTAGTCATAACTTTTCTTCCAAGGAGTAAGCGTCTTTTAATTTCATGGCTGCAATCAGCATCTGGAGTGATTTTGGAGCCCCAAAAAATAAAGTCTGACACTGTTTCCACTGTTTTCCCATGAAGTGATGGGACCAGATGCCATGATCTTCATTTTCTGAATGTTGAGCTTTAAGCCAACTTTTTCACTCTCCACTTTCACTTTCATCAAGAGGCTTTTTAGTTCCTCTTCACTTTCTGCCATAAGGGTGGTATCATCTGCATATCTGAGGTTACTGATATTTCTCCCAGCAATCTTGATTCCAGCCTGTGCTTCTTCCAGTCCAGCGTTTCTCATGATGTACTCTGCATAGAAGTTAAATAAGCAGGGTGACAATATACAGCCTTGACGTACTCCTTTTCCTATTTGGAACCAGTCTGTTGTTCCATGTCCAGTTCTAACTGTTGCTTCCTGACCTGCATATAGGTTTCTCAAGAGGCAGGTCAGGTGCTCTGGTACTCCCATCTCTTTCAGAATTTTCCACAGTTTATTGTGATCCACACAGTCAAAGGCTTTGGCATAGTCAATAAAGCAGAAATAGATGTTTTTCTGGAACTCTCTTGCTTTTTCCATGATCCCACGGATGTTGGCAATTTAATCTCTGGTTCCTCTGCCTTTTCTAAAACAAGCTTGAACATCTGGAAGTTCACGGTTCACACATTGCTGAAGCCTGGCTTGGAGAATTTTGAGCATTACTTTACCGCGTGTGAGATGAGTGCAATTGTGCAGTAGTTTGAGCATTCTTTGGCATTGCCTTTCTTTGGGATTGGAATGAAAACTGACCTTTTCCAGTCCTGTGGCCACTGCTGAGTTTTCCAAATTTGCTGGCATATTGAGTGCAGCATTTTCACAGCATCATCTTTCAGGATTTGGAATAGCTCAACTGGAATTCCATCACCTCCACTAGCTTTGTTTGTAGTGATGCTTTCTAAGGCCCACTTGACTGCACATTCCAGGATGTCTGGCTCTAGGTCAGTGATCACACCATCAGGATTATCTGGGTCGTGAAGATCTTTTTTGTATAGTTCTTCTGTGTATTCTTGCCACCTCTTCTTAATATCTTCTGCTTCTCTTAGGTCCATACCATTTCTGTCCTTTATCGAGCCCATTTTTGCATGAAATGTTCCCTTGGTATCTCTAATTTTCTTGAAGAGATCTCTAGTCTTTCCCATCTGTTGTTTTCCTCTATTTCTTTGCATTGATCGCTGAGGAAGGCTTTCTTATCTCTCCTTGCTATTCTTTGGAACTCTCCATTCAGATGCTTATATCTTTCCTGGCCCCTAGCACCAGCCATTTCAGCTCAAGTGGAGAAGTTTAATTGATTTCACTTGAGGATAAGTCAGGTACAGATGTCATACTTATTCACTGAAATTAAATTATTCATTTTTTTTTAAATTTTATTTTATTTTTAAACTTTACATAATTGTATTAGTTTTGCCAAACATCAAAATGAATCCACCACAGGTATACATGTGTTCCCCATCCTGAACCCTCCTCCCTCCTCCCTCCCCATACCATCCCTCTGGGTCGTCCCAGTGCACTAGCCCCAAGCATCCAGTATCGTGCATCGAACCTGGACTGGCAACTCGTTTCTTACATGATATTTTACATGTTACAATGTCATTCTCCCAAATCTTCCCACCCTCTCCCTCTCCCACAGAGTCCATAAGACTGTTCTATACATCAGTGTCTCTTTTGCTGTCTCGTACACAGGGTTATTGTTACCATCTTTCTAAATTCCATATATATGCGTTAGAATACTGTATTTATGTTTTTCCTTCTGGCTTACTTCACTCTGTATAATAGGCTCCAGTTTCATCCACCTCATTAGAATTGATTCAAATGTATTCTTTTTAATGGCTGAGTAATACTCCATTGTGTATATGTACCACAGCTTTCTTATCCATTCATCTGCTGATGGACATCTAGGTTGCTTCCATGTCTTGGCTATTATAAACAGTGCTGCGATGAACATTGGGGTACACGTGTCTCTTTCCCTTCTGGTTTCCTCAGTGTGTATGCCCAGCAGTGGGGTTGCTATTTTTAAAGTTTTGAGAGTGAAGGTTGCAGAGCTATTTTTTCCATCCTCTTTTCTAATTAACAAATTGCAAAAGTATCTGTCTGATTTTTGGACAGTTACAATTAGTGAAAAACTGCAAAATATTTTTATAAATTTGAGTATTTTGAATACAAACACTTTGGAGAAAACCTGTAGTAGAGTTAATAAAAGTTACCTGTCATCTCTCAGCTTTTCCAACTTGGCTCTCTCTTCAAAACAAATTAAAGGCAGCCATGTCCTTAGGCCAGGGAGGAGGGGAGGAGGCAATCAGAAAGCCTCTAAGATTGTAGTTATGCCAAGGTAGATGGTAAATGAGGCTTCCCAGGTGGCATTAGTGGTAAAGAACCTGCCTGCCAATGCAGGAGACGTAAGAGACACTGGTTTGACTCTTGGGTCAGAACGATCCCCTGAAGGAGGGCATGGCAACCCACTCCAGTATCCTTGCCTGGAGAATCAGAGGAAACCCTACATTTGGAGCATGTGAAAGTGAAAACTAAGTATTCACATGGATACCTACAGGACAGAAAACTCAGCAAAAAGCATATTACACTATGTAAAGAAAGATTTTCCTGCCACAACCATCAACATAGTCTCATCTGACCAGAGTGTGTAGTTTAGTAAGCAAATGAGAAACAGTACTTTCTTCCCAAATAGTAAAATGGATACAGTTTACTTTGTCCTCTCTGGCCAAGATGAATATAAGATTTAGACATGGAAAAAAACACATAGAGTTTCAGATGTAGAAAATAACTGTCAACATATTGGCAGCACAACATGTGGTGAAATTTTGTATCAAATTCCATGAAATATCACTATGTGCCAATTAGCCAATTTTTTTGGTAATAAAAACAAGGCAAACTGAAGCTAATTTGCTTAAGATCTTATGAGACGTATGAATCACAGACAAGAACACTGTAAGGACAAGAAAGCATGAATCCCGTACTTCACTGAAAAGCTAAAATCCATTTGAAATCTCTGAAGAAGGGGTAAAAACTTAATGTTTAGATTAAGATTAAAAGAAAGAACTCCCATAAGTATTTGATCTGGAGATACACAAAGCATTCTGGTGTATGCTCGAATTTAATGATTCGAGCATTTAAAATATGTAATGAGCTTCTTATTATTAGAATCCATCAGATTCCTAATTCTAAATCCTGTAGTAAATCTGATGTCCAGTTAGATAAAGTTCCCTTTAGAATATTTACATCTACTCTGGGCAGCATGTCTAAAATTTATCTTTTGCATATGGATCTGAACTAGTCAAAGAAAAACCTTTTTAGGACTGATGCAAGCTGATCAAATTCCAAAGTTGCATTAACTTTCTGTCATCATTGTAATGAATACTGAATAAAGGAAAAATTACAGAAAACTTCCAGTAAATAGAACCACAACCAATATAAAGTTGTTTTAATGATGATGAAAGCTTAAACAATATATTAAAACAATAAATACATTATACAAATGAAGATACAACTCAGTTAAAATTACACATTGACTCATTAAGCCCTGGAAATAAAAATAAACATGCTGAAGAGTCAGCATTTCACAGTATATTTAAGAAAAAGCCTCCATATATTAACATCGTTATAGTAGAAATCCCCAAACTTTTGGCAAGGAGATATTGTTAACGTCTTTGGGCCCTGGGATACAAGTTGAAGAGATATAGGAGAGAACAAGTGGGGAGCCAAACTGAATGAAGCATGGGAAAGACTGCTGAAATTATGCTCCAAACAATGCTGAGAATTCTGAAGAGTGACAAGAAAAAAGGAAATGGACAGGGGGCAGCAAAAAAGCTTGAAAATGGCATGGAGATATACTAGGAATTTCCAATCCATTAGTCAGGGATTTCCTGGTGGCTCAGACGGTAAAGAATCCTTCCACAGTGTGGGAGACCTAGGTTCGGTCCCTGAATTGGGAAGATCCCCAGAGGAGGGCATGGCAACCCATCCAGTATTCTTGCCTGGAACATACCCATGAACAGAGGAGCCTGGCATGCTGCAGTCCATGGGGTCGCAAAGAATTGGGCATGACTGAGCGACTAAGCAGAGTCAGGGACCTCTACCTTAAACAAAGTACAACAGGCAGGAAGGCCCAGAACAAATCTTCAAAAGCATCAGCAAAATACATTATCAAAATCAAATGATGCTGTCATGAAAATAAATAGCAAGGAATTCTGTGGGTGACAGGTACAAGTTGTACTTCTGTGTATGTTTGAAATTTTTCATTAAAAGTATTATTTGACCAAGTTGGGCTTATCCTGGGAATGCATGGCTAGTATAACATTTGAAAATCAATCAATGTAATTCACCATATTAACAGCCTTAAGGAAGAAAAACAATATGATCACCTCTAGATGTAGAAAAAGCACTTGAAAAAATTCAACATCTATTCATGATTACAAATAAAAGCTCTCAGAAAACCAGGAAGAGGAAAGAATTTCCTTAACCTGATACAGGGCATCTACAAAACCCTACACTAATACAATACTTAAAGGTGAAGGACAATGTTTTCCCCCTTAATCAGGAACAAGACACAAATGTTCACTTTCAACACTCCTATTAAAAATTGTAATGGAAGTTCTAGACAGAAAATGAATAAAAGACATACAGACTAGAAAGGAAGAAATAAAACTATTTTTATGCCCTGATGATATAATTGCTTATGTGGAAAATCTCAAAGAATCTACAGAGAAGCTAACAGATTTAATGACAGTTTAGCAAAGTTCAGGATACAAAGTCAACATACAAAAACCAACCGCACTTCTGTATGTTTGTAATGAACAACTGAAATTAAAATTTTTTTAAAAGTACCATTTAAACATCATCTAAAAACAGAAAATACTTAATGTAAGTTTAATAAAATATATGCAGGATCTGTACAATGAAAACTACAGATCCCTGATAAGGAATACCTAAATAAATGGAGAGCTATATCATGTACAAAGGTTTGAATACTTAGTATTATTAAGATGTTAATTCTATCCAAATAGATCTATAGAATCAACACAGTCACAGTCAAAATCCCAGGCTATATTTTTGTAGAAACCTATATACTGATTCTAAAATTTATGTATACAGGGAAAGAAAATAGAATAGCCAAAACAATTATGAAAAATAACAAAGTTGAGAAATTATACTACTTGATTTTAAGGTTCATTACAAAGCTACAATAATCAAGATTGTGTGATATTTACAGGACAGACACACAGATCAATAGACCAGAACAGAGTATACAGAAATATATCCATAAGTATATGGTAAATTGAGCTTCAACAAAGGTGCAAAGGCAATTCAATGGGGAAAAAATAAACTTTTCAACAAATAGAGCTGCTTAGCAAACTGGACACCCATATTTAAGACAATTAACCTCAACTCATACTTCATAATGTATACAGATTATGGATTAATTAATTAAAATGTATCATAGATCTAAATGTAAAATCTTTTAGAAGACACAGGTGTAAAATCTTTGTGATCTTGGGTAAGGTCAAGATTTCTTAGCAATGACACCAAAAGCATGCTCCATAAAAAAAGTGGATAAATTGGAATTCAACAAAAGTAAAAACTGCTGCTCTGGGAAAGACACTTTTAAAAGATTAAAAAGTCAACCCACGGACTGGGGAAAAAATTGGAAGACACATATCTAAGAGAAGACATATTCAGAATATATAGAAAACAATCAAAATTGAACA
Organism: Bos indicus; assembly: GCF_029378745.1. Taxonomy (NCBI): domain Eukaryota; kingdom Metazoa; phylum Chordata; class Mammalia; order Artiodactyla; family Bovidae; genus Bos; species Bos indicus. The sequence continues at coordinate 80,194,436 of NC_091789.1, forward strand.
ATAACAAAAGATGCAGCTAAAAATTTCACAAGAGGTTTGACAGACATTTCACAGAGAAGGTATACAAGGTATACAAATGCCTAAGAAGCACAAAAAAAGATACTCAATATCGTTATCCATTAAGAGAATGAGAATTGAGATACCACTACATACCCACGAGAATGTCTGAAACTAAAAGGACTGGTAACACAAAGTGTTGTAGAGAATGTGAGAAAAGTGGAATCCTCAAACATTGGTGGTGGGAACATAAAATAGTATAGCTACTATGGTAAATCATTTGCCAGTGTCTCAAAAAGTTGAACATACACTTACCACACGATAGAACAAATCCAATCCTAGGAATCTGCCTAAGAGAAATTAAAACTTATGTCCACACAAAGATTTGGATGTGAACATTCAGAGGATTTTTCATAATCACAAAAGAAAGTGAAAACAATGCAATGTCTCTCAATAGATGAATGGGTAAACAAACTTTGGTACAATCCACACAAGAGAATAATGCCTCAGAAACAAAAAGGAAAGAGCCAGTGATACATGCAACAACATGGATGAATCTCAGATGCACAATGTTAAATGAAAGATGCCAGGCTCAAAAGACTATATATTATATGATTCCATTTATATGGTAGTTTTTAAAAATTAAAGCTATAGGAACAATAAATAAATCAGTGCTTATGAGGGTCTAAAAGTAAAGGAGAATGATTTCAAAGTAGGTTACCAACTAGATTTAGTAAATGAAAATATAGGACAGACCCAGTTAAATTAAATTTCAAACAAATGACAAATAATCTTTAGTGTAAGTATAACTCATGCAATACAATGGTTCTTAAACTGTGGTCCCAGAACCACAGATATAGTTAAGTTCTTAGGCCCCATTCAGATCTACTACTAAAACAGAAACTCTGGGTGTTTTATGTTTTAAAGCAATCTATGTTTTACAAGCCTTACAGGTGATTCTCATGCTGTGGTTTGAGAAACACTGTTCACTATACCTGTCACTGGCAAAAAAGAACCATAAGAAGCTAATATGAAGAGAAAGGGGCACATGAGCCTGTTTGAAAATCAATTTGCCATCATCAAACAATAACTAAAGAGCCAAAGGGTATATAACAGAGGTTCTCTGAGAAGGGACTACAGGAGTGATCTTCAACCAAGGGCAATTTCATCCCTAGGGAACAGTGGCAATGTCTGGAGACATTTTTGGTTGTCACAAGTGGAAGGAGAGGCTACTGGCATCTCATGGTTAGAGGCCAGGGATGTTGCTAAACATCCTTCAAAGCACTCTCCTAAGACAAAGAGTTATCTGGCCCAAAATGTCAACAGTGCTGAAACTGAGAAAGTTGGACTTCATCAAAACATATTTTTAACCCCAAAGGCTTTAACATCAAAGACACCTTTATGAACATGGAAATAGAAAAATTAAAAAGACAGTGACACATAAAATATAATTCAAGGTATCTCATGCCAAAAATACTAGAATTATTCTGAGAAGAATTTATATAGAGAATAGTGACACAGAGCTAAAACAGCAATTTTGTGGTAGGAAGCAAGTTGATGATGAAAATACCAGGCTTTTTTTTTTTTTGGAAGTTATGTGACAGAATAAATTGGAGATCACAAGTTTGAGAACCATATGCAAATTAAAATGCATCTGTAAACACTGTATGACCAGAAAACATTCTGGCCCAGGAATCATGGAACTTGAGTTCTAGTTTTATCTGGTATTAGGTAGCTGTGTAATTTAGCACAAATCACTTCCTTATCTGGGCTTCAGTCTGTCCATGTGTAAAATGAGGGGGTTAGACTACTTAAGTCATATCTAAGACCACTTGCAGCTTTAACACACTATGTCTATGTCAAAAAAAAAAAAACGAGCACAGGAAACATTAAAAGACATTTTTTACAGGATATAGGGGGCATGGTATCATTTTGTTTCCTTTGGGGTAGTCCTGTGCTGACTTTGCTACTTTTGGCTTTTGTGTTTAAAAGGTGTTAAACAAAGCTTGCTACTGCTGCTGCTGCTAAGTTGTTTCAGTTGTGTCTGACTCCTAGTGACCCCATGGACTGCAGCCTACCAGGCTCCTCCATCCATGGGATTTTCCAGGCAAGAGTACTGGAGTGGGGTCCCATCGCCTTCTCTGGTTTCTCTGTAGTGAACATGAATTGTTATTATAATTATTATACATAAGTAAGAAAAGCTATGGGGTCACGAAGAGTCGGACATGACTGAGCGACTTCACTTTCATTTTTCACTTTCATGCATTGGAGAAGGAAATGGCAACCCACTCCAGTGTTCTTGCCTGAAGAATCCCAGGGACAGGGGAGCCTGGTGGGCTGCTGTCTACGGGGTCGCACAGAGTCGGACATGACTGAAGCGACTTAGCAGCAGCAGCACAAAGAAACTATAATATATGATAAATCACTCTTTTTCACTAAGTAGGACTCTGAGATGAATTACAGCAGGAATTTGTTAAGATTGTCTAACAAAAGTCTATTTTAGTTTTGCAATTAAAAACTAAAGTGAAATGTTTAGAAAATGAGTTACACTTTGTATGCATGTTCTTAAGGAAGACTACATTATTACTAAACATACTAACTGTCATGATATAAAAGAGAAAGAAACCCCATGATCCTTCCTTTGAGAACATGTATTTTAGTTTAATATGACATCAACAGTAATAAAAAATACTGTTGTTGTTGTTCAGTCGATAAGTCTTGTCTGACTCTTTGCACACCAGTATAAAGTTTGTTCAAACTCATGTCAGCACCTATACTTATAAAATATAAACTGATACAACCATAACATCAAGACTCAATCTTCAGATGTTTTTAAATTTTAAAAATATATAATTTATTATTGCCTTTAACAAGGAAATAAGTTAATGGGCCAAAGAAAACTTACTCAGCTTCACGGTTTGAAGTATGACTGTCTTTATGTCATACATGTTAGTGTTTCTGCATCTATTTCAGTGTTAGAAGTATAATTTCCAAGAAGAATTCCAGTCAACAGCACTGATTTCCAAGGAGTAACTTACTTTAATATGATGTACACCATTCAGTTTTCCAATCTGCTGTTCAATGGTCCAAACACAGGAACTACATGTCATTCCCTCAACAGAGATGGTGACAGAATTCACACTCATACTCAGATCCATTTTGATTTCTTCTTTACATTCCTATTAGAAACAATAAACTTATTAATATCAGCCATGGAAATAACCCTTCCTCTTACATGTACCCCTGTGTTCACTGCAGTGCTGTTTACAATAGCCAAGACATGGAAACAACCTAAATATTCACCAACAGATGAATGGATAAAGATGTGGTACATACAGTGGAATATTACTCGGCCATAAAAAAGAATGAACCATGCCATTTGCAACATGGATGGACCTAGAGATTATCATACAAAGTGAAATAAGTCAGACAGAGAAAGACAAATATCATATGATATAATTTATATGTGGCATCTACAAAAATGATACAAATGAACTTATTTACAAAGCCAGAAGCAGACTCACAGACTTAGAAAAGGAACTTATGGTTTTGGGGGGGAAGGTGGGAAGCAGGGATAGATTGGGAATTTGGGACTGTCACATATACACTGCTAAGCTGCTAAGTCACTTCAGTAGTGTCCGACTCTGTGCAAAGCCATAGACGGCAGCCCATCAGGCTCCCCCGTCTCTGGGATTCTCCAGGCAAGAACACTGGAGTGGGTTGCCATTTCCTTCTCCAACATATACACTACTATATTTAAAATAGATAACCAATAGGGACCTACTGTATAGCACAGGGAGCGTCTGTAATAACCTAAACGGGAAAAGAATTTGAAAAAAGAATACATACATGTATATGTATAACTCAATCACTTAGCTATATACCTGAAACTAACACAAAATTGCTAATCAAGTATGCTCTAATATAGAATAAAAACTTAAAAAAAAAAACTTTAAGTTAAAAGAAAAAGAAAAAAGAATCCTTCAACATTCCCACCTGCCCAACTGAAAATACACTACTAATATACTACGGTTAGCATTCTTTTCTCTCGCCTCATTTTACTCCCATCCCAGCACTTTTAGGTCACCTATTCCTTTGATTTAGTGCTTTCTTCTCTTAGATATCTGCTTAGCTAACTTCTTCATCTCTTTCAAGTGTTTACTCAAATCTAATCTTCCTAACGAGTCTTACACTGACCACCTTGTTGAAAATTGCAACCTACATCCCTTCCACACACACACATACTTTAATTCCCCTTATTTCTGCCCTCTTTTTTTCTTATTTTCATAGAACTTAAAACCTTCTAATAAGCTCCATTAATTTACTTGCTATGTTTATTGCTTATTATCTGTCTTCCTGTTGTTGTTTTAAAATGTGTTCATGAATTGTCACTCCTTCACTCAAGAGATCAAATTTAACAACTCCTTCGTTCAAGATATCAAATTTGATCAAGAGATCAAATCGCATGTGGCCTCAATTCAGTGACTTGCTTCCAAATCACTAGTGGAAGTGACAATGTATGATTTCCAAGATAAAAGGCACTGCAGTTGGGGGAAAAAGTCATTGTGGCTTGCTCCTTGTCCTCTCTCTTCAATCACCCCATCTAGGGGAAGCCACCTGCTATGTCATGAGGACACTCAAGCAGCATTATGGAGAGGCTGACATGGTGAGAAATTGAGGCCTACAATCAATAACCAGCAAAGACATAAGGCCGCCTGCCAATAAACAGGTGAGTGAACTGTCTTGGATGCTGATTCTTCAGACTCAGTTATGTCTTTAGATGCCTGCAGCCTCAGCTGACATACAGACTTACAACCTCATGAGAGATCGTGGGCCAGAACCACCCATCTATACCACTCCCAAATTCATGACCCACAGAAACTGTGAGATAATAATTGTTGGTTTTTTTAAGCCACTAAATTTTGGAATAATATGTTATACTGTAATAAACTCCTCATTAAAATGAAAATTCTATGAAGGCAGGAGTCTTTTTTTTCCCATTGATAATTAGTTTGAATCACATGAAATTTCCATTTTATTGATATAATTGATATATAACATATTAGTTTTAAGTGTACAATACAATGATTTGATACGTGTATATACTGCAAAAGTACCACCAAAAGTTAACATCCATCACCACACATAGTTACAATTTTTTCTTGTGATGAGAACTTTTAAGGTCTACTGTCTTGCTGCTAAGTTGCTTCAGTTGTGTCCAACTCTGTGCGACCCCATAGATGGCAGCCCACCAGGCTCCCCCATCCCAGGGATTCTCCAGGCAAGAATACTGGACTGGGGTGCCATTTCCTTCTCCAATGCATGAAAGTGAAAAGTGAAAGTGAAGTCGCTCAGTCGCGTCCGACTCTTAGCGACCCCATGGACTGCAGCCTACCAGGCTCCTCCACCCATGGGATTTTCCAGGCAAGAGTACTGGAGTGGGGTGCCACTGCCTTCTCCGTCTACTGTCTTAGTGACCTTCAAAAATACAATAGAATATTGCTAACTATAGTCACCATGCTGTACATTTTATCCTCAGGACTTATTTATCTTATAGCTAGGAGTTTACATCTTTTAACCACCTTTATCCATTTCGCCCACTCCCCACCCCCTACCTCTGGTAACCAACCCATCAATCTGTTCTCTGTGTCTATGAGTTCAGGTTTTTTCAGATTCCACATATAAGTGAGTTCATACAATATTTGTCTTTCTCTGACTGACTTATTTCACTTAGCATAATGCCCTCAAGGTCCATCCATGTTATCACAAGTGGTAGGATTTTCTTCATTTTTATGGCTGAATAATATGTATATGTATATCACATTTTCTTTATCTATTCATCCACAGACGGGCATTGGTTGTTTTGACGTGTTGACTGTTGCAAATAATGCTGCAATGAATATGGGGGTGCAACTATCTTTGAGATAATGATTTCATTTCCCTTTGATAAATACCCAGGAGTTAGTAAATCATATGATAATTCTGCTTATTAATTTTTTAGAACATCTATACTGTTTTCCATATCCATTTTTTAAATGTAAAAATTTTCACAAAGCTGAAAGAAAAATTCAACACTAGCTGCATCTTTCTCAGTCTTAATTTCAACTAGCACTAATTATGGAACTGTACTTTATAGTGTGATTTGATCTGAAATAGCCTATTTTTGTTATTTAAAGTTAGAGCCACAGTTATTCCAAATGCAACACTTAACAATTCAGTTATCCACTAATTCTTCTTATGCAGTTAGTATTATCAATTTTTACATAGATTATAATATCCATTCAATATAAAAGAATATAGTTTATCTAACTTTGTTTTTAATTACTTGAAACAGCCTTTATTCAAAGTAAAAAAAAAAACAACAACAACAATCTCTAATGAACCACACTACCAGTGATACTCACATTCTGGTAATCTATGACTTATAATCTATATGTAAAAATAAGCTGTCATCACCCTGAGAAACTTCATCGTCCTTCCTCTAGCTTGAGCAGCTGCTGTCAATAGGACAAAATCTGAATCTTTGAATGAATGGTAAGTGGAATAGGGAAGAAGCAGTAGAAATGAGGGCTTCCCTGGTGGCTCAGTGATAAAGAATCCGCCTGCCAAAGTGGGAGAAGTGGGTTTAATCCCTGGGTCATGAAGATGCCCTGAAGAAGGAAATGGCAACCCACTACAATATTCTTACCTGGGAAAGCCCATGGACAGAGGAGTCTGGCGAGTTACAGTCCACGACGTCGCAAAAGAGTTAGACACAACTTAGTGACTAAACAACAACAGTAGAAATTTAGAGGATCTAGAACTAGCTACTCCAGCTCAAGAAGTTCTTCATGCTGTCTGAATTCTCCATTGCATGAAATTTACAATTTAAATATTATTGTATTAGTGAATAGCTTTCCTGTTTTCCAAATCTTTATTATGAAAAATTTCAACTACGCATAACACCTGAAATAGTACAATGAACATCTATCTGTATATCCTCCACGTGAATTCAACAACTGCTAACATTTTGCTGTATTTGCTTTATTTTTCTAATCTAAGTTTTAGAGATCATAATACTTCAGCACACATTTCCAAAGAATTAAGGACTGCTGCATAACCACAATACTATGACCACAGCTAAGAAAATTAATCGGAGGCAGTCCTAAGATGGCAGAGGAATAGGACAGTGAGACCACTTTCTCCCCAACAAATTCATCAAAAGAACATTTAAACGCTGAGTAAATTCCACAAAACAACTTCTGAATGCCGGCAGAGGACATCAGGCACCCAGAAAAGCAGTCCATTGTCTTCGAAAGGAGGTAGGAAAAAATATAAAAAGCAAAAAGAGAGACAAAAGAGGTAGGGATGGAGCTTCGTTCCAGGAAGGGAGTCTTAAAAAGAGAGAAGTTAACAAACACCAGGAAACACTCTCACTGCCGAGTCTGTGGTGAGCCTTGGAACCTCAGAGGGCAACATAACTGGGAGGAAAAATAAATAATTAATTAAAACCCACAGATTACGTGCCCATAGGTAACTCACAGCAGAGACGCCTGCACCCGCCACTAGCAAGTGGGGGCTGGGCAGGGAGGCACGGTCTGCATTGCTTAGAGTAAGGACTGGGCCTGAATGCCCCAAGGCCAATCTGAAGGAACTAACTTGGGCTAGCAAACCAGACTGTGGGATAGCTACCATGCGAAAAGCCCTAACCTGAGACACCGTCAGGTACCCTCACAGAACAAAAGACTGAACAAAGACAGCCGGCTGCAGACCATCCCCCTCTGGTGACAGGCAGCCAGAGCCGGAAGGGGGCAATCACAGCCCCAGAGAGGCATTATCTACCACACTGCAAGCAGGCTTCTTTGCTAAACAAGACTTCTTGAGGTTCTGGATGGTCAACATCCGCCTGAAAAGGTGCATTGGTTGTACACCCAGAAAACCGAGTGGCAGGGACAGGGGAGGAGATAAGTCGCAGCAACCGCGCTCGCCAAACATCTCATCACCTGAGCAGCTCAGACCTGGGAGGGCCACAAAATGCAGGCCCAACCGAGTCTGCGCCTCTGAGGACTACCCGAGTACCTGAACCTGAGCAGCTTAGACCTGGGAGGTGCATGCAGCCCAGGTGGCCTCGGACAGTTCCCGGTGGAGCAACCTAGAGCCTGAGCAGCGTGGGCGGGAACAGGCCCAGTGTGGCTGAGACACTGCGAGCACACGCCAGTGTTATTTGTTTGCAGTGTCCCTCCCTCCCCACAGCAACTGAACAAGTGAGCCTAAAAAAGTGTCCACCACCGTCCCCTTGTGTCAGGGCGGAAATCAGACACTGAAGAGACCAGCAAACAAAAGAAGCTAAAACAGAGGGAACCGTCTTGGAAGTAACAAGTGCAACAGATTAAAACCCTGTAGTTAGTACTGACTACATGGGGGGGGGGGGGGGGGGCCTATAGATCTTGAGAAATATAAGCCAGACCAAGGAACTAGCTGAAAATGAACTGACCCAACACTGCCCACAACCACACCAGAGAAAGTCTAGATATATTTTTACTATCATTTTTTAAAATTTTTTAAAAATTTTAAGTCCTCTATTACTCTAATTTTCATTTTTATAACCTACTATTACTTTGCAAAAAAAAAAGAGACACTATTTAATAATTATATATTTTATAATTTTTGTGACTTTGTTTTTCTTTTTTTCTGTTCTTTAACATTGTATTTTTGAAAATCCAACTTCTTCTCTAGATTTTTAATCTTTGCTTTTTGGTATTTGTTATCAATTTTGTACCTTTAAGAACCCAATCTTCAATACCCATTTTTACATGGGAGTGAGATTACTGGCTTGACTGCTCTCTCCCCTTTGGACTCTCCTTTTTCTCCACCAGGTCACCTCTATCTCCTCCCTCCCTCTTCTCTTCTCTACCCAACTCTGTGAATCTCTCTGTGTGTTCCAGACAGTGGAGAACACTTAGGGAACTAATTACTGACTGGATCTGTCTCTCTCCTTTTGATTCCCCCCTTTATCCTCCTGGCCACCTCTGTCTCCTTCCTCCCTCTTCTCTTCTCTGTATAACTCCTTGAACATCTCTGAGCAGTCCAGACTGTGGAGCACACATAAGGAAGTTATTACTGGCTAGCTTGCTCTCTCCTCTTTTGATTCCACCTCATCTCATTCGGGTCACCTCTAACTCCCTCCTCCCTCTTCTCTTCTCCATGTAACTCTGTGAACCTCTCTGAGTGTCCCTCACTGTAAAGAAACTTTTCATCTTTAACCTAGATGTTTTATCAACGGTGCTGTATAGATGGAGAAGTCTTAAGGCTACTGTAAGAATAAGACTGAAAACCAGAAGCAGGAGGCTTAAGTCCAAATCCTGAGAACACCAGAGAACTCCTGACTCTGGGGAACACTAATCGACAGGAACTCATCAAACGCCTCCATACCTACACTGAAACCAAGCACCACACAAGGGCCAAGAAGTTCCAGAGCAAGACATACCACGCAAATTCTCCAGCAACACAGGAACACAGCTCTGAGCTTCAATATACAGGCTGCCCAAAGTCACTCCAAACCCATTGACATCTCATAACTCATTACTGGACACTTCATTGCACTCCAGAGACAAGAAATCCACCTCCATCCACCAGAACACCGACACAAGCTTCCCGAACCAGGAAACCTTGACAAGCCATCCGTACAACCCCACCCACAGCAAGGAAACTCCACATAAAGTGAACTCCACAAACTGCCAGAATACAGAAAGGCCACCCCAAACACGGCAATATAAACAGGATGAAGAGACAGATGAATACCCAGCAGGTAAAGGAACAGGATAAATGCCCACCAAACCAAACAAAAGAGGAAGAGATAGGGAATCTACCTGACAAAGAATTCTGAATAATGATAGTGAAAATGATCCAAAATCTTGAAATCAAAATGGAATCACAGATAAATAGCCTGGAGCCAAGGATTGAGAAGATGCAAGAAAGGTTTAACAAGGACCCAGAAGAAATAAAAAAGAGTCAGTATATAATGAATAAAGCAATAAATGAGATCAAAAACACTCTGGAGGGAACAAATAGTACAATAACAGAGGCAGAGGATAGGATTAGTGAAGTAGAAGACAGAATAGTAGAAATAAATGAATCAGAGAGGAAAAAAAAATGAATTAAAAGAAATGAGGACAATCTCAGAGACCTCCAGGACCATGTTAAATGCCCCAACATTCGAATCATAGGAGTCCCAGAAGAAGAAGACAAAAAGAAAGACCATGAGAAAATACTTGAGGAGATAATAGTTGAAAACTTCCCTAAAATGGGGAAGGAAATAATCACCCAAGTCCAAGAAACCCAGAGAGTCCCAAACAGGATAAATCCAATGCGAAACACCCCAAAACACATATTAATCAAATTAACAAAGATCAAACACAAAGAACAAATATAGAAGAAGCAAGGGAAAAACAAATAACACACAAGGGGATTCCCATAAGGATAACAGCTGATCTTTCAATAGAAACTCTTCAGGCCAGAAGACAATGACAGGACATATTTAAAGTGATGAAAGAAAATAACCTACAGCCCAGATTACTGTACCGCAAGGATCTCATTCAAATATGAAGGAGAAATCAAAAGCTTTACAGACAAGCAAAAGCTGAGAGAATTCAGCACCACCAAACCAGCTCTCTAACAAATGCTAAAGGATATTATCTAGACAGGAAACACAACAAGGGTGTATAAACTCGAACCCAAAACAATAAAGTAAATGGCAACGGGATTATACTTATCAATAATTACCTTCAAAGTAAATGGGTTGAATGCCCCAACCAAAAGACAAAGACTGGCTGAATGGATACAAAAACAAGACCCCTATATATGTTGTCTACAAGAGACCCACCTCAAAACAGGGGACACATACAGACTGAAAGTCAAGGGCTGGAAAAAGATATACCACGCAAATAGAGACCAAAAGAAAGCAGGAGTAGCAATACTCATATCAGATAAAATATACTTTAAAACAAAGGCTGTGAAAAGAGACAAAGAAGGACACTACATAATGATCAAAGGATCAATCCAAGAAGAAGATATAACAATCATAAATATATATGCACCCAACATAGGAGCACCACAATATATAAGACAAATGCTAACAAGTATGAAAGGGGAAATTAACAATAACACAATAATAGTGGGAGACTTTAATACCCCACTCACACCTATGGATAGATCAACTAAACAGAAAATTAACAAGGAAACACAAACTTTAAATGATACAACAGACCAGTTAGACCTAATTTATATCTATAGGACATTTCACCCCAAAACAATGAATTTCACCTTTTTCTCAAGCGCACATGGAAACTTCTCCAGGATAGATCACATCCTGCAGCATAAATCTAGCCTTGGTAAACTCAAAAAAATTGAAATCATTCCAAGCATCTTTTCTGACCACAATGCAGTAAGATTAGATCTCAATTACAGGAGAAAAACTACTTAAAATTCCAACATATGGAGACTGAACAACACGCTGCTGAATAACTAACAAATCACAGAAGAAATAAAAAAAGAAATCAAAATATGCATAGAAACGAATGAAAATGAAAACACAACAACCCCAAACCTGTGGGACACTGCAAAAGCAGTTCTAAGGGGAAGGTTCATAGCAATACAGGCATACCTAAAGAAACAAGAAAAAAGTCAAATAAATAACATAACTCTACACCTAAAGCAACTAGAAAAGGAAGAAATGAAGAACCCCAGGGTTAGCAGAAGGAAAGAAATCTTAAAAATTAGGGCCAAAATAAATGCAAAAGAAACAAAAGAGATCATAGCAAAAATCAACAAAGCCAAAAGCTGGTTCTTCGAAAGGATAAATAAAATTGACAAACCATTAGCCAGATTCATCAAGAAACAAAGGGAGAAAAATCAAATCAATAAAATTAGAAATGAAAATGGAGAGATCACAACAGACAACACAGAAATACAAAGGATAATAAGAGACTACTATCAGCAATTATATGCCAATAAAATGGACAACATGGAAGAAATGGACAAATTCTTAGAAAAGTACAACCTTCCAAAACTGAACCAGGAAAAAATAGAAAATCTTAACAGACCCATCACAAGCACGGAAATTGAAAGCGTAATCAGAAATCTTCCAGCAAACAAAAGCCCAGGTCCAGATCGCTTCACAGCTGAATTCTACCAAAAATTTAGAGAAGAGCTAACACCTATTCTACTCAAACTCTTCCAGAAAATTGCAGAGGAAGGTAAACTTCCAAACTCATTCTATGAGGCCACCATCACCCTAATACCAAAACCTGACAATGATGCCACAAAAAAAGAAAAGTACAGGCCAATATCACTGAGGAACATAGATGCAAAAATCCTTAACAAAATTCTAGCAATCAGAATCCAACAACACATTAAAAAGATCATACACCATGACCAAGTAGGCTTTATCCCAGGGATGCAAGGATTCTTCAATATCCGCAAATCAATCACTGTAATACACCACATTAACAAATTGAAAAATAAAAGCCATATGATCATTTCAATAGATGCAGAGAAAGCCTTTGACAAAATTCAACATCCATTTATGATAAAAACTCTCCAGAAAGCAGGAATAGAAGGAACATTCCTCAACATTATAAAAGCTATATATGACAAACCCACAGTAAACATTATCCTCAATGGTGAAAAACTGAAAGCATTTCCCCTAAAGTCAGGAATAAGACAAGGGTGCCCACTCTCACCACTACTATTAAACAGAGTTTTGGAAGTATTGGCCACAGCAATCAGAGCAGAAAAAGAAATAAAAGGAATCCAAATTGGAAAAGAAGTAAAACTCTCACTGTTTGCAGATGACATGATCCTCTACATAGAAAACCCTAAAGACTCCACCAGAAAATTACTAGAACTAATCAATGAATATAGTAAAGTTGAAGGATATAAAATCAACACACAGAAATCCCTTGCATTCCTATACACTAATAATGAGAAAATCAGATCAGATCAGATCAGATCAGTCGCTCAGTCGTGTCCGACTCTTTCAGACCCCATGAATCACAGCACGCCAGGCCTCCCTATCCATCACCAACTCCTGGAGTTCACTCAGACTCACGTCCATCGAGTCAGTGATGCCATCCAGCCATCTCATCCTCTGTCGTCCCCTTCTCCTCCTGCCCCCAATCCCTCCCAGCATCAGAGTCTTTTCCAATGAGTCAACTCTTTGCATGAGGTGGCCAAAGTACTGGAGTTTCAGCTTTAGCATCATTCCTTCCAAAGAAATCCCAGGGCTGAGCTCCTTCAGAATGGACTGGTTGGATCTCCTTGCAGTCCAAGGGACTCTCAAGAGTCTTCTCCAACACCACAGTTCAAAAGCATCAATTCTTCGGCGCTCAGCCTTCTTCACAGTCCAACTCTCACATCCATACATGACCACAGAAAAAACCATAGTCTTGACTAGCCGGACCTTTGTTGGCAAAGTAGTGTCTCTGCTTTTGAATATGCTATCTAGGTTGGTCATATCTTTCCTTCCAAGGAATATGCATCTTTTAATTTCATGGCTGCAGTCACCATCTGTAGTGATTCTCAGCCATTAAAAAGAATACATTTGAATCAGTTCTAATGAGGTGGATGAAACTGGAGCCTATTATACAGGGTGAAGTAAGCCAGAAAGAAAAACACCAATACAGTATACTAACTCATATATATGGAATTTAGAAAGATGGTAACGATAACCTTGTATGCGAGACAGCAAAAGAGACACAGATGCATAGAAATGTCTTTTGGACTCTGTGGGAGAGGGAGAGGATGGGATGATTTGGGAGAATGGCACTGAAACATGTGTAATATCATATATGAAATGAATCGCCAGTCCAGGTTCAATGCATGATACTGGATGCTTGGGGCTGGTGCACTGGGATGAACCAGAGGGATGATGGTACAGGGAGGGAGGTGGGAGGGGGTTTCAGGATGGGGAACATGTGTATACCCGTGGCGTTTTCATGTTGATGTATGGTAAAACCAATACAATATTGTAAAGTAATTAACCTTCAATTAAAATAAATAAATTTATATTAAATAAATAAAAAGAAAATAAATCATTGTACATCCTTTAATACAAATTTTCTATTTAAACTGTCCCAAATGTCCCAAGAACATCCATTCAGTTTAGTTCAGTTGCTCAGTCATGTCTGACTCCTTGTGACCCCATGAACTGCAGCACACCAGGCCTCCCTGTCCATCACCAACTCCTGGAGTCTACCCAAATCCATGTCCATTGAGTCCATGATGCCATCCAACCATCTCATCCTCTGTCGTCCCCTTCTCCTCCTGCTCTCAATCTTTCCCAGCATCAGGGTCTTTTGCAGTGAGTCAGCTCTTTGCATCAGGTGGCCAAAATATTGGAGTTTCAGCTTCAACATCAGTCCTTCCAATGAATACCCAGGGCTGATCTCCTTTAGGATGGACTGGTTGGATCTCCTTGCAGTCCAAGGGACTCTCAAGAGTCTTCTCCAACACCACAGTTCAAAAGCATCAATTCTTTCGTGCTCAGCTTTCTTTACAGCTTTTATATTTTTCCAAATCAGGATCCAGACAAGGTTCACATTCTGCATTTGGATGTATCTCTTTTGTCTCATTTAATCTAGAACAGCCTCTCTCCCATATCTCTTTCCTGGTAAGTAACTTTTTGAAGAACCTAGGTCAGCTGTCTGAGACATTTTATCCTCTTTCTAAAATATAAACTCCTCTTTGAGAGTTTAAGACACTGACAGCTGGAATTACATCTCCTAAAAACTAGGTAAGACCAATCACTACAATAGAACAGAAGCCCAAATGGAACAGGAAAGGCAGGTAATTGTGAACAAAGAATTCTTGGGATATAGGGAATTTGTAGGCCCAGGTTAAAAGTCCAAGGTGAGGTACTTAAGGCAAGCATGAAGGCATTAGGGCTACCACTAGGGAGAGGGTCACTGGGAAGCACTAATACATATGAAAAGGTAAGTAGAATAATGTCTAAAACAAACAGATTTTATCAAAATTTTGCCTACCATTAGTCTTATCCTTCAAAAAGAATGCACTTCCTCTTGTAGCACATGGCTGCCTGCCTCTAGGTCAAAACATTCACACTTAGTACCTATATGGCTCAGATATGTTATGGGTCAAAATAGAGCTTTTCAGGGCTCATCCAGGTACATTACCAAAACTGACTCAATTGTTTTATAAGCAACTGTCAAGTTCAAAAAACAGAATTGGTAACAAACTTTTGGAATACAATATACTCAGCATATGAAGGCTAGTTTACCTGGTTAGTTAGGAATGTAAAACTGAAATACAGTTTTATTTTGGGCTATGTCCCAGGCCAAAGAGGAACTGATAGAGACTAGTTAAGCAGCAAAGTACTTTTTAAAGTGACTGGATTATTTACCCTGGAAATGTGTGTATGTGTGTGTGTGTGTGTGTGTGTGTGTGTGCGTTAGTCACTTAGTCGTGTCCAACTCTTTGCAACCCTATGGAATTTTCTCCACTAGGCTCCTCTGTCCATGGGATTCTCCAGGCAAGAATACTTGAGTGTCAAGCCATTTCCTTCTCCAAGGGGTCTTCCTGACCCAGGGATCGAACCCAAGTCTCTTGCATTGCAAGCAGATTCTTAATCGTCTGAGCCACCAGGGAAGTCCCGGAAATATGTATTAGGGAGCAAAGAAATTCTGAGCATGAATGAAAATTACATTAATACAGCCACTTTTCCCACTACATCCTAATTTAAGCATATCAAATCATCTATGAATAACATATATTTCCCTTGCCTTCATAATTCACCTGCATTTTTCTCCAAAACTGTATTTAAAGTGGGTCTCACACTCAAAACCTGAGGAATTCTATCCCTTACATACTATTTTATTTTTTCATATATTGTACATATATTTATATGTAATATATAACACACAACTCACTGATTTTGTCAATATATGCTATGCCCATCTTTTGAATTTTAAATGTCTCAAAAATAGATACAAAGTCAAGAACATCTTTTGTAACTCTCACTGCATTTAGC
This sequence comes from Bos indicus, assembly GCF_029378745.1. NCBI lineage: Eukaryota > Metazoa > Chordata > Mammalia > Artiodactyla > Bovidae > Bos > Bos indicus. The sequence continues at coordinate 80,210,457 of NC_091789.1, forward strand.
AGAATGACTCAAAAAACAAAGTAACAATATAAATAATTGCATACAGTGTCAATATCAAAGAAACAAATCTGGCACACAGCTATTAGTAATGAGATGACTGAGAAAAAGAGCATCCAACAACATTGAGGGAAATAACTTCTAGTTATTAAAGTATTTTCAACCACTCCCTAAACACAGATGGTAATCACTATCAGTAATAACATTTTGTAAGAGGAAGAAGAGTATTATGACTAGATCATCATCTCTGGTTTGGAAACAGAAACTGTAGAAGTTGAGTACAAACAAGCATGACATGTATGAAGTCTGATGGCTCAAAACCACTTCTTAAAGCTGATCAAAGAAGCTCAAACATTATTTTTAAATCCACCTAAAATAATGAGTCCTCATAATTTGAGAAAGGTTTCTGGATTCTTAATAAATTATATGGTAATGTTAATTTTGTTGGATACAGCTCCACCTGCATAATTTTTGATCACTACAGTAATCAAGAAAATGCAAATTAAAACTACAATGAATATCATTTACACCTATCAGGTAGACAAAAATTTCAAAATCTGACAATACCAAAGTGTTAATGAGACTGTGGAGCAACAGGATCTCCCTTATTCAGCTGGTGAGAGTGTAAATTAATACAACTATTATAGAACATGGTTGGCAATATCTGGTAGAGTTAAAGATATGCATATATTAGAACTCAACATTTTCACTCCTAAGCCTATTACCTTACAGAAAATCTCACATTGTGTAAGAAAACATGAACAAAAATATTCACTGCAGAAAAAAAAACTTTAGAAATAATCTAAATGTCTATCAACTGGAAAATGGAAAAATAAGTGGTGATACATACATCATGAAGCATGACAGAGTAGTTAAAATGAATGAAGTAAAATAATGGTTCTCACTGGGAAAAGGGAGATTTTGCCATGAAAGGGACATCGGCAATGTCTGGAGACATTTTTGGTTATCACAACTGGGGTGGGGAGTGGAGGGGAAAGTGCTACTGGGATATCGCTAAACTTCCTATAAAGGACAAGAAAGGGCCTCACAACAAAGAAATAGCAACAAATGGCAACAACACAGAGATTGAGAAACTGAAAACTAGGGCTATAAGTAGCAACATGGAAAAATCTCATAAACATAGTTGAGGAAATAAAAAGTTTCAGAAGGATACAAAAGCCTAAAAATGTAAAATAATACCAAATATTGGTTTTGTATATATTCATATATAGTAGTGTTAGTTAAAATATTAAAATATGCATGGGAATAATAAACTCCAAACTCAGAAGTTTGGGGAGCGGGGAAGGGATGCAATTGGAGCACAAAGGGAAACTTCAACTACATATGTAATGTTTAATTTCTTAGGCTAAGAAGAGGATACACACATATGTTATAGGGTTTCCTATACTCTTTGTAGGTCTAAGTTATTTCATTATAAGAATTTTTAAAAGGAAAATAAATGAATAAACCAGGAGGACATTATGCTAAGTGAAATAAGACAGACACAGAAAGACAAAAACTGCATGATCTCACATGTGGAATCTGAAGTCTGAGTCTTAGAAGCAGAGACTAGAATTGTGGTTATCAGGAGCTGGGGAGTTGGGGAAATGATGCAGGATGAATAAATTCTGGAAATCCAAAACACAGCGTGATGACTACAGTTAATAATACTGTACTGTTTATTTGAAATTTGCTAAAAAGAGATTTTAACTGTTCTCAACAACAAAAAACGGTAACTATGTGAGGTGATGTATATGATAATGAGCTTGATTGCAGTAATCATATCACAATGTGTATGTATATCAAAGCATCAAATTGTACAACTTATATATCAACAGTTTCTATTTGTCAGTTATACCTCAATAAAGATGGAGGAAAAAAGATTCTTTAAAAACACAGCCCACTTTAGGGGGAAATAAAGAAGAAAAAATGTAGGGAATGTGCAGCAATTAAGAGAAAAGTTACCAAAATTGAAATAATTCAATAAGTGAGACTAATAATAAACTGAAACATATAAACAGGCATAAATTACCCAGTCTATTACACCAGGGCTATAAAAAATACCCTATTTTGTCAAGCAAACTGATAATTTTTAGCTATGCAAACAACATTGAACTAGCTGTCTCTAGAGTATATATTGCTAAATCAAATTTTTTATTTAGTTTTTTCCTATTTGCTTTTATTTAAAATCCACTACCTCTAAATTGAAAACAAAAGGGAGAAAGTATTGGCTTCTTTATTATTTTATATAACACATCTTGTTTAAATTGCTTGAACATTTAAAATGAACACATCTTACTCCTTAACTTGTTTTCAAAATATCGAGTGTCTAATCTCTTTCATCAGACAATTGTCATTATACAAACAGAAGACTAAGATTCCAGATGAAACAGGTGGAGTAGACAAATGTATGTTTCAAAACATAGTTGTTCTACTCAATTGATGATTCCCAAAATTGACGCTAATGATAAAGAACCCGCCTGCCAATGTAGGAGATGTAAGAGACATGGGTTTGATGACTGGGTCAGGAGGACCCCTGGAGAAGGAAATGGCAACCCACTCTAGTATTCTGCATGGAGAATCCCATGGAAAGAGGAGCCTGGCACGCTACAGTCCATAGGGTCACAAAGAATCAGACACAACTAAAGCAACTTAGCACGCATGCACAAAAGATTAGGAGTCAGGACTTCAGACATATTAGTTAAGGTCAAAAAAGATCAAAACATTCAAATTAGGAAAAGGCAATGTGCTCTGCTGGCTATTTTTGTGACTCCTAGACAAATCACTGCCTCTTAAAAGAGTGTTATCCTTTGGATAACTACAGATATTTCACAGTCCTATAGCATTACATAGTTGACAAAACTTTCATATACATAATTTCACAACAATCCTGCAATATAAATAAGGTAGTAGCCTCCTTTTATTTTAAGGAAGCTAATACTCAGACTTTGTTGTTGTTGTTCAGTCAATAAGTCGTGTCTGACTCTTCGCAACCTCATGGACTATAGCATGCCAGGCTTCCCTGTCCTTCACTATCTCCTGGAGTTTACTCAAACTCATGATTATTGAATCGATGATGTCATCCAACCATCTCATCCTCTGTCGCTCCCTTCCCCTCCTGCTGTCAATCTTTCCCAGCATCAGGGTCTTTTCCAATGAGTAGGCTCTTCACATCAGGTGGCTGAAGTAATGGAGCTTCAGCATCAGTCCTTCCAATGAATATTCAGGGTTGATTTCCTTTAGGATTGACTGGTTTGATCTCCTTGCAGTCCAAGGGACTCTCAAGAGCTATCCCCTCCTCCAGTGGATCACATTTTGTCAGAACTCTCCATTATGATCTGTCCATCTTGGGTGGCCCTGTACAACATGGCTCATAGCTTCACTGAGTATACTCAGACTTACCTATGCTCATACAGCCAATTCAAACTAGAGTCTAGAGCTAACAATAGCCTCAAAGGAATTAACTTAATAGGGTAACGTCTGCAAAAGGCATAAAATAAAACCAGACAAAGATGCTCCCATCTTTGGAATTGAGGAAAATGCTTGAAAAAATAGTTACCCTGCAATGAACACAGGTGAGGGGACAAGTTACTCAGAAACTGAGAAACAGACCTCAAGTTATTATCTGCCTTTCTACCAGGAACTGAACATTTGCTGCCTTGTCAATAATAGACTAGAGGAAAATGTTTTTGGGTGAAACTCTTCTTGCCTCAGACAAGGCCATTTTTATCCCAGAAAAAGTAGAGGCAAGTAGTTTTCAACAATTTGACATCAAAATGTGTCAACTACTTTTCAATCACATTATGGGTTAAATATGGTCTAGGTGCAGTAATCTAACTTAGTTTCTAAGATTATTTAGTAGCTGGAATGCTTTTTTCCCCCATAAAAACAATCACCTGTTCCAAGCTTCTCAGATATAATCTGTAGGTAAGTCATGGTCCACTTGTAATGCTATAGCTCTTTTTGCAAGGAAAAATCCATCTTCTAATTTTAGTTCTAAGACAAAACTGTGCCCCAAACCACCAATGAAATAACATTAATACCTATGAAAAAGAAAAACAACTGACAGTATTTAAACACTAGATACAGTAAGTTGAAAAAGCACTTATTTTATATTTGCTATAACTGATTAAGAAAACATAAACCATAAAATAAATGATAAAGGTTTGATGAGGTTGAAAATGACAATTCAGTATGACTAAACTTTCCAAGTACGTCATTAATTTTATAAAAACATCACTAAAAGGATAATGCTAATTACCCTACGAAACATTAAAATGTTTTTAGAAGTTTTATTTTTTAAATTGGTTTATAACATTATATAAGTTTCATGTGTACAATACTACTAATGTCAGAACAGACAGATTCTTGGTAACAAAACAGAAAGTACCAGAAACAGACGTGTGTATATATAAGAATTTAGTATATAATAAGGGAAATATTCAAATTAATGGAGAAATAAGTGGTGTTGCTATAACATGCTAACCATGTGAGGTAAACATGTTTAGACTCCATATTATTCCAAAATTAATCCTAAATGAATTAAAGACTAAACTGTAAAAAAAAAAATTAATGCTATAAAAAAGTAGATAATAATTAACAACAACAGCAAAAACAAAATTTGGGGTGGGAAGGCCTTTCTAAGCCTAAGCCAAAAGCAGATAGAAAAGATTTTTAAACTTTTATGAATTTTAAAAATGTCATGTGGCAAAAAAAAAAAAAAAACCCATGTGTTGATTCATGTTGATGATTGGCAGAAACCAACACAATTCTACTTCAATTAAAAAAATAATTTTTAAAAGGTTTTTAAAAATAAAAGAAAAAATATCCATGTAAGCAAATTACAAAAATATATATGCATGGGGTTTCTTTCTGGAGTGATGTTCTGGAATTAGGTAGTAGTAATGTTTGCATAAGTCTGTGAATACACTAAAAACACCAGAATTACACATATAAAATTATAGTGAATTTTATGACATCTAAATTATATTTCAAAAAATCCCATATATGTAATATATGTCAGGTAATTAACAAAATAAGTTTTATAGTTTCTGGTCTTATGTTGAGGTCTTTAATCCATTTTGACTTTATTTTTGTGGACGGTATTAGGAAGTATTCTAATTTCATTATATGTAGTTAACCAGTTTTACCAGCACCACTTGTTGAAAAGATTGTCTTTTCTCCATTGTATATTTTTGCCTCCTTTGTCAAAGATAAGATGCCCAAAGGTAAATGGATTTATTTCCATGCTGTTTATCTTGTTCCATTGGACTATATTTCTGTTTTTGTGCCAGTACCATACTGTCTTGATGACTGTGGCTTTGTAGTATAGTCTAAAGTTAGGAAAGTTGATTCCTCCAGTTCCTCCCGTTCCATTCTTCTTTACCAAGACCACTTTGGTGATTCAGGGTCTTTGGTGTTTCGATACAAATTGTGAAATTATTTGTTCTAGTTCTGTGAAGAATACCATTGGTAGTCTGATAGGGATTGCATTGACTCTATAGATTGCTTTCAGTAGTACAGTCATTTTCACTATATTGATTCTTCCAAACCAAGAACATGGTATATCTGCCCATCTGTTTGTGTGGTCTTTGATTTCTAAATGTAAGACCAGAAACCATAAAACTCTTAGAGAAAAACATAGGCAGAACACTCTCTGACATAAACCACTGAATTGATGCATTGATTTGTTCCCCACTGAAGACTCAAGGGGGACCCTTTGCAGATCTTTGGATATCTCCCCAGCCTCCATATATGAGATCCTCTATGACCCACCTCTGAGAGTAATGGAAATCAAAACAAAAATAAACAAATGGGACCTAATTAAACTCAAAACCTTTTGCACAACTAAGGAAACTATGGGCAAGGTGAAAAGACAACCCTCAGAATAGGAGAAAATAATAGCAAACAAAACAACTGACTAAGAATTAATCTCCAAAATATACAAGCAGCTCATGCTACTCAATACCAGAAAAACAGCCCAGTCAAAAAAGTGGGCAGAAGACCTAAATAGACATTTCTCCAAAGAAGACATACTGATAGCTAATAAACACATGAAAAGATGCTCAACACTGCTTAATATTAGAGAAACTCAAATCTAAACTACAATAAGATATCATCTCATACAGGTCAGAATGGCTATCATCAAAAAGTCTACAAACAATAAATGCTGGAGAGAGTGTGGAGAAAAGGGAACCCTCTTGCACTGTTGGTGGTAATGCAAACTGATACAGCCTCTATGGACAACAAACAGTACGGAGATTCCTTTAAAAACTAGGAATAAATATACCATATGACCCAACAAACCCACCATTGAGCATATACACTCAGGAAACCATAATTGAAAAAGATACACGTACCTCAATTTTCATTGAAGCACCATTTACCATAGCTAGAACATGGAAGCAATCTAGACGTCCGTCAACAGATAAACGGATAAAGAAGCTTTGGTACATATATACACAATGGAATATGACTCAGACATAAAAAGGCATGCACTTGAGTCAGTTCTAATGAGGTGGATGAAGCTAGGGCCTATTATACAGAGGGAATTAAGTCAGAAAGAGAAAGACAAATATTGTATATTGATGCATATATATGGAATCTAGAAGGTCAGTATTGATGATCCTACTTGCAGGGCAGCAAAAGAGACATAGACATAAAGAACAGAGTTTTACACACAGTGGGGGAAGGAAAGGGTGGGATGATTGGAGAGAATAGCACTGAAACATATACAATACCATATGTAAAACATATAGCCAGTGGGAGTTTGCTGTGTGACGCAGGGCATCCAAAGTCGTTGCTGTGTGACAATCTAGAGGGGTGGGACAGGGAGCGAGGTGGCAGGGGGGTTCAAGAGGTAGGGGACATATGTATACCTATGGCTGATTCAAGTTGATATATGGCAAAACCCATCACAATCTGGTAAAGTAATTATCCTCTAATTCAAAATAAAATTAAAAAAAGAAAAAACAACATAAGAAATCCAAAATTCCAATAAACATATGAAACTATTATATATAAATTTTATATTAGTTATAAAATAGTTATATATAATTTTATATTAATTATAAATAATTATATTATATATAACTTTTATATTAGTTATAAATAATAGTTATATTATATATAACTATTTAAAGTTATAAATTAAAACAACTAAGATATAATGTTTTCTACCTACTGGATTAGTAAAATGTGTCTATTACCATGTAGCTTAAATCAGCAAAATAGGAAACAACCTACATTTTTTTTTACAGTAGGGCACTGGTTAAATAAACTCTAGTATATTCACACTTTTACAGATGGTTGTCATATTTTTGGCTACCCAGTATCCAAACACACACTCTAGGTTAAGGAAATCCCCTGCTGTGAGAGAGTCTTGGTGATAGGCAGTAGGACTGGGCCCTGACTACTGAAGCCAAAGTTTGGAGGAGGAGATATTCCTTTTCCCTTCATCCTTGAAGCTGAGACGCTGCTAAATAAGTCTAGATCTGACTGGGCAGATGCTTCTGCCCAGGGATTTGAATTCTGAGAAAGTGACACAAATACACAGTGATAATTTAAAAGAATTTGCAGCAGCTGCAGCAACACAGTCAAGATGCTAGCAGTGGTGGTGGCAGAAGTCCTGAGAAAGCTAGTGCCAAGGCAGACGACTACCAGACTGTCATGGGGACTGTGACCTTGGCTGTTTTAGCCTCCCTGGGCTTCTGCCCATTTTTCCAAGCCTGGCTGATCATCTTTCCTGTTGACTCTATAAACAGTCTTAATAGCCTACCAATTAATTCCTTGTCTGGTTAAGTGAGTCAAGCTGTTTCATGTCGCTTGCCAGCAAAAACTCATCATAATACATGTACAATAAATACCATGTGGCCATTAAAAACAATGATGTAGATCTCCATTTACTGATGGGAAAATACAGAATACATTAAGTAAGAAAAAGCAAATTTTCACTCTGCAAAAAGTTCTCTTAACCAACCATCAGTGGATTAACTGATAGTCTCCATTCTATCACTAAAATATTCAGATGCCCACAGCAAGCTTAAGTACACTCCTTGTCCCATCAGCAGTGTTGACATGCTTAGTTTCAACTGTATTGTTCCCAAGCCTGTGTATGCCCACTGACCTTTCTTTAATGTGACTTAATTAAATATTATGTAAACTGATGAAATGTGAGTATAAAAGTCAGTTATTATTTCTATGAAAACAAAGGTGAATGCTTTAGAAACATTCAATAAAGGTGAACAGTAACTGCCAAAATAGCTGTACATGAAGCAACTTTAATAGAATGGGGGGTGGAGATCACAAAAATCTAAAAATTTTGTTCTCTACTTTCATGAAAGCAAACTAGAAACTGGAAATTTGGAAACCTGGAATGAAACAATATGGATATGGCTATACTAGAAAGAAGAGGAGGATTTCAAAAGACCCATATACAAACAAAAAGCCTTGGGCCTACATATAAATATTGGGGGATGAATGACTATATGTTCCAGGTTTTTACAAAATGAACAGGCTACATATACATAGTTACTACGGTTCCTTTCTTCAACTGACAAACCACTGGATGGTTTAGGAGTTTCTATCATTATTTCCAACTTCTGTGAGGAAGTCTCTAGGATATACCATAGAACAAAGAGGAAAAAATATCTGATTCCATTTTGTTTTAAAGGGCCCTAATAGTTTTCATTTTCAGCCTTGACTAAAAATTTTATAAATGGTTAAATAACAAGGTAGGTTTCAGAGAGTATATCCCTAACAAGGACATCACTGAAATTGAGACTTTAAAGAATTTTCTTCCCATTATGAATGTCCTGTTTGTCCTCTAAAGGCATGAAATGTTACAACTGTCTATTACAATAGCTATGTCCAATACATTATGCTATTTTTTGTTTCCATTCAGAATCCTCAATGGAAGCCAGAGATGATTTTCCTCACATAGTTTTATATGGCATTTCTTTTTCCTCTAGAAGTATTTATGGGCTTAGAAAAATTACTATTTCCTGATAAAGGCAGATACTTCGTAAAAGTTTGTGTGTGTGTGTGTGTGGTAAAATATACATAAATTGATCATTTTAACTACATTTTAAATTATAGTTGATTTATAATATATTAGTTTCAGGTAATACAGTAATTTGATATTTTCATAGAATATATTCCATAAAAATATCATAAAATATTATGTTCCCTGTGCTATACATTACATCTTCGTAACTTATTTACTTTATAGCTAGTAGTCTGTGCCTCTGTGGAGAAAAGGGGGCCTTCATACACTGCTGGTGGGCATGTAACTTGGTACAACCACTATAGAAAGCAATATAAAAGTTCCTTAAAATATAGAACTACCATGTGATCCAGCAGTGCTGCTTCAAGGTATTTATCCAAAGAAAATGAAAACACCCTTCAGCTCTTTTGCCCCTCCTCCCACACTTCTCCCTCTGGTAGACACTAGTTTGTTCCCTGTATCTATGTTATTTGTTTCTGTTCTATTTGTTTCTGTATTTTGTTTTTTGGATTCCAAATAACGTTAAAATATACAATATCTGTCTTTCTCTCTGAGTCATTTCACTAAGCATAATATACTCCAGGTCCATCCATGTTGTCACAAATGGCAAAATTTCATTTTTCAATGGCTGAGAAATATTCCATTGTGTGTGTGTGTATGTGTGTGTATATATGTATATATATACATATGTATATATATATACACATATATATACACACATATATATATATATACACACACACATATATATATATATACACACACACATATATACAACGACAACTTCAGTATCCATTCATCTGCTGATGGCCACTTAGGTTGCTTCAATATCTTTGCTAACTGCAAATAAAGCTACAAACAACATTGAGGTGCACATATATATATATATATATATATTATTATTATTGGTGTTTTCATTTTCTTTGGATAAATACCTTGAAGCAGCACTGATGGATCACATGGTAGTTCTATATTTTAAGGAACTTTTATATTGCTTTCTATAGTGGTTGTACCAAGTTACATGCCCACCAGCAGTATATGAAGGCCCCCTTTTCTCCACATCCTCGCCAAAATTTATTTCTTGTCTTTTTGATAATAGCCATTATGACAGGTATGAGGTGATATTTCATTGTGGTTTTGATTTCTGTGATGGTTAGTGATATTCAGCATCTTTTCATACATCTGCTGGCCATCTGTATGTGTTCTTTGGGAAGAAACGCCTATTCAGGTCCTCTGCCCATTTTTTAATCAAACTTTTTTTTAATATTGAGTTGTATGATTTCCTTATATATTTTGGATTTAACTCATCAGACATATTGTTTGCAAATTTCTTCTTCCATTCAAGGTTGTTTCTTCATTTTGTTGATGGTTTCCTTTGCTGTGCAAAAGTTTTTAAGTCTGATTAACTCTCATGTTTAAATGCTTGCTTTTGTTTCTCTTGTCTGAGAAGACAAATGCAAAAACTATTCATAAGATCAATGTCAAAGACGATGGTGCCTATGTTTTCTTTTAGGAGTTCTATGGTTTCAGATGACTCCACCCTTAAGGCAAAAAGCAAAGAGGAATTACAGAACCTCTTGATGAAGCTGAAAAGGACAGTGAAAAAGCTCATAAGATCAATGTCAAAGACGATGGTGCCTATGTTTTCTTTTAGGAGTTCTATGGTTTCAGATGACTCCACCCTTAAGGCAAAAAGCAAAGAGGAATTACAGAACCTCTTGATGAAGCTGAAAAGGACAGTGAAAAAGCTGGCTTAAAACTCAACACTGAGAAAACGAAGATCATGGCATCTAGTCCCATCACTTCATGGCAAATAAATGGGGAATAAATGGCAACAGTAACAGACTTTCCTTTCTTGGATTCCAAAGTCACTGTGAATGATGACTACAGCCATGAGATTAAAAGACGCTTGCTCCTTGGAAAAGCAATGACAAACTAGACACAATATTAAAATAGATATTACTTTGCCTACAAAGGTCCATATAGTCAAAGTGAAAGTTGCTCAGTCATGTCCAATACTTTGCAAGCCCATGGACTATACAGTCCATGGAATTCTCTAGGCCAGAATATTGGAGTGGGTAGCTGCATAGTCAATGCTATGGTTTTTCCAGTAGTCATGTACAGATGTGAAAGCTGGATAATAGAAAAGGCTGAGCACTTAAGAATTGATGCCTTTCAACTGTGGTGCTGGAGAAGATTTTTGAGAGTCCCTTGGACAGCAAGGAGATCAAACCAGTCAATCCTAAAGGAAATCAACCCTGAATGTTCATTGGAAGGACTGATTGCTGAAGCTGAAGCTCTAGTACTTTGGCCACCTGATGCAAAGAGCCAACTCACTGGAAAAGACCCTGATGCTAGAAAAGATTGAAGGCCAAGGAGAAGGGGAAGACAGATGGTTGGATGGCATCACCGACTCATTAGATATGAGTTTGAGCAAACTCCAGGAGACAGTGAAGGACAAGGACACCTGGCATGCTGCAGTCCATGGCACTGCAAACAGTTGGACATGACTGGGCGACTGAACAATAACAATGGCTTCACATCTTACATTTAGGTCTTTAATCCATTTGGGGCTTATTTTTGAATATGATGTGAGGAAATGTTCAAGTTTCATTCTTTTTATGCAGCTGTCAGACTTTCCCAATACCACTTACTGAAGACACTATTTTTCCCCATTGTATATTCTTGCCTCCTATGTCATAGATTAACTCAACAACATTTCAGAAAATTCTGAAACAGATGGGAATACCAGACTACCTGATCTGCCTCTTGAGAAATTTGTATGCAGGTCAGGAAGCAATAGTTAGAACCGGACATGGAACAACAGACTGGTTCCAAATAGGAAAAGGAGTACATCAAGGCTGTATATTGTCACTCTGCTCATTTTACTCATATGCAGACTACAGCATGAGAAATGCTGGACTGGAAGAAGCACAAGCTGGAATCAAGATTGCCGGGAGAAATATCAATAACCTCAGATATGCAGATGACACCACCCTTATGGCAGGAAGTGAAGAGGAACTAAAAAGCCTCTTGATGAAAGAGGAGAGTGAAAAAGTTGGCTTAAAGCTCAACATTCAGAAAACGAAGATCATGGCATCTGGTCCCATCACTTCATGGGAAATAGATGGGGAAACAGTGGAAACAGTGTTAGACTTTTTTGGGGCTCCAAAATCACTGCAGATGGTGACTGCAGCCATGAAATTAAAAGACGCTTACTCCTTTGAAGGAAAGTTTTGACCAACCTAGACAGCATATTCAAAAGCAGAGACATTACTTTGCCAACAAAGGTCCGTCTAGTCAAGGCTTTGGTTTTTCCTGTGGTCATGTATGGATGTGAGAGTTGGACTGTGAAGAAAGCTGAGCGCTGAAGAATTGATGCTTTTGAACTGTGGTATTGGAGAAGACTCTTGAGAGTCCCTTGGACTGCAAGGAGATCCAACCAGTCCATTCTAAAGGAGATCAGTCCTGGGTGTTCTTTGGAAGGACTGATGCTGAAGCTGAAACTCCAGTACTTTGGCCACCTCATGTGAAGAGTTGACTCATTGGAAAAGACTCTGATGCTGGGAGGGATTGGGGGCAGGAGGAGAAGGGGATGACAGAGGATGAGATGGCTGGATGGCATCACCGACTCGATGGACGTGAGTTTGAGTGAACTCTGGGAGTTTGTGATGGACAGGGGGGCCTGGTGTGCTGCGGTACATGGGGTTGCAAAGAGTCGGACATGACTGAGTGACTGAACTGAACTGATTGTTTCCCCATCTATTTCCCATGAAGTGATGGGACCAGATTCCAATGAAAAACTTTCATGCATCAAAGGACACTGTCAAGAGAGTGAAAAGACAACACTTACAATGGAAGAAAATATTTACAGAGTGGTTATCTGATAAGAGATTGTATTTTTAGAATATATAAACAAATGGTACAACTCAACAACAAAAAATCAGTTGAAAAATGGGCAAAGGACCTGCATAAACATTTCTCCAAAAAAGATAAATGGCAAAACAATACATGAAAAGATTTCAACATTTCAGCCATTAGGGAAATGTAAATCAAAACCTCAAGGAGATACCACATCATACCTACTGAGGATGACTATAATTAAAACAAAAAGCATTGGTGAAGATGTGGAGAAATTGGGATGCTTGTGCTTTGCTGGTAGGAATGCAAAATGGTGTACTTTAGCTGCTATATAGTGCAGGGAGCTCAGCTCTGTGCTCTGTGATGACCTAGAGGAATGGGATGAGGTTGAGGTGGGAGAGAGGCTCAAGAGAGGAGGGATATATGTATACATATTGCTGACTCACATTGTTGTACAGCAGAAACTAACACAATATTGTAAAGCAATTATGTGTGTGTGTTAAGTCGCTCAGTCGTGTCCAACTCTTTGCAATCCCATGGACTGTAGCCAGCCAGGCTCTTCTGTCCATGAAATTCTCCAGGCAAGAATATTGGAGTGGCTTGCCATGCCCTTCTTCAATGGATCTTCCTGGCCCAGAGATGGAACCTGGGTCTCCTGCATTGCAGGTAGATTCTTTACCGTTTGAGCTACCTGAGAAGCCCAAAGCAATTATACTCCAATTAAAAATAACACAAATAATACAAAAAATAAAATGTATAATAAACTTGTATAATTTATAATGTATATAATAATGTGCATAATGTATAATAAACCATTCTAATAAATGAATAAAATAAAATTAAATAAATAAATTATATATAATGTATAATAAACCATTCTAATAAATAAATTAAATTAAATTAAATAAGATACTGCACTCGCTGTGGAAAAGTTTAGCAGCAGTTCCTCAAAGAGTTAAACATAGAATTACCATATGATTCAGAAATTCTGCTTCTAGGTCTATATCCAGAAGAACTGAAAGCAAGGACTCACAACAGATAATTGTATACCCAAGTATTCTTTTTAATGTTTAGCAATATAACAGGTGAAAATATTTCATTCTTTACATGTTTCTTAGATTATTAATGAGGTTGGTTATCTTTTTATACATATATTAATCACTCACTTTTCTTCTCTTGTGTACTGATTATTTGACCATTTTTCTGTGTTTGTGTGTGGGTGGGAAGATATTCTAAATGAAAAACAAGAACTTTGAAAGTTCTTGATACATGCTGACAAATTTTAATAGCTAACATTTATGCTTTTATAATAAATCTGATTCACTCAGCATTTACTGAATTTTTACTCTACACAGGCATTAGAGGATATGGGAAGAAACAACCTGTGTCTTCAGGGATTTATAAATCAGAACTATTTTCCTATTAATACATACAAGTATAAGTTTGATTACCTCATCTTTTTGACAAATATGTTCATGATTGAAATGCAAAATCTACTATAAAAAAGTTTTAACATATATGAACATATGGGATGACCTTAGAGGTTAGAACTACTCATCAACATATCTTGAAGTTACAAGATTATAACTCATCAAACAGACAAGAAATAATAAATCTTGGCAAGGACATAGAAAAGAGGGGACCTTTATGCATTGCTGGTAAGATGTAAACTGGTAAAGCCACTATGGAAAATAATAGGAAGTTTCTCAAAAAATTAAAAATAGAATTACCATAGGATCTAGCAATTCCACTCTGGGTATATATCCACAGGAAATGAAATCACTGTGTCAAAGAGAGATCTGGACTTCCATGTTCACTGCAGCATTATTTATAATAGCCAAGTCACAGAAACAACCTAAGTGTCTATCAATAGATAAATAAAATGTGATAGATAGATAGATAGATAGATAGATAGATATATACATACACATACATATGATGGAATACTATTCCACCATTAAAAAGAAGGAAATCCTGTCATTTGGGACAACATGAATGGAACTTGGTTGCATTATGCTAAGTGAAATAAGTCAGAGAGAGAAAAATAAATACTGTATGTGGAATCTTAAAAAAAAAAAAAAAAACTTAGAAAAAGACCAGAGCTGTGGTTACCAGAGGCAGGGAGTAAAGGGTAAGAAAATTGAATGAAGGTGGTCAAAAGGTACAAATTTACAGTTATAAGATAAATAAGTACTAGGGATGTAGTGTACAAATGATGATTATAGTTAACACTGCTGTATGATATATTTGAAAGTTGCTAAGAGAGTAAATCCTGAAAGCTCTCATCACAAGGAAAAAAATGTTTTTCTTTTTTCTAGTATCTATATGAGGTGATGGATATTATTAAACTTATTGTGATAATTATTTTGCAATACATGTAAGTCAAGTCCTTATGCTGTCCTCCTTATACTTATACAATGCTGTAAGTGTATTATACCTCAATACACCTTTAAGAAAAAAAAACTGCTAACTTCAGTCCACCTTATTATATCTATAAATTTATTTTAAATCACACCTCTTGATGGACAGTAAAAGTCAGAATTAAATCTATATCTGTCCTGGGCTTCCTTGGTGGTACAGTAGTTAAGAATCCACCTGCCAATGCAGGGGACATGGGTTCGATCTCTGGTCCAAGAAGATCCCTTATGCCCATGTCCCACAACTACTGAGCCCACATGCCACAACTACTAAAGCCCACACACCCTGGAGCCCGTGCTCCACAAAGAGCCACTGCAACCAGAAGCCCATTCACCACAATTAGGGAACGCCCCCATGCAGCAACAAAGACCTAGCACAGCCAAAAATCAATAAACGAATCTTCCAAAAAATCTGTATCTGTCCTTTATATATATATATATATATATATAAATATATATATCACAGAAGTCTTAACAAAGGTCAGCAAATAAAATCCCTCAGGTGAAGGCAGTGTTATAATATATATTATATAATTATATAATATATTATATATTATATATATATATAAAATCACAGTTATATATATAATCACTGAAGAGAGAAGAATCTGTCCAATTTTTGAAGTTTCAATGAAGACCACAAATCCCAGTGACTCACAATTTATCATTTCAGTGTCAACCTACAGAGATTATATGGCAAATTACACTTCTACTGTCTTTTGGCTCTGTGATTTTGTTGTGTAATTCTGGTCAATTTAGTGCATATACCTACAGGGACTTTGGCCTATAAGCATAAAGTAAATAAACAGGTCTCATAGCAGGTTGATGTTAAATAGAAGTGAACTAATCAGTCATCAGGTTAAAAAAGATCTATAAAGTAAAAAAAATTAGCCCACCATCAGGAATGACATAACTATCCACAAAGCTAAGTCACCCTCACTGACAGACTTTAGCAGTGGCCTATTCAGGGAGATAATAGGTGAGAGGGCAGCCTATGAAAGAGACAAGCCATCAGCCCAACACATTCTGAAATCTATCAGTTGGGATTTCTATATATGCACCTGAACAGATGACCAATTCATACAAAATTCACACATTCACTACTTCTTTCCCACCATATGCAAGAAATGAGAGGATAAAGATTGCATGATTTCTTCTAACACCTACATTTTTTCTTACTGAGCGATTATAGTGTATGCTTACAATCCTTTATTTAACATATAATGTAATTATTAAGGGCTTCCCTTGTGGCTCAGCTGGTAAAGAATCTGCCTGCTATGCAGGAGATCTGGGTTCGATCCGTGGCTTGGGAAGATCCCCTGGAGAAAGGAAAGGCTACCCATGCTAGTATTCTGGCCTGGAGAATTCCATGGACTGTGTAGTCTGTGGGGTTGTTATTAAAAGAATAATGTTATTAAATGGGGTAGTTATTAAACTACTTATTAACTTACTAATGTTATTCAATGAAAAGATGTTTAAACTAGCTAAAAATAAAATTTGGGAAATACAAATTAAATATTAACTAAAACAGTAACATCATATATTTTGCTTATCATGGTGGCAAAAACTTAAAAGACCAGTGTATCTATTCAATATGATCAAGGATGAGAAAAATATTTTACCATCCTGTCAATCAAGTATAAAACACTATGGGGCTTTCCTAGTGGTCGAATGATTAAAACTCCATGCTTCCACTGCAGGGGGCTCAGGTTCCATCCCTGGTCAGGGAACCAAGATCCCATATGCTGCACAGCACAATCAGAAAAAAAAAAAATGTATAAATCACTATTGTCGGGGAGTGTTTAACAGGAGGATTCCTACGTGCTGTTTCTCACAAGTCCTTTGTTTCTTTTCAAGCGGAGCAGCATGCTGCTCCCAGGAACTGAGGTCATTGTGTGAGACAGGCTTGAATCTCCTTTAGTAAACATTCTCTTTACGACAAAACTGCTTAATCTCGATCCCCTTTCTTGAGATATGGATTGTCTCCTGACCTTGTGACCATTATTAATCCCTTGTTCCCTTGGTAACGGTTGCTGTACATTTGGTTTTCTGATCTTTATCATTATCAAAAGAAATTTCTTGTACCACAGCCTATATATACTCACAGAAAAATCATTAAAGCACCTTTGCTCCATCAGAGTTTGGGTCCCCGTATCTGTCTTTCTTTCTTTCTTCCTTTCTTTCTTTCTCTCTCTCCCTCCCTCCAGCTCTCTCTTTCACTTTCTTATTGTTGACTCCGGACCGCCAGGTCCCGGTCCATTAAAGGACCCCAACAACTATAGCTTTTTTTGGAGGGCAGTTTTGCAATGCCTATCAAGATTATCACATGTATATAACCCTTAGCCAAGCAATTTTACTTAAAAGACTATAATCTACAAAAATATGTATACATATGTTCAAAGCCATAGGATAAGCACACTTAAAATAGTTAAAACTTGGAGATTCTCTAAACATCAATAAAGAAATAGATTATGATACATTCATACTATAGAAGACTACATAGCAGTTAAAGAGAATAAGCTAAATCTACATATACTGACATGGAACCATATCCATAAATAGAAAAAGGTCTAGAAAGAGACAAACCATTAAAAGTGATTACCCTTTGTGGGGATGACTTTCTGTTGTTTTTTTTTTTTTTACTTTATATACTTACAATCTCATTAAAATAAGCATGTATTACTTTAGTATTCAGAAAAAAATAATAAGGAAAAAGCTAAAATTGGCTAAACATACTTTCTTTGCTTGAACTGGATATGTCTATTTTTTTCTAGAGCTTTAGACATCTGCAGATAGCGTTTTTCCAAACACAAGAGGAAGCAGGTCACATACAGTTCCTGTTTTTGAAAACAAAAAAAAGTTAAGGGTGACAAAGAAAAAGGAGACTGTATAAAATAAAGGAAGTGAAGGAAAGAATAGTAAAAGATGGTTGATAGAGAAGTGTGGGAAAAGGGATTCTTTTAGTGCTGGGCCTGAAAATAATGAACAGAATATAATGCTTTAACCTTAAATTAAAAAGAGAAGCAAAAAAGAAAAACTGAGAAATAGGTTTCTTCAGTCACAGAGAATGTAAGCAGCAACAACAATTAATCTCACTACAATTAGTTTTAAAAGACTAGAAAAATCCAACTGTGATCAGGAAATTTTACATACATACAGAAAAAGAACAAACTAGTTACCAAACTGGGTGAGAATCTTTGGAATAGCAAGGAAAACATACAGCATGTCCTAATAATCTGACTTTAGGGATGGATTTGGGACAAAGGAATTTGCAAAATTTCCATAAGCAAATTGAATTGTTTTCTTCAATCCTAGTAATATCAACAATCTATCAAATTAGAAATGAGACACATACAAATTAGTTAAGTACCCTACATACTAACCTTCAAGTTGCAAACTTTCAAAGATATGAATCTCCATTCACATGTCTGATCACATTAGTTTACATGTATGGCATACACTGTCACATGCATGCATCCTCTACAAGTGGCTGTCCTTTTGTGTACAAGCATGAGCTAGAGCAGCAAAAGGATGACTTCACTGAACTCCTTGTCATGTAACATGAGAAGCTTACTAATGAAGACCTGATGAAACCAGAGGCTGAGAGAAAAGATGAAGAGAGACAACAGGAAGAAGAAGTAACTGAAGAAACAAACAGATTCACAATGCAGGAAATGGCAAGATTTTCTTTGAGGACGCATTGTTAGTTTCTGAGGCACAGGACCCAAAGGTTGCAGCAGCCATTCAGAATGCAAATCCAGTGCAACAATGTCATCTATGACGAGATATAAAGAGCTACTACCCGGACATTACTGGATCGTCTTTTCAAGAGGGTAGACAGAATTGAATCCAGCAAGGAACCAGAAACTGTGCCATCTGCATTAGGCGTGAGTGAAGTTGTAGCTTACACTTCGTCTCCTATTGTTGACAGTCCTTCAGCTCTACCATCTCCCACCTCCTCTCCTTCCTCCAGGAAGTAACTCTTCTTACTTGTTCACTCGATGCCAGCACCTGTATACCAGGTGTTGTATTGTGCATACACTTATAAATTAGTGTATGCACAATATGTGCATACGTGCTAAGTCACTTTAGTCGTGTCTGACTCTGTGAGACCCCATGGACTGCAGCCCGCCAGGCTCCTCTATCCGTGGGATTCTCCAGGCAAGAACACTGGAGTGGACTGCCATGCCCTCCTCCAGGGGATCTTCCCAACCCAGGGATCAAACCCACGTCTCTTACGTCTCCTGCACTGGGAGACAGGTTCTTTACCACTGGCTCCACCTGGAAAGCCCTGTCGTACTGTACTACTGTATTTTTCAAGGTACTTATTGTAAAATTTTAAATGTTTTATTATTGTTTTATGTATTATTTCTGTGAAAAGTACTATAAACCTACTACAGTACAGTACTTTATAGCCAAGTGCATTAGTTGGGTACCTAGGCTAAATCCATCAGACTTAATTTTTTTTTTTTTTTTGCTTTGTAATCAGTATATTAAAGAGACATTCATACATTTCAAGAATTGCTTAAATTCTGATACCAGATTTAAGCTTGTGAACATATGACTTTAAACATACAATTAAAGCTATTCATCATAATCTGCTATACTACCAACATTAAATTACAGTTACTCTGGAGCATAAGTTAAACGGTTTAAAGTAAGCCTATAACATACCTACAAAAACACCTTCCTATCTCATACATGCAAATTACTTCTCCATGTAAAGGTCTCATCACTCTAACCTCTAAGTTTCCCTGCTCCAGAAGTCACTACTCTAAGGCTTACTGTGGTCCAAAGGTGGGGGGGCGGGGGGCAAAAAAAGTAACCAGGACCAATAGCTATATTAATAAAAGATGGCACAGCAAAAGAAGGGAATGCAATTCTACAAGTGCAAGCCCTCAATAAGCAGCATATTATGATAAACCCCTTCTTTACAAAGGTATCATTTCTATCACTGATACCACAGGCTAAATTAAATTATACAGCATGCCATCTTCAAGTACAGTTGAGGCAATAGAATAAATGCAGAAGCATCACAATGAATCCCACTTACTACATACAGACCAACACTTCTCTACATTAATTTCTTTGTCTGACTGCCAGTTAAACACAGTTTTAATTTCATAGCTTAACAATTAAGGGTCATACACTGAAGTCAATACATATACCTGGCATTTCAATCTAAGCTATTCCATGTACATAGCTGAAATCAATTACAAAGTATGGCCTAACAAATGCTAGGGGAAATTTTTTAAAGTCATTTTTACAAGTACTAAACTTATCTTGCACACTGAAGTCATCATACATACAGGGCAAAGTCAGAGCTTTTATATTTGAGTTTATTCTTCATTTAACTTTTAAACACTACTATAGTTGAATATTAAAACAAAAGCAAGTAGTGAGCATATGATTATAGTCCTTCACTCAATCACTACTGCAAATAAAACACCAGCAGTGAGTGTTATTCACAGGCCCTACTAAGAGGTCTGACACTGAACACCACCCCGAGGATGATGTTCATCATCCTCGTATGCTTCTCCATTGTAATGGCGCCGTCTTTCCTGATTTGGATCAAAGTCCACTAATTCTACCTGGTCCATTTCATCAGTCTCTTCTACTTCCTTCCTCTCAGGCAGAAGTTTTTCCAGCAAAGAGAGTTTATCAGGAGAGAGAAAGCCATTCTCAGGAAAGTTTACCTTAAATTCAATGATTAGGCGACCCTTTTCGTATGGCCTACGATAAATTGGCATGCCTTCATTTAGCACACACTTGATATCTCCATGCTTGACAATTTGACCTGGATGAGAAGTGATGACTATGGTTCGGTTGTCAAGAGTAGATATTGGCTTTTGGAAGCCACACAACGCCTCAACCAGCTGTATGTCCATACACATGAAAAGGTCTTCTCCTCGTCGAGTAAAAACAGCATGGTCCTTCTGATCTAAAACAATGATAATATCTCCTGGCTCCAGTCCTGGTTCTTGGTCTCCTTCACCATGGAATGTTATCTTCTGGCCATCTTTCATGCCTTTGTCAATATGAACTTCTAGAATTTTCTTTTCTCGAACTATCTTCCTTCCATTGCAGCTTTTACATCTATCTTTAGGACTGATCCGCTCCCCATGGCCCTGGCACTCCATGCAGACAGACTGAATTTGCTGAACCATTCCAGGTCCTATCTGATGAATTCTTACTTGCATTCCAGTACCTCGGCAATTGGGACAGCATTCTACTGCTCCTTTTTTACCACCTCGGCCTTCACATTTGTCACAAATCACATTCTTTTGCAGAGCTAGTTTTCTTGTTGCACCATTATATAAATCTTCTAAAGTTACTGTAAGTTGATGGACAACGTTTTTACCTCTCCTCTCTCTCTGCATCCTGCCTCCTCCTCCGAAAAACATATCAAAGATGTCCATGGGGGAGCCAAAACCACCACCTGCTCCACCTTCTTTAATTGCCTGTTCTCCTCCTTTGTCATATAACTCCCTTTTCTTTGCATCAGAGAGCACTTCGTAAGCTTGAGAAATCTGTTTAAACTTCTCGCCTTCATTTGGATTCTTATCAGGGTGGTACTTCAAGGCCAGTTTCCTGTAAGCCTTTTTCAATTCTTCTTGGGTGGCATTGGGTTTGACCCCCAAAACATCATAGTAAGTGGTTTCTTTCACCATTTTCTACAGCCGGTGAGTGGGCCGATGCCGGTGTGGGGGAGCGGGAAGGAGCGCGTTGCTGTGCGCAGCTCGGGCAGCCGCCGCGGGAAGGAGCGCGTTGCTGTGCGCAGCTCGGGCAGCCGCCGCTCCTCCGCCTTTCACCGAGCGTTCTGGAAAGTTCCCCAGACTTAATTTTTTAATTGGACTTATGAATGCACTCTCCGAATGAAATTCATTCATATATAGGGGACTGACTGTACTTATAAAACTCTATGAATAAGCAGTTACAGACGGTTGCATGTTAAATGAAAATTTTGGCATTAGGAGATAATATGGTGGTTTGATTTTGAGAGAATCTTTCTGTTTTTAGGCTCAACAACAACAAATAACACCAATAAATCTGCCCTGGGAAAAATAATTTTAGAGGTTATACTGCCTTGATAATTAAAACATTAGTCATTTCAACCTGCCTAAAAATGGGATCAATAAAACTGATAAAACACTTTGCTGAACATTCTCTCTACTCAAAATGCTGAAAGACCTGGATCTCTACCCGGTCACATCATTTTTATCTGAGACTTACAGGTTGACATTGTTCCCAGAGAAAAAAATTCTTTGTGCAATATACTACAAGCAAAGGAATACAGTAATTTATTCTCATAACTTTTAAGGTACCTAATATAAAGATATTTTATATTTAAATTATATAGTACATGATGTTAGTTCTCATGTCCAGTCAACAGAACTTTTAACGCAACTGGAAACAAGTGAAAATAACTTATTCCTGAATTACATTCTAAGGATACAAATGAACACTTTTTTATTATTTTAGGAATCACACAGACAGAGCAGATAGATATGTGGTGAGCACTAAAGGTGGAGTCAGGAAACATGGGGTCAAGAATAAATTTCTATGCAAATTTGGGGAAGTCATTTAATTGCTCTCACAGTCGCAGTCTTTGCTCCAAAGATTCCCAGACTTCAAGGCAGAAATCCAATTCTGGATTTCGAAGCTCTCCACCCAAAGATCTTATTCATTAGGAGAGAAATGATGTCAAACAATCTGCACTTTTTAACAAACACCTCTGAAGATTCTAACACAGTAACGCAGAGACTATACATTGACAAACATAGTCCTAAATAATATGGGAATGATAGCTACTTAAACTGTATCATAAAGTTGTTATTTGGATCTAATGAAAAAAAGCAAGTAAAATAAGGAGATATATTCATAAAAATGTATACATTTTATAGAAAGTTTATGTGTATTAGATGATACACTTGATTTCCTGAAATGTAACTCTAACTATAGAGTTTATTAAGGTTTAGTTACTATAGAGAGGTATTAGTGAGTATAGTAGGATTGACAATTAAATATATCAAAATCAATTGCTTATACACTGACAATGAAAGTGAAAGTGAAAGTCGCTCAGTCGTGTCTGACTCTTTGCGACCCCATGGACTGTACAGTCCATGGAATTCTCTAGGCCAAAATACTGGAGTGGGTAGCCGTTCCCTTCTCCAGGGGATCTTCCCAAGCCAGGGATCGAACCCAGGTCTCCCACATAGCAGGAGGATTCTTTAGCAGCTGAGCCACAAGGGAAGCCCAAGAATACTGGAGTGGGTAGCAGAATAATCAACTAGAAAGTAGAATGGTAAAAGATCCATTCATATAGCACTGTACATTTCCCTGAAGAAAATATTTTAAATACTCAGTAATAAATTTAATAAGAAATGTGTAGGAAGATATTGTTAAAAGAGGTTAATTCTCTGCAAATTGGTCTATAAATTTAAGAGAGTCAGTGGAATTTTGAGGCGGGGAGAACCTGACACAATAATCCTCAGGTTCAAATGAAAGAATAAATATTTGAGGACACACTAATTTTGAAAGAGTGATAAGGAGGGTGTCTATATATACAACTTTATATCACTATATATAAAATAGTGACAGCATTTCAAGTACGTGAAGAAACAGTGGTTCATTAACAAATGACCTTGGGACAATCAGTTACTCACTTTGAAAAAAAATAAAAGTTAATTCTCTATATAATATACTTAAACTAAACTAAATTCTATATCAGGACTTCCCAAGCAGTCCAGCCATTAAGACTCCACACTTCCACTGCAGAGGGCACAGGTTCAATTCCATGTATTTAGTGGGATACTGTACAGCTAGGAAGTTTAAATATTCTGACATACAAAGACAGTCAATAGTATACTGAATAATAAGTCTTTGTTTTCAAAGGAGACACAGACAGACCAAAGTGAATGTTTGCATAAGAAAAAGTTTGGAAGACTATATATAGTTATCTTGGAGAGTAGTAATACTGTTAGTACTGTCTAACCACACTTAGGCAGATACTGTTAGAAGTATCAGGGTTTCCCTGATAGCTCAGCTGGTAAAGAATTCACCTGCACTGCAGGAGACCCTGGTTCAATTCGGGATGGGGAAGATTCACTGGAGAAGGGATAGGCTGCCCACTCCAGTATGGTTAGACAGACACACTCCTACACTGCTAGTGAAAGCATGAAATTATATTTTTCTGGAGGACAACTTGGCAGTATGTATCAAAAGTCTTTTAAAGTACTCACCACTTTTATATGCTGTTAGTGGCAGTATAAATGTGTACCACTTTTCTGGAGGGCAATTTGGCACTATTTACCAAAATTTAGAATGCACATGCCCTTTGATCTAGCAATTTCACTTCTAGGAATTTTATCTAGAAGGTCAGTTCAGTTCAGTTCAGTCGCTCAGTTGTGTCCGACTCTTTGCAACCCCATGAATCCCAGCACGCCAGGCCTCCCTGTCCATCACCAACTCCCGGCGTTCACTCAGACTCATGTCCATCGAGTCAGTGATGCCATCCAGCCATCTCATCCTCTGTCGTCCCCTTCTCCTCCTGCCCCCAATCCCTCCCAGCATCAGAGTCTTTTCCAATGAGTCAACTCTTCACATGAGGTGGCCAAAGTACTGGACTTTCAGCTTTAGCATCATTCCTTCCAAAGAATACCCAGGGCTGATCTTCGGAACGGACTGGTTGGATCTCCTTGCAGTCCAAAGGACTCTCAAGAGTCTTCTCCAACACCACAGTTCAAAAGCATCAATTCTTCGGTGCTCAGCTTTCTTCACAGTCCAACTCTCACATCCATACATAACCACTGGAAAAACCATAGCCTTGACTAGACGGACCTTTGTTGGGAAAGTAATGTCTCTGCTTTTCAATATGCTATCTAGAAGGTAGCCTCTAGGAATTTAATCTAGAAGTTAGGCTCATAAAGATATATATACAAGGATATTCATTGAAGCACTGTTTATTATAGAACAGAACTGAAAACAACTTTAAATGTTAACCAAAAAGGAACTAATTAAATAAAATACAGCACATCCACATGATGAAATATCATACAATCATTCTCTAAAATGAAGTAGGTCTATATTTCTTCACACAAGATGAACAAGATATGCTAAATGAAACCTGCAAAGTGCAAAATAGTATATGTATAGTATAAGCCCATGTGTGTAAAGAGGAAAAAGCAGAAATAGGTATTACAAAGGCTTGAAAATGCACTGAAGTGTTTTAGAATACAAAAGAAAGTGCTAACACTTTCTCTGAGGAGGGGCTGGGAATTCAGAGCATTCTACTTTTTTCACCCTGTGACTTTTTATTATTATGAGCATATATATTATTTTTGTTATGAAAAAGAAGCTTTCCATTTATTTCCTTACAGTATATTCCTGAAAGCAGTACTGCCATGTCAGAGTGGTAGCTGTAAGGAAATAAATGGAAAGACAATCAAAGATACTGTATAAACATAATATTCTTCACACACACACACAAAAAACCTGGATACAAGACTCAAAAAAATGAGGATTAGTAAAATAAATGATGATCCATGTATTTAGTGGAATACTGTACAGCTATGAAATTTAAATATTCTGACATAGAGAGACAGTCAATAGTATACTGAATAATAAGTCTTTGTTTTCAAAGGAGACATAGACAGACCAAAGTATATATTTGCACATGAAAAAGTTTGGAAGACTATATAAAGTTATCTTGGAGAGTAGTAATACTGATAGTACTGTTACGATTTTTTGCTGTGCTTTATGAAGTTTTCTACAGTTAATATATTATTTACTGAAAGAGAGTGACTAACAACCCATGTGAGGTCAACCCCATGCCTGCCTGTGCTATGTGCTCAGTGGTGTCTGACTCTTTGTGACCTCATGGACTGTAGACCACCAGGTTCCTCTGTCCATGGAACTTTCTAGGCAAGAATACTGGAGTGGGTTGCCATTTCCTCCTCCAGGGGATCTTCCTGACCCAGGGACTGAATCTGCATCTCTTCTATCTCCTGCATTGCAGACAGATTCTTTATCCACTGAGCCATAGGAGAAGCACTGGTCAAACCCATAAATCCTAGGAATTAGACAATTCAGACCACCGCCCATGTATATTCCTCAAAGAAGTTGAAATTCCACTTTGATTAATCCAATCCTGTTAGAATACTGGGCTATGTCTAGCTCTAGCAAGCTGTTTTACAATGGTCATATGATTCCTGATGTTTATGAGAAGATTTTAATTTATTAGAAAAAGAAGCACTAAAACTAAATAAGCCTTTTGAAAATGTATATTAAAATCTTGCTCTTGATAATATTTAAAATTTCAGAATACTTGTGAAAGAAAAGTACTTATCTCTTGTTAGCACCTTCCATTTTGGGCTGCCTAGAGCGCAAGATAAATGCTTTTCTGTAAGAGTCCAAGAAGCTCAAGTAGATATACTATGCTCAAAAAATTTATCATTACCTTACACAAATGGTCTACTGAATGACCTAGCAGTGGTAAAAGTTTTCCTGGTATGATCAGTAAATACCAGTGAAGTGAAAAGGTTTTTTTTGTTTTGTTAATATATGATTTCCCATTTTTAATTGAAAAGGACATTTCTATGACTTTCTACATGACTTGAGAGTTAAAAAGTTACATTTACTTTCATTAATTGAATTGTAGTGTATATGTTACCAACTTGACATACATCTTAAGAGAATAAATAGTTCCCTTTTTCTTCAGAACAAATATTAACACTAACCAACAGCGTATCTATTGATTTGGTGAGAACTGGCAAGAAGGGTATGTGGGAGGGGTGGGAGGGAGAGAGAACCATTCCATTACTTCCAAACTTCTCTCATGCTGCTCCTTTATAAACACTTCCCTATATCCCCAAACCCTGGCACCCACTAATCTCTTTCCCTTCCTATAGTTTTGCTTTTTCAGATTATCATATAAATGGAATAATACATTATGTAGCCTTTTAAATCTAGCTTCTTTCACTTAGCTAAATGCATTTTAAGATTCACCTGTGTTATTGCACGAATCAATAGGTAGTTCCTTTCTTATCATAGAGTAGTATTCCACAGTGTGGATATATAACAACCTGTTTATCCACCAGTTGAAATAACTGAGTTTTTTCCAATCTGGGGTGACTAATGCTGAATAATACTGCTATAAATATTCATGTCAGGTTTTTGTATGAATGTAAGTTTTCAGTTCTCTTGGATAGATAGCTAGAAATTAGTGCTGAGTCATATGATAAAAATGTTTAATTTCATAGGAAACTAACAAATTGTCTTCCAAAGTGGCTATTTCATTTTTCAATCCTACTAGCAATGTTCCAGTCGCTCTGACTTGCTAACCTTTGGTATTGTTGGTTTTGTTTTGACATTTTAATAGGAGCAATATGGTATCTCATTGTGATTTTTTTTAACTTTATTTCTCAGAGCATTTTTAGATCAGAGAAAAATTGAACAAAAAGTACAGAGATTTCCCATTTACTCCTTTCACCCCAACATGCAACCTCCCCAACTATGAACATCCTGAATCAGACTGGTATATTTATTACAATCAACACTGTGGTTTTAATTTGCATTTCTCTAATGATTTTAATTTGCATTTCTTTTATTTGTTACTTGAATATCTAGGTGAGGTGTTTATTCAGATCTTTTGCCTATTGGATTATTTCTCATTATTTTTTTCTTTATAAATCATTTTGCCTTGGTTTTTTTAACATTTATTTTTAATTGGAGGATAATTGCTTTAAAATGTTGTGTTACTTTCTGCCGTACAAAACCGTGATCAACTATGAGTATAGATATATCCCCTCCCTCTAGAGCCTCCCTCCCTGCCCTCCCCCGCATTGTTGACTTAAGGCTTTTTAAATTTTATTCTGGATATAACTTTCTGCCAGAAATGTGATTTGCAAATATTTTATCCCAGTTTGTGACTTGAGTTTTCATTTTCTTTCACAGTTTTTTTTTTTAATTTTAATAAAGTCTATATATCCATTTTTTTTCACCTATGGATTATGCTTTGGGGATAATATAGATTTTTAATCACATCTCTTTATGTCTTTCTTTATATGAGTAATATTTCTCCTAACTACCAGCCTCAGTCATAAAGTTGAAAACAAATAAAAACTGCCATCAATTTTGTTTAAATGGGTACAAAGTTTCATTTTGGGAAGATAAAAAGTTCCAGAGATGGATGGTGGTGATGGTGGCGTAACAATGTGAATGTATTTAATTTCAACAAACTGTACACTTAAAAATGTTTAAGCTGGGACTTCCTGGGTGGTCCAGCACTTAAGACTTCGAGCTTCCACTGCAGGGGGTGCAGTTTCAATCCCTGGTCAGGGAACTAAGATCTCACATGCCAAGTGGCCAAAAAGAAAAAAAAAAAGGTTAAGTTTTGTTTTATAATTTTACCATAATAAAAAGAAAAAATTGCCATCAAGCAACAGTATGTCAGGCAAGTGCCTGTTCTACAGCTCATGGACACTGTATGGCAGTGGTGAAACCAAAGTAATGGAACCAAAGCTTCACTTTACATGGATGATGAATGACAATCCATTTCCAGGATGAGAGGTAGCCAGCCAAAAGGGACATTGCCCAGGACTTTATAGAAAGGTTGCCTCATTTAGTCCTCATACTTACAAGGAAGATACTATACTATGCTTTTTTCACAATTAACGGAGCTGAGGCCTGGAAGGCAAAGTTGCCTATTCAAGTTTGACTCAGTAAATCAAGGAATGCAGATGAGAGAACAATCTGACACCAGCGCTCTCACTCCAGACCATTCCCTTATACGGTTTCCAAATCCATGAAGAAAAAGTCTCTATTCAGGTTTTGTTTTTAGATATATAAAAGTCTTAGGAAATTACAAATAATTTAACAAACATTCCTTGGGAACTGTTAACAGTAATTTCAATATATTGATTTCCCAAGGTACACTGAAAAAAGAAAAGCTATCTGCTATCTTTTTTTTTAATATATTTATTTAATTGAAGGCTAATTACTTTACAATATTGTAGTGGGTTTTGCCATACATTGACAGGAATCAGCCATGGATGTACATGTGTCCCCCATCCTGAACTCCTCCTCCTACCTCCCTCCCCATCCCATCCCTCAGGGCCATCCCAGTGCACTGGCCCTGAGCACCCTGTCTCATGCATTGAACCTGGACTGGCGATCTGTTTCGCATATGGTAATATACATGCTTCAATGCTATTCTCTCAAATCATCCCACCATTGCCTTCTTCCACAGAATCCAAAAATCTGTTCTTTATATCTGTGTCTCTTCTGCTGTCTCACATATAGGGTCATTGTTACCATCTTTCTAAATTCCATATATATGTGTTAATATGCTGTATAGGTGTTTTTCTTTCTGACTTACTTCATCCTGTATAATAGGCTCCAGTTTCATCCACCTCATTAGAACTGATTCAAACGCACTCTTTTTCGTAGCTGAGTAATATTCCATTGTGTATATGTACCACCACTTTCTTATCCATTTGTCTGCCAGTGGACATCTAGGTTGCTTCCGTGTCCTAGCTATTGAACACAGTGCTGCAATGAACATTGGGGTACACGTGTCTCTTTCAGTTCTGGTTTCTTCAGTGTGTATGCCCAGCAGTGGGATTGCTGGGTCGTATGGCAGTTCTAGTTTCAGTTTTTTAAGGAATCTCCACACTGTTCTCCATAGTGACTGTACTAGTTTACATTCCCACCAACAGTGTAAGAGGGTTCCCTTTTCTCCACACCCTCTCCAGCATTTATTGTTTGTAGACTTTTTGATAGCAGCCATTCTGACTGGCATGAAATGGTACCTCACTGTGGTTTTGATTTGCATTTCTCTGATAATGAGTGATGTTGAACATCTCATGTGTTTGTTAGCCATCTGTATGACTTCTTTGGAGAAATGTCTGTTTAGTTCTTTGGCCCATTTTTTGATTGGGTCATTTATTTTACTGGAACTCAGTGACAAGAGCTGCTTGCATATTTTTGAGATTAATTCTTTATCAGTTGCTTCATTTGCTATTATTTTCTCCTATTCTGAAGGCTGTCTTTTCACCTTGCTTATTTGCAATGGAGTGGGTAACAGTACTACACTTGAAGTCAAATGGCTTGGTATCAAATCCTGGCTCTGGCTTTGTGTTGAAATAACTTATGCATATTAGTTCTTATAAATTTTCTAATTGGGGTTGATAAAATCATAGAGCACTAGAAGCTATTCACTCAAAATATGTTACTTATCCTATTTTGAAGCTCCAAACTATGCATAAGCTTCTCTGAAATTGTGAAGACCCAGTAATGTTTAGAATAGTATTTTGAATCTCTATAAAAGTTAGCTATTATTGTTTATTAAAAAAGAGTTACCTTGGAGAAATCCCTTCATCTATAAAAATGGAAAGTATTTAAGAACAATGGCCATGGAATCAGGCTACCTTGGTTTAAATCCTAGTTCTGCTACTTGCCACCTTTAAAGCCCTAGGCCTGTCACTTTGTCTCTTTAAGCTTCAGTTTTCCATGGCTGAAAAATAAGAGTAATAATAACATTGCTGAGGTTAAAATGAGACAATCTGTGCAAACTGCTTAGCACAGTCCTTTGTATACAGTAAGCCATCAATGCCCATGAAATGTTGCTCTTTACTAATGCATATATATGGAATTTCGAAAGATGGTAATGACAACCCTGTATGCAAGACAGCAAAAGAGACACAGATGTATAGAACAGTCTTTTGGACTCTGTGGGAGAGGGAGGGGGGAATGATTTGGGAGAATGGCATTAACACATGTTTAATATCATATACGAAACGAATCGCCAGTCCAGGTTCGATGCAGGATACAGGAAGCTTGGGGCTGGTGAACTGGGATGACCCAGAGGGTATGGGGAGGGAGGTGGGAGGGGGGTTCAGGATGGGGAACATGTGTACATCCGTGGCGGATGCATGTTGATGTATGGCAAAACCAATATAATATTGTAAAGTAAAAAAAAAAAGAAAACCAACATATTGTACACTTTAAACTTAAATAAAATAAATAAAATAAAAACAAAATTTATAGGTTCAAACTACTGCACAATTGCACTCATCTCACACACTAGCAAAATAATGTTCAAAATTCTCCAAGCGAGGCTTTAATGGTACATAAACCAAGAACTTCTAGATGTTCAAGTTAGATTTTAAAAAGGCAGAGGAACCAGAGATCAAATTGCCAACATCTGCTGCATCATAGAAAAAGCAAGAGAATTCCAGAAAAACATCTACTTCTGCTTTGTTGACTACTCCAAAGCCTTTGACTGTGTAGATCACAACAAACTGTGGAAAATTCTTTGTGTGTGTGTGTGTATGGGAAATTCTTAAAGAGATGGGAACACCAGACCACCTTATCTGCCTCTTGAGAAATCTGTATGCAGGTCAAGAAGCAATAGTTAGAACTAGACATGGAACAACGGACTGGTTCAAAATTGGGAAAGGAATACAACAAGGCTGTATATTGTCACCCTGCTTATTTAACTTATATGCAGAGTACATCATGTGAAATGCCAGGCTGGATGAGGCACAAGCTGGAATCAAGATTTCTGGGAGAAACATCAATAACCTCAGATATGCAAATGACACCACCCTTATGGCAGAAAGCAAAGAGGAACTGAAGATCCTCTTGATGAAAGTGAAAGAGGAGAGCAAAAAACCTAGCTTAAAACTCAACATTCAAAAAACTAAGATCATGGCATCTGGTCCCATCACTTCATGGCAAATAGATGGGGAAACAATGCAAACAGTGACGGAATTTATTTTCTTGGGCTCCAAAATCACTGCAGATGGTGACTGCAGCCATGAAATTAAAAGATGCTTGCTCCTTGGAAGAAAAGCTATGACCAACCTAGACAGCATATTAAAAAGCAGAGACATTACCTTGCCGACAAAGGTCCATCTAGTCAAGGCTATGGTTTTTCCAGTAGTCATGTATGGATGTGAGAGCTGGATCATAAAGAAAGCTGAGTGCCTAAGAATTGATGCTTTTGAACTGTGTTATTGGAGAAGACTACTAAGAGTCCCTTGGACTGCAAGATCAAACCAGTCAATCCTAAAGGAAATCAGTCCTGAACATTCATTGGAAGGACTGATGCTGAAGTTAAAGGTCCAATACTTTGGCCACCTGATGCAAAGAACTAACTCCTTAGAAAAGACCCTAACGCTGGGACAGACTGAAGGCAGGAGAAGAAGTGGACAACAGAGGATGAGATGGTTGGATGACCTCACCGACTCGATGGACATGAGTTTGAGCAAGCTCCAGGAGTTGGTGATAGACAGCAAAGCCTGTCATGCTGCAGTCCATGGGGTCGCAAAGAGTCGGACGTGACTGAGTGACTGAACTGAACTTGAGGTAGGATTAGGAATTAAATTACAGGAAGGACATTTTGTAAATCTGTAGACAGCAGTACACTAAGCAATCAGTTCCTAGAGAACTGTCCCTTATCTCGTCTGGTGCTCATAAACATAAACCACTTCACTGAAAGTTACCCTCCACCAATCCTGCTAGATCACAATCTTCTTGTTTTATATTTTTTCATACCATTTATTGCTATTTGATTTTTATTTTCTCTATTTACTGTTTGTCTTCTTCTAAAATGTAAGCTCCATAAGAGCAGGGAGGCATAACAGTTAAAAGACTGAGTTAAGAGCCAGAGGGACTGGATATGATTCCTGTCTCTACTGCTTTCTAGCTGTGTGACCTCGAGCATGCTACTGAAGCTCTGCGCCTCAGTTTCCTTATCTGTAAGACAAGAATGTTAATGGCATCTGTTTCATAGAGTTCTTATGAGAATTAAGTGACTTTATATAAAGCACTTAGCAAAACCTACCATACAGTAAGTACTCAGTAAATGCTAGTATTGTTATCGACCCACTTCACGGCTATCATTCCAGCAGATTGAACAGTCCTTGGCATACAGCAGGCACCCAATAAACATTTATAGAGTAAATGAATAAGAAGAGCTCATTGCTGAGCCAGTCTTATAGCTCAAAAGGGTTCCTAAAAGAAAGTGTTGGGGATGATGGAGAGGGACTGGGGTAAGTTACCTACTGTGAGGTCAAAGCCTCTGTTCAGGTATCAGCTTCCACACTAAGGAAAAAAGTCTGCTGGTCACTGTGGAATATCATTTAAATTCTAGAACTGCCTTTGGCAGCTATGCTATGCTATGCTATGCTAAGTCACTTCAGTCGTGTCCCACTCTGTGCGACCCCATAGACGGCAGCCCACCAGGCTCCCCCATCCCTGGGATTCTCCAGGCAAGAACATTGGAGTGGGCTGCCATTTCCTTCTCCAATGCATGAAAGTGAAAAGTGAAAGTGAAGTCGCTCAGTCGTGTCTGACTCTCAGCGACCCCATGGATGGCAGCCTAACAGGCTCCTCCATCCATGGGATTTTCTAAGCAAAAGTACTGAAGTGGGGTGCCATTGCCTTCTCCGATGGAAGTCCCTGAATACCACCTCTTTCCTCAGCTAACACTTATTGAGTGGTTACTTAGCATGTGTTAACTCATTGAACCCTTACAATAACCTTGAGGTAAACAGTACAATTACTCCCCTCTTACAAATGAGAACACAGAAGCACAAATAGGTTAAGTAACTTTTGCAAGGTCACACAGCTAATAAGTAGCTAAGCCTGAATTTAAACTCAAAAAGTCTAGTTCTAGACCCCATCCTTTTAGCAGCTAGCTGTTTTGTTTGTTTGTTTGTTTTGTTTTGTTTTTTTCATTGTAAAACACTGACATGTTAATGTCTGGAATTCTTTTCTATAGGGTCATTTGTTTTTCAGAAGAATAATTCTCCAATCTCCTGCCTGGTAAGCATATACCAGGACACTAAATTTAAAGCAAGGTGAGGGGAAGGGGCTAACCACTCGGTCTGAAGACTTCCACTCAATCTCCCTGTTCTCAGCCTTTTGTTTCAGTGCCCTTCACTCTGCCCCCTGTCCAGGAGCTCAAAGCCTGTCAGGTTCACTTAGGTCAGAGACTCTCCTCTGGGTCTCCTATCACTCAAGGTGGGTGGAAGTTGGGGGGGGGGGCAGGTGGACGCATCACCTTACTGCAGCATGAAAGGGAAGAGACCTAAGGGGTCCAATCCCATTCTGTCAGTTTTTAAAACATTTCCCTTATTTTCAGCCCTGGATCACCTCCTTACCTTTTAGGAAAAACCACTTACCTTCAAATTCTAACCCTCTCATGTGTCCTGTGAGATAAAATAACTCACTTCTCCAATGGAACAAGATAGCCCAGAGATAAACCCACACACCTATGGGCACCCTATCTTTGACAAAGGAGGCGAGAATATACAATGGGAAAAAGACTCTCTTCAATAAGTGGTGCTAGGAGAACTGGACAACTACGTATAAAAGAATGAAATTAGAACACTTCTTAACACCATATACAAAGATAAACTCAAAATGGATTAAAGATCCCCGATTCTTATTGCAGCACTGTTTACAATTGCCAAGACATAGAAACAACCTAAATGTCCATTGACAGAAGAATGGATAAAGAAGATGTGGTACGTATACACAATGGAATATTACTCAGCCATTAAAAACAACAAAATAATGCCATGTGCAACAACATGGATAAACCTGGAGATTATCACACTAAGTGAAGTAAGTTGGACAGAGAAAGACAAACAGCATATGGTATCACTTACATGCACAATGTTTTAAAAACTGACACAAACAAGTTTGTTTCCAGTGGCAGAGTCTGGGGAAGGGCTGGCAGGCACCATATTGGGCAGCAAAGGTGGCAAGAAGCCCCTGAATCAGCCCAAGAATCAAGCCAAGGAGACGGACGAGGAAGATACGGTATTCAAGCAGAAACAGAAGGAGGAGCAGAAGAAACTTGAGGCTAAAAGCCAAGGCTGTGGGGAAAAGTCCCCTGGCCACAGGTACAATTAAGAAATCTGGCAGCAAGTAAGCTGTTCCTTGTGCCTGAGGCAATGATGATGATCCTTAGTTTTATTCCAATTTAAATATCTGAATCCCCTGTCATAACATCTGTTGCCACCTATAGCTAGAATGTAGTGTTGTCTTGGAATCCACTGTACATTTAAGAATAAACTTTTGGGACTTCCCTTGTGGTCCAGTGGCTAAAACTCAAGGCTCCCAATGCAGGGAGCCCAGGTTCAATCCCTGGTTAGGGAACTAGATCCCATATGCCACAACTAAGACCTGATGCAGCCAAATAAATATTTTTTAAAGTTCTCGGTTCACCTACTGTTGAAGCCTAGCTTGAATGATTTTGAGCATAACCTTGCTAGCATATGAAATGGGCACAACTGTATGATAATTGGAACATTCTTTGGCATTGCCCTTCTTTGGGATTAGAATGAAAACTGACCTTTTCCAGTCCTGTGGCCCCCGCTGAGTTTCCCAAATTTGCTGACATTCTGAGTGCAGCACTTTCACAGCATCATCTTTTAGAATTTTAAATAGCTTGGCTAAAATTCTGCCAACTTTGTTTGCAGTAATTTTAACTGTGGTCCACCTGAATTCACACTCCAGCATGTCTGGCTCTAAGCAAGTGACCAAACCATCGTGGTTAACATCTCTGTTTTTTAATACTGTCTAGGTTTGTTGTAGCTTTCCTTCCAAGGAGCAAGCCTTTTAATTTCATGGCTGCAGTCACTGTCTGCAGTGAAATTGGAGCCCAAGAAAATAACATCTGTCACTTATCCCCCTTAACTTGCCATGAAGTCATGGGAACAGGTGCCACGATCTAAAGTTTTTTAACGTTGAGTCTTAAGCAAGCTTTTTCACTCTCCTCTTTTACCCTCATCAAAAGACTCCTTAGTTCCTCTTCACTTTCTGCCATTAGAGTGGTATCATCTGCATATCTGAGCTTATTGATATTTTTCCTGGAAATATTGATTCCAGCTTGCGATTCATCCAGTCTGGCATTTTGCATAATGTACTCGGTTCACCTACTGTTGAAGCCTAGCTTGAATGATTTTGAGCATAACCTTGCTAGCATATGAAATGGGCACAACTGTATGATAATTGGAACATTCTTTGGCATTGCCCTTCTTTGGGATTAGAATGAAAACTGACCTTTTCCAGTCCTGGGGCCCCTGCTGAGTTTCCCAAATTTGCTGACATTCTGAGTGCAGCACTTTCACAGCATCATCTTTTAGGATTTTAAACAGCTTGGCTAAAATTCTGCCAACTTTGTTTGCAGTAGTTTTAACTATGGTCCACCTGAATTCACACTCCAGCATGTCTGGCTCTAAGCAAGTGACCAAACCATCGTGGTTAACCTGGTCAATAAGATGTTTTCTGTATAGTTCTTCTGCGTATTCTTGCCACCTCTTCTTAATCTCTTATGATTCTGCTAGGCACTTAACCATTTGTGATCTTTATAATGCCCATCCTTGCATGAAATGTCCCCTTGATATCTCCAATTTTCTTAAGGAGATCTTCAGTCTTTCCCATTCTATTATTTTCCTCTATTTCTTTGCAGTGTTCATTTAAGAAGGGCTTCTTATCTCTCCTTGCTTTTCTCTGGAACTCTGCATTTAACTGGGTATATCTTTCCCTTTCTCCCTTGCTTTTTGCTTCTCTTCTTTCCTCAGCTATTTGTAAAGCCTCCTCAGACAACCACTTTGCCTTCTTGCATTTCTTTTTCTTGGGGATGGTTTTGAACACTGATTCTGTATAGTGTTATGAATCTCTGTCCATAGTTCTTCAGGATTTTGCCTACCAGATCTAATCCCTTGAATCTATTTGTCTCCTCTACTGTATAAGCATAAGGGATTTGATTTAGGTCGTACCTGAATGGTTAAGTGGTTTTCCCTATTTTCTTCAATTTAAGCCTGAACTCTGCAATAAGAAGCTCATGATTTGACCCGCAGTCAGCTCCATGTCTTGTTTTTGCTGACTGTATAGAGTTTCTCCAGATTCAGCTACAAAGAATATAATCAATCTGATTTCAGTATTGACCATTTGGTGATATCTGTGTGTAGAATCATCTCTTGTGTTGCTGGAAAAGAGTGTTTGCTATGACCAGTGTGTTCTCTTGACAAAACTCTGCTAGTCTTTGCCCTGCTTCACTTTGTACTCCAAGGCCAAACTTGCCTGTTATTCCAGGTATCTCTTGACTTTCTACTTTTGCATTCCAGTCCCCTATGATGAAAAGGATCTTTTTTGGGTGTTAGTTATAGAAGGTCTTGTAGGTTTTCATAGAACCAGTCAACTTCAGCTTCTGTGGCATTAGAGGTTGGGACATAGACTTGGATAACTGTGATGTTGGTTTGCTTTGGAAACAAACCAAGATCATTTTGGAGATTGCATTTAAGTACTGCATTTCAGACTGTTCTGCTCACTATGAGGGCTACTAAATTTCTTCTAAGGGTTTCTTGCCCATAGTAGTAGACATAACGGTCATCTGAATTAAATTCACCCATCCTCATCCATTTTAGTTCACGGATTCCTAAGATGTCGATGTTCACTCTTGGCATCTTCTGCTTGAAGATGTCCAACTTACCTTGACTCATGGACCTAATCTTCCAGGTTTCTATGCAATATTGTTTATTCTTTATAGCATCAGGCTTTACTTTCACCACCAGACACATCCACAACTAAGTGTCATTTCCGTTTTGGCCCAGCCACTTCATTCTTTCTGGAGCTATTAGTAATTGCCCTCTGCTCTTCCTGTAGCATACTGGACACCTTCCAACCTCGGGAGCTTAGCTTCTGGCATATATCTTTTTGCCTTTTCATACTGTTTATGGGGTTCTCACAGCAAGAATACTGGAATGGATTGCCATTTCCTTCTCTAGTAGACCCCATTTTATCAGAACTCTTCACTATGACCCATCTATCATAGGTGGCCCTGCAGAACATGACTCATAGCTTCAATGAGTTAGCCCCTTCGCCACCACAAGGTGGTGATCCATGAAGGGATCACTTATGCACAACAGAAAGAAAAAGTAAGATTCAAAATCCCATGACTTATCATTTGCCCTGAAGTTAAGAAACAGGAATTCACAGGTTAGTTTTATCATAAACAAAGTGGACAAACTCTAAGGCAATCTTTTTTTTTTTTTTTTTTTTTTACTGAGATACAGTTGATTTACAGTATTATGTAGGTTTCAGGTATTACAATATAGTGATTCAC
This sequence comes from Bos indicus, assembly GCF_029378745.1. Classification (NCBI taxonomy): domain Eukaryota; kingdom Metazoa; phylum Chordata; class Mammalia; order Artiodactyla; family Bovidae; genus Bos; species Bos indicus. Next base: position 80,248,879 of record NC_091789.1, read on the forward strand.
AATTTTTAAAGGTTATATTCCTTTATAGTTTTTATGAAATATTGGCTATATTTCCTGAGTTGTACAATATATCCTTTATAGCTTCTTTATTTCATATGCAATTGTTTGTACTCTTAATGTCATACCTGTATCTTGCCCCTCCATTCTTCCCTCTTCTCACTGGTAACCACTAGTTTGTTCTCTATTATCTATGAGTCTGTTTCTTTTTTGTTATATTCACTAGTTTGCTGTATTTTTCAGTCTCCACATATAAGTGATACCATACAGTATTTGTCTTTCTCTGTCTGACTTATTTCACCTAGCATAATACCCTCCAAGTCCATCTATGTTGTTGCAAATGGCAGGATTTCATCCTTTTTTATAGATGTGTAATATTCTATCGTGTGTGTGTGTGTGTGTGTGTGTGTGTGTGTGTGTGTATGCAGTTGCTTTATCCATTTATCTGTTGATGGATGCTTAGGCTGCTTCAATATCTCAGCAATTGCAAACAATGCTATTATAAACATTGGGGTACACATATCTTTTCAAATCAGTCATTTTGGTTTTTTCAGGTGTATACCCAGGAGTAGAACTGCCAGGTCATATAGTAGTTCTATTTTTAATTTTTTGAGAAGCTGCTATACTGTTCTCACAGTGGCTGTACAAATTTGTATTCCCACCAACAGTGTATGAGGGTTTCCTTTTCTTCACATCCTCATTAGGCAATCTTAATCATACTGTGACATTCAAAGTCAAATATTAATTTATTCCTTTATCTATCATCATACAATGAATTTAAGGCTTTAAAACAATCTGAAGGCTACAAAGGTTTTTATGACTAAAATAAATCTTGCTGCTGCTAAGTCGATTCAGTCATGTCTGACTCTGTGCGACCCCATAGATGGAAGCCCACCAGGCTCCCCCATCCCTGGGATTCTCCAGGCAAGAACACTGGAGTGGGTTGCCATTTCCTTCTCCAATGCATGAAAGTGAAAAGTGAAAGTGAAGTCGCTCAGTCGTGTCTGACTCTTAGTGGCCCCATGGACTACAGCCTACCAGGCTCCTTCATCCATGGGATTTTCCAGGCAAGAGTACTGGAGTGGGGTGCCATTGCCTTCCTATTATTACCTAATTAGAAACAGATGAGCAAGATAAAATACCTTGCTTTAGATGGACAATACTTAATGACATACGACACCAATTTGATTGCTAATATGTAAAAAAAAGGTACTTACAGCTATGATAAGTAATTATTACCAAGATATTATGGCTATAAATCTGGACTAAAAATTGATATTAATAACTAACAGTAAAATAAGGGAAAGCATTTATTGGTCAAAATGAAATTAGCTGTATATAAACAATTCATATTAATATTACTGTTTTAATAATATTATTAATATACTTACCAATAATCAACACAATATACTTTCTATTTTAATACTATTATATTAATGATTAGTAGTTCAATTAGAATTCTTAGACTAAATAATTTTATCATTACCAAAAAAGTCAGACACCTTTTCTCCCTACCATTTTAAGTGAAAGGATCAACAAAGGAAATTACATGTACTCTTTAACAACTAAGCTCTCTAAGCTTTGGTTAGCTCAATATCAACTCTTAGTATCCTAATGACCCTAGAGATCAGCTACAAATTTATCCTAAATATGCCAAACAATTTTGTTCAGCAGGCTCTCCACTGTGAAATTCTTCCTTTCCATTCTTCTACCTTTGTTGATAAGTGTTTTAGGTCTTAACAGAAGCCCTCTTAATGCCCTTTTCTCCTGAGTGGCAGGTAGCATGCTTCAAGTAAACATTCAGGAGTTGGGAAACAATTTTCTCCACATTTTCAAGAAATATACAGTGTTCTGTAAACTCAGGTGGGATCAGGGGAAGGAAGTAATTCCAGTATTATTCCCTCCCTATCTGCTTTGGTTGTGACATCAAATCCACAAGCAGATCAGGAGCAATTACAATATCAAACAAAACACTTTAACTGTTTAGAAACAAAATTAACTAAGGTAAATAATTTCTGTAAGATGTGGAATAACCCATTTATTCCAATTAGTAAATTGTTAAAATGCTTCCCTGACTACAGGTCTGGAAAAATCTCCTGATTATAGGTCTAGAAAACCAAATGTCTACACTGCTGCTGCTGCTGCTGCTGTCGCTTCAGTCGTGTCCGACTCTGTGCGACCCCATAGACAGCAGCCCACTAGGCTCCTCTGTCCCTGGGATTCTCCAGGCAAGAACACTGGAGTGGGTTGCCATTTCCTTCTCCAATGCATGAAAGTGAAAAGTGAAAGTGAAGTCGCTCAGTCGTGTCCGACTCTTAGTGACCCCATGGACTGCAGCCTACCAGGCTCTTCCGTCCATGGGATTTTCCAGGCAAGAGTACTGGACAGGGGTGCCATTGCCTTCTCCGAATGTCTACACTAGAGAACTATAAAGCAAAAATAGGTTAAAAAATTTAATCCTTCAGCCATAGTTGTATAATTCTAAAAAAAGATGGGCAACATGGGACAAAGCACAGTTAATTGGCTTACTTTATATTCATTTCCTTCAAAGATAGAAGTATCTGTGAAAACTGATGTAATCTACCAATATCAACACATTTGAGCCCACAAAGATGATGAAATCAGTTTTCTAATAGTGCTGGAACATATTTGTGAAACCAGAAACACCTTACCCTTTCACTTTAATGCAACACATTCGAAAAGTATTGTGACACTATTTCTGCCATACTATCTCAGCAATTAAGTAAACAAGTGATATGAAAGCCACCTGAAGACAGATCTACAAATGAAACACATGGTTGCTGGGGTAACAAACTGAACTGAAATAGGCCAACTGTCATCTGTTTCTCTCCCACCCTGCACCCTCATTGTGATTTATATCCTAAGAAAGATTTGTTTAAAAGCAAAACTGTAAAACCTTTAAAAGGTGAACTTCCCTTAAATAAAGATGAGTAGAAGGACTTTTGAGACAAAACCCCCAAATATCTTTCTCATTTATGCCAATGCCTGTATCATGACAGACAAATCTCTCCTCACAATTTACTTTCCCAACTGGCAAGAGAAAATTTTCACTCACTGGGGTGTCAAAAGTCTAGATGAAAGTTTGCCATGCATTTTTAAATATGTAGATAAAAGCAGTTACAATGAGGAATTTATAAGAAAGAATATGTTGCCTTAGATCTCTCACAGAAGTAAAGCTTGTGGTATGTTGGGGTTATTTTTGCTTGCTCTTTTTGAACTCAAATTGAATGTAAACTCTCTTTAGGCCAGGGACTTTGTCCTGTTTCTTGTGTATACCCCTACCACACCCCACACCTCAATACTACTTAATTCAATGTTCTGCACATATTCTCAATACAAAGTCATACTACTGTAGATGAAGAGGCTGTAATTAAAACAAATATCAGATGCTGAAAAAAAAAAAAGGCTTGTGAAAAGATAGAAGAGTTGCTAGTGCTTAGGATAAACCTCAACATACACAACAAAAAGTGTCAAAGACAAAGATGCCACAGAGTACAATAAGGATGGAGGGTAGCTTTACAGGGAAGGGGGCAGAATGAACAAAATGAAATGGAAACAAAAGTCTTCTCCCAGTTTAGTGCATACTCCCAGAACGAGACAAGAAGCAAGATATACAATTTCTTTACATTATTTCATTAACGGTGATCAGTCCATGTGACTTCCAATACAGTGCACAGACCTTGTACCATCAATTAATTAGGTAACATGGGCTATGGACTACCAGGACACTTCCTCAGGAGGGGACAAGAAAGCGACAGGGGGTCAGGACCTAATCTCCCCTCCTCTATGCTCTGCTAGGGGAGGTAAAACAAGACTGTAGTAAATACCTGACTTGTGAAGAAGAGAGAGTTTGGAAACACCCTCATATTAAAATGATATTCTTGTTCCACTCAGTAGTACAGACAGACAGTACAGAATACCCCTCCAATAGAAGGGGACTGATACAGGGCTTACCTGTATTTTTCTCTGTCCTATGGTTAAACCTCCGGAGCTACGCAGCCGGTGGCGGCAACAAATCCACACGCGTGGCCTCCGATCTCACACTCCGGCAGAAGTCACCGTAGCCCCGGCGGCGATGGCGACGGCGGCGGAGACCACCGCGATTGCGGCGGCAGCCCCAACTCCTCCCTCAGCTGCTTCTCTTGCTCCACCCAACGCCGCCAGGCCGCCGCTTTGACCCAACCCTCCCTCCTCTCGACTTCCGGGTGACGCCCCGACCGGAAGCAGCCAGCGAGGTGGAGGGACGCGTCACGAGAAAGGAGAAAAGCGCAGCGGACTGTCAAGCGTCTCCCGCCCCCTGCTGCTCCCAGGCTGACACACAGCTTCGGTTGGAAATTTTCCTTCTTGGTGCTGAGAGGCCTCTTCCCATTTCGCCAAGGGCAAAACAACACCCTCCCGCCACCAAAATACGTAGTTTCCTAATGTGAAGCCAAGAAATACTTTAGACCTCCTTATAAATCTTCTTCTGGGTAGTTCAGCCTTTCACAGCATGAAATTAACGTGCCCCTGTCAGATTGTGTAGCGTAACCCCGGGTGTGAATGTCAGAACTATGAACTTATCCCTCGATTGAGAAATGATCTCTGTACGCGCTCTGGTTAGGCCTTGGGAAATCACTTTCTTTGCGCGAAGTGGAATTCGCTTTGCTTCACTTCCGTGTTTCTCCAACAAAAAGGTGAACAATGTACCTCAAAAGTTTAAAAAAATCCATGGCTGAGGCTTGAAAGAGTGATATCAGATTCTGAGTGAGAACACCACATGTATGTGAACTCGTAAGGCCTAGGAAGCTAAAGCTTTCTTGCAAAACAAATGCGGGGGACAAGGAGGGATCTGTTCCAGCTCAGCACCCTACTGAGAAACCTTGTAAGTGGATTCTGCTCTGCTTTTCACCATGCCAATGCAGTCAGTCAGGCTGGGCGGCAGAGCCTTGGGTTTCGCTCTCCGGAGAAATCGGTTTGTCTTGGGCGGGCCGGAGAAAACCCAAACATTGGAGCAAAACCAGAAACAGAACCAGAACACACTATTTCCTTTTGAGGAAACTAGTGAACTTACTAGTGGGCTTCCCTGGTATGTCCGCTGGTAAAGAATCCTCCTGCAACACAGGAGACCATGGTTTGATTCCTGGGTCGGGAAGATCTGCTGGAGAAGGGATAGGCTACCCACTCCAGTATTCTTGGGCTTCCCTGGTGGTTATGACGGTTAAGAATCCACCTGCAATGCGGAAGACCTGGATTCGCTCCCTGGGTTGGGAAAATATCCTGGAGGAGGGAAGGGCAACCCACTCCAGTAGTCTTGCCTCAAGAATCCCCATGGACAGAGGAGCCTGGAGGGCTGCTTGCTATCCATAGGGTCGCAAAAGAGTTGGACACGACTGAGCGACTAAGCACAGCACACAGCAGTGAACTTACATGATTGTTAGCATTCAAGGAAAAGCTGTTTTATTCCCTGGCAGATTGTATAGCAGTTGTTTAGAATTTATTCATCCTGCATAACTGAAACCTTATACCCATTGATTAGCAACTCCTCATTTCCCTTACCCTCTGCCCCAGGCAACAACCGTTCTAGTCTCTGCTTGTAGGATATTGACTATTTCAGGTTTTCTTAGCTAAGTGGAACCATGTAGTAGTATATGTCCTTCTGTGACTGGTTTATTTCACTTAATGTTCTAAAAGTTCATCTATGTTGCCACATATTGCAGAATTTCCTTCTTTTTTAAAGTCTGAATAATATTCCATTGTGTGTATGTATGTGTGTATATATATATATATATATTTTTTTTTCTTTAGTCATTCATCTGTTGATGGGCATTTAAGTGCTTTCCACGTCCTGGCTGTTTCAGATAGTGCTGCAGTGATCATGGGAGTGCTACTATTTCTTCAATTCTTTTGGAAAAGTACTCAGAAGTGGAATCAGGGCATCATATGGTAGTTCTATTTTTAATTTTTGGAAGAACTTCCCTACTGTTTTCCTTAGCATTTGCACCAACAATATACAAGGGTTCCACTTTCTCCACATCCTTGCAAACACATGCTGTCTTTTGGGGGTTTGTTGTTGTTGCTGTTCATAGCCATTCTAACATGTTTGAGGTGATATTGTGGTTTTGATTTGCATTTACCTGATGTTGAATGTCTTTCCATATATTTGTTTGCCATTTGTGTATCTTTGAGAAATATCTAATCAAGGCTATAGCCCATTTTTAAATAGAGCTATTGCTTCCCCCCCCCAAATATGGAGTTGTGGGAATTCATTATATATTTTGGAGCATAACCCCTTATGAGATATATAGCTTGCAAATATTTTCTCCCAATCCTTAGATTGTCTTTTCACTCTGTTGTTTCCTTTGATATGCAGAAACCTTTTCGTTTGATATAGTCCAACGTGTTCATTTTTGCTTTTGTTACTTACACTTTTGGTACCATATCCATAAAATCATTGTCAAGACAAATGTCATGCAGTTTTTCCCCTATATTTTCTTCTACAAGTGTTAATTACATTTAAGTCTTTAATTCATTTTGAGTTGATTTTTGTGTGTGCTGTGCATTCTCAGTCACTCAGTCATATCTGACTCTTTGAGACCCTGTGGACTGTAGGCCACCAGACTCCTCTGTCTATGGGATTTTCCAGGCAAGAATACTGGAGTGGGTTGCCATTCCCTACTCCAGAGGATCTTCCTGATCAAGGGATCAAACCCATGTCTCCTGCACCAGCAGGCGATTCTTTCCCACTGTGCCACCTGGGAAGCCCTATATGCTGTTAAAATAAATGCCCAAGTTCATTCTTTTGTATGTGGCTATCTAGTCTCATTTGTTCAAGAGACTATCCATTCCCCATTGTGTATTTTTGTCACTAATTCAGTACAGTTGCAAGTTACAAAATGAACTTATAAAAATCAGTTTCATTTCTATGTTTTAACAATGAATCATCTCATTTATTGATTAACAACAAAACGTTTATGAGAGAAAGAAAAAAAATGAGAATGGAGACACATATGATGTTCATTGATGAGAAGACTCAATATTGCTAAGATGTCAGTTCATCCCAAATTGATATGTATATTTAATTAAATAACAATCAAAATACAGCCAACTGGGGGCTTCCCTGGTGGCTCAGTGGAAAAGAATATGCCTGCCAATGCAGGGGACACAAGTTTGATCCCTGGTCTGGGAAGATCAACATGCTGCAGAGCAACTAAGCCTGTGTACCACAACCTTTGAGCCTGTGTTCTAGAGCCTAGGAACCACAACTACTAAGCCCAAGCATTGCTACTACTGAAGCTTGTGCACCTGAGAGCCCCAGCTCCGCTTCAAGAGAAACCACCACAGTGAAAAAACCTGAGCACCACTACAGAAAAGCCCAAGCAGCAATGAAGACCCAGCACAGCCAAAACTAAAAAATAAATAAATAAAATTTAAAAACAAAAAACACAGCCAACTGTGTGAAAAATGGTACAAATGACTTGAAAAAAAATACTATTTGGCAATTTTTCATATAATTAAACATACCCTACCATATGACTCAGCAATCCCATTCTTAAGTATTTATCAAAGATTAATAAAAATATATATCCACAAAAAAATGTACAAAATGTTGTACAAAAAATGTTTAGTGACTTTATTTATAATAGCAATTGGAAAAAGTCCAAACATCTATAAAAGGAAAATGGATAAATAAATGATGGTGTATTCAGACAATAAAAGGAAAATTTTAAGACACATGCAATAGCATGTATGAATATCAAAAATATTGTATTGCACGAGGGAAGCCAGCAACAAAAGAGAACATGTACTGTGATTCCATTTATATGAAGTTCAAAGAAGGCAAATAAACTGTGGTAATAAAAATCAGAAAAGAAAAACAATAAACTATCTGAAAAGGGAATTAAAAATCCCATTTAAAATAGCATGAAAATATAAAACACTTAAGTAAACTTAAGTAAGGAGTTGAAAGACCTTGTACACTGAAAACTTTAAGATACTGATGAAAGAAATTTGAAATACAAATAAATAGAAAGATATCCCCCCAAAAAGCTCAAAAATTTTTACTTCATAGCTTTTTTAAATTCATGTTTTAGTTTCATAATTTTTACATGTGCGTTATTTGGAGTTGGGACAGAGATCTCACCTCACACTACCTTCATATCACTGTTCTAAGCCCTCAACCACTTCCCCATTTATTCATTCATTTGTCCAAGATTTTAAAAATCTATAGAACTCCAAAGATGCAAAGAACATTAGAGTATCTATCACCCTTAGATTAGACAGTATTGAGATGGCTAAAATGTAACAATACATTTTAAGTGTTACATTTAAGTGGTACAGAAAGCATTTCAGGAAAAAAAGTATTTTTTATTCCTGAATCTGTCATTTTAAAAAGCAGCCAAATTCTAGAATTTTTTAAACTATAAATATTGAAAGTAAGAGGGAGAGGCTCTGTGTTGCTAATTTTGAAGCAACATGTGGTCTTTTCTTGCTTTCTCTCATTAAACATCAGTCATAAGATGTTGGGGGAAAATAATCACAGGATTATTTATATTTTCATCTTGAACCACTTAACAAGTTAAACAGTTGCAGAACTAAGTACACAAAATGGAAATATTATTGTGAAATTGTAAAAGTGGCAAATAGTATCTGTATTTACATGTTTATAATAATTTTTATCCTGTTTCAAATCCCTATTAAGCCTTGACAGGCAATACTTTAAAAACTGCCAATAGAGCATATACTGCTGCTGCTGCTAAGTCGATTCAGTCATGTCCAACTCTGTGCGACCACATAGACGGTAGCTCACCAGGCTCCCCAGTCCCTGGGATTCTCCAGGCAAGAACACTGGAGTGGGTTGCCATTTCCTTCTCCAACGCATGAAAGTGAAAGTGAAGTCACTCAGTCGTGTCCGACTCTTAGCGACCCCATGGACTGCAGCCTACCAGGCTCCTCCGTCCATGGGATTTTCCAGGCAAGAGTACTGGAGTGGGGTACCATTGCCTTCTCCAGAACATATACTGAGGAAGCCACAATTGAAAAAGACACATGTAGCCCAATGTTCACTACAGAACTATTTACAATAGTTAGGACATGAACACAACCTAGATGTCCATAGACAGATAAAGAAGCTGTGGTACATATATGTATAATGGAGGATTACTCAGCCATTAAAAGGAATACATTTGAGTCAGTTCTAATGAGGTGGATGAACCTCAGTTCAGTTCAGTCAGTTCAGTTGCTCAGTCGTGTCCGACTCTTTGCGACCCCATGAATCTCAGCACATCAGGCCTCCCGGAGTTCACTCAAACTCATGTCCATCGAGTCAGTCATGCCAACCAGCCATCTCATCCTCTGTCGTCCCCTTCTCCTCCTGCCCCCAATCCCTCCCAGCATCAGGGTCTTTTCCAATGAGTCAACTCTTCACATGAGGTGGCCAAAGTATTGGAGTTTCAGCTTCAGCATCAGTCTTTCCAATGAACACCCAGGACTGATCTCCTTTAGGATGGATTGGTTGGATCTCCTTGCAGTCCAAGGGACTCTCAAGAGTCTTCTCCAACACCACAGTTCAAAAGCATCAATTCTTCAGTGCTCAGCTTTCTGTATAGTCCAACACTCACATCCATACATCACTACTGGAAAAACCATAGCCTTGACTAGATGGACCTTTGTTGGCAAAGTAATGTCTCTGCTTTTTTAATATGTCATCTAGATTGGTAATAACTTTCCTTCCAAGGAGTAAACGTCTTTTAATTTCATGCTGCAATCACCATCTGCACTGATTCTGGAGCTCAAAAAAATAAAGTCTGACACTGTTTCCACTCTTTCCCCATCTACTTCCCATGAACTGATGGGGCCAGATGCCATGATCTTCGTTTTCTGAATGTTGAGCTGTAAGCCAACTTTTCCATTCTCCTCTTTCACTTTCATCAAGAGGCATTTTAGTTCCTCTTTACTTTCTGCCATAAGGGTGGTGTCATCTGCATATCTGAGGTTATTGCAGCCATGAAATTAAAAGACGCTTACTCCTTGGAGGGAAAGTTATGACCAACCTAGATAGCATATTCAAAAGCAGAGACATTACTTTGCCAACAAAGGTTCGTCTAGTCAAGGATATGGTTTTTCCTGTGGTCATGTATGGATGTGAGAGTTGGACTGTGAAGAAGGCTGAGCGCCGAAGAATTGATGCTTTTGAACTTTGGTGTTGGAGAAGACTCTTGAGAGTCCCTTGGACTGCAAGGAGATCCAACCAGTCCATTCTGAAGGAGATCAGCCCTGGGATTTCTTTGGAAGGAATGATGCTGAAGCTGAAACTCCAGTACTTTGGCCACCTCATGCGAAGAGTTGACTCATTGTAAAAGACTCTGATGCTGGGAGGGATTGGGGGCAGGAGAAGGGGACGACAGAGGGTGAGATGGCTGGATGGCATCACTGACTCGATGAATATGAGTCTCAGTGAACTCCAGGAGTTGGTGATGGACAGGGAGGCCTGGCATGCTGCGATTCATGGGGTCGCAAAGAGTCGGACACGGCTGAGCGACTGATCTGATCTGATCTGATCTGATGTTTCTCCTGGCAATCTTGATTCCAGCTTGTGCTTCTTCCAGCTCAGCATTTCTCATGACATACTCTGCATATAAGTTAAATAAGCAGGGTGACAATATACAGCCTTGATAAACCAGTCTGTTGTTCCATGTCCAGTTCTAACTGTTGCTTCCTGACCTGCATATAGGTTTCTCAAGAAGCAGGTCAGGTGCTCTGGTATCCCTATATCTTTCAGAATTCTCCACAGTTTATTGTGATCCACACAGTCAAAGGCTTTGGCATAGCCAATAAAGCAGAAATAGATGTTTTTCTGGAATTCTCTTGCTTTTTCGATGATCCAGCAGATGCTGGCCATTTGATCTCTGGTCCTAGAGCCTATTATACAGAGTGAAATAAGTCAGAAAGAAAAACAAATATCATATATATATGGCATCTAGAAAGGTGGTACTGATGAACCCTTTTTGCAGGGCAGCAATGGAGATGCAAAGATGGGCTCGATAAAGGACAGAAATGGTATGGACCTAACAAAAGCAGAAGATATTAAGAAGAGATGGAAAGAATACACAGAAGAACTGTACAAAAAAGATCTTCACGACCCAGATAATCACAATGGTGTGATCACTGACCTACAGCCAGACATCCTGGAATGTGCAGTCAAGTGGGCCTTAGAAAGCATCACTACGAACAAAGCTAGTGGAGGTGATGGAATTCCAGTTGAGCTATTCCAAATCCTGAAAGATGATGCTGTAAAAGTGCTGCACTCAATATGCCAGCAAATTGGGAAAACTCAGCAGTGGCCACAGGACTGGAAAAGGTCAGTTTTCAGTCCAATCCCAAAGAAAGGCAATGCCAAAGAATGCTCAAACTACTGCACAATTGTACTCATCTCACACGCTAGTAAAGTAATGCTCAAAATTCTCCAAGCCAGGCTTCAGCAATATGTGAACCATGAACTTCCTGATGTTCAAGCTGGTTTTAGAAAAGGCAGAGGAACCAGAGATCAAATTGCCAACATCCGCTGGATCATAGAAAAAGCAAGAGAGTTCCAGAAAAACATCTATTTCTGCTTTATTGACTATGCCAAAGCCTTTGACTGTGTGGATCACAATAAACTGGAAAATTCTGAAAGAGATGGGAATACCAGACCACCTGATCTGCCTCTTGAGAAATTTGTATGCCGGTTAGGAAGCAACAGATAGAACTGGACATGGAGCAACAGACTGGTTCCAAATAGGAAAAGGAGTACGTCAAGGCTGTATATTGTCACCCTGCTTATTTAACTTCTATGCAGAGTACATCATGAGAAACGCTGGACTTGAAGAAACAGAAGCTGGAATCAAGATTGCTGGGAGAAATATCAATAACCTCAGATATGCAGATGATACCACCCTTATGGAGAAAGTGAAGAGGAACTCAAAAGCCTCTTGATGAAAGTGGAGAGTGAAAAAGGTGGCTTAAAGCTCAACATTCAGAAAACGAAGATCATGGCATCCGGTCCCACCACTTCATGGGAAATAGATGGGTAAACAGTGGAAACAGTGTCAGACTTTATTTTTCTGGGCTCCAAAATCACTACAGATGGTGACTGCAGCCATGAAATTAAAAGACGCTTACTCCTTGGAGGGAAAGTTATGACCAACCTAGATAGCATATTCAAAAGCAGAGACATTACTTTGCCAACAAAGGTTCGTCTAGTCAAGGATATGGTTTTTCCTGTGGTCATGTATGGATGTGAGAGTTGGACTGTGAAGAAGGCTGAGCGCCGAAGAATTGATGCTTTTGAACTTTGGTGTTGGAGAAGACTCTTGAGAGTCCCTTGGACTGCAAGGAGATCCAACCAGTCCATTCTGAAGGAGATCAGCCCTGGGATTTCTTTGGAAGGAATGATGCTAAAGCTGAAACTCCAGTACTTTGGCCACCTCATGCGAGGAGTTGACTCATTGGAAAAGACTCTGATGCTGGGAGGGATTGGGGGCAGGAGGAGAAGGGGACGACAGAGGGTGAGATGCCTGGATGGCATCACTGACCTGATGGACGTGTCTGAGTGAACTCCAGGAGTTGGTGATGGACAGGGAGGCCTGGCGTGCTGCGATTCATGGGGTCGCAAAGAGTCGGACATGACTGAGCGACTGATCTGATCTGATCTGATCTGAATGGAGATGCAGACATAGAGAACAGACTTGTGTTCTGTTCTGGACAAGGGGCGAGGAGGAGACGTTGAGACAAATGGACAGAGTAGCATGGAAACATATACATTACCATATGTAAAATAGCCAGCCAGTGGGAACTTGCTCTATGACTCCGGGAGCTCAAACTAGTGCTCTGTGACAACCTAGAGAAATGGGATGGTGTGGGAGGTGGGAGGGAGATTCAAGAGGGAGGGGATATGGCTTCCCTGGTGGCTCAAACAGTAAAGCGTCTGCCTGCAATGCGGGAGACCCGGGTTCAATTCCTGGGTCGAGAAGATGCCCTGGAGAAGGAAACGGCAATCCACTCCAGCACTCTTGCCTGGAAAATCCCATGGACGGAGGAGCCTGATAGGCTACAGTCCATGGGGTCGCAGAGTCGGACACGACTGAGCGACTTCACCTTCACTTTCATGGCTGATCCATGTTGATGTATGGCAGAAATCAATACAATTATCCTTCAATGAAAAATAAATATTTTTAAAAACTGCCCATACATTTAAATCTTAGGCCTACAGTTAACTATTTCAAAAAGGATCGCTCTTTGTCCCTCTGCGTGCATGCTCAGTCACATTCCACTTTGTGACCCCCATGGACTGCAGCCCACCAGGTTCCACCATCCATGGGATTTTCCCAGTAAGAATACTGGAGTGGATTATCATTTCCTCCTCCAGGGGATGTTCCTGACCCAGGGATCAAACCTGCATCTCCTGTGTCTTCTGCATTACAGGTGGATTCTTTTTTGTTGACCAAGGAAGCCCTTGACCCTCTACACCCATCCACATAAAAATTCACTTCAGGACTTTACCTCCCTGGTTATCATTTGTAGTTGTCAGTGTGCATAGCCTTAACTATTAAGATACAAATTCAGACCCAAATTTAAAATCTTGACTCACTTTACACAAAACTAAGATGGCTTTTAAGTGGGCTTCCAATTATTAGCAAGTTGGTTTGTAACTCATTAACAGTGTCAAGCTTTCAAAGAAACTTACTGAAAGGCAGAAACCAGAAAGCTTTATCAGAGTATCAGTCTATTAGCTCTCTACTTTTTATGTAAAGTTTATTGTTATGAACTCCAAGATCTTCTATATCCTTAAGTCACTGGGTCTTTCCCTCACTTTTAAAACACTTCATACCTCTAAATGAATCATCCCCAATCTCCCTTATCACTGCATGAGCATACCAACACTTTCAAAATTACTGTATTAAACTGAGTTTTCAAATAGAAGGGAATGTCTTTAAGTACATCAGTTTTCCTGGCATTGAGCAGATAGTAGGTGTCCTCCAAATGCATATGAAGTGGTTATTGATATCACTCAACATGTGTCTCTACAACTGCCACAGTACCTAGTTCTAAGTAAGCTTAATTAAAATAGAATGTGTGCTAAAAGTTTGAGTCTAAGAATGGCATTTATGACCTTCACCCTAATTTATCTAAATTCTTCAAACATATTTTATAGGGGAACTAACTGGATAACCTTCACACAGAATGAGTGCATCTGTGAGAGGATAAATCTTCGAATACACTAAGAAAGCCGCAAGGTCAGAATATTGTGATAGCACAAAACAATTTAAACTACAGCTTCATTTCTGGTAGGGGCCATAGTAGTTTTATAACTACTCATTAGGCCAAGATTAACGATTAAGTTTTAAAAAGTATTTTCAAAGATGCAGACTACCACCATCAGACTTTACCACATAAGGCAACACATGCTAGTAAAAGTCATACTATTTCTTTTTGCCTATTAGAACAGGTGACAATTATCACTTATCTGACAAAGTGGTACTAATTATACTGAAAATTACATTAGAAATTCTTTTATTTAATTAGAGGCTAATTACTTTACAAAATTGTATTGGTTTTGCCATACATCAACATGAATCCGCCACGGGTGTACATGTGTTCCCAATCCTGAACCCCCGTCCCACCTCCCTCCCCATACCATCCCTCTGGGTCATCCCAGTGCACCAGCCCCAAGCTTCCTGCATCCTGCATCAAACCTGGATTGGTGATTCGTTTCTAATGTGATATTATACATGTTTTCAATGCCATTCTCCCAAATCATCCCCCCTCCTCTCCCACAGAGTCCAAAAGACTGTTCTATACATCTGTGTCTCTTTTGCTGTCTCCCAATCAGGGTTATCGTTACCATCTTTCTAAATTCCATATATATGCGTTAGTATACTGTAATGGTGTTTTTCTTTCTGGCTTACTTCACTCTGTATAATTGGCTCCAGTTTCATCCACCTCATTAGAACTGATTCAAATATATACATTAGAAATTCTCAGTGCCAACTGAGGAACAAAGGTTGAAAGTTCCTTAGACATTTTATTTTGCTTAATAATGTTGGTTACATGCATTTGAATACTTTTTACATTCTAAATATGACATGTTCAAATTTAAACAAATAGTGGCACTATGTAGTTTCTAATCTTGGAACCTTTTATTGAAATGACATTCAAATAATTTTTCCTACTTAAGACTTGAAATTACTGGCTTTGGTACATTTAATGAGAAAACAGGACATGTTGCCATAAGAGCAATTCTTTTAGTATTTCATATATTGAGTAAACATTCTTCAAATGTTTGCTTAAATATAAATCCTTATCTACATCAGGAAATTCTGGAGATTCCTAAGTCACTTACCTGATAACCTACATTATAAGTGAATTTTAGAAATCTTTTAATTTTGCCAATGGGTTTCCCTGGTGGCTCAGTGGTAAAGAATCCACTGCCAATGCAGGAGATGCAGGTTCAGTCCCTGGGTTGAGAAAGTCCCCTGGAGAAGGAAACGACCATCCATTTCAGTATTCTTGCCTGGGAAATCCCATGGACAGAGGAGCCTGGTGGGGTACAGTCCATGAGGTCGCCAAAGAGTTGGATGCAACTTAGCAACTAAACAATTAAGCAATACAGATAGGTTACTCAACTCAAATTTCATTCTCTGCTTACTTGAGCACTATAAACAAACTACTACAAGAGGCTTACTTCACAGCCTTTGAACAAGGAGTAAAGCAGCACACGGTTTAAGATATTGCGCTTTATTCAGTTACTATTTTACACATAAAATCCAATGTTATAATGAATTCAGGACAATCCACAAATCCAGAAGTTGGTACAGTTACAGAAAGCCAACAGCAGAGGTCACTAATAGATAAGTGAAAGTAAAACCACATCTCACAGATCTTCAATAATATCATAAACATCTCAAATAAATATGCTGAAAAGGTTATTAAGATAAATGTACCAAGGGAGCCAAGGAGCTAGCTAGTCTTCAAACATCTTAGGAGTTCATTTGATAAGACCAGTTTTCTCATGGATCTGGTGACAACTTACGTTCTCTTGGCAGGAGTTAAAAGGACTTAATAATGGCAATTCCAAATATAAACATAAACAAGACTGAAAAGTAGATATAACCAAGATATGGACACCAAGTTTTAAACTCAAAAATGACCAAAGTAACTCTGTGATAAGTTATTCATGAACTGTAATTTCAGCCTACCATAAAGTTGACTTCCAGGTGATAGCCAAACTTTCCTTTCAAACTACCTAAGACAGAAAAGCTATTCAAGAAGTTGTACAAACCCCGCTGCCCTGTCCCCTCATTCACCTGCATACAGAGGTGCATCAGCGTGGCCTCCAGCTCAGGCTCATGTCAGCACGAAGGAGGCAGCATAGGGCATTAAAAAAATTGTACAGTGTTTTGACCTTAATATTAACACAAAGGTTAAATAAATAAAAGCAACCAAGCTTGGTTTCATTTACAAAAGAAACAAACAAACCTACAATGAAGGTTTCAAGTATACTTTATTTCTTCAAACATGCTATATTTTAATGGGTACATAGTACTTTTACTTGGAATTAATTATGAGTTGATTTTGAAACAATTCAGTATTAAATCAGCTGGGATGATTACTGTTCTCTCCATTCCTTTGGGGTGACTCTGCCAACAGGTGATGGGTTCCACTCTATTCCAATTTGTGTTGCCATCTGTAAGAATTAAATTGCTGTCAGTTATCAGTTATGTTTAAATCAGAGTCCATGCTCCCTTGGAGATTATTTCCTAAAGTGGCAAAGGTATTCTGCTCTATAGGTTAAAAACACACAGTGCTCTCCATGTAGGCCAAATCTAATTGCTGTTCTAATTCTCTAGGGTAGTGCTGTTCAACAGAACTTCCAGAGATGACAGAAATGTTCTGTATGTGCACTGTCCAATACAGTAGCCACTAGCCACATATGGCTAGTGAGCAACTAAGATGTAGCTAGCATGACTGAGCAAGTACATTTTTAAAATTTTTTAATTAATTCATATTGATACTTCACATTTCTACACTACCTCCTCAAAATATTGTTTTATTCAACCACAACTACCTAAGTACTGCCAAGGAGGACATTTGTAATATCCCTTCATCAAGGAGCATTTCACCTCCAAAAATGTCCGTGATAACATTTATTCAACATCTGTTCACTCTTCTAATTAAGTACACACTTAGACTCCTACTTGAACCATCAAGTACAGTAACTGGTAAATAAGACTGGTAAATGTTAGATGTAAAAAACTAAAATATTAAAAGCAAGTCATTTTATATCTCATCCATCAAAAACACTGTACTCAGTTCCAAGGGTAGAATGCAGAAGACTGACTAAGCAAAGAAAGGTGACTTAAGATGATGAAAACTCCGGAAACCATATAACAAAATGACTGATAGAACTAAGAATGTTCAATATGAAAGAGAAGATCCAGGAAACATAGAAATTTTCTAGTATCTAATGGCTGATACATGGAAATATGATCAGAATTTGTGTTGCAATGGAATGATGGGTAAATATGGAGGAGGCCTATTTTAACTCAATATAAGATCTTTTCAACAGCTACACAATATGGAAAAGACTGCCTTTTGATCCATAAGTAACTTGTTATTGGAAATGTTAAGAACAGATGATGAACTAATGCTCAGTGCTGAGGAAAAGTTCCTGCAATGAGTGAGTAATTACGTTAGAAGATCTCTAAAGCCCCTCCTAACTAGAAATGTACACTACTGTGTGAAAACATTTTGAATACATAAACTAAATGGCAATAAGAAAAATCTAAAACAGAGATTATCAGTCAATAGTACTTACATATACCCATACAGCAACACAGAAAGTGGCTCCACTAGCTAATACAGCATTACCATATTTGTCATGGAAATCAGGTGCCCGCTTTTGATGGATCTGCCTTGCCACTGCTTGCTGAATGCTTTGAACTTAAAGAAAAAGAAAAAAAGAATACAGGAGCATATCTACCAATTATCAGGAAAAGAGAACATTTGTAATTGATATTACCACTTAAGGAAAGCCAAGGAAGTTACTCTATAGCATTATGCAGTATAATAAAATGTTAAAACATTGTATCTAAAAGCAAAGTTGCATACTTTGAAATGCTTCACAAATAAGATGAATTGACAAATGGATAATATGTGATATAACAAATAGTGCAAAATGTTAGTTGTAGAATCTACATGCTGGGTATGTGGGTGTTCATTAGACAATTATTCCAACTTTTCAATATGTCTGAAATTTTCCCCAATACAATCTTGAGTGGGTAAAACAAAGAACAAGTGATGACAGTAACATCCACGATAAATCGGTATTTGTATAATCCTTGAACTTGGCTCCTACTTCATTAATCTGAGTATTTATGATTTTGATTTTCACAAAAGTTTACTCAGCAGTGCTCAACAACTTGAAAAGTTTAATACATAGACACTGTTCTCAGGTAACTTCCAGTCTAGAGAAGGCTATTATATACACAGACACAAACCATTATAATATAAGGAGGTAAAATGTTAGCTAAGCACTTTGAATAGCAGGTACGATTTGGTTATGTAGATATGGGGAAAAGAAATCTGAAAAAAGCAGAAACAGAAAACCCAGTGTATTATAAAACCAATCACGTCTGAAGGATAAGTTGTATAGATTAGTACATGTGTGCTAAGTCGCTTCAATTGTGTCTGACTCTGCGACCCTATGGACTGTAGCCCACCAGGCTCCTCTGTCCAAGGGGTTTTCCAGGCAAGAATACTGGAGTGGACTGCCAAGTTTCTTATGTCTCCTGCATTGGCAGGCGGCTTCTTAATCACTAGCGCCACCGGGAAGCCCCTATACATCAGGAGCAGGAAATGAAGCCACTTTTTTGGTAGAGCTAAGTTTCTGAGCAGAATGACAACATTAAAACTTTGCCATTACCGTTATTTCAGTAGAAATAGTTTCCTATTGGAGGCACCTGGGGGGCTTGGGAAAGAACGTTCTTAGCTCACCTTTGGTTACATTTCCAATGGGCAAATCTACAACATTTCACAGTATATTCTGTTCTAGAGCAGTTAAAAGTGAGCATGTGAATTCCGCATTGAAAGTAACAACTCCCAAACCCCGTTCCCTAAGGTCCAAGGCCCTACCTTCTCAAAAGGCAAAGAAAATAAGATTACCAAACAGTTCTGCAACACCTCATGACCTCAACACTCATGCTACACAAGTGGATTTCTTTAGACCTCTTCTCTGTGACAAAAAACGGTTCAGTTACCACCTATTGATAATTTTATATAAACCTCAACAACTCCATGAGGTAGGTATATTTACTAAGCCCCTATTTTACAAAAGAGGAAAATGAAGTTCAGAGATGTTAAATTATTCGCCCAAAGTGAAAAGGGAATAGACGTGGCTTTCGGAATATGAAAAACCAGTCAGGCAACTATTTTTTGTTATTATCAAAGGTGCTTCAGTGTTTCGTACACAATCTAGTAATACTTCTAATGACTATAAGCTGAAAATAAAAAGGTAGCTAAAGAACTAAATGCTAATTGCTCAAGGTCACTTTCATTGTAAAACTGTTCACGTTACTCAAGGTCACCTTCAGTGCAAATGAAATATGGAAATGACTTCTACTTCTCTAATCTAGAGCATTCTCAATACATAACTCTGGTTTCAAATTTTCCCTGTACTTATCTAACTTTTCAGTTCAGTTCAGTCGCTCAGTCATCTCCGACTCTTTGCGACCCCATGAATCGCAGGATGCCAGGCCTCCCTGTCCATCACCAACTCCCGGAGTTTACTCAAACTCATGTCCATCAAGTCGGTGATGCCATCCAGCCATCTCATCCTCTGTCGTCCCCTTCTCCTCCTGCCCCCAATCCCTCCCAGCAGCAGGGTCTTTTCTAACGTTTAGGTAAGAATAAAAACAACCACAATTATTCAGTTAATAATCCACGAAAAACATAAATGCCAAAGTGCTACCATTTAGCAGGTAGCAGCACTGCAATGAAACCAGGAATAGGATAAGAAGCTCTTTTGCGGGTAAATTGTATCCCCAAAGCTAAAATTTATGAAATTACTTAAGGAACAAGAAGTGTTTACTAAGTGTCCCCCTTGAAATTGTAGGCTACCATATAATGAAACAGAGCAGGGTTATGACTCCAGTAACAGAAAGAGAGCTGGGAAACCAAACAGAAACGCTGTGCAATGAGGCTAATGCTAAGGACATCTTCCCAATTACTTAGCGTGCGGTGGGAGACCGAGCCTTTAGAATTACAAGGTCGAGCTGCAGATGGAAGGAAAGGGCACGAGAGACCACGAGCACAAAAGAATAAAAGTTGATTGGAAATGATCTGTTTACAATTTTTGCTCACCTCTCAGACGACTTAGTGCGTTTTTGGCCAAGGGAAACATCCTGAGGTTGAACATAAAATGGCTGCAACTACAGCTGCTGGTCTCTAGCAATTCGGCGTCTAGTACCCTTGCAGAGTCCTGAAAAACAAAATGGCTCTCGGCTGCGCTCTTCAAAGAGATTTGATGAAATCTCTCGCGAGACCTGTAAAGACCTATAGAATTCGTCCTCTTTACAGCACGCAAAGATACACGCCTTTTGGGAAATGTAGTTTCACGCTTTATAAATGACTTAGGGTATTTATTGAACAATGAGGAAATCGCTTGCCTTGAAGCCAGGTTTAGGGCTCTTTAGAGGGGAACTGAGACATTAATCTTAGACTAGTCATCAGAAGCATCAACTTCAAGATAGTGTTCAGAGGCTTGAGCTTGTATCTCGCTCCACACTAGCCAGTACTTTCTGTTCCCTCCAAACTTCGTTTATTTCTTTGATTTTTTGTTTCCTATTACTACCTACTAATATGTTTAATTTTGAATTTTGAAATGATTTCCAGTTATGAGGAACGTTGCAAGAACAGTAAAAGGAATTCTTACTACGTAGAAAAATCTATGATAAAGCAAATTTAACAAACTGTTGATCATAGAATCTTGGCTGTGTGTGTTCAGAATACAATTAATTATTTCAATATTTCTGTATGTTTGGACATTTTCATAATAAAATATTATAAAAAACGTGTCTCATGTCTCCTGCATGGCAGACGGTTGCCACCTTTAGTCTCCTATAAAACTGAGGAGTTCCTCTGCCGTTCTTTGTCTTTCATGGTATTAATTTTTTTCTTAATTTTCAATTCAGTCGAGTCGCTCAGTCTTGTCTGACTCCTTGCGACCCCATGGACTGCAGCACGCCAGGCCTCCTTGTCCATCACCAACTCCAAGAGCTTTCTTAAACTCCTGTCCATTGAGTCGGTGATGTCATCCAACCATCTCATTCTCTGTTGTCCCCTTCTCCTGCCTTCAATCTTTCCCAGCATCAGGGTCTTTTCCAATGAGTCAGTTCTTTGCATCAGGTGGCCAAAGCATTGGAGTTTCAGCTTCCGCATCAGTCCTTCCAATGAATATTGAAGACTGATTTCCTTTAGGATAGACTGGCTGGATCTCCTTGCAGTCCAAGGGACTCTCAAGAGTCTTCTCCAACACTACAGCTCAAAAGCATCAATTCTTCGCCACTCAGCTTTCTTTATGGTCCAACTCTCATATGTATACATGACTACTGGAAAAACCATAGCTTTGACTAGACAGGCCTTTGTTGGTAAAGTAACGTCTCTGCTTTTTAATATGCTGTCTAGTTTGGTCATAGCTTTTCTTCCAAGGAGAAAGCATCTTTTAATTTCATGACTGCAGTCAGCATGTGCAGTGATTCTGGAGCCCCCAAAAATAAAGTCTCTCAGTGTTTCCATTGTTTCCCCATCTATTTTCCGTGAAGTGATGGGACTGGATGCCAGGATCTTAGTTTTTGAATGTTGAGTTTTAAGCCAGCTTTTTTATTCTTCTCTTTCACTTTCATCAAGAGGCTCTGTAGTTCCTCTTCACCTTCACTTTCTGCTATAAGGGAAATGTCATCTGCATATCTGAGGTTATTGATATTTCTCCTGGCAATCTTGATTCTAGCTTGTACTTCATCCAGCCTGGCATTTCACATGATGTACCCTGGTGGCTCAGATGGTAAAGAAGCTGCCTGCAGTGCAGGAGACCCAGGTTCCATCCCTGGGTCAGAAAGATGCCCTGCAGAAAGTAATGGGAACCCACTCTAGTATTCTTGCCTAGAGAATTCCATGGACAGAGGAGCCTGGTGGGCTACAGTCGATGGAGTTGCAAAGAGTCAGACATGACTGAGCAACTAACACTTACTTATTCACTTATTCTGCATATAAGTTAAATAAGCAGGGTGACAATATACAGCCTTGTCGTACTCCTTTCCCAGTTTGGAACCAGTCTGTTGTTCCACGTACATGTTCTAACTGTTGCTTCGTCACTTGCATTTCTCAGGAGGCAGGTAAGGTGATGTGGTATTCCCATCTCTTTAAGAATTTTCCACAGTTTGTTGTGATTCAGTCAAAGGCTTTGGCGTAGTCAATAAAGCAGAAGTAGATGTCTTTCTGGAACTCTCTTGCTTTTTCGATGATCCAACGGATGTTGGCAATTTGACTTCTGGTTCTCTGCCTTTTCTAAATCCAGCTTGAACACCTGAAAGTTCTCAGTTACTTACTGTTGAAGCCTCGCTTGAAGGATTTGGAGCATTACTTTGCTAGCATGTGAGATGAGTGCAATTGTATCATAGTTTGAACTTGCCTTGGCATTGCCTTTCTTTGGGATTGGAATGAAAACTGACCTTTTCCAGTCCTGTGGCCACTGCTGCGTTTTCCAAGTTTGCTGGCATATTGAGTGCAGCACTTTAACAGCATTATTTTCTTACTATACGTAAGCTTATTCTCTCTATTTTACATATGAAGGAAGTGAGTACAGTATCAAGATTAGGTAATTTTAAGCAACAGAATAGGTAATGGACCTTCTGACTATACAAGTTTGTGCTCTGTAATATATTTGAAGAGTACAGGCCAGTTATTTTGTAACAGTTCCCTCAACTTTTGTGTACTTGATGTCTTCTTATAATTAGATTCAGTTAAGGCACTTAAGAGTTGACTCATTGGAAAAGATTCTGATGCTGGAAGGGATTGGGGGCAGGAGGAGAAGGCTGGATTGCATCTCTGACTCGATGGACGTGAGTCTGAGTGAACTCCGGGAGTTGGTGATGGACAGGGAGGCCTGGCGTGCTGCGATTCATGGGCTTGCAAAGAGTCAGACACAACTGAGCGACTGAACTGAACTGAACTGAACTGAAGGCACTTCTAACGGAAATACTACATAACAAGTGTGTTTTCTTAGGGTAACTTATCAGTAAGCCTATATATAATATTAGTTTGTCTTTTTTTTTAATTTTTGGCTGTGCTGGATCTTTGATGCTGTGTGTGGGCTTTAGTCTCGGCGAGTGAGGTTGAATGGGGGCTACTCTGTAGTTGCGGTGCACATGCTTCTCATTGTGGTGCCTTCTCTTATTGCAGAGGGCCCTAGGGCAGTACAGTAGTACAGCACTGGCTTAGTTGTCCAGGGGCAAGTAAAATCTTCCCTAAGCAGGGATGGAATCCATGTCCTCTGCATTGGTAGGTGGATACTTAACCATTGGACTACCTGGGAGGTCCTTGTCTCATTACTGATAATGCCAGCTTTAATCATTTGGTCAGAAGTGTGGCCTCCAAGTTTCTATACTAAAAAGTTACTGTTTCTATCTTTCTGATTAATAAGTAATATAAGAATACATTGAGATTATGTGTATATCCTATTCTTTATCGAACTTCCACCCACTAGTTTTTGTATTCATTGATGATTTTTCATCCTGGATGAAGCACCATCTGGAATCAAGATTGCCAGGAGAAATATCAATAACCTCAGATACACAGATGATACCACCCTTATGGCAGAAAGCGAAGAACTAAAGAGCCTCTTGATGAAAGTGAAAGAGGAGAGTGAAAAAGCTGGCTTAAAGCTCAACATTCAGAAAACGAAGATCATGGCATCTGGTCCCATCACTTCATGGAAAATAGATGGGGAAACAATGTAAACAGTGAGAGACTTTATTTTCTTGGGCTCCAAAATCACTGAAGATGGTGACAGCAGCCATGAAATTAAAAGATGCTTGCACCTTGGAAGAAAAGCTACGACTAACTTAGACACAGCATACTAAAAAGCATAGACATTTCTTTGCCAACAAAGGTATGTCCAGTCAAAGTTATGTTTTTTCCAGTAGTCATGTTTGGGTGTGAGAGTTGGACTATAATGAAAGCTGACTGCCAAAGAATTGATGATTTTGAACTGTGGTGTTGGAGAAGACTCTTGAGAGTCCCTTGCACTGCAAGGAGATCCAAACAGTCAATTCTAAAGGAAATCAGTCCTGAATATTCATTGGAAGGACTGATGCTGAAGCTGAAACTCCAATGCTTTGGCCACCCAATGTGAAGAACTGGCTCATTGGAAAAGACCCTGATACTGGGAAAGATCGAAAGCGGGAGAAGGGGTCAACAGAGGGTGAGGTGGTTGGATGGCATCACTGACTCGATGGACATGAGTTTGATCAAGCTTCAGGAGTTGGGATGGACAGGGAAGCCTGGCATGCTGCAGTCCACAGGGTCACAAAGAGTCGGACACAACTGAGCAACTGAACTGAACTATGCTTTTTGCCTAAAAGAATTATTAGTGTGAAAGTTGCAAAATGATTTTTCTAACTCTATCATTCCTTCCATATTTAACACTAGGTATTCTACTACAAGGAGAAAATTTATCTTCTTCCCTATTTATTTGTTTATTATCAGTTTGGATTCATGGATTCCAAAGGTTATAATCCATTGCTATCATGATTTATTTTAAGGCTCAGTAGTCTCAGATGTAGTCAGTAGGATTCCCTTCTGACTTATATGTCTTATATAAGACATATTGCTTCAAATTGCTTGATCTTGATATTGTACTCACTTCCTTCATATGTAAAATGGAGAGAATAAGCTTACCTATAGTAAGGCTTATATGTCTTTTCTTTTAGGTCTCCATCACTTTATGTTTTTGAGAACTTCTTTATTTTCTGACACAAGGCTCATCTTGCACTTTCTTTACCCCAGCACTGGAATCTATCTTCCTAAGGAGCCTTGATTTCTTTTAGGGATGGCATTTATCAACCTACATTTGGCATTAGGTTTGCTCATTTGTACTGGAGTGTCATTGCTTCTAATCATTTCAGTGAATAGAGCTAGAAATATATGTTATGAATGATAAATTTATGCAAATACTGCCAATTCCAGTCCAACCCCCAAAAGTCCTTTTTCACCTTTCCTTATTTCATATTTGTATCTCCCTGCTTACACAGTGAGAATCCTAGCTCTCAACGTCTATGTTTTTACATATTACATTATACAAAATATATTTCCAGAATTGTTATCTACGAAAAACAAATCTACTTAGTAGAGTTTAAGATTTGCTTGTAGTTATTTTTTTCTTTAGACTAATAGTATATAATCAAAATAGTGTGTTCATAAATTATTCAGATTAGTTCTATTTTCTTTAGTGCAGTTGTTTTTCTTTTGAAATAGAGTTGTGCTCCATTTTTTCTGTTTTGTATTCAATTTCAGCTTTTTAACCCATTCTTACTCATGTGATTTTTAAATGTTTAACTTATTTTTAATTGTGGTAAAATATACATGACAAAAAATTTACCCTTTTAACCTTTTTAAAGGATACAGTTCAGTGGTATTAAGTACATTCAGATTGTTGTACAACTATTGCTACCATTTGTCTCCAGAACTTTTTTTTTTAAACTTTACAATATTGTATTAGTTTTGCCAAATATCGAAATGAATCCGCCACAAGTATACTTTTTTCATCTTGCAAAACCACATGATTTGCTCTTATATTTTATTTTAAAATGATTAACATTATTCCAAAAGTCAAAACTATACAAACTGGTATACTTAGAGAAGTGTCATTCCCTTCCTTAACTGTTCCAATCCATTTTCTACAACTCCTGTAGGAAACCAATTTCATTAGTTTCCGATTTAAGCTTTCTGTGTTTCCTTTTGCAAAAATGGTAAAACATGTATATATTTTCTTATTTCCTCTTCTATTTCATACAAATGTAGCATAATATGTACATACTTTTGCATTGGGCTTTTTCACTTTAACAATAGATATTGAAAATCCATATCATTTATACAGCTCTTCCTCATTTCCTTTCCTTAGAGTTGTGAAAAACTCCAAGGTATTTATGTTCTGTAGTCATTCTCCTACATTTGAACATTTAAGTGGTTTTGAGAATAATTCAATTACAGATAGTGCTGAAATAAATAATTTTGTGCACATATATCTTATTATTGAAGTAGATCCCCAAAAGTGGGATTGCTGAATCAAAGGATAAATGTATTAGATATTGTTAAGTTATCCTCCATTTTGCATACTACCAGCAATGTTTGAGGGTGCCTGCTTCCTCATAGACTCAATGACAGCACTTACTGAATTTTTGCCAAAATGATAGTTGAGATTCCTCTGTGTACCTTAAAACCTTAATTTTTTATTTGTTAAATTTACATGCAGTAAATTTCACTTTTTTAGTGTAATATTCTGAGTGTTGACAAATACAAACAGTATGTAACCACTCAAACAATTAAGGTGAGAAAGGTTGCACCCTCACAAAAAAATCTCCTTGTGTGGCCCTTTTGTAGTCAATCCCTCTCCCCACCACCAGTCCCTGATAGCTACTGATCTGTTCACTTTCTACACGGTCACATAAATGGAATGATATTGCATGTCCAAGTGTTTTTTTGTATTTTTCATATTATGAGTGTCTCTTAACGTTTTAATTTTTTTTCACTTCTCTATATCAAACCAAATCTCTTCAGAACCAGCTCTTTTCCCTTTCATGCCATCTCTTTGTCTCTCCAGCTTAATGAAATTATTTTCCTCTGTGTGTGTGTGTCCCACCAGGCCCTAAAAGAATGGCCATATGATATTCCAAAGCATGAAAATAAATCCAAATTACAGGCGATTGATTTTGTTGCTGCTTTTCCTCTTGAATATATTATTCTTCTTCAATAAAAACATCCCAGTTTTATAACTCACTATGGTACCTACAAGACCTTTTAGAACTAACACCCAAAAAAGATGTCCTTTTCATTATAGGGGACTGGAATGCAAAAGTAGAAAGTCAAGAAACACCTGGAGTAACAGGCAAATTTGGCCTTGAAATAAGGAATGAAGCAGGGCAAAGGCTAATAGAATTTTGCCAAGAGAACGCACTGGTCATAGCAAACACCCTCTTCCAACAACACAAGAGAAGACTCTACACATGGACATCACCAGATGGTCAACACCGAAATCAGATTGATTATATTCTTTGCAGCCAAAGATGGAGAAGCTCTATACAGTCAGCAAAAACAAGACATGGAGCTGACTGTGGCTCATACCACGAACTCCTTATTGCCAAATTCAGACTTAAATTGAAGAAAGTGGGGAAAACCACCAGACCATTCAGGTATGACCTAAATCAAATCCCTTATGATTATACAGTGGAAGTGAGAAATAGATTTAAGGGCCTAGATCTGATAGACAGAGTGCCTGATAAACTATGGACAGAGGTTCGTGACATTGTACAGGAGACAGGGATCAAGACCATCCCCATAGAAAAGAAATGCAAAAACGCAAAATGGCTGTCTGGGGAGGCCTTACAAATAGCTGTGAAAAGAAGAGAAGCAAAAAGCAAAGGAGAAAAGGAAAGATATAAGCATCTGAATGCAGAGTTCCAAAGAATAGCAAGAAGAGATAAGAAAGCCTTCCTCAGTGATCAATGTAAAGAAATAGAGGGAAATAACAGAATGGGAAAGACTAGAGATCTCTTCAAGAAAATTAGAGATACCAAGGGAATATTTCATGTAAAGATGGGCTTGATAAAGGACAGAAATGGTATGGACCTAACAGAAGCAGAAGATATTAAGAAGAGGTGGCAAGAATACACAGAAGAACTGTACAAAAAAAGATCTTCACGACCCAGATAATCACGATGGTGTGATCACTGACCTAGAGCCAGACATCCTGGAATGGGAAGTCAAGTGGGCCTTAGGAAGCATCACTAGGAACAAAACTAGTGGAGGTGATGGAATTCCAGTTAAGCTATTTCAAATCCTGAAATATCATGCTGTGAAAGTGCTGCACTCAATATGCCAGCAAATTTGGAAAACTCAGCAGTGGCCACAAGACTGGAAAAGGTCAGTTTTCATTCCAATCACAAAGAAAGGCAATGCCAAAGAATGCTCAAACTACCACACAATTGCACTCAGCTCACATGCTAGTAAAGTAATGCTTAAAATTCTCCAAGGCAGGATTCAGCAATACATGAACCATGAACTTCCAGATGTTCAAGCTTGTTTTAGAAAAGGCAGAGGAACCAGAGATCAAATTGCCAACATCTGCTGGATCATGGAAAAAGCAAGAGAATTCCAGAAAAACATCTATTTCTGCTGTATTGACTATGCCAAAGCCTTTGACTGTGTGGATCACAATAAACTGTGGAAAATTCTTCAAGAGATGGGAGTACCAGAGCACCTGACCTGCATCTTGAGAAACCTATATGCAGGTCAGGAAGCAACAGTTAGAACTGGACATGGAACAACAGACTGGTTCCAAATAGGAAAAGGAGTTCATCAAGGCTATATATTGTCACCCTGCTTATTTAACTTCTATGTAGAGTACATCATGAGAAACACTGGGCTGGAAGAAGCACAAGCTGGAATCAAGATTGCCAGGAGAAATATCAACAACCTCAGGTGTGCAGATGACACCACCCTTATGGCAGAAAGTGAAGAAGAACTAAAAAGCCTCTTGATGAAAGTGAAAGTGGAGAGTGAAAAAGTTGGCTTAAAGCTCAACATTCAGAAAATGAAGATCATGGCATCTGGTCCTATCACTTCATGGGAAATAGATGGGGAAACAGTGGAAGCAGTGTCAAACTTTATTTTGGGGGGCTTCAAAGTCACCGCACATGGTGACTGCAGCCATGAAATTAAAAGACGCTTACTCCTTGGAAGAAAAGTTATGACCAACCTAGATAGCATATTGAAAAGCAGAGACATTACTTTGCCAACAAAGGTCCATCTAGTCAAGGCTATGGTTTTTCCAGTGGTCATGTATGGATGTGAGAGTTGGACTGTGAAGAAGGCTGAGCGCAGAAGAATTGATGCTTTTGAACTGTGGTGTTGGAGAAGACTCTTGAGAGTCCCTTGGACTGCAAGGAGATCCAACCAGTCCATTCTGAGGGAGATCAGCCCTGGGATTTCTTTGGAAGGTATGATGCTAAAACTGAAACTCCAGTACTTTGGCCACCTCATGCAAAGAGTTGACTCATTGGAAAAGACTTTGATGCTGGGAGGGATTGGGGGCAGGAGGAGAAGGGGACGACAGAGGATGAGATGGCTGGATGGCATCACTGACTCGATGGACGTGAGTCTCAGTGAACTCCGGGAGTTGGGGATGGACAGGGAGGCCTGGTGTGCTGCGATTCATGGGGTCGCAAAGAGTTGGACACGACTGAGTGACTGAACTGAAGTGAACTGAACTGAGCTACTGAACTGAAATGAACTGATGATAAACAGAACTGGGACAAATAAATGGAAAGTTCTGCTATGTAGGATTTTTGTTATTTTTTTAGAAAAGGGATTTGGGTATTTCAGACAACTGATTATGAAACAAAAACTTTAAAAAGACCTAAGTGCTTTCTTACTACCTTAGTGTGGCATCCACCCCTCAAACAAACTAATGACAAGTTAAAAAAAAAACACACACACTTTTGCTGTCTATAATCAAAATTTAAGTCCTTGTTGGTGCCCGCCTCATACATCTAAAAGATTGCCATGAATAAGGACTTTAGAAAATAACTTTTGACCTCTGCTTTGTTCAGCACACGTGGCACCGTCTTAAAAAAGATCTCCTTCAGCAATATTGTTTTTCCTTTCTTGCTTTTACCTTTTTTGGATTTGAAACATTTTGGAGGCCAAACCACGGGCTTGGGATAGGTTTTATCAGTTATATGGCTAGGCAAAATTTTTCTAGAATAGTACACGAAAGAGGTGGTTTTCTTTTTTGAAATTAATTTAGTTTTTATTTACTTTTGGCTAGGCTGAGTCTTTGTGTCTTCCTTCCTGGGCGGGGGGAGAGGGGGAGGTGCGGTGGTGGTGGTGGAAAGGGCGGGGTTGTCGGGCGCTTTCTCTGGTTGAGGGGAGCAGGGGCTATTCTCTAATTGCGGTGCCTGGTTTCTCATTATGGTGGCCTCTATTGCTCTGGAGCACGGACTCTAGGGCCCTCTGGCTCAGTAGTTGTGGCCTGGGGCTTAGTTGCCCTCGCATCATGTGGAATATTCCCAGACGGGGAAAGATCAAACCGTGTCCCCTGCATTGGCAGGCGAATTCTTAACCACTGAGCCACCAGTGAAGTCCGGTCGATTTCAAAGACTTCTAAAAGGATCTGAGGAGAAAATACCCTGTTTTAGTAACCTTAAGCCATCTCCAACACCGAAAAGCCGCAATGATTCACAACTGCGCAGGCGCATTTAAAGAGCCTACACCCGCCATCTCTACGTTTAACGAAAGGGGTGGTCCATCATCCTTAGCGGACCAATGCAAAACCTCCAGATTATCGTTTTTGTATTGGCTAACGGAGACCAATTAGAAGTGAGACATCTTTTAGCGGGCGTTTGGCAGTACAGCGTCGTGACGTTTTGTGAGGGGACTACCGACAGGGCTGAGCTGGGCCAATGAGAAGGGGAAAGGGGGCTGGTTTGCCTTTTCTCACGCCCAACCAACCCTCAGACCCAGCCCTAGGAAAGTTTCCCTTCTAGGCGGGAGAGAAGGCGAACATGGCAGCGCGTTGGTGGCGTTGGTGTGTCTGTGCAATCATGGCGGTGGCACTGCTGCTCGTTTTCGGGGTTCCCTCAGCCTCTGCCCAGAGAAAGAAGGAGGTGAGGACGCTGTTTCCAGCAACATGGGCTTTTCCGAACGAGAGGGGCTTGAGAGAATCCGTTTTGTTGTACCCGATCCCTTTCCCCGCCAGTTCTGTGTCTTTGGTGGCTTCAGTTCTGCCGTTTTTAGAATTGTGGGGTTCGCAAGAGAAGAAACCGTAACACTTTGTGTTATGGGATTGTCGAGTCTGAGAGTGGGGCGGAGTAGGTGACAGCCTGGCTTCTGTAGGCCTGTGGATAAACAAAGCTACGAGTTTTGACACTTCTTTGAATATGGGCCCCATCAGGTGGTGGAGGGAAGTTCGACTTTAGGTTCAAGGGGTAGAATATCTGACTCTGCTGTCATTAGATGTAACTTCCTTTTAGACACGTAAGAACTATATTATGTAGCATTTTCACTTCAGGAATGAGAGGATTAAACAGAAGAGCGGAGCTATGCCAAATTTATTTCATTGTCCAAAAAACTGATCATTGTCGAAAAAACTGATTGAAAGCAATTTCAGTTCAGTCGCTCAGTCCCGTCCGACTCTTTGTGACTCCCATAGACTGCAGCATGCCAGGCTTCCGTGTCCATCACCAACTCCCGGAGCTTACTCAAACTCATGTTCATAGATTTGGTGATGCCATCCAACCATCTCATCCTTTGTCGTCCCCTTCTCCTCCTGCCTTCAATCTTTCCCAGCATCAGGATCTTTTCCATTGAGTCAGTTCTTCGCATCAGGTGGCCAAAGTATTGGAGTTTCAGCTTTAGCGTCCGTCCTTGCAATATTCAGGACTGATTTCCTTTAGGATGGACTGGTTGGATCTCCTTGCCGTCCAAGGGACTCAAGAGTCTTCTCCAAAACCACAGTTCAAAAGCATCAATTCTTCCGGGCTCAGCTTTTTTTTTTTTTTTTTTACCGGAGTGAAGTTCTTAAGCCATTTTCAACCATTTACCAAACATCAAGCGTGCCAGCCATTGTTCTGGGAACTTAGTATACGTAAGTGAACAAAACTAAGGTCCCTCCTTGTGGAATTTACTGGCTTTGACAAGTGGAGGAGATACAATGTTCTTTACTCTCTGTTAAGCAATCCAAGGTGAGGATTTTTAACATTGTTTTGAAACATTTGTGACTTAGAGCCGTTTGCTCTTAAGAGTTACAAATTACTAGCAATTGTTTATGCGCTCTAATTTTATAAATGAGGAAACCTAAGGCCTAAGCTTACACGGTTAACCATTGAAGAACAAAGACTAAGATCTTTGGTTAGTCTTATGCTATTTCCTATACATTTTGTGCTTCCTTTTGTACACAATACCTGTGTGTGCGTGCTTCTTAAGTCGCTTTTGTCGTGCTGACTCTTTGTGACCCCATGGACTGTAGCCCA
The DNA here is from genome assembly GCF_029378745.1 of Bos indicus. Taxonomy (NCBI): domain Eukaryota; kingdom Metazoa; phylum Chordata; class Mammalia; order Artiodactyla; family Bovidae; genus Bos; species Bos indicus. The sequence continues at coordinate 80,281,212 of NC_091789.1, forward strand.
CCAGGCTCCTCTGTCCATGGAACTTTCCAGGCAGAAATACTGGAGTGGGTTACCATGCCCTCCTCCAGGGGATCTTCCCCACCCAGTTATTGGACCCCTCATCTCACATGCACTTTATTTTTTTTTTTTATCATTTATTATTATTATTATTTTACTTTACAATATTGTATTGGTTTTGCCATACATCAACATGAATCCACCACGGGTGTACACATGTTCCCCATCCTGAACCCCCCTCCCACCTCCCTCCCCATACCATCCCTTTGAGTCATACCAGTGCACCAGCCCCAAACATCCTTTAAAAATGCTATTTAATCGGCTCAGATGCTTGTCAACTTGAGCTGAATTTTAAAAGAACCTGTTTTCTCTGTTGCTGAGTATTTGTCCTAGTCCATAAAAAAAGGTAGCATATTAAAACGAGTTACTTATTAGATTGGCAAAAAGTGAAGTTAAAAATATACAATGTACAAAGTGTACAAAATGAGCAAGCGCCTATACTGGAACTAGAAATTGATGGGCTTTTTAAGGAGGATGCCAAGCCATTTTTTACGTGGAAAACAAGATGTAGAGCAATACATAGTTGTATATTCTGGAGACCTTTTATGTTAAAAAAAAAAAAAAAACTACAAGTTAGGTATACGTAGAAAGAAACCTTTGTAAGAATATAGAACAGTGGCTACCTCTGGATAGTTGGGATTGTTCATTAGGGGAAGACTTTAACTTTTTGCCTTGTATGCTGGTATTGTCTAAATTTCTATAACCACCACTTACCCTTTTTAAGTAAAAAAGTGTAGATTTTTAATAACAAGTATTTCTACTAATTAAATTATTTATTCATTTAACCTCTCACTAAACAAGCAGGGGATAAAGTACTTTTAAAAGGGATCAGCAATGAATTGTGCACTTTAAAATTGTTAACACGGTAGATTTTATGTTATGTGAATTTTATGTCAATAAAATATTTTAAGGAATCAGATTCTAACACCCCTCTCACCATGCCCACTGTTCAAGACTGTTATTGCTCTTGCAAATTTATTGCCATATCTAACTGATCATCCTTGAACTCATCCTTCATAGTGTTGCCAGAGATAGTAAGGAGAAAAACTGAAAACCAAAAGGTTAAAAAAATGTATTTTGCAAAGTGTAAAAGAACTTATATAATGTGTTTCTTCACAGACTCATCTCAATTCAAGCTCCTCCCTATACTGGCTGCAAGTCATGTGGGATCTTAGTTCCCTGACCAGGATCGAACCTGGGCCCCATGAGTGAAAGCACTAAATCCAAACCTATGGGCTGCCAAGGAATTCCCTGGAAAAGAGTGAACGTACAAAGCATACTGAAACATTAAAAAATGGTCTTAATAATGCTAGGATGACAGACAGTTTTCCCTCCATTTTCTCAGTTTTCAAAATATTGTGTAAAATTTTAAAGAGCATATATGTTAATGCAATCCAAGTGATCTTTAGCCAGTTACTCTGAGTCTCATTTTCCTTTTCAGTAGAATGGGAAACTGCCTATTTCTTTTCATATTGTGAAAATTAAAGGAGATGGGGCCTGTAAAATGCCTAATATATCTGGCATGTAGAAGACATTAGATGAATATTAGAAAATAAAATACAATTGGGTTCCTCTGCAGTATACATTTTTTAAAAATTTATTTGGCTGTGTTGGGTCTTAGTTGTGGCCTGTGGGATCTCCATTGCATTATGTGGAATCTTTCATTGAGGCAAATGGACTCTCTAGTTGTGGGAGCTGGCGCAGTAGTTGTGGCACATGGGACCAGTTGCTCCACAACATGTAGGGTCTTAGTTCCCCAACCAGGGATCAAACCCACGTCCCCTGCATTGCAAGGTGTATTCTTAACCACTGGACCACCAGGGAAATCCCAATATAAAATATTTTTCAATTGATCTTTTTGTGTCAAGATTTTATGAAGATTATTCAGAAAATAAAATTATCTGCATATTTTGACAAGGCAGGCAATACTGAAAAAACTTCTATATTCTCTGACATTGCTTTGAGAACTGATACATACAAATGTCACATGCACAAAACCCCAGCAATTACTTAGAAAATACCTTATTACCAAGAACCAAAGGCTCAAAAGCATTGCAAAACAAGCAAATTGAGACATCCTCCAAAAATAAAACATCAAGAAGAAGGGATAGTGGAATATTTTAGCCCTATCCAGGAAATATGTAAACTGAGAATGGAGCAGATAGCATTTAAGGATTACAAACACTCTCTTCTCTGTTTACTGTCTTTCTCCTTCAGTCATTATCTGCCAATTATGTTTCCAGATCTGTTCAGTCTCACTCTTAATTTAAGGATAGAATTGGAAATTTATTCCTTAACCAGGAGTTTTCTAAACTAACATTTGTAGACTAGTGGATTATTAGGAAAGCTAAAAATCAAGAATTTTTATGAATAAACCATGATGGTCTAGAACACAGATACAATGAAGTAAGTTTTGAGGGAAAAGGAGGTGCATTTTAGAGGAATTCAGACCGGTGATGCTTAGCTTTATTCTGAAATTTAAAAGTAATCTTAATGACAGGATCAGAATTTAAGTGATAGTGAATTCTTATATGCTATCTTTGATAAATGATATTCAGTGATAGAATTTGTAATTGTTAAAGCTTAATCTACTTTGCTAGAGCTAATTGAGATATTATGCAAGGAAGTAGAATAAAATTAAACTGTTGTCACTTCAATTTCTTATACTCCTAAAAGATTTATCATACTTGATTATTACTAACAGAATAAGAGATATTAATTGACTTCCTGTTAGTGGGATTATTTTGTGGCCATACTAATTTACACGTTTCAAGAGGAGAGAAAGACTTTAAGCTTACTACTTAACTTTGTTGGTATTATATTTTGATTGTGAATATTAGCACTCTTCTTTTTGTTTTATTTGAGTATTTGAAACTAATGTACTCCAAGAAGGGGAGAAATAAATCTAGTGTTTTTTCATAGTAAGCTTTTGTTTTGAATAAATATATCCAGTGCAAATTTTAAAACGATGGATATATTTTCTCAAATGTTTTTTTTAAAACAATTAGTGGAAAAAATATTTGAAATAAAGTTGGTTCCAAATCAATTACTACTTTGAGTTGCTGAGTTCGGTTGATAAATCTCTTACCTTCATGTACTATCATCCTTGGAAACTGTGTTTCTTACTGATAACTTTAAAGTATTAAATAGTAAGTAGAAGGACCTGAAGGGCTCAGGTGACATTTTAACTGTTTATGTTTTAAATATATATATATGTGTGTGTGTGTGTATATATATATATATATATTTTTTTTTTTTTTTTTTTTGCTGTACTGAGTCTTCGTTGCTGCTTGGACTTTTTCTCAAGTTGTGGAAAGTGGGGAATGCTCTCTAGTTGTGGTGTGTGGGCTTGTCATTGCAGTGGCTTCTCATTACAGAGCACAGGCTCTAGGATGCACAGGCTTCAGTAGTTGTGGCAAGTGGACTCAGTAGTTACAGCTCCTGGACTCTAGAGCACAAGCTCAATGTGGTGCATAGGCATAGGTGCTCCCTGGCATGTGGGATCTTCCCAGACCAGAGATCAAACCTGTGCCTCCTGCATTGGCAGGGGGGATTCTTTACCACTGAGCCACTAGGAAAGCCCCTTAACCCTTTACTTTTGAGTATTATGACTTTGAAAGATAAAGGAATATCTAGAGAGTGATTAGTGGGACTTAATGTAGAGGCTTGGAGAAGAAAATGGCAACCCACTCCAGTGTTCTTGCCTGGAGAATCCCATGGACAGAGAAGCCTGGTAGGCTGCAGTCCATGGGGTCGCACAGAGTCGGACACGACTGAAGCGACTTGGCAATGTAGAGGCTATAGGAAAACGAAATTTTTGTTTCTGAGCCATAGCTTTCAGAAACAAAGGGCTCCTAACAATGGATGAGAGGCACCCCTAAATAAGAAGTTTCTTCATTACTAGAGATTTATTCCAATGAAGAAAACTTGTAACTCAAATATTAAGAAAAGAGAAATTCTTTTATAAAATCAGAAAAGACGAGAGGATTAGTAAAAGAAGTCTCTAAGAATTATTAAGGCATTATATGTGTTATATTTGAGTTATCTTGAATATATTACATGCTTCAACCATTTCAGAAACATCATGTGGAGGTTTATTTTTAGGAATGGTGTATTTTTTCCTGTTGTTTATAACTTAAATTGCTTAATGCTTATTTAATTTCTGTATATAATTGCATGCTGCTGCTAAGTCGCTTCAGTCATGTCCGACTCTGTGCGACCCCAGAGATGACAGCCCACCAGGCTCCCCTGTCCCTGGGATTCTCCAGGCAAGAACACTGGAGTGGGTTGCCATTTCCTTCTCCAATGCATGAAAGTGAAAAGTGAAAGTGAAGTCGCTCAGTCGTGTCTGACTCTTAGCGACCCCATGGACTTCAGCCTACCAGGCTCCTCCGTCCATGGGATTTTCCAGCAAGAGTACTGGAGTGGGGTGCCATTGCCTTCTCCAATATAATTGCATAGAAATTATATAACATGGGATCCTTGCTCATAAGAAATTTTTTAATATAAATTTATTTATTTTAATTGGAGGCTAATTACAGGCTAAATTCTTTTAGCCTGTAAAAGAATTTCTCTTTTCTTTACAATATTGTAGTGGTTTTGTCATACATTGACTCAAATCCACCACGGGTATACATGTGTTCCCCATCCTGAACCCACCTCCCTCCCCATCCCATCCCTCGGGGTCATGCCAGTGCACCAGCCCTGAGTACCCTGTCTCATGCATTGAACCTGGACTGGCGATTCATTTCACATATGGTAAGATATATGTTTCAGTGCCATTCTCCCAAATCATCCCACCCTCACCCTCTCCCACAGAGTCCAAAAGACTGTTCTATACATCTGTGTCTCTTTTGCTGTCTTGCATATAGGGTTATTGTTACCATCTTTCTAAATTCCATATATATGCATTAGTATACTGTATTGGTGTTTTTCTTTCTGGCTTACTTCACTCGGTATAATAAGCTCCAGTTTCATCTACCTCATTAGAACTGATTCAAATGTATTCTTTTCAATGGCTGAGTAATATTCCATTGTGTATACATACCACAGCTTTCTTATCCATTTATCTGCCGATGGACATCTAGGTTGCTTCCATGTCCTATTATAAACAGTGCTGTGATGAACACTGGGGTACATGTGTCTTTGAATTCTGGTTTCCTCAGTGTGTATTCCCAGTAGTGGGATTGCTGGGTCATATGGCAGTTCTATTTCCAGTTTTTTAAAGAATCTCCACACTGTTCTCCATAGTGGCTGTACTAGTTTGCATTCCCACCAACAGTGTAAGAGTGTTCCCTTTTCTCCACACCCTCTCCAGCATTTATTGCTTGTAGACTTTTGTATAACAGCCATTCTGACTGGCATGAAATGGTACCTCATTGTGGTTTTGATTTGCATTTCTCTGATAATGAGTAATGTTGAGCATCTTTTCATGTGTTTGTTAGTCATCTGTATGTCTTCCTTGGAGAAATGTCTGTTTAGTTCTTTGGCCCATTTTTTGATTGGGTCATTTATTTTTCTGGAATTGAGCTGCAGGAGTTACTTGTATATTTTTGAGATTAATTCTTTGCCAGTTGCTTCATTTGCTATTATGTTCTCCCATTCTGAAGGCTGTCTTTTCACCTTGCTTATAGTTTCCTTTGTTGTGCAGAAGCTTTTAACTTTAATTAGGTCCTATTTGTTTATGTTTGCTTTTATTTCCAATATTCTGGGAGGTGGGTCATAGAGGATCCTGCTGTGATTTATGTCAGAGAGTGTTTTGCCTATGTTCTCCTCTAGGAGTTTTATAGTTTCTGGTCTTACATTTAGATCTTCAATCCATTTTGAGTTTGTTTTAGTGTATGGTGTTAGAAAGTGTTCTAGTTTCATTCTTTTACAAGTGGTTGACCAGTTTTCCCAGCACCACTTGTTAAAGAGATTGTCTTCTCGCCATTGTATATTCTTGCCTCCTTTGTTGAAGATAAGATGTCCATAGGTGTGTGGATTTATCTCTGGGCTTTCTATTTTGTTCCATTGATCTATATTTCTTTTTTTGTGCCAGTACCATACTGTCTTGATGACTTGCTCATAAGAATTAAAATGTAGAACAGCAGTACTGAAACTTCAATGCATACAAAATCACTTTGGGTTCATGTTAAAACTCCATATTCTTGGAATCCACCAGAAGCTTAAGAACCACCCCCTCCCCCAGAAAGAAAATGGGAAATCACAGCTTTGATTAAAGACTTAAAGGCATCAGAGATGGTAAGTGATGTAGTATCTCAGCCCTTAATGCCAGTTAAAAAAAAAAGACTAATAGGAACTGAAGTCTTATGCTGCTGCTGCTGCTAAGTCGCTTCAGTCGTGTCCGACTCTGTGCGACCCCATAGACGGCAGCCCACCAGGCTCCCCCGTCCCTGGGATTCTCCAGGTAAGAACACTGGAGTGGGTTGCCATTTCCTCCTCCAGTGCATGAAAGTGAAAAGTGAAAGTGAAGTTGCTCAGTTGTGTCCGACTCTAGCAACCCCATGGACTTCAGCCTACCAGGCTCCTCCGTCCATGGGATTTTCCAGGCAAAAGTACTGGAGTGGGGTACCATTGCCTTCTCCACTGAAGTCTGATAGCAGCTTATTATCAGCTGATTGCAGTTGTTGCTCCCAGACATTGTGACTGCAACTAAATCCATTACACAGTCTGATGACAAGTGGTATACAGTCTTAGACATCACTAACACCTTCTTGTGCCATCTTACTGACATGTGAGGATCAAGGTCCGTTCATATTCAGGTAGCAAGGCCTCCTATATATGTTTATAGTCTCCCCTGCAAGTACCGAAGCTCTTCTGCCATTTGCTACTAGTTGGTGAGTCAGGATTTAGCATAAGTTCCTCTCCCTTTCCATGTTTAAAGCATTCACTATATGGATGATGCCTTGTTGGCAAATAAAAGCCTCAGTCTCAGTGACTGATGGTGGTGCTGTCTTACCATAGAGGTAGCCAGAGCAGTAACTGATAAACCGGACAAAATTCAGGGGCCTGCTCACCAAGCAGTTTCTTAGAAGTAAGTGAATGAATTTATAACACTCAATTCCTATTGGGTTCACGGAAAAACATCTGTGTTTTTAGCCCACCAAACCAGACAGGAAACCCAGCACATTATTGGACAAACAATATGTCTCACTCAGGCATGCTGCTAGGTCTTTTATATCAGCTAACCTGCTAATCAGCATCCTTTGAGTGGGGCTTATGCAGATCTACTGAATCAGATTTATTGGAGGATGAAACCTGGAAGTCTGTACTTTTAATAGGCTGCTTTACATTAGCCACACTTTGAGAAACACAGGCCTAGGAAATTTATTATCTATCATGCTAAGGGCTTGCTTCATGAAGAATTTACTTACTTTTATTACCAAATCTTTCTTTTACATTGTGTTCTGATCAGTAATTAATAAAAATATGTTTGAATACATAATAAAATTATAAAAGCTTGAGTTGAGCTCTTAAAATCCATTTCAGTTTAGACCAATGTTTCTCAGTGAGGGAGTGAAGAATTTTACTTCCCAAGGATTACCTGGCAGTGTCTGGAGACATTTTTGGTTGGTGGTAGATGGTGATGGTACAGACATCCAACAGGTAGAGGTCAGGGATGCTGCTTAATAAGCAATGTGCCAGACAGCTCCCCACAACAAAGAATTACCTGGTCCAACATGTTAGTAATGCTGCTATTGCTTGATTTAGAATGATCTGTTTGAATCCTAGCTTTGTGTCTTACTAACTGTGACACTTTGTCCAAATTACTTAACCTCTCTGATCCTGTTTACTCAACATTTAAATGAAATAAAAATAGAGTATTTAACCTCATTGTGTTGTAGGGATTTGTGACCCCATGGATTGTAGCCCGCCAGGCTCCTCTGTCCATGGAATTCTCCAGGCAAGAATACTGGAGTGGTGGGTAGCCATTCCCTTCTCCAGGGGATCTTCCCAACCTAGGGATGGAATCTGGGTCTCCTGCATTGCAGGCAGATTCTTTACTTGTCTGAGCCACCAGGGAAGCCTCCCATTGAATTGAATATTCATTCTGTAAGAAGAGAAGTTGCTGCCTGACACATACATGGAAGGCATTCCAAATAGTAGCTTCTATTTTCTCAATAAAACCAATTCAAGATGGGTTTACCTTAAGACATATTAAAATTTTAAAGGTTAGATCATTGTGAATAAGGATTATAACTTTTAATTATCATGCTCCAAGCTATGTTTATGTACTTTTTTGGTAAAAGTTTATTTTTTTTTTTTTTTTGGTAAAAGTTTAAAACTAGTTCATATTTTGTTGTGATCTGTCTTCAGTTCATTTTTCAAAAATGAACTCAGAAAGTAATTAATTGCTTCTGTATTAAGCAGTGTTTTGAGGTGATAATCCCATTTTGTTGTTGTTGTTGTTGTTCAGTCGATGAGTTATGTCTGACTCTTTGGGAACCCATGGACTGCAGCATGCCAGGCTCCTCTGTCCTCCACTATCTCCCAGAGTTTGCTCAAATTCATGTCCGTTGAGTTGGTGATGCTATCTAACCATCTTATCCTCTGTTGCCCTCTTTTCCTTTTGCCTTCAGTCTTTCCCAGAATCAGGGTCTCTTCCAGTGAGTTGGCTCTTTGCATCAGTTGGCAAAAGTATTGGAGTTTCAGCTTTGGCACCAGTCCTTCCAATGAATATTCAGGACTGATTTCCTTTAGGATTGACTGGTTTGATCTCCTTGCAGTTCAAGGGATTCTCAAGAGTCTTCTCCAGCACCACAGTTCAAAAGCATCAATTCTTTGGCACTCAGCCTTCTTTATGGACCAACTCTCACAACCATACACGACTACTGGAAAAAAACATACCTTTGACCAGATGGACCTTTGTTGGCAAAGTGATGTCTCTGCTTCTTAATACTGTCTAGGTTTTTCGTAACCTTCTTTCTAAGGAGCAAGCATCTTTTAATTTCATGGTGGCAGTCACCATCTGCAGTGATTTGAGAGCCGAAGAAAATAAAATCTGTCACTGCCTCCACTTTTCTCCTTATATTTGCCATAAAGTGATGGGACAAGATGCCATTATCTTAACTTTTTGAATGTTGAGTTCAAGCCAGCTTTTTGACTCTTCTTTTGCCCTCATCAAGAGGCTCTTTGGTTACTCTTTGCTTTCTGCCATTAGGGTGGTATCATCTGCATATCTGAGGTTGCTGATATTTCCCTGGCAGTCTTGATTACAGCTTGTGATTAATCTAGTCCAGCATTTGGCATGATGTATTCTGCGTATAAGTTAAATAAGCAGGATGACAATATACAGCCTTGACAAACTCCTTTTTCAATTTTGAAATAGTCAGTTTTTCCATGTCTGGTTCTAACTGTTGCTTCTCGACTGGCATACAGGTTTCTCAGGAGACAGGTAAGGTGGTCTGGTATTCCTATCTCTTGAAGAATTTTCCACAGTTTGTTATGATATGATCCATACAGTCAAAGGCTTTAGTGTAGTCAGTGAAGCAGAACTAGATGTTTTTCTGGAATTCCTTTGCTTTCTCTATGATCCAATGAATGTTGGCAATTTTATCTCTGGTTCCTCTGCCTTTTTAAACCTAGCTTATACATCTGGAAGTTCTCGGTTCACCTACTGCTGAAGCCTAGCTTGAACAATTTTGAGTATTACCTTGCTAGCATGTGAAATTTGTGCAATTGTATGCTAGTTGGAACATCCTTTGGCATTGTCCTTCTTTGGGATTAGAATGAAAACTGACCTTTTCTAGTCTTGTGGCCACTGCTGAGTTTCCCAAATTTGCTGACATATTGAGTGTAGCACTTTCACAGGATCATCTTTTAGGATTTGAAATAGCTCAGCTGGAATTCCATAACCTCCACTAGCTTTGTTTGTACTAATGCTTCCTAAGGCCCACACTCCACACTCCAGGTTGTCCGTCTCCAGGTGAGTGACCACACCATCGTGGTTATCTGGGTCATTAAGATCTTTCTTGTGTAGTTCTTCAGAGTTTTAAAGTGTTTGTAATTCCTTTGAACTAATCTCTTCTACTTGGTAAGTTACTTAGGGATTGTATAGCCAGATATCTGGTCCCTCTAGTTAACAATCAGAAAGAGGAATACCACAAAATTTTGCACAGACCTATTTGAGATTTTGTTTAACAAGACTCCACCTGTTTATCACTAATTCAAAGCACGTTTATTTGTTTTATTGGAATGATCATATATTTATATGACTGAATAGAGATAGACTATATGAAACTATATCTGCTGTTGCTTTACTTTTTCTTTTCTAAAATAGCTCCAAATAGAATCTGTAGTTAATAAAATAGCCAAGTTATGTTTCAATTTGCTGTTAACTGTCAAATTTAAATTGAAACATAAAGAAATTAATGACTGCTTTAGAATATTGAATGCATATTTTTAAACTGTGAACTAATATTGTTCTCTCAGCTAAGAGGATCATTAATTCTGTATCAAATAACAATTCATTTGTTTTGAATAACTGAGTTTAATCTATGCAGCCTTACTTTAAATCAAATATCCTGTTCTTGACAATTTTTTGTAACTAATTGTATTGTTTAACTAGACACCACAACTTGTTCCTTATCCTGTCTGCCTTCTGTTTCATTCTCTTCTACTGTCTTTACCACCAACCTGTTTCCTTTTTTTAAAAAATTGAAGTATAGTCTATTTACAATGTTGTGTTAGTTTTAGGTGTAAAACTATCCCTCCCTCACAGCCTGTTTTATCCCTTTTATCCCTCCCTCACAGCCTGTTTCCTTAGTATCATTCATTGTTCCACAAGTCTTGTTAATTATTTGTTATACCAGTCTTTTGAGAGTGTATATATTTCTCTGTGGGCTTGTTAAAGACTATATTCATTTTTCCACATGTGACATATTCATTTTGAGACTGCTACTGGAATTATCTTTTATCTGCTACAAAACTATTTTCATTAAAATTTATTTATTTTTACTGTACTGGGTCTTCTCTAGTTGTGACAAGTGGGGATTACTTTCTCATTGTGGTATACAGGCTTCTCATTGCACTGATTTCTCTTTTGGAGCATGAACTCTAGGGTGCACAGTTTTCACTAGTTGTGGTGCATGGGTTTGCCCCATGGCATATGGAATCTTCCTGGACCAGGGGTCAAATTGAACTTGTGTCCCCTGCATTGGCAGGCAAATTTTTAACCACTGGACCATCAGGGAAGTCCCAGCTGCAAAACTTACCTTTCTATGCTATCTTTCTCTATTGTTCATAAAAGTGTACTCAGGTAATAAATACTTTTTTCAGTATTGGTTGAATTCAGACATGCTTTAAAGGTCAGTCAGTTCAGTTACTCACTGTGTCCAATTCTTTGTGACCCCATGGACTGCAGCGCACCAGGCTTCCCTGTCCATCACCAACTCCCAGAGCTTTCTCAAACTTATGTCCATCAAGTCAGTGATGCCATCCAACCATCTCATTCTCTGTCATCCCCTTCTCCTCCTGCCTTCAATCTTTCCCAGCATCAGGGTCTTTTCTGATGAGTCAGTTCTTCCCATCAGGTGGCCAAAGTATTGGAGCTTCAGCTTCAGCATCCATTCTTCCAATGAATATTCAGAACTGATTTCCTTTAGGATGGACTGGTTTGATCTCCTTGCAGCCCAAGGGACTCTCAAGAGTCTTCTCCAACACCACAGTTCAAAAGCATCAATTCTTCAGCGTTCAGCTTTCTTTATGGTCTAACTCTCACATCCATACATGACAACTCAAAAAACCATAGCTTTGACTAGATAGACCTCTGTCGGCAAAGTAATGTCTCTGCTTTATGATATGCTGAAGTGACTTAGCAGGCATACAGTGACATCTGTCTTTCAAAGAGTGCTGTTTCTCTATTAGATTCCTGATCTACTTTCAAAGTGAAAAGGCACATCTTAACATCTGTTCCTGGATGATTGAGTTTAATGGGAAGGAATTGTTTTTACAGTTTGAATGCCAGTGCCCTGGCCAAAGTTCAGTGTAAATAATAGGAAATGTAATTGGTCAGATGCTTCTGAATAGTGAACCACTCCACGATTTACCAACCATTAACAAACATACCCCTGTCTTGTAAAGAAGAACAAAACCATGAATTAGCATTAACCCTGCACTGAGATTCTTGTCTTCTGCACTTCTTTTTTATCTTTTCCCTTCTTACTACTTTTGCAAAGTTTGAACATAAAGGTAGAGGTGAGAGAAATGATAAATGAATATGATTTCATTTATTTCAAACTGAAATTCTCATTGACTAACCATGCTTCTCTTCCATTGCCTCATGATGACTGACTTATAAAAAAAAAACAACTTAGCTTTCTTTGTATAGACATAAGTTTTCATTTCTCTGAGATGTATGTTTGGGAATGCAGTTGCTGGATTATATGGTTAGTTCCCTGATAGCTCAGTTGGTAAAGAATCCGCCTGCAATGCAGGAGACCCTGGTTCGATTCCTGGGTTGGGAAGATCCTCTGGAGAAGGCTTGGCTACCCACTCCAGTATTTTGGGGCTTCCCTTGTGGCTCAGTTGATAAAGAATCCATCTGCAATACAGGAGACCTGGGTTCGATCCCTGGGTTGGGATGATCCCTTGGAGAAGGAAATGGCTGCCCACTCCAGTATTCTGGCCTGGAGAAATCCATGGATTGTATAGTCCATGGGGTTGCAAAGAGTCGGACGTGACTGAACGACTTTCACTTTCACAGGTCACTTGCTTAATTTTTTAAAGAAACTGCCAAACTCTTTTTCAAAGACTGTACCATGGTATAGTCCTACCACCAATGTAGGAGAGACCCAGTTTCTCTACATCCTTGCCAGCATTTGGTATTGTGACTATATTTTATTTTAGTAACAGACATGTATTGATGGCTCATTGTGCCCTTAATTTGCATTTCAGTAATGACTGATGTTGAACATCTTTTTGTGTGTTTGTCATCTGTAGATCATCTTTGATGAAGTCTCTTGATGTCTTGTCTATTTTGTTTGCTTTTCTAAATTTTGATGGTTTTAAAATATATTCAAACTACTAATCTGTTTTAGGTGTGTAGTTTCAAAATATTTTCTCCCACTCTATTGCTTGTCTTCATATCCTCCTTACAGGGTCTTTCACAGAGCAAAAGTTTTTAATTTTGATGAGGTCCAGTTTATCATTTTTTTTCTTTTTTTTTTTTTCACGTAAGGAAGCATTTATTTGAGGTTTAACATGTAATCATACAAATAAAGTCTGTATAAACACAAATCCACAGAGTCATAACACAGATAGCAAAAGACAAAGTAAAAACAAAGAAAACTAATTGGCGGCTATATACAGTTGGACACAAATTGTGTCTTGTACACTAGAAAGTCTTTTACAAAATAATCATCTTAGATCAACAGAAGACCAATCTTCAATGTCCTCCTGCAAGATGGTTACTTTAGCAATCTCTTCCTGTTTTCTGCAGTGTCCCCTTTAATACGGCTGGTAATTGTTTTGGTGATTGCCACCCCCTCGGGATGCCTTGCCCTAAGTGCTCTGTTGGCCTCGGCCTCGACCCCTAGTACCACCTCGCCCACCAGCTGCTGCACCTCTTCCTCCCTTTTGTTGTTGCTGTTGCTGTCTATATACCTCTTTGGGTTGTGCAACTTTGATTTCACACTTCCCAGAACCAATTTGATGGTATCTGCTTTCTAACAATTTCTTTACTGGCTCCTCATCTGTATATGTAACAAAGCAAAATCCTCTTCTTTCATTTGTTTTTGTATCCATAGGAAGTTCAATATTTTCAATCTCTCCACAGGCTCCAAAATATTCTTTAATTTGTTCCTCCGAAGTATCTGGGCTCAATCCACCCACGAAAACCTTTTTTGGGGGTTCCTTCCCCTTTAAAGCTTTGGCCCTTTTAGAGTCTATCAATTTGCCATCCAGTTTGTGTTCTTTCAGTTCCAAAACCTTATCAACACTAGCAGCATCCTTGAAAAGCACAAATCCAAATCCTCGTGATCTTCCAGTAACAGGATCTGTTTTAATCGTGCAGTCCACAACTTCCCCAAATCAAGACAAATATTCAGTCAGATCTTTCTTGCTTGTATCCCAGCTCAAGCCTCCAATAAACATTTTACCGTCATCCTGCTGGTTCTTGCTCACGTTGATCTTGGATCCCTCGGCGAACTCCTCTATGTTGCTGTACTCGTTCATGTCTTCCATAGCAGTGGAGTGGTCGGCCGGAAGGTGCTGGCGCGCAGACCGAGTCACGGCGGCGGCGGCGGCGGCGGAGCGTTGTATGGAGCTGGATTTAAAATGGCGGCGGAAGAGCAATTTTTTTTCTTTTTTGAATCATGCTTTTGTTGTCAGTCTAAGAGCTCTTTGCCTACTCATTGATCCTGAATATTTTCTCCTAATTTTTAATAATTTTCATTTTTACATTTAATTTTGTGATCCATTTTTAAATTAATTTTTGAATAAGTTGTGAAGTTCTGTTTGAGGTTCTTACTTTTGACTATGGATATCCAGTTGTTTCAGTACCGTTTATTGAAAAGGCTGAGTTGATCCTGCACCTTTGGCCATAATTGTGTAGGTCTGTTTCAAGGTCTTATTTCTGTTCCATTGATCTGTGTATCTATCCTTTTATTAGTATCACCCTGCCTTGCTTACTGAAGCTGTATAATAAGCCTTAAAATTAGATAGAGTAGCTCTTCCCACTTTCTTTGGAATCATTGGCCAATGAAAATTTTTATGATTTTATTTTATTTATTAGGAAATAAATCATGCACATAAAAATATAGTATATGTTTAAATCTCATCATGAAATAATATAATTTTAAGAATAATTATCATCATCAGGCCCAAGTACCAAATTTAATTTTTAGTTCTCTTATATTTTTTGTGTACCTCTGCTTATTTTTCTTGATTTTCAGTTGCCTAGTTAAAAAATACTTTAAATTCCAAGTTGAGAGTATTAATGGCATTCTTTCTTTATCTTTTTTTAGATGGTGTTGTCTGAAAAGGTTAGTCAACTGATGGAATGGACCAATAAAAGGCCTGTAATAAGAATGAATGGAGACAAGTTCCGTCGCCTTGTTAAAGCCCCACCGAGAAACTACTCCGTTATTGTCATGTTCACTGCTCTCCAACTTCATAGACAATGTGTCGTGTGCAAGTATGAACTTTCAACTACACTTTAAAAATTAAATAACTCAAAATAGTTTAACCATTTTTCAATCCCAGAAGAATGAGATTAGTTCAGTGGGTACATAAACAATGAATGTGTATACCTTACTTAGTGTGTCTGTAGTAACACATAGTGTGCTGTGCTTAGTTGCTAAGTCATGTCCAACTCTTTGTGACCCCATGAATTGCAGCCCATCAGGCTCCCTTGTCCATGGGGATTCTCCAGGCAAGAATACTGGAGTGGGTTGCCATCCCCTTCTCACTAACATATAATAGTACTACTCTTTTATAGTCTTTTTTTTAAAGGTTTTGTTTATTTATTTATTTTGGCTGTACTGGGTCTTCATTGCAGCATACCAGCTTTTCTCTATTTGTGGTGTGCAGGCTTGGTAGCCCTGCAGCATGTAGCATCTTAGTTCCTTGACCAGGGATTGAACCTGCCTCTCCTGCATTGGACGGGAGATTCTCAAGCACTGGACCACCAGGGAAGTCCCCAGTCTTTGTCCATATTAGTGGGGGAGGGACAAAAAGCAAGGATAAAGTATCATGGTAACCATCATAGAAATAACAGAAAATCTAAAAATCATAAATTGATATCAAGTTATATAAATGCATGTTGATAGCATTGATGTAGTACTTGTGTGCTCTTGTTTTATGACAACAGTCCCAGAAGTTAGGTAAAACAAATCTTTCGTTTTTGGAAGAAACAGTTTCCAGTTTTTTTAATGGTATACTGAAAGCTAGAGATATTTATTATCGCAATAATGGTGACTGCATCCAAAATTTGGAATTACAGGAGAACTTTTTAAGAAAACAAAGATTCATGATGTAGAGGTATTTCTTTTTTCTAGATTATTTTGTAGTAATTTTAAACCTTAGAAATGGAGACTAATCTCACTTAAACTTTCATCAAACAATGCTTAGTTGATTTGATTTTACTATTTCTGAATGCTTTTAGGAAAAAAGGTATTTCTTTAAACAAAAACATTATAGATAATTAAAAATAGTGGATACTAAAAAATAAAATAGCTTTTGCTTTTTGTTATTCGTTTACTTATATTTTTAGATCATATGTGTGGTCTGGGAAATCACTTTAAAGGAAATGATACAGCTACCCTGTGAAAAACTAGTAAAATCTTGGGAGGTTTTCCACACTTGATCTTAGCCAAAAGGCCGAGAAGCGATTGGGAGGTTTTCCAAATTCTGGTAGCCTGAGCCCATGTGAAGGAATAGACAGCCTTCTTTCAGAATAGTGTGTTATGCTTCCCCAAGCCTTTATAACACTTCTTAAAGATTTCCTCCCCAGAGGTAGGAGATAGGCCAGATATTTGGTCCCAGAGTGCTGTTCTTCTTTTTCAGGGATGGGATTATGCTGACTATAAATGGAAAGTAGGTAGAAGAAGGAAAAAGAATAGTAAGTGTTAACTATGAATAAACTTAAACTCTGCAATTACTCATAATTCAGTCAGTTTACTCACTGGCAATCATGAGTATACAAAAATGTCAGAAAACAAAGTCCTTCATAATTATGCAAATTAATGGAATTCTTAATGTTTTTAATAGTATCTTTTTATAAGACCAAATTTTAAATTAGCTCGCATTTTCCTAAACTCATTCAAATAACTAAAATTAAGCAACAGTAATTAGTATAATACTATGTAATTGGTGCTCTTAGGATGAGAAGTGTGAGTGCTTGATCCCAGAGTGCTGTTCACTCTTATCATATGGCTAGGGAAATGAGTTCCACATATGAAAATTTAGCTGTCAGTATGAGACAGTTTATGATTAAGTACTAAATGAATTGTGTACATAATAAATGCATAAAATTTCAGGAAGGACATATAACAGGAATGGTTAGGTTTGACCTAATAGAGAAGGTAGGACTTGTACTAGGGCTAGACAGATGGATCAGATTTACATGTCAGTAGGATATTCTGTTTAGAAGCAATGATGTGTGGAAAGGTACAGAGATAGGAGTAAAGTGCTGGAATTAAGAGATCTTGTTTGAGACTGAGTAATACCAACCTAGACAGAGGCATTAGAAGGCAGAGACATTACTTTGCTAACAAAGGTCTGCTAGTCAAGGCTGTGGTTTTTCCAGTAGTCATGTGTGGATGTGAGAGTTGGACCATAAAGAAAGCTGAGCACCAAAGAATTGATGCTTTTGAACTGTAGTGTTGGAGAAGACTCTTGAGAGTCCCTTGGACTGCAAGGAGAGCCAACCAGTCCATCCTAAAGGAAATCAGTCCTGAATATTCACTGGAAGGACTGATGCTGAAGCTGAAACTCCAATACTTTGGCCACCTGATGCAAAGAGCTGAGTCATTTGAAAAGACCCTGATGCTGGGAAAGATTGAAGGTGGGAAGAGAAGGGGATGACAGAAGGTGAGATGGTTGTATGGCATCACTGACTCAATGGATGTGAATTTGAGTTAACTCCAGGAGTTGGTGATAGACAGGGAGGCCTAGTGTGCTGCAGTCCATGGGGTCGCAAAGAGTTGGACATGACTGAGCGACTGAACTGACTGAAGGTTGTGTAAAAGCTAGATGCATTATTTGGAAATAGATGATAAAGAACCTTGAATAAGCAGTGAAAGAGCTTGGACATTGTGTTCTGAAGGTAATAAAAAAGCAACAGTGGTTTCTGAGAAGAGGAAGAGTATCAAAAAAGTAGTTATTTAGAAAGATTGATGTATATTGCAATGTTTAAGGATTGGAGGAGGAGAAAATAGAGTTAAGAATTTTAATATTCAAATGTCAGATATTAAAGATCTAACTTTAGGTGACAGCAATGAAAATAAATGTGGAGGGATAGAATTAAAAGCTAATCACACCCTGAAGAAGGAAATGGCTACACACTCTAATGTCTTGCCTGGGTAATCTCATGGACAGAGGAGCCTGGCAGGCTACAGTCCATGCAGTCGCAGAGTCAGACATGACTTAGCGACTAAAACAACAAACAACAATTGGAAACTATAGAATAAACTTTAAGGTTTACTTCACAATCATGTAAATTCCATTTTGAGGGGGAAAGCTATTTTCTTGTCAATTAGAATTCACTGAAAATATTTTTTCTTATACTGTTACTCATCTCTTAATTTAATATTATGATCCCTATTTACACTCCTTAATCTTTCAGTTAACTTGTAGCTGTCATTGCCAGTTGTTAGTGTTACCGTATTTATGAAGTGAAAATGTATGATACTATTAAATTCAAATTTAAGATAAACCAAAAAAAGATAATCACAGATGAAAAAATGTCAGATCTTAGAACTAAAAGCATATGGGAAATCAGGGAAAAGTAAAATATAGCTTGAGCTTTCAACTAATCTCAATTCTTTGTCTTTGAACTCTTAGAAGTAATTTAGCCTATTAAAAATTGTAGCTAAATTTTTTTCCAGTGAATTTAGAAGGAGCTTTTTGATAAGAAACAGGCACAAAGTATGAAGCAGAGTCAGATAATCACTACGTCTTGTTGAAATCCCCAACTCTTGATATAAGATTTCTCTTATGCCAAAACAGTGGCAGTGTTTTCCAAGGTTTGTCCTAACCCTATCAACAGAGCCTGACTTGCACTAGATTGTTTTTAAAAATGTTTTATATGTTATCTTTACAAATCTAATTGCATCCAGGCAAGCTGATGAAGAATTCCAGATCCTTGCAAACTCCTGGCGATACTCCAGTGCATTTACCAACAGGATATTTTTTGCTATGGTGGATTTTGATGAAGGCTCTGATGTATTTCAGATGGTAAGCTATTTGGTTATTCTGTTAAATAGAAATTGGTAAACTATATATAATGTGGAATACCTCTTTTTCAACGGCTGCAAGAAGTTAAATAGGACTTGTCTTATGTAAGATCTAGAGTAGTTAGTGAAATAAAAGCTGAACTTAAGCTAAACATGAAATATGGTGGTCAATACTAACTTATTAGAATATGGAAATTGGGTAGAAATCATGTAAACTTATATATTTTGTGGTAAAATATAATAAAAAAAAGTACCACTTTGTTTTTAAGTGAACAATTTATCAAGTAACTTTTTAATTCAGAACAAGAATCCCACTATTGTGTAATACTGTAGTTCTTGGTAAGAGCTAGGTACCTGTCTTTAACCTCTTGTGGCTTGTCTTAGTGGAAAAGCTCCTTCTTGTTCAACATTTAACTTTTTCCTGTGCCCTATATCCTATACCTACTGGCTCTATCAATCATGACCTCTCTTACCGTTTTTTTTTTTTTTAATTAAAACTATTCTTTGAGGAACTTATGGTTCACAGCAAAAATGAGAGGTAGATACAAAGGTTTTCTGTTATGTCTTATGCCCCTGCACATTAATAGCCTCTCCATTATCAACATCCCCCACCAGAATGGTATGTTTGTTACAGTTGGTGAACCTCCATTAACACATCGTAATCACCCAATGTGCATAGTTTATATTGTAGTTCACTCTTGGTCTTGTACATTCTGCTGATTTGGACAAAAGTATAGTGAGATGTATCCATCAATATGTATTCATAAACAGTATTTTCACTGCCCTAAAATTCTCTGTACTCTACTAATTCCTCCCTCCACACTAACCCTTGGTAATCACTGATCTTTTAGCTGTCTCCACAGTTTTGCCTTTTCCAGAACGTCATATACTTGGAATCATACAGTATGTAGACTTTTCAGATTGACTTCTTTCACTTGGTAATATGAATATAAAGTTCCTCCATGTCTTTTCATGGCTTGATAGCTCATTTCTTTTAAGAGCTAAATAATATCCCATTGTCTGGATATACCAGACTTTGTTTATTCTTTCATGTACTGAAGAAATCTTGATTGCTTCCAAGTTTTAGCAGTTATGAATAAAACTGTTATAAACACCTGTATGCAGGTTTTTATGCAGACACAAGTTTTAACTCCTTTGCATAAATACCAAGGAGCACAGTTGCTGGATCATATAGTATGTTAGGGCTTCCCTTGTAGCTCAGTTGGTAAAGAATCTGCCTGCAATGCAGGAGACCTGAGTTCAATTCCTGGGTTGGGAAGATCACCTGGAGAAGGAAACGGCAACCCACTCCACTATTCTTGCCCGGAGAATCCCATGGACAGGGGAACCTGGCAGGTTACATACAATCTATGGGGTCGCAAGAGTCGGACATGACTGAGCAACTAAGCACAGCACACACATAGTATGTTAAATTTTGTAAGAAACTTCCAGACCATCTTCCAAATTGGCTGTACCATTTTGCATTCCCAAGAGCTGTGAATGAAAGTTCCTGTTGCTCCACTTCCTCCTTAGCACTTGGTGTTATCAGTGTTCTGCATTTTGACCATTCTAATTCCCAGGTAGCTCAGGTAGCTCATGCTGGAAACGTGGGTTTGATTCTTGGGTCAGGAAGATCCCCTGAAGAAGGGAATGGCAACCCATTCTAGTATTCTTGCCTGGGAAATCCCGGGGACAGTGGAGCCAGATAGGCTGCAGTCCATAGGATCGCAAATTCGGACACGACTTAGCAACTAAAGCAACAACAGTTGTGTAGCAGTATCTCATTGTTGTAATCTGCATTTCTTTGATGACATATAATGTGGAGTATCTTTTCAACTGCTCATTTGCCATCTCTGTATCTTCTTTGGTGAAATGTCTGTTAAGGTCTTAGGCCTATTATTTATTTATTTTTGGCTATGTTGGGTTTTCATTGCTAAACATGGACTTTCTCCAGTTGCAGTGAGTGGGGGCTATTCTCTAGTTGTGGTGTACAGGCTTCTCATTTGCAGTGGCTCCTGTTTTTGCAAAGCATGGAATCTAAGGCACTCAGGCTTCAGTAGTTGTGGTTGGAGGCCTCCAGAATGCAGTCTCAGTAGTTGTGGTGCACAGGGTTTGTTCTTCCATGACGTGGAATCTTCTTGGACCAGGCATCAAACCTCTGTCCCCTGCTTTGGCAGGCAGATTCTTTACCACTGGACCACCAGGTGTCCCCCATTTTTAAAATTGGATTGTTTGATCCCCTTGTTGAGTTTTAAGTCTGTGCCTTGTCATCTCACTCTCTTACTTTTTGTCTTTTGCACAGCAAAAACATGTAAATTTAATGAAGTACAACTTATCAGTTATTTCTATCATACATTGTGTCTTTGATGTTGTATCTAAAAAAATCATCACTATATCTGACGTCATCTAGATTTTCTACTATGTTATCTCTTAGGAACTTTATATTTTGTCTTTGTATTTTAAGGCCTTTGATCCATTTTGAGTTATTTTCTTTTTTCTATTTTTGACCATGCCTTGCAGCATGCGGGATCTTATTCCCCAACCAGGGATTCAACCCATGTCTTCTGCATTGGAAGCACAGAGTCCTAACCACTGGACTGCAAGGGAAGTCCCATTTTGAGTTATTTTTTGTGAACAGGACATGGTCTGTGTCTAGGTTTTGTGGGGGTTTTTTGTTTGTTTTTTTGCTCACGGATATCTAGTTATTTTAACACTATTTGTTAAAACTATACTTTCTCCACGTAATTGCTTTTTCTCTTTTGTTGACAATCAGATGACTATATGTGGTTCTACTGTTGGGCTTTTTATTCTGTTCCTTTGGATACCACACTGTTTTGATTGTTGTTGTTCAGTTGCGAAGTCATGTCTCACTCTTTGCGACCCCATGAACTGCAGCACACCAGGCTTCCCTGTCTTCACTGTCTGCTGGAGTTTGCTCATTTCTGTCATTCATTTCACTTATATATAGGTACATACACACATACAATTGAATACGTTGCTGCTATTATTTTGAACAAACTGTTATGTGTTAGTTAATTAAGAATAAGAAAAAAAAAGTTTTTATTTTACCTTCACTTATTCCCTCTTCAGTCCCTTTCTTTCTTTATGTAGATTCAAGTTTCCAACCTGCCTTATTTCCCTTCTCTCTAAAGAACTTCTTTTAACATTTCTTGCAAGGGATTGTTTGTCTGAAAGTCTTTATTTCTCCTTCACTTTTTTTTGGAAGAAGTTTATTTTTAAAATTTTTAACTGTGCTAGGTCTTCATTGCAGCACACAGGCTCTTTGTTGGGGTGTGCAGGCTTTCTCCAGTCGCAGTGTGAGAGGGCTTCTCTAGTTGTGGCACATGGGCTTTAGGGTGTGCAGGTTCAGTAGTTGCTGCACACAGGCTTAGTTGCCCCGCAGCATGTGGGATCTTAGTTTCCCAACTAGGGATTGAACCTGGATCCCATGCATTGGAACATGGATTCTTAATCACTGGCCCACCAGGGAAGTCCCTCTCTTTCACTTTTGAAGAATAATTTCACAGGGTATTTTTTTCTCTCAACACTTTAAATATTTCACTCCACTTTCTTCCTGTTTGCATGGTTTCTGAAAAGAAGTTGGATGTAATTCTTATCTCTCTTACTTTATGGGTAAAGCATTTTATTCCTCTGACTTCTTTAAGAGTTTTTTCTTTGAGTTAAATTATATGCATGGGTATGTTATTGGCATTTATCTACTACTTATTCTTAGAGCTTCCTGAATCTGTGATTTAGAGTCTGATGTTACTTTGGGAAATTTCTCAGTCATTAATATTTCTTCTGTTCCTTTCTCTTTCTTCTAGTATTCCCATTATGTATATGTTATACCTTTTGTATACCCACAGTCCCTGGATATTCTGTTTTGTTTGTTTTTTGTCTTTGTTCTCTTTATTTTTCAGTTTTCAAGGATTGTATTGATAAATCCTCTAGCTCAGAGATTCCTCAGCCATGTCCTGTATACTGAGTCCATCAAAGGCATTCTTCATTTCTGTTACAGTGGTTTTCATCTCTGGTATTTCTTTTTTGGTTGTTTTTAGGATTTCCATCTCTCTTATGTTATTCATCTGTTTTTGCTTGCTATCTACTTTATCCTTCAGCCCTAGGGTTGCTTGACAGCCCTTCTTAGAGTATACTTACTTATGGACAGAGCCAGTATCTTGTAGCTATTAGTGCTAAGCACATAATAGATGTTCAAGTAAATATCAAACGAATGGCTTAATGTTCCATTTTACAGTATGTTACTGTGCTGGTCATATTTTAGTCTCACACAGTGCCATAAATCAAAATCAGTGTATTCATAAAACATGCTGCAACCTAAAAGATTAGTGCATTTAGGCTTTTTTAGACCAAAGGAAACAGTTTTTAGAGTTTAAGAAATTGCTTTCTCATTCTCTACTATTCAAGCAAGGATTGTTTTGGAAATTAAAAATTGTAATTTCATTTATCTTACCAAGATACACATAAAGTTTTCTTCTACATCAAATACCTTTTAATATCAATGTCCATTTTAGAGCTATATTTAGAGTTAGTGGTATAAGGATGGTAGTGTGTCCATCTGTGGAATAAATTCGAATCTTTCTCCAAAGAATATTGTTATATGCCACAGCATACAAAAGCCATGCATGGATAAAAAGTGATAACCTACCAAAAACCGTACATCTTATTTTGGCTCTTTAACATCTAAGGATTGTCAAAGCCTATAAGATTTAAAAACAAATTTTAATTGTGAGAAAATATGTGTGTGTGCATGCTAAGTTGCTTTAGTCATGTCTGGCTCTTTGTGATCCTGTGGACTGTAGCCATCAGGCTCCTCTGTCCACAGGATTCACCAGGCAAGAATACTGGAGTGGGTTGCCATGTCCTCCAGGGGATCTTCCCAACCCAGAGATTGAACTTGCATCTCTTGTATCTCTGGTATTGGCAGGCAGGTTCTTTACCACTAATGCTGAAATGTACTATCTTAACCATTCTTGAATATAGTTCAGTAGTGTTTAGTACATTCACATTTCTGCATAACCAATCTCCAGAACTCTTTTCACCTTGTACAATGAAACGGAAACTCTTTATACATCACATAACTCTTTATTCCCTCTTCCCCCAGCCCTTGGAAACTTATCATTCTGCTTTCTATCTCAGTGAACTTTACTGTTGTCAGTACCTCATATAAGTGGAATCATACATACTTGTCTTTTTGTGACTGTCTTATTTCACTTAGTGTACTGTCCTCAAAGTTGATTCATGTTGTTGCATGCATCCAAATTTTCTTGCTTTTGGGACTTTCCTGTTGTGTCCCAGGGACTTCCCCAGTGGCTAAGACTCCATACCCCCAACGCAGGGAGACTGAGTTTGATCCCTGGTTGGTAAAGTAGATCTCACATGCCACAACTAAAACCCAGAGCAGCCAAATAAGTAAATAAATATTAAATTTTTTTCCCTTGCTTTGAAAGGCTGAATAATGTTACATTGTATGCATATACCACATTTTATTTATTCATTCATCTGTTGATGGACACTTGGGTTGCTTCCACCTTTTGGCTATTGTGAATAATGCTGCTATTAACATAGGTATGCAGCTATCTCCTCAAGACCCTGCTTTTAGTTCTTTTAGATTTAAACCCACAAGTGGAATTCCTAGATCATATGGTAGTTCTATTTTTCATTTTTGTAGTAACATTCATATTGTTTTCCATAGCAGCTGCACCATTTTGCATTATTTTTTATTTTTTGATAGTAGTTATCCTAATGAGTGTGAGATGGTGTCTCATTGTGGTTTTGATTTGTAATTCTTTAATGATTAGATGTAGAATATCTTTTCATGTGCTTGTTGGCAATTTGTATATCTTTTTTGAGAAATGTCTATCCATATCCTTTGCCCAATTAAAAAAAATATATTTGTTTATTTTTAGTTATGATGGGTCTTCATTGCTTTGTGTGGGCTTTCTCTAGTTGCGGTGAATGGGGGCTACTCTTTGTTGTGGTGTGTGGATTTCTCATTGTGGTACTTCTCGTTGCACAGCACAGGCTCTAGGCACATGGGCTTTAGTAGTTGTAGCACATGGGCTCAGTAGTTGTGGCTCCCAGGTTCTAGAGCACTGGCTCAATAGTTTTGGCTCATGGGCTTAGTTGCTCCATGGCATGTGGAACTTCCCAGATCAGGAATCAAACCTGTGTTCCCTGCATTACAAGGCAAATTCTTATCTACTGTGCCACCAGGGAAGTCCCTTTGCCCAGCTTTTTTTTTTCTTGTGCCCAGTTTTTAGTAAATGTGTTTTTTAGTTGTAGTTCTTTATGTTGTCTCAATATTAGCCCCTTATCAGATATATTATTTTTTTCCCATTGCTTTTTCACTGTTGATTGTGTCTATAGACTACAAGATACTTTTAAAGAGCTGATTTGGTGTAAAGATGTTATACTAGTAATGATGGAAATACAAATTATAATAACGGTGTTATTATATAAATTATATAGTATATAAATATTGTTATATAATTATATAAGTTAACTTATATATATTATATACATTATTACAATATTTACCCATTAGATCAACTTTTGGCAAGAATGTGAGGAAACATACCTTCCTGTGTTGCTGGGTAAGAGTGTAAATTGGTACAGCCACTTTTGAAGGCATGTTGGCTCTATCCATCTTCATTTAAAATGTTTCTGCTCTATGAACTAATTATTCCATTTGTAGAGAAGCATTCTTACATAT
The DNA here is from genome assembly GCF_029378745.1 of Bos indicus. Lineage (NCBI taxonomy): Eukaryota > Metazoa > Chordata > Mammalia > Artiodactyla > Bovidae > Bos > Bos indicus. Next base: position 80,306,898 of record NC_091789.1, read on the forward strand.
ATACAGGAAAATATGTACATGACTATTTCTTAAAACATCCTTTTTAATTGGGAAAAAAGGAAAAAACTAAATTGCCAACAATAGCATAATTACTTAATAAACTATGAGAGCATATACCAGCCTCAACATACACACACACACACACACACACACACACACACACACACACACACACACACATATATGCTGTGCTTAGTCACACAGTCGTGTCCAACTCTTTGTGACCCCATGGACTGTAGCCGTCCAGGCGTCTCTGTCCATGGGGATTCTCCAGGCAAGAATGTTGGAGTGGGTTGCCATGCCCTCCTCCAGGGGATCTTCCCAACCCAGGGATTGAACCCAGGTCTCCTGCATTGCAGGTGGATCCTTTACCATCTGGGCCACTCATATTATATGGGGCTTCCCTGGTGTGTGTGTGTGTGTGTGTGTGTGTGTGTGTGTGTGTGTGTGTGTACTGTTATGGATAGATCTCTCAAACACGGTTGAATAAAAAAAGCAAAATGAAATGCAGAATATTTCAGTTAATGTGATACCATTTTTGTTAAATAAGGCAGACACAAAACAATATTATGTTTTCTGTTGGTATATACACATCTATGTGAATAAGTTCAGAAAGGTCTATAAATGGTAATAGTGCTGGCAGAATGGACTGGAGTTGGTCCCTATAACCCTGTAATTTTTTGTTTTTAATTTTGTACAGGAAATGGATTTCATATATTACATAGTTCTTTTAGACACACATGTATATATGTATATTTTAAATCCAAAGGTGGTATAGTAGTCCCCACTTAACTACAGGGGATACATTCTAAGACTCTGAAACTGCAAATAGTACTGAACCCTATATGTAACTATATTTTTTCCTATATATACATATGTACATACCTATCTATGATAAAGTTTAACTTATAAATTAAGCACAGTAAGAGTAGCAATAATAATAACAAAATAGAAGAATTAAAACAGTATAGGCTCAGATGGTAAAGAAGGGGCCTGCACTGCAAGAGACCCAGGTTTGATCCCTTGGTTGGGAAAATCCCCTGGAGAAGGGAATGACAACCTGCGCCAGTATTCTTGCCTGGGAAATCCCAAGGACAGAGGAGCCTGATGGTCTACAGTCCATGGGTTCGTAAAGAGTCTGGATGACTGAGCGACTAACAGATTCACTGTAATGAAAGTTATATGAGTGTGGTCTCTCTCACAATATCTTATTATACAAATGTATCTTTTCTATCTTGATTAAGCACTTGTCACTTACCGTAATTTTTGCAGTCGAACAGCAAAGTTAGCAGATTTCTTTTCCTTTACAATTTCACAAAGATAGCGACCTCAGCAAGTGATTTTTTTTTCTGTCCTTATTGAGAGCTTTCATCTTTCCACTTAAAGGAAGCACTGTATGACTTCTCTGTGGCATATCTCATTGCCAACATCACTACTTTTGTGTTTTGGGGCATTATTAAGTAAAATAAGGGTTACTTGAATACAAGCATTGTGATATCACAACAGTTGATCTGAAAACCAAGACAGCTACTAAGTGTCTAATGGGTGGGATATGCTGGACAAAGGGATCATTCACATCCTGGGTAAGATGGTGAGAGATTTCATCACACTGCTCAGAACAGCTGCAATTTAAAATTTTTGAATTGTTTATTTCTGGAATTCTCCACGTAGTATTTTCAGACTGCAGTTGACCACGAGTAACTTAAACTTTAGAAAGTGAAACTGTGGACAAGTGGGGACTACCATATAAATAAACTACTATTGAAGAGTTTGGCCTAAAATTTGGGAAGCACTTTGGCGGCTGTTCAGGACTTAGTTTTGCAGACTCAAACTGATTTAACAGTGTAGCCAGAATTTATCTAGCTCTGCAGACTTTGTGTACACTCGCCAAACCATAAAAATCCATGGACATTGGTAACCAAAGAGCTAATTTTTAAATTCACTAATTCAGCATCTTTTACTGACAAGAAGGCCAAACTAATCATATACCTAATTGGTATACCCTCTCCCCTTATAGGAAAGTCTAAAAAAACTACTTTTATAAGGGTTACTCTTAAGTATAGAATCAAAGCAAGGGAGTGGGTTATTTTATTGGTTGATGTCTTTAAAGTGAAAGTGAAAGTGAAGTCGCTCAGTCGTATCCGACTCTTTGCGACCCCATGGACTGTAGCCTACCAGGCTCCTCGTCTATGGGATTCTCCAGGCAAGAGTACTGGAGTGGGTTGCCATTTCCTTCTTCAGGGGATCTTCCCAACCCAGGGATCAAACCTGGGTCTCCCGCATTGGAGGCAGACGCTTTAACCTCTGAGCCACCAGGGAAGCCCAAAATATTTCTTTGAGCCCCTTTTTTCTGGGTGGGGGGCAAGAATACTGGAGTGGGTTGCCATTCCCTTCTCCAGGAGATCTTCTCAATCCAGGGATTGAACCTGGGTCTCCCACGCTGTAGGCAGACGCTTTACCGTCTGAGCCACCAGGGAAGTCTTTAAGTTATAGTTATTTTATAGAAGCCAATCTCTGTTACAGGGTTACCTGCTGAGGGTACCTGAATGCTTGCATCTGTTGGTGAACATCTTTTCCCTGGACTTAACATTTTCTATTTTTTACAAGTATTATCACATCAGGAAAGTTACAATGCAAATGAATAGGTCATAGATTCTTTACCTTAGCAATTCCAGTGTTATCTTAAGAATACCATGGTCTCATGACAGAGAAATGTTATGCTTATCACTAAATACTTATGAACCTTTTAGAATTGACTATTTCTGCCAATTGGTTGCCGTTTTGTATTTGTTTTCCCTACAATAGAGTACTCTCTTACTCCAGTCTTCTTTCCTCCACATTGAGAATGTGCTCTATTTGAAGCTTACCTAAGCTGCTGCTGCTGCTGCTAAGTTGCTTTAGTGGTGTCCGACTCTGTGCAACCCCATAGACGGCAGCCCACCAGGCTCCCCCCGTCCCTGGGATTCTCCAGGCAAGAATACTGGAGTGGGTTGCCATTTCCTTCTCCAGTGCATGAAAGTGAAAAGTGAAAGTGAAGTCGCTCAGTCATGTCCAACTCTTTGCGACCCCGTGAACTGCAGCCTACCAGGCTTCTCCATCCATGGGATTTTCCGGGCAAGAATACTGGAGTGGGGTGCCATTGCCTTCTCCTATTACCTAAGCTACATGAGACAATTTTGGTTCTCATAAATGTATTCTTTTTTTTGCATAATCTCTGAACAGATTAAAGTAATTGTGGTATGGGAAATTTTCCATTTTAAAGGAGTAAAATGTAGGTTTCTTAGCTAGGAATTTATATTTCACAAGCAGCCTTGGGTTTGACTCTTGGATTACTTACCACTTTGCTTAGATGAATCACTTAACCCACCTAAACCTGGGCTTATTTGTCTTTGTAAAATGGCTAAATTTCAAGATATTTGCTGTTAAGATTATTTTTTGGTAATCTGTATTCTCGTGGACTACTTTTTATTCAGCTAAACATGAATTCAGCTCCAACTTTCATCAACTTTCCTGCAAAAGGGAAGCCCAAACGGGGTGATACATATGAGTTGCAGGTGCGTGGATTTTCAGCTGAGCAGATTGCCCGGTGGATTGCTGACAGAACTGATGTCAATGTAAGTTTCCTTGCTTTGTAGAAAGTTACTTTGTCATTATCTACTTATTCTTCTGGGAGGTCCTAATTGGTCTCATCCTCATATCACTGAGATGGTGATAGTTTGTCAGTCCCTTTATAAGTAGCATTTAACAGAATCATCCTGGTGAGTGACATTAAAACATGCTCTATTACTTAGTCAATTCAGCATGGAAACCACTCTTTCGTCCTCACTAAATCCATGGAGTATCTAGTTGTACTTGGCAAATACTTCTTAATCTAAAAGATGTATATGTGTGCTCAGTTGCTTCAGTCATGTCCAACTCTTTGCAACACCATGGACTGTAGCCCACCAGGCTCCCCTGCCCATGGGATTCTCCAGGCAGGAATACTGGAGTGGGTTGCCGTTTCCTCCTCCAGGGGATCTTTACAACCCAGGGATCAAACCTTTGTCTCCTGCATCTCCTGCCTTGGCAGGTGGATTCTTTACCACTGGGAAGTCCCTAAAAGATGTTATGTTGTGGCTAAAAAGAATATTGCATCCATACCATTTTAGGATACGTTATAGGCTATTTTAATTAGGATGAAAAGAAAAAGTGTGATTTTTTTATGAAAGTAACCACACTAATTTTGATTGTTTTCATTTCAAATTATTTTGATCTATATACTTAATGAATAAATTTCATACTTTAAAATGTTTTTCTCTCCTTTTCATTAGATTAGAGTAATTAGACCCCCTAATTATGCTGGTCCCCTTATGTTGGGATTGCTTTTGGCTGTTATTGGTGGACTTGTGTATCTTCGAAGGAGCAATATGGAATTTCTCTTTAATAAAACTGGATGGGCTTTTGCCGCTCTGGTGAGTGAATGTTGGAAGAAAAATTGTTTAGATAAAACTCCTAATATTACATTGTTAGGTGGCATTTTGTTTCTTTCTTACCTGTGGTAAAAGATTTTATATATTGATATTTTTATTTTATACCTTAAAATCAGTTTGTTTCCTCCATTATCTCATTAGTATGGCAAGAGCTTGAAGGAACTCCTTGTACCTAGTTTTTATTCAATCTGAAAGACTTTCAACCCTATGAAAATCTCCATTTTTTTAATTCTTCTAAAAGGCTTTTCAGTATTCAATTTTAAACTTGTATCAGTTTATTTGTAATTTTAAAACAGTGCTTTCCTTTCAAAGTAAATATCGATTCTTGTGATCCTTATGATGAAATATAAGCTTTTTTGTCATTTATGGAAAAATTTTTTTTCATGTAATACTTGAGAGGATATGCTTTTCATATACCTGTTAATTTAATTAAAGTGGGACCATACCATATTATGAGTATTTCATTATTTTTTGTTTCCTAGTGTTTTGTGCTTGCTATGACATCTGGTCAAATGTGGAACCATATAAGAGGACCACCATATGCTCATAAGAATCCCCACACAGGACATGTGGTAAGGGAAGTCCAGGATTTCTTTACATTATATACCAAAGTTAACCTTAATGATTAATATCCTGTTAGATCAGTGCTAGTATATGAAGGAACTCAATTTAGTTTTGACTTTTAAATTGCTCTGTATTAATAATGAACTTCGATTGCTAAAAAGACTATGCCATACTCTCAAAAGGGGGACTTTTTTTTTTAAATCCCTTTTGAGTAAGCTGGCTAAGAATGAAAGTCAGTCTTCAACTAAATAGAATAATTGATCAAGTACTTGACCATTTACTGTTTCTAGGCACTGTACTAGGTATTATTAGATAGAGTGATAAGAAAAATGTAGTCCCTGTTTTCATGGAGTTTATATTATTTTACCTCATGGTCTTGTACACTAAAATACTAGTTTTCTCATTGGTTGAAAACATAGTATAAGTATAGTGAATAAGTACAAATAAATATAAGTATGAATAAATAATAAATAACACAGAAATAGCATTTATTTTAGTCAGACTTTTTACAGGTGAATTCTACAGATCCAATGTTTACATACATCAGATGAATTAATAATTTCATAATGTTTAAAAATAGCCAATTTTAAGATTACATTATCAAATTTTAACATTTATTTAAAGATTACATTTTGTCTTTTTTTCCCCCAGAATTATATCCATGGAAGCAGCCAAGCTCAATTTGTAGCTGAAACACACATTGTTCTTCTGTTCAGTATCCTCTTTATAATAAGTTCTTGGTGCCACATTTTAATTTGTCTATTTTCTCACATTCCAGTATTTTCTCTGTAACATTTGGTTGAGGCTGCTGTCTTATTAATGCAAGTCATAATATCTTTGGAATTATATTACTGTATCACTTGCCATAGCCCGATCAACTGAAGACCTCTAGGGACAAACTTGCAATCTGATAAAGCCAATGATCTAATAAAGATCATTGCTACAAGGGGGACTATAAATCAGAGGAACCATGTGATTTCTTACCTATGGAAAGGTTGAGTTGTTAATAGGACTTAAGGAAAGATAGTGCTTAGATGAAATGTAAATGAAGCAATGTTTTGATGAGCTCAAAGCAAAGCCAGGCTAAGTGTAAAGAGGTCAGTGTCAAGTCTGGACTGAAGTGGATCCAGGATTTTGTTTCCTGGAAACTACAAAGTTCAGATAAATGTACAGTTTGTTTTCAGAAACTCCTTTTTTGAAGCTCTGTCACTTTGGTTCTGAATTGAGGCTACTTAGAAATTGTGCTTGTAGATCAAGTGACTTAAATCCTCCAGGTAAGAATGGAATATTTCCTTCTTACTTATGTAGTTTGAATCAGTTTATGATTTTAGATTACAGTGTTCCTCATTGAGTAGGAAAGCAGTAGTTACTCAAAGATGGAGTTTGTTTTGACATTTACAGCTTCAGCATGTCCTAGGGAGAAATATTATTTCCTGTGAACTGTGCAGCTACTTTATATGTGTGTTTTCCCGTCCTCTGTCCCATAGGACAGATTTTTACTTTTTCACATCTGAAAATAGATGTCTCTGTAAGCTGCAAGGGTAGATAATAGTGATATCAGATAGGTAAGAGTATACATTTCTTAGTATTACTGAGCATAGTTTACCTACCTGAATGCATAAGCAGTGACTCTGTGAAACAAATCAACAAGGTAAACACATGTAATGTTCTTTTAGGTTGTGCTTCTCAGGCAAGGAGTCCTGATATTGACATATTGGAATCAGTTGTAGCCCAGACAGTTAGAGAATCTGCCCAGTGACTTGATGGTAATGTCATTTGCCCTGCTTTGTGTCATCTGGATGATTTAGAGGAATTCCATTTTTTGTAGTTACAGACATACTTTTCATACAGTTTAGTTTTTTAGTGTATTATAAGCGTTTACTAAATTGTATGGCCTTCATAGTTATGAAAATGCTTGAGAATTACAGAAAAATAAGAAAATATAAGCAAGGAAAAGGAAAATAGTCACCATTATTAAATGTCCTCCAGGGGATCTTCCCAACCCAGGAATGAAACCCAGGTCTCTTGCATTATGGGCAGATTCTTTACTATCTGAGCCACCAGGGAAGTCCATAATGGATATGTCATAATTCAATTATTCTCTATTGGTGAATATTGCAAAAAATATTTTCTTACACATAAAAATAATTGATGGACTTCCCTGGCAGTTCAGTGGTTAAGACTCTATGCTTCCATTGCAGGGGGCACAAGCTCCATCCCTGACCAGGAAACTAAGATCCCACATACCTCACAGCACAGCCACCCCCCAATAGAGGGTAGGGAAATACATATGTGCCAGAAATACATATGTACTCTGCTACCCCTGGCAAGTCCTAATTATTGGTATGTATTATTTTTTAAAACTGCTCTTTCAGTAGGAAAATAAATTGTTTAAATATAGTTTGGACAATAATAATCAAAGTAACTTAAGCATTTCTTTAGAATTCTGTAATTATGCTTCATTTTATACAAATATCTTTGTCTTTATCATCTATGATACACTTTATTTTACTGGCTCTTTTATTTTTATTTTTTATTGACGTATCATTGATTTACAATATTGTGTTGGTTTCAGGTATACAGATAGTGATTCAGGTTTTTTTAGGTTTTATTCCATTATAGGTTATTACAGGATATTGAATATAGTAAATCCTTGTTGCTTATCTATTTTACAGATAGTAGTTTGTATTTGTTAATCCTGTACCCCTAATTTGTCCTTCCCTCCCTCTCCCCTTTCATAATCAAGTTTGTTTTCTATGCCTATGAGCTTGTTTCTGTTTTGTACGTGGATTTATATGTATATTATGTACCATGCTCATGTTTAGTTGCTCAGTTGTTTGTGACTCTTTTTGTGACCCCACGGACTATAGCCCACCAGGTTCCTCTGTCCATGGGATTCTCCAGGCAGGAATACTGGATTGGGTAGTTATTCCCTTCTCCAGAGGATCTTCTTGATCCAGAGATTAAACCTGGATCTCCTGCATTGCAGGCAGATTCTTTACTATCTGAGCCACCAGGGAAGCCCTTTTTATGTATATATGTATGTGTGTGTATATATATATGTATTCATATATGTGCATATACTCCCCTCCCCCACATTTTGTGATTTTGATGTCCTGTTTTACATCTTCATGCTTATCTTTTTACTGTTTATTATAGTTATAATCACTTTTACAATTTTTAAATTGTTTTTTAAATCTATATACTGGTTTATTTAAGTGATCTTAAATCCTTCTATATATTTGCCTTTCTTAATGTGACTTTTTCCCTTTCCCGTATATACTTTCTTCTTTTCTATTTAGAGAAGACATGTCAATATTTCTTTTAGGGTAGGTTTAGTATTGCTGAATTCTTTTAGTTTTCACTTGTCTGAGAAATTGTTTCTCTCTCCTTCTATTCTAAATGATAATCTTGCTGAATATAGTACCCTAGGTTTCAGGTTTTTCCCTCACAGTACTTTGAATATATCATCCCACTCCCTTCTAGCAGTGTTTCTACAAAGAAATCAGCTGATAGCCTTATTGGCATTCTCTTGTAACTGACTCTCTTTTTCCCTCTTGCTGCCTTTAGAATCCTCTCTTTATCTAGTTCCTTGTTATAATGATCTGCATTTCTATCCATCATCTTTCTTAAATCAGTTCTTGTTATTACCACCTTTTTGAACTCAGGGTCTAGTAGACTGGTGAGCTCTATTTCATTATTTTTTCTTTCAGGGGATTTCTGCTGTTCTTTAATTGGAAGTAGTTCCTCTGCCCTGTGTATTTTTTTTTTTTTTTGGCCGCACTTGCTGCATGCAGGATCTTAGTTCCCTGGCTAAGGATCAAACCTGTGCCCCCTGAAGTAGAAATTTGAAGTCTTAACTATTGGACTTTGCCTTTTCATTTTACTTATCTTTCTCTGTCTCTATGACTTTAGGAGAAAAAATTATCTACTATGATGTTAAAGGGGTGTTTTTAAGTGGGAGCATCCCTGTGCAGACTGTGTATGTCCAGTGTTTCTGCTGCAAGGTAGTTTTGGTATGGACGCCAGCCACGTCTTCCCTCAGGGTGTGCTGGCGATTGTCCCCTTGATAGGGGATGTGATTGGTGTTGGAGTATCTGGAGCCTGTGCTAGACTGAAGCGGAGCTTCCTCCCTGCTCTGTGGTTGTCACTGTCCTGTCAGGGATAGGGTCTGCTCCTCAGCTGTTGGAGTAGAAGCCCTGAAGGTCAGGTTTAATCAGGCTCTATTGCCCGTGAATGCATGCCCTGCCCCAAAAGAGGTGATTGCTGAAGTAAGTGAGGCCTGTGCAGTCACAGAGGACTTATATGCTGTCTGTGTAAGTGTCTATGGTTCCACTCAGAAGCAGCACAAGGTTGTGTCCCTTTGTTGTGTTTGTCCCAGATCTAGTGCAAGGCTGTGGTGAGGAATAGGCTGGGGACTGGGGCATTGTGGCTGCAGGAATTGAGATGGCTGCACTGCCACAAGAGATCTGGGCTGCCTCTGTGGCAGTCTTCTCCCAGGACCTGTCTGTCTCAGATCAAGGGCTAAGCTGTGGTGTGGAGTGGGTGGAGGCTGAGCGCAGCTGGGATAGAACCACTGTGTACACCCAGACCATACCCCAGGCCCTCCAGTCTGTCCTACATGAGTCTTGTCCCTGAGTCTCTCTGCCTGGTATTTCAGCACTTAGCTGCTGCCTGTTCTTGTAGCACCACCCCAGGCAACCTGATATGTCTCTGTATAGTTAGACCGAGTCTTTGCTCAGGTCTCACGCCAGGCTGTGGTGTGGAATGAACAGCCAGGGTCTTCTCCGCCCCTTCAGTTTGGAGTCGTGGTGAGGTGACAGCCAGCAGTGCAAGGCTCTGTCCACTCTGCCATCATGTGTGTGCTCTGTGCAAGTAGAGTCTAGGCTCCTCTCGCCCTTTTGTCTGTCCCAGTGGATTTCCAAGAAGGCAAGGTCTGGGATACTCAGATTGTGGCTCCACATGATCGCTCCCCAGAGTGAGGATCTGCCTGTGTGGACCTTCTCTTCGTTACAGATCCCTCTGAGGTTGGTAGGTCCTAAGCTGACACTTTGCTGGTTACATGGAGATGTTTCTTGCAGTTTTGGTTGTATAGGATTTCTTCTACCAGTATCCAGTTAGTTTTCCATGAGAATTATTCCAGTATAGATGTATTTTTGGCATGTGTATTGGGGAGAGGTGAGCTCTACATTCTCCTTCCTACTCTGCCACCTTGAACCACAAATCTACTAGCTTGTTTAATAGCCTAGTTCCTGTTTATTATGTAATAACACCTCCTCTATTTTCTATTCAGTTCTCTCAGGGTAAGATGATTATGTAATTATTTACTATTTATTGTTTGTATCCCCTACTAGAGTGTAAACTTGTTCAAGGAATGGTCTATATTTCCTCTAACTTTGTAACTCCAACTAATAGTGCCTGCCTATAATAGACAGTGTTAGTAAAAGTTTAAAGAGTCTATAAATGAAATAAACCAATACATATGGAAGTGCATCATAGCTCTTGATAGCTAAGAACAACAGCACACAAAGACCTTGATGGTATAGTGTAAGATGGAAAGCTCTAGACCATGATACAGAAGCAAACTAGTCCAAAAACAAGTCTCGACCATTAATCAGAGTGTCTATAGCCAGAGCCTTTAGAAATGATCAATCTTCATGCATGTGTGTGTATTAGTCGCTCAGTTGTGTCCAATTCTTTGTGATGCCCACCAGGCTCCTCTGTCCATGAGGATTCTCCAGGCAAGAATACTGGAGTGGGTTGTCATACCCTCCTCCAGGGGATCTTCCCAACCCAGGGATCGAACTGAGGTCTCCCACATTGCAGGCAGATTCTTTACCAGCTGAGCCACCAGGGAAGCCCAAGAATACCGTAGTGGGTAGCCTATCCCTTCTCCAGGCCATCTTCCCAACCAGGAATCAACCTGGGGTCTCCTGCATTGTAGGCAGATTCTTAACCAACTGAGCTACCTGGGAAGCCCATCTTTATGCATACCTGCATATAAGTATGCATCAGTTCAGTTCAGTTCAGTTCAGTTGCTCAGTCGTGTCCGACTCTTTGCGAACGCATGAATCGCAGCACACCAGGCCTTGCTGTCCATCACCAACTCCCAGAGTTTACCCAACTCATGTCCATCGAGTTGGTGATGCCATCCAGCCATCTCATCCTCTGTCGTCCCCTTCTCCTCCTGCCCCCAATCCCTCCCAGCACCAGGGTCTTTTCCAATGAGTCAACTCTTCACATGAGGTGGCCAAAGTATTGGAGTTTCAGCTTCAGCATCAGTCCTTCCAATGAACACCCAGGACTGATGTCCTTTAGGATGGACTGGTTGGATCTACTTGCAGTCCAAGGGACTCTCAAGAGTCTTCTCCAACACCACAGTTCAAAAGCATCAATTCTTTGGCACTCAGCTTTCTTCACAGTCCAACTCTCACATCCATACATGACCACTGGAAAAACTATAGCCTTGACTAGATGGACCTTTTTTGGCAAAGTAATGTCTCTGCTTTTTAACATGCTATCTAGGTTGGTCATAACTTTCCTTCCAAGCAGTAAGCATCTTTTAATTTCATGGCTGCAATCACCATCTGCAGTGGTTTTGGAGCCCAAAATAATAAAGTCATCACTGTATGTATAGGTGTATAATATACAGAACACTAGTAAGGTGTATAATAAAGAATCCTAGTAAGAAAAAAAGATCACTGAGGAAAACAACTTAGCTAAGCAACAAAACCATGAATGAGTATCATCCCTAAGAAGAGACTATTAAAAAGAGTATGTAAAATGGTAATGAAAGGATGAACAGGCAAATTTAGAGCCAATTATAAATTCAGGCCTTATCTGAACACCTATTTTCCCCTTTCTGCTTATTTTTACCCACATGAGATAGCATACAATGTGCATGTGTATATGAATAATTAATATGAGCATTTTAAATTAATCTTTGTATTCACCAAACTGCAGGGTGAATCTCTCTTTTCTACTTGAACACATTCTATTTTGTTTCAGAATTTGATTTTTCTTATTTTACTGTTCAACCAAGCCATGTACTACCGATTTGCAAGAGTACGTCTATTTTGTATTTATGTAAGCTTCTATATTAAGGTGAATAAAAGTGAAGTCATGGCTCATAGGATTTTGTTTTTTTATTAAAATAAGACAATTTAAGTAGTTTAGTAGTAATTTGTGCTTTGAGGTTAATTGTTGAAATTCTAAAAAATATTTGTTAAGTTATTTTTCAAATAAAAGTTAGTTGCTATTCTCTCTAAATGGTGTACATTTCAAATGTGTTCTTTTTTGGCAAGTAGTTGAAATATTCAAAATGGCTACTTAATTTATTTTAATGTATACAAAATGGACTCAATAGTTGGAAGAATGTTTCAGAAGTTTATTTCAAAATACAATTTTAGAGGAAAACTCATGTTTTATCTCGAAGTTATAGTGGGACATTTGTTTAAAATATCAGTTTTTATTTGTACAAATTAAGTAATTTTCTAACCTTAATTTTTTATTATATCTTCATAGTAAATAATTGTCATACTATATAGGCACATGATTACTTGGTTATGGGAAGGATAAATTGGAAGATTGGGATTGACATATACACACTACTATATATAAAATAGATAATAGGGACCTACTGTATAACACTGTATGGGCTTCCCTGGTGGCTCAGCTAATAAAGAATCCGCCTGCAGTAAAAGGAGACCTGGGTTTGATCTCTGGGTTGGGAATATCCCCTGGAGAAGGGAAAGGCTACCCACTCTAGTATTCTGGCCTGGAGAATCCCATGGACTATACAGTCCACAGGGTCACAAAGAGGCGGACGTGACTGAGGGACTTTCACTTTCACTGTATAGCACGGAGAACTCTACTCAATGCCCTGTAGTGGCCTATATGGGAAAAAAGAATCTGAAAAAGAGTGGATATATGTATAACAGATTCACTTTGCTGCACACTTGAAACTAACACATCATTGTAAATCAGTTCTACCTGAATACAATTTTTTTAATTACTTATAATTTTTGTAATTGAATTGAAGGTTTATATATTTATTCATTCTATATTATTCTAGGAATATTAAAGTTTTTGTTATTTCTCTCTGTGAATTTCTCCTTAAACGATTTTTCTAAGATGGTGGGGTTACCTTAGGGATGGTGCTTTTATGTGAAGCTGCTACATCTGACATGGATATTGGAAAGCGAAAGAGTAAGTCATATAATATGCCAAGATGTAGCAGTTCTGCCTTTATATGGAAAAAAGGAATATCCTCTTAATCACTTCTCCTCTTAGTTATATTATTTTACTTCACTATTATAAAAGTAATATGTGCTCATTGTAGAAAGTGTTGGGGGAAATAAGAGAATGAAACCTTTGGAGGGGAAGTTACCCATTATTCCACCATTAAAAAGCTAATGATTTTAACATTGTAATACAAGTTTCTTCCATTTCTAAAAACATCTTTTCAACTGTATGTATAATATTTTGAATCTTATACCCCCTTTTTTAATTGGAGTTAAAATATTTCACTAATATTTTCCCACACATAATTTTTAATTTATTGTTTATGCTATTTATTTAACCATTCTGATTTTGTTAAACATTTAGTTTTTTCTTTTCATTATAATGAATAGTTATTTAGTGACTATTATGGTATATATTAAACTTTATCTTCTTTTCATATTAATTCCTTAGTGTAGTATGACTGTGTGGTCCTGTGTATGAGTATTTTCAGTTATCTTGATGTTTTGAGCTGATGATGCCAAATTCTTTACCCAAATGTTTAATAGTTTAGATTCCTATTAGTGGCATTTCAGAATGCTTGTTTTCACTGTAACTTTTTATCAACATTAGAGAACTTTATTAAAAATATGTATGTAAGTGTGTATTTGCTAATCAGATAAAGGGGAAATGTTATATTATTTTGTACTTCTTTGTTTATTACTGTAGTTGAATATTTTCTTAGATGTTTATTAGCTGTTTTGTTTTCCTTTGTCTAAAATACCTTTTTGTCTTTTGCCATTTATGTATGTTACTCCTTTTCCTGTTGGTTTGCATGGACTTTTTATATATTAGAATTTTCATATGCTGATATTTGTTACAAAGAAATGCTAACAATGTAATTTACTTAATATGAAATCAGTTTGAGTTTTTATTTTATGGTTAAAGAGTTAAATGTCATCAAAATTAACCTAGGTTAATAAATCTATCTACTTTTTCCTTCTAGAAAAAAAGATGATGATATTGGATTTTGAATTTGGGAGATAATTTTTCTGTTGCATTGAAATGAAGTTTTACATATTAGAAAAATAGAGCTAATGTAGCAATTTTTCATCCAGTCAATATACATCCTTTAATTCCTGACTTTTGAAAAAATGCCTATTTCAGTATTCATTTTTGGAGAAAGGCCATCTGGGTACTACTGCAATGCTGGGATGAATTTAAGTTGTAAAACATTTTGGTGACATATATTAAGTTAGTCACAATTTGATCTATTTCTAAGATTGTAATTAATGAAATTATCACAAATATTAATAATAAATATTTCTTTAGCACTTATTATATATCAAGAACTTTCCTAAGCACTTTTAGATATGTGAAAAAATTAGAATACAAATACATATTCGGGGTGAAGCTATATATACATGTATATGTGCATTTGATTAGGAAGAAAAAAAGACTTCTACAAAGAGCATGTGTTAATACTTATAAAAAATTATTTAAGATTTAAATTTTTGGCCCCTAATCATATTGTGTGAGAATTGTAAAGGGAAAATGGATTATTCTCTAAGTATAACAAAACTAAACATTGTCATTAGTATTGTCCAATAAATATGTTTCCCTAGAGCTTCCATGCTTTTCCACACCTACCTCTCTGCTTCTTAGCCAGTCTTAGTCCAGGGATTTAAAAATCCTCATGTTATGGGAATCATACTTGAGCATTGTAGGGTCATCGTCTAGGGTTAAGGTTGGTAACTGCTATGCTGAACCAGAGCATAGAGAGCTATGAATTTGGGGGTAGGAATCAGGTTTTTTTTTCCCCTCATAATTCAAATAAGTAATCTGAGTTGAAGGATGTCCTCATATAAGCAGTGTTCACGAATAAAGGACTTTCAACTAAGGCTGTCAGAATGATATTACCAGATGTCTTTAAGTCAATATTTATCAATAATACAATAAGGCCATACATAATAAGGACTTAAAAGAAGTTTAAAAAGTGAGTTATATTAAAGCAATTATCCTTTGATTAAAAAACAAATTGTTTTAAAAGAGTGAGTTATTTTCTTGTCAGATGTAAAACAGTGTTTCTAACACTAAATTCTGTGGTGGTGTTTAATGGAATTCATTATTTCACACAATTAAATTACACAAGTGTAAATAGAACTATTCTATTATAGTGTTCAGTTCAGTACAGTTGCTCAGTCATGTCTGACACTCCGCGACTCCATGGACTACAGCATGCCAGCCTTCCCTGTCCATCACCATCTCCCAGAACTTGCTCAAATTCATGTCCACTGAGTCTGTGATGCCATCCAGCCATCTCATCTTCTGTCATCCCCTTCTCCTCCTGCCATCAATCTTTCCAGCATCGGTCTTTTCCAATGAGTCAGTTCTTCACATCATGTGGCCAAAGTATTGGAGCTTCAGCCTCAGTCCTTCCAATGAATATTCATGACTGATTTCCTTTAGGATTGACTAGTTGGATCTCCTTGCAGTCCAAGCAAGGGACTCTCAAGAATCCTCCAACACCACAGTTCAAAAGCATCAATTCTTTGGCCCTCAGCTTTCTTTATAGTCCAACTCTCACATCCATACATGACTAGTGGGAAAATCATACCTTTGACTAGATGGACCTTTGTCGGCAAAGTAATGTCTGCTTTAATATGCTGTCTAGGTTGGTCATAGCTTTTCTTCCAAGGAGCAAGTGTCTTTTAATTTCATGGCTGCAGTCACAATCTGCAGTGATTTTGGAGCCCAAGAAAGTAAAGGTCTGTTACTATTTCCATTGTTTCCCCATCTATTTGCCATGAAGTGATGGGACTGGATGTTCTTCTGTGTATTCTTGCCACCTCTTATTATCTTCTGCTTTTGTTAGGTCCATAAGGTTTCTGTCCATTATTGTGCCCATCTTTACATGAAATGTTCCCTTGGCAGCTCTAATTTTCTTGAAGAGATCTCTAGTCTTTCCCATTCTGTTTCCTCTATTTCTTTGCATTTATTGCTGAGGAAGGCTTTCTTAATCTGTCTTTGCTGTTTGGAACTCTGCATTCAGATTGGTATATCTTTGCTTTTCTCCTTTTCCTTTAGCGTCTCTTCTCAGCTATTTGTAAGGCCTCCTCAGACAACCATTTTGCCTTTTTACATTTGTTTTTCTTGGGGATGGTCTTGATCACTGCCTCCTGTACAATGTCATGAACCTCTGTCCATAGTTCTTCAGGCACTCTCTCTATCAGATCTTATCCCTTGAATCTATTTCTTACTTCCACTGTATAAATCGTAAGGGATTTGACTTACATCATATCTGGATGGTCTAGTAGTTTTCCCTACTTTCTTCAGTTTAAGTCTGAATTTGGCAATAAGGAGTTCATGATCTGAGCCACAGTCTGCTCCCAGTCTTCTTTTTTGCTGACTTTATAGAGCTTCTCCATCTTTGGGTACAAAGTATACAGTCAGTCTGATTTTGGTATTGACCATCTGGTGATGTCCATGTGTAGAGTTTTCTCTTCTGTTGTTGGAAGAGGGTGTTTGCTATGACCAGTGCGTTCTCTTGGCAGAACTCTTTTAGCCTTTGCCTTGCTTCATTTTGTACTCCAAGGCCAAACTTGCCTGTTACTCCAGGTGTTTCTTGACTTCCTGCTTTTGCATTCCAGTCCCCTATGATGAAAAGGACATCTTTTTTGGTATCAATTCTAGAAGGTCTTGTGGATCCTCATAGAACTGTTCAACCTCAGCTTCTTCAGCATTAGTGGTTGGTGCATAGACTTGAATTACTATCATACTGAATGGTTTGCCTTGGAAATGAACAGAGATCATTCTTTCATTTTTGAGATTGCACCCAAGTACTGCATTTCAGACTTTTTTGTTGACTATGAGGGCTGCTCCACTTCTTATAAGGGATTCTTGCACCCACAGTAGTAGATATAATGGTCATCTGAATTAAATTTGCCCATTCTGGTCCATTTTAGTTCACTTATTCCTAAAATGTCAATGTTCACTCTTGCCATCTCCTGTTTGACCACTTCCAATTTGCCTTGATTCATGAACCTAACATTCCAGGTTTCTATGCAATATTGTTCTTTACAGCATCGGACTTTACTTCCATCACCAGTCACATCCACAACTGGAATTGTGTTTGCTTTGGCTCCATCTCTTCATTGTTTCTGGCATTATTTCTCCACTCTTCTCCAGTAGCATATTGGGCACCTACTGACCTGGGGAGTTCATCTTTCAGTGTCATAATCTTTTTGTCTTTTCATATTGTCTATGGCATTCTCAAGGCAAACTGAAGTGGTTTGTCATTTCCTTCTCCAGTGGACCACATTTTGTCAGAACTCTCCACCATGACCCGTCCATCTTGGTTGGCCCTACTCGGCATGGCTCATAGTTTCATTGAGTTAGACAAGGCTGTGCTCCATGTGATCAGTTTGGTTAGTTTTCTGTGATTGTGGTTTTCATTCTGTCTGTCCTCTGATGAATAAGGATGAGGATTCCAGAAGCTTCCTGATGGGAGACTGACTGTGAGGGAAACTGGGTCTTGTTTTGATGGGTGGGGCCAGTAAATCTTTAATTAAGTTTTCTGTTGATGGGTTGGGCTGTGTTTCCTTATGTTGTTTGAGGCCAAACTGTCAACTGTGCCTCCACTGGAGACTCCTGGACACTCACAGGCAAGTCTGATTCAGTCTCTTATGGGGGCACTTCTTCTTTCTCCTGGCTCCTGGTGTGCACAAGGTTTTGTTTGTGCCCTCCAAGAGTCTGCTCCATTATAGTGTAATAGAGCAAATTAAAGGTGAAGGCAGACTCCTGAAGATATAAGAATGGGAATGAAATTTGTTGTAGTTTAGACTTACCAGTAGATATAGCCCTTGCATTTTACTCTTAGAAGTGTAGCCTAAAATTTATGTTCTTACTCTTTACTGTGTTTAACATGCTCATTTTACTCTCCTTTTATTTTTCTGCAGTAATGTGTGTGGCTGGTATTGGACTTGTTGTATTATTCTTCAGTTGGATGCTCTCTATTTTCAGATCAAAGTATCACGGATATCCATATAGGTATTATTTTTTCATTTGTATAGTGATTACCTATGCTTTCAATGATTAGAGTTGATGTGCTATATAGTTTTTTTTTTACTTTACCTCCAGATTACTCTAGCTTCTGACATAGAGATAGGCTTTGAGTTATGTTGCATATAGAAATTATAATAATTATGATATAGTGAATAAAACTATGTGATTTCTCAGGAAAATCATTCAGGACTATTCTGACATCATTTAATTTAACCTAGAAATCTATCAAACACATAACGATTAGAACATTTTATACCCTCGCACAGTTCCTTATTTGCATACTTTACATCTTTTTGAGGACAAATTATTTTTTAATGTTTTTTCCAAAACTTTTCACTCTGCTTTTCAGGCTGTTTAGGTAGAATAAACAGAACATTTGAATAGAATCCAATTTGTAGACTGTAGAATAAGAAAGAGTGTTTAAGAAGGTCTGATAGACTTGAAATATTCATAGCGATCTCTAAAGCTCAGCGAAGAAATTATTCTCCTAGTTATAACTTCTTGATTTTATTCTGTTAATAGCCAAAAGAAATGTACCTGTACACAACAGGCAATATCATGAGTTAGTTTTATAATCTGAGTGCCATTTACTACAATTCTTGTTTTCATACAACATTGCCCTGTTTTATAAAGGATCATGAACACTAAATGTAAAGTATATCAAGTGATATTTTTGAGACACAAATTCATTCTTCGTATTTTCAACAGAAGTTTTTAGTAGATAATTTTGAATAACTCCCTGGCCGGCTCATTATATTATAACATTTCTACATGTATTTTAATCAGTGAACAACTTAAATTAATCTCCTTTTGCATTTCTTGCAAACTTGTTTAATTCTAAAGATTAAAACCTATTAGAACTTTGATCCTTGACTAAATCCTCCAGCTCTATAATTTATTCTTCTGTCTATATGTATTTTAAAATAATTTATCCCCTATAGAATACTAACTGGGATGCAGGGGTAATCTTTCTGGTATTTCTATTACTTATATGATCACTGTGGTTGATTCAGTTATTAATTGGTATCTCTTCGGGAGATATTTTAATTTGAGGTTATTTCTACTTCCTTTTCTTCTAAGACTACTTCAGCATCTCAGTGTCTCTTTTTGTTATTGGTACTCAAAGTTTATTATACATGTACCCAGATGTTCTTTGATCTGATATGATAAAATCAAGATATTTGTTAGAGGTAAAGACTATTTTTCTTTTAGATATTAATAGACTGGTATATATTTTTGTTTCAGCTTTCTGATGAGTTAAAAAGGATTCCGGAAATATGTAGACACTGGAGTAATGGAAATTGAAAAATGAAAAATATGTGTGTGAAAAGAAGAATGCAATTTATGTATTTTGGATTACCTCTTTTTTTCCCACATGATTAAAATAGTTAATCATTTAACCAAAGAAGATGTATAGTGCCTTAACAAGCAATTTTCATGAAGTATTTGGATACAATTCTTCTCTTAACCTTCCCTTCCCAGTAAACTTTCTGGAACATTTAATTTAGTGGAATTTTATAAAAAATTTAAAACTACTACATTTTAATTAGAACAAGGTTCAAAACTGTGTTGCTTAACTTTTGACCATGTGATTTTTTTATCTTATCCAAAGGTAGTTGGGACTTGTGACCAGGTGTTCTTGCATATGCCTGTTACTGATAACAGCGTCAGGAATCCATTCTTAGCTTTTCCAGTGTTGCATGGATGTGCATACTTCACACATCTTTCCTTTTAAGCAGAGAAATCATATATGCTATGTGTCTTCTGAAAATGGAACACCATTCTTCAGCGTACACATCTAGACTTTAGAAAAAGATCACTAGCCAGTCCTCCATCTTCCCTCCTGAAATTCTTTGCAGACCTTGTTTCTTGGTAGCTGTAGACATTAAGAAGTATTCCTAAATACAGGATTATGATTTCTTCATGAGTGTGGTGTTAGCTGCCTGTATTTGGAACAATTTCAGGCTCATTCTGTTTCCCTAATTTATTTAAGATGAAAGTGAAGTTGCTCAGTCATATCCGACTCTTTGCGACCCCATGGACTGTAGCCTACCAGGTTCCACCGTCCATGGGATTTTTCAGGCAAGAATACTGGAGTGGGTTGCCATTTCCTTCTCCAGGAGATCTTCCCGACCCAGGGATTGAACCCAGGTCTCCTGCATTGTAGGCAGACACTTTACTGTCTGAGCCACCAGGGAAGTCCTTTATTTAAGATGGGCCCCTCTCTAATAAAAATGTAGCTTAGTATTAAAATCAGTGTAAATTTACAATTGACCAAAATGTTTCTGCAACTCAGAGATTATCACTTATTTCATTTGTACCTAAGAGAAAAAAATGGATTTATCTGGTTAAATCAATTTCTGTATTACAGTGACAACACATTTTATTAACCCTTGTGTTTAGGAAAAGGACTCCCCTAGATTGGGAAAATAAAATGATGAAATATTAAGTTGTTGCTTATGAATAGAAAGTAAATTTTTCTTGTAAACTGTTCTGTTTTCTTGCTATTATGTTAACCTTTGTCTTCTCACTTTATGTGGAGAAACAAAGTTATCATTTGAAGAAGTTCTGTTTGAATTTAATCTTTTTTCTGTCAATAAAAATAACCATATGTGCTAACCAAATTTCTGTGAAGAATGAAAGTTGATGGTTATCAGTAGATATAGCTATAATCTCCTCCATGGCTGTAAAGGGTATCCAGAAATGCCACTATTATAGAAATATGCAAATTCCAATTGTGAAGAAATTTTAAGAAATCTTAGAAGTATTACATTAAGATAATATTGTGACTGCCTGCTACTATTTACCATCTAATAACTCTCCCTCATGGTCTAGAAATCTTACATAATAGACGTTTAAAGAAAGAGATGATTATAGTTGCCTATGAAGAAATGTTCTATGTGGGGCTTTTGGTTTGTTTTTTTTTTTAAGTAGATTTGGTGGGTGAGGTGATATTTACTCTCTACTGGAGCCCATTTTTGTTACTCCACTGTAAATTGCGTGATTCTGGATTCCTTATCTGCTGTTTTTGTACTTGTCTCAGGCCAAATAAATTTACGCTGTGATTCTTATGAGACTTGTATGAATATGCCCTGATTTGTACAGACTAACCAGGGGAATATTACTGCCATGTAACCTATAGCTCCAGATAATTTGCAATGAGCATTGAAGAATGACAGTTCTTTGTATTTTTTGTGTCTCTCTTAAGAGCACATTCTTCTTCTTTAAGGAGAGAAGTTGTGTTCTGGCTAAACTCTGTAGAGGGCAGATTTACTACACTTAGAATAGTGTTACTTTTGTGGAAATGTTGAAAGTAGCTTTCATCTGAAGTGCCTTAAGTAGATTCTTAAATTTACTTTTCTAGTATTGATTTAAATATTATTTGTTATGCATTTTAAAATACTATTCAAAATTATACATTGTAGTGGCAGAGATAAACAAATGTCTGGCTGTTTGCTTTTTGATCATATCAATAAACTTCTACAATCTAAATTCTGAGTTTTTGGTTAACATCTAAAGAAGGGTGAATTGAAAACACTACACTAGAAGTATAATATTAGGCTATTCCATTTTGAAATTATAACTAAATTTACTATTGTCCTAATGGCAATAATTTGGTAGGCCAATTAGGCATTTCTCAATTTAAATACTTTCTTCCAGGATTCTATCCATTATCCTTTATGAATGCTGTCACCCTCTAGATTAGTCAGAACAATCAAGATATGTAAAATAATGACTGTTTTCAATGCTTCGTTACATTTTGTCCTAGTGAGTGAATATTGTGACTAGGTAACATAATGGGAAAGACTAGAGATCTCTTCAAGAAAATTAGAGATACCAAGGGAATATTTCATGCAAAGACGGGCTCAATAAAAGATAGAAATGGTATGGACCTAACAGAAGCAGAAGATATTAAGAAGAGGTGGCAAGAATACACAGAAGAACTGTATAAAAAAGATCTTCATGACCCAGATAATCACAAAGGTGTGATCCCTCACACTCACCTAGAGCCGGACATCCTGGAACGTGAAGTAAGGTGTGCCTTAGCAAGCATCACTAAAAACAAAGCTAGTGGAGGTGATGGAATTCCAGTTGAGCTATTTCAAATCCTGAAAGATGATGCTGTGAAAGTGCTGCACTCAATATGCCAGCAAATTTGGAAAACTCAGCAGTGGCCACAGGACTGCAAAAGGTCAGTTTTCATTCCAATCCCAAAGAAAGGCAATGCCAAAGAATGCTCAAACTACTGCACAATTGCACTCATCTCACACGCTAGTAAAGTAATGCTCAAAATTCCCCAAGCCAGGCTTCAGCAATACGTGAACCATAAACTTCGTGATGTTCAAGCTTGTTTTAGAAAAGGCAGAGGAACCAGAGATCAAATTGCCAACATCTGCTGGAGCACCAAAAAAGCAAGAGAGTTCCAGAAAAACATCTATTTCTGCTTTATTGACTATGCCAAAGCCTTTGACTGTGTGGATCACAATAAACTGTGGACAATTCTGAAAGAGATGGGAATACCAGACCACCTGACCTGCCTCTTGAGAAATCTGTATGCAGGTCAGGAAGCAACAGTTAGAACTGGACATGGAACAACAGACTGGTTCCAAATAGGAAAAGGAGGATGTCAAGGCTGTATGTTGTCACCCTGCTTATTTAACTTATATGCAGAGTACATCATGAGAAACGCTGGGCTGGAAGAAGCACAAGCTTGAATCAAGATTGCTGGGAGAAATATCAATAACCTCAGATACGCAGATGACACCACCCTTATGGCAGAAAGTGAAGAAGAACTAAAAGCTTCCTGATGAAAGTGAAAGAGGAGAGTGAAAAAGTTGGCTTAAAGCTCAACGTTCAGAAAACAAAGATCATGGCATCTGGTCTCATCACTTCATGGCAAATAGATGGGTAAACAGTGGCTGACTTTATTTTTCTGGGCTGCAAAATCACTGTGAATGGTGACTGCAGCTATGAAATTAAAAGATACTTGCTCCTTGGAAGGAAAGTTAATGACCAACCTAGACAGCATATTCGAAAGCAGAGACGTTACTTTGCCAACAAACATCCGTTTTGTCAAGGCTATGGTTTTTGCAGTGGTCATGTATGGATGTGAAAGGTGCACTGTGAAGAAAGCTGAGTGCCAAAGAATTGATGCTTTTGAACTGTGGTGTTGGAGAAGACTCTTGAGAGTGCCTTGGACTGCAAGGAGATCCAACCAATTCATTCTAAAGGAGATCAGTCCTGTGTGTTCTTTGGAAGGACTGATTTTGAAGCTGAAACTCCAATACTTTGGCCACCTGATGCGGAGAGTTAACTCATTTGAATAGACCCTGATGCTGGGAAAGATTGAGGGCCGGAGGAGAAGGGGACAACAGAGGATGAGATGGCTGGATGGCATCACCGACTCAGTGGACATGGGTTTGGGTGAACTCCGGGAGTTGGTGATGGACAGGGAGGCCTGGCGTGCTGCAATTCATGGGGTTGCAATGAGTCGGACAAGACTGAGCAACTGAACTGAACTGAATTCCCTTTTGATACTAATTTGAAACAGATACCCAGACAGGTTCAGTTCAGTTCAGTCACTCAGTCGTGTCCGACTCCTTGCGACCCCATGAATTGCAGGACGCCAGGCCTCCCTGTCCATCACCAACTCCCGGAGTTCACCGAAACCCATGTACATCGAGTCAGTGATGCCATCCAGCCATCTCATCCTCTGTCATCGCCTTCTCCTCCTGCCCCCAATCCCTCCCAGCATCAGAGTCTTTTCCAATGAGTCAACTCTTCACATGAGGTGGCCAAAGTATTGGAGTTTCAGCTTTAGCATCATTCCGTCCAAAGAAATCCCAGGGCTGATCTTCAGAATGGACTGGTTGGATCTCCTTGCAGTCCAAGGGACTCTCAAGAGTCTTCTCCAACACCACAGTTCAAAAGCATCAATTCTTCGGCGCTCAGCCTTCTTCACAGTCCAACTTTCACATCCATACATGACCACAGGAAAAACCATATCCTTGACTAGACGAACCTTTGTTGGCAAAGTAATGTCTCTGCTTTTGAATATGCTATCTAGGTTGGTCATAACTTTCCTTCCAAGTAGTAAGCATCTTTTAATTTCATGGCTGCAGTCACCATCTGCAGTGATTTTGGAGCCCCGAAAACTGAAGTCTGACACTGTTTCCACTGTTTCCCCATCTATTTCCCATGAAGTGATGGGACCAGATGCCACGATCTTCGTTTTCTGAATGTTGAGCTTTAAGCCAACTTTTTCACTCTCCACTTTCACCTTCATCAAGAGGCTTTTTAGTTCCTCTTCACTTTCTGCCATAAGGGTGGTGTCATCTGCATATCTGAGGTTATTGATATTTCTCCCGGCAATCTTGATTCAAGCTTGTGCTTCCTCCAGCCCAGCGTTTCTCATGATGTACTCTGCATATAAGTTAAATAAGCAGGGTGACAATATACAGCCTTGACGTACTCCTTTTCCTATTTGGAACCAGTCTGTTGTTCCATGTCCAGTTCTAACTGTTACTTCCTGACCTGCATATAGGTTTCTCAAGAGGCAGGTCAGGTGGTCTGGTATTCCCATCTCTTTCAGAATTGTCCACAGTTTATTGTGATCCACACAGTCAAAGGCTTTGGCATAGTCAATAAAGCAGAAATAGATGTTTTTCTGGAACTCTCTTGCTTTTTTGGTGCTCCAGCAGATGTTGGCAATTTGATCTCTGGTTCCTCTGCCTTTTCTAAAACCAGCTTGAGCATCAGGAAGTTCATGGTTCACATATTGCTGAAGCCTGGCTTGGAGAATTTTGAGCATTACTTTACTAGCGTGTGAGATGAGTGCAATTGTGCGGTAGTTTGAGCATTCTTTGGCATTGCCTTTCTTTGGGATTGGAATGAAAACTGACCTTTTCCAGTCTTGTGGCCACTGCTGAGTTTTCCAAATTTGGTGGCATATTGAGTGCAGCACTTTCACAGCATCATCTTTCAGGATTTGGAATAACTCAACTGGAATTCCATCACCTCCACTAGCTTTGTTTGTAGTGATGCTTTCTAAGGCCCACTTGACTTCCCATTCCAGGATGTCTGGCTCTAGGTCAGTGATCACACCATCGTGATTATCTGGGTCGTGAAGATCTTTTTTGTACAGTTCTTCTGTGTATTCTTGCCACCTCTTCTTAGTATCTTCTGCTTCTGTTAGGTCCATACCATTTCTGTCCTTTATCGAGCCCATCTTTGCATGAAATGTTCCTTTGGTATCTCTGATTTTCTTGAAGAGATCTGTAGTCTTTCCCATTCTATTGTTTTCCTCTATGTCTTTGCATTGATCACTGAAGAAGGCTTTCTTATCTCTTCTTGCTATTCGTTGGAACTCTGCATTCAGATGTTTATATCTTTCCTTTTCTCCTTTGCTTTTCACTTTTGTTCTTTTCACAGTTACTTGTAAGGCCTCCCCAGACAGCCATTTTGCTTTTTTGCATTTCTTTTCCATGGGGATGGTCTTGATCCCTGTCTCCTGTAGAATGTCACGAACCTCATTCCATAGCTCATCAGGCAGTCTATTTATCAGATCTAGGCCCTTAAATCTATTTCTCACTTCCACTGTATAATCATAAGGGATTTGATTTAGGTCACACCTGAATGGTCTATGGTTTTCCCCACTTTCTTCAATTTAAGTCTGAATTTGGCAATAAGGAGTTCATGGTCTGAGCTACAGTCAGCTCCTGGTCTTGTTTTTGCTGACTGTATAGAGCTTCTCCATCTTAGGCTTTAAAGAATATAATCAGTGTGATTTTGGTGTTGACCATCTTGTGATGTCCATGTATAGAGTCTTCTCTTGTGTTGTTGGAAGAGGGTGTTTGTTATGACCAGTGCATTCTCTTGGCAAAACTCTATTAGTCTTTGCCCTGCTTCATTCCTTATTCCAAGGCCAAATTTGCCTGTTACTTCAGGTGTTTCTTGACTTCCTACTTTTGCATTCCAGTCCCCTATAATGAAAAGGACATCTTTTTTGGGTGTTAGTTCTAAAAGGTCTTGTAGATCTTCATACAACCATTCAACTTCAGCTTCTTCAGTGTTACTGGTTGGGGCATAGACTTGGATTACTGTGATATTGAATGTTTTGCCTTGGAAACGAACAGAGATTATTCTGTCGTTTTTGAGATTGCACCCAAGTACTGCATTTCGGACTCTTTTGTTGACCATGATGGCTACTCCATTTCTTCTGAGGGATTCCTGCCCACAGTAGTAGATATAATGGTCACCTGAGTTAAATTCACCCATTCCAGTCCATTTCAGTTCGCTGATTCCTAGAATGTCAACATTCACTCTTGCCATCTCTTGTTTGACCACTTCTAATTTGCCTTGATTCATGGACTTGACATTCCAGGTTCCTGTGCAATATTGGTCTTTACAGCATCAGACCTTGCTTCTATCACCAGTCACATCCACAGCTGGGTATTCTTTTTGCTTTGGCTCCATCCCTTCATTATTTCTGGAGTTATTTCTCCACTGATCTCCAGTAGCATATTGGGCACCTACTGACCTGGGGAGTTTCTCTTTCAGTATCCTATCATTTTGCCTTTTCATACTGTTCACGGGGTTCTCAAGGCAAGAATACTGAAGTGGTTTGCCATTCCCTTCTCCAGTAGACCACATTCTGTCAGATCTCTCCACCATGACCCGCCCATCTTGGGTTGCCCCATGGTCATGGCTTAGTTTCATGAGTTAGACAAGGCTGTGGTCCTAGTGTGATTAGATTGACTAGTTTTCTGTGAGTATGGTTTCAGTGTGTCTGCCCTCTGATGCCCTCTTGCAACACCTACCGTCTTACTTGGGTTTCTCTTACCTTGGGCGTGGGGTATCTCTTCACGGCTGCTCCAGCAAAGTGCAGCCAATGCTCCTTACCTTGGACGAGGGGTATCTCCTCACCGCTGCCCTTCCTGACCTTCAGCGTGGGATAGCTCCTCTAGGCCCTCCTGTGCCCACGCAGCTGCAGCGTGGGGTTGCTCCTCCCGGCCGCCGCCCCTGGCCTTGAGCGTGGGGGCATGGGGTAACTCCTCCTGCCGGCTGCCCCTGGCCTCAGGCTTAAGGGCGTGGGGTATCTCCTCCCGGCCGCCGCCCCTGACCTCTGACGTGGTGTAACTCCTCAACTCCTCTCATCGCGGCCCCTGACCTCGGACGCTGGGTATCTCCTCTCCGCTGCCCCCTCCCCCCGACCACAGACGTGGGGTAGCTCCTCTCGGCGGTTCCTGCGCCGTCACAGTCTGGCACTCTCAGCCGCCGCCCCTGACCTCAGACGTGGGGTAACTCCTCTTGGCCACCGCCCTTCGGGCATGGGGTCCTCCTGGTTTCTGCCCCTGAGCTCTGACATGGGGTAGCTCCTCTCGGCTGCGCTTTATCGCGCCCGTCGCAGCCGCCTGCGCTTTGCACAGCGGACCTTATTTTCAAGAAATTGTTTTGACCTGTCTTTGGATTCCCTAACAAATGACACAGAGGCTTGCCTTAATTTTGTCTAACTCGGAAGTCTTTCAGGGCAGACAAGCAGCTGTTCACACAGCATGTTCCTCAAAAATATTAAAAGACAAATGAACAAGCCACTGCTGCTCGGGGCAAAACATTCTAGTTGTGGTACATAATAATGTGTCAAAAGTCTGGGACCAAAAGCTGAGGAGAGACTTAACTTTGGGAAACAAAAGCTTTGTATCCCCATAATAGGATGCATGCCCAGAATAGGCTTGATAGTTCCGTAAGCTTTCACCTCTAATATTTATGCTCGGTTCTAGCAGGAAGTGAAAGCTAAGGCAGAGTTGTAAAAAGACTGGCTGTGTTACAGGACTGTACCAAAACAGGGCCAATCTACAAAGTCTGAAAGACATTTTTTTGTTTTGCCTCCACGTGTTTAAGGAAATCACTCTCATATCATTAGGTGACTGCTAAGCTATTGAAACAGATTTCAATGTCCACATATGATGAAGAATACAGTCTTTACAAAAATAGTTTAGGAAGTTCACTAAGCAAAGCCTGTAAGTTGCAACATTCAGAAACAAACAATGGGAAAGAAGAAGAATCTGATTTCAAGAGTTATCACATTATAATACTCAAAATGTACAATTTTCAACAACAAAAAATTATGAGATAGATGAAGGAATAAGAGAGTATGGCCTATTCACAGGGAAAAAAAGGAAATTATTAAAAACCATACCTGAAGAAGCCCAGACAATCAATGGACATACAGGAAAAATATTTTAAATCAGCGACCTAAAATATGTTCAGAAAGCTAAAGCAAATCATGTCCAAAAAACTAAAGGAAACAAGGTAAACAATGTCTCATGAAACAGAGAATATCAATAAAGAAATAGAAATAACAACAAAATGGTAATTATGTGAGGTAAAGGATGTGTTAACCTTATTGTGGTATTTCATAATATATATGTGTATATCAAATAATCATGTTGCACACCTTAAACTTACACAACATTATCTGTCAATTATATCAATAAAGCTGGAAAAAGTAGAACACATTACTCTTGAGGAAAAAAAAGATATAAAAAATAGAAATTCTTGGTCTGAAAGATACATTAATGAAAAACAATTTACTAGAGGGCTTCAGAAATACATTTATGCTGATAGAAGAAATAAATAGTGAACATGAATATGAGTCAATTACAATTATCCTGTCAGAGAAACAATTAAAAAACAAGAATGGAGAAAATGGACAGAACCTAGAGACCTGAGGGACAACATCAAATACACCAGTATACAAATAATTGAGAGTCCCAGCAGGAGAGAGAGAGAAAAGGCAGAACAAAAAAAATGAAATGATGGCCAAAACCTTCCAAAATTTGACGGAAGACATGAATTTACACATATAAGAAGATCGTCAAACTAAGTAAAATAAACACAGAGAACCATACCAAGAAAGACAGAGAATCTAGAAAGTACCAAGAGAGAAGTGATTTTTCACTTAGATCCTCAAGAAGATTAGTAGCCAATTTCTCACATGAATAGATGTTCAGCATCGCTAATTATTAGAGAAATGCAAATCAAAACTACAATGAGATATCACCTCACACCAGTGAGAATGGCTATCAGCAAAAAATTCACAATAAATGCTGGAGAGGACGTGAATAGATGAGAACCTTTCTACGCTGTTGGTGGGATTGTAAATTGGTACAGCCACTATGGAGAATAGTATGCAAGTTCCTTAAAAAACTAAGATCTACCATATGACCCTGCAATCCCACTCCTGGGCATATAAGAAAAACATGATCCTAAAGGATACATGCACCCCAGTGTTCACTGCAGCACTGTTTACAATAGCCAAGACACAGAAGCAACCTAAATGTCCATCGACAGAGGAATGCTAAAGAAGGTGTACATATATACAATGGAATATTGTTGTTTTAGTCGCTAAGTAATGTCTGACTCTTGTAGCCCACCAGGCTCCTCTGTCCCTGGGATTTCCCAGGCAAGAATACTAGAGTGGGTTGTCATTTCCTCCTTCAAGGGATCTTCTTGATCCAGGGATCGAACCCACGTCTCCTGCATTGGCAGGCAGATTCCTTATACTGAGCCACCAGAGAAGCCCAATGGAATATTGCTCAGCCATTAGAAAGAATGAAATAATGTCACTTGCAGCAACATAGATGGGCCTACCTAGGGATTGTCATACTGACTGAAGTCAGACAGAGAAGGAGAAATATATGACATCCCTTATATGTGGAATCTAGAAAGAAATGATACAAATGAACTTACAAAGCAGAAAGAGACTCACAGACTTAGAGAACGAACTTAGGGTAACCAGTGGGACATACGAGGGGAAGGGATAGTTAGGGAGTTTGGGATGGACATGTACACACTGCTATATTTAAAATGGATAACCAACAAGGACCTACTTTATAGCACATGGGACTCTGCTCAATGTTATGTGGCAGCCTGGATGACAGGGAAGTTTTGGGGAAAATGGATACATGTATATATAAGGCCAAATCCCTTCTCTGTTCACCTAAAACTATCAGAACATGGTTAATCAACTATATCTATAGAAAATGAAAATTTTAAAGAAAAAAATATTAACAGCCAATTTCTCATTAGAAACCAAGGAAGTCAGAAAGCAGTGAGATGACATATTTAAAGTGCTGAATGAAAAAGATATTCTATATCTGGCATAATTATCTTTTAAAAATATTTATTTATTTACTGATTTGGCAGCTTCAGATCACAGTGGCCGCAGGAGAGATCATTGCATCATGTGGATCTTTCACTGCAGCGCAAGGACTTTCTAGTTGCCTTGCATGGGCTTCAGTAGTTACAACACACAGGCTTAGTTGCTCCCCAACATGTGGGATCCTAGTTCCCCAACCAGGGATCAAACCTGCCTTCCCTGCATTGCAAGGCGGATTCTTAGTCTCTGTACCCCTAGGGAAGTCCTCCCTCAACAATCTTTTAAAAATTAAAGAAAGAACTTCCCTGGTGGTCCAAGTAGTTATGACTCAGTGTTTCCACTGCAGAGTGCATGGGTTTGATCTCTAGTCTGAGAACTAAGATCTCACATGCCACAAGTTGCAGCCCCCAAATAAATAATTAAATGAAGGAAAAATGAAGACACTGGCAGATAAAGAAAAGCTGAGAAAGTTGATTTCCAGTAGATCTGTCCAACAAGACTTGTTAAAGCCTTCAGGCTGAAATTAAAGTATACTAGACATTAACTCAAAGCCGTTTGAGGAAATAAAGGACACTGATACACAGGTAATTATAAAAGCCAATATTATTGCATTCTTGGTTAATAACTATTTTCTTACATAATTTAAAAGAATGTGCATAAAACAAAAATCACAGATTAGTTAATGAACACACAAAGTTTAAAGATGTAAGTTTGATGGTAACAACATAAAAGAGGAAAAATGGAGCTGTATGGGATCAGTTTTACATACTGTTGAAGTTAAGCTGGCATTCATTCACACTAGATTGTATAAATTTCAGAGACTTATTGTAGTTCCCAGGACAACCACTATGAAAATAATGTAGAAGTATAAAGAAAATGAAATGACAAAGGAATTAAAATGATGCACTCCCAAAAGATCAATTAAATGCAAAACTAAGACGTAATGGAGGAACTGAAGAAAAGAGTATATATGACGTATAGAAAACAAATAGCAAAATAGCAGAAGTTAGTTTTTCCTTATCACTAATTACTTAAATGTAGGACTTCCCTGGCAATCTAGTGGTTATGAATCTGCCTAGTAATTCAGGTTAGGGTTAGGGTTCAATTCCTGGTCTGGAAAGATTGTATATTCTGTGGGGCAACTAAGCCTGTGTGCCACAACTACTCAGCCCGTGTTCTAGAGCCCACATGCTGCAGGTACTGAAGCCCACGTTCCTAAAACCCTCACTTTGCATTGAGAAGCTACGGCAGTGAGAAGCCTGAGCACTGTATCTAGAGAGTAGTCCTCACTACCACAACTAGAGAAAGCCCATGAGCATCAATCAAGACCCAGTGCAGCCAAAAATAAAATAAATTTAATAACAACAACAAAACCCACTATCCAAATATAGGCTGTCTACAAGAGACTCATTTTTTTCTTCATTGAAGTATAGTTGCTATACAACATTATATGTTGTTGTTATTATTGAGTCTCTAAGTCACGTCTGACTCTGTTACTCCATGGACTGTAGTACACCAGGCTCCTCTGTCTGTCCTCCACTATCTCCTGGAGTTTGATCAAATTCATGTCCATTGAGTCGATGATGCTATCTAACCATCTCATCCTCTGCCACCCCCTTCTCCTTTTGTCTTTGATTCCTCCTAGCATCAGGGTCTTTTCCAACAAGCCGGCTCTTTGTATCAGGTGGCCAAAGTATTGGAGCCTCAGCTTCAGCATCAGTCCTTCCAATGCATATTCAGGGTGATTTCCTTTACGATTGACTGGTTTGATCTCCTTGCTGTCCAAGGGACTCTCAAGAGTCTTCTCCAGCACCACAATTTGAAAGCATCAATTCTTCAGCACTCAGCCTTCTTTATGGTCCAACTCTCACATCTGTACATCTGTACATGACTACTGGAAAAACCATAGCTTTGATTATATGGACTTTTGTTGGCATTGTGATGTCTCTGTTTCTTAATACTCTGTCTACATTTGTCATAGCTTTCCTTCCAAGGAGCAAGTGTCTTTTAATTTCATGGCTGCAGTCACTGTCCGCAGTGATTTTGGAGCCTAAGAAATTAAAATCTATCACTGCTTCCACTTTTTCCCCATCCATTTTCCATGAAGTGATGGGACTGGATGCCATGATCTTCGTTTTGTAAATTCTGAGTTTCAAGCCAGCTTTTTCACTCTTCTTTCACTCTCATCCCTGGAGAAGGAAATGGCAACCCACTCCAGTATTCTTGCCTGGAGAATCCCATGGACGGAGGAGCCTGGTAGGCTACAGTCCACGGGGGTCGCAAAGAGTCGGACACGACTGAGCGACCTAACTTTCACCCTCATCAAGAGACTCTTTAGTTCCTCTTCTCTTTCTGCTATTAGTGGTGTTATTTGCATATCTGAGGTTGTTGATGTTTCTCCTGGAAATCTTGACTTTAGCTTGTGATTCATTCAGCCTGGCATTTCCTAATGATGTACTCTGCATATAAGTTAAATAAGCAGGATAACAATATACAGCCTTGTCATACTCCTTTCCCAATTTTGAACTAGTCAGTTGTTCCATACCTGGTTCTAATGGTTGCTTCTTGACCCGCATGCAGCTTTCTCAGAAGACAGGTAAGGTCCTCTGGTATTCCCATCTCTATTACAGGTGTGTAGAATATAGTGATTCACAACTGTTAATGATTATACTCTATTTATAGTTATTGTAAAATATTTGCTATATTCCCCAAGTTGTAAAATATATTCTTGTAGCTTATTTTATACAGAATAGCTTATACCTCTTAATCCCCTAGCCTTGAAGTGCCCCTTTCAGCTTCTTTCTCCCCACTGGTAACCACTAGTTTGTTCTCTATATCTGTGAGAAGAGACTCTATTTATTTATTTTTCTGAACTTTAAACTTCCTATTAATATTTTGTATTGGTGTATAGCCAATCAAAAATGTTGTGTTAGTTTCAGGTGAACAGTGAAGGGACTCAGCCATACGTATACAAGTGTTAGGGGAAGTACACTGACTGAAACTGCTCACCCTGGCCAGGCACCATAGTTACCATGTGCATGACTTGTTTTATGACAGGAGGTCCTGGTAAGGAACATGAAACTAATAAGCCACCACCAACTGGAAGAGTTCAGGAAGGGTCAAAAGGTGACACCACGTGCCCATCCACCTCTCAGAATCCTTCTCGCTGGCGTCCATCTTGGCTGAGCAATGCGTGGGCCACCAAGAAGGCCTCTGAATGAGAATGATTGGCCAAAGACAACCTGGACACTAATCCAATCACCATAAAACCCAAGACTGTGAGCCATGTGGCAGAGCTGTTCTCCTGGGTTCCCTTACCCTACTGCTCTCTGCCTGGGTGCCCCTCCCCAGTAATCTCTTGCTTTGTCAGCACATGTGTCTCCTTGGACAATTCATTTCTGAGTGAGCTTTTGGGCCCTGGAAGGGGGCCCCTTCCTGCAACAAATGTATCCATTCTCCCCCCAAACCTCTCTCCTATCCAGGCTGCCACATAACATTGAACAGAGTTCTACGTGCTATATGATAAGTCCTTTTTGGTTATCCATTTTAAATATAGCAGTGTGTACATGAGCTTCTCAAAGTCTATAATTATCCCTTCCTCCTTGCAACCATAAGTTCTTTTTCTAAGTCTGTGAGTGGAAGACTCCCTTTATTTTTTAAATTAATTTATTTGTAATTGGAGGATAATTGCCATATATCAACATGAATTGGCTATCAGTATATGTATGAAGGCAATGGCACCCCACTCCAGTACTCTTGCCTGGAAAATCCCATGGACGGAGGAGCCTGGTCGGCTGCAGTCCATGGGGTAGCTAAGAGTCCGACAGGACTGAGCGACTTCACTTTCACTTTTCACTTTCATGCATTGGAGAAGGAAATGGCAACCCACTCTGGAGAATCCCAGGGACGGGGTAGCCTGGTGGGCTGCCGTCTCTGGGGTCGCACAGAGTCGGACATGACTGAAGTGACTTAGCAGCAGCAGCAGCAGCATATGTATGTCCTCTCCCTTGAGATTCACTTTAGATGCAGACACAAATAGATCAAAAATTAAAGGATGGAAAAAGATATTCCATGTAAAATATAGTAACCAAGGGGAGCTTGTGTAGCTGTATTGATATCAGGAAAAATAGACTTTTAATCAAAAATTGTTATGAGACCAAAAAAATGACATTATGTATTGATTAAGGGGTCATTTCAACAAGACAGTATGGTAATAATAAACATAAATTTTAAAGATTGAAGTCATACCAAATATCTTCCATGATTACAATGTAACAAACCAGAAATTAATAACAAAAGAAAATTTGTAAAATTCATGAATATGTAGAATAGTATTAATAGTATAATATTAAACAATCAATGAGTCAAGAAGAAACCACAAAGGAAATTAGAAAATACTTTGAGATAAGTGAAAACAAGAACATACAATAACATGGAATACAGTGAAAGCATAACAGAGGGAAAATTATATCTGTAAATGCCTACATTAAAAAGAAGAAAAATATCAAATCAATCTCAAATCAATAACCTAACATTACAGCTTCTAGAAAAGAGGACATAATTTGACACAAGTTAGCGACTGGACAACAACAAAGAAATTAAGAAACTATAGGTATAGTAGAAACTAGATATAGAAGATGGAGAAGGCAATGGCACCCCACTCCAGTACTCTTGGCTAGCAAATCCCATGGATGGAGGGGCCTGCTGGGCTGCCGTCTCTGGAGTCGCACAGAGTCGGACACGACTGAAGCAACTTAGCAGCAGCAGCAGCAGATATAGAAGATTTACAGAAGTAATATCCAAATTTAGCAGAAGGAAAAAAATGCTAAAGATTAGATTAGAATGAAGATATACAAAATAGAGAATATAAAAACAACAGAAAATCACCAAATAAAATATTAGCTTTTTTAAGACACCAACAAATTATTAAATTGCCTTAGGTTTAGATTCTTCATAAAATATTGCACAATTTATTCAACTCCCATTGGTTTATGAGAAAGAAACATTATTTCATTTGGAGCTATAAGATTAATCTTGTCTGGTATACTTCTTAAAATTGAGGTAAAATAGACATACGATATTAGTTTCAGGTGAACAATATGATATGATATTTTGGGATATTGTAAAATGATCACCACAATAAGTCTAATTGGTATCCATCAACATATGTAGTTACCATTTCTTTTCATGTGATGAAAACTTTCAAGATTTACTCTTAGCAAGCTTCAAATATGCAATACAGTATTATGAACTATAGTCATCATGGTATGCATTACAATCCCATGACTCATTTATTTTATAACTGGAAGATGGTCCCTGGTTTACTTTTAAATATTCTGTTCTTCCATATAATTTTCATAATGTGAATGGAGAGGTTATTTTAATTTATGTTAAAAAAAATGAAAAACAAAAACTAGATAGGGGCTTCCCTCATGGCTCAGTTGTAAGCAATCTGCCTACCAAAGCAGGAGACACGTGTTCAATCCTTAGTCCTAGAAGATCCCATATGTCGAGGAGCAACTAAGCCCATGCACCGCAACTACTGAGCCTATGCTATGCTGCTGCTGCTGCTAAGTCACTTCAGTCGTGTCCGACTCTGTGCGACCCTGTAGACAGCAGCCTACCAGGCTCCTCCGTCCCTGGGATTCTCCAGGCAAGAACGCTGGAGTGGGTTGCCATTTCCTTCTCCAATGCTTGAAAGTGAAAAGTGAAAGTGAAGTCGCTCAGTCATGTCTGACTCTTAGCGATCCCATGGACTGCAGCCTACCAGGCTCCTCCGTCCATGGGAGTTTCCAGGCAAGAGTACTGGAGTGGGTTGCCATTGCCTTCTCCGAGCCTATGCTATAAGTCACCACAATAAGACTGCACACCACAACTAGAGAGTACCCCTTGCTGACCAAAACTAGAGAAAAACTCATGCAGCAACAAAAACCAAGCACAGCCAAAAATAAAAAATAAAAAAACTAGACAGTTCTATGAGAAAAAATGAATTGCTATTTTATGATTTTTAATTATATTCATTTTAAATGGAATTTATTTTTTCAAGCAGTTTTAGTTTTACAGGAAAACAGAGCTTTGTCATACATCACCTTATCCCCTCCCCCAGTTTCTCCTATTATTATTTGAATTAGTGTGATATTCTTGTGATAATTGATAAACTTACATTGACACATCATTATCACCCAGAATCCATAAGTTACATGAGGGTTCATTCTTGGTGTTGTACATTCTATGGGTTTGAACAAATGTATAATGACATGTATCTACTATTACAGTCAGTCAGTTCAGTTCAGTTGCTCAGTCGTGTCCAACTCTTTGTGACCCCATGGATCGCAGCACGCCAGGCCTCCCTGTCCATCACCAACTCCTGGAGTTTACTCAGACTCATGTCCATTGAGTCAATGATGCCATTCAAGCATCTCACTTTCTGTCATTCCCTTCTCCTCCGCCTTCAATCTTTCCCAGCATCAGCGTCTTTTCGAATGAGTCAGTTCTTTGCATCAGGTGGCCAAAGTAGTGGAGTTTCAGCTTTAGCATCAGTCCTTCCAATGAATATTCAGGACTGATTTCCTTTAGGATGGACTGGTTGGATCTCCTTGCAGTCCAAGGGACTCTCAAGAGTCTTCACAGTTCAAAAGCAACAATTCTTCAGCGTTCAGCTTTCTTTATAGTCTAACTCTCACATCTATACATGATTACTGGAAAAACCGTAGCCTTGACTAGACGGACCTTTGTTGGCAAAGTAATGTCTCTGCTTTTGAATACGCTGTCTAGGTTGGTCATAACTTTTCTTCCAAGGAGTAAGCGTCTTTTAATTTCATGGCTGCAGTCACCATCTGCAATGATTTTGGAACCCCCCAAAATAAAGTCTCTCACTCTGTCCATTGTTTTCCCATCTATTTGCCACGAAGTGATGGGACCACATGTCACAATCAAAGTTTTCTGAATGTTGAGCTTTAAGGCAACTTTTTCACTCTCCTCTTTCACTTTCATCAAGAGGCTCTTTAGTTCTTCGCTTTCTGCCATAAGGGTGGTGTCATCTGCATATCTGAAATTATTGATATTTCTCTTAGCAACCTTGATTCCAGCTTGTGCTTCATCCAGCCCAGCGTTTCTCATGATGTACTCTGCATAGAAATTAAATAATCAGGGTGACAATATACAGCCTTGACATACTCCTTTTCCTGTGTGGAACCAGTCTGTTGTTCCATGTCCAGTTCTAACTGTTGCTTCCTGACCTGCATACAGATTTCTCAAGAGTCAGGCCAGGTGGTCTGCACCATCTCTTTAAGAATTTTCCACAGTTTGTTGTGATTCACACAGTCAAAGGCTTTGGCATAGTCAATAAAGCAGAAATAGATGTTTTTCTGGAACTCTCTTGCTTTTTCAATGATCCAGCAGATGTTGGCAATTTGATCTCTGGTTCCTCTGCCTTTTCTAAAACCAGCTTGAACATCAGAAGTTCATGGTTCATGTACTGTTGAAGCCTGGCGTGGAGAATTTTGAGCATGACTTTCCTACCATGTGAGATGAGTACAATTGTGCAGTAGTTTGAGCATTCTTTGGCATTGCCTTTCTTTGGGATTGGAATGAAAACTGACCTTTTCCAGTCCTGTGGCCATTGCTGAGTTTTCCAAATTTGTTGGCATATTGAGCACAGTACATTCACAGCATCATCTTTTAGGATTTGAAATAGCTCAACTGCAATTCCATCACCTCCACTAGCTTTGTTCATAGTGATGCTTCCTAAGGCCCACTTGACTTCACATTCCAGGATGTTTGACTCTAGATGAGTGATCATACCATTGTAACTATCTGCATCGTGAAGATCTTTTTTGTATAGTTCTTCTGTGTATTCTTGCCACTTCTTCTTAATATCTTCTGCATCTGTTAGGTCCATACTACTTCTGTCCTTTTTTGTGCCCATCTTTGCATGAAATGTTCCCTTGGTATCTTTAATTTTCTTGAAGAGATCTCTAGTCTTTCCCAGTCTATTGTTTTCTTCTATTTCTTTGCACTATAGTACTATACCAAATATTTTCATTGCTCTAAAAATCTTCTGTGGTCTTCCTATTCATATATCCCTCCCGAAACAACCCCTGACAACCACTGATCCTTTTACTGTCTCCACAGTTTTGCCTTTTTTAGAATATCAGATAGTTGGAATCATACAGTATATAGCCTTTTTATATTTTTTGATAATTTTTAAACAGTTAAAAATGTTTTTTTGTTTGTTTGTTTGTTTTTTAATGATTTTATTCATGGTTGTGCACGGTCTTCATGCTGCGTGGGCTTTTCTCTAGCTGTGGCTCCTCTTGTTGAGGAGCATGGGATCTGGTGCCCACAGACCTCAGTTCTGCGGCTCCCGGGCTCGAGAGCCCCGGCCCAGTGGCTGTGACGCATGGGCTCAGCTGCTCTGCCACGTGTGGCCTTCCCAGACCAGGGGTGGAACTCACGTCCCCTGCTTTGGCAGGGGGGCGATTCTTTACCACTGAGCCTCCAGGAAAGCCCACAGGCGTATTTTAGACTAGTTTTCCATGCTCCTATCTGGTGAGAGAGGCCTGGGAGCCAGGAGTCCCCAGCCACAGTGCTGGCTCTGCCATCAAAAGCTCTGGGGCCTCTAGCGAGCGCCTGCCCCTCCCTCAGTGTCTGACTCTTTGCCCACCAGGTTCCTCTGTCCATGGGATTTCCCAGGCAAGATTACTGGAGTGGGTTGCCATTTCCTTCTCCTAAAAATGTTTTTATTTTTATTTTTCATTCTTTTATTTGGCCATGGCCCAAGGCATGTGGGATCTTAATTTCCCAACCAAAGATCAAACACATGCCCCTTGCATTGGAAGCATGGAGTCTTAACTATCAGACTGCCAGGGATGTCCCGGTATATAGCCTTTCCAGATTGACTTCTTTCCCTTAGTAATAGGCTTTTATGTTTCCTCCATGTATTTTCGTTACTTGATATCTAATTTCTTTCAGGACTGAATGATATACCACTGTATTGTTGCACCACAGTCTAGTGAAGGACATCTTGGTTGCTTCCAGGTTTTGGCAACTATTAATAAAGTTGGTATAAACATCTGTGTGCAGGTTTTTGTCTGGATGTCAGTTTTCAATTCATTCATGCATTCATTCTTGCAAGTATGGGGTCATATGGTAAAAGTATTTTTAACTTAGTTTTAGTAAGAAACTTTCCAAAGTGGCTGCACCATTTTCTATGAATGGGAGTTTCTGTTGCTCCATGTTGTCATTAGCTTTTGGTGTCATCAGTGTTTTGGATTTTAGCCTTTCTAATAACTGTGTAGTGGTATCACATTGTTCTTTTAATTTGCAATTCCCTAAGGCTATGGTTTTTCCAGTGGTCATGTATGGATGTGAGAGTTGGACTGTGAAGAAGGCTGAGCACTGAAGAATTGATGCTTTTGAACTGTGGTGTTGGAGAAGACTCTTGAGAGTCCCTTGGACTGCAAGGAGATCCAACCAGTCCATTCTAAAGAATATCAGCCCTGGGTGTTCTTTGGAAGGAATGATGCTAAAGCTGAAACTCCAGCACTTTGGCCACCTCATGCGAAGAGTTGACTCATTGGAAAAGACTCTGATGCTGGGAGGGATTGGGGGCAGGAGGAGAAGAGGACGACAGAGGATGAGATGGCTGGATGGCATCACCGACTGGATGAATGTGAGTTTGAGTGAACTCCGGGAGTTGGAGATGGACAGGGAGGCCTGGCGTGCTTCGATTCATGGGGTCCCAAAGAGTCGGACACGACTGAGCAACTGAACTGAACTGAACTGAATGTTATGTAATGTTGAACATTTTTTCATAAGCTTATTTGGTATCATTATATCTTCTTTGATG
Source organism: Bos indicus (assembly GCF_029378745.1). Classification (NCBI taxonomy): domain Eukaryota; kingdom Metazoa; phylum Chordata; class Mammalia; order Artiodactyla; family Bovidae; genus Bos; species Bos indicus. The sequence continues at coordinate 80,347,225 of NC_091789.1, forward strand.
AGGTGTCTCTTTGATTCTTTTGACCATTTAAAATTGGGTCTTTATTTTCTTACTGTTGAATTGTAAGAGTTCTTTGTGTATTTTGGATATCAGACCTTTATCAGATATGTTTTGCAAATATTTACTCCCAGTCTGTGGCTAATCTTTTCATTCTCTTAGCCGTGTCTTTTGTAGAGTAGAAGTTTTTAGTTATAATAAAGTCCAAATTACAAATTTTTCTTTCATGAATCATACTTTTTCAGTTGTATTAAAAAAAAGAAGTCATTGCCAAACTCATGGTCACCTAGAGTTTCTATTTTATCTTATAGACATTTGATAGTTTTGTGCTTTTAATTTCAATTCATGATCTACTTTGAGTTAATTCTTGTGGAATTTGTAAGGTCTGTGTCTAGACTCGTTTACTTTGCATATGGATGTTCAACTCTGCTAGCTCCTTTTGTTGAAGACTTTTCTTTCTTCCACTGTATTGCGTTTGGTCCTTTGTCATATATCAATTGACTCTAGTTGTGTGGGATTATTTCTAGGCTCTCTGTTCCTCCATTGATCTATTTGTCTGTTCTTTTACCAATATCACACTGTCTTCATTTTCAATTAACATTCATTTTTTGAACAGGAAATATACCCACACATAGTGATAAAATATAAAGGCATAAAGAGTATATAGTGAAGTATAGTGAAGTTTCATCCTGTCCTGTTCCCCCTGCTCCCAGATTACCTTTCCCAGGTAATCACTATTATTTAGTATAATTTTCATTCTTTCAGAGTTGTTTTGCTTCTTATCCTCTCTCACTGTCACTCTGTGGATCTTTCTCTTCCTCTCACTTTTGTGCATGCATGCTAGGTCACTTCAGTTGTGTCCAATTCTTTGCAACCCTATGGACTGTAGTCTGCCGGGCTCCTCTGTCCATGGAATTCTCCAGGCAAGAATACTGGAGTAGGTTGCTGTGTCCTCCTCCAGGGGATCTACCTGAGTGAGGGATCAAACCCATATCTCTTGTCTCCCGCATTGGCTGGCAGGTTCATCACCACTAGTGCTACCTGGGAGGCCCCCTCACTCTCCAACACAAGTATTAACATACAGCATTATGCAGCTTGCTTTTTTTTTTTTTTTTAAATTTAACAATATAACTAGAAAAAAATCACATGTATGCACATGTATATCTGTCTTTTTAAAAAAGTATTTTATTGTGGTTTAAAAAGCATAGAATATTAAATTTACCATTTTAAGTGTAGCATTCAGCAGTGTTGAGTATGCTTAGATTGTTGTGATCTCTAAGACTATTTAATCTTGAAAGACTGAAACATTATACCCATTAAAAACGAATGCCCCTCTCTCCCACCCATCTCCCCAATCCTTTCAATCAGTTTTCTACATTCTATTTATTTGATTTGACTATTTAAAATACTTCATATGGAACTTCCCTGGTGGTCCAGTGGTTAAGACTCCATGATTCCTCTGCAGGGGATGCTAGTTCAATCCCTGCTTGAGGAACTAAGATCCCACATGCCAAGTAGTATGGCAAAATAATGGAATGAAAAAAAGTTTTTAAATACTTCATATGAGTGGAATCACACAGTGTTTGACCTTTATGACTGACATTTTGCTTAGCATAATATCCTCAAGGTTCATCTATGCAGGGTATGAAAAAAATTTCCTTTTTAAGGCTTCATAATATTCCATTTTCTTTATCCATTCATGTGCCAATGTGCATTTGCATTGCTCACACCCCCTAACTAATGTGAATAATGCTACAGTGAATATCAGTGGGCATTTATCTGTTCAAGATCCTGTTGATTATTTTGAGTATATACCCAGAAGTGAAATTGTTGGATCATATGGTAATTCTCTTTTAAACTTTTTGAGGAACCTCCATATTGTTTTCAATAGCAGCTTCACCATTTTATATTTCCAGTAACAGTGCACAAGAAGGATCTTTATACCACATCCTTACCAGCATTTATTTTTTTTAAAGGAGTTTTGACTATACTTACAAAATTTTTTATTTATTTGTTTTCACCTGGTCTTTTAGTTTCAGCATGTGAGATCCAGTTCTCTGACTAAAAATTGAACCTGAGGCCCCTCCATTGGGAACACAGAGCCCTAGCCACTGTACCATCTGGGAAGTCCCTTGAATTTCTCTTATGATTAGTGGTGTTGAGCATGTTTTCATGTCTGTTGGCCATTTGTATATCTTCTTTAGAAAATTGCCTATTCAAGTCCTTTGTTGTTCATTTGCCAAGTTGTGTCTGACTCTTTGTGTCTCCATGGACTGCAGCATGCCAGGCTTTCTTGTCTCTCACCACCTCCTGGAGTTTGCCCAAGTTCATGTTCATTGCATCGGTGATGCCATCCAGCTACCTCATCCTTTATTGCCCTCTTCTTCTGCTTTCAATCTTTCCCAGCATCAAGGTCTTTTCGAATGAGTCAGCTGTTTGTATCAGATGGCCAAGGTATTGGAGCTTCAGCTTCAGCATCAGTCCTTCCAATGAGAATTCACGGTTGATTTCCTTTAAGATTGACTGGTTTGGTCTCCTTGCAGTCCAAGGGACTCTGAAGAGTCTTCTCCAACACCACAGTTCAGAAGCAGCAGTTCTTCGGTGCTCTGCCTTCTTTATGGTCCAGCTCTCACAACTGTACATGACTACTGGAAAGACCACAGCCTTGACTATATGGACCTTTGTCTGCCAAGTGATGTCTTTGCTTTTTAAACACACTGTCTAGGTTTGTCATAGCTTTCCTGCCAAGAAGCAGTCATCTCCTAATTTCATGGCTACAGTCACCATCTATAGCGATTTTAGAGCCCAAGAAGAGGAAATCTGTCACTGCTTCTACATTTTCCCCTTCTATTTGCCATGAAGAGATGGGGCTGGATGCCATGATCTTAGTTTTTTGTTTTTTTTTAATATTTAGTCTTATGCTGGCTTTTTCATTCTCCTCCTTCAGCCTCATCAGGAGGCTCTTTAGTTCCTCTTCACTTTCTGTTGTTAGAGTGGTATCATCTGTATATCTGAGTTTGTTGATGTTTCTCCTGGCAATCTTGATTCTAGCCTGTAACTCATCCAGCCCAGCATTTCTCATGATGTGCTCTGTGTATAAGTTAAATAAACAGGGTGACAATAAAAATAGTCTTGTTATACTCTTTTGTCAATCCTGAACCAGTTGTTCCATACAGGACTCAAATTGTTGCTTCTTGACCCACACACAGGTTTCACAGGAGACTGGTGAGATGGTCTGGTATTCCCATCTCTTTGTCTTTCACTTCTCTTCTTTTCTCAGCTATTTGTAAGGCCTCCTCAGACAACCACTTTGCCTTCTTGCATTTCTTATTTTGGGGGATGGTTTTGATCACTGCTTCCTGTACAGTGTTACAAACATTACATTAAAAGATGCTAGCCCCTTGGAAGAAAAGTTATGACAAGCCTAGACAGCATATTAAAAAGCAGAGACATTACTTTACTGACAAAGGTCCATCTAGTCAAAGCGATCAGGAGTCGTGTATGGATGTGAGAGTTGGACCATAAAGAAACCTGAGTGCCAAAGAATTGATGCTTTTGAATTGTGGTGTTGGAGAAGACTACTGAGAGTCCTTTGGACAGCAAAAAGATCAAACCAGTTCATCCTGAATGAAATCAGTCCTGAATATTCATTGGAAGGACTGATGCTGAAGCTGAAGCTCTAATACTTTGGCCATCTGATATGAAGAACTGATTCACTGGAAAATACCCTGATGCTTGGAAAGATTGAAGGCCGGAGGAGAAGGGGATAACAGAAGATGAGATGGTTGGATGGCATCACTGACATGAGTCTAAGCAAGCTCCAGGGGTTGATGATGGACAGGGGAGCCTGGCGTGCTGCAGTCCATGGAGTCTCAAAGAGTTGGACATGACTAAATGACTGAACTGAAATGATTCCTATCTCTTACTGAGAGTTTTCCACAGTTTGTTATGATCCACACAGTCAAAGGCTTTAGTGTAGTCAATGAAACAGAGGTAGATGATCCACACAAAGGCTTTAGTGTAGTCAATGAAACAGAGGTAGATGTTTTTCTGGCATTCCCTTGCTTTCTCTATGATTCAGTGAATGTTGGCAATTTGATCTCTGATTTATCTGTCTTTTCTAAAGCAAGGTTGGACATCTGAAAGTTCTCAGTCCACATAATGCTGAAGCCTAGCATGTAGGATTTTGAACATAACCTTACCAGCATGGGAGATGGGTCAACTGCCTGGTGGTTTGAACATTCTTTAGTACTGCCCTTCTTGGGAATTGAGATGAGGACTGCCTTTTCCAGTCTTGTGGCCACTGCTGGGTTTTTCAAATTTGCTGACATATTGAGTGTAGCACTTTGATAGTATCATCTTTTAGGATATTAAATGGCTCTGCTTGGATTACATTGCCTTCATTAGCTTTATTGATAGCGGTGCTTCCTAAGGCCCACTTGACTTCACACTCCAGAATGTCTGGCTCTGCGTGAGTGACCACACCATCATGGTTATACAGGTCATTAAGACTTTTTACCCTCTTAGCAAAATTTAAAGTATATAATACACTACCATTAACTATAGTCTTCTGAGGACTTAAAGTCTAATTCCCCAATCCCCCCTCAATAAAAAACCCACTAAATGTCCCTCTGGTCACATAAGTGCTACACAGCAATCCCAGGTAGTTGTGACTCAGAGAGCTGGGAACAATCAAAAGATTTGGTTGGCCAAAAGTGGATGAAAAAGAATATAAAAAGTTTAAAATGTTGACCATCTATAAAAAAAAAGATAAATTTGTGCATAGTGCTTCTTGTTTTTGCTCTACTTCCTGTACTGCTACATTTCCTCACATATTAAAAATGAAAGCATACATGTAGATGTGTCTAGCACATGCCCAACAGAGTAGAAATTTAATAAATGTGAGCTGCCCCAGCCCTGCCTTACCTCCTTCTCCTTTATTCAGTGGATGATGAGTACCTGCAAGTAATATTTAAGGTAGTTACATAACTTTGTAATCTCATCATAATGTCACTGTATCAATAAATTTCTTCCACCTTCACAAGTTCCAGTTAGAACAGAAAGGTACCAATCTGATTTATGTTATTTCTCATTTTGAATAGTAAAGATTAAAATGCACATAAATTACAACTCTGCTATAAGATCTCCACACTTTCAGGAATAAAACCGTTATGTGTGCCTGTGTGCTCAGTCACTCCATTGTGTCTGATTCTTTGCGACCCCATAGACTGTAGCCTGCCACGCTTCTCTGTCCATGGAATTTTCCAGGCAAGAATACTGGAGTGGGTTGCTTTTTCCTCCTCGATCCTTTGAACTTTTTAAATTTTTTATTTGTTGTTATTGTTTAGTTGTAAAAGTTCCTTACATATTCTGAATATTAAATCCTTATTGCATATAGGATTTGCAAATATTTTCTTCCATTCTGTAGGTTGTCATTTCACACTGTTGGTAGTTTCCTTTGATGTGAATAAATTTTAAAATCTGATATAGTCTTATTTATCTATTTTACTTGTATTGCTTGTGTTTTGCCGTCACATTTAAGAAATCAGTTGCTGAATCTAATGACCTGAAGCTTTCCCCCTACGTTTTCTTTTAAGAATTTTACAAGTTTAAGTCTTTAAGCCATTTTGAAGTAATCTTGTATACGTTTTAAGATAAGGGTACTACCTCACTTTTTGCTACTGGATATCTTATTTTCCCAACACCGTTTATTGAAGAGACTGTCCTTTCTTAGTTGTGTCTTTCTTAGTCTTGGCACCTTAATTGAAAATCATTTGGCCATACATGCAAGGGTTTATTTCTGGGCCTTCTTTTCTGTTCCATTTTCTATATATTTATACCAATACCATAGATGGGGAAACAGTGGAAACAGTGGCTGACTTTATTTTTCTGGGCTCCAAAATCACTGCAGATGGCGATTGCAGCAATGAAATTAAAAGATGCTTACTCCTTGGAAGGAAAGTTATGACCAACCTAGACAGCATACTCAAAAGCAGAGACATTACTTTGCCAACAAAGGTCCATCTAGTCAAGGCTATGGTTTTTCCAGTAGTCATGTATGGATGTGAGAGTTGGACTATAAAGAAAGCTGAGCACTGAAGAATTGATGCTTTTGAACTGTGGTGTTGGAGAAGACTCTTGAAAGTCCCTTGGATAGCAAGGAGATCCAACCAGTCCATTCTAAAGGAGATCAGTCCGTAGGACTGGAAAAGGTCAGTTTTCATTCCAATTCCATAAAAAGGCAATGTCAAAGAACGTTCAAACCACCACACAGTCACACGCGTCTCACATGCTAGCAAAGTAATGCTCAAAATTCCCCAAGCCAGGCTTCAACAGTTTGTGAACCAAGAACTTCCAGATGGTCAAGCTGGATTTAGAAAAGGCACAGAAACCAGAGATCAAATTGCCAACATCCTTTGGATCATAGAAAAAGCAATAGAATTCCAGAAAAACATTTCTTCTGCTTCACTGATGCTAAAGCCTTTGACTGTGTGGATCACAACAAACTGTGGAAAATTCTTAAAGAGATGGGAATACCAGATCACCTTACTTATCTCCTGAGAAATCTGTATGCAGGTCAAGAAGCTACAGTTAGAATCAAAAATGGAACAACGGGCTGGTTCCAAATTGGGAAAGGCCTATGCAAAGACTGTATGTTGTCATCTTGCTTATTTAACTTACATGCCGAGTACATCATGCGAAATGCCAGACTGGATGAGCCACAAGCTGGAATCAAGATTGCAGGCAGAAATATCAATAACCTCAGATATGCAGATGACATCACCTTTATGGGAGAAAGAGAAGAGGAACTAGGAGCCTCATCATGAAAGTGATACAGGAGAGTGAAAAAGTTGGCTTAAAACTCAACATTCCTAAAAAGAAGATTATGGCATCTAGTCCCATCGCTTCATGGCAAATAGATGGGAAAACAATCTAAACATTTTCTTGGGCCCCAAAATCACTGCAGATGGTGACTGCAGCCATGAAATTAAGAGATGCTTGCTCCTTGGGAAAAAAGTTATGACAAACCTAGACAGTATATTAAAAAGCAGAGACATTACTTTGACGACAAAGGTCCATCTAGTCCCAGCCATGGTTCTTCCAATAGTCATGTATGGATGTGAGAGTTGGAGTATACAAAAAGCTGAGTGCTGAAGAATTGATGCTTTTGAATTCTGGTGTTGGAGAAGGCTCTTGAAAGTCCCTTGGACTGCAAGGAGATTCAACCAGTCAATCCTAAAGGAAAACAGTCCTGAATATTCATTGGAAGGACTGGTGCTAAAGCTGAAGCTACAATACTTTGGCCATCTGATGCGAAAAACTGACCATTGAAAAAGACCCTGATGCTGGGTAAGATTGAAAGAAGGAGGAGAAAGGGACAACAGAGAATGAGATGGTTGGATGGCATCACAGATTTGATGGACATGAGTTTGAGTAAACTCCAGGAGTTGGTGATGGACAGGGAATCCTGCTGTGCTGCAGTCCATGGGGTCACACAGTAGGACACAACTGAACCACTGAACTGAACTGATAGTGCTGGGTGCTCAGACAATACCTAATCTGACTGTAATGCTGGAGACCCAGGTTCTATCCCTGCGTCAGGAGGATCCCCTGGAGAAGGATAAGGCAACCTACTCTAGTATTCTTGCCTAGAGAATTCCATCGACAGAGGTGACAGGCGGGCTCCAGTGCACGGGCTCGCAGAATCCCACATGACCCAGGGACTAACACACATAGTGTGGGTATATATTAAACGCTCAATAAACATATGTTGTTGTTATTGTTTTGTCAATATGTCAGGGAAAAGAGGATAGATTAAAAAGCATTTTCACAATAAAGTCAAAATACGTCACTAGCACTTTCAAGTCAATGGGACTGAATTAGACCCCCTTTGAAAAGGCGGAGGGGATCAAATGACGTAGACCCCCTTAGCAACAGGCCCCCAAAGAAGGTGAATTTCTGTAGCCAATAAGAATCTGCACTGCAGATAAGGCAGCCAATGGTCGACTCAAAGAGGAAGAGGGAGGACGCGCCAATTCTGGGCCTGAGCCTCGGCCCAACAAAATGGCGGCGGCGGCGGCGTCGCTTTGTTTCCGCGGCTCCTGCGGCGGTGGCAGCGGTGCCGGCCTTTGAGCTGTGGGGAGGATCCAGCGCCAGATCTAGTGACGACTAAGGGTCCGGTGCATTCTACCCTAATTGCGTGCCGGGGAGGGCAGAGTCGCGCCCTACGGTCGCTGAATCCTACAGGGCGTAGAAGCGAAAACATGACTGCTGAGCCCATGAGGTAAAACACAACTCCGTCTCACGGGTCCCAGCTGTCTCGGCCTACGCGTTTTCTGAACCTGGTGTTTGGGAAAAATTTGGCTTGGTGGGTTAGGCCTGTGTTTTGCTGAGCGGAAAGAGGCATCGTTTTCTCTTTAGGTGAGGAGGCTTCGGAAGTAGGCTCCAGCCCGGGGTTGGGGAGGGGGTAGGGGTTGACTGGGGGCGCGGCCTGGTTTGTCGGGCGCCTTCTCAAGCCTCTCCAAACCCGCGGAGCTTAGTTGAATTCCTCTGTTTATTCTTCGCTGCCTGTGGAACTGAAACCCCCAAGTGGGAGGCGGTTTTTGGTATCCTGATAATTCTTCCTAATCTTTGGGCCTAGAACCGCGTGGGGAAGAAGAGAGGGTAGGGGGTAGGCAGAAGAGGGGCGAGAGGTGGGAGGAGGGGGAGGGGCGGTGGGGAGGATGTGAGATCCTGGGAAGACTCAGTGGCATTTGTACTGCTGGAGACGGGAATACCCCAGCCTGGCGGAATTTTATGTTTTTCTGCAAACCCTGGGGACAAGCCCATTTTGTGGGGTGAATGGGTGGGTCTTGCCAGTGTTTCTTCTCTACTCCAGATCCTGAAGCGTAGCCCTGGATTTATCTCGGAGGTAAAGGTACTAACGCAGGGTTTTGTTTCCAGAGGACCCCAGTGTACTACTTTTTGTGTGGTCCAGCTTTAATGGGTGGTAAGGCAGTCATCAGATGTTTCTCCATTTTATGGGCAAATTTTGAGCAAAAATAATTAGGCCTTATTTTTGTTTATTTATTTATTCCAAGAGGGATGGGGAACACGTTAACTTGGTTTGATGGGAAATAAAATCTATTCCAAGGAAGCGGTGAGTGGCAGGTCACCTCTTAGTAATCAAGCACGTTTATTATAAGGTTGAGGCTGCTTTTCTCTTGTGCTTCTAATTTGGCTCTTGATAGTGTCTAAAAATATGGATTGTTAATATGGAATGTATACCACTTTTACACAAGTGAATGGGTTGCATTTCAGGCAGGTTGATATTTGACTTTTCATCCCTTGTGAATACAGTAATTTTTTTACTGTTGTATTCTTGGCTCCTAATGGCAAGGTAAAATTACAGGGAGCATAGACCAGAAGTTCATATGTAGTTGGCAAAATGTGATTTTGAGTAACTATTAGGATCGTATATATTTATGTATGTGTATATAAATGTGTGTGTGTGTATCCACCATCTTAATAGTATACAGGTATGTATGTATTTATTTCCTTGGTGGCTCAGACGGCAAAGCATCTGCCTACAATGCAGGAGACCTGGGTTTGATCCCTGGGTCGGGAAGATCCTCTGGAGAAGGAAATGGCAACCCACTCCAGTACTCTTGCCTGGAAATCCCATGGATGGAGGAGCCTGATAGGCTATAGTCCATGGGGTCGCAAAGAGTCGGACACGACTGAGCGACTTCACTTTATTTTTTTATGTATGTTTTTGGGCTTCCCAGGTGGCGCTAGTTGTAAAGAACCTGTCTGCTAATGCAGGAGACATAAGAGACGCTGGTTCAATCCCTGGATGAGGAAGATCCCCTGGAGGAGGGCATGGCAACCCACTCCAGTATTCTTGCCTGGAGAATCCCATGGACAGAGGAGCCTGGTGGGCTACAGTCCAGAGGGTCGCAAGAGTGGGACACGACTAAAGCCACTTAGCACACACACATGCATGTATGTTTTTAGAGCATTTTAGCTAGTGTATAGAATTTGGGAATGAACCTATGATACTTATATGTCTATTTTCTGCATTAAAAAGTAGTAGATGGAAGATGTTTTCCTTCCTTTGAGGGGAAAAAATGGACTTTAGTTCTCAGATTATAGATCCCTAGTTGTGTAAAGATTGTGGCTTTGTTTTCTGACTTTGTGTTCATTGTTTTGAGTGCAGTAAGCCTTTATTTAATTGATATTGGGCACATTAGAGGTACCCAGTACAACTTGTTGGCTAGTTATTATCAGGTGCCCATGTTGCTCTACATGAAGGGTGTACCTTACAGTTAAATATGATCTTTAGATTTTACTAAATCTCAGAAAGTCTGCATTTAAAACTGTAGATTGAACTTGGATTTTCTCCCTTTCTTTTAGGGTGAACAAATTAATTATGTATAAACATTCTGAATAGAACTAGTTTATGCGAGGGTCAGTTTTTCTTACGGGCCTTGAATTTTTGTATATATTGGTGTAAGAATAATAATCATAACTAAAATTGAGTGCTTATTGTTGACCTCTACCTTTGTAATTTTAATTAATTTTCAAAACAGCTCTATGGAATAAGTACTTGGTGTTCCCCATTTTACAGATGAGAAAAGTGAGGCATAGAGAGAGCAAAGAAATTGATCAGTTATATAAATTGTAATTGATGGAGCTGGAATTGAACCGAGTCTTGACTCCAGAGCTTATGTTCTTAACCACAAGACATTAATACCTCCTTGAGCTACCAGAAAAAAACGTGATTATGACCATTTTAATTTAGTTCAAGTATTACAATGGAAGAAGTTCATGTTAGCTGCTATTGTCATTTGTTGTAGGTCTTTGAATTTGTAGGTGTTTATAATATTTTGCCTTTTATGTTCATATGAGATAGTAAGATAACAGAAACATTTATTTTCAGGAGAATCTTAAGCTATGTGAAAACCCCCTTGCAAAGAATACATATAATAGATATAAAGAATTAATTTTAAAAAGTGTGATGCTCTCTGATTATTTACTATGAAAGAGATCCAAGTGGGTGTCAGAACTGTCTCAGTATGAAGTGTTATTCATCTTAAGTCGTAATCATAGGTGAAGGATAATCTGACAGGTAATGCTTGAGTGAGTTAAATCCACAATACTACTCTTTAAAAAAAAATCTTTTATTATAGTTGATTTACAATGTTGTGTTAGTTTCAGATGTACAGGAAAGTGAATCATTTATACATATATTCACTCTTTTTTAAAAATTATTTTCCCATATCAGCCATTACAGAGAATTGAGTAGAGTTCCCTGTTCCTTAACAGCAGGTTCTTATTAGTTATCTATTTTATATCTTAAATCATTCTTGATTTTCTTCTATGTGAGGCAGAAATAATATGAACAATTCTATACGTTGTCATTAATGTTATTTTAGGGAATTGTTCTGGATTTTTTCTTTATCAGATCCTCTGGCATTTAAAAATAGGAGCAAAGATTAGTTTCTGATTTTTACTTACATTTTATAAGTAGGAACATTTCTGGGATTCTGTGGTGAAAAAATAGCCAAAAGGCAAAAGGGAGGAACATGAATGGGTGATTTGGCTAAATTTTATGTTGGCCCTGTGTTCCTCCATTCAATACTGGGGATTTCAGTCTGTGGTTGGTTGAATCCCAGGATGTAGAACTGAGGATATGGAGGGCTGACTATGGGACTTGAGCATCTTCAGATTTTGGTATCTATGGTGGATCTTGGAACCAAGATACCCTGTGTGGATACCGAAGGACAAATATACACTGAAAAATCAGTGGCTCAGTTTTTAAAGTTTTTGTTACTGTTTTTAAAGAATTTTTTGTTGTTTTTGTTTTCAATAAGATTGTTTCTTCATTTTTTTGGCCTGAAAGATCAGCCTCTGATTGACAGATAAACTTTCATTTATTCTCATGTAAAGATCTTAGAGATTTGATGGACTTGTCATTCTGAACCGTGTGGCAATTTCTTACTTGAAAAGCTGAAAGCAGTATAACTAGTCATTGGTCTTAAATTTTAAAAAGTAGACATTGTCTAAATTGAGAGATGTTGAGAAAATGACTTAGAAAGTCTCTGTTATTGTGTTAGTCTACAATCAGTTGCATACTAGCCTAATTTTTGAAAAATGTTATCTGAAATATGTGCATTCCCACTGTGTGGAAAGCATTAAGCCAGGCCTGTGGCAGGGGAGTACATGCAAATTTTATAAAGGGTTTAAACAATTTTTTAAATTAATTTTTTATGACGTATAGTTGCTTTACAATGTTGTGTTAGTTTCTAAGTGAATCAGTTATACATATATCCACTCTTTTTAAGATTTCTTTCCTATTTAGGTCACCATAGAGCATTGAGTAGTGTTCCCTGTGCTAATGAAAAGTATTGTAAATGTTATGTTTGTTATGTTATTGCTGAGGGTGAAAAGAAAGACATTTTTTATTTTAATTGTGCTCAGACCACTTCCCATTATTGGCACTTCTTGGCATAGTTGATCATGAGCTTTCAGTTTTATATTTAATTTCTAGAGATAAGGTAAGTGTAATACTTAAAGGTATTTGTAGATAGATTTAGGTATGTGAAATACATTTTTTGGTAAGAAATTGTATTTATGTGCCTATTTCACTTTTGAAATCTGAATAAGCTTACAGATTGGGTGACAGAATACAGGCAGTTCTTGGATTTGCATGAAGTCTATTTTCTCCAGACCTTGAATGTTCTCTTGGCAGAAGCTGTTCAGATGGGTTAAGCTATGGGAAATGAAATATAGATCTTCCTTTAGGAATGCTGAATATAACAGGGCAGTAAAAGGAGTGTCTAAGTAGGATCTCTCTGCACATGGTCATAACAGCAGTTCTTACAAAACAATAGACTAAAAGCTCTTTGGGGATCTTTGTTAATTTTTAAGTGTTTTAGGAGTATAAAGAGTTCCTGAGACTAGAACTGCTGGTTGTGGAGGAATGAATGCTTAACTCTGAGCCAAACCTAGGTTTTCTAGTTGCAGCTCTATTGCTTAGCTGATTGTAAACAAATCATGTATCCTTTCTAGGCCTCTGCTTTGTCATTTGCAGAATGAATTTGTACTAGATGGTCCATAAGTTATTAAAAGTCCTATTTATGTTAGTGTCTATCATTTTTTGACTTTGCCTTTTTTGGGGGTAGGGAGAAGTGATGAAGGAAAATATCTTTCTTGAATTTGTTTGCCTTAAAACTTATGGTTTTAAGATGCATGGTTAGGATGCAGGTGTTTTGTTGCTAATATAATGTCATATTATGATGTACACAAATGTTTTATTGGAAAGGAAAAACTGCTAATTATTATGGCTCAGATTATGTTTTTATTTTGAAAGATTACTATATCTAGTATTTTTCTGCCCTTTTTTGATTGGAGATGATACTTCTGAAAAGACCTGTATTCTAGTAAACTGTGCTTTCTGCTCTGCAAAATTGTCAAATTTTCTCTCTAGCCACTGTTTTCAGATTTTGTTTCTGAGTTTTGGCTTCAAGTAGCCATTCTTGATATCAATAGTCCAGTTTTCTTGTTAAGTGTTACATATAATATTTGTTTAAGAAATCACTGTATGGCAGTGGTATTCATGTGTATATACCCTATGCTCCATTTTTTGGGGGGATGCTTTATTCATTGATCAAGTACATGAGTATCAACTAGGTGCTAGGCACTGTTCTAGCATATGCAAAGGGTAAAAGACAAAATTCCTGCCCCCTTAAAGCATTTTTAACCTAAGGAGGGAAATAGTAAATAAACATTGGAGGTCTATTGGTTGTGCTAGGGATCAGAATGAAGAAAAGCCTAATTTGGGGGATGTCTAGCAAAATTTTGCAGAGGAGATGATATCTGTATTGGGTCTTGAAGAAAAGTTAGCAGTTAAGCATTGACTATGAAAAAGGGCAGTCCAACAGGGGGATTAGTATGGCTAAAGATTAGTCTTATTTTCTACATAGCAGAGGAAATAAGATATGTTCACAAATAAATTTGAAGCAGGATGTAAAGGGCTAAATGCTGTGTTGGGTAAAAACTAAGTTGCTGTGGGAATTTAAAGTAGGAAGACATTTCTAATGGGGTCCAGGAAAGGCTTAGAGATAGTATTTAATTGTGCCCTTGGAGGATATATATACTTTTGACAAAGAAGACTGGAGAAGGATTTCAGATGTGAGGTATAGCAGCTTGAGCAAAGAAATGTTATGTATATTAGAGTTTTCTAACTGAAAGGAGGTCAACTTAGAATCTTTAACTCAATTCCTGGGCAAATAATTGTATAACCATTGGCAACTAGTATTTTTTTTTCCAGCTTTATTGCGATATAATTGACATACAGCTTTATGTAAATTTAAGGTATACAGTGTGATGATATGTTATGCATATATACTTTGAAGTGACTGCTACAATAATTACCTTTTTTTAAATTATTGTTGTGGAGAGAACATTTAAGATCTACTCTTTGGCAACTTTCAAGGATATAATACAGTGTTGCTATCTAGAGTCACCATACTGTATACTGTATATCAGATCTTTAGAACTTATAATGAAGTTTGTATGTTAACTTTTATGGCTCGATGATCTTATAAAAGCTTGTGAATGAGCCTGATAATTTTAGTTCAGCAGAGCTGTTAAAAGCATAACCCATTTTTCTTAAAGATTGTGTAGAATTTAATGACAGATTTTGAATGACAAGCATTCAAAATGTATCATTACTTGTCTTTATTTTGGTCATTTGTCAGTTGACTTTTGGGTAACATTTGATTTCTAAAATCCAAAATAAAAAATAGTTTTTTGGTTTTTTTTTTAGTAATATTGGATTTATTTTGCTTATTTGAATATATCAATTATTTTTTGGTTTATTTGATAACATTCCAAATTTAGCTCTGCTATAATGCTTGTTTTGAAAAAAAATGTGCATTTGTTCCAACAAGATTGATATATTGGGTAACAATTTGAGCATAAGACAAAATTTGTATTTGCTTATTCAGGATTTTGTTTACAAGGTCAAGGTTCAGCAAACTATGGCCACCACAGTGACCTGTTTTTGTAAATAAAGTTTTGTTGGAACACACCAAACTCATTTGTTTACATTGCCCTGTGGCTGTTTTTATAGCAGAGTCTCAGAATTGGATAGTTGCAACAGAGACCCAATGGCCCACAAAGCCTAAAATATTTACTCTCTGGCCCTTTATAGAAAGTTTGCCCTAGGTGAATGCAGGAAGCTGGACCCAGCTGAACTGAGCTGCATTAAAATACATGCATATACAGGCACATGCCTCAGACCTCTATCAGCTACCTCAGTTCACCCCTTGTGTTATGAGCCACACCCATCCACATCTATTGTTACAATTTTCCATCCGATTTCAGATAACCCTCCTTCCATCACTTCACAATAATTCATGAGCTGCAACCCTTCTGATGCCCACTTCCACAAGCAAACTTCAGGTCTTTTTCAAGGTAAAGTGCCATATTTATTGTTGTACTTGTGTATTTCTTAATCACTTAATGTGTGTAAACTGTGTAAAATTGTGCTACCATTTCTATTAGGTTTTTGTCTTTTTTAAAAAATATGTCACTGATGAAGTTTTTGGAGTGTTGTGCTTCTAACCCCATTTCCCCCCCGAGTCCTATGGTGTTCATTGTATAATTTTGCATTACCTGGTGATTTTTAGGAGCTCGTATCATTGCAGAATTGACTACTTGTCATCTTGCAAAAAGTATTGATTCATTCCCCAAATATTTCTTGGACTATGTGAAGTTTAAGTGAGTTAATGGACCCAAAACACTTAGGTTAGTGTGACATAATAATTACTCAAATATTAGTTGTTACTAATTACTATTACCATGTGCCAAGAACTGTTCTAAGTACTGCTTAGGTGTACAAGACAAGGCACCCCATGGAGCTTACATTATACTTAAAAAAAATCTGTACTAATTTGCATTTTGGCTTGTAGTTCCCCCCCTCAAAAAAGATGTTTTGGTGTTTTTATAAATGATATTTTAAAAATGTCTATCCACGGATCAAAGATACTTAAAATAACTTTCTAGTCAATATATTATTCATCTCATGTACTGTTTTATTGAATGATTTTTTGAAATGTTTTTTATAACTATAACCTTGGGTGATGAATTTGATCCTACCTTCAAGCAGATAAAGAATAATCATTGCCTTTTTACTATATTTCAAAATTAAAAGTTTCCCCCAAATAGGAATATTCTCCTATATAACCTCATTATAATTAGCAAAATTAGAAATTAATCCTGATACAATACTATTTCTAATCTACAGACCTTACTCACATTTTGCCAGTTGATTCTCAATGTCCTTCATAGTGAATTCATATTTTGCCAGTTGATTCTTAATGTCCGTCATAGTGAAAGACAACGATTTCTTTTCTCTGGTCCAGGATCCAGTTCTGGAACAGGCATTGCATTTTGTTTTCATGTTTCTTTAATCTTTTTTAATCTGGAGCAGTTCACTTTACTTTTTTATCCCTTTCTATCCCATTTTTGAAGAACACTGGCCAGTTAATTTGGGTTTGTCTGATGTTTCCTTGTGGCTGTGTATTTTGCTAGAAATAGTATGAAGTGATATGCTTTTCTTTGCACATTTTATCAGGGGGTATATCTTTGCTTTTACTGTATTTTAAAATGTTTTTACTTTTAATACTAATATTATCAGCCCAATTTAGAGATTTTAAAGCTAGGTTTGGTTAATTTCTATAGAGTTAGAGAATTTGCCCACCTGTTATTTTTCTTGCCTTTCCCATTTCTAACTTTCCTCAGGTACCCCCAGCATTCAAATCAAAACACCCTATTTATGAAGTTTCACTGTGCTTTTTGAGTATCTACTAAAAATAAAGAATTAAGAATGAATGTTTCATATTAAAGTGACTGGACCTGTTAAGTATATGAAATAATACACTTCTTCCGAAGGCTGAATGTAGAGCATCCAAGAGAGCTTATTGAATATTTCAGTTTAGAGATAGAAGAAAAATATTTGATGGTACTAAATGACTTCAGAGCTTTTAAAAAATACTCAACAAATCACTATTCTTTTCTTTTAAGGAATCCCTGAGCAAGCATTATCATCATTTATATAAACATTTAGTATTCCTCTGTTCAAGGCAATTTGTTTTTTTCTCATATGGAAAAAAAGAGATGAACTCAGACCAGTTTCCTCCTTTGAGGAGTTTACACTCTAGTAGGGAGTACTCTTGGGTTTTAAAGAAGAAATTATAAGGAGAATGTGTTGCTGTTAAAGAGAAGTAAAAGAATGTTCAGTGGGTGAAGAGGGGAAAGAGAACCTTCTTTGAGGTAAGAGTTGTGGTTAGATAAGATTGGAAAGTCATGTGTGAATTATTTTGCAGAAAGCTTCAAATTCTTGCTTAGGGGTTTGTACCTTATCCTTATTTATAAACATGGGAAGCCTCTGAATGTTTTGAGCATGGGGGTGACAGATACTTGAATCTGTGCTCAACTATGCCAAATCTGTGGATTCTGCATCAGCAGATTTAAACAAACTCGATTGAAAAT
Source organism: Bos indicus (assembly GCF_029378745.1). NCBI lineage: Eukaryota > Metazoa > Chordata > Mammalia > Artiodactyla > Bovidae > Bos > Bos indicus. The sequence goes on from NC_091789.1 coordinate 80,364,763, forward strand.
ATTTGGGGAAAAAATTCCAGAGTACCAAAGAGCAAAACTTGAATTTGAAACACATAGGCAATTACTTAGACACCAATTATATTATATTAGGTATTATAAGTAATCTAGATAAGATTTAAAGTATAGGTGAAGAAGGTCATAGGTTATATGCAAATACTTTGCCATTTTATATAAGGGTCTTGAGCATCCTCAGATTTTGGTATGGGGGAGTCCTGGAACCAGTCCCCATAGTTACTGAGGAATGACTGTAAATTTAGGAGAATATAGTCATATACCTCTAGCTCCCACCTCTTACCCCCTAAAATAATAGCACAAGCTAAGTATCAACTGAGACATTTTAGGTATGATAGTATAGTAGTTTAGTACTTGAATTGAGGTAGAATGAACTTGGGCAAAGATGGGATTTCAAGGCAGATAATAATGACTTTTAGGTATACTTTTTCCCCCCTCCTTCCCCATTCCAAATATAATATTAAAAGATTTAAATAACTTTTATTTGTTAAGTATTGCCATCCACTTAATACTGTTTTCCATGATTTGTCTCTCACATCTGAATTCTAAACATTCACCTGATTATTCTGGATGGGAGCTAGGGCTACATGACTTGAAGAATGAATTCTGGAATTAGGTCTGATTTTCTGATGTTCTGCCTGTAAAATCTAAACTTTTAAAAATTGTAACTTTTCCTTTTGCAGAGAGAAAGAATGCCAGTTCTCTCCTAAAGACCCTTTTCTTGTAACCTCTCACAACAGAATAAAACTTTTTGCTTTGCTTTCTTGCTCTTACCACATTTTTTGCCTTCTATCTCCTTCTGAAGACTCTGCCTTTGAGTGGGGATTGGGTATGGCATATTGATGAAATGGACTGTATTTAATCACTGTGCCAAACAGAATGAAGCATTTCTTGAAGTTCCTACTGGGAATTACTGGTTTGGCCCACATGAACGTAGTTATTGCAATTAAAAATTTTTGAATGTTTCTTAGAGATCACCATTTATACATATTAAGGTAAAATGTAGGTCTTGTTCAAATGTTGCTGCTTTATTACTCAGATTTGTAACTTTTATCTGCATTAGAGCATTTATATCTTTGTATTTAAAACAATAGATCGTAATTTGTTCAGTCCTCCATTCTCTCTTAAATATTTTAGCATTTTAACCACTTAAGAGTGTATAATTTAGTGACATTAAGTACAGTGTTGTGCAACCATCATTATCTAATTCCCAAACATTTCTTTTACTCCCCCCCAAAGAAACCACATATCTGCCAATACTACTTCTCCATTCCCCTTGCAAACACTAATGTACTTTCTTTCTAGCTCAATGGATTTGGGTATTCTGAAGTTTTCATATAGAAGAAACGGTACAATATGAAGATTTATCCATATTGAATCATGTATCAGTACTTAATTCCTTTTTTATGCCTGAATAATATTTTATTAGGATATCCTACATTTGTTTACCTGTTCATCAGTTGATAGGCATTTAGATTGTTTTTACCTTTTGGATGTTGTAAATAGTGCTACTGTGAATATTTCGGTATATGTTTTTATTTGGACATGTGTGTTCATATCTCTTGGGTATATACCAAGGAGTAGAATTTGCTGAGCCATATGGTTACTCTCTGTTTAACTTACTGAGGAAAGCTAAACTATTTTCTACAGTGGCACATCTTAACATTTCCGCACGTGTTATTTTCTGTTTTATTTAAAAAATTATGGCCGCTATAATGGGTGATATATATTAAAGTGATATCTCACTGTGGTTTAGTTTATTTTTTTTTTATTTAAGCAAGTTTGTTTGGAATCTGTTTGAAAAGATTTTGGTCTTGTTTAAAAAGACCAAGCAGGTCAAGAAGACGGTTAGAACTGGACATGGAACAACTGACTGGTTCAAAATTGGGCAAGGAGTACGTCAAGACTGTATATTGTCACCCTGCTTATTTAACTTATATGCAGAGTACATCATGCAAAATGCCAGGCTGGATGAAGCACAAGCTGGAATCAAGATTGCCAGGAGAAATATCAACAACCTCAGATTTGCAGGTGATACCACCCTTATGGCAGAAAGTGAAGAAGAGCTATAGGACTTCTTGATGAAGGTAAAAGGTGAGAGTGAAAAAGCTGGCTTGAAACTCAGCATTCAAAAAATGAAGATCATGGCATCACTTCCATCACTTCATAGCAAATAGATGGTGAAACAATGGAAACAGTGACAGACTTTATTTTCTTGGGCTACAGAATCACTGTGAATGGCGACTACAGCCGTGAAATTAAAAGACGCTTGCTCCTTGGAAGAAAAGCTATGACAAGCCTAGACAGTATATTAAAAAGCAGAGATATCATTTTGCTGACAAAGGTCCATATAGTCAAAGCTATGGTTTTTCCAGTAGTCACGTATGGATATTAGAGTTGGACCATGAAGAAGTCTGAGTGCTGAAGAATTGATGCTTTTGAACTGTAGTGTTGGAGAAGACTCTTGAGAATCCCTTTGACTGCAAGGAGATCAAACCGTCAATCCTAAAGGAAACCAACCCTGAATATTCATTGGAAGAACTGATGTGGAAGCTGAAGCTCCAATACTTTGGCTATTTGATGTGGAGAACCAACTCATTGGAAGAGACCCTGATGCTGGTAAAGTTTGAGGTCAGGAGGAGAAGTGGATGACAGAGGACGAGATGGTTGGATGGCATCACTGACTCAATGGACATGAATTTGAACAAACTCTGGGAGATAATGAAGGACAGGGAGGCCTGGTTATGCCAACAGTTCATGGGGTTGCAAAGAGTCAGACACGACTTAGTGACTGAACAACAAACTACTCAATATTAAAAAAATAGATCCAACCAAGACATTTTCAGTATTAGATTATAAACTGTGTAAAATGTGATTAGGGACAGGAGATGAATATGAGAAATAATTTCTATTAATAGTGAATAAAGTTTACTATGTACTGTTTATTAACAGTTTTGTGGATTCTTGTACACATTTGCAAATATCTGTGCACTATGGGGAATACAGCTCTGTCATAGCATAAAAGTTAGCATTGCTTAATGGTAAGATATACTTTGTTAAAATCTTAACTCAATTTCATGCTTACTTTGGAAACTTATTTAGTCTCTCTGAATCTTGATGATTACCTTCTGAAAAATGGATGTTAAAAGTAGAAGAAATTGAATCAGTCAACATTAAATAAGATGCCATTTCCATTTTAAGTATTCAGTGTTACTGATCAGGGCAAATGCCCTAAGGTGGAACATTAAAATTTTTTACAAGACTCTATCTTAGTAGGAGGGAAGGCCATAGCAAAAAACAGGGGCTAAGATCTTGTAGGACCTGCAAGAAAACCTCAAGATTTTGGCTTTATTTAACTGTGATAAAATTGACAAACTATACTATTTTAACCATTTTTAAGTGTACAATTTAGTGTCCTTACATAAATCACATTGTTGTACAAACATCACCACTATCTCCAGATCTTTTCATCACCCCAAACTAAAACTCCATATGTATTAAATAATTCCCCAGTCCCCTCTCCCTTAAACCCTGGTACTACTGTTCTACTTTCTGTGTGAATTTGACTCTTCTTGATACCTCTGAATAAACAGAATTGTACAATATTTTTCCTTTTTTGTTTGGCTTTTTTCACTTAGCATAGTGTCCCTAAGGTTTATCCATTTTGCAGCATGTATCAGAATTTCATTTCTTTTTAAGGCTGAATAATATTCCATTCATTATATGTATGTACCACATTTAGTTTATCTGTTTATATGTTGATAGGCATTTGGGATGTTTCTTATCTTTTGGCCATTGTGCATAATGCTAATGTAAACTTTGGTGTGCAAATGTGTGTTTGAATCCCTGTTTTTAGTTCTTTCAGGCATATACCTTGAAGTGGATTTCTATCTTTAATCTCTTGGGGAACTACCAAACTGTTTTTCTCTGTGGCTGCACTATTTTACATTCCTACCTGCAACATATAAGGGTTCTAATTTCTCTAGATTCTTTCTAAAAATGGATTTTATTAAAAATTTTTTTTGATAGCAGTCATCCTAATGGATGTGAAGTGTTTGTGCTTATTGGCGCTTTGTTTGTCTTCTTTGGACAAATGTCTATTGATGTCTTCTGCACATTTTATGGTTTTTCTTTAGTTGTTCAGTCACTCAGTCGTGTCCAACTCTTTGTGACCCCATGGACTGCAGCACGCCAGGCTTCCCTGTCCTTCACCATCTCCCGGAGCTTGCTCAAACTCATGTCCATTGAATTGGTGATACCATCCAACCATTGTGTTCTCTGTCATCCCCTTCTCTTCCTGCCTTCAATCTTTCCTAGCATCGGGGTCTTTTCTAATGATAATTATTGATAGTTACCCCTTGTTTTTCAGTCACTCAGTCATGTCCAACTCTTTGCAACCCTGTGGACTGCAGCATGCTAGGCTTCCCTGTACTTCACTATCTCCTGGAGTTTGCTCAAATTCATGTCCATTGAGTTGATGATGCCATTCAACCATCTTATCATGTGTGGCCCTCTTCCCCTGCCCTCAATCTTTCCCAGCATATCAGGGTCTTTTCCAGTGAGTCTCTTCCAATAACTCCTTATTAGATATATAATTTGTGAATGCTTTCCCCCATTTTATGGATTGCCTTTTCACTCTCTTGGTAGTGTTCTTTGATACACAAAAGTTTTGACTTTTAATAAAGTCCAAGTTATCTATTTTTGCTTTTGTTGTGTGTTTTTGGTACCATCCAAGAAATCGTTGCCAAATCTAAAGTCATGACGTTTTATCTGTCTGCTTTCTTCTTTTATTTTTAAAACTTTGTTTATATATTTTTGGTTGTGCTGGGTCTTTGTTGCCACACACATGATTTCTCTGATTGTGGCTAGTGGGAGCTACTCTCTAGTTGTGGAGTGTGGGCTTATTGTTGCAGTAGCTTCTCTTGTTGCAGAGCACAGGTCTAGGCGTGTGGCTCAGTAGTTGTGGCACACTGGCCTAGTTGTTCCATGACATGTGAAGTTTTCCTGGATTAGGGATTAAACTTGTGTTCCCTGCACTGACAGCCAAATTCTTATCCCCTGTAGCACCAAGGAAGTCCTTTGGAATGTTTTTGATTGTCAATTCAAGTAGGGAGATTGACTAATTGCCCCCACTCCCTCCATTTGCTGAATGCTATCTTTGGCATTTAACCATGTAGTAACTTACCATTGTTTATTTTGTAGTATACCTCTGAGTTACACTGTGATGTTCTTTTATTTCAGCCTAATGGACTCTGTTTAGCAGGTATGCCAGCAGTGAATTCACTCAGCTTTTGTTTTTTTGGCACATTTCTTTTGCATTTTTCAAAGATACCTTTACTACATATAGAATTCTTGGTTGACATTTTTTTCCACAGCATGTGAAATATGTTATCTCACTGTTGTGTGGTATTTAACTATTTTGTTAATGAAAATCCTGTGTACTTATCATTCTCTTGTTGATTTCAAGCTTTTCTTGGCTTTTGACAGTTTAGTTATGTTTTGTCTCAGTGTGGATCTCTGTCTGTCCTACTTGGAGTTAATTGAGCTTTTTGGATTCATGTATTTCTTGAAATTTGGTAAGTTTTTGGCAGTTATTTCTTTAAACATTCATTCCGTTCCTTTTTCTCTATCCTCTCCATCTGTGACTCTCATTATGAATGTGTTGGTAGGCCTGATGGTGTCTTAAAGGTCTCTCATGCTCTTTTCATTTTTTTTTATCCTATTTTGTTTCAGTGTCTCATACTAGGTAATCTCAATGGGGCTTTATTTAAGTTTACTGAATTTTTCTTCTCTCTATTCAGATCATCTGTTCAATCTCTATAATGAGTTTTTCACTATTGTACTTTTATTTTGTAAAAGTTTATTTGGTTGTGTTTTGTAGTTATTTTTCTGAATATTCTTTCCCTGGTAAGACTTGTTTTCCTTTAATTTTTCTTTTCTTCTTCTGTTTTTGCCATGCTGCGAGGTGTGGGGATCTTAGTTCCTTGAACAGAGTTTGAACCTGCACCCCTGCATTGGGAGTGTGGAGTCTTAACCATTGGGCTGCTAGGGAAGTCCCTCCTTTATTATTTTTTTTTTGTTCATGGTTTTCTTTAACTCTGTGAGTATATTGAGGACAGTTGTTTTAACATCTTTGCCTACTAATTCCAGCATCTGGGCTTCCTTAGGAGCAATTCTGTTACTGTCTTCTTTTTCCTCTGTGAATGGGCCATACTTTATTTCTTTGCATGCTTGTAACTTTTTGTTGAAAATGGACATTTTGAATATTGTAACGTGGTAACTTTGGAAAACATTCTTTCTTCTCCACAGGATTTGTTGTTGCTGTTTGTTATGGATTGTAGTTTTTGCTTAGGGAATTTTATAACCTATTTTTATTATGACTATTCTTTGTCTTGTGTGGACACTGAAGTGTTTGTTCTGGTAGATTATTCATCAGTTAGTGGTTTGACTGAACTTTCCATAAATGGATCAAAGCAAAAAATACAGACAAACTACAAACAAAACCCCAAATCCAGACAAAACTACTCTCTCAGTCTTTGGAGATTGACTTGGCATTGGGGCACTTCTCAGTGCTTGGCCATTTCATTTAAAACTCTTCCCTAGCCCTCCCTGCTTGATTGTGTGGAGGCTAAAGGTGAGCCATAGATGAACACTTATGGCCTTCTGTCTTTTCTGAGCATGTGTCCAGCCCTGAGTGTGTGTGGGCTTCCAAATTCCCTGGTCGATGTAGGAGCTTTTCAGAGTCCCTGTTCCTTCTATGTATGTCTTTCTCCATCCAGCTTTTTCCTTCTTATCCTTTTATGTCTGTCTAGTGCCTGGCCCGCTTGTTATTCCTTGCCCCAGGTGACTGTGGATAGTATATTTTCCTTTAAATGCTTTGTATAAAGGTTGCTCATTTCAGGAACTTGTTCTTCCTCCTGAGGTGGGTGAAAGAAATGGAAACCTGTGATGCAGTATGCCAGGTAACTACCAAACAGGTGAGAACACACAACTACCATTCTTTAAGAATAAGGTCCGTATTATTCCTTTTGACATCTGCAGGTTGTGCTAGAATTGTAGGCCACTGTCTTCATGGCCACCACGTAGCTGAGGAGTGAGGCATGGTAGGTGCATAAAATAAAATACCACAGTGCTCTCATTTCAAAGTTCAGCAGCTTTTTCTATTAAGTGCTCCCCTGGTGGTTGTAATGTTTTGATTACAAGATTCTAGAGTTCCAAAAAAGTTGATTCTGATGACAGTTTTTACCAGCATAATTGTTGCCATAGTGGAGGGACAGAATTTTGGAGTTACTCACTCCACCACTGTGTATAATGTTGTTCTTGGTCTGTTTGTTTTAATCCCTATGCAATGGCACATTTTCTTTAAAATTAATTTTTTAAATTGAAGTGTTGGGCTTCTCCAGTTGCTCAGTGGGTAAAGAATCTGCCTGCATTGCAGGAGACACAGGAGATGTGGATTCGATCTCTCAATCAGAAATATCTCTGAGAGATCGGAATGGCAACCCACTCCAGTATTCTTGCCTGGGAAATCCCATGGACAGAGGAGCCTGGTGGGCTGCAACCTATGGGATCTAAAAAGAGTTGAATGTGACTGAGCATGAGCAAGGACAGATGGATAGTTGATTTACAGTGTTGTATTGGTTTCAGGTGTATAACAAAATGATTCAGTTATCTATCTATATTTATTTTCAGATTCTTTTCCCATATGGGTTATTACAAAATATTGACTGTAGTTCCCTGTGCTATAGTAGTGTGTATATATTAATCCCAGACTCCTAATTTATCCCTTCTGCCACATTTTCTTAATAAGTGTAGCTTTTTATGAAGTCTTGATATCTGCTAGGGCATGAGTGCCCACATTGTTCGTACTATCTTGGTTATTCTTGTACTGTTCCATGTTATGTATCTTTTTCTTGTATTTCTAAATGCTTTGATTGGTGTTTAATTCTATTTTGATAAACACTTTAGAGGCCTACTGTGAGCCAAGCATTGTTTTAGATCAACATTTCTCAAACTTGGCATTATAAACATTTTGGTCCAGGTAATTATTTGTTGTGGGAGGCTGTCCTGTGTGTGCATTGACTCTCTGTCCTCTATCAATAGATACCAGTAACAACACCCCCTTCCCCACCCTCCACCAGTTGTGACAAGCAAAAATGTTTAAAGATGTTTTCAGATAGTTCCTGTGGGAGGTGGTGGTATGGGGGTGACACAGTCCTCCCACTTGAGAACTACTATTCTAGATGATAGGGATTCACAGATAATTAATACTGAGCTAAGAGGAGGAGTAAATGACTGAAATACTCTGTGATATGGTTAAGTATGTATATGAACCAAGGAATGTTGACAAACAGTAAAAATTGCCATGGAGTTGGGTCTTAAGGCTAGATAGTGATGTTATTTAGGAAGGGAGATGTTCTAGGTGGTAAGAAGTCTAGAGACTTGGTAAAAGGACCCTTACTTGAGCCTTGAGAGCAGAAAGAAATTGTGTGATTGGAGAGGATATGGAATGTAGACTTGAAGAAAAGGAAGGGAGTTGGGGTCAGATTTGAAAAGGCTTTTCATGCTATTCTGTTTTATTTTTTGTCTTTTCATTATAGAAAACCAACAAATACTTTTAAAGTTTTTAGAGTCATATGTTCAACTTTTTTGTAGCAACAATAATGAAATGATAAAAAGCATATGGTGAATGTTAAACTCAAGAAGATAACACTAAAAAGGGAATACTTGTACACTGTTGATGGGGATGTAAATTGGTACAGCTACTATGGAAAACAGTGTTGAGCTTACTTGGAAACTAAAAATAGAACTATCCTCCAGCAATTCCACCTTTGAGTATATATCTAGGAAAAAATAAGATGAAAGTGCACATCAGCAGACTGTTCTATTAAGAAGATATGTGTGTGTGTATGTGTGTGTGATGAAATATTACTCAACCATGTAAAAGGTTGAAATATGGCCATTTGCAGCAACTTGGATGGACCTACATAATATGATACTTAGTGAAATAAGTCAGAGAAAGACAAATACTATATGATATTGTTTATATGTGGAATCTAAAAAAATAATAATACAAACTAATGTATATAGCAAAAGAGAAAGCACATTCAAACAGAAAACAAACTAGTTGTTACCAATTAGGAGTATGGGATTAACAGATACAAACTACAGTATTTAAAATAGATAACAAAGATATACTGTATAGCACAGGGAATTACATCCATTATCGTGTAATAATCTATAATTGAATATAATCTAGAGAAATACTAAATCACTATGCTGTGTATCCTAAACTAACACAGTATTGTAAAATCAGCTGTTGTTGTTCAGTCGCTAAGTAGTGTCCGACTCTGCGACCCCATGGACTGCAGCATGCCAGGCTCCCCTGTCCTTCACTGTCTCCCAGAGTTTGCTCAAATTCATGTCTGATGAGTCAGTGATGCTATCTAACCATCTCATGCTCTGCTGCCCCCTTCTCCTTTTGCCTTCAATTTTTCCTGGCATCAGAGTCTTTTCCAGTGAGTTGTCTCTTCCCATCATGCCAAGGTATTGGAGCTTCAGCTTCAGCACCAGTCCTTCCAGTGAATATTTAGGGTTGATTTCCTTTAGGATTGACTGGTTTGATCTCTTTGCAGTCAAGGGAATGCTCAATAGTCTTCTCTAGCACCACAATTCGAAAGCATCAATTCTTCGGCACTCAGCCTTCTTTATGGTCTGACCCTCACGGCCATACATGTCTACTGAAAAAACCATAGCAGCTTTGATTATATAGACCTTTGTCGGCAAAGTGATGTCTCTGCTATTCAATTTGCTGTTTAGGGCTTCCAGGTGGCACTAGTGGTAAAGAATGTGCCTGCTAATGCAGGAGACATAAGAGACCTGGGTTCGATCCCTGGGTCAGGAAGATCCCCTGGAGGAGGGCACAGTGACCCACTCTACTATTCTTGCCTAGAGAATCTTATGGACAGAGGCGCCTCGCAGGCTAGAGTCCATAGGGTCTCAGAGTCCATCATGACTGAAGTGACTTACCATGCATGTACAGGTTTGTCATAGCTTTTCTTCCAAGGAGTAAGTGTCTTTTAATTTCATGGCTGTAGTCACGGTCTGCAGTGATTTTGGAGCCTAATAAAGTAAAAACTCACCATTTCGGTTTTTTACCCCTTCTATTTGTCATGAAGTGATGGGACCAGATGCCATGATGCAAGTTTTTTAAATATTGATTTTCAAGCAAGCTTTTTCACTCTCTCTTTCACCCTCATCAAGAGGCTCTTTAGTTACTCTTCACTTTTCTGCCAGTAGAGTGGTATCATCTGCATGTCTGAGGTTGTTGATACTTCTCCCAACGTCTTGATTCCGGCTTGTGATTCATCCAGCCCAGCATTTTGCATGAAGTAATCTGCACAGAAATTAAATAAGCTGGTGACAATATACAGACTTGTCGTACTCATTTTCCAATTTTGAACCAGTTCACTGTTCCATGTCCAGGTCCAGTTCTAATGGTTGCTTCTTGACCCATATACAGGTTTCTCAGGAGACAGGTAAGGTGGTCTGGTATTCCCAACTCTTTAAGAATTTTCTACAGTTTGTTGTGATCCACACAGTCAAAGGCTTCAGTGTAGTCAATGAAGCAGAAGGAGATACTTTGCTGGAACTCCCTTGCTTTCTCCATTATCCAACGAATGTTGGCAATCTGATCTTCTAGTTCCTCTGCCTCTTCAAAACCCAACTTGTACATGTGGAACTTCTTGGATCACATGCTGGTGACGCCTGGCTTGAAGGATTTTGAGCATAACCTTGTTGGCATGGGAAATGAGCACAGTTGTATGGTAGTTTGAAAATTCTTTGTATTACCTTATTTAGGATTGGAGTGAAAACTGACCTATGCCAGTCCTGTGGCCACTGCTGAGTTTTCCAAATTTGCTTACATAATTGAGTGCAGCACTTTAACAGCATCCTTTTTTTAGGATTTGAAATAGCTCAGCTGGAATTCCATCACTTCTGCTAGCTTTGTCATAGTAAAACTTTCTAAGGCCCACTTGACTTCACACTGCAGAATGTCCGGCTCTAGATGAGTGATCACACCATCATGGTTATCTGGGTCATTAAGACCTTTTTTCTCTATGTATATATTCTGTATTCTTCTGTGTATTCTTGCCACCTGTTTTTTTTTTTTTTCTATAAAATAGTACGTTTATTGGTTAAGAAGAATATTGTATTTGAAAAGTACCTTCCTTCTGGGATTTTCAAATAAATTTGCAGATATCATTTTATTCATCCACACAGCAGAAACTTTGGAAACCAGAAAAATGGAAAAAAGTATGGCTTTTTATACATTTAACGCTATACAACCAGTTCAACTATTTCCTCATTCTGGTGACTATGAGAGTACAAAGGAACCATTTACTCTTTTCCCTGGCATCACTCCACCTCTTGGGGAAATTTGTGGTAGGTGACTGTGGCTTCTTGGTCATATGATTCCTAGGGACAGTACAGGAATTCAGTGAGGGAGTTTAAAATGTTTCAGATAACTGTCAACATTCCATGGTTACCACCTCTTTCTAATTTCTTCTGCTTCCATTAGGTCCTTACCGTTTCTGTCCTTTATCATGCCCATCCTTGCATGAAATGTTCCTGGATATCTCCAGTTTTCTTGAAGAGATATCTAGTCTTTTCCATTCTCTTTTTTTCCTCTATTTCTTTGCATTATTCATTTAAGAAGGCTTTCTTATCTCTCCTTGCTATTCTCTGGAACTTTGCATTCAGTTGGGTATGTCTTTCCCTTTCTCCCTTACCTTTCACTTCTCTTCTTTCCTGAGCTATTTGTAAAGCCTCCTCAGACAACCACTTTGCCTTCTTGCATTTCTTTTTCTTTGGGATAATTTTGGTTGCCACCTCCTGTACAATGTTACAAACTTCTGTCCATAGTTCTTTAGACCCTCTGTCTACCAGATCTAACCCCTTGAATGTATTTTAGTCACCTCCACTGTGTAGTTGTAAGGGATTTGATTTAAGTGAAGAGTGAAAGTGAAGTCTCTCAGTCGTGTCTGACTCTTTGCAACTCCATGAACTGTAGCTCCTTCCTCCATGGGATTTTCCAGGCAAGAATACTGGAGTGGGTTGCCATTTCCTTCCCCAGGAAGATCTTCCTGACCCAGGGATTGAACCCGGGTCTCCTGCATTGTAAGCAGTTGCTTTACCGTCTGAGCAACCAGGGAAGTCACACCTGAATGGCCTAGTGGTTTTCACTACTTTTTTCAAGTTAACCCTGAATTTTGCAATAAGGAGCTCATGACCCGAGCCATTGTTAGCTCCAGTTCTTGTTTTTCCTGACTGTATAGAGCTTCTCCATCTTTGGCTGCAAAGAATATAGTCAATCTGATTTTGATATTGACCGTTTGGTGATGTCCATCTGAGAGTCATCTCTTGAGTTCTGAGAAAAGAGTGTTTGCTATGACAGCGTGTTCTCTTGGTAAAACTCTGTTAGCCTTTGTCCTGCTTCACTTTGCACTCCAAGGCCGAACTTGCCTGTTATTCTGAGTATCTCTTGACTTCCTCCTTTTGTATTCCAATCCGCTGTGATGAAAAGGCATAATTTTTTGGTGTTAGTTCTAGAAGGTCTTGTAGTTCTTCATAGAACTGGTAACTTCAGCTTCTTTGGCATTAGCGGTTGAGGCATAGACTTGGATTACTGTGATGTTTAATGGTTTGCCTTGGAAACAAACTGAGCTCATTTTGTCATTTTGGAGATTGCATTTAAGTACTGCATTTCAGACTCTACTACTCTTCTGCTGACTATGAGGGCTACTGCATTTCTTCTAAGGGATTCTTGCCCATAGCTGTAGATATAATAATGGTCATTTCAAACAAAAACTTGAATTAAAAAATATTTATTTATTTGGTTGCATTGGGTCTTAATTGCCACATGCCAGCTCTCCATTGTGGCACATGGATTTAGTTGTCCCAAGGCCTTCGGGATCTTAGTTCCTAGATGAGAGATTGAACCCACGTTCCCTGCATTGTGGATTCTTAACCAGTGGACCACCAGAAAAGTCCTGGTCATCTGAATTAAATTTGTCCATTCCCTTTCCATTTTAATTCACTGATTCCTAAGATGATGTTGTTCAACCTTTCCATCTTCTGTGTGACCACATCCAATTTACCTTGATTCATGTACCTAACATAATATGTTCTATGCAATATTGTTGTTTATAGCATGGGACTTTACTTTCACCACCAGACCCATCCATAACTGAACATTGTTTCCGTTTTGGCTCAGCCATTTCATTCTTTGTGGAGCTATTAGTAATTGCCCTCCACTCTTCCCCAGTAGCATATTGAACAGCTTCTGACTTGTGGGGCTAATCTTCCCACGTCATACTTTTTCCATTTTAATACTGTCCATACGTGCCCTGACGTTTCACTTTCATGCATTGGAGAAGGAAATGGCAACCCACTCCAATGTTCTTGCCTGGAGAATCCCAGGGACGGTGGAGCCTGATGGGCTGCCATCTATGGGGTTGCACAGAGTCCAACACGACTGAAGCGACTTAGCAGCAGCAGCAGCAGCATACGAGCCCTGAATGGCATGGCTTGTAGGTTCATTGAGTTATGCAAGCCCCTTCGCCATGACAAGGCTGTGATCCCTGAAGGAGAAATGAAGATAATAGTACATACTTGAGGTGGTTCTGAGGATTAATAAGATCATGCATAATAAGCATTTAGAAATAGTACTTGGGAAATAATAGATACTCACTAAATGTTAGCTATGTTTTTTGTTTATATCAGCATATGTGTATATTAATCATGTTTGAATCTTCTGTGGGAACACCTAGTGAGGTGTCAGGCAAGGGACACTTAAATGAACGCCTTGGATGTGTTTATGAAGTGAATTCATAAATAAGCATTAATCCAATTTTAATTGTATATAACCAGAAATGAGTTTAAACTCCAGATTTCTTTCTGTTGTTTTTTAATTGAAGTGTAATTGATGTACTTCTTACTACTGTTGTAAATACTTATATATAAATTTGAGTCCTTATTGTCTACAGGCCACTTTTCTAAGGTATGACCCTGAATTGGGTATTAAAGTAATAGTCTCTATATATTTAACTACTTGTATTCTGGACAGTTACAAGCATATTCAAAAGGAAGAAAATAGAACCGTCTAAGTACGTGATACCATCTTCAATAGTTATCTCATGGTTAATTGAATTTTCTATTTCTGTTTAATACATACTGACCTAAGTACCCCCTCACTGGATTAGTTTTAAACAAATTCTGGATGTCACATTATTGTATTGAAGTTTTTTTAAAAAAACTATACTATGATGTATTTCCCTGAAACCAGCTAGTATTTGCAAAAGGACAAGTGGATGCTTTTTTCTTTTGATACTAATACAAAAATCAGATTACCTTCCTGACTTCTGTTAGGTGATAGTGTTTTAGATGTTTGGAGTCCATCCATACTTAAAGTGTAGAAGCTAGTATACTCTCACATTGGAGAAGGCAATGGCACCCCACTCCAGTACTCTTGCCTGGAAAATCCCATGGATGGAGGAGCCTGGTGGGCTGCAGTCCATGGGGTCGCTAAGAGTCACACACCACTGAGCGACTTCACTTTCACTTCTCACTTTCATGCATTGGAGAAGGAAATGGCAACCCACTCCAGTCTTCTTGCCTGGAGAATCCCAGGGACGGGGGAGCCTGGTGGGCTGCCGTCTCTGGGGTCGCACAGAGTCGGACATGACTGAAGCGACTTAGCAGCAGCAGCAGCATGCTCTCACATTATTAAGGCATAAAATTTTCAACATTTTCTTCTGAAATACTTCAGACTTTGGGGAATGATTTTACATATATTCACCACCTAGATTCTACCTTTAACATTTTACTACACTTGTTTTATCACATATTTTCCATGTATCTAACTCTAATGCAGCAGTCCATCTTGTTTTTTTTACTCATTTCAAAGTAAATTCCAACAATCAGTATAATTAAAGTTCAGTTTTTAAAGCTGTTTTTTCAACTGTTTTTTTTTTTTCAGATTTCTTTTTGTGTAAACTTTATTTTTGTGAATGATCTGAAGTTCTGAATTGTGGCCACTCATAGTCTCTGTGGTTTCAGTGCTTCTCATTTTGAACTTCGCTTTCATATACCGTGAACCTTTATTAGATTATGTAGGTTACATACCAGTAATTAATATTTAACCAAACTAAAGTAGCATGAATAATGAGAATTTTGCATATGTGTTTTCACTGGTTTTTAAAGAAAATTTATTTTAGGAAATAATTGTGTGTCCCATTGTGGTATGTTAAACTAATATGTAATTTTAGTAATCTCTTTTAAATTTTTCTATTTAACAGTTAATGTCAGGGTCCGATCCCCTGGAGGAGGGCACAGCAACCCACTCTAGTATGCTTGCCTGGATAATCCCATGGACAGAGGAGTCTGGTGGGCTACAATCCATGGGGTCACTGAGAGTCGGACATGACTCAAGTGACTGAGAACACACTGAGGTCCATAAGTCACTGTTTTAGTGTTTAGCTCTTTTTCTTTGATCTTGGTATTCTGTAAAGTGTGTAAATATTGTTTGTTCTCCATATGACTACATGCCTCATGACAGAAAAATCTATTTACCACATTATGAACTTTTTGAATGCTCATAATAGCCATGTGGGGCTTCCTAGGTGGTGCAGTGGAAAAGAATTCGCCTGCCAAAGACGCAGGGTATGCTGGTTTGATCCCTGGGTCGGGAAGATCCCTTGAAATAGGAAATGGCAACCCGGTCCAGTATTCTTGCCTGGAGAATTTCACAAAGGAGCCTGGAGGGCTATAGTCCATGGGTTTGCAAAGAGTTGGACAGAACTGAACACACATTCAGTAGCTATATAGTAAATGCTGTTGAGTAAATAAATGAGATAATTTTATCAATTCATATTGCAACTTTGTTTTTTTGGTTCAGTATTTTGGGGATTTTGAGGTAGCTTTAGATATGCACTGTTCAGTACAATAGCCATTAACTGTCTGTGGCTATTGAGCACCTGAAATGTGGCCAGTGTACATTGAGATGTGCTGAAAGTATATTTGCACACAGGATTTTGAAGACTTACTATGCAAAAAAGTAAAATATCTCATTACTAATTATTTTATATTAATTATATATTGAAATGATAATTTGGATATATTGGACTAAGTAAGATTAAAATTAATTTCACCTGCATTTTTTAAAATGTGACTTCTGCTGCTAAGTCACTTCAGTTGTGTCAGACTCTGTGCGACCCGATAGACGGCAGCCCCCCAGGCTCCTTTGTCCCTGGGATTCTCCAGGCAAGAAGACTGGAGTGGGTTGCCATTTCCTTCTCCCAAATGGCTTCTAGAAAATTGTAAATTATATTTCTGGCTTACATTATACCTCTGTTGAACAACACTGATCTGGATTGCTCGTTTTTCATTTTATTAGTTTTCAGTTGAATGGGTATACTACAATTTATCTGTATACCATAGGTGGATATTTAGAAT
Organism: Bos indicus; assembly: GCF_029378745.1. Taxonomy (NCBI): domain Eukaryota; kingdom Metazoa; phylum Chordata; class Mammalia; order Artiodactyla; family Bovidae; genus Bos; species Bos indicus. The sequence continues at coordinate 80,381,290 of NC_091789.1, forward strand.
ATTTTTCTAATTTGGTACTATTAAAAAATGTTACTGAGAACATTCTTAAATGTTTCTCTGCACATGTGCTAGAGCTTCTTTAGGAGGTCAGTTCTGTTTTTTATTATAAGATAATTGCCAAATTGGTATCCATAATGGTTTTACTAATTTACACTTCCACTGGCAATTTGAGAATTTTCTTATTCTATATTTCTCCATTCTGGCCAATGTGTTTTTATAGACAATTGTAACTTAACCCTTAAATTAACAGCTTAAGCAAGCACTGGTAATTCTTTAAGTTTCTCCTAGTGAATCTTTTGTAATAGTCAGTGCACATAGCCCTTTTTTCTGTACTACTTATATTCTGAATAGATAAAAATTGATTTTAAAATTTTGCAGCCATAATGCAGACCCTATTAGTAGGCAGCTACAGTTCTTGCAACAAAAGTATATCTATCTTTTTAAGTGCCGTTAGCTTGAGAAAAAGCTTCTGGCATCTTTCTTTACATGATGGGATACTATACTGACATTAAAAATTGTTTTAGAAAATAATACTGCAGAAGATTATTCACTATATATTAATGGAGAGGAAAGGTTGCAAAACAGTTAAGTAACCATTCAATTTTGTTAAAAAAAAATTCCCCAACATGTATGCTAACATCAGCTGACATTATATTATGTACTTCGCACCTCTTCATATTCCATTTTCTCTAGTGGACTTACTAGGGACAGAGGATGTGGAGGGTGTCCTTAGCAACAATAAGCTAAAACTTCCACACCTGGAATAATATTATAGGCTAGAGAGAGTGACTAAATGTGCTGTAATTGTTCCCATTTTAAATATTAAATATCAGGCTTTCCTTAAGGTACAAATGGACCCAAACTATATTATTCTTTACCTGTTGTTTTTTCAGTATTAGAGAAACTTTTCCAAGAATTAGAAATTGTCATTTAACTTCAATAAGAAGTCTATTTGCATTTGATATTTTCTACTCTTTTGGAAAGAAAATAGTGGAAAATGGATTAATCTTCAATCCTTTGGAATAAAATTTAGATGGTTTGAGCTCTGGTCTCAAATTAGTTTCATTTGGAATTACCTGATAAAAGGTTAGATTTGGGTTCAAAGCCAGTTCTGTAATCTTTGAAAAGTTACCCAACAACCAAGTTGTTTTTTCACTTATGCAGTGAATATGGTAATACCTACATGAAAATCTTTATCACCTGCCTAGCATAGTGTAAACACTTAATAAAATTGAGTTGCTTTATCTCTTCCTTTTCTGTTTTTCAGAGTAGATGCAGTTAATAGCTGGAGACAGAATTGATTAGGTATCAATTTCATGAAAAGAACTATGAATAGTTTTGATGTACATATCAAAAAAATAGAGAAGTTACCATGTAAGTTGATTCTGATTTTTCATACCTTCCCCCTCAGGTATCTATCACCTGGAGTATTGAGTTCATTATATTCTAATGATAAGCCAAACACTGTGTTTTCAAAGATGATCTCATCTGTTTATATATCTTTTGCTTCTGGAATGATAGCTTTGCTCTTGTAAGAAAGTTAATGCTATCAGCAGACCTTAATGAGCGGTTATAAAACTCCTTTTAGCTAGTGCTTGCACTGTAGATTTTATCTGATTCCGTTTTTATTGATTAGGAACATAAGCTATATACTTTATCTGGAGAAATTTGCTGTAACTCCCCTAGAATTGAATAGGGGTCCACAAACTAAATGATCGCCCTAGTAGGTTGTGGATGGATTTTGTTAAAGCACTGAATATTTAGTTACAGATACAGGAATGTGTATGTGGCTTTGTCTTTTCTCAGAAAACCTAAATTTTGTTTTTCTCCTCTGTCCTCTTTACCAAGATAGAAATAAGAATTTTATTTAAACTAAGTTTCAGTATTGTTTGCAGTACAATAAATAGGGATATAGATTTACTCTGAAGTTCTAGGGGAAAATAGGTTTTGTTACAATGGGCAAAGTAAAATTGCATTTCTGCTTTATCAGAGGATAGTTTGTATTTTATCCTATTTAAATCTAAATTCATTCCCTTTGAGCTACAATATACTTCATCTTGATAAAAACCTTCCAAAGGCTTCTTCTTTTGAAAGATCTTAGTATGTTTTTGTTAGAAAATACAGTGATACTTGTACTTATTTTTCTGTTACAGTGAATAGAATATATTGAATTTAAATAGATGTACCTTGAGTGGAGTAAATTTAAGCTTTTCAAATATTTATGCATATTTCTCATTCTCAACTGTTCTTTATTTTTCCTTGATTCTGTATAAAAGCATTGCAATTTTCTCTTTTAATAAAGGAAACATCCATGGTTCAGTGTTTGTTTTCCAAGGTATACATCAGGAAATTCCTGATTCTATAGCAAAATTTGCTTTTTAAAATAGAGGTTAGCAGGTATTGGAAACAAGGTTAAGAGTTTTCACTCTAAAGGAACCTATACAAAAATTAGGTGGAAAACAATTACACATACTAGAGATTTAAAAGTATTAGGAAATTCACAGTTATAAGCATGTTTCCCCTTTCTTCCATAGATTATTCCTGGGATATTTAACAGCCTTTTTTTGCCATTAGAGTTTGAATTCCTTAAGGTCATGTCTTATGTATTTATTTTTTATTGCAGTACTAAGTACTCAGAATAAATATATTCAGCATTTGTTAAATATTATAAAATGAAATAAGTGAATCTTATTCCTCATGAATAAAAAGTGAAGTCTGACTGATTTATGTTTAAAACTCTTTATGTCAGTTTGGGAAGAGTTTAAATAGAAGTTTTTTAGGCAAGAAGTATTTGTGAAGCTAACCTGAATAACCTTTGTACCTTTAATATATCTTGTTTTGGGACTCAAAGAGAAGGTCTTGTATTTTACTAGTGCCTTGTTTGTTGTAGTGCATTTTGGATACTGTTTTCAGGAAAATAAAATTTGTTTTATAAGATGATTATTCTATGATGTCAGTGATAGATATGACCTGTCATCTCATATACTTAATTTTTATATCCTTAGATTGCTGGGAGGCCTGAGTGATTTTTTGAGATGATATAAAAGAGATACCAGTGTTATTTCCTGTTTTAGTATTTTTTTGTTCGCCTCCCTTTTTTTGGTAAAGTAACATATCTACTACTATGGACAAGAATCCCTTAGAAGGAATGGAGTAGCCATCATAGTCAACAAAAGAGTCCAAAATGCAGTACTTGGATGCAGTCTCAAAAATGACAGAATGATCTGTTTGTTTCCAAGGCAAACCATTCAATATCACAGTAATCCAAGTCTATGCCCCCGACTAGTAGTGCTGAAGAAGTTGAGGTTGAATGGTTCTATGAAGACCTACAAGACCTTCTAGAACTAACACCCAGAAAAGATGTCCTTTTCGTTATAGGGGACTGGAATGCAAAAGTAGGAAGTTAAGAAATACCTGGAGTAACAGGCGAATTTGGCCTTTGAATACAGAATGAAGCATGGCAATGGATAATAGAGTTTTGCCAAGAGAACGTGCTGGTCATAGCAAACACCCTCTTCCAATTAAGAGGGAAGATAGCATTTAATTCCCTTATTTGTGGCACAAGATTTTTACCAGACGGTGTGATACATTGATCCTTCCTATGTCCCACTATAAAATTACTATTAAAAATTAATCTTAAATAGAATAATAAAATAATAAGATTCAGGTAGGATTCAAGACCAAAAATATCTTATCATAGAGAATAGAGATTGTAAAACCCTATTGTAAAACTTTGTGCTCTGTGTGGACATAGAGTGTGGACACTTGATTTTTTTTTCTTAATACTAAATGTGGAATTTTTCATAAAGCAGAGCTTCATGAAAGGCTTGATATTCTAGTGTGAAATCCTGGGTAGAGGAAACTTGTGCTTTTTCTACCTCATTTTTAATATAGTCAATCCTTGTTCACTGCTACATGGCCTCAAAAGCACCAAAGTAATTATCTAGTTTGACAGATATAGTTTAAAAAAGGTATAGTTGAGAGATTTATTTTAATTTCTGTTTCCATCCCATAGTTTTATAATCTGTGCTGAACCAAAAAATTCAAGCATTAACAGATTGATTACTTTCTAATCACTGCTTTTAAAGCTAAAGAAATTGAAGTAATATCCTCAGATCATGTTGAAACTTCTACTGAGTCAGTTTTTTCCCTAGTTTTTGTTCAGGGTAAAAATTATATGAAAGGTCTAAATTCTAGTGCAGTTGTTGTTAGAAGATCTCTTAAACAACTCAGTCAATGTCCAAGTCACTTTCTAAAAAATAACAAATTTAGTGATATAAATCACCTACCACAGTCCATTCATTTAAAGAGTACAATTTGGTGGTTTTAGTGTCTGTCAGATCAGTATAGCCTTCACTACAATATTCATCACTTCAACAGAAATCCTCTACCAATTAGTGGTTACTCCTCATTTTCCCTTATATCTCTACCCCAGATCCCGTCAACCACTATTTTACTTTCTATCACTATGGATTTGTGTATTTTGAATATTTCCTATGAAAGGAACCATACAGGATGCGGTATTTCATGACTGAATACATTCATTTAGCATATTTTCAAGGTATATCCATATTGTAGCATGACTCAGAACTTTATTCATTAATATTGCTGAAAAATATTCATTTATTTAATGGATATGTGGTTTCTGTTTTTTGGTTACTATGAATCATGCTGTTGTCAACATTTGCATATAAATTTTTGTATGTTTAACTTTCTGAGGAGCTGTAAAAACTTTTTCAGTTTTGTATTATTTCACAAATAGTATAGTGCTTATCTGTTTTATATTCACATCAGCAGTGTATGAGGGTTCCGATGTTTCCACATCCTCACTAATAACCTCCTAATATCTTTTAAATCTTTTAAATGATACCCATTCTTGTGGGTGTGAAGTAGTATCTTGTGTTTATTTTTACTGTGGTAAAGTATACATATTATGATATTTATCATTTTAACCATTTGTAAATTTGCAATTCAGTGGCATTAAATGGAGAAGGCAATGACACCCCACTCCAGTACTCTTGCCTGGAAAATCCCATGGATGGAGGAGCCTGGAAGGCTGCAGTCCATGGGATCGCTGAGGGTCGGACATGACTGAGCGACTTCACTTTCACTTCTCACTTTCATGCATTGGAGAAGGAAATGGCAACCCACTCCAGTGTTCTTGCCTGGAGAATCCCAGGGACAGGGCATCCTGGTGGGCTGCTGTCTATGGGGTCGCACAGAGTCGGACTGAAGTGACTCAGCAGCAGCAGGCATTAAATACATTGACAGTATGTAACAGCCACCACCATCTACCCAGAACTCCATCATTCCCAACCAAAAGCTCTGTACCCATCTTGATACTCTCTTTAATAAATGGTGCGGTGTCCATTGAATATCAACATGTGAAAGAAAGAAGGTTGAAGTGTTACCTTACACCATATACAACTAAAAATGAATCAAATACCTAAATTTCAGAGCTAAAACTGTGGCCCTTAGAAAACTTAAGGGCCTTGAATTTGTCTGTACTATTCCAATCACTTGCTCAGTCGTGTCTGACTCTTTGTGACCGCACGAACCACAGCAAGCCAGGCCTTCCTGTCCATCACCAACTGCTGGAGTCTACCCAAACCCATGTCCATTGAGTCAGTGATGTCATCCAACCATCTCATCCTCTGTCATCCCCTTCTCCTCCTGCCCTCAATCGTTCCCAGCATCAGGGTCTTTTCAAATGAGTCAGCTCTTTGTATCAAGTGGCCAAAGAATTGGAGTTTCAGCTTCAACATCAGTCCTTCCAATGAACACCCAGGACTGATCTGCTTTAGAATGGACTGGTTGGATCTCCTTGCACTCCAAGGGACTCTCAAGAGTCTTCTCCAACACCACAGTTCAAAAGCATCAATTCTTTGGCACTCAGCTTTCTTTATAGTCCAACTCTCACATCCGTACATGACCACTGGAGAAACTATAGCCTTGACTAGATGGACTTTTGTGGACAAGTAAAATTTCTGCTTTTTAATATGCTGTCTAGGTTGGTCATAACTTTCCTTCCAAGGAGTAAGCATCTTTTAATTTCATTGCTGCAATCGCCATCTGCAGTGATTTTAGAACCCCAAAAAATAAAGTCAGCCACTGTTTCCCCATCTATTTGCCATGAAGTGATGGGACAGGAAGCCATGATCTTAGTTTTCTGAATGTTGAACTTTCAGCCAACTTTTCCACTATCCTCTTTCACTTTCATCAAGAGGCTCTTTAGTTCTTCACTTTCCACTATAAGGGTGATGTCATCTGCATATCTGAGGTTATTGATATTTTTCCTGGCAGTCTTGATTCCAGCTTGTGTTTCCTCAAGTCCAGCATTTCTCATGATGTACTCTGCATAGAAGTTAAATAAGCAGGGTGACAATATACAGCCTTGATGTATTCCTTTTCCTATCTGGAACCAGTCTGTTGTTCCATGTCCAGTTCTAACTGTTGCTTCTTGACCTGTGTACAGGTTTCTCAACAGGCAGGTCAGGTGGTCTGGTATTCCCATCTCCTTCAGAATTTTCCACAGTTTATTGCGATCCACACAGTCAAAGACTTTGGCATAGTCAATAAAGCAGAAATAGATGTTTTTCTGGAACTGTCTTGCTTTTTCCATGATCCAACGGATGTTGGAAATCTGATCTCTGGTTCCTCTGCCTTTTCTAAAACCAGCTTGAACATCAGGAAGTTCATGGTTCACATATTGCTGAAGCCTGGCTTGGAGAATTTTGAGCATTACTTTACTAGCGTGTGAGATGAGTGCAATTGTGTGGTAGTTTGAGCATTCTTTGGCATTGCCTTTCTTTGGGATTGGAATGAAAACTGACCTTTTCCAGTCCTGTGGCCACTGCTTAGTTTTCCAAATTTGCTGACATATTGAGTGCAGCACTTTCACAGCATCATCTTTCAGGATTTGGAATAGCTCAACTGGAATTCTATCACCTCCACTAGCTTTGTTTGTAGTGATGCTTTCTAAGGCCCACTTGACTTCCCATTCCAGGATGTCTGGCTTCGTAGGTGAGGGTGAGTGATTGATTACACCATCGTGATTATCTTGGTCGTGAAGATGTTTTTTGTATAGTTTTTCTGTGTATTCTTACCACCTCTTCTTAATATCTTATGCTTCTTTTATACCATTTTTGTCCTTTATTGTGCCCATCTTTGCATGAAATGTTCCCTTGGCATCTCTAATTTTCTTGAAGAGATCTCTAGGCTTTTCCATTCTGTTGTTTTCCTCTATTTCTTTGCACTGATTGCTGAGGAAGGCTTTCTTATCTCTTCTTGCTATTCTTTGGAACTCTGCATTTAAATGGGTATATCTTTCCTTTTCTCCTTTGCTTTTCACTCCTCTTCTTTTCACAGCTATTTGTAAGGCCTCCTCAGACAGCCATTTTGCTTTTTTGCATTTCTTTTGCTTGGGGATAGTCTTGATTACTGTCTCCTGTACAATGTCACAAACCTCCATCCATAGTTCATCAGGCACTCTGTTTATCAGATCTAGACCCTTAAATCTATTTCTTACTTCCACTGTATAGTCATAAGGGATTTGATTTAGGTCATACCTGAATGGTCTAGTAGTTTTCCCCACTTTCTTCAATTTAAGTCTGAATATGGCAATAAGGAGTTTATGATCTGAGCCACAGTCAGCTCCCGGTCTTGTTTTTGCTGACTGTATAGAGCTTGTCAGTGGTCTCTAAATAAGATGCTAAAAACAGAGTCAAGAAAAGAAAAATAGATAATATGGACCTAATTAAAATAAAAAATTTGTGTGTTAAAGCACAGTCTCCATAGTGAGAAGACAACCCACAGAAAAAATGTTTGCAAATCATTTATTTGACAAGTGTTTAATTTCCAGAATACATAAAGAAAATTTGCAACTCAGCAGCAAAAACACAACTCAGAAAGTGTACCAAGGACTTGAATAGACATCCATTTACTTTTTAAAAAAAATGTGATAAGGTACACATAACATAAACCTTTTTAAAGTTTACATTTCAATAGTGTTATGTACATTTTTGCCATTTTTAGATTGTTGTACAGCCAATCTCCAGATCTTTTTCATCTTGCAAAACTGAACCTCTATACCCTATAAAGAATAACTCCGTATTTCCCTTAGCTTCTCTTTATTTATAGTCAATGTCTTTAAAGTGGTGTCTTTAAATATATATAAAGACAACATATATATGAGTCTTGGTTGAGTCAACTCTGACATCTGATTATATCCACCTCATGTTCTTGACATTTTCTGACTCTTAGTGAATTTAGATCATTCACATTAAAGTGAATTTTGATGTAATTGGTTTAATACCTGCCATGTTTATAACTTTGTTCATTGTGCTTGTTTTCTTCTTTATCTTCTTTTTTGTCCTTTGGTTTTAATTGAACATTTCTATGATTTCATTTTATTTCTTCTTATAAATTATACTTCTTTAAACATTTTTATTGATTGCCTTATAGTTTGCAATATACATTTATAACTAATCTCAGACCCTTTTTAAATAACACTATACCACTTCAGGAGAAGGGCATGGCAACCTACTCCAGTATTCTTATGTATAGAATCTAATGACAGAGGAGCCTGGCTGGGTACAGTTCATAGGGTCACAAAGAGTCAGATATGACTAAAGTGATTGAGCACACATGCATACCTCTTCACAAGTAGTGTGGATACGTTATAACAGTATTCCCAATTCCTCTTCTTATCCATAAGCTATAACCACCCAATGCATTTTTTGCTATTACTAGTTTGGACAGTTGACTATTAAGTCAGTTAAGGATAAGAAACATGAGAGATGTTATTTTACCTTCACTTATTTCTCATCTAATGCTCTCTTCCTGTCTTTATGTAGGTGTGTACTTCTGACCTGTATAATTTTCTTTCTCTTTGAAGAACTTCTTTCAACATTTCTTGCAGGGAAAAGCTACTGTCAACAAATGCCTTTGGTTTTTGTTTGAGAAAGTCTATTTTTCTTTTACTTTTGAAGAATCATTTTACTGGATACATTATTCTAGCTTGGTGAGATATTTCATTCTGCTTTCTTCTTGCTTGCATGGTTTTGGACAATATGTAAGATCGAATGCTTATCCTTGATCCTCTATAGATAATATTTTTTTTCCTGGCTTTTTAAAAGATTTTTCTCTTTGGCTTTGTTTTTCTGCTGTTTGCATATGAGAAAACTAGGTGTAGATATTTAGTATTTACACTGCTTGATATCCTTCTTCTCTGGTATCTGTCATTAATTTTGGAAGCTTTTCCACCGTTCTTTTATTTCAAACATTTCTTCTGCTATTTTCATTCTTCTCTGTATTTCAGTTACATTTATGCTACAACTTCTGTAATTGTCCTACAGTTATTAGTTTTTCTGTTCCCTTTTATTATTTTTTCTCTTTGCATTTCAGTTCAAAAGGTTTATATTGACATTATCCTCACTGATTCTTTCCTCTTCAGTCTCATTGATTCTTTCATTGGCTGTGTCCATCAAAGGCATTCTTTCTTATATAGTGTGTTGGCTTTGTAGCATTTTCTTTTCTTTATTTGAGTTTTCATCTCTGCTTACATTACACATCTATTCTTGCAAGCTGCTCACTTTATCCCTTAAGAATCCTTATTGTATTAGTTATAGTTATTTAAAATTTACCTATCTGATAATTCCAAAACTCTTTGTCTTCTCTGAGTCTGGTTCTAATACTCTCTTTGTGACTTTAGATTGTGTTTTTTCTTGCCTTTTAGTAGGACTTGTAATTTTTTGAAAGCTGTATGTAATAAGAAATGAGGTAGTCAGGCTTTTAGTGTGAGCTTTTATGTTAACATGGCAAGGAATGAGGCTGTGTTTAAAGTTTGCTGTAGCTGTTTATACCAGAGCCTTTATTTCTTCTAGTTTCCTTGTTTTAGTTTTTTTTTTTTTCTTCCCTTTTGTCTTTGGGTATTCTTAAGAATTCCTTCTTAAACAGAATTTGTATCTTATAGCTTTCCCATTTGTAATTCTATTTTATTATATTAAATCCCAGGAGTTGGAGAGGGAAACTGATCTTATGCCCTTGTCCCTGGGCTGTGACCTTCAGAAATGTTTCTTAGCCTTTCCCCTCCCTACTTAGGTGAGGTAGGAAAGCTGGAGGAGGCTGAGGTTGTCTAATTGCTCTTCCTCTAGGTAGATAATGCTGTGGTGTAGTAGTTTACCTTGAGAGCATGACTTTGTTAAAAAGAGAATGTTCTGGGTGTATTTTAATATTTAATATGGTTACTTTCCCCTCCTTCTACTTAAGGTGCAGTAGGATTTTTTTCCCCTCAGATCTTTCTCATGAAAACCTGAAAACCTTTTGGGACTCCTGTAGGTAAAACCCAGCAAAGTGTGCCTCCCATTCCAACTGGGAACCCAGGATTTTTTTTTTTTTTTTTAAACTCTCAGGCTAATCCTTTTTGGCTTCCCATAATTCATCAGTTACTGTTGAAGTGTTCTCACTTCAGAAAAAAATGTGATTTTCTGTATCTGCCTGTTTTCCTTTTTTTTTTTTTTGGTGATATGTTCTGTGTCCTTGGGCTTCCCTGGTGGCTCAGCAGTAAAGAATCTGCCTGCCAATGCACAAGACACAGATTTAATCCTCAGGTGGGGAAGATCTCCTGGGAAAGGAAATGGCAACCCACTCCAGTATTCTTGCTGGAAAATTCCATGGACAGAGGAGCCTGGCAGGCTACAGTCCATGCAGTTGCAAAAGAGATACAACTTGGTAACTAAACAACAGCAACCTGTGACCTCAGGTCTCTAATGGGTCTAAGAAAACTTACTGATTTTCAATTTATCTTTTTTCTTGTTGTGAGTATAGTAGTGAGACTTCTAAGCTGCTTACTTTTTGTAGCTCACTGTTTTTTTTTTTTTTCTGTTTGTTTTGGCTTTTTAAAATAAATGAACCCATGTGAAATAATGTAACTGCGGCTTTTCCGGATCCTCTCCTTTGTTTAGAATGCTTGTGTAACATCTTTCAGGGCTTGATCTTTGTGAGAATCAGGTTCCAATTTCAGTTGGAAGTTTTAGAAATTGAATTTAAAACGATTTGTTTTTCTTACTGTTAGCACCTTATGTTTAATTGCTGCTGTATCCAAATAAGGATAGTATGGTAAGCTCAGTGGATTAATCATGCGTAGTAAAACTAGAGAACTTAGGTAATTTAATGTATTCATAGTGTTTTTATTAAAAATTAAATGAAAAATTAATGAATATATGCAAAATAATAAAGCAATGAACAAAGATGAAAAATTTTGGAAACGTATGCTATAGTAATTGAAGGTATCAATACATTTTTGAAATATTCTGAGTTTTGAGAATTATCTATTAGCATAACTACTTTTCCTATTCATTAAGTTAATTAGTCACTATGCCTTCACTTCTTTTGAAGAATGCAGTATAGGGTTGGCTTTGATTAGAGATAGAATTCCTGATTTTCTATTACAAGTGCAAATTATTTAATTTGCTTTTACTAAATGCTTACTTCATTTACCAAATAAGTGTATTTTTTGTGTGTGTGTATCAGACAGACTTTTTTACAAATGTTACAAGCAATGACCTGGAGAGAGTCCTGTCTGTGGAATCACCATTTAACAAGATGATTATCCTTTGGGGCCATAGGCATGGTGCTAACCTCCACTTTTCTTTGGTTTGTTTTGCTTTCTGGGGTTTGAGGATAGTATAGTTTGCATGCACTGTATACTGATCTGACAGGAAGAGACATAGAACTTTGAAGATCTGGAAGCATCAAGGAATGGTCTGTAGGCCAAGTTGATCCATTCTTCTCTATTGGATGAATATTTTGGCTCCTGGTTTGTTACTCTCATGGTGTCCAAATCCACTAGCATTTACTGATGTCAGTATATCTGGATGGCTCCTCTAGGTTCTGGTCATTCATATCAGTAGGAACAATCTGTAGGCCAGTGTTCCCTCTGGAAAAGGTTTTGGTAGCTGGCCTCTGAACTGTAATGGAATGAACTGAAGCTGCCAGTTATTGGGCAGAAGGAAGCTGCTGGGAAATCTATACCATTTTTTTCCCTTTACAGACATAAACAGCTTGGCCTTCTGGGACACTGTGGATGGTTGGGTCTGTGGCAGTTCAGTAAAATTCTGGATACAAATCAAGGGGCCCATAATACCCTCTGAACAGTGCCACAGAACAGGAAGAAGGTAAGAGTCTAAACAGGAAGAGTGTTCCTAACACCAGCCAATTTGATGTCAAACAGTATCATGCTCCAGGCGGTATTGCTGAACCATGAAGTGGTAACATTTCAGAAGTGCAGAAAGTGCCACAGCACCACAGAGACATATAAATGGATATACAGGGAAGAGAACTCTCTCTTCTTTATGAGGCTGGATGAAGAAAATTATAATTGAAATATACATTGGAACCAAGTCTTAAGTTGCATAGTCGTGTCTGACATTGTGACCCCATGGACTATAGCCCACCAGGCTCCTCTGTCCATGGGATTTTTCAGGCAAGAATACTAGAGCGGGTTTCTATGTCCTCCTCCAGGGGATCTTCCCAACCCAGGGATCGAACCCATGTCATGTGTGTCTCCTGTATTATAGGTGGATTCTTTACCATCTGAGCTACCAGGTAAGCCAGTGTTGGTGGCCTAAATTCTGATCATGAAATCTCTGCAGTAGGTATTCTATAAAAAATGTCAGTGAGCGAAGACCACACTAAAATTCAGAAATTCATTAATTAAATAAAAATACCGGAATTCTGTACCATAAAGATCAGGTCCATGAAGAGTAAAGACATTATACTAAACAATGTTGAGTGGTGCAGTCACCAAGTTTCTGTAATAGTAGCTGTCAGTGACTACCACAGTCACCAGAAGGAGAATTAGGGCAAACAGCAACCAATGAAAGAAACTCTTCCAACCTGTTTCATGACCAGCAAATCAGAGGCAATAGGTAAACCAAGAGCTACACTGAATGGCCAGCCTAAGATAGCCCCAGTTGCTAATCCAAGTATATTAATGGAAGTTTGTCTGTATACCAGCCAGTCATAACTATCAAGGTAGTGTACAAACAGAAACTTCTAGGAAGGAATGCTGATAATGAGCAAAAGATGTCAGTGCTGAGAACCAAGAAGGCTAACATTTGATGCACATGCAACCCAAACTTCTTACACACAGCCTTGTAAAAGTAGAGTTCACATAAATAGCTCACAAAAGCTAGTAGACATTATAAAATGTAAAATACAAGAATCTTGAAGTGAAATCACTCAGTTGTGTCCAACTCTTTGTGACCCCATGGACTGTAGCCTACCAGTTCCTCCGTCCATGGGATTTTCCAGGCAAGAGTACTGGAGTGGGTTGCCATTTCCTTCTCCAATAAGAATCTTAAAAATAAGCTGGGGAATATTCCCAAGCCTGAAACCCCTTCCCATAGATGAGGTAGTGTGTTGGTTCCCAGTAGTTGAGTGTTTCATCACAGTCAGAGATGTTGCTCTGGAGAGTAGCACATAACCTTGTTGAGAGCAGATACCTGAAAGCAGTAGATCCTTCTGGTACCCAGACCTGTCCTGCTTTATTCCCATATGTCCTGCACTCTAGGGTTTTTTCACTAGTAAAATGAGACCTGAGCTGGGGCATCTATTTAAGTCTGATGAATATCCAACATCCACCCACCCTGGTAGTGCAGAAGGAGCAGGATGAAGAGGCTGTGGGCCCTCCTGGCTGGAAGACTGGGCCAGGCACAGCCCCTCACTGTACAGGCATAAGCGCCTTTCTGAGCCTTGGTTCCCTGTAATAAAGTTTTCATGAAGTTTAAATCAGGTCAGTGTGTATAAAATGGATGTTAAAATTTGTCATGGTTATGTAAGGAAACCCGAGACAGTGTGGGCTAAGAAAAATTCCACCATTTACCCTAATGTTTGATTTTCCAGTGATTGGTATTCATTGGCATAGCAGCAACCTGTTTGGACCTTTATCACATTTGAGAGTAAAATCAAGGCATACAAAGTTTATAGAAAATTAGGCTTTATTTTATATTTTTGCATAGTTAATACTTGCCAGCAGTTAAAAGGACTTTTTGTAATTTTACTTGAATAAGGACATAAGTTAATAGACATACTTGAATGAATAGTAAACTTGTAGTAAATGAATTGTGGAAAATCTGTTGGATTAGTGAAAAGTCAATTGTGAATTACTATTTAATTTAAAGCCTATATCTCCATGCACTTAGGAGTAATGCAATGAATTTATTATATTACAAAAATGTAGAAGAAAAAGTATCACTTGAAATTTTATCACACAGGTAATATTAATGTTTTTATTTTTTTGCAAATTTTTATTTACTTTGAAACATAGTTGTGATTATACTTCATGTTCAGTTGCTTTTTTTCGTTAAACATTGTAGCATGAAGTATTTTTTATATTGTAATTGAACTTTTTGGAATTTAAATGGCTGGTATGGTATTGTATGACTTAGGCATGACTGTTGAGCCATTATTATACATTTAAGTATTCATAGTTTTTTTGACCGTTGTAAATAGCTCATAGATCAATGTCTTGTGATTAAAGTTATTTCTTTAGAATTATTTTATTTGTGTAGATAAAAAAGAGGCAGAATTATGCAAGAGAATATCAAAGACTTATTGCTAAATTGTTTTCTAAATCCTTGTATTACCGTTGACCATATATGATAGTGTGTATTTCATAGCATATTATTCTACAATTAATAGTCATTTTTCCATTGAATATTTGATAGATTAAAAAGAGGTATTGCATTTAACACTTAAAAATTTTATTTATATTAATTTTTGGCTGTGCTAGGTCCTTGTTGCTGCTTGGGCTTTTCTCTAGTTGTGGTCAGTGCTTGGGTTTCTCATTGCTTTGGCTTCTCTTGTTGTGGAGTATGGGCTCTAGAGCACAGGCTCAATAGTTGTGGTGCAGAGTTGTAGCTGCTCTGGGGCATGTTGCATCCTCCCAGATCAGGGATCCAACCTGTGTCTCCTACATTGGCAGGCGGACTCTTCACCACTGAGCCACCAGGGAAGCCCCATTTAACACTTTTTATAGCATCTAGTAAGTTGTACTGTCATGTTTATTTCTTCATGCAGTTTGCTTACTGTTTAAAGGAAAATGTTCACAATTTTTTCAAGTTTCTATAAGGGAAATGGAGCAAAGTAGTATGTTTTGCATTGCTTTATTTATTTTTTGTTAGCTATAAATACCTTTATCTACTAACCAAAGGAATGTTCCTGTTTTTGTCTTATTGAAGTATAGTTGATTTATAGCTTCCCTGGTGACTCAGTGGTAAAGAATCCACCTGCCAATGCAGGAGATGTGGGTTCAGTCCCTGGGTTGGGAAGGTCCCCTGGAAAAGGAAATGGCAATACATTCCACTGTTCTTGCCTGGGAAATTCCATGGACAGAGGAGCCTTGCGGGCTACAGTCCATGGGGTCGCAAAAGTTGGACACAGTGACTAAACAACAACATATTTGATTTATAATGTTGTGTCAGTCTCTGCTGTACAACAAAGTGACTCAGTTATTCTCATGTACATATTTTTAAAAAAGTTAATTAATTTGACTGCTTCAGGTCTTAGTTGCAGCAGGTGGGATCTTTGTTGCGTCATGCAGGATCTTTCCTTGTGGCATGTGGACTCTTAGTTGTGGCACACAGACTCAATGGTTGTAACCTGTGGGCTCCAGAGTGTGCAGGCTTCAGTAGTTGTGGCACATGCATTCTCTAGTAGTGGCTCATGGGCTCTATAGCACTTGGGCTTAGTAGTTTTGGTTTGTGGGCTTAGTTGCTCCCTGGCATGTGGGATTGCCAGGTGGGAACAATGTTAGTTGTTCAATCCCACCTTAGTTCCCTGACCAGGGATTGAACCTGTGTCCCCTGCATTGCAAGGTGAATTCTTACCGCTGGACCACCAGGGAGTCCATATACATGCTTTCAAAATGTTCTTTTCCATTATGGTTTATGTCAGGAGATTGGATATAGTTCTTTCTGCTAAACAGTAGAATCTTATTGTTTATCCATTCTAAATGTAATAGTTTGCATCTACCAACCCCAAGTTACCAGTGCATCCTTCTCACTCCCCTTCCCCCCAGCCTTGGCAACCAGAAGTCTGATCTCTGTGCCTATGAGACTTTCTGTTTTGTAGATAGGTTCATTTGTGCCATATTTTAGATTCCTTATATAAGTGATATGATAAGGTATTGTCTTTCTCTTTCTGACTTCACTTAGTATGATAATCTCTACTTGCATCCATGTTGCTGCAAAAGGCATTAGTTTGTTCTTTTTATGACTAAGTAATATTCCATTGTATATATGTACCATGGCTTCTTTATTCATTCATGGGTCAGTGGACCTTTAGGTTGTTTCCATGTTTTGGCTATTGTAAATAGTGATGCTATGAACATAGGGGTGCATGTATCTTATAGTTTTGTCTGGGTATATGCCCAGGAGTGGGATTGCTAGATCATATGGTGATTTTAATGTTAATCTTCTCAGGAACTTTCATATTGTTTTCCATAGTGGCTGCACCAACTTACATTCCCAGCCAACAACGTAGAAGGGTTCCCTTTTCTCCACACACTCTCTAGCATTTATTGTTTCTAGACGTTTAATGATGGCCATTCTGACTGGTGTGAGGTGATACCTCATTTTAGTTTTGATTTGCATTTCTCTAATAATTAGTGATGTTGAACATCTTTTCATGTGCTGTTTGACCATCTGTATGTCTTCTTTGGAGAATGGCTATTAAGGGTTTCTGCCCATTTTTTAATTGGATAGCTTTTTTTGTTGTTGAATTGTATGTGCTGTTTGTATATTTTGGAGGTTAAGCCCTTGTTGGTTGTATCAGTTGCAAATATTTTCTCCCATTCCATAGAAATAGTTTCCTTTGCTCTGCAAAAGCTGGTAGGTTTGACTAGGTCCCATTTGTTTATTTTTTCTATTGCCTTGGAAGACTTATATTTAAGTCTTTAGGCTACTTGAATATATTTTTGTGCATCGTGCGACTGTGTGTTCTAAATTCATTGAAATACATGCAGCTATCCAACTTTACTGGCAACACTTGCTAAAGAGATTTTTTTCCCCATTTTATATTCTTGACTCCTTTGTCAAAGATTAATTGACTCTAAGTGTGTAGACATCTGGGCTCTATAGTCTGTTATTTTTATTTGTATATCTGGTTTTGTACCAATACCACACTATTTTTTTTAATTACTGTAGCTTTGTAGTATTGTTTGAAGTCTGGGAGAGTTATGCCTCCTGTTTTGTTTTCATTCCTTAGGATTGATTTGGTGGTTTTGGGTCCTTTTTGGTTCCATATAAGTTTTTGGATTATGTGTTCTAGTTCTGTGGAAAATGTCATGGGTAATTTGATAGAGATCTCATTAAATATGTAGATTGCTTTGGCTAGTCTTGGCCATTTTAACAATGTTAATTCTTCCAATCGAAAAGCATGGCATATCTTTCCATTTCATTGAATTCTCTTTAATTTTCTATATTAATGTTTTATAGTTCTCAATGTATAAATCTTTCACTTCGTTAAGTTTATTCCTAGATATTTTATTATTTTTTGTTGCAATTTTAAAGCAACTTTTTTTTACGTTCCATTTCTGACATTTCATTGTTCATGTAAAGAAATGCAAACAATTTCTGGATATTAATCTTGTATCCTACTACTTAGCTTAATTCATTGATTAGATCTAGTAGTTTTTGTGTAGAGTACTTAGGGTTTTCTATATATTCTATCATATCATCTTCATGTAGTGACACTTTTACTTCTTCCCTTCCAAATTGGATACCTTTTATTTCTTGTCTGATTGCTGTGACTAAGACTTCCAATGCTATGTTGAGTAGAAGTGGGATCCTTGTCTTGTTCCAGATTTTAGCAGAAAGGCATTTTGGCTTTTCCCATTGTATATTTCATTGGCTGTGGGTTTGTCATAAATAGCTTTTATTATGTTGAGATATTTTCCCTATATACTCAGTTTGCTAAGATTTTTTTTCATGAATGGATGCTGAATTTGTCAAATGCTTTTTCTGCACCTATTGAGATGATCATGTTGTTTTTGACTCCAGATTTTTGTTAATGTGGTGTATTACATTGATTTGCATATGTTGAACCATCCTTGTGAACTTCGGATGAATCCCACATGGTCATGGTGTATGACCTTTTTTTTTTTCTTTAACAGGTTGTTTATTTATTTATATTTATTTTTGACTGCAGTGGATGTTTATTGCTGCACTTGAGCTTTCTCTAGTTATGCCAGTAGAGAAACTCTTCCTTGTGGTGTGCTGGCTTCTAATTGTGGTGGCTTCTCTTGTAGAGCACAGGCTCTAGGGCATGTGGGCTCAGCAGTTGTGGCATGTGGGTTCAGTAGTTGTGGCACATAGGCTTAGTTGCTCCGTGGCATGTGAAATCTTCCCAGACTAGGGATCGAACCTGTGTCCCTTGCATTGACAGGCAGAGTGTTAATCACTGAACCTCCAGGGAAGTCTCTGTATGGGAGTTTTTTATGTGTTGTTGGATTCAGTTTGCTAATATTTGTTGAGAATTTTTTTCATGTATATTCATTAAAAAATCAGTTCAGTCGCTCAGTCGTGTCCGACTCTTTGCGACCCCATGAATCACAGCACTCCAGGCCTCCCTGTCCATCACCAACTCCCAGAGTTCACTCAGACTCACGTCCATGGAGTCAGTGATGCCATCCAGCCATCTCATCCTCTGTTGTCCCCTTCTCCTCCTGCCTCCAATCCCTCCCAGCATCAGAGTCTTTTCCAATGAGTCAACTCTTCGCATGAGGTGGCCAAAGTACTGGAGTTTCAGCTTTAGCATCATTCCTTCCAAAGAAATCCCAGGGCTGATCTCCTTCCGAATGGACTGGTTGGATCTCCTTGCAGTCCAAGGGACTCGCAAGAGTCTTCTCCAACACCACAGTTCGAAAGCATCAATTCTTCGGTGCTCAGCTTTCTTCACAGTCCAATTCTTCACATCCATACATGACCACGGGAAAAACCAGTGTGGGTGGCTACGATGGCGCACAGAACGCGGGCGGCTGCGACGGGCGCACAGAGTGCGGCTGAGAGGACCTACCCCACGTCCGAGGTCAGGGGTAGAAGCCGGGAGGACCCCATGCCCGAGGGGCCGCGGCCAAGAGGAGTTACCCCACGTCCGAGGTCAGGGGCAGCGGCCAAGAGTGCCAGGCTGCGACGGCGCAGGAACGGCCGAGAGGAGCTATCACACGTCGGAGGTCAGGGGCGGCAGCCGAGAGGAGCTATCTCACGTCCGAGGTCAGGGGCCGCGGCGGAGAGTGCCAGGCTGCCACAGCGCAGGAGCAGCCAAGAGGAGCTACCCCATGTCTGAGGTCAGGGGCGGCGGCCGGGAGGAGCTACCCCATGTCCAAGGAGTGGTGGCTGTACGGGCACAGGAGGGCCTAGAGGAGCTATTCCACGTTCATAAAAAATATTGGCCTATAATTTTCTTTTTTGGTAGTGTCTTTGGTTTTGGAATTAGTGTGATGGTGACTTCGTAGAATTATTTTGATATTGTTCCCTCCCCTACAGTGTTTTTAGTAGAGTTTGAGAAGAATTGGTATAGGTTTTTTGTATATTTGGTAGAATTTGGCTGTAAAGCTGTCTGGTCCAGGGACCTTTGTTTGTAGGGGATTTTTTTTTTTTTTTAAATAGCAGATTCTGTTTCACTTCTAGTTATCAGTCTGTTTAAATGATCTATTTCTTCCTCATTCAGTTTTGGTGGGCTGTATATTTCTAGAAAGTTGTCCATTTCTTCTGAGGTGTCAAATTAAAATTTTTTCAGTTGATTTTGATCTAAGTTTTTATTATATGTGGACTTCTTAACCCTTCTCATTTATTTATTTATTTTTGGCTGTGCTGGTTCATTGTTGCTGTTTGGGCTTTCCTCTAGTGGTGACTGTGGCTTCTCTTGTTGCCAAGCACAGGCTCTAGAGTGTGTGGGCTCAGTAGTTGCAGCTCCTGGGCTCTATAGTACAGGCTCAATTGTTACTGCACATGGGATTAGTTGCTCCACCGCATGTGAGATCTTCCCAGATCAGGGATTGAACCTGTGTCTCTTCCATTGGTGGGCGGATTCGTTAACACTGAGCCAGCAGGGAAGCCATAACCCTTCTGTTTTGTAAAAAAAAAAATTACTTATTTATCTGCACTGGCTCTTAATTTTGGTAGTAGGATCTTCAGTCTTCATTTTGGCATGAGGGATCTTTAGTTTCAACTTGTAAACTCTTCGTTGGAGAATGTGAACCCTTGCAGCCTGTGGGATGTAGTTCGCTGACCAGAGATTGAACCTGGGCTCCCTGCATTGGGAGCACAGAGTCTTAGCTACTGGACCACGAGGGAAGTTCCTTGGTTGTCCAATTTGTTGGCGTATAATTATTCATAGTATTCTCTTAGGTCTTTCTGTATTTCTGAAGTATCACTTGAGATTTCTCCTTTTTCATTCCTTATTTTGTTGATTTCTCTCTCTTTTTTCTGGGTGAGGCTGGCCAGAATCTTGTCAATTTTGTTTACTTTTTCAAAGAACTCGTCCTTGGTTTTATTGATTCTTTTTTATTTTTTAAATCTCTCTTTTTCTTATGCCCTGCCTGATTTTTATTATTTCCTTCTGTTGACTTCAGGTTTTGTTTCTTCTTCTTTTTCTAATTCTTTTAGGGGGTAGGTTAGGTTGTTTGTTTGGGATTTTTCTTATGTTTTTGAATAAGGCCTGTATTGCTGTGAACTTCCCATTTCTTTTCCTCTGGTTGATTTCTAGTTTCGTTCCTTTGTGATCAGAGATGTGATTGAAATAATTTCTGTATTCTTAAATTTGTTGAGGTTAGTTTTGTGCCATAGTATGTGGCCAGTCTTTGAGCTTGTCCCATGTATTTTGAAAAGAATATGTATTTTGGGTTTCTTTTTGAATGTAGTATCCTGAAAATATCAAATAAATCTAAGTATTCTGTTGTATCATTTAGGATCTCTGTTGCATATTTTCTGTCTATAGTATCTGTTTATTGATGTGTATGGGTGTTAAAAGTTTTTTATTATTATTGTTATTCCCATCAGTTTCTCCCTTGTGTTTGTTAGTATTTGTTTTATGTATTTGGGTGCTCCTGCATTAGATGTATATATGTTGACGAGTGCAAAACTCTTTTCTTGTATTGATTTTTTTATCATTATATAGTTTCCTTGTTTTTCTTTATAACAGTTGCTTTAAACTATATTTTGTCTGATATGAGTATTGCAACTCCCACTTACTTTTCATTTCTGTTTGCATGAAATATCTTTATTCATTCCTTCAATTTCAATCTGTGTATGTTCTTTGCCCTAAGGTGGGTCTCTTGTAGGCAGCATATTGTAGGCTTTTTTTTAAATCCAGTCTGCCACTCTATGTCTTTTGATAGGAGCATTAGTCCATTGAGATTTAAGGTAATTTTCGATGCATATTTATTGCTATATTAAACCTTGTTTTCTAGTTGATACTTTGTTTCTTTTGTTTCCTTTTTCTTTCTGTTTTTCTTTTTGTGGTTTGATGATTTCCTTTTATCTTAATTCTTGTGTTCTCTTGTTTTTGGTTTTTGTGAATCTGCTGTATGTTTTTTAATTTGTGGTTACCTTGTTTTTCAAGTATCTTAACTCCTTTCTGTATCTGCTTGCTTTAGACATATAGGTTAAACACATTCTGAAAAAAAGAATGTATTTTCTTACTCCTTCCCCACATTTTATTATTTTGATGTCCTTTTTTACATTTTCATGTTTATCTTGTTGCTCTTCCTTGTGTTTACCATTACTTTCACTAATAGGTTTTTTATTCTCTCTTTTTGATATATGTACTGGCTAATTTAAGTGATTTATTTTCAAATTTTGATTTCCTCCTTCTTATATCTTCTTGCTTCTTTTCTATTTAGAGAAGATCTTTCAATATTTCTTTTAAGATAGATTTAGTATTTCGGTAGACTTTGAGTTTTTGCTTGTCTGAGAAATTCTTTATTTCCCTACTGTTCTAAATGATTATCTATCTTGCTTGGTAGAGTATTCTAGGTGGCAGGTTTTTCCCTTTCAAAACTTTGAATATATTTTACCACTTCCTTCTGGCCTGCATTGTTTCTGTAGAGAAATTTGTTGATAGCCTTATGGGGCTCTTGCAGCCTTTAGAATTCTTTGTTTATCTTTAACTTTTGCCATTTTTATTATCATATGTCTTGGTGTAGGTCTTTTGGATTCATTTGTTTGGGATCCTCTGTGCTTCTTATATCTGGATATCTGTTTCCTTTAGGTTTGGGGAATTTTCAGCCACAATTTCTTCAAATACATGTTCAATCCCCTTTTCTCTTTCTTCTTCTAGAAATCCTAGTATGCATAGATTGGGATGGTTTATATTATCCTGTAGGTTTCTTATACTGCTTTCCTTTTTTTTTTTTTCATTTGACTTTCTGAATGTTATTTTGCTTCAGTGATTTCTATTATTATGTCTTTCAGGTCACTTATTCTTTCTTTTGCATTATTCATTGAATTATTCATTGCTTTTAGCTCAGTTTTCATCTCAGCAAATGAATTTTCTAATTTTTCTTGGTTCCTCCTCATACTTTCTAGCTCCTTTTTACAATAATCTGCATTTCTGTCAATAACCTTTCTTAATTCTTCAGTATTTCCATTACCTCCGTCTTTCTTGGAGGGTAGGGCCTGTGGCATGTAGGATCTAGTTACCTGACTAGCGATCAAAATGGTGTGGTCTGCATTGGGAGTGCAGAGTCTCAACCACTGGATCACCAGGGAAATCCCATTACCTCCTATTAGACTAAAAAAGAATCTGTTTCATTGTTTCTTCCTTCCAGGTAATTTTCTTGGACTTTTAACTGAGAGTGGTTCATCTGCTTCTTCATCTTCCTTTTATTTATCTTATTCTGTGAGTTTAAGAGAAGCAGTCTTGGAGTGCTGTTATATGCTGGAGCATTCCTGTGTAGCTTGTGTGGGGTTAATGTTTTTTGGCGTGAGGGAAGTTTTTGGTCTGGATGTTTGCCACGTTTGCCATCTCTTTACTCAACATGTGCTGGCCATTATCCCCTTGATAGAGGGTGTGCAGGTGTGTTACCCATGCATGCTTCCAGTAAGGCATGGGCAGTGGTTGGCTCCCAGTTGTGGGACGCTTTGCAGCAGTGGTCTGTGTTTACCTCTGGGGTCTGAGGTAGATATGCCTGCTTCTAGAGCTCATATAGGCCACCTGAGAGTTTGTCTGTGAGAGAGCCGATTTTTAGATAGGTTGGTAAGGAGTCCATGGCCCTCAAGGAGGAAGGGGTCCTGGGTTCTCAAGGAGGAGAAAGGGGCAAATGTTTTTTTCTATATTGCTTTCTATCGGGCTTCCCTCGTGGCTCAGACAGTAAAGCGTCTGCCTGCAATGCGGGAGACCCGGGTTCAATTCCTGGGTCGGGAAGATCCCCTGGAGAAGGAAATGGCAATCCACTCCAGCACTCTTGCCTGAAAAATCCCACAGACGATGGAGCCTGATAGGCTACAGTCCATGGGGTCCCAAAGGATCCGACAGGACTGAGTGACTTCACTTTCACTTTAGCTTAGTCAAGTAAGATGCTTTTTCTTAAACTCTGAGTTATTATGAAAACAGTCTTTAAGACTAACTTTCTTTAAGCCCAGAGCTAATAATTACACAACAAAACAACTCATCTTGCTCAAGGGTGTGTTTTTCCTTGAGTTCCCTACTGATGATTATATAACAACAATGTATCTTGCTGACTCATTTTTGAGAAGACCCTGATGCTGGGAAAGATTGAGGGCAGGAGGGGAAGGGGACGACAGAGGATGAGATGGTTGGATGGTATCACCAACTCCATGGACATGAGTTTGAGCAAACTCCAGGAGTTGATGATGGATAGGGAGGCCTGGCGTGCTGCGGTTCATGGGGTCGCAAAGAAACTGAGCAACAGAACTGAACTGATCTTGCTTGAGGACATGTTTCTCCTTCTTAACAGGAACCTTCTGACTAATCCTGTTATCTTAAAATATGTTATGGGAGTGGGTCTGGTTGGTAAGAACTTTATATTGTTCTGATCTTGTTAATTTAAGATGTATGTTGTGGGAGTGGATCTGGTAAAAGTATGTAAGGCCTTGGTAAGACTAGGTAGTGGGACACTCTCTGTTCCCCTTTTGATATTCTTTCTCTGTCCTTTTTCACTGTAATAAAATTTCTGTCATGCAAAAGTTCTGAGTAATCAAGCCTGGTCCCTGATCCCAAAGCTAAATCTTTTTTGGAGATTATGAATCCGACACCATTCACTGTAAGCTATCACCTGGAGAGTGACTCTTTTCTTACATGCCCCCTGACAATGGTGCCCTGACTCTTTGGCAGGTCCAGGCCTCCTTCCGCAGTATCCTTATAGCCCCTCAGGCTGTCTCCATGTAGCCAACCCTAGTCCTCTCCCTTGGGTCTGACCTCTGAAGCTGTAGCCTTGGCACCCAGTGCCTGCCTTTCCCAGTCCCTCCCAGTGTCTCAGACTGGGAAGTGCCGGGTGGCCATCACCATCTGTGCAGATCTCTCTCTGCTGTGTTCTTAAGGCAATTCCTGCACTCTCTGAGGCTCTGAAGCTCTCCCTCTGTCCTGGCTGATCTCCCTACCAAGTGAGTGGTATTCCTAGTGTGGAGACATTTCTTCTTTCACAGTTCCCTCTCAGGGTCACGGGTCCTGCCCCAATTACTTTTTCTCTCTTTTTCTATTTTCTTTTGCCCTACTGAGTTATGTGGATATTTTCCTGCCTCTTTGGAAGTCTGAGGTCTTCTGCCAGTGTTTTGTAGATGTTATATGAGAATTGTTCCACATGTAGATATATTTTTGATATGTTTGTCAGAGAATGTGAGCTCCATGTCCTATTCCTTCGCCATCTTGATCTGGTCTCTGTTTCTAGTTTTTTTAATTGAATTATGATTGATTTATAGTCTTATATTAGTTTCATGTATACAGAATAGTGATTCACAGTTTTTATAGATTATGCTTCATTTAAAGTTGTTACAGGGACTTCCCTTGTAGTCTGGTGACTAAGACTCTGTGCTCCCAATGCAGGGGCCCAGTGTTCAATCCCTTGTCAGGGAACTAGACCCACATGCCACAACTAAGACCTGGCACAATTAAATACATTAAAAATGTATATGCAAAAAAGTTATTATAAAATATTGGCTATATTTCCTGTGCTGTGTAATATGTCTTGCAGCTAAATTATTTTATATATATAGTAGGTTTTACTTCTTAATCCTCATACCTATTTTGTCCCTCTCCTTTGCCTCTGGTAACTACCAGTTTGTTATCTGTGAGTCTGTTTTGTTTTATTCATTTTTTTGGATTCCACATATAAGTGACAACATACAATGCTTGTCTTTCTCTGACTTACTTCAGTAAGCATAATACCCTCGAGGTTCATCCATGTCTTTGCAGACAGCAAAAATTTCATTATTTCTTATGGCTGAGTAATATTCCATTGTGTAATATAGATCATATCTTCTTTATACAGTCATCTGTTGATGGATACTAGGTTGCTTCCATATCCTGGCTATTGTTAAGTAATATTACTGTGAATGCTGGGGTGCATGTATGCCTTCAAATTCATGTTTTTGTTTTCTTTGTATATATTCCCAGGCTTGGAATTGCTGGATGATATAGTAGTTCTAGTTTTAGTTTTCTGCAGAACCTTCATACTGCTTTTTATAATGGCTGCACCGATTTACATTCCCACCAACAGTGTACTAAGGTCCCCTTTTTTCCACATCCTCTCCAACACTGTATTATTTGTAGACTTTTTCATGATAGCCATTTTACAGGTGTGAGATAATATCTCATTGTAGTTTTGATTTGCATTTCTCTGGTGATTAGTGATGTTGAGCATTTCTTCATGTGCTTGTTAGTCACCTAAATATCTTTGGAAAAATTTCTATTCAGGTTTTCTACCCACTTTTTGTCTTTTTTAAGAGAAATATTGAGTTGTATGTGAGCTGTTTATATATTTTGGATATTAACCCTGTATCAGTCATATCATTTGCAAATATTTTCTCCCATTTCATAAGTTGTCTTTTATTGATGTTTCCTTTATTGTGCAAAAAGTATTATGTTTAATTAGGTCCTATTTGTTTATTTTTGCTTTTGTTTCTTTGCCTTAGGAGACAGATCTAGAAAATATTGCTAGTGTTTATGTCAAATAATGTCTGTTTTCTTTCAAGAGTTTTATGGTTTCCATCCTTACATTTAGGTTTTTGATCCATTTTACATTTACTTTTGTATATGTTGTGAGAAAATGTTCTGATTCTGTTCTTTTTGCATGTTTGTCCAGTTTCCTGTATTACTTATTGAAGAGACTCATTTTTCTATTGCATATTCTTTCCTTCTTTGTGATATATTCATTAATCTTAAGTGCATGGGTTTACTTTTGGGTTGTTTATTCTATCCATTGATTTCTGTGTCTTTTTTGGTTATTACCATACTGGTTTGATTACTGTAGCTTTGTGGTATAGTCTAAAGTCAGTGTGATACCTCCAGCTTTGTTCTTCTTTACCAAGATTGCTTTGGTTATTCCAGGTCTTTCATACTTACATACAAAGTAAGATTGTTTTTGTTCTAGTTCTGAAACCATTTACAACAGATTGGGACTCAAACCAAGCCAAAACCCTGCTTGGGACTTGAACCTACGTGGCTGGGACTCAAACCCAGCCAAAACCCCGCTTAGGACTTGAATCCACGTGGCTGGGACTTGAACCCAGCCAAAACCCTGCTTGGGACTTGAACCCCCGTGGCTGGGACTCAAACCCAGCCAAAACCCACAGCTCCTGGTTTCTGGACCTAATGAAGCTCAGGTTCTTAATGTCTCATTGCAGAACAAATTCAGTGAGAGACAAAATGATAGGTAAGAAGTGGATTTATTCAGATACAGAGAGAAGCACACTCTGCAGACAGAGTGTGGGCCATCACAGAGGGTGAGTGCAGCCATGAACTGTGGCGGGGTTAGTTTTGATAGGCTGGGTAATTTAATAGGCTAATGAGTGGGAGGATTATTCCAGCTATTTTTGGGAAGGGGCGGAGATTTCCAGGATTTGGGCGACTGCCCATTCCTTGGTCTTTTAATAGTGCCTTGGAACTGTCATGGCACTTCTGGGTGTGTCATATGGATCAGATTGAGGACCAAGATCTAGTCTTGTCTGCCATCTTGGTCCCATTTGATTCTAATCATTTAGAATGGCCTTGGGTGATGTTATTCTTTCAAAAGTTTTGCCCTGCCCCTTTCCCTCCTGTTACAGTTCTGTGAAAAATGCCTTTGGTATTTTGATAGGGATTTCATTGAATATGTAGATTGCCTTGAGTAACATTGTCATTTTAACACTATTAATTTTTCTAGTCCATGAACATGATATATCTTTCCATCTGTTTCTGTCATATTTTTCTTTCATCAGTGTTTTACAGTTTTCAGAGTACAAACAAGTCTTTTAACGCTTTAGTGAGATTTTTGGTGTGGTGGTAAATGGGATTGTTTTTTAAAGCTCCCTTTCTGATAGTTCATGTTATTTTACAGAAATACAGTAGATAGTTGTATCCAGTATCTTTATCAAATTGATGAGGTCCAGTAATATCTTTGGTGTGTTTTTAGGATTTTATATGTAGGGATGATCCTAATTAAGTCAGTGCTTGGAAATAGTTGTGTATAAAACATGTGTGATAGAGATAATAGAACACAGTGATGAAAAATAGTATTGTGAAGATTCAGCAAATTGAGCTTGTTTATTTTAACAGCTTGTTCCTCTAAAATGATGTTGGAATTTTTGTAATACCTTTTCATAGATCCTGGTACAGGTGACATTGTTCATAACACATTCTCAGTTGAAGACAGTTTGAGGTTTTCTACCAACAGCTGTGGTTTCTTCAAACTTCTCTTCTAGCTTTCAAGAAAACTGTGTTTTCAAAGGTGCACTCAATTTTTATAGTGAGAGATTCGCTGTCAGAAGTGATGACATAATCTGGCTTGACCACTGCATCCATTTTTCACAATGCCAGTCCCACTCATACTGCCTTTATATATCCCTCAACATCTTTACTCTTCCTTTATATATTCATCAAAGCCATTTTCCTGTTAGCTGATGAATGGTAACTATGGTTGGCCTTGGGAACAATGTCCTGTGTGGGAAGCAGGGCACTTGGTCCTGGGAGGTGTGCTTTACCTAACCCCTTTTTAACCGCTGGCCCCCATTCCCCTGAGCCAGGAGGTGCAAACTAGCTCTCCTCAGGACTTCGCATGTCCTTTCTGCAAGCTAAGTTGCTTTATTATTAAAATAATTTACTTATTAAATTGTAGTTCTTTCATACTTTAAATTGTTAGAACATTGTAGCTAATGCTTAAGTTCCATTTAAACTATTTTTTGATGTATTTTGATTAATATAGCACTAGTTCAACTGGTATAGTCTGTCATGTAAATGTATAATCTGTCCTTCCTGTTTTTTATGGTTAATTAGGTTATTTCCAAATTTTTTTCTGATACAAATAATACTGCAGTTTGTACATGTCCTCATTCATAGCTTTGTGGCCACACACAATACCAGCTTTCTTTTAATATTTGTTTGATATATCAAATATCTTTTGAAAAATTACTATTTTAACTATTTTTAAGTTTACAGTTCAGTACCATTAAGTATAGTGGCAGTCTTTTGTAACCATTGTTACTCTCCATTTCCAGATCTTTTTCATCTCCAAAACAGAAACTCTGTACCCATGTTAAACAATAACTTGGCATTCCTTACCTCTTTCCAGCCCTATTCCACTTTCTGTCTATGAATTTGACTGCTCTAGGACCTTCATCTAAGTCAAAGTATACAATGTTTCTCCTTTTGTTGTGCAGTGGTTTATTTAGTTAGTATAATGTTTTCAAAGTTCATCTGTGGTATAGCATGTATCAGAAATTCATTCCTTTTTAGGGAGTATCATTCCTTTTGTACCATACCATTTGTATGTTACATTTTACTTATCCATTCACCTGTTATTTTGGACATATTAATTATTTCCACCTTTTTGGCTCTTGTGAATAATACAGATATGAACACTGATGTATAAATTTCTGTTTGGGTGCCAGCTTTCATTTCTTTTGGTATATACTCAGAAGTGAAATTGCTGGATCATACGGCAATTGAGAAAAGGAAAGATATACCCATTTGAATGAAGAGTTCTAAAGAATAGCAAGGAGAGATAAGAAAGCCTTCCTCAGTGATCAGTGCAAAGAAATAAAGGAAAACAATAGAGTGGGAAAGTCTAGAGATCTCTTCAAGAAAATTAGAGATACCAAGGGAACATTTCATGCAAAGATGGGCATAATAAAAGACAGAAATGGTATAGACCTAACAGAAGCAGAAGATATTAAAAGAGGTGGCAAGAATACACAGAAAAACTATGCAAAAAAGATCTTCACGACCCAGATAATCAAAATGGTGGGATCATCAACCTAGAGCCAGACATCCTGGAATGTGAAGTCAAGTGGGCCTTAAGAAGCATCACTATGAACAAAGCTAGTGGAGGTAATGGAATTCCAGTTCAGCTATTTCAAATCCTAAAAGATGATGCTGTGAAAATACTGCGCTCAATGTGCCAGCAAATTTGGAAAAGTCAGCAGTGGCCACAGGACTGGAAAAGGTCAGTTTTCATTCCAATCCCAAAGAAAGGCAATGCCAAAGAATGTTCAGAAACTGCACAACTGCACTCATCTCACACGCTATCAAAGTAATCCTGAAAATTCTCTAAGCCCGGCTTCAACAGTTCGTGTACCATAAACTTCCAGATGCTCAAGCTGGATTTAGAAAAGGCAGAGGAACCAGAGATCAAACTGCCAACATCTGTTGGATCATCGAAAAAGCAAGAGAGTTCCAGAAAAACATGTACTTCTGCTTTATTGACTACTCCAAAGCTTTTGACTGTGTGGACCACAACAAACTGTGGAAAATTCTGAAAGATATGGGAATACCAGACCACCTGACCTGCCTCTTGAGAAATCTTTATGCAGGTCAAAATGCAACAGTTAGAACTGGACATGCAAAAACAGACTGATTCTAGATAGGGAAAGGAGTAAGTCAAGGCTGTATATTGTCACCCTGCTTATTTATATGCAGAGTACATCATGAGAAACACTGGGCTGGATGAATCACAAGCTGGAATCAAGATTGCCAGGAAAAATATCAATAACATCAGATATGCAGATGACACCACCCTTATGGCAGAAAGCAAAGAAGAACTAAAGAGGCTCTTGATGAATGAAGTGAAAGAGGAGAGTGAAAAAGTTGGCTTAAAGCTCAACATTCAGAAAACGAAGATCATGGCATCTGGTCCCATCACTGCTTGGCAAATAGATGGGAAAACAGCGGAAACTGTTGACAGACTCTTTTTTTGAGCTTCAAAATCACTGCAGATGGTGACTGCAGTGATGAAATTAAATGACATTTGCTCCTTGGAAGAAAAGCTATGACCAACCTAGACAGCATATTAAAAAGCAGAGATTATTAGTTTGCCAACAAGATCTGTTTAGTCAAGGCTATGGTTTTTCAGTAGTCATGTATGGATGTGAGAGTTGTACTATAAAGAAAGCTGAGTGCTGAAGAATTGATGCTTTTGAACTGTGGTGTTGGAGAAGACTCTTGAGAGTCCCTTGGACTGCAAGGAGATCCAACCAGTCCATCCTAAAGGAAATCAGTCCTGAATATTCATTGAAAAGACTGATGTTGAAGCTGAAGCTGCAGTACTTGGGACACCTGTTTCGAAGAACTGACTCATTTGAAAAGACCCTGATGCTGGGAATGATTGAAGGCAAGAAGAGAAGGGGATGACAGAAGATGAGATGGTTGGATGGCATCACTGACTCAAGGGACATGAGTTTGAGTAAACTCCGGGAGTTGGCGATGGACAGGGAGGCCTGGCGTGCTGCAGTCCATGGGGTCGAAAAGAGTCGGAAACGACTGAGGGACTGAACTGAACTGAACTGTAGTATTTTTTCTGTTTTTTCACAGTAAATGCACTATTTGATATTCCTAACAGCATTACTCTCATGTTTCCTGTTACTTCCTTACCTACACTTGTTATTTTCCTTACTTTTTTTTGAAAGGGCATAATACACTCCTAACAGGTGTGAAGTGTTATCTCTTTACAGTTTTGATTTTATTTCTCAATGACTAGGGATGTAGAGCATCCTTTTGTGTGCTTATGGATATTTTTATGTCTTCTTTGGAAAAATGTCTGTTCAGGTCCTTTGCCCATTAAAATTTTTTTTTTTTTGCTGAATTGAATATTTTACATTTTTTTAATTGAAGTATAGTTGATTTACAATATTGTATTTCTTTCAGGTGTACAGAAAAGTTATTCAGTTATACATACTTATTTATATACACTTAGCATATATGTGTGGAGAAGGCAATGGCACCCCACTCCAGTACTCTTGGCTGGAAAATCCCATGGATGGAGGAGCCTAGTGGGCTGCAGTCCATGGGGTCGCTAAGAGTTGGACACGACTGAGCGACTTCACTTTCACTTTCATGCATTGGAGAAGGAAATGGCAACCCACTCCAGTCTTTTTGCCTGGAGAATCCCAGGGACGGGGGAGCCTGGTGGGCTGCTGTCTCTGGGGTTGCACAGAGTCGGACACGACTGAAGCGACTTAGCAGCAGCAGCAGCAGCAGCATATATGTGTGTGTGTGTGTGTGTGTGTGTGTATGTGTGTGTGTATATATATATATATATATATATGTATGTATGTATGTATGTATAGCATATACACTTATACATTTCCTTGCAGAAGGAAACGGCAGCCCACTCCAGTGTTCTTGGCTGGAGAATCCCAGGGACGGGGGAGCCTGGTGGGCTGCCATCTATGGGATTGCATAGAGTCAGACACGACTGAAGTGACTTAGCAGCAGCAGCAGCAGCATATATGTGTATACATATATATAATTTAAAGATTCTTTCTATTATAATTTATTACAAGATACTGAATATAATTCCATGTTAATGTCAGTGCCTAGTCACTCAATTGTGTCTGACTCTTTGTGACCCCATAGACTGTAGCTTGCCAGGCTCCTCTGTCCATGGGATTCTCCAGGCAAGAATATTAGAGTGGGTTGCCATTTCCTACTCCAGGGGATCTTCCCGAACCAGGGATCAGACCCACAACTCCTGTGTCTCCTGCATTACAGGCAGATTCTTTATCACTGAGCCATTGGGGATGCCCATAATTCCATGTGCTATACAGTAAATCCTTGTTTGTTTTATGTATAGTGATATGTATCTCGTTATCCCACACTTCTAATTTTTCCCCCCCCTTACCCTTTGGTAACCATAAGTTTGTTTTCTGGGTCTGTGAGTTTGTTTCTGTTTTGTACTTAGATTCATTTGTATTATTTTTTTGATTTCCCATTAAAGTAGAACAGTAAGTCCCCTACATACAAATGAGTTCCATTCTGAGAGTGCACTTGTAAGTCCAATTTGTTCGTAAATCCAACAGTTAGCCTAGGTATCCAACTAACACATTCGACTCTATACTGCTATACTGTAATAGGTTTGGAATAGATTCACATCTTTGAAAGTTCACAACTCGAAGGTTCGTATGTATGGCATCCCCTGCTGTATTAAATAATATTTCTTTCTGTTTCCCACTTAACTTCACTCAGTATGATAATCTGTAGGTCTATCTATGTTGCTGCAAATGGCATTATTTCATTCTTTTTTGTGGCTGAGTAATATTCCATTTTGTATATATACCATATCTTCTTTATGTGTTCATCTGTTGATGGACAGTTAGATTGCTTCCATATCTTGGCTATTGTAAATAGTCTGGCTGTGAACATTGTGGTTCATATATGTTTCCAAAGTATCGGGTTTTTGTCTTTTCTGGATACATGCCCAGGAGTGGGATTGCTGGATTGTATGGTAATTCTAGTTTTGATTTTTGAAGGAACCTCCATACTGTTTTTTATAATGGCTGCACTAGTGTACATTCTCACCATCAGTATAGGTGAGACCCAAACCCTCCAGTGTTTTTACTTGTGGGTTTTTTGGTGATGGCCATTTTGATTGGTGTGAGGTGATACCTCATTGCAGTTTTGATTTGCATTTCTCTAGTAATCAGTGATGTAGAGCATCTTTTCATGTGCTTGTTGTCCATTTATTGTTTTGAAGAAATGTCTTTTGGTCTTCTCATTTGTTTGATTGGGTATTTTTTTTTTATATTGAATTGTAATCCTGTGTCTGACATCATGTGCAGATATTTTCTAGCATTTCTTTTTCTTTTGTTCATGGCTTCCTTTGCTGTGTAAAAGCTTTTAAATTTGCTTAGGTCCCATTTGTTTATTTTTTTTCCCCAGAAGATTCTTTTATTGAAACTGGTTGATATCAATAAGGGGACAGTACAAAAAAATTTTTGGTCCATGAAAAAAACATAATAATTAAGTTAATGAAAACAGTTATCTTCAACAGGGACACTGTAGGAGTGCTGAGCTTCCTTATGGTTCCAGCCCCAGGGACAGAGGTTGTCCATTGTCACTCTGGGGAGAACCTTTCAGGGAGTGGGGGGATAATGACTGGAAGGAGAAGATGGGGAGAAAGTCCTGTTGTCCCCAGCATGGAACGGTCAGGAATACAGGGCTAGGGGATGTGCTCGCAGGAGTCTGAGGAGGGGGTGGGGAAGCAGGGGCTTTGTCAGTTCTGCAGCTTTACAGCCCATGCTGAATAGAATTCCCTCTCTGTGCCCAGCTGTCTTCCACCCTGCTATGCTGAGTCTGTGAGCCTGGTATATGCTAACTTGGGGGTGATACAACCTGGAAGAATCTGAGACTCTCCTGGAAAGATATGAAGCCATCTCAGTTCCAAGGGGCCAAGATTGCAGAATAAGGTCCTGCTGCTAGCTGAGGGGTCTGAAGCTTTGAGGGTGCAGGCGGGGGAGTCACAATCCTGTGAGGCAGGGAGAAAGATGAGTCACAAACCCAAGTCAGAGCTCTCTCTATCCCTAGGCGCTTTCACTCCTCAGTGCCCTAGAAGTCACCAGTGGGTGTCAACTGGGCAGACAAGGGACAGAAAGACTGGGATGGCCCAGGGCTTTTACCTATTTGATTGCAGGCCTGTTTCTCCATGAAAGGATGGGGGAGGCAGGGTGGAGTGAATGAATGAGTCACACCTCCACGCAGGAAGGAACATCCTCTGCTGGCAATGACAGCACCCTAGGTTAGGTTCCCAGGGCTCTGACAGGGAAAGGCAAGATTCCCCTACCTGAATGCCCTTGGTTAGGACAGACAGGAGGAAGTCCTTAACAGCAGCTACAGGGAGTGTGCTGGGAGGGAGCAATACTACGAGAACAAACTCTGATACTGATGTGTTTCCCCCCTCCGAGGAAGTGGAGAGAAGCACTGAGACAGCAAGCCCGTCTGGAGGGCTGTAGACTGACCTCGGGCTCAATGGAGCCCGAGAGCCAGGGTTCCTTTAGTGCTAGAGGGCAACAAGTGAAGGGAGAGTTTGCTCCAAACCTGTGGAGGGAAGGAAGGAAATTGGATTCTGTTATCAGGAGATCCAAGATCAACTAGCTTATAGAGTGCCCCCAGGCCTGAGTTGTGGAGAAGGGACTACAGCTCCTAACTCCTGGGTCTCTGAAGGGCAGGATCAGTGTAGTTGGTCCCCTTGAGGACCACTTGGCCTTAGGCCCAGTCCATTCACTGCACTAATTATCAAACTATGGGTTCTCTCTAATACTATCTAGAGGTCCTAAGCAGACCAGGGGAGGGGAGTGGCACATGGGAAATTTGTGGGGCAAAGGGAAGCTGGGGACAGGAAGGAATGGGGTGGAAGAGGATAACTGCTGTCACGTGATATCCTCTTCATTCTGGTGTTGTCCTAGAACCGACAGCATCCCCTGGAAGGCCCCAGGCAAAAGTATGAGACACAGCACAGGGCCCAAATAAAGAAACTGGTGCAGCCAAATTAGGGCTTTGTGGGTGAAGCCCTATGTATTTTGGATTCCCAGGGCTTGCTCTAATTTTTGTCATCTCTGCTGCACCTTGGAGTAGAAATATCGGCACACAGCTTCCTGGGCCCAAGGCTGGAAGTAGAATTCTGCTCAGTGTTCCTCCTCTGGGTTACCCACCATATCAGTCATGGTCTTGAGGTCCCGGCACTGGGACTGAAGCAAGTCACTGATGAAACCTTGAGGGTCTTTGGCAAAGCTCAGCAAGAACTCTTGCTGGGTCTTCAGCAGACTGATAGTTTCTGTTGTCTCATGGATCTTGTTGTCTAGAGTAGCAATCTCCTGCTGGCTAGCAGTAGACAGCAAAAGAGAATTCATCTGGGTTTTCAAGGTATCATCCACTTTCACATCAGTGTCATAACAAGCTGTCTTTTTCTGATCATTCGGGTCAACACTGATGACATGATTAATGATGATGGGCTCAGGTGTCATAAGCAAGGCATGGGGCTGTTGGGGGACCTCTGAAAACTTCATACATTGAGAATCAAAGATCTGCTGGAGGTACTTGTCAGAGATGACAAACTCCCGCTCATGTCTGTCCTGGAGCTTATGTGTCTTAATATATTGCCACAGTGCTTGAATGATCACTGGACAGGTCTGGGTGTGGATGCCCAGGAACCAAGCCAGACAAAGGTCTAATTTAAACTGAGGAGGCTGGTAATTCAGTATCAACAGGACAGTACACCGTATATTCACATCTCCTGGCTATTTCACCTGGAAGCCATCCATCTCCTGGGTAGTGGTGGTCCTGTGCCATTCTACCAGATGGTTGTCTGGTCCATACAAGTCTTTGTCCAGTTTGATTACCAAGGACTTAAAAGAAGAGAACTTCCTCTTTTGTTTGGTGGCATCATATTTGGACAAGGCTGAATCCTCCAGGAGCCGTCCTTCTACCTGAAGCTCCCAGGAAGCCATTGTCCCTTCTCCATCCTTGGCATCTGACTTAGCCAGATTGAAAGTGTTAGAAATGAAAATTCACAGCTTTTGTTTTTGCTTGATGGAACGTTTCAAGGCTTCCTGGATACCTAGCCGTTTGCTCACAATAGTCTGGTCCAGTTTCCTTTCAAAAGCCAAGATATCCATATAGGCTTAGGATTCTGGTACCATTTCACGAATCCTTTGAGATAGAATTTTGTCAGCCATCGTTTTTTTGCACTGTGATTCCAATTTTGGACTGCCTGCTGCTGGACCTGCTGGATCTGCTGAGGCGCAGGTCTCTTGTGGGACTGGTCCATCCCTGACTGAGCCAGGCCAGGTCAGACTGAAGGATTCCCCCATAACCAGGGGGTCCCAAGGAGGGTCCCTGAGGTGTCATTTGGCTGCCTGGTAACATACCTGGTCTTGGATAGGCTGCTTTGGGCACCCAGGAGCGGTATAGACCTTGACTCGGGTGCTGGGCCCGTATGCACCAGACTCCCCAGTGCCCTGCCTAGGCCCAGGGCAGCCACTATGCCCACCCCTCCCTGAGGCTCCTACGCCCTGCTGGGAGCCACAGATTGGAAACACGCCCAGGCTGCCATCTTTCCCAGAGCTGCTGCTGAAGCTGCACAAAGAGTCGAACTGGAACTCCTATTTTTATTTCTATTGCTTTGGGAGACTGACTTAAGAAAACGCTGATACGATTTATGTCAGAGAATGTTTTGCCTATGCTTTCTTCTAGGAATTTTATGGTGTCATGACTATGTTTAGGTCTTTAAACCATTTTGTGTTTATTTTTCTTTGTGGTATGAGGGAGTGTTCTAACTTCACTGATGAGGTTGTCTAGCTTTCACATTGCCACTTGTTGAAGAGACTGGCTTTTCTGCATTGTTTATTCTTGCTTTCTTTGTTGAAGATTATTTAACTGTAGATGTTTTGAGTTTATTGTTGGGCTCTCTATTTTGTTCTATTCTTCTCTATGTCTGTTTTTGTGCCAATGGCATGCTGTTTTATTACTGTAACTTTATACTATTGTCTGAAGTCAGGGAGGGTTATGCCTCCAGCTTTGTTCTTTTCCCTCAGGATTGCTTTGGCAGTTCTGGATCTTTTGTGGTTCTATATTAATCTTATGATTACTTGTTCTAGTTCTTTGGAAAATGTTATAGGTAGTTTGATACGGATTGTATTAAGTCTGTAGATTGCTTTGGATAGTATGACCATTTTACCAATATTCTTCCAATCCAAGAGCATGGAATATCTTTCCATGTCTCCGAAACATCTTCTGTTTCCTTTTTCACTGTTTTATAGTTCTCAATGTATAGCTGTTTTACCTCATTGGTTAGGTCTATTCCTAGGTATTTTATGTTTTTGGATTCTATTATACTGTTTATTAAAATTATTTTTATATTTATTTATTTATTTGGCTACACCGTGTGGTTTGCAGGAACTTAGTTTTTAGAACAGGTATTGAACCCATGCCCCAGCAGTAAAAGCACCAAATCCTAATCACTGGACCTCCAGGGAACTCCTTGGATGCTATTTTAAATGGGATTCTTGTTACTTTCTCTTTATGAGATTTTATTGTTAGTATAAAGATATGCAACATATTCTGTATATTAATCTTATATTCTTTTACTTTGCTAAATTCATTTATTAGTTAATAGTTTTTGTGTGGAATCCTTAGGAATTTCTGTAGTGTATGTCATATGCATATAGTCACAGTTTTATCTTAACTTTCCAATTTGAATATGTTTTATTTCATTTTTTTTTTTTTTGATTGCTGTGCCTTTGCTCAGTTTTGAATTTGGTTGGTTGGTTTTTTCCTAGTTGAATTGTAAGATTTCTTTATGTTTCCTGACTATCAGTACCATTTCTGATATATAATTTAGAAATATTTTCTCTCATTTTGTGGGTTGTCTTTTTATTCTCTTGATAATAGCCTTTGATGCACAAAATGTTTACATTTTGGTGAAATCCAGTTTATTTTTTGTTGTTGTTGTTGCCTGTGCTGTTGGTATCATATTCAAGAAAGCATAGCCAAATCCGATATCATGAAGATTCCCCTTCTATTTTCTATAGAGTTTAATGGATGGTTTTAGCTACGCTTTTTAGGTCTTTGATGAATTTTGAGTTAATTTTTGTATGTGGTGTAAGACAAGGGTCCAAGTCAATTTTTTTGCATGTGGATGTCCAGTTTTTTCCATATTGTCCTTTTCCTGTAGTATATTGTTGATACCCTTCTTGAAAATCAATTGACCACATATATGCAAGGCTTTATTTCTAGGTTCTATACTCCATTGTTCTATATGTTCTTCTGCCAGTACTACAATGTTTTAATTATTTTAGCTCTGCATTTAGATTTTTTAAGTTTAATTGATTTACTGTATTGTGTTATATATATATATATATATATATATATGTTATATACGTCAAAGTAATTCAGTTATGCATATATATTTTCCACATTATTTTATAGTTTAGGTTATTGCATGATATTAAGTGTAGTTCCCTGTGTTATATGGTAAATTCTGTTGGTTTAGTAGTTAGTTTTGAAATTAGGAATTGTGAGTTCTTTAATTTTATACTTTTTCATAATTGTTTTGGCTATTCAAGATTCCTCAAGAATTTTAGAATTGATTTTTCTGTTTCTGCAAAAATATCTTGTGATTTTGATAGGAGTTGAAAAGAATCTGTAGACCACTTTGAGTAGTATTGCCATCTTAAAAATATTTGTGTTTTTAACTTTTTCTGTCTGTGAAAAGATTGCTGTTTTGAAGCTTACCAGAAGTCTTTCACCTCCTTGGTTAAATTTATTCCTAAATATTTAATTCTTTCTGATGCTATTGTAAATGTAATTGTTTTCCAAGTTTCCATTTTGGATTGTTGGTTGTTAGTATAGAGAAATACAGCTGATTTTTTTGTGTGAATTTTGTATCCACCAGCTTTGCAATTTGTTTATTAACTGTGTTAAGAATTTTTGTTATGAATTCTTTTAAGATTTCCTACATGTAAGTTGTCATCTGTGGACAGAGATAAGTTTACTCTTCCTTTACAGTTTGGATTATAATATGCTACTTTAAACAATTGTTAAGTGAGCATGAAACCATTTACCTCAGATTGGGACTTGACTCCATTTGGATAGGACTCAAACCCAGCCAAAACCCGTGGTACCTGGTTTCAGGGCCAAATAAAAATAAAGCTCAGGTTCTTGATGTCTCATCACAAAAAGAATTCAGTGAGAGACAAAGTGATAGGTAAGAGGTAGATTTATTCAGATTCTGAGAGAAGCACACTCCATAGACAGAGTGTAGACCACTGCAGAGGGCTTGTGTGGCTGCAAAATGTGGTCTGGTTAGTTTTTATAGGCTGGGTAATTTAATATGCTAATGAGTTGGAGGATTATTCCAACTATTTTTGGGAGGGGACGGAGATATCCAGGATTTGGGGCACTGCCCACTCCTTGGTCTTTTAACAGTGCCTTGGAACTGTCATGGTACCTCTGGGTGTGTCATGTCACTTACTGATTGAGGACCAAGGTCTAGTCTTTGTCTGCCATCTTGGTCCCACTTGATTCTAATCGACTTATGTTATGTCCTTCAGTTCAGTTCAGTCACTCAGTCATGTCCTACTCTTTGCGACCTCATAGACTGCAGCATGACAGGCTTCCCTGTCCATCACCAACTCCTGGAGCTTGCTCAAACTCATGTCCATGGAGTCGGTGATGTCATCCAACCGTCTCATCTTCTGTCACCCCCTTCTCCTCCCACCTTCAATCTTTGCCAGCATCAGTGTCTTTTCAAATGAGTCAGTTCTTTGCAACAAGTGGCCAGTGTATTAGAGCTTCAGCTTCAGCATCAGTCCTTGCAATGAATATTCAGGACTGATTTCCTTTAGGATTGACTGGTTTGAGCTCCTTGCAGTCCAAGGGACTCTCAAGAGTCTTCTCCAACACCACAGTTCAAAAGCATCAATTCTTCGGCACTCAGCTTTCTTTATAGTTCAGCTCTCACATCCATACATGACTACTGGGTAAACCATAACTTAGACTAGATGGACCTTTGTTGGCAAAGTAATGTCTCTGCTTTTTAATATGCTGTCTAGGTTGGTCATAGCTTTTCTTCCAAGGAGCAAGCATCTTTTAATTTCATGGCTGCAGTCACCATCTGCAGTGATTTTGGAGCCCAAGAAAATAAAGTCTCTCACTGTTGCCATTGTTTCCGCATTTATTTGTCATGAAGTGATGAGACCAGATGCCATGATCTTAGTTTTCTGAATCTTGAGTTTTAAGCCACGTTTTTCATTCTCTTCTTTCACTTTCATCAAGAGGCTCTTTAGTTCTTCGCTTTCTGCTATAAGGGTGGTGTCATTTGCGTATCTGAGGTTATTGATATTTCTCCTGGCAATCTTGATTCCAGCTTGTGCTTCATCCAGCCCAGCGTTTCTCATGATGTACTCTGCATATAAGTTAAATAAGCAGGGTGACAATATACAGCTTTGACGTACTCCTTTCCCAATTTGGAACCAGTCGATTGTTCCATGTCCAGTTTTAAATGTTGCTTCTTGACCTGCATACAGAATTCTCATGAGTCAGGTCAGGTGGTCTGATATTCCCATCTCTTTCAGAATTTTGTACAGTTTGTTGTGATCCACACGGTCAAAGGCTTTGGCGTAGTCAATATAGCAGGAGTAGATGTTTTTCTGGAATTTTCTTGCCTTTTTGATGATCCAGCAGATGTTGGCAATTTGATCTCTGGTTCCTCTGCCTTTTCTAAATCCAGCTTGAGCATCTGGAAGTTCATGGTTCACATACTGTTGAAACCTGGCTTGGAGAATTTTGAGTATTACTTTGATTGTGTGTGAGATGAGTGCAATTGTGCGGTTTCTGAACATTCTTTGACATTGCCTTTCTTTGGGATTGGAATGAAAACTGACCTTTTCCAGTCCCGTGGCCACTGCTGAGTTTTCCAAATTTGCTGGCATATTGATTGCAGTATTTTCACAGCATCATCTTTTAGGATTTGAAACGGCTGATCTAGAATTCCATCACCTCCACTAGCTTTGTTCATAGTGATGCTTCCTAAGGCCCACTAGACTTCACATTCCAGTATGTCTGGCTCTAGGTGAGTGATCACACCATCGTGATTATCTTGGTCGTGAAGATCTTTTTTGTATAGTTCTTCTGTGTATTCTTGCCACCTCTTCTTAATATCTTCTGCTTCTGTTAGATCCATACCATTTCTGTCCTTTATTATGCCCATTTTTGCACGAAATGTTCCCTTGGTATCTCTAACTTTCTTGAAGAGATCTCTAGTTTTTCCCATTCTGTTGTTTTCCTCTATTTCTTTACATTGATCACTGAGGAAGGCTTTCTTATCTCTCCTTGCTATTCTTTAGAACTCTGCATTCAAATTGCTATATCTTTCCTTTTCTTCTTTGCCTTTAGATTCTCTTCTTTTCTCAGCTATTTGTAAGGCCTCTTTCAGCCAACCATTTTGCCTTTCTTTTTCTTAGGGGTGGTCTTGATCACTACCTCTTGTACAATGTCATGAAGCTTCATCCATAGTTCTTCAGGTACTCTGTCAGATCTAATCCCTTGAATCTATTTCTTACTTCACTGTATATTCGTAAGAGATTTGATTTAGGTCACACCTGAATGGTGTAGTGGGGTATGTCATTCTTTCAAAGTTGTGCCCTGTACCTTTCCCTCCTGTTACAAGCAGATATTTAATTACCAATGATTTGTTTATAAAAAGACCGGTTTTAGTCACTATATTCATGATTCAGTTCAGTTCAGTTGCTCAGTCGTGTCCGACTCTTTGCAACCCCATGAACTTCAGCACGCCAGGCCTCCCTGTCCATCACCAATTTCCGGAGTCCATCCAAACCCATGTCCATTGAGTCGATGATGCCATGCAACCATCTCATCCTCTGTCATCCCCCTTCTCTTCCTGCCCTCAATCTTTCCCAGCATCAGGGTCTTTTCAAATGAGTCAGCTCTTCGCATCAGGTGGCCAAAGTATTGGAGTTTCAGCTTCAACATCAGTCCTTCCAGTGAACACCCAGGACTGATCTGCTGTAGGATGGACTGGTTGGCTCTCCTTGCAAGTCCAAGGCACTCTCAAGAGTCTTCTCCAACACCACAGTTCAAAAGCATCAATTCTTTGGTGTTCAGCTTTCTTTATAGTCCCACTCACATCCATACATGACCACTGGAAAAACTATAGCCTTGACTAGATGGACCTTTGTTGACAAAGTAATGTCTCTGCTTTTTAATATGCTGTCTAGGTTGGTCATAACTTTCCTTCTAAGGAGTAAGCATCTTTTAGTTTCATGGCTGCAGTCACCATGTGCAGTGATTTTGGAACCCAGAAAAATAAAGTCAGCCACTGTTTCCACTGTTTCCCCATCTGTTTGCCATGAAGTAGTGGGACAGGAATGCCATGATCTTCGTTTTCTTAATGTTGAGCTTTAAGCCAACTTTTTCACTCTCCTTTTTCACTTTCATCAAGAGGCTTTTTAGTTTTTCTCCACTTTCTGCCATAAGGGTGGTGTCATCTGCATATCAGAGGTTATTGATATTTCCAAATTTCAGACATACTGTGTGATCTATTGCTGTGTTTTAAAAATAGCTGCTTATCCGTTGGAACAAGTAGGTGAATGGGTGAAAATTAAAAATAAGGGTTTTGGTTTTTATTTTGTGTTGTTTTTTGGCCATACCATGAGTTCCGAGCCCATGGGATTGTGAGCACAGAGTTCTAACCAGTGGACCACAGGGAATTCCCAGTGTTAGATGTTTCTGTTGTGAAATACTAGGTAACACATACACAGAATCTTTCTTTCAACTACATGTAAATCTGTAAATATCTCAAAATGAAAAGTTTAATTAAAAAAGGCTAGCTCTTTTACACATATGCTTATCCAATTAATAATGCAGAAATTATGAAGCACTAGTAATTTTTAGAACTCTAGAGTTCCTCATGGAAAAAAAGTTGTAAAACATTCAAGGTAAAGAACATGGCCCATAGTTCAAAACACTGATATTAGAACTTAAAACTTGGTCTGAAATTCAGTCATTATGATACTGTTATCCTACATTAGCACTTTAGATTTTTATTTTGGTTTACTTGAAGATAGATAGATTAGATTTCACATCAAGCCCATGTTGTTAATTGTGTATCTGTAAGTATAAAGGGTGATCACATTCCTCTAAAATAGATTTTTAACTACTCCTTTTTTCAAGGTTTATTTATTTATTTTTGGTTGTGATAAGTCTTTGTTGCTTTACTCAGGCCTTTTCTAGTTGTGGTGAGTGTGGGCTACTCTTAGTTATAGTACGTGGGCTTCCCAATGTGGTGGCTTCTCTTTTTGTGGAGCACAGGGTCTAGGGTGTGCAGGCTTCAGTAGTTGCCGCTCTTGGGCTCAGTAATTATGGCTTGCAGGCTCTAGAGTCAGGCTCAGTGGTTGTGATGCACAGGCTTAGCTGTTCCACAGCATGTGGAATCTTCCCAGACCAGGGATCAAACCTGTGTCCCCTGCATTGACAGGCAAATTCTTATACATTGTGCCACCAAGAAAGTCCCTTACTCTTATAGGATCATTTTAAGGATTTTTATCTAGGACCTTGAATGATATAATGTTTAGTACTGGTTGAGTAAGTTTCCCATTTTGCCCGAGGAGTAATAGAATGACAACCACATCTGGATTTAATAAAAATAACTTAAAATAGTTCACAGTTATA
Source organism: Bos indicus (assembly GCF_029378745.1). Taxonomy (NCBI): domain Eukaryota; kingdom Metazoa; phylum Chordata; class Mammalia; order Artiodactyla; family Bovidae; genus Bos; species Bos indicus. Next base: position 80,424,964 of record NC_091789.1, read on the forward strand.
AAACTGATAAGTTAATGCATGCAGTTTTGCCTTAGGAAAAGATCTTTCAATTTACAAAAGGGTTGATAAGTGCTATCTTTTATTTTCATTTGTATTTTTTGCATTTTTATTTATTTTTACTTTTATTGGAGTATAGTTGCTTTGTAATGTTGTGTTACATTGTAATGTTGTGTCACTGTACAGCAAAGTGAATCAGCTATACATATACATATAGCCCCTCATTTTTGTATTTTCTTCCTATTTAGGCCAACACAGAGCACTGAGTTTAGTTCCTGTGCTATACAGTAGGTTCGCATTAGTTACCTATTTTTTACATAGTATTGATAGTATATATATGTCAGTCCCAATCTCTCAATTCATCCCACCACCCACTTCCCCCTTGGTATCCATTTTGTTCTGTAAGTCTGTGTCTCTGTCTCTACTTTGTAAATAAGATTGTCTATACCATTTTTTTCAGATTACACATATATGTGTTAGTATGGTGTTTATCTTTTTGACTTCACTCTGTAATGCTGTCTCTTAAATAGATTTCTGAACAATTTAGAAGATATTCAAGAAAATCTTAAGGAATACTATGGAATTTGTCAAAAATTAATTTTAGTGCGTATTCTAAATGACATTTGTCTAATTCCAAAATTCACATCTGCCCTTAAAGAGAAAATTTTTCAAATGAACGGGCAAAATTTTTAAGTATCAATATTTTCTCACCATTGGGTTTCTGGCTGGTCTTGTAATTCAGGCTCTTCTGTCAATGGGATTCTCCAGGAATGGGTTACCATTTCTTGCTCCAGGAGGTCTTCCTGAACCAGTAATTGAACCCGCATCTCTTATGGCTCCTGCATTGGCAGGCAGGTTCTTTACCCACTGAGCCATCAGGGAAGCCCTAGTAAGTTCTGAATTGTGTCCTCTTGTTTTAATTTTTCCATATAATCGTACTGTTAATGAGCTGCATTGATTTATTCATAGTCTTGACATTGTTCAGCTACAGCATGAATTCATGTGATAGCTGGTTTTGTGGTTGGATTGCTGTGAGCTCTAGGAATGAACAGGATAATCGTCATTATGCTGTATCATTTTTACATCATTTGCTATACTTCTTTCATTTCTAAAGTACAGTTTTTTCAATGTTTGCTAATCTGTTGATGGAACAAGATGTAGAATGACATTGTTCCTTCTTGTCTTTTCTTCTGGTTCCATTCTCTAGTTGAAGATTTAAGGACACTGAGTGACTTGATATTTTTGGACATCTGACTCATTTCCAAAGAAAGGTTATGGCAAAAATAGAAACCATAACCTCTTGGTATCTATATTCTAGAGTCAAGTTTGTTTAAAGATTTTTTTAAAACAACCCTCTCCACCAACAACGAAATCTCACACAAGATCTCTAGTTGCAGTATGCCTGTTAAATTTCATTTCTTTTTCATTCCTTAAATATCTTGGATCTTCCCAAGCAAACATAGAAGACTGGTATGGAGAGGCCACTGGCCTTGGAGCCCAGCACCCTGCTTGAATCTGGGAGGTGTCTGGCTTATGAAGGCCTCACAGATATTACTTGATTTCTAGTGGTTTTTTCTTAAAGCGTTTTATTTATTTATTTATTTTTGGCTCTGCTGGGTCTTTGTTGCTGAGCTTTTTCTAGTTGTGGAGAGTAGGGGCTACTGTTTGTTATGGTGGGCAGGCTTCTGGTTGCAGTGATTTCTTCTGTTGCAGAACACAGGCTCTAGGCACAAGACTTCAGTGGTTGTGGTACGTGGACTCAGTAGTTGAGGCTCACAGACTCCAGAGCGCAGGCTCAGTAGGTGTGGTGCATGGGCTTAGTTACCCCATGGCACATGGGATCTTCTCAGACTAGGGGTCAAACCTATGTCCCCTGTATTGCAAGGCAGATTCTTAACCAGTGGACCACCAGAGAAGCACCACCTTACTGTTTTAATGTACATTCTTTTGATGATTAGTGAGATTGGAGTGCTTTTCTCCTAATTTTTTTTTTACATAGTTATATTCCATTAAAAAAAATTTTGTCTTTTATTCATTCATATACTCATTGTGTCGCTCAGTTGTTTCTGACTCGTGCGACCCCATGAGATTGGAGTACTTTTTCTCCCAGTTCTTTTTTTACATAGTTATATTCCATTTTTTTTATTGTCTTTTATTCACTTATATACTAGGAATTTATTATTATTATTTTTGGTTGCACTGTATGGCATATGAAATCTTAGTTCCCTGACCAGGGATTGAATCCATGCCCTCTGCATTGGAAGCCTGGAGTCCTAACTATTGGACCATTAGGGATTCCCAGTTTTATTTAATATAATAAGAATCTTTTTATTTTCAGATGATTTTGCTGACTAAATTTTATTTATGGATTTTTTGGGGAAAGTGTGTGCACAAGTTTTATGTCTTATGTTTTATTACATGCATTCTTTTTTTTAAGGTAAATTCTTTTTTTTTTATATGATTTGGGAGAATGGCATTAAAACATGTATTACATACATTCTTAAATTCCATCCTCTACTTTTTATTTTCCATTGAGGTAAAATTCACATAAAACAGAATTTACCATTCTAAAATCATTTCAGTATATAATTCAGTTAAAAAAATTTTTTTTACTGAATTCACAGTATTGTACAACTGTTACCACTTTCTAAAATTAGAATATTTTCATTGTCCCCAAAGATAGCCCATACCTCCCAATTTCCCCCTTTCTCCATCCCCTGCTGCTGCTGCTAAGTTGCTTCAGTTGTGTCCGACTCTGTGCGACCCCATAGACGGCAGCGCATCAGGCTCCCCCGTCCCTGGGATTCTCAAGGCAAGAACACTGGAGTGGGTTGCCATTTCCTTCTCCAATGCATGAAAGTGACGAGTGAAAGTGAAGTCACTCAGTCGTGTCTGACTCTCATCGACCCCATGGACTGCAGCCTACCAGGCTCCTCCGTCCATGGGATTTTCCGGGCAAGAGTACTAGAGTGGGGTGCCATTGCCTTCTCCATTCCCTGGGTACCCACTAATCTACTTTCTCCCTCTGTAGATTTGCCTACTTGGATATTTTACATGTATAAGCAGAATCATCCAACATGTAGGAATTTGTGTCTGCCTTTTATATCATAAAGTTTCCAAGGTTCATCCATGTTTAGTATGGATGAATATTTCATTCCTTTTTATTGGGGTATAATATCCCATTGTTTATTTATCAGTTGATGGATATTTGGATACTTTTTGCTTTTGACTTTTATAAATATTGCTACTATGAACTTTGTATAGTTTTTTGAGCATAGGCATATGTTTTCATTCTCTTGGGTATATATCTAGGAGTGGAATTGCTGACCATTAAAATGTTTTTCATACTGACTGTCCCATTTTACATTCCCACCATCAATGTATATAGGTTCCAATTTCTTTACATCCTTGCCAACCCTTTAGTTTTAAAATACAATTATCATATTCATCCTAATGTGTATAAAATAGTATCTCATTGTGGTTTTGATTTATATTTTGTTCTAATGACTAATAATCTTGAGCATTTTTTCATGTGCTTCCTGGCCATTTGTGTGTATTCTTTGCATAATTGTATATCTAAGTTCTTTTTTTAATTGAAGTATAGTTGATTTACAGTGTTGTATTAATTTCTGCTCTATAACAAAGTGGTTTAGTTATATATACATTCTTTAAAAAATATTCTTTTCCATTGTGATTTATCATAGAATATTGAATATAGTTCTCTTTGCTATACAGTAGGACCTTGTTGTTTATCCATTCTGTATATAAAAGCTTAAATCTGCTGCCTCCAATTTTCCACTCTAGCCCCCCTCCTACTCTCCCACCCCATTTAGCAAACAACAGTCTGCTCTCTAGAGCTGATTCTGTTTCTGTTTAATAGGTTCATTTGTGTCATATTTTAGATTAAACATATGAATGATATGTGGTATTTGTCTTTCTCTTTCTGAGTTACTTCCCTAGTATGATAATCTCTAGTTGCATCCATGTTGCTGCAAATGGCATTTTTTCATTCTTTTATGGCTGAGTGATATTTCACTGTGTGTGTGTGTATCATATCTTCTTTTTAACATTTTTATTTATTTTTAATTGAAGGGTAATTGCTTTACACTATTGTGTTGGTTTCCACCATACAGCAACATGAATCAGTCATAGTTATACATATGCCCCTCCCTCTTGAGCTTCCCTCCCACCTTCCACCCATCCCACCCCTCTAGGTTGTTTCAGAGTACCAGTTTGAGCTCCCTGAGTCATAGCTCAAATTTCCACTGGCTATCTATTTTATATATGGTGATGTGTATAGATATACCACATCTTTATTTATCTGTCAGTGACCATTTAAGTTGTTTCCATGTTTTGGCTATTGTGAATAGGGTTGTTATGAACATTGTGGTGCCATGTATCTTTTTGAATGCCCAGGTTTGGGATTGCTAGATCAAATGGTAATTCTGTTTTGTTTTAGGAGGAACCTCCATAGGGTTTTCCACAGTGGCTACACCAACTTAAATTCCCACCAACAGTGTAGGAGGGTTCCTTTTTCTCTACACCCTCTTTAGCGTTTATTATTTGTAGACTTTTTAACGATGACCTTTCTGACTGGTATGGTATTTCACTGTAGTTTTGGTTTGATTTCTCTAGTAATTAGAAATGTTGAACATCTTTTCTTGTGCCTGTTGCCCATCTATATGCCTTCTTTGGAATACTGTCTATTTAGGTCTTCAGCCCATTTTTTGATTGGGTTTTTTGTTGTTGAGTTGTTGTATATTTAAGTTCTTTAAAACCCATTTTACAGTTGGGTTTGTCTTTCTATTGTTTAATTGTAAGAAGTCTTTATATTATTAAAAGGGTATATATTATATAAAAGGATATTAATGCCTTTTCAGATACATGATTTGAAAATAGTTGTCCCCAGTTAAATGGGTTGTCTTTTCACTTTCTTGATGGTATCTTTTGATACACAGAGGATTTGAATTTTTTGCATTTTAAACTTTTATTCTTTTGTAACCCTGTTGGATTACAGATGCATCTATTATATAACTTAGTAGGATATACTGTAATAATACACTTACATAAATATTTCCATGGGAATCTGTGAGCTCTAAATCCCATTCTATGTTTTATTCATCATTGTGTTTGTCATTTATAAAATTACTCTGTTCTAAGCAGAAAATAGAGTAATAAACAAAAAACTACTGAAGGCTTCCAGAGAGTAAGTGCTCAGGAAATATATTTGAAAAATGAATGAATTATTATTGTAAATGATGTAAAGCAGAATATCATACTATTAATATTTTCCTTGAATTATACTTTTTTATTTTAAAAATATCTTATTCATGTATAGAGTTTTAAATTTCTGTCATACAGCTCAGTGATTCAGTTTTATATATATATATATATATATATATATATATATATTATATATATATACGCACACATATTCTTTTTCACATTATTTTCCATAATGGTTTATCACAGTCCTTGAATTATACTTTGTAGATAAGTGTACATGTAGAGTTTGTTACTCATGTTTTCATATCCTCAGTGAAATAAAGAAAAGACATTTTCTTTAAGTTTTATTTTATTTGTTTCAGACCACTTACAGTGTAGATAGATTTTCAGTTTACTAAACTATGTATTTAATTCAATATATGACCTCGTAAATAAGGATATTCTTAAAATTTTATTTTAACAGCGAAAGCAAGTTGAATACATTGGTGCAGAAGCTTCATGACTTTCTGGCACACTCATCAGAGGAATCTGAAGAAACAAGTTCTCCTCCAAGACTTGTGATGAACCAAAGCACAGGTAAATTGGAAAAAAGAATTGCAATATCTTCTAGTCTTATTTACTGTTTATTTTTGAGGAGCTGAAGTTATTAAAAGTTTTAATAGCCCCTGTGTTTCTAGGAGTTAGGTAATATCTGATATTATAGATTTTGATTCAGATAAGTAAAAAATTTAAGGTTTTATGGTTTTAGGTGCTTAGAGAAGCATACACTGAAGGTTTTATTTGTAATGGAAATGTTTTATAGAAGTGGGTGATGACTGTTAACTTTAAAATAGATAGGAGTGGGAGCAGTACAGAAATATGTTATTCTAAAAGTTATTCATGTATTATGAGTTATATTTTTATTTTCTTTGATAACTTTTCAGCATAGATTTGGTCCATACATTTTTAAAATACAAAACAACATCTCCTTTCTACCTCCCTTTTTCCTTTTTAAAAGTATATTGTATCATGTGATGATGACCATCATTTGTTTTCAAGTTTTTAAGGGTAGGCGCATATAGAAGAGGTGGACATGCACACAGGTGTGCGTACACACACACAAACACACACAGGCCTATTTGCACACAAACACAATATGTACAAAAAGTATGAAGAGTGGTAGATCACAGTGAAAAGTTCAACCATATGTGTAATTAGAGTCCCAGAAGGAAAGAAGAGAGAGAATGGTTCAGAATCTGAGTTTGATGAGATACTCACTGAGCATTTCCTAAAAGTGAAGAAAGACATCATGTAGATTCATGAAACACTGTGAACCTCAAGCAGGATAAATGGAAAGAAAACTATAACTAAGAAAATCATAATAAACTCCTAAAGAACAAAAACCAAGAGAAAAATCTTAGAAGCAGCTGGAGGAAAACAGTCATTGCTTTTTTAATGTTGAATGTTTTTGAACAGTAACACTGATAGCTCATTTGACAACAGTAATGTTAGAAGCTGGATGATAAATAAGTGATTTATTTAAAGGGCCAAGTGAAAATAATTGCTAGCATAGTCTGCTCAGTGAAAACATCTTTCACAAGTGAAGGTGGATAAAACTTTGGAGTTTTCCTGACAGTCCAGTGGTTAAGACTCTGCCCTTCTACTGCAGGGGGCATGGGTTTGATGCCTGATCAGGGAACTAAGATTCAGCATGCCATGAAGCATGGCCAAAAATAAGTAAGAATGATGTCAACATATGTACACTAGGGGAAATACCAAAGGGTTTTCTTAAATCAGAAGGAAAATAATTTGAAATGGCAGCATCAAAATACAGGAAGTTATGAATAACAATGGAATCAATAAATAGGTGGAAAAAATGAAATATGTACTTTTATCTAATCCACAGTCTCTAGTCTTAATTCATAAATTGCCCAACAGTGTTTTCATAGGTAAGTCCCCTACCCTCCCAAGACCAGGATCCCGTTGAAGAGCCCACACTGTATATGTTACTTGGTCTTTAGCCTTTTCAAATCTCAAACAAGCTGGAACCATGACATTTTAAAAATGTATAGATATATTATTTTGGTGATTGTCCCTCAGTGTTCGTTTGATTAGTTATAAAATTAGATTGAGGTTTTTAATTTTTGGCAGGATTGCTGTGTAAGTGGTATTATGTTCTTGTCCATACATCATATCACAAAGCACATGATGAAGTTTCCTCCTTTATTGGTGATATTAACTTAGGTTATTTGGTTATGGCTGCTTTTCTAAATTAAACCACTGTAAAGTTATGATTTATTCTTTTGTACCTACCTAAAAAGTAATTTGTTGAAGATTACTTTGAAACTGCTTAGGTATTCTTTTCATCATCAAAAATTAGCTTTTTTTAAAAAATTGCAAATTATCACAAACTTGGCAGCTTAAGACAACCCAAATTTATTATTTCACAGTTCTGTGGATCTGGAGTCCAGGTGGGCTTTGCTGAGGTCTGCTCAGGGAATCACAAGGGCTAAGTCAAAGTGATAGTAAGACTGTGTTCCTTTCTATAGCATCTGGAAGAATCCATTTTCATGCTCATTCAGGTTGTTGGCAGAATTCAGTTCATTGTGGTTGTAGGTCTGAGGTCCTCATTTCATGCTAACTATTGGCCAGGATCCTCTCAGCTCCTTAATTTCCTCTCGCATGGCCCCTTCCAACTTCAAAGCCAGCAATAGTGCATTGTGTCATCCTCATGCTTTGAGTTTCTCTGATTTAGCCTTTTGCTTGTTTCTTTTGCATCTTCTGCCATGAACTAGAGACATTTTTCTATTTTAAGGGACCCATGTGATTAGATTAGGTCCCTTCTGTCTCACTTCTCCCAAATGAGCTCCCATTTTTTAAAGTCACCTGTGCCATTTTATGTAGCAAAACAATGGGAGTGTTATTTCCTCACATTCACAGGATCTGGTGATTAGGGGGCATGAAATCTTGGGGGCCATTCCTAGAAATTCTGCCTGTCACCACATCCATTTATGATTCTTGGATCAATGGTATGTTACTATGATGGTTCAAAATGGTGATGTCCTATCATTACTTCTGTCTTTTCTGTAAGGGAGATGTTTACATTTCTATGCTCTCTCTTTATTTGTTTATATTGGTGTATGCTAGCATTTTTTTCTTTTTCCATGAACATTTTCTTACTGTCGTTATTTTAATGTTCAAATTATACCAATATTGGCTAGTGGGAACCCCTTTTGTATGGCTCTTGTAGACCTTTTCATAAGTCTTCATCAACCTTGAGCACTTTTCTTACTTTCTGCCCTCACAAGATGTTCATTGTTTACTTTGCACTGTCTGTTCCCCAGCCCTGGAATCAGTTATTTCTCCAAGAAGTTCTGATTCATTTTAGTGGGGTATAGTATTTAGAAAGCAATATCTGGGTGTATGATGTGCTCATTGCTGTTAGGATGTCTTCGCTTCCAGGCTCTTTAGCAGGGAAAGCCAATATATGTGATGTATTTTCATGTGTTGATATTGATACTTTTAGTTTTACTTTGGACTGCAGACATCATTCTGATCTTCCTCTTTTCATATTTTAACTTCTTACTGCAACAGAGAGAAAGGTGGTTCCCATTATCCTCAGTTTATGTACTCAGTTACTTAGTCTTCATTGTGTTCACAGTTTCAACTTTGCATGGTAAACAATCACAATAAAGAAACCTAACTAGTGTTAAATACTTAAAGTTCTGTCTTTAGAATGAAATTATATTGTCACAGTTCTAAATTCAGTAGTTAGTTGGGGAGTTTTGCTTCTAGTAGTGGCAGAGTAGCTCTTTTTGGATAAGCAGATTATCTCCCACAGATACCAATTATAAATTCTGGCCAAAATACTGAAAACAATGATGAAGGAACTGATTAGTGACACAAACAAGACACACACTGGAATAGAGTCAACATATGAAAAAAGAAGTATTCTTTGCTCAATTACCAATTGTTAAGCCTTTTTCCTTAGGAAAGGTGCCAGTTAGTTCCAGCAGTGGAATTTCAGACTTGGATAGCTTTCTTCTTCTGGATATGCTGTGTGAGCTTGCAGCCCTATTAATTTTGATAGCCTCCTTGTGACTAAGGTTGAACCAGCATAAAACTCAGCATTTGGTCTAAGGTGGTGGTATAGGAATACCATGATGTCACCTTCCCCCACAGACACACTGAATTTACAGCTATGTAAAGAGCAGTTCCTTCTACAGAAAAACTGAGGTGTGATTAAACAGCTTCTGCACAACAAACAGTACAAGTACCACATAGAGATTGGTAGAGACAGAGACACAGTACTGATGAGAACCCCACTTCAATGTGGTATGCAGCAGTGGAGAGGGATCACTAAGGAGCATGTGTGCACACTCGCCTGCCCTGGGGCACAGAGATAAAAACAGTGGTTTAAAAGGGACCTAGACTATGCATGAAGGAAATCCTCTTACTATCCCTACCTAGAGTGTCTGCAAAATGGGCAGAGAACTGCTGGAAGTCTCTTCAGTGTTGAAGGTGCTAGAGAGCACCATTTTTTGTGTTCTCCCATCACCTTGATGAGGTCTTCCCTCATAGCTCAATCGGTAAAGAATATGCCTGCAATGAAGGAGACCTGGGTTCAATTCCTTGGTCAGGAAGATCCTCTGGAGAAGGAAATGGCTACCCACTTCAGTATTCTTCCCTGGAGAATCCCATGGACAGAGGAGGCTGGCAGGCTACAATCCATGGGATCGCAAGAGTCAGACATGACTTAGTGACTAAACCACCACCATCACCTTGATGAGATGAGTGGAATGTAGTCCAGGTTTTCTAGCTGGCCTGCCAAGGCACTTCAGCCTGCTCCTGGCCCACACAAGGTAAAGTCATAGTGCCAGGGCAGCCCAAGTGTGCAGCGCCCTAGGATCCCCCTGGCCGATGATATATTAGGCTTCAGCTGACCTGCCAAAACTGCCTGACACATTCAAACTACACAGGAGATGCTCTTAGCAGAGATTATGCCTTCAAGACCAAAAGAGGTACCTGTTTTGCCGGATGTGTAGCATGAAACAGAAAGTCAAACAGAATGGGGACAGAAGAGTATGTTCCAAATGAAAGAGCAAGATAATACTTCAGAAAAAATCTTAACGAAATGGAGATAAGTAATTTATCTGATAAATAATTGAAAGAAATTGTCATAAAGGCTTTCCAAACTAGGGAGAAGAATGGAGGAATAGAGTGAGAACTTCAACAAAGGGTTCGAAAATATAAGAAAGAACCAATCAGTACTGAAGAACACAATAACTGAAATGACAAATAGAGGAAATTGATAGCAAATTAGATGATATAGTAGGACACATCAGCCATCTGGAGCACAGAATAGTGGAAATCACCCAATCAGAATAGAAAAAAAGAATTTTTAAAAATGAGAGTTTAAGGGAACTCTATGACATCAGGAGTACTAACATTCTCATAGTAGGGGTAGGGAGATTGCAGATGGAGAAAAGAGGGAGAGAAGGGGACAGAGACTTACTTAAAGAAATGTTTGAAAACTTCTCTAATCTGGAAAATGAAACAGACATCTAGGTACAGGAAGCACAGAGTCCCCCCAAAAAATGAATCCACAGAGATCCACACCAAGACACGTATGTAAAATGGCAAAAGATGAAGACAATTTTATAGACAGCAGGACAAAAACAACTAATTGTATACAAGGAAAACCCCATAAGATTACTTACTGATTTTTCAACAGAAGTTCTGCAAGCCAGAATGGAGTGGCATGATATATTTAAAGTACTGAATGTAAAAAACTTCCAACCAAGGATACTCTACCTGGCGAGTTTATCATTCAGAATTGAAGGAAAGATAGTTTCCCAGACAAGCACAAAACTAAAGGAGTTTAGCACCGTTAAAATGGCCTACAAGAAATGTTCAAGGGTGTTCTCAAGGTAGAAAAGCAAAAGCAATAGCTTGTTATTCAGTCTATATGTCAATAAGTAGTGTCCAACTATTTGCGACCCATGGACTGCAGCATGCCAGGCTTCCCTGTCCTCTACTATCTCCCAGAGTTGCACAAACTCATGTCCATTGATGTCTAAACATCTCACCCTTTGCCACCTCTTTCTCCTTTTTCCTTCAATCTTTCCCAGCATCAGGGTCTTTTCCAGTGAGTCGACTCTTCTCGTCTGGTGGCCAAAGTATTGGAGCTTCGGCTTCAGCATCAGTCCTTCCAATGAATATTCAGGGTTGATTTCCTTTAGGATTGACTGGTTTGATCTCCTTGCAGTCCAAGGGACTCTAAAAGTCTTCTACGACATCACAGTTCCAAAGCATCAATTCTTTGGTGCTCAGCCTTCTTTATGGTCTAACTCTCACATCCATACATGACTACTGGAAAAACCATAGCTTTGGCTAGATGGACCTTTGTCAGCAAGGTAATGTCTCTGCTTTTTAATATGCTGTCTAAATTTGTCATAACTTTCCTTCCAAGGAGCAAGCAACTTTTAATTTTGTGGCTGCAGTTACTGTCAACAGTGATTTTAGAGCCCAAGAAAATAAAATCTGTCACTGTTTCCACTTTTACCCCTTCAATTTGCCATGAAGTGATGGGAGAGATGCCATGATCTTAGTTTTTTGAATGTTGAGTTTCAAGTCAGCTTTTTCACTCTTCTCTCTCATTTCCATCAAGAGGCTCTTTAATTCCTCTTCACCTTCTGCCATTAGTGTGGTATCATCTGCATATCTGAGGATATTGATATTTCTCCTGGCAGTCTTGATTCCAGCTTGTGATTTATGCAGCCTGGTATTTCTCACGATGTACTCTGCATAGAAGTTAAATAAGTGGGATGACAATATACAGCTTTGTCACACTCCTTTCCCAGTTTTGAGCCAGTTCATTTTTCTATGTCCAGTTCTTACTGCCACTTCTTGACATACATGTAGGTTTCTCAGGAGATAGGTAAGGTGGTCTTGATATTCCCATCTCTTTAAGAATTTTCCAGAGTTTGTTGTGATCGACACGGTCAAAGGCTTTAGCATAGTCAATGAAGCAGAAGTAGATGTTTTTCTGGAATTCTCTTCCTTTTTCTATGATCCAAAAAATGTTGGCAGTTTGGTCTCTGTTTCCTCTGCTTTTTCTAAACCCAGCTTCTCAATTCACATACAGCTGAAGCCTAACTTGAAGAATTTTGAGCATAACCTTACTAGCATGTGAAATGAGTGCAATTGTATGGTAGTTGGAATATTCTTTGGCCTTGGAACAGACCTTTTCCAGTCCTGTGTCCATTGTTGAGTTTTCCAAATTTGCTGGCATTTTGACTGCAGCACTTTAACCACATCATCTTTTATGGTATGAAATAACTGTGCTGGAATCCCATCACCTATGCTATCTTTGTTTGTAGTAATGCTTCCTAATGCCCATTTGACTTCACACTCCAGGATGTCTGGCACTAGGTGAGTGACCACCCCTTTGTGGTTATCCAGGTCATTAAGACCTTTTTTGTATAGTTCTTCTGTATATTCTTTGCCACCTCTTAGCTAGAAATAAGAAAATATATGAAAAAAATCTCAGTGGTAAAGGTAAATATATAGTAATGACTGTGAATCAGCCACATATAAAGCTAGTAGGAAGGTTAAAAGACAAAAAATCAACTATAAGTAAAATAAGTGGTTAAGAAATGCATAAAGTTGTAAAATAATGTCAGAAAAAAAATTTGGGAGGGGTATACTAAAAATGTACTTTTAGAATATATTTGAACTTTACTTCCCTGGTAGCTCAGATGGTAAAGCATCAGCCTACAATGCAGAAGACCCGAGTTCAATCCCTGGGTTGGGAAGATCCTCTGGAGAAGGAAATGGCACCCCACTCCAGTACTCTTTCCTGGAAAATCCCATGGATGGAGGAGCATGGTAGGCTATAGTCCATGGGGTCGCCAAGAGTCGGACACGACTGAGTGACATCACTCACTCACTCCTCAAGCAGCTATCAGCCTATATTAAATCATTGTTTGTGTGTTTCAACCTGATAGTAACTGCAAATCCAAAACCTGCTATAGATAAATAAAAAATAAAGAGAGAAAGGAGCCCAAACATAAGGAAAGCCATCAGACTGCAAGAGAAGAAAGGAACAGAGAAGAACTATAAAAACAAGCAGAAAATAATTAACAATATTGCAATAAGTACATAGTTAGCAATAACCACTTTAAATGAAAATTTACTAAATGCTCCAATCAAAATAGAGATAGCTGAATGAATAGAAAACAGGACCCATTTATATGCTGCCTACAAGAGACTCACTTCCAATCTAAAGACAGATTGATATTAAAGGGATGGAAAAATATATTCCATGCAAAAAGAAACAAAAAAAGAAAGCTGAAGTAGTAAATAAAATGCTACAAAACCAGTGCATCAGGGAAGAAATCAAAGAGCAAATTCAAAAATACCTTGAGACACATGAAAATGGTAGCACAACTTTCCAATATCTATGTCCGACTCTTTATAACCTCATGGACTAGTCTGCTAGGATCCTCTGTCCCTGGGATTCTCCAGGCAAGGATACTGGAGTAGGTTGCTGTGCCCTTCTCCAAGGGGTCTTCTCCACTCAGGGATTGAACCCACATCTCTTACATCTCCTGCATTGGCAGGCAGGTTCTTTACCACTAGTGCCACCTGGAAAGCCCTCTAATATCTGTGAGATGCAGCAAAAGCGGTTCTCAGAGGGACGATCATAGTGAAACAGGCCTACCTCACAAAACAAGAAAATTCTCAAATTAAAAAAAATCCAAAACTTTATACTTAAAGGAGCTAGAAAAAGAGGAACAAAGCAAGCGCAAACTTAGTAAAAGGAAGTTAATAATAAAGGTCAGACTGGAAATAATGAAACTGCTAGCTTGTCTTCTTCTTCTTTTCAGGGTCTTTCACAGAGTAAAAGTTTTAAATTTTGAGCAAGTCCAATTTACAGATTTCCTTTTGAGGACATGCTTTTCTCCTATGTAAAGGAACCAGAAGAAGAACAAACCAAACTCTAGGTTACTAGAAAGACATAAACCATAAAGATCAGGGCAGAAATTAATGAATAGAGACTGAAAAAAATACTAGAAAAGATCAGTGAAACTTATGAATGAATTTTTAAAAAAATATGAACAAAATTGAAAAACCTTTAGTGAGATCCATCTTGATAAAAAGAGAGAGGGCCCAAGTAAATAAAATGAGAAATGAAAGATGAGATTTATCAACTTGTATCACACCAATGGAAGGAATCATAACAGACTACTGTGCCAATAATGAGGGCTTCCCTGGTGGCTCAGTGGTAAAGAATCCACCTGCCAATGTAGGAGACGTGGGTTCAATCCCTGGGTTGGGAAGATCCCCTAGAGAAGAAAATGGCAACCCACTCCAGTATTCTTGCCTGGAAAATTCCATGGGCAGAGGAGCCTGGAGGGGTATTGTCCATGGGGTCACAAAGAGTCAGACATGACTTAGCAACTGAGCACCCACCATGCCAACAGTGGAGAACATCAAAGAAATGGATAAATTCCTAGAAACATACAATCTTTCGAGAATGAATCATGGAGAAATGCAAAATCTGACTGATTACTAATAAAATTCAATCGGTAGTGAAAAAGCTTCCAACACACAAAAGTCAAAGACCAGATTGCTTCATAGGTGAATTCTATCAAACAAAGAAGAATTGTATCAACAATATTACAATAATTTTATATGGTGACAGATGGTAACTAGCCTTGTAGTCGTGATCATTTTGAAACATATAAAATATTGAATCACTATGTTGTTCACCTAAAAAGAATACATTGTCAATTTTATGTCAAAATGAAAGAATTAGATAGAAATCTGCATTCTTGATGAGGCATAATGGAATTAAAGAGATCCCAATAGGTTTTGTAAAATGGAGAAGGACATCTCACTTAGAAGAGAGCTACAGCTTGGGAGCTCCAGGACCTGCAAAAATTCTTACCGTATCTGGTTGGATTACAAGTGCAGTCCAGTTAGGGCTAAAAGAACAGAATAAAGTTTTCAGCTGCTTATACCAGAGGGTATATATTAATATTTTGTGGTTTGATTTCAGCTGAATTAACTATCTGCTATTAACAGAATCATCAACTAGAAGGGCATGCAGTGTTTACACTATATCTTAAAATATGTCCAGTATCCAATCTGAAATACTGGATTAGATATAAAGAGGAAACTGTGACCCATGCTGAAAAGGAAAGGAAATCAATAGTGACAATCCACATGTCTTAAATTTTGAAATTAGCAAACAAGAATGTTAAACCAGCTATTGCAAACTTATTAACAAAGGCACTAATTTGCTTTAGTATAATAAAGCAAATAGGCCTGGCCTGCTGCAATTCATGGGGTCTCAAAGAGTTGGACACGACTGAGTGACTGAACTGAATAAAGCAAATATATTTGTGAAGAGTGGACAGATAGAAAATCTCAGTACAAACATGGAAAATGTGAAAAAGGACCAACTTGAAATTCTAGAACTGAAAAATGTAATTTCTGAATAACAAATACTTGTATTTAACAGGAGATTAGAGATAGCTGTAGTAGTGTCAGTGAAGTTGATGATATTCTAACAGAAATTATCCAATCTGAGAATAGAAAACATTGAAAAATAAAAAGCATATAGAACACTTGCTCTTCAGATCCTTTCCACAGTTAATTTGTATAGTTATCAATCAGATACATGTAAAGAATAGGAATCCTTCAGTTCAGTCATGCAGTCGTGACCCACTCTTTGTGACCCCATGAATTGCAGCATGCCAGGCCTCCCTGTCCATCACCAACTCCTGGAGTTCACTCAAACTCACGTCCATTGAGTCAGTGATGCCATCCAACCATCTCATCCTCTGTCATCCCCTTCTCCTCCTGCCCCTAGTCCCTCCCAGCATCAGAGTCTTTCCCAACGAGTCAACTCTTCGCATGAAGTGGCCCAAGTACTGGACTTTGAGCTTTAGCATCATTCCTTCCAAAGAAATCCCAGGGCTGATCTCCTTCAGAATGGACTGGTTGGATCTCCTTGCAGTCCAAGGGACTCTCAAGAGTCTTCAACACCACAGTTCATAAGTATCAATTCTTTGGCACTCAGCTTTCTTCACAGTCCAACGCTCACATCCATACATGACTACTGGAAAAACCATAGCCTTGACTAGACGGACCTTTGTTGGCAAAGTAATGTCTCTGCTTTTGAATATGCTGTCTATGTTGGTCATAACTTTCCTTCCAAGGAGTAAGCATCTTTTAATTTCATGGCTGCAGTCACCATCTGCAGTGATTTTGGAGCCCCCCAAAACGAAGTCTGACACTGTTTCCAGTGTTTCCCCATCTATTTCCCTTGAAGTGATGGGACCAGATGCCATGATCTTAGTTTTCTGAATCTTGAGCTTTAAGCCAACCTTTTCACTCTTCTCTTTCACTTTCATCAAGAGGCTCTTTAGTTCTTCTTCACTTTCTGCCATAAGGGTGGTGTCATCTGTATATCTGAGGTTATTGATATTTCTCCTGGCAATCTTGATTCCAGCTTGTGCTTCTTCCAGCCCAGCATTTCTCATGATGTACTCTGCATAGAAGTTAAAAAGCAGGGTGACAATATACAGCCTTGATGTACTCCTTTTCCTATTTGGAACCAGTCTGTTGTTCCATGTCCAGTTCTAACTGTTGCTTCCTGACCTGCATACAGGTTTCTCAAGAGGCCGGTCAGGTGTTCTGGTATTCCCATCTCTTGAAGAATTTTCCACAGTTTATTGTGATCCACACAGTCAAAGGCTTTGGCATAGTCAATAAAGCAGAAATAGATGTTTTTCTGGAACTCTCCTGCTTTTTTGATGATCCAGCAGATTTTGGCAACTTGATCTCTGGTTCCTCTGCCTTTTCTAAAACCAGCTTGAACATCACGAAGTTCACGATTCACATATTGCTGAAGCCTGGCTTGGAGAATTTTGAGCATTACTTTACTAGCGTGTGAGATGAGTGCAATTGTGTGGTAGTTTGAGCATTCTTTGGCATTGCCTTTCTTTGTGATTGGAATGAAAACTGACCTTTTGCAGTCCTGTGGCCAGTGCTGAGTTTTCCAAATTTGCTGGCATATTGAGTGCAGCACTCTCACAGCATCATCTTTCAGGATTTGAATTAGCTCAACTGGAATTCCATCACCTCCACTAGCTTTGTTCCTAGTGATGCTTTCTAAGGCCCACTTAACTTCCCATTCCAGGATGTCTGGCTCTCGGTGAGTGATCACACCATTGTGATTATCTTGGTCATGAAGATCTTTTTTGTGCAGTTCTTCTGTGTCTTCTTGCCACCCCTTCTTAATATCTTCTGCTTCTGTTAGGTCCATACCATTTCTGTCCTTTATCAAGCCCATCTTTGCATGAAATGTTCCCTTGGTATCTCTAATTTTCTTGAAGAGATCTCTAGTTTTTCCCTTTCTGTTGTTTTCCTCTATTTCTTTGCATTGATCGCTGAGGAAGGCTTTCTTATCTCTTCTTGATATTATTTGGAACTTTGCATTCAGATGCTTATATCTTTCTTTTTCTCCTTTGCTTTTCACTTCTCTTCCTTTCACAGCTATTTGTAAAGCCTCCCCAGACAGCCATTTTGCTTTTTTGCATTTCTTTTCCATGGGGATGGTCTTGATCCCTGTCTCCTGTACAGTCCATAGTTCATCAGGCACTCTATCAGATCTAGGCCCTTAAATCTATTTCTCACTTCCACTTTATAATCATACAGTGTGGACGTTAGGAATGCTTAACAATAGAGAAAAAAGTGCTGATAGAAACTCTCACTTGGCCCAGTGTTCTATAGTTTTTGTTGTAGTGATTTTGTTGTTAGCCATATACAAATTTGTTACATTTTTAGCAAATTATTTCATTTTGGGGGTGCTATTTTAAATTCCCTGGCTTTTAAATCTCAAGTTCTAATTGTTCATTGCAATAATTCTGTTATGTTTTTTATGTTGACCTTTATTCTGTGAATATGCTCTAGGTAGCTTCTTTTTCATCTTTCAAATTTATTGAAATTTTCTACCTAATCTGGTTGTCTGCAAATTGGGTCATGTTTATTTCTTACTTTCTATCGTATGGCTTTTAATTCCTTTTCTTGTCTCATTATGCTGCGTAGGACTTTCTGTATTTTCTGTTATTATGTTGAAGAATGATAATAGACATCCTCTTGGTATTTCTGATATCAGTGGGAAAGCATTGAACTATTTTATCATTAAGTATGATGGTTCCTGAATAAGATTTTTGTAAATATTCTATCAAGTTGACAAAGTTCCCCTCCCCTAGCTTTCTAAGTTTTCTTTCCTAAAGTGATATTTTTACTGAGATAGATGTAGATTCACATGCAATTGTAATATATGCACAGCTCTTTTGTACTTTGCCTAGTTTCTCACAATAGCAATGTTTTACAGAAGTATATTTTCAGTTAGCCATGTTACTGATATCTACCAGTATGACTCAGATTTCCTCAGTTTTATTGTACTTTTGTATTTGTGTTAAGTTCTACACAGTTTTATTACAAACATGAGTTGGTTCATGTTTGCATCACCACAGTCAACATGCAGATTTCTCATCTTGCCCTTTTGTAATCATGTTCAACTGTCTACCCATATTCCTACCTGTGCCTAATACCTGGAAATCACTAATTTATTCTCCATTTAAAAATTTTTTTTTCATTTTAAACATGTTCTATAAATGGAATCATATAGTTTGGGATTAGACATTTTAGGATTGTGTTTTTTCACTTAGCATGATTTCCTTGGGATTCACCCAGGTCATTGCATGTGTCAATAGTTCTCTCCTTTTTATTTCAATGTAGTGTTCTATGGTATGGGTATACTACAGTTGGTTTAACCATTTACTTGTTAAAGGACATCTTGGATGATCCCAGATTTGGGCTGTTACAAATGAGGGTGCTGATAAACATTTGTGTACAGGTTTTTGTGTCAGTGAAAATTTCATTCCTCTGGGATAAATGCTCAGGAGTGCAGTTGGTGGGTCATTATGATGGTTGTATTTTTTTTAGAAGCACTCCTAAACGGTGTTCCATAGTGGCTATGCTGGTTTATAGTCTCACAGCAATTTAAGAATGATCCATTTTTCTGTATTCTCTCCAGCATTTGATTTTACCATTGTTTAAAAAAAATTAAGAAATTAGACATTCTGATAGATACCTAGTTATAACTCAGTGTGGTTCTAATTTTCATTTCCCCAGTGACTAATAAAACTTTTAACACCATTATAGAGATAAAAATCACAAGTTTACAGTGTACAGTTCAGTAGTTTCTAATATGTTCACAGATACATGCAGCCATCACGACAGAAAATTTTATAATATTATTACCTGAAAAAGAAACCCCATATTCTTTAGTTATCACCCTCTATGCTGCCTTAAGCAACCACTAATCTACTTCCTCATGGTTTTCCCTGTTTCAGACTTTCTTATGAATTGTCATTCTATTACATGTGGTACTTTGTGACTGGCTTCTTTCATTTAGTGTAAAGTGTTCAAGGTGTATTTATGTTGTAGTGTATATTAGTATTTCATTTCTTTTTTTTTTTTCAGTGTTACAGCTCTATTTTATTTAGAAGATAGCAGGAGAGTGAGAGAGAGAGAGAGAGAGAAAGAAAAGAGTATTTCATTTCTTTTTATGACCAAATAACATTATTTTATATAGAAATATCACATTGGTTGTTTTGTTGATGGACAATCTTGTTTCTACCTTTGGTTATTATGAATAATGCTACTCTGAACATTTGTGAACAAGTTTGTGTGTGGCCACATGTTTTCATTTCTCTTGGTTATATACATAGGGGTAGAATTGCTGAGTTACATGGTAACTCTGTTAAATCCTTTGAGGAGATATCAAACTGTTTCTTGAAGTGGCTACACCATTGCATGTTCTATCCAACAGTGTATGAGGATTCTGATTTCTCTGCATCCATGCCAACAGTGCTTGTTATCTGATTTTTGATTTTAATTTTAGTCAACCTAGTACATGTGAAGTTGAGTCTTATTATGGTTTTGGTTTTCATTTTGCGTGATGGCTAATGACATTGAGTATCTCTTCATATATTTATTGGTAGTTTGTATATATTCCTTGGAGAATTATCTACTTAGATCCTTTGCTCAGTTTTAATTGGGTATTTTGTCTTTTTTATCATTGACTTATAAGTATTCTTTATATCTTCTAGACTTCTATTAAGATAAAATATATATAATGTAAAGTTTACTCTTTTGACTAATTTTTAATATACAGTTCTTTGGCATTAAGTACCTTCACATTGCTGTGTGTGTGAATCATTACCATCCATCTCCAGAACTTTTTCATCTTCTCCAACTGAAACTCTGTACCCTTTAAAGTCACTAACTTCCAAATCCACTTTACCCCTAGTCCCTGGTGGCCACTATTGCACATTCTTTCTCTATGATTATGACTACTTTAGGAACCTCACATATGTGGAATCTACAGTATTTGTCATTTTATGTCTGTCTTATTTTACTTGGCATAATGCCTTCAAAGTTATAGTCAGTGTTATACCATGGATCAAAAATTTCTTCCCTTTTAAGACTGGATAGCATTCAGTTGTGGAGAAGGCAATGGCACCCCACTCCAGTACTCTCGCCTGGAAAATCCCATGGACAGAGGAGCCTGGTAGGCTGCAGTCCATGGGGTCGCTAAGAGTCAGGCACGACTGAGCGACTTCACTTTCACTTTTCACTTTCATGCATTGGAGAAGGAAATGGCAACCCACTCCAGTGTTCTTGCCTGGAGAATCCCAGGGACAGAGGAGCCTAATGGGCTACCATCTATGGGGTCGCACAGAGTCGGACATTACTGAAGCGACTTGGCAGCAGTAGCAGCAGCAGCATTCAGTTGTGTAGATGTATGTGTTTCTTTAATTTTCTTGATGATTTCCTTTGAAGCACAAATGCTTTTAGTTTTGATAATGTCCACTGTATTTATTTTTGTTTTTGTTGCTTATACTTATGGTGTCATTTCTAAGAATCTATTTCTAAATCTGGGGTCACAAAGATTTACCTCAGTGTTGTTTTCTAAGAGTTTTATAGTTTTAGCTCTTATGTTTAGTTCTTTAGAGTTAATTTTTGTATGTGGTGTAATACAGGTCTCTAACTTAAGTTTTTGAATGTGAATACATAGTTGTTCCAGTACCGTTTGTTGAAAAGACTATTTTCTTCCTGTTGAATGGGTGTAGCATCCTGTTGAAAATCATTTGACCATAGACATAGGGGTTTATTTCTGAACTTTCAGATCTTTTCAGCTGATTCTTATGTCTATCCTTTTGCCAGTACCACACTATATTGATTATAGTTGTTTTACACTAAGTTTTAAAATCTCTAAGTGTGAGTCTTCCTATTTTGTTTTGACTATCCTGGGTTCATTTTAATTGTACATGAATTTTAGAATTAGCTTATCAGTTTCTACAAAGAAGCCAGTGGGATTCTGACATGGATTGCCTTTTTTAAAATTGTGGATTCATTTGGGGAGTATTGCTATCTTAATGTTGTTTTCTATTTAATGATCATGCATTGTTTTTGCCATTGATTTAAATCTTTAATTTATTTCAGTGATGTTTTGTAGTTTTCAGAGTATAAGTTTTAAACTTCTTTAAGTTTTTTCCTAAGCATTTTATTCTTTTTGATGCTATTATAAATGGATTGTTTTCTTAATTTTATTTTCAGATCATTCTTTGCAAGTGTATAGGAA
Organism: Bos indicus; assembly: GCF_029378745.1. NCBI lineage: Eukaryota > Metazoa > Chordata > Mammalia > Artiodactyla > Bovidae > Bos > Bos indicus. Next base: position 80,446,898 of record NC_091789.1, read on the forward strand.
TGTAATTGACTTTTATTTTTCTCATATCCTTCAACCTTTCTGAACTCTTTCATTAGTTCTAATATTTTTTAGTGGATTCCTTAGGACTTCTATATACAATATATATTGTCTCCAAAGACAAATAGTTCTACCTCTTCCTTTTCAGTCTTCTTGCCTTTTATTTCTTTAACTCGTGGTTACTTGTTCTGGCTGGAATCTCCATTACAGTGTTGAATGGAAGTGTTAAGAGAGGATTTCCTTTTCTCATTCTGCCCTTAGGTGGAATGGATTCAGTCTTTTACCATTAAGTATGATATTGCTGCTGCTGCTGCTGCTAAGTCACTTCAGTTTTATCCGACTCTGTGCGACCCCATAGATGGCAGCCCACCAGGCTCCGCTGTCCCTGGGATTCTCCAGGCAAGAACACTGGAGTGGGTTGCCATTTCCTTCTCCAGTGCATAAAAATGAGAAGTGAAAGTGAAGTCGCTCAGTCGTGTTTGACTCCTAGCCACCCCATGGACCGCAGCCTACCAGGCTCCTCCGTCCATGGGATTTTTTGTAGTTGTTGAGTAAGTTCCGTTTGTTAAGTTTTTAAAAATAAATTTTATTTTTAAGAGCTATTTTAGGTGCACAGAAAAATTGAGTAGAATGTACAGAAATTTTCTATTATGCATCCCCATATATGCACAGCCTCCCCCAGTGTAAACTTCCTGTACCACAATTGTACATTTGTTACAGTTGATGAATCTACAGTGACAGTCATTATCATCCAAATGCATAGTTTGCATTAGATTTTACTCTTGGCGTTGTACATTCTAGGGATTTTGATAGATGCATGATGATATCTATCTATCATTATAGTATCATACAGGTTAGTTTAGCTGTGAAACTGTATACCCCAGATTGGGACTTGAAACCAATCCCGCCTCAGATGGGACTCAAACCCAGTGATGCCTCAGTTGGAACTTGGACCTACAATCTCTGACATAGGAGAGAACTCGAACCTCCCAAGCAGAAACCACACACCTGGTGTCAGAACTCAATGAAACTCAAGTTTTTTATGTCTCAGCACAGATGGAATTCAGCAAGAGGCAAAGTGATAGACAAGAACTAGATTTGTTAATATAGGATGTTTGTGAAGGGTATAAGCAGGCAGGCAAGAGGGCTCTGCCCCCAGAACTTAGTGGGTCACGTTTTTAAAATCAAAGGAAAAGTGAGGAGAGAGAGAAGACCACCTTCTGCTTACTTTGTAAAGATGTTGCAGGAAAATGGGATATGAGAGGATGGTCACATCCCAGGTCTTGGGTGAGTTCCTGGTATGAGCTGCCAAGTGAGGGTCCTTGGCTTCTCACAGGAAAGAACTCAAGAGTGAGCTGTAGTTAAGTGAAAGCAGGTTTATTGAGAGAAATACACATTCCATAGGCAGAATGCTTTCTATCTCAGAAGGTGAGAGTGGCCCTGGGAGATAACACACTCCATTAGAGTGTGGTCCATCTCAGAAGTTGAGAGCGGCCCTGGGAGATAACACACTCCATTAGAGTGTGGTCCCTCTCAGAAGTTGAAAGGCTCTGGGGTGTGAGGGTGGTTTGTTTTTAAGGGCTTGGTAATTTCATAGACTAACAATATTATTCCAACTATTTTGGTGCAGGGTGGGGATTTCTAGGAATTGAGCCATCATCTTTTCTTAGCCTTTTATGGTTAGCCTAAGAACTCCTATGATGCCTGTAGGTGTGTCATGTAGCATGCTAATACATTACAGTGAGTGTATAATGAGACTCAAGGTCTACTGGAAGTCAAATTTTCCACCATCTTGGGCCTGGATGGTTCTTACCAGTTTTTATTGTATCCTCAATGACAATGTCATTCTTTTAAATGGTTGTTCCCTGCCACCTTCCCTCCTATCTCAACTTCAGCGACACTAAAAATCCTCTGGTCCATCTTTCCATTCTTCCCTATCCCCCAAATCCTTGGTAACCATTGATCTTTTTACTATTTCCATAGTTTTGTCTTTTCCCGAATGTCATGTAGTTGGACTCATATAGCATTTAACTTTTTGAGATTGGCTTTTTTCACACCAGTCAGTTCAGTTCAGTCACTCAGTCATGTCCAACTCTTTGTGACCCCATGAGCTGCAGCATGCCAAGCATCCCTGTCCATCACCAACTCCCGGAGTCCACCCAAACCCATGTCCATCGAGTCTGTGATAACATCCAACCATCTCATCCTCTGTCGTCCCCTTCTCCTCCTGCCCTCAGTCTTTCCCAGCATCAGGGTCTTTTCAAATGAGTCAGCTCTTCGCATCAGGTGGCCAAAGTATTGGAGTTTCAGCTTCAACATCAGTCCTTCCAATGAACACCCAGGACTGATCTCCTTTAGAATGGACTGGTTGGCTCTCCTTGCAGTCCAAGGCACTCTCAAGAGTCTTCTCCAACACCACAGTTCAAAAGCATCAATTCTTCAGTGCTCAGCTTTCTTTACAGTCCAACTCTCACATCCATACATGACCACTGGAAAAACCATAACCTTGACTAGACGGACCTTTGTTGGCAAAGTAATTTCTCTGCTTTTTATTTATTTATTTTTATTTATTTTTAAAATTTAAATTTATTTATTTTAATTAGAGGCTAATTACTTTACAATATTGTATTGGTTTTGCCATACATCAACATGAATCCGCCATGGGTGTACACATGTTCCCAATCCTGAACCCCCCCTCCCACCTCCCTCCCCATACCATCCCTCTGGGTTATCCCAGTGCACCAGCCCCAAGTTTCCTGTATCCTGCATTGATGCTGTCTAGGTTGGTCATAACTTTCCTTCCAAGGAGTAAGCATCTTTTAATTTCATGGCTGCAGTCACCATATGCAGTGATTTTGGAGCCCCCCAAAATAAAGTCAGCCACTGTTTCCACTGTTTCCCCATCTATTTTCCATGAAGTGATGGGACTGGATGCCATGATCTTAGTTTTTTCACATAGTAATATACATTTAAAGTTCCTCCATGTCTTTTCATGGCTTGCTAGCTCATTCCTTTTTAAAGCTGAATATTATTCCATTGTCTGGATGTACCACACGTAGTTTATCCAATTCACCTTTTGAAGAATATCTTGGTGTTTTCACATTTTGGCAATTATGGAAAAAGCTACTTATGAAGGTGTTGATATAAATAAAAAATACTTATAAACATCATCAGTGTGCAGTTTTTTGAGTGGACTTTGTTTTCAGCTTATTAGGTTAAATATCAAGGAATGTGATTGCTGGATCAGGTGGTAAGAGTTTGGTTAATTTTGTAAGATATTGCCAAAAGTGGGTGGATCATTTCACATTCCTACCAACAGTGAATAGTTCCTGTTATTCCACATCTGTACCAGCATTTAGTATTGTCAGTGTTCTGTATTTTATTCATTTTAATAGGTGTAGAGTGTTATCTGGAGAAGGCAGTGGCAACCCACTCCAGTACTTTTGCCCGGAAAATCCCATGGACGGAGGAGCCTGGTAGGCTGCAGTCCATGGGGTCGCTGAGGGTTGGACGTGACTGAGCGACTTCACTTTCACTTTTCACTTTCATGCATTGCAGAAGGAAATGGCAACCCACTCCAGTGTTCTTGCCTGGAGAATCCCAGGGATGGGGGAGCCTGGTGGGCTGCTGTCTTTGGGGTCGCACAGAGTCAGACACCACTGAAGTGACTTAGCAGCAGCAGCAGAGTGTTATCTTACTGTTTTAATTTTTGATCCCCTAATGAGATATGATGATGTGGAGCACATTTTCATATGCTCATTTGTCATTCATATATGTTCTTTGGTAAAATGTCTTCACATCTTTTGCCTGTTTTTAATCATGTTATTTATTTTATTATTTTTGAGTTTCAGTTTTTAAAATTTATTTTAGATAATAATTCTTCATTCGATATATCTTTTGCAAGTAGTTTTTCTCTGTAGCAGAAAGACATGTCTTATTCTTTTGAAGTTTGCTAGTATTTTATTAAGGACTTTGGCCTTTGTATTCATAAGTGGTATTGGTCTGTAGATTTCTCTTTTTATAGTATCTTTTCCGATTTGATATGATACTGGTCTCATTGAATGAGTTGAGATATATTTCCTCCATTTTTATTAGAAGACTTTATGAGAAAATGGAGTTAATTCTTTTTTTTTTTTTTTTTTGAATGTTTGGTGTAATTTGGTGGTTAAACCATCTGGACCTTTGCTTTTCTTTGTGGGTAGATTTTTGATTACTAATTCAGTCTTTTCAGTTACAGATCTGTTCACGTTGTTTATTTTTTCTTGTGTCAACTTCAGTAATTTATGTGTGTTTAAAAATTTGTCCATTTCATTTAGGTTATCTAATTTTTTGGCATACAATTGTTCATGATATTCCTTTATAATATTTAATTTCTTTAAGGTAAATAGTAGATCTCCTCTTTAACTTCTCATCTTGTGTCCTTTTTTCTTGGTCCATGTACCCTAAGTTTTTCTTTTTTTTTCCCAATTTTTCTCATCTTTTTAAAGAACTTATTTTGATTTCATTGATTTTCCTCTATTGTTTTTCTGTTCCCTGGTTCACTAATTTCTGTTCTAATCTTTATTATTTCCTTCCCTCTGCTTTCTTTAGGTTTAATCTACTAAAATCTTTACTGGTAAAGGAAAATATATTGGGTTTGCCAAAAAGTTCATTTGGGTTTTTCTGGAAGATGTTATGGGAAAACCTGAATGAACTTTTTGACCAACTCAGTGCAATTAATTAATAGTGTGTTTTTATTTTTAGTAGAAGATGGAACTTAAATTTTCTTTTAAGAGAAAATCTTTAAAAGGTTACAATAGGAAATGTTTTGATTACAAACTGCTCCTTTCAGAAACGCCTTTTAAAAATGGATTGGTATGTCAAAAGGGTGATTATAGGCAGAAAACATTTTTTAACCAAAGCAATATATTAAAAATATTTTTACTGGAGTATAGTTGATAGAAAACTCTTATATTTTAATGTGAGTAAAGCATTACCAATACTGCCATACAACATAGATAGAAAAATGGGTTCACAGAATTGTAGGTATTGGTGTTCTGTTTGATAATGCACCAAAGAGATAAATAATGCTTTCATTTCTTGTCTTTTAAGATAAAGCCAGTGGGTCTGGCAATAACTCTGATATGATGGAAAACAGCAGGGAAGAGGTAAGAATAACTTGGAGCATTTAAAAGATATTTATTACATACTACTAACCAACTAGAGTAGGTGTCATCAGTTTGCTTTTATTTAATATATGCGTGTGTTTGAGTTTACTCTTATAACCAAGTATTATTATAACTTTATTTTCAGTAATTGTTCACTTTTTGATGGTGTTTACTGTTTTTGTTAGTGCTGTGGTTTGTTTCACCTTAAGTCAGACTACTGAAGGCTAGCTAACAGGTATTTGAATGTTATTATATTGTAACAGTGGTGCTCAAGGGGATTGTTATGGGCATAACCTTATGGTTCTGAGATGGATATTCAGAATTTCTTCAGCATTATTATCAGAACCCATCCTGAGGTCCTTCATCTGATAATGCCAGCCTACACTGTGTTTTAGAATTCTTTCTACCCAGTGTGAAAAATTGAATCCAATAAAATACACTGATTGTATTGGCAAAATGGAGGTAAATTTAGTATCTCTGAGAAAATTGTAGAAGGTACTCTGTGCCATGTATTAGGATAGAGAAAATAACACATTTTTAGATTCTTAAAACTGTCTTTTGGGATCTGGTTACCTCTTCATCTTTGTTTTGTGTTTGTCGGCATAGGCCAAGATCGTGGTACAGCAGTGTATCATTTTCTATTCCTCAAAATTCAAAAGTAATAATTTAACAAAAAGAGATAGTCTTTTTTTTTTTTAAGAGATAGTCTTAAATCAAGGAAACCTTGAGAGTAAATGAGAATTAGTTATTGATGTTCCTTTTAGAAAAATATTTTAGGCATACAAATTATGTCTCATTCTACATATTATAGGTGTTGGTATAGGGAAATAATTGTAGGGATGGTTCTCAGAGTTTTACTCACTTTTGTACTTATTTCTTGCATTTAGGGAGCTAGCTCTGCAGAAAAATCCAAATCGTCAGGATCATCACGATCAAAGAGGTTGGTTGATACTGGAGGGAAAAAAGTTACTTTCTTTTTCAGGTTGTTTTATTTCCTTTTTATTAGAATAATCTGTTTTTTCCTAAACTTCAAGCACTCTTGTTCTAAGTAAACTATTTTATACAAGCATATATATTTTAAAAAGGGCTGTTGTAATATAATGAATCCTCTTGTATCTATCACTTGACTTTTAATTTTAACTAAAATTTTCCCAGGGGAGGATTTATTATGTACTAGTGGCCCTGGCAGTATATAGGTAATGCCTTTCAGATAATTTATGTGCTTTAAAAAAAAGGAGAAAAGGGAAAATGAAATGTTAAATGTCTCATGAGGCAATATGAGTGTTTTAGGGTTATACAGAATTGTCTAGGATGGGAAATGGTAGCCATAATAGTTATAAGGAAGTTATAAGACGATCAAAGAGTGGTTAAAATACTTATCTGTGTTAAATTGTCAAAGTGAATTGTACATAAAGACTGAAATTACTCCAAGCATAATGTAATGTGTAATATACTATGAAATATAGTTTTTATTAGAAGTTTGCAGTTTATTCTATTGGCCTTTTTTTTTTAATTAGTGAAAATAAATGTCTTTTAATAATCACAGTTTGTTTGTTATTAACTTATTCCCTAAAGTACTGATTCTTAAATAGGAGTTCCCCTCTAAATACTCTTTACCTTTTTTAGAATGTGCATGCCTTGGTCCTGCTCAAGACCTACTAAATTGTAATGTGGTATAGAGATGTATGCTTCCCTAGGTGATTCTGATACGTATCTCTGGTTAAGAGCCACTGCTTAATCTAAACATGTTATTTATGTTATTTGGGTGTTTTTCAATTGTCAGAAATGTCTGTAATTCTATGGACTTAATTTTTTCATAGGAAACCTTCAATTGTAACAAAGTATGTAGAATCTGATGATGAAAAAACTTTGGATGAAACTGTAAATGAAGATGCTTCTAATGAAAATTCAGAAAATGATATTACTATGCAAAGCTTGCCAAAAGGTAAAGTGTATTAATTTTTTATATGAAGTTAAAGTTGAAAAATATCTTTAAATGTCATTACTATAAAATTAGAAATTGATTATTGTAAGCTGTGTGTCAAGGACCAAACCTGACATTTTAGTAGCAGTGGTTTGGAAATGTATTAGTATGGTAATGATAATGTGTGTTCCTGAGGTTAAATATTTAGAATATATAGTCAGGTTTGAAAAGAAAACTTATTTTCTCTTTCCATTGGTTTCTAGTTTCCAAATTATACTTGAATGTGGAAGTTGGTTTAAATGCTTAGTATGTTAAGTTTTGGTTCAGTGAATTTTAATGTGCTTGCTTTACAGAAAAACATAATGAATACACTGAAAACGTCTCAAAAACATTTAAAGTTTAATTTATTCTTACTGCATTCTTAAATTCCCTAAGATTCAAAGTGAAGTTATGTGTTAAATTTGATTTAGGTATATTTCTTGTAATTATCCTTTTTAAAATGCCTTGTCACATTTCCTCTCAACTGTTATGTTTCTAATCTTAAAAGTTGCATTGATTAGACTGGGGCCAGGGTAGGGTGGATAGGGGAGAAGCCAGATGAAAATCTTGGACTTTTCATAGCTCAAGTCTAAGAGCAGTGTGATTACATGATGAGAGAATGACATGGTCTTGGTAATTTCATGGTGTTTCAGAATCAAAAGTTTTGATTTGTTTCTTTATTGAATAATATGTTCAAGGCTCTTAGATTTTTCAGATTTGTTATCACTGATCATTTACAGCAATGTTTACTACTTTATTCTCTGTCTCTACTTATGTTTATGTGACACATGTTTTGATTATGGAAGTTTAAAAAATGATGAATAGGAGGATAATACATTTCTTGACTAGGAAAAATTAGGAGTTACAATAGATAAGAAATGATGAATGAGAGGAGGAAGAAAGAAGAAAAATTAATGGGCCTACCATTTACATGGCTTTGAAAATCATTTTATGTAATGGTTTTGGTGGCCTAAAGCAGAAACAGCTAACATGGCAGTCTGAGTTTCATAGGTAGTGATTCACTTTGGATTATTACATTCTCAGTGGTTGTTAGTGGAAGTCCTTATGATGGCCACTGGGTGAGCTAAGAACTAGGAGTTCCAATGTTTCTTTTAGTGACATTATGGAAGAAAGTTAGTATGGGATGTTATTAACCTGAACTAAGGGTAATTCTCTTCCACCAAACCAAAATAGACCTGTTTCATAAGGTCAAATTTGGTTGTTTATCACTATTGTTATAATACTGAGTATGTATAAGTACTGGACTCCTTAAAAATTAACTCATTTAACTCTCAAAGCAATGCTGTAAGGTAGTTATTGTTTCTACTTGTAGAGATGAAGGAACAAATTCAGAACTCAAGGAACTTTTTTAGCTTTAAATTAAAAAGCTAAGATTTGAACCCAGGTCTGCCTGAATCCAAAGCTAGTGAGTGCTCTTTCCACTCTGCTGCTTTGCTTTCATTTATAGAAGAATCTTCATAAAGAAATCTTTTTTTTTTTTCCCCCGGTGTGTGTGTGTGGGTGGGGGGTGTTATCTGTAAATCTTTAGCTTTTTTCAAATGCCAGGGCTTCTCTGAGAGTACATATGTGGAATGGTTGTTGTGAATAAAGGTTTTTTTGTGTGTGTGTGGATATTACTTATATTTACCAGCTTGTAAAAAACTCAATCCTTTGTGCCCTATTTGCCCCCGTTTTTTCAGAGACTCAGAAATTCATTTAACCTCGGTTAAACCTCACTGCTGACTAACAAAGACCTATGTTTCAGGGAAACAGCCCCTGACAACTACCAGGTTTTACAGTTCGCCCTTCATATCCGTGGGTTCTGCCTCTGCAGATTCAACCAACCTCAGATCAGAAATATTTGGGGAAAGAATTCTGGAAAGTTCCAAAAAGCAAAACTTGAGTTTGTCATTTGGCAGCTGTTTATATAGGGTTTACATTGTGTTGGGTATTGTAAGTAATCTAGAGATGATTTAAAGTATACAGAAAAATGTGCATAGGTTATAGGCTATTTTACATAAAGGACTTGAGCATCCACGGATTTTGGTATCCAAGGGGTCCTGGAACAAATCCCTCATGGATACTGAGGGACAATTACACTTTCTTAATTGTTGTCAGTAATGCCCAGTTGGGCTTTTCTGGTGGCTCAATGGTAAAGAATCTGCCTGCCAACGCAGGAGAAGTAGGTTCAATCCCTGGATCGGGAAGATCGCCTGGAGAAGAAGATGGCAACTCACTCCAGTATTCTTGCCTGGGAAATCCCATGGAGAGAGGGGCCTGGTGGCCTACAGTCCTTGGGTTCACAAGAGTCAGACACGACTTAGCGACTAAACAACAACAATGCCTAATTACTAAGCCCAGCAATATAGGTAAAGTGAGACCTAGACCCTTTTTACCATGCCTCTGCTTTATTTGCTCTTGAGAGATTAAAATGAAAAATTAGCAGCCTCTCTCCTCAGTTCACATGTTTTATGGCTAAGAGAGTACATTCTTTCTAAAAGATTCCATAGGGACCAACAATTGATTTCATTCTGCAATTTATTGTTATAGCACTTGAGCTTAAGTACCTAAGGCAATATTTGTTTAAAACTCTTTAAGGACTTTCAGGGTACTGGAACTTTGACTTAACTATTTAGGAAATGGTACAGAATAGTACAGCAGTAATAGCAGAATATAAAACAACACTTAAGAATATTTTGCTGCCTTTATGGTTTAGCTTATGAGAAGAATAGGATGTCTTTAAAGCTTTCTTTTCTGATCCTTTTGTTTTTTAAACTGTGGAACTTAGCATAGATGTTCATAGTCAAAAAAGCTTTTGTGATAGGCAGTATAAAAATTGAGAACTGGGCTAAAGCTTTTTAACTTTATTCACACATTTCTGTTACAAATCAGTTCATAATACTTCCCCCCCCACCACCATTTTTTATGAACTATGTTTCCAACAAGTAATTTGATTGTTGACACCTGGCCCTTTTACTATTTCCCTGTTTTATTTATTATTGAGAGGTCCTTATATAAATATTGAAAGCTTGAAAGAAACAAAACTATGTTCCAGCAATGTTGGCTTTATCTGGAGTCTTGTACTTCACTTGCACATTTAATATGTGTAATGGTTTTTTAAATGAAATCATTCTAGGTACAGTGATTGTACAACCAGAGCCAGTGCTGAATGAAGACAAAGATGATTTTAAAGGGCCTGAATTTAGAAGCAGAAGTAAAATGAAAACTGAAAATCTCAAAAAACGCGGAGGTAAATACAAGTGAAAATGAAAACATGAGTTTAAATTGCTGTTTATGACCATATTGGAAAATCTGATGTACTTACTAAAAATACCTCCACTTTTCTGCCCATTGTTTTTTAAAAGCACTACTTAAAAATAACTTCTGTTTCTTTCTGAGCTCTGAAGCAGAAAAGGTTAAACACCATTGATTAAAATACCTTTGCCTTCAGTGGCTATTAAGTTATCTCAAGAAGCTTAGTATTTCCTTCTTACACATGTCAGTTCTGTAATGCTTATATGCCAGGATACCATGTGTTCCCTCTCACCTGAAAGAATTTTAGATTTGGACAAAGTCTTGCACGTGGCCTTCAGATAACTTTATACATATCTAAAACATTGTTTCAGAGAGTGATGAACATCTGCTTTAGTGTCACCTTGGGTGCTTATATTAAAAATGCAATTCCCTTGACTCCACTAGTGACGATTTAGAATTTCTGGGGATGATGTCAAGACCCTACTCCGGTTTGTTGTTATGTGCATTAAAGTCAGATATCTGTTGGTTTAAGGATATCAGTGTAGATATGAATAGGAAGGAGAAGGGAACTAGAGCTAGGAACCTTCCTTTCATCTGTCTCAGTCACCTCTTCCTTTGTCTGTCCACCCTCACTTACACACACAACAATTGGCTAGTCATCTGTAGAAAGTGAGCATGAGGAAGATTCATTTAAAAATTCACTACAGTGAAGTTTGTGTCCTACTTGTTTGTGTGTGAGTTTAAACTAGTGCCTGTATGTATTTTTGGGGCATATTAACAGAGCCAGAATCCGTTATGATAGAAAGAATGCGTCTCTAAAAGATAGAAATGACACTAAATTTCTAAATGGAAGTGTAATGGAAGCCTGTCTGTTTAATATTTATCATTTTAATTGTGAAATTATAGAGTAGTTCTTATTTTGCTGAAATTTTGTGTAGATTTTATTCCAGTGCTATATGATATCTTGGTGGTACCAGTAAAATATATCTGTATTTGTACAATAGTATATTGTATTAGATGTGTGTATAAATATATATATGTAAATTTTCAGATTCAATTCATTATGTTTAGAGATCAAGAAAATGTAGTTTAGTCTTTTGTCCACCAGGGGGTGTTCTGCCTCTTTCAAGCATAAGGAAGATTTTTTTGAGACTGCCATTGCAGCAACAGAGCTCACCAAACTAAGTAGTAGTCTTTAAAATAAGAGAATCAGCAAGTAGAAGATGATGATAAGGACCAGCAGTAAGAGTTTTCTTTCTTCTTATTTCTGATTATGGATCCTCTAGGAAGACAGATAACTAAGTATAGTGCCTTGTGTCAAAATTAATATCTAGTGGTGTCTTTTGGGGAGGGACTCTGGAGTAGTCAGTGCCTCAGATATGGATAATGGCTAAAAGGAGAATAAAAAAGAGTTACAGTTATCGGGGAGGGTGATTTTAGTGCTAATTTACTATGCTGCTGGTATTTGGTCTGAGCTGATATGTCTCTGGAACATTTTATTGAGTGTTCTGTGTAAGAATGTTTATATTGTGCTTAAGGGAATATGTGTGTTTATAGCCATATGATAGCTAAATCTTTTTTGTTAATTTTTGTCTTAATAATTTGCTACATCTTTAAGCTGTCGGAAATCACATAGGATTTTAACTGTTTTTACCTATATACCCATGTATGAATGAACTAGTGATCTGAGGTACTGAACTGGTAGTTAATATTCAAACTTCATAGGAAGTTAGTTCTAAAATTGAAGTCTAATTTAGGAAACTGTCAAGAAGGTAAACTTTATACATAAAATAGTCTTATAATGATTTGAAACAAAATTAAACATAAAGATATTGACCATTTAAGGAGCCATTGTTTTTTTAAATACCATAGACGATTTTGACATCCTTTCCCTAGTTCAGTTGTTAGAAAACATATTTTACATTTAATTTTTCTATATGACAGAATAATTCTCTCCTTAGGTTTGATAAAATGTATTGAGGTCAGAAATGAAAATGCCTCTTTTCCATTTATATGCTGTATTATAACCATTATTTCATAACTAAAAAAATAAAACATACATCCATAGAGAGATGTCTAGTAAAGTACCACTTAACCAGTTTACAATATTTGCTTCAGATCTCACTTAAATAAAGTATTGGTTTATTCCTATTTCCTCTTTTGCACTTCAGGTTGTGATTATTTGAAGTTTGTGTGCATATGTGCTGTTTCCATGCATGTTTTTATATTTTTTTTTACCTAATTTTGCTCAAAAAGTATTTGTTTTTCATTTAAAAATATACATAGTAGTATCTGTAGATATCCTTTTTCAGCATTTTTTATTCAACTTTGATTTTGAAATGTATTCATATCAGTAAATGTATAATGGGTTTTTTACTTTTCACTGTTCTATAGAATTCAGTTATATAAGTAAATCACTATCCATTTCCTAAATGTGAAATTATTTCTAATTTTTTGTTTTCAAATTTTTCCCAATTGCTAGTTAGTACTTCAGTGAATATCTTTTATGATTCTTTATGCACATTTGGGGAAAATTCTCCATTGGATCACTTAGCTTTTTAAAATTCTTGAGTGATATATGTGCAAAAGCATAAAGAATATGCTTAATATTATCTAACATTGGATGAACATTCAGACTCTAGCTTTTCATTACTTTGTTAGCTTACATGAATGTAATCATTATTTGATATGAAAAAACACACTGTAAATTTATTTGTGTTTAAAGTACAGAATATATGAATACTCACAATCAAATACTAATGCAGGATGGTATGATTTAAAATAAAATATAAGCAGCTTTATAGAGTGTGATGGTGCCCTTATACTTTGGTTAACCTTTTTTAACTTCTGCAAGTAAAAATATTTGTGCTGATACTTGGTGCTTTGGACCTTAGAACTAAGAATAACACAAAATAGAAAATTAAAAGGTGAGAAATACCTATGTTGTTTTGTCTTTTTGTTAGGGACAGAGACAATTTCTTTTCCTTTTTATTTTTTTTAAGTCTTATTCCCTTCCCCCCCCCTTTTTTTCCTTCAGTGAATGAAGGCATTTTCACTGGCCTCTTTTGAGTCATATTCTACCATCTTATTTGGATAAGAGTTATTTGCACATCAGAGTCACCTGTAAAACTTTCAGTGGGTTAGGGATGGGAATGGCTGTCCCTGTTTTTAAAAGATTCTTTGATTCTAATTTTCAGTTGAGATTGTGAAGCACTGTGTAGAACTAGAGATGAGGGTGAGGCAGAAGTTCCTTTTATTCTTGTGTAGGTTATCTTCAATCTGTTTTTCTGCAGAAACTGTGGCATGGGACTCTGTCAAAACCCAGCCATTCTGAGGTTTTCCTGCCAAGATAGATATACCTGCCAATCTTATTTGTCCATATTTGGAAATAGTGGACAGTGCTGATATGGACTTGACAATGGAGTAGATATAGAAAAAAGGCAGGTTAATGGGGATCGTGGATAGTATTGAAGGGACTTTGAGGAAGGAAATTGGTAATATAAAGTTATCAGGTTTTTACATACTTTTGAAAGGATCTGTATAGACAATTCCATTTTGAGAATAAAAATTTTATGGTATACCTAACTAAAGTATAGGGTTCCAAAAGAATCTATTCCATGTATTTCACTTGCTTCTCCATTCTTTAAGAACTGATGCTGAATTTATTTGTGAAGCAGTAGCAAAATGAAAAGAGCTCTTGGCACCTATTTTTAGAACTTCTTTTATGGAATCTCTTCATGTTATGTCAAGTTGTTGTGAGAAATAGGGTTTGCATCTGTAAAAGGGAACAAGTTAGCTCTGCAATTTGTCAAGGTTGTCATGTTTTTAGTAAGTCCATAAAATTATTAACCTTTTTATTTGTATCCAAAATGTCATTTTCCCAAGGATTATGAAGTATTTAATTTTCAATTTGAATGTTGGGAAATGCTAACTAAAATATATGTCTTTTTATATGTGTGTCTATGTGTGAATAATGGTCACTCTTTTCTTCTAGAAGATGGGCTTCATGGGATTGTGAGCTGTACAGCTTGTGGACAACAGGTCAATCATTTTCAAAAAGATTCCATTTATAGACATCCTTCACTGCAAGTACTTATTTGTAAGGTGTGTAATGATCTGTTGATAATTCCATAAATATTTGAATGCTTAACATGTGTCAGACTTTTGATGCACAGTGATGAAGATGGAAATGGTTTATGCCATTGGAGGGCATATACTGTAGTGGGGAAGACAGCCATGAAAGGGCCAATAAGTGCTACGATAGGGGAGATACCGTGTACTTTGGGAACACATGAGAAACCATTGTAATTTGGAATTGATATATAATGGAGATGATACAGCTGATGTCTGAAATATAAATGGGAATTAGCTTGGTAAAGTGGGATTGGTTCAGTATATTTTAGGCCAGAGGCAACATGATATTCAAAGACTCATAGGTGAGGGACAATGTGGTGTGTTGGAAAATTGCAGAGTATATGTGTGTGCACACATATGTTTTATAACCTTCCCTCTTTATAAACTCTAATTACTCAAATCTAAACTCTCCATGTAGAGTAGTGTTTTGACTTAATTTGGAGATTGTAGATTTTAAAAATATTTCATATGTATTGAAGATAATTTTAATAGTCTATGTAAACTTTTTTATAAGTAATACCTTGGAATTAATTTTAAATGTCTACTTTATCAAGAATATCATTTCCCCAACTCATATTACTGCTAAATTAATCCTGTAGTAGTTTGTTTCCCAATAAAATATCTACTTGAATTGTAGGGGCAGACCAGACTTTCCTTAATTAGAGTTCCATTTGTAGATCTTGCATGAATTTTTGATAGATGTAGACCGACTGAGCGACTTCACTTTCCCTTTTCACTTTCATGCATTGGAGAAGGAAATAGCAGCCCACTCCAGTGTTCTTGTCTGGAGAATCCCAGGGACGGGGGAGCCTGGTGGACTGCCATCTATGGGGTCGTACAGAGTTGGAGATGACTGAAGTGACTTAGCAGCAGCAGACCAACTTAAGCTAAATTTACTGCCTAAGAGGCAGTAATTTGTGTCCTTCCTTTTCTTGAATTCAGTTCAGTCAGGCTTCTAGTTTTAAATTGTGACAGCTGAATTTTGCATCTATTGGATTTGTAATGTGCATTCCTTTTTTCTTGTATATGTAATTGTTTTTTTTCAAAGGCCAATCTATTGAGCCCAGGTCAGTAATCAGTAGTTGTCATCAGTGGTCATGGAACCTTCCCTTTTCTTTAGTTCCAGTGAGAAGGAATTTAAAGTCAGACAGATTTGGATTTGAATATCAGTTTTGCCTTTGTAATTGTATGACTTTTGGAGATTTATTTACATATTAATGAACCAAAGCCTTGTCTCTCAAATTGGGCAGTAATACTGCCTATCTTACACAGTAGGTGTTGGAGATTTAAAGATAACATAGGGCAGAAAAGGATACTATTGCTCAGTTCTACACACAGTAGCTGTTTATATATGATGACTATTAAATTAGTATTAAGTAACAACAAATCTAATACATTTTTATGTAGATCCTTGGTAGCTAGCCATATGAGATCAGAAATTTGCCTTACCAAAATCTTCTATCAATTTTTATATACGGAACAGTGGTACTTGATGATATGGAAATCTGTTTTAATTTCTTGAGCTATTCTTGTGTCTCTAAAGTACTAGTTGGGGTGGCACAGTGTTTTTGCTTTGATTCTCTAAAACACACATACACACACATATATAGATACATTCCCTTTACTTTTTTAATGACTTAAAAATGAAGTTTTTCTCCTTTAAGAATGTTAAAAATTTTGAGTAAATTTCCCCTTTCTCTCTCTTTTTTTTTTAATAGAATTGCTTTAAATATTACATGAGTGATGATATTAGTCGTGACTCAGATGGAATGGATGAACAGTGTAGGTAGGTAATAAATCAAGATGAACTAAAATTCAGTGTTGTCTACTTGAGGGAAAATTCTTATATAGTCTGTTATTAAATCTTTTTTTTTTTTTTTTTGTGGTATCATCATTGATATATTTAATGGAAGGTTTTCTTTTCCACATAGCCCTTGATTTATATCTTAATTCTCTAACAAAGAATAAGTAAATGACCTAAATTACTTTGCTATTAAATTGTTGGCAAGAAATTTTAATTGGTTTAGTACTATAAAGATTTAAAATGAGTTTCATTTTTGAATAATATTTTAATCTTTAAATAATTGCAGATGGTGTGCAGAAGGTGGAAACTTAATTTGTTGTGACTTTTGCCATAATGCCTTCTGTAAGAAGTGCATTCTTCGCAACCTTGGTCGAAAGGAGCTGTCTACAATAATGGATGAAAACAACCAATGGTATTGCTACATTTGTCACCCAGAGCCTTTGTTGGACTTGGTCACGGCGTGTAACAGCGTATTTGAAAACTTAGAACAGTTGTTGCAACAAAATAAGAAGAAGATAAAAGTTGACAATGAAAAGACTAGTAAAGTATATGAGCATGCACCCAGATTTTCTCCAAAGAAAAACAGTTCAAATTGTAATGGAGAAGAAAAGAAGTTAGATGATTCATATTCTGGTTCTGTAACCTACTCTTATTCAGCACTAATTGTGCCCAAGGACATGATTAAGAAGGCAAAAAAACTGATTGAGACTACTGCCAACATGAATTCCAGTTACGTTAAATTTTTGAAGCAGGCAACAGATAATTCAGAAATCAATTCTGCTACAAAGTTACGTCAGCTTAAGGCTTTTAAGTCTGTGTTGGCTGATATCAAGAAAGCTCATCTTGCATTAGAAGAAGATTTGAATTCAGAGATTCAAGCTTTGGATGCTGTAAACAAAGAGAAAAATACCAAAGAGCATAAAGTCATAGATGCTAAGTCTGAAACAAAAGTAAGAAAAGGAGAAAAACCTTGTGTTTTGGAAAGGAAGGATATTTCAAAATCAGAAGGTAAACTGTCAAGAAAGCAGGTGGATAGTGAGCATATAGGTCAGAGTGTTGCAGTAGAGGAACAAAGAGCACATAAAAATGACAGTACTGAACATAAGAAATCTGATAAAAAAGAACCTCAGTATGAACCTAGTAACACTGCCGAAGACTTAGACATGGATATTGTGTCTGTTCCTTCCTCAGTTCCAGAAGACATTTTTGAAAATCTTGAGACTGCTATGGAAGTTCAGAGTTCAGCAGAGTATCAGGGAGATGGCAACAGTGGAACTGAACAAGAACTGGAGACTTCTGTAAAATTAAATATTACTTCAAAAGACAACAGAGGAGGTATTAAATCAAAAACAACAGCTAAAGTAACAAAAGAATTATATGTTAAACTCACCCCTGTTTCCCTTTCTATTTCCCCAATTAAAGGTGCTGATTGTCAGGAAGTTCCACAAGATAAAGATAGCTATAAAAGTTCTTGTCTGAACCCTAAGCCAGAGAACTGTGAACTTGGACAGGAAAAGAATGATAATGAGCATTTGGCTAAAAGTGAAGTTCCGTTACTTTCAGAAGAATCTGATCTTCGAAGATCCCCGCGTGTAAAGACTACACCTTTGAGGCGACAGACAGAAACCAACCGTACAACATCTAATTCAGATGAAGAAAATAATGAAACAGTTAAGGAGCAACAAAAACTTTCGGTTCCAATGAGAAAAAAGGATAAGCGGAATTCTTCTGACAGTGCTATAGATAATCCTAAACCTAATAAATTGCCTAAATCTAAGCAGTCAGAGATTGTGGATCACATTTCAGATTCTGACGAAATGCTGACAATCCTCAAAGACATGCCCAGTATGAGTCACAGTTCTTCAGATACTGATATTAATGAACCTCATACAAATAACAAGAAGACTTTTTATTCAGAGATTCAAAGAGGGAAAGATGATAAAAGAAAAAGGAAACGAAAAAGTTCTACTTCTGGCTCAGATTTTGATATTAAGAAAGGTAAATCAGTTAAAAAGGCTATAATTTCTAAAAAGAAACGACAAAACCAGTCTGAATCTTCTAATTATGACTCAGAATTAGAAAAAGAGATAAAGAGAATGAGTAAAATTGGGACTGCCAGAACAACCAAAAAAAGAGTTCCAAATAAAGAATATTATGATTCTTCTGAAGATGAAAAACACAGCAAACAAGGAATGGATAATCAAGGTCATAAAAGTTTGAGGACTGCACAGGAAGGATCATCTGATGATGTTGAAAGGAAACAAGAGAGAGAGAATTTCTCTTCAGCAGAAGGCACAGTTGATAAAGACAAGACCATCATGGAATTGAGAGATCGCCTCTCTAAGAAGCAGCAGCCCAATGTTTCCTCAGAGAGTGCTGATAAGCTTTGTTCTGGGAAAGAGGAGAGTTTTAATTCTCCAGAAGATAAAAAGGTTGCTGAATCTAAAGGAAAGAGTAAGCACCAGCGAACCAGAATGTGTCAGAAAATACTGGGTGGCTTATGTGATGTTGCTGAGAAGTTCTCAGAGAAAGAACAGAGTGATGAATCCTCTGAAGATGATAACGAGCAGAGCAAAAAGGAAATTGAAGAAAAAGAAAAGAAAACTGCAGACTTGAATAAAAAAGTGATGGAACAAGAGTATGAATCATCATCTGATACTACTGAGAAATTACCTGAGGGAGAAGAAATTTGTGACTTTCCTAAAAGCATAAAACAAAATAAGAGCTCAGCTGATGGGGAAAAGAAATGCAAAAAAATTAAAGATAAAGCTTCTAAAAAGAAGGGTGAATTATCTGATAATTCTGAGAAGTTACCAGGGAAAAGAGAAAGTTGTGACTCTTCAGAAGATAAGAGGAGTAAGAATGGAACATCCAGTAGAGAGAAGAAAAGGTTCAACTTGCCTGAAAAGAGTTCAAGGAAGAGACAGGATTGTTCATCATCTGATACAGAAAAATATTCCATGAAAGAAGATGATTGTGATTTTTCTGATAAGAGACCAAAAGGAATAGAATTAAGGGAAAGAAGGAATTTAAATTCAAATAGAAATAGCAAGGAAGTACAAAGTGGCTCATCTTCTGATGTTGAGGAAAGTTCTGAAGATAATAAAAACCTGAAGAAACAAAGAGCTTTAGCTAAAAAGAAGGCAGGCAGTATAAAGGAGAAAATGAGAAACTCCTTGAGAACAAGCACTAAAAGGAAGCAGGCTGACATTACTTCCTCATCTTCTGATATAGGAGATGATGATCAGAAATCTGTAGGTGAGGGGAGCAGTGATGAGCAGAAAATTAAGCCTGTGACTGAAAATTTAGTGCTGTCGTCACATACTGGATTTTGTCAATCTTCAGGTATGGGAAAACAAATAGAATATTTATACTTTTCCCCTCTTGAATAACTACATTGTTTATTTTCTCTGTAGTCAGTCAAATGCAAGGCTACTTATTGTGTAGGAAAACACCATTTAAAAATTCTTTAGAGATTTTCTAGAACCTCTTTCTCCAATTTTTTTTGTCACCATTGGGAGGTATTTGAAACATTATTAGTGTTCTGTATCATGTATACCAAATTTGTTGGGTAAATTTCTTTATTAATGTTTAATGCTTTTCTTTGGAGTAATGAAAAGTAATTTATGAAGGAAAATCAGACTGTTGATAGTAGTTCAGTGGATATTTACTCATGTAATGGAGATGAGTGCTTGTTATGAGTATGACATGTTATGTGAAAGTTTTAACTGCTTTGCCATGCATCTGACTTTTATTTTTTTATTTAATTGGAGGCTAATTACTTTACAATATTGTGGTGGTTTTTGCCATACATTCACATGAATCAGCCCTGATTTTTAAATTGGGCACATTAACTTTGTGTCTATGAAATCCTCTGAAAAATTTAAATTTACTTTATTGAAACCTATTGCTGATGCTCATCATTTTTTTTTCTAATAACATGAACAGATGTTTCCATTTTTAACATTAACAAAAGAAAAAAAGAAAAAAATCCAGAAAGTACATGGATTACTCTACCCTGATGAGATAGAGCACTAGGACAATAAGGGTGTGGGTCAATGATACCCCCTCAAAAAATTAAAAATATTTATCATTATGGCAGTTCTTTAAAAAATAGTTGTGTAATAAATGTACACTTGTTGCTCATATTGTATTTTTTAAGTCAATAAAACCTGTCAGTTAACCAAGGACACTTAAAATTTATTTTAAAATTTTTGTAAAGGAGATTGCAGTTACTATTGTGTTCCCAGCAGAACATACGAACATTTACATGTAAGAGGAATAAGCAGTTCAGGTTAGATATTGCTGCCAAGTAAACTTTGGTACCACCTTACAAAATTTTAAATTTTGAGAACTTAGATTTTTGAATTGCGTATAAGATCGTGAACTTGTATTCAAAACATAATATAATAGTTGCTTTGATATCAATTCAATGTTTTGGTTATCAGGTTAGTCGAAAAAACTCTCATTAGGATTAGAGTGTGAGAATAATAAATTGTGATTAGTTACATGGAGTATTCTCATTTGCAAATTCTAGACTGTTGGAATAATCAAACTTTGTAAAACTGATTTCCATGACAAAACAGCTTCCCTAGTGAAATCTGCATGTTTGATTTCAGATACTCATTTTCATCTCCCCAAATCTCACTTGACACATATGAGGGTTTCTATGAGAATTATAATTCTCATGCTTAGAACTGTTAATAACTATTTTAATAAGTAATATGTATTGATTAGCTCTTAATTAGAGATGGCAACATATGGCTAATACTCAAGAGGGTTCATGTCCCTTTTCTCATGTTTATATCCAGAAAAGCCTTGAGAATTCTGCACTTCAGGCAAGATGCCAGTCTCTCAACTGTTGGGAGGAATAAAATTTGTTGTTCATATTTTCTTCACTCAGGGTATTTCTTGGACTGATTATACTTTTAGATGTAAAAAAGGATAAATTTGTTAGGGAATGAACTCATCTAACAATTGGACATTGTCAACTATACTTAAATAAAAAAATAAATAAAAATTGGACTTTGTTGGTAAAAATACTTAGTCAGAAAAAAATATTCAGGGAATTGCAAATAAGCACTATGTTAAAAGCACTGATTTCCAGGATAAGTTTGGGTGTGAGTCAATGATAAGTGGCATTCCTTAAGAATTTGCTTGCCTGTATACAAAGCATGCTAAATTTATCTATTCTCCTAATACATCCAATTTAATTCAGGTGACAATTTTTATGAGCTCTTAAAAAGCCTACCCTGCTCCCATGAATTTAGAGGATTCCAATTTATTCAGCAATAGTTGGGAATCTATTACAGTGTACAACATTTTCTAGTTGGTCTCAGGAATGGCATGACTAACCATGATAAGGAACATCGTCCTAGGAGATTGCAGTCCAATGAGCAAGATAGACATAGATAAGTCATCATTTTTTTAAAAAAAAGAATACCAGGAGAAAGATGTAAAACTAAAACGAGTCTGTGTAATAAATAGTAGGTGAGCCAGTTATCCAAATATTGGAGGAAGACTTAAAAGAACAGGTAGTATTTGAACTCAGATTTGAAGAATGGGTCAAATTTTCAAAGATGTGGTAAGGAGGAACAGCACTAATATCACTGCTGCTGCTGCTCAGTCGCTTCAGTCGTGTCCGACTCTATGCGACCGCATAGATGGCAGCCCACCAGGCTCCCCCGTCCTTGGGATTCTCCAGGCAAGAATACTGGAGTGGGTTGCTGTTTCCTTCTCCAATGCATGAAAGTGAAAAGTGAAAGGGAAGTCGCTCAGTTGTGTCTGACGCTCAGCAACCCCATGGACTGCAGCCTTCCAGGCTCCTCCGTCCATGGGATTTTCCAGGCAAGAGTATTGGAGTGGGGTGCCATTGCCTTCTCCGAGTAATATCACTAATAATATTTAATTTGAGGATCGATCTGTTCGAATGAAGTATTTATTGTGAGTTTGCTAAGGTTAATTGGGACATTTACTTTTGTCTTTCTACAGTTAGCATATTTCTATCCTGAACCTGTAGGTGTCTGTGAATTTTTTTCTTCAACATTTTCTCCCAGTATTTTTTTATGAAAAAATGTTAAATATACCGAGGAATTTCTGCTGTTAACATTGTACTATATTTGCTTTATTGCATACTTTACTTTATATATCCTATCTATCTATCCATCAATGAACCTAACTTTTGCCCCCTCTTTTGTTTATTTTGAAATAATTATAAATTCACAGGAAGTTGAAAGAAAATATACAGGAGGTCTTGGATGTCTTTCATTAATTTCCCTCCAATGGTATCAATCTTTCATAATTATAGTACAGTGTCATAACCAGGAAACTGATGATTTATTCAGATTTCATCAGTTTTACATGCACTCCTTCATTTGTGTGTATGTGTGGTTGTGTGTGTGTAAGTATAGTTCTGTGCAAAATTTGTATCATGGGTAGCTTTGTATAGCTACCACAACAACCAATATATTGAACTGTTTCATTACCACAAGGTTCCCTTGTGCTACCTGTATGCACACTTCCTTTCATATCGCTATTCTTAACCTGTGGCAACTGTTAATCTGATTTCCATCTATGTAATTCTGTTATTTTGAGATGGAATCATGAAGTGTATAATCTTTTGAAATTGTCTTTCTTCACTCAGTGTAATTAATGCCCTTGAAATCTTTGATGCATTTGAATAATTCTCCCTGATTACTTCAGCATATATAGTGTTAACTAGGGTACAATGTTTGTTTTTGAGGCAAAATTTACATACAATGAAGTGTACAAATTTTCTTAATCTCTTTATGCTGCTGCTGCCGCCGCTAAGTTGCTTCAGTTATGTCCAACTCTGTGCGACCCCATAGACGGCAGCCCACCAGGCTCCTCTGTCCCTGGGATTCTCCAGGCAAGAATACTGGAGTGGGTTGCCATTTTGTTCTCCAATGCATGCATGCATGCTAAGTCGCTTCAGTCGTATCTGACTGTGTGCGACCCCATGGACAGCAGCCCACCAGGCTCCTCTGTCCATGAGATTCTTCAGGCAAGAATACTGGAGTGGGTTGCCATTTCCTTCTCCTAATCACTTTATAATTTTAATCAAAAGATAGAAATGTTACTTTTTGTAAGGAAATAAGTTTTACTGTACTTTCTCTGGGTGATTCTACTTATGAACACCATACAAATTCAAGTATATTTTACAGTTACTTGGTATCACCAAGTATTGGTAGCATTTAAAAAAAAAATTCTTCAGTGATACAGAAAAAGTTAGACATCTGCTAACTTTAAACGGGTCAGTAGAAAGCCTACTTCAGTGAGAAACTTACGCTAATATGATGGTGAATGATAAAATATTTGTTACTAGGAAGGATGAGCTTTAAAATTCTTGTGCTGTGGGAAGAAACTTTGAAATATATAAGATCCAACTATTTATTATTTTGCTGCTGACACTTCTTAAATTCCACATTGTATTTTCCTTATAAATTCTTTTTATTCATGTTTTGGATCCCAGAGTGTAGTTTAGGACTCACTAGTTCTTTTAAAGTTTTTGGCTTTCAGTTTTATTTTACATGGTTTTACTTATGTAGATAATTTTAAGTACACTTTTGTTCCCTCAAGGAGATGAAGCCTTATCTAAATCAGTGCCTGTCACAGTGGATGATGACGACGATGACAATGATCCTGAAAATAGGTATGATTCCATCTGTAAGGACTTCAAAAAGATTATAACACACCCTAGGCATGGGCACAAAGAGCAGCATCGGAATCGCAAGCAGGTTGTAGAAACCAGGAGTGCCAGCTTTAGAAAGACAGACTCACAGTCTTCCTCCAAGTTTCAAAGAAAGGCCAAAAAATGGGCTAACTCTGAAACCTTAAGAGAAAATAAATATAAATATCAACACACCCAGCATAGGGTGTGTTATAAATACAGCACTGTCAATTGTTATGTTTCATGTAAACTGTGATAAGTTTTTGAGAATATTTTAATTTTGACCAATTATTTATTAGTCAAAGTGAATCATGTCTCAAAAATTGGTGACAACAGAAATCTCTATCCTCAATATTTGATTATTGTTTTAAATTGCCATCCAATGTAGTGGTCCTATTCATTAAAACCTATTCAAAGTGGAAAAAAGGGGACTGCTCAGATGATTAAGAAATTGCTTTAAAAATAGAAGTATCTATTTGCACAGTGTCTAGACTGATTTAGATTTTAACAGTTTTTCAAATAAAATAGAAGTAGACAGTTTGATAGTGTTAACATTAATAATACTTAAATAATAGGTTTAAATGTGAACATTGTAGTCTGTACAGATTGACTTAACTAAGGGATAGCTGGGAGAAGAAAAAAAAGATACACCCATGTCTTAGCAATGAGGAATAAAGAAAGTGAAGATATTAAAAAATTTATGTTTTTTACGTATCTTTTAAACCCTTCCTGAACTAGAAGATCCCCCAACACTCATAATCTTCATGGAGACAATGTGGTGTAATGGATGGAATTTGGGGATAATGGGCATAAGAATATCTGACTTCTAGTTCTAACTTTTCTGTGTGATCTTGGAAAAGTGATTTTTGCCACAATTTTCTGTTCTCTAAAATGAAAAGATTGGATGAAATGTTCTCTGATTAATTCTGGCACCAAAAATCTATGATAGACTTGAGATTTTACTACAGAGTACTATATTAATCATCCATTTATTCCTAATAGTAAGCTCTAATAACTAAGAAAACATGAAGATAAACATTAATTTTTGTGTCATAATTTTGTAAGGAATTAACTGAGTTATTAAATGCTATGGGGCCAGCTGTCACTATAGTTTTGTTATGTCTTGCTGATGCTGACAGGTTTTTCTGTTTCAAAGATCAACATTCTCCTAATTAATAGGATAGCATTTTTATTAAGGTGAATGAACAATAATTTTTATTCTGTAGTTTTGATTAGAGCTTCAGCTCAGTTGCTCAGTCGTGTCTGACTCTTTGCGACCCCATGAACTGCAGCACACCAGGCCTCCCTGTCCATCACCAACTCCTGGAGTCCACCCAAACCCATGTCCATTGAGTCATTGATGCCATCTAACCATCTTATCCTCTGTCGTCCCCTTCTCCTCCTGCCCTCAATCTTTCCCAGCATCAGGGTCTTTTCAAATGAGTCAGCTCTCCGTATCAGGTGGCCAAAAGTATTGGAGTTTCAGCTTCAGCATCTGTCCCTCCAATGAACACCCAGGACTGATCTCCTTTAGGATGGACTGGTTGGATCTCCTTGCAGTCCAAGGGACTCTCAAGAGTCTTCTCCAACACCACAGTTCAAAAGCATCAATTCTTCTGTGCTTAGCTTTCTTCACAGTCCAACTTTCACATCCATACATGACTACTGGAAAAACCATATCCTTGACTAGACGGCCCTTTGTTGACAAAGTAATGTCTCTGCTTTTTAACATGCTGTCTAGGTTGGTCATAACTTTCCTTCCAAGGAGTAAGCATCTTTTAATTTCATGGCTGCAATCACCATCTGCAGTGATTTTGGAGCCCAGAAAAATGAAGTCAGCCACTGTTTCCACTGTTTCCCCATCTATTTCCCATGAAGTGATGGGACCGGATGCCATGATCTTAGTTTTCTGAATGTTGAGCTTTAAGCCAACTTTTTCACTCTCCTCTTTCACTTTCATCAAGAGGCTCTTCAGTTCTTCTCCACTTTCCGCCATAAGGGTGGTGTCATCGGCATATCTGAGGTTATTGGTATTTCTCCGGGCAATCTTGATTCCAGCTTGTGCTTCTTCCAGCTCAGCGTTTCTCATGATGTACTCTGCATAGAAGTTAAATAAGCAGGGTAACAATATA
Source organism: Bos indicus (assembly GCF_029378745.1). NCBI lineage: Eukaryota > Metazoa > Chordata > Mammalia > Artiodactyla > Bovidae > Bos > Bos indicus. Next base: position 80,473,020 of record NC_091789.1, read on the forward strand.
TAGCCTTTTCCTATTTGGAACCAGTCTGTTGTTCCATGTCCAGTTCTAAATGTTGCTTCCTGACCTGCATACAGGTTTCTCAAGAGGCAGGTCAAGTGGTCTGGTATTCCCATTTCTTTCAGAATTTTCTACAGTTTATTGTAATCCACACAGTCAAAGGCTTTGGCATAGTCAATAAAGCAGAAATAGATGTTTTTCTGGAACTCTCTTACTTTTTTGTTGATCCAGCAGATGTTGGCAATTTGATCTCTTGTTCCTTTACCTTTTCTAAAACCAGCATGAACATCAGGAAGTTCACAGTTCACATATTGCTGAAGCCTGACTTGGAGAATTTTGAGCATTACTTTACTAGCGTGTGAGATGAGTGCAATTGTGCGGTAGTTTGAGCATTCTTTGGCATTGCCTTTCTTTGGGATTGGAATGAAAACGGACCTTTTCCAGTCCTGTGGCCACTGCTGAGTTTTCCAAATTTGGTGGCATATTGAGTGCAGCACTTTCACAGCATCATCTTTCAGGATTTGAAATAGCTCAACTGGAATTCCATCACCTCCACTAGCTTTGTTCTAGTGGAGCTTAGTCACGGATAAACTCAGGTGCTGTTGTCTACTTATTTTTTGATTAAACATATATATCCAGTTTTTTTCAAATTTCATTAAATTTTATGTTACAGGCATTTAAATTTTATCCTTTTAGCATGCTTTAATTCGTGTTCATTTATTTATATTATTTTCTTGTAAATTATATGGCCTCAAATGTTATTGAAAGGCTAATGTTTAAAACATGGTATATCCTAATTTGCTTATGGGTTATGAACCTTAATTTCATATTTAACCACCAAATAAATGTCATTAGGGTACAATAATTTTTGTGTTAGAGCTTGTCAAAATATAATTTTTCTTTTAAGTTACTTGATCATATCTCTCTGTAACTGGCAGGTATTTTATTGAAAGGCATCTTTAATTCCATCTTTTATTTGTGATTAAAAAAGTACAACCATGTTGAGTACTTTTGAGAAGAATTTTCCTTTGAGCATGTTTTTCTTTATATCCAGTTTAATGTGCTTTTATAAAATATACCATTAATAACTTGTTTCATATCCAGTATACCAAAGAGGTATCTAATACCCATGTATTATCTAATAATTGGGATATAATACCTTTTTGAATTATTTTAGTATAGACAATGTACTTGAGCATATTTGAATATGCACTAAGAAAGTTTTAAAACTTTGTTTTCAGATCATGATAAAGTCTCAGTTATTTTTTACCTTTTACATTTTTGAGTAGGATATATTTTAGTAGACAGCATATTGTAATGATGTATAAATTTGTACACAATTGTGTATAAATTTCATATGCTTTGCCTTTTTAGCAGTATTGTAACACGTTTTCACTGTTGATATTTATGGACAAGTAAATAGTGTATTAATGCAAATGGTTAATTATTTGGATGCAATAAATGTCTATAAAACTTTTTTCTTGTTCAAGCATTTAATTTTTATTATAATCGCTCTTTTCATGAGAGTTGAAACAATTTGTTAGAGCCAAGATATGCAAGCTAGTTTATAGTTAACAATGTTTTGGTATTTTTGAAATTGAGGAAGTGAATACTTTATAATTCTTAAAACATATGTTCTCATATATAGCATATATACTTACCTATGTGTGTCAAAGTTTTATGACAGATTTCATTATAATTTATCTTTTTCATTTTAAAGTTATAGTAGGTTTTGAGGTAATTTAAAGAACTTAATCATGTCCTGAATATTTTAGTAGGTGTGAATAAATAAGTTTGTTATTTTAGCATGCTATTATATAGTATCATTCGTATTCAAAAGTAAATGTATGCTATTGTGAGATAGAGTGGTCTAACTTGTAAAATAATTTCTATTTAATTACATTTAGTAAACAGTGATAAAAGTTATAGGTTGAGCAACAGTTTAACTTTTATAATTTTTGTTTCAGCTTTTTAGAAAAAATATAAATAGATGAACTTTATATTTTGAATTTTGTATAACAGAATTTAATTCAGATTTTATAACAGACTTTATATACTTTTGGAAGGGAAAATGATATCAGTTTGTTAGATTATTTAAATTATACATGTAATTTTAAAGTCATTTATTTGAATGTGCCATTATGTTAATGTTGCCTTTCAAATGGGTTTAAATTGATTCTTTCATTAAAAGGATATTTAATGTTTGTTTTCATACCTGCACTGTGAATTAGCCTCAGTCATAACATAGTAGTGTATTTAAGATCAATAGTGATGGTGTTGAGGATTATTAAATCAGGCTTTTCTTTAGAGGTTGCATGTTAAACTATCACTGAAGAATCCATCCACCTCCAAAAGAATTATTTTCAGAATATTCTTTATTTGTATTTTTTACAGGGTGTGGAAAAAATTTAAAATTGAGCTTTTAAAGGAAAAAAACTAGATTGTCAGAATTTTTCCTAAACCTGCAAATTTTTTAAATCCAAAATTAGCTTAAAATTGAGGCTTTTTATATGTATATCCTCTGCTAACTGCTAAGTCACTTCAGTCACGTCCAACTCTGTGCGACCCCATAGACGGAAGCCCACCAGGCTCCCCCGTCCCTGGGATTCTCCAGGCAAGAACACTGGAGTGGGTTGCCATTTCCTTCTCCAGTGCGTGAAAGTGAAAAGTGAAAGGGAAGTTGCTCAGTCGTGTCTGACTCTTAGCGACCCCATGGACTGCAGCCTACCAGGCTCCTCCGTCCATGGGATTTTCCAGGCAAGAGTACTGGAGTGGGGTGCCATTGCTGCCACACATATATATATTAATATTTACTTTATAGTAGAAAAATGCTTAGTTAGGTCGACTAATATTGCATAGTTTTTCTCATAATTTCTCTCAGTGGGGCTAATTTTTTTCATAGAAGCAAAATTTGATGTGGAGATTGCTTAAAGAAATTGCCCATTGTTAATAGAATTTCTGCTTCATTATTGTGGGACTACGTTGTAGCCTTAGTTTTTCCAGTTGTTATACCATTTGGTACTACTTTGCTTTTCAGACTGGAAAACATACAAATGATTATTTTTTTCCCCTACTAGCTTGGTGTATCCTCTTGATGTAGGCTCTGTGCTATTAATCAAGCATGTTTTGGGAAGTGATTAATGATTCCTGGATATTTTTCATTCTAATAAAGATATGTGATGATTGTTTACTTGGCTTCAGCAAAGATTATTGGCTCTAATATATGTCAAGTCCCTTCGACATACGACTTTGGTTTCTTTTTTAAGCACGTTTACAAATGTTCATCTTCTATATATGTCTTTAGCTGTTCTCTACAAATTTGCTAAACTGCAATAATTTTTTTCTGTGAATTTTTTTTCATAGTGCTCCTATTTGATTTGCAAAATTGCTTTAGTTTTCATTGAGCTTTAAAAACAAAGATAGGTTTTAAATGAGTATTTTACTTGTTTTATGTTTGAATAAGGGTTTTAAATATCTGGCAATTTTAAGGCAATTTTTTTTTCAATTTGCTTTGTCTTTCCAGTGCAGGTAAGTATTGTAAGTCAAGTATAATACAGGTGGTCTAGCCACTAGATATAATCTACCTGAGATATAAACATTTTATGTTCAGCCTTTTTTTCTATTTTCTATTGTTTGGTGATATTGGGACTTTCAGAAAATGAGAAAAAGCTCCCATCCCCACTCCCCAAAAAAGAGAGAGTTTGGATTTTCTAGGGTGAGCAAAAACGGTTCATCTTTATGACTATATAGTCTTTGGATTTTGAAAATAAAATTAAGGCAAATTCTTTGATTTTACTTTTCAAGTATTGAATATAAAAAAATTGAACTAGTTCTTTAGTATGATCAAATTTCCTAAATTAATATCAATGTTAATAAATTTCTTATTAAAATTTTCTCTAAAATTGGCTTAGATTTTTACATAAAATCAGGAAATACACATTTTGTAATTTGAGCCCATGTATAAATTGTTAATAAACTTTGACTTCTTAATTTCATACAGCTTTTATCTTTCTACTCCTAAGATTTTTTTAAAGTTATTTGATACTAATTTTAAGTAAACGGTGATGTTTTTCATTAAGTGCAAACATTATAGAACATGTGACTAAAATATTTCAAGGTGTTGTTTAGCTTTTTGGTTATTTAGTGATTTCATCGTTAACTCACGAATAGCACTCTCTTTAGGTATAGATGATTATGCCTTGGTTATATTTTTTTCATAGAAAGGGTCATATCAAGATACTGGGTTGGTCAAAAAGTTCATTCAGGTTTAACCCAGTATCAGTTTTGGAGCCTTCCCTGGTGGTCCAGCGATTAGGACTCTGTTTCCACTGCAGTGGGGTTGGATTTGATTCAAGCCTAGCCAAGTGACCAAAAAAGAAAGCTAATTTTGAACCAGAGTTTAAAAAAATACTAATACAGATTTTGAAGATGAGGAATTCCTTTGTAGTTCTATGAAATGTTTATCTTTTATTCTCAACCTGAAGTATATAATATTTGTTAAAACAAAGCGTCCCTCCATACTAGAGGGATATGTGTTCCTCACCCTGTTCTCAAAAAAATTTTTATTGTGAGAAATTTTATTTATTCAACATTTTTTGACTGTAGTTATTTGAATTGTTTTATAGATCAACCTTTTACATATGGTGTGTTGTTTTAGTATTGCATTTACTTAGACAGTTGTTTTTTATCTCTAAAACTATAATCTTATTCAGAATTCTCTGTTTTAACTATTCTTTTGTGATATTATGCACAGAATGCAAAAAAAATTAATTTGTCACCTTTGTGTATGGATCCACAGTATTTTGGCCTTCTAAAAATGTGGTTTCATTTAGTATGAAACGAGATGCCAGCCCAGGTTCAATGCATGATACTGGATGCTTGGGGCTCGTGCACTGGGATGACCCAGAGGGATGGTATGGGGAGAGAGGAGGGAGCAGGGTTCAGGATGGGGAGCACATGTATACCTGTGATGGATTCATTTTGATATTTGGCAAAACTAATACAATTATGTAAAGTTTAAAAATAAAATAAAATCAAAAGCATCAAAAAAAAAAAATAAAAATGTGGTTTCATTTAGTAATTTTCTTCAACCCTATTTTCAGAATCTCTTGAAAGATAAAGACATTAGATTGTTGGGGATATCTGAAATGGTCTATCGGTATTTTAGAGATAGTGCATGCTAGATGAAAGATGTTTACAACTCTTTTTTTAAATCTTTAAAAATGAAAGCTTTAATTCTTTCATTTTCTAAATACATAATCTTAAAAATTAGTGAAAACTTAAAAATCAGTGAGATATCTTTAAGAATGTGACTTTAGTGTATTGCCCTAAGCACTCATTAATTAGCACAGTAGTAGTGAATAAGTAGAAAATATAGACTAACATAGTAAAATTAGTAGCAGATTGGGATTTAGGAGCTTAGATTGTACTTCTGGCTTTGCCACTTATTAGCTTTGTTTCTTTGGCCAAGTCATTTCCCCTTTTTAAGCCTGTTTCCTCATCTATGAAATGACAAACTTGGACTCTGAGGTCCTTTCTTCAGCTCTAACATTTTGTGTTGCTTTTGTAATGGCTGTTTCTCTAAAATTCCCTGGTGCAAGAGATTCTCTTGATTATTCCTTTTTAAGAAACCGAGTGTTTTGAATTATCAATTTTTCTACCAGCCAAGAGGTGCTTTACTTTCTTTTCCTGTTTGAGTGCTTAAACAAGAGGCATTACTAATTTCCTTTCTAGGAAGGATCAGAATTGCCAAAGGCTTTCTTGGCTCGCTTGCTCTCTGTGTGATTGCTCATTTGTCTTTGCATTGTTGGCTTCATTCCTTATTTTATTTTTGCTTTATTTTAGTAGCTGGTGGTGCAAGGATAATAAGGCATTATCTTATCTTGGTATTCATTATGTAATTTAGAAGACTTAGCTTGTTTGAGTTTTGAGGTTCTATTATTTATTCTTTTATGCTACCACTTCTGATCATTGTTTGTGGGTTTTTACCCTCCTTTCCATATTGTTTTGCTTTCTTCCCATCTCCTTTCCTTCCCTTTCAGGAAAATGGGGAAGTAGCTCCATTACTTCTGGCTCTGCCAGGTTTTCTGCCACAAGTGTGGCACAACTAGTGCCTCTGATGCTTCTGATAGAGTTGTGACTGCTTTGCATGCTATACCTGCCCCAAGATGTTGTGTTGAGTATTGAGATTCTAGGGGCAGTACCTTGTTGCCTGGATGATTTTCTCAGAAACATCCTGGAAAACCTCAAGAAAGGAAACTTCAGAGCAAACAGAATCAACTGGGGATCATGACTATACATCCATCACATGCATTCCAGCATGGGTCTAGCTGAGGCCTCCAAAATGATGCTTTCCCAGCCTGAGCTGTTTCTCAAGTGATGATGTCCTTGAAGTTTCTGTGGCCCGTGACTCAAGAGTTAATGTAGTGGAGTTTCCCTTAAAGAATCTCACTGCAGGCTTTGTAGACGGGACACATCTCACCTCAACATGTTTAAATACTCAGGTTGAAGGTCAGCCTCAGCCCTTGGGTCTTTCAAATTAAGTTCTAACTTTGAGTTGTAGGTTATGTGATGGGCTAGTTGTATGATACATTAAGTCTTTGACCTATTGGACTTAAGCCATCAGCCATTATTTATGCAAAATTATCTTATTATTCTTTTTAGGGCTTAATGTATATGGCTACTCATTAGGCTTTCCTTTGCTCAAAAGGCAAATCTAAAACATCTTAGTAAGGTAAAGCTTAGGGAATCTCCATTACTCTGTATAACTTTCAGTTTGGAGAAGAATGAGCATTCTCTATAATTTTTTTTGCATCTAAAGTATCTGTAATTGTTCTGTATATTATGACTTTATTGAAGGTTGTTGATAAATCAAGTAATTCTTCAGTGTGCAGATCTCATTTCATTTTCCATGATTTATTGTGTGATTTTTCAGTTGGTATAGAATCTTATTATCTTACGTATTTCATGTTAGTTTTTTCATGACAGCCTAGAATTTTAGTATTTGTAAGTTTACATGTTTTGACTTTTCATTTAGTAGACTTACTAGGAATCTAGAGTTCGAAAGAAGAAATATGTGGTTTCCTAAAATTAACAACCAAGTCTTTATAGATTATATGGAGCTTATGACATTTTTTAAACTTGTAAATGCAAACTAAAATCAGGTGATTGAACTAACCTTTAGAGTAACTAAATTAATAATTGTATTCTTGTTTGCTATTATTATACCACTCAAATGGTGATATAAGATCTTGTAACTGCACGTAAACTGTGTTTTTCTATTTATAACCTAGTATCCAGTGCTTCATATTATGTGTACACACACGTGCACATACACTTATTCATTCCAAATCTGTGTTTTTACTCAAATTGGCTTGAAAAAGTCTTTCCTTGTTCATGGGAAATGATGATGTGGTATGTATAAAAGATAATTTTAGAGAGTTTTTCCAGAAGGATGCTTTTAATTAAAGAGTCACTCTTTATTTTGAAACTGTCTCCTAATTTGTGGAGGGTATGTTTATACTTTATAAAATGATGAAATAAATGATATTTGGGTTTAATTTTTTTTCTTGGCAAAATGTAAGTTGTCCCCATTTTAAAAACCTTTACTATGTACAGTCCAAACCATGTACAGTTAGGAAACCACTGATGTAGAAGTTTAAACTTAGTCTCTCTCAGTTGTGTCCAACTCTCTGTGACCCCATGGACTGTAGCCCGCCAGGCTCCTTGGTCCTAGGGATTTTCCAATCAAAAATACTGGAGTGGATTGCCATTCCCCTCTCCAGGGGAATCTTCCCAACCCAGGGGTTGAACCCAGGTCTCCTGCATTGCAGGTGGATTCTTTGCCATCTGAGCCACCAGTGCAACTCTAGTAGGATTTAAATTGGAATGATCTAATCTCCACTTAATTAAAATGCAAATCAAGTTAGAAATCCTCAGAAAAGCTAACTCATCTGTGGTTTCCTCTTGCAATTTGTGTAGCTCTCTCTGTTGTCTAAATGTTCCTTATCTATCTGTTTAGGAAGGAAGGACCAAAGGGCATATCAGCATTTATGAAAGTGATTAGCTATTTTGTTTGCTTTAGTCTGCCTAGGTGCTTTTGCTATATATCTTTGAATATAAATTGCAATGAGCAATCTGTCTTTCAAATAAAATTAAGAAAACATTAACATACATTAACACCTCCTACCATTGAATGAATTCTTGATTTAATGTGAGTTCATGTTAATAAATAAAAATAATTTCAAATTTAAAAATAACAAAAGTCTCTTAATTCTAGCTCCAAGATTTTGACTGAGCTAGAGTCATTCATGATTACAGAGTAGATGTTTATCCATATAGAAGCTAGTTCAGGGAAAACCAAGAATCATGCCAACTTTTGAGCCTTTATATAAGGTTTCCCTTTGTTATTCTGATTTATGAATTTATATCTAAAGGTGCAAATTACCTCATCTTACACAAAAATTGTTTTTATCTTACACTTTTTGATATCTTCCTTTAGTGCAAACATGAAAATTTATTAGGAATATATTTTATTTTAACATAAGATGGTATTAAATATTTTCTCATGCTTTGAGCAGTTTATTTTTTTGTTGGCAAATTGGTCTTTGAGGAGCATCCGGAAAAATTTTGGTATGCTTTAGGCTAATGCATTATCTTACTTTTTTGGAAAGTAAAAACTTTTTGATAGTAATTTGTGTTCTTTAACTATGTACATAGTAAATAGCACTCTTGCCCCTTTTCTGCCTTAGTTTGAATATTATTAGGGATTTTTTATTGCTTTAGTATTGTAATATATGTTGTATACTTTCATTTGATTAGAAGAATTTATGCACTAAATTGAAATTTAAGAGCCAAAAATGTTATTCACTAGTTTGAGGCACTGTTTCACAATAGTGGTTTATTAGACACTGATTTTCTAAGAATATGTTTTACTGTTGAATAAATCCTTTCATGTGGAGTTTTGTGTTGAAATGCCATTTGTTTGAATGAATTGATTTACTATTGTGGGCCTGTCTGATACTGTAGTTGTCAGATGGTGGCAGCAGAGCAAGTAGAGGATTGGAAGGATATCCAGCATGAAGTTGCAACTGGTGAAAACTGTAGAAACATCCCTGAGATTTTTAAGTATATTGTGAAATTGAATAGAACTGGGAGAAAATCAGTGCTAAGAGCATTTTCAAAAGTTTTGGTTAGTACTTTAAATTAAAATAGACTTTGATAGACTTATTTATAATAAAAATCTATTGAAAAAATTATTTCTATTTTGATATATATAATTCCATTTGTTTTTAATTTGTAATACTTGACCACCAAATATATAGTTTTTATTGTCTTTTTATTCTCGAGAATTGCCAAGAAGATGCTTTTAGAAGAAATTAAAGCCAATCTTTCCTCTGATGAGGATGGATCTTCAGATGAGTCAGAAGAAGGGAAGAAAAGAACTGGAAAACACAATGAAGAAAACCCTGGAGATGAGGGTGAGTTCCCCAGAGAGAAGTGTGACGTGAAATGAAGTGAAGTGAAGTGAAATGGTAGTTGCAGTCGTATCCAACTCTGTGACCCCGTGGATTGTAGCATGCCAGGGTCCTCTGTCCATAGGATTCTCCAGGCAAGAATACTGGAGTGGGTTGCCATTTCCTTCTCCAGGGTCTTCCCAACCCAGTGATTGAACCCAGGTCTCCCACACTACAGTCAGATTCTTTACTATTTGAGCCACCAGGGAAGCCAGAGAGAAGTATAGGATGTCATAATTTGGTTGTTTGACCAGTTCAGTCTTTGAAGACTGACCATGAAATCTCTTAATAATATATGTTTGAAGTTTATTACAACGTTTAAAACATTGCTACCATTAATCCTTTTGAATATCTGGTAATAATTGTGCAAATTTTGTCAGTCACTGCCAATAAATATATGGGTTGTAAAGCAAAATATCTTTTACCTTTTAAAAATCTATAAATGTATATTGGTGATATTTCATTGCTACTTAATGATAGTAATAGATCAAGTGTGATGTATGAGATTGCTTGGTATCAACAATTTAACAAGGTAAGTATGCAGCTCTGATCAGTTCCATAAATCATGATAATTATCTACAAACAGAATATGTAGGTGTACAACATTTTAAAGGAAAAAAGGCTGAAGGTTTTAATGATTTGTTTTCTCCATTTAGAAATAAAAAATCAAGCCATTTCTGAATCAGATTCAGATTCTGAAGAATCTAAGAAGCCAAGATACAGACATAGGCTTTTGAGACACAAGCTGACTCTGAGTGATGGAGAATCTGGAGAAGAAAAAAAGATGAAGCCTAAAGAGCACAAAGAAGCCAAAAGCAGAAATAGAAGGAAGGGTAAGATATTTTAATTTTGATAGTGAACAACGTACTGGTTCATACTGATAAAGAACATACCTGCTCCAACAATTGACCACCTATATTAGGTGAGTGTCTGCACACTGACAACAGCTATTCTGAGAGTGAAATAAAGAATTTAGAGTGGGAAGGTAACCCAGAAACTTGAGAGATGACAAAGAATATTTTTGACCTTTAGCAGTCATATACATCTAGATTAAAAAGATAAATATGACAATAAATAAAATATGCATTAAGGTCATGTGGAAGATATAAGACTGTCTGTAACTATAGGAAGAAATAATGCTTTCCTGAGGAAAGATAGAAGATATAGTTAATTTGGATAGATTTATGCAAGCTTATGTGTAAAACTTACATGTAGCCAGATTAATTTTTTATTACATTAAATTGTGTCTTTCTGCACTGAGTTAGTTACATGTTTCCAACATCATGGTAAACATTGAGGATATAAAATGAATAAAGAAATCACTGTTTTAAAAAAAAAAAAAGAAATCACTGTTTTATATGATAGTTTTCAACCTGGCTACACATGCAGAACACTTGGGGGATTTAAAAATACACCTTCCTATGTCAGGGCTCCACCTCTAGCCAATTGAAGCATAATTGATGGTGGTGGGAACCTAGGTATCCATACGTATTAAAAGTATCTCTCAAATGATTTGGATATGTAGCCAGTTTTGGTAGTCACAGGTTTAATAAGAATTACTGACATTAGTATTATAAGAACTTGTAGTACCATGAAGGTTGTCTTGTGTAACAAATGTAAGTTAAGATGTGGCATAAAGAGGATTTCTTTAGCTTCTTAGGGGTTGGGGTTATCAACAGAGAAGACTTGACAAAGATGGAGAGTTTCATCCAGCAGATAAAGTTCTAAATGGGGAGAAGGTAGATTTGTTGTTAAAATTTATAATATAAGCAGGGAAAAAGTTTTAAAAACCTCTGCAAATTGTTTAGCACATGGTGGAGGGGATGCAATTCATGTGGTATGGCTGGAATATAGAAGGGAGTAAGGAAAGGAACAGCAGGAAATTAGGCTGGACCAATAAGACAGAGATCAGATACTGTAGATCCTTGTAAGCCTGTTCCTCAAATTGGAGTACTTGACAGTGGACTCATGGGTACATGAGGCTGTAGAGTGAATATGGTACATCTCTGTGGTGTGTTCATTTTACTTGAGAGTTGGTGGAGAGCATTCTCATATTAAATAATATATATTGAGCAATTAAATGTGAACTTTTCCTGAGGATTTTGGCTAACAAGAAGTTCAAAGAAAGTTTATTCTTCTTTGGGACAGACTTTGAAGACTTTATTACCCAATTCCTGTCAGGCAGATTAACGCCACTATGAATAAGAAAGCATTTTTGGAAATATCTGAGAAGTACATTGGCTCTATAGAATGGAGAGCCTTTGAAAAGTTAAAAAAAATTTTTAATTTTAAAAATTATTTTTATATCATAGCTGTATTGAGACATAATTTTAAAATCATACAGTTTACCTGCTTACAGTGTACAGTATTTTTTTAGTATATTCACAGAGAGGTGCCACTATTTAAAAAGCTGTTTAAGGTATATATATATACAGAAAAGCATATATTTCATAAGTGGACAGCTTTTAGAGAAATTATTTATTTATTTGGTTGCCCTGGGTCTTAGTTGTGGCAAGCAGAGTTTTTTTCTGGTTGCAGCATTTGAACTCTTAGTTGCGGCATGTGGGATCTAGTTCCCTGATCAGGGATAGAACCCAGGCCCCCTGCATTGGGAACATGGAGTCTTAGCCACTGGACCATCAGGGAAGTCTCTGTAAGTGGAAATCTAGATGAACATGTTCAGCACCTAGATAAAGGCACAAGACATTCATTAGCAGCATTCAAGATTCATAACTTCAGTACAGCCACTCATTGTTCCCTTGAAAGGTTTCAACTAAGGATGTAATATGGTCAGATTAGTTGCCTGTTATTCTGTGAGACTGAGGGCTTTGATCCAATAAGCAGGAGAAATATCAATAACTGCAGATACGCAGATGATATCACCCTTATGGCAGAAAGCGAAGAGGGGGTAAAGAGCCTCTTGATGAAAGAGGAGAGTGAAAAAGCTGGTTTAAAACTCAACATTAAAAAAACTAAGATCATGGCATCCAATTCCATTACTTCATGGCAAATAGATGGGGAAATGATGGAAACTATGACAGAGTTTATTTTCTTGGGCTCCAAAATCACTGCAGATGGTGACTGCAGCCATGAAATTAAATGACACTTGCTCCTTGGAAGAAAAGCTATGACCAACCTAGACAGCATATTAAAAAGCAGAGACATTACTTTCCTGACAAAGGTCCATCTAGTTAAAGCTGTGGTTTTTCCAGTACATGTATGCATGTGAGAGTTGGACCATAAGGAAAGCTGAGCAGTGGAGAATTGATGCTTTTGAATTGTTTTGTTGGAGAAGACTTTTGAGAGTCCCTTGGACTACAGGGGGATCCAACCAGTCCATCTTAAAGGAAATCAACCCTGAATATTCATTGGAAGGACTGATGCTGAAGCTGAACCTCTAATACTTTGGCCACCTGATGCAAAGAGCTGACTCATTTGAAAAGACCCTGATGCTGGGAAAGATTGCGGGCAGGAGGAGAAGGGGACAATAGAGGATGACATGGTTGGATGGCATCACCGACTCAATGGACATGAGTTTGAGGAAGCTCTGGGAGTTGGTGATGGACAGGGAAGCCTGGTGTGCTGCAGTATATGGAGTTGCAAAGACTCGGACACGACTGAGCGGCTGAACTGAGCTGAAGGCTTTGAATCTATTTGGAGGATATTGCCATAGTTGATGTCAAGTTCAGTTGTCCTAGTATATGTATAATAATGAGATTACCCAGCAGAGCTGTAATGTTGTACAAATAGAAGGCTAGGGAAAGAATCTTGCAATCCTGAGCATTTAAAGGGCTATGGGACAACAGCTATCTATTAAAGAAGAGGAGGAAGGTACCCCTTCCCCACACACGCATATACTTAATATGCCTTGGACATTTTCATGTAAACAAATAAATAATAGTACCTCATTTGGTGAATGCATTTTTCATAAATTTCTTTGCAACATGACTACAAGCTGGTCTTTCAGATTCTATAAAGGAACTGAGTGATTTAACATATTAGAAAACAGCATGATTTCCCGTGCATCTTCAAAAGGAGAAATACTAATTTTGCCTCTGAGGCTTATTAGCTCAGGAATATAGATTCGTTTACTAGGTCAAATAGGACTTCCCAGGTGGCTCATTGATAAAGAACCCATCTGCCAAGCAGGAGACATGAGTTTGATCCCTGGGTTGGGAAGATTCCCTGGAGAAGGAAATGGCAACCCACTCTAGTATTCTTGCCTGGGAAGTCCCATGGACAAAAGAGACTGGTGGGTTACAGTCCATGGCTTCACAGAGAGTGAGACACGACTTAGCAACTAAATAGTAGTGTTGGCAGCAACTGTGGGCCAAATACATTTGAAATGTTTTATTGAAACCCAAGTTTTCTGTGACCTGTGTTTCCACTGTCCTTTTCTGTGGGTAACTTATAATCCAACTTTTTTTTTTTCGTGTTTTTGTGTAGAAGGAAGTAAACTAAAATTCTATCTTATTTACGTTTCTAATAAAGATTAATGTAATAGAGATTGACACTACATTCGGAATTGCACCATTTTCCAAGTTTTGCAAACTCTTGTGTCTCTATATTGTCTGGAAACTTATGATGGGCAATAGGGAAAAATCAGAAGCTAATAGCTTAATTATTAAATCAAGTGTAACGTGAACATTTTCACCTAAATTTGAAAAAATATGTAAAAGTTATTTTCGTGGTAATTTCAAGAATGCAGTGATTGCCTTTATAGTAGATTATAGTAGGTTCATGTTATTTTTCTCATGTACTATCAGTCAGTCAGTTCACTCACTCAGTCATGTCTGACTCTTTGCGACCCCATGAACTGCAGCACGCCAGGCCTCCCTGTCCATTACCAACTCCTGGACTTAACTCAAACTCATGTACATCGAGTTGGTGATGCCATCTCATCCTCTGTCGTCCCCTTCTCCTCCTGCCCCCAATCCCTCCCAGCATTAGAGTCTTTTCCAATGAGTCAACTCTTCGCATGACGTGGCCAAAGTATTGGAGTTTCAGCTTTAGCATCCTTCCTTCCAAAGAACACCCAGGACTGATCCCCTTTAGAATGGACTGGTTGGATCTCCTTGTAGTCCAAGGGACGCTCAAAAGCTTTCTCCAACACCACAGTTCAAAATCATCAATTCTTCAGGGCTCAGCTTTCTTCACAGTCCAACTCACATCTATACATGACCACTGGAAAAACCATAGCCTTGACTAGACAGACCTGTGTTGGCAAAGTAATGTCTCTGTTTTCAATATGCTATCTAGGTTGGTCATAAATTTCCTTCCAAGGAGTAAGTGTCTTTTAATTTCATGGCTGCAGTCACCACCTGCAGTGATTTTGGAGCCCCCCAAAATAAAGTCTGACAATGTTTCCACTGTTTCCCCATCTGTTTCCCATGAAGTGACAGGACGAGATGCCATGATCTTAGTTTTCTGAATATTGAGCTTTCAGCCAACTTTTTCACTCTCCTCTTTCACTTTCATCAAGAGGCTTTTTAGTTCCTCTTCACTTTCCGCCATAAGGGTGGTGTCATCTGCATATCTGAGGTTATTGATATTTCCCCTGGCAATTTTGATTTCAGTTTGTGCTTCTTGCAGCCCAGCATTTCTCATGATGTACTCTGCATATAAGTTAAATAAGCCGGATGACAATATACAGCCTTGACGTACTCCTTTTCCTATTTGGAACCAGTCTGTTGTTCCATGTCCAGTTCTAACTGTTGCTTCCTGACCTGCATACAGGTTTCTCAAGGGGTAGGTCAGGTGGTCTGGTATTCCCATCTCTTGAAGAATTTTCCACAGTTCATTGTGGTCCACACAGTCAAAGGCTTTGGCACAGTCAATAAAGCAGAAATAGATGTTTTTCTGGAACTCGCTTGCTTTTTCCATGATCCAGCGGATGTTGGCAATTTGATCTCTGGTTCCTCTGCCTTTTCTAAAACCAGCTTGAACATCTGGAAGTTCACGGTTCATGTATTGCTGAAGCCTGGCTTGGAGAATTTTGAGCATTACTTTACCAGCATGTGAGATGAGTGCAATTGTGTGGTAGTTTGAGCATTCTTTGGCATTGCCTTTCTTTGGGATTGGAATGAAAACTGACTTTTTCCAGTCCTGTGGCCACTGCTGAGTTTTCCAAATTTGGTGGCATATTGAGTGCAGCACTTTCACAACATCATCTTCCAGGATTTGAAATAGCTCAGCTGGAATTCCATCACCTCCACTACTTTTGTTCGTAGTGGTGTTTCCTAAGGCCCACTTGACTTCCCATTCCAGGATGTCTGGCTCTAGATCACACCATCTAGATCACACCATCGTGATTATCTGGGTCGTGAAGATCTTTTTTGTACAGTTCTTCTGTGTATCTTGCCACCTCTTCTTAATATCTTCTGCCTTTGTGAGGTCCATACCATTTCTGTCCTTTATTGAGCCCATCTTTGCATGAAATGTTCCCTTGGTATATCCAATTTTCTTGAAGAGATCTCTCGTCTTTCCCATTCTGTTGTTTTCTTCTATTTCTTTGCATTGATTGCTGAGGAAGACTTTCTTATCTCTCCTTGCTATTCTTTGGAACTCTGCATTCAGATGCTTATATCTTTCCTTTTCTCCTTTGCTTTTCGCTTCTCTTCACAGCTATTTGTAAGGCCTCCCCAGACAGCCATTTTGCTTTTTTTGCATTTCTTTTCCATGGGGATGGTCTTGATCCCTGTCTCCTGTACAATGTCATGAACCTCCGTCCATAGTTCATCAGGCACTCTATCTATCAGATCTAGGCCCTTAAATCTATTTCTCACTTCTACTGTATAATCAAAAGGAATTTGATTTAGGTCACACCTGAATGATCTAGTGGTTTTCCCTACTTTCTTCAATTTAAGTCTAAATTTGGCAATAAGGAGTTCATGATATGAGCCACAGTCAGCTCCTGGTCTTGTTTTTGCTGACTGTATAGAGCTTGTCCATCTTTGGCTGCAAAGAATATAATCAGTCTGGTTTTGGTATTGACCATCTGTTGATATATATGTGTAGAGTCTTCTCTTGTGTTGTTGGAAGAAGGTGTTTGCTGTGGCCAGTGTGTTCTCTTGGCAAAACTCTATTAGCCTTTGCCCTGCTTCATTCCGTATTCTAAGGCCAAATTTGCCTGTTACTCCAGGTGTTTCTTGACTTCCTACCTTTGCATTCCAGTCCCCTATAATGAAAAAGGACATATTTTTTTGGTGTTGGTTCTAAGAGGTCTTGTAGGTCTTCATAGAACTGTTCAGCTTCAGCTTCTTCAGCGTTACTGGGTTGGGGCATAGACTTGGATTACTGTGATATTGAATGGTTTGCCTTGGAAATGAACAGAGATCATTCTGTCATTTTTGAGATTGCATCCAAGTACTGCATTTCAGACTCTTTTGTTGACCACGATGGCTACTCCATTTCTTCTAAGGGATTCCTGCCCACAGTAGTGGGTATAATGGTCATCTGAGTTAAATTCATCCATTCCAGTCTATTTTAGTTCACTGATTCCTATAATGTTGATGTTCACTCTTGCCATCTCCTGTTTGATAACTTCCAATTTGCCTTGATTCATGGACCTAACATTCCACGTTCCTATGCAATATTATTCTTTACAAGTTCGAATCTTGCGTATGTATTATAATGATATTTAATTATGTAGAATTGTGCCCTTATACTTAAGGGTGAAGTGTCATGATATCAGCACTTAATTTCAAATGGTTCAGGGCGAAAAAGGATGTGCATATATTTATACAGAAATAAAGCAAATGTGGTAAAGCAAGTCTACTTTAAGTGGATTCAAGAGAAGGGATATAGGTGTTCATTTGGTGATTCTTTCCAATTTTTGGTAGGTGTGAACATTTTCAAAATAACATATTTGATGAAAAATTAATACTAGGCTTAAAGTTGTATTTAACCACAGAATTTGTGTGTGCATGTGGACATCTTGATCTCCCAAAGTCCCAGTTGCTTAGCAGTTCTTTTTTTTTTTTTAATAATATTTTTATTTATCTGGTTGCAGCAGGTCTTACTTATGGCACCCAGGATCTTCGATCTTCCTTGCAGCATATGAAATCTTTAGTTGTGGCGTGTGAACTCTTAGTTGTTGTATGTGGGATCTAGTTCCCTGACCAGAGTTGAATCTGGGCCTCCTGCATTGGGAGTGTGGTATCTTAGCCACTGGACAACCAGAGAACTCCTTTATTATTATTTTTTTGTTTGTTTTTTTACTGTGGCAAAATACACATAACATAATTTTTAACCATTTTTAACTGTTTGAAGCAATTCTGTGGCATTAATATATTTGCATTATTGGGCAACTATAAACACTGTCTGTCTCCAGAATTCTTTGATTATCCCAAACTGAAACTAAACAGTAACTCTTCACTCTCCTCTTCTTCCATAACTAGTCTTTATATTAATTATGCTTGTCTGTGTTTTTAAAGATAGACCAGACCTTTGATTTTGATGTCAGATCATAATAGATATTCTAAAAATATTTTATTTTGAACTAATACCCTTTACCTAGCTTTCCTAATTTAACACCTTATACTTATTATAGCACAATAATCAAAACCAGGAAATTAACATTGATACGATACTATTAATTCAGCCAGTGTTTGACAAACTACACCTGAAAGGTAAATCTGACCCTCATGTTTTTATAAATAGTTTTATTGGTGCACTGTCATACTTACTCAGTTATTGCTTTCATGTGTTTACAGTGAGAAAGTTGAGTAGTGGCTGCAACATTGACCTTCCAGCCTATAAAGTTGAAAATACCATCAGATCTCTGACCTCTGATGTAAACTGTAGATTTTATTTGGTTATCATTATTTTTCCCACTTGTGTTCTTTTTCCACTTTGGAATCCAGTCTAGGATCCTACATTGAATTCAGTTGTCTCCTTAATCTACTCCAGTCTGTGACAGTTTCTTTATCTTTTCTTTCATGACCTTGACACTTTTGAAGAGCATTGATCAGTTATTTTCTAGACTGTCGATCTGTATGTATTTGTTTAGTGTTTACTTATGGTTAGATTTAGGTTATTAGACATTGTGACAAGAGTACTGCAAGTTATATTGAATCCTTCTTGATGTGTTGTACTGAGTGTGTATGATAACAATATGTTTCTTATTGGTATTGTTAACCTGATTAAGTTACTGAAGATGGTATCTGCTGACTTCTTCTTCTGTTAAAAAAAAACCCTATTTTTTGTCCGTATTTAATAAATATCTTATAGAGAGCTACTTCGAGACAATGCAGATATTCCATTTCTCATACTTCTTTCTACCCACTAATTTTAGCATCCAGCTGCCTAAGCAGTTTTTATTGTGTTGTATGTTTAAGTGGTGATTTACAATTTCTTTCATTACTTCTAGGAAGAGTTGTTTCCCCCTATTTATCTATTTATCACATTACTTATATTAATATGGACATATAGATGTTTTATTTTATTTTATGAGTTACAATCCAGGTTTTCATTTTATTGCTCAGATTGTTCCAGCTTTGGTTGCTGGGAGCTTCTTCAAGTTGCATCATGTATCCTTTGAATATATCCCCATCAGTTTTTGAGAAATGCTTTACTTTCTGGTACCACAAGATAGTCCAGGGTTATCTTGTATTTCCCCTGCCTGCCTTGCTCTGACCAGAAAAATACAGGTATTCTTCTGGGGTTTTAGGTGCCTGTGTCTTACTGGCAATTTTGGTACAGAAAAATAAAATTTTGGAGAGAAAAAATAAAATTAGGTATTCATCTTATTTTCTTGTGATAGGCAGGACTCAGCTCCTTTTTCCCAGTTCTGTGGCTAGAAATGAGGTTCTCCCAGAGTTTTGCAGTCAGCACCCTTTGCATAATTTGCAATTCAGCCCGCCTTCCTGTCAAAACCAGGAAAGGAGTGGGGAAAAAACAAACAAACAAACATGATTTTCATCCTCCCACACAATTTTATGAGGATCATTATTTAAGTTTTGATTTCAGTCCCCAATCTGCCTACTCTTATTCCCTTTGCCGAGTCCTTAGGTTGTTTATTTATGTATTCTGTCCATAGTTTTCAGTTGTTACAAGTGGCAAAGAGTCTGTTATCACCCTTAGTTCACCTTGGCCAGCCTACTTAGCTTGCTTAAAATAACCAGAATCCTTGTATTGACTGATAATTTTTCATTTTGTCAGTTTACATACAGTTAATATATTTTAATGTAGAATCATAGTTTTATGACCATACTTGGTTTTCACTTGGATTTTTATAAATACCAATTGAGTCATTAACTGGTCTAATCTGTATGATGTCATATGTACTAGAGATACTATTCTCATAATACTCTTAAGTGTTCATGTTATGTTATTTACAGCAAATTGAATTTCTATTAGAAAGCGCTTAATAACCTTTAATATTTTTTATTCAAGTGAGTAGTGAAGATTCTGAAGATTCTGATTTTCAGGAATCTGGAGTTAGTGAAGAAGTTAGTGAATCTGAAGATGAACAACGGCCCAGAACAAGGTAAATAGATTATTTTTTCAAAAATTTTAGGAATTAATAACCATGCTTCAAATTATTTGTAGAAAGTTTTCAGTTATTAATAGTGAAAATCACTCAGTCGTGTCAGACTCTTTGCGACTGTAGCCCACCATGTTCCTCTGTCTATGAGATTCTCCAGGCAAGAGTACTGGAGTGGGTTGCCATTCCGTTCTCCAGGGGATCTTACTCACCCAGGAACCGAACCCCGGTCTCCTGCATTGCAGGTATATCCTTTACCGTCTGAGCCACCAGGGCATAGTAGTTAAGTAAAATATTTAACATTTTGATTTGGAACTCTTAAAATAATTAATTTAAAAATAGTATATAAACATTATATATAGTTGAATTGTACGTTCTGAAGTAGGTGGACTTTCAGTGTGCAAAAACACCTTTTTAAAAAAAAAAAATATTATATATTTGGCTGTATCAGGTCTTAGTTGCTGCATGCAGGATCTTCATTGCAGCATGCAAGATATTTCCTTGCAGTGTGCACAGGCATCTCTCTAGTTATAACACATGGGCTGTAGTATGCATGGGCTCAGTAGTTGCCCTATGGCATGTGGGGTCTTAGTTTCCTGATCAGGTATTGAACCCATGTTTCCTCCACTGCCTGCCATTGGAAGGCAGATTGTTAATCACTGGACCACCAGGGAACTGTAATTTTTCATTGCTGTGGTGGAAAGTTGTAGTGTAGTAGTTATGAGGTTCTGTAGACCAACTGCCTCAATCTAACTCCTAGCTTTACTATACTTCCTATTTGTATGAATACTCTGTGGTTCAGTTTCGTCAACTGTAAATGAGGAAATTAACATTATTATTTCCCTTATTGGTTATTGTGGGCATTAAATGAGATTAAAGGGCTTATAAAATAATGCCTATTTTACAGATAGTAAGTGCTCCATAAATGCTAACTATTATTCTTTCATAACACTACTAAATACAACTTAGCCATGGAACAAAAACAACTCTACTAGTATTCTATTAATTAAGATGTGTTTGTTTTTTCAATACGCATGGATAACTAATCTAGATTACTAGCTGATTAAAATTTTGCTTCCTTCTTAGCATAGTATTTAATAATACTGACCATTCTAAGAAGGTTTTTATTTCCTCTGGAAAAATATGATACATCCATCAATTTGTGTTTGTGTGAGTGTGTATATGTATATCTATATGGGTGTTTGCATGTGTAAATTTTAATACATTTGAGATTGTTTTAGCTTAATAATTACCATGTTGTACCTGGAGTATAGCAGCATATTGTACTTTCAGTTCAGTCAGTCGCTCAGTCGTGTCAGAATCTTTGCAACCCTATGCACCGCAGCATGCCAGGCCTCACTGTCCATCACCAGCTGCTGGAGTCCACCCAAACCCATGTCCATTGACTCAGTGATGCCATGCAACCGTCTCATCCTCTGTCGTCCCCTTCTCCTCCTGCCCTCAATCTTTCCCAGCATCAGGGTCTTTTCAAATGAGTCAGCTCTTTGAATCCGGTGGTCAAAGTATTGGAGTTTCAGCTTGAGCATCATTCCTTCCAAAGAACACCCAGGGCTGATATTCTTTAGAATGGACTGGTTGGATCTCCTTGCAGTCCAAGGACTCTCAAGAGTCTTTTCCAGTACCACAGTTGAAAAGCATTAATTCTTCGGCGCTCAGCTTTCTTCACAGTCCAACTTTCACATCCATACATGACCACTGGAAAAACCATAGCATTGACTATGGTTGACGGACCTTTGTTGGCAAAGTAATGTCTCTGCTTTTGAATATGCTATCTAGGTTGGTCATAACTTTCCTTCCAAGGAGTAAGCGTCTTTTAATTTCATGGCTGCAGTCACCATCTGCAGTGATTTTGGAGCACAGAAAAAATAGTCAGCCACTGTATCCACTGTTTCCCCATCTATTCTCCATGAACTGGTGGGACCGGATGCCATGATCTTAGTTTTCTGAATGTTGGGCTTTAAGCCAACTTTTTTACTCTCCTCTTTCACTTTCATCAAGATGCTCTTTAGTTCTTCTTCACTTTCTGCCATAAGGGTAATGTCATCCGCATATCTGAGATTATTGATATTTCTTCTAGCAATCTTGATTCCAGCTTGTGCTTCTGCCAGCCGAGCATTTCTCATGATGTACTCTGTACTCTGCATATAAGTTAAATAAGCAGGGTGACAATATACAGCCTTGACGTACTCCTTTTCCTATTTGGAACCAGTCTGTTGTTCCATGTCCATTTCTAACTGTTGCTTCCTGACCTGCATACAGGTTTCTCAAGAGGCAGGTGGTATTCCCATCTCTTTCAGAGTTTTCCACAGTTCATTGTGATCCACACAGTCAAAGGCTTTGGCATAGTCAATAAAGCAGAAATAGATGTTTTTCTGGAACTCTCTTGCTTTTTCCATGATCCAGCAAATGTTCGCAATTTGATCTCTGGTTCCTCTGCCTTTTCTAAAACTAGCTTGAACATCTGGAAGTTCACAGTTCACATATTGCTGAAGCCTGGCTTGAAGAATTTTAAGCATCACTTCACTAGCGTGTGAGATGAGTGCAATTGTGCAGTAGTTTGAGCATTCTTTGGCATTGCCTTTCTTTGGGATTGGATTGAAAACTGACCTTTTCCAGTCCTGTGGCCACTGCTGAGTTTTCCAAATTTGCTGGCATATTGAGTGCAGCACTTCCACAGCATCATCTTTCAGGATTTGAAATAGCTCAACTGGAATTCCATCACCTCCACTAGCTTTGTTCATAGTGATGCTTTCTAAGGCCCACCTGACTTCCCATTCCAGGATGGCTGGCTCTAGGTCAGTGATCACACCCTCATGATTATCTGGGTCGTGAAGATCTTTTTTGTACAGTTCTTCTTTGTATTCTTGCCACCTCTTCTTAATATCTTCTGCTTCTGTTATACCATTTTTGTCCTTTATCAAGCCCATCTTTGCATGAAATGTTCCCTTGGTATCTCTAATTTTCTTGAAGAGATCTCTAGTCTTTCCCATTCTGATGTTTTACTCTGTTTCTTTGCATTGATCACTGAGGAAGGCTTTTTTTTTAAATCTCTCCTTGCTATTCTTTGGAACTCTGCATTCAAATGGGTATGTATTTCCTTTTCACCTTTGCTTTTCACTTCCCTTCTTTTCACAGCTATTTGTAAGGCCTCCTCAGACAGCCATTTTGTTTTTTGCATTTCTTTTTCTTGGGGATGGTCTTGATCCCTGCCTGTCTCCTGTACAGGGTCATGAAGCTCTGTCCATACTTCATCAGGCACTCTGTCTCTCAGATCTAGTCCCTTAAATCTATTTCTCACTTCCACTGTATAGTCATAAGGGATTTGATTTAGGTCATACCTGAATGGTCTATTGGTTTTCCCCACTTTCTTCAATTTATGTCTGAATTTGGCAATAAGGAGTTCATGATCTGAGCCACATCAGCTCCCGGTCTTGTTTTTGTTGACTTTATAGAGCTTCTCCATCTGTGGCTGCAAAGAATATAATCACTCTGATTTTGGTATTGACCATCTGGTGATATCCATGTGTAGAGTCTTCTCTTGTGTTGTTGGAAGAGGGTGTTTGCTGTGACCAGTGTGTTCTCCTGGCAGAACTCTATTAGCCTTTGCCCTGCTTCATTCTGTACTCCAAGGCCAAATTTTCCTGTTGCTCCAGGTGATTCTTGACTTCCTACTTTTGCATTCCAGTCTCATATAATGAAAAGGACAACTTTTTTTGGGTGTTAGTTTTAGAAAGTCTTATAGGCCTTCATAGAACCGTTCAACTTCAGCTTCTGTAGCGTTACTGGTCGGGGCATAGGCTATGATTACTGTGATATTGAATGGTTTGCCATGGAAACAAAGATCATTCTGTCGTTTTTGAGATTACGTCCAAATAGTGCATTTTGGATTCATTTATTGACTATGATGGCCACTCCATTTTTTCTAAGGGATTCCTGCCCACAGGAGTAGATTTAATGGTCATCTGAATTAAATTCACCCATTCCAGTCGATCTTATCTTAGTTTGCTGATGCTTAGAATGTCGATGTTCCCTCTTTTTATCTCCTGTTTGACCACTTCCATTTTGCCTTGATTCATGGACCTAACATTCCAGGTTCCTATGCAATATTGCTCTTTACAGCATCGAACCTTGCTTCTATCACCAGTCCCATCCACAGCTGGGTGTTGTTTTTACTTTGGCTTCATCCCTTCATTCTTTGTGGAGTTACTTCTCCACTGATCTCCAGTAGCATTTTGGGCACCTACTGATCTGGGGAGTTCATCTTTCAGTATCCTATCTTTTTGCCTTTTCATACTGTTCATGGGGTTCTCAAGGGAAGAATACTGAAGTGGTTTGCCATTCCCTTCTCCAGTGGATCACATTCTGTCAGATCTATGCAGCATGACCCGTCCGGTTTGGGTGGCCCCACACGGCATGGGTTAGTTTCATTGTGTTAGACAAGGCTGTGGTCCATGTGATCAGATTGACGTGTTGTCTGTGATTGTGGTTTCAGTCTGTCTGCCCTCTGATGCCCTCTCCTCGTGCCTACCATCTTCCTGGGGTTTCTCATACCTTGGATGTGGGGTATCTCTTCACCGCTGCTCCACCAAAGCACAGCCCCTGCTCCTTACCTTGGATGTGGGGTAGCTCCTCTTGGCCGCTGCCCCCAGCCTCGGGCCTGGGGTAGTTCCTCTTGGCCTCGCCTCTGTGCCCTTGCAGCCAACAAGCTTTCGGTTCAATCAGTTCAGTTGCTCAGTCGTGTCCGACTCTTTACAACACCATGAATCGCAGCATGCCAGGCCTCCCTGTCCATCACTAACTCCAAAAGTTCACTCAAACTCATGTCCATTGAGTTGGTGATGCCATCCAGCCATTTCATCCTCTGTTGTCCCCTTCTCCTCCTGCCTCCAATCCCTCCCAGCATCAGGGTCTTTTCCAGTGAGTCAACTCTTCACATGAGGTGACCAAAGTGTTGGAGTTTCAGCTTTAGCATCAGTGCTTCCAATGAACACCTAGGACTGATCTCCTTTAGGATGGGCTGGTTGGACCTCCTCACAGTCCAAGGGACTCTCAAGAGTCTTCTCCAGCACCACAGTTCAGAAGCATTAATTCTTCGGTGCTCAGCTTTCTTCACAGTCCAACTCTCACATCCATACATGACCACTGGAAAAACCATAGCTTTGACTAGACGGACCTGTTTTGGCAAAGTAATGTCTCTGCTTTTTAATGTGCTGTCTAGGTTGGTCATAACTTTAGTTCCAAGGAGTAAGTGTCTTTTAATTTCATGGCTGAAATCACCATCTGCAGTGATTTTGGAGCTCCCAAAAAATAAAGTCTGACTGTGTTTCCACTGTTCCCCCATCTATTTCCCATTAAGTGATGGGACCAGATGCCATGATCCTAGTTTTCTGAATGTTGAGCTTTAAGCCACGCTTTAGGGGAATATAAAATAACAATAGGATATAATGAGAATTTTAAAGAACTGAGATGGAATTCAGATAACACAAAATTCACCATTTAAAAGTGTAGAATATAGGGGATTTATAGAATATTCACGAAGTTGTGCATCTGCTACCACTATCTAATTTCAGAACATTTCCACTATTCCAGAAAGAAACCCTATGGCCCTTGGTCATTTCCCGTTCTTCCTGCTTCTCATTTCTTGGCAAAAAGTAATCTGCTTTGTGTATGGATTTGCCTATTCTGAACATTTCATATGAAAAGATTTGTAAATATGTGTCTTTTTATGAATGGAATCTTTAGCATGTTTTCAATTTTGATCCATGCTGTAGCTTGTTTCAGTACTTAAATCCTTTTTAAAAAACTTCAGTGAAATTTAGTATATTTCCAGAATATATACAGAATAAATTTAATATATTTACAGAAATTGTGTTAATTTCTGATATATAGCAAAGTGTTTCAGTTATACATATTTATCTTGTTCTTTATATTCTTTCATTATGGTTTATAACAGGGTTGAATATGGTTCCCTGTGCTATACAATAGGGCCTTGGTTTTTACCCATCTGATATATATATATATATATATATGTAATCGTTTGAGTCTGCTAATCTCAAACTCCCAATCCTTTTTTTCTTTACTCCTTCTTCTCCCTTGACAATGAGAAATTTCTTTTGTCTGTGAGTCTGTTTCTGTTTCATAGATGTGTTCATTTGTGTTGTATTCTAGATTCCACATGTAAGTGATATATGATATTTGTCTTTCTCTTTCTGACTTAAAGCATTACTATAATCGCTGGGTCCATTCAAGTTGCTGCAAATGGAATTATTTCATTCTTTTTATGACTAATATTCCATTGTGTACATGTGTAGCACATCTTTATCCATTCATCTGTCAATGGACATTTAGATTGTTTCCATGTCTTGTCTGTTGTAAATAGTGCTGTTGTGAATATAGGGATGCATGTATCTTTTTGAATTTTAGTTTTTGAGTATATGCCCAGGAATCGAATTGAGGATCATTTGGTAACTCTACTTTTCGTTTTTTGAGCACACTCCATACTGTTTTCCATTGTTCCAGTTTATATTTTTACCAGCAGTATATGAGGGTTCTCTTTTCTCCACTCATTCTCCAGCGTTTATTGTTCGTAGAATTTTTGATGCTGACCATTCTGATGGTTTTGAGGTAGTACCTTATTGTAGTTTTTATTTGTGTCTTGCTGATTATTAATGAATATGATTATCTTTTCATGTGCTTTTTGGCTTTCTGTATGTCTTTGAAGAAATGTCTATTTAGATCTCCTGTCCATTTTCTTGATTTTGTTGTTGTTGTTATTGAGCTGCAATGAGCTCTTTATATATTTTGGAGTTTAATCCCTTGTCAGTTGCACTGTTTGTAAATATTTTCTCTCATTTTGTGGGTTGTCTTTTCATTTTGTTTGTTGTTTCCTTTGCTGTTGAAAAGCTTTTTGGTTTAATTAGGTACCATTTGTTTATTTTTTATTTTCATTACTCTTTGAGGTAGATCCAAAAAGATATTTCTGTGATTTATGTTAAAGAGTGTTCCGCCTATGTTTTCCTTTAACAGTTTTATAGTGTCTGGTGTAATATTTAGGTCTTTAATCCATTTTGAGTTTTTTTTTTGTATGGTGTTATCATGGAGAAGGAAATGGCGACCCACTCCAGTACTCTTGCCTGGAGAATCCCATGGACGGAGGAGCCTGGTGGGCTGCAGTCCATGGGGTTTCAAAGAGTCAGACACGACTGAGCGACTTCACTTCACTCACTTCATACTTTCTTACTGAAGAAGGAAATGGCAACCCACTCTAGTATTCTTGCCTGGAGAACCCAATGGACAGAGGAGCCTGGCTGGCCATGGTCCTTGGGGTCACAGAGAGTCAGACATGATTGAAGTGACTAAGCACGCATGGTGTTATAGAATGTTCTAATTTCATTTTTACATGTAGCTGTCTAGTTTTACCAGCACCATTCACTGAAGATATTGTCTTTTCTCCATTGTATGTTTTTGCCTCCTTTGTCATAGGGTGACTGACCATAAGTGCTTGAGTTTATTTCTGGGCATTCTATTATGTTCCATTGATCTATATTTCTTTTTTTGTGTCAGTACCATACTGTTGATTACTGTAGCTTTGTAGTATAGTCTGAAGCCAGGACGCCCGATTCCTCTAGCTTTGTTTTTCTTTCTCAGTATCGCTTTGGTTATTCAGGGTCTTTTGTTTTTCTATACAAATTGTAAATTTTTTTGTTATACTTCTATTAAAAATGCCCTTGGTGATTTTTAGGGATTGCATTGAATCTCTAGATTGACCTGAGTAGTACAGTCACTTTGAAAATATTGATTCTTCCAATCCAAGAACACAGTATATATTTCCATCTGTTTCTGTCATTTTTTATTTCTTTCATCAATGTCTCTCGTGATTTGCCAATTACCTTTAGTGTTGTGTTTGGATTGCATTTTCTTTTTTGTGTCTGTATCGTAGATTTTTAGTTTGTGGTTTCCATGAGGTTTTGGTACACCAGCCTGTGTATTAACAGAATTGTTTTAAATTGCTGGCCTCTTAATTTCCAAGCATTTCCAATAGCCTGCATTTGTACTCTTCTCCTAATTGCTGATTTGATACCATATTTGGGTGTGGATGATTTCCTAACCTTTACTGTATATTTGCCTTTACCAGTGAGGCTTTCCATTTATAATTTTCTTATTTCTGGTTGTTTCCTTTTCTGCCTAGAAAAGTTCCTTCATTATTTGTTGTAAAGCTGGTTTCACTGTGTTGAATTCTCTTAGCTTTTGCTTGTCTGTAAAGCTATTGATAGCTGTGTTGAATCTGAACGAGAGTCTTACTGGGTAAAATATTCTTGGTTATGTGTGTTTCCCTTTCATTACTTTAAATATATCCTGCCACTCCCTTCTGGCCAGAAAAGTATCTGATTAAAAATCAGCTGATGCCTTATTGGGATTCCACTGTATATTATTTGTTGCTTTTCTGTTGTTGCTTTTAAAATTTTCTCTTTGTCTTTAATTTTTGTCAGTTTGAATTGTATGTGTCTCATTGTGTTCCTCCTTGGTTTCATACTACATGAGACTCTCTGTACTTCCTGGACTTGAGTGAGTGTTCCCTTTCCCATGTTAGGGGAGTTTTCAGCTCTTACCTCTTCTGATCTTTTCTCATGCCCTTTCTCTCTCTTTTCTCCTTCTGGGACTTGTATAATGTGCAAGATGGTACATTTAATGTTGTCTCTAAGGTCTCTGAGACTTTCCTCCTTTCTTTTCATTCTTTTTTCTTTATTTGGTTCTGTAGCAGTGATATACACCAATTTGTGTTTTAGCTCACTTATTCGTTCTTCTGCCTCATTTATTCTGCTATTGATTCTTTTGAGTATATTTATTATTTTTGTTATTGTGTTGTTCATCTGTTTATTTAAGTCTTGTAGCTCTTCGTTAAACTTCTCTTGTATCTTCTTGATCTGTGTCTTCATTCTTATGTGTTCATTCTTCATTCTTGTCTCATTCTTAAATCATCTTTACTATCTTTACTCTAATTTTTTTCAGGTGCATTGCCTAAATCCAATTCACTTGTTCTTTTGAGGTTTTATCTTGTTCCTTAATTTGGAACATACTTCTCTGCCAGCTCATATTGTGTAACTTTCTGTGTTTGTGTTCTCCATTTCACAGGCTACAGAACTATAGTTCCTTTTGCTCTGGTGTCTGCTTCTTGGTGGTTGAGGTTGGTCCAGGGACTTGTGCCACTTTGCTGTTGGATGAGACTGGTGCCTGTCCACTGGTGGTTGGAGCGTAACCTTGTCCCTCTGGTGGGGAGGACTAAGTCAGGGGTTATGTTTTAGAGTGGTTGTGGGCTAAGGAGGACTTTGAGCAGCCTGTCTGCTGATGACTGGGGGCTGTGTTCTCATCTTGTTTGTTTGGCCTGAGGTATCCGAACATTGAAGCCTGCAGACTGTTGGGTGGGACCAGGTATTGTTTGCCCAAATGGCAACCTCTCGAGAGCTTTTGCTGATGAACATTCCTTGAAGCCTCTGCCACCAGTGTCCTTTCCTCCTACAGTGAGCCACAGCTGACTCCTGCCTCCGCAGTTGACCCTGCAATACTCACAGGTTTATCTGCCCCAGGCTCCTATGGAGTCACTGCTTTGACTTGCAGCCCAGTGCATGTGAAACCATGTGTGTGCCCTCCCAGAGTGGAAATCTCCGCCCAGTCCTGTGGAGCTCTTATACCCAAGCTCCATTGGCCTTCAAAGCCAAATGTTATCCCCAGGCTGATGAGCTTGATGAGGGTCTCAGAAGTCTCACTCCTGTGGGAAATCTTTTGTAATATAATTATTTTATAATATGTGAGTCACCTTCCCTTTCATTATGGAATTTGATTATATGGTGAAAGCACCCCTTCTACTGTCTCAGTTGTGGCTTCTTTGTCTTTGAATACAGAATATTTCCTGTAGTTTCTAGTGTTTTTTGTTGATGGTTGTTCAGCAGTTTGTTGTGATTTTGATGTTTTCTTGAGAGGTGAGCTCAAGTCCTACTGTGCCATCTTGTCTCTTCCCTCATACCTAAATCCTAGAGTAAATTTCTAAAAATGACATTATTGGGTTAAAGTTAACACAGTTTTAGGACCTTTCATTATATATTTTCACACTTACAGAAGTCAATATTTTCTTCCCCCAGCTGAATATGTAAATAGCCATTGTCTCACTGGTTCAGCAATAAAACAATGAGCAATCTGTTAATTAGAACACATGTTGGGGGAACTGCAATCCATTTGAGTTAA
Organism: Bos indicus; assembly: GCF_029378745.1. NCBI lineage: Eukaryota > Metazoa > Chordata > Mammalia > Artiodactyla > Bovidae > Bos > Bos indicus. Next base: position 80,503,278 of record NC_091789.1, read on the forward strand.
ATTTTTTTATATGTTTTAAGATAGGGATTCAGATTCATCCTTTTGCATGTAGATATCCAGTAGTCTAAGTACTATTTGTGAAAACTGTTGTCCCTATTGAATGTCTTGACCATGTGGAAAATCAATTGACTATAAATGTAAAGTTTTATTTCTGGGTTCTCATTTCTCTGCTGTTGGTTTTCATGTCTGTCCTTTATGTAGGAAAATATTGTCTTAATTAATGTAAGCTTATATACCAATTTCTAGCCACATAAGTATTCTCACTACAAATTGTTACTTTTTTTTTACTTTGTGTGTTCTGATATGATGAAAATTGTATCTAACTTTTATAATCTATTTTTTAAAGAGATGGTGAATAATTTTCATGTGTATATTGGCCAGTTATATTTCTGAAGGTGCTCCATCCATCTTATTACTGATATGCTAAACCTCCCTCTTGAATAACTTAGAATGTTGATCACTGAATTTATTTTTTATTTTTTTGTTCACTGGATTTCAAATTAAGTGTTCTCCTTTTGAACCCAGTGAAGATTTTTTGCTTTTTGTTTTTTCCTTTATCATTTTATTAAAGAATGTATGTAAAAGTGAAGCAGTTCTAAAATAGTACATAATTCACATAAGGGAATTTATCATAAAGTATTTTATTTTGCATTTTAAATATTCTTTAGGTCTGCGAAGAAAGCAGAGTTGGAAGAAAATCAGAGAAGTTACAAACAGAAGAAGAAAAGGCGACGCATTAAAGTTCAAGAAGACTCATCCAGTGAAAACAAGGTAATAAATAATGTACTTGGATTTATCACTGGTATAGTAGACCATAGTAAATATGTTATTAACTCATTTGCACTCTGTTTGTAAGTTGAATTCTACTAGTTGATTTACATTTTAAGCTTTGTGGAAGAATTGACTAATTATTAAATATATAAATATGCAGAAGTGTTAACTTTAATATATTATCAATTTTTTTCTTTTCCTTCACCGAATTTGATGGAAAGTTTAAGCTTTCTAATTCATTATTTATATTCTTAGGCTATAGAACTGATATGAAGTGTTCTGTGTGATTACATAAAACATAATAACTCATTAAATGAATAAATTTCTTCTAGCAGTGAAATTAGTCAATTTCAGTTTCTTGTATATAAGCAGAATTATTTAGAGTACAAGTTCTCCATAATGTTCTATCAATTCTATTCTCTTTTATAAGAGTTCATTTTTGTAATGACCCTTTTCACCATTTCTAATGTAAAATGCAATGACCTTAATTACATTCATAATTAGGAACTCTTGTGCCCATTAAACAGTAACTCCCCATTCCCGCCTATGTGCAGCTCCTTGGTGACGTCTAATTCTAATTTCTGTGCCTATATATTTGCCTATTTTAGGTTTCTCATATAAATGAAGTCACACAATATTTGTCCTTTCTTTCTGGCTTATTTCATTGATATAATGTTTTCAAGGTTCATCCACCTTTTAGCATATATCTGAATTTCTTTTATTTTTAAGGTTGGATAATGTTCCAGTGTATGTATGATAACATGTTGTGTTTATCCATTCATCTGTTGATGGACATTTGAATTCTTTCTACTTTTGGCTATTTAGAACAACGTTGTTGTGTACATGGTTATACAAATGTCTTTTTGAGTCCCTGCTTTTCTTTTATGTGCATAATCTTTTTTTTGCCAGTTTATTTTTTTAGTTGAAGGATAATTGCTTTAGAATTTTGTTATTTTCAATCATACATCAAGAATCAGCCATAGGTGCACCCATGTCCCCTCCCTCCCAACCCTCCCTCCCATCACCCTCCCCTTCCCACCCTTCTAGATTTGTCACAGAGCCCCTGTTTGAGTTCCCTTACAGCAAATTCCTGTTGGCTATCTATTTTACATATGGTATTATAAATTTCTGTGTTACTGTCTCCATACATCTCACCCTCTTCCTCCTCCCCTACCCCTGTGTCCATAGACTTCTTCACTTTGTCTGTTTTTCCATTGCTGCCCTGAAAATGGATTCATCAGTACCATCGTTCTAGATTCCATATCTATGCATCAGTGTATGATATTTATTTCTCTTTCTGACTTACTTCACTCTGTATAATAGACTCTAGGTTTGTCCTCCTCATTAGAACTGACTCAAATGCATTCCTTTTTATGGCTGAGTAGTATTCTGTTGTATATATGAACCACAGCTTCTTTATCCATTCATCTGTTGATGGACATCTAGGTTGCTTCCATGTTCTAGCTATTGTAAACAGCACTGCAGTGAACATTTGGATGCATGTGTCTTTTTCAATTTTGCTTTCCTCATGATCTATGCCTAGTAGTGGGATTGCTAGATCATATAGTGGTTTTGTTCGTAGTTTTTTAAGGAATCTCAATACTGTCTTCTATAGTGGCTGTATCAATTTACATTCCCACCAAGAGTGCAAGAGGGTTCCCTTTTCTGTACACCCTTTCCAGCATTTATTGTTTGTAGACTTTTTGATGATGCTATTATGACTGCTGTGAGGTGATATCTCATTGTAGTTTTGATTTGCATTTCTCTAATAATGAGTGATGTTGAGCATTTTTTCATGTATTTGTTAGCCATCTGTATGTCTTTAGAGAAATGTCTGTTTAGGTCTTTTTCCCACTTTTTGATTGGGTTGTTTGTTTTTCTGGTATTGAGTTGTATGAGTTGCTTCTGTATTTTGGAAATTAATTATTTGTCAGTTCTTTCCTTTGCTATTATTTACTCTCATTATTAGGGTTGTCTTTTCACCTTGTTTGTAGTTTCCTTTGCTATGCAAAAGCTTTTGAATTTAATTAGGTCCCGCTTGTTAATTTTTGTTTTTATTTCTATTACTCTAGGAGGTGGGTCATAAAAGATCTTGCTTTGATTTATGTCATCAAGTGTTCTGCCTATGTTTTCCTCTAAGAGTTTTATAGTTTGTGATCTTATATTTACATCTTTAATCCATTTTGAGTTTATCTTTGTGTATGGTGTTAGGAAGTGTTCTAATTTCATTCTTTTGCATGTAGCTCTCCAGTTTTCCCAGCACCACTTATTGAAGAGGCTGTATTTGTCCCATTGTATATTCTTGCCTGCTTTGTCAAAAATAAGGTACCCATAGGTGCATGGGATTGTCTCTGGGCTTTCTGTCTTGTTTTTATCTCTTTCTATCTCTGGGCTTTCTATCTTCTATCTTTTTCCATTGGTCTGTATTTCTGCTTTTGTGCCAGTACCATACTGTCTTGATGACTGTAGCTTTGTAGCATAGTCTGAAGTTGGGAAGGTTGATTCCTCCAACTCCATTCTTCTTTCTCAAGACGGCTTTGGCTATTTGGGGTCTTTTGTATTTCCATATGAATTGTGAAATTTTTTGTTCTGTGAAAAATGTCATTGGTAATTTTATAGGGATTGCGTTGAATCTGTAGATTGCATTTGGTGAAAGAAGTGAAAGTGTTAGTTGTTTAGTTGTCTCTGACTCTTTGTGACTCCATGAACTGTAGCCCGCCAGGCTCCTCAGTCCATGGGATTCTCCAAGCAAGAATACTAGAGTGGGTTGCCATTCCCTTCTCCAGGGATCTTCCCAACCCAAGGATTGAACCCTAGTCTCCAACATTGCAGACAGAGTCTTTACTGTTTGAGTCACAAGGGAAGCCTTTATATTTGATAGTATAGTTATTTTCAGAATATCGATTCTTTCTAAGAGCATGTAATATCTCTCTATCTGTTTATGTCATCTTTGATTTATTTCATCAGTGTCTTATAATTTCCCATATACAGTTCTTTTGTCTCCTTACATAGGTTTATTCCTAGATATTTTATTCTTTTTGTTGCAATGGTGAATGGTATTGTTTCCTTAATTTCTCTTTCTGATTTTTCATTGTTACTATATAGGAATGCAAGTGAGTCAATGCTTTTAATACTTTTGGTTGTAATCTGAGATGTGCAATTGCTTGATCACATGGTAATTCTGTGTTGAACTTTTTGAGGGAGTTACAGTTTTCCCAATGCCCCAGCCTTCTAGTTTTTCCCCATCCTCACCAACACTTGTTATTTTCTGTTTTTTTTGTTGTTGTTGTTTGTTTTGTTTTGTTTTTTAGCTATCATAATGGGTGTGAGATAGTATCTCATTTGTGGGGTTGATTTAAATTTCCCTAATAAGAAGTGATGTTCAGTGTCCTTTTATTTGCTTATTTGACATTTCTGTGTCTCCTTTGGAGAATTTTCTGTTCAGTCCTTTGCCCCCCTTTTAGAGTTCTTTTTGTAAAATACTATTCTATATTGTAAAGTGTAATTTTGAAGCTTTTCAGTATGTCTTCTTTTACCTTTTCTTGGCATATTAATTGGAGTGAGAAATGGATAAATCAGAAAACTTTGTAGTATTAATGTTTTGATCATTTAAATTCCATAGAGTAATTCTGAAGAAGATAAAGAAGAAGATGAAGAAGAAGATGAAGAAGAAGATGAAAATGATGATTCCAAGTCTCCTGGAAAAGGCAGAAAGAAAATTCGGAAGATTCTTAAAGATGATAAGCTAAGAACAGAAACACAAAATGCTCTTAAGGAAGAAGAAGAGAGGCGAAAACGTATTGCTGAGCGAGAGCGAGAGCGAGAGAAATTGAGAGAGGTAAACCACATTTTATTTATAATTTCTTTTTAATGTATGACTTTCATAGATTCTTAGATTATAGTTCAGTCGTCCAAGAAAAGGATCTTGTAATCAACCAGAGATTTTTTGTAAGTTACTTTTTCCTATTGGCAGTATTTTATGCAACTTAAAAATCTTCATTAGGTAATATTAATAGAATTAGGTATATGGAAAGGATTTAGATTGTTGAATGATCACCAGAGTTATTGTTTTTTATTTGAGGTAGAAAAATATTAAAAAATTATTGCTTAAATCCATAAACGATTTCAATGTTTTGAATAAACTTTTCATTATAAAATAAAGGTCCATCTAGTCAAAGCTATGGTTTTTCTAGTAGTCGTGTATGGATGTGAGAGTTGGACCATAAAGAATGCTGAGCGCTGAAGAATTGATGCTTTTGAACTGTGGTGTTGGAGAAATCTCTTGAGAGTCCCTTGGACTGCCGGGAGATCAAACCAGTCAATCCTAAAGGAAATCAGTCCTGAATCTTCATTGGAAGGACTGATGCTGAAGCTGAAACTCCAATACTTTGGTCACCTGATGCGAAGAACTGACTCATTTGAAAAGACCCTTATGTTGGGAAAGATTGAAGGCAGGAGAAGGGGACGAGGATGTGCAGTATTTTATGCAACTTAAAAAATCTTCATTAGGTAATATTAATAGAATTAGGTACATGGAAAGGATTTAGATTGTTGAATGATCACCAGAGGATGAGATGGTTGAATGGCATCACCGACGTGATGGACATGAGTTTGAGCAAGCTCTGGGAGTTGGTGATGGACAGGGAAGCCTGACATGCTGCAGTCCATGGAGTTGCAAAGAGTTGGACACAACTGAACGACTGAACTGAGCTGAACAGGCAGAAGGAATAGTATTATAAATCTCCGTATGTACAATACCCACCTTCAATAATTACCAACATATTCTGGAGATGGAAATGGCAACCCACTCCAGTATTCTTGCCTGGAAAGTCCCATGGACAGAGGAGCCTGGCAGGCTACAGTCCATGACGTCTCAAAGAGTCAGACACAACTTAGTGACTATACAGCAAATGGCAATTTAGCACCATTTTGTAGAAGGAAAAGCAAGGAAAGGAAGAAGAAAGATTATATTGGCACTGTGAGAGTGAGAGAGGAAGTTCAGTTCAGTTCAGTTGCTCAGTCGTGTCCGACTCTTTGCAACCCCATGAATCGCAGCACGCCAGGCCTCCCTATCTATCACCAACTCCCGGAGTTCACCCAAACTCACGTCCATCGAGTCAGTGATGCCATCCAGCCATCTCATCCTCTGTCGTCCCCTTCTCCTCCTGCCCCCAATCCCTCCCAGTATCAGAGTCTTTTCCAATGAGTCAACTCTTCGCATGAGGTGGCCAAAGTACTGGAGTTTCAGCTTTAGCATCATTCCTTCCAAAGAACACCCAGGGCTGATCTCCTTCAGAATGGACTGGTTGGATCTCCTTGCAGTCCAAGGGACTCTCAAGAGTCTTCTCCAACACCACAGTTCAAAAGCATCAATTTTTCGGCACTCAGCCTTCTTCACAGTCCAACTCTCACATCCATACATGACCACAAGAAAAACCATAGCCTTGACTAGATGGACCTTTGTTGGCAAAGTAATGTCTCTGCTTTTGAATATGCTATCTAGGTTGGTCATAACTTTCCTTCCAAGGAGTAAGCATCTTTTAATTTCATGGCTGCAGTCACCATCTGCACAAATAAGCTGGAATTTTGCTGACACACTTGTAAAACAGCTTGCTCTGTACTAGTCAGTGTGTTGCAATTCAGTTACTGACTCGGGTCTGTTTTTCTGACTTCTGAGTGACCAGGGCCAATCTTCATTTCTCATTGTGCTCAATTCATTTATTCAAGAATTATTATGTATCAGTCAGTAATTGTGGGTCTTTATTTTGTCAAGTGGTACAGGAAGAAAAGACTAGATACATATTCATATTCAGATGTTTTAATTCTTTGACCCAAAGCAATTTACTTAATTACTCATGTGTGAAATAAGGCAATTATATCTTCCTTATAGGAGTGGTCAAAAGATTTAATGAAATAATCCACATTAAACATTTAGCACAATACCAGGCATATGGTAATAAAAAAGTAATTGTAGATTTTAGATGATGATGATGATGTTATGTGGTTAGGGATTGCAAATAAATAATTTACTGAACTTTCAAAAAAAATTAGCAACACATGACTAGTTTTTTTTTCATCTGTTCTTTGAACTGAACTGAACTGAACTTGTTCAGTTGTTCAGTCATGTCTGACTCTTCGCAATCCCATGGATTGCAGCCCACCAGGGTTCTCTGTCCTTCACCATCTCCTGGGGCTTGGTCAGACTCATGTCCATTGAGTTGATGATGGCATCTAACTGTCTTGTCCTCAGTCATCCCCTTCTCCTCCTGCCTTCTGTCTTTCCCAGCATCACGGCTAGTTTTTTTTTTCGTCTATTCTCTTACCTTAACAATATTTTTGAGAAGTCTCAGATATCATATCATTTTGATTATATATGGTTCAGAATATATTGTTGAAAGATAATTACTTTTAAACATTACCACAGTATCATTATTACACTTAAACATTAATAATAATTTCATAATGTCAAATGTCTAGTTAATATTAAAAATTCTTTCATTTACATCACAAGCATAATAGTGGTTTATAAAAATATTTGTTATGAATCAGGAACGTAAGAAGGTCTCACTGTGTGTTGTGTTACGTTTGGATACTTATGTTTATCCTTAAGCTATTCCTACACTGTCTTGATTACTGTAACCTTATAGTAATTCTTGGAATGGTATACTGTAATTTCTACAACTTGGTTCCACATTTTTAGAGTTGTTTTGGTATACTCAGTTATTCATATTTCCTTATGAATTTTAATATCCTGTCAATTTTTAATAAGAATCTTCCTGGAACTTTTATGGGGATTTTTTTGGATCTCTAGTGACATCTTAACAGATTTTGTTTACAATTATGTAAATATTATATATTTCCCATTTATTTAGCTCTTCTTTGATTTCTCTTAGCAGCATTTTATGGTTTTCATTGTACATAACTAGCACTTATTTTTCTAAATTTATCTTTAAGTAATTTATGTTTTCTGTTGTCATGGTAAATGAAATTTCAAATGATTTAATGACCTTGTGTTCTGTGAGCTTACTATATTCTCCTGCTGGTTCTAGTAACCTTTTTGGTAGATTCCTAAGGATTTTCTACGTATTCAATCATGTTGTCTATACATAAAACACCACCACCACCACCAAAAGGATGGTTAATTTTTTCAAATGCATTTTAATGTATCTGTGGGATAATCTAGAAAATGTCTTGCACTGCCAGAATAAGCCTCACTGGTCATCTTATATTACTCTTTTTATATATTGTTGTATTTCTTTTCTTATATTGTTTCACCAGGAGTTTTACCTCACTTTTAAGTAGGCATGTTGGGTTATAAATTCCTTTACTTGTATATCTTTCTGCATTTTTTATTACAGTAATACTGTTCTCATGTAAAACGAAAAGGGAAATGCTCCTGTCTCCTCTACTTATAAGTATTTTTTATAAGATAGATAGCATTTCATTCTTAAATGTTTGCTAGAATTCTCCAGTAAAGGTACTCTCCTGAGTTTTCTGAGTTTTTTAAAATTTTTAAACAGATTGTATTTAATAAGTTATTATTATTACTTTAATAAATATAGGGCCATTTAGATGATCTGTTCTCTTTTGATCTCTTTTGGTAAATTTTTCTTTGAGATATTCGTCTGTTTCATTTAAGTAGTCAAATGTATTGTTTCAAATAAATTTGTTTATAATATTCCTTTTTTAATGTTTTTGTTTTTTGTAGATCCTGTTAGGATAGCTCATCTTTCATTTCTGTCAATGATAATTTATCTTTTTTTTTTTCTTGATTAGTCTCTTTAGAGGTTTAGAGATTGTACTATCCTTTCAAAAAAACCAGCTTTGGATTTAGTGATTTTTTTCTTATTATTTTACCTTTCGCTATTTCATTGGTTTTTCACTCTGATTTTGTGTTGTCACTTTTTCTCTGGGTACAATTTCCTTTTTTTAAATAGCTATTTAAGGTGGCTTTTGACTGTTGATTCTTTTTTAATCTATAAATAATATAAAATTCCCCAATGTTCATATTATTTTAAATGTTGAACTGTATGAATTTTGATGTTTTGTGTTTTGCTTTTTACTCTTTCTGTTTTTCTTATGACCCAGAAAATGATGGTCCATGCAAATATTTTACTTTTGTGGTGTGAAATATTCTATAAATTTCAGTTAGGTTATGTTGATTTATTACATTCACATCCTCTATATCCTTAATGATATTTTGTCTCATAGAGCAGATTTGAAGTCTGCAAGTTTAATTGTCAATTTGTCATTTTCTCATTGCACTTCTCTGTTTTTTCTCATATTTTGTTAAAGCTCTGCTAGGTACATCTACTTGTGGGATTATTATGTCTTTCTCATGAATTGATCCATTATCAGTATGTAAAGTCCCTTTTAAACACTGCTAATTTTTCATCTGAAATCTACTCTGTTTGAATATGGTGTAGTCATACCATCTTATTTTTCAAGTACTTTGCTATGAAAAGTTCCAACACACTGCTAGGTTTACAGAATTTCACAGTGATTTCCCATAAACTCATGTCCTACATTTTTCTGTTGATATTTCACTATACTTGGTTTATGACTATTTATCTACTAAGCTCTCTATCCTTCATTATATTTTTATGCATTTGAAAGTCAGTTGCAAACATTATTTCACTTAACCTAAATGCTTTAGGTTGCATATCATTAATTAGAATTGATATTTATTTAGAATTTTTCTTTTTATGAAAAATTTACTTAGAGTGAAATATACCAATCTTAAGTTTACATTTTGTTTTTGACATACCATGGAATTGGGAAATGTATATATTTTCATGGTTTTCTTCACCTTGCCTTTTTTTCTTTTTACTTAATATTTGGAGAGTGTTTTTTCCTCAGTAGCTTGTGTCTGCCCTTAACTGTGGCAAAACTTATCTGTTGAATGGACATATCACTGTCAACCTTGCCTTCCCCAAATCTTCTTTTGAGGTACACTTAGGTTGTTTCAAGGTTTTCACTAAACTGGAGTATCCTGTTACGTATTGGAATGACTTATTTTGTTTGTGCTTCTTTGGGTTCTTTTTAAAAATTTTATTATTATTTTAACTATTTTTAAGTACACAGGTCAGTGAAATACATGTTGTGTAATCATCATCACCATCCTTTTCAATGCCTTTTTCATCATTCCAAACAGAAACTCTGTACCCATTTAAAACTAGACCCCATCCCCTTTTTCCACTAGTCTCTTGTAACCTCTCTTCTACTTTCTGTCTCTTATGAATTTGCCTATTTATTTACCTCATATAAGTGGATTTATTCAATATTTGTCCTTTTGTCTTATTTCACATGACAGAATATTTTCAAGATTCATTCATATTGTACCAACTATTAGAATTTCATTTGTTTTTAAGGATGAACATTGCATTGTATGCATATACCACATTTTGTTTATTCATTCATCTGTTTTTAAAAAAAAATTGTGTTCTTTAATTTTAAATTTGTTTATTTTTAAATTGGAAGATAATTACTTTACAGGATTGTGTTGGTTTCTGCCAGTCATTAACATATATCACCCATAGGTATACGTATATCCTCTCTTTAAATCTCCCTCCCATCTCCCTCCGCATTCCACCCCTCCCCAGTTTGAGTTTTCATTGTCATATAACAAATTCCAATTGGCTGTCTATTTTATATATGGTAATATAATTTTCCATGTTACTCTCTCCATACATCCCACCCTATCCTCCCCTCCCCCCTTGGTGATCCATAAGTCTTTCTCTGTGTCTGTGTCTCCATTGCTGCCCTTCAAATAATTTCATCAGTACCATCTTTCTAGATTCCATATATATGTATTAGTATACAGTATTTGTTTTTGTCTTTCTGACTTACTTCACTCCATATAATAGGCTCTGCATTCATCCACCTCATTAGAACTGACTCAAATGGATTCCTTTTTATGGCTGAGTAGTATTCTGTTGTATATATGAACCACAGCTTCTTTATCCATTCATCTGTTGACATCTGGGTTGCTTCCATGTTCTAGCTCTTGTAAACAGCACTGTTCTAGCTATTGGGATACATGTATCTTTTTCTGTTTTGGTTTCTTCATGGTTTATGCCTAGTAGTGGGATTGCTGGTCATATGGTGGCTTTATTCCTAGTTTTATAAGGAATCTCAATTCTGTATTATTTAGTGGCTGTATCAATTTACATTCCCACCAAGAGTGCAAGAGGGTTCCCTTTTCTCCACACCCTCTCCATCTGGGCTCACAGAATCACTGGGTTCCCTGTGTTATATAGCCACTTCCCACTAGCTCTCTATTTTATACATGACAATGCATATATGGCAGTGTTACTTTCTTAATTTGTCCTACCTTCTCCTTCCCCTGCTGTGTGCACAAGTCCACTCTACATCTGGGTATTCATTCATCTGTTGATGTATATTTTAGGTTTCTTACACTTTCTGGCTGTTGGGAATAATAGTGCTAGGAACATGGATATATGAATATCTCTTCAAGTTCCTGCTTTCCATGCGTCTGGGTATATATATACAAAAGTGGAATGATTAAGGAACATTGAGGAGTCATCACATCGTTTCCTCAACAGCTGCACCACTTTTACATTTCCACCAGCAGTGCATACAGGTTCCAATTTCTCTACATCTTTACAACACTTCTTTTTTTTTCTTTTCCTTTCTTTCTCTTCTTTCTTACCTTTTTCTGCCCCCCCCCCCCAACCCCATTTGTAATAGCCAACATTATGGACATGAAGTGGTATTTCATTATGGTTTTGTTTTTTAAGAAGTTAAGTTTTATTTGGGGCAAAATTGGGACTGCACTGAGGGAGACAGCACCTCAGATAGCTCTGAGACACTGCTCTAAGAGATAGTGGGGTAAGGTGGTGAAGGTAAACTTTGTGAAATCAAGCATTTATCTTAAAAAAAAGTTTTTCTGCTTTTCATGAGGAGATGATGTCACTGTGAAGGAGTTTAGTGCTTTTCTAGATAAGAGGAGATGAAAGAATTTGGATAATTAAGGTTTTGATTTGCATCTTATTAATGACTAGTGATGTTGAGCATCTTTTCATGTGTGTATTGACTATTTGTATATCTTTGGAGAAATGTCTATTCAAATCCTTTGCACATTTAAAAATTGTGTTGTTTTTGTTATTGTTGTATTGTAGGGGTTCTATATATATATCTGGATATCAGTCTGTTATCAGATATGTGATTTGCAAATATATTCCTCCATCTCATGGATTATCTTTAATTCTGTTGATAAGTATCCTTGGCATAAAATTTTGAAATTTTGATGAAGTCCAGTTGATCTATTTTTTTTTTCTTTCATTGCATGTGCTTTTTATGTTTTATTTAAGGCATCATTGCCAAATCCTGTGTCATAACAATTTCTTTCTTTGCCATTTTGTATAATCCTGTGTAATATATACTGTTGAATTTTGTTTGCTGGTACTTTGTGGAATAATTTTGAGTCTATATTCACAGAGAATCTGTAGTTTTCTTATAGTTTATCTTTTAAATTTTAAATTAGGGTAATGCTGGTCTCATTGAATGAATTAGAAAATATTCCCTCCTCTTTAGTTTTCTAGAAGAGTTTGAGAAAAATTAGCATTATTATTATGTCTTCTTTGGAGAAATGTCTATTTAAGTCTTATGCCCATTTTTTCGTTGGGATGTTTGTTTTCTGATGTTAAACTTCATGACCTGCTTGTATATTTTGGAGATTAATTTATTGTCAGTTGCTTCATTTGCAGTTATTTCCTCCCATTCTGAGGATTGTCTTTTCATCTTGTTTATGGTTTCTTTTGCTGTTCAGAAGCTTTAAGTTTAACTAGGTTCCATTCGTTTATTTTTGTTTTTATTTCCATTACTCTAGGAAGTGGGTCATAGAAAGTCTATATATGTCAGAAAGTATTCTATGTTTTCCTCTAAGAGTTTTATAGTTTGTTGTCTTACATTTAGGTTTTTAACCCATTTTGAGTTTTTCTTTGTGTATGATATTAGGAAATGTTCTAATTTCATTCTTTTGCATGTAGCTGTCCAGTTTTCCTGTCTTTTCTCCATTGTATAGTCTTTCCTTCTTTGTCGAAGATAAGGTGCCCATAGGTGTATGGGTTTATCTTTGGGCTTTCTGTCTTGTTTCACTGGTCTATATTTATGTTTTTGTGGCAGTACCATACTGTGTTGATGACTGGTATAGTCTGAAGTTAGGAAAGTTGATTCCTTCAGCTGTTTTGTTCTTTCTCAAGATTGCTTTTTCTATTCGGGTCCTTTTGTGTATCCACACGAATTCTGAAATTGTTTGTCCTAGTTCTGTGAAAAATGCCATTGGCAATTCAGTAGGGATTGCATTGAATCTGTAGGTTGCTTTGGGTAATATATTCATTTTCACAATGTTGATTCTTCCAATCCAGCAACATGGTGTATCTCTCCATCTATTTGTGTAGTCTTTGATTTCTTTCAAAAATGTCTTATAGTTTTCTGTATATGCCTCATTTCTCTCCTTGAAGCTCTATACAATCATCAACAACAAGACCTGAAGCTGACTGTGGTTCAGATCATGAGCTCCTTATAGCAAAATTCAGGCTCAAATTGAAGAAAGTAGGGAAAACCACTAGGCCATTCAAGTATGACTTAGATCCGATCCTTTTTGATTATACAGTGGAGGTGATTTATAGATTTAAGGGATTAGATTTGATAGACAAGTGCCTGAACATCCATTTTGGTTTTAGGTTCATAATTTTGTACAGTAGGCAGTGCCAAGAAAGCAAAGCGTTTGTCTAAGGAGGCTTTAGAAATTGCTGAGGAAAGAAGAGAAGTGAAAGGCAAGGAAGAAAGGAGAAGATATACCCAACTGAATGCAGAGTTCCGGAGACTAGCAAGGAGAGATAAGATCTTAAATGAACAATACACAGAAATAGAGGAAAACAATAGAATGTAAAAGACTAGAGGTCTCTTCAAGGAAATTGGAAACATCAATGGAACATTTCATGGAAGGATGGGTACGATAAAGGACGGAAATGGTGACCTGACAGAAGCTGAAGAGATTAAGTAGAGGTGGCTGGAGTACACAGATATATACAAAAATGGTATTAATGACCTGGATAACCACAATGGTGTAATCACTCACCTAGCGCTAGATATCCTTAAGTGCGAAGTCAGATGGGCCTTAGGAAGAATTACTATGAGCAAAGCTATTGGAGGTGATGGATTTCCAGCTGAGTTATTTCAAATCATAAAAGATTATGCTGTTAAAGTGCTGTACTCGGTATGCTGGCAAATTTGGAAAACTTAGCAGTGGCCACAGGACAAGAAAAGGTCAGTTTTCTTTCCAGTCCCAAAGAATGGCAATGCCATGGAATGTCCAAACTACCATACAATTGCTGTCATTTCACATGCTAGTAAGTTTATACTCAGAATCCTTCAAGCTAGGCTTCAACAGTATGTGAATTAAGAACTTCCATATGTACAAGCTGGGTTTAGAAGAGGCAGAGGAAGCAGAGATCAAATTGCCAGCATTTGTTTGAAAGGAAGGAAATTCCAGAAAAACATCTGCCTCATTGACTATACTGAAGCCTTTCACTATGTGGATCACAACAAAGTCTGGAAAATTCTTAAAGAGATGGGAATACCAGACCACCTTACTTATCTCCTGAGAAACCTGTATGCAGGTAAGAAACCAAGTTAGAACCAGATGTGGAGCAACAAACAGGTTCAAAATTGGGAAAGGAGTATGAGAAGGATGTATATTGTCACCCTGCTTATTTAACTTCTCTACAGAGTTACCTCATGAGAAATCCTGGGCTGGATGAATCAGGAGCTAGAATCAAGATTGCCAGGAGGAACATCAACAACCTCAGATATGCAGATGATACCACTGTAATGACAGAAAGTGAAGAGGACCTAAAGAGCCTCTTGATGAGGGTGAAACAAGAGCATGAAAAAGCTGGCTTAAAACTCAACATTAAAAAAACTAAGATTATGGCCTGTAGTCCCCTCACTTCATGGCAAATAGAAGGGGAAAAAGTGAAATTAGGACAGATTTTATTTTGGGGGGCTTCAAAATCACTGCCGCCAGTGACTGTAGCCATGAAATTAAAAGATGCTTGCTCCTTGGAAGGAAAGCTGTGACAAATCTAGACAGAGTATTAAAAATCAGAGATATCACTTTGACAATAAAGGTCCATCAATAAAAGCTATTATTTTCCAGTAGTCAATTATAGATGTGAGGGCTGGACCATAAATAAGGCTGCGCACTGAAGAATTGATGCTTTCACATTGTGGTGTTGGAAAAGATTCTTGAAATTCCTTGTACAGCAGGAAGATCAACCCAGTCAATCCAAAAGGAAATCAACCCTGAATATTCATTGGAAGGATTGATGCTAAATCTGAAGATTCAGTACTTTGGCCACCTGGTGCAAAGAGCTGATTTATTGGATAAGACCCTGATGAACAGAAAGATTGAAAGCAAAAGGAGCAGGGGGCAGCAGAGTATGAGATGTTTAGATATTGTCACCAACTCAATGGACATTAATTTGGGAGATAGTGATGGCAGAGCAGCCTGGCATGCTGCAGTCCATGGCGTTGCAACAATTAGGACCCAGTTTACCCCTGAACAATAACAACAACAACAACAATACTGCCCCTTTTTTCCTTAAGTACGTTCATTCCTAGGTATTTTATCTTTTTGTTTCAGTGGTGAATGGGATTGTTTCCTTAATGTCTTTCTGAGTTTTCATTGTTAGTGTATAGGAATGAAAGAGATTTCTATGTATTCATTTGTATCCTGCAACTTACTAAATTCACTGGTTAGCTTTAGTAATTTTCTGATAGCATCTTTATGGTTTTCTATTTATAGTATAATATCATCTCAAAACAGTGAGAATTTTACTTCTTTTCTAATCCCTGAATTCCACAAGCTTTAGTATTCTATTTTTATTTTAATTTGAAGGTGTTTTCTAATGTCTCTTGTAATTTCTTATTTGACCTTTTTGTTATTTAAGAGTGTCATTTTTAAATGATGCATATTTGCGTTTTTCCCATTGTCCTTCTGTTACTGATTTCTAGTTTCATTCTGTTGTGATTGGAGATTTTAAATTTTTATTTAATTTTTTAATAAGTTGATAAGCTTTTTCATTTTATTTTATTTTATTTGAAGTATTGTTAATTTTATGTTTTTGATGTTTTAAAATTTATTAAGGCTTGTTTTGTGCCCTATCATGTGGTCTGTCCTTAAGAAGTGTTACATGAAGTTGAGAAAATTTGTACTCTGCTGTTGTTGAATGAAGTGGTCTCTTTGATAGGACTTACTGGTCGACATTGTTGTTCAAGTTCTGTGTTTCCATCTTCAGTTGGCTTATTCTATTTATTACTGAAAGTAGGGTATTATGTCTCCAAACTATTTTTGTAGAACAGTCTATTATTTCTCCTTTCAATTCTGTCAGTGTTTGCTTCATATAATTTGGGACTCTGATTTTGGTATATTTATCTTTATGATTGTTATATCTTCTTGGTAATTTATAGATATTTTCTTTGTAGTTAACATGGGATTAGATGTAACCTCCTAAAGTCATAATGTTATAGTTTGAATTTAATGAACTTAACTTTAATCACGTAGAAAAATATTGTAAATGTATTATACAGCCCCATTTCCCCTTGCATATAATTCGTGTTGCACATTTTGTTTTTATATATTTTATGCCCCAGTAACATATAGTTACTTTTTATGGTTTGTCTTTTAAATTCTATAGAAAGTAAACTTGGAATTACAAACCAACTTTGGCCGTGTGTGTTTTCCATACATATGGATAGTTCTTTATCCATCTTTCAGTATTCTTTCATTTCAGCCCAAAGGCTTCACTTTAGCAAATTTTGTTGTGTAGGTCTATTTTTAATGAACTGTCTTGGTTTAAGAATGTATTAGTTTCTCCCTCTATTTTGAATGATACTTTTGTTTAATATAAAATTCTCAGGTGACAGTTACTTTATTTCAGTAGTTTAAAATATATCATTGCACTGCCTTTTGATCTTCAAGTTTCTGATGAGAAATAAACTGATAATGTTATTGATGATCCCTGTTGTGATAGATCACTTCTCTCTTGATACTTTCAAGATTCTTTCTGTCTTTGTACTGTGAAGGTGTAACTATAATGTGGTTAGTCTGAGTCTCTTAGTTTATCTCAGTTCAAGTTTGTTGTGCTTCTTGGATTTGTAGCTCCTGGTCTTTACTCAGGCTACCCCAAATTTGGAAGTTTTGGCCATTATTTCCTCAAATAACCTTTTGCCTGTATTTTTCTTCTCCTTTGACTCTCATAATATGCGTATTGGTCTGCTTGATGATATCCCACAAGTCACTTGGTCTCTCTCTTTTCTTAATTCTGTTTCCTTTCTGCTACTTAGACTTGATAATTTCAGTTGACACCTTCATGTTCAATGATTCTTCTTCCTGCTCATATCTGAATTGTTTTTAAAGTTATTTCACTTTTTTCTTTTTCAGTTCCAGATTTTCTGTTTGGTTCTTGTTTGTAATTTCTACTTCTTTGTTGATATTCCCCATTTTGTATCTTTTCTTGATGTTTTTTAGATTGTGCCCAGTTTTGCTTTGTGTAATGAGTCCGTTGTTGAGGACCTCTTAGGGATGTTTTCTGTTATTTTAATTTCTTCTTTTGAATTGCCCATGTTTTCCTGTTTCATTGTTTGGTTTGTGGGTTTTTTTTTTTTTTTATTGCCATTGGGGGTTTAGCTATTATAATGTGATAACTCTGGAAGTTAAGTTTTCTCCCTTTCCAAGGATTTTTTGTGTTTTTTTCTTTAGTTGTTACTGTCTGATTGTTATGAGACTCTCCTCATTTATTTTTACAAAGTTTGTTTATTGTTGTACATCATTACTTAATGCTCTTTTCCTTTCTCTAGTGTTCTGTTAATGTTTTGAGGGAGATTTCCTTGAATGCTGATTTCTTCTCAGTCTTTTTAAATTAGCTCTGTACTGGAATACTTCTCTAGTACTTAACTAGGCTTACAGTTAAGCCAAGGATCCCTCTGAAGGTAAAACTTGAGGTTTGCTCAGTGTTTTTTTTTTTTTTTTTCCAGGGAAACATGGCTTTTTAAATTATTCTATATGTTTTGCTAGTTTCAAATGCCCTAAATTCCAGGAGTCTTACCTAGCTTCTTTTCTGGGCCTTAGATGGTCAGTTGTATTTCTCCGTGTATAATGTCTTGGCCCTGGCATCTGTGGGTTTACAGTTGCCTTGTAACTATTTTTTTCTCTTTAAGCATTTCCTTTTGTTTCTCCCATTAGAATTTAAGTTAGGTGAAATAGTAGTAAGAATTTTATGTCATTCCTTCATTCCTCTGGCAGGTTAGAATAGCTGTACACAATAACTAGCAAATAATTTATACTGTACTCTCTCTGGTTTGAGGGAAGAAACTGTCCACAAGGCTATTGCTGCTTCAAGAATAAGACTATCACTTCACTAAGAGGTAGTGGGTTAAGAGCAAGTAAAGATACTATAAAACTTTACTACCACTTTGAAAATGGCCTTTTCTTGACTGGTCATTTACTTGTTTGCTATAAACCTTTGACTGTTTTCCAGAACTCTGACAAAGTTGGTTCAAACAGTTTCTGATTTTTAAAGTTTTTTCATTTTTCATTTGTTTTTATATTTCTGTGTGAAAACAGGAGCTTAGAGCTTGTTTCTTGTCATTTTGCTGACATCTTACTTTTCCCTTAGTGTTTGAATGTTATAATCCATGGGTATAGAATTCTAAGTTATTAGCTTTTTCTTGATGTTGCTTCTTCATGACATGTTGTTTCTTGTCTTTATTTTTGCCCCTCAACCCACCCATGTGTATGTAATGTGTCTTTTTTTCTTTTTTAAAATGATTTGATGTTTTAATGGTTTGTGAAAATTTATCTATTTATCACCGACTTTCAGGAATTGATGGCTGTGATTTTCTTAGTTTTTATCCTGGCTGGTGCTCCTTTAACTTGCTGGTTCTGTGGACTTACAGTTTCTATCAAAATTTTTGAAAGTTTTGACCATTATTTCTTCAGACAAGGTTTTCTGTTCTTTTCCTATATGAGACTCTAATTACATATGTATTAGATTGCTGAGCATTTTCCCACTAGTTTCTTCAATTCCTCCCCCTGCCCCCTCCCCCCGCCATTTCATTTTAGGTAGTTCCTCTTGCTTTGTCTTCAAGCAAGATCTTTTCTTCTTTTCCAGTATGATGCTAATCTCATTCAGTGAGTTTTTCATATTAAATATTTATTTTTTATATTTTTATTACATAGAAATTACATTTGGATCTTTCTTATAGCTTGTATTTCTTTTCCCACTGTGTTCACATCTTCCTTTCAGTATTGGAACACATTTTACATCTGCTTTATTGTGCTTGTCTGCCAATTTGAACATCTCTGTCACTTCTTACCATTTTTGTTAAGTGATTTTTCTGTTGATTATTGTTCATAGTTTTCTTTCTTGATGTATCTAATAATGTTTTATTAAAAACTGCTGCTGCTGCTAAGTCTATTCAGTTATGTCCAACTCTGTGCAACCCCATAGACAGCATCCCACCAGGCTCCGCCATCCCTGGGATTCTCCAGGCAAGAACACTGGAGTGGGTTGCCATTTCCTTCTCTAATGCATGAAAGTGAAAAGTGAAAGTGAAGTTGCTCAGTCGTGTCTGACCTTCGTGACCCCATGGACTGCGGCCCACCAGGCTCCTCTGTCCATGGGATTTTCCAGGCAAGAGTACTGGAGTGGGTTGCCATTACCTTCTCCTATTAAAAACTAGACCTTGTAAATCAGGTATTGTTGAGTGTATGTTGTATTCTATGGGAGAGTGCTGGCATTGTTCTGTATAGATATTTAAGGTACTTATTAGTTCAGTTTAATTATTCTTTTTGATTTTTGGCTGTGCTGGTTCTTCACTGCTCTGTGTGGGCTTTCTCTAGTTGTAGTGAGCAGGGGCTACTCTCTAGTTGTGGTGTGTGGGCTTCTTATTGCCGTGGCTTCTCTTGTTGCAGAGCACGAGTTTTAGGCTCACAGCCTTCAGTAGTTGCAGCTTGTGGGCTCAGTAGTTGCAGCACAAGGGCCCTAGAGCATGGGCTCAGTAGTTGTGGTGCACAGGTTTAGTTGCTCTATACATAACATGTAGGATCTTTCCAGATCAGGGATGGAACCCCTGTCCCTGCATTGGCAGGTGCATTCTTAACCCCTGTAGCAGTAGCGAAGTCCCCAGTTAAATTATTTTGATATTTCAAAAAAAAAACTCTTAAGGTGTGTCCCTGTAGTTTATGAATGGTTTTGCCCCACTGCTAATGTATGGCCTTTGTCTTTTCTCTACTGAATGCCCTGAGTTAGTATGAAGATCATATTCTACCTTGTTTAAAACTGAATGCCTTCCAGACCTATATGATCACTGGGGACTATTTGCTTCATGACTTTTTGGTCACACTTTGTCTGGCTTTGTGGAATTTCATTCTTCATGTGCATTGTAATACTCAAGACTAAAGTGACTCCCATTTTGATTTCTGGAGGTCTTTTTTTATAGCTTTTTTCTCTCTGTGATTTCTCTGTATTTTTTCCAGCTCTCTGAGCTTGACCTCTGTTTCCCCAACTCAGCACAACTCCAGAGTTCTGCTTGAGTTATCTTAAATTCTGAAATGTACCTTCTGGTAGCAATCAAGAGGGATTAGGGCCCTCATTGATTTTTCTTCTCTCAGGTATCGGTGTCCTGTTGGTTCCTATAATCCAAAGTCATATGTTTGTTTCATATGTTTTGTCTACTTTTCTAATTGATTACAACAGGAGGACAGATTTGGTCCCTAATACTCCATCATGCATCATCGTACTTAATCTCCATCAGAAGAAGTGGGGCTCAGCCTTTTCAGTGTGTTGCCTAAATGATTTTGTATTCATGTTTTCTTTTCCTTTTTCAATTCAGACATGGGATGCATGTCCTTATTTATTCTTTACTATAGCTTAATTTATTTCTCCTAAATTCTCTCATTTCATTCCTTTCTGTCTATTATTAGTTAAATAAACTTTCCTTAAGTTGTACCTTTAGTGCATAAACACATGTACTTAGTCACAGATAAGTAGACCATTTCTTTGTAAATTATCTTCTCCATTCAGGTTGAAGATTCATTCATCTCTAATCCCAAAGATTGTGCTTAATAGCTAAAATGTCATCCATATCACTTATGAACATATGGTTCAGAAGTCTTAGTTAAAGCCTTATATATTAGTTTTCTACTGTGCATTAAAAAAAAAAAAAAAACTATCAGGCTTAGCTAAAAACAAAGCAAAGTTATTATCTCACAGTTCGATAAATCAGGAATTTGAGAGTGGCTTAGCTGAGCCTGACTCTGCTGGGTCTTCTGCTCAGTTTCTCACTAAGTTGAAATTGAAGATGTTCGCCAGAGCTGCAATTTTCATCTAAGACTTTGTGCTTTTTTCTAGCTCACATGTTGACGGAATTAAGTTCCTTGTGATTCTGGCAATGAGGTTCTTAAGTATTGTAGACTTCTCTATAGTGTGGCAGTTTGCTTGTCTTGGAGACCAGTAAGAGAACATCTCTTACTCATCAATCTTTTAAAGGGCTTACCTTGCTTAAGCCCACCTCATCTAAGGGAATCTCCCTTTTGATTATGTCAGATCAACTGATTAGTTGCCCAGTTATGGGAATGATTATAGTTACAGATCTCAGTCACCCCCAAGGGAATGGAGTAATATAGAATGTTTACAGCAGAGGATTGGAATCTTGGAGGCCATTTTAGGGTTCTGCCCACCACACCTTGCAAACAGGACAAGACATTCAGATAATTTTCCATTTTGGCTTATGTCTTTGACACAGCACTATGAAGCTGGGATACATCCAAGGTAGAACACAATAAAAATTTGTTGAATACTTAGTCTGTGCCTGATACTTTGTTTTCTTTGCCTCATTTAATCACCACAACTACCTCATGAGAGTTATTTATAAGCTTTCCTAGTTTCCACATGGACAAACTGAAGCTAAGAGAGTTTAAATAAGTTGTTGAAATAGAGCTGGGATCTAGATGACCAGTGCTATTTATACTCTACCATGTCTTGATTTGTATATAATTCTAGTTTTATCAAGGTAATATATTACAAATTTGTGACTTGTTTAAATAATTTTTACATGTAATAATGATACTGTAGTTATGATTTTAAAGAGAGAGAATGTCCTTTTAAAGAGACATTCTAAAACATTTGCAGATGAATTAATATACTTGCTTGGATTTGCTTCAGAATCATTTATGGGATCAGAGGAGTTGGAGAATGAGTGAGAGGCTGCCAGTGAAACAACTGGCCAGAGGTTGATAATTTTTGAAGCTGAATAATGGGTGATAGGGCTCATTATGCTATTCTGTATACTTCTATTCATGTTTGGAAATGTCTATAGTGAGTATCAAGTAATCATTCATTCCTAGTTACAGTTCTAAATAAGGAAAAAAGTACCAGCTAAAATTTTCTTCTTTTTTTTTCTATTACAACATCATGATTTATTAAAGCACAGCATTCTGTACAACAAAGGGCCTTAACAGTTGTCTGTTCTCAGCCAAATTACTCTATAAGTTAGTTTCTCTTAATAAAAAACATGTTATACTTTAAATTAGTAATTTAACTGATGAGGAAGTTACCGTAATACCTATTTTAACATTGAACAAATCTAACCACCTATTGGACATTAATGTAAAATCCTGACATAGAAATTGATTTAAAACTTCTCAAAATAAATTCATTAAAGCAAGTTCCCTGTGAAAATATGTAAGAATGAAAGCTAGCATAATAGCAGGTGCAGTCTTTACATTTTATTAACCATAGAAGATACTTTTTTAATGAGTCTAATAGAGACATTAACTGTGCAAAAGCTGATGAGATTTACAGTCTTAAATACAAGCACCAACACAGAAAGGATATTGTGTCAGTTCAGTTCAGTTCAGTTCAGTCGCTCAGTCGTGTCCGACTCTTTGTGACCCCATGAATCGCAGCACGCCAGGCCCCCCTGTCCATCACCAACTCTCGGAGTTCAACCAAACTCATGTCCATCGAGTCGGTGATGCCATCCAGCCATCTCATCCTCTGTCGTCCCCTTCCCCTCCTGCCCCCAATCCCTCCCAGCATCAGAGTCTTTTCCAATGAGTCAACTCTTCACCTGAGGTGGCCAAAGTACTGGAGTTTCAGCTTTAGCATCAGTCCTTCAAATGAACACCCAGGACTGATCTCCTTTAGAATGGACTGGTTGCATCTCCTTGCAGTCCAAGGGACTCACTCTCAAGAGTCTTCTCCAGCACCACAGCTCAAAAGCATCAATTCTTCGGCGCTCAGCTTTCTTCACAGTCCAACTTTCATATCCATACATGACAACTGGAAAAACCATAGCCTTGACTAGATGGACCTTTGTTGGCAAAGTAATGTCTCTGCTTTTGAATACGCTATCTAGGTTGGTCATAACTTTCCTTCCAAGGAGTAAGCGTCTTTTAATTTCATGGCTGCAATCACAATCTGCAGTGATTTTGGAGCCTCCAAAAATAAAGTCTGACACTGTTTCCCCATCTATTTGCCATGAAGTGATGGGACCAGATGCCATGATCTTCATTTTCTGAATGTTGAGCTTTAAGCCAACTTTTCCACTCTCCTCTTTCACTTTCATCAAGAGGCTTTCTAGTTCCTCTTCACTTTCTGCCATAAGGGTGGTGTCATCTGCATATCTAAAGGTCCATTAATTCTGCACTTAAGAGGATCGTTTCTTCATGTAAGCACAATCTCATTTATGAATTACACATGATATGTAGTTTAGGATCCATCTACATTATGCTTATAACTGTGTGCTGATGCTGCTAAGTTGCTTCAGTCGTGTCCGACTCTGTGCGACCCCATGGACTGCAGCCTACCAGGTTCCTCCGTCCATGGGATTTTCCAGGCAAGAGTACTAGACTGGGTTGCCTTTGCCTTCTCCCTAAAATTTTATTCTTAAACATCATAATGTCCATAGTTTAAAGTCATGACTCTTTATTGATTTTCATGGAACCATAAACCTGTTCATATAAGCATTTTCTTTATTAAAGTATTAATGCATAGTGGTTAAGTTCATGGATTCTGGAGCCTAACCCTCTTGGTATAAGTCCTAGTATTGTGTTACTTAAGAGTTGCATGACCTTGTATAAGTTATTTAACTTCCCAGTCTCTCAGGTTTTTTTTTTTTAATTTGTAAAATGGCAATACTTGTACCTAGCTTATACAGTTCTTTTTTTTTAATTTAAATTTATTTATTTTAATTAGAGGCTAATTACTTTACAATATTGTATTGGTTTTGCCATACATCAACATGAATCCGTAAGTATACTATGTAATGTATAGACATTGGGATGAGATAGCAAAAAAATATATTCAGACACATGTATTTATGTATATGTATTTAAGTTTTCTTTCAAGTAATAAAGGAGGTGATTGTTTCTCTTTTGCAATTAAAGGGTGTTATATATTCTTATGCTTTTGAGCCTGAGGTTCTCATACCAGTGTTTCTGAAAATTTTTCCCTTTCACAACACATATTTACAGTGGTTTTCAGTGGGAGCCTTTTGGAATCTTGGGTGGGACAGTTCTTGTTTTGGACTGTCTTCATTCACATTGTAAAACATTTGTATTTACCTTCACTACTGCCTGAATTAAATACTAGTCATGACCAGTCATTGTGGTAACCATAAGTTTCCTTGCACATTTTCACATGTCTTCTAGAAGAATGTGAAGTGAGTGAAGCTCGCTCAGTCGTATCTGACTCTTTGCGACCCCATGGACTGTAGCCTACCATGCTCCTCCATCTGTGGGATTCTCCAGGCTAGAATACTGCAGTGGGTTGCCATTTCCTTCTCCAGGAGATCTTCCCAACCCAGGGATTGAACCTGGGTCTCCCGCATTGCTGGCAGACGCTTTACCATCTGAACCACCAGGGAAGCTCTAGAAGAATAGAACCAGTCTATTTAGATTTTAATGGTGATGTCATAGATTAATTTAGAGTGCTCCTTTTCTCACATCTCTTTGTATCATGTGTTAAAGTGTTCAAGGTGAAAACCGATGAGCTATTAATAAATTACCAACATTACCACAGTGATTCAGAGTCTTGTAGAGGTTTTTTATTTTAGAAAACGTGTAAACTAATGATCCATCCTGGCCTTACTGAACAAAAATTACTGGATTTTAGTATGGAAGTAGACATGTCTGTATTTTGGAAAACTTCCCTTAGTAAGATTCATATTCCACCGTTGCTTAAAAGATTTCTTTGAGCTTAACTATCTATGATTCCCTTTCTTGTAGGTGATAGAAATTGAAGATGCTTCACCGACTAAGTGTCCAATAACAACGAAGTTGGTTTTAGATGAAGATGAAGAAACCAAAGAACCTTTAGTGCAGGTTCATAGAAATATGGTTATCAAATTGAAACCACATCAAGTAGATGGTAAGAAACTATTAGATGGTTAAAGTGTTTTTAGTTAAATTTTACCAATATTTGATGGCCCCAGTGTGCCTCACATTCTGCTAAGACCTGGAGTTACATTTACTGGTGAGCATAACAGATATGATCCCTGTCCTTATGGAGTGCATAAACTAATGAGGGAGAACAAAATTGAACATTGCACAGAAAATAAGTTTTGTGAAACGGAAATTGTGTGCCACTCACAAACGGGTATATATATAGCAAGTGGATTTCACCTAATCTGCAGTGGTTAGCTAAGGGCAGTGGTGTGGTAGGGAAAGGTACAGTTAGCTAAAAGCCTTCTTTAGGAAATGCTTTTTCAAGTATTTTTGTTAATAATATTCCTTTATTGGTTTTGGAAAGATATCCAATTATCCCTATCTTCTGCTTTGTCTGAGTGGAATCAATAAATCAATTTTGAGTGTGTATGTGAATGAATACATTAAGTAAATTCTGTAGTTCCTACTCCTTAGGTAGCAAGCCCATTTCTTGTTCAGTTTTTAGTGTTGAATAAAGGGAGAAATGATAAATTAGCTCCTGATAAATTAAATCCCACCCTGGATTGACTCAATAAACCTGAAAGTATATTCGATAGGGATCTATTCTCTCTTTGGATAAAGTTTCTATTAGATTATTTATCTATCTCTTTGGACCATCCCAGGGAATGGAGAAAAGGTCTGCTGTGATACCTGAGAGGACTGAAAGTCACCCTGTTGTGTGCCTATGTTAACATTTTTTCTAATAAACCTTAGCGGTTGGTAGGGGGGTTGTGTGTAAAACAAATCTCATTTACATTAAGAGATTTTTGTCTCTCTCTTTTTAAAAAATTCTGTTTCTTAGAAGTTTTAGTTATATTTTTGATGTATTTACGAAGGAAGATTTTTTTAACTTGCACCTTTAAATTTGAACTTAACAAAGATATCATTTTTAGGTGTTCAATTTATGTGGGATTGCTGCTGTGAGTCTGTAAAAAAAACAAAGAAATCTCCAGGTTCAGGATGCATTCTTGCCCACTGCATGGGACTTGGTAAGACTTTACAGGTAAGAACATGAAGGTATTCTGTTCTTGTGCATTCATGAATTAAAAAAATATATATTATGTTCTGTTAGGTTCCAGATGCGGTTGTAGGGTCTGGAGATAAAGCAGCAAATAACAAGATTTCTCCCCCAACAAGCTTATAATCTGGTGGGAGAGAGAGATTTTAATCAAATAAAATAAGAAATATGTACTTTCAGATAATGTTAAGGATGCATAGAGAGGGAAAGCATCTTTTAGGAAGTGATGTTTGAACAGAGACCCTAATGAAGTGAAGCAGTGGGATTATAGGCATAGCCAGTAAAACTGCAAAGATTCTGAGGTGGAAATGAACTTCCTTTACAACTTTCTTTTTGTTGTGCTGTGTGGCTTCTGAGATCTTAGTTCCTCTATCAGGGATTGAACCAATGTCCTTGGCGTGAAAGCACAGAGTCCTAACCAGGGGATTCCTGACTTTAATAGTCTGTGATCCTGTAGTAATGAGAATATAATGTATTTTCACTATTAAAACACTACATTTCTGAATGCAGGAAGCTGCAGGAAGACTGCCGGAATTGTAGCAGAGGTGTGGAATTAGTGGGAAAAAATATATATATATATATACACGTATACATATATACATATATATGTGTGTATATATATGTAATTCCAAGCCATAAGACAGTAGATTCAGTGAGTCAGAACACTTTGCAGTGGAAAAATACTCTATGATATAATTTTCTTCTAAATGGGAAGTGGTATTTTCTAAAGATCGTAGGAATGTTCTCTGGGTACTAGGGACTTAGTAGCTATTTTGCTGTGGTTATTATTTATTATATTCATATTATTATTATTACTGATCATAAAATAATGGAGCTTTAGAGTTGGAAGGACCTTATGTATCATCTAGTTGAATTTCCACGTTTTACATGTTATATCTCTTTCTCTGTACTTTTCCTGGTTTGGAAATTGTGACCTTTGCCTGGTTGCTTTATTGTTTAAACAGCAAAAAAAAAAAATCCCAACTATTATAAATTTGCTCAATTTATTTTCTTTTTGAAGATATTTAAATGAAGGTGGCAACTTAATTTGTTTTCTTGTAGGTGGTAAGTTTTCTTCATACAGTTCTTTTGTGTGACAAATTGGATTTCAGCACAGCTTTAGTGGTTTGTCCTCTTAATACTGCTTTGAATTGGATGAATGAATTTGAGAAGTGGCAGGAGGGATTAAAAGATGATGAGAAGCTTGAGGTATATTTAAAATATTTTCTATTATCTAAATGACTGCATAAAATTCATATAGTAAAAAATAAGATTTTTAATTGTCAGTGATGCATGTTTCAATGGGGATATTTAGTACTTATGCATTCCTACCTTTAAAAATCTTTATTTTCCCACCAAAGGTCTCTGAATTAGCAACTGTGAAACGTCCTCAAGAAAGAAGCTACATGCTACAGAGGTGGCAAGAAGATGGTGGTGTTATGATCATAGGCTATGAGATGTACAGAAATCTTGCTCAAGGAAGGAATGTGAAGAGTAGGAAACTTAAAGAAATATTTAACAAAGCCTTGGTTGATCCAGGTAAGATATTGACAGACACTGAGATAACAAAGCAAGTTGAATGAAAAATGTGGTTATGTTTTATTTAACAAATACTAATTGACCAACTATTAAGAAGCTGGTTATTGTTTGTCATTCAGGTTTTTGCTTTCTGTTTGTTTCTTAGTATAATTTCATTAAGATGAAATCACCCTTAATATTGCCACATGTTCAGAATTCACTTGCTGAGTCTGAAAGTATTTGAAGTTTTCAATAAATAAGCAATTAAAAATGTACCAGGTATGTCACAATTGCAAATTCCTCTGACTGAATATTAGACAATCATAAGAGCGCTCTCTATTCTCTGAAAACAGTTCTTTACATTTCTTTTCCAACTTTATGTCATTAGAAGAATTGCTGCATTTTTCCTTTTTTTAAATGGGTCATCACTGTGGAAGGTTAATATTTACAGTGCTGTTGACAGTATCCTCATGATGCAAGATCCAAATATTTAATCCTTATTTGTGACTTGGAAAAGCAGCAAGTTGTAACTGTCCCAGAGCCAACAATATTTAGTTACTTGTGTTCTATATTTTTTTTCTTTTCAAACTTTATCTGTTATATCTAATTACTTTAAGACACTGTTGAGGCTTTAAATGTTTGTTGAGAAAGTCTAATTTTTCACTGCCAAAATATTAGTATTATTTTGAATAGAATAATTTGAATTTGAATAATAGAATCATTTGAATAGAATCCATGGCTTTGCCTCTTTTAAATTTTATTTTTAATTTATTTTTTCAGCTTATTGAGGTTTAATTGAGAAGTAAAATTGTAACAGTTAAAATGTACAATGTAATCTTTTGATACATGTAATCTTTTGATACATTGTGAAAGGGTAAACCCTTTGTGTTACACATCCATTATCTCACGTAGTTTTCTTTTTCTTTTTGGTCATGACATTTATGCTCTACTCATTTTCAGATTTCAGTTATATAGTGCATTGTTATCAGCTATAGTCACCTTGTTATCACCATGTTGTTTACACATTAGATCCTCAGACCTTATTCATTTTATAACTGAAGGTCTGTACTCTTTTGCCTTTTTTTTTAAAGTAATGATATAATCAACATGTATCAAACTAACTGCTATTGTAAATGTTAAGTTTGTCCTTTTCTCATGACTAAAATAGTTGTCTAAAATCCTGTGGTTGTTTTGTTGTCAGAGAGCTATAAGCTAGTGAATAGTTTTGCAGCATATTTTTCAGAAGGTTTCCTTGAAACAGTTTAAAACAAGTTTCAGATGTTTAATTTGATCATGAGGAAATAAATTAAAAAGAAATGAAAGTTTATAATATAATGAGTAATGTTTGTTTTTCTATGTAAGCTATTTAGTGACATTAAAAAAACATTATTTTGAAATTTTTGTTTATTTGTTTACAGACAAGTTGAAATGACAGTAAAGAAAGTTCCCATTTATCCTGGACCCAAATCCCCCACTGTTCATCTTACATTGCCATGGTAGATTTGTCAAAACTAAGAAATTGATATATTAGTAACTAGACTCTAAACCATATTTGAATTTTACCAGTTTAATATTACCATCCACTTTCTGTTCCAGGATCCCATCCTGGGTACCACATAGCGTTTGTCATGTCTCCACATTCTTCTCTGGTCTATGTCAGTTTATTAGTCTTTCTTTTATTTTCTGTTATCTTGTCAGTCTTGAGGAGTGTTATTAAAGTATCCTGTAGGATGTTCACTGGTGTCTGTTGTTTTTCTTGTGATTAGACTGGTGTTATAGTGACAGTACACATGGAATATTGCCAAGCAGGCGTATTCATCCGAGCCTTGGTGTCTGAAGTTTGGGCTTGGTCACATAGATATGGTTGACCACTCATGTGGGTCATCTTAGTTTCTAGTCCCTCCAGAAGTTGAGAAGATGCTAGATGCCCAGAGCTGATCTCCCTTCAGCCCAATCACCTTGTTAGCATACACTATCTCTAATGTTTCCCAAGCCATCTAGGTAAACAAATTTTTATCAAGTTAGACATTCCTGGAATTTAGAGGTTACCGCCCTAGAGCTGGAGGCAAAGGCTAAACTGTTTTTTGGGCCAGGTTAATCCTTTACTTCTCTACATATATGTGTACATAGATAAAAATTACCCTGTTTGAGGTGGTTATTTAAATAAAATGGGATCATAATATAGATTTTGAAACTCTCTTCCTTTTGTTTAGTAACAACACATTTGACATATCTTTGAAGGATAGTGCAAAGAAATGTACATCATTAATTTTAAGTTCTGCAACATTCCATCATAGCATAGTTTTATTAACCCCTTTGACCAAGCTTTTAAGTTGTTTCAATTTCCCACCATAACAATGCTTCAGAGAATACTTCATGTATCTTATGATACTTGTGGAAGTATAGCTTTAGGATAAATTTCCAGAAGCTGAAATTTGGGTTAAGGGTGCAACATATTTTACATTTTAGTAGATATTATGAAATTGTCTTCCACAGTATTTGATTAACAGTTTGTGAAAAGTGAAAGTGTTAGTCACTGTGTTGTGTCCAATTCTTTGCAACCTCATGGACTATAGCCCACCAGTCTCTTCTGTCCATGAAATTCTCCAGGCCAGAATAGTGGAGTGGGTAGCCATTCCCTTCTCCAGGGGATTTTCCTGACTCAAGGATTGAACCCAGGTCTCCTGCTTTGCAGGCAGATTCTTTACCATCTGAGCCATCAGGGAAGCCCCGTTGATACTAGCTTAGACTTCCACAAGGGATGTATCAGTACCTGCTTCACCACACCCTCATGAACACGTAATATTAGGTAGTAGAAATCATTTTAATCACTTGTATAAAAGATAATTTTTATATTTAGAAAACTTTTTAGGATTCAAAATAAATAATAAGTTTTTACATATAAAGCAAGATTCGTATTTTCATTTTTAAAAAGTTGATTAGTTTAAAAATAAATCTTATTCTTCATGTAGTTCCATCTGAACATTGAATAGCAAATTGTGTTATTTGGTCAATCATACTGAAGCAGTTACTTCTGAAATCATGTAGAAAATGCATTTTCTGTAATGCCTAAAATATAGGGGATAATTTGACAATTGCTATTGTTTAAATCAGTGTTTAAGTAATTTATGTGTATATTAGCTCAGTCCAGTTCAGTCACTCAGTCGTGTCCGATTCTTTGCGACCCCATGAACTACAGCATGCCAGGCCTCCCGGTCCATCACCAACTCCTGGAGTCTACCCAACCCATGTCCATCGAGTTGGTGATGCCATCCAAGCATCTTATCCTCTGTTGTCCCCTTCTCTTCCTGTCCTCAATCTTTCCCAGCATCAGAGTCTTTTTAAATGAGTCAGCTCTTCGCATCAGGCAGCCAAGGTATTGGAGTTTCAGCTTCAACATCAGTCCTTCCAATGAACACCCAGGACTGATCTCCTTTAGGATGGATTGGTTGGATCTCCTTGCAGTCCAAGGGACTCTCAAGAGTCTTCTCCAACACCACAGTTCAAAAGCATCAATTTTTCGGCACTCAGCTTTCTTTATAGTCCAACTTTCACATCCATACATGACCACTGGAAAAACCATAGCCTTGACTAGATGGCAAAGTAATGTCTCTGCCTTTGAATATGCTGTCTAGGTTGGTCATAACTTTCCTTCTAAGGAGTAAGAGTCTTTTAATTTCATGGCTGCAATCACCATGTGCAGTGATTTTGGAGCCCAGAAAAATAAAGTCAGCCATTGTTTACACTGTTTCCCCATCTATTTCCCATGAAGTGATGGGACCAGATGCCATGATCTTAGTTTTCTGAATTTTGAGCTTTAAGCCAACTTTTTCACTCTCCTCTTTGCACTTTCATTAATTCTTCTTCACTTTCTGCCATAAGGGTGGTATCATCTGCATATCTGAGGTTATTGATATTTCTCCTGGAAATCTTGATTCCAGCTTATGCTTCCTCCAGCCCAGTGTTTCTCATGATATACTCTGCATGTAAGTTAAATAAGCAGGATGACAATATACAGCCTTGACGTATTCCTTATGAGAAGGCAAAAAGATAGGACAGTGAAAGATGAACTCCAAAGGTCGGTAGGTGCCCAATATGCTACTGGAGATGAGTGGAGAAATACTCCAGAAAGAATGAAGGGATGCAGCCAAAGCAAAAACAACACCCAGTTGTGAATGGGACTGGTGATGCAAGCAGGGTTCGATACTGTAAAGAGCAATATTGCATAGGAACGTGGAATGTTAGGTCCATGAATCAAGGCAAATTCGAAGTGGTCAAACAGGAGATGGCAATTGTGAACATTGACATTCTAGAAATGAGTGAACTAAGATGGACTGGAATGGGTGAATTTAACTCAGGTGACCATTATGTCTACTACTGTGGGCAGGAATACCTTAGAAGAAATGGAGTAGCCATCATGGTCAACAAAAGAGTCCAAAAGGCAGTACTTGGATGCAATCTCAAAAATGACAGAATGATCTCTGTTTGTTTCCAAGGCAAACCATTCAATATCACAGTAATCCAAGTCTATGCCCCAACCAGTAATGCTGAAGAAGCTGAAATTGAACAGTTCTATGAAGACCTACAAGATCTTCTAGAACTAACAGCCAAAAAGATGTCCTTTTCATTATAGGGGACTGGAATGCAAAAGTAGGAAGTCAAGAAACACCTGGAGTAACAGGCAAATTTGGCCTTGGAGTACAGAATGTAGCAGGGCAAAGGCTAATAGAGTTTTGCCAAGAGAACGCACTGGTCATAGCAAACACCCTCTTCCAACAACACAAGAGAAGACTCTACACATGAACATCCCCAAATGGTCAACAAAGAAATCATATTGATTATATTCTTTGCAGCCAATGATGGAGAAGCTCTATACAGTCAGCAAAAACAAGACTGGGAGCTGACTATGGCTCGGATCATGAACTTATTGCCAAATTCAGACTGAAATTGAAGAAAGTGGAGAAAACCACTAGACCATTCAGGTATGATGTAAATCAATCCCTTATGACTATATAGTGGAAGTGAGAAATAGATTTAAGGGACTAGATCTGATAGACAGAGTACCTGATGAACTATGGATGGAGGTACGTGACATTGTACAGGAGACAGGGTTCAAGACCATCCCCAAGAAAAAGAAATGCAAAAAAGCAAAATGGCTATCTGAGGAGGCCTTACTAATAGCTGTGAAAAGAAGGGAAGCGAAAAGCAAAGGAGAAGAGGAAAGATATACCCATTCGAATGCAGAGTTCCAAAGAATAGCAAGGAGCAATAAGAAAGCCTTCCTCAGTGATCAATACAAAGAAATAGAGGAAAACAACAGAATGGGACAGACTAGAGATCTCTTCAAGAAAATTAGAGATACCAAGGGAACATTTCATGCAAAGATAGGCTTGATAAAGGACAGAAATGGTATAACAGAAGCAGAAGATGTTAAGAAGAGGTGGCAAGAATACACAGAAGAATTATACAAAAAAGATCTTCACAACCCAGATAATCAGGATGGTGTGATCACTCACCTAGAGCCAGACATCCTGGAATGGGAAGTCAAGTAGGCCTTAGGAAGCATCACTATGAACAAAGCTAGTGGAGGTGATGAAATTCCAGTTGAGCTGTTTCAAATCCTGAAAGATGATGCTGTGAAAGTGCTGCACTCAATATGTCAGCAAATTTGGAAAACTCAGCAGTGGCCACAGGACTGGAACAGGTCAGTTTTCATTCCAATCCCAAAGAAAGGCAATGCCCAAGAATGCTCAAACTACCGCACAATTACACTCATCTCACACGCTAGTACGGAGAAGGCAATGGCACCCCACTCCAGTACTCTTGCCTGGAAAATCCCGTGGACGGGGGAGCCTGGTAGGCTGCAGTCCATGGGGTCACTAAGAGTCGGACAGGACTGAGTGACTTCACTTTCACTTTTCACTTTCATGCATTGGAGAAGGAAATGGCAACCCACTCCAGTTCTCTTGCCTGGAGAATCCCAGGGATGGCGGAGCCTGGTGGGCTTCTGTCTATGAGGTCGCACAGAATCGGACACAACTGAAGCAACTTAGCGGTAGCAGCAGCAGCACTTGCTAGTAAAGTAATGCTTAAACTCCAAGCCAGGCTTTAGCAATACGTGAACCTGGACTTCAAGATGTTTAAGCTGGTTTTAGAAAAGGCAGAGGAACCAGAGATCAAATTGCCAACATCCACTGGATCATTGAAGAAGCAAGAGAGTTCCAGAAAAATATCTATTTCTGCTTTATTGACTATACCAAAACCTTGGACTGTGTGGATCACAATAAACTGTGGACAATTCTGAAAGAGATGGAATACCAGACCACCTGACCTGCCTCTTGAGAAACCTGTATGCAGGTCAGGAAGCAACAGTTTGAACTGGACATGGAACAACAGATTGATTCCATATAGGAAAGGAGTATGTCAAGGCTGTGTATATTAACCTGCAAGCGATTTGTGTTTATAGGATACTTTACCCATTCTGGTATGAGATCTGTAGCTTGGACAAGGTTTTTCTTCCTACCTCCATACCCATGTAACAGTCAGTTTAGCTGTCCTTTCTCAGTTAAATTTTTTACCAGCAATGACTACTAGTTTTGTAAAGTAAGTCAAATGGGAAGTAGTACTTGGTCTATTGTGATTTCTATAGTGTTTCTTTGAATGTAGCTTTTGTAATTTGTCTTTTCTAGTATATATAAGTTACTCTTGATCTCAAATGGTAGTTTTAACTTATATTGTACTCTTATTCAGAGGTCCTTAAGTACCATCATAATAGCACTTTAATAAAATTAATACTGTTAGTACCACATTAACCAAATACAGCAGCAGATAAAATATAACTGTTCTTATCAGGATGTTGTTTCCACAGCATCTTTCCATAAGAGCAGCACTGTAAAGTGTTTAACTTAAATGGATTGTGCTTTTAATTTTACTATGTATTAAATGTTGTTTTTCTAGGACCTGACTTTGTTGTTTGTGATGAAGGCCATATTCTAAAAAATGAAGCATCTGCTGTTTCAAAAGCTATGAATTCTATACGATCAAGGAGGAGAATTATTTTAACGGGAACACCACTTCAAAATAACCTAATTGAGTGTGAGTCAATGTGTAAAAGAATGTATCCAGTTTTGGACGAGTTACTGTTAGGAGCTTGGAAAGAAATGCTATGCTAAATGAAAGTTTTAGGAAGGTGGAGATTGGAGGATAGTTGTGTTGAATTCATGTCAGGATACAGTTTGCTGAGGCTGAGGATAAATGATGTGAACCCAGAGAAGTGACTTTTGAGTTTCCCTCATTTTCATATGTTTGTGATGACACTAAAGAGGGAACATGAGTTATGCAGCAAATAACAAATTGAAATATTCCACTGTAATCTGTTCTAAATTTTTTTGTTGTTTTTATGTTATTTCCATTCTCAGTATTTTTATAGTTAATGTTTTCTGTTTTATTATTTGTAATACTGGTTACTGTTTCACTTTATCTTTCTTTATATTTATCTATATTATATATCTATATTTTATCTTTATTTTGGTCTGTTCCAGTTTTCCCCTTTTTTCTTTCCCCATTTATAGAATGTTGCCCTGTTTCACGTTGTGGTCCTGTACAGCATAGGGCAATTATTTAGGACTTCTTGAACTAAATCAGTTAATTCAAAATTTGATCTAGTAGCTTATTAATTGATTTTATTATTTTGGTTCAGTATCTATGTTGTTTTCACAAGATATGCTTGCTGATCATAAAGTCATAGAATTACAGAGCAGTTGTTTTATACTCAATATGTATTATAAAGACTAGTGAGTTAGAATAAAATGTTCTAGGTGTTGTTTTTCCTAAACATTAATTTCCTAAACAGTCTAGAATTTTGGATTGGGTTTTATTTGAAGTTCTCATCTGGTTTAGGTAATCCAGTTCTAGATCAGACTGATAAACCAGTGTTTAGTCTACACTCAGTTTGGTGTTCTTTCTTTGTATCTTAATTCTAATGCTGCCATGGCAGGCATTTTTGACATGAGCTTTTTGTCAGAGAAATTTTCTCAGTTCTTTTAGCTGTTACTGTTGTTAATGAACTAATATCTTCTTTCTTAGATCATTGCATGGTTAACTTTATCAAAGAAAATTTGCTTGGATCCATTAAGGAATTCAGGAATCGGTTTATAAATCCAATCCAAAATGGTCAGTGTGCAGATTCTACCATGGTAGATGTCAGAGTAATGAAAAAACGAGCTCACATTCTCTATGAAATGTTAGCTGGATGTGTTCAGGTACAAGTACATTCCACAGTAATAATATATTGTTACTTTGTTATACTGTAATCTCAAAATGTTTTCTGAATTTAAACTTGAATTATTTTGTGTTTTCTGTCTCCTTTCAGTAGTTTTACAGTTAAATCTTCTTGCACTCTTTTCCAAAGTTTATTTAGTATTGAACTTTAAAAAAATTGCATTGAGAAGTTTAGAACATACTTGATTAATTCATTTGCTGGATGTATAGCTGTATATGGTTATATGTTAATGTTTAG
This sequence comes from Bos indicus, assembly GCF_029378745.1. NCBI lineage: Eukaryota > Metazoa > Chordata > Mammalia > Artiodactyla > Bovidae > Bos > Bos indicus. The sequence continues at coordinate 80,539,620 of NC_091789.1, forward strand.
ATTTTTCTCATCCTTATGATAGGGGATATGTAAAAGGACCACAGCTATTATGATAGAAATTTCTGTGCTCACCAGAATTTATAATATAGTATTCCAAACCTCATTTGTTTGAAATGGTTGTAGGAAAGGCACTTATGAATTATGAAAGAAGTAATCCTGAAGAAACAGTTTTATTAATTCCAAGTACATACAATAACTTTAATGGACTAATAGTGTTCTTTACACATAGATCTTCAGTAAACCATTGTTAATGTGTAGATAAGGATATAGAGACTGAGCAAGCAGTTAATAGATCTCAGTTCTTTATTTTTCTTAAGACACCAGCTATTAATGGATATAACAGATGAGATAGGCTGTCCTTTTGACTGACTGTACTCCCGTTATATAAGGTAAAGTCATTCTGTTTGTTCAGGTTACCCACAGGTACTAGCAGGTACTCTTATTTCTGTATTACTGCTACTACCTAGGTGGCATTTTTCTGATTTAGGTAGTTATTTGTATCTATCACATTAGTGTTCTTTCTTTCTTGTTCCTATATTAAGAATGCCTATACATGGCTTGTTTTCTCAATTGGACAAACATTCCCCCTGGTGTTATATGTTATCCTCTGGCATGTTTGCACACTTTACCCAAAGGATAACTCAGACTGCATTGGACTTTGATTCATCTGTTTTACTGTATGATTAAAGCAATTCTTTTTGCTAGCACTACCTACTGTATCCCCTCCCCACCTTTTTTTTCTTTTCTTTTTTTCTGTATAGAGGAGACCATTTGAAAACCTAAATTGCTCATTTGGTAGTATGGCCACTTCAATTTAAAACCTGCCTGGTGTGTTGCAGTATCTTTTTACCAGTGAGTCATACTATGTAGTCACATGAAATACATTAACTACAATTAAATGGGATCATTGTGTGATTAAAGAGGGTAATTATATTTAAGTAAATGTTTTCTTATATGTCTGGTACCTTTTATTTGTGTGCACTTTTTAGTTGCAAGCAGTGATGATTCTTAAAGCAGTTAATTCCTGTCATATATTTAACTAATTTTCATTCTGTTTATTATTAATTACAGAGGAAAGATTATACAGCATTAACAAAGTTTTTACCTCCAAAGCATGAGTATGTTTTAGCTGTGAGAATGACTCCTATTCAGTGCAAACTCTATCAGTACTACTTAGATCACTTAACAGGTAACAAATAGACTTAGTTTATTGTTTTTTTCTTTCTTAAGACATTCTTTTTCTGAAGAATGCTCTCGTGGTAATTTTACCACATCAGTTGTTCTTTTGCAATTTTGAATTTGTGTAAAATGGTATGTTTATATTATAAAAACAAAAAATATTTCTCATTAAAAAGCTAATATTCTCAAAATAAAATTAAGGAACAAACTAGTGAAAAAATATATAGAATATATCAATAATGCCTTAATTTGTAAAGAGCTTTTATTTCATAAAATATTATGTATTTGACTAAATCCAAAGAAGAAGATACATAAAATTCCAGTGTATTATTAAAAAATATCCAACCACATTAATAAAAGACCTATAAGTCAAACTCATGAAATTGGTTTTTTAGGTATCAAGTTGACAAATGTTGAAGGGAAAGGGGGGCAAAATACAAAGCAGGGCATATATTATGTCCCAGTGTTACAATAAAAATACACAGAAATGCCTAAAATACACAAATATGTTAATAACAGGTTATTTTCTGAGTGATTACATTATGAGGAACTTATACTCTTTTCCATATGCTTTTTTAATTGTTGTTATTTAAACTTTATTTTTTTTATCTTTGACTATATTGGATCTTAGCTGCGGCATGTAATATCTTTTGTTGCGGCATGTAGGCTTTTCTTCACTTGTGGCATGTGAGTTCCAGAGCATGTGGGCTATATAGTTGCAGCATGATGGCTTTTCTCTAGTTGTGGCATGTGGGCTGAGTTGCCCCACAGCATGTGGGATCTTAGTTCCTGGACCAGGGATTGAACCCATGTCCCCTGCATTGAAGGCAGATCTTAACCACTGGACTACCAGGAAAGTCGCTCTATGTGCTTTTAAAACATACAGCAGATAGATTCTGTTTCATCATCAATAAATTCAGGTGTTTGTATATGTGTTTGTCCAAGGTTGTCACCATTCACAGAGCAAAACGTTAGTTTCTGTTTGGTCTGGAGTGAAATTTTTTACTTGTTCGTCACTTTATTCTGGTACCTTTCCCCAGTTGATGTGCCAGATTTATTTAGGGGCTATAGGTTAGAAGGTACTCTTCAGCCATTTTCGATACAACAAGTGATCAAAGAATAATAGAGAGTGGAGGTTTATACACACACATTACAGTGATGCTTCATATTAGTGGTTAAAATAACACTCTTTGTGACAGATAATTTCTACTTTAGAAAATAGAATAATGATGATGGTCCTCAACAGTTGTTCTACTTTGGGGAAAACAGGTTTCGAATGTTTGTATTTTATAGAGATTTTTTTGCTTTATTTTTAAAACAATTTTCGGACTGATTTTTGAAAGGAGATCATTTCTAATAAGGTACACATTTTCATTTGTATGTTAATCATAAGCTATTAGATTTATTGTACCATTTGGACTTGAATGACAAAAAATGCAGACATCATTAACTAAATATAGTCATTCCAGTGAGAAAGAGAGGGATGTTGAGACCTCTCAACATCAGAGAGACTTTACTCTCTGAATAATAAAAGGTGCTAAATTTGGTCACTTAATATTTTCTCCAAAATATTTAAAATTTTGTTTCATTGTGGGGAACGTACTGTTTAAAAATATTGAAGAATCAGTTGTGTTTAATAAACAACAGCAAAATGTTAATAGCTCATGTATAGATATTAAAACATACTCTTTCTAAGAGCAGTGCAATATTTAAGATTTAAGGGAGCCTCATTTTTTATGACTTTAATTGATAGGAATAAATATCTAAAGTACTAACTGCTATAGCTTCTTAACTAAGAAAGGTATGGTTGTTAATTTATCTGGTGCCATCAGTCTTTCAGACATGAGAATGTCTTGGAATTTCCCCCCTACTAAATGTGATGTTATTTTCCTTAAAGTAGAATAACCTGAGTTAATAACCCCTTGAAAAAAACTCTCATAAAAGGCCAAATGGATTATATTAAAAGCTGCTTTATCTTGATTCTCGCTAGAAACCATCAAAATATTTCTCCCAAAATGTCACCTGTCTCACTTGGAATTAAAATCTTTGATACTTTATTGATTACATAGTCCAAAAATACTTTTGTTTCTTTGACTCTTTTTATATTCAACTTAGCTTTAAGAAGTTCATATAAATTTTTCTTTTAATACTAGCAACAATTTGATGGTAAGTTTAGTAGTAATAATTTATAGTATATTTAATATTTGCAGAATTAAAGTCATAAGAGACTAAATTTAATGAATTTCAAGAAAATTAGTATCTTCTTAATTTTCCTTCATTCTCTAAAAAATACAGTTGGCTCAGACAGTGAAGAATCTGCCTGCAGTGCTAGAGGTGCAGGTTTGATTCCTGGATCAGGAATTTCCCCTGGAAGAGGGCATGACAACCCACTCCAGTATTCTTGCCTGGAGAATTCCATGGACAGAAACCTGGTGGGTTACAGTCCATGGTGTCACAGAGAGTCACACACAACCGAGGAGCTAAAACTTTCACTTTCCATCAAAAGTTTCTATTTACATGTAAGCCTCTGTCTTCAGTAAACACTTTAGATTTTATAAATGTGAATACTTAGTTTTAAAACAGCCTGATTTTTAGCTTAAATTAAAATCCATACATTGTCTTAGGCATGCAGAAACGGAGCACATACAAAAACAGTCTACAGAATGGAAGAAAATATTTGTAAGTCATTTTCCTAAAAGGGATTAATATCCAGAACATATAAAGAACTCTTACAACTGCATGTGCTCATTTGCTTCAGTCATGTCTGACTCTTTGTGACCCTGTGCAGTGTAGCCCACCAGGCTCCTCTGTCCATGGGATTCTCCAGGCAAGTGGGTTGCTTTGCCCTCCTCCAGGGGATCTTCCCGTCCTAGGGATCCAACCTGTGTTGCTTAGGTCTTCTGCATTGGCAGGCGGGTTCTTGCCACTAGCACCACCTGGGAAGCCCCTTACAACCTAACAACAACAAAAAACCAAACAAAGTTCAAAAATGGACATAGGGGTTTTCAATAGACATTTCTCCAAAAAAGATATACAAGTGACTGATAAGCACATTAAAAAATGCTCTACATTATCACTAGTTATTCAAGAAATGCAAATAAAACCAAGAGATGCCACATCACACCCAATAGGATGACTCTCAAATAAAGATAATAAGTGTTGGAAGTGATATGGAGGAATTAGAACACTTGTGTAAGTGCTGTGACAAAAGTGTGGCAATTCCTCAAAGGGTTAAGCAGAGAATTACCATGTGATACAGCAATTGTACTTCTAGGTAAAATTCTACTTTCAAAATAATTGAAAGCAAGAATGCAAAACAGATACTTACCAATTCATGTTTATATAGCAGTATTATTTGTAATAGCCAAAAACATGGAAGCAATCAAAGTGTCCATCAAGTAATGAATAGATTAACAAAATATGATATATACAAACAATGGAATATTACAATCTTTTAAAGAAATTCTGACGTGAATGGAACTTGAAGACATCATGTTAAGTAAAATAAGTTGGAAACAAAAGGACAAACACTGTGTGATTACATTTAGAATTGACTTGAAGAGTCAGATTCATTTAACAGGTACAGAGTTTTCTGTTAACAATGATGGAAAAAGTTTTAGAAATGGAGAGTGCTGATGGTTGTACAATGTTTTGATTATACTTAATGCCACTGAATTGTACTCTTATAAATAGAGAACAATAAACTCCTATTGTCTTTAAAAATGAATCGATCTATGTACCACACATTACAGGTTGATTCAATGGTTCTAGAGTAGGGCTTAGGCAGCTGCATTTTTATAATTCCTCTGGGTGATTCTGATGTACCCTTTGCCTGAGAAACACTTCTCTAAATGTTGCTCAATATGATTAGCTATCAGGGAAATGTAAATCAAAACCAGAACAAGATACAGGCATACCTTAGCCTCTTTAAGTGTTCAGGTGAAAAGAAGACTCATTTATGTCTTTGTAGAAATAAAAGGATTATAAGGGAATGCTATCAAAAAATTAGATGCCTCATTTTCACAGCAATGATTTCTATCATACACAGTGGCAATACCTCTAATCAGGCAAAATAGCGAGTACTGGATTTTTATGCTTTTTTATTCATATTTCATATTATCACTGAATATACATCTTGTCCCTCATGGAGATGTGAATTTAGATCTTTTAAAACTGTGGACAGAAAAATGTTATTGTTTAAATACTGTTCTTTTAAAAGACCAACTTTGTTCTTTTGTGTTTTACCCCCTTGATAATTTTGTCATCTTAATGAAATGTACATTCATTTCGTTTTTACTTCATTTTTATATAAAAAATATATTGTTGAAGTTTCTCTGGGCAAAATAAATAATTTTTTCAACTTGAAAAACACTTTTTATAAATACTGGGTTTTTGACGTAAGAGTTTTGCTTAAGTACTGTGTACAGAGAGTGGCTTTATCTAAAGCAGGAATTTGTAATCTAGAGCACATGGATAGAATCTAGGACCTGAATAAGAAAATACTGCCTGTTTTCACTAACCTCTATCAAAAATATGGCATTTTTCCAGTTATTAAACCATAGTAGTATTAGTGATAGCTGTGACTTTGTTACCAATAGAAATAAGAAATATTTCTACATATTATTGTTGTTACTCATAAATCAAACTTATTTGCCTTTATCAGTACTTCAGAATTTCAGGCCATTGTTAAACTTACTACTATATTTTGTTATTTAATGCATTAATAAGGTTGCATATCATTATACCACGTTTTTTTTTTTTTTTAACATTTTGATGATTTCTGTATGTTGGATTTCTTTTGTAATCCTGTTTGTGTGTTTTGAAATAGTCTAAAAATGAGGGCCTGTTAGCTTCTCTACAGGGCCAGAGTATTCTGATGCACAGGTAAAGCTAAGGTCCTAATACAGAAACACCTTAGTTGAGCTAGAGAATTCTTATGTCTTAATGTTAGCTCTTTTTTTTTTTTCTTTTGATCAGGTGTAGGTAATAGCAGCGAAGGTGGAAGAGGAAAGGCAGGTGCAAAACTTTTCCAAGATTTTCAAATGTTAAGTAGAATCTGGACTCATCCATGGTGTTTGCAGCTGGACTACATTAGTAAAGAAAATAAGGTAAATTAACTAACCTAAAATTAATCAAAAGGTATCTGTAGTAAGTAGAATAACTTTGGAAAAAGGTTGATCTGTATAGACTTACTGTATATTCAGATTTCTTTTTCTTTGTGGTACAGTACTTCAGCCTATTTTATTTCTAGTTAATTACTCTGTGTTTGAATGAATTGTGATTATGGAAGGAGTGTTAAATGTTAATTTTTAAAAAAAATTTAGTGGCATATAGTTGATTTACAATGTTGTGTTACTTTCTGTTGTATAGCAAAGTGAATGAGTTGTACATATATCCACTCTTTTTTAGATTCTATTCCCATATAGGTCATTACTGAGTATTGAGTAGAGTTCTTTCTGCTGTACAGTAGGTCTTTATTATAGTATTGTGTATATGTCAATTCCAATCCCCTATTCCCTTCCTGATGGTAACCATAAGATTGTTTTCTACACCTGTGACTCTATTTCTGTTGCTTAAATAAGTTCACTTGTACCCTTTTTTTTAGATTCCACATATAAGCAATATCATACAATATTTGTCCTTCTCTGTTTGACTTCACTCAGAATGATAATCTCTAGGTCCATCCATGTTGCTGCAAATGGCATCATTTCATTTTTTATGGCTGAATAATATCCATTGTATACCACATACTCTTCATCCATTTCTCTGTCAATGGACATTTAGGTTGCTTCCATGTCCTGGCTGTTGTACACTTTTTGAATTACAGTTTTTTTTTCAGGTATATTCCCAGGACTGGGATTGCTAGATCATGTGGCAACTCTACTTTTAGTTTTTTAAGGAACCTCCATACTGTTCTCCATACTGACTATTCCAATTTACATTCCCACTAACAAGGCTTCCTTGGTGGCTCAGATAGTAAAGAATCCACCTGCAATATGGGAGACCTGGGTTAGATCCCTGGGTTGGAAAGATCCCTTGGAGGAGGGCATGGCCACCCACTCCAGTTTTCTTGCCTGGAGAATTCCCATGGACAGAGGAACTTGGCAGGCTACAATCCATGAGGTCACAAAGAGTCAGACATGACTGAGCGACTAAGCACACACACACCAACAGTATAAAGGGTTCCCCTTTCTCCACACCCTCTCTAGTATATAGTGTTTATAGAGTTTTGATGATTGTCATTCTGACCAGTGTGACATAGTACCTCATTTTTGTCTCTGGTCTCCTTTGCTTTGCAAAAGCTTTATAAATTTTAATTAAGTCCCATTTGTTTATTTTTGTTTCTATCTTCATTACTCTCAGAGGTGAGTCAAAAAAGATCTTGCTGCGATTTATGTTAGAGAGTGTTCTGCCTATGTTTTCCTATAAGGGTTTTATATTATCCAGCCTTACGTTTAAGTCTTTAATCCATTTTGAGTTCATTTTTGTGTATAGTGTTAGGGAATGTTCTAATTTCATTTTTACATATAGCTGTCCAGTTTTCCCGGCACCACTTATTAAAGAGACTGCTTTTTTTCAATTGTATATTCTTGTCTTTTCTGTCATAGATTAACATCTTGCATAACCATAGTAAAATAGTCAGAATTAAGAAATTCACATAAGTACTAGTAACTAAACAATGGAGGTTAATTGGATTTCATCAGTTTTTGTATTTACATCCCTTTTCTTTTCCATGAGTCAATCTAAGACTTCACGTTGCATTTATTAGTCATATCTGTGATGTTTCCTTTATTTTTTCTAATATATTATAGTTCTTCAGTTCTTTCTTATCTCATAACAATGAACTTATCCTTAAATGAAATAGACATCATCATTATAATTTCCAGTATAAATTGAAATAAATTCTTAAAATGTTCATTTTTTTTCCCTAGGGATATTTTGATGAAGACAGTATGGATGAATTTATAGCTTCAGATTCCGATGAAACCTCCATGAGTTTAAGCTCTGATGATTATACAAAGTAAATTGAATACTTTTTGTGCCCTGTGTTGACATGTTTAAAATCCCAACTTGCTGATTGTCCTCTAATAATTGGCACTTGTATTTTTCCTGTGTTTCCCTAATCATTTGAATTTGTTCTCTTTTTTAGAAAGAAAAAAGCAAAGGGGAAAAAGGGAAAAAAAGATAGTAGCTCAAGTGGAAGTGGCAGTGACAATGATGTTGAAGTGATTAAAGTATGGAATTCAAGATCTCGAGGAGGTGGTGAAGGAAATGTGGATGAAACAGGAAATAATCCCTCAGTTTCTTTAAAACTGGAAGAAAGTGAGTCTAATAATTCTTACATATATCATGGAACACTGATTTTAAAAATATCATGTCATTGTAAAGTCATGCTTCTTTCCAGTATTAATTATCCTTACCAATGGGCTCAAAGGAGTATCTTTCCACAATTGGTAAGCATCTAGGATAATCATATACACATAATAGCAACAAATGTTTAATGAATGCTGAAGTAGAAGCAAACCATTGTGCTCGCTCTGGTATTTAAGAAGAAGGGAAAAAAGAAAAGCTAACATTTATTTATACATATATGCCTAAATCCTATATTATTTTCACTCTATGTGTTAGCTAACTTAATTCTTGAACAGCCTCACAATATTATTATATCTTTATAAATGATTGGTAGAAGAGGATTCAGACCTAGATATATCCTATTTTAAACCCACCATGGTGATTTCACTTAACTACATATAAATAACTGTAAGCATTTCAGGTAATAAACTGTGATTGTCATTCATTTTATACAGTAAAGCTAGTTTTGATGTTTTAGTCTTTTTTCTTCGTAATTCTTCATAATCTATATTTATTGTCTACTTTAGATTTCCCTTGTATCAGGTACAGTTGTGTCATCTACTTCGCTTTCTCTTTCTTTCTCTTGTGCATGAGTATAAACTCAGTGAAAGTCTTCCATTGAACTTCCCAGTGGCTTAAGTTCTCTTTACTCGTTTCTACATTTGAAGGATGAGTACTCAGGCTCCACATTCTCCTAGAGCAGTCTGACTAGATGTTTAGAAACTCGAGTGCTAGGAACAGATAGGTGAATATTTAAAATATCTAGAGACACAATAGTATAAATAACTCTAAATATGTGGCATTTGTGAATCATGGAGCAAAGTATAGACCATCTGTGAAGAGAAGGGAGATGTGGCTGCCAGCTCAGTGAATGATCCTATGAACAGACAAGTTTAGCTGGTCTCAGGCCTGCAGCTGAACAAATTTGGTGAATCCCTGATAAACATTTCTTTCTTCAGTACCTCCTTAGAATAAACAGATGGCAGCCTAACAATAGACCTTGGCTTACTTCTCTGAGAAATCAGGGGAGTAGTATAAATTAAATTACAAAATTTCTTTTCTTCTTATTTTTAAACTTTAGTTAATTTATTTATTTTTGTTGACATTGAGTCTTAGTTGCGGTGCCTGGGCTCTGTAGTTGTGGTGTGCAGGCTTAGTTGCCCTGTGGAACCTAGTTCCCTGATTAGGGCTTGAACCCATGTCCCCTGCACTGGGAGGTAGACCCCCAACCACTGGACCACCAAAGCAGTCCCTCTTTTCTTGTTTTTGTCCCCTGCTATCCCATAAAGTCAGCTTAGCAGTGTTCATATTCCAGCTAGATTTAAAGTATACTTAAAGGAATGGTTAACATGTAAGGTAGTGGGAATCTCCTGCTGTTTTCTCCTCTGGTCTCCTGATCTGCATTTCACTTAAATTTTCCTTAGTCTCTCATCTCATAATTAGAAATAAATAGCTCATAGTTTATGTGTTCCTGGGATTGATTTTTCCTAAAATACTCTTGTTGAAGTTTTTCATGTAACTTACTGTTAAGAGACAGAGAAGGCAATGGCACCCCACTCCCGTACTCTTGCCTGGTAGGCTGCAGTCCATGGGGTCGCGAAGAGTCAGACATGACTGAGCAACTTCACTTTCACTTTTTGCTTTCCTGCATTGGAGAAGGAAATGGCAACCCACTCCATTGTTCTTGTCTGGAGAATCCCAGGGACGGGGGAGCCTGGTGGGCTGCCGTCTATGGGGTCGCACAGAGTCAGACACGACTGAAGTGACTTAGCAGCAGCATGGTTAAGAGAAAAGAGAATAGACTAACCAGTATGTTTCATACTGTGCTCCAAATGGGTTGCATAAAAGTATGTTGATGTATAGATCCCTTTGTCAGTTGGAAGTACAGATGGGGTCTAATGCAGCTGGGTTGCTTTCAGAAATGAGGAGCTTCTTCCACTTTTCCTGTTGTGCAATTATAAGTATTAGGTTGGTACAAACATAATTAATAGTTTCAGACAGTGAATTTTAAATCATTATAACAAGGCTCAAACATATTTTTATTAATCAAAATAGGAACCATTAAAATCAATGCAGTTTTGCCAACGAGAAATAACGTTTGCTTATTCCTGTAACATAAAAATCCATGCTTCAGTGTTCGACGATCTCTTGGAAAGCATTTTCTGCCTCCTGCTGGTTATGGAAACATTTTCCCTGGGCAAAGTTGTTGAGATACTGGAAGAAGTAGTAGTCTCTTGGCAAGAGGTCAGGTGAATGTGGTGGATGAGAGAAAAACCTTATAGCCCAATTCATTCAACTTTTGAAGCATTGGTTGTGCGATGTGCGGTCGAGCATTGTCATGGAGAAGAATTGGGTCATTTCTGTTAATGCTGCCTGTAAGCATTGCAGGTTTTGGTGCATGTCATAGATTTGCTGAGCATACTTCATAGGTGTAAATGGTTTCTTTGGTATTCAGAAGGCTGTAGTGGATCAGATGGGCAGTAGACTGCCAATCAGTAATCATGACATTTTTTTGGTGCAAGTTTGACTTTGGGAAGTGCTTTGGAGCTATTTCTTGGTCCAGCTGCTGAGCTGGTCATTGTCAGTTGTCATATAAAATCCAGTTTTTGTCACATATCACAATCTGTTTAATTAATGGTTTGTTGTCGTTGCATAGAATAAGAGAAGATGACACTTCAAAACGATTTTTTTTGATTTTCTGTCAGCTCAGGAGGCACCCACTTATCTTTTTCACCTTTCCAATTTGCTTCAAATGATGAATGACCATAGAATGGTAGACAGTGAGTTCTTTGGCAACTTTTTAAATAGTTGAAAGAGGATTGGCTTCAGTGATCCACTCAGTTGTTCCTTGTCAACTTCTAATGGCCAGCCACAGTGCTCATCTTCAAGGCTCTCGTCTCATTTGCAAAACTTCTTGAACCACCACTGTACTATACATTCATTATCAGTTCCTGAGCCAGATGTGTTGTTGATGTTGTGAGTTGTCTCCACTGCTTTATGACTCATTTTGAACTCAAATAAGAAAATCGCTTGAATTTGCTTTTTGTCTAATATTATTTCCCTAGTCTAAAATAAATGTAAAATAGTAAGTCATAACTCACTAGCAAAAAAGCATAAAGCAAGAAATGCACATTGAAGTGATGACCACATTTATTTAGAATGTATTCCAGTATCAAAAAGCAATTTTCAACAATGCAAAAACTTTAATTACTTTTGCACCAACCTAATACTATCATTTGCTGTATTTGCTGAAATATGGAAAAGACTATAAAGAACTGGAGCAAAGAGTAGGTTGCTACATGTTATGAACATAAATGTAGACAGGTGCGGGGAGCTTACCTTCGAAAGTCCCTGTTCGGGCACCACCTTCCAGGGACCAGCCCCGGCTGATCCAGGGTATTCGAAGGAGAGACGTCGTAGGCGAAGATCAGGAGACAATTGCTTAATTAAATGTTAATTAAGGATATAAAGAGTAATAGAATGAGGATAGCTCAGTGAGGAAATTTAGTGGAGAAAAGCGGTTGAAATAAGGATAGCTCAGTAGGAAAATTCAGTGAAGAAAAGAGGCTGAATAAAATTCCAAAGCAGGGAATTAATGTCACCTACGAAGGCCGCAGGCGTCCTCCCGTTCTCCCGAAGGAGAGGAGACACTAAGGCCTCCCCGGTCGGATCTTAGAAGCCCAGGCAAAATTAGTAGGCTTGACAAGCTTCCCTGCCTCAGAGGAAAAATTCAGCCAGAAGGTGAAAGAAAGAACGACATGGGGAGACCAAATTCCGGTGAACAAAAGGACATACTTTATTTTCCAAAGCAGTTTTATACCTTAAGTTGTGCATAGAGGATAATGGGGGAAGGGGTAGAGGCATGCAAAGACAGCAGTTCCTGATCCTTATCGAAGTCAGGCTTTCAAACTTATCATATGCAAAAGTTTAGGTGATTTACATCATCTTCTGGCCAGGAAGCCTGTTAACATTTTAAGAAACTTATTCTCTAAAGGTGATTATTCTAAAGTCAGGCGCCAGCCTCCAAAAAGCATTGGAGAAAGTTGCATTCCTATAGGGCAAAGGTGAGGTGGGCTCAATCAAGAAAAGAATTAACTCAAGGGTCCAAGATTACAAACATTGAGGCAACTGCTTACATTTCTATACACCCATTATATCAATCAATACACTGCCAAGAACACAGTAGGTAAGGGATATGGAGACTTAGCAGCAAACATTGGCCCAACAAGTGAAAAACCCTTCACCAATACAATTTCTAATCAATCTTTTAACTACTCAAAGGAATCTGTGTTTAGACAGTTTAGAACATCTCCTGCCTCTCACAGTTGGGAGGCTCTGAACAATCACATGTTGCCGGAAAAAACCTATTCAGGCAGGCTAGAGGACTTCCAAAGGAGTTTGTAGGTTGAAACACTGTCACGCCCAAGAATTATTAACTGGAGCTGTAAGCTAACTCTTTTTTCAGAGAGAGGTAGTGGGGGACAGCCCCCCGTAAAGTCAGAGGTGTAGGTGAAAGCACAAAGCAGAAAGTAGGCAGACTCTGGTTTTGGGGGTAGATTGCTTGAGAATTTCCAGGGAGACTCCTGAGGCTTGATCCCGCCTTTGCGTATGCTAAGCCTCCTTCCTCATGACCTTTGCCAGAGGCGGAGCTCGCTCCCCGCAGACAGGGAAAGCTGTGGGTTCCAAATGACGAACTTCACCTATTCCTCTAGTGTGTAGCTCTCTGTGGTCAGATAAAAGTCATTCATATATGGATGTATTTCATTTATTGCAGCTCTCTGCATGTATAGTTGATCAGAAACATTTTTTAGAACAAATAGATGATAAAAATCCGTTTTTGTTCTTTAGATCTAGATCTATATAAGGCTGAATAGATCACAGCATATGGTCATATATACCGGTATATATTATTTATTTATTGTCCATGCTTTGTGACTTGCAGGATCTTAGTTTCTAGACCAGGGATCCAACCTGGGCCCTGGCACTGAAAGTGCCAAGTCCTCACCACTGGACTGCCAGGAAATTTCTCCCCAAAATCACTTTCTTATAGTAAATGTAAAACCTGAATTAGAAGTATTAAGGAACCAACATGTTGCACCTCGAAATGGAAATGGATACTATTAATAAATAAGTAGATGGTTGTAATTGAGCTATCATTTTTCACTACATATTTCACTTTCTTTTAAAGAATTGATATCTAATTGATTTGCATTAGCTTTCTGGTCTTTTTGAGAAACAGGATCTTGAATAAGTCATTTAAGTTTACCTTACAGCATCTACAGCTTTGTGTTTTAGTTTAGTATCATATTAGGTAGTTTGTAAGGATGAAATGACTGTATATAAACTACTTCAGAATATTTGATTCATTACTATTTCACAGCAAGCATACCTTGTTTTATTGTACTTCACAGATACTGTGTTTTTCACAAAATGAAGTTTGGTGGCAACTCTATGTTGAGCACATCTATTGGTACCATTTTTCCAATAATATTTGTTCACTTTGTATCTGTGTGTCACAATTTGGTAATTCTCACAATATTGCAAACTCTTTTGTTACTATTATGTTTGTTATAGTGCTCTGTGATCAGTGATCTTTGATGTTACGATTGTAATTGTTTTGGGGAGCCATGAGCCGCACCCAGGTAAGATAGGCAACTTAATTGGTAAATATTGCGCTGTTCAGGTTCTGACTGATCTACCAAATGGCCTTTCCCCTGTGTCTCTCCCTCTCCTCAGGTCTCCCTATCCACTAAAACACAAAGTATTGAAATCAGGCCAATTAATAACCCTACAATGGCCTCTAAATGTTCAAGTAAAAGAAAGACTCATTTGTGTCTTACTTTAAATAAAAAGCTAGAGATGATTACGTTTAATGAGAAAGACATGTCGAAAGCCAAGATAAGCCGAAACTAGGCCTCTAGCACCAAACAGCTAGTAGCCAGGTTGTAAATTCAAATGCAAAGTTCTTGAAGGAAATTAAAAGTGCTACTCCACTGAACACATGAATGATAAGAAAGTGAAACAGGCTAATTGCCGATATGGAGAAAGTTGTAGTGGTCTGGATAGAAGATCAAACCAGCCATAACACTCTCTTAAGCTAAAAAGCCTAATCCAGGGCATGACGCTAACTCTCTTCATTTGTAAGAAGTGTGAGAAAGGCAAGGAAGCTGCAGCAAAAAACTTTGGAGCTAGCAGAGGCTGGTTCAGAGGTTTAAGGAAAGAAGCCATCTGCATAACATAACAGGACAAGTTGAAGCAGCAAGTGGTGATGTAGAAACTGCAGCAAGTCATTCAGAGGATCTAGCGAAGATAATTTATGAAGTGGCTGCACTAAACAATAGGCTTTCAGTGGAGACAAAATGGTATTCTATTGGAAGAAGATGCCACCTAAGGCTTTCATAGCTAGAGAGGAGAACTGGATGTCCAGCTTCAAAGCACCAAAGAACAGGCTGACTTTTATTAGGAGCTAATGCAGCTGGTAACTTCAAGTTGAAGACAGTAAATTCTGAAAATCTTAGGCCCCTTAAGACTTTTGCTAAACCTACTCTGCCTGTGTTCTATAAATGGAACAAAACCTGCATAACCTCACATCTGTTTACAGCATCGTTTACTGAGTATTTTAAGCTCACTGTTGAGACCAACTGGTCAGAAAAAAAGATTACTCTGAAAATATTACTGCTCTTGGTCACCCAGGAGCTCTGATGGAGATGTACAATGAGATTAATGCTGTTTTCAAGCCTGCTAACACAGCATTCTTTCTGTAGCCCATTGACCAGGGAATCATTTTGACTCTCAAGTCTTATTATTTAAGGAGTACCCTTTGTAAGTCTATAACTACCATAGATAGTGATTCCTCTGATGGATCTGGGCAGTCAGTTGAAAACCACCTGGAAAGTACTTACCATTCTAGGTACCATTAAGAACATTTGTGACTCATGGGAAGGGTCCAAAATATGAACATTAACAGGAGTTGGGAAGAAGTTGATTCCAACCCTCATGGATGCCTTTGAGGAGTTCAAGACTTCAGTGGAGGAAGTCACTGCTGATGTGGAAATATTATAGCAAGAGAACTAGAATTAGAATTGGAGCCTGAAGATGTGACTGAATTGCTGCAATCTCATTATAAAACTTTAAGAGATGAAGAGTTGCTTCTTGTGGATGAGCAAAGAGAGTGGTTTCTTGAGATTGGAATATGCTCCTGATGAAGATGCTGTGAAGATAGTGGAAATGACAACAGAGACTTGAGAACCTTTCTTAAACTTAGTTGATAAATCCGTGGCAGGGTTTGAGAGGATTGACTCCAATTTTGAAAGGAGGTCTACTGTAAATAAAATGGTGTCACATGGCATCACATGCTACAAAGAGATCATTCATGGAAGGAAGAGCTATTATTGATGTAGCAAACTAAATTTTTTAAGGAATTGCCACAGACACCCCATTATTAGGAACCTGACTGTCAGCAGCCGTCAACATGGAGGCAAGACTCTCCACCAGCCAGAGCAATTATGACTCGGCTTCAGTGAGATGAAGTTTAGTATTTTTTAGCAATAACTACTTTTTAATTAAGGTATGTGCATTGTTTTTTTAAGATATAATAGTATTGTATACTTATAGACTAGAGGATAGTATATAAGGGCTTCCTAGGTGGAGCTAGTGGTAAAGAACCCATCTGCCAGTGCAGGAGACGTAAGAGATGCAGGTTCGATCCCTGAGTCAGGAAGATCCCCTAGAGGAGGGCATGACAACTAACTCTAGAATTCTTGTGTGGAGAATCCCACAGATAGATGAGCCTTTTTGGCTATGAACTATAGGTTTGCACAGAGTCAGACACGACTGAAGTGACTTAGCAAGCAAGCATAGTATATAAACATAACTTTTACAAGTGCTGGGAAACCATGAAGCCATGTGACTCACTTTATTGGTCTATTTGCTTTATTGTGATGGTCTGGAACTGAACATGCAATGTTTCTGAGTTTTATGCGCTTGTTTTCAGAGTAAGCTTTATCAGTGAGCATTTATATTTGAAAACATAAAGTAGATTGAGGAATATGGTGGCACAGGAAGACGCTGTCTTTACCTACTCCCCTGAGCACACTGATCTACACCTACATAGAGTACACTTCTTCTTGAAGAAGATCTGAGGGCCCAATATGCTCGTGCTACCAATCGAAGAACCACATAGAAACTAGTAGGAAAGTCAGAAACACAGTATCCATGGGACTCTCTCCTCTTTCAGGATGATCTACAGTAGAAAGATATATTGCTGAGGCATCCAAATGCAGACACACTCACTCTGGGAAACAGTGAAAAAACTTTAAAGGCACCTAGAGTATATGTAAAGGAAATCTGTTTACTAACCCTGAAGTTGCTGCCAAAATGACAGGGAACTGCTGGAGGTCTGGCTTGGGTTGGAGGCACTGATGATCACCATTGCCTGGAGTTGCCCCCCAGGACTCCTCCTGGCCTGTGACTGCTCTATCTTCAGCTGCCCCATCAAGGTAGCCTACAGCCCAGCACTCTTCAGGGATTGTTCCTGGACCATGTCCTCTCCAGCTCCAGCTATCCTTCTAAGGCAGCCTTATACACAGTACTTTGCAGGGGGCTGCCCCTGGACTGGGCCTGCTTCAGGCTCTTTAGTCCCACCACTGCAGTATTGGGCATATTGTTCCCCAGGGATTAACCCCTGTTGGTGCCCACTGCAGCCCCAGCCAGCCGCAAAAACCTTTAGGCCCAAGTGGTCTACACAGGGAATGCTCCCATACAAGGCCTCTTCAAGATTAGGACAGGTAGTTGTTTCTCTTAATTTATAGAAATGTAAAGGAAATAAAAATAATGAGATAGAGGAATGTGGTCCAAATGAAAGAACAAAATAAAACCCCAGGAAAAAATAAACCTCAGTGAAACAGACATAAGTAGTTTACCTGATAAAAGATTTGAAACTGTCCTAATGGTGCTCACCAAACTCAGGAAAAGATTGGAGGAACTCACTGAAAGCTTTAACAAAGACTTAGAAAATACAAGAAAGAATCAATCAGAGCTCAATACTGTAACTGAAATTAAAAAAGTTACACTTTATGGAATCAGAAGCAGATGAGATGATATAAAGGGACAAGCAATCTGATAGATAAAATAGTAGAAATTACCCCCCTAAGAATAGCAATAAGAAGGGAAGGATTTTTAAAAAATGAGAGTGTATGAGCCATCTGTGAAACATCAACCATATTCACATTATGTGGTTCCCAGAAGGAAAGAAAGTAACAAAAAACTTACTTGAGAAATAATGGTGGAAAATATCCATACCTAGGGAAGGAAACAGATACCCAGGTATAGGAAACAGAGATCCCAAATAAGATGAACCCAAAGAGACTCATACCAAGGTCCATCATATTTAAAATGGAAAAAGGTTAAGATAAAAAAGAGAATTTTAAAGACAAGAGAAAAACAGCTGATCATATATCAATCAAAGGGAACTCCCATACCAACATACATCATATTTAAAATGGCAAAAGTTTAAGATAAAAAGAGAACTTTAAAGACAAGAGAAAAACAGCTAATCATATATCCATAGAAGGGGACTCCTATAAGCCTATAAGCTGATTTTAATGCAGAAACTTTGCAGTCCAGAGGGGAGTGCCAGGATGTATTTAAAGTGCTGAAAGAATAAAAATTTATAATCAAGAATACTCTACTTAGCAAGGTTATGATTGAGGCTTGAAGGGGGCGATAAGGAGTTTTTCAGACAAGCAAACAACTCTAAAGAAGTTCATAACCAGTAAAATGGCCTGAAATATTAAAGGGTCACTGTTAAGGGTAAAGGAAAAGGTCACAGCTAGAAATACAATATATGAAAGAAAAAAAATCACTGGTGACAGAAAATAATATGTTAAAGGAATTAGATCAGTCACTTTAAAAAGCTAGTATGAAAGTTCAAAGAAAAAGTAGTAAAAAGAATATCAGGTATAAGTAAATAGTTATGGGATATACAAAATAAAAAGAAATTAAATATAGCAACAAAAAATAAAACGTGACAGGCAAGTGAAAATGGAGTGCTTTTTTTTTTTTTTTGATTGATTGATTGACAGACTGGAAAGGAGGATTTAATGGTGGGCTTGAACAAGCAGTGGAGAACGCTAAGGCTGTTGTGATTCTGTGACCTGCCATTTGTCCAGAGGGGCATAATTAATGATGTATTTGACCCCACAGCCAAGTGGGATGAGTTGCTTTTCTGCCACCATCTGTTCAAATTCATTGACTTTAAACTTAGTAAATCCTCACCTTTTGGACAGGTGAATCTTCTGTTGGCCAGAGAACTAGAACTTGGCCCTGTGTAGGGCCTCAGTCTGTTCCTTATTCTTTAGCTTGGTGCTGATGGACATGATGACTTGACCAATGTGTACTGTGGCCACTGTGTCCTGGGGTGTTCCAAAGGCACCCTACATACCTTCTTAGAGCTTGTCAGCCTTGGCACAGGACACTGTCTTGTTGATGCAGATGTTGCAGAAGGGCGATGTGTTTGGACGTGGAAACCATCTTTGACATAGCTTTTCACCATGTACTTAGTACAAGTAGGGGCAGCCTCCAGTGGAGAACTGCTCATACTCATCTGACACTGCATGACCACAGAGTGGGAACTTTTGCCTCATGGTAACCACAAATCAAAAATAGCTACAATGGATACACAAAAAATAAAAGAATCCAAATGTGAAACTAAAGAAATCCATCAAAAAACAAGGGAAGAAACAAAGAGATTAAGACCGGAACAGAGAAGAACTGAAAACATAACCAGAAAACAAGTACAAAAATGGCAATAACTACATGCCTGCCATAATTATTTTAAATGCAGATTGACTAAATGCTTCAATCAAAAGACATAGGGTAGCTGAATGGATAAAAAAGTATGACCCATCTATATGCCGCCTGTAGCAGACTCCTCAGGTTTGAAGACACACATAAACCAAAAAAGAAGAGATTAAAAAAAAGATACTCCATCCAAATGGAAAAGTAAAGAATGCTGGAATAGTAATACTTATATCAGACAAAATAGACTTTAAAACAAAAACTATAAGAAAAGACAAGGAAGGGCATGCCTTTGTGATAATGGGGTCAATCCAACAAGAGGATATAACATTTATAATTATTCATATACCCAACATAGGAGTATGTAAATATATAAAGAAAATATTAATAGAAATAAAGGGAGAAATATACAGTAATACAGTAATAGAGGACTTTAATACTCTACTTACTTCAATGGATAGACCATCTAGACTCTAAATTGGTAAAGGACATATTCAGCAAGATGTATTTAATCGATATAGATCATTTCATTCAACAGCAGCAGAATACACATTTTTTTCAAATATACATGGAATATTTCTCAGGACAGATCACATATTATGTCAAAAAACATGCCTTAATAAATTTAAGAAGATTGGAATCATATCAAGCATCTTTTTAGATCACAGTGGTATGAAACTAGAAGTCACATAGAAGAAAACTAGAGAAAAACAGTAACATATGGAGGTTAAAAGACATGCTACTAAACAAGTAGTGGATCAACAAAGAAACCAAAGAGGAAATTAAAAAATGCATTGAGACAAATGGAAATGGAAACACAACATTACAAAATCTATGGGATGAAGCAAAAGCAATTCTAAGAGAAAAGTTCATAGTGGTACAGGCCTACTAGAAGAAATAAGAAAAATGTCAAATAAATTATGTAAATGTACATTTAAAGGAACAAGAAAAAGGACAGGCAAAGCCCAGTGTTTGTGGAAGGAATGAAATAATGAAGATTAGAGTGGAAGGAATGGAAATTGAGACTAAAAAAGTAAAATTCAATGAAATTTAGTGTTGTTTCTTTGAAAAGATAAACAAAATCAAACATTTAGCCAGACCTATAAAAAATGAGAGCCCAAATAAAATTAGAAATGAAAAGAGAAGTTACAACTAACATCAACAAAATAAAAAGAATAATGAGAGAGTACTAAATTGTGTGGCAACAAATTAGACAACCTAGGAGAAATGGATAAATTTCTAGAATTGCACAATCTTCTAAGACTGAATCATGAAGAGATAGAAGATCTGAATATTGAACCTATAGTTGAAAAACAAAAGTCCAGTTACAGATGGTATCACAGGTGAATTTGTGGGTTTGATCGCTGGGTTGAAAAGATTGAATATTGAACCTATAGTTGAAAAACAAAAGTCCAGGTACAGATGGTATCACAGGTGAATTTGTGGGTTTGATTGCTGGGTTGAAAAGATCCTATGAAGGAAGGCATGACAACCAACTCCAGTATTCTTGCTTGGAGAATCCCATGGACAGAGGAACCTGGTGGGCTACAGTCCATAGGGTCACAAAGAGTTAGAAGCAACTTAGAACAACAACAACAACAACAATAAATGGTAATTTTACTTTTTTTCTTTGAGGAACCTCCATTCTGTTCTCCACAGTGACTGAAACAGTTTACATTCCCACCAACAGTGCAAGAGGTGATCCTTTTCTTCCCATCGTCTCCAGCATTTACTGTTTATAGATTTTTTGATGATGACTGTTCTGACTGGTGTTAAGTTGTACCTTATTGTCATTTTGATCTGCATTTCTCTAATAATTAGCAGTGTTGAATATCTTTTCATATGTCTATTGGACACATGTATTTCTTCTTTGGGAAAATGGCTATTTATGTCTTCCACCTATTTTTTGTTTGAATTGTTTGTTTTTTGATATTGAGTTCTATGAGCTGTTTGTGTAGTTTGGAGATGCTCCTTTGCAAAGAGCATTGGGGTGCATGTATCTTTCTGAACTAGTTTTCTTTGGATATATCCCCAGAAGTAGGATTTGAGAGCCATCACTATGAACAAAGTTAGTGGAGGTGATGGAATTCCAGTTGAGCTATTTCAAATCCTGGAAGATGATGCTATGAAAGTGCTGCGCTCAATATGCCAGCAAATTTGGAAAACTCAGCAGTGGCCACAGGCCTGGAAAAGGTCAGTTTTCATGGCAATTCCAAAGAATGCTCAAACTACTGCACAGTTGCACTCATCTCACACTTTGTAAAGTAATTCTTAAAATTCTCCAAGCCAGGCTTCAACAATACGTGAACCGTGAACTTCTAGATGTTCAGGCTGGTTTTAGAAAAGGCAGAGGAACCAGAGATCAAATTGCCAACATCCACTGGATCATTGAAAAAGCAAGAGAGTTCCAGAAAAACATCTATTTCTGCTTTATTGACTATGCCAGAGCCTTTGACTGTGTGGATCACAATAAACTGCGGAAAATCCTGAAAGAGATGGGAATACCAGACCACCTGACCTGCCCCTTGAGAAACCTGTATGCAGGTCAGGAAGCAACAATTAGAACTGGACATGGAACAACAGACTGGTTCCAGATAGGAAAAGGAGTACATAAAGGCTGTATATTGTCACTGTGCTTATTTAACTTATATGCAGAATACAGCATGAGAAATGCTGGGCTGGAAGAAGCACAAGCTGGAATCAAGATTGCTGGGAGAAATATCAATAACCTCAGATAGGCAGATGACACCAGCCTTATGGCAGAAAGTGAAGAAGAACTAAAGAGCCTCTTGACGAAAGTGAAAAAGGAGAGTGAAAAAGTTGGCTGAAAGCTCAACATTCAGAAAACTAAGATCATGGCATCCGATCCCATCACTTCATGGCAAGTAGATGGTAAAACAGTGGCTGACTTTATTTTTTGGGGCTCCAAAATCACTGCAGATGGTGATTGCAGCCATGAAATTAAAAGACGCTTCCTCCTTGTAAGGAAAGTTATGACCAACCTAGAGAGCATATTAAAAAGCAGAGACATTACTTTGCCAACAGAGGTCTGTCTAGTCAAGGCTATGGTTTTTCCAGTAGTCATGTATTGATTTGAGTGTTGGAATGTAAAGAAAGCTGAGCGCTGAAGAATTGATGCTTTTGAACTGTGGTGTTGGAGAAGACTCTTGAGAGTCCCTTGGAGTGCAAGGAGATCCAACCAGTCCATCGTAAAGGAGATCAGTCCTTGGTGTTCATTGGAAGGACTGATGTTGAAGCTGAAACTCCAATATTTTGGCCACCTGATGAGAAGAGATGACTCATTTGAAAAGACCCTGATTTGGGAAAGATTGAAGGCAGGAGGAGAAGTGGACGACAGAGGGTGAGATGATTAGATGGCATCACTGACTCAATGGACATGAGTTTGGGTAAACTCCGGGAGTTGGGGATGGACAGGGAGGCCTGGCGTGCTCCAGTTCATGGGGTCGCAAAGAGTCAGACACAACTGAGTGACTGAACTGAACTGAACTGAGTGACTGACATACTGTTCTCTGTAGTTTCTGTACCAATTTACATTTCCACCTACAGTGTATAGGAGGGTTGCCTTTTCTACACACCCTCTACAGCATTCATTTTTTAATTTTTAAAAAGAAAATGTAGATTCTGTTATTTTTTAATGACTATATATATTGATTTATTGATTGATTTTTGGCTGTACTAGGTCTTCGTTGCTGCTCATGGTCTTTCTCTAGTTATGGTAAGCAGGGGCTACTTTCTAGTTGCAGTGTGTGGTTTTCTCATAGCAGTGGCTTCTTTTGTTGTGGAACACAGGCTCCAGTATTTTTGGCTGGCAGGCTCTAGAGCACAGGCTCACTGATTATGGTTTACAGGCTTAGTTGCCCCATAGCATGTGCAACCCTCCTGGACCTCAAGGGATCGAGCCTGTGTGCCCTGCATTGGAAGGCTGACTCTCAACCACTGGACCATGAGGGAAGTCCTCTAGTATTTATTGTTTGTAGATTTTTTGATGCCAGCCATTCTGAGAAATGTGGGGTGATATAAATTGTAGTTGTGATTTGCATTTCTTGAAAATGAGTGATGTTGAGCATCTTTTCACATGTTTGTGGGCCATCTGTGTATTTTCTTTAGAGAAATGTCTGCTTAGGTCTTCCACCCATTTGTTGGTTGGGTCGTTTGTTTTTTTTTATTTTGAGCTGCATGGACTACTTGTATATATTTTAAGATTAATCCTTTCTCAGTTGATTCATTTGCAAATATTTTCTCCCATTATGAGGGTTGTCTTTTCATCTTGTTTTTGGTTTCCTTTCCTATGCAAATGCTTTTATGTTTAATTAGGTCCCATTTATTTATTTTCATTACTTTAGGAGATAGAATCTTGCTATGATTTGTGTCAAAGACTCTTCTGGCTATGTTTTCTTCTAAGTTTTTAATAGTGGCTTTGCATTTAGATCTTTAATTCATTTTGTGTATGCTGTTAGGGAGTGTTCCAGTTTTATTCTTTTACACATAGCTGTTCAGATTTCCCAGCACCACTTACCGAACAGACTGTGTTTTCTCCGTGTTGTCATAGATTAGGTGACCATAGGTGCATGGATTTATTTTTGGGCTTTCTATTCTGTTCCATTGATCTATATTTCTGTTTTTGTGCTAATATGGTAATACCTTGATTACTGTAACTTTGTAGTATAGTCTAAAGTCAGGGAGCCTCATTTCTCTGGCTCTGTTTTTCTTTCATAAGATTCCTTTGTCTATTAGGGGTCTTTTGTGTCTCCATACAAATTTTGAATTATGTGAAAAATGCCATTGGTGATTTGATAGAGACTTCACTGAATCTGTAGATTGCTTTGAGTAGTATAGTAATTTTCACAATATTGATTCTTCTAATCTAAGAACATTGTATATCTCTCCCATCTGTTTGTGTCATCTTTGATTTCATCAGTGTCTTGTATTTTTTGCATACAAGTCTTTTGCCTCCTTGCTGTGGTGTGTGCTGTGCTTAGTCACTCAGTTGTGTCTGACTCTTTGTGACG
The DNA here is from genome assembly GCF_029378745.1 of Bos indicus. Classification (NCBI taxonomy): domain Eukaryota; kingdom Metazoa; phylum Chordata; class Mammalia; order Artiodactyla; family Bovidae; genus Bos; species Bos indicus. Next base: position 80,563,979 of record NC_091789.1, read on the forward strand.
CCATGGACTGTATGTAGCCTGCCAGGCTCCTCTGTCCATAGGGATTCTTCAGGCAAGAATACTGGAGTGGGTTGTCACGCCTTCCTCCAGGGGATCTTACCAGCCCAGGGATCGAACCCTGGTCTCCCACATTGCAGGTAGATTCTTTACCAACTGAGCCACCAGGGAAGCCTTTTGAGTCCTTAGGTATGTTTATTCCTAGGTACTTGATTCTTTTTGTTGTGATGGTAAATGGGATTGTTTCCTTAATTTCTCCTTCTCATCCTTCATTATTAGTATATAGGAATGTAAGAGATTTCTGTGTATTAATTTTGTATCCTGCAACTTTAATAACTCATTGGTTACCTCTAGTAATGTTCTGGTGGCATCTTTATGATTTTCCATGTATGTTATCTGTACACAGTGACAGTTTTACTACTTCTTTTCCAATTTGGATTCCTTTCATTTTTCTTCTCTGATTAGTATGTCTATAACTTACAAAACTATGTTGAAGAATAGGGGCAAGTATTGACACCCTCATCACCTTCTTGATCTTAGAGGAAATACTTTCAGTTTTTCACCATTGAGAATAATGTTTGTAGTGGGTTTGTCATATGTGGGCTTTATTATGTTGCAGTAGCTTCACTCTGTGCCTACTTTCTGGAGAGTTTTAATCAGAAATGAATATTAAATTTTGTCCGTAACTTTTTCTGCATCTATTCAGGTTATTATATGGTTTTTATATTTCAATTTGTTAATATAGTATATTGCATTGATTGATTTGTGTATCAAAGAATCCTTGCATCCTTGGGAAAACCCTACTTGATTGTGATGTGTGATTCTTTTAATGTGTTTGATTCTGTTGGCTAGTATTTTGTTGAGGATTTTTGCATCTATTTTTTGTGATCTTTGTCTGGTTTTGTTATCAGGTTGATGGTGGCCTCGTAGAATGAGTTTAGGAGTATTGGAGCACCTCTCTACATAAGGCAAATGCTAACAGCTATAAAAGGGGAAATCGACAGTAACATATTAATGGTGGGGAACTTTAACACCACACTTACACCAGTGGGCATATAATCCAGACAGTTTATAAGGAAACACAAGCCTTAAATGAGACAGTAGAGCATTTAGAACTTAATTGATATTTATAGGACACTCCATCAAAAAGCAGCCAAATACACTTTCTTCTCAAGTGCACACAGAACATTCTCCAGGATAGATCACATTTTGGGTCACAAATCAAGTATCAGTAAATGTATGAAAACTGAAGTTGTATCAAGCATCTTTTCCAATGACAATGCTATGAAATTAGTTATGAATTACAGGCGAAAAACTGTAAGAAAAAGAAAAAAAACAACACAAACACATGGTGGCTAAATAATATGCTACCAGCTAACCAAGATATTACTGAAGAAATCAAACAGGAAATCAGAGAATACCTAGCAACAAATGACAACAAAAACATGACAACACCAAATGTATGGGACACAGCAAAGGCAATTCTAAGAGGGACGTTTATGCACTATAATCCTACCTTAAGGAACTAGAAGAATCTCAAATGAACAACCTACTTACATGCAAAGCAATTAGATAAATAAGAACAAAAAGCCCCCAAAGTTAGTAGAAGGAAAGAAATCATAAAGAGCAGAGTGGAAATAAATGAAGAAAAAATGAAGAAAACAGTGGCAAAGATCAATAAAACTAAAGGCTGGTTCTTTGAGAAGATAAACAAAATTGATAAACCATTAGCCAATCTCATCAAGAAAAAAAAGCAGAGGACTAAAATCAATAAAAATTAGAAATGAAAAAGGAGAAGTTATAACTGACACTGCAGAAATACAAAACATCATAAGAGACTACTGTAAGCAAATATATGCCTATAAAATTGGCAACCTGGAAGAAATGGACAAATATTTAGAAAGATACAACTTGGTCTTTCAGGACTGAACCAGGAAGAAATAGAAAATATGAAAAGACCAATCAGAACCAGGGAAATTGAAATTGTGATAAAAAATCTTCCAGCAAACAGAAGTCCAGGACCAGATGGCTTCACAGGGAAGTTCTGTCAAACATTTAGAGAAGAGCTAACATCTGTCTTTCTCAAATTCTTCAAAAATTGCAAAGGGAGGAATATTCCCAATGGCATTTTTAGACTGAACTAGAACAATCCTAAAATTTGTATGGAACCAGAAATGTACTAAACAGCCAAAGCAATCTTGAGAAGAATTACAAAGCTGAAGATAACATGATTCCAGACTTAAAATTATACTACAAAGCTTTAGTAATCAAAACAATATAGTAGTAGCACAAAATCCAAGACATAGATCAATAGAACACAATTGGGAATTCAGAAAAAAACTCAACCAAGCTTCTATATCCCATTATCTATAACAAAGGGGACAGGAACATCCAGTGGGGAAAAGATAGTCTCTTGGAAAGATGTTGTTAGGAAAATTGGACAGCTATCTGCAAAAGAGTGAAACTGGACCAATTTCTTATATCACATATAAAAATAAACTCAAAATGGATTATAGACTTAATAAGACCTTAAATTTTAAAATTCTTGAAAGAAAGCATAGGCAGTAGGCTCTTTGACATGGGTCTTAGAAATTTTTTTTTGGATCTGTTTCCTTAGGCAAGGGCAATGGAAGTGAAATTAAAGAAATGAGACTACATCAAAGTAAAAAAGATTTTCTACAGTGGAAGAAACCACCAACAAAATCCAAGGCAACTTACTGAATGGGAGAACATATTGCATATGATATACCCTATAAGGGGTTGATATCCACAGTATATATAGAAGTCATACAACTCAGTATCAAAAAGCAATTAAAAACTGATTAAAAACTGGCCAGAGGACCTGAAGTGATGTTTTTCCAAAGAAAAACTATAGACGGTTGACAAGAACATGGAATGACCCTCAACATCACAAATTATCAGCAGAATGCAAATCAAAAGCACAGTGAGATTCCACCACACACCTGTCAGAATGGCTGTTATCAAAATCAAGATACAACAAGTGTTGGTGAATATGTGGAGAAAAGGAAACTGTTGTGCAGTGCTGGTGGGAATGTAAATTGATGCAGCCATTATGAAAATATGAAGGTTGTTGAAAAAATTAAAAGAACTAACATCCACCACAAGATCTAGCATTTCCATTTCTGAGGAATACAAAGAGACTAAATAAAAAAATATATATGTAGCCCATGTTCACTGCAGCACTATTTGCAATAGCCAGGATATGGAAGCACGTAAGTGTCTATCAGTTGATGAATGGATAAAGATGGGGTATGTGTGTGTCTGTGTGTGTGTGATGGGATACTATTCAGCCATAAAAAGTGAAATCTTGTCATTTTCGCAACATGAATAGACCTACAGGGCAAATGAAATAAGTCAGAGAAAGAAAAAAAAATACTCTGTGATTTCACTTATATGTGGAATGTAAAAAGCAAAACTAATAAGCAAACAAAACTAAGAACATAATACTCATAGATATCTAGAGCAAACTGGTGATTTCCAGAGGGAGGTACGTCGTGAGGGTGTGGATGAAATAGGTAAAGGGAATCAAGAGGTACAAAGAGATACAAACTTCCTGCTATAAAATGAGTAATTCATATGGATTTAATGTATACCTAGGGAATATAGTCAGTAATATTATAGCAACTTTGTACTGTGATGGATGGTAACTAGTCTTATTGTAGTTATCATTTCATAATGTATAAAACATTTAATCACTGTTGTATACCTAAAAGCTAATTATAAGTCAATTAAAAGCAAAATGTCTGTAATTTATTGTATGGGTATATACTTTGTATATGATGTAATATCATGATGTTAACATTCACATAGCACATTTATTCATTCAACAAATGTTGATTGTATTCTTACTATGTGTCTGGTACTGCTCAAGAAGCTTGGTTATATCAATGTACAAAATACACTTACAGAGTTTACCATTCTATTAGTACTGTTATTTATACACATAATATTTTAATGATATCCCACCTTTATTTCTAAGATTACAATGTAGCTTTTTAAGGAATATCCTTACTGTTCTCCATAGTGGCTATACTAATTTACATTTCCACCGGCAGTATAGGAGGGTTCTTTTTCAAACCCTGTCTAACATTTATCATTTGTAGACTTTTTGATGATTCCCATTCTCACCAGTGTGAGGTGATGGAGGTTCCATAAAAAACTAAAAACATATGATCTTACAATCCCAGCTCTGCACATATATCAGGAGAAAAACCATAATTTGCAAAGATATGTGCACCTCAGTGTTCATTGTGGCACAATTTGCAATAGCCAAGACATGAAAGCAACCTAAATGTTGATAAATGGATAAAGATGTGGTATGTGTATGTGTGTGTTGTTGTTTAGTTGTTTAGTCGCTTAGTCTTCTTGACTCTTTTGCAACCCCATGGACCATAGCCCACGAGGCTCCTCTGTCCCTGGGATTTCCATGCAAGGTAGAATACCAGAGTAGGTTGCCATTTCCTTCTCCAGGGGATCTTCCTGACCCAGGGATCAAACCTGCATCTTCTGGATTGGCAAGCAGATTATTTACCACTGAGCCACCAGGGAATCCCATATATATGTATATAGTGGAATATTACTCAGCCATAAAAATTCATGAAATAATGCCATTTACAGCAACATGAGTGGGCCTAGAGATTATCATACTGAGTGAAGTAAGTCAGAAAGACAAATGCCATCTGATATAATTTATATCTGGAAACTAAGAAAATAAAAATAATACGAATAAACATACGCAAAACAGAAATAGACCTACAGACATATAAAACAAACTCGTGGTTACCAAAACAGAAAGGGGGGTAAATTAGGAGTTGGGGATTAACATATACTTACTGCTGCTGCTGCTAACTCGCTTCAGTCGTGTCTGACTCTGTGCGACCCCATAGCCGGCAGCCCACCAGGCTCCCCCCGTCTCTGGGATTCTCCAGGCAAGAATAGTGGAGTGGGTTGCCATTTCCTTCTCCAATGCATGAAAGTGAAAAAATCAAAGTGAAGTCGCTCAGTCGTGTCCGACTCTTAGTTACCTCATGGACTGCAGCCTACCAGGCTTTTCTGTCTATGGGATTTTCCAGGCAAGAGTACTGGAGTGGGGTGCCATTGCCTTCTCCAACATATACTTACTACTATATATAAAATAGATATTTAACAGGGACCTATTGTATGGCACAGGGAACTGTACTCAATATTTTACAATAAACTATAAGGGAAAAGAATCTGAAAAAGAATATATATATATATCTGAATCACTTTGCTGTACACCTGATACTAACATAGCATGGTAAATCAACTATTCTTTAATTAAAGAAAAAAAGCTAAGAAGAGTAAGGGATGAAGTGGTACCCTGAAAAGAGGATGGAGTCAGGAAAGAGATTCAGTTTTAGGAGATGGTAACAAGGTATCTCCGATTCTTTAGTTCTGGTAGTCTTTTACTTTGGGATACACTTTGAAGATGATGATGATGGCTGATTGATAGGTGAATTTATAGCCTAATTCTTTCAGTCATTCTCTAGAATCAAAAATATGTGATGTATATCTAATACACTGATACGAGGAATCAAAAAATAAGCAAAGGGGCCTGGTTTTCAGGGATGCTTGGCCTGGTGGGGAATGTTCTTCACTAGACTGGCAAATATGTTGCATTTCCAATAGAACCACTGAGTTTAGTACGCATAGAAACACCTGTGCTACCAAAACGGGATGGAGAGAGTATTCTTTAAGTTGCATTTAACAATAATCTACATTTCCAATGACTTCTCCCAATATTCATGTGTAGTAGAATTCTGGTATAAAATGAAGTTCTAAAGAAAAAAAACAACTATAGTGTATCTCGCTGCAGATATGGTGTTTAAATATATATTTGTATTGCTTCAAGAAATTAGAGTTAAAAGTTTTGCTTTCTATTTGTTTGTATTTTCTTTGTACCATACCTTGTAAGCATTTTTTTGATATCCAGGGTGGATATTTAGGAATGGCTTTGATTTATTAATTCACTGTTAATTGTCATGTATGCCTATACAATACAAAATTATAACAGAAGGAATGATTATTCTATGTCAATGATGAAATAAGAATATTCCACATGTAATATCTATTAAGAATATTCCACATGTAATATCTATTTGTAGGTTTTAATTATATATTCAGGATAATTATTAACTGGAGTATCCCATGTTTCAGGGGCCAGTTTTAATTTTTAGAGATTAAATATTGTCATTATATCCAATAGAATTAAAATTAGTATGAATCTGTTGTCTTTGCACAAAAATTTTCACCTGTGCTAAGTTTTGAGACTTCTTATTTTCTGCCACGTTTAAACCAGCTTTTTAATTTAATTGTTGACACTTTTACCATATATAAATTGCCTTTATTAAATTGGATAACCACTGCTGAAGTTGTTTGCACATCTGTCAAAATGTAAAATTCCCAAAGGCACTGATTATTTGCCAGTTGACTAATGGTAGAAAGGAATTTTAGTCAACATATGCTTGATAAGCTATGTGTCAGGAGTCTTCCAAACCACCCCCAGGTTTGGTAACTCACAGGACTTAGCAGATACTCATATTCAAAACTATGGTTTATTACAGCAAAAGGGTGTAAAGCAAAATCAGGAAAGGGAAAAGGCATATATGGATCAAAGTCCAGAGGAAAACAGGCATAATCTTCCAAGAGTCTTCTTCTAGTGGAGTCACACTGGATGTACTAATTTCTGCAGTAACATTTTATGGCAGTATGTGTGAAGTGTTGTCTACCAGAGGAGATCATTAAAAGCTAAGTACCCAAGGATTTTTAATGGGGACTGGTGACAATAGCAGTGTCTGCCTGGCTTTTAGCAAATATCAGACTCCTGAAACAAAAATAGGTATTTTTTTTCTAGAAGCCTAGGGCCAATGGTCCCTTCGTTTTCAGGGAAAATTTTACGTTAGTACAGGGGACTGTTTACCATTCAAGTTCCCAGATGATAGACAAGGGTCATTCTCTTAAGAAGGCTGTTCTAAGATGAAAGTTTTGTTGATGCTTGAAGGACAGTAAAATATACATGGAAGTTTGTCAAGAAAAGAGGGAGGAATATAGTATAAGATACTCAAGGCATAGAATCATATTAAATATGTGACACATTAGGTAGTAGTTTATTGTGGTTTAAATATAAATGCATAATGAGGTCTGTAAAAGTAATGGGAATGCCAAAGAATGTTCAAACTACTGCACAATTGTATTCATTTCACATGCTTGCAAGATAATGCTCAAAATCCTCCAAGCTAGGCTTCAACAGTATATGAACTGAGAACTTCCAGATGTACAAGCTGGATTTAGAAAAGACAGAGGAATAGAGATGAAATTGCCAACATCCTTTGGATCACAGAAGTAAGAGAATTCCAGAAAAGCATCTACTTCTGCTTCATTGACTACTCTAAGGCCTTTGACTCTGTGGATCACAACAAACTGTGGAAAATTCTTAAAGAGATGGGAATACCAGACCACCTGACCTTCCTCCTGAGAAACCTATATGCAGGTCAAGAAGCAACAGTTAGAACCAGACATGGAACAACAGATTGGTTCCTAATTGGGAAAGGAGTACATCAAGGCTGTATATTGTCACCTTGCTTATTTAACTTATATGCAGAGTACATCATAAGAAATGCCAGGCTGGATGAAGCACAAGCTGGCATCAAGATTGTTGGGAAAAATATCAATAACCTCATATTTGCAGATGACAGCACTCTTATGGCAGAAAGAGAAGAGGAACTAAAGAGCCTTTTGAAGAAGGTGAAAGAAAAGAGTGAAAAGGCTGGCTTAAAACTCAGCATTCAGAAAACTAAGATCATGACATCCAGTCTCATCACTGCATGGCCAATAGATGGGGAAGCAGTGGAAACAGTGACAGATTTTATTCTCTTGGGTTCCAAGATCACTGCAGATGGTGACTGCAGCCATGAAATTAAGACACTTCTTGGAAGAAAACCTGTGACAAACTTACCTTATTAAAGGGCAAAGACATTACTTTGCCAACAAAGGTCTGTATAGTTAAAGCTATGGTTTTTCCATTAGTCATGTATGAATGTGAGAGCCTCTTGATGAAGGTGAAAGAGGAGAGTGAAAAAGTTGGCTTAAGACTCAACATTCAGAAAACAAAGATCATGGTATCCGGTCCCATCTCTTCATGGGAAATAGATGGGGAAACAGTGGAAACAGTGTCAGACTTTATTTTTCGGGGCTCCAAAATCACTGCAGATGGTGACTGCAGCCATGAAATTAAAAGACGCTTACTTCTTGGAACGAAAGTTATGACCAACCTAGATAGCATATTGAAAAGCAGAGACATTACTTTACCAACAAAGGTCCACCTAGCCAAGGCTATGGTTTTTCCTGTGGTCATGTATGGATGTGAGAATTGGACTGTGAAGAAGGCTGAGCGCCAAAGAATTGATGCTTCTGAACTGTGGTGTTGGAGAAGACTCTTGAGAGTCCCTTGGACTGCAAGGAGATCCAACCAGTCCATTCTGAAGGAGATCAGCCCTGGGTGTTCTTTGGAAGGAATGATGCTAAAGCTGAAACTCCAGTACTTTGGCCACCTCATGCTAAGAGTTGACTCATTGGAAAAGACTCTGATGCTGGGAGGGATTGGGGGCAGGAGGAGAAGGGGACGACAGAGGATGAGATGGCTGGATGGCATCACTGACTCGATGGATGTGAGTCTGAGTGAACTCCAGGAGTTGGTGACGGACACAGAGGCCTGACGTGCTGTGATTCATGGGGTTGCAAAGAGTTGGACACGACTGAGCAACTGAACTGAACTGAATTTGCTGTTGATGGGCATAGCTGTGTTCCCTCCCTGTTGTTTGGCCTGAGGCCAAACTGTTGACTCCTGCCTCCACTCACAGGCAAGCCTGGCTCAGTTTCCCACTGGCCTGTAAAGTCAAATTCCCTGGGGGTTCTTGGTCCCTTTGCAAGATCTCCAGGTTGGGAAATCTCTTGTGGGTCGTAGAACTTTGTTAATAGTGGGAGAATTTCTTTGGTATAATTGTTCTGAAGTTTGTGTGTCCTTTGCTCAGAGCTGTATGGTGGGGCTAGTGGCGACCTCCTCCTAGAGGGCTTAGCCACATGCTGCGTGACTCCGGTCTGCTGCATCCAGAGCCCCTGTCCCTACAGCAGGCCACTGTTGACCCGTGCCTCCACAGGAGACACTCAAAGGCAGGTCTTACTCAGTCTCTGAGGGACCTCTGGGTCCTGGTGCACTCGAGGTTTTGTTTGAGCCCTTCAAGCATCTCTAGCGTCTGTGGGGTCTGATTCGAAACGTGATTTCACCTCTCCTACCATCTTGTTGGGGCTTCTCCTTTCTGCTTGGATGTGGGGTATCTTTTTTTTGGTGGGGTCCGACATTCTCCTGTCATTGATTGTTCAGCACTGAACTGCAGTTTTGGAGTTCTTGCAGAAAAAGATGAGCACCTATCCTTCTACTCTGCCATCTTGCTATCAGCCAACTGGAAAAGGTCGGTTTTCATTCCAGTCCCAAAGAAAGGCAATGTGAAAGTATGTTCAGACTACTGCACAATTGCCCTCATCTCACACACTAGCAAAGTAATGCTCAAAATTCTCCAAGTGAAGCTTCAACAGTACGTGAACGTAGAACTTCCAGATGTTCAAGCTAGATTTAGAAGAGGCAGAGGAACCAGAGATCAAATTGCCAACATCCGCTCGATCATAGAAAAGGTAAAGGAGTTCCAGAAAAACATCTATTTCTGCTTTATTGACTACACCAAAGCCTTTGACTCTGTGGATAAGAACAAACTGTGGAAAATTCTTAAAGAGATGGGAATATTGACCTTACCTGCCTCCTATGAAATCTGTATGCTGGCCAAGAAGCAGCAGTTAGAAACATGGAATAACAGACTGTTTCCAAATTGGGAAAGGAGTACATCAAGGGTGTATATTACCTTGCTTATTTAACTTATATGCAGAATACATCATGCAAAATGCTGTGGATGAAGTACAAGCTGGAATCAAGATTGCCCACAGAAATATCAATAACCTCAGATGTGCAGATGACGCCACCCTTATGGTAGAAACCAAAGAGGAACTGAAGAGCCTCTTGAAAGTGAAAGAGGAGAGTAGAACAAGGTGGCTTAAAATTCAACATTAAAAAAACGAAGATCATGCCTTCTGGTCCCATCACTTCATGGCAAATAGGGAAACAATGGAAACAGTGACAGACTGTTTTCTTGGGCTCCAAAATTACTGCAGATGGTGACTGCAGCCGTGAAATTAAAAGATGCTTGCTCCTTGGAAGGAAAGCTATGCCAAATGTAGACAGCATGTTAAAAAGCAGAGACATTACTTTGCCAACCAAGGTCTGTCTAGTCAAAGCTATGGTCCTTCCTGTAGTCATTTATGGATATGAGAGTTGGAGCATAAAGAAAGTTGAGTGCTGAAGAATTGATGCTTTTGAACTGTGGTGTTGGAGAAGCCTCTTGAGAGTCCCTTGGACTGCAAGGGGATCAAACCAGTCAATCCTAAAGGAAATCAGCCCTGAATATTCATTGGAAGGACTAATGCTGAACCTGAAGCTCCAATACTTTGGCCACCTGATATGAAGAACTGTATCACTGGAAAAGTTCCTGATGCTGAGAAAGATTGAAGGTGGGAGAAGGGGATGACAGAGGACAAGATGTTTGGATAGCATCACCAACTTGATGGACATAAGTTTGAGCAAGCTCCAGGAGTTGGTGATGGACAGGATAGCCTGGCATGCTGCAGTCCATGGTGTCACAAAGAGTTGGACATGACTAAGCGAGTGAACTGACTGAATTGAACCCAGGCTACCAACGATTCTCACATATTCCAGCTACATTATAAGTGACATGACAGTAAAAAGTTATAGAATGCCTGAAGAAACAATCAACATTAGGAAAAGTTAGCAACAAAAATTATTAGTTAACCTGACAAAGTTAACACAAAAATCAAACAGCATGATCAGAATGTCAAGAACCTGAGATAGTAAACAATTTATAAAGTAGGAATGTTTAATGTGATATTTTATAAATCATTAGCATAACTTTATACCAGAATATTTTAAACTTATATGAGATATATACATTCTAGAAAAATAGAATACCAACTGGTTTAATGCAGTTATTTCATAGTATCCAAAAAATGAAAAAGAAACTAAATGTCTGTGATCAGGAGAACTAAAAAATTACAGTATAGTGATGTAGTAGAATACCATATATGGCAGAATTATTGAATCAGTCTCACTTTGAATGGAAAATGAAAACTATATTCAGTGAAAAAATATATTCAGTATAAAAGTATGTATCTGTTCAGTTCAGTCGCTCAGTTGTGTCTGATTCTTTTCGACCCCATAGTCTGCAGCACGCCAGGCCTCCCTGTCTATCACCAGCTCCAAGAGTTTACTCAAACTCATGTCGGTCAAGTCGGTGATGCCATCTAACCATCTCATCCTCTGTCATCCCCTTCTGTTCCTGCCTTCAATCTTTCCCAGCATCAGGAAAGTATCTTTTCCAGTGAGTCAGTTCTTCACATCAGGTGGCCAAAGTACAACTATACATATATAATTATACATATGTTCCATTTACATGTAGTTTAAAAACATGAAATATAATATACAGTTCGGTGATGTACGTTAGTGAAAATTTAAAAACATACACATAAAAAGTAAATATAAAATTTAGGGTTTTATTTATCTCTCAGAAAGAAGGGTGGGAAATAAGAGAAGAGCTGTATTATGCTTCAACTGCATCAGAAGCAGATTTAACAAGTTTTAAAATTTGACAAAGATGCAATGTGTGAACACTGTTATTCTTTATTATATGTATACTTTTCTGAATATGTAGAATACTTTATAACAATACAAAAATTTAAAGTACTTTGCATTAAATGGCATCTGAGAAGGCACAGAAATATGTTAAACCTGTACATTCTGTATTTGAAACTTAACTGTGTATCTTTCATAGGTATTTTGTTACTTGCTTCTCATACCTTTTTATAGTCAACGTTTATGGGGAAAATAAGAGCAAAATAATGTTTTCCTCTTTTTTTAAAGAGCAACATGATTTAACATGAGATGATGATGCTGGGAAGAATCTTTGTTTGAGTTTTCCAGAATTCTAGTACAGTGAAAGTTTTCCTGCCCCTAAGATCTTTTCTCTCTTGATCTCTGAGTCAGTCTCTCTTCCCTTCTCTCCCTCTCTCTTTGGGTCTCTCCGTCTTTTTCTCCTGGTCCCTGTCTGTTAGGGTGTGCTTTGGGATTATACTGTCTCAGGGCCTGGGGAACTTAATTTCTTTGGGTCTCTGTCTTTCTGAACCCCTCCCCCCACCCCAGATTCTGTTTCTCATACTTGCACTTTCTCAAGGTCTGTCTCTTGCTTACTCTGTATTTGGAGGCCCTCCCCCATGTCTGTGTGCATATGTGTGTGTTTTTATGTTCCTTTGTATATGTCTGATTCTCTGTCTCTCTATTTCCTTTTCCTGGAGTCCTCTGTGCCTCACCTCCCCCACCTCTTGTCTTTCTCTTGGAGTGTAGAGCTCTTTATTTCCTATGGTTGTCTTTTTTCCTCTCTCTCCCTACCAGTCTCTTTCTTTCACAGTCTCTCCCTGAGTTGGTTGGTCTATATCTGTTTCTCTTAATCTCTTTCTTAATCCCACTCTGGAGTCTTTCAGTTTCTTCTCTTATTTGCCTACTTATTTATGTTTCATTTATTTTGTTTAGGTAAAGCTACTTCCTCTTCTAATCCAAGCAGTCCAGCTCCAGACTGGTACAAAGATTTTGTTACAGATGCTGATGCTGAGGTTTTAGAGCATTCTGGAAAAATGGTACTTCTCTTTGAAATTCTTCGAATGGCAGAGGAAATTGGGGATAAAGTGTAAGTTCTTTCCTATTTCCTATTTTTATTAAACAAATTTTTGATAACCTTTTTATTGTTTCAACTACTTAAATCTGTTTTGTTTTCTTCCTTTTTAAAGATGTAATTTCTTGGTTAGTGTAGTGACAACTATCTTCCTTCTAAGCCACTATTTCTGAGTGCATAGTCTGGATGTTCCTTCAGTGCCATTTTCCCCTTCTGCCTGTAGAATCTTGAACTTATTTCCCTGAGCCAAGTCTCTACTTGGTATCTGTATTTCATCATTTTCAGAATCATTTTTCAATCCATGCAGTGTGGTTTCTACACTGTTACTTAACTAAGATTTCCCCCTCCAAAGTCACTTTGTTGTTTTTATTGTTTAGTTGCTAAGTTGTGTCTGATTCTTCTGCGCCCCCGTAGACTATAACCACCTGGCTCCTCTGTCCATGGGATTTCCCAGGCAAGAATACTGGAGTGCATTGCCATTTCCTTCTCCAGTGGATTGTCCCCACCCAGGGATCTAACCTGCATCTCCTGCATTGGCAGGCGGATTCCTTATTGCTGCGCCACCAGGGAAGCCCCCTAATGTCACCTATTGACCTTCTAATTTCCAAATCTAGTGGATACTTCTTAGACTTTATTTTACCCCTTTTTGACTACTCTCTATAATTTCTCCTTTGTTTTTTGTTCCTGTTTTTTTTTTTTTTACTCCTAGCATTTGTGCCCCAATTCCCTTCCCTAGATTCCATCCCCCAGTCTTATCCTTCATTTTATTATTTAAAAATGTGCTTTTAAAATTTTGAACCATGCTTATCGTTTAGGCTTTTATAAGGCCCTGTGTTCTGGTCATAAAATATTTTTAAAATATAATGCTTGTAATATAAGAATTTTTTTGTTAAAAACTTTAAGCACTTTAATATAAGGCTAAAATAAAACAAATCTTCTATCTTAAAAAAATCTAATTTACTTTCTTTAACTTTCCTGGAAAGAGGTAGATTTCTTTTCTATTTTCATACCACCTTTTAATATACTTCTACTCTACTCTTAACACATTCTAATGTATTTATTTTTTTGCTGGATAGTGAGTTGTTTGAATTAATAGTTAATTATAAAAATATTGGTTTTTATTAACCACTGTACATGACACCAAGTAAGTACTCACTGCAAGTTATTTTTGTTATATATTGCCACTTAACACAGAAACAAGTAGTTCAGATAAGGGAGGATATTGGCATGGAATGGAATGGTAGTAGTGGAGATAAAGAGTGTGTTTTGGGGTAGAGAAACAATACTTGGTAGATTAAATGCAGGACAGTAAGATAGAGTAGTCAAAGATGACTCCCAGGCTTTCCCCCTAAGTGCCTGTGAATTATGTTGTTATTTACCAAAATGAAGAAGCCTAAGGGAGAACTAAGTTTATTAGAGGTAGTAAAGAGTTCTGCTGTGATTTTGTTAAGTTTCCAAGGCATATTGTATGTCCATGAGAGATGTCAAGTAGAAAGTAGATATTTGAGCTCCAAGTTCCTGAAGGGTCAGAAGAGACTGATGATTTAGACATGCTTATGCTTTTTTTTTCTATTAACTTTTATAGTTTAAAGTTAATTTTTATTGGATACCGTATAAGAATTTTATGAGTGTATAGGAGATTTTTAGTAGTCTTTTAATTTCCTAACAAGGAATATCTTTTACCATGTTCATCATAGATGCTCTCCTAGTTTCTCCTGAGTAGAATATTTTCCATTTCAGAAGGCTCCCTAGAGTTGAATACTTCAAAGTGTTAGAAAATGTATGCTTATCTTTAGTTTGTACTGTATTCCTATAGCTATTTCCCCCTAGTCTAAAATAGAATATATCTATTGCTTTTTAAAAATACTGTTATAATGATCATTTTTAGTTATTAACCCAAGTGATAAATGTTATCAACATTAAGACATAAAACTGCATTTCTGAAATTGTGATTACCACTATTCTTTGTCCAGTGTTTCATTATGGAAATTTTCAAACATAAAAAGCAGAAAGAATAAATAGAGTGAATACCTACATACCTGTTACCTAGAATCTATACTATATTTTATCATACTTTATTATATACCTATATATCCCTCTATCCATCTTATTTTCCTGATACTTTTCAAAATAGGTTGCAGACATCACTACTACTGTTTCAATTGTCTCCTCTTCAGATAATGATGGGTTTATCTCTTGTCACTGTAAGCTTTTTCTTCTCAGTTGATTGTTCTATTCTTTGTATGGCTTAATTTCAGTCCTGACAATGGTTTTGAATATGCTTCAATTTTTAGCACTCATCTCAAAATATGGTCACAGTAAACAAAACACTTCAGCTGAGTTTTTATTAACACATAATTATAGTGAGTCTGGTTATTATTTACTTTGGATCCTGTCATTCCATTCTTGTAATCTGATAGAATGGTTTTCCAACATCTAAATAACATTATTGCTTCATATTCACTTATGGTCAGCTAAGACTTTTTTTTCTTTTAAAGAAAAAACTTGTCAAATTAGATTCTTCTGTTCTCTATTTATGCAGCTGAGGCTTAGACAGAAATTTGTTTTTTAGCATATGAATGTCCAGTTTTGCAAGACTATTGTTAAGAAGACTTCTTTCCATTGAGTTGCTTTTGCCTCTTTGTCAAAAACCAGTTAACTGTTGTGTGGCTTTATATCTGGATTATATTCTGTTCCATTGATTTGTGTTGGTTTCTTTGTCAGTGCTGTACTATTTTGATTATACTAGCTTTGTGCTGAAATCATGTATACTTATGCCTCCAACTTTTTTCCTTTCGAAATTGTTTGGCTACTCTATGTGCTTGGCATATCCATATAAACTTTAGAATCAGCTTGTTAATTTCTGCCAAAAAAGTCCTACTGAGGTTTTGATTAGAAATGTGTTGAGTTTGTTACTCTTTTAATCTATGAACACTGATTTGTTTTTCAGCCTTGTTTTCAGCCAGTCTCTCATATCTCTGGACTTGATTGAAGATTTTCTTGAATTGGCTAGTAGGGAAAAGACAGAAGATAAAGATAAGCCTCTTATTTATAAAGGTGAGTTATGTTTACATATCATAATTTTTAAAATGTTCATTCAGACATATAAACATTTTAACAGTAGAAGAAAAAAATTACCTGGACTCACAACCTTAATATATATATATTTTTTCTGCACTTTCTTTTTGTTCTTATCCCTATAAATATGGTCTTTGTTGCTGCTGTTGTAGCAAATTTTTTTTTGTTTTTTTAAACAGTGTTGTTGAGATATACTTCACATAACATGCAATTTACCTACTTAAGGTATACAGTTCAATGGTTTTTAGTATATTTTCAGAGTTGTGCAGCTATCACCATAGTCAGTTTTTGAACATATTGATTACCAAAGAAACACTGTTCCCTTTAGCTATCACTCTGCTAACCTCCTTTCTGCCACTTTACCCTTAAGCAATCACTAATTTACTTTCTCTTTATATAGATTGATATTGACTTATTCTGGACCTTTCATGTAAATAGAGTCATATAATATCTGGTCTTTCGTGACTTCTTTTGCATAGCATGTTTTTAAGGTTCATCCAAGTTGTAGCAAGTGTCACTGCTTTATTCCTTTTTTGACCTACTAATATTCTGTTTTATGGTTAATACCCACATTTTGATTATCCATTCATTAATTCATAGATATTTGAGTTGTTTTCTCTTTTTGGCTATTGTGAATAGTACAGCTATGAATGTTTGTATACAAGTTTTTATTTCTTTAAAAATCTGTTTTTACTTGTTTGGGATATATTGGATAGTTACGAATGGAACTGTTGTGTCATATGCAGTTCTAAGTTTAATGTATTGAAGATTAACCAAACTGTTTTCTATACTGGCTGCACTCAAGAAGCATTGTACAAGGGTTCTCACTTCTCCACATCTTTATCAACATTTGTTTTCTGTTGCTGAATTATAGCCATCCTAGTGGCTGTGAAATGGTATCTCATTGTGATTTTGATTTGTATTTCTCTAGTGACTAATGAGGAGAAGGAAATGGCAACCCACTCCAGTGTTCTTGCCTGGAGAATCCCAGGGACGGTAGAGCCTGGTGGGCTGCCGTCTGTGGGGTCACACGGAGTCGGACACGACTGAAGTGACTTAGCAGTGACTAATGATTTTGACCATTGTTTCATGGCCATTTGTATTTCTTCTTTGGGAAAATTATTATTTGGGTCCTTTGCTCATTTGAAAGACTTTTTTTTTAAAAAAAAAATTTAAAAATATTCTGTTTAGGAGGCCATTTTCAGATATATGCTTTGTAAATACTTTCTCTCATTCTTTGGGTTGTCTTTTCACTTTCTAGGTAGTATTTCATTTTTATGAAGTCTAATTTACATTTTTTTCTTTTGTTACTTATGCTTTTAGTGTCATATTTAAGAAACCATTGCCAAATCCAAGTTCATGAATATTTACTCCTATGCTTCCTTCAAAAAATTATATAGTTTTAGCTCTTTTGGTTAGGTCTTTGATGCATTAATTGGTTAGGATTTTGATGCATTAATTTTTATATATGCTATGAAGTTAAAAATCCAACTTCAGTCTTTTGCTGTGGCTATCCAGTTGTCAAACACTGTTTACTGAGAAGACTGTTCCTTCTCCATTCATTGTTTCTGGGCACCCTTGTTGAAAATTAGTTGACCAAAGAGACAGATTTATTTTTTGACTCCCCAAGTTTTGTTCCATTTATCTATATGTCTGTCCTCATGCCAGTAGCACACTGTTCTGATTACATTTGCTTTGAAAGAAAGCTTTGAAAGTGTGATTCCTCCTACATTGTTTCTCTTCAACATTTTTTTTGTGTGTGTGTGTGGCTATTCTGGATCCCTTGCAATTCCATATGAATTTTAGAATTAGCTTGTAAAGTTTACAAAGACGTCAGCTTGAATTCTGTTAGAAATTGCATTGAACTTTTAAGTTCTTTTTAGCAAGTATTGCCTTCTTAACAATATTAAGTCTTCTGATCTATGAACATGGGATGTTTTAACATTTACTTAAGTCTTGAATTTCTTTCACCAGTGTTTTATAGTTTTCAGTGTATGCATTTTGCATTTCTTATGTTAAATTTATTTTATTCTTTTTGATAATATTATGAGTGGAATTGTGTCCTTATTTTCAGTTTTGAATTTTCATTGCAAATGTAAGTTTTGCATATTAAATCATTTATTAGTTCTAGTAGTTTTTTGTGGATTTTAAAGGATTTTCCTTATGCAAGATCATGTCATCTGCAAATAATGATTTACTTCTTCCTTTCCAATATAGATTACATTTATTTCTTTTTCTTGACTATTTCCCTCGTTAGAACTTCTAGTACAGTGTTGAATTAATGTAACATAACCAGACATCCTTTTCTTGTTCCTAATCTTAGAGGGAAAGCATCTGATCTTTCACCATTCTGTATAATGTTATTTATATTTTTTAGTAGATAGCATTTATGATGTTGAGGAAATTCTCTTCTATTTCCAGTTTTTTGAGTGTGTTTTTCTTATCATGAATGTGTATTGAATATTGTTAGGTGATTTCTTTGTGTCTATTGAGATGATCATGTGGAATTTTTTTTTATTAATTTGTTAATTTAAAATTTTCCCCCAGGAATAATTTATTCTTATATACCTTAAGATGTGGAGCTTCCCACTTGGCTCAGTGGTCAAAGAATCCACCTGCAAATGCAGGAGATGTGGATTGGGGAGATCCCCTGGAGGAGGAAGTGGCAACCCACTCCAGTATTCTTGCCTGGAAAATCCCAAGGACAGGAGCCAGGCAGGCTCCAGTCCATGGGGTTGCAAGGAATAGGACACCACTGAGTGACTAAGCATGCATACACCTTAAGATATATCCTAAGACTTTTAAACTTTTAATGTTATTTAAAAATTAAACAACTAAGGATTTCCCTGCCAATGCAGGGGACATGGATTTGATTCCTGGTCCTGGAAGATTCCACATGTGGTGGAGCAACTAAGCCCATGCACCACAACTACTGAGCCTGCACTCTAGAGCCCTCTAGCTGTGACTACCGAGCCTGTGTGCCACAACTACTGAAGCCTATATGCCTTTGAACCTGTGCTCCACAACAAGAGAAGCCCCCACAATGAGAAGCCTGCATGCTGCAGTGAAGTGTAGCTGCAACTATAGAAAGCCCACACAAAAGCAACAAAGACCCAGCACAGCCAAAAATAAAAAAACACATCCTATTTGTGGGAATCATTAATACAGCTAGATCATTTATTCTAGAAATCCTTAATATTTGAATCTTGTAGGATATTACAGTCCTTAGAACATAAAATTTGACTTGATGAGACATACTTTGTTCTTTTGTTTTAGTCTAAATTCTCAAAGGAATGGATGTGTTAATTTTTTTAATGGAAATACAGTTGGTTTATAACACTGTATTAATTTCAGGTTGGGTCTCTGGTTTGGCAAGATCCCCTGGAGAAGGAAATGGCGGCCCACTCCAGTATTCTTGCCTGGAGAATTCCGTGGACAGAGGAGCCTTGTAGGCTACAGCCCATTGGTTCACAAAGAGTCAGAAACAACTGAGCGACTAACACTTAAACTTCTATACAGCATAGTGATTCAGTAGTTTTGCAGATTATACGCCACTAAAAGTTTTATAAAATAATGACTGTTATTCCCTGTGTTATACAATATACCCTTTTTAAAAAATCTATTTTATACATAGTAGTTGGTATCTTTTAATCCCTTACCTCTCTTTTACCCCTCTCCTCTGCCTCTCCCCCTCGGTAACCACTAGTTTGTTTTCTGTATCTCTGAGTCTGTTTCTGTTTTGTTATATACCTTTGTATGGGTAATTTTTTGTATTTTACATGTTAGTGATACAGCATCTGTCTTTTCTCTATCTGAATTATCTCACTAAGTAGACTATTTCTTAGGTTCATCCATATTGCTGAAAATGGAAGAATCTCACTCTTTTTTTTTTTATTGCTGAGTAATATTCATGTGTCTGTGTTTGAGTGTATACCACAAATTTTTAATCATTTGTCTGTTGATGGACTTTTGAGTTACTCCCATATCTTGACTACTCCTGTGTACATTGGGGTGCATGTATGTGTTTGAATTAGTGTTTTCAGACTTTTTGGATGTATACCCAGGAGTGGAATTATGGGATGTTACTGCTGCTGCTGCTAAGTCGTTTCAGTCATGTCCAACTCTGTGTGACCCCAGAGACGGCAGCCTACTAGACTCCCCTGTCCCTGGGATTCTCCAGTCAAGAACACTGGAGTGGGTTGCCATTGCCTTCTCCATGCTGGATGTTATGGTAGTTCTATTTTTAGTTTTTTTGAGAAACTTCCATACTATTTTCCATAGTGGCTGAACCAATTTACATTCCCACCAACAGGGTAAAAGGGTTTCCTTTTCTCCACATATTCGCCAACATTTGTTATTTGTAGATTTTTTGATGATAGCCATTCTGGCAAGTGGGAAAGGATATTATGGTTTCATTTGCATTTCTTTAATAATTAGTCAATTATTAAATTAAAAGATGCTTGCTCCTTGAAGAAAAGCTATGACAAACCTAGACAGCATATTAAAAAGCAGAGACATTATTTTGCCTACAAAGGTCTGTCTAGTCAAAGCTATATGGTTTTCCCAGTGGTCATGTATGGATGTGAGAGTTGGATCATAAAGAAAACTGAGTGCTGAAGATCTGTTGCTTTTGAACTGTGGTGTTGGAGAAGCCTCTTGAGAGTCCTTTGGACTACAAGGAGATCAAACCAGTCAATCCTAAAGGTAATCAGTCCTGAATATTCATTGGAAGGACTGATGCTGAAGCTGAAGCTCCAATACTTTGGCCACCTGATGAGAAGAACTGACTAATTGGAAAAGACCCTGATGCTCGGAAAGATTGAGGGCAGCAGGAGAAGGGGACGACAGAGGATAAAATGGTTGGGTGGCATCACTGAATTGATGGACATGAGTTTGAGCAAGCTCCAGGAGTTGGTGATGGACAGGGGAGCCTGGTGTGCTGTGTAGTCCATGGAGTCCCAAAACATCAGACATTACTGAGCAACTGAACTGAATAATTAGTGATGTCAAACATCTTTTAATGTCCCCATCAGCTCATATGGTTGCACTTATCTCCCATGATAGTAAGATCATGCTTAAAATCTTGCATGCTAGGCATGAACCAAGAACTTCCAGGCGTCCAAGCTAGGTTTAGAAAAGGCAGAGGTACCAGACATCAAATTGCCAACATTTGCTGGATCATAGAGAAAGCAAGGAAATTCCAGAAAAACATCTACCTCTCTTTTATCAACTACACTAAAGCCTTTGACTGTGTGAGTCATTACAAACTGTGGAAAACTCTTAAAGAGATGGGAATACCAGACCACCTTACCTGTCTCCTGAGAAACCTGTATGCAGGTCAAGAAGCAACAGTTAGAACCCTCTATGGAACAACTGATTGGTTCAGGATTGAGAAAGGAGTGTTGACAGGGCTGTCTGTTTGTCACCCTGTTTATTTAACCTATACACTGAGCTCATCATGAAGAATGCCAGGCTAGATGAAGCACAAGCTGGAATCAAGATAGGCAGGAGAAACAATAACAACCTCAGATATACACATGATACCACTCTAATAGTAGAAGCAAAGAGAAACTAAAGAACCTGTTGATGAGGGTGAAGGATGAGAGTCAAAAACCTGATTTAAAACTAAATATTAAAAAAACTAAGATGATGGCAATCAGCCCCATTATTCTGTGGCAAATAGAAGGGAAAAGGTGGAAGCAATGACAGATTTCGTCTTCTTGGGCTCTAAAATCACTGCAGATGGTGACTGCAGCCGTAAAATCAGAAGATGATTGCTTCTTGGCAGGAAAGCTATGACAAACCTAGACAGTGTGTTGAAAAGCAGAGACATTGCTCTGCTGACAAAGGCCCATATAATCAAGGCTATGGTCTTCCCAGAGGTCACATAAGGTTGTGAAACATGAACTCTGAAGAAGGCAAAGGGCCAAATAATTGATGCCTTCAAATTGTGGTGCTAGAGAAGACTCTTGAGAGTCCATTGGACAGCAAGGAGATCAAACCAGTCAATCTTAAAGGAAATCAACCCTGAATACTCATTGGAATGATTGATGCTGATGCTGAAGCTCCAGTATTTTGGTCAACTGATGCAAACAGCTGAATCATTGAAAAAGTCCCTGATGCTGGGAAAGATTTAGAGCAGAAGAAGAGGGCATCAGAGGATGAGATGGCTGGATGGCACCACCGTTTCAAAGGACGTGACCTTGGGCAATCTTCCAGACATGGTGAGGGACAGGGAGGCCTTGGCATGCTACAGTCCCTGGAGTCATAATGAGTTGGACATGACTGGGTGACTGAACAACAACAATGCCCTCTTTGGAAAAAATATCTGTTCAGGTCTCCCCATTTTCTGATAGTACTGTTTGTTGATATTTAGCTGTATGAACTGTTTGTATATTTTGGATATTAACTCCTTGTTGGTCATATCGTTTGTGAATATTATCTCCCATTCCGTGGATTTTCTTTGCATTTTGTTAGTGGTTTCCTTTGCAGTGCAAGAGCTTTTAAGTGTAATTAGGTCCCATTGATTTATTTTTGCTTTTATTTATTTCACCTTAGTAGATCATAGAATGTTTTTTAGCGTATAAATAAGTATTCAGTCATTATTTGTTCAGGGAATGAATAAATGCATTCAGTGTCTTTGGTTTTTATCTGTTTAGTATCAACTTGTTAATAACAAAGGGGGAAACCTTGTCATTTTTAGATTTAATTAAAAAGAATTTTCATACAGCTTAATTATATTCTTTTGAAAGTTTTTTAGGATTCTAATCAAGGATGAAATTTACATGTAGGTGAAATAGTTTTGAGAGTACTTTTGCTATTCAATATGTGTTAGAAGGAAATCTCTGGTAAATTGCACTAGTAATACAATGTTATCTCTTGTCTTGCTCTGCAAATAGAGTATATATAAATAGCTCTTAAATGGCAAGCAAAAAAGATAAATCTTTTACTACTAGGATTATATGTATATATCTTTTTTCTTGTTGAATTTTCAGGTGAAGGGAAGTGGCTCAGAAACATTGACTATTACCGTTTAGATGGCTCTACAACTGCTCAGTCAAGGAAAAAGTGGGCTGAAGAATTTAATGATGAAACTAATGTGAGGTAAGAAGCATTTTCTGAATGTATAATTTTTTAAAAATCATTCTAAATCTGCAGATAATAAAATTTACTCTTTTATTGTCTACTACTATAATTTTTGACAAATACAAGATAAAGTCCAGATATAAAATGCTTTCATCATCCTTTAGGAAATTCACTCATGGGATCATGCAGTTCGTAGCTTTTTGAATCTTACTTTTTTCACTTAGCAAAATGCATTTGAGATTCATCCTCATTACTGCATGTCAATAGTTAGTTCCTTTTTATTGTTGAGTTGTATTTCATTATAGTATTTCATTGTGTGGGTATAAGGTTTGTTACCATAGTTTTCATTGTTTGAATGTGTTCATTATATGGATGAGTGGTTTGTTTAATCACTTCTGTTTGAGAGACCTTGGAGTTGCTTCCAGGTTTTGAAATTAAAATTGAAGCTGTTTTAAAGATTCATGTGTAAGTTTTGTGTGACCATAGATATTTGTCCAAGTGAAATTAAAATCTAGGAGTGCAGTTGCTGGGCTACATGGTAAATTTATGTTTAACTTTGTAGGAAACTGCCAAACAGTTTTCCAAAGTAATTGTATAGTTTTGCATTCCCACCAGCAGTGTATGAGAGTTCTAGTTGTTCTACCTCCTTGGTATTATAGTTAAAAATAAAAATTTACCCATTCTAATAGGTGTGTAATGGAACCTTACATGGTTTTAATTTGCATTTCCCTAATGATATTTGATGAGAAGCATCTTTCATGTGTTTATCATCTTTGGAGACACAGGTGTTAAAGTTAAGGTATTCTTGATCTCTTTATTGTAGAAACTTGAATAATATACTTCAAACCACTGTAGGTAGAAGTTGTGTTATATATGTGTTACTGATGTTGCTTTTAACGGTTAGCAATTAATATACTTTAACTGAATTTGTAAGAGAAAAATTTACGTGTATATGTACGCATAAATATTTGCACACACACATGTGTGTGTATGAAAAAATTGCCTTTAAGAAAGTAATGAAGAGTTGGGGTTAGCTTTTTCTTAACTTTTTGTTTTGTATTGGAGTATAGCCAATTAACAGGGCTTCCCTAGTGGCTCATGTGGTATAGAATCTGCCTGCAGTGTGGGAGATCCAGGTTCAGTCCCTGCTTTGGGAAGATCTCCTGGAGAAGGCAATGGCAACCCACTCCAGTATTCTTGCCTAGAGAATTCCACGGACAGAGAAGCCTGGTAAGCTATAGTTTATGAGATCTCAAAGAGTTGGACACGACTGAGCAACTAACACTCACACATAGCCGATTAACAGTGTTTCAAGTGGACAACAAAGGGCCTGATGAGATTAGTTGAATGAAAAGATGGCTGAGATATGCCTTAGTAAATGTTCTAAAGTTTGAGAGGTAGTATATTGTGTGTAAAACATGTTTTAATTTTAGCAGAGTCCTAAACTACGTGTGTGCGTGCTAAGTTGCTTCAGCCGTGTCTGACTCTTTGTGACCCTATGGGCTGTAGCTTGCCAGGCTCCTCTGTCCATGGGATTCTCCATGCAAGAATACTAGAGTGAGTTGCCATGACCTCCTCCAGGGTATCTTTCCAATCCAGGGATTGAACCTGCCACTCCTACATTGCAGGCAGATTCATTGCAGGTAGCACATTGAGCTACCAGGGAAGCCCGTTGTGAACTACACCTAGGGTTATAACTAGGGAAATTCCAGTTAGACCATAGGAAAGAATATATTTTTATTAGGTATTTAAAATCTGTAGAGTCTGGAAAGCTTACAAAGGGATTGAGTACAGTAAAGTTATTTTTTAATGGTTATATAACTATATAAAGATAAGTACATTTTTGTATTCTGTTTGCCATGTTTTAAAAAGTTATCATTTGTGCATGAGTGTGAAGAAAGAATTCTGAGTAATCCTACTCTTGTCAAATTTAATCTGAACCTTTGACTTGTTCAGTTTCCCAAATTTGTAAATGTCATAATAGCGTATGATTTGTCATGTAAGAGTTATATTTGATAGCTAGTGATGAAAGTGAAAGTGGAGAGTGAAAAAGTTGGCTTAAAGCTCAACATTCAGAAAACGAAGATCATGGCATCCGGTCCCACCACTTCATGGGAAATAGATGGGGAAACAGTGGAAACAGTGTCAGACTTTATTTTTCTGGGCTCCAAAATCACTGCAGATGGTGACTGCAGCCATGAAATTAAAAGACACTTACTCCTTGGAAGGAAAGTTATGACCAACCTAGATAGCATATTCAAAGGCAGAGACATTACTTTGCCAATAAAGGTCCGTCTAGTCAAAGCTATGGTTTTTCCTGTGGTCATGTATGGATGTGAGAGTTGGACTGTGAAGAAAGCTGAGCACCGAAGAATTGATGCTTTTGAACTGTGGTGTTGGAGAAGACTCTTGAGAGTCCCTTGGACTGCAAGGAGATCCAGCCAGTCCATTCTGAAGGAGATCAGCCCTGGGATTTCTTTGGAAGGAATGATGCTAAAGCTGAAACTCCAGTACTTTGGCCACCTCATGGGAAGAGTTGACTCATTGGAAAAGACTCTGATGCTGGGAGGGATTGGGGGCAGGAGGAGAAGGGGACGACAGAGGATGAAATGGCTGGATGGCATCACTGACTCGATGGACGTGAGTCTGAGTGAACTCCGGGAGTTGGTGATGGACAGGGAGGCCTGGCGTGCTGCGATTCATGGGGTCGCAAAGAGTCACACATGACTGAGCAACTGAACTGAACTGAACTAAAGGAAACAATGTTGAAATATGGTTGTGAGCAGTCACCTTGGCTTATTCACTAGCAAATTAAACCCCTTAAACATCTGCCAGAAAGTGTCTCTTATTCAGATTCTTCATGTATGTGCGTGTGTTTACACACACACATACATAACACACACACAAACACCCCATGGATTTCAGGAGTTACTCTTGAGTAGCTAAATCTGTCTGGATTAAATTTGCAAATGTGAAAGATTATGTCTGTTTTTCTATCTATCCATCTTCTATTTTCTCATGACTTGTTAATTTTCAGAAAATAAATATAATTTTGTTTATTGTCAAGCCATTAGACACTTTAAGCTTTAAAATAGTAACATAATGCCTTGTATGGCCAGGAAGTACTTTTAACAGTCTCAGGGTCTTTGGTTAGCTTGATACTGTTTTTTTAAACTTATTTATTTTATTTATATTTATTTATATGTTTATTTATTTATACTATTTAGAGTCAAAGGTACTTACAAAGATAGAGAGGTACTGTGACCTGTTTCTCCTAATGGTTACATCTTATAGTTGTGGTTCAATCACTCAGTCATGTCCAACCCTTTGCTACCCCCATGGACTGCAGCATGCCAGGCTTCTCTATCCTTCACTGTCTCCCAGAGTTTGATCAGATTCATATCCTCTGAGTCAATGATGCCATCCAACCATATCATCCTCTGTTGCCCCCTTCTCCTTTTGCCTTCAGTCTTTCCCAGCATCAGGGTCTTTTCCAATGAGTTGGCTCTTCTCTACTGTTGAGCTCATCTGTTGAGTTTTTTGTTGTTGTTGTTACTGTATTTTTCATTTTCTGAGATTTCCATTTTGTTCTTCTGTTTGAGTTGTGGTATAATTCTTAATTCTCCACCTGATTTCTTCTGATACTAATCCAGTAGCAGGAGAGTGGGTTTTTCTTACAACCACTTGGTGGGAATGGATATCCTAGTTCCCTACATGGTCTTCACTGACATTGCTGGATTGGTGAGAGGACTTTGTTAACTCAAACTTATCTGACACTATTTTGGCTATGCCTTGTTGCAATTAGGTGAGGATGGAAGTCTGGGCTTCCCTCTCAGCCTTTAGTGACAAGGGTGAAGGTACCCCACATTTTGTCTGTACTGTTTGACTGGTGTCGAATGATTGTTGTTGTAAAGTTTTCTGTCTTGCTGGTCTGGCCCTTGTTTGGTCCTTTTGCTAGAGAGCAGGCTTTCTGTGGAGATTTTGATAGCACCCACTGGTGTTTCCAGATTGCTCAGTTCTTTAGCACTCAGTCTGGGATATACAAGGCAAAAAGAAAGCCTGTGGAAGTTACTGCTATATTATGTGTTAGGTCTCAAGCCCCTGTGCTTCCTTCTCACTTTTAAGAAACTTCTTGTTTGTTTTATATAGAGTATTCAGGCATTTTTGCTGTATTTATGGTGGGAAATAGGACTTCCCAGGTGGTATAGTGGTGAAGAATCTGCCTGCCAATGCAGGAGACGCAAGAGACACAGGTTTGTTCCCTGGGTTAGGAAGATCTGGAGTAGGAAATGGCAACCCACTCTAGTATTCTTGCTTGAAGACTCCCATGAACAGAGGAGCCTGGCAGGCTACATTCCATAGGGATTGCAAAGTTAGACACGACTGAGCAACTGAGTGTGCGTGCATGTGTGTGTGCACACGGTGAGGAATAGGGAACAGCATGTCTATTTTATCTTTCCAGAATTAGAAGTCCAAAAATTACACTTTTTCAAGAATTTTATCTTTTAGTGAACATATAGATTGCTTATGTTGTGTGTATGTCTAGAAGTGGGATTGCTAGGTAATGTGTATGTGCATATTCAGCTTTAGCTTATACTCCCAAAACATTTTTCCCAAATGGTTGTACCAATTTATACTCCAGCTAGTAGAGTATGTGTTTCATTTTGTTATCTGTCCTAATCATAGCTTGATGTCAGTTTTTTATTAACCCATTGTCATAGATATATAGTAGTAGTAAGACTTCATAATCTTTTAAAAAGTATTTATTTATTTGGCTGCATCAGATCTTAATTGTGGCATACAGTATCTTTTTTGTGTCATGCAGGATCTTTCATTGCATGGCACAAACTCAGTAGTTCTAGTTTGCGGGTTTAGTTGCCCTGCAGCATGTGGGATCTTAGTTAACGGATGAGGGATTGAACTCGCGTACCCTGCATTGCAAGGTAGATTCTTAACTGCTGGACCGCTAGGGAAGTCCCAAGGCTTCATAATCTTGATCTGTATTTTCCTGATAATTAATTCCAAGTAGTTTATAGGTTTAAATATTGAAACTAAAGCATAAAGGTTTTAACTGGCAATAGCACATTTTCCTGATTTTGTAGTAAGAATTTTTTTGTAAATAGGACACACAAAGTACTGACCATAAAAGGAAAAATTGATAAATTGAGCATGATTAAAATTAAGAACTTTTATTCATCGAAGGCATTTCATGCTAAAATGAAAAGGCAAAGCATAAGCTGGGAGAAGCTATTTTCAATAAAAGGATTCAAAAAGGACTCTTATCCAGAATATGTAAAGAATTCTTAGAAATCAGGATACTAAACCAGACAACCTCATTGTTAGATGAGCAAAAAGCCTGGAAAAGACTTTACAAAAGATAATATCCAAATGACCAATACACATAGAAAAATGTGATCATTTTTATTAATCATCAGAGAAATACAAGTTAAACACATTTTTGTCAAAGATGCAAAAAAATGTTTCAATGAAGGGAGGATAAGCTTTTCAGTAAATGGTGTTGAAACAATGGGGTATTCATAAGATGAAAACAAACCTTGAATTAAGCCTAACCCCCATTCAAAAATCAAGTCAAAATGGATCCTAAATCTAAGTGTAAAAATTATACGTAAGAGAACATAGAAGAAAGTCTTCAGGAACTAAGATTAAGCAAAGATGTCCTAACTGTGACACCAAAAGCATATAAGCCATTAAATAAAAAATCAATAATTGAACAACCAAAATTAAAAACTTTTGTCTGTGAGAGACTATGTGAAGAAGAGGAAAAGACAAGTCACCAACTTAGAGGAAATATTTGAAACTACATATCTAACAAAGAACTCATATGTAGAGTATGTGAAGAATTATCTAAATGTAACAGTAAGAGAAGTTGTTTTTTCAATTAGAAAATTAGTCAAGGACTTAAACTTATGCTTCACTGAAGAGGATCTATATCTGGCAAAAGAAAAGAAAAAAACACAAGAAAAAGATGTTCAGCATGGCTCGCTAACAGGGAAATGTAAATTAAAATTACAAGATATCATTTCATATCTATCAAAGTAACTAAAAATAAAAAAATAGTAATACTGCCAAATGCTGGTGAGGTTGCAGAGAAACTGGATTTCTCCTGCAGTGCTGGTGAGAAAATGAAATGGCACAACTACTCTTCCTGAAAAATAGGTATTTTTTTAAAACTAAACCATCAAATATTTACTTGCAGTCACAGTCTTAGAAATTTATGCCAGAGAAGTGAAAACTTTCTATGTGAAAATTTTCACATAGAAACCTATACACATCTTTATTTGTGATAACCAAAAACTGGAAACACCCCAAATGTCCTTTAACATGTGACTAGATAAACAAATTGTGATATGTCCATATAATGAAATACTGCTCAGCAGTAAAAAGAAATGAACTGTTGGTAATGATCCAGACAACAACTTGGATGGATCTTGAGGGTATTACGCTGAGTGAAAAATGCCAGTCTCAAAAAGTTACATATTATATGATTCCATTCATATGGTATTCTTGATGTGAGAAAATTATAGTGATAAAGAGCCCATTAGTGGTTGCCAGGGATTAGGGTTAAGGGGATAGTGTAAATACTAAGGGATAACGTATGGGAGGTTTTTTGTGGTGATGGAACAGTTCTGATTCCTGCTTGTGGTAATGGTTATATGATTCTGCATATGTGATAAAATTTCATGGAGCTATACACCAAGCAATAAAAATACATATAAAAACCAGTGAAATCCAAATAAACTCTGTGATTGAGTTCATAGTATTGTACCAGTACCCATGGCAGTTTCCTGTTTTTGACAACATATTGTAGCTATGTAAGATGTTGCCATTTGGAAAAGCTGGATGAACCAGTACACAGGAACTCTTTGTACCACTTTTGCAAATTCTTATGAACCGTAACTATTTTTTAAAGGTTATACTTTATTAAAAGACAATACCATGAGTTATCTAAGATCTGAAACATTGGAATTCTCATACTCTCCTGGCAGGAATGTAAATTGGAATAACCACTTTGGAGAACTATTTGTTCAGCTTTAATAGTGCCATATATACACCGTGTGATCCAGCAGTTCTACTCTTAGGTATATACCTAAAAGAAATGCTTGCAGGTTTTTAACCAAAAACATACAAAAGTGGTTTATAGCAATACCATCCAAATATGGTTCATATTTTAATTGTGTCTTAGTGTGTACCTTAATACTAAGAAAATCTAAAAATATCCTGGTTAAGTTTAATTTAGTATGGGCTTACATATTCCAGACTGAATAATATTAAAGGTTAAATAGTTGTAAAATAATTCTTGATACTGGTTCAGTCACTTGAATCTCTGTTTCTTTATTTTTCTTTTGAGGTCAAAATTACATGTTTGCTTCCCACTTGTATGCCTTTAAAAACCAAAATATGTCACTGACTACATCTTTATCATATAAATAAGTACCTCTGTTATTGCAAACTAGACTGTATTACAATTGTTTATATGTGTTTTTAAATTTTTTGTAGTTAGTTGTCTCCTTTAGTGCAGTTACCAGATTTTTTTTTTTCATCTTTTGTATTTCCAGAGTAGTTCAGCACTTGGAATTGATAGCAGTTTGATAAACATGCTTATTTAACCCATTCAACTCTTCATTAGTGGATAGATTACCAAAGAGTTTTGAAGTTCTCTCCTCGGTTTTCTCTTGTCTTATGTGTATGTTTTTTTAACCCGCATAGTCAATACTGTTCTATATGCTTGATCCTTCAGCTGGTGTGGAATAGATGTAAGTAACTGAAGTAATTTTGGAGCAGCATTTGCCAATAAACTTTTAAGTATATCTACTAATTAAAGAAAGCACAGTTCATTCTCTGTAATAAGTTCCATATCCTGCTTTTCCCCCCCACATAATGTAATATTGTAGTTTTTTTTTTTTTTTTTTCTTTCTTTCTTTTGGGCCACACCACATGGCATGCAGGAATTTTAGTTCCCCAGCCAGGGATCCAACCCATACCCCCTGCAGTGGAAGCATGGAGTCTTAACCACTGGACAAGTCCCTATGTTGTAGATTTTTATGGTAATGTACCATGTTGAATAGCCAGAGTGTAAGTTAGTCTTCTGTGTCATACACGTTTTTTCCCCCAAACTTATGCCCTTGTAAATAACACTGTGATGAACATATATTCTTGCATTTCTGGTAATTTCTATAGTTTATATTCCTAGACATGTGATAGATCCAAGATGATACAAAACATGACTAGTACTGTAATTCATCTTGTACCAGAATTTTTCTTAATTATAAGCTTGTTCTTATTAGTTAAATTTTGAGCTTCTTTGCATTCTGGTTTATAATACTATACCTATAATAGGTATGGAATTTTAGTTACTAATTTTCTGTCATGAAATTGTAGGAAGTAAGGCTTGGTGTGTAATGGCATTTTGTGGAGATTGTTGACAGCTCATTATATTCAAGAGGTTTTCTCAACTGTCAACAGTAAACAAATTGTATAGTCATCTAGTGAAATATTATGCAGCTATCAGGGCTGATGTTTACTAAGAAATTATAGAAAATGCTCATAATATAAACTGTATATGCAGATACTATATTATCTTGGCTGAATAAGACAAAAATGTATACACCTGGAAAAAGAAACCTATAGGAAGTATACTGTGCTTTGAATGGAGGTTGTTTCTATGGAGTAGAACTGAATAATTTTTTTTCTTTAAACTTGTTTATATATTTTTAAAATGTTATCTATGATCTTTTAAAATTAGATTTCTATTTATTTATATCAAATTAATATATTTACATATATAAAAATTAGTCTGTTGACCAACCTCTTCCTACTCATGACCTCCACACTCTGCAGATAACAGTTTCAACTCTTAGCAGTTCTTCTGGTTAACATCAGTAAAGCCATAAAATCTTATTTCATGTACTCTTTTATTCTATTTACATATAGCATTTCTACAATTTAAGGTGACAATTTACTCACAGGTATATACATACTTTTCCACATTCATTTTCTCAATACCCTTTTCCTTGGTATTTGCCTAAATCAGTTTGGAGTGTTTGCTTAGTTGTGACTATGTAAATATTCACAGTTAAGCCATATCTGTTCATTTTTGTTGAAGTTATGGTTTGTTTTTACCATTTGCTTAGTTTTCTTTGACTATTGCTAATTCATTCCCATATTCCCTACAGAAATATAAATTCTTTTGTTCCAGTATAGCAGGTAATCTATCAATTTTGTTTACTTTTTTCTTGAATACATTCTTCCTGGAGCCCTGTCTTGTTGATCCTATTTTTGTTACCTTGTTGTTGTTGTTCAGTAGTCATGTCTTACTACTTATGACCCCATGGATGGCAGCATGCCAGGCTTCCCTGTTCTTCACTATTTCCCAGAGTTTGCACAAACTCATGTCCATTGAGTCAGTGATGCCATCCAACCAACTCATCCTCTGTCGCCTCCTTTTCCTCCCACCCTCAGTCTTTTCCAGCATCAGGGGCTCTTCCCGTCATGTGGCCAAAGTATTTGAGCTTCAGCTTTAGCATCAGTCCTTCTAATGAATATTCAGGGTTCAATTCCTTTAGAATTTACTGGTTTGATCTCCTTTTTGTCAAGGGGACTCTCAAGTGTCTTTTCCAGTACCATAATTCAAAAGCATTAATTCTCTGGCACTCAGCCTACTTTATGGTCCAACTCTCACATCTGTACCCTTTCCTGGTGGCTCAAAAAAAGTCTGCCCGCAATAGAGGAGGCCTGGGTTCAGTCCCCAGATCAAGAAGATCCCAGTGAGAAGGGCATGGCAACCCACTCGAATATCCTTGCCTGGAGAATCCCATGGACAGAGGAGCCTGGTGGGCTACAGTCCATGGGGTTGCAAAGAGTCGGACATGATTGAGCAATTAACACAACAGCAACTCACATCCATACATGACTACTGGAAAAACCATAGCTTTGATTATACAGAAATTTGTCAGCAAAGTGATATCTCTGTTCTTAATGTGATGTCTAGGTTTGTCATAGCTTTTCTTCCAAGGAATACACGTCTTTTAATTTCATGGCTGCAGTGACTGTCTTCTGTGATTTTTGAGCTCAAGGAAAATATGTCACTGTTTCCACCTTTTCCCCATCTATTTGCAGAGAAGTGATAGGACCAGATGCCATGTTCTGTGTTTTAAATGTTAAGTTTCAAGCCAGCTTTTTCACTCTCTTTTACCCTCAAGAGGCTCTTTAATTCCTCTTTGATTTCTGCCATTAGAGTAGTATTATCTGCATACCTGAGGTTATTGATATTTCTCCTGGAAATCTTGATTGCAGCTTGTAATTAATCTAGCCCAGCATTTCATTTGATGTACTCTGCATATAAGTTAAATGATAAAGGTGACACTACACAGCCTTGACGTGCTCCTTTCCCAGTTTGGAACCAATTCATTGTTCCATGTCCAGTTGTAACTGTTGCTTCTTGACCTGCATACAGGTTTCTCAGGAGGCAGGTAAGGTAGTCTAGTATTCCCACCTCTTTAGAATTTTCCACAGTTTGTTGTGATCCACACAATCAAAGGCTTTAGTGCAGTCAGTGAACCAGAAGTAGATGTTTTTCTGGAATTCTCTTGCTTTTTCTGTGATCCAGCCGTTGTTGGCAATTTGATCTCTGGTTCTTCTGCCTTTTCTAAATCCATCTTGAACATCTGGAAGTTCTTGGTTCAGGTACTGCTGAAGCCTAGCTTGAAGGATTTTGAGCATTACCTTGCTACCATGTGAAATGAGCACACATGTACAGTAGTTTGAACATTCTTTGGCACTACCTTTCTTTGGGATTGGAATGCAAACACATTTTTTCAGTCCTGTGGCCATTGCTGAGTTTTCTAAATTTGCTGACATGTTGAGCACAGCACCTGTTACCTTATACCTTGCATCTATCTAACTTCTGTTTACATTTGTTACATTATATTGCAATTGCAGGGCTTCCCTGGTGACTCAATGGTAAAGAATCTGCCTTCCAATGTAGGAGATGGGGGTTCAATCCCTGGTCTGGGAAGATCTCCTGGGGAAAGAAATGGCAACCCACTCCAGTTTTCTAGCCTAGAAAATTCCATCAACAGAGGAGCCTGGTGGACCAAAGTCAATGGGGTCCCATAGAGTCAGACAGGACAGCTACTTAACAACAACTGAACAACAATTGTAATTATATATCACCACCCCTCCTACACTCAGTTCCTTGAGCAGTGTCCTTCATTTTGATACACTTAATGCTCATAACACTCAGTTCAGTTCAGTTCAGTTCAGTCGTTCAATCATGTCCGACTCTTTGCGACCCCATGAATTGCAGCACGCCAGGCCTCCCTGTCCATCACCAACTCCCGGAGTTCACCCAGACTCACGTCCATCGAGTCAGTGATGCTATCCAGCCATCTCATCCTCTGTCGTCCCCTTCTCCTCCTGCCCCCAATACCTCCCAGCATCAGTCTTTTCCAATGAGTCAACTCTTGGCATGAGGTGGCCAAAGTACTGGAGTTTCAGCTTTAGCATCATTCCTTCCAAAGAACACCCAGGGCTGATCTCCTTCAGAATGGACTCGTTGGATCTCCTTGCAGTCCAAGGGACTCTCAAGAGTCTTCTCCAACACCACAGTTCAAAAGCATCAATTCTTCAGTGCTCAGCTTTCTTCACAGTCCTACTCTCACATCCATATGTGACTAATGGAAAAACCATAGCCTTGACTAGACGGACCTTTGTTGGCAAAGTAATGTCTCTGCTTTTGAATATGCTGTCTAGGTTGATCATAACTTTCCTTCCAAGGAGTAAGCATCTTTTAAGTTCATGGCTGCAAGCACCATCTGCAGTGATTTTGGAGCCCCAAAAAATAAAGTCTGACACTGTTTCCAGTGTTTCCCCATCTATTTCCCATGAAGTGATGGGACCAGATGCCAGAATCTTAGTTTTCTGAATGTTGAGCTTTAAGCCAACTTTTTCACTCTCCTCTTTCACTTTCATCAAGATGCTCTTTAGTTCCTCTTCGCTTTCTGCCATAAGGCTGGTGTCATCTGCATATCTGAGGTTATTGATATTTCTCCAAGCAATCTTGATTCCAGCTTGTGCTTCTTCTAGCCCAGCGTTTCTCATGATGTACTCTGCATAGAAGTTAAATAAGCAGGGTGACAGTATACAGCCTTGACATACTCCTTTTCCTATTTGGAACCAGTCTGTTGTTCCATGTCCAGTTCTAACTGTTGCTTCCTAACCTGCATACAGGTTTCTCAAGGGGCAGGTCAGGTGGTCTGGTATTCCCATCTCTTTCAGAATTTTCCACAGTTGATTGTGGTCCACACTGTCAAAGGCTTTGGCATAGTCAATAAAGCAGAAATAGATGTTTTTCTGGAACTCTCTTGCTTTTTCCATGATCCCGTGGATGTTGGCAATTTGATCTCTGGTTCCTCTGCCTTTTCTAAAACCAGCTTGAACATCTGGAATTTCACGGTTCACATATTGCTGACGCCTGGCTTGGAGAATTTTGAGCATTACTTTACTAGCGTGTGAGATGATTGCAATTTTGCGGTAGTTTGAGCATTCTTTGGCGTTGCCTTTCTTTGGGATTGGAATGAAAACTGACCTTTTCCAGTCCTGTGGCCACTGCTGAGTTTTCCAAATTTGCTGGCATGTTGAGTGCAGCACTTTCACAGCATCATCTTTCAGGATTTGAAATAGCTCAACTGGAATTCCATCACCTCCTCTAGCTTTGTTCGTAGTGATGCTTTCTAAGGCCCACTTGACTTCACACTCCAGGATGTCTGGCTCTAGGTGAGTGATCACAGCATTGTGATTATCTGGGTTGTGAAGCTCTTTTTTGTATAGTTCTTCTGTGTATTTTTGTCACCTCTTCTTAATATCTTCTGCTTCTGTTAGGTCCATACCATTTCTGTCCTTTATCGAGCCCATCTTTGCATGAAATGTTCCCTTGGTATCTCTGATTTTCTTGAAGAGATCTCTAGTCTTTCCCATTCTGTTGTTTCCCTCTATTTCTTTGCATTGATCACTGAGGAAGTCTTTCTTATCTCTCCTTGCTATTCTTTGGAACTCTGCATTCAGATGCTTATATCTGTCCTTTTCTCCTTTGCCTCTTCTTTTCACAGCTATTTGTAAGGCTTCCCCAGACAGCCATTTTGCTTTTTTGCATTTCTTTTCCATGGGGATGGTCTTGATCCCTGTTTCCTGTACAATGTCACGAACCTCCGTCCATAGTTCATCAGGCACTCTGTCTAGCAGATCTTGTCCCTTAAATCTATTTCTCACTTCTACTGTATAATCATAAGGGATTTGATTTAGGTCATACCTGAATGGTCTAGTGGTTTTCCCTACTTTCTTCAATTTAAGTCTAAATTTGGCAATAAGGAGTTCATGATCTGAGCCACAGTCAGCTCCTGGCTGACTGTATAGAGCTTCTCCATCTTTTGCTGCAAAGAGTATCATCTATCTGATTTCGGTGTTGACCATCTGGTGATGTCCATGTGTAGACTCTTCTCTTGTGTTGTTGGAAGAGGGTGTCTGCTATGACCAGTGTGTTCTCTTGGCAAAACTCTATTAGCCTTTGCCCTGCTTCATTCCATATTCCAAGGCCAAATTTGGCTTTTACTCCAGGTGTTTCTTGTATTCCTACTTTTGCATTCCAGGCCCCTATAAGGAAAGGACATCTTTTTTGGGTGTTAGTTATAAAAGGTATTGTAGGTTTTCATAGAATCATTCAACTTCCGCTTCTTCAGCATTACTGGTTGGGGCATAGACTTGGATTACTGTGATATTGAATGGTTTGCCTTGGAAACGAACAGAGAACATTCTGTCATTTGTGAGATTGCATCCAAGTACTGTATTTCAGACTCTTTTGTTGACCATGATGGCTACTCCATTTCTTCTAAGGGATTCCTGCCCACAGTAGTAGATATGATGGTCATCTGAGTTAAATTCACCCATTCCAGGCCATTATAGTTCGCTGATTCCTAGAATGTCGACGTTCACTCTTGCCATCTCCTGTTTGACCACTTCCAATTTGCCTTGTTTCATGGACCTAACATTCCAGGTTCCTATGCAGTGTTGCCCTTTACAGCATCAGACCTTGCTTCTGTCACCAGTCACATCCACAGCTGGGTATTCTTTTTGCTTTGGCTCCATCCCTTCATTCTTTCTGTAGTTATTTCTCCACTGATCTCCAGTAGCATATTGGACACCTACCGACCTGGGGAGTTCCTCTTTCATCCTATCATTTTTCCTTTTCATTCTGTTCATGGGATTCTCAAGGCAAGAATACTGAAGTGATTTGCCATTCCCTTCTCCAGTGGACCACTTTCTGCCAGACCTCTCCACCATGACCCGCCCGTCTTGGTTGGCCCCACAGGGCATGGCTTAGTTTCATTGAGTTAGACAAGGCTGTGTGATCAGATTGGCTAGTTTTCTGTGATTATGGTTTCAGTGTGTCTGCCCTCTGATGCCCTCTTGAAACACCTACCGTCTTACTTGGCTTTCTCTTACCTTGGATGTGGGGTATCTCTTCAATGGCTGCTCCAGCACTGAACACATTTTTTGAATTATACATAAATTTTCTACATTTACTGAAAAATCTATAAATAAATATCTTGAATGCATTGTAAACATGTGATTTCCGTATTTATCTTTATTCCTATATCAGACTATCTGATGTTACAGCACTGCAATTCTTTTGGGGCATATAAATCGTAACTCCAACTCCTTAGACTTGTCCTTTTCTTCAGTAAGCAAGTAATGAATTCTCTGAACTCATGATTGTTCATAAAACTGCCTTAGGATTAAAAAGTCATGTCATAAATAAAATATGTGTTAATTACTCATCTCTAAACGTTTATTCTGTGTTTTCATTTTCAGAGGACGATTATTTATCATTTCTACCAAAGCAGGATCTCTTGGAATTAATCTGGTAGCTGCTAATCGAGTGATTATATTTGATGCTTCTTGGAATCCATCTTATGACATCCAGAGTATATTCAGAGTTTATCGCTTTGGACAAACTAAACCTGTCTATGTATATAGGTTCTTAGCTCAGGTAGGCTTGTAATTTATATTCTCTTTTTCATATTGAAAGATTGGGTGAAACTGACGATATTTTTGAAATTCAGACTATACATGCATTGTAGAGAGGCAAACAAAGTTGAAAATATCATTCCTGTTCTTAAAGCAATATAAGTTAATTTTGACCTCTCATGATTTTCTATTTTGTAGTTTGTCCAGGTCTCTAATTTCTCAGATTAAGATGAATTTGCATGGGTATACAGATTTAGCAATTTCATGCTAGTTTAAGAAAGTTAAACATTTATAATTCTTTTACTTACTATGCATAGAAAAGCCAGTAACTAAATCTAATTTGCTTATAGATGTGAAGGTCAAATGATCACTGTTTTCAGTGGCACCAGATAATCTCTTAGTTTGAAGAGTGTGGTTAAATAAGAAGAAACAATTAATGTATTATAATAACACGAATCATTACAAAGAATATTTAATATTTCTAGTCAAGAATATTAATTTCCTTTAAGTATAAACTCAGGTATTAAGAAATAGAAACTGAAATTTAAGGAAAGGAAATGAAATCAAAGAAGTGAATGCAGTTCAATGTTATACAGGTTTATAGAATCAAGTTGTCCTTTTAACTGTTACATCTTCTTTGGGAACAGATGCCACCTTCTCTACCATCCTCCAAATCTGGGCTTCCCAACTAGAGACTGGGTTTTATTGGTACATCTTCATTGGTACATCTATGTATTATTGGTACATAATATTGTTGGTAAACTACACTGTAAACTCTTTCCTGTTATTTTAATTAAGAGCTCCTTTACATTCTACTTCAGAATGTTATATAGAATATATAATAGATATGGCATTGTAGTTATTAATTTTTTGTCCTAAAGTCATAGAAAGTAAGACTTTACATAAAGTCAGTTTATAGTGATTGTTGAGAGTGTGTTATATTCCACTGAATAAGAATTAAACTGCCCTGTTGGATTCTTACATCAATAACCCCCTGAAATTTGATTTCATGTACTCTTATTCTGTTTAGGTTGGTATCTGACTGCTCTCGTTCTTTCACCAAGTACAGAAATATATAAAGCAATACATGAATGCATATTGGTCAGAAATTTTAGGATGATTACCAGTAATAAAGTTTTATTTCTCATCAACATAAACTACTCTGAACAGAAAAAAAAATCTCATGAATTAAGCAACATTGCTCATAAAATTTGCTTCATGGCAGTATATTGCTATCCAGTTTTGCTATTTCATATAAACCAATAACTATATTTCTTCTTGATTAATTTTCATGTTTACAAAATTTGTGTATTGTTCACTCTTTTTTACGAAGGGAACCATGGAAGATAAGATTTATGATCGGCAAGTAACCAAGCAGTCACTGTCTTTTCGAGTTGTTGATCAACAGCAAGTTGAACGTCATTTTACCATGAATGAGCTGACTGAACTTTATACCTTTGAGCCAGACTTGTTAGATGACCCTAATTCAGAAAAGAAGAAGAAAAGGGATACTCCCATGCTGCCAAAGGTAAACATCTTAGAATATTAACTTAAAAAAAAAGCTTAATATAGATCAAGGAAATTTTATTACTACTATGAAAGTTATTCATCTGACTAAGGCTATATTTCAGAATTTTTCAAAGAGAATAAAATTGTATTTAAATGAGAGATCAGTTCTCCACATAGTACCACAAAAGATAGTATAATCTGAAATACATATTTTATGCCAAATAAAAAATTCAGCCCTGCAGAAAAGGATTTCTGAGTAGAAACCTTGAAGACATAGTATGGTTCTCTTTTAATAATCTTCAGTAGCGGGCATACATAATTTTAATAATTGTATATGAGATTTAATTGTCTCTTCCTTAGCATTTTTTGTTGTCATATAGCAATTAAGAATCAGCAAATAAGTGTCTCTTACTTGATATTTTTCACTGTCATAACACAAGACTTCGTACTTGGAAAAGAGACCTCTCTCATTTTATAGATGGAGAAACTTAGTGTCAGAGGCATTCAGTGACTTGCCTAGTTTTCAGCTAATAAGTGACAAAGCCAGGAACAGTATCTACATCTCTCTTCTGGTCCATTGTTCTTGGATAAGAGCCAATTATACATAAGAGAAAACCATATGTGTGTATATATATATGTATTTTAACCTATTCTGATTATCTAAAACATAATTTTAGGGGGGATTATTAGGGGAGGTTCTTTTCCTATTGTCTTGGTTTCAAATTTAAGCATATAAAGTTCCATATAGCTGTTAAGAGAATTGGGAAAGCAGCTAACAGGTTACAGTGTCACTTTACGAAAGTCACTTCAATCATTTGTTAAAAAAAAAAAACAAATACTCAACAGTACTCATTAGTTCTTCATATGACTTGACCAGTTTCCTATTCCTAAAAAGGTAATAGGAATAAATATTTCGAATGTTAATATAAATCAGTGATTTCTTCAGTTAATTCTCAGTGTATATATGTCAGTTAAAATAACATGAATATTAAGCATTTAGGAAAATTTTAGTGACCTTTGTCTATATTAACAAATATTTTGTTTTTATCCTTTTTTTTTTGAAGGGCCGAGTTGTATAGCATGTGGGACCTTAGTTCCCCAACCAGGGATCGAACCCATGCCCCCTGCAGTGGGAGCATGGAGTCTTAACCACTGGACTGCCAGGGTAGTCCCAACATTTTGTTTTTCTAAGCAGTGAGCTGTTTTTCCACTTAAAGTTCACTGATGGAGCATTTAGGAAAGAGTTTTTATGACAGTCTTTATCAAATCTCTTTGATAATAGCTTAGGGCCTCATGGGCTTCCCTGGTGACTCAGATGGTAACAAGTCCGCCTGCAATGCAGGAGACCCACGTTCAGTCCCTGGGTCAGATAGGTCCCCTGGAGAAGGAAATGGCAACCCACTCGAGTATTCTTGCCTGGAGAATTCCATGGACAGAGGAATCTGGCAGGCTACAGTCCATGGGTTGCAAAGAGTGGGACACTACTGAGCGACTTTGACTTGACTTCACTTCGCTTAGGGCCACATGAAGGTTAAATCTATCATTTTTTTAGTACTTTAAAGAATCATTTCAATTTCCATGTTATAGAATATTAAATTGATAGCAGTTTGGCTTCCTTTGTTAATTATATAACAGAAGTAGGGATCTTGAATAGTCTTTGGAAATTTTTCTGTGTACAAACAGGTTTGTATATCTTTAAAAACACACAAACTCAAATGGACTCATACCATACACACTGTTTTGCAGCTTGCTCTTTCACCTAGATGTTTCTTGCAGATCTTTCCATATTGGTACATATACCTTTACTTAAAAAAAAATTGCATAGTGTGTACTTGCCTTGTTTTACTTAACTTATATCCCTTTTCTGTCAGGTATGTAATTTTGTGTGACAAAGAGTATTCTTTTAAGGACTTGCACATATTTATGTTTATAGTTTTAAAGATAGTGAAGTTTCCCTTTTCAGTTGACTTCATGTTTAATTAGCATTTCCCCTAAAATTACACTTAACTTAAACTTCAATTTTTTTGAGAAATAGCCCATGATTAGCAATATTTCTCATAGGAAGCCACCATTCCAATTTGTAAAGGGATAGTTGCTTTGAAGTTATTTGTTATGTGGTAAATTTCTGATTGTAGGAAATCTGTTTAATTTGATAAACATTTACTGATAATTTGATGACTTTGAAGTACATGGGGAGGGTGTATTTAAAAGAACAAGACAAGAAAGAAATGCTATTTAATTGTTATAGGATATCTGGAAAGAAACTATTTGTTTTATAATTTGGCACGCTGAGTTGTGAAAGGTGTCATGTTTTTTCATCTACATTTTACTTACTGTGTTTTGTTTTGGTATGACCCTTTGCCCAAGAAAAAAAAGTAATGCTACTTTATTTATTTTTTTTTAACTTTACAATATTGTATTACTTATCAACATGAATCCGCCACAGGTATAGACGTGCTCCCCATCCTGAACCCTCCTCCCTCCCCGTACCATCCCTCTGGGTCGTCCCAGTGCACCAGTCCCAAGCATCCAGTATCTTGCATCGAACCTGGACTGGTGACTCATTTCATATATGATATTATACATGTTTCAATGTCATTCTCCAAATCATCCCACCCTCTCCCTCTCCCACAGAGTCCAAAAGACTGTTCTATACATCAGTGTCTCTTTTGCTGTCTCGTATACAGGGTTATTGTTGCCATCTTTCTAAATTCCATATATATGCATTAGTATAAACCAATACAATATTGTAAAGTAAATAATAATAATAATAAATAAATAATAAAAAATTTAAAAAAAGGAGAGGATGTATTTTAATTTAAAAAAAAGCTTTGAAAAAGTTTTTTAAAACTGTACCATATTATGATGGCTTGCTATCACAGTAACTAAGACTTGTCAGGGATCTGAAAGGAAATATAATAAGATGTATATGTGATTTACCTGAAGAAAATGATAGTCTACTTGGGGAGAAAAAGTAACATTCTTAAAAGCAAAAGTGCTGATGTGACTGGTACTGAATGTATTTGGTTTAAAAATGAAGGGGAAAACATTCAGGTAAAGTTTAATGGAAAAAAAATTAGACTGATTGGCCTATAAATGATGGTTAATATTTAATTGCATTAGGTAAGAATAAGTTATGAATGTAGGATGAAACAGTTGGGGTTAAAATAAAGGTAAGAATTTAAGTGCCAGACTCAAGATATGATGAAGAAATTGACCAGATGAGTTGAAATTGGATAGATAAAGGTAGGGCCAGCTTATGGAGAACCATTAAAGGCAAACAGAGGCATTTGGATTTAAAATATCATTCACTATAAGTTCATGGATGGGGTTTTATATGATGAATGTGGGCTTTTGGAAAGTCAGTGTGGCATTAAAATGCAGGATGAGGACATATAATAGGGTGATGATTGTTGAGTTAAACAGACATTTCAGGTAAATGATGGGACTTAGTTACTGATGATCAATTGTAGCTTTTGGTAGACTGTGAAAAAGCTTTAACCAAAATAATGAAGCTTATTCATTAATTAGTTAAAATCTTTGCAAAGTATCTGCAACATGCCAATCATTATGCTGGTTAGTAAGGATACATTGATAAATAAGACTAGGTTCCTGCTCCCAAGGAGCCTACAGTCTAATAAGCATTTTTTTGTTTGTTTAGTCACTGAGTCATGTCTGACTCTTTTTGCAGCCCCATCAACTATAGCCCACCAGGCTTTTCTGCCCATGGGGCTTCCCAGGCAAGAATTCTGGAGTGGGTCGCCATTTCTTTCTCCAGGGGATCTTCCCGACCCAGGGATAGAACCCTCATCTCCTGCATTGCAGTCTCATTCTTTACTCCTGAGCCCCCAGGAAGCCCCTAATAAGCATATCTTCACAATAAAGAAAATATTTATTATATATTGTATACACATATATATTTATTATTTATTGTATATAATAAATATATATTTATATATTATACACATATAATAAATATATATGTATTTATTTATATATTGGGGCTTCCCTGGTGGCTTAGACGGTAAAGTGTCTGCCTGCAATGCGGGAGACCTGGGTTCGATCCCTGGGTGGGAAAGATCCCCTGGAGAAGGAAATGGCAACCCACTCCAGTATTCTTGCCTGGAAAATCCCATGGACAGAGGAGTCCATGGGGTCGCAGAGAGTCAGACACGAATGAGCGACTTCACTTTCACAATAAAAATTATGGATCCTGTATTAGAAATCTGTATAGGCACCCTGTACCATCCATTTCAAAGGATGGAATATTCAGTTCTTTCTTGGAAAAGTTGGGGATGGGGAGTTGACATTAGCAGGACTTCAACTGATATTGAAGATAGACATGGTAGCTGTTTGCATTGCTGTGAGGGCAAAAGATGAAGGCCCTTCAAGAGGATGAGCAGGAAAAAACAAACACGTGCATAAAACAGCATTGCAAATTTCAGGAACATCAGGTAGTTAAAAATAAATGGAGTGTAAAGAGAGAGTAGTATAAAGTAAGGGTGGTCGTGGGAAGAGGTGAGAGAAAAGATTGGAAAGGAGGATGGGACTCAGATCATAGAAGTTAAGAGAGTTTGGACACTGTGTTACAGGCTGTGGGATCTATTTAATGATTCTAAACAAAAGACCAACATCAAATTTTCATTTAAGAAAAATCATTTTGGGTGTCAGTGTGCAGGATGGATAGGAGAAAAGAAAATGAATGTTAATGTGTAAAATAGATAGCTAATGGGAAGTTGTGGTATAGCACACGGAGACCAGCCTGGTGCTCTGTGACAACCTAGAGCAGCGGGATGGGGTGGGCAGTGGGAGGGAGGTTCAAGAGGGAGGGGGCATGTGTATACCTATGGCTGATTCATGTTGAGGCATGGCAGAAACTGACACAACATTGTAAAGCAGTTGTCCTCCAATTAAAAACAAATTTTAGAAAAAGAAAACAAAATGGATGTTAAGATACTTGTTACCGTGCAGTGATCCAGATGAGAGAGGAGGAGGGCACAGCAACCCACTCCAGTATTATTGCCTGGAGAATCCTATGCACAG
Organism: Bos indicus; assembly: GCF_029378745.1. Classification (NCBI taxonomy): domain Eukaryota; kingdom Metazoa; phylum Chordata; class Mammalia; order Artiodactyla; family Bovidae; genus Bos; species Bos indicus. Next base: position 80,608,618 of record NC_091789.1, read on the forward strand.
AGGAGCCTGATGGGCTACAGTCCATAGCATTGCAAAGATCCGGATGTGACTGAAGTGACTTAGCACACATGCATGCGATGGGACTGGATGCCGTGATCTTAGTATGATGTATGTTGAATCTTAGCTTTTTGACTCCCTTCTTTCACCTTCATCAAGGGTTCCTCCTTAACTTTTTTTAAATAACTTTTTTGGGCTGCACTGGGTCTTTGCTGCTTTGTGTGAACTTTCTCTAGTTGCTGGGAGAGGGGGCTGCTTTTCGTTTGGAGTACAGACTTCTCGTTGCAATGGCTTCTCTTGTTGTGGAGCACAGACTCTAGGCATGTCGGCTTCAGTAGTTGCAGTGCACAGGCCTTTAGTTGCTTGGCAGCATGTGGAATTTTCCCAGACCAGGGATTGAACCTGTGGCCCTGGCCTTGGCAGGCGGATTCTTATCCGCTGCACCACCAAGGAAGTCCTGTTTCTCCTTAACGAAATGTTAACTTTGTTCCGTGGGCTTGTATTGTGAATTTCATTTAACTTTGTGCAGTACTGTTTGGTTTTCATTTCCTTTAACAGGATTTTGAAAATTAGTCCTCTCTGAACTGGGTACAAGTAGGTGTTTTTTATATTTGCAGTAGTGTTTGAACCTGCTCTTACTAAAGACATTTCAAAGTTGGTTCCTACTATATTATAGTACAATCGCAAACACCTGTCTTTTTATATATATATATATATATATATTTTTTTTTTTAGGATGAAAGACTGCTAAAAATGATACATTTTCATTTCCCCTTCAAATTGCTATTATCTAACTAATGATTAAATTGCATGCCTTTTTAACTTTTCTTTGTCCTTTGATAGTTCTGTAAGTGGTCACTTTCAACTTACTTGATATGGGATTATTACATCTCTTTCTGCCTCATCACTTCCTCTTAAAGTCAATAATAACTCCTTTTCTATATTTCTGTTCTTGTTTTCTTTCTTTTACTTCTTCACTTTCTAATTAGATTTACTATTTCAGTTTATTAACCACCAGATTTTTTCTTGTCTTTTTATCTCTGCAGTTCTTCAACGGCAAGAACTGTATTTTCTCCTTTCATCTATAGTGAATAAAACAGTATCAATACTTTTATATGGTCTTTTTTGAAACTCTAGTCAACCTTTGTAGTGATATTTAACTGTATTTTTATCATTCCGTATTGATCCATATATCATTGAAAATAAGTGTTAGAATTTGCCTTAACTTTTGCAAGCAGTAAAAATGAAATGAAGCAGGTGTGTGAAAGGAGGAAAATTAGAGCTTTAATTCATGTCTTCAGTTCTATATTCAATCAGCTATCTTAGTCAGCTCTATTCATCACCTCATCCAATGGATTATATTGTTAAATATCCTGATTGATTTATTGCTGTTGTTGGTGCTGCTGCTTTTTCCTTTTTGAAATATAATGGTCTTGTAGTTCTGTGGAACCATTTTTAAAATATATTGATTTTAGAGTCTACTGTATCATGTCTACCAATGCATTTCTTAAGTTGTTCAGAGTAATAGTGTTCCTCAGACATTTTGCAACTTCATAATGATCTAAACTTATAAATCCTTTAACACAAATTTCTAGTGATAAAGATTTGTTCACTGATTCTCTTTTTTTAATTTATTTTTTAACTAGAGGAAAATAGTTTTACAATGTTGTGTTGATTGATTCTTAACTGTTTGTTTTTTGAATATCAAAGTAATATCTGACCTCTGTAAATGTTTATGTAAATTATATTCGGGGAAAGTACCTTTCCTGGTAATAAACTTATGAATTATGTAGATATCAGAGATTAAAAATCTTGATTAAGGCCATATTTCATAATATTCTTCAGTGGGGATACAGCCTAAGCTCTGTACCCTTTATTAAGAAAACAAAAGACAGTAAAACTGGCATAGAAATTTTTTTGCACTTCCCTTTTTCAGCATTTGCTACCTATGTCTTTTTAAATATGGACTGCATGTTGATAATTATAGGGAAAATGAAATGGGGATTTAAAGTAAAGTACTGAAAGTGAGGCTTTACTTCCTCTACACTGGTGTTGTGTACAATTTTCTCCCTTTGTCTTTAGTCCTTTATTCACGTTTTAATACCTCAAAGCATAGTTTTCTGAACAGAGATGTTATTGTGCGATTTTATCAGCCAGCAGATGGTAATAAAAGGTTTTACCTTAGTCATTCCTAACATTAGAGAGAAATATACTCCATTAAAATAATTTGATAGCTAATTAACTGATTTCAGGAACTTGCTTGCATTTACCCTTTGAGAATAAAGGTTCAAAAGGACCCATTTAATTGTAGAGCAAGTATTAGTAACCTGTAGAATATTAACCACATGTATGCACATGAATGCAGTTTTTGTTGACATGTACCTCTATGGGATCTTCCCAGGTGGCACTAGTGGTAAAGAAGCCGCCTGCCAATGCAGGAGACATAATGAGATGCAGGTTTGATCCCTGGGTGGGGAAGAGCCCCTGGAGGAGGGCATCATGGCAGCCCACTCCAATGTTGTTTCCTGGAGAATCCCATGGACAGAGGAGCCTTGTGGGCTACAGTCCATAGGTTTGCAAAGAGTCAGACACAACTGAAGCAACTTAGCACACGTGCACATACCTCTAAGGAGCTATGTTCATAATTAGCGCATATATGAGGTTTGATGTCATTATTTCCTACTTTGCTGCCTCTTTGATCACAAGTGTAGTATGTTTATTATTTAATACAGCAAATTTTAATATTTTTTCTATATTTGTATTCACTGGCATAAAATGATGATTATTCATCTGCATAAGATCAGACCACCAAAAATCATAATAAACTATAGAAAAGTTGTAATTTTACCATTTATTTGTAGATTGTAAGAGTCTCCCACTCAGTGTTTGCTGGGATAGTTGATTCCCAGTAAAAAGAGCAAATGGTTTAAGCCCCGTCCCTTTTGCAAGAAATGTGCCAATCACCCCTTTGGGGTGTAATTTTAGGCAAGCCACATATGTTTTCCAAGCCCTGCTTCCCTTAAGAAAGTAAGAAAATAGTAGTACATGTCTCACAGAAGAGAGAATCCACGTAAAGCTCTCTGCCTAGCACATAGTAAGCACTCAAATGTTAGCTGCTATTTTTGTTTCTATAATTGTCATTAATAATGCCATTATACTGGTTCATTTTTCTGAAACAAGTATAGACTTAAATTTTTGGAATTTTGGAGGAGTCATATGAGATTTTGATCCTTAGAAGATTTAGCTTGACATATGACATAAGTAGAAGACTAAAAACATTTAGAGATCAGAGGCAATAATCTCAGCTAGACTGCAGAAGAGATGAGTATTTGAGTAATTCTCCTAGAGTTCAGTTATAATCAAGAGATTATATGATAATATTTAATTACTAAACACTGATAATCACTTCCCATGATGTTATCATGCATTTGACTACAAACTATTACTCTAACACTCAAGGATTTCCCCCCCCTAAATAATACATACAACTTTAAAGGAATTGTCTACCTTATAGCCAGCTGTGACACCAGTGTAGTAGTAATTTTTAAAAATGAAAGGATGTTTCTAGTATTCTTTTATTAATACAGACTACAAAATAAATACATGTTAATAGACCGATCATTAAAAAAAAGAAAACAGTGCTGCTTTGTATCCTACTTTGATTTTATCACCTTATAACACAAGAAAAACTAAGGAGCTAAAGTCAACCAGCATTTTAGGGGAAACATTTGGATTAAAGAGATCATGATACCAATGATGTCCCTAAATGGCAACCTCCCTACTCTAGAAAGCTGTCTTACAAATCACTGCAAATGGAAACATCAACAACTTACCGGCACAGTTGAGGGTGGAATGTGAAATTCCATTGGAAGTGGAGGGTGGGGATTGGGGGCAAAGTTCCAGAAATGTCTCCTTTTGAAGCACTAGAAATACCTACCACTATGGGCTTCCCTGTAGCTCAATCGGTAAAGAATCTGCCTGCAGTACAGGAGACCTGGGTTCGATCCCTGGGTTGGGAAGATCTCCTGAGAAGGAAATGGCAACCCACTCCAGTATCCTTGCCTGGAAAATCCATGGACAGAGGAGCCTGGTGGGCTGCAGTCCATGGGGTTGCAAAGAGTCGGGCACGAATCGGGGGCTAACACTAACACTATGGATCATGGAAATTCTGAAATTGAAAATGCCAGGTTTGTATTTAGTAAATGTGAATTAAGTGGTATAAGCTCTTTGGATTTATATACAAGTTAAAAGATACATCTGTTCTCTCTAGGTTATGTGCTTCTTACTAGCCTATGTGGGTAGGGATTGTATCAGTGTATCTTTATCACTGTATCACCAGTACCTGGCATAATACCTAGCGCATAGCATGTATTCAATAAAAGTGTGACAATGAACAAATACATTTTTGTCCTAAAAGTAAGCTAAGGCAATGGTTGACATGCCTTGAACTAACCTGCATCAGAATCGCCTGACAGCTTGATAAAAATGCAGATTCCTGGCTTATCCAAGACTGACTGAATCAGGGACTTCCCTGGTGGCCCAGCGGTTAAGACTCTGTACTTCCACTGTAGGCGTACAGGTTCGATCCCTGGTGGGTGAACTGTGATTCCACCTGCCATGTGGCACATCTCTCTCCAACTCCAGCACCACCAGAAAAAAGCCAATGGTCAGAATTCCCTGGTAATACATTGGATAAGAATCTGCCTTGCAATGCAGGCGACACTGGTTGGATCCCTCATCGGGAAGATTACACATGCCTCAGGCAGCTAGGCCCATGCGCTCTAGGGCCCACAAACCACAACTACTGAAGCCTGTGTGCCTATGGCCTGTGCTCTTCAACAAGAGAAGCCACTGCAATGAGAAGCCCGTGCACCACAACTAGAGAAAAGCCCACAGGCAGGCAGTGGCTAGTGCAACCAAAAATACTTTTTTTTTTTTAAGCCAATGGTCAAGACTTACTAAATCAATTTCTGAGTGTTGGACCTGTATTTTTAACAAGGTCCACTGCTGTTGTGAGTACAAGGTATATAGGAGTATGGTTCACCTAGTTATTATCAGCTAAACTTTTGATTTAAGAATAATAAAGAACAGTAACAAATGTTTATTGAGTGTTTTTTATGCCAAGTACTATTTTTTTAATAAAAATTTGACTTTTATTATTGCTTTCAATGTCAATTAAACATGGCGGTTTTGAAAATAGGTTGAGCACAATTTTTATGTAAATCATCAAAAACAAAGGCATTTTAATCTGACGGCTGGCATTTTTAAAAGGCATTCCTTCCCCTCCTACCAACTAAGGAAAAAGTCCTTCCACTACCAGATCAGGGGCAGTGTTTCTGAACTTGCGACATTTGCCCTTAATTTAGTTAAAAGTGAGAACAAATTAATTCACGGTTCCTTAATTCCAAACAAGGATGTGAAGCAGGCTGGTGACTATTTAATGCCTAGATCTAGGTTGGAATTTTTTAAAATTAGGCAGAAGGTGGGTGTGTGTGCATCTAATCTGTCTTAAAGAGCCTGAGTTATTCCTAGCTTTTAGAAATTATGAAAGAAGTGAGTGAAAACACAGTTTAAACCCTCTATTCATAGGATAAGAGGAGGGAGGGAGGAAGCTGACTTTCATTCACTTCCCCAAAATTTATTCTGTACCTATTATGTGCCAGGCACTGTTCAACATCCTGGGGTTACAGCAACACATAAAGCAGACAAAAGGCCCTGCTCTTACGAAGCTTCCATTGCTGTGTGAGTGGGGAGAGACAGATGATAAAGAAGGTATTAATAAAGACATATGGAGAAGGAAATGACAACCCACTCCAGTATTCCTGTCTGGAGAATCCCATGAACAGAGGAGCCTGGCAGGCTACAGTCCTTGGGGTCACAAGAGTCGGACATGACTTAGCATCTAAACCACCACCAATAAATACATAAAATGTAAAGTATGACAGTGATCAATGCTATGAGAAGAAAAATAGGCACATGGTTCTGAAATGTGGATATTTGGGTGTATGTCAGAGTTTTTATTTATTTTTTATTGAAGTATAGTTGATTTACAATATTAGTTTCAGGTGCACAGAGTAGTGATTGAGATACACACACACACACACACACACACGCACACACATGCACGCACACACACACACACATACATATTCCTTTTCAGATTTTTTTCCCTTGTACGATAGATTATTATAAAATATTGAGTATAGTTCCCTGTGATATACAGTAGATCCTTGTTGGTTACCTATTTTGTATATAGTTATGTATATATGTTAAATCCAGTCTCCTAATTTATCCCTTCCCCGGTCCCCATTTCTACTTCGGTAAACATAAGTTTGTGTTTTAAGTCTTTGAGTCTCTTTCTGTTTTATAAATAAGTTCATTTGTATCCTTTTTTTTTTAGATTCCACAAATAAGTGATACATACTTGTCTTTCTCTGCCTGGCTTAGTTCACTTAGGATAATCTCTAGCTCCTTCCATGTTGCTGCAAATGGCATTACTTCATTCTTTTTATGGCTGAATAATATTCCTGTGTGTGTGTGTGTGTGTGAGAGAGACATCTTTATCCATTCATCTGTCAGTGAATGGTTTAGGTTGCTTCCGTGTCTTGGCTATTGTGAACAGTGCTGCAGTGAACATTAGGGTGTGTGTATCTTTTTGAATTATGGTTTTCTCTGGATATATGCCCAGGAGTGGAATTGCAGGACCATATGACAGCTCCATTTTTAGTTTTTTAAGGAATATCCATACTGTTTTTCATAGGAACTGTACCAGTTTGCATTCCCATCAACAGTATAGGAGAGTTGCTTTTTCTCCACACCCTCTCCAGCATTTATTGTTTGTGGATTCTTTGATGATAGCCATTCTGACCAGTGTTAGGTGATGACTCATTGTAATTTTGATTTGCATTTTTCTAGTAATTAGCAGTGTTGACGGAGAAGGCAATGGCACCCCACTCCAGTACTCTTGCCTGGAAAATCCCATGGACGGAAGAGCCTGGTAGGCAGTAGTCCATGGGGTCGCACAGAGTCAGACACGACTGAGCAACTTCACTTTCACATTTCACTTTCATGCATTGGAGAAGGAAGTGGCAACCCACTCCAGTGTTCTTGCCTGGAGAATCCCAGGGATGGGGGAGCCTGGTGGGCTGCCGTCTATGGGGTTGCACAGAGTTGGACACGACTGAAGTGACTTAGCAACAGCAGCAGCAACAGCAGCAGCAGCAGTGTTGAGCATCTTTTCATGTGCTTTTTGGCTATCTGTATGTCTTCTTTGGAGAAATGTTTATTTAGAACTTTTGCTTATTTTTTGATTGAGTTATTTGTTTTTTGATGTTGAGGTATATAAGCTGTTTGTATATTTTGGAGATTAATACCTTGTTGGTTGCATCATTTACAAGTATTTTCTCCCTGTCTGTATGTTGTCTGTTCATTTTGTTTATGGTTTCCTTTGCTGTGCAAAAAGCTTCTAAGTTTAATTAGGTCCCATTTGTTTATTTTCATTCTTATTTCCATTGCTCTCAGAGACGAATCCAAAAAGATGTTGCTGTGATTTCTGTCAAAGAGTATCCTGCCTGTATTTACCTCTAGGAGTTTTATAGCATCTGGTCTTAACATTTAAGCCATTAATCCATTTTGAGTTCATTGTACATGGTGTTAGAGAATGTTCTAATTTCATTCTTTAAACACATAGTTGTCCAGTTTTCCCAGCAGCAAGGTACTGTATTAAGGGCTTTACTAGCATTGAATTCTTATAGCATTCTTATAAAGCTGGTAGAGTTTATTTCTGTTTATAGGTGATCAAATTATGACAGAGAGAAGTGGTTTCACCTGCATTTGAACTCAGACCCCCATACCCTTTAACTACCACACTCTGCTGTGCTACATATGTTACATAAGTAAACTTGTGAAAATATAGTGAATTGGGGCATTCTGCTTTGATAGGACATCACACTTCTTTTATCCTTCTTTTTTATATCCAGCTTTTTTCCATTGAGAGATGATTGATATATAAATTTGTTAGTTTCAGATGTACAACATAATAATTTGATATATATGTATATTTAAGAATGATCACTGCAATAAGTCAAGTTAACATCCATTATCGCACATAGTTAGACTTTTTTGAAGAGAAGTTTTAAGATCTTCTCTCTTAGCAACTTTCAAATATACAATACAGTATTATTAACTATGTCCTTTTATACACTTCATGAGGTTCTCACAGCAAGTATAGTGGAGTCGTTTGCCATTCCCTCTTTCATTGGATCACATTTTGCTAGAACTCTCCACCATGACTTGTCTGTCTCAGGTGGCCCTACACCATTCAGTTCAGTTGCTCAGTCGTGTCCGACTCTTTGCGACCCCATGAACCGCAGCACGCCAGGCCTCCCTGTCCATCACCAACTGCCGGAGTCTACCCAGACCCATGTCCATTGAGTCAGTGATGACATCCAACCATCTCATCCTTTGTCGTCCCCTATTCCTGCAGCCCTCAATCTTTCCCAGCATCAGGGTCTTTTCAAATGAGTCAGCTCTTCACATCAGGTGGCCAAAGTATTGGAGTTTCAGCTTCAACATCAGTCCTTCCAATGAACACCCAGGACTGGTCTCCTTTAGGATGGACTGGTTGGATCTCCTTGCAGTCCAAGAGACTCTCAAGAGTCTTTTCCAACACCACAGTTCAAAAGCATCAATTCTTCGGCGCTCAGCTTTCTTTATAGTCCAACTCTCACATCCATACATGACTACTGGAAAAACCATAGCCTTGACTAGACGGACGTTTGTTGGCAAAGTAATGTCTCTGCTTTTTAATATGCTGTCTAGGTTGGTCATAACTTTCCTTCCAAGGAGTAAGCGTCTTTTAATTTCATAGCTGCAATCACCATCTGCAGTGACTTTGGAGTCCCCCAAAATAAAATCAGCCACTGTTTCCACTGTTTTCCCATCTATTTGCCAAGAAGTGATGGGACTGGATGCCATGATCTTAGTTTTCTGAATGTTGAGCTTTAAGCCAACCTTTTCACTCTCCTCTTTCACTTTCGTCAAGAGGCTCTTTAGTTCTTCTTCACTTTCTGCTGTAAGGGTGGTGTCATCTGCATATCTGAGGTTATTGATATTTCTCCTGGCAATCTTGATTCCATCTTGTGCTTCCTCCAGCCCAGCATTTCTCACGATGTACTCTACATGTAAGTTAAATAAGCAGGGTGACAACATACAGCCTTGTCATACTCCTTTTCCTATTTGGAACCAGTCTGTTTTTCCATGTCCAGTTCTAACTCTTGCTTCCTGACCTGCATACACGTTTCTTAAGAGGCAGGTCAGGTGGTCTGGTATTCCCATCTCTTTGAGAATTTTCCACAGTTTATTGTGATCCACACAGTCAAATGCTTTGGCATAGTCAATAAAACAGAAATAGATGTTTTTCTGGAAGTCTATTGCTTTTTCAATGATCCAGCAGATGTTGGCAATTTGATCTCTGGTTCCTCTGCCTTTTCTAAAACTAGCTTGAACATCTGGAACTTCACGGTTCATGTATTGCTGAAGCCTGGCTTGGAGAATTTTGAGCATTGCTTTACTAGCTTGTGAGATGAGTGCAATTGTGTGATAGTTTGAGCATTCTTTGGCATTGCCTTTCTTTGGGATTGGAATGAAAACTGACCTGTTCCAGTCCTGTGACCACTGCTGAGTTTTCCAGAATTTGCTGGCATGTTGAGTGCAGCACTTTCACAGCATCATCTTTCAGGATTTGAAATAGCTCAACTGGAATTCAATCACCTCCAGTAGCTTTGTTCGTAGTCATGCTTCCTAAGGCTCACTTGACTTCCCATTCCAGGATGTCTGGCTCTAGGTGAGTGATCACATCATTGTCATTATCTGGGTCATGAAGATCTTTCTTGTACAGTTCTTCTGTGTATTTTTGCCACCTCTTCTTAATATCTTCTGCTTCTGTTCGATCCATACCATTTCTGTCCTTTATGTCCTTTTATGCCCATCTTTGCATGAAATTTTCCCTTGGTGTCTCTAATTTTCTTGAAGAGATCTCTAGTCTTTCCCATTCTGTTGTTTTCCTCCATTTCTTTTTGAATTGATGGCTGAGGAAGGCTTTCTTATCTCTCCTTACTATTCTTTGGAACTCTACATTCAGATGCTTATATCTTTCCTTTTCTCCTTTGCTTTTCGCTTCTCTTCTTTTCACAGCTATTTGTAAGGCCTCCTCAGACAGCCATTTTGTTTTTTTGCATTTCTTTTTCTTGGGGATGGTCTTGATTCCTGTCTGCTGTACAGTGTCACGAACCTCCATCCATAGTTCATCAGGCACTCTGTCTGTCAGATCTAGTCCTTTAAGTCTATTTCTCACTTCCACTATATAGTCATAAGGGATTTGATTTAGGTCATACCTGAATGGGCTAGTGGCTTTCCCCACTTTCTTCAATTTAAGTCTGAATTTGGCAATAAGGATTTCATGATCTGAGCCACAGTCAGCTCCTGGTCTTGTTTTTGCTGACTGTATAGAGCTTCTCCATCTTCACATAGAATATAAAGAATCTGATTTCTGTGTTGACCATCTGGTGATTTCCATGTGTAGAGTCTTCTCTTGTGTTGTTGGAAGAGCGTGTTTTCTATGACCAGTGTGTTCTCTTGGCAGAACTCTATTAGCCTTTGCCCTGCTTCATTCTGTACTCCAAGACCAAATTTGCCTGTTACTCCAGGTGTTTCTTGACTTCCTACTTTTGCATTCCAGTCCCTTATAATGAAAAGGAAATCTTTTTTGGTTGTTAGTTCTAGAAGGTCTTGTAGACAGCCTGGCCCATTTCTTCATTGAGTTATGCAAGCCCCTTCACCATGACAAGGCAGTTATCCTGATATTAATAAAGCTAGTGGATGAGATGGAATTCCAGTAGAGCTATTCAAAACCCTAAAGGGTGGTGCCATCAAGATTGTACATTCAGTATGTCTGCTAATCTGGAAGACCCAGCTGTGGCCACAGGACTGGAAAAGATCAATCCTTATCCCAGTTTCCAAGAAGGGTAATACTAAAGATTGTGCTAACCATCAGACAATTGCACTCATCTCCAATGCTAGTAAGATCATGCTTAAAATCTTGCACGCTAGGCTTTAGCATTACATGAACCAAGAAATTCTAGATTTTCAAACTGGGTTTAGAAAAGGAAGAGGAACCAGACATCAAATTGCCAACATTTGCTGGATCATAGAGAAAGCAAGGGAATTCCAGAAAAACATCTGCCTCTCCTTCATCAACTACACTAAAGTCTTTGACTCTGTTGATCATAACAAACTGTGGAAAGCTCTTAAACAGATGGGAATTCCAGACCATCTTACCTATCTCCTAAGAGACCTGTATGCAAGTCAAGAAGCAGCAGTTAAAACCCTCTACAGGACAACTGATTGGTTCAAGATAGAGAAAGGTATACAACAGGTCTGTCTGCTGTCACCCTGTTTGTTTAACCTATATGCTGAGCACATCATGAGAAATACACGGCTGGATGAGTTACAAGCTAGAATCAAGATAAGTGGGAGAAAAATCAACAACCTCAGATAATGTGGATGATACCACTCTAATGGCAGAAAGGGAAGAGAAATTAAAGAGCCTCTTGATTAGGTTGAAGGAGGAAAGTGAAAGAGCTGGCTTAAAACTAAATATTAAAAAAACTAAGATCATGGCATCTGGCCCCATTACTTCATGTCAAATAGAAGGGGAAAGGTGGAAGTAGTGACATATTTCCTCTTCTTGGGCTCTAAAATCACTGCAAATGGTGACTGCAGCCATGAAATCAGAAGACGATTGCTTCTTGGCAGGAAAGGCATGACAAACCTAGACAGTATGTTGAAAAGCAGAGACATTGCTCTGCCAATGAAAGTCAGTATAGTCAAGGTTATGGTCTTCTCAGTGGTCACATATGGTTGTAAGAGCTGGGCCATAAAGAAGGCAGAATGCCAAAGAATTGATGCCTTCGAAGTGTGGTGCTGGAGAAGACTCCTGAGAGTCCCTGGGACAGCAAGGAGATTAAACTAGTCAATCTTAAGGGAAATCAACCATGAATACTCATTGGAAAGACTGATGCTGAACCTGAAGCTCCAGTATTTTGGTAATCTGATGTGAATAGCCGACTAATTGGAAAAGTTCCTGATGCTGGGAAAGATTGAAGACAGAACAAGAAGAGGATGTCAGAGGATAAGATGGTTGGATGGCATCACAAATCAACGAACATGAACTTGGGCAAACCTTGGAATACGGTGAGGACAGGGAGGCCTAGCGTGCTGCAGTCCATGGGGTTGCAAAGATTCGGACACGACTGGGCCACTGAACGACAGCAGCAACATTATTAACTGTGGCCAATACACTGTACAGTATATCACCAGAACTTACTCAGCAGCTTATAACTGTAAATTTGTACCCTTTGGCAGACATCTCTCCATTTCACATACACTTCAGCTTCTTGTAGCCATCACTCTACTCTGTTTCTATAATTTCAGCTTTTTTCTATTTCACATATAAGTGAGGTTGTACAATATTTTTCTTTCTCAGTATGACTTATTTCACTTAGCATAATGACTTCACCACCCATCCATGTTGTTAAAAATGGCAGGATTTTCTCTTTTTTTATTCAGCAATATTCAATTGTGTGCACCATTGTATGTACCCATTTTCTTTATTCATTCATTCATGGATTATACTTAGGTTGTTTCCATGTCTTGGCTGTTATAAGCAATGCTGCATTAAAGTTGGATTTGCAAATATCTTTTTGAGTTAGTATTTAGTTTTCTTTGGATAAATACCCAGGAGTGGAATTGCTGGATCATATATATGGTAGTTTTATTTCTCAGTTTTTCAGGACACTCCATACTGTTGTTATCCATAGTGGTTGCACAAATTTACTTTCTACCAACAGTGCACAAGGGTTCCCTTTTCTCTACTTCTTCACCTTTCTTCTTAATACTGTGAGTTTATGGAAAGGCATTTGCAGTGTTATAGAGGTGTGTAAGAAGCACAAGCTGGAATCAAGATTGCCCAGAGAAATATCAATAACCTCAGATATGCAGATGACACCACCCTTATGGCAGAAAGTGAAGAGGAACTAAAAAGCCTCTTGATGAAAGTGAAAGAGGAGAGTGAAAAAGTTGGCTTAAAGCTCAACATTCAGAAAACTAAGATTCTGGCATCTGGTCCCATCACTTCATGGCAAATAGATGGGGAAACAGTGGAAACTGTGGCAGACTTTATTTTTTGGGCTCCCAAATCACTGCAGATGGTGATTGCAGCCATGAAATTAAAAGACGCTTACTCCTTGGAAGGAAAGTTATGACCAACCTAGATAGCATATTGAAAAGCAGAGACATTACTTTGCCAACAAAGGTCCGTCTAGTCAAGGCTATGGTTTTTCCTGTGGTCATGTATGGATGTGAGAGTTGGACTGTGAAGAAAGCTGAGTGCCAAAGAATTGATGCTTTTGAACTGTGGTGTTGGAGAAGACTCTTGAGAGTCCCTTGGAGTGCAGGGAGATCCAACCAGTCCATTCTAAAGGAGATCAGCCCTGGGTGTTCATTGGAAGGACTGATGTTGAAGCTGAAAGTCCAGTACTTTGGCCATCTCATGCGAAGAGTTGACTCATTGGAAAAGACTCTGATGCTGGGAAGGATTGGGGGCAGGAGGAGAAGGGGACGGCAGAGGATGAGATGGCTGGATGGCATCACCGACTCGATGGACGTGAGTTTGAGTGAATTCTGGGAGATGGTGATGGACAGGGAGGCCTGGCGTGCTTCGATTCATGGGGTTGCAAAGAGTTGGACATGACTGAGTGAACTGAACTGAACTGACAGGTGTGTAATAGTGGAGAGTATAGATTTTATCTTTTAGTTACTGCAAAATCCTAAAGTGGCACAGCTAATTCCAGTCCTTCTTAATTATCTTTAATGCTGAATATATTGATCTTCAGTACTGAGTCAGTATAGCATGGTGGTTAAAGTCAAGGGCTCTCAGGCAAGACTGAGGTTTGAATCTTGACCATATCAGGTTACTTGACTTCTCTGTGCCTCATTTTCTTGATCTATCATTCTGGGAAATTAGTATCCATTATAATAAAAAACTCATTCTCTCCAGTTTTATTTGCATCTCCTTCTGAGACTATTTTGGAGAAGGCAGTGGCAACCCACTTCAGTACTCTTGCCTGGAAAATCACATGGACAGAGGAGACTGGCAGGCTGCAGTCCATTGGGTCGCGAAGAGGTGGACATGACTGAGCGACTTCACTTTCTGAGACTGTTATTATGCTTTTAGCTTCCATATCTTTTAGCTTTTCTTTTGCATTTCCTATTTCTTTATCCTTTCCTGCTATCTTTTGTGAAAGTGTCTCAGTATGATCTCCTAGCTAAGTTAGTCTTCAGCTGTACTTCTCCTGCTACTTAAACTATCCATTGAGTTAGTTATTTCAATGATTTTTTTTATCTGAAATACTTCATTTTGATACTTTTAAGATATGTTTTATTTCAATTTCATATTGCTAATATTTCCCCTTATTTCCTTAAATGCACCTATCATGCTTACTCTGAATTATTTTTTCAATAACTCTGCCTCAGGTGGCATATGATGCCCATTTTGTCACCCTAGTGATGTTGCACACACACGTGTATCTCTCTAAGTTCCTGGACTACATGTTTCATTTTACCTTCTGTAGTTTTTCCTGCAGGTTGATTGTCAGGAAGGGAACCAGCACCCCATGCTGAATTACGATCTTAGATATCTCATCAGTAATAAGGGGGTTAAAAATAGTGTGTACTTCATAGAGTTATTGTGACTAATTAGATAATTCATATGAAGTTCTTAGAACAGTGTCATCATGCATTTTTGCATTCGGTTTAGGTGTTTCAAACATCTGTAGAGAGGTAACTTGGAGGAAACTGATTTGCTAAAATAGAGAGCTAACTAAGGCTAGAATGCATATGGAGCCATCTTTTCAACTTTGGGCTGTCCCAGAATTCTGCCGTATAGTCTACTGTTTCCCTTATCACAGATAAAATAGGTTTAAAAAGTTAATTAAAAATTATTCCTATTGTGAAATTTTCAAACTAGAAAAATGTAATGTATACCCATATACCCATCACCTAGATTTAATAGTTGTTAGTATTTCACCACATTTGCCTCTATTTTTCTAAAATATTTTAAATTACAAGAATATATTTTGGTTGTAAATATTTTAGTATAAATCTCTAAATTATAATCACAATAACATAAAATTAATCATTCTTAATTTCCTAGCATCATCAAATGCCACATCCATATTAATATTCAGATTAACCAACTTGTCTTAAAAATGTTTGTTACAGTTTCTTTGTTCAAACCAGGATCCACTCAAGGTGTACTGTACTTGGTTGTGGTGTCTCTCTATATATTTCTTTAATTTAGTGCAGTCACCTTCCCTCCCTTCATTCTGGATTTATTTCCTAATGGTGAATTTGAATTTCTATATCTTATATATTCTGTAAACTGAAAATTAGATCCAAAAGTTTGATTAGATTCATGGCAGATATTTTCTGACAAGAATGTTTCATAGATGGTGTGTAAAATGAGATTAGTATTCTTTAAAAAAAAGATAAGGCAAGTTATGGGGAAAAGGAAGTAATACATATCAAGTGCTTGTGCTATGTTCCTTTTAAAAACATAATCTCTTTTAATCCTTACAATAATCCTATGAGTTACAGGTGGTATTACCCCTTTGTAGTAAGGGAATTGTTTCTGAGAGATTACCCAGTTATTAAGGAGCAAAGTTAGAATTCCAAAAGAGGTTTCTTAGAAAACTAAAAATGGAACTACCAGATGACCCAGCAGTTATACTTTTGTGTATAT
The DNA here is from genome assembly GCF_029378745.1 of Bos indicus. NCBI lineage: Eukaryota > Metazoa > Chordata > Mammalia > Artiodactyla > Bovidae > Bos > Bos indicus. The sequence continues at coordinate 80,624,474 of NC_091789.1, forward strand.
ATCCCCAAAAATGAAAATAGTAATTCAAAAATATATGTGCACCCCAGTGTTCATAGCAGCATTACTTACACTAGCCAAGATATGGAAGCAATGTCAGTGTTTATCAACAGATGAATGAATAAACAAGATATGGTAATTTATATATACAATGGAATACTGCTCAGCCATAAAAAATGAAATTTTGCCATTTGCAATAACATGGATGGAGTTGAAGGCTATTTTGCATAGTGAAATAAGTCAGCCAGAGAAAGACAAATACTGTAGGATGTCACTTATATGTGGAATCTAAAAATACACCAAGCTAGTGAATTTAACAAAAAAGAAACAGACTCACAGATGTAGAAAATGAACTAGTGGTTACAAGTGAGGAGCTGGAAGGGAGGAGGAGCAAGATAAAGGTTGGGGATTAAGAGGTACAAACTATTATGTATAAAATAAATAAGTTACAAGGATATATTATATAGCACAGGGAATATAGACAGTATTTTATCATTATAAGTGGAGTATAACCTTTAAAAATTGTGAATCACTACGTTGCACACTTGAAACATGATATTGTATATCAGCTATACCACAATAATAATAATGAAATTAAAATTCTTTTAAAGAGAGAAGGGAAAAAATTCAACAAGATACTTTAAATAAACATAAGAAATTTTACTAACAAATCACTTGCTCTTTGTGCTTCAGTCTCTGGTAAAATAAGAGCAATAAGTTGATTTGATCCTCACATAAATAAATTGCTTTGGCTTATTATGCTTTCATTTTAGGTAATGAGAGGTATCCTTTAAGCATCAGCTAAAATGTATTTACATATGTATGTTCTTAGAACAGGTAATAACTGGTCCTTCTATAATTATGACAGCCATATATCTAGAATTTTCTAGGACAATTCTGACATCAGATAATTTGTCTTGTTGATTTTGTCCAATGAATTTTTCATTAGAAAGACTTGGTTAAGGTTTAAAAACTACTCTCTGTGTATGGGAATACATTGTTAGTTTTTTAAATTGAGAGTCTGCTTTAGACCTTTAGAAAAGGTGTTGAATATAAGAGAAAGTGGTAAATAAAACCTGGTAAGAATCTTTTCTTGATCCCAGTTAACTGACCAAGAAAAAAATATTAAAATCTTAGTTTCTGCAACACATTAGTCACATTTCAAGTGCTCAGAGGCTACATGTGACTGCTGCTGCTGCCGCTAAGTCACTTCAGTCATGTCCAGCTCTGTGCGACCCCATAGACAGCAGCCCATGAGGCTCCCCCATCCCTGGGATTCTCCAGGCAAGACCACCCGAGTGGGATGCCATTTCCTTCTCCAATGTATTAAAGTGAAAAGTGAAAGTGAAGTTGCTCAGTCGTGTCTGACTCTTCGAGACCCCATGGACTGCAGCCTACCAGGCTTCTCTGTCCATGGGATTTTCCAGACAAGAGTACTGGAGTGGGGTGCCATTGCCTTCTCCAACATGTGACTGCTGCTGCTGCTAAGTCACTTCAGTCGTGTCTGACTCTGTGCGACCCCATAGATGGCAGCCCACCAGGCTCTGCCATCCCTGGGATTCTCCAGGCAAAAACACTGGAGTGGGTTGCCATTTCCTTCTCCAACATGTGACTAGTGGCTGCCAAATCAGACAGTGCAGACACAGCACATTCCATCATTGCCCAGAATGCTGTTGGAGCCGTACTCTAGACTCTGTGAGCTTTACTACTACATATAAAGCCTCCCAATTGAAAAAGTTATATAACTCTGTGTGTGTGTACACACACGCACAACACACACATATATGTTGTTGTTTAGTTGCTAGGTCATGTCTGACTCTTTTGCGACCCCATGAACTGTAGCCCACCAGGCTCCTCTGTCCATGGGATTTTCCAGGCAAGAATACTGGAATGGGTTGCCATTTCCTTCATGGGATCTTGCTGACCCAGGGACTGAACTCGTGTCTCCTGCATTGCAGGTAGATTTTTTACCATTATTCTGCCATTAAACTTTCCTCTAAAATTAAAAAGGCTGTCTTTTTCTTTTAATCAAATCAATTGATTCCTGCAAAATTATACTGATGTTTATACATAAAATTGTTGCAGAGAGAAACATGGTAAGCAAGGCTATATGTCCTCTCAGTTTTTTTTTTTTTTTTCATTTTCATTTAGAGAAGTTCAGAAGGATATAACTAACATGTTGAAATGACAGTGATTGTGAATTACTATAGATACTTGAGTGCCACAGCATTTTAATATCCTAAAATATGTTATTGAGGTTGATTGGTTCAAATGTGTCTTATAACACTTCCAGGAATAGGGACAGTGGAAAACTGAAACTGTAATACTTACAGGGGAATTAAGTAGGTGAATGTCTCTTCATTTACTGAGGTTTTCATGACTGAGCTTTTTGTATCAAATTTATTACTTTAGAACCTTAAAAGGAGTATAAATTGTGGGAGAGATTTGATCAAAATAAGAATCACTAGTTGATCTTACATCATTTTTTAAACCATTTTAACTTTTACATTTTAATGTTTTCTTTCTTTAAATGTAATTTGAACTGCCAAAAAAACTACTTTCCCTCCTATTTTCATATACTTTTTATAACACGCCTATGGTTGTGTTAGAGGATGTAACACTGTTAATAAACTAAAGAAATAATGTGAACTCCAGATTGTATAACATAAGAATTGAGTTCCAATTCAGGCTCTTCTTGGAAAGCTGCAACCTCTAGAAAGTCACTACAGTCATATAAAAATATAGAATGGCACTCTTTACCTCACAGTGAGTGGCATATGTCATGTATAAGAATTGTAATGGATAACCAGTTTTTAAAGGTTAAATGCTAAATATAGTATCTGGTTCTTTAAATGTTAATTGAGTGTCAAACATTCTTATCAAAGGAGATTCTAGCTTTTAATCTCTACCGGTTTGATCCCTGGGTCGGGAGATCCCCTAGAGAGGGAAATGGCAAAACACTCCAGTATCTTTGCCTGGAGCATCCCATGTACACAGGAGCCTGGTGGGCTATAGTCCATGGCGTGACAAAGAGTCGGGCTCGACTGAGCAAATAAAAAGGACAAGTAAGTGTCAGGCCTGCCTTTTCTTTCCTTGAAAGTTACAAGTTCTACAGTTGTCACTAACTTATTCTTACCTACAATTTGAGAATCTGGATTATATTTATAAATACTCTTTGGCAAGGTTTATGTGCTCTTGACCTCAAAATCTGATATGAGGTGGTATGTGAACTTCATTTATTAGCTCTCTGCGGCTGCTGCTGCTGCTGCTAAGTCGCTTCAGTCGTGTCTGACTCTGTGTGACCCCATAGACGGCAGCCCACCAGGCTCCACCATCCCTGGGATTCTCCAGGCAGGAACACTGGAGTGGGTTTCCATTTCCTTCTCCAATGAATGAAAGTGAAAAGTGAAAGTGAAGTCGCTCAGTCGTGTCAGACTCTTTGCGACCCCGTGGACCACAGGACCACAGGCTCCTCTGTCCGTGGGATTTTCCAGGCAAGAGTACTGGAGTGGGTTGCCATTGCCTTCTCCTTACTAGCTCTTTCAGATCAGTCGCTCAGTCGTGTCCGACTCTTTGTGACCCCATGAATCGCAGCACGCCAGGCCTCCCTGTCCATCACCAACTCCCGGAGTTCACTGAGACTCACGTCCATCGAGTCAGGGATGCCATCCAGCCATCTCATCCTCTGTCGTCCCCTCCTCCTCCTGCCCTCAATCCCTCCCAGCATCAGGGTCTTTTCCAATGAATCAACTCTTTGCATGAGGTGGCCAAAGTACTGGAGTTTCAGCTTTAGCATCAGTCCTTCCAAAGAAATCCCAGGGCTGATCTCCTTCAGAATGGACTGGTTGGATCTCCTTGCAGTCCAAGGGACTCTCAAGAGTCTTCTCCAACACCACAGTTCAAAAGCATCAATTCTTCTGCACTCAGCCTTCTTCACAGTCCAACTCTCACATCCATACATGACCACAGGAAAAACCATAGCCTTGACTAGATGGACCTTTGTTGACAAAGTAAGGTCTCTGCCTTTGAATATGCTATCTAGGTTGGTCATAACTTTCCTTCCAAGGAGTAACATGGCTGCAGTCACCATCTGTAGTGATTTTAGTCACTTTCAAATATGTTGCATTTTTTCCCCTTAGGTAGTTTGGGAAGAAACGGGCTTTAAATTTGAAAGTAGAAACTTTTTTGACTAGGAATATTGAGTTTCTTTATTAAGAATCTAGACTTATTTAATAAAAGGAATTTTTTTCATAGCTTTTTGAGTGGATCCTGTGGCACGTAAGTATTCTAGTGTTATTTCTAGATATTATAATACTCAAATTCAAAGTGATAGCAAGGGAAATATTTTAAAACATGGCAAACCCCTGCCCCCACCCCTAGGCAAAGCTTGATTGTTTTTTTTAAATTTTTATTTTCAAGGTTTAATTTCATAATTAATTAAATGGAAATTTTTGTCAGCTTGCCAAATACTTTAAACTCCTAAGTAATTAACTTAAACTTGTAGTTTATCGTTAATTTTCATTTATTAATTGGACTAGTCATTTTAAAGCTCAAACTAATTTAGGTTATTAGCTAGAATGTAGACCATGGTTTTCCCAGCTTCTAAGTTTTTCACTTATTTAAGGAGAAATAAAGTTTAGACAAAGAAAAGTAAAGGTACACATTTGGATATAATTTAAATCTCATTTTGATGACTGTTGGCTGAGTGATTATAGATTCTGCTCCAGTATTATTTTCAATAATAGTGTTACTATAGCAACTAATATAATGCATGGTTTAAGGGGGAAATAAAAAAAAAAACACCTCTCTCTGATCATATTGTATATTGGGATAAAATTTTTCTTTATTAGTTTTTATTACTTGTACTAGACTTTGCAAAACTTTTTTTCCCAAAGAAATACTCTGAGGATCCTGTTGCAGATATTTTTTGCCCTATTCATTTCATCATCTATTTCTTGTATTGACAGTATGCTGCAATTAATTTAAATGGGAAAGTTGTAGAAACACTTTGTATCAGAAATCCTGTATCTTTTTTCTCTTACTGTGTCTTAAACAACACTCTCGAAGAAAGATTTCTGCTTTCCTACTTTTGAAATGTATAAATGAATCTCGTTCCTTTAAAAGTCAGTTAGCTTATATGTCGTCTTTTCTTTGCTAAAATGATGATAATGGTAAGGGGTACTTGTCTAAGTCCCTGAGTATTGTTGGCATATTATTGTATGAACAAGTGGTTGATATACATTAAAATTTATCCATTAACCTATTTCATTGCAGATTTGGTGATAATTAAAACCTAGAAGTGGCATAAACATATAATAAACTCTTAAGAGAATAATTCAGTTCAGTTAAGTTCAGTTCAGTCGCTCAGTCGTGTCCGACTCTCTGCGACCCCATGAATCCCAGCACGCCAGGCCTCCCTGTCCATCACCAACTCCCGGAGTTCACCCAGACTCACGTCCATCGAGTCAGTGATGCCATCCAGCCATCTCATCCTCTGCCGTCCCCTTCTCCTCCTGCCCCCAATCCCTCCCAGCATCAGAGTCTTTTCCAATGAATCAACTCTTCACATGAGGTGGCCAAAGTACTGGAGTTTTAGCTTTAGCATCAGTCCTTCCAAAGAACAACCAGGACTGATCTCCTTCAGAATGGACTGGTTGGATCTCCTTGCAGTCCAAGGGACTCTCAAGAGTCTTCTCCAACACCACAGTTCAAAAGCATCAATTCTTCGGCACTCAGCCTTCTTCACAGTCCAACTCTCACATCCATACATGACCACAGGAAAAACCACAGCCTTGACTAGACGAACCTTTGTTGGCAAAGTAATGTCTCTGCTTTTCAATATGCTATCTAGGTTGGTCATAACTTTCCTTCCAAGGAGTAAGCGTCTTTTAATTTCATGGCTGCAGTCACCATCTGCAGTGATTTTGGAGCCCAAATGATAAAGTATATCTATATAATGTACACAATTAAAACCAATGAAGGTTCTGTAGTTTGTGTAAAATAATGTTCATGGACAGATATTAAGGCAGAAAAGTAGGTTTTAAAGTATAGTAGTAAAGTATAGTACAATCCCATTTTTATGTGAAAATTTATATACACACACGTGTGTAAAATATAAATGTGTGGAGCGATATACACAAATGTTACCGGTAGTTATCTCTAGGTTTTATAACGGGAATTATAACATCATTTCCATTAAAAATTTTAAAAATTCTGAAAAGAAGGGAGTGTTGTGGCTAGTAAAAGCAATATGGTTATTTCGCTTGATGTTAGGAGGGAGGTAATGTTTTAGGAAAAGGGTCCAAAAGTTTTTAATGATACGAAGGTATGTTACGTGCACTTTTCCTCTGATTTGTTGGCATTTTAATTGACTGTGGGTCAAAATGAAAATTATTGCATGGGTGGAAGCTGAATCATAGTCTAACCATAGTTAGGCAATCATGTTTGACTTGATATCATAGATCTTAAATCTGGTGGGGAGAAGACATTACAAGGTTTCAGAAATGGGATTTCATAAAATCACTATCTCCTGAAGATGAAAATGGTTAAACAGTTCTTGTCAGGTTCAGGCTAAGCATGAACTGACCTTTTATGTTTGTGTCTACTTATTGTTTTTATTTCAACTTTTATATTTTCTTTTATTAAAAAATTAACACATTTGTTTTTAAAAACTTCAAAAAGAACAGAAGTGTTAAAAGTGGAAAAAAATAGACCTACTTAAGTTTCTCCTTCCTCTGCAATCCTTTAGGGAATTCTTCTTTTTTAAAGAGAATAGATCTGGGAAATGGAGGAACCATGCCTCAAGAAAACGGTCATTCTTTACAGTGTGGTAGAATGATCACTGGATAGGAGTCAGGAAATTTATCTTCTAATCCCAGCTAGTCTGTAGCTCTGTGATTGGGGAAAAAGTTACTTTGCCTCTCTGAACATTATTTTCTACCAATTTCAAGATGATAAGTTTGGTTGAAAATCAGGATACAGACACTTTTTAAAAAGGGTATATATGAGCGTTGTTTGTGTATATGTGTGTGCATGCATTTCTGCAAAGGCTTTTTCTCTAATTATAAAAAGTAGTTAATATATGAATCATGGCATTTATAATTGAGAAATAAATGCTATACTTAATTGACATAGTATTACTTTCCAGAGAATTGGGTATTTCATTTATTCCTGCTATTCTTATATCATCCTGTTACACATGTAACTGTAGAGCATTTCATCCATGTTTAACTCACAGTCATAACTAGATTAAGTTATTATCCACTGTTATAGAGAGAAGCATACAGCTGAAAAATAAATTCAGTTTCTGCTGCTCTTTCCCTTAGGTTACTGTCTTAGAGAAATGAAGTGATTTTTGACTACAGTTCTTTTAAGAACATCACTTATTGTCAAACAGAAGTGAAATTGGGATTATCCATAGAACATTTCTATCTTGTAATTTATTTGGTATTTTGTGAACAGCTGACTTTCCTAATTATATTTGGCATGGTCACTTGCTAAAAATATTAGTCAGTGTTATCTGGTTTTATTACATACCTCACTTCTGAGTCATGCATGGGGTGGGGTGGGGTAACCATGGGAGACACACATCTAAGGAAGCATTATCTTTTAACAAAATTTAATTCAGATTGCCCTATCTCTCTGCCTGCCTGGTTAGTAACTTTGAACTTTGGAGATCTATCTAGTTGTGATAAACATGTTCTGTATGCCATAGGCCAGAGAAAGTCAGCTTTGATGGCAGATTTCTATACTGGTGCAGAAGAGAAATGTTTAGTTAACATTTTAAAATAAGTAAACCAAAAAATAAAGAACTAAATTTATTAGCATATATGCATTCCACCAGAAGACTTTCTTTCTTGAACCTTATATGGTCTTTTAATGTTTTCAACCAAAGAAATAGCACATGCATTCAAAATTAATTGTAAAATCTTAATTACAGATATGTCCATTTAAAAAAATCATTTTCTTTCATGAAATTATGAAATGATTCTTTCAAGTGTTTATTGATGTGGCAAGATAAAAAGTTTGTTAACATAATACCAGGTATCAAAATGGTTGGAATTGGTGTCAGCATTTGCTTTTGTACAGAAAAAAAAAAAAAAAAAAAAACTTAGGGCCTCATGAGTTGAATTTTTCATCTTGAGTTACATAACAAACATTTGAGCTCCTATCCTGTGCTGAATTGTATACTGTAGATATGGTTGAAGATGTAAAGACAAAATTCTTTGTAAGTGTGGGCTTTGTCTATGCTAAAACTTAGGCAGGCATTAAGCATTATTTAATATAGATTAAATTTAATGTGCTATATGCTTCCCTGTACCTTCCTTTGACCAGTAATTATTTACATTCCTTCATTAAATTCACTCAGTTTAGAAAGTGTGTTCTAAGGAATCTTGCTGTTAGAAGCTATAGAAAGTCCTTTTGTAAAGTGAATTAATTTGCCTTCTATATATCCAGGTTTTCATCTTTAATTTCTTAATACACAGCTTGTGAATATTTTAAATTTTTTGTTAGCAAATGACATATCCATGGTTCACTTTAACAGAGCAGGAGTTTGGGGTTCTTACTGAGTATATAAGTGATTCCAAGTTTTAAGCTTTTAGTTTTTTCACCTTAAAAGACTGACATAAGACATCATGACTTTAAAAAAAAGACACTTTGATAATAAAATGATAAATAATGTATATCAATTTAAATTTGATCCTAGGTCCTTATAGTGTAATTTATATTTGAGTTTCTTACAGTTGAAATAGAAGGACTGTATGTTCCAGTTATGCAGATGACACCACCCTTGTGGCAGAAAGTGAAGAGGAACTAAAAAGCCTCTTGATGAAAGTGAAAGTGGAGAGTGAAAAAGTTGGCTTAAAGCTCAACATTCAGAAAACGAAGATCATGGCATCTGGTCCCATCACTTCATGGCAAATAGATGGGGAAACAGTGGAAACTGTGGCAGACTTTATTTTTGGGGGCTCCAAAATCACTGCAGATGGTGACTGCAGCCATGAAATTAAAAAACACTTACTCCTTGGAAGAAAAGTTATGACTAACCTAGATAGCATATTAAAAAGTAGAGACATTACTTTGCCAACAAAGGTCCATCTAGTCAAGGCTATGGTTTTTCCAGTGGTCATGTATGGATGTGAGAGTTGGACTGTGAAGAAGGCTGAGTGCCGAAGAATTGATGCTTTTGAACTGTGGTGTTGGAGAAGACTCTTGAGAGTCCCTTGGACTGCAAGGAGATCCAACCAGTCTATTCTGAAGGAGATTGGCCCTGGGTGTTCTTTGGAAGGACTGATGTTGAAGCTGAAACTCCAGTACTTTGGCCACCTCATGCGAAGAGTTGATTGATTGGAAAAGACTCTTATGCTGGGAGGGATTGGGGACAGGAGGAGAAGGGGTCGACAGAGGATGAGATGGCTGGATGGCATCACTGACTCGATGGACGTGAGTCTGAGTGAACTCTGGGAGTTGGTGATGGACAGGGAGGCCTGGCGTGCTGCGATTCATGTGGTCACAGAGTCGGACATGCCTGAGTGACTGAACTGAACTGAACTGATGTTCCAGTTAAACTGTTCTGTAGCTATTTTGATTAATTTAGATTTGGATTTTGTTAGTATAGTGGTTGGTAGGTAGAGTGATTATGAAAATAAAGTTGTTAAGGGACTTCCCTGATGGTTCAGTGACTAAGACTCTGGTGCTCCCAGTGCAGGGGGCTCAGGTTCAATCCCTTGTCTGGAAACTGGATCCCACATGCTGCAACTTAGAGTTCTCATGCTGCAGCTATAAAGATGCCACATGCTACAGCGAAGATCAAAGATCCTGCATGCCGCAACTAAGAGACCTGGTGCAGCAAAATAAATAAATACAGGTGTTAAATATTTATGAACAGGAATAGCCATGATTTTTAGCAAAAGCATCTATGAATTTAGCAGACTTACGTTAGCCTTTTTTTTTTCAACTTTGAAAAAAGCACAAAACAAAATGCATAGGAAAAAATTAGAAAAATGTTGGAATAAGAAAGCTTGAAAGATGAAAAGTAGTCATTAAAAAATTGAACCCCTAAAACATGCTGTATAAATATGACATTCTTACATAAGAGGCTGGTATTGCATGTATTGTGAATGTTTTCTAGGTAATTTATCATATATATCAGAAATATGTATAGTAGCGAGTTTCTAGACTAACAGTAGGTCAAAGAACTATGGAGATATGATCCAGAGGGAGAAAATAACTATTATTTCAACCTTTCTAAACAGGACACCATACTTGCAGAACTTCTTCAAATACATAAAGAACACATTGTAGGATATCATGAACATGATTCTCTTTTGGACCACAAAGAAGAAGAAGAGTTGACTGAAGAAGAAAGAAAAGCAGCTTGGGCTGAATATGAAGCAGAGAAGAAGGTAGTTCATCTGAAATGCTTTTTGTTGTTGTTTTTGTTGTTAGTCATTTAAAAGAACAGTGGAGGAAGAAAAGGGTCACATTTGGAAAAAGTAATAATATAGTGAATCTTCAGGAAGAGAGTCCCCCAAGTTTGGGTGTCTGTTTATGGGCTTTGGCTACCTTTGGTGGTAGACTCGAAGGAGAGGAGAGAAGAAAATGTTTCCCTTTAAAGAGTAGTAACCTCATTTCTGATTAGCACTTGCTAAATTGAGAGATTAGTGGGAAGCTGTATATTTAGCATCACTTAACTTCCATCAACACCCTTACTGTAGTAACAGACATACAGGAACTTGAGTTTGGAGGTAGTGGTAAATGTTGCTTTAGCTTGTGTACCAAACTCAAAGTTTTGACCGATTATCAGAACACAAAAATACTCCATTATTGGACATTAATGTCAATCTACAGCAGCAACTTTATTTAAAATAGTTCCACCTCTGTTTTAAATACCACCTCACTTGAGCAAAAATGTGCCTGAGCATGGGAAACCTTATCCTAATACCCGAATCCATTTTAAACTCCTAATTCATTGTACTAAACTTCTTTAACATTGTGATTTTAGGAGTCTCATCAGAATTCTCTGAGTTGCCCCATACTGTGCAAATTATCAGAAAAGACTACACCTTTAGGGGTTAAAGCTTTCTGTGTAATAAGATCTTGGTTTCAGATGAAAAGGGTGTTTTATTTGTGTGTGGAAGAGTGTTAATAATTTCCTAGATCTGAGAATGTGGGTTTTTTTCTTAACCAGTAGGTGATGTAGAATTTCACGTTTTAAATCACAATGTGGAAAGTGCATAATTTTTTGTTTGTAGGGACTGACCATGCGTTTCAACATACCAACTGGGACCAATTTACCCCCTGTCAGTTTTAACTCTCAAACTCCTTATATTCCTTTCAATTTGGGAGCCCTATCAGCAATGAGTAATCAACAGCTGGAGGTAAGTTGTGAAGTACGAAAGTATTTTGCCTTGAATTAAAGGCAATTTCAAATGCCTTGTTGTTGAGGGTTTCCTATGCAGGAATATCACATTCCCCAAAAGATTACCTCTGAATAGACCAAGAAATTTTTCTTTTGTTTGTTGACCTTTTTGAACCAGCGTAGTTATAATAAAATGTGGTTTGTTCAGAGCACAAAGAAATCAGGCCTTGAATTAATATAGTTTGAATTATTTTAATTAAGAAACAATAGGGTAGCTGACTGGCTAGAGAAATAGCACTTTCTTCAGTTATAAAATATTTTGAATAAGCAAATTACTTAATGTTTGAAAGTGGGATAAATACACACATTGATCTACATTCTAAAGCAGTGAAGATGCTACTTTAAGTGTATGATAATGTACAGTATTATGAAATAATTTAAAAATAGGATCAATGATGAGTTAAATAAGAAAGACTAGGTTTTAATATACCAGTAATTAAATAATGTAATTGAATATGTGATATTCTTTTTAAAATGTGCTTATGGAGTCATTTAAATTATTAAATTATTGGTACAATAGAACCCAATTTTTATCTTCCTAACAAGACCCTCACTGATGAGTTTTACTCCATTTTATTGATGCTGAATTTTGCTGTACTTTTCAATTAAAGATTTTTAAGGCCACATGTTGTAAATTGGCAAGAGAAAGGCTCCCTATACTTTTAAAACTAAGCTGTCTTTTTATGTGCCCTGATAAAGATATTTCTTGCATTCTTCTAGGACCTCATTAATCAAGGAAGAGAAAAAGTTGTGGAAGCAACAAACAGTGTGACAGCAGTGAGGATTCAGCCTCTTGAAGATATAATTTCAGCTGTAGTAAGTTAATTGGCAATTGTCTTATACCAACTTGCAATTCTTATTCCCACCATTCATTCTGATTTTTGTTTTTTGCTTCACTACTTCTGTGGGGGAAAGACCGTAATTCTTATAACTTGATTTACAACAGTAAAACACTAGTGAACTGTATAATAGTGCCAAGCTATATATCTCAGTTTTATCAAGATGTTGGTACAAAAGAGAAATGTACAATTGAAGAATTGGGAAATCAGTTAATCATGGAAATGTATGTGTTGTTTATATAAACATATTTTAATTACCAGTTGCATGAATTAAATCCAAATAGTTTTTCTCTAGGCATAGCTAACCCTTGTACAACAGTGGACAGTTTAGTACCTTGCTTTTACATCATTGTCTTCTTTAGAAAAGATTAAAGGAAAAGGGGGAAAGAAAACTTTAAAAATCCTGAATATCTTTAAGGACCATAAATATTTTATTTTCTTCAATTCTACTGCAATAAGGAATAAATAGAAATTTTTCTTCCAGTGGAAGGAAAACATGAATCTCTCAGAGGCCCAGGTACAGGCATTAGCATTAAGTAGACAAGCCAGCCAGGAGCTTGATGTCAAACGAAGAGAGGCAATCTACAATGACGTGTTGACAAAACAACAGATGGTAAGAATTCAGAGTATCTCTAGGTTATGTTTAATTTTCTTGAATTTATAATAACGAGTTTGTGTGACATCTGTGTTGATATCTGTTCCCACATGTGGTTGGATGGATGGTCATTGGTTATTCCCAGAAGAAATTTTATTCATAAACCTAGTAATGTCAAATAAAGGTAATATCTTTTGTTGCAAAGGAGCAACAGCTTCCCAAATGAATCTCCTTGAAGTTTACATAGCATCTCTTCCATATAATTTCACTTTTGTATATTCTGGACATCTAGAAAGGAATTTTTGCCAGACTTTTCTTACCACATTTACTATTTTTAAACAACTTCCACAAATAAGTATACTTTTTAATATATTTAATTTGAGATAACAAGTGGAGCTATAAATGATACATGACACAGGTTCCTACTAAATTATGTAATTCTTTATAAGGCTAACATATTCCAGAATCCATGATTATCTTTGTTAGCATGGTTGTTTGGCAGCCATCTACCTTGCACTGGGAAATTTCAGCTCTTGACACCAGGGAATCAATTTCTGTGGCATGAATTTTACTTAGAAAGCACTGTAGAATTATGTGGTTTTAAATTATCTTAGGAAATCTGAGAATCTACATTCTAGGTAGGCAGGTAGGAATTACTCCCACTGCAAGTGCCTTTTCCCTTTGGTGTTTGTCACTAAAAGTGTTTGTCTGTCATCATGTGAAATATTCAAAAGAAGGACAAAGAAAGAGACTTGACAAAAAACTGCTGTAACTAATACTTGAGACTAATCACAGTGCAGGACAGGTTACTATAGCAACCAATTTAAATGCTGCTTGCACTACAATAGTCAAGTCATTAAGAGAATTTAGCCCTAAATGGTGTTACTAACTAGTTTCTACAGTAATGGTCCTGTGAATGCCATCAAATTAGTAATGGTGATAACAATAATATGTTTTTCTTTTGGTATGCTACCCCCTTAACAAATTGATTTTAACTCAAAATTTGATACTGCCTCTTTGAGACAGGTCATGCACTTGTAACAGCTCTCTTTTCTCTCCTTAGTTAATCAGCTGTGTTCAGCGAATACTTATGAACCGAAGGCTCCAGCAACAGTACAATCAGCAGCAGCAGCAGCAAATGACTTATCAACAAGCAACACTGGGTCACCTCATGATGCCAAAGCCTCCAAATTTAATCATGAATCCTTCTAACTACCAGCAGATTGATATGAGAGGAATGTATCAGTCGGTGGCTGGTGGTATGCAGCCACCACCATTACAACGTGCGCCACCCCCAATGAGAAGCAAAAATCCAGGACCTTCCCCAGGGAAATCAATGTGATTTTGCACTAAAAGCTTAAAAGATTGTTAAAATCATAGAAAGATCTTTTATTTTTTTAGGAATCAATGACTTAACAGAACTCAACTGTATAAATAGTTTGGTCCCCTTAAATGCCAATCTTCCATATTAGTTTTAAATTTTTTTTAATAGGGCATACCATTTCTTCCTGACATTTGTCAGTGATATTGCCTAGAATCTTCTTACACACATTGAGTACAGAAGATCTTTCAAATTGTTTTCAGTGAAAACAAGTCCTTCCATAACAGTAACAACTCCACAGGTTTCCTCTCTAAATTTTTATGCCTGCTTTTAGTGACCATAAAATTGTCATAAATTAATGAATTTATGAAAGAATACTGATTTATATATTCATTCTTTACATATAAAGACACACAGCTGAGTTCTTAGAGTTGATTCCTCAAGTTATGGAATACTTTTGTACTTATCCATTTCTTGACTAAAGTGATTGAAATGGTTTTAATGTTCTTTTGACTGAAGTCTGAAACTGGGCTCCTGCTATATCATCTCTGTGACTGAAAGTTAGAAATTAAGGGTTGGTTATCTTTGACACAGAATTGTGTGCAATATTGTTAAATACTACTGCTCTAAAACTTGGAGGAGTCTTACAGTTATCTTAGCATTGTATAAACAGCCTTAAGTATAGCCTAAGAAGAGAATTCTTTTTCTTCTTTAGTCTTTTTCTGCCATTTTTATTTTCAGTTATATGTGCTGAAATAATTACTGGTAAAATTTCAGGGTCGTGGATTATCTTCCACACTTGAATTTTCTCTCTCCTGGCACTAATATAAGGCACATCTCTTAACTGCTTGGTGCCAGTGCTAGTGCTTCATCCTGTTGCTGGCAGTGGGATGTGGACTAACAAAATCAAGTTCTAGCATTTTAGGAGGTTAAGGATGACGTTGTGGTTGTTAGCTTCACACCCTGTTTTATAAACACCATCAAAATGGCAGAACCATTGCTGACTTTAAGTTCACATGGGGAATGTGCTTTAAAACAATTCCCAGTACTGTCAGTATTGTGAAGTAATTCCTCCTAAAGATAAGGATCACTGGCTTCTATGCTCTTCCTCTTCTTTTCTCTCATCAGTATGTTGTTTTTCCCCAACTGTATTTTCTTACATAAATTCTGTTTTAAAGTTCAATTTTTTTTTTAGTTTAGATCTATGAGGCAATTTTCTAATCAAAATTCATCTAATGCCCTTTTATGAGGTTTTACATTGTCGTTTTTCTTAATCCAGGCTTGTAAAAATGACCTGTATGCTTATTCATGTACAATTTGGTTGCTTGAGTTTCTTAAAGAAAAAGATTGTTAGACTATGAGAGTCAACTCAACATGGCGAAACCATTTTTGAGATGGCGATGTAACATGTAGTGGAAATAGCTAACAAATTCCAAAAAAAAAAAAAAAAAAAGCTGGGTGGAGGATTTGCTCTAGGTATCACTGAGTTAGAATGAGTTTAACATTAGCTAAAACTGTTTTGAGTTGTTTGGACGATTAAGAGATGTCCACTTTTATCTTGAAAGAACTAGTGGTAGAACATTCAAGAGTACTAAGTTTGTCATATAGAATTTTGAGGTTTGGTGGATCCACCCTCCACGTTCCCATATTTGGATATTATGCCAGCCATATAATCAAATTTATTTCACTAGGGGGATGTGTTTTTACTTTAGAAGAAATGAAAAAGACAAGATTTGTGAAATAAATATTTGAAGACAGTATACTCTGGCCAGCTGTTATCAGTTGGTATTTCTACAAGTCCAGAATACTTTAAACCTGATTTACTCAACCTGGGAACTTTCACCATGGTCTGATTACTTGCTCAAAGACATAGACGTCAAAATTTTAGGCAACCTTCTAAACCTTTTTCATAATGAATGAAACTATGACTTAAAGAATAATACATAGAAAGGTTAATTGGAAATAGTTTGGGATAAAACTTGGATCAGTTTGCATACAATCTTCACTTGACATTTTAGCTACATAATATGTACTTTGAGTATAACATCAAGCTTTAACAAATATTTAAATATAAAATCATGTCAATAAGATACTAAAAGGCTCATTTTTATATTTGTTTTAGATGTTTTAAATAGTTGCAATGGCTTAAAAAATGATTTAAAATGTTGCTTGTAATACAGTTTTGCCTGCTAAATTCTCCACATTTTGTAACCTGTTTTATTTCTTCGGGTGTAAAGCGTTTTTGCTTAGTATTGTGATATTGTATATGTTTTGTCCCAGTTGTATAGTAATGTTTCAGTCCATCATCCAGCTTTGGCTGCTGAAATCATACAGCTGTGAAGACTTGCCTTTGTTTCTGTTAGACTGCTTTTCAGTTCCGTATTGAGTATCTTAAGTACTGTAGAAAAGATGTCACTTCTTCCTTTAAGGCTGTTTTGTAATATACATAAGGACTGGAATTGTGTTTTTAAAGAAAAGCATTCAAGTATGACAATAATACTATCTGTGTTTTCACCATTCAAAGTGCTGTTTAGTAGTTGAAACTTAAACTATTTAATGTCATTTAATAAAGTGACCAAAATGTGTTGTGCTCTTTATTGCATTTTCACAGCTTTGAAAATCTGTGCACATAATGTTTCATAGAAAATGTATAGCTTTTTATGTGCTATTTAATGGTGGTTCTTTTGCACATTTAGTTATTTAATATTGGGAGGTCAAGGAGTTTGGTTTTTGAATCTGTTCTATACTAAATTCTGTAAAAGGAGATCTCAAACCTCAAAAATAATTTACATACCAGGAAGCCTGTGTGTGTTTGTTAGTTTTGGTTGTCTGTGTGTAATCCAGCACCATTTCCTGCTTCCCAACAGCTGTGTCACTCATTTAAGTCGAGCAGACCTACCACTCCACAGTTGATACGAAAGCTGCTTACCATCCTGAAGCACTAGCAGGTTGATGGAAATTATCACCTGGCCTCCAAAGAAGCTGAATATTTTGCAGTCTTCCCTTAGCTATGCCCATTCTCCCTCTAATATCATAAAACCAGATACGTATTTCTGTACCCTAAACAAAACTTTCAGAACAGTTAAATATCCCAGTAAAAATTTTCCTTTGAGGGTGGCATGTTGTGCGATGTTTTAACAGTAAAATAGGTCATCCTTTTACATGTTTATTTCACTAACAACTACATTCAGGTTATTCCCCACCATGTTTCACCAGACTTAGTCTCAAGTGACTTTTGGCTATCTCCAAATCAAATCTAGCCTTAAAAGAGATGAAAATTCTTCCACCATTGATTTTTTTTTAAATATGTAATCTGTGCCAATCTAAAAGGAGTGACCAAGTTTCAGAAATGCTTTTTGTCTGTGCAACATTTTATATATGCTGTTATATGGAAGTGAATAAAAATTAAAAATCCAAAATATATACTGTTTCTAAGCTTAATATCTGTCAGGAACCAAACTGCCCACATCACTCATGTTGGATCTAATAAAAGAATGGTCCTTCTTGCCCCTGCCTAAGAGTTTTACTCCTCAAGAATATGTGCTGACATAAAATTTCTTTACATATACACTGCCACCCTCTCTTTGGAATAACCTTCCTGATACATTATGCCCACTTCACTAACTATGGGAATCACTCTTCCCCTCAGTCTAGGGATCTAATAGTGACCACTGCATACCTTCACCAAGGGAGGTGTGACAAGGAAAGCAGCATATCAATTGAGGCCTTTGTTAAAAACAATAAAGATAAAGCTTTAATTGAAGGAATGAAAGGATGGGAGAATCCTAAAATACTGAAGAGCCTCTTAATATTCAGAACTGCCCCATATTTCAAGCAGTCTCTACCCAGCAGCATTATTCCACATTCTGCTCCTGAACATTATGCCCTCACTTCTCCTCCCTGATAGAAACAGGGAGGGGCAGCTTGGCGCCAATCTCCTTTATTAAATAGACTTGGCTCCCTCCCTGCAGACCTCACATCAAATATATGTTGATTTTCAGTAAAGGTGAAGAAAGATGACATATGCAAGGATGGGGTTTGTTTCAGGTATATGAGGAGAAAGTGTATGAAAAGGAACAAAGGTAGAGAAGGATCAGGAAGAGACTAAGTTGGAGTGGATTGATGGAGGGTCTTGAAATCCTGAATGGGTAATTCAATACAGAGGATAACAAGGGATTGTGAGGCAGCTGATGTGTTCAAAGTAGCAGGTAAAGACAGTGATTTGGGCAGGGTTAATTTGAATGGTTTAGAATGTAACGTGAAGAAAGACTGCAGACAGGAAGATAGGTAATTAAGCATTCAGTGACCAGACTACTAACAATTTTAAGGACAAAAGGCAAAATCATTAGAAGTTGTATAGAACAGTGAACTTCTTAAATTGTGAGAAAAACCTTTTACCCTTCCCCATGGAGTCTGCTTTGTTCAGGATTTCTGACTTTACATGCAAAACTTCACTTACTCCGTGTTCACTTTCTCAAACCTAGTGGAAAATCCATAGTGGCGTTCCTGTTTCACAATTTTTCATTATTTCTAACTATCCTGTATACATATTTGCAGAAAGTAAGTTTGGTCCATTTAACTAAACTAAGTATAATTCTGCTTCTTCCTCAAGTTAATCTTCAAAGGGCTAAATCCATTCTTGTTACTTTTTCTTGAGACCCATCTAGTCCAAGGGCTAGTATCTCTGTTGGTAATGTTACATTCACAAGCTTCCCTTCGCATTTTCAAAGTAATTTGTGGTTATTATGTGTTAACCTGTATACCACATATGAAAAAAGTGAGGAGAATAACTACATTTTTCTCATGACAGTTAAGCTAAAAGACCAAATCTATTGCACTTAGGAGGCAGAAGATAAATTATAGTCAAATTATCTGAGTCTTTCATGTCTCATTTGGAAAATAGGACTTTAATAATACCTTAACTTTCTTGAATGCAGGAGGCCCAACCAGGTGATTTCTTGAGGTCTTTTTCAGCTCTTAGGGTTTAGACATGAGAAAACCACAGTTTGAAGCCAAAAGGCAATGTGTTTGTCTAAGGTTACACAGTAAGTTTGAACAGAATTGGAAATCCCTTCCCTTTAGCTAGCCCTCCCCCATTAAGCTATGCCTTTTCTTTTCCTCTGTTTAGAAAAATGAGAGGTCTGACAGGCATTTTAATGACAAAGCAGGTAAGTCAAGTTGTAATTGGCTCTAATTACTACTTCTACAAGCTGTAACCTCCTTTATCTTTTGCCCAGGGGCACTCAGAGCACTGTTTCTTATTCTGGAACTCTGCAGAAAATGAAAAAACATGTTTAAGGATCTGATTCTTACAGCTTGGTTGCTTGATTGGGTTATATACATGACAAAACATCAAGGTAAATATAAATCCACTTTTGTTAAGTCAACTTTTAAGCAAATAATTGGTAGCCTCCCATTTGATTGTTCATAACTCTGAAGCCCAAGTTAGGCCAATATTCAAATTGTCTGGTCTGGATAAGGTTTATAGTAAGTAGAAGGCAATATTGTCTTCTATTGACTCTTATGTGACAACACATATGACATGTTTTGAGATGTAGGTTTTATAATGGTTTATTCTTGTGATGAAAACTACAAAAGCTAACAGAAGAGTGAAAGGGTGATTATTTTCTTTGTAGCTGCTTGTTCCTACATGCCAGTAGCAAAGCAAGTAGAAGCTTGTGTCTAGTTCGCTGAATACATTTCAATGGGGAAAAAAAAAGTGGTTAATATAATCATTTGCAGTCTTGTTAGTTCATTCTCAGTTCTTGGTAGGTTTTCAATAATAAAACATGGAGGTTGGCCTTCAAAGGCTTTAGTGATACAGGCTTGCTTGGACCCTATCCTTAGCAAAGTAAACCTTTTATTATGTGTTTCCGCCCTCTCTTTGCACATCTTCCACACTCTACTGGATGTGCTAAGCTCAAACGTACCTGCCTGTGATTTTTTCCCCTTCTCCAAACTATCATTTCACCACCCATACATCCCTCTATATTCTAATACCTCATTGTGTGTGTGTATATGTGTGTATTTGTAGGGGAGGCTTATAAAATCATACAATTCTAGAGATGGTACGGGTCTTAGAGACCCTGTAGACTATCCCTCTATAGTCAGAAAATAAAGGTCCAGAGAGGGAAAGAGATACACAAGGGCACCTATATCTTCTAGCTTCTATTCCACTTCATTCCACTCTGTTCAGGTGCCCCCTATTACACAGGTATCCCAATTCATTTTTTTTTTTCAATATGCCTGACCACAATAAGCAAATTTTCAGAAACTGGAGCCTATTATGCAGAGTGAAGTAAGCCAGAAAGAAAAACACCTATACAGTATACTAACGCATATATATGGAATTTAGAAAGATGGTAACAATAACCCTGTATACGAGGCAGCAAAAGAGACACTGATGTATAGAACAGTCTTATGGACTCTGTGGGAGAGGGAGAGGGTGGGATGATTTGGGAGAATGGCATTGAAACATATATAATATCATATATGAAATGAGTCGCCAGTCCAGGTTCAATGCATGATACTGGATGCTTGGGGCTGGTGCACTGGGACGACCCAGAGGGATGGTACGGGGAGGGAGGAGGGAGGAGGGTTCAGGATGGGGAACACGTGTATACCTGTGGCAGATTCATGTTGACATATGGCAAAACCAATACAATATTGTAAAATTAAAAAATAAAATATATTTAAAGCTAAACAGAATCCAGCATTTAAAACCAAAAGATATTATTGTTCAATGCAAGCCCAGTGCAGTGTTTCCCATCAGCTTGGCAATCTATTAAACTAATTCTGTGGATCAAAAAAAATAATAATAATTGTTCTGAACTCAACTTTAAAATGAAAACCGTTTGTGGAAGATAGAGGGGTATGTGGACCAAAATGACAGGGAAACAAATTCCTGTGTGGTAACTGTAAACTGGGGTATTTATTTTTCTTTTTTCACCACACTCAGCACAGTTAAGACCAATAGGATCTAGAAGCACTGTTCTGCTTTCTGGATCTCCGCATCCTTCAGCGTCAAAGATGGAATAATTCAGCCTTCCTCAGATGAGGTAAATTGATGTACCAAGTACTTCAAAATCCTCTGTTTCAAATGAGAAATGCTGCTGTATTCACAAGGAAACAAAACAGAAAGCTCTGTGTTAGTGTAGTGACGTCTGTCAGGAGAGGGGCAACTAATGATTATTGAGTATAGAGATATGCCATAAGGATGATAAGTAGTTTACATATTTTCAGAGAACTAAAACAGCAAAATGATTTTAATATGCTAGAATTTGGGGGTCTCATTCTAGATTTATAAAGTTGTACAAGCTAGTTCACCTCACTGAATCTTCTTTCACACAGCAATAAAGATTTATTGAATGCCTGTTATGTGTCAGGTACTATGACTAGTCACTATCCTGTTTTACCGATGAGGAAATAGGTTTTAAATAATTAAATTATTCACTCAGTGTCACATGACTAACTGGAAGAGGTAGACAAGAGCATGTATCTGATTCTGCTTTTGCCATTAAACAAGCTTGTTTTCAAAGTACTTCCTTCTGTGTCTCTTCAGTGGTGCCTAGAGAGTTTGGCTTTATCCTCACATTTCCTTCTGTGATCCAAATAGAAGTGTCTGAAAAATCCAGTGTGAGTATTTTGAAATATGTTTCAAGATACCCGAATTCATTTTTAATACAGTGGCTTCCTTACAAGTTCTTTAAGGCACCAACTGAGAATCCTAAAGATAGAACTATTCTGAACTAAGTTTACTTTTCATTTTTTCCACCTGATAAAGTGTAGGTACCATTCAAGCAAGGACTTAAATGAGCTAGAATATGGACATGTAGAGATTAAAGAGAAGGGTATCTCAGAGGAAACAGCAAACACAAACACGTGTAAGCAGCAAAGAACAGAATTCAGAATAGGATAGTTCTAGGAAATGCCATGCTTCTGTACTTGTGCACAGAAGGTCAAAGTCTCATTTAAGCCAATAGTTTCTGGAATACATAAATAATAATAGTATGGTAGGATAATTCTGAAAGAGATGGGAATACCAGACCACCTGACCTGCCCCTTGAGAAACCTGTATGCAGGTCAGGAAGCAACAGTTAGAACTGGACATGGAACAACAGACTGGTTCCAAATAGGTAAAGGAGTATGTCAAGGCTGTATATTATCACCCTGCTTATTTAACTTATATGCAGAGTACATCATGAGAAACGCTGGGCTGGAAGAAGCACAAGCTGGAATCAAGATTGCCCGGAGAAATATCAATAACCTCAGATATGCAGATGACACCACCCTTATGGCAGAAAGTGAAGAGGAACTAAAAAGCCTCTTGATGAAAGTGAAAGAGGAGAGTGAAAAGTTGGCTTAAAGTTCAACATTCAGAAAGTGAAGATCATGGCATCTGGTCCCATCACTTCATGGCAAATAGACAGGGAAACAGTGGAAACAGTGTCAGACTTTATTTTTGGGTGCTCCAAAATCACTGCAGATGGTGACTGCAGCCATGAAATTAAAAGACACTTACTCCTTGGAAGAAAAATTATGACCAACCTAGATAGCATATTGAAAAGCAGAGACATTACTTTGCCAACAAAGGTCCGTCTAGTCAAGGCTGTGGTTTTTCCAGTGGTCATGTATGGATGTGAGATTTGGACTGTGAAGAAAGCTGAGCACCGAAAAACTGATGCTTTTGAACTGTGGTGTTGGAGAAGACTCTTGAGAGTCCCTTGGACTGCAAGGAGATCCAACCAGTCCATTCTAAAGGATATCAGCCCTGGGATTTCTTTGGAAGGAATGATGCTAAAGGTGAAAGTCCAGTACTTTGGCCACCTCATGCGAAGAGTTGACTCATTGGAAAAGACTCTGATGCTGGGAGGGATTGGGGGCAGGAGGAGAAGGGGACGACAGAGGATGAGATGGCTGGATGGCATCACAGATTCGATGGATGTGAGTCTGAGTGAACTCCGGGAGTTGGTGATGGACAGGGAGGCCTGGCGTGCTGCAATTCATGGAGTTGCAAAGAGTCGGACATGACTGAGCGACTGAACTGAACTGAAAGATGTTCAGCTCCTATCCCAGAACCTGTGAATATGTTGTTACATGGCAAAGGAGAATTAAGATTACAGGAATTGTTTGCTAATCAACTGATCTTGAAATGTGAGAGTCTCCTGAATTATCTGGTGGGCCCAGTGTAATCACAAGTGTCCTTAAAAGTGGAAGAGGGAAGCAGAGGGAGAGTTACAGGCAAGTGTGACTAGAGGTTCAGAGAGATGCAGTGCTGCTGACTTTGAAGATGGAGGCAAGGGATGTGGGTGGCCTTTTCCTTGGCGGTGCTGGGAAAGGATAAGGAAAAGAATTCTTACCTAGAATTTCCAAAAGGGAATACAGCTCTGCTGACACCATGATTTTTAGCCCAGTGAGACCTGCATCAGACTTCTATCTACAGAACTGTAAGATAATAAACACATGTTGTAAGCCACTAAATTAGTGGTGATTTGTTACAACTGAAATAGGAAACTAATACCAATGGTTATTTGTGTGATTACTTGATTAATGGCTTGCTCCCCTGCTAGATGTGTGAGCTCTTTAAGGGCAGAACCCTGTATATTTTACTCAATTTAATATCCTCAGCACCTGACACAGAAAAGGTGTGAAATATATATTTGATGAATCAGTGTGTGAATATCTTGGTGGTCATATATCACCTGAGAAAATTACAACAATGTTAATATCAAATTTTGTTTCCGTGTCCCTAAGTGTATATGCATGTCTATTTCTCTGCCTTTTGGTTTGGGTCTTTTTGTCTTTCTCCTTCCCCTTCTTTAGTCTCTCTTCTCTTTTCCTGACTTCTGTCCCTATTTTTAATTGGCCATAACAAAGGACTGAAACACACCTTGTAATTGTCTATTATGTTTATGGAATAAGATCATATTTTCTATGTTTTATTTTAAAATATTTATGTATTTTTTCACTGTCAGGTCTTAGTTGCAGCATGCTGGATCTTTCATTGCCACATGCAGGCTTCTCTCTAGTTGTGGCACACAGCCTTAGTGGTTGTGGCTCGTGGGCTTAGTTGCCCTATAGCATGTGGGATCTCAGTTCCCCGACAAGGGATGGAACACAAGTCCCCTGTATTAGAAGGCAGATTCCCAACCACTGCACCACCAGGGAAGTCCCTGTTTATAGTTTTTAAAAAGAAATAAGTTATATAGTTTATTGCACTGAAAAAGATTGCTTTCCATTCATGAGCCCCTTTAGATATTACCTATTTAATCAACATCAGTGGGTGAGTGATCCTTGATAGAAGTTACTCATTTCTGACTTAGGCTGTTATATAGAAACCAGGGGCAGAAACATCCCACAAAAGCTATGCCTTTATACCTACTGGTGGGAACTTGTTCCCTGATTGCATGGCCCACATTAGCCAGATGACACAAATTTCTCTCTTCTGAGAGGAGAATAGACATTTTGACACTGTCTATTGAGAAAAAATTGAATCTTCTCTTAGGACCAGAGAAGTCTTTTCCCTGGTACTGGCTACTGAGTTTGATCACAAAGATGTTTAAAGTTTGAATGCTATGTACTGGAATCCCAAGAAAGGCGTTGGGCCTATTGTTAACCCACAAAGCTCAGCCTGTTCCATGAGGCAGAATGGTGTAAGGAACGGTGAGTATTTTGGTGAGAATGTTCTTGAAATTTCTAGTGTTCAAGAACATTTAGGTAAATCTTCATTCCTCACATTGAAAGGACCTGTGCTTCTCAAACTTTAATATATGTGCAAATCACCCAAGAAGCTCATTAAACTTTAGATTCTGATAGAGTAGGTATAGGGTAGGGTCCAAGAATTTGCATTTCTAACAAGCTAGCAGGTGATGTTGATTCTGCTGTTTCAGAGACCACACTTTGAGGAACAAGAGGACTCTGAATCTGGTCAGTCAGAGCTAGAGTATCTGCATTCTGCACAGGAGAATCAGAAGGTGATAATTTCTAGAACCAGAGCCTCAAGGAAGGTGTCTGAGCTCTGCATTCCTTTCAGACAAATGGAGAGTCTAGGTCTCTCTCTCATGTATTGGGCTCCCCAAAACCAGGGCTGGTGCAGAGTACAGTGAGTCTGGCCTTCTCTGGGTGTGTGTATAGGGGGTTGAAGAAAATGAAGTGAGCATGTGTATTAGGGTAATTAACCCTAGCTACCTCAAACACAAAGCTCAAAAGCTCAGTCAAAGTAGTTGGCTGATCACCATGTTGTATGTGAAGACACATACCAAAATACATTTGAAAACTATTATTGGATGAATAGAAAAACCTCCAGAACAATGTACACCAGAATGTTAATGATGATACGAAATAAAGATACCATTGTTTTGTTTTCTTCTTTTTGTTAAATCTTTATTTTCTGATTTTTCTGTAGCAAAAAAAAAAAGTCTTCAAAAGATACTTTAAAAAAACATATATATCACTTTTATGATAAGGATAAAGGTTTTCCAAAATCAAAACAAACCCAATCATATCCTGCATGTGCCTTTTGCTTAAATAATAATAATATTTAATACTTATCAAGTACTTACTATACTCTAATTACTATTGTAAGTTTTCTACAAACATTATCTCATTTATTACTTGCAAGAAACCTGAGATAGGTACTGTAATTTCCCCCATTTTTCCATTGAGAAAATTGAGGCAGAGAGAGGTTAACTGACTTAAGTTTAAGTAAATGGCAAAGCCAGAATTTGAACCCAGGCACTGATTGCTACAGAGCCTGTGCTTCCCCCCCCCCCCAAACACATGACTATATTTTAATAACACAACCAAAATACAAAGCACCATAGTAAAATTTTTAACATATATAAGTTGCTTAACTGATGATATGCCTTGCAGTTTTGCAAATTCCTAGGTGTTTCTGATGGGTATACCACAGCTTGGTGAGAACTTGGCATTGTAAAGCTTTGATTATTGTTGTTTAGTTGCTAAGTCATGTCTTTTTTGTGACCCATAGACTGTAGCTTGACAGGCTCCTCGGTCCATGGGATTGCCCAGGCAGTATCAAACCCACGTCTAATGCTTGGCAGGTGGTTTCTTAAACACTGAGTCACCTGGGAAACCCAAAGATTTGATTAGCCAGAACTTAATTAGAACCTTTAATTTAAAGGAATTTCTTTTGATACATGTTCCAGCTATCAGTTTATTTCTTCTCAGCTCAAATCCACCCTTCCCCGCCCTGCTTTGTGGAGCTAGACCCTATAAACATTTCTCCTTTGCAGCTGTCATAATGTTTCATCAGTAAGGAGCATTGGAGGACCACTGCAGGAGGAAAGTGCTTCTCATCTTTGTTCTGATGTGGCTTTCCTCCTGCTGCAGTACATGGCAGCCAGTGGGTGCCAGAATCCCAACCACAACCAACCACCCAGCAAGTCTCACAGGTACCCCATGAGGTGATTTCTTGCCTCCCTACCCTGACTGTAGCACCTCAGTGAATTTCTCTACCATCCAGTAGGTGACAACTATACCCTCTGCAATAAGGTCAGAATCTCAGCCTTGGTAGGAGAAAGGGCTCTTTCACATTTGCTACTTTTGTATCATTTCCTTTTAGATTCTACATATAAGGGAAAGGGATGTCATGATATTTCTCCTTCTCTGTCTGACTTACTTCACACTCGGTATGACACTCTCTAGGTCCATCCATGTTCAAAGGACCATAGTAAGTTGATGGCAATAGAATATGGTATTACATTCACTTTGCATGACAAATGGTTAACAAATGGTTGTAAATGAGTTCTTAGAAACCATTAACAAAGACATTGATATACCAAGGGAAATGGAAAAAACAACCCAAGGAAATGAAATAACACAAGTGGTTAGTAAGGATTAAGCATATACGAAGATGACTGAGTTGCCTGGGCTCTTAAACACTACGTTATATGACCTCCATTAGAGTACATTCATGGCATCTTTTTTAGATCTCAGAGTCTCTCCTACCTAAAAATAAACAAAAAGTATCTTTTATTTGCTTCTTTCTCAAGCCATGGCCTTATCTCTGTTCTCTTTTCTGCTAAACCTCTCAAAAGTGTGGTCTGTACTTGCTGCCTTCGGTTCCCCTCACCCTTCTCTTCATTCCTTAGCTTCCTCAGCAATATGCTTTCTGCTCCTACTCCTCCACAGATGATACTTTCTTGACAGCAACCCATGATATCCTAAAAAGAAAAGACCACAATTCTATGGACTGGAGCTGCAACAAAGTTACAATCTCTAAATTCAGCTGTCTAGAAACCCTTCTAAGTGTCCCTAATCAGCTGCCTACTATCTTCTTCTCCAGGTTCAAGGAGATAACCTTGCCTCCTAGTTCTCTTTGAATGACAAAAGCATCAAGTCAAAAACCTCACAATCTCCTTTCCGCCCAGTCCCTTTCACAAAATTACCTATCCTTCCCCCTTCTCTTGAGTTTCAATATTAGTGTCTCCCTTCTGCCAATAAATGTATTCTTCCACCTGTGCTATGGAGCCAAGGTTCTCCTTACTCCTTAGAGATTTGGCTCCATCCATCATCATCCCCTCTTTATCCTATACCTTTGACCTCCAGCTCCCCAACCCTGATCCCTTCCTAATGCTATAAGTACAGTAGCCTCTTAGTTTGTTTCCCCATCCATACAATCCGTCTTCCACACTGCAGTCAGAATGATCTTATTTATTTATTTTTTAATATAAATTTATTTATTTTAATTGGAGGCTAATTACTTTACAATATTGTATTGGTTTTGCCATACATCAACATGAATCTGCCACGGGTGTACACGTGTTCCCCATCCTGAAGCCCCCTCCCACCTCCGTCCCCATACCATCCCTCTGGGCCATCCCAGTGCACCAGCCCCAAGCATCCTATATCATGCATCGAACCTGGACTGGTGATTCATTTCACATATGATAATATACACGTTTCAATGCCAGAATGATCTTATTTAAACACAAATCTGACCATGTTACATTTCCTTAGGTTGCTTCCTACCATATAGCAGCAGCTCATATAGTACATTCGCCACTAAACTCCTAAAAGTTATCAAAACCACCAGAAGACTTGGCCTTATTAGCCTAGGACTTCTACCCTCCCCATCTATATTTGCCTTGAGGAGTAGTGTGGGGAGAGGGGAAACTGGTGATTGTTTTCTATGTCAGTTAGCTACAAGGTTTTCAGTCATTACTGTGCAGTCAATCACTGAGTATGGGGACAAACAATAGACTTCTGGGCAAGAGGATAGCAGACTACAAGAAAATAGGATTTCTCTCTGCTTTTTCAACCTCTATTACACTAGAGGCCCCCTCAAGTTCACGAAAATTCATTAGCACCTACTAAGTACTGTGTCAGGTATGATAAAAAAATTATAGAGAACTTGCTGGTCTGGATCCTGGCATTAAGAAACCTGTGTATGTGTGTGTGTCCAACTTATGAAGTATCTTTGTGCCAGGCACTATCCTCAGTTATTTACACCCATGTTGTCATTTAGTCCTGTATTATTGCCACCTTTTTGTAGATGAGGTAACTGAGCCTTGCTAAAGGATCACAGAAGATTGTGCAACATACAGTTTGCAAATTCAAGTCTGCCATCTGCAAAACCCCTTCTTTTACTTTTATGGCTCTTCTTGCAACCCATTTGGGAAGATAGAGCTGATGATCCTGATATGAAGAGAGCACACTGGAGCAGTGTATGATCAGGTGGTAATTTGTGATACAAGTAGAGACAAAATGATGTGATACAAAGAGTCTAGGATTCATGTTCAGTAAATTATGGAGCCAGTTTTGATTCTGTCACTAATTAGGCATGTGCCCTTAAATATATTACCCTCTATGGGTGTCAGTCTTTCTTTTTTTTTTTTTAAATAAAGAGGTTGAAGAAATCCAAATGGTTTTTAAACAAATAGGAAGTCACTTTATCTGAGTCATAAAATGCAAATGAGCTAAACAAATATAATTTTCATTTATATTTCATTGGCAAAGATAAAACAATTGTCGATTTTGTTGATAAAGTTCTGGGGAAACAGGCACCCTCATAAATTATTGGTGGTAGTATAAATTGGTACAACTTTGATGAAGGATCATTTGGTACTATCTATTAAAATTTAAATGCCCATTGCATTTGTCCCAGAACATTTCACCTTTAGAAATTTATCTTACAGATACACTCACATACATACACAAAGATAAATGTTTAAGTATATTCACTTGAGTTGTTGGTCATAACAGCAGAAGACTAGAAGCAAGAGCCCATTGATGGGGGACTTATTAAATACTATAATGGCCTCAAGGCATTATAGATAATTATACATGCCCACTGTAGAAAAGTTAAAAAAAATACAGAAAAATATAGAAGATAAAGATAATAAGAAGCTGCTCAGAGACAAGAGCTCATTATTTTGGCTCAATTATTAATATCGCTATTATTTTTTCTATTCATATGTTTGTATGTATGTATATATACATAATTGAGATCACTGAGATCATCAGTTGTGTAATACAATTGCATATTCTGCTTTTCCCTTTAAATTATCCTGAGAATGTCTCTATGTCATTAGAATTTCATCAACCTAGTTTTAAATGGACTGCATAATGATTGATCATAATAATGTACCATATCTGTAGCCATTCTTCTATTGTTGGAAAGTTGGTTTTCTTTTTCTTTTCTTTTTGTTTTATAAATATGTTGCAGAGAACATCAATTGCATTATTAGAAGTAGAATTACTGGGTCAAAAAGCATGAAAAAGTTTAAAGTTCTGAATTTATATTATCAAGTTGCATCATTAGCATTTTCCCAGTATATGACAGAGCCTCATTCTCTGCATCTTCATTGGTTTTAAGTATTATTATGTTTCTAAACTTTCTTAATTTCATAAGGAAAATACATTTCATTGTTTTGCATCTCATTAATACTTTGTGAGGTTGAAGTATGTTTGTATTTTTTACAAGTTGCTATCTCCTTTTGTGAACTAACTATATGTTTTATTTGCCCATATTTTATTGGAAGCTTGGTGTTTTTGTGATATATTTGTATAGGTCCTATAGTCAGTATATTAATGATAGTAACTTTTAAAATTTTTCTGGAAAACATTTTCCCAGTTTTTATTACCTTTAATTTTATTAATTTAAAAATATTTAACAGTTTATAAACTTCTTGATGTTTTCCTTCATGATTCCATCCTTTACATGTATGTCTACTGCTACTGCTAAGTCATTTCAGTCATGTCCGACTCTTTGTGACCCCATAGACGGCAGCCCACCAGGCTCCCCCGCCCTGGGATTCTCCAGGCAAAAACACTGGAGTGGGTTGCCATTTCCTTCTCCAATGCATGAAAGTGAAAAGTGAAAGGGAAGTTGCTCAGTCGTGTCCAACTCTTCGAGATGCCATGGACTGCAGCCTACCAGGCTCCTCCGTCCATGGGATTTTCCAGGCAATAGTACTGGAATGGGGTGCCATTGCCTTCTCCGTTACATGTATGTCTAGGAAGTTCTTTCAGAACTAGAGAAATTTGGACATATTGAAAGGGAAAAGCTGTGTGAATGAGCTGGGATTGAGTGTGCAGAGAAAGGACATAACTTTCAGAGCCAGAGGAACACTCTTTGAAAGAGGAGGAAAGGAAAAATGAATGAGTCTAAGGCCTGCTTGAAAAAGATTAAAGGAGACCTAAATAAATGGAAAGACATCCCATGGTCAGGGACTGGAAGACTTAATATTGTTAAGATGGCAACACCATCTTGATTGATGGCAACAACCCCAAATTGATCTACGGATTCAGTATAATCTCTATCAAAATCTCAGATGGTTTCTTTGTAAAAATTTACAAGCTGATCCTAAAATTCTTATGGAATTGCAAGGGACCCAGAATAGCCAAAAAGGCTTGAAAAAGGACAAAGTGGAGGACTCTTATATCATGATTTAAAAATTTACTACAAATCTACAGTAATTATGACTGTGTGGTACTAGCATAAGGATAGACATATACATCAATGGATAAAATTGAGAATGGAGAAGTAAACTCATACGTCTATGATTAGTTGATTATCCACAAAAGTGCCAAGACTATTCATGGGGAAAGAATAGTCTTTTCAACATATGTAGCCATGACACTTAGCATACACATGTCAAAGAATCTCTACCTCATACCATTTACTTGTGTACAGAATACATAAAGAAATCTCATAATTCAATAATAAAGATACATAAAACTCTACTAAAAATGGACGGATAATCTAATAGACATTTCTCCAAGGAAGATATACAAATGGCCAATAAGCACATGAAAAGATGCTCAACATCATTAGTCATCATTAGTAAAATGCAAATCAAAACTACAGTGAGATACAATTTCACAACCACTAGGATTGCTACAATAAAAAAGATGGAAAATAAAAAGTGGTAGTGAAGATATGAACTGGAACCCCCATATTGTTGGTGGGAATGCGGCAGTTTCTCAAATGCTTGACCATAGATGTACCATATAACTCAGCAATTCTATTCCTAGGTATACACTCATGAGAAATGAAAACATGTGTATACAGAAAAACTTGTACACAAATGTTCATAGCAACATTATTCATAATAGTCCATAATAGTTCTTTCAAAATTGAAAGAACCCAACTGTCCATCAGTTGATTAATGGATAAACAAAATTGGTACATTCTGTACAATGGAATACTATTTAGCTATAAAAAGAAATGCAGTATTCACACATCCTAAAATATGGATGAACCTTCAAAACATTATTACATGAAAGAAGCCAGTCGTAAAACACCACATATTCTATGATTCTGTTTATATGAAGTGTTCAAAATAGGAAAATCCAAAGGGACAAATTAGATTATGGTGGCTAGGAGGCTAGGAGGAGGAGGAGGAGGTAATGAGGATTTATTGCTTAATGGTTTCAGAGTTTTTGTTTGGGGTGATGAAAATTTTTAGAAATTTTTAGAAATAGATAGTGATGATGGTTCTATACATTGTAACTATAATTGTTGTTGTTTAGGTTAGTCGGACATGACTTAGCAGCTGAACAACAACAAAGCAAAGTTCAGTTGTTAAGTTGCATCTGACCCTTTGTGACCCCATGGACTGCAGCACACCAGGCATCCCTGTTCTTCACTGTTGCCCAGAATTTGCTGAAATTCATGTCCATTGAGTCACTGATGCCATCCAACCATCTCATCCTCTGTTGTCCCCTTCTCCTGCCCTCTATCTTTCTCAGAATCAGGGTCTTTTCCAATGAGTTGGCTGTTCCTGTCAGGTGGCCAAAGTATTGGAGCTTCAGCATCAGTCCTTCTAATGAATATTCAGCGTTGCTTTCCTTTAGGATTGACTGGTTTCATCTCCTTGCTGTCCAACAGACTGTCAAGTGTCTGCTCAAGTATTATAACTTGAAAGCATCAATTCTGTGGCACTCAGACTTCTTTATGGTCCAACTCTCACATTTGTACATGACTACTGGAAAAACCAGAGCTTTGACTATACGGACCTTTGCTGGCAAAG
The DNA here is from genome assembly GCF_029378745.1 of Bos indicus. Lineage (NCBI taxonomy): Eukaryota > Metazoa > Chordata > Mammalia > Artiodactyla > Bovidae > Bos > Bos indicus. The sequence goes on from NC_091789.1 coordinate 80,657,145, forward strand.
TGACATCTCTGCTTTTTAATACGCTGTCTAAGTTTGTCATAGCTTTTCTTCCAAGAAGCAAGCATCTTTTAATTTCGTGTCTGCAGTCACCATCGAGAGTGATTTTGGAGCCCCCAAAAATAAAATCTGTTACTGTTTCCACTTTTCCCCTATTTATCTGCCATGAAGTGATAGAACCAGATGCCATGATCTTTGTTTTTTGAACGTTGAGTTTTAAGCCAGCTTTTTCACTCTCCTCTTTCACCCTCATCAAGAGACTCTTTAGTTCCTTTTTGCTTTCTGCCATTAGAGTGGTATCATCTGCATATCTGAGGTTACTGATATTTCTCCTGGCCATCTTAATTCCAGCTTGTGATTCATCTAGCTTGGCATTTTGCATGATGTACTCTGCATATAAGTTAAATAAGCAAGGTGACAATATACAGCCTTGGCGTACTGCTTTTCGAATTTTGAACCAGTCCATTTTTTCATGTCCAGTTCTAACTGTTGCTTCTTGACCTGCATACAGGTTTCTTGGGAGGCAGGTAGGGTGGTCTGGTAGTCCCATCTCTTTAAGAATTTTTCACAGTTTGTTGTGATCCACACAGTCAACAGCTTTAGCTTAGTCAATGAAGCAGAAGTAGATGTTTTTTCTGGTATTCCCTTGCTTTTTCTATGAGTCAATGGATGTTGGCAATTTTATCACTGGTTTCTCTGCCTTTTCTAAAAATCCAGCTTGTACATCTGGAAGTTCTTGGTTCACATACTGTTGAAGCTAACTTGAAGGGTTTTCAGCATTACCTTGAGTGACTATAATTAATGCCCCAGAATTATACACTTAAAAATTGTTAAAATGGAAAAAACATGTTTTCTTTAAAAGAAAAAGGCCAAATTAAGCAATATTTTAAAAAATTGCTAGGAAGCAATTGCTAGATTGCTTGTTATTGTTGTTTAGTTGCTGTTGTTGTTAAGTTGCTAAGTCATATCTGACTCTTTTATGAGACCCCATGGACAGAGGGTAGGTCTTAGTAAAACATGAGGAAGGTTTATCTACAGAGACAGACCAGAGAATACCTTATCTGAAACAGTCTGGAGCTGAGGGCTAGAGACAAATGAAGTTTCATAACATCTCACATGAACTAATGCAGTGTTTGCCACCTATTTTCATGATAGGAATCACTGCTGCTGTGGCTGCTAAGTCGCTTCAGTCATGTCCAACTCTGTGCGACCCCATAGACGGCAGACCACTAGGCTCCCCCGTCCCTGGGATTCTCCAGACAAGAATACTGGAGTGGGTTGCCATTTCCTTCTCCAATGCTTAAAAGTGAAAAGTGAAAGGGAAGTTGCTCAGTCGTGTCCGACTCTTCGTGACCCCATGGACTGCAGCCTACATCATGGGCAGGCTCCTCCATCCATGGGATTTTCCAGACAAGAGTACTGGAGTGGGGTGCCATTGCCTTCTCCGTAGGAATCACTAGGGGACTTAAATATACAGATCAGTGATTCTCAAAGAGTAGTCTAAAGATTCTTGAGGGTTTGTGAGGTCCTTTGTTTTGTAATTACAGATCTAGGAGGGGCCAAATTTTCTCCCTATACTTCAGGCAAAATAACTTATATTAATAGTTAACAGACTGAATGCAGAAGCAGATATAAGAATCCAGCTGTCTTCTATTAAGGCAGACATCAGAGAGGTTGGGGAAAATGTAAAATATTACCACTCACTAAATTTTTGAGAATAATTTTTTTCATAAAAATGCAATTTATGGTAATTTCAATGGATTTGTTATTACTTTAAATGAAATAATAGATAATTAAAATTTATGAATTTTAATTTCTAATATGTTAAATACAAATAACCATAACCCACATAAATAAAGCTCTTTGAGGTCCTCCATAGTTTTTAAGTTTGTAAGGACTCCTCAGATCAAAAATTTTGAGAAACACTGATATAGATAACCAAGTCTTTCAGTTGGAAATTCTGATTTAGGAAGTCCTATAGAGCACAGAAGCATGGCCAAGAGGAGCTACCCCTCACCCAAGGTCAGGGGCAGCGACTGAGAATGCCAGGCTGCATTGGCACAGGAACAGCCTAGAGGAGCTACCCCATGTCTGAGGTTAGGGGCAGTGGCCGAAATGAGCTACCGCACACCTGAGGTCAGGGGCAGCAGCCGAGAGGAGCAACCCCAAATCCAAGGAGCGGTAGCTGTGTGGGCGCAGGAGGGCCAAGAGGAGCTACTCCTCATTCAAGGTCAGGAGGGGCGGCTGTGAGGAGATAAGCCTTGTCCAAGGTAAGGAGCAGCGGCTTCGCTTTGCTGGAGCATCCGTGAAGAGATACCCCACGTCCAAGGTAAGAGAAACCCAAGTAAGACGGTAGGTGTTGCAAGAAGGCATCAGAGGGCAGACATAATCACAGAAAACTAGCCAATCTGATCACATGGACCACAGCCTTGTCTAACTCAATGAAACTAAGCCATGCCATGTGGGGCCACCCAAGACAGGAGGGTCCTGATGGAGAGGTCTGACAAAATGTGGTCCACTGGAGAAGGGAATGGCAAACCACTTCAGTATTCTTGCCTTGAGAATCCCATGAACAGTATGAAAAGGCAAAATGATAGGATACAGAAAGGGGAACTCCCTGGGTTGGTAGATGCCTGATATGCTACTGGAGATCAGTGGAGAAATAACTCCAGGAAGAATGAAGGGATGGAGCCAAAGCAAAAACAATACCCAGTTTTGGGTGTGACTGGTGATAGAAGCAAGGTCCAATGCTGTAAAGAGCAATATTGCATAGGAACCTAGCATGTCAGGTCCATGAATCAAGGCAAATTGGAAGTGGTCAAACGAGATGGCGAGAGTAAATGTCGACATTCTAGGAATCAGCGAACTAAAATGGACTGGAATGGGTGAATTTAACTCAGTTCAGTTCAGTTAAGTCACTCAGTTGTGTCTGACTCTTTGTGACCCCATGAATCGCAGCACGCCAGGCCTCCCTGTCCATCACCATCTCCCGGAGTTCACTCAAACTCACGTCCATAGAGTCTGTGATGCCATCCAGCCATCTCATCCTCTGTTGTCCCCTTCTCCTCCTGCCCCCCATCCTTCCCAACATCAGGGTCTTTTCAATGAGTCAACTCTTCGCATGAGGTGGCCAAAGTACTGGAGTTTCAGCTTTAGCATCATTCCTTCCAATGAACACCCAGGACTGATCTCCTTTAGAATGGACTGGTTGGATCTCCTTGCAGTCCAAGGGACTCGCAAGAGTCTTCTCCAACACCGCAGTTCAAAAGCATCAATTCTTTGGTGTTCAGCCTTCTTCACAGTCCAACTCTCACATCCATACATGACCACTGGAAAAACCATAGCCTTGACTAGACGGACCTTTGTTGGCAAAGTAATGTCTCTGCTTTTGAATATGCTATCTAGTTTGGTCATAACTTTCCTTCCAAGGCGTAAGTGTCTTTTAATTTCATGGCTGCAGTCACCATCTGCAGTGAGTTTGGACCCCAGAAAAATAAAGTCTGACACTGTTTCACAATCTATTTGCCATGAAGTGATGGGACCAGATGCCTGGCGTGTTGTGATTTATGGGTTCGCAAAGACTTGGACACGACTGAGCGATTGAACTGACCTGATAGAACCTAGAGTCTGTATTCTTCGACAATTATACCAGGTACTTACCAGAGAAGTTTGGTTAACACTGAACCAAAATAAAGGTGTTTAGATATTAGGGATTTTTTATGATGGACTATAGTGAATGCAAGATAGAATCAAGATTAAATGTATAAAAAGACATCAAGTAGGGAAATACTGGTCTGTTTGAGGTAGATAAGACTATATTTATAGTGGAGTCATTTTATGACCCAATTTTCATAACTTTATCTAGCAATGTTGGCAATCCAGAAGCAGAAGCAGAGAAAGTGGGCACTTTAAGATGAGTTGGATGGGGCTTTGGGTGTGGACTCTTCAAGTACATCTGTCCTAGTTATATACATGACATTCAGATTGTACACTGAGGAGGCTGTGCCCTGAATTTATATTGGGGGAGAGTTGTGGAATCTATTGGGTGTGAGTATAATAGCTTAAGGTGGGAGCCTGGAGAAACCTATAGAATATAGTGTTAGGTGGTTAGGATGGTATAATGGATTTTAGAAAGTTGGAGCATGTACAACTGGTATGATGACACAGGGAAATTGAAAACAGACAGAGAAACATGCATCTGCCACCACAGGTTTACTAGGGGTCTCAGTATGTAGCATGTTAAAGAGGACTGGGATGGGGCTCACAGTGGACAACTATAAGGAAGAGAAATGAAGATGGAGGTTTCTGGATATGTGGGACCCAGGTGATACCGTTTATTCGTGACATGGTCATGGGAACCTGTAGAAGGGAAGCTCCTGGGACCCCAGAATGCACTGCTAAAATATAACTAAAATAGAAGTTGGGTGAGGGCTGACAGATTCTGTTGGTTTGCTTCATACCAGGTGCATTAGATGGTGGAGTTTCCAAGTGGGTCCTCTCATTATGTGTTCTTAGTAGGATGCCAGCATTTGCATGGCATGGCTGTCTCAATATACCACCTTACTTTATGGTATTTGTCCTTTGTAAAATCCCAGCAGAATCATACATAGAGGGGATGGAGTGATACATATGTTCATTCAGAAATATGTCTTCAAATTAATACTATTGATAACAAATAATGAACTAAAGATAATAGCAATAGCTACCATTTATTGAGCACTTACTATGCACCAGGAATTGTGCATAGTAAGTACTTTACACTTTCCATATATCATCTTATTTAATCTTCACAGAAACTGCCCTTAAGCTTTGTTGTTCAGTTGCTCAGTCCTGTCCAACTCTTTGTGACCCCATGGACTGCAGCACGCCAGACTTCCCTGTCCTTCACTAGCTCCAGGAGTTTGCTCAGATTCATGTCCATTGAGTACGTGATGCTCTTATTTATCATAGCAACTGCCCTTGAGGTAGGTTCTATGATTATTTTCGTCTTACAACTGAAGGCCTGCGGCTTATTACAATTTAGCCATATCATGTTCTTATAGTTTTTTGATCATGCCTGACTCCTTCTTGACTCTGGACTTCTACATATTCCTCTCATAGCACCTTGTATTACTTCTTTACAGCACTTATTACAATTTGTAGGTTTAACTTGTTTATGTTTGTCTTACTGACTAGACCATGTGAGGAGGAGAGGAACTGCTGCTGCTGCTGCTGCTAAGTCGCTTCAGTCGTGTCCGACTCTGTGTGACCCCATAGACGGCAGTCCACCAGGCTCCCCCGTCCCTGGGATTCTCCAGGTAAGAACACTGGAGTGGGTTGCCATTTCCTTCTCCAATGCATGAAAGTGAAAGCGAAGTCGTTCAGTCGTGTCCGACTCCTAGCGACCCCATGGACTGCAGCCTACCAGGCTCCTCCATCCATGGGATTTTCCAGGCAAGAGTACTGGAGTGGGTTGCCATTGCCTTCTCCGAGGAGAGGAACTACATCTGTCTTATTTATTGTAGTGTTTCTGAAGATGTAAAAGTTCTCAGTAAATACCAGTTGAATTAATGAATTTATTCAGGGTCAAAGAGGAAGTACAGGAATCTGGATATAAAACAAGGTTGGTCTGACTTCAGGACCTGCAGAACAAGTTATTGCATGTCTTTTGCTACATTGCCAATGATAAGGAACAGAGTTGACCCCATACTTCGTCTGGGAATTGGAAAGAAATGTAGAGGGGCAACAGCTTGTGCTGGGTTGGAAGAGTGACAGCTTGTGCTGGGTTGGAAGAGTGGAAAGAGACTATGAGAGTCAAGGAGAGACAGTTGGCTCTGCAATTAACACCAGAGCCCTTGTGTAGAGGCCTATTAGAAAAGTCTTCCATTTTCTGTTTTGAGAACAGAAGGAGCTCTAGGAATGACAATCTAAATTATGTTCTGTTCCTCCTGCTAAACAAGGAAGTTGCTTAGATGACTGACCATGAATGTGTGTTTCCAAAAGACAGTGTCTTTCCTCACTGGTCCCTTTTTCCCTAACCTTCCACGTTCCTCCTCAACAGCTCCCTATTCATGAAGTGCTGGGGAAAAGCAGTGTAGCTCCAGCTACTCCAGAGAGAAGGAAAGCAGCAGTCCCCAAAGATCAGCTGAAGAGTCAGGAGGAGGAAGGTGAAGCCTGTGCTCTAGGCAACTTGGACAAAGCCTGTGTCACTTGCAGCCCCACCAGAGCCTGGAACCTGAATTGGATTTCTGTGTAGCCAGGGATGCAGTGGCAGAGCACCACAGTGACCTGAAGGTAATATAAACTTGGGTTCTTTTATTATTATTTTAAACCTTTGATTAAATTCCTTTGGGGAGGGAGTTTCCTCTGATGGCTCTGATAAGCTCCTTGTGTCTGGACCTGGTGGGTTCAGTCTCTTATTGTTTCTTAACCATGAACAACATTTGGCTGTGGCAGTGGAGGTGAAAAGAGGGCTGCACAGGGAGGGGAAAGAGAGTCTTGTTGCCATCAGAAATGTTGTCAGGGCTGGTCCTGGGTTGAACTTTGTTCAGAGCCACTGAGCAGTGAAGCCCACCCAGCTCCTCCCTCCCCTCACTCCCACCTCTCTGTCGCCAAACTTAAAGTGTAGTGGTTCCTAACATTTGAGAGGAAACTTTGAGAACTAATGGAAGATTAAATGTATGTACACATAAAAATTTGCATACTATTCTGGGAGTTCAAGCCCAGAGGGCCTTCTGTGGACCTTTAAGGACCTTGTGAACTCCAAGTTTGGAAACTCTGGTGTACAGTCTTTCTCTTGGTCTGGAATAGCAGTTGTGTATAGAAGTTGTAGCATTCCTAGGTCTTATATACTCTTTCTTGAAACAGTACAGGTGCTCGTGAGAAATCTGGGGGTCCCATGGAATATGTAGTTCACAAATAATGCCACCATATTCTGTCACTTGTATCTAACATTCACCTTGTTCCATGCAAATGATAAAACATCCTTGTCAAGTTTGTCTAGCCTCAGCTTAAGCACTTCCAATGATGGGGAATTCACTGTCTTTCCTAAGATAGAGTCTAGTTTGTCACCATGCATATTTAAGTGTACTGGAAACTTAATAGTTCAGATGATTGCTATATAATGCATTTGCTCTCTCTAGCCTGGCATTTGCATTATATACCTCTTTGCTAAAAGTTTCTATGTCTTTGTCCATTCACTCATTTACTCATTCATTCTTTCAACCAACCATTGTTGATTCAACAAACATTTCCTATGTTTGTTTTGTTCCAGGAACACCCTAAACACTGGGAGGGGATGAAAAGAAATTGTCTCTGTGCATGTTTTCATCCAAAACCAGAGGTCCAGAGCTTATGACTCTACAATCCCCTCTCAGTCAGTTCAGTTCAGTCGCTCAGTCGTGTCCAACTCTTTGCAACCCCATGAATTGCAGCACACCAGGCCTCCCTGTCCATCACCAACTCCCAGAGTTCACTCAAACTCACATCCATCGAGTCAGTGATGCCATCCAGCCATCTCATCCTCTGTTGTCCCCTTCTCCTCCTGCCCCCAATCCCTCCCAGCATCAGAGTCTTTTCCAGTGAGTCAGCTCTTCGGATCAGGTGGCCAAAGTATTGGAGTTTCAGCTTCAGCATCAGTCCTTCCAATGAACACCCAGGACTGATCTCCTTTAGGATGGACTGGTTGGATCTCCTTGTAGTCCAAGGGACTCTCAAGAGTCTTCAACACCACAGTTCATAAGTATCAGTTTTTTGGCACTCAGCTTTCTTCACAGTCCAACTCTCACATCCATACATGACCACTGGAAAAACCATAGCCTTGACTAGATGGACCTTTGTTGGCAAAGTAATGTCTCTGCTTTTTAATATGCTATCTAGGTTGGTCATAACTGGTTGGCACAAAATCCATTACTTTAACACTTTGGGGATATGGTGTCATTAGCTGCTGATTTGATCTAGTGGTATTAGGTCATCCATCTTATATTTTCATTTCCAGAATTTATCTTTTCCTTCTTTCTGACCAGGGGAACAGATGCCTATTGACATTTTCTAGCAATGTGCCCTATTCATCGTTATTCCTAAAGTTCCAAGAATGCCTCCCATTTGACCTCATTCTGCATCTTGGGATTCTTCTTCTGTTCTTTTGCCCTCTACTTCCACTCAGAGGAAAAAGGTAAGTCCTGACCCTAGCATTTGGAATATTTTCCTTTTCATTACATTGACATTTTCCTTGTAAATCCCACCCTGTAGTATGGTGCTTGCGGCCTTGCCAGGCCCATGTCAAGTGCCTCGCTAGAGTAATACTGGCTCTACTCACAGGGAAGTGCCTGCTTCCTATTGGTTAAAACGGATCTCACAAGCCCTCAGAAGTTAGGGCTATGTATCTAGGTAGTTGACCATACAGAATATGGTAAAATTTTGGCTTTAAAATAAAGGTATAATGCACATTAAAAATGTGATAAAAAATGTCACACAGCTGATTTTTACCCTCCTCCCAGAGATCTCTAGAGGTGGTGTTTCTTCCCTGTAGCCCAACAGACATTGCCATCAGCCTCTTGGCTCTCCAAACCCTCCTGTTGGTTCTTCAAAGTGGGGCATTACCCCTTTTAAGAAACTTTCCCTACTCACCTCAGACCTGTGTAATCTCTGCCTTGGTGGTTCCATTGGCAAGCACTCTAGTCTGTAATCACATACATGGTGCAACTTAGCACTTTCTATCATACAGCCTTATTTGCTCTTTCATGTATGTATTCTCTGTTGGGTACTTAGATTTGGATGAACTTCTATAGAGTTTATGGTTTTGACTTTTAAGTGAGCTGCTATCTAAACTATTTGTTTCACCAATCAGTTGGGAAAATAGTGGATGTCACTAAGGAGCATCAGGAGAAACTATCCTAACCCCAAACCTTCTATGAGACTTTTATTCCTTCGGTTCTTGTGTCCAGACAGCATTTGCTTTGAAAATGCAAATAGCCCTATACTCCCACCTCAGTAATTATCAGTAAAGGGGTCAGGGATTTTAAAGCAAGATATCTAAGAGACTGTTCTGGAGAAGAGAGAGCTCCAGGAATGTCTTCCCCACTTCAACTAGAGCCACTCTTCTTTTATGGACTGAAGTTATCCTAAAACTTTATGTATAAGTCATTCAGATACAAAAAGAATTCTTTCTGAAAACTATTCTTTTAGAGTACTAGGTTTCAAACTTTATTGTGCACAGGAATCCTCTGGAAGGCTGTTAAGATGCAGATGGCTGGCCCTTACCCCCAGAGATTCTGACTTGGCAGGTCTGGGGTAGGACCTGATAATTTCCATTTCTCACAAGGACCCAGATGATGCTGCTGGTAAAAAGGCCATATACTTGAAGAACTGTTGCTTTAGGAAAATGTGTTAACAGATTCCCATAACTCTCTAGGAGAAACACTGGTAGAGGATAGGGGTAGGGGTTTGGAGAGGGAGTGGGAGAACACCTCTGGAAGGGAAGGTTGACTAGTTCAAAAGATCACTCTCCCTATTGATTGCTGTTTATTTCAAATCACCTCATCTTCATATGATAAGTAAGAAGCCACCAATTAGAGTTGCTGACCTTTGGGCCCTAACCAAATTCCAAAGGAGGGTTTCTCTATGCTTAGTCCTAAGCACAAATGGGAGCTTCCATAAGAGCTGATGGTCTAGGCCTTTCTGAAGCTTTGATTCACCACTAAGTTTAAAGTCACAAAACCAGAAAGAACTTCAGATAGGGCTCCTAGATAATGCTAATATTGTAGATAGCGAGTCACCTAGGCTAGGCAGTGTGATGCCAACATCAAGAGATTCTAATGAGTAGCAAAAGAAGCCAACAAACCTTCTAATCTTACTAAGTGTACAAATCAATAGAGTTAGACAGTGGTTACAATATAAAGACAATTTTATTGCCAATAAAAGCCTTTGATAACTCATTTATCCTGTTTCAGTAGGACCTTATTCTTTCTGATGAAAATCCAGTCATAGCATCTCTCATTAAAAATAAAATTATTTTGAAATAAATAAATATATAAAATAAATAGCATATACATTTCATAAATAGTTTGTCTTTATGCACAGTATCCATGCTTACATTTTAATATCATTTTCTTACAACCTACCCCATCTCCCACTTTCAACGTCAGGAAAACTGCATGTCAGGACAGATGATAAATCTGCAGAGCCAATACAGGAATGGCTTGCAGCAGGGCTGGAGCCCTAAGAATTTTCTTAATGAGACTTCTCCAAAGCTCTGTAGGTAGCATCTATGGCAGATTCCTTGGTCTTTCATTTACCCACTTTAAGGTATTTGGGTAGATTGTGGGGCAAGACACCTCTGGCCCTTGGTAGGGGGCCCCATTCTTTCTTGTGCCACCTCAGGGGAAAGAACATGAGTAAAGAAAAAAGTATATACAAGATTCCCTCTAGACCTCCCCATCCCCCCACACCCCTCCCCAAAATAACCCAACCTTAATATATACTTTTGAACAATGAGGGAACAGCTGGGTCGAGTTGAACAGTAAGTGCTTCTTTGTTATCTAAATTGATAGGAAAGAGGATTGAAAAGCTATGAGTATAGTGCTTCCAGAGACAACTGTGGCCCCAGAGTATACGGGTCACAGAGATCACACTAGGGGTCCGTTACCTATAGCGGAAGAGGTCTCTGGACATGGTGGGCAACTTAGAAGGATCTACTGGCCTGGGTAAAAAGTGGGTGAATTTCTGGTGTCGTTTAGTCCTGTATCCCTCCCGGGGTGAGCCGTCTTTATTCAGGGCCACATAATACTGTCTCTCCGAGTCCGAGTGTTTGTACAAGGTGGAGGCATAGGTGTTGTACCAGTTTTCTTCAAACTGTTCCCGGAAAACACATTCACGTGTGAGTTTCTTCTGTGAGGGTGAGAAAATAAAGTAGAGCCCATTATATGACTATTTCTCCCATCCCAGCTTGCTGGTGGAGAAACTAATAAATAGCACATTTATATTAGAAAATTTCAGGCCTATCTCCTGGTATTACTGAGGCATCTTCTTTCCAAATAACATTAAACAGTCTTGTCTGTATTGCTTTCACCCTCTTTCATGAGCCACGCAAAAATGTTTCAGGTGAGATCTTTTCTGAAAGCAAGAGACTGGAAGAGATGGGCTCACCTGGTACTCTGAGCCTGAGAATTTCTGCTTCCCAACGCCCACTGATACCTCTGTACTTTTCCCCTATTTAGGGCTAAAGATGTTCAAATCCATTGAGATTGCCATCAATCATGTCAACTGACAGGCAAAGGCCTCGAATCTATATAAAGCTCCATGGGAGGCAAGCTGTGATCTCTCCTAATGAAGGGTCTCAGGGCCTGTCAGTTGGAAAGCCAGGAAAAAAATCTCCTTGAGAAGTTCCTCCAATCTGGCTACTTCAAGCTGGCAGCTCCTGGGTCTCTTGCCTCTATCCCTTCTCACACTTGATTCAGCCACAATACTACTTGCTGGGGTTGCCGATACTGAGTGCTGGGGACAGGCCTATCTCTTAGGTGTCAGGGAAGAATGTGCTCTGATTTCATGGGATGCAGGCAGCCAGAAAGTATACTCTGTGACTCAAAAGCCAAAGCCAGGAGTTAGGATCCCCCAGAAGGGTTAAGATCAGCAAAGTCACTTACCATTCCCCAGCTCTGGGCTGGCTTCCAGAATAGAGAACATGTGCTGCAGCCAATACAGTCCTAGCTGGGGACTTAGGGCTGTCACCAGACCCTGGAATCCTTACTCTTCATTTGTTTGTTTGCTTCGTTTGGCCTTTGGGATTCAGCTGAAGTGATTTGGACATCAAGGATTTTGTTCTTAATTTCAGAATCCTCAATCTCAAGGCCAGCTCTCACTGCCTATTTTTGTGCCAGCTAGTTGGCTACTCCTCTCGGTACCCATCACAAATCAGATATACTCCTTGGGAGGGTTAATGCCTCAAACCCTTACCATCTACTGACAAACCAGTACAGCTTCCTATTATTATCAGATGAGCTGACACTCTAATGGAGAAGGCAGAAGCAATTATACCACAGAAAAGCTTCTGTTTTCATGGGGACTGAATGAGTGAAAGTGTTATGTAGCAAGTTCCTGGGCAGTCAAGAATTGACTAGAAGACACTAATCCTTTAAAGTTGACAAAAGTGCTTTCAAGTGCTAGATAAAGTTTTGCCTTACATTATCGAAACACTGGTGGTAATAGCTTCTGAGAAAAAAAAAAAATAAAAAACTTTAAACTTACCGACCCATAGAGTTCTCCTCTCTCGTTCATTCCTAAATACAGGCCAGAGTCCACTCCCCGGATGCTGATCAGCCCTACAGCCAGGCTGATAAACTCCAGAATTCCTAGAGCAAAACAATGAATTCCATTTCCATCACTGATATCAAGCTAACAGAAAGCTATCAAGGTGACATGAGCTGGTCCTTTATCCCCAACTGAAGGCCAGTGCTATGTGCCTTTGGTGAATTACCTGATGAAACCATCTTTTGCAGCAAGAATGGAACCTCAGAGAAGAAACTGAGTCTCTCTGGGCCTCAGTCACTCCATATGTAAAATGGGGGACAATCTCTGCCTCTACTCAACACTCTTAGGCATATAATAAGGAAGAGACTGTGAGAAGGCTTTGGCTACAAAAGCTTCATAATTTCAAGGTACTATTAAAGGCCACCATTTCAACAAACAGGAGGGCAGCTTTCGAAATGAAACAATGTGGCCAAGTTTCTGTATCTTCCCAAAGTCACTTTCTGATTCCCCAGAGCTCACAGCATTACCTTGCTGTCCTCTAGGCTGAACTTGTTTTGTACCCTCTTAGCTCCCATGTCCTTAAAGCCACATGAGGCTGTCAACTGCCTGTAGCTGACTCTAACAAAGGCCACACAGGCCACTCACTAAGTTTGTTCCTCTGTCCTATGGCAGGAAGCAAAACTTGGCCTGGTGAAAGCTTTCTCCTCAAAAGTACTTTTGGCCAGTGCAGCCGCAGGCCAACAAGCCTGTCATTCTCCCCTTCTCTCCTGTGGATTTTAAATCTATCTATGGCAAACAGTTGGCAGGTAGTATTAGACTTGATACTGATTTGAGATGTTGCAACTTTAAGGGGAAGAGGAAGATATTCAGAAATGTTCCTCTAGTTGACAAAGTTAGAGGTGAGAATTTGAAAACGTTTTCATTTACCCAGCAGCAGCAAGGGGGAAAAAAGACATTGAGTACTAAGTGGGAAAAAGGAACCAGAACTGAAATCCTGGGGATACTGAAGACTTAACAATTTTGTTCTAACATAACACATCTATTATATGGATACAGATGCAATGGTCAACTAGATTTCTTTTTTATATTCTCTAGCCATATTTTTCAATGTATAGATTAAAACTTGATACAACTGACTCCAGAGGCATCCAAAGGTATGAAATGAGCTCATATCTGGCTGTCTTTCTTATCAAAAAATGTAATTATTAAGGGTAGTAATATTCTATGTAATCTATATAGGGAGTAGGACTGATTTCTTAAAGATCACTTAAAAAAATTAAGTGGTCAATTTTGAAATCAGGTTCAAGAGTCCAGTGGGAAGTCTTCTGAAGAGCCCCAGTGACTCGGGCTAGTGGGTGGGTATTCAGGTATGGAAGCTTCTAGGGCACACACAGACCTTTTCAAAGAATGTAACTCTCTTCTGCTGCCACTGTACAGAATACTCAAAGCATAGCCTTTGGCCTGTAGCATTGACATCCTCCAAGTTTCATTCTCAGTCTGGTGGTTACTAACTTTCATAGCACATACACACAATAGAGTTTTGGAAAAGGAGGTTGACACAAGATGGTAGGAGGGGAAGGGAAAATTACCCGGTGCCAAGTAGGGGTTAAGCAGATACTGATTTAGTGGGCCAAGACCTTTAGTTACACTGAACAGGGTTCTGGTTTTGGTTCTGCCCTGTTTAACATTTTAATGGATGACTTATAAAAGGACATGGGGACTGTTTACCCTAGTTCCAGAAGACATACAGCTGAGAGGGTAACAATAAAAATCCAGAGATTTTAAGAGAATGGAAAAATGGGCTGACTCCAACAAAATAAGCTTTGATTAGAATAAATGTAAAGTCCTGCACTTTGGTCCATAAACCAGTTAAACAAGATATTTTGTGTTTGGAGTTGTGTTGAGGGGAGGTGAGCCTTAAGTATTAATCATGAATTTATCTATTTCTTTCTTTTTATTTCCATACTCCTCCCCCCTCCAGGCAACTATGTATATTTTCTTGAAAACTTTGGACTGTTGGACTACTCTTTTGTGTTCCTGTGCATTTTTGTTAAATATATCTCCCCATCTTTGGGATGGGGAGATGTGGCTTAGCAAAACATACACAACAACAGCTTATGGAGTCTGATTGAACAAGGTAAGCTCAGTATGGCTGAGTCATGAGATTTTAAAAAGCTACTGTGAAGTTAGTCATGTAAAAATTAAAAATTACTAAAAAGCTATTAAACAAATAGAAAATATGAAATAAAAATTAGTATGATTTAAGACTGTATTGATTGAGATCTAGTAACTGGCATAAGGGCAGGGGTTGCCCCATTCTACTCTGCCTCAGATCACAGTAAGAATAGTTTTGAATTCTACTCTGTTTAAAAAGGGCCACAGAAAACCAGGAGGGTGTTCAAAGGAGAGTGGCCAGTATGGCCAGGAAATGAGAAGTCAGTTCTGGGTGGTAAACATTGAGGGATACCAACCTGCTGGAGCCTTCAGTTCTTTGCTTTGCTTAGGCAGTTTACTTCTACACTTTGAGTCTTGGTTCCCTCATTCTCTAAGTATCTCATGTCTCTGACCACCCTGAGCTCATTAAGTAGCAGAGGGCAGCTTGTGATCTCACCATCCAAGACCTGGTGTGAGAACAAATCATGAAACCCAAGAGGTGTGGCCTTTGAGTCACCACGGTTTTTCTCCAACTCTGTTAACCCTGGTGCCAAAGGACAGATCATACAGGAAGTCACTTGGGTTGTGTCCAGTAACCAGGGGTCTCTAACAGTTGGAATCATCCCTGCCCAGCTGTCTTTGGGCATCATTTCCCTTTGCCAACTTTCCTATTTGCTGGATTCAAACTGTGGGAACCCAGTGGCACATGATGATGGAACAGATATTCCTAAACCTTCTCTTGAATTCCAGCCAGCATGAAAGGAGAGAGAAAATAAGCCAGTTTCACATTTTCCCAACTACAGCTGGAGAGGGGTGTTAACAGCAAGATGTTGAAGCAAAGTATTAAGTAGACAAAGTTCATCCTCAGAACTTTCACCCCCTTCAAAGCCCAGGACCTCCCTCTACTCTGCTTCATCTTGACCTGCCCACCTCAGGCTCTGGCCTGTGTTTGATAATTTCCAGATTCTTCTTATACTTTTTCTCCCATGGCTTCATTCAAAATGAATCTGTTCTGGGTCCCACTGCTTCAGAACCTAGCTAGATGACTGGCTAATATGTCATTTAATCTAGTTCCATAACTCGTCTGAATGCCCTCAGCCATCCTTTCAGCCCTTCAGGGCCAAGGCAGTGCTGTTTTGGTGCCTGGCCAAATAAGAACCAGATAGCTCAAAAACCAAAGCAGCTGCATAAGCTTGTTGCATCCCACCTGGCAAGAGGCCTCTCCTCCAGTCTGGCTCCCAAGCTCTATTCTGCCAGCCCACAGGTGCCCCTCAGGAATGTCAGTATCCTTGTGAACCTCATGTAAACGCCACCAGCCAGGCAGAGATTGAAATACTCCTGGCTACTGATTGCAGAATGGGGGATGGGTGGGGAGGGGGAGCATAGGCTGTGCCAACAGGTTATTATTTGGAGTCAAGGCTGCTCTTGGGCTCAGCCTGACTCTTTCTGAATGCATGGATTCCAGGGTAATCCTTGGGGGCCCTGCTCTCCAATTACAACAAATAGCTATTTACTTTACATGGCCTTTGGAGACTACCTCTTCCCCCCAAGCAGAAATCTATAATATTTTATATCTTAGGTCTGGCCTATTTTACCCTGCTGGAATGTTGACTGCTAAAGCACTTATGGAATGTTAAAGTTTCGATTTATTGAATACCCTGGCTGATTAACTCAAATGTGGAGCGAGGAAAGAGTCAGCAAATTCAAACACCACCACTTTCTTTGCCAAAAGCTAAACTGAGGAAGGGTAAATGTGTGCTTGAAAGTTGGTAAGGGATGTTACAAAGAGACAGCTTTGACCACGTATCATTTCCTTTACAGGAAATACACAGATCTGCCAGAAAGCCAGGGAAGGAGGGAAGGGAAAAGGTGATGCAGAGGTGGTCTCTGTGAGTAAGTGGGTGAGTGTGTTTTAGGCAAAACCCAAAAATGAAGCAGTCAGTTAAACAGCAGTGAAAACACCCCTTCCTCCTGCCAGGTTTATTTCCTTTGGTTTCTCCTTAAACTTAACACCCTTAGCAGTTTGAGAGAGAAAAGAAATCAAGATGTGTCCTTAGGGAGGTAATTAAAGACCACTTATCCCAAGAGCCTATTACTGATTTACGTTGACCTTGTAGGTTATTGGGCTCAGCTTAGGCACAGAGTCAGACAAACACTTGTAGCTGCTGGGAGTCAAGGTCATAGTTTCTCCACCTCTGCCCCCCCACCTCACATTTCTCCATCATTTCAGGATTTTTCTTCTATAGCTCAGGAATGAACTACCCCAATATCTTTAGGCCATTTCTGGGAGCTTTGGGGGGCTCTGAGGCCAGGGTGGGAGTCCTATTCCTTCTGAAGAGGAACAAAATGGGACTACAAAGTCACTGGCAATGGAAGGGAAAGGAGCCAAGTTAACCCTAGTTCTCCCCTCACCCCCCCACCCCACCTTATCACCCTTTTGAGGACCTGCTGCAAGTTTATACAGACACCTGTACCCTTCCATTACTCCCACCCCACACACAACCTACTGTACTCCAGCTCTCCAAGTACATTTTTCCAAGATGACATAGACTTCATTAGGGTTCCTGCTTGCTCCGCAAGAAGACCAGCCCTGGCCCAAGTTGTCTGCTAGACTTAGCCTTGCCCAGCTATAGGCCTCTGTCCCCCCACCACCCTCATCCACCCCCAGCTTCTTACCATGGTGCACTTGGAGGCAGCTCTAGCAAGACATGGGGAATAGGAGGATGAGGCAGTTTGGGGGGAGTGGAGGAGGATTGGGGTGGGAAAGGAAGGGTGTCAGACCTGCCAGTAGGCAAAACTTATCACTGGCTTAGGGACAAAAGGTATCTTTGGCCTATAAGGTCCTTGGGGAGGAAGTGAGGACACTGGGGGATGCTGGGACCCAAGGAAGGGTAGCTGTCACAGCACCTGAATAGTTTAGTAGAGGACAGGAAATTGAAAATAAAAACAGCCAGATTATTGAGGAGTGAACACATTTGCATGGTAACACAATGATCTCTGTCCCAGATCAAGGTTTATATTAATTGTGTTCTGCATGTGAGACAGGCAGCTGTGCCCTTTGAACAGGCAGAGAAAATCCTTGATAGAGGTGGGGTGTTTTCTGCCCTGGGCCCAGGAGACACCTGTTTGGGGGGCTGGGAGTGGGCCCAGGATCGTTTCCTCACTGAGGCAAGGAGTCCAGAGGTAGCTCCCGGGCAAAATGTGCCCCAGGGCTTGTACCCTTACACACTGGCCACCGGGAGGCTTTCCTAGTTTCTCTAATACCCAGCTCCCGCCGTGCTGTCTGGGTTGGCCCCTAACCCAGGCAGAGCAACACAGAGGCAGGCAGGTGCCAAGGCTGCCGTGTCCCCATAGGCCAAAAGCCACTTGGGCGCGGGGCCGTCCGCACATAGGGTCCATGGCCGACGAAGCCTCCTGCTTCAGGTAATCTGCCGCGACAACCTTGCTGCCGTCGAGGCTCAGCCTCGCGCTGTAGCCTCGTTCCCCGATCTCCTCGGTGGATGCTCCTACTCCCACCCACCCCCACCACCCGTCCACCCAGCTCCACCTGCTTTCCTTGAAAGGGGAAGCGCAGCGTCCAGGTCCCAGAACAATCCCTCTAGCTCCCCGAGGAGGTAGGGTGGGGTGGAGAAAGGAGAGGACGCATCTCAAGGTGCCCCCGCCTCCTCCTGAGAGCATCCGAGGGTGCGGGGCGCCCCGACGCCGAAGCCCGGCTCAAGTCCGCACCCTCACATCCCGCCTGCCCGCGTCTTCAGCGGCCTCCCGCCTCGACGAGCCCAGACAGCGCCGGGCGGGGCGGGAGAGGCTGGTCCTCCGGCCCCAAGCCGCAGCCTCGAGCCGTCGGCTCCCCAGGGCGCCGTCCGCTAGCCTCCCGTCCCTCCCGGCCGCGTCCTCACCGAAGCGGCTGTGGTCGTGGCGGGTGCCGTGCACCGTGCCGTTGGGGAAGATCTCCAAGTGGAAGCCGGTGCGGCAGTACAGCTGGCGGCGTCGCAGGATCCCCTTCAGGTGGGCGAAGTCGGTGGGCGAGCCGCGCTGCAGCTTCCCCTCAATCTGGCCCAGACGCTCGTTCAGGAAACCCGGGGAATCAGCTAGAGGCACGTTTCCCAGAGACGAGGAGAAGCCGTGCAGATCCCAGTCCAAGGAGGCGAAGACCCCCCCCACCTCCGCCATGGCGGGGCGCGCGGGGCCGAGCCGGGCCGCGGGGCGCGAACTGCCTCTCCCAGCCGCGGGCGCGGGCTACTCGGCGGCGCTCGCTCGCTCGCTCGCTCGCTCCGAGCTCTACGGAGCTGGAGTCGACGTCTGTTCGCGTCCAAGGAACTTCTCAGCCGCGGGGAGCGTGGGGCAGCGCGCTCCTGACCTTGCGCTCAGTCAAAGTGCCGCTTCCCCTCCGCATCCATCTCCCCAGGCCTCTCATAGCTGGCTTCGTCGAGCTATCAGATGCAAACGGGACTTTATATACATACCCACTCCCCTTACATTGACATATTGGATATTTAAATACAAGCCACACCTCAATGGCATCCCCTCGGAGATTGGTGTGTGTGTGTGTGTGTGTGTGTGTGTGTGTGTGTGTGTGTGTGTGTGTGTGTGTTTTCCCCTCCTCGTATGCTTTTGGCTCTTTTTGGGAGAGGGGGGTGGAGGGGGAGAGAGCGAGCGAGCTTCACTCCCTCTTTTATTATGAAAAAATGGCAGGAAAAAGCTACACATTGCAGTGAGGCATAACTGCTTTTGGCAGGTTTTTCTGAAACTGCTGATGAAATAACTGGAGCCCAGTACGTGGAGGCTGTTGGCGTCCACTGCCACTCGGGCCTGTTGCGTGGAAGTCTGTCTGTTGCGCGGGGGAAGCACCCACCTCCCGCGGGGTCTCCGGCTGCTTGCCTTTCGAAAGTGGTGTGAGACCTGGGGTGGGGGGGTGGGGTCACGCGTTCGTGAGTCCCTTCTTGTTCCCCGGCTGGTCGGAGGCTGCGGAGGGGCACCTGGCCTGGGTCCCTGGTTTCTTTGTTCTGTTGACCCCCTGTCCCACTCCCCACCTGTATGTCGGCAGGAGGCTGAGGAAGTGAATAATCTGGAAACGCATGCAGTTGCAAAATGTGGGATCTGGGGGGTTTCGCTGTTCCTGCAGCCACCCAGGCGGGGGGCCTTAAGGGATCTGGGAGGAGCGGGAAGCCCCACAGAAGAAAGAAGGCATTTTTTAAAAAGGGACGTTACAGCTTAGGAAAAGGAGGGGGGAGTAAGAAATAGCGATCTTTTTGAAAAATGATCTCCTCTGGCTTTCTGGGCGCGCTTTTACAAGGCTCTCGAGAACAAGCTTGATGAGAGGCCACTGGAAGTCTGGAGGGGGTTTTCCTCCACCTCTTTTCTTGTTGGAAACAGGTGTTTCCTCGCTCTGTCCCGTGCCCTCCTTAGATTCTATCAGGAAGAGCGGTAGTTGGGGCGGGAACTGGAGGCACCCAGGGGAACAGGTAGCGCTGAGGAGGCTTGGGGAGCTGGTGCCCGGCCTGCCCCCTGCCTGGCACCTGAACCCTGGGGCCCCTCTCAGGGCCTGGCGCTCAGCGTCCTGCTCGCTGACTAAACTGCGTTGTCTGCAGTTCGCACCCGCGTGGGTGCTCTGTCTGTCTTCTCCGGCTCTGGCTGCAGCAGGAGAAAACTGAACTAAGAGCGCACCCCATCCCCGCCCCTCCTTTGCAGCGCCTCCTGCTGGAGAACCTGTGTCTCCCGGCGAGTTGGAATTCAGTCTCTGGAAGGGAAAACCCTTTCAGTTTAATTGTATGTGTTAGTCACTCAGTCGTGTCCGACTCTTTGCTACCCCATGAACTGTATCCCGCCAGGCTTCTCTGTCCATGGAATTCTCCAGGCAAGAATACTGGAGTGGATTGCCATTCCCTTCTCCAGAGGATCTTCCTGACCCAGGGGTTAGAACCCTGGTCTCCTGCATTGCAGGCAGAATCTTTACCACTTGAGCTACGGGGAAGTCCTGCAGTTCAATTGAGTTAGTGCAATTAGAGGTCCTGCTCCTGGGTTCTCAGTGCTCACTCTCAAGAATGGCAGCAATTCTTGGTGTGGGACACCGAGGCTTGGTTATGGTGTGCCTCTCTAGCTCAGACAGAACCTCCACAGCAGAGTGCAAGGTCTGGCAGATGGTACGTGCTCAGAAATCATCTTCTGATGTGCACTGAGTAGTGGGGAACACAGATGCAAATAATCTTCCGACTGTACAGGACACAGAAATGCAAAAGTTAGCGGCTCTATTGGAGTATATATGGGTGAAATGACAAGCTATTTGCGATTTGTTTCAAAGTAATCTAGAGTGAGAAGGAATGGAAGTTTAGATGAGATAATAATATTGTTCATATTACTAATTACTGAAGCTGGGTGATGAGTACATGGGTGCTCACTATATATTTCCTCTATTCTTTCAATAAACACACAAACATGAAATGTCCATAATAAAAGCTTTAAAAAAATGGGACTGCTGTAAAACAACAAAGAAATCCTTCTTTCCTTCTTCATTCTTCCCTTCAAAGAGTTTTTGGATTTAGTGAGAAGGTGGGGGAGGTGGGGCAGAGGTTAAGACAAGAATACAAATGGCTAGAATACGAGGCAGTTTAAGGTGTACAGTGCTGTGTGGATTCAGAAGGCAGAGAGACTATTGTTCTGGGGGTTTAGAGGGGGTTCTGGACCAAAGAGGCCTTTGTGATGGATGGGCCTTGAAGGGAAGATGGGGAAGATTTTGCAAATTCAGACGGGCCACTTCTAGAAAAAGTAAAATAGTGATAAAGCAAGTGGAACAATTTTAATTGGTACACACTAATTCTTGGGGGTTTTGGTGAATGTCATATGAAATAATGTTGTTAAAATGGCTTTGAGAAGTATGTGATGTGAAGGAGTTAGATGTCTCTATGATTATATAAATCACACATTGATAATGATCAAAGGCCATTTCTTTAACAGTCACTTCAGGGAATTTCTACATTCTTTGTCTCCTAACATTCCCAAAGTCACCAACCCCAGTTGCAGATCTGGAATCTTACCTGTTCGAATGTCAGCATTACATTGCCATTCTGGGGTTCTTTTGAGATTAAGCTGACTGATAATTCTCTTTTAGTAATGTTTCCATGAAGTATCCCAATTGACAGAGCCCTTTCATGAAAGTTATTTAATATTCACAACCTTGTGGAGTAGGAGATACCACTCTCCCTATTTTAGAGGTGAAGGTAAGTGATTAGCACAAAATAATATAAGGAACAGAGTCATCATTTAATCTCGGATCCACTGGGGGCAATTTACTGTCAATGTATGGGCTTTGGGATTATGTAAAGATTGGCACGTGAAGGACGGTGACATTTAAGAATATATTCGTTTTACAGAAAATCCTCAGCAGGATATAACCTTAGGGCAGCATTGTGCTGGATGTATGGAATGGGAGGAAAGTGTACGTAAAAAAGAAGCAGCCCTCTCTGGATTCAGGATGTTACTTTTAAAGTGAAGTTAACTGTACCCCTTCACAGTGGTATTGTGAAGACAGAATGAAATCACTGGTGGAAAGTGCCCAGCATTCGGTCTGGCACACAGAAGATACTCAATACATCTGAGATTACATCCTCCATTCCCAACACCTCACAGGGTGAGGTGAAATTTCACAGGAAATTTCACAGGAAAATGTGAAAAATTAAGCAACCCCAAAGAAAGGCAATGCCAAAGAATGCTCAAACTACTGCACAATTGCACTCATTTCACACGCTAGTAAAGTAATGCTCAAAATTCTCCAAGCCAGGTTTCAGCAGTACATGAACCGTGAACTTCCAGATGTTCAAACTGGTTTTAGGAAAAGCAGAGGAACCAGAGATCAAATTGCCAACATCCGCTGGATCATCAAAAAAGCGAGAGTTCCAGAAAAACATCTATTTCTGCTTTATTGACTATGCCAAAGCCTTTGACTGTGTGGATCACAATAAACTGTGAAAAATTCTGAAAGAGATGGGAATACCAGACCACCTGACCTGCCTCTTGAGAAACCTATATGCGGGTCAGGAAGCACAGTTAGAACTGGACATGGAACAACAGACTGGTTCCAAATAGGAAAAGGAGTATGTCAAGGCTGTATATTGTCACCCTGCTTATTTAACTTACATGCAGAGTACATCATGAGAAATGCTGGGCTAGAAGAAGCATAAGCAGGAATCAAGATTGCCAGGAGAAATATCAATAACCTCAGATATGCAGATGACACCACCCTTACAGCAGAAAGTGAAGAAGAACTAATGAGCCTCTTGATGAAAGTGAAAGTGGAGAGTGAAAAATTGGCTTAAAGCTCAGCATTCAGAAAACTAAAATCATGGCATCTGTCCCATCACTTCATGGCAAAAAGATGGATAAACAGTGGAAACAGTGGCAGATTTTATTTTGGGGGGGCTCCAAAATCACTGCAGATGGTGATTGCAGCCATGAAATTAAAAGATGCTTACTCCTTGGAAGGAAAGTTATGACCAACCTAGACAGCATATTGAAAAGCAGAAACATTACTTTGCCAACAAAGGTCCATCTAGTCAAGGCTATGGTTTTTCCAGTGGTCATGTATGGATGTGAGAGTTGGACTATAAAGAAAGCTGAGCACTGAAGAATTGATGCTTTTGAACTGTGGTGTTGGAGAAGACTCTTGAGAGTCTCTTGGAGTGCAAGGAGATCCAACCAGTCCATCCTAAAGGAGACCAGTCCTGGGTGTTCATTGGAAGGACTGATGTTGAAGCTGAAACTCCAATACTTTGGCCACCTGATGCGAAGAGCTGACTCACTGGAAAAGACCCTGATGCTGGGAGGGATTGGGGGCAGGAGGAGAAGGGGACGACAGAGGATGAGATGGCTGGATGGCATCACCAACTTGATGCACTTGAGTCTGGATGAACTCCAGGAGTTGGTGATGAACAGGGAGGCCTGGCGTGCTGCGATTCATGGGGTTGCAAAGAGTCGGACATGACTGAGTGACTGAACTGAACTGAATTGATGTGAAAAGGACATGGAAATACAAAACTCTTTAAGAAAAAATGGGAATTCTGACCCAGGCTATAAGTGACCAGAGGCTGAGGGCAGCCATTTGGGATCTGTTTCTTGAGGAAGGAGATGCTGAAGCTAATACTTCTGATGCTCACTTCTGCCTCCCCCTGCCCTAAAACACAGCTAGGAAAGGGAACAGGATGTGTGAAATTGTTGGTCTACCCACTTTTTCATTTCCCTGACAGCTTATAAATGTTTTTCCCTTCCTAATGTATTTTCCCTGATAAGGGGCAGTGAGAGCTGTACTGCTGGCAAATCCAGCAGGGAATGCAGTTAACTCCATCAGTTGCTCCTGTTTATGGAGTCTTAACCTCTGGACCACCAGGGAATTCTCCTCTAAGAAATAGTTTCTCTTTAAAAAAATAATTTTATTTATTAATTTATTTGACTGAGCTAGGTCTTTGTCACTGTGTGCAGACTTTTCTCTAGTTGCAGTGCACAGGGGCTACTTTCTAGTTGTGGTGTGAGGGCCTCTCATTGCAGTGGCTTCTCTTGTTGCAGAGCACAGACTCTAGGGCATGCAGGCTTCAGTAGCTGCAGAATGTGGGCTCAGTAGTTCTGGCTCATAGGCCCCGAAGCGCAAGCTCAGAAGTTGAGGTGCATGGGCTTAGTTGCTCCGTGGTATGTGGGATCTTAGTTCCCCAACCACAGATTGAACCCGCATCTCCTTCATTGGAAGGTGGATTCTTTACCACTGAGCCACCAGGGAAGCCCCTAAGAAATAATTTTATTCCCATTTTACTGATGAGGAAACTGAGGTCCAGAAATATTCAGGAACTAGAAGCAGAGGTAGGACTTCTGATCTTAAGAGATAAAACTTTGATCTTAAATTCAGACCTAATCAGGACACTGTGTTGCCTCAATCTATATACTTCAAATGTATTGCTCCTTTGTCTTTTGTTTCTTTTTCCCCTTTCCTGCTTTCCTTGTAGGCAGCAGTATAATGCAGCAGTTGCACATTCTATCTCTGGTGTCAGACTGCCTATGTTCAAATCTCAGCTTAAAGCCATTCTAGGTGTCAGAGCTTCAGTTTTCTCTTCTGTAAGATACTGGTGGTAATGTTCATCATAACCGCATAGAGGTAATGTGAGGTTTAAGTGAAATAATACACAGACTGTACTTAATATGTGCCAGGTACATATTAAGTGGTCATTATTCTTAATATTATTTGCATCCTATCTGTCCCCAGTCTTATTTCCTCCCCATGCTAAGTTTCTTCAGTTGTGTCCAACTCTTTGTGACCCCATGGACTGTAGCCCACCAGGCTTCCCTGTCCATGGAATTCTCCAGGCACGAATACTGGAGTGGGTTGTCATGCCCTTCTCCAGGGGATCTTTCTGACCCAGAAATCGAACCTGTGTCTCTTATGTCTCTTGCACTGGCACGAAAGGTTGTTGTTGAACCACAAAAGATGCCAGGATTCTTGGCCTCTGGAGGAGAAGAATTCAATCCGGGGCCAGAGACAAGACTTGATCACTCAGAGCTTTTGTGTAATAGAGTTTTATTAAAATATAAAAGGGATAGAGAAAGCTTCTGACATAGAGATCAGAAGGGGGCAGAAAGAGTGCCCCCTTGCTAGTGTTAGCAATGGGGTTATATACCTTTTAATTAGTTATTACCATGAATCAAAAGAATGTCTGGAGGTTGTAAAGACCTTACTAGACCCACTCCCATAATTTACATTTTAAGATAATAGGATTAGCCAGAAGGTATTTTCCAGAAACTGTCCTCAAGCAGTATACATACTGTTATATAATCCTAAGGAATGTAGAGGAAAAAAAAGTTTGTCCTTTCCTCCTCCTTGAGAAGTCCAGACCCCTCTTTCCTTGGGAGACTTCTTATCAACCTGCCTAGGAATTGACTCTCTCATTCCCCCCTTTTCTTTTAGGAGAATTATGTTGCCAAGGGAAAGGGACATCTTTTTTGTTCTATAACTACTTCCTGCTGTTGAGGGGCATGGTTCCTAAATTGTTGAGGCAACATATTCTCCTAAACCTCATATTGAGGGCCTCTGATTCAAGGGCCCCAAGTAATAGTTGGAGGAGGCTGTGGCACTCGTAGGAGCTTGGACAACCATTTTTAACTTAAAAGCTTTCAGACGGTTAGAAACAAACCCTGTTTTACAGTTACAGATGTCATTAAGCCAAGTTAAAACCTAATCAAAATTAAAAGTTACATTATGCCCATAGTTACATCAGTCCATCTTAGGGTTGTTAGATGTCATCACAGAGTTGAAGAGAGTCCTTTCCTTGAAGTGGAGAAACCCACCAGGGAAGTCTTCAATTGATGAGGAGGGGAGTGCTCCGCAGACCCAGCAATTAGATGGACTGTGGAATGTGGTGTAGGAATGAGCCCAGGACAGGAAGGTGTTGTCTTGAGGTTCAGATGCCAGACTCAGGACCTTTGGATTCAGCAGAAGTAGGCTCACATAGATTATCAGGCCCATCTGAAAAGTGCAAAGTCAGAGCATAGAAAGTAAAGGCATAAAATGACATCACTTAGTTCTGGTCAGGGTGCCACCTCTTAACTCGAGTGTGATGCACCCACGAATCAATTCCTGGCACTTTGACAGATGTGGGAGAAGAAAGAATAACCTGGTAAAGGCGTTCCCAGAGGGGCTTGAGGGATTGGCCCCCAGATCCCAATGTTTTAATCAGGACCTCAGTTCCTGGCTCAAATAGAGGCTTGCTTGACTCAGAGGCTGGGTTAGGAGTCACCTCCCAGAGTTCCATTAATGCCTGTTGAAAAGCTGAGAGCTGAGTTACATAATTAGTTAATTTCAAAGCTTTAGGAAAATTTTTCCATTGAGCATTTTCAGGAATTAGTAATCGTCCATCCGCAGACTGTAACCATCCTGTATTAGTAACCTTCACTCCTCTCTTCTCATATCTTTCTAATTCTTCCTCAGTATATTGTGGTTTTTCCTGTTCCACAGGACCTGTTCAAATCAAAGGCGTCTGCAGTGAAGAGGTTTCATAAAGTGCCGCTTTTCTGGCTTGACAATCAGCCAGCTGATTACCTTCAGCTACTTTACTCTTATCCCTTTACAATGCGTAACAGCTACTTCTTTAGGACAACATATAGCCGTTTAAAGTCTCTTGACTTTTCTGAAATGCTTAGTAGGTTCTCCTGTTGCCGATTGATTTCTTTATACCCAAAATAGGAGTGTTGCATGGACTGTTACATGGAATTAATAGCCCCTGCTCCTTTAAGTTCTCAATGATGGTTTTTAACCCTTCCGTAACCTCAAGTTTCAGTGGATACTGCTTCTTAATGTGGAAATAAGTGCGGGTGTTTGAGCTTGACAACTACAGGAATAGCACTTTGTGCTTGGCCCACAGATTTTCCATCAGCTCACACTCTAGGATTTACATTTTGTTCAATTAAAGGGAGAGAAAGGAAGGGCTCCATATTCATGAAAACAGAGGTATAGAACTTGTTCAGTATATCCCTCCCCAAAAGGGGTGAGTGAGACTCTGGCACGATCAGAAACTCGTGTCAAAATAGCCCAGAGTCCCAGTTACACCTTAAAGTACCACTGAAGTAATATCTTTTGACTTGTCCAGACAGTCCCAGGGAAGCAGATCAGAAAGAAAGTGGGCCAGGGGCTTCAGTAAGCACAGAGTAAGTTGCCCAGTATCTAAAAGGAAATCGATGGATTGCCCACCACCCCCCCCCCCAGTTATTAATACCTGGGGTTCAGTTCTGTTCAGTTGCTCAGTCGTGTCGGGCTCTTTGTGACCTCATGAACTGCAGCACGCCAGGCCACCCTGCCCATCACCAACTCCGGGAGTCTACCCAAACCCATGTCCATCGAGTCGGTGATGCCATCCAGCCATCTCATCCTCTGTCGTCCCTTC
Organism: Bos indicus; assembly: GCF_029378745.1. NCBI lineage: Eukaryota > Metazoa > Chordata > Mammalia > Artiodactyla > Bovidae > Bos > Bos indicus. Next base: position 80,684,432 of record NC_091789.1, read on the forward strand.
TCCTTCTGCCCTCAGTATTTCCCAGCATCAGGGTCTTTTCCAACGAGTCAGTTCTTCGCATCAAGTGGCCAAAGTATTGGAGTTTCAGCTTCAACATCAGTCCTTCCAATGAACACCCAGGACTGGTCTCCTTTAGGATGGACTGGTTGGATCTCCTTGTACTCCAAGAGACTCTCAAGAGTCTTCTCCAACACCACAGTTCAAAAGCATCAGTTCTTCAGTGCTCAGCTTTCTTTATAGTCCAACTCTCACATCCATACATGACCACTGGAAAAACCATAGCCTTGACTAGATGGACCTTTGTTGGCAAAGTAATGTCTCTGCTTTTTAATATGCTGTCTAGGTTGGTCATAACTTTCCTTACAAGGAGTAAGCATCTTTTAATTTCATGGCTGCAATCACCATCTGCAGTGATTTTGGAGGCCCCCAAAATAAAGTCTGCCACCGTTTCCACTGTTTTCCCATCTATTTGCCAAGAAGTGATGGGACCAGATGCCATGATCTTAGTTTTCTGAATGTTGAGCTTTAAGCCAACTTTTTCACTCTCCACTTTCACTTTCATCAAGAGGCTCTTTAGTTCTTCACTTTCTGCCATAAGGGTGGTGTCATCTGCATATCTGAGGTTATTGATATTTCTCCTGGCAATCTTGATCCCATCTTGTGCTTCCTCCAGCCCAGCATTTCTCATGATGTACTCTGCATGTAAGTTAAATAAGCAGGGTGACAATATACAGCCTTGACGTACTCCTTTTCCTATTTGGAACCAGTCTGTTGTTCCATGTCCAGTTCTAACTTTTACTTCCTAACCTGTATACAGATTTCTCAAGAGGCAGGTCAGGTGGTCTGGTATTCCCATCTCTTTCAGAATTTTCCACAGTTTATTGTGATCCACACAGTCAAAGGCTTTGGCATAGTCGATAAAGCAGAAATAGATGTTTTTCTGGAACTCTCTTGTTTTTTCCATGATCCAGCAGATGTTGGCAATTTGATCTCTGGTTCCTCTGCCTTTCCTAAAACCAGCTTGAACGTCTAGAAGTTCATGATTCATTTATTGCTGAAGCCTGGCGTGCAGAATTTTAAGCATTACTTTACTAGCATGTGAGATGAGTGCAATTGTGCGGTAGTTTGAGCATTCTTTGGTATTGCCTTTCTTTGGGATTGGAATGAAAACGGACCTTTTCCAGTCCTGTGGCCACTGCTGAATTTTCCAAATTTGCTGGCATATTGAGCGCAGCACTTTCAGAGCGTCATCTTTCAGGATTTGAAATAGCTCAACTGGAATTCCATCACCTCCACTAGCTTTGTTCATAGTGATGCTTCCTAAGGCCCACTTGACGTCCCATTCCAAGATGTCTGGCTCTGGGTGAGTGATCACACCATCGTGATTACCTGGGTCATGAAGATATTTTTTGTACAGTTCTTCTGTGTATTCTTGCCACCTCTTCTTAATATCTTCTGCTTCTGTTAGGTCCCTACCATTTCTGTCCTTTATTGAGCCTATAATTAGGATGGGAGATTGTGTGGGGACCTCTGGGCACCTTCAGTCCTGATTGTCTTGAGAGTCCGAACCTTGAAACCTATGCCTCTGGGGGCAGTCTGTCCTCCAGTGTGGTCCCTGGCAGACCGGACATGGAGTCGGGGGCGGCTTAGATGCCTGAGGGCACTCCTGCTTGAGGTGCCCCTCGTTTCCACAGTAATAGCAAGCCCATCCTTTTTCACCTGGGTCTCTCTGGGCATTTTTCTCAGGCTGTTTAAGAACGGTTCTGACAGCCATTACAAGGGCTTCCACCTCTTCCTTTGTCTTTTTCTGCCTTTCTTTCTTTTCTTCATATTCCCTACCATAATAGACTGTTTGAGCCAGTTGCAATAGATTATCTAAAGGCTGAATTGGTCCATACGCCTGTTTTAATAGCTTACGGAGGATATCTGGAGCTGATCGAGTGAGAAATCTATCTTTTAAGATCACTCTCCCCTCTTCACTTTCAGGATCAATCTCAGTGAATCTGCGAAGGGCTTCTCTCATTCTATCTAGGAATTTATCAGGAGCTTCCTTCTCCTCCTGTTCTATGTTTGCCAATTTGGGATAGTTTAAAGTCTTAGCATGTGGTTGCCTGAGTCCTTCAAGAATACAACTGACAAAATAACTCTGATCCCATCTTCCTTTAGCTGTGTTATAGTCCCAATCTGGTTCTATAGTTGGGACCACCTGAATTCCAGTGGGGAGGGCGGCTATCTCATCCTCCCTCTTCCTTACTGATTCATTACTAAGCCTTTCATCTCCATAAGCAACAGCTTTCCCCAAAACTCAAGTTTTTGAGTTAAGAGTCAGCATTTGTCCCAAGATATACATCACATCCTTCCAAGTAAGGTCATAAAGCGGAGTAACACCTTTAAAAGCTCTAATATATTTTTCTGGGTCCTCTAAATAGTCTCCCAGATCCTCCTTGATTCTTTGTATTTCTTGATAAGAAAAGCGCTTATTAACTCTTATAGACTGATTATTTCTTCTGTTGGGTGCTTTATGAAGAGGCAACAGCTTGTGTAGCTGTTCCTCAGCCTCTCTGGCTGCTCTGTGCATATGATCCCAGGGATAGATTAGATAGATAGCTTTTTTGATCTCTTTGTCTCCTGTCTTCCATCTCATCTCTTACTCTGATGGTCTGAGTTTCTATTGAAACCATAGTAGTCTGAGGTCGTGTTAATACAGGGGTTGTTTGGACCTCTACTTGGGCAGTTTGAATCTCAGTTTGGGTTTCTACTGAGACCAAGGCAACCCTTCTTGCGGGGGCGAGGGTGGTTTCTCTGACTTTCAGTTTGCTCAGTTTGGAGCCCCAGGTACGACGGCAGAGTAGGAGGACAGGAGGGAGCTGAAGGTTTCACACTCAAATCTATACCCTTAGGACATAAGTCTGGCATACCTCCAAGAGAGCAAAAGGGCAACACATATGCTACTTCTAGCCATTTTCCTTGTTTTCTACAGAACCGGCCTAATTGTAAAATAATAATAATTGAGATCCTTCAACAGGTCAGCATTCCCCGTCTTCTAAACGATACTGTGGCCTTTCAGTATCACAGAAGAAGATCAGGAGTGCCTTCTTTAAGCTCCCGGGATCAAATCTATCCCAGTTTTTCAGAATACAGTTCAAAGGAGTGAGGCTGGAATTGTTAGCTCCCATCTGTAAGAAGGGACTTCCCTGGTGGCTCAGATGGTAAAGTGTCTGCCTACAATGTGGGAGACCCAGGTTTGATCACTGGGTCAGGAAGATCCTCTGGAGAAGGAAATGGCAACCCACTCCAGTATTCTTGCCTGGAAAATCCCATGGACAGAGGAGCCTGGTAGTCTACAATCCATGGGGTCTCAAAGAGTCGGACATGACTGAGTGACTAAACTTTCACTTTCACTTTCATCTGTTAGAGAGAAAAAAAGCAACAAGTGCCATCTTTCTACCAGAGGTGTCCCTCCCTGCTCTAGATGGGGGTGTAGACAGACTTTACACCGAAGCTTTCCTTCTCTGGTCGGACTTAGTCTGTCCCTTACTGATGCAGGTGCTGTACTCGTCCCTCCTGGTTCTACCACTGAGATGGGGTGGAGATGCACCAGGGGTAGACCTGATGGCATCCCAGACTGATGTCCAGTTCCTCACCATTAAAACCTTGGTTGCCTCTGATGCCACCCGAGGTGCAATCAGAATAACTTTCTGGAATGCCTCCCAAGCTAAGACCACTGGGGGAAACATTCATCACCTGAGTGCCTGTGCACAACTCTGAGTATATTCCTGACCACAATAAAACCAGTATGAATATAAAACCGAGATGTTCCTTCCAAGTGTCACCACACCAGTAAAGTGATAGCAAAGGAGATAGTGAAAGGCTGGCCAGTGAGGAAAAAGTGATTTTTGTCCTCAAGTTATTAGGGCCAGTCCTTCCAGTTCATTCCCACAGATTCTACAGAAAGAATATCTAAGGAGTTGGGACAAAAGCCACTGGAAAGTCTCCTGTGGTCCACTAAGAGCTAGTGTTACCAAAGGAAGAAACCCATTGCACTTCCAACCTGAGTAATCTTTAACTTCAGGGATGCTCTTGGAGCTAGAGCTCCATCTAACTTCTGAACTTTCAACTCCTAGTGAGGCTAGGTGCTTCTTGACTACCAATCCAAGTTTGGGACCTAAGTAACAGTACACAGTAACAGCATAGATCACAAGCCCCTTGAAAGTCTATGATCCAACAGATAGGTTAGTAGTTCTAATTCCCAAGAAGTTATGAAATGGTCAAAGAGACTGGAAAGTTTGACTGAGAAAGGAGAGTTCAGTCCACACGCTTTGCCCATTTCTGGTTGGTCCCTGAAGGAGACATTGGGTGCCTCCTAGCATTGGCAGGTCAGTATAATCCCCTGACAGGTTTCTGCCATAAGCCATATGAGGTCACCGTGGAACTGCAGAGCAGGGCTCCTCACTTGCTTCACACAGAGCATGTCATCCATTCACACAAGCACGCTGTAGGGTTAGTAAAGTACAGCAGAAAATGTGTTCGCTAGGAGAACAAAGAACTAGAGCTCCAAGCATCCTTACCTTGTCCTGAAGAATCCCAGATGAGCCACCAACCTGAAAGGTTGTTGCTGAACCATGAAAGACCCTGGGATTCTTGGCCTCTGGAGGAGAAGAATTCAATCCGGGGCCAGAGACGAGGCTTGATCACTCAGAGCTTTTGTGTAATAGAGTTTTATTAATGTATAAAAAGGATAGAGAAAGCTTCTGACATAGAGATCAGAAGGGGGCAGAAAGAGTGCCCCCTTGCTAGTGTGAGCAGTGGAGTTATATACCTTTTAATTAGTTATTATAATGAATCAAAAGAATGTCTGGAGGTTGTAAAGACCTTGCTAGACCCACCCCCATAATTTACATTTTAAGATAATAGGATTAGCCAGAAGGTATTTTCCAGAAACTGTCCTCAAGCAGGATACATTATTGTTATATTCAGTTCAGTTCACTTCACTTCAGTTGCTCAGTCGTGTCCGACTCTTTGTGACCCCACAGACTGCAGCATGCCAGGTCTCCCTGTCCATCACCAATTCCCAGAGCTTGTTCAAACTCATGTCCATCGAGTTAGTGATGCCATCCAACCATCTCATCCTCTGGCATCCCCTTCTCCTCCTGCCTTCAATCTTTCCCAGCATCAGGGTCTTATCAAATGAGTCAGTTCTTCACATCAGGTGGCCAAAGTATTGGAGTTTCAGCTTCAACATCAGTCCTTCCAATGAACATTCAGAACTGATCATCTTTAGAATGGACTGGTTGGATCTCCTTGCAGTCCAAGGGACTCTCAAGAGTCTTCTTCAACACCACAGTTCAAAAGCATCAATTCTTTGGTGTTCAGCTTTCTATATAGTCCAACTCTCACATCCATACATGACCACTGGAAAAACCATAGCCTTGACTAGATGGACCTTTGTTGGCAAAGTAATGTCTCTGCTTTTTAATATGCTGTCTAGGTTGGTCATAACTTTCCTTCCAAGGAGTAAGCGTCTTTTAATTTCATGGCTGCAATCACCATCTGCAGTGTTTTGGGAGCCCCCCAAAATAAAGTCTGCCACTGTTTCCACTGTTTCTCCATCTTTTTGCCATGAAGTGATGGGAAGGATGCCATGATCTTAGTTTTCTGAATGTTGAACTTCAAGCCAACTTTTTCACTCTCCTCTTTCACTTTCATCAAGAGGCTCGTTAGTTCTTCTTCACTTTCTGCCATAAGGGTGGTGTCATCTGCGTATCTGAGGTTATTGATATTTCTCCTGGCAATCTTGATTCCATCTTGTGCTTCCTCCAGCCCAGCATTTCTCATGATGTACTCTGCATATAAGTTAAATAAGCAGGGTGACAATATAAGCCTTGACGTACTCCTTTTCCTATTTGGAAACAGTCTGTTGTTCCATGTCCAGTTCTAACTGTTGCTTCCTGACCTGCATACAGATTTCTCAAGAGTCAGGTCAGGTCACCTGATATTCCCATCTCTTTCAGAATTTTCCACAGTTTATTGTGATCCACACAGTCAGAGGCTTTGGCATAGTCAATAAAGCAGAAATAGATGTTTTTCTGGAACTCTCTTGCTTTTTCTATGTTCCAGTGGATGTTGGCAATTTGATCTCTGGTTTCTCTGCCTTTTCTAAAACCAGCTTGAACATCTGGAAGTTCATGGTTCACATATTGCTGAGGCCTGGCTTGGAGAGTTTTGAGCATTACTTTGCTAGCTTGTGAGATGGGTGCAGTTGTACAGTAGTTTGAGCATTCTTTGGTATTGCCTTTCTTTGGGATTGGAATGAAAACGGACCTTTTCCAGTCCTGTGGCCACTGCTGAGTTTTCCAAATTTGCTGGCATATTGAGTGCAGCACTTTCACAGCATCATCTTTTAGGATTTGAAATAGCTCAACTGGAATGCCATCACCTCCACTAGCTTTGTTCACAGTGATGCTTCCTAAGGCCCACTTGACTTCCCATTTCAGGATGTCTGGCTCTAGGTGAGTGATCACACCATCATGATTATCTGGGTTGTGAAGATCTTTTTTTGTACAGTTCTTCTGTGTATTCTTGCCACCTCTTCTTAATATCTTCTGTTTCTGTTAGGTCCCTACCATTTCTGTCCTTTATTGAGCCCATCTTTGAATGAAATATTCCTTTTGTATCTCTAATTTTCTTGAAGAGCTCTCTAGTGTTTCCCATTCTATTGTTTTCCATTTCTTTGCACTGATCACTGAGGAAGGCTTTCTTATCTCTCCTTGCTATTCTTTGGAACTGTGCATTCAAATGGGAATATCTTTCCTTTTCTCCTTGTTCAAAAGAGGAAGTATTGGGACTTCTCTGGTGGTCTAGTGGTTAAGAATCCACCTTCCAATGTAGGGGATGTGTGTTTGATCCCTGGTGGGGGAACTAAGATCCCACATGCCGTGGGGCAACTGAGCCCACACTCACAACAAGAGAGCCCACGTGCTGCAACTAAGACCTGACAAAGTCAATAAATAAATAAATAGATGTTTACAAAAGAGAAAGAATTATAATACGATCACAGTCCTCTTCCAGACAAGGAAAATTCAGGACAAGAGAACAATTTTCCTCCCCACTTCCACCTCTGCCCCCACCTCAGGTGATTTGTATTTTGAGTTTGAGAAATCTGCAAAAAGCCAGACTACCTTCCAGTCTCCCCATCCCCAACTCTAGGGTTCAGAGAGGAAAGACAATCTCTTTGGTTCAAATGAGCCCTCATCTTACCTTTCCAGTCAGTTTCCTGCAGTGATACTGAGCCACAAGTTTCCTTTGTCTCTGCTGTCATTCTTCTCCAGGTCTACCTGTAGTGGGGATGGGTAATGGACCATTTATTCTGGCTGTAACTTGCCATTAGTCAGCAGGTGATGACACCTTTGTGAAATGATCTGTTAGTTCTCTGAGAGGAATGGGACACTGTGGAATGTGGCTCTAAACCTGGCAATCTGGGTTACTTTTTAACCTCATGTATATGACTGTGAATGTGGGTATACTGGTGGCTGTGTATGTTCGGGGCTGGATGTTGGAGGAGAAGTATGGACAGAGAGTATGATTGTTTGGTTTTTCCAGTACAAATGTGTGCTTATGTTTGTGTTTATGACAGGATGCAGAAGTGTTTGTATATGTCTGTGTAACAAGAAGAATTGTGGGTTTAAGGTGTGAAAAAGTAGGTGTAAATATGTGAATCTACAGGCAGCCCCTGCTAATTTGCACAAAGAATATATATGATGTTTGTGAAGCTGAGTTCATTTGAATCTGAAGTCACTTCCTTTTTTTTTTTTTTTAACCTTCTGCTGCTGCTGCTGCTACTGCTAAGTCACTTCATTCGTGTCCAACTCTGTGCGACTCCATAGATGGCAGCCCACCAGGCTCCCCCGTCCCTGGGATTCTCCAGGCAAGAACACTGGAGTGAGATGATTGTTTTAGTTCTACAGCCTGAGGGTACAATTCACCTCAGGAGATAGTAAAGCCAGTTGGGGTACACCGCTGAGGGCCCAGTTTCCTTAGAGCCTTGAGGATGTGGCTAATATTATGTAATTATGTAATTCTTACATAAACCAAGGAATAAAACAGAGTCTTAAGATCAGCTCTTTGCTTCCTGCCTATGGCCTCTGATTAGCAGGACCTCCTTCCCTGCTTTGCCTCTTTCTCCCTAAAACTATGAATTTTATCTTGTTTCTGCAAGGGATTTTCATCTCATAATTACACTCTGATTTCTGGGAAATGCAGCATTATTCACTGCATTTGAAGATTTAGAAAGGGACTAAAAGTTATTGCCTGCTCTCAGGGATGCTGGTGCCACAAATATAGGTGATAGAACCCTTGGCAAATTCTAAAAAATGTTGAAGAGTACAAAGAGTGGAACAGAGTTAGCAAGGAAGTGTAGTTCACAGTCAGTAGTCACCTGAGCAAATCACTGGGAAGAAAGATACATTCTGAGGGGGTGGATTGTGATCCTAGCTTTCCCTCAACTCACTGTCTGGGGCTTTGGCCAAATTATTTCTCATCTGTGGGCCTCAGTTTTCCTAACTGTGAAAAGAGAGGGTTGGACTAGATCAGTCTTCTCAAACATTTATTTCTTAACTGAAGTAACCCAATAACAGAGGAGAGGGAGAATGAAATCCCCAGCATGGGTAGAAGAGAGGGGTGGATTGGATTATGCAAAGGAGCCTACTATAAAGTCAAAGTGTCCTAGAGGTTTCATGTTTTATTCTAAAAATGTGTTCAAGATTTTCATTTGCTACGATGATATAGCCATATTTGTTTTGATATAGAAATGTTTTAAGTTTCTTATATTCAAGTAAAATTGACACTCTAAGAACATGCTATGTTTATCCTGTAACTTTGTGGACCCTCTTGGCACACTGCCATGGACCCCCCAGGGGTATGCATACCCCAGTTTAAAAGTTTGGGAGTAAATGATTAAGATTCCTTTCTGCTCTAACAGTGGTTCAATGACCTAGGAATACCTGTGGTATCTTTGGTAACTGCTCTTCAGGATGCTACTGGGTTTTTTTTTGTTTGTTTGTTTGTTTGTTTTAATGGCTCCATCTCAGTACTCCATTTGCTAGCCAGTTATCCAAAAAGAATGGAAACCTCTGATTTTGTTTCTGGAACAGTCGTCTCCACTGTTTCTTTGCTGAGCCCCCAATACAAACCCAGGCTTATTTTAAGTTGTCCTGGGGATTCTTATGGCACTGCTGTGGAGCTTAGACTAACTTTCATGAAGCAACAGGGGTTAAGAGTTTGGTGAGGTAAGTACTAAACTGTGTGGTGTAGATTTTAAGTGCAGCATGAGATTGAGAAGTAGATAAATATGCTTCCTGGAGGAGTTTGAAAAATGAGCATAGTTCAGATAAATGGCATAGAGGAAGAGGGTCAATCCAGCTGGGAGGAGGGTAAGAGTTAAGGTCTGGAAGTTGTCAGGATCATAGCCTGGGACTTGCTCAGTGGCGGGAAGCACAGAAAGCTGAAATGGGGTCTTTCTCCCCTTTGGGATGAATCATTATCTACTTATCAGTTCACTGTCTTTTTTTCTTATTTTTTTAAATTATGAAAGTATGATAACACACTTATAGAAGACTTAGAAAATACAGAAAAAAGTTACATATAGTTCTACTATATATTACAATTATTTTTAAGTAGATAAATTAAGATTTTTAATTGGTGTTTTAACATCAAACTCTCAAAAAGTAATAGAATAAATAGACAAAAAAGTAGAAGAATATAATAGACCTGAAAAGCACTAAAAACCAATTCAACATAATTAAAATTTATACAATTTTCACACAACAGCAGAATACAAATTCATTCAAGTTCCCATAGACTATAAACTAGGAGATACTGCAACATAGCCAGAGACATAAAACAAGGAGCAAAAATTTCATGGTCTAAAGATATTGAAGTCATACAGAGTTTGTTCTCTTTTCACTGTACAATTATGTTAGAAATCAATAGAAATCAAGTGCAATGTGATATTTACCAAGAGAGATCTTTGATCTAGCCATTGAAAGCCTCAATAAATTTAGAAGAATGAAAAAACACAGAGGGTGATTGTAGAGAAGAAAACATTTAAGTGAGAAATTAATATCAAAATAAGAAATTAATATCAAAGATACTTTAAACAAAGCCCTATGTATTTTGAAATTAAATGTCCACTTTTAAATGATGTGTGTATCTAAGAAACCATAAAAAGGAAAATTATAAAATATTTGTAACAGAATAAAAATGAAAAGAGAATTTATCAGAATTTGTTGCATGCAGCTGAAGTTGCTCAGTGCAACTAAATATAATGTCGAATCTTTAATAAGATATGAAAACAAATAATGGACACTGGCATAAAATTTTGTGAAATTTGAACAAAATCTATAGTTAATGCTGTATCACATGTTAATTTCCTATTTTTTTTAACCATATAATATTTCTTTATATTTTCAGAATTGGAGTAGAAGTTTCAAGCCTCATTCAAATTTTTAAAAATCATTAAGATAATAAGCTTTCTAGACTTTTAGCAGTAATACTAGATACCAGAATAAATGGAACTATATAAAAGTTCTGAGTGGATATAAGTTAGAAATCTAGCATTCTATTAATACTTAGTGAAACTGTCTTTTTTTTTTTAAAGGAAGTCATGACTAGGGCTGAACCTCCTCTCCTTCAGGGAGTAGGAAATCCCTGGAAAAAAACCCAAAACAACCTTCCAAAAGGGATCTATGGGAGAGAGTGAAGGATAAAAAGAAATCTAAATGACCTCATATATTGTCATCCCATCCAATCTGTAATTAAATGTATATTTATAATGTTCTGTAAAACATTAGATTTCTGGTCTTTGGGGTGCATGTTACTTCTTCTGTTCTTTTTTTAAAAATTTAGTGGTAAAAATGTACTTTAAGGGGGCCTGGATAGTACCTGCACATCATCTATGGTTCAGGGCAGCCTAGAGTATTGGGGAGCTTCCAGCTCCTGTCTGCAACACCTCAGAGCACAGGGTGAGGGCTGGAGTGAAGGAACCTGACTAGGATGTGCTGGTGGCTGGAGATGGTGATGCCAGCACTACCTCAGAGCCTAAGGAGAAATACACCCAAGGGGAGCAGAGTTGGTGGCAAGTGGATGTTTCAACAGTAGGTCCAGGTAGAATGAGGTTTTAGGCCAGTGGTCACAGGACCAGGGAGTCAGGCAGCAGGCAGTCACAGGTGGTCCTACAAGGGGCAGAGGCAGCATCCTGGGAGTCTGGTGACAGGCTTCAGATAAGTGTCTAGGAGATGAGCTGGTGTCAAGGAAGTATAGTTGCAAGTGGCAGGGACACATTACCAATAGGTTCAAAATCCAGAAAAAGTAAAAATATTAACATGACTAGCAGAAATAAGGAGGTAAAGGAAAATAAAATAAGCAGAAATGAGTAAGTGCTGATTTTTAAAAAAGTACTTTATTGAGGCATGATTGACATGCAAAAACCTGTACAAATTTAGATATATATGATTTGATGTGTCTGGAGATAAATATATATACCCATGAAACCAATACAATCTATGCAATAAACCTATCCATTGCCTGCAATAATGTCTTCCTATCCTCTTGATTATTATTATTCTTGCTATTAAGAATACTTAACATAAGATCTACCATCTTAACAAAAATTTAAGTATACAATATAGTATTATTAACCATAGGTGCTACCCTGTAGAGTTGTCCTCTAGGACTTATTCATCTAGCATAACTGAGTGTGGATTTCTTAATCTTTCCTACTAGGGAGCCAATTTATAACATCTAAAATTGAAATATATAAATTTTAAAATTTCAAAGGACTCCAATTCTCAGAAAGGCCCTAGGTTGGGTAGGCATTGAAGGGATTGGCAAGAAAGCCTGCTCTTTCCTAAGTGCTGGAAGAATTTGGAGACCTAGGGAATTACAGGGCCTCTGATATAGAGGGAATACGACAGGAGCCCAATTGCAGGAACTGGGTACAAGGCAGAAACCTGTACAAGATCCCTGTTACTGAAACTGAAAATATGAGATCATAGTAGGGCCAGATGCCACTCACTTGAGCTGGTAAGGTATGGATGGAGATATATTTCCCTCCTGATTCAGGGCAGAATGAATCCCAGAGTCCAGGCTTTGTAGAAATGGGGAGGGAGGAAATCTATCAGTTGGGGCTAGGTGGCCCTAGAAGGGCCATGGAGCTGGACAGTGTGACCCATACTGCTGCTCAAAAATCTCTGCTACATGATCCAGAGGCATATATTTCTTCATAGCCCCCTGCCCCTGCCCCCGTCAACACCACTCCAAGAATGGAGTACCAAATTGTCCTTTCAGGGCGTTAACTTCACTGGCTCTTTCCTGTCTGGACCTCCCTAAACCCAGGCCTTTCTTGATTAGCATCTCAGGCCCACAGTGGAGGATGAGGTCACCCTGGTGTGAGATGAAATGACAGTATCATGACTTGGCTGGCCATAAAACAACTGCTTTTAAAGCTAAATTTTGTAATCTCAAAGTTTACCCAAGGGGTTGTGTAATTCAAAGCAATGACCATGAAGCTATTTGTAAAATTCTGACTTTCTTATGAACCAAGTGTGGATCAGGGGATGGTTATGGTGGTGTGGGGGTGGAAGAGCTGAGACCTGAGGGAGGCAAGCAAGGCCCAGATAGTTCAAGGTTGAGACCAACACTCATGGTTTCCCCTAATGTGACAGGGGTCTCCTCTTCTGCAGATATAAAAAAAGTTTTGTCTTTTCAAATGCATTGAAGATTTCCAAAGCAGAGGGTGCTTAACCTACTGGCCCCAACCTGGAAAAAAGTAGTAAGAGTAAGAGAAAATCCCAGCAGAAATTGCTCAGCCTCCTAAACCGTAACTGGGGCCAGCTGGCTGCCTGCATGGGGCAGGATGACTTGCCCTCCAGCAAGGTTTTGGGGCTGGGCCATCCTGGGGGCTGACAGTCTTAAAATTAGATACACATGATAACTGGTGAGTTTCAGGCTTTCTCTGAGTCCAGGAGTGAATATGTGGAAGGTATGATATATCAGGTAAAGCATTAGTAAGCAGTGGAATGTGCTGGATGTAGAATCAGACAGATTTGAGTTTGACTCTTGGTTCTATCACTGACTTGTGGCTTTAGGCAAGGCAGTGAGTCTTCTCCAATTTTGTCTCTTTTTTTCTTTTCCCTTGGCTGTACCTGTGCAGCTTGTGGGATCTTAATTCTCCCACCAGGGGTCGAACCCGGGCTGCCAGCCGTGGAATTGTAGAGTCTTAACCACTGGACCACCAGAGAATTCCTTCCAATTCTGTCTCTTGCTGTAAAATTGAAACAATAACTGAAGGTACCTCTTAGACAATATCAAGTCTAAAATATAACTAGATATATTTGTCTGAAGATCTCACAGTGAGTAACACAGTTATACAGGCTTATGTATGCCAGGGACTGTGTGGTTCTACATAAATAGATCTTTTGATTCTTTTTTAATAAACTTTTTATTTTGTTTTGGCGTATAGCTGATTAACAATGTTGTGATAGTTCCAGGTGAACAGTGAAGGGACTCAACCATGCATATACATGTATCCCTTCTCCCCCAAACTTCCCTCTCTTCCAGGTTGCCACACAAACTGAGCAGAGTTCCATGTGTGATACAGTAGGTCCTTGTTGGTTATCCATTTTAAATATAGCAGTGTGTACGTGTCCATTCCAAACTCCCTAACTATTCTTACCCCTTGTCCTTCCCCCTAGCATACATAAATTCATCTACTAAGTCTGTGAGTCTTTTACTGTTTTGTAAGTTAAGTTCATTTGTATCATTTCTTTTTAGATTCCACATATAAGGTATGTCATATTATATTTCTCCTTCTCTGTCTGACTTGCTTCACTCAGTGTGACAATCTCTAGGTCCCTTTTGATTCTTTTTTATTTCCATGATTGCTCACTATAGTGTCTTTTTAAAAATTTAGCTCTTGAAACTGGTTTCTTTAAAAAAAATAATTTTTTAATTTATTTTTGGCTGTGCTAGGTCTTCATTGCCAGGTGGGCTTTTCTTTAGTTGTGCCAAGTGTGGGCTACTCTCTAGTTGTGGTGTGCCAGCTTCTCATTGCACTGTTTTCTCTTGTTACAGAGCACAAGCTCTAGAGCACCGGCTCAGTAGCTGTGGCACACAAACTCTCTCATGGCTCTGTGCCATGTGGGATCTTCCTGGATCAGAGATTGAACCTGTGTCTCCTGCACTGGCAGGCGGATTCTTTACCATGGAGCCACCAGGGAAGCCCAAAATTGGCTTCTTTTTTTTTTAAAAAAAATTTTGTTTTTAGTATTTATTTGGCTATACCAGGTGTTAGTTGCACCTCACAGGATCTTTGATCAAAGGCATTTTGTGTGGCAAGGGTCTTTAGTTGCAGCACTTAAGATTTTTTTTTTTTAGTTGTGGTATGCAAACTCTTAATTGTAACATGTAGGATCTAGTTCCCCAACCAGGGATGGAACCCAGGCCCCCTGCATTGGGATGGTGAAGTCTTAGCCACTGGACCACCAAGGAAGTCCCTATAGCAAAGTTTTTGAGAGGTGGGTTAGAGTGACTTTGCAGTAATGGAGGACTCTTTTACAAATGCAAGTTTCTTCCTTGTTTTTCCATTCTATTCACCCATTATGTTTTCAAAAAATGAGAAGCAGCATGGTGTGGAGCAGGAAGAGTTGGACAAATGGGGCTTGAACCCCAAATGTGTCACTTATAGGCCATAGAACCCCAGATAAGTCATGTTAATGTCTCTAAACTTGAGTTTCCTTGAAGGATTTTTTTTTTTTTTTTTTTTTTGAAGAATCAAAAGAGATAATGGGTATATCATGCTTGGCACTTAAATATACAGAGAAGTTTTTATTTTATCAATCCTTGTTCAGAAATTTTAGATTTTTAAAATGTGCAGGTTAGCTAAGACTGTGCAAGGCTTATCGTTATTGTTGAGTCGCTTAGTCATGTCTAACTTTGTGGCCCCATGGACTGCAGCACACCAGGCTTCCCTGTCCTTCACTATCTCCTGGATCTTGCCCAAACTCATTTCCATTGAGTCAGTGATGCCATCCAACTATCTCATCCTCTGCCATACCCTTCTCCTCTTGCCCTCAATCTTTTTCAGCATCAGGGTCTTTTCCAATGAGGTGGCTCTTTGCATCAGGTGGCCAAAGTATTGAAGCTTCAGCTTCAGCATCAGTCCTTCCAGTGAGTATTCAGAGTTGATTTCCTTTAGGATGAACTGGTTTGATCTCCTTGCAGTCCAAGAGACTCTCAAGAGTCTTCTCCAGCATCACAATTTGAAAGCATCATTTCTTCAATGCTCAGCCTTCTTTATGGTCCAACTCTCACATCCGTACATGACTACAGGAAAAACCATAGTTTTGACTATATGGACCTTTGTTGTCAAAGTGATATCTCTGCTTTTTAATACACTGTCTAGGTTTGGCAAGGCTTACTAGTACTTCATGATTTCGAGGATTTGAAATGTTGATTTTTCAAGAAGATCCACTTTGAGAAATTATGCCACAGAAACGTGCCTCCCAATGAAGACCCAGACTCAAAAGTTGCAGGTCTCCTCATCTGACATCTAGATACCTTAGTTGCTCATGTGATAAAGATTACTGTTTGCTACTGAATTCAATATCTTCCCTTCAGAATTTTTGTGGCTCGTGGTTTTTTTCAGAGCTGTATGAAGATCTCCATAAAGCTCTGAAAAAACCCAAGAGGCACCATAAGGGCTTCTTCTTTGCATTGTTAAGGTTCTGTGGTGAACTGACCTCAACAAATTTGGTACTGTACAACTTTTAGTTTTATGAGTATGTCTTGGTAGTTACAAACAGTTGGAAAAAAGTGAAGGGTTTAGCTACCTCCCCACAACCTTGCTGCCAGTTTAGAATAAAAGCAAGTGTCCCACCAAAATCTGCCACACATATAAACATTTATTAGCAGGCAGGTACAAAACAGTCATAAAACCTGTTCTAGAAGCTCACTGATATTCAGATCTCTGTCCTTTTTGGTTACTCTTGCATGAAAGGTTCACCTGAGGCAAATGTAATAATATTCCAGCCATAGATTCAATTAAACTTTTATTGGATTCAGGGAACTAAGAATTATCCGGAAACATCAGCAGGACTCAGGACCCTTTAAGAATCGATTCAAGAGTACCCTCCCTAAAATGTAGAGACTACTAGATTTTAATACCCTGTTCAAGGTAAAATATTCTAGTCTGTCCATATATTTTGAATACCACTAATCTCACCAATAACCCATTTTAATAAGCATCATATTAATTAACTTGTCTCTGTTTTCTCCAATGAAAATTTATTTCTAAAACTTTTTATGCTAATTATCATAGTCTCTGGTATTATTAGAAAATAATGATAGTTGAAGCTGGTAGCTGTAGTAGCCATCTCTGGAGTGTGCTTTTGAGTGAGAGGTCTTGATATACACTCTACATAAAGTGTATATTTAAACTAATCATGCAGAACATCACACTATCTCTGCTTTAATATTTTAAAGTAAATTATAGACATCATAGCAGGTGTCTCATTCTGATGATCCTGGAATCAACAGAAGATGAGAAGCAGAAAGTCTTTAGGGTTTCAATATGAGTGAAAGGAGAGAAATATGAAATCAGTACCACAAAGACTGCTGGAGTATATCTTCCTCAAGACAACTCGAGAAATCAAGCTCTTGCTTTTGACTTTCCAGAGGCTCCTTGGCTTCTGCTGGGTTTTTTCTTCCCCAAAAGGCAACTGTAGCTCAATATATGGAGAGTTTCTGGAATATTAAGCGCTCAATAGTTGGACTCTGCTGGTATTAAAGATTTCTTACCTCTGAGGCTTTTCCTCTAGAGAGTGGAGTCTGATCTGGGTGGAACCCCCAAATGCCAAAAGTCTTGTGGTGACAATTGCTGGTGGCTGATTGCTAAAGAACAGTACTGTGTACTTTTCAACTAAAAGAGGGAGCCATGTGCTTAAGTGCAGTTCAAGACTCCAGGCATGTCTTCAAGGCAGGAAGAATTCCACTTAGGCCCATGCCCTCAGCTTCTATAGTTCTTTCACTGTGCTGAAATGCCAGCCCCAGGACCTCTCCTTCAGTGTATTAAGCCACTGGCAGATTTCCCTGACTTAAAAGTGAGTGCAAGATAAAAAGGAATGAGCTATCCAACACACAACAACTTGGATAAATCTCAAGGGAATTAGGCTGAGTAAAAAAAAGTCATTCACCAATGGTTGCATACTGTATAATTCCATTTATATAGCATTCTTGAAATGACAAAGTTGTAAAAATAGAGAACAGATTAGTGGTGGCCAGGGTTTAGAGAAAGAAGGGGGAGTGAGGTCAGTGAGAGGGATGAGGGCTACCTGAGGGATTCTTGTGGTGATGGAACCATTCAGTGTCTTGACTGTGGTGTGGATACATGAACCTACACAGGTGATAAAATAGCATAGAATGAAACACACATACAAGTAAATACAAATAAAACTGGAGAAATCTGAAAAAGATGGGTAGATTGTACCAATGTCAATGTTCTGCTTGTGATATGGTTCTACAGTTTTACGGGATGCTACTGTTGAGGGGAAACTGGGTAAAGTGTACAAAGGATCTCTTTGTTTTATTTCTTCCTACTATACATGAATTTACAATTGTCTCAAAATAAAAATTTAATTTAAAAAGTGGGCAATTTGTGGCAATCACTGGGCATATACTAAAACACAGTGAATCATACACTTTAAATAGGTGAATTGTATGATATGTGATGTGTATCTCAGTAAAGCTGGTAAAGTGGATGCAGCATTTTCAGAGAAGCTGACTAAGAAATCCAAGGTAAATTACTGGCCCACAAAGGATGACTCTAATGGTGGAATTGTTATTTGCTCAAGAAGACTACAAGCCTCTGCCTTCCCCCAGGCTTTTCTAGTCCCCCTGCCCTGAGCCATTCTTGAATGGGCAACTTCAGCTGCCCCAGCCCTCTGGTGACTGGAGTGAGCCACAAGAAAGACCCAAGTACCTTGAAGCCCTCTTATGACAGCCATTCTTTATTTCCCACTGTGTGGCTCAGTTCATTTGCCTGGGTTCTGGCTCTCTGCTTGGACTAAGGCCCACTTTGGACCTTAGTTTGGGACCTTAATTCCCTACCTGGCTCTGGTCAAGTTCTTCCTCTGGAGGCTGAATGCTTTTTTCCTGTCCTCTCTTGCCAGTGGCTGAGGTTCAGCTGTGAATGAACTCACTGCTACCATCTGTCTAATTTGGAGGATTGCTATCTGTTGCCTATTTCTCTAGCTGTGATTGGGAGGGGTGGCTCCTGAGCCTGCCTGCCCTCTGAGACCCTACATTCTACACCTAACAGACACCAGAGATCCACATGCCCTTTAGCCAAGTTGCATTGTCCTGTTCCACTGCTTCCTCCCTCAGGGCCCAGCCTAAGTGGTCAGGATGGTGACTCCTAGTTCTCATCTCACCTGCTACTAATGTCTTCCTCCTTCCCACTGGTTGATATTGCATGTCTCACATCCAAACCCACTCAAGTGACAGTAAAGTGTAATCCTGTTATCCTGCCCTTTCTGCAAAGAGCATACCCAGAAACCGTTGATACTAGCTGCTCTGGGTAAGATTCTAGTGCTAAAAACAACATCAACAGACAAATGTAGAGCAAGTGGAGCTATTTGGTCCAGCCTTCAGTCCAGCTACTGAAGAGCTACTCCGTGTATGTGTACAAGGTGCTGAAGCAAGTCCATCTGGACATCAGCATGTTGTCCAAGGCCATGGGAATTACGAATTCCTTCGTCAACCACATTTTCGAGCGCACGGCTGGTGAGGCATCATGCCTGGTGCATTACAACAAGCACTCGACTATCACATCCAGGGAGATCCAGACCACCGTGTGCTTGCTGCTACCTGGGGAGCTGGCCAAGCACGCCGTGTCCGAGGGCACTAAGGCTGTCACCAAGTATACCAGCTCCAAGTAAATATAATATGCCTAGCTGCTGTTAACGGAGAAGGCAATGGCACCCCACTCTAGTACTCTTGCCTGGAAAATCCCATGGACAGAGGGCCTGGTGGGCTGAAGTCTATGAGATCGCTAAGAGTCAGACACGACTGAGCGACTTCACTTCACTTCACTTCACTCAGTCCAGCACTTTTCTTTCTGGGGAAGTCTCTGTGGAAAGCTACAAATCAGCTACAATGATTTGGCAAGACTATTCCAGGGAAGAGACTCATGTCCTGTTTGTGGTAGCTCCTTTTCTAAAGAGAGTCTGATCCTCTGAATCCCATCCCAAATGTCCTGCAATCACACCTCTGGGCTCCATCATTTCTGTCTTTTTTTTTTTTTTTTTTTACTTTACAATATTGTATTGGTTTTGCCATACATCAAAATGAATCCACCATGGTATACACGTGTTCCCCATCCTGAACCCCCCTTCCACCTCCCTCCCCATACCATCCATCTGGGTCATCCCACTGCAAGGCCCCGAGCATCCTGTATCCTGCATCGAACCTGGACTGGCGGTTCATTTCACATATGATAATATACATGTTTCAATGCCATTCTCCCAAATCATTCCACCCTCGCCCTCTCCCACAGAGTCCATAAGACTGTTCTATACATCTGTGTCTCTTTTGCTGTCTCATATACAGGGTTATTGTTACCATCTTTCTAAATTCCATATATATGAATTAGTATACTGTATTGGTATTTTTCTTTCTGGCTTACTTCACTCTGTGTAATAAGCTCCAGTTTCACCCACCTCATTAGAACTGATTCAAATGTATTCTTTTTAATGGCTGAGTAATACTCCATTGTGTATGTGTACCACAGCTTTCTTATCCATTTGTCTGATGATGGATCATTTCTGACAATGAGGCTGGGATTTACTTTAGCTGGGCTTAAGGAGTTTCATTTTATTTATTTTTAATTTTTAAAAACTTTTTATTTAAGTATAAGAAATAAACCCACAGACATAGGAACAAGCTTATGATTACCAAAGGGTAAGTGGGGGAAGATAAATTAGGAGTTTGAGATTAATATATACACAGTACTATATATAAAATAGATAACCAACAAGGACCTACTGTATAGCACAGGGAACTATACAATATTTTATAATATTGTATAATTTTATAATAACCTATAAGGGAAAAGAATCTGAAAATGAATATGTATAGTCGGACATGACTTAGCAACTGAACAACATATATATATATATATATATGTATGTCATGTTAGTCACTCAGTCAGTCATGTATGACTCTTTGTGACCCCATGGACTGTAGCCTGCCAGGCTCATCTGCCCATGGAATTCTCCAGGCAAGAATACTGGAATGGGTTGGAGCAGGTGCCATTTCCTTCTCCGAGGGATCTTCCTGACCCAGAGATTGAACCTCAGTCTCTGGCATTGCAGGCAGATTCTTTACCATCTGAACCACTAGAAATGTTCATATATATGTGTGTGTGTGTGTATGTGTGTGTGTATGTGTGTGTGTGTGTGTGTGTGTATATATATATATAAAATTGATGAAGGAAGGTGAGACCCAGTCTCCAAAACCCAACGGACTAACATCTCACTCATCTGAGGTCATTTCTCTGGCAACCTCATATATCTGGAACAAAGCGGAGAATAAAGAAGTGAGAAGGGGAAAAAAGCCTCCAAGAAGTCAAAATAGATGTCAGCAACCATACAGTGTAGTTTTCAGCATTTACACATAAATCTTTCTAGGAGCCAATTTACCTTATTTCAGATTAAATCCTTACAAGGGTGCTTATTGTTTTCATAGTCACAACAAATGAGAATCACCAAATTGTAAGGAAGCAGAAGTGACAGTTGAATATAGATGTAGACAATGAATCACAGCCTTAAGGTTTTGTCCTCTTAATAATACAACATGACTGACTCCTGTTGTTATATATATATTTATATATATATATAAATCTGAATCACTTTGCTGTACAACTGAAACTAACACAGCATTGTATTTATTTATTTATTTTGTAAGAAGGAAACTTAGCTGAACTGTCATCATCATAACTCATCACCCTCAAGCAAATGGTCAGGCTGAAAGGATGATCTAGAAACAACTAACAGTGCCTAAAGTGGATAGCTGGGCAGGGTGGCCAATAAAACCTGACAAATTTCTCAGCAAATTGCTTCATCTTTGACAACAGGAGTCAGTCATGTTGTATTATTAAGAGGACAAAACCTTAAGGCTGTGATTCATTGTCTACATCTATATTCAACTGTCACTTCTGCTTCCTTACAATTTGGTGATTCTCATTTGTTGTGACTATGAAAACAATAAGCACCCTTGTAAGGATTTAGTCTGAAGCAAGGTAAATTGGCTCCTAGAAAGATTTATGTGTAAATGCTGAAAACTTCACTGTATGGTTGCTGACATCTATTTTGACTTCTTGGAGGCCTTTTTCCCCTTCTCACTTCTTTATTCTCCGCTTTGTTCCAGATATATGAGGTTGCCAGAGAAATGACCTCCAGATGAGTGAGATGTTAGTCAGTTGGGTTCTGGAGAGTGGCTCTGACCTTCCTTCAGCAATTTTATGGTTGGCTTTTACCGCTTTCTCCTCTGTGGGCAGTGAAGCCCCACTGCTAAGGGTCAAACCAGCAGTCAGGTTGTAAGGTTGTAGACGTAGTTTTAGTCCAACTGTCTAGGTGAACCTTCCTCAATGGGGCAGTCTCTAGAGGCATAGAAAAGAGGCCTTTTTCTTTTGGTAGTGGATGGGAGTTATGGGGATTAGGAGATGTGACACCTTTTCTTTTGATTATAATGAAACCCTTTTTGATATAGATGTTTTCCTGCTAAGCTGTTTCTGCTCAGGTTCCCTGGGGAATGGCAGAGGGAACTAACATCTGTGAAATACATGGGTAAAGCAGCATACAGGCTGGGCTGGCCCAGAAATCCCTTCACTACAGTTGAAACCCGAGGCTCTAGAGCCTGGGCCAGCATGTCTGCAAAAGAAAGGGGCAGGCCCAAGGGAAATGAATGAAAATGAATGTGTGTGTGTGTGCATGCACCCAAGACAGTGGAGAATATAGGGAGGGAGAGACGAGAAAGGGAAGCAACCTGGGCTATAACTGAGGGCCCTAAACCATCCTGGCATGGAGTGTTGTTCTTTTTCAAACATTCTTTCAGCCACCTTTTTTTCTTCCATATCTTTCCCTCAGCTTCTTTCTTCTTTTATCCCCCACTTCTACCTCTCCTTATCTCCTTCTCCACCCTTTTCTCACTCCCCTCCTCCATTTTTTCCAGGATAGTGAAGGACATCTGGAAAGGTAAAGTGGCCCAGTCCTGGAGCAGCATCTTTGAAAAGTCACCTCGATGCCCATTACCTCTACAATTCTGGATTTCTAGTGTATCCATTCAGGCCTTGTTTGTGTCTCTCCTTCCTGTTCATTTTGAGAAGGCTGAATGAAAGCACATGAACTGAAACCTTCTCCTCTGATAACCCTGTTTCTCTCATTTTCCCTGACTCACTGGGGAGAATCACACATCTTTTTTGGATGGAGCACTTGGCTGGAGACAGAGGACCTGGCTCCTGTTACCAAGCTCTAAGTAAGTAAGTAAGTAAGTGAAGTCGCTCAGTCGTGTCTGACTCTTTGCGACCCCATGGGCTGTAGCCTACCAGGTTCCTCCGTCCATGGGATTTTCCAGGCAAGAATATTGGAGTGGGTTGCTATTTCCTTCTCCAGGAGATCTTCCCGACCCAGGGATTGAACCCGGGTCTCCCTCATTGTAGGCAGACGCTTTACCGTCTGAGCCACCAGGGAAGCTCACTCTATATTTTTGGTGTGACCTTGAGCAAGTTCCTGCCCTCTTTGAGGTCTTAGCTTTCCTTCCAATAAATTTGATAAATAGAAAGGAATACCTTTGGAGCCCACACTCAAAAGTGACGTTAATTAGAATACTGGGACTTCTAAGATCTTCCTAGCTCTTGCCCCACCCTGCTCCTTCCTATCTCTCCTCCTCCCAGGAAGCAGTTAGTTAACTGAAAGGCCACACCCAAGGGTATGGTCTGAGTAGAAGGACTGAGTTATTTTTCACTTTTTTATTGTAAACGATATAATCACAGACTTACCATGTAAGAAGAGGGCAGGGGTAGGATTCTAGGATTTTTGTGAATAAATGCAAATAGTTATCCCCCTGAACTTTCCTGAGGCCTTCCACTCACAGATCCAGGATGAAGTATTTGGATTGCTGTTAAATTCAAGAGTCAGGTCAGGAAGCTGCCTGCTTCTGGGTGGTAGTTGGAGGTAGGTAACTGTCAGTCTAAACAAAACATTCTTAACTGTACTGTGTGGGGATTTGTTGGCCCAGTGACTCTTTACTTATGACTGGGCACCTAGCAGCAGGGTTGTGGGTCTTTCATTTGTCCAACTGTGAAAGAAGAAAGAATGGGAGTCTCCACAAAGGCCTGCAGCTGCCTTCCAAGGAATTTCAGTGTATCTGGGAGCACAGAGGCTGAGTCATATTTTGGGAGAGGATTGTGTTTTTATACCCGCAATACAGGGTGTTGCCATAATATTAATCATTATTATGGTTAAAAACAAATAAACTCATCCTGCAGTTATGACAAATCTGTGTCTTGGCTCTTTCTTGCCCCTGCATTGTCTTTCTTTTAGTTCTTGCCTTAGGGAACTAGAGTTTAACTCCATATTGCCGGAATAGGCCACTGTCTTTCTAATATCAGTTTTAGGGATGCAGTAAAGCACATAATTAAAAAAACACACTTCCACATTTATTTCCTAATTACTTACATTCTCAAAATTCAAATGCCTCATTAGTCACTTTGATCTTAATATTAATGGGCTTTTACTATTGTTTCCTGAGAGAAGGAGATGGGGCTGAAAGGAGAGACCATGAAGGTCCTGGACATCTGGCCAGGTATAGATCACCCTCAAGGGAAGAGAAAGGCATAGAAAGGGGCTGTTAGGACACTACAAACAGATAACCAACCTGATGGTTTTTCCACAGACTGTTCACAGAGGTCATGGCTACCACTGCAGGGGTTCTGTGCCTGGGGTGGGGGGAGCAAGAAGGGAAGGGGGTAAAATGAAGATTCACACTTAAGTTTAATGAGCCATTTCCCCAGCATGGGCTTCAGACCCTGGTTCTAGAGTGACAGATCCTGGTCTCAAAACAGGAGAGAGAACTGCCTGCTCACGCATTTGGCCCAGTTTAATTGAGTCCCTTGGCATTGGGCAAATTCTATGGATCAGGCTTTGACTGTAGGACCTCTGATTCCCACTGAATTGAGAGAGATGAACCAACTTGGGAACTTCTAGGTATTTTGGGGGAGGAGGAGAGTGTGTGAGGACTTGGGTTCAGTAAGAGACCCAAATGTCTAGGCAAAGTGTGTCTTTAGATGTAGCCCATTCTGCCAGGCTAAACCCCTAGCCTGACTTTATCCAGTGACCCAGGAATACATTTTGCCTTTTTCTTGACCCCACTCTATTTTTAACAAAAAAACAAAAACAAAAACAAACAAACAAACAAAAAAAAACAGGTTCAGTGCTATCCTATGTATCTTTCACTTGGGCTTAAATGAAAGCTAAGGTGGAGAGTCTCCAGTTACAGTCTCAATGACCATTTTTACTATCATAGTCTTCACTGCTCTCCTGCATCTACCTTTATTGCAGTTGTGGCAAAAGTGACACCTTCTCAGAGGCTTTCCCTCATTTCACTAGTTTGATAGCTCCACCAACACTCAGCCATATCACTCTGTTTATTGTCTTCATAGCACCTATTACTACCTCAAATCTTCATTTGGTTATTTGGTTGTTTCTTGTCCCTCCCCATCCTCCTGTCCTATGTATGCACCATGAGAGCAGACACTGACTATGTTTGGTGCCTGCTATGTCCCCTGAAGAAATAGAGGAAAACAATAGAATGGGAAAGACTAGAGAGCTCTTCAAGAAAATTAAAGATACCAAGGGAACACTTCATGTAAAGATGCACAGTAAAGGACAGAAATGGAATGGACCTAACAAAAGCAGAAGATATTAAGAAGAGGTGGCAAGAATACACAGAAGAACTATACAAAAAAGATCTTCATGACCCAGATAATCATGATGGTGTGAACACTCACCTAGAGCCAGACATTTTCTAGAATGAAGTCAAGTAGGCCTGAGGAAGCATCACTATAAACAAAGCTAGTGGAGGTGATGGAATTCCAGCTGAGCTATTTCAAATCCTAAAAGATGATGCTGTGAAAGTGCTGCAGTCAATATGCCAGCAAATTTGGAAAACTCAGCAGTGGCCACAGGACTGAAAAAGGTCAGTTTTCATTCCAATCCAAAAGAAAGGCAATGGCAAAGAATGCTCAAACTACTGCACAATTGCACTCATCTCACAAGCTAGCAAAGTAATGCTCAAAATTCTCCAAGCTAGGCTTCAACAGTACGTGAGCCGAGAACTTCCAGATCTTCAAGCTGGATTTAGAAAAGGCAGAGGAATCAGAGATCAAATTGCCAACATTCGTTGGATCATAGAAAAAGCAAGAGAGTTCCAGAGAAACATCTACTTCTGCTATATTGACTATGTTAAAGCCTTTGACTGTGTGGATCACAACAAACTGGAAAATTCTGAAAAGAGATGAGAATACCAGATCACCTCATCTGCCTCCTGAGAAATCTGTATGCAGGTCAAGAAGCAACAGTTAGAACTAGACATGGAACAATGGACTGGTTCAAAATTGGGAAAGGAATATGTAAAGACTGTATATAGTTACTTTGCTTATTTAACTTATATGCAGAGTACATCATGTAAAATGCTGGGCTGGATGAAGCTCAAGCTGGAATCAAGGTTGCTGGGAGAAATGTCAATAACATCAGATATGCAGATGACACCACCCTTATGGAAGAAGGTGAAGAGGAACTAAAGAGCCTCTTGATGAATGAGGAGAGTGAAAAAGCTGACTTAAAACTCAATATTCAAAATATGAAGTTCATGGCATCCGGTCTCATCACTTCATGGCAAATAGATGGGGAAACAATGGAAACAGTGAGACTTTATTTTCTTGGCCTCCAGAATCACTGCAGATGGTGACTGCAGCCATGAAATTAAAAGATGCTTGCTCTTTGGAAGAAAAGCTATGACAAACCTAGACAGCATATTAAAAAGCAGAGACATTACTTTACTGACAAAGGTCCATGTAGTTAAAGCTATGGTTTTTCCAGTAGTCATGTATGAATGTGAGAGTTGGACCATAAAGAAGGCTGGGCACCAAAGAATTGATGCTTTTGAACTGTGGTGTTGGAGAAGACTCTTGAGAGTCCCTTGGACTGCAAGGAGATCCAACCAGTCAATCCTAAAGGAAATAAATCCTGAATATTCATTGGAAGGACTGAGGCTGAAGCTGAAGCTCCAATACTTTGGCCACCTGATGTGAAGAACTGACTCAGTGGAAAAGACTCTAATGTTGGGAAAGATTGAAGGGAGGAAGAGAATGGGACAATAGGGGATGAGATGGTTGGAGGGAGTCACCAACTCGATGGACATGAGTTTGAACAAGCTCCGGGAGCTGGTGATGGACAGGGAAGCCTGGTGTGCTGCAGTCCATGGGGTTGCAAAGAGTCGGGCACGACTGAGTGGCTGAACTGAACTGATGTCCCCTGAATCTGGCATAATCGAGCAGGCCTCTTCTCTGTCTGCTGAATACAACATGCATGTCCTCATGTTTTACCTTTGCTCAAAGTACTTCCCATCCCTGGAATGTATTCTTACATGTTTGTCCAATCCTTGTCCTGCAATACTGGACTCAAGTCCCACCTCTTCCAGAAAGGCCTCCCTGATCACCTCAGCCCACAGAGCACTTTTCCTTCTCTGACTGCTATAGCCTTGACTGTCTTTGCTATCAGTTCAGTTCAGTTCAGTTCAGTTGCTCAGTCACGTTTGACTCTTTGCAACCCCATGAATCACAGCACGCCAGGCCTCCCTGTCCATCACCAACTCCCAGAGTTCACTCAGATTCACGTCCATCAAGCCAGTGATGCCATCCAGCCATCTCATCCTCTGTTGTCCCCTTCTCCTCGTGCCCCCAATCCCTCCCAGCATCAGAGTCTTTTCCAATGGGTCAACTCTTCGCATGAAGTGGCCAAAGTACTGGAGTTTCAGCTTTAGCATCATTCCTTCCAAAGAAATCCCAGGGCTGATCTCCTTCAGAATGGACTGGTTGGATCTCCTTGCAGTCCAAGGGACTCTCAAGAGTCTTCTCCAACACCGCAGTTCAAAAGCATCAATTCTTCTGCACTCAGCCTTCTTCACAGTCCAACTCTCACATCCATACATGACCATAGGAAAAACCATAGCTTTGACTAGACGGACCTTCATTGGCAAAGTAATGTCTCTGCTCTTTGCTATATATTTTACTAATTCTTTGTTTACTGTCATGTATTCCTTCCCAATTGTTTCCTTTCTATTGATGTTACCTCTCCAAGTAGATTGTATCCACAGAATTTTCTGCTTTTGATCTGGTCTAACTCTTCTGTCTCACTTTG
This sequence comes from Bos indicus, assembly GCF_029378745.1. NCBI lineage: Eukaryota > Metazoa > Chordata > Mammalia > Artiodactyla > Bovidae > Bos > Bos indicus. Next base: position 80,711,959 of record NC_091789.1, read on the forward strand.
GAATAAAAATGAGTTTGTGCTTATTCAGTGATACAAATGATGCAGCAGGACACAGAAACAGTTTTATCTTTGTGTCGTCCAAGGACAACAAGCAGCTCTTCTTTTAATTCAGATTCCCAGATACTCCCTCCATAGGTTCAGAATGAATAGCTTGGGGTGGACCTCTGGAATCTGCATTTGAAAGAAGACCCTTCTGATACACAAAGTTTGAGAGCCGATGATTTAGGGAGACTCATCTTCATCCTGGCTCAGTCACTAACCAACTTTGAATGACTCGTCCTCTCTGGCCTTTTGTTTCCTCTTCTTAAGATGAAGGGGTCAGGAAATGTGACCTTTTTAAAAAAAATTTTTTTTTTAATCAGCAAGTTTTTATTCTATGAAATCCTGGAAGGTAAATTCCTTGGCTGATATAGCTTAGAATCACAATTACAACATATTCAAGTGTAGTACCTTAAATGTAGTACCTATGAGTGACTGAATGGAGTGAATGGTGGGAGGCAGGAGAGTGGAATCTTCTGACAATTCAGAGACAGCAATGTAGTGGACCAGAATACAGGCCTGTGTTAGAATCCCAGTCTCTGCCAAGTCATGTGATCTCTCCAACTCTCCATTTTCTCATCTGTAAATTGGAGGTGTTAATAGTACCTACTGCATGTGGCTGTTTGAAGATGAAATGAGATAATGTCTACAAAAAACTTAGTACGGTGTCTGGCACATAGTAAACACTTAGTACCTTTGTTTTTAATTATGTCATCCCAATGAGGAGCAAATAATTAATTTTCAGTGAGGCAGAATGTGAACTTCAACCATATCCTAGACTCCTCAGGTCTCCCTCTTTCCCACTGACCACAAATCAAAGGGGAAGAAAATGAATGTTTTGGGAACTCCACAGAGGCCCTGACTCTGAGGGCAGGGTCTGGAAGCCTGGCTCTTCTAACAGCCACAACTGTGAGGACCTGAGTTAGAACTTGGGAATGATGGCCTGGAATTTCAGGACATGCTATACCTTATCTGTGGGCTGGGAACACCGAAGTGTCAAAGCATCATGATGTTTATCATCAGTGATATGGAGAGAGTGTGGAATTTGGAGTGAGAATGTTTGTGTTCAACTCTTAGTTTTTGCAGGAAGACTTCCTTGAACCTGCTGTATCCCATCTCCTTATATGGGTCAGGTACCTCTTCTCTTTGTGCTCACAGTGTCTACTATTTCCCTTATCATTGTATTTACTTTTGTTGTCACTACCTCCTGACTGTCATCCACAGTAGGCTGAGCTCCTTGAGAGTGAGGACAATGTCTTGACCATCTCTGTATCCTGGACAAAGAGCTTATTGCCTTTGTGTAGCAGATGTGTAGGGAATGTTTATAGAGCTCAACTCAAGTGATGAGCTGATGTACTGTTGAGTTTTGCCATTGATTAGACTTGGGCAAATCGATTAACCTCTTTATACTTATAAGAGGAGGATGGATAATCAATTTTCAGTTCAGTTCAGTCACTCAGTCATGTCTGACTCTTTGCAACCCCATGGACTGCAGCGCCCCAGGCTTCCCTGTCCATCACCAGCTCCTGGAGCTTGCTCAAACTCATGTCCATCAAGTCCATCAATGGCAAGGTGATGCCATTCAACCATCTCATCCTCTGTCATCCCCTTCTCCTCCTGCCTTCAATCTTTCCCAGCATCAGGGTCTTTTCCAATGAGTCAGTTCTTCGCATCAGGTGGACAAAGTATTGAAGCTTCAGCTTCAGCATCAGTCCTTCCAATGAATATTCAGGACTGATTTCCTTTAGGATTGACTGGTTGGATCTGCTTATAGTCCAAGGGGCTCTCAAGAGTCTTCTCCAAAACCACAGTTCAAAAGCATCAATTCTTCAGTGCTCAGCTTTCTTTATGGTTCAACCTTCACATCCATACATGACTACTGGAAAAACCATAGCTTTGACTAGGTGGACCTTTGTCAGCAAAGTAACGTCTCTGCTTTTTAATATGCTCTCTGTGTTTGTCATAGCTTTTTTCCCCAAGTACCAAGGTTACTGTGAGGCCCAACACTCTGTAACATGTAAGAGAATCATAGTTACTGACTGCCTTTGAGGCCTTTTACCCACCCCTTCCCTCCCAGTCCTGATGACCTTTACCTAAAACTACATCCTTTTAGGACTCTACTTCCTGTCCTCTAGGTTATTTTGTCACCAAATCAGGAAGAGGATTCCATGCTAATGTGTTAATGGGTGTTAACTGGATGATATATTTACATTTCAACAGGGAGCTTTCCCTGCTTCAGAAAGAATGAGTAATGGTGGATTCCAGGTACTCAGGCACAGGAGGGCTGGGTTTTTTGTTGGTATTAGGGGGCCTCTGAAGACATTTCTCAGACTGCCCTGGTAGGGGCCACTACTTTCCCTCTACACAGGGCTTACTCTGCAACACATCATGGTTCTCCTGCAGAAAATGCCTAAAGCCTCTAGGACCATGTTGGGAGCTTCTCTCTTGTGAGGGCTCCAAAAGCATAAAGAACCATTTTCTAACAATTTACCTGCTCCTTTCCTGAGTTTTGTGTCACACCAACTCAAGAAGCCTGATGAGCTCTGTTCCAGTCTTGGAAATCAGACCTGGGGCCCAGAAAAGCCATTAGTCTGGAAAGATTATTTCTGCTAATCCCCTAAGCAGCTCCTAAGGCTTTTCACATGCTCACAGAATAGCCTGGGGGCCTTTGCTGGGGTCCAGTTCTAAACTCCTTTGGAGAGAGGTGTAATTCCTGGTTAAAAGTTCCTCTGGAGCTATTAATGTATAACAGAAATAAGTTTTAATGCCTGAAATACCAATGCCAAAGATCTCATGAGTGTTGAGGACCAAGGGATGAAGGTGAGGGGTTTATTGGCTGAGGCTAGTTTGTAGGAACAGGCAGGGCAAAGGGGCAAGGGAATGTTCCTTTGTGGGTTGTGGGCATAAGTGTGTATTATGACTGTGTATGTGCTGTGAAATGATCTGCAAATTTGCCCTTTGGTTCTTTTCAGGATTCTCTAATATAAGAGTTTGCTATGAAAAGAAAGGGTCCATCCTTGCCACCTTATATATATAAGTAAAGTCACTGTCTAATCTTCTTGGATCATTGTTCCTGATTGTGCTGAGGTCTGAAAGTACCCAGGGCATGATAGGTTGCCACTCTGGATATCAATGTTCTCTGTTCAGAACGTGGGGACCTTGGATATATTTTGGGAAAATGAACCAGGAGACACTGGATCAGAGGATCTGACTTTTCCAGGGGCTGATTGTCTTGTGGCTTGGTGGGTTATTGTAGGGCTTGCCTTCCATTTTTACTGGTCTTCTTCTTGTTCACTTCTCCTCTTGCTCAATTACTCAGAGGAAGAGTAAAAAGGAAAAGAGGTGAACATCACTTCCCTTCAGTTGGAAAATGTCTCATTTCCCAGTCTTTGTGGGGTCAGAGGTCACCATGTTGCCCCACACTTCAGCCCCTTCCAGAAGGGCTGATGAAGCTTCAACCCATATTTGTACTGGAATTGTACCTTCTTTCTGCAGTGGACTCAGATGGATGTATTCTCTGAGTGGGGCAGGCTTAATATGTAAATGTGGATACTAATGTTTTTGATAGGCCAAGAGGGGATCGACAGGTGATTTGCTTTCAGTGCAGTGGGATTGTAGGTTAATTCCTTGTTGTGCCAAATACATCAGAACAGGAGCTTAGAGCTCTGTTGGCAGGTGGGGTGGGGGTTGGGAGCAAGCTAAGAGGAACAGGATTTGTTGATGAGAATTGTAGTTGCCAAATGGGAATCTGAAGACAAGCATTCACACCCCATGTGACTTGAACAGTGTTTTAAAACATTTGAATTGTTTCCCTCATTTAAAAATTCAAAAACTTGAAAATATTAAGATCACATAATACTGGGCAAGTTGCCTGCTTAACAGTAATAAGTTGTAATGAGTAATGGCTGCCGCATTTGGGCAGGATCTGTGTTTTCCAGTTTGCTGTAGTCCACCATTTCCTTATTGGTTGCATTATACCCTGTGTTATTCTCTCACTTAGACTACCTTTATGGCTCCTATAGACCAGTCTTTGATCCATGAACTTTCAACACTCATCATGGTGGAATAGGCCTTTGGGGGAGATTCTGCTGCAGGGGGTGGGAGATCAGGTGAGTAGCAGGGCTGGAAAATAATCAGAAAGCCTGAGAGAGGCAGCCAGACGTTATGATTTGGCATTCTGTAAGGCAGAGGGATCACAGTAATAGGGAACCCAGAATGTAGCATCTTGTAAAGACCTGGGTTGGAAGCATTGAGGGAAGGGATATTCTGAAAGGAAGAGGATAGAGCCAGACGGTCTGAGGTCAGTTGACTCCACCATGCTGCTGCTGCTGCTAAGTCACTTCAGTCGTGTCTGACTCTGTGCAACCCCATAGACGGCAGCCCACCAGGCTCCCCCGTCCCTGGGATTCTCCAGGCAAGAATACTGGAGTAGGTTGCCATTTCCTTCTCCAATGCATGAAAGTGAAAAGTGAAAGTGAAGTCACTCAGTTGTGTCCGACTCTTAGCGACCCCTTGGACTACAGCCTACCAGGCTCCTCCATCCATGGGGTTTTCCAGGCAAATGTACTGGAGTGGGGTGCCGTTGCCTTCTCCGTGACTCCACCATAGTCCTGTGTAAACTACTGATGAGTTTCCTTTGTTTTAAGGATAAAGACGAACAGCCTTACCATGGTCAGCAAGGTGCTGTATGGTTTCGCCTGATGATGTTGACCTTTATCTTGAGCCCCATACTTCTATAAAACCCCTTATCCTTTTGCAACTCTTTTGTGTTTTAAGAAATGGCTAACTGCAAAGGACCACTCCATCCTCATAAATAAAGAAACACTCCTTTACCCTTTCTAAATAACTCAGCTAAGATCCACCCCAAGTTTTCTCCCTCTCTTTTGATATAATCTTAGTTCATGAACATTATTCCCATTGCAATAACCTAAATAAAACCATCACCTTTCTGTTGCATTTTAAAAAGTCTTTCATGGTTTTGGTGCCATGACTTGAATGGGATTGGACCTCACCTTCAGATCCATATTTACTCCACTCAGGTAATAAGACCTCTCAGAACTGCGTATGCTCTTCTGACTGGTGGCCAGTGGCCCCAACAGTGACTTCAGCTCCAGATCCTGGGTTTCAGACACTTGTCTACTGTTAGCACTCTAAAAGGATTTCATTTTGGTTATTTATTTATGTATTTTTTCTGGTTCAGGCTCTTTTTTTTTAAATTTTCTTTTTATTTATTTATTTATTTTTTACTTTACAATATTGTATTGGTTTTGCCATACATCAACATGAATCTGCCACAGGTGTACACGTGTTCCCAATCCTGAATCCCCCTCCCACCTCCCTCCCCATACCATCCATCTGGGTCATCCCAGTGCACCAGCCACAAGCTTCCTGTATCCTGCATCGAACCTGGACTGGTGATTAATTTCTTATATGATATTATACATGCTTTAATGCCATTCTCCCAATTCATCCCCCTACTCCCTCTCCCACAGAGTCCAAAAGACTGTTCTATACTTCTGTGTCCCTTTTGCTGTCTCACATACAGGGTTATCATTACCATCTTTCTGAATTCCATATATATGTGTTAGTATACTGTATTGGTGTTTTTCTTTCTGGCTTACTTCACTCTGTATAATAGTCTCCAGTTTCATCCACCTCATTAGAACTGATTCAAATGTAGTATTTTTAATGGCTGAGTAATACTCCATTGTGTATATGTACCACAGCTTTCTTATCCAGAAAGAGAAATTAAGGAAACAATTCCATTCACCATTGCAACGAAAAGAATAAAATACTTAGGAATATATCCACCTAAAGAAACTAAAGACCTATATATAGGAAACTATAAAACACTGGTGAAAGAAATCAAGGAGGACACTAATAGATGGAGAAATATACCATGTTCAGGGATTGGAAGAATCAAGATAGTGAAAATGAGTATACTACCCAAAGCAATCTATAGATTCAATGCAATCCATATCAAGCTACCAATGGTAGTTTTCACAGAGCTAGAACAAATAATTTCACAATTCGTATGGAAATACAAAAAAACCTTGAATAGCCAAAGCAATCTTGAGAAAGAAGAATGGACCTGGAGGAATCAACCTGCCTGACTTTAGGCTCTACTACAAAGCCACAGTCATCAAGACAGTATGGTACTGGCACAAAGACAGAAATATAGATCAATGGAACAAAATAGAAATCCCAGAGATAAATCCATGCACATATGGACACCTTATCTTTGACAAAGGAGGCAAGAATATACAATGGAGAAAAGACAATCTCTTTAACAAGTGGTGCTGGGAAAACTGGTCAACCACTTGTAAAAGAATGAAACTAGAACACTTTCTAACACCATACACAAAAATAAACTCAAAATGGATTAAAGATCTAAATGTAAGACCAGAAACTATAAAACTCCTAGAGGAGAACATAGGCAAAACACTCTGTGACATAAATCACAGCAGGATCCTCTATGACCCACCTCCCAGAATATTGGAAATAAAAGCAAAAATAAACAAATGGGACCTAATTAAAATTAAAAGCTTCTGCACAACAAAAGAAACTATAAGCAAGGTGAAAAGACAACCTTCAGAATGGGAGAAAATAATAGCAAATGAAGCAACTGACAAAGAACTAATCTCAAAAATATACAAGCAACTCCTGCAGCTCAATTCCAGAAAAATAAGCGACCCAATCAAAAAATGGGCCAAAGAACTAAACAGACATTTCTCCAAAGAAGACATACAGATGGCTAACAAACACATGAAAAGATGCTCAACATCACTCATTATCAGAGAAATGCAAGTCAAAACCACAATGAGGTACCATTTCACGCCAGTCAGAATGGCTGCGATCCAAAAGTCTACAAGCAATAAATGCTGGAGAGGATGTGGAGAAAAGGGAACTCTCTTACACTGTTGGTGGGAATGCAAACTAGTATAGCCACTATGGAGAACAGTGTGTAGATTCCTTAAAAAAAAAAACTGGAAATAGAACTGCCATACGACCCAGCAATCCCACTGCTGGGCATACACACCGAGGAAACCAGAATTGAAAGATACACGTGTACCCCAATGTTCATCGCACCACTGTTTATAATAGCCAGGACATGGAAGCAACCTAGATGTCCATCAGCAGATGAATGGATAAGAAAGCTGTGAATTTGGTTATTTTTGAGTGTTTGCGTGATTTCTAGTGTTGCCTTCTTTTGGTTTCATGATCTGACCATTCAGTGATCTCTGTAGTGGATTACAGCTCTCAACTTATGATGGGGTTGTGGTGGTAGTTTAGTTGCTAAGTCATGCCCGACTCTTGAGACCCCATGGACTGTAGCCTGCCAGGCTCCTTTGTCCATGGGATTCTCCAGGCAAGAATACTGGAGTGGGTTGCCATTTCCTTCTGCAGGTGATCTTCCTGACCCAGGGATTGAACCTGGTCTCCTGCATTGCAGGCAAACTCTTTACAGACTGAGCTACAAGGGAAGCCCTTATAGAATGATGGGGTTACATTCTGATAAATCCATCGTAAATTGAAAATATTGCAAGTCGAATATACATTTAATACACCTAACCTTCCAAACATCATAATTTAGCCAACCTTAAAAACATGCTCAAAACACTTACTTTCAGGAAAATCGTCTAATATATCTATAAAGCCTACACTTTATAATGAAGTGTAATTTATTGAATACTGTAGTGAAAATGAAAAACATAATACTTATAAGTTTATCAGTTGTTTACCCTCATGATTGTGTGGCTGACTGTGAGCTGTGGCTCCCTGCTGCTACCCAGCATCATGGAAGGGTATTGCACCACATGTTGCTAACCCAGGAAAAGATAAAACATCAAAATTTGAAGTATGGATTCTTCTGAATGCATATTGCTTTCATACCAAAATAAAGCCAAAAAAAAAAAAGTTAAGGTGAACCATTAAAAGTCTGGGGCTATTTGTAATGGTTTATAGAGATATTGTCTCTGTTGGATGAAAGATGATAGTATCTGGTTGGTCTTTTCTATTTCAAACTCAAATCAATTAAGAATTCCATGCCCATCAGGAAGAGAAGAGCTGGAGCTGTTTAATACGGATCAGTGAGTTTTATAATCTGTGTTTATACTTGACCAATGGCTAAAATTTTAGAATTAAACCTATAGATTGTCTTTCTATTTATATCTGTATGTTTACATGTAATCAAAGTCTGTATCTTTCATTATGTGACCATGTAATATTTTTCTACTTCTGGATGGTATTACCAAATTAGATTGTAAGATCTCTTTTGTTATTCAGTCACTCAGTTGTGTCTCACTCTTTGCAACCCCATGGACTGCAGCATACCAGGCTTCCCTGTCTCTCATTGTCTCTTGGAATTTTCTCAGACTCATGTCTATTGAGTTGATGATGCCATCCAAATATCTCATCCTCTGTTGTCCCCTTCTCCTCCTGCCCTCAATCTTTCCCAGCATTAGGGTCTTTTCCAATGAGTCAGCTCTTCATATCAGGTGGCCAAAGTATTAGAGCTTCAGCATCAGTCCTTCCAATGAATATTCAGGGTTGATTTCCTTTAGGATTTACTGGTTTGATCTCCTTGCTGTCCAAGGGACTCACAAGAGTCTTATCCAGCACCACAGTTAGAAAGCATTAATTCTTCGGTTCTCAGCCTTCTTTATGGTCCAACTCTCACATCCGTACAGGACTACTGGAAAAACCATAGCTTTGACTATATGGACATTTGTTAGCAAAGTGATGTTTCTGATTTTGAATACACTGTCTATGTTTGTCATAGCTTTTCTTCCAAGGAGCAAGTATCTTTTAATTTCATGGCTGCAATCAACATCTGTAGTGATTTTGGAGACAAGAAAATAAAGTCTGTCACTCTTCCCATTCTTTTCCCCATCTATTTGCCATGAAGTGATGGGACTGGATACTATGATCTTAGTTTTCTGAATGTTGAGTTTTAAGCCAGCTTTTTTGCTCTCCTCTTTCACCTTTATCAAGAGGTTCTTTAGTTCTTCTTCGCTTTCTGCCATAAGGGTGGTGTCATCTGTATATCTGAGCTTACTGATATTTCTGGCAATCTTGATTCCAACTTGAGCTTCATCCAGCCTGGCATTTTGCATTATGTACTCTGCATAGAAGTTAAATAAGCAGTGTGACAATATAGAGCCCTAATGTACTCCTTTCCCAAGTTTGAACCAGTTTGTTGTTCCATGTCTGGTTCTAACTGTTGCTTCTTGACCTGCATACAGATTTCTCAGGAGGCAGATGAGGTGATCTGGTATTCTCATCTCTTTAAGACTTTTCTACAGTTTGTTGTGATCCACACAATCAGAGGCTTATTGTAGTCAATGAAGTAGAAGTAGATGTTTTCTTGTAATTCCCTTGTTATTTCTACAGTCCAATGGATGGCAGCAATTTGACCTCTGATTCCTCTGCCTCTTCTAAATCCAGCTTGTACATCTGGAAGTTCTCCATTCACATACTCCTGAAGCCTCGCTTGAAGGAACTAAATTCTGATTGGCTTAGAGATAAATTAGTGCTTGTATGAACTGACATCATGCGAAATACCAGGCTGGATGAAACATAAGCTGAAATAAGGTTTGCCAAGAGAAATATCAATAACTTCAGATATGCAGATGATACCACCCTAATAGCAGAAAGTGAAGAGGAACTAAAGAGCCTTTTGATGAAAGTGAAAGAGGAGAGTGAGAAAGTTGGTTTAAAACTCAACATTCAGAAAACTAAGATCATGGCATCTGGTCCATCACTTCACAGCAAATAGATGGGGAAAAAATAGAAACAGTGACTGGGCTCCAAAATCACTACAGATGGTAACAGAAGCCATGAAATTAAAAGACACTTGCTCCTTGGAAGAAAAGCTATGACAAATCTAGACAGTGTATTCAAAAACAGAGACATTTACTTTTCTCTCAAAGGTCCATCTAGTCAAGGCTCTGGTTTTTCCAGTAGTCATGTATGGATGTGAGAGTTGGACCATAAAGAAGGCTGAGCACCAAAGAATTGATGCTTTCGAACTGTGGTACTAGAGAAGACTCTTGAGAGTTCCTTGAACAACAAGGAGATCAAACCAGTCAGTCCTAAAGGAAATAAATCCTGAATATTCATTGGAAAGACTGATGCTGAAACTGATGCTTCAATATTTTGGCCACCTGATGCAAAGAACTGACTCACTAGAAAAGACCCTAATGCTGGGAATGATTGAGGGCATGAAAAGAAGGGGATGACAGAGGAGGAGATGGTTGGATGGCATCATCAACTCAATGGACATGAGTTTGAGCAAACTCCAGGAGATAGTGGAGGACAGAGAAACCTGGAGTGCTGCAGTCCATGAAGTCACAAAGATTTGGACATGACTGAGTGAACAACAACAACAAAATAAATTGAATGTTCCTAGAATTCCCAGAAATTAAGGAAATTGTATTGGACATTTTCAATATGCTAAACAAAATTGTTCTTACAGAAACTAATTCAAATAGTTTAAGAATTCAAGTTCATATAATTTAGATAAATATAGCAAATGAGAATAGTTTAATATCTTTGATTTAATAAAATCAGCTATGCTTTTTCTGATTTATCAGTATTGAATATGCTATAGTATACAGTTTTGGTCTACTTGGGTATGTTCTTACTAAATTTTTATAAATTTATTGATCAAATAAGCTAGTATGGCTTTGACAAAGTGTTTAAGATTATGAAGAATGTAAATTTGTATTTAACCAAATCACATCATTATTCTGACAAATTATATTTCAAGAATAACTGTTCCAATTAAAATATATAAATTTATATTAAAAAAGAATAACTGTTTTGTAGCATATCATCTTGAAGATAATTTATAAAATATTTAAGAAACTTAAAATCTTTAAAAAAAACTTGATATGATACTAAATTGAGTTGACTAATGAATATTCATTAGATACCTTAGATAACTTCTAAGATTGAATACTGAAACATTAATTACTAAGTACAATTTTAAGATTGTATAACTTTTTTCCTTATTTTTACTGCTACAGAGAGGCTATATATACTTGGGCCTATTAATAAATGTGTTTGTTTTTGCTACTTTGAAAAGTTGTAATGGGATTGTATACAGATATAGAAAGTTGTAGAATGTTCGTGCAAAGGAAATTTATTTTGTTAAGTTCAAAGCTGGCTGAGGCTGGATGTGCTTATTTATAAGATTTTCAAAATGAGCTTTTAGTGTTAAATATCTTTCTGATACAAAACTAGAATTGGATTTTCTTTCTGTTAAAACATCAAATTTTTCTTGGATTATTGGTCTGCTCTTAATAAGAAGTTGTAAAAGATTATTCTTTACTTTCTATGTATTATGCTTAAAGATAAAGATTCTGTGTCTTACTAGAGTAACCTTCTCTGGTATATGTTGACTTTTTGATGTCCTTGATTATCAAAGAAAATAAAGTATTTCCCTTCTTAGGAAAGAGCTATGGTTCTTTACAATCATGTTATATCTTATGTTTACTTTTCAGATTTTTTATTGTCAGTTTGGTCATATAAGCATCCAAGTACTGTTTTTCAGTAACCCAGGATCCTATCTTAAGTGTTCAAATATCCTGACAATTGTTGATATTTTGGATTCCCAGAGTCTAATCCTAAATGGTATCTTTTGCACCTACAATTGTCTTTCAGATTTCCCAGAGGGCCCTTGGGGGAAAAGATTTTGTTCTTTTATGTTATAAAATAGAATTGCTAGAGATAATTTGGTTTCTTTGATGAGTTGGACTGTGAAGAAAGCTGAGTGCCGAAGAATTGATGCTTTTGAACTGTGGTTTTGGAGAAGACTCTTGCAAGTCCCTTGGACATGACTGAGTGACTGAACTGTACTGAACTGAACTGATATAGTATTATTGATAAGCTGCATGAGGAGAGTGGTTAAATCAGAGGAGATCCTCAACCTTTCCTAGGTTAAAGTGGTATAGGTAGTTCAGTTCAGTTCAGTTTCCCAGTCATGTCCAACTCTTTGTGACCCCATGAACTGCAGCACGCCAGGCCTCCCTGTCCATCACCATCTCCCGGAGTCCACCCAAACCCATTTCCATTGAGTCGGTGATGCCATCCAACTATCTCATCCTCTCTTGTCCCCTTCTCTTCCTGCCCTCAATCTTTCCCAGCATCAGGGTCTTTTCAAATCAGTCAGCTCTTCGCATCAGGTGGCCAAAGTATTGGAGTTTCAGCTTCAAAATCAGTCCTACCAATGAACACGCAGGACTGATCTCCTTTAGGATTGACTGGTTGGATCTCCTTGCAGTCCAAGGGACTCTCAAGAGTCTTCTCCAACACCACAGTTCAAAAGCATCAATTCTTCGGCGCTCAGCTTTCTTTATAGTCCAACTCTCACATCCATACATGACCACTGGAAAAACCATAGCCTTGACTAGACGGACCTTTGTTGGCAAAGTAATGTCTCTGCTTTTAAATATGCTGTGTAGGTTGGTCATAACTTTCCTTCCAAGGAGTAAGTGTCTTTTAATTTAATGGCTGCAATCACCATCTGCAGTGATTTTAGAGCCCCCCAAAATAAAGTCAGCCACTGTTTCCACTGTTTCCCCATCTATTTATGGTGCTCCATATTTTGTGGCTGCAACCAGAGGATGCCTCTTGATCACCTGGATTTGGAGGCCAGGGTAACTTGCATTCCTGGTCATATGGGACTGTAATAGTCAGTATCACCCAGAAAGCAGTTTCCACCCTTGTCTGGTGCCCCAGTTTTTTGACTCCTGGCAGGGGACACCTATACATCATCTTGCTCTGGTGGCCAATGGGGCCACTTGTGGGTCCCTCAGGATTGTAACCAAGGGAGAAAGAATTCTTAAACAGCTACCTCCCTCCGACACAGCAAGAGGCAATGAACCTAAGAGCTCCATCTTTCTGTGAAGGCATATTAGCTAACCATAATGACTGTGGCCCAGGTGGCAGGGTTCTAATTAAATATGTCTCTAGGTGCTGACTATAATTCTTCCCAGAGACCTCAGAGGGTAGATACTATCTTTACCCTAACCCTCTGGTATGCTCCACAGAGCCAGTGTCTCCTGGAAGGGAGTTTTACATGCATCTAATGCCAGGGTTTTGTGGCTGATGCCCAGGGGACATTCCTTGATCACCTGGCTTGGGCAGCCAGAGGGGTTTGTGTTCTTGACAGAACTGTGACAATCAGAGGTATGGTTCTTGGCAGACTACCTCCCCCAGGGCACTGCACAGACTATGGACTAAGGCATGCCCTCTCCCCTAGTCTTTCTGTGAAGGAGGCCACTTTGCTCATCTTGGGGCTTTGAACTGATGGCAGACTTCTGGTTTTGCACACATTTAGTGGCCTATGGAGCTTTTCTCAAGGAACATAGGGCTGTGTACACCAATCTGTGCTCTCCCTCTGTCTTACTCCAGCTTGCCAGTATCTCCCAAAAAAGAACTTATACACTTGTTTGGAGACCCTAGTTTTGTGACTGCCACCCAGGGGACATCTCCAAGATCACCTGGTTCTGGCAGCTGGTGTGGCTTAGGCTTGTGGTCCCCCAGGACTGTATGGATTTGCATACTTTTAAAAGTTTCTGCCTTAGCATCTGGCTTCCAGTTAGCCTGGATCATGTGCTGAGATCCTCCCTTTGGGACACTGACAGGTTTTGGCACATTCTCAACTACTGGGAGCTATTAAACATGTAATAGAATGTTTGGACAAGCCCAGAAGTTTGACAGATGACAAAGGAATTGCACAGGGCTGAATGAAGTTTCATCTTCTACATGAGAACACTCCTTCAAGACTGGCGGAGGTGATTGTTTCATCTACTGCACAGAAACCAACATAGAGAGTCAAGCAAAATGAAGAAACACAGCAATATGTTCCAAATGAAAGAATAAGATAAAAATCTCAGGAAAAAAATCAATAAAATGGAGATATGTAGTTTACCTGATTAAAAGTTTAAAGTAATGGTAATAAAGATGTCCACTGAACTGGGGAGAAGAATAGATGAAAACAGTGAAAACTTCAACAAAGAGATGGAAAATATAAAAAAGTATCAAATAAAAGTCACAGAACTGAAGAATACAATGACTGAACTAGAAAATATGCTAGTGGGGTTCAAGAACACAATAGTTGAAGCAAAAGAAAGGATCACTCAACTCAAAGACAAAGCAGTAGAACTCACCCAATTAGAGCAGCAAAAAGACAAAAAAGAATGGAAAAAAGTGAAGATAGCTTTAAAGACATATGACAAAATCAGACAAATACTTGAATTATAGGGTTCCCAGAGGAGAAGAGAGAAAGGGGCAAAAATATTATTTGAAGAAATGGTGATTGAATGCTTTCCTAACTTGGGGAAGAGAAACTTCTATCCAGATCCAGGAAGTTCAGAGAATTCCAAAAAAGATGAATCCAAAGAGACCCACACCAAGACACATTATAATTGAAATGTCAACAAGTAAAGATGAGGAAAAAATATTAAAAGCATCAAGAGAAAAACAATTTGTTACATGCAATGGAACCCTAATAAGACTACCAGAAGATTTTTTCAGCACAAACTTTGCAGGCCAGAAGGGAGTGGCACAATATATTCAGAGTGCTGAAAAAAAAAGCCTTCCAACCAAGATCACTGTGTCTGGCAAAATTATCATTCAGAATCGAATAGGAAATAGAGTTTCCAAGAAAAGCAAAAGCTAAAGAAGTTTATTACCACTAAAATGCTGAAGGGACTTCTTTAAGCTGAAAAGAAAGGATGCTAATTATGTTAACAAGAACACAAAATGAAAGAATGAATCTCACTAGAAAAATGAATACATAGTAAAGGTAACATATTAATTAATTATAAAACTAGTGTGAAGGTTAGAAGACAAAAGTAGTAAAAATATTATTGTGCCTCACAATTTTTTTTAAACAAATTGAAGAATAGCAGGAACTCTATGTCAAGCAAGCCTATTGGCACAATTTTTCCAATAGCATTTACTCACTTTGTGTCTCTCTGTCACGTTTTGGTAATTCCTGCAATATTTGAAAATTTTAATTACTGTTATGTTTATTATGGTGCTCTGTGATCAGTGATCTTTGGTGTTACAATGGTAATTGTTTCGGGGAGCTATGAACCACATATATAAGACAGGCACCTTAATCGATAAATGCTGTGCTGTGTGGGTTCTGACTGATCCACTGACTGGCCTTTCCCCTGTGTCTCTCCCTCTCCCCAGGTCTCCCTATCCACTAACACAGCAACACTGAAATCAGGACATTTAGTAATCCTACAATGGCCTCTAAATCTTCAAGTGAAAGGAAGACTCACTTGGGTCTCACTTTTAAAAAAAGCTAGAGATGATTAAGCTTAATGAGGAAAACATCAAAAGCCAAGATAGGCTGAAACTAGGCCTCTTACTCCAAACAGCTAGCCAGGTTATGAATTCAAATGCAAAGTTCTTGAAGGAAATTAAAAGTGCTACTCCACTGAACACATGAATGATAAGAAAGTGAAACAGGCTTATTTATTGCTGATACGGAGAAAGTTGTAGTGGTCTGGATAGAAGATCAAACCAGCCACAATATTCTCTTAAGCTAAAGCCTAATCCAGAGCATGGCCCTAACTCTCTTCAATTGTAAGAAGTGTGAGAGAGTCAAGGAAGCTACAGCAGGAAAGTTTGGAGCTAGCAGAGGGTTCAGAGGTTTAAGGAAAGAAGCCATCTGCATAACATAACAGGAAGGTGAAGCAGCAAGTGGTGATGTAGAAACTGCAGCAAGTCATCCAGAGGATCTAGCTAAGATAATTCATGAAGGTGGCTGCACTAAACAACAGGCTTTCAATGGAGACAAACAGCCTTATATTGGAAGAAGATGCCATCTAGGGCTTTCATCATCAGAGAGGAGAAAGTCCATGCCTGACTTCAAAGCCTCAAAGGACAGGTTGACTCTTGTTGGGGGGCTAATGTACTCTAAATTGAAGCTAGTGCTCATGTACCATTCTTAAAATTCTAGAGCCCTAAGAATTGTGCTAAATATACTCTGCCTGTGCTTTATAAATGGATCAACAAAGACTGGATGACAGCTCATCTGTTTATAGCATGGTTTACTGAGTCTTTTAAGCTTACTTTTGAGACTTACTGACTAGAAAAAAAGATTCTTTTTAAAATATTACTGCTCATTGACAATACCCCTGGCCACTCAAGTGCTCTGATGGAGATGTGCCATGAGATTATATTTGCAGGCCTGCTAACACAACATCCATTCTGCAGGCCATGGACCAAGGAGTCATTTTGACTTTCAAGTCTTATTGTTTAAGAAGTACATTTTGTAATGTTATAGATGACATAGAGATTCCTCTGATGGGTCTGGACAGTCAGTTGAAAACCACCTGGAAAGGATTCACCATTCTAGGTACCATTAAGAACATTCGTGACTCATTAAAGAGTCCAAAATATGAACATTAACAGGAGTTGGGAAGAAGTTGATTCCAACCCTCATGGACGCCTTTGAAAGGTTCAAGACTTCAGTGGAGGAAATCGCTGCTGTTGTGGTGGCACTATTATAGCAAGAGAACTAGAATTAAAATTGGAGCCGGAAGATGTGACTGAATTGCTGCAATCTCATGATAAAATTTTAATGGATGAAGAGTTGCTTCTTATAGATGAGCAGAGAGTGGTTTCTTGAGATGAAATCTGCTCCTAGTGATGATGCTGTGAAGATTGTGGTGGAAATGACAACAAAAGATTTAAAACATTTAGTAAACTTGGTTGATAAAGCAGTGGCAGGGTTTGAGAGTTTTTAATCTAATTTTGAAAGAAGTTCTATTGTGGGTAAAATGCTACCAAACAGCATTGCATGACACACAGAAATCTTTCACGAAAGGAAGAGCCATTATCGATGTGGCAAACTTCATTGTTATTTTATTTTAAGAAATTTCCACAGACTTCCCTGGTGGTCCAGTGGTTAAGGCTCCAAGTTTCTACTGCATGGGCATGGTTTTCATCTCTCGTTGGGGAAGTTTCACATGCTATGTGGTTCAGACAAAAAAAAAAAAAAAAGGAAAAAGAAAAAAAAAATTGCCACAGCCACCCCAATCAGCAGCAGCCACCACCCTGATAAGTCAGCAGCCATCAACATGGAGGCAAGACCTCCACCAGCAAGATGATTACAATTTGCTTCAGTGGGATGGTGTAAGCATTTTTTAAAGTAATAAAGTATTTTGAAATTAAGGTATGTACATTTTCTAGACATAGTGCTATCGTATGCTTAACAGACTATAGTATAGTGTAAACACAACTTTTTAATGCACTGGAAAGCCAAAAATTCATGTGACTCACTTTATTATGATATTCAATTTATTGCAGTGGTCTGGAATCTTGAAATACCTCTGAGGTGTCCCTATAGTTAATAATACTGTATTGTATACTTGAAATTTGCTGTAAGAGTAGATCTTAAGTGTTGTCACCACACACAAAAAATAATGGTAGCTATGTGAGGTGATGGATGTGTTAACTTGATTGTGGTAGTAATTTCACACTGTATATTAAATCATCACATCATATATTTTAAAAATGACATTGTACAACACAATATATCAATTTTTATTTGAGAATCATACTTCACTAAAGCTGAAAATAAAGTCTTTTAGAACATTGCAAAAAGAAAGAAAGAAGCTACATTGCCACATCTCAGAAAACCCCTCAATTCTGGGCAAATTAGAATGGTTGGCCAATTTAAGGTTGCATTTACTTTCAGTTCAGTTCAGTCTCTCAGTTGTGTCCAACTCTTTGTGTCCCTATGGACTGCAGCATGCCAGGCTTCCCTGTCCATCACCAACTCCCAGAGTTTATTCAAACTCATGTCCATGGAGTTGGTGATTCCATCCAACCATCTCATCCTTTGTCATTTACCTTAACTCTCAGATAAATAAATGTGGGCTACTAGTCCCTAGAGCCAATAGGGATCCTCGAGTCAAGATCCTCAAAACCATTCTGGGGACACCATTTCCTCACCCATTATCAATATTAATACATCTTAACTATTTCTGGGATGTACTGCTTTTATACCTAAGTAGTCTGTCTCTCTCTCACATACACACCACTCAAAAAACTCCTCTATCTCTCACAAGTCCACAGTTCATGGAGTAAGAAGCAATGTTTGACTTAGCTGCTCTGGGTCTGTTCTCATTGCTTCAGATCTAGGATTCATGGCCCTCATGACTTCTGGGCAAGAGTTTTTGTTGTTGTAATTTTAAAAACTGAGATAAAACTTGCCATTTAAAAGTGATTTGTGTGTGTGTGTGCATATGTTTTAGTATATTCACAATGTTTACAACCATCACCTCTTTTTATTCCAGACCATTTCCATTACCCTGTGGAAAGAGATCCTTGGACGTGGGAAGAGATCCTTAAGATCCCCCACCACTATTGAATAAACTTGTTTTCAAATGTGAAAATAATGATAAAAATAATAGATCTTGCATTTTCAATTGTTTATTAAGTGGAAATGGGATATACCAATCCAACATGCTGTATCCCATTTGCAACCAAAGACATCACATCTGAGGTTAGATTACTAAAAGTAACACTTTCCTACATTACATAATACAAGCAATAGTGTTACCTGCTTTCATTTATATGCCATCTTACAGCCCAGAAGGAGTTCTCACATATTCCCTTTCCCTCATATAACTCTCAGACTCATGAAAGGTCTCACAGCTGGTCAAGAGCAGAGTCAGAGCCAAACCTCTGACTTGATTCCTAGTCAAATTCTCTTCCCTGAATTTGTGCTGCTTCTCTGGCTGGGCTGATTGTTGACCTAACCAGTATTTATAGAGTCAGTCTTAATTTTGATATAAAGCTGATTGGCTTTTGACATGACTCTAACTCCTGAACTTGGTTTTATTTGCCTGCTCAAATTCCAGTCAGGCAGAGAGGCAACTGATGATGAACCCAAAAGAGAGTTATGACCCAAACTGATGGCCCAACTTGGCACCTGAGGACAAGGTGAAAATATACCCAGGAGAATAGATAACACTGGAAGAGCTCTAGCCTCATCAACCATACATTTCTCCTTTTTAGAGGTCACCCAGACTAAAATAGACTCCTTTATATTTCCCTCTTGATCTTGGGATTTCCTTATTCTCTCCTAGAGGTGCTAGGTAGAAACCAGACCATGTGGTAATAACATTGGCTCCCCATATCTGTACCAGTCTTTTTGTGAATTTTAACTCTCTCAACAACCATGTGAGGCAGATTAACATCATCCCCATTAAAAAATATTTTATTGAAGTAGAGCTGATTTACAAAGTTAATTTCTGCTGTACAGCAAAGTGACTCAGTTATACATACATATATATATATATATATATATATATTATATACACATATATATTCCATTTCATACTCTATTACATTATGTTTTATCCCAGGATATATATTTTTAATTAATTGATTTTGATTGGAGGATAATTAGTTTACAATATTGTGGTGGTCTTTGCCATACATCGACATGAGTCAGCAATGGATGCACATGTGTCCCCCCATCCTGAACTCCCCTCCTACCTCCCTCCCAACCCCATCCCTCTGGGTTTTCACAGAGCAGCAGCTTTGAGAGCCCTGCTTCGTGCATCAAACTTGCCCTGGTCATCTATTTTACATATGGTAATATACATATTTCAATGCTAGTCTCTCAAATCTTCCCACCCTCGCCTTCTCCCAGAGTCCAAAAGTCTGTTCTTTACATCTGTATCTATTTTGCTGCCTTGCATGTAGGATCCTCATTACCATCTTTCTAAATTCCATATATATGTGTTAATGTACAGTATTGGTGTTTCTCTTTCTGACTTACTTCACTCTGTATAATAGGCTCCAGTTTCATCCACCTCATTACAACTGACTCAAATGCATCCCTTTTTTATAGCTAAGTAATATTCCATTGTATATATGTACCACAATTTCCTTATCCATTTGTCTGTTGATGGACATCTAGGTTGTTTCCATGTCCTAGCTATTGTAAACAGTGCTGCAATGAACATTGGGGTACATGTGTCTCTTTCAATTCGGTTTCCTTGGTGTGTATGCCCAGCAGTGGGATTGCTGGGTCATATGGCAGTTGTATTCCCAGTTTTTTAATGAATCTTCACACTGTTCTCCATAGTGGCTGTACCAGTTTGCATTCCCACCAACAGTGTAAGAGGGTTCCTTTTTCTCCACACCCTCTCCAGCATTTATTGTTTGTATACTTTTTGATGGCAGCCATTCTGACTAGTGTGCAATTATACCTCATTGTGGTTTTGATTTGCATTTCTCTAATAAAGAGTGATGTTGAGCATCTTTTCATGTTTGTTAGCCATCTGTATGTCTTCTTTGGAGAAATGTCTGTTTAGTTCTTTTGCCTGGTTTTTGATTGGGTTTTTTTGTTTTTCTGGTATTGAGCTGCATCAGCAGCTTTATATTTTGGAGATTAATTCTTTGTCATTTGCTTCATTTGTTATTATTTTCTCCCATTCTGAGAGCTGTCTTTTCACCTTGCTTATTGTTTCCTTATAGTGCAAAAGGTTTTAAGTTTAATTAGGTCCATTTGTTTATTTTTGTTTTCATTTCCATTACTCTGGGAGGTGGGTCATAGGGAATCTTGCTGTGATTTATATCAGAGAGCATTCTGCCTATGTTTTCCTTTAAGAGTTTCATAGTGTCTGGTCTTACATTTAGATCTTTAATCCATTTTGAGTTTATTTTTGGGTATGGTATCACAGGATATTTTATATAGTTCCCTGTTGTTTCTCCACTACACACACACACACACACACACACACACACACACATAAAACTATTAGTAGGTGCAAATTATTATATATGTAGTTTGCATCTGCTAATCCCAAACTCTCAATCCTTCTTTCCCTAACCCCCACCCCCCACTACTGCTTGGCAACCACAAGTGTGTTTCTCTGTGTCTGTGCATCTGTTTCTGTTTTGTAGAAATCATCCCCATTTAACATATAAAGGTCAATCAGGATCTAGAGGTGTGACCAGAAATGCTTTTTGTCCCAGAGTTAGGTGGAAGAGCCGAGTAAAAGACAGGTGCCTTGACAGGAACACTTGTTGAATATCTAGCTCCCATCCTGTTAAAACTTGACTAGAGGGTTGGTCTCCTGGTACAGTCTTGTGATAGTAGCTATGGGATCCCTGGGCCAAGGAATTTATATCTTTTTATGCTCCCAGCCCCTAATTCCAAGGCACCCAGTGCCTTGATATTGTCTGTCCAATCCACACCTCCCACCCTCTAAATTAAGTCATTCCCAGAAAGTTTTACATAGAGAAAAAAAATTATTAAATACATTCTAAGCAGCATTTTCAGCCTCCCACTCCACCTTTGAGTATACCTGCCATTCTATCTGGGGTCTTGGCAATTATAGTTCTTTCTGCTGGTTTATAAAGGGTCAGGGATCCTCTCCAAGTTCCAAAGTCCTTACAAGAAGAGGCAATCAGACTTGAAACTGATAACTGGTTCTGTTTAGTTCATGACCAGAGACCTGGCTCCAGCTCTGGCTCTTGGCTGGCCTCTGTGAACAGAAAGAAGGAAACTCGTTTTTCATCCTCTCTTTCCAAAGTCCCATCTAACTGTCTGCATTCAAATTCCATGACGGAGTTAGGCGTTTTAGGCGGCAGCAGGTGGAAAGTGTTTCATTCCTGATGGGAATTCCTGGGTCCAAATCCCAACCCCTCCTCCCTTCTCATAGAAACTCACAGGCCCTTGTTCTCTGAATGCCAGACTGTCTCCTAAGCAATGGAAACAGAATCCTAGCTTAGCCTGACCCCAGAAACATCTCCCTTAAGTGCTGATTGCTTACCTGAAATAGCAACCAGGGTCTCCAGGAACTGATTGAACTTAGTGTGTGGGTGCAGTTATAAGTGCCTTGGGCTGGGGATTAGCACTCCTAGGTTCACCTCTATCTCAGATCACTCCTTGTGGGGTATGAGTTTTCTCATCTAGAAATCAAAGGTAATAGTGGCTTCACAGCCTGCCTCTACAGGGTTTACACAGGAAATGAAAAATCCTGTTAAAAATTACAGAAGGTATGGAATAAATTTGTTAAGCCCACAATCCGTTAGCCTCAGTCCCAAGGCACACTCAGTCCTTGATTAGGGAACAAGAGTGCTCCAAGGACAATGGAACAGTTAAAACATCCTGTGCCTTTCCAGAACCCTCCACTCTGTCCCCTGAGTCTGAAGGTTATTTAAATTGAGGCTGTTGCAGGTGGCATGTGAAGACAATGTGTGTGTAGAGTGCTTCCCAAGTCAACACGAGAAAGGTCTGGGCATGAGTCCATTTGTGTATGAGCAAGCATTGGAATAGGGGAATTGGGATGCCAAGAACTATAATGACTAATGTGCCTAAAGCATATGAGTCACATCCATGTACAAAGCACAGAAGTACCCATTCTCACCCAGCCCTCTTTTATGCCTGTTATTAACTAACTCCTCCAACAAGACACCCTTTGCTGAGGCTTATGCAGGGAACAGATCCCTCTTCATTGTGATGCTGGCTTGGCTCCAGTCTATGAAGACAGCCAAGGAGCCCAGGTTATGCCCTCGAGGAGCTCATACCTGTAATGAGGGAAAGAGACACTCATAGACTTGAAGACATGTCTCACTGTTTAAGACATGTTTGATTTGAGATATCTAAGGGACATCTAGATGGAGGGTTCACCAGCCAATTGAACATCTGAAGCTCCAAGAAAAGGTAAAGTCTGGAACTAGAGATTTGAGACTCATCTTTAAAGAGATGATTGCCAAAGCCAAGGGAGTATATAGGATCTGTCAGATATCTAAGGGATACCTTCTAGAGCAAGAATGGAAGAGGATCAAGGATGGACCATTGAGCCCAGTTATTTTGAGAAATGGGAGGAAGAAGTAAAATAGTTCAACCAAGGAGACTGAGAAAGAGCAGTTAGAAAGTAGAAGGGAAACTAAAAGGATGTCATCATGAAAATCAAGGGAAGTTCTTAGAAAGAAGGGAAGCACAGAGAAAAGTGGTCAAGGAAATGAATGCAGAATACACGTTATTTGATTTGGTAAGCTTTGAAAGAATTAAGCCTTGAGGGAAAAATCTAGACAGCAGAGAACTAATATCTGAGAGGTAGGGTTACCAGAGCTGGTATCCAGGTCTGAAAGATTTGTGGACCAATGATAGGATGGTGCGAACAGCCAGATTCTTACAGGAATAACAACATCAAGCAGAGGACTTTCAAGGGGTGAGAGAGCTTAACTTTTTGTGCTTTAGACTCCTTGGTATCCTTCCTGTCTTCTTCTGAGCTTATCCCACTTCCTGCCCTGTTTTATCCCATTTCCAATAAGCTACAATGAACTTGACTGAAGAAATATAAGACCACAGCAAACACTTGCCTTCTGATACCACCTGGGATCTGCCTACATTTTCCAGCTATTTCATGTTTACTCCCCAAAGCAATGGTTTCAATTCTTGTCCACTTTTCTTAACTCACTGGCTTTCACCTATTTTTTCTTGGCAGAAAATTTCACCTGCTATACCTACAAGGTGGTCTTATCAGGCCCAAACTCTTACCCCTCTATGTCAGATATCTCAAACCCTTCTCACTCTCCTCTTTCCTCCTGTCTTTGAGAATGTCAGTGTCCCAGTCCATGCCTTCGATTCAGCTCCTCTTAGTTTCCCTCCAGAGTTCTGCTCTCTCATTTTATCCCTTCTCAGACTGATTTAGATGAGTGCATCTTATCTCCTCAACAAGACCCTGAGCTCCTTGTGGCAGAAACTGTGCTACATTGTACAATAGTTTCTGCAGCAAAGCTTATAAAGAGCAAATGATTTGAGATAGAAACCTGATTTCAAGTATTTGATATATTAATAAGTCCTTGGAAAACCAGCTTCCGAGTAGCAGTTTAACATAGTTGTTAAGAGCATATACTTTGGAGCCAGATTATTTGAATTAGAATCTTTGCTGTATCATTACTAACTGTGTGATCTTGGACAATTCACTTTTTTTTTTTTTTTTTTGAATTTCCAAAGGTACACAAAAGTTGAAAGAATTTTATAGTGAATACCCATATATATAACTCTAGATTCTATCATTAACATTTGCTGTACTTGTTTAATCTCTCTCTCACACACTTATTATCTATCCCTCTATCCATCAGATCATCCTTTTGTTCTTGTTGTATCTCATAGTATGAGATACAGGCAATAGCACATTTACTCCTAAACACTTTAGTATGCATGTTATTAACTGTTTAGAATAATTTGCATTTAACTTCTCTGTAACACTTTCATCATCTATAAAAAACAGGGATAATAATAGTAGCTACCTCAAAAGCTTTGGGGGAGGGTTAATACATGTGAACACTTAGAGTTGTGCCTGCATATAAAAAGTAGTCAAAAAAGTTATTACTGTTTTACTTAAGCAAATCCCACCTATTCAATTGCTTCTAAGAGGAGCAGGCCAGTGTGCCAGTATGGTATCTCCTCCTTTCTCTCTTACTGCCACATACGAACAAATTCATCAATTGTCTTCTAGGTCTTCTGAAGACACCAATATGAGTTTATCCCTTTTGCCCAAAGAGACAGCTTTCTTCACCCTTCACACCCTTAGGCACTCAGTTGCAATGACCTGAAGCCCTAGAGCTTCCTTCTCGCCTGTGTGACTCCTTTGTTATCTGTTTTGCTGCATCCTAGTTAGGGTCACTTGGACAGAACACTAAGGACTAGAGGAGTCTTTGTCAAAGAAAGTATCTTTCTTTTACACCATACTTCCCTTGATTCTGTTTCAAATCACAGTCCAATCTAACTTGAAAATCACAGGTAGGGGGAAAACCGGCTGGAATATTTGCCCTGTAAGCCAAATAAACGACTTAGGGTAGCAAGGAGGGGGTGGCACAGATAATGACCAAAGGCATTCCTCCTCTCCAAGATGAGCCATGTTGCTGAAGATACTTGCCTAACAATCCAATCTCACTCCTTGTTATTATATATAACTGAGTGAGATTAGTCTTAGCCCAAAGGAACACAATTCACCCACTTCCCTGAATAATTTTCTCTCTGGGCCCCATTGCCACACTTCTTGACCAAGTTGTATGTGGCAAACAGAATTCTATGATGGTCCCCCAAGATTCCTGGCTCCTGGTGTACACATCTTCTCCCACTCATTCAATCAAACACTAATTTAGGTGTTTCTGTGAAGAGATTTTGCAGATGCTATGACGGTCCCTTATCAGTTGACTTTATTTTAGGGAGATTATCCTGAGTGGGCCTGACCTAATCAAGTGAGCACTTAGACTATGTCAGAGGCATTCAAATCAGTGTAGATTCTCCTATTTGTCTGGGAGAGGCAAGCAGCTATGTGGTGAAGTGCCTGTGGAGGAGGCCACATGGCAAAGACATGGAGGGCAACTTATAGGAACTGAGAGTCATTTCCAACTGATAGCCAGAAGGAAAACAGAGACCTCAATCCTACAACCACAAGGAAAAAGCTTCTGCCCCAAATTAGTGAGCTTAGAAGTGCACCCCAGGCCTCAAATAAAATTGCAGCCTTGTGGACACCTTGATGTCAGCCTGGTGAGACCCTTAACAGAGGACCCAGCCAATCTGTACTTGGATCCTAACCATGGAAGCTGTGGGATAATAAGTTTGTGTTGTTTTAAGTCACTGAATTTGTGGTAATTTTTTACAAGGCAATAGGAAACTAATACAGTGTGGAAAATTCTTCTTTTCCCTTAGTTCAGTGAAGACAAGTTTGGAATTTGTCAGGAAGAGTTTTTACCAGGAAACCAAGTGCAAACAAAACAAACACCAATACAGGCCCAGCTGATTCTATGTAACATTGAACTCTGATCCCAAAATAACTCAGATGGGTTGGCCTGTCTGACAAAGCAAATGGGACATAACATCCCAGTCTCTTCTTCTTATACCTCAGTGCTGCTTCCGGGAGTGAAGGAGTCAGTGCAAAAACAAGTCACTGAGACGTAGAACCTAAGGTTATGGGCCATATTTTTTACTTCCAAAGTCTCCCTAGCCTTCTTGGACAGAAAGGCCTTTTCTGTTTCTGTCCTGAAGGTTAGTCTTTGGGGTTATATACCCTTCTGCACCAAACTTGCAGTCACTTCTCCAGACAGTCAGAGAGATTTTCAGGATTCTGGCCACTGGAAATCTTACCTTCTATCTTGATCTGGTCTTCCCTCTGGTCTGTGGACAATTGACGGAAGTTTATTCACCAGCCAGTTTGTAGATTTATGCTCTTTAGTGAAGTGAAAACAACTGCCAGTTGAAGCTTTGAAGCTGCCTCCTTCCTTGATTATCAGATCAAATGTGCCTCCAGAAGCTGCTTTATTCTCTTGGAATAAGGTGACATTTTTAAACTCCAGTCTATGAAAAAAATTCCATGAAAATTCCCTATATCATGCACAGAGATACAATTCCAGTTTGCATAATGCTTTCCAGGATAAATAGCAATGTACAATCACCAACTATTAGAGACAGAAGGGATCTTAGAGATCATATTGTTTTGTGGTATCCAAACATGTCTTATTAAGAGAATGCACTAGAAAGTTTGTTTGGTACAGATCCTGTGTCCCACACCTAGATATCAGCATTCAGAACACCTAGGGTACAGTTCAAGACTCTGTACTTTCAAAAAATGTCTCCATATGATTCTGATACTCAACTAGCTTTGGAAATCAATCCTATTTTATTCCTTCCAGGTATGTGGCTTTCTTCTCCTATACCACTGTGAATTATAGCACTGTTGAGGGCTGCCAGCTCTACCCTTGGCTCCATTCACTGTCATCTTACTTTTTCAAGCCATGAATGGTAAAAGCAATGGTCAGCAATAATGATTTTAGGAAGAAGAAAGATATTTAATCCTCACAAATCTTCTGTGGTGTGGGAGTATTATTGTCTCCACTTTATGGATGAGAAAACTGAGGATTTGGTAACTTGTTCAGGGTCACATAGCTACTAACTTATGGACCCAGCAATGGAAAGCAAGCGTCCTAAGTCTAGACTTCCCCATGCTACTTCCTTGATGACTTTATTAGCCAAGTGATGGTGACTTCCCAGTGAGTCTGGGGAAGGGCTGGAGTAGAAGGGAATATCAGGCAGGGACTAGGGACCAAGGCAAGAGAACCTACAGAAGTGATCCTCAATGTGGGGCATTTTTTGTCCCCCAGGGGACATTGCACAATGTCTGGAAACATTTTAAATTGTCACAACGGGGGCAGAGTCTGCAACTGGGTCGGGAGTGCTATTGGCATTTAATGAGTAGAGGCCAGGGATGCTCCTAGGCATCCTATAATCACAGGACAGGAAATCCTCCCCTGCCAACATACACACACCAAAGAATTATGTGGCCCAAAACATTGAATGCTAAGGTTATAAAACCTTGACCTAGAGTGTGAGAAAATGGTTGAAGATGGGAGATTATGCTTATTTAAGCTAAAGAAATGGGGATATTATAGGAATGAGGTAGAAAATAAGGTCAGGGCCCAGACACTACAATGTCCAGCCCCTGCCCAAAGGGATCTCACAAAGTTGTGGAGGCCTTTTGCTCAAGAGCCCAAAGTGATATACCAATTCTTCCTTTGTCTGGAGTTTTGAAAAAACTCTTTATAACCACAGTTCCCATCAACGTTTAGAACTGTTCACACTACTGTGAGTGAGAATTCAGTTCAGTTCAGTTCAGTCACTCAGTCGTGTCCAACTCTTTGCAACCCCATGGAGTGCAGCACCCCAGGCTTCCCTGTTCATCACCAACTCACAGAGCTTGATCAAACTCATGTGCATTGAGTCAGTGATGCCATTCAACCATCTCATCCTCTGTCATCCCCTTCTCCTCCTACCTTCACTTTTGCAGCATCAAGGTCTTTTCAAATGAGTCAGTTCTTCACATCAGGTGGCCAAAGGATTCAGCTTCAGCATCAGTCCTTCCAATGAATATTCAGGACTGATTTCCTTTGGGATTGACTGGTTGGATCTCTTTGCAGTCCAAGGGACTCTCAATAGTCTTCTCCAACAACACAGTTCAAAACCATCAATTCGTTGGCACTCAGCTTTCTTTATGGTCCAACTCTCACATCCATACATGACTACTGGAAAAACCATAGCCTTGACTAGATGGACCTATGTTGGCAAGTAATGTCTCTGCTTTTTAATATGCAGTCTAGGTTTGTCATACCTTTTCTTCCAAGCAGCAAGTGTATTTAATTTCATGGCTGCAGTCACCATCTGCAGTGATTTTGGAGCCCAAGTAAATATAGTCTTTCACTGTTTCCATTTTTTCCCCATCTATTTGCCATGAAGTCATGGGATCAGATGCCATGATCTTAGTTTTTTGAATGTTGAGTTTTAAGCCAAGCTATCCACTCTCCTCTTTCACTTTCATCAAGAGGTTCTTTAGTTCTTCTCTTTCTGCCATAAGGGTAGTGTCATCTGCATATCTGAGGTTATTGATATTTCTCCTGGAAATCTTGATTCCAGCTAGTCCTTCATCCAGTTTGGCATATCACATGATGTACTCTGCATAGAAGTTAAATAAGCAAGGTGACAATATACAGCCTTGACGGACTCCTTTCCCAATTTGGAACCAGTCTGTTGTTCATGTCCAGTTCTAATTGTTGCTTTTTGACCTGTATACAGATTTCTCAGGAGGCAGTTAAGGTGGTCTTGTATTCCCACGTCTTTAAGAATTTTCCACAGTTTGTTGTGATGCACACAGTCAAAGGCTTAGGTGTAGTCAATGAAGTAGATGTTTTTCTGGAACTCTCTTGCTTTTTTGATGATCCAGTGGGTGTTCGCAATTTGATCCCTGGTTCCTCTGTCTTTTCTAAAACCAGCTTGAACATCTGGACGTTCTCAGTTCACGTATCATTGAAGCCTAGCTTGGAGAATTTTGAACATTACTTTGCTAGCGTGTGAGATGAGTGCAATTGTACGGTAGTTTGAGCATTCTTTGGTACCGCCTTTCTTTGAGATTGGAATGAAAACTGATCTTTCCCAGTCCTGTGGCCACTGCTGAGTTTTCCGAGTTTGCTGGCATATTGACTGCAGCACTTTCACAACACCATCCTTTAAGATTTGAAATAGCTCAGCTGGAATTCCATCACCTCCACTAGCTTTGTTCATAGTGATGCTTCCTAAGGCCCACTTGACTTTGCACTCCAGGATTTCTGGTTCTAAGTGAGTGACCACACCATCTTGGTCATCTGGGTCATTAAGATTTTTGTGTGTGTGTGTGCAGTTCTTCTGTGTATTCTTGCCACCTCTTAATATCTTCTGCTTCTGTTAAGTCCTTACTGTTTCTGTCCTTTATATAGCTCATATTTGCTTGAAATATTCCCTTGGTATCTCGAAGTTTCTTGAAGAGATCTCTAGTCTTTCCCATTAAATTGTTTTTCTCTATTTCTTTGCGTTGATCACTTAGGAAGGCTTTCTTATCTCTCCTTGATATTCTTTGGAATTCTGTGTTCAGATGGATATATCTTTCCTTTTCTCCTTTGCCTTTTGCTTCTCTTTTTTCTCAGCTATTAGTGAGGACTCCTTAGACAATCATTTTGCCTTTTTGCATTTCTACTTCTTAGGGATGGTTTTGATCATCACCTCCTGTACAATGTTAAGAACCTCTGTCCATAGTTCTTCAGGCACTCTATCTATCAGATTTAATCCCCAATTGCTATTTGTCACTTCCCCTGTATAATAATAAGAGATTTGATTTAGGTCATGCCTGAATGGTCTAGTGGTTTTCCCTATTTTCTTTAAGTCTGAATTTTGCAATATGGAGTTCACGATCTGAGCAACAGTAAGCTCCTGGTCTTATTTTTGTGGACTGTATAGAGCTTCTCCATCTTTGGTTGCAAAGAATATAATCTATCTGATTTCTGTATTGACCATCTGGTGATGTCCATGTGTAGAATCACCCCTTGTGTTGTTTGAAGAGGGTATTTGCTATGAGCTGTGTGTTCTCTT
This sequence comes from Bos indicus, assembly GCF_029378745.1. Lineage (NCBI taxonomy): Eukaryota > Metazoa > Chordata > Mammalia > Artiodactyla > Bovidae > Bos > Bos indicus. Next base: position 80,741,957 of record NC_091789.1, read on the forward strand.
GGCAAAGTTCTGTTAGCCTTCCCATGCTTCATTTTATACTCCATGGCCAAACTTGCCTGTTACTCCAGGTATCGCTTGACTTTCTACTTTTGCATTTCAGTCCCCTATGATGAAAAGGATATTTTCTTTGGTGTTAGTTTTATAAGGTCTTGTAGGTCTTCATAGAACCATTAAGCTTCAGCTTCTTTGGCATTAGTGATTGGAGCATAGACCTGAATTATTGTAATATTGAATGATTTACCTTGGAAACAAACAGAGATCATTGTTGTTTTTGAGATTGTACCCAAGTACTGCATTTCAGACTCTTTTGTTGACTATGATGGCTACTACATTTCTTCTAAGGGATTCTTGCCCACAGTAGTAGATATAATGGTCATCTGAATTAAATTTGCCATTCTGGTTCATTTCAGTTCACTGATTCCTAAAATGTCGATGTTTACTGTTGCCATCTCCTGTTTGACCACTTCCAATTTACCTTGATTCATGGACCTAACATTCCAGGTTCCTATGCAATATTGTTGTTTACATAATCAGAATTTACTTCCATCACCAGTAACAACCACAACTGAGCATTATTCTCACTTTGGCTCAACCTCTTAATTCTTTCTGGAGCTATTTCTCCACTCTTCTCTAGTAGCATATTGGGCACCTACTGACCTGGGGACTTCATCTTTCAGTGTCATATCTTTTTGCCTTTTCATACTGTTTATGGGGTTCTCAAGGCAAGAATACTGAAGTGGTTTACCGTTCCCTTCTCTGGTGGACCGTGTTTTTTCAGAACTCTCCACCATGACCCATCTGTCTTGGGTGGCCCTACACAGCATGGCTCATAGTTTCATTGAGTTAGACAAGGCTCTGATCCAAGTGATCAGCTTGGTTAGTTTTCTGTAATTGTGGTTACCATTCTGTCTGCCCTTTAATGGATAAAGATAAGAGGCTTGTGGAAGTGTCCTGATGTTGAGTGTGAGTAACTTATGAGTGAGACTGACTTATGAGTTATGAGTGAGAGTAACCTTACCCTAACAAAGCAGAGAAGATTCAGCAGAAAGGGACATGGAGAAATAAAGTAGAGAAACAAAAACAGAGACATGGGTAGCACGCAGAGAGAACAAGCCTCAGAATATGCACAGGAAATAGCCAAAAGGGATTCTACTTGGATGCTCAGAAAATAGTAATGTAACTGGGAAAAATTAATCTAAAAAAGTCAAATGTTTCTGAAATAGGAGGAAGCTGAAGAACACCAGGGTTGAGAGTTATCTGGGCTTGCTAACCAATGAGCCAGGGGTTGACCTTAACCTGTGGTGAGTTGCAGAGGTCATTCTGGTGATGCCTGGACTGTTCCTAGGTCCAAATGGGGCACACAGAAATCCAGCTCTTTATCCAGGGTTCTGGTCACTAGAAAAAATACCCTGACTTTTGGCAGACTGGTAGTGGGAGACCTAGAGAAGATCTTGAAATATGATCCTGGAGAACCAGCCAGGATGATTGGAGAAGATAGGTGAAAGAAACTAAATCTGGACTGGGGCAACTGTGAGGTTGGAAATGATAGCAACCTGCATGTATTTGGACTGTATAAACACAGGAGCCTGGTAGGAGGCTGTCTATGGGGTCACACAGAGTCAGACATGACTGAAGTGACTTAGCAGCAGCAGCAGCAAACACAACTAAATGGAACAGACAGCAGTGGGGGGTAAGAGGATCATGAGAAAGACGGTACTGAATCTCAGAGGTGAAAGGGCCAAAAAGGAATTTCAGGACACTAAAGACCATCTCTACCTGCATTCCAAATGTGTTTGGGCTGATCCGGGTGCCAAAAACAACTTTTGCTTGGTCAATGGAGAAGGTAAATCCCAGGTCATGATCATATATCTATCAGCCCCTACCACCCAAACTTTCTTTACCCAGAGTTATCTCTAGAATATAGCAAACTCTCAGGGAAATATAGTTCTCTAGGGAAAGAGAAGTCCCTTCCAGGTAAGGTGAGCAGAGAAGGCTTCACAAAAGCTAATATCTTGACTTCATTTTTGAACAGATTTTACTAAAGGTCAAAACATACAGAAGATTATGCCAGGAAATGTTGAGAATACAGAGGAAATGCTGGACATTGTCCCTGTCTTCCAATAGCATATAAAATCCTTTAGGAAGACATGTCAACAGAGCCATACAATGTTAGTTGAATCACTGTTATCACTGATAAAGGCAGTCAGTACATGAATAGAAGTCTTATGATGCCTGGAAAGTCTGACAGTTGAATTCAGAGAGGGCACTGAGACCTAATGTCAAGTGAGACTTCTTAGAGGAACAAGGCCTTGAAAGATAGGTGAGATTTAATGAGGCTGAAGGAAAAAAAAGAAGGTTAGTCCAGAGGAGCAAAACAACTGAGACATAGTTTGGGTGTAAAATAAGATCTCATTAAGGAATGAGGGTGGGAGTACCTTTCCTGATGACCCTCAAATCATTTTCCAGAGGTGACCATAGAATGGGTTACTTACCATTTCTTCTTAATTAACTTATTTTTTATTTGAAGGATAATTACTTCATAGAATTTTGTTTTCTGTCAAATCTCAACATGAATCAGCCATAGGTGTACATAAGGTCTGCCTACACATAAGGTCAGCTTTCAAACACTCCTTACTAAGTTGGATAAAGCCTTCCTTAACTTGTCCTTGTGCTTATTTTGACTTCCTTTCCACAATGGCCCAATTAGCTGCCTCCTCAAGATGGCTTTCTGATAGGTGGATTATGTTCTATCATCCATTGTCTGGGGTTACTAAATGAATATATATCTGTCTAGCTGTGTTATGTCAGGACACCTAGAAAGGCCTGAGTGATTCAATTTCAATACACATGATGTGGAGATGCATTCCGGCCTTCTGCATGGGGAATGTTAACAGACGTAAACCCCCAAAAGAGTTGTGACTGAATCTGAGAGCCATCTTAAGGCTTCCCGTGGAAAGCAGAGACATTACTTTGCCAACAAAGGTCCATCTAGTCAAGGCTATGGTTTTTCCTGTGGTCATGTATGGATGTGAGAGTTGAACTGTGAAGAAGGCTGAGCACTGAAGAATTGATGCTTTTGAACTGTGGTGTTGGAGAAGACTCTTGAGAGTCCCTTGGACTGCAAGGAGATCCAACCAGTCCATTCTGAAGGAGATCAGCCCTGGGATTTCTTTGGAAGGAATGATGCTAAAGCTGAAACTCCAGTACTTTGGCCACCTCATGCAAAGAATTGACTCATTAGAAAAGACTCTGATGCTGGGAAGGATTGGGGGCAAGAGGAGAAGGGGACAACAGAGGATGAGATGGCTGGATGGCATCACTGACTTGATGGACGTGAGTCTGAGTGAACTCCGGGAGTTGGTGATGGACAGGGAGGCCTGGCATGCTGCGATTCATGGAGTCACAGAGTTGGACATGACTGAACGACTGAACTGAAATGAACTGATGGAAAGGGGGAAGAAAACCCCATGTCCCTTCTAAATCTGTCTACTATTTGTAGCCAGCAGATTACAGGAACTTCTTTTGACTGTTTTCACTATCAGCACAATGAAAGGATGTTAAACTACTTAGAGGAAGGTGGCGTTTTGCTTTGACACCTGAAATGTCTCAATGGAAAATTCTTCAATTATGCATTGAGTATAGTCAACATTAGTACTCTTGCCTGGAAAATCCCATGGATGGAGGAGCCTGGTGGGCTGCAGTCCACGGGGTCGCTAAGAGTCAGACATGACTGAGCGACTTCACTTTCACTTTTCACTTTGATGCATTGGAGAAGGAAATGGCAACCCACTCCAGTGTTCTTGCCTGGAGAATCCCAGGGACAGGGGAGCCTGGTGGGCTGCCGTCTATGGGGTCACACAGAGTCGGACACGACTGAAGCGACTTAGCAGCATAGTCAACATGATAGGACAAAAGTTACTATAATAGAAAATGGGAACAAAACAGTGGTCCCTCCTACCACAGTCTGCAACCTCTCTCTGTAATGATCTGCTTGGCTCCCTGCCCAGGTATTCCTCTGTGCCACATAACTACAGGCACTTTACTCATTCATTCATTCATTTAACTTTCCATTCAACAATTTTTACCAATCACCAGCTATGTACTAGGCACTGGGGTAACAGGTACTGGGGGTCTAATCAAATGAAAAAAAATCCTAGTCCCTGTTCCCCTGAAGCTTGCAGTCTGCTGGAGCAGACAGACATTTAAAAGTTATACAAATAAACATATACTTATAATGTGTGATCAGTGCTGTAAGGAAACAACCAAAGTACGGTTGATTCTCATTATTCACAGTAGTTACACTCTGTGAACTGTTGCTGCTAACACGAAATTAGTGAATCCTGAATCACTGCTCCCAGCGAAATGCAGACTTAAGTTCCTGTAATCAGTTGATCAGTATATAGCTTTGTTTTATGTGTGCCTCTGTTTAAAGATAATTTATTTAATATAAATTGTTGGTTCATTAATATTGAACTCATGACCAGCATCATTGTAACTCAAGCCTGAATAAAGCTTATCAAACACACATAATTTTTCTGTAAGATATCACAGTCTTGTGCTTAGGAACAGTAGACAGAACTTCAGCACTATGCATGAAGGCCATTTTAAATAGCAAAATCACCAAAAAAAAAAAAAAAAAAAAAGCACGTAAGGGGGAGAAAATATGGCAGTAAATATTGGGTTGGCTGAAAAGTTCATTTGGGTCTTTTCATAAGATGATTGCAAAATGGACTCTTGTTTACATTATGAGAGCTGAAACAAGAAGACAGAGTATTGTTCTGTTCAACCTCAACTGGGAATACATACCTTGGACAACTCAAAATTTTCACTGCTCTGTGCCTGTTCATGAATGATTTCCAAAGTGCCATGAATATTTAAAAAATTTTAAATTCCATGCATCTCACCCACCTATGGCTGATTCATGTTGAGGTTTGACAGACAACAGCAAAATTCTGTAAAGCAATTATCCTTCAATAAAACATTTTAGATTCAATTTACTTATATTTAAAAAAATTCACCCATTTCTCCTACCCTCACCCCACCTCTTGCAATCACCATCTGTTTTCTGTATCTATGAGATTTTTTTAAGATTCCACATGTAAGAGAGATCATATGTTATGTGTCTTTCTTTGTTTGACTTATCTCAGTTAGCATAATGCCCTCAAAGTCCATCCATATTGTAGAAAATGGCAAGATTTCATTCTTTCTTATGGTTGAATAATATTCTGTTCTATATATAGACACACACTTTCTTTATCCATTCATCCACTGATAGACACTTAGGTTGTTTCCGTATCTTGGCTATTGTAAATACTGCTGCCATGAACATGGGGGTGCAAATATCTTTTATTATTATTTTTTAAAAATCAATTGCTGTTATTATGTGACTGTGAAATATCAACTCTACTGCCTCAAATAAAGAACCAATAATTACTTTTATAACACTAAAGTCATTTGTAAACACAATATCTTTCTTGCATTTATGACTAATCCATTTTAAACAAATGCCAATCTTAAAAACACAACTCCAGAATAAGTGCAGTTACACTGAGTGCAGATAAGAAAGTAAGGAGCTCATTGGCTATGCTACACCAAATGGATGAAAAGTAAAATTGATTTTATACTGGAGGTCTATATAAATAAATTAAAAAATCCTTTTTCCCCTGTATGTATGCTTAGATTACTTGTACAAATAACTGAATATTCCATTTCATTCACTTCAATGGGATGAACTCTTTAGAAAAAGAATGAAAAATGATTTGATAATCAGCTCCCAAGTTTTATGCTTTTTTTTTTATGTTTCCATCAATTTCCTGACATAGTTGGCATAAGCAGGAAAATCTTCTCAGTAAATCAAGCAATTGAAGACTCAAGTAAAGCCTCAAAGTTGTTGAAGAACTCTGGCAAGTCACGTATATCCCATGTTGCTTTTGGTTTCCCACCTCTTCTTTGCGTCAAATCTCCAGGCAAGTTTTTTTTTTTTTTCACAAAAGCTGTGAATTTTCAGCATCCTTTTTGGCTTTTACAAAGTTGTGGCAGGCAATTGCTTTGGCAATTTTTACACCAAGCTCTAGAGTAGCTAGCTGGTTGTTGAGTTTCTCGGCCTTCTCAATGTTCCACGCTTCCACAACCTGGTCTATGCTCTTTTCAAGGCCCAAATTTTCAACTTTATTTCAACAGTGGAGGTCAAACCTCTCATTGACTCCAAAAGACTAAGTCCCTTCCACTGGATTTCACTTGAAGACTGTTCATTACGAGACTCTTCTTCATTCTTTAATTTGCTTTTTCTGGAGTGTTTTCTTTTTTTCTTTCCTGATCTTTAAGTTGAGGTTTTTCTGTTCAGAATGCATTTTATGCAATTCTTGAAATTTATTCCACTATTTAAGGGAATTCCAGAGGGACACTTTTCATGTGCATTTACATTTGCCTTTGCTTCAGTGTTTGGTCCATCTGTAGGAATATCTGAGATCTCTGTCTTTGTAAAGATCTCATCTTCTTTACCCTAAGTTAAGTTCAGAGCTGTCTTATACGATCTCATCATCAGAATTCAACTCAACATCAATCTCACTTAGGTCAGGAGGCAGCAGTCAACTCTATATCTTAAGACCTTGCAGATATCTTTTAAATTACGGTTTTCAAATAAATATCCAAACTGAAATTGCTGGATCATATGGTAGCTCTATTTTTAATATTTTGAAGAAACTCCATACTGTTTTTGTTTTTTTTTTTTGTAGTGGTTGCACCAATTTACATTCCCACCAGCAAGTGCACAAGGGTTTCCTTTTATCCAGATCCTTGCTAACATTGCTATTTCTTCTTTTTGATAATAGTCATTCCAAAAGGTGTGAAGTGATATCTCACTGTGACTTTGATTAACATTTCCTTGATCATTAATGATGTAGAACATCTTTACATGAACTTGTTGGCCATCTGTTTGCTTTTTTGGAAAAATGCCTACTTAGAACTTCTGTCTATTTCTTAATCAGTTTTTAAAAATATTGAGTTGTATGAGTTTTAAAATGTGTTTTGGATATTAGCCCCCTTGTCAGATATATGATTTGCAATTATTTTCTACCATTCAGTAGGTTGCCTTTTCATTTTGTTGATGGTCTCCCTTGCTATTCAGAAACCTTTTAGTCTGTAAGCCACGTGGTACAGCCAAAAAAAAAATATCACTCAGGATTCTAACTATCATCTTGCTGAAGTGTTGTAATCTTTTCGCTGGTGGAGGAGCTTGCCTCCATGTTGATGGTTAATGATTGATCAGAGTGGTGGTTGGGGCTGATGGCTGATGGTTGGGGTGCCTGTGGCAATTTCTTAAAATAAGACAACAATAAACTTCACTGCATCAACTGACTCTTCCTTTCATGAAAGATTTCTGTGTGTCATGTAATGCTATTTGATAGCATTTTACTCATGGTAGAACTTCTTTCAAAATTAGAGTCAATTCTCTCAAACCTTGCCTTGGATTTATCAACTAAGTTTATGTAATTTTCTAAACCACCTGTTGTCATTTCCACAGTCTTCACCAGGAACAGATTTCATCTCAAGAAACCACTTTCTGGTCATCCATGAGAAGCAACTCCTCATCTATTAAAGTTTAATCATGAGATTGCAGCAATTCAATCACATCCTCAGACTCCACTTCTTTTTAATTGAGGGAAAATTGCTTTACAATATTGTACTTGTTTCTGCCATACAACAATGCAAATCAGTAAGAAATATACTTATATCAGGCTGCATTTCTAATTCTAGTTCTTTTGCTATTTCCACTGCAGTTGATGTGACTTCCTCCACTGAAGACTTGAACCCTCAAAGTTGTCCATGAAGGTTGAAATCAACTTCTTCCCAACTCCTGTTAATGTTGATATTTTTATGCCTTCCCATGACTCATGAATGTTCTTAATGGTACCTAGAATAATAAATCCTTTCCAGGAAGTTTTCAATTGACTGCCCAGATCCACCAGAGGAATCACTATCTATGGCATCTGTAGCCTTACAAAATGTACTTCTCAAATAATAAGACTTAACAGTTGAAATGACTCCTTGATCCATGGGTTGCAGAATGGATGATGTGTTAGCAATTTAAAAACAACATTTATTGTTTGTAGACTTTTTGATGATGAACATTCTGACTGTGATATCTCACTGTAGTTTTGATTCGCATTTCTCTAATGAGTAACATTGAGCATCTTTTCATGTGTTTGTTAGCCATCTGTATGTCTTTTTTGGAGAAATGTCTGTTTAGGTCTTTTTTGCACTTTTTGATTGGGTTGTTTGTTTTTCTGATATTGACTGGTATGAGCTGCTTGTATATTTTGGAAATTAATCCTTTGTCAGTTGTTATTTCATTTGCTATTACCTTTTCCCATTCTGAGGACTGCCTTTTCACCTTATTTCTAGTTTCTTTTGCTGTGCAAAAGATTTTAAGTTTAATTAGATACCACTTGTTTATTTTTGTTTTTATTTCCATTACTCTAGGAGGTGGGTCATAGAGGATCTTGTTGTGATTTATGTTACAGAGCATTCTGCCTGTGTTTTCCTCTAAGAGTTTTATAGATTCTGGTCTTACATTTAGGTCTTTAATCCATTTTGAGTTTATCTTTGTGTATGGTGATAGGAAGTGTTCTAATTTCATTCTTTTACATGTACCTGCCCAGTTTTCCCAGCACCACTTATTGAAGAACCTGTCTTTGCCCCATTGTATATTCTTGCCTTCTTTGTCAAAAATAAGGTAGCAATAGGTGTGTGGGTTTATCTCTGGGCTTTCTATCTTGTTCCACTGGTCTATATTTCTGTTTTTAAAACACATTTCTCCAAAGAAGACATACAGATGCCTAACAAATACATGAAAAGATGTTCAACATCACTCATTGTTAGAGAAATGCAAATCAAAACTACAATAAGATATCACCTCACACTGGTCAGAATGGCCATCATCAAAAAGTCTACAAACATAAACATTGGAGAGGATGTGGAGAAAAGGGAACCCTCTTGCATTGTTGGTAGGAATGTGAATTGATACAGCCAATATAGAAGACAGTATGGAGATTCCTTTAAAAAACTAGGAGTAAAACCACCATCAGTTCAGCCAGTTCAGTCAGTTCAGTCGCTCAGTCGTGTCTGACTCTTTGCGGCCCCATGAATCGCAGCACGCCTGGCCTCCCTGTCCATCACCAACTCTTGGAGTTTACCCAAACTCATGTGCATTGAGTGGGTGATTCCATCCAGCCACGTCATCCTCTGCCATCCTCTTCTCCTCCTGCCCCCAATCCCTCCCAGCATCAGAGTCTTTTCCAATGAGTCAACTCTTCGCATCAGGTGGCCAAGGTATTGGAGTTTCAGCTTTAGCATCAGTCCTTCCAATGAAAACCCAGGACTGATCTCCTTTAGAATGGACTGGTTGGATCTCCTTGCAGTCCAAGGGACACTCAAGAGTCTTCTCCAACACCACAGTTCAAAAGCATCAGTTCTTTGGTGCTCAGCTTTCTTCACAGTCCAAATCTCGCATCCATACATGACTACTGGAAAAATCATAGCCTTGGCTAGACGGACCTTTGTTGGCAAAGTAATGTCTCTGCTTCTGAATATGCTATCAGGTTGGTCATAACTTTTCTTCCAAGGAGTAAGCGTCTTTTATTTTCACGGCTACAATCAACTCTGCAGTGATTTTGGAGCCCAAAAAAGTAAAGTCTGACACTGTTTCCACTGTTTCCCCATCTATTTCCCATGAAGTGATGGGGCCAGATGCCACAATCTTAGTTTTCTGAATGTTGAGCTTTAAGCCAACATTTTCACTCTCCTCTTTCCCTTTCATCAAGAGGCTTTTTAGTTCCTCTTCACTTTCTGCCATAAGGGTGCTGTCATCTGCATATCTGAGGTTATTGATATTCTCCCGGAAATCTTGATTCCAGCTTGTGCTTCTTCCAGCCCAGCGTTTCTCATGATGTATTCTGCATATAAGTTAAATAAGCAAGGTGACAATATACAGACTTGACGTACTCCTTTTCCTATTTGGAACCAGTCTGTTGTTCCATGTCCAGTTCTAACTGTTACTTTCTGACCTGCATGCAGGTTTCTCAAGAGGCAGGTCAGGTGGTCTGGTATTCCCATCTCTTTCAGGATTTTCCACAGTTTATTGTGATCCACACAGTCAAAGGCTTTGGCATAGTCAATAAAGCAGAAATAGATGTTTTTCTGGGACTCTTTTGCTTTTTCCATGATCCAGTGGATGTTGGCAATTTGGTCTCTTGTTCCTCTGCCTTTTCTAAAACCAGCTTGAACATTTGGAAGTTCATGGTTCACATATTGCTGAAGCCTGACTTGGAGAATTTTGAGCATTATTTTACTAGTGTGTGAGATGAGTGCAATTGTATGGTAGTTTGAGCATTCTTTGGCATTGCCTTTCTTTGGGATTGGAATGAAAACTGACCTTTTCCAGTCCTGTGGCCACTGCTGAGTTTTCCAAATTTGCTGGCATATTGAGTGCAGCACTTTCACAGCATCATCTTTTGGGATTTGAAATAGCTCAGCTGGAATTCCATCACCTCCACTAGCTTTGTTCATAGTGATACTTCCTAATGCCCACTTGACTTCACATTTCAGGGTGTCTGGCTCTAGGTGAATGATCACACCATCGTGATTATCTGGGTGGTGAAGATCTTTTTTGTACAGTTCTTCTGTGTATTCTTGCCACCTGTTCTTAATATCTTCTGCTTCTGTTAGGTCCATACCATTTCTGTCCTTTATCGAGTCCATCTTTGCATGAAATGTTCCCTTGGTATCTCTAATTTTCTTGAAGAGATCTCTAGTCTTTCCCATTCTGTTGTTTTCCTCTATTTCTTTGCATTGATCGCTGAGGAAGGCTTTCTTATCTCTTCTTGCTATTCTTTGGAACTCTGCATTCAGATGCTTATATCTTTCCTTTCCTCCTTTGCTTTTCACTTCTCTTCTTTTCACAGCTACTTGTAAGGCCTCCCCAGATAGCCATTTTGCTTTTTTGCATTTGTTTTCCATGGGGATGGTCTTGATTCCTGTTTCCTGTACAATGTCATGAAACTCCATCCATTGTTCATCAGGCACTCTATCTATCAGATCTAGTCCCTTAAATCTATGTCTCACTTCCACTGTATATCATAAGGGATATGATTTAGGTCATACGTGAATGGTCTAATGGTTTTCCCTACTTTCTTTAATTCAAGTCTGAATTTGTCAATACTGAGTTCATGATCTGAGCCACAGTCCAAACCACCATGCTGCTGCTGCTGCTAAGTCACTTCAGTCGTGTCCGACTCTGTGTGACCCCAGAGACAGCAGCCCACCAGGCTCCCCTGTCCCTGGGATTCTCCAGGCAAGAATACTGGATTGGGTTGCCATTTCCTTCTCCAATGCGTGAAAATGAAAAGTGCAAGTGAAGTCGCCCAATCGTGTCTGACTCTTAGTGACCTCATGGACTGCAGCCTACCAGGCTCCTCTGTCCATGGACACAGCAATTCCACTACTAGAGGAAACCAAAACTGAAAAAAACACATGTATCCCAATGCTCATTGCAGTACTATTTACAATAGGTAGAACATGGAAGCAACCTAGATGTCCATCAACAGATGAATGGATAAAGAGGTTCTAATAAGGTGGATGAATCTAGAGCCTATTATACAGAGTGAAGTAAGTCAGAAAGAGAAAAACAAATGCCATTTACTAGCACATATATATGGAATCTAGAAAGGTGGTACTGATAAAATTATTTGCAGGGCAGGAATGAAGACACAGAGATAGAGAACAGACTTATGGACATGGGAGAGTGGGAAGAAGGAGAAGGTGGGATGTATATAGAGAGTAACATGGAAAATTACATTACCATATGTAAAATAGCAGATGGGAATTTTCCATATGACTCAGGGAACTCAAATGGGCTCTGTAACAACCTAGAAGGGTGGGATGGTGAAGGAGGTTTAAGAGGGAAGGGACATGTGTATACCTATGGTTGATTCTTGCTGGTGTTTTGAGAAACCAACAGAATTCTGTAAAGCAATTATCCTTCAATTAAAAAATAAATTAAAAATGCAAAAAAATTAAAGTAAAACAACATTAATCTCATTGTACATTTCCACCCAAGCTCTTGGGTGACCAAGAATAGTAACATTTTGAAATTACTGTCAATGTGCTTAATCATTTCTAGGTTTTGATTTAAAATGAGTAAAGTGTGGAGCTTTACCCCACTAGGGAGCTTTCCTGGTGGCTCAGATTGTAAAGAATCTGCCTGCAATGCAGGAGACCTGGGTTTGATTCCTGGATCGGGAAGATCCCCTGGAGAGAAAAGTGTGACTCTTCCTTTTACTTGAACACTTCGAAGCCATTGTAATGTTGTTAATTAGCTTAATTGCAAATTTTTGTCTCTCAGGGAATAGAGAGGCCTGAGTAGAGTGAGAGAGATGAAGGAATGGCTGGTTGGTTGAGCAGTCAGAACACACACAACATTTATTGATTATTAACTTCACCATCTTATATGGGCATGGTCTGTGGTGCTCCAAAGCAATTACAATAGTAACATCAAAGATCACTGATCAGATAACCATGATCAATATAATAATAATGAAAAAGTTTGAAATATCGAGAGAATTATTTTGATAATATGACAGACATGAAATGAACAAATGCTTTTGGAGAAATGGCGCCGATATACTTGCTTGGATGCAGGGTTGCCATATTTTTCACAGTGAGTGAAAAACACAGTATCTGTGAAGCACAATAAAGCAAAGGTCAATAAAACAAGATACGCCTGTAAAATCACCGTGCTCTACGTTAGATCCTCAGAACTTATTCACTTTATAACAGAACATTTTCACTCTTTGACCCACAGTCCAAGTGTCCATGAATTCATGAATGAGTAAAGAAAATGTGGTATAACTATAAATCGAATTTTATTCAGCTATGAGAAAGAAAGAAATTCTTCTATTTGTGACAAACAAATGGACCTGGAAGACATTATGTGTGAAGTAAATCAGACATGGAAAAGTGAATACTATATTACTTATATGTGGGATCTAAAAAAGTCAAACTCACAGAACCAAAGACTACAATGGTGGTTACCAGGGGCTAAAAGTAAGGGAAATGGCAGATGGGGGACTTTCAATGTTAAAAGTAAGAATGTCTTGGGTCTAGTTGTCCTAAACCAAGTTGCCCTAAAACTAGCATCCTTCTAAGCAGGTAGGGTGACAGGGCCTGAGGAATGCTTTGTAACACTTTGGTTAGATGAAAGTCATATATTATCCCTAATTGGGATAGTAGAAAACCATTCAGAAAGGAAGCCAGAAGAAAAAATATTCTGAGGTTTATTGGACAATTAAAGCCATTGTCAAGATGCCGGTGAATGAGAAACTGTCAGGGATGACAAGGAATGTCTTTTAGTATAAACATGGACCTTATAAGTGATAAGCCATAGAAGAAATTTTTGGAAGTAGTGGCAGTTTTGCTTCAGAGCATAAGGAATGCTCATATTAACTAGGAAATGGGGTAGGGTTGGGTTCCTGGCTCTCTTAGTGTAGAACTAGATGGGTGACTTACTCCATTTTGAGGCTGATAGAGGTTATCACACCTAGGTTTGAAATGACCAATTGTAGTTAAATTTCCTTTGTGACCTGTATTCAAGATAAGGCATTCATTCGATTGTTTACTGAATGCCTATAATAAACTTGGCCATATGCTAGAGTGTGTTAGGGATAAAATGATAAACAACATTGACGTGACCCTTACCTTTATGGTAGGTAATTATTTAAATTCTGTAAGAGAAGTATGGGGGCTCAGAGAGAATATATGAGAGACACCCAATATGCCTTGTGAATCTGGGAAAGCTTTCCACGGGAAACGAGGTTTAAGCACAGGCCTGGAGAATAAATGAGGGTTAGCTAGGTGATCAGAAGCATGACAGGCATCCCAGGCACAGGGAACAGTTTGAGCAAAAACAAGGAAGAGAAGACATACATTTGGAGAATTATGGTATGGTCCAGTATAACTAGAGTAGGCTGTAATTCTCCAAGTGTGATCCACAAACCATTTGCATCACAGTTACATGGACTGCTTCTTAAAAAACTGAAGGGTCCTTGTGGGGGTGGGGAGCTGAATGAATTGAGAGCTTGGGAGTGACACACATGCAGTATTGATGCTATATATCAAATAGATAACTACTGAGAGCCTACTGTATTATATAGTTCAAAGAACTATGCTCAGTGCTCTGTGGCGACCCTAAATGGGAAGGAAATCCAAAAAAGAGGGAATATATTTAAACATATAGATGATTTGCTTTGCTGTACAACAGAAATTAACACAACATTGTAAAACAACTGTACTCCAATAAAAATTAATAAAAAAGGAAGAGTTCCAGATTTACTGTATCTCTGTGGTAGCATCTGTAAATCTGGATTTCAGTTTGTTTTCTTGGTGATTATGATGCACTATAATGTTCTATTAGTCTATACAGTAAGCATCCATACATTCATGTATCATGAAAAATAATATGAATGTGAACTTGTGTGTGTGTGTGTGTGTATGTGTGTGTGCATTTAGGAGCTAACTCTTCAATCTTTCTCATGATTTGAAAGACTTCTCTTCCTAAGGCCAAAGTCTCTAGGGCTCAGTTACCCTAGGTCTCTCTGCTAGGCTGAGGTGATCAATATCTGGGTACACTTATAATCCATTTCGGGGACACTGATTGGGAAGCTCTGCTGTTGACTATGAAAAGGAGTACAGATTTTGTCTAATAGGCAATGGTCCACTGAAAGGTTTTAGGAAGAAAGTGACTTGAACTGATTTGTTGTTTAGGAAAATTATTCAGTTTACAAGAGACTGGATTAGAGTAAGGGCAAGATTGAAAATGTGGAAATTTGTTAGGAGAATATTGCAATAGTAAATTCTACAACTCATCTGGCTTGATAAATAAAAATACATTGTTTTATTCAAGAGTTAGAGGTTAGCAACACTTTCCTCATCCCTCTATTTTCTCTATGCCTGATAAAATGAGGCACTGTCCTGAATGTCAGGAGCTGCAAGGAGAAGATTTTGTTTCATAGTTGAATTTAATTGATTATGATGGCAAATAAATGTTCATCCTCACACCTAAAGTTTCTTAAATTAGAAATATGAGAAACTGAAGGTAATGGAGGTCTTCCCTTATGATTGGCTCTGGGTTCTGTCCATGGGACCCCCTTCATTGAATGGGAGAGGTATGATCAGAATCCCTGAGATAGAATACAAAATCAGAATTCAGGAAAATGCCAATTGGTGCATAAACTGGAAAAAGCAGAAGTGCCAGAGCGTAAGAGATAGCTGGCAATGGGGAAAAAGTACCCAAGATAAATGAGACATATTCTGGCTGACCCCTCTCCAGCTCTGCCAGTTCCCTTGGGATCTGTGGACAGTGATTCCTTGCTTCTGTGGATGGTAACCAAGACTAAGGTAATCTCAAGGTCACAAAGGGATCTGCAGAGGGCAGTGGTATATGAGCCTAGGGAACTGAAAAGCTACTTGTCTATGAAGCATTTCTCATTTGGAGAGGGACTGATTCATTTGGGGAGGAATCTGGCTTCTGGAGATGTGTGGTGTGGTTTGATCCCCTGGAGCCTGGATGGCCTGCTCAGGGGCAGTCTTCTCACCCTAATTAAGACTTTTGCTGCAGGTAAAAGAAACAGCTCCTGCTATCCAGAGTAAATTGGTCACAAAGAAACCTGCTCCTCATTCTGTCTCCTGGCTTCCCATAAATGACTGAAGCCCAGTCTTGGAATTGGTATGTACTTTTAATTATTTCAAGAGCTGGCATTGCTTGCCTCATAGTAAAAGTGTCATGAAATTACTGTAAGGTTGCATGAATTTGGGCCATAAATCTTATTCACTTCAGCTACATCTCATATCTTAATTCACTAGAGTATAAAATGCCATTTACACTGGTTCATAGTTCACTTAATCATAATTAAATGACCTCAGAGAGTAGTAATTTGTTGAGGCTCTGGCTTTGATGTGACACAAATAACAAAGTTGGTTAGTCATGTGGACGGGTTCCTCCATACTTTTACACTGGCCACAGACCTTGTGGAGTACATAATGTTGGCTTTTTGGTGTGGGCATGTACTCTGGTTATATGGCACATCTGGGCTACAGATGTGGTTGAGGGGACCAGCTAAATTGTCCCCTCTGAAATTTTGTGGAACCATCTTCAGGCCTCTCTAGGACTTCCCTTATTTCCTTTCAGGTCTTCATAGGGTGAGTGTTTACCCATAGATAAGAGATGACGAGGGCACTTCCCTTTTAAGCTTCTCATCCTTGTGTTATTTATTCTCTTTCTAAAATGACAAAAGGATCAGTGGCTCAAGGGCTTTCAGACTACCTCCAGGTGTAAGTCTCCCTAAGCTCATGTCCCTGATCATGCTGTTTTTTGGGGATCTAGATCCTCAAGACCAACAGCTCTGGGTGCCATTACTATTTGGACACTCCACTTAATTTGGCACAACTTTGTTGTATTCCTATCAAAATGAATTCTTCTCATCATCTCTGTCATCATCAGTGGCACTTACCATCCTGTGACCTCCCAAGTTCTAACCCCTGAAGCTCGTGTTAAGTAGAATAGTTCCTCCAAACCCCTGTAGATGTTTGTTCCCTAATCTCAGAAGCTTTGAATATGTTAAAATACGTGAAAAAGAATTAAGGTTGCTGAAGTTAAGAAATTAAGATTACTATTCAACTGGTCTTTAGATGGAGAGAGTCTTCTGGATTATCTGGTGGGCCCAATATAATCACAAGGGTCCTTAAAAGTGGAAGAGGAAGGCAGGGGGAGAGTTACAGGCAAGTGGGACTAGAAGTTCACAGAGAAGCAATGCTGCTGGCTTTGAAGGTGGAGGAAGAGGGTCATAAGGCACGGAATGTGGGTGGCTTCTAAAAGGTGAAAAGGGCAAGAAAAGAATTCTCACCTAGACCTCCAAAAAGAAATGCAGCTGGTTTATGTCTTTATTTTAACCCAGTGAGACCCACATCAGAATTTTTACCTACACAACTGTAAGATAATAAATATATGTTGTTTTAATTCACCAAGTCTGTGGTCATTTCTTATAGCAGCAATAACACAAAGCCACTTTTGACTTTTTTCTTTCATCGTATCTGACTCTCAGTGCACTCTGGGAGTTGGTGATGGACAGGGAGGCCTGGCGTGCTGCGATTCATGGGGTCGCAAAGAGTCAGACACGACTGAGCGACTGATCTGATCTGATCTGATGAATCTCTTTTCGGCCACATCTCTCAGATTCTTATCATAACTTATCTTGATATTTTCCACTTGCTATACAACTTGGTTTTCTTCATGGACTCCAAGATTCTTTGCTCCAAATGATCCTATATATTGATACTAGAAGAATTATTGTCAAATATGATTTTCATCATATCATTCTTACTCAAGAATAAGTTATGGCCTTATATTGCCTCAGTTCCAAAATTCTTATTCTGGTCTCCAAGACTTCACTGTTAGAATATGGAATTTATAGGAAATCACCTTGCTATCTGTAAGTCATTTATATCAATGTAAGGAATTGCTGTTAAAAATATTGCTTGCTAATGAGGCCAATATCTTGCTTTCTTCTTTGTTCATTGAAGTTAGTTTCACACAGTGCAGACATCTAAGACACGATTCTGTGCTTATATCCACCATAATACTGTTTTGTAAGTGTTATCAATAGCTCAGTTTTTTAAAAGCTTGTTTTTTTTAAATCTTCCTGTTTCAGTTATCTATTACTACACAGTACCCCAAAACTTTTTGGTTTTAAAAAACAACAATTTATTCTACTTATGATATTGGGGGTTGTCTGGGTGGTTCTTTTCCCGTGATATTTGTTGGAATCATTCTTATGTCTGAGTTCAGCTGGTGTTCAAGTTGGGAGATTCTCCTTCATGTCTTTTCTCTCTTTGTGTGATGTCTTATCTTTTAAGGCCCTCCTGTGCCCCCTGCAGTGGAAACTCGGGGTATTAACCACTGGACCACCAGGGAAGTCCCTCAGGGCCTTTCTAAATAGCCTCTTTCTTTCTCCAGTAGGATTAGCCTAGGCTTTGTTACAGGCTGGGCTCCAGAAAGGAACATTCCAAGAAGACAAGCCTTTATTTGTATCATGCTTGCTGATATTCTATTGGCAAAAACAAATCATGTAGTTAAGCCCAGAGTTAATATTGAGAACTACCCATGGGCATAAACACTGGGAAGAGTAGTTCATTGGGAGTTAGCTATCAATACAAGTCTACGATAGTTCCCTCTCTCTCTTTTTTTACATCTGTGTTTTTTTTTTTTTAGTCTTGTGGCTTGCAGGCTCTTGATTCCCTGACCAGGGATTGAACCTAGGCCATGGGAGTGAAAGCAGTCAGGGAATTCCCCTACATTTGTTCTCTTCTTTTTAACCAATAGACTATTTTTAGAACAGATTTAGGTTTATAGAAAAGTTGAGCCTATAGTGTGGAGAGTTCCTGCTTACATCTCCCCAACAGTTTTTCTTTTTCTTATTTTTTTGACAAATAAAATTGTATATATTTAAGGTATGCAATGTGATGTTTTAATATGTGTATACATTGCAAGATGATTATGGCAATCAGATTAATTAGCACATGCATCACCTCCCATCATTACAATTGTGTGTGTTTATCATGGGAACACTTGAGATCTACTCTTTTAGCAATTTTTAAGTGTATATTACTGTATTACTAGCTATAATTACCATGTTGTACATTAGGTCTCCAGCACTTACTCATCTTATAATTGAAAGTTTGTGCCCTTTGATCACTATCTCCTCTTCCTCCCCACACCTGAGACTCTGGTAATCACCCTTCTACTATATGTCACTGTAAGTATGACTTTTTAAAAAAAGATTCTACATGTAAGTGAAATCATGTGGTGTTGGTCTCCCTGTGTCTGGCATATTTCACCTAGCATAATGTCCCCTAGGTTTATCTATGTTGTCACATCTTTTTAAAGGTTTAGTAGTATTGCATCAGTGTGGTCACTTGTTACAATTGATGAACCAATCAGATCAGATCAGATCAGTCGCTCAGCCATGTCCGACTCTCTGCAACCCCATGAATCGCAGCATGCCAGGCCTCCCTGTCCATCACCAACTCCTGGAGTTCACTCAGACTCACGTCCATTGAGTCAGTGATGCCATCCAGCCATCTCATCCTCTGTCGTCCCCTTCTCTTCCTGCCCCCAATTCCTCCCAGCATCAGAGTCTTTTCCAATGAGTCAACCCTTCGCATGAGGTGGCCAAAGTACTGGAGTTTCAGCTTTAGCATCATTCCTTCCAAAGAACTCCCAGGGCTGATCTCCTTCAGAATGGACTGGTTGGATCTCCTTGCAGTCCAAGGGACTCTCAAGAGTCTTCTCCAACACCACAGTTCAAAAGCATCAATTCTTCGGTGCTCAGCCTTCTTCACAGTCCAACTCTCACATCCATACATGACCACAGGAAAAACCATAGCCTTGACTAGACGAACCTATATTGATACATTATTATCAACTGAAATCCATAGTTTACATTAAGTTCACACTTTGTGTTATATAGAGTTCCATGGGTTTTGACAAATGCACAATGCTGTGTATCCAACATTACAATATCATACAAAATAATTTCATTGCCCTAAAAATCCCTTGTGCTCCACCTATTCATCCCTCCCTGCACCTTCAATCCCTGGCAACCACTGATCTTTTTATCATCCCCATAGTTTTGCTTTTTCCAGTATGTTATATTGAAATAATACAGTAAGTAGCCTTTCCAGGTGGGCTTCTTTCACTTAGAAAGATGTACTTAAGTTCCCTTTCCTTTTTGTTGGCATTTGATGTCACAAGCAGGCCAGAGGTAGACCTGACTATAGCCTCAGGGCCTTCTCCCACTTTCTGCTAGGCATTGTTTTTGAAAGACATTTGAATAGCTTTTCATGAGGAACCCAGACAGGATGGGAAAATAAACAAACAATTGTGCCAGCCACTGGATGTGCCTGCCTGAATTCTGAATAACAGCTGCGGCAGATTGTTAAAGTAATTGTCCCTAATGAGTCATGTCTCCTGGGATCTATGCACTTTTATGGTTCTTTCTCATATTGATACTTGGCTAAGTAACTTGCTTTGGCCACTAGAATATTAGCAAATGTGACACAAACAGAAGCTTGAAAAATCTTTGTGATGTGTGGTTGTTTCTCTTGCTCAGGGAACTCTTTTACCACTATAAGAAGAAGACCAGACTTTGAGGATGAGAGATTTTGAGGATAAGTGACCACATTGAGAAGCTCAGCTCATAGGCAGTACCCACTGCCACACATATGAAGAAGGGTGTCTTAGACTATCCAACCCAGCTATCCGATAGCTATAGCCACATGAGTGGCCCAAGAGAATCCAGCAGAAGCATCACTCTGTTAAGTTCAGCCCCAAATTCGGATTCCCAGTATTTGTGGACACAATTAAATGGTTGCTTTTTGTTACTAAATTTTGAGGTGGCTTGTTACATAGCAATAAATATTTGCTACAATAGCTATCTAAATTTGAGTTATCTGTTATGGGTCATTGGCTAAAACTGGTTTGCCTGTAAATGTCCTGCCAGAACCTGTCTGAGTAATCAGAGAATCACAGTTAAACACTGAAGGAACCCAAAATTTATTTGTAGCTATTGTGTTTCTGCTTCCATATCATAGCATAGTGGTTAAAAGAACATACTTTGGAGTCAGACTTCATGCAGCTCCTGTACATACTTACTAGCTGTGTGATCTTGGACAAGTTATTTAACTTCATTATGCTTCAATTTCCTCATCTGTAAAATGAACTTTATCACCTATCTCTTAAGGCTGCGATGAATAAGATTATATGATTCATATAAAGCACTTATAATAGTGCCTAGCACATATTCTCAATCAATATTGACTTTTTTTTTATTATGTAATATAGACAGGGTTTCAAAGCCTAAAGGCAGGTTCTTGCTGGACCAGGCCTCTCTTAGAGAGAACTTTTAAAAATGGGGTAAGTGTTTATTAAGACTCTACCATGGGCAAAATCCTCTGCTAAGGGTTTATTTTTTTTAATATAAATTTATCTATTTTAATTGGAGGCTAATTACTTTACAATATTGTATTGGTTTTGCCATACATCAACATGCATCCGCCACGGGTGTACATGTGTTCCCCATCTTGAACCCCGCTCCCTCCTCCCTCCCCATACCATCCCTTTGGGTCATCCCAGTGCACCAGCCCCAAGCATCCTGTATCCTGCATCGAACCTGGACTGGTGATTCATTTCATATATGATATTATACATGTTTCAATGCCATTCTCCCAAATCATCCCACCCTCTCCCTCTCCCTCTCCCACAGAGTCCAAAAGACTGTTCTATACATCTGTGTCTCTTTTGCTGTCTTGCATACAGGGTTATTGTTACCATCTTTCTAAATTCCATATATATGCGTTAGTATACTGTATTGGTGTTTTTCTTTCTGGCTTACTTCACTCTGTATAATAGGCTCCAGTTTCATCCACCTCATTAGAACTGATTCAAATGTATTTGTTTTAATGGCTGAGTAATACTCCATTGTGTATATGTACCACAGCTTTGCTAAGGGTTTAAAAACAGAGCTTTTGTAGGGAGCATGGCCACCTGACATTCTATTTCTGTGCCAAGGCCCCTGTTCAATTAGTTGGTGAATGCATCATTATAGATTGCTTGCTGTGGGTCTGCTGTGGACAATATGCATAAACAGTACACACTATGCTTTCCTCTTAAGGAGTTTCCAGGATAAATTAAATAACTGATAAAGATGAAAGTACAGGATCTGATAGAAGACAATTTATGCTAAGTGCCAAGTGACAGTAAGTGTTGCAGAATTTCTGAGAAAGAAGAGATTTGTGAGAATAAAGGAGGAAAGGCAGGCTTCCCAGAAGAACTAATGCTTAAGTCAGGCTTTGAAGGATTTATTAGATAGAAAGAAGAAAGGAAGCCATTCCAGTCAGGCTGTATGATCTAAGCAGAGCAGGAGGCTGATGTGGCTAAGTGAATTCAGTTAACTGTGAAGAGACCACTAAGGGATGTACCCTCAACTTGCAGGGTTTGAGGTTTCCCCATATTTATCCTCCTCTAGCTCTTCTCTTCTCCTTCTGTTACTTGCTACTTCTAGCACAAGTGGTTCCCTCCAAAACCTCTGCCTAATAAGATACACATTGGGAATTTATTTAGCCTGGCAGGTAGAAAGTTTATTCAACCCAAGTTCAGGTTCCCTAAGGGCTGTTACAAAGTTTTTATCTGGCCAGGAAAGTTCTGTGCATATTCAAGCATGTATTTACTGTTTATTGTATAAAATGAAATGTCCTAGGGAAGAAGAAAGGTGTGGCTTTCTGTAAGAAGTTGGTGGCAGAAGTCAAATTCTAAAGCTGATAAAAAATGCTGGGATCTTTCAAGGATGATTTTGAGCAGCCTATGGCAAATTAAGCTTTTATACAGATGTATGTTCTAAAGAACAGGGAAATTAGATAGGAGGGAAAACAGGTGGAGAGATTTGACAAGAAAGCACAATCATGGGGCTTCATTTGTAGACATTTGGGGGCATCTAGCCTAGGTAAATCGGAGAGGGCAATGGCACCCCACTCCAGTACTCCTGCCTGGAAAATCCCATGGATGGAGGAGCCTGGTAGGCTGCAGTCCATGGGGTCGCTGAGGGTCAGACACGACTGAGCGACTTCACTTTCACTTTTCACTTTCATGCATTGGAGAAGGAAATGGCAACCCACTCCAGTGTTCTTGCCTGGAGAATCCCAGGGACGGGGAAGCCTGGTGGGCTGCTGTTTATGGGGTCACACAGAGTTGGACACGACTGAAGTGACTTAGCAGCAGCAGCAGCAGCCCCAGCCTAGGTAAATCAGAGAGGGCAATGGCATCCCACTCCAGTACTCTTGCCTGGAAAATCCCATGGACAGAGGAGCCTAGTGGGCTGTGGTCCGTGGGGTTGCAAAGAGTCGGACACGACTGAAGTGACTTAGCTGCAGCAGCCTAGGTAATGGAGAAGGTAATGTCACCCCACTCCAGTACTCTTGCCTGGAAAATCCCATGGATGGAGGAGCCTGACGGGCTGCAGTCCATGGGGTTGCTAAGAGTCAGACACAACTTCACTTTCACTTTTCACTTTCATGCATTGGAGAAGGAAATGGCAACCCACTCCAGTGTTCTTGCTTGGAGACTCCCAGGGATGAGGGAGCCTGGTGGGCTGCCGTCTATGGGGTTGCACAGAGTCGGACACTACTGAAGTGACTTAGCAGCAGCAGCAGCAGCAGCCTAGGTAAGCATGTGGAATTGTGATGTGGAAATTTTTCTTTATGCAACTGAAACAGTGAAAGCAGAGAAGACTTACATGGAACTGAAAGCAGTTTTTTTCTCTGTACAAAAAAGATGCAGGACAAGTACTCGGGAGGTTCTGAAATCTAAATGAGGGCCTACTGAGAAGGCCACTCATGATTTTTTATCTTGTAATATCCAAGAATATGAAGCAGCAGAAATTTAACAGTCACAAAGCAAATGGTTCTTCTTTCCTTTATATTGCAGAGTTCAACTTTGCTCAGATCCATACAGTGATTTTTTTTTTCCCCAGAAAGTATTATATCAAAAAAAAAAAAAAAAAAAGAAAGTATTATATCAGACCACCTTGTCTTTTGGGCATTTTGTATTCAACTTGCTGCTGAGGACCTTAGATGTTGCCAGCCCCTTTTCAGTCAGGAGGTCCTAGTGCTTTGGCTCCTCCTTTTCTGACTCATTGGGCTTCCCAGGTGGCGCTAGTGGTAAAGAAACTGCCTGCAAGGTAGGAGACATAAGAGATGTGTTCAATCCCTGTGTCGGGAATATCTCCTGGAGAAGGGAATGGCAACACACTCCAGTATTCTTGCATGGAGAATCCCATGAACAGGGGAGCCTGGCAGGCTATAGTCCATAGGGTCACAAAGAGTTGGACACAACTTAGTGACTTAGCATGTACGCATGCACTTTTGACTCATTAATCATTCTTTTAGTATTTCTATGGTCCCCTTCTCCCAATGGGGACTGAGGAAGCCTCCGATTCTTTCTCCACATCCTGTATGAGTGTACAAGCTACTGCAAGACTGCCCTCAAGCCCACCTGCCTTGCCTCCAATTTTAGTCTTAGCTACTCCATAGCTTTTACACCATATTATAAGAAGCAGCAGGGGCTTCAGGGCTACTCCTTGAGGCTTGTAGTCTCCCTAGGCTATGGCTAGGGAAGCAAAGGCAGAAGCCTTAGATGTTCTTTTATTTCCCTAAACGGACCTAGGGTCTTCCCCACTGCAGCGCCATGTGAGGGTTTCGATTCTGTGGGTCAAGACAAGAGAATTGATTCTCGATTCCTTTCCTTCCCTCTGTCCCCATTCCTTTCCTTCTCAGTTCTAGAAAGCTTATCTTTTTCCTATGGGGTGGGAAGTTTCCTTATGTTATAACTTGCAATCTCAATTCTATGATTTATTTTATGGTGAGTCCTCCAAGTTTGGTTATTGAAATATAAAAACAGCTTTTTACAGTTCTGAGAATAACCATTTTTTTCTTTAGAAGGCTGAATTGCAAGATTGTTGTCTCCATATGGACTTTCAAAATCCTAGTTGGAAACTTATAGTTGAGCAATGACTTTCGTTTTCCATACCACCTGTCTTTCTTCAGAAGAAGAAATCATAGTTATTGGGATCTAGGCTTAACCATAAGAAGGTCTAGGCTAGTGGTGCTCAGTTAAGGTTGATTGTGTCCTCTAGGAAACATTTGACAATATCTGGAGACATTTTTGATGGTCACAAATAGAGATTAGTACTTCTGGCATCTAGTGGGTAGACACCAGAGATGCTGCTAAACATCCTTCAATGTGCAGGATGGCTCCCTACAATGTCAAGAATGCTTAGTTTATTGATATGTAGTTGTTCTTTTCTTTTAATTAATTTTTTCCTAAGGTTTTCAGAGCTGTACTGTGCTTCAAATATTGCTTTGAGACTTTTTCTTTATTTCTTTTAAAAATAGAATCTTTTATCTTAAAAACTATGCTGTGTAATTAAATATATTTTCTTTTTAATTCTGAATACTGAGTTTTTTTTTCTAACTTTAAAAATTTTCCTCAGCACAAAGGTTACATAAGTATCTTCCTATTATTTCCAATAATCTAGTATTCCACTTTTTATACTTATATTTTTAAACCAGGATTACAATCAATCTAATGCTCATTTTGCAGATTTTGAAGTACATATTCTAATTGTTTTCTTTCAAAATTATAATAAAAAAGTTTCGGCAGGGGGGAAAAAAAATAATGCTTAGGTTGAGAAACCCTGGTCTAGGACCAAGAAGTGAAAACCTATTGAGTGATATTTTAAGATGTTTCCATGCTGCTTTTACTGTGAAAGGTCTAACTTTCTAAGGAGGGACAAAAGTCTCATTTTGCTAAACAAATAAATGCAGAAGTATGATATAGGGGTTGGGATCTAAGCAAGTTTATAGTAGCAGTGTTTTTAAACCTCATTCTGCACCATAGCCTTTAAACTTATGAACCTTTCTGAGTGATTAGTTAGTATTTAAACTTTTCAGTTTAACAAATATTACATCACAAGTATTGCCTGTGTTCTAGATTATATCCACCAATCCCCATCTGCCTGAAAGTTTTCTCATGAAGTCACATGCTGGCAACACTGTCCACTTATTGGGAGCCTTCTAAATGGTGAGCATAAAGTCTAGAAAGAACTAATCAACCTTAACAGTGTTGAACTTGGTAAATTCAAATGTATAATATGAGGAAAAAATGTTATGGCTAAGATGACCACGTAATGTATCTCTCAAATTGTAACACATTTGAGAGTAAATGAAGGTGTTATTAAATAATGATATTAGGACAGTAGGTATAAACTGAGACCATCTGGAGCAAATCTTTGTCATATCCTTCTTAAGGTTACTGCCAAAAGTATCTATTTAATTCCTCATAAAGTGTTAGCTGCTAACAGCTTACAGTAGTGTCTCCTTCTAGAGGCAGCTGGGTTTTCAGATGCGGCTTTAAAATACTTTAAGAGCATTTCAGATCTAAAATAATGCAGTTGTGATGATACTAGGGTTGACTAGCCGTGAGGAAATTGGGAACAGGAAATACCTTTCTTCTTGTTGTTCAGTCACTCAGTGTCTGGCTCTTGTGACTCCATGGACTGCAGCACGCCAGGCTTCCCTGTCCTTCACTATCTTCCAGAGTTTGCTCAAATTCATGTCCATTCAGTCGATGATGCCATCCAACCATCTCATCCTCTGTCGTCCCCTTCTCCTCATGCCCTCAATCTTTGCCAGCATCAGGGTCTTTTCCAATGAGTCGACTCTTCGCATCAGGTGGCCAGAGTATTGGAGCTTCAGCTTCAGCATCAGTCCTTTCAATGAAATTCAGGGTTGATTTCTATTAGAATAGACAGGTTTGATCTCCTTGCTGTTCAAGGAACTCTCAGGAGTCTTCTCTAGCATCACAGTTTGAAAGCATCTTCAGTACCCAGGCTTATTTATAGTCCAACTCTCACATCCACACATGACTACTGGAAAAACCAAAGCTTTGACTAGATGGATCTTTGTTGACAAGGTGATGTCTCTGCTTTTTAATACACTGTCTAGGTTTGTCATAGCTTTTCTTCCAAGAAGCAAGCATCTTTTAATTTCATGGCTTCAATCACTGTCCACAGTGATTTTTGAGCCTGAGAAAATAAAGTCTGTCACTGTTTCCATTTTTCCCCATCTATTTGCCGTTAGGTGATAAGACCAGATGCCATGATCTTAGGTTTCTGAATGTCAGGTTTTAAGCCAGCCTTTTCACTCTCCTCTTTCACTTTCATCAAGAGGCTCTTTGGTTCCTCTTCACTTTCTGCCAAAGAATGGCATATCTGAGGTTATTGATGTTTCTCCTGGCAACCTTGATTCCAGCTTCTGATTCATCCAGCCTGGCATTTCACATGATATACTCTACATCGAAGTGAAATAAGCAGGGTGACAATATGCAGCCTTGATGTACCCTTTCCCAATTTTAAACCAGTCCATTTTTCCATGTCCAGTTCTAATCATTGCTTCTTGACGTGCATACAGGTTTCTCAGGAGACAGGTAAGGTGATCTGGTATTCCCATCTCTTTAAGAATTTTCCACCATTTCTTGTGATCCACACAAAGGCTTTGCATAGTCAATGAAGGAAAAGTAGATGTTTTCCTGAAATTCTCCTGTTCTATGATCCAATGGATGTTGCCAATTTGATCTCTGATTCTTCTGCCTTTTCTAAATCCAGCAGGTACATTTGGAAGCTCTTGGTTCATGTACTATTGAAGCCTGGCTTGAAAGATTTTGAGCATTACCTTGTTAGCATGTGATATGAGCCCAATTGTGCAGTAGTATGAACATTCTTTGCTTTGCCCTATTTGGTATTTGAATGAAAACTGACCTTTTCCAGTCCTTTGGCCACTGTTGAGTTTGCCAAATTTGCTGGCATATTTGGTACAGTACTTTAACAGCATCATTTTTTAGGATTTGAAATAGCTCAGCTGGAATTCCATCACCTCCACTAGCATTGTTTGTAGTAATACCTCCTGACACACACTTAACTTCACATTAGAGGATGTCTGACTCTAGGTGCGTGACCACACACCATTGTGGTTATATTTTTCATACAGTTGTTCTGTTTATTCTTGCCACCTCTTTTTAATCTCTTCTGCTTCTGTTAGGTCCTTACTGTTTCTGTCCTTTATTGTGCCCATCTTTGCATGAAATGTTCCCTTGATAGTTCTGTTTTTCCTGAAGAGATCTCTAATCTTTCCCATTCTGTTGTTTTCCTCTATTTCTTTGCATTTTTCACTTAAGAAGGCTTTCTTATCTCACCTTGCTTTTCATTGGAACTCTGCATTCAGTTGGTTATATCTTTCCTTTTCTCCTTTGCCTTTCACTTCTCTTCTTTCCTCAGCTATTTGTAATGTCTCCTCAGACAACTATTTTGCCTTTTTGCATTTCTTTTTCTTGGGGATGGTTTTGGTCACTGCCTCCTGTACAATGTTATGAATTTCTGTCCATGGTTCTTCAAACACTCTGTTTATCAGATGTAACCCCTGGAATCTATTTGTCACTTCCACTGTATAATCATAAAGGATTTGATTTAGAGTATACCTGGTCTAGTGCTTTTCCATACATTTTTCAAATTAAGTCTGAATTTTGCAATAAGGAGCTGATGATCTGAGCCACCAAAAAAAGTGGATCCCACCAAAAAAAGATACCCCATGTCCCAGGGCAAAGGAGAAGCTCCAGCAAGGTGGTAGAAGGGGTGAAATCATGTTTAAAATCAAACCCCATACCCACCAGAGACACTCGGAGAGCTCAAACAAACCTTGTGTGCACCAAGACCCAGAGACCCCACAGACACTTAGCCAGAACTGTATTTGAGTGTCTTCTGTGGAAGTATGGGTCAGTAGTGGACTGCTGCAGGGACAGAGGCTTTGGGAGCAGTAGACTTCCTATTGGAGGAGGCATATGCCATTAACCCCATCATAGAGCTGCCAGAACTTACACAGGACTGGGAAAACAGACTCTTGGGGGGCACAAACAAAACCTTGTGAGCACCAGGACCCAGGAGAAAGAGCAGTGACCCCACAAGAGACTGACCCAGACTTGTCCATGAGTGTCCAGGAGTCTCCAGCAGAAACGTGGGTCAGCAGTGGCCTGCTGCAGGGTTGGGGGCACACAGCAGTGCATGCATGGGACCTTTTCAAGGACATCGCCATTATCTTCATTACCTCCATCATAGTTTGGCCTCAGGTCAAACAACAGGGAGGGAACACAGCCCTGCCTATCAGAAGAAAATTGAATTAAAGATTTACTGAGCATGGTCCCACCAATCAGAACAAGACCCGGTTTTGCCCTCAGTCAGTCTCTCCCATCAGGAAGCTTCCATAAGCCTCTTATCTTTCTCCATCAGAGGGCAGACAGACTGAAACCATGATCACAGAAAACTAGCCAATCTTATCATATGGACCACAGCCTTGTCTAACTCAATGAAACTATGAGCCATGCCTTGTAGGGCCACCCAAGATGGACAGGTCATGGTGGAGAGTTCTGACAAAATGTGGTCCACTGGAGAAGGGAATGGCAAACCACTTCAGTATTCTTGCATTGAGAACTCCATGAACAGTATGAAAAGGCAAAAAGATATGACACTGAAAGATGAACTCCCCAGGTCGATAGATGCCCATATGCTACTGGAGATCAGTGGAGAAATAACTCCAGAAAGAATGAAGAGATGGAGCCAAAGCAAACAGAACACCCAGTTGTGGATGTGCCGGGTGATGGAAGTAAAGTCTGATGCTGTAAAGAGCAATATTACATAGGAACCTCGAATGTTAGGTCCATGAACCAAGGCAAATTGAAAGTGGTCAAACGGGAGATGGCAAGAGTGAACATTGACATTTTAGGAATCAGCGAACAAAAATGGACTGGAATGGGTGAGTTTAACTCAGATGACCATTATATCTACTACTGTGGGCAAGAATCCCTTAGAAGAAATGGAGTAGCTATAATAGTCAACAAAGGAGTCTGAAATGCAGTATTTGGATGCAATCTCAAAAATGACAGAATGATCTCTGTTCATTTCCAAGGCAAACCATTCAATATCACAGTAATCCAAGCCTATGCCCTGACCAGCAATGCTGAAGAAGCTGAAGTTGAATAGTTCTATGAAGACCTACAAGACCTTCTAGAACTAACACCTCAAAAAAGATGTCCTTTTCATTATAGGGAACTGGAATGCAAAAGTAGGAAGTCAAGAGATACCTGGAGTAACAGGCAAATTTGGCCTTGGAGTACAAAACGAAGTGGGGCAAAGGCTAACAGAGTTTTGCAAAGAGAATGCACTGGTCATAGCAAAACACTGTCTTCCAACAACATAAGAGTAAACTCTACATATGGACATCACCAGATGGTCAATACCGAAATCAGACTCATTATATTCTTTGCAGCCAAAGATGAAGAAGCTCTATACAGTCAGCAAAAACAAGACTGGGAGCTGACTGTGGCTCAGATCATGAACTTCTTATTGCCAAATTCAGACTTAAGTTGAAGAAAGTAGGGATAATCACTAGATTATTTAGGTATGACCTAAATCACATCCCTTACGATTATACAGTGGAAGTGAGAAATAGATTCAAGGGATTAGATCTGATAGACAGAGTGCCTGAAGAACTATGGACGGAGGTTTGTGACACTGTACTGGAGGCAGGGATCAAGACCATCCCCAAGAAAAAGAAATGCCAAAAGGCAAAATGGTTGTCTGAGGAGGCCTTACAAATATTTGAGACAAAAAGAGAAGCAAAAGGCAAAGGAGAAAAAGAAAGATATACCCATTTGAATTCAGAGTTCCAACAAATAGCAAGGAGAGATAAGAAAGACTTCCTCAGTGATCAATGCAAAGAAATAGAGAAAAATGATAGAATGGGAAAAACTAGAGATCTCTTCAAGAAAATTAGAGATACCAAGGGAACATTTCATGGAAAGATGGTCACAATAATGGACAGAAGCGGTATGGACCTAACAGAAGCAGAAGATATTAAGAAGATGTGGCAAGACTATACAGAAAAACTATACAAAAAATATCTTCATGACCCAGATAACCACAATAGCGTGATCACTCACCTAGAGTCGGACATCCTGCAATGTGAAGTCAAGTGGGCATTAGGAAGTATCACTATGAACAAAGCTAGTGGAGGTGATGGAATTCCAGCTGAGCTATTTCAAATCCCAAAAGATGATGCTGTGAAAGTGCTGCACTCAATATGCCAGCAAATTTGGAAAACTCAGCAGTGGCCACAGGACTGGAAAAGGTCAGTTTTCATTCTAATCTCAAAGAAAGGCAATGCCAAAAAATTCTCAGACTATTGCACAATTGCACGCATCTCACACACTAGCAAAGTAATGCTCAAAATTCTCCAAGCCAGGCTTCCACAGTACATGAACCATGAACTTCCAGATGTTCAAGCTGGTTTTAGAAAAGGCAGAGGAACAAGAGGTCAAATTGCCAGCACTTGTTGGATCATCAAAAAAGCAAGAGAGTTCCAGAAATACATCTACTTCTGCTTCATTGACTATGCCTAAGCCTTTGTGTGGATCACAATAAACTGTGGAGAATTCTGAAAGAGATGGGAATATCAGATCACCTTTCCTGCCTCCTGAGAAATTTGTATGCAGGTCAAGAAGCAACATTTAGAACTGAACATGGAACAACAGACTGGTTCCAAATTGGGAAAGGAGTATGTCAAGGCTGTATATTGTCACCCTGCTTATTTAAACTATATGCAGAGTACATCATGCAAAATGTTCGACTGGATGTAGCACAAGCTGGAATCAAGATTTCTGGAAGAAATATCAATAACCTCAGGTATGCTGATGACACCACCCTTATAGCAGAAAGTGAAGAAGAACTAAAGAGCCTCTTGATGAAAGTGAAAGAGGAGAGTGAAAAAGTTGGTTTAAAACTCAACATTCAGAAAACTAAGATCATGGCATCTGGTCCCATGACTTCATGGCAAATAGATGTGGAAACAATGGAAACAGTGAGAGACTTTATTTTGGGGGGCTCCAAAATCACTGCAGATGGCTACTGCGGCCATGAAATTTAAGGACGCTTACTCCTTGGCAGCAGAATTATGAGCAATCTAGATAGCATATTAAAAAGCAGAGACATTACTTTTCCAACAAAGGTCCATCTAGTCAAGGCTATGTTTTTTCCAGTAGTCATGTATGGATGTGAGAGCTGGACTACAAAGAAAGCTGAGTGCCAAGTAATTGGTAGTTTTGAACTATGGTTTTGGAGAAAACTCTTGAAAGTCCCGTGGACTGCAAGGAGATCCAACCAGTTCATCTTAAAGATCAGTCCTGAACATTAACTTGAAGGACTGATGCTGAAGCTGAAACTCCAATCCTTTGGCCACCTGATGTGAAGAACTGACTCACTGGAAAAGACCCTGAAGCTGGGAAAGATTGAAAGCGGGAGGAAAAGGGGCCGACAGAGGATGAGATGGTTGGATGGCATCACTGACTCAATGGATTGAGCTTATGTAAGCTCTGGGAGTTGGTGATGGACAGGGAAGCCTATCATGCTGCAGACCATGGAGTCTCAAAGAGTCAGACACAACTGAGTGACTGAACTGAACTGAATTGATATGAGCCACAGTCAGCTCCTGGTTTTGTTTTTGCTGATTATATATAGTTTTTCATTTTTTTGCTCAAAGAATATAATCAATCTGATTTTGGTATTGACCATCTGGTGATGTCCATGTGTAGAGTTGTTTCTTGTGCTGTTGGAAGAGGATGTTTGCTAGGACCAGTGTTTACTCTTGGCAAAACTCTGTTAGTGTTTTCCCTGCTTCATTTTGTATTCCAAGGCCAAATTTGCCTGTTACTCCAGGTATCTCTTGACTTCCTGCTTTTGCATTCCAGTCCCCTATGATGAAAAGGACATCTTTTGGTGTTAGCTCTAGAAGGTTTTGTAGGTGTTTTATAGAATCATTCAATTTCAACTTCTTTGGTATTAATGGTTGGGGCATAGACTTGAATTACTGTGGTATTGAATGGTTTGCCTTGGAAACAACCCAAGATCATCCTGTCATTTTTGAGATTGCACGCAAGTACTGTATTTCAGACTCTTGCTGAATATGAAGGCTACTCAATTTCTTCTAAGGGATTCTTTCCCACAGTAGTAGATTTAATGGTCATCTGAATTAAGTTTGCCCATTCCCTTTCCATTTTAGTTCACTGATTCCTAAAATATCAATATTCATTTTTGCCATCTCATGTTTGATCACGTCCAATGTACCTTGAGTTATGGATTTTATATTTCAGGTTCCTATGCAATTTTGTTCTCTACAGCATCGGACTTTACTTTCATCACCAGACACATCCACAACTAGACGTTGTTTCTGCTTTGGCTCAGCCTCTTCTTTCTTTCTGGAGGTATTTCTCCACTCTTCCCCAGTAGTATATTGGAAACCTATCGCCCTGGGAGGCTCATCTTTCGGTGTCATATCTTCTTGCTTTTTCATAATGTTCATGGAGTTCTCAAGGCAAGAATGCTGATGTGGTTTGCCATTCCCTTCTCTAGTGGACCACGTTTTATTTGAACTCTCCACCATGACCCGTATCCTTAGGTGGCCCTATATGACATGGCTCATGGTTTCATTGAGTTACACAAGGCTCTGATACATGTGATCATTGTGGTTAGTTTTTTGTAATTGTGTTTCTCATTCTGGAGGCCATGGGGTTGAAGTTCTTGCTTCTTCTGCCTGCCCTCTGATGGATGAGAATAAGAGGCTTGTGTAAGCTTCCTTGTGGAAGGGACTGGTTATT
Organism: Bos indicus; assembly: GCF_029378745.1. Taxonomy (NCBI): domain Eukaryota; kingdom Metazoa; phylum Chordata; class Mammalia; order Artiodactyla; family Bovidae; genus Bos; species Bos indicus. Next base: position 80,775,372 of record NC_091789.1, read on the forward strand.
GGGAAAACTGGGACTTGCTCTGGCTGGCAGGGCCATGCTTAGTAAATCTTTAATCTAATTTTCTCCTACTAGGTGGGACTGTGCTCCCTCCCTGTAGTTTGGCCTGAGGCAGCTGAGTCCTGGAGTCTGCAGTCTCTATGATAGAGCTATAGGCTCTATGGTAGGGCTAATGGTGACCTCCTCCAAGAGGATTTATGTCAACACTGTGCACCTCCCAGGACTGCTGCTGTCAGTGCCCCTGATCCCACGGCAGGCCACTGTCAAGTTACGACTCCATCAGAGACTTCTAAACATTCACAGACAAGTCTGGCTCCATCTCTTGTGGGATCAGTGCTCCTTTCCCCTGGTCCTGGCACACACAAGGTTTTGTTTGTGCCCTCCAAGAGTCTCTGGGCAGTATGAGGTTTGATTTTAACATGACTGCACTTCTTCTACCATCTTGCTGTGGTTTCTCCTTAGTCCTTGAATGTGGGGTATCTGTTTTTGGTGGGTTCCAACATCCTCCTTTCAGCAGATAGTTGTGATTTTGGTGTTCTCACAGGAGAAGATGAGCACATGTCCTTCTACTCCGCCATTTCTCTTCAAATTGTATTAGGCAGGTGGTGATTTTTCCTGCCCATCTTTTGGGAGAAGTCAGGAGTTCTGGGCTCCTATGAAATCCTTCTTTGATGACAAGTCTCTTCTTTACAAGTGAATCATTCAAAGTGACCATATAATTGAAACAGGCAAGTCACCTTGACTAATTAGTGCCAGAATATGGCCAAACTTGCAAGTAAGTAGGTAGTTGGCATTTGGTTTTCAAAGCTAATTTAACACCAGCAGATGGTGCTAAAATGTAGCTTCTCCCTCTTAAAATAAATATCCAAGTTTTCCTTAAAATCAGATATCAGTTAAATGTAGGGATATTAATTGCTCTGAAAAGTTCAGATGATAGTTGTGTTTGTCATTATTTAACTTCCTTGAGCAGAGCTTCACTTGAAACCTAGGTGCATCTTCCACCCATACATCCAGACTTCTTTCAAGCTAAATCAGTTTTCTTCCAGTTGGAATCTCATTCATAAGAATGTAACTAAACTACAGAAGATTTTAATCTCTTGCTCCAGTTGGCAGGCAAAATGCAACCAAAGATCTAACTATGTAGCTCAGTGACAGATGATTATTTGCTACTTTTTGGGGTTTTTAGTACTACTTGGGTTTTCTTCCCAGCAGAGAACCAATCTCCAAAGAAAAAAAATAGTTCTTAATTTATGACTCTTTCTTCATTGACATATAAAACATCAGAGCTTGTAGGACACTTATCAAGTATGCAAATCAGTAGCTTTCTATTTTTAGCATTAGAATAGTTTTTCTTTTTCAAATGGAATCCTTTGTGGAAGCCTGATATATAAAACTGATAGAAGCTGAATTACTCTGTCAAAATGTGTGTTAGAAAGATCTAGATCTCTGCCCTTTTGGCCTCTCTCTGTCTTTCTCATCCATGAAGTTGCCCCTGAGCCATGAACCCAAACCATGCCCTTGAGTCTGAACCCTAGGGCTGCACAGAATAGTTTGAAAACTATGATTGCATTCCAACCCTTCATTTACATACCAGGAAACTGAATCTAGTGAGGGAAAATGCTCAAGGGTATGAAAGATGGCTGGAAAGGCCAGTTAGTCTGGTCAGCAGGGCCAGAGTTCATGTGCATGCAGAGTTCATGTTCATGTAGTAGAGCTCTAGTTCCCTGGAACCTCTGGTGGATTGGTGTAGATGTGCGCACAGGTCTTATAACAATATTTGATATTCCAATGAAGTTCATTCAGTTCATTCCCCTGGGAGAAATGTAACCTCTCCACTTCTGCCAAAGATACCCTTGGGGAAATACCTCATGACCCTCTGATGTATCCCACAGCTGAGTATATGTGGTGCACTCTTGGTTTGGCTCAAGGAAATTTGTGAAATCTTCCACTTAGCTTGAACATAGTCTAATCTTACCTTTCCATGACTCCGTCTCCCCTAGGCACTTAAGAATTTTATGCTAGGGAGAAAAAGGTCTGTTGATCTTATTCAGGCCAAGATGGTCCCTTCCAGTGTTCTATCTTTAACAAAACTGAACCTCTTTTTCCTTTTATGTAATGCAAGCTCTCAATTCTTTGAAGAGAGAGGCCACTCCTCATGGGCTCTACATCTTGGATAAGGAAAGGAGACCAAGACAGAGATCTAGAGAGTTGTTCTTTCTCACTGAAGAAGGAACCTGAAGTTTTGAAGTGGGGAACTCTTTTGCCAAAGGTTAGTGGTGAAACAGGCTTCCCAGGTGGCTCAGTGGGTAAAGAACCTGCCTGCAATGCAGGATACACAGGATACCTAGGTTTGATCCCCGAGTCAGGAAGATTCCATGGGGGAGGGTATGGCAACCCACTCCAGTATTCTTGCCTGGAGAATCCCATGGATAGAGGAGACTGGCAGGCTACAGTCCATGAGGTTACAAAGAGTTGTACACGACTGAAGTGACTGAGCACTAAGGGGGAAACAGGCTTTAACCAGTATGCATGGTTAAAGACATATGTATGCCAAGGCAGGTATTTATACTTTAAAAACCTGTGTCAGGTTCTCAAATATGCTGCCAGGTGATTTTAAGGCCTCAGGTATCTCCTACAATGTGAATAGTACTGTTTGGAGTTGTGCAACCCCAAGGTACTGAAGATGATCTTAATTAAACTTCATAGTCCCAACTTCTGGGAGAGTGCCTTCTAACATGGATGTGTTTGTGTGAACAAATCATGAGTATTAAAACCAAAAAGATCCTTAGAGATTACCTAGGATTACCTACAGATTACCTAGGATTACTAGATTACTTAGTTCAACCCTGTGGTTTTGAAATGGATGGATTTTAGAGGGTTGGGTTTTAAGATGAACTTTAAAAGCCCAAATAATAGAAAGGGATTTTTTTCTTTTTAATATTTATTTATTCAGCTGCACCAGGTCTTATATACAGCATGTGGGATTTAGTTCCCTGACCAGGGGTCGAACCCAGGTCCTCTGAATTGGGAGCAGGAAATCTTAGCCACTGGACCACCAGGAAAGTCCCAGAAAGGGATTTCTTAAGGTCACATACATGGTGACAGAATTTGGACCAGCAACCAGTGTACATTCTGCTTTTCTACATATGTAAGAACCATGAGGCCAGCCCCCTTGTGGGAAAAGACGTTCCATGAATGCAACTGAAGCATTTGCATTCTTTGCTCATTTTTTGAAGAGTAAAGAGCAAGATGAGGGGATTGATAGAGGAACTGGTGTACCCAGAGGGTCTGGAAAACACTATCTGGTTTCATTAAATCAATCCAGGAAAACCTAGGCTCAGGTGAGTGCTGGAGCCTTTGCTAAGAATAAGACGAAAGGAAAAAAATAGGCTTAAAAATTTAATAGGAAGAATGTAAGCATTGAAAAAAATGTACCGCATTGCTCAGCAAACTTGAAAGCTACCCTCATTGCTGGTAGAATAACACCCAAACACTGGCAGATGTTCTTCTCACAGTCAAACTTGAGCACCTGCAATAAACTTAATATACTGAAATAGTGCAATTAAGCAGACTCCTCATGCCGAGCTTCCAGTTTCACTCACTTTAACAAACATAATTTGGGTGACATCATGAAAAACAACATTCTTCTTATGAGTGAATGTAGATTACAAGGAAAATGATCACATGGCTTAGCTTTGGCAAGCAAAAAGAAAGCACTAAGTTTGGCCCTTATGAAAATGTGTTCTGAAAATGACTGGTGCTTACACAAGTGATCAGGGTTGTTCAATACAGTATGTGTGTGTGTGTATGTGTGTGTGTGTGTGTGTGTGTGTGTGTGTGCATGCTTGCATATATCTACCCATGCATGTCACTGCTTGGCATCCCCTTAATTCTAGGTCATAGAATTATAAATGTCATCTCTCAAAGCAGCCTTAATTATCCCAAGCCCATTGTTCTACAGATGATAAACGCTGAGAATGAGAACTGGATAGTGACTTGTCCAATGTCATGCAATGCATCAATGACAAAAATCTGGACTAGAACAGAAGTCTCCTGACTGCCAGTTATATACTTTCCTCTCCCCCTCTTACTTAGCACTGTGCTGATATGATTGGGACACTCCTCCTAGGAGCCATCATAGTCAACTTTTGTTATTTCTCTACAAAATTTATCTCTTTGTTTTCTTTAAACAGTGACTTTTTGCCTGTTGTCCTGGAAACAGTGTCTTGAAATCCCTGTCTCACACCAACAGGAATTGTCTGAAGCCTGAATTCTGGCCTGTATTAAGTTGAAAAAACCTCTACTGCTCTGGAAACAAATCCCTAATGAGGCAGAAAGAGGTGATCAGGAGAGGAGTGTGCATTTAGTCACAAGAGACTCTATGATGAGTAGCCCCAAATTTGAAGGCATATAATCATTTGAAGTATATGACAGTGGCAGAAAGGGAGTTAGGTGTGACCATTGTGATTGATTCAACAACTATTAAGTATCAACTTTATATCAGGTACTTTGGTATAGTGGAAGAACACAGCCTTTAGAATCTGAATGTACAATTCAAATTCTACTTGGACCACTTGCTAGTGGCATCTCAGTCACGTTATCCCAACTCCCTGAGACTTAGTTTCATCATTTATTAAATAGGAATAGTAACAGTATATACTTTCTAGGTTGTTGAGAGAGGACTTTAGATAAAATAGTATATGCTAAGTACCTATACAGTTTTTGGTATATAGTGAATGTGGAATAAAGGTTTTTTTTTTTTTTTTGCTGAACATGATAACAGATAATTTTAATAGTTTCATGAAAACTGAATAAAATATTCTCTCCATCTCCAACAGCAGGATTTGAAAAGATCAAAGCACTTCAATTATCTTGACTGAAAGAAATTGTCTATTGATAAATCAGGCTTAATCAATGCAAGAGGTGATGGTCAGAGGCTAGGTTCAACTTTTTGGATCTGTCTTACCACAGGCTTGTTTGTTTTCTACTTCATTCTAATCCATTACATTTGAGAGCCTTGTTCAGTTTAAATAGCACCATAAAATTTTTTCCTCTTCAGCTTTAAATTGGCTCTCCTCAGGAAGCTTTTGTGTTTGGACTGTATATTAAGGGCGTAACATAAAAACGCAATGCTGTGTGTATTCATACAAAACAGAAGGTCACAGGACCTTGCTCCCAAATGCCAAATTCTTCTAATCGCCAGCTAAAATACCAGTGTTTAAAGGGAAGGCTGCCTCACAAAACACGGTGTAGGCAATTGTACTCCTTGCCCCTGTGGCTTCCATGGCAGCTGTTCAAGGCAGAGCTGCTCTCTCTACTTGTATTGCCAGTGTTCCTAGAGCCAGAATGCTGGGTTGAACCAACAGCTTTTATTTTATGTTTTAAAATTTATTTATTTTTAATTGGAGGCTAATTACAATATTGTAGTGAGTTTGGCCATATACTGACATGAATCAGCCATGGGTGTACATGTGTTCCCCATCCTGAACCCCCCTCCCACCTCCCTACCCATCCCATCCCTCAAAGTCATCCCAGTGCACCAGCCCTGAGCACCCTGTCTCATGCATTGAACCTGGACTGGTGATCTGTTTCACATATGGTAATATATATGTTTCAATGATATTCTCTCAAATCATCCCACCCTTGCCCTCTGCCACAGAGTCCAAAAGACTATTCTATACATCTGTGTCTCTTTACTGTCTCGCATATAGGGTCATCATTACCATCTTTCTAAATTCCATATACATGCGTTACCGAAGAATTGATGCTTTTGAACTGCGGTGTTAGAGAAGACTCTTGAGAGTCCCTTGGACTGCAAGGAGATCCAACCAGTTCATCCTAAAGGAGATCAGTCCTGGGTGTTCATTGGAAGGACTGATGTTGAAGCTGAAACTCCAATACTTTGGCGACCTGATGTGAAGAGCTGACTCATTTGAAAAGATCCTGATGCTGGGAAAGACTGAGGGCAGGAGGAGAAGGGGACGACAGAGGATGAGATGGTTGGATGGCATCACCGACTCAATGAACATGGGTTTGGGTGGACTCTGGGAGTTGGTGATGGACAAGGAGGCCTGGTGTGCTGCAGTTCACGGGGTTGTAAGAAGTCAGACATGACTGATTGACTGAACTGAACTGAGCTGAACACTGTATTGATGTGTTTCGTTCTGACTTACTTTACTCTATATAATAGGCTCCAGTTTCATCCACCTCATTAGAACTGATTCAAATGTATTCTTTTTAATGGCTGAGTAATACTCCATTGTGTATATGTACCACAGTTTTCTTACCCATTTGTCTGTCGATGGACATCTAGATTGCTTCCATGTCCTGGCTATTATAAACAGTGCTGCGATGAACATTGGGGTACATCTGTCTCTCTTAATTCTGGTTTCCTTGGTGTGTATGCCTAGCAGTGGGGTTGGTGGGTCATAAGGCAGTTCTATTTCCAGTTTTTTAAGGAATCTCCACACTGTTCTCCATAGTGGCTGTACTAGTTTGCATTCCCACCAACAGTGTAAGAGGGTTCCCTTTTCTCCACACCCTCTCCAGAATTTATTGTTTGTAGACTTTTGGATAGCAGCCGTTCTGACTGGTGTGAGATGGTACCTCATTGTGGTTTTGATTTGCATTTATCTGATAATGAGTGATGTTGAGCATCTTTTCATGTGTTTGTTAGCCATCTGTATGTCTTCCTTGGAGAAATGTCTGTTTAGTTCTTTGGCCCATTTTTTGATTGAGTCATTTATTTTCCTGGAATTGAGCTGCAGGAGTTGCTTGTATATTTTTGAGATTAATTCGTTGTCAGTTGCTTTCTTTGCTATTATTTTCTCCCATTCTGAAGGCTGTCTTTTCACCTTGCTTATAGTTTCCTTTGTTGTGCAGAAGCTTTTAATTTTAATTAGGTCCCATTTGTTTATTTTTGCTTTTATTTCCAATATTCTGGGAGGTGGGTCATAGAATATCCTGCTGTGATGTATGTCGTAGAGTGTTTTGCCTATGTTTTCCTCTAGGAGTTTTATAATTTCTGGCCTTACATTTAGATCTCTAATGCATTTTGAGTTTATTTTTGTGTATGGGGTTAGATTTCTTTGGAAGAATGATGCTAAAGCTGAAACTCCAATACTTTGGCCACCTCATGTGAAGGGTTGATTCACTGGAAAAGACTCTGATGCTGGGAGGGATTGGGGGCAGGAGGAGAGGGGGATGACAGAGGATAAGATGGCTGGATGGCATCACTGACTCTATAGACATGAGTCTGAGTGAATTCCAGGAGTTGGTGATGGACAGGGAGGCCTGGAGTGCTGCGATTCATGGGGTCGCAAAGAGTCGGACACGACTTAGCGACTGAACTGAACTCAACTGATGGTGTTAGAAAGTGTTCTAGTTTCATTCTTTTACAAGTGGTTGACCAGTTTTCCCAGCACCACTTGTTAAAGAGATTGTCTTTTTTCCATTGTATATTCTTGCCTCCTCTGTCAAAGATATGATGTCCATAGGTGTGTGGATTTATCTCTGGGCTTTCTATTTTATTCCATTGATCTATATTTCTGTCTTTGTGCCAGTACCATACTGTGTTGATGACAGTAGCTTTGTAGTATAGCCTGAAGTCAGGCAGGTTTATTCCTCCAGGTCCATTCTTCTTTCTCAAGACTGCTTTGGTTTTTCGAGGTTTTTTGTATTTCCATACAAATTGTGAAATTATTTGTTCTAGCTCTGTGAAAAATACGGTTGGTATCTTGATAAGGATTGCATTGAATCTGTAGATTGCTTTAGGTAGTATACTCATTTTCACTATATTGATTCTTCCAATCCATGAACATGGTATATTTCTCCATCTATTTGTGTCATCTTTGATTTCTTTCATCAGTGTTTTAGTTTTCTATATATAGGTATTTTGTTTCTTTAGGTAGATTTACGCCTAAGTATTTCATTCTTTTTGTTGTAATGGTGAATGGGATTGTTTCCTTAATTTTTCTTTCTGTTTTCTCATTGTAGTGTAAAGGAAAGCAAGGGATTTATCTGTGTTAATTTTATATCCTGCAACTGTACTATATTCATTGATTAGCTCTAGTAATTTTCTGGTGGAGTATTTAGGGTTTTCTATGTAGAGGATCCTGTCATCTGCAAACAGAGTTTTACTTCTTCTTTTCCAATCTGGATTCCTCTTCTTTCTTTTTTTTTTTTTTAATTTTATTTTATTTTTAAACTTTACAATATTGTATTAGTTTTGCCAAATATCGAAATGAATCCACCACAGGTATACACGTGTTCCCCATCCTGAACCCTCCTCCCTCCTCCCTCCCCATACCATCCCCCTGGTTCGTCCCAGTGCACCAGCCCCAAGCATCCAGTATCGTGCATTGAACCTGGACTGGCATCTCATTTCATACATGATATTATACATGTTTCAATGCCATTCTCCCAAATCTTCTCACCCTCTCCCTCTCCCACAGAGTCCATAAGACTGTTGTATACATCAGTATCTCTTTTGCTGTCTCGTACACAGGGTTATTGTTAGCATCTTTCTAAATTCCATATATACGCATTAGTATACTTTATTGGTGTTTTTCTTTCTGGCTTACTTCACTCTGTATAATAGGCTCCAGTTTCATCCACCTCATTAGAACTGATTCAAATGTATTCTTTTTAATGGCTGAGTAATACTCCATTGTGTATATGTACCATAGCTTTCTTATCCATTCATGTGCTGATGGACATCTAGGTTGCTTCCATGTCCTGGCTATTATAAACAGTGCTGTGATGAACATTGGGGTACACGTGTCTCTTTCCCTTCTGGTTTCCTCAGTGTGTATGCCCAGCAGTGGGATTGCTGGATCATAAGGCAGTTCTATTTCCAGTTTTTTAAGGAATCTCCACACTGTTCTCCATAGTGACTGTGCTAGTTTGTATTCCCACCAACAGTGTAAGAGGGTTCCCTTTTCTCCACACCCTCTCCAGCATTTATTGCTTGTAGACTTTTGGATTGCAGCCATTCTGACTGGTGTGAAATGGTACCTCATAGTGGTTTTGATTTGCATTTCTCTGATAATGAGTGATGTTGAGTATCTTTTCATGTGTTTGTTAGCCATCTGTATGTCTTCTTTGGAGAAATGTCTGTTTAGTTCTTTGGCCCATTGTTTGATTGGGTCATTTTTTTTTTTTCTGGAGTTGAGCTGTAGGAGTTGCTTGTACATTTTTGAGATTAGTTGTTTGTCAGTTGCTTCATTTGCTATTATTTTCTCCCATTCTGAAGGCTGTCTTTTCACCTTGCTAATAGTTTCCTTTGATCTGCAGAAGCTTTTAAGTTTAATTAGGTCCCATTTGTTTATTTTTGCTTTTATTTCCAATATTCTGGGAAGTGGGTCATAGAGGATCCTGTTGTGATGTATGTCAGAGAGTGTTTTGCCTATGTTCTCCTCTAAGAGTTTTATAGTTTCTGGTCTTACGTTTAGATCTTATTTCTTTTTCTTCTCTGATTGCTGTGGCTAAAACTTCCAAAACTATGTTGAATAGTAGTGGTGAGAATGGGCACCCTTGTCTTGTTCCTGACTTTAGGGGAAATGCTTTCAATTTTTCATCATTGAGGATAATGTTTGCTGTGGGTTTGTCATATATAGCTTTTATTATGTTGAGGTATGTTCCTTCTATGCCTGCTTTCTGGAGGGTTTTTTTGTTTATCATAAATGGATGTTGAATTTTGTTAAAGGCTTTCTCTGCATCTATTGAGATAATCATATGGTTTTTACCTTTCAATTTGTTAATGTGGTGTATTACATTGATTGATCTGAGAATATTAAAGAATCCTTGTATTTCTGGAATAAAGCCCACTTGGTCATGATGTATGATCTTTTAAATATGTTGTTGGATTTTGTTTGTTAGGATTTTGTTAAGGATTTTTGCATCTATGTTCATCAGTGATATTGGCCTGTAGTTTTCTTTTTTTGTGGCATCTTTGTCTGCTTTTGGCGTTAGGGTGATGGTGGCCTCATAGAATGAGTTTGGAAATTTACCTTCCTCTGCCATTTTCTGGAAGAGTTTGAGTAGGATAGGTGTTAGCTCTTCTCTAAATTTTTGGTAGAATTCAGCTGTGAAGCCGTCTGGTCCTGAGCTTGTTTTCTGGAAGATTTCTGATTACAGTTTTGATTTCCATGCTTGTGATTGGTCTGTTAAGATTTTCTATTTCTTCCTGGTTCAGTTTTGGAAAGTTATACTTTTCTAAGAATTTGTCCATTTCTTCCAAGTTGTACATTTTATTTGTATATAGCTGCTGATAGTAGTCTCTTATGATCCTTTGTATTTCTGTGTTATCTGTTGTGATTTCATCATTTTCATTTCTAATTTTGTTGATTTGATTCTTTTCCCTTTGTTTCTTGATGATTCTGGCTAATGGTTTTTTAATTTTATTTTTCTTCTCAAAAAACCAGCTTTTAGCTTTGTTGATTTCTGCTATGGTCTCTTTTGTTTCTTTTGTATTTATTTCTGTCCTAATTTTTAAGATTTCTTTCATTCTACTAGCCCTGGGATTCTTCATTTCTTCCTTTCTAGTTGCTTTAGGTGTAGAGTTAGGTTATTTGACTTTTTCTTGTTTCTTGAGGTAAGCCTGTATTGCTATGAACCTTCCCCTTAGCACTGTTTTACAGTGTCCCATAGGTTTTGGGATGTTGTGTTTTCATTTTCATTCGTTTCTATGCATATTTTGATTTCTTCTGTGATTTGTTGGTTATTCAGAATCGTGTTATTTAGCCTCCATATGTTGGAAGTTTTAATAGCTTTTCCCTGTAATTGAGATTTAATTATACTGCATTGTGATCAGAAAAGATGCTTGGAATGATTTCAGTTTTTTTGGATTTACCAAGGCTAGATTTATGGCCCAGGATGTGATCTATCCTGGAGAAGGTTCTGTGTGCACTTGAGAAAAAGGTGAAATTCATTGTTTTGGGGTGAAATGTCCTATAGATATCAATTAGGTCTAACTGGTCCATTGTATCATTTAAAATTTGTGTTTCCTTGTTAATTTTCTGTTTAGTTGATCTATCCGTAGGAGTGAGTGGGATATTAAAGGATCCAACTATTATTGTGTTATTGTTAATTTCCCCTTTAATACTTGTTAGCATTTGCCTTACATATTGTGGTGCTCCTATGTTGAGTGCGTATATATTTAGAATTGTTATGTCTTCTTCTTGGAGTGATCCTTTGGCCATTATGTAGTGTCCTTCTTTGTCTGTTTTCACAGCCTTTATTTCAAAGTCTATTTTATCTGATATGGGTATTGCTACTTATGTTTACTTTTGGTCTCCATTTATGTGAAATATCTTTTTCCAGCCCTTCACTTTCAGTTTCTATGTGTCCCCTGTTTTGAGGTGGGTTTCTTGTAGGCAACAAATATAAGGGCTTTATTTTTATATCCATTCATCCAGTCTTTGTCTTCTGGTTGGGGCATTCAACCCATTTACATTTTACGTAATTATTGATAAGTATGATCCCATTACCATTTTCTTTGTTGTTTTGGGTTCAGGTTTATAAACTTTTTCTGTGTTTCCTATCTAGAGAAGATCTTTTAGCATTTGTTGGCGAGCTGGTTTGGTGGTGTTGAATTCTCTTAACTTTTGCTTGTCTGTAAAGCTTTTGATTTCTCCTTCATATTTGAATGGGATCCTTGCTGGGTAGAGTAATCTGGGTTGTAGGGTTTTCTCTTTCATCACTTTAAGTATGTCCTGCCAGTCCCTTCTGGCCTGAAGAGTTTCTATTGAAAGATCAGCTGTTATCTTTATGAGAATCCCTTTGTGTGATATTTGTTGTGTTTCCCTTGCTGCTTTTAATATTTGTTCTTTGTGTTTGATCTTTGTTAATTTGATTAATATGTGTCTTTGGGTGTTGTGCCTTAGATTTATCATGTTTGGGACTCTCTGGGTTTCTTGGACTTAAGTGACTATTTCCTTTCCCATTTTAGGGAAGTTTTCAACTATTATCTCCTAGAGTATTTTCTCATTGCCTTTCTTTTTGTCTTCTTCTGGGACTCCTATGATTCGAATGTTGGGGCATTTGACATTGTCCCAGATGTCCCTGAGGTTGTCCTCATTTCTTTTAATTCTTTTTTCCTCTCCGCTTCTTTTATTCTCACCATTCTATCTTCTACCTCACTTATCCTATCTTCTGCCTCAGTTATTCTACTGTTGCTTCCCTCCAGAGTGTTTTTGATCTCATTTATTGCATTATTCGTTATTGATTGACTCTTTTTTATTTCTTCTAGGTCCTTGTTAAACATTTCTAGCATCTTCTCAGTCCTTGTCTCCAGACTATTTATCTGTAACTCCATTTTGTTTTCAAGATTTTGGATCATTTTTACTATCATGATTCTGAATTATTTTTCAGGTAGACTCCCTATCTCCTCCTCTTTTGTTTGGTATGGTGGGCATTTATCATTTTGCTTAACCTGCTGATTATTTCTCTGCCATTTCATCTTGTTTAGATTGCTGTGTTTGGGGTGGCCTTTCTGTATTTGGCAGTTTGTGGTTCCTCTTTATTGTGGAGGTTCCTCACTGTGGGTTGGGTTGGATGAATGGCTTGTCAAGGTTTCCTGGTTAGGGAAACTTGAGTTGGTCTTCTGGTGGGTGGAGCTGGATTTCTTCTCTCTGGGGTGCAATCAAGTGTCCAGTCGTGAGTTTTGAGATGTTTATGGGTTTGGTGTGACTTTGGGCAGCCTGTATATTAAAGCTCTTGGCTATGTTCCTGTGTTGCTGGAGAATTTACATGGTATATCTTGCTGTGGAACTTGTTGGCTCTTGGGTGGAACTTGTTTTCAGTGTAGGTATGGAGATTTTTGGATGAGCTCTTATCAGTTAATGTTCCCTGGAGTCAGGAGTTCTCTGGTGTTCTCAGGTTTTGGACTTAAGCCTCCTGCCTCTGGTTTTCAGTCTTATTCTTACAGTGGCCTCAAGACTTCTCCATCCATATAGCACTGATGATAAAACATCTAGGGTAATGGAGAAAAGATTCTCCACAATGAGGGACACCTAGAAAGGTTAGCTGAGTTACATGGAGAAGAGAAGAGGGAGGAGGGAGATAGAGGTGACCAGGAGGAGAAGAAGGGGAATCAAAAGGGGCGAGAGCAATCTAGCCAGTAATCAAATCCCTATGTGCTCTCCACAGCCTGGAACACCCAGAGAGGTTCATGGAGTTACACAGAGAAGAGGGAGCAAGGAGATAGATCTGATGAGGAGGAGACGAGGGTGGGTGTAGGGGACCAAAAGGAAAGAGGCAGATCTAGCCAGTAATCAGTTCCCTAAGTGTTCTCCACAGCCTGGAATACCCAAAGAGATTCACAGATTTGGGTAGAGAAGAGAAGTGGGAGGGAGGAGATAGATGTGACCTAGGGGAGAAAAAGGAGAGTAAAAGGGGGAGAGGGCAATCAAGCCAGTAATCACACTCCTAGGTAAAAACTGGGTACTGAAGATTGGATACTTAAAGATACAAAATTGATAACAAATACCAAAAAGCAAAGATTAAAAATCTAAAGTAGAGATTAGACTCTCAAAAATACAATATTGAAAAAACAAAACAAAATCACAAAGATTATAAAAAAATATGAAGTTTGCTTTTGTTTGGAATGTAATAGTAGGTTATAAAAATGAAAACTAAAGGAGTAATAGAGGACTTAAAATTAAAAAAAATTAAAAAATGATAATACTAAAAATATATCTAGGAATTTATCTGGAGCTGTTGCAGGCTGTATGGGGTCAGTTCAGTTTCAGATAGTTCCTTGTTCCAGCTTATACTTCTCAAGATCTATAGGCCCCTTCCAATGTAGTCGGTGCTAACTATAGGGTTTTAATCTGTTGTACCTGTCACTTCCAAAGCGGTTCCCTCTGCTTATTTTGGCTTCTTCTGTTTGCAATCTCTTCAGTGTTTAATTTCCACCCTGACGCAAGGGGGCGAAAGTGGTCACTTATTTAGGCTCACTTGTTCAGTCGTGCTGTGGGAAGGGAGGAACACTGCAAACAAATATCACTGGTGTGCATGGGGAGTGCTCACAGTGTTTCGGCCACACTGGGTTTGCCCCCGCTCACAGCGTGCTTTCCCAGTCTACACTGCTTAGGCTCCTGGTTGCTCTGCAAGGCATCTGTCTAAAGGGGGCCCTGGGCTGCGTGCACTTCCCAGGTCTAAGCCGCTCAGGTTTGAGTTCTTGGGTACTCCGCAAAGGCGCAGACTAGGTTGGGCCTGCGTTTTGTGCCCTTCCCAGGTCTGAGCAGCTCAGGTGACCAGGTGCTTGGCGAGTGCACTCTCCTTAAGTGCCGTGCGTCTTATCACCTCCCCAGTCCCAGCTGCTCGGTTTCCCGTGTGTGCCATCTGAGGTGTGCCATGTGTCTCTTCTGGGGAGATAATCTCTGGCTGCAACTCTCCCAGCAGACGTCATCCGTCCAAGATCCCAGGAAGGCTTGATTGGCAACTGGGAGCCTGCTGGCAGTTTGATGGAGGATGCCGTCTCTGGGGCTGAGTTTGCCCCTTTCCGGCTCTGGCTGTTGCCTGCCTGCCTCCCTGCCTTCAGCAGGGGATGGGCCGGTCCGCTGCCAGCTAGCTCTTTTCCGGTATTCACTCAGTCCTTTGTTCTGTGAGCCAGCCGGCAGTGCCATAGTTTAGGGCTTTTCGCGGGAAAGTTCTCTCTCTCTCTTTCTCTCTCTCTGGCTATCCCACAGTTTGGGCTGCTATCTCATATTAGCTCCCTCAGATTGCCCTCAGGGCATTCAGTCACAATCTTTACCCTAAGCCATGTGGCCCGCACCTTCCTGTTCAGCCCCGCTTGCTGGTGGTGGATGCGAGCGTCTGGGCTACTTCTCCGCTGGGAATTGCTGTTAGGCACATAATCTGTGGGTTTTATTTATTTATTTATTTTTCCTCCCGGTTATGTTGCCCTCTGAGATTCCAAAACTCCCCACAGACCCGCCGGTGAGAGGGTTTCCTGGTGTTTGGATACTTCTCCTCTTTTATGACTCCCTCCCTTGGATCTCTGCCCCTAACTCTCTTGTCTCTCTTTTTATCATCTATATTTTGTCCTACCTTCTTTTGAAGACAATGGGCTGCCTTTCTGGGTGCCTGATGTCTTCTGCCAGTGTTCAGAAGGTGTTTTGTGGAATTTACTCAGTGTTCAAATGTTCTTTCAATGAATTTGTGGGGTGGGGGGGAAGTGGTTTTCCCATCTTATTCCTTTGCCATCTTAGGACTGCCACCCCATCCCCCCCACCCTGGAATAAAGGTTCTTTACCTACTGTGTGAAATGAATAGATGAAGATATAGGCACCGGCTTTAGGGAAAGTACAGCTTAGAAAAGGAAATAAGCCATGTATTCAAATGACTGTTACACATTTTTATAGTTTTGATCCCTTTGACCTGCTTGTAAGGGGCAAAACCCCATGGACTTCCAGGCTCCTGTGTCCATGGAATTCTCCAGGCCAGAATACTGGAGTGAGTAGCTGTTCCCTTCTCCAAGGGATATTCCCAACAGAGGGATCTAACCCAGGTCTCCCACGTTGCAGGCAGAGTTTTTACTATTTGAGCTACGAGGGAAGCCCAAGAATACCAGAGTGGGTAGCATATCCCTTCTCCAGTGGGTCTTCCCGACCCAGGAATACAACTGGGGTCTTCCGCATTGCAGGCAGATTCTTTACCAGGCGAGCTACCAGGCGAGCTGCCCCTTACAAGGGGCAAACACTACTAATTACCTACTTAATAGGTAATTAAAAAAATACAAGTTTGTGCATTTAAAAAATTTATTTATTTATTTTATTTTTGGCTGCACTGAGTCTTTGTTGCTGCATGTGGGCTACTCTCTAGTTGTCATGCACAGGTCTTCTCATTGTGGTGGTTTCTCTTGTCATGGAGCATGGGCTCTAGGGCACATGGGCTTAAGTGGCTGGACTCTACGAGATTCAGAAGGTCACTGAAGCTCATGTTTGGGGTGTCTATCATCAGTGGATCCACTGACAATAGGAATTTTGCTGTAGTGTCATCTTTGTTCCAAGTGTACTGACAGATTTATTATGGGAGGTAAAAGGTGAGGCCATGGCCTAACTAATGAATAGTCCAGTAATAATGGTGCTAAAGATTGAAAAGAGAGGTTCATTGTTTAAAGTATATTGATGATGGAAATGAACATAGAAACAACAGGGAACACTCTTGGAAATCTCTGTCTTTGTCCCTGACCAGCACTCTTAGGGACCCAAATCTTTTCCAAGGTATTTTGGTGTCTCAGATTGTGGGGTGCCAGTAGAAACATCTGTTTTCAGGATAGCTTTTGTGGTTTGTATCTCCTTTATCCTGGTCCTTCTTCAAAGAATATAGTTTAAGGTACAAAGTGCTCAGTGCCTAAGGAAGGCACAGAGAAAGAGTTTGGGAATTCAGATGCTGGGGAAACCCAGAAGACTTCTCAGAAATTGTGACTTTAGAATTAGAACTTAAAAGATGGACTGTGTTTGTACATGGGTAAAAGATAGTGGGAATGGTAAAAGAATATTCCAGGAAGAGGTGAAAAGAGTGAACAAAAACAGAGGTGGGAAGTATGGTCTTGTATGATGAGCAGGGCTTATACTTTCAGAATTTAGAGACATTAAGAAAACCTCAAAGGGACCTTATGCAGCCTCATTCAGCTCTGGAGTATTCCTTGGGGTTTACAATCTATTCTAGTCCTAGGCAGCATGCAAATCAGATATGTCACCCCCTTCCCCAGTCCAAACCACCATGGCTTCTCCTCATATTTATAACAACATCCGCTTTCCATAGTATGGAGGTAAAAAGAATTTGTGTATACTATTTGTATCACTCATGTAAATTCTCTTTGAGGGATAATTAACAAAATACTAAAGTCAGTTTCTAGAAAGTACAGATTGAAAAAGATGTCAATGCTCAGTGGCATTTTAGAATTGATTAGTAATCTGATGGCTTGTGAGGATCCAGAAAAGGTAAGTGATCACTAGGAGCTGGCCTACCAAAGGAAGTCAGTTTCTTCTCTGGATGTGATTACTAGACTTCTAGACAAATAACTCTTTAGTAATAATATATATTGACTCACTGTTCTAGTGCTGTGCAGCCACCGCTCGCCGCTGTAAAAACCACCATCACAGAAAACTAATCAATCTGATCACATGGACCACAGCCTTGTCTAACTCAATTAAAGAATTTAATATATATTGCTTTGGAAAGATACATTATTAGATTTTTAAAAAATATTTCAAAATGGAATATTTATCCATTAGGCAGACTTTTATTTAGTATCTAATTTATACCAGGCATTGTTCTAAAAACTAGGAAGAGAATGGAATTTAATTCTAATAGGATATATACTATACTCTCATTTATATAACATTTTGAATATATATGTGCTTCAGTTCAGTTCAGTCACTCAGTCGTGTCTGACTCTGCGACCCCATGAATCCCAGTACGCCAGGCCTCCCTGTCCATCACCAACTCCCAGAGTTCACTCAAACTCACGTCCATCGAGTCGGTGATGCCATCCAGCCATCTCATCCTCTGTCGTCCCCTTCTCCTCCTGCCCCCAATCCCTCCCAGCATCAGAGTCTTTTCCAATGAGTCAACTCTTCTCATGAGGTGGCCAAAGTACTGGAGTTTCAGCTTTAGCATCATTCCTTCCAAAGAACACACAGGACTGATCTCCTTTATAGAATGGACTTGTTGGATCTTCTTGCAGTCCAAGGGACTCTCAAGAGTCTTCTCCAACACCACAGTTCAAAAGCATCAATTCTTCGGCGCTCAGCTTTCCTCACAGTCCAACTCTCACATCCATACATGACCACTGGAAAAATCATAGCCTTGATTAGACGGACCTTTGTTGGCAAAGTAATGTCTCTGCTTTTGAATATACGTGCTTAGATTTGTGTAAAGAGAGAAACGTCTGAAAGGAAGTTCACTATAAAGCTAATGGTCATTCTTTTCTGAGTCTCTGCTTTTGAATATACGTGCTTACATTTGTGCAAAGAGAGAAACGTCTGAAAGGAAGTTCACTATAAAGCTAATGGTCATTCTTTTCTGAGTGGTAAGGCTTTAGTTAACTTTTACTTTTTTGCTCTTTTTTTTTTCTTTTCTGTAGTGTTGGAACTTTTAACACTAAGCATACAATATTTTTATAATCAAAAGGAACAACAAAGTTATATCCAGTTGTGGAGAAAATTCCCAACCACAATCCTTCACCCCTAGTTATTGTCCAATAAAAATCTCAAGACTCTCAGGAAGAACAACTAAGCTATCATCAATCATCAATACCCCTTCATGAACTTCTTTCTTTGTTCTTTGGGGGGCTGGTTGGCTAAGGGAAGATATTCCTAAGGGTTAAAGTAGGGTGCTTGAAGGTACAGAGATGACCACTGAAATGAATCTGTTTATTGTAGTTCTCCAAGAAGTTGGGGAAGGCAACTATATCTAAGTCTGAAGGAAGAGAAAGATCCACCTAATGCCAAAAATACTTCTGACTCCCACACCTTTCTTGGCCTCAAAACCTCATCTTCACAGCATTATAGTAGAGCTGTACTATAGTCAGTAGACTGCCAGGAGCCCTCTGGCATTCAGGAAGTTCATAGAGAAAGAAAGTTCTCATCTGTGTAAATAATTGTCCTCCTTGTTTTCTCCTCCCTGCAAATAGACTCATTAGGCTTTTGGCATCCCCTAAAGAGTTGGAGCCAGCCCCTCACTACTGACAATTCTCATTAGTATGCCATCATTGCAGTTCTTTTATTGCACTTATCAAATTACTTTCTCCAAGAACATTCCCCAGCTCTTGAAACTAAGTTATGTACTGAAAATGAGCATCTGGGAAGCTCTAATGTTTTTTATCCAGCATACTGGATCCCAGAAATAGGGCAAGGTAGAGTACTCCATAACTGAGGCTGTACTCTCATCTCCTTTACCAAAATCTATCACAAGTACTACTGACTTTAATTTAAAAACAGACAGATATTTACTTAAAAGTATAGCAGAGTGTTTAAGGTTTAGTTTACAGTCCAGGAGAACTGACAGATACGTACATAATAAACATTAAAACCAACCAGGAGAAATGAAATAATATAATATATAACAAAGATAACATATAAGCAAAGAGCTATGGGATTAAAAAGAATGTACCATTCAATCTGAGAGGGAGATCATGGCTAACATTATAGAGAAATAGCATTGGAGCTAAGAATTGAAAGATGAGTTTGATTTCAGTAAATAAAAATAGTGACAGAGATCAATCCAGGCTGAGAGAACATCACAAGCAAGAACATGAAGGCAGAGAAGTATGTGAAGTTATTGAGCTAAGACTGTGACTTTAATCAGCTGTGAATAAAGGAGATGGCACTGTAGCCCTGGCCTACAGTGCTCACTAGACATTGAATGATTACATGTAGCATTCCTGGAGAAATTTAATGAGAGATGATGTCAGAAAAAAGTAACAGTGGCCAGATTGTGAGGGCCCTTGAATGCCAGATTCAGGCCTTTAGAGTTAATTATTTAAGAATTATTAAAGGAGGGGAGTGACAGGCTGCCTCTGACAACTCCAGTGTTTACATAAACAGTGGAATAAAAGCAATGGGAATGGTACAGAAGGAAGACAAATAAGAGGCTACTTCAGTAGTCTAAATAAAAGACAACAAGGACATGGACTAAGATAGTGATGATGAGAATGAGGGGGATACAGATTTGGAAATCCTCAGTATATGGGAGACATCCAAAGGTATGGAAATAGATGAACTAACCCTCGGAAAAAGTATAGACGGGAAAGAGAAGAGACTTAAACATCAAACTCTGGGGAAAGACTATGCTAATTATCTTGATTATGGCAATCACTTTACAATGAATATATACATCAAAACATCACATTTTACCCCTTAAATATATGTAATTTTTATTTACCAAATAATACCTCAATAAAACATGGGATGGGAGAGAGAGACAAGGGAAGAGTTCTCAAACGAGACTGAAGAATAACCAGAGGAGCAATAGGAGAACCAGTAGAGTACAGTGCTCTAAAAACCAAGGGCAGAAACTCTCTGAAGGTCTACATTACCCTGGAGCTAGCCTTCCTTTGATCTGCATATTGAAAAAGCAGTCTGTGATTGCCACATCATAATTTTGGCTCATAGTGAGTTTGTTGTCAACTACAACTCCCAAGTCGTAGCTACAAGAATTGAAATCCAGTCAGATTTTGTTGTCCTAGACATTTGCAGTTGCAAAAACAAGATCTATTATGTTATTAGTTAGTGTTATTGTGTTTGTTTTCATTTGCTATTCCAGCTTGTCCAAGAATTTTTTATTTCTTGAGTCTGACATTCAGCATATTATTATCCAAGCTTTATGTCATCTGCAATCTGATCAGCTCACTGTCTAGGTCTTCACCCATATACTAGATTAAAATAACTAGAAAAGAACCAGCTCCAATGTGGCACTAGAAATCTCCTTTAGGCTGATATAAAACATAAATCAATTATTTGAGGGTTCAAATTATTAACCTAGCTCTGTTCCATCATTCAGGCCACGTTTCTGCATTCTGTACACAAAGATGTCACAAAGAAAATGCACTGAAGTCAATATCAGTTCAGTTCAGTATTCAGTCGTGTCTGACTCTTTGCGAACCCATGGATTACAGCACGTCAGGCCTCCCTGTCCATCACCAACTCGCAGAGTTTACCCAAACTCATGTCCATTGAGTCAGTGATGCCATCCAACCTCCTCAACCTCCTTCCCTCAACCTTTCCCAGCCTCAGGGTCTTTTCAAATGAGTCAGTTCTTCACATCAGGTGGCCAAAGTATTCGAGTTTCAGCTTCAACATCAGTCCTTCCAATGAACACTTAGGGCTGATCTCCCGTAGGATGAACTGGTTGGATCTCCTTGCAGTCCAAGGGACTCGCAAGAGTCTTCTCCAACACCACAGTTCAAAAGCATCAATTCTTCAGCACTCAGCTTTTTTTATAGTCCAACTCTCACATCCATACATAACCACGGGAAAAACCAAAGCCTTGACTAGATGGACCTTTGTTGGCAAAGTAATGTCTCTGTTTTTTAATATGCTGTCTAGGTTGGTCATAACTTTCCTTCCAAGGAGTAAGCGTCTTTTAATCTCATGGCTGCAATCACCATCTGCAGTGATTTTGGAGCCCATGAAGATAAAATATGTCACTGTTTCTACTGTTTCCCCATCTATTTGCCAAGAAGTGATGAGACCAGATGCCATGATCTTAGTTTTCTGAATGTTGAGCTTTAAGTCAACTTTTTCACTCTCTTCTTTCACTTTCATCAAGAGGCTCTTTAGTTCTTCTTCACTTTCTGGCATAAAGGTGGTGCCATCTGCATATCTGAGGTTATTTATATTTCTCCTGGCAATCTGGATTCCAGCTTGTGCTTCCTCCAGCCCAGCGTTTCTCATGATGTACTCTGCATATAAGTTAAATAAGCAGGGTGACAATATACAGCCTTGACATACTCCTTTTCCTATTTGGAACCAGTCTGTTGTTCCATGTCCAGTTCTAACTGTTGCTTCCTGACCTGCATACAGATTTCTCAAGAGGCAGGTCAGGTGGTCTGGTATTCCCATGTCTTTCAGAATTTTCCACAGTTTACTGTGATCCACAGTCAAAGGCTTTGGCATAGTCAATAAAGCAGAAATAGATGTTTTTCTGGAACTCTCCCTCCTTTTTCAATGATCCAGTGGATCGTGGCAATTTGATCTCTGGTTCCTCTGCCTTTTCCAAGACCAGCTTGAACATCTGGAAGTTCACGGTTCACGTATTGTTGAAGCCTGCTTTGGAGACTTTTAAGCATCACTTTGCTAGCGTGTGAGATGAGTGCAATTGTGCGGTAGTTTGAGCATTCTTTGGCATTGTCTTTCTTTGGGATTGGAATGAAAACTGACCTTTTCCAGTCCTGTGGCCACTGCTGAGTTTTCCAAATTTGCTGGCATATTGAGTGCAGCACTTTCACAGCATCATCTTTCAGGATTTGAAATAGCTCAACTGGAATTCCATCACCTCCACTAGCTTTGTTCATAGTGATGCTTTCTAAGGCCCACCTGACTTCCCATTCCAGGATGTCTGGCTCTAGGTGAGTGATCACACCATCCTGATTATCTGGGTCGTGAACATCTTTTTTGTATAGATCTTCTGTGTATTCTTGCCACCTCTTCTTAATATCTTCTGCTTCTGTTAGATCCCTACAATTTCTGTCCTTTATTGTGCCCATCTTTGCATGAAATGTTCCCTTGGTATCTCTAATTTTCTTGAAGAGATCTCTAGTCTGTCCCATTCTATTGTTTTCCTCTATTTCTTTGCATTGATCACTGAGGAAGTCTTTCTTATCTTTCCTTGCTATTGCTATTCTTTGGAACTCTGCATTCAAATGAGTATATCTTTCCTTTTCTCCTTTGCTTTTCACTTCCCTTCTTTTCACAGCTATTTGTAAGGCCTCCTCAGATAGCCATTTTGCTTTTTTGCATTTCTTTTTTTGGGGATTGTCTTGCTCCCTGTCTCCTGTACAATGTCATGAACCTCTGTCCATAGTTCATCAGGCACTCTGTCAATCAGATCTAGTCCCTTAAATCTATTTCTCACTTCCACTGTATAATTAATAAGGAATTTTATTTGTGTCATACCTGAATGGTCTAGTGATTATCTCCACTTTCTTCAATTTCAGTCTGAATTTGACAGTAAGGAGTTCATGATCTGAGCCACAGTAAGCTCCAATTCTTGTTTTTGCTAACTGTATAGAGCTTCTCCATCTTTGGCTGCAAAGAATATAATCAATCTGATTTTGGTGTTGACCATCTTCTGTTGTGTTGTTCGAAGAGGATATTTGCTATGACCAGTGCGTTCTCCTGGCAGAACTCTATTGGCCTTTACCTTGCTTCATTCCATATTCCAAGGCCAAAATTGCCTGTCACTCCAGGTGTTTCTTGACTTCTTACTTTTGCATTCCAGTCACCTATCATGAAAAGGACATCTTTTTTGGGTGTTAGTTCTAGAAGGTCTTGTAGGTCTTCATAGAACCGTTCAACTTCAGCTTCTTCAGCATTACTGGTCGGGGCATAGACTTGGATTACTGTGATATTGAATGGTTTGCCTTGGAAATGAACAGAGATCATTCTGTCGTTTTTGAGACTACATACAAGTACTGCATTTTGGACTCTTTTGTTGACTGTGATGGCTACTCCATTTCTTCTAAGGGATTCCTGCCCACAGTAGTAGGTATAATGGTCAGCTGAGTTAAATTCACCCTTTCCAGTCCATCTTAGTTCGCTGATTCCTAGAATGTCGACGTTCACTCTTGCCATCTCCTGTTTGACCATTTCCAATTTGCCTTGATTCATGGACCTAACATTCCAGGTTCCTATGAAATATTGCTCTTTATAGCATTGAACCTTACTTCTATCACCTGTCCCATCCACAGCTGGGTGTTGTTTTTCCTTTGGTTCCATCCCTTCATTCTTTCTGGAGTTGTTTCTCCACTGATCTCCAATAGCATATTGGGCACCTACTGACCTGGGGAGTTCACCTTTCAGTGTCCTATCTTTTGCCTTTTCATAGTGTTCATGGGGTTCTCAAGGCAAGAATACTCAGGTGGGTTGCCATTCCCTTCTCCAGTGAACCACATTCTGTCAGACCTCACCACCATGACCCGTCCGTCTTGGGTGGCTCCACATGGCATGGCTTAGTTTCATTGAGTTAGACAAGGCTGCGTCTGTGTGATCAGATTGGCCTGTTGTCTGTGATTGTGGTTTCAGTCTGTCTGCCCTCTGATGCCCTCTCTCAGTGCCTACTATCTTATTTGGGTTTCTCTTACCTTGGATGTGGGGTATCTCTTCATGGTTGCTCCAGCAAAGCCTTCTCTTTTACTTAGCAATATATCATGGGCAACCTTCCAAGTCAATATTCCTTATTCTTTACAATGACTTCATAGCAGTTTATAGTATAGTTAGACTGTAATTTATGTAACTAGTTCCCTATCAGTGGACATTTAGCTTGTTGCTATTACATATAATATTGCAGCAAACACCTTTATACAGTTCAGTGTTGCAGTTTAGTCACTAAATCATGTCTGACTCTTTTGCAACCCCATGGAATGTAGCCTGCCAGGCTCCTCTGTTCCATGGGATTTCCCAGGCAAGAATACTGGAGTAGATTGCCATTTCCTTCTCCATACCTATACATACTGGCACTTTAATTTCTGAGAGTTAAATTATTGTAAGTGAGATTTCCAGGTCAAGGGGTATGTGAATTTTTCAGCTTTAATAAATACATGTAGAAGACTTCCCATTAAATATGACAGACTAAATCTATGTTTATCATCTCTTTTAAAACCGCAACAAAATGAAAGAGAATGGATTTTTTAAGGAGCATAAGCACACAAAGACAAATAGGACACGAATGAAGACAGCAACAGACAAGATATGCCTACACATTTTTGAAAGATGCAAAGCAGATTCATGTTAGCTCAACTGAAGGAGCTGAAGAGCAGATGCCTCTAGGTGGCAGATGCAAAATGAGAAGCAAGACAATTCATGCAGCAGAATGTCTGCAAAGCCCAGAAACTGGAAACAGCAATGACCAAAAAAGGCAGAAGTGTGTCAAGAGGCTGAAAACAGAGGGTTTAGTTGCATGTGTGTGAGAAATGTGGTTAGACCACTCTTAGATCCCTTCCCTCACCCTGCTCAACCAGGAAAATACTTTTTACCTACTCTGGCAGAAGACTGAAAGTTTGTTCAATCCACAGAAGACCCGAGCCAGACACCTCAGGTAGAGTGAAAGATAGGAAACGGTGTCATACTGAAAATAGAGGTACTAAATGAAAGGCTACAATAAGATTATTTTCCCTCTCCTCCCCTCAAATACCTTGGTTCCAAAGCAGTCAAGTATATATTTTTCAGGCAGAAAATTGAAGACTTCATCTCTGAAGAAATTAAATCTGTTATCTGAGGAAAGACCTATAAATATTGTCATTTTGGGGTCATGAGTGAGCTAGCCATTCTCATTCAATAATCTTAGAGTGAAGATCGCTAGTTGACAAGTCCTATTTCTATACAAAGACCTTCTATATGAAAGATAAAGAACAAATCAAATGAAGCAGTAAAATGAAGAGATCAAAGAAAAATTTTTTATTATACTCAGATATAAAATATTGTAACCATGAAATAAAAATAAGATACTGAAGAAAAAAAAAAAAAAAACAGAAAACCAAAGAGAAGTCATACAAATATTCTAATTTTCTTATGATACCTTTATAGCTTACTTTTTACATGCATGTCTCAAATTCTATGAATTTTTTGTGCATGGTACAAGGAGAGGATCTGAATCTATTTCTTTAAAAATTCATAGCTGTCCCAATATCATTTATTAAATAATTCTTATAGCTAGACCTTTGTTCACATTATTTCTTTAGGATAAAAACATAAGTAAAACTATTGGCTTTAAGGGGAAGAACAATTTTGAAATATACTGTTAAATTTTTCTCCAGGGAAATTGTACCAATTCTCTTTCCTTGAGCAGTATACGAGTGTTTCCGACATCCATATCAACATTTGATATTCTTATATTCAATAATTTTATGAGCCAACAATGGTATTCTTTTATTTAATATTTTTCTTCTATTTTGTTTTTTCTTTCAGTTTCATTAAGATATAAGTGATATAAGTCACTGTATAAGTGCAAGGTGTGAAACATAATGATTTGATTTACACACATCATGAAATGATTATCAGAATAAGTTTAGTGAATATCAGTCATCTCATATATTTAAAATATTTAAAAATAGAAAAAAAAATGTATTTCCCTGTTATGAGAACTGTTAGGATTTACTCTCTTAACATTCACATAAAACATTCAGCAGTGTTAACTGTATTTATTGTGCTGTACATTATATTCTTGTGCATTTATCTTATAACTGGAGATTTGTACCTTTTGACTGGCTTCATCCAATCCCCCTCCTCCTATCCCAACCTCTGGTAATCACAAATCTGATCTCTTTTTCTATGAGTTTGCTTGTTTCTTTTTCATGTATAATTGACTTACAATATTGTGTTAGTTTTTTTGACCTCATGGACTATAGCACACTAGTCTCCTTTTTCCATGGAATTCTCCAGGGAAGAATACTGGAATGGGTAGCCACTCCCTTCTCCAGGGGATCTTCCCAACCCAGGGATCGAACCTGGGTCTCCTGCATTTCAGGCAGGTTGTTTATCATCTGAGCCATGAGGGAAGCCCTGTTACACAACATAGTGATTTGATATTTCTATACGTTGCAAACGTGACACTATGATAAGTCTAGTTACAATATGTCACCATACAAAGTATTACATAGTTATTGACTATATTCCGCACACTGTACATTTCATACCCATGATTCATGTATTTTGCAACTGGTAGTTTGTACCTGTTAATCTGCATCACCCATTTCTTTCCTCTCCTCACCCTCTTCCTCTCTGGCAACCACATATTTGTTCTCTATATCTATAACTGTTGCTGTTTTACTATGTTTATCTGTTTTGTTTTTTACATTTCACATATAACTGGAATCATACAATATTTTTCTTTCTCTGTCTGACTGATTTCACTTGGCGTAATACCCTCTAGGTCCATCCATGTTGTCACAAATGACACAATTTCATTCATTTATTACGGCTGAGTAAAATTTATATATACATATGAACCACAACTTCCTTATCCATTAGACTATATATGAGCATTTACATTGCTTTCATATCTTAGTTATTGTAAATATTGCTTCAGTAAATTTGGAGTGCATATATTTTTTCTTTTTCAATTAATTTGTTTATTTTAATTGGAGTCTAATTACTTTACAATATTGTAGTGGTTTTTGCCATACATTGACATGATTCAGCCATGGGTGTACATGTGTCCCGCATCCTGAACCCCACTCCCACCTTCCTCCCCATCCCATCCCTCAAGGCTGTCCCAGTGCACTGGTTTTGAGTGCCCTGTTCCATTCATCGAACTTGGACTGGTGATCTATTTCACATATGCTAATATACATGTTTCAGTGCTATTCTCTCAAATCATCCCACACTCACCTTCTCCCACAGAGTCCAAAAGTCTGTTCTTTATATCTGTGCCTCTTTTGCTATCTTGCATATAGGGTCATCATTACCATCTTTCTAAATTCCATAAAAATGCATTAATATACTGTATTGGAATCATTTCTAGTGAAGTGGATAAAACTGGAGCCTATTATACTGAGTGATGTAAGTCAGAAAGAAAAACACCATACATCTTTTCTAACTTGTGTTTTTGTCTTCTTAGGGTGAATAAACAGGAGTGAAATTGCTGGGTCATATGGTAGTCCTATTTCTAATTTTTTAAAGGAACCTCCATACTATTTTCCATAGCAGATGCACCAATTTGCAATCCCACCAACAATACAAGAGAATTCCCTTTTCTTCACAGCCTTGCCAAAAACGTTATTTGTTGTCTTTTTGATAATAGCCTTTTTACAGGTGTGAGGCAATATCTCATTGTGGTTTTAATTTGCATTTACCAGAGAATTAGTGATTTTGAGCATCTTTTCATGCACCTCTTGGCCATCTGTATATCCTCATTTTTAAAATGTTTATTCAGATCTTCCACCCATTTTTAAATTGGATTATTTATTTTTTTTATGTTGAGTTGTAGGAGTTCTGTGTATACTTTGGATGTTAACCCCTTATTGAATATATTGTTTGCAAGTATCTTTTCCCATTCAGTAGACAGGTTTGGGGGTGGATTGATAGTTACCTTTCTTTGCTGTGTTAAAGAATTTTAGTTTGATGTAGTCCCATTTGTTTATTTGTTTTAGCTTTTGTTTCCCTTGCCTGAGGAGACATGTCCAAAAAATATATATTACTTAGATCAATATAAAAGAGATTACTGCCTGTTTTCTTCCAGGATTTTTTTGATTTCATGTCTCATATTTAAGTCTTTAATACACTTTGAATTTTTTGTGCATGCTGTGAGAGAGAAGTCCAGTTTGATTCTTTTAAATGTAGCAGTTCAGTTTTCCCAAAACCATTATTGAAGAAGCTTTCCTTTCAGCATTGTATATTCTTGCCTCTTTTGTTGTTAATTAGTCAGTTAACTGACAGTTTCATTGTGGGTTCCTTTCTGGGCTCTCTATTCTGTTCCGCTGATCTATGTGTCTGTCTGTTTGTTTGTTTTTGCCGGTACCATACCGTTTTCATTACTGTAGCTTTGTGGTATTGCCTGAAATTAGGAAGTGTGATAACCTCAAGCTTTTCCCTTCTTTCTCAAGGTTGCTTTGACTATTTGGGTCCTTTATGTTTCCATACAAATTTAAAATTTTTTGTTCTCGTTCTGTGAAACATTCCAGTGGTATTTTTATAGGGCTTGCATTGAATCTGTAGGTTGCCTTAGATAGTATGGTCATTTGAACAAAATTAATTCTTCCAATCCATGAAAATTATATTTCTTTACATCTATTTATGTGATTTTCAATTTCTTTCATCAGAGTCTTATAGTTTTTCAAGTGTAGATCATTTACCTTTTTGTTTAGATTTATTCCTAGGTACTTTTTCTTTATGATGCATTTGTAAATGGGATTGATTTCTTAATTTCTCTTTCTGATAGTTTGTTGTTAGCATATAGAAATGTAACAGATTTTTGTACATTAATTTTGTATCCTGGAAATTTACTGATTCATTGATGAGTTCTACTAGTTTTTGGTGCCGTCTTAGGATTTTCTATATAGCATAATGTCATCTGCAAACAGTGACTGTTTTACTTATTTTGATACAGTTAGAATTACTTTTATTTATTTTTCTTGTCTGATTGAGATGGATGGGAGACTTCCAATACTATGCTGAATAAAAGTGGCAAGAATGGATATCCTTGTCTTGGTCCTGATCTTGGAGGGAATATTTGCAGCTTTTCACCATTGAGTATGATGTTAGCTAAAGACTTGTCATATGTATCCTGTATTATGTTGAGGTATATTCCCCCTAAAGCCACTTTGCTGAGAGTTTTTTTTTTTTTTTTTTTTTAAATCACAAATGGATGTCAAATTTGGTCAAAAGTTTTTTCTGCATCTATTGAAATGATTTTATGATTTTTGTTCTTCAATTAGTTAATGTGGTTTATTATATTGATTGTTTTCTGAATATTGAACTGCATTTATATCCCCCAGGTTGCAAACGGGGTTCCACTTGATCATGGTAATCCTTTTAATGTGTTGTTGAATTTGGTTTGCTAACATTTTGTTGAGAATCTTTTGAATCTATGATCAACAGTGATACTGTTGACCTGTAACTTTCTTTTCTGTGATATCTTTGCCTGATTTTGGTATCAGAGTGATGCTGGATCAACAGTGATACTGTTGACCTGTAACTTTCTTTTCTGTGATATCTTTGCCTGATTTTGGTATCAGAGTGATGCTGGCCTTGTTAGAATGAGTTCAGAAGCAGTTCATCTTCTACAATTTTTTAGGACAGTTTGAGGAGGATCGATGTTAATTCTTCTCTAAATGTTTGATAGAATTCTCTGAAGCCATCTAGTTCTGGACTTTTGTTTGTTGGTAGTTTATTTAATTATTATTACGGATTCAATTTCACTACTTGTAAATAAGCCTATTTATAATCTCTGTTTCTTTGTGGTTCAGTCTTGGGAGATTTACATTTCTAGGAATTTTTCCATTTTTTTCTAGACTGTTGATTTTATTGGTGTATAATTGCTTGTACTAATCTTTTTCTGTAGTGTAAGTTGTAACCTTTCCTTTTTCATTTCTGATTTCCTTTATTTGGGCTCATTCTCTTTTTTTTTTTCCTGATGAGTCTGACTAAGGTTTATCAATTTTGTTTAATTGAAGAACCAGCCTTTAGTTTCATTGATCTTTTCTGGTTTTTTTAGTCTCCATTTCATTTATTTCTGCTCTGACCTTTATGATTTCTTTCCTTCTACTAACTTTGGGTTGTTTGTTCTCTCTTTTTCTAGTTCCTTCAAGGGTAAGGTTAGGTTGTTTATTTGAAGTATTTCTTGTTTCCTGAAATAGGCTTGTATCACTATAAAATTTCCTCCTGGAACTGCTTTTGCTGCATCTCATAGGTTTTGGATTGTTGTATTTTCCTCTTCATTCATCTCCAGGTATTTTAAAATGTTATCCTTGTAACTCATTGGTTGTTTAGTAGTATCTTGTTTATCCTCCATGCATTTGTGGGGTTTCTTTTTACAGTTTTCTTTTTTTAAAATTTTTATTGGAATATAGTTGCTTTACAATGTTGTATTAGTTTCTGCTGTACAGAAAAGTGAATTAGCTATATGTATACACAGATCACCTCTTTTTTGGATTTCCTTCCCATTTAGGTCATCACAGAGCACTGAGTGCTGCAGTCCATGGGGTCACAAACAGTCAGACACAACTTAGCAACTGAACAAAAACAACAGAGCTATACAGTAGGCTCTCATTACTTATCTATTTTATGAATAGTATCAATCATGTATATATACGTCAATCCCAATCTCTTCATCCCACCCCTCTACCCCTCCTTCCCCCTTTGGTAACCATAAGCTTGTTTTCTACATCTTTGAGTTTCCTTATAGTTGATTTTTTTAATCTTAAAATGTTGTGGTCAGAAACGATGTTTGATATTATTTTAATTTTCTTAAATTTACTTCACACTTGCTTTGTGGCTTAGCATGGACCTATCCTGGAGAATCATTCTTTCTGGAGTTAGTTCTCCATTCTTCTCCAGCAGCATATTGGGCACCTACCGACCTGGGGAGTTCATCTTTCAGTGTCATAATCTTTTTGTCTTTTCATACTGTTCATGGGGTTCTCAAGGCAAGAATACTGAGGTGGCTTGCCATTCCCTTCTCCAGTGGACCACGTTTTGTCAGAACTCTCCACCATGACCCGTCTGTCTTGGGTGACCCTACACAGTATGGCTCATAGTTTCATTGAGTTAGACAAGGCTGTGGTCCATGTGATCAGTTTGGTTAGTTTTCTGTGGTTGTGGTTTTCAGTCTGTCTGCCCTCTGATGGAGAAGGATAAGAGGCTTATGGAAGCTTCCTGATGAGAGAGACTGACTGAGGGGAAAACTGGAAAAGAACCTGATGCTGGAAAAGATTGCAGGTGGGAGGAGAAGGGGACGACAGAGGATGAGATGGTTGGATGGCATTACTGACTCGATGGACATGAGTTTGAGTAAGCTCCAGGAGTTAGTGATGGACAGGGAAGCCTGGTGTGCTGCAGTCCATGGGGTCACAAAGACTGAGCAACTGAACTGAACTGATCCTGAAAGAAGTTCCACATGCACTTGAAAAAAACTGTGTATTATGCTGCTTTTGGTTGGAATCATATATACATATATATACATGCATGTGCATGAAGTAACTTCAGTTGTCTGACTGAGGTCGTTTGCAACCCTATGGACTGCAGCCCACCAAGCTCCTCTGTCCATGGGATTCTCCAGGCAAGAATACTGGAGTGGGTTGCCATGCCCTCCTCCAGGGGATCTTCCCAACCCAAGGATTGAGCTCAGGTCTCCTGCATTGGAGGCAGATTCTTTACCTCCAGCTACCAGGGAAGCCCATGCTCCTTTCAAATTATTGCTTCAGCCCTGGGTCCCAGAACATGAGAGATTTTGTGTGTGTCCTTTACGAGTGTAATCTCTATTACCCACAGCCCTCCCAAAATAAGCCCCCTGGCCTTCAGAACTAAGTCCTGGGGCTCATCTTCCCAGTATAGGTCCCCCAGGCTGAGGAGCCCAATGCATGGGTAGACCCCTTACTCCTTGAGAAGACTCTTTACAATTGTAATTACCCTATGACTTGTGGGTTGCCCATCTAGGGGGTGTGGGTCTTGACTATATCCCTTCTCGGCCCTTCTTTCTCATCTTGTTGTGGCTCCATCTTTATATCTTTATTTGTAGATCTTTTCTGCTAGTCTTCCAATTTTTCTCTCCAATGGTTGCTGTGTAAATAGTTATAATTTTGGTGTGCCTATGGGAGGAAGTGAGTTCAGGGTCTCCCTACTCTGCCATCTGGTCACTCTTGCCTCATAATTATTTTTGGCATGGCAAGTTGTTGTTCAGTCACTCAGTCATGGCCAACTCTTTGACACCAGTCTTTCTTGTCTTTCACCATCTCCCAAAGTTTGCTAAAACTCATGCCCATTGAGTAGATGATGCTATCAAACCATCTCATCCTCTGTCATCTCCTTCTCCTCCTGCCTTCAATCTTTCCCAGCACTAGAGTCTTTTATAATGAGTCAGCTCTTCACATCAGGTGGCCAAAGTATTGGAACTTCAGCTTCAGCATCAATCCTTCTAATGAATATTCAGGGTTGATTACCTTTAGGATTGACTGGTTTGATCTCTTTGCTGTCCAAGGGACTCTCAAGAGTCTTCTCCAGCACCACAGTTCAAAGGCATCATAAGAGATGGGGCTAAATTCTAATGATCTGATAATTTTAGCCATTCCATGTGACTTCTTTCCTAGCCTTCTACTTTCTTTTTCGTGTCCTAACTTTGTCCCCTTTCACATAGATTCTTGCATGTTTTTATATATGAGCCCTAGAATTCTGATACTGGCCTTACAATTAGTTGTGTATTATAAAACTTTGTTGATTAAAAATCTTCACACAATTTGTAAAATGAAGTGTGACAATGTATTAAAATTAAAAATACACATACCCTTTGACATAGTGATTCTCATTAGGAGAATGTGACCTAAGGGGAAGATAAGCAGAGAACTGTACAAAGATGTAGGTGTAAAACTATGCATGCAGCTACTTTGACACTAGCTTTATTTCAGAAAATAGATGCGATAACTCTTCTGTAATGAATTTAGAAATATGTTTAAAGTCACATGTACTCAATATGCTTATAATAAAAAGAAAAAAAAAGAATAAACTGTGCATCCAAGATTGTTTCTAAGAGCAAAAATCTAGACAAACTTAAATGCCATAAATAGGAAACTAGTTAATAAAATATCCATGTTCAACTAAATGACTATAAAGAAAGCTGAGTGCCGAAGAATTGATGCTTTTGAACTGTGGTGTTGGAGAAGACTCTTGAGAGTTCCTTGGACTGCAAGGAGATCCAACCAGTCCATCCTAAAGGAGATCAGTCCTGGGTGTTCATTGGAAGGATTGCTGTTGAAGCTGAAACTCCAATACTTTGGCCACCTGATACGAAGAGCTGACACATTTGAAAAGACCCTGATGCTGGGAAAGATTGAGGGCAGGAGGAGAAGGGGACGACAGAAGATAAGATGGCTGGATGGCATCACTGACTCAATGGATATGGGTTTGGGTGGACTCCGTGAGTTGTTGATGGACAGGGAGGTCTGTCGTGATGTGGTTCATGGGGTCGCAAAGAATCGGACACGACTGAGCGACTGAACTGAACTAAACTGAAAAGAGAAGGCTATTGTTACCACGTTTTTTGTGAAAGAAAATATATTATATGTTTATATGTTTGTGGGCTTCCCAGGGGCTCAGTGGTAAAGAATCCACCTGCCAGTGCAAGAGCCACAGGAGCCACAAGTTTGAACCCTGGGTTAGGAAGATCCCTTGGAGGAGGAAATAGTAACCCACTCCAGTATTCTTGCCTGGAGAATCCTATGGACAGAGGAACCTGGAAGGCTACAGTCCATGGGGTCGCAAAGAGTCAGACAAGAGTGAGCAACTGAACACACATGTATATATTTCCATATGTGAAGAAAAAATTGTGTAAGAATTCACACTAGATTTTCTTTTTTAAAAAAAGACATGTGTTTATTTTATTTTTGACTGTGCTGGGTCTTTGCTGCTGCACACTCAGGATTTCTCTAGTTGTGCCAAGCGGGGGCTACTCTCTAGTTGTGGTGTTCTGGCTTCTCATTGCTGTGGCTTCACTTGTGGAGCACAGTCTCTAGGCACATGGGCTTCAGAAGTTGTGGTGTGTGGATTCAGTGGTTGTGGCTCATGGGCTCTAGAGCACAGGCTCTGCAGTTGTGGCAAGGGCTTAGCTGCTTGGAGGCATGTGGGATCTTCCTGGATCAGGGATTCAACCTGTGTCTCCTGCATTGGCAGGCAGATTCTTTACCATTGAGCCACCAGGGAAGCTCTATAACTTTTGGATCTTTTGTATGGAATTGTTTCAGTTAACCTATGATGCTTTTGTCATTCAAATGACAAAGTAAACATGCTTTGAAATGAGGTGTAGATGCAAGAATGTTTACTGTGGCTTTATCTATGATAGTGAAAAATTAGAAATTAATATATTTCTCCATCTATTAGTGTCCGCTTTGATTTCTTTCACCAGTGTTTTATAGTTTTCTATATATAG
This sequence comes from Bos indicus, assembly GCF_029378745.1. Classification (NCBI taxonomy): domain Eukaryota; kingdom Metazoa; phylum Chordata; class Mammalia; order Artiodactyla; family Bovidae; genus Bos; species Bos indicus. The sequence goes on from NC_091789.1 coordinate 80,809,674, forward strand.
GTCTTTAGTTTCTTTAGGTACATATATACCTAAGTATTTTATTCTTTTCGTTGCAATGGTGAATGGAATTGTTTCCTTAATTTCTCTTTCTATTTTCTCATTATTAGTGTATAAGAATGCAAGGGATTTCTGTGTGTTGATTTAATATCTTGCCACTTTACTATATTCATTGATTAGCTCTAGTAATTTTCTGGTGGAGTTTTTAGGGTTTTCTATGTAGAGGATCACGTCATCTGCAAACAGTGAGAGTTTTACTTATTTTGCAATCTGGATTCCTTTTATTTCTTTTTCTGCTCTGATTGCTGTGGCCAAAACTTCCAAAACTATGTTGAATAGTAGTGGTGAAAGTGGGCACCCTTGTCTTATTCCTGACTTTAGGGGAAATGCTTTCAATTTTTCACCATTGAGGATAATGTTTGCTGTGGGTTTGTCATATACAGCTTTTATTATCTTGAGGTATGTTCCTTCTATTCCTGCTTTCTGGAGAGTTTTTACCATAAATGGATGTTGGATTTTGTCAAAGGCTTTCTCTGCATCTATTGAGATGAACATATGGCTTTTATTTTTCAATTTGTTTTTTTTTTTTTTTTTTTTTTTTTTTTTTTTTTTTTTTCTCCAATTTTATTTTATTTTTAAACTTTACATAATTGTATTAGTTTTGCCAAATATCAAAATGAATCCACCACAGGTATACATGTGTTCCCCATCCCGAACCCTCCTCCCTCCTCCCTCCCCATACCATCCCTCTGGGCCGTCCCAGTGCTCCAGCCCGAAGCATCCAGCATCATGCATCGAACCTGGACTGGCAACTCGTTTCCCACATGATACTTTACATGTTTCATTGCCATTCTCCCAAATCTTCCCACCCTCTCCCTCTCCCACAGAATCCATAAGACCGTTCTATACATCAGTGTCTCTTTTGCTGTCTCGTACACCGGGTTATTGTTACCATCTTTCTAAATTCCATATATATGCGTTAGTATACTGTATTTATGTTTTTCCTTCTGGCTTACTTCACTCTGTATAATAGGCTCCAGTTTCATCCACCTCATTAGAACTGATTCAAATGTATTCTTTTTAATGGCTGAGTAATACTCCATTGTGTATATGTACCACAGCTTTCTTATCCATTCATCTGCTGATGGACATCTAGGTTGCTTCCATGTCTTGGCTATTATAAACAGTGCTGCGATGAACATTGGGGTACACGTGTCTCTTTCCCTTCTGGTTTTCTCAGTGTGTATGCCCAGCAGTGGGGTTGCTGGATCATAAGGCAGTTCTATTTCCAGTTTTTTAAGGAATCTCCACACTGTTCTCCATAGTGGCTGTACTAGTTTGCATTCCCACCAACAGTGTAAGAGGGTTCCCTTTTCTCCACATCCTCTCCAGCATTTATTATTTGTAGACTTTTGGATCGCAGCCATTCTGACTGGTGTGAAATGGTACCTCATAGTGGTTTTGATTTGCATTTCTCTGATAATGAGTGATGTTGAGCATCTTTTCATGTGTTTGTTAGCCATCTGTATGTCTTTTTTGGAGAAATGTCTATTTAGTTCTTTGGCCCATTTTTTGATTGGGTCGTTTATTTTTCTGGAGTTGAGCTGTAGGAGTTGCTTGTATATTTTTGAGATTAGTTGTTTGTCAGTTGCTTCATTTGCTATTATTTTCTCCCATTCTGAAGGCTGTCTTTTCACCTTGCTAATAGTTTCCTTTGATGTGCAGAAGCTTTTAAGGTTAATTAGGTCCCATTTGTTTATTTTTGCTTTTATTTCCAATATTCTGGGAGGTGGGTCATAGAGGATCCTGCTGTGATGTATGTCGGAGAGTGTTTTGCCTATGTTCTCCTCTAGGAGTTTTATAGTTTCTGGTCTTAAGTTTAGATCTTTAATCCATTTTGAGTTTATTTTTGTGTATGGTGTTAGAAAGTGGTCCAATTTCATTCTTTTACAAGTGGTTGACCAGATTTCCCAGCACCACTTGTTAAAGAGATTGTCTTTAATCCATTGTATATTCTTGCCTCCTTTGTCGAAGATAAGGTGTCCATATGTGCGTGGATTTATCTCTGGGCTTTCTATTTTATTCCATTGATCAATATTTCTGTCTTTGTGCCAGTACCATACTGTCTTGATAACTGTGGCTTTGTAGTAGAGCCTGAAGTCAGGTAGGTTGATTCCTCCAGTTCCATTCTTCTTTCTCAAGATCGCTTTGGCTATTCGAGGTTTTTTGTATTTCCATACAAATTGTGAAATTATTTGTTCTAGCTCTGTGAAGAATACTGTTGGTAGCTTGATAGGGATTGCGTTGAATCTATAAATTGCTTTGGGTAGTATACTCATTTTCACTATATTGATTCTTCCAATCCATGAACATGGTATATTTCTCCATCTATTAGTGTCCTCTTTGATTTCTTTCACCAGAGTTTTATAGTTTTCTATATATAGGTCTTTAGTTTCTTTAGGTAGATATATTCCTAAGTATTTTATTCTTTCCGTTGCAATGGTGAATGGAATTGTTTCCTTAATTTCTCTTTCTGTTTTCTCATTATTAGTGTATAGGAATGCAAGGGATTTCTGTGTGTTGATTTTATATCCTGCAACTTTACTGTAGTCATTGATTATTTCTAGTAATTTTCTGGTGGACTCTTTAGGGTTTTCTATGTAGAGGATCATGTCATCTGCAAATAGTGAGAGTTTTACTTCTTCTTTTCCAATTTGGATTCCTTTTATTTCTTTTTCTGCTCTGATTGCTGTGGCCAAAACTTCCAAAACTATGTTGAATAGTAATGGTGAAAGTGGGCACCCTTGTCTTGTTCCTGACTTTAGAGGAAATGCTTTCAATTTTTCACCATTGAGGATAATGTTTGCTGTGGGTTTGTCATATATAGCTTTTATTATGTTGAGGTATGTTCCTTCTATTCCTGCTTTCTGGAGAGTTTTTATCATAAATGGATGTTGAATTTTGTCAAAGGCTTTCTCTGCATCTATTGAGATAATCATATGGTTTTTATTTTTCAATTTGTTAATGTGGTGTATTACATTGATTGATTTGCACATATTGAATAATCCTTGCATCCCTGGGATAAAGCCCACTTGGTCATGGTGTATGATCTTTTTAATGTGTTGTTGGATTCTGATTGCTAGAATTTTGTTAAGGATTTTTGCATCTATGTTCGTCAGTGATATTGGCTTGTAGCTTTCTTTTTTTGTGGGATCTTTGTCAGGTTTTGGTATTAGGGTGATGGTGGCCTCATAGAATGAGTTTGGAAGTTTACCTTCCTCTGCAATTTTCTGGAAGAGTTTGAGTATGATAGGTGTTAGCTCTTCTCTAAATCTGTGTTCTTGGATCGGAAGAATCAATATAGTGAAAATGAGTATACTCCCCAAAGCAATCTGTAGATTCAATGCAATCCCTATCAAGCTACCAACGGTATTTTTCACAGAGCTAGAACAAATAATTTCACAATTTGTATGGAAGCCAAAAGCAATCTTGAGAAAGAAGAATGGAACTGGAGGTATCAACCTGCCTGACTTCAGGCTCTACTACAAAGCCACAGTCATCAAGACAGTATGGTACTGGCACAAAGACAGAAATATAGATCAATGGAACAAAATAGAAAGCCCAGAGATAAATCCACGCACCTATGGACACCTTATCTTTGACAAAGGAGGCAAGAATATACAATGGATTAAAGACAATCTCTTTAACAAGTGGTGCTGGGAAATCTGGTCAACCACTTGTAAAAGAATGAAACTAGAACACTTTCTAACACCATACACAAAAATAAACTCAAAATGAGTTAAAGATCTAAATGTAAGACCAGAAACTATAAAACTCCTAGAGGAGAACATAGGCAAAACACTCTCCGACAAAAATTACAGCAGGATCCTCTATGACCCACCTCCCAGAATATTGGAAATAAAACAAACAAACAAAAACAACACAAATGGGACCTAAATAAACTTAAAAGCTTCTGCACAACAAAGGAAACTATAAGCAAGGTGAAAAGACAGCCTTCAGAATTGGAGAAAATAATAGCAAAGGAAGCAACTGACAAAGAACTAATCTCAAAAATATACAAGCAACTCCTGCAGCTCAATTCCAGAAAAATAAACTACCCAATCAAAAAATGGGCCAAAGAACTAAACAGACATTTCTCCAAAGGAGACGTACAGATGGCTAACAAACACATGAAAAGATGCTCAACATCACTCATTATCAGAAAAATGCAAATCAAGACCACAATGAGGTACCATTTCACGCCAGTCAGAATGGCTGCTATCCAAAAGTCTACAAGCAATAAATGCTGGAGAGGGTGTGGAGAAAAGGGAACCCTCTTACATTGCTGGTGGGAATGCAAACTAGCACAGTCACTATGGAGAACAGTGTGGAGATTCCTTAAAAAACTGGAAATAGAACTGCCTTGCTGCTAAGTGGCTTCAGTTGTGTCCAACTCTGCGACTCCATAGACGGCAGCCCACCAGGCTCCCCCGTCCCTGGGATTCTCCAGGCAAGAACACTGGAGTGGGCTGCCATTTCCTTCTCCAATGCATGAAAGTGAAAAGTGAAAGCGAAGTTGCTCAGTCGTGTCCTACTCTTCGCCACCCCATGGACTGCAGCCGATCAAGCTCCTTCGTCCATGGGACTTTCCAGACAAGATTACTGGAGTAGGGTGCCATTGCCTTATGAACTGCCTTATGACCCAGCAATCCCAGTGCTGGGCATACACACCAAGGAAACCAGAAGGGAAAGAGACACGTGTACCCCAATGTTCATCGCAACACTGTTTATAATAGCCAGGACATGGAAGCAACCTAGATGTCCATCAGCAGATGAATGGTTAAGAAAGCTATGGTACATATACACAGTAGAACATTACTCAGCCATTAAAAAGAATACATTTGAGTCAGTTCTAATGAGGTGGATGAAACTGGAGCCTATTATACAGAGTGAAGTAAGCCAGAAAGTAAAACACCAATACAGTATACTAACACATATATATGGAATTTAGAAAGATGGTAATGATAACTCTGTATGCAAGACAGCAAAAGAGACACAAACATATAGAACACTCTTTTGGACTCTGTGGGAGAGAGCGAGGGTGGGATGATTTGGGAGAATGGCATTGAAACATGTGCAATATCATATATGAAATGAATCGCCAGTCCAGGTTCGATGCAGGATGCAGGATGCTTGGGGCTGGTGCACTGGGATGACCCAGAGGGATGGTACGGGGAGGGAGGTGGGAGGTGGGTTCAGGATGGGGAACACATGTACACCCGTGGTGGATTCATGTTGATGTATGGCAAAACCAATACAATATTGTAAAGTAATTAGCCTCCAATTAAAATAAATAAATTTATATTAAAAATAATATTCTAATTCAATTGTTTTACATGTAGCTGTACAGTTTTCCCAGCACCACTTATTAAAGAGACTGTCTTTCCTGCATTTTTAGTCTGGCTTCCTTTTTCATATATAAATTGACCATTAGGGTGGGGGTTTATCTCTGGGATATCTATCCTGTTCTTTTGATCTATATGTCTGTTTTTGTGCCAGTAATACACTAGTTTTTTTTTTTTTTTTTTCAATTTTCTTTTTTTATTTTATTTTCTTTTTTTAATTTTATTTTATTTTTAAACTTTACATAATTGTATTAGTTTTGCCAAATATCAAAATGAATCCATCACAGGTATACATGTGCTCCCCATCCTGAACCCTCCTCCCTCCTCCCTCCCCATACCATCCCTCTGGGTCGTCCCAGTGCACTAGCCCCAAGCATCCAGTATTGTGCATTGAACCTGGACTGGCATCTCATTTCATACATGATATTTTACATGTTTCAATGCCATTCTCCCAAATCTTCCCACCCTCTCCCTCTCCCACAGTCCATAAGACTGTTCCATACAATAGTGTCTCTTCTGCTGTCTCGTACACAGGGTTATTGTTATCATCTTTCTAAATTCCATATATATGCATTAGTATACTGTATTGGTGTTTTTCCTTCTGGCTTACTTCACTCTGTATAATAGGCTCCAGTTTCATCCACCTCATTAGAACTGATTCAAATGTATTCTTTTTAATGGCTGAGTAATACTCCATTGTGTATATGTACCACAGCTTTCTTATGCATTCATCTGCTGATGGACATCTAGGTTGCTTCCATGTCCTGGCTATTATAAACAGTGTTGCAATGAACATTGGGGTACACGTGTCTCTTTCCCTTCTGGTTTCCTCAGTGTGTATGCCCAGCAGCGGGATTGCTGGATCATAAGGCAGTTCTATTTCCAGTTTTTTAAGGAATCTCCACACTGTTCTCCATAGTGGCTGTACTAGTTTGCATTCCCACCAACAGTGTAAGAGGGTTCCCTTTTCTCCACACCCTCTCCAGCATTTATTATTTGTAGACTTTTGGATCGCAGCCATTCTGACTGGTGTGAAATGGTACCTCATAGTGGTCTTGATTTGCATTTCTCTGATAATGAGTGATGTTGAGCATCTTTTCATGTGTTTGTTAGACATCTGTATGTCTTCTTTGGAGAAATGTCTATTTAGTTTGTTTACTGTAGCTTTGTATTAACAGTATAATCTGAAGTCAAGGAGCCTGATTCCTTCAGCTCTATTTTACTTTCCCAAGATTGCTTTTGTGTCTCTATGCAAATTTAAAGAATTTTTTGTCTTCTGTGAAAAAATGCCATTGGCAATTTGATAGAGATTACCCTGAATTTGTAATTGCCTTGGGCAGTACAGTCATTCTGAAAACATTGATTATTCCAATCTTAGAACATGGGACATCTCTCCACCTGTTTTTGTCATCTTCAGTTTCTTTCATCAACATTTTCTAGTTTTAAGAATATAGGTCTTTTGTCTTCTTAATTAGGTTATTCACAGGTGTTTTATTCTTTTTGATGTGATAGTAAATGGGAATGTTTCTTTAATTTCCCCTTCTGATCTTTCATTGTTAGTGTATAGAAATGCAACAGATTTCTGTGTATTAACTTTGTATCCTGAAACTTTACTGAAGTCATTGATTGACTGTAATGTTTTTTTGGCAGCATCTTTAGGATATTCTATACACGGTATCTTCTCTAAATGTAAGGATTTAGAAGGCTTTGTGACTATGACTTACAAAACTGGAAAATAAAAGTAGTGAGAATGGACATCCTTTACTTGTTCCTCATCTTAGATGGAATTCTTTCAACTTTTCACCTTTGAGTACAATGTTAGCTGTGGGCTTTTTGTATATAGCTTTTATTATGTGAGGTATGTTCCTTCAATGGCCACTTACTAGAGAGTTTTCTTTTTAATCATAAAATGGTGTTGAATTTTGTCAAAAGATTTTTTTTTCATTTATGGGAGATGATCATATGGTTTTTATTCTTCCACTTTTTGATGTGGTGTATCACAGTGATTCACTTGCAGATAATGAATATCTTGGATAAATCTCACTTGATCATGGTGTATGATCCTTTAAATGTATTGTTGGCTTTGGCTTGCTAATATATTGTTGAGGATTTGTGCTTCCATGTTCATCAGTAATACTGGCCTGTAATTCTTTTTGTAGTATATTTAGATGGTTTTATTATCAGGGTGATAGAAACCCAGGGTGATAGAATGAGTTCAGGAGTATTCCTTCCTCTGCAATTTTCTGGAGTAGTTTCAGAAGAATAAGTGTTAACCCTTCTTTAAATGTTTGATAGAATTCACCTGTGAAGCTGTCTTGTCCTGGACTTCTTTTGTTTTTTAAATCTTTAAATTTTTAATCACAGTTTCAATGTCAGTACTTGTGATTCATCTGTTCATATTTTCTATTTCTTGTTTAGTTTTGGGAGATTGTTCCTTTCTAAGAATTTGTCCATTTCATCCAGGTTGTTCATTTTATTGGGATATATTTGCTTGTAGTAGTCCTTGATGATCCTTTGTATTTTTGTGGTATCTGTTGTAATGCCTCCTTTCTAATGTTATTGACTTGAAATGTCTTTGTCTCCATAGTGAGCCAAAGCTACCCTCCCTGCCTCTGTAGGAGACCCTCTAATACTAGCAGGTAGGTCTGGCCCAATCACTTATACTTGTTTCTGTGGGTTCTGGTGAGCATGAGAACTTATATGTACCCTCCAGGAGTGGAGTTTCTGTTTCTCCCAGTTCAGGGGAATGCCTGTAGCTGAATCCCACTGGCCTTCAATGCCAGATGCTCCTCCTCCCATTGCAGGAGCCCTAGGTTGGGAATTCTGATATGGGGATCTAGACTTCCACTCCAGTGGGAAAACGTCTGTGATATAATTACTTTTCAGTTTGTGAGTCACTCACATGGCAGGTATGAGATTTTATTTTATTGCAAATGCACTCTTACCATCTTGCTGTGATTTCTTCTTTGTCTTTGTATGTAAGGTATATATTTTTTGGTAGGTTCCAGAGTTTTTTGGATGGTTGTTCCACAGTTAGTTGTGATTTTGGTGTTTTTGTAAGAAGGGGTGAGCTCATGTCCTTCTACTCCACCATCTTGCTGGCTTCCCTTTGTGATGTATTCAGATAGCAGAAGCTACAGTAGTGTGATGTAGAATAGAGTATGAGGGGCATACAGAGGGGACGGCTTCCCTGGTGACTATGCTATAAAGAGCAATATTGCATAGGAACCTGGAATGTTAGGTCCATGAATCAAGGCAAATTGGAAGTGGTCAAACAGGAGATGGCAAGAGTGAACATCAACATTTTAGGAATCAGCAAAATAAAATGGATTTGAATGGGGGAATTTAACTCAGATGATCATTATATCTACTACTGTGGGCAAGAATCCCTTAGAAGAAATGGAGTAGCCATCATAAAGAACAAAAGATTCCAGAATGGTGAGAGATGAGACTGGAGATACCTGCAAGAGACAGGTTACAAAGGGCCTTTATATACCTTGTGTGGGAGCAGAGACTTTGGCATATGTGTAAAGAGCAGCTATTGATAGGTTTAACATAGATGAGTGACATAATCATATTTGCATTTTAGAAATATCAGTCTGACCATTTAGTGAAGATTGGATTGAATGGCTTGAGTGAAGACAAGGTCACTCTTTAGGAGGCAATTTTGGTAGTCTTGATGAGTGATGGTGGTTGCAAGGACTGATATAGTGGCAGCAATAATGGAGCAACATGGACAAATGCCTTAAAGGATGGCTTTCTATGCAGAAGGAGTTGTATGTTTGAGTGCCCAATGGTGTGAAAGACCATGGCATCTTCAAGGAACTGAAATGGATTTATTGTGATTCAAATACTGAGTGTGAAGGGCAAGAAGCAGGAGATGAATCCTTATAGGTCATTCTAGGGAGTGTGAAGTTGATTCTGTGAATAATGGAGAGCCATTGAAGCATCTTCAAGCATGCAGTTATGTAATCAGAGTATGGTTTAGTAAGATCACTGTCTCTGTGGCAGGCACTAAGAAGTCCAGTTTTGAAAGGCTGGTTGCAGTAGCCCAGCACACAAAACAGAACCAAGAATCTAAATTAAGATATCCTTCTTGCTCCCAGTATAAAATGTCAAAAGGACAGGTTCTACTCCTTTGTTTCTGCTCTTATCTTGATAAGAATAGGAAAAGTCTTTCCTGGTCCCTAGAATGAATAACACTGGTTTCAAAAACTAGCCACCTTCCCCTCCATTGCTTATTTCTCAAGCCATGGGGGTAAAACCTGCCAGAGATGAAGGCGGAGATGAGAGAGAAATAGCACTTGAGTGTCTTTTTCCTTATCTCAGCAATGTCTTTTCTGCTGGAAATCACTACCCGCTGATGTTCTGGGCTATCCAAATTATGGACTCTCAAGCTGGATATCTGGAAGCCTTGGCAAGAGACCTGGAAGGAGGCAAGGCCATCTATACACAGGGATTTGGAGGGTTCAGCAGAGGGAGAGAATTAAATGGAAGGTCTCTGAGAATATAAGTGAGACTCTGCAGCTCCTATGCTATCAATTGTAACTATTTACATCCCCCAGAGGCTGTCAGAGCCAGCAAGCTTGTTGTCCCTCATTGCTCCTTCCATCTCTTTGCTCATTCCTTCAGCACTTATCATTTTATGAACTTCAGTCAGTGCAATGCAGCCTCTTCCATTGTCTTCTCTATTCCTTCCTTTTCATAGAACCAAGTAATCTAAGCACAAAAATATCATAAAGCATTCAGGCCTAACTCTTACATCTGATGTCAAGATCTGCTCTCTCCATGCCTGGTAAAGAGTCATCCAAAGTAAGCCAGAAAGAAAAACACCAATACAGTATACTAATGCATATATATGGAATTTAGAAAGATGGTAACGATAACCCTGTATGAGAGACAGCAAAAGAGATGCAGATGTATAAAACAGTCTTTTGGACTCTGTGGGAGAGGGCGAGGGTGGGATGATTTGGGAGAATGGCATTGAGACATGTATAATATCATATGTGAAAAGAATCACCAGTCCAGGTTCAATGCATGATATGGGATGCTCAGGGCTGGTGCACTGGGATGACCCAGAGGGGTGGTATGGGGAGAGAGGTGGGAGGGGGGTTCAGGATGGGGAACACGTGTACAGCCGTGGTGGATTCATGTTGATGTATGGCAAAACCAATACAATATTGTAAACTAATTAGCCTCCAATTAAAATAAATTAATTTATATTAAAAAATAAAATAAACAGAAGGTTCTTTAAGACCTCCTATGATGGAAAACTCAGTGCAACCCCTGTCTCTGCCCATTTTTGGGCAGAGATTGTCTCTGCCAATCTTATTCTGAACAGTAACCCATGCCTCTGTAACTTCTATTTCTTAGTTCTACTATAATACTTGGGAGTGCACAGATTAATTTTTCACTTCCAGAAATTTATTTTTGTTTTGATTACACTTTAGTCTTCTTATATATGGCTACTCCATGAGATATGTTAAAATATATGAGTCTTCATTTTACATTTTCCATCTTTCTTCAGCTTCCTTTTAGGAAGCCTACACAGGCCTGTTAAATAGCCTCATTCATTAGAGGGCAGACAGCAGAAGCAAGAAGAACTATATTCCTGAAGCCTCTAGAATGAAAGCCATAACCACAGAAAGTTAATCAAAATGAAAATGCAGAGGATTATGTCCCAAATGAAGGAACAAGATAAAACTCCAGGAAAAAAAAACAATTAAATGAAGTAGAGATAGACAACCTATGAGAAAAAGAATTCAGAATTCATTTTAGATAGATGATGCAAGAGCTTAGAAACAATGGAGGCAAAGATTGAGAAAATGCAAGAAATATTTAACAAAGGCCCAGAAGAACTAAAGAACAAAAAATAGTGTCTAACAATACAATGAATGAAATGAAAAATAGGCTAGAAGGAATCAATAGAAAAATAGCTGAGGCAGAAGAATGGATAAGTGACCTGGAAGACAGAATGGTGGAAATCACTGCTGTGGAACAGAATAGGGAAAAAGGATGAAAAGAAATGAAGACATCCTGAAACCTCTGAGAAGGCATTAAATGCACCAACATTCACAGTATAGGGGTCCCAGAAGGAGAAGGAAGAACCCAAGAAAATATTTGAAGAGATAATAGCTGAAAACTTCCTTAACATGGAAAAGAAAGCAGTCAGCCAAGTCCATAAAGTGCAGAGAGTACCAGGCAGAATAAACTCAAGGAGGAATATACTGAGACACATAGTAATCAAGTTGACAAAAATTAAAGACAAAGATAAAATATTAAAAGCAACAAAGGAAAAATAACTAATAACATACTAAAGAACTCCCATAAGCTGATTTCTTGGCAGAAACTCTGAAAGCCAGAAGAGAATGGCAAGATATATTTAAAGTGATGGAAAGGAAGAACTGACAATCAAGAATACTCTACCCAAAAGGATCTCATTCAGATTTGAGGAGAAATTAAAAGCTTTACAGACAAGCAAAAGTGCACAAAATTCAGCACCACCAAACCAGCTGTACAACAAATGTTAAAGGAACTTCTCTAGACAGGAAACACAAGAGAAGGGAAAGACCTACATAAACAAACACAAAACTATTAAGAAAATGGCAATAGGAACATGTGCTGTGCTTAGTCACTTCAGTTGTGTCTGACTCTTTGCAACCCTATGGACTGTAGTCCAAAAGCCTCCTCTGTCCATGGGATTCTCCAGGCAAGAATACTGGAGTGGGTTGTGTTGCCATGCCTTTTTACTTGGGGTATTCCAACCCAGGGATCAAACCTGCATCTCTTACATCTCCTGCATTGGCAGGAGGGTACTTCATCACTTGCACAACTTGGGAAGCCCAGTAGGAACATATGTACTGATAATTACCTTAAATGTGAACAAATTAAGTGCACCAACCAAAAGACAGACTGACTGAGTGGATACAACAATAAGACTCATATATGCTGTCTACTGGAGACCCATCTCAGACCTAGGGACCCATACAGACTGAAAATGAGGGGCAGAGATGAAGGTATTCCACACAAATGTAAATCAAAAGAAAGCTGGAGTAGCAATACTCATATCAGACAAAATAGATGTTATAAGAGAGAAAGAAGGACACCGCAAATGATCAAGGGTTCAATCTTAGAAGTGTGTCCAGGCTCAGTTGCTTCAGTCATTCTGACTCTTTGTGACCCTGTGGACTGTAGCCCACTAGGCTCCTCTGCCCATGGAATTTCCAGGCAAGGAGCCTGAAGTGAGTTGCCATGCACTCCTCCAGGGGATCTTCCTGACTCAGGGATAAAAATCAAACCCATATCTGCTGTGTCTCCTGCATTACAGGTGGATTCTTTATCACTGAGTCACCAGGAAAGCCCTCAATCCAAGAAAAAGATATTAGAATTGAAAATATACATACATCCATACATCCAATTGTAGGAGCACCTCAAACTGTAAAGCAAATAATAACAACCATAAAGTGAGAAATTGAAGTAACACAATAATAGTGGGGGACTTTAACACCTCACTATCATCAACGAATGGATCATTCAGACAGAAAATTAATAAGAAAACACAGACCTTAAATGACAAATTAGATCAGATGGACTTAACTGATATTTATAGAACATTCCATCCAAATTCTTCTCAAGTGCACACAGAACATTCTTTAGGATTGATCATATGCTGGACCACAAGGACAGCCTTGGTAAATTTAACAAAATTGAAATCATATTGAGCATCTTTTCTGAACATAAGACTATGAGTTTAGAAATAAGCAACTAGACAAAAGCTAAAAAAGCACAAACACATGGAGGTTAAACTATATGCTACTAAACAATCAATGGCTAACTGAAGAAATCAAAGAGGAAAAAAAAAAAAAAAAAAAACACCTAGAGACAAATGAAAGTACAGTGGTCCAAAACCTATGGGATACAGCAAAAGCAGTTCTAAGGGGAAAGGTTATAGCCATACAAATCTTATCTCAAGAGACAAGAAAAATACAAAGTAAACAACCAAACCTTATACCTAAAACAAATAGAGAAAGAAGAACAAACAAATACTAGGGTTACCAGAAGAAAAATAATCAAGAACAGAGGAGAAATAAATGAAATAGAAACAAAGAAAAGCATAGCAAAGATCAATGAAACTAAAAGTTGGTTCTTTGAAAATATAAGCAAAATTGATAAATTTTTAGCCAGACTTATCAAGAAAAAAAGGAGAGAATTCAAATCATTAAAATTAGATATAAAAAGGATAAGTTACACATAACACCACAGAAATATACAGGATCATAAGAAACTACTATGAGCAAAGTGTGAAAGTGAGAGTGCTAGTTGCTCAGTTGTATCCAACTCTTTGTTACCCCGTGGGCTGTGTAGCCTGCTAGGCTCCTATGTCCAAGGGATTCATCAGGCATGAATACTTGAGTGGGTTGCCATTTCCTTATCCAGACTATGAGCAACTGTATGCCAATAAAATGGACAATCTGGAAGAAATGGACAAATTCTTAAAAAGGTACAATCTCCCAAGACTACATCAGGAAGATATAGAAAATTTGTGAACAGGCCAGTCACAAGTACTGAAATTGAAACTGTGATTAAAAAACTCCCCAAAAAGTCCAAGACCGGATGGCTTCACAGGCAAATTCTATCAAACATTTAGAGAAGAGTTAACATTTATGCTTCTGAAACTCCTCCTAAAAATTTGAAGGAATATTCCCAAACTCCTCTATGATGTCACCATCACCCTATGCCAACACAAGACAAAGATACCACCAAAAAAGAAAATTACAGGCCAACACCACTGATGAACAAAGTCGCAAAACTCCTCAATAAAATACTAGCAATTTGAATCCAAGAATGCATTAAAAGGATCACACATCATGATCAAGTGGGGTTTATTCCAGATTTTTTCAATTTGTGGTTTTTTCAATAACCACAAATCAATCAATGTGATACACCACATAGACAAATTGAAGGATAAAAACCATATGATCATCTCAATAGATGTACAGAAAATTTTGACAAAATTCAACACTAATTTATGTTAAAATCCTACTGAAAGTGGGCATAGAGAGAATATACCTCAACATAATAAAGGACATATATGACGATTCTACAGTTAGTTCAGTTCAGTTCAGTAGCTTAGTTGTGTCCAACCTTGGAGACCCCATGAATCGCAGCATGCCAGGACTCATTGTCCATCACCAACTCCTGGAGTTTACCCAAACTCATGTCCATTGAGTTGGTGATGCCATCCAGCCATCTCATCCTCTGTCGTCCCCTTTTCCTCCTGCCCCCAATCCCTCCCAGCATCAGAGTCTTTTCCAATGAGTCATACACTTTGCATGAGGTGGCCAAAGTATTGGAGTTTCAGCTTCAACATCAGTCCTTCCAAAGAACACCCAGGACTGATCTCCTTTAGGATGGACTGGTTGGATCTCCTTGCAGTCCAAGGGACTCTCAAGAGTCTTCTCCAACACCACAGTTCAAAAGCATCAGTTCTTCGGCACTCAGCTTTCTTCACAGTCCAACTCTCACATCCATACATGACCACTGGAAAAACCATAGCCTTGACTAGAAGGACCTTTGTTGGCAAAGTAATCTCTCTGCTTTTGAATATGCTATCTAGGTTGGTCATACTTTCTTTCCAAGGAGTAAGCATCTTTCAATTTCCTGGCTGCAGTCACCATCTGTAGTGATTTTGGAGCCCATAAAAATAAAGTCTGACACTGTTTCCACTGTTTCCCCATCTATTTGCCATGAAGTGATGGGACTCGATGCCATTATCTTAGTTTTCTGAATGTTGAGCTTGAAGCCAGCTTTTTCACTCTGCTCTTTCACTTTCATCAAGAGGCTTTTTAGTTCCTCTTCACTTTCTGCCATAAGGGTAGTGTCATCTGCATATCTGAGGTTATTGATATTTCTCCCAGCAGTCTTGATTCCAGCTTGTGCTTCTTCCAGCCCAGCGTTTCTCATGATGCACTCTGCATATAAGTTAAATAAGCAGGGTGACAATATACAGCCTTGACATACTCCTTTCCCAATTTGGAACCAGTCTGTTGTTCCATGTCCAGTTCTAACTGTTGCTCCCTGATGTTCATATAAGTTTCTCAAAAGGCAGGCCAGGTGGTCTGGTATGCCCATCTCTTTCAGAATTTTCCACAGTTTGACTGTGTGATCCACACAGTCAAAGGCTTTGGCATAGTCAATAAAGCAGAAATAGATGTTTTTCTGGAACTCTCTTGCTTTTTCCATGATCCAGCAGATCTTGGCAATTTGATCTCTGATTCCTCTGCCTTTTCTAAAACCATGAACATCTGGAAGTTCACGGTTCATGTATTGCTAAAGCTTGGCTTGGAGAATTTTGAGCATTACTTAACAAGAATGTGAGATGAGTGAAATTGTGCAGTAGTTCGAGCATTCTTTGGCATTGCCTTTCTTTGGGATTGGAATGAAAACTGACCTTTTCCAGTCCTGTGGCCACTGCTGAGTTTTCCAAATTTGCTGGCATATTGAGTGCAGCACTTTCAGAGCATCATCTTTCAGGATTTGAAATAGCTCAACTGGAATTCCATCACCTCCACTAGCTTTGTTCATAGTGATGCTTTCTAAGGCCCACTTGACTTCACATTCCAGGATGTCTGGCTCTAGGTGAGTGATCACACCATCATGATTATCTGGGTCGTGAAGATCTTTTTTGTACAGTTCTTCTGTGTATTCTTGCCACCTCTTCTTAATATCTTCTGCTTCCGTTAGCTCCATACCATTTCTGTCCTTTATCAAGCCCATCTTTGTATGGATTATTCCCTTGGTATCTCTAATTTTCTTGAAGAGATCTCTAGTCTTTCCCATTCTGTTGTTTTCCTCTATTTCCTTGCATTGATCACTGAGGAAGGCTTTCTTATCTCTCCTTGCTCTTCTTTGGATCTCTGCATTCAGATGTTTATATCTTCCCTTTTCTCCTTTGCTTTTCACTTCTCTTCTTTTCACAGCTCTTTGTAAGGCCTCCTCAGACAGCCATTTTGATTTTTTGCATTTCTTTTCCAGGGGGATGGTCTTGATCCCTCTCCCTTGTACAATGTCACAAACCTCCATCTGTAGTTCATCAGGCACCCTGTCTATCAGATCTAATCCCTTAAATCTATTTCTAACTTCCACTGTATAATCATAAAGTATTTGATTTAGGTCATACCTGAATGGTCTAGTGGTTTTCCCTACTTTCTTCAATTTAAATCTGAATTTGGCCATAAGGAATTCCTGATCTGAGCCACAGTCAACTCCCAGTGTTGTTTTTGCTGACTATGTATAGAGCTTCTCCATCTTTGGCTGCAAAGAATATAATCAATCTGATTTTGGTGTTGATCATCTGGTGATGTCCATGTGTAGAGTCTTCTCTTGTGTTGTTGGAAGACACTGTTTGCTATGACCAGTGCGTTCTCTTGGCAAAACTCTATTAGCCTTTGCCCTGCTTCCTCTAAGATCAGGAACAGGACAAGGATTTCCATTCTCATGATTTTTATTCAGTATAGTTTTGGATGTCTCAGCTATGGCAATCAGAGAAGAAAAAGGAATAAAGATAATCCAAATTGGAAAAGAAAAAATTAAATTTTCACTGTTTGAAGATGACATATTATACATAGAAGATCATAAATGTGCTACCAGAAAACCACTTGTACTCATTAATGAATTTGGTAAAGTTGCAGATTACAAAATTAATACATAGAAATCTGTTGCTTGTCTATACAATAACAATGAAAGATCGGAGAGATAAATTTAAGAAGCAATTCCATTTACTGTCACATCAGAAAGAATAAAATACCTGAAAATAACCTATCTAAGGAGACAAAAGACCTGTACTCCTAAAGCTATAAGATGTTGATGAAAGAAATCAAAGAAGACAGAGATGGAAAGACATACCATGTTGGTGGATGGAAAGAATCAATGTTGTCAAAATGCTTATACTGCCCAAGGCAATCTACAGATTCAGTGCAATCTTGATCAAATTACAAATGGCATTATTCACAGAACTAGAATAAAAAAAAACCTCAAAATTTGTGAAAGTGAAAGTAGCTCAGTTGTGTTCGACTCTTTGCAACCCCATGGACTATACAGTCCATGGAATTCTCCAAGCCAGAAAACTGGAGGGGCTAGCCTTTCCCTTCTCCAGGGGATCTTCAAAGCCCAGGGATCCAACCAAGGTCTCCTGCATTGCAAGCAGATTCTTTACCAGGTGGACCATGGAGGCACAAAAGACTGCGAATAGCCAAAGCAATCTTGAAAAAAAAAAAAAAATGGAGCTGGAGGAATAGGCACCCTGACTTGAGGCTATACTATATACAGTTTATGTCATCAAAACAGTATGGTGCTGACAAAAAATAGAAATGTATATCAAAGGAACTGGATAGAAAGCCCAGAAACAAACCCTTGAACATATGGTCAATTAATATATGACCTAAAAATTAATTTTTCCTAAAAAGGTGGCAAGCCTTTGACTGTGTGGATCACAATAAACTGTGGAAAATTCTGAAAGTGATGGGAATACCAGTCCATCTTACCTGCCTCTTGAGAAATCTGTATGCAGGTCTGGAAGCAACAGTTAGAACTGGACATGGAACAGACTGGTTCCAAATAGGGAAAGGAGTACGTCAAGGCTGTATATTGTCACCCTACTTACTTAACTTATATGAAGAGTGCATCATGAGAAATGCTGGGCTGGATGAAGCACAAGCTGGAATCAAGATTGCTGGGAGAAATGTCAATAACCTCAGGTATGCAGATGACACCACCCTTATGGCAGAAGATGAAGAAGAACTAAAGAGCCTCTTGATGAAAGTGAAAGAGGAGAGTGAAAAAGCTGGCTTCAAGCTCAACATTCAGAAAACTAAGATAATGGCATTGGGTCCCATCACTTCATGGCAAATAGATGGGGAAACAGTGGAAACAGTGACAGACTTTATTTTTATGGGCTCCAAAATCACTGCAGTGGTGATTGCAGCCAGGAAATTAAAAGACGCTTACTCCTTGGAAGGAAAGTTATCACCAACCTAGACAGCATATTAAAAAGCAGAGATATTACTTTGTCAATAAAGGTCCATCTAGTCAAGGCTTTGGTTTTTCCAGTGGTCATGTATGGATGTGAGTTAGACTATAAAAAAAGCTGAGTGCTGAAGAATTGATGCTTTTGAACTGTGGTGTTGGAGAAGACTCTTGAGAGTCCATTGGACTGCAAGGAGATCCAACCAGTTCATCCTAAAAGAGATCAGACCTGAATGTTCATTGGAAGGACTGATGTTGAAGCTGAAACTCGAATACTTTGGCCACCTGATGTGAAGAACTGACTCATTTGAAAAGACCATGATGCTGGGAAAGATTGAGGGCAGGAGGGGAAGGGGACGACGGAGGATGAGATGGTTAGATGGCATCACCGACTCAATGGACATGGGTTTTGGTGGACTCCAGGAGTTGGTGATGGACAGTGAGGCCTGGCGTGCTGCAATGCTTGGGGTCGCAAAGAGTCAGACATGACTGAGTGACTGAACTGAACTGAAAGAGGTGGTAAGATTACAAAAGTTTGGAAAAACAATCTTTTCAACAAATGGTGCTTGGAAAACTGGACAGCCACATAGAAAAAAAAAATGAAATCAGATTATTCATTAACAGCATACACAAAAATAAGCTCAGTATAATTTAAAGACATAAACATGAGACTGGACACTATAAAACTCTTAGAGGAAAACAGGCAGAAATCTCTCTGATATAGGCAGAATAGTCTCTGACATAAATTACAACAATGTCTTTTTCGATCTGTCTCCCAGAATAATGGAAGTAAAAACAAAAATAAGCAAATGAAACCTACTTACATTCAAAAGCTTTTGCACAGCAAAGGAAATAATAAAACAGAAAGACAACCAACAAGTTGGGAGATAAAATTTGTATAAATATTGTGTTAACATTGTGCAAATGATGTGACGAACAATCAATTATTCTCTGAAGTCTACAAACAGCTCATGATAATCAACATCATCAAAACAAACAACTCAGTTTAAAAATGGACAGAAGACCTAAATAGACATTTCTCCAAAGAAGACACATGGTTCACAAAGAGGCACATGAAAAGATGTTCAGCATCACTAATTATTAGAGAAATGCAAATAAAAACTACAATGATATATATAACCTTATACCAGCCAGAATGGCTGTCATCAAAAAATCCACAAGTAATAAATGTCAGAGAGGGGGTGGAGGGAAGGGAAACCACTACACTGTTGGTGGGAATGTAAATTGATACATCCATGATGGAAGTTTCTAAAATAACTAAAATTAGAGCTGCTATGTGACCCTGCAACCCCACTCCTGCTCATATATCCAGAGAAAAACATGGTCCAAAAGAATACAATGCACCCCAATGTTTTTGCAGCACTGCTTATACAATATCCAAGACATGGAACCAACTTAAATGCCCATCGACAAAACAATGGATAAAGAAGATGTGGTACATGATATACACAATAGAATATTACTCAGCTATTAAAAAGAATGAAATAATGTACTTTGCCACAACATGGATGGAGCTATAGATTGTCATACTGAGTGAAATAAGTCAGAAAGAGAAATATTGTATTACATTCCTTATATGTGGAATAGACATGATACACATGAACTTATTTATGAAAGAGAAGCAGGCTCACAGACTTAGAGAACAAATAAATGTTTCAGAGGGGAGATGAGGGGAAAGGAGAGTTAAAGAGTTTAGGATGGACAGATACACACTGCTATATTTAAAATGGACAAAGAACAAATGCTATACACATTCCTTGAGTATAGCACAAGGAATGCTGCTCAATATTATGTGACAGCTTGGATGGGAGGGGAGTTTGGAGGAGAATGGATACATAAATATATATATATGGCTGAGTCCCTTTGCTGTCCACATGAAACTATCATAACATTGTTAGTTGACTATACTCCAATACAAAATAAAAAATTTAATAAAAAATTAAGTGAAAATAAAAGACAGTCTGTTCTTTACAGAGTCAAGTTCATAGAGACAAAAAAGGCAAGATAATTATAATTCAGAATTACTGTAGAAATCTGTGCAAAGTGCTATGGATTCTTGGACAAAATGATTAAATCCTACTATTTGGAGAATAATAGAGACTCTGACTTTTATACAGGACCCTCTACATGTCAGGGACAGTGCCAATTACTTTATTATTTATTTTAATATTTTGAAGTATAAATTTTTTTATACTTCGAATAGTTTCAGGTGTACAGCAGTGTTGTTCACTATTTTTACAGACAATGCTACATTAAAAGTTATTATAAACCAGGAAGAAATAGAAAATATTAACAGACACATCACAGCACAGAAATTGAAACTGTAATCAGAAATCTTCCAGCAAACAAAAGTCCAGGTCCAGACGGCTTCACAGCTGAATTCTACCAAAAATTTCGAGAAGAACTAACACCTATCCTACCCAAACGCTTCCAGAAAATTGCAGAGGAAAGTAAACTTCCAAACTCATTCTATGAGGCCACCATCATCCTAATACCAAAACCTGACAAAGATGCCACAAAAAAAGAAAACTACAGGCCAATATCACTGATGAACATAGATGCAAAAATCCTTAACAAAATTCTAGCAATCAGAATCCAACAACACATTAAAAAGATCATACACCATGACCAAGTGGGCTTTATCCCAGGAATGCAAGGATTCTTCAGTATGCACAAATCAATCAATGTAATATACCACATTAACAAATTGAAAAATAAAAGCCATATGATCATCTCAATAGATGCAGAGAAAGCCTTTAACAAAATCCAACATCCATTTATGTTAAAAACTCTCCAGAAAGCAGGAATAGAAGGAACATACCTCAAGATAATAAAAGCTATATATGGCAAACCCACAGCAAACATTATCCTCAATGGTGAAAAATTGAAAGCATTTCCCTTAAAGTCAGGAACAAGACAAAGGTGCCCACTTTCACCACTACTATTCAACATAAGTTTTGGAAGTTCTGGCCACAGCAATCAGAGCAGAAAAACAAATAAAAGGAATACAGATTGGAAAAGAAGAAGTAAAACTCTCACTGTTTGCAGATGACGTGATCCTCTGCATAGACAACCGTAAAGACTCCACCAGAAAATTACTAGAGCTAATCAATGAATATAGTAAAGTGGCAGGATATAAAATCAACACACAGAAATCCCTTGCATTCCTATACACTAATAATGAGAAAATAGAGTAATTAAGGAAACAATTCCATTCACCATTGCAATGAAAAGA
The DNA here is from genome assembly GCF_029378745.1 of Bos indicus. Lineage (NCBI taxonomy): Eukaryota > Metazoa > Chordata > Mammalia > Artiodactyla > Bovidae > Bos > Bos indicus. The sequence continues at coordinate 80,831,355 of NC_091789.1, forward strand.
ATAAAATACTTAGGAATATATCTACCTAAAGAAACTAAAGACCTATATATAGAAAACTATAAAACACTGGTGAAAGAAATCAAAGAGGACACTAATAGATGGAGAAATATACCATGTTCATGGATCGGAAGAATCAATATAGTGAAAATGAGTATACTACCCAAAGCAATCTATAGATTCAATGCAATCCCTATCAAGCTACCAACGTTATTTGTTACAGAGCTAGAACAAATAATTTCACAATATGTATGGAAATACAAAAAACCTCGAATAGCCAAAGCAATCTTGAGAAAGAAGAATGGAACTGGAGGAATTAACCTGCCTGACTTCAGGCTCTACTACAAAGCCACAGTCATCAAGAGAGTATGTTACTGGCACAAAGACAGAGATATAGATCAATGGAACAAAATAGAAAGCCCAGAGATAAATCCATGCACCTGTGGACACCTTACCTTTGGCAAAGGAGGCAAGAATATACAATGGAGAAAAGAGGATCTCTTTAACAATTGGTGCTGGGAAAACTGGTCAACCACTTGTAAAAGAATGAAACTAGAGCACTTTCTAAAACCATACACAAAAATAAACTCAAAATGGATTAAAGATCTAAACGTAAGACCAGAGACTATAAAACTCCTAGAGGAGAACATAGGCAAAACACTCTCCGACATAAATCACAGCAGGATCCTCTATGACCCACCTCCCAGAATATTGGAAATAAAAGCAAAAATAAGCAAATGGGACCTAATTAAAATTAAAAGCTTCTGCACAACAAAGGAAACTCTAAGCAAGGTGAAAAGATAGCCTTCAGAATGAGAGAAGATAATAGCAAAGGAAGCAACTGACAAAGAACTAATCTCAAAAATATACAAGCAACTCCTGCAGCTCAATTCCAGAAAAATAAACAACCCAATCAAAAAATGGGCCAAAGAAGTAAACAGACATTTCTCCAAAGGAGACGTACAGATGGCTAACAAACACATGAAAAGATGCTCAACATCACTCATTATCAGAGAAATGCAAGTCAAGACCACAATGAGGTACCATTTCACGCCAGTCAGAATGGCTGGTATCCAAAAGTCTACAAGCAATAAATGCTGGAGAGGGTGTGGAGAAAAGGGAACCCTCTTACACTGTTGGTGGGAATACAAACTAGCACAGTCACTATGGAGAACAGTGTGGAGATTCCTTAACAAAACTGGAAATAGAACTGCCATATGACCCAGCAATCCAAGTGCTGGGCATACACACTGAGGAAACCAGAATTGAAAGAGACACGTGTACCCCAATGTTCATTGCAACACTGTTTATTATAGCGAGGACATGGAAGCAACCTAGATGTCCATCAGCAGATGAATGGATAAAAAAGCTGTGGTACATATACACAGTGGAGTATTACTCAGGCATTAAAAAGAATACATTTGAATCAGTTCTAATGAGGTGGATGAAACTGGAGCCTATTATACAGAGTGAAGTAAGCCAGAAAGAAAAACACCAATACAGTATACTAACTCATATATATGGAATTTAGAAAGATGGTAACAATAACCCTGTATGCAAGACAGCAAAAGAGACGCAGATGTATAAAACACCCTTTTGGACTCTGTGGGAGAGGGAGAGGGTGGGAAGATTTGGGAGAATGGCATTGAAACATGTATAATATCATATATGAAATGAATCGCCAGTCCAGGTTCGATGCAGGATACAGGATGCTTGTGGCTGGTGCACTAGGATGACCCAGAAGGATAGTATGGGCAGGGAGGTGGGAGGGGGGTTCAGAATGTGGAACACGTGTACACCCGTGGCAGATTCATGTTGATATATGGCAAAATCAATACAATATTTTAATGTAATTAGCCTCCAATTAAAATAAATAAATTTATATTAAAAATATGTTATTACAAAGGAAGGAGGCAAGGTGGTGGAGGCGTAGGTAGACATAGAGTACATCTCTCTCCACAGAACATCAAGAATACATCTTCAGATGTATAAGATCTCACAGAACAGCAACTGAGAACTGGCAGGAGTCTCTGATCACCATAAATGTATATATGCTGCTGCTAAGTTGCTTCAGTCGTGTCCAACTCTGTGCGACCCCATAGATGGCAGCCTACCAAGCTCCTCCGTCCATGGGATTTTCCAGGCAAGAGTACTGGAGTGGGTTGCCATTACCTTCTCCGAAAGATATATATATAGATCCATGCAAAACCTAGTAGGATGAAGGAAGGAGGGGAAAAAGAGGGGAGTGAGCAAGACTGGACCTGCGCTGGGGAGGGTGGTGTAACTGAAGCAAGGGTCAGATCCTCACATTGGAGCAATGTTTTGGGACAGAGGGGGAGACTTTGAGGCTGTTGAAGAGTGAAGCACTCATCTGTGACAATCTGAATGGAATGAGAATCACAGAGACAATCCTTGCTGCAGCCCTACTTACCCTGGACAGAGATGAAAGTCCCATGGAACGTGTGGCAGCTGGGAGCTGGAGTATAGGGATTAGAGAGCAATCCCAGGGAGAGGTCTGCTGTTGACTGTGGGGAGACAGTCCAAAGGGATGTGAGGGAGGAGATCACAGTGTGAAATGCCTTTGGAAGAAAGCCAGGCTGCCATGGAGGCTAGGCAATACTGCTGAGTCACATACAGGGGGTGGAGCCATCACTATAGCCTCTTTCCCCACATGCTGCTGCCAGCAGTTAATCAATAGAGAAAGGTCCCAGAAAGGGTGGCCTTTTGAGTGTCTGTTGCACCAAGCAACAGAGAAGGACCAGCCAGGGTGGCCCTTTGAACACCAGCTGCCACAGGCCAGAACAAGACTCTAATATTGCCATACCACCGTGAGGCCACCAGCATTCCTGCACACTTGATGCTGCCAGGGTCCTCATGATCCAAGCAGCTGTGCCACCTCCATGCTCGATCCCCATTGGGGCACAGCTGCCAGAGGCTAGACAAAACCCTAAGTTCACCACATCTACCCTGCCCATGGCTTCTGGCTCTCCATGTACCTGGTGCTGCCAGGGTCCTTACGATCCAAGCAGTTGCACCACCTCCACACCCGGTTCTCACTGGGGCAGACCCAAGTCCTCCAGAGCAGCCTCAGGAGCAAACTCCTATGAATGGCCCACATGCAGAGGTCGTGGAAAAAACCACAACTTAACTGTAGGGGCAGTATGGAAAGAGGATTGAAAACCTTTCTACCAACTGTAAAACCTGCAGATTAAATCCACATGATCAACTAGGCAAACTCTGTGTCTATGGAATATGTAAAAGGACAATGAGAATTCCCACACAGAAAAATGCCCTAGATCTGGCAGCTGTGGACATTGGAGGCAAGAACATTCAGGAGTAAAGACAGATTATAGTCTTTTCCTACTAATTTCCTACTAATGAGCAAAAAAAAAAAAAAAAAAGAATTATTTTAAAGCAAACTTTTTATTTCCTTTATATACTTCTACCTCCACATTGACTTTTTGCAGTTCTGTGAGTTTTTTCTTTTTCAATTTTTTTTTGTTTTGTTTTTGGTTTGTTTTTCTTATTGTTCCTTTCCTGCTGCAGTTATTCTTTAATATATGTAAATCTTTTTAATAAACTTCTATTTAATCTTGTTTTTCTATTTTTTTCTTTTCTTCCTTTTCTTTCTTTATTTCACTCTGTTATGTAGTTTGTTTAATTTTCTTTGCTTTATTTCCCAGTTGGCACTCTGAGCTGGTCTTGTCTTCTGGTTTGTGTTTTAGTTAGTTTTGTTTTTAATTGGTCAACATCATTTTTGGTTTCTTTGCTCACTGGGTCACTCTCATTTACTTTGTATTCTTTGAAATGTTTTGGTTTTGTGTGTGTGTGTGTGTTCCTTTATTTTTGTTACAGTCTAATTTTGTATTTACCATTTCTCTGGGTTTTTTTTTTTTGTTTGTTTTACTTTTTGTCATTGTGTTTTTGTTTTAATCCCTTTAATGCCACAGCAAATGGCTTGTGGAATCTCCCTGACCAGTGATCAGGCCTAAGCCTCTGGAGTGGGAGCACTGAGTCCAGGACACCAGACTTCCAGAGAACTCCCGAGCCCAGGGAGTATTAACTAATGAGAACTCCCAAGAAGGCCTCCACCTGTACCAAGACCTGGTATCACCCAACTGTCAACAGCACCCAGTGCAGGATGCCTCATCCAAACAAGCAAAACAAAAACACAAATGCAATCATCGTAAGATAATCTTCCCACAGTCACCACAAAATATACTACCTCATACAGCCCTGCCCATCAGAGAGAAAAAGCCTTCTCCTACCAGAACACAGGCAAAAGATCCTCCCAACAAAAAACCTACACAAACCACTCGACCAAACTCACCCACTGAGGGCAGAAAACAAAAGGAAGAAGAAATACAACCCTAAAGCCTGGGAAAAGGAGATCTCAAATACAGTAAGTTAGAAAAATATGAAAAGACAAAGAAATATTGCACAAATGAAGGAAAAAGGTAAAAACACCCAAGACCAAAGAAAAGAAGAGGAAATAGGCAAATTATCTGAAAAAGTATTTAGAGTAATGATAGTAAAATTGATCCAAAACCTCGAAAACAGAACGGAGAAAGTGCAAGAATTAATTAACACATGTAAAGAGGACCTAGAAGATATAAAAAAATAGGAAGTCAAGAGATACCTGGAGTAACAGACAAGCTTGGCATCGGAGTACAACGTGATGCATGGCAGAGACTAACAGAGTTTTGCCAAGGGAATACACTGGTCATAGCAAACACACTGCTCCAACAACACAAGAGATGACTCTACACATGGACATCACCAGATGGTCAATTTTGAAATCTGATTGATTATATTATTTGCAACCAAAGATAAAGAAGTCAGAAGATAGATATACAGTCAGCAAAAACAAGACATGGAGCTTACTGTGGCTCAGAGTATCAGCTCCTTATTGCAAAATACAGGTATAAATTGAAGAAAATAGGGAAAACCACTAGACCATTCAGGTATGATCTAAATCAAAACCTTTATGATTATAAAGTGGAGATGACAAATGGATTCAAGGGATTATATCTGGTAGACAGAGTGCCTGAAGAACCATGGACAGAGCTTCAAAACATTGTACAGGAGGGAGTGACCAAAACAATCCCAAAGAAAAAGAAATACAAAAAGGCAAAATCTGAGAAAGCCTTACAAATAGCTGAGAATAGAAGAGAAATGAAAAGCAAAGGAGAAAGGGAAAGATATATCCATTTGAATGCAGAATTCCAAAGAATAACAAGGAGAGATAAGAAAGCCTTCTTAAGTGAACAATGCAAAGAAATAGAAAACAATAGAATGGGAAAGACTAAAGATCTTCTTAATCAAGTTAGAGACATCAAGGGAACATTTCATGCAAAGATGGGAACAATAAAACACAGAAGCAGCAAGAATCTAAAAGAAGAAGAGGAGGCAAAAATACACAGAACAACTGTGCAAAAAAGGTCCTAATGACCTGGATAAAACCAAAATGATGTGGTCACACATCTAGAGTCAAACATCCTGGAATGTGATGCCAAGTGGGTCTTAGGAAACATTACTGTGAATGAAGATAGCGGAGGTGATGGAATTCCAGTGGAGCTACTTCAAATCATAAATGATGATGTTGTTAAAATGATGCACTCAGTACGCCAGGAAAACTCAGCAATGGCCACAGAACTGGAGAAGGTCAGTTTTCATTCCAATCTCATAGAAAGGAAATGCCAAAGAATGTTCCAACTACCGTACGATTGTGCTCATTTCACATGCTAACAAGGTAATGCACAAAATCCTTCAAGCTAAGGCTTTAACACAACATGTGAACTGAGCACTTCTAGATGTCCAAGATGGACTTAAAAAAGGCAGAGGAGCCGGAGATGAAATTGCCAACATTTGTTGGGTCAGAGAAAGCAAGGTAATTCCAAAAAAACATCTACTTCTGCTTCATTGACTATGTTAAAGCCTTTGTGTGGATCATAACAAACTGTGGAAAATTTTTAAAGAGATGGGAATACCATATCCTCTTACTTGCCTCCTGAGAAATCCATATACAAGTCAGGAAGCAACAGTTAATAACTGGACATGGAACAGTGGACTGGTTCAAATTTGGGAAAGGATTATGTCTAGGTTGTATACTCTCACCCTGCTTATTTAACATATATGCTGAGTACATCATGTGAAATGCCAGGCTGGGTAAATCAAAAGCTGGAATCAAGATTTCTGGGAAAAATACCCTCAGATTTGTAGATGATATCACTCTAATGGTAGAAAGAGAAGAGGAGTTAAAGAGTGTCTTGATGAAGGTGAAAGAGGAGAGTGAAAAAAAGCTGGCTTAAAACCCAATATTAAAAAAACTAAGATCATGGCACCTGGTCTCATCACTTCATGGCAAATACATGGGGAAAAAGTGGAAACATTGACAGATTTTATTTTCTTGGGCCCCCAAATCACTGCAGATGGTTAAAAAGCAGAGACATTACTTTGCTGACAAAGGTCCATCTAATCAAAGCTATGGTTTTTCTAGTAGTCATGTATGAATGTGAGAGTTGGACCTTAAAAAAGGCTGAGAACTGAAGAATTGGTGCTTTCAAACTGTGGGGCTGGAGAAGACTCTTGAGAGTCCCATGGACAGCAGGGAGATCAAACCAGTCAATCCTAAGGAAATAAACCCTGAATATTCATTGTAAAGACTAATGCTGAAGCTGAAGTTCCAATACTTTTGCTACCTGATGCAAAGAAGTGACTCATTGGAAAAGACCCTGATGCTGGGAAGGATTGAGGATAAGAGGAGAAATGGATGGCAGAGAATGAGATGGTTGAATGGCATCACTGACCCAATGGACATGAGTTTGAACAAACTCCAGATGATAGTGAAGGACAGGGAAGCCTGGAGTGCTGCGGTTCATGTGTCACAAAAAGTTGGACACTACTTAGTGACTGAACAACAATGAACAACAACAGTAACAATTTGAAAAGATATTAGCACATTTAATGAATATTATTTACTTATGGATGCATAACAATATATTCCCAAGTCTTGTTGGCTTAAACAACATTAAACATTTATTACCTCATAGAGTTTCTCTGGGTTAAGAATTTGAGAATGACTTAGCTGAATGATTCTGTCTTAGAGTCTTTAGTGAGGTTGCTGAAAAAATGTTGGTTAGGGCTGCAATTTAACTTTTTTCTTCCCTCTGATGACTAAAAAATATTCATAGCCAAAACATGGAGAGTTATGCTTTATTCAGTGAGAAAGTTTTAGGACTTTAAGCCCAGGAGGCAGCTTCTCAAGTAAGCCTGAGCAAACTGCTCTGAAGAGGTGAGGAGGGAGTTAGGATATATATGAGTTTTGCAACAAAGGGCAGGTAACAAGAACAAAAGGTTTCTGTTAATAAAAGAAAGCTAGATATCTCAAGTTAAGGAATTTAACACTTTTCTATATATGGGAAGATGCAAGAGCCTGGGCTCACTGAAATCATTCCATTGATATGTACCTCAGCTTATCTGAAGTCAGTATCCTGCATTTTTATATCCTGAGTTTCCTCAGGGTCACCATGGGGAATGGCTGTAGTCTGATGGTTGCTAATTGGCAAGTATTCTTCGTTTCCTTCTTGAGTTTCCTCAGGGCTCACCAGCTCAACATCAACATTGATGACTGTGACATCCTTTGTTTACTGATAAGTCAGACAATATTCCATTTGTTACACCCTTTGTTGAGATACAACATTGTGTAAGTTTGACATAAAACATTATGTAAGTTTAAGATGCACAATGTGATAATTTGATACACCCATAGATTTCAAAATATTTACACCAATAAGATTAGCTAACATAATCTTTACCTCACATATTTATAATTTTTTATTGTTGGTATGATGATAATATTAAAACTCTACTCTCATAGCAACTTTCAAGTATACAACAATACTGATGACAGCAGCTGGCAACCACCATTATAATCTCCTTGTCTATGAGTAGGATGTTTTTAGAGTCCACATATAAATAAGATTATACAGTATTTATCTTTTTCTGTCTGATTTATTTCACTTAGCATAATGCCCTCAAGGTCCATCCATGTTGTTATAAATGACAGAATTTCCATACACCCCCCCTACATATTCTTTATCCATTCATTTAGCAATGGATGCTTACATGGTTTCTATGTCTTGGCTGTTGTGAATAATATTGCAATGAACATGAGAATTCATATACATTTGAAATACTTAAAGATTCACAGAAGTTAAAATGATAGTACAGAAGGGTCCCGTGTACTCTTCACTCAGTTTACCAATGGTGATATACAGCTACTTCACACTCCTCTTTCACTTTAATCAAGCAGCTCTTCAGTTTCTCTTTGCTTTCTGGTGTAAGGGTGGTGTCATTTGCGTATTTGAGGTTATTGATGTTTCTCCCAGTGGTCTTGATTCCAGCTTGTGCTTTATCCAGCTTGGCATTTCACATGATGTATTCTGCATTTAAGTTAAATAAGAAATGTGACAATATACAGCCATGATGTAATCTTTTCCCAATAAGGAACCAGTCCGTTGTTCCATGCCCAGTTCTAACCATTGCTTCTTGACCTGCATACAGATGTCTTATGAGGCATGTAAGGTGATCTGGCAATCCCATCTCTTTAAGATGTCTCCACAATTTATTGTGATGCACAGAGTCAAAGGCTTTGGAGTTGTCAATAAAGCAAAAGTAGATTTTTTTTTTGGAACTCTCTTGCTTTTTTGATGATCCAGTGTATGCAGCAATTTGATCTCTGGTTCCTCTGCCTTTTCTAAATCCAGCTGGAACATCTGCAATTTCTTAGTTCACGTACATCTGGAAGTTCTAGAACATCTGGAAGTTCTAGGATCACGTTGAAGCCTCTCTTGGAGAATTTTGAGCATTACTTTGCTAGTGTGTGAGATGAATCCAACTGTGTGGGGCGGCAGCTGAGAGTGCCAGGCTGTGACACTGCAGGAGCGATCGAGAGGAACTACCCCACATCCGAGGTCAGGGGTGGCGGCTGGGAGGAGCTACCTCATGCCCAAGGAGTGGTGGCTGAACGGGAGCAGGAGGGCCAAGAGGAGCTACTCCATGTTCATGGTTAGGAGGGGCAGGGGTGAGGAAATATCCTTCATCCAAGGTAAGGAGCAGCAGCTGCACTTTGCTGGAGCAGCCGTGAAGAGATACCCCACGTCCAAGGTAAGAAAAACTCAACTAAGAGAGTAGGTGTTGCAAGAGGGCATCAGAGGGCAGACACACTGAAACCATAATCACAGAAAACTAGTCAATCTAATCACACTAGGACCAAAGCCTTGTCTAACTCAATGAAACTAAGCCATGCTGTGTGGGGCCACCCAAAATGGGTGGGTCATGGTGGAGAAGTCTGACAGAATGTGGTCCACTGGAGAAGGGAATGGCAAACCATGTCAGTATTGTTGCCTTGAGAACCCCATGAACAGTATGAAAAGGGAAAATGATAGGATACTGAAAGAGGAACTCTCCAGGCCGGTAGGTGCCCAATATGCTACTGGAGATCAGTGGAGAAATAACTCCAGAAAGAATGAAGGGATGGAGCCAAAGCAAAAAGAATACCCAGTTGTGGATGTGACTGGTGATAGAATCAAGGTCTAATGCTGTAAAGAGCAATATTTCATAGGAACCTGGAATGTTAGGTCCATGAATCAAGGCAAACTGGAAGTGGTCAAACAGGAGATGGCAAGAGTGAATGTTGACATTCTAGGAATCAGCGAACTAAAATGGACTGGAATGGGTGAATTTAATTCAGATGACCATTATATCTACTACTGCAGGCAGGAATCCCTTAGAAGAAATGGAGTAGCCATCATGGTCAACAAAAGAGTCCAAAATGCAGTGCTTGGATGCAATCTCAAAAATGAAAGAATGATCTCTGTTCGTTTCCAAGGCAAACCATTCAATATCACAGTAGTCCAAGTCTATGCCCCAACCAGTAACGCTGAAGAAGCTGAAGTTGAACACTTCTATGAAGACCTACAAGATCTTTTAGCTAACACCCCCAAAAGATGTCCTTGTCATTATAGGGGACTGGAATACAAAAGTAGGAAGTCAAGAAACACCTGGAGTAATAGGCAAATTTGGCCTTGGAATAGGGAATGAAGCAGGGCAAAGGCTAACAGAGTTTTGCCAAGAGAACGCACTGGTCATAGCAAGCACCCTCTTCAAACAACATAAGAGAAGACTCTACACAGGGACATCACCCGATGGTCAACAACGAAATCAGATTGATTATATTCTTTGCAGCCAAAGATGGAGAAGCTCTATACAGTCAGCAAAAACAAGACCGGGAGCTGACTGGCTCAGATCATGAACTCCTTATTGCCAAATTCAAACTGATATTGAAAAAAGTAGGGAAAACCACTAGACCATTCAGGTATGACCTAAATCAAATGACCCTTCTGATTATACAGTGGAAGTGAGAAATAGATTTAAGGGACTAGATCTGATAGAGTTCCTGAGGAACTATGGACTGAGGTTCGTGACTTTGTACAGGAGACAGGGATCAAGACCATCCCCATGGAAAAGAAATGCAAAAAAGCAAAATGGCCATCTGAGGAGGCCTTACAAATAGCTGTGAAAAGGAGAGAAGTGAAAAGTAAAGGAGAAAAAAAGGAAAGATATAAGCATCTGAATGCAGAGCTCCAAACAATAGCAAGAAGAGATAAGAAATACTTCCTCAGCGATCAATGCAAAGAAATAGAGGAAAACAACAGAATGGGAAAGACTAGAGATCTCTTCAAGAAAATTAGAGATACCAAGGGAACATTTCATGCAAAGATGGGCTCGATAAAGGACAGAAATGGTATGGACCTAACAGAAGCAGAAGATATTAAGAAGAGGTGGCAAGAATACACAGAAGAACCGTACAAAAAATATCTTCACGACCAAGATAATCACAATGGTGTGATCACTGACCTAGAGGCAGACATCCTGGAATGTGAAGTTAAATGGGCCTTAGAAACATCACTATGAACAAAGCTAGTGGAGGTGATGGAATTCCAGTTGAGCTATTTCAAATCCTGAAAGATGATGCTGTGAAAGTGCTGCATTCAATATGCCAGCAAATTTGGAAAACTCAGCAGTGGCCACAGGACTGGAAAAGGTCAGTTTTCATTCCAATCCCAAAGAAAGGCAATGCCAAAGAATGCTCGAACTACTGCACAATTTCACTCATCTCACATTCTTGTTAAGTAATGCTCAAAATTCTCCAAGCCAGGCTTCAACAATACCTGAACCGTGAACTTCCAGATATTCAAGCTGGTCTTAGAAAAGGCAGAGGAACCAGAGATCAAATTGCCATGACCTGTTGGATCATGGAAAAAGCAAGAGAGTTCCAGAAAAACATCTATTTCTGCTTTATTGAGTATGCCAAAGCAAACAGGAAGCCAAAGAAAGCTGGAGTAGCAATTCTCATATCAGACAAAATAGACCTTAAAATAAAGATTACAAGAGATAAGCAGGGACATTACATAATGATCAAGGGATCTATCCAAGAGGAAGACATAACAATCGTAAATATATATGCACCGAACATAGGAGAACCCCAATACATAAGACAAACACTAACAGACATAAAAGGAGAAATTGATAGTAACACAATAAAAGTCAGTTCAATTCAGTTCAGTCGCTCAGTTGTGTCTGACTCTTTGTGACTCCATGAACCACAGCACTCCAGGCCTCCCTGTCCATCACCAACTCCCAGAGTTTACCCAAACTCATGTCCATCGAGTTGGTGATGCCATCTAACCATCTCATCCTTTGTCGTCCCCTTCTCCCGCCTTCAATCTTTCCCAACATCAAGGTCTTTTCCAATCAGTCAGCTCTTTGCATCATGTGGCCAAAATATTGGAATTCAGCTTCAACATCAGTCCTTCCAATGAACACTCAGGACTGATTTCCTTTAGGATGGACTGGTTGGATCTCCTTGTAGTGCAAGGGACTCTCAAGAGTCTTCTCCAACACCACAGTTCAAAAGCATCAATTCTTCTGCGCTCAGCTTTCTTTATAGTCCAACTCTTACATCCATACATGACTACTGGAAAAACCATAGTCTTGACTAGATGGACCTTTGTTGACAAAGTAATATCTCTGCTTTTTAATATGCTGTCTAGGGTGGTCATAACTTTCCTTAGAAGGAATAAGCATCTTTTAATTTCATGGCTGCAATCACCATCTGCAGTAATTTTGGAGCCCCTCAAAATAAAAGAAGATTTTAACACCCCACTCACACCAATGGACAGATCATCAAAACAGAAAATTAATAAGGAAACACAAGTCTTAAATGATACATTATATGAGATCAATCTCACTGATATCTTTAGGATATTCCATCCAAATGCAGAAGAATAAACTTTCTCAAGTGCACATGGATCATTCTCCAGGATAGACCACATCTTGGGTCACAAATCAAACCTCAGTAAATATAAGGAAATTGAAATCATATCAAGCATCTTCTCTGGTCACAATGCTATGAGACTAGATATCAATTACAAGAAAAAAACTGTAAGAAACACAAACACATGGAATTAACACGTTTCTAAATAATCAACAGGCTACTGAATAAATCAAAAAGAAAATCAAAAAATTTATTGAAGCAAATAATACGATGAAAACATGACAACTCAAAACCTATGGGATGCAACAAAAGCAGTTCTAAGAGGGAAGTTTATAGCAATACAATCCTACCTCAAGAAACAAGAAAAACATGGAATAGACAACCGAAGTTTACACTCTCTTTAACCATTGCAACAAAAGGCATCAAATACCTAGGAATAAATCTAACTAAAGATACAAAAACCTTGTATTAGAAAACTATAAGACACTGATAAAAGAAATCAAAGATGACATAAACAGATAGAGAGATATACCATGTTCCTAGATTGGAAGGATCAATGTTGTGAAAATGACTATACCACCAAAAGCCATCTACAGATTCAATGCAATCTCTATCAAATTACCAATGGTATTTTTCACAGAACTAGAACAAAAATTTCACAGTATGTATGGAAACATAAAAGACCCTAAATAGCCAAAGCAATCTTGAGAGAGAATCAACTTTCCTTACTTCAGACTATACTACAAAGCTACATTCATCAAGACAGTATGATACTGGCACAAAAACAGAAATATAGTATATAAACCAGTGGAACAAGATAGAAAGCCCAGAGATAAACCCATGCACCTATGGGCACCTTATCTTTGACAAAGGAGGAAAGAATATACAATAGAAAAAAAAAAAAAAAGACAGGCTCTTCAACAAGTGGTGCTGGGGAAAATGGACAGCTATGTGTAAAAGAATAAAATTAGAACACTTCTTAACATCATACACAAAGATAAACTCAAAGTGGATTATAGATCTAAATGTAAGACCAGAAACAATAAAACTATAAAACTCTTTGACATAAATCAGAGCAAGATCCTCTATGACCCACCTTGAGAATAATGGGAAAAAAAGCAATAAACAAATGGGACCTAGTTAAACCTAAGCTTTGGCACAGTGAAGGAAACTGTAAATAAGGTGAAAAGACAAACCTCAGAATGAGCAAAATAATAGCAAACAAGACAATTGACAAAAGATTAATCTCCAAAATCTACAAGCAGCTCATTCAGCTCAATACCAGAAAAACAAAAAACCCAACCAAAAAGCGGATAGAAGACCAAAATGGACATTTTTTCCAAAGATGACATACAGATCACTAATAAACATATGGAAAGATGCTAAATAGCGCTCATTATTAGAGCAATGCAAAGCAAAACTGCAGTGAAATAACACCTCACACTGGTTAGAATGGCCATCATCAAAACATCTACAAACAATAATGCTGGAGAGGGTGTGGAAAAAAGGGAATCGTCTTGCACTGTTGGTCGGTATGTAAATTGATACAGCCACTATGGAAGATGGTACAGAGATTCCTGAAAAAGCTAGGAATAAAACTACCATATGACCCAGAAATCCCACTATTGGGGATATACCCTGAGGAAACCATAATTGAAAAAGACACATTCCTGCTTTTTTTCTTTTTTTTTAAAATTTTATTTTATTTTTAAACTTTACAAATTGTATTAGTTTTGCCAAATATCAAAATGAATCCGCCACAGGTATACATGTGTTCCCCATCCTGAACCCTCCTCCCTCCTCCCTCCTCCCTCCCCATACCACCCCTCTGGGTCGTCCCAGTGCATTAGCCCCAAGCATCCAGTATTGTGCATCGAACCTGGACTGGCAACTCGTTTCATACATGATATTATACATGTTTCAATGCCATTCTCCCAAATCTTCCCACCCTCTCCCTCTGCAACAGAGTCCATAAGACTGTTCTATACATCAGTGTCTCTTTTGCTGTCCCTTCCCTAAGTAAGAAATAAAAAACGTGAATTAAAAAAAAAAAGAAAAAGAAAAAGACACATGTACCCCAATGTTCATTGCAGAACTATTTACAATAGCTAGTACATGAAAGCATCCTAGATTTCCATTGACAGATGAATGGATAAAGAATATATGGTATATTTATACAATGGAATATTACTCAGCCATAAAACAGAATGCATTTGACTCAGTTCTATTAGGGTGGATGAGCCTAGAGTCTATTATACAGAGCAAGTCAGGAAGAGAAAGACAAATATCTTATGTTAACACATATATATGTAATCTTGAAAGATGGTACTGAAGAACCTATCTATAGGGCAACAGTGGAGACACAGACGTAGAGAACAGACTTGTGGACAGAGTTGGGGAAGGAGAGGGTGGAATGAAGTGAGAGAATAGCATTGAAACATATAACTTACCATATGTAAAATTATACAGCCCGTGAAAATTAATTGTATAATGGAGGGAGCCCAAATCTGGTGTTCTGTGATAAACTAGAGGGGTGGGATGGGGTGGGAAGTATGGGCAAGAGGGAGGGACATACATATACCTATGGCTGATTCATGTTGATATATGGTAGAAACCAATACAATATTGTAAAGCAATTATCCTCCAATTGAAAATAATTTAAAAAATCATGAAATTATTGGTTCCAGTTGAATTCTTTCCTAAGTAGGATAAATCTGAGACTGATGACTTTCAAGGATGAAAATGCTGCAGTCCTGGTTGACAGAGACTTGTTGAGATCTCCTAGGTGGTGTTGCCTTCCTCATAAAAAGTCCATGATATCACCAAGGTGGGGATTATTATCCTCTTTTGAACAGAGGAAGAAACCAAAGTTAAATACTTTTCTTTTCTAGGTTACATAGCCAGTTAATAGGAATGTGAGAACTTGAACCTAGTTCTGTCTGCCAGTGCATTACTGTTTTTGAAGAGTTCATCAATAGATTCATCTCAATTCATGAATCTGGGACACAGCTAGAACTTGGAAGGCAGTTTTGGAAATGCTTACTGAGGGCCTCACATTCAACACATTGGAGTTTGGACTATTCCTGGTAGATGGTGGGAAGCCATAGAAAGATTTTAAACAGTGGAAGTGACTGTGCCTATTGATCGTTCTTCCTTGCCACTTTAGCACTCACTGTTTGGCACTTAAAACCAAGCTGACAAGTTAGTTTTACACTCCTATCAGCAAGTCAGAGCCTGGTAGTTTGTGGTCAAACTGTTTATGTACTTTCTTTTAACAGCTTTCTCTCAGTTGCTTTCTGCTTTACTTACGGGCATTCCAGTTATTTCCATCTGTCCTCTGTTAGTGGCCAAACTTAAAGAAGGCTGGTCTGTCCCTACCCCCTCCTCTGCCTCTTCCTGACTTAATGAAAAAGCTGGTTTCTTTAAGTCTGAAGTCAGACCCAGCCAAACAAGCAAAGACACAATCTCTTTGGACATGGAACACTGAAATGGTGATTAATCTTCTTCCTGAACATTCTTGTCAAACGCTTACTTCACCTCACACTTTTTTCATTTCTCAAAAAACATCTGGTTTGCAGCTTTTTTTCCTCTTTTTTTCTATGTGTTGCCTAATTTCTACCCTCCTCCCCTCATCTATTTTTGCTACTTCTGGAAGAATATTCTAAAAGCAAGATGAGGATATCAAAGAGCCATAAGCCTAGTATTATCCTAGGTCCCCACTACAGCTTTATGAGGGAAGGAGGTTAGAGATCATTCCCATATTACTAAAAGAGAGGAAGAAATGTTTTAGAAACTGCCTAGAATTTAATAGAGCAAAGATCCAGGGACCTCGATGTGTGCCATGCTTTTTTAAGGATGTAGACATCGAGGCTCAGAAAGCTTAGGTAAGTTGGTGAAGGTTGCAGCGTTAGCACACATTGTGAAGCCAGTCTTGGTTCCTTGTGGTGTGGAAAGTCAAGAACTCCTGTACACTACAAGTTTTTATTTTGTTTGTTGTTTGAAACTTGTTCTTTTGAAATAATTTTAGACTCATTAGAAGTTGCAAAAAAAGTACAAAAGGTTCCTGTGTATGCTTCACCCAGATTCCTCCAGTGATAATATCTTATATGTCCATGGTACTTTTTCAAAACCAGAAATTGACATTGGCTCAATAATATGGGGCTTCTCTGGTGGCTCAGAGGTTAAAGCGTCTGCCTCCAATGCAGGAGACCCAGGTTCAATCCCTGGGTCAGGAAGATCCCCTGGAGAAGGAAATGGTAACTCGCTCCAGTATTCTTGCCTGGAGAATCCCATGGACAGAGAAGCCTGGTAGGCTACAGTCCACGGGGTCGCATAAGAGTTGGACACGACTGAGCGACTTCACTTTCACTTTCTTTCAATAATATGAACTACACCACATACCTTTGTTGTGGGGTAAACTGTGCCCCTCCCCACCCCTAAATTCACACGTTGAAATTCAATCCCCCAATGTGATTTGGAAGTATGGCTTTTAGGGAGATAATTAAGGTTAAATGAAGTCATAAGGGTGGGGTCCTAATCCAACAGAACTGGCATCTTTATAAGAAGAAGAAACTTCAGAGATCTCTCTTTTCTCCATGAGTACACAGAGGAAAGGCGATATGAGGACACAGAGAAAAGGTGGTTGTCTACAAGTGAGGAAGAGAGGTCTCAAAAGAAACCAGTCCTGGCACCTTGATCTTAGAATTCTAGCCTCCAGAAATGTGAGAAAATAAATTTCTTCACTTTCTGGAGGCTAGAGGTACCAAAATCGAGGTGTTGGTAGGGTTGATTTTGTTCTGAGGCCTCTCTCCTTGCTTGCAGACAGCTGCCCTTTTGTTGACTTTTCACATGGCTGTCCCTTTATGCACATGTGCTCCTGGTGCCTGTGTGTGTCTTAATCTCCTCTTTTAAAAACACCAGTCAGATTGGTTTTGGTGTACCTTAGTAGCTTCATTTTAACTTAGTGACTTCTTTAAAGGCCCTATCTCCAAATAGTCACATTCTGAGGCACTGGAGTTTAAGGGTTCAACATATGAGACTTGAGCCATAATTCAGTTAACAACAAGTGTTATGACATTATCTGCCTCCTGAGAAGCCTGTATGCAGGTCAAGAAACAACAGTTAGAACCAGAAATGAAACAATGGATTTGTTCAAAATTGGGAAAGGAGTACATCAAGGCTGTATATTATCACCATGTTTATTTAACTTATATACAGAGTGAAGTGAAGTGAAGTGAAGTGAAAGTCACTCAGTCGTGTCCGACTCTTTGCAACCCCATGGATTGCATAGTCCATGGGATTCTCCAGGCTAGAATACTAGAGTGGGTAGCCTTTCCCTCCTCAAATGGATCTTCCCAACCCAAGGATCAAACCCAGGTCTCCCACATTGCAGGCGGATTTTTTACCAGCTGAGCCACAAGGGAAGCCCGAGAATACTGGAGTGGGTAGCCTATCCCTTCTCCAGTGGATCTTCCCAACCCAGGAATCAAACCAGGGTCTCCTGCATCACAGGCTGATTCTTTACCAACTGAGCTCTGAGGGAAGCCCTATATGCAGAGTACACCATGTGAAATGCTGGGCTGGATGAAGCACAAGATGGAAGCAAGATTGCTGGGAGAAATATCAATAACCTCAGATATGCAGATTACACCACCCTTATGGCAGAAAGTGAAGAGGAACTAAAGAGCCTCTTGATGAAGGTGAAAGAGGAGAGTGGAAAAGCTGGCTTAAAGCTCAACATTCAAAAAATGAAGATCATGGCATCCAGTCCCATCACTTCATGGCAAATAGATGGGGAAACAATGGAAACAGTGACAGATTTTCTTTTCTTGGTCTCCAAAACCACTGCAGATGGTGACTGCAGCCATGAAATGAAAAGACACTTGCTCCTTGGTAGGAAAGCTATGACAAACCTAGACAGCATATTAAAAAGCAGAGACATTACTTTGCTGACAAAGGTCCATCTAGTCAAAGCTATGGTTTTTCCTGTAGTCATGTATGGATGTGAGAGTTGGATCATAAAGAAGGCTGAACTTCAAAGAATTGATGCTTTTGAGCTGTGATGTTGGAGAAGACTCTTGAGAGTCCCTTGGACTGCAAGGAGATCCAACCAGTGAATCCTAAAGGAAATCAATCCTGAATATTCATTGGAAGGACTGATGCTGAGGCTGAAGCTCTAATACTTTGGCTACCTGATGTGCAGGACTGACTCATTTGAAAAGACCCTGATACTGGGAAAGGTTGAAGGCAGGAGGAGAAGGGGAAGACAGAAGACAAGATGGTTGGATGGCATCACAAACTCAATGGACAGGAGTTTGAGCAAGCTCCAGGAGATGGTGAAGGACAGGGAAGCCTGGTGTGCTGCAGTCCATGGGGTCACAAAGAGTCAGAAATGACTGAGCGACTGAACAACAACAACAATAAATTTATTAACAAACACCATAGTTAGGAGAAAGAACTGTTCCACCAACACAAAGAAATTCTGTAGTGCTACCTTTTTATCATTACACCCTCCCCAGTCCTTGATAACTGGTACCACTGATCTTTTCTCCATCAAATGCAATCATACAGTATGTGACCTATTGAGATTTGTTTTTTCTTTCCCACTCAGCATAGTGACCCTGAGATCCACCCAAGTTATGTATGTGTTAATAGTTTGCTCCTTTTTACTGCTAAGTGGTATTACATGGTATGGGTGTACCGTGGTTTGCTTATCCATTCAACTATTGAAGGATATTCGGGTTGTTTCCAGTTTCAGTGTGTTAGTGTTAGTTGCTCAGTCATATCCAACACTTTGCAACCCCATAGACTGTAGCTCGCCAGGCTCCCCTGTCCTTGGAATTCTCCGGGCAAGAATACTGGAGTTGGTAGCCATTCCCTTCTCCAGGGGACTTTCTCAAACCAGAGATCTAACCCGGGTCTCCCACATTCCAGGCAGGTTGTTTCTGGTTTGAGGCCATTACAAATAAAGCTTATATGAGCATTCATGTACATATTTTTGTGTAAATGTAGTGTTACTTATCTGTAGAATAGCTTCCCAGAAGTGCAATTGCTATATTGTATGATAATTGCATATTTAGTTTTTTAAGAAGCTGCCAAACTATTTTTCAAAGTAGCTACATGCCTAAAATGATGTATGAAAGATCCAGTCCCTCCACATCTTCACCAACATTTGGTGCTGTCACTTAGTCACTCTGATATATGAAGTGGTATCTCATTGTGGTTTTAGTTTCCATTTTCCCAGTGGCTAGTGATGTTGACCAAGCATCTCTTCATATTCTTTACCCATTTTCTAAGTGAATATTTTTTGTGTGTTTGAGTGTTTTACCGTTGAGTTTGTGAGTTTTTTTTTTTTTTTTTACATATTCTAAATACAATCCTTTATCAGATATATGGTTTGCAAATGTCCCCAGTCTGTGTTTTTCTTTCTCATTTTCTTAATAAGATCTGTCACAGAGTGAAAGTTTTTATTTTGATAAAGTAGAATTTATAAAAGTTTTTATGACTTATACTTTGGTGTCATATTTAGGAATCCTTCACCAATCTCAAAATCCTGAATATTTTATTTTCTAAAATTTTTATATTATTTTTTTGTTTTATATTATTATATTTCAATAATTATTTGAATTGAACAAGTGCATGCATTTGTCAGAGCTCAGCAAATATTCCCTAAATATTTGTCTTTAAATGCATATAAATTTACCTTAGAATAACTATAAAGTTATATTAAACTTTATTTTAATAACATGCATGTTTACATTTATTATGTGTGATCCATTTTGAGTTGATTTTCATATAAAGTATGAAGTTTAGGTCAAGGTTCATCCTATACTCAAAAACCTCTTTTTCCCATGACTTAAAGGATAATTTAAGTTCCTTATTCTGGCATTCAAGGTCCTCTGTAATCAGGGCCCTCCTCACCATCCCATCTTTTCTCCTTTGATTTCCTACCCCAAGCAGCATGGTTCAGTTCAGTGCAGTTTAGTGCACTTGCTCAGTCATGTCCGACTCTTTGTGACCCCATGGACTGCAGCATGCCAGGCCTCCCAGTACATCACCAACTCCCAGAGTTTACCCAAACTCATGTCCATTGCGTCAGTGATGCCATCCAACCATCTCATCCTCTGTTGTCCCCTTCTCCTCCCACCTTCAATTTTTCCCAACATTAGGGTCTTTTCACATGAGTCAGCTCTTCGCATCAGGTGACCAAAGTATTGGAGTTTCAGCTTCAACATCAGTCCTTCCAATGAACACTCAGGACTGATTTCCTTTAGGATGGACTGGTGGAATATCCTTGCAGTCCAAGGGACTCTCAAGAGTCTTCTCCAACACCACAGTTCAAAAGCATCAATTCTTCTGCATTCAGCTTTCTTTACAGTCCAACTCTCACATCCATACATGACTACCGGAAAAACCATAGCCTTGACTAGATGGACCTTTGTTGACAAAGTAATGTCTCTGCTTTTTAACATGCTGTCTAGGTTGGTCATAATTTTCCTTCCAAGGAGTAAGCGTCTTTTAATTTCATGGCTTCAGTCACCATCTGCAGTGATTTTGGAGCCCCCCAAAATAAAGTCTGCCACTGTTTCCACTGTTTGCCCATCTATTTGCCCTGAAGTGATGGGGCCAGATGCCATGATCTTAGTTTTCTGAATGTTGAGCTTTAAGCCAACTTTTTCACTCTCCTCTTTCACTTTCATCAAGAAGCTCTTTAGTTTTTCTTCACTTTCTGACATAAGGGTGGTGTCATCTGCATATATGCCATCTATAATCATGGGCTCTAGAGTCACGCCATCTACATTCAAATCCTGAGCTGCCATTTATTGACTGTTTTCTGTGACTCAGTTCTCTCATTTGTAAAATGGGATATTAATAGTACTTACATTATAAGGTTCTTATAAAGATAAAAATTGATTAAATTCATATAAGACTGCAGCCATGAAATTAAAAGACGCTTACTCCTTGGAAGGAAAGTTATGACCAACCTAGATAGCATATTCAAAAGCAGAGACATTACTTTGCCAACAAAGGTTCGTCTAGTCAAGGCTATGGTTTTTCCTGTGGTCATGTATGGATGTGAGAGTTGGACTGTGAAGAAGGCTGAGTGCCGAAGAATTGATGCCTTTGAGCTGTGGTGTTGGAAAAGACTGTTGAGAGTCCCTTGGACTGCAAGGAGATCCAACTAGTCCATTCTGAAGGAGATCAGCCCTGGGATTTCTTTGGAAGGAATGATGCTAAAGCTGAAACTCCAGTACTTTGGCTACCTCATGCGAAGAATTGACTCATTGGAAAAGACTCTGATGCTGGGAGGGATTGGGGGCAAGAGGAGAAGGGGACGACAGAGGATGAGATGGCTGGATGGCATCACTGACTCGATGGATGTGAGTCTGAGTGAACTCCGGGAGCTGGTGATAGACAGGGAGGCCTGGCATGCTGCGATTCATGGGGTTGCAAAGAGTCGGACATGACTGAGCAACTGATCTGATCTGATCTGATCTAAGCACAATGCCAGGCAAATAGTGTTCAGTAAATGGTAGTTCTTACCATGATTACACAAAATGTTTACCTCAGATGAGATTTCCATCTGCTGGCTTCATATTCCTATTTTCTCATTTTCTTTGATTGTTTTAGTCCTTATCTATCAAATTTCTACTTGTTTTTGTGGTTACCTCTGATGGTGGTATGGCAGTCACAATTTACCGGAAATGGGAGATTTCTGGGATGTTGGTAAGGTTCTATATTCAATAATTATTTGCATTAAACATGTGTATGCATTTGTCAGAGCTCAGCAGCAAATATCCTTTTACTATTTGATTTTAAATGTATATAAGCTTACCTCAGAATAACTGTAAACTTATAGTGAACTTTAGTTTAATAACATGCATGGTGAAGTGTTTATAGTGCTAAAGAGTATGAATGTCTGATACTTTAAATAGCTTAATGGATGGATAGAGGGATAGATAGGTAGATGGATATATGATAAAGCAATTTAAGTAAAATGTAAGTGGTAGAATCTAGGTGGTGGGCATATGGGTATTCACTATAAAATTCTTTTAATTCTGTTTTATGCAGGGTCAATTCCATAGATGTGTGATCTGTGCAGTCACACAAGGTCTTATGCTCAGAAGGGCCCTGTGCTTGGTTTAATGTTTTACTGTCACTCTTCTGAGATTCTTAATAATTTCATCTTTGAACTTCTGTTTTGTAAGTGAAGTCCAATGGGACAATGGAACATGCACATAAGCTTAAGTGTGTCTACTGTTCCTTGCCACCCCATCTGTATATAGTGTTTGTGATGCTACATGACCATAGAGTTCTAGAGGACCCACAATGTGTGGGAGTTCAGCAAGACTCGAAATGAGTACAAGGTAAAAAATTTAAGTATATAACTCAGCAAGTGGGAATGTTGACAACCCCAAAAGCTATGCTTTTCATGCAAGCTAAGAGCTTGCTTCAAATGTAAAAAGAAGGTAATGAAATTCTAAGAAACATCAACAGCCAAGGAACCCTATCATTTTTTCTTACTCACGTTACTTCCCTGTATTACCTAACCATTATTGCTGGACATGATGATATAGAAATAAAGAGAAAGATAAGGCAATCCATAGTTCCTTTTCATTTTACTTCTTTATTATCAAATTACTAAATCAAAGAATGTTGGTAGAATGTGTGCATATAAAAAAGTGAAATAAAAAAATAGTATCTGTGCTGTATTTCCACTGTTCTGGTAAGAGTGAAACACATGTGCATGTGAGAGCTCTGAAATATGAATGTTTAATTTTGGTGATTCTGCATGTGAATTAGATAAATGTTCTTGTATTTGTACTTAAAACATACTGCATAATATAAAGAGGAACAGTAAAACTCATGCTAATAATTTAAATTTTAAGTTATTCTTTACTTAGAACAGTATAAAATAACAAATAGAAAACACGACAAGTTGAGAGAGAGCAAATGAGTGAAAGAGTGTGCACACATGCCCAGAAAAATGAAAAATACTTTTTATTTTAGTGCCTCTAGCTGGATTTTCCCCTTGTATTTTGAGTGAGGGAGCCTTTGCACTCAGCCCCACAAATTATGTAGCTGACCCTGGCTATCTATTTAAAGTTTCTCATAGTGCAATATTAGGGGGAAAAAACCCTACTTGTTCTTTAGATTTGAACTCAGAACTTCTGTGAAACTTTGTTTTGCAGATTAAACCAAGGCAACTTTTGAGTTTTTTAATTCCTAGTGTAAATAATCAACTCTGTTATTAGCTGGCGATGTAACCCTGAAAAAATTTTTGTCCTCTCTGAATATCTTTACTTGTGCAGTGAAGAGGTTTAACTACATGGTCCTTTCTAAAGATCCTTCAAATTGGGAGACTACTTTTCTCATTTATACCATTTAAAAGTCTTTCCAAGTACAACTGAATGATGTTTGGAAATGCATATAGGCCATGTCCCCCTAGTGAGTGTAAACTTTTGGAGAATGAGCCTCTGCTTTGTGTATTTCATGATACATAGTTGATACATAGTAACTGTTGTCTTAATTAAGCAAATGAACGAGTGAGTGAGTGAATGAGGTCAGCATTATTTGTATTTAACCTCACAACTGCTTCAGAAAGCAACCATTTTCTCCATTTTATTGTAGGAAGGTTTTGTACCAAGCTTATGCAGTGGAAAATATGAATGTGATATAAGGTGACACTAATACTGCCCTGGGACATCAACCAGCCTCTTGGGACCATTCTTCCCACTGCCTGGAAAAAGTTTCCCTATTTCCCCACCTTGTCTTCTGTGCCAAAGTCTTGAACTCCTATCTCACACCCTCAGGGAAAGGTAAGCCCACCTTACCTCATTAGGCTCAGTGTTGTGTGCCCAGTTCAGAGGTCCATAAAGGAATTGGGTAATGAATAGAGTGCCTTATGTAGGTTGAAAACTCAGCACCACAAGAGCCTTTTTAAACTTTCATCTATACTGGAGCCTTTTGTTTCCCACACCCATCGAAAGGGCGGAGTAAGAAGTGGGGTAGGGAGAATAATTTTGTGAAATCCATATCAACAGAAGAGGGACCTGGGACTTTGGAGAATCTAGGCTGTCCATCTGCTTGCTGCTAGCCAGAACACATTGGTGGCATTATAATAAACCAGGCTAACCCCAGTATCTCCAGAGCCCACTGCCCAATCCTATTTTCCATTTTCACAAGCTCTACTCATCACTTCTCAATGAATCATGTAGAATTTTCCATCTGGGCTTATTATTAGTTTCCCTGAATGACCCTTAAAAAGTTCATATTTGAATCCATGGATCTGTCTGAGCATGAAGCGGGCCTCATACATCACTGAACACTCATCTACTTAGAAGGTCGGGACCTTGGCATGGCTGGGTGTTGATGTTTTTATGGATGGAAAATGTTGGCTTGCATTCTATCAGTAACCCCCACAGAGGTGATATTAAGATTTAAGGATATAATCATTTGGAAAATGCTTGATTGAAGTCAGCTCTAGTCTCATTTATATTTTGGAAAAGGAAGACAATGATGTGTACTATAGAAATGACTGACTGCCCCTTCACTCCTGTTGGACAGGGTTAGAGGATGACCACTTTGGCAATGTCAGCAAGTAGGAAATTCAAGTAAGAGACCCAATAAAAGATCAGGAGCAGTAGTGGAAAGAGCCTTAGTTGGGAGTCGGTAGATCTGGGCTCTGGTTCTGCTTTGCTATACTCTCACTTGCTCACTGTGTGACATTTGACAAGCTTCTTTCTCAGAGTTATGTATACCTATGGCTGATTCATGTTGATATATGGCAGAAACCAACATAATATTGTAAAGCAATTGCCCTTCAATTAAAAATAAATAAAATAAAAAAAAAAGGATGGCCTTTTGTGGTCCCAAAGGATCTTCCCAATTCTGTGACATTGGAGAGAATAAATATTGTGACTTTGGAGAGAATAAACCTTCCTTTAGTTGGTTTAAGAGTGTAAAACTTGGAGCCAGACTGCCTGCGTTTATATCTTGGACCCACTCTTTCCTGGTTATGTGAACTTAAGGAAATCATTTAACCTCTTTGTGCTTTAGTATCTTCATTTATAAAATGGGGATAATAATAGTACTTGTATAAGATTGTTATAATGATTAATTGTTTCAATTTATGTGAACCATTTAGAATATTACCTGGCACACAGTAAGTGCTAAAACAAAATGTTAGCTTTCATTATTATTATAGGAATCCTTCCCTGGGCTATCATATGAAATAAGGGTAGAGTATCTGGGATTCCATGCTCTCACCTTTTCATCCTCTCTGAGAAGAGAGACCACACAGTGATTGCTTCCTTAGGCCTCTGGAAACATACCTCATCTCTCTTTGGGGAAGACCACTTTCTGCCCCTCAATGTATAGTGGTTGCCATACAAGGGCCTCAATCTGAACCTCTTTAGAAAACAATTATTCTGGGATTTTGTCCTGCTTCCTCAATCCGGAAGGTCCTGCCCATTTTTCCAAGTGTACTTCTCTACCATCAACCTGGCTTTTACCTTCTCCCAGCTGAAATGGTCAGTGGTGGGGAGTAGAGGGGAGTGAGGTGGGGATGAGACAATTAGGAAAGAAAGGATTTGTTTCCGTGAAGGGTTTCTGTGTCTTTGGGACATCTATGTGACCTATCCATGTCCCTGGCTCTTCCTTTTTCCAGTGACTATCTAGTTTATGCAAATAAATGGATCAATGAATACTAGCAAATTAAATGATAGCCCCTGTAAAGTAACATTTGAGTTTGAACTTGGGTTAAAGCAATATGGAATGTTATGGTCAGAAGGGGCCTTAGAAATTATATAATCTAATTCCCTCCTTATGTAGTATATTGAGGAAACTGAGGCCCAGAAAAGGGATGAGACTTGCCCAGGATCATAAGGCAGAAATGGGACTAGAATCTAGGGAATTTGATACTTAGCTGTAGGCCCCTTTCCTATATGAATTTGCCTCTGGGGGTAAAATTACTTAACCAAAAGAAGTGATTATAAGCATATTGGAGTGTAAGTAGGTGAATGGAGATGTTTTGGGATAGAGAGTCCTTTTGGTTCTCTCCCAGATCCCTCATAGGCTATTTCCTATTTTGCCTTCAAACAGGATCAGGCTTGCTGATGCTCAAAGCAGTCTAGAAGAGCCAACATTTCAGAGTTCCACATTCCCTTTGCTGGGTAGGACCAGGAGAAGTCTTGCAGCTGGATTTCCTGTCTCCAGGACCTGGGAGGAGCTTGTTATCCTGGAGTAGTACACAAAACTCTTGGCAACTGCTTTAAGGTGCTTGGTCACATCATCCAAAGACAACAAAGAGATATGAATAGAATTAGCAAAAGAGTGAATCAGAGGTCACTGTCTGGTTTTCCTCTGCAGCTAATCTATGGGAGTGACAGAGCAATAAGAACAAAGCACAATGTGAGCCCTTGGCCAACAAAATAACCTAATAAATAGAGGTTGCACACCCCAGAGAGCACAGTAGAATTTCTGGCAGGATAGGGCAGTAGTCATTCTGAACAAACAAGATATTAATTTATGTCTAAGCAGAACAAGGTTAGAAATCTACTTCACATTCCTCTTGGAGAGTATTTCAAAAAAATCAATGAAGTCAGTTTCTTCCATGTGGAGACAAGGCAGAAAAGCCATACACACGGCCTTTCATATATAGATCCTAAGCCACTGCACTGGCAGCCCCAGGCAAAAACCCTAAGGTAGCAGTGTCTGGTGCTGACTTGCCATACCAGATCAATTGTAGAAACAGTATTTTCTGGATCAACACCAAAATCTAGATTGCTTGGATGGAGCTTTGTGTATCTGTACCAATAGCTGACCAATGTGACATTCCAGCTTTATCAGAAAAGCTTAAACCTATTTTTTCTTGCCTATATTCTCTTCCTGTCTAGAATAGCCTTTCATCTGTGACCCATTAAATTGTCATTTTCATTCCATTTAGTTTTTCCCCCAAATCTTACTGCTTCCACCTCAAAAATTTCCTCCAAAGGAAGAGCAATAGAAGAGGAACCATCATGGATTCTTGATCTTGGAGCTGGAGGATTTTACAAAGAACATCTAGTATATTCTCTTGAAGCACCTACTCTTTAAGTTTCAACTAATATTTATTTTCTTGTCACCCCCAATTCTATATGCCTATTCTCATCTCCAAGCTACAAATAAGTATATCAAGCTGTCTGCCACTTGGCTGTATACTATAGGTACCATAAACTCAACATGTCCAAGGTGGAATGCATTATATTACCTCTTAAACATGATTGTACCGGTGAGGTTTTGGTTTCATTTGATGGCACCATTATCCACCCAATCATTCAACCTAGGAAACTACAGAGTTGTCCTTGAACAGCCTCCTTCCCTTATCTATCAGATCCAAGTACACTGGCAAATTCTGTTTTTATCTCCCAATTATATTTCAAACCCATCTACTTTGTATTTTCACTGTCTTAATTCAAACACTCACCACTTCATATCTGAACTACTGAGACAGTCTCCTAACTAATGTCCCTGTCTCCAACTTGGTCTCACTCCATTTAATCCTTCACACTGCCAATATAATTTTAAATCGGATATGGGTTTCTGGGTACCTAAAATCCTTTTGTAGGCTACCCATCACCATTAAGATAAAGTTGAACTTCTTTCACAACCTGCAAGGCCCTCATGACCTTGCTTGTGCTTATTTCATAAACTTTTTTTTTTTTTTTGCCATCTTCTGACTTGCTCTGTAAGCTTGAGCAACACTGAACTTCCTGAAGTCCCCTATAGGTACTATTTTACTTAAAACATCTATAAATTTATTTGTACTGTTTTTATCTTCTTGAATCAGGTCTTCTCAACTCATTATTTTGACTGGATAACTTTTTATTACTTAGATCCAGGAGATTTTCCAGACTGAGTGAGACGGTATTCCTGTGTGATCTCACAGCATCCCATTAAATTCTATATCTCTTTACCACACTCTGTTTGCCTGTCTTCCCCACCAGATTAGATGGCTCTTGAGAAAATAATGTCTTATTTTTCTGTGTATCCTCAGTGTCTAACACACTGTTTGACATAAAATAGATATTTAATAATTGCTTTCTGAACAAATGAAAATTGCAGATATAGATTTAGTTATTTTTAAATTTGCCTAGCCTTTTAACTTCAACTGATTTCTCACTCATTGATTCATTCTGTTTCTCTCCCAAAGTCCATGAGGATGGGTGGGTACGTTTGTGTGCATGCATGTTTTATAGAACTGTTTTTTTGTGTGTGTGTGTGTGACTCTTCTGAGACTTTAAATGATAAGAGCAGCAAATTTGAGACATCTTATTTTGCAAATACAAAAATTGATATACAAAGATGCTATATAACTTGCCTCAGATCATGCAGCTAATAAA
This sequence comes from Bos indicus, assembly GCF_029378745.1. Lineage (NCBI taxonomy): Eukaryota > Metazoa > Chordata > Mammalia > Artiodactyla > Bovidae > Bos > Bos indicus. The sequence continues at coordinate 80,860,074 of NC_091789.1, forward strand.
TAGTGGAACCAAAATCCTGATTTCTAGACTCTCATCCTGGTAATCTCACCCACCACATCCTCTTCCAGTCTTCTCAAATCATGATCTTTCAGCATTTGGACACATCAGAGAGAGGTTATTAATATGACTGAGTTTATTTTGCACTTTGTTTTTCTGCTGATTTTCTTTTTAAAATTAAAGCAAAATTCTTGAGACATAAAATTAACCATTTTAAAGTGTACAATTTAGTGATATTTTGTATACTTGCAATATTGTGCAAACATTACTTCTATCTGGTTTCAAAATATTTTCTCATCCTATGAGGAAACTCCATACTCATTAAGCAGTCACTCCGATTCCCCCTTCCCCTCAGCCTCTGGCAACAACTAATTTGCTTTCTGTTTCTGTGGATTTATCTATTCTAAATTTCTAATATAAATAGAATTGTACAATATATGACCTTTTGAATATGGTTTATTTTATTTAGAAAAATGTTTTGAGGTTCATCCATGTTGTAACATGTACAGATGCTTCATTCTTTCTACATCTGAATAATATAAATGTGGTATGTATATACTACATTTTGTTTATGCACACACTGATGGACACATATGAATTGTTTCCCACTTTGGATTATCATTAATAGTGTTACTAAGAACATTCATGTACAAACATTTGTTTGAAGACCTGTTTTCAATTCTTTTCTGTCTGTGCATACAAATAGGTTTGCTAGCTCATATGGTAATTCTGTGTTTATTTTTTGAGGAAATTTCAAATGGTTTTCCATAGTGGCTGCACCATTTCAGATTCCTACTAGCAAGTAGCAATGTTTTAAATTTTTCACATCCTCATCAACACTTCACATCTCATTTTGGTTTTGTATTGCACTTCCCTGATGGCTAGTGATGTTCAGCATCACTTCATGTGCTTATTGACCATCAGTGTCAGTTCAGTTCAGTCACTCAGCTGTGTCTGACTCTTTGTGACCCCATGTACTGCAGCACAACAGGCTTCCCTGCCCAATACTAACTCCCTGAGCTTGCTCCAACTCATGTCCATCAAGTAAGTTATGCCATCCAACCATCTCATCCTCTGTCATCCCCTTCTCCTCCTGCCTTCAATGTTCCCCAGCATCAGGGTCTTTTCAAATGAGTCAACTCTTCACATGAGGTGGCCAAAGTATTGGAGTTTCAGCTTCAGCATCAGTCCTTCCAATGAACACCCAGGACAGATCTCCTTTAGGATGGACTGGTTGGATTTCCTTGCAGTCCAAGGGACTCTCAAGAGTCTTCTCCAATTGCTGCTGCTGCTGCTAAGTTGCTTCAGTCATGTCCGACTCTGTGTGATGCCATAGATGGCAGTACACTAGGCTACTCTGTCCCTGGGATTCTCCAGGCAAGAATACTGGAGTGGGCTGCCATTTCCTTCTCCAATGAACGCAAGTGAAAAGTGAAAGTGAAGTTGCTCAGTCGTGTGCCCGACTCTTAGTGACCCCATGGACTGCAGCCTACCAGGCTCCTCTGTCATGGGATTTTCCAGGCAAGTGTACTGGAGTGGGCTGCCATTGCCTTCTCCAACACCACAGTTCAAAAGCAACTGTTCTTCGGTGCTCAGTCTTCTTTATGGTCCAACTCTCACATCCATACATGACTACTGGAAAAACCACAGCTTTGACTAAAGGAACCTTTTTCAGCAAAGTAATGTCTCTGTTTTTTAATATGCTGTCTATGTTGGTTCAAGATTTTCTTCCAAGGATCAAGCATCTTTTAATTTCATGGCTGCAGCCACCATCTGCAGTGATTTTGGAGCCCAAGAAAATAAAGTCTGTCACTGTTTCCATTGTTTCCCCATCTATTTGCCATGAAGTAATGAAGCAAGATGCCACAATCTTAGTTTTTTGAATTTTGAATTTTAAGCCAGCTTTTTCACTCTCTTCTTTTTCACTTTCATCAAGAAGGTTTTTAGTTCCATTTTGCTTTCTACCATAAGGGTGGTGTCATCTGCATATCTGAGGTTATTGATATTTCTCCCAGCAATGTTGATTCCAGCTTGTAGTTCATCCAGCCCAGCATTTTGCATGACGTACACTGCATGTAAGTTAAATAAGTAGGGTGACAATATATAGCCTTGATATACTCCATCTGTATATCTTCCCTGAAAATATGTCTATTTAAGTCCTTTGTACATATTTAATTAGATGGTTTATATATTTTTTGTTGAGCTAAAAGTGTTTTTTATACAGTATACTGGATACTAGACCTTTATAAGTTAGATGGTTTGCAAACATATTCTCCCATTCTGTGGTTTGTCTTTTGACTTTTCAGTAGTCTCTTAGTGGGCAAAAAGTTTTTTTTTTTTTTTAAATTTTGAAGAAGTCCAATTTATCTATTTTTTCTTTTTTTTATATTTCTTATACTTTTGCTATCATGTATATCTAAGAATCCATTGTCAAAACCAAGGTCATGGAAATTTACCCCACGTTTTCTTCAAATGGTTTTAAGGGTTTAGCACTTACATTTAGCTCTATGATCCATTTTGAGTTAATTTATGCATATGGTATGAGGTAAGGGTACAGCTTTATTCTTTTGCATGTGACTATGCAGTTTTCCTAGTATCACTTATTTAAGAGACTATTCTTTCCCCATTGAATGGTCTTGGTACCCTTTTAAAAAAATCACCTAACTTTATTCGGCCATAGAAAAGTAGGAAATCCTACAATTTGCAACAACATGGATGAAACTTGAGGACATTCAATTCAGTTCAGTCGCTCAGCTGTGTCGGACTCTTTGCGAACCCATGAATCGCAGCACACCAGGCCTCCCTGTCCATCACCAACTCCCGGAGTTCACTCAGATTCACCTTCATCGAGTCAGTGATGCCATCCAGCCATCTCATCCTCTGTTGTCCCTTTCTCTTCCTGCCCCCAATCCCTCCCAGCATCAGAGTCTTTCCCAATGAGTCAACACTTCGCATGAGGTGGCCAAAGTACTGGAGTTTCAGCTTTAGCATCATTCTTTCCAAAGAAATCCCAGGGCCGATCTCCTTCAGAATAGACTGGTTGGATCTCCTTGCAGTCCAAGGGACTCTCAAGAGTCTTCTCCAACACCACAGTTCAAAAGCATCAATTCTTCGATGCTCAGCCTTCTTCACAGTCCAACTCTCACATCCATACATGACCACTGGAAAAACCATAGCCTTGACTAGATGGACCTTTGTTGGCAAAGTAATGTCTCTGCTTTTCAATATGCTATCTAGGTTGGTCATAACTTTCCTTCCAAGGAGTAAGCGTCTTTTAATTTCATAGCTGCAGTCACCATCTGCAGTGATTTTGGATCCCCCCAAAATAAAGTCTGACACTGTTTCCACTGTTTCCCCATCTATTTCCCATGAAGTGGTGGGACCGGATGCCATGATCTTTGTTTTCTGAATGTTGAGCTTTAAGCCAACTTTTTCACTCTCCTCTTTCCCTTTCATCAAGAGGCTTTTTAGTTCCTTTCACTTTCTGCCATAAGAGTGGTGTCATCTGCATATCTGAGGTTATTGATATTTCTCCTGGCAATCTTGATTCCAGCTTGTGCTTCTACCAGCCCAGTGCTTCTCATGATGTACTCTGCATATAAGTGAAATAAGCAGGGTGACAATATACAGCCTTGACATACTCCTTTTCCTATTTGGAACCAGTCTGTTGTTCCATGTCCAGTTCTAACTGTTGCTTCTTGACCTGCATACAGATTTCTCAAGAGGCAGGTCAGGTGGTCTGATATTCCCATCTCTTTCCGAATTTTCCACAGTTTATAGTGATCCACAGAGTCAAAGGCTTTGGCATAGTCAATAAGGCAGAAATAGATGTTTTTCTGGAACTCTCTTGCTTTTTCAAAGATCCAGTGGATGTTGGCAATTTGATCTCTGGTTCCTCTGCCTTTTCTAAAACTAGCTTGAATATTAGGAAGTTCACGGTTCATGTATTGCTGAAGCCTGGCTTGGAGAATTAGGCTAAGTGAAATAAGTGAGATAAAGACAAATCCCTTATGATCTCACTTACATGTAGAATCTTAAAAAAAAAGAATTCATAGATAGAGAGAATAGATTGGCAGCTACCAGAGGAAAAGGGTGAAGGGTGTGTAAAATAACTTAAGGGGATCAAAAAGGTACAAACTTCTTGTTACCAAAGAAATAATTCTTGAGTATTTACTATACAGCATAATATGGCACCCCACTCCAGTTATCTTGCCTGGAAAATCCCATGGACGGAGGAGCCTGTTAGGCTGCAGTCCATGGGGTCGCGAAGAGTCGGACATGACTGAGAGACTTCACTTTCACTTTTCCCTTTCTTGCATTGGAGAAGGAAATGGCAACCCACTCCAGTGTTCTTGCTTGGAGAATCCCGGGGACGGGGGAGCCTTGTGGGCTGCTGTCTATGGGGTCTCACAGAGTCAGACATGACTAAAGCAACTTAGCAGCAGTAGCAGCATAATGATTATAGTTAATAAAATCGTATTATATATTTGAAAGTTAAGAAAAGTAGATCTAAAAAGTTCTCATCACAAGAAAAAGAAAGAAACTGAGTGTTGACAGAGATTAACCAGGCTTATTGTGATGATCACTTCACAACATGTACATATATTGAATTATTATGTTGTATACCTAAAACTAATATAGTGTTTTATGTATACATATCAATTATATCTCAATATAAACACCTTAAAATCAATTAACCATACAGGTGTGGGTTTGTAGATCACTTTGGGGATTATTAACATCTTAACAATATTAGCTCTTCTAATCCATGAACATGTGATATATTTCCATTTATTTATGTCTTCTTTCATTTTTTTTCAGCAGTGTTTTGTAGTTTACAGTGTACAAGCCTTATATTGTCTTGGTTAAATTTTTCCTAAGTATTTTATTATTCTTGATTTTGTTGTCAATACAACTGTTTTCTTATCTTCATTTCTGGATTTTCTAAACAGATTTTCTGAGTCTTGGTTTTATATCCTGCAATATTGCACAATTTGTTTCTTATCACTAATAATTTTTTCTGTGGATTCTGCAGAATTTTCTATACATGAAACGATACTATCTGTGAATAGAGATGGTTTTACTTCTTCCTTTCCAATTTGGATTTTTTTTATTCTTTGTTTTAATTGATCTGTCTAGAACTTTCAGTACAATACTGAATAGCAGTGGGAAAAGCAGATATCCTTCCTTTTCATTTTAGAAGAAAAGCTTTCAGCCTTTGATGAACCACTGAGTATAGTGTGAGCTGTGAGTTTTTCACATATAACCTTTATTATATTGAGGATGTCTCCTATTCCTAGTTTCTGGAGTTTTTTTTTTTTTCAGGAAAGCATGTTGCATTTTGTCAGCTGACTTTTCCTGCATCAAATGAAATGACCATGTAATAGGTGGTGGAGACACTGCTACATGCTCTGCCAAATGGGACACGGAGGATAAAGTCAGTCATGTGAGCACTGGGGGTGATGCCAGTTTAGAGTTCCTGGAAAGTAAAGTTTTCCTGGAGTGGATGCTCTCAGCAGTGTTTAGTACTTTCCTGCCTTTTGGTTCCTGTGCATAGCCCGCCCCTCCCCCACTTTTTAAAAATTTTTTGGATGGCTGTTTCTTTTTAAAAAAAATTATTATTGTTATTATTATTATTTTTTTACTTTACAATATTGTATTGGTTTTGCCATACATCAACATGCATCCAGTTCCTGTGCATAGCCCTTAAGTCAACATAGCACTGTCTGCATCTCCACTTGGCATTAGCTAATGTCTTCCCCTTTGTCAAGAATCAGCTAGTGACCAAGAGATGTAATGCCAGGAACCCTCAAACAGTTGCACAGCATCTCAGCTCATCTTTACTGCACCCTGGATTTGCCTACATTCTTTAAGTCCCATTTGAATTTCTTAGAAACTAAACCATTGTGCATTCTAGAGTACATATATTTATATTATGCCTGTTAAAATAAAGTGGCCTGTGTCAGCTTAGTTCTCTTTCTGAAGTAGCTTATTCTGACTAGCTTTGTCATTGTTTCACCACTTGGCATGGGAACAAGATGAAATTCCAATTGTTGGTAAGGAGGGAGATGAAGTTGGTGATCTATTAAATAAATAAAAATATCCATTGAAAGTCAAAAAAAAAAAAAAAGAAATGATCATGTAGGTTTTTTCTTCATTCTACTAATATGCTATATTACATTGATTGCTTTTTTAAAATGTCAAATCACTCTTGCATTCCTGTGATAAATTCCTGTTGGTCATAATGTATAATTCTCTTAATATGCTACTGGATTCGATTTGCTAGTATTTTATTTAGCATTGTGCATCTATCTTAAAAGGATATTAGTTTGTAGTTTTCTTTTCTTGTGATATCTTTGACTTCAGTATCAGAGTACCTATGACCTCATAGTATAAGTTAGGAAGTATTCCCTCTTTGTCTATTTTTTGGAAGAGTTTGAGAAAGACTAGTATTAGTTATTCTTAAATGATTTGTGGAATTCACTATGAAATCATCTGGTGATTGGCTTTATTTTCTTGAAAGTTTTTTTATTATTATTACAGAATAAATCTCTTGTCTTTTTTTGCTATTTCACTTTGACTCAATCTAAGTAATTTTCTATTTCATATGGGCTTAGTTTAAGTAATTAGTGTGTTTCTAGGAATCTGTTTGTTTCATCTAAGTTATTTCAATTGGTGTAAAATTGCTGATAGTATCTTCCATTTGGCTATTCCTGAGTTGTATCTTTTTAAGATAAACCAATGAGCTAAAATTTCTACCAACTCATTTCCCTTTCTGGTGTTCCAATCATGTGTATGGGAGAGGAGTCAAGATGGTGGAATAAGAGGACATGGAGTTCACCTCCCCACACAAGTACATCAAGAATACATCTACAAATGGAACAATTCTCACAGAGCATCTGCTGAACACTAGCAGAGGACCTTGGGCATCTAAAAGGTCAAGAAAAATCCCTAATGCAACCAGGTAATATGAAAGAAAGGAAGAAAAAAAAAAGGAGAAGAGGAAATAGGATAGGACCAGGACCCCTGAAAGTGGGAGCTGAAGGAGAGGAGTGTTTTCCACACTCAGTGAATCTCCCTCACAGTGGGAAAACCATCTGGGGTAGGGAGGAGCTTTGGGGGATTAGAAGGGAATGCAGCAACTAGTCGGTGGAAGACAGGTCAGAGTAAGATCTACATACATGGTTTGTGTTGCAACCCTATGCACCCCAGCCTGAGTCGTGTGTCTCTTGGTGTAGAGGGGAGCTGAGTGCTGGAAAGTAGGCATTGCAGAGTGTACTCATGGAAGGAATAGTTGTTGGTTGTGAAGAGACAACCTGAAAGGATGCAAAAAAAGAGCCCCACAACAGGGAGAGTTAGTGGAAGAACCCCGTGCTACCATAGAGCCAGGGTGCCATTGTTAAGTGGCACACAAGGAGCAGGGCTGCAATTGCAGCCTCCTTCCCCACCAATAGCCCCTACCTCAGCGGGCACTAGGAGGGGTTAATGCCTAAGCAGGCTTGCCGGGCCCTAAAGCCAAAGACTCCTCTGGCCACGCTGGTACAGGTGGGCCCAAGTGCTGCCCATGTCAAAACCCCTTTCAGTCACACTGGTCCCGGCAGCCACACCCATGATGCCTTCAGCCCTGCTGGACTATGCTGGCACATGTGCTCCAGGGAAGCCTATGGAGCAGATGCTGGTGGGAAAAACATATGCAGAGGTGGGGCTGAAACCACACCTAAGCCCCAGGGGCTATACAACTAGGAGGAAGAGCTGATGTCTCCTTGTGGCTATAAGAACTGTGGAGTTACACTTCCACTGATGGCTTGCTAAATCCAGCACCTGCAGAATATCTCAGTGGACAACAAATGCTCCTGCAGCTGAGATGGCACTGGCTTTAGCAGTTGTAGGATTTGTGGGCATGTACATGAAAGGATTGGGCCAAGCCACAGTTTGTGCTGTAACCACAACTACCAGAGAGGCCCAGGTGCACAACAACTGCATTCCTGGGACTTAACTTCAGTAGACCCGTGCCAGTGGCCTGGTGCAAACAATATCTGAGTCAGCAGGGTTAATTGCTGGCATATCCATGGTTAAGGTGGTACCAAGAGCAGTGCAGCAATTGTGTACTTTGTGAGCCCACACAATAGATGACAGGGGACACAACAGAGCATAGTCAAGGGTGAACAGCTCCTGGAGAGGAAAATGCAGTGGCTTTTCTGCTAGTGGGAGTGATCCAATCCTGATTACCCGATACCAAAGACCAGAAACACAACTAAGAAATGACTACTTCAACAACTAGGTAATACATCATGCCTCTGACAGGGCAGTGACTACTGCAGAACAAAGGTGAGGCTCCCCTCAATATTCACCTCACTTATCAGAGAGCAGGCACCAGAAGCAGGAGGAGCTATGGTCCTGCAGCCTGCAGAAAAGAAGATCACAAACACAGTAAGTGAGACAAAATAAGATGACAGAGAATTTTTTTGCAGAACAAGGAGCAAAATAAAAACCTGTAAGAACAACTAAATGAAAAGGAAGGAGATACACAATTTACCTAAAAAAGAATTCAGTATAATGATAGTGAAGATGATCCAAGATCTCAGAAAAAGAATGGAGATACAAATTAAGAAGATACAAAAAATGTTTAACGAAGAAGTAGAAGAACTAAAAAACAAACAGAGATGAACAATATAATAACTAAAATGACAAATACTCTAGAAAAAATCAGTAGCAGAATAACTGAGGCAGAACAGATGAGTGAGCTGGAAGACAGAGTGATAGAAATCACTACTGTGGAATAGAATAAAGGAAAAAGAATATAAAGAAATGAGGACAGTCTCAGAGATCTCTGGGACAGCATTAAATACACCAACATTTGAACTACGGAGGTCCCAGAAGAAGAGAAAAAGAAAGGGCCTGAGAAAATATTTGAAGAGATTATAGTTGAAAACTTGCCTAATATGGGAAACGAAATAGTCACCCAAGTCCAAGAAGTGTGGAAAGCACCATACAAGATAAACCCAAGGAAGAACATATCAAGGCATATATTAATAAAACTAACAAAAATTAAATACAAATGAAAATATTAAAATCATCAAGGGAAAAGCAACAAATAACATACAAGGGATTTCCTATAAGGTTATCAAATGATTTTTCAGCAGAAACTATGGAGGTCAGAACATAGTGGCAGGATATATTAAAAGTGATGAAAAGGAAAACCTACAACCAAGAATACTCTACCCAGTAAGGCCTTGATTCAGATAAAATGGAGAAATCAAAAAGGTAACAGAATTCAGCACCACCAAACTAGCTTTACAACAAATGGTAAAGGAACTTCTCTAGGCAGGAAACAGAAGAGAACAAAACAGAAAGAGATAAACAAGACCTACCTACAAAAGCAAATACTAAACAATTAAGAAAATGACATTGAGAACATACATATTGATAATTACCTTAAATGTTAATTGACTAAATGCTCCAACAAAAGACATAGGCTGGTTGAATGGATACAAAATCAAGACCCTTATATATGCTGTTTACAAGAGACCCACTTCAGGCCTAGGGACACACACAGACTGAAAGTGAGGGGATGGAAAAAGATGCTCCATGAAAATGAAAATCAAAAGAAAATTTGAGTAGCAATACTCATATCAGACAAAAATGTTGTTCAGTCACAAAGCCATGTCTGACTCTTTGTGACCCCATGGACTGCAGCACCCCCAGCCTCCCTGTCCCTCACTATCTCCTAGAGTTTGCCCAAGTTCATGTCCATTGAGTTGGTGATGCTATCAGACAAAATAAACTTTAAAATAAAGACAGCTATGAGAGACAAGGCAGGTCACAACATTATGATCCAGGGATCAATACAAAAAGAAGATATCCCAATTGCAATATATATACACCCAAAATAGGAGCACTTTTGGGTGTGTGTGTGTGTATATATATATATATATATATATATATATATATATATATGCACTTTAATATATAAGGCAAATGCTAACAGCCATAAAGGGGAAATTGACAGTAGCACAATATAGTGGGGGATGTTAATATTTAACTTTCGCCAATGGACAGACCATCCAGACAGAAAATTAATGATGAAGCACAGGCCTAAAATGACACATTAGGCCAAATAGACTTAATATTTACAAGGCATTCCATCTGAAAGCAGAAGAATACACTTTATTCTCAAGTGAACACAGAACATGCTCTAAGATAGAACATATCTTGGGCCACAAATCAAGGGTCAGTAAATTTAAGAAAATTAAAATTGTATCAACCATCTTTTCTGACTACACTGCTATGAGATTAGAAATCAATTACAGGGAAAAAAGCTGGAAAAATCACAAACATATGGAGGCTAAGCAATATGTTACTAAATAACCAATGGACCACCAAAGAAATCAAAGAAGAAATAACAAGTACTAGAAAAATATGACAATAAAAACATGGTGATCCAAAACCTATGAGATGCAGCAAAAGCAGTTCTAAGAAGGAAATTTATAGCACTACAATCTTACCTCAACAAATAAGTGGAATCTCAAATAGACAACCTAACCTTACACCTAAAGCAACTAGTGGAGGAAGAACAAACAAACCCAAACTTAGTAGAAAGAAAGAAATCATAAAGATAAGAGCAGAAAAAAATGAAATAGAGATGAAAAAATAGCAAACATAAATGGAACTGAAATCTGGTTCTTTGAGAAGATAAACAAAATGGATAAATCTTTAGCCAGACTCATCAAGAAAAAGAATGCCAAAGAATGTTCAAACTACCACACAATTGTGCACATCTCACACGCTAGCAAAGTAATGCTCAAAATTCTCCAAGTGAGACTTCAATAGTATGTGAGTTGAGAACTTCCAGATGTTCAAGCTGGATTTAAAAAAGGCAGAGGAACCAGAGGTCAAATTGCCAATATCTGTTGGATCATAGAAAAAGCAAGACAGTTTCAGAAAAACATCTACTTCTGCTTTATTGACTACACCAAAGCCTTCGGACTGTGTGGATCACAATAAACTGTGAATACAAGACCACCTTACCTGTCTCCTTAGAAACCTGTATGCTGGTCAAGAAACAATGGTTAGAACTGGACATGGAACTATAGATTGGTTCCAAATTGGGAAAGGAGTACATCAAGGCTATATTTTGTTACCCTGCTTATTTAAGAGTACATCATATGAAATGCTGGGCTGTATGAAGCACAGGCTGGAATCAAGATTACCAGAGGAAAAATCAATAACCTCAGACATACAGATGACACCACCCTTATGACAGAAAGTGAAGAAGAACTAAAGGGCTTCTTGATTAAAGTGAGAGGAGATTGAAAACCCTGGCTTTTAAAATTCAACGTTCAAAAAGCGAAGTTCATGGCATCCAGGCTCATCACTTCATGGCAAATAGATGGGGAAGCAGTGGAAACAGTGACAGACTTTCTTGGGCTCCAAAATCACTGCAGATGGTGACTGCAGCCAGGAAATTAAAAGACACCTGCTCCTTGGAAGAAAAGCTGATAAACCTAAACAGCATATTAAAAAGCAGAGACATTACCTTGCCAACAAAGATACGTTTAGTCAAAGCTATGGTTTTTCTACTAGTAATATATGGGTGTGAGAGTTGGACCATAAAGAAAGCTGTGCACTGAAGAATTGTTACTTTTGAACTGTGGTGTTGGAGAAAACTCTTGAGAGTCCCTTGGACTGCAAGGAGATCAAGCCAGTCCATCTTAAAGGAAATCAGTCCTAAATATTCATTGGAAGGACTGATGCTGAAGCTGAAGCTCCAATACTTTGGGCAACTAATGCAAAGAACTGATTCATTGGAAAAGATCCTGACGCTGGGAAAGGTTGAAGGCAGGAAGAGAAGAGGACAACAGAGGATGAGATGGTTGGATGGCATCACCGACTTGATGGACATGAATTTGTGGAAGCTCCAGAAGTTAGTGATGGACAGGGATGCCTGACTTGTTGCAGTCCGTGGGGTTGCAAAGAGTCAGACACGACTGAGAGACTGAACTGAACTAATCAAGAAAAAAAGGGAGAAAATGCAAATCAATAAAATTAGAAATGAAAAAGGAGACGTTACAATGGACACCACTGAAATACAAATATTAAGAGAATTCTACAAGCAACTATATGACAATAAAATGGACTACCTAGAAGAAATGGACAAATTCTAGGAAAATACAACCCTTCAAGACAGAACCAGGAAGAAATAGAAACTATGAACAGAGCAAACACAAGTACTGAAACTGAAAGTGTGATTTAAAAACTCCCAGCAAACAAAGACCCAAGACCAGACAGTTTTACAGACAAATTCTATCAAACATTTAGAGAAGAGGTAACAACTTATTCTTTTCAAACTCTCCCAAAAATTGCAGAGGAAGGAACCCTCCCAAGCACATTCTATGAGTCCATCATCTCCTGATACCAAAACCAGACAAAGATATTATGCAAAAATGAAAATTATAGGCCAATATCATTGATAAACATAGATGCAAAACTCTTCAATAAAACACTAGCAAACTGAGTCCAGCAACACATTTAAAGGATCATACATCACAAATTAAGTGGAATTTATCAGGAGGATGCAAGTATTCTTTAATATATACAAATCAATCAACGTGATATACCACATTAACAAATTGAATTGAAGAATAAAAGCAATGCTATCATCTCAATAGATGGAGAAAAACCTTTTGACAAAATTCAGCACCCATTCACGATAAGAACTCTCCAGAAAGATGGCACAGGGGGAACCTACATCAATGTAATAAAGGCCATATATGACAAACCCACAGCTAACATCATACTCAATGGTTAAAATATAAAAGCATTTCCTCTAAGATGAGAGACAAGACAAAGATGTCCATTCTTTCCACTTTTATTCAACATAGTTTAAAAGTCCTAGCCACAGCAGAGAATACAAAGAAATAAAAAGAATAAAAATTGGATAAAAAAGTAAAACTGTCACTGTTTACAGATGACACGATATTATATATAGAAAATCTTAAAGATGCCACCAGAAAACTAGAAGAGCTCATCAATGAACTCGGTAAAGTTGCAGAATACAAAATTAACATACAGAAATCTCTTGCATTTCTATACACTAACAACAAAAATCAGAAAGAGAAATTCAAGAAACAATTCCATTTACCATTACATCAAACAGAATAACATACCTTGAAATTAACCTAGTTAAGGAGGCAAAAGACCTGTACTCAGAAAACTATAAGATACTGATGAAAGAAATCAAGAATGACAGAAACAGAGAGATGACACAAACAGATGTTCTTAAATAGGAAGAATCAGTGTTTTGAAAATGAATATACTACCCAAAGCAATCTACCGATTGGATGCAATCTCTATCAAAATGACAATTTTTTTGCAGAATTAGAACAAAAAAATATTAAAATTGTATGAGCACACAAAAGATCCTGAATAGCCAAAGCAATCTTGAGAAAGGAGAACAGAGCTGGAGGAATCAGGCTCTTTGACTTCAGGCTATACTACAATATAGATTAATGGAACAGAGTAGAAGGTCAAGAAATCAACTCACACACTTATGGCCACTATAACAAAGGAGGAAATAATATACAATGGAGAAAATACAGTCTTTTCAATAAGTGGAGCTGAGAAAACGAGACAGCTATACGTGAAAGAATGAAATTTGAGCACTCCCTAACACCATACACGAAAATAAACTCAAAAGGGATTAAAGACTGTAAGTCTGGATATAGAAAACACTTAGAAGAAACCATAGGCAGAACAATCTTTGACATAAATGGCAACAAGATCTTTTTTTTGATTCACTGCCTAGCATAATTAAAATGAAAAATAAATGATATCTAATTAATCCTATAGGCTTTTTGCACAGCAAAGGTAACCATGAACAGAACAAAATACAACCTTCAGAATAGGAGTAAATATTTTCAAATGAAGAAACTCACAAGGGATTAATATCCAAAATATACAAACAGCTCAGGCAGCTCAATATAAAAAAACAATACCCCAATCAAAAAATGATTGAAAGGTCTAAATAGACATTTCTCCAAAGGAGACATATGTATGGCCAAAAAAAAAAAAAAAAAAACCACAGAAAAAGATGCTCAACATCACTAATTATTAGAGAAATGCAAGTTAAAACTATAACAGAGTATCACCTCACATCTGTCAGAATGACCATCATCAAAAAAATCTACAAACAATAAATGTTGGGAAGGGTGTGGAGAAATGGGAACCCTCCTACTGCTGTTGGTGGGAATGCAAATTGGTACAGCCACTATGGAGAACAGTATGGAAGTTTCTTGAAAACTAAAAACAGAGTTACCATATGATCCAGAAATTCCACTCTTGGGCATATATCTGGAGAAAACCATAGTTTGAAAGGATGTATGCACACCAATATTTACTGCCTCACTATCTACAATAGCCTGTACATTTGAGCAATCTAAATGCCCATCAACAGAGGAATGGATAAGGAAGTGGTGGTACACACATAAGATGGAATATTACTCAGCCATAAAAGGAATGAGATGATGCCATTTGTAGAGACATGGATGGACCTAGAGAGTGTCATGCAGAGTGAAGTAAAAAAGAGAAAGACAAATATCATATAACATATATGTGATCTAGAAAAGTGTTGCAGAATAACTTATTTGCAAAGCAGAAATAGAGTCACAAATATAGAAAATATACTTTTGGTTACCAAGGGGGGAGGAGGGTGGGATGAATTGAAAGATTGTGGTTGACACATATACAATACTATACACAAAATAGATAACTGGCAAGAATCTACTGTATGTATAGCACAGAGAAATCTACTCAGGGTTCTGTGGTGACCTAGATGGGAAAGGAAACTAGAAAAGAGTGGACATATGTATATACATATAAAACTGAATCACTGTGCTGCACAGCAGAAACTAACACAACATTGCAAAATAAATATACTTCAACATTAATAAAAATTTGCTCATAGTATTACCTTTTTGTTTCTGTAATGTTAGTAGCATGTTACCAAAATTTATGATTTTCATAAGTAAATAAGTCAGTCTCTTAGCCTAGCTCAAGTTTTCTCAATCTTGTTGATCTACCTTAAGAACCAACTTTGGTTTGCTTTCATCAAATTTCTCTATTGTTTTTCATTCTCTGTTTTGTAAACACCTCTCTAATTTTTATTACTTCCTTGCTTCTGCCAGTTTTGGGCTTAGTGTGCTATTTTTTTTTTCAAGCTCCTCAAGGTATAAAGTCTGATTATTGACTTGAGATCTTTCTTCCTTTTTAAGGTATGCATTTATAGCTGTAAATTTCCCTCTGAATACTGATACTGCTGCATTCCGTAGATTTTATACTTAGTATTTTTGATTCAGTAGTCTCAACTATTTTCTAATTTAGTTTATAATTTCTTATTTGACCCACTAGTCAAGAATATGCTAACATCCACATATTTGCTAATTTTCTAGTTTTGCATCTGTTATTAATTTCTAGTTTCATTCCATTGTGATGAGAGAAGATAGTTTGGATTATTTAAATCTTTTAAAATTTATTATTTTTTTAAAATTTTATTTTATTTTTAAACTTTACAATATTGTATTAGTTTTGCCAAATATCAAAATGAATCCGCCACAGGTATACCCGCGTTAATGACTTTTTTGTGACCTAATATATGGTTTATTCTGGAGAGTGTTTGATGTGGCAAGAATGTGTATTCTGCTGTTTATGGGTGGAGTGTTCTTTATATGTCTGTTATATTTAATTGATTCATAGAGTTTTTCAAGTCCTTTATCCCCTCATTAATTCTGTTTAATTGTTTTGTCTATTATTTAAAGTGGAGTATAGAAGACTCTAACTATTATTGCAGAACTGTCTATTTCTTTATTTCTTACAATGTTTGTGTCATATATATTGGGACTCTGTTATTAGGTCCGTGTATGTGTATACTTTTTATATCTTTTTGCTGGACTTTCCTTTTTATTGATATATAATGTTCTCCTTTTTCTCTTGTTATAGTTTTTGAATTAAAGTTGATTTTGTCTGATATTAGTATAACCACCACAGTTCTTTTTTGGTTATTATTTGGATGAAATACCCTTTTCTATTCTTTCAATGCATTTAGGCCATTGGATCTAAAGTGAGTCTCTTGTAGGTAGCATACAGTTGATAATTTCTAAATAATCCTATTCTGCTAGTCTCTGTTCTTTATTGGAGAGTTTAGTCCATTTGTATTTAGAGTAACTACTCAAAAGGAAAGATTTCCTTATGTCATTTTGTTATTTGTTTTTGATGTGTCATATCTTTCTGGTTCCTCAATTCTTCCATTATTGCCTTTTGCTTTCTTTAATTTTTGTTGTCATGTGTTGTCTTAGTCCCTACAGGTTGCTATAACAGAAGTATCATAGACTGAGTAGCTGGTTGGATGGCACCCCTGACTCAATGGACATGATATGAGCAAGCTCCAGGAGTTGGTGATGGACAGGGGAGCCTGTTGTGCTGCAGTCCAAAGGGTTGCAAAGAATCAAACACGACTGAATGACTGAACTGAACTGAGCAACTATAAACAACAGAAATTTATTTCTTGCAGTTCTATGAGCTGAGAAGTCTAAGATCATAGTGCTGTTAGATTTAGTGTTTGATGAGGGCCTACTTTCTCATTAACAACCTTTTTTTTTTTTTTTTTTTACTGTAACTTCACATGGAGAAATGGGTGTCTCTCTGGGGTCTTTTTTTAATAAGAGCATCAATGCTAATCATGAGATCTCCACTCTCATGAACAAACCACATCCCAAAGGCCCAACCACCTAATCTCAACTTAAAGGTTAGGATTTCAAGATATGAATTGGGGAAGAACATAAATATCCAGTTCACTGCACATGTTTTGATTCCCTTATTTTTTTTTTTACATATATATGTAGCATTTTGTAAGGATCTTTTATTTTTATTTTAAAAATATTTATTCATTTGGCTGTGTTTGATCTTAACTGTGGCACATGGGCTTAGTTGCCTGATGGTATGTGCGATCTTAGTTGCTTGACCAGGTATCAAACCTGTGTCTTCTGCATTTCAAGGTGGATTATTAACCACTGGACCACCAGCGAATTCCCTATTTTCAAGTGGTAACAACATGTAACAAAGGATCTGCTCTCTTAATACATTTTAAAGTTATTGTTGACCACAAGTATAATGTTATATGGGCTTCGCAGGTGGCACTAGTGGAAAAAAACTTGCCTGCCAATGCAGGAGATGTAAGAGATGCTGGTTTGCTCCCTGGTTTGGTAAGATACCCTGGAGGAGAGCATGGCAACCCACTCCAGTATTCTTGCCTGGAGAATCCCATGGACAGAGGAGCCTGGTGGGATACAATCCATAGGGTTGCAAAAAGTTGGGCACAATTGAAGTGATTTAGCACACAAGCATGTGCATGCACACACACACATACACAATATAATGCAGTAGATCTCTAGAGTTTATTCATCTTGCTTAACTGAAACTTTATGTACAATAATTAGTAACTTCTCATTTCCTCCTCACCTCAGCACCTGGCAACCATCATTCTACTCTTTGATTCTATGATTTTGACTATTTTAGATACCTCATGTAAAAGTAATTGTGCAGTATTTGGGCTTATTTCACTTAGCATAATGTGCTTGACATTCATTTATGTCATATATTGCAGAATTTCCTTCAATAGTCATCCTAACAGATGTTAGGCTTCCCTGGTGGCTCAGACGGTCAAGAATCTGCCTGCAATGTGGGACACCTGGGTTCCATATCTGGACTGGGAAGATCTCCTGGAGAAGGAAATGGCATGCCACTCCAGTATTCTTGTCTGGAAAATCCCATGGATAGAGGAGCCTGGCAGGCTATAGTTCATGGGGTCGCAAAGAGTCAGACATGACTGAGTGACTAACACTTTTACTTTAAAAGAGGTGAGGTAATGCTCATTGTGGTTTTGATTTGCTTCTCTCATGATTAGTGATGTCAAACAATTTTTCATCTATTGGTTGGTTCTTTGCATGTCTTCTTTGGAGAACTGTCTATTCAGATTCTAACCCTATTTTAAATTCATATTAGATTTTTCACTATTGAGGTATAGGAATTCCATATATAGTTTGCATATTAACCACTTATCAGATATAGTTTGCAAATTTTTCTTCCATTCTCTAGGTTGTCTTTCATTATGTTGATTGTTTCTTTTGCTATGCAGAAGCTTTTTAGTTTGATGTACTCCCATTGCTTTTCCCTTTGTTCAGTTTTATTTATTTATTTATTTTACTTTACATATTAATATTGATAGGGATTGCATTGAATCTATAGATTGTTTTGCGTAGTATACTCATTTTCACTATATTGATTCTTCTGATCCATGAACACAGTATACTTCTCCATCTATTTGTGTCCTCTTTGATTTTTTTCACCAGTGTTTTATACCTTTCTATATATAGGTCTTTTCTTTCTTTAGGTAGATATAATATTTTTTTTTCTTGTGCTTTGCTTTATTGCATTTTTTACAACCTGAAAGGTTGTGGCAACCCTACTTTGACCAAGTCTATTAGCACCATGGTTCCAGCAACATTTTGTATTTCTTCATGTCTCTGTGTCACATTTTGGTAATTCCCACAATATTTAAAAAATTTTCATTTTTCTTATATTTATTATGGTGATCTGTCATCAATGATTTTTGATGGGCAAAGACTAACAGAGTTTTGCCAAGAAAGTGCACTGGTCAGAGCAAACACCCCCTTTCAACAACACAAGAGAAGACTCTACACATGGACATCACCAGATGGTCAACACCGAAATCAGATTGATTATATTCTTTGCAGCCAAAGATGGAGAAGCTCTATACAGTCAGCAAAAACAAGACCAGGAGCTGACTGTGGCTCAGACCATGAAGTCCTTATTGCTAAATTCAGACTGATATTGAAAAAAGTAGGGAAAACCACTAGACCATTCAGGTATGACCTAAATCAAATCCCTTATGATTATACAATGGAAGTGAGAAATAGATATAAGGGCCTAGATCTGATAGACAGAGTGCCTGATGAACTATGGACTGAGGTTCATGACATTGTACAGGAGACAGGGATCAAGACCATCCCCATGGAAAAGAAATGCAAAAAAGCAAAATGGCTGTCTGGGGAGGCCTTACAAATAGCTGTGAAAAGGAGAGAAGTGAAAAGCAAAGGAGAAAAGGAAAGATATAAGCATCTGAATGCAGAGTTCCAAACAGTACCAAGAAGAGATAAAAAAGACTTCCTCAGAGATCAATGCAAAGACATAGAGGAAAACAACAGAATGGGAAAGACTACAGATCTCTTCAAGAAAATTAGAGATGCCAAGGGAACATTTCATGTAAAGATGGGCTCGATAAAGGACAGAAATGGTATGGACCTAACAGAAGCAGAAGATATTAAGAAGAGGTGGCAAGAATACACAGAACTGTACAAAAAAGATTTTCACGACCAAGATAATCATGATGGTGTGATTACTGACCTAGAGCCAGACATCCTGGAATGTGAAGTCAAGTGGGCCTTAGAAAGCATAACTATGAGCAAAGCTAGTGGAGGTGATGGAATTCCAGTTAGCTATTTCAAATCCTGAAAGATGATGCTGTGAAAGTGCTGCACTCAATATGCCAGCAAATTTGGAAAACTCAGCAGTGGCCACAGGACTGGAAAAGGTCAGTTTTCATTCCAATCCCAAAGAAAGGCAATGCCAAAGAATGCTCAAACTACCACACAATTGCACTCATCTCACATGCTAGTAAAGTAATGCTCAAAATCCTCCAAGCCAGGCTTCAGCAATACGTGAACCGTGAACTCGGAGTTGTTCAAGCTGGTTTTAGAAAAGGCAGAGGAACCAGAGACCAAATTGCCAACATCTGCTGGATCACGGAAAAAGCAAGAAAATTCCAGGAAAACATCTCTTTCTGCTTTGTTGACTATGCCAAAGCCTTTGACTGTGTGGATCACAATAAACTGTGGAAAATTCTGAAAGAGATGGGAATACCAGACCACCTGACCTGCCTCTTGAGAAATTTGTATGCAGGTCAGGAAGCAACAGTTAGAACTGGACATGGAACAACAGACTGGTTCCAAATAGGAAAAGAAGTACGTCAAGGCTGTATACTGTCACCCTGCTTATTTAACTTATATGCAGAGTACATCATGAGAAATGCTGGACTGGAAGAAACACAAGCTGGAATCAAGATTGCCGGGAGAAATATCAATAACCTCAGATATGCAGATGACACCATCCTTATGGCAGAAAGTGAAGAGGAACTAAAAAGCCTCTTGATGAAGGTGAAAGAGGAGAGTGAAAAAGTTGGCTTAAAGCTCAACATTCAGAAAACGAAGATCATGGCGTGTGGTCCCGTCACTTCATGGGAAATAGATGGGGAAACAGTGGAAACAGTGTCAGAATTTATTTTTGGGGGCTCCAAAATCACTGCAGATGGTGACTGCAGCCATGAAACTAAAAGACGCTTACTCCTTGGAAGAAAAGTTATGACCAACCTAGATAGCATATTGAAAAGCAGAGTCATTAGTCATTACTTTGCCAACAGAGGTCCGTCTAGTCAAGGCTATGGTTTTTCCAGTGGTCATGTATGGATGTGAGACTTGGACTGTGAAGAAGGCTGAGCACCAAAGAATTGATGCTTTTGAACTGTGGTGTTGGAGAAGACTCTTGAGAGTCCCTTGGACTGCAAGGAGATCCAACCAGTCCATTCTGAAGGTGATAAGCTCTGGGTTTTGTTTGGAAGGAATGATGCTAAAGCTGAAAGTCCAGTACTTTGGCCACCTCACGCGAAGAGTTGACTCATTGGAAAAGACTCTGATGCTGGGAGGGATTGGGGCAGGAGGAGGAGGGGACAACAGAGGATGAGATGGCTGGATGACATCACTGACTCAATGGATGTGAGTCTGAGTGAACTCTGGGAGTTGGTGATGGACAAGAAGGCCTGGCGTACTGCGATTCACGGGGTTGCAAAGAGTCGGACACGAATGAACGACCGAACTGAACTGAATTGCCAAAAGATTACAACTCACTGAAGCCTCAGAGGATAGTTAGCAAACTTTAGAAATAAAGATTTTTTTTTTTAATTAAAGTATGTCCATTGCTTTTTTTAGACATAATGCTATTGCACACTTAATGGACTAAGTATATTGTATTTTTTAAATATAAATTTATTTATTTTAATTGGAGGCTAATTACTTTACAATATTGTGTTGGTTTTGCCATACATCACCATGAATCTGCCACAGGTGTACATGTGTTCCCCATCCTGAACCCGCCTCCCACCGATCTCCCCATACCATCCCTCTGCGTTGTCCCAGTGCACCAGCCCCGAGCATCCTGTATCCTGCATTGAACCTGGACTGCCGATTCGTTTCACATGTGATAATATACATGTTTCAATGCCATTCTCCCAAATCATCCCACCCTTGTTCTCTCTCAAAGAATTCAAAAGACTGTTCTATACATCTGTGTCTTTTGCTGTCTCACATACAGGGCTATCGTTACAATCTTTCTAAATTCCATATATATGCGTTAGTATACTGTGTTGGTGTTTTTCTTTCTGGCTTACTTCACTCTGTATAATAGGCTCCAGTTTCATCCACCTCATTAGAACTGATTCAAATGTATTCTTTTTAATGGCTGAGTAATATTCCATTGTGTATGTGTACCACAGCTTTCTTATCTATTCGTCTGCTGATGGACATCTAGGTTGCTTCCATACCCTGCCTATTACAAACAGTGATGTAATGAACATTGGGGCACATGTGTCTCTTTTAATTCTGGTTTCCTCGGTGTGTATGCCCAGCAGTGGGATTGCTGAATCCTATGGCAGTTCTATTTCCAGGTTTTTAAGGACTCTCCACACTGTTCTCCATAGTGGCTGTACTAGTTTGCATTCCCACCAACAGTGTAAGAGAGTTCCCTTTTCTCCACACCCTCTCCAGCATTTATTGCTTGTATACTTTTGGATAGCTGCCATTCTGAATGGCATGAAATGGTACTTCATTGTGGTTTTGATTTTCATTTCTTTGATAATGAGTGCTGTTGAGCATCTATTCATATGTTTGTTAGCCATCTGTATATCTTCACATTTCTCTGATAATGAGTGCTGTTGAGCATCTTTTCATATGTTTGTTAGCCATCTGAATGTTTTCTTTGGAGAAATGTCTGTTTAGTTCTTTGGCCCATTTTTTTGATTGGGTCGTTTATTTTTCTGGAATTGAGCTGCAGGAGTTGCCTGTATACTTTTGAGATCAATTCTTTGTCAGTTGCTTCATTTGCTATTATTTTCTCCCATTCTGAAGGCTGTCTTTTCACCTTGCTTAGAGTTTCCTTTGTTGTGCAGAAGCTTTTAATTTTAATTAGGTCCCATTTGTTTATTTTTGCTTTTATTTCCAATATTCTGGGAGGTAGGTCGTAGAGGATCCTGCTGTGATTTATGTCGGAGAATATTTTGCCTATGTTCTCCTCTAGGAGTTTTATAGTTTTGGTCTTAAGTTTAGATCCTTAATCCATTTTGAGTTTATTTTTCTGTATGGTGTTAGTAAGTGTTCTAGTTTCATTCTTTTACAAGTGGTTGACCAGTTTCCCCAGCACCACTTATTAAAGAGATTCTCTTTTCTCCATTGTATATTCTTGCCTCCTTTGTCAAAGATAAGGTGCCCATAGGTGCATGGATTTATCTCTGGGCTTTCTATTTTGTTTCATTGATCTATATTTCTGTCTTGGTGCCAGTACCATACTGTCTTGATGACTGTGTCTTTGTAGTAGAGCCTGAAGTCAAGCAGGTTGATTCCTCCAGTTCTATTCTTCTTTCTCAAGATTTCTTTGGCTATTCGAGTTTTTTTTTTTTTGTATTACCATACAAATAATGAAATTATTTCTTCTAGTTCTCTGAAAAATACCACTGGTAGCTTTATAGGGATTGCATTGAATCTATAGATTGCTTTGAGTAGTATACTCATTTTCACTCTATTGACTCTTCTGATCCATGAACATGGTATATTTATCTATCTGTTAGTGTCCTCTTTGATTTCTTTCACCAGTGTTTTCTAGTTCTCTCTATATAGGTCTTTAGTTCTTTAGGTAGATATATTCCTAAGTATTTTATTCTTTTTGTTGCAATGGTGAATGGAATTATTTCCTTAATTACTCTTTCTATTTTCTCATTATTAGTGTATAGGAATGCAAGGGATTTCTGTGTGTTGATTTTATATCCTGCCACTTTACTATATTCATTGATTAGCTCTAGTAATTTTCTGGTGGAGTCTTTAGGGTTTTCTATGAAGAGGATCATGTCATCTGCAAACAGTGAGAGTTTTACTTCTTCTTTGCCAATCTGGATTTCTTTTATTTATTTTTCTGCTCTTATTGCTGTGACCAAAACTTCCAAAACTATGTTGAATAGTAGTGGTGAAAGTGGGCACCCTTGTTCCTGACTTTAGGGGAAATGCTTTCAAGTTTTCACCATTGAGCATAATGTTTGCTGTGGGTTTGTTATACATAGGTTTTATTATGTTGAGGTATATTCCTTATATTCCTGCTTTCTGGTTGGTTTTTATCATAAATGGATGTTGAATTTTGTCAAAGGCTTTCTCTGCATCTATTGAGATAAGCATATGGCTTTTATTTTTCAATTTGTTAATGTGGTGTATTACATTGATTGATTTGCAGGTATTGAAGAATCCTTACATCCCTGAGATGAAGTCCACTTGGTCATGATGTATGATCTTTTTAATATGTTGTTGGATTCTGTTTGCTAGAATTTAATTGAAGATTTTTGCATCTATGTTCATCAGTGATATTGGCCTGTAGTTTTCTTTTTTTGTGGCATCTTTGTCAGGTTTTGTTATTGGGCTGATGGTGGCCTCATAGAGTGAGTTTGGAAGTTTACCTTCCTCTGCAATTTTCTGGAAGAGTTTGAGTATGATAGGTGTTAGCTCTTCTCTAAATTTTGTTAGAATTCAGCTGTGAAACTGTCTGGTCCTGGGCTTTTGTTTGTTGGAAGATTTCTGATTACAGTTTCAATTTCCATGCTTGTCATGGGTCTGTTAAGATTTTCTACTTCTTCCTTGTTCAGTTTTGGAAAGTTGTACTTTTCAAAGAATTTTTTCTATTTCTTCCAAGTTGTCCATTTTATTTGCATATAGTTACTGATAATAGTCTCTTATGATCCTTTGTATTTCTGTGTTGTCTGTTGTGATCTCTCCATTTTCATTTCTAACTTTGTTGATTTGATTTTTCTCCCTTTGTTTCTTGATGAGTCTGGGTATTGGTTTATCATTTTATTTATCTTCTCAAAGAACCAGCTTCTGGCTTTGTTGATTTTTGCTATGGTCTCTTTTGTTTCTTTTGCATTTATTTCTGCCCTAATTTTTAAGATTTCTTTTTTTCTACTAACTCTGGGGTTCTTCATTTCTTCCTTTTCTAGTTGCTTTAGGTGTAGAGTTAGGTTATTTATTTGACTTTTTCTTGTTTCTTGAGGTAAGCCTGTATTGCTATGAACCTTCCCCTTAGCACTGCTTTTACAGTGTCCCATAGGTTTTGGATTGTTGTGTTTTCAGTTTCATTCATTTGTATGCATATTTTGATTTTTTTCTGTGATTTGTTGGTTATTCAGCAGCGTGTTGTTCAGCCTCCATATGTTGGAATTTTTAATAGTTTTTCTCCTGTAATTGAGATCTAATCGTACTGCATTGTGGTCAGAAAAGATGCTTGTAATGATTTCAATTTTTTTTGAATTTTACCAAGGCTAGATTTTTGGCCCAGAATGTGATCTATTCTGGAGAAGGTTCTGTGTGCACTTGAGAAAAGGGTGAAATTCATTGTTTTGGTGTGAATTGTCCTATAGATATAATTTAGGTCTAACTGGTCTATTGTATCAGTTAAAGTTTGTGTTTCCTTGTTAATTTTCTGTTTAGTTGATCTATTCATAGGTGTGAGTTCGGTATTAAAGTCTCCCACTATTGTTGTGTTATTGTTAATTTCCCCTTTCATACTTGTTAGTATTTGTCATACATATTGTGGTGCTCCTATTTTGGGTGCACATATATTTATAATTGTTATATCTTTTTCTTGGATTGTTGTGTTGATCATTATGTAGTGTCCATCTTTGTCTCTTTTCACAGCCTTTGTTTTAAAGTCTATTTTGTCTGATATGAGTATTGCTACTCCTGTTTTCTTTTGGTCTCTATTTTCATGGAATAACTTTTTCCAGTGCTTCACTTTCAGTCTTCATGTGTCCCTTGTTTCGAGGTGGGTCTCTTGTAGACAACGTATATAGTGGTCTTTTTTTTTATATCCATTCAGCCAGTCTTTGTCTTTTGGTTGGGGCATTCAACCCATTTACATTTAAGGTAATTATTGATAAGTATGATCCCGTTGCCATTTACTTTATTGTTTTGGGTTTGAGTTTATACACCCTTTCTGTGTTTCCTGTCTGGAGAAGATCCTTTAGCTTTTGTAGGAGAGCTGGTTTGGTGGTGCTGAATTCTCTCAGCCTTTGTTTGTCTGTAAAGGTTTTGATTTCTCCTTCATATTTGAATGATATCCTTGCTGCGTACAGTAATCTGGGCCATAGGTTTTTCTGTTTCATCACTTTAAGTATGCCCTGCCATTCTCTTCTGGCCCAAAGAGTTTCTATTGAAAGATCAGCTGTTATCCTAATGGAAATCCCCTTGTGTGTTATTTGTTGTTTTTCACTTGCTGCTTTTAATATTTGTTCTTTGTGTTTGATCTTTGTTAATGTGATTAATATGTGTCTTGGGGTATTTTGCCTTGGGTTTATCCTGTTTGGGACTCTCTGGGTTTCTTGGACTTGGGTGGCTATTTCCTTCCCCATTTTAGGCAAGTTTTCAACTATTATCTCCTCAAGTATTTTCTCATAGTCTTTCTTTTTGTCTTCTTTTTCTGGGACTCCTGTGATTCAAATGTTGGGGCATTTAACATTGTCCCAGAGGTCTCTGAGTTTGTCCTCATTTCTTTTAATTCTTTTTTCTTTTTTCCTCTCTGTTCCATTTATTTCTACCATTCTATCTTCTACCTCCCTTATCCTATCTTTTGCCTCCATTATTCTACTGTTGGTTCCCTCCAGAGTGTTTTTTATCTCATTTATTGCTTTATTCATTATGCATTTATTCTTTTTTATTTCTTCTAGGTCCTTGTTAAACCTTTCTTGCATCTTCTCAATTCTTGTCTCCAGACTATTTATCTGTAACTCCTATTTGTTTTCAAGGTTTTGGATCATTTTCACTATTATTATTTGGAATTCTTTATCAGGTAGATTCCCTATCTCTTCCTCTTTTGTTTGGTTTGGTGGGCATTTATCCTGTTCCTTTACCTGCTGGGTATTTCTCTCCCTTTTCATCTTGTTTATATTGCTGTGTTTGGGGTGGCTTTTCTGTATTCTGGCAGTTTGAGGTTCCTCTTTATTGTGGAGGTGCCTCGCTGTGGGTGGGGTTGGACGGGTGGCTTGTCAAGGTTTCCTGGTTAGGGAAGCTTGTGTCAGTGTTCTGGTGGGTGGAGCTGGATTTCCTCTTTTTGGAGTGCAATGGAGTGTCCAATAATGACTTATGAGATGCCAATGGGTTTGGTGTGACTTTGGGCAGCCTGTATATTGAAGCTCAGGTCTATGTTCCTGTGTTGCTGGAGAATTTGTGTGGTATGTCTTGCTCTGGAACTTGTTGGCCCTTGGGTGGTACTTGGTTTCAGTGTAGGTATAGAGGTGTTTGATGAGGTCCTATCAATTAATGTTCCCTGGGTTCAGGAATTCTCAGATGTCTCATTATTTGGACTAAGCCTCCTGCTTCTGGTTTTCAGTCTTATTCTTACAGCAGCCTCAAGACTTCTCCATCTATACAGCACCAATGATAAAACATCTAGGTTAAAGACGAAAAGTTTCTCCACAGTGAGGGACACCCGGAGAGGTGCACAGAGTTACATGGAGAAGAGAAGAGGGAAGAGGGAGATAGAGGTGACCAGGAGGAGAAGAGGGGGAATCAAAAGGGATGAGAGCAAGCTAGCCAGTAATCACTTCCCTAGGTGTTCTCCACATTCTGAGTCCCTCAGAGATGTTCAAGGAGTTACACAGAAAAGAGAAGAGGTATAAAGGAGACAGAGGTAGCCAGGAGGATAAGAAGGGAAATCAAAAGAGAGAGACAGTTCCAGCCAGTGATCAGTTCCCTAAGTGTTCTCCACAGCCAGGAACACACAAAGAGATTCACAGAGTTGGGTAGAGAAGAAAAGGGGGTGGGGGGAGATAGAGGTGACCTGGTGGAGAAAAAGGAGAGTCCAAAGGGGGAGAGAGCAATCAGGCCAGTGATGTCGCTCCCAAGTAAAAATGGGTATTGAAGATTGGGTTCTTAAAGGTACAAAGTTGATAACAAATACCAAAAAGCAAAGATTAAAAATCTAGAGTAGAGGTCAGATTTTCAAAAATACAATATTAAAAAAACAAAACAAAGTCAAAAATTATAAAATATTTATATATATATGAAGTTTGCTTTAAAAAGGGCATCTTTTTTGTAAGGTAATAGTAGGTTATAAAAATAAAGATTAAAGGAGTAATAGGGGACTTAAAAGTAAAAAAAATTAAATTTAAAAAATGATAACAATAAAAATATATCTAGGATTCTCTCTGGAGCTGTTGCAGACAGTGTGGGATCAATTCATTTTCAGATAGTTCCTTGGTCCAGCTTTTACTTCTCAAGTTCTATAGTCCCCTTCCTATGTAGTCGGTGCTAACTTCAGGGTTTTAATCTATTGCACCTGTCACTTCCAAAGTGGTTCCCTCTGTTTATTTTAGCTTCTTCTGTTTGCTGGTCTCTTCAGTGTCTAATTTCTGCCCTGACACAAGGGGGGCTGTGGTGGTCACTTTTTTTAGGCTCACTTGTTCAGTCGTGTTGTGGGGAGGGAGGAACACAGCAGACAAATATCACTGGCGTGTGATTACAGTGATTCAGCCACACTGGGTTTGCCCCCGCTCATGGCATGTGTGCTTTCCCAGTCTACACTGCTCAGACTCTAGGTTGCTCTGCAGGGAACTGTCTGATGCGGTCCCTGGTTTGCATGCACTTCCTAGGTCTATAAGCCATTCAGGTTCAGGTTCTCGGGTACTCCACAAAGGCGCAGACTTGGTTGGGCCTGCATTTGTGCCCGTCCCCAGTCTGAGCAGCTCAGGTGACCAGGTTCTTGGCTAGCACTGTCGCCCCCAGTTGAAGGCTGCGACTTATTGCCTCCTCTGTCCCAGCTGCTGGGTTTTCTGGGTATACAACGGGCGCGCCTTCTCAGGTGTGCCACGTGTCTCTTCTGGGGAGATGATCTCTGGCTGCAACCCTCCTGGTGGATGCCGACTGTCCAGAATCCCAGAAGTCTTGGTTAGCAATGAAGTCTGCTTGCAGTTTGGTATAGGATGTCTCTCTGGGGCCGCTATTGCCCCCTTCCGGCTCTGGCTTTCCTCGCCTGCCTGTCTCCAGTGGGGATGGGCCAGTCCACAGCTGGCTAGCTCTGCTCAGTCCTTTGTTCTGTGTGCGGGCCTGGTGATGTCTTAGGTTAGGGCTTTTCGTGGGATAGCTATCCCACAGTCTGGGTTGCTATATCAAGCTAGTTCCCTCAGACGGCCCTCAGAGCATTCAGGCCTGGTCCTTACCCTAAGCAATGCAGCCTGCACCTCCCTGTCCAGACCCCGCTTGCTAGAGGGATATGCGAGTGTCTGGGCTGCTGCTCTGCTGGGAGTTGCTGTTAGGCATGTAATCTGTGGGGTTTAATTATTTATTTATTTTCCCTCCAGGTTATTTTGGCCTCTGAGATTCCAAGGCTCACCACAGACCCGCTGGAAAGAGTGTTTCCTGTTGTTTGGAAACTTCTCTGTTTTTTAAGACTCCCTTCCCTGGATGGATCTCCATCCCTACCTCTTTTGTGTCTCTTTTTATCTTTTATACTTTGTCCTATCTCCTTTTGAAGTCTGCCTTTCTGGGTGCATGATGTCCTCAATCAGCATTCAGAAGATGTTTTGTGGAATTTGCTCGGTGTTCAAATGTACTTTCAATGAATTTGTTGGGGAGAAAGTGGTCTCCCCATCCTATTCCTCCATCATCTTAGGACCGCCCCCTCCCATTTATTTATTTTTGTTTTTGTTCTGTGTGCTTTTGATTTCATATGCAAGAACTCATTGCTAAAAACATTGTGAAGGTTTTTCTTTATTACTTTTTTCAAGGAGTTTTATGGTTTCTGATCTTATGTTAAGTCTTTAATCCATTTGAGTTGGCTTTTGTATATGATGCCAATGAGACCATCCAATTTCAATTTTTTTTTTTTTTTGGCTGTGGATATCCAATTTTTCTAATACTATTTGTGGAAGTGACTGTTCTTTTCCCATTGTGTATTCTTAAAACCCTCATCAAAGATAAATTGAATGTATATGTGTGAGTTTATTTCTGCTCTCTCTTTCCTGTTCCACTGGTGTATAAATCTGTCTTTATGCCAGTAGCATACTGTTCTAATGATTGTAGTGTCATATAATTTGAAATCAGGAAGTGTGATGCCTCCAGCCTTATTCTTTTTCAAGATTGATTTTCTGTTTGTGGTATTATGTGGGTTCATGTTAAT
Organism: Bos indicus; assembly: GCF_029378745.1. NCBI lineage: Eukaryota > Metazoa > Chordata > Mammalia > Artiodactyla > Bovidae > Bos > Bos indicus. The sequence goes on from NC_091789.1 coordinate 80,889,678, forward strand.
TGTAGAATTATTTTTTTTCAATTTCTGTAAAAATATGCCATTGGGATTTTGTTAAGAATTGCAATAATCTGTAAATTGCTTAGGGCAGTATGAACATTTTAACGATATTAAGTCTTTCAATTCATGAACATGATATGTCTTCCCATTTGTTTGGTCATCTTTTCCTTGCTCCTGATGTTTGAAGAAAATCAAACCTTTCATCTTTTCACCATTGTGTATGATGTTAGTTGTGGGCTTTTTGTATATCATCTTTTTGATGTTGGGGTGCTTTCCAGTTCTAGTTTTTTGAGAGTTTTTTCACAAAATGGTGTTAAATTTTATCAAAAGTTTTACTGGCATCCATCAAGATGATCATGTGATATTTATCCTTTATTCTGTAAATGTGATGCATTGCATCAGTTAATTTGCATTTGTTGAGGATTTTGCATCTCTAATCATCAGGAATATTGGCCTGTATTTTTTTCGTGTAATGTTTTTTGCTGTGCTTTGGAGCAGGATAATGCTGCTGTCATAAAATGAGTTTGAAAGTGTTTTTTCTTCAATTTTTTGAGAAAGAGTTTGAGAAGGGTAAGTGATGATTTCTCTGTATTGTGCATTAAAATTAACTAATGAAGTCATGTGGTCCTGGCCCTTTCTTTGTTGGGGAGCTTTTGATTACTGATTCAACTCCAGTACTAGTTATAGGTGTGTTCAGACTTTCTATTTCTTAGTCTTTTATTCAGACTTGATTCATGTTGATTTTGGCAGAAAACAACAAAATTCTGTAAAGCAATTATCTTTCCATTAAAAACTAAATTAATTAAAAAATAAAAATAAAAAACTGATGTGGAAAAAAAAAGATCCAGTCTTGGAAGATTGTTTTTAGGAATTTCCCCATTTTTCTAGAGTATTCAGTTTGTTGGTATATAACTGTTTATAGCAGTTTCATAATTTTTTGAAACTATGTGTTTTTTGTGGTACCAGTTGTAATGTCTCTTCTTTTATTTCTTGTTTATTTGAGTCTTCTTTTTTTCTTAGTTGACCAAAGTTTTATCAATTTGTTAATATTTTTAAAAACCAACTCAATTTCATTGATTTTTTTCTTGCTGTTTTTCTATTTTCTATTTTATTTCTGCTCTAATATTTATTATTTCCTTCCTTCTGCTAATTTTGGTCTTTGTTCTTTTTCTAGCTCATTGAGATGTAAAGTTAGGTTGTGTATTTAGGATGTCTCTTTTTTTAATGTAGGTGCTTATCATTATGAATTTCACTTCTGGTGCTGTCTTTACTGCACCTCAAAAGTATCAGTATGTTTCATTTTCTTTTGTCTTATGTTTTAATTTCTTCTTTGACTTTTTCTTTGACTTAATTTTTGTTCAAGACTGTGTTGGTTAAATTCCACATACTTTGAATTTTCGAGTTTTATTTCTTTTAAAAATTTATTCCAATTTTATTGAGATATAAGAGATATAACACATTGTGTAATTTTAAGGTATTATAGCATAATGACTTGACTTTAATATATTGTGAAATGATTACCACAATAGGTTAAGTTAATGTCCAACATTTCATGTAGAAACAAAAATATGAAAAATACAATATTTTTTCCTTGGGATGAAAAGTCTTAGTGTCTACTCTGCAAGCAGTTTTAAATTATGCTATATATCACTATTACCTTTAGTCATCATGTTGTAGATTGCATGCCAGTACTCATTTATTAACTAGAAGTTTGTTAATTTGGGACCTCCTTAGCCCAGTTCTTCCACTCTGCCAATTTCTATTTCTGGTAACCACAAATCTAACTTCTTTCTATGAGTTGTTGTTCTTGTTGTTGTTTTTCTTAGATTCTACTTATAAGAGAGATCATAAAGTATTTGTATTTCTCTTTTCCTAATTGTTTTACTTAGCAAAATCCCCTCAACGTCCATTCACGTTGCCATGAATAGTAGGATTTCTTTCCTTTTGATGGCTAAATATTATTCCATTATATATAGATACACCAAAACTTTTTTATACCTTCATTCATCAGTGAACACTTAGGTTGCTTTCATATCCTTGTTATTATAAGCAATGCTGCTACTACTATGGGAGTCTAGATATCTTTAGTTCAGTTCAGTTCAGTCGCTCAGTCATGTTCAACTCTTTGTGACCTCATGGACTACAAAAGGTCAGGCCACCCTGTCCATACAAACTCCTGGAGTTTAATCTAACTCATGCCCATTGAGTCAGTGATGCCATCCAACCATCTCATCCTCTGTCGTCCCCTTCTCCTCTCGCCCTTAATCTTTCCCAGCATCAGGGTCTTTTCAAATGAGTCATTTCTTCACATCAGGTGGTCAAAGTATTGGAGTTTCAGCTTCAGCATCAGTCCTTCCAATGAATATTCAGGACTGATTTCTTTAGGATAGACTGGTTGTATCTCCTTGCAGTCCAAGGAACTCTCAAGAGTCTTCTCCAACAGCACAGATCAAAAGCATCAATTCTTAGGCTCTAAGCTTTCTTTATAGTCCAACTCTCATATCTGTACATGACTACTGGACAAACCATAGCTTTGACTAGATGGGCCTTTATTGGCAAAGTAGTGTCTCTGCTTTTTAATATGTTGTCTACATTGGTCATAACTTTTCTTCCAAGGAACACCCATCTTTTAATTTCCTGGCTGCACTCACCATTTACAGTGATATTGGAGCCCAAGAAAATAAAGTCTGACACTGTTTCCATTGTTTCCCATCTATTTGTCATGAAGTGATGGGACTAGATGCCATGATCTTAGTTTTCTGAATGTTGAGCTTTAAGCCAAATTTTTCACACTCCTCTTTCAATTTCATCAAGACACTCCTTAGTTCTTGCTTTCTGCCATAAGGGTGGTGTCATCTGCATATCTGAGGTTATTGATATTTCTCCCAGCAATCTTGATTTCAGCTTGTGCTTCATCCAGTCCAGCATTTCTCATGATGTAATCTTCATATAAGTTAAATAAGCAGAGTGACAATATACAGCCTTGACGTACTTCTTTTCCTATTTGGAACCAGTCTGTTGTTCCATGTCCAGTTCTAACTGTTGCTTCCTGACCTGCATACAGAATTCTCAAGAGGCAGGCCAGGTGGTCTGGTATGCCCATCTCTTTCAGAATTTTCCACAGTTTATTGTGATCCACACAGTCAAAGGCTTTGGCATAGTCAATAAAGCAGAAATAGATGTTTTTCTGGAACTCTCTTGCTTTTTTGATGATCCTGCGGATATTGGCAATTTGATCTCTGGTTCTATGCCTTTTCTAAAACCAGCTTGAACATCTGTAAGCTCACGGTTCATGTACTATTGAAGTCTGGCTTGGAGAATTTTGAGCATTACTTTACTAGCATGTGAGATGAGTGCAATTGTGTGGTAGTTTGAGCATTTTTTGGCATTGCCTTTCTTTGGGATTGGAATGAAAACTGACATTTTCCAGTCCTGTGGCCACTTCTGAGTTTTCCAAATTTGCTGGCATATTTGAGTGCAGCATTTTCACAGCATCATCTTTTCGGATTTGGAATAGCTGAACTGGAATTCCATCACCTCCACTACAATTTTTCCTAGTAGCCATCACATTTCTACTCTTTGACCTAGAGATTGTACTCCTTCTACCACTACCCTGAGCCTCACAATCAACCAACCTAAACACAATACTCACCATAGCCCTCTTCCTGATCCTTCTACTGGCTGTAAGCCTAGCCTATGAATGAACTCAAAAATGACTACACTGAACCGAGTATGGTATTTAGTTTAAAACAAAATAAATGATTTTGACTCATTAGATTATGATTAAACTCATAATTACCAAATGTCCTTAGTATACATAAACATTATAATAGCATTCACAGTATCTCTTTAAGGACTATTAATATACTGATCCCACCTAATATCATCTGTGCCTAGAAGGAATAATATCCCTATTCGTTATAGCCACCCTAATAATCTTAAACTCACATTTTACCCTAGCTAGTATAATACCTATTATCTTGCTAGTCTTTGTGGCCTGTGAAGCATCACTAGGCTTATCCCTACTAGTTATAGTATCATACACATATGGTGCTGATTATGTACAAAACCTTAATCTACTCCAATGTTAAAATATATTATTCCCACAGTAATACTCATACCCCTAACCTGATTATCAAAAGGCAATATAATCTGCATTAATTCTACAACCCATAGCCTGCTAATCAGCTTCACAAGCCTATTCCTCATAAATCAATTTAGCGATAACAGCTTCAACTTTTCACTAGTTTTCTTCTCCGATTCTTTATCAACACCACTATTAATCCTAACCATGTGACTTCTTCCCCAAATATTAATAGTTAGCCAACATCACCTATCAAAAGAAAATTTAGCCTGAAAAAAACTATTTATCACTATACTAATCTTACTACAATTATTCCTAATCATAACCCTCACCACCATAGAGCCGATCCTCTTTTATATTCTATTTGAAGCAACGCTAGTCCCAACACTTATTATTATCACCTGATGAGGAAACCAAACAGAGCACCTAAACGCTGGCCTCTACTTATTTTATACACTAGCAGGTTCCCTCCCACTGCTGGTTACATTAGTCTACATCCAAAACATGGTAGTTTACATCCTAAACTTCTTAATACTTCAATACTGAGTACAACCAATATCTAATTCCTGGTCAAATGTCTTTATGTGATTAGCATGCATAATAGCTTTCATAGTAAAAATACCACTATATGGCCTCCACCTTTGACTACCCAAAGCTCATGTAGAAGCCCCCATTGCAGGCTCTATAGTTCTTGCAGCAGTCCTACTAAAACTAGGGGGATATGGCATACTATGAATTACATTACTCCTAAACCCAGTAACCGACTTTATAGCATACCCATTTATCATACTTTCCCTATGGGGTATAATCATAACTAGCTCAACTTGTCTTTGCCAAACGGACCTAAAGTCACTCATTGCATACTCCTCTGTCAGCCACATAGCACTTTTTATTGTAGTCATTCTTATCCAAACACCTTGAAGCTATATAGGAGCTACAGCCCTAATAATTGCCCATGGTCTTACATACTCCATACTTTTCTGCCTAGCAAACTCTAACTACGATCGAATTTACAGCCGAACAATAATCCTAGCCCGAGGCCTACAGACATTCCTCCCACTAATGGCCACCTGATGACTCTTAGCAAGCTTAACTAATCTGGCTTTACCCAACAATTAACCTGACCGGGAGCTATTTGTAGTGATATCAACTTTTTCATGATCCAACATCACATTTATTCTAATAGGAGCAAATACAGTAATTATTGCCCTATACTCCCTGTACATGCTAATCACAACACGACGAGACAAATACACTCACCATATCAACAATATTACACCCTCCTTCACGCGAGAAAATGCTCTCATGTCACTACACATTTTACCCCTATAACTACTATCCCTAAATCCAAAAATTATTCTAGGACCGTTGTACTGTAAATATAGTTTAAAAAAAAATTAGATTGTGAATCTAATAATAGAAGTAAAATAAGAATACCTTCTTATTTACCAAAAAAGTATGCAAGAACTGCTAATTCTATGCCCCTATGTCTAACAACATGGCTTTTTCAAACTTTTAAAGGATGGTGGTTATCCATTGGTCTTAGGAACCAAAAAATTGGTGCAACTCCAGATAAAAGTAATAGACCTATTCTCTTCCTTTACATTGACCACCCTATATTTACTAACCATACCCATTATAATAACAAGCTCCGACACCTACAAAACCTCCAATTACCCACTTTATGTAAAAACAACCATCTCATGCACCTTCATTACTAGTATAATTCCCACAATAATATTTATCCACACAGGCCAAGAGATAATCATTTCAAACTGACACTGACTAACTATCCAAACCCTTAAACTATCACTTAGCTTCAAAATAGATTATTGCTCAATAATATTTGTCCCAGTAGCATTATTCGTTACATGATCTATTATAGAGTTCTCAATATGATATATACACTCAGACCCCAACATTAACCAATTCTTTAAATACCTACTCTTATTCCTCATCACCATGCTTGTTACCGCAAACAACCTATTTCAATTATTCATTGGCTGAGAAGGCATCGGAATTATAGCATTCTTACTCATCGGATGATATGGAAAAGCAGATGCAAACACAGCAGCCCTACAAGCAATCCTGTATAACTGCATTGGTAACATTGGATTTATTCTAGCAATAGCATGATTCCTAACTAAACTTAACACCTTGGGACCTCCAACAAATTTTCATATTAAACCCAGACAACTCCAATCTGCCTCTAACAGGCCTTGTACTGGCTGCACCCAGAAAATCCGCCCAATTTGGCTTACATCCATGACTATCTTCCACAATAGAAGGCCCCACCCCTCGTCTCAGCACTACTCCACTCAAGCACGATAGTAGTAGCAGGCATTTTCTTACTAATCCGCTTTTATGCACTAACAGAGAACAACAAATTTGCCCAGTCCATTATACTATGCCTAGGGGCTATCACCACGCTATTCACAGCAATATGTGCCCTCACCCAAAATGACAACAAGAAAATTGTTGCTTTCTCTACATCCAGCCAACGAGGCCTTATAATAGTAACAATTGGCATTAACCAGCCCTACCTAGCATTTCTCCATATTTGTACCCATGCCTTCTTCAAAGCCATGTTATTTATATGCTCTGGTTCTATTATTCACAGTCTAAATGACAAACAAGATATCCAAAAAATAGGAGGCCTGTTCAAAGCTATACCATTCACCACAACAGCCCTCATCATCGGCAGTCTCGCACTAACAGGAATATCTTTCCTTACTAGATTTTACTCCAAAGGTCTAATCATCAAAGCTGCCAACATGTCACATACCAATGCCTAAGCCCTTTTAGTAGTAACACTAATCGCCACATCTTTCACAGCCATCTACAGTACTTGTATTATCTTTTTTGCACTTCTAGGACAACCCCGATTCCCAACCCTAGTCATTATCAATGAAAACAGTCCCCTTCTAATTAACTCCATCAAACACCTACTAATTGGAAGCCTTTTCACAGGATTTATTATCTCTAACAATATTCCTCCAACAACAATCCCCCAAATAACCATATCTTACTATCTAAAATTAATAGCTCTAGCAGTAACAATCCTAGGCTTTATTCTAGCACTAGAAATTAGCAACACAACCCAAAACCTAAAATTTAATTATCCATCAAGTGCCTTCAAATTCTTCAACCTATTGGGATATTTTCCCACAATTATACACCACCTGACCCCTTACATAAACCTAACAATAAGCCAAAAATCAGCATCCTCCCTTCTAGACCTAATCTGATTAGAAAATATTTTACCAAAAACTACCTCGCTAATTCAAATAAAAACATCAACCATGTAACATTGGCATGGTTACAAGCCAAAAGGGCCTAATCAAACTATATTTCTTCTTCTTCCTAGTTACGATCTTCACCAGCATAATCCTATTTAATTTCCATGAGTAATTTCCATAATAACCACAACACCAATTAACAAAGATCAACCAGTTACAATAACTAGCCAAGTACCATAACTATATAAAGCTGCAATTACCATGGCCTCCTCACTAAAAAACCCAGAATCCCATGTATCATAAATTACTCAATCTCCTAAACCATTAAATTTGAATACAATTTCCACCTCTTCGTCTTTCAACACATAATAAACTATCAAAAATTCCATTAACAAACCAGTAATAAATGCCCCTAAAACAGTCTTATTAGAGACCCAAATCTCAGGATACTGTTCGGTAACCATAGCCGTTGTATAACCAAAAACCACTATTATGCCCCCCAAATAAATTAAGAAAACCATTAAACCCAAGAAAGACCCACCAAAATTTAATATGATACTACAACCAACTTTACCACTCACAATCAACCTTAGCCCCCCATAAATAGGTGAAGGTTTTGAAGAAAACCTTACAAAACCAATCACAAAAATAATACTCAAAATAAATAAAATGTATGTTATCATTATTCTTGCATGGAATCTGACCACGACTAATGATATGAAAAACCATTGTTGTCATTCAACTACAAGAACACTAATGACCAACATTCGAAAATCCCACCCATTAATAAAAATTGTAAACAATGCATTTGTTGATCTCCCAGCCCCATCAAACATCTCATCATGATGAAATTTTGGCTCCCTGCTAGGTATCTGCCTAGTCCTAGAAATCCTAACAGGCTTATTCTTAGCAATGCACTACACATCTGACACAATAACAGCATTCTCTTCTGTCACCCACATTTGCCGAGACGTCAATACGGCTGAATTATCCGATATATACACGCAAATGGAGCATCAATGTTTTTTATCTGCCTATTTATACATGTAGGACGAGACCTATACTACGGATCATATACCTTCCTAGAAACATGAAACATCGGAGTAATTATCCTATTAGCAGTGATAGCCACAGCATTTATAGGATACATCCTATTGTGAGGACAATTATCATTTTGAGGAGCAAGAGTCATCAACAACCTCCTCTCAGCAATTCCATATATTGGTACAAGCTTAGTTGAATGGATCTGAGGGGGATTTTCAGTAGACAAAGCAACCCTTACCTGATTCTTTGCCTTCCACTTCATCCTCCCATTCATCATTGCAGCACTCACCATAGTCCACCTACTCTTTCTCCACGAAACAGGATCTAACAACCCAATGGGAATTTCATCAGATGCAGACAAAATCCCATTCCACCCCTACTATACCATTAAAGATATCCTAGGTGCCTTACTACTGAACTGAGGCACCTTACTACAATCTTAGCCCTAATACTATTAGTATTATTTGCACCCGACCTACTTGGAGAACTACTTGGAGACCCAGACAACTGCACCCCAGCAAATCCACTTAACACACCCCCACACATCAAACCCGAATGATACTTCCTATTCACATATGCAATTCTACGATCCATCCATAACAAACTAGGAGGGGTCTTAGCCCTAGTTCTCTCCATCCTAATTTTAATCCTTATACCCCTACTCCACATATCTAAACAATGAAGTATGATATTCCGACCATTTAGTCAATGTTTATTCTGAATTTTAGTGGCAGACTTACTAACAATCACATGAATTGGAGGACAGCCAGTCGAACACCCATACATCATCATTGGACAACTAGCATCTATTATATATTTCCTCCTTATCCTAGTACTAATACCAGTAGCTAACATAATCGAAAACAATCTCTTAAAATGAAGACAAGTCTTTGTAGTATACTAAATACACTGGTCTTGTAAACCAGAAAAGGAGAACAACTAACCTCCCTAAGACTCAAGGAAGAAGCTATAGCCCCACTATCAACACCCAAAGCTGAAGTTCTATTTAAACTATTTCCTGAAACACTATTAGTATAACCCCACAAATACCAAGAATCACATTAGTATTAAAATTTCCAAAACCTTCAACAACCCAACACAAATTTCGCACTTCACAGCCACACATGTTATAGTCCTGCTACCATTAATAGTACGTACATATTTTCATGCATGTTAGTGCATGAAATGCCACTTTGCACATGAGCAGGTACATAATATTAATGTAATAGCACATAACTATACATATAGTACATTATATTATATGCCCCATTAGTATAAGCAAGTGCACTCTACTATTAATAGTACATGGTACATATAGTCATTGATCATACATAGCACGTTAAGTCAAATCCGTCCTTGTCAGCATGCGTATCCTGCCTCCTAGATCACGAGCTTGGTCACCACGCCGCGTGAAACCAGCAACCTGCTTGGCAGGGATCCCTCTTCTTGCTCCGTTCCATGAATTGTGGGGGTCGCTATTTAATGAACTTTATCAGACATCTGGTTCTTTCTTCAGGGCCATCTCACCTAGAATAGCCCGTTCTTTCCCCTAAAATAAGACATCTCTATGGACTAATGGCTAATCAGCCCATGCTCACACATAACTGTGATGTCATGCATTTGGTATTTTTTAATTTTAGGGGATGCTTGGACTCAGCTATAGCCCTCTGAGGCCCTGACCTGGAGCATATATTGTAGCTGGACTTTGTTTGTAATGATGCTTCCTAAGGCCCACTTGACTTTGCATTTCAGGATGTCTGGCTCTTGGTGAGTGATCATACCATTGTGATTATCTGGGTCGTGAAGATATTTTTTGCATAGTTCTTCTGTGTATTCTTGCTACCTCTTCCTAATATTTTCTGCTTTTTTTTTTTTTTAGGTCCATACCATTTCTGTCCTTTATTGTGCCCGTCTTTGCATGAAATGTTCCCTTGGTATCTCTAATTTTCTTCAAGAGATCTCTAGTCTTTCCTATTCTATTGTTTTTCTCTATTTCTTTGCATTGATCACTAAGGAAGGCTCTCTTATCTCTCCTTGCTATTCTTTAAAATTCTGCATTCAAATGGGTATATCTTTCCTTTTCTCCTTTGCCTTTTGCTTCTCTTCTTTTCACAGCTATTTGTTAGGGCTCCTCAGAAAACCATTTTGCCTTTATTTTTCTTGGGAATAGTCTTGATACCTGCCTCCTGTACAATATCACAGACCTCCATCCATAGTTCTTCAGGTACTCTGTGTATCAGATCTAATCCCTGGAGTCTGTCACTTCCACTGTATAATCATAAGGTATTTGATTTAGGTCATGCCTGAATGGTCTAGTGGTTTTGCCTACTTCAATTTAAGTCTGAATTTGGCAATAAGAATTCATTATCTGAGCCACAGTCAGCTCCTGGTCTTATTTTGCTGACTGTATTGAGCTTCTCCATCTTTGGCTGCAAAGAATATAATCAATCTGATTTTGGTATTGACCATCTGGTAATGTCCATATGTAGAGCCTTCTCTTGTGTTTTTGGAAGAGGGTGTTTGATATGACCAGTGTGTTTTCTTGGCAAAACTCTATTAGCCTTTGCCCTGCTTCATTATGTACTTCAAGGTCAAATTTGCCTGTTACTCCAGGTATCTCTACTTCCTACATTTGCATTCCAGTCCTCTATAATGAAAGGGACATCTTTTTTGGGTGTTAGTTCTAGAAGGTCTTGTAGGTCTTCAGCTTCTTCAGCATTATTGGTCAGGACATAAACTTGGATTACTGTGATATTGAATGGTTTGCCTTGGAAATGAACAGAGATCATTCTGTCATTTTTGAGATTGCATCCAAGTACTGCATTTTGGACTCTTGTTGATTATGGTGGCCACTCCATTTCTTCTAATGGATTCTTGCCCACAGTAGTAGGTATAATGGTCATCTGAATTAAATTCACCCATTCCAGTCCATTTTAGTTCACTGATTCCTAGAATGTCGACGTTCATTCTTGCCATCTCCTGTTTGACCACTTCCAATTTGCCTTGATTCATGGACCTAACATTCCAGGTTCCTATGCAATATTGGTCTTTACAGCATTGGACCTTGCTTCCATCACCAGTCACATCCACAACTGGGTGTTGTTTTTGGTTTGGCTCCATCTCTTCATTCTTTCTGGAGTTATTTCCCCACTGATCTCCAGTAACACATTGGGCCCCTACCGACCTGGTGAGTTCATCTTTCAGTATCCTATCATTTTACCTTTTCATACTGTTCATGGTTTTCTCAAGGCAAGAATACTGAAGTGGTTTGCCATTCCCTTCTCCAGTGGACCACATTTTGTCAGAACTCTCTACCATGACCCATCCGTCTTGGGTTGCTCTACATGGCATGGCTCATAATTTCATTGATTTGGACAAGGCTGTGGTCTATGTGATCAGATTGGCTAGTTTTTTGTGACTGTCATTTTCAGTCTGTCTGCCCTCTGATGGAGAAGGATAAGCGGCTTGTGGAAGTTTCCTGATGGGAGAGACTGACTTGAGGGGAAAACTGGGTCTTGTTCTGATGGGCAGGTCTGTGCTCAGTAAATCTTTAATCCAATTTTCTTTTGATGGGTGGGGCTGTGCTCCCTCCCTGTTATTTACCTGGGACCAAACTGGTGGATCCTTCCCTGGTGGCTCAGATAGTAAAGCCTCTGCCTGCAATGCAGGAGACCAGGGTTCAATCCTCTGGAGAAGGAAATGGCAACCCATTCCAGTACTCATGCTTGGAAAATTCCATGGACTGAGGAGCCTGGTAGACTATAGTCCATGGGGTTGCAAAGAGTCAGACACGACTGAGCAACTTCACTTCAAACTATGGTGGAAGTGATGAAGATATTTGCAACCTCCTTCTAAAGGTCCCATGTATGCCCTGCTGTGTGCCCCCAGCCCTGCAGCATGCCACCACTGACTCACACCTCTGCTGGAGACTCCTGGACATTCTCGAGCAAGTCTGGGTCACTCTCTTGTGGGGTCACTGGTCCTTTCTCCTGGGTCCTGGTGCGCACAAGGGTCTGTGCCCTGTGCTGTGTAAATTCTGGTGGCTCTGCTGCTGCTGCTAAGTCGCTTCAGTCATGTCCGACTCTGTGCGACCCCATAGACGGCAACCCACCAGGCTCCCCCATCCCTGGGATTCTCCAGGCAAGAACACTGGAGTGGATTGCCATTTCCTTCTCCAATGCATAAAAGTGAAAAGTGAAAGTGAAGTCGCTCAGTCGTGTCTGACTCTTCGCGACGCCATGGACTGTAGCCCACCAGGCTCCTCTGTCCATGGGATTCTCCAGGCAAGAGTACTGGAGTGGGGTGCCATTGCCTTCTCCGTCTGGTGGTTTTATGGTGGGGTTAATGGAGACCTCCTCCTAAAGGGCTTATACTGTATCCAGGTCTGCTTCAGCCAGAGCCCCTGCCCCTAAGGCAGTCCACTGCTCACCTAAACCTCTGTAGGAGACAGCCAAACACAGTTCTGTCTCATTCTCTGTGGGGTCTCTGGGTCCTGGTGCACACAGGTTTGTTTGAGTCCGCTGAGCATCTCTGGTGGTTATGGGGTTTGATTCTAAAAGCGATTTTGCCCCTTCTCCATCTTGCTAGGGCTCCTCCTTTGCCCTTGAACGTTGGGTATCTCCTCAAAGTCTCTTCAGCACCTCACAGCCGCTGCTGCAGCACCTACCATCTTGTTGGAGCTTCTCTGCCCTTGGACGTGGGGTATCTCCTCATAGCCACTCCAGCACATTTTCTCCAGTCCTATGAATCTTTCCAACATCAAATACCTTTCCAGGCACTGATAGGAGTGGCAGGGGTAGGGCATTCAATGTAATTGCCCAAACCACAAGGACATTCAGTATTCTAGTTCTGAATTTCCTCTCCAAGTTTTCAGTGTCATTCCTGGTATGGTATTATTTGATTCAAGGCTGTTCTTGCTTCATTTTGGTAGGTTCTCTTGAGTTGAGCTATCTTGGCAGTTTGGGATTCCCCAGATATCTTTTAGAAAAAGTGTTTTCATTTCCTTTTACTGTATTATCAGAAGTGGAGTTTCTGGATCATATGGCAATTCCATTTTTAATTTTTTTTTAGAACCTCCACACTATTTTCCATATCGGCTGTAACAGTTCTACCAGTAATGCACAAGTGTTTTCTTCACATTCTCACCAATAATTGTTTTCATTATTTTAAGTAAAAAGAAAATCATCATTCTTACAGGTGTTAGATAATATTGGATTGTGGTTTTGACTTACATTTCTCTTATGATTAATGACATTGAGTATCTTTTCATCTACTTTTAGACATTTATGTATCTTAGGAAAAATATCTATACAGGTCTTTTGGCCAGATTTCACAGTGGGCAAATCCTAGAATATGTGTATATATATTTTTTGCTATTTTGCATGGGTTTTAAAATAAGTTTTGAACATTAACCTCTGTCATATATGTGGTTTACAAATATTTCTTCCCATTCCTTAGGTTGTTTTTTCATTTTGTTGATCCTTTTTAACAATTGAAGTATAGTTGATTTATAATATTATGTTAGTTTCAGGTATACAGTGTAGTGATTCTGTATTTTTTACAAATTATATAGCTACTTAATATAGGCAAGGCATAAAACTATTATCTGACCTTCAACATACAACAGTGCTATTCCTAAAGAGGTCAAAATTGACAAACACAATTCTTTATGAACAAAGTCCACTATGTCCTGCCAGAAACCAGGTGTCTAAAACTGAATGCAGATGGTGTCTTCAACATAGCCACTGTGCTGGAAAGTAATGTGAAGCAAATTTAAGTTAAATTGCTTCAAAGCTTTCATACCTTGTTCCAGTCACCTTTCCCTTGATTCAGCATTCATTTATTTGCTTCAAGCCTCTAAATATTTTCCAGAGTTCTGACCAAGTTGATACTAAGAATTTGTAATTTTTTGTTTCTTTGAAGTTTTGGGACCTTGGAACTCCCTTCTATGACATTTTCACTAATGTCACCTCTTCTGATGCAGTTTTACTTACAGCATTCAAGACTCTCAAACATTGACTGTAATTTCTTATTTCTAAAACTTAAATTTTTTATTGGATAATTTACAATGGTTTGTAAAATTTACAATGTTGTGTTAATTTCATGTGTACAGCAAGGTGGATCAGTTACTCATATACATATATCCACTCTTTTTTTTTTTTAAAGAGTCTTTTCCCATATAGGCCATTTCAGAATATTGAGTAGAGTTCCCTGTGCTATATGGCAGGTTCTTATTAGTTATCTATTTTATACATAGTAGTGTGTATATGTCAATTCTAATCTCCCAATTTAGTCTTCCCTTCTGTATCCCTGGTAAACATATTTGTTTACTACATCCATGACTCTACTTCTGTTTTGATAAATAAGTTCATTTGTATCTTTTAAAAACTCCACATATAAGCAATGTCATATGATATTTATCTTTCTGTGTCTGACTTACTTCACTTATTATGACAATCTCTAGGTCCACTCAAGTTACTGCAAATGGCTTTATTTTGTTCTTTATTATGACTAAGTAATATTACATTGCACACACACACACACACACACACACACACACACACACATATATACACACACCACATCTTCTTTATCCATTCCTCTGTTGATGGACATTAAGGTTGCTTCCATGTTCTGGCTGCTGTAAAGAGTGCTACCATAAGCATTGGGGTGTATGTATCTTTTTTAAATTGGAGGATAATTGCTTTACAATATTGTGTTGGTTTCTGCCATACAACAAGGTGAGTCAGTCATAACTATATATACACCCCTCCTCTTGATTCTCGTTCCCACTTCCCCCTCATCCCACCCCTTTATGTTATCACAGAGCACCAAGTTGGGTTCCCTGTGTCATACAACAACTTCCCACCAGCTTTCCACTGTACACATGGTAGTGTACACACATCAATGCCACTCCCTCAATTTGTCCCACCCTCTCTTTCCCTCACTGTGTCCACAAGTCCATTATCTACCTCTGCATCTCTATTCCTTCTCTGCAAATAGGTTCAACAGTACCATTTTTCTAGATTGCATGTATATGCATTAATATATGATACTTGCTTTACTCTTTCTGACTTACTTTAGTCTGTATAACAGGCTCTAGGTTCATGCACATCAGTTCAATTAATTTACATTTGTTTCTTTTTATAGTTGAGTAATATTCCATTGTGTATATGTACCACAATTTCTTTATCCATTCTTCTGTTGATAGACATCTAGGTTGCTTCCATGTCCTGGATATTGTAAACAGTGCTGGCATGAACATTGGGGTACATGTGTCTTTTTGAATCGTGGTTTTCTCAGGTTATATGCCCAGTAGTGGAATTGCTGGGTTATATTGCCAACATCTGCTGGATCATCGAAAAAGCAAGAGAGTTCCAGAAAAACATTTATTTCTGTACTGACTATGCCAAAGCCTTTGACTATGTCGATCACAATAAACTGTGGAAAATTCTGAAATAGATGGGAATACCAGACCACCTGACCTGCCTCTTGAGAAACTGATATGCAGGTCAGGAGGCAACAGTTAGAACTGGACATGGAACAACAGACTGGTTCCAAATAGGAAAAGGAGTACGTCAAGGCTGTATATTGTCACCTGGCTTATTTAACTTATATGCAGAGTACATCATGAGAAGCACTGGGCTGGAAGAAGCACAAGCTGGAATCAAGATTGCCAGAAGAAATATCAATAAACTCAGATATGCAGATGACACCACCCTTGTGGCAGAAAGTGAAGAGGAACTAAAAAGCCTCTTGATGAAAGTGAAAGAGGAGAGTGAAAAAGTTGGCTTAAAGCTCAACATTCAGAAAATGAAGATCATGGCATCTGGTCTCATCACTTCACGGGAAATAGATGGGAAAACAGTGGAAACAGTGTCAGACTTTATTTTTTGGGGCTCCAAAATCACTGCAGTGGTGATTGCAGCCGTGAAAATAAGACGCTTACTCCTTGGAAGGAAAGTTATGACCAACCTGATAGCATATTGAAAAGCAGAGACATTACTTTGCCAACAAAGGTCAGTCTAGCCAAGGCTATGATTTTTCCAGTAGTCATGTATGGATGCGAGATTTGGACTGGGAAGAAAGCTGAGCACCAAAGAATTGATGCTTTTGAACTGTGGTGTTGGAGAAGACTCCTGAGTGTCCCTTGGACTGCAAGGAGATCCAACCAGTCCATTCTAAAGGAGATCAGCCCTGGGTGTTCTTTGGAAGGAATGATGCTAAAGCTGAAACTCCAGTACTCTGGCCACCTCATGTGAAGAGTTGACTCATTGGAAAAGACTCTGATGCTGGGAGGGATTGGGGGCAAGAGGAGAAGGGGACGACAGAGGATGAGATGGCTGGATGGCATCACTGATTGATGGACGTGATTTTGCGTGAACTACGGGAGATGGTGATGGACAGGGAGGCCTGGTGTGCTGTGATTCAGGGGGTTGCAAAGAGTCGGACACGACTGAGCGACTGAACTGAACTGAAATAATGGTAATTTTATTCCTAGTTTTTAAAGGAATCTCCATACTGTTCTCCATAGTGACTGTACCAATTTACATTCCCACCTACAGTGCAAGAAGGTTCTCTTTTCTCTACACTCTCTTCAGTATTTATTGTTTGTAGATTTTTTGATGATGGCCATTCTGAGTGGTGTGAGATGGTAGCTCATTGTAGTTTTTTTTTTTTTTAATCGGGCGTGCTGGGAGCGCGGTCGGCCTCTGGGAGCGTCCGGGGCCCTGGCCGGGCGGGCTCTACCGCGCGCGCCTCCCGCCCCTTCCCAGAAGGCCAGCTCCGGCGCTCCGGGCCTGGTTATCCGCTGGCGCCGCCGCGCAGGCGGAGTTCTCGGGCTCACCAGCCGGCTCCGGGTCCCATTGTAGTTTTGATATGCATTTCTCTAATAATTAGTGATGTCGAGCATCTTTTCAGGTGCTTTTTGGCCACCTGAATCTTCTTTGGAGAAATGCTTATTTAGATCTATTTGTTTTATTTTGATATTCAGCTGCGTGAGCTGTTTGTTTATTTTGGAGATTAATACCTTGCCTGTTGCTTCATTTGCAAATATTTTCTCCCATTCTGAGGGTTGTCTTTTCATTTTGTTAATGATTTTCTTTGCTGTGCAAAAGCTTTTAAGATTAATTAGGTCCCATTTGTTTAGCTTTGTCTTTATTTTCATTACTCTAGATGGTGGATCAAAAAAGATATTGCTGCAATTTATGTCAAAGTGTGTTCTGCCTATGTTTTCCTTTAAGTGTTTAATAACATCCAGTTTTACCTTTAAATCTTTAATCCATTATGAGTTTATTTCTGTGATCATGTTATGAAGTGTTCTAATTTCATTCTTTTACATATAGAGAGAGGTCCAGATTTCCCAGCACCACTTATTGAAGAAACTGTTTTTCCCTCCATTGCATATTCTTGCATCCTTCGTGATAGATTAGATGACCATAGATGTGTTAGTTTATCTCTGGGCTCTCTATCTTATTTCATTGATTTATATTTCTGTTTCTGTGCCAGTACCATAATGTTTTAACTTAGTCACTTTGTAGTGCAGTCTGAAGTCAGGGAACCTGATTGCTCCAGCTCTATTTTTCTTCCTCAAGATTGCTTTGAGTACTTGGAGTCTTTAGTGTTTCTATTTGAATTGTAAAATGCTTTCTTCTAATTCTGTGAAAAACGTCATTGGTAATTTGATAGGGATTGCATTGAATCTGTAGATTGTTTTGGATAGTATAGTCAGTTTCATAATATTGATTCTTCCAATTTAAGAACATGGCATATCTCTCCATCAGTTTGTGTCATCTTTGATTTCTTCAATCAATGTCTTATGGTTTTCTGAGTACAGGTCTTTTGCCTCCTTAGGTAGGTTTATTCCTAAGTATTTTATTCTTTTTGATGCAATGGTAAATGGGATTGTTTCCTCACTTTCTTTCTGATCTTTCATTGTTAGTGTATAGCAATGCAAGAGATTTCTGTGCATTAATTTTGCATTCTGCAACTTTATCAAATTAATTGATGAGCTCTTGTAGAATTCTGATAGAATCTTTAGGATTTTCTATGTATAGTAACATGTCATCTGCAAACAGTGACAGTTTTACTTCTTTTTTTCCAATTCAGTTTCCTTTTATTTCCTTTTATTCTGATTGCCATGGCTAACACTTCCAAAATTATGTTGAATAATAATGACTAGAGTGGATATCCTTGTCTTGCTCCTGATCTTAGAGGAAATGCTTTCAGCTTTTAACCACTAAGAATAATATTTTTTTCTGGGTTTGTCATATATGATCTCCACTATATTGATGTAAGTTCCCTCTATGCTGATTTTCTGGAGAGGTTTTATTATAAACGGGTGTTGAATCTTGTCAAAAGCTTTTTCTGCATCTATTGAGATGATCATATGGTTTTAATTCTTCAATCTGTTAATGTGGTATATCATATTGATTGAATTGCATATATTAAAGAAACTTTTCATCCTTGGGGTAAATCTTACTTACTCCTAGGGAAAGATCCTTTTAATGTATTGTTGGATTTGGTTTGCTGTATTTTGTTTACAAATTTTGCATTTATGTTTGTCAGAAATATTGGCTTGTAATTTTCTTGTGTGTGTGTGTGTGTGTGAGATGTCTTTGTTTGGTTTTGGTATCAGGGTGATGGTGGCTTTGTAGAACAAACTTGATTGTGTTTCTTCCTCCGCAAATTTTTTGGAAGAATTTGAGAGGGATAGGTGTTAGTTCTTTGCCTAATGTTTGATAGGACTCACCTGTGAAACTAGCTAGTCCTAGAATTTTCTTTGTTGGGAGCTTTTAAACCACACTTTCATTATTTGTGATTGGTTTGTTCATATTTTCTATTTCTTCCTGGTTCAGTGTTGGAAGGTTGCACTTTTCTAAGAATTTGGCCATTTCTTCTGGGTTGTCCATTTTATTGGCCTATGGTTGCTTATAGTAGTGTCTTATGGTCCTTTGTGGGCTTCCCTGGTGGCTCAGTGGTAAAGAATGTGTCTGCAATGCAGGAGACACTGGTTTGATCCCTGGGTCGGGAAGATCCTCTGGGGGAGGAAATGGCAATACACTCCAGAATTCTTGTCTGGAGAATCCCATGGACAGAGGAGCCTAGTGGGCTACAGTCCATAGGGTTGCAAAGAGTTGGACGTGACTGAAGCAACTGAGCACACATGCATTATCTTTTGTATTTCTCTGTTATCAGTTGCAACTTCTCCTTTTTTATTTCTAGTTTTATTGATTTGAGTTCTTTCCAGTTTTTTACTTGCTGGGTCTGGCTAAAAGTTTATCAGTTTTGTTTATCTTCTCCAAGAACAAGTTTTCAGTTTCATATATCTTTGCTATTGTTTTCTTCATCTCCATTTCATTTATTTCTGCCCAGATTTTTATGATTTCTTTCCTTCTGTTAAGTTTGAGTTTTGTTCGTTCTTCTTTCTCTAGTTGTTTTAGGTTGTTCATTCCCAAATAAATTTGTTTTGTGAGGTAAGATTTTATTGCTATAAACTTCCCTCTTGCTGCACCCCATAGGTTTTGGATCATCATGTTTTCACTGTCACTTGTCTGCAGCTACTGTTTAATTTCCTCTTTGGTGTCTTCAGTGATCCATCCATTAATTAGCAACATGTTCTTTAGCTTACACGTGCTTGTGATTTTCAGAGTTTTTTTTTTTTTTATTCCTGTAATTGATGTTTAATCCAATAGTATTTTGGTCAAAAAAGATGCTTGATATGATTTCAATTTCCTTAACTTTGCTAAGACTTGATTTGTGACCCATGATGTGTTCTATCCTGGAGAATGTTCCATGTGCATTTGGGAAGAAAATGTATTCTGTTGCTTCTGTATGGAATGTCCTAAAAATATCAATTGAGTATATTTGTTCTAATGTGTCATTTAAGGCTTGTGTTTTCTTATTAATTTTCTCTCTGAATGATCTGCCCAGTGGTGTAAATGGGGTGTTAAAGTCCACCAGTATTATTGTGTTACTGCCAATTTCCCCTTTTGTGACTATTAGTATTTGCCTTATGTATTGAGATTCTCCTATGTTGGATGCATATATATTTACAATTGTTGTATTTTCTTCTTGGATTGATCTCTTGATCATTATGAAGTGTCCTTCACTATCTCTTATAATAATCTTTTTTAAATATAAATTTATTTAATTGGAGGCTAATTACTTTAAAATATTGTATTGGTTTTGCCATTAAATGACATGAGTCCACCACAGGTGTACATGTGTTCCCCATCCTGGACCCCCCTCCCCGCTCCCTCCCCATACCATCCCTCAGGGTCATCCCAGTGCACCAGCCCAGAGCATCCTGTATCATGCATCAAATCTGGACTGGTGATTCATTTCACATATAATAATATACATGTTTCAATGCTATTCTCCCAAATCATCCCACCCTCACCCTCTCCCACAGAGTCCAAAAGGCTGTTCTATACATCTGTGTCTCTTTTGCTGTCTCGCATACAGGGTTATCATTACCTTCTTTCTAAGTTCCATATGTATGTGTTAGTATACTGTATTGGTGTTTTTCTTTCTGGCTTACTTCACTCTGCATAATAGTCTCCAGTTTCAACCACCTCATTAGAACTGATTCAAATGTATTCTTTTTAATGGCTGAGTAATACTCCATTGTGTATATGTACCACAGCTTTCTTATCCATTCATATGCTGAAAGAGACGTGTACCCCAATGTTCATCACAACTCTCTTTACAATAGTCTTTATTTTAACATCTATCTTATCTGATATGAGTGTATATTGTCACCCTGCTTATTTAACTTATATGCAGAGTACATCATGTGAAATGCTGGGCTGGATGAAGCACAAATTGGAATCAAGATTGCTGGGAGAAATATCAATAACCTCAGACATGCAGATGATACCACCTGATGGCAGAAAGCAAAGAAGGACTAAAGATAAAGTGAAAGAGGAGAGTGAAAAAGCTGGCTTAAAATCCAACATTCAAAAAACGAAGATCATGGCATCTGGTCCCATCATGTCATGGGAAATAGATGGGGAAACAATGGAAACAGTGACAGACTTTATTTTTGAGGCTCCAAAATCACTGCAGATGGTGTCTGCAGCCATAAAATTAAAAGACGCTTGCTCCTTGGAAGAAAGCTATGACCAACCTAGACAGCATATTAAAAAGCAGAGACATTACTTTGCCAACAAAGGTCTGTCTTGTAAAAGCTATGGTTTTTCCAGTATCATGCATGTATGTGAGAGTTGGACTATGAGGAAAGCTGAGTGCCGAAGAATTGAAGCTTGTGAACTGTGGTGTTGGGGAAGACTCTTGAAAGTCTTCTTTGGACTGCAAGGGGATCAAACCAGTGAATCCCAAAGGAAATTAATCCTGGATGTTCATTGGAAGGACTAATGCTGAAGCTGAAACTCCAATATTTTGGCCACCTGATGTGAAGACTCATTGGAAAAGACCCTGATTTTGGGAAAGATTGAAGGTGTGAGGAGAAGGGGGTGAAATGGTTGGATGGCATTATTGACTCGATGGACATGAATTTGAGCAAGCTCCAGGAGTTGGTGATGGATGGGGAGGCCTGGCCTGCTGCAGTCCATGGGGTCACAAAGAGTCAGACACGACTGAGCAACTGAACTGAACTGATTCTAGGTTTCTTTTCATTTCCATTCGCATGGAATATCTTCCCCCATTGCCTTACTTTCAGTCTGTATGTATCCCTATGTTTGAGATGGATCTCTTGTAAACAGCATATATACAGGTCTTATTTTTATATCCATTCAGCCAGCCTATGTGTTTTGATTTACATTTTAGGTAATTATTGGTATGTATATTCCTATTGCCATTTTCTCATTGTTTTGGGTTTGTTTTTGTAGTTTTTATTTCTTCCTTTCCTTTTTTTTCCTTCTCTTTTTTAGATTTTCTTCCCTCGAGCTGTTGCTTTACTATTTATGGTAAAGCTGGTTTGGTGGTGCTGAATTCCTTTAGCTTTTCCTTGTCTGTAAAGGTTTTGATTTCTCCACTGAATCTGAATGAGAGCCTTGCTGGGTAGAGCAGTCTTGATTGTAGGTTTTTCCCCTTTATCACTTTTAATATATCCTGCCAGTCCCTTCTGGCCTTCATAGCTTCTGCTGAAATATCAGCTGATAACTTTATGGATGTTACCTTGTATGTTATTTGTTGCTTTTTCTTTGATGATTTTAGTGTTTTTTCTTATTTAATTTTTGTTTGTTTGATTAACATGTGTCTCAGTGTGTTCCTCTTGGGTTTATCCTGTAATTTCTTTCTGCACTTCCTGGAATTAGGTGAGTGTTTTATTTCCCATGTTAAGGATGTTTTTGCCTATAATTTCTTAATACATTTTTTCAAGTCCTTTCTCTTATTTTTCTTCTTCTATGACCCATGTCACTTGCATGTTGTCCCAGAGATCTCTGAAACCGTCTTCATTTCTTGTCATTTTTTTGTTGTTGTTGTTCTGTCGCAGAGATTTCTGCCATTGTCTTCCTGGTCACTTGTTCATTCTTTGGCTCACGTAATGTGCTATTGATTCCTTCTAATGTATTTTTCATTTCAGTTACCGTCTTTTTCAGCTCTTTTTTTTGTTTGCTTTTTAGCTCTTCTAGATCTTTGCTAAATTTTTTTTGTATCTTTTGATCTGTGCCTGCATTCTTTTTCTCAGATCTTAGATCATCTTTTCTATTATTACTCTGAACTCTTTTTCAGATAGATTACTTTTCATCTTGCTCCTTCATCTGCTACATATTTCTCTGTCATCCCATTTTGTCTAACTTACTGTATTTGTGGTCTCCTTTCCACCGGCCTCATGATCATAGCTCCCCCTGCTTCTGGTGTCTGCCCCATGGTAGGTGAGATTGGTCCAGAGGCTTGTATCTTTATCCCCTTGAGAGGAAATTTGATTAACATTGTGGTGATAAACTCCTGCCCTAGATATTCAGCAAGGTCTCCTCTTTGCTCTATGGTTGTCACTGCCTCATCGGGGGCCAGGCCTGCTCCCTAGTTGTTAGAGTAGAGGCCCCAGATATGTTTCTTTTTTTAAAAAATCTTTTTATTTTGTATTGGAGTATAGCCTATTAACAATTTTGTGATGGTTTCAGGTGAACAGCGAAGGGACTCAGCATTATATATATACATGTATCCATTCTTTCTCAAACTCCCTTCTCTTCCAGGCTGCCACATAACCTTGAACAGAGTTCCATTTGCTATACAGTAGGTCTTTGTTGGCTATTTATTTTAAATATAGCACTGTGTTCATCCCAAACTCCCTAACTATCCCTTACCCCCATCCTTCGCCCTGGTAACCATAAGTTTGATCTCAAGTCTGTGAGTCTCTTTCTGTTTTGTAAAGTAAGCTCATTTGTATCATTACTTTTTAGATTTCAAATATAAAGGATAGCATATGATATTTCTCCTTCTCAGTCTGATTTACTTCAGTCAGTATGACAATCTCTAGTTCCATCCATGTTGCTATAAATGGCATTATTTCATTTTTTAATGGCTGAGTAATATTCTATTGTGTACGTGTATGACATCTTCTTTATCCATTCCTCTGTTGATGGGCATTTAGGTTGCTTCCATGTCTTGGCTATTGCAAACAGTGCTGCAATGAACATTGGGGTGCATGTATCCTTTTGGATCATGTTTCTCTCCAGATATATGCCCAGGAGTGGAATTACAGGGTCATACGGTAGGTTTATTTTTAGTTTTTAAAGGAACCTCCATACTGTTCTCCTTAGAGACTGTACCAATTTACATTCCCTCCAATAGTGTAGGAGAGTTCTCTTGTCTTCATCCCCTCTCCAGCATTTATTGTTTGTGTATATTTTGATGATAGCCATTTTGGCAGGTGTGAGGTGATATCTCATTGTAGTTTTGATATGCATTTCTCTAATAATTAGTGATGTTAAACATCTTTTCATGTGCTTCTTGGCCATCTATGTGTCTTCTTTGGAGAAATGTCTATTTAGGTCTTCTGACCATTTGACAACTGGGATATTTGTGTTTTTTTTTTAAATTAATTTATTTATTAGTTAAAGGATAATTGCTTTACAGAATTTTGCTGGTTTCTGCCAAACATCAACATGAACCAGCCATAGGTATACATATGTCCCCTCCCTCTTGAACTTCCCTTACATCTCCCTCCTTATCTCGCCCCTCTATGTTGTTACAAATCCCCTATTTGAGTTCCCTGAGTCATACAGCAAATTAATATTGGTTCTATACTGTATATATGGTAATGTAAGTTTCCATGTTACTCTCTCCATATATCTCACCCTCTCCTTTCCCCCCACCCTGTGTCCATAAGTTTTTTTTCTATGTCTGTGTCTCTATTGCCATCCTGAAGAAAATTTCATCAGTACCATCTTTCTAGATCCCATATATGGGGGCTTGTCTGGGGGCTCAGACAAGGAGATCCAGGTTTGACTCTTGGGTCAGGAAGATTCCCTGGATAAGGGAATGGCAACCCACTCCAGTATTCTTGCCTGGAGAATTCCATGGACAGAGAAGCCTGGTGGGCTATAGTCCATGGGATCACCAGTACCATCCTTCTAGATTCCATATATATGCGTTAATATACCCTATTTATCTTTCTCTTTCTGACTTGCTTCATTCTGTATAATAGGCTCTAGGTTCATCCACATCATTGGAAATGACTCAAATACATTCCTTTTTAGGCTGAGTAATATTCCATTGTATATATGTACCACAGCTTCTTTATCCATTCATCTGTCAATGGACATGTAGGTTGCTTCCATGTTCTAGCTACTGTAAATAGTGCTGCAATGAACATTGGGGTACATGTGTCTTTTTCAATTTTGGTTTCCTCAGGGTATATGCCTAGTAGTGGGATTGCTGGATCATATGGTAGTTTTATTCCTAGTTTTTAAAGGAATCTCCACAGTGTCTTCCATAGTGGCTGTATCAATTTACATTCCCACCAATAGTGCAAGAGGATTTCCTTTTCTCCACACCCTCTCCAGCATTTATTTGTAGACTTTTTGAGGATGGTCATTCTGACTGCTGTGAGGTGATATCTCATTGTAATTTTGATTTGCATTTCTCTAATAATGAGTGATGTTGATCATTTTTTATGTGTTTTTTAGCCATCTGTATGTCTTCTTTGGAGAAATGTCTGTTTAGGTCCTTTTCCCACTTTTTAATTGGGTTGTTTGTTTTTCTGGTATTGACTTGTATGAGCTGCTTGTATATTTTGGAAATTAACCCTTTGTCAGATGTTTCATTTGCTATTATTTTCTCCCATTCTAAGGGTTGTCTTTTCATCTTGAATATGGTTTCCTTTGCTGTGCAAAAACTTTTAAATTTAATTAGACCCCACTTGTTTATTTTTGCTTTTGTTTCCATTACTCTGGGAGGTGAGTTATAGAGGATCTTGCTTTGATTTATGTCATTGAATGCTCTGCCTATGTTTTCCTCTATGAGTTTTTATAGATTCTGGTCTTACATTTAGGTCTTTAATCCATTTTATCTTTGTGAATGGTGTTAAGAAGTGTTCTAATTTCACTCTTTCATACATAGGTGTCCAGTTTTCCCAGAACCACTTATTGAAGAGGCTATCTTTGCCCAATTGTATATTATTGCCTCCTTTGTCAAAAATAAGGTGCCCTAGGTGTGTGGGTTTATGTCTGGACTTTCTATCTTGTTCCATTTTTTTATATTTCTGTTTTTGTGCTTGTACCATACTGTCTTGATGACTGTAGCTTTGTAATATAGTCTGAAGTCAGAAAGCTTGATTCCTCAAGATCCATTATTCTTCCTCAAGATTGCTTTGGTTATTCAGGGTCTTTTTTGTTTCCATATAAGTTGTGAAATTTTTTGTTCTAGTTCTGTGACAAATGCCATTGGTAATTTGATAGGGGTCACATTGAATCTGTAGATTGCATTTAGTAGTATAGTCATTTTCACAAAATTGCTTCTTCCAACCCAGGAACATGGAATATCTCTTCATCTGTTTATGCCATCTTTGATTTCTTTCATTAGTGTCTTGTAATTTTCTGGATACAGTTCTTTTATCTCCTTATATAGGTTTATTCCCAGGCATTTTATTCTTTTTGTTGCAATGTTGAATGGGATTGATTCCTTAATTTCTCTTTGTGATTTTTCATTGCCAGTATATAGGAATGCAAGTGATTTCTATGTATTGATTTTGTATTCTATGACTTTGCTAAATTCATTGATTAGCTCTAGTAAATTTCTGATAGTATATTTAGGGTTTTCTAAGTATAGTATCATGTAATCTGCAAACAGTGATGATTTTACTTCTTTTCTGATCTGGATTTATTTTATTTCTTTTTCTTCTCTGATTGCCATAGCTAAGACTTCCAGAACTATGTCGAATAATAGGGATTAGAGTGGGGACCCTTGTCTTATTCCTGATCTTAGAGGGAATGCTTGCAGTTTTTCACCATTGAAAATAATGATTGCTGTGGGTTTACCATATGTGACCTTTACTATGTTGAGGTAGGTTCCTTCTTTGCCCATTTTTAAAAGAGCTTTTATCATAAATGGATGTTGAATTTTGTCAAAGGCTTTTTCTGCATCTATTGAGATTGTCATATGGGTTTTAGTTTTCAATTTGTTAATATGGTATATCACATTGATTGATTTGCTTATACTGAAGAATCCTTGCATCCTCGGGTTAAACCCAATTTGATCATGGTGTATGAGCTTTTTAATGTGTTATTGAATTCTATTTGCTAGAATTTTGTTGAGGATTTTTGCATCTATGTTCATCAATGATATTGGCCTGACATTTTCTATTTGTGTATTGTCTTTGCCTGGTTTTGGGTTGTTTTGATGCTGTTAAGCATCATGAGCTGCTTGTAAAATTTGGAGACTAATCTCTCGTTGGTCACTTCATTTGCAAATATTTTCTCCCAATCTGTGGATTGTTTCTTCATTTTGTTTATTTGTTATTTTCTTTTCTGTGCAAAAGCTTTTGAATTTAAGTATGTCCCATTTGTTTATTTTTTTTTTTCCAGGTGAGTGTAAAAAGATATTGCTGCCATTTGTATCAGAGTGTGTTCCGCCTATGTTTTCCTCTAGGAGTTTTATACTGTTCAGTGTCACATTTAGTTTTTTAATCTATTTTGTGTTCATTTTTGTGTATAATATTGAAGAATGATCTAATTTCATTTTTTTGCACATAGCAGTTCAGTTTTCCCAGCACCATTTGTTGACAAGACTGTCTTTCCAACATTGTATAGTCTTACCTCTTTTGTAACAGATTAATTGACCAGAGGTTCCTGAGCTTATTTCTGGGCTTTCTACCCAGATTTGTTTCTTAGCTGTGATTCTTATTTTCATTGTGAGGTAGAAGGGATTGAAGCACTCCCATTGGGAGAGAAACCTCTCTCCTCCTTTGGAGCTGTTCACCTGTGAATGTGCTCTGTTGTGTCCCCTTTCACCCTTTGTGTGGACTCACAAAGTATACTCTTGTTGGCACTTCTCTTGGTCTTGCCATAACTGTGGATATGCTGGAAATTGGCCCTGTTGACTGTCATACATAGATTTCATCTGGATACTGGGGCAGATCCACTGAAAACAGGTCCCAGTACTGCAGTAGTCATGCATCTGGACCCAAGGCAGGATCTATGGAGGCAGTTTGGACTCTGATCTTGCCCAATCCCTGCATGTAAGTGCCCATAGAGCCCACAACTGCTGAAGTCAGACCTGTCCTAGCTGTAAGAGCGCTTGTCCTTTTGGATGTTTCACAGGTGCTGGATTCAGGAAGCCACTAGCAGAGGTGTCATTCTGCAGTTGTGCAGCTGTGAAGAGTGATTTCAGCTCAGCTTTCTTAGTCTCACAGCCTCTGGGGTTCAGCCATGGTTTCAGCCCCTCCTCTGGGTGTATTTCCTAGTCCTTCCTGGGACAGGGGGATAAGTCTGACACATGCCAAGTGAGAAATTTCCTAGTGGAGTTATTTCCTAGTGGAGTCTGCATCATTCTGGGACAGAAGGATGGGTTTTGGAACCCACTGATGGATTTTCTAGTTGCTGAAGCAATTCGCACCCTTTTTAGGACAGCAGGGCTCATCCTGGCACCCACAGGTGGAGTTCCTATATGCAGAAGCTATTCACACCCTCCCAGGACAGTGTGGGCAGGTCCTGTGGGCTGCTGGTGGAATTCCTAGTGGCTGGATCTGTCTGTACTCTTCCGCATCAGCAGGGGTGGGTCCTGTGAGCGACTGATGGGATTCTTCATGTGGGGAACTGTCCGCGCCCTTCCAGGTCAGCAGGGGCAGGGCCTGGCCTCTGCCCATAGGTCTCAAAGAGGTGCCCAGTGCCTGCCTATGGAATCCAAGATGGTGACAGTGACTTGTTTCTGCCCCTGGAGTTCCCATGGGCAGTGTCCTGTTGCTTGGGAGCACAGATAGGGAAAGTAGTTATTATGTTGGTCCCACCCCTCTTTTAGTGCACCTCCCAATAATGGTGCCTTTCTTCTCTGGTGTGCCAAAGCTTCTTACTAGTACACTCTCAGCTGCCACGACCCAACCTCCCCAATGCAGTTTCTGCACCTAATCCTTGTCCTCTTCCTGGGACTAAACTTTAGAGCCTGAGCTTCAGCACCCAATCCCCACTCTCACTAACAGAGGAGTGTCTCACGTTGGTCAGCACAGATGTGGTGGTGCCAATCTTCTGTGCAGGTTACTCTGCATTTGCCTTACAAAACTGGGTCCTGCTCTCTACTCTGACACTCCAAAATTCCACCTTCCATCCAGTCTAATTTCTCCACTGATGACAAGCCTTCCCAAAGATGTGGGAACCTTTCCTTCTTCACAGCTCCTTCTCCAGGGCTCAGGCCCTGTCCTGATACCTTCTTTTTCTTTTTCCCTTTATTCTATCTGGTTATGTGAGGGTTTTCTTGTCTTTTTTGACCTCTGAGATCCTCTGTTGGTACTCAGTAGCAGTTCTGTGTGAACCTTCCACTTGTAGATATGTTTTCAATGTTTCTTGGAGGGAGGCGAACTCTGTTTCCTACTCCTCTTCCGTCTTGATCTATTTCTACTAGTTTTATTTAAGCAGCCGCTTTCATTTAAGCAACCTATGCTTCAGCCAAACTCTATTTACTGTTTCATCTATATGCCCTATACTTTCCCATCTTAGTGATTTGCTTCATATTGCTTCTTTTGTTTAGAATCTGTCAATCAATAGAATCTATACATTAATGGAAGAGTTTCAAGTGGACTATGAACATATAAAAATTATACACAAAACTCTGTGAATCTGGGAATATGTGACATTCTTTTTTTTTTTTTTCCGGAGGAGAGGGTCCTTAGGTTCTCAAAAGAGCCTGTGACTAAAAAAACAACAAAAGGTAGCAATTACTTGCTAAGTATCTCTGCTTTCCTCTCCCCCTTTAAATAAACAAGTCCTATTCATTTTTATTGCCCAGTTTAAATTCTATCTTCTTCATAAGACCTCCCCCTTTGTATGTAAATAATCTCTTCTTTGCTTTAATTATCAAACTCAATTTATGTTTAACTTCTTAAAGTGCTTTTCAATTTCCATCATGTATTACAGTTACAAATATATTTTTAATGGAAAGAGTTTTAGAGTTGGACATATATACATTTGACTCAGTTATATAGCTTGATAATTTTGTGGACTTGAACAAGACCCTGAACATCTCTTAAGCTTTATTGGTAAGTAGTGATGATAATATCTAGGCTGTGGTATTGCTTTGAGGATTAAATTAAATATGATAAAATATGTTAAGCACCATGTTTTCCTGACAGATAGTAGATGCTCAATAAATATGAAATGTGGTATTAGCAACACATTCATCTGCAAGTAACAAAAACTTTAATAATTATAAAAATGATAGGATATTTTTGTTTACTTATCAAGAAGTTTTGAAAAGGTGGTTCTATGCTTCATTCAGTGGCTCAATGATGTCAGTCAGTTCCAACTCTTTGTGACCACATGGACTGTAGCACACCAGACTTCCCCGTCCATCACCAACTCCTGGAGTTTGCTCAAACTCATGTTCATAGAGTCGGTGATGACATCCAACCATCTCATCTTCTGTCGTCCCTGTCTCCTCCTGCCTTACATCTTTCCCAGGATCAGGGTTTTTTTTTTTTTTCCAATTGAGTCAATTCTTCATATCAGGTGGCCAAAGTATTGGAGCTTCAGCTTCAGCATCAGTCCTTCCAATGAACATTCAGGTCTGATTTCCTTTAGGATTGACTGGTTTGATCTCCTTGCAGTCCAAGGGACTCTCAAGAGTCTTCTCCAACACCACAGTTTGAAAGTATCAATTCTTTGGTGCTCAGCCTTCTTTATGGTCCATCTCTCACATCTGTGCATGACTACTGGGAAAACCATAGCTTTGAGTAGACGGACCTTTGTTGGAAAAGTGATGTCTCTGCTTTTTAATACTCTGTCTAGGTTTGTCATCAGTTCAGTTCAGTTCAGTCACTCAGTCATGTCTGACTCTTTGCGACCCCATGAATCGCAGCACGCCAGGCCTCCCTGTCCATCACCAACTCCCGGAGTTCACTCAGACTCACGTCCATCGAGTCAGTGATGCCATCCAGCCATCTCATCCTCTGTCATCCCCTTCTCCTTTGCCCCCAATCCCTCCCAGCATCAGAGTCTTTTCCAATGAGTCAACTCTTCACATGAGGTGGCCAGAATACTGGAGTTTCAGCTTTAGCATTATTCCTTCCAAACAAATCCCAGGGCTGATCTCCTTCAGGATGGACTGTCACAGCTTTATATAAAAGCTTGCAGTCCTTAGTTCCTGAAGAAATCTTTCAGAATATTAAGTTCTGGACAGAGAAGTCAACTGCATTGCTGTGCTAGGTTATTTTGTGTGTGATTTCCAAAGCTTGTTTGGACTTGGTAAAAGGTCTTTGTTTTGGTCTTGATCATTGACATTTTGTACCCTTGGTTATTCTAAATGATTTATTGATGTATTTGTAGGTATTTGATCTCATGTCTTGATGAGGTCAGAATTCCCTTTTTCCTGAATGGCTCCAAATGTTGAATACACAACTCATTTGAGCACCAGAAGTGGGATAAGCAAAAGTTGCAACTTATTTACCCACTGGAAAAAGGAAGACATGCTTTGCAAATGCAAGGAGATAGTACTTTTGGGGACACAGGTAGAGAGCCAGGGAGAGCAGCATTTCTTTGTTTTTCAAACTTTTCAAAGATTAAAAATAAAATCTTCATCAATGAAAAAACTTATTTCACCTGAGAAGCCTTCTATTATCATTCATCTCTTTGAGTTTCTATTTCTTCATATGTTAAAAAGGACCAAAGTTATTACTCACTGCATATATTGTGATGATCAGATGAGACAATGCATGTGAAAGTTATTTTAGACCACATAGTAGACTGTACAAACATTTTACATTAATTTTCTCAGCTTTAGGCCCACTACCTCTATGAAACTAATCTCAATGCAAAGTGACCTTACCCTTGTAGAGTAAGAGTGGCTTACACCACATCTTAAAATTTCTAATATCTCTTCAGAAATCCAGTGGCTCTGAGAGTAGGATAAAAAGACTGGTGTGAGTTGAAGTGTTTTCCTTTGAAATATTCATGGTGGTAGTCATCTGGAGTATAAACTTTATTCACGCAGGGCTGGTCTTCACTGGTGGGCCAGGCCTTCAGGAGATTTGTTTTATTTTTGCTGTTTAGAGAAGAATAAGGAAACAGCTTTATGCCAGCACCTAGCATTTGGGAAAAAAACAGTTAGCCCCATGTACCATGTATAGCCCCACAGGCAGTTACAGGCAAAAGAGCAGATTAATCATGAGAGTCTGAGAGGCACTGGGGCACAAGGCAGAGTTGTTTACAGCTGAATTCTGCATGAGAGTGAAGGGAGATATTCTCCCTTTGTAGAACAAAGTATAATTTTGCTGCTCTGAGAGTGCTAAGGAATCCAAAAATCCAGTGTCTTGTGGTACCTGAAAATAACTCATTTACTTATGCTGAGTCCTGGCAGTAGTGGCAGTGGGGAGGTGTTGCTTGCAAATAGCTTTAAGAGTAGTGGGCTTTACTTGTGGGTAAGGGCACTTACAAATCATCATAGGCCCTAGGCTGTGGAGTTCCCAACCACCATTACATCAAATATAATAAAATATACCCACAGTACACATGAAAGATAATTTTATTGCTTCAAAAAATTATCAATGATACTTTAAATGTTACTTTTAAAGTTATTTGGCTACAATGAACTCCTTTAATTTACAATTGGCTAAGATTTCTAAGAAAACATGATGCATGAGGGCTTCCCTTGTGGCTCAATGGTAAAGAATCTGCCTGCCAATGCAGGAGATGCAGGAGACCTAGGTTCAATTCCTGGGTCAGGAAGTTCCCCTGGAGAAAGAAGTGGCAACCCACTCCAGTATTCTTGCCTGGGAAAATCCCATAGACAGAGGAGCCTGGCAGGCTACAGTCCATGGGGTCACAAAAGAATCAGACATGACTTAGCGACTAAACAGCAAGATTTCTCAGTAAACATGATGTATACTTGGGAATTCTTATAAAGTGAGAAAATATAACCTACAAATTATTTTCAAATGTAATGCAAGTTTTTATGAATATTAAAAGTAACAGTGATTGAAGTTTGCATATATTAAGTGTTTATTTCCACATTGCAGTTTTTTTCATATTTCAGAGCCAGCAAGAATAAAATGACCCTATTATGGAACTAGATACCTAAGCTGTGTGGGCACTGGTGGTGAACACATGTGAGACACTACCAAGGACTCCCAGAAGTACTTGGGAGAAATTTTCAAAGACCTGCAGTCTTGCATTATGCAGGTGTAGAAAGAGCTGATGAAAGTCAGAATGGCTGCGATCCAAAAGTCTACAAGCAATAAATGCTGGAGAGGGTGTGGAGAAAAGGGAACACTCTTACACTGTTGGTGGGAATGCAAACTAGTACAGCCACTATGGAGAACAGTGTGGAGATTCCTTAAAAAACTGGAAATAGAACTGCCTTATGATCCAGCAATCCCACTACTGGGCATACACACTGAGGAAACCAGAAGGGAAAGAGACAAGTGTACCCCAATGTTCATCGCAGCACTGTTTATAATAGCCAGGACATGGAAGCAACCTAGATGTCCATCAGCAGATGAATGGGTAAGAAAGCTGTGGTACATATACACAATGGAGTATTACTCAGCCATTAAAAAGAATACATTTGAATCAGCTCTAATGAGGTGGATGAAACTGGAGCCTATTATACAGAGTGAAGTAAGCCAGAAAGAAAAACACCAATACAGTATACTAACGCATATATATGGAATTTAGAAAGATGGTAACAATAACCCGGTGTACGAGACAGCAAAAGAGACACTGATGTATAGAACAGTCTTATGGACTCTGTGGGAGAGGGAGAGGGTGGGAAGATTTGGGAGAATGGCATTGAAACATGTATAATATCATGTATGAAACGAGTTGCCAGTCCAGGTTCGATGCATGATACTGGATGCTTGGGGCTGGTGCACTGGGACGACCCAGAGGGATGGTATGGGGAGGGAGGAGGGAGGAGGGTTCAGGATGGGGAACACATGTATACCTGTGGCAGATTAATTTCGATATTTGGCAAAACTAATACAATATTGTAAAGTTTAAAAATAAAAAAAAAAAAAAAGAAACTTGGCTTTTTATTATATCAGGTGACCCATACTAGTACCTGTAATCAGGTGAGACTGAGAGAAACTCAAGTTAGAGATCAAAAATGTGTGCCAATGGAGTGACCTAGGAGTAAGAAGTTACCAATCAGCTCAAAAGAAACTGGGAGAGTGAAAAAAAAAAAAAAAAAAGACCAACAGATTGTGGCCTCTTATTGAAGCCTACAGTAACTTATTGCTTTTTCTCTTGTTAGATTGGCTGCCTCAGGGAGGATTCTGGGCTAAAATTTCTCAAACCAAAAACCTAAGAGTGATCCTTGACTTCTTCACCTTCCCTTAAATCCTATATCTCATTTCTCATTAAGTTTTCTGGATTTTACCTCTAAAACATCCTGAATCCACTAACTTTTTTCCTACCTCCTCTACCAGCACTCTGGTCCAAGACACCATCATTTCTCTCCTGCACTATTTCAATAGTTTCCTAAACTGTATCCTGCTTCCAGACTTATCTACTTACATGTATATAGAAATACACATGCACATTATCAACTGTCCATCTACCACACAGCATCCACAATTATCTTTTAAAAATGTAAGCCAGTTCATGTCATTTCCTTCTTAAAATGCTCCAATGGCTTTCTATGTCGCTTGGAATAAAATCCAAATAGCCCATATATAATTTGGTCTCTGTCTATCTTACTAGCTTCATGTCCCACCACTCTCCTTGAGATCCACTATGCTCTAGCTACTGCAGTCTTCTCTTAAACCATCAAGATATTTCTTATTAAAGAGCCTCTGCACATAATCTCTCTGCCTCAAATAGTCAATCTTCCATTTACCCATGCCTGACTCTTATACTTTTGAATCTTATACTCTTGACTCTTATACTTTGAGTCTCAGTACAACGGTCACCTCCCTCAATCTCTCTCTGATCACACTCTTTAATGTAACTCCCACATTATTCTCCTGGTACTATATTTAATTTGTAGAACTTACTATTATTATTTATAAATATTATTTACAAATATTTACTTTTATTTATAAATTTATTTATAAATATGTTCCTCATATGTTGCTTTGCTCTTTTTAATTTAATTTTATTTTTTTAAAATATAAATTTATTTATTTTAATTGGAGGTTAATTTCTTTACAATATTGTGTTGGTTTTGCCATACATCAACATGAATCTGCCACGGGTATACACGTGCTCCCCATGCTGAACCCCCCTCCACCTTAGTCACCTGAAGTAAGCTTCATGAGAGCAGAGACTGTGACTTTCTTGTCCACTCTGTTCTTAAAGCAGGTGCTCAATAAATATTTGATGAATGAATTAGTACAACATATTACATCAGGCTTGTTTACTAGTTATTTTAATTTGCATGTCTTAGCTTCACTCCCTGCATTAGAATACAAGCAGTAAAAAATTGACCCAGGCAATGTGTGAGATAGTAAAGAAGGAAGGAGACAGCTTCTGGGAAACCAATTGTCTTGCAGATGGAGTGGATGACTAGGACATCATCAACTGGCTCAGTAGGTAGCTCACAGAAGGCATACGTTTTGCCTGATTCTTCTGTGAAATTATGCTGAGGATAGGACAGAATAATGAAAAATTTTCAGGTCTCAAACAGGGTATCATCTCCATGGAAAGTTTTGACACTCACTTACATGCCCATCTAGGGAAATAAAGACTTTCTCTCTCTGCTTGATTGTTGACACACTCATTTTTGTCTTGTATTTCCAACTTGTATCTGATTCTGCCTGGTTTGGAAGTAGAAAATGAATATGATTATTGTTGTGTTTAGAACTGCTTGAAATACCCATTTCAAAACTAAATAATGACCCCACATCCTCTTCTCTGCATAGAAAGTTAAAGCCACAATGTATTTCAGCTAGTCGGGCTATTTATGGAGTTCCCAGTGCACCCCCTTTTGTGTTATTGATGAAGAAACTGAGATCCAAGGAAGAAAAGTGATTTGACCAAATCCATGTCTGTTGACTACCAAGCCAACTACATTATAAGCTCTTTAAGGAAATTTACTATTTCTATATTTTATTTTCTCAAGTGCAGAGTGTTAGGTACACAGTAGACCTTTATGTGGCCTTCCCTGGTGACTCTGTGAAAAAGAATCCCCTGCCAATGCAGGAGACTCGGGTTCAATCCTTGGGCCAGGAGTATCCCCTGGAGAAGGAAATGGCAAACCACTTCAGTATTCTTGCCTGGGAAATCCCATGGACAGAGAAGCCTGGTGGCTACAGTCCATGAGATCACAAAGAATTGGAAACAACTTAGCAACTAAACAACAACAACAACAGATCCTTAAGTATTTATTGGCTATTGTATGG
Organism: Bos indicus; assembly: GCF_029378745.1. NCBI lineage: Eukaryota > Metazoa > Chordata > Mammalia > Artiodactyla > Bovidae > Bos > Bos indicus. The sequence goes on from NC_091789.1 coordinate 80,925,994, forward strand.
TATGCAGTGGGCCATATTGTGAATATTTTTTTGCCCTTCAAGAAATTAGTCATGTCTTTCATTCTCTGTCTAATGTTTTTTCCTTATGAATTAAAACTATAGCCAATAAGTTAAGATAAGTGATATTGCATTTCATAAAAAGCAATATTAGGGAATTAAAATTTGTACTCGTCCTTTCATTCTGTCTTTAGTATGTCTTCTCTCTTTATATCTATAACCAAAATATATTTTTTTCTTAACATAGATTACTCTAGAAAAGACAGTTGCAAAATACCATTTGTTCATTCATTTATTCATGCACTAATTCAACACATAGGTCCCAATGACATGTTGTGTATGGAAGAGAGAGATACAAATACACAATACAAGGATGTTAGGAGTGTTATAATGGAAAGGCAGGCAAATCACTATGGTAACTGTATGATCCAGTTAGGAAAACAGAAGATATTATGCGTTTTAAGAAAAAGGGAATTCATAAAGATGCTTAGTTACACTGATGTTGGAAATATGAAAGAACAAAATGAGAAAACCAGAGAACCCAGAGAATGATAACCACGAAGTCACTAGGGCTGGGGAAATAAAAGATCTATGGAGGGAAGTTATGAACAACTGTTTTTTAAATCTTTGAGAAAGAGACATGGCACACTGGACCTCTGAAGGGTAAGTGCAATTTAAAGGGTCCTAGGACTCCTGGTGGGGATGTGGCTCAGTGGGTATTGGTCCAAAGGTTGCAGCCTAATTGATGAGAAATTGATTCTGATCGTCAAGGGAAAATGACTTAGTTGCTGCTTTGAAGGTACGCAGTGAGACTGGGTGCTGGCAGTTCAGAGAGAAGCTGCTGGATGTGTTGATAGGAAATGGAAAAGAGGGGAAGGATGTTCCTTTCCCTCTTTTCTATTTCCAGGTATCACTCTAGTTGCCTTCTATCGGCACAGCCTAACTAGAGATCATTTGGCAAGGGTGTCTGGGAAGTGTGGTTTGTAGAATTTATTACAGATCAGTCTATAGAAGAGTGGGGTTGAAGCTGAGAGAAATAAATAAATAGCCAGCATAATAGTGAAGGACTAATTAAATCTGAATGAAGGAAGATAAAATTAGTCAGTATTAGAAATCAGTAATTCAGTGTGAATCACTATGAATAGGATTTTAAGAGAAAAGGAGATGGTAGGGATTGAGATGGGAAAGTATTCCAGGTGAGAGAACAGGAAGAAAAATATGCATGACTGCTGACAAGTACAAGGAATGCCAGAAGAATAGTCTGGAGGGTATGTACGTGGAGGATGAAGTGGGAGATGAATTCTGGAAAAGTTGGCAGGGGCCATGTTATTGAGGATCATGTGAGTTTAAGGTGTTCAAACCTCAGTTTTTAGACGGGTTAGCTGCTCAATCATGTTCAACTCTTTGCAACCGCATGGACTGGAGCTTGCCAGGCTCCTCGGTCCATGGGGATTCTCCAGGCAAGAATACTAGAGTGGGTTGACATGCCCTCCTCCAGGGGATCTTCCCAACCTAGGGATCGAACCCCGGTCTCCAGCATAGCAGGAGGATTCTTTACCCTCTGAGCCACCAGAGCAATAGAAAACTATCGAAATGCTATAAGTAAAAGATGAAAATGGGTCTGATTTGTGTTCAGTAAGATCATTCTGGTGGCAGTGTAGGAAACAGATGACATGTTATAGGGGAAAAACTGGAGGCAGATGTACTATTTTGAAGGCTGGTTGTAGTAGAGGAAAGAGAGAGGGTTAAGGAATCCAGTGGAACAGTAACACTGGGATGGAGAGCCACTATGGAAAAGCTAAGGAGAGTTTGCAAGTATTTCATGATAGAAGCAATTTTGTTCAACTTTTATCTGCCCAAATGGTTCTGAAGGTTAGAAAGTTCTTTGTTTTTCTGTGCTGAAATCTATCATTTAAGCTTCTAGCTATTGGTCCTGGTTCTATCCTTTAGACATCAAAGAATAAGTATGCTCCTTTTACATGAGTGCCCTCCATTAACTTTAAGATAGTGACATATCTAATATCTTCTGATGTGGCCAGGAACTTTAATAATCTCAAGTTTCTTGGTTACCTTGATACTGGCTTTTTGTTTGTTTTTATTCCAATTAATTTATTTTAATTGGAAGGTAATTACTTTACAATATTGTCATGACTTTTGCCATATGTCAACATGAATCGGCCACAGGTATACATGTGTCCCCACCCTCATTCTCAAACACCCTCCCACCTCCCTCCCCAACCTATCCCTCTGGGTTGTCCCAGAGCACTGGCTTTGGGTGCCTTGCTTCATGTATTGAACTCACACTGGCCATCTATTTTACATATTGTGGCTTAGCTGGTAAAGAATCTGCCTAGGTTTCTTTACCAATGTGGGAGACCTGGGTTCAATCTGTGAGTTGGGAAGATCCCCTGGAGAAGGGAAAGGCTACCCACTCAAGTATTCTGGCCTAGAGAACTCCATGGACTGTATAGTCCATGGGGGTCACAAAGAGTCAGACACGACTGAGCGACTTTCACTTCATTTCACTAATGTACATTTTGAACTAGTTATAGGCTTACAGGAAATTGGAGGTATAGTACAGAGAGGCACTGTGTACCCCTTCATCCATTTTCCCCTAATGATTACTTCTTTCATAACTACAATACAACATCAAAACCAAGAAATTGACATGGTACAATGTGTATATACAATTCTGTGTCATTTTGTCATAGTAGATTCCTATGACCACCATTCCAGTCAACACAGAGAACTGTTCCATCACCACAAAGATCTCCCTTGTGTTACCCTTTTAGTCATATACTCCCCCTTCCCTGCTATCCCTAAACCTTGACAATCACTAATCTGTTCTCCCACTCTAAAAGTTTGCCATTTCAAGAATATTATATAAATGGATTCATATAATATGTACTCTTTTGATATTGTTTTTCCACCTAGCACTGTACTCTTGAAATACATCTGAGTTGTTACATGTGTAAATAGCTTATTCCTTCTTATTGGTGAACAGTATTCCAATATTTGGGTGTAATACAATTTATTTAACCAGTCACTTATTAAAAGGTATTATGGTTGCTTCCAGCTAGTTATTGTAAGCAAAGATGCTATGATTAGGAATAAAAATGCTACAGGTTTTTCTGGGGATATAATTTTCATTTCTCTGGGATAAATCAGCAAGAATGCAATTGCTAGGTTGTATGGTACTTGCACATTTAGTTTTAAAAGAAACTATCAAATTTTCACATATTGTACTATTTTATATTCACATCAGCACTGTATACATGATCCAGTTTCTCTATATCCTTGCCAGCATTTGGTGTCATCACTATTTTTTAGTTTAGCCATTCTGATAGATATAAAGTGATATCTCATGACGGTCTTAATTTGCATTTTTGGATATGGAACAACAGACTGGTTCCAAATAGGGAAAGGAGTACGTCAAGGCTGTATATTGTCACCCTGCTTATATAACTTATATGCAGAGTACATCATGAGAAACGCTGGGCTGGAAGAAGCACAAGCTGGAATCAAGATTGCTGGGAGAAACATCAATAACCTCAGATATGCAGATGACACCACCCTTATGGCAGAAAGTGAAGAGGAACTAAAAAGCTTCTTGATGAAAGTGAAAGAGGAGAGTGAAAAAGTTGGCTTAAAGCTCAACATTGAGAAAATGAAGATCATGGCATCCGGTCCCATCACTTCATGGCAAATAGACAGGGAAACAGTGGAAACAGTGTCAGACTTTATTTTTCTGGGCTCCAAAATCACTGCAGATGGTGATTGCAGCCATGAAATTAAAAGATGCTTACTCCTTGGAAGGAAAGTTATGACCAACCTAGATAACGTATTCAAAAGCAGAGACATTACTTTGCCAACAAAGGTTCGTCTAGTCAAGGATATGGTTCTTCCTATGGTCATGTATGGATGTCAGAGTTGGACTGTGAAGAAAGCTGAGTGCCGAAGAATTGATGCTTTTGAACTGTGGTGTTGGAGAAGACTCTTGAGAGTCCCTTGGACTGCAAGGAGATTCAACCAGTCCATCCTGAAGGAGATCAGTCCTGGGTGTTCATTGGAGGGACTGTTGCTGAAGCTGAAACTCCAATACTCTGGCCACCTGATGTGAAGAGCTGACTCATTGGAAAAGACCCTGATGCTGGGAAGGATTGGGGGCAGGAGGAGAAGGGGACGACAGAGGACGAAATGGCTGGATGGCATCACTGACTCGATGGACATGAGTTTGGGTAAACTCCAGGAGTTGGTGATGGACAGGGAGGCCTGGTGTGCTGCGATTCAGGGGGTCACAGAGTCGGACACGACTGAGTGACTGAACTGAACTGATCCCACAGTTTGGGTTTCTATCTCAGGTTAGCTCCCTCAGATTATTCCTCAGGGCATGCAGGCCCGGTCCCCACACTAAGCATGCATTCCATGCCTCCCTGTTCAGGCCCTGCTTGCTGCTGGCGGACTCAAGCGTCCAGGCTACCTCTCCACTGGAAGTCGTGGCTAGGCGCATAATCTGTGGGTTCTTTTTTTTCCCCTCCCAGTTACGTTGCTTTCCGAGATTCCAAAACTTCCCACAGACCCGCGGGTGAGAGGGTTTCCTGGTGTTTGGAAACTTCTCCTTCATGACTCCCTCCCCAGGATGGGTCTCTGTCCCTAACTCTTTTGTCTCTCTTTATATCTTTTATATTTTGTCCTACTTCCTTTTGAAGAGAATGGGCTGCCTTTCTGGGTACCTGGTGTCCTCTGCCAGCATTCAGAATTTGTTTTGTGGAATTTTCTCAGTGCTGAAATGATCTTTCAATGATTTTGTGGGGGAGAAAGTGGTCTCCCCATCCTATTCCTCCACCATCTTCTGCACTCCCCCCAAAAGTCTGTTCTTTACATCTGTGTTTCTTCTTTTGCCCTGGTTGATTCTATCCTCAGCCACTGTGAGCTGGGTGACCTCCAGTCCCTTGTCTCCAGGCTTGAGAGTCTTTGGGCAGACCAAATGGAACATTCATGTACAAGGTTGCTGATATAAATCACGTAGGGGAAAAAAATTCATTTTGGTGTGGTCATCGTGTCAACTCCTAGTATTTCAGTTCAGCATGACCACATATATAAATCTCCTTTAAGGAACCAGAAAAGGGATATATGAAATAACATTTCTAAGAGGCATGGTCACTTGCTTTTATTAATAATTACTACTTGCAAAGCCTGGAAGTGCTTAAGATGTTCATATTTTTTGAACGATTGACTGGCTCCTTTATTTATACATATAAGAAAAAAAGCCAAGTGGGGAGAGGAAATCGTCTGTTGCTGCAGAAACGTGAAAGTCACATTTTTGGCACTGTTCCTTGGTTGATGTCATTCTGAGGAATGTGCTAAAGGCCATGATTTTCCAGAGGGAGCAGATATTCTTTTCATAGAAGGCTGTTTGTGGGCACTTATTGCCCTCTCTGAAGTCAGGCGAAAACCAAGTTAGGCCTTTTTCTGCCATGTTTGGCAGTACCAGGTCAGGCCCACTTTGAAACAAAAGTCCAAAATCTTTGCTGGTCACTGTGCCCAGCCACTCCCTGAACCTTCTTATACCTTCTGACTATTCTCTTTAGGGGCCTCTTAGCTGCTTGGCCTTTGTTCAGGCTGCTGGTAAGGTTGATTTTCCCCTGCTGTGTGAAAGCACTAAGGGCTGCCAGGGGTGTTGTGTGTATTTAAGGGCCGTCCCTGAGCTGACTCCTGAGGTAGATCACAATGCCGCAGGTGGTGTGTTGGCTTGGGACTTGAATCCAGCTGTTTTCATTCCCTCTTACCTCCTAAATGGTCTCAAAGCAAGATGGGTTTACAGACACTACCCCTTCCTTCCTTGCTGAACCTGATCTTCATCATCTGATATGAAGCTACCCAGAGACCCTTTAGAAACTACTTGTCATGGTCTAGAAGACTTTGTTTGGGTCCATCTATCATCAAAGAAAGATTTTTGCATTACAAAATTGGTTAGAAGTTTATTGTGAGCCACACAAGGTCAGACCTCAGTTCTTATTATTTCTATCACCCCCTTAGCACATAGGCAGACATTTAAACTTCAGGATCATTCCCATCTTCTTACCTATGTTCCTACCTTAATTAAAATATGTTTTACTATATGCCTTGCACAAAACTACTCATACCTAGCTCACTTTTGTAGTCTCATCTGGTTCAGGCCCCTCTGCTTAGCTCTTAAGGTCCTCTAACATTTAACTCCAACTTTTATTTCCTGTCCCCCAGCACTCATTCTTTACAATATTTGTAGCCATTTATTCCTTTCACAAAGGAAAAGCTAATTAAGAAAAATTAATGCTCTAATGGAGACATTAAAACAAAGCACAGGGATAGCCCCCAAACAGCTGAGATCAGTTCTGTTTGAGGAAGTCAGAAAGAAAGTCTCACAGATGAGATGATGCTTAAAGGTGGATCTCTAACATTCAGAAAGAGCCCACCAAGAAAATACACTTCAGTGAGAAGTAAAAGAACAGTTTTCCAGGAGTCTGTGGGGCCCTGATCCTTTTCTTGGAAGAGGTAGCTAGAGTTTTTCTCACAGCCTTATCCTTGCAACCTGCTATAAGCTTCCTTGGAGCCAAGGAATCATATCTTATAGAGTATCAACAGTAGGGTATAGGTTCTTAGGTAATGTCTAGCTCAATCAATTTATTTTACTGATGAGGAATCTAAAAACAAACAAAAAAAAGGAAAGGTTAGTTACCTTTTAACACACAGCTAGTTAGTGGCAGAGGTAGAACTAGAGGTAGAAGGACTCCTGGACTCTCACTACAGGGCTCTTTCCACTAGATTGCTTTGTGGTGTTAGCATGTCCCAGTTGCCCCTTTGATCTCCCCTTCTGAGAGCTCCCATCAGCCTCAGTTCACTCAAGGCTGGTTCCCTTTCAAGACCAGACAGAAATGTTTGTTGCCACTAACTCTCTATATAACTTTAGGAAAACTACATTCCTTCTTTTGACCTTAGTCTTTAGTTTCCACATCTAAACATGAATGATGGTTAACTAATAGATTTCTATAGCTAGGTCTTATTTAGAGCAGCACAGAGCCAGTAGTTTGTACAGGAGCCTGACCTTTTTCGTGTATTTGCTGGAGTGGAATATAGGGATCTGAATGGAGCTGAATGAAAGGAGTGAAAAAATGTAGTGGGGACTGAGACATTGAAGGCTTCCCATTGGCTTAAAAACAGATACATAATCCAAGTTTAGTTCTCTTATTTTTAATGTGGTAAACATGAGGCCCGAGTTGGAGTAGGGGAAGTTCTCATAGGAATTAATGAGGATATGGGCCTGGAATCCAGGTCTTCTGACTCCAGATACAATACTTTCTACCAGCCCATACTGCCCCATTGACCTGATTATGTCCTGTCCAGTGAAGGGTTTCCCTGGTGGCCTAAACAATAAAGAATCTGCCCACAATACGGGAGGCCCAGGTTCAATCCCGGGGTCAGGAAGATCCCCTGGAGAAAGGAATGACAATCTACTCCAGTATTCTTGCCTGGAGAATTCCATGGACAGAGGAGCCTGGCAGGCTACAGTTCATGGGGTTGCAAAGAGTCGGACATGACTGATCAACTAACAAGAAATCAAGCGTCTGTTACAGGGTTTAGTTTCAATGTGTACAGACTGTTCATAGATGGCCATTGTGAAGGGAGATAGTTCAGAGTTTGAGGGTGGGGAATGGTGTACTTACCTCTTCAGACCCCATTTGGGGGTTTTGAAGACTTCATTGGACTTAAACCCCAAGATGTATAAGGCTCAGGGCTTGCTTATCCCTTTTCCCCTCTCTTCTAATTGCTTCCTGTTCACTGTCTCTCCTCTCATCTCCTTTAGTTTCCATATGACTACACTCTTCTAGTCATAAACAGAAATTATCAATCACTGAGTTAGTTTACCTCTATTTTCCCACTATCCCTCAAAGGAGCAGAATATCCCACAAACCACTTTTGCCTTTGTTTTTAATTTCATGTTGCTTAAGATTAATTGATTTTCTGTTCTAGAATGCTCTGGTAGAAAAAGGAGACAAGCTGAGGCTTCTTCCTTTTTTGAAAAGAACTTGGCTTATATTATATAGGTAATGTCTCATTCATCACAATACTTCCCAGCACTTTTATTCTTTGGATTGTTTCAAGTGGTCTCCAAGCCATTAGTACTTTTTCCTGGTAGGTGAAGCATGTGCATCTGCTTTTGCTTTTTTTTGGTAGATGGAGGAGATCAGGAGTTTAGTTCTGAACATGTTGAATTTGAGAGGTCTATTTTGACATCTGAGTAGATATGTTGAATAAGCAAATGGATTTATGAGTCTGGAATTTGATAAACACTTTTGGTTGGAGATATAATTTAGGAGTCATTGGCAAACAGGTGACATTTTAAGCCATTAGAACTGATGAGATAAACTAGGGAGAGAAATGTAGAGAGAAAAAGAGTTGCATGAAAGTTCTCAGCCCATCATTTATCAAGGAACTGGGAAGCAATGGAAGCTAATCCTCTCGGAGGAAGTAGTTTTTATTTTCCCCAGATTGGTAATATTTGATTTCTAAGTGTGGTGCCATAGAAAGAATGAGGCCACTGGTTTAATGTATACCTTGGGTAAGTAACCCACATGTTCTGGATCTCAGTTTTCTCACCTGTATGAGAGGGTTAAATGTGATGATCTGATGTTCTAGAATGATTTATCATTTCTAGTAATGGGATTGGCAAATGACTCTCAACATGTGCTATCTGTTGAGGTGACAAGCATGTGAAGGAACTGTGTAAAATGACAAATCCTATGCAAATGATGACTGCCATTGTAATTATTATGTCTTCCATATTTATTTATTTTTGGCTGCCCTAGGTCTTCATTGCTGTGCACAGGCTTCCTCTAGTTGTGGTGAGAAGGGGATACTCTCTAGTTGCAGTCCAGGGGTTTCTTGTGGTGACGGCTTCTTTTGCAGTAGAGCAAGGGCTCTAGGCTGCTTGGGCTCAGTAGTTGCAATGCATGCTCTTCAGTAGTTGCAACACATGGGCTTAGTAGTTGTGGCTACTGGGCTCTAGAGTGTGGTCTGTGTTGTGGTGCATGGGCTTAGTTGCCCCACGGCATGTGGAATCTTCCCAGACCAGGAATCAAATCTATGACCCTTGCATTGGCAGGCAGATCTTTAACCACTGGACCACCAGGGAAGTCTGTTATGTTCTCTCTCATCTGCGAGATGTTGATGTGTAAAGGGGCTTCCCAGGTGGCGTTAGTGGTAAAGAACCCATTTGCCAATGCAAGAGATGCAAGAGATGCAGGTTCGATCCCTGGTTCAGGAAGATCCCCTGGAGGAGGGAATGGCAATCCACTCCAATAGCCTGGAGGGCTCCTCAGGGCGACCATGGGGTGGCCAAAAGCCAGACACAATGGAAGTGATGGAGCACACATGATCTGTAAAGATCACTGACCTAGAGTGTCTGCACACCTGAAATTTCTCTTCCAGCTCTGGCTCTAAGTCATTATGTGATCTTGAATATGATCCTTTCCTTCTCTGGTCCTCAGTTTTCACATCTATAAAATGAAGGTTTTGTTTTCTGCCAGTGATTTTTAATATTTCAGAAAACAGAGATATATTTTTCAAATGAAGTTGACATAACTTCTCTCATTGAAGAGTAGGTTGAGTGGGGGTCAAGGTTCAGGTTCACCTCAGAGGAATCTCTTGAGCCACTTCTAGAACCCCAGAACACAAAGGAGTGTAGTTTGATATTCGACAGAGTTCTCAAAGCCCTAGTTGAATTGGAAATTCTGACATTCTGTAGTTTGAGGGTACCCTTGTCATTAGTATAAAGTTCAGAGGTTAGTGAACTTTTTCTGTAAAGGGTCAGATAGTATTTTAGGCTTTGTGAACCACTACAGTCTGTCTTCTCCTCTTCTACCTTCTCCTTTCTTTTCCTCCCTCTTCCCTCCATCTCCTATTTCCCCTCCCCTTCCTCCTCCTCCTCCCTCTTTTCCTTTTCTTTCTTCTTCAAATCCATTTAAAATATAAAAGCCATTCTTAGCTCACGGACACTAAAAAAACAAGCCATGGACAAAATCTAGCATGTGGGCCACAGGTTGACAAACCCTGGATAATCTATGGTGTGACTGCAGCACTGAGCCCCAGTGACCAGATGTACAATGGTAAGACTGTAAACTATCCTCCATCCCCAATAGGACCTACATATCTATCTATCTATCTTGCAATTTTCAGACTGTTCTTGGTTGGACATGGGGAAGGTGGTGGAAGGTGTAGGTCACAGGTGGAACCTGAACCTCAGGCCCATCTGGGGCCCTACTTGAAGCAAACCAGCTCCCCTCCCCTACAATCCCATTGCCTGAGCTGGGCCCTTCCATGTGCACACAGCCTTGGGGAAGGCAGAGCTAGTAATAGTGGCCCAAGCTGGCTTTGGGCCAAGAAGTTTGGCTATTTGTTGCAGACACAGCTGGGAGGGTGTGGGGCAAAGGGGATCATCCAAATATCAAAGTCCAGGCTGAGAGGAGGAGAGGCCTAATTGAGATCAGATGTCTCTGTAGAGCAATAACACTGCCACCTGGTTATGAGCACCTTAGCTTTGCAGAACCCAAAGGGGTTTTCCAGACAGTATTTAATTTTATCTTCACTGGACTCTCGGGAAGGAGAAAAAAGGGAAGGTGGTTTAGCTGTGGTGATGAAGAAAGAATTCTGGCTTAAGAATCAGGAGCCACAGCTTGGTCACTGACCTGTGAGGTAACCTTGGACAAGTCTCTTTCTTTCCCTGGGCCTCATTTTCCTCATTTGTGAAGTGGTGGGATTGGACCAAGTCAGTGATTCTTGAAATGTGATCCCTGGATGAGCAGCAGCTGTATCACCTGGGAACTTGTTAGAAATGCCAATTCTCAGGCTCCATCCCAGACCAGAAAATCAGACACTCTCTGGGTGGGGCCAGGAAATGAGTGTTTTAACAAGCACCATTCCTCCAGGCAAGAACCACTGGACTGGAATCATCTAAGGACATTCCAGTTTAGATTATCTAATTGTGTAAGACAATGGATGTAAAAATACATTTTAAACTGTGCCCCATACCTTTCAGGGATGATGGTAGTGATGATGATAAGGATGATGTTCCTGTTGACTTTATACTTCAGCAGCCAAGTTTATTCCCTAAGGCAAAACCCTATTACCCCACACCTCATCCCCTATGGAGTTTCTCTCAAGTCCTGTAAGACAGAGATGCCCTAAGGAGCTTATACACTGTGTGAGTAGGTAAATTAGACAAGGCAAACTGTTTCACATGGTTGACAGAGATGAAGTCACAAGACAACTATTTTGAAGAGCCAGAGAATAGGCACAGCCAGTATTAGAGATCATGTGTATGTGTAGTTGGGGGAGAAATTCACTGCAATCTGGGGAGCTGTAACATTGGAGAGAACTCGTATAATGAGTAGTGAGGTCTTAAAGAATGGGGAAGATTTAAACAATTTCCACAAAGGTGGGAGGACTTTATAAGGGATGAACATGAAGGTGAGGCACACCAAAGGAAAAAAAAAGCATGTGACCTCAGCTTCTTATAGCATTAGAACTAGAAGGATCCTTATATTTATTCAGGATTCAAGGTGATTCCCTAGGTGCTGGTTGTAACACCAGGTATTTCCTTATCATTCTGGAAAACATATTGAAAAAACAGTGAATATGGGTAATCTTATATGGAGGACCTAAACTCTATTCTAGAATATAAAAATTAAGTCATTCACAAACATTTATATGTTAATTTAGTAACAAATTGATTTTAACACACTTTCTAAGTGATTCAAAACTTCAGACATTCTGGTTGAATAAATGACTCACACAATGTCACTCAGAAAGTTAATGGGACTGGAAGCAATTTCTCCTAATTTTTAGTCCAGTGTGTTGCCCTTGTAATCTATATTTGGTCTGAAATTTCTGGAATGGAGCAGTTTGCCCAAACTCCAGAGTTTAGAAGGCATATGTCTGAGGTACAGTTGGAGGGAGCTAGGGAAGTGCTAGGGAGAACCTGGAATGCCAGGCTGAGGCTTCTTAAATTTTCTCCCATAGCTAATGGGATATTTATAAAGGTTCTGGATCTGTGGCGTGGCGTAACCTACAATTTAGGGATGTTACTCAAATGATGTAGTACAGCAGTACCTGCTGGATTGCAGTGGGAGTGTACTTGAAAGGAGCAATTCAACTTGTAGCCCCCAAAGTAGGCTGGAAATGCCACAGACCCACTGTCCTTCCCATTCCATCAGTACATTTTTATTTTTAACAGAAGAAACAATGTGCTGCAAAACATGGATTTTCTTCTGGTATTTCAGCCATTAATAATGGGAATATTTGGGAGCTGGAGCTTTCCTGGTTCTGGAACATAATGCTGTGGAGACCTCCTCCCTAAATTGCACTCACACCAACCCTTACTAAAGCTCAGTGCTCTTCTCTGCACTCTGGTGTCGTTTTGCACTCAGATTTCTATGTATTATAAGCCAGGGTTCCAGAGTTTAGGGGATACTTCAGGCTTTCTTTCATTCCTCTCACAATTATGTAAGCCCAGAGAAGTTACTTATACATATTACTGTGCTAGTTGCATCACCCAGTCAGCTTCAGAGATACTAGCTCTAAGTTTCACAATTGACAGCTTTCAAAGCTCACTCATACCCATTATCTCATTTGGTTCTCATAAAGCCTTGTGATGTGGGCTGAGCTTATTCAACTTATAATTTAATGGGATGAAACTGAAGACCCGAGTAGGGGAAGTAACTTGTCATGCAGCCAGTAAGTAGCACAGCTCACTTATTCTGCCTTCCAAGCAATACTCTGTGCTTCCACTCGTGCTGTTGGAATTGTGGTGGTCATTTTTATGAGCATTTTTAGTAAAAAACCCTAAAGAGATCAATCAGGGCCCAAGCTGCGGTATAGAAGGAAACAGAAAGTCAGGAAAACAAATTTCTCATTTCCAGTTGTGAGCCCTTCCCTCAATACCATAATCTCTCCTTTGAGTATACTGAAAAACCTTGTGGGAAAATCCATGGCTCTACCTGCTCATAGCCCTGTACTACGGTTTCTCTGGGTTAGAATGTATTACAATACATAGTACTCTGGGTAATAGTACTCTGGGTTAGAATGTATTACATTTGCCTTCAGCCTGCCATGTTTCCTTCCTGCCGTTTTCTCTCCTCACCATGGGTCACTGCAACAAAAGTATGGCCAAGGGACTCCTCTTCTCTGGCCTACTGCAAGTGGTGAGGCTCACAGCCCCAGATCTTCCTTGCACAGTACAAAAAGCTAATCACTGACCAAGAGACCTGGTCACCACTAAATGTAGACAGCTTTTAAAATATGGATGGCACAGGGTCTTTGGCTGAAGTTGCATTGGCCTGATCTTTCTGAGAGTCTGACTTGGCCCTCAGTGTGAGCCAAAGGCAACACCAACCAGAGTAGCATCAGCCTGGCTTTCAGAGTTCATACAATGTCATGCTGTCTAGATTTTCATCATGAATGTTCCCAAGACTCAGATGCAAAGAGAAATGGTTGATTTCAACTGGAAAATATTCCTGCCATCTCAACATTCTCTGGAATAACCTGCTTGCAGCTGTCATGGGGCGGCACCCTTCCTGTAAAGTGTGGCTTTTCCAAGGCTCAAACTCCAGGGATCTGGAGGGGAAGAAGAAGAGGGAGCCAGATTCTGTATACCTATGCCCCCAGCCTGGATAGTGCATGCATTTTTCAGGCCTGAAATTTGGTGGTTGTGCTTGGGGTTGGGGGTGAGGTAGAGAGGTTCATGGAACTGCCTCCTATGGGGTGGATCTCTACTTGCAGCTTGCTGCATTTCTTTAACTCACTGGCTTCCAAAAGGAAGAAGTCATTTTCTGATGGAGAGGCAGATTCCCTTGGATAGAAACTAGTTGTCTTGGGGGCAACAGACCTGGGATTAGTTCTTGGGTCTGCCATCAACTTGCATTGTGACTTTATGCAATCAGTCATCACCTCTCTGTGTTTTAGCTTCTTCCATTTAAAGTGGAGCTACCAATACAAATTCTAAATATATGGAAAGAGAACAAGAGATGAATGTGCTAGGGGAGATGAAGAAATGCTAGGAATTTGTTCATACCTCCTCCAGACCCATGGAACTAAACTAGTTGCTCTTTTTTCCTTTCCCCCTCTCCCATGGTGTTGGTAGAATCGCAGGTTATGGGAACATCTCCAAGGATTTAGATAGTCATAAGGCAAAGGGAAGAATGGTGTTATAAGCGGTGGCATAACCCAATATGAAAGTGGGGATACCCTAAAATCTTATCAAGGAGATGTTGACAGTCAGTTGGAAACAAAGTCCTATGATAATGGGAAACAAAATGTTGGGATCAGGGTAACACACAGGATGCCAGGAAGATAGAGAGTTGTTGTTATTTAGTAACTAAGTAATGTCTGACTCTTTGCGACCCCATGGACTGCAGTGCACCAGGTTTCTCTGTCCTTCACTATCTCCTGGGGTTTGCTCAAATTCATGTCCATTAAGTCAGTGACCCTATCTAACTATCTCATCCTCTGTCACTCCCTCCTCCTTTGCCTTCAGTGTTTCCCCAAAAGGTAAAGTGTAACAAAGACAAACTTGATTGCCTCTTGCCATTATGCCATGGACTTGCACTAATGCTACTCTAGAAATTGCCTTCATTAGCCGCCTGGATTGTCAGAACCTAGGCTTAGCTTTGATGTCTTTCAAGTCTATTATTTCCTTTGGACCAGAGTAGTATTTGGTTGCATATACCTGAGAGTGGGTGTCAAAGAGTAGAGAACAAACAGCTCCCGCCCTAGCATCAGGGCTTGCTTTGGGTCTACCTGTGCTCTGGTGCTCTTATCTCTGAATTACTGGCCTCCTGAGATCTACATAAGTGCCAGTATGGTAGCCACTAGCCATATGAACAGCCCTGAATTGCTTATGAGAAGGCTTGGAGAACAGTACAGATGGTTTAGGGGCAAGCAGCCCAGTACTGCTATGAGACCTCAGGGTTCATATCCTCCTGAGAGTAAAGTAAGATTTTTTTTTTTCTTTACAAGGGCCCTTACATAGAGCATTTTAAAAAAGAAAGAAAGAAAGAAAGAAACCGGAAAAAATATTATTGGACTAGGCATCTTATCACCTGTTGATCACTCATTTGTGCTTGCAGTGAGTCTAAACCCATGAGTTATCCTCAGTCCTCCTGTTTCATAGCTCTTTGTACCTTAGAAAAAAGCACTCACAGCCATTGTTTCATTTGAGTCTCCCTAATATGACAGAGGCAAGTACACTAGCAGTTGTTATATCCATCTGACCCACTAAGAAACTGTGGCTTAGCAATGAAGTGATGGCCAAAGGCCTCTAGTTATTAAGTGATAGTGCCAGACTGAGAATGGAAAAAACTCCAGCAGCATCCTTGAGTACTTTCTTTCTATTTCTAGTCAACTGCCAAATCTGAGCGATTTTCTTCAATACCTCATTCTCAATCAATCCACTTTTCTCCATCATGATTGTCACCACTGTGGCCCAAACCCTTCAGTCTACCTTCCACATAGTAATCAGAGTGGTCTTTTTAACATGTTAAGCTGATTGTGCACTCTCTTGTTTAAAACTTTTTGCAATTACTCAGGATAAAAAGAAACCTCTTGTATAATTCGGCAACACATATTCTAAAGTTGGAATGATACAGAGAAAATTAACATGGTCCCTGTGTAAGGATGACACACAAATTCATGAACTGTTCCATAATTTTTAAGGCTTCCCTGTTGGTTCAGACAGTAAAAAATCTGCCCACAGTGCAGGAGACCTGGATTCAATCCCTGGGTTGGGAAGACCCCCCTGGAGAAGAAAATGGCAACCCAATACAATATTCTTGCCTGGAGAGTTCTGTGGACAGAGGAACCTGGTGGGCTACAGTTCATGGGGTCACAAAGAGTCAGACACGACTGAGTGACTAACACTTCCACTGCACACTTGTATATATGAACCACAATTTTTTTTACCTCTTCATCTGCCGATGGACATCTGGGTTGCTTCTAAGTCCTGGCTATTGTAAATAGTGTTGGAATGGACACTGGGTTAAAAGAAAGTGAAGATGTTAGTCGCTCAGTTGTGTCCAACTCTTTGTAACCCCATGGACTGTAGTCCACCAGGCTCCTCTGTCTATGGAATTCTCCAGGCAAGAATACTGGAGTGGGTTGCCATTTCCTTCTCCAGGAGATATTCTTAATTCAAGGATCGAACCTGAATCTCCTGCGTTGCAGGCAGATTCATTCATTACTGTCTGAGCCACCAGGGAAGCCCCTGAAAGTGAAAGTGTAAGTGGCTCAGTTGTGTCTGACTCTTTGTGACCCCATGGACTGTAGCCCACTAGGCTCCTCTGTCCACAGAATTCTCCAGGCAAGAATACTGGAGTGAGTTGCCTTTCCCTTCTCCAGGGGATCTTCCCAATCCAGGGGTCAAACCTGGATCTCCTGCCTTGAAGGCAAATTCTTTACCAGACAACTGAGCCACCAGGGAAGCCCATTGGATATGTCGATAGTTATGGCTAATTTGCATTGTTGTATGGCAGAAACCAAAACAACATTGCAAAGCAATTATCCTTCAATTTAAAAAAAAGCAACATCTTGAATCTGGGCTACTTAGCTGTGAATGGTAGAGAGTCACTATCTCTAGCTCTTCCCACTCCTTTGCATTCTTTCCTGCAATAAGTTTGAAATTTTTCAGGTTTTTGAAAATTCTGCCTCTTGTGTGTGTACATGCTATTCCCTCTGCTTTCTACACTCTGTTCCCCCAATCCTTTTCACCTGGTAAGCTCCAAGAACTCATGTTATTCAAGCTCTAACTTCAACTTTTTATCCTCTAGGAACTTCCTCTTGCCTGCCTCCCTACTCAGAATGGGTTAGTTGCCTCTTTGCACTCCTGTGTCACCCAAGACTTGCTTATTAATGTGCTGTTATTATTCTTTACTATAATAATTATAGGGGCTTCCCAGGTGGCTCAGTGGTAAAGAATCTGCCTGCCAAGCAGGAGACCTGGGTTGGATCCCTGGGTTGGGAAGATCACCTGAAGAAGGGACCGGCTACCCACTCCAGTATTCTGGCCTGGAGAATTCCATGGACTGTATAGTCCATGGGGTAGCAAAGAGTCGGACATGACTAACTTTAACTTTCACAATAATTATAATTATATATTATAATAATATATTAGCTATCTGTGTCTTCTGGCAGATTGTGAGTGCCATAAGATCAAGTTCATGTCAATTTTAACTCTCTACCATGTCCCTAGACTGTAGCACAGGGCCTGGCATGGAATGGGTCTTTCAGTTATTTCCTGATTAATTGAATGAATTAATGAATGGAGGAATGATGAATCTCAGGTAATTCACCTTGCTACCCAGTGTTCTTTGTAGTTGGAAGTAACTTATTTGCATACAAAGATAGTCATTTAATCTTCAGACTACCATTTTCAGTGAATATTTAGGACGTTTACTAATCATAGGACCTTAATCTTGGAGCAAAAAGCCAAGCACCTGCTGTGTTCCAGGCATATTTTTAAATGATTTACATTCAATGTATTCATTCATTACTTCATCAGTTATATCTTGAGTATACCTTATAACAGTAGAAACTATTGTCCTAATTTTACTGTTTAGGAAACTAAAGATGGAAGAGGCTTATTTGTTCAAGACTACACAGCCCCAAGTGGTGAAATGAGATTTAAAACGAAGCCTGTATGACTGTAAAAGATATTTTCGATATTATACTGACCCACACAAAGGTTCTGCTTTATTGACTATGCCAAAGCCTTTGACTGTGTGGATCACAATAAACTGTGGAAAATTCTGAAAGAGATGGGAGTACCAGAACATCTGACCTGCCTCTTGAGAAACCTATATGCAGGTCAGGAAGCAACAGTTAGAACTGGACATGGAACAACAGACTGGTTCCAAATAGGAAAAGGAGTACGTCAAGGCTGTATATTGTCACCCTGCTTATTTAACTTATATGCAGAGTACATCATGAGAAATGCTGGGCTGGAAGAAACACAAGCTGGAATCAAGATTGCCGGGAGAAACATCAATAACCTCAGATATGCAGATGACACCACCCTTATAGCAGAAAGTGAAGAGGAACTAAAACGCCTCTTGATGAAAGTGAAAGAGGAGAGTGAAAAAGTTGGCTTAAAGCTCAACATTCAGAAAATGAAGATCATGGCATCTGGTCCCATCACTTCATGGCAAAAAAAAATGGGGAAACAGTGGAAACAGTGTCAGACTTTATTTTTCTGGGCTCCATAATCACTGCAGATGGTGATTTCAGCCAAGAAATTAAAAGACACTTACTCCTTGCAAGGAAAGTTATGACCAACGTAGATAGCATATTGAAAAGAAGAGACATTACTTTGCCAACAAAGGTCCGTCTAGTCAAGGCTATGATTTTTCCAGTGGTCATGTATGGATGTGAGAGTTGGACTGTGAAGAAAGCTGAGCGCCGAAGAATTGATGCTTTTGAACTGTGGTGCTGGAGAAGACTCTTGCGAGTCCCTTGGACTGCAAGGAGATCCAACCAGTCCATCCTGAAGGAGATCAGTCTTGGGTGTTCATTGGAAGATCAGATCAGATCAGATCAGTCACTCAGTCGTGTCCAACTCTTTGTGACCCCATGAATTGCAGCACGCCTGGCCTCCCTGTCCATCACCAGCTCCCGGAGTTCACTCAGACTCACGTCCATCGAGTCAGTGATGCCATCCAGCCACCTCATCCTCTGTCGTCCCCTTCTCCTCTTGCCCCCAATCCCTCCCAGCATCAGAGTCTTTTCCAATGAGTCAACTCTTCACATGAGGTGGCCAGAGTACTGGAGTTTCAGCTTTAGCATCATTCCTTCCAAAGAAATCCCAGGGCTGATCTTCAGAATGGACTGGTTGGATCTCCTTGCAGTCCAAGGGACTTGCAAGAGTCTTCTCCAACACCACAGTTCAAAAGCATCAATTCTTTGGTGCTCAGCCTTCTTCACAGTCCAACTGTCACATCCATACATGACCACAGGAAGAACCATAGCCTTGACTAGATGAACCTTTGTTGGCAAAGTAATGTCTCTGCTTTTGAATATGCTATCTAGGTTGGTCATAACTTTCCTTCCAAGGAGTAAGCGGCTTTTAATTTCATAGCTGCAGTCACCATCTGCAGTGATTTTGGAGCCCCCAAAAATAAAGTCTGACACTGTTTCCCCATCTATATCCCATAAAGTGGTGGGACCAGATGCCATGATCTTCATTTTCTGAATGTTGAGCTTTAAGCCAACTTTTTCACTCTCCTCTTTCACTTTCATCAAGAGGCGTTTTAGTTCCTCTTCACTTTTTGTCATAAGGGTGGTGTCATCTGCATATCTGAGGTTATTTATATTTCTCCCGGCAATCTTGATTCCAGCTTGTGCTTCTTCCAGCCCAGCATTTCTCATGATATACTCTGACAATATACAGCCTTGACGTACTCCTTTTCTTATTTGGAACCAGTCTGTTGTTCCATGTCCAGTTCTAACTGTTGCTTCCTGACCTGCATACAAATTTCTCAAGAGGCAGGTCAGGTGGTATGGTATTCCCATCTCTTTCAGAATTGTCCACAGTTTATTGTGATCCACACAGTCAAAGGCTTTGGCATAGTCAATAAAGCAGAAATAGATGCTTTTCTGGATCTCTCTTGCTTTTTCCATGATCAGCGGATGTTGGCAATTTGATTTCTGGTTCCTCTGCCTTTTCTAAAACCAGCTTGAACATCAGGATGTTCACGGTTCACATATTGCTGAAGCCTGTCTTGGAGAATTTTGAGCATTACTTTACTAGCGTGTGAGATGAGTGCAATTGTGCAGTAGTTTGCACATTCTTTGGCATTGCCTTTCTTTGGGATTGGAATGAAAACTGACCTTTTCCAGCCTTGTGGCCACTGCTGAGTCTTCCAAATTTGCTGGCATATTGAGTGCAGCACTTTCACAGCATCATCTTTCAAGATTTGGAATAGCTCAACTGGAATTCTATCACCTCCACTAGCTTTGTTCATAGTGATGCTTTCTAAGGCCCACTTGACTTCACATTCCAGGATGTCTGGCTCTAGGTCAGTGATCACACCATCGTGATTATCTGGGTCGTGAAGACCTTTTTTGTACAGTTCTTCTGTGTATTCTTTCCATCTCTTCTTTATATCTTCTGCTTCTGTTAGGTCCATACCATTTCTGTCCTTTATCGAGCCCATCTTTGCATGAAATGTTGCTTTGGTATCTCTGATTTTCTTGAAGAGATCCCTAGTCTTTCCCATTCTATTGTTTTCCGCTATTTCTTTGCATTGATTGCTGAAGAAGGCTTTCTTATCTCTTCTTGCTATTCTTTGGAACTCTGCATTCAGATATTTATATCTTTCCTTTTCTCCTTTGCTTTTCACTTCTCTTCTTTTCACAGCTATTTGTAGGGCCTCCCCAGACAGCCATTTTTCTTTTTTGCATTTCTTTTCCATGGGGATGGTCTTGATCCCTGTCTCCTATACAATGTCACGAACCTCATTCCATAGTTCATCAGGCACTCTATCTATCAGTTCATCAGGCAGATCTAAGCCCTTAAATCTATTTCTCACTTCCACTGTATAATTATAAGGGATTTGATTCAGGTCATACCTGAATGGTCTAGTGGTTTTCCCTACTTTCTTCAATTTCAGTCTGAATTTGGCAATAAGGAGTTCATGGTCTGAGCCACAGTCAGCTCCTGCTCTTGTTTTTGGAAGGACTGTTGCTAAAGCTGAAACTCCAATACTTTGGTCACCTCATGCGAAGAGCTGACTCATTGGAAAAGACTCTGATGCTGGGAGGAATTGGGGGCAGGAAAAGAAGGGGATGACAGAGGATGAGATGGCTGGATGGCATCACCGATTTGATGGACATGAGTTTGAGTGAACTCCGGGAGTTGGTGATGGACAGGGAGGCCTGTTGTGGTGCAGTTCATGGGGTCCCAGAGAGTCAGACACAACTGAGTGACTGAACTGAACTGAGATAATGGTTTCTTGAGAACAGGACCTGCTCTCTTTCTTCCATATTATAGGGTACACAAGAGCTGATTAACCCTATTAAATAATGATGTTATAAATGGCTTATTAAGGCAATAGTTTTTCAAGGGCTGATAGATTTCTTTTTTCTGTTTTAAATTATGAAAATATGATAACACATTTACATGAAACTTGGAAAACAAGAACAAAGAACATATAGTAAAGATGTTCTTTGTTCTTTGTAAAGAACAAAGCTACATAGAGTTCCACATATATGTATAATATATGTGGGAACATATATGGAATATAATATAAAATTATATTATATACAACATAATATAAAATATATATTATATTTTAAAGTAGATAAATTAAGATTTTTAGTTGGAGTTTCAATATCAAGCTCTCAAAAATTAACAGAATGACTATACAGAGAAGTACAAGGATATAGTAGACCCAAAAAGCACTATGAACCAAGTCAGCATAACTTAGGTTTATACAATTCTCACACAGGAGTAGGATACAAATTCAAGTTCCCATAGACTAGAAACTAGGAGACACTGGAATATATTTAGGGACATAAGAGCAGGTGCAAAAATTTTATGATCTAAAGGTACTGAAATCATATAAAGTCTGTTCTCTTATCACTTTGGAATTATATTAGAGATCAATATAAAAAGATATTTGAAAGTAACCCATATGATTTCAAGTGCAATGTGACATTTATCAAGAGAGATCTTTGACTTAGCCACTGAAAGTCTCAATAAAGTTAAGAGACTGAAAAACCACAGAGGTTGATTGCAGAGAAGAAACATTTAAATGAGAAACTAATATCAAAATGAGAAATTAGCATCAGAGATACTTTAAAAATCCCATATATTTGGAAGGTAAATTTTCACTTTTAAATGACGTGTGTATCCAAAAAGCCATAACAAAGAAAATTAGAAACTATTTATAATAGAATAAAAGGAGAGTTTACCAGAATTTGTTGTATGCTGAAGCTGCTCAATGCAGTTAAATACTATGTGTAGTCTTGAATAAGGTATGAAAACAAATACTGGATGCTAGCACAAAATATTGTGAAATTCAAACAAACTCTATAGTTAATAATACTATATTACATGTTAATTTCCTAGTTTTTGCAACATAGTATTTCTTTATAGTCTCAGAATTGGATTAGAAGTTTCAAGCTTGACTCAAATTTCTTTAAAAAAATAATCACTAAGATAATAAACTTTCTAGACTTTTAGGAGTAATACTAGATGCCAGAATACATGGAACCATATCAAAGTTGTGAGTGAATATAAATAAGAAATCTAGCATTCTATTCATACTATATCAAACAAGTGGAATCAAAATATCAAATATTTTTCTAGGCAAAAATCCAACTTTCCTGAAACTTGGACATATGTATTATATTGTACATTATATATATATATATATATATATGTATATATATATGTACTATGTTTTTCTACTATGCTTTATAAAGGCTTGAGACAGAACATCTGAAAAAAGAGAGAAATTAGAAAACATAAACTAAATGAAATGGAAGCCTTAAATATGAAATAGAAAAAGTGAAACAAACTAAATAAAAGTAAAAGATCATTATATAGTCCAGTTTTTCTTAAACATGGCTGTTCATTAGAAACACATTTGGAGCTTTGGATAAAAAATGTAACACTTGGGCATTTGCACTTTTCAAAAATTCCAAGATAATTCTGATATGCATCTGAATTTTAAAAAGTGATTACAGGTTTTTCTATTAAATAGTAGTTTTAGTGATATACAAGTCTAGTATTTTCTGTTAACCAATCATGATACAATGGTATTAAATGAATAATAGTTACATAATCACAACAGTAAAAGATGTTTGTTAGTTATCAAAAACCATAGCCAGACAAAAAATAAATGATAATTACAATTGCAAGCCATAATGATTAACATAATGAGAAACATGATTAACCTAACAATATAAAATTATTGAATGTAATTTGGAAGGTTAAATAGAGTGATGTGGTAAGGGGACACACAAACATGCACATATTTTCTTCCACTCAGCCAATGTCTTTTGGTTGGTGCATTTAATGTATTTACATTTAAGGTAATTATTGGTATGTATGATCCTAAAACCATTTTCTTAAATGTTTTGGGTTTGTTTTGTGTAGGCTTTTTCCTTCTCTTGCGTTTCCTGCCTAGAGTAGCTCCTTTAGTATTTGTTGGAAGACTGGTTTGGTGGTGCTGAATTCTCTTAACTTTTGCTTGTCTGGAAAGCTTTTTATTTCTCTGTCAAATTTGGACAAGAGTCTTGCTGGGTAGAATATTCTTGATTATAGGTTGTTCCTTTTCATCACTTTAAATATATCATGCCATTCCCCTCTGGCTTGTACAGTTTCTGTTGAGAAATCAGCTGATAGCCTTATGGAAGTTCCCTTGTATGTTATTTATTATTTTTCCCTTGTTGCTTTTAATATTTTATCTTTGTCTTTAATTTTTGTCAGTTTGATTACTATGTGTCTTGATGTGTTCCTCCTTGTGTTCCTCCTGCCTGGGACTCTCTGTGCTTCCTGGACTTGGTTTACTATTTCTTTTTCCATGTTAGGGAAGTTTTCAGCTCTTATCTCTTTAAATATTTTCTCAGGTCCTTTCTCTCTCCTCCTTCTGGGACCCCTATAATGCAAATGTTGGTGCATTTGTTGTTGTCCCAGAGATCTCTTAGACTGTCTTCATTTTTTTCCATTCTTTTTTCTATATTCTGTTCTGTAGTAGTGCTTTCCACAATTTTGTCCTCCAGGTCACTTATCCATTCTTTTGCCTCAATTATTCTGATATTGATTCTTTCTAGTGTATTCATCTCTGTTTGCTCTTTAGTTCTTGTAGATCTTTGGTAAACATTTCTTGCATCTTCTCCATTCTGTTTCTGAGATCCTGGATCATCTTCCCTATTGTTATTCTAAATTCTTTTTCTGGAAGATTGCCTATTTCCATTTCATTTAGTTGTTTTTCTGGGGTTTTATATTTTGTCCCTTCATCTGGGTTGGAATTCTCTGCTTTTTCATCTCGATTAACGTTCTGTAATGTGGTTTTCATTCTGCTGCTGCTACTGCTGCTGCTAAGTCGCTTCAGTTGTGTCTGACTCTGTGCGACCCCATAGACGGTAGCCCACCAGGCTCCCCCGTCCTTGGGATTCTCCAGGCAAGAACACTGGAGTGGGTTGCCATTTCCTTCTCCAATGCATGAAAGTGAGAAGTGAAAGTGAAGTTGCTCAGTCGTATCTGACTCTTAGTGACCCCATGGACTGCAGCCCACCAGGCTCCTCCGTCCATGAGATTTTCCAGGCAAGAGTACTGGAGTGAGGTGCCATTGCCTTCTCCAGGTTTTCATTCTAGCTGCTGTGAAATTGTGGTTGTTCTTGCTTCTTATGTCTGCCCTCTGGTGGTTGAGGCTGAGAGGTTTGTGTCATCTTCCTGATGGGAGGGACTAGTAGTGGGGAAAACTGGGTCTTGCTCTGATGGGCAAGGCCTTGCTCAGTAAAGTTTTAATCCAACTATCTGCTGATGGGTGGAGTTTCACTTTCTCCTTGTTAATTGTTTGGCCTGAGGCTACCCAGTCCTGAGGTCTACAGGCTCTATGGTAAGTTTAATGGCAACCCCCAAGAGAACTTACACATGAGACCACCTCCAGGACTGCTGCTGCCAGTACCCCCATCCTTGTGCCAGCCACTGCTGACCCATACTTCCACAGGAGACCCTCCAACAGCAGGTAGTTTTTGTTCAGTCTCCTGTGGAGTCACTGATCCTTTCCCCTGGATCTTGGAGCATACAAGATTTTGTTTGTGTGCTCCAAGACTGGAGTCTCTGTTTCCCCCAGTCCTGTGGAAATTCTGTAATCAAATTCGGCTGGCCTTCACAGATTGCCTGGGGATTCCCAGTAACTTTTGCCAAATCCCCAGTCTAAGAAGTCTGACCTGGGGCTTAGAACCTTCACAACAGTTGGAGAACTTTGCTATTATTGTTCTCCAGATTGTGCATCACACACCTGGTGGGTATGGGATTTGATTTTATCGTCATTGCCCTCTGCTGCCATTTGTTCTGGATTCTTCTTTGTCTTTGGAGGTGGCATATTTTTTTTTTTTTATGGCAGGTTCCAGCATCCTCCTATTGATGGTTGTTTAACAGCTAGTTTCAATTTTGGTGCTCTTGCAGGACGAGATGAGCGCATATCCTTCTACTCTACCATCTTGAACTGGAAGCTCAAGGACTATTAAATTTCTAGAATGAGATAAGTTTCTCTGCACTGATTTAGGTCAGTCATCTTCCCTCAGGTCAGATCAGTTTAGTCTCTCATTCATGTCCGACTCTTTGTGACTCCATGGACTGCAGCACGCCAGGCCTCCCTATCCATCACCAACTCCCAGAGTTTACTCAAACTCATGTCCATTGAGTCAGTGATGCCATCCAACCATTTCATCCTCTGTCGTCCCCTTCTCCTCACACCTTCAATCTTACCCAGAATCAGGGTCTTTTCAAATGAGTCAGTTCTTCACATCAGGTGGCCAAAGGATTGGAGTTTCAGCTTCAACATCAGTCCTTCCAATGAATATTCAGGATTGATTCCCTTTAGGATGGACTGGTTGGATCTCCTTGCTATCCAAGGGACTCTCAAGAGTCTTCTCCAACACCACAGTTCAA
This sequence comes from Bos indicus, assembly GCF_029378745.1. Lineage (NCBI taxonomy): Eukaryota > Metazoa > Chordata > Mammalia > Artiodactyla > Bovidae > Bos > Bos indicus. The sequence goes on from NC_091789.1 coordinate 80,951,699, forward strand.
AAGCATCAATTCTTCGGTGCTCAGCTTTCTTTATAGTCCAACTTTTACATTCATACATGACTACTGAAAAAATCATAGCTTTGACTAGACAGACTTTTTTTGTCAAAGTAATGTCTCTGCTTTTTAATATGCTGTCTAGGGACTTCCTGGTGCTCCAGTGGTTAAGACTCTGGGTTCCTCTGGCAGAGAGCACAGGTTCAATCCCCAGTCTGGGACGATTGCACATGCTTCTGTGTCCCAAGAGGGGAAAAAAAAAAAGATAATATGCTGTCTAGGTTGGTCATGACTTTTCTTTCAGGGAGCAAGCATCTTTTAATTTCCTGGCTGCAGTCACCATCTGCAGCGATTTTGGAGTCCAAGAAAATAAAGTCTCTCACTGTTTCCATTGCTTCCCCATCTATTTACCATGAAGTGATAGGACAGGATGCCATGATCTTAGTATTCTGAATGCTGGGTTTTAAGCCAACTTTTTCACTCTCCTCTTTCACTTTCATCAAGAAGCTCTTTAGTTCTTTCTCGCTTTCTGCCATAAAGGTGGTGTCATTTGAATATCCGAGGTTATTGATATTTCTCCAAGCAATCTTGATTCCAGCTTGTGTGTCATTAAGCCCAGTGTTTCTCATGATGTACTCTGCATATAAGTTAAGTAAGCAGGATGACAATATACAGCCTTGATGTACTCGTTTCCCCATTTGGAACCGGTCTATTGTTCCATGTCCAGTTCTAACTGTTGCTTCCTGACCTGCATATAGGTTTCTCAGGAGGCAAGTCAGGTGGTCTGGTATTCCCATCTCTTTCAGAATTTTCCACAGTTTATTGTGATCCACACAGTCAAAGGCTTTGACATAGTCAATAAAGCAGAAATAGATGTTTTTCTGGATCTCTCTTGTTTTTTCAATGATCCAATGGATGTTGGCAATTTGGTCTCTGGTTCCTCTGCCTTTTCTAAATCCAGCTTGAACATCTGGAAGTTCATGGTTCACGTACTGCTGAAGCCTGACTTAGAGAAGTTTGAGCATTACTTTACTAGCGTGGGAGATGAGTGCAATTGTGCAGTAGCTTGAGCATTCTTTCGCATTGCCTTTCTTAGGTTTGGAATGAAAACTGACCTTTTCTGGTCCTGTGGCTACTGCTGAGTTTTCCTAATTTGCTGGTATATTGAGTGCAGCACTTTCACAGCATCATCTTTTAGGATTTGAAATAGCTCAACTTGAATTCCATCACCTCCACTAGCTTTGTTCATAATGATGCTTTCTAAGGCCCACTTGACTTCACATTTCAGAATTTCTGGCTCTAGGTGAGTGATCACATCATCATGATTATCTGGGTCATGAACATCTTTCTTGTACAGTTCTTCTGTGTATTCTTGCCACCTCTTCTTAATATCTTCTGCTTCTGTTAAGTCCATAGCATTTATATCCTTTATTAAGCCCGTCCTTGCATGAAATACTCCCTTGGTATCTCTGATTTTCTTGAAAAGCTCTCTAGTCTTTCTCATTCTATTGTTTTCCGCTATTTATTTGCACTGATCACTGAGGAAGGCTTTCTTATCTCTCCTTGCTATTCTTTGGAACTCTGCATTCAGATGCTTATATCTTTCCTTCTCTCCCTTGCTTTTAGCTTCTCTTCTTTTCAAAGATATTTGTAAGCCTTCCTCAGACGGCCATTTTTCTATTTTGCTTTTATTTTTCTTGGGGTGGTCTTGATCCCTGTCTCCTGTACAGTGTCATGAACCTCCATCGATAGTTCTTCAGGCACTCTGTGTTTCAGATCTAATCCCTTGAATCTATTTGTCACTTCCACTGTATAATCATAAGGAATTTGATTTAGGTCATACCTGAATGGTCTAGTGGTTTCCCTACTTTCTTCAAATTAAGTCTGAATTTGGCAAAAAAGTGTTCATGATTTGAGCCACAGTCATCTCCCAGTCTTGTCTTTGCTGACTGTATAAAGCTTCTCCATCTTTGGCTGCAAAGAATATAATCAATCTGATTTTGGTATTGACTGTCTGGTGATGTCCACATGTAGAGTCTTCTCTTGTGTTTTTGGAAGACGCTGTTTGCTATGACCAGTGCGTTCTCTTGACAAAATTCCATTAGCCTTTGCCCTGCTTCATTCTGTACTCCAAGGCCAAATTTGCCTGTTACTCCAGGTATCTCTTGACTTCCTACTTTTGCATTCCAGTCCCCTATTATGAAAAAGACATCTTTTGGGGTGTTAGTTCTAGAAGGTCTTGTACGTCTTCATAGAATCATTCAACTTCAGCTTCTTCAGCATTACTGGTTGGGGCATAAACTTGGATTGCTGTGATATTGAATGGTTTGCCTTGGAAACCAACAGAGCTCATTCTGTCATTTTTGAAATTGCATCCATGTACTTCAGTTTATACTCTTTTGTTGACTATGAGGGTTACTCCATTTCTTCTAAGGGATTCTTGCCCACAGTAGTAGATATAATGGTCATCTAAGTTAAATTCACCCATTCCAGTCCATTTTAGTTTGCTGATCCCTACATTCCTACCTCTTCTCTAGGTAGCTGAAATACCATCTTTAATGGAGGCAAGTATGGCAAAAAGTGAGTACGATAGAAATACCAAACCTGAACCCTATCTTTGGGGCAGTTTCAGAGGATAGGTTGGAGCTGCCTCCCTTATAGCATAGTTGTGATATCAGCTATGATAATGCTTCTCAGTTGTATAAGGTAATGCAGTTTACAGATCACTTTTGCACCTTCTATTGTACCTGAAACTCAGAACTTTACTATTCAGTACATAAGGAAGCAGGTCTAAAGATATCATGTCACTTGGTCAAGGTCTCAGAGTGTTGGGTTGGGACTTACAGATTTCTCAAATTTGAAAAACATTACACACATGAAATGACTTATTTTACTGTGCTAATGCTAGTTTTCTGGAGAGAGAGGCTATTTCTCACACATATATGTATCAATATGTTAAAAGACAGTTAATAGAAGAGTCAAGCTATAGACTGGTTATAAATTAAGCATGAATTTTTTTTTTAACTTTCTTTGCTTTGTGAGCCTGCTAGCTTTCAATGTTAGTATTTTTTAAGTTAATTTATTTATTATAATTGGAGGTTAATAACTTTACAGTATTGTGGTGATTTTTGCCATACATTGACATGAATCAGCCACAGGTGTACATGTGTCCCCCCCATCCCATTCCATCCCTCTGGGTTGTCCCAGTGCGCTGGCTTTGAGTGCCCTGTTTCATGCATTGAACTTGGACTGGTCATCTATTTCACATATGGTAATATACATGTTTCAATGCTATTCTCTCAAATCATCCCACCCTTGCTTTCTCCCACAGAGTCCAAAAGTCTGTTCTTTACATCTGTGTCTCTTTTGCTGTCTTGTCTATAGGGTCATTGTTACCATCTTTCTAAATTCCATTTATATGCATTAATATACTGTATTGGTGTTTTTCTTTCTGACTTACTTCACTCTGTATAATAGGCTCCAGTTTCATCCATCTCATTAGAACTGACTCGTATGTGTTCATTTTAATAGCTGAGTACTATTCCATTGTGTTTATGTACTACAACTTTCTTATCCATTCTTCTGGCACTGGGCATCTAGGTTGCTTCCATATTCTAGCTGTTGTAAACAGTACTGCAATGAACACTGGGGTATACATGTCTCTTTCAATTCTGGTTTCCTCAGTGTGTATCCCCAGCAGTGGGATTGCTTGGTCATATGGCAGTTCTATTTCTAGTTTTTTAAGGAATCTCCACACTCTTCTCCATAGTGGCTGTACTAGTTTGTATTCCCACCAATAGTGTAAGAGGGTTCCCTTTTCTCCACACCCTCTCTAGCATTTTCAATATTAGTTTTTCTTCTTCTGTAGTGGGCTTCCCTTGTGGCTCAGCTGGTAAAAAATTAACCTGTAATGTGGGAGACCTGGGTTTGATCCCTGGGTTGTGAAGATCCCAACTACTACTTCTTCAGTAGTAGTAGTAGTAGTAGAGATTTTTGCTGAATACAAGGCTACACAGCTAATTTTTAATATTGTTAAGCCTCCTTTGCAGCCAGGTGTGGCCATTTGACTACTTTCTGCCTAGTGAAGTATTGATTCATTTAATATTTATTGAGTGGCTAATATATACAAAGCACTGTTCTAGATGCTGAGGATAGGACGACAAAACAGTAATCTTTGCCATTATAAAGCTCACATTGTGATTGGAAAAAAGAGATAAACAAACAGATAAGGAAAATGTAGTGTATTAGATGGTATTAACACTGGTAAGAATGGCCATCATCAAAAAAAGCTAAAAATAAAAAATCCACAAATAATAAATGTTGGAGATGATGTGGAGAAAAGGGAGCCCTCTTGCAGTTTTGGTGGGAATGTAAACTGATACAGCCACTATAGAGAAAAGTATGGAGATTCCTTTAAGAAACCTAGGAATAAAACTACCATATAACCCAGCAATCCCACTATTGGGCATATACCTTGAGGAAACCATAATTGAAAAAGACACAATGTAGAGGTGGTCCTAAGATGGCAGAGGAATAGGATGGGGAGACCACTTTCTCCCCCACAAATTCATCAAAAGAACATGTGAATGCTGAGTAAATCCCACAAAACAACTTCTGAATGAGGCAGAGGACATCAGGCACCTATAAAAGCAGCCTATTGTCTTCTAAAGGAGGTAGGAAAAAATATAAAAGACAAAAAGAGAGACAAAAGAGGTAGGGATGGAACTCCATCCCGAAAGGAAGTCTTAAAAAAGAGAGAAGTTTCCAAACACCAGGAAACACTCTCACTGCCGAGTCTGTGGAGAGCCTTGGAACCACAGATGGCAACATAATCAGGAGGAAAAATAAATAAATAATTAAACCCCACAGATTATGTGTCCAGTGGTAACTCCCCCAGCAGAGAAGCAGTGCAGATGCCTGTATCTGCCACTAGCAAGCAGGGGCTGGGCAGGGAAGCGCAGGCTGCATTGCTTAGAGTAAAGACTGGGCCTGAATGCCCCGAGGGCAATCTGAGGGAACTAACTTGGGCTAGCAAACCAGACTGTGGGATAGCTACCACGGGAAAAGCCCTAACCTAAGACACCTCCAGGCCCTCACACAGAACAAAGGACTGACTAGAGCTAGCCAGCTGCAGACTGGCCTATTCCCCTCCGGTGACAGTCAGGCAAGGGCAGCCGGAGCCGGAAGAGGGCAATTGCGGCCCCAGAGAGGCATTATCTATCAAATTGCAAGCAGGCTTCGTTGCTAACCAAGACTTCTTGGGATTCTGGACGGTTGACATCTGCCTGAGAAGGTGCGCCTGTTGTACACCCAGAAAACTGAGTGGCAGGGATGGGGGAGGTGATAAGTTGCAGTGATTGCACTCACCAAACACCTGGTCACCCGAGCTTCTCAGACATGGGAAGGGCACAAAACGCAGGCACAACCGAGTCTGCATCTCTCAGGACTACCCAAGTACCTGAACCTGAGTGGCTTAGACCTGGGAAGTGCATACAACCCAGGGCTGGACTCAGACAGTTCCCGACGGAGCAACCTAGAGCCTAAGCAGTGTACAAAGGGAAAACACACACGCCATGAGCAGGGGCAAACCCAGTGTGGCAGAGACACTGCAAACACACGCCAGTGTTATTTGTTTGCAGCGTCCAGCCCTCGCACAGCACGACTAAACAAGTGAGCCTAAAAAAGTGTTGTCCACCACCGCCCCCTGTGTCAGGGCAAAAATTAGACACTGAAGAGACCAGCAAACAGAAGAAGCTAAAACAGAGGGAACCCTCTTGGAAGTGACAGATGCAATAGATTAAAACCCTGTAGTTAGTACTGACTACATAGGAAGGGGCCTATCGATCTTGAGAAATATGAGCCAGATCAAGGAACTATCTGAAAATGAACTGACTCCACACTGCCCACAACAACACCAGAGAAAATCCTAGATATATTTTTACTATTTTTACTATCATTCTTTAATTTAATTTTTTTTAATTTTAAAGTCTTCTATTACTCCTTTAATTGTCGTTTTTATAACCCAATATTACTTTTAAAAAAAAGAGAGACCCTATTTTTTTTAAAGCAAACTTCATATATATATATATATATATATATATATATATATATTATAATTTTTGTGACTTTGGTTTTTCTTGTTGTTGTTAATATTTTATTTTTGAAAATCCAACTTCTACTCTAGACTTTTAATCTTTGCTTTTTGGTATTTGTTATCAATTTTGTACCTTTAAGAACCCAATCTTCAGTACTCATTTTTACTTGGGAGTGAGATTACTGGCTTGACTGCTCTCTCCCACTTTGGACTCTCCTTTTTCTCCACCAGGTCGCCTTTATCTCCTCCCTCTCCCTTCTCTTCTCTACCCAACTCTGTGAATCTCTTTGTGTGTTCCGGATGGTGGAGAACACTTAGAGAACTGAATACTGGCTGGATCTGTCTCTCTACTTTTGATTCCCCCCTTTATCCTCCTGGCCTCCTCTGTCTCCTTCCACCCTCTTCTCTTCTCTGTATAACTCCATGAACATCTCTGAGTGGTCCAGACTGTGAAGCGCACATAAGGAAGTGATTACTGGCTAGCTTGCTGTCTCCTCTTTTGATTCCACTTGCTCTCTCCTCTTTTGATTCCACCTCATCTCATCCGGGTCACCTCTATCTCCCTCCTCCCTCTTCTCTTCTCCATGTAACTCTGTGAAACTCTCTGGGTGTCCCTCACTGTGGAGAAACTTCATCTTTAACCTAGATGGAGAAGTCTTGAGGCTACTGTACAAATAAGACTGAAAACCAGAAGCAGGAGGCTTAACTCCAAATCCTGAGAACACCAGAGAACTCCTGACTCCAGGGCACATTAATTGACAGGAGCTCATCAAACGCCTCCATACCTACACTGAAACCAAGCACCACCCAAGGGCCAACAAGTCCCAGAGCAAGATATACCATGCAAATTCTCCAGCAACACAGAAACACAGCCCTGAGCTTCAACATACAGGCTGCCCAAAGTCACTCCAAACCCATTGACATCTCATAACTCATTACTGGACACTTCATTGCACTCCAGAAAAAAGAAATCCAGTTCCACCCACCAGAACACCGACACAAGCTTCCCTAACCAGGAAACCTTGACAAGCCACCTGTACAAACCCACACACAGCGAGGAAACGCCACAATAAAGAGAACTCCACAAACTGCCAGAATACAGAAAGGCCACCCCAAACACAGCAATATAAACAAGAGGAAGAGACAGAGGAATATCCAGCAGGTAAAGGAACAGGATAAATGTTCACCAAACCAAACAAAAGAGGAAGCGATAGGAAATCAACCTGATAAAGAATTCTGAATAATGATGGTGAAAATGATCCAAAATCTTGAAATCAAAATGGAATCATAGATAAATAGCCTGGAGACAAGGATTGAGAAGATGCAAGAAAGGTTTAACAAGGACCTAGAAGAAATAAAAAAGAGTCGATATATAATGAATAAAGCAATAAATTAGATCAAAAAAACTCTGGAGGGAACCAAGAGTAGAATAATGGAGGCAGAAGATAGGATTAGTTAGGTAGAAGATAGAATGGTAGAAATAGATGAATCAGAGAGGAAAATAGAAAAAAAAGAACTAAAAGAAATGAGGACCATCTCAGAGACCTCTGGGACAATGTTAAACGCCCCAACATTTGAATCATAGGAGTCCCAGAAGAAGAAAACAAAAAGAAAGACCTTGAGAAAATACTTGAGGAGATAATAGTTGAAACCTTCCCTAAAATGGGAAAGGAAATAATCACCCAAGTCCAAGAAACCCAGGGAGTCCCAAATAGGATAAACCCAAGGCGAAACACCCCAAGACACATATTAATCAAATTAACAAAGATCAAACACAAAGAACAAATATAGAAGCAGGAAGGGAAAAACAACAAATAACACACAAAGGGATTCCCATAAGGATAACAGCTGATCTTTCAATAGAAACTCTTCAGGCCAGAAGGGAATGGCAGGACATATTTAAAGTGATGAAAGAAAATAACCTACAGCCCAGATTACTGTACCCAGAAAGGATCTCATTCAAATATGACGGAGACATCAAAAACTTTACAGACAAGCAAAAGCTGAGAGAATTCAGCACCACCAAACCAGCTCTCCAACAAATGCTAAAGGATATTCTCTAGACAGGAAACACAAAAAGGGTGTATAAACTGGAACCCAAAACAATAAAGTAAATGGCAATGGGATCATAGTAATCAATAATTACCTTAAACGTAAATGGGTTGAATTCCCCAACCAAAAGACGAAGACTGGCTGAATGGATACAAAAACAAGACTGCTATATATGTTGTCTACAAGAGACCCACCTCAAAACAAGGGACACATACAGACTGAAAGTGAAGGGCTGGAAAAAGATATTCCACGCAAATAGAGACCAGAAGAAAGTAGGAGTAGCAATACTCATATCAGATAAAATAGACTTTAAAACAAAGCCTCTGAAAAGAGACAAAGAAGGACACTACATAGTGATCAAAGGATCAATCCAAGAAGAAGAAATAACAATTATAAATATATATGCACCCAACAGAGGAGCACCGCAATATGTAAGATAAATGCTAACATGTCTGAAAGGGGAAATTAACAATAACACAGTAATAGTGGGAGACTTTAATACCCCACTCACACCTATGGATAGATCAACTAAACAGAAAGTTAAGAAGGAAACACAAACTTTAACTAATACAATAGACCAGTTAGACCTAATTGATATATATATAGGACATTTCAAGCCAAAACAATGAATTTCACCTTTTTCTCAAGTGCACATGAAAACTTCTCCAGGATACATCACATCCTGGGCAATAAATGCTAGCCTTGGTAAATTCAAAAAAATTGAAATCATTCCACACATCTTTTCTGACCTCAATGTAGTACGATTAGATCTCAATTACAGAAGAAAAACTATTAAAAATGCCAACATGTGGAGGCTGAAAAACACACTGCTGAATAACCAACAAATCGCAGAAGAAATAAAAAAAGAAATCAAAATATGCATAGAAACAAATGAAAATGAAAACACAACAATCGAAACCTGTGGGACACTGTAAAAGCAGTCCTAAGGGGAAGGTTCATAGCAATACAGGAATACCTCAAGAAACAAGAAAAAAGTCAAATAAATAACCTAACTCTACACATAAAGCAACTAGAAAAGGAAGAAATGAAGAACCCCAAGGTTAGGAGAAGGAAAGAAATCTTATTGCAGCCATCAAATTAAAAGACGCTTACTCCTTGGAAGGAAAGTTATGACCAACCTAGATAGTATATTGAAAAGCAGAGACATTACTTTGCCAACATACATCCATCTAGTCAAGGCTATAATTTTTCCAGTGGTCATGTATGGATGTGAGAGTTGGACTGTGAAGAAAGCTGAGCGCCAAAGAAATGATGCTTTTGAACTGTGGTGTTGGAGAAGACTCTTGCGAGTCCCTTGGACTGCAAGGAGATCCAACCAGTCCATTCTGAAGGACATTAGCCCTGGGATTTCTTTGGAAGGAATGATTCTAAAGCGGAAACTCCAATACTTTGGCCACCTCATGTGAAGATTTGACTCATTGGAAAAGACTCTGATGCTGGGAGGGATTGGGGGCAGGAGAAGAAGGGGACGACAGAGGATGAGATGGCTGGATGGCATCACTGACTTGATGGACGTGAGTTTGAGTGAACTCTGGGAGTTGGTGATGGACAGGGAGGCTTGACGTGCTGCAATTCATGGGGTCGCAAAGTGTCAGACACGACTGAGCTACTCAACTGAACTGAACTGAAATGCAAAAGAAACAAGAGACCGTAGCAAAAATCAACAAAGCCAAAAGCTGGTTGTTTGAGAGGATAAATAAAATTGACAAACCGTTAGCCAGACTCATCAAGAAACAAAGGAATACAATTTAAATCAATAATATCAGAAATGAAAATGGAGAGATCACCACAGACAACACAAAAATACAAAGGATCATAAGAGACTACTATCAGCAATTATATGCCAATAAAATGGACAACTTGGAAGAAATGGACAAATTCTTAGAAAAGTACAACTTTCCAAAACTGAACCAGGAAGAAATAGAAAATCTTAACAGACCCATCACAAGAACCGAAATTGAAACTGTAATCAGAAATCTTCCAGCAAACAAAAGTCCCGGACCAGACGGCTTCACAGCTGAATTCTACCAAAAATTTCGAGAAGAGCTAACAGCTATCCTACTCAAACTCTTCCAGAAAATTGCAGAGGAAGGTAAACTTCCAAACTCATTCTGTGAGGCCACCATCACCCTAATACCAAAACCTGACAAAAATGCCACAAAAAAAGAAAACTACAGGCCAATATCACTGATGAACATAGATGCACAAATCCTTTAAAAAAAATTCTAGCAATCAGAATCCAACAACACATTAAAAAGATCATACATCATGACCAAGTGGGCTTTATCCCAGGGATGCAAGGTTTCTTCAATATCCCCAAACCAATCAATGTAATACACTACATTAACAAATTGAAAAATAAAAGCCATGTGATTATCTCAATAGATGCAGAGAAAGCCTTTGACAAAATACAGCATCCATTTGTGATAAAAACCCTCCAGAAAGCAGGCATAGAAGGACATACCTCAACATATTAAAAGCTATATATGACAAACCCACAGCAAACATTATCCTCAATGGTGAAAACTTGAAAGCATTTCCCCCCAAGTCAGGAACAAGACAAGGGTGCCCACTCTCACCACTACTATTCAACATAGTCTTGGAAGTTTTGGCCACAGCAATCAGAGCAGAAAAAGAAATAAAAGGAATCCAAATTGGAAAAGAAGAAGTAAAACTCTTACTGTTTGCAGATGACATGATCCTCTTCATAGAAAACCCTAAAGACTCCAGCAGAAAATTACTAGAGCTAATCAATGAATATAGTAAAATGGCAGGATATAAAATCAACACACAGAAATCCCTTGCATTCCTATACACTAATAATGAGAAAATAGAGAAATTAAGGAAACAATTCCATTCACCATTGCAAGGAAAAGAATAAAATACTTAGGCATATATCTACCTAGAGAAACAAAAGACCTATATATAAAAAACTGTAAAACACTGGTGAAAGAAATCAAAGAGGACACTAATAGATGGAGAAATATACCATGTTCATGGATTGGAAGAATCAATATAGTGAAAATGAGTATACTACCCAAAACAATCTATAGATTAAATGCAATCCCTATCAAGCTACCAAGAATATTTTTCACAGAGCTAGAAAAAATTTTTTCACAATTTGCATGTAAATACAAAAAACCTCAAATAGCCAAAGCAATCTTGAGAAAGAAGAATGGACCTGGAGGAATCAACCTGCCTGACTTCAGGCTGTACTACAAAGCCACAGTCATCAAGACAGTATGCTACTGGCACAAAGAAAGATAGATCAACAGAACAAAATAGAAAGCCCAGAGATAAATCCACGCATCTATGGACACCTTACCTTTGACAAAGGAGGCAAGAATATACAATGGAGAAAAGACAACCTCCTTAACAAGTGGTGCTGGGAAAACTGGTTAACCACTTGTAAAAGAATGAAATTAGAACACTTTCTAACACCATACACAAAAATAAAATGGATTAAAGATCTAAATGTAAGACCAGAAACTATAAAACTCCTAGAGAACATTAACAAAACACTCTCTGACATAAACCACAGCAGGATCCTCTATGACCAACCTCCCAGAATATTGGATATAAAAGAAAAATAAACAAATGGGACCTAATTAAACTTAAAAGCTTCTGCACAACAAAGGAAATTCTAAGCAATGTGAAAAGACAGCCTTCAGAATGGGAGAAAATAATAGCAAAGGAATCAACTGACAAAGAACTAATCTCAAAAATATACAAGCAACTCCTGCAGCTCAATTCCAGGAAAATAAACGACTCAATAAAAAAAATGGGCCAAAGAACTAAACAGACATTTCTCCAAAGAAGACATACAGATGGCTAAAAAACACATGAAAAGATGCTCAACATCACTCATTATCAGAGAACAGAAATCAAAACCACAATGATTTCATGCCAATCAGAGTGGCTGCTCTCCAAAAGTCTACAAGCAATAAATGCTGGAGAGGATGTGGAGAAAAGGGAACCCTCTTACACTGTTGTTGGGAATGCAAACTAGTACAGCTACTATGGAGAACAGTTTGGAGATTCCTTAGAAAACTGGAAATAGAACTGCCATGTGACCCAGCAATCCCCCTGCTGGGCATACACACCGAGGAAACCTGAATTGAAAGAGATACATGTGCCCCAGTGTTCATTGCAATGCTGTTTATAATAGTCAGGGCATGGAAGCAACCTAGATGTCCATCAGCAGACGAATGGATAAGAAAGCTGTGGTGCATACACCCAATGGAATATTACTCAGCCATTAAAAAGAATACATTTGAATCAGTTTTAATGAGGTGGATGGACCTGGAGCCTATTATACAGAGTGAAGTAAGCCAGAAAGAAAAACACCAATACAATATACTAACGCATATATATGGGATTTAGATAGATGGTAATGATAACCCTGTATGTGAGACAGCAAAAGAAACACAGATGTATAGAACAGTCTTTTGGACTCTGTGGGAGAGGGCAAGGGTGGGATGATTTGGGAGAATGGCATTGAAACATGTATATTATCATACGTGAAATGAATCGCCAGTCCAGGTTCGATGCATAATACAGGTGCTTGGGGATGGTGCACTGGGATGACCCTGAGGGATGGGATGGGGAGGGAAGTGGGAGGGGTATCAGGATGGGGAACACATGTACACCCATGGCTGATTCATGTCGATGTATGGCAAAACCAATAAATATTATAAAGTAATTAGCCTCCAATTAAAATAAATAAATTTATATTAAAAAGTGAAATAAAGGAAACAAAAAAAAAGAAAAAGAAAAAGACACAGTGTAAATTGAAGCACTATTTACAATAGTCAGGACATGGAAGCAACCTAGATGTCCATAGACAGATGAATGGATAAAGAAGTTGTGGCATATAGTGGTGTGTGTGTGTGTGTGTGTGTGTGTGTGTGTGTGTATAATGGAATATTACTGGGCCATAAAAAGGAACACATTTAAGTCAGTTATAGTAAGGTAGAGGAATCTAGAGCCTATTATACAAAGTGAAGTAAGTCAGAAAGAGAATAACAAATATCATATATTAATGAATATATATGGAATCTAGAAAAATAGTACTGATGAACTTATTTGAAGGGCAGAAAAAGAGACTCAGACATAGAGAACAGATTTATGGACACAGGAAGGGGAACGAGAGTGTGGGACAAGTTGACAGAGTAGCACTGAAACATACACTACCATATGTAATGTAGATAGCCAGTAATAATTTGCTGTATGTTGCAGGGAGTTCAAACCTGGTGCTCTGTGGCTACCTCGAGGAGTGGGATGGGGTGGGAGGAAGGTTCAAAAGGTAGAGGACACGTGTATACCTATGGCTGATTCATACTGATGCATGGCAGAAACCAACATATTGTGAAACAATTATCCTCCAATTAAAAGTAAATAAATTATAAAAATATGTTAAGGAGAAAAGTAACACATAGCAAGGTATAGGTTATATGTGTGAGGATAATAATTTTATTTGGGTTTTGAGAATCAAAGTGACATGCTAGAGCAGCAATAATTGAGAATAAAGGATAAAGGAGAGACAGACAAAATCTCTACAGTTTTGAGCCTGGAAAAATTGTGATTCATATAGACATAACTTGGCTGTTTTAGATGAGGCCTCCCAACATGGAAACAGTCCTTAAAATGTATCCAAGGTTGAAAAATGTTAGGAGAGTCAAAATGATGCCTTTGAGTTGTGGACACATATAGGACCTGTAGACACAAATGATGATCATCTGAGAAAAGTAAATGTGCAAACCTAGATGAAGTGAGGCAGCTTGGTTATAGCAGGAATGGCATGGGGCAGAGAATTAGGAAACCTGGGTTTAGGCTACTTCTGTTGCGCACTCAGTTTATGACTGGAAAATTTTACCCTCTCTAAGCCCCAGTAACCCTCATCTATGAATGAGGATACTTGTTGGTTAGGTGACCAGCTTTCAAACTACTCTGTGGTATATTACAGATGTGGAAAGGCCCATCAGGGCCTGCTGAAGTGGAGGTGGATGGGAGAGCTATTAGTCATCCCTCTGCTTCAACAGAGTCACTCACTGGGCTAGATAGTATCTGAAATGGCTGCTAGCTCAGACACTTTGACTCTGATTTTCTGGTAACAGCACTGGGAACCTTTACTCACCTCTCCTTATAGCTTATTCAAGAATTTGAGGAGGTTTCCTGAGTAATATGGGTATCACAGAGTTGAGGAAGGAACAAAAGGAAAAGGCTGTACCATATGGTGCTGGCAGTTTTCTCTGTTATTACACAGATCAGGAAAGAAGAATCCTCAGGCTTAGGGGTCGGAGCAGCTTCTGTGATGCTGGTTATCAAACACTGGGACTTTCCAATTGAGTGAAGTTTGACTGTTGATAATATTTTCCACTAGTGTAGCTTTGGCACTCAGACTGAAATGCTGTAGAACAGGTAGGCTTTAGTTAACAAGCCAGTGCTACCCCATTCATGGGAATAGGGCAACTCATACGGACTACCATATACACAGGTCTTTAGAGTTGATCAGTTCCATAGTGGGATTTGAGTACCCCAGACTAAAAGTACACAGTCACTAGTCCCTTTTTTGTATCTGCTTGTGAAGAGTAGGGGGTAGTCAGATCAAAGAGCAGGGATAGTAATTCCTATCTCTATATGCTACATTGTGTTTTACATAATTCTCTTCAATCAAGGCTCTCAGTTGAGTTTCACATTAATCCTATGGGGTTGACAGGGGTTGGATCCTTATTTTCATTTTATAGATCCCACTTCTTTATCTTCTAAGGACCAGCTTGAGCTTTACCTCCTTTACAGTAGTTCCATTGCTTTATCATCCCTCCACTGCCCCTCAACCATAGTACTTAAACTGTATATTCCATGTGTAGTAATTTCATTATTCCTATTTGAGTTTTCATGTTTGTGTTAGATGTTTATGTTCCCCCCAACAAGTCACCATCATTGCTAAGAAAACCTTCTGACTTTTCCCTGCTTCAGCTTTTACTGCCCTCCGTATGGTCTACTGGTTTACTCTCAACAAAGAAGCTATCCTCTTAAGTTATAAATCAGATCATAACACTTCCTATGATCAAAATGTTGCAGTGTTTCCCAATTTCACTCAGAGTAGTATTCAAATTCTTAACAGTGGCCTACAAGGCCCTTCCATACTCATCATGCTACCTGCAACTTCTCTGATTTCCTCTCTTAATACTCGCCCTTTGCTTGCTTTGCTTCAACCACATTAGCTTCCTTGCATTTCTTTGCATACCTCCAGTACATCCCTTCTCAGGGATTCTGTACTTTCTGTTTCTGATACCTGGAATTATCTTCCCCTCAGATATGTGGTTGGGTCCTTCACTTCCTTCCTAATCAAATGTTACTTTACAAAAGAGGCCTTTCTTTATGTGAATTAGTATTTGCTCTCCTTTATTATTTTTCATTGTGCCCACTGACATACTATGATTTTGCTTATTTATTTGATTATGGTCTATCTCTCCTCAGTAGAATATGAGTTGCTTGAGAACAAGGACGTTGTTCTGTTCAATGCTGTATTTCTAGCTTTTAGAACAGTACTTGGCACATTGTAGACATTAAAAAAAATTCTGTCGAGTAAATAAATAAACAAGACCATCATAACCTAAGGAAAAACACTTTTCAATTCCCCCATTCATGTTCCTCATGATAAACATACTTGTATTAATAGAACAATGGAAGTTAGAGCAGAAGCGGTCCTTAGAGACCTCCTTGTTTACCTCCCTCATGTAACAGAAGACTGAGGAGAAGTATTTTGCCTAGGGTCATTCATCAATTTGTTGGCAGTCATAAGAAGAGTTCAAGTCATCTAAGCCTAGATTCACAACTTTCTATACTGTAGCATTCTAGACACAAAAATTGATCTTATTTTTAAAATACAGGGCAAAGGCAAGGCACCACCAATCTGGAGAAGGAAGCTTTAGGCA
The DNA here is from genome assembly GCF_029378745.1 of Bos indicus. Taxonomy (NCBI): domain Eukaryota; kingdom Metazoa; phylum Chordata; class Mammalia; order Artiodactyla; family Bovidae; genus Bos; species Bos indicus. The sequence goes on from NC_091789.1 coordinate 80,967,800, forward strand.
GATTAATGTGGAGGTGGAAGAATTTGGCTTTTCCATAAACAAGAGTTTCCTTGAACATTTTTCTCTTTTGTTTTGGAGGGCAATAACAACTAGACCATGTATTACATAAATGCCTGACCTAGTAAACCATAAATGACAGTCATTCACTAACCAATTAGCAAGCCTTTTTTAATGCCTCACATGTGCTTAGATCTGTTCTAGATGCTTAAGGAAATATAAAGATGTTCAGCTCTGAATCCTACTTTCTAGGACCAGTCTAGCAGTGAAGGCAAGACTCACCTGCCTGAGACAAGCAGATACCAATTTGTGAGATATAGACAATAAGCACTATAAAGAATAACAGGAGATCACTGAGGGCCGAGGGCTTCCCTGGTGGCTCAGTGGTAAAGAGTCTCAAGGGTAAAAAGCCTGCCAATGCAGGAGATGCAGGCTCAATCCCTGGGTTGAAAGATTCCTTGGCAAAGATCCCTGGAGAAGGAGATCGCAACCTACTCCAGTATTCTTGCCTGGAAAATCCCATGGACAAAAGAGCCTGGCAGGATACAGTCCATGGGGTCATAAAGAGTTGGACATGACTTTGCAACTAAAGAACAGCAACAACAACTGAGGGCTGAAATATTTCAAGAAGTCATTATGGAGGAAAGGAGACATCTTTCCACTTATTTCAGGCTGCATTCTTATCAGTTTTTTGTCTTCCTTCATTCAGAAATGTTCTTTTACACCCATGGACCTGACCCTATCTCCATGGTTTTTCAGGGAAGGATGATGTGTTTGATTTAGTTACTTACCTCTCTTCTTGCTCTCTCAGATGGAGTCTGCTACTAGTTCAATACATATTTACTGAGTACCCTGTGGGTACCAGGCATTGAACCAGTGGCTTGCAATAAAAAGATGAATATGCTATGTTTGCATACCTTGAGTAGGTCAAAGTCTAACAGTGTAGGTAAATATGTACAGAACTTTACAACATAATTCAGTATCAAAAATAGTTTATTTATATCCTTCTTCATTTATAAAATGGATTTGAGGTGGTGAACATGGCAAGTTTTGCTTATGAATAAATTTTAATGAGAGCCCAGATGAGAGAAGGAATGATATGGAGTGAATTGGCCAAAGACTCCCAGATTATATATTTTAATTTAACTCAAAGGATGATTAGGAGTTTTCTAGGGAATTGGGGATTGGGGGTGTGGGTGGGGGGAGTCATTCCAGACAAATGGAACATCACACAAAGTAGGGGTTGTCTGGCTTGTTTAGGAAATGGCTTGTTTCTCTGTGTCTCAAGCAGATGTGGTAAATGCCTGGCATGATCACCACTATTGGCTCCTCCCATATCCATGGCAGAAATTTTAATCAGACATATCATTTTTTTTCCAAGTGAGTCTAGATATGGCTTAGAAAGAATACTCCTAAAGACAGTGTTCCAAATATTTACTTGTAGTCAATTTGAATTGAATCATGAGATGAAATATATTTGCCATCCTTGGTTGACCTGCAATGCTTTTTAAAACTATATATTTTCAGGAACCAGAAACTTATTGGGAATCTAAGCTTTTAACAAGCTTCCCTCTACCCTCCTCCTCGCCCTCATGATTCTGATGTAGTGAGTTCATGGATCTGTATTTGGTAGCTACTGCGCTATATTACATCGAGCTTCCCCAGTGGTTCAGTGGGGGAATCCGCCTGAAATGCAGTAGCCGCAGGAGATGAAAGTTCAATCCCTGGGTCAGGAAGTTTCCTTGGAGTGGGACATGGCAACTGAATCCAGTATTCAGTTCAGTTCAGTCGCTCAGTCGTGTCCGAATCTGCAACCTCATGAATCGCAGCATGCCAGGCCTCCCTGTCCATCACCAACTCCCGGAGTTCACTCAGACTCACGTCCATCGAGTCAGTGATGCCATCCAGCCATCTCATCCTCTGTTGCCCCCTTCTCCTCCTGCCATCAATCCCTCCCAGCATCAGAGTCTTTTCCAATGAGTCAGCTCTTCGAATGAGGTGGCGAAAGTACTGGAGTTTCAGCTTTAGCATCATTCCTTCCCAAGAAATCCCAGGGCTGATCTCCTTCAGAATGGACTGGTTGGATCTCCTTGCAGTCCAAGGGACTCTCAACAGTCTTCTCCAACACCACAGTTTAAAAGCATCAATTCTTTGGCGCTCAGCTTTCTTCACAGTCCAACTCTCACATCCATACATGACCACTGGAATAACCATAGCCTTGACTAGACGGACCTTTGTTGTTATTTTCTGGAAAATCCCATGGACAGAGGAGCCTGGGGAGCTATAGACCATAGGGCCGCAAAGAGTCAAACGTGACTGAAGTGACTTAGCATGCATACACAGGCTATATCGTGTTACTGAATTTAGATTTTTCTCTTGCTACCAAAAATTTTAAATCTTAAGAGTGGTCTGCATTTCAGAAAGTTGCCTGGAAAAGTTGGTGACATGGAGATTGTTTAGTATTAACTGTAATATTTTAAGCAGAGATGATGAATGCCTAGGAAGAGAGTAAATTGGAAAGACTAACAGAGGTAAGTAATATAAAAGTAGTTAAGTGCTAGAAGGTGATTTGGGGGGATATCAAAGAGGGAGAAACAACTTTCAGGTAAAAAGTAGGGTGTTTGATATGTAGAGAAATTTTTATAAAGATAAAATTTGAGCCAAGCCTTGAAGGATAATTAGCACTAGACATTGCGAAGAAGGTGGAAGGAAGGCCATTTCAGACCTCTGAAGCACAAGAGCAAAGGTAGAAAAATCATAGGGCATGTATGAGGAGCAATAAGTAGTTCAATTTGGCAGACTTTAGTCTGGCATTCAGTGGTCACTTTTCCCCTAACATCATTCCTGTTCCTAGATGGCTTCTTGCACCATCCAGCTTGCAGGTGCTCAGGAAACATAAAATGTGTGTTAATATTAAGTGAAGTGTGGCTGAATGTGGAAGGCCTCTCACCTGCATGAATGTCATTCTAGTACTGATTCTAAGTGCCAATTCTGGGATGTTCCCACTGCCATTTGCCAATCTTCAGCACCACTAAGGAAAGATTGCTGAAAGGAAGGGTGAAAGCGGTTTCTCGTCTAATGGTCTAATAGAAGGGGCAGAGAAAATGGGTGTACAGTCACAAAAAGTCCCTCAGGGCATATCCAGCACATATAATGGCAATCCCTGCAGCTCTCTGAAGGAACCCCTGTATATCTCTTGGCAGAAAGAATTATGAAAAAATTCTTTCAATTAAATTTTGTTATATATGATAATTCAATGTTTTCACAAGTTATTGCATTCACAACGTGAATGTACTCAGACAGTATATTTTATCCTTACTACAATCTTGAGAGGCACATTTATATTGCTTTTATTGTAAAGGTAAAAAAAAATGATATTGAGAAGAAGATGGAAGGAAGGCCATATCAGACCTCTGGAGCACAAGAGCAAAGACAGAATGAAAACCACAATCACAGAAAACTAACCAATCTAATCACATGGACCACAGCCTTGTCTAACTCAATTAAACTATGAACCATGACACGTAGGGTCACCCAAGACGGACGGGTCATGGTGGAGACTTCCGACAAAATGTGGTCCACTGGAGAAGGGAACGGCAAACCACTTCAGTATTCTTGCCTTGAGAACCCCATGAAAAGTATGAAAAGGTAAAAAGATAAGACACTGAAAGATAAACTCCCCAGGTCTGTAGGTGCCCAATATGCTACTGGAGATTGGTGGAGAAATAACTCCAGAAAGAATGAAGAGACAGAGCCAAAGCAAAAACAGCACCCAGTTGTGGATGTGACTGGTGATGCAAATAAGGTCTGATGCTATAAAGAGCAATTAAACATGTATATTATCATATGTGAAATGGATCTCCAGTCCAGGTTCAATGCATGAGACAGAGTGCTCAGGTCTGGTGCACTGGGATGACCCTAAGGGATGGGATAGGGAGGGAGGTGGGAGGGGGTTCAGGATGGGGAACACATGTACACACATGGCTGATTCATGTCAATGTATGGCAAAAACCACTACAATATTGTAAAGTAATTAGCTTCCAATTAAAATAAAAAAAAAAAAAGAGCAATATTGCATAGGAACCTGAAATGTTAGGTTCATGAATCAAGGCAAATTGGAAGTGCTCAAACAGGTGATGGCAAGAGTGAACATCAAAATTTTAAGAATAATCTAACTAAAATGGACTGGAATGGGTGAATTTAACTCAGATGACCATTATATCTACTACTGTGGGAAAAAATATCTTAGAAGAAATGGAGTAGCCCTCATAGTCAACAAGAGTCCAAAATGCAGTACTTGGATGCATCTCAAAAATGACAGAATGATCTCTGTTCGTTTTCAAGGCCAACCATTCAATATCGCGGTAATCCAAGTTTATGCCCTGACCAATAATGCTGAAGAAGCTGAAGTTGAATGGTTCTATGCAGACCTAAAAGACCTTTTAGAACTAACACACCAAAAAAGATGTCCTTTTCATGATAGGGGACTGGAATGCAAAAGTAGGAAGTCAAGAAACACCTGGAGTAACAGGCAAATTTGGCTTTGGAGTACAGAATGAAGCAGGGCAAAGGCTAACAGAGTTTTGCCAAGAGAACACACTGGTCATAGCAAACGCCCTTTTCCAACAACACAAGAGAAGACTCTACACATAGACATCACCAGATAGTCAACACCAAAATCAGATTGATTATATTTTTTGCAGTCAAAGACGGAGAAGCTCTACAGTTGTTCTACACTCAGCAAAAACAAGACCAGGAGCTGACTTGGCTCAGATAATGAAGTCCTTATTGCCAAATTCAGACTTAAATTGAAGAAAGTAGGGAAAACCACTAGACCATTCAGGTATGGCCTTAATGAAATTCCTTATGATTATACAGTGGAAGTGACAAATAGATTTAAGGGTCTAGATCTGATACACAGAATGCCTGAAGAACTATGGACGGAAGTTCATGACATTGTATAGGAGACAGGAATCAAAACCATCCCCAAGAAAGAGAAATGCAAAAAAGCAAAACGGCTTTCCGAGGAGGCCTTACAAATAGCTGTGAAAAGCAAAGGAGAAAAGGAAAGATATACCCATTTGAATGCAGAATTCCAAAGAATAGCAAGGAGAGATAAGAAAGCCTTCCTCAGTGATCAGTGCAAAGAAATAGAGGAAAACAATAGAATGGCAAAGACTAGAGAGCTCTTCAAGAAAATAAGAGATACCAATGGAACATTTCATGCAAAGATGGGCACAATAAAGGACAGAAATGGTATGGACCTAACAGAAGCAGAAGATATTAAGAGGTGGCAAGAATACACAGAATTATACAAAAAAGATCTTCACCACCCAGATAATCACAGTGCTGTGATCACTCACCTAGAGCCAGACATCCTGGAATGTGAAGTCAATTGGGCCTTAGGAAGCATCATTGTGAAAAAAGCTAGTGGAGGTGATGGAATTCCAGTTGAGCCATCTGAAATCTTAAAAGATGATGCTGTGAAAGTGCTGCACTCAATATGCCGGCAAATTTGGAAGACTCAGCAGTAACCACAGGACTGGAAAAAGTCAGTTTTCATTCCAGTCCCTAAGAAAGGTAATGCCAAAGAATGCTCAAACGACTGCACAATTGCGCTCATCTCACATGCTAGTAAAGTAATGTTCAAAATTCTGTAAGCCAGGCTTCAGCGATACGTTAACTGAACTTCCAGATGCTGAAGCTGGATTTAGAAAAGGCAGAGGAACCAGAGATCAATTTTATCCTGGTTTGATCCAACATCCATTGGATCATCAAAAAAGCAAGAGAGTTCCAGATAAACATCTATTTCTGCTTTATTGACTATGCCAAAGCCTTTGACTGTGTGGATCACAATAAACTGTGGAAAATTCTGAAAGAGATGGGAATACCAGACCACCTGACCTGCCTCTTGAGAAATCTGTATGCAACTCAGAATGAATCAGTTAGAACTGGACATGGAACAATAGACTGGTTCCAAATAGGAAAAAGAGTATGTCAAGACTGTATGCAGAGTACATCATGAGAACGGCTGGACTGGATGATGCACAAGCTGGAATCAAGATTTCCAGGAGAAATATCAATAACATATGCAGAGGACACCACTTATATGGCAGAAAGTGAAGAAGAACTAAAGAGCCCCTTGATGAAAGTGAAAGAGGACAGTGAAATGTTGGGTTAGAGCTCAACATTCAGAAAACTAAATCATGGCATCCTGTCCCATCACTTCATGGCAAATAGATGGAGAAACAGTGGAAACAGTGGCAAACTTCATTTTTGGGGGCTCCAAAATCACTGTAGATTGTGACTGCAGCCAGGAAATTAAAAGACGCTTACTCCTTGGAAGGAAAGTTATGTCCAACCTAGACAGCGTATTAAAAAGCAGAGATGTTACTTTGCCAACACAGTTTGTTTAGTCAAGGCTGTTGTTTTTCCAGTAGTCATGTATGGATGTGAGAGTTGGACTGTAAAGACAGCTGAGTGCCGAAGAATTGATGCTTTTGAACTGTGGTGTTGGAGAAGACTCTTGAGAGTCCCTTGGACTCCAGGGAAATCCAACCTGAAGGAGATCAGTCCTGAGTGTTCATTGGAAGGACTGATGTTGAAGCTGAAACTCCAATACTTTGGCCACCTGATGTGAAGAACTGACATATGTGAAAAGACCCTGATGCTGGGAAAGTTTGAAGGTGGGATGAGAAATGGATGACAGAGGATGAGATGGTTGGATGGCATCACCAACTCAATGGACATGAGTTTGGGTAAACTCTGGGTGTTGGTGATGGACAGGGAGGCCTGGCACCAGTGCTGCAATCCATGGGGTCACAAAGAGTCAGACACGACTGAGCGGCTGAACTGAACTGAAAGAAACTAAGGTTCAGAGTCGTTACAGGAGTTCAACAAGGATATAGGGGTACATGATAAAAGGACATAGGGTATAAGGATATAGCAGTAGTAATTGGCCAAAGAAGGTTTAAATCCATGTCTTCTACCACTATCTCCAATTCTTAAATATTTCCACTGCACAAGGAGGTATATCAAGGGTTTAAAATGGCATCGAATCTAACCGATACCTCTAATTCATTCCTTTGACAATAATTAATTTGACAATAATTAATTTCAATAAACACTTTCTGAGCACCCATTCTAATTTAGGGACTATATTAAGTCCATGAGATGCAGACTGAGGAAACACATTTATTATGCTCAAAGAGCTCACAGTTTAGTGGGAAAGACAGACACATATACAGTTAATCACAAGCCAATAAGAGCAATGATAATGGAAGAATGTGTATAGCACTCTGGAAATTCAGAAGGGACAAGTACTGTACAGAGAAGAATTGGCTATTAGAAAAAGCTGAAGCCCTCAGTTAACACAGTTAAATTGTTATGGAAGAACTGCAGATTTGGAAATGGTGAAGAGGGCAAAGAACCTTTGCCCAAAGGGCCTTTCTAAAAATACTTCTGTACTTCTCTGATTAGAGAGTTGGCTGCATTTGTCGTGGCCTTTATTGTGATGCTGCTGTCTGGGTTGGGTTCAGTGGGGCCCACAGCTTATCCCAGCAACTCTTGATTGACTTATGTCAGGTCTGGTGCAAAAGGTGTTGGATACTGGATCAGTAGACAGAGTATTACCATTTGTAGTTTTCCATGTGCTTGGATTAGAGTGGATCAGGTCCACAAGCCTTTGGAGTCTGCAGTAAGAATAGGGTCTGCCAGCCATCATTCTGCTATCCAGAGGAAGGAGAACTGAGCTAACATTGACTGAGTATTTAAAATTTCAATTAAGTTCTGATGAAAGCATTCTTATGGAGCATCTCTTATGTGTTAGGCTTTTTCAGTTCAGTTCAGTTGCTCCTGTACAATGTCACGAACCTCTGTCCATAGTTCTTCAGGCACTCTATCTATCAGATCTAATCTATTTGTCACTTCCACTGTATAATCGTAAGGAATTTAATTTAGGTCATGCCTGAATGGTCTAGTGGTTTTCCCTACTTTCTTCAGTTTAAGTTTGAATTTTGTGAGAAAGAGTTCATGATCTGAGCCACAGTCAGTTCCTGGTCTTGTTTTTGCTGACTTTGTACAGCTTCTCCATCTTTGGCTGCAAATATAATCAATCTGATTTTGGTATTGACCATCTGATAATGTCCATGTGTAGTGTCTCCTCTTGTGTTGTTGGAAGAGGGTATTTGCTATGGCAAGCGCATTCTCTCGGCAAAACTCTGTTAGCCTTTGCCCTGCTTCATTCTGTACTCCAAGACCAAACTTGCCTGTTCCTCCAGGTATTTCTTGACTTCCTACTTTTGCATTCCAGTCCTATATCATGAAAAAGACATCTTTTGGGGATGTTAGTTCTAGAAGGTCTTGTAGGTCTTCATAGAACCATTCAAATTCAGCTTCTTCAGTTTTACTGGTTGGGACATAAACTTGGATTACTGTGATATTGAATGGTTTGCCTTGGAAATGAACAGAGATCATTCTGAAATTTTTGAGATTGCACCCAAGTCTTTTGATGACTCCTTTGATGACTACTTCATTTCTTCTAAGGGATTCTTGCCCACAGTTGTAGATATAATGGTCGTCTGAGCTAAATTCTCCTATTCCAGTCCATTGTAGTTCACTGCTTCCTAAAATGTTAATGTTCACTCTTGCCATCTCCTGTTTGACCACTTGGAATTTACTTTGATTCATGGACCTAACATTCCGGGTTCCTATGCAATATTGTTCTTTACAGCATTGGACTTTACTTCCATCACCAGTCACATTCACAACTGGGCATTACTTTTGCTTTGGCTCTGTCTCTTTATTCCTTCTGGAGTTATTTCTCCACCGTTCTCCAGTAGCATATTGGGTACCTACTGACCTGGGGAGTTCATCTTTCGGTGTCATATATTTTTGCCTTTTCATACTGTTTGTGGGATTCTCAAGGCAAGAATACTGAAGTGGTTTGCCATTCCCTTATCCAGTGGACCGCGTTTTGTCAGAAGTCTCCACCATGACCCATCGATCTTGGGTGGCCCTACAAGGCATGGCTTATAGTTTCATTGAGTTAAACAAGGCTGTGGTCCATGTGATCAGTTTGATTAGTTTTATGCAATTGTGGTTTGCATTATGTCTGCCCTCTGAGGAATAAATAAGATACCTATGGAAGCTTGCTGATGAGAGAGACTGACTTTGGGGGAAACTTGGAATTGTTCTGGTGGGTGGGGCCATGATCAGTAAATCTCAATCCAATTTTCTGTTGATGGGCAGGGCTGTGTTCCCTCCATGTTGTTTGACCTGAGACCAAACTATGGTCAGGTAATGAAGATAATGGCGACTTCCTTCAAAAGTTCCCACACATGCACTGCCCCACTCAGTGCCCACAACCCTGCAGCAGGCCACTGCTGACCCATGCCTCCACCGGAGACCCCTGGACACTCACAGGCAAGTCTGGGTCATCCCCAAGAAAAAGAAATGAAAAAAGGCAAAATGGTTGTGTGAGGAGGCCTTAGAAATAGCTGAGAAAAGAAGAGAAGCTAAAGGCAAAGGAGAAAAGGAAAGATATAAGCATCTGAATGCAGAGTTCCAAAGAATAGCAAGGAGAGATAAGAAAGCCTTCCTCAGTGATCAGTGCAAAGAAATAGAGGAAAACGATAGAATGGGAAAAACTAGATAGCTCTTTAAGAAAATTAGAGATACCAACGAAAAATTTCATGCAAAGATGGGCACAATAAAGGACAGAAATGGTATGGATCTAACAGAAGCTGAAGATATTAAGAAGAGGTGGCAAGAATACACAGAAGAACTACAGGAAAAAGATCTTCATGACCCAAATAATCACAATGGTGTGATTACTCATCTAGAGCTGGACTTCACATCCTGGAATGTGAAGTCAAGTGGGCCTTAGGAAGCATCACTATGAACAAAGCTAGTGGAGGTGACGGAATTCCAGTTGAGCTCTTTCAAATCCTAAAAGATGATGCTGTGAAAGTGCTGCACTCAATATGCCAGAAAATTTGGAAAACTCAGCAGTGGCCACAGGACTGGAAAAGATCAGTTTTCATTCTAATCCCAAGAAAGGCAATGCCAAAGAAATGTTCAAACTACCACACAATTGCACTCATTTCACATGCTAACAAATTAATTCTCAACATTCTTCAAGCCAGGCTTCAACAGTATGTGAACTGTGAACTTCCAGATGTTCAAGTTGGTTTTAGAAAAGGCAGAGGAACTGGAGATCAAATTGCCAACATCTGCTAGATCATCAAAAAAGCAAGAGAGTTCCAGAAAAACATGTATTCTGCTTTATTGACTATGCCAAAGCCTGTTCACTGTGTGGATCACAACAAACTATGGAAAATTCTTAAAGAGATGAGAATACCAGACCACCTGATCTGCCTTCCGAGAAATCTGTATGCAGGTAAAATATTAAGACATACCATGTAAGATTTGAGGATTGCATAAGATAATCCATGTAATACATATGAAAAAAGTTTCCAAATTTTCTTTGATCACTGTGCCTTTAGTGTAATTGTTTTGAAAAAGTTTTCACAGCACCCCTAGGCCAAAAGAAATAAACATTTCTGTTTATTAAGTAATTAGGTACAAAAACTTAATGGTAGTAATTCATGCCATGTCCGACAGATGTCACTGTGTTTCCCTCAAATCTAAAATCTCTTAAATTACCCCCCTATGTGTTGACTATGGTACTTTGGGGTGTTTTGGTGCACAGTTTAGGAACAAAACATTGCCAAGCACATACTTGGTGCCAAGTACATAGTATTTATTATTATTATTGTAAAATGCCTGTAATTATTATTAGAAGGGACCTGGGTACCATAAAGGAGACTCGTCCAGTAGTTTAACTCATGTTTCATATCTCTGAGGAGGGATACCAACTTTTTGTTAGTAATCCTGTCTAGTCTCATGTTTGTTCCAAGTCAGCATGAACCTCCCCCAGTCTTGCGGGGAGAGTGATTTCTTTGTGAACAAACAAGAAAACTTCATTTTCAAAGCAGTGCCATTTTCTACCTTTGCCAAGATTTTCCCACTTCTCTATCTTCACTCATCAGCCAAAAGTCACTCATTTAAAGGAGACTTCTGTATGGTAAACAAAATATTTCCTTCTGCCTGGTTTCTTGCACCCTCCTTTTCCTTCCCCTTCCTCTTCTTCCTCTCTCTTTGTACCTCTTGACCTGTGTCTAAAACCTGGGCCCTGCCCCATTATGATTAGGGGAGGCTGGCTACTTAATTCAGAAAAATGATTGAACTCTCTTTTGAGTCTTAGCTTGGCCTGTGAGCCAGCAAGTACAGTGGGTACGGAAAGCTCATTCCTACATATCTCCTTCCTCTTTCCTAAAGGAGGAGAGAAAATAAATTTAAACAGAGACTCAAGAAAGTGGCCTGTGGGTTTGGGTACCCTTGAGAAGCAGAGGATGGACGTGGGGGCTGTGTTGATTCTCTACCAGCAATTGAGGCCCATGGGGGATCTTTGACATTTTCCTAGAGACTAGAGTTGACTTTAGTTCTGTTTGGTTATTAAGACTCACTGAAGATAAATCTGATATTTGAGGAATGAGAAGGAATGAAATAGCAGACCTGTCCATGCACTGTTGACTCTGGGCCTCCATGGTGCTAGCCGGCAGAGGTCGGGAGCGGCTGGCTGGCTTTTAGCCCTGGCCGGCAGCGTTTGCTTTGGCTGTTGGGGGAAAGAGCACTTTGTGGAAAGCCAGCCTTCCCAGCCAAGGGCCTATTTTTGTCCTGAATTGTTTGAGTCCAGCCCAAAGGCTAAGTCCAGGATCAACAGAGGCCATGGAAAATGGGACTAGATGTCTGGCAACCAGAACTGTGGGTTTTGTCTTCCTGAACAGGGCATTCAGCCTTGAACTCATGAAAGCAGGAAAGATGGGGAGCTGGGGTCCTTGTCCTATCAGGGCCAGAAATCTAGCTGCTTTTTGCTTGGTCATTGCAGCTCAGGACTGGCTAGAATATATCACAACACCTCACCCTTTCCCAAGGTATACCATCTGGGAAGGTATATGTGTGGTTAGAGCTGACATAGCTTCCAAAGTGCCTGAAGTCCTCTATGTGGGGACCTCCCCACACATTGAGGTACCCCTAGATCATCAGATCAATAACACCAATCAGTCAATCAATCAGATACCATGGGAACACAGAAAAGTATCATTTAGAATCCCCCTTTCCCCCCTAGGATCTCAAGGTCTTTCTGGGGAAATAGGCCATTTTCACAAAGAGATATTTCCAACACTACACAGGGTAGAGAGAGGACCATATGAATGGCACAAAGTGCTGAAGGAATTCAGAGGAGGGCAAAAGCTCTGGGAGAGATATGGGTTGGGTTGAGTTCTGAAAAGTGGGTAAGAATAAACATGTGATAAGTGTTTTTTTATGCTCCCAAGGCAGAGATATTTTGAAACTGACTCAGTATATATCTTTTATTTGCTGTAGGATCCTGATCTTCAACCAGATGTGTTCAGACTGGGATACTTGTATTAAGATGTTTCTGAACCTGATTGACCAGAATGACTCGAACTTCTCAGATCACTGCTACTTGTCTAGAGGTAGAATAGAACTAGAGTGATTTCTAGATGATTTCTGAATCATCTCCCTCAATATTTATTTTACCCTGTCACTTAACCCTATCTGAAGCCCAACTCTTCCACTGCTTTCAGGATGGCCAAGCAACTGTATTTGGTATACAAGGCCTTTCACACTCTTATCCCAACCTTTTTTCCATCTGTCCTCTCATTCTTTTTGAAGACTCTCAGTAATTCCATACAAGTTAAACCTCCTTCTTATCCCTAGAAGCCACAAGAAGTGACTTAAGTTATTTGTGGGCTCAGAGGACTTTGGCACCAGTCCCCTCCCTGTCTTTGAGAATTTGAGACTCTATCTAACATTCCCATTACATTCCTACTTGAGCACAGTTCTGTTGAAAACTGATTCTTTGTTGCTGTAGACTGGGAGTCAGGAAACTTATTCTGTAAAGGGTCAGATAGTAAATATTTTAGGCTTTGAGAGCCATAAGGTCTTCTATGCAGCTATTCAACTCTGCTGTGGTAACAGGAAACCAGTCATAGATAAGTTGTAAATTAATAAGCATGGCTGTGTTCCAACAAAATTTTATGGACTAAAATTTGAATTTCATATAATTTTTCACATGTCATAAAATACTTTTTTTTCAACCATTTAAAAATGTAAAAAACATTCTCAGCTCACATGCTGAACAAAAATAAGCAGTGACTTGGATATGGCCCACAAGCCCAAGTTTGCCAACCTTTGCTCTAGAAGACAGGACTGGACTACTGTGTGGAAATTATGGGGGAGATAATCTGGCTGAAGAAAATGATTAGATTATAGGGAAATAGAACAGATTTCCCAGGAAGTTAAAACTGCTAATTTTTCATCAAAGGTATTCAAGCACCACAGGTGAGGGATATCATAGAGGAATACCTTTGAATCTTGTGGGAACTTGGTTTTGATGCTTTCTAAGTCTAAATAGGATTGTTTTTAGTGTGAGTTTTCTTCCTCCACATAGCCATTATTTTAAAATCACTTGTTGCCTTCCTTTTAATTTTTAAAGTCTATGTGTTTGTCTCCCCCGCATTTCCCCACCTAGTATTTGATGATACTATCTCAATTTGCTCCCCAATTTTTAAACCTGTGCACGTATTATTTCCCTTCCAGAAACCCAGGGATTAATGTCAAAAGGGCAAGGTTCATTAGGCAGCTGCTACTCTGTTGCCTAGCAACCATCAGAGGCAGCTGGGAATTACTACAGAGGCCTTTGTGGGAACATGATCTGACCCAACTGGTCAGGGAGGAGTAAAGAGCAAATGAGATCATGTAAATGTCCTTTATTATTGATAAAAACAAAGTTTGATTCAGTCTTGCAGTATATCATATGCACTATTACTTTACTAAAAGAAATTTAAATTTGCTTCAAGAAAGTTCAGCTTCTTTTTGCTCTCCTCCCTCCCACAGTGGTTTGACAGTGGTTTGATCCTGTTTCTTAGAACAGCATTCCCTTTCTGCAAATCCTCAACAGTAGTCTCATCTTATCTCACAAACTACTAGGCCCTTTGTGTTCTTATTCTATCTTCTTCCATCCCTACCCCAGAGTGGTTTGAAGACACCTGATAGAAAAGCATCCTTGTTCAGCCCTCTATGCATCTCAGTGGTTTGATCCTGTCTGGAGAGGATCAGCATCTTTTCCCCTCCTTTTTCATGCCTATGATTTAATCCTTTGTCACTGAGCATCAGTTTCTTTTAGCTCCTCCCCCGGATCTACAGTGGTTTGATCCTACCTCATAGACTATTAGGTCCTTTCTGATCCCCCTCCAGCATCAGCTTCACAAATGGTATGGTCCTTAGTATCAGATCCTTTTTTGTAACTCCCACTGGTCTTCCAAGGAGACTGAAGCTGCTTAATCTCATTCCTGATTCATCTTGATCCCTTCAGTGGCTTATTCTTGCATTAGCAATGTAAAACTGGCCCAAAGCGTCAGTTAAAATGGTCAATAGTTGCTCTTGACCAGTTCAAATATTTTCTCACAAGGGAAAATTAGTTCTGACCACTTCAAATTTATTTTGACCAATTTGAACTAATTCTACAGAACTGGAGCCTGAGGTCGATAAACCCAGGAAGATGGCTGAGGATGATTCTGATTTGAGCCACAGCAAGGAATCAGGTACTTACACAAATGTTGAAATTGATCTGAGAACTAGCAAAGAAAACAGATCAAATGAGACAGAAAAATATAGCTGCCAGAGTTGGTTAAAGGGTGGTCCAAAAGAGACTAATTGCATCCAAACCTATTTATTTTGAGAGATGGGAGGCCGTTTTGAGGAGGTAATTCAGGATTTGGGACTCTGTGTGTTGGTATGTCTGGTAAGCAGTGTGGGAACTGATAGCCTCTAGCAGCCCCATCCTGCTAGAGCTGCAACTAGATTGTATGTGGGTCCAGTGTTGCCTGTAAGCCATCCCATGGGATCATTCTTTGTATCTGGCTTAATTTCAGACTGCAATTTTTAGAGTCCCAAGTCATGAATGACAACCTTTTCACCCCTTTAACTATGGATGGTCATGGTACTTTTTAGCTGTTTAGGGATGCTATTTAGGTTAGAAGGAAGAACTGGTAAACCCTGAAGAAAAGAGTTAATTACAATAGGTAAGACATGAAGTGAGTGACCTGGTTAATTAAAAATTGAGTTGAGGATTATACCTTGCAATTTTTTAGAAAGATGTATAAGAAAAGGTTGAGAACAGTATCTAATTTCTCAGCTGTGGAACTGTTTATCTATCTCCTCATTACTGTGGGCTGAAGTAGAAATTGGCCTGTGTTGTCTAGTATTTCTTCCAGGTGGTTATCTTTCTGTCCTTTGTGGGAACTGCACTATGAAGGATAGGGATTTTTAAAAATGGAGGATGAAAATAAATTTTTGTAGACTATAACATTTCCAATTTGTGCAAAATCTCTGCAGTGGGACAATGGACAGCCTGGATGCTTTGATGATAAGTGACAGAATGCTGCAAGATTGAGGGTGGGGCTGGAGCTCTGGTTTGGCACAAAATGTCTCAACATATTTTCTGCAGATGAATGAGGCTTTTTGGTTGCTTACCTGAAAGGTAAAATAGAAAAGATTCCTAGAATGGCAAAGGAACTTAGCTGTCTGGGAAGAAAACAGATCCTTTTGTGAAAGAATTGGCTTAGTATCCTGTGATTTGAAAGATGTCTTTCAGGAAGATTAATTCAGTTAGCCAGTGCCTGTTTCATGACAGGGGAGGATGGTGGCCATTTTAGTGAAAACAGCTGAATGGCACTTTCAAATGCTGAGGTAGAAAAAATTAGAAAACTTGGAGTCATATAACTTCCCATGGATGGAGGAGCCTGGTAAGCTACAGTCCATGGGGTCGCTGGGAGTCAGACACGACTGAGCGACTTCACTTTCACTTTTCACTTTCATGCACTGGAGAAGGAAATGGCAACCCACTCCAGTATTCTTGCCTGGAGAATCCCAGGGACAGGGTAGCCTGGTGGGCTGCCGCCTATGGGGTCGCACAGAGTCGGACACAACTGAAGTGACTTAGCAGCAGCAGCAGCAGCAGCAACTTAGGCTTTGAATCCTGGTTTTGCTATTTACTATGTGAATGTTGAGCAAATTATCTAACCCAAAGACTTGTTTTCCTCATTTATAAAATAAATATCAAATGTCTTAAAAAATAAGAACCTTAGAGTTTATGCCTTTTTGAGCAAAGTAGCTGCCATTGAACATTTTTATTTGTTTAAACTAGATTTTGTGGCAGGGATTATTTTGTGGATGCATGGAGGAAATAATACGTAATTTAGCCTAATAAAGACAATTTCTCTTAAAATGTTCAACAACGTTGTCCTCAAATGAAGCTATTGAACTGTCTTGAGGAAAAAAGGAGAATTTATTCATTGAAGGGTTTTATAGACTATAAATCACAATATGTGTGTGTGTGTGCTTAGTCGCTTAGTCTCTCAGTCATGTCAGACCCTTGTGACTCCATGAACTGTAGACCACCAGGCTTCTTTGTCCATGGGATTTCCCAGGCAAGAATACTGCAGTGGGTTGCCATTTCCTTCTCCAGGTGATCTCCCCAACTCAGGGATTAAACCCAGGTCTCCTGCATTGCAGGTGGATTCTTTGCCAGATGAGCCGCCAGGAAAGCCCAAAACACAGTGTAGATGTGAGCGATTGTTACTTTTATACTAATATGTTAATCATCATTAAAGTGACACAAAAGCAACAACATATTCACAAAAGCCATAGCTTCCAGTATTTCAGATTCACAGATATCTCTGGTTCTAGTTTAATTTCCTACTTCATCCTGGACCTGTGGCCACCAGAAGCCCTGAGATGTGGTATGCAGCATTATAAGTGGTGGTGAATAAAGGTGGGTGATGGGAGATGAGGGGATTTTATGAAAAATATAATTGATGGGTGTGGCCCATTGTGGGTATCACAATCTGTCCTGCAGTTGAAAACATCTTGAAATTGCTTTATTGCAAGGCAAGCCTGAATTACAGAGAAGGCAATGGCACCCCACTCCAGTACTCTTGCCTGGAAAATCCCATGGACAGAGGAGCCTGGAAGGCTGCAGTCCATGGGGTCGCTGAGGGTCAGACATGACTGAGCAACTTCACTTTCACTTTTCACTTTCATGCACTGGAGAAGGAAATGGCAACCCACTCCAGTGTTCTTACCTGGATAATCCCAGGGACAGGGGAGCCTGGTGGGCTGCCATCTATGGGGTCGCACAGAGTCGGACACAACTGAAGTGACTTAGCAGCAGCAAGCCTGAATTACCTCACCTGGATTTGTCACCCTCCCTGAAAATAGCAGGATCAGGTACAGGAGCAATAGGAAAGGCAATGATATAGACCTTCATGAAGGGCTTCCCTGGTAGCTCAGCTGGCAAAGAATCCACCTGTAATGCAGGAGGCCCGGGTTCAATTGCTGGGTTGGGAAGATCCCCTGGAGAAGGGAACGGCTACCCACTCTAGTATTCTGACCTGGATAATTCCATAGAGTCCATGGGGTCACAAAGAATCGGACACAACTGAGCGACTTTCACTTTCATGAAGGTGGATGTCCTGATTCTGCCATTCAGAGATGAAGGGGATGGGAGTCGAGTCAGGCACATTGCAAAGTTGATGTCACATTGCACTTGAAAATATGTGGGTTATTTTCAAATATCTTTTGATATTGATTTCTAACATAATTCCACAGTGAAAAGAGAACAGACTCTGTATAATTTCAGTACTTTTAGACCATAAAATTTTTGCATCTTGTTTTATGTCCCTGGATATGTTCCAGTGTCTCCTAGTTTATAGTCTATGGGAACTTGAATCAAATTTGTATCCTGCTGTTATGTGAAAATTGTATTAATATAAACCTTAATTATGTTGAATTTGTTCATAGTGCTTTTCAGGTCTACTATACCTTTCTGCTTTTCTGTCTAATCTTTATATTAATTTTTGGGAGTTTGATATTGAAACTCCAACTGAAAATCTTAACTTATTTACTTAAATAGTAATAATATGTAGTAGAACTGCATATAACTTTGTTCTGTATTTTTCCAAGTCTCTTGTAAATGTGTTACTATACTTTCATAATTAAAAAAAATAAAAAGTAAAAAGTAAAAAAATGGGAAAAAGAAGAGATGTCTGGAGAGTGGAGTGGGCATGATTGCTATCTTCCAGTACGTGCAGGGCTGTCATAAAAAAGACAATTTTATCTGTAAAATGCGACCCCAAGGGACAGAATTAGGACTGCTAGGTGGAAGTTAAAGCAGAGCTGACTGAAGATAAAATGGGCTGTGTTAGAAGGGAATGAATTCCCTATCATAGGAAACATTTTAGCAGAAGCTGGCTGTTTACTAAGGATTGAAATTTTGCTACAAAATCTTAAATGCAGCCTTAATTGCTATAATCCAGTGGATTAAGAGAATTGCCATGGGCATTACTGAATGTTCTTTGTTTAGTTGATGGAGAGGTGGTGACCAGAAAGGAGATGAATAAGGCAAACCCTGATAATAAGTAGTGAATCCAAGGAAACCCTGGGGTTAGCTGGTGTTGCCTAGCCAAGGACTACACTGAAGGAAGGAAGCATTTACTAAGTACCTAATGTGTGCTTGGTGCTTTTACACACAGTATTTTTTTAATTTTCACAACGATTGGGTGAATTTTGTATTATTAACATTGCCTTTATGGGAGTCCCTGGTGGCTCAGCTGGTAAAGAATCTGCCTGCAATGTGGGAGACCTGGGTTTGATCCCTGGGTTGGGAAGATCCCCTGGAGAAGGGAAAAGCTACCCACTCTGGCCCGGAGAATTCCATGGACTGTATAGTCCATGGAGTCGCAAAGAGTCAGACACAACTGAGCGACTTTCACTTACAGATGAGAAAACAGGCTCAGAGAAGTTCAGTGACTTACTCAAGGTCATACAGCTAGTAAGTGACTTTGAGGAAGCACATCAGAAACCCTATGTAGGGAAAAATGTGATAGAATTTCTAATTTTTACCTGATCACTTCTCCAGTTGAGTAAAGAGCTGGTATTGCCAGAGGCAAGTCAGGAGTGTGGACAAATGCGTCATGCTGGGCTGGGTGCCTGGAGTAGATGAGAATATCATGAAGATATATGATCAGTCTCTAGTCCAGCAGGTCCTGGAGGATGGTGTTGGAAGGCAGCTGAGCTATTACACAGACTAAATGGCTTGACTGTTTATTCATAATGTCTGTACTTATACGGAATGTTGTTTTCCATAGACTCTTCAAATGATACAGCTGTAAAAGGATGCAAAGATCTTCAAAGTCCAGACAATTCTATCTATTTTTAAGAATAAGAAGTTGTGATTCAGAGAACAAAAGGGACTTCTACTTCTTCCATATTTTGCCTCTGATAGTGCCAAAGATTTATTTTTTTAAATGTAACCTAGTGAATTTAGGATTAGAGTTTCTTAGAAAAGAGTTTTTTTTTCAGGAAGGAATAACTCCCCTGTGAAGTTTGCTACTCTGTTTCAGAGCTACAAGATAAGCATGTAATCTGGTTTGCTTCCCCCACCCCCAATATTATAGAAGCCAGCATGTTGAAAATGAAAAAGAAAAAAAAGCATGAGCTTTAGAGTCAGACAGATTGGATTTATTTGCATGAACCTGTGGGAAATTGTTTAACTTATTTGAGCTTCAGAATTATTATCTGAGAAAATGGGAGTAATAGTTTGATTTTAGCCATGTATACTTTGAGGTACTTGTGGAAAATCCAAGTGGAGACATTAGGAAGCCTGAATCTCAGGAGAATGACCTAGTCTTGAGGTACAGATTTGAGAGTCAACAGCCAAGAGGAAGGCATATAAAATATAAGCATAGATAGCATTGCCTAGGCAGAGGAATCACTTCCCTCTGACAGCTCTTCAGATATTTGAGGTTGACAGTTATGTTATCCAGATTATTCAATTCTCTAGGCTTGACAACCCTAGATGATGTCTGAATTATCTTTGATAATTCTGCACTTGTCTTGAATTCCAGCCTCTTCGTCAACCAAATTGTTCTTTTGGGGACATATCACCTTTTGGTTTCATTATTCTTGAGGTGTTCTAATGCTAAACTCAGTACTCCGGGTATGGTTTGGAGTAAGAGCAAGACCATCACCTCTTTCATTCTAGACACTATACTTTTATGTGTGTGGCCTAAGGTCACAGTAGCTCATTTTTTGTCTCCATGCCTTACCACTGACTCATATCATGTATATTGTTGACTAAACTTCCTAAATTTTTTAGCAGATACTACTGACAAGCCATATTATTGACCCTCTGATCATGATATCATGATTGTCTGTGTCAGTGAGTCTCAAACCTTAGCATGTAAAGATTTACTTGGGAAGCTTGTTGAAAATGCAGATTCTAGGTACCCAGTCACCATGTTCTCATTCAATATGTCTGCAATGGGGCCCAGCTGTTTTAACAAGCATCTCAAGTGACTCTGATGCAGGTTGTCCTTTAAAATATTCTGAGAAATACTGACCTATGACATGGAGAAAACTACATTTGATTCATTCTATTTCCTGGTAGTGACTTGGCATCTAGCCCATGCTTGATCCTGCTTCATTGGAGAATGCAGCCATGAAATAGGAGTAGGATATCACTAGCCCCATCTCAGTTCTTGATATCCCACATTTGGGTGTAGTGGGAAAGGTAAAACTTTTTTTTTTAACATTGCTTTTCCAATCTTTTTTTTTAGAATGAAAAATTTCTAAAATTTATTTATTTATCAATGGATCACTTATAGAAAACTTACTTTTTGGTACTAGTATTTTTTAAATAAATTTATTCATTTTAATTGGAGGCTAATTACTTTACAATATTGTAGTGATTTTGCCTTACATTACCATGAATCAGCCACGGGTGTACATGTGTTCCCCATCCTGAACCCCCCTCCCACCTCCCTCCCCATCCCATCCCTCTGGGTCATCCCAGTGCACCAGCCTCAAGCACCCTGTCCCTTGCATTGAAACTGGACTGGCGATCCATTTCACATATGCTAATATACATGTTTCAATGCCATTCTCCCAAATCATCTCTCCCTTGCCCTCTTCCACAGAGTCCAATAGACTGTTCTAAACATCTGTGTCTCTTTTGCTGTCTCACATATAGGGTTATTGTTGCTATCTTTCTAAATTCCATATATATGCTTTAATATACTGTATTGATGTTTTTTTTTTCTGGCTTACTTCACTCTGTATAATAGGCTCCAGTTTCATCCACCTCATCAGAACTGATTCAAATGTATTCTTTTTTAATGGCTGAGTAATATTCCATTGTGTATATGTACCACAGCTTTCTTATCCATTTGTCTGCTGATGGAAACCTAGGTTGCCTCCATGTCCTGGCTATTATAAACAGTGCTGCGATGAACATTGGGGTACACGTATCTCTTTCAATTCTGGTTTCCTGGGTGTGTATGCCCAGCAGGGGGATTGCTGGGTCACATGGCAGTTCTATTTCCAGTTTTTTAAGGAATCTCCACACCGTTCTCCATAGTGGCTGTACTAGCTTGCATTCCCAACAACAATGTAAGAGGGTTCCCTTTTCTCTATACCCTCTCCAGCATTTATTTTTTGTAGGCTTTTGAATAGCAGCCATTCTGACTGGAGTGAAATGGTACCTCATTGTGGTTTTGATTTGCATTTCTCTGATAATGAGTGCTGTTGAGCATCTTTTCATGTGTTTGTTAGCCATCTGTATGTCTTCTTTGGAGAAATGTCTGTTTAGTTCTTTGGCCCACTTTTTGATTGGGTCTTTTATTTTTCTGGAATTGAGCTGCAGGAGTTGCTTGTATATTTTTGAGATCAATTCTTTGTCTGTTGCTTTATTTGCTATTATTTTCTGCAATTCTGAAGGCTGTCTTTTCACTTTGCTTGTAGCTTCCTTTGTTGTGCAGAAGCTTTTAATTTTAATTAAGTCCCATTTGTTTATTTTTGCTTTTATTTCCAATATTCTGGGAGGTGGGTCATAGAGGATCCTGCTGTGATTTATGTCAGAGAGTGTTTTGCCTATGTTCTCCTCTAGGAGTTTTATAGTTTCTGGTCTTACATTTAGATCTTTAATCCATTTTGAGTATATTTTTGTGTATGGTGTTATAAAGTGCTCTACTTTCATTCTTTTACAAGTGGTTGACCAGTTTTCCCAGCACCACTTGTTAAAGAGGTTGTCTTTTCTCCATTGTATATTCTTGCCTCCTATATCAAAGGTAAGGGGTTCATAGGTGAGTGGATTTATCTCTGGGCTTCCTATTTTGTTCCATTGATCTATATTTCTGTCTTTGTGTCAGTACCATACTGTCTTGATGACTGTGGCTTTGTAGTAGAGCCTGAAGTCAAGCAGGTTGATTCCTCCATTTCCATTCTTCTTTCTCAAGATTGCTTTGGCTATTCAAGGTTTTTTTGTATTTCCATACATATTGTGTAATTATTTGTTCTAGTTCTGTGAAAAATACTGTTGGTAGCTTGATAGGGATTGCATTGAGCTTCTAAGGTATTGAGATGGCACACTCAGGCTGTAGAGGGTGTTTGATCTGTGACTGTGGAGTCCGGCCTTTCCCAGTAGCACTAGCTTCCTAAAGGCCTAATTAGTGGATTAAGGCAGTGCAGTGTCTGTGGCTAACCAGTAACATGCAACTCCCCAGAAGAAGTGAGATGTATAGGGGTAAGGAAGAACTGAATCACACAAAGGAGAGGGAAACAATGCATTCCAGGTTGAATAATTCCCAGAAAGTGTAGTGAGCTGCTGCTTGTCCATGCATTTCCATGGTCTTTGCAAGAAGAGTCATGAGTAATAACATATGAAACAGTTTATCTCATTGATGCCATGAGAGGAATGTCAGGCAGTGAGGCTAAGATTTCCTTGTGTCCACAAGACATTTTGAGGTGCAACTTTGGTTACCAATTGGCTCCACACTTTAGATCCTGGTGGGGGAGGTATCCCAAAGGAAGAATAGTAACAGATAGAGGCTCCCAACTTGGAGGTACCTCTGAGGAAAACCAAGATAAAATAGAGAGCAGCTTCAAGAATCCCTAAGCTGTCCTCTCCCAGTAACAACAGCAACACAACAATAAAAATGATGGTGATAGCAGCTAACACTTATATAGTACTTACTTGTGCCAGGCAGTGTTTTCAACCTTTTATGCATACTATTTTTCTTTCAGGATTTAACAACAATCCTCTAACATAGATATTAATAGCACTATTTTCCTAAAAGAACAACACATTTTCCCAGGATTTTATTCCCATTCTACCCCTTGATGTCTTAGGTCCTGGGTATATATTGAGGTAGACAGTTGCCTGTCTGAATCTTTGGAGATTGTTTTGAAAACATGATTTGGACCTTGCCTTCACAGAGATTTTTATAACATGTATGTGTATATGTATGTGTGTAAATATATAGATTATCTCTGGAAGGTAACACAGGAACTTTTTTTTCCCACTTCCCCATCTTTATGCTTTCCCCAAAATAACACTGTAACACTCCTATACAAATAATAGGGTTTAGTACAGAGGAAGGAAACATAAAAATGGAGCTTGCTACTGAATTTTTCCTGTTTTTTTTTTTTTTTTTTTCTTTTTTCGTGACTGGGCTTATTGTGTCTTGTCTATGTGTTTGCTAAGTCGCTTCAGTCATGTCCAGCTCTTTGCAACCCATGGACTGTAGCCCTCAAGGCTCCTCTGTCCATGGGAGTCTCCAGGCAAGAATACTGAAGTGGGTTGCCATGCCCTTCTCCAGGGGATCTTCTTGGCCTGGGGATCGAACCCACATATCTTGTGTCTCCTGCATTAGCAAGTGGGTTCCTTACCACTAGCACCATCTGGGAAGCCCTATTGTATTTTCAGTTCAGCTCAGTTGCTCAGTCATGTCCGACTCTTTGTGACCCCATGGACTGTAGCATGCCAGGCTTCTCTGTTCATCACCAACTCCCAGAGCTTGCTTAAACTCATGTCCATTGAATTGGTGATGCCATCCAATCATCTCATCCCCTGTTATCCCCTTCTCCTCCTGCCTTCAATGTTTCCCAGCATCAGGCTCTTTTCCAACAAGTCAGTTCTTAGCATCAGGTGGCCAAAGTATTGGGGCTTCAGCTTCAGCATCAGTCCTTCCAATGAACATTCAGGATTGATTTTCCTTAGGACTGACTGGTCTGATCTTCTTGTTCCAAGGGATTCTCAAGAGTCGTCTCCAACACCACAGTTCAAAAGCATCAATTCTTCAGTGCTCAGCTTTTTTTATGGTCCAGTTCTCATATCCATACATGCCTACTGGAAAAATCATAGCTTTGACTATACAGGCCTTTGTCTCAAAAGTAATGTCTCTGCTTTTTAATATGCTGTCTAGGTTCGTCATAGATTTTCTTCCAAGGAGCAAGCATCTTTTAATTTCATGGCTGCAGTCATCTGTAGTGATTTTGGAGCCCAAGAAAATAAAGTCTCTCAGTTTCCATTATTTCCTCATCTATTTGCCATGAAGTGATGTGAGTGGATGCCATGATCTTAGTTTTCTGAATGCTGAGTTTTAAGCCAGCTTTTTATTTTTTTTAATTTATTAATTTTGCTTTATTTTATTTATTTTTTTCTCTTAATAGGCATTTTGTTTATCTATATTTTCTTATTAGTGCCTTTTAAATTTTTTTTTTTTACTTTACAATATTGTATTTGTTTTGCCATACATCAACATGAATCCACCACGGGTGTACACGTGTTCCCTGTCCTGAATCCCCCTCCCACCTCCCTCCCCATCCCATCCCTCTGGGTCATCCCAGTGCACCAGCCCCGAGCATCCTGTATCATGCATTGAACCTGGACTTAAGCCAACTTTTTAAATCTCCTCTTTCACTTTCATCAAGAGGCTCTTTAGTTCCTCTTCACTTTCTGTAATAAGGGTGGTGTCATCTGCATATCTCAGGTTATTGATATTTCTCCTAACAATCTTGATTCCAGCTTGTGCTTCATCCAGCCTGGCATTTTCCATGATGTGCTCTGCACATAAATTAAATAAGCAGGGTGACAACATGCGGACCTGATGTACTCCTTTCCCAATTTGGAACCAGTCTGTTCTATGTTTGGTTATAACTGTTGCTTCTTGACCTGCGTACAGATTTCTCAGGAGATAGTTAAGGTGGTCTGGTATTCCCATCTCTTGAAGAATTTCCCACAGTTTGTTGTGATCCACACAGTCAAAGGCTTTAGCATTGTCAGTGAAACAGAAGCAGATGTTTTTCTGGAATGCTCTTGCTTTTTCTATGATCCAATGGATGTCAGAAATTTGATCTTTTAAAAATTTGATCCTTTTCTAAATCCAGCTTGAGCATCTGTAAGTTCTTGGTTCGCATACTGTTGAAGCTTAGCTTGGAGAATTTTGAGCATTACTTTGCTAGAGTGTGAGATGAGTTACTGTATGTTATAAACATTCTAAATAGGTCCATAACAACCCTCAAAAGTATACATTTTATATTTTGTATTATAAAGAGAATAAAGTTTAACACTTGCCACCCTTTCTGCCTATACTTTTATTTGAATGGGGGTTATAACTTGGTCTGAGGTCTGCTAGGTGTTTGGTTTAACAGAAACACTCTATTTCAATTAGCCTGAGGGACCTAAACTAAAGAAAACCATCATGTAGATGTCTTGCCATTCAAAAGAGTTTTCTTCACCCCTGGAATTCATTGAAACTTCTTTTTAAAATATGAGACCTCAACACACTCTTGCCCCATACCCTGGGCTAGTTTTGACTTTGGCCTGTCTTCTTTCTGAGTGCCATCTTGTCTCTTCCCTTTAAGTTCATATACCAACCACCCCCAAAATGAAATCTTTTCCTGGTTTAACCCTTCTATATAACCTAAAACCTCTCTCTTTCCAGTCCAAGCCCCCACACTCATTTCTAATTGGTAATCTGAAGGACTACTTTTTATAGTTAAGTTTCAGGGTGAATTAAATTTCCTTAAGATCACTTCTAGCTTTACAAGTTTTTTGTTCACTTGAAGTAAGTATTTCACATTCCAAAGAATAACCATTCCTCTTGGCCTTTTTTCTCTACCTTCTTTAGGATTTGCAGTGTCGGGGATTGAATGCACTTCTTTTTTCCAAGGGAAGCTCAGGGAATTCGCATTGTTTAAACCAAAGAAATGGATTATTAATGTTAACAGTGAGATATTTGGTCCTGTAGAGGCTGATTTTTGGGTGAAGGCCTTCCTAGTATCCCTCACATAGATTTATCTTTGCAAACTGTGATCCCCCCAGCCCCACACTATCCCACGCCTTAGACTAGGAAAGGACCAACAACACAGAAAGTTCATCATTCTTATGGAGCTTCCCTTGATATCTCCCCACCCCTCTGTCCACATCTCAATATTACCTTTGCCCTTTGAGGTTACCTCTCAGAGTTAGCTTGCTCAGTCTGATCACTTTGAAGATTACAGCTACATAGGAAATGCCTCCAACATGTGGACCATTTAAAGCCACTATTTTTGTGAACTAGTGAATTCTTACAGTTCCAGGTCTTGGGTTGAAGGCTTCACCTCATGCATTTGTGTCACCCCCGCCCCAAACTAATTATGGCTGACCTGAGTCACATTGAGAAGTCTGAGAAAATCAAGCCCTTATGCTTTGCTCTAAGGCAAAACTCTATCCCTCTTGTTGCTTTAAGTCCCTGATTTCAATTAATCACTTTCCTTTCTCCTGGTAAAAATTAATACCATATTTAAGGAACATAAAGTCACATGGCCTCAAGTCCCAGTGCCAATATCAGACCTTGGCTGATATACAATGGAAAGCAAAAGATGGAAAAAATAACTCTCTGACACTGTATAGTGGGATCTCTACTAGTCAGCAAACTGCTCCAGGCCAGTGCCCTAAGAGTTGGAACACCATTCCATATCAGGCTTGGTTGAAAGGGCTCTCTTACTGGAAAGATGAGACAAGTATTTAGTGGAATGGTCTTTAGCCCCTCTTATAAGCAGATGCATGATAATGAAAGAGAGCAGTAGAAGGCTCTGGTTGGATCTAGAGTGATAATCTCTCTTCTCCCCAGCTCTAAAAATACAGCTTTATCTATCTCACAGAGTCTGCTTGGCCCCTGGTGTCAACCTCAACTGATAGCAACTACAAAAGCCCTCAGCTGACTGAGTCATGTCTTCATAGGGAGGCTCTGAGGTCATCTAATTCACCCCATTCTTCTCTCACTCACCTCCAGCCCCCATTCAGCATTATACTTGAAATAAGCTCTTAACTGCTGAATTTGTCAAGACTTGTTAGGAAAGGCTCTAGGATTATTGCCATTTCTACCCAGGGAAACTGGAATGCAAAAAAAGCAAAGGAATTTAGGAACCCAGCTTTACCTGTCAGCTTGACTGCACATGTGCTTAGGCTAGAAATGTCAACTTTCCAGAAAACATACCCAGACAGAGAAAAAACAGTTTTGATAAGAAAGTGAAGACAGAATGAGATCTCCAAGTAAGCTAACCCTGTTCTTAATACTGAGTTATAAAGCTTCTTATGTCTTTCTGGTGCCTTCTATTTACATGAATATCTCATTTCTGACAAGGCTTTTCTTCTCAAGTTCCCTAGGTTCTGGCACATTTCTTCTTCCTGGTTCCCAATAGCTCCCTGAGTTTGAGGGCAGAGACCTTAGGATTGTGTATAAACACATATACACATTGCTCTGACACTAGGAGCTAGAAGATCCTGGAGAAGGACTTTGTAGTCATGCTGTGCTATGTGCTATGCTTAGTCACTTAGCTGTGTCTGACTCTTTGAATCCCGTGGACTGTATGTAGCCTGCCAGGCTCCTCTGTCCATGGGGATTCTCTAGACAAGAATGCTGGAGTGGGTTGCTATGCCTTCCTTCAGGGGATCTTCCCAACCCAGGGATCGAACCCAGGTCTCCCACAATCCTGGAAGATTCTTTACCATCTAAGCCCACCAAGGAATCTTTCTCTAGACATAGCCAGCCAAAATGATTTTTACTGTGGATGCTTCTAGTTAAGAAAGGCATCAAATGTCTGATTACTGCTTTGGTATTCCAGAGAATCTCCAGTTTAAAGACTATGACTTTTGGGAGAATTGAATTTTAAAGGAAGCTATCCTCAGATGGTAAAGAGTCTGCCTGCAGTGCAGGAGACCCAGGTTTGATCCCTTGGTCAGGAAGTTCCCCTGAAGAATGGAATGGCTACCCACTCCAGTATTCTTGCCTGGAGAATTCCGTGGACAGAAGAGCCTGGAGGGCAACAGTCCATAGGGTTGGTGAGCAACTAAAACACACACACACACTCACATGTCAGAACCTCAAGAGTTACCACACAAGGTCCTCTGGTCATTCCTGTCAGGGAGCACAGAGTTTTACAGTGGTGTATGAAATCTAGTAGTTGACCCAAGATATTGGCAATGAGGCTGAGAGGGTAGGAAAGAGGGTATATTCTTTTTGCATCTTAAAAAGCTGGCTTAAAACTCAACATTCAAAGATCATGGCAACTGGTCCCGTCACTTCACGGCAAGTAGATGGGGACAAAATGGAAATAGTGATAGACTTTATTTTCTTCGGTTCCAAAATCACCACAGACAGTGACTGCAGCCACAAAATTAAAAGACGCTTGCTCCTTGGAAGAGAAGCTATGATAAATCTATACAGCATATTACAAAACAGAGACATTACTTTGCCAACAAAGGTTCATATAGTCAAAGCTATGGTTTTTCTAGTAGTCATATATGGATGTGAGAGTTGGATCATAAAGGCTGAGTGCTGAAGAATTGATGCTTTTGAATTGTGGTCCTAGAGAAGACTCTTGAGAGTCCCTTGAACTGCAAGGAGATCAAACCAGTCAATCCCAAAGGAAATCAACCCTGAGTATTCATTGGAAAGATTGTTGCTGAAACTGAAGCTCCAATACTTTGGCCACCTGATGTGAAGAGCTGACTAACTGGAAAAGACCCTGATGCTTGCAAAGATTAAGAGAAAAAGGGGGCAACAGAGGATGAGATGGCTGGATGGCATCATGAACTCAACGGACATGAATGTGAGCAAACTTGGGGAGATAGTGAAGGACAAGGAAGCCTGGCGTGCTGCAGTTCATGGAACTGCAGTGTCAGACGTGACTTAGCAATTGAACAATAAGAACACTGTTTAACTAGTTACAGTAAACTCTTCATCAATATATTTAAAATTTTTAATAAAGAAAAATTTTAATAAAGGCAAAAATGTAAGAAATATTCGAAAAGGAAAAAATTACTTTAAAATCATAGATGTAAAGGAAAAAAAGAATAAGGAGGGAAGGAGAAAATATTTAAAGCTAACAGGAAAGAAAAACGGGGAGGGGAAAATAGGGGTAAAATGAAAATAGAAATAAAAAGGAAACTGAAGGGATTTCCCTGGTGGCTCAGTGGATAAGAATTCACCTGCCAATACAGGAGACACAGGTTCGACCCCTGGTCTGGGAAGATTCCACATGCTGCAGAGCAATTAAGCCTATGAGACACACAACTACTGAGCCTGTGTGCTACAGCTACTGAACCAGTGTGCCTACAGCCTATGCTCCATGACAAGAGAAACCACTGCAATGAGAAGCCCATGCACCAGAATAAAGAGTAGCCTCTGCTAGCTGCAACTAGAGAAAAGCCTGTGCACAGCAACGAAGACCCAGTGCAACCAAAAAAAAAAAAAAAAGAATAATCAATGAACATGTTTTTTAAAAAAAGAAAAGGAGACTGAAGCAAATGTAAGAGAGGAAGAGGTAATATTAGAATATTAAACAAGTGGTAAAACAAAAATAAAGGGAGCATGTCAAAGGAATGCAGGAACAAACCTGAAAGAACTCTTAATGGCCAAAGCTAGAATAATTGGAGCAACACAATAAGTAATGTGATATTGTGCTGCAAATAATTTATTTGGGTATGTGTACCTTGGCCAGGGTATCTTGTCCTGGGTATCTGTAGGTGGCAGGAGACGTCTGTAAGGTCACCCCTTTCACTCCCTTCTCCCGCCTCCTCCCCCTTCTTCTTTCAACCTGGCTTCCTTTCCTCCCTTTGAAATCTTTGATGTTAGTACTTGGATCTGAAGTTCTGTGTCTCTATAGGAGGTTTTCTGAGAGACTGTATTCTTATATTTAAGGGCTTCCCTGGTGGCGCAGAGGTTAAAGCGTCTCCCTGCAATGCGGGAGACCTGGGTTCAATCCCTGGGTCGGGAAGATCCCCTGGAGATGGAAATGGCAACCCACTCCAGTATTCTTGCCTGGAGAATCCCATGGATGGAGGAGTTTGGTGGGCTACAGTCCATGAGTCGCAAAGAGTCAGAC
This sequence comes from Bos indicus, assembly GCF_029378745.1. Taxonomy (NCBI): domain Eukaryota; kingdom Metazoa; phylum Chordata; class Mammalia; order Artiodactyla; family Bovidae; genus Bos; species Bos indicus. The sequence goes on from NC_091789.1 coordinate 80,998,154, forward strand.
ACGACTGAGCGACTTCACTTCACTTTCACCTTGTCCAGGAGATGGAACTTAATCTCTCCCATGTTAAATATAGACAGGGCTTAATGACCTGATATAAAAAAATACAACATGGAAAGGAGAGAAAAATAACTTTATAGTGTAGAAATTTGGCAAACATACCTTAGCCGGGTGATCAGGTTAGCTTCAGTAGCCATAAGTCATGTTGATACTGGGTGCTTTTTTGATGTGATGAGAAAAGCACTTCACCTCTGTGGTCTTCCTCTCTGAAACACATTACCCCAGACTAGTCATGAGAAAACAATTGGAAAAATCTCAACTGAGGAGCATTCTATAAAATACCTTACCAATACCTCAAAACCATTAAGATCATCAAAAAGCAAATCTGGAATACTATCAGAGCCAAGAGGAACCCAAGAAGACACAACAGTTGGATGTAATATAGATATATAATAGATGGGATGTTGGAACAGAAAAAGGACATTAGGTAAAAACTAAGGAAATGTGAATAAAGTGTGGACTTTAGTTAATAATAACATATTAGAATTAGTTCATTCATTGTAACAAATGTACCATACTAATGAAAGATGTTAATATAGGGAAAACTGGGGGTTGAGTAAATGGGAACACTTTGCACTATCTTTGTAAGTTTTCTATAAATCTAAACTGATTTGACAGTTAAAATATTACTAAAATGTTAAAAAAAGACAAGAGGCAAAAAGTGAAAAATAAAGAGAAGATAAGATTTTTAAAAAGAAAAAATATAGTAAAAGAATACTAAAAATAATATATATGTATAACTGAGTCACTTTGCTGTACAGCAGAAATTAACATAGAATTTTTAAAGAAACAATAAAGAAAAAAAGGAAAGCTTTAAAAGAAAAAGACCTAAATTCTAAAAAAATCTAAAAAGCACCTCAAAAAATCCCCAAAAGAAAAATGAAAACATAATAAAACCTAAAGAAAGAAAAAAAAAATGGAAAAGAAAAATACAAAAAATAGAAAAACATGTTAACAGAACAGAGAAAGCAGGTAAAAAGAGAAAACCTGGAAAAGGAAAAAAAAGCCAAACAAAAAAGGAAGAAATACACCAAACACACCAAAACCCCATAAAACACAAAACAACAAAATAAAAAAGACACAAGGAAAATCTGAAAACAAAACAAAACAAATTAAAACCCCCCAAACAGAAAAGGAAATTTCCTCAAAGCACAACATAAAGGAAAAGCAATGGAAAGAAGGAAAGGGAATAATAGAATCAGTAGCAGCAACAAAAACAGCAAAGAAAAAAATAGCCAAACATTGCTGCTGCTGCTGCTGCTGCTGCTGCTAAGTCGCTTCAGTAGTGTCCAACTGTGTGGGACCCCATAGATGGCAGTCCACCAGGCTCCCCCATCCCTGGGATTCTCCAGGCAAGAACACTGGAGTGGGTTGCCATTTCTTTCTCCAATGCATGAAAGTAAAAAGTGAAAGTAAAGTCGCTCAGTCGTGCCCGACTCTTCGGGACCCCATGGACTGCAGCCTACCAGGCTCCTCTGTCCATGGGATTTTCCAGGCAAGAGTACTAGAGTGGGGTGCCATCGTTTTCTCCATACCCAAACATTAGAAAGGATAAAAAGAAAAAAAATCTCAAAGGATACAAAGCACAAAAGAAAGAAAAGCAGAAAAACACTTAAAGGAAAGGGAAAACCCTAATATCTATTACTATAAATAACAAAGTTTGAGAGACATAAAAAGGAATTTGCTTTTTGTGGGTAGGTGTGAGGACTGGGAGAAATACTCACAAAATGTGGCTGTCCACAGTGCCCTTTGAGAGCTGTTGAGGGAATGAAAAGGGCATGTTATTGTAATATAGGCAGACAGGCCTTTAAGTGGCTCTTCACCACAATATTAACTTTTCCCATGTGAATCTTGAAAGCTAGCTTTTATCCAAAATCTCTGAGCGCTGTTTTGTTCTACCAAAGTCTGAGAGATGAACATTTATTGAAGCATTGGTCTGAGATCTGTACTGGGGTGTGCCTATCCAGATAGAGATACTGGTTTTCTTTTCAAAGGTTATTTATTATAAATGATGGCAGATTCTATCTGCACCTCAGCTAAGTGACTACTATGTAGTTCCTCCTAGCACTGTGCTGAGTTAGAGCCCTGGAAGTTGCTAGCCATTAACCTAACAAACAGGCAGAAGTCAGGTTTTGCCATCTGCTTTAAAAAACCATGTGATTCTTGCCCACTTACATAAAGGGATGCAGAGATGGGGATTGCCCCAAACATCCAGAATCCCAAAGATCATTCCAAGCAGTTACTATTCCAAATAGCAGGAGTCTCAAAGGCACTTGTGTTTGACATTGGAGTATATTTTGGATTATTTTTGATCTACATTTAAAATTCTTTGGCTTTAGGCTGATGTTAAAATCTATTTGTATTATCAGGGCGGGTCTTGATTGAGTGGTGGAAAGTTATGGTGTCTAGGATGAAACAGTTAACCTAAATAATCTGTAAGTCAAGTCATCTCAAGGAGGATCACTGAAAATTTGGTAATGATAAAGATGATGATGATGCTTAACTGTGCATTTTGATACACTAGTTCAATTCTCTTGCCTTTATATGGCTAAAAGTGGTAGCAAGAGATGGCTACAATGATGGGACTGTTGGGGCACCTACAATGAGTATCCAGGAGTCCGAGGCCTTTATAGTCTCAGTAACCTTTTAATTCCTCTGGGTCCGGGAGCCTGGTGCTTCTTGTACCTGGCACCAACAACGGTGATGCTGGGCACTTTGGGGACAGGTGAGGCATACCGTAAAATCTTTGACAAGCTGACAGGTCATATCCAAAATTTCAGTTAAGATGCATACAGGATAGAAATGTAGGCTCAAAGAAGGATTTTTGTTGCTGTTCAGTACTAAGTTGTGTCCAGCTTTCTGTGACCCTATAGACCCCAGCATGCCAAGCTACCCTGTCCTTCACTGTCTCACAGAGTTTTCTAAAATTCATGTCCATTGAGTTGAGGATGCTATCTAACCATCTCATCCTCTGCTGAACTCTTCTCCTTTTGCCTTCAATCTTTCCCAGCATCAGGGTCTTTTCCAATGAGTCAGCTCTTCACACCAAGTAGCCAAAGTACTAGAGCTTCAGCTTCAGCATCAGTCCTTCCAATGAATAATCAGGGTTGATTTCCTTTAGGATGGACTGGTTTGATCTCCTTACAGTCCAAGGGACTCTAAAGAGTCTTCTCTAGCACCACAATTTGAAAGCATCAATTCTTTGGCACTCAGCCTTCTTTATGGTCCAACTCTCACATCCGTACATGACTACTGAAAATACCATAGCTTTGACTATACAGACCTTTGTTGTAAAGTGATGTCTTTACTCTTTAATATGATGTATAAGGTTTGTCATAACTATTCTTCCAAGGAGCAATCAGCTTTTAATTTGTGGCTGCAGTCACCATCCACAGTGATTTGCGAGCCCAAGAAAATAAAATCTGTCACTGATTCCACTTTTTCCCTATCTATTTGCCAGAAAGCGATAGGACTAGATGCCATGATCTTAGTTTTTTTATTGGAAGGTAATTGCTTTGAAATGTTGTGTTGCTTTCTGCCATACATCAACATGAATCAGTCACAGGTATACATATGTCCCCTCCCTTTGGAACCCCCTCCCATCTCCCTCCCCATCCCACTCCTCTAGGTGGTCACAGAGCACTTCTAGGACATGGAAGCAACTTAGATGTTCATCGACAGATGAATAGATACAGAAATTGCAGTACATATATACAATGGAATGTTACTAAGCTATAAATAAAGATCTTAGTTTTTTTAATGTTGAGTTTCAAGCCAGTTTTTACACTCTTCTCTTTCAACCTCATCAAGAGACTCTTTAGTTTCTCTTCACTTTCTGCCATTAGAGTAGCATGATCTGCATACATGAGGTTGCTGATATTTCTCCTAGCAAACTTGATTCCAGATTGTGATTCATCCAGTCTAGCATTTCACATGATGTACTCTGCATATAAGTTAAATAAGCAGGGTGACACTGTACAACCTTGATGTACTCCTTTCCCAATTCTGAACCAGTCAATTGTTCCATGTCCAGTTCAATTGTTACTTCTTGACCCACATACAGGTTTCTCAAGAAACAGATAAAGTGGTCTGATATTCCCATCTCTTTAAGAATTTTCCAATTTGTTGTGATCCACACAGTCAAATGCTTTAGTATAGTCGATGAAGCAGAAGTAGATGTTTTTCTGGAATTCCCTTGCTTTCTCTGTGATCCAACATATGTTGGCAGTTTGAGCTCTGGTTCCTTTGCCCTTTCTAAATTCAACTTGTATATCTATAAGTTCATGTACTGTTGAAGCCTAGCTTGAAGGATTTTGAGCATAATCTTGCTAGCATGTGAAATGAACGCAATTGTACAGCAGTTTGAACTTTCTTTCGAATTTCCCTTGTTTGGGGTTGGAATGAAAACTGACTTTTTCTAGTCCTGTGGCCACTGCTGAGTTTTCCAAATTTGCTGACATATTGAGTGCAGCACTTTAACAGCATCATTTTTGGATTTTTCAAATTTGGATTTGAAATAGCTCAGCCTGAATTCCATCACCTACACTAGCTTTGTTTACAGTAATGCTTCTTAAGGTCCACTTGACTTAACTTTCTAGGATGTTCAGTTCTAGGTGAGTGACCACATCATCATGATTATCTGGGTCATTAAGATATTTTTTGTACAATTCTATGTATTCTTGTATACCTCTTCTTAAACTATTGTGCTTCTGTTAGGTCCTTATATTTCTGTCCTTTATTGTGTATATCCTTGCATGAAATGTTCCCTTGGTATCTTCAATTTTCTTGAAGAGATCTCTAATCTTTCCCATTCTATTGTTTTCCTCTATTTTTTGCATCATCCATTTAAGAAAGCCTTCTTTTCTTTCCCTGCTATTCTCTGTAACTCTATCCAACTCAGTTGAATACATCTTTCCCTTTCTCCCTTGCCTTTCACTTCTCTTCTTTCCTCAGCTTTTTGTAAAGCCTCCTTAGACAACCACTTTGCATTCTTGTATTCTTTTTCTTGGGGATGGTTTTAGTTATTGCCTCCTGTACAATGTTATGAACCACCGTCCATAGTTTTTCAGGCACTTTGTCTTCCAGATCTAATTCCTTGAATCTATTTATCACCTCCACTGTGTAAGCAGAAGGGATTTGGTTTAGGTCATATCTGAATGGCCTAGTGGTTTTCCCTAATTTCTTCAATTTAAGCTTGAGTTTTGCAATAAGGAGCTCATGGTCTGAGCCACAAACAGCTCCCAGTCTTGTTTTTTGCTGACTCTATAGAGCTTCTCCATCTTTGGCTGCAAAGAATATAGTCAATCTGATTTTGGTATTGACCACCTGGTGATGTCCATGCATAGACATCATCTCTTCTGTTGTTGAAGAGGCTGTTTGCTATGACCAGTGTTTCCTCTTGACAAATCTGTTAGCCTTTGCCTTACTTCATTTTGTTCTCCAAGGCCAAACTTGCCTGTTACTCCAGGTATATCTTAACTTCTTACTTTTGCATTCCAATCTCCTATGATGAAAAGGACATCTTTTTGATGTTAATTCTAGAAGGTCTTGTAGATAGATCTTCATAGAACTGATCAATTTTGGCTTCTTTGGCAGTATTGGTTGGGGCATAGACTTGGGTTACTGTGATGCTGAATGGTTTTCCTCGGAAATGAACCAAGATCATTCTGTTACTTTTGAGGTTGCACCCAAGTACTGCATTTCAGTCTTTTGTTGTTTCGTCTAATCTTCCCATGTCATATCTTTTTGCCTTTTCATGATGTTCGTGGGGTTTTTGTGACAAGAATACTGAGTGGTTTGCCATTCCCTCCTCTAGTGGGCCATTTTGTTGGAAGTCTTCACTATGACCTGTCTATCTTGGGTGGCCCTGCATGGCATGTCTTATGTGATTCGTGAAGGGATAAAGAAGGATTATGAGATCTAGAATGACGTTCTAAGATTTATTCCTGGAACAATCCCATATCAACCAAGTTATCTTGGGAAAGTCAGTTAACTTCTTTTAGCTTCTTCTATACAATGTACCTACCTCACAAATTTTGAGTATCTGTGTTTTTTTTCTCATGATGAAAATTTGAATTAAGCCACAAATGAAAAATATAAATAAATAGTGGAAGAGCTATTGCCTGTTAAATCAGGGCTTTATGCTAACTTGAAGTTACCACAACAAAAGATGGGATGAGGCATTGATCATAAACCAATTTGTTTCAACTTTATAAAGCAATCATTATGTAATCCTTGTTTTTCTCATTTTTCCCTCGGACACGTGAAATGTTCATTATAAACTGATATTTAGGTACTGCCCCATTAGATCTGGGTTCTATTTTTGACTCTGCTGATAATTTACTGGCTAACATTTGGCCAAGCTTCCTCTTCCTTTTCTTCATTTTTCTTATCCCTCGAATGGGAAAAATCAGATAAGATGAGATCCAAGTTCCTTTCTAGCTCTAATGTTTAGGATACTGTACTTGTAGAGGTTTTTTCTAGTCCTTGTAATGACAGTTCATTCTGAGAAAAAAAGGCTGATAATTACAGAACCCCCAATAAATTAGCAAGCAATTCACATTCCTGGCATTCACATGACAGAGAATATTTGTGCCAGCCATGGTACAAGGCATCAGGGCTTTCCCTTTTTATGTTCTTTACATTTTGAAGGGAAGAAGGTTATTTTTTTGAGAGCAAATTGTTGGTTCTCTAAAATTCCCTACAATCACTTCATTCTCCTATTTTTTTCACTTTTACTTGCAAATAATATAAACTCAAAACTTCCAGGCCCTCATTTAGTGTGTGTGTCTGTCTGGGGTTGATTGCTATATAAAGATTTTTACCTCTTGTCTCTTTCCTCCCCCTTCTGACCCTATCTTCTAATATGCACTTTCCATGAATCCTTCCCTATTTATTTTTCTTTCTTTTTTCCCCTTTAGACAGAAAATATGACCTCAGCTGTTGCCATGATCCATAAATGGCGTTATCTGAATTCTTGGCAAAATCCCAGTTGGGGAATGTTGGGCTGCAGTTGGTTCTAGGTAGTTGAAGGAAATATAAAGTTAATTAGCAACATAATTTTGGGCTTTACCTGCCTTGTAAAAGTGCACTAGTATTTGTACTAGAAAGCACTTTCTGGCCAAAATCCTACTGTGCTGTTTCAAGAAGACTTGGATTTTAAATGCAACATTTTGAGCAAAGTGGTCATTTTATTGGCAACCCTAACTTCACTAGTCCTGGGCAAGAAATAACAAGAGTAAATCTAGGGCTTCAAGGCTACTGTCTTGGAGTTTAAGGGGAATTCGGTGGGTACTTAAGGGACCCTAGGTCTCCAAAGATGAAGTTCTGTTTCCTTGCCCTTACTCCTGCCTCTACTTCCTCTCTTCATAGATTGTTTTCTTGGCATCTGTTTGAGTGACATCTGAAGAATGGGTCACTAAAATAAAACACACAGGGCACTTAAGAGGCAACACAAATTACAGTGGTTTCTTTTTATCAAATTTATTTAAAAATAAGCCAAAATGATATAATCCAAAATTTAATTTGGATTATGTTTCTCCAGTTGTTCACTCTTGATGGTGATAGATTGTTTTGTCTCTGGGAAGGCCTGAATTTAGGCCAGTTGCTTCTGATCCATAGCCATCCCCTCCCCCTGCCCACCTTCTCACTCCAGCCTTCTTTGTTGCCTTAGAGCTGGACCTTCACAGCCTGGGATAGTGGGGGCACGGTGCAGTGCACTTTTGCATTCTTCCAGCTGTACTCTCACTGGGGAAAATCAACTTTGAAGTGAAGCTGGGGGCCTGCCAGGAAACTGAAAAGAGGTTATTAAAAATGGTATTTTTTAAACCATGAGTGATGTTTTGCTAGCAGAGGGTAACAGGTTACTTGGAATCTGAACTGCTTTTGGGTTTTGGATTAAATTGCAAAGTTGGCTGAGATTTCAGACCCCCAGGGTCTTGAGGGCTGAGGATACAATTGAAAGCATATTAGATGCTGGCTGCATCCATGCAATACCAACCAATGAGTTAAAAAGGGGGAATTCACTAAAATGGGTTTATTTAGTGTCATGAACACAAAAATGTAAGTTTGTGTTTAGCCTTGTCCTTACTTTAGTTTTATTTGAGGTTTATTTATTTAGTTTTATTTTAATAAATTCAAACTAAAATATTTCAGTATGGAAATAGTCTGTATGTCTACTATAAGCATCATATTGCTTAGAATTCCACTATAGTGTTCCTCATATTCCTACCTCCAACAGCTTTAAGTGGTAATGATTATTTCTTAAGAACAACAACAACAACATAAGTTTCATGGAATTCTTTTCAACATCACTATCCCATTCCACCCTCCCAACTGTTTTCCTAAAGAAGCTATGACAGAATCTAAAATTTCATGATTGCTTTTTAACCTTTTGTTAATTTAGTTCTGTAAGTTTTGGTTTCTAAGTATCCTCATTCCATTATTTGTTGGTGGTTTATGCAGGCCTTTGATGTCATCTCCTCTGGTGCATAGTTGATAATGCTCCCAGCTTGAAAGGGATTTCTGTTCTTGTGTCCTTTTACTGGGTTCTTAGAGGTGTTTCCTTCTATAGTTATGTGTCCAAAAACTTTCCCAGCCTCATGTTCCATGATTCCCCTGGACTGGACCACTTACTCTTCCCTTTATATGCTCAGGATGCATTAACTGTATCCCTGGTCTGAGCCTTGACTATGGTGGTTTTGAACAATGTCCTCAGCTATCTGACAAGCTTTGCTTGGTAAGATTTTTAGGGAAATGTTGGTATTACCTTATTATTAGCCCATAAGCTAGTTCTGAACTGTAAACATAGTTTCAAGCTGCTTTTACTTTGAGCATGGCCAGCTAGACATTTTTGTGGACCTGTCCTTACCTACTCCTCCTTCTTGTTCCTGGGTCAAGAAGACCCTCCCCCAGGAGAATGGTTTGGGGAGCTATAGCCAAAGCCAACTGAAGTTGGTGGTGGCTGAAGATGGGGTGGACAGTAAATTCCAAGTGTCTAATCTCACTTGGATATTTTCTTAATTCAAGATCCCAGAAGTGTGATTTAAACTACTAGACTTGAAAAGGTCCTTAGAGATTTTCTAGTGCAACTTCATTTTTGTTCTGGGAAGACCAAGGTTGGGGGTAGGGATCTGACCAAGGTCATAGGGCTGATCAGTGGGAGCACTGGATGAGAGCCTTAGTCTGTAAAATAAGTTGCCTAAGGTTATAGTTAGTAAGCAGTGAGGTTCAATTCCTAATCATTTCAACTCCCAAGCAACTCCTTCCACTTTTCCTCATAGTCTACCTAATAATAAAAAATGTAACTAACAAAGTAGTATGCATACAGACCATAACAACATAGATATTAGAACCTTTTAGGTCTTATCTCAGCTATATCATCTCGGGCCCTGCCCTGACTCTCACAGCTGCCTCTCTCTGTGGGATATCTGGGATAGAGGCTCTGGGAGGTGTCCAGAAAAGTCCATGGAAGGAAGGTGAGGGAATTTTTCTGCCTCTACAGAAGGCCAGTACTGGCCTGAGGTCAACTTTCCTGAGTTTCTCCCAGGCAGATTGCACAGTAGATGGGGGTAGGGGAGGCACAATTGGTCCAGACTGTTTTTATTTGGTCTGCAGTGTGAGAGAGCAGACATTCTGAAAAGAATTGAAAACACTTCTTTTTTTTGGATTCCTGGGGCTGTGAAGGGAGAGGTTGGGCCCCATTTGGCACAGAGTTGATTACAACATTAAAAAAACTCCAATATTGTTGCCCAAAGCTGAATGGAAAGTTTTCCTTCCAGTCAGGGCTGGCTCCTAAACCCCACACTTTCTTAAGTCTTTGATTAGCAGACACCTGCCACCAAGGAGACCAACAAACAGGGGCTGTTTGTGAAGGGCTGCTCAGAAGGTTTCTGAGAGTAGATAAGCAGTAATGAAATTTGGGTGAGAGGAGTAGAATAATTTGGCACCTCTGTTGGGTCCACAAGGACCAAAACAACACTTTAATGCTGAGACTAAAGAAATTTTTTTTGAGTTTTTTACTTTTCATTCATTTATGTATATCTGAACCTATCAAAAATTTGGTAATGCCACTGTGTCCAGAAAGTTAACCCATCTCCTCAGTTTTTCTTTTGAGGTAACAATGTCAGCCATCTTACTTTTTATCATCTCTTATTCAAAATGTTTTTAAGAGAAGAGACTAGAGACAGAAGTTTGCTATATTACTGATGACCACTTCAGGGGAATTTGTGGCTTAGAAGATGTTGGAAGAAAGTTATGATTAACGCGAATGAAAAAAATAATAATGACTCACAAATAGAGGAACTTCAGACCTTGAGATCCCTTACATCAATCAGCAGTAATGTGAGACTATCTCTGAAAATAAACTTCCTGTTAATCAGCATGAAAGGTTATTTTAAAATAACAATGATTATATATACCCCAGGTACTTTAAAAAATATTTTGGATTGCTAAGAGTAACAATTTTGACCTGATGGGAAGTCACTGCAAAGAGGCTCCTTCTGCAACTGGCTCAGACAAGGTATTTACTCAGAGCAAAGCACATTGGCCTAGTTGTCTTGGTGATAGACAGTTTGGCAGCAAATGCTGTCTGCACAGCTCTGAGGTGGGGTTGAACTGTCTGTAATGTCTCCATTCAAGTTTGGCTAATTGAAATCAGGAAGAAAAATTAATGTAGAAAAGCAAAAAATAGTTACACCTCCAGTCAGGTTTTGCATGTCTGTCAATGTGCTGGATAAAAACAGTTTGGGGGGTTCTTGTTCTGTTATTTTTACTATGTTATTGTTATACATGAGCTGGCACATTAGCCTCCAAGACAGGGATACTACTTGTGGCAATATGTCAGTTTCCCAAGGACCCCAAGTGAACCTGAGCTGTGTCACTATTCACACTTCATCCACATAGTACCTGAGGAACAGAGAAAGCAAGGACCATGTCTCTGGAAGGCAACCCAACTAGCCATTCAGGTAAGAATGTTATATCTTTAGCCAGGATAGGAAGCACCATGCTGAAAGCCAAAATAAACTAAGAAAGAGGATTTTTCAAATCTGTGAATCTCTAGAAATTGCATGTGAAAACTCCATGTGTATATGCATATGTAAATTTTCCAGAATCTTTAGCTTTGATCAAATTCTCTAAGGATCCAAAATCTTCCAAAAGTTAAGAGCAATTGCTATATAGATTAAAGTTTTCAACCTTAGCCCCTGTTTAGTTTTTCCTTGTATTTCATATTGGCTGGTGGAAATGGTGAAATTCATATATTTGTCATATAGATCCAACAGCTAGACATGCTCTAGTTCAGAATAGTTAGATTTGGAGATCATTCAGCACATCATTCTTTATGTAAAATAAAAGCATAAATACAGTAAATTCTGTACATACAAATCTTCAATTTGTGAACTTTCAGAGATGCAAATGTGTGTGCACATGTCCAATCATGTAAGTTAGTTCACGTGTCTAGTGAACATTGTCATGGGAGCATCTACAAGTGGTTGTACTTTTGTGTACTTTAACATACAATACTGTTGCTATGCAACACAAGGAGCTTACTAATGAAGACCTGATGGAATTGAAGACGTAGAGAAAAGACGGAAAGAGACAGAAAAAGAAGTACTGAAGAACCAAAGAGATTCACAGCACAGGAAATGCAAGGAGATTTTTCTTTATTTAAGGAGGCACTGTAAGTGTTTGAGGAACAAGACTCAAATGTAAAATGGTACATGAAGGTTTCAGCAGCTGTTTAGAATGGAATCCAGTGCTACAGTGCTATCTATGAGAAGAAAAAAAAAAAAAAAGACCTACCACTCAAACATTACTGGATCATTTTTTTCAAAAGGTTAGATAGGATTGAATCCAACAGGGAACCAGAACTTGTGCCATCAACATCAGCTGTGAGTGAAACTGTAGCTTGCCTTTCATGGCAAGAGTGAACATTGACATGTTAGGAATCAGTGAACTAAAATGGACAGGAATGGGCAAATTTAATTAAGGTGACCATTACATCTACTACTGTGGGCAAGAATCCCTTAGAAGAAATGGAGTAGCTCTCATAGTCAACAAAAGAGTACAAAATACAGTACTTGGGTGTAATCTCAAAAATGACACATGAACTCTGTTCATTTCCAAGACAAACCATTCACTATCTAATCTAAATCTATACTCCAACTACTAAGCCCAAAGAAGCTGAAGTTGAATGATTATATGAAGACCTACAAGACCTTATAGAACTAACATAAAAAAAAAGATGTCCTTTTCATCATAGGGGACTGGAATGCAAAAGTAGGAAGTCAAGAGATACCTGGAGGAACAGGCAAATTTAGCCTTGGAGTACAAAATGAAGCAGGGCAAAGGCTAACAGAGTTTTTCTAAGATAACACACTGGTCATAGCAAACACGCACTTCCAACAACACATGAAATGACTCTACACATGGACATCACCAGATGGTCAATACCGAAATCAGATTGATTATATTCTTTGCAGCCGAAGATGGAGACCCTCTATCCAGTCAGCAAAAACAAGACCAGGAGCTGACTGTGGCTCAGATCATGAACTCCTTATTGAAAAATTCAAAGTTAAATTGAAGAAAGTAGAGGAAACCATTAGGCCATACAGATATGATCTAAATCAAATCCCTTATGATTATATAGTAGAAGTGACAAATAGATTCAAGGGATTAGATTTGATAGACAGAATGCCTGAAGAACTATTGACTTAGGCTCAAAACATTGTACAGGAGGTGGTCATCAAAACCATCCCCATGAAAAAGAAATGCAAATTGGCAAAATGGCTATCAGTTACAAATAGCTGAGAAAAGAAGACAAGAGAAGAGAAAGGCAAAGGAGAAAAGGAAAGATATGTCTGCCTAATTTCCAAAATATACAAGCAGCACATACAACTCAATACCAGAAAAACAAACAACCCAATCCAAAAGGGGAAAAAACTTAAACAGAATTTCTCCAAAGAAGACATGCAGATGGCTAACAAACACATGAAAAGATGCTCAACATTGCTAATTATTAGAGAAATGCAAATCAAAATTAAAATGAGATATTCAATAATTCCCTTAAATGTAAATGGGTTGAATGCTCCAACCAAAAGACAAAGACTGGCTGAATGGATACAAAAACAAGACCCCTATATATGTTGTCTACAAGAGACCCACCTCAAAATAAGGGACACATACAGACTGAAAGTGAAGGGCCTGAAAAAGATATTCCATGCAAATAGAGACCAAAAGAAAGCATGAGTAGCAATACTCATATCAGATAAAATAGACTTTAAAACAAAGGCTGTGAAAACAGACAAAGAAGGACAGTACACAATGATCAAAGGCTCAATCCAAGAGGAAGATATAACAATTATAAATATATATGTACCCAACATAGGAGCACCACAATATGTAAGACAAATGCTAACATGCCTGAAAGGGGAAATTAACAATAACACAATAATAGTGGGAGACTTTAATACCCCCCTCACACCTATGGATAGATCAACTAAACAAAAAATTAACAAGGGAACACAAACTTTAAATGATACAATAGACCAGTTAGACCTAACTGATATATATAGGACATTTCACCCCAAAACAATGAATTTCACCTTTTTCTCAAGCATACACGGAACCTTCTCCAAGATAGATCACACCCTGGGCCATAAATCTAGCCTTAGTAAATTCAAAAAAATTGAAATCATTCCAAGCATCTTTTGTGACCACAATGCAGTAAGTTCAGTTCAGTTTAGTCGCTCAGTCGTGTCTGACTCTTTGCGACCCCATGAATTGCAGCACGCCAGGCCTCCCTGTCCATCACCAACTCCTGGAGTTCACTCAGACTCAAATCCATCGAGTCAGTGATGCCATCCAACCATCTCATCCTCTGTTGTCCCCTTCTCCTGCCTCCAATCCCTCCCAGCATCAGAGTCTTTTCCAGTGAGTCAACTCTTCGCATGAGGTGGCCAAACTACTGGAGTTTCAGCTTCAGCATCATTCCCTCCAAGGAAATCCCAGGGCTGATCTCCTTCAGACTGGACAGGTTGGATCTCTGTGCAGTCCAAGGGACTCTCAAGAGTCTTCTCCAACACCACAGTTCAAAAGCATCAATTCTTAGGTGCTCAGCTTTCTTTACAGTCCAACTCTCACATCCATACATGACCACTGGAAAAACCATAGCCTTGACTAGATGGACCTTTGTTGGCAAAGTAATGTCTCTGCTTTTGAATATGCTATCTAGGTTGGTTATAACTTTCCTTCCAAGGAGTAAGCGTCTTTTAATTTCAAGGCTGCAGTGACCATCTGCAGTGATTTTGGAGCCCAAAAAATAAAGTCTGACACTGTTTCCACTGTTTCCCATCTATTTCCCATGAAGTGATGGGACCGGATGCCATGATCTTCATTTTCTCAATGTTGAGCTTTAAGCCAACTTTTTCACTCTCCTCTTTCACTTTCATCAAGAGGCTTTTGAGTTCCTCTTCACTTTCTGCCATAAGGGTGGTGTCATCTGCATATCTGAGGTTATTGATATTTCTCCCGGCAATCTTGATTCCAGCTTGTGTTTCTTCTAGCCCAGCATTTCTCATGATGTACTCTGCATATAAGTTAAATAAGCAGGGTGATAATACACAGCCTTGACGTACTCCTTTTCCTATTTGGAACCACTCTGTTGTTCCATGTCCAGTTCTAACTGTTGCTTCCTGACCTGCATATAGGTTTTTCAAGAGGCAGGTCAGGTGTTCTGGTATTCCCATCTCTTGAAGAATTTTCCACAGTTTATTGTGATCCACACAGTCAAAGGCTTTGGCATAGTTGATAAAGCAGAAATAGATGTTTTTCTGGAACTCTCTTGCTTTTTCCATGATCCAGCAGATGTTGGCAATTTGATCTCTGGTTCCTCTGCCTTTTCTAAAACCAGCTTGAACATAATTACAGGAGAAAAACTATTAAAAACTCCAACATACGGAGGCTGAACAACACGCTGCTGAATAACCAGTAAATTACAGAAGAAATCAAAAAAGAAATCAAAATATGCATAGAAACTAATGAAAATGAAAACACAACAACCCCAAACCTGTGGGACACTGTAAAAGCAGTGCTAAGGTGAAGGTTCATAGCAATAGAGGCATACCTCAAGAAACAAGAAAAGAGTCAAATAACCTCACTCTACACCTAAAGCAACTAGAAAAGGAACAAATGAAGAAACCTAGGGTTAGTGGAAAAAAAGAAATCTTAAAAATTAGGACAGAAATAAATGCATAAGGAACAAGATAAACCATAGCAAAAATCAACAAAGCCAAAAGCTGGTTCTTTGAGAGGATAAATGAAATTAACAAACCATTAGGCAGACTCATCAAGAAACAAAGGGAGAAAAAAACCAATCAATAAAATTAGAAATGAAAATGGAGAGATCACAACAGACAACACAGAAATACAAAGGATCATAAGAGAATACTGTCAGCAATTATATGCCATTAAAATGGACAACCTGGAAGAAATGGACAAATTCTTAGAAAAGTACAATTTTCCAAAACTGAACCAGGAAGAAATAGAAAAGCTTAACAGACCCATCAGAAGCACCGAAATTGAAACTGTAATCAGAAATCTTCCAGCAAACAAAAGTCCCGGACCAGACGGCTTCACAGCTGAATTCTACCAAAAACTTCAAGAAGAGCTAACACCTATCCTACTCAAACTTTTTCAGAAAATTGCAGAGAAAGGTAAACTTCCAAACTCACTCTATGAGGCCACCATCACCCTAATACCAAAACCTGACAAAGATGCCACAAAAAAAGAAAACTAAAGGCCAATATCACTAATGAACATAGATGCAAAAATTCCTTAAAAAATTCTAGCAATCAGAATCGAACAACACATTAAAAAGATCATACATCATGACCAAGTGGGCTTTATCCCAGGGATGCAAGGATTCTTCAATATCCAAAAATCAATCAATGTAATACACCACATTAACAAATTGAAAAATAAAAGCCATGTGATTATCTCAATAGATGCAGAGAAAGCCTTTGACAAATTTCAACATCTGTTTATGATAAAAACCCTCCAGAAAGCAGGCATAGAAGGAACATACCTCAGCATAATAAAAGCTATATATGACAAACCCACAGCAAACATTATCCTCAATGGTGAAAACTTGAAAGCATTTCCCCTAAAGTCAGGAACAGGATAAGGGTGTCCACTCTCACCACTACTATTCAACATAGTTTTGGAAGTTTTGGCCACAGCAATCAGAGCAGAAAAAGAAATAAAAGGAATCCAGATTGGAAAAGAAGAAGTAAAATGCTCACTGTTTGCAAATGACATGATCCTCTACATAGAAAACCATAAAAACTTCACCAGAGAATTGCTAGAGCTAATCAATGAATATAGTAAAGTGGCAGGATATAAAACCAACACACAGAAATCCCTTGCATTCCTATACACTAATAATGAGAAAATAGAGATAAATTTAGGAAACAATTCCATTCACCATTGCAAGGAAAATAATAAAATACTTAGGAATATATCTATCTAAAGAAACAAAAGACCTTTATATAGAAAACTATAAAACACTGGTGAAAGAAATCAAAGAGGACACAAATAGATGGAGAAATATACCATGTTCATGGATCAAAAGAATCAGTACACTGAAAATGAGTATACTACCCAAAGCAATCTATAGATTCAATGCAAACCCTATCAAGTTGCCAACGGCATTTTTAACAGAGCTAGAACAAATAATCTCAAAATTTGTATGGAAATACAAAAAACCTCAAATAGCCCAAGCAATCTTGAGAAAGAAGAATGAAACTGGAGGAATCAACTTGCCTGACTTCAGGCTCTACTACAAAGCCACAGTCATCAAGATGGTATGGTACTGGCACAAAGACAGAAATATAGATCAATGGAACAAAATAGAAAACCCAGAGATAAATCCATGCACCTATGGGCAACTTATCTTTGACAAAGGAAGCAAGAATATACAATGGAGGAAGACAATCTCTTTAACAAATGGTATTGGGAAAACTGGTCAACCACCTGTAAAAGACTGAAACTAGAACACTTTCTAACACCATACACAAAAATAAACTCAGAATGGATTAAAGATCTAAACGTAAGACCAGAAACTATAAAACTCCTAGAGGAGAACATAGGCAAAACAGTCTCCGACATACATCATAGCAGGATCCTCTATGACCCACCTCCCAGAGTATTGGAAATATAAGCAAAAATAAACAAATGGGACCTAATTAAAATTAAAAGCTTGTGCACAACAAAGGAAACTCTAAGCAAGGTGAAAAGACAGCCTTCAGAATGGGAGAAAATAATAGCAAAGGAAGCAACTGACAAAGAACTAATCTCAAAAATATACAAGCAACTCCTGCAGCTCAATTCCAGAAAAATAAACGACCTAATCAAAAAGTGGGCCAAAGAACTAAACAGACATTTCTCCAAAGAAGACATACAGATGGCTAACAAACACATTAAAAGATGTTCAACATCACTCATTATCAGGGAAATGCAAATCAAAACCACAATGAGGTACCATTTCACACCAGTCAGAATGGCTGCTATCCAAAAGTCTACAAAAAATAAGTGCTGGAGAGGGTATGGAGAAAAGGGAACCCTCTTACATTATTGGTGGGGATGCAAACTAGTTCAGCCACTATGGAGAACAGTGTGGAGATTCCTTAAAAAACTGGAAATAGAACTGCCATACGACCCAGAAATCCTACTTTTGGGCATACACACCGAGGAAACCAGAATCGATAGAGACAAGTGTACCCCAATGTTCATTGCAACACTGTTTATAATAGCCTGACATGGAATCAACCTAGACGTCCATTGACAGACAAATGGATAAGAAAGCTGTGGTACATATACACAATGGAGTATTACTCAGCCATTAAAAAGAATACATTTGAATCAGTTCTAATGAGGTGGATGAAACTGGAGCCTATTATACAGAGTGAAGTAAGCCAGAAGGAAAAACACCAATACAGTATACTAACGCATATATATGGAATTTAGAAAGATGGTAACAATAACCCTGTGTACGAGACAGCAAAAGAGACACTGATGTATGGAACAGTCTTATGGACTCTGTGGGAGAGGGAGAGGGTGGGAAGATTTGGGAGAATGGCATTGAAACATGTGAAACATCATGTATGAAACGAGGTGCCAGTCAAGGTTCAATGCACGATGCTGGATGCTTGGGGCTGGTGCACTGGGACGACCCAGAGGGATGGTGTGGGGAGGGAGGAGGGAGGAGGGTTCAGGATGGGGAACACATTTATACTAATTAAATAATTTTCTATTAAAGGAAAAAAAAAAAAAAGAAAGAAAGCTGTGGTACATACACACAATGTAGTATTACTCAGTCATTAAAGAATACATTTGAATCAGTTGTAATGAGGTGGATCAAACTGAAGCCTATTATACAGAGTGAAGTAAGCCACAAAGTAAAACACCAATACAGTATACTAATGCATATATATGGAATTGAGAAAAATGGTAATGATAACCCTGTATGCGAGACAGCAAAATGCAAGACAGCAAAAGAGTCACAGATGTAAAAACAGTCTTTTGGACTCTGTGGGAGAGGGCAAGGGTGGGATGATTTGGGAGAATGACATTGAAACATGTATATTATCATATGTGAAATGAATAGCCAGTCCAGGTTCGATGCATGATACAGGATGCTCGGTGCTGGTGCACTGGGATGACCCAGAGGGAAGGTATGGGGAGGGAGGTGGGAGACGGGTTCAGGATGGGGAACACATGGACACCCATGGCGGATTCATGTTGATGTATGGCAAAACCAATACAATATTGTAAAGTAATTAGCCTCCAATTAAAATACATAAATAAATAAAAAAAGAACCTCTTGATGAAGTGGGAAGAGGAGAGTGAAAAAC
The DNA here is from genome assembly GCF_029378745.1 of Bos indicus. NCBI lineage: Eukaryota > Metazoa > Chordata > Mammalia > Artiodactyla > Bovidae > Bos > Bos indicus. The sequence goes on from NC_091789.1 coordinate 81,017,119, forward strand.
CTGGCTTAAAACTCAACATTCATAAAACTAAGATGATGGCATCAGATCCCATCACTTCATGGCATGTAGATGGGGAAACAATGGAAACAGTGACAGACTTTATTTTCTTGGGCTCCAAAATCACTACAGACGGTCACTGTAGCTACAAAATTAAAAGACACTTTCTCCTTGGAAGAAAAGCTATGACAAACCTCAGTTCAGTTCAGTCACTCAGTCGTGTTCAACTCTATGCGACTACATGGACTGCAACATGCGAGGATTCCCTGTCCATATTTAACTCCCGGAGCTTACTCAAATTAATGGCCATGGAGTCAGTGATGACATCCAACCCTCTAATCCTCTGTCGTCCCCTTCTCCTGCCTTCAATCTTTCCCAGCATCAGGGTCTTTTCCAATGAGTCAGTTCTTTGCATCAGGTGGCCAAAGTATTGGAGTTTCATCTTTATTTTTTTTTAATTGTTTAAAGATTTTATTGTGAATAATGAAAATAGAAAAATATTTGAATACATCTAAAATGTGTGTAGGTTCATGGTTATAATTGTATTTTGGTATATTTAATTTTTTTTTAATTTTTTTATTTTTAAATTTTATTTTATTTTTACACTTTACAATATTGTATTAGTTTTTCCAAATATCGAAATTAATCCACCACAGGTATACCTGTGTTCCCCATCCTGAACCCTCCTCCCTCCTCCCTCCCCATAACATCCCTCTGGGTCGTCCCAGTGCACCAGCCCCAAGCATCCAGTATCGTGCATCGAACCTGGACTGGCGACTTGTTTCATACATGATATTATACATGTTTCAATGCCATTCTCCCAAATCTCCCCACCCTCTCCCTCTCCCACAGAGTCCATAAGACTGATCTATACATCAGTGTCTCTTTTGCTGTCTCGTACAGAGGGTTATTGTTACCATAATCTTTAGCATCAGTCCTTCCAATGAATATTCAGGACTGATTTCCTTTAGGATGGACTGGTTGGATCTCCTTGCAGTCCAAGGGACTCTCAAGGGTCTTCTCCAACACCACAGTTCAAAAGCGTCAACTCTTCGGCTTTCAGCCTTCTTTATAGTCCAAGTCTCACATACATACATGACTACTGGGAAAATCATAACTTTGACAAGTTGGACCTTTGTCGGCAAAGTAATATCTCTGTTTTTTAATATACTGTCTAGGTTGGTCATAATTTTTTCTCCAAGGAGCAAGCGGATTTTAATTTCATGGCTGCAGACACCATTTGCAGTGATATTGGAGCCCTCTCCCCCAAAAAAGTCTGTCACTTATTTCCATTGTTTCCCCACCTATTTGCCATGAAGTGATGGGACCAGATGCTGTGATCTTAGTTTTCTGAATGTTGAGTTTTAAGCCAATCTTTTCAGTATCCTCTTTCACTTTCATCAAGAGGCTCTTTTGTTCTTCTTCACTTTCTTCCATAAGAGTGGTGTCATCTGCATATCTGACGTTATTGATATTTCTCCTGGCAATCTTGATTCCAGATTGTGCTTCATCCAGCCCAACATTTCACATATTGGTTAAATAAGCAATGTGACAATATACAGCCATAATGTAGTCCTTTCCTAAACTGGAATGAATCTGTTGTTCCATGTCCATTTGTCACTGTTGTTTCTTGACCTGCATACAGATTTCTCAGAAGGCAGATCAGGTCGTCTAGTATTTTCATATTTTTAAGAAATTTCCACAGTTTTTTGTGATCCACACAGTCAAAGGCCTTGGCATAATCAATAAAGCAGAAGTACATGTTTTACTGGAACTCTCTCACTTTTTTGATTATGCAGTTGATATTGGCAAATTGATCTCTGGCTTCTCTGCCTTTTCTATTTTTTTATAAATTTTATTTTATTTTTAAAATTTACATAATTGTATTAGTTTTGCCAAATATCGAAATGAATCCGCCACAGGTATACATGTGTTCCCCATCCTGAACCCTCCTCCGTCCTCCCTCCCCAAACCATCCCTCTGGGTCGTCCCAGTGCACTAGCCCCAAGCATCCAGTATCGTGCATCAAACCTGGACTGGCAACTCGTTTCTTACATGATATTTTACATGTTTCAATGTCATTCTCCCAAATCTTCCCACCCTCTCCCTCTCCCACAGAGTCCATAAGACTGTTCCATACATCAGCGTCACTTTTGCTGTCTCGTACACAGGGTTATTGTTAGCATCTTTCTAAATTCCATATATATGCGTTAGTATACTGTATTGGTGTTTTTCCTTCTGGCTTACTTCACTCTGTATAATAGGCTCCAGTTTCATCCACCTCATTAGAACTGATTCAAATGTATTCTTTTTAATGGCTGAGTAATACTCCATTGTGTATATGTACCACTGCTTTCTTATCCATTCATCTGCTGATGGACATCTAGGTTGCTTCCATGTCCTGGCTATTATAAACAGTGCTGCGATGAACATTGGGGTACACGTGTCTCTTTCCCTTCTGGTTTCCTCAGTGTGTATGCCCAGCAGTGGGATTGCTGGGTCATAAGGCAGTTCTATTTCCAGTTTTTTAAGGAATCTCCACACTGTTCTCCATAGTGGCTGTACTAGTTTGCATTCCCACCAGCAGTGTAAGAGGGCTCCCTTTTCTCCACACCCTCTCCAGCATTTATTATTTGTAGACTTTTGGATCGCAGCCATTCTGACTGGTGTGAAATGGTACCTCATAGTGGTCTTGATTTGCATTTCTCTGATAATGAGTGATGCTGAGCATCTTTTCATGTGTTTGTTAGCCATCTATATGTCTTCTTTGGAGAAATGTCTATTTAGTTCTTTGGCTCATTTTTTGATTGGGTCGTTTATTTTTTTGGAGTTGAGCTGGAGGAGTTGCTTGTATATTTTTGAGATTAGTTGTTTGTCAGTTGCTTCCTTTGCTATTATTTTCTCCCATTCTGAAGGCTGTCTTTTCACCTTGCTAATAGTTTCCTTTGATGTGCAGAAGCTTTTAAGGTTAATTAGGTCCCATTTGTTTATTTTTGCTTTTATTTCCAATATTCTGGGAGGTGGGTCATAGAGGATCCTGCTGTGATGTATGTCAGAGAGTGTTTTGCCTATGTTCTCCTCTAGGAGTTTTATAGTTTCTGGTCTTATGTTTAGATCTTTAATCCATTTTGAGTTTGTTTTTGTGTATGGTGTTAGAAAGTGGTCTAGTTTCATTCTTTTACACGTGGTTGACCAGTTTTCCCAGCACCACTTGTTAAAGAGATTGTCTTTAATCCATTGTATAGTCTTGCCTCCTTTGTCAAAGATAAGGTGTCCATATGTGTGTGGATTTATCTCTGGGCTTTCTATTTTGTTCCATTGATCTATATTTCTGTCTTTGTGCCAGTACCATACTGTCTTGATGACTGTGGCTTTGTAGTAGAGCCTGAAGTCAGGTAGGTTGATTCCTCCAGTTCCATTCTTCTTTCTCAAGATCGCTTTGGCTATTCAAGGTTGTTTGTATTTCCATACAAATTGTGAAATTATTTGTTCTAGCTCTGTGAAGAATAGTGTTGGTAGCTTGATAGGGATTGCATTGAATCTATAAATTGCTTTGGGTAGTATACTCATTTTCACTATATTGATTCTTCCAATCCATGAACGTGGTATATTTCTCCGTCTATTAGTGTCCTCTTTGATTTCTTTCACCAGTGTTTTATAGTTTTCTATATATAGGTCTTTAGTTTCTCTAGGTAGATATATTCCTAAGTATTTTATTCTTTCCGTTGCAATGGTGAATGGAATTGTTTCCTTAATTTCTCTTTCTGTTTTCTCATTATTAGTGTATAGGAATGCAAGGGATTTCTGTGTGTTGATTTTATATCCTGCAACTTTACTATAGTCATTGATTATTTCTAGTAATTTTCTGGTGGAATCTTTAGGGTTTTCTATGTTGAGGATCATGTCATCTGCAAATAGTGAGAGTTTTACTTCTTCTTTTCCAATTTGGATTCCTTTTATTTCTTTTTCTGCTCTGATTGCTGTGGCCAAAACTTCCAAAACTATGTTGAATAGTAATGGTGAAAGTGGGCACCCTTGTCTTGTTCCTGACTTTAGAGGAAATGCTTTCAATTTTTCACCATTGAGGATAATGTTTGCTGTGGGTTTGTCATATATAGCTTTTATTATGTTGAGGTATGTTCCTTCTATTCCTGCTTTCTGGAGAGTTCTTATCATAAATGGATGTTGAATTTTGTCAAAGGCTTTCTCTGCATCTATTGAGATAATCATATGGTTTTTATTTTTCAATTTGTTAATGTGGTGTATTACATTGATTGATTTGTGGATATTGAAGAATCCTTGCATCCCTTGGATAAAGCCCACTTGATCATGGTGTATGATCTTTTTAATGTGTTGTTGGATTCTGATTGCTAGAATTTTGTTAAGGATTTTTGCATCTATGTTCATCAGTGATATTGGCCTGTAGTTTTCTTTTTTTGTGGGATCTTTGTCAGGTTTTGGTATTAGGGTGATGGTGGCCTCATAGAATGAGTTTGGAAGTTTACCTTCCTCTGCAATTTTCTGGAAGAGTTTGAGCAGGATAGGTGTTAGCTCTTCTCTAAATTTTTGGTAGAATTCAGCTGTGAAGCCATCTGGACCTGGGCTTTTGTTTGCTGGAAGATTTTTGATTACAGTTTCGATTTCCGTGCTTGTGATGGGTCTGTTAAGATTTTCTATTTCTTCCTGGTCGAGTTTTGGAAAGTTGTACTTTTCTAAGAATTTGTCCATTTCTTCCACGTTGTCCATTTTATTGGCATATAATTGTTGATAGTAGTCTCTTATGATCCTTTGTATTTCTGTGTTGTCTGTTGTGATCTCTCCATTTTCGTTTCTAATTTTGTTGATTTGATTTTTCTCCCTTTGTTTCTTGATGAGTCTGGCTAATGGTTTGTCAATTTTATTTATCCTCTCAAAGAACCAGCTTTTGGCTTTGTTGATTTTTGCTATGGTCTCTTTTGTTTCTTTTGCATTTATTTCTGCTCTAATTTTTAAGATTTCTTTCCTTCTACTAACCCTGGGGTTCTTCATTTCTTCCTTTTCTAGTTGCTTTAGGTGTAGAGTTAGGTTATTTATTTGACTTTTTTCTTGTTTCTTGAGGTGTGCCTGTATTGCTATGAACTTTCCCCTTAGGACTGCTTTTACCGTGTCCCACAGGTTTTGGGTTGTTGTGTTTTCATTTTCGTTTCTATGCAAATTTTGATTTCTTTTTTGATTTCTTCTGTGATTTGTTGGTTATTCAGCAGCGTGTTGTTCAGCCTCCATATGTTGGAATTTTTAATAGTTTTTCTCCTGTAATTGAGATCTAATCTTACTGCATTGTGGTCAGAAAAAATGCTTGGAATGATTTCTATTTTTTTGAATTTACCAAGGCTAGCTTTATGGCCCAGGATGTGATCTATCCTGGAGAAGGTTCCATGTGCGCTTGAGAAAAAGGTGAAATTCATTGTTTTGGGATGAAATGTCCTATAGATATCAATTAGGTCTAACGGGTCTATTGTATCATTTAAAGTTTGTGTTTCCTTGTTAATTTTCTGTTTAGTTGATCTATCCCTAGGTGTAAGTGGGGTATTAAAGTCTCCCACTATTATTGTGTTATTGTTAATTTCTCCTTTCATACTTGTTAGCATTTGTCTTATGTACTGTGGTGCTCCCGTGTTGGGTGCATATATATTTATAATTGTTATATCTTCTTCTTGGATTGATCCTTTGATCATTATGTAGTGACCTTCTTTGTCTCTTTTCACAGCCTTTGTTTTAAAGTCTATTTTATCTGATATGAGTATTGCTACTCCTGCTTTCTTTTGGTCCCTATTTGCATGGAAAATCTTTTTCCAGTCCTTCACTTTCAGTCTGTATGTGTCCCCTGTTTTGAGGTGGGTCTCTTGTAGACAACATATGTAGGGGTCTTGTTTTTGTATCCATTCAGCCAGTCTTTGTCTTTTGGTTGGGGCATTCAACCCATTTACGTTTAAGGTAATTACTGTTAAGTATGATCCCGTTGCCATTTACTTTATTGTTTTGGGTTCGAGTTTATACACTGTTTTTGTGTTTCCTGTCTAGAGAATATCCTTTAGTATTTGTTGGAGAGCTGGTTTGGTGGTGCAGAATTCTCTCAGCTTTTGCTTGTCTGAAAAGCTTTTGATTTCTCCTTCATACTTGAATGAGATCCTTGCTGGGTACAATAATCTGGGCTGTAGGTTATTTTCTTTCATCATTTTAAGTATGTCTTGCCATTCTCTCCTGGCTTGAAGAGTTTCTATTGAAAGATCAGCTGTTATCCTTATGGGAATTCCCTTGTGTGTTATTTGTTGTTTTTCCCTTGCTGCTTTTAATATTTGTTCTTTGTGTTTGATCTTTGTTAATTTGATTAATATGTGTCTTGGGGTGTTTCTCCTTGGGTTTATCCTGTTTGGGACTCTCTGGGTTTCTTGGACTTGGGTGATTATTTCCTTCCCCATTTTAGGGAAGTTTTCCACTATTATCTCCTCAAGTATTTTCTCATGGTCTTTCTTTTTGTCTTCTTCTTCTGGAACCCCTATGATTCGAATGTTGTAGCATTTAATGTTGTCCTGGAGGTCTTTGAGATTGTCCTCATTTCTTTTAATTCGTTTTTCTTTTATCCTCTCTGATTCATTTATTTCTACCATTCTATCTTCTAATTCACTAATCCTATCTTCTGCCTCTGTTATTCTACTATTTGTTGCCTCCAGAGTGTTTTTAATTTCATTTATTGCATTATTCATTATATATTGACTCTTTTTTATTTCTTCTAGGTCCTTGTTAAACCTTTCTTGTATCTTCTCTATCCTTGTCTCCAGGCTATTTATCTGTGATTCCATTTTAGTTTCAAGATTTTGGATCAATTTCACTATCATTATTCGGAATTCTTTATCAGGTAGATTCCGTATCTCTTCCTCTTTTGTTTGGTTTGGTGGGCATTTATCCTGTTCCTTTATCTGCTGAGTATTCCTCTGTCTCTTCATCTTGTTTAAATTGCTGAGTTTGGGGTGTCCTTTCTGTATTCTGGCAGTTTGTGGAGTTCTCTTTATTGTGGCGTTTCCTCACTGTGTGTGGGTTTGTACAGGTGGCTTGTCAAGGTTTCCTGGTTAGGGAAGCTTGTGTCGGTGTTCTGGTGGGTGGAGCTGTATTTCTTCTCTCTGGAGTGCAATGAAATGTCCAGTAATGAGTTATGAGATGTCTATAGTTTTGGGGTGACTTTGGGCAGCCTGTATCTTGAAGCTCAGGGCTGTGTTCCTTTGTTGCTGGAGAATTTGCTTGGTATGTCTTGCCCTGGAACTTATTGGCCCTTGTGTGGTGCTTGGTTTCAGTGTCGGTATGGAGGCATTTGATGAGCTCCTGTCAATTAATGTTCCTTGGAGTCAGGAGTTCCCTGGAGTCAGGGTTTGGACTTAAGTCTCCTGCTTCCGGTTATCGGTCTTATTTTTATAGTAGTTTCAAAACTTCTCCTTCTATACAGCACCATTGATAAAACATCTATATTAAAGATGAAAACTTTCTCTACGTTGAGGGTCACTCATAGAGGTTCACAGGGTTACATGGAGAAGAGAAGAGGGAGGAGGGAGTTAGAGGTGACCCAAATGAGATGAGGTGAATCAATAGTGGAGAGAGTGGGCTAGCCAGTAGTCACTTCCTTATGTGCACTCCACAACTGGACCACTCAGAGATGTTCACGGAGTTATACAGAGAAGAGAAGAAGGAGGAAGGTGACAGAGGTGGCCAGAAGGATAAAAGGGGGGAATGAAAAGGAGGGAGACAGATCCAGCCAGTAATCAGTTCCCTAAGTGTTCTCCACTGTCTGGAACACACAGAAATTCACAGAGTTGGGTAGAGTAGAGAGGGGTTAGGGAGGAGACACAGGCGACCTGGTGGAGAAAGAGGAGAGTCCAAAGGGAGAGAGAGCAGTCAAGCCAGTAATCTCGCTCCCTAGTGAAAAATGGGTCCTGAAGATTGGGTTCTTAAAGGTACAAAATTGGTAACAAATACATAAAAGCAAAAATTAAAAATCTAGAGTAGAGTTTGGAATTTCAAAAATATGATGTTAAAGAAAAGAAGAAGGAAAAGAAAGAGAGAAAAAACAAACAAACAAAAACAAACAAGGTCGCGAAAATTATAAAGAAAGTACAGGTACAAAATTGATAACTAATACCAAAAAGCAAAAATTAAAAATCTAGAGTAGAGTTTGGAATTTCAAAAATACAATGTTAAAAAAATAAAAAGAAGAAGAAAAATAAAGAGAGAAAAAAAACAAACAAAAACAAACAATGTCACAAAAATTATAAAGAAAATACAGGTACAAAATTGATATCAAATACCAAAAAGCATAAATTAAAAATCTAGAGTAGAATTTGGGATTTCAAAAATACAATGTTAAAAAAAAAAAGAAGAAAAATAAAGAGAGAAAACAAACAAACAATAACAAACAATGTCACAAAAATTATAAAGAAAATACAGGTACAAAATTGATATCAAATACCAAAAAGCATAAATTAAAAATCTAGAGTAGAGTTTGGAATTTCAGATATACAATGTTATGTAAAAGAAGAAGAGAAAGAAACAGAGAAGAAGAAAAAAAAAGTCACAGAAATTATATAAAAAAAAACTATAGGTACAAAATTGATAACATATACCAAAAAGTGAAAATTAAAAATCTAGAGTAGAGTTTGGAATTTCAAAAATATAATGTTAAAGAAAAGAAGAAGAAAAAAAAAAAAAAACAAGGTCAAAAAATTATAAAATATATATATATGAAGTTTGCTGAAGAAGAAAAAAATAGGGTCTTTTTTTTTGCAAAGTAACAGGTTATAAAAGTGAAAATTAAAGGAACAATAGAGGACTTAAAAAGTTTTTTTTAACTAAAAAAAAAAAAGAAAGAATGATCGTAAAAATAATAAAAATATATCTAGGACTTTCTTGGTTTTGTTGTGGGTGTTGTGGGTTCAGTTCATTTTTGGCTAGTTCCTTGGTCAGACTTATATTTCTCAAGATCTATAGGCCCCTTCCTATGTAGTCCGTAGTAACCACAGGGTTTTGATCTATTGCCTGTAGCTTCCAAGGCGTTTCCCTCTGTTATATCTTCTTCTGTTTGCTAGTCTCTTCAGTATCTGGTTTCCGCCCTGACACAAAGGGGACGGTGGAGGACACTTTTTTTTTTTTTTTTTTCTTCAGGCTTACTTGTTCAGTTGTGCTGTGGGGAGGGAGGGAGGGAGGGATGCTGCAAACAAATAACACTGGCATGGGCTCGCAGTGCCTCAGCCACCCTGGGTCTGCCCCCACTCACGGCGCGTGTGGCCACCCTGCCCACACTGCTCGGGCTCTAGGTTGTTCCGCCGGGAACAATCCGAGGCCGGCCCTGGGTTGCATGCACCTCCCAGGTCCAAGCCACTCAGGTTCAGGCACTCGGGTAGTCCTCAGAGGTGCAGACTCAGTTGGGCCTGCGTTTTGTGCTCTTCCCAGGTCTGAGCAGCTCAGGTGACGAGGTGTTTGGCGAGCGCCAATGCTGTGACTTATCACCTCCCCGCCACTCGGTTATCTGGGTGTAAAACCGGCGCACCTTCTCAGGCAGATGTTGACCGTCCAGACCCCCAAGAAGTTTTAGTTAGCAAATAAGCCTGCTTACAGTTTTATAGATAATGTCTCTCTGGGGCTGCGATTGCCCCCTTCCGGCTCTGGCTGCCTGTCACCGGAGGGGGAAGGTCTGCAGCCGGCTATCTCTGTTCAGTCCTTTGTTCCGTGCGCGGGCCTGGCGGTCTTAGGTTAGGGCTGGCTTTTCACGTGGTAGATATCCCACAGTCTGGTTTGCTAGCCCAAATTATTTCGCTCAGATAGCGCTCAGGGTATTCAGGCCAGATTCTTACTCTCAGCGATGCAGCCCACGCCGCGCCTCCCTGCCCAGCCCCCACTTGCTAATGGCGGATGCAGGCATCTGCGCTGCTTCTCCGCTGGGGGAGTTACCGTAGGGCTCGCAATCTGCGAGTTTTAATTGTTTATTTATTTTTTCTCCCTGTTATGTTGCCCTCTGTGCTTCCAAAGCTCGGCACAGATTCGGCAGTGAGAAGGTTTCCTGGTGTTTGGAAACTTCTCTCTTTTTAAGATTCCCTTCCCGGGACGGAACTCCGTCCCTCCCTCTTATGTCTCTTTTTTTCTTTAATATTTTTTCCTACCTCCTTTCAAAGAGTTGGGTTGCTTTTCTGGGTGCCTGATGTCCTCTGCCGGCATTCAGAAGTTGTTTTGTGGAATTTACTCGACGTTTAAATGCTCTTTTGATGAATTTGTGGGAGAGAAAGTGTTCTCCCCGTCCTACTCCTCCGCCATCTTGGCTCCTCCCCCCTCTCTGCCTTTTCTCAATCCACTTTGAACATGAGGAAGTTCACAGTTCACATACAGTTGAAGCCTGGCTTGGAGAATTTTGAGCATTACTTTGCAAGCATGTGCTGCTGCTAAGTCACTTCAGTCGTGTCCGACTCTGTGTGACCCCATAGATGGCAGCCCACCAGGCTCCCCTGTCCCTGGGATTCTCCAGGCAAGAACACTGGAGTAGGTTGCCATTTCTTTCTCCAATGCATGAAAGTGAAAAGTGAAAGGGAAGTCACTCAGTTGCATGCGACTCTTCGAGACCCCAGGGACTGCAGCCCACCAGGCTCCTCCGTCCATGGGATTTTGCGGGCAAGTGTACTGGAGTGGGGTGCCATTGCCTTCTCCGTTGCAAGCATGTGAGATGAGTGCAATTGTGCAGTAGTTTGAGCATTCTTTGAATTGCCTTTCTTTGGGATTATAATTAAAACAGACCTTCTCCAGTCCTGTGGCCACTGCTGAGTTTTCCAAATTTGCTGGCATATTGAGTGCAGTACTTTCACAGCATCATCTTTCAGGATTTGAAATAGCTCAACTGGAATTCCATCACCTCCACTAGCTTTTTTCGTAGTGATGCTTTCTAAGGCCCACTTGACTTCACACTCCAGGATGTCTGGCTCTAGGTGAGTGATCACACCATCGTGGTTATCTGGGTCATGAAGAACTTTTCTGTATAGCTCTTCTGTGTATTCTTGCCACAACTTCTTAATATTTTCTTCTTCTCTTAGGTCCATACCATTTCTGTCCTTTATTGTGCCCATCTTTGCATGAAAATTTCCCTTGGTATATCTGATTTTCTTGAAGAGATCTCTGGTCTTTCCCATTCTATTGTTTTCCTCTATTTGTTTGCACTGATCACTGAGAAAGGCTTTCATATCTCTCCTCGCTATCCTTTGGAACTCTGCATTCAAATGTGTGCATTTTTCCTTTTCTCTTTTGTCTTTTGTGTCTTTTGTTTTCTCAGCTGTCTGAAAGGCCTCCCCACACAACCATTTTGCCTTTTTGTACTTCTTTTTCTTGGGGATACTCCTGATCCCTGTCTCCTGTACAATGTCACAAACCTCTGTCCATAGTTCTTCAGGCACTCTGTCTATGAGATCTGATCCCATGAATCTATTTGTCACTGCCACTGTATAATGTTAAAGGATTTTATTTAGGTCATAACTGAATGGTCTACTGGTTTTCCCTACTTTCTTCAACTTAAGTCTGAATTTGGCAATAAGGGGTTCAGATTCTGAGCTACAGTCAGCTCCTGGTCTTGTTTTGCTGACTGTACAGGGGTTCTCTATCTTCGGTGGCAAAGAATATAATCAATCTTATTTTGGTAGTGATGTCCAAATGTAGAGTCTTCTCTTGTTTTGTTGGAAGAGGATGATTGCTATGACCAGTGCATTGTCTTGGAAAAACTCTGTTAGCCTTTGCCCTGCTTTGTTTTGTACTCCAAGGCCAAATTTCCTGGTTACTCAAGGTATCTCATGATTTCCTACTTTGGCATTCCAGTCCCCTATGATGAAAAGGACATTTTTTGGGGGTGTTAGTTTTGGAAGGTCTTGTAGGTCTTCATAGAACCATTCAATTTCAGCTTCTTCAGCATTACTGGTCGCAGCATAGACTTGGATTACTGTGATATTGAATACTTTGCCTTGGAAATGAACAGAGATCATTCTGTCGTTTTTGAGATTGCATCCAGGCACTGCATTTCAGACTCATTTGTTGACTATGATGGCTACCCCACTTCTTCCAAGGGATTATTTTCCACAGTGGTAGATATAATGGCCATCTGAGTTCATTCACCCATTCCAGTTCAGTTCAGTTCAGTCGCTCAGTCGTGTCTGACTCTTTGCAACCCCATGAATCGCAGCACACCAGGCCTCCCTGTCCATCACTAACTCCCGGAGTTCACTCAGACTCACGTCCATTGAGTCAGTGATGCCATCCAGCCATCTCATCCTCTGTTGTCCCCTTCTCCTTCCCCAAATCCCTCCCAGCATCAGAGTCTTTTCCAATGAGTCAACTCTCAGCATCACGTGGCCAAAGTACTGGAGTTTCAGCTTTAGCATCATTCCTTCCAGAGAAATCCCAGGAATGATCTCCTTCAGAATGGACTGGTTGGATCTCCTTGCAGTCCAAAGGACTCTCAAGAGTCTTCTCCAACACCACAGTTCAAAAGCATCAATTCTTCGGCACTCAGCCTTCTTCACAGTCCAACTCTCACATCCATACATGACCACAGGAAAAACCATAGCCTTGTTAGACGTACCTTTGTTGGCAAAGTAATGTCTCTGCTTTTGAATATGCTATCTAGGTTGGTCATAACTTTCCTTCCGAGGAGTAAGCATCTTTTAATTTCATGGCTGCAGTCACCATCTGCAGTGATTTTGGAGCCCCCCAAAATAAAGTCTGACACTGTTTCCACTGTTTCCCCATCTATTTCCCATGAAGTGATGGGACCAGATGCCATGATCTTCGTTTTCTGAATGTTGAGCTTTAAGCCAACCTTTTCACTTTCCTCTTTCACTTTCATCAAGAGACTTTTTAGTTCCTCTTCACTTTCTGCCATAAGGGTGGTGTCATCTGCATATCTGAGGTTAGTCCATTTTAATTTGCTGATTCCTGAAATGTCGATGTTCACTCTTGCCATCTCCTGTTTGACCACTTCCTATTTGCCTTGATTCATGAACCTAACATTCCAGGTTCCTATGCAATATTGCTCTTTACAGCATTGGACTTCCATCACCAGTCACATCCACAATGGGGTGTTTTTGCTTTGGCTCCATCTCTTCATTCTTTTGGGAGTTATTTCTCCACTGATACCAGTAGCATATTGGGCATCTACCATCTTTGGGACTTCATCTCTCAGTATCCTATCTTTTTGCCTTTTCATACAGTTCATGGGGTTCTCAAGGCAAGAATACAGAAGTTGTTTGCCATTCCCTTTTCCAGTGTACCACGTTTTGTCAGAACTCTCCAGCATCACCTGTCCATCTTAATGACCCTACATGGTATGGCTCATAGTTTCATTGAGTTAGATAAGGCTGTGGTCCATGTGATCAGACTGGTTAGTTTTCTGTGATTGTGCTTATCATTCTGTCTGCCCTCTGATGGAGAAGTATAAGAGGAAGCTTATGGAAGCTTCCAGGTGGGAGAGACTGACTGAGAGGATATGGGTCTTGTTCTGGTGGGCAGGGTAATGCTCAGTAATCTTTAATGTTCTGTTGATGTGTGGGGCTGTATTCCCTACCTGTTGTTTGACCTGAGGCCAAACTTTGGTGGAGGTAATAAAGATAATGGCAACCTCCTTCAAAAGGACAAACCTAGACAGCTAAAGAGCAGAGGCAGTACCTTGCTTCCATCACCAGTCACATCCACAACTGGATGCTGTTTTCGCTTTGGCTCCATCTCTTCATTCTTTTTGTATTTATTTATCCACTGATCTCCAGTAGCATATTGGGCAGCTACCGACCTGGGGAGTTCATCTTTCAGTGGCATATATTTTTGCCTTTTCATACTGTTCATGAGGTTCTCAAGGCAAGAGTACTGAAGTGGTTTTCCATTCCATTCTCCAGTGGACCATGTTTTGTCAGAACTCTCCACCATGACCCGTCAATCTTAGGTGGCCCTACATGGCATGGCTCATAGTTTCATTGAGTTAGACAAGGCTGTGGTCCCTTGATCAGTTTGATTAGTTTTCTGTGATTGTGGTCCTCATTCTGTCTGCCCCCTGAAAGATAAGCTAAGAGGCTTATGTACGCTTCCTGTCAGATAAGATCAGTCGCTCAGTCGTGTCCGACTCTTTGCGACCCCATGAATCACAGCACGCCAGGCCTCCCTGTCCATCACCAACTCCCACAGTTCACTCAGACTCACATCCATTGAGTCAGTGATGCCATCCAGCCATCTCATCCTCTGTCGTCCCCTTCTCCTCTTGCCCCCAATCCCTCCCAGCATCAGAGTCTTTTCCAATGAGTCAACTCTCCACATCAGGTGGCCAAAGTACTGGAGTTTCAGCTTTAGCATCATTCTTTCCAAAGATATCCCAGGAATGATCTCCTTCAGAACGGACTGGTTGGATCTCCTTGCAGTCCAAGGGGCTCGAAAGAGTCTTCTCCAACACCACAGTTCAAAAGCATCAATTCTTCAGCGCTCAGCTTTCTTCACAGTCCAATTCTCACATTCATACATGACCACTGGAAAAACCATAGCCTTGACTAGACGAACCTTTGTTGGCAAAGTAATGTCTCTGCTTTTGAATATGCTATCTAGGTTGATCATAACTTTCCTTCCAAGGAGTAAGCATCTTTTAATTTCATGGCTGCAGTCACTATCTGCAGTGATTTTGGAGCCCCCCAAAATAAAGTCTGACACTGTTTCCACTGTTTCCTATCTATTTCCCATGAAGTGATGGGACCGGATGCCATGATCTTCGTTTTCTCAGTGTTGAGCTTTAAGCCAACTTTTTCACTCTCCTCTTTCACCTTCATCAAGAGGCTTTTTAGTTCCTCTTCACTTTCTGCCATAAGGGTGGTGTCATCTGCATATCTGAGGTTATTGATATTTCTCCTGGCAATCTTGATTCCAGCTTCTGTTTCTTCCAGTCCAGCGTTTCTCATGATGTACTCTGCATAGAAGTTAAATAAGCAGGGTGATAATACACAGCCTTGACATACTCCTTTTCCTACTTGGAACCACTCTGTTGTTCCATGTCCAGTTCTAACTGTTGCTTCCTGACCTGCATACAAATTTCTAAAGAGGCAGATCAGGTGGTCTGTTATTCCCATCTCTTGAAGAATTTTCCACAGTTTATTGTGATCCACACGGTCAAAGGCTTTGGCATAGTCAATAAAGCAGAAATAGATGTTTTTCTGGAACTCTTTTTCTTTTTCCATGATCCAGCGGATGTTGCCAATTTGATCTCTGGTTCCTCTGTCTTTTCTAAAACCAGCTTGAACGTCAGGAAGTTCACGGTTCACATATTGCTGAAGCCTGGCTTGGAGAATTTTGAGCATTACTTTACTAGCGTGTGAGATGAATGCAATTGTGCAGTAGTTTGAGCATTCTTTGGCATTGCCTTTCTTTGGGATTGGAATGAAAACTGACCTTTTCCAGTCCTGTGGCCATTGCTGAATTTTCCAAATTTGCTGGCATATTGAGTGCAGCACTTTCACAGCATCATCTTTCAGGATTTGAAATAGCTCAACTCAAATTCTATCACCTCCACTAGCTTTGTTCATAGTGATGATTTCTAAGGCCCACTTGACTTCACATTCCAGGATGTCTGGCTCTAGGTGAGTGATCACACCATCGTGATTATCTGGGTCATGAAGATCTTTTGTGTACAGTTCTTCTGTGTATTCTTGCCATCTCTTCTTAATATCTTCTGCTTCTGTTAGGTCCATACCATTTCTGTCCTTTGTCGAGTCCATCTTTACATGAAATGTTCCTTTGGTATCTCTGATTTTCTTGAAGTGATCTCTAGTCTTTCCCATTCTGTTATTTTCCTCTATTTCTTTGCATTGATCGCTGAATAAGGCTTTCTTATCTCTTCTTGAGAGACTGATTCTGTGTCTTGTTCTGATGGGCGGGGCCATGCTCAGTAAATCTTTAATCCAGTTTTCTGTTGACAGGCGGGGCTGTTGTTTGACCTGAGACCAAATTATGTTGGAGATAAGGAAGACAATGTTGACCTCCCTCAAAAGGTCCTATGCACATATTGCTGTATGCCCCTAACCCTGCAGAAGCCACCACCAACCCATGGCTCTGCTGGAGATTCCTGAACACTCACGGGCAAGTCTGGGTCAGTCTCTTGTGGGGTTACTGCTCCTTTCTCCTGGATCCTGGTTCACACAAAGTTTTGTTTGTGTCCTCCATGAGTCTGTTTCCCCAGTTCTGTGTACGTTCTGTAACCAAATCCCACTGTCCTCCAAAGTCAAATTCCCTGGGGGTTCTCAGTCCTTTTGCTGGAGACCCAGGTTGGTAAATCTGTTGTGCGTCCTAGAACTTTCTTAATAGTGCAAGAGTTTATTTGGTATAATTGTTCTGAAATTTGTGGACCATCTGCTAGCCGGCTCTATGGTGGAGTTAATGGCAACCTCTTCCATGAGGGCTTATGCCACATGCTGCCTGACCCAGGTCTCCTGTAAGGAAAAACATACCCTTGAGCAAGATGAGTTGTTTTGTTGTGCAATCATTAGCTCTGGGTTTAAAGAAAAAAAAAGTTTTATGTGACTAAGGAAGGAATGTAGAAAAAAATGTTTGTCCTTTTCTCCTTCTTGAGGACCCCAGACCCCCTTCTTCCTCCTCAGGGGACCTGGACTCCTCATAAACCTACCTAATAATTAACTCTCTCAGGATCAATAAGGATGTCTGATTCTACATGTACTGCAAATTTGAATGTCTAAAATCAAGCACGTTTCCTTTCTGTCTCTTTCTTTTTGACTTCTCCTCTAAATCAGTTTTTCTGTGATATCCTCTGAATTGGATTTATGAAACTGTTATAAGATATAATTCTAGCTGAATTGGTTCAAGGCAGCTCAAGTTACCCTATTTGCAACTCTGAGAAGTGATTAACATAAACAGCTGTCTCCAACCTTTCACTCTCTGAAGATTTTGTTGACTCAGGAGAGCTCTGTCAATTGGATTTCTTATCAGACAGGAGGGTGGTGGAACAGAGTTCAGTAGGGATTTATGAGAAAATATGGGTTTTGGGGAATCACTCATATCACACTTACTTGAGGGGAATTGGCTATTACATTGGATATATGTAAACTTGGAACTTTCCTTATTTACTGAGGAAAATTCATGAGAAGTTTTCTCTTTTTTTGATATTTTAATTTAATTTTATTTTTAAAATTTACATAATTGTATTAGTTTTGCCAAATATCAAAATGAATCCATCACAGGTATACATGTGCTCCCCATCCTGAACCCTCCTCCCTCCCCATACCATCCCTCTGGGTCGTCCCAGTGCACTAGCCCCAAGCATCCAGTATCGTGCATTGAACCTGGACTGGCATCTCGTTTCATACATGATATTTTACATGTTTCAATGCCATTCTCCCAAATCTCCCCACCCTCTCCCTCTCCCACAGTCCATAAGACTGTTCCATACATCAGCGTCACTTTTGCTGTCTCGTACACAGGGTTATTGTTAGCATCTTTCTAAATTCCATATATATGCGTTAGTATACTGTATTGGTGTTTTCCCTTCTGGCTTACTTCACTCTGTATAATAGGCTCCAGTTTCATCCACCTCATTAGAACTGATTCAAATGTATTCTTTTTAATGGCTGAGTAATACTCCATTGTGTATATGTACCACTGCTTTCTTATCCATTCATCTGCTGATGGACATCTAGGTTGCTTCCATGTCCTGGCTATTATAAACAGTGCTGCGATGAACATTGGGGTACACGTGTCTCTTTCCCTTCTGGTTTCCTCAGTGTGTATGCCCAGCAGTGGGATTGCTGGATCATAAGGCAGTTCTATTTCCAGTTTTTTAAGGAATCTCCACACTGTTCTCCATAGTGGCTGTACTAGTTTGCATTCCCACCAACAGTGTAAGAGGGTTCCCTTTTCTCCACACCCTCTCCAGCATTTATTATTTGTAGACTTTTGGATCGCAGCCATTCTGACTGGTGTGAAATGGTACCTCATAGTGGTCTTGATTTGCATTTCTCTGATAATGAGTGATGTTGAGCATCTTTTCATGTGTTTGTTAGCCATCTGTATGTCTTCTTTGGAGAAATGTCTATTTAGTTCTTTGGCCCATTTTTTGATTGGGTGATTTATTTTTCTGGAGTTGAGCTGGAGGAGTTGCTTGTATATTTTTGAGATTAGTTGTTTGTCAGTTGCTTCATTTGCTATTATTTTCTCCCATTCTGAAGGCTGTCTTTTCACCTTGCTGATAGTTTCCTTTGATGTGCAGAAGCTTTTAAGTTTAATTAGGTCCCATTTGTTTATTTTTGCTTTTATTTCCGATATTTTGGGAGGTGGGTCATAGAGGATCCTGCTGTGATGTATGTCAGAGAGTGTTTTGCCTATGTTCTCCTCTAGGAGTTTTATAGTTTCTGGTCTTATGTTTAGATCTTTAATCCAAGTTTTCAAATAAGTGAAACTGTAGTCAATCTTGAGCACTAGATTTTGTTTGGGAAGTGGGAACTTCCCACTAGTGTTTGGGAAGTTCTCAAGAGTTAGCCATACATCTTCCATTTTGGGTAGAATTTAAAGGTGAGTTTATCTCTGAGCATCTTAGAATTTAGCTCTTAGGGCTTAGGTAGCTATCAGATGGATGCAGCTGATGCCTTTATTGGATGGATAACTTGATAGTTGCTGTCACAATCAAGTCACAAATGACTGAAAAAAAATTTGTTTTGATATTTTTTGAGTATTTATTACATACCAGGTAATGTTCTAAGCATTTTACATGAATTTACTCATCTTTAATACAACACAAAGAAGTAAGTACAGTTATTATCTCCAGTTATAGATGAAGATAGTGATTAAAAGATAGTGATTAAACCCTTGATCACAGGTGTCTGAGTCAAGATTTGAATCCAGATAATCTGGCTCCAGATTCAGTCAATAAATATAACATATTATAACTATACCACTTTATACTTATATAATTACATAATTTGCTTTTTACAACATTCATGTATGTGGATATTTATTTATATTCTACCATATTCCAGAAAGGACATCAGCTTAGAATATCATGTAAGGTAAAAAATACAGATGATAATATTTTTCTTTTATGACCAACGAAACAAGCAGAGATGAATTCAGATAAATAGTAGGACAGCAATGACTAGAAGCCAAGTTTCAGTTAAGTTCAGTCACTCAGTCATGTCCGACTCTTTGTGACCCCATGGACTGCAGCACTCCAGGCTTTCCTGTCCATCACTAACTCTGGAGCTTGCTCAAACTCATGTCCATCACGTCTGTGATGCCATCCAACCATCTCATCCTCTGTCGTCCCCTTCTCCTCCTGCCTTCAATCTTTCCCAGCATCAGGGTCTTTTCCAGTGAGTCACTTCTTTGCATCAGGTGTCCAAAGTACTGGAGCTTCAGCTTCAACATCAGTCCTTCTTCAGCATCAAAAGCTGAGTTTACTGGTTCATAAAAGGGCTTGGGAATTATTGTTTATTTGGAAAATTTTATAAGGGCTATGAGGCACAGTTAAATGACAAAGAATATAGGAATAAATGAATATGTGGTAACATCCCAGTGCCACTGGGGGGATCTGGTGAATAGTAAATGTTTAGTTGGTATTAAGACACTCTGTTTTAAGCACTGGTACCACACAGATAAAGTAGATATGATTCTTGCCCTCAGGGAAATCATAGTCTAGCTGGAGTCACTCATGATTACAATATGATTCATGCTGTAGTGAGGGGTAAGGCAAGCAGAGGATACTTCACTAAGGCCTAAGGAGTCTAGGTTATAGCCCCACTGCTGTGAAGACTCATTCAACTAAAACAATGATCTGATCAAATTTGTGGGAAAGTTCCTTCTACTAAAAGTACAGAACACATATTGGAGAATGATGAGATTAGAAGCTTTCAGCTTTGACCTACCCCTGATTTTTTTTTTTTTGTAGTCCATACCTGTTTTCTTTTCCGTTTATTTGTTGAAACACTTTTTAGTGGGTATCTGTTATCTTTGCTAGTTGTAAAGAATATATAAGTGAAAAGAACTGCTCTAAAAGTCCTCACAGTCCAGCTGGGGATACATTCATTATAAATATATGGATGACAATAAGAATTGAATTGTTCTATTAACACAGTGATAGGTAAGCACAAACTGCCAGAGCATCTGGAGAGAGCATACCTTATTAGATTATAATAGCTTCTTGAGGACACATAACTGTCTCTTGTTTCCTGTATCCATAGAAAACATGAAGATGAGTAGGAAAAGATCAGTTGAATGTATTATTATTGTTACTTGGAGTCTAGCATTTCCACGGACAATGAGCTCCATAGTGGTGGTTCAGGGTTTAGGTCTGCCCCTGCCTCCTTTTCATCTCAGCTAATTTTTCATCCTTGTTAAAGTTGCGTATATGAAATCATCAGTAAAAATACTTCAGTCTTTCATGGCTCATTCTTTTCTTCCTAACATAATATATGTAGCTGTTGGAAAAATTCAGTCATACATTGGATAAGACTCCATAGTAGATGACCAAAGCTATGACCTTATTCCTTTTGGTTTTAAAAGCCTTGATAGGTAAGAGTTCATGCTGCATAAACTCAGAACCACTAAAATTTGAGAAAACAGGCTGTAGAAGTCAGTTCTTTTTCCCCCCTAATATCAAGATGATATCCAGTAGAGGAATTTCAGCCAGACACAGAGAGCATTGAATTTGCCATCTTAGTAGTCCTTTGGGAAATTTCTGGAGGAATGACTCCTCAAAGAAATCTGCTCAAAATCTTTTTTTTTGTTGTTGTTGAAGATTTTCAGTCAGGTTTAGTTCCAGGAAAACACAGTTGGTTGTGGCTAACTGCTTTCATTTTGCCCTGGTTCAGAGGCTTTCACCACAGAGTTGTAACATAATTCCAGTTTGCCTTTAAGTTGTGGCCAAATAGTGATTTCTGACCCCAGAAACTTTCTTCAAATATTCAGATATGAAGGTTGTGTTATATTTTTGATTTCCTTGCAAGAGGATGGGGTTGGTAGAAACGCAATAGAGGTGAACATTCGTGGCACTGACCTAGTTTGCTGTTTTCAAAAAATTATTATTTTAAGGTCTATTATTAGCTAAGGACCTTCAGGGTGTCAAAGCGTGGTTGGTCTTTTCTGAATTTATTTCTATTCAAGTAGGAAAGAGGCATTTCCCATCTCTCATACATAACTATAAGAGTTCAGTTGGTTAACTTAGACAAGGGGTTATTCTCACAGTTCTAACTAGGAGGAAGAGAGAGATGAGAGATAGAGAGAGAAAGGAGGGGGATGGGGGAGGAAAAGAGAGAGGGGGAAGCTTTCTACAACTCAATGAAAAGCAAAAGAAGTAAAAAATAAAAAGAAATGATAGAGAAGAGATAGGGTAATGAAGTTAGTTTATGCTAAGCAAACTAAATCTTGTTGTCATTAGAAAGAAAACATTCCAAATTTTCTCCTTTCTGCCTGAACTAAAGATTTGCTCCTGAAGTCATCCCAGTACCATGTGACTGACACTAAACCCAGAGGGTGGAAGGGAAGAGGGATGAACAAAGATGTTGTCCTTGACAGCTATTCAGGCCTGATTCAAGCTGTCTAAACCTTAAGGTCCATTATTAAAATTTGTTTGATTGTTATAGCTAAGAAGTGGGAGTCTGTCCTACAGCCAAGGTGGGGATTCAAAGAGGAAATTATAAGCCCAATCACCAGATATTTCCCACAGAGGCTCTGATAACCAGAGTACAATGTTTACCATGTGTTGTAAATGTTCATTTTTCTTTAACAGTACTTAATGTAACACACTGATAGTGTTAAGTAAAGGCAACAATGTCATAAAAATGTAATAGTTCCCAAATTTGTGATCCATTGGAGAAAGGAATGCCATATCCTCTCAAGTATTCTTGCCTTGAGAATCCCATAAACAGTAGGAAAAGGCAAAAAGATATGACACTGAAAGATGAAGCCCTCAGGTCAGTAGGTCCAATATGCTACTGGAGAAGAACAGAGAAATAGCTCCAAAAGGAATAAAGAGGCTGGGCCAACGTGGAAATGACGCCCAGTTCTGGATGTGTCTGGAGGTGAAAGTAAAGTCCGTTGCTGTAAAGAACAATATTGCAAAGGAACCTGGAATATTAGGTTTATGAGTCAAGGTAAACTGGAAGTGGTCAAACTGGAGATGGCAAGAGTGAACGTCGACATCTTAAGAATCAGTGAACTAAAATGAATGGGAATGGGTGACTAATTCAGATGACCATTATATCTACTGAAAGGTTGTTGTTGAACGAAAAGATGCCAGAATTCTTGGCCCCCGGAGGAGAAGAATTCAATCTGGGGCCAGAGATGAGGCTTGATCACTCAGAGCTTTTGTGTAATAAAGTTTTACTAAAGTATAAAGGAGATAGAGAAAGCTTCTGACATATGCATCAGAGGGGGGCAGAAAGAGTACCCCCCTGCTAGTCTTCAGCTGGATGTTATATAGTCACTAGCAGTCTGTTAATGAAAGAAAGGAATGTTTTAAAACTCAGAATGTCACCAGGCCCCTCACCCATAAGATGCATTTTGGGATAATCTTGGCACCAAATGGTTCATCCTGGGCCATAAAATGATTAACTTGAATCTTGAAGAAGGGGAGATCACCATACAAATAGTTTTATTTACATAGATTAGGGGAACAATATCTGAATATAACATACTGGTTTGTCAAGTAGGTTCTGAGCCAAGAGGCAGAACCGACTTGCAGACAGAGTTTGGGGTAAATACATAGCACGTTAGCATAGCTTAAGACAAACATTTCCATAAGAAAAAGGCATTGGTTATCTCAAGGTTTGAGAGTAGTTAACTTCAGGTGAAACTAGGTGTCATTATGGCAATACAGTGTTTTAAGAGAAACCTCCTTTTAAATTTGTATAGAGAAGGAAAAAAATATCGCTAGTTTGTTTCCTCCTGCCACTTAAGAGAGATAAAAATGTCTGACACTTGCAGGCTATTTCCTCCGTTTGGAGACCCCTGGCCTTCCTGCCTGTTACCCTTTCATTCCTCCCTTTTCTTTTAGGAAAATTATGTTGCCTAGGGAAAAGGGGCATCGTTATCGTTCCATAACTGCTTCCGAGCTGATAAGGAGCATTGTCCCTAAATTGGTGAGGCAACATATTTTCCTAATCCTCATATTGAGGATATCTGATCCTGGGGCCCCAAGTAGTAGTTGGAGGAAGCTGTAGCAGTAGCAGGAGTTTGAGCAACCATTTGTAACTTAAAAGCTTTCATGTGGCTAGAAATAAATCCAGTTATACAGTTACAGATGCAAGGCAAAATAGTCATTAAAACAAGTTAAAATCAAAATTAAAAGTCACGTTATGTCCATAGTTAAAGTGCAACGAGGTGCACCAGTCCATTATATGGTTATTAGATGCCATCAGATGAAGAAGAGGTATCACATATGATTGTTGTCGAAGGTATTCACAGACTTGGAGAAAGTTTTTTCCTTGAACTGGAGATGTCCACCATGGGAAGCCTTTCACTGATGAAGAGAGGAGTGCTCCGCAGACCCAGCAGTTAGACCGATTGTGGAATGTAGCATAGGAGTGAGCACAGGACAGGAAGGCATTGTCTTCAGGATCAAATGGCAGACTCAGGATTTTTGGAGTCAGCAGAAGTAAGCTCACATAGGTTATCAGGCCTATCTGAAAAGTACAAAGTCAGAGCATAGAAAGTAAAGACATAAAATGAAGTCACTTAGTTTTGGTCAGGGTGCCACCTCTTAACTTGAGTGTGATGTACCCAGGAATCAATTCTTGGCACTTTGACAGCTGTGGGAGAAGAAAGAATAGCCTGGTAAGGGCCTTCCCAGATGGGCTCGAGGGATGGGCCTCCAGATCCCAATGTTTTTATGAGAACCTCGGTTTCTGGCTCAAATAGAGGTTTGTTTGACTCAGAGGCTAGGTTAGGAGTCGTCTCCCAGAGTTCTGTTAATGCCTGTTGAAAAGCTGAGAGCTGAGTTACGTAACTAGTTAATTCCAAGGCTTCAGGGTCTATAACAATGTCTGTGCATAAGAAAGGCCTTCCATAAAGGCGGACAGTCCCTCCTTTTGGGGGGCAATTTGAGCCCTCATTAAAGCTATGGGTAGGACTTTAATCCAATTGTCCTGGGCCTCTTGAGTTAGTTTGTGCAGATGTCTTTTGATAATGTCATTAGCTTTTTCAACCTTTCCTGAGGATTGGGGTCTCCAGGAACAGTGTAAGTGATATTCTATTTCTAGAGCTTTAGATATCCCCTGAGTTACAGCAGCTTTAAAGGCGGAGCCATTGTCACTCTGAAGGCTCAGTGGCAGCCCAAACCTGGGGATAATTTCATGGATTAAAATCTTTATAACCTCCTTAGCTTGTTCACTACGACAGGGAAAAGCCTCAATCCATCCAGTAAAAGTATCTACCCTAACTTGTAAGCAAGAATATCCATTAACTTTTGGCATATGAGTAAAATCAATTTCCCAGTTGTCTCCAGAATAGTTCCCACTTTGTTGTAATCCAGATTTTGCTAGCTTTTCCGTGTTTGGGTTATTTTTCTGACAAACCTCACACCTTTTGATAATATTCTTTAAAGTTTTTATTACATTTTTTCCTTCAAACAAACGAGAAGCCATTTGGTAAGTACTCTCTGCACCCACATGAAAACTCTGATGTAAACCCTTAAGAATTTTCCACTGAGCATTTTCAGGAATTATTAATCGTCCATACTCAGACTGTAACCATCTTTTATCAGTAATCTTTGTTCCTCTTTTTTCGTATCTTTTTAATTCTTCCTCAGTATATTGTGGTTCTTCCTTTTCCACAGGACCTGTTCAGATCAAACGCGTCTGTAGTGAAGGGGTTTTCTAAAGTGCCGCTTTTCTGGCTTAACAGTCAGCCAACTGATTACCTTTGGCTACTTTACTGCCATCCCTGCTGTGCCCTTTGCATGCATAACAGCTACTTCTTTAGGACAATATACAGCAGTTAAAAGTCTCTCGATCTCTCTGAAATGCTTAATAGGTTCTCCTGTTGCTGCTTTAAACTGTCTTTTTTTTTCCATATCCCAGCATGAGCATGGAAAGTCAAATAAGTATATTTAGAATCAGTGTAGATATTTACTCACTGTCCTTTGCTTAACTCTAGAGCTCGGGTCAGAGCCACAGGCTCCGCTAACTGAGCACTAGTTCCCTGGAGGAGAAATTTTGTTTCTAAAACCTGTTCAGCAGTCACCACGGCGTAACCTGCTTTACACTTTCCATCCCGAACAAAAGAACTGCCATCTGTAAATATTTCTATGTCAGGATTGTCTAATGGAGTATCTCTTAGATCCTCCTGAGCTGCATAGCTTAAAGTTAGGAATTGGGAACAATCGTGAACAGGTGTTTGATTTTCCTTTTTAGGAAGGAAAGTGGTAGGATTTAAATTTCCACAAACTTTAAGCTTAGTTACTGGTCCTTCTAACAACAGTTCAGTTCAGTTCAGTCGCTCAGTTGTGTCCGACTCTTTGCGACCCCGTGAATCACAGCACGCCAGAACTCCCTGTCCATCACCAACTCCTGGAGTTCACTGAGACTCACGTCCATCGAGTCAGTGAGGTCATCCAGCCATCTCATCCTCTGTCATCCCCTTCACCTCCTGCCCCTAATCCCTCCCAGCATCAGAGTCTTTTCCAATGAGTCAACTCTCAGCATCACGAAGCCAAAGTACTGGAGTTTCAGCTTTACCATCATTCCTTCCAGAGAAATCCCAGGGCTGATCTTCAGAATGGACTGGTTGGATCTCCGTGCAGTCCAAGGGACTCTCAAGAGTCTTCTCCAACACCACAGTTCAAAAGCATCAATTCTTCAGTGCTCAGCCTTCTTCACAGCCCAACTCTCACATCCATATATGACCACTGGAAAAATCACAGCCTTGAGTAGACGGACCTTTGATGGCAAAGTAATGTCTCTGCTTTACAATATGCTATCTAGGTTGATCATAACTTTCCTTCCAAGGAGTAAGCGGCTTTTAATTTCATGGCTGCAGTCACTATCTGCAGTGATTTTGGAGACCCAAAAAATAAAGTCTGACATTGTTTCCACTGTTTCTCCATCTATTTCCCATGAACTGATGGGACCAGATGCCATAATCTTCGTTTTCTGAATGCTGAGCTTTAAGCCAACTTTTTCACTCTCCTCTTTCACTCTCATCAAGAGGCTTTTCCGTTCCTTTTCACTTTCTGCCATAAGGGTGGTGTCATCTGCATAGCTGAGGTTATTGATATTTCTCCTGGCAATCTTGATTCCAGCTTGTGCTTCTACCAGTCCAGCGTTTCTCATGATGTACTCTGCATAGAAGTTAAATAAGCAGGGTGACAATATACAGCCTTGAAGTACTCCTTTTCCTACTTGGAACCAGTCTGTTGTTCCATGTCCAGTTCTAACTGTTGCTTCCTGACTTGCATACAGGTTTCTCAAGAGGCAGGTCAGGTGGTCTGTTATTCCCATCTCTTGAAGAATTTTCCACAGTTTATTGTGATCCACACAGTCAAAAGCTTTGGCATAGTCAATAAAGCAGAAATAGATGTTTTTCTGGAACTCCTTTGCTTTTTCAATGATTCAGAAGATCTTGGCAATTTGATCTCTGGTTCCTCTGCCTTATCTAAAACAAGCTTGAACATCTGGAAGTTCACGGTTCACGTACTGCTGAAGTCTGGCTTGGAGAATTTTGAGCATTACTTTACTAGCATGTGAGATGAGTGCAATTGTGTGGTAGTTTGAGCATTCTTTGGCGTTGCCTTTCTTTGGGATTGGAATGAAAACTGACCTTTTCCAGTCCTGTGGCCACTGCTGAGTTTTCCAAATTTGCTGGCATATTGAGTGCAGCACTTTCACAGCATCATCTTTCAGGATTTGAAATAGCTAAACTGGAATTCCATCACCTCCACTAGCTTTGTTCGTAGTGATGCTTTCTAAGGCCTACTTGACTTCACATTCCAGGATGTCTGGCTCTAGGTTAGCGATCAGACCATCATGATTATTTTGGTCGTGAAGATCTTCTGTGTATTCCTGTCACCTCTTCTTAATATCAACTGCTTCTGTTAGGTCCATATCATTTCTGTCTTTTATGGAGCCCATCTTTGCATGAAATGTTCCCTTGGTATCTCTAATTTTCTTGAAGAGATCTCTAGTCTTTCCCATTCTGTTGTTTTCCTCTATTTCTTTGCATTGGTCACTGAGGAAGGCTTTCTTATCTCTTCTTGCTATTCTTTGGAACTCTGCATTCAGATGCTTATATCTTTCCTTTTCTCCTTTGCTTTTCACTTCTCTTCTTTTCACAGCTATTTGTAAGGCCTCCCCAGACAGCCATTTTGCTTTTTTGCATTTCTTTTCCATGGGGATGGTCTTGATCCCTGTCTCCTATACAATGTCACGAACTTCAGTCCATAGTTCATCAGGCACTCTATCTATCAGATCTAGGCCCTTAAATCTATTTCGCACTTCCACTGTATAATCCTAAGGGATTTGATTTAGGTCATACCTTAATGATCTAGTGGTTTTCCCTACTTTCTTCAATTTAAGTCTGAATTTGGCAATAAGGAGTTCATGATCTGAGCCACAGTCAGCTCCTGGTCTTTTTTTGTTGACTGTATAGAGCTTCTCCATCTTTGGCTGCAAAGAATATAATCAATCTGATTTTGGTGTTGACAATCTGGTGATGTCCATGTGTAGAGTCTTCTCTTGTGTTGTTGGGAAAGGGTGTTTGCTATGACCAGTACATTTTCTTGGCAAAACTCTATTAGTCTTTGCCCTGCTTCATTCCGTATTCCAAGGCCAAATTTGCCTGTTACTCCAGGTGTTTCTTGACTTCCTACTTTTGCATTCCAGTCTCCTATAATGAAAAGGACATCTTTTTTGGGTGTTATTTCTAAAAGGTCTTGTAGGTCTTCATAGAACCGTTCAACTTCAGCTTCTTCAGTGTTACTGGTCGGGGCATAGACTTGGATTACTGTGATATTGAATGGTTTGCTTTGGAAACAAACAGGGATCATTCTGTAGTTTTTGAGATTGCATCCAAGTACTGCATTTTGGACTCTTTTTTTGACCATGATGGCTACTCCATTTCTTCTAAGGGATTCCTGCCCACAGTAGTAGATATAATGGTCATCTGAGTTAAATTCACCCATTCCAGTCCATTTCAGTTTGCTGATTCCTAGAATGTTGATGTTCACTCTTGCCATCTCCTGTTTGACCACTTCCAATTTGCCTTGATTCATGGACCTGACATTCCAGGTTCCTATGCAATATTGCTTTTTACAGCATCGGACCTTGCTTCTATCACCAGTCACATCCACAGCTGGGTATTCTTTTTGCTTTGGCTCCATCCCTTCTTTCTGGAGTTATTTCTCCACTGATCTCCAGTAGCATATTGGGCACCTTCTGACCTGGGGAGTTCCTCTTTCAGTATCCTATCATTTTGCCTTTTCATACTGTTCATGGGGTTCTCAAGGCAAGAATACTGCAGTGGTTTGCCATTCCCTTCTCCAGTAGACCACATTCTGTCAGACCTCTCCACCATGACCCCCCCCCGCCCCCATCTTGGATGGCCCCATGGGCATGGCTTAGTTTCATTGAGTTAGACAAGGCTCTGGGCCTAGTGTGATTAGATTGACTAGTTTTCTGTGATTATGGTTTCAATGTGTTTGCCCTCTGATGCCCTCTTGCAACACTTATCATCTTACTTGGGTATCTCTTACCTTGGACGTGGGGTATCTCTTCACAGCTGCTCCAGCAAAGCACAGCCGCTGCTCCTTACCTTGGACGAGGGTTATCTCCTTATCACTGCCTCTCCTGACCTTGAAAGTGGAATAGCTCCTCTAGGCCCTCCTGTGCCCACGCAGCCACTGCTCCTTAGACATAGGGTTGCTCCTCCCAGCCCCAGCCCCTGGCCTCAGGCGTGGGGTATCTCCTCCCGGCCGTTGGCCCTGGCCTCGGGGGGTGGGGGGGCAGGGTAGCTCCTCCCAGCCACCGCCCCTGACCTCAAACATGGGGTAGCTCCTCTCAGATGTTCCTGCACCATCACATCCTGGCACTCTTGGCCACTTCCCCTGACTTCGGACGTGGGGTAACTCCTCTTGGCCGCCACCCCTCATGCATGGGGTCCTCCCCGCTTCCGCCCCTGACCTTGGACGTGGGGTAGCACCTCTTGGCCATGCTCTGTGCCCTGTCGCAGCCACCCATGCTCTGTGCGCCTTCTAACAACAATGACTGATATTTAAGAAGCCTACTGTCTCTCATCCAAATATTAACCTTAGAATTTAAGATTTCACTCACATCATGAGAAGTCAGTACAATAAGGTTTTGTCCATTAATTATTTTTAAAGCTTCAGGTGTTAATATAGGCGTTGCCCCAATTACTCTTAGGCAGTGGGGTCACCCACATGAAATTACATCTAATTCTCTGCTTAGATAAGAAATAGGTTGTTGGTGAGGTCCTTGGGATTGTGTCAAAACTCCCAAGACCACACCTTTTCTTTCAGTGGCAAACAAATTAAATTCTGACCCTGTGGGCAAGCTCAAAGTGGGAGCTTGTAGGAGAGCAGTCTGAAGAACCTTAAAAGCCTTTTGAGTTTCTGGAGACCAAACCAGTTTGTCAGTTTGGGCCTGCTGAGTTTCAGCTATAAGTTGATATAAAGGCCGGGCAAGTTCCCCATAACCTGGAATCCAAATGTGACAGTAACTTGTGATTCCCCCAAATCCTCTCAATTGTCTTAAAGTCATAGGTAGGGATGATTTAGTATAGGTTTAATTCTCTCAGGGCCTATGGCCCTAGTCCCTTCTGATATGATTAGGCCCAGATATCTAACCGATTGTTGACAAAGCTGAGCCTTTTTTCTTGATGCCTTGTAACCGCAGCCTGCCAGAAATTTAAAGAAATCTTCTGAGGCTTGTGAACAAGCTTCCTCTGTCTCAGCACAGAGCAAAATATCATCTACATATTGTAACACCACCGCTTCAGAGCTATTAAAGTTTTGTAGATCCCGTGACAAACTTTGTCCAAAAAAGTGAGGACTGTCATGAAATCCCTGGGGCGAAACTGCCCAGGTTAACTGAGAAGCTTGCTGCATAAGGTCTTCAAAGACAAATAGAAATTGACTTTCCTCCACCAAAGGCACTGAATGGAAGACATCTTTCAAATCAATTACTGAAAAATATCTGGCTCATTCAGGAATTTCAGACAATAGAGTATAAGGATTAGGTACCACGAGGTGTAAAGGAACTACAGCCTCATTTATTATCTGTAAATCTTGAACTAGTCTCCATTTACCATTTGATTTCTTTATACCCAAAATAGGAGTGTTGCAGGGACTGTTACAGGGAATTAATAGTCCTTGCTCCTTTAAATTTTCAATGATGGGTTTTAACCCTTCCTTAACTTCAGGTTTCAGTGGATACTGCTTCTTATATGGAAATAAGTGTGGGTCTTTGAGCTTGATAACTATAGGAATAGCATTGTGTGCTCGACCTACAGATTTTCCATCAGCCCATACTCTAGGATGTACATTTTGTTCAACTAAAGGGAGAGAAAGGGAGGGCTCCATATTCATGAAAACAGAGGCATGGACCTTGCTCAGTATATCCCTCCCCCAAAGCGGTGAGGGAGATTCTGGCACGATCAGAAACTCGTGTGAAAATAGCACAGAATCTCAGTTACAAGATAAAGAATAACTGAAATAATACCTTTTGGCTCGTTCAGACAGTCCCATTATGGAAGCGGATTGGGAAGAAAGTGGGCCAGGGGCTTCGGTAAGCACAGAGTAAGTTGCCCCAGTATCTAAAAGGAAATTGATGGATTGGCCCCCCACAGTTATTAATACTCGGGGTTCCTCAGGTGTAATTAGGATGGGAACTTGTGTGGGAACCCCTGGGCACCTTCAGTCCTGATTCTCTTGAGAGTCCCACCCCGGAAACCTACACCTCTGAGGGCAGTCTCTCTTCCAATGTGGTCCTTTGCAGACCGGACATGGAACCAGGGGTGGCTTAGATGCCTGAGGGCAATCCCACTTGAGGTGCCCCTCCCTTCAACAGTAATAGCAAGCCCATCCCTTTTCACCTGGGTCCCTCTGGACATCTTTCTCAGGCTGTTTAAGAATGTTTTTCATAGCCATTGCAAAGGCTTCCACCTTTTCCTTTGTCTTTTTTCTGCCTTTCTCTCTTTTCCTCATATTCCCTACCATAAGAGACTGTCTGAGCCAGTTGTAGCAGAGTATCTAAAGACTGATTTGGTCCATACGCCCATTTTAATGGTTTGCCTTGGAAAGGAACAGAGATCATTCTGTCATTTTTGAGACTGCATCTCAAGTACTGCATTTCAGACTCTTGTTGACCATGATGGCTACTCCATTTCTTCTGAGGGACTCCGGCCCTTAGTAGTAGACATAATGGTCATTTGAGTTAAATTCACCCATTCCAGTCCATTTCAGTTCGCTGATTCCTAGAATGTCAACATTCATTCTTGCCATCTCTTGTTTGACCACTTCCAATTTGCCTTGATTCATGGACCTGACATTCCAGGTTCCTATGCAATATTGTTCTTTACAGCATCGGACCTTGCTTCTATCACCAGTCACATCCACAGCTGGGTATTCTTTTTGCTTTGGCTCCATCCCTTCATTCTTTCTGGAGTTATTTCTCCACTGATCTCCAGTAGCATATTGGGCACCTACTGACCTGGGGAGTTTCTCTTTCAGTATCCTATCATTTTGCCTTTTCATACTGTTCATGGGGTTCTCAAGGCAAGAATACTGCAGTGGTTTGCCATTCCCTTCTCCAGTGGACCACATTCTGTCAGATTCACAGTAATCCAAGCTTATGCCCCAACCAGTAACACTGAAGAAGCTGAAGTTGAACGGTTCTATGAAGACCTACAAGACCTTTTAGAAATAACACCCAAAAAAGATGTCCTTTTCATTATAGGAGACTGGAATGCAAAAGTAGGAAGTCAAGAAACACCTGGAGTAACAGGCAAATTTGGCCTTGGAATACAGAATGAAGCAGGGCAAAGACTAATAGAGTTTTGCCAAGAAAATGCACTGGTCATAGCAAACACCCTCTTCCAACAACACAAGAGAAGACTCTACACATGGACATCACCAGATGGTCAACACCAAAATCAGATTGATTTATTCTTTGCAGCCAAACATGGAGAAGCTCTATACAGTCAGCAAAAACAAGACCAGGAGCTGACTGTGGCTCAGACCATGAACTCCTTATTGCCAAATTCAGACTTAAATTGAAGAAAGTAGGGAAAACCACTAGACCATTCAGGTATAACCTAAATCAAATCCCTTATGATTATACAGTGGAAGTGCGAAATAGATTTAAGGGCCTAGATCTGATAGATAGAGTGCCTGATGAACTATGGACTGAAGTTCGTGACATTGTACAGGAGACAGGGATCAAGACCATCCCCATGGAAAAGAAATGCAAAAAAGCAAAATGGCTGTCTGGGGAGGCCTTACAAATAGCTGTGAAAAGAAGAGAAGTGAAAAGCAAAGGAGAAAAGGAAAGATATAAGCATCTGAATGCAGAGTTCCAAAGAATAGCAAGAAGAGATAAGAAAGCCTTCTTCAGTGATCAATGCAAAGAAATAGAGGGAAACAACAGAATGGGAAAGACTAGAGATCTCTTCAAGAAAATCAGAGATACCAAAGCAACATTTCATGCAAAGATGGACTCGATAAAGGACAGAAATGGTATGGACCTAACAGAAGCAGAAGATATTAAGAAGAGGTGGCAAGAATACACAGAAGAACTGTACAAAAAAGATCTTCATGACCCAGATAATCATGATGGTGTGATCACTGACGTAGAGCCAGACATCCTGGAATGTGAAGTCAAGTGGGCCTTAGAAAGCATCACTATGAACAAAGCTAGTGGAGGTGATAGAATTCAAGTTGAGCTATTTCAAATCCTGAAAGATGATGCTGTGAAAGTGCTGCACTCAATATACCAGCAAATTTGGAAAATTCAGCAGTGGCCACAGGACTGGAAAAGGTCAGTTTTCATTCCAATTCCAAAGAAAGGCAATGCCAAAGAATGCTCAAACTACTGCACAATTTCACCCATCTCACACGCTAGTAAAGTAATGCTCAAAATTCTCCAAGCCAGGCTTCAGCAATACGTGAACCGTGAACTTCCTGATGTACAAGCTGGTTTTAGAAAAGGCAGAGGAACCAGAAATCAAATTGCCAGCATCTGCTGGATCATGGAAAAAGCAAGAGAGTTCCAGAAAAACATCTATTTCTGCTTTATTGACTATGCCAAAGCCTTTGACTGCATGGATCACAATAAACTGTGGACAATTCTTCAAGAGATGGGAATACCAGACCACCTGACCTGCCTCTTGAGAAATTTGTATGCAGGTCAGGAAGCAACAGTTAGAACTGGACATGGAACAACAGAGTGGTTCCAAGTAGGAAAAGGAGTACGTCAAGGCTGTATATTGTCACCCTGTTTATTTAACTTTTTTGCAGAGTACATCATGAGAAACGCTGGACTGGAAGAAACACAAGCTTGCCGGGAGAAATATCAATAACCTCAGATATGCAGATGATACCACCCTTATGGCAGAAAGTGAAGAGGAACTAAAAAGCCTCTTGATGAAAGTGAAAGAGGAGAGTGGAAAAGTTGGCTTAAAGCTCAACATTCAGAAAACGAAGATCATGGCATTCAGTCCCATCACTTCATGGGAAATAGATGGGGAAACAGTGGAAACAGTGTCAGACTTTATTTTTTTGGGCTCCAAAATCACTGCAGATGGTGACTGCAGCCATGAAATTAAAAGACGCTTACTCCTTGGAAGGAAAGTTATGACCAACCTAGATAGCATATTCAAAAGCAGAGACATTACTTTGCCAACAAAGGTCCGTCTAGTCAAGGCTATGGTTTTTCCAGTGGTCATGTATGGATGTGAGAGTTGGACTGTGAAGAAGGCTGAGTGCTGAAAAATTGATGCTTTGAACTGTGATTGAAGAAGCCTCTTGAGAGTCCCTTGGACTGCAAGGAGATCCAACCAGTCCATTCTGAAGGAGATTAGCCCTGGGATTTCTTTGGAAGGAATGATGCTAACGCTGAAACTCCAGTACTTTGGCCACCTGATGCGAAGAGTTGACTCATTGGAAAAGACTCTGATGCTGGGAGGAATTGGGGGCAGGAGGAGAAGGGGACGACAGTGGATGAGATGGCTGGATGGCATCACTGACTTGATGGATGTGAGTCTGAGTGAACTCCAGGAGTTGGTGATGGACAGGCAGGCCTGGCGTGATGCGATTCATGGGGTCGCACAGAGTTGGACACGACTGAGGGACTGATCTGATCTGATCTGATAGTGGATATCTGGAGCCGACTGAGTGAGAAATCTATCCTTTAAGATCACTTTTCCCTCTTCACTTTCAGGATCAATCTCAGTGAATCTGCAAAGGGTTTCTCTTAATCTAGGAATTCACCAGGAGCTTCCTTCTCCTCTTGTTCTATGTCTGTCAATTTGCTATTGTTTAAAGGCTTAGAACACGTCTGAGTCCTTCAAGAATATATCTGACAAAATGACTCTGATCCCATCTTCCTTGTTCTTACAGAACTGGTCTATTTGTAAAACAGTATTACAGTTAAAAGACCCTCCAACTGGCCACTGTTTGTTGTTTTTTAATGGATACCACGGCCATGCAGTATCCGGTGTGTCTTCAATCTATCCCAGTTTTTCAAGATACAGTTCAAAGGAGTGAGGCTGAAATTGTTAGCTCCCATCTGTAAGAGAGAAAAAAAGCGACCAGCACCATCTTTCTACTGGAGGCGTCCCTCCCTGCTGTAGATGGGGGTGTAGACAGACTTTAAAGCAAAAGCTTTTCATTCCTGGTCGGACTAAGTCTGTCCCTTACCGACGCAGGTGCCATACTCGTATCTCCCGGTTCTACCACTGAGATGGGGTGGGGATGTACCAGCGGTAGACCTGATAGCATCCCTGACTGACGTCCAGCTCTTCACCATTAACTTTGTTTGCCTCTGATGCCACCCAGGGTGCAATCAGATTTAACCTTCCGGAATGCCTTCCAAGTTAAGACTGCTGGAGGAAACATTCATCACCTGAGTGCCTGTGCATGACCCTGAGTATATTCCTGACCACAATAAGACCAATACAAACATAAAACTGAGATGTTCCTTCCTAGCATCACCACACCAGTATAAGTGCCTCCTCTGGTCCACTAAGAGCCAGAGTTACCAAAGGAAAAAAACCCACTGCAGTCCCAATCTGAGTAACCTTTAACCTCAGAAATGTTCTTGGAGCTAGAGCTCCATCTAGCTTCTGAACTTTTGATTCTTAGTGAGGCTAAGCACTTTCCTGACTACCAATCCAAGTTTGGGACCTAAGCCACAGTACACAGTAACAGTATAGATTGCAGGTCCCTTCAAAGTCTATGATCCGATAGATTAGGTTAGTACTTCTGATTCCCAAGGAGTTATGAAATGGTCAAAGTGACCAAAAAGTTTGACTGGGAAAGGAGAATTCAGTCCACACGCTTTGCCCATTTCTGGTCAGTTCCTGAGGGAGACATTGGGTGGTTCTTGGCATTGGCATTTCAGTATAAACCCCCGACAGGTTTCTGCCATAAGCCGTATGAGATCACTGTGGAACTGCAGAGCAGGGCTCCTCACTTGCTTCGTGCAGGGCATGTCATTCATTCACACAAGCACACTGTAGAGTTAGTAAAGCACAGCAGAAAATGTGTTTGCTAAGAGAACAGAGAACTAGAACTGGAACTAGAACAAAGAACTAGAGCTCCAAGCATCCTTACCTTGTCCTGAAGGATCCCAGACAAGCCCCCAAGATGAAAGGTTGTTGAATGCAAAGACGATGGGATTCTTGGCCCCCAGAGGAGAAGAATTCAATCTGGGGCCAGAGACGAGGCTTGATCGCTCAGAGCTTTTGTGTAATAAAATTTTATTAAAGTATAAAGGAGATAGAGAAAGCTTCTGACATAGGCATCAGAAGGGAGCAGAAAGAGTACCCCCCTGCTAGTCTTCAGCTGGATGTTATATAGTCACTAGCAGTCTGTTAATAAAAGAAAAGAAAGTGAAGTCGCTGAGTCATGTCTGACTGTTTGCGACCCCATGGACTTTAGCCTACCAGGCTTCTCTGTCCATGGGGTTTTCCAGGCAAGAATACTGGAGTGGGTTAACATTTCCTTCTCCAGAAGATCTTCCCGACCCAAGGATTGAACCCAGGTCTCCCACATTGTAGGCAGACGCTTTACCGTCTGAGCCATCAGGGAAAGAAAGGAATGTCTTAAAACTCAGAATGTCACCAGGCCCCTCACCCATAAGATGCATTTTGGGATAATCTTGACACCAAATGGTTCATCCTGGGCCATAAAATGATTAACCTGAATCTTGAAGAAGGACAGATTACCATACAAATAGTTTCATTTACATAGATTAGGGAAACAATATCTGAATATAACATACTGGTTTGTCAAGTAGGTTCTGAGCCAAGAGGCAGAACCGACTTGAAGACAGAGTTTGGGGTAAATACATAGCACGTTAGCATAGCTTAAGACAAACATTTCCATAAGAAAAAAGGCATTGGTTATCTTAAGGTTTGAGAATAGTTAACTTCAGGTGAAACTAGGTGTCATTATGGCAATACAGTATTTTAAGAGAAACCTCCTTTTAAATTTGTATAGAGAAGGAAAAAAATTATCCCTAGTTTGTTTCCTCCTGTCGCTTAAGAGAGAGAAAAATGTCTGACACTTGCAGGCTATTTCCTCCATTTGGAGACCCCTGGCCTTCCTGCCTGTTACCCTCTCACTACTACTGTGGGCAAGAATCCCTTAGAAGAAATGGAATAGCCCTCATAGTCAACAAAAGAGTCTAAAATGCAGTACTTGGTGCATTTCAAGTACTAATCTCAAAAACGACAGAATGATCTCAGTTTGTATCCAAGCAAACCATTCAGCATCACAGTAATACGCGTCTATGCCCCAAACACTAATGCCGGAGAAACTGAAGTTGATTGGTTCTATGAAATCTACAAGACTTTCTAAAACTAACACCAAAAAAAAAAAAATGTCCTTTTCATCATAGAGGACTGGAATCAAAAGTAGGAAGTCAAGAATTACTGGAGTAATAGGCAAGTTTGACCTTGGAGTACATAATGAAGTACAGCAAAGACTAATATCCAGAGTTTTGCCAAGAGAACACACTGGTCATAGCAAACACTCTCTTCCAACAACACAAGAGAAAACTCTACACATGGACATGACCAGATGGTCAACACCAAAATCAGACTGATTATATTCTTTGAGCAGAAAATGAAGAAGCTATGCACAGTGAGCAAAAATAAGACCAGGAGCTGACTGTGGCTTGGATCATCAGCCCCTTGTTGCATCAGGTATGACCTAAATTAAATCTCTTATGATTATACAGTAGAGGTGACAAATAGAGTAAAGGGATCAGATCTGATAGAGTGTCTGAAGAACTATGGATGGAGGTTCATAACATTGTACAAGAAGCAGTGATCAAAATCATCCCCAAGAAAAATAAAGGCAAAACGGTTGTTGGAGGAAGCTTTACAAATAGCTGAGGAAAGAAGAGAAGAGAAGTCAAAGAAGAAAAGGAAAGATATACACATTTGAATTCAGAGTTCCAAAGAATAGCAAGGAGAGATAAGAAAGCCTTCTTAAGTGAACAATGGAAAAAATAGAAACAACAACAACAAAATGGGAAAGACTAGAGATCTCTTCAAGAAAATTAGAAATACCAAGGGAACATTTCATGCAAAGATGGGCAAAATAAAGAACAGAAATGGTATGGACCTAACAGAAGAAGAAGGCATTAAGAAGAGGTGGCAAAAATACACAGAAGAACTATACAAAAAAAAAAAAAAAAGAAGAAGAAGAAGAAGAAGAAGAAGAAGAACCGGATAAACACAATGGTGTGATCACTCACCTAGAGCCAGACATCCTGATTGGGAAGTCAAGTGGGCCTCAGGAAGCATTACTATGAAAAAAGCTAGTAGAGATGATGGCATTCCAGCTGAGCTATTTCAAATCCTAAAAGATGATGCTGTGAAAGTGCTGCACTCAATATGCCAGCAAATTTGGAAAACTCAGCAATGACCACAGGTCTGGAAAAAGATCAGTTTTCATTCCAATCCCAAAGAAGGGCAATGCCAAAGAATGTTCAAACACAATTGCACTCATTTCACAAGCTAGCAAAATAATGCCCAAAGTCCTTCAAGCTATGCTTCAACAGTACATGAACCAAGAACTTCCAGATGTACAAGCTGGGTTTAGAAAAGGCAGAAGAACCAGAAATCAAAATACCAACATCTGTTGGACCATACAAAAATCAAGAGAATTCCAGAAAAACATCTACTTCTGCTTCATTGACTATGCTAGTGCCTTTGACTGTGTGGATCAAAACAAACTGTGGAAAATTCTTAAAGTTATGGGAATACCAGAACATCTTACCTGCCTCCTGAGAAACCTATATGCAAGTCAAGAAGCAGCAATTAGTACTGGACATGGAGAAATGGACTGATTCAAAATTGGGCATGGAGTACAACAAGGCTGTATATTACCACCCTGCTTATTTAACTTCTATGCGGAGTACATCATGTGAAATTTCGGACTGGATGAAGCTCAAGCTGGAATCAAGATTGCTTGGGAAATATCAATAACCACATATATGCAGATGATAGCACTCTAATGACAGAAAGCAAAGAGTAACTAAAGAGCCTCTTGATGAAGGTGAAAGAGGTGAGTGAAAAGCTGGCTTAAAACTCAATATTCAAAAATTAAGATCATGGCCTCTGGTCAATGTAGAGGAGCAAAGGTAAAAACTATCTCAGACTTCTCTTCCAAAACTATGCAAGCAAGAAGGGAGTGGAATGAAATATTTAAA
Organism: Bos indicus; assembly: GCF_029378745.1. Classification (NCBI taxonomy): domain Eukaryota; kingdom Metazoa; phylum Chordata; class Mammalia; order Artiodactyla; family Bovidae; genus Bos; species Bos indicus. The sequence goes on from NC_091789.1 coordinate 81,056,085, forward strand.
GTATCAAAGGAAGAAGCCCATTAACTGAGAATTCTGTATCTAGAGAAATTATGCTTCAAAACTGAAAAAGAAATAAAGACTTTCTGAGACAAAAGTTAAGAGAATTTGTCACCAGTAGACCTGCCTTGAAAGAAATGTTTAAAGTTCTTCAGAAAGAAGGAAAACGATAAAAGTCAGAAACTTGGATCTACAATAAGAATGGAAGAGCATTAGAGAAAGAATAAATGAAAGTAAAATAAAATATATTATTTTTATTTTAATAAAATTTTATTTTATTGAAATATAGTTGATTTACAATGTGTCAATTTCTACTGTATAGCTAGTGATTCAGTTATATATATATACACACACACATATACATACATGCAATTCATTTTTATATAATAATCATTCTTTTACATATTCTTTTAAAAATTTATTTATTTTAATTGAAAGATAATTGCTTAAAATATTGTGTTGGTTTCTGCCATACACCAACATGAATCAGCCATAGGTATACAAAGAGCAAGGGCAACAAATAGAAAACAGTACTAAATATGATAGCTATTAATCCACCTATATCAATAATCACTTTAAATGTCAATGAAATAAATACCCTCAATTGAAAGATAATCTTTTTCCTCCTTGGCCACAGCACACTGTGTCCTAATCTAGTCCACCTTCTGTCTGCCAAGGCACTGATGCAGAGTCATGCATATGGCAGGCAATCAATGTTCATGGGAAATGCACACTGCTTGAAGTTAATTGAATTGTTCTTCTCTCAGTGTTTTCAAATCAAAACTTCTTTCCAGGTGCAACTTAAAATACCACTCTCTTTCCTGGACACTTGCTAGCCATTTGTTTTTCTTTTGCTCTGATCAATTGCTGCATTTCTTGGCCACCTCCTTGAATCTCATGAAGTGCACATGTTCTTTGTTTGCTTAACCATAGCTGGAGGCCTTTGGTGGCTTTTCTCTTGAATCTCTTTAAGAAGTGGTGACCCTGACCCTTAGGTAACCACAGTGCATTTCATCAGACTATGGCCCCCAAAGCAGAGAAACCAAATCTCAAAGTTGCCCAGAGGCTGTGGCTGAAATCAAAGGTGAGAAAAACAAGGCTGGCCTGTGAGTTTCTCTCTTGCAGGAGTGTGAACTGGGAACCATGAAGAGTGTGGGGCAGGCAGGGAGAGGAGCTGAATCTGAGAGGTTGAGGAGAGGCTGAGGAGAGGCTGTGGGGGCTGCAACATACCACAAGCAAGATGAAGTCATAAGGGAGAAGACTCCATGGTTAAAGAGAAAAAATAAGGGAGAGAACCATTACAGGGAGTGAAGTGGGCAGTCAGTCGAGAAAGATAAACAAACAAAAGCCCAAAGAAAGAAGGTAATGGGACCATGGAAGAGGCAATGGGTCCAATACATTTAGGGACACTCCCAGTTTCCATTATTCCCACATAGACCTCCCAAAGTCCATGTTTCAGAAGGGACTAACTTGAGTGGGCCTCTCCAGCTTAGAACCCTAACAGTCTTCATCAGAGCCAGGATTTGGGAAGCCTGAGATATAACATTTTGTGGGCCCTTTTAAAGAAAAGAGAATATAGAATTATTTTTGCAAATTTTGCAAAGATATCCATGAACATATTGCATGTAAGTAAGTAAGTGTTAGTTGCTCAGTCGTGCCCGACTCTTTGTGACCCCATGGAATATAACCCACCAGGATACTCTGTCCATGGAATTCTCCAGGCAAGAATGCTAGAGTGGGTTGCCATGTCCTTCTCCAGGGACATATTGTATGGAGTCCTGCAAATAAGAGGCCTGATAGCTTAAATTCATTAGCATCTCAGCAAATTTGCTTCTGGACACATATTTGAGCTTTTGAAAGGAACTGAAACCATGCCACCATGCGAGAAAAGCGGAAAACTAATTCTATCTGGGAAGTATTTTGTAATTTTTGTTTTTTTTTTTCATATATATTATAGAACAATTTTGAAGACCATTTGATCAATATAGTTCCTGACAGCTTGAGACATTAATTTTAAATGTTTTTTCTAGTGATACTCATCTCACTTAAACCATTTAAATCAGTTTATTTTAAATAAAGACTTTTACCTGGAAAAAAACCCAAAATTAAAAAAATAAAATACAGAGCCTTTTAGAGCAATTAAAAAAAAAAAAACTCAGCTATAAGAATCTGGGGCTTCCCTGGTGGCTCAGTGATAAAGAATCTGCCTGCCAGTGCAGGAGATGTGGGTCCAACCCCTGAGTCAAGAAGATACCCTGGAGAGGGAAAGGGCAACCCATTTCAGTGTTCTTACCTGGGAAATCCCATAGACAGAGGAGCCTGACAGTCCATGGATTCGCAAAAGAGTTGGACACAACTTAGTGACTAAAAAACAAGAAAAAGCTGAGCTGTTGTATAAGAATCCAAATTTAAATATAAAGACAAAGATAAATTAAAAGTAAATGAATAAGGATATACTAGGCTCATATAAATAAAAAGAATAATGGAATAGCTATAATAATTTCATACAAAGCAGACTTCAGAGCAAGGAAAATTATCAGGGATAAACAGGGATATTATATAATGATAAGGGGGTCAATACTCTAAGAATCTTTTTGCCTTTTAATACTGTTCATGGGGTTCTCAAGTCAAGAATACTGAAGTGGTTTGCCACTGCCTTCTTGAGTAGAAGTAGAAACATCTACTTCTGCTTTATTGACTAAGCCAAAGCCTTTGACTGTGTGGATCGCAACAAACTGTGGAAAATTCTTAAAGAGATGGGAATACTAGACCACCTGACCTGACTCCTGAGAAATCTGTAAGCAGGTTAAGAAGCAACAGTTAGAACTGGACATGGAACAACAGACTGGTTCCAAATAGGGAAAGGAGAATGTCAAGGTTGTATATTGTCACCCTGTGTATTTAACTTACATGCAGAATATATAATGTGAAATTCCAGGCTGGATGAAACACAAGCTGGAATCAAGATTGCCGGGAGAAATATCAATAACCTCAGATATGCAGGTGACACCACCCTTATGACAGCAAGCAAAGAAGAACTAAAGAGCCTCTTGATTAAAGTGAAAGAGTAGAGTGAAAAAGTTGGCTTAAAACTCAACATTCAGAAAATTAAGATCATGGCATCCAGTCCCATCACTTCATGGCAAATAGATGGGGAAACAATGGAAACAGTGAGAGACTTTATTTTTGGGGACTCCAAATCACTGCAGATGGTGACTGCAGCCATGAAATTAAAAGACACTTGCTTCTTGGAAGAAGAGCTATGACCAACCTAGACAGCATATTAAAAAGCAAAGACATTACTTTGCTGACAAAGGTCCATCTTGTCAAAGCTATGGTTTTTCCTGTGGTCATGTATGGATTTGAGAATTGGACTATAAAGAAAGCTGAGTACCAAAGAATTGATGCTTTTGAGCTGTGGTGTTGGAGAAGACTCTTGAGAGTCCCTTGACAGCCAGGAGATCCAACCAGTCCATCCTAAAATAAGCCAGTCCTGAATATTCATTGGAAGGACTCATGCTGAAGCTGAAGCTCCAATACTTTGGCTACCTGATGCGGTAAACTGACTTTTTGGAAAAGACCCTGATGCTGGGAAAGTTTGAAGGCAAAAAGAGCAGGGGATGACAGATGATGAGATGGTTGGATGGCATCACCAACTCAATGGACATGAGTTTGACCAGGCTTTGCAAGTTGGTGATGGACAGGGAAGCCTGGCATGCTGCAGTCTATGGGGCCACAAAGAGTCAGACACAACTGAGTGACTGAACTGACTCTGAGAATACATAAAAATCCTCAGTATGTATGCACCTAGCAATAAGGCATCAAAATATGTGAGGAAAAATCTTATAGAACTGCAAGGAGAAATAGATAAACTTACTATAATAATTTGAGATTTCAATACCTATTAGTACTTGAGAGATCCAGCAGGCAGAAAGTCAAAAGGGACAGAGTTGAACTGAACAGCACCATCAATCAACTAGATTAATCAATTCTATAAGTATTTTATAGAATACTTTATCCAATAACAACAAAGTGTACATTCTTCTCAAGATCAAACTGAACATTTACCAAGATAGACAACATTCTCGGTCATAAAACATACCTTGTTAAGGTTTAAAAGAATAGCAATCATACAAAGTATGCTGTCAGATCACAATGGAATTGAACTAAAATCAATAACAGAAAGATAGTTGGAAAACCTCATAATGTTTGTGGTTAAGAATGGCCATCATCAAAAAATCTACAAGCAGTAAATGCTGGAGAGGGTGTTGAGAAAAGGGAACCCTTTTGCACTATTGATAGGAATCCAAATTGATAGAGCCACTATGGAGAACAGTATGGAGATTCCTTAAAAAACTAGGAATAAAACTATGATATGACCCAACAATCCCACTACTGGGCATATACCCCAAGGAAACCATACTTGAAAAAGACACATATACTCCAATATTCATCACAACACTGTATACAATAGCTAAGATATGGAAGAAACCTAAATGTCCATAGACGGATGAATGAATAAAGAATATGTGGTATATATATGGGCTTCCCTGGTGGCTCAAAGGTTAAAGCATCTGCCTCCAATGCTGGAGACCCGGGTTCAATCCCTGGGTCGGGAAGATCCCCTGGAGAAGGAAATGGTAATCCACTCCAGTATTCTTGCCTGGAGAATCCCATGGACAAATGGAATATTACTCGGCTATAAAAAGGAATGCATTTGAATCAGTTCTAATGAGGTGGATGAACCTAGAGTCTATATATAGGCTCTTCACTCTATAATAGAGTGAAGCAAGTCAGAAAGAGAAAAAATATCATACATTAATGGATATATATGGAATCTAGAAAGATGGCACTGATGAATCTATTTGCAGGGCAGCAAAGGAGATGCAGACATAGAGAACAGACTTGTGAACACATTGGGAGAGGAAGAAGATGGGATGATTAGAGAATAGCATTGAAGCATATACATTAAGGAATTTGCTGGGTGACACAGGGAACCCAAATTCAGTGCTCTGTGACAACTTAGAGGGGTGGGAAGGAGTGGGAGGTTGGAGGGAGTTTCAAGAGGGAGGAGATGTATGTATACTTATGGCTGATTCATGTTGATATATGGCAGAAACCAACACAATATTGTAAAGTAATTATCCTCCAATTACAAATAAAATAAACTTAAAAATAAGTAAATAAATAACACATAGGTCAAAAAAGAAAGTATCATGAGAAATTAAGAAATATTTCACATTAAATGAAAAAATATGTCAAAATTCATGGGATGTAGCAAAAGCAGTAATTGAAGGAAAATTTATAGCACTAAATACATATATTAGAAAAAATCTGCAATCAATAATCTAAGCTTCCACCTTAGAGAAATAGGAAAAGGGTAAATTAAATCCTTGGTAAGCAGAAGAAATGAAATGATAAAAATTAGAAGAGAAATCAATGAAATTAAAAAGAGGAGATCAACAGAGAAAATCAATGAAACTAAAAGTTGCTTCTTTGAAAAGATTAATAAAATTGATAAATGTCTAGCCACTACTAAAAAAAATAAAAGATACAAACTACTAATATTTGAAATGAAAGAGGGACAATAACTACTGATCCCATGGATATTAAAAGATAATAAAGGTATATGATGAACAGTTATGTTATCACAAATTTGATAACCTAGATAAAATGGACCAGTTCCTTGAAAGACAAAATCTACCAAAACTCACTCAAAGAGAGAGAGAGAATTTGAGTAGGCCTATGTTTATTAAAGAAATTGAATCAATAACCTTCCAAAACAGAAAGTGTCAGGCACTGATGTATTCACTGGTGAATTCTACTAAATATATAAAGGTATTATACCAGTTCTCTATAATTTCTTCCATAAAATAAAAGTCAAAGGAATGAGTCCAAACTCATTCAATAAGGCAACAAGATATATTATAAAGAACATAGGACTAAGAGGTCAATGCTCTGTGTTCTAGCCTTGACTTCTATTACTTATTAGTATGTACAAATTACCAAACCTCTTTGAGTCTTAGTGTCTTCATCAATAAAATATGACAATAATACTGTTTTGTACAACTCCAAAATTCTTATGTTGAAGTCCTAACCCTCCTTGTAACTGTACTTGGAGATAGGGCCTTTGGGGAGCTAGTTAAATGAGGCATAAATGCCTTCTAATCTGATAGTACTGGTGACCTCATAAGAAGAAGAAAAAATACTTAAGATATCTCTCCCTGCACAAGCACAGAGGAAAGGATAATGTGAAAACATACTGAGAAAGTGGCCATCTACAAGACAAGAAGAGATGTCTCAGCAGAAACCATCCCTGGTACCTTACTCTTGTACATCTATCCTCTAGAATTATATGAAGACAAAAATGTGTGTTATTTAAGCTACCCAGTGTATGGTAGTCTGTTATGGCAGCCTGAGCAGGCTAATACAGATAACCACTTTTTAATGTTCTGAACACTTAATTCAAAGCAAATGACCTTTGAAAAAGGGTAAAGTTTTATATGAATTTTAAGTATTCTTGTTAATATTCCTTCTTTTCTTGTAACTAAACCATTTAAAATTGTAATAGGTAACTATGCTATAAGCCTGCAACTTATTTACCTTTAGCCTTTACCTTAGCCTTTACAATGCGGGAGACCCAGGTTTGATCCCTGGGTCAGGAAGATCCCCTGGAGAAGGAAATAGCAACCTACTCCAGTATTCTTGCCTGGAAAATTCCATGGATGGAGGAGCCTTGTAGGCTACAGTCCATGGGGTCGCAAAGAGTTGGACATGACTGAGCGACTTCACTTTCTTTTCTTTTCTTTCTTTCTTTTTTCTTTTAGTGTTTTGTATCCAATACTGTAGTAAATATAAATAAATCTGTCTAACAGATACTCTCATTGTAATATAATACAGAAATTCGGTAAACATAAGAAAAGACAAAAAGATGGCCATAGTCTTGAATTTCAGTCAAAAAAGCAAATATTCTAGGCTTGAATAGTGCTGATGGAACCTACTATGGCCTGTTGGGTGTCCCTGGTTTGAAAATTTTCTTTACATGTTACTATTTATTTATTGTTGATTTACAATATTATATTAGTTTCAGATGTACAATATAATGGTTTAGTATAAAAATAACATGCTTCCTTTAAAGTTATTACAAAATAATGGCTATATTTCCCAATACTGTATAATGTATTCTTGTTGCTTATTTATTTTATACATAGTAGTTTGCACCTCTTAATCTGTTACTCCTATCTTGCCCTCCCCCTCTTCTCTTTTCCCACTGGTAACCACTAGTTTGTTCTCTGTATCTATGAGTTTGTTTATGTATTGTTATATTCATTAATTTGTATTATTTTTAGATTCCACATGTAAGTGATAAATTATAGTATTTGCCTTTCTCTGTCTGACTTTTTCACTAAGCCTAATAACCTCTAGGTCCACCCACATTGTTGCATGTGGCAGAATTTCATTATTTTTAATGGCTGAATAATATTCCATTATACACACACATACATGTGTATACACACACACACACACACACACACACACACACACATTCATATGATGGGGGCTTCCCTGGTGGCTCAGAAAGTAAAGAATCCACGTGCAATGTGGGAGACCTGGGTTTGATCCCTGGGTTGGGAAGATCCCCTGGAGGAGGGCATGGCAACCCACTCCAGTATTCTTGCCTATAGAAGCCCCATGGACAGAAGAGCCTGGTGGGCTACTGTCCATGGGATTGCAAAGAGACATGACTGAGCGACTAAGCACAGCACATATAATGGACACTCAGGTTGCTTACATATCTTGACTATTGTAAATAATCCTGTTATGACTGTTAGGGTGCAAATATCTTTTTGAATTAGTGTTTCACTTTCTTCAGATATACACCCAGGATTGGAGTTGCTGGATCATATGGTAGTTCTTTTTTCAGTTCTTTGAGGAACCCCCCCATACTGTTTTCCATAGTGGATGTACCCATTTATGTTTCTATCAACAGTGTAGGAGGATTCCCTTTTCTCCATACCCTCTCTAGCATTTGAGGACTTTTTGAGGATGGCTATTCTGAGTGGTGTGAAATGATACCTCATTGTAGTTTTGATTTGCATTTCTCTGATGATTAGTGATATTGAGCATCTTTTCATGTGCTTGTTGGCTCCACAGGTCCTCCATCCAGCCAAGGGAACCCATCTTCCCAGTGTCAGACCCCAGGGCTGGGGCGCCCAATATATGACTCCAACTGCTCACTCTCCAGTGAGGATCTCTGCCTGGGTAATCCCCCTTCTCTTCTGAGTCCCCTTTAAGGGGTACAAGTCCCAGCGTGATTGCTCTCTTTCCTTCCTACCTGATTCCCACTTGGATCTTTCTTACAGCCTTGGTTGTACTGGAGTTTGCCACTCTCCAATTAGTTTTCAGTGAAGACTGCTTCACATGTAGATGCATTTTTTGATGTGTTTGTGGGAGGAGGTGTGTTCCACGTCCTCCTACTCCACCTTATTGATCATGACTTATCTGTATGTTAGTCTTTAGATACCACCTGGCACCTGAATTAAAAATTTTAACACATCTCCATATCCTCTCCATTTTGTCTCTCTTTCCTTTTTAATCCAAAGTATTAAATTTACATGCTGTTTTATCCTTCAAAGGCATTACCCAGGTATCAAAAACAGAGATGGAAAGAGACAGATTTAGTCCAAGGCACCAGTTTCCATTACTTTAAGCTGCCTCAGTGGTTTTTCTGATGGGGTGAAATTTCTCACACTTGGTATCAGGCCCAAGGTATATGCAATACTTCAATCAAATTGCTTGCGACATATTAGAGTGAGTGCCTGGGAACAATGTGTTCCTCAATTTTTTTTTTTTAAAAGGCTGAATACTTCTTGTATAAGCACTGAAGTAACTGGGAAGATTATTTTAAAAATATGTGTCATGAAGCTATATACCCCAATGTCAAAAGTGTTTTGTCTTTCACAAAACACAAGGATGCACAGTCTCTGTCTATGTTGAGAATTGTAGATTCCAGGAGTATCATGCAAAGCCCTCCATGACCCTATCCTGGCCCTCCCTTTGCACTCCTGTCACACTCCTTCTGTTGCACTCATTTGTGATGTACTTTCTGGTTGCATCCCAGACCCTGGGAAGAGACAGACCAATCGATCTACAATTCCCCCTTCAAAAAGCTCAGAAGTACATAGAGGAAACTTCTAAAATGCCATACATAGTTAATGGAATTACAGGAGCTTACTTTCCTGGTGGCTCAGATGGTAAAGCATCCACCTGCAATGCGGGAGACCCAGGTTTGATCCCTAGGTCGGGAAGATCCCCTGGAGAAGGAAATGGCAACCCACTCCAGTATTCTTGCCTGGAAAATTCAATGGACAGAGGAGACTCGTGGGCTACAGTCCATGGGGTCACAAAGAGTCGGACATGACTGAGCAACTTCACTTCACTTCACTTCACTTCATGTAAAGAAGTCACACATGAGGGAGAATCAGCCACCCCTGTTCCATTCCTGGCCACTGGTTTTTCTGACATCCTTGGGAGGTCTTGGATATGTGAAGCATAAGTCCTGGTTTCTAGCCATGCTGTGTTGGTTTGGGACAAATCATTTTTTGCAAAATATACAAAGTAATATTTTTCTCCTGCTTAACCATGGGGAGGAGTTTAACAAAGCTCAAAGAATGAGATATGACCATCAATGAATTTTCTCTTAGTAGTGAGTCTTTGTCCCTGAATAGGAGGTTTTGTCCTTCCAACAACTTTAGGAGAAGATTGAAATGCATGAAATGTCCTGACATCCTAGCAAATCTGGGTAAGTGCAAAGTCGTCAACCTGGGACTGCAATGCTGGGAATATCATGTATCCAAGTTTCACTTGCATTCCCCTTGATGTCCCATTTCACCCTAAGACATCTGATGTAACAGCAGTGCTGATGTTTCAGCTGAGAAGAGAGAAAGTTATGTCAGTGAGGTGAGGGGATGCTCCTGCTAGATCAAAGGAATTCAAAATGACAGCCATTGAGAATTCTGCACTTTAACACTGTGCCCTCTGAGCAGTGGGTTCCATTCCTCCAGGGATTCTCAAGGCAAAGGGTGGGGATGAGATGTGAAGAAGGAGTGGAAGAACTATTGCTTAAATGGAGGCTTGGTGTTTGGAAAAATGATGTCTGGGAGGTTAGACTACTTGGATTCTGGTCCTAGTTCTGCCATTGACTTGATGTGTGAACTTGGGCAAGTCATTTCTTACTTCTGACCCTCAGTTTATTTATACTACTTTTAAAAAGTGTTCAGATTAATTGATATCCAAGGTACCTTCTCACTCTGACCTTCAATACTTTTGAGTCCTCAAGGTTATTTAGAGAGGGAACAGATACCAAGACTGTCAGGTATCTTAAATAAAAAGTTATAAAATATAAAATAATTTAATGAAACAATTTTACCATACAAAAACATAATGTATGCATTGTTATTAGCATTCCTTTCTATACAATTTCCAGATTTCCCAGGATAAATATCTTACCTTATTGTCCCTAGAAACAATCCAAATGCCCTGGTAATTGCAATATTTCACCATTCTAATTGCATCTCTTGAATTTCCTCATTTAATCAGAAAGGACTTCAGAACATGAATCTTTTTTTTCATCAGAAGCCAATGCCCATTTTTTTGCTTCAGAAAATACAGTCATTATAACTCTGTAGCACTTACCTTACCTTTCCTTTCTAGGTTTTTCTGATTGATATTAATAATTTTCAAAGTAGTTTAAACTTTTTATAAATGTAATCTGCTTGGATCACTTATTACTCACAAATGACACGTATTTGAGAAAATAAAGAACTATTCTTAAAACTAAACATTTACAATGAATGGTTAAACAGACAAAGAGGCCAAATAGGTTTCTCTGCAGTAAGGTTCTAGAGATAATTATTGGACAGAAGAACCTGTGGAATGGGTGGGGGTGGGGAATAGCAGAAGCAGAAGCAGAGAAAGGGAAGAAAGTTTCAAATATCCTTTGTGTGTGACCTCTGCTTTATAGGGATTGAGAGTCAGAAAGTTTATACTTAGGTGAAGGAGCAGACAAGTTATGCCTGCCTGAATTCTTATCTCCTGTCCAACTTCTCCTGAGTTAGAATGCCAAATTGCCTGTTCTGCCTCTCAGTATGGCACTTCAAACTTGTTTGTTCCCTATAACAACTTTTTATTCTTCTGAATTTACTCCACCATTTTTATTTTCCCAATCACTAAGACTAATATCTCTGATTCTTCCATTGCCCCACTAAATCCAGTCAGTTGCCAAGTTGTGTGCTGCTGCTGCTAAGTCACTTCATTCATGCCCGATTCTGTGCGACCCCATAGACGGCAGCCCACCAGGCTCCCCCGTCCCTGGGATTCTCCAGGCAAGAACACTGGAGTGGGTTGCCATTTCCTTCTCCAATGCATGAAAGTGAAAAGCGAAAGTAAAGTCGTTCAGTAAATGTCCAACTCTTCACGACCCCATGGACTGCAGCCTACCAGGCTCCTCTGTCCATGGGATTTTCCAGGCAAGAGTACTGGAGTGGGGTGCCATTGCCTTCTCTGCCAAGTTGTGTAGATATTCCTTGATAATCTCTCTCACAACCAGCAATTCCTTTCCATACTCACTACTTCAACTCTCATTTAGACCTTTATAACTTCTCATTTCAAATATTGTAATAACATTATCTGGTCAATTCCCTCTAAACCTTAACTTCAATCAATACAAACATACAACAACATTTAGCTTAGTTTCTTTTCCCATCAGTAGTGTTAGACCAAGTTTACAGGAAGGTGATAGACTCAGTTTTTAGTGGTACAAGTGTGTTTTATATCGAGAGAGGTGAAGAAGGAGTAACATTAGTTTGCATTCTTCCTAGAGAAGTTGGAGAAAATTTCAGGATTTCATCGTGGACTAAGGAAAGATGCTTCCATAATTAGATTGTGTCTGACTCTGAAGCACTCCCATTGTATATTTTATTTCCTAATTTGGATGTTAAAGTAGATCTGACACCTATAGCTTTCCTGTTGGCCACAACATAAGATTTTATCTTCTTTGCTTCTTTCTTTATATACCTGTATCAGCTGAATGCTTTTCTGTTGCTTTTTACCTTCTATCCTCATCTGACTGTCTCACAGATGTTGGGAATTCAGAGATTTCCCTTAGGTTTTAGAATCTCCCTCCTCATTACCAGCCCTGGCCTCTCACCACAGTCATTTTTCCATCACTCATATGTACTTGGCCATGTGGCAGGTTTGCTGATGGGCTCTGCAGCATCTCCCACAAATGCAGTCTAAGATGTTACATTCAATCTGTCCACAGAATATACTTCCATCCTGCCAAAGCTGTTAAACTGTTTGTAATTGTAGTCCCTTCCTGTTATGTGCAGTGAGGTACCTGCCAATGACATTAATGTTTCCTAGTGATTTCATGGTACAGCAGGTAGAGCTCAGGTGGCTTGAAGCAGGAAAGTAAGACTGTAGGAGCCCTGGGCTAGTTGTTTGGCTCAGAGCCTCTGAAACTCTTAAGCCTCAAGGCATGAGAAGTCCTTTGGGTGTTTCTGGAACCTATCCCAAAGACCAGAAAATATCCAGGCAGAGAAGGCAAAGGAAAGTTTAGGAGAACACAAACATCTTAGCCGTCAGGCAAAGTCTGTCTCCCCAGTGGGGGTTCTGGGGTGATCCAGCCAACCAATGGTTCCAGCTCAGCTGTACTAGGGCTGATATTTCTTCAGGGGGCCTGCTTGTCTGAATTTAGGGGCAACTCTGGAGGGCTTGCCCAGTGTCCCAAGTATATACAATGCTTCCACCTAACCCAGACCGCATGCAGAAGGATCATGTCATACTTTGCATATAACAAATCAAGAAAGACATCGGAAGATGTCCAGACTTCAACTTGTTTTAACAAATAAAACATTTCTAAGAGGATATTCCAGAAAAACATACTAACTTAAGGTCTTGAAACAGATGTTCATTCTATAGGACTATGCTGCTTTGCAGCCATTATTATTGAATGCTCTAAGTACAGCCAAATTGATCCAAGGTTTAAACCATGGTGGCTCTTCAGATTTTACTTATAGCTTTACTGTAGGCCAGGAGAAGGGTGGGTCAGATAACAGAGCATAATGCTGAAGAGGCAGCATTTTGTCATGCTTCAGTGCCTTGGTTTTCTGACTTAGGCAGACAAAAGCTTAGACCTCTGACTAGTTGAGTGATTTAACCTCTCAGAGCTTCAGTTTTCTCATCTGTAAAATGGTGATAATAATGTTGCTTACTTGATAGGTTTGTGAAGAGAAATAAAAGAGATATCACATGTAGATTCTACACAGTGTATATCATGTATTAAGCACTCAATAACATTACAACGGTAGATACTTTACCTTTACTACTTCTACTACTACAACAACTACCACTATCACTACTATTACTACTACTTATTTTTCTTCTACTACTCCTGGCAATGAGAGTTTTTCTCAAGTGAGTTGAGCTGAAGGCCTCAAGGTCATAGTTTCCTAGCTTATGTAGAGGGTGATAGTATCAAGGAAAAAGATTTCAGGACTATAATTCTAGCTGGGAACAGAGTAAATACCAGAAAATTATAGAGACTTGTATGTTGTTGTATTTCTCTTATCTCAGACAAAAGCTCTTCTACTCTTCATCAGTTTGCTATGTGACCTAGCCCAAACCACTCTTGACCTCTAGGTTTTGGTAATTACCCTAGAAAATAAAGCCCATTGCCACTCAGGCTGGTACCAGAGGCCTAATCTATGAATGGAATGTTATGAGCAAACTGGTCTACGAAGGGCATGACACCAGCCTTTAAAGTCACATTAAGCTAACTAGCTCCTAATCTAGAGATGTGCTATAGCCACCACCAGTATCTTTGTTAACCACAGCCAAAAAATGATATCTTGGGCTCATTGTCAGATGGAAATAAGGTTTTAATTTCAACATAGCCATCACCTTGATATTTCACATTTGCCCACCTATGTTTGTTGATCCATGACTCTGAAAGAAATTTCATTAATTCATCCATAGCTTCACTCATTCAACAAATATTTATTGAGCAACTTCAACATGCCAGACACTGCTCTAGACACTGGGGTTACAGCAGTGAACCAGACAGAAAAGGTCTCCTCTATCGGGAAGCTTATAGTCTAGCTGCTTTGTCCAACCAAATATAGTATATTCAGAAACTTTATTGAGGTAAGTTCAGCTTAGAGTTTTGAAACAAATGATGGCCAATACTTTACAATTGAATGTATCTTCTGAGAGGGAGGGTTGGGTGGAGAGGAAGGAACTGGTTTTGGATCTAGCCTGAGTAAAACCTCAGAGGGTAGTGTGGGAAAGGGCTTTAATAATAAAATGACTGTATTTTATCATATCAATTTGTTTTATATATATTATGTAGCTAATATATTGTATAGCTGATATATATCATAAACATTACCTTTTGATACATGAGAAGAAAGTAATTTGACCTTTAATTGTGTAGTTCATAAACTGGCTCTGAAGGCAGTTCTAAAGCAGCATTTTAAAAATATTTTGGGTAATTGGAATTTAATAAAAATAAATATAAATATTCCCAAAGGGACTACTTTGAAAACTACAGCACACATCTGGATGTATAAGTTCTAGTATGTCTTTAAAATAAATAATAAATTAACAGTTTGCTATAGAAAAAGTGAAATAAAAATCTTGAACTAAAAAAATAAGTTTCTTATATGTATTCATTATATATTTAAATTAGAGTTGTACAACTCAGTGAATAGTTATAAAATTAATTTATTTTAAAAAGTGCTGAATCAAATTTCTCTTTGTACTTAGTTTCTTTCAGTCAATTCATATACAGTGTTGTGCCTACAGTTCTTTATTTTTTTTAATTTAAATTTATTTATTTTAATTAGAGGCTAATTACTTTACAATATTATATTGGTTTTGCCATTTAAAAGTACAATATAGTAATTTGCCCATTCCCTATGCTACCCTGGAGGGAAAATGGCAACTCACTCAAATATTCTTGCCTGGAATATCCAGTGGACAGAGGAGTCTGGTGGGCTACAGTTCACAGGGTCACAAAGTGTCAGACATGACCGAGCACACATGCATGCATACTATCAGTTCAGCTCAGTCACTCAGTCATGTCTGACTCTATGAGACCCCATAGACTGCAGCACACCAGGCCTCCCTGTCCATCACCAACTCCCGGAGTTTACTCAAACTCATGTCCATTGAGTCTGTGATGCCATACAACCATCTCATCCTCTGTTGTCCCCTTCTCCTGCCTTCAATCTTTCCCAGCATCAGGGTCTTTTCAAATGAGTGAGTTCTTCGCATCAGATGGCCAAAGTATTGGAGCTTCAGCTTAAACAACAGTCCTTCCAAGAACATTCAGGACTGATTTCCTTTACGATGAACTGGTTGGATCTCCTTGCAGTCCAAGGGACTCGAAAAAGTCTTCTCCAACAACACAGTGCAAAAGCATCAATTCTTCTGCATGCAACTTTCTTTATAGTCCAACTCTCACATCCACACGTGACTACTGGAAAAACCACGGCTTTGACTAGATGGACCTTTGTTGACAAAGTAATGTCTCTGCTTTTTAATATGCTGTCTAGGATAGTTATAGCTTTTCTTCCAAGTAGCAAGCATCTTTTAATTTCCTGGCTGTAGTCACCAACTGCAGTGATTTTGGAGCCCCCCAAAATAAAGTCTCTCATTGTTTCCCCATCTATTTGCAATGAAGTGATGGGACCAGATATGCCCTAATCTTAGTTTTCTGAATGTTAAGCTTTAAGCCAACTTTTTCACTCTCCTCTTTCACTTTCATCAACAGTCTCTTAATTCTTCTTCGCTTTCTGCCATAAGGGTGGTGTCATCTGCATATCTGAGGTTATTGATATTTCTCCTGGAAATCGTGATTCCAGCTTGGGCATCATTCAGCCCAGCATTTCTTATGATGTACTCTGCATATAAGTTAAATAAGCAGGGTGACAATATACAGTCTTCATGTACTCCTTTTCCTATTTGGAACCAGTCTGTTGTTCCATGTCCAGTTCTCACTGTTTCTTCTTGACCTGCATATAGATTTTTCAGGAGGTAGATAAGGTGGTCTGGTACTCCCATCTCTTTAAGAATTGTCCACAGTTTATTGTGATCCACACAGTCAAAGGCTTTGGCATAGCCAATAAAGCAGAAATAGATGTTTTTCTGGAACTCTCTTGCTTTTTCGACGATCCAGCAGATGTTGGGCAATTTGATCTCTGGTTCCTTTACCTTTTCTAAATCCAGCTTGAACATCTGGAAATTCATGGTTCACATACTGTTGAAGCCTGGCTTGGGGAATTTTGAGCATTATTTTCTAGCGTGTAAGGTGAGTACAATTGTGCAGTACTTTGAGCATTCTTTGGCATTGCCTTTCTTTGGGATTGGAATGAAAACTGACTTTTTCCAGTCCTGTGGCCACTGCTGAATTTTCCAAATTTGCTGGCATATTGAGTGCAGCACTTTCAGAGCATCATCTTTTAGGATTTGAAATAGCTCAACTGGAATTCCATGACCTCCACTAGCTTTGTTTGTAATGATGCTTCCTAAGGCCCCTTTGACTTCATGTTCCAGGATGTCTGGCTCTAGATGAGTGATCACACCATCATGATTAACTGGGTCGTGAAGATCTTTTTTGTATAGTTCTTCTGTGTGTTCTTGCCACCTCTTCTTAATATCTTCTGCTCCTGTTAGGTCCATAGCATTTCTGTCCTTTATTGTGCCCATCTTTGCATGAAATATTCCCTTGGTATCTCTAATTTTCTTGAAGAGATCTCTAGTGTTTCCCATTCTATTGTTTCCTCTATTTCTTTGCATTGATCACTGAGAAAGGCTTTCTTATCTCTCCTTGCTATTCTTTGGAACTCTGCATTCAAATGGGTATATCTTTCCTTTTCTCCTTTGCCTTTTGCTTCTCTTCTTTTAATAGCTGTCTGTGAGGCCTCCTCAGCAACCATGTTGTCTTTTGCATTTCTTTTTCTTGGGAATGGTCTTGACCACTGCCTCCTGTACGATGTCATGAACCTCCATCCATAGTTCTTCAGGCACTCTGTCTATCATATCTAATCCCTTGAACCTATATGTCACTTCCATTGTGTAGTTGTAAGGGATTACATTTAGGTCATACCTGAATGATCTAGTGGTTTTCCCTACCTTCTTCAATTTAAGTCTGAATTTGGCAATAAAGAGTTCACGATCTGAGCCACAGTCAGCTCCAAGTCTTGTTTTTGCTGACTATGTAGAGCTTCTCCATCTTTGGCTGCAAAGAATATAATCAATCTGATTTCGGTGCTGACCATCTGGTGATGTCCATGTGTAGAGTCTTCTCTTGTGTTGTTGGAAGAGGGTGTTTGCTATGACCAGTGTGTTCTCTTGGCAAAACTCTATTAGCCTTTACCCTGCTTCATTCTGTACTGCAAGGCCAAACTGCAAGGCCCGTTACTCCAGGTATTTCTTGACTTCCTACTTTTGCATTCCAGTCCACTATAATGAAAAGGACATCTTTTTTAGATGTTTGTTCTAGAAGGTCTTGTAGGTCTTCATAGAACCATTCAACTTCAGCTTCTTCAGCATTATTTGTTGGGGCATAGACTTGGATTTCTGTAGTATTGAATGGTTTGCCTTGGAAACAGAGATCATTCTGTCATTTTTGAGATTGCATCCAAGTACTGCATTTTGGACTCTTTTGTTGACTATGATGGTTACTCCATTTCTTCTAAGGGATTCTTGCCTACAGTAGTAGATATAATGGTCATCTGAGTTAAATTTACCCATTCCAGTCCATTTTAGTTCACTGATTCCTAAAATGTTGATGTTTACTCTTGCCATCTCCTGTTTGACCACTTCCAATTTGCCCTGATTCATGGACCTAATATTCCAGGTTCTTATGCAATATTGTTCTTTACAGCATCTGACTCTACTTCCATCACCAATCACATCCACAACTGGGTGTTTTTTTTGCTTTGGCTCCATCTCTTCATTCTTTCTTGAGTTATTTTTCCACTGATCTCCAGTAGCATATTGGGCACCTACCGACCTGGGGAGTTCATCTTTCAGTGTCCTATCTTTTTGCCTTTTCATACTGTTCATACAGTTCTGAAGGTAAGAATACTGAAGTGGTTTGCATTACCTTCTCCAGTGGGCCATGTTTTGTCAGAACTCTCCACCATGACCCATCCATCATGGGTTGCCCAACATGGCATGGCTCTTAGTTTCATTGAGTTAGACAAGCCTGTGGTCCATTTGATCAGATTGGTTAGTTTTCTGTTACTGTTGTTTTCAGTCTGTCTGCCCTCTACTGGAGAAGAATAAAAAGCTTATGGAAGTTTCTTGTTGGGAGAGACTGACTGAGAGGGACACTGATGCTTGTTCTGATGGGTGGGGCCATGCTCAGTTCAGTTCAGTCACTCAGTTGTGTCTGACTCTTTGCAACTCCATGGACTGCAGCATGCCAGGCCTCCTTGTCCATCATCAACTCCTAGAGTTTACTCAAACTCATGTCCATTGAGTTGGTGATGCCATCCAACCATCTCATCCTCTGTTGTCCCCTTCTCCTTTCACCTTCAATCTTTCCCAGCATCAGGGTCTTTTCAAATGAGTCAGCTCTTTGCATCAGGTGGCCAAAATATTGGAGTTTCAGCTTCAACATCAGTCCTTCCAATGAAAGGCCATTCTCAGTAAATCTTTAATTCAATTTTCTGTTGAAGGGCGGGGCTGTGTTCCCTCCCTGTTGTTTGACTTGAGGCCAAACTATGGTGGAGGTAATAAAGATAATGGCGACCTCCTTCAAAAGGTCCCATGCAGGCACTGCCACACTCAGTGCCCCCAACCCTGAGGAGGCCACTGCATACCCATGCCTCCACCAAAGACTCCTGGACACTCACAGGCAAGTCTGGGTCACTCTCTTGTGGAGTCTCTGCTCCTTTCTCCTGGGTCTTGGTGTGCATGAGGTTCTGTTTGTGCCCTCCAAGAGTCTATTTCCCCAGTCCTGTGTAAGTTCTGGTGGCTCTATGG